>NC_089490.1:334054589-344054589 GCF_036850765.1 Saccopteryx bilineata | reverse complement strand
CTTCCCACCCTTCAGGTCTCAGCTCAGAGATTTTCTCCACAGAGTGGCTTCCCTACCTACTGCATTTCCTGTTGGCTCCTCAGTCACTGGCCACCATTGGGGTGCTTATTTCCATCACAGCACTCATCACAACTCGATATGGACGTGTGAACAAATGCATCTGCACGGCTGTTTGCTTCCTGTGTCCTCCCAGCTACATCCACGTTGCTGCGCAATCTCCAGCATTAGATAAATCAGTACTCAATATATGTCTCAACATTATTGCTGAAAGTGGTTGTTCTAAGTCCATTTCTCTGACTTTGGGTTCTATATTTGGCTTCCATGTGCCCTTGTTGAGCGTGTAGTGAGAGCCAGGCCCTGTGCCTGAAACTGCAAGGACACAAACATGACATCCCTCCCTGTCAAGGTCAGGCCCGGTATAGAACGGTATCACAGTGAGAACTCATAACTACGACTAATGAAAGTCACCCCTGGAAGCTGTTTGGGTGTCTTGTGGGGACACCTCCTTTGGGACAGAGAGGAAATGATTTGGTTGCCTCGGTGTTTCTACACTGTACACGTGAGGTGTTGAGCCGTGGGGAGAGCTGGGCGTTGGGCAGGCCTGGGGTTGAAGCTGCCCCGCTGTGTGACCTTGACTCTTCTCTCTGAGCCTCTGTTTACTCATCTGTAAAATCGGGACAGTAATGGCTGCTGCAGAAGAAGGGTTAATGACATTGCATAAGTGCCCATCCCAGGGCCTGGCACCAAATGGCTGCCAGTGTCCAGCAAGTGAGAGTACCCTTTTCCCCCCTCTCTTGTGGTTGGCACAAAAGCCTCTGGCGGCAGTAGGGGTAGAGCAGAGGATAGCTTGGAAGGGTTGCGGACCTCTCCCTGCTTACCTGGCCTAGAACTGTCTCTCGCCCACAGGGGGACTATGTCTGGATGGACCTGAGGTCCGGGCTGGAGTTCGATGTGCCCATCGGGGCGGTGGTGAAGCTCTGCGACTCCGGGCAGATCCAGGTGGTGGATGACGAAGGCAATGTGAGTCGTCTCTATCTCCCCCTACCCCCATGCCTTGGGGAGGACACAGGCTGACAGGTGACCTGAGGTAGAGGCCAGGAAGTGACTGCCTCAAGGGGGTGGAGGTGGTCCCTGTGCCCTCGTTTCTGCCTCTTACTTATTTACGCTTACCCTTCAGGGAGTTCTCCTCGCTGTCCCTGTGCGAGAGGGCTGCCGCTTCTGCCCCAGGTTCTCTGTTCTAATTCCAGAAACATAGTCCATTATGCCTAGTACTAGAGACATGTGTTGTGAGCATGTGTGTGTGCACAGTGGGGCCAGGGGTGGCACCAGACCAGGAGCTTCTCAGGCAGCATGCTTCAGGGTCAGACAGACTAGATTCAGATTCCATCCTGCCTGTTTGCTAGCTATGCAAGCTTTGTCAAGTCTCTTTTCCTCCCGAGCTTCCATTTTCCCTTCTGTAAAAGGACAGTAGGAACTATCCACAGGGTGTTGACCTGCAAGTGACATCACATATGGAGAACATTTCAATGAAGTGAGAATTATTCTGAAAATGCCTGTAGTCTTGCTCTATTGGGTTATAGCATCATGTGAATTAATTGTCCACCTTGATGCTGCCCTGGGAATCAGCCTACAGATTAACCCTTTATCTCTCATGGCCCTGAAGGAAAGGGATGCAGGAAGGGTAAGTTGTTAGGTAGTGAGACAGGGCTTTGGGCAGGGAAGGAAAGGTTGGAGGAAAGGTGGGTCTGGTTGAGGGCCCAGAGGGAAAGCCTGGGACCTCTGAACAGATGTGTATACACATGGGGACATGCGGGTGTGGTGCAGAGAACAGGGTGTTGTTAAGTAGAGACAGAAGGGACTCAGGGAGTTTCAGTTCCACCATATTTGGGTTGTGCTTGGTTCTGGGGACATAAGGCTAGGACTAGGTCCTTGTCTTAGCCTTTTAGTCTGACAGAGGAGAAAGAGGGTACAACAACTTGGATCAGAAGGCTTTGCTGGGGGCGAGGGAAGGGTTTGGGACCCTGGAGGCCAGGTAGTGGACATGGAGGGACAGGCATCACTGTTCCCTGCTGTTCCTGGGACACCCCTGCCAGGGTCTGCATGGCCCTTCGACCCAGTTCTGTTTTTGGTCCTCACAGCATCTGCAAGAGGCAGGCAGGAAAGCCACTGTTACCCCAAGGGAAACTGGGGCACAGAGAGACACCACCAGAACTAGTCACATAGCTAGTAAGTGCTGGTGCTGGGATTAGGACCCAGAACTTCTGGCCTCTGTGCATTCATTTCCCCTCCCACTTTCTCAGTGGGAACTTGGGGGCTCAGGTTCTGTTAACCACACTTTTGTCCTCTGAGTTTGGGAGTACCTTCAGTGTCATTCCTGAGGCTCCAGTTTGAGGACTCCCTAGGAAGCCACTGTGAGGTTGCAGCCACAGAAAGGGGGCTGGCAGTACAAACAAGCCCACAAACCAGCCTGCAGCCTCCAGGGTGGGACCCAGGGACTCTGCCTACAGGTTTGAGTTTCACCTGGATCATGTTGCATGTCAGATGGTGTCCTGTAACTGTGTCACCAGATCTCAGAGGTCCCCTCCCACCTCCCACACCCCCAACCCCCACTAAGCCCTGAGAGCAGGAGCGGCAGAGCAGCAAGGGCCATAGCCATCTGGCCTGCAGCAGGTTAGAGAGGCTGCATTTGCCAGGTTGGAATTAGGCACCAGGGGCTTCTGGCCTCTTTCACCAGTTTACTCACTTTCATCTCTTCCTCACCCCCACCCCTACCCTAGGCCATCTCTTTTATTCCTCTGTGTTTTCTTAGACACCTTCAACTTGAGGGTAGGGACCAGTTGACTCACATATGGTTTCCTAGAGCTCAACAAAGGGACTGCCCAGAAAATGTTCTCCATGAAGACTTGCTGAATGAATGAATGAAATATTATGGCTCCAGTCCTCACTGGAACCCTAACACTCTGCCTTTGGCCAAGCTGTTCCCATTGCCAGATGCACCCTTCCTCCCCTTCCTAGAGAGCATGTGGTCCCTGTCTCTCTGAGCTCAGTGCCAAGCCGGTTCCCGTGTGAGGGCCTGACCTGGATTGAAATGCTCCAGAGGGGCCGCAAAGTGCCAGGAACACTGGAGTTGTGGGCTTTGGCTGGTCATGTCCCTGAACCCTCTGAAGGTCTTGTGTAGGCCACCACCCTACTCTGGTCCCATTCTTCCATGCGAAGTGAGGGGATTGGAATAGGAGACCTCTGGGGTCTCTCCATGACTAGTACTTCTGCTTTTAATTCAGACCTGGTCCTCGGTGGTCACCAACTGGCCATCTGTTCCATTAGAGATTCCCTGCCATGTCATTTGTGTCTGGTCCCTGGATGAGGTACTGTGGAAGGGAGCTCCCAGCCTTGGGGCAGATTGGGAGGTCAGGGACACAACTGCACACAGACAGTGGCAACCCAGGGTGACCGCTGCCTTGCAATGGGAGACCCAGGCAACATGGGAACCCAGAGGAGGCCTTGGACCTGGCCTCAGTGGAGGTGGAGAAATGGCACAGATAGAACATGTGAGGGAGGAAAAATGGTATCATGGAAGGCTTTAGAAACTAGGGAACATCTGAGCTGAGCCTCAAAGACTGAGTAGAAAGAAGGTAGAGGGAACAGCCTGAGCAAGGTCACAGAGGTGTTTGGGGACATGGATACCAACCTTCCCTGGCTTGGAAGTACAGGGGTAACTAGAACAAAGGCTAGTACAGCCAGAGAGTGTAGGGGAGTCAGAGAAGTGCTCAAAACCCCAGAGTGGTGGGAGCGGACCGGTGCTTGAGGAAACTCCCAGGGGATGAGCGCCGGAGGGGAGGTGGACAGTAGGGGCAGGACCAGGTGAGAGACGGTGAGGTTGGTGAGAACACTGCCCACTCAGCAGTCCTTCAGACAGTAGGAGTGGTGACCAGCTGGATTGGAGGTAGATGAGATGGGAGGCTGGTGCCCAGGTTCCTACTGGCATCCAGCTGTTGGGGTTGGTTATCCTAGAGGGGACCTGGAGAAGAACCAGGTGTTAGATAGAGTTCATGACAGGTACCTCACACCTACTAGGCAAGTCTGAGAGCTTGAGCTGGAAGGTGGCAGAGGGGTCCTCTTCACCCTCCTCCCCAGAAGTCAGGGTCCTGCCAGGTCCCGATGCTCCCAGGGTATTGGCATTTGAGAAGAGGAAGGGGGCCCCAGAGGTCTGTGGGAGTTTGACTCAGAATGCGCTACCATCTGCCACCCCTTGACGGCAGGAAGTATTGCGGGGGCGGGGGCGGGGCGGGGCAGCCAGCGCCCTCTGTCCTAGCTCCCGCTGCAGTGGGGTACTGCAAGTTTCCCTGCTCCGCAGGCATCCGCAAGCCCTGAGAAATGTATCCCGATGGGTGAGCTCCTCCCCAGCTCCACTGCCGCTGCCCCGCCTCCACCAGCCTCAGAGCCTCTGCTTTTGCTGTTCCCTGGACCTGGAATTTCTTCTCCTGGGGAATTCCACATCTTACAGGGTCTCTCTTATCCTTCAGGTCCCAGCTTAACTGTCCCCTTCTCAGAGAGGTGGTCCCTGACTACACTGTCCAAAGTGACTCCCCAATGATTCTCCATCCTAGGTGCCTGTTGCTTTATTCTCGGAACTATCTGAAATTACATTTTGTGCATTTGATTACTGGAGCTTAGACTCGAAGCCATGGCTAACTCCAAGCATTACACTTTCCATTCCATCCTGCAAAGGGAGTGGGGAACTCTAATCCCCTCTATGACAACTGTAAGGTGGGGCCAATGTCCCTGGCTTTCCTACCTCTTTGGTCTGTAGAGAGAATTCCTAAGGGGAAGAGGAGGAGAGGTCCGTGGGAGCGCAATGGGCAGTACCATCCTCACAGACTCAAACCTGTTAGCCCTGATAGCGTTTGGCTGTGAAAAAGGACAGTCCCCTCAGAGGTTCAGACAGACAGGGGGTCCCCTTCCGTCCAGGGCCCTTTCCCAGCAGTGTGCAGCCTGGGCTTCAGGAGAGCCACCTGACGTCAGCCTCTGTGCCTCCCCCCAGGAGCACTGGATCTCCCCGCAGAAGGCCACACACATCAAGCCCATGCACCCCACGTCGGTCCACGGCGTGGAGGACATGATCCGCCTGGGGGACCTCAATGAGGCGGGCATACTGCGAAACCTGCTCATCCGCTACCGGGACCACCTCATCTATGTGAGTGCCGCCCTGCCCCTCCCGCCCACAGCCCCGCCTCCCGAGACTGCCGGGTCTGCCCCCCGGCCACCTGGACTAGGGACTCATCTGCTTGTATCCCGTGGTCTGGCTCGTCCTCTCCTTTGGGTCGTGGACTGTGGGGTCTGTGGTTGGGGAAGGGGGCGGTTTATGCCACAGGTTCATGTGCCTCTGTAGGTCTTGAAGCCACTGGGAAGCCAGAGCAGAGTTGGTGACAGCTTCAGTGCTTTGCCCAGAGACAGGAAACTGCTGCCCCTCTAGGTTTGCTGTGGGGTCAGGGCCCGTTATTGGGTCCTCAAGGTCAAGAGACAATAACTTAGGAGTCTGTATCCTCAGGGGACGGAGGAGGGAACATGCTCCTTGACACGCCCCCAAGCCTCGATATTACAGTCATACGCACACCCCCTACTCTACTTTGGAACTCAAGAGGACAAATAAAGACAGTCTCACTGAGGCAGGACTGAGCTGACCGCAAGAGGCAGGCTCGGAGACGATCAGAACAAGAAGGGCCCACAGAGATCACTTAATCTAAATGTTCTCACATTTGTTGGCCCCAGGAATCCTTTATCCTCTTAAAGATTATTGAGGACCCCACAATGTGTTTATGTAGGTGATATTATTGCTATTTACCCTATTAGAATTGAAAACTGAGAAACTTTAAATATTTTATTAATGTATTTTAAAATACCCATAAAAATCATTACAAGATAACATGTTTTTATGACACAGAACTATATTTAAAAAAAAACAGGACAGTGGCATTGTTTTATAGTATTTTCAAATATTTTTAACATCTGGCTTTAAAACAAGACAACTGGATTCTCATATATTGCTCCACTTCCAATCTGATGTGATATTGTTTTGGTTGAAGTGTATGAAAAAAATCTGGCCTCACTGATATATGTAAGTGTAAAAGAAAAGACCTTGCACACTTCCTCAAAGGGTCTTGGGGACCCTCAGAGATCTTTGGGCCACCCTCAGAACTGTTGATCTAGTCCAATAGTCCCATTTTACAGACAGGAAAACTGAGATTCCACCAGGGTTAGCCAGGCCCACAGCTGTGTAGGGTCACTGCATGCCTCCGACCCAGCCCCTCCCTGGAGCAGCTCAGGAGTGGAGGTAACCAGTGGGTGTGCAACAACAGGGAGAGAGCAGAGGGAGCCCCTGAGGCTGTCCCCAGGCCCTGGGCAGGCTGGTATGGAGGGCTTGCTTGTGGGGGTGGGTACCAAGTGTCTGAGAGAAGTGCAGAGAAGGTTCCGAGGGAGTTGGGAGAGTACAGTGTCATGTCCAGCTCAGGGAGAGCAGTGGCGATCCTGCAGGTGGCAGCCTAGGAGACAGAGCCAGAAGAGTCTGAGGCAGCTGGAGGACTGTCCCTAAGGAATACCAGCAAGGTGCTCTTGGAGCCGGGGGCTCCTCCCGTCAGAAGCCTTGGCACTCTGGCCCCTCAGCTGTCAGAGAGGCCCTCTGCCATCCTCCCTGTCTGGATCCCTCTTCAGCTTCGGCCTCGCGGAGAGGCTGGGCTGTTGACATCTGCCCATTGCACAGGCACAGAAGCTGCTTTCACAGGAAGCCCCTTCACACTGACAAGCGACAAATGCCCTCACTCTTTCCCTTGTGCACGAGCGTGTGTGTGTGTGCGTGCATGCATGTGTATGTGTGTGTGTGTGTGTGTGTGTGTGAGAGAGAGAGAGAGAGAGAGAGGGTAGTGGGGCACGATGGCACTTCCAGACATGAGCAGTGTCACCCAGCCAGAGGACTGGGGTTGGAACTTGAGCCAAGGCCAGAGATACTGCAAGAGGGCCCAGGCTGTCTGTACCCCAGTTATTGGCCAGTCCCTGCCTGCTCCTCTCCTTGGATGGCAGGAGACACAGGCGGGTCCTGGGGCTCTCAGGCCAGGTGGGGTCTGACTCTGGGTGTGGAGGTAATCAGGGAGCTGATCACCTGCCTGCCCAGGAGGCCACTGCCAGAGGTGATTCCCTGACCCAGTGTCTTGTCAGAAGGAGGCTGAGGGCCCCTTCACAAGGAGCAGCTGAGTGAGCTGGGAGTTGTCTCCACCAGAGACCCTGCAGAGCATGTCTAAGAATCACTCAGAGAGGAATGTGGTGGTTATTTTACATGTAGTTTGGTGATTGTTCAGGCAAACTGGCTCCTCATGTGGGAGGGAGCTGGTTAGCGGACTGAATTGGGAACAAAAGCAAAAACAGGATTCAGAAGCGTGAGGGGCGGGCAAAACTTCAGACAGTCCAGGATGAGTGAATCTTGTTGGTGAAATTTTGTGGCGTAGACTAACTAGCTGGCTGCTAGCCGAGTGATTAGCCTGGACATTGCGTCCTTGAGTAGGCTGACTA
Organism: Saccopteryx bilineata; assembly: GCF_036850765.1. NCBI lineage: Eukaryota > Metazoa > Chordata > Mammalia > Chiroptera > Emballonuridae > Saccopteryx > Saccopteryx bilineata. The sequence continues at coordinate 344,047,029 of NC_089490.1, read as the reverse complement.
GGGGGTCAAAAAAAAATACCAAAGGTTTATATATTCTCTAGAAAATCCTGAGATCTGCATCATTTGCCTCTTTAGAAGTGTCACTAGTAACCTTTCTGACCACTTCTCTGGGTGAGGGAGACAGGCAGGAAGGGGACAGGGCATGGAGCCAAGAGGATGCCTTATTCAGAGACTTACTGTCAGAAAACCAAGCTGTAGCACCTAGAAGATCCCCAGTCCTGATAGTCCATGGGCCTCACATCCTGAGTGCCTGTTAGTCTGAGCAGTTGTGCTCAACAACTGAAAGGCTCAAGAGTTTCCCTGGCTTGCTGACTCCACAGTTCTGTGATTGGGTGAAGGATGTAGGATTAGAGCAGGGCTTTGTAGAAGCAGCCAGGCCATTGTCCCACCCAGAAACTGTACCTGTCCCTAGCCATGGCAACCCCTGGTTACTTCATGGCTTGGGTTACCCTGGGCCCAGCTCACACACCCAGGATTTCCTCAGATTACCACACAGCTCACAGCCACGAGCAGGGTGGACACTCTGTCCCTGACTGTCTGCCCTGAGCTTGCCTGCTCCAGCTGGCTTGTCTCCAAGAACCTGAGGGACAGACAGTGCCCCAGGGACACAAATCAGCCTCAGGCACCTAAAATAAGAGAGGGTCCTCACAGGACACCTAGCAATCTCTGATTGGGTGGTCACAGAAGCCAGAGGCTGCCTTGGGCTCTGCAGGAAACAGGGAGCAGGACTGATAGGGACCCAGGACTTGAGAAGAGGTCTGGGAGGCCTGGGTTCAGGACTTGACATGTGGCTTTTGGGGAGTCTTTGCTACTCTCTGGTCACAGCCTTCCCTCGAGCACAATGAGGAGGCTCCTTGGGTGGGCATCTCTGTGACTCCAGGAAGGTATTTATATCCCAAAATGTGTGTTATATCCCTCTACCCTAGAGGCTGCAGGCTGGCAGGCCTGAGGGCTTCCTGGAGGAGATAGAGCTCGAGGTAAAATGGATTCCTTCCACATCTCCTGGCTGTGTGTCTCTGGCCCCAAAGAGGCCCCCTGATCTCTCCCTAGGGACTTAGAGGCCCCCAAGGGACCTTGCGTGCCGTGTTTGGGAGTTGGAAATAGTCCTTATCTGTCCTCCAGCCCAGTCCATGGCCCCACAGGGCAGGTTTTATTACTGGAGACTTGAGCAAGAGGCCTGTGCTGGGCAGGTGATTAGCTGTCTGCTGATTGTGGAATCTTGGAGAGAGAGGGTGGGAGGGCTCAGGAAGCAGTGCCGAGAGCCTTGGGATGGATGGGCACTGAGGCCCAGTGAGGGCAGGTAGGCCTGGGTCTTATTGCTAGCAGTGGCCAAACCTCTCGCTTCTCCCACTCCCCCACGACCAGCTCACAGCCCCACAGGTGCATCCTGGGATTTGAGGAAGTCCAGATGGGGAGGCGAGAGCGGCAGCTCTGGGCCAGGGTCCTTCGCTCATCCCACTCCCTGCTTATCTGTGTGAGCTGGAAGTCGCGCCCCTTCTCGGAGGCTCAGTTTTCCCTGCTGAGAAGGGAGTGTGACCACACCTGTCAGTGGCCTTTGAGGAGGAAGCAGGAGATGAGCGGAAGCTGCAAAGTCCTGCACCTGCCCCACAGGGACCGTCCTGGAGTTTGGTGCATCTGTGTCATTCTGCTGCGGAGGGTCCTCTCACTGAAAGAAGAGGCCTTGTTTTTATTATTTATTTATTTTGAAATAGATATATGTGATACAAACTAAAAAGTTTCCTGAACATTGTGTCCTTGAGCCAGCTGACTAGGGGCTAAAAAAAAAAGTATCCCAGAGGTTTATTTATTCTACCTTTCTAGAGTCACAGACGTGCCTCCTCATTGTGGCAGAGGGAAGGCTGTGACCATGGAGTGTCAGAGACTCCCCAAAAGCCACAGCTGAGACCTGAAACCAGGTTCTCTGCCTGTACAGAGAATCACTGCTACTAATTTCTAATCTATCCTCCTAAAAAAAAGACATTATATAGACCATGCATGATATATGTAGACAGATGTCCTTGGGCATACACAGGGGATTGGTTCCAGGACGCCAATCCATGGATGCTCAAGTCCCTTACATAAAAAGGTACGTAGTGTTTGCACATGACCTATGCACATCCTCTCATACACTTTCAACCATCTCTAGATTACTTATAATACTTAGTACAGTGTAAATGCTATGTAAATAGTTGTTACACTGTATTGTTTAGGGAATAATGACAAGGAGAAAAGTCTGTACATATTCAGTCCAGACCCAACCATCCAAGGCCTAAACTACATAGCACACGTCAGCAACAACGGAACTTCTTTTTCTGAATATTTTGATTTGTAGTTGGTTGAATCCATAGATGGGGAACTTGTGGATACAGAGGGCTGACTATATATATATATATATATATATATATATATATATACACACACACACACATACACACATATATATATATCATACATATGATGTAAAATAATATATGCATATACAGTTAACATTTTCTATCCCCACAGATGGTAGCATTGCTCTCCACACTGGTCTGTGCTTTCCCACGAGACATGTGTCTGGGCCATCCTTCCTGCCAGTGTAGGTAGGGCTGCCTCAGTGTTACTGACAGGCCTGTCTCCTGAGTTCCCTTCCCTGCTATTTCCTGTGGGCAGCAGACAAATTCTTCACCCATTAACGTAGTCACTCTTTCAGTTAGCCAGCAAACGTAGGCTGTGCAGGGTATAGAGGGGAGGGAGGCTGGGGGCAGAGGCCTTGGACCAGAATTACCAAGGAGTCAGGAGGGCCACGTGAGGGGGACTGTGTAGGCTGTGATGGATCACACAGAAGGGTGCCTGGCTTCTGTGGGGGTTCATCTGAGCTTGGACCAGAAGGATGAGCAGGAATTAGTTGGGTAAAGGGGCAGGAGATGGAGTAGGAGGCTTTAACTGAAGTGTTTAGTCTGGAGGGAGCCTCTGGCTGTGGGATGCAACTGGTGATGGCCAGGGCCCGGGGTCTCGTGGGCAGAGAAAGGATAGGGGCTTTGTCTGGGGTGATGGGAAGCTGCCTGAGCATTTTCAGCAGGCGATGATATGGTCAGAATTTTTAAAAGCTGACCTTGTTCACAGAGGAGGGTAGATGGTAGGAAGCAGTGGAGCCTGGGAGCCCAGTAGAGAGGGGTTTGGCCAGGGGGCTAGCCAAGCTGATGGAGAGAGGTGGGCTTACATGAAGGACAGGGAGGTGTCAAGGGGGCTCCCAGGTCCTGCCTTTCCTGGTGAAAGGTGGTGGTGACATTGTTGGCTGAGCTGGAAGTCTGAGGAGGAGCAGGCTTGGTAGGGAGAGGAGCTCTGCTCTGGACAGGCCAGTGGACGTCAACTGGGGACATCCAGGAAGCATGGAACTCAGAGCCCTGATGCCCAGGAGGGCCCTCTGGACTGTGGGCACAGTGGAGAGGGCTGTGGAAACCCTGGTGGGAGAAGAGGGTCAAGGCCTAGACCCAGGAAGGCTTCTCCTAATGTCTTAGCACGCCCTGGGCCCTCTCTGGCGTTGCCCCTCCCCCACACTTGGTCACGGAACCTGCTCTTAGACCACCTCTGTCTGGCTCTGACTGCCACCCCCGCTGACTGGTTCCTTAGGCTGAAATACTGTCTCTGCCTCCAGCCTCTGCAGCTGCTCTCGTCCTCCCACTGCTACCAGGGTGACCTTTCTCCAGCAGACCTCCCAAATGTCGCAACCTTTCATGCCTCTGTGCTTGATTCCCACTGAGAGAGCTCCACTTCCCCTCTCCCACACCCTCTACCTTGAGGAATCCGTGGGCCTCCTCTGAGCTCCACATTCCCAGGCTTTCCTTCCCTGGCTCCCAGTGTTGGGCTGTCAGCCACCCCACGTGTCTCTGAGAAGAGTTTTTGAATGATTGCATGGAGCCAGCTTCATGCCATGTGGTATTCATGGGCCAGGTGGTTGGGCATCACATTATTAAGAAGGTATTAAGGAAAAAGGAAGGTGGCACTTATGGACAGCTGCTCTGTACTAGGCACCTGTTGAAAGTGACTCCCTTTGGTCTTTATAACAACCTAGGAGGTGCATGTTAACCACCCCCCCTTTTACAGATGAGCAAACTGACCACCCCCTTTTTACAGATGAGCAAACTGAACCTTAGAGACTCAAAGGTATCTGCCAAAGAGTTATTCCTTGTGGTCACTCCCCCATCCAGAGACCAGAGTCTAGCTGGTTTCCACAGCGGGGCAGTGCTGAGCTGTGGGGGAAGGTGGCAGAGGTGCCCCTGGGGCTAGAGGTCAACGGGTTCTGTTCTGAGAAATTAGTCCAGCTCCGGGCTATGTTGGGTGTTGCTGGTGGAGAAGGACCTTATCTCCCTATTCCCACTGACCAGTTTCCTTTCCTCCTGCTCCTCACTTTCCAGCCTCAGACCAACTGTGGCGGGCGGGTGAGTGTGGCCAAGCTCTCCACATGTGCTCAGCCTGGTTCCTTCCTCCATCCTCCTTCCTCATCCAGTGTTCCACCCCATCTATTCCGGCTTGGGCTCCTGCACATGATCAGTTGGTCGGCATGGTGAGGTCCAGCTACTTCTGGCATGAGCTGCTCACAGGAAGAGCCTGGGAGGGAGAGGAGAGTCCTCTGGGTCCCAGTGATGGGTAGCGAGGTCTCCCAGCCCAGGTCAGGCAGAACCAGGACGAGAGCCTGGGCATCAGGTGCCCAGCCCAGGTCTTCAAATGGCCACATCTGGCCCCCAAGGTGGGCAGTTTCCCTGGTGCCAGCAGCGGTGCCCTTCTTGCTTGACCACCTTGGACTGAGGCTGTAGGGGTGTGGCTATGGCTCTGGTGGGAGGTGCCAAACCCTAAGAGGGAGGGCATGGGTGAAGTTGTCACCTCCCCTGTGGGTTACATCTTTCTTCAGCCTGTCTGGGCCCAGACGTCAAGGCATCCATCACCAGTTACAGGCTGGGCCTGACTTTTTCAGGTTGGGGGTGGGGCAGGTCAGGAGGAGGGAGAAGTAAGGGCTGAATGCTTCCCTGTGCCCTGGTGCCCTTGCTGTCCCCTGTGCCCTGGTGGCCTTGCTGTTCCCTGTGCCCTGGTGGCCTTGCTGTCCCCTGTGCTCTAGTAGGCTTGCTGTCTCCCGTGTGGCAGGGCCCGGGCCCACAGCAGGAAACGTTGCATACAGGCAGCAATCTGTGCACTAAGAGAGGAACCCCCAGAGAGAAGGCCCCGGAAGGCTCTCTGAGGTGCAGCTGGCCCCTGAGCCTACACTGCCCAGGATGTCTGGAGGTGCTCTGTCCCCGGAGCACAGGGGCAGTGCTGCAGGGACTGGGGCCCACACAGCCCCTAAGTCACTTACCCCAGCCCCTTCAGCTTTTTATAGCTTGGTTCCACTCCCTCTGTTTTCTGTTTTAGAATTTCACTCTAAAAGTTTGGGCTGCAGGGCTTGGAGGCAAAGGTGAGAACCAGCATTTGAGGAGTACTTTCCATGTGCTATGAATTTTCTTTGTCATAAACAGTTGTTGTATGCTTATTTACAGATAAAGATAAAGACATCAAGGCTTAAAGACCCTCTTGCCCTCTGTCCTCATTTCCTTTTTCCCTTCATCAAATGTCACTGACACCTTCTCTGCGCTAGACCCAATACAGGTTTGAGGACCTGCCCTCAAATCATAGAGAGGCAGGATTCTGACCATGTGACTCCAAAGCCAGTGCTGTCTCTTCTAGAGGGATGGAGCAGGCAGAACCTGAGAGCTTTCTGGAGTCAGAGCCTCCCACATGGGAAGTGGTGAGCTCCCTGTTCTTTGTTATTCACAGACATACACAGGCTCCATCCTGGTGGCTGTGAACCCCTACCAGCTGCTCTCCATCTACTCACCAGAGCACATCCGACAGTATACCAACAAGAAAATTGGGGAGATGCCCCCACACATCTTTGCCATTGCCGACAATTGCTACTTCAACATGAAACGCAACAGCCGTGACCAGTGCTGCATCATCAGGTGGGTGGCCCAGCAGCAGTGTGGAGCTCCATAATACCTCCTAATGTAGAGAGCTGACTCCCAGGTCTTACATCTCTGTTAATGCTACCAAAGCGCTTGCTAGCTTTGGAGGCCAACCTTATTTACTGCTGGCTCCTGTTAAGTTATGGTCAGTTGAAAGCTCAGGATCCTGTTCTTTCTTGGGCAGAGGGTGAAAGAACAAAGCACGACCAAGCGTCCTATACGTGCCGTGCTCTATGACAAGCAGGGAAGGAGTGGTGTGCATGTCTGAATGAAAGCGAAGGCAAGTAACCTTCGGCTGTGGCAGAGCGATGAGCCCCTTTACCTTCCTCCAGCCCTTGAAGGTCTATATTCAGTGATGGGATTCAAATAATCTGACAACCGATTCTCTGCCCTAAAGACCGTTTTAAGTATAAAAAAAAAGATATATTGAAAGGCAGTTTATTATTTCATGCATTCAATACTTAAGAACAATAAAGAGGTACACAAAACTAGATTATATCTATTATAAGAAAGAGTTTTAAAATATTAATGAAAAAATATTAAATAATACCTGACAAAAAACAATAATAGTGTGTTTAAAGATATTTCCATATTGCTTCTTGATTGGCATCCTCACTTGCATTTTTTTTTTTTACCTGTGGACGGAGTGAACATTACTATAGGTGCTTAGAATACACCGTTGCGTAGATGAATATTAAAAAAGAGTAAAGAATGTAAATTTGTGATTTTTACATGGGGCGGCTACCCAGGCACCCACCTTAGAGAGAGAACCCTGATTATAAGTGCCATTTTAATAACCAGTTCGCCGAACTCAACAATAAATTAGGTATCAGTTCTGCTGGACCGGTGCGAACCGGCTGAATCCCAGCACTGTCTGTACTGTCAGCCCGTTTTACAGATTGGGGGAGGGGGCTTATGGGGGAAGCAGCTTGGGCTGAAGCCCTGTGGGGAGGGGGCAATGCAGACTTTGACAGGCCCTGCTTCTCTCTGGCTGTCCTCTGCAGCGGAGAGTCTGGGGCAGGGAAGACAGAGAGCACAAAGCTGATCTTGCAGTTCCTGGCGGCCATCAGTGGGCAGCACTCCTGGATCGAGCAGCAGGTGCTGGAGGCCACCCCCATCCTGGAAGGTAGGGCCAGGGATCGCAGGGGGCTGGGTGGCTGGGTGGGGGCTGACCTTGCCCGTGACCCTCTACCCACCCTGAAGCATTCGGGAACGCCAAGACCATCCGCAACGACAATTCAAGCCGCTTTGGGAAGTACATTGACATCCACTTCAACAAGCGGGGTGCCATCGAGGGTGCTAAGATTGAGCAGTACCTGCTGGAGAAGTCACGCGTCTGCCGCCAGGTGGGCCCAAGCCCAGGGGCAGAACTGTCCCTGCACAGGACACAGTGCTGTGTGGTATTTACACTGTCTAAATAGCCCCAGTTGTCCCTAGGCTGCGGCTTGCTAGCCTGTGCCTGAAATCCTACCATGAAACCACCATGGGAACTTCTTCATAGACCCGATTATTACAATAGCAATCCATGTTTCTAGTCTTCCTGATTGTCTGACTCCTGATAGCCTCCTCCTGCCTTCCTGCCCTTGTGCCAACACCTGTGCCCACATTTTCAGGCCCCTGATGAAAGGAATTACCATGTGTTCTACTGCATGCTGGAGGGCATGAGTGAAGACCAGAAGAAGAAGCTGGGCCTGGGCCAGGCTTCGGACTACAACTACCTGGCTATGGTGAGACCCTGCAGGGGCATCAGGGAGGGAGCATCCATCCCTGTGAGGTGGGGACAGCCCACCCAGCCCTTCCCCAGCTCCAGGCCCAGTGCAGGGGGTTTCCATGTGGGCTTTCTCCTGACCCCTGACCTGCCCCAGCCTTCCTGGCTTGTATGGGCCATAAGGCCTGTTTCCCACTTGGGAAACACACCCACTTGCTCACACATCTAGACAAATTCTCACCACAGACACATTTTTTTTTATTGTAATTCAGTGAGAAGCTGGAAGGCAGAGACAGACTCCCGCATGTGCCCCGACCCTAACCAGGAGATGCTCTGCCCATCTGGGCCACTACTCCATTGTTCAGCAACCAAGCTATTTTAGCACTTGAGGCAAGGCCATGAATCCATTCTCAACACCTGGGGCGAACTCCCTCCAATTGAGCCATGGCTACAGGAGGGGGAGTCTCCCCATTTTTAAATTAAATTGCTTGCTTGTTTGTTGCTGAGCTTTGTAAGTTCTTTATATATTTTGGATATTAACCCCTTATATAAGCTGTTGTTTGAAAATATCATCTCCCATTTAGTTAGTTGGCTATCATTTTGTTGTCAGTTTCTTTTGCTGTGCAGAGGCTTCTTAGTTTGATATAGTCCCATTTATTTATTTTTGCCTTTACTTCCCTTGCTTTTGGGGTCAAACTTATAAATTGTTCTCTATGGCCAAAGTCTATGAGCTTAGTACCTATGTTTTCTTCTATGTAATTTTTTATTTCAGATCTTATATTTAGGTCTTTGATCCATTTTGAATTAATTTTTGTGCAAGGGGACAAACTGTAGTGAAGTTTCATTCTTTTGCATGTGACTTTCCAATTTTCCCAGCATCATTTATTGAAGAAGCTTTCTTTTCTCCATTGTGTGTTTTTGGTTATTTTGTTGAAGATAATTTGTCCATATCCATGTGGTTTTATTACTGGGCTCTTGGTTTTGTCTTATTGGTGTGTGTGTGTGTGTCTGTTTTTCTGCCAATACTATGCTGTTTTGATTATTCTGGCTTTTTAGTGTGATACTTCCAGCTTCATTCTTTTTCCTCAGGATTGCTTTGGCTATTCGGGATTTTTCATGATTCCTTACAAACCTGGTACTTTTCTGCTCTATTTCTTTCAAAAATGACATTGGATTTTGATGGGGATTGCATTAAATTTACATATTGCTTTGGGTAATATGGCCAACTTCCAGAGAACTATGTTGAATAAGAGTGGAGAAAGTAGGCAGCCTTGTCTTGCTCCTGATTTTAGAGGATAAGCCTTCATTTTTTTTTACCATTTAGTGTGATATTAGCTGATAATTTGTTGTATATGGCTTTTATTATGTTGGGATACTTTCTTTCTATTTCAATTTTATTGAGTGTTTTAAACATGAAGGGATGTTGTATCTTATGGAATGCCTTTCTGCATCTATTGAGAGGATCATATGATTTTTGTTTTGTTTTGTTGATGTGGTGTATTATATCGACTGATTCCCATATGTTGAACCATCTTGGCTTCTGGAATGAATCCCACTTGATCGTGATGTATTATTTTTTAAATGTGTTGTTGTACTTGATTTGCTAGTATTTTGTTTAGGATTTTTGCATCTGTATTCATTAGAAATATTGGTCTGTAGTGTTTCTTTTTTGTGTTGTCCTTGCCATGTTTGGTATGAGGGTGAATATTGCTTCTTCTATTTTTCAGAAGACTTTGAGAAGGATAGGTACAAAATCTTCTTTGAATGTCCGGTAGAATTTACTAGTGTAGCCATCTGGTCCTAGACTTTTGTTTTGGGGAAAGTTTTTTATAGTTGTTTCTATTTCCTTCTTGCTTATAAGTCTATTTAGGTTTTCCACTTCTTTGTAACTCAGTCTAGGAAGATTGTATAGTTCTGGGAATTGATCCATTTCTGCTAGGTTGTTGAATTTGGAGGCATATAATCTTTGATAGTATTCTACTATGATTCTTTGTATATCTATGATGTCTGTGGTAATTTCTCCTCTTTCATTTCGTATTTTGTTTATCTGAATCCTTCCTCTTTTTTTTTTCTTTTTTTAAAATAATTTTATTTTTTTAATGGGGCGACATCAATAAATCAGGATACATATATTCAAAGATAACAAGTCCAGGTTATCTTGTCATTCAATTATGTTGCATACCCATCACCCAAAGTCAGATTGTCATCTGTCACCTTGTATCTAGTTTTCTTTGTGCCCCTCCCCCTCCCCCTTTCCCTCTCACTCCCCCCCCCCATAACCACCACACTTTTATCAATGTCTCTTAGTTTCACTTTTATGTCCCACCTACGTATGGAATAATGCAGTTCTTGGTTTTTTCTGATTTACTTATTTCGCTTCGTATCATGTTATCAGGATCCCACCATTTTGCTGTAAATGATCTGATGTCATCATTTCTTATGGCTGAGTAGTATTCCATAGTGTATATGTGCCACATCTTCTTTATCCAGTCATCTATTGACGGGCTTTTAGGTTGTTTCCATGTCCTGGCCACTGTGAACAATGCTGCAATGAACATGGGGCTGCATGTGTCTTTACGAGTCAATGTTTCTGAGTTTTTGGGGTATATACCCAGTAGAGGGATTGCTGGGTCATAAGGTAGTTCTATTTTCAGTTTTTTGAGGAACCACCATACTTTCTTCCATAATGGTTGTACTAATTTACATTCCCACCAACAGTGGATGAGGGTTCCTTTTTCTCCACAGCCTCTCCAACATTTGCTATTACCTGTCTTGTTTATAATAGCTAATTGAACAGGTGTGAGGTGGTATCTCATTGCCGTTTTGATTTGCATTTCTCTAATAGCTAAAGAAGATGAGCATCTTTTCATATATCTGTTGGCCATTTGTATTTCTTCCTGAGAGAAATGTCTGTTCATGTCCTCTTCCCATTTTTTTATTGGATTGTTTGTTTGTTTGTTGTTGAGTTTTATGAGTTCTTTGTATATTTTGGATATTAGGCCCTTATCTGAGCTGTTGTTTGAAAATATCATTTCCCATTTAGTTGGCTTTCTGTTTATTTTGTTATCAGTTTCTCTTGCTGAGCAAAAACTTCTTAGTCTGATGTAGTCCCATTCATTAATTTTTGCCTTCACTTCTCTTGCCTTTGGAGTCAAATTCATAAAATACTCTTTAAAACCCAGGTCCATGAGTTGAGTATCTATGTCTTCTTCTATGTACTTAATTGTTTCAGGTCTTATGTTTAGATCTTTGATCCATTTTGAGTTAATTTTAGTACAGGGGGACAAACTGTAGTCCAATTTCATTCTTTTGCATGTGGATTTCCAGTTTTCCCAGCACCATTTATTGAAGAGGCTTTCTTTTCTCCATTGTGTGTTGTTTGCCCCTTTATCAAAAATTATTTGACTATATATATATGGTTTTATTTCTGGGTTTTCCATTCTGTTCCATTGGTCTGAGTGTCTATTTTCCTGCCAATACCATGCTGTTTTGATTGTCATGGCTCTATAATATAGTTTGAAGTCAGGTATTGTAATGCCTCCAGCTTCATTCTTTTTCTTTAGGATTGCTGTGGCTATTCGGGGTTTTTTATAGTTCCATATAAATCTGATGATTTTTTTGCTCCATTTCTTTAAAAAATGTCATTGGAATTTTGATGGGAATTGCATTAAATTTGTATATTGCTTTGGGTAATATGGCCATCTTGATTATATTTATTCTTCCTAACCAAGAACAAGGTATATTCTTCCATCTCATTATATCTTTTTCGATTTTTCTTAACAATGGTTTATAGTTTTCATTATATAAGTCCTTTACATTCTTTGTTATGTTTATTCCTAAGTATTTTATTTTTTGTGTTGCAATCGTGAAGGGGATTATTCTTTTGAGTTCATTCTCAATTGTTTCATTGTTGGCATATAGAAAGGCTATTGACTTCTGTATGTTAATTTTGTATCCTGCGACCTTACTGTATTGGCTTATTGTTTCTAGTAGTCTTTTTGTGGATTCTTTGGGGTTTTTGATGTATAGGATCATATCATCTGCAAAAAGTGATACCTTTGCTTCTTCTTTTCCGATATGGATGCCTTTTATTTCTTTGTCTTGTCTGATTGCTCTGGCTAGAACCTCTAGTACCACATTAAATAAGAGTGGAGAGAGTGGACAACCCTGTCTTGTTCCTGATTTAAGGGGGAAAGCCTTCAGTTTAGTGCCATTTAATATGATGTTAGCTGATGGTTTATCATATATGGCCTTTATCATGTTGAGATATTTTCCTTCTATACCCATTTTGTTGAGAGTCTTAAACATAAAATTGTGTTGTATTTTATCGAAATCCTTTTCTGCATCTATTGATAAGATCATGTGGTTTTTGTTCTTTGTTTTGTTGATATGGTGTATTACGTTAACCGTTTTATGTATGTTGAACCATCTTTGAGATTCTGGGATGAATCCTACTTAATCATGATGTATTATTTTTTTAATATGTTGTTGTATTCGATTTGCTCATATTTTGTTTAGTATTTTAGCATCTGTATTCATTAGAGATATTGGTCTGTAGTTTTCTTTTTTTGTGCCATCCTTGCCTGGTTTTGGTATGAGGGTTATGCTGGCCTCATAAAATGTGTTTGGAAGTATTGCTTCTTCTTCAATTTTTTGGAAGACTTTGAGTAGATTAGGAACCAAGTCTTCTTTGAATGTTTGATAAAATTCGCTGGTATAGCCGTCAGGGCCTGGACTTTTATTTTTGGGGAGGTTTTTAATGGTTTTTTCTATTTCTTCTCTCTAATAGGTCTGTTTAGGCTTTCTGCTTCTTCTTGACTCAGTCTAGGAAGGTTGTATTGTTCTAGGAATTTATCCATTTCTTCTAGGTTGTTGAATTTAGTGGCATAAAGTTTTTCATAGTATTCTACAATAATTCTTTGTATATCTACAGTGTCCATGGTGATTTCTCCTCTTTCATTTTGGATTTTGTTTATATGAGTTCTTTCTCTTTTTTTCCTTGGTAAGTCTTGCCAAGGGTTTGTCAATTTTGTTGATCTTTTCAAAGAACCAGCTCCTTGTTCTATTAATTTTTTCTATAGTTTTTTTGTTCTCTATTTCATTTATTTCTGCTCTGATTTTTATTATCTCCTTTCTTTGGCTGGTTTTGGGTTGTCTTTGTTCTTCTTTTTCTAGTTCCTTAAGGTGTGAAGTTAAGTGACTCACTTGGGCTCTCTCTTGTTTGTTTATATATGCCTGAAGTGATATGAACTTCCCTCTTATCACTGCTTTTGCTGCATCCCATAGATTCTGATATGTCGTATTGTCATTTTCATTAGTCTGTATATATCTTTTGATCTCTGCACTTATTTCTTCTTTGACCATTCATTTTTTAAAAGTATGTTGTTTAGTTTCCACATTTTTGTGGGATTTTTTCCTCTTTTTTTGCAGTTGAATTCTAGTTTCAAGGCTTTATGATCAGAAAATATGCTTGGTACAACTTCGATTTTTCTGAATTTGCTGATGTTGTTTTTGTGGCCCAACATATGGTCAATTCTTGAGAATGATCCATGTACACTGGAGAAAAATGTATACTCAGTCACTTTGGGATGAAATGTCCTGTAGATGTCTATCATATCCAGGTGCTCTAGTGTTTTGTTTAAGGCCACTATGTCTTTGTTGATTCTCTGTTTGGATGACCGATCTAGAGCCGTCAGCGGTGTATTGAGGTCTCCAAGTATGATTGTATTTTTGTCAGTTTTTGTTTTAAGATCAATAAGTAGCTGTCTTATATATTTTGGTGCTCCTTGGTTTGGTGCATATATATTAAAAATTGTTATGTCTTTTTTTTTTTAAATTTTATTTTATTCATTTTTAGAGAGAGGGAGAGAGAGAGAGAGAGAGAGAGAGGGAGGGAGAGAAAGAAGGGGGGAGGAGCTAGAAGCATCAACTCCCACATGTGCCTTGACCAGGCAAACCCAGGGTTTTGAACCGGCGACCTCAGCATTTCCGGGTCGACGCTTTATCCACTGCGCCACCACAGGTCAGGCCTGTTATGTCTTCTTGATTCAGCATCCCCTTAGCCATTATGAAATGGCCATTTTTGTCTCTGAGTACTTTTGCTGTCTTGTAGTCAGCATTATCAGATATGAGTATTGCTACGCCTGCTTTTTTTTGGATGTTATTTGCTTGGAGTATTGTTTTCCAGCCTTTCACTTTGAATTTGTTTTTATCCTTGTTACTTAGATGAGTTTCCTGTAGGCAGCATACAGTTGGATTTTCTTTTTTAATCCATTCTGCTACTCTGTTCCTTTTTATTGATGAGTTTAATCCATTTACATTTAGTGTAATTATTGACACTTGTGAGTTCCCTATTGCCATTTTATATATTGCTTTCTGTTAGTTTTGTGTCTTGTTTGATCCTTCTCTTTCGTTTTTCTATCTTTTGTTTTTATTTGGTTGTATTCCATACATCTTTCCTCTGTTGCTATCTTTTTTATCTCATGTGCTTCTGTGGTGGTTTTTTCAATGGTGGTTACCTTTAAGTAATGAAAAGGGTTCCTACCCTGTTCATTGTAGTGAACTATTTTGTGAGTACTTTTGCACTCCATCATCCTTTGCTACTGTTAATCTCCATCTTTACCCCCCCCTTTCTTTTTGTTGTTGTCACAGTTTAAATTTGGTTTTATTGTGTTCTTCTTGGAGCTTTTACTTGTGGCTTTGTTTTGTTTTTTTTTTTTTGTTCTTTTTATCTGATTGGAGAACCCCCTTTAGTAATTCCTGGAGTGGGAGTTTTCTGATGATAAATTCCCTCATCTTTTCTTTATCTGTGAATGTTTTTATTTCTCCTTCATATTTGAAGGATAGCTTTGATGGGTATAGTATTCGTGGCTGAAAGTTCCTCTCTTTCAGGACTTTAAATATTGGGGTCCACTCTCTTCTAGCTTGTAGAGTTTCTGCTAAGAAATCTGATGATAATCTAATGGGCCTTCCTTTATATGTTGTATTCTTCTTTTCCCTGGCTGCCTTGAGAATTTTTTCTTTGCCATTGGTTTGTGCCAATTTCATTATGATGTGCCTTGGAGTAGGTTTGTTGGGGTCAAGAAAACTCGGAGTTCTGTTTGCTTCATGAATTTGAGGCTTTAGTTCTTTCCACAGGCTTGGGAAGTTCTCATCTATTATTTGTTTGAGCATGTTTTCCATTCCATTTTCTCTCTCTTCTCCCTCTGATATACCTATTATCCTTATGTTATTCTTTTTTGATGGAGTCAGATAATTCTTGTAGGGCTATCTCATTTTTAAAATTTTTTGAGTCTCTTTCTTCTTCTCTCTGTTGTGCCTCAAGTTGCTTGTCTTCTATTTCACTAATCCTCTCTTCTATCTGGCCTGTTTTATTAGCTAAGCTTGTTACCTCGTTTTTCAGCTCCTGAATTGAGTTTTTCATCTCTGTTTGATTTGTTTTTATAGTTTCAATTTCCTTGGAAATATATTCTTTGTGTTCATTGAGTTGTTTTCTGAGCTCCCTAAATTGCCTTTCTGTGTTTTCTTGTATATCTCGGAGGATTTTTAGGATTTGTACCTTGAATTCTCTGTCATTTAGCTCCAAGGTTTCCAATATATTAAATTTTTTCTCCATAGATTTTTCCTCATCTAGCTGTGTTACCTCTCTTTCTTTTGTATCCATGATATTTGATTTTCTCTTCCTTAATGGCATTTGAGGGTGGTTTTGTTGATAGTATTAATGAGATTTAATAAAGAATAAAAAGTTAAAAAAATAAAAAATAAAAAGAGTTGGTTTTTTTAAAAAAATTAATAATGAAATAAAGAAAATAAAATAAAATAAAAATTAAAAAAAAGGAAATTATTCCCCCCTCCTTTTTTCCTCTCCTCTCCTCTCCCCTCTTTCTTGAGAAAATCTTGTGGTGAACTGTGAATTATAACAAACAATGCCTGTAATGGAGGGCCTGAATTGGGGAAAAGTAATAAAGGGGCAAAAAAAAAAAAAAAGGAAGAAAGAAAAAAAGAAAAAAGAAGGGGGTATGGACCCACAAAAAGCAAATAGGAAAAAATTTGGGTCAAGAATAAAATGATTTGCTTTTAGGTGTTGGTTGACTAAGAGTTATGATGAAGGCCCTGGCTGGTTGGCTCAACGGTAGAGTGTCGGCCTAGCGTGCGGAGGACCCGGGTTCAATTCCCGGCCAGGGCACACAGGAGAAGCGCCCATTTGCTTCTCCATTCCTCCGCCACGCCTTCCTCTCTGTCTCTCTCTTCCCCTCCCGCAGCCAAGGCTCCATTGGAGCAAAGATGGCCCGGGCGCTGGGGATGGCTCTGTGGCCTCTGCCTCAGGCGCTGGAGTGGCTCTGGTCGCAACATGGCGACACCCAGGATGGGCAGAGCATCGCCCCCTGGTGGGCAGAGCGTCACCCCATGGTGGGCGTGCCGGGTGGATCCCGGTCGGGCGCATGTGGGAGTCTGTCTGACTGTCTCTCCCTGTTTCCAGCTTCAGGAAAAAAAAAAAAAAGAGTTATGATGAGAGGAATAAGAGGGAAACAGAAAAATGGGGGGACAAATTAAAAAATTACTATTGTATTTAGTGGAACAAGAACTAGATAAAATGGAGAGCCAGGGATGGGAGCACTGATAGTGAGTTAAAAAGGTGAAGTAAAAACCCCCCAAAATGCCACAAACATAAGTTTGTGTCCCAGATAAGATAATTTGTTTGTTATTGAGGTTTGAATGAGAGGAGATGTAAAGGAGAAAGGAAGAAACTAATATAGAGGGAGAAAAGAAAGAGAGAGAGAGAAAAAAAAAGAGGGAACCACTAAAAGAAGAAAAAAGAAAAAACAGGAGAGAGAGAGAGTTAAGGGTTTTGGAGTGCAACCCTCATAGAAAGAAAGGAAGAGGAAAGAAAAGATAATGGGAGATGTAACACTTATGGGTAGTGTAGTTCAAGGAGAGGAGAGAGTAAGACTGGCAGAGAGCTAATCGGCCAAATTAGAGGAGGAAAAAAAATATCAAGAAGGAAGATAAGAGAAACAAACAAACAAATATAATAAAATGGGATAGGTTATAAAGTCTGCAGATTATTCTTGATTTTGAGAGGTTATCTTCTTGCTTTTTCTTTTCTTTCCCTCTTCCTGGTCAGTGACTCTGTACCCCAGGTTCTGCCTCTTTGGCACGCTCAGGTAGAGGTTTGCAGTTGATAAGTCTCTATGGTGATGTCATGTATTGTGCTTTAGTCTCGTTGGCAGTCGAGGCTCATTAGCATTTATAGGCTCCAACAGTGAGAGAGTTCGTGTTTCTGGAGTCTCTCTCCTAGTCTTTCCTTCCTCAATTACTAGCCTGATAATCCAGCTATGGGGTTGCTGCTGCCTCTGCCTGGATAGTAAGAGGCTCAAAGAGCTGGCCACTCCCCACTCTATTTCCACTCAGCACAGGGCTCTGGGTAAGGCTCAGTCAGTCAGAGCTGCTAGCATAATCAGGCAGGGCTTCCGCCCACTCAAAGACCTCTGGCTCTACCACTCTGTCCGGTAACACAGGCAGGCGCCCACTCCCAGAGCGCTTGGTGGAAACTCTCACTCACTATCTGCATGTGCAGACCAGGATATCAGGCCGGCAGTCTCACACTCTGAGTGAAACCCCCAACCGCATGGAAAAGTTCCAGCGTTGGAATTGGCTCTCGCTCTGTCTCTGTGTGCGGCTTTTGCAAGGCGCTGGGGCGGCCCGAGATTCCGCTTTGGCCCACACAAAGGCCCCTGACTCTGCCCCTCTGTGCGATAACACAGGCGTGCACTGCCGAGGCACTCGGAGGAATCTCTCGCTCACTATCTGCGCGCGCAGACCAGGATATCAGGCCAGCCGCGTTTCCCTCTGAGTGAAACCCCCACCAGCACGGAAAAGTTCCAGCGTTGGAATTAGTTCTCACTCCCTCCCATGCGTGGCTTTCCCAGGGCGCTGGGGCTGCCCTGAGATTCTGCTTTCAGCCCACACAAAGGCCTCTGACTGCCTCTCTGTGGGACAACATGGGCGCCCACTCCCGGGGATTTGGAAGGAATCTCTCGCCCACTATCTGCGCGCACCGACCAGGGAATCGGGGAAAATGGCTGCCCCGCTTGACTTTCTTTGTCTGGGTTTGGCGCGAGTATTAGCTTGTATTGCCCGGGTTGCCACAGGAACAGTTTTTCCTCGGCTTGGATCTCTATGCCACAGCCTTGTTTGGCCGTTTGTGCCGCGGCCTGGATCTATTCACCCCCTCTGCCCGCCTCAGTTTCTATATTCACAGTTCCCAGTGAAAGCCGCCCTATTTAGGTTAGTGAGGACGGCGGAGCATTTCTTACTCCCTATTTCCTTCGGGGTTTGGTTCTATATTTAGCCAATTTTTTGCTTGACCATACCTTCGGGTATATTGCGAAACATCTGGAGGCTCCAAGGATAGGTTTTTCTGTTTCTGGTTGAAGATCTTGTTGAGTTTTAGGGGAGATTTATTGGTATCGCTTCCTACCCCACCATTACTCTGACGTCATCTCCCCTTCCTCTTTTTTCCTTAGTAAGTCTAGCCAGTGGTTTGTCGATTTTATTGCACTTTTAAAATAACCAGCTCTTTGTTGTCTTGTTTTTTCTATAGTTTTTTTTGTTCTCTTTTTCATTTAGTTCTGCTCTAATTTTTACTATTTCCTTTTTTCTGTTGACTTTGGTTGCCTTTGTTCTTCTTTTTCTAGTTCCTTAAGATGTGATGTTAGATTGTTCAGTTAGGATCTCTCTTGTTCTAGATATAAGCTTGTAATGATATAAACTTTCCTCTTATTACTGCTTTTGCTGCCTCCCAGAAATTTTGATATATGTTGTGTTGTCATTTTCATTTGTCTGTATTCCTGAATTGGTTGATATAAATTTTGCAGCCAACATATGATCTCTCTTTGAGAATGTTCCATGCACACTGGAGAAGAATGTATAATCTGATGTTTTGGGATGAAATGTCCTGTAATTGTCTATTATGTCCATTTGGTCCAGAGTGTCATTTAAGACCAATATTTCTTTATTGATTTTCTATTTGAATGATCTATCTAAAGCCACAGGAACAGTTTTTCCTCTGCTTGGATCTCTGTGCCACAGCCTTGTTTGGCCGTTTGTGCCGCGGCCTGGATCTATTCACCCCCTCTGCCTGCCTCAGTTTCTATATTGTTGAAATCTCCAAGTATAATTGTGTTTTTGTCTAGTTCTCTTTTTAGATCAGTTAGTAGATATCTTATATATTTTAGTGCTCCTTGGTTCAGTGGATCTATTTTAAGAAGTATTATGTCTTATTGATACAATGTCCCTTTTGTCATTATGAAAAGTCCATCTTTGTCTCTGGTTACCTTTGTTGTCTTGAAGTCAGCATTGTCAGATAGGAGTATGGCTACACCTGCTTTTCTTTGGAATTATTTACTTGGAGAATCATTTTCAGACCTTCCACTCTGAATCTACTTTTGTCCTTGCAGCTTAGATGTGTCTCTTGAAGGTAGCATATGGTTGGGTTTTGCTTTTTGATTCAATATGCTCTCTGTGCCTCTTTATTGATGAGTCATTTTGTTTAACTTTAGGGTAATTATTGACCCTTGAAGATTTCCTATAGCCATTGTATGTTTTGTTTTCTAGTAGCTCTGTGTCTTGTTTGGTTCTTCTGTTTTTGTTTCTGTCAGTTGTTTTTGTTTGGTGGCATTCCATACTTCTTTCCCTTGTTTCTTTTTTTTTTTTTAGTTGTGTATTTCAGTAGAGGTTTTTTTGTGGTTGGTTACCATTAGCTTATTAAGAGAAAAATGTTCATATGTACAAGAGTCCTTTGTCTTGAGTGCTTCTTCATTCTGTCTTCCTGTGCTATCACAGATCTTTTATCCTCTCCCCTTTTATGTTATTGCCATCACAGATTATCCTTGTTTTTATTGTGATCTTGTTGGAACTTTTACTTGTAGTTTTGATTTTTTTTTTTTTTGTTGTTCTTTGTATCTGGTCAAATAACCTCCTTGAGTATTTCCTGCTGTGGGGGTTTTCTGGTGATCAATTTCCTCAACTTCTGTGTGTCTGCAAATGTTTTTATTTCTCCTTCTTGTTTGAAAGATAACTTTGATAAATATAGTACTCTTGGCTGGTAATTCCTCTCTTTCAGTACTTTGAATGTTTGGGTCCACTCTCCTCTGGCTTATAGAGTTTCTGCTGAGAAGTTTGATGATAACCTAATGGGCTTTCCTTTATATGTCATGTTCTTCTTTTCCCTAGTTTCCTTGAGGATTCTTTCTTTGGCATTGATTTTTGAGAGCTTTATTACAATATGTCTTGGAATAGGTCTATTTGGGTTGAGGTAACTCAGTGTCCTGTTTGTTTCTTGGATTTGAGGCTCTTTTTCCATAGGCTTAGAAAATTTTCATCAATTATTTGTTTGAATAAGCTCTCCATTCCCTTCTCCCTCTCCTTCAATATACTCGTTATTCTTATATTGTTCTTTCTGATGAAGTGAGACAATTCTTATAGAGCTCTCTCAGTTTATTTTAAATTTGTAAGTCTCTCTTCTCTTCTCTCTGTGGCATCCCTAATTGCCTTAGCTTCAATGTCACTGATCCTTTCCTCTATCTGGCTTGTTCTATTAGCTAAACTTCTACCTCAGTCTTCAATTCATGTATTTAGTTTTTCATCTCTGTTTTTAAAGTTTCAGTCTCCTTGGTGAGGTGTTTGTTTTGTTCATTAATTTCTTTTCTGAGCTCATTAAGTTCCCTGTTGGTGTCTTCTTGCATCTCATTGAGTATTTTCAGAACTTCAATTTTAAATTCTCTATCATTTAACTCCAAGGTTTTATGTGATTGAGATTTTTTTTTTCTGGAGATTTTTCATTTTCTTTCTAAACTGTGTCTTTGTCTTGTGTAGCCATGGTATTCAATTTCTTCTTCCTTTATGGCATTTGAAAGTGGTATTGTTAAGAATCCTAACAAAAAAACCCCCAAAAATTAAAATAAAAACTACAATAAAAACACAAATATTTTATTAAAAATTATGACAAGTAAAGAAAAAAATCACAGGAAAAAAGTTTGAAAGCAAACAAGAAAATCAAAAACAAAACACACACCAAAAAATTAGAATAAAATACATAAAAATTAAATAAAATGAAACTCAAAAGAGAAAAAGAAAAAAATAAGAAAAAAAGGAAAAAAAAGGAAAAAAGAAAGGAAAAATAAATTTTGGGTTTAAGAGATTTCTTCTAGTAGGTGTCTTTGTATTATAACTTTTAGTTCTGTGAAGTTCCTGGGCTGTCTGCTGAGATGTTGATGTCACTTTCACTGTTGCAAAGATGTAGGTGGGGCTGCAGTCGTGTTGGTGGATGGGGCATGTTGTGAGGGCTTTATGGTTTCAACTTTCTGGCTCTACAACTATAGCAGTGGCAACCTCAGGACGCTCTTCCTCACGTCTCAACAGACCTGGGGACCAGACATGGAGCACCTCTATTCTTCAGGGGAGAAGGTAGCTCTGGAGAGCGAGCTGTGGGGTCTGTCTCTGTCACTCTCTGTACCGCAAGGTGAGGGAGGTGGGATCTGGGAGGCTGGGGTCGCACTTTAGTTTTCTCTGCCTCTGCTGAGTGCAGGCTGCAGGCAGACTGTGGGAACACTGGCCATGAGCCCTCACTGTGGTCACTTTGGTTTATGTCCCCCTCTGCCCCTCTATCTCACTACTCCTCTTGGCAGAAGGAGACCCAGTCACTCTGGGTTTCCTTCTCTGTATCCCTCAGACAAAACCTGGACAGCCTGAGCTTCCCTCCTCCTTGCATTCTGACAGAGAAAAAAACCCAGTTCCTCTAGGTTTGTCTCCTCTACTCTCCAAAACCCACCACAAATGCGTTTTATCTTCTGCCCCCCTTTTCACCCTGTCCCACCTTTAGTCCATTCAGTGCGTGGATCTTTCAGGTGCGCCTGTGAACCCATCAGGGGTTCCTTTGCTGCGTTATAGTTGTCAGTATGTTGAAAGTTCAAAGGGAGAGATCAGGGGTATCTTTCACACCACCATTACTCTAATGTCATCTTGTCTCACATTCTTTAATGTGTGTGGATATCCTAGATGCAGGAACACATAGACACACACACTCATGTGTACACGCACATGAACCTGCCTGTACACATATGCTATTAGTTGTGTCTTTAAGGATGTAAAGACTGGGACCTATGCCAGGCCCCCAGGATTGTAGGGTATAGGCTGCTGTGGCTTCATACTTGAGAGCTTGCTAACTGCAGGGCTCTGGTGCCAGTCTCTTGCTTCTGGCAGGCCACCATGGAGAAGTGGGCCCCAGGGCCATGGCTGCCTCTCAGAACTAACTGGGAAGCCATCCACACAGCAGTCTGGCTTGGGAGACACTAGCTTCCTTAGTCCTGGAGAGATCTTATTACTGAGCTTCATGGACACAAATGTGGGCTGTGGCACCTTAGGGATGTGGGACAATGAAGGTGCATGTATGTGTGTATCTGTGTGTTCTAGGTGTAACAGGTCTTCCTGGACACTTCCTGTAGCTGGTGGGCCTGGCACCCTTGTAGCGTGTGCGCACGCGGTGCACACACACACACAAACACACACACACAGGTCTTACAGGCACACACAATGGGGCAGGTCCTGCCAATGCTCCTTCCTCCTCAGGCTGCACCTGTTAAGTCCCTGTGGGTGGGTATCCATGGGAGGAAGGAGAGCATGGCAGGGCCTTGGTGCTAAGACTTCCAGCTGGGTGGTGGACCAGGCCTGGCATCAGTGAGAAGCTAGGGGGCATCCAGGGTTTCCAGATATAGGAAATGTGTTCTTGAGAAGCCCAACTAGGAACTTTCTAGACTTTCTGGAGGAGTCATAATGCTCATTAGGAGCCCCAGGCTGGCTTGGCTTGGCAGTGAAGGCCCATGGGCTCAGCACTGCTTCTCAAGGGCCAGCCTGATGCCCTCCTGCATCCACTCTCCACTCCTGCCCACCAGGGTAACTGCATAACCTGTGAGGGCCGGGAGGACAGCCAGGAGTATGCCAACATCCGCTCTGCCATGAAGGTACTCATGTTCACTGACACCGAGAACTGGGAGATCTCGAAGCTCCTGGCCTCCATCCTGCACCTGGGCAACCTGCAGTACGAGGGTGAGGGGCCTGCATGGTGTACCACTCCCCCTAACCCTGCACGAGAGCCAAGGGCAGCATGACACCTAGCTATCCAGGGGTATGGTGGCTCAGTTTTTGTCTCAGCATGTACCTTCGGGAGATGGTGGTAGATTTGAACTGATCTGCTAGCCTCAGGTGTGGTTTCACTGTGCTGAAATTCCACCAGAAAGATGTACAGATAAAGCGTAATGGGGATTGACTGTTGGCCCTTTGAGACCACTTCCAGATAGGGTGTCTTATTTTTAAGTCAGATAGATGCCTTGGAGATAGAATAAAATTTTGAATTAATTTATACTAAGGTGTGATGACTACATGGTCATCTTCAGAAAAAGGGAAAAGCAAGGAAAGAGAACATGTTCCCTCATCCAATACTCCATGGACATGTACTATATGCCAGGCTCCCAGGTGGTCCTCTAAGGCAGGCGCCAAGTCTCACTTTGCTCTTGCCCTTGGTACCCAGCATGGCCCCTAGACAGAGCATGACCCTGATCTTAAGTCAGAACTGTCCCTCTGGGAAAGTTTGTTTAATGAATTAATAATCCTAGCTCTAAGGAGCTCAAAGTCTAGTGAGTCTTAAAAGACTAAGAGAGCCCTGGCCGGTTGGCTCAGTGGTAGAGCGTCGGCCTGGCGTGCAGAAGTCCCAGGTTCGATTCCCAGCCAGGGCACACAGGAGAAGCGCCCATCTGCTTCTCCACCCCTCCCCCTCTCCTTCCTCTCTGTCTCTCTCTTCCCCTCCTGCAGCTGAGGCTCCATTGGAGCAAAGATGGCCTGGGCGCTGGGGATGGCTCCTTGGCCTCTGCCCCAGCGCTAGAGTAGCTCTGGTCGCAACAGAGCGACGCCCTGGAGGGGCAGAGCATCGCCCTCTGGTGGGCAGAGCGTCGCCCCCTGGTGGGCGTGCTGGGTGGATCCCGGTCGGGTGCATGCAGGAGTCTGTCTGACTGTCTCTCCCTGTTTCTAGCTTCAGAGAAAAAAAAAAAAAGACTAAGAGACATGAAGAAAGGTTACACCAGGCAGAAGGAAGGGTTTATGCCAAGGCTCTGGGGCCTGAGAAAGCAGGTACATTTGGGGAAGGACAGATAGTATCAGGCACTAAGCTAAGCAAGCTCATAAAACCTATCTTATAAGACCCACTGATGTTCTGAGAGTCTGAAGTGGAGGGGTGTGACTGCCAGCATCTGCTGTTAGGTGCCAGGTGTAGAACTATGTGTTGGATACACAATTTTTACACTCATGGTGCCCATAGTTCATGATGAGAGCGTTCATCAAACATATATTGACCCAGAGAAACATTTATATATAATTGTTACAGTCTTTGGTCTTTCAAATATGTCTATTTATTTATTTATTTCTTCATTCATTTATTCATTTTAGAGAAGAGAGACAGAGAGAGAGAGAGATAGAGAGAGAGAGAGAAGGGAGGGAGGAGCAGGAAGCATCAACTCCCATATGTGCCTTGACTGGGCAAGCCCAGGGTTTTGAACTGGTGACCTCAGCGTTCCAAGTCGATGTTCTATCCACTGAGCCACCACAGGTCAGGTGACCCAGAGAAACATTTAATCACAATAAGATGTCCTTTGTTGATAGGGTGGGTCCCCTAAGAGCAGACATGGCATTTGGTCCCTTTAGACTGCCCCCTTGCCTCTGTGCCCAACCTCCCTTGCCTGATGCTTTGCCCCTTTGCTGCTGACAGCCCGAACATTTGAAAACCTGGATGCTTGCGAGGTCCTCTTCTCCACATCCCTGGCCACAGCTGCATCCTTGCTTGAGGTCGGTGCCCAGTCTTCTGCCCCCACGGCTGCTTTTGTTTCTTTCAGAGTGGCAGTTTTGACTTCAGGCTCAGGAAGTGGGCATGTGGGGCCCAATGAGCTGGGGCCTCTGTTTGGGAAAGTTCTGGGAAGTCAACATTGAGAACCTACTGTGTGCAGGTTCTGTGCTGAACATGGGTCCCCAGGAAGAGCAAGGCCCAGAGCTTGGGAGCTGCACTGCCTGTCTTAGCCCTGCTGCTCCTGGGGACAGTGAGGGCTTAGGGGGACCAGGGTTGCAGGCCCTGAGTAAGTCAGTCTGTCAGACTTCCGGCAAATACTACTAGGCTCTGCCCTGGGTTGGAAAACTGGGATGAATAAAGCCAGAGTAAGAGCCAGTCCTGGGAGGCACAGGTAACATGCTGGGGAGACTGGAGGGGGTTATCAAAGAGAGAGCAGTTCCTTCCGGGCAGTGTTTGGGTGGGATTTGATGGTTGGGGGACGGCATTCTTAGTGGAAGGAACAGTCTGAGTGAGGCCCTGTTAGGAAGTGGGAGAGGGTTTCTAGGTATGGTGGGGGTTCCAGGGAAGGCCCGGCTGGCAGGTAGCTGGGTGAACTGCTGGATGTTGCTCCACCAGGTAAACCCCCCAGACCTGATGAACTGCCTGACCAGCCGCACCCTCATCACCCGTGGGGAGACGGTGTCCACCCCTCTCAGCAGGGAGCAGGCGCTGGACGTTCGAGATGCCTTTGTCAAGGTGGGTTTGTGGAGTGGCCATCTGCTCTTCCTGCCCCTTGGGAGGGTGGTTTGTTGATGGGCAGGAGCTAAGAAGTCCACAGAGCTGGTGGGCATCTGGACCATGGCCTTGGTTTGGGCCTACGCTCCGTCTCTGGCTGTCTCTGGGCCTGGGTAAGAGTCTGCCTTCTCTTGAGTCCCACAAGAAGCTAGGAATTGTACCCTCTAGGGGCCCTGCCAGCTCTGGTTTCCTCATGCCTTCCATCTTGGCCTGCTTGGATCTCCAGCCCCTTGGGCCTCATGCTGGGTCATATCCTTTGGGCACTCTGTCTGCTGTGCTGTTCTCAGCCTAGGGACATCTCCTCTGGTCTCTTCAGAGAAGATACTGAAGAGGGGGACAGGTGGGGAGGGTGCTGAATCCTTCCTGTTCTCAGTCACACATTTGCTATCCATTGTGCCCTTCCCTGCTGTAGGCCTTGTGCTGGGCTCTGACACCCTCAAGATATTCAGAGCTTATGGGGAGACAGAGATGGATGGAGAAATGGGAGCCCAATGGAGGGCTTCCTTCCCCAACTGTGAGGTCAGGGCAGGATTTTTGGAGGAGCTTTGAAAAATGAGTAGTAAATTTTCAAGCAGAATAGCTTGCTGCAGGCAGAGGAAACACCTTGAATAAAGGCTTGGGAGTTTCTAAGAACACGATCTTTGAAGGGGCTGGAGCAAGACCTCAAAGGGCCCAGGAGCTCAGCTTGTCTCCATGGGAGGATGCGGCTGGGCCCAGTGCCTGATGCAGCCACTCTGCCTCCCAGGGGATCTATGGGCGGCTCTTCGTGTGGATTGTAGACAAGATAAATGCTGCGATTTACAAGCCCCCCTCCCAGGAAGTGAAGAACTCTCGCCGGTCCATTGGACTCCTAGACATCTTTGGCTTTGAGAACTTTTCTGTGAACAGGTAACATGTGAGACTCTGCCCTGTGGGAATTATTTTTCACAACACAGACATAAGAAATGTCACCTCTCTTTAAACTACATTTAGTTGGTTCCATGCATACCCTGCCAGGCTGCTAGAAATTTGGCTTCAGTCATCCTGGTGGGACCTCTCCCCTCCCTTCCATCTCCTCCAGTTCCAAGGCCAGCTGAGGAAGGGGGTAGTGCTGGGGGTGGGTGGGTGGGGGGAGGCTCCTATATCATCAAGGACACTGCAGGCCCCACTGCTGATCTGCCTGGTGCCCAAGCTGCAAAGTACCTTGAAGCAGGTGAGGCTGAGCCTCAGCCAAGGTTGAGATGGGGGTCTTGGCCATGCTGGGGTCCCACATTTTTGGGGGGCTATCTGAGGGGCAGACAACTGGAGCAGGCCCAGTTGTCCAGGCAGCCACTTGCTAGCTATGTGACTCCTGACAAGTCACTTCAATTCTTGTGATATTTGAGTGTCTCAAAGCCCTTTCTTCACCCTACCAAAACACCCACATTGAAAACATGGAGTGTCACCCGAGAGAGCACTGAGTTGGTAGCTCAGAGATGTTAGCTGTCAGGGCTCTGCTTCCCAATCTCATCAGCCCTGTTCCCGGGTCCCACTGACGCTTCGGATCTTTCCTATGCACCCCCCCCCAGCACCAGCACCTCGGCTCTTCCCCTCCCAGGTGCTCTGCCAGGGGGCTGGAGCCCATATGCCAGCACTCCCCACTGGGCCTAAACTGGGGTCCTGGGCCCTAGCTTCAACTCTCCCTCTGACTCCCTGAGAACCCTTGGGGGAGTGCTCTGCTCTCACTGGGCCTTGGTGTCCTCTCCTGTACCTCGACGGGGTTGGACCCGACAATCCCGTCCCACCTCAGAGGCTGGGGTGCATGACAGGAACAGTGTGCCTAAGGGCAGGCTGTACCTGGAGGCAGGGTGGTGGGGCAGCGCCTGAACGGCACCCACTCATACCGTGTCCCCTGTGCACCCTCCCCCAGCTTTGAGCAGCTGTGCATCAACTTCGCCAACGAGCACCTGCAGCAGTTCTTCGTGCGGCACGTGTTCAAGCTGGAGCAGGAGGAGTACGACCTGGAGAGCATCGACTGGCTGCACATTGAGTTCACCGACAACCAGGACGCCCTGGACATGATCGCCAACAAGCCCATGAACATCATCTCCCTCATCGACGAGGAAAGCAAGTTCCCCAAGGTGGGCCTGTGGCAGGGCGGATCTTCCACACTGAGTCTCAGCTTTCCTCATCTACAAAATGGGGCTGAAGACACCCACCTCTCAGGGGGGCTCTGGGCCCAACTCAAGTGCATCTATCGGGCACTTGGAAATCACCTACATCCACTGGGCCCTGCACCAAATGATGAAGACCTAAGCATGTAGCTGGCACAGAATAGGTGCTCTAGACACTGACTACTTCTTGGAGTGAGGGAGGGACTGTTCCTGTGGTTTGACCCCTGGGAATAGATTTTCTAAACTGGATTGTACTATCACGGTTGTGTTGTTCCACTTCACCCACTTAACAGATGGGGAAGTGGAGGCCCAGAGAGCTCCTCTGTGGGCTCTAAATAAAGGGATGGAAGTTATTGAGAAAGACAGATGAAGGGGTGCAAAGACATGGGTCAGGACAGGCAGTGGGGCCTGTCAGAAAGTAGGGGGAGTGGAGAGCGGGGCGAGGGGAGAGGTGGGCTCAGCAGCTGCCCCTTGGTTCCCACAGGGCACGGATACCACCATGTTGCATAAATTGAACTCCCAGCACAAGCTCAACTCGAACTATATTCCTCCCAAGAACAACCATGATACCCAGTTTGGGATCAACCACTTTGCTGGCATTGTCTACTATGAGAGTCAAGGTACAGGCAGCTGGCCAGGGCGGCTCTCTCTTTGTCTGTGCCCCCTCCCTCCCTCCCCTTCTCCAGCCCAAGACACAGATACCAGCCAGGTCCTGCAATACAGAGAGGAAACATTGGGACCAATATTTTGTTGTTGTTTTTTGGAGATTAAAAACTAAATAATGTAGTAAAAATATATCATATAAAATTTACTATTTTAATGATTTTTAAGTTTCCAATTCAGTGGCATTAAGTATATTCACAATATAATGCAACTATCAATGCTATCCATTCCCAGAGCCTATTAATCACCCTATTGGCTCTGTAGCCATTAAGCAACTCCCCATCCCCCCTTGTCCCTGCCAGCCTCTAACACCCTCTATTCTACTTTCTGCCTTTAAGTATTTGACTATTTTAAGTACCTTATGTAAGTGGAATCATACAATATTTGTATTTTTGTGTTTGGCTTATTTCACTTAGCATAATACCTGTTGTAGCGTGTGTCTTTTTTATCCATTTATCTGTTGATGGGCATTTGAGCTATTTCCACACTTTGGCTAGCAAGTAATGCTGCTGTGAACATGGTATACAAGTATTTGTCTGAGTCCCTGCTTTCATTTCTTTGGGATGGGCTCAGTGCTCTTCTGTGCATATGGGAAGCTGAGGCTCGTAAGAAGAGGGATTAGTTATCCTTACATGACATAGCCCACCGGGTGCAAAGCCAAGCCTAGAACCAACCCAGTTACCTACCAAGACTCTTTCAGCAACGAGACTAAGTGTGACCTTCTAGACTAGAGGATGCCCTTCTTTCCTCCTGGGACATGCAGTTGGGTTCATTTTCAAGCTAGAAGTCAAGAAGAGGGTCAGAACAGTGTCAAGTTTACCCCACTAAGAATTCTTACAGGGTCTGTCACAAGCCTGCAGACTGTCCTAGCCAACTCCCCCCTCCCACCCTGGTATAAAGGGCTACCCTCGAATGGGCCTCAGTTGTGGGATGTGTCTACACTGAGTTTCTGCCATCCAGCCCCAAAAGGTCCCACTCACACCCAAGCCAGTGGAATTCAAAACAAATAAGCAAAGAGCCATTGGTTTAGTACTTCCTTGTTGAGTTGGTCAAGAGGCAGTAGAATGTATCAGTGAGCCATGCTGCAGGGATGCAATCTGAAGGCTTAGCCCTCCTTAAAGTATTGGATAAGAGATCCCACCCTGCTGTTAGCAAGAAGGAAGCCAACATTCAGTTTGAAGGACTGTTGGGCAAACCAATGAGTCTGTTGTTTAAAGTAATAGAGGATTGTATTTTTCAGTTCAGTTCAACCAACATTCACTGAGCATTTATTATGTACCAGCCTTCCTGCTGTTGTTGAGGATACGGAAGTGAAGTTTGAGTGAACTTTACATGAAGTTACAAAACTGTGGAGTTATAGATCTGGAGGGAACATGAGGGTTATCTACTTTTATGGATTTGCAAACTGAGATCCAGAGAGTGAAATGACTTGTCTAAGAACGCAAACCAGTTTTCAGCTGCTTCACGCAATTCTACCAGCATTTCCTGGTTCACAAAGTACTTTTTTAAGCCAGCATTTAATTTATGACGTGAATAGTGTTAGGAGATCTGAAGAGAAGCAATAGCTTATGAGTACTGTCATTCCCATCTCACAGACGAGGAAGCTGAGGCCCAAAGGGGACTTTCCTAGGGTCCCATAGTGAATCTGTCATAGAGCTGTAGTTAGAGCCCTACAATTACTCCCCAGCTCCAGAGCCTACTCTTCTGCTAACGAGTGCCTCCGGCAGCACACCCCTCCTCAGAGGCCGGTGGGCAGCCCAGCACGGGGTCTCTGAGCCACCGACCAGCCAGGGCAGCCTGAGTCCTGCGGGCAGGTGCTGCTGCTTCTCTGCAGCGTCCCTCCTCTCAGGCATGCTCAGCCCTTGGGCACCCGCCTCCTGTCCCACCCTAGCAAGCCCCCCCCCCAACCCATGAACCAGTTCCTAACTCCCCAGTTCCTGGAAGCAGAGCCTCTCTGAGCTGGCACCAGGGTACCTGTGTTTAAGTCTTTTTTTTTTTTTATATATTTTTTGCACCTTGCATTATCCTTTTAATGACTCTGAGATATTTTTTCCATATCAGGCCATATAAATGTACTTTATTTTTTGGTAGAATGTTTTTACTGTAGGGATTTACCATTCTTATAAAACCAATAACTTACTGATAGAAATTCAGTACTTTTTCTCCTTAGTCCAGTGCTTTAATACATCTGATACTTCAAAAAATCATCCTTGTGCATATAGCAGTGTACATGTATGAGTACATCTTTGGCATATATTTCTAGAGGCACAATTGCTAAATCAGAGGAAACGCATATGCTGAGAGCTAGTGTCAAATTGCCTTGCGAAGGGATTACAACACTATCACATACAAGGGTATAATATAAAATTTTCTTTTAAATTAATTTTAATGGGGTGACATTGATAAATCAGGGTACATATGTTCAGAGAAAACATCTCTAGGTTATTTTGACATTTGATTATGCTGCATTCCCATCACCCAAAGTCAACTATCTTCCGTCACCTTCTAACTGGTTTTCTTTGTGCCCCTCCCCTCCCCCAACCCCCTCCCTCTCCCCCCCCCCCACCCCGTAACCTCCATACTCTTGTCCATGTCTCTGAGTCTCATTTTTATGTCCCACCTATGTATGGAATCATATAGTTCTTAGTTTTTTCTGATTTACTTATTTGGCTCAGTATAATGTTATCAAGGTCCATCCATGTTGTTCTGAATGATCCGATGTCATCATTTCTTATGGCTGAGTAGTATTCCATAGTATATATGTACCAAAGCTTTTTTTTTTTTTTTGTATTTTTCTGAAGCTGGAAATGGGGAGGCAGTCAGACTCCCGCATGCGCCCAACTGGGATCCACCTGGCATGCCCACCAGGGGGCGATGCTCTGCCCATCTTGGGGAGTCGCTCTGCCGCAATCAGAGCCATTCTAGTGCCTGAGGCAGAGGCCACAGAGCCATCCTCAGCGCCCGGGCAAACTTTGCTTCAGTGGAGCCTTGGCTGCGGGAGGGGAAGAGAGAGACAGAGAGGAAGGAGAGGGGGAGGGGTGGAGAAGCAGATGGGCGCTTCTCCTGTGTGCCCTGGCCGGGAATCAAACCTGGGACTCCTGCACGCCAGGCCAACGCTCTACCGCTGAGCCAACTGGCCACGGCTGTACCAAAGCATTTTAATCCACTCGTCCACTGACGGACACTTGGGCTGTTTCCAGATCTTTGCTATTGTGAACAATGCTGCCATAAACATGGGGGTGCATTTCTTCTTTTGAAACAGTGCTATGGTGTTCTTGGGGTATATTCCTAAAAGTGGTATAGCTGGGTCAAAAGGTAGTTCGATTTTTAATTTTTTGAGGAATCTCCATACTGTTTTCCACAGTAGCTGCACCAGTCTGCATTCCCACCAGCAGTGCAGGAGGGTTCCCTTTTCTCCACATCCTCGCCAGCACTTATTCTGTGTTGTTTTGTTGATGAGCGCCATTCTGACTGGTGTGAGGTGATATCTCATTGTGGTTTTAATTTGCATTTCTCTAATGATTAGTGATGTTGAGCATTTTTTCATCTGCCTATTGGCCATCTGTATGTCCTCTTTGGAGAAGTGTCTATTCATTTCTTTTGCCCATATTTTGATTGGATTGTTTGTCTTCCTGGTATTGAGTTTTACAAGTTCTTTATAAATTTTGGTTATTAACCCCTTATCAGACGTACTGTCAAATATGTTCTCCCATTGTGTAGTTTGTCTTTTTATTCTGTTCTTATTGTCTTTAACTGTGCAGAAGCTTTTTAGTTTGATATAGTCCCATTTGTTTATCCTGTCTTTTATTTCACTTGCCCGTGGAGATAAATTGGCAAATATATTGCTACGAGAGATGTCAAAGCACTTACTGCCTATGTTTTCTTCTAATATGCTTAAGGTTTTATGGCTTACATTTAAATCTTTTATCCATTTTGAGTTTATTTTTTTGAATGGTGTAAGTTGGTGGTCTAGTTTCATTTTTTTGCAGGTAGCTGTCCAATTTTCCCAACACCATTTGTTGAAGAGGCTGTCTTTACTCCATTGTATGCTCTTACCTCCTTTGTCAAATATCAGTTGTCTGAAAAGGTGTGGGTTATTTCTGGGTTCTCTGTTCTGTTCCATTGATCTATATGCCTGTTCTTATTCCAGTACCAGGCTGTTTTGAGTACAGTGGCCTTGTAGTATAACTTGATATCCAGAAGTGTAATACCTCCCATTTTATTCTTCCTTTTCAAGATTGCTGAGGCTATTCGTGTTCACTTTGGTTCCATATAAATTTTGGAATATGTGTTCTATATCTTTGAAGTAAGTCATTGGTATTTTAATTGGTATTGCATTGAATTTATAAATTGCTTTGGGTAATATAGACATTTTAATGATGTTTATTCTTCCTAACCATGAGCACGGTATATGCTTCCACTTGTTTGTATCTTCCCTGATTTCTTTTATCAATGTTTTATAATTTTCTGAGTACAAGTCCTTAATTTCCCTGGTTAAATTTATTTCTAGGTACTTTATTTTTTTGGTTGCAATGGTGAAGGGGATTGCTTCCTTAATTTCTCTTTCTGACAGTTCATTGTTAGTGTATAAAAGTGCCTCTGGTTTCTGAGTATTAATTTTATATGTTGCCACCTTGCTGAATTCATTTATCAGGTCCAGTAGTTTTTTGACTGAGACTTTAGGGTTTTCTATATATAATATCATATCATCTGCAAATAATGATTATTTTCCTTCTTCTTTTCCAATTTGGATGCCTTTTATTTCTTTTTCTTGTCTGATTGCTGTGGCTAGGACTTCCAGAACTATGTTGAATAAGAGTGGTGAGAGGGGGCACACCTGCCTTGTTCCTGATCTTAAGGGTATTGCTTTTAATTTTTGCCCATTGAGTATGATGTTGGCTGTGGGTTTGTCATAGATGGCCTTTATCATGTTGAGGTATGTTACCTGTATTCCCACTTTGCTGAGAGTTTTGATCATGAATGGGTGCTGGATTTTATCAAATGCTTTTTCTGAATCTATTGAAATTATCATGTGCTTTTCTTCTTCCTTTTGTTTATGTGATGAATCACATTGATTGATTTGCAAATATTGTACCAGCCTTGCCTCCCAAGAATAAATCCCACTTGATCGTGGTGTATGATTTTTTTTATATATTGCTGGATCTGGTTTGCTAATATTTTGTTGAGGATTTTAGCATCTAAATTCATCAGGAATATTGGCTTATAATTTTCTTTCTTTTTTTTATAAATAAATTTTTATTTTAATGGGGTGACATCAATAAATCAGGGTACATATATTCAAAGAAAACATGTCCAGGTTATCTTGTCATTAAATTCTGTTGCATACCCATCACCCAAAGAGAGATTGTCCTCCATCACCTTCTATCTAGTTTTCTTTGTACCCCTCCCCCTCCCCCTCCCCCTCTTCCTCCCCCCCCCCCCGTAACCACCACACTCTTGTCCATGTCTCTTAGTCTCGTTTTTATATCCCACCAATGTATGGAATCCTGCAGTTCTTGTTTTTTTTCTGATTTACTTATTTCACTCCGTATAATGTTATCAAGATCCCCCCATTTTGTTGTAAGTGATCCGATGTCATCATTTCTTATGGCTGAATAGTATACCATGGTGTATATGTGCCACATCTTCTTTATCTAGTCTTCTTTTTTTTTTTTTTTTTACAGTGATTAAAGCCTTTAAGCACACTCTTGGCCAATACAGCAAGAATCCATAAAAGAGTAGTGTCCTTAACATGTTCACCAAGTCCAAGTTGGCCCCAACACCATGCCAAATCCCTGAAAAATGCAACCCAACCCCAGTTCAGTCTGTTAGGAGCTGTCACAAGGAACAGGAGTCCAGGAAAAGTCCACATCCAGGAAAAGTCTGCATGGCACTGGAATTGTTGTCACAATTCTATACTTTGCAGCTTATGTCCAAGTCCCAATGACTGCTGCTTCTAGCTGGTAATGATTCAGGTAGACTGGAAAAGCCATCTGCAGCATGTGTGGATATGGAGCTTCTGTTCTCCTCTGCCTGGAGAGATGAGACCAGGTTGCTTTTCCCTGGAGCTCTGTGACTGTGGCTTGGTAAAGAGAACCTTGGGATACATTAAGCAGTCTCGGTGTGGCTTCTTCAGTGTTCCTTGGTTGAAGAGTCCTCTTAGTTTAGTCCAAAGTTGATTTTTCCAGATGATAGTTCTTAAAATTAGTTTGTAATCCACTTTGGTTCTGGGAGGTAGATGTTGGTACGGCTGCCTACTCTAGCGCCTGGTTTTGGAATCAGAATTACGCTTGCCTCATAAAAGGAGCTTGGAAGTCTTCCTTCGTCTTGAATTTTTTGAAATAGCTTGAGAAGGATAGGAGTTAGTTCTTCTTTGAATATTTGGTAGAATTCACTTGTGAAGACATCAGGCCCAGGACTTTTCTTTGTTGGGAGTTTTTTGATAACTGTTTCGATCTCATTTGTTGTAATTGGTCTGTTTAGGTTTTCTGATTCTTCCAGATTAATTTTTGGAAGATTATATGTTTCCAGGAATTTGTCCATTTCATCTAGGTTGTCTAGTTTTTTGACATATAGTTCTTCATAGTATTTTCTTACAATATTTTGTATTTCTGTTGTGTCAGATGTTATTTCTCCACTCTCGTTTCTAATTTTATTTATTTGAATCCTCTCTCTTTTTTTCTTGGTGAGTCTAGTTAAAGGTTCATCAATCTTGTTTACCTTTTCAAAGAACCAGCTCCTAGTTTCATTGATTGTCTATATTGTTTCTTTAGTCTCTATGTCATTTATTTCTGCTCTGATCTTTATTATTTCCTTCCTTCTACTACCTCTGGGCTTTACTTGCTGTTCTTTTTCTAGTTCTTTTAGATGCAGGGTCAAGTTGTTTATTTGAGATTTTTCTAGCTTCTTAAGGTATGCCTGTAATGCTATGAACTTCCCTCTCAGGACTGCTTTTGCTGTGTCCCATAAATTTTGAGTTGATGTATGCTCATTATCATTCACATCTAGGAATTTTTTTATTTCTTCTTTGAGCTTATTGTTAACCCATTCGTTATTTAATAACATGCTATTTAGTTCCCATGTGTTTGAGTGTTTTTCAGTTTGTCTGTTGTGGTTGAACCAGTTCCTAACTCCCCAGTCCCTGGAAGCGGAGCCTCTCTGGGCTGGCGCCAGAGTACCTGGGTTTAAGTCTTAACTCTGTGGCTCACTGTGTGGTGGTAGGCATCTTGCTTAGCTTCTCTGAATATTGGTTTACTCCCCCATGTGACAAGAAGATCATTCCCGCTTGTCCCACATCTCCAGGGGCAGTTGTGAACATCGGAGCTGTGAGGGCATTTTGTAAAACATAAGGCAAGCTATTTTTAGTTAATTTTTTTTTACTATTAGCTGATACCTGATCAACATGTATTCTCTCCCAGGTGACACACTTACTTAACAGGAGCTTTTGACATCTTTGTTTAAAAGACCAAGGCTGGCATTTCAGGCATTGGGGTGGTTCAGTTAAGAAGGTGCCCCACTCCCTCCCGGGGAAAGACCTCCTGCCCTTCTCTCTAACCAGGCTTTAAGGAGGGCTGTGTGGTTGGGGAGACAGCGTTCTGCTTCTCGCTCTGCCCTCATTTTCTCTGTGAACTCAGGTCAGCAGTAGTCCTCTCCAGGCCCCCGCGTGCCTCACTGTAACACGGATGTGGGTGAACTCAGTGAATTTTAAGCTGAGGATTTGGAGTTAGGCTGAGTCTTGTCAGGTGGTTGCGGCGGGGGCGGGAGGTTGCTGGAGCTGGCGACGTGTGACCACCCTTTGCTGCTGCTCAGGCTTCCTGGAGAAGAACCGGGACACCCTGCACGGAGACATCATCCAGCTGGTCCACTCCTCCAGGAACAAATTCATCAAGCAGATCTTCCAGGCTGACGTCGCCATGGTAATGTCGGGGCAGGGCTTCCATTGGGGAGGAAGGGTCCTCAGAAGCAAGGCCAGTGTCTAGGCACCCCTTGTCCAGCAGCTTCGGCTGAATTCCTCCAGCTGCAGAGCAGGAGCAGTGCTTTCCTGTGGCTCCAGGAGGGGTGTTCAAGGTCCTCCCATCTGGTCTTTTTGAACTGATGGGGGGGGGGGGGGTTGCAAGGCCCAGAGGAGGGTCACATAAGAGGTCACAGAGCAGAGCCTGATCAGAACTTAGTTTACCATGCTGGTCCCCCCTCTCCACCTGAACCTCCTGCTGCTAATAGGGAGCACATCCAGCCTCGAAGACATGGGTGGGTGTAAATGTTCACAGAAATGGCATCAGGGATATACTTGTGCCAGCCCTGGACCCTACACAGGGGTAGGGGATGTCCCACCCTCTATATTTTCTTTGTCCCTATACTTAGGTAGGCTGGTGGACTTTTTCCTGCAGGATCAAATGACTTTTTATTCCATATTTCCTCTTGCCCCATGGCTTCTGCAGGGAGAGCAGAGCCGTTGCCCTCTTGGTGCCTATCCAGGTGCCTCTGATGCCCCAGCCCCTGACCTCTGCCCTGAACATTCTTGTCTTGCCCTGGTGGGTTTTGCTCTTGGTTTTCTGACCCACCACATTCTCCTTGTGCCCCCCCCCCCCATCTCGCCCTGCTCTGTGGTTCCTGTTATAGTTTCTCTGTGGTTATTCATCGGGCACTCTCCGCCAGTCAGCAGCTTCTGCGAAGGTAAAAGACCCCAGAGGCCTCAGCCGCCCCTGGGACTATGTCCTTGGTCCCAACGGCACTGAGGTTTGGGGAAAGAGCTGACTTTTTTTTTTTCTGGAGTGGTATTTTTGTTTGTTTTTTTGTGGAGTGGTTTGTGGAGTGGTTTTGTTTTTTGGATTTTTTTTGAGTTGTGTGTACTGCAGGCATCTCAGTTTCTTAAAGAAGGAAACTGAGTCTTAGAAAAAGAGGCAGACTTGTCCAGCTACTCTGTGAACCAAGAGCACACCCATGTCTCCCAAGTCCTCTGCCCCAAGGAGTCAGGGCCAGCTCCTCTACCAGGCCCTGCTAAGCATTTCCATGTCTGCAACCTGGTGATTCCTCTCTGATAACCTGTGGCATAGGAAGAGCAGGTGACATTTTTCTGCATTTTGGAGATAAAAAGCTCAGAGCTAAGGTGTAACTCACCCCAAGTCAACATCCTGGAAAGCTGGCCCTATAAGTCATCACCCCTGGACCTCCTTAGGTCCTGGGAAGCATCTCTGGGGCGTCCTGATCACCACCTTCGGGTCCTGGCTCCCAGGGTGCTCAGGTCCCTGAGACCCTGGGAACACCTTCGCAGCGGCATAGCTCTGCCATCCTGTTTGCCTCCCTTTTCTCTTCTCGACCCCCAGTTTCCTGTCTGCCTACTCTGGCATCCTCTCACATTCCGTCTTAACGCCTAGCCCCTCTTCCTTCTTGAATGTCTGGCATCCCTCCGCTGCCCAGAGTTCTGAAACAATTCAGGAAAGCCACAGCAGCAGAGCAGGGCAACCACAGGCCAGGGGCAGGGAGTGTGTCTATGTGGTGGCCTCTGTCTTCTGCCCATGGATCGGCCCTGGCACCCCACCCCCCAGGTTGACATTATGGCTCAGTTTGTTGACGGTGAATGTAGGGCCACCATCAGAAGGGGGCCCCAAGCATCTGAAGCACCAGCACCCAGCTGTCCTATCCCAAACCCGCCTATCACAGGGTCCGTGGCATTGATGACACAAGTGTGCCTTGGGCTCTCCCAGCCCAGCTCCTGCCAGGTCCACCACTCCTTCTGGTCTTGGACAGCCCTGGAACACTG
Source organism: Saccopteryx bilineata (assembly GCF_036850765.1). NCBI lineage: Eukaryota > Metazoa > Chordata > Mammalia > Chiroptera > Emballonuridae > Saccopteryx > Saccopteryx bilineata. The sequence continues at coordinate 344,009,126 of NC_089490.1, read as the reverse complement.
AACCCCGTCCCCGCCTACCACCCCTTATCCTCTCACCCAAAAGCATCTGGAGACATCAGGGGGACTTGCCATAAAGTTTATAGTTCTAAGGGCCCTTCTCCTGGACCCTGGGACTTGAACCTACTTGCTGAGGAACCACACAGAGGTCCAAGTGTAAGACTGACCCCAAGGTCTCCAGAAATGGCCCACTCAGGAGGGAGTTTCTGGAGCACAGCAGTGACATATTTGATACTGATGACATCTAGTCTTCTGGACGGACCAGGCTGGGAGCTTTGCACTACATTTCTCACCTCATTCACTGCCCACATCAACGGTGTGAGTATTAACTACCACCCGCACGCTACAGCTGCAGACGTTAGGGCCCAGAGGGGCCCAGCAGCTTGCTCAAGCTCATGCCAGGATTGGTCCAGGTTCATCTCAGGTCGGTACAGGGGCTTGTCCAAGGTCACATCCAAGAGAGAGCTAAAGAGAGGCTTTCCAGGCCCCTGCTTTTTTTTTCACTACATTGTGCTGTCTCTAAGCATCACCTCTAGGAAAGAGAAAGTACTTTGTAACCACTAGACGTGTGATAGTTCTGTTATAGGAACATTGAAATCAGCTTGGCGAAGTGTCAAGTGTGAAGTCAGAGCTAGTCCAGTGTACTGGCTTCAGGGCTCTACTCGGGTGGAAGCCCCAATGCCTCCGTCCTGTCCCCTGAACTCACTTCTTGCACAGGCCCCCCCACCCCTGAGTTCCCATCCTTGTCTCCCCAGGGTGGCCCGGGCAGCCCCACCCCAACCATTGTTTCTGGAGAGATCAGCTGACCCATAAAGAAGGTAGTTCTTCCAGAGCATTGAGCACTCAGATTAATGTCTAACTCCAGTCACATGTCTCTGGGTTCCTGAGTCCATAGGATACTTTGTTCCTTCTTTGTGCAGGTAGCTTCTCCTGCCTGCAAGTCCCCAGCCCCATTGACATCACGGGCAGGTACCTGCCCCTCGGATCCCTTCTGTGGAGTCATTTCATATTAAAGTGTACTGCTCACAAAAATTAGGGGATACTTCAAAATGAATATGAAGTGATATAATATCCCTTAATTTTTGTGAGCGGAATATATAGTATGTCAGGTGGTGATACATGATACTGAGAAAAATTAAGGAGTAGGGAAGGCTGGTGGTGGAGCTTTACAATTTTGGATAGGGAGATCAGGAAAGGCCTTAGGGAGATGCTGATAAGGATGTAAAAAAGCCAGCCACGTGCATTATGGAGGAAAAGCATTACCGGGAGAGCAAACAGCAAGTGAAATGCCCTAAGGTGCATCTCAAGCCCCAAGCCTGCCTGGTGCCTAGTAGGAACAGCACAGAGGCTAGCTGGAAGGGAGTGGGCAAGGTGGGGGAGAGACTAGCAGTCACTGGAACCAGACCTGTGGGACATTGTCAGTCCTTACTCGGAGCTCAGCGTTTATGCTGCGGGACTGGGGGAGCCCTGGGGGGGTTTGAGCGGGGTAGACATGGCTGGGCTTGTGTGTTAACAGCCTCACTCAGGCTGCTGTGTCAGCAGCAGAGTGGAGGACGGTGTGCAGTGGGAGAACAGAAGCAGAGAGACCCGTGTGGAGGTTACTGCAATAATCTGAGAGAGCCATGCTGGTGGCTTGAACTGGGCTGACAGTGGAGGAAGTGGTAAGAAGGAGTCAGACCCTGCTATGTTTTGGAGAGGGAGCCAAGAAGATGCTGACCTAATGGATATGAGAGAAGAGGAGTTGGGGATGGTTCCTAGATTTTGAGCATGAGCAATTGAAAGGTGGACAATGCCTGGGAGCCCATGGACACTTGGAACCAGCTCAGTGCCCCTTCAGTTCAGCAGTGCTGTTGGCTGTTACTGTGCCAGGCCCTGGGCAGAACAGCAAACGATGCAGACCCACCTGTCCTCATGGGGCTTACAGCTCAGCAGAAAAGACAGACTAAAAGTAGTTCCTGTGTGATGATCCAAGTCAAAGATGGAGTGGGTTGTGTGTGTGTTGTTTATATGTGCTGTGTGTGTATGCTTTGTGTGTCCGCACAGCTACCTTCTGTGTGTGCTGTGTACATTGTGTGTTGTGTGCTGTGCGTGTTGTGTGAGCTGTGTGCTATGTGTCTGTGTGTGCTGTGTATGAGTGTGCGTCTGTGTTTGTGCTGTATGTGTGCTTATGGGGCTCTAACAGGCTGGGCACAGCCCTACCCGGACAGCTCCCCCTCCAAGTGGGGGTCACCCAGTGCTGCTGCTGGGTCAGGTTTGGGGGCACTCAACCTGATATTCACCCTACCCCAATGCAGATACTCCTCAGCTTTCTGGGGCAAACCCTTAGATTATGTTCCAAATAAAATGAGGTGAGGCCACACAGTGAGAGTGGGAGGCCCCAGCGTGTTTCTCAGGAGGCTGATCCCACTCTCCGCCCAGCCGGCTGCTGGACCGCTAATCCCATGGGGGGGGGCACAAGCAGCAATCTCCCCCGCCCCCAGGCCAGGTTTCCAGGGTGCTGTTTACTTACACCTGCCGCCCTCATCACAGCCCTGTCAGCCAGGTGGATGGCACTAGTCCTGTTTAGGAAGGGGAGGCTCAGTGCTCAGTGTATAGTGTCCTGCCCGGGATCCCACAGGAGGTGGTGGGGCCAGGTTGGAATTTAGGTCTGTCTAACCTGTCTCTAGGGACAACCCCAGTACCCTGAGGTGACCAAGTTTGTCCACTCATTTATTCCTGGAAAGGGAAACTGAAGACTCAGAGAAGGGCTGCGTCTTGCCCATCTTGCCTAGAATCATTCAGCACACCAGGGCAGAAGCCCAGAATGCCCTAGGCCCCCTGCAGAGCTCTTCTGGCCCAGGTCCTAGGAGGCTCCCTGGAGGGGGCGCCTCTAGGGTCCAAGCTCCAGCCTAGACTGGGCAGGTTATAGGAAAACCCCACGTGCTGGGCAGCCTGCTTTCCCCAGCTGTTCTCCCTTAGGCTCTGACCCCACTGACCTCCTGCCCTCCCTTCCCTTCCTGGAGAGCTAGAGGGGCACAGGTCAGCCCCTCCCATCGCTGTGGTCCTTCCCCCCAGGGCGCCGAGACCAGGAAGCGCTCGCCCACACTCAGCAGCCAGTTCAAGCGGTCCCTGGAGCTGCTGATGCGCACCCTGGGCGCGTGCCAGCCCTTCTTCGTGCGCTGCATTAAGCCCAACGAGTTCAAGAAGCCCATGGTAAGCGGCCCTGGCTGGGGGGGCCGGCCTGCAACGGCGTGGGGTTGGGGTGATGAAGGGGCCAGGCCTTGGGCGCAGGGTGTGAGCTGGGAGGTGGCCCACATATTGGAGATGTGGGACGGGTGGCTTAACCTCAGGGAGGTTAAGGGGCTTGAGCCCGCAGAGCCGAAATCCTCACTGAGCGCTTCGCCTTCCAGGGTCTGGGGTGTGTTGTTTACCACAAGGCTCTTCCCAGAGGCTGGGGGTGGAGCCCTAGGGGTCTGGGGTGGGAGGAAGGCAGGAGGCCAGGGCTGGGCCAGGGAAAGTGCCTAGAGGGAGAGGAAACAGGTGGCGGAAGCCAGCAATCTGCGTGCTGGCCCTGCCTCCTGCCCGGAAACAGTCCCCAGAGTGGGCTGACCAGCAAGCACCCTTGGGGCTCAGGACCAGGTCTGCAGAGGCATAAGTTTCAAAGAGGTCTCCAGCGAGCTTCCTATCTAAAAAGCAGGAGGTCCAGACAGGGGCCTGCCGAGGCAGTTGGGTACCATCCTCACTGCTCTCAGATACCTCCGGAACTTTCTGTCTGCCCCGACCTCAACATTGTGGCCTGGACCTTGATGGCAGGACATCCTCACTGCTCTCTTGCCTTCCTGCCTCCATTCCAGGCCCCCTTCCACGCAGTGAGGGGCAAGATTCTCAAATGCAGATGGAACCCGCCACTCCCTGCGGCCTCCCTAGCCAGGGGTGGGGGGCTTCCCAGCCCCCTGGGAGCCCCGGGCTGGTCCTGCTGTGCTGCCTCTGCTGCCATCACAAAAACAACTTTGTGCCAATTAGAAAAGTGTACTTCTTTTAAAAAATTATTTTATTCCCCCAAAGACTTTGTTTATTGATTTTTCGAGAGAGGAGAGAGAGAAGAGAAGGAGGTGGGGAGGCATCAACTCATAGTAGTTACTTCTCATATGTGCCTTGACCAGGCAAGCCCGGGGTTTCTAACCGGCGCCCTCAGCATTCCAGGTCAATGCTCTATCTACTGCGCCACCACAGGTCAGCCTGTATCTCTTTCTTAAGACACTTGACTATCAGCAACCAGAAAGTTGTCAGAATAATTACAAATCTACGGTGGCTGTCACCTGAAGGCACCCAGCACCCACACAACCATAATTTTGGCATGGGCTAGCCTCCTCAGTCCCAATAAAGCCCCCAACATGTTCTGAACTTTCAGGCTTCCACGACTTTGCACACTCTCTCCCAACCCCTCTAGCACCCTCCAGGGTTCAAGCAAAGACCACCTCCTCCAGGAAGCCTCCTCCAGATGTCCCTAGGCAAATTAAGCCATCTCTCCTCTGCTCATCTCATGGGAGGGTCTCATTTCTTGCAGCTTTGTGGGTTTGAACTGCAGATCAAGTTCGGTCCACCTTTGCTCCTCATCTGCTGTGTGGCCTTGGCCTCTCTGGGACTATGTCTGGGGCTGGGGAAATGCAGAGCAGGGCTGGCCTCCCAGCAGGCCCCTCCTGCACTGACACCCTTGGCTCTGGGCAGCTGTTCGACCGGCACCTGTGCGTGCGGCAGCTGAGGTACTCTGGGATGATGGAGACCATTCGAATCCGCCGAGCCGGCTACCCCATCCGCTACAGCTTCGTGGAGTTCGTGGAGCGGTACCGAGTGCTGTTGCCTGGCGTGAAGCCAGCCTACAAGCAGGTTCAGAGCTGGGGCACAGACAGTGGGAGGGAGGGTTCCCGCTCTGGGCTGGGCGGGGCCTGTTTTCTCATTGAGACTGTGTGCTGGGCATAACATCAGCCTGGCCTCCTCAAGTACAGCTGGGAAGCCTGGGCATCAGGCAGTAGAATGTACAGAGGGCTTCGATGGCCGCACTTGGTGGGCATTGACACCATGCATGTGGTGTAATGGATGAGATCAGGGCCACCAGATGGGCCCTGGATGTTAGATGTGGGAGACGGTTTTGCAGTCATCCTGATGAGCTACGGTGAACAGTGAGGGTAAGAAGGCCGGACCAACTTGGGGTCACAAAGCGAGTCAGGGGCAGAGCTGGAGCAAGAGCCCTGCTTCCTTGGGAGATACACTGAGGTGGCCTTTCCAACTGTCCATTCTCCTGTCCCCCCCCAGGATGACCTTCGGGGGACATGCCAGCGCATGGCTGAGGCTGTGCTGGGTACCCATGATGACTGGCAGATTGGCAAAACCAAGATCTTTCTGAAGGTGAGAAAGGCTCTAACTCTGACTGCCTTGGGGGCTGTGAACCCCATCAAGGTGGGAATGGGCCCTAGGGGGCCACTTTAGAGAAGCTGCAGCATCAGATGGGGCCATGCTGGGCCTTTGCATCCAGTTCTGCAATCTGTAATAGGACAAGTGGGCGGGGAATGAGGCCTTGGAAGGGAGGGGCAGTTGGTATTGAGCCCATCTGTGACCGGGGGTGGGTTCAGAGCACTGACTCTGGGTGAGAAAACAGAAGACCAAGTGGGCTTACCAGGGAGGCCTGGGTTCAACCCTGAACCAGTGGCTGTCTTTCCTGGGACTCTGGGCAGGTCACTAGCCCTTTCTGAGCCCCAGTTCCCCATAAAATGAGATGTGATTGGGGAGGGGTGATTTTTGAGTGTATCCTTAGGTCCTGTCCTGTGGTTTCCTGCCAGGCAGGGTTCACCCTGGGCTCTGGGGGGCGCTGTGTCACCTACCTCACTCGCTAGTGTCTGGGGGCCTGTTCCGACCCTCCCTAAGCACACCCTGGAACTCTCTGGCTCCACCATAGCCTGAGCAGCACATCAGAGCCCAGCAGATGGGGACGGGGCGAGAGCAGGAAGCTAGGTTGTGGGGAGTCCTGGCCTTGGAGCAGAGCTTGCTGGGAGTTGGTGGTGGCGGGGCAGCTGCAGCGAGGACAGTGTGAGCTCCCAGTACGTGGCTTCCCCATTTCCATTTCCGTTGTACTAGATTTCTGGCTGTCTGGGTACTGGATGGGACTCGGGTGGGGCAGACCATCTGTGTGGAGGGAAGGAGGAGCCAGGCCTGAGCTGGAAGGAGTCTTGGGCTCCAGCATAATTCCTTCCTGGCTGAAGGGCCATGGGCCAGTCCCTTCATCTCCCTGAGCCTGCATTTCCTCATCAGAAAATGTGTGCACTGTTTCTTGCCTGCACATCTCACAACTGCCCAGACCCCAGCGGGGCTCTCTGTCTCTGATTTTATTTAGTTGTCACAGCATCCAGCCTGGGTTGGTCTGATGCCCAGCCATGTAGGTGAGGGAGGAAAGGCAGGTAACACAATGGCACCTAGTGCCAGACAGCTCTGAAGACCATCACTGTCCCCATCCTCACCTCTCTGGGCTCTTCAGAAATGGTTTCCAGAGCCTCAATGTCCACTTCTCATTCATTCATTCTCTTACCCATTCAGAAAGACTTGGCTGAGCAGCTCCTCTGTGCTGAGCCCCGTCCACGAGAGGCGTGGTCTATGATTAACTGCTGGATGTGGCTCTCCCACAGAGACTCAGCCTCCCAGGCCGGGGCCCCTGTCCGCCTGGTTTTCTGAGGCCCCGCTCCAACACCTAGTACAGTACGGACTGGCAATGAAGAGATGCAGTTCACGTGTATAGTATGAATGATGAGGTTCTAACTGGAGTGAGCGTTGTGGGTTGGGGATGAGGAGGAGAGGGGCCTGGAGAAATTGGCAGGGTGTGGATCAGGTAGGGCCTGAATGCGGGGGTGGAGACCAGGTGTGACCCTGAGAATTATGGGGAATCATGGTCAGATCACCATCTTATTTGTTGTAACAGTGTTCTTCCTTAGGGAGGGTCCAGGGGAGTCGTCGAGGTCAGGTGACTGGTTAGGAGGCTGCTGCCAAGATCCTAGAGGGATGTGATGGTGGCCTGGCTCAGGTCAGGGGCTGATATGACAGAGACGTCTGGAAAGACACAGGCTTAGGCAGAAAAGGCCATAGAGATGAAGCCAGTCTGTGTGCCTACTGTGTCCTCTGACTCCATCCAGTCAAATTCGGCTCCTCCTGCTCCATTTGTCCCACCCGGGCCCTTGGGAAAGAGCCGCAAGCACCCTTCTCTGTACTGGTGGCTGTGAGAGGCTGCCCGTGGAGCAGGCCAGGGCTGGGAGCCTGTGGGGCCCAACCAAGCCCTAGGCCTGGAATCCAAGTGAAGGAAGAGAGGGCCTTCACTTAGATGCCTGGAGGGCCCTGCTCAGGAGCTCTGTCCTCCAGGACCACCACGACATGATGCTGGAGGTGGAGCGGGACAAGGCCATTACCGACAGAGTCATCCTCCTCCAGAAGGTCATCCGGGGATTCAAAGACAGGTATGTGCTGGGACCAGCTCCTCCTCACTCAGCCCATGCACAGATGTGTGTGTGCTTGGCTCACCTCTGCTCCCCCAGCTTGAACACTAGGAGTAAGCATGCAAACCCATGTGCACACATAGAAACAAACACACGCATGCATAGCACACGGATGAACACACAGACACTTGATTTACATAGACACACATACGTGGGTTCCTAGCGCCTACACACTTGGACCCTCTGTGGTCTCAAATTTCTAATGAAATTTCTCAAAGAGGAAACTTGAGATTTTATAAATTACAAAGTATGTTCCATATTCCACGTAAGGGACATGTATATAGCTGTGACAACTGACAAATCAGCAAGACTGACTCGAGTGTGATTCAGGCTCCACAAAAATCCCACCACCTGAACCTTTTTGCAGTTCATCTGGCCACTCCCTCCCTCTCTCCATCCATCCATCTATCCATCCATCTATTCATCTGTCTGTCCATTCATTTCTCCATCCATCCATCTATCCATCAGTCCATCTGTCCATTTGTCCATCCACCCACTATCTGTTCATCTACATGTCTGTCCATCCGTCTATCTGCTTCCTTCCACAGTTGCTCACTTGCTCATGTGTGCATCTAGGCATTGGCTTGCTGGCTCATTCACACATGTACGTATTCACCTTCCACTACCCCCACACTTATTTCTACAGTCAGCAGATACTTGTTGGTTGATGTGTGGTCTCTTTGTCCTCCATGAGGTCGTAAGTAACTGTCATTCTGTAGAAGCCACCTCGTGTGTGCGGGGGAACAGCACTGTGCTCACTCAGTCAGTCAATGTGGGCTCTAGTTCCAACTTCATCAAGTCTGGGGAAGTTTGACAGTAGTGAGTGATGTTCAGAGTGTTCCAATCCTTTTTTATATAGTTTAAATTATTTTAATTGTATTGATTTTAGAGAGACAGAGAGAAAGAAATAATCAATTTCTGTTCCACCCATTTATGTATTCATTGTTTGATTCTTGTATGTGCCTTGATTGGGCATCAAACCCTCAACCTTAGCATATTGGGATGATGCTCTAACCAACTGAGCTAATTGACCAGGGCCCAGAGTGTTGAAATGCTTTCATCTTTCATAATATTTTATATTATTTACTTATTATTTATACATTTATTTACTAAATAAACACCTTAAGAAAGTCTCCTTGTTGGGCTTCTGTGAGAAGCCCAAGAGCAGGCAGGGCAGTATCATTCCACCCACTTTACAGATGAGGAAGTTGAAGCAGAGAGGTGATACGTTGTTGCCCCAGGACATGTGTCTCAGAGACAGAGCTGGGACTAGTCCTGCTCTCCTGATTCCAAGCCCCATCTGCACCCTGGCTGTCTGGGCACCATGTCTCTGCTTTGATGATCTGCAACGCTGCTGTTTCAGGTCCAACTTCCTGAAGCTGAGGAACGCTGCCACCCTGATCCAGAGGCACTGGCGGGGTCACAACTGCAGGAGGAACTATGAGCTGGTGAGCCTCCCCAAGGAGGCTGCTCTTGGCCCCACAGGCCTTTGACCCACCCTGTTGCCATAACAGCAGGAGTACCTGTGCCCAGAGACTGGGTGGCCTCCTGCCACCACTCCAGCCCGCCCCTACCATTTCTCCAGCCCAAAGTCCAAGTCTGGTTCTTGTGGCTTTTCCCATCTGGTCAGCAGTGTTTATGCTTTACTTCTGGAATATTTTTTTTAAGTGAGAGGAGGGGCGATTGAGAGACAGACTCCCGCATGCTCCTTGACTGGGATCCACCCAGCAGCCTCTGCCTCTTGTCTTTCCTCTGTGGTGGCTGATATTCAAATCAACCAAGCTATCCTAAGGGCCTCAGGCTGACACTTGAACCAATTGAGTCATCCTTAGTGCCCAGGGCTGATACTTGAACCAACCTAGCCATTAGCTGTGAGAGGGGAAGAGAGAGAAAAGGTGGAGAGGGAGGGGAAGAAAAGCAGATGGTCACTTCTCATGTGTTCCCTGAGTGGGGATCAAACCCAGAATGTCCACATGCTAGGTCAATGCTCTATCCACTGAGCCAGCTGGCCGGAGTCTTCTGGAATGAATTTGATGAGTGTGAGCACTAGGTCATTAGAGACCTCAGAAGGGGCTGGAAGCAGGTGTGTCCCACTGCAGTGGGACAACTGGCTGCACCCTGGGCCTGGGGCTGGGAGGCAGAAAGGAAGGAAAGCAGCCCCTGATCTGAGGATGGGGGAGCCAAGGCCACTCCCTGGAGGAGCCAGAACTTACCCCTGGGGAGCCCTACTCCAAGGAGGACAGAGCTGTTCCTTCCGGGCATGCCGGTGGGAGAGCGGGCCCAGTGCAGAGAAAACTGTGGGCAGGATCTGCCTGGAGTTGGGGCTCTGAGCGGGTGTTGTCCCTGCAGATGCGGCTGGGATTCCTGCGGCTGCAGGCCCTGCACCGCTCCCAGAAGCTGCACCAGCAGTACCGCCTGGCGCGTCGGCGCATCATCGAGTTCCAGGCCCGCTGCCGGGCCTACCTGGTGCGCAAGGCCTTCCGCCACCGCCTCTGGGCCGTGCTCACCGTGCAGGCCTACGCCCGGGGCATGATCGCCCGCAGGCTGCACCGGCGCCTCAGGGCTGAGGTGAGGAGTCGGGTCCACAGCACCTGCGGCCTCCAGCCCTGCTGGGGCGACTCCCCTGGAGGGTGCTGCTCCACCTCAGGAGGACAGATCACCTCCACTTGTTGGCCGAGGCCTAGGGCCGTGTGTCTCCTCTGAGAAATGACAAAACTGGGACCAGACTCCTCATTTTCATGCTCCCAGCCAAGGGCAGGGCTGGGGACCCCGGTCACTCTTGTGAATCTTTGGGAAGTTGAGGTGCACCTAGTTTGGTTTTGAGATCAATGATGCCCCAGACCTCTGTGGGACCTGGAGAATTTCTCTGATGCCTCAGTTTCCCTATCTGCCAAATTATTTGGCAAAGTCGCTCCCAATCCCAGAGCTCAGTCATGATGTGGTGGGGTGGAGCTGGCGGGAAGCACCGTGATAGCTTACACACGCCCAACCGGCTCTCCCCTCAGTACCGGAGGCGCCTGGAGGCCGAGAAAATGCGGCTGGCGGAGGAGGAGAAGCTCCGGAAGGAGATGAGTGCCAAGAAGGCCAAGGAGGAGGCTGAACGCAAGCATCAGGTGAGCGGAGCACGCCCAGCCCTTAGAGGTCCAGGCCCCGGGTCAGCAGCCTCCACCCAGCACTGGCTGTCCACCCTGTCCGTGCACTGCCCTCCGTCGTTTGTGTGCGGGGTACCATCCCGGGCCAGGACGAAGGACAGAGGGCTGTGGCCCCAGAGTATGAGGGCCATGCCCTCCAGAGCACTTTTTCTAGCTGAAAGACAACACTTGCATAAAAAGCCTGAGTTGGTGTGACAGCACTGACTGTCGAGCCAGTAGCCATGTGTGGCGACAGCACTTGAAAGAACAAAGCACTTTAAGCATAAAATTTAGAAGACAGTAAGAAAAAAAGGAATATAAACGAGCTCAGTACTATTTTTAAAATATTACATGTTGAGATAGTATTTTTGAAGTATTGGGTTAAATAAAAAAGATTATTAAAATTGATTTAACTTATTTCCTCTTACTGTTTTAAGTGTAGCTGCTACACACATGTCTCATGTTACCTTTCTGGTGGACAGCGCTGGTCTTTGCCTTGACTCCAACCACTCTGGGAGTTTTGGTTGGTGTGGCCCCGCCAGCTGGGGAGGTATGAGCAGGCTTCCTGGAGGAGGTGTTCCACCTGAGCCCTGAATGGCAGGCGGCAGACTGTTTGGGCATCTGTCTGCACTAGGCTCGGAGGGCTGATGGGAGCAAGGCCCAGGGTGGGGAAGCTCAAGGCTCCGTGCTTCCCAGAGGTCAGGAGGCCCAGGCGAAGACGGACTGTGGCCTGGGTGCTGCAGGGGCTTGCTCTCTGAGGCTGTCTCCTCCGTCTCACCCCCACCTTCAGGAGCGCCTGGCCCAGCTGGCTCGTGAGGACGCCGAGCGGGAGCTGAAGGAGAAGGAGGAGGCTCGGCGGAAGAAGGAGCTCCTGGAGCAGATGGAAAGGGCCCGCCACGAGCCCATCAATCACTCGGACATGGTGGACAAGATGTTCGGCTTCCTAGGGACTTCAGGCGGCCTGCCAGGCCAGGAGGGCCAGGCACCCAGTGGCTTTGAGGTACTAGGCTGGGAGGGGCTGGGGACAGCCTCTGTGTGATGGCTGTGCCCCCTCTGAGCAGAGGGTGGCAGCAGTGACCTAGGTCAGGGGCCGTAGGTCCCACGCCCTGTCCGGCCACCTTGCCGTGTCAGGTCAGTCACTGATTCCTCTCCAGGACCACTCACAAACTTGCTCACTAGTGTATTGAGGACTCACCGTGCTCCAGGTCCCGTTTAAGTAGTCAACAGGATGACACAGTCCACCCGCGTGGCCCCGCAGGGACAGGTTGGGGTCTGCAGCCCAGCCCCGAGTCTGCCCCCAAAGCTGGGAACCCCTCTCATCTCCTCAGGATCTGGAGCGCGGACGGAGGGAGATGGTGGAGGAGGACCTGGATGCAGCCCTGCCCCTGCCCGACGAGGATGAGGAGGACCTCTCCGAGTACAAATTTGCCAAGTTCTCGGCCACCTACTTCCAGGGCACGACCACACACACCTATACCCGGCGGCCACTCAAGCAGCCGCTGTTGTACCACGATGACGAGGGCGACCAGCTGGTGAGGGCTGGGGCTGTGCTGGCAGTATGGGTGCTGAGGTGGTGGGTCCCTGGTGGGCTGGGACCAGGGCTGACTGCACCCAGCCCCCAGTCTGGGGCCAGGCCACATGGGCAAGACCCTCAGGAGCACTCAGAACACCCTCAGTGCAGTGGCCTTCCTGTGGGCTGTTCCGGCCCTCCCCCGTACCGCCGGCGATATCCTGTACCTGGGCTTTCTCACTCTCGTGCTCTGCCCCCAGGCAGCCCTGGCGGTGTGGATCACCATCCTCCGGTTCATGGGGGACCTCCCTGAGCCTAAGTACCACACGGCCATGAGTGACGGCAGCGAGAAGATCCCTGTGATGACCAAGATTTATGAGACCCTAGGCAAGAAGACGTACAAGAGGGAGCTGCAGGCACTGCAGGGCGAGGGCGAGGTGAGGACGAGGTGCCCTCTGGCCAAAGTCGCTTCCAGGCCAGTGGGCAGGGCTGCCTGGTGTCCTTAGCCTCAGGGTCCTCAGCAAAAGAGCATTCTGAAATTTGCCTTTACCTCAACACCCTGACCCCAGCTGTCTTCTGTCTACTCATGGGAATGAATGTCCGGGCATTTTGTAAACTTTCACGAGTGAGTCAGGTCACCTGGCAGAGCAGATGGGCTTTACAGTCAATGCTAGTGCCAGTGTTGGCCTGTTGGGAGTCGCTGGGCACATTACAGTACTTTTTGAGTCTCCATTTTCCCATCTGTCACTTGGCTGGCGGTGGTAGGGGCAGTGGGTGGGGGGAGGAGATGGGGGTGGCAATGTGGGGTTCCCCTGGTAAACAGTGTGGAGGCGCGACCCTCCTCCAGCCATAGCCCCACTGTCAACTGCGCTTGTCATTACTTTGGCTCACTCGCTTGACCCTGACTTTCTGCAGGCCCAGCTCCCTGAGGGTCAGAAGAAGAGCACTGTGAAGCACAAGCTGGTGCACTTGACCCTGAAGAAGAAGTCAAAATTGACAGAGGAGGTTAGAGCTGACCTGAGCTGCCTTCGGTGGCCTAGGCCGGGACAAGGCTGGTCTTGGGACCTACGGGGATGGAAGAAGTCAACGCGGCCTGTCCTCAAGGCTGTCGGATGGCTGGAGCCAGGACAGAGTAGGGGGTGATAGGAAAGACAGGAAGAGGACAGTGAGCTCAGGCTGGGGCGAGGTCATGGAGGGCTTCCCAGATGAGGGGAGCTGATGGCTGGGAAGGGCTGGAGTGGCAGATGGGGAGAGGGAAGACATTTCCTAACATAGTGTTTGATCTGAGGACCTTTTTGTGGGAAGAGTGTCCCCAGGGCATGAGCTGCTCATTTGTTTGAACCCCTTAGTTCAGTCACCCTACCTTTTCTGAGGCCCGTACAGCCGTGTGCTCTGGGATTGTTCTGGCTGCCAGGGCAGACAGTCACAAACCAAGGCATCTACAGCGCACGGGGATGGGCTCCCCTGTGCCCCTACATTTGCACACACCAGTTCCTCTGCCTAAAATTCCTGCTTCCTTGTCTTTGCTGGGGATTAACCTCCTCCAGGAAGCCCCACAGGACCCCTCTACAGCCATCAGGCTCCTCCTTGGGGCTTCCACAGACTCTGTCCTTGTCCTGTTCCCCATCTGAGGCTCAGATCCAGTCTTGCAGTCATGTAGTTTGGATTAGAATCCCACCTTTGCTGCTGGTATCTGAGATACTCGGGGAAGAAAGTGCTCACTCCATGGGTCCCTGGGGGGATGGTGCACGATGACAACTGTGGATGCTCAGGGGATGTGAGGACCTCCCACACCCCTTCTGTCTGGAGAGGCAGACTCGGGTAGGAAGCATGTTCCTTCAGTATTGCCTACCTGGACCAAGCCTTGTCCTCTCCCTGTGGCCCAGGTGACCAAGAGGCTGCACGATGGAGAGTCCACGGTGCAGGGCAACAGCATGCTGGAGGACCGGCCCACCTCCAACCTGGAGAAGCTGCACTTCATCATCGGCAATGGCATCCTGCGTCCGGCGCTCCGGTCAGCGCCTGAGGGGCAGGGGTGCAGGGAGGGGCAGCTGGCTGGGGAGGCACCCTGCACTTACTGGATTGCGGTCCTGAAAGGCTTTTGGTAGCTGCGTTGTGGCTCTGTCACTTTAGCAATAGATTAAGCCACAAAGGCCTAAGTTTTAGCTCTGCTGCTAGCTAATCATGTGACCTTGGTAGTTAGTTCCTTTCTATAAGCCTCAGTTTCTTCATCTGTAAAGGGGGAATAATAATAGTACCGACCTCATAGGCTTGTGGGCAGATAAGTCTATGGAATGCATGTAACACTGGAGGCGCTCAGTAAGTGGTAGCTATTGTTACCATGACCTGATATGTACATTTTGCTTTAACCTCATCCCTACCAGCTCACCTTTTGTGCCCCTGGCCGAGGCCCATGGGCAGGGTTCCTGGGGTTAGCATGCCTCACAGTGCCTCCTGCCTCACCCAGGCCAGGAGAGGCTCAGCCCAGGTCACCAAGGTATTGGGGAGGAGATGAGTGATCAAGGAGTCACCAGGAGCAATTAAGAAATCAGCTCAGTTGGGTCAGTGGAGGGAAAACAGGACTTTCCTGAGAACTCTATGTGCACAGGGCAGTTGTTCAGGAGTGTTGAGCCCATGGATGTGGATACACTGGCTGGAAGGGCCGCAGGATGGGGTGGCGGGAGGTGGCTTGAGCCCCGTTTACCAAAGGGAATATCGAGATCCGGGGAGCAGAGAGACTTTCCCGTGGGCCACTAGCCTCCCAGACCCCCTGCCTTCCCTCCAGGTCTCCTGTTGCTCCTCAGGCCATTGCTACTTCAGAGAGGTGGGCACAGTGCCCAGAGCCACTGCCTCCAGGAAGAAGGGGCAAGAGGTTGTGACCCAGTTATTTCAACAGTGGATCTAAAGAGGTCACTTGTAGAGAACACAGTGCCAGGAGCACTGGGCCAGAAGTTGGAAGGCCGAAGTACTGACTCCCCGAAGGACCAGAGCTGGTCCCCCCCTTATCTTGGCCTAAGGTGTCCTTTTACATCCATAGTGATAGGGGTCAGGGGCTCCCAGCTGCAGGTGATAAAGTTTTCATTGGTCTGTGACCAGATGAGAAAAATAAGGATGTTTTTAAAGCTAAATTTTATATATTTAAGGGACTATTCTTTGTTCTAAGACTTCATCTTTCCTACTCTTTGAATGTTGAAATTAACTGTGTTATGAAATAGTTGTGATATAGTGGGCAGGTTGTGTGTGTGGTGTTTTAGATGTTCTTATTTGTCATGAAAAAAGTTAGCAACCTCCAGAATTAATTTTGAAGTTGCACTGGTCTGTGAACTCAAAATTGGGGAGCCAATGAATTAGATTGTCCCTCCTTTCTACCCAGGCTCGCTCTTTTGAGAGGGGGAAAAAGGCCATGAGTGCCTCCTGGTGGTCACATTATTATCATGGGTTCTGTTCTTGGCCCTGAATTGACAGGCAGTGTCTTAATTGCAGCTAGTGTTTGCTGAGGGTTTATTGTGCTAGGTGCTTTGTAAGCCTTGGCTAATTTTTCTTCACAGCAATTCTGTAGGGAAGGTACTATTATTCCCCTTTAAAATGAAAGCAAATACTACCATCATTACTTTAATTTGGTTACAAAAGCAATATATAACCATTTAAATATTCAAACATTACAAAAATGTATCAAGAGAAAGTCAAAGTCCCTGCTCATTCCACCCCACAGAGAAACTACCCATATGTTTTTGCTGTTTCTGCTGTTAGTTGCCATTAGCAGAAATTGCACCTGTTGCCATGACCATAGGCTGGGCTCAGAAAAGTTAAATTTTCTGCCTGGGCTACCCAGCTGGTAGGGATGAAGCTGGGGCAGAGCCTGTGCATCTCATCAAAGTGGTCACCAGTGTCTGTGGCCACTGTGCCTCAGAACAGGGTATAAAACTGCCCTCCAGATCATGGATTCCCATCCATGGATCTGATTGGAGTCAGGAAGGGGCTCCTGATGAGCGGGTTTCCAAAGCAGACCTTCTTCCCCAGAGCCCTGGCCCCGCCTTCCCCACCTGGCCCCGCCTTCCCCACCTGGCCCCGCCTTCCCTACCTAGTCCACTCTACCTCTTCTTTGGATGATCTTGGGCAAGTAGGAGAGAAAGGCATGGGTGTCTTACCTGCTGCTGGGAGGTGGGGCTGGCAGGCAGGGGTGGGGTGAGGGGGAGGGCTTTTCCTCTGAGGCCAGGTCCCTTCTGTGCCTCTGCACCTGCCTAGGGATGAGATCTACTGCCAGATCAGCAAGCAGCTCACCCACAACCCCTCCAAGAGCAGCTACGCCCGGGGCTGGATCCTCCTGTCTCTCTGTGTGGGCTGCTTCGCCCCCTCCGAGAAGTTCGTTAAGGTAGGGCTGGCACCTGGCCTCGGGGTAGAAAGTGGGTAGAAGGAGAGCTGGGAGAGAGCAAGGGGACCATACTCAAGAGGGGCTTGGTAATGAGGCCCCGCCCAAGTCATCTCACGAAGGCCTGCAGCTCCCCCAGGCCCATCTTCCCATCCCCAGAACCCCAAGCTATTCTCTGCTCAGCCCGTGTTACTGGTGAGGAGGCTGAGTTTGACAGCAGCATATTGCTGCTGGGACCCTCTCCGGGAGGGTCCGGGACCCTCTGCATATTGTCTTCGAGCAGGCGCTTTAGTTCCTCTCAGGCCACTTTCTTGCCTGTTCCTTGGTGCCAGGCCGTGGGTGCTGGGGACACAGAGGCAGGACAGGTGACAGCAGGACCAACCTGAGGCCAGTGCTGTGAGGAGGGAAGCACGCAGGGAGGTGGGCCCTGGCGGAGGAGGAGCAGTTAAGCTAGGTGAAGGGGCGTGGGATAGTGTGTGGAGCGAGGCAAGAGGCATTGCTGGGACTCAATGGGCTGGATTTCGGTGGCCTTGTTGCCAACACGAGGACTTGATTCTGAGGATAGCAGGGAGACATGGAAAGCAGAGGAGGGCATGGGCAGTCGTGTCTTGAAAAGCAGGTCCTGGGTGAAGGGATTGGAGGCAGGAGGCCCCGCGAGGCTGCTCTCATGGTCCAGGCGGGGGAGGCCAGAGCGGGAGCCCCTCAGCTGGTCCTCTGTCTGCAGTACCTGCGGAACTTCATCCATGGGGGACCGCCCGGCTACGCCCCGTACTGTGAGGAGCGGCTCAGGAGGACCTTCGTCAATGGGACACGGACACAGCCGCCGAGTTGGCTGGAGCTGCAGGTGCGGCCCCCGGCCCACCAGGCGTGTGCTTGTGCATGTGTGTGTGTGTGTGTGTGCGCGCACACACACACGCATGCACATGCGCATCCCCACAGCCCCAGAAAATCCCCTCCTTTGGGACTGTGGTTCTTCAGGCACCCACCCCTAAGTTCTGGAATCCCAGGCCTGTTGGAACAGGAAAGCCCCCAGTGGAGGACTGACTCCCATCTCTTGGCTTTATAGTCAAAGTGATTTGCGCAGGGCTTCCCTCTGTGTTTCAGTGGCTTCATCGGCAACATGGCCATAATGATCCTCAGTTCACAGGGTCTTGTGATGGTTATGTGACATGAGGGCAGAAGCCCCTGGCATGTGGCAGTGCCTAACCTTCCAGCCCCAATGACTTGGCTCAAGGACCGTAATGGACCTGTAACATTAGGGAGTGAAGCAGGGCTGCCTAGGTACCTGTGACTGGGACAATGTCCCTGTGAGATGCTGGGGTCTGGGGGAAGCTCCATCCCCATAGGCAGCCAGGAGCCCAGAGGGGTGAGGTGGTCTGAAGTGAAAGGATTCCCACAGACCCTTTGGTCACTTTTAGGCCACCAAGTCCAAGAAGCCTATTATGTTGCCTGTGACATTTATGGATGGGACCACCAAGACCCTGCTGACAGACTCGGCCACCACGGCCAAGGAACTCTGCAATGCGCTGGCCGACAAGATCTCCCTCAAGGACCGCTTTGGGTTCTCTCTCTACATTGCCCTGTTTGATAAGGTATGGCGTATGGCCATCCCGGCAGGGCCTCCTCCTGGCTCCCAGCCCTGTGCTGCCAGCTGGCTCCCAGCCCTGTGCTGCCACCTACTCACTCAGGTGACCTTGCACGGTTACTTACCTTCCAGGGCCTTGGTTTGCTGTTAGCTGGTGGTAACCCTAGCTCTGGCCAACTCTTTAGGATTGTGGAGCACTCTTAAACCCCTACAGATAAATGCAACAGTACGGTGTGGATCATAACCCAGAAGTCGCTCCAGTTATCTGTAGCAAGGCCAAGTCAATCCTCCTTCGGTGCCAGAGGAAGAGCAGGGCAGAGACAGGCTGCAGGGGCATGCAGCCACGTGGCTCTCTGAGATTCCATTTTCTCATTTATAAATGGGGGTGTAATTCCTCACCAGGTTGCTATGGTAACTTCTTTACACTACTTAGTGAACCCCTGACACGTCTCGGCCCGGGGGTGGGTGACTTTGCCTCCACACCCAGCAACGGCACACGCAGCAGAAGTGCCCCCTCCCTGTAGGTCCAGGTATAGAGTCATGTTTGCCTACACACTTTGTCTCAATTTTTCTGCTGTATGGATAGATAGCTCTTGTATCTTCAGTGACCCTTTGTCTACCAGCGTTTCCAAAATGATTATACTAGGAAATGGGAACTCCATGTGGCTGTGCCAGCTCAGAGCCCTTGGCCGGGGTCCAGGGACCTGTGCTGGTCTGCCTCCAGGGTGACCTGGGCACTTCCCTGCCTCTCTCTGAGCCTTGGTTCTGCATCCGAATGAAAACAGTGGGCCCCTTGATGGCTCTTTGTAGTCCTTCCATGCTTATTCAGCCTTCCGCTGGGTGACCTCCAGCCCTGTGCCCACAGGTGTCCTCCCTGGGCAGTGGCAGTGACCACGTCATGGATGCCATCTCCCAGTGTGAGCAGTATGCCAAGGAGCAGGGTGCCCAGGAGCGCAATGCCCCATGGCGGCTCTTCTTCCGCAAAGAGGTCTTCACGCCCTGGCACAACCCCTCAGAAGACAACGTGGCCACGAATCTCATCTACCAGCAGGTGGTGCGAGGGGTCAAGTTTGGGGAGTACAGATGTGAGAAGGTGGGTGCCCACAAATCTTCAGGCTGAACTTGCTTGGCTCACAGCTGTCTGTTTTCCTAATTCGGGCTGATATTACTGTCTGTGTCCATCGTTAGCTAATGTTAGCCTGACTGAGGGCGGGCATGAGCCAAGCTCCTCCAGGATGTAGCGGATGTAGCACTATAGGAGTGAGGTTCTTTGAAGAACAACCTGTGTTCACCCGTGGCAGGTGTGCCCACATTGCCGTGGTGATTGTGCATGGGACCAAGGGCATGCTTCACAACTTGCTGCATTGTTCTAAGTTAGTCTAGAAAATTGCTCTGTAAAGGATTAAGAGATCACTTATTAGACCAGAGTTTTTGCAAATGTGTGGTTTTATCTCCTGATCTCCTGAGGACAAAAGCGTCCTGGTTGTTTTGTGTTTGATGGTGGTGAGGATGGCTCTCAGGATACTTATGGTTCTATGGGTGATTATGATGGAGGAAGGAGGAGGGAGGTGATAGAAATGAAGGGGATGGTTGTTGGTGGTGGTGGCGATGGTGGGAGTAGTGATGGGGTAGGTGGAGGTGAGGGTAGTGACGATGATGGTGGTATTGGTGGAAGTGGTAGAGAGCTGATATTTAGGCAGAATGTATTAGTACAGCCATTTGCTAAAATTCTGTACTAATACTTTGAACTATTTGGAAAATATCTATTGCCTTTAAGGCACCCAACAGCCTTTCTCTATTGCACCCGCTGCCAGCAAGTGGGGAGCCCCAGGCAAGCATCACTGGGGCTGCTGTGCACCAGCCACCAGCAGAGAAGGGCAGCTGCCCAGTGCCCACCTGGCTCTCTGCAGCCTCTGCATTGTGGTTCATGGGTTGTTCAACACATTGTCCCAGGGGGTGTAATGATGGTGATGGGGTTGGTAACGGTGATGTATTCCCTTCACTCTGACAGTCTCCAGCAGTACCCAGGTCCCCCGCTGTTCAAGGCAGTCCCTGCCTATTCTCTTGTTTGTCAGCCCCAGTCTATATCACACCGGGCTGAAGTGGATGGATGTAGTGGCTGACCCCTTACCGATGGGCTGGCTGGTCTCTCTGGGTCAGTTTGGGTACCTCTGGTGCTGAGAGGACCCAACAGAAGGCAAGAATGTGGCCCTGCCTTTAAGAAGCTCATGGTTCAAACAGACAAGAAGACAAAGGCCAGGGGCTGAGCTGCAGGAGGCAGGGGTCTGGGGCTTTGGCCGTCTGAAAGGGCTTCCCAGAGGGTGTGTGAGTGATCTCCACACACACCCCAACCCCAACTTAGGAGGATGACCTGGCCGAGCTGGCGTCCCAGCAGTACTTTGTGGACTACGGCTCCGAGATGATTCTGGAGCGCCTCCTGAACCTCGTGCCCACCTACATCCCTGACCGCGAGATCACGCCCCTGAAGACACTTGAGAAGTGGGCCCAGCTGGCCATTGCTGCGCACAAGAAGGTAGGAGGGTTGGGAGGGCTTGGAGGTGGGGCTCCCTGGTGATGTGGGCCAAGGGTTAAGCACCTGGGGAGTCAAAAGGAGTCATAGCTCTCACCTGACATCTGTCCACAGGCTGCAGGGGGCAGGAGGGCACCCTTGACCTTCTGCTTCCCAGCAGCCTTTGTCCAGCACAGAAATCAGTTCATTCATATCTTCTGTCATCTTCTCAGGCCTGGGTTCCGGGGACAGAGAGGGATCACATTCAGCCCTGTGGCCTCATGAGGGAAGCTGTGGGTCCTGGGGTATTGGGGGTCCCCATTCATGGCCTTGCACAGGCACTAACTAGAGCTACAGCTCAGGAGTGTTGGGGGACTCTGGAGGAGCTTCTAGGATGGGCACCCTTCTCTCTGCCTGCAAGAACTCTGGCCCATCTTCCTGTTTGGGGAACTTGAGGTACAGGCCCCATCAACCCCCATGCTTCAGGCCACAGGCCCCAGCCCCCAGCCCTGAGTATCTCCTTTCCAGGCTAATGGGCTGCCCAAGTAGAGCGGGGGTAGCCTGCTGGGGAGGGGGTGGGAAACCCTGGCTGCTGGAGGGGGCCCCAGGCCTCCCCACCTCCAGGCCCTGGTTGTCAGAGCAGAATTGTCTTTGCATACAAGTTGCCAGAGGGCTTCACAGACCAGCAGTGATACCCCCTTGCCACCTGGCCTCTTCCCACCCAGCTCTTTGATTTCTCTGGTGAGCTGCCCACAAGTCCCCACCCCTCCCTGAAGTCTCCCTGCACCCCCTCTACATCTAGGCCTGGCTCACTGCTGAGTGCCTCCCCTCTCCACCTCCCTCCTCCAGAGGAGATTCTGTTCTCCCTCCATCCCTCCATCTCTCACCCCTTGACAGTCTCCTCTCAATCACCCCTCACAGCTGGTCAACTGCTAAACCCATCCCTTCCTTGTCCCCTGCACTGGCTGGTATGTGGGCTTTTCTGTTGCTCTGGTCAATCGGGAGCTCCCTGTGGGCGGGCGGGTGGGACCCGCATCTCCCTAGTAAGTGCTGATGTTGATGGAGTAAGAGGAGGGCAGGTGATGGGGTGGCTGGGGGCTGATGGGATGAGGTGAGGCCACAATGCGCAGGAGGGCACTGTACCCTAGGACCGTTCCTGGCCTGGGATCAGGGATATTTGCTTTCTAGACAGAGTGCATATGACATCTTTTTGTCCCTGTCCTTGTCTGTCCCCCTCCAGGGGATTTATGCCCAGAGGAGAACTGATTCTCAAAAGGTCAAGGAGGATGTGGTCAATTACGCCCGCTTCAAGTGGCCCTTGCTCTTCTCCAGGTTTTACGAAGCCTACAAATTCTCAGGTACCCCCAGGCCTCCTGCATCCACACTTCTTCCCACCCTCACTCCAGCCTGTGGTGGGGAGAGGGGATGGCCTGAGACAGGCGCCCCGGTCAGCCAGGCTCCTGCTCGTGGGGCTGCTTGTTCTCTCCAGGTCAGTGTGCTGAGTGGGTCCTGCCTCCTGCAGTTCTGCCGGGCTCTGTGGCACACAGCAGGTGCTCACTGGCACACTGGCATTTGGCTTCCATGGGAGTTGTGCTCTCTGAGGCTCTTTCTATTTCTGTAAAATGGATATCAACACATCAATTTTGAGGACTGAGCAGGGCTGGACCCAGGAGTGGGAGGCCTCCTTCTCAGTGCTTTGGTCTCTGCTTTAGGCCCCAGCCTTCCCAAAAACGATGTCATTGTGGCTGTCAACTGGACCGGTGTCTACTTTGTGGATGAGCAGGAACAGGTGCTTCTGGAGCTGTCATTCCCCGAGATCATGGCTGTGTCCAGCAGTAGGTTAGTCCCCGCTCTCCTGCCCCCCCCCCCCACTTCAGCACAGAGCAGGGAGCTGTTGAAGCTGCACAGAGACCATGGCAGGGATGGGCCTCATGCGGTGTCCTGATTCAACTCTGCCTGAACCGCGGAGGGGCAGAGGCAGACACAGACAGACAAAGGGGGAAGGACAAGGCTCCTGGAGCTCTCCTGCGGGTCACGGGGCCTTCAAGGGGAGCTTCCGCCTCACAGAGGACATCACCGAGGTGCAGAGGCATGCAGTGCCCTGTCCTGGTCGTGTGTCACTGAGCAGTTTGTGCAATACTCCCTCTCCTAACAGGCATGGGAGGCTAGGGCTCTATAGTGCATTAATGGTTGTTCTGAGATGGGCATAAGTGGTTAGGATAGTCAGGGACAGTCCAGTGTGTATAGAAAGATCCTTGCCTGAGAATTGGGTGTGGGCGGCACTCAGCTCCACATCCTCATCCTTAAAATAGAGGTCTTAATACTTTCCTTCAGTCACCATGGTGACAAATGCATGCAGCGGTCAGTGGCAGAGCTCTTTGTAATTGAAAAGCGTGGTGCACATGGGAGCGAGGGTAGGGGTGAGTCCCTGGAATAGACTGGCCTTCTCAGCTGTGCCTCCCCCTTCTGGGGCTTGTAGGATTATCTCTGGGCTGTGTCAGTGTGGGCCAGGGTTGGACCACAGCCAGCTCTGAGCAAGCATGTGCCACGTGCAAAGATGAAGTGGTGACAACATAGTCCTCTCCCTCTCGAAGCTTCAGTTGAGAGGGGAGATGGATATTAAACAGGTCATGTTAAAGCAGGACCAGTGTAATAAGGGCTGTGGGAGGGTAAGGAAGGCTTCCTGGAGGAAGGGTATCTAGGCTGAGACTAAAAAGTGAGTAGGAATTAGACAGCAAAGAGGAAGTGGGCTAGGCTACTGTAGGCCTCCTTCTGTCTGTGTGAGACTTTGGCCAGGCCATATTTGACTCAGGCTGGGCGTGTATGACCTGGATCATATCTCACTTTGGCTAGGCTAGCCTGTCTCTAGTCAGGCCGTGTCTGACTGGGCTGGCCTTGGTCTCCTTCAGGGAGTGCCGTGTCTTGCTCTCGCTGGGCTGCACTGACCTGGGCTGTGCTTCGTCTCACTTGGGCTGGGCAGGAATGACCCCGGCTGGGCCCTGTTCTTCGTGTTGGTCCTGCAGGGGAGCCAAACTGACAGTCCCCAGCTTTACACTGGCCACCATCAAAGGGGATGAGTATACCTTCACCTCCAGCAACGCCGAGGATATCCGTGACCTAGTGGTCATCTTTCTGGAGGGGCTCCGGAAGAGGTCTAAATATGTGGTGGCCCTGCAGGACAACCCCAACCCTGGTGAGTGGCTCCCGACGTGGGCTGCCAGGCGCTGGAGTCAGGGGCCTCAGGCAGATCACACGCCTGTTTAAAGCTGCTAGTGCCTGTGACCTGTCCATCCCAGATACCCTTAGTTCCAAATGAACCAGATTGCCAGACTCTGTGTCTCCCATCTGTGTTCTGTAGGGAATCTTCCCCTCCCTCCTTTCCTTCCTTTGGACTTAAATACTTATCCCCTGTTACCTTCTCCAGGTGAGATCAGGGGTTCCTCCTCCGGGTTCGCCAAGTACCCACCATCTTCAAATGATGACAGCAATAACAACCACCCTGACTGAGCGACCCCTGAGCCTCCTAGGCCCTGGGCAGAGCACTGAAAAGATAGAGGGGAAAGGGACCCTCAGCGGGGACGGGGGTAGAAACAGACAGTGACAGTCCCTGTGACAGTACAGTGACCAGGGAAGCCCAGGGGCTGTGGGAGCCCAGAAGAGAGGCCCCAGGCAGCCGGGGCTTCAGGGAGGAAAATATGTGTGAGCGTTTGAGGCAAAGAGTAGGTCACAGACCAAGCACAGAGGCCTGACAAAGCATGTGTCTGGGAACTGCAGGATTTGGTTTGGCTGGATTGGAGGAGAAGGGGGAGGGGCAAGAAGAGAGATAGAAGATGTCAGGAAGACCAGCCCACAACAGGCCTTATGCGCACGTCAACGGGTGTGAGCTTTCTCCTAAGGGCAGTGGGGAGCCACAGAAGGCTTTTGAGCAGGGGAGGGTCAACTCTGATGACCATGTCTGTGTGGAGGGCTAGCAAGGTGGAGGCAGGGTGACCAGTGAGCAGATATGAGTGGGACAGGGCTTCAGTTCTTCAGCATGAGGAGTGGTTTATAGGTCATCAACCCAAATAAAGGTTTTCCAACCCAGACTCTGTCTCTCCCCACATGTGGCCCCTCTCCCCACTGCCTCCCAGCGGGTGAGGAGTCAGGCTTCCTCAGCTTTGCCAAGGGAGACCTCATCATCCTGGATCACGACACAGGAGAGCAGGTCATGAACTCAGGCTGGGCCAACGGCATCAACGAGCGGACCAGGCAGCGTGGGGACTTCCCCACCGACTGCGTGTACGTCATGCCCACTGTCACCATGCCACCACGGGAGATTGCGGTATGTGGATGGGGTTTCTCCTGAATCCTCTTTGCCCCCTGTCCCTGTCTGAGCAGGGGATTATAGATATGTGGCCTGCGGCTTCCGTGACGATGACATGGGGCTCCGATGGGGCCACGAACTTAAAACTGTCAAACCTGGAGAGAGGCCTAGAAACTACATCGAATGAGGAACTGCCCAGGGCAGGGGATGGGAGGAGAGTGGGGGCAGGGACATCATTTTGCTCTCTCCTAAAGGGCACAGTGGGAAACGGAGGCCCTGGGTCTCTGAAGCCACCTGAGCCATCACTGAGAACTCAGCTCAACTTTTCCAGGCAGCTCCCTGCTCCTTGGACAGTTCTCATCCTGTTTCCTTCTGACTTGTCCAGATTTTCTGACTGACCCACCCTGGTCCAGACACAGGGTCCTGAGGAGAGGGTCCTGAGCCCAGCATGATGGAGGCAGCAGTAACTTCAGAGATCACAAGGAGCAAAGGGACCCCCCGGGCACAGGGCACAGGGCACAGGGCTCACGCCCACAGGGGCAGTCTCCCCAGCCCCAGTCTGGAAGGCTCTGGACTTTCCCATGTCGATCCCACGGGCCGGGCCGCAGGCAGAGAGCGGACCTGAGCCCCCCGTCTCTCTGTCTCTAGGCCCTGGTCACCATGACTCCTGACCAGAGGCAGGATGTTATACGGCTCCTGCAGCAGCGAACACCAGATCCTGAGGTGCGCGCCAAGCCCTACACGCTGGAGGAGTTTTCCTACGACTACTTCAGGTGACCAGGAAAGGGGAGAGGGTCCGGGATGACAAGCTGCAGCCTTCTGTGACTTTGTGGTGGGGACATCACAGCATCCCCACCTCTGAACAGAGCTGGGTCAGAGAGCGCCAGAGGACAGTTTTTGTCTGTTGAGACGACCCTTCTAGTGTCATCTCCTTCCTTCCTTGAAGAGGTCGTGACTGTGCCCATCCCAGGCAGGGTCCTTGGCACTCATGGCTCACTGTCCTTGTGGGGAGATGGGCACAATCCCAGGCAGCTGTGAGTCCGTGAACTCAGTATTGTGATGGGGCTGCTGAGTACAGTGGAGAGTCTTCCTGGAGGAGGTGGCCCCTGAGCTGAGCTGTGTAGAAAGTGACTCGGGGGGAGCACATGCCAAGGTTGGAGCAGAGAGGACCAGGGGTGGGTGGCAGGGCTGACTGGGGCAAAGCTATGTTAGCCTTTGTTTTCCAGCTGAGAAGGCAAGGCCCAGGAGGGCTGGTATTGCCCCAGGTCACAAGGCAGAGGGGAAGAGTGTGGCCCTTCCCTTGGCCTCCAGAAATGGGGCTAGATGGTGGTGGGTCTCACAACTGACTGTGCCTGTCCCATATCAGGCCTCCACCCAAGCACACGCTGAGCCGTGTTATGGTGTCCAAGGCCCGAGGCAAGGACCGGCTGTGGAGCCACACACGGGAGCCGCTCAAGCAGGCACTGCTCAAGAAGATCCTGGGCAGCGAGGAGCTCTCGCAGGAGGCCTGCATGGCCTTCATCGATATCCACACTCAGGGCGTGCGAGATGTGGGAAGGGACCCCAGGGCAGGGTGGGCCAGGCCCCTGCCTCCAGGCTCTCATCTGCACCCCTACTTCCTTCTTAGAGTCCGGCTGGGTCCTGGGCAGAAGTGGAGAAACACTGATGAAGCAGCTCTATCCATGTGCTGGCTACCTTACAGCATGCAGGGTGCCACCTCACCCATGGTCTCTTCTGATTGTTATTTGGTTGACAGTCTGCCAAGTGCTGGGCCAGGCATGGAAACACAGTGGATACCATACCCAACCCCTGGCCTCCGGGGAGATATGCTGACCAGCAGTGCTATGATGGGGTTGGCAGTACCATAACCTGACCTAGCCTTGGAGGAAAGCATGGAGGGCTTCCTAGAAGAAGTGGTATCAAGGCTAGACCTGAAAACTGAGTAGGCATTAGCCAGTCAAAGGGATGATGAGTAGGGAGTGTACCAGACAGATGAAGCAGCATGCACAAAGGCCCTGGGGCAAAACAGAGCAGGGCTGTTTGGACGGCACAAAATAATACAACACACTTGGAGGGCAGATTCAAGACGGGAATCTCAAGATGTGGGCTGAAGGGTTCCTAACTCCTGTTAAGTTTGGACTGTGTCCTAAGGCCAGGGGGAGCCACTGGGCAGAGCTGGCACAGTCAGATTAGTGGTTTGATGTGAGGTCAGGGGCCTGAGGAGGGGGCCCGAGGAGTTGAGGAGACAGGTGGGTGGTGAGCCCATTTCCTACAAGCCCTCCTTGACAGCTCCCCAGCCATGCTCAAGTACATGGGTGACTACCCATCCAAGAGGACGCGCTCTGTCAACGAACTAACTGATCAGATCTTTGAGGGCTCCCTGAAGGCCGAGCCCCTCAAGGACGAGGTGTATGTGCAGATCCTGAAGCAGTTGACCGAAAACCACATCAGGTGAGCCGGGGTGGTGGACAGGTTAGAGAGCAAGTCCCTATCCATGGTGTGCACAGCAGATGGGAATCTTAAAGGTCATGCACCTGTTGTGATGGGAAGCTCCCTCCCTCCAGAGGCAGCAGTCCTTCCTCACTCAGAGCAGGGAGCCACCTTCAGGTACCCTCATGTCCTAGCTCCACCTCAAGGCGGGTCAAGAACCAAGAGGTAACAGCTGTGCCCTCTGAGTCTGCCCTCCACGTTTAACAGTCCCAGCTCCTCCCCACTTCCTGCCACTCCCTGCTCGAGCCTCCTCTGGATCCCCCCGCCCAGCCCAGGCTGTCCACCTGCCTGCAGGCTCAGCTCATTAGCAAATGTCCCATCCCTGGCTTGGGCTGAGCTAGTTGTCAGTTGAAAGCTCTGGCCGAAAACCCTCATGGGCTAAAGGTGTTGGGCCCCAGAGGGTGCCCCCTTCTTCTCTCGGCTGGCCATATGACTGCAAGAGTGGGAGGGCAGGAACATGCTAGTCTCAGAGCCTGAAAGAAGCCTGACCATCTCCCTTTATGCCCAGACCCCCAATCCCCTCCCCAGCTGTGTCACTCTCTACATCTCTTACTCTAGAGCCATACATCAGAGCTTTCACACTGACAAACCTTTGTATGTGCCATACCCACTGCCAGGAAAACCTTTCATCTTTCATCTTGTTTGTGTATCAGAATTTGTCTCATCCTTCAAAGCCTAGGTCAAATGCCTCCTCTTCCTAGGAGCCCTCCAAGGGAGGAGCTAGGAATGGTGCCTGGGGAGCCCAGGGGTTGATCTTAGTGCTACTCAAAGAATAGATGAATTAAAGAACTCTGCCAAAATAGAAATCACACACTGCTTCCTTCATAGGAAAGTCTTGCTAAGAAAAAAAAAAAAATCTTAGCTGAACCAAACAGAGTGCTTGGTGACATAGCTGACATTCATTCTGGCATTAGCACCTGATCTCCATGTGGCTAGTAACTGTGTGGCCCCGCCTGGGTTGGCTGACCACACCTTGAGTAGCACTAATTGGATCTAGCTATCCAGGAGGTGGGTCTGTGTTGATCCTCAGACGGGGAGGGTGTCAGGCCAGGCACGCGCTGCCGTATGAAGAGCTGAGGAGTGTGCAGCCCCGGGTGTGCTCAACCCCTGTGCCCACATCTCTCCCTGCAGGTATAGTGAGGAGCGAGGCTGGGAGCTGCTCTGGCTGTGCACGGGCCTCTTCCCCCCCAGCAACATCCTCCTACCCCACGTGCAGCGCTTCATACAGTCCCGAAAGCACTGCCCACTCGCCATCGACTGCCTGCAGCGGCTCCAGAAAGCCCTGAGGTACAGCAGTCTGCAAGGGGCATAGGCAGCAGGCACTGAGATGGGCTCCCGGCCACACCAGTCTTGTGGGACAAGTCCCTTAGGGATGAGGACATGAGCACACAGCAACTGGGACCTGTCCGTGGGGTCCCACAGCTGCCAGCTGGACACAAGTTGCAGCATCAGTGCCCATTCTGGGCATAGTTTGAGAGACTGGTTGCTCAGAAGGGCTTGATTCATACCTTCCAGTCTGTTAGGGAGGAAGATACCTGACCAAACTTTTTTTTTTTTTTTGTATTTTTCTGAAGTTGGAAACGGGGAGGCAGTCTGACAGACTCCCGCATATGCCTGGCTGGGATCCACCCGGCATGCCCACCAGGGGGCGATGCTCTGCCCATCTTGGGAGTCGCTCTGTTGCAACCAGAGCCATTCTAGCGCCTGAGGCAGAGGCCACAGAGCCATCCTCAGTGCCCGGGCCAACTTTGCTCCAATGGAGCCTCGGCTACAGGAGGGGAAGAGAGAGACAGAGAGGAAGTGAGTGGAGGGGTGGAGAAGCAGATGGGCGCCTCTCCTGTGTGCCCTGGCCAGGAATCGAACCTGGGACTCCTGCACGCCAGGCCGATGCTCTACCACTGAGCCAACCGGCCAGGGCCACCTGACCACACTTTATGTTCCAAAAAGCCCACTCATGTCCTTGTCTTCACGTGGTCCCCTCCATAGCCATGTGTGGTGGGTGCTGTTATCATCCATTGCACAGATGAGCAATGGGAGGCTCTGAGAGGGGAGGTGACTATCACCTGGTAGGAAGTGATGGGCAGGGATTAGAAGTGGGTATTCTGCCTCCATAAGTTCCCTCTGAAGCTGCTGGTTCCTGATTTTGTCCCTCCACCCCCCGGTTTTTAGAAACGGGTCCCGGAAGTACCCCCCACACCTGGTGGAGGTGGAGGCCATCCAGCACAAAACCACCCAGATATTCCACAAGGTCTACTTTCCTGATGACACCGATGAGGTGAGGACCACTGGCTTCTTGGTCCATAGATACCCCGAAACACCAGGCTTCCTGGGAGACAGAGGCAGCCTTGATGCCTCCCCCCACCCCCGCCACCACCACCAGAATGGCCCCCTTCCCGCTGCCCCACAGTGGAGTCAGGGCTCAGTCAAGAGGCCACAGACTCCCTGGGTCAGGAGCTCTTGGGTTTCTGGTTCAACCTCCCGTCTCCTTGAGCAGCTTCCTTGAGAAGGTCACCCCTCCTCTCTCTGAGGAGGCTGTCCCTTGGAACAGTGGTGTTTCCTCCCTCTGAGCTGAGCTCTGTGCTGGTGCCACCTCCCTGATGCCAGTTCTGTTTCTAGACACAGTTTGCCTACCCCTCAGCCCCAGGCTTCCCATATGGCTCTGAGCCACTTTCCTGAAGACCCCTGCCTTGCTCCCCTCACCGGACCTGACCAGCGGGTCCCACCACCCTGGTCCCCTTGTCCAGAGGTTCTGTTTGTCTCTGGTCATGCCGGTCCAGTCGGGCTGCCTACCGATCTACACTCCTTACCCCATCTCAGTATAGCCTGTCACCCCGATAAACAAGTCCAACACTGAAACTTAGTTTGAAAAAGCAGTTTTACAACTTGTCTAGAGACTAGAGATTCAGAAATACCACAGGAGGATTCCAGTCATGGGACAGAAAAACTTTCCGAGATCCTCGCCTGCCTGCTCCGGTGGAAGGTTCCATGGAGCAGCCCCCACCCCCATCGCACTGCTCCCTGCATCTCAGCTTCCCAGACTCCCCAGTCCTCCCTCCCCAGTCTGGGCCGCTTCCCTTTCCTCTTTCCTCCTCGCCCTTTCAGGGATTTGCTGTCTTCTGTCTCTGGTCTCTCTCCTTCCAGTTGCCCCGTGCCACCCCGTCTGTGCCCCCTTGGCCTCTACTGTGGCTCATGCTTGTTCACCAGGCCCAGGGCCCCAAGGCTGAGCCCAGCTTGGAGGGCTGGGAAGGACATGATCTGAAAAGACTCAGACAGGAGTGGCCCTTTCCTTTTCTTAAATGCTGTGCCCAGTTCTGGACGCATGGGGAGTCCCCGTAGAGGGGGATGTCTTGCATGGGAGGGGTCAGTCTAGTTGGAGGCACAGCCAGAGGGGCGCAAGGACCTTTGCCAGAGCCACGAGAGCCCCCACCCCACCCCCACCCCCAGGCCTTTGAGGTGGAGTCCAGCACCAAGGCCAAGGACTTCTGCCAGAACATCGCAGCCCGGCTGCTCCTCAAGTCCTCCGAGGGATTTAGCCTCTTTGTCAAAATTGCAGACAAGGTGGGTAGTGAGCATCGCTTGCTCTTAGTCTCTCTGTTGGGAAGTTTGCTGGAGCCATAGCAGCTCATGGGGTGGGAGTGGGAGTGGAGCGAGACAAAGGAGGGAGGGAGAGAGCACTTGTGTGTGGCTGCCCACTGTGCCTGTTTCCTCACGTCTCTGGAATGCCCAGTCTGTGTAGCAGCCCTGAAATCTCTCCTCGGGGGCAGGTACAGCACGGCCTCACAGCAGGCTCCTCCCCTGCCACCCACACAGGGACTTCCCAGGTTTGAATCCACTGGGCCCTCAGCTGCCATGCTGAGGCCAATTAGCCTGTGAAATAATCCTTGAAGGGAAGGTTATGGCCACCTCATAGCCTCCTCATAGATCACAAAACCGGGGCTTAGAAAGATTACGGAATTTATCCAAGGTCACAGAGAGGGGACTCGGGCCCCAACACCCTCCTGCATTGCCCTCCCCACTCCTCTGTCTGGTGTTCAAGCCCCTCGCCGTGGGCAGGCTTCCCGGCCAGCTCAGGTGCTCCCGCAGCTGTTCGCTCCCCGTTCCCTGTGCCGCACACTGGGGACCCAGAGCTGATCTCAGTGAGGTCCTGGCCTCAGGGCTGCTTAGGGCTTATAGGAGGAGCAGAACACGGATTTCAGAAAATGTCCAAGGCAGGAACTGCGCCTCATTCTCAGCCTTTCCCCCAGGGCCTGGGGCAGTGTTCAGTAGGTCTCTGCTAAATGACAGCATGGGATGACAGTCACTCTGGGCAGCCTGTGCTCGAGAGACACTCCACAGGCCCTGGCAGAACAGGGTGAAGCTAATATGTGGACACCCCTCTGGCTGCCAGAGGGCATCTTTCTGGAGAAGGGGCACCAAGAAATCCTTGGGTGGGAAAGTTAGAAAACTCAGGCTTGCTCAGACTAAAACGAATGGACTAGAACCTCCATGTCCTTAGGTCATCAGCGTGCCTGAGAATGACTTCTTCTTCGACTTTGTTCGACACCTGACAGACTGGATAAAGAAAGCGCGGCCCGTCAAAGATGGTAACTTGAGGCTGGGTCCCGGGATCGTTTGACACAGGGCAGGAGTGCTGGCTCAGCGCCATACCATGAGGCCCACCTGGGTGGGCCCTGAGCTAGGGCCTCCTCCGGGGCTGGTGCTGGGCACCTTTGTACTGGGACCCTCTGGGTGACAGACTGGCTGCCCTCTACCACAGGAATCCTGCCCTCGCTCACCTACCAGGTATTCTTCATGAAGAAGCTGTGGACCACCACAGTGCCGGGGAAGGACCCCATGGCTGATTCCATCTTTCACTATTACCAGGTGAGCCAGGGCCTCTCTGCTGTTGCCTCCATGTGCTGCGGCCCTGTGTCCTTTGAAAAAGCACAGACCTGCTGTCCTTGCCTGGGGGGGGGGGATCTGTAACAGCACAGCCGTGAAGAGATCCCTATTGGGAGTCTCCCAACCCCTGGGGGGTGGCCCAGCCTCAACCTCAGATCCTTCTCTTTCCCAACCCTCCAACCCTCAGGGGTTGGTAGCTTCTTTTCAGCTTTCAAACCCCACCTTCCCAGGCCCTTCCCTTGGTGAGGGGTTATCTTCTGAATTCGAGCGCATCCAAGGCCTTGGTGTGAAATGTAAATGTTTTCTAGCACGGGCACAAGTCTGTAGGCTCACATGATGAGCTTCTATTATAATTTTTACTCATTCTGTCCTCCAGACAGACCCCAAGAAGTAGCCATGTTGTTCCCATTTTAAAGAGGGAGAAACAGACACAGAGAGATCACATGATGGAACTGGGGTTTGATTCCAGGACTTCCTTACTGCAGACTCAGTGATCTCTTCTGGGCTAGCGGGTTTACCATTCTGTGTGAGAGACAGACCAGGATGCAGGGAAGAGCAGGGGAGGCAGGATCAAGCTATCGTGGTGGGAGGACCTTGTCCTGGAGTCCGAAGGGCTGTCCTTCAAATCTGGGCTCTGCCTCTCCCTAGAGCCTCCCCAGCCCTTCCCATTTAGTGAATGGCACTGGCAACTACCAGTTTCCACGAAATGGAAACGCAAGTCAGCCTTAACATCTTCCTCGCCCTCACTTCCTACCTCCCAAATCATTCACTTGGCTTTACGTCATGAATATATCTAAAATCTATACACACCTATCCATCACCTCTACCAGCTTGGGTCAGTCCACCATCTTCTCTCCTCTGTGTGAAGCTGGTAACCTTTTCTCTAATTTCCCCGTCTGTCTTTGTCTCCGTTCAATCTGTTCTCCACAGGGTGGTCATACTTTCCAGATCCTCTCAGTGGCTTCCCATTACTCTCAGGGTAGAACTCCAAATCCTAGCTGGCCCTGTATGGGGTGCCCTACCTACTCTGCTGCTTTGACTTGTACCCAGCACCCCTTTGCTCAGTTCCCTCCAGCTACATTTTTCAATTCACTAGTTTACTTTTTTTTTTAACTTAGAAAATTAAATTTAACAGGGTGACATTAATCAACAAGAGTACATAGATTTCAGGTAAGCATCTTCACATCATTTGAAGTCGATTAGGTTGTATACCCATCACCCAAAGTCAAATCATCCTCTGTCACCTTATATTTGTCCTTCTTTATACCCTTCCCCCAACCCCCCATAACATCCCCCCTCCCCCTGGTAACCACTGCACTCTTATCTATCTCCATGAGTCTCAATTATTGTATCCCACCTATTGTGGAATCATACAGTTTTTAGTTTTTTTCTGATTTACTTATTTTACTCAGTATATAATGCTATCAAGGTCCATCCATGTTGTTGTAAATGATACTATGTTATCATTTCTTATAGCTGAGTAGTATTCCATTGTATATATGTACCACATCTTTATTCAATCCTCTATCAAAGGATACTTTGAGTGTTTCCATGTCTTGGCCACTAGAAATAATGCTGCGATGAACATGGGGGTGCATATGTCTTTACGTACCTATGTTTTAGAGTTTTGGGGGTATATACCCAGTAGAGGGATTGCTGGGTCATACAGTAATTCTATTCTTGTTTTGAGGAACCACCATACTTTTTTCATAATGGTTGTACTAATTTATATTCCCATCAGCAGTGAATGAGGGTTCCTTTTCTCCACAGCCTCTGTAACACTTGTTATTACCTGTCTTGTTGATAATAGCCAACCTAACAGGAATAAAATGGTATCTCATTGCAGTTTTGATTTGCATTTCTCTAATAGCTAGTAAATATGAGCATTTTTTCATATATGTGTTGGCCATTTGTATTTCTTCTTGGGAGAAGCATCTGTTTATGTCCTTTCCCTATTTTGATTGGATTATTTGCTTGTTTGTTGCTGAGTTTTGTGAGTTCTTTACATATTTTGGATATTAACCCCTCATCGGACCTGTTGTTTGCAAATATCATCTCCCATTTAGTTGGCTGCCTATTTGTTTTGTTGCAGGTTCTTTCACTGTGCAGAAGCTTCTTAGTTTGATATAGTCCTATTCATTTATTATTGCCTTTATTTCCCTTGCCTTTGGAATCAAATTCATAAAATGTTCTCTACGGCCAAGGTCCATGAGTTTAGTACCTATGTTTTCTTTTATGTAATTTATTGTTTCAGATCTTATATTTAGGTCTTTGATCCATTTTGAATTAATTTTTGTGCAAGGGGACAAACTGTAGTCAAGTTTCATTCTTTTGCATATGTCTTTCCAATTTTCCCAGCACCATTTATTGAAGAGGCTTTCTTTTCTCCATTGTATGTTTTTGGCTCCTTTTCAAAGATGATTTGCCCATACATATGTAGTTTTATTTCTGGGCTCTCAATTCTGTTTCATTGGTCTGTGTGTCTATTTTTCTGCCAATACCATGCTGTTTTGATTATCGTGGCTCTGTAGTATAATTTGAAGTCAGGTATTGTAATGTCTCTGGCTTTATTTCTCAGGATTGCTTTGGTTATTCAATTTTTTTTATGGTTCCATGAAAACCTGGTGATTTTTTGTTCCATTTCATTAAAAAATGACATTGGGATTTTGATGACAATTGCACTAAATTTGTATATTGCTTTGGGTAATATGGTCATTTTAACGATATTTATTCTTCTTATCCATGAACATGGGATATTTTTCCATTTCACTGTGACTTTTTTGATTTCTTTTAATAATACTTTGTAGTTTTCAGTATATAGTTCCTTTACATTCATTGTTATGTTTATTCCTAGGTATTTTATTTTTTTGTTGCAACTGTAAAAGGGATTATTTTTTTAGTTCATTTTCCGAAGTTTCATTGTTGGCATATATGAAGGCAATAGACTTCTGTATATTAAATTTTGTATCCTGTGACCTTACTGTATATTGGTCTATTGTTTCTAATAGTCTTTCTGTAGAGTCTTTGGGGTTTTCTATATACAGGATCATGTCATCTGCAAAAAGTGAAACCTTTACTTCTTCTTTTCCAATATAAATACTTTTTATTTCTTTCTCTTGTCTGATTGCTCTGGAATGGAGAGAGTGGGCAGAGTCTTGTTCCTGATTTTAGAGAAAAAGCTTTCAGTTTTTTTACCATTTAGTATGATATTAGCTGATGGTTTGTCATATATGGCCTTTATTATGTTGAGGTATTTTTCTTATATACTCATTTTATTGAGTGTTTTAGACATAAAAAATATTGTATCTTATCGAATGCCTTCTCTGCATCTATTGATGGAATCATATGAATTTTGTTCTCTGTTTTGTTGATATAGTGTATTATGTTAATTAATTTACCTATGTTGAACCATTCTTGTGCTCCTGGGATAAATCCCACTTGATTGTGATGTGTTATTTTTTTAAATGTGTTGTTGTATTCAATTTGTTAGCATTTTGTTTAGGATTTTTGCATCTGTATTCATTACAAATATTGGTCTGTAGTTTTCTTTTTTTGTATTGTCCTTGCCAGGATTTGATATGTGGGTTATGTTAGCTTCATAAAATGTGTTTGGAAGTATTGCTTCTTCGATTTTTTTGAAAGACTTTAGAAGGATAAGAACCAGACCTTCTGTGAATGTTTGGTAGAATTCACTAGTGTAGCTGTCTGGTCCTGGACTTTTATTTTTGGGGAGGATTTTGATAGTTGTTTCTATTTCCTCCCTGTTTATGGATCCATTTAGGCTTTCCATTTCTTTGTGACTCAGTCTAGGAAGATTGTATAGTTTTAGGAATTTATCCATTTCTTCTATACTGTTGAATTTGGTGGCATATAGTTTTTTTTTATAGTATTCTACAATGATCTTTTGTATATCTACAATATCTGTGGTAATTTCTTTCATTTCAGATTTTGTTTATATGAGTTTTTCTCTTTTTTCCTTAGAGAGTCTTGCCGGGGGGTTGTCAATTTTATTGATCTTTTCAAAGAACCAGTTCTTTGTGTAT
The DNA here is from genome assembly GCF_036850765.1 of Saccopteryx bilineata. Taxonomy (NCBI): domain Eukaryota; kingdom Metazoa; phylum Chordata; class Mammalia; order Chiroptera; family Emballonuridae; genus Saccopteryx; species Saccopteryx bilineata. Next base: position 343,972,794 of record NC_089490.1, on the reverse strand, counting down.
TAATTTTTATAGTTTTTTGTTTTTATTTCATTTAGTTCTGTCATAATTTTTACTATTTTCTTTCTTCTGCTGGTTTTGGGTTCCCTTTGTTCTTCTTTTTCTAGTTCCTTAAGATGTGATGTTAAATTGTTTACTTGGGCTCTCTCTTGTTTTATTTATTTATTTATTTATTTATTTATTTATTTATTTGTATTTTTCTGAAGCTGGAAACGGGGAGAGACAGACAGACTCCCGCATGCGCCCGACCGGGATCCACCCGGCACGCCCACCAGGGGCGACGCTCTGCCCACCAGGGGGCGATGCTCTGCCCCTCCGGGGCATCGCTCTGCCGCGACCAGAGCTACTCTAGCGCCTGGGGCAGAGGCCAAGGAGCCATCCCCAGTGCCCGGGCCATCTCTCTAGTTTCTTGATATAAGCCTGTAGTGATATGAACTTCTCTCTCTTTTTTTTGTATTTTTCTGAAGTTGGAAACGGGGAGGCAGTCAGACAGATTCCTGCATGCGCTTGACCGGGATCCACCTGGCATTCCCACCAGGGGGCAATGCTCTGCCCATCTGGGGCGTCGCTCTGTTGCAACCAGAGCCATTCTAGCGCCTGAGGCAGAGGCCATAGAGCCATCCTCAGCGCCCGGGCCAACCTTGCTCCAATGGAGCCCTGGCTGCGGGAGGGGAAGAGATAGAGAGGAAGAAGAGGGGGAGGGGTGGAGAAGCAGTTGGTGCTTCTCCTGTGTGTCCTGGCCGGGAATCGAACCCAGGACTCCTGCACACCAAGCTGATGCTCTACCACTGAGCCAACCGGCCAGGGCCATGAACTTCTCTCTTATTATTGCTTTTGCTGCATTCCAGAAATTTTATGTTGTCATTTTTGTCTGTATATATCTTTTGATCTCTGCTTTTATTTCTTCTTTGACCCAGTCATTTTTTAGGAGTATGCTGTTTAATTTCCACATTTTTGTGGGTTTCTTTACTTCTTTCTCGAAATTAAATTCTGATTCCAAAGCCTTATGGTCAGAGAATGTGCTTAGTATAATTTCAATGTATCTGAATTTCTTGATGTTAGTTTTGTGATCCAACATATGGTCTATTCCATGTACACTGGAGAAAAATGTATATTCTGAGGATCTGGGATGAAATGTCCTGTAGGTGTCTATTATGTCCATTTGTTCTAGTGCTTCATTTAAGGTCAATATTGATTGACCTTCATTGAGTGCTTCATTTAAGGTCTTTATTGATTTTCTATTTGGTTGAACGATCTAGAACCATCAATGGTGTGTTGAGAGCTCCATGTATGATTGTGTTTTTGTCTTTTTCTATTTTTAGATGAGTTAGTAGATGTCTTACATATATGTTTCAGTGCATATATATTAAGAAGTGTTATGTCTTCTTGATACAATGTTCCTTTTATCATTATGAAAAGACTGTCTTTGTCTCTGATTACCTTTGTTGTCTTGTAGTCAGCATTGTCAGATATGCTCAAGTTCACTTTTGACAGGTTGTCTCAGCTCTTTCCCTCTTTACCTACTGAGCATTTAGATGTGAATTCAAATATCTTTTCTTGTTTTTTCCTATTACAGTTACATTCAATATTATTTTGTTTAGTTTCAGATGTACAGCATAGTGCCTAGATACTTATACTTTACAAAGTGTTCCCTCTGATATTTCCAGCAGCCACCTGACACCACACACAGTTATTACAGTATTACTATATTCTCTATTCTGTACTTTACATCTTTGTGACTATTTTGTAACTACCAATTTGTTCTCCTTAATCCTTTTACCTTTTTTACTCAGTTCCCAAACCTCCCCTCTCTGGAAACTATCAGGCTCTTCTCTATAACTATGAGACTTTTCTGTTTTGTTTGTTCATTTATAGTGTTTATTAGATTTCACATATGAGTGAAACCATGTGGTATTTGTCTTTTTCTGACTGATTTATTTCACTTAGCATAATGCCCTCTTAGCCCATCCATGTTGTCATGGGTGGTAAGATTTCATTCTTTTTTTGTAACTGAGTAATATTCTGCTGTGTGTGTGTGTGTGTGTGTGTGTGTGTGTGTGTGTGTGTGTGTATCTCACAGCTTTTAAAAATCCATTTTTAAAAATCCAATGGATTTTTATGTTGCTTCCATAGCTTGGCTATTGTAAATAACACCACAGTGAACATAAGGGTGCATATATTTTCAAATTAGTGTTTTGGGTTTCTTTGGATATATACCCAGAAGTAAAATTGCTGGGTCATAAGGCAGTTTTATATTTAATTTATTGAGGACCCTTCAGACTGTTTTTCACCAGTCATCTTAAGGGAAGTCTAACCCCTTCCTCAAGACTATATCAGGTCACCTCATTTTATGTTCTTATAGCACTGAGAACAATTCCTTCAAAGATAGGAATTGTCCATTGATTCACTGTAATGATTAATGTCTGTTCTTGCCTTGACTACAGGAGTAAGGGGGGGTATATGTTGTTGCTTAAAGGGCTTGGCTCATAGTAGATGCTCAATAAATATTTGTTGGCTTGATGGATGGGTAAATATGTGAATCAGTGACTCCATGAATGGATGGGAGAAGGGCGGTAAATGAATTTATGGGTTCAATATTGGTGGGTGGGCAGGTGAATGGGTAAGTGGGCAGGAGGGTAGGTGGGTGGATGTGTGAACAAATGGGGCAATGGGTGGGAAATGGATGTGAGTGAGTAGACCCATATGGCTGGGTTAATAGATGGATGAATGGGTATAGGCGGGCGGATAGGTGGTAGGTAGGCATGTGTGAGTAGATGAAAAGGTGGGTGGATAATAACTGCCTCAGGTTTCTGACTTGTAGTATGTCCTCAAGCCAGCCTCAGGATCCCTGTGCTTCAAATAAGACAGCTGTAAAAAACCCTTTAGGGGCTTCATCTTTGCTTTGAGTTGCCAGAGGAACTCCTCATTCTTAGTTACTCCGGTTCTGGGTCTAAAAGTTCAAGGTGGGGGATGGGCTGGTGCTGCTGCTAAAACCAACCCGTCTCCAGGGACCACAGTGGAAGAAGGCCATCCTGGGGGGCTTTTCCCAACAGAGAACAGGCCTGGGATGCGGGGGTGCAGAATGGTCTCAGGTCCACCAGCTGGTCTGGTCACTCTAAGTTTCTTCATTTTCGAAGAGCTGCTGTTCACTTTGCTGGACTGTTATGAGGGGAAGTGACATAGTATTCATATACAGCTCTGTCTTTAAACTGCAACGTGCTTAATCTGTGTGGGCATAATTGCTCTTTTCCTGAACTGTCCCTGAGGAGCAGTGTCAGCTGAGGCTGGAGAAGCGGCTGGGCCTTGCTGTGGGGCAAGGCAGCAGGCCTGGCCTCAGGGTGGTAGGGAAGGAGTCCACTTCCTCCAAGTCCCTCCCTCCTGTGACCTGCTCCGTCTCTGGCAGGAGTTGCCCAAGTATCTCCGAGGCTACCACAAGTGCACACGGGAGGAGGTGCTGCAGTTGGGAGCACTGATCTACAGGGTCAAGTTCGAGGAGGACAAGTCCTACTTCCCCAGCATCCCGAAGCTGCTCCGGGAGCTGGTGCCCCAGGACCTCATCCGGCAGGTCGCACCTGATGACTGGAAGCGGGTGAGCATGGTGGGGGCAGCGGAAATAGGGTCCCTCACAATGGGTTTCTGGGCACCCCAGGGGTAAGGGGGGCAGGTGCTGGCTGACAGCCCAGGGACATGTCTCCTATGGCCCTGTGTGTGATAGGTTCACCCTCTCAGTCCCTCTCCGCCTGCTTTAGTATCTAGTCTTTAAGGCGAAGAATTCAGCTGGCCACTTTGCTGTAATTTTCCATCGTGGTTTCCATGGTGACCGTGGTCTCCTGACTTTACTTGATACTTGTTGGCCTGCTTGCTTGGGGGAGGGCAGGAATCCATTAACTGGGATAAGGAGGGTAGCCCATTATGGCCTGCAGGACCACCATACTATGCCTGGCCCTCCGAGGCCCAGGACAGCCGCTGACAGGGGCAGGAGGGGCGGGGAGAGGACTCTGACCCTCCCTCTCCCTGCAGTCCATCGTCGCCTACTTCAACAAGCATGCAGGGAAGTCCAAGGAGGAGGCCAAGCTAGCCTTCCTGAAGCTCATTTTCAAGTGGCCCACCTTTGGCTCAGCCTTTTTTGAGGTGAAGGTACGCTGTGGGCAGCTTCTCAGGGTGGAGGAAGGAGGTAAGGAGGGGGGATGAGAAGGCTCAGAAACTCCTCCCAGGACTGTGGGGAACACGGACGACCTTGCCACCTGCCCTTGCCAGGAAAGGGGGACATGCCCGCCGCCTTGCCTCAGGGGAGTGCTGAGCCTGGACTCAGTCCTGGGACAGAGAAACCAATGGTCAGCCAGGCAGCGGCAGTGGATCTGTAAACAGGCCAGAATCACAGAGGGTAGTCTGTGGGGAGCTCTTGTCAAGGTGGCAGAGCCAGGGAGGCCTACCCAGACTGTAAAATCTGAGGAGGCTTCCTGGAGTAGGCAACACCTGAACTTTCCAGGGAGACCCTGGGGAGAATGATCCTGGCAGCTAGCCTGAGCAAGACCCAGAGGTGTGAGAGCTCAGGCTTGGGCAAAAAGAACAAGAGGTTAATTAAGTGTGGATGGGCATAGGGTGTGAGGTGAGCAGACTGCGGTGGGAGGCAGGTTGGCCAGCAGGTGAGGAGTCTTCCCCGCAGGCGATGGCCAGCCTGGGAGGGCTCTGAACAAGAATGATGGGGCTAGAAGTAAGTCTACTCTGACTGCAGGGTGAGGGGTGGATCTCAGGCACATGACCAGAGGCAGGAGAATGGTGAAGAGGTTGGCATGAGAGGGTAAAGGGATAGGTTCGGATGGCTTGTTCCACACCTAGCATGGAGGCCTTCAGAGAAGCCTGGCTGTGGAAGGACCAGAGAGGTAGATACGTCGCTAGAGGCAGGTGCAAGGTTCAAGGAGGATTTTTAAAGATGAGAGACATTTGGGCTGAGAGAGGAGATAGCAGAGACTCCTGGAAATGCAGAAGAGAAGGATGAAGCTGTGCTGAGGAGAGAGGAAAAGGGGGTAGTCTGCAGACCCATTGAGGGATTTTGGGTAGCACTGAGGGCCCGACGGAGGGGGAAACCGTGAGATCATGGCAGGGCTGCCCGCATTGCTGTATCCCCGGCACCCAGTTAGCAGAAGAGGTTGACTTAATCATAGCTGGGCTGTCTTCATTCTTGCCCCAAATGCACATAGCTTTGCCTGCTCTGGGTGCCCCATCTGATGGTTTTTGGCTTTCTTTACTAGCAAACTACGGAGCCAAACTTCCCGGAGATCCTCTTAATTGCCATCAACAAGTATGGGGTCAGCCTCATCGATCCCAGAACCAAGGTGAGCAGTGACAGGGAAGAGCAGGCAGGGGCAGGATGCCCCATGACAAAAGCCCCTGCCAGCCACCATCCTCCCTTCGTCTGCCCTCTTGGCCACACATCTTTTTAAATTTTTTTATTTTTACTTTTTGCGAGACAGACCGGGAGAGAGATGAGAAGCATCAACTCATAGTTGCAGCACTTTAGTTGTTCACTGATTGCTTCTCATATGTGCCTCGACTGGGGGGCGGGGTACCAGCCGAGCCAGTGACCTTGGGCTCAAGCCAGCGGCCATGGGATCATGTCCATGACCCTTCACTCAGCCAGTGACTCTGCTCTCAAGCTGGTAAGCCAGTGCCTAAGCTGGCGATCTTGGGGTTTCAAACCTGGGACCTCAATGTCCCAGGTCAACGCTCCATCCACTGCGCCACTACCAGTCAGGCGTGGCCGCACATCTTGAGAGGCTGTGTTTGCTCTACTTTCTAACTCATGTGCTCCATAAAATGGCTCTTCTAGAGTTCTAACAAACACCTTGTTACTAAATCCAGAGAACTCATTTTAATACTTGGCCTTTCAGCATCATTGGTGCTGCCACCCACTCTCTCCTTCCTAAATGCTGTCTGACATCTTGGTCGGGATGGCAGGCTGTGCTGGGGTAACTAATGCTCATATTTATGGGCCAGAGCAGTCCTCATCAAGGGCGCCAGGGCACACAGACCTACTATGTGCACAGGAGGATTACAGCTGGCCCAGTGGTGATAGGTACCAGTGACCACCACCTTCCCCTTGGCTTCAAGTCCCCACTTTCCTGACTTTTCTCCTCTCTCTCTTGGTCTTTCCTCTCAGACCCTTCCAGGGGTTTTCTCTTGACCCAGCCCATAAACCCCATGTTCCCAGGGTTCTGTTCTGTCTTCTTGTCTCTTTCCTCAAACTTTCCCTGAGCCATCTCACCCAGGACCACAGTTTCTGTTCTTTTAGGCCTCCAACATTTCCAGTGCCACATGCCCCACAGTCTCCTGGACTTCCTTGGGTGTCCCGCCCACTGGTCCCAAGCAAGGCATGGCGGGGCCAGGGGCACCTGCCTCCCGCAGCAGCTCCACTGCCGTTGCAGAGCTGGCCTTTACCCTTCTGCTTCTTTCCAAGGGCCCAAGGCCCTTCCTGTGGGTGGTGTCTGTGGGCTGGAGCTGCGGAGAGCGAGGCCAGAGGGTGCGGGCTGTGCAGCTTCAGACTTTCTGCTCCCCCAGGACATCTTGACTACTCATCCCTTCACCAAGATTTCCAACTGGAGCAGTGGCAACACCTACTTCCACATCACCATCGGGAACCTGGTGCGCGGGAGCAAGCTGCTCTGCGAGACGTCCCTGGTGAGAGCTCTTCTTTCCAGGCCCGCGGGCACCTCTGCCTCCACGGCAGCTCCCGCCGCTCTCCCGGGTCCTGGCACAAATAGGAGCAGAGTGGGGCTTGGCCTGGGGTCAGGATTAAGGATCAGGTTGGGGCCAAGTTCAAGTCAGTTTGAGGCTCAGCTTTAGGTCTGGGGAAAGGAGCTTTATCTGGGGGACAGACCCCTCCTTCAGTCACTGTTGTTTGAGTGCCTCCAGTATCAGTATTGAGCCTTCAGCCCCTACGTTCAACAACAGGGCTGTTAGCAGTGAGGCCTCCTGGACTGCGCTCAATTTCCAAGGCATAGCTCAACTGGTAGAGCTTTTAGAGTCATTCTTGGAAGTAAGCATCAGGATTTGAGGGACCCACAATCTAGGGCCTTGATGTAGGGTCCTAACAGCTTAGAACTTAGAGCCTTAGGTTGGATGAATCTGACCCCTCAACTGGGCAGCTGGGGAGACAGTCCAGAATGGACTAGGACTTGCCATTGTCCAAGGTTCCGCCTACTGCAGAGTTGTCTGGGAGCAGTGTTCTGGGTCTGAGTGGGCTGGACAGGTCTCACTTTCTACTCTGTTTGTCTTCTTGCCACTGTTTCCAGGGCTACAAGATGGATGACCTCCTAACCTCCTATATCAGCCAGATGCTCACGGCCATGAGCAAACAGCGGGGCTCCAGGAGTGGCAGGTGAACAGTACGGAGGCGGCACTGGCCTTGTGCCTGCCCTCTAGGCAGCAGCTGGCTCAGGCCAGTCAGGTACCTCTGTAGCTGGAGGAAGACCTTTGCCATACAGGCAGGGTGGTTGGGCCGGCCGGCCACCAGGGACTGCACCAACTTGGACTCCAGCCCTCCTCCCAGTGCGGTGACCTTGCTGGGATGCAGAATGCCCGTCCAGCCACCTGTGAGGCTCTGGGCTGGATTCAGTCCCGGCGTGTTGTAGCCTTCCCCGTTGGAAGAGCCCGTGCTCCTCGCATGCTTTCTCATCTCAGCCCAGCTCTGCCGAGTGACCTCCTTCGATTTCATGTGGACCACTCAGACAGGGAAGCGAGAGGGCAGCCTAGTTCTCAAAACCAACCCAATCAAGAATAATCTGACACCTGAGGGACTGGATTAATTCCCCTAAATCCGGGGTCCTCAGTTGGGAGGAGACAGAACACTTTTATATATTGCAGTGTGCGTGCTGAGCCCCTACTTTCCTCATCACCTCAGGACATAAAGCATGTTTCACCTTCTGGCCCTAGAGTGTCTTTGTTGGGGGAATGGGAGGAGGAGGGAAAAGTATGTCGGAACAGGGCCCTGTGTGTGTGTGGCCTGTAACTCTCTCCTTGGTCTATGTGTACAAGGACAAACTGTTCTGGGTTTGGCAATAGTGGTGCCTGAGCTTAAGGTGTGCTTGAAAGGGATTTAAAGGGACTGGCTGAGACCGAGGCAGATTGCAGAGAAATACTGGCCCTCCGCCTGGGAGGTGAGGACCTACCTGTGCACCTACCTGATCTAGAGAAGGACTGGTTTCTGAGACTTAACCAGGGCCAGTGGAGCCAGAGTGGCCCTCGCATCCTGCCAGAAACGTCTCGGCTTGTCAAAAATCCTCTGAGAACCCCTAGAACAATGCTGCCTTTGGTTAAATCCTTACATCTGGTAGGTACTTGTAAAATGTTAGTGATCAGAATGGAACAACCAAGTTTGGCCATGACCTGATCAGGTCTGGGGGTGGAGGCTTCAGACAGGGAAGGTGTGATTTGGGGCTGTGGCTGGGATGAGTGCCAAGAGAAGTGACAGTGGAGAGTCCACTTGAAGTGGGCATGTTTGTGATCAGCCTCAGTGTCCCCCTGATACTTCAGCAGAGCCCAGTCCTGCTGCCCTCACACACCCATGTGTCTGGGGTCATCATCATCTAGGTGCCCAACCGCCCCCCATGGAGTACTCCTCCTGTTCTCCTCAACGGTCAGTGGGAGGTGGAGGGGCTAGTTGTAGAAATCGAGGACCCAATCGGACAGTCCTGCTCTCTGGGATGATCATGTTGCTGTCAGAGACTACCCTGTACCCCCAATGGTTATGTGACTCCACAGTCAGCCCAAGGAGCCAGGAGGACCGGGCTGTGCTGGTCGGCCCCTGCACCGTTACCATATGGCTGGGGATACTGAGGCCCAGAGAAGAAGTGTGAATAGGTGAAGGTCCCTAGTGGAACTCAATTCACTGCTTCTAATACTGGGCTCCCAGATAGAAGGGGCTCCAGATGCTTGCTCTGAGCTCTAGTTTTCCTTCAAGGACAAAGGGCCCTGGGTGCACATGGGTTATGCCATCATCCCCATTGGGGAACCAGCCAACAGCAAGCTATTAGGAAGCATCGCACTTAACATTAGATCACAAAGAGTGCATGTGGGGTAAAATCTTTGCTCCCAACTCATGCCCATGCCACCTCTCATTTTCTGACTCAGATGGCATCACTTTTGCACTCATCCCTTAGTCTTTGTTAGAGTCATCACAAAAGGGTCCAAAGAATACACCATTTACCTTCTGCACTCCTGAAAGGCTGCCTTTATTTACATGCCGATGTTCACCACAGCCGCACCATTAGCAGGGAGTACCATGAAGGGTTAGGATGAGTCAAACTCTGCATCAACCAGGGAACAACCAGTTCCAGTTCCAAGACACAACAGCTGTTTTTCCCTTCCCCATCCCCTGGAGAAGCAATCTTTAGAGAAAGGCTGGACCAGAATGTTCTCCTGAGAGCCTCAACGGCTCTTCTGCACTTTTTTCTTGATCAATCTCACCATCACCACCTTTAGACACAGAGAAGAAAAATAAGACGGGGGAAAGATGTGGCTAATTCTTCTTTGAAGACGGCCCAAAGGAGGAGGATGTGCTGGATGTAGTAGAAGACATCATAAAACGGGCTTATTGGGGATATTCAATAGTGGGAGGTTTTTTCAGGCTGTGTTTCAGGATGAGGAAATTCCTGTGGAGGAAACTTGGTTCATTTGCTTTCAGGCGCTGCGGTTTGGAAGGTGGTTTCTCTGTTGGTCTCCTAGGTGGGTGCTTGGGTGGGTTCAGAGTTCTCAGTGGGCACCGGTTGTATAACATCATCTGTAGCAGGCATCAGTGGTTTGGAGGTTTTCTGACTGGCTCTGGTTTGCTGTCTTTCTTCTTGGCACCCGGTGTTTCCTTATATCTTGGTTTTAATCTATGGTGGGGGCTGCTGGAGTCTCTGGGATTTCCCCAACTTGGGCGGGAGTCTCTGTGTCTACACTCACATCTTCCTCTGTCTCAGTTTCTCTCTTTTCGAGATTTATACTCTCAGTTTCTGTGGGGTAGAAAAGATAAAATCACAAATTCCTCTAATATCACTTCTCCAATATATGCCAGTCTTGTGGTGAAATCCTAGTCATCTTTAAAATGTTAGTCCCTCACCATTTCAGGTTCTTTCTCCCTAGTTCTCCTCTCCCTGTCTCAGATTTTGTGCACATTTTATCACAGGCCTGCAATTCAGCACGGTCCTGGAATTTAAGAGCCTGTTGTGTGAGGTTCTAGCTCCCTGTGGAAGTCCTCAGGATACAGAAATTGACATTTTCTTAAAGATCATGTGTTTCACAATCATTGCTTCATAAAATGAACACATCCTCTATTAGAACAGGAGCTTTTTATGGTCAGAGACTTTGTCCTCCTCACCACTACATACACAGTGCTGTCACACAGTAAGTACTCAAAAAATAATTTTTATCTGACTAATGAAAAAAAAATAGATGGTGGAGACATCATCTAATAATGGAGCCAGGAACTTGACTCTTACTGAAGACAAGTTAAAAGGTGGATAATATACAAAGCCAAGAAAACATCTTAAATTAAGAATTTTCAGTAACACAAGGAACTGTGGGGCCAAAATCAAAAAGAAAGACAGAATCCAAAGAGGTAAGCCCAGACTTGGTTATTTTTAACCCTGAATATAGTTTCAATCTTGAAGAAGCAGCTGCACACATGAGTTTTATCTTTTGTCAGCTTCATGAGAGGAAGGTAATTTTTTTTAATTACTTTTGAGTTGACTTTGTAGGTCAATTGAATTGCAGGACTAGATGATAATTAGGTTTTCTAATTCATGAATGTGGTGTATTCATTTATTTGGGTCTTCTTTCTCTTATTAAACATTTGTAGTTTTCAGTTTTTATGTTGTTGTAAATGCTATTTAAAGAATTTTAACATTTCCAATTATTCATTGCTAATATAAAGACATACAATTAATTTTTCTATATCCAGAGACATTGCTTAACCCATTTATTACTTCTAGTAGGTTTGTTTGTTGTTTGACTCCTTGGAATTTTTTTTTTTTGTATTTTTCTGAAGCTGGAAACGGGGAGAGACAGTCAGACAGACTCCCACATGTGCCCGACCGGGATCCACCCGGCATGCCCACCAGGGGTAACGCTCTGCCCACCAGGGGGCGATGCTCTGCCCCTCCGGGGCGTCGCTCTGCTGCGACCAGAGCCACTCTAGCGCCTGGGGCAGAGGCCAAGGAGCCATCCCCTGCGCCCGGGCCATCTTTGCTCCAATGGAGCCTTGGCTGTGGGAGGGGAAGAAAGAGACAGAGAGGAAGGAGGGGGTAGGGGTGGAGAAGCAAATGGGCGCTTTCCTATGTGCCCTGGCCGGGAATCGAACCCGGGTCCCCCGCACGCCAGGCTGACGCTCTACTGCTGAGTCAACCGGCCAGGGCCTCCTTGGAATTTTTTAATGTAAATAATCATTAACTGCAAATCAGTAGTTTTATTTTCCCTTTATGCCTGTCGTATCTTGTGAAGCTGGATAGGACCTCCAGCACAATGCTGAGAAGTGGTGAGAGCAGATAATCCTTTCCTTATTTCCGACCTTACAGGGAAAATATTTATTGCTTTACCACAAGAAATGATATTGGCATTTTAGTAAGTATATTTATAAATACCTTTTATCAGATTGAGAAAGTTTCATTCCTATTCCTTGTTTTCCCAGAAACTCTTTGGGCCAAGACTCTTCTTTGTGGTGATATTTTTGATATATGAATTTGAATCTCATAGACAGTGGTTATCACAAATTTCTATTTCTCCTTTTCTAAGTTCTGGTAAGTTATATGCTAAGGAATAATCTACTTCATTTAAGTTGTCAAATTTAATGACGTAAAAGTGTTCATAATTTTACTTAAATTTTTATTAATTGATTTTAGAGATAGAGAAGAAGGGAGAAGGAAAGAGAGGGAGAAACATCAATTTGTTGTTCCACCTATTTATGCCTTCATTGGTTGATTCCTGTACGTGCTCTGACTGGAGAGTGAACCCACAACCTTGGCCTATCGGGATGATGCTCTACCAACTGAGCTACCTGGCCAGACCATAAGTTTCTTTTTGTGTCTAGGATCTGGAGGGATATTCCCTCTTTTATTCATCATTAATTATATAGGCAACCTCTATTTCTCTCTCATCTTGCTAAGATATTATAAATTTTATTAAACTTTATGAAGACTCTTTACTTTTTATTTTCTCTATTGTATCTTTTCTATTTTATTGATTCTGCTATCTTGAGTATTTCCTTTTTTTACTTGAGGTAAAATGTACTTTTTATAGATTCTTAAAGTAGAAACTTAGTCAATATTAAACCTTTCTTCCTTCTAACTTTTAAAGTTACAAATTTCCAAGTCTCTTAGCTATACCCCACAGATTCTGCTGTTATATGAGCATTCTTTTAGTTTAAAATATTTAATATCTGATTTACTTTGTGATTTATTCCTTGATCAATGGGAACTTAAAAATACATTAATTTCCAGCATTTAGGGGCTTATCTAGATATTTTATTCATATTTGCTTTTAATCTAATTTTATTGTGGTCACAGAACATACTCTGTAAGATTCTAGTCTTTTGAAATTTATTTACGATACTTATTTTAGGGCTCGTCATGTGATCTCTATTGGCAAATATACCATGTACATTTAAACATATTGTATACCCTTTCAGTTGTTGGGGATTTTGTATTATATTGATGTGGGTGAAACTGTTGTTCAGATTTCTGTATCCTTTCTGATTTTTTTTGTATGCTTATTTGGTCTTTCAGATACTGAGAGAGGACTTTTAAAATCTCCAAGTATGATTTCTCTTTCAGTTTTTGTTTTATGTTTTGAAGCTCTGATATTAAGGGCATACACAGTTTTATTTATAATGCCTTCCTGATATATTGACCTTTTCATCATTATGAAATCCATTTTTGTTTTCAGTAATGTTCTATGTTTTGAAGTCTATTTTTTAGATATTATTTCTTATGTTGATTGTTTGCATGGCATATCATTTTCCCCATTCTTTTACTTTGAATCTATTTGTGTCTTTGTATTTTAAGTGTTTCTTTTGTAGACAGCATATGTTTGGGTCTTGCTTTTTTTTTCTATCTAGTTTGACAATCTACTTTTGACTTGAGTATTTGGTTCATTTATAATTAATGTAGTTAATAAAATGGTTGGATTTATGACTACAGTGTTTCAACCTGTTGTCTATTCTTTTCTTTTCTTTTTTTTTGTTTTGCTTCCTTTTCTCTCCTTTTCCTGAACCCATCTGCTATAAGATATATTACCCTCCTATCTTTGAAGAAGTAAGTGGCCATGTTGTGAGAGGGCCATATGACTAGAACTTGCAGGTGAACTCTAGGAGCTCAGAGCAAACTCCTGTTACCAGTGATCAAGAAAACAGGGATAACTTCAGTTCTATAATTGTAAGGAACTAAATTCTGCCAATGACCAGTCAGACTGAAAGAGGACTCTTAAGTCTCAGATGAAGTTGCAGCCCACACCAACACCTTGATTTTAGCCTTCTGAGACTCTGAGCAGAGCACCCAGCTAACCCATGCCTAATTTCCTGACCCATAGAAACTGAGTGAACAGCTTATGTTGTTTTAAGCTGCTAGGTTTATAAAAATTTGTTACACCGCAGTAAAAAATGAATATATACAGCAATAATCTAAGCACAGAAATTAGTCTAAAAATAAAAATGAACAGTCTTGGTAACCTATGAAATAATATCAAACTAACATATATGTAACTGGAATACCAGAAAAAAGGAAGAGGCAGAAAAATATTTGGAAAAGTAAAAACTAAAATTTTATCCAATTTGATGAAAATTATACTCTGGACTGACCTAAGTAGTTAAGTAAATCCCAAACATGGTAAAGAAACACACATACACCATATACACCAAGGTACACCATAATCAAATTACTAAAAACCAGTAACAAAAGAAATGGTCATAAAAAGCAGAGAAAAAAACATTATTATAAGTAGAGGAACAAAGAAAATGAAAGACTTATTTTTTTCTTGGAAAACTTTTCATATGAAACATAAGACAGAAGATAAAGGACTGACTTCTTTAAAAATATATTCTAAAGCTAGGAAGGCGTTGAACGCCTTCTGGTGGCAGCAGCCGCACTTCCTCATCCTGGGGTGGTTGTGGTACAAGATGTACTTAAATTAGGCAAAACTAGTTTCTGTAACAGCAAACTAAACACTTTTAAAAACAGAAAAACTTACTGATTTATTATCCTTTAAGCACAATGGGGAATTGAAGTCAAGTTAAATGTATACTTTTTCTAAGGCATTATAGCCATGTCCTTCTTTCAAATGTATACAAATCTTTAAATTTTCCTTCAACACTTCTTGCCCATCCATAATTTTCTCACCAGTTTCATGTTCTTTTAATTTATTTTATTTTATTACAGAGACAGAGAGAGAGAGTCAGAGAGAGGGATAGACAGGGACAGACAGACAGGAACGGAGAGATGAAAAGCATCAATCATTAGTTTTTCGTTGCACATTGCGACACGTTAGTTGTTCATTGATTGCTTTCTCATATGTGCCTTGACCACGGGCCTTCAGCAGACCGAGTAACCCCTTGCTTGAGCCAGCCACCCTGGATCCAAGCCGGTGAGCTTTTGCTCAAACCAGATGAGCCCACGCTCAAGCTGGCGACCTCGGGGTCTCGAACCTGGGTCCTTGGCATCGTAGTCCGACGCTTTATCCACTGTGCCACCGCCTGGTCAGGCTTCTTTTAATTTCTTAGCTGGATTATTGTTATGGGCTGAATTGTCTGTCCCCAAAATTCACATGGTGAAGCAGTAACCTCAAAAATCTAACTGTACTTGGAGATAGAGCCTTTAAAGAGCTGATTAAAATGAGGCCATGAGGGTGGGCTCGAATCCAGTCTGACTGCAGAAGAGAAAATGTGGACACACACAGAGGCAGGGAAGATGTGTGTGCACAGAGGAGAGGGGGTGAGGACGCAGCAAGCAGGTGGCCACCTGCAAGCCAAGAGCAGAGCGCTCAGAAGAGGCCAAACCTGCTAACGCACTGATCTTGAATTCCTAGCCTCCAGAACTGTGAGAAAATTAATTTCTGTTGTTTAACTGGCTCCATCTGTGCTAGTTGTTATGGCAGTCTTCGTTTACCCATACAACCACTGAATACTGCTAGAGATCTGGAATACAGCCAGGACAGTGATATTGAAATCCATGAAACTCAGAGTTACCTGGCAACACTCTGCTCTTCAAGGGAGTTAGGCAATCTTTGTTTGAACCCTCAGTTTCACAGTACCAAAGATCACTGTCTTCTATTTAATTTATTCAAGTTTCTGAACTTACTTTCCTCATGGTCCCTGCGGTTCTATCCCTAAGTACGCTGCTCACAAAAATTAGGGGACATTTTATTGCTGCATGTTCATTTTGAAATATCCCCTAATATATTACATCAGTTCAACCCTCTGCCCACTGGTGCACAGCATCTCAGGATAGTCACCCCTGTCCACAAGAAATGAAATTAAGACATGAATTTGCAACTTTACTTAAGGCTCAGAGGGACTATGGAAAGATATCGTATTGTGTACTGCACAGCCCTCTGCCTTCTAATTGGTTTTTCCTTTGACAGCAAACTGGCTTTCCAAACCAATAACTAGTGATTATCACCACAACTTTTTGAAAACTAACTCGAACTTCCCTTACTCCCCTACCCCAAATTCTTCTGCTAAATAATGTTATTCTGTCAGTTCATCCCTTTTCACAGCAAACTAAGCATATTGTTCCTTTATTTGAAATCCATTTGCCATCTCCTGATTGTTTATATGCAGAGCCTAGGCTCTCATCCAGCATTTCAGGATCTCTGCAGTGTTCTCCTTCACCCTCCAAAACACGGCACCCACAACTGAAGCCCCAAAAAGCACCTTCAGCCCTAATGGGCACAGAAGCCTCCTGGTCCTAGACCTAGGTGTCTGGCCCAATGGTGTCAATTCCTATCCTTTTGTCTGCTTCTTCACTGTCTGTGTGGCCAACCCTCCCCTCTGTTGGACCACCCTCCATTTTCCAGTTATCTTCAGCCCCTGTCAGAGTGCCTGGCTCAAAGTGGGTACTCAAGAACTGTGTGATGAAAAACTACATGAGCAAGCAACTTCCATGCTTGTTCAGCATGAAAAAATACCATCTTCAGCAACTTCCAAAGGATCTCATTGCTTAGAGAATGAAGTCCAAAATGAAACCTGATGTCAAGGCATTTCCAGAATCTGTGTCCCACTACACTTCTCAAATTTTCTTTAGTTCCCACCCTTCAATTCCCAGACTCCCTCAGCCCTTGTCAGAGACATGAAAAGCAGACCCTGTGTCCGGGAGGGCAATGGTAGCAGGGGGGTAGGCCTCTGACTTTACCTATGTGACTGCTGGTGCTTTCGAAGTCTGTTTCTTTTTGGTTCTCTCTCCACCTGGAAGGAAGAAGACTAACCGTGAACCTTGTAGACCTTTTCCAGAAATAACAATAATCCAGGCTGTCTCCAGAAAAGGAACATTATCCAGTAAAATTCTCAGTTAAGCAGAGAGGGCTTGTTTTTTTTCCCTTTAAAGGATAACTCACAAATGAAGAAAGGATGGCATGATGAGGTCTACACAGCCATGGTCTCCTCTAGCTAAAATTATTCTACCAGGATGTTTCCTCTCCCACCTTGAACCTTGCAATCCTGTAGGATTTGCCCCGCAAGGATTCTCAAATGTCATTTGCTTGAACAGATAAAGACTGTGGCCTGAAAGGGGCAGTAATTTTCCCAGGGCCACCCAACAACTAAGGGGCAAAGTCAGGGCTAAAACCCAGGCTTCCAGGTTGGTGAGCTTGCTGTTTACACAGCACCCTGCCCTGTACAGTTCTGTGGACAGTGGGAGATGGCGGCACTTGTTCTGGACAACCGTCAACCTCTGTCCCCTCACAACTGATCCACATTGAGTCTGTGCTAACAGGCTTAACTGAGCTTCAGTGACAGTCCTTATCCTCAGAGTACCTGTGCTGAGGAGGTGGGAGGGTGTGAGGAGCTGCAGGCAGCATGAGGAGTAATGAAAGGTTCAGATGATTAACCCTGTCTTCCTGAGAACTTGCCATAAGAGATCACAAGGAAGGGTGCGCTACTGTTTTTACTCAACTTTCCATAAGAACCATTTATACTTTTATTTTTGGAAAAATTTATTTAAAATTACAAACATATGCTTACCAGTGAAAATAAAATATGGCAACAATGAAAATTGCAGAAACACAATCCAGGAAAATCCACAAGGTCTTATAATAAGTTGGAGTCTGCAAAATAGAAAACAAACCACAGTCCAAGAACTTCATAGTTGGAAAGGATTTCAGATCATATGGCTGCATCCCTTGCTCACTGCAGGGTTGGTTTGGAGGGGCAGCAGACCAGGTGGAGGAAGCTCGTTTGAGGTGGTGGTCTCACACACGATACCAGCTGCTGTCCTAACAATCACCCCTTCCATGTGTGGGGGCTGTACAAGGGATAAAAGTCCACGCCCTTCATCTCCCTTGCCCTCGACACAGAGGCCTGAGGGAGTCCCAGAGAAGTCACATAGCAAGTCTGCTCTGCACCCAGGGCTGTAGCCCAAGTTCCTGGAGTTCCACTGCTCTGTGCCGTCAGCTGTCATGGCTTCCCAAACCTGCCTGTGCATCCAAGTCTGCCTGGGCAGCTTTAGTAATGCAGGCTCCTGGGTCTCTCTACAGACCTCAGGCCTTAGAATTCCTGCATTTTCAACAAGCTCCCCAGGCGATACTAAAGCAACCAGCCGTGAGCCAGTGTTTAGAAATCCTTGTTCTATATCACGATGCTTCATGTAAGCAGGTTGAAATTATAATTCTCCCCTCCATACTCTTTGCCTGAATCACCCACATCCCTGAGCTCCGTCTCCTGGGGCCTCTTGTGTGAGTTTTCTAAGTCCCTGGTTTGATCCCCCCTTTCCTTCTTCACTGTCCCCCTCCAATTTACTTGATGTTACTGGGGCTGGCACTTTTCATTCTTTCTTAGTCCATTCTCCACCCTATCTTAAGGTCTTTCCTTGGACTGATTAATAATATTAACAATAACTGACACTGATGATCATGATCATAATAATATGACAACTAACAATTAATGAGCATTTATAGGAGCTAAGAAAGTGTTCTAAGTGCTTTATCACATCTAATCCTCACAATAACCCTACTAGACAGGTACAGTAGAAGCTCTTAAATTCCACTAAACTGAGGCTCCTAACCCCCTCTGGGAGCATACTGACTGATGCCCAGCCGGCTCCAGGATGTACACCAGGTGAGCATCCCCAAGCAACACCAAGAATGAGTTGTTTTTGCTCCCCAAATGGCTTAGAACAGTTGTATTCTTTGTTATAATTGTGCAGTATAATTAAATGTTACTTAAATCTGCAAAATCTCAGTTTAAAAAAACAGTGTACAATGGTGCAGTCTGTTTCTCCCTTCACCTTGAATCTGGACTTGGCCATGTGATTTTCTTTGGCCAACGGAACATTTCTAAGTTCACAGGAGGATCTGTAGGAGGGAAGGGAGAATGCCACAATTCCAAAAGGGTAGGTGTCTCTGCTCTTAAGAAGCTCCCCGGGGGGCCGCACAGTAGACAATGCACAGGACGGGACTGTGCAGAGACTCGCATTATACAGACTTGGAAGGACAATCTGAACAGTCAGCTCACCATGAAGTAGTAAGGGTGATTTATCTGTCTCAGGAGCTGAATGTCGTCTGTGGTCACTGAGTTAATGCTGCAGCACCAGGCCAGTGAGAAGAGCCAAGGCTCATTGATGAGGTATAAATTGATGGTGATGTTATTTGCTTTATAATCACTAGAACAAAAACAGATGCCACAGGGGATTTAGACTTCATCTTACTCTCATTATCTAAAAGGGGAACAGCCATCATGTCTGTGAAATGATGATTGTTTAAATCCCAGAAGCAGCTGGTCCTGAAACAACTTGTAAGATGACATGCAGAATGGGCTCATGTTGCAATGAGATAAAGGACTGCATTTCATAGCGCTATTCCCATACCAGCAGTGGTGTGTTATCAAACTGGATGGCCTAAGCACTAAGCCTTAGGGCCTAAGGGAAAGTAAAGGAAGAAAAAACAGAAAAGAAAAGCCCTCTTTGAAGTATTTGCCAATTGCCAAGGTATAAATAAAAAATGTTCTGACCATAGTCAATTTCAAGCTACCAATGGTAAAACAGGTTTGCAGTTTCTCAATCTGTAGTAACAGGCTCCCACAGCTGGTATGAGCCAGCTCGAGCACACTATTGCGTACCAAGTATGCTTACTTCCTTCAGAGCACTTACCACCCTCTATTCTATTTGCTCCCCTATCAGTCTTCTTTTCTTGAGTGTAAGCAAATTAAATGCAGAAACTGTCTTACTCATCTTTGTATATCCTGTACTTAGGATAATAGCTGTCTTCAAAGTAGTAATTGAAGGAATGAATGAATTCCCATCTGGTGAATATTTAAATTTCAAATATAAAGAATTTTTATGAACACTGAGTAGAGGAAATGGGACACAACTTTTCCCAGTACACTAAATGCCAGTAGATACTTGTGCACTGTTTACAGAGACAGGAAGGAAATAACTAGAGTAACATCTAGTAATTCTAATCAAGTTGTCATTTTCAGGGATTAAACTTTTTCATAATTCTTTAATTAAAATTTTAAATTTATTGTGTTAACATGGATTCAAGTGTCCCACTCAATTTAACACCTTCAACCTCCCACAATGTGCCCCCCCATTACACCCTATTGCCCCTCTCCCTACCTCTGTCTCCCTCTTTGCTCTGGGATTTGCTGTCCTGTTATTTGCATCTATGTGTTATGTATATATAATTTCACTAATCCCTTCACCTTCTCTGATCTCGTCCCCTGTACCCCTTCCCTCTGACAGCTGTCCCTTTGGTCCCTGTGACCCCACCTATGCCTCTATTCTGTTCCTCAGTTCACCGTGTTACTTAGATTCCACATATAAGTGAGATCATAAGATATTTGTCTTTCTCTGCCTGGTTTATTTCACTTAGCATAATAATCTCCAGATCCATCCATGCCATTGCAAAAGGTAAGACTGCATTCTTCTTCACAGATGTTTAGTATTCCATTGTATATATGTACCACAGCTTTTTTATCCACTCGTCCACTGTCAGACACTTGGATTGTTTCCAGATCTTGGCTACTGTAAACAATGCTGCCAAAACATAAGGGTGCATATCTTCTTTTTAATTGGTGTTTTGGAATTCTTAGGATATATTTCTTAAAATGGGATAAGGCAGTTTCATTTTTAATTTTTTTTGAAAAAGTGCCATATAGTTTTCCACAGTAGCTGCACAAGTCTGCATTCCCACCAACCATGCAGGAGGGTTCCCTTTTCTCCACACCCTCACCAGCACTTATTGTGTATTTATTTGTTAATGAGAGTCATTCAGACAGTTGTGAGGTGGTTTTAATTTGCTTTTCTCTGATTAGTGATGTTGAGCATTTTTTCATATGCCTATTGGCCATCTGTATGTCCTCTTTGGATAAGTGTCTATTCACATCCTTTGCCCATTTTTTAATTGGATTGTTTACCTTCCTGGTGTTGACTTTTAGGAAGTGTTTTTATAAATTTTGGTTATTAACCTCTGATCAGATGTATTGGCAAAAATATTCTCTCGTTGAGTGAGTTGCCTTTTTATTTTGTTAATGGTTTCTTTTGCTGTGCAAAAGCTTTTTAGTTTGATATAGTCCCATTTGTTTATTTTGTCCTTTATTTCACTTGCCCGTGGAGATATATCAGCAAAAATATTGCTACAAAAGATACTGGAGAGTTTATTGCCTATGTTTTCTTCCAAAATGTTTATGGCTTCATGACCTACATTTAAATCTTTTACCCATTTTGAATTTATTTTTGTGAATGGTGTAAGTTGGTGGACTAGTTTCATTTTTTGCATGTACCTGTCCAATTTTCCCATCACTATCTATTAAAGAGACTGTCTTTACTCCATTGTATGCTCTTGCCTCCTTTGTCAAATATCAATTGACCATAAAAGTGTGGGTTTATTTCTGGGTTCTCTGTTCTATTCCATTGATCTGTATGCCTGTTCTTATGCCAGTACCAAGCTGTTTTAATTACAATGGCCTTGTAGTATAACTTGATATCAAGAACTATGATACCTCACACTTTATTCTTCATATTCAAGATTGCTGAGGCTATTTGGGTTCTTTTTTTGGTTCCGTATAGATTTTTGAAATATTTGTTCTAGATCTATGAAGTATGCCAATGGTTTTAATAGGAATTACATTAAATCTATAGATTGCTTTGGGTAGTATGGGCATTTCAATGATGTTAACTCTTCTTATCCATGAACTCGGTATTTGCTTCCACTTCTTTGTATCTTCCTCGGTTTCTTTTTTCAATGTCTTATAATTTTCTGAGTACAAGTCTTTTACCTCCTTGGTTAAAGTTATTCCTAGGTACTTTTTTGTTATTGTTTTTGTTGCAATAGTGAAGGGTATTGTTTCCTTAATAAATCTTTTTTTTTTTTCATTTTTTTTTTTTTTTAATTTTTCTGAAGCTGGAAACAGGGAGAGACAGTCAGACAGACTCCCGCATGCGCCCGACCGGGATCCACCCGGCACGCCCACCAGGGGCGACGCTCTGCCTACCAGGGGGCGATGCTCTGCCCATCCTGGGCGTCGCCATGTTGCGACCAGAGCCACTCTAGCGCCTGAGGCAGAGGCCACAGAGCCATCCCCAGCGCCCGGGCCATCTTTGCTCCAATGGAGCCTTGGCTGCGGGAGGGGAAGAGAGAGACAGAGAGGAAAGCGCGGCGGAGGGGTGGAGAAGCAAATGGGCGCTTCTCCTGTGTGCCCTGGCCGGGAATCGAACCCGGGTCCTCCGCACGCTAGGCCGACGCTCTACCGCTGAGCCAACCGGCCAGGGCTCCTTAATAAATCTTTAAAAAAAAATTTTAATGTATTGATTCTAGCAAAGAGAGAGGAAGGGAGACAGAGAGACAGGAACATCAATCTGTTGCTGTATGTGTCCTGACCAGCACATACACTGTATGTGTCAAACCAGCAGCCTCTGTGCTTCAGGTCAAAACTCTAACCAACCGAGCTAGCTGGCCAAGGCCTTAATTACTCTTTATGATAGTTTATTGTTGGTGTATAAAAATGCCACTGATTTCTGAATATTAATTTTATATCCTGCCATCTTACTAAATTCATTTACAGGTTTAGTAGTTTTTTGGCTGAGACTTTAGGGTTTTCTATGTACAGTATCATGTCATCAGCAAATAATGAGTTTTACTTCTTTTCCAATTTGGATGCCTTTAATTTCTTCCTCTTGTCTGATTGCTGTGGCTAGGACTATGTTGAATAAGCATGATGAAAGGGGGCACCCCTGCCTTGTTCCTGATTTTAGGGGGATTGCTTTAAATTTTTGCCCATTGAGTATGATGTTGGCTCTCAGTTTGTCATATATGGCCTTTATTATGTTGACGTGTGTTCCTTGTATTCCCACTTTGCTCAGAGTTTTTATCGTAAATGGGTGTTGGCTTTTATCAAATGCTTTTTCTGCATCTGTTGATATGGTCATGTGATTTTTATCCCTCATTTTGTTTATGTTGATGAATCACATTTACTGATTTGTGAATATTATACCAGCCTTGCCTCCATGGAATAAATCTCACTTGATCATGAGGTATGATCTTTTTAATGTATTGCTGGATCTGGTTTGATAATATCTTGTTGAGAATTTTAGCATCTATGTTTATCAGGGATATTGACCTATAGTTTCCTTTCTTTGTAGTGTCTTTACCTGGTTTTGGAATGAGGATAATGCTTACCTCATAAAATAATCTTGGAAGTCTTCCCTGCTCTTGAATTTTTTGGAATAGCTTGAGAAAGATAGGTGCTAGTTCTTCTTTTGAATGTTTAGTAAAATTCGTCTATGAAGCCATCCGGTCCGGGACTTTTATTTGCTGGGAGTTTTTTGATAACTGTTTCAATTTCATTTGTTGTAATTGGTCTGTTTAGGGTTTCTAATTCTTTCAGATTGCATTTTGGAAGATTGTATGTTTCTAGTTATTTATCCATTTGCCTACATTGTCTAATTTTTTAGCATGTAGTTCTTCAAAGTATTTTCTTACAATCCTTTGTATTTCTGTGATGTCAATTATTACTGTACCTCTTTCATTTCTAATTTTATTTATTTGGGTCCTCTCTCTTTTTTTCTTGATGAATCTGGTTAAAGGTTCATCAATCTTGTTTAGCTTTTCAAAACATCAGCTCTTGGTTTCATTTATGTTTTGTATTTTTTTTAAACCTCCATGTCACTTATTTTTGCTCTGATGTTTATTATTTTCTTTCTTTTACTTCCTCAGGGCCTTATTTGTTGTTCATTTTCTAGTTCTTTTAGGTGCCAAGTTAGGTTGTTTATTTGAGCTTTTTCTTGCTTCTTAATGTATGCCTATAATACTATGAATTTCCCTCTCAGGACTGCTTTTCCTTTGTCCCACAGATTTTGCATTTCTGTATATTCATTTTCATTTGTTTCAGGAACATTTTTAATTTATTTCTTATATGATTGTTAGCCCATGTGTTATTTAATAACATGGTATTTAGCCTTAAAGTTTTGAATGTTTTTTTTAGTTTTTATATTGTAGTTGATTTCTAGTTTCATGCCATTGTGATCAGAGATGTTGAATATGATTTCAATCTTTTAAAATTTATTGAGACTTGTTCTGTGTCCTAAGATGTGGTCTATCCTAGAAAATGTATTATAAGCACTTGAAAAGATATTCTGCTGCTTTGGGGTAAAATGCTCTGAAGATATCAATTAAATTCAGTTGATATAGTGTGCCATGTAAGGCCACTGTTTCTCTGTTGATTATCTGTCTGGACGATTTATCCATTGATTTTAATGGGGTATTAAAATTCTCTGCTACTATAGTATTGCTGTCAATCTCACCCTTTATGTCTATCAAAATCTGCTTTATATATTTAGGTGCTCCTATATTGGGTTGCATAAATATTTACAATGGTTATATCCTCTTGTTGGATTGCTCCCTTCATCCTTATGTAGTGACCTTCCTTGTCCCTTATGATAGCCTTTATTTTAAAGGCTATTTTGTCAGATATAAGTATTGCTACCCAGATTTTTCTTCATTTCCATTTGCATGAAATATTTTTTTCCATCCCTTCACTTTCAGTCTTTGTGTATCTTTTGTTCTAAGATGGGTCTCTTGTAGACAACATATATATGGTCTTGTTTTCTTTCTTTTTAAAATTTTTTGACAGAGACAGAGAGAGACTCAGAGAGAGGAACAGATAGGGACACACAGACAGGAAGGGAGAGATGAGAAGCATCCATTCTTTGTTGTGGCACCTTAGTTGTTCATTGATTGCTTTCTCATATGTGCCTTGATGGGGGCTACAGCAGAGCAAGTGACCCCTTGCTAAAGCCAGCGACTTTTGGGCTCAAGCTAGTGACCATGGGGTCATGTCTATGATCCCATGCTCAAGCCAGTGACCCCATGATCAAGCTGGTGAGCCCATACTCAAGCCAGCTCTTGTTTTCATAGCCATGCAGCTACCTTACTTTTTTTATTGGAACATTTAGTCCACTTACATTTAAGGATATTATTGATATGTACTTATGTATTGTCATTTTATTCTTTAAACCTACAATCCTCTTTCTCTTGATTTCTTTTTTCCTTTGCTTTTTTTTTTATAGCAGATCTTTTTAACATTTCTTGCAGTACTGGTTTGTTTGTAATGAACTTCTTGAGCCTTTTTTGTTGTTGGGAAGTTCTTTATTTCTACTTCAATTTTAAATTATAGCTTTGCTGAATAAAGAAGTCTTGGTTGTAGGTTCTTGTTTTGCATCACTTTGAATGTTTCCTGCCAATTCCTTCTGACCTGAAGTGTTTCTGTTGAGAAGTTAGATGGCATCCTTCTGGGGGCTCCTCTATAGGTAATTAACTGCTTTTCTCTTTTAGCTTTTAGTGTTCTTTCTTTTTCTATTAACTTTGGCATTTTAATTATGATGTATATTGTAGGCCTCCTTGGGTTCTTATTTAATGGAACTCTGTGCTTCTTGAACTTGTATGGCATTTTCCTTCATCAATTTAGGGAAACTTTCAGCTATGATTCCTTCAAACAAGTTCTCTATCCCTTATTCATTCTCTTCTCCTTCAGGAATCCCTATGATGTGGATTTTGTTTCTCTTTATGTTGTCCAGAACTCCTAAGAACACCTCTTAGCATTTCCTCAGTCTTTTTGTGCCTCCTTTTGTTTTGCTGTTGTACTTCTGTGCTTATGTTTATCTTGTCTTCTATATTGCTGATTTGATTCTCTGCTTCATCTAGCATGCTGTTAATTCCTTCTAGTGCAGCCTTCAATTCTGATATTCTATTTGTCATTTCTGACTGTTTCTTTTTATGATTTCAATGTCTTTTTTGATGCTTCCTATCTCTTTAGGTGCTCATTATGTCCATCCATTGTGGCTCTACGATCTTTGAGCATCCTAAAAATCATTATTTTATACTCTGCATCTGATAGTTTGGTTACTTCCATTTTATTTAGTTCTTTTTCTAGGGATTTCTCCTGTTGATTCATTTGGGTCACATTTCTTTGTCTGTCAATTTTGTCTGTGTATTAGGTAGCACTGTCTAACTGAAATTTTTGTAGTGTCTTTATGAGAAAGGTGGGCTTGGTGGTACTGGCCTCAAGGCCGCCTGTTTTCCTTGTTCTAAGAATGCTTCTTGAGGGTATTAATTTCCCCCTGTTGTATATGAGTATTGAATGCAGTTGATCCTTTCATGGGTACAGTTATCCCTTCAGGCTGGTTTCCTTTAGGGTCAACCTTGATCATGTGTATTACACACTGTGCAATGTCTGTCCTGTTGGGCGTGTTTATTCTCCACAGTGTCTGGTGCCTGCTAGATTCCTCCTTTGGGCGTGCTGCTTGTGTAGCTAGCCAAGTCTAGGGTTGGTTCAATCTGCCTCCCACCACCAGTTGTGTTGGTTCTAGATCTTCTTGGGTTGGCATCAGCTGTTGTTTGTAACCTGCTGTGGGCTACCTTTTTGCAGCTACTGCTCTTTTTGCTGTTTGTGCCTGTGCTTTCTGTGCCTGGGAAGGGGCCAACCTGTGTATAAGGATAAGCTTCCTCCTGTTTAGAGGTGACAGCAGCTCCATAAAAGCCCCAAGCTTTGTAAGATCTGCCTCCACTTTTCAGCTGCTCCTCTTGCAGCTGCCTGGTCTCCCCACAGTCTTCTGTAGAAAGACTATACTGTGGACTCAGACTGGCCTCACACCACAACCCCTCTATAAGTTGCAAGATTGCTGGGTTAGGGCAGCTGAAGTTGAGAATACAACATTAGTAGGACCCCCTATTTCAGGGGTTTCTTGGTCAGGAGCCAGTATGGCGAAAGTGGGCCCCTACTACAGAGCCTAATTTCTCAGCCATTGCTGGATACTCCAATTCTATTTCTCCCCAGTGAGGTGAGCAGCAGGTTCAGATTGGGTGGCGCTGAGAGTTCCCTCTGCAGAAGTTCTTCCAGCTGGGGAGCCTCTGGTCTCAGCAAGGAAGACTGAGAGAGTCCTCTTCTGAGGCTGATTGTGCCCCCCACCCCAGAAAAACTCCTTGACCAAATCCAACAATAGATTCAGGGGACCCACACCTTGAATGTCCATGTTCTAAGCCTCTTTCCCTTCCCTTATGGAACCTAGCCCAGTGGGGCCAGATATCCAGCACCCAGGGCAGCTGACTGTGAAGCTCCACCCTGTTCAATGCATGAGAGCCACTGTGCCCATGCTGATCACAGAAAGCAGAACTCATCTTAGCTGGGCCAGGTGTCTGATGATCCCTCCCTTAAGACATGCCACCAGCAAGGGTTGTTAGGTCCTGAGCTGATGTTCGTTGCAGCTGGACACTGGATATGCCAGCCCTGAGCCCCCCTGGAAGGAACCAGGCATAGACCAGTGGAGGACACTGCCCATGACTGGCCCTTAGCAACCTTCTTGGAGCTACAAGCAATCCAGAGTTTGTGGTTGCCTCTGCTGGATCCAGGGGCTCATGGAAATACCAAGCCACCCAGCTAGGCTGGCTTTTACCCATACTGGACCTCAGGGAAGGTCAACAAAAGGACCAAGGTCAGGGATTAAACTTTATACACTATGTAAAGCCTTTAAAAATTTTTCAATCCTGAGATAGTATAGCATATTAGAAATGGCTCTGTACAGCTTGGCCATGAATCCCACCTTTTTCATATATCAGCTTGGCAAGTTCTTAGGCTCATTATATCAATTGTAAAATAAAAACAACAATACTACCTTTGCAGGAGTATTGTCAATTAGCTATCCAAAAAGTCTCTAAGATAATTCTACAGATCACCTAAAGATAAATAGAGAAAAAACAAACAAACAAGAAAACAGTCGTAAAAAAGTACCTTTTTATTTTTTGAAACCAACACAATCATATTTTTATTTGGTAATAATGAACAGATAGAAAAATATTTAAATGCTTCAGTACAAAAAAAACAACTGACCCTAACCAGTGGTGGCACAGTCGATAAAGCATCGACCTGGAATGCTGAGATCAGGTTCAAAACCCTCAAGTCACCAGTTTGAGTGTGGGCCTATCTGGCTTGAGTTCAGGGTCACTGGCTTGAGCATGGGATCATCAACATAATCTCGTGGTTGCTAGCTTGAGCCCAAAGGTCACTGGCTTGAGCAAGGGGTCACTGGCTTGGCTAGAGCCCTCCTGTCAAGGCATCAATGAACAACTAAAGTGCCACAAGTATGAGTTGATGCTTCCCATCTCTCTCTTTTCCTGTCTCTTTCTCTCTCTCTCCCTGTCTCTCTCTCTCACACACATACATATACAAAATCAACTGGGAAAAAAAAAAACCAGTAATGCAGAAAGTAAGGAGCACACAAGCTATAAAGCATGTAGAAATAACAAAATATCAGATAATGGAAACAAAATAACAAATATATACTTACAGAAATGATTGAAATAACAAAATGACAAAACTCTCTTCTTATCAGTAATTATTTTAAGTGGATTAAATTAAAGACAGAGGTTTAATGAATATAAAAACACACGATCCAACTTAGTGCTGTCTATAAGAGGCTCACTTTACATCCAAAGACAGAGATAGATTGCAAGTGAAAGAATTGAAAAAAATATTCCATGCAAAGAGCAACCTAAAAGAACAGGATGGCTGTACTAACATCAGACAGACAAAATGGGATTTATATCAAAAAGGTGACAAGAGACAAAGAAGGATATTATATATTCACAAATCATTAGACACAGCAAGAAGATATAATAATTATAAACACACACCTATTGATAGATGAGCCAAATTTATCAAGTAAAACTGATAAGATTAAAGGGAGAAATAGGCAGCTGTACTATAATAGTTGAGGACTTTAACATTCCACTCTCATATGTACCTTGACCAGACAAGTGCAGGGTTTTGAACCAGCGACCTCAGAGTTCCAAGTCGACGCTTTATCCACTGTGCCGCCACAGATCAGGTCTAACATCCCACTCTCAATAATAAATAGGACAACCAGGCAAAAGTTAAGTAAAGAAATAGAGGACATAAATATAAGAAACTAACTATTTTGAGCAGATACATACAACACTCAAACCAACAATAACAGCATACATATTCTTCTCAAGTGCAGAGGGGGCATTTTCCAGGATAGACCATATTTGTCCACAAATTAAATCTCAATATATTTAAAATGATAGATATCATACAAAGTATCTTTTCCTACCACAAGAGGATGATGTTAAAAGTCAATAACAGAAGGAAAACTAGAAAATTCACACATTCACAGAATTAAACACCACACTTTCAAACAACCAATGGATGAAAAAAGAAATCACCATGGAGCCCTGGCTGGGTGGCTCAGTAGACGACAAAGGGTTATCCCAGCATGCTGAGGTCTCCATCCCCAGTCAGGGCACACATGAGAAGCAACCAATGGGTGCACAACTAAATAGAACAACTAAATGAAATGAGTCGATGCCTCTCTCTCCCTCTCCCTCTCTCCTTTCCCCCTCCCTTCTTCTTCCTCCCTCTCTCTTTCTCCCAAATCAATGAAAACAATCACAACAAAAATTAGAAAATACTTAGATGAATGAAAATAAAAACACATACAAAAACGCATGATATGAAGCAAAACTGATCTTAGGGAGAAATTTATACCGATAAATGCTTACATTTAAAAAAAGAGAAAGATCTCGAATAAACGACCTAACTTTACAACTTAAGAAGCTAAAAGAGAAGAACACCTTGACCAATCATAACAAGGGGAAGAAAGTCATAAAAATCAGAGAGACATAAACAGAATAGAAAATAGGAAACCAACAAAGCAAATCAATGAAACCAAGTTATTTCTTTGAAAAGAGCAACAAGCCTGACCAGGCGGTGATGCAGTGGGTAGGGCACCTGAAATGCTGATGACCCAGGTTCAAAACTCCAAGGTCACTGGCTTTAGTGTGGGATCACTGGCTCAGTGGAGCCACCCAGTCAAGGCACAATATGAGAAAGCAATCAATGAACAACTAAAGTGGTGCAACTACAAGTTGATGCTTCTCATCGCTCTCCCTTCCTGCCTGCCTCTCTCTCTGTCTCTCTCTCAAGCTTAAAAAAAAAGGGGGAGCGACAAAATTAACAAACCTTTAGCTAGATGGAAATAAAAGAAAATAGTCAAATTACTGAAATCAGAAATGAATGTAAGGACATTATTATAAATTTTATAGAAATAAAAAGTTGTGCATGAGAACTATGAACAATTGTTTCCCAACAAATTGGATAACCTAAATGAAATGGACAAAATCCTAGAAACACAAAACTTACCAAGACTGAATCCTGAATAACTGGAAAATGTGAAAACCTATAATGAGTAAAGAAAATGAATCATTAACCAAAAATCCCCTCCAAATAGAAGTCTTGGAGCTGATGAGTTCACTGGTGAATTACACCTAACATTTATTTATTTATTTTTTACAGAGACAGATAGTGAGTCAGAGAGAGGGATAGATAGGGACAGACAGACAGGAATGGAGAGAGATGAGAAGCATCAATCATTAGTTTTTCCATTGAGCGTTGCAACACGTTAGTTGTTCATTGATTGCTTTCTCATATGTGCCTTGACCATGGGCCTTCAGCAGACCGAGTAACCCCTTGCTTGAGCCAGCGACCTTGGGTCCAAGCTGGTGAGCTTTGCTCAAACCAGATGAGTCTGCACTCAAGCTGGCGACCTCGGGGTCTCGAACCTGGGTCCTTCCACATCCCAGTCCAATGCTCTATCCACTGCGCCACCTCCTGGTCAGGCTACACCTAACATTTAAAGAAGAATTAATATGGTCCCCCTAAGACTGCTACATCTAAAAAATCCCCAATAAGAACGTGAAGGATGTAGAAAAATTGCAACGCTTGTGCACTGTTGGTACAGCAGCTGAGGCAAACAATATGGTGGTTCCTCAAACAATCAGAATTACTATATGACCCAGCAATTCCACTTCTGGGTATACAGGCATATCTGGGAGATACAGTAGGTTCAGTTCCAGACCACCACAATAAAATAAGTATCTCAACAAAGTAAGTTACATGAATTTTATAGTTTCCAAGTGTACATAAAAGTTATGTTTACACCATACTGTAGTTTATTAAGTGTGCAACAGCATTATGGCCAAAATAATAAGATATACACCTTAATTTAAAAATACATTATGCAGATAAAAATGTTAAGTATCATCTAAGCTTTCATCAAGGTGTAATCTTTTTGCTGGTGGAGCATCGTGCCTTGATACTATGGCTGCTAACTGATTAGGGTGGTGGTGGCTGAAGACTGTGGTGGCTGTGGCAATAAAATAAAGACAACAATAAGTTTGCTGCATCAGTTGACTCTTCCTTTCCTAAAGTTGGATTGTATATTTTATCCATTCATTAAATCTTTGTCTTTATTTAATCCATTTAAATTTAAAATAATTACTGATGAGAAGGGACTTTTGTCATTTTGTTACTTTAGTCATTTCTGTAAATATTTGTATTTTGTTTCCATATTCTGATATTTTGTTATTTCTACATGCTTTATAGCTTGTTTGTCCCTTATTTTCTGCATTACTACTTTTTTTTTCAGTTGATTCTTTTTTGTACTGAAACACTTAAATCCTTTTCTCCTTTCCTTTTGTATATATACCTATTTATTTTGTGATTATTATGGGAACTACATTTAACATTCTAAAGTTATAACACCTTTTCAAAAAAATTATACCAGCTTAACTTCAATAATAAACAAAACTCTGTTTCTTTACAGTTCCACTGCTATCCTTTTTGGTTGTTGCTACCAAAAGATACATCTCCATACATTGTATGCCCCCAAAACACAATCACTTTAAAATGCATTAGTCTTTTGAATTATGTAGAAAACAACATGTGAAGTTACAAACTGAAGTTATAATAATACTAACTTTTAAATTAGTAATTGTTTTTTTTCTTTAGGCATATTGGTCTTTTAAATTCAGTAGAAAAGAAAGAGTACATATACTAACCATTATTAAAATAATACTAGATTTTATAACTGTCTATGTATTTACTTCTATTGAAGTCTTTACTTCTCCATATAGTTTTGAAAATTTCTCTGTAGCATGTAATACTATTTGATAGCATTTTATCCACAGTGAAAATTCTTTCCTTTCTTTCTTTCTTCCTTCCTTCCTTTCTTCCTTCCTTCCTTTCTTTCTTTCTTTCTTTTTTTTGTAGGTACAAGGAGGAGAGACAGTGAAGTATACTCTCATATGCACCCTCAACCGGGATCCACCCAGCAACACTGTCTGAGGCTGGTGTTTGAGTACTGAGCTATTTTTAGTGTCTGAGGATGATGTGCTCCAATGAATCTATCCTCAGTGTCTGAGGCCATGCTTAAACTACTGGTTTCAGTGCCAGGTCCGAGCCACTGGCCTCAGGAGGGAAAGAGGCAGAGAAAAGAGAGAGGGAGTGGGGAGAAGCAGATAGTCACTTCTTCTCTGTGCCCCGACAAGAAATCAAACCGGGGACATCCATATGCCAAGCTGATGCTCTATCTACTGAGCCACTAGCCAGGGCCAAAAGTTCTTACAAAATTGGAGTCAGTCCTCTCAAACTCTGCTACTGTATAATCAACTAAGTTTATGTAATTTTAGAAATCCTTTCTTGTCATTTCAATACTATTAATATCATCTTCACCAGGAGTAGATTTCATCTCAAGAAATCACTTCTTAGGCCCTGGCCGGTTGGCTCAGCGGTAGAGCATCAGCCTGGTGTGCGGGGGACCCGGGTTTGATTCCCGGCCAGGGCACATAGGAGAAGTGCTCATTTGCTTCTCCACCCCCACCCCCTCCTTCCTCTCTGTCTCTCTCTTCCCCTCCCGCAGCCAAGGCTCCATTGGAGCAAAGATGGCCCTGGCGCTGGGGATGGCTCCTTGGCCTCTGCCCCAGGCGCTAGAGTGGCTCTGGTCGTGGCAGAGCGATGCCCCGGAGGGGCAGAGCATTGCCCCCTTGTGGGCGTGCCGGGTGGATCCCAGTCGGGCACATGCAGGAGTCTGTCTGACTGTCTCTCCCTGTTTCCAGCTTCAGAAAAATACAAAAAAAAAAAAAAAAAAAAAAAAAGAAATCACTTCTTAGAGTAATGGCGGGGTAGGAAGCGATACCGATAAATCTCCACCAAAACTCAACAAGATCTTCAACCAGAAACAGAAAAACCTATCCTTGGAGCCTCCAGATGTTTCAAATACACCCGAAGGTATGGTCGAGTGAAAAATTGGCTAAATATATAACCAAACCCCAAAGGAAATAGGAAGTCAAAGAACAACAACAAAAAAAAACCAAAGCCACAAGTAAAAGCTCCAAGAAGAACACAATAAAACCAAATTTAAACTGTGACAACAACAAAAAGAAAGGGGGGGGGGAGAAGATGGAGATTAACAGTAGCAAAGGACGATGGAGTACAAAAGTACTCACAAAATAGTGCGCTACAATGAACAGGGTAGGAACCCTTTTCATTACTTAAAGGTAACCACCATTGAAAAAACCACCACAGAAGCACATGAGATAAAAAAGATAGCAACAGAGGAAAGATGTATGGAATACAACCAAATAAAAACAAAAGATAGAAAAACGAAAGAGAAGGATCAAACAAGACACAAAACTAACAGAAAGCAAGATATAAAATGGCAATAGGGAACTCACAAGTGTCAATAATTACACTAAATGTAAACAGATTAAACTCACCAATAAAAAGGCACAGAGTAGCAGAATGGATTAAAAAAGAAAATCCAATTGTATGCTGCCTACAGGAAACTCATCTAAGTAACAAGGATAAAAACAAATTCAAAGTGAAAGGCTGGAAAACAATACTCCAAGCAAATAACATCCAAAAAAAAGCAGGTGTAGCAATACTCATATCTGATAATGCTGACTACAAGACAGCAAAAGTACTCAGAGACAAAAATGGCCATTTCATAATGGCTAAGGGGACACTGAATCAAGAAGACATAACAATTCTTAATATATATGCACCAAACCAAGGAGCACCAAAATATATAAGACAGCTACTTATTGACCTTAAAACAAAAACTGACAAAATACAATCATACTTGGAGACCTCAATACACCGCTGACAGCTCTAGATCGGTCATCCAAACAGAGAATCAACAAAGACATAGTGGCCTTAAACAAAACACTAGAGCACCTGGATATGATAGACATCTACAGGACATTTCATCCCAAAGTGACTGAGTATACATTTTTCTCCAGTGTACATGGATCATTCTCAAGAATTGACCATATGTTGGGACACAAAAACAACATCAGCAAATTCAGAAAAATCAAAGTTGTACCAAGCATATTTTCTGATCATAAAGCCTTGAAATTAGAATTCATCTGCAAAAAAGAGGGAAAAAAATTCCACAAAAATGTGGAAACTAAACAACATACTTTTAAAAAATGAATGGGTCAAAGAAGAAATAAGTGCAGAGATCAAAAGATATATACAGACAAATGAAAATGACAATACCACATATCAGAATCTATGGGATGCAGCAAAAGCAGTGATAAGAGGGAAGTTCATATCACTTCAGGCCTATATGAACAAACAAGAGAGAGCCCAAGTGAACCACTTAACTTCACACCTTAAGGAACTAGAAAAAGAAGAACAAAGACAACCCAAATCCAGCTGAAGAAAGGAGATAATAAAAATCAGAGCAGAAATAAATAAAATAGAGAACAGAAAAACTATAGAAAAAATTAATAGAACAAGGAGCTGGTTCTTTGAAAAGATCAACAAAATTGGCAGACCCTTGGCAAGACTTACCAAGGAAAAAAAAAAAGAACTCATATAAACAAAATCTAAAATGAAAGAGGAGAAATCACCACGGACACCGTAGATATACAAAGAATCATTGTAGAATACTATGAAAAACTTTATGCCACTAAATTCAACAATCAAGAAGAAATGGATAAATTCCTAGAACAATACAACCTTCCTAGACTGAGTCAAGAAGAAGCAGAAAGCCTAAACAGACCTATCAGTAGAGAAGAAATAGAAAAAACCATTAAAAACCTCCCCA
Source organism: Saccopteryx bilineata (assembly GCF_036850765.1). Taxonomy (NCBI): domain Eukaryota; kingdom Metazoa; phylum Chordata; class Mammalia; order Chiroptera; family Emballonuridae; genus Saccopteryx; species Saccopteryx bilineata. The sequence goes on along the minus strand of NC_089490.1, from coordinate 343,938,154 downwards.
AAAATAAAAGTCCAGGCCCTGACGGCTATACCAGCGAATTTTATCAAACATTCAAAGAAGACTTGGTTCCTATTCTACTCAAAGTCTTCCAAAAAATTGAAGAAGAAGCAATACTTCCAAACACATTTTATGAGGCCAACATAACCCTCATACCAAAACCAGGCAAGAATGGCACAATAAAAGAAAATTACAGACCAATATCTCTAATGAATACAGATGCTAAAATACTAAATAAAATACTAGCAAATCGAATACAACAACATATTAAAAAAATAATACATCATGATCAAGTGGGATTCATCCCAGAATCTCAAGGATGGTTCAACATACGTAAAACGGTTAACGTAATACACCATATCAACAAAACAAAGAACAAAAACCACATGATCTTCTCAATAGACGCAGAAAAGGCTTTTGATAAAATACAACACAATTTTATGTTTAAGATTCTCAACAAAATGGGTATAGAAGGAAAATATCTCAACATGATAAAGGCCATTTTTGATAAACCATCAGCTAACATCATATTAAATGGCACTAAACTGAAGGCTTTCCCCCTTAAATCAGGAACAAGACAGGGTTGTCCACTCTCTCCACTCTTTTTTTTTTATTTTTTTTTTTTTATAATTTTATTTTTTTAATGGGGTGACATCAATAAATCAGGATACATATATTCAAAGATAACAAGTCCAGGTTATCTTGTCGTTCAATTATGTTGCATACCCACCACCCAAAGTCAGATTGTCCTCTGTCACCTTCTATCTTGTTTTCTTTGTGCCCCTCCCACTCCCTATCCCTCTCCCATTCCCCCCTCCCCCCCGTAACCACCACACTCTTATCAATGTCTCTTAGTTTCATTATTATGTCCCACCTACGTATGGAATAATACAGTTCCTGTTTTTTTCTGATTTACTTATTTCGCTTCGTATCATGTTATCAAGATCCCACCATTTTGCTGTAAATGTTCCGATGTCATCATTTCTTATGGCTGAGTAGTATTCCATAGTGTATATGTGCCACATCTTCTTTATCCAGTCATCTATTGATGGGCTTTTTGGTTGTTTCCATGTCCTGGCCACTGTGAACAATGCTGCAATAAACATGGGGCTGCATGTGTCTTTACGTATCAATGTTTCTGAGTTTTGGGGATATATACCCAGTAGAGGGATTGCTGGGTCATAAGGTAGTTCTATTTTCAGTTTTTTGAGGAACCACCATACTTTCTTCCATAATGGTTGTACTACTTTACATTCCCACCAACAGTGTATGAGGGTTCCTTTTTCTCCACAGCCTCTCCAACATTTGCTATTACCTGACTTGCTAATAACAGCTAATCGAACAGGTGTGAGGTGATATCTCATTGCCGTTTTGATTTGCATTTCTCTAATAGCTAAAGAAGATGAGCATCTTTTCATATATCTGTTGGCCATTTGTATTTCTTCCTGGGAGAAGTGTCTATTCATATCCTCTTCCCATTTTTTTATTGGATTGTTTGTTTGTTTGTTGTTGAGTTTTATGAGTTCTTTGTATATTTTGGATATTAGGCCCTTATCTGAACTGTTGTTTGAAAATATCATTTCCCATTTAGTTGGCTTTCTGTTTATTTTGTTATCAGTTTCCCTTGCTGAGCAAAAACTTCTTAGTCTGATGTAGTCTCATTCATTAATTTTTGCCTTCACTTCTCTTGCCATTGGAGTCAAATTCATAAAATGCTCTTTAAAACCCAGGTCCATGAGTTGAGTACCTATGTCTTCTTCTATGTACTTAATTGTTTCAGGTCTTATGTTTAGATCTTTGATCCATTTTGAGTTAATTTTTGTACAGGGGGAGAGACTGTAGTCCAGTTTCATTCTTTTGCATGTGGCTTTCCAGTTTTCCCAGCACCATTTATTGAAGAGGCTTTCTTTTCTCCATTGTGTGTTGTTGGCCCCTTTATCAAAAATTATTTGACTATATATATGTGGTTTTATTTCTGGACTTTCTATTCTGTTCCATTGGTCTGAGTGTCTATTTTTCTGCCAATACCATGCTGTTTTGATTGTCGTGGCCCTATAACAGAGTTTGAAGTCAGGTATTGTTATGCCCCCAGCTTCATTCTTTTTCTTTAGGATTGCTTTGGCTATTCGGGGTTTTTTATAGTTCCATATAAATCTGATGATTTTTTGCTCTATTTCTTTAAAAAATGTCATTGGAATTTTGATGGGAATTGCATTAAATTTGTATATTGCTTTGGGTAATATAGCCATCTTGATTATATTTATTCTTCCTAGCCAAGAACAAGGTATATTCTTCCATCTCATTATATCTTTTTTGATTTCCCTTAACAATGGTTTATAGTTTTCATTATATAAGTCCTTTACATTCTTTGTTATGTTTATTCCTAAGTATTTTATTTTTTTTGTTGCAATCGTGAAGGGGATTATTCTTTTGAGTTCCTTCTCAGTTGTTTCATTGTTGGCATAAAGAAAGGCTATTGACTTCTGTATGTTAATTTTGTATCCTGCGACCTTACTGTATTGGCTTATTGTTTCTAGTAGTCTTTTTGTGGATTCTTTGGGGTTTTCGATGTATAGGATCATATCATCTGCAAAAAGTGATACCTTTACTTCTTCTTTTCCGATATGGATGCCTTTTATTTCTTTGTTTTGTCTGATTGCTCTGGCTAGAACCTCTAGTACCACATTAAATAAGAGTGGAGAGAGTGGACAACCCTGTCTTGTTCCTGATTTAAGGGGGAAAGCCTTCAGTTTAGTGCCATTTAATATGATGTTAGCTGATGGTTTATCATATATGGCCTTTATCATGTTGAGATATTTTCCTTCTATACCCATTTTGTTGAGAGTCTTAAACATAAAATTGTGTTGTATTTTATCGAAAGCCTTTTCTGCGTCTATTGATAAGATCATGTGGTTTTTGTTCTTTGTTTTGTTGATATGGTGTATTACATTAACCGTTTTACGTATGTTGAACCATCCTTGAGATTCTGGGATGAATCCCACTTGATCATGATGTATTATTTTCTTAATATGTTGTTGTATTCGATTTGCTAGTATTTTGTTTAGTATTTTAGCATCTGTATTCATTAGAGATATTGGTCTGTAGTTTTCTTTTATTGTGCCATCCTTGCCTGGTTTTGGTATGAGGGTTATGTTGGCCTCATAAAATGTGTTTGGAAGTATTGCTTCTTCTTCAATTTTTTGGAAGACTTTGAGTAGAATAGGAACCAAGTCTTCTTTGAATGTTTGATAAAATTCGCTGGTATAGCCGTCAGGGCCTGGACTTTTATTTTTGGGGAGGTTTTTAATGGTTTTTTCTATTTCTTCTCTACTGATAGGTCTGTTTAGGCTTTCTGCTTCTTCTTGACTCAGTCTAGGAAGGTTGTATTGTTCTAGGAATTTATCCATTTCTTCTAGGTTGTTGAATTTAGTGGCATAAAGTTTTTCATAGTATTCTACAATAATTCTTTGTATCTCTACGGTGTCCGTGGTGATTTCTCCTCTTTCATTTTGTATTTTGTTTATATGAGTTCTTTCTTTTTTCCTTGGTAAGTCTTGCCAAGGGTTTGTCAATTTTGTTGATCTTTTCAAAGAACCAGCTCCTTGTTCTATTAATTTTTTCTATAGTTTTTCTGTTCTCTAATTCATTTATTTCTGCTCTGATTTTTATTATCTCCTTTCTTCGGCTGGTTTTGGGTTGTCTTTGTTCTTCTTTTTCTAGTTCCTTAAGGTGTGAAGTTAAGTGGTTCACTTGGGCTCTCTCTTGTTTGTTCATATATGCCTGAAGCGATATGAACTTCCCTCTTATCACTGCTTTTGCTGCATCCCATAGATTCTGATATGTGGTATTGTCATTTTCATTAGTCTGTATATATCTTTTGATCTCTGCACTTATTTCTTCTTTGACCCATTCATTTTTTAAAAGTATGTTGTTTAGTTTCCACATTTTTGTGGGGTTTTTTTCCTCTTTTTTGCAGTTGAATTCTAGTTTCAAGGCTTTATGATCAGAAAATATGCTTGGTACAACTTCAATTTTTCTGAATTTGCTGATATTGTTTTTGTGGCCCAACATATGGTCAATTCTTGAGAATGATCCATGTACACTGGAGAAAAATGTATACTCAGTCACTTTGGGATGAAATGTCCTGTAGATGTCTATCATATCCAGGTGCTCTAGTGTTTTGTTTAAGGCCACTATGTCTTTGTTGATTCTCTGTTTGGATGACCGATCTAGAGCCGTCAGTGGTGTATTGAGGTCTCCAAGTATGATTGTATTTTTGTCAGTGTTTGTTTTAAGATCAATAAGTAGCTGTCTTATATATTTTGGTGCTCCTTGGTTTGGTGCATATATATTAAGAATTGTTATGTCTTCTTGATTCAGTGTCCCCTTAGCCATTATGAAATGGCCATTTTTGTCTCTGAGTACTTTTGTTGTCTTGTAGTCAGCATTATCAGATATGAGTATTGCTACGCCTGCTTTTTTTTGGATGTTATTTGCTTGGAGTATTGTTTTCCAGCCTTTCACTTTGAGTTTGTTTTTATCCTTGTTATTTAGATGCGTTTCCTGTAGGGAGCATACAGTTGGATTTTCTTTTTTAATCCATTCTGCTACTCTGTGCCTTTTTATTGGTGAGTTTAATCCATTTACATTTAGTGTAATTATTGATACTTGTGAGTTCCCTATTGCCATTTTATATCTTGCTTTCTGTTAGTTTTGTGTCTTGTTTGATCCTTCTCTTTCGTTTTTCTATCTTTTGTTTTTATTTGGTTGTATTCCATACATCTTTCCTCTGTTGCTATCTTTTTTATCTCATGTGCTTCTGTGGTGGTTTTTTCAATGGTGGTTACCTTTGAGTAATGAAAAGGGTCCCTACCCTGTTCATTGTAGCGAACTATTTTGTGAGTACTTTTGCACTCCATCGTCCTTTGCTACTGTTAATCTCCGTCTTCTCCCCCTCTTTCTTTTTGTTGTTGTCACAGTTTAAATTTGGTTTTATTGTGTTCTTCTTGGAGCTTTTACTTGTGGCTCTGTTTTTTTTTTGTTCTTTGTATCTGATTGGAGAACCCCCTTTAGTAATTCCTGGAGTGGGGGTTTTCTGATGATAAATTCCCTCATCTTTTCTGTATCTGTGAATGTTTTTATTTCTCCTTCGTATTTGAAGGATAGCTTTGATGGGTATAGTATTCGTGGCTGAAAGTTCCTCTCTTTCAGGACTTTAAATATTGGGGTCCACTCTCTTCTAGCTTGTAGAGTTTCTGCTGAGAAATCTGATGATAATCTAATGGGCCTTCCTTTATATGTTGTATTCTTCTTTTCCCTGGCTGCCTTGAGAATTTTTTCTTTGCTGTTGGTTTGTGTCAATTTCATTATGATATGCCTTGGAGTAGGTTTGTTGGGGTTAAGAAAACTTGGAGTTCTGTTTGCTTCTTGAACTTGAGGCTTTAGTTCTTTCCACAGGCTTGGGAAGTTCTCATCAATTATTTGTTTAAGTATGTTCTCCATTCCATTTTCTCTCTCTTCTCCCTCTGATATACCTATTATTCTTATGTTATTCTTTTTGATGGAGTCAGATAATTCTTGTAGGGCTATCTCATTTTTTTTAATTTTTGAGTCTCTTTCTTCTTCTCTCTGTTGTGCCTCAAGTTGCTTGTCTTCTATTTCACTAATCCTCTCTTCTATCTGACCTGTTCTATTAGCTAAGCTTGTTACTTCGTTTTTCAGCTCGTGAATTGAGTTTTTCATCTCTGTTTGATTTGTTTTTATAGTTTCAATTTCCTTGGACATATATTCTTTGTGTTCATGGAGTTGTTTTCTGAGCTCCCTATATTGCCTTTCTGTGTTTTCTTGTATATCTCGGAGGATTTTTAGGATTTCTATCTTGAATTCTCTGTCATTTAGCTCCAAGGTTTCCAATATATTAAATTTTTTCTCCATAGATTTTTCCTCATCTAGCTGTGTTACCTCTCTTTCTTTTGTATCCATGATATTCGATTTTCTCTTCCTTAATGGCATCTGAGGGTGGTTTTGTTGATAGTATTAATGAGATTTAATAAAGAATAAAAAGTTAAAAAAAAATAAAAAAATAACAAATCGAAAAGAGTTGTTTTTTTTTTTTAAAAAAGTTAATAATGAAATAGAGAAAAATAAAATAAAATAAAAGTTTTTTAAAAAAGGAAATTATTCCCCCTCTCTTTTTTTCCTCTCCTCTCCTCTCCCCTCTTTCTTGAGAAAATCTTGTGGTGGACTGTGAGTTATAACAAACAATGCCTGTGATGGAGGGCCTGAATTGGGGAAAAGTAATAAAGGGGCAAAAAAGAGAGAAAGAAAAAAAAAAAAAGGAAAAATAAAGAGCGTATGGACCCACAAAAAGCAAATAAGGAAAAAATTTGGGTCAAGAATAAAATGATTTGCTTTTAGGTGTTGGTTTTCTAAGAGTTATGATGAGAGGAATAAGAGGAAAATGGAAAAAATGGGGGGACAAATTAAAAACTTACTATTGTATTTAGTGGAACAAGAACTAGATAATATGGAGAGCCAGGGATGGGAGCACTGCTAGTGAGTTAAAAAGGTGAAGTAAAAACCCCCCAAAATGCCACAAACATAGGTTTGAGTCCCAGATAAGATAATTTGTTTGTTATTGAGGTTTGAATGAGAGGAGATGTAAAGGAGAAAGGAAGAAACTAATATAGAGGGAGAAAAGAAAGAGAGAGAGAGAAAAAAAGAGGGAACCACTAAAAGAAGAAAAAAGAAAGGAGAGAGAGAGAGAGAGTTAAGGGTTTTGGAGTGCAACCCTCATAGAGAGAAAGGAAGAGAAGAGAAAAGATAATGGGAGATGTAACACTTATGGGTAGTGTAGTTCCAGGAGAGGAGAGAGTAAGACCGGTAGAGAGTTAATCGGCCAAATTGGAGGAGGAAAAAAAAGTCTCAAGAATGAAGATAAGAGAAACAAACGAACAAATATAATAAAATGGGATAGGTTATAAAGTCTGCATATTATTCTTGATTTTGAGAGGTTATCTTCTTGCTTTTTCTTTTCTCTCCCTCTTCCTGGTCGGTGACTCTGTACCCCGGGTTCTGCCCCTTTGGCACGCTCAGGTAGAGGTTTGCAGTTGATAAGTCTCTATGGCAATGTCATGTATTGTGCTTTATTCTCGTTGGGAGTCGAGGCTCATTAGCATTTATAGGCTCCGACAGTGAGAGAGTCCGTGTTCCTGGAGCCTTTCTCCTAGTCTTTCCTTCCTCAATTAGTAGCCTGATAGTCCAGGTATGGGGTTGCTGCTGCCTCTGCCTGGATAGTAAGAGGCTCAAATTGCTGGCAACTCCCCACTCTATTTCCACTCAGCACAGGGCTCTGGGTAAGGCTCAGTCAGTCAGAGCTGCTAGCATAATCAGGCGGGCTTTCTGCCCACTCGAAGACCTCTGGCTCTGCCACTCTATCCGGTAACACAAGCGGGCGCCCACTTCCGGGGCGCTTGGAGGAAACTCTCACTCACTGTCTGCAACCAGGATATCCGGCCAGCAGTCTCACGCTCTGAGTGAAACCCCCAACCGCAGGGAAAAGTTGCAGCGTTGGAATTGAGTCTCGCTCCGTCCCCGTGTGCGGCTTTTGCAAGGCGCTGGGGCGGCCCGAGATTCCGCTTTGGCCCACACAAAGGCCCCTGACTCTGCCCCTCTCTGTGATAACACAGGCGCGCACTGCCGAGGCACTCGGAGGAATCGCTCACTCCTTATCTGCGCGCGCAAACCAGGATATGAGGCCGGCCGTGGTTCCCTCTGAGTGAAACAGCCTCCAGCACGGAAAATCTCCACCGTTGGGATTAGTTCTCACTCCCTCCCGTGCGTGGCTTTCCCAGGGTGCTGGGGCTGCCCAGAGACTCTGCCCTCAGCCCACAGAAAGGCCTCTGACCCTGCCTCTCCGTGGGGCAACACGGGCACCCACTTCCGCGGCTTAGGAAGAAATCTCTCTTCCACTAACTGCGCACTGACCAGGAGACAAGGTAAAATGGCCGCTCCGCTTGTCTTTCTTTGTTTGGGTTTGGCGCGAGTGTTAGCTTGTATTGCCCGGGTTGCCACAGGATCAGATTTTCCTCGGCTTGGATCTCTGAGCCACAGCCTGGTTCGGCCGTTTTTGCTGCGGGGGCCTGGATCTATTCACCCCCTTTGCCCGCCTCAGTTTCTATATTCACAGTTACCAGAGAAAGCCGCCCTGTTTAGGTTAGTGAGGAAGGCGGAGCATTTCTTACTCCCTATTTCCTTCGGGGTTTGGTTATATATTTAGCCAATTTTTCACTCAATCATACCTTTGGGTGTATTGCGAAGAATCTGGAAGCTCCAAGTATAGGTTTTTCTGTTTCTGGTTGAAGATCTTGTTGAGTTTTGGGGGAGATTTATCGGTATCGCTTCCTACTCCGCCATTACTCTGACGTCATCCCCCTTCACTCTTATTTAATGTGGTACTAGAGGTTCTAGCCAGAGCAATCAGACAAGACAAAGAAATAAAAGGCATCCATATCAGAAAAGAAGAAGTAAAGGTATCACTTTTTGCAGATGATATGATCCTATACATCGAAAACCCCAAAGAATCCACAAAAAGACTACTAGAAACAATAAGCCAATACAGTAAGGTCGCAGGATACAAAATTAACATACAGAAGTCAATAGCTTTTCTATATGCCAACAATGAAACAATTGAGAACGAACTCAAAAGAATCATCCCCTTCACGATTGCAACAAAAAAAATAAAATACTTAGGAATAAACATAACAAAGAATGTAAAGGACTTATATAATGAAAACTATAAACCATTGTTAAGGGAAATCGAAAAAGATATAATGAGATGGAAGAATATACCTTGTTCTTGGTTAGGAAGAATAAATATAATCAAGATGGCTATATTACCAAAAGCAATATACAAATTTAATGCAATTCCCATCAAAATTCCAATGACATTTTTTAAAGAAATAGAGCAAAAAATCATCAGAGTTATATTGAACTATAAAAAACCCCGAATAGCCAAAGCAATCCTAAAGAAAAAGAATGAAGCTGGGGGCATTACAATACCTGACTTCAAACTATATTATAGGGCCATGACAATCAAAACAGCATGGTATTGGCAGAAAAATACCAGACCAATGGAACAGAATAGAAAGTCCAGAAATAAAACCACATATATATAGTAAAGGGGCCAACAACACACAATGGAGAAAAGAAAGCCTCTTCAATAAATGGTGCTGGGAAAACTGGAAAGCCACATGCAAAAGAATGAAACTGGACTACAGTTTGTCCCCCTGTACAAAAATTAACTCAAAATGGATCAAAGATCTAAACATAAGACCTGAAACAATTAAGTACATAGAAGAAGACATAGGTACTCAACTCATGGACCTGGGTTTTAAAGAGCATTTTATGAATTTGACTCCACAGGCAAGAGAAGTGAAGGCAAAAATTAATGAATGGGACTACATCAGACTAAGAAGTTTTTGCTCAGCAAGAGAAACTGATAACAAAATAAACAGAAAGCCAACTAAATGGGAAATGATATTTTCAAACAACAGTTCAGATAAGGGCCTAATATCCAAAATATACAAAGAACTCATAAAACTCAACAACAAACAAACAAACAATCCAATAAAAAAATGGGAAGAGGATATGAACAGACACTTCTCCCAGGAAGAAATACAAATGGCCAACAGATATATGAAAAGATGCTCATCTTCTTTAGCTATTAGAGAAATGCAAATCAAAACGGCAATGAGATACCACCTCACACCTGTTCGATTAGCTATTATTAGCAAGACAGGTAATAGCAAATGTTGGAGAGGCTGTGGAGAAAAAGGAACCCTCATACACTGTTGGTGGGAATGTAAATTAGTACAACCATTATGGAAGAAAGTATGGTGGTTCCTCAAAAAACTGAAAATAGAACTACCTTATGACCCAGCAATCCCTCTACTGGGTATATACCCCAAAAACTCAGAAACATTGATACGTAAAGACACATGCAGCCCCATGTTTATTGCAGCATTGTTCACAGTGGCCAGGACATGGAAACAACCAAAAAGCCTGTCAATAGATGACTGGATAAAGAAGATGTGGCACATATACACTATGAAATACTACTCAGCCATAAGAAATGATGACATCAGATCATTTACAGCAAAATGGTGGGATCTTGATAACATGATACGAAGCGAAATAAGTAAATCAGAAAAAACCAGGAACTGCATTATTCCATACGTAGGTGGGACATAAAAGTGAAACTAAGAGACATTGATAAGAGTGTGGTGGTTAGGGGGGGGAGGGGGAAATGGGAGAGGGAAAGGGGCAGGGGGAGGGGCACAAAGAAAACAAGATAGAAGGTGTCAGAGGACAATCTGACTTTGGGTGATGGGTATGCAACATAATTGAACGACAAGATAACCTGGACTTGTTATCTTTGAATATATGTATCCTGATTTATTGATGTCACCCCATTAAAAAAATAAAATTTAAAAAAAAAGGTAAAAAAAAAAAAGAGAATAAATGTTGTGTTAGTAGGCATAAAAACAACATTAATTTCATTGTACATCTCCATCTGAGCTCTTGGGGTGAAAAGATACATTGTCAATAAACAGTAATATTTTCTTTTTTTTTCTCTCTTCTTTGTAAGTGAAAGGAGAGGAGATAGAGAGACAGATTCCTCATGAGTCTCAACCAGGATCCACCCGGCAACCCCCATCTGGGGCCAATGCTTTGCCCATCTAAGGCCATGCTCACAACTGAGCTATTTTTAGTGCCTGGCGTAGAGGCTCCATGGAGCCATCCTCAGTGCCCAGGGCTGATGCGCTCAAACTTATTGAGACCGGGCTGAGGGAGGGAAAATAGAGAAAAAGAGAGGTGGGAGAAATAGAGAAAGAAAGAGGAGAAGCAGATGGTCACTTCTCCTGTGTGCCCTGACTGGGAATCAAACCTGGGATGTTCACATGCTGGGCCAACGCTCTACCACTGAGCCAACCAACCACGGCCTGAGCAGTAATATTTTGAAAGATATCTTTTATTTCCGGAGACAATCTTAACAGTAGGCTTAAAATACTCAGTAAATCATGCTGTAAAACGATGTGCTGTTATCCAGACTTTGTTGTTTCATTTATAGGGTGCAGGAAGGACAGGTTTAGCATAATTCTTAAGGGCCATACAATTTTCAGAATGGTAAATGTGCATTGGCGTCAACTTAAAGTCACCAGCTGTATTAGCCCCTAGCAAGGTCAGTCTGTCCTTTGAAACTTTGAGACCAGGCATTGATTTCTCCTCTCTAGCTGTAAAAATCCAAGATGGCATTTTATTCCAACATAAAGCTATTTCATCTACAGTGAAAATCTGCTCTTTAGTGTAGCCACCTTCATTCATCATTTTGGTTCGATCTTCAGATAACTTTCTGTAGCTTCCACATCAGCATTTGCTGCTTTACCTTCACTTTTATGTTATGGAGATGGTTTCTTTCCTTAAGCCTTATGAATGAACCTCTACTAGCTTCAAACTTTGCTTCTGCAGATTTCTTGCCTTTCTCAGCCTTCACAGAATTAAATATAGTTAGGTCCTTGCTCTGGGTTAGGCATGGTTTAAGGCAGTGGTCCCCAACCCCCAGGCCGTGGACCGGTACTGGTCCGTGGGCCATTTGTTACTGGTCCACAGAGAAAGAATAAATAACTTACATTATTTCTGTTTTATTTATATTTAAGTCTGAACGATGTTTTATTTTTAAAAAATGACCAGATTCCCTGTGTTACATCCATCTAAGACTCACTCTTGACGCTTGTCTCTGTCACGTGATACATTTATCCGTCCCACCCTAAAGGCCAGTCTGTGAAAATATTTTCTGACATTAAACCGGTCCGTGGTCCAAAAGAGGTTGGGACCACTGGTTTAAGGGACTGTCGTGACTGGTTTGATCTTCTATCCAGACCACTAAACTTTCTCCATATCATCAATAAGGATGTTTTACCTTCTTATCATTTGTGAGTTCACTTTTAATATCTGCAGAGCTGGAATCAATGTACCTGCTTTCTCCCTGCTTTGTATGAGTCACTTGATTGCCCACTTATTTTTGAAATTACTAATAAAGATTGATAGTAGGTAAGTTCTCTGATATCTGTCAGTTTGATCTGTAACCTAATCCCTTGTGTTAACTTAATAGTGAAAAAAAATGGAAAAATTAACTATGAAATGTTTGAAAAGACTATCAACCAACTTAATCTAACTGACATTTACAGAATACTACACCCAGCAACTAAAAGGAGCACATTAAGTAGACATGGGAGTTCAGCAAGATAAATGATAGAGTAGGCCATAATATAAATGCATTCAAAAGTAGTGAAATTATACAGATTTGTTCTCTCTTTACAATGGATTTAAGTCAGAAATAAATAGCACTATGGTAGCTGAGAAACCTCAAATTTAAAAAAAGTCAATACACTTCTAAATAATCTATGAGTAAAGTGAAAATTGTAAATATTTTAAATTGGATAATAATGAATATATCAAAATTATTTGTGGGATGCAACTAAAGCAATGTTTACATGAAAAATTTACAGCTTTAAGTGTTTACATTAGAATAGAAGATTTAAAATCAATCACTTAATTTTCTACCTAGGTAAAGAAGCTAGCTAATAAAAGAAAAGCAAATTAACCCTAGAGTAAATCAATGAGAGATAATAATAAAGGTAAGAGTAGAAATTAATAAACAGGAAAACAAACATGCAAAATAAAAACTAACAAAGTCAAAATTTGCTGTTTTAAAATGATAAATAAAATTTATAATCCCCTTCCAAGACTGTTCAAGAAGAGGAAAAATAAAAAGTTCCAATATTAAAATGTATCAGAACTACAGGTGATGGCTGTACAACACTGTGAATGTACTAAATGCCACTGAATTGTTCACTTTAAAATGGTTAATTTTATGTGGATATCACCTTAATAAATTAGTTTTTAAAGTTAAAAGTTTTCAAAGAATTTAAAAAAGTCCCACATCAGAAATAAAACAGAGGGCATTGTTATGTTAATATAATTTTGATTAAAATAATGCATTTAAAGCAATCTATCAAAATGGCAATGTCACAATATCATGTGACAGTGGTCTGAGGAACAGGAGGAAATGAGCATTGATCATAGAGACTGTATTGAAAATGTGATTGTAATCATGAACATTCTAGTCATAAACATTTTTACAAATAACTAAAGGTGTAACTGCTTGATTTCTCAAAATGTAGTGGCCTTTGAAGGGAATGAGTTGATATAAAGTCTGGCTCATGAATTTATTAGGATCATCTTTGTAGTACAACTATATAGAAAAAGCCCTTCTTCTTACTAGAGTATATGGTTTCCTTAACTTTTGAGTAGTAGGAACATTCATGTATATCCTTGTGTCTCCTGACCATCGACACATTTTTATTTTAACAATGTGTAAGGTAACATTAAAAAAAGGCAAATGCATGTTCTTGTTTCCATAAATTGGTTATCAAACAAACATGATTTTAAGTTAATAAAACTGGAACTAATTTTTTTTTTTTAATTCACTCTCAGGAGTCAGTGAGCATGAAAAAAGCTCACTTCTAAAAGGGTTAAAGAAAAAGATGATGACTTGCTTATGCTGATTTTTCACATAAAACTAATATGGTGCACTCTACATATCACTGCTCAGTAAATATGTTCTGAGCTAAATTAAACTGCTTGACTTTAAAATAACGCCCCTTAATTCTGATGCTAGTTGAAACTATGCCCATGTAACTAAGGCCAAGGAATAAATTTAAAGGCCCAGTGATGAAAGAATTTGGACTATGGAATCCATCAGACCTATATTTACTCAGTTTGGTCCCCTACTGACCAACTGTATTAACTATGGTGAATTACCTAACCTCTCTGAACTTTTCCTCTATAGAGGTAAATTTCCTCATTTGCAAAATGGAGATCAAGATAACTTCCAGAGTACAGCATGTAAAAATAATCAAGATTAAAAAGCAGCGAACCTTTATTGTGTTCTTACATTTGTCCAGCATTTTGCTATGTGCATAAGAATAATTTCATTTAACCTACCCTTAAAAGACCTTAGGACTAAGGACCCAGCCAGGCTCTCTCGAGCATGCCCTGGCCTTTCTCCACCCTTTCTTTCCCCAGAGCACGCACTCTCTGAAGCACACTGGGAGCCTTAACCTCCTCCAGGCCCATATACCCATCCTTGCTTTCCCTCTCCTAAACTCCAAGGGCCCTTCTTTTGCCTCTGTAATTTGTTTCTTGAGCCCATGCAGCCCAGGTGGCTCATTTCTTTTACTTCTCTGACTTTTTAAATAAACTTCTGCTTGTAAAAAAAAAAAAAAGAATCTCATTTAATAATTTAACAATTCAATCAGGTTATAGTTATTTTCAATTTACAAGTGGGATAACTGACAATTAGAAATTTGTCCAAAGTCCTAGCTGATGAATAGGCCAGGCTTCAAAAAAGAGCCTGTGGTCTACCAACTATAGAACTTGAACATAATAAAGGCTCAGTTAATAGAAGCTATTCAGATTAATCTAAATTGTGATTAGAAGAAAAACAAGTCATCTTAGAGCCATTTTATCTTTTTAAAAAGTTAAAAATATAGAAATACCCTAAAAATAGAGGAATAGTTTGGCAAAAAGAAATCTTCTAATTAGAAAATGAAGGCAAAACATAATTTTCCAATGCTAAATAACAGACATATTTTATATTAAACCATCCATGGCAAAGAGGCAGAAAAAGCAGAAACAGAAACAGAGGTGCATCTCACAGCTTAGTTCATGGCTTACAATGCAGAAAGTTATCTACGGGATTTTTATTAACACAATGAGATTTTGGATATGCATATCTCCAATGAAAACTTTGTCTCTGAAACTTCTGGAATTATCTGAAAAAAATATTTTTAAATTAAAAAAAGGGGATATGAATTAAATTAAGCAGTGAATAATAACAGTTAAGTTTGAAAAAGTGACCATTTTATTCCCAGATACTTTTAACTCTTAAAACTGTATCTAATTATATATAATATTTATAAATATGGTGGTTAATACTTCTGATTTCTTCTCATGCTTGTCTGTTTTAAGTTTCTTAAATATGCTTTAGTAATATTCTTAATTACACCTATTAGAAATCTGGCTATCTGGGTCACAAAGATATTTATGGGGTACTGCACTCCATCTGGTAATGGCAGCAGGAAATAAACACCTTTTTGAGCTCTGACTTTCAGCGATCACCTTACATGAAAACAAAAGCATACAAAACACGTGTTGAACGAGAAACTGAAGCACAAAGGAGAAGGGGCTGAAGACTATGTTCAGAGACACAGCCTATACTTGATAAATGTTTGTTAGTAGAGGGAGGGAGGAAGAAAGGGAAGGAAGGAAGGGCAAAAAGGAAAGAATAGGGGATTCCAAAAAGATGGGCACACACAGAGATCCTGAGATGGGAAGGGAAGCTAAGTAGCTTGGTTAGAATGCAGATTTTCTGCATTAAAGGAATATATACCAAGAGAGGTGTGGTCAAACACTTACTTCAACCCATGGTAGAACACCTTCTTGTAGTCAACATTTATTATTCTGATGTTATTTTTTCTAAGTTGTGCAATAGTGTATAACCGGCCCACTTGCTGAAAACCAGGAGCTGTCTCCTGGACATATCTCCTATCAAAAGATTGTAACCAATAAATCTGTAAGAAGAGACAGTAAATCTTTCAGTGGATAATCAGCTATCTAGTTACACATAGCCCCACGTAGACTAGATGGAGCCCCATTCCAGCACAGCTAACAGTCTATATGGAGCAGAGAGAGATTCTAGCCTTTGGCCTAATATTGTCTAATAAACTCTCATACTGGGGCTTTCACCAAGGTTGTTCTGCAGCTGAGTTTTCTCAGATAACATCATGGATCAAGGGCCCATTGTGTGCAGAGAGCCTCACACTAGCCGAAGTGGATGATGGATTGGCAGGTGAGGATGAAAGGTGGGAATCAGAAATTTCTCCTCTGGTTGATGATGCTAAATATCATCTTTGAGAGGGCTCATTTCCTGCCAATGGGGAATGCTATGGTGACACATCTGTGCAAATAGTTCCACTGGTAAAAAAAAAGACACATTTTTCACTCACAGCACTCTTTCATATTCAGAGAATTTAAGAGATTTGGAGTGACTGACTATTCCAATGCAGAGAGATGCTTCTGAAAAATATGATGAATAAATCTCTGTTCAAATAAGTACATACCAGCTTATCCATCATTAATTGAAGCCAAGTCTTCAAAGCCTTTGTGTTCTTCAGGCCCTTTCTAATAGCTCTGCATTGGTGATGGTGCAGGTCACATCATATAGTCATCACACACATTCCCTTTCAACAGAGTGCTGATATTACATTTGGTTTGGAATAGCAAAGAGCCTCAATGTTTTCCCCACTGAGATAAATATGAGTGGTGGGTCATTCTTGGGTTGCTACTGCATAAGTAACCCACGTTACTTATGTAACTGCATAAATAATAATCACCATTTCTACAGGGAGCATATATATTTAAGGATCCCAGGGAAGATCTATAAGGTAGGCTAGGTTGAACTGTTATAGTCCTAGGACTTGCTATCCACCCCACAACCTCTACCATAAATACTGGGATACACTTACCAGATGATGCTCAATTTTAGAGTCAAGGATCACGTTTACTACTTTGCGTACAAATGTATTTCTGTAAGGATGTTTTGCTGGAGGGGCATTAAGATCAAACATCACATATTTTTTCGCCTTGTGTGCAATTTTCAATAAATCTCTTAGTTTTGGAATCCTTTGCCTTTTTGCTTCTTCTTTATCAGCATTTGATAAGGGTTTCATATTATAAAATGGTCTGAGCTTAAAAAAATAAATACAAAAGAGAATGCATTGGCTTCTATTAGAAGCATTTTACAACTCTCCTGCTACATAGCTCCACATCTGGCCCTCCCTGTGTGTTGTTCCATTCAACCTACCAGGCCATCTGAAATACTGGTACTAAGATAAGAGTTACCAAGGAGAGAAATTAAATGTAATCTCCATAGGTAATTATGGTATTTGGAATGATGTAGGCTATATCCAAGAACTTGTTGTGTTTGCACAGAAAGACCTTCATGTTCCTTTCTTGACCTTCCTTTTCAGCCTGTTTTTCTATAACTCAAGGTAAAAACAATCCCCCTTCAGTTGCACTGGCTTCCAACATTTGCTCTCACTGTCCTAGAAATAGCCTTTGGCTTCAGACCGAATTGGATTCAATCCCAGTTCTATCACTCATTTGCCTTTATGCCATATCCACCTGTTAAAATCCTACCCTTAACCTGCGAAGTCCAGCCCAAATGCTACCTCCTTCTTGAAGCCTTTCTTAAATATTCCTGAACTAAAGTGACTTTGATGGTGGTGTTAAACTCCAATGGCCCATTTTTGTGCCTCTGTAATTGTGTCTCATACTGGAAAGTCTTAGACCAGATTCAAATGCTGGCTTCATATGCTCCTTGCTGTGTAACCTTGGTAAAACCATTTAAATTCCCAAAGTCTTCACTGCCCAAACTATAAAGTGAGGGAAGGGAGGGGAGGAGTACACATGTGTTTCCCAAGGTTATTTTGAAGACTGAATATAATAAAATATGTACAGGGTCTAGGAGCATGTCCAGTACCTAGAAAAGTGCACAGTTCACTTAGTTCCCTCACTCTCTACTGCTTCAACTGGAGTATAACTCCCTCACAGGAGGAACTGTCAGCTTGTCTTTGCACTTCATCTTACAAATCAGTCCATACATGTGTTAGCCACATTAAATTTTTTTTTTCTAGTTGTGCCACTGAGTTATAACTCAGAGTGTATCTTTACACACTGGGCTTAAAAGACTCATAGCTTTTATTTTGATATTGCACTTCTTAAACCCAACTATCACAACACATCACAAGCCTTTGACACAAGGCTAGGATATAGATAGCTCAGTTAGTATCAAGTGCTGGCTACATTAAATTTAATAGCTGCATTTCTCATCATTTACCAATTGTAGGTTATCTGTGGGTGATGTCTCTGAAGGAAGAAGTAACCATTCACATTTTCTTTTTTAATGAGAGAGACAGAGATAGGGACAGACAGATAGGAAAGGAGAAAGATGAGAAGCATCAGTTCTTCAATGTGGCATCTTAGTTGTACCTTGATTGCTTTCTCATATGTGCCTTGACAGTGTGTGTGTGGGGGCTTCAGCTGAGCCAGTGTCCCCTTGCTCAAGCCAGCGACCTTGCGCTTGAACTGGTGAGTTCACACTCAAGCCGGCAACCTTGGGGTTTCTAACCTGGGTCCTCAGCATCCCAGGCTGATGCTCTATCCACTGTGCCACTGCCTAGTCAAGCACCACTTACATTTTCTTAGCTCAAATCATCTCTTTTCTCTATACAACTTTATCTTCATTCTCATTCTCACCCTTTATATACATATTTCTTCTCCTTCCCTTGACCTCCTAAACAAGCTGCTCTTTCTCTTATTTTTCTTAGAAAAGAAACAATCACATTACATAACATCCCTATGCTAGTCTGGAAGACAGATCATAGCAGGCTGAATTAAACTATATTATACATTTGAATTTAGCTCTATAATGAAGGGTTTTCTTCAGTCTCAGAAAAACAGAAATTTGCTTCAAGATTTAAGATTTTGTTGGACTTGATAGATCCAAGATGACAACGGAGTGGGCAGATGGATGTTCCACTTGCCTTCTCCCAGGACCAAACTGGAGTTATAAGCAAATTGAAGAATAATCATTTGGAAAAACCAACTTAGGACTAAATGAAGAGGAGTCTATAGCAAGGATTCACAGAAGCCACATTGAGACTAGTAGGAAGGGCAGAGATGTGAAAAGGGATGCCCCCGCTCCAGGAGTGAGTGGGGTCAGAGGGATGTCTCAGCTATGGGAATGCTTTCCCTGAGAGGTGTGGGTCCTAACCCCAGGCTGGGTGATCTAGCTTAGAACACCAGAGCCTGTAAGAGGTGTCCATATAGCATTTGGCAGTGAAAATAGGTGAGGTTTCTGTCTAAGAAAGGGACAGGAGATCTCAGAGATGCAGGCACCCTCTTATAGGGCTGATGTAGAAAATCTTGTTCACAGCCACTTACTCTGGGCTGTGGTAGAGGGAGGGCTGAGAGGACTAGAGTTATGTGAGGAGAGTAAGAGATTGGTGGCTATAGGGAGAGACACAGTGGGGGACAGCCACCAGAACCCCTGTGCTGAATCATTCTCCAATACTGCATTTGCCCCTCCGTGCGGCATCAGCATGGGGGAATGCAACTGTCCCACCCTTGGGACTCTCTCTTGCCTCACCCTATGGAGACTGGGCCCTGATGAGAAGTAAGCAACTTTGGCCAGAAAGCAAGGGGCTGGAAAAGACTCAGGGGGTGACAGTAACTCAATTGTCTGGTGTTGAGGCCAGAGCTTCCCCCCAACTTTCCCGAGAAGATGACTGGTGCTTCTGTCCCAGGGGATATTCAGTAGAAACCGTCAGAAGTGTGGGTACACCAAATCTCTGGGTCTCAGAGGCCACTCACACCCGACACCTAGTGGTTACAGTCTACTGAGGCCTGTGAAAAACTTCAGGACAGACTGATGCCTGGGGCCCTGGGGTGGGAACCGCACCTACGACCTTTACTGATGTCTGAACTGCCCCAGGCTCTAGACTCTATCAGAGAATTTTTTAAAGCAGTCAGCTGACAAAGGCAGCAGAAGGCAGTTCTCAGGGACTCTTGGGTCTTTTGCTGACTTGCCCCCAAGCCTGGTGCTGGTAAAGGCCAGCCTAGGTGTGCTGTTTGGTCCTTCCATGTGTACCTAAGTCCAGCAGAGGCAGCCAAAAACTCTGGATTTCTTGTAGGTCTAAAAAGCTTGCTGAGGGCCAGTAATGGGCAGTGTCTTACACTGGTCTGCACCAGGTTCCCTTCTTAAGAGACCCAGAACCAACACTTCCAGTGGCCAACTATAGACAGAGAAGGACCCAACTAGCCTTACTAGCAGCATATTTGAACAGAGAGCTCATCAGGCACCAAACCTAGCTGAGGCATGTTCCACCTTCTGTGGTCAAAAATGCACAGCAGCTCACATGCATTGGACAAGGTAGAACTTCACAGTGAGTCAGCCCAAGTCCCTGATACCCTGCCCCACTGGGCTAAGTTCCACAAAGGGAAGGGAGAGAGGCTTAGAGCACAGACATACAAAGTGTGAGTTTCTTAGAATCTATTCTTGGGACTGGTCAAGGGGCTTAGCCACCTTCTGAGGGGTCACAATCATCCCCAGTGGAATATTCTTTCAATCTTCCTCCCTGATACTGGAGATCCTCAGCTGAAAGAACTTTTGCAGAGGGGACTGTTGGCCCTACCCAACCTTAACCTCCTGTTCACTTCATATAAGAGAAATAGGATTGGAGTATCCAGCAAGTGGCTGAGAAATTAGGCTCTGGAGAAGGGGGTCACATTCCCTGTACTGAGCCCCTGATCAAGAGACCCACCAAGTAGGGGCCCTACTAATGTTGTCATCCTGACCTCAGTTGCCCTAGCCCACCAAGCTTGCAACCTGTGATGAAGTTAGTGAGGTGAGGTCAGTCTGAGCTCACTCTACAGTCTTTCTAAAGAAGACTTTGCAGGAAGACAAGGAGGTGGAGCAGCTAAAAAGTGGAGGCAAATATTAAGGGACTTAGGTCCTTTAAGGGAGCTGCTGTTAGCTCCAAGCAAGAGGAAGTTGATCCTTATACACAGGTTAGCCCCTCCTACACACACTCAGGCACAGATAACTCAGACACAAACAGTGAACAGAGTGGGAGCTCCAGACAGGTAGCCCATAGTGGGTTACACACTATGTGTGACATCAACCCATACCCAAAATCCACCCAAGAGGACCCAGAAACAACACAACCAGTACTGAGTGGCAGACTGCAGCAATGCTAGACTCAACTACCCATACAAGTGACACATCCAAACAAGGAGTCCAGCAGGTACTAGACCCTGCTGAGAATAACTACATCTCATAGGACAGACACTACACAGCATCTAATACACAAGGTCGACCCTTACAGCCAGCTAGCCTGAAGGGTTAACTTTACCCATGAAAGCACCAACAGCATTCAAGACTCACATACAACAGTAGGGTAAACATAACCCTCAAAAATCATTCATAGAGCAAGGAACTCAGGAGGCCTGGAGGTTAGATAATTAAGCTTGCCTTCCTCAAAAATGCCACAATGAATATAGGAGTCAGAGAAGAACTACCTAATACACAGACAAAATGGGAAGACAAAGAAATATGACCCAAATGAATCAACAAAAGAAATACCCTGAAAAAGAATTAAATAAAATTGAAGCAACCAAACTACTAGACACAGAGTTTAAAATAATGGTTGTTAGGATGCTCAAGGATCTTAGAGTAAGAATGGATGATCACAATGAGAACTTATACAAAGAGATAGTAAGCATTAAAAAGGACATCATGCCCTGGCCGGTTGGCTCAGAGGTAGAGCATTGGCCTGGTGTGCGGGGGACCCAGGTTCGATTCCCGGCCAGGGCACACAGGAGAAGCGCCCATTTGCTTCACCACCCCCACCCCCCCTCCTTCCTCTCTGTCTCTCTCTTCCCCTCTTGCAGCCAAGGCTCCATTGGAGCAAAGATGGCCCGGGCGCTGGGGATGGCTCCTTGGCCTCTGCCCCAGGCGCTAGAGTGGCTCTGGTCACCACAGAGCGATGCCCCGGAGGGGCAGAGCATCGCCCCCTGGTGGGCAGAGCGTCGCCCCTGGTGGGCGTGCCGGGTGGATCCCGGTCGGGCGCATGCGGGAGTCTGTCTGACTGTCTCTCCCCGTTTCCAGCTTCAGAAAGAAAGCAAAAAAAAAAAAAAAAAAAAAAAAAAGGACATTACAACCATAAAAAAGAACCAGTCAGAAATGATGAATACAATATCTGAAATTAAGACTTCACTAGAAGGAATCAACAGCTGGTTATATGAAGCAGAAGATCAAATCAGTGATTTAGAGGAGAAGATAAATAGCAGCAAAAGGAAAAGAGACTCAAAAAGGCTGAGGAAATTCTAAGAGACCTCTGTGACAACATCAAGCAAAACAATGTCTGCATCATAGTGATACCTAAAGGAGAAGAGAATAAACAAGGGGTCATAGTTGAAAATTTCCCTAATTTGATTAAGGAAAAAGTCACACAAGTTCAAGAAGAATAGAGAGACTCATTAAAGATGAACCTAAAGAGGGTATTTAGAGACAAGATGGCGATGGAGTAGGCAGATGTACCAACTTCCACCTCCCAGAACCAAAGTGGATTACAAACTAATTTTAAGAACCATCATCTGGAAAAACCAACTTTGGACTAAACTAAGAGAACTCTTCAACCAAGGAACACTGAAGAAGCCACACTAAGACTGGTAGAAAAAGCAAAAATGCAGAGAGGGCTGCCCAGCTCCCCAGATCAAACGGCAGCCGGGAGAGACTCGCGTGGCGGGAAGTGAGTTTAGCAGAGAAGGGGAGAACCCTGAATCCCAGGGACAAAGCCCCAGCCTGCAGCCCCAGAGCCTAGAAGAAAAGTATGGACAGTATTTAGCTGGAAACAAGTCAGGATACTGTTTGTGAGAAAGAGACTGATTTCTCAGACCTAGGATTCTTCCTAAAGGGACCACGCAGAACACCTCTCTCACAACCACTCACCCGGGGCTCCGGGGGATGGGGAGAGAGGAGAGGACTGGAGTAGCAGGAAGAGTGTAATCTAGGAGGCACAGGGAGAAACATTTTGAGAGACAGCCACCCTAACCTCTGGGATGAGTCACTCCTCAAATCTGAAGTGAATATTTCCCCTGGAAACAGCAATACCAGCAAAGGGAAGCAGGACACCAGCCAAACAAGCTCTCCTACGGCACTCAGAGCAGAGTCGCTTAGAAGGAGGGAGCTTTTGGGACTACAGTAGTGAGTGTTAGGGTCTGAGCTGCAGCGCCCCCACCCACACATCTGAGGGCTTGCCCGAGGGTGGGTGGCAGCGGGATGTGGAAGCGCAGTTCTGTCAGCAAGGGTGGAAGCCAGCTGGCCACCACTGGGCCCAGGTGTGAGCTCAGCCTTGCACGGCTGGGGAGGAGGGGGCATGCAAAAGTCATCAAGCCCAGCTGCGGGCCATCTGTAATCTAGCTTCCTGGGGAAGGGCAGAAGCCCTGGAAGGGGCGAAGACCTGCCCATGAGCAATGGTGCAAGAGCACAGCCTTGCCCCACGCATGGAACTGAGGCTTATGGCCTGATGCGGGATCTGGCTCCTCCCGCAGGGGTGGAGTCAAAAGCTCAGAACAGGCCCAGTCCCACTGCTGAGTGTGGGCACGCAGTCCTGCCCAGTCTGTGGAGCCAAGGCTTGCAGCTGTCCCACGAGTGGGTTCCTCCTACAGGGGTGAGGTGAAAGCCCGAATCAGGTGGAGACCCGCAGCTGAGCAAAGGTGCTCACCCCTGCCCTCAGGGCCGAGCATAATGCCACCCGTGGGGGTGGGGTGAAGGTCAAGGCCACTGAGGCTTGTACACCTGAGCACATTATTACAGCCACTCCCATGAAGGAGAGGCAGAAACCACAGCAACAGCCCCAGTGGGCAGGCATTGGCAATGCCCATACCGAATGCCCTAGGCAGCAGCAGCAGAGGGAGTGGTGGGCCTGCAGACAGACCACACCTAGGGAACACAAAGGCCACACCTAGTGGACTCCAGTGGTCAAAACCTTCTTTTACACAAACAGAATAAGAAGGCAGAGAAATGCAACACAAATGAATCAAGAGAAATCCCCAGAAAAGGACCTGAATGAGTCAGATATAACCAAATATATAAAGTAGACTTTGATGGACATAAGGGCAAGATCAACAGCAATACTATAATAGTAGGGGATTTCAATAACACACTAACATCACTAGATAGATCCTCAAGAAAGAAAATTAACAAAGAAACAGCAGACTCAAAGGACATGCTAGATCAACTGGATTTAATAGATATCTTCAGAACCTTTCACACTAAATCAGCAGAATATACATTCTTTTCAAGTGATCATGGTACATTCTCTAGGATAGACAACATGTTAGGGCACAAAAGTGGTCTCAACAAATTTAAAATGATTGAAATCATATCGAGCACTTTCTCTGATCACAGTGGCAGGAAACTAGAAATCCACCACAACAGAAAAACTAAAAAAATACTCAAACACTTGGAAACTAAATAGCATGTTATTTAATATCTAATGGGTTAACAATGAGATCAAAGAAGAAATTAAAAAATTCCTAGAAATGAATGATAATGAGCATACATCAACTCAAAATATATGGGACACAGCAAAAGCAGTCCTGAGAGGGAAGTTTATAGCATTACAGGCATACCTCAAGAAGCTAGAAAAAGGTTAAATAAACAACTTGACCCTGCATCTAAAAGAACTAGAAAAAGAACAGCAAGTAAAGCCCAGAGGTAGTAGAAGGAAGGAAATAATAAAGATCAGAGCAGAAATAAGTGACATAGAGGCTAAAGAAACAATACAGAGGATCAATAAAAACAGGAGCTGGTTCTTTGAAAAGATAAACAAGATCAATGAACCTTCAACCAGACTCACCAAGAAAGAAAGAGAGAGGACTCAAATAAATAAAATTAGAAATGAGAATGGAGAAATAACTGACACAACAGAAATAGAAAATATTGTAAGAAAATACTATGAAGAACTATACGCTAAAAAACAAGACAACCTAGATGAAATGGACAAATTCCTTGAAACATATAATCTTCCAAAAATTAATCTGGAAGAATCAGAAAACCTAAGCAGACCAATTACAAAAACTGAGATTGAAACAGTTATCAAAAAACTCCCAAAAAAGAAAAGGCCTGGGACTGATGGCTTCACAACTGAATTTTACCCAATATTCAAAGAAGAACTAACTCCTATCTTTTTCAAGCTATTTCAAAAAATTCAAGAGGAAGGAAGACTTCCAAGCTCCTTTTATGGTGCGAGTATAATTCTGATTCCAAAACCAGGCAAAGACAATACAGAGAAAGAAAATTATAGGCCAATATCCTTGATGAATATAGATGCTAAAATACTCAACAAAATATTAGTAAACTGGATCCAGCAATATGTGAAAAAAATCATAAATCATGATCAAGTGGGATTTATTCTTGGGAGGCAAGGGTGGTACAATATTTGCAAATCAATCAATGTGATTCATCACATAAACAAAAGGAAGGAGAAAAACCACATGATAATTTCAGTAGATGCAGAAAAAGCATTTGATAAAATCCCGCACCCATTCATGATCAAAACTCTCAGAAAAGTGGGAATACAGGGAACATACCTCAACATGATAAAGGCTATCTATGACAAACCCACAGCCAACATCATACTCAATAAGCAAAAATTAAAAGCAATCCCCTTAAGATTAGGAACAAGACAGGGGTGCCCTCTTTCACCACTCTTATTCAACATAGTTCTGGAAGTCCTAGCCACAGCAATCAGATAAGAAAAAGAAATAAAAGGCATCCAAATTGGAAAAGAAGAAGTAAAACTATCATTATTTGTAGATGATATGATATTGTATATAGAAAATCCTAAAGTCTCAGTCAAAAACTACTAGACCTGATAAATGAATTCAGCAAGGTGGCAGGATATAAAATTAATACTCAGAAACCAGAGGCATTTTAATACACTAACAATGAACTGTCAGAAAGAGAAATTAAGGAAGCAATCCCCTTCACTATTACAACCAAAAAAAATAAAGTACCTAGGAGTAAACTCAACCAAGGAGACTAGAGACTTGTACTCGGAAAATTAGAAAGCATTGATAAAAGAAATCAGGAAAGATACAAACAAGTGGAAGCATATACTGTGCTCATGGTTAGGAAGAATAAACATCATTAAAATGTCTATATTACCCAAAGCAATCTATAAATTCAATGCAATACCGGTTAAAATACCAATGACTTACTTCAAAGATATAGAACGCATATTCCAAAAATTTATATGGAACCAAAGTGAACACGAATAGCCTCAGCAATCTTGAAAAGGAAGAATAAAGTGGGAGGTATCACACTTCCAGATATCAAGTTATACTACCAGGCCATTGTACTCAAAACAGCCTGGTACTGGAATAAGAACAGGCATATAGATCAATGGAACAGAACTGAAAACCCAGAAATAAACCCACACTTTTATGCACAACTGATATTTGAGAAAGGAGATAAGAGCATACATTGGAGTAAAGACAGCCTCTTCAACAAATGGTGTTGGGAAAATTGAACAGCTACCTCCAAAAAAATGAAACTAGACCTCCAACTTACACCATTCACAAAAATAAACTCAAAATGGATAAAAGACTTAAATGTAAGCCGTAAAACCATAAGCATCTTAGAAGAAAACATAGGCAGTAAGCTCTCTGACGTCTCTCACAGCAATATGTTTGCCGATTTATCTCCATGGGCAAGTGAAATAAAAGACAGGATAAACAGATGGGACTATATCAAAATAAAAAGCTTCTGCACAGCTAAAGACAATAAGAACAGAATAAAAAGACAAACTACACAATGGGAAAACATATTTGACAATACATCTGATAAGGGGTTAATAAACAAAATTTATAAAGTACTTGTAAAACTCAACACCAGGAAGACAAACAATCCAATCATAAAATGGGAAAAAGAAATGTATAGACACCTCGCCAAAGAGGACATACAGATGGCCAATAGGCATATGAAAAAATGTTCAACATAACTAATCATTAGAGAAATGCAAATTAAAACCACAATGAGATATCACCTCACACCAGTCAGAATGGCGCATATCAACAAAACAACACAGAATAAAGTGCTGGCAAGGATGTGGAGAAAAGGAAACCCTCCTGCACTGCTGGAATGCAGACTGGTATAGCCATTGTAGAAAAGAATTTAGAGATTCCTCAAGAAATTAAAAATCAAACTGCCTTTTGACCCAGCTATCCCACTGTTAGGAATATACCCCAAGAACACTATAGCACTGTTTGAAAAGAAGATAATGTACCCCCATGTTTATGACAGCATTGTTCACAATAGCAAAGATCTGGAAACAGCCCAAGGGTCCGTCAGTGGACGAGTGGGTTAAAAACTTTGGTACATATATACTATGGAATACCTCTCAGCCATAAGAAATGATGACATCAGATCATTTACAACAACATGGATGAACCTTGATAACATTATACAGAGCGAAATAAGTAAATCAGAAAAAACTAAGAACTATATGATTCCATACATAGGTGGGACATAAAAATGAGACTCAGAAACATGGACAAGAGTGTGGGGATTATGGTAAGGGGGGTAGGAGAGGGAGGGGGTTGGGGGAGGGGAGGGGTACAAAGAAAACCAGTTAGAAGGTGACGGAAGACAATTGGACTTTGGGTGATGGGTATGCTGCATAATCAAATGTCAAAATTACCAAGAGATATTTTCTCTGAACATATGTAGCCTGATTTATCAATGCCACCCCATTAAAATTAATTTAACAAAAAGATGAACCTGAAGAAGCCCATACCAAGACATATCATAATTAAATGTCAAAGAGACCAAAAAAACAAACAAACAAAAAAAAACACCAAAAACAAAAACAACTAAAAACTGCAAGAGGAATGAATATATAGAATACATTGAAAAGGGAAATGCCAGAGTAATGGCAGCATAAGAGGCAGCATAAGAAATACCTGTGATCTCACTCCTTGAAATTTCAACAAATTGAACAGCTATGACTAGTGAAGAAACCTCAGTTGGGCTCTCAGGTTTGCTTGAATCATGCACCCAATTGACTAAAGATGATAAGGGTAAAAAATGGGCGGCAGAAGATAAAGAGCACTCACAGTTAGGCTCCAGAGAGGTGAGAGGCCCAGAGTGACTAGGTCTTCTTCTTCCTGGAGGAGCAGAGTAATTGTGGAGGAATTTGTTGTAATACTGAACCAAAGTAGCAGAGCGTGAGGTCACTGTTAGTTCTCACAGTCTGCCAGCAGCCAGCACTCAGAAAGAAATATAAAAATACAGTGAAGCCCCCCAACCTCCCAGATCCTGCCTTCCTTGCCTCATGGGTACAGAGAGTGGCAGAGACATACCCCACAGCTGAAGAACAGAGGTGTTCTATATCTGGTCCCCTACTCTGTTGGGACACAAGGAGGAGTACCCAGAGGCCTGAGATCACCTTTGTTAAAGCTGTAAAACCCTCACAAGTCCCATTCATCATTGCAACTTCAGTCCTGCCTCCACCTTTGGAACAGCAGCTTCTCAGTAGAGTTCAGCCTGGGATTTTAGAGAGCTAAAACTTGTAATCCAGCATCACCTACTGAAAAAAGATTAAAAAGAAATTCTTAAAATTGTTTTCTTCTCAATTTTTCTTTAGTTTTTTTTTTTTTTTTGGCGTTGTTTCATTTGTTTTTGATTATTGTTTTTTATGATTTTCATCTTAAATTTTTATATTGAATTTATTTATATTTTTTGTTGTTTTTGCTTGATTTCTTAACCGTACTACTTTCAATAACCTCAAGGCAGAAAAAAAGAAATACTATGACTACCCAGGAAAGGGACAAAGTTCAGAAATAAAATGAAATATCTCCAGAAAGCTCAATAACATGGAAGTCTCTGAATTAAATGATAGAAAATTCAAAATTGAAGTTCTGAGAACACTCAACAAGATGTGAGAAAACACTGATAGGCAACTTAATGAGCTCAGAAAACTAAAAAATACCTCACCAAGAAGATTGAAACTTTAAAAACAGAGATGAACTCAATACATGAATTGAAAAATGAGCTAGCAAGTTTAGTTAATAGAGGAGACCAGAGAGAGAAGAGAATCAGTGACATTGAAGACAGTCAACTGAGATGAAACATGGGGAAAAAGGGAGAAACTCAAGAATTTAATAAGTGAGAGAGCTCTATGAGAACTGTCTGACTCCTTCAGAAAAAGCAATATAAGAATAATGGGTATTTTAGAAGAAGAAGAGAGGGAGAAGGGAATGGAGACCCTATTCAAAAAAATAATTGATGAGAACTTTCCAAGCCTCTGGAAAAAGTTAGACCTTCGAATCCAAAAGGAAAATAGAATGCCTAGTTACCTCAACCCAAATAGGCTTTCTCTGAGGCACATTGTAAGAAAGCTGTCAAAAATCAATGACAAAGAAAGAATCCTCAAGGCAGCTAGGGAAAACAAGAACATAACATATAAAGGAAGGTCCATTGGGTTATCATTAGTCTTCTCAGCAGAAACTCTACAAGCCAGAAGAGAGTATACCCAACATTCAAAGTACTTAAAGAGAGGAATTACCAACCAAGAATATCATATCAATCAAAGTTGTCCTTCAAATATAAAGGAGAAATGAAAACTTTGGAGATGTAAAGACACTGAGAGAATTTATCACCAGAAAAACCCCACAGCAGAAAATACTCAATGGGGTTATTCAACTAGACAGAAAGAACAAAACAAATCAAAACTACAAGTAAAAACCCCAACAAGGTTATCTCATTGTGGTTTAAATTTGCATTTCTCTAATGATTAGTGATGTTTAACATTTTTCATCTATTGGCCATCTGTATGTCCTCTTTGGAGAAGTGTCTATTCATTTCTTTTGCCCACTTTTTGATTAGATTGTTTGTCTCCCAGGTGTTGAGTTTTACAAGTTCTTTATAAATTTTGGTTATTAACCCCTTATCAGACATACTGTCGAATATGTTCTCCCATTGTGTGGTTTGTCTTTTTATTCTGTTCATATTGTCTTTAGCTGTACAAGATACCACCTCATACCAGTCAGAATGGCACTTATTAACAAAACAACACACGATAGGTGCTGGCGAGGAGGTGGAGAAAGGGGAACCCTCCTGCACTGCTGGTGGGAATGCAGATTAGTGCAGCCATGGTGGAAAACAGTATGGAGATTCCTCCAAAAATTAAAAATCGAACTGCCTTTTGACCCAGCCATCTCACTTTTAGGAAGATTTCCCAAGAACACCATATCACTGATTCAAAAAAAGAAATGCACCCCGATGTTTATGGCAGCATTGTTCACAATAGTGAAGATCTGAAAACAGCCCAAGTCCATCAGTAAACGAGTGGATTAAAAAGCTGTGGTACAGGGGGACTTGAAGATGGCAGCAGAGTAGGCGGACACACAGATGCCCAGCTCTTACCACCAAACTGGAATACAAATCAATTTAGGAAAAATCAGCATGAAAACCAATTCTGGACTACAAGAACAGCTCTCAAAAACCAAGGAGCAAAGAAGAAGCCACAACAAACCTGGTAGAGAGTGCCTGAATCTCCCCTGCTTGCAGGAATGGAGGAGGGGGGGTGAGGCTGAGAGCCCAGAGGGGATCTCACTCCAGGGAAAAGAGCAGAAAATACTGCTCACAGCCATTTGCCTGGCGACCAGGGAGCGAGGTGTGTTGAAAAGACCAGCTTATCACCCAAGTGGAAAAAAGAGAGAGAGGGACAGATTGTGAAGGGCTAAGGAATGCAGGAGACGACCTAAAAAAGCTGACTCATCCATGCTGGAGGTGGCCATAGTTGGGGGAAAGACTGATCCTTCCACAAAACAGTAATGAATTGCTTCTGGATCAGAGATCTCCAGACATCTCTCCAGCTCCAATCAGCACAACAAGACACAGCTGAAAACAAGAAGTGGGGAAGAGAAGCAGTAACTCAGGTCTCCATGGAGATCTGAGATACACCTCCCCCTACTAAAGCTGAGAAAACACCCTGCCCCCAGAGAGATTAGTTGGTGGAAGAGGCCTTCAGAGTCTCAGGTTACAGCCATCGCATTCCTGGATACAGTTTCAAGGGAGCCCCCTGCTGAGATCAGTAAACAAGACCATCACCTGTTAAGAAAACAAACAAATCAAGACTTCAAAGCTGCCCAAATACGAAAATGGATTACAAATAATAGCTGATACCAACCCAAGAAGACCTAGAAATAACACAATTGAAAACTGGAGGCAGACAACACCAAGCCTAGACTCAACCAACTCTACAAACAAAACACCCAAACACAGATAATGAGAAGGCAAAAAAGTGCAATTCAAATGAAACCACAAGAGAAACCTTCAGGAGACAAACTGAGTGATATGGAAATAATCAAACTTCCAGATGTGGAGTTCAAAATGATTGTAAGGATGCTTAGGGAACTTAGAACAACAATGGATGGTCATTATGAACACCTAAATAAAAAAGTAGCAAGTATAAAAAAGGATATTGAAATATCAAAAAAGAATCAGTCAGAGATGACAAATACAATATCAGAAATAAAGACCAAAATGGAAGGAATTAAAAACAGGATGAATAGAGCTGAGGATCGAATCAGTGACTTGGAGGACAACTTGAATGAAGGCAAGAAAGCAGGGAAGAAAAAAAAAAAGAGACTCAAAAAGTCTGAGGAAACTCTTAGAGAGCTCTGTGACAACATGAAGAGAAATAACATCCACATCATAGGGGTTCCTGAAGAAGAAGAAAAAGAACAGGAGATAGAAACTTTGTTCAATCATATCATAGCTGAAAACTTCCCTAAATTAATGTAGGAGAAACTCTCACAACTTCAAGAAGCACAGAGGACTCCATTAAAGAGAAACCCAAAGAAACCTATACCAAGACACATCATAATTAAAATACCAAAGCAAAGTGATAAAGAGAAAATATTAAAAGCTGCAAGAGAAAAAAAAACTATCACCTACAAAGGAGCCCCCATAAGGATGACATCTGACTTCTCAACAGAAACACTTGAGGCCAGAAGGGAATGGCAAGAAATATTCAAAGTAATGCAGAACAAGAGTCTACAACCAAGACTACTTTGTCCAGCAAGGCTATCATTTAAAATTGAAGGAAAAATAAAAAGCTTCCCAGACAAAAAAAACTCAAGGAATTCATTACAACCAAACCAATACTGCAGGAAATGTTAAGAGACCTGTTGTAAACAGATCAAAGTGGGAAAAGAATATAGCAAAAAAGGAATACAGCTTTAAAGAATAAAATGGCAATAAACTACTATATATCAATAATAACTATAAATGTAAATGGATTAAATGATCCAATCAAAAGACATAGGGTAGCTGCGTGGATAAAAAAACAGGACCCGTACATATGCTGTCTACAAGAGACACATCTTAAAACAAAAGATGCACATAGATTGAAGGTAAAATGATGGAAAAGAACATTCAATGTAAACGGAAATGAAAAAAAAGCTGGGGTAGCAATACTTATATCAGACAAATTGGACTTTAAAATAAAGGATATAGTAAGAGATAAAGAAGGCCACTACATAATGATAAAAAAGTAATCCAACAGGAAGATATAACTATTATAAATATCTATGCACCTAATATAGGAGCACCTAAATATATATAGCAACCTTTGATGGATTTAAAGGACGAGAACAACAGCAATACTCTAATAGTAGGGGATTTCAATACCCCATTAACATCACTAGATAGATCCTCCAGAAAGAAAATTAATAAAGAAACAGCAGACTTATTGGACATACTAGATCAACTCGATTTAATAGATATCTTCAGAACCTTTCACACTAAAGCAGCAGAATATACATTCTTTTCAAGTGCTCATGGTACATTCTCTAGGATAGACCAGATGTTAGGGCACAAAAGTGGTCTCAACAAATTTAAGAAGATTGAAATCATATCAAGCACATTCTCCGATCACAACGGCATGAAACTAGAAATGAACCACAACAAAAAAGCTCAAAAATTCTCAAACACATGGAAACTAAATAGCAGTTGTTAAATAACGAATGGATTAAGAATGAGATCAAAGAAGAAATAAAAAAAATTCGTAGAAACAAATGACAATGAGCATACAACAACTCAAAATTTATGGGACACAGCAAAAGCAGTACTGAGAGAGAAGTTCATAGCAATACAGGCACATTTTAAGAAGCTAGAAAAAGCTCAAATAAACAACTTAACCCTGCATCTAAAAGAACTAGAAAAAGAACAGCAAGTAAAGCCCAAATGTAGTAGAAGAAAAGAAATAATAAAGATCAGAGCAGAAATAAATCACATAGAGGCTAAAGAAACAATACAGAGGATCAATGAAACTAGGAGCTTGTTCTTTGAAAAGGTAAACAAGATAGATGAACCTTTAATTAGACTCACCAAGAAAAAGAGAGAGAGGACTCAAATAAATAAAATTAGAAATGAGAATGGAGAAATAATAACTGATACAACAGGAATACAAAATATTGTAAGAAAATACTATGAGGAACTGTATGCCAAAAAACAAGACAACCTAGATGAAATGGACAAATTCTTTGAAACATACAATCTTCCAAAAATCAATCTGGAAGAATCAGAAAACCTAAACAGACCGATTACACCAAATGAGATTGAAACAGTTAACAAAAAACTCCCAACAAAGAAAAGTCCTGGGCCTGATGGCTTCACAAGTGAATTCTACCAAATATTCAAAGAAGAACTAACTCCTATCCTTCTCAAGCTATTTCAAAAAATTCAAGGGGAAGGAAGACTTCCAAGCTCCTTTTATGAGGCGATCATAATTCTGATTCCAAAACCAGGCAAAGACAACACAAAGAAAGAAAATTATAGGCCAATATCTCTGATGAATATAGATGTTAAAATCCTCAACAAAATATTAGCAAACCAGATCCAACAATATATGGAAAAAATCAAACACCATGATCAAGTGGGATTTATTTTGGGGAGGCAAGGCTGGTACAATATTCATAAATCAATCAATGTGATTCATCACATAAACAAAAAGAAGGTGAAAAACCACATGATAATTTCAATAGATGCAGAAAAAGCATTTGATAACATCCAGCACCCATTCATGATCAAAACTCTCAGCAAAGTGGGAATACAGGGAACATACCTCAACATGATAAAAGCCATATATGAGAAACCCACAGCCAACATCATACTCAATGGGCAAACATTAAAAGCAATCCCCTTAAGTTCAGGAACAAGGCAGGTGTGCCCCCTTTCACCACTCTTATTTAACATAGTCCTGGAAGTCCTGACCACAGCAATCGGACAAGAAGAAGAAATAAAAGGCATTCAAGTTGGAAAAGAAGAAGTAAAACTATCATTATTTGCAGATGATATGATATTGTATATAGAAAACCCTAAAGTCTCAGTCAAAAAACTACTGGACTTGATAAATGAATTCAGCAAGGTGGCAACATATAAAATCAATACTCAGAAATCAGAGGCATTTTTATACACCAACAATAAACAGTCAGAAAGAGAAATTAAGGAAACAATCCCCATTCACTATTACAACCAAAAAAAAAAAAAAGTACCTAGGAGTAAACTTAACCAAGGGGACTAGAGACTTGTACTCGGAAAATTAGAAAGCATTGATAAAAGAAATCAAGGAAGATACAAACAAGTGGAAGAATATACCGTGCTCATGGTTAGGAAGAATAAACATCATTAAAATGTCTATATTACCCAAAGCAATTTATAAATTCAATGCAATACCAATTAAAATACCAATGATATACTTCAAAGATATAGATCACATATTCCAAAAATTTATATAGAACCAAAAAAAAACACGAATAGCCTCAGTAATCTTAAAAAAGAAGAATAAAGTGGGAGATATCACACTCTCTGATATCAAGTTATACTACAAGGCCATTGTACCCAAAACAGCCTGGTACTGGCATAAGAACAGGCATATAGATCAATGGAACAGAACAGAGAACCCAGAAATAAACCCACAGCTCTATGGACAACTGATATTTGACAAAGGAGGTAAGGAAATACAATGGAGTAAATACAGCCTCTTTAACAAATGGTGTTAAGAAAACTGGACAGCTACCTGCAAAAAAAGGAAACTAGATCATCAGCTTACACCACTCACAAAAATAAACTCAAAATGGATAAAAGACTTAAAAGTAAGCCGTGAAACCATAAGCATCTTAGAAGAAAACATGGGCAGTAAACTCTCCGACATCTCTCGGAGCAATATATTTGCT
This sequence comes from Saccopteryx bilineata, assembly GCF_036850765.1. NCBI lineage: Eukaryota > Metazoa > Chordata > Mammalia > Chiroptera > Emballonuridae > Saccopteryx > Saccopteryx bilineata. Next base: position 343,903,162 of record NC_089490.1, on the reverse strand, counting down.
GATTTATCTCCACGGGGAAGTGAAATAATAGACAGGATAAAGAAATGGGACTATATCAAACTAAAAAGCTTTTGCACAGCTAAAGACAATAAGAACAGAATAAAAAGACAAACTACAGAATGGAAGAACATATTTGACAATACGTCTGATAAGGGGTTAATAAATAAAATGTATAAAGAACTTGTAAATCTCAACACCAGGAAGACAAACAATCCAATCATAAAATGGGCTAAAGAAATGAATAGCCACTTCTCCAAAGAGGACATGCAGATGGCCAATAATCATATGAAAAAATGCTCAACATCACTAATCATTAGAGAAATGCAAATTAAAACCACAATGAGATATCACCTCACACCAGTCAGAATGGCGCTCATCAACAAAACAACACAGAATAAGTGCTGGTGAGGATGTGTAGAAAAGGGAATCCTCCTGCACTGCTGGTGGGAATGTAGACTGGTGCAGCCACTGTGGAAAACAGTATGGAGATTCCTCAAAAAATTAAAAATGGAACTGCCTTTTGACCCAGCTATCCCGCTTTTAGGAATATACCCCAAGAACACCATAGAATGGCTCCAAAAGGAGAAATGCACCCCCATGTTTGTGGCAGCATTGTTCACAATAGCAAAGATCTGGAAACAGCCCAAGTGTCCATCAGAGGACAAGTGGATTAAAAAGCTTTGGTACATATATACTATGGAATACTACTCAGCCATAAGAAATGATGACATTGGATCATTTACAATAACATGGATGGACCTTGATAACTTTATACGGAGTGAAATAAGTAAATCAGAAAAAAACTAAGAACTATATGAATCCATGCCTAGAAGGGACATAAAAATGAGACTCAGAGACATGAACAAGAATGTGATGGCAACGGGTTTGGGGGTGGGGGGTGGGGAGGATGGAGCGAGGAAAGAGATAGGGGGTGGGGGAGGGGAGGGGTACAAAGAAAACCAGATAGAAGGTGACAGAAGACAATTTGACTTTGGGTGAGGGGTATACAGCATAATAAAATGTCAAAATAATCTGGAGATGTTTTCTCTCAACATATGTACCCTGATTTATCAATGTCACTGCATTAAATTTAATATAAAAATGGAAAAATAAATTAAAAAAAAGAGCTGTGGTACATATATACAATGCAATACTATGGGGCCATGAAAAAAGCAGAAATATTACCTTTTGCAACAACATGGATGAACCTGGAAACTATTATGTTAAGTGAAATAAGACAGGCAGAGAAAGAAAAATATCATATGACCTCACTCATTTGAGAAATTCAAGGAACAATGTAAACTGAAGAACAGGATTAAACCTGAAGGGAAGGGGGGAGGGATCTGTTAGGAGGGGGGGAAGAGAGATGTTGAGGGGAATATAGGGGAGGGGGGAATGCATTCAGGGTGACACTAGAATCTATGTAAACACAATAAGTTATATTAAAAAAAAAACCCAACAAGCTTACAGTAAAAACAAGAATAATCTGTGACAACAATATCATAAAATGAGAGAGAATAAAGATCTGCAGAAGTAGGATAGAGTTCAGAAGCACTCATAACACAAAGGACTCTTGTACACATGAACATTTTTTTCTTAGTAACATAATGACAATCATCCATAAAAAAAACCAATACTGAAACATATAACTTAAAAAAGAAGAAATAGGGGAAAGATGTATGAAATACCACCAAACAAAAACAACTGACAGAAACACAAAAGAGAAAAACCAAAGGAGACAAATAGCTACCAGAAAATAAATCATAAAATGACTATAGAAAATTCTCAAGCATCAACAATTACCCTAAATGTAAATGGACTGAACTCACCAATAAAGATGCACAGAATAGCAGACTGTATCAAAAAGCAAAACCCAACCACATGCTGCCTTCAACTGACACATCTAACCTGCAAGGAAAAATGTGTATTGTGATTCTAAGTGAAAGGTTAGCCTGACCAGGTGGTGTACCAGTGGATAGAGCATAGAACTGGGACGCGTAGGATCCAGGTTCGAGACCCTGATGTTGCCAGTTTGAGCACGGGCTCATCTGGTTTGAGCAAGGCTCACAAGCTTGAGCTCAAGGTTGCTGGCTCAAGCAAGGGGTCATTCAGTCTGCTGTAGCCTCCCAGTCAAGGCACATATAAGAAAGCAATCAATGAACAATTAAGGTGCTGCAACAAAGAATTGATGTTTCTCATCTCTCTCTCTTCCTGTCTGTCTGTCCCTATCTCTCCTATCTGTCCCTCTCTCTGACTCCTCTGTCTTTGCCATACACACACACACAAAAGTGAAAGATTGGAAGATGATTCTCCAAGCAAATGATACCCCCAAAAAAGCAGGTGTAGCCATACTAATATCTAACAATGCTGACTTGAAGACAATAAAGGTAACAAAAGAAAAAGATGGACATTTCATAATGATAAAGGGAACACTGTATCAGGAAGACATAATACTTCTTAATATATATGTACCTAATCAGGGAGCACCAAAATATATGACTTCTACTAACAGATCTAAAAATAGACAAAAATGCAACCATACTTGGAGATTTTAACATACCACTGACAGATTTAGATAGATCACCCAAATAGAAAATCAATAAAGAAATATCAGCCTGAAATGACATACTAGACCAAATGGACATAGTAAACATGTACAAAGACATTTCACTCCAAAATATCAGATTTTACTTCATTTCCAGTATGAATGGAACATTCTCAAAGATCATATTTTGAGCCACAAAACTAATATCAACAAATTCAGGGAGATTGAAATTATACCAAGTATATTCCCTGACCATGAGGCTTTGAAATTAGAATTCAACTGCAAAAAAGAAGTATAGTAACTCAATAAGATGTAAAAATTAAATAACATACTTCTAAAAAATGACTGGGTCAAAGAAGAAAAAAAAGCTGAGATAAAAAATAATACATACACACACACACACACACAAACGAGAAGAATGATAATACAACATATCAAAACTTCTGGGATCCAGCAAAAGCAGTAATAAGATGGAAATTTATATCATTACAGGTATATATCAAGAAACAAGAGATCCCAAGTAAACAACCTAACATTACATATTAAAGAACAAGAAAAAAAACAAAGGCAACCCAAAGTCAGCAGAAGAAAGAAAACAGTAAAAATTAGAGATTTAAATGAAATAAAGAAAAAAAATTACAGAAGAATTAGAACAAAGAGCTAGTTCTTTGAAAAGATCAATGAAATTGACAAACCCCTAGCTAGACTCACTAAAGAAAAAGGAGAAATGAAAGAGGATAAATTACCACAGATATCATAGATACTGTATAAAAGAATCATACTAGAATACTATGAAAGATTATATGCCACCCAATTTAACAATATAGAAGAAATGAGTAAATTCCTAGAACTATACAATCTTCCTAGCCTGAGTCATGGAGAAGTGGAAAACCTAAATAGACAGTTGAGGAAGGAGGAAATAAAAACAACTATCAAAATCCTCCCCCAAAATAAAAGTTTAGGCTAGATGTCTACACTAGTGAATTCTACAAAACGGTCAAAGATTTGGTAACTATCCTGCTCAAAGTTTTCCAAAAAATAGAAGAAGCAATATTCCCTAACACATTTTATAAGGTCAACATAATGATGATACCAAAACCTTGCAAGGGCAATGACAGACCAGTATCTCTAAGGAATAAAGATTCAAAAATCCTAAACAAAATACTAGCAAATCAAATACAATAATACATTAAAAAAATACATCACAATCAAATGGATTCATTTCAGGAGCATAAGGATAGCATAACACACATAAACTGATCAATGTAAAATACCACATCAACAAAATAAAGAACAAAAATTATATGATACTTTCAATAGATGCAAAAAAGGCATGCAATAAGATACAACATCCATTTATGTTTAAAACGCTCAAAATTTGTATGGAAGGAAAGTACCTCAACATAATTAAGGCCATATATGACAAACCATCAGCTAATATCATACTATATGGTGAAAAAAATTAAGGCTTTTCCTCTAAAATCAGTAATAAGACAAGGCTTTCTACTCTCTCTAGTCTTTTCAACATAGTTCTGTAAGTTTTAGCCAGAGCAATCAGGCAAGAGAAGGAAATAAAAGGCATCCATATTGAGAAAGAAGAAATAAAGGTATCATTTTTTTGCAGATGATATTATCCTGATTACAGAAAACCCCAAAAATTCCATTGAAAAACTATTAGAAACAATAAACCAATACAGTAAAATGCAGGATACAAAATCAGTAACAAATGTCTATTGGTCTCCTATACCCCAACAATAAAGCTTCAGAAAATGAACTAAAAAAATCATTTCAAAATTGCAACAACAAAAATAAAATACCAAGAATGTGAAAAACCTATTTACTGAAAACTGAAAAGCATTATTGAAAGAACACACAAAGAATTGGAAAAATATTCCATGTTCATGGATTGGAAGAATCTATGCATAGTTAAAATGGCTATATTATCCAAAGCAATATTCAAATTTAATGCAATCCCCATTAAATTCCCCCAAATCCATCTTTAAAGAAACAGGACAAAAAATCACCAGGTTTTTATGGAACCATAAAAAACCCCAAACTACAAAGCAGGAAAATCAAAACAGAATGGTATCAGCAGAAAAATAGGCAGACAAATGAAACAGAATCAAGAGCCCAGAAATAAAACCACATGGACAGTCTTTGACAAAGGAGCCAAAAACACACAAAGGAGAATGAAACCCTCTTCAATAAATGGTGCTGGGAAAATTGGAAAGCCATATGACAAAGATTGAATCTTGACTGCAGTTTGTCCCCATGAACAAAAATTAATTCAAAATGGATGAAAGATCTAAATATAAGATCTGAAACAAGAAATTACATAGAAGAAAACATAGGTTCTAAACTCATGGACTTTGGTCATAGAGAAAAATTTATGAATTTGGCCCCGAAGGCAAAGAATGTAAAGGCAACATTAAATGAAAGGGACTATATCAAACTATAGGCCAATATATCTGATAAACATAGATGCTAAAATTCTTAACAAGATATTAGCAAACCAGATCCAGCAATATACAGTGGTACCTTGAGATACGAACAGACCAACATACAAAAAAAATTTTTTTTAAGATATGAGCTGCAACTCAGTCCATATTTTTGTTCGAGATCTGAGCGAAATTCAGAGATATGAGTCATGATTCAGGAGGCTGCCACTAGTTGGTGTGTTGGTGCACAGGTCCAGTATCGGCAGTTTGATGACTGACTTACGAGCTCAGTTACAGAATGAATTAAATTCATATCTCAAGGTACCACTGTATTAAAAAGATCATACTTCATGATCCAGTCAGATTTATTCAGTGAAGGCAAGGCTGGTACAATATTCACAAATCAAAAAATGTGATTCATCATTGTTGGTCAAATAAGTTTGTAAATATGATATATAGGTTTGCTCGCTTATAGTTTGCATTGGGTGTGGGGACAGGCTGTAAGCAGGCAGGATAGCCTAAGGTTTAGTTTTAAAACTAAGCTTTTCCTCACACCCTTGACTGTTGCATGTTGGGGTTGTACACTCTCATGAGGAATCCCATTATGCCTCAATAAGTGACTTTGTATCAAAGACATCTTTGTTTGTATATTGGATTAAAGGTTTTGATTTCTACACTATAAAGTGAGGCAGAGGAGCTGAGCCCATGTGGGAGGACAGCAGAGAAAGGCCACAGGGAGGAGAGGAGAAGTAGCCAAGATGACGGAGTGCTGAAGGAGAAGCCAGTTTGTACAGAGTTTGTGCAGAAAGGAGATGGGGAACAGAGGTGAATAAGGCTGGTGAGGTACAAACCTTTGATCCTAGGAAACTCGGATAAGTCAGTGGCTTTGTCAGCCCTGAATGAAAAAGAAAGTGTTTTCCCACTGTGTATTTCTTGCCCGCCAGGTGCAAGCTAGGATTAAAGCTAATGGCCCATCAGTTCTTGGCTCCATTGTTTCAATACTGTCTGCCTGAATCAAATGCGAACCTGCATGGGCCAGGCGGCTGTGACAGTGGCCACAGCTACTGACTTTACATTTGGTGTAGTCTCTGGCAGGATTCAGAGATCAGTATGAAGCCGCCACCCTTGAGGTGCAAGGTAGAGGACTGGCTGCTGTTATGGTTCCCCATGGCTGTTCTTTTGGGTACTGTAGGCTGGCTGACTTTTACAGCCATGCAAGAGGAAACTGAGAGCTCTGTGGAAGAGGCTGCCTGGAACTGCAAACCAAGCAGTGGAAGGAGCTGGAGCAAACGTGGGAGAAAGAGATGCTGATCCTGGAGCTGGAGCAAGCACCAGAGAAGGAGGCTGACCAGGTTCATGAGTTTCGCTCAGAAATAGAGTAGCCGCTGGAGAAGGAATCACAGGTTCGTGAGTTGGAGATTGCCCTGGATGTTGTGGAGAGCCAGCAGTGGCAGGAGGCTGGGGCTGAGGCCGGAGCTGGGGCTGCAAGGCCTGTGGGGTGGCAGGCGGCAGAGAGCCGGGGCTCAAGCCTGGCAGCAGGAGCTGGTGTTTCCAGTTCCTCTTTGGAGGATGAGGAGAATCGAGCTGGAGTCGCAATCTGCAGTCTCCAGAAGATGAAAGCCCAGCAGCAAGGAGTACCTACTATGCCCCTGGTAGGTCTGCGATTTTGGGACATAGGGGTGACTGCCATCATGCTTTTTGGAGCAGAGATGGAAATGCTAACTGCCATTGCCATGTGCTCCTTTTTGGGACAGTGTAAGACCTGCCAGGACAGCAGGGATGACGGGGTGGCTGAGGCCCCATGTGCATGGACTGATTCCTGGACTATGACTGGAGTGGGCACTGACTCCTATGTTGGATGGACTTATGGATTTTGTACAATGTAAAATACTCTGATGGAGGTGGGGGGCGGCTTTGCTGGAAGCACTCCCTTGCCCCGGGAAGCTTTTCAAAGGGCTAGAAAGAAAAATTAAGAAAACAATCCCCTTCACTATTACAACAACTATAAGAAAAATAAAGTATCTAGAGATAAATTTAATCAGGAAGGTAAAAGACTTATACTTGGATAATTATAAGACATTGAAAAAAGAAATCAAGAAAGATACAAATAAGTAGAAGCACAAACTGTTCATGGATAGTAAGAATTAAAATCATTAAAATGTCCATATTAGCCAAAGCAATCTATTGATTTAATGCAATTCCTATTAAAATACCAAGGGCATACTTTACAGATCTAAAGAAATATTTCAAAAATTTACATAGAACAACAAAAAAACAAAATAACCAATAGCCTCAGCAATCTTGAAAATGAAGAATGATGTGGGAAGTATCCCACTTCCTAATATCAAGCTCTATGACAAGGCCATTGTACTCAAAACATCCTGGTACTGGCATAAAAACAGGCATACAGATCAGTGGAAACAGAGAACCCAGAAATAAACACACGCGTTTATGGTTAGTTAATATTTAACAAAGGAGGCAGGACTATACAACGGAGTAAAGACAGTCTTTTTAATAAATGGTGCTGGGAATTTTGGACAGGTACATGATCAGAAATGAAACTAGACTACCAGCTTACACCATTTATAAAAATAAACTCAAAATGGGTAAAAGACTTAAATGTAAGTCGTGAAACCATAAACATCTTGGAAGAAAACATCGGCAGTAAACTCTCCAGTATCTCTCGTAACAACATTTTTGCCAATATATCTCTATGGGCAAGTGAAATAAAGGACAAAATAAACAAATGGGACAATATCAAACTAAAAAGCTTTTGTACAGTGAAAGAAATCATTAACAAAATAAAAAGACAGCCCACTCAATGAGAGATGTCTGATGAAGGGTTAATAACTAAAATTTATAAAGAACTTCCTAAAAGTCAACACCAGGAAGGTAAACAATCCAATTAAAAAATGGGCAAAGAACGTGAATAGACATTCTCCATGAGGACATACAAATGGCCAACAGGCATATGAAAAAATGCTCAACATCACTAATCATTAGAGAAATGCAAATTACAACCATAATACGATACCATCTCACACTTGCCAGAATGTCTCTCATTAACAAATCAACAAACAAGTGCTGGTAAGGGTGTGGAGAAAAGGGAACCCTCCTGCACTGCTGGTAGGAATGCAGACTGGTGCAGCCACTGTGGAAAACAGTATGGCATTTCTTCAAAATATTAAAAATGGAACTGCCTTATGACCCAACTATCCCACTTGTAGGAATTTATTCTAAGAATCCCAAAACACTAATTCAAAAGAAAATATGCACCCCCATGTTCACTGCAGCATTGTATACAAAAGCCAAGATCTGGAAATAGCCCAAGTGATCATCAGTGGTCAAATGGATAAAATAGCTGTGCTATATTTAAACAATGGAATACTACACAGTCATAAAAAGAAGAAAATCTTACTCTTTGCAGTACCATGGATGGGCCTGGAGCTTATTATGCTAAGTGTTATAAGCCAGGGAGAGAAAGACAAATATTATATGATCTCAGTTATATGTGGAATCTAATGAACACAGTGAACTGAGGAACAAAATATAAACAAAGGCAGGGTCACATGGACAGCTGTCAGAGGGAAAGTGGATGAGAGAATAGTATCAAAGAAGGTGAAGGAATTAGCCAAAATTATATATACATAACACACAGATATAGTCAACAGGGTAGCAGTAGCCAGAGGAAAAGGAGTGGGGTTAGAGGGAGGGAGCAAAGGGGATCTAATTGGGGTGGCAGGAGACTTTGCATGGGGCATGGGGGGCATGATGCAGTGTGTAGAGGATGTTATAATGAGGGGGACACTTGAAACCACATCAAGATAATGGTAAAAATAAAAATTTTAAATAAATAAAAAAAGATTTGTTAGACTAGATCTAGATCAACTGATTCATTTAAATGTTAAAAAAAATGGAATAGTAAAGACCAAGGCAGGATTCAAATGACTAAACTTGTAATTTGTACACAGTTTCTGAAAGGGAAAAAAGAATAAAAAATGCACTATAGAAAGACATTTATGAAACCTTTCCTTTAGGATAAACTGGATGAAAATTCAAAGTAGCAAAAACAATAAAGAATAAACTATAGGAGAGTTTAAAACTAGATTTATATAAGCTTTAAATGGAAGTATGGGGTAGATATAACAGCTGAAGTAAATCAAGTCTCTTTTTGGTATATAAACTAGGGGACTTAGAAAAATAAACAGGAATAGGATAATGACAGTTTAGACTATCTTCAGCATGTGGTTGAACTTTTTCAAAAGCCCTAAAAAGTAATGATATAAAAATAAAAACAAACTTCTAGTTCTCCACATAAACGATCTGATTCCTCAATTAAAAACAACAGTGAAAGGTCTTTAGTTTTCTATGCCTATGCTTAGAGCAAGTGCAAGTAGAATGGCCAGTGGGCAATGCAATGTATCATATTGATTAAGAAATAGGACAATTACCCAAAATCTGTCAAGTGATGCTACTTAAAGGAAAACATAATCACTTAATCAACAACTTTTGAATAGACCTATCTGTAATATAGATGAACAAAATGGTTTCTTGTTGAGACAGAGCCCACTGTCTTTTTTATTATTATTAATCCTACTACTGTAGAAAATCAGATTGCTCAGAGTACTAAAACCATTGAAGTAGTGGACATTTCTAACAATCCCAAGTCCTTTTCCATGTCCCAACCTATAACTATTATTTTGAGGCCATTGTCAGAAATACTCCTTTCTTCTCTATACCACTTTCCTATAAACTTCATCATTAGAAATCTACTTTGGAAAAAGAATCATCAGACAAAATGTACTGCAGACAAATTATTTTTAGGAGTCACAAAATATTTTATTGAACATTATTAAATTATAGCTATAAATATTAGTATATTTATTTAGAACATAATAAATAGTTAGCCAGAGTATCAGCATCCCTGACGGAAAAGGGCAGAGTAATTGGAGTAAAACCTGAGACTTCAGACTGACTTTGTTGACACTGTTTCTTAAAATCATCTCAATGCTAAAGTTAAGAAAGATTTAAACCAATTATAACAATATAATACAAAGTAATTTTCCTTGCATTAGTCCAGGAAATAGGTCTGTTTAACCAGCTTTTTTTTAAAAAAAGAAAAGAAAACACAGCTTGACCAGGTAGTGGCACAGTGGATAGAGCCTGGGACACAGAGGACCCAGGTTCGAAAATCCAAGGTCACAGGCTTGAACATGAGCTCATCTGGCTTGAGTGCAGAGTCACTGGCTTGAGTGTGGGATCATAGACAGATTGCTGGCTTGAGCCAAAAGGTAACTGACTTGAAGCCCAAGGTCACTGGCTTGAGCAAGGCGTCACTCTACTATAGCCCACAGTCAAGGCACATATGAGAAAGCAATCAATAAACAACTAAGGTGCTGCAGTTATGAGTTGATGCTTCTCATCTCTCTCCCTTCTTGTCTGTCCTTATCTGTCCCTTTCTCTGTATCTCACACACAAAAAAAAGAAAGAAAAGAAAAAAAAAATGAGATGGCAAACGGCATAGATTTATCTAGTATCTGTGAGCTATTAACAAAAGAATTAGATTCCATTTACTAGTACTACCTGTTTGTTCCTATCTCTATTTATTATACTTTTGTGTCCTAGCTGATGAAGATAGCCAAAACTTACTGTTTTCACTAGAGAAAAGTCAATAATTTACCTGGAAAGTTATGCTTCAGGGATTTACTGAAGATCCATCTTACTCCTCTCAAGTCAAACCAAGATCTTTTAAATTGTTTTATTAAATTTAGTGGGGTGACAATGATTAATAAGATTATATAGGTTGCAAGTGTACAATTCTATAATACATAATCTGTATACAGTGTATCTCTATGATGTCTGTGGTAATTTCTCCTCTTTCATTTTGGATTTTATCTGAGTCCTTCCTCTTTTTTCCTTAGTGAGTCTAGTCAGTGGTTTGTTAATTTTATCAATCTTTTCAAAGAATCACCTCTTTGTTGTATTAATTTTTTCTATCCTTTTTTTTGTTCTCTATTTCATTTAGTTCTGCTCTAATTTTTACTATCTCCTTTCTTCTGCTGACTTTGGGTTGTCATTGTTCTTCTTTTTCTAGTTCCTTAAGCTGTGATGTTAGGTTGTTTAATGATAGAAACTTCCTTTTAATTACTGCTTTTGCTGCATCCCAAAAGCTTTGATATTGTATTTTCATTTCCATTTGTCCATATATATGATTTGATCTCTGCTTTTATTCCTTCTTTGACTCAGTCATTTTTTAGAAGTATGTTGTTTAATTTCCACATTTTAGTGGATTACTTTACTTCTTTTTTATAGTCAAATTCTAATTTCAAAGCCTTACGGTCAGGCAATATGTTTGGCATAATTTCAGTCTTCCTGAATTTGTTGGTGTTAGTTTTGTGGCCCAACATACGTCTATCCTTGAGAATGTTCCATTAACATTGGAGAAGAATGTGTAATCTGACGTTTTGGGATGAAATGTCCTGTAAATGTCTATTATGTCCATTTGGTCCAGTTTGTCATTTAAGGCCAATATTTCCTAATTTATTTTCTGTTTGGATGCTCTATCTAAATATAGTTGAAATCTCCAACTATACTTGCATTTTTGTCTGTTTCTATTTTTAGATCTGTTAGTAAATGTCTTTTATATGTTGGAGCTCCCTGATTTGGTCATATATATTAAAAAATGTTATGTCTTCTTGATATAATATCCCCTCTATCATTATGAAATGTCCATCTTTGTCTCTGACTACCTTTGTTGTTTTGAAGTCAACATTGTCAGATATGAGTGTGGCTACACCTGCTTTCCTTTGAATATTATTTTCTTGGAGAATCATTTTCCAACCTTTCACTTTGAGTCTACTTTTGTCCTTGCAGCTTAGATGTGTCCCTTGAAGGCAGCATGTGGTTAAGTTTTGCCTTTTGATCCAATTTGCTACTCTGCCTCTTTATTGTTGAGTTGATTTCATTTACATTTTGGGTAATTATTGACACTTGAGAATTTTCTATAGCCATTGTATGTTTTGTTTTCTGGTAGTTCTGTGTCTTGTTTGGTTCTTCTATTTTTTGTTTCTGTCAGTTGATTTTGTTTGGTAGTATTCCATACTTCTTTCTCCCATTTCTTCTTTTTTTAAGCTGCGTATTTCAGTAGTGACTTTTTCGTGGATGGTTACCATTAGGTTATTAAGAGGAAATGCCCATGGGTACAAGAGTCCTTTGTCTTATGAGTGCTTCTGCAGTCCATCCTCCTTTGCCTCTCCAGATCTTTAGCATCTTCCCTTTTGTGTTATGGTTGTCACAGATTATCCTTGTTTTTATTATGACCTTGTTGGAGATTTTACTTGTAGTTTTGATTTGCTCTTTGTGTCTGGTTGAATAACCCCTTTGAGTACTTTCTGCTGTGGGGGTTTTCTGGTGATCAATCCCCTCAGTATCTTTATGTCTGCAAACGTTTTTATTACTCCTTTATATTTGAAGGACAACTTAGATGGATATAGTATTCTTGGCTGGTAATTCCTCTCTTTCAGTATTTTGGATGTTTGGATCCACTCTCTTCTGACTTGTAGAGTTTCTGCTGAGAAGCCTGATGATAACCTAATGGGCTTTCCTTTATATGTTAAGTTCTTCTTTTCTCTAACTGCCTTGAGGATTTTTCCTTTGTCATTGATTTTTGACAATTTAGTTACAATGTGTGTTGGAGTTGGTCTGTTGAAGTTACTCAGTGTTCTGTTTGCTTCTTGGATTTGAGGCTCTCTTTCCATAGGCTTGGGAAGTTCTCATCAATTGTTTGAACAGGCTCTGCATTCCTTCTCCCTCTCTTATTCTTCTGATGTACTCATTCTTTTTATATTGCTCTTTCTGATGGAATCAGACAATTCTTGAAGAGCTGAACTGTTTTTTTTTTAATTTATGAGTGTCTCTCTGTAGCATCTCCAGGTGCCTATCTTCAATATCACTGATTCTCTCCTTTATCCGACCTGTTTTATTAACTAAACTTCTACCTCATTTTTCAGTTCATATATCGAGTTCTTCATCTCTGTTTTTAAAGGTTTAATCTCCATGGTAAAATATTTGTTTTGTTTTCTGAGGTCATTAAATTGTTTATCAGTGTCTTCTCACATCTCATTGAGCATTTTCAGAACTTCAATTTTGAATTCTATATTGTTTAACTTCAATTTTCCATGTTATTGAGATTGCTTTCTGGAGATTTTTCATTTTCTTTTTGAACTGTGTCTCTTCCTTGTGTAGCTATGGTATTCCATTTTTTTCTGCTTTAAAGGCATTTGAGAGTGGTATTGTTAAGAAATAAAGCAAAACAGCAACAAAATATAAAGATAAAAAATTTAAAAATTAAATTAAAAATTGAACGTTAAAAATTATAGAGAAAAAGCACAAAAAACAATAAAGACAATAATCAAATCAAATAGGATAACAACAACAAAAACTTAAGAACAGAAAGTTAGGAGAAAAAATTTCCAAGAAGTTTTTCTCTTTTTTCTAGTAGGTGGAGCTGGATGACAAGTTTTAGCTTTGTAGAATCCCTGGCTGAACTCTGTTGAGGAGCTTTTGTTGTAAAGGTGATAGAAGGGCTGCCGTTGTAATGAAGGGTGGGACTTGTGATGGTTTTATGGCTTTAGCAATGGAGGTCTTAGGCCTCTTTGTGCTCCTCCCTGCATCCTAACAGAAAAGGGGACCAGACACAGAACACCTCTGTTCTTCAGCTGTGGGGTATGTTGCTGCTACTCTACATACCTATGAGAGGAGGGTGGTAGGGTCTGAGAGGCTGGGTGGCAGCTATTTCTATTTTTGTCTATCTGAGTGCAGGTTGCAAGCAGACCTTGGGAACACTGGTGGTGACTCAATTCTGCCACTTTGGTTCAGTATCACACCAAGTGCTCCCAATCTCTCCATTCCTCCCAACAGAAGGAAACCCAGTCACTCTAGGTTTCTCTCCTCTCCAGAGACCTGGCAGATGAAAGCCTAGATAGTCCAAGTTTCTTCCCTCTCTAGAGCCCCAGAAGATGAAAGCCCAGACAGTTCAGGCCTCTCCCCTCTCCAGATCCTGACTGCAAGTGCTTCTTATCTTCTGCCCCCCCCCTCCATTTTTTACCCTCCCCACCTTTAGTCAATTGGCTGTGTGAATCTTTCAGGAAAGCCTGCAAGTCCAGCTGGGATTCCTTCACTGTGTTATTGCTATACAATCTGTTAAAATTTCAAGAGGAGAGATCAAGGGTATCTCTCATGCTGCTATTACTCTGACATCCTACATCTTCCTGTTTATTTTCAAAGTCAAAGTCTCAAATTAGTGTATCTGATTGGTTAAACCTAGTTTACATGAATTCCACCTACACATATGATAAGCTAAAATTTTTGTTTTTTTCATTTAAATTGAGAAGGCAAGCTTGACTTTTATCAAATGCAAATCTGACATTTTATTTTACTTACTTTAAAAAATCCATAAAGATCTTCACCTCTAACTTGTTATTTATATTAATACATTGTTATAATCTCCTTTCAAGATGTTTTCCCAGATTATTTTACTACCTATATCACCTCCTTTCTTTTTCACCTTCCCTCCCTTATCCTTTTCTCTCTCTCTCTCTCTCTCTCTCTCACACACACACACACACACACACACACACATCTCCTCTGGCTCCAGGATACGATAATCTCTGAAATACACCTCCAACATTGCCCATGGTTTCCCTTAGTAATGAACTTTCCTGAGCTGAAATAATACCTTTGCATAAATTATTCTCTATCTAACTCAGGTAGAAGTAGTCACGCTTACCTCAAAATTAAACTGTACATAACATTTTATGTTTTTACCACATCTTTATTAGCCTATACATCTCCTTCTTCCAGAATCCTCAATCCATCAATCAGATTGAGTTAGGAATTTTCCTTTATACTCCTCAGCAACCTGAAATTAACTACATTTTAGCTCTTATCACAATGTATTGCAATTACTTGCTTTATATAATAGCATGTGAACTTCATCAAGGCTGTATGTGTTTATTCACCATTGTAGTAGATATGTACATTACCCAATATGTACTCAAAAAATATTTGTTGAGTAGTAAGAAGATAGAATCAAGAATAAACATGTTTCCTATTCTGCCTCATCTATAATTGTGAGGTACTCAAAATGCCCAGAAAAATGTAATGTACATGGTAGGCACACTGTAAAAGTTTATGACATGCTTGATTGAAAAGGAATTAAATGGCAATAGTAAGATTATAAGTTTGTCTTCAGAATTTCTAGTGACTGTAGAAAGCAGTAATTAGATTGGTTTTATTATTGGAAAAGCCTTCTGCCAATGCCATAATCCTGTTACCATACTGAAATGAAATTGTGTATATGCTTGACTATCTTGATCTAAAGCCTTTATCTCCAGGAGCAGCACATGACCTTATACAGGAGAAGAACTCAATGTAGGATTGTTGCACTGGGAAATGTCTTACCCAATATTGTACAAACCATTTGCCAGCATACAGAGTTGACAAGAAATTCCAATAGAAGTAGGCACCACCTGTTAAGCTTTCATTTGGCCTGACTTCCTTGATATTGGTTGTTCTTCTCAGGTTATAGTCATGCATGAGAAAAGGCACACCATCAAAACTGCAGACCAAGGGGGAAAAGAGGGAAAGGGATGGATAGGCTGAACTCAATCACCTTGGCAGAGTTCTCATAAAGCCCATCAAAGTATCAAGTTTTACAAGGGTTCCTTATTCCCTCCCAAATCTCTTCAAAGGCTTAATTACCAGTCATTTATACTTTGATGTCCACATTTTTTTGCCCTAGGGATCAATATTTTCTTATGTATCATAACAGTGGTGGTGAAGGAGTAGCTTCCATTTCTAGGTTTTTTTTCTGGCTTCAAGGACACAGTAGGTACAGTAGTGAGTGGGATGGTAATGAGTCAAGGCTCTGAGATCACAGAACTACACAATACAAGCAAGCATTCATGCAATACGCCTGTGTTTTGCTGACCCATCCCCAAGCTAGGTCCCTGCTTTGAGTATTTCTGGTCCTAGATTTTTCACATCACATAGCAGCATTGGAAAACTTCCTAGTTCTGTTATCTGCTATTTGCCTTTATGAAAATCTCATTTCCTGTCCCATTAAAATATCTATGAAGAGAGAACTCTGTGATGATCATGAAAGAATAAAAGGGTTGAGACTTAGCTTACTCACCATAAACAACTAGAAAACTGGACAAAATGAGGGAAATAACATTCTCAGCTAGTGGACAACAAGAAGCACAGAGTGATGTAGTTGAATACCGAACTGTGGCACAGGGAAGGAGAACCTAAAAAGGACCCAGCTACTGCGCTGAAATGAGGAGAAAGAGATCACATGAAGGAGAGGTTAAGTCAACTAGAATTTGTGGGCTAGAGTCCTATAAAGAATGGACTTATGACACACACACACACACACACACACAGGTCTTTACTGATCTAGGTAAGTACGCACAGAGGTCCTGGAGTATATAGCTAAATATTAATGCACAGATGTGCAGAGTAAAACTCTATAAAGTTTTCCAAGAACAACTTTCAAGAAAAAATATTACCAGAAAATTCTAAGACAAACAATTAGCAGAGCTCATACAGAGGTATAAATCACTCAAATTCCATCCAATGAGCATGGAGAGACATTAATACATGGTACTCTTTAGAGACTCCAGAGTATCATACCTTAGAAATGGCTATAATTTAGAAATAGAATGACTTTTGAACCACCCATCAAAGAACTTAAAAATAGACCAACAAAGAATCTTCATTTGACTTAATTGCTTACTAGGAAATGTCCAAAATTCTTCAGAGTATAAAAATATATAGCACCCAGCATGATAAATGACAATGTCCAACATGTAAATAAAAATTACCAGACATGTTAAAAAGCAGGAAAATGTAACCCTGACCAGGAAAAATTACTCAATATAGACAAATTTGGAAATATAAAAGATGTCAGAATTAATTTAAAAAAAGGGTATTAAGTCACATAAAACAAAAATATAGACAATATGTAATAAATATAAAAGAAAATATTATTATAATGAAGATATGGCTGTGAGATATAAAAAATAAAAATTCTATAGCTGGAAAAATATAGCTACTGAAATGAAAATTTCACTGGATAAAATTAACAGCAGATTAGATATCACAGATCATGTAAAGATCAGTGACCTTGAAGATGTAGCAACAAAATCTACCCAAAAAACCTGTGAGACTATATCAAGTAGTTATTATACATGTGTAAATGGAGACAGAAACAGAGAAAACAGAAAAAAACTGAGAAAATAAAAATTTTTAAATCTTCAAAATTTGATAAAAATTATACACCAGCAGATCCAAGAATCTTAATAAATATGATGAAGGATAAATATAAGAATACACTTATACATGCACACATCCTACATTGTACATTAAGATTATTATAACCAACTGGTGAAAAACTGATGAGGAAAACTGTAAAAGTAGTCAGAGGGTGGAAATACCCACATATTTAGACAGAGATAAAGATAAGCATAGAGCAGACTTCTCATCAAAAGTATGAAAGACAGAAACCAATAAAACAACATATTTTAAGTGATGAAGGAAAACTATCATCTTTAAATTCTTTATAATGGAGATAAGGGAGAATGCTGGGAAGCACCAATAATTGTTTCTTCATCCATTCTAAAATTCATACAGACTCTCAAGGGACCATGAATAGCCAAAACAATTAAAACAAAACAAAACTAGAGTACTCATATTTCCCAATTTCAAAACTTACTAAAAGCTCTAGTAGTCAAAACAGTATGACACAAGTATAAAAACAGAAAAATATACTAGAATAGAATAGATACCAGAAATAAACTATAGCATATATAGTCAAATGATTTTTGACAAGGGTGTGAAGATCATTAAACAGGGAAAAGACTATCTTTTTAACAAATGAAGCTGGGAATACTGAATATTCACATAAAAAGACTGAAGTTGAAACTTCACTTAAAACCAGATATAAAAGTAAACACAAAGTAGATTAAAGACCTAAATGTAAAAACTAAAACAATAAAACTCATAAAGAAAACAGGAAAAAATCTTCATGAACTTGGATGTGGCAGTAATTTCTTGGATATCACAACAAAGGCACAGGCAACAAAAGGAAAACAAAACAAACAAATTGGCCTTCATGAAAATTTTTAAATTTTTATTTGAGGCCCTGGCCAGTTGGCTCAGTGGTGGAGCGTCGGCCTGGCGTGTGGGAGTCCCGGGTTCAATTCCCGAACAGGGCACACAGAGGAGGCGCTCATCTGCTTCTCCACCCCCCCTCTCCTTCCTCTCTGTCTCTCTCTTCCCCTCCTGCAGCCAGGGCTCCATTGGAGCAAAGTTGGCCCGGGCACTGAGGATGGCTCTGTGGCCTCTGCCTCAGGTGCTAGAACAGCTCTGGTTGCAACAGAGCTACGCCCCAGATGGGTGGAGCATCGCCCCCTGGTGGGCATGCTGGGTGGATCCCGGTTGGACGCATGCGGGAGTCTGTCTGACTGCCTCCCGTTTCCAACTTCAGAAAAAAAAAATTTATTTGAAGAAATAACGACTGAAAACTTCCCTAATCTGGGGAAGAAAACAGACACGTAAGTCCCGGAAGTGCAGACAGTCCCAAATGAGATAAATTCAAAGAGGTCCACACTAAGACACGTCATAAACAGCCAAACGTTAAAGACAAAGAGAATCTAAAAGCAGCAAAAGAAAAGCAGTTTGTTACCTACAAGATAACTCCCATAAGACTGTCAGCTGATTCCTCAACAGAAACTTTGCAGGCTAGAAGGGATTGGAGTGAAATGAAAAGCAAGAATCTGCAGCAAAGATTATTCTACCCAGCAAGGCTACCAGTTAGAATTGAAGGCGAAACAAAGATCTTCCAGGGCATTTCATAGAGCAATAGTTTTCATATTGATAAGGTCCCGTTTATCATCCTTGCCTTTTATGGATAATGCTTTTGGTAGAAAGCCTAAGAACAGTCTGGCTAGCCCTAGACCCCAAACAATTTCTTCTATGTTTTGTTTTCTAAAGATTTTAGAATTTTGCATGTTACATTTAAATTTACAATCATTTTGAGGTTCTTTTCCCCTCCTAAACCATGAGGTTTAGGTTGAGTGTCTTTTTTGTTGTTGTTTCCGGATGTCCAATTGCTTCAGGACTATTTATTGAAAAGGCTATCCTTCTTTCATTGTCTAGCTTTTTTCTCAATTGTTTATTTACTGTGGTAAAATATGTAAAATATATAGAAAAATCTGCCATTTTAAAATCACTTTTAATTCAATAGCATTAATTATATACAGTGGCCCCTTGTCTATCACGGGGGTTAGGTTCCAGAAACCACCGCGATAGGCAAAAATCTGCGAAGTAGCAACCTTATATTTATTTTATTATTTATATATATTTTAAGGCTTTATAAACCCTCCTCAAATTCTTATAAACCTTTTCCACACTGTTACTAACCTTTCCCACACTTATTTTACAGCAAAAATAATTAAAATAATAAATATATAAAATGCCGCAAAATCCTGTGATATAGCAAAAAAATCCATGATACAAAATTAGATATATACAATTTAAAAATCCGCAATACAGTGAGACTGCAAAAAAGTGAACCATGATATGGTGAAGGACGACTGTATACAAATACTATATGATTCCACTTATACAAGATATATAGAAAAGAAAAATTCACAGAAACAGTAGAATGGTTTACCAGGGGCTAAAGGGAGAGAAAAAAGGGAAGGTGTTAAATAGGTATAGAGTTTCAGGTTTGCACGATGAAAAAGTTGTAGAGATCTGTTTCACCACAGTGTGAATATACTTAACACTACTGAGCTGTACACTGAAAATTGTTAAGATAGTAAATTTTATGTTATGTGTTTTTCAATACAATAAAAAAAGGAAGGAAAATTTGACATATGCTATAATAAAGATAAACCTTGATATTATGCTAGGTAAGATGAGCCACATAATAAAAGAAATATTGTATGTTTCCACTTATATGAGATAACTAGTATACTCAAATTCATAGACAGAAAATAGAGCAGCAGATGCCAGAATCTGACTGAGGAGAGGAGACCAAAGAGTTATTATTTATATATGTACAGAGTTTCAGTTTGAGAAGATGAAAAGTTCTAGACATGGATGGTGGTAATGGTAACAAAATAAGGTGAATGTATTTAATGCCATTGAATTGTATAATTAAAAATGGTTAAATTGATAAATTTATGTTAAGTATATTTTTGCCACAATAAAGAGATCACTAGACAACTTCTTTCAATAATTTCCTCCTCTCTCTGTAGTTGGAACAACAAAAGGGGTCTCCCTCTTATTTCAGGGCAGGAATGGAAGATAGGGATCCGCCTATAATTTCACGGCCCCAGGCAGTGAGAGGGTGGGTTTAGGGTCTCTCTACAACTCAAGTCAGAATATATGAGGAAAAAACAAAATATAACAAAAACAGGTAACTTGGTAGTACCTTGAGTCATATTAACCTTTCCAGTCCGCCTTCACTTCTCCACCTTACAGTCTTGTGTCAGTTACTCTGTGCATTTCCCCCAGTTTCTGATGAATTAATTAACTTATAACTCTTGGAAAGGATAGGGTAGAATGTGCTTACTCCATTTCCTCTAGAACATAAGTTACAGTAATTGCACTTGCTACTTTATACTCATGGGATAGTCTTTAATTTCTTTTAAGTAGTGAAGCACATGTAGCAATTAGTAAATCTTGATACTACATTTTTCCTGTTCAAGTTACTGGTGTGATATTCATGTCCTAACTGATATGCAATTTTTGATAACAATGAAGCTTAGGGTATAACTCTCAATGTAAATGGTGGAGTATGTAGAGATGATCACTGGAAATTAAGATGTCATCAAGTAGAGAAACTGAGGTGTTAGAAGGATCATCTAAATCACAGATTGAAGTCACAGACACAAGAGGAGAGACCATGTACCAGGAGCTCATTGGCTCAGCACCTTTACCACATAATGCCATGATCAACAAGCACTTCTACAAATGAACCTAGGAGCTCTGATAGAACATCCTATTTCAAAACCCTAATTCAAATGTTCTGCTTTGAACAATTGTCATTGTTGGGTAATATCAAGAACTCCAGACTAGGGTCAGGAAATATAGTTCTAATCTTGGCTTTATCATATACATTCCAGCCTTGTTTCCTAAGCAATACATTTCCTTTCATTGGATCCAGATTCAAACCATAGTTCCTTATCTCTGAATTAGAATGTTCATTGTTGTTGTTTTTTGTCTTACAGAAAGGCTGTAAACAGAATCGGTGCATACCACATTAACATCTTTCTACTTTCAGCTGCTCAGGTACATAAAGTTTGCAGCAAGATGGTCTTGTTGTCCTCACCTCTGTTCTGATCCAATCTTTCTCTCTTTTCCTTTGGACACCGCTACAGCCCACTACTCATTTCCCTGAGTAGTCTCCCTCACAGGTCACCAGATGAATCTTCCTAAATCTTATCTTTTCAAACAATAATGTGTTACAATCTATAATGGCTGCCTATTACACATTTAGGAATCTAGTAGCCAAGGTGAGCCTTGCAGCCATACCTCCTCCTCACATGGTCATCTCCAGTCCCCAAGCATATCAATTTGGTATCCATACAGCTTAGCTCAATGATCTACCAAGTTTTGGTTTTTCACTTAAATGCCTTTGAATAAGTTGCTATCTCTGCTTGGAATATATTCTATCACCATATCTTCTTGGTAAAATAATATATATTTTTCCTTCAAGACTCAACCCAAACACAATTCTGAGTAGATAGATGTTTTTCACGCAATAGGAAATGGCTTTTTCTTCTACTGAAGTTCCAACTGCTTTTGACTTAACCTTCTCTGGAAGGCACACCCCACAAATGGTCTTATACTGTGGATATTTGTAAATATGCCATGCCTCCTTCACTATCTGGGCACATCTTTTAAGGAGGTGTTCATCTTACTCATGTGATTCTCCGCAGCACTCAGAAGAAGGCCTGGAATATAGCAGCAAGTGTCCAGGACTGTTAGGTAAACATATTGCTAAGTAGTGCATGGGTTAACTTCTAAACATAGTTGGCAATAGGGACAAATTTGAATTATGTGTGGAGTATGTATAAAGTGTATATGATTTATGAGTTTATAAGTAAGAATATAGTGGTACAGATGTATGATTTGTAAGGAAGAAGTGGCGAGAGAGAGAGAGAGAGAGAGCGCGCGCGCTACGTGCACATGTGGCATATGATCACAGCATAAACTACCCAGGGCTTGTCCTCGCTATGACTTGGGCCAGGCAGCTCATCTTCCATGGCATTGACCTTATCTCCTACCTACCCCACCGCTGCTTTCCTACCTTAAGTATACATCAGACTCCAGCCCAAAGGCCTCGTTTTCAACAGCTTTCTCAAAGGACATTATGGTGTTCTCAGGCCCCAGCTGTGGAAGAAAAGGACATCAGACCTCCTAGCTCAGAGTTTCTCTACCCAACTTCCCTTTTACAGTAGAAGGGAAGCCCAAAAGGAAAAGCACTTTAAAAAGTAGCTTTTGGCTCTCTTGGTCTTTGTCCAAAGAGCCTGCATACATCCTCCTTCACACAGTATGAGTCTGAGACTCTACTCATCTGAAGCAATGTCAGTGGGCACAGTAGAAAAATTGACTGAGAGTTGACCTGGGTTCAAGTCCAACCTCTACAATTAACTCTTTATTCTTCTCATGTAAAGCCAACCCTTTTACCTCCCAAAGATTCCTGTGGTTCTGAAGATCTCTTTTCTCATCCATAAACCCATTCACACCTGTACTCACACATGCCCATTATGCTAACACCTACCATAGGTGCACCTCGGTGTCCAAAAATGACCGGCTTGGGTGCCAATTTATCCTTCTCCATAAGGCAGGGAGAATACATCCCAAACGGCATCACAAACAGACATATAAGGATGAGGAAAAAAGGCAATCCAATAGCCACTTGTACAGCTGAAAAGTGTGAAGAGTGGAGAGTGAGAAAAAAAGATAAAGAAGAGCAGAGACCCAACCGCAGCAAGTAACTATGCCAAAGCAGCAGGGAGTCAATACCCAGTGTGGACTGCCAGACTCACTCTCTATTTCTGTCACAGCCCTGTTTATTTTTACTGATTTGAAAGTGCAGGGCTATCCAAATGTACGCATTATTATTAAGGCAATAGTTTTCAACGAAAAATTTACAGGAAATGAATTGCACAGAGGTGGGAAGGAAAGGAAGGAGAGGGCATGTTAAGGAATAATTCTCAAGAGTAGGAGTAGAATGGCTGGTGCTGAGAAAGCCCTGAAGCCTGTGAGACCAGCCTAAAATGCCCCTATACATAAGAAGGCAGTGCAGTACAGTGAAGGGGCGCTGGCTGACAGAAATATGAGTCCAAAACCAGACTACCACCATCTAACTGTGGGTCTAAAAATACACTGCTTAACCTCTCTGGGTCTCCATTTTCTTCATCCTGAAAAATGGGGCTATCTGGCTGCTAACATCTATTAAAATCTACCTAATAGAGTTTTATGGCTGTGTTTACTCATTATAGATACTCAGTATGTATAAGGTATTTGCTTCTCTCTCTCTCTCTCTCTCTCTCTCTCTCTCTCTCACACACACACACACACACACACACACACACACACACACACACAGTTTGGCCACAATACCTCTTATCACTGGCCATCCCCAACACTTATGATTGTAGACCTCTGAGGATTTTACCCATTTGTACATTTTTAAGTTACCACCTATACTTCAGTCACTTTCAAATCTCTTTCTCTAGCTCTAACCTCTCAGCTTTGTGACTCTATCACATCTCCGGCTTCTCTTTCTCTTATGTTGTATAATCTTGTCTCTTCTGTATCTAGCTAAAATTTCAGAAATGAAAAAGAAAAGAGTTCATTATTGTCCCCTTTAAGCTCTTCTCCCAAAACATTTCCTACCAACCACCCTCCACATACACACATACACACAGGTACAAACACATGATGGCAACACTACCAATCCAGTAGTTTTGTATCTATCTGCACCCAAGTCAGGAAGCACACACTCCTTGTTTAACCAACAGTAAAAAGAGATACATAAGATCCTACTGGCATCTCAGGAAGAGTGGTGAGAGATAACTCCATTCTCAAAACAATTTAATGTACAGCTCTGATTCTCTTTTGTCTTCATAATATTAGGCCAAAGAATGGAAAGGAAGCCAGTGGCAGAGGGAGACATTTCTGCTTCTGCTCTAAGTACCGGGTATGATGGACCCCCAGGGGCCTTCTTCGTTTTGCTAGAATGCAACCAGGGACATATGGACCTAGTATAAGTTCACTAGTTAAACTAGTAATGTTTGAATACGATCTAAAAGAACTGTGACTAGCACCACCATTCTATCGAATAAAATTAAAATGTTCTCAAACCCTCCTCTCCACAAACCCGTTCCATTTTCAGACAGTCAGTGTGTAACAACATGGAGACAATTCTTACCTTCCTAGAAAGAGAACTGCTCTTTAGAAGAAGGCCTGTTTGGTCAGGAAAACGTTCTGACAGGCCACATGAGGTTATGAGTTTGACCTCAAGGAGAATGCCTCAGTAATCAGCTAAATGAATTTCAAAGGGTCATAATGGTAGCTATCTACCAAGTTCGTGTTTTGCTGAGTAGGTATGCAATGCTAAAGCCAGATCTGGAAAAAAATCAGGCTCCACCCAAATGACATACCTTCTAGTTCCAAACTGACCAAGTAGGAGGCCAAAGGCCAGGAAGGAAGAACCATCACAGTTATGCAGCTCAGGTGTATGTAGGGAGCAAAGACCTGGGAGAAAGCCAAAAGTCAGGCTGACCACACTAGACAAACAGTGCTAGAACTACAGGATGATGCTTACCCTCAGTGAGAGCCCGAATGTCAGCCACCTGTCATTCCAGTAAATGCATAAAACTGATAGAAAAAATATGCATGTTCCAATCACTAGCAGAGTCAGGATCTGGAGAACAAACAAACAAGTAAAATCCCCTGACTTCCAGGCACTAGGCTTGAATCAGAACTGACCTTGGGAATTGTGCGCGTGTCCCCACTAAGTCAGGGACCTCATTTCTTCATCCTTTTAATCTTATCATCCTACAAACCCCAATATTGGATGGATCTGATCATTTACCTTCTTTGCTCCCAAGTCTTTGTTGTATAGCATGGTCGCCAAAAAAAAACTACACAGCTTCGTGGGCTGATGCCTTTACTAATTGTCATTGCCAGCCTCAGCTGGGCCCTCAGCTTGGCCTAACATCTCTCACTCAGTTTCAACATGGACCATTACAAATATTCACTACTTTTTTTATTCAATACAATCACAAGTAAAGAATATTTTGGAATTACCTTTTCAATGTATATTTTTTCCAACAGATTGTAAGCTTCATGAGATCAAGGAAAATATTTATAATTACATCCTCACTGCCTGGCATAATGTAGGCACATAGTAAGCGATCAATACTTTTTGAGAAGATGAAAAGAATCTACTACCCCAGAACACTATAAATAGTACTTCATAAAGAACATTGACACTAAGGAGACATAACTTTAATTTCTTCCCCTTGAAATATGTAGTCTTTTTATATCTGTCCTACCTGTAGAGTGCTTAGTTTCTTCCTTTCCATAATCTGTATATCTATTAAAGTAACTGAAATAATAATTAAGCCTTCTGACAAAATAACTCCAAGCCTTGCTGGCATTAATGGTTAATATAACAAAATACAGAGGTTGAAAAAAGTAGGTTTACAGTTGTGGGATGCAAAACACAGTTAATACAGCTATTGTAATAATTATAACTTACTTTTATGTCCTTTTCCTTACAAACAACTGTAACTTACTTTGGTCCACCTCTGTATTTAAGAAATATTTTTAATCTTTAAAAAACTCTTCCAGAGAATAGAAAGATATAATTAGGATTATTGCATCAATGTACATAGATAGAATCATGTGTTTTTTATCCTTCCTTTGGTTTTTGTAGTGTATCATGTTTATTGATTTGCACTGTTATGCCAGCCTTGCATCTCAGGAATAAATCCCACTTGATCACAGAATATGATTTTTGTAACATATTGCTAGATCCAGTTTGCTAATATTTTCTTGAGAATTTTTAGCATCTATATTCATCAGGAATATTAGCTTATAATTTTCTTTCTTTGTAGTGTCTTTTTCTGGTTTTGAATTAGGACAATGCTGGCCTCATAGAGTAAGCTTGGTAGTCTTTCCTCCTTTTAAATTTTCTGGAATAACTTGAGGATAAATGTTAGTTCTTCTTTGAGTATTTGGTAAAATTCTCCATTGAAGCCATTTGATCAAGATTTGCTTTACATACTTAGATGTTCCTTTGTTAGGTACATGGATATTTACAAGAGTATATCCTCTTGTTGGACTACTCCCTTTATCATTATGTAGAGTCCTTCTTTTTCTCTTATTATAGCCTTTGTTTTAGTCTATTTTGTGAGATGTAGGTATCGCTACCCCAGCTTTCTTTCATTTCTGTTTGCATGAAATATCTTTGTCAATACCTTTATTTTTTTTTCCTGAATCAAGGATAGTTCTATTTTTAATTTTTTGAGAAAAAACCATACTTTCTTCCATAATGGTTGCAATAATTTACATTCTCAGTGGAAGTGAATCAGGGTTCTTATTTCTTATAGCCTCTCCAATACTTGTTATTACTTGTCTTGATAATAGCCAATCTAACAAGAGTAAGGTGATATCACATTGAAGTTGCATTTCACCAACAGCTAGTGAAAAAGAACACCTTTTCATGAATATTGTTGACCATTTGTATGTCCTCTTGGCAGACATGTCTGTTCAGGGGCTCTCTCTATTTTTTTTTAACATTTTTTAAAATTAATTTTAATGGGGTGATATTGATAAATCAGGGTAAATATGTTCAGAGAAAACATCTCCAGATTATTTTGACATTTGATTATGTTGCACACCCCTCACCCAAAGTCAAATTGTCTTCCAAAACCTTCTATCTGGCTTTATTTGTGCCTCTCCCCTCCCCCCACTTCATCCCTCTCCTTCCTTCCCCCTTCCCCCCACCATGGTTACCATCACACTCTTGTCCATGTCTCTAAGTCTCATTTTTATGTCCCATCTATGTATGGAATCATACAGTTCTTAGTTTTTTCTGATTTACTTATTTCACTCCATATAATGTTACCAAGGTCCATGCATGTTATTGTAAATGAAATGATGTCATCATTTCTTATGGCTGAATAGTATTCCATAGTATATATCAGGGGTCCCCAAACTACAGCCTGCGGGCCACATGCAGACACCTGAGGCCATTTATCCGATTCCCGCCCCAATTCTGGAAGGGGCACCTCTTTCATTGATCGTCAGTGAGAGGAGCATAGTTTCCATTGAAATACTGGTCAGTTTGTTGATTTAAATTTACTTGTTCTTTATTTTTAATATTGTATTTGTTCCCATTTTGTTTTTTTACTTTAAAATACGATATGTGCGGTTGGTTCAGTGGTAGAGTATTAGCCTGGCGTGTGGGAGTCCTGGGTTCGATTCCCGGCCAGGGCACACAGCAGAAGCACCCATCTGCTTTTCCACACCTCCCCCTCTCCTTCCTCTCTGTCTCTCTCTTCCCCTACCACAGCCAAGGCTCCATTGGAGCCAAGTTGGCCCGGGCGCTGGGGATGGCTCTGTGGCCTCTGACTCAGGGGCTAGAATGACACTGGTTGCAGGAGAGCGTCGCCCCAGATGGGCAGAGCATCGCCCCCTGGTGGGCATGCCAGGTGGATCCCGGTCGGGAGCATGCGAGAGTCTGTTTGATTGCCTCCCCATTTCTAACTTCAGAAAAATACAAAAAAATAAAATAAAATAAAATAAAATATGTGCAGTATGCATAGGGATTTGTTCATAGTTTTTTTTATAGTCTGGCCCTCCAATGGTCTGAGGGACAGTGAACTGGCCCCCTGTGTAAAAAGTTTGGGGACCCCTGGTATATATGTACCAAAGCTTTTTAATCCATTCATCCACTGACAAACACTTGGGCTATTTTCAGATCTTCTCTATTGTGAACAATGCTGCCATAAACATGGGGGTGCATTTCTTCTTTTGAAACAGTGCTATGGTGTTCTTGGGGTATATTCCTAAAAGTGGGATAGCTGGGTCAAAAGGCAGTTCGATTTTTAATTTTTTGAGGAATCTCCATGCTGTTTTCCACAGTAGCTGCACCAGTCTGCATTTCCACCAGCAGTGCAGGAGAGTTCCCTTTTCTTCATATCCTCGCCAGCACTTATTCTGTGTCGTTTTGTTGATGAGCACCATTCTGACTGGTGTGAGGTGATATCTCATTGTGGTTTTAATTTGCATTTCTCAAATGATTAGTAATGTTGAGCATTTTTTCATATGCCTATTGGCCATCTGTATGTCCTCTTTGGAGAAGTGTCTATTCATTTCTTTCGCCCATTTTAATTGGATTGTTTCTTTTCCTGGTGTTGAGTTTTACAAGTTCTTTATACATTCTGGTTATCAACCCCTTATCAAACGTATTGTCAAATATGTTCTCCCATTGCGTAGTTTGTCTTTTTATTCTGTTCTTATTGCCTTTAGCTGTGAAGAAGCTTTTTAGTTTGATATAGTCCCATTTGTTTATCCTGTCTTTTATTTCACTACCCAGTGGAGATAAATCAGCAAATATATTGCTGAGAGAGATGTTGGAGAGTTTACTGCCTATGTTTTCTTCTAAGATGCTTATGGTTTCTTGACTTAGATTTAAGTCTTTCACATCCATTTTGAGTTTATTTTTGTGAATGGTGTAAGTTGGTGGTCTAGTTTCATTTTTTTTGCAGGTAGATGTCCAATTTTCCCAACACCATTTATTAAAGAGGCTGTCTTTACTCCATTGTATGCTCTTACCTCCTTTGTCAAATATCAGTTGTCCATAAAGGTGTGGGTTTATTTGTGGGTTCTCTGTTCTGTGCCATTGATCTATATGCCTATTCTTATGCCAGTACCAGGCTGTTTTGAGTACAATGGCCTTGTAGTATAACTTGATATCAGGAAGTGTGATGCCTCCAGTTTTATTCTTCCTTTTCAAGATTGCTGAGACTATTTGTGTTCATTTTTGGTTCCATATAAATTTTTGACATATGTTTTCTATATCTTTGAAGTATGTCATTGGTATTTTAATTGGTATTGCACTGAATTTATAAATTGCTTTGGGTAATATAGACATTTTAATGATGTTTATTCTTCCTAACCATGAGCATGGTATATGCTTCCATTTGTTTGTATCTTCCTTGATTTCTTTTATCAATGTTTTATAATTTTCCAAGTACAAATCTTTAATCTCCTTATTAAATTTACTTCTAAGTACTTTATATTTTGGTTGCAATAGTGAAGGGGATTGTTCCCTTAATTTCTCTTTCAGACAGTTCATTATTGGTGTATAAAAATGCCTCTGATTTCTGAGTATTAATTTTATATCCTGCCACCTTGCTGAATTCATTTATCAGGTCCAGTAGTTTTTTTGAGACTTTAGGGTTTTCTATATACAATATCATATCATCTGCAAATAATGATAGTTTTACTTCTTCTTTTCCAATTTGAATGCCTTTTATTTCTTCTTCTTGT
The DNA here is from genome assembly GCF_036850765.1 of Saccopteryx bilineata. Classification (NCBI taxonomy): domain Eukaryota; kingdom Metazoa; phylum Chordata; class Mammalia; order Chiroptera; family Emballonuridae; genus Saccopteryx; species Saccopteryx bilineata. The sequence continues at coordinate 343,873,531 of NC_089490.1, read as the reverse complement.
CTGATTGCTGTGGCTAGGACTTCCAGGACTATGTTGAATAAAAGTGGTGAAAGGGGGGCACCCCTGCTTTGTTCCTGATCTTAAAGGGATTGCTTTTAATTTTTGCCCATTGAGTATGATGTTGGCTGTGAATCTGTCATAGATGGCCTTTATCATGTTGAGGTATGTTCCTTGTATTCCCACTTTGCTGTGAGTTTTGATCATGAATGGGTGCTGGATTTTATCAAATGCTTTTTCCGCATCTATTGAAATTGTCATGTGCTTTATCTCCTTCTTTTTGTTTATGTGATGAATCACATTGATTGATTTGCAAATATTGTACCAGCCTTGCCTCCCCAGAATAAATCCCACTTGATCATGGTGTTTGATTTTTTTTCAAATATTGTTGGAATAGTTTGCTAATATTTTGTTGAGGATTTTAGCATCTATATTCATCAAGGGTATTGGCCTATAATTTTCTTTCTTTGTGTTGTCTTTGCCTGGTTTTGGAATCAGAATTATGCTCGCCTCATAAAAGGAGCTTGGAAGTCTTCCTTTCCCTTGAATTTTCTGAAATAGCTTGAGAAATATAGGAGTTAGTTCTTATTTGATATTTGGTAGAACTCACTTGGTAGAAGCCATCAGACCCAGGACTTTTCTTTGTTGGGAGTTTTTTGATAACTGTTTCGATCTCATTTGTTGTAATTGGTCTGTTTAGGTTTTCTGATTCTTCCAGATTGATTTTTGGAAGATTGTATGTTTCAAGGAATTTGTCCATTTCATCTAGGTTGTCTAGTTTTTTGGCATATAGTTCTTCGTAGTATTTTCTTACAATATTTTTTATTTCTTTTCTGTCAGTTGTTATTTCTCCACTCTCATTTCTAATTTTATTTATTTGAGTCCTCTCTCTTTTTTTCTTGGTGAGTCTAGTTAAAGGTTCATCTATCTTGTTTACCTTTTCAACAAACCAGCTCCTGGTTTCATTGATCCTCTGTTTTATTTCTTTAGCCTCTATGTGATTTATTTCTGCTCTGATCTTTATAATTTCTTTCCTTCTACTACATTTGGGCTTTACTTGCTGTTCTTTTTCTAGTTCTTTTAGATGCAGGGTTAAGTTGTTTATTTGAGCTTTTCTAGCTTCTTAAAGTGTGCCTATAGTGCTATAAACTTCCTTCTCAGTACTGCTTTTGCTGCATTCCATAAATTTTGAGTTGTTGTATGCTCATTATTATTTGTTTCTAGGATTTTTTAATTTTTTCTTTGATCTCCTTCTGAATCCATTCATTATTTAACAACCTGCTATTTAGTTTCCATGTGTTTGAGAATTTTTGAGTTTTTCTGTTGTTGTTGATTTCTAGTTTTATGCCATTGTGATCAGAGAAAGTGCTTGATATGATTTTAATCTTCTTAAAATTGTTGAGACCACTTTTGTGCCCTATCATGTGGTCTATCCTAGAGAATGTACCATGAGCATTTGAAAAGAATGTATATTCTGCTGCTTTAGGGTGAATAGTTCTGAAGATATCTATTAAATCCAGTTGATCTAGTGTGTCTTTTAAGTGTGCTGTTTCTTTGTTAATTTTCTTTCTTGAGGATCTATCTAATGATGTTAATGGGGTATTGAAATCCCCTACTATTATAGTATTGCTGTTGATCTCCCACTTTATATCCATCAAAGTCTGCTTTATATATTTAGGTGCTCCTATATTTGGTGCATAGATATTTATAATAGTTATATCTTCCTGTTGGATTGCTCCTTTTATCATTATGTAGTAACCTTCTTTATCTCTTACTATAGCCTTTGTTTTAAAGTCCATTTTTTCTGATATAAGTATTGTTACCCTAGCTTTTTTTTTCATTTCCATTTGCATGAAATATTTTTTTCATCCTTTTACCTTCAATCTATGTGCATCTTTTGTTTTAAGGTGTGCCTCTTGTAGACAGTATATGTACCAGTCCTGTTTTCTTATCCATGCAGCTACCCTATATCTTTTGATTGGATCATTTAATCCATTTACATTTAAGGCTATTATTGATATGTAGTTGTTTATTGTCATTTTATTCGTTAAAGCTGTATTCCTCTTTTGCTATGTTCTTTTCCCACTTTGATCTGTTTACAACAGGCCCCTTAACATTTCCTGTAGTATTGGTTTGGTTGTAATGAATTCCTTGAACTTTTTTTTGTCTGGGAAGCTGTTTATTTCTCCTTCAATTTTAAATGATAGCCTTGCTGGATAAAGTAGTCTTGGTTGTAGGTTCTTGTTCTGCATTACTTTGAATATTTCTTGCCATTCCCTTCTAGCCTCCAGTGTTTCTGTTGAAAAGTCAGATTTCTTCCTTATGTGGGCTCCTTTGTAGGTGATAGCCTTTTTTTCTCTAGCAGCTTTTAATATTTTCTCTTCATCACTTAGCTTTGGTATTTTAATTATGATGTGTCTTGGTGTAGATTTCTTTGGGTTTCTCTTTAATGGAGTTCTCTGTGCTTCTTGAACTTATGAGACTTTTTCCTGCATTAATTTAGGGAAGTTTTCAGCTATGATATGATTGAACAAAGTCTCTATCCCTTGTTCTTTCTCTCCTTCTTCAGGAACCCCTATGATGCAAATGTTATTTCTCTTCATGTTGTCACAGAGCTCTCTTAGAGGTTCCTCAGACTTTTGAGTCTCTTTTCTTTTTTCTGCTCTGCTTCCATGCCTTCATTCAACTTGTCCTCCAACTCACTGATTCTATCCTCAGCTTCATCCATCCTGTTTTTAATTTCTTCCATTGTGTCCTTCATTTCTGATATTGTATTTGTCATCTCCAACTGACTCTTTTTAAATATTTCAATGTCCTTTTTTATACTTGCTATTTCTTCATTTAGGTTTTCATAATGACCATTTATTGTTGTTCTAAGATCACTAAGCATCCTTACAATTATTATTTTAAACTCTGCAATAGGAAGTTTGGTTGTTTCCATATCACTCAGTTCATTTCCTGGAGGTTTCTCTTGTGGTTTCATTTGGATTGCACTTCTCTGTCTTCTCATTATGTCTGTGTGTTTGGGTTTATTGTGTGTAAAGCTAGTTGAGTCTAGGTTTGGTGTTGTCTGCCTCCAGTTTTCAGTTGTCCATACTTTATTTATTTATTTATTTATTTATTTATTTATTTATTTATTTATGATAGAGACTGGCAGACAGGAAGGAAGAGAGATGAAAAGCATCAATTCTTCATTGCAGCACCTTAGTTGTTCACTGATTGCTTTCTAATATGTGCCTTGACCCGGGGCTACAGCAGACCGAGTGACCCCTTGCTCAAGCCAGTGACCTTAGGCTCAGGTTGGTGAGCCTTGCTCAAACCTGATGAGCCTGCACTCAAGCTGGCGTCCTTGGGGTTTTGCACCTGGGTTCTCTGCTTCCCAGTCTGATGCTCTATCCACTGAGCCACTGCATGGTCAGGCCATGCCTTTACTTTTAGTTTGTATTTTTCATTCTGAGGTATATCTCCTGTAGACACTGTATATATAGGTTTTGCTTTCTTATTCATTCAGCTACCCTATGTCTTTTTATTGGAGCACTTAAACCACTTACATTTAAAGTAATAATTGGTAAGTATATACTTATTGCTATTTTATTCTTTTAACCCTCTTCCTCCTGCTCCTCTTCCTTCTCCCTCTCTTCCTCTTCTGCTTTTTAAAGTAGACCTGTTAACATTTCTTGTAATACTGGTATGGTGGTAACAACTCTTTAGCTTTTTCTTGTCTGGGATGCTTTTTATTTCTCCTTCAATTTTAAAAGATAGCCTTCCTGGTTTGAACAGCCTTGGTTGTAGGTCCTTGGTTTTCATCACTTTGAATTTTTCATGCCAATCCTATCTGGCCTGCAAAGTTTCTGTTGAGAAATCAGCTGATAGTCTTATGGCAGCTCCCTTGTAGGTAACTTTCTTTTGTGGCTTTTAAAATTCTCTCCTTCTCTTTAACCTTTGTCATTTTAATTATGCAGCTGATTTCTAAACATTTATTTTTTAATATGTGTCTTGGTGTAAACCTCTTTGGGTGCATCTTGTTTGGGACTCTCTGTACTTCCTGAACTTGTGTGTCTTTTTCCTTTATCAGGTTTTCAAAATTTTTAGTCATCTCTTCAAATAGGTACTCAATCCCTTGCTCTCTTTCTTCTCCTTCTGGAACCCCTATGACTCTAATGTTGGTATGGTTTTTGTGGTCCCAAATGTCCCTTAAACTAGTCTCCATTTTAAATAATTTTTTCTTTTTGCTGCTCTGATTGCATGTTCTTTTCTATCTTGTCTTCCAACACGCTGATTTACTCCTCTGCTTCATCGAATTACTATTTATTCCTTTCATTATATTCTTGATGTCAGATATTGTATTCTTCATTTTGAGCGGTCCTTTTTTTAAGGTTTCTATGTCATTTTTCATGCTGCTGTAGTTTTCACTAAGTTTCTTGAGCATCCTTATTACCCTTACTTTGAACTTGGTATCTGATAAATTGCTCACCACCATTTCATTTAGCTCTTTTCCTGGTGATTTCTTCTGTTCTTTCAATTGGGGCCTATTACTTTGTCTCCCTATTTTGACTGCCTATTTGTGTTTGTTTCTATGTATTAGATAGATCTGCTATGACTCCTAATTTTGTGGGGTGGTCTTATGTAGTAGGTGTCCTGTGGGATCCAGTGGCACAGGCTATTTAATCACCTGCCCTGGATGCTCCAGGAATGTCCCTTCTTGGGTTATGGGGGTTTTCCTGTTATAATTAAGTCTTGGTTGCTATTGGCCCATTCATGCATGGGATTGACCCTCAGGCTGGAATTTGCCTCAGCTGGATTTGGTGCCTGCTGAGCTCTACCTTTGGATATGCTGCTTGTTAAGTTTATTGATTCTTGCACTAATGCTGAATTTGACCACAGAGTGTATTGGTTCTGGGCCTCTTGGGAGAGACTCTGGTGCTGCCAAATGTCAGACACTGTCTGTGGCAGGCCCTGGGCAACCTGTTTGGAGCTACAAGTGATAAACATATTTTAAGGCTGCCTCTGGAGGGCTTGGTTATGTGTGGAAAGAACATAACTGCACACCAAGGCCCTCTTTTACTGGCATCCAGCTCAGGGGCAGGTCAGCAAAAGTCCCAAGGCACCCTGAGATCTGCCTCCAGCTGCCTCTGCCTGCTGGCTGTGTGTTAGGCTCAGTCACTGAAAAAGCCTCTGGTGGAGATGGAGGATGGGACTAATGGATTTCCCTTGAGGGGGAAGTGCCAGTCAGGCTTCAGAGAAGGTGGTGGGTATGGCCCTGCTCCAGAGCCACAGAACTGAGTCTGTACCAGGTTTTGCCTCAATCTTGGCAAGGCAGAGCCACTAGGAATTGGGCGGATGGTGCCTCCAGAGCCTGGAGCATGGGTCTTCCAGAATCCATGAAGGTAGTTCTATTGGATCTCCCATGAGGGAGAAGTACCATTCATGCTCATGGGAAAGTGGGGGGAGTGGCTCCCACCTCACAGCCAGACAACTCAGTCACCAATAACACTTGAGTCTAGCCAAACTTAAACCATGGACAAGGCAGCTGACTCCTCATCAGGGCCTAATCCTCTCAGGATGGGGTGAGAGGGAGTCCAGATGGTGAAGCAACTGCTTTTTTCCAGGCTGATGCCACAGGGGGGAGAGTGTTCAACCCAAAAAAAGATGGTGTCTGCTATACTGGAGAATGATTCAGCACAGGGATCCTGGTAGCTGTACCTCCAGCTCTCTCCCCAGAGTAACAAGCCCCAGATTCCTCTCACCACTCTAGTCTGCTCTGCCCTCCTTCACCAGAAACCAGGGGGAGTGCATGTGATAAAAATTTTGTGTTGGCCCTTTAAGATGTTTCCTTTGTCTCTGCAGATTTGCATCTCTTTCTGACTGACTGAAACACCACTGCTTTTCACAGCCATATGTTATCCAAGTGCCTTTTCCAGGCACTGGTCCTCTGGGCCGAGTAGCTCAGCTTGGGGTTTAGGTCCCACATTACTTAGGGGAAACCCCCTGCAGTCAAAATACACCTCTGAACCCTCAGCCACCACCCATAAAAACCAGGCCAGTCTTTTTCTTGTTTCTGCTCTTCCTATCAGTCTCAACATGGCATCTTCTGTGAATCCTTGATTAAAGACTAATTTTCAGTTAGTCTTCAATTGATTACTTATGATCACTATTCTTAAATTTAGTTGTAATTCCAGTTTAATCCTGGGAGGAGGAGAGTGTAGCTTCCACCTACTCTGCCACCATCTTAGATGCTACCACCCCCTTCTCCTGCCCCAGGTAAAACATCTTCTTTGAAGAAATCTATCCTGTCAAATTCAGATACTCATAAAAAGTCCTATTTTCTCCTCCACTAAAATACATTCTGGTCTTAGACTTAAAATGTGTGGTGTCTTTCGAGCATATCATGTGGAAACACTGCTTCACAGAAGAAGCTTTGTGGTTATAGAGCATCTGTACCTTATATTCCATTAATTATCCAACTCCAGCCTGCCACATCTCCCACTATACAAATATTTGAATTCCAGGTTGCTTTACAATAAACAACTCTGGCATAATAGGTTATATCCTGCTATATATTTTGTAGATAAGGACTCACATTATGTTTGGTTAATAAGCATCTTTATATGTGTTTCCCAGGAAGTTGGGTTATCAATATGTTTACAAGGAGTTTTGATTGAGATCATTCTTTCTTCTTTGAACATCCTTAGGTGAAAGGGGAATAGGTTACAGGCTTGGTGCTAACCTTCACCTTTCAGATTTACTCAGAGTAAACTAAAATTAAAATAAGCCATACAGAATCTTCCTTGCCAACAGAAGCAGTCTCTCAAGTAAAAGCTTAGCATTTTGTTGGTTCAAAATTTATTGATATGAGTAAATCTATTAGAGCTTTTGAATTCATTGACCAGAATCCAGGTATTTATTTATTTATTTATTTATTTATTTATTTATTTATTTAGTGTTTTGGTTTTCTTTTTTTTAATTTTTAAATTTTATTTAGAAAATTAACTTTAACACAATGACATTGATCAATCAGAGTACATAGGTTTCAGGTAAACATTTCTATAGCATTTGAACTGTTGATTATGTTGTATACCCATCACCCAAAGTCAAATTATTGTCCATCACCTTATATTTGTCTCTCTTTATACCCTCGTCCCCCACATCTCCTTCCCCCTGGTAACCACTGCACTTTTATCTACATCCATGAGTCTCAGTTTTATATCCCACCTGTGTGTAAAATCATACAGTTCTTAGCTTTTTCTGATTTACTTATTTCACTCAGTATAATGTTCAAAAGGTCCATCCATGTTGTCATATATGTCACTGTATCATCATTTCTTATGTCTGAGTAGTAGTCCATTGTATATATGTATTATATCTTCTTTATCCAATCCTCTATTGAGGGACACTTTGATTGTTTCCATGTCTTGGCCACTGTGAATAATGCGGTGATGAACATGGGGGTGCATGTGTCTTTACATACCAATGTTTTTGAGTTTTGGCGGTTGATACCCAGTAGAAGGATTGCTGGGTCATATTGTAATTCTATTCTTAATTTTTTGAGGAATCACCATACTTTATTTCATAATGGTTGTACTACTTTACATTTCTACCAGCGGCAAATGAGCATTCCTTTTTCTCCACAGCCTCTCCAATACTTGTTATTACCTGTCTTGATGATAATAGTAAATCTAATAGGTGTGAAGTTTTGATTTGCATTTCTCGATTAGCTGGTGAAGATGAGCATCTTTTTTTTTTCATTTCTTTTTTTTTATTAAATTTAATGCAGTGACATTGATAAATCAGAGTACATATGTTGAGAGAAAATATCTCTAGATTATTTTGACATTTGTTTGTGCTGCATACCCCTCCCCCAAAGTTAAATTGTCTTCTGTCACCTTCTATCTGGTTTTCTTTGTGCCCCTCCCCTCCCCTAACCCCTCTCTCCTTCTTCACCCCATCCCCACTCCCCCAACCCCCCGCCCCTGTTGCCATCACATTCTTGTTCATGTCTCTGAGTCTCATTTTTATGTCCCTTCTATGTATGGATTCATCTTAGTTTTTTTCCTGCTTTACTTATTTCACTCCGTATAATGTTGTCAAGGTCCATCCATGTTATTGTAAATGATCCGATGTCATCATTTCTTATGGCTGAGTAGTATTCCATAGTATATATGTACCAAAGCTTTTTAATCCACTCGTCCTCTGACGGACACTTGGGCTGTTTCCAGATCTTCGCTATTGTGAACAATGCTGCCACAAACATGCGGGTGCATTTCTCCTTTTCGAGCCGTTCTATGGTGTCCTTGGGGTATATTCCTAAAAGTGGGATAGCTGGGTCAAAAGGCAGTTCGATTTTCAGTTTTTTGAGGAATCTCCATACTGTTTTCCACAGTGGCTGCACCAGTCTGCATTCCCACCAGCAGTGCAGGAGGGTTCCCTTTTCTCCACATCCTCGCCAGCACTTATTCTGTGTTGTTTTGTTGATAAGCGCCATTCTGACTGGTGTGAGGTGATATCTCATTGTGGTTTTAATTTGCATTTCTCTAATGATTAGTGATGTTGAGCATTTTTTCATATGCCTATTGGCCATCTGTATGTCCTCTTTGGAGAAGTGTCTATTCATCTCTTTTGCCCATTTTTGGATTGGGTTGTTTGTCTTCCTGGTGTTGAGTTTTACAAGTTCTTTATAAATTTTGGTTATTAACCCCTTATCAGACATATTATCAAATATGTTCTCCCATTGTGTAGTTTGTCTTTTTATTCTGTTCCTGTTGTCTTTAGCTGTGCAAAAGCTTTTTAGTTTGATATAGTCCCATTTGTTTATCCTGTCTTTTATTTCACTTCCCTGTGGAGATAAATCAGCAAATATATTGCTCCGAGAGATGTCGGAGAGCTTACTGCCTATGTTTTCTTCTAAGATGCTTATGGTTTCATGGCCGACATTTAAGTCTTTTATCCATTTTGAGTTTATTTTTGTGAGTGGTGTAAGCTGGTGTTCTAGTTTCATTTTTTTGCAGGTAGCTGTCCAATTTTCCCAACACCATTTGTTAAAGAGGCTGTCTTTACTCCATTGTATTTCCTTACCTCCTTAGTCAAATATCAGTTGTCCATAGAAATGTGGGTTTATTTCTGGGTTCTCTGTTCTGTTCCATTGATCTATATGCCTGTTCTTATGCCAGTACCAGGCTGTTTTGAGTACAATGGCCTTGTAGTATAACTTGATATCAGGAAGTGTGATACCTCCCACTTTATTCTTCTTTTTTAAGATTGCTGAGGCTATTCGTGTCCTCTTGTTTCCATATAAATTTTTGGAATATGTGTTCTATATCTTTGAAGTATGTCATTGGTATTTTAATTGGTATTGCATTGAATTTATAGATTGCTTTGGGTAATATAGACATTTTAATGATGTTTATTCTTCCTAACCATGAGCATGGAATATGCTTCCACTTGTTTGTATCTTCCTTGATTTCTTTTATCAATGCTTTGTAATTTTCCGAGTACAAGTCTTTAGTTTCCTTGGTTAAGTTTATTCCTAGGTACTTTATTTTTTTGGTTGTAATTGTGAAGGGGATTGTTTCCTTAATTTCTCTGACTGTTCATTGTTGGTGTATAAAAATGCTTCTGATTTCTGAGTATTGATTTTATATCCTGCCACTTTGCTGAATTTATTTATCAGGTCCAGTAGTTTTTTGACTGAGACTTTAGGGTTTTCTATATACAGTATCATATCATCTGCAAATAATGATAGTTTTACTTCTTCTTTTCCAACTTGGATGCCTTTTATTTCTTCTTCTTGTCTGATTGTGGCTAGGACTTCCAGGACTATGTTAAATAAGAGTGGTGAAAGGGGGCACCCCTGCCTTGTTCCTGATCTTAAGGGGATTGCTTTTAATTTTTGCCCATTGAGTATGATGTTGGCTGTGGGTTTCTCATAGATGGCTTTTATCACATTGAGATATGTTCCCTGTATTCCCACTTTGCTGAGAGTTTTGATCATGAATGGGTGCTGGATTTTATCAAATGCTTTTTCTGCATCTATTGAAATTATCATATGGTTTTTCTCCTTCTTTTTGTTTATGTAATGAATCACATTGATTGATTTATGAATATTGTACCAGCCTTGCCTCCCCAGAATAAATCCCACTTGATCATGGTGTTTGATTTTTTCCATATATTGTTGGATCCGGTTTGCTAATATTTTGTTGAGGATTTTAGCATCTATATTCATCAAGGATATTGGCCTATAATTTTCTTTCTTTGTGTTGTCTTTGCCTGGTTTTGGAATCAGAATTATGCTCGCCTCATAAAAGGAGCTTGGAAGTCTTCCTTCCTCTTGAATTTTTTGAAATAGTTTGAGAAGGATAGGAGTTAGTTCTTCTTTGAATATTTGGTAGAATTCCGTTATGAAGCCATCGGGTCCCGGACTTTTCTTTGTTGGGAGTTTTTTGATAACTGTTTCGATCTCATTTGTTGTAATTGGTCTGTTTAGGTTTTCTGATTCTTCCAGATTGATTTTTGGAAGAATGTATGTTTCAAGGAATTTGTCCATTTCATCTAGGTTGTCTAGTTTTTTGGCATACAGTTCTTCATAGTATTTTCTTACAATATTTTGTATTTCTGTTGTGTCAGTTATTTCTCCTCTCTCATTTCTAATTTTATTTATTTGAGTCCTCTCTCTCTTTTTCTTGGTGAGTCTACTTAAAGGTCCATCAATCTTGTTTACCTTTTCAAAGAACCAGCTCCTAGTTTCATTGATCCTCTGTATTGTTTCTTTAGCCTCTATGTCATTTATTTCTGCTCTGATTTTTATTATTTCCTTCCTTCTACTACATTTGGGCTTTACTTGCTGTTCTTTTTCTAATTCTTTTAGATGCAGGATTAAGTTGTTTATTTGAGCTTTTTCTAGCTTCTGCAAGTGTTCTTGTAGTGCTATGAACTTCCCTCTCAGCACTGCTTTCACTGTGTCCCATAAATTTTGAGTTGTTGTATGCTCATTGTCATTTGTTTCTAGGAATTTTTTATTTCTTCTTTGATCTCATTCTTAATCCATTCATTATTTAACACTCTGCTATTTAGTTTCCATGTGTTTGAGAATTTTTGAGCTTTTCTGCTGTGATTCATTTCTAGTTTCATGCTGTTGTGGTAGGAGAAAGTGCTTGATATGATTTCCGTCTTCTTAAATTTGTTGAGACCACTTTTGTGCCCTAACATGTGGTCTATCCTAGAGAATGTACCATGAGCACTTGAAAAGAATGTATATTCTGCTGCTTTAGGGTGAAAGGTTCTGAAGATATCTATTAAATCGAGTTGATCTAGTGTTTCCAATAAGTCTGCTGTTTCTTTGTTAATTTTCTTTCTTGAGGATCTATCTAGTGATGTTAGTGGGGTATTGAAATCCCCTACTATTATAGTATTGCTATTGATCTCGCCCTTTAAATCCATCAAAGTCTGTTTTATATATTTGGGTGCTCCTATATTAGGTGCATAGATATTTATAATAGTTATATCTTCCTGTTGGATTACTCCCTTTATCATTATGTAGTGGCCTTCTTTATCTCTTACTATATCCTTTGTTTTTAAGTCCAATTTGTCTGATATAAGTATTGCTACCCCAGCTTTTTTTTCATTTCCGTTTGCATGAAATGTTTTTTTCCATCCTTTTACCTTCAATCTATGTGTGTCTTTTGTTCTAAGGTGTGTCTCTTGTAGACAGCATATGTATGGGTCCTGTTTTCTTATCCACACAGCTACCCTATGTCTTTTGATTGGATCATTTAATCCATTTACATTTAAGGTTATTATTGATATGTAGTTGTTTATTGCCATTTTCTTCTTTAAAGGTGTATTCCTTTTTTTGCTATATTCTTTTCCCACTTTGATCTGTTTACAACAGGCCCCTTAACATTTCCTGCAGCATTGGTTTGGTTGTAATGAATTCCTTGAGTTGTTTTTTGTCTGGGAAGCTTTTTATTTCTCCTTCGATTTTAAACGATAGCCTTGCTGGATAAAGTAGTCTTGGTTGTAGGTTATTGTTCTGCATTACTTTGAATATTTCTTGCCATTCCCTTCTGGCCTCAAGTGTTTCTGTTGAGAAGTCAGATGTCATCCTTATGGGGGCTCCTTTGTAGGTGATAACTTTTTTTTCTCCTGCAGCTTTTAATATTTTCTCTTTATCGCTTAGCTTTGGTATTTTAATTATGATGTGTCTTGGTGTAGGTTTCTTTGGGTTTCTCTTTAATGGAGTCCTCTGTGCTTCTTGGATTTGTGAGAGTTTCTCTTGCATTAATTTAGGGAAGTTTTCAGTTATGATATGATTGAACAAAGTCTCTATCCCTTGTTCTTTTTCTTCTTCTTCAGGAACCCCTATGATGCGGATGTTATTTCTCTTCATGTTGTCACAGAGCTCTCTAAGAGTTTCCTCTGACTTTTTGAGTCTTTTTTCTTTCTTCTCTGCTTTCATGCCTTCATTCCAGTTGTCCTCTAACTCGCTGATTCGGTCCTCTGCTCTATCTGTCCTGTTTTTAATTCCTTCCATTGTGGTCTTTATTTCTGATATTGTATTTGTCGTCTCCAATTGATTCTTTTTTATACTTGCTATTTCTTTATTAAGGTTTTCAAACTGCCCCTCCATTGTTGTTCTAAGATCCCTAAGCATCCTTACAATCATTATTTTGAACTCCGCATCTGGAAGTTTGATTATTTCCATATCACTCAGTTCATCTCTCGAAGGTGTCTCTTGTGGTTTCATTTGGATTGCACTCCTTTGTCTTCTCATCCTCTTTTTTATTTTTTTATTTGTAGAGTTGGTTGAGTCTAGGTTTGGTGTTGTCTGCCTCCAGTTTTTAGTTGTGTTATTTCTATGTCTTCTTGGATTGGTATCAGCTGTTATCTGTAATCCACTTTTGGATTTGGGCAGCTTTGAAGTCTTGATTTGTTTGTTTTCTTAACAGGTGATAGTCTTGTTAACTGATCTCAGCAGGGGGCTTCCTTGAAACTGTAACCAGGAATGCTGTGGGTGTAACCTGAGAAGCTGAAGGTCTCTTCCACCAACTAATCTCACTGGGGGCAGGGTTTTTTCTCAGCTTCAGTAGGGGGAGGTGTATCTCAGATCTCCATGGAGACCTGAGTTACTACCCCTCCTCCCCACTTCTTGTTTTCAGCTGTGTCTTGTTGCGCTGATTGGAGCTGGATAGATGTCCAGAGATCTCTGATCCGGAAGCACTTCAGCTCTGTTTTGTGAAAGGTTCAGTCCCTCCCCCAGCTATGGCCGCCTCCAGCATGAATGAGTCAGCTTTTTTATTCCGTTTCTTGCATACCTTAGCCCCTCACAGTCTGTCCCTCTCCCTGTCCTTTTCACTTGGGAGATAAGCTGGTCTTTTCAACCCACCTTGCTCCCTGGTCGCCAGGTAAGTGGCTGTGATCAGTAGTTTCTGCTCTTTTTCCTCTGTGAAATCCTCTCTGGGCTCTCAGCCTCACCCTCCCCCCCTTCCGTTCCTGTAAGCAAAGGAGATTCAGGCACTCCTTACCAGGATTATTGTGGCTTCCTCTTTGCTCCTTGGTTTTTGAGAGCTGTTCTTGCAGTTCAGTGTTGGTTTTTCATGCTGATTTTTCCTAAATTGATTTGTATTCCAGTTTAGTGTGGAGAGCTGGGCGTCTGTGCGTCCGCCTACTCCGCTGCCATCTTGGAACTCAGAATCCAGGTATTTCTGACATTGAAGTGGTTCTAACTGTTTCTTTGGTTTTCTAAACCTTGGCTCAGCAGTGGCCTATGCTTAATGAAATTGGTGTTATATAAAAGAAAGTATGCAAAAATTTACTGAGAAAAGTTTGCTGGATTGGCATCACCCATGATAAGCTCATCTGATTGAGATCACTCCCTATCATGTTCTATGGGAGGTCTCAGAGAACACCAAAAAATACACTGGTAAGGAAGTGTCCGAATCCATGAAAAGCATTGCAGTGGCTCTCCTCTATGCCTGAATAAAGGCGAGAGATGCTGCCATTGAAACTGGCTTCCTGAATTCAAAGGCATTGATGAAAACCTTCTGTGGCAGACAATATGTAGCAACAGAGGCAAGGTAAGCATGATTTCAATAACAGGTATGGGAATGTGCTATGAAAATATGCAGTTAGGATAACAATTAGAGACAGTGAGGCACCTGACAAAAGGCCTGAGCAGATGAGAGTCCAGGGGCCTCTCTGACCCTGTACTGGAGACAGTATGTGCTGGAAACAGCAAAACAGCAGGTAAGATTCAGCAATAAAAAATTTTAGGCTCTCAGAACACAGATTAGAAGTCCACATGTTCCTTGCTCTTTATTTCACCCCCTGAAAACTTCTTCTTTATGCTTCCTTGAGTTATTTCTACTTGTTAATAAATATCTGAGTAAGTCTGGGGATGGGGCTTCAGTCCTTCGATCTGTTGACTGGGACTTTTGTCTACCCTTCACCTCTTGGTGCACTTCCTCTGGTCTCTGAGTAGTTTTTCTCATTTGTGACAAATAGGTATGAGCCTAGAATGTCACCAGAATGGCTTATCCCATAGGGATTCTTTGTAGTGACAAACTGATCATGGTGTCTCAACTCAAAAGCAGATAGTGATCACAAGAATCCAATTTTCTTCACTTCTCAATCTACATTCTTTCCCTATAAGACCTTATGACTTTAATTTCATCTGTTCTAATAACTCTTAAATCTAGATTTCCAGTTTATATATCTCATTATTGACTTAAAGGAAATTTAAGGAGACCACTCAAAGAGTGTGGCATGTTCCTGGATTTCAGGAAACACAAGAAAAGGTATCAAACTCATGCCTGAAACAGTCTATAAAAAAGCAAGAGGCTGTTAGTGGAGCTGCTCAAGCACATGATAGAGAAAAATAAGGGAGATATATTAGAAATGACGTGCATATCAAAGGTCACAGATGGTGGGTCAAAACCAAATATGCCTGCTTTCTGGGGATCAAATACAAATTCTGTGAGAGAAGCCATGCTGGTGTAATTTTAAATTTATTTATTTATTTTTTTAGAGAAGAGACAGAGAGAGAGAAGGGGGGAGGAGTTGGAAGCATCAACTCCCATATGTACCTTGACCAGGCAAGCCCAGGGTTTTGAACCAGTGACCTCAGCATTTCCAGGTCGACGCTTTATCCACTGCACCACCACAGGTCAGGCGCTGGTGTCATTTTAAATAGCTCATATGTAGGGACCTCACCAGACAAATTTCAGGAGGTATAGGAAGACAAGCATTGACTCCACCAAGAGAGTCGTAGTCAAGGTTCTCAGCAGAAGGATCTTTGCAAATACACAAAGAAGAAGCCCCTGGGATAAAGAGCCAACAACTGTGCATTTACCTGGTCCTGATGGATCAACCCCAAATGACGCTCTTGCCCTTCCTTGTGGGACTGTGCTCTTTTATTCCATCTCCTATTCCCCTGAGCCATCTCTTCTTTGGTGAAAAATAGGTAATAGGATCATCATGTTCTCTCCACCAGTGCAGGCTTCCACCAATAGGGGAAGGGGAAAGTCTTATAAAGTTGGAGGTTGGGTTATTACAATGAACTGATTTTTTGTGTGTGTATTTTTCTGAAGTTAGAAGTGGGAAGGCAGTCAGATAGGCTCCTGCATGCACCTGACTGGGATCCACCTGTCATGCCCACTAGGGGGCGAAGCTCGGCTCATCTGGGGCATTGCTCCACTGCAGCTGGAGCCATTCTAGCACCTGAGGTGGAGGCCATGGAGCCATCCTCAGCGCCTGGGCCAACTTTGCTCCAATGGAGCCTTGGCTGTGGGAGAGGAAGAGAGAGAGAGAGGAAGGAGGTGGGGAAGGTTGGAGAATCAGATAAACACTTTTGCTGTGTGCCCTGGTCTGGAATCGAACTCAGGACTTCCACACACCGAGCCAACACTCTTCTGCTGAGCCAACCAGCCAGGGCCTGAACTGAATTCTTAAATGACTGAAATGAGAATGTTCTTGTGACTACATAGGACTGGGAAAGTAATGGAGCTTGCCTAAGATCTTATTAGGATGGAAGAATAGAATTATAGAGTAAGTTTAATAAGGAATGGTAAGAAAAAATAAAGTTTGGGTTCAGATCCTTCCATAAATCAGTTACTGAAATTTCATTTAGTAAATCTATTAGAAATGTAATGATTTCAGTTAAAACAGAGTAAGTAGATCTCTTCTTTTAAAGGGGAACTCTGAAAAAAGTGCACCTCTATTCTGAACAGTAAGTGCCAAAGAGGTACATTCAGTCTTGGTCTAAGGTCTCCTATTAAGACTCAGCTGTCCTACCTTATGACACCAGTGCAGGTATGGTTTATATTCTTCCTTAATCAACAACAATCCAAGTACCTGAATAAGAAAAGAAGAAAAAGGGCATGATTTTGAAATCACCATCTTGTGGCCCACAGCACTGTTGTGTATTCAAATAACTCTCTCTACATTCGCTTCTTGCTATACCTGCACTTTTCAACCTCTGGGGGCTTGCCATGCTGTTCCTCTGCCTGAGAAGTGCTCCCTCCTCATGCCACTGACCTTCCAAAGCCAGTTCATATGTCACCTCCTATTTGTAACTTTTACCGGCACCCCAAGGAAGTACTTATTATTTTCTCTGGGATTTCATAACCACCACACAGCTATCCTTCCTGAGTACCCACCAATTTCTTTACCCTGTGATGGAACTTGTTCCTGGTATTACTTAGACTCATTTGTGAGAGAATAGAGGTCAGGGACCAGCCCTTCCCAAGGTCATTTAAAGGTTCTTATTCTTGAGGAACCAGTGTCGTCATTACAACTATTAACCACTGCTGTTAACACTGATATTTAGTGTTAGATTTGAATTTAAATGTTAGTTAGATTTGAATTTAAATCTAGCTAGGCATCAAGTCTTTGTGGAAATGCAACATAAAAACTTGAGTCCCCAGATGCTTAATGTACTACTAAAGTTGGAATATATGTGACACGTTTTATCAAAATAACTATTTCTTCACCATGGCCTACATAATACCATTTTATTTAATATTATTTTCATTTTCAATTGAAAGAAAAGAAAAGGAGACTCATAAGAATCATATGATATGATCAAGTTACAAAATAACCTAAAGATAAAACTGTAAATAGAACTCAGGTCTGTTTGTTCACTGTTGTTATTATTGTGTATATCCAAAAAGAGCTAGTGTAGAGTAGGACGTCTGTTAAAATATATGCCTCATTGGACAGTAGAGCTCATTCCCACCTTAGACGCTAACTACAGCATTTCATGTTTATTGTATATGAAAGCAGTACAATTCTGTGGCCAGAGTTGGCCCACAGGACATCATTCATCGGCATTTTCCCATTATGAAGAAAAGCGTCTAACTGGTTTCTCTGCCTATAGTCACCCTCCACACCACAACTTCTAGGATGATTTTCCTAAAATAAAAATCTGATCTGACTTATGCTAAATTTTTTAGACTTACTTTTCAGGCCTTTCAAAAGCTGTTGCAAGCTTATCTTTTTAGCCATGTTCCCCACTATTCTTCATTATGCCCTTTAGGCTGCCAGCACTAACCTCTCCCTCTTATTTTGCCACAGCCCATATTTTCCTATCTTGCCAACTCTATCATGATGTTCCCTCAGGCTGGAATGTTCTTCTTCATCCCCATATACTCTATACTCACATCCAAATCCAATATCCCTTCAAGATCCCACTCCAATGCCGACTATTCCAAGAAGCCTTACTTAAGCCTCTTGGCAGAAGTCATCTCTTCCTCTCAGAATCCCTACAGAACTTTATTGAGGTCTCTCTAATGACAATTATAATGTTCTGCTTGTGTTAGTTTTTTAATTCTTCTATGATTATGGTGCCCTACTCAATTCCAAACTCGTTGAATTAAGGGACTATAGTATGCTTACATTTCAGACCTATCTCTTTGAAGAGCCCTGCATGAAATCAGAAACTGCTTATGTTTTGTTGACCTCTGTATACTCAATACTTATCATTCACATCATGATCAATAAATTTTATTGAGAGAAAAAAATGAATTCAAATGGCAATTAATTTGCAGGCAACTGATTTTGTATCAAATAGTAAATCAGTGGGGACAAGAAATCATGAAGTCAGGGAAAGATGTGTATGTCCTACGTACAAATGAGAACTGAAAAACTCCCATTTCCTAAAAATTGTGAAACAATACATCAATCAGATTGATAATCTTAGAAACAGATCTGCTTCCTTAAATCAGACTGGCAATTAATACAATCTTTGAGTTATTTTAAAGAGACAGTGCTGCACCTGTGCTGCCCATCTCTCAAGGTTGAGGAGTGTTTTAAGGACAG
Source organism: Saccopteryx bilineata (assembly GCF_036850765.1). Lineage (NCBI taxonomy): Eukaryota > Metazoa > Chordata > Mammalia > Chiroptera > Emballonuridae > Saccopteryx > Saccopteryx bilineata. The sequence continues at coordinate 343,855,225 of NC_089490.1, read as the reverse complement.
GGAGGACTGAAACTAGACACTAACAAAGATTTTGTGATTTACATGGAGACCAGATAAGACTGGACTGAAACCAGACACTAAGAAATTGGACACTAATTAACATTTCAAAAGTATATTACAGAAAAAAGCAGGAAGCTCCCGCCCCTCTGCAGGACCAGACGGAACTGGTGGACACTAGCTGAGACGAGTTGAGCTCATCTGAGTCTGCTCAAAGAACTCTTGAAACTTCCACCTTTCTTTTCCACAAAACTCTGCCAGATTGGAAATTCTTTGTTCTTTCCTTTACCTCTGTCATATCCCTTACCCTATATGCCTAAATCTCAAAATTATCCAATCACAGGCTTCCAAGAATGAACTATTAACCCGATCCTTTAAAACTTGTCTCAGGCCTTTCCTCCAGGACACTGATTTGAGGCTTGCCTCCGGTCTCCTTGTGCAACTGCCTTACCTCACAATAAATTCTCTCTCTCTGCAAAAGACCGCTGCTTCTGTGTGGTATGATGCATCCTCTAATAGCACAGGACCATTTTTCTCCATCTATCTCTTGTGCCTAAAATTCAAGCAGCTGTTGTAAACCCCAACTCTGCTAAGACAAAAGTGACCTTGGCTTCTGAATGCTTCACAGCACCACTGGGCACCAAACCATTGACCGGAGCACCTCAAGAGGCTACTCAGGAAGGGAGTGGGTGAAATGGGGAACATTACTCACCAATAGCAACAAACTGTAAAAAGTCAGGAGAGCAAATAAAATCAGCAAAAGACGGGCCCAGAAGAACCAGTGTCCTGTAAGTAGATAAACAACCCTGCAAAAACATGTTTTAATCCTTAAAATATAGCAGAAATTAGTAGCATCTGTGGCAAAGATGGGGACAAGATTAAACTAGATAAGGCATATGAAAACTGAGGGAGATATGAAGGGAAGTATTTGGGGAACAGATCTGTGAAGAGCTTTGGGTATATTCTGTTAGGAGTTTTCACTTTGTCCTATAGGCAATGGGGTACTTTAATAAGGGTCATATAAGTGGTATGGTTTTTAAATGTGATTCAGAATATATAATAAAAATGTATGTCCTCTTTAGAAGCTATATAATAATACAGGAATTCTGAAACACCAAAAGAGAAAAAGTTCTACATAATTTACCACCTCAATAAAATGAATCCTCTCCATTTTGGCAGGTCCCTTGTCCATGTGCCTTATGTTTTCTTACATAACTGTAGTCATGGCCACCACATCAATTGTCCTATTCTAAGAGATTGGGGCCATTAAAATAGTCCTGATGTGTTTTTTTTCCCAAAAGTAGTTTATGAGAGAAATATACTGATGATTTTCTAAGAGAAACAGTGTGATATTTGGCCTAGACATCATATGTCAAAAAAAAATTTAGATTCTTCATTTCAAGATAACATAAATTATCTCCTGTCCATATAAAACCCAGAGAAATTACGTTTTAATGATATAACATATAAACTAGTAAAGATACAATCACATCAAAAATAAAGAAGAAAATTCTTTTTGGTCAAGGGTATAAGACATACCACAAGAAAGAAACAGACAAGCAGCCATGATAGCAAGAGCTATCCCAGATCAAGACACTGGCAAGAGAGATTCCAAGATGGCAACAGCATAGGCAAACATTCCAGCTGTCATCTCCCAGGACCAAATTAGATTACAACTTAACTTAAGAACATTCATCTTGAAAAACCAACTTTGGACTAAATGAAGAAGAGTCTATAACCAAGGATCACAGAAGAAGCCACAATGGTAGGAAGGGTGGAGAGGTAGAAAGGACTGCCTCGCTCCCAGGAGCATGCAGATGCTGAGGGTCCGGAGGGACTCTCACTACTGGAAGGGTCTCCATGAGGGGTGTGGTTCTTCAGCTTTAGGCCCAGAGCCTCACCCTAGAGCCCCAGAACCTAGAAGAGGTGCCCACACAGCATTTGGAGGTGAAAAGAGCCGGGTTTTCTGTCTGCAAGAAATAGATGGAGCTCTTAGAGATGCAGGCTCCATCTGAAAGGGCCCATACAGAAAATCTTATTCACAGCCACTTACCCAGGGCTCCAGTGGAGAGAGGGCTGAGAGGACCAGAGTTGCATGAGGAGAGTGTAAAGTTGGAGGCCCAGGGAGAGACACTGTGGGGGAGGGCCACTGGAACCCCTGTGCTGAGTCATTCTCCAATACTGCAGTCACCATCTTTCTTGGGTGGAACAATCCCCTCTGAGTGGCATCAGCCTGGGGAAAAGCAACTGCTCTGCACTCAGGAGTCTCTCCAGCACTAGTCATAGTGACTGGGTTGTGCTGAGAAGACAGGAAGCAGGGGGTGCGTCAGTGACTCAGTTTTCTGGTAATGAGGCCAGAACTTTCCACCACACACTCCTGAGTCTAAGACTGATAATTCCACCTCATGGGAACTCAGTAGAAACTGTCCAGAGTGTGGGCAGACCACACCTCTGGGTCTCAGAGGCCACACCCACCAGACTCCTGGGGCCACACCCTACTGAGATCTATGAAAAAAGTCTGGACAGAATGACACCTGGGACTGAGGGACAGAACCACACCCACCACCCATCCTAATCCCTGTATTGGCCTAGGTCCTAGACTCTACCAGAGGTTTTTTTTAGTGGCAGAGCCCAGCAAGCAGTCAGCAGACAGAGGCTGCAGGAGGCAAGACTCAGGGAACCTTGGCCTTTTAAGATGACCTTCCCCCAGGCCCAGTGTGAGTAAAAGCCAGCCTAGGAGTGCAGCTTGGTATTTCTATGTGCACCTGGGTCCAGCAGAGGTAGCCACAAACTCTGTATTGCTTGTAGCTCCAAGAAGGTTTGCTGAGGGCCAGTCATGGGCAGTGTCTCCCACTGGTCTGTGCCAGGTTCCTGCCAGGGAGGCCCAGGGCTGGCACATCCAGGGGCCAGCTGCAGAGAGCATCAGTTCAGGACCTTACAACCCTTGCTAGAGTGGTATCCTAAGGAAAAGCTCCTCACACCTGGCCCAGCTGAGGTGAGTTCTGCTCTCTGTGATCAGCACTGGCACAGCAGCTCATGTGCATTAGATAGGGTGGAGCTTTACAATCAGCCGGCCTAGGTGCTGGATATCCTGCCTGCTGGGCTAGATTCCACAGGAGTAAGAGAGAAAGGCTTGGAGCATGGACATTTAAGGTGTGGGTCCCTTTGAGCCTATTGTTGGATCTGGTTGAGGGGCTTAGCCACTTTATGGAAGAACACAGTCAGCCCCAGGAGAGGACTCTCTCAGTCTTCCTCCCTGAGACCAAGGTCTCACAAGCTGTAAGAACTTCTGCAGAGGGGACTGTAGGCCCCACTCAATATGAGCCTGCTAGTCACCTTGTTGGGGAGAAATAAAATGTGAGTATCCAGGAGTGGATGAGGGATTATACTCTGGAGTAGGGGCCACATTCCCCATACTGAACTACTGATCAAGAGATCCCTGAAGGAGGGGGTCCCACTAATGTTGTATTCCCAACCTCAGCTGCCCTAACTCAATAAGCTTGCAACCTGCAGAGGAGTTAGGTAGGTGAGGCCAGTCAAGGCCCACACTATAGTCTTTCTACAGAAGACTCTGTGGCAAGACCAGGAAGCTGCAAGAGAAGGTAAAGAAGCTGAAAAGTGAAGGCAAATCTTACAAAGCTTAGGGCTTTTATGGAGCTGCTGTCATCTCTAAGAAGGAAGAAGCTGATCCTTATACACACGGCCCCTCCCACACTACCCAGGCACAGAAAAAGTAGACATAAATAGTGAAAAGAGTAGTAGTTGCAGACAAGTAGACCACAGTGGGTTACAAACAATGGCTGATGCCAACCAACAAATATCTACAACCAACACACACTGGTGGTGGGTGACAGACAGCACCAAACCTAGATTCAGCTAGCTACACAAGCAGCACCCCTAAAGGAGGAGTCTAGCAGGCATCAGACACTGTGGAGAATAAATAGGCCCAATAGGACAGACAATGCACATGATCAAGGTGGACCCTTAGTGCCAGCCAACCTGAAGGAATAATCATACCCACAAAAGGACCAACTGCATTCAATACTCACATACAACAGCAGAGAAATAATACCCTCAAGAAGCATTCCTAAAGCAAAAAAAAAAACAGGTGGCTTGAAGATCAGTACCACCAAGCCCACCTTCCCCATAAAGACACAACAAAAATTTCAAAGTCAGACAGCGCTATCTAATGCACAGAAAAATGGGCAAAGAAATATCCAAATGAATCAACAAAAGAAATCCCCAGAAAAAGAACTAAATGAAGTGACATCAGAGAAATGGTGCCATGAGGAGCGCGACTGACAAATCTCCCCAAAATTTCAACAAGTTCATCAACCAGAGACAGAAAAATCTATCCTTGGAGCATCCGGGAGTTCCACACACTGAAGGTGAAGGTAGGGTTGAGCGAAAAATTGACTAAATATATAATCAACCCTGAAGGAAATAAGTCGGACAAAGGAACACTCTGCCTTTCTCACTAACCTGAGCAAAGGCTGCTTTCACTTGGAACTGAGAGTCGGGGTGGCTAAGGGTGTGGAGGAGGCTAGGCTGCGGCACGGACATTCATTCAAGCCAAGGAAAGAGTGTGCCTGTGGTGAATCAGCCTACGTGAGCAAACACGCACGCCGCTTGCAGCGGCTGCCAGCGGTACGTGGGGAGTGCACCAAAGCGAACTTCTCTACACCCGAGCTTCTCTGGGCAGGTGGGGTGCCTCTCCCAGACAATCAAGTGTCGGAGGAGGGGTGCGCGGGCAGCTTGCAGTCCTTTCTGTAGCAGATTGGCGGATCCAATCGCTGAAATGAGCTTAACCCACAGTCTGCTCACCTCCCAACTGACCTATGCAGCTCTAATTGACAAGATCTCTCAAAGTTCAGCTATCAAAGACAAGAGGCCTGTAATTTTTTAGTGCCTCTTGCTAAAAGGGTGTGGGCAACTTCTGATTGACAGAACTTTCATACTCAGGGATATATGCTACAAAGAGGGACTTTGCAGATGTTAAGACCTCCTGTACTGCAGACAGCGACTAGTTCATCTTCTTCCCAGCCAAAACAGGTTACAAAGTGCAGAAAGCCTAGGGAGAGTGGTACCACAGAGTGCTAGGCGAGCTGAACAGGCCTGGAGGCTCATAGAAAGTCAGCTTGAGAGCAATTGGCTCCCAGCCGTGCCTGATTATGCTGGCGGCTCTGACTGCCAGAGCCTTGCCCAGAGCCCTGCGTTGAGTGGGGATAGAGTGGGGATTTGCCAGCTCTTTGAGCCTCTTACTCCCTAGGCAGAGGCAGCAGCAGCCTCATAGCTGGATCATCAGGCTGCTAACTCAGGAAGGAGAGACTAGGAGAGAGGCTCCAGGAAAATGGACTCTCTCATTGTCAGAGCCTGCAAACACTAACAAACCTTGACTACCAATGAGACTGAAGCCTAATATATGACATCGCCATAGAGTCTCATCAACTGCAAATCTCTACCTAAGTGTGCCACAGGGGCAGGGCCTGGGGTATAGAGTCACCAAGCAGGAAGAGGGAGAGGAAAGAAAAAGGAAGAAGTTAACCCTTCAAAATCAAGAAAAATCCAGACTTTATAACTTGTTCCACTATTTTTTGTTTCTTTCATCTTCTTGCCTTTATTATTATTATTTCTATTTCCTCCACCTTGGTCCTTTTATTCTCTGCCTGTCTTATTCTGTCCTCTTCTTGAACTACACTACCCATAAGTGTTACATTTTATTTCTTTTCTTCTTCCTTACTCTCCATGAAGGTTACGCTCCAAAACCCTTAACTCTTTCTCTCTCCCTCTTTTTGTTTTTTTCTTCTTTTCTTTTTCCCCTTTTTCTTATTTCTCCCTCTCTATTAGTTTCTCCTTTTCTCCTTTTACTTTTCCTCTCATTCAATCTTCAATCATGAACAAATTATTTAATTTGGGATTCAAGTTGATTTTTTTTTGTGGCATTTTGGGTGCTTTTTACCTCACTTTTTAACTCATTGCATTCCTCTCAAGCCAGGATCTCCATTCTATATAGTTTTTGCTCCACTTAATACAAGAGATTTTTTTTCCTTTTTCCTGTTTCCCTCTTATCCCTCTCATTATATCTCTTAGTTGACCATCACTTACAAGCAAATCATTTTATACTTGACCCAAATTTTTTCCTTTTTTGTATTTTCTGGGTCCCTACTTCCTTTTTTTGCCCCTTGAAAACTTCCACCCAACTCAGGCCCTTCATTATAGGCATGTTCCATTTAGCATAATATAATTCCCAGTTCATCACGATATTTTTCTAAGGAGGAGGGGAGAGGAGGGAAAGAGAAGAAAAAAAGGGGGGGATAATAAATTATTATTGGGGCTTTTTTGTGTTTTTTTTCCTCCAAAATTTTTTGCATTTTTTTACTTTTTATTCTTTATTAATTTCCATTAGTACTATTAACAAGACCACCCTCAGATGCCATTAAGAAAAAGGAAATCAAATATCATAAATACAAAAGATAGAGAAGTAGCACAGATAAATGTGGAAAAATCTATGGAGAAAAAATTTAATATATTGGAAACCTTGGAGCTAAATGACAGAGAATTTAAAATAGAAATCCTAAAAATACTCAGAGATATACAAGAAAACACAAAAAGGCAATTTAGGGAGCTCAGAAAACAACTCAATGAACACAAAGAATATATTACCAAGGAAATTGAAACTATAAAAACAAATCAAACAGAGATGAAAAACTCAATTAAAGAACTGAAAACCGAGGTAATAAGCTTAGCTGATAGAACAGGCCACATAGAAGGTAGGATTAGTGACATAGAAGACAAGCAACTTCAGGCACAACAGAGAAAAGAAGAGAGAGACTCAAAAATTTTTTAAAAAATAAGAAAACCCTACAGGAATTGTCTGACTCCATCAAAAAGAATAACATAAGAATAATAGGTATATCAGAGGGAGAAGAGAGAGAAAATGGAATATAGAATATATTCAAACAAATATTAGACAAGAACTTCCCAAGCCTGTGGAAAGAACTAAAGCCTCAAATTCAAGAAGCAAACAGAACACTGAGTTTTCTTAACCACAACAAACCTACTCCAAGGCACATAATAATGAAATTGGCACAAACCAATGGCAAAGAAAAAATTCTCAAGGCAGCCAGGGAAAATAAGAATACAACATATAGAGGAAAGCCTATTAGATTATCATCAGATGTCTCAGCAAAAACTCTACAAGCTAGAAGAGAGTGGACCCCAATATTTAAAGCCCTAAAAGAGAGGAACTTTCAGCCAAGAATACTATACCCATCAAAGTTATCCTTCAAATACAAAGGAGAAATAAAAACATTCACAAATACAGAAAAGATGAGGAAATTTATCATCAGAAAACCCCCACTCCAGGAAATACTAAAGGGGGTTTTCCAACAAGATTCAAAGAACAAAACAAAACAAAACCACAAGTAAAAGCTCCCCCAAGAACACAATAAAACCAAATTTAAACTGTGAAAAGAAAAGGAGAGAGGAGGGAGATTAACAGTAGCAAAGGACAATGAAGGGCAGAAACACTCCTAAGATAGGGTACTACCAATGAATATGGTAGGTACCCTTTTCATTACTTAATGGTAACCACCCTTGAAAAAACCACCATGGAAGCACATGACTTAAAAAAGGTAGCAACAGAGGAAAGAAGTATGGAATACAAACAAACAAAAACAAATGAGAGAAAAACAAAAGAGAATAATCAAACAAGATACAAAACTAACAGAAAGCAATTTATAAAATGACAATAGGGAACCCACAAGTGTGAATAATTACACTAAATGCAAATGGATTAAACTCACCAATCAAAAGACACAGAGTAGCAGAATGGATTAAAAAATAAAATCCAACTGTATGCTGCCTACAAGAAACACATCTAAGCAACAAGGATAAAAACAAATTCAAAGTGAAAGGCTAGAAAACAATACTCCAAGCAAATGACATCCAAAAAAAAAAAAACAGGTGTAGCAACACTCATATCTAATAATGCTGACTGCAAGACAGAAAAAGTACTCAGAGACCAAAATGGTCATTTCATAATGATTAAGGGGATACTGAATCAAGAAGACATAACAATCCTTAATATATATGCACCAAACCAAGGAGCACCAAAATATATAAGACAGCTACCTAAAAACAAAAACTGACAAAAATACAATCATAATTGAAGACCTCAATACACCACTGATGGCTCTAGATCGGTCATCCAAACAGAAAATCAATAAAGATATACTGGCCTTAAACAAAACACTAGAGCACCCGGATATGATAGACATCTACAGGACACTTCATCTCAAAGCGACAGAGTATACATTTTTCTTTAGTGTACATAGAACATTCTCAAGAATTGACCATATGTTGGGCCACAAAAATAACATCAGCAAATTCAGAAAAAATAAAATTGTACCAAGCATATTTTCTGATCATCAAGCCTTGAAACTAGAATTCAACTGCAAAAAAGAGGAAAAAAACCCACAAAAATGTGGAAACTAAACAACATACTTTTAAAAAATGAATGGGTCAAAGAAGAAATAAGTGCAGAGATCAAAAGATATATACAGACTAATGAAAATGACAATACCACATATCAGAATCTCTAGGATGCAGCAAAAGCAGTAATAAGAGGGAAGTTCATATCACTTCAGGCCTATATGAACAAACAAGAGAGAGCCCAAGTGAACCACTTAACTTCACACCTTAAGCAACTAGAAAAAGAAGAACAAAGACAACCCAAAACCAGCTGAAGAAAGGAAATAGTAAAGATCAGAGCAGAAATAAATAAAATAGAGAACAGAAAATCTATAGAAAAAATTAATAAAACAAGGAGCTGGTTCTTTGAAAAGATCAACAAAATTGACAAACCCTTGGCAAGACTCACCAAGGAAAAAAGAGAAAGAACTCATATAAACAAAATCCAAGGTGACGTCACGGAAATGGCGCCGTGAGAAGCGCGACCGACAGCTCTCCCCTAAATCACAACAAATTTATCAACTAGAAACAGAAAAATTTATCCTCGGAGCATTCCGGAGTTCCACACAAACTGAAAGCAAAAGGACTGTTATCACTTGAATCTGAGAGACGAGGGTGTGGAGGAAGCTACCGCAGCGACGCTCATTCAAGCCGCCAGGGAGTGCGCCTGCGGTGAGTCAGCCCATATACTTGGGAACCACAAGCCGCCGCGAGCGGCCGACCGCGAGCTGCCGCGAACCCCCGCGAACCGCCACCGCGAGCGGCCGCCACGAGCCCCCGCGCGCGCGCGCCCGGTCCGGTTGAGCACCGCTGACGTTCCCAGCGGCCCGCACACTGCAAGTGGGGGTCGCCGGCCACCAGTGCCCGGAGCGCGCCATTCGCGCGCGTGCCTTGGGCATTCCACCCGCCCAGGGTGCCCTACTGGCCCGCACACCCAGGGGGCTCCATTATCCTGCGCCTGGTGCGGTCCAGCCGCCAGCGGCGGGGCGAGCGGGAGAGGCTTGGGAGATTCTCTCTGTGGGCGGGGCACCTCACCCAGCCATTCAAGCTAACAATCAAGCGTTGGGGGAGGGGCGCGTGCAGGCAGCCTAAAATACCTTCGGAAACACAGCTGCGACCCAATCACTGAAATTAGCTTAACCCATAAAATCTGCGCACCCTCGGTTCTAATTGATAAGATCTCTCTCAGTTCAGCGATCCAAGACAAGAGGCGTGATATTTTTTAGTGCCTCTCGCTAAAGGGGCGGGGGCAACTTCTGATTGATAGAGCCTCCATATTCAGGGATAAACGCTAACAAGAAGGACTTGGCAGATAATAAGGTCTATACTACACTAGTCGTAAGCAGAGACTAGTGCCTCTTCTTCCCTGCAAAAACAGGCTACAAAGTGTGGAAAGCCTGGGTTGAGAGGTCCAACTAAATGATAGGCGCTGAACAGTCACCTTGACAACAATTGACTCCCACCCCTGCCTGATTACACTGGAGGCCCTGACTCTCAGAGCCTTTCCCAAAGCCTTGCACTGAGTGGGGATAGAGTGGGGATTTCCCAGCTCTTTGAGCCTCTTACTCCCCAGGCAGAAGCAGTTGCAGCCTTATAGCTGGATCACCAGGCTGCTAATTCAGAAAGGGGGGACTAGGAGAGAGAATCCAGGAAAGCAAACTCTCTCATCGTTGGACCCTGCAAACGCCAACAAGCCTTTACTTCCAGCAAGACTAAAGCCAATTATATGACATTGCCATAGAATCCCATCAACTGCAAATCCCTACCTAAGAGTGACACAGGGGCAGAGCCTGGGGTACAGAGTCACCGACTAGGAAGAGGGAGAGAAAAGAAAAAGGAAGAAGTTAACCTCTCAAAATCAAGAAAAACCCACAGACTTTACAACTTGATCCATTAATTTTTTTTTGTTGTTGTTGTTGTTTGTTTCTTCTATCTTTTTGCCTTTATTTCCTCCACCTCGGTCCTTCTATTCTCTGCCCATCTTATGCTTCCCCTTTCTTGAACTACACTACCCATGAGTATTGCATTTTATTTTTCTTCTTCATCCTCACCCTCCTTTAAGGTTATACTCCAAAACACTTAACTCTCACTCTCTCCTCTTTTGTTTTTTTTTGTCTTGCTTTATTTTGTTTTTTTCTCCTCCTATTTTATTTCTTCCTTCGTTTTTCTCTTTTTCTTATTTTTTCCTTTCTATTCGTTTTTTCTTTTCTCATTTTACTTTCCTCCCATATAATCCTCAATCACGAACAAATTAGTTAATTTGGGACTCAAGGCTTTTTTTTGGCTTTATTTCTCTTTTTTGCTTTTGTTTTTATTTTTTTTTCTCTTGTTTGTTTATTTTTGTGGCATTTTGGGTCCTCCCAACCCAAGGTCTCCATTGTATTTAGTTTTCGCTCCACTTAATACAACAGATTTTTACTTATTAATTTTATTTTTTCTTCTTTATTATTCTTTTTTGGTCCTTTTTTCTGATTCCCTCTTATCCCTCTCATTATATCTCTTAGTTGACCATCACTTACAAGCAAATCATCTTATGCTTGTCTAAGATTTTCTTTTTTTTTTTTTTTTTTTTTTTTTTTTTTTTGCATTTAGTAGATCCCTACTCCCTTTTTTTGCCCCTTGAACTCTTCACCCCAAATCAGGCCCTCCATTATAGGCACGATATTTCCCTGAGGAGGGGAGAGGAGGGAAAGAGAAGAGAGAAAAAAAGGGGGAAATAATTATTACTGTTTTTTTTTTGTGGGGTGTTTTACCCTTATTTTTTTTTTCTTTTTACTCTTTATTAACTCTAATTAGTGCTATCAATAAGACCAACCTCAGATGCCGATAAGAAAGAGGAAATCGAATATTATGGATACAAAAGAAAGAGAGGTAACACAAATAGATGTGGAAAAATCTATGGAGAAAAGACTTAACATATTGGAAGCCTTGGAGCTAAATGACAGAGAATTTAAAATAGAAATCTTAAAAATACTCAGAGATATACAAGAAAACACAGAAAGGCAATATAGGGAGATCAGAAAACAGCTCAATGAACACAAAGAATATATTACCAAGGAAATTGAAACTATAAAAACAAATCAAACAGAAATGAAAAACTCAATTCACGAGCTGAAAAATGAGATAACAAGCTTAGCTAACAGAACAGCCCAGATTGAAGATAGGATTAGTGAAATAGAAGACAAACAACTTGAGGCACAACAGAGAGAAGAAGAAAGAGACTCAAAAATAATAAAAAATGAGAAAGCCCTACAGGAATTGTCTGACTCCATCAGAAAGAATAACATAAGAATAATAGGTATATCAGAGGGAGAAGAGAAAGAAAATGGAATGGAGAATATACTCAAACAAATAATAGACGAGAACTTCCCAAGCCTGTGGAAGGAACTAAAGCCTCAAATTCAAGAAGCAAACAGAACACCAAGTTTTCTTAACCCCAACAAACCTACTCCAAGGCACATCATAATAAAGATGACACAAACCAATGACAAAGAAAAAATTCTCAAGGCAGCCAGGGAAAAGAAGAGTACAACATATAAAGGAAGGCCTATTAGATTATCATCAGATTTCTCAGCAGAAACTCTACAAGCTAGAAGAGAGTGGACCCCAATATTTAAAGCCCTGAAAGAGAGGAACTTTCAGCCAAGAATACTATACCCATCAAAGCTACCCTTCAAGTATGAAGGAGATATAAAAACATTCACAAATACAGAAAAGATGAGAGAATTTATCAACAGAAAGCCCCCACTCCAGGAAATACTAAGGGGGGTTTTCCAACCAGATTCAAAGAACAAAAGGAAACAACACCACAAGTAACAGCTCCACCAAGAACACAATAAAACCAAACTTAAACTGTGACAACAAAGGAAAAAAAGGGGGGAGAGGATGGAGATTAACAGTAGCAAAGGATGATGAAGTGCAGAAATACTTATAAGATAGGGTACTACAATGAATATGGTAGGTACCCTTTTCATTACTTAATGGTAACCACCCTTAAAAAAACCACCACAAAAACACTTGACTTAAAAAAGGTAGCAACAGAGGAAAGAAGTATGGAACACAAACAAACAAAAACAAATGATAGAAAAACAAAAGAGAAGAATCAAACTAGATACAAAACTAACAGAAAGCAATTTATAAAATGGCAGTAGGGAACCCACAAGTGTCAATAATTACACTAAATGTAAATGGATTAAACTTACCAATAAAAAGACACAGAGTAGCAGAATGGATTAAAAAAGAAAATCCAACTATATGCTGCCTACAAGAAACACATCTAAGCAACAAGGATAAAAACAAATTCAAAGTGAAAGGCTGGAAAACAATACTCCAAGCAAACAACACCCAAAAAAAAGCAGGCGTAGCAATACTCATATCTAATAATGCTGACTACAAGACAGAAAAAGTACTCAGAGACAAAAATGGTCATTTCATAATGATTTAGGGGAAGTTGAATCAAGAAGACATAACAATCCTTAATATATATGCACCAAACCAAGGAGCACCAAAATATATAAGACAGCTACTTATTGACCTTAAAACAAAAACTGACAAAAATACAATCATACTTGGAGACCTCAATACACCGCTGACGGCTCTAGATCGGTCATCCAAACAGAGAATCAATAAAGATATAGTGGCCTTAAACGAAATACTAGAACACCTGGATATGATAGACATCTACAGGACACTTCATCCCAAAGCGACAGAGTATACATTTTTCTCTAGTGTACATGGAACATTCTCAAGAATTGACCATATGTTGGGCCACAAAGACAATATCAGCAAATTTAGAAAAATTGAAATTGTACCAAGCATATTTTCTGATCATAAAGCCTTGAAACTAGAATTCAACTGCAAAAAAGAGGGGGAAAAACCCACAAAAATGTGGAAACTAAACAACATACTTCTAAAAAATGAATGGGTCAAAGAAGAAATAAGCGCAGAAATCAAAAGATATATACAGACAAATGAAAATGAAAATACGACATATCAGAATATCTGGGATGCAGAAAAAGCAGTAATAAGAGGAAAGTTCATATCACTTCAGGCCTATATGAACAAACAAGAGAGAGCCGAAGTAAACCACTTAACTTCACACCTTAAGGAACTAGAAAAAGAAGAACAAAGACAACCCAAAACCAGCCGAAGAAAGGAGATAATAAAAATCAGAGCAGAAATAAATGAAATAGAGAACAGAAAAACTATAGAAAAAATCAATAAAACAAGGAGCTGGTTCTTTGAAAAGATCAACAAAATTGACAAACCCTTGGCAAGACTCACCAAGGAAAAAAGACACAGGACTCAAATAAATAAAATCCAAAATGAAAGAGGAGAGATCACCACAGACATCATAGAAATACAAAGAATTATTGTAGAATACTATGAAAAATTATATGCCACCAAATACAACAATCTAGAAGAAATGGATAAATTCCTAGAACAATACAACCTTCCTAGACTGAGTCATGAAGAAGCAGAAAGCCTAAACAGACCAATCAGCAGGGAGGAAATAGAAAAAACTATTAAAAATCTCCCCAAAAATAAAAGTCCAGGCCCAGACGGTTATACTAGTGAATTCTATCAAACATTCAAAGAAGACTTGGTTCCTATTCTACTCAAAGTCTTCCAAAAAATTGAAGAAGAAGCAATACTTCCAAACACATTTTATGAGGCCAACATAACCCTCATACCAAAACCTGGCAAGGATGGCACAAAGAAAGAAAACTACAGACCAATATCTCTAATGAATACAGATGCTAAAATACTAAACAAAATCCTGGCAAACCGAATACAACAACATATTAAAAAAATAATACATCATGATCAAGTGGGATTCATCCCAGAATCTCAAGGATGGTTCAACATACGCAAAACGGTTAACGTAATACACCATATCAACAAAACAAAGAACAAAAACCACATGATCTTATCTATAGATGCAGAAAAGGCTTTTGATAAAATACAACACAATTTTATGTTTAAGACTCTCAACAAAATGGGTATAGAAGGAAAATATCTCAACATGATAAAGGCCATATATGATAAACCATCAGCCAACATCCTATTAAACGGCATAAAACTGAGGACTTTCTACCTTAAATCAGGAACAAGACAGGGTTGTCCACTCTCTCCACTCTTATTCAACGTGGTGCTAGAAGTTCTGGCCAGAGCAATCAGACAAGACAAAGAAATAAAAGGCATCCATATCGGAAAAGAAGAAGTAAAGCTATCACTTTTTGCTGATGATATGATCCTATACATCGAAAACCCGAAGGACTCCACAAAAAGATTATTAGAAACAATAAACCAATACAGTAAGGTCGCAGGATACAAAATTAACATACAAAAGTCCATAGCCTTTCTATATGCCAACAATGAAATATTAGAAAACGAACTCAAAAAAATAATCCCCTTCACGATTGCAACAAAAAAAATAAAATACCTAGGAATAAACATAACAAAGAACGTAAAGGACCTATATAATGAAAATTACAAAGCATTGTTAAGGGAAATCGAAAAAGATACAATGAGATGGAAAAATATTCCTTGTTCTTGGATAGGAAGAATAAATATAATCAAAATGGCCATATTACCCAAAGCAATATACAAATTTAATGCAATTCCCATCAAAATCCCTATGAGATTTTTTAAAGAAATGGAACAAAAAATCATCAGATTTATATGGAACTATAAAAAACCCCGAATAGCCAAAACAATCCTAAGGAAAAAGAATGAAGCTGGGGGCATTACAATACCTGACTTTAAACTATATTATAGGACCACGATAATCAAAACAGCATGGTATTGGCAGAAAAATAGACACTCAGACCAATGGAACAGAATAGAAAGCCCAGAAATAAAACCACATATATATGGTCAAATAATCTTTGATAAAGGGGCCAACAACACACAATGGAGAAAAGAAAGCCTCTTCAACAAATGGTGTTGGGAAAACTGGAAAGCCACATGCAAAAGAATGAAACTCGACTACAGCCTGTCCCCGTGTACTAAAATTAATTCAAAATGGATCAAAGACCTAAATATAAGACCTGAAACAATAAAGTACATAGAAGAAGACATAGGTACTAAAATCATGGACCTGGGTTTTAAAGAACATTTTATGAACTTGACTCCAATGGCAAGAGAAGTGAAGGCAAAGATAAATGAATGGGACTACATCAGAATTAAAAGTTTTTGCTCAGCAAGAGAAACTGATATCAAAATAAACAGACAGCCAACTATATGGGAACTGATATTTTCAAACGACAGCTCAGATAAGGGCCTAATATCCAAAATTTACAAAGAACTCATAAAACTCAACAACAAACAAACAAACAATCCAATAAAAAAATGGGAAGAGGACATGAACAGACACTTCTCCCAGGAAGAGATACAAATGGCCAACAGATATATGAAAAGATGCTCAGCTTCATTAGTTATTAGAGAAATGCAAATCAAAACTACAATGAGATACCACCTCACTCCTGTTAGATTAGCTATTATCAACAAGACGGGTAATAGCAAATGTTGGAGAGGCTGTGGAGAAAAAGGAACCCTCATTCACTGTTGGTGGGACTGTAAAGTAGTACAACCATTATGGAGGAAAGTATGGTGGTTCCTCAAAAAACTGCAAATAGAACTACCTTATGACCCAGCAATCCCTCTACTGGGTATATACCCCAAAACCTCAGAAACATTGATACGTGAAGACACATGTAGCCCCATGTTCATTGCAGCACCGTTCACAGTGGCCA
Source organism: Saccopteryx bilineata (assembly GCF_036850765.1). Lineage (NCBI taxonomy): Eukaryota > Metazoa > Chordata > Mammalia > Chiroptera > Emballonuridae > Saccopteryx > Saccopteryx bilineata. Next base: position 343,838,999 of record NC_089490.1, on the reverse strand, counting down.
AGACATGGAAACAACCAAAAAGCCCTTCAATAGAAGACTGGATAAAGAAGATGTGGCACATATACACTATGGAATACTACTCAGCCATAAGAAATGATGACATCAGATCATTTACAGCAAAATGGTGGGATCTTGATAACATTATAAGGAGTGAAATAAGCAAATCAGAAAAAAAACAAGAACTACATGATTCCATACATTGGTGGAACATAAAAATGAGACTAAGAGACATGGACAAGAGTGTGGTGGTTACCAAGGGTGGGGGGGAGGGAGGACATGGGAGGGAGGGAGGGAGAGAGTTAGGGTGAGGGTGAGGGGCACAGAGAACTAGATAGAGGGTGACGGAGGACAATCTGACTTTGGGCGAGGGGTTTGCAACATAATTTGATGACAAAATAACCTAGACATGTTTTCTTTGAATATATGTACCCTGATTTATTAATGTCATCCCATTACCATTAATAAAAATTTATTTAAAAAAAAAAAAAAAACAAAATCCAAAATGAAAAAGAAGAAATCACCACAGACATCATAGATATACAAAGAATTATTGTAGAATACTACAAAAAACTATATGCCACCAAATTCAACAATCTAGAAGAAATGGATAAATTCCTAGAACAATACAACCTTCCTAGACTGAGTCATGAAGAAGGAGAAAGCCTAAACAGACCAATTAGCAGGGAGGAAATAGAAAAAACTATTAAAAACCTCCCCAAAAATAAAAGTCCAGGCCCAGACGGTTATACTAGTGAATTCTATCAAACATCCAAAGAAGACTTGGTTCCAATTCTACTCAAAGTCTTCCAAATAATTAAAAAAGAAACAATACTTCCAAACACATTTTATGAGGCCAACATAACCCTCATACCGAAACCTGGCAAGGATGGCACAAAAAAAAGAAAACTACAGATCATTATCTCTAATGAATACAGATGCTAAAATACTAAACAAAATACTGTCAATTCGAATACAACAACATATTAAAAAAATAATACATCATGATCAAGTGGGATTTATCCCAGAATCTCAAGGATGGTTCAATATACGTAAAACGGTTAACATAATACAGTATATCAACAAAACAAAGAACAAAAACCACATGATCTTATCAATAGATGCAGAAAAAGCTTTCAATAAAATACAACACAACTTTATGTTTAAGACACTCAACAAAATGAGTATAGAAGGAAATTTCTCAACATGATAAAGGCCATATATGATAAACCATCAGCTAACATATTACATGGCATAAAACTGGCATTTAACATCATATTAAATGGCATAAAACTGAGGACTTTCCACCTTAAATCAGGAACAAGACAGGGTTGTCCTCTCTCTCCACTCTTATTTAACGTGGTGCTAGAAGTTCTGGCCTGAACAATCAGACAAGAGAAAGAAATAAAAGGCATCCATATCGAAAAAGAAGAAATAAAGATATCACTTTTTGCAGATGATATGATCCTATACATTGAAAACCCCAAAGACTCCCCAAAAAGATTACTAGAAACAATAAACCAATACAGTAAGGTCACGGGATACAAAATTAACATATAAAAGTCCATAGCCTTTCTATATACCAATAATAAAATATTAGAAAACGAGCACAAAAAATAATCCCCTTCATGATTGCAACAAAAAAATAAAATACCTAAGAATAAACATAACAAAGAATGTAAAGGACCTATATAACAAAAATTACAAAGCATTATTAAAGGAAATTGGAAAAGATACAATGAGATGGAAAAATATTCCTTGTTCTTGGATAGGAAGAATAAATATAATCAAAATGGCCATATTACCCAAAGCAATTTATAAATTTAATGCAATTCCCATCAAAATTCCTATGACATTCTTTAAAGAAATGGAGCAAAAAACCATCAGATTTATATGGAACTATAAAAAAACCCCGAATAGCCAAAGCAATCCTAAGGAAAAAGAATGAAGCTGGGGGCATTACAATACCTAACTTCAAACTATTCAATATATTATAGGGCCACGACAATCAAAACAGCATGGTATTGTCAGAAAAATAGACACTCAGACCAATGGGACAGAATAGAAAGCCCAGAAATAAAACCACATATATATGGTCAAATAATTTTTGATAAAGGGGCCAACAACACACAGTGAAGGAAAGAAAGCCTCTTCAACAAATGGTGCTGAGAAAACTGGAAAGCCACATGCAAAAGAATGAGACTCGACTACAGCTTGTCCCCTTGTACTAAAATTAATTCAAAATGGATCAAAGACCTAAATATAAGACCGGAAACAATAAAGTACATAGAAGAAGACATAGGTACTAAACTCAAGGACCTGGGTTTTAAAGAACATATTATGAATTTGACTCCAAAGGCAAGAAAGTGAAGGCAAAGATAAATGAATGGGACTACATCAGACTCAAAAGTTTTTGCTCAGCAAGAGAAACTGACAACAAAATAAACAGACAGCCAACTAAATGGAAAATGATATTTTCAAACAACAGCTCAGATAAGGGCCTAATATCCAAAATTTACAAAGAACTTATAAAACTCAACAACAAACAAACAATCAATCCAATAAAAAAATGGGAAGAGGACATGAACAGACACTTCTCCCAGGAAGAAATACAAATGGCCAACAGATATATGAAAAGATGCTCATCTTCATTAGTTATTAGAGAAATGCAAATCAAAACTACAATGAGAGGTCCTGGCCGGTTGGCTCAGAGGTAGATCGTCGGCCTGGCGTGCGGGGGACCCGGGTTCTATTCCCGGCCAGGGCACATAGGAGAAGCGCCCATTTGCTTCTCCACCCCCCCTCCTTCCTCTCTGTCTCTCTCTTCCCCTCCCGCAGCCAAGGCTCCATTGGAGCGAAGATGGTCCGGGCGCTGGGGATGGCTCCTTGGCCTCTGCCCCAGGCGCTAGAGTGGCTCTGGTCGCAGCAAAGCGATGTCCCGGAGGGGCAGAGCATCGCCCCCTGGTGGGCAGAGTGTTGCCCCTGGTGGGCGTTCGGGTGGATCCCGGTCGGGCGCATGCGGGAGTCTGTCTGACTGTCTCTCCCTGTTTCCAGCTTCAGAAAAATAAATTAAAAAAAAACTACAATGAGATACCACCTCACACCTGTTAGATTAGTAATAGCAAATGTTGGAGAGGCTGTGGAGAAAAAAGAACCCTCATTCACTGTTGGTGGGAATGTAAAGTAGTACAACCATTATGGAAGAAAGTATGGTGGTTCCTCAAAAAACTGAAAATAGAACTACTTTATGACCCAGCAATCCCTCTACTGGGTATATACCCCCAAAACTCAGAAACATTGATACGGAAAGACACATGCAGCCCCATGTTCATTGCAGCATTGTTCACAGTGGCCAGGACATGGAAACAACCAAAAACCCCGTCAATAGATGACTGGATAAAGAAGATGTGGCACATATACACTATGGAATACTACTCAGCTATAAGAAATGATGACCTCGAATCATTTACAGCAAAATTGTGGGATCTTAATAACATTATACGAAGTGAAATAAGTAAATCAGAAAAAAACAGGAACTGCATTATTCCATACGTAGGTGGGACATAAAAGTGAGACCAAGAGACATTGATAAGAGTGTTGTGGTTATGGGGGGAGGGGGGAGAGGGAGAGGGAAGGGGGGGAGGGGGAGGGGCACAAAGAGAACTAGATAGAAGGTGACAGAGGACAATCTGACTTTGGGTGATGGGTATGCAACATAATTGAATGACAAGATAAACTGGACATGTTATCTTTGAATATATGTATCCTGATTTACTGATGTCACCCCATTAAAAAATTTTTTTAAAAAAAGCTGTGGGATGTATACACAATGGAATACTACGCAGTCATGAAAAAGAAGGAAATCTTACCTTTTGTGATGGCATAGATGGACCTGGAGATTATTATGCTATTGTACAGTCATCAGCAATTGTGTGTTCCCAGTTTAAAGAAGGGATCATTGAAGATGACCCTTTTTCAATTCCCCCTGATTTAATTTACTTAACCAAACTCATTCTTTTTCTTCTCATTCCTTTTTGTTCCTCATCACTGCACCAAGAGTTAGTACAGATGAATGGGACAGGAAGAAGGAGATAGAGAAATCACAGTTCTTCCTTTGCCTGTAGTACACAGCAGATGGGTGAACACCTCATTTGATTTTGGTGAGCAAGTTTTTGAGCTGATCTATACTAATAGTATTTTTATGTAATTGAATATACAAAAGAAGACCTTTTAGATTGAAAGAGTGAAAAGAAAATTTAATGTGGCCAGGGAAATAATTAGAAAAGATAGAGGTACTATTAAATGGCAAACCTTACTTTCCTTTACCACTTGGAAAGCAAAGTCAATATAACTACTTGCTTAAACTATTTGGTTATTTTTGGGGCTGTATCTAGACTACTATTATGTTATCTTTCATGTTCTTTTTCAAGATATTTACTTTATTGTTTTGATAAGCACCATGGTAGTGCTAAAAGTTGTCTTTCCTTTATTCCTCTGAATACCTTAAATATTTTTATTCTGTAGTTCTTTTCTGATGGTTCTATTAATAATATTAAGTTGGGTGAAGTTGTTCTATATATTGACTTTATTCAGTTCATTTATTGACATCCTTTAGGTATTTTCTGATTCCTGGTTATAGACTCATCTTGTACAGAGTACTCTTGCCAGTGTCTTTTTTTCTGCCTTTATTTTAAATACTATATTTCCTTTTTTAAAATTTTTATTAATTTTAATTTATTGTTCTAACATGGATTCAAGTGTCCCACTAAATATAACACTCTCACCACCCACCCCCGTGTCCCTATTTATACTCCTTTGCCCCTCCCCCTAACTCCCTCACCTCTTCCTTCTGGGATTTGCTGTCCTATTATCTTTATCTATGTGTTATATATATATAATTTCACGAATCCCTTTGCCTTCTCTGATCCTGTCCCCTCATCCCCCTTCCCTCTGACAGCTTCCTGGTCTCTGTGACCCTGCCTCTGTATCAATTGTAGTGAAAATTCAACTACAACATATCCACATAAGGGACACTACTGGAGTACCCAGCTCAGGTAACTGGAGAGATTGTGCCACTGGGCCCCAGAGGACACATACTACATAAGGCCACCCTACCAGAACTAGCATATGTACCTCATACACAGAAACAAACACAGAGAGGCAGCCAAAATGAAGAGACAAAGAAATATTCCCAATATTCAGCCAATATACAGGCGTGTGCGTGCAAGCGCGCACGCACACACACACACACACCTCCAGAAAAAGAACTAAGTGAAATAAAGGCAAGCAATCTACCAGATATGGAGTTCAGAAACAATGGCCAAAAAGATGCTCAAAGAACTTAGTGAGAACTTTAATAGCATAAAAGAGGACATAAAACCATAAAGTAGAATGAGTCAGAAATGAAGAAAAACAATAACTAAAATAAAGATTATACCAGGAAGAATCAATTGCATATTAGATGAAGCAGAGAACTGAATAAGTAATTTAGAAGACAAAGTAGGAGACAACACCTAATCAGAACAGCAATCATAATAATAATAATATATTTGTTTTAAATGAGGATAGCTTAAGGAGACTCTGAACAATATCAAGCACAATATCCACATCATAGGGGTTCCAGAAGGAGAAAAAGGGGAGCAAGGGATGGAGAACCTATTTGAAGAAATGCCTGGAAACTTTCCTTAACTTGATGAAAGAATAAGACACATAAGCCCAGGAAGCACAAAGGGTCCCCCCAAAAATAAAAAGAGGCCCACACCAAGACATGTAATAATTAAAATGGCAAAGGTTAAAGACAAAGAAAGAATCTTAAAAGTAGCAAGAGAGATAGTTAGATACCCAAAATAAAGCTCCCATAAGAATGTTAGTTGATTTCTCAGTAGAAATTTTGCAGGCCAGAAGGGATTGGCACAAAATATTTAAAATGATGAAAAGCAAGGACCTACAACCAAGACTACTCTACCCAACAAGGCTATCATTTAAAATAGAAGGAGCTTCCCAAATAAAAAAAGAAAAAAAGAGCTAAGTTCATCACCACCAAAGGAGATGTTAAAGGGACTTTTCTTTAAGAAGCTGTAAAGGGATGAATCCAACAAAAGAGTATAACCCTTGTAAAAATTAATGTGCCCAAATAGGAGCACCTAAATAATTAAGCAAGTATTGATAAACATAAAGGGAGAAAAAGACAGTAATACAGTCATAGTAGTGGATTCAATACTCCATTGACATCAATGAAAAGATCTTCCAGATAAAAATTAACAAAGAAACAGCGGCCTCACATGACACATTAAACCAGGCAGATTTAATTGATATTTTTAGGGCATTTCACAGTAAGGCAGCAGGATATATATTCTTTTCTTTTCTAAAAATTTTTTAGATTTTATTTATTCATTTTTAGAGAGAGAGAGAGAGAAAGGGGGAGGAGCAGAAAGCATCAATTCCCATATTTGCCTTGACTAGGCAAGACTAGGGTTTTGAACCAGCGACCTCAGTGTTCCAGGTCAGCACTTTATCCACTGCGCCACCACAGATCAGGCATATACAGTCTTTTCAAGCACACACATTTTCTGGGATAGATTACATATTAGGCAACAAAACAAGTCTCCATAAATTTAAGAAAATGAGTGCTGGAAAGGATGTGGAAAAAAGGGAGCTGTTGTACACTATTGGTGGGAATGTAACATGGCACATCCACTATAAAAAACAGTATGGAAGTTCCTCAGAAATTGAAAATACAATTAAGATATTATCCAGCAATTCCATTTCTGGGTATATATCTGAAGGAAAGGAAATCACTCTGCTGCAGAGGTATATGTAGCTCCATGTTCACTGCAGCTCTATTTATAACAGTCAAGACATAAAAACAATTTAAGTGTTCATTGATGGATGAATGAATAAAAAACTGTAATACAGACACACACACACAGAAATATTTCAGCCATTTAAAGAAGGAAACCTTGCCATTTGCAACAACATATTGTAGTTGAATCTTGTGGGAAATATGCTAAATGAAAGGTCAGACTACATAATATCACTTATATCTATATCACTGATATCACTTCAAATATAAAAAAACAAACTCAGAAACATAAAACACATTAGTGGTTGCCAGAGGTAGGGGTAGGGTGTTGGGGAACTGGGTGAAGGTGGTCAAAAGGTACCAATTCCAGTTATAAAATAAATAAGTTCTAGGGATATAGCATACAGCATGATGGCTATAGTTAACAATACTGTATTGTATATATGAATGTTTCTAAGAAAGTAGAGCTGAAAAGTTATTACAAGAAAAAAATTTTGGAGCTATGTAAGGTGATAGATGTTAATTAAATTTATTGTGATCATTTTGTAACATATACATATATAAAACCATTATGCTATATATCTTAAATTTATATAATGTTATATGTCAATTACATTTCAATAAAACTGGAGATAAACCCTCAACTAGCTTACTCGATGGTGAAGAGATAATAGTTTTTCCTCTAAGACCATGAATAGGACAATTATGCCCACTCTTGCCACTTTTATTCAACATAGTATTAAAAGTTCTAGCCAGAGCAATTATTCATGAAAGAGAAGTGTAAAAGGCATCCAAATTGAAAAGGAAGAGCTAAAACTGTCACTATTTGCAGATGACATAATACTATATAAGAAAATCCTAATAATTCCATTAAAAAAAACCCTGTTAGAACTAATAAATGAATTCAGTAACATGTTAGAAACCCAGATTCTTGGCTCTCACTGCAGACTTGCTGAATCATAGATCCTAGGTGTGAGGTCAGCAGTTTATGCTGTACGAGCTGTCCAGGGAAGTCTAAGGCTTGTTCATATATGAGAACTACTGGCCTGGATTGAACTCCTGTCACTGACTATCTCTGGGGCCTTTCTGTGCCTCACTTTCTACATGTGTACAAAGGGGATAATAATGGTACACCTGCTTCAAAGGTTGGTTGTATGTTTTCAAAAGTTGAAAAGTGATGCATAGCCACTATTAATATATACTGCAGCTACCAGTCTTTGTTTTCTGACTTTCTCCTCTCATCTGCTGGCTGTGCCTACAGAGGCTGATGGAGGTAAGGAAGAAACGTTAAGGTTCACTGAAAGAGATCATGAAGGACAACTAGCATAGACATCAGTAATCCAGACAAAAAGACAAAGAAACGAGGTATCAGGGAGTCATCCAATAGGATTGTGGACTCTGGAAACACAGAGAAACTTCCCACTGAGCCAGATTTGGTCTAAATGTGAGATTAAGCACAGGTGGATGGGAAGTACACTAGGTGAGGGTGCCCAGCATCCTTACCCCAACCCATGGTCAGGTCTCTCCCATCATGTGTGGAAAGCTCTCTTTTGTCCACCTTCTCTTTTATGCCACTGGATCATTTCAACTTGAGGTAGGATCTAGCTGGCTATCAGACCAAAAAGCCCTTTAACAAATAAAATACAAAATGTGAAACTCACCAGTCAAAGCCAGCATATTCATTTGAGGATTCTATCCATACGAACAGCAAAACCATAGACATGCAAACTGAAGTCAACACAAATGAGCAAAATAATTTCTCTAGCTGGGAAGAGAAAAAAAAGTTGAGTTTAGCTCCATTTATCCATGCTACTTCAGCAAAATCCGTACACACTTGCCAAAGGTCTGTATAGTCACAGTGCCATGCATTACTTTCCCCAGTGAACACTGTATTCTTTTGACCCTTATGGAATTTTTTATAAACCTATTATAGCATTTAGTACACTGTAATAAAATTATGTGTTTATATGTTTGTATCTGTTGTGACAGTTTCTACTCTGAGGAAAAGAAACTTCTGTTACACATCTCTGTACTGTCAATATCTAATATAGCTCCTTAAATGCAGCTGGTTCTCAACAATTATCTGATGAATTCATCCACCTCTCCATTTACGAAATATACGACTACTCATTCATTGAGCACTTAATTCATTCCTTGTTCATCAGTTCATTTAATCATTTAATCTATTCATTTTTTTTTTCCTGAAGTTGGAAACGGGGAGGCAGATAGACTCCTGATGTGCCCGACTGGGATCTACCCGGCATGCCCACCAGGGGGCGATGCTTTGCCCCTCTGGGGCGTTGCTCTGTTGCAACCAGAGCCATTCTAGCACCTGAGGTAGAGGCTACAGAGCCATCCTCAGTGCCTGGGCCAACTTTGCTCCAATGGAGCCTCGCTGCGGGAGGGGAAGAGAGAGACAGAGAGGAAGGAGAGGGGGAGGGGTGGAGAAGCAGATGGGCGCTTCTCCTGTGTGCCCTGGCCAGGAATCAAACCCGGGACTCCTGCATGCCAGGCCGATGCTCTACCACTGAACCAACCGGCCAGGGCTAATCTATTCATATTTGGAGGGGGCATAAGCAGGTTAAGGAATAGACTTTTTTTTTAGTAGCCACTTTGTGCTAGTACAATGCTAGAGACTTCACAAACTACTTTCATTTTATTTATTTCTCAATATAGCCACTTATATTAGGTATTGTTAACCTTATTTTTCAGAAGAAAGAACTAAAGCTCAGCAAGGTAAAATAATTAAGTAGCAGAGATATTGACCAGATCTGTGAGCCTAAAGCTGGAATAAAGGATGTCACTGCAGAGGAAGATATCCAAACTGAGCCTTGAATGCAATTTTCTACACTAAATAAACACCATGTCACAAACCAGCCATGCTAGAGGTTGCCAAACGCTTCCTGAAAACATTAGGTTAGGGTTGCTGAGTTATTATCCTAACAGCTTCTCTATTGTAGAAATAAGAAATCTATCTCTTAGGGAGACTGCTTTTACTCTGTTAAAAAATGGATAGAATCCCTACCCTGCCTAAATCATGGGGTTATTGTGAAGAAGAATAAAGAAATACAATAAAAACCATAGAAAGGGTATTCCAAAAAGATGAGAGACATTATAGGAACTAAGGCACTAAACTACCACTTCTGAGTGTAGGAGGATGAAGAGCACAGGACTGAAATTTGGCTGGACTTTCAAAAACATCTATCAGACAATGTCCCTCACCTGCTCACAACCCTCCCAGAGCTTCCTATTTTACTAGAGTATCACCCAGTGCCTGCCGTAACCCACAAGGTTCCACATGATCAACACTAGCCCACCCTTGACCTCAACCCAATCTACACACTGAACTCCATTTCTGAACTCCAGCCACACTGACCTTCTTTCTGTTTCTAGAACATAGCCAAATTTGCTCCTACCACAAGAGCTTCATACTTCCTGGGTCTTCTGCTGGAAGACTTTTGCCCCCAGATGTATACATGGCTGGCTCAACCTCTTCATTTACGGAACAGTTCTCATGACCCTTGTTGAAAGGTCTTCTCTAACCACTCTCCCATCCCAGTTTCTAACACATTTTTCTCTTTATTACCTTCAAAGTTTTCACCACTCTCTGAAATAATTTATTCTTCATTTATTGTTTATTACCTAACTTAGCCCTCTAGAATGTAAGATACAATAGGGGCAGATGCCTTAGTTGTCTTATTCACTGTGGAACATAGTAAGTGGTCAATAAAATTGTTTTTGTTAAAGTAAGTCCTATTCCTTATTTTGCTTTTCATTATTACCACTCTTGTTCAAAAATCTTTAAAGGCTCCATTTACAGGATAAATCCAAATATTTTAGCTTGACATAAAGACGCTTTATAATTTGATCAAAATATTCTTTTCCAACGTTCTACCCCTTACATGTCACTAAATTCAACACTGAACATTTGATTTTCCCTAACTATACCACTGCGCTTTTTCTATCCCTGGACTTCTGATCACCTTATTTCCTCTACCCAGAAACTCCTGCACCACTATTTATTTATGTGGAAGATCACTGCCACAAGTTGACTCCAAAATCAGTCATAACTAATATTTATTGAGTGCTAATAGTGTGCTGGACCCAATTCTAAGTGCTTTCCACATATTACCTCTTCTATCCTCAAAACAAATCTTGTTGGTGAATACTTTTATTATTATCCCCATTATTCTAATGAGGAATCTGAAGCCCTGGGATGATAAGTAGCTTCTCCAAGGTCTCACAGTGGTAAAGTTCTAATTTGGTAATAGTAAGTATAGCCATAAATTGAATCCAGGCAGTCTTTTCCAGACCCAAGATTTTAGTTCTTATGTTATACGCCATACTCCTTCCCCTGAGCAGAAATGGGACCTTGAGAATTATCTATTTCAATTCCCTTGCTATAGAGAGGCTCAGAGATCACATAATCAGCCCAAAGGCAGAGTTGGAATTAGGACCCAAATATACTACCAATCTCTTCCAGGGATTTTTCAATTATATCACATTGTCTTGAATGTCATCATTCCCATGAAGCCTCCCTTTATCTTTTCCCTTTATATACTACTTTATAGCTTTCATGTGACTTACAACCTCATCCCTACATAATAAATAGCCATTGAATCAATTAATTCATCTTCATCTTAATTATCACTACTCTAATCAAGACCACTAATATCTTTTACCTTGAACTGTTATTGCTTCCTCTTTGAAGGCATAAATATCTCCTGGTATTAGCTTTGTCCCTTCCAATGAATCCTCCACATGATCAAATAATCATTTCAAAGTATAGCTCTGGCAGCATCACTAGCTTAAAATCTTTTGGCATGGCAGAGGTCAAATTCTAAAATCCACCCATCTGTCCCATCTCTCATTCTGCTTCCTTTCCCAACACTTCTGCATTCATATCCTCTACTCCACCTAAAATAAATCTCACACCAATGCCCTTTGACTCCTCTTACAATACCATTTCATGTTTCATTCCCTATTATTTACCTATATAAGCCTTAATCATCTTTCCCCTTCTAAATAAAGTTATTTTCAACCCTTCCCTTGACATATGGGTGCATGTGTGCATGTACAAACACAGAGAGAATTATAGCATATCTCTCATCATATTGACTTAGTGTATGTACCTCTCTTTCCATTCAATAGACTGTGAATTCCTTGAAAGTAAAAACCATGCCTGAGGCACTTCTGTTATTCTGAGGCTCTAGAATAGAAGCCAAATATCTGGGCAGGAAAGATACAGGGGACATAAGAACAGTCTTACCCAAACCGGGAGAAACTTTCCATTTCCACCCCTTTCCTTGTGCTCCACATCTCAGCCATTACAAGTTAGATATCCAACGGGTCAGAATCTCAGACAGTAGCTGGACCATGTTTGCAAGTGAAAGTCCATGAGATGGCCACCCCATTCTCGCTTCAGCATGCTCATCATTTCATCACTTATATTACATAGCCCACCAGAGGGTCCCAACATATGGCCTATGGCCCTCAATGAGGTTAGGCCACATGCCACCCCTCCGCCTTAGTTCTTCTTTAGGAAAAATCAGGCATTAGCCTGATCAATAATAAAGGAACACCTTGTTTCCCTGTGGCTCTTTTTTCCTCATAAGTATAGCTCCTTTGGGAAACTCACAATGAAGAGAAAATTAAATATTCAAGGAATTCTGTAGTCCCTAGATAAAAACATTTAATTGGCCCTGGCAAGATATCTCAGTCAGTTAAAGAATTATCTTGATACATAAAGGTTTGATCCCCAGTCAGGGCACATATAGAAACAAATTAATGTTTCTTTCTTTCATTCTCTCTCTCTCTCCAAAACCAATAAATTATAAAAAACAAACAAACAAAAACATTTAATTGTATTTAAACTTCACTTTTGTTCAAGGTTCACTCAGAATAAAAACAAAAGGGAGTGAATAAAAGCAAAAGGGAATGAATGAATGATGTAAAAGAGGTAGTAAGGAAAAGAAGTGAAGAATAAAAGTAAAAGCAAATGAAGAAAACAAGCACATGTTTCAGCAAGGTTAACTGTTTCTCCAGAATTGCAGCAGACCTTCTGTGAAAGATCTAGAGCCCTGGCATACCCAGTCCTGGAGACTCGTGAGCCCTCGTGGGTGCAGGGACCAGCCCATGTTCCCCATATCTCAGCAAGTATGGCCACATCCTCCCCATCTCTCTATACCAAAGAGCAGCAGCAGAAATGATGTCTAGGTTTTTTTTCTAGTTCGCCTTCCCACTTGCAGCTGTATATGCCAGTAATGTATGTGACATAGCATTCGTGGTTGCAGTTGTCTGCTATCCATGGACCACACATTCCACATTTTCTTGTTGTCCTCTTGTCCTCCTCTTGCATGGTTCACACTTTTGCTGGAATGACAAGTGAAATAATGAGGATCTAGTGACTTCTTTAAATGTTTCCTCCCCCAAAATTCTACAGAAAATTCCATGAAAAATAAATGAATTTGACAGAAAATGATTTGACTTTGGGTGATGGGCATACAACATAACAGTTCATATGCTAGAGAAACGTTTTTCTGAAACCTGTGTACTCTTACTGATCAGTGTCAAACTATTAAATTTAATTTTCTAAATAAAAATTTTAAAAACAAATTCTTTTAAAATTTGTAATCTAAGATAATAGACTGGAGCTTCATCCCACCTTTCCCACTAACTGGTTGAGTGTTTATTGCTATCATTGCACCACTTCATTTTCTCACCTCTAAAATGGGACCAACTCTGTACTAGCAACTAGTTGATGCTGAAAGCATCACATTAGATTGTGTGTGTGTGTCTGTGTATGCATGTGTGTGTTTTAAACTGTTACATGCCTTTAGAATAACTTAAGAACTTATAGGCATAGGTGAGGTGTATGAAAAATATAATCCTTGAGTAATACGGGACTCACACACATACATACGGTTTCCTGCTCCTTCCTTTTCTCTCTCCTCCCATACAGAGTCAGTGAGGGTTAGTCTCAATTAACATTGATGGAATATGTAAAATAGCAATGGCTGAAATAAGGCAGATGAATTGTTTCTTTTGTCAACAAAAATTTTCAGTGGTAGAAAGACCAAATTATGTGGTATGTGGCTTTACAATGTCATTAAGAACCAGACACTGTCCATCTTGCTGTTCCACTGCAGCATAGGGCTTACTTCTCAAGGTCCAAAATGGCCGCTCAAGTGTGTCCATTACTCCACATTCTAACTAGTAGAAAGGAAGGAGGAATGAAGAAGGGGGCTCCCCATTATTTGAAAGACATTTACAGAAACTGAACACAACATTTCACCGACAGAGACTTTCTTTTTTTTTTTTTTTTTCATTTTTCTGAAGCTGGAAACAGGGAGAGACAGTCAGACTCCCGCATGCGCCCGACCAGGATCCACCCGGCACGCCCACCATGGGGCAACGCTCTGCCCACCAGGGGGCGATGCTCTGCCCCTCTGGGGCGTCTCCATGTTGCGACCAGAGCCACTCTAGCGCCTGAGGCAGAGGCCACAGAGCCATCCCCAGCGCCCGGGCCATCTTTGCTCCAATGGAGCCTTAGCTGCGGGAGGGGAAGAGAGAGACAGAGAGGAAAGTGCGGCGGAGGAGTGGAGAAGCAAATGGGCGCTTCTCCTGTGTGCACTGGCCGGGAATCGTACCCGGGAGACTTTCTTACTAGTAAAAAAAGGAAAAACAGATATTGAAAAACAGTGCCAGCCATCTAGCTGGCACTACTGCATTTTCTCAACCCATTGTGATAGAATGTTGTTCTCATACATAGACTCTTTCAGGGAATGTGTGGAATTTGGGGGGGAGGAGAACAATTTATTTAAAAACAAACAAGGACAGTTTTAAAGGACCTAACTCCAAGTAATAGTTTCTGCTCCTGAAAACTTTCTGTTGTGCTTCATTTGCTTTTGGCGACGAATTAACAGTACATAGTCTGAATGTCCACTTCTGGCCAAAGAGAGTAACAGGGATTGCAGTGCCCTCCCACTTTAAGTGACTATAGATCTGGAGAAAATATGAAGCAATAGTTTCCAGGGAGTGACAACAGGCAGTGAAGGACAGCAATCCATCAAAGAGGGGAAACAAAGGAAGTCAGTACAGGCATGTCTTGGAGCTACTACAAGTTCGGTACCAGATCACCACACTAAAGTAAATATTGCAATACAGTGAGTCATGTTAATTTTTGGCTTTCCCAGTGCATATGGATATTATACTTACACTATACTGTAGTCTATTAAATATGCAAAAGCATTATGTTTAAAAATCAATGTCTATACCTTAATTAAAAATATTTTATTTCTAAAAAATTCTAACCGTTATTGAGACTTCAGCAAGTCATAATCTTTTTGCTGGTGAAGAGTCTTGCCTTGATGTCGATAGCTGCTGATTGATGAAGGTGGTGGTTAGGGAAGATTAAAGTGGCTGAGGCAATTTCATAAACTAAGACAACAATGAAGTTTGCCCCATTGATTGACTCTTCCCTTCACAAATAATTTCTTTGTAGCATGTGATGCTATTTGGTAATATTTTACCCACAGTAGAACTAAATTTACATAATTTATATAACTCAGTCTATATAATCTTCTAAATCCTGTGTTTCATTTCAACAATCTTCACAGCATCTTCACCAAGAGTAGAGTTCATCTCAAGATACCAATTTCATTGCTCATCCATAAGAAGCAACTCCTCATCCACTGAAGTTTTATGTTATTACAGCAACTCAGCCAAATCTTTAGACTCCACTTCTGATTCTAGTTTTCTATTTCCACCACATCTACAGTTACTCTTCCACTGAAGTCCTGAACCATTCAAAGTCATCCATGAACATTGGAAATAATTTCTTTCAAATTCCTATTAATGTTGATATTTCAATCTTTTCCCATTACTCATGAATGTTCTTAATGACATCTAGATTGGTAAATTCTTTACAGAATTTACTTTGCCCAGATCCAATAAAAAAATCACTATCTATGGCAGTTATGGCCTCGTGAAATGTATTTCTCAAATAATAAAACTTGAAAATCAAAATTACTCCCTGATCCACAGACTGACAAACAGATGTTTTGTTAGCAGGCATGAAAACAACATTAATTTACATTAGAGCTCTTGGGTGCTCAGGTACACTGCCAATGAGCAGTAATAGTTTCAAAGGCATATTTTTTATGTCTGAGAAGATATCAACATTAGGATTAAGATATTTAGTAAACCATTTACAAACAGATGTGCTGTCATCTAGGTTTTGTTGTTTAGTTTATAGAGCATAGATAGAGTAGATTTAGCATAATTCTTAAGGGTCCTAGGGTTTGGGGATGGTAAATGAGCGTTGGCTTCATCTTAAAGTCGATGGCTACCTTAGTCACTAACAAGAGTGTCACTCTGCCCTCTGAAGCTTTGAGACCAGGCATGGATTTTTCCTCCCCAGCTATAAAAGTCCTAGATGACATCTTCTTCCAATACGGTGCTGTTCATTTACATTTAAAATCTGTTGCTAGGTGTAGCCACCTTCATTAATGATCACAACTAGATCTTCTGGACAACTAGCTGCAGCATCCACATCAGCATTGGCTGCTTCACCTTGCACTTTTATGTTATGGAGACAGCTTTTATCCTTCAGCCTCATGGACCAACCTCTGCTAGCTTCAAACATTTCTTCTGCAGCTTCCTCACCTCTCTTAGCCCACATGAAATTGAAAAGAGGGCATAACCTGGATTAGGCTTAAATGGAATGTTGTGGCTGGTTTGACCTTTTATCCAAACCATTAAAACTCTCCCTACCTTTTTTCTTTTTTCTTTCTTTTTTTTTAGTGAGTAAGAGAGAGAGAGAAGGAAAGAGGGAAGGAGAGAGGAAGGGAGGAAAGGAGGGAGGAAGGGAGGGAGGGAGGGAAAAAGAGAAAGAGGGAAACAGAAAGGGAGAAAGGTGAGAAGCATCAACTTGTAGTTGCATCACTTCAGTCGTTCATTGATTGCTTCTCATATGTGCCTTGACTGGGGGAGGGGGCGGCTCCAGCCAAGACAGTGACCCCTTGCTCAACCTAGAAACCTTGGGCTTCAAGCCAGTTACCTTTAGGCTAAAGCCTGCAACCATGAAATCACAGCAATGATCCCAAGCTCAAGCCAGTGACCTTGGGTTTTTTTTTTTTTCTTTCTTTCTTTCTTTTTTTTTTTCATTTTTCTGAAGCTGGAAACAGGGAGAGACAGTCAGACAGACTCCCGCATGCGCCCAACCGGGATCCACCTGGCACGCCCACCATGGGGCGACGCTCTGCCCACCAGGGGGCGATGCTCTGCCCATCCTGGGCATCGCCATATTGCGACCAGAGCCACTCTAGCGCCTGAGGCAGAGGCCACAGAGCCATCCCCAGCGCCCGGGCCATCTTTGCTCCAATGGAGCCTCAGCTGCGGGAGGGGAAGAGAGAGACAGAGAGGAAAGCGCGGCGGAGGAGTGGAGAAGCAAATGGGCACTTCTCCTGTGTGCCCTGGCTGGGAATCGAACCCAGGTCCTCCGCACGCTAGGCCGACGCTCTACCGCTGAGCCAACCGGCCAAGGCCAACCTCGGGGTTTTGAACCTAGACCTTCAGCATCCCAGGTCAATACTCTATATGCTGCGCTACCACCAGTCAGGTGATAATAAGGCTGTTTTATGTTATTATCATTTGTTCACTGGAGTAGCACTTTTAATTTCCTCCAA
The DNA here is from genome assembly GCF_036850765.1 of Saccopteryx bilineata. NCBI lineage: Eukaryota > Metazoa > Chordata > Mammalia > Chiroptera > Emballonuridae > Saccopteryx > Saccopteryx bilineata. The sequence goes on along the minus strand of NC_089490.1, from coordinate 343,821,512 downwards.
GTACATTTCCTTTACATTCACAACTTGACTATTTTGTGCAATAGGCCTAGCTTTCAGCCTAATTTGACTCTCAACATATCTTCCTCACTAAGCCTAAATATTCCTAGCTTTTGAATTAAAGTGAGACATCTGACTCTGCCTTTCACTTGAACACTTAGAGGACATTGTTGGGTTATTAAATGGCCTAATTTCAATAGTGTTATATCTCAGGGAACAGGAAAGCCCAAGAAGGAGAGAGATAAAGAAAAGGCTGGTCAGAGGAGAAGTCAGAATACACACAACATTTATTGATTAAGATTGCCATGTTATATGGGTACAGTTCTTGGCACCCAAAATCAATTACAATAGTAACATCAAAGATCACAGATACCATAACATATACAATAAAAATGACAAAGTTTAAAACATTGTGAAAATTACCAAATTGTAAGCTAGAGACACAAAGTGACCAAATGCTGTTGATAAACTGATGCAGGATTGCCAAAATGAGAATTTGTAAAAAGAGAGATATGTAAAGTGCAATAAAGCAAAGAGCAATAAAACAAGGTATGCCATATTGTTAATGGCCTATTTACAATCTGGATAGAGTTTCTAGGAAGTAAGAAGGCAAGTAAATTCTGTCAGTATCCCTGAACTGAGCAGATAGAAATAAGAGTTTAGGGAGGCAAGTGTTCTCACTGTGTCTTCCTCTGAGTCTCCATATTGATCAGTATATGCTTGTGGGGAAGTTACCCGAGGCTAGAAAAACAACCACATTAAAAGAGGTGGTGAGAGGGGTGGACGTACCAACTGCCATCTCCCAGAACCAAAGTGGATTACAACTTAATTTTAAGAACCATCATCTGGAAAATCCAACTTTGGACTAAACTAAGAGGACTCTTTAACTAAGGAACACTGAAGAAGCCACACTGAGACTGGTAGGAAAAGCAGAAACACAGAGAGAGTTGCCCAGCTCCTGGGAGCAAATGGCAGCCCAGAGGGACTCATGTGGTGGGCAGTGAGTTTAGTGGAGAGGGGAGGGTCCTGGGCCCCAGGAACAAAGCCCTAGCCTGCAGCCCCAGAGCCTAGAAAAGACATATGGACAGTATTTCGCTGCAAAAAAAGTCAGGATACTGTTTGTGAGAAAGAGAGATATTTCTCAGACCCAGGATTCTTCTTAAAGAGACCACGCAGAAAACCTCTTCCACAACCACTAACCCGGGACTCTGGGAGACTGGGAGAGTTGAGAGGACCAGATAGCAGAAAGAGTGTGTAATCTAGGAGGCACAGGGAGAAATACTTTGAGGGACAGCCACCCTAACCCCTGAGCTGAGTCACACTCCAAATCTAAAGTGAATATTTCCCCTGGAACCAGCAATACCAGCAAAGAGAAGCAGGACACCAGCCACACAAGCTCTCCTGAAGCACTCAGAACAGAGTTGCTTAGAAAGAGGGAGCTATCAGGAATACAGTATTGAGTGCTGAGGCCTGAGCAGCAGCGCCCCCACCCACACTGCTGAGGGTGGGCGGCAGCAGGACACATAAGCGTGGTCCCATCAGTGGGGGCAGAAGCCGGGCTGGCCATGACTGAGGCCTGGCATGAGCTCAGTCTGCCCCCCAAGGGTGGAAAGGGCTCAGAAAGCGGTCCAACCTGGCTGTGGGCTGGGTGAGCAAGAACAGTCCTGCCTGCAATCCCACCCACAGGGGAAAGGCGAAAGCTGGGGCACTGCAGAGAACTGAAGCTGAGCGCGGGCATACAACCCTGCCTGGCCTGTGGAGCCCAGGCTTGCAGCCAAGGTGCAAGCACAGCTCTGCCCATGGGGGCAAGGTGAAAGCCAGGACACAGGCGTAGACCCGCAGCTGAGCATAGGTGTGCAGCCCCACCTGCGGTGCTGAGGATTGTAGCCCTGGTGCAGGGAGCAGCCCCACCTGCAGGGGCAGGGTGAAGGCCGAGGCCAGCTAGAGCTTGTAGATCCAGCATGTGAACACAGCCCCTCCCAGGAAGGAGATGTGAAAACTACAGCAACGGCCACAGCAGGCCCACGCCAGTAACATCCATACCCAAATGACTGAGGCAGTGGCAAAAGGGATGGTGGGCCTGCAGACAGACCACACCTAGGGTACACAGAGGCCACACCAATTGGGCTACAGTGGCCAAACCCTTTTTATACACAAATAAAATGGGAAGGCAGAGAAATGCAACCAAAATGAATCAAGAGAAATCCCCAGAAAAGGACTTGAATGAGTCAGATATAACCAAATTACCAGATGTAGAGTATAAAATAATGATTGTTAGAATGCTCAAAGATCTTAGAATAACAATAGGACATAACGAACAACTAAATACAGAGATAGCAAGTATAAAAAAGGACATTGAAATAATAAAAAAGAATCAGTCAGAAATGACAAATACAATATCGGAAATGAAGACCACAATGGAAGGTATTAAAAGCAGGATGGATGAAGCTGAGGATCAAGTCAGTGAGTTAGAGAACAAGACAAATGAAGGCATGGAGCAGAGCAGCAGAAAGAAAAGAGACTCAAAAAGTATAAGGAAACTCTAAAAGAGCTTTGTGACAACATGAAGAGAAATAACATCCACATCACAGGGGTTCCTGAAGAAGAAGAGAAAGAACAAGGGATAGAGACTTTGTTCAATCAAATAATATCTAAAAACTTCCCAACTTCTCAATAGAAAAACTTGAGTCCAGAAGGGAATGGCAAGAAATTTCAAGGTAATGCAGAACAAGAGCCTATAACCAAGACTACTTTATCCAGCAAGGCTATTGTTTAAAATTGAAGGAGAAATAAAAAGCTTCCCAGAAAAAAAAAAAAAAACCACCTCAAGGAATTCATTACAACCAAACCTATGCTGCAAGAAATGTTAAGGGCCTGTTGTAAACAGATCAAAGGGGGAAAGAATATAGCAAAAGAGGAATACAGCTTTAAAGACTAAAATGACAATAAATAACTACATATCAATAATAACCTTAAATGTAAATGGACTAAATGATCCAATCAAAAGACATAGGGTAGCTGTGTGGATAAGAAAACAGGACCCATACATATGCTGTCTACAAGAGACACACCTAAAAAGAAAAGATGCATATAGAAGATAAAAGGATCAAAAAAAAATATTTCATGCAAATGGAAATGTAAAAAAAGCTGAGGTAGCAAAATGGATATTTATATTAGACAAAATGGATATTTATATTAGACAAAATGGATGTTAAAACAAAAGCTATAGTAAGAGATAAAAAAGGTCACTACATAATGATAAAGGGAGCAATCCAACAGGAAGATATAACCATTATAAATACCTATGCACCTTAATATAGAAGCACCTAAATATATAAAGCAGATTATGACAGACATAAAGGGCGAGATCAACAGCAATACTATCATAGTAGGGGATTTCAATACCCATTAAAATCACTAGATTTTATTCATGAGGATTCAAGAATAAAATTAACAAAGAAACATCAGGCTTAAAAGACACACTAGATCAACTGAATTTAACAGATATCTTTAGAACCTTTCACCCTAAAGCAGCAGAATATACATTCTTTTTAAGTGCTAATGGTACATTCTCTAGGATAGACCACATGTTAGGGCACAAAAGTGGTCTCAACAAATTTAAGAAGATTGAAATCATATCAGGCATTTTCTCTGATCATAGTGGCATAAAACTAGAAATCAACCACAACAGAAAAACTGAAAAATACTCAAACACTTGGACTAAATAGCATGTTATTAAATAACAATTGGGTTAACAATGAGATCAAAAAAGAAAAAAAAATTCCTAGAAACGAATAATAATGAGCATACAACCCAAAATTTATGGGACACAGCAAAAGCAGAACTGAGAGGGAAGTTCATAGCATTACAGGCATACCTTCAGAACTTGGCTCAAATAAATAACTTAACCCTGAATCTAAGAGAACTAGAAACAGAACAGAAAGTAAAGCCTAGGGGTAGTAGAAGAAAAGAAATAATAAAGGTCAGAGCATAAATAAATGACATAGAGGCTAAAGAAACAATATAGAGGATCAATTAAACCAGGAAATTGTTCTTTGAAAAGGTAAATAAAATTCAAGGAACCTTTAACCAGACTCACAAAAAAAAAAAAAAAAAAGAGGACTCAAATAAATAAAATTAGAAATGAGAGTGGAGAAATAACAACTGACACAATGGAAATACAAAGGATTGTGAGAAAATACTATGAAGAATTGTATGCCAAAAAAATTAGACAACCTAGATGAAATGGACAAATATCTTGAAACATATAATCTTTTAAAAATCAATCTGGAAGAATCAGAAAACCTAAACAGACCAACAACAAAAAATGAGATCAAAGCAGTTATTAAAAATCTCCCAACAAACAAAAGCCCTGGGCCAGATGGCTTCACAAGTGAATTCTACCAAATATTCAAAGAACTAACTCCTATCCTTCTCAAGCTATTTCAAAAAATTTAAGGGGAAGGAAGACTTCCAAGTTCCTTTTATGAGGCGAACATTATTCTGATTCCAAAACCAGGCAAAGATAAAACAAAGAGAAAAAATGATAGGCCAATATCCCTGAGGAATTTAGATGCTAAAATTCTCAACAAAATATTAGCAAACCAGATTCAGCAATATATGAAAAAGATCAAACACCACGATCAAGTGAGATTTATTCTGGGGAGGCAAGGCTGGTACAATATTTGCAAATCAATCAATATGATTCATCACATAAACAAAAGGAAGGAGAAAAACCACATATAATTTCAATAGATGCAGAAAAAGCATTTGATAAAATCCAGCATCCATTCATGATCAAAACTCTCAGCAAGGTGGGAATACAGGGAACATACCTCAACATGATAAAGGCTATCTATGACAAACCCATAGCCAACATCATACTCAATGGGTAAAAATTAAAAGTAATCCCCTTAAGGTCAGGAACAAGGCAGGGGTGCCCCCTTTCACCACTCTTATTCAACATAGTTCTGGAAGTCCTAGCCACAGCAATCGGACAAGAAGAAGAAATAAAAGGCATCCAAATTGGAAAAGAAGAAGTAAAACTATCATTATTTGCAGATGATATGATATTGTATATAGAAAACCCTAAAGTCTCAGTCAAAAAACAACTGGACCTGATAAATGAATTCAGCAAGGTGGCAGGATATAAAATCAATACTCAGAAATCAGAGGCATTTTTATATACTAACAATAAACTGTCAGAAAGAGAAATTAAGGAAGCAATCCCCTTTACCATTGCAACCAAAAAAATAAAATACCTAGGAATAAATTTAACCAGGGAGATTAAAGACTTGTACTCGGAAAATTATAAAACATTGATAAAAGAAATCAGGGAAGATACAAACAAGTGGAAGCATATTCCATGCTCATGGTTAGGAAGAATAAACATCATTAAAATGTCTATATTACCCAAAGCAAATTATAAATTCAATGCAATACCAATTAAAATATCAATGACTTACTTCAAAGATATAGAACACATATTCCAAAAATTTATATGGAACCAAAAGAGAACACGAATAGCCTCAGCTATTGAAAAGGAAGAGTAAAGTGGGAGGTATCAAACTTCCAGATATCAAGTTATACTACAAGGTCACTGTACTCAAAACAGCCTGGTGCTAGCATAAGAACAGGCATATAGATCAATGGAAAAGTACAGAGAACCCAGATATAAACCCACACCTTTATGGACAACTGATATTTGACAAAGGAGGTAAGAGCATACAATGAAGTAAAGACAGCTTCTTCAACAAATGGTGTTGGGAAAATTGGACAGCTACCTGCATAAAATGAAACTAGACCAGCAACTTACACCATTCACAAAAGTAAACTCAAAATGGATAAAAGACTTAAATGTAAGCCATGAAACCATAAGCATCTTAGAAGAAAACATAGGCAGTAAGCTCTCTGACATCTCTCACAGCAATACATTTGCCGATTTATCTCCACGGGCAAGTGAAATAAAAGACAGGAAAAACTAATGGGACTACATCAAACTAAAAAGCTTTTGCACAGCTAAAGACAATAAGAACAGAATAAAAAGACAAACTACACAATGGGAGAACATATTTGACAATATGTCTGATAAGGGGTTAATAACCAAAATTTATAAAGAACTTGTAAAACTCAACACCAGGAAGAGAAACAATCCAATAGAAAAATGGGCTAAAGAAATGAATAGACACTTCTCCAAAGAGGACATACAGATGGTCAATAAACATATGAAAAAATGCTCAACATCACTAATCATTAGAGAAATGCAAATATCAGAATGGTGCTCATCAACAAAGCAACACAGAATAAGTGCTGGCGAGGATGTGGAGAAAAGGGAACCTTCCTGCACTGCTGGTGGGAATGCAGACTGGTGCAGCCACTGTGGAAAACAGTGTGGAGATTCCTCAAAAAATTAAAAATGGAACTCCTTTTGACCCAGCCATCCCACTTTTAGGAATATATCCCGAGGACACCATATACATGTTTCAAAAGGAGAAATGCACCCCCCATGTTTATGTCAGCATTGTTCACAATAGCAAAGATCTGGAAACAGCCCAAGTGTCCATCAGTGGGCAAGTGGATTCAAAAGCTTTGGTACATATATACAATGGAATACTATAGGGCCATGAAAAAGAAGAAAATCTTACGCGACAACATAGATGGACCTGGAAACTATTACATTAAGTGAAATAAGCCAGGCAGAAAAAGAAAATATCATATGACCTCACTCATTTGAGGAATCCAATGAACAATGTGAACTATGAACAAAATTGAGACAGAAGAGAGATCAAAGGACCAAAGGAAAAGAGGACAGAGGGAAAGGGGATGATAGGATGGGATAAGCCTGGGTGGGGGAGAGCGCTGTGTGGAAGGGAGTATGGGGGGGGGGATGCACATGGGGCAACACTGGAATCTATGTAAACACAATAAATTAAAATCAATATAAAAAAAGAAAATGACCAAAAAAAAGAAGCAATATGGAAATAACAATTTTGCTGGTTTTTTTCAGGTATTATTTAATATTTTTCACTAATATTTTAAATTTTTTTTAATTTTTTAAAATTTATTCATTTTAGAGAGGAGAGGGAGAAAGAGAGAGGAGAGACAGAGAGAAAGAAGGGGGGGAGGAGCTGGAAGCATCAACTCCCATATGTGCCTTGACCAGGCAAGCCTAGGGTTTCGAACCGGCGACCTCAGCATTTCCAGGTTGATGCTTTATCCACTGTGCCACCACAGGTCAGGCCTAAAATTCTTATAATCTAGTTTTGTATACCTCTTTTATTGTTTTTATTTAAGTATTAAATGCATGAAATAAGCTAAAAAATAAGAGGTAGTGAGATCATCTTCAAAGGTAATACATAGAGCACTAGGTAGCATATTCAGAATGTTATTGTCTCAGTAGTTGAAAAATAAATTAGACCTACAATATTGGCTCCTATGGCTGGTCTAACGAAGCTTTAAGGTGAGCATCAAAAGAGCCAAGATCTTTCCAAATCACAACAATCAAGAATATTTTCTTTAAGATGAGAAGGAGCAAACAAAGTGAAAAACACAATACTTCACATCCAATTAAATAAAAAAGTCATGTATTTCAAATACCAATAGATAAACTCCAAAAGATTTATATTTATGTGCTTGAACTTAAATGGCCTTGAACCTGTTTCATCTTTAACAACAGAAGTTTACCTGGGCAATACTGCCCATTCCGGTGTAACTAAAGTGACCTTAGTGCTTACCAGCTGCTGTTGAAGCTAATATTCTTATTCAGTTCTATAGGTAGAATTCTTTTTTTGTGATAAAGATATGAATGAAGTACACATGTGTATCAACCGTTGAAATCATTTTTGTGCCATTTTTGTAAATAGCATAGTTTTGTACAACCTATAAAAATAAAAATAAAGAAACCAATTTTAAGAAAAATAAATTACCAAACACATAAAAGAGCAAGAAAACGCAACACATATGTAGAGGGGAAAAAAATCAATCAGCAACAATTCAGAAATGTCTCAGATGATAGACTCAGTAGTCAAGAACATTAAAAGATATTTACAACTATATTCTATATGTTTAAAACACTAGGGAAAAACAAGCATGTTAAAGAGAGACATGGCAATATTTTAAAAGATGCAAGCTGGACTTCTAGAGATGAAAGATATGTCTGAGATGAAAAATATGCTGTTGGCATTAAGAGCCAATTAGAGACTAAAGAAGAAAAGATGAAAGGATCTGAGCATTTAAAAAAATAAAGAGAACAACTGTGAGCTGCTGAACAACTATAAGTAGTCTAATATAAACATGACTGGAATCTCTGAAAGAGAGGAGAAAGAAAAAAAAGGACAAAATCAATACTTGAAGAATGGCTGAAATTTTTTGAATTTAATAAAAACTATAAACCCACAGTTCTAAGAAGTACATCAACTCCCAAGAAAAAAGGCATATAAAGAAACTTACAAGACATATAGCCCTGGCCGGTTGGCTCAGCGGTAGAGAATCGGCCTAGTGTGCGGAGGACCCGGGTTCGATTCCCGGCCAGGACACACAGGAGAAGCGCCCATTTGCTTCTCAACCCCTCTGCCGCGCCTTCCTCTCTGTCTCTCTCTTCCCCTCCCGCAGCCAAGGCTCCATTGGAGCAAAGATGGCCCAGGCGCTGGGGATGGCTCCTTTGCCTCTGCCCCAGGCGCTAGAGTGGCTCTGGTCGCAACAGGGCGACACCCAGGATGGGCAGAGCATCGCCCCCTGGTGGGCAGAGCTTCGCCCCTGGTGGGCGTGCCAGGTGGATCCAGGTCGGGCGCATGCGGGAGTCTGTCTGACTGTCTCTCCCTGTTTCCAGCTTCAGAAAAATGTGAAAAAAAAAAAAAGACATATCAAAAGCAAAATGCTTAAAAACACTGGGAAAGAGAAAATTCTCAAAACCAACCCAAAAGAAAAGAGCTAGCAGAAGAACAATGACAAAAATGACTTCCTGATTATTATTTTTTTTAATTTTATTTTTTTAATGGGGTGACATCAATAAATCAGGATACATATATTCAAAAATAACAAGTCCAGGGTATCTTGTCGTTCAATTATGTTGCATACCCATCACCCAAAGTCAGATTGTCCTCCGTCACCTTCTATCTAGTTTTCTTTCTGCCCCTCCCCCTCCTCCTTTCCCTCTCCCTTTCCCCCCTCACCCCCTAACTACCACACTCTTATCAATGTCTCTTAGTTTCACTTTTATGTCCCATCTACGTATGGAATAATGCAGTTCCTGTTTTTTTCTGATTTACTTATTTCACTTCGTATAATGTTATCAAGATCCCACCATTTTGCTGTAAATGATCTGATGTCATCATTTCTTATGGCTGAGTAGTATTCCATAGTGTATATGTGCCACATCTTCTTTATCCAGTCATCTATTGACAGGCTTTTTGGTTGTTTCCATGTTCTGGCCACTGTGAACAATGCTGCAATGAACATGGGGCTGCATGTGTCTTTACGTATCAATGTTTCTGAGTTTTTGGGGTATATACCCAGTAGAGGGATTGCTGGGTCATTAGGTATTTCTATTTTCAGGTTTTTGAGGAACCACCATACTTTCTTCCATAATGGTTGTACTACTTTACATTCCCACCAACAGTGTATGAGGGTTCCTTTTTCTCCACAGCCTCTCCAACATTTGCTATTACCTGTCTTGTTAATAATAGCTAATCTAACAGGTGTGAGGTGGTATCTCATTGCAGTTTTGATTTGCATTTATCTAATAACTAACGAAGAGGAGCATCTTTTCATATATCTGTTGGCCATTTGTACTTCCTCCTGAGAGAAGTGTCTGTTCATGTCCTCTTCCCATTTTTTTATTGGATTGTTTGTTTGTTTGTTGTTGAGTTTTATGAGTTCTTTGTATATTTTGGATATTAGGCCCTTATCTGAGCTGTTGTTTGAAAATATCATTTCCCATTTAGTTGGCTTTCTGTTTATTTTGTTATCAGTTTCTCTTGCTGAGCAAAAACTTCTTAGTCTGATGTAGTCCCATTCATTAATTTTTGCCTTCACTTCTCTTGCCATTGGAGTCAAATTCATAAAATGCTCTTAAAAACCCAGGTCCATGAGTTGAGTACCTATGTCTTCTATGTACTTTATTGTTTCAGGTCTTATGTTTAGATCTTTGATCCATTTTGAGTTAATTTTAGTACAGGGGGACAAACTGTAGTCCAGTTTTATTCTTTTGCATGTGGCTTTCCAGTTTCCCCAGCACCATTTGTTGAAGAGGCTTTCTTTTCTCCATTGTATGTTCTTGGCCCCTTTATCAAAAATTATTTGACTATATATATGTGGTTTTATTTCTGGGTTTTCTATTCTGTTCCATTGGTCTGACTGTCTACTTTTCTGCCAATACCATGCTGTTTTGATTGTCGTGGCCCTATAATATAGTTTGAAGTCAGGTATTGTAATGCCCCCAGCTTCATTCTTTTCCTTTAGGATTGCTTTGGCTATTCGGGTTTTTTTTATAGTTCCATATAAATCTGATGATTTTTTGCTCTATTTCTTTAAAAAATCTCATTGGAATTTTGATGGGAATTGCATTAAATTTGTATATTGCTTTGCGTAATATGGCCATCTTGATTATATTTATTCTTCCTAACCAAGAACAAGAAATATTCTTCCATCTCATTATATCTTTTTTGATTTCTCTTAACAATGGTTTATAGTTTTCATTATATAAGTCCTTTACATTCTTTGTTATGTTTATTCCTAAGTATTTTATTGTTTTTGTTGCAATTGTGAAGGGGATTATTGTTTTGAGTTCCTTCTCAGTTGTTTCATTGTTGGCATATAGAAAGGCTATTGACTTCTGTATGTTAATTTTGTATCCTGTGACCTTACTGTATTGGCTTATTGTTTCTAGTAGTCTTTTTGTGGATTCTTTGGGGTTTTCGATGTATAGGATCACATCATCTGCAAAAAGTGATACCTTTACTTCTTCTTTTCCAATATGGATGCCTTTTATTTCTTTGTCTTGTCTGATTGCTCTGGCTAGAACCTCTAGTACCACATTAAATAAGAGTGGAGAGAGTGCACAACCCTGTCTTGTTCCTGATTTAAGAGGGAAAGCCTTCAGTTTAGTGCCATTTAATATGATGTTAGCTGATGGTTTATCATATATGGCCTTTATCATGTTGAGATATTTTCCTTCTATACCCATTTTGTTGAGAGTCTTAAACATAAAATTGTGTTGTATTTTATCAAAAGCCTTTTCTGCGTCTATTGATAAGATCATGTGGTTTTTGTTCTTTGTTTTGTTGATATGGTGTATTACGTTAACCGTTTTACGTATGTTGAACCATCCTTGAGTTTCTGGGATGAATCCCACTTGATCATGATGTATTATTTTTTTAATATATTGTTGTATTCGATTTGCTAGTATTTTGTTTAGTATTTTAGCATCTGTATTCATTAGAGATATTGGTCTGTAGTTTTCTTTTTTTGTGCCATCCTTGCCTGGTTTTGGTATGAGGGTTATGTTGGCCTCATGAAATGTGTTTGGAAGTATTGCTTCTTCTTCAATTTTTTGGAAGACTTTCAGTAGAATAGGAACCAAGTCTTCTTTGAATGTTTGATAAAATTCGCTGGTATAGCCGTCAGGGTCTGGACTTTTATTTTTGGTGAGGTTTTTAACGGTTTTTTCTATTTCTTCTCTACTAATAGGTCTGTTTAGGCTTTCTGCTTCTTCTTGACTCAGTCTAGGAAGGTGTATTGTTCTAGAAATTTATCCATTTCTTCTAGATTGTTGAATTTAGTGGCATAAAGTTTTTCATAGTATTCTACAATAATTCTTTGTATATCTATGGTGTTCGTGGTGATTTCTCCTCTTTCATTTTGGATTTGTTTATATGAGTTCTTTCTCTTTTTTCCTTGGTAAGTCTTGCCAAGGGTTTGTCAATTTTGTTGATCTTTTCAAAGAACCAGCTCCTTGTTCTATTAATTTTTTCTATAGCTTTTCTGTTCTCTATTTCATTTATTTCTGTTCTGATTTTTATTATCTCCTTTCTTCGGCTGGTTTTGGGTTGTCCTTGTTCTTCTTTTTCTAGTTGCTTAAGGTGTGAAGTTAAGTGGTTCACTTGAGCTCTCTCTTGTTTGTTCATATAGGCCTGAAGTGATATGAACTTCCCTCTTATCACTGCTTTTGCTGCATCCCATAGATTCTGCTATGTTGTACTGTCATTTTCATTAGTCTGTATATATCTTTTGATCTCTGCACTTATTTCTTCTTTGACCCATTCATTTTTTAAAAGTATGTTGTTTAGTTTCCCCATTTTTGTGGGATTTTTTTCCTCTTTTTTGCAGTTGAATTCTAGTTTCAAGGCTTTATGATCAGAAAATATGCTTAGTACAACTTCAATTTTTCTGAATTTGCTGATGTTGTTTTTGTGGCCCAACATATGGTCAATTCTTGAGAATGATCCATGTACTCTGGAGAAAAATGTATACTCAGTCACTTTGGAATGAAATGTCCTGTAGATATCTATCATATCCAGGTGCTCTAGTGTTTTGTTTAAGGCCACTATATCTTTATTGATTCTCTGTTTGGATGACCGATCTAGAGCCATCAGCGGTGTATTGAGGTCTCCAAGTATGTTTGTATTTTTGTCAGTTTTTGTCTTAAGGTCAATAAGTAGCTGTCTTATATATTTTGGTGCTCCTTGGTTTGGTGCATATATATTAAGAATTGTTATGTCTTCTTGATTCAGTGTCCCCTTAGCCATTATGAAATGGCCTTTTTTGTCTCTGAGTACTTTTGCTGTCTTGTAGTCAGCATTATCAGATATGAGTATTGCTACACCTGCTTTTTTTTTGGATGTTATTTGCTTGGAGTATTGTTTTCCAGCCTTTCACTTTGAATTTATTTTTATCCTTGTTACTTAGATGAGTTTCCTGTAGGCAGCATACAGTTGGATTTTCTTTTTTAATCCATTCTGCTACTCTGTGTCTTTTTATTGGTGAGTTTAATCCATTTACATTTAGTGTAATTATTGACACTTGTGAGTTCCCTATAGCCATTTTATATCTTGCTTTCTGTTAGTTTTGTGTCTTGTTTGATCCTTCTCTTTCGTTTTGCTATCTTTTGTTTTTATTTGGTTGTATTCCATACATCTTTCCTCTGTTGCTATCTTTTTTATCTCATGTGCTTCTGTGGTGGTTTTTTCAATGGTGGTTACCTTTAAGTAATGAAAAGGGTTCCTACCCTGTTCATTGTAGCGCACTATTTTGTGAGTACTTTTGCACTCCATTGTCCTTTGCTACTGTTAATCTCCATTCTCTCCCCCCTTTCTTTTTGTTGTTGTCACAGTTTAAATTTGGTTTTATTGTGTTCTTCTTGGGGCTTTTACTTGTGGCTTTATTTTTTTTGTTGTTCTTTGTATCTGATTGGAGAACCCCCTTTAGTAATTCCTGGAGTGGGGCTTTTCTGATGATAAATTCCCTCATCTTTTCTGTATCTGTGAATGTTTTTATTTCTCCTTCATATTTGAAGGATAGCTTTTATGGGTATAGTATTTGTGGCTGAAAGTTCCTCTCTTTCAGGATTTTAAATATTGGGGTCCACGCTCTTCTAGCTTGTAGAGTTTCTGCTGAGAAATCTGATGATAATCTAATGGGCCTTCCTTTATATGTTGTATTCTTCTTTTCTCTTGGTGCCTTGAGAATTTTTTCTTTGCCATTGGTTTGTGCCAATTTCATTATGATGTGCCTTGGAGTAGGTTTGTTGGGGTTAAGAAAACTCGGAGTTCTGTTTGCTTCATGAATTTGAGGCTTTAGTTCTTTCCACAGGCTTGGGAAGTTCTCATCTATTATTTGTTTGAGTATGTTCTCCATTCCATTTTCTCTCTCTTCTCCCTCTGATATACCTATTATTCTTATGTTATTCTTTCTGATGGAGTCAGATAATTCTTGTAGGGCTATCTCATTTTTTTTAATTTTTGAGTCTTTTTCTTCTTCTCTCTGTTGTGCCTCAAGTTGCTTGTCTTCTATTTCACTAATCCTCTCTTCTATCTGGCATGTTTTATTAGCTAAGCTAGTTACCTCGTTTTTCAGCTCGTGAATTGAGTTTTTAATCTGTTTGATTTGTTTTTATACTTTCAATTTCCTTGGAAATATATTCTTTGTGTTCATTGAGTTGTTTTCTGAGCTCCCTAAATTGCCTTTCTGTGTTTTCTTGTATATCTCTGAGTATTTTTAGGATTTCTATCTTGAATTCTCTGTGATTTAACTCCAAGGTTTCCAATATATTAAATTTTTTCTCCATAGATTTTTCCTCATCTATCTGTGTTACCTCTCTTTTGTATCCATGATACTCGATTTTCTCTTCCTTAATGGCATCTGAGGGTGGTTTTGTTGATAGTATTAATGAGATTTAATAAAGAATAAAAAGTTAAAAATATAAAAAATTGAAAGAAGTTGTTTTTTTAAATTAATAATGAAATAAAGAAAAATAAAATAATATAAAAATTTAAATAAAAATTAAAAAAAAAAGAAAATTATTACCTCCCTCCTTTTTTCCTCTCCTCTCCTCTCCCCTCTTTCTTGAGAAAATCTTGTGGTGAACTGTGAATTATATTGTATTTAATAGAACAAACAATGCCTGTAATGGAGGGCCTGAATTGGGGAAAAGTAATAAAGGGGCAAAAAATAAATAAATAAATAAAAATTTAAAAAAGGGGGGGTATGGACCCACAAAAAGCAAGTAATGAAAAAATTTGGCTCAAGAATAAAATGATTTGCGTTTAGGTGTTGGTTGACTAAGTGTTATGATGAGAGGAATAAGAGGAAAACAGGAAAATGGGGGGACAAATTAAAAAATTACTGTTGTATTTAGTGGAACAAGAGCTTGATAAAATGGAGAGCTAGGGATGGGAGCACTGCTCGTGAGGTAAAAAGGTGAAGTAAAAACCCCCCAAAATGCCACAAACATAAGTTTGAGTCCCAGATACGATAATTTGTTCGTTATTGAGGTTTCAATGAGAGGAGACGTAAAGGAGAAAGGAAGAAACTAGTATAGAGGGAGAAAAGAAAGAGAGAGAGAGAAAAAAAAAGAGGGAACCACTAAAAGAAGAAAAAAGAAAAAAGAGGAGAGAGAGAGAGAGTTAAGGGTTTTGCAGTACAACCCTCATAGAGAGAAAGGAAGAGGAAAGAAAAGATAATGGGAGATGTAACACTTATGGGTAGTGTAGTTCAAGGACAGGAGAGCATAAGACCGGTAGAGAGTTAAACGACCAAATTGGAGGAGGAAAAAAAAAATCAAGAATGAAGATAAGAGAAACAAACAAACAAATATAATAAAATGGGATAGGTTATAAAGTCTGCGTATTATTCTTGATTTTGAGAGGTTATCTTCTTGCCTTTTCTTTTCTCTCCCTCTTCTTGGTCGGTGACTCTGTACCCTGGGTTCTGCCCCTTTGGCACGCTCAGGTAGAGGTTTGCAGTTGATAAGTCTCTATGGCTATGTCATGTATTGTGCTTTAGTCTCGTTGGCAGTCGAGGCTCATTAGCATTTATAGGCTCTGACAGTGAGAGAGTCTGTGTTCCTGGAGCCTCACTCCTAGTCTTTCCTTCCTCAATCAGTAGCCTGATAATCCAGCTATGGGGTTGCTGCTGCCTCTGCCTGGATAGTAAGAGGCTCAAAGAGCTGGCCACTCCCCACTCTATCCCCACTCAGCACAGGGCTCTGGGTAAGGCTCAGTCAGTCAGAGCTGCTAGCATAATCAGCCAGGGCTTCTGCCCACTCAAAGACCTCTGGCTCTGCCACTCTGTCCGGTAACACAGGCAGGCACCCACTCCTGGGGCGCTTGGAGGAAACTCTTGTTCACTATCTGTGCGCGCAGACCAGGATGTCAGACCGGAAGTCTCGCCCTCTGAGTGAAACGCCCCGCCCGCACTGAAAAGTTCCCGCGTTGGAATTGGCTCTCGCTCCCTTCCCGTGCGCGGCTCCCTCAGGGCGCTGGGGCGGCCTGAGATTCCTCTTTTTGGTCCACACAAAGGCCCCTGACTCTGCCCCTCTGTGGGATAACACGGGCAGGCACTGCCAAGGCACTCAGAGGAGTCTCTCGCTCACTATCTGCACGCACCAACCAGGATATCAGACCAGCGGCCTCACCCTCTGTGTGAAACCCCCTCCCGCATGGAAAAGTTCCAGTGTTGAAATTAGTTCTCGCTCCCTCCCCATGTGTGGCTCCCCCAGGGCGCTGGGGCGGCCTGGAGATTCCACTTTCTGCCCACACAAAGGCCTCTGACTCTGCCTCTCTGTGGTACAACACGGGCGCACACTCCCGGGGCTTTGGAAGGAATCTCTCGCCCCCTATCTGCATGCGCTGACCAGGAGATCGGGTAAAATGGCTCCCCCGCTTGTCTTTCTTTGTCTGGGTTTGGTACGAGTGTTAGCTGTATTGCCCGGGTTGTCACAGGAAAAGTTTTTCCTCGGCTTGGATCTCCATGCCGCAGCCTGGTTCGGCCGTTTGTGCCGCAGCCTGGATCTATTCACCCCCTTTGCCCACCTTAGTTTCTATATTCTCAGTTTCCAGTGAAAGCCGCCCTGTTTAGGTTAGTGAGGAAGGCGGAGCATTTCTTACTCCCTATTTCCTTCAGGGTTTGGATATATATTTAGCCAATTTTTCGCTCAGTCATACCTTTGGGTGTATTGCGAAACATCTGAAGGCTCCAAGGATAGGTTTTTCTGTTTCTGGTTGAAGATCTTGTTGAGTTTTGGGGGAGATTTATCGGTATCACTTCCTACCCTGCCATTACTCTCGATTATTTCTTCAACAATAATAATTTCTTGTTGAAAACAATGCAAGGCAGAAAGTTAAGTGACATCAGAAGAATGGTGGCATCAGGGATCTCCTTGATTTCTCCCTTTGAAATTTTACCAATCTGAATAGCTATAACTCAGCAAAGGAACCCCAGTTTGACACACAGTGTGCCTGAAAAATCTGCAGGTGGAAGAAAAAAAAAAGGTGAGTAGACAGAAGTGTGTGAGTGTGTGGGGGGGCAGCACACTGCTGGAAGGAGAAGAGAGATTCAGCAGGCACGAACTACAGTAGCAGCAGAGTGGAGGGACTGGGGCAGAGGATACGGGTCTGGGAAACTGTGATTCTCACATGGTCTGCCCACAGTCTGCACTCTAGGCAGAGAAATGGAGATGTAAAGCCCCACAATTCTCCAGCCTCCGAGAGCTTGCCTCTTTGCCCTTGGTGTCAAGGTGCATAGTTTATCAGCACCATACCCAAGAACTGACACCCAAAAAATACACTGTTACTCCTAAGCAAAGGGTTTACTGGTAAGGGCACAGAGGAGAACATGTGGAGGCACAAGGTCACCATTGCTGGGAGGAAGAACAAAGATGGTAGCTAGGTTCTTCCAGCCCAGCCCATCCTCAGCATCACGGATATACAGACAATAGCCAGCATCAGGGTGGAGGTCAGCATGGGGTTTTCACAAAGCTAAAACTGGCAATTCAGTGACACCTACTGGAAAAAAATAAAAGAGCTCTTGGAAGTAATCTGAAAAAAAAAAAGTAAATAAATAAAGAGCCACTCACACTAATGCTTAAGACAGAGAAAGAGTCGATTGAACACCAAGAATAACCAAGAGGGAGACGCAGTTCAGAAAGAAAATGAAAAATATCCAGAAAGCAAACTTAAACACATGGAAACTTGGAATACAATTGACAGAGAATTCAAAATTGAAGTTCTGAAAATACTCAACAAGATGCAAGAAAACACAAATAGACAATTGAATGCATGCAGAAAAATTAATGAACAAACTGAGTATTTTTCCAAAGAGACTGAAACTTTAAAAAAATAACCAAAGAAATTCTGAAGATAAATAATTCAATAAATGAGATCAAGAATGAACTAACAAGCCTAACTATGGTAGCACAGTAGATAGAGCATTTACCTGGGATGCTAAGGTCCCAGGTTTGAAATCCCAAGGTCACCATATTGAGCATGGGATCATAGACATGATCTCATGGTCACTGGCTTAATCCCAAGGTTGCTGGCTTGAGCAAGGGGTCACTGGCTTGCTGGAACCCCTACCCCTCCACCCTATTCAAGTCACATATGAGAAGCAATCAATTAACAACTGAAGTGATGCAACTACTAGTTGATGCTTCTCATCTCTCTCCCTTCCTGTCTGTCTCTCCCTACCTCTTCCTCCCTCTCTCTTTTCATCTCTCCCTCTGTCTCTCTCTCTCCCTCTCTCTCTCTCTCACACACACAAACACACACACACACAAATTAAAAAATATATAAATACTAGCATGTATAATAAATAGAGCTGACCAAATGGAGGAAAGAATTGGTGATATCAAAGATATAACTCTAGAGTTGATGCAGAGAGAAGAAACTTAAGAATACAAAAAATGGCCTGACCAGGCAGTGGCTTTGTGGATAGAGCGTCAGACTGGGAGGCAGAGGACCCAGGTTCGAAACCCCGAGGTCACCAGCTTGAGCGCGGGCTCATCTGGTTTGAGAAAAAAGCTCACCAGCCTGGACCCAAGGTCGCTGGCTGGAACAAGGGGTTACTTAGTCTGCTGTAGCCCCACGGTCAAGGCACATATGAGAAAGCAATCAATGAACAACTAAGGTGTCGTAACGAAAAACTAATGATTGATGCTTCTCATCTGTCTCCATTCCTGTCTGTCTGTCCCTATCTATCCCTCTCTCTGACTCTCTCTCTCTGTAAAAAAAATTTTTTTTAAATGATACAACTCAATGAGAACTATCTGACTTCATCAGAAAGAGCAATATAAGAATAATAAACATACCAGATGAAGAAGAGAGAAAAGGAATGGAGAGCCTATTCAAGCAAATAATTGATGAGAATTTTCCAAACTCATTGAAATAGCTAAGTTCTTGAAACCAAGAAGCAAACAAAACATCTAGTTACCTGATACCAAAGAGGCCTTCTCCAAGGCACATTGTATTAAAACTGTCAAAAATTAATGACAAAGAATTGTCAAGGCAGCCAAGGGAAAGAAGAAAGTAATATATAAAGAAAAGCCCATTAGGTTATCATTGGACTTCTCATCAGAAACTTTACAGGCCAGAAGAGAGTGAAACAAAATACTCAAAGAAATAAAAGAGAGGAATTATCAGCCAAGAATAATATAGTCAAGAAAGTTAGCCTAAAGACTTTTCCAGGGAAAAGCTGAGAGAATTTATCACCAGAAAAAACCCCACTGTAGGAAATATTCAAGGGGGTTATTCTACCTGAAACAAAGAACTAAATATCACAAAACTACAAGTAAGATCACCAACAAACTTAAAGCATAAAGCATTATGTTTTTGTGACAACAAAAACATAAATGGGAGAGGATAAAGGTCTGAAGTAGAAAAGAGGATGAAGAGAAGAAAAGCATTCATAAGACAAAGGACTACTGTAGATATGAAACTTTCTTTTTCAATAACTTTTTTTTTTTTTCCCATTTTTCTGAAGCTGGAAACAGGGAGAGACAGACAGACTCCCGCATGCGCCCGACCGGGATCCACCCGGCACGCCCACCAGGAGCGATGCTCTGCCCACCAGGGGGCGATGCTCTGCCCATCCTGGGCGTCGCCATATTGCGACCAGAGCCACTCTAGCGCCTGAGGCAGAGGCCACAGAGCCATCCCCAGCGCCCGGGCCATCTTTGCTCCAATGGAGCCTTGGCTGCGGGAGGGGAAGAGAGAGACAGAGAGGAAAGCGCGGCGGAGGGGTGGAGAAGCAAATGGACGCTTCTCCTGTGTGCCCTGGCCGGAAATCGAACCCGGGTCCTCCGCACACTAGGCCGACGCTCTACCACTGAGCCAACCAGCCAGGGCCCTTTTTCAATAACTTAATGGTAACCATCCACAAAAAACTCCAAACTAAAATCAATAGCTTAGAAAAAACACAGAGGAAAGAAGTGTGTAATGCCACCAAACAAAAGCAACAGAAACATAAAAGAAAAGAACAAA
This sequence comes from Saccopteryx bilineata, assembly GCF_036850765.1. NCBI lineage: Eukaryota > Metazoa > Chordata > Mammalia > Chiroptera > Emballonuridae > Saccopteryx > Saccopteryx bilineata. The sequence goes on along the minus strand of NC_089490.1, from coordinate 343,801,545 downwards.
TGGAGTCACAGAGCTACCATAAAACAAAAGATAAAATGGCTATAGGAAATCTTCATGCATCAATAATTACCCTAAATATAAACTGACTGAATCACCAATAATGAGGCACAGAGTAGCAGACTGAATAAAAAACAAACAAACCCCAAAACCATATGCTGCCTTCAGGAGACACCTCTAAGCTGCAAAGATAAAGTTAGGCTCAAAGTGAAAGGATGGAAAATGATTGTCCAAGGCAATAATATCCAAAAAAATCAGGTGTAGTCATACTTATATCTGACAAAACAGATTTCAAGACAACAAAAATAACAAGTAACAAGAGAAATACATGGACATTTCATAATAATAAAGAGACTGCTACAGCAAGAAGACATAACACTTCTTAATATATATGCACCGAATCATGGAGCACAAAAATATATTTAAAAACTACTAATGTAACTACAAGGAGAAACAGACAAAACACAATCATAGTTGGAAATCTTAATACTCCATTGACAGCTCTAGACACATCACCCAAACAGAGAATCAGTAAAGAAATATCAGCCTTAAATGACATATTAAACTAAATGAACATAATTGACATTTACAGAATACTTCATCCGAGAGCATTAATTATACATTCTTCTTCAGTGCACCTGGAAAATTTTCAAGGGTAGACCATATTTTGAGTCACAAACTAGCCTAAACAAATTCAAGAGGATTGAAATTATACAAAGCATATTCTCTGATTATAATACTCTGAAATTAGAAATAAACATCAAAGAGGAAGTAAAAAAACTCCACAAAATGTGGAAATTAAACGACATACAACTAAAAAATGGCTGGGTCAAAGAAGAAATAAAAGTAGAGATCAAAAGATATATAGAGATAAATGAGAAAAATAACAAATCAAAACTTCTGTGATGCAGTGAAAGCAGTAATAAAAGGAAAGTTTATATTATTACAGGATTAACTCAATAAACACCAGCAATCCCAAGTAAACAATGTAACTTCACATCTAAAGAACTAGAAAAGGAAGAACAAAGGCAACCCAAGGAAGAACAAAGGCAATTCCAAAGAATAAAGGAAATAATAAAAATTACAGCAGAGGCCCTGGCTGGTTGGCTCAGTGGTAGAGCGTTGGCCTGGTGTGCAGAAGTCCCGGGTTCCATTCCCGGCCAGGGCACACAGGAGAAGCGCCCATCTGCTTCTCCACCCCTCCCCCTCTCCTTCCTCTCTGTCTCTCTCTTCCCCTCCCGCAGCAAGGCTCCATTGGAGCAAAGATGGCCCAGGCGCTGGGGATGGCTCCTTGGCCTCTGCCTCAGGCGCTAGAGTGGCTCCGGTCACAACAGAGTGACGCCCCGGAGGGGCAGAGCATCACCCCCTGGTGGGCAGAGCGTCGCCCCCTGGTGGGCGTGCCAGGTGGATCCTGGTCGGGCGCATGCAGGAGTCTGTCTGACTATCTCTTCCCGTTTCCAGCTTCAGAAAAAAAAAAAAATTACAGCAGAACTGAATGAAGTAGAAAACAGAATAACTATACAAAAAATACATATTCAAAGAGCTGGTTCTTTGAAAAGATTAATAAAATTGACAAACCCCTGGCTAGACTCACTAAGGAAAAAAGAGAAATGACTCATATAAACAAAATCAGAAATGAAAGAGTTACCACAAACATCACAGATATACAAAGGATAATACTAGAATACTATGGAAGACTATATGCCACCAAATTCAATAACCTAGAAGAAATGGATAACTTCCTAGAACTAGACAATCTTCTTAGACTGAATTATGAAAAAGTGGAAAGCCAATAAATAGTGAGGATATTGAAATAACTATCAAAAACCTCCCCCAAAATAAAAGCCCAGGAACAGTTGGCTTCACTAGTGAATTTTATCAAACACTCAAAAAAGATTTGGTACCTATACTTCTCAAACTCTTCCAAAAAATTGATGAAGAGGTACTACTCCCTAACACATTTTATGAGATCACTATCACCCTGATACCAAAACCTGGCAAGCACAACACAAAAAAAGAAAATTACAGACCAATATCTCTGATGAATACAGATGCAAAAATCCTGAACAAAATACTAGCAAATTGAATACAACTATATATATATATATATTACAGTCAAGAATAGTTTATTATAGGGGCACAAGGATGGTTCAATATACACAAATCAATTAATATAATATACCACTTTAACAAAACAAAGGACAAAAATCATATGATCCTATCAATAGATGCAGAAAAGGCATTTGAAAAGATACAGCATCCATTTATGATTAAAACATGCAATAAAATACCATGACCTGTGGTGGTGCAGTTGATAAAACACTGACCTGGGATGCTGAGGTCACCAGCTCAAAACTCCGGGCTTGCCCGGTCAAGGCACGAATGAGAAGCAACTACTACAAGGTGATGCTTCCTGCTCCTCTCCCACAGCCGCCACCCCCCTCAAGTCAATAAATAAAATCTTAAATGAACACATATCACCAAAAAAATAAAAAGACATACAATAAAACAGGCTTAGAAGGAAAGTACCTCAACATCATAAAGGCCTTATGGCAAACCATCAGCAAATACACTCAATAGTGAAAAACTGAAACCTCTCTTCTAAAATCAGGAACAAGACAAAGATGCCCACTGTCATCACTCTTATTCAATATAGTTCTGCAAGTCCTTACCAGGACAATCAGTCAAGAGAAGGAGCTAAAAGGCATCTAAATTGGGAAAGAGGAAGTAAAAGTGTCACCTTTTGCAGATGACATGATTCTGTAAATAAAAAACCCCAAAGGTTCCATCAAAAAGCTAATAGAAACAGTAAGCAAATACAGTAAAGTTGCAGGAGACAAAATTAACATACAAAAATCTACTGCTTTCCTATACACTAACAATGAAACTTTAGGAAAAGAAATGAAAAAAAAATTCCTTTTACAATTGCAGCAAAAATAAATAAAATACCTAGGAATAAACCTAACAAAGGATGTGAAGGACCTATATACTGAAAACTACAAAGCATTATTTTAAAAGATTTAAAATATGCAATGATGTGGAAAGATATTTTGTGTTTGTGGACTGGAAAAATCAACATAGTTAAAACAGCCACATTACCCAAAGCAATATAGAGATTTAATGCAATCCCATTAAAATCCCAATGTCATTTTTAAAAGAAATATAGCAAACAAAAAATCATCAGATTTGTATGGAACCACAAAAGATTCCAAATAGACAAAGCAATCCTGAGGAAAAACAGAACAAAGCTGGTGGTATCACACTAAAGGGCTTCAAATTATACTACAGGGCTATGATAATCAAAATAGCATGCATTGACAGAAAAACAGACTCACAGAACAGAATACAGGGCCCAGAAACAAAACCACATATATGTGGGCAAATAATTTTTGACAAAGGAGCCAAAATATATATATCAAAAACTCATAAAACTCAACACCAAATAAACAAATAATCCAATTTAAAAATGGGCAGATGGTCTGAACAGATACCTCTCCCATGAAGACATACAAACAACAAATAGATGTATGAAAAGATGCTCACCTTCACTAGCTGATGGGAAATGCAGATCAAAACTACAATGAGATACCACTTCACACCTGTTAAACTGGCTATCATCATCAGCAAGACAGGCAGTAAGTGTTGGAGGGGTTGTAGAGAAAAAGGAATCTTCATTCACAGCTGATGAGAATGTAAACTGGTACAGCCACTATAGAAAACAGTATAGGATTCCTCAAAAAATTAAGAATAGAGTTACCATATGACCCAGGGAAGCATCTCTACCTCTCCTGGGTATCTGCCTGAAATACTCAAAAGCATTTGTTCATAAAGACATATGCACCCCATGTTCATTGCAGCCATATTTATAGTGGCTACAACATAGACAACATGAAGACAACCATAGTGTACTTTGATAGAGAATTGGGTAAAGATGTGGTACATATACAAAATGGACTACTACTACTCAGACATAAGAAAGCGTGAAATACTGCCATTTGTGACAACATGGATGGACCTTGAGAATATTATGCCAAGTGAAATACTGTAAATCAGTCAGACAAAGCTAAGAGCTATATTATTTCATTCATATGTGGGATATAAAAATGAGACTCATGGTCATAGACAACAATATTGTGGTTACCAGAGGGAGGCCAAATATATGTGACAGAAGATGGTTTGACTTTGGGTGATGTACATACAATGTAATATACATATCATGTACCATAGAGATGTACACCTGAAACCTAGATGATTCTATTAACCAATGTCACCCCATTAAATTTAATTTTAAAATGAATAAATTTTAAAAAGATTGGCCAAGAGTTTGCTTAAAGGCTTTTTTTTTTTTTTTTTTTGTATTTTTCTGAAGCTGGAAACGGGGAGAGACAGTCAGACAGACTCCCGCATGCGCCCGACCGGGATCCACCCGGCACGCCCATCAGGGGCGATGCTCTGCCCACCAGGGGGCGACGCTCTGCCCACCAGGGGGCGATGCTCTGCCCCTCTGGGGCGTCGCTCTGCCGCTACCAGAGCCACTCTAGCGCCTGGGGCAGAGGCCAAGGAGCCATCCCCAGCGCCTGGGCCATCTTTGCTCCAATGGAGCCTTGGCTGCGGGAGGGGAAGAGAGAGACAGAGAGGAAGGAGGGGGGGGGGGTGGAGAAACAAATGGGTGCCTCTCCTATTTGCCCTGGCCGGGAATCGAACCCAGGTCCCCCGCACGCCAGGCCGACGCTCTACCGCTGAGCCAACCGGCCAGGGCCAAGGCTTTTAATCACTGTAAAAAAAAAAAAAAAAGGACTGGATGAAGAAGATGGGGCACATATACAACATGGTATACTATTCAGCTAGGAGAAATGATGACATCGGATCACTTGCAGCGGAATGGTGGAGTCTTGGTAGCAATGTGTGGGGTGAAATGGGCGAATCAGAAAAAAACAGGAACTGCAGGATTCCATACATTGGTGGGACATAGAAGTGAGACTAAGAGGCATGGACAGGATTGTGGTGGTTGCGGGGGTGGGGGGAGGGAAGGAGGGAGAGGGGGAGGGGGAGGGGGAGGGGTACAGAGAGAACTGGATGGAGGGGGGCAGAGGACGCTCTCTCTTCGGGTGATGGTTATACAACAGAACTAAATGACAAGATAACCTGGAAATGTTTTCTTTGAATGTATGTACCCTGATTTATTGATGTCACTCCATTAAAATAAAAATTTATTTTAAAAAAATTTAAAAAAGAAAACAAGGCAAGTCAGAAGACATTGGGACAATATCTTTAAAGAATCTAAGTTAACAAAACAAAACATGTTAACCTAGAATTCAGCGCTTTGCAAAAAACAAGGGCGTGCCTGCCGGGATGGAGGAACTAGAACAAGACTTAGCCTCCCACCATAAACAACCAGAAAACTGGACAGAATTCATTAAACAAGTTTTCAGATGTTGAACAACACCAAACGTTGGGCTGTGATGTGCAGACAGAAGAAACAAAGGAGTCAAGCCCTTCACACCTGCGGGGACTTCCGGTAAGCCCACCACAGGCCACCCTGGGTCTGCGGGGCTTGGTGACCTTGTCCCACGGGGACTGACCCGCACAGGTGCAAGCCCCTCGGTCTCGGCTTCCTCCTATGAGCCCTGCAGGGAATGGCAGCTCCAGGTTCAACCGACACGGTGAGCCGGCTGGATCCAAGGGCCTCGGGTTTGGCTGCCAACTTGATATTAAATATAGCTCCTATTTCAGGAGACGCTTAAGTGGGAAGCAGGAAGCTGGACACATTACTTACGGTGACTTCGCAGCCCAAGCCCAAGTCCGGATCCTGCACTGGCGCAGACCAGCGCCTGTCAAGATGGAAGCCGGTTGAACGACGCACCTGAGTGGGTGGGAGTGGGCGTGGCCTCGATGCTCCCTCAGGTTCTGGGAGAATGAATTTAAAGCCCACCGCACCCTTAGCTTGGAGCAGCACATTTGAAATGCTCCTTCCAGGGTATGCTCCCTAGAACATGACTACCCACCATGAATGAACTGATTTTCTCCCTGTATTTATTATTGTATCATTGAAAATGTCCTTCTTGAACCATCCTTGTGTCCTTGGAAAGAACCCTACTTGATTGTAATATATTATCTTTTTGATGGTTTATTTTATTTTATTTGTTAGTATTTTGTTTAGGATTTTTGTATCTGTAACCATCAGAGATATTGATCTGTAGGTCTTTTCTTTTGTGCTGTCCATGCTAGGTTTTCATATCAGGGTAATGTTGATGACATAAAATGTGTTAGGAAGTACCACCTCTTCTTCAAATTTTCAAAAGCATTTGAAAAAGATAGGTATTACATCACCTTTGATGATCATGGGGACTAAAATATTGTAATACTTGAGTTTAAAAGTTTGAATTGAACTTCCTGGAAGTCAAGGTAACAAGATAATTTATGTAATTTGCATTATCAGAAAAGAGAGATGGCATCTAGTTACTTGTGAGTCTAGACCAGCACTGTCCAATACACGCTCTGCAATAATGGATTCCATACCTACATTGCTTCTGCTTTAAAGCCAGGAGTGAGAAGATCAAGCCTGTATTTGCTCAGATATGGAACCAACCTCCACGGCTTATTTCTCTGTTAATAAGAGAAAAGGTCTCTAAAGAAGTCAAAATGGAGTTTCAGAAACTGTTCATTATCACAAAAAATTGCATAATCTTCTTATTGCTACTGTGGATGAAAAAAAATAATAAAAGACAGGGCCACAAACTGAACCTGACAAGCTCAGAGTAGGCCTGCATGGAGGCCTTGCAAACTCAGACATAAAGTAACCACACAGGATGGTCTAAAATTAAAACTTTCTAACTAAAAGCAGTTCGTGGTGGGTAGTCATGTTCTAGGGAGGTATTTTTCTCTAACAAAGGTCAATGCTTACATTAATCTAGCCTGTCTGCAGAGGCGGATTAAGGAAGAAAATATTGGGCCCCTTAAAAAAGAGAGACAGGGAAAATAAAAATACATGTTAACCATATTTTTAAATAAATAAAAAATATTATGTACTATTAATGTTAAAATTGCCCATATGAAACCAAACTCTGTCATTAGAAAAAAGTGTTGTTTGGGTTTTGCAGGGCCCTTCAGAAGTCAGGACCCAGGGTGCGCTTACATTAAATCCACCTCTACCTGTCTGTTGTCTTTTGCATTGACAATAATGTACCTGATAACATACAGGTAATCTCTTTTTCCTGCCCCCTCAAGGCAGCATTCCACCAGAGCAGGAACCAACAAACCCCTTCATTGTTATTGTCATCATACTAATTGCGGTTAACTATCTTATTCCCGCCTATGTAAAAGAAATTTCTTACTTTTTATCCAATCCCAGAGATTTCCCTGCTTTGCCTTCTTCTGCCTCCCTAATCTACTACCAATGGGTTTCCTGTAACCCCCTTACGTCTTCCCCATTGATTCTGATGTATAAAATAAGTGGCAAAATGGCCATTTTCCAGAGCACTTTCTCAATCCATTGAGACTTTGCTTCCTGGCAATTGTCGACAGTTTGGCTCAGATAAACTCATTAAAAATTCTCACAGGTTTGGGACTTTTTTACGTTGACACTACCTAATCTTTGTGAGTGCCAACCAGTTTAGTACTGCTACATCAAAGGTTAAAATAGGTCCAAGAATGGAAGCTAGGTGGGAAAGGGAATTCATCTCAAGGATCAGTCTACTTATCTTCCTCTACACTACCCACCATCCTAATTCGAGCCACCATTGTACCTTTGACATTTGTGTTAAATACTCCCAACTGGTTAGTGGGAGGTACTCTCTAGGGAATTCAGCAGGGTCAGAATTAAAACAACAACAAAATGCAGCCAACTGCCTTATTCAGTTTGAGGGTTGATGGGTCTTCAGCTTCTAACTAGTTATTTAACCAATTGTGCCAAGTATTATAGTAAGTACTGGGAGCAAGAGATCAGTTAGATATGCCCTCACCCTTAAATAGATTACAAGTAGATGGAGAAAGCATAAATTAAAACCTCAGCAAAACAAATGGGTAATTAAAATCGATGTGGCTAATATAGTAGTAAGAGGTTTATTTGAAGGGACATATAAAACAGGAGGAAGAAGTACTTAAACCAATGTGGAGGCGATGACCAAAACAAAGGCCTCCTATACTGCCCCTTACACCAACAAAAGGATTTAGCCAGGCAGATATTGGGGGTGGGAAGCAGCTAAGCCTGGCATTAGGGACATGAATAAAGATACATAAGGGTATAGGGAAGCAGTAAAACTGGTTTGGTTTTTCTGGAGTTACAATATTAACGGAGCTGAAGAAGAGTGGTGGGAAGATGAAGCCAGAGAGAAAGGCCAGATCCAATTTAAAGAGCTTAAACATTCACCTTAAACAATAATAAAATTCCAATTAAAAAAATGGGAAGAGGATCTAAACAGATACTTCTCCCATGAAGACATACAGATGGCCAACATATATATGAAAAGATGCTCAATTTCACTAGCTAAGAGGGAAATGCGAATCAAAACTACAATGAGATAAAAACCTCACACCTGTTAGAATGGCTATTATCAACAATGCATGTAATAACAAATGTTGGAGAGACTGTGGAGAAAAAGGGATCTTCATTAACTGCTGGTGGGAATGCAAACTGGTACAGCTGCTCTGGAAAACAGTATGAAGGTTCCTCAAAAAATTAAGGATAGAATTACCATATGACCCATCAAACCCTCTTCTGGATTGTTGGGCAGATAAAATATATTATGCTCACTTTGTTAAAGATGACGTTGCCCATGTGAGGCCATCGCCCAGGTGATATTAATGTGTGTTGAGAATCCTTGTAGCCTGGGGCTTGGTTTTGGGATTAAGCCTTTCCCACCCTTTTTGATGTAGGGTGGTACAATCCTATCATGCCTCAGAAAGTGACTTTGTATTAGAGACTTCCCTATTTTGTATATTGGATTAAGAGTTTGGATTTCTACACTATAAAATGGGGACGGAGCGAGAGCTTGTGCTCTTGGTTCCTGAGATTATCATTAGAAGAGAGAGCAGAGGAGAGCAGAGAAAGGCCACGTGGAGGAGGCCAGGAGAAGCAGCCAAGATGGTGGAGTGCTGAGTGAGATGCCAGTTTGTGTAGAGTTTGTATTTGGGATAAGGAAGGAGATGGGGAACAGAGGTGAATAAGTCTGGTGAGCTAGAAACTTTGATTCTAGGAAACTCAGATAAGTCAGTGGCTTTGTGAGCACTGAATGTGACTGGGTTTTGGAGCCCAGTGTGTATTTTTACTTGCCTGCTGGGTGCAAGCTAGAATTAAAGACTATGGCCCATCAGTTTTTGGCTCCGCTGTTTCTTTACCAACTGTCCGAATCCAATGCGAACCTGCATGGGCCAGAAGGCTGCTGTGATAGTGGCCCTGGCCCTGCCTACTGGCTCTACATTTGGCATAGTCTGTGGCAGGATTCGATACAGATCGGCAAGGAGCCTTTGAGTGGTGGAGCAGAGGACTGGCTAGTGTTAGGGTTCCCCATGGCTGTCCTTTGGGGATCGTAGGCTGGCTGACTTTTACAGCCATGCGTGAGGAAACCGAGAGCTCTGTGAAAGAGGCTGCCTGGGACCTGCAAACCGAGCAGCAGAAGGAGCTGGAGCAAATGCAGGAGAAACCGATGCTGACCCTGGAGCTGGAGGAAATGCTGGAGGAGGAGGCCAACCAGGTGTTCGAGATTCGCCTGGAAATGGAGCAAACGCTGGAGAAGGATTCACAGGTTCGTGAGTTGCAGATTGCCCTGGATGTTGTGGAGAGCCAGCAGCGGCAGAAAGCCGGGGCCGGGGCTGAGGTTGAAGCTGAGGCCGGGTCCGGAGCTGCAAGGTCTTCAGAGCAGAAGGCGGCGGCAGCCCGGGGCTTGAGCCTGGCAGAGGGAGCTGGTGTTTTCAGTTCCTCTTTGGAGGATGAGGAGAATCAGGCTGGAGTTGCAATCCGCAGTCTCCATAAAATGAGAGCCCAGCTAGAAGGAGCACCTACTACAGCCCTGGTAGGTCTGCAATTTGGGGTCATAGGGCTGGACGCCATGTGCCCCTCTTTGGGACAGTGTAAGACCTGCGAGGATGGCAGGGATGAGGGGGGTGCCTGACGCCCTATGTGCATGGACTGATTTCCTGGACTACGACAGGAGTGGGCATTGACTCCTTTGTTGGATAAATTTACGGATTATGGATTTTGGACAATGTGAAATACCCTGATGGGGGTGGGGGGTGGCTTTGCTGGAAGCACTCCCCTGCCCCGGGAAGTTTTTCCCGTGGCTAGAAAGAAGGCCGAGGACATTTTGCGCTAAATGCTGAGAGACTGGTGAAATGTACTTTTGTAATTGTTGAAACTGTATGATTTTTGCTGTTGTAATCTGTGTAATGTTCTAATTTCCTTGCACAGGAATGCTGGTGATGTAAATTGTGGGTAGTAAAGTGAGCATAGGGGTGGATTGTTGGGCAGATAAAATATATTATGCTCACTTTGTTAAAGATGACGTTGCCCATGTGAGGCCATCGCCCAGGTGATATTAATGTGTGTTGAGAATCCTTGTAGCCTGGGGCTTGGTTTTGGGATTAAGCCTTTCCCACCCTTTTTGATGTAGGGTGGTACAATCCTATCATGCCTCAGAAAGTGACTTTGTATTAGAGACTTCCCTATTTTGTATATTGGATTAGGAGTTTGGATTTCTACACTATAAAATGGGGATGGAGCGAGAGCTTGTGCTCTTGGTTCCTGAGATTATCATTAGAAGAGAGAGCAGAGGAGAGCAGAGAAAGGCCACATGGAGGAGGCCAGGAGAAGCAGCCAAGATGGTGGAGTGCTGAGTGAGATGCCAGTTTGTGTAGAGTTTGTATTTGGGATAAGGAAGGAGATGGGGAACAGAGGTGAATAAGTCTGGTGAGCTAGAAACCTTTGATTCTAGGAAACTCGAATAAGTCAGTGGCTTTGTGAGCACTGAATGTGACTGGGTTTTGGAGCCCAGTGTGTATTTTTACTTGCCTGCCGGGTGCAAGCTAGAATTAAAGACTATGGCCCATCAGTTTTTGGCTCTGCTGTTTCTTTACCGACTGTCCGAATCCAATGCGAACCTGCATGGGCCAGAAGGCTGCTGTGATAGTGGCCCTGGCCATGCCTCCTGGCTTTACATGGATATCTACCCAAATAATTTGAAAACATTTATTTCTAAAGATATGTATACTCTTGTGTTCATTGTAGAATTGATCACAGTGGCCAAGACATGGAAACAACTGAAGTGTTCTTTTGTTAGGCAGGATAGACAAATTACCAGGGCAGGAGAAAGGGAAAGGGGAATAAGGAGGATTAATCTCATCCACTGAACAAGAGTCAGAAGTCTTAAGATCTGCCAAAATAGAATTACCAAATGTTCTGATGGCCTTTGTTGGGTCTGAGTTTGGCAAGGCTGTGAGGTACTGGGAGCTAAAGAAGATGTGCAGAGCCATAGATGATGTAGGCAGATAGGACATGCTTTATTGGGCGGCAGCAGCAACAATAGCAACCATAGCAGTAGCAGCAGCCCCAGGTATCAGGCAGGCTGCTGACCCTGCACTTGGGCTTTTATGGCCAATTAGACAATAGTGGCACTTAGTCGCAACCGTGTCTACGGTTGGTTACATAAGATACTTACATTAAGGCAGTGCTCAAGGTCCTATGTCCTTGGTTACGTTAGGTGTTATGGCTACACAGCTGAAAAAGAAGCGAGCAAGCCTAACTAACCATTTTCCCAACAGCCTTGAAACTCTGTATGTTAGTCTTGATATCCGGGATGAGCAGCCTTGAAATTTACAGCTGAAAGTACATAACCCTTAAAACCCCAATGGCTGGGGCACTCAGCCTAGCTGAGTTGCCTACTTGTACTTTATGCCAAATGTATTCCTCTAATAAATTGCCTGCTTTGCTTAAACACTGCACCCTGTCTCTCACCTGAATTTTTTCTTGCAAGCATGACAAGAACTGAGGAAGGGAAGCCTCCTTGGAATTGGGTCATCTCCAGGGACACTTTGATAGATGATTGGATAAAGAAGATGTGGTACATATCGACAATGGAATACTACTCAGTCATAAGAAAATATAAAATACTTTTACTTGTGACAACTTGGATGGATCTTGAGAATATCGTGCTAAGTGAAATAAATCAAGTGGAAAAAGTCAAGAACAATATGATTTCACTCATATGTGAAATATAAAACTGAAAGCAATAAATGAACAAATGAGACAACCAAAAACTCATAGATACAGACAACAGTGTGGTGCTTACCAGAAGGAAAGAAGATGGGTAAGGTAGTGAAGGATAAAGAGGGGGACAAATGGTGACAGAAGATCTGACTTTGGGTGGAAATTACACGGAGCAGTGTACAGATGATGTATCATAGAATTGTACACTTAAAATCTATATAACTTTATTAACCAATATCATCCCAATAAATTTAATTAAAAATAAGAAAATGTGATCCTGGCAATTTATCTCAGTTGGTTGGAGTGTCACCCCCCACATGCCAAGGCTGCAAGTTCAATTCCTAGTCAGAGCACATGCAAAAATCCACCTATGATGGCATGAATAAGTGGAACAAGTTTCTCTTTCTGGGGCTATTTCTCGCCCTTTCTCTTTCTCTCATAAAAAAATATCAATAAAATAAAAATAAGAAAATGTTTCTTTTTGCAGATTTTCTTAAATGATTTGTTGAAAAAGGTGAGATATAAATATAAACAAATTAAAATCAGGACAGGTACTTTGTAATCTAAAAGGCTTTACAAACATGACTTACTAATATTCATGTCAGAATGACATTTCCCAGACCATTCATTAGGAAAGAGAAGCTTTGCCTGAGGAGCAATCAGAATGATTCATCCTGACCTGTTGTAACTAGAGATTACAGGCCTGAGGACATAAAGTAGAAAGACAAACTCACAACCTCACACATTTTGACTTTATCTCTATCTTTGGCCTGTAGGTCATTTGGCTTTCTGATAACATGAAAAATAAGGCTGACACTGCAAAATCCCATTTGCTGTACAGCCATCCAGATTTCAGCACAAATCATTGGCCTTATTTTTTTAAAAGATTCATTGGTTCAACTGAACTAATCTGAGCTTAACTCAATAAAATGCTCCAAACTTGAAAAAATAAACACTGACGTAATCCAGTTTTATATTTTATTTTGCTAAACTCTCCAAGTGTGCAGAATTCCTCTTCTGTTGTGAAAATGCAGCCAGGAAAAGATTCCAAACAAAACAACTGCAGGACTTCCTAGACTAATCCAAAGGCTCCAGATCCTAACCGCAGGATCCAGGCTTTCCCACACAGAATTCTGCAGCTCAGCACCACCTCTTCCAGGCCCTCGATGACACCTTCTTCCCATCATGGTGCATCACCAGGGCGCACACTGAAGCCTGCAGGGGGTCAGCCCACAGACATCCGCCCCATTGCCAACTCAAATCTCAGTCACCGTCACAGCCCACAGAGAACTCTACTTCCAGATCTCCTTAGAATCCTAAAGCTACCCCTCTGGAAATTCTGGATCCAAAAGTCTGGGTGAAACCCAGGTACCTGTAGTTTTTAAGAGCACCATGAGTGAGTCAGGTGTGCGCCCTGGGTTGAGAACAGCTGACGGGGATAATATGCTAGGAGCAGTGGTGGGATTAAATAATTTAACAACTAGTTCTCTGCCCTAATGACTGTTTTAAGTATAAAAAAATGATACAGGGGGTTCTTGGGTTACAGTCTCGACCATACAATGTTTCGAGTTTACGACACTCACTCCTATAAAAACTTAAAAGAATTGAGACGTGTTTCAGCTTACACTTTTAGCTTCGTATTTACAGACTATGTGGGCAAACTAGTTTGGTTGCGTGCAATGGAAGAATACACAGTAATGAGGAAGTTGGCATCCACCAGTATGCTTACCTATGCCATTTTGGACTGTTAAAAGTGAAAGTCCTTCATTTGTGTTAGGCTAGGGTCTGTTTCGACCTATGCCAAAATTTGGGTTACATCACTGTCCTAAGAATGGAACTTTGTCCTAAGAATGGAACTTTGTGGCACAGTGGATAGAGCATCGGACTGGGATGCGGAGGACCCAGGTTCGAGACATCAAGGTCACCAGCTTGAGAGTGGGCTCATCTAGTTTGAGCAAAAAGCTCACCAGCTTGGACCCAAGGTTGCTGGCTTGAGCAAGGGGTTACTCGGTCTGCTGAAGGCTCACGGTCAAGGCACATATGAGAAAGCAATCAATGAACAACTAATGTGTCACAACAAAAAACTGACGATTGATACTTCTCATCTCTCTCTGTTCCTGTCTGTCCCTATCTATCTGTCTCTCTCTTCTGTCTCTGTAAAAAAAAAATATATATATATATATATATGAATGAAACTTTGTCATAACCCAAGGACCCCTGTATATGAAAAGGAAGTTTATTATTTCATGCATTTAATACTTAAATAACAACAATAAAAGAGGTACACAAGACTAGATTACAAGCAAGAGTTTAAAAATATTAATGAAAACATTAAATAATACCAGACAAAAATAATAAAACTGTTATTTAAGATATTTCCATATTGCTTCTTGATTGGCATCCTCACTTGCAATTTTTTTCACCTATGGATGGAATGAACATTACTACAGGCACTTAGAATACACTGTTCTGCAGAAGAACATTATAAAAGAGTAAAGAATGTAAATCTGTTATTTCCACATTGGGTGGCTGCCCAGGCACCCACCTTAGAGAGAACCCTGATTACAAGTGCCATTTTAACAACCAGTTCGCTGAATTCAACAAAAAATTAGGTGTCCGTTCTGCCAAACGGTGTGAATCAACTGAATCCCACGTACTTTAGGGAGATTATTTCCACACTCATCCCTCCTATTTCTCAGCTGGGAGACCTTGCACAATTTACTTTTCTCTAATCATCAGACTCCCAGCTGAAAATGAGTTGTTGTAGGTATCAGATAAAACAAGAAATGACATTTTTAGTTAAAAATTAAAAAAATAAAAGAAAAAGGGAAAAGAAAGACCACTTCACATTTGTATGCTATTTTACCGCTTAGAAAATGCTTTTACACCCACAATGTTAAATGACAAAAGCCTATTTGAGTTATGGGTGAATGGATATTATGATTATCTCCACTTTACAGGATATGAGATTAAAATAAATAGGTAAGAAAAAATGTCACAGTTAGTAAATGTCAGAGGGAGGACTAAATCTAGGCTGTTCCTCTTTGAAGCTGATATAAATTCTCAAATGCTTTACGAAGGGCATACCACCTCTATGACCTATGTATCTTGCTAGGGCTAAGTTGAACACAAAGCAGTAGGCCAACAAATGCTTATTGGTTGAATGGCATTATCAACATGCACAAAATCAAGCTCATTAAAGCTCCAAACAAACAAACAAACAAAAAAAACCCCTCACTTTTCAAAAAAGTTTCATTTTGTTGTACACATGAATTACAGACACCTAGAATCTTAAACCTATGTGTTCAGGCATGTATGGAAAACCAACAACTCGGGGCTGAAAGAGAGGTTACTAGATCATCTCACAAGACCTTCTTGTAACTCTATGCTTTCTAACTCTGTGCTTTGAATTTACAGAGATGCAGCATTAATCTTGAGGTAAGAGATGTACTTTCAGACCAGATTTGGCCTAAGGTCACTCAGCAAGGACTTCCAGAAGAACCTCCTACAGCTTTTTCATGATCCAAGTACTTTACAATGGCCTGGATTCTTTTCATCTTCGTATAACTCGGTCCGACTTCATCTTACAATATAACATTTACTAATTACAGGATTGCAAAGGTATAAGAGTATATATGTCCACTGGATTGATTTTAATATTTTAGATGAAGTCTACAGAAAAGTAATTGACTCAAACCAGGCAGCCAACTTATGGGAGAACCAAGACTACAACCCAGATATCCAGACCCCCACCTCCCTACTCAGTACATAAGGTCATTCCCTCAGTTCCCAATGCTGTCTGAAGGCTGTGTTTCCATCTGCTATTTTAGGCAGGAATCTTCTTCTTCTTTTTTTTAAGAGTTTTGTTGATATTTAATTCACACATCACACAATTCACCCATATAGCATACAGTTTAGTGGCTTTTAGTATATTGAGAGAGCTGGGTGACTTCCCCACAATCAGTTTTAAAAGAATTTCATCAGCCACAAATGAAATCCAATATCTCTTAGCTATAACCCCTAAATCCCACTGTCTCCCTCACAGCCCTAGATAACCACTGGTCTACTTTTTGTCTATGGATTTGCCCATTCTGGATATTTCATATAAATGGAATCATACAGTATGTGGTCCCTTGTGAATGGCTTTGTTCACTAACAATGTTTTCAAGGTTCACCCATGTTGTAGCGTAAACCAGGATTTCATATCTTTTTGATACCAAATATTTTTTGTATAGATATACCACAATTATCCATTCATCAGATGATGAATATTTGGGTTGTTTCATTTTCTGACTGTTATGACTAATACTGCTATAACCATTAAAGTATAAGTTTTTGGTTGGATATATTTTCTTTTTTTAAGATTTTTATTTATTCATTTTTTAGAGAGGGGAGAGAGAGTGAGAAAGAGAGAGAAGGGGGGAGGAGCAGGAAGCATTAACTCCCATATGTGCCTTGACCAGGAAAGCCCATGGTTTCAAACTGGCGACCTCAGTGTTCCAGGTCAACACTTTATCCACTGTGCCACCACAGGCCAGGCTGGACATGTTTTCATTTATGGTTCATACGGTAAGTCTATGTTTAACCTTTTGAGGAACTGCAGACTTTTCCACCGCTGACTACACCATTTTACATTCCCACCATGAGTGTATGAGGGTTCCAATTTCTCCATATTTTTGTGAATACTTATTATCTGTATTTTTATTAAAGCCATCCTACTGGGTGTGAAGTGGTATCTCACTATAATTCTGGTTTTTATTTCCCTGAAGGCTGAGTTTGAACATCATTTATTGACCATTTGTATATATTATTCGGAGAGATGTCTATTTAGATTCTTTACCCAGTTTTTAAAAACATTTTTATTTATTGATTTAAGAGAGAGAGAGAGAAACATCAATTTGTCGTCCCACTTATTCAAACAATTCATTGGTTGATTCTTGTATGTACCCTGATTGGGGATCAAACCCACAATCTTGGTGTAGCAGGGCAATGGTCTAACCAACTGAACTACCTGGCCAAGGCCCTTGTGTCCATTTTTTAATTGGGTTTTCCTTTTATTGTTTAGTTATAACAGATTCTTATACTTTTTTGATATAAATCCCTTATCATATATGTAATTTGGGAAAATTTTCTCCAATTTTGTGGATTATTGTTTTACTTTCTTTTTTTTTATTTTAGTGAGAGTAGGGAAGGCAGAGACAGACTCTGGCATGCACTCTGACCAGGATCCACCCAGCAAGCCTACTAGGGGGCAATGCTCTGTCCATCTGGGACCATTGCTCCATTGGAACCTGAGCCATTTTTAGCGCCTAAGGCGGAGGCCATAGAGACATCCTTAACATCTCAGGCCAACTCAATCAAGCCATGGCTGTAGGAGGAGGAGAAGAGAGAGAAAGAAGGGGAAGGGGTGAAAAAGCAGATGGTCACTTTTCCTGTGTGCTCTGACCAGGAATAGAACCTGAAACATCCACACGCTGGTCCAATGCTCTACCACTGAGCCAACTGGCCAGGGCTTGTTTTACTTTCTTGATACTGTCCTTTGAAACATAAAGGTTTTAAATTTTGATGATGCCTATTGTTCATAAATCTTATTATCTTACTAGTTTGTCAGCAAGAACAATTCTAACTTGTTAATATTTTAATTTTAAAAGTCCTCTTTACTACACATAGAAACTTGGGCTGGAGGCCTATTTACTCATAGAGAACTTATAATGGTTATGGTTGATAAAAGCATGATATTAAAAATAATCACACACCTAAATTGAAAAATAAATTAAGTGGTTATTTATGTGGGGGAATGTGCCAGGGGAGGATAACACCTAGATCATAGCCCTTGTACCTAAGAACTTGGCAACTACTATATAAAGAAACTAGCCAGAAAATGCAAGTTAAGCAACTTACCCATATCTCTTTTATGTATAACAGAAAAGAGCTCACAAGGCAGGTAAAGGGGGAAGTTCCCCAACATGTCCTGCACTTTCAGGATTCCATACCTTTGCACGTGCTGCCCCCACCCCTCTAGTGTCCTCCAGCATTGGAACAAAAACCGCCTCCTCCATGAAGCCTTATCAGGAAGGGGAATTAAGCCATCTCTCCTTTGTGCCCCCAAAGTACCAGCTCACCCTGTGTGAGGGTTTCATTTCTTGCTTTGTGGGTTTGAACTGCAGATCAGGTACAGTCCCACCTTTGCTCCTCATCTGCTGTGTGGCCTTGGCTGCTCTAGGCCTTTGTCTGGGGCTGGGGAAATGCAGAGCAGGGCTGGCCCCCCACGGGCACTGCCAATGCTGATGCTGTTGGCTCTGGGCCTGGCAGCTGTTCAACTGGCACCTGCCAGCAACATCTTCTTGGCTCAACAAGAAACCTCCAAGAACCCCAAGAAAAATGCTGCCTTGGTTTAAGTCCAATGGGCACCAATAAAACATTGCTTTAGTGACCGAGATGGAAAAACCAAGATGGCCATGACCTGATCAGGTCTAGGGGTGGAGGCTTCAGACAGGAAGGTGTGATTTGGGGCTGTGACTGGGATGAGTGCCAAGAGAAGTGGAAGTGGGGAGTCCACTTGAAGTGGGCATGTTTGTGATCAGCCTCAGTGTCCCCTTGATACTTCAGCAGAACCCAGTCCTGCTGCCCTCACACACCCATGTGTCTGGGGTCATCATCATCTAGGTGCCCAACTGCCCCCCATGGAGTACTCCTCCTGTTCTCCTCAACGGTCAGTGGGAGGTGGAGGGGCTGGTTGTAGAAATAGAGGCCCCAACTGGACAGCCCTGCTCTCTGGGATGATCATGTTGCTGTCAGAGACTACCCTGTCCCCCCAATGGTTATGTGACTCCACAGTCAGCCCAAGGAGCCAGGAGGACCGGGCTGTGCTGGTCGGCCCCTACACCGTTACCATATGGCTGGGGATACTGAGGCCCAGAGAAGAAGTGTGAATAGGTGAAGGTCCCTAGTGGAACTCAATTCACTGCTTCTAATACTGGGCTCCCAGGTAGAAGGGGCTCCAGATGCTTGCTCTGAGCTCTAGTTTTCCTTCAAGGACAAAGGGCCCTGGGTGCACATGGATTATGCCATCATCCCCATTGGGGAATCAGCCATCGACAACCTATTAGGAAGCACCCCATAGCAAACTAGATCACAGAATGTATGTCTGGGGTGAGATCTTTGCCCCGGCTCACACCCATGCCACTTCTCATTTCCTGACTCAGGATGGCATCACTTTTGCACTCATCCCTTAGTCTTTGTTAGTTTGAGTCATCACAAAAGGGTCCTAAGAATACACCATTTACCTTCTGCATTCCTGAAAGGCTGCCTTTATTTGCACACTGATGTTCACCATAGCCGCACCATTAGCAGGGAGTACCATGAAGGATTAAGATGAGACAAACCCTGCATCAACCAGGGAACAATGAGCTTCAGCTCTAGGACACAACTGTTTTTCCCTTTCCCATACTCCAGCGATGCATCTTTTATAGAAAGGCTAAACCAGAAATTTCTTCTGAGAGACTCAACTGCTCTTATGTACTCCTTTTTTGACAACTCCACACCATCACCACCCTTAGATACAAAGAGGAAGAAGAAGGAGAAGGTAAAGTGGGGCTGAATATACAAGGATATCCTGTAGGAGAATGAAGACATGGTAGAGCAAGGATATAGTATTAAAAGGATTCTTGGGGGTCTCTTGGGGTTGAGTTTCAGGATGGAGACCTCTTTGGTGTACACTTTGCATTCTGAGTTCTCTATGGTAGGGGAAGGTCAATGTGGTTCAAGAAGAAGGTCTGATGACACCTTAAGTGGGAACTCTGGTGGTATGACATCCTCCTCAGGGGGCACTGGTGGTCTGACATCCTCCGTGGGGGGCACTGGTAATTTAATATTCTTGACAGTCACTGGTAGAAAAATGGTATCATTGGGGAAGAGCTGGTGGTTGGAGGGCTTCCTCATTGGGGGCTGCTGTGACACAGAGGATCTTAGGTACCTGAGGGTTTTTTTGGTCCAGATTTAATGGCATATGGCCAGAGTCCAAGAATTTTCATAACTCTTCTTCAGTGTCAAAGGCTGTTCCCTGAGTCCCTATGGGAGGCAGAAAAGACATAAACACAGATTCCTTAAGTGTCATAAACCTAATCTATGCTTGCAATGCAGTGGGCTCACAGTAATCTCTTAAATATGAGGGCCATTCTCACCCCCTCAGGATCATTTTTTTAAGCTGTCTCCCCCAGGATTTGGGGCAAACTTACATGGTCCTCCAATTCTATCTGAAGCAGAAAAGTCCATTAGGTGAGGGTAAGGCTCACCAAGGAAGCTCTCAGAAAGTAGGGAACAGCATTTCCTTAAAGGTTATGTATTTTGCAATACAGGTATACAGTTAACCCTTGAACAACACATATTTGAACTGCATAGGTTCACTTATACAGGTACTCTTTTTCAATAAATATTTTCTCTTCCTTATGATTTTTAAAATAACATTTTCTTTCCTTTAGCTTACTCTACTATAATATATATAACAAAAATATGTTAATTAACACATAATATGTATTTATGTTTTTGGGAAGGCTTCTCATCAATTGTAGGCTAATATTAAGTTTTTGGGGAGTCAAATGTTATTATACATAGATTTTCAACTGCATGGTTGGTCAGGACCCCTAGCCCCTGTGTTCAATGGTCAACTGACTAGTTAAATTCAGAATAATCCAATGTTGTAGTGTTAATTGCCTATAAATCTAGTATAAAGGTTAAGAAACAAAAGTAGAAAAATACAACTACACTAATTTGTGAATGGATAAGCAATATAAAAATCTAAATTCTAACATCAAAAACATAAAATACAGTGGGGGGTGATGTACAACTTTAGAATGCATTTTAATTAAGTTGTTATCAACTTAAAACAGACTATTATAAATATCTTTTATGTAAGCCTCAAAGTAACCACAGAGTAAAAAGTATCTGTAGATACATACAAGATAAAGAAATCTAAGCATGCCTCTGCAGAAAATCACAAAGGACAATAGCAAGAAAAGAAGGGAAAAAAGGAATTATAAAATATTGAGAAAACAATTAACAAAATGACAATCATCCATACCTACAGATAATTACTTTAAATATACATGGAATAAAATCTCTAGTCAAAAGACAAAGTGGCTGAATAAATTTTTAAAAGCCATAAGACTATATGCTGCTGCCTACACAAGATTCACTTCAACTTTAAGGACACAGACTTACACTTCACTTTCAGTTGAAAGTGAAGGTATGGAAAAAGATATTGTGTATTGGAATAATCTATTGCATGGCCTTGGATGGGAACATAGCCAACAAGAAAATAATGTTTTGTTAAGAAAATTGTTTTGTGACTCGAAGGTGGGTTACTGAAACAGGTCTATGTGACTGAAGGCGGTTGCTGGACTTTTTTTTCAGTTAAACATTCTTATAAGATTTCTGTTTCTTTCAAGGCTATTTCTTGAGATAAAAGAAAGGAATGTTGTGGGAACCATAGAAGCAATAACAGTTAATGTCTTTTGATATTGTATTGTTATTAAACTATTATGCAGATGTATTCCATGTATCTTTAAGTAAAGGTTATGCTTAATGCTATGCCAATTTCTAAGTAAAAGAGCTTTTTGAAATCTTGTGAATAAAAATAGGACACAACACAAACTCGGTGCCATTTGCCTGAGCGAGCGGTGGTCCTTTGCTAGTTCACAATGATATCATCTGCTGATCTCTCTCTCTGCGCCCCCGACTCACAACAACAATATTGCATGCAAATAAAAACCAGAAGAGCCTGACCAGGCAGTGGCACAGTGGATAGAGCGTTGAACTGGGATGCAGAGGACCCAAGTTCAAAACCCCGAGGTCGCCAGCTTGAGCACAGGCTCATTGGACTTGAACACAGGCTCACTAGCTTGAGCGTGGGGTTGCTGGATTGAGCTTGGGATCCTAGACATGACCCCATGGTCACTGGCTTGAGCCCAAAGGTCACTGGCTTGAAGCCCAAGGTCTCTGGCTTGAGCAAGGGGTCACTTGCTCTGCTGGAGCCCCCCAATCAAGGCACATAAGAGAAAGCAATCAATGAACAATTAAGGAATTGCAACAAAAAGCTGATGCTTCTCATCTCTTTCCCTTCCTATCTGTCTGTCCCTCTCTCTGTCTCTGTCGCTAAAAAAAAGAATAAAATAAAAAAATAAGAAAACTCCACTGTATGTATGTGTGTGTATAGCCCATATTCTTTTTTTAATAGACTTTATTTGTTCATTTTAGAGAGAAGAGAAAGAGAGAGAGGGAAGAAGAGAGGAAGGAGAGAGGAGCAGAAAGCATCAACTCCCATGTGCCTTGACCAGGCAAGCCAGGGTTTCAAACCGGCAACCTCAGCATTCCAGGTTGATACTTTATCCACTACAGGTCAGGTGTAGCTCATATCCTTATTCACTCATTCATTGACAGACATTTAGGTTATTTCTGTATCTTGGCTGTTGGGAATAATGTTGCAGTGAACATGGGAGCGCAGATATCTCTTCAAAGTAGTGATTTGATTTCTTTTGGATGTATACTCAGAAGTGGGATTTCTAGATCATATGGTAGTTCACTTTTTAATTTTTTGAGGAACCTCAATGGTTCCTCAAAATAAACTCATTACTGTTTTCTGTTATGGTCTTACCAACTTACAGTCCCAACAACAGTGTACAGAGTTGTTGTTTTTCTCACAATATTTAACACGTACTACCTTTTGTCTTTTTTACAGTAGCCGTTCTGACAAATGTGAGGTGATTTCTCTTTGTGGTTTGCATTTCCCTGATAATTAGTGATGTTGAACACTTTTTCATGTACATGTTGGTCATCTGCATGTCTTCTTTTAAGAAATGTCTATTCGGGTCCCATTCCCATCTTTTATTTGGTTGTGGATATATGTATGTATTTACAATTGAGTTGTATGAGTTCCTTATATATTTTGGATATTAACCTGATATTAGAGATATGATTTGAAAATATTTTCCCTCATTCTGTAGGTTGCTATTTCACTCTATTGATTGTTTCCTTTGCTGTGCCAAAATGTTTTTGACTATTTGTCTATTTCTGCTTTTGCCACCTGTGCTTTGGGTGTCATGTCCAAAAAAATCATTCCCCAGAGCAGTGTCAGGAAGGCTTTCCCTGTGTTTTCTTCTGGTAATTTTATGGTTTCAAGTTTTTCATTTGAGTATTTAATCCATCTGTAGCAGGAATCAAGGGGGACTGAGACTACCAGAAGTAGGATTTTAATAGCCGGCAAAGCAGTGTGACCCTAAAAGAGGCAATAAACCACAGCTCCCTGAAGTTTAGATTCCTTACATCTTATATACCTTTTACAGAATACATATGTTCATGCAAGGGGCTCCTGATCCCTTTGTCTTATACATCACTCTTATGACTTCAGGAGGGGAGGGTAAGTTTTGATGGGGGAAAGAGTTTCCAGACCACTAGTCTCAGCTATGAACAAGTCCTGTTCTTGCTTTGTTTTACAACCAGCTCCAGGCAACCTTTCAGAGAATTGGCTCAGTTCTTGCAGATGCTGTATGATGCACATTTTTATAGGATGTAGGCTTTTAAAAGTAATTATTTTTGCTGTACGGCTTACAGACTCCTGAAACACACTGGGCATGCTCTTTTCTTTCTGTTCGATAACAAGTGTAAACTGAAGAATCTATATATTAAAAAAAGTAAATTTTTCAAGCTGCTGTGGACTAAATACTTGGCTTGCCAAAGTTCTGGACTTTTTTACTTTTCATGTCCATTTTTGAGTGTCTAGAAATCCGTTACGGAATCATTTGAAAAACTATTATATAATGTATTTCTTTAAAAGCCTAATACTTTATTTTGTGTTATAAACTATTGTAAAGTGTGGCCTCAGATGTTTTTTTATTTTATTTTATTTTATTTTTTTTATTTTTTAATAAATTTTTATTAATGTTAATGGGATGACATTAATAATTCAGGGTACATATATTCAAAGAA
This sequence comes from Saccopteryx bilineata, assembly GCF_036850765.1. Taxonomy (NCBI): domain Eukaryota; kingdom Metazoa; phylum Chordata; class Mammalia; order Chiroptera; family Emballonuridae; genus Saccopteryx; species Saccopteryx bilineata. The sequence goes on along the minus strand of NC_089490.1, from coordinate 343,777,367 downwards.
AACATGTCTAGGTTATCTTCTCATTAAATTATGTTGCATACCCCTCGCCCAGAGTCAGATTGTCCTCTGTCACCCTCTATCTGGTTTTCTCTGTGCCCCTCCCCCTCCCCCTAAATCTCTCCCTCCCTCCCTCCTGCATCCTCCCTCCCCCCACCCCTGGTAACTACCACACTCTTGTCCATGTCTCTTAGTCTCATTTTTATGTTCCACCAATGTATGGAATCATGTAGTTCTTGGTTTTTTCTGATTTACTTATTTCACTCCGTATAATGTTATCAAGATCCCACCATTTTGCTATAAATGATCTAATGTCATCATTTCTTATGGCTGAGTAGTATTCCATAGTGTATATGTGCCACATCTTCTTTATCCAATCTTCTATTGAAGGGCTTTTTGGTTGTTTCCATGTCTTGGCTACTGTGAACAGTGCTGCTATGAACATGGGGCTACATATGTCTTTACGTATCAATGATTCTGAGGTTTTGGGGTATATACCCAGTAGAGGGATTGCTGGGTCATAAGGTAGTTCTATTTGCAGTTTTTTGAGGAACCACCATACTTTCCTCCATAGTGGTTGTACTACTTTACATTCCCACCAACAGTGTATGAGGGTTCCTTTTTCTCCACAGCCTCTCCAACATTTGTTATTACCCGTCTTGTTGATAATAGCTAATCTAACAGGGGTGAGGTGGTATCTCATTGTAGTCTTGATCTGCATTTCTCTAATAACTAATGAAGCTGAGCAACTTTTCATATATCTGTTGGCCATTTGTATTTCTTCCTGGGAGAAGTGTCTGTTCATGTCCTCTTCCCATTTTTTTATTGGATTGTTTGTTTGTTTGTTTGTTGTTGAGTTTTATGAGTTCTTTGTAAATTTTGGATATTAGGCCCTTATCTGAGCTGTCGTTTGAAAATATCATTTCCCATTTAGTTGGCTGTCTGTTTATTTTGATATCAGTTTCTCTTGCTGAGCAAAAACTTTTTATTCTGATGTAGTCCCATTCATTTATCTTTGCCTTCACTTCTCTTGCCATTGGAGTCAAGTTCATAAAATGTTCTTTAAAACCCAGATCCATGAGTTTAGTACCTATGTCTTCTTCTATGTACTTTATTGTTTCAGGTCTTATATTTAGGTCTTTGATCCATTTTGAATTAATTTTAGTACACGGGGACAAGCTGCAGTCGAGTTTCATTCTTTTGCATGTGGCTTTCCAGTTTTCCCAACACCATTTGTTGAAGAGGCTTTCTTTTCTCCATTTTGTGTTGTTGGCCCCTTTATCAAAGATTATTTGACCATATATATGTGGTTTTATTTCTGGGCTTTCTATTCTGTTCCATTGGTCTGAGTGTCTATTTTTCTGCCAATACCATGCAGTTTTGATTATTGTGGCCCTATAATATAGTTTAAAGTCAGGTATTGTAATGCCCCCAGCTTCATTCTTTTTCCTTAGGATTGCTTTGGCTATTCGGGGTTTTTTATAGTTCCATATAAATCTGATGATTTTTTGTTCCATTTCTTTAAAAAATGTCATAGGAATTTTGATGGGAATTGCATTAAATTTATATATTACTTTGGGTAATATGGCCATTTTAATTATATTTATTCTTCCTATCCAAGAACAAGGAATATTTTTCCATCTCATTGTGTCTTTTTCTATTTCTCTTAGCAATGCCTTGTAGTTTTCTTTATATAGGTCCTTTACATTCTTTGTTATGTTTATTCTTAGGTATTTTTTTTGTTACAATCGTGAAGGGGATTATTTTTTTGAGTTCATTTTCTAATATTTCATTGTTGGCATATAGAAAGGCTATGGACTTCTGTATGTTAATTTTGTATCCTGCGACCTTACTGTATTGGTTTATTGTTTCTAATAATCTTTTTGTGGAGTCCTTTGGGTTTTCGATGTACAGGATCATATCATCAGCAAAAAGTGATACCTTTACTTCTTCTTTTCCGATATGGATGCCTTTTATTTCTTTGTCTTGTCTGATTGCTCTGGCCAGAACTTCTAGCACCACGTTAAATAAGAGTGGAGAGAGTGGACACTCCTGTCGTGTTCCTGATTTAAGGTGGAAAGTCCTCAGTTTTACGCAATTTAATATGATGTTGGCTGATGGTTTATCATATATGGCCTTTATTATTTTGAGATATTTTCCTTCTATACCCATTTTGTTGAGAGTCTTAAACATAAAATTGTGTTGTATTTTATCAAAAGCCTTTTCTGCGTCTATTGATAAGATCATGTGGTTTTTGTTCTTTGTTTTGTTGATATGGTGTATTACGTTAACTGTTTTACGTATGTTGAACCATCCTTGAGATTCTGGGATGAATCCCACTTGATCATGATGTATTATTTTTTTAATATGTTGTTGTATTCGATTTGCCAGTATTTTGTTTAGTATTTTAGCATCTGTATTCATTAGAGATATTGGTCTGTAGTTTTCTTTCTTTGTGCTATCCTTGCCAGGTTTTGGTATGAGGGTTATGTTGGCTTCATAAAATGTGTTTGGAAGTATTGCTTCTTCTTCAATTTTTTGGAAGACTTTCAGTAGAATAGGAACCAAGTCTTCTTTGAATGTTTGATAGAATTCACTAGTATAACCGTCTGGGCCTGGACTTTTATTTTTGGGGAGGTTTTTAATAGTTTTTTCTATTTCCTCCCTGCTGCTTGGTCTGTTTAGGCTTTCTGCTTCTTCATGACTCAGTCTAGGAAGGTTGTATTGTTCTAGGAATTTATCCATTTCTTCTAGATTATTGTATTTGGTGGCATATAGTTATTCATAGTATTCTACAATAATTCTTTGTATATCTATGATGTCTGTGGTGATCTCTCCTCTTTCATTTTGGATTTTATTTATTTGAGTCCTGTGTCTTTTTTCCTTGGTGAGTCTTGCCAAGGGTTTGTCGATTTTGTTGATCTTTTCAAAGAACCAGCACCTTGTTTTATTGATTTTTTCTATAGTTTTTCTGTTCTCTATTTCATTTATTTCTGCTCTGATTTTTATTATCTCCTTTCTTCGGCTGGTTTTGGGTTGTCTTTGTTCTTCTTTTTCTAGTTCCTTAAGGTGTGAAGTTAAGTGGTTTACTTCGGCTCTCTCTTGCTTGTTCATCTAGGCCTGAAGTGATATGAACTTTCCTCTTATTACTGCTTTTGCTGCATCCCAGAGATTCTGCTATGTCGTATTTTCATTTTCATTTGTCTGTATATATCTTTTGATCTCTGCGCTTATTTCTTCTTTGACCCATTCATTTTTTAGAAGTATGTTGTTTAGTTTCCACAATTTTGTGGGTTTTTCCCCCTCTTTTTTACAGTTGAATTCTAGTTTCAAGGCTTTATGATCAGAGAATATGCTTGGCACAATTTCAATTTTTTTAAATTTGCTGATATTGTCTTTGTGGCCCAACATATGGTCAATTCTTGAGAATGTTCCATGTACACTAGAGAAAAATGTATACTCTGTCGCTTTGGGATGAAGTGTCCTGTAGATGTCTATCATATCCAGTTGTTCTAGTATTTCATGTAAGGCCACTATATCTTTATTGATTCTCTGTTTGGATGACCGATCTAGAGCCGTCAGCGGTGTATTGAGGTCTCCAAGTATGATTGTATTTTTGTCAGTTTTTGTTTTAAGGTCAATAAGTAGCTGTCTTATATATTTTGGTGCTCCTTGGTTTGGTGCATATATATTAAGGATTGTTATGTCTTCTTGATTCAGTGTCCCCTTAATCATTATGAAATGGCCATTTTTGTCTCTGAGTACTTTTTCTGTCTTGTAGTCAGCATTATTAGATATGAGTATTGCTACACCTGCTTTTTTTTGGGTGTTGTTTGCTTGGAGTATTGTTTTCCAGCCTTTCACTTTGAATTTGTTTTTATCCTTGTTGCTTAGATGAGTTTCTTGTAGGCAGCATATAGTTGGATTTTCTTTTTTAATCCATTCTGCTACTCTGTGTCTTTTTATTGGTAAGTTTAATCCATTTACATTTAGTGTAATTATTGACACTTGTGGGTTCCCTATTGCCATTTTATAAATTGCTTTCTGTTAGTTTTGTATCTTGTTTGATTCTTCTCTTTTGTTTTTCTATTGTTTGTTTTTGTTTGTTTGTATTCCATACTTCTTTCCTCTGTTGCTACCTTTTTTAAGTCAAGTGTTTTTGTGGTGGGTTTTTCAAGGGTGGTTACCATTAAGTAATGAAAAGGGTACCTACCATATTCATTGTAGTACCCTTTCTTGTGAGTATTTCTGTGCTTCATCGTTCTTTGCTACTGTTAATCTTCATTCTCTTTTTTTTTTCTTTTGTTGTCACAGTTTAAGTTTGGTTTTATTGTTTTCTTGGTGGAGCTGTTACTTGTGGTGTTGTTTTCTTTTGTTCTTTGAATCTGGTTGGAAAACCCCCTTTAGTATTTCCTGGAGTGGGGGTTTTCTGATGATAAATTCTCTCATCTTTTCTGTATTTGTGAATATTTTTATATCTCCTTCGTACTTGAAGGATAGCTTTGATGGGTATAGTATTCTTGGCTGAAAGTTCCTCTCTTTCAAGGCTTTAAATATTGGGGTCCACTCTCTTCTAGCTTGTAGAGTTTCTGCTGAGAAATCTGATGATAATCTAATAGGCCTTCCTTTATATGTTGTATTCTTCTTTTCCCTGGCTGCCTTGAGAATTTTTTCTTTGTCACTGGTTTGTTTCATCTTCATTATGATGTGCCTTGGAGTAGGTTTGTTGTGGTTAAGAAAACTTGGTGTTCTGTTTGCTTCTTGAATTTGAGGCTTTAATTCTTTCCACAGGCTTGGGAAGTTCTCATCTATTATTTGTTTGAGTATATTCTCCATTCCATTTTCTTTCTCTTCTCCCTCTGATATACCTATTATTCTTATGTTATTCTTTCTGATGGAGTCAGACAATTCCTGTAGGGCTTTCTTGTTTTTTATTATTTTTGAGTCTCTTTCTTCTTCTCTCTGTTGTGCCTCAAGTTGCTTGTCTTCTATTTCACTGATCCTGTCTTCTATCTGGGTTGTTCTATTAGCTAAGCTTGTTACCTCATTTTTCAGCTCTTGAATTGAGTTTTTCATTTCTGTTTGATTTGTTTTTATAGTTTCAATTTCCTTGGTAATATATTCTTTGTGATCGTTGAGTTGTTTTCTGATTTCCCTAAATTGCCTTTCTGTGTTTTCTTGTATATCTCTATTTTTAAGATTTCTATTTTAAATTCTCTGTCATTTGGCTCCAAGGCTTCCAATATGTTAAATCTTTTCTCCATAGATTTTTCCACATCTATTTGTGTTACCTCTCTGTCTTTTGTATCCATAATGTTCGATTTCCTTTTTCTTATTGGCATCTGAAGGTGGTCTTGATGATAGTGTTAATTGGAATAAAAAATAAAAAGGAAAAAAAAAAGAAAAAAGGAAAACACTCCACAAAAAAAAGTAATAATTTATTATTTCCCCCTTTTTTCTTTCTTCTCTTCCCCTCCTCTCACCTCCTTAGGGAAATATTTTGATGACCTGTGAATTATATTATGCTAAATGGAACAAAAACTGCCTATAATGGAGGGCCTGATTTGGGGTGAAGAGTCAAGGGGCAAAAAAGGGAGTAGGGACCTACTAAATACAAAAAAAAAGGGGGGTGAAAATCTTAGACAAGCATAAAATGATTTGCTTGTAAGTGATGGTCGACTAAGAGATATAATGAGAGGGATGAGAGGGAAACAGAAAAAAGGAGAGAAAAAACAATAATTAAAAAAAAATAAAAATAATAAGTAAAAATCTGTTGTATTAAGTGGAGCGAAGACTAAATACAATGGAGACTTTGGGTTGGGAGGAATGCTAGTGAGTTAAAAAGCAATGTAAAAAGTGCCCAAAATGCCACAAAAACAAACAAATAGAGGAAAACGAAGAACAAAAGCAGAAGAAAAAAAAAAGAACAACAACAACAAAAAACCTCACAAAAACTTGAGTCCCAAATTAAATAATTTGTTCGTGATTGAGGCTTAAATGGGAGGAAAAGTAAAAGCAGAAAAGAAGAAATGAATAGAAAGAAAAAAATAAGAGTAAGAGAGAAACGAAGGAAGAAAAAAAGGAAAGGAAAAAAAAACAAACGGGGAGAGAGTGAGAGTTAAGGGTTTTGGAGTGTAACCCTAAAGGAGAGTTAGGATGAAGAAAAGAAATAAAATGTAACACTCATGGGTAGTGTAGTTCAAGAAAAGGGTAGCATAAGATGGGCAGAGAGTAAAAGGACCGAGGTGGAAGAAATAGAAATAATAATAAAGGCAATAAGATAGAAGAAAGAAACAACAACAACAAAGAATTAGTGGAACAAGTTATAAAGTCTGTGGATTTTTCTTGATTTTGAGAGGTTAACTTCTTCCTTTTTTCTTTTCTCCCCCTCTTCCTGGTCGGTGACTCTGTACCCCAGGTTCTGCCCCTGTGTCACTCTTAGGTAGGAATTTGCAGTTGATGGTATTCTATGGCAATGTCATATAATTGGCTTTAGTCTCGCTGGTAGTCAAGGCTTGTTGGCGTTTGCAAAGTCCAACAATGAGAGAGTTTGCTTTCCTGGAGTCTCTTTTCTAGTCTCCCCTTCCTGAATTAGCAGCCTGGTGATCCAGCTATGAGGCTGCCACTGCTTCTGTCTGGGGAGTAAGAGGCTCAAAGAGCTGGGAAATCCCCACTCTATCCTCACTCAGCGAAAGGCTCTGGGTAAGGCTCTGGCAGTCAGAGCCTCCAGCGTAATCAGGTGGGGCTGGGAGTCAATTGTTGTCAAGGTGACTGTTCAGCGCCTATCATTCAGTTGGACCACTCAACCCAGGCTTTCCACACTTGGTAGCCTGTTTTGGCTGGGAAGAAGAAGCACTAGTCGCTGTTTGCTTTATGGATCTTAATATCTGCCAAGTCCCTCTTGTTAGGTATATCCCTGAATATGGAGGCTCTGTCAATCAGAAGTTGCCCCCGCCCCTTTAGCGAAAGGCACTGAAAAATATCCCGCCTCTTGTCTTGGATCGCTGAACTGGGAGAGATCTTATCAATTAGAGCCCCGTGGGTGCGTAGATTTCGTGGGTTAAGCTAATTTCAGTGATTGGATCCGCAGCTGTGCTCCAGAAAGTATTTCAGGCTGTCTGCGCGCCCCTCCCCCCAGCGCTTGATTGTTAGCTTGAATGGCTGGGTGAGGTGCCCCGCCCACGGAGAGAATCTCCTGACTAGGAAAGACAGCCTTGGCGCCCCTCCCGGAACTTGGCTCGGGGCGTGCGCGCGTGGTTTCTTGGCACGCCAGTGGCCGGGGACCGCGGCATGGGCGCGCGCGGGGTTTCTCCGCACTCCGGTGTCCGGGGACCGCGGCACGGGGCACGAGCGCGGTTTCTCAGCATGCCAGTGGACAGGGACCGCGGCACGGGGCACGCGCGCAGTTTCTCAGGGTATGCTGGGGCGGCCGCCAGTGCCCAGGCTGCCGTCCCCGAGTGTGGGTGGGCAGCTGCACGTGTGGGTTGACTCACCACAGGTGTACTCTCTCCTCAGCAACAGTCCTTTTGCTTTCAGTGTGTGTGTGGAACTCCGGAATGCTCCGAGGATAAATTTTTCTGTTTCTAGTTGATAAATTTGTTGAGATTTTGGGGAGATCTGTCGGATGCGCTGCTCATGGCACCATTTCCATGACATCACTCCTCAGATGTTTAAGGACACTTTGAATTCCTTCTCTGAATTGTCAAGTTATTAATGATCTCATTTATAAACACTAAATGCTGTCACCTCCTGTCATTTTATCTTTTATTCATTTAAATGTGTTTTTTCTTATGTGTATTATAAAGCTGTATTTTATGGTCTCTCATCTAAATAAACACTTGCAAACGGAAAAAAAAATCTATAACTGGCTGACTCAGTTACCCCTCCAGGTTCCTTTCCGTTGCATTCTTTTCTTTTCTTCCTTCTTAGGGAAGGGGAGGCTGCCCCTACTTCCTCACATCAAAGTTTCTGTTTTGTAAAATGACAAATTTCTGGAGATGGAAGGGGGTGATAAATACACAACAGTATGAAAGTACATAATGCCACTGAACTGTACACTGAAAAGTGGTTACAATGATAAATTTTGTTATGCATATTTTATCACAATTTTTAAAGGAAAAATTAAAAAGTTAAGATTGTTTTGTTTTGTTTTGTTTGTATTTTTCTGAAGCTGGAAACGGGGAGGCAGTCAGACAGACTCCTGCATGCGCCCAACCGGGATCCACCCAGCACGCCCACCAGGGGGCGATGCTCTGCCCATCTGGAGCGTCACTCTGTCACGACCAGAGCCACTCTAGTGCCTGGGGCAGAGGCCAAGGAGCCATCCCCAGTGCCCGGGCCATCTTTTGCTCCAATGGAACTTTGGCTGCGGGAGGGGAAGAGAGAGACAGAGAGGAAGGAGAGGGGGAGGGGTGGAGAAGCAGATGGGCACCTCTCCTGTGTGCCCTGGCCAGGAATCGAACCCAGGACTTCCGCATGCCAGGCCGACGCTCTACCCCTGAGCCAACTGGCCAGGGCAAGATTGGTTTTAAAGTTTTGTTTGACTAATGCTGTCTAGACTACTTAATATGCAATCTCTGATCTTCTCTTTTCTAACTCCTACCCACATCCTGAAATTCCAGCTTTAATTCCTCCCAGGTTTCTTCCAATCTCAAAATAATGTCACTTTATTCTCTGAATTCCAAGAAGTATTGCTCTCTTAATGAGTTCATTTGGCAAATAATGATTTTCTGACTAGTAATAATTCTTCCATTGCTACCTTGAAAAATTATTTAAATTGTTATATTTATCTTGACTCATTCACTAGATTGAATATTTTCTGAGGGAAGGTGACAATGTCCTATTCTTAATGTCAGGGAAGAAGACAAGGCTCTAAAGGTTGTGCCTGAGGCTTGATTAATGAAATATTATAAAATATTCCATTTTTATCTCATTGCAGTGCTTCTTTCACTTGGTAGACTCCAGGCCATCCTTCCTTGAGATTCTCCATATTGAGCTATAGATATTTGCTGTGGATCTGGTTTTTACTCAAGTCCTAGGGCCACTGGGTACACATGTGATTGTCCCTGTCATTTCATTGAGGAATCAGCCAACAGCAAGCTATTAGGAAGCATACTACTTTACACTAGATCACAAAGAGTGCATGTGGGGTAAAATCTTTGCTTCCAGCTCATGCCCATGCCACCTCTCATTTTCTGACTCAGGATGACATCACTTTTGCACTCATCCCTTAGTCTTTGTTAGAGTCATCACAAAAGCGTCCTAAGAATACACCATTTACCTTCTGCACTCCTGAAAGGCTGCCTTTATTTACATGATGATGTTCACCACAGCTGCGCCATTAGCAGGGAGTACCATGAAGGGTTAGGATGAGACAAACCCTGCATCAACCAGGGAACAACCAGTTCCAGTTCCAAGACCACAACAGCTGTTTTTCCCTTCCCCATCCCCTGGAGATGCAATCTTTAGAGAAAGGCTAGACCAGAATGTTATCCTGGAACCTCAATGGCTCTTCTGCACTCCTTTCTTGATCAATCTCAGCATCACCAACCTTAGCACAGAGAGGAGGAGATATAAGGGGACAAGATATGGCTAATTCATCTTTGAAGACAGCCCAAAGGAGGAAGAGGAGATGCTGGATATGGCAGAAAATATCATAAGAGGATTCTTAGGAAGATTCAATAGTGGAGGCCCTGGCTGGTTGGCTCAGTAGTAGAGCATTGGCCTGGCATGTGGATATTCCGGGTTCAAGTCCTGGTCAGGGTATTCCTTCCCCCTCTCCTTTATCTCTATCTCTCTCTTCCCTCCCACCAAGGCCCCATTGGAACAGCTGGCCCAGGTGCTGAGCCTGGCTCCATGGCCTCCACCTCAGGTGCTAAAATGGCTCCGGTTGCAACAGGGCAACAACCCAGATGGGCAAAGCATTGCCCCCTAGTGGGCTTGCTGGGTGGATCCTGGTCGGGCGCATGTGGGAGCCTATCTCTCTGCCTCCATATGCTCACTTCAGAAAAATACAAAAAAAAAAAAAGATTCAAGAGTGGAGGTGCTTTGGGGTTGTGTTTCAGCCTGAAGGACCTCTAGGGAAGAAATTGTTGTTTCATTCACCTTTAATGCAAGCAATGCCATTTGGTGGGTGGCCTCTCTGATGGTCTCCTAGTTGGGTGTCTGGATGGGATCAAACGCCTTAGAGGGTATCAGTTGTCTGATGTTATCCTTGCAGGCATCAGTGGTTTGGTGGTTTACTTGGCTTTGGTTGCTGTCTTTCTACTAGAAACTGGCAAGAGCCTGGGTACTTACTTGTGCTGTTGGTTAAAGCTGGGTAGAGGTGTCGTAGAGTCCAAGGTATTTCTGAGACTCGGGAGGGTAACTCTGTTTTTAAATTTGAAGCTTCTTGATTCTTACTTTTTCCCTCTTGGAGGCTATTACTCTCAGTATCTGTGGGATAGAAAAGAAAAAGAGAGCACTCTCTCCCTCTTGGGAGCATGTTCACGCTTTTCTTTCCTCTCAGGCATGCATCACCTAAGCTCTAAGGTTCCCCAGGTGACTTGCAACCAGGGGAGCAGTGGGCAGCAGCAGCTCATCCGGGCTTACCCTCTGAACCTGTGTCCAAGCCCCCCTTTCTCTGACTTCCCAGTGAGCCAAAGCAGCCCCATGTGGTCTCTCTTCTGTTGATTCTTCTAGCCTAAGCTCATCCTTGTTTCATCATCCCCAGCTTTAATAAACATATTCTCAAAATCAAAGAGAGAGAGAGAAGAGAAAAACCCAGATGCCTCATATGTCACTTCTCTAATCTGTGCTGATCAGGTGGTGAAATCCTAGTCCTATCTAAATGTTAGTCCCTCACTTAACATCTCAGGTTCTTTCCCCCTAGTTCTTGCCCTACCCCAGACTTTGTGAAGATTTTATCATAGTTCTCCAATTCAGCATGGTGCTAAAGTTTAATAGTCTATTATGTGAGGCTCTAGCTCCCTGTGGAATCCTTCAGAAGACAGAGACTGACATTTGTTTAAAGTTTATGCATTTCACAACTACTGCTTCAAAATCAGTCTGAGTAGAAAAATGAACACATCCTCTATTAGAATGAGAACTTATTCAGTTCAAGACTTTGTCTTGTTTGTCATAGTATACACAGTGCCCAAAGTGTCTGTCACACAGTAACTGCTCAAGAAATAATTTTTATCTAACTGACTGATAGATAAAGAATAGATGGTGGAAATGTCTTCTAGTAATGAAGCTAGAAAATTGGCTCTTTCCAAAGAAAAATTAAAAACTGAATAATATAAAAAACCAAGAGAACACCTTAAAATATATAAGAATTTGCAATAACAGGAAGATATGTGAGGCCAAAATCTAAAAGAAAGTGAGAATCTAAAGAATTAAGCCCAGAACTTAGTACTTTCGCCCTGAATGTAATTTCAATCTTGAAAAAGCAGCTGCACACGAGCTTCATCTTTTGTCAGCTTCACAAGAGGAAGGAGATTTTTTTATTGCTCTTCTTTTATAATTAAAATTTTTTTATTGCTCTTGAGTTGAATTTGTAGGTCAGTTCCTTGACTAATAATATCTGATAGTTTTTCTAATTCGTGAATGTGGTATACTACTACATTTATTTGAATCTTCTTTCTCTCAGTAAACCTTTGTCATTTTGAGTAAACTGTATCATGTATCTTCTTTGAAACAGCTTGCAAAATTTCTCTTAAATTTATTTCGGTTTTGAGTTTTTATGCTGTTCTAAATGATGCTATTTAAAATCTTTTTAAGTTTCCAACTATTCACTTTATATATTATATTATATAAAGACATACAATTGATTTTTCTGTATCTGAAAACTGCTTAACTCACATATGAATTGCAATAGATTTGTTTGTTGTTGGACTCCTTAGAATTTTAATGTGTACACAGTTGTATCTGTAAATCAGAAGTTTTATTTCTTCCTTATGTCTGTCATTTATCTTATTAAGCTAGATAAGATCTCTAGCATGGTGCTGAATAAAAGTGGTAAGAGAAGGTATCTTTGCCTTATTTCTGATCTTACAGAGAAAATATTCATTCCTTCACCATTAAAAATGATATAGGATTTTTAGTAAATGTATTTATAAGTATCTTTGATCAGATTGAAGAAGTTTCATCCTTATTCCTAGTTTGCCAAGTGCTGTCTGTCATCAAATGTACTTTTTCTACTTTATTTTGTTATTTGGTAAATTATTCTGAGCAATTATAAAGTGATATATTCATCTTGTATTACTGGGATAAATCCCACTTGCTCATGATACATCATCCCATTTAAACTCAAAGATTCAATATTTTGTTAAAGATTTTTATGTCTAAGTTCTGAATGCGGTGACGTCAGAGAATTGGCGCCGTGAGGAGCGTGACCGACAAATCTCCCCCTAATTTCAACAAGTTCATCAACCAGAGACAGAAAAATCTATCCTTGGAGCATATGGAAGTTTCACACACTGAAGGCGAAGTGCTATCAACAATACCATCCTCAGATGCCATTAAGAAAAAGGAAATCGAATATCATGGATACAAAAGATAGAGAAGTAACACAGATAGATGTGGAAAAAATCTATGGAGAAAAAATTTAATAAATTGAAAACCCTGGAGCTAAATGACAAAGAATTTAAAATAGAAATCCTAAAAATACTCAAGAGATATACAAGAAAACACAGAAAGGCAATTTAGGGAGCTCAGAAAACAACTCAACGAGCACAAAGAATAAATTACCAAGGAAATTGAAACTATATAAACAAATCAAACAGAGATGAAAACTCAACTCATGAACGGAAAAACGAGGTAACAAGCTTAGCTAATAGAACAGGCCAGATAGAAGGTAGGATTAGTGACATAGAAGACAACTTCAGGCACAACAGAGAAAAGAAGAGACACTCAAAAATTAAAAAAAAGAGAAAGCCCTATAAGAATTGTCTGACTCCATCAAAAAGAATAACATAAAAATAATAGGTATATCAGAGGGAGAAGAGAGAGAAAATGGAATGGAAAATATATTCAAACAAATAATAGACGAGAACTTCCCAAGCCTGTGGAAAGAACTAAAGCCTCAAATTCAAGAAGCAAACAGAACACCGAGTTTTCTTAACCACAACAAACCTACTCCAAGGCACATAATAATGAAAATGGCACAAACCAATGACAAAGAAAAAATTCTCAAGGCAGCCAGGGCAAAGAAGAATACAACATATAAAGGAAGGCCTATTAGATTATCATCAGCTTTCTCAGCAAGAACTCTACAAGCTAGAAGAGAGTGGACCCCAATATTTAAAGCCCTGAAAGAGAGGAACTTTCAGCCAAGAATACTATACCCATCAAAGCTATCCTTCAAGTATGAAGGAGAAATAAAAACATTCACAAATACAGAAAAGATGAGGAAATTTATCATCAGAAAACCCCCACTCCAGGAAATACTAAAGGGGGTTTTCCAACCAGATTCAAAGAACAAAACAAAACAAAACCACAAGTAAAAGCTCCACCAAAAACACAATAAAACCAAATTGAAACTGACAATAAAAGCAAAAAAAAAAACAAAAACAAAAAAAAACGGGGAGAGGACGAAGACTAACAGAAGCAAAGGATGATGAAGTGCAGAAACACTCATCAAATAGGGTGCTACAATGAATATGGTAGGTACCCTTTTCATTATTAATGGTAACCACCCTTGAAAAACCACCACAGAAGCACATGACTTGAAAAAGGTAGCAACAGAGGAAAGAAGTATGGAATACAAAAAACAAAAACAAATGATAGAAAAACAAAAGAGAAGAATCAAACAAGACATAAAAGTAACAGAAAGCAATTTATTATATACAATATAAAATAGCAATAGGGAACCCACAAGTGTCAATAATTACACTAAATGTAAATGGATTAAACTATCAATAAAAAGAAACAGAGTAGCAAAATGGATTTAAAAAGAAAATACAACTGTATGCTGCCTACAAGAAACACATCTAAGCAACAAGGATAAAAACAAATTAAAAGTAAAAGGCTGGAGAACAATACTCCAAGCAAATAACATCCAAAAAAAAGCAAGCATAGCAATCCTCATATCTAATAATGCTGACCACAAGACAGCAAAAGTACACAGAGACAAAAATGGTCATTTCATAATGAATAAGGGGACGCTGAATCAAGAAGACATGACAATCCTTAATATATATGCACCAAACCAAGAAGCACCAAAATATATAAGACAGCTACTTATTGACCTAAAAACAAAAACTGACAAAAGTACAATCATACTTGGAGACCTCAATACACTGCTGACGGCTCTAGATTGGTCATCCAAACAGAAAATCAATAAAGATATATTGGCCTTAAACGAAACACTAGAGCACCTGGATATGACAGACATCTACAGGACACTTCATCCCAAAGTGACAGAGTATACATTTTTGTCTAGTGTACATGGAACATTCTCAAGAATTGACCATATGTTGGGCCACAAAAATAACATCAGCAAATTCAGAAAAATCGAAGTTGTACCAAGCATATTTTCTGATCATCAAGCCTTGAAACTAGAATTCAACTGCAAAAAAGAGGAAAAACCCCCACAAAAATGTGGAAACTAAACAACATACTTTTAAAAAATGAATGGGTCAAAGAAGAAATAAGCGCAGAGATAAAAAAATATATACAGACAAATGAAAATGACAATACGACATATCAGAATCTATGGGATGCAGCAAAAGCAGTGATAAGAGGGAAGTTCATATCACTTCAGGCCTATATGAACAAAAAAGAGAGAGCCGAAGTAAACCACTTAACTTCACACCTTAAGGAACTAGAAAAAGAAGAACAAAGACAACCCAAAACCAACTGAAGAAAGGAAATGATAAAATCAGAGCAGAAATAAATGAAATAGAGAACAAAAAAACTATAGAAAAAATTAATAAAACAAGGAGCTGGTTCTTTGAAAAATTAAACAAAATTGACAAACCCTTGGCAAGACTCATCAAGGAAAAAAGAGAAAAGACTCATATAAACAAAATCCAAAATGAAAGAGGAGTAATCACCACAGACATCATAGATATACAAAGAATTATTGTAGAATACTATGAATAAATATATGCCACCAAATTCAACAATCTAGAAGAAATGGATAAATTCCTAGAACAATACAACCTTCCTAGACTGAGTCATGAAGAAGCAGAAAGCCTAAACAGACCAATTAGCAGGGAGGAAATAGAAAAAACTATAAAAAACCTCCCCAAAAAGAAAAGTCCAGGCCCAGACAGTTACACTAGTGAATTCTATCAAACATTCAAAGAAGACTTGGTTCCTATTCTACTCAAAGTCTTCCAAGAAATTGAAGAAGAAGCAATACTTCCAAACACATTTTATGAGGCCAACATAACCCTCATACTAAAACCTGGCAAGGACAGCACACAAAAAGAAAACTAGAGACCAATATCTCTAATGAAAACAGATGCTAAAATACTAAAACTACTGGCAAATCAAATACAACAACATATTAAAAAAATAATACATCATGATCAAGTGGGATTCATCCCAGAATCTCAAGGATGGTTCAACATACGTAAAATGGTTAATGTAATACACCATATCAACAAAACAAAGAACAAAAACCACATGATCTTATCAATAGATGCAGAAAAGGCATTCGATAAAATACAACACAATTTTATGTTTAAGACTCTCAACAAAATGGGTATAGAAGGAAAATATCTCAACATGATAAAGGCCATATATGATAAACCATCAGCCAACATCATATTAAATGGCATAAAACTGAGGACTTTCCACCTTAAATCAGGAACAAGAAAGGGTTGTCCACTCTATCCACTCTTATTTAACGTGGTGCTAGAAGTTCTGGCCAGAGCAATCAGACAAGACAAAGAAATAAAAGGCATCCATATTGGAAAAGAAGAAGTAAAGGTATCACTTTTTGCAGATGATATGATCCTATACATTGAAAACCCCAAAGACTCCACAAAAAGATTACTAGAAACAATACCAATACAGTAAGGTCGCAGGATACAAAATTAACATACAAAAGTCCATAGCCTTTCTATATGCCAACAATGAAACTTTTGAGAACTCAAAAAAATAATCCCCTTCACAATTGCAACAAAAAAAATAAATACCTAGGAATCAACATAACAAAAAATGTAAAGGACCTATATAATGAAAACTACAAAGCATTGTTAAGGGAAATCAAAAAAGATACAATGAGATGGAAAAATATTCCTTGTTCTTGGATAGGAAGAATAAATATAATCAAAATGGCCATATTACCCAAAGCAGTTTATAAATTTAATGCAATTCCCATCAAAATTCCTATGACATTCTTTAAAGAAATGGAACAAAAAATCATCACATTTATATGGAACTATAAAAAACCCCGAGTAGCCAAAGCAATCCTAAGGAGAAAGAGTGAAGCTGGGGGCATTACAATACCTGACTTCAAACTATAGTATAGGGCCACGAAAATCAAAACAGCATGGTATTGGCAGAAAAATAGACACTCAGACCAATGGAACAGAATAGAAAGTCCAGAAATAAAACCACATATATATGGTCAAATAATTTTTGATAAAGGGGCCAACAACACACAATGGAGAAAAGAAAGCCTCTTCAACAAATGGTGCTGGGAAAACTGGAAAGTCACATGCAAAAGAATGAAACTTGACTACAGCTTGTCCCCTTGTACGAAAATTAATTCAAAATGGATTATAGGCCTAAATATAAGACTGGAAACAATAAAGTACATAGAAGAAGACATAGGTACTAAACTCATGGACCTGGGTTTTAAAGAGCATTTTATAAATTTGACTCCAAAGGCAAGAGAAGTGAGGCAAAGATAAATGAATGGGACTACATCAGACTAAAACGTTTTTGCTCAGCAAGAGAAACTGACAACAAAATAAACAGACAGCCAACTAAATGGGAACTGATATTTTCAAACAACAGCTCAGATAGGGGCCTAATATTCAAAATTTACAAAGAACTTATAAAACTCAACAACAAACAAACAATCCAATTAAAAAATGGGAAGAGGACATAAACAGACACTTCTCCCAGGAAGAAATACAAATGGCCAACAGATATATGAAAAGATGCTCATCTTCATTAGTTATTAGAGAAATACAAATCAAAACTACAATGAGATACTATCTCACACTTGTTAGATTAGCTATTATCAACAAGACAGGTAATAGCAAATGCTGGAGAGGCTGTGGAGAAAAAGGAACCCTCATTCACTGTTGGTGGGAATGTAAAGTAGTACAACCATTATGGAAGAAAGTATGGTGGTTCCTCAAAAAACTGAAAATAGAACTACCTTATGACCCAGCAATCCCTCTACTGGGTTTCTGCTTCATGTGTTTTGAAGCTATATTATTAAGTGCATACACAGTTATAACACCTTTCTGATACATTGACCTCTTATCACTATGAAATCTTTATTTTCCAATAATGCTCCATGTTTTCAAGTGTATTTTTTTCAGATACTTCTTATGCTGAATTCAGTGTGGTACAAGATGCACTTAGTGTTGGGGGCTCTAGTCCCCCCAACCTGAGTGGATCTGGACCCAGGTTCTGGTTTCTGTCCAGTCTTCCTTGTTCCTTCCCTGATTCTGAATGTAGTCCTGCACCTTCTAGGTGTTTCATGGAAGTACTCAAATAGCCTTCTGATACATTTTCTTTTTTATTAAATCAGGCAAAACTGGTTTCTGTAAAAGCAAACTAAAAACTCTTAAAAACAGGAAAACTTAATATTTATTTTCTACCCTCCTTATTTTTTCTTTTTCTTTTAAGAGAGGAGGTAAGATTGAGACAGACTGCCGCATATGCTCCAACAAGGATCCACCCACGAACTCCCCCCTCCCTTTTACTCCTCCCCACCCCCATCTGGGTCCTACGCTCAGCTCAATCAATAGAGCAATTTTTAGCACCTAAGGCTGACACACTTGAACCAACCCAGCTATTCTCAGTGCTCCAGGCTGATGCTGGAACCAATCCAGCCACTAGTTGTGGAGGGGAAGAGGGAGAGGAGAGGGAGAGGAAAGGGATGAGAAGCAGATACTTCTCCTGTGTGCCCTGACGAGGGATCAAGCTGGGGACAGTCGCATACCAGGCCAATGCTCTATCCACCGAGCAAACTGGCCAGGGGCCTTATTTTCTTATCATTTCAACATGGTGGGGAATTGAAATTAAGTTAACTGAGTACTTTTTCTAAAGCACTATAGCCACTTCCTTCTTTCAAATTTTCCTTCAAAACTTCTCTCCCACCCATGATTTTCTCACCAGTTTCATGTTATTTTCAATTCTTAGCTGGATTATTCTTATGGGTTGAATTGTCTGCCTCCAAAATTCACATGGTGAAGCAGTAACCTCAAGATCTAACTGATTTTGGAGATAGAGCCTTTTACACTTTCTTTTTTATTATTATTTCTCTGAAGCTGGAAACAGGGATAGACAGCCAGACAGACTCCCGCATGCGCCCGACCGGGATCCACCCAGCACGCCCACCAGGGACCACGCTCTGCCCACCAGGGGGTGATGCTCTGCCCTTCCGGGGGGCCGCTCTGCCGCGACCAGAGCCACTCCAGCGCCTGAGGCAGAGGCCAAGGAGCCATCCCCAGCGCCCGGGCCATCCCCGCTCCAATGGAGCCCCGGCTATGGGAGGGGAAGAGAGAGACAGAGAGGAAGGAGGGGGGGCGGAGAAGCAATGTGCCCTGGCCGGGAATCGAACCCGGGTCCCCCGCACACCAGGCCGACGCTCCACTGCTGAGCCAACCGGCCAGGGCCGGAGATAGAACCTTTTAAAAGCTGATTAAAATGAGGCCATGAGGGTGGGCCCGAATCCAATCTGACTGCAGAAGAGAAAATGTGGACACACACAGAGGCAGGGAGGATGCATGTGCACAGAGGAGAGGGGGTGAGGACGCAGCAAGCAGGTGGCCACCTGCAAGCCAAGAGCAGAGCGCTCAGAAGAGGCCAAACCTGCTAACGCACTGATCTTGAATTCCCAGCCTCCAGAACTGTGAGAAAATTAATTTCTGTTGTTTAACTGGCCCCATCTGTGCTAGTTGTTATGGCAGTCTTCGTTTATTCATACAACCACTGAATACCGCTAGAGATCTGGAATACAGCCAGGACAGTGATATTGAAATCCATGAAACTCAGAGTTACTTGGCAACACTCTGCCTCTCAAGAGAGTTAAGGCATCTTTGTTTAAACCTTCAATTTCACAATACCAAAGACCACTGTCTTCTATTTAATTTATTCAAGTTTCTGAACTTATTCTCCTCATGGTCCCTGTGGTTCCATTCCTAAGTATTATAGTAGTTCAACACTCTGCAAGCTGGTACACAGTATCTCAGGATAGTCACCACTGTCCACAAGAAATGAAATGAAGACATGAATTTGCAGCTTTACTTAAGGCTTAGAGGGAGTATGGAAAGAGACTGTATCATGTACTGCACAGTCGTCTGCCTTCTAATTGGTTTTTCCTTTGACAGTGAACTGGCTTCCCAAACCAATAACTAGTGATTCTCACCACAATCTTTTAAAAATGAAATCTAGCTAGATGGCAATAGAGTAGGTGGACATTACAACTCCCACCTCCCAGAACCAAAGTGGATTACAACTTAACTTGGGAACAATCTTGAAAAGCCAACTTTGGGCTAAACTAAGAGGAATCTATAACCAAGGATCACCAAGGAAACTACACTGAGACTGAGGAAGGGTGGAGATGTGGAAAGGGCAAAGGTGGGATGTGGAAAGGGCTGTGCCACCCCAGGAGTGAGAGGCACCCCAAGGATCTCTCATGGCAGGATGGGTTGCCCGGAGAGTTGTGGGTCTTCAGCCCCAGGACCGGAGCCTAAGCCTAGAGACCCAGAGACTAAAGATGCTTACGGACAGCATTATGCTGAAAGAAGAGCTGGGTTCCTGATTGTGAGAGGGAGACAGAACTCTCAGACCCAGGCTCAATCACAAAGGGACTGCACAGAAAACTTCATTCACAGCCACTTACCTGGCGCTCTGGGAGCGGGGAGCACCAAGAGGTATGTAATTGTGAGAAAAGAGTGTAGACTCAGAGGCACAGGGAGAGACTGTGGGGGACAGCCACCCTGACCTTTGTACTGGGTTACTCCCCAAATCTAAAGTGGCCATTTTTCCTGGGAGAAGTAAATCCAGCAAAGGGGAGCAATTAACCCACCTACCAGAGGCGCTCCTGCTCCAGTCAGAGCAAAGCTTAGAAGCAGGGGGCACATCAGGGACACAGGTTTTGAGAGCTGAGGTTTGGGCTACACTACACGCCCATGCTGCTGAGTTCCCTCTGAAGGGCAGAAAGGCCTGGCTACAGTGGTGGCGGCAGGTCTCTGCACTCTCAGATGGGGCAGAACCCAGTGAGGCGGCCCGTGTGGTGGCGGAGGTGAAACCAGGCAGGGCAGCCAGTGCACCCAAGTGGGGCAGCCGGTACGCCCGTTGGGGGAAGCGCCGAATGGGGCGGCCCGAGCTGCAGCCCATGAGCCTGTGTATCTGGTGTTGCCTGTTTGTGAGTGCCTGAGGAGGCTGCAGCAGCAGGCCAGCGAACGGAACACACCTCAGGAATAGAGAGGCCACACATACTGGCCAAAAGTAGATAAAAGCCAGCTCAGAGTGCAGCTGATATTTACAATGACATCTTGGTTCAGCAGAGGTAACCACAAATTCTGGATCACCTGTAGCTCCAAGCAGGTTGTTAAGGGCCAGTCATAAGCAGTGACACCCACTGGTCTGCACCAGGTTCCAGCCAGGGAAGTCCAGGGCTGGCACATCCAGTGGCCAGATATGGAGAGCATCAGCTCAGGACCTAACAACCCTAGTTAGAGTGGTATCTTAAAATAGGGCCCCTCACACGTGACCCAGCTAAGGCATAGAAAACACAGACACAAATAACAAAAAGAGCAGTAGCAGCAGACAAGTAGCCTACAGTGGATTACAAACAATAGCTGAGGCCAACCCAAAAAGATCTAGAAACAACACAACTGGAAGCTGGAGGCAGTAAACACCAACTCTATACTCAGCTAGTTACACAAACAACACACCATGAGGAGCAGTCTATAAACAGACAAAATGTGAAAACAGAGAAATGGAATCCAAATGAATCAACAAAAGAAATCCCCAGAAAAGGAACTGAATGAGATGGAAATAACCAAGATACTGGATGGAGAGTTTAAAATAATGATTGTTAGGATGCTCAAGGATCTTAGAGCAACAATGGACAGACATAATTAATACCTAATAAAAAGATAGCAAGCATCAAAAAAGACATTAAAATCATAAAAAGGAATCAGACAGAAATGACAAACACAATATCAGAAATGAAGATTACACTTGAAGGAATTAAAAGCAGGCTGGATGAAGCAGAGGATCAAATCAGCGATTTAGAGGACAAGATGAAAAAAACATAGAAATAGAAAAGCAAAAAGAAAAAAAAGATAAAAAAGTCTGAGGAGATACCTGAATGCCCTAGGCAGCAGCAGCAGAAAGGATGGCAGGCCTGCATACAGATCACACCTAGGGAACACAGAGGCCACACCCTGTGGACTCCAGTGGCCAAAACCTTCTTATACACAGACAAAATGGGAAGGCAGAGAAATGCAACCCAAATGAATCAAGAGAAATCTCCAAAAAAGGACCAGAATGAGTCAGATATAACCAAATTGCCGGATGCAGAGTTTAAAGTAACAATTGTTAGAATGCTCAAAGATCTCAGAACAACAATAGATGGTCATTATGAACACCTAAATAAAGAGATAGCAAATATAAAAAAGGACATTGAAATAATAAAAAAGAATCAGTCAGAAATGACAAATACAATATCAGAAATGAAGACCACAATGGAAGGAATTAAAAGCAGGATAGATGAAGCTGAGGATCAAATCAGCGAGTTAGAGGACAAGATAAATAAAGGCACAGAAGCAGAGCAGAAAAAAGAAAAGAGACTCAAAAAGTCTGAGGAAACTAAAAGAGATCTCTGTGACAACATGAAGAGAAATAACATCCACATCATAGGGGTCCCTGAAGAAGAAGAGAAAAAACAAGGGATAGAGACTTTGTTCAATCATATCATAGGTGAAACTTCCTTAAATTAATGCAGAAAAAGTCTCACAAGTTCAAGAAGCACAGAAAACTCCATTAAAGAGAAACCCAAAGCTAAGTAATAAAGAGAAAATATTAAAAGCTGCTAGAGAACAAAAGGCTATCACCTACAAAGGAGCCCCCATAAGGATGACATCTGACTTCTCAACAGAAACACTTGAGGCCAGAAGGGAATGGCAAGAAATATTCAAAGTAATGCAGAACAAGAGCCTACAACCAAGACAACTTTATCCAGCAAGGCTATCATTTAAAATTGAATGAGAAATAAAAAGCTTCCCAGACCAAAAAAAAAAAAAAACCCCAAAAAACAACAAACCACCTCAAGGAATTCATTACAACCAAACCAATGTTGCAAGAAATGTTAAGGGGCCTGTTGTAAACAGAACATAGGGGGAAAAATCTAGTAAAAGAGGAATGTAGATTTAAAGAACAAAATGGCAATAAACAACTATATATCTATAGTAATCTGAAACATAAATGGATTAAATGCTCCAGTCAAAAGACAGGGTAGCTGTGTGGATAAGAAAACAGAACCAGTACATATGCAGTCTACAAGAACTCACCTCAAAACAAAAAAGACACCTAGACTGAAAGTGAAGGGATGGGAAACAATATTTCATGCAAATGGAAATTTAAAAAAGCTGAGGTAGCAATACTTATATCTGACAAAATAGACCTTAAAACAAAGGCTATAGTAAGGGATAAAGAAGGTCACTACATAATGATAAAGGGAGCAATCCAACAGGAAGATATAACCATTATAAATACCTATGCACCTAATATAGGAGCACTTAAATATATACAGCAGATTATGATGGACATAAAGGGAGAGATCAACAGCAATACTATAATTGTAGGAGATTCCAATACCCCACTAACAGCATTGGAAAGATCTTTAAAAAAATTAGCAAAGAAACAGCAGTTTTAAAGGACACACTAGAGCAACTGGACTTAATAGATATTTTCAGAACCTTTCACCCTAAAGCCACAGAATATACATTGTTTTCAAATGCTCATGGTGCATTCTCTAGGATAGACCACATGTAAGGACACAAAATGAGTTTTAATAAATTTAAGAAGATTGAAATCATATCAAGTGTCTTCTCAGATCATAATGTCATAAAACTAGAAATCAACTACAATAGAAACACTGAAAAACATCCAAACACTTGGAAACTAAATAGCATGTTATTAAATAATGAATGCGTTAACAATGAGATCAAGGAAGAAATCAAAAGTTTCCTTGAAACAAATGAAAATGAACATACAACAACTCAAAATTTATGGGACACAGCAAAAGCAGAACTGAGAGAGAAGTTCATAGCATTACAGGCATACATAAAGAAGCAAGAAAAAGCTCAAATAAACAACTTAATTCTGCACCTAAAAGAACTAGAAAAAGAACAGCAAGTAAAGCCCAGAAGAAGTACAAGGAAAAAAATAATAAAGATCAGAGCAGAAATAAATGACATAGAGGCTAAAAAAACAATACAGAAGATCTATGAAACCAAGAGCTGGTTCTTTGAAAAGGTAAACATGATTGATGAATCTTTAACCAGACACACCAAGAAAAAAAGTGAGAGGACTCAAATAAATAAAATTAGAAATGATAGTGAAGAAGTAACAACTGACACAGCAGAAATACAAAGGATTGTAAGAAAATACTATAAAAAACTGTATGCCAAAAAATTAGACAACCTAGTTGAAATGGACAAATTCCTTGAAACATATAATCATTCAAAAATCAATCTGGAAAATCAGAAAACCTAAACAGACTGATTACAACAAACAAGATTGAAACAGATATAAAAAAACTACCAACAAACAAAAGCCATGGGCCTGATAGCTTCACAGGTGAATTCTACCAAATATTCAAAGAAGAACTAATTCCTATCCTCAAGTTATTTCAAAAAATTCAAGAGGAGAGAAGATTTCCAAGCTCCTTTTATGAGGCGAGCATAATCTGCATTCCAAAACCAGGCAAAGACACTACAAAGAAAGAAAACTATAGACCAACATCTCTGATGAATTTAGATGTTAAAATTTTCAATAATAATCAAAATATTAGCAAACTGGATCCAGCAATACATGAAAAAATAATACATCATCATCAAGTGGGGTTTATTCTGGGGAGGCAAGGCTGATACAATATTTGCAAATCAGTAAGTATGATTCATCACATAAACAAAAGGAAGAAGAAAAATCACATGATAATTTCAATAGATGCAGAAAAAGCATTTGATAAAATCCAGCAGCCATTTATGATAAAAAAAACTCTCAGCAAAGTGGGAATACAGGGAACATACCTCAATATGATAAAGGCCATCTATGACAAACCCACAGCTAACATCATACTCAATGGGCAAAAATTAAAAGCAATCCCCTTAAGATCAGGAACAAGGCAGGGGTGCCCTCTTTCACCACTGTTATTCCTCATAGTTCTGGAAGTCTTAGCCACAGCAATCAGATAAGAAGAAGAAATAAAAGGCATCCAAATTGGAAAAGAAGAAGTAAAACTATCATTATTTGCTGATGATAAGATACTGTACATAGAAAACCCTAAAGTCTCAGTCAAAAAACTACTGGACCTGATTATTGAATTCAGCAAGGTGGCAGGATATAAAATTAATATTCAGAAGTCAGAGACATTTTTATATACCAACAATGAACTGTCTGAAAGAGAAACTAAGAAAACAATGTCCTTCACTATTGCAACAAAAAGAAATAAAGTACCTAGGAGTAATTTTAACCAAAGAAGTTAAAGATTTATACTCGGAAAATTAGAAAACATTGATAAAAAAAAATCAAGGAAGATACAAACAAGTGGAAGCATATACTGTGTTCATGAATAGGAAATATAAACATCATTAAAATGTCTATATTACCTATAGCAATTTATACATTTAATGCAATTCCTATTAAAAACCAATAGCATACTTCAAAGATATAGAATGAATATACCAAAAATTTATATGGAACCCAAAAAGAATATGAATAGCCTCAGCAATGTTGAAAAAGAAGAATAAAGTGGGTGATATCACACTTCCTGATATCAAGTTTTACTACAAAGCCATTGTACTAAAAATAGCTTGGTACTGGCATAAGAACAGGCATATAGATTAATGGAAAAGAACAGAGAACCCAGAAATAAACCCACAGCTTTATGGACAATTGATATTTGACAAAGGAGGTAAGAGCATACAATGAAGTAATGACAGTCTCTTTAACAACTGGTGTGGGAAAATTGGACAGGTACTTGCAAAAAAATAAAACTGGATCATCAACTTACACTATTCACAAAAATAAACTCAAAATGGATAAAAGATTTAAATGTAAGTCATGAAACCATAATCATTCTGGAAGAAAACATAGGCAGTAAGCTCTCCGACATCTCTCAGAGCAATATATTTACTGACTTATCTCCACAGGCAAGTGAAATAAAGGACAGGATGAACAAATGGGACTATATCAAGCTAAAAAGCTTCTGCACAGCTAAAGACAATAAGAACAAAATAAAAAGACAAACCACACAATGGGAGAACATATTTGACAATACATCTGATAAGGGGTTAATAACCAAAATTTATAAAGAACTTGTAAAACTCAACACCAGGAAGGTGAACAATCCAATAAAAGATGGGCAAAAGAAATTAATTGACATTTCTCCAAAGAGTACATACAGATGGCCAATATGCAGATGAAAAAATGTTCAACATCACTAATCATTAGAGAAATGCAAATTAAAACCACAATGAGATATCACCTCACACCAGTCAGAATGGCGCTCACTAACAAAACAACACAGAATAAGTGCTGGTGAGGCTGTGGAGAAATGGGAACCCTCCTGCACTGCTGGTGGGAATGCAGACTGGTGCAGCCACCGTGGAAAACGGTATGAAGATTCCTCAAAAAATTAAAAATCGAACTGCCTTTTGACCAGCCATCCCACTCTTAGGAATATATCCCAAAAACACCAAATCACTGACTCAAAAGAAGAAATGTATTCCCATGTTTATGACAGCATTGTTTACAATAGCCAACATCTGGAAACAGCCCAAGTATCCATCAGTGGATGAGTGGATAAAAACGCTGTGGTACATATACACAATGGAATACTACGTGGCAGTGAAGCAGACGGAAATCTTACCTTTTGCGACAATATGTATGGACCTGGAGACTATTATGCTAAGTGAAATAAGCCAGGCAGAGAAGGAAAAATAATCATATGACATCATTCATTTGAGGAATCCAATGAACAATGTGAAGTGAGGAATGGAATAGAGGCAGAGGCAGGATCAAAGAGACCAGAGGGAAAGCGATCAGAAGGAAAGGGGATGAAAGGATGGGATTGGAGAAGGGAAAGAGATTAGTGAAATTATATATATACATAACACAGTGTTAGAGAACAGGACAGCAAATCCTGGACAGAAGGGGGTGAGGGCGACAGGGGAAGGTGGCAAGGAAGATGTCGAGGGGAACATGGCGGTGGAGAGATATATTCGGTGGGACACTTGAATCTAAGTAAACACAATAAATTAAAATCAATTTAAAAAAAGAAAATGTGATCTATCCATTGAATGGAATATTATTCAGTAATAAGAAGAAAATACTGGCATAGGCTACAACATGGATGAACCTTGAAAACATCATGCTAAGGAAAAGAAGCCAGTCACAAAAGCTTACATGTTATATGATTCCATTTATATCAAATGTCCACAATAGACAAATCTTTAGAGACAGAAAGTAGATTAGTAGTTACTTAGGGATGAGAGGTTTAGGGAAAACTGGGAGTATGACTGTAAAAGGGCGAAGGTTTTTGGGGGGGATGATGAAAATGTTCTTAAAAAAACCCAAAAATGTTCTAAAATTTGATAGTGGTGATAGATGCATAATTCTTTGTATATATTAAAATTATACACTTTGAGTAGAGTTTATGGTATTGGATCTCAATAAACCTTACCCAAAAAAAGTAAAAAAATAAAATAAATCTAGCTTCCTTTATCCACCCCACCCTGAATTCTTCTGCTAAATAATGTTATTCTGTCAGTCCATCCTTTTTCACAGAAATCTAAGCATACTGCTCCCTTGTTTGAAATCCATTTGCCATCTCCTGATTGTTTATATGCAGAGCCTAGGCTCTCATCCAGCATTTCAGGATCTCTGCAGTGTTCTCCCCCACCCTCCAACACACAGCACCCACAGTTGAAGCCCCATAAAGCAGTGGGTCCCCAACGATTTTTGGGCTACAGACCGGTTTAATGTCAGAAAATATTTTCACGAACCGGCCTTTAGGGTGGGACGAATAAATGTATCACGTGACCAAGACAAGCGTCAAGAGTGAGTCTTAGACGGATGTAACAGAGGGAATCTGGTCATTTTTAAAAAATAAAACATCGTTCAGATTTAAATATAAATAAAACGGAAATAATGTAAGTTATTTATTCTTTCTCTGTGGACCGGTACCAAGTGGGCCACGGACCGGTACTGGTCCGCAGCCCGGGGGTTGGGGACCACTGCCATAAGCACACTCAGCCATCTGTCCAGGGCCTAGGTGCCCAACCCAATGATGTCAATTGCTATCCTTTTGTCGGCTTCCTCACTGTTCTGTGTGGACCAACCCTCCACTCTCTTGGGCCTTCCTCTATAGACAATTTTTAGTTGTCAGCCCTTCTTAAGAGTGCCTGGTACAAGTTTGATGGAAGAATACATGAATAAATTAACAAATAAACACATGTTCAAAATCTTCCTAAGGGTCTCATTGCTTAGAGAATGAAGTCCAAAATGAAACCTGATGTCAAGGGACCTCCAGAAACTGTGGCCACCCTACACTTCTCAATTTTTCCCTGGTCCCAGCTTCCCAATTTCCCAGACTCCCTCAGTTCTTGTCAGAGACATGAGAAGGAGCCCCTGTAATCTGCAGGCAATGGGTAAAAGTGGGGTAGGCCTCCGACTATACCTGTGGAACTGCCGGTGCTTTCCGTGACTTCTATTTTTTTATTCTCTCTGCACCTGGAAGGAAACAGAATATCCATGAGTTTACAGACCTTTTCTAAATAACAGTAATCCCCTGAGTGATGGGCATGTACACAAGGTAGAGATCACATGCTCTGGAGATGTGCACTGGATACCTGTGTGATCCTGGGGACCAAGTTCACCCCATTTAATTTAATTTCTAAATTAAAAAAATAATAATACAAGGCTATAGCCAGAAAAGGAACATTATCCAGTAAAATTCTCACATAAGCAGAGAGGGCTTGTTCTTTCCCCCTTTAGAGGATAACTCACAAATGAAGAAAGGATGGCATGATGAGGTCTACACAGCCATGGTCTCATCTAGCTAAAATTATTCTACCAGGATGTCTCCTCTCCCACCTTGAACCTTGCAATCCTGTAGGATTTGCCCCGCAAGGATTCTCAAATGTCATTTGCTTGAACAGATAAAGACCAGTGGTGGGATTCAGCCGGTTCGCACTGGTTTGGCAGAACCAATACCTAATTTTTTGTTGAGTTTGGTGAACCAGTTGTTAAAATGGCAATTGTATCAGGGTTCTCTCTAAGGTGGGTGCCTGGGCAGCTAACCAATGTGGAGATCACAAATTTACATTCTTTACTCTTTTTTAACGTTCAGCTGCACAACAGTGTATTCTAAGTGCCCACAGTAATGTTAATTCTATCCATAGGTGGAAAAAATTGCAAGTGAGGATGCCAATCAAGAAGCAATATGAAATATCTTAAATAACAGTTTTATTGTTTTTATCTGGTATTATTTAATATTTTTTCATTAGTATTTTAAAACTCATTCTTATACCAGGGGTCCTCGGGTTATGGCAGAGTTCTGTTCCCACGACAGTGATGTAACCCGAATTTTGGTGTAAAGTGAAACGTACCATAGCCTAAGTCATTTCTCTATCCTAACACAGTTGTAAAATCATAATCTTGAACATAAAAACACAACTAAGCCTGGCGCAGTGGATAGAGCATTGGACTAGGATGCAGAGGGCCCAGGTCGATATCCCGAGGTCGCCAGCTTGAGTGTGGGCTCATCTGGTTTGAGCAAAAAGCTCACCGGCTTGGACCCAAGGTCACTGGCTTGAGCAAGGAGTCACTCGGTCTGCTGTAGCCCCACAGTCAAGGCACATATGAGAAAGCAATCAATAAACAACTAAGGTGTCGCAATGAAAAACTGATGATTGATGCTTCTCATCTCTCTCTGTTCCTGTCTGTCTGTCCCTGTCTATCCCTCTCTCTGACTCACTCTCTTTCTCTGTAAAAAAACAAAACCCAAAAACAAAACAAAAACAAAAGAACAAACAACTAAGTCACAAAAAAAAGGAAAAGGACATAAATACACTGTACTAAATACACTGTACTGTAGTAACAGAAAAAATGAGTGTAAAAAAATTCCTTACCTTTATTCCTGTGGTTGGCTTGCACACTGGAAGGGGCATTGCAAGGTGAGAGATAGTAACCTATTGGGAGGAGGAAGCTGGAGAGGCAGGAGAACCTGCAGAAGATGCTGGAGATATGGATCAGGTGAATCAGGATTGCCAAGGAACATGCAGGAGACACTGGAGATGATTCTAGCTGTACCACAGGTGTGTCATCTCCAAAAGCAGCTGATGTAAAGGGTACAGGATCTATTGCCGGCCTCTCTACCTCTTAATGAATTGTTCCAGGTTAGTCTAGAAAGTTAATGACTTCTTCTCTTCCAAAATCTGCCTATAGCATTGCCAGGCATCCATAACAGCTGAGACACTCACACCTCAATTTTTTAAAGTATTTTTGGGAGTAAGCGTCATAAACTTGAAATGTCATATGTCAAGGCTGTTGTAACCCAAGGATCCCCTGTAACATAATCTAGTTTTGTGTACCTTTTTTATTGTTTTTATTTAAGTATTAAATGCATGAAATAATAAACTACCTTTTGGTATATATAATTTTTATACTTAAAATAGTCATTAGGGCAGAGAACCAGTTGTTAAATTATTTGAATCCCATCACTGATAATGACTATTGCTTGAAAAGGGGCAATGATTTTCCGAGGATCACCAAACAACTAAGGGGCAAAGTCAGGGCTAAAACCCAGGCTTCCAGGTTGGTGAGCTTGCTGTTTACACAGCACCCTGCCCTGTACAGTTCTGTGGACAGTGGGAAGATGGCGGCACTTGTTCTGGACAACCGTCAACCTCTGTCCCCTCGCAACTGATCCACATTGAGTCTGTGCTAACAGGCTTAACTGAGCTTCAGTGACAGTCCTTATCCTCAGAGTACCTGTGCTGAGGAGGTGGGAGGGTGTGAGGAGCTGCAGGCAGCATGAGGAGTAACGAAGGGTTCAGATGATTAACCCTGTCTTCCTGAGATCTTCCCATAAGAGATCACAAGGAAGAGTGTGCTACTGTTTTTACTCAACATAAGAAGCACTTTACTTTTATTTTGAAGAAAAAAAATTAATTGTAAAAATAAAACAGTATGGACATTCCTCAAAATAGATATACCATACAATGCAGAAATTATATTCTTGTGTATTTAAACAAAGAAAATGAAAACACTAATTTGAAAAGATACATGCACTCCTATTTTCTTTGTAGCTTTATTTATGATAGCAAAGATATGGAAGCAACCCAGGTAGATGGATCTAAAGGGTATTTTGCTAAGTGAGATGTAAAGGAGAGAAAGACAAATACCATACAGTTTCACTTATATGTGGAATCTAAAAATAAACAAAACAAAACAAAAACAGGCCCACAGAAACAGAGACCAAAGGAATGGTTACCAGAAGGGAGAGATGGGAGGATGAGTGAAAACAGGAAGAAGAATATAGTTCATATTGTGGTAAGTTTACACAGTTGCAGATGATTACTAGAATTAGTAGGGTGACCATGTTATAAAGTATAAAAATGTTAAATCACTACATTGTACACCTGAAACTAATATAATAAATACAAGATTGTATACCAACTATATTTAATTTAAAAAATAAGTTTTAATAAATTACAAATCTATACTTACCAATGAAAATAACATATGGCAAAAATGAACATTCCAGAAATAATATCCATGATAAACCATATGAATATATAATAACTGGGTGTCTACAAAATACAAACAAATCACAGTCAAAGAACTTTATAGTTGGAAGGGATTTCAGATCATATGGCTGCATCCCTTGCTCACTGCAGGGTTGGTTTGGAGGGGCAGCAGATCAGGTGGAGGAAGCTCGTTTGAGGTGGTGGTCTTACACACGATACCAGCTGCTGTCCTAACAATCACCCCTTCCATGTGTGGGGGCTGTACAAGGGACAAAAGTCCACGCCCTTCATCTCCCTTGACCCTCGACACAGAGGCCTGAGGGAGTCCCAGAGAAGTCACATAGCAAGTCTGCTCTGCACCCAGGGCTGTAGCCCAAGTTCCTGGAGTTCCACTGCTCTGTGCCGTCAGCTGTCATGGCTTCCCAAACCTGCCTGTGCATCCAAGTCTGCCTGGGCAGCTTTAGTAATGCAGGCTCCTGGGTCTCTCTACAGACCTCAGGCCTTAGAATTCCTGCATTTCAACAAGCTCCCCAGGCGATACTAAAGCAACCAGCCGTGAGCCAGTGTTTAGAAATCCTTGTTCTATATCACGATGCTTCATGTAAGTAGGTTGAAATTATAATTCTCCCCTCCATACTCTTTGCCTGAATCACCCACATCCCTGAGCTCCATCTCCTGGGGCCTCTTGTGTGAGTTTTCTAAGTCCCTGGTTTGATCCCCCTTTTCCTCCTCCACTGCCCCCCCTCCAATTTTACTTGATGTTACTGGGGCTGCACTTTTCATTCTTTCTTAGTCCATTCTCTACCCTATCTTAAGGTTTTTCCTTGGACTGAGTAATAATAACAATAATTGACACTAATGATCATGATCATAATATAACAACTAACAATTAATGAGCATTTATAGGAGCTAAGAAAGTGTTCTAAGTGCTTTATCACATCTAATCCTCACAACAACCCTACTAGGCAGGTATAGTAGAACCTCTTAACCAACTTCCACTAAACTGAGGCTCCTAATCCCCTCTGGGAGCATACTGACTGATGCCCAGCCGGCTCCAGGATGTACACCAGGTGAGCATCCCCAAGCAACACCAAGAATAAGTTGTTCTTGCTCCCCAAATGGTTAGAACAGTTGTATTTTTGTTATAACTGTGCAATGTAATTAAACGTTACTTAAATCTGAGCGAAACAAAGTATGTCATTTTCAAGAAAACAAAGCCAATGATTTGAAAAACCCAATGAAGACTGAGTAGGTTATTAAAAAATAAACTGGATTTGAATTAGGTGTGAGTAAAATGCTATCATATAAGAGACTGGAGTAGTATGGAGTAGTATGATTATGAAAATCTGGGTGCAATCATCATTCAGATTGCTCCTCTCCATGACTAAATTCTTGTTCTGCTTTAATGAAATATAATCTTAGAAATCAGAGCTGGTTCATCTGGATGTTTAAATAAGCAAGAGAATACAGAATTTAATCAGCTAAATTGACCTCAAAGAATTTGACTCTATGTCAAAAGGTGAATGGATATTGTAAATTAGGCCTGACCAGGTGGTAGCAGAGTGGATAAAGCATCTGACTGGGATGCAGAAGACCCAGGTTTGAAACCCTGAGGTTGCCAGCATGAGCACGGGCTCATTGGCTTGAGCACAGGGTTGCCAGCTTGAGTGTGGGATCATAGACATGATTCCATGGTCACTGGCTTACGTCGAAAGGTCGCTGGCTTGAAGCCCAAGGTGGCTGGCCTGAGCAAGGGGTCACTGGCTCAGCTATAGCCTCCCAGTCAAGGCACATAGGAGAAAGTAATCAATGAACAACTAAGGTGCTGCAACAAAGAATTGATGCCTCTCATCTCTCTTCCTTCCTGTCTGTCTGTCCCTATCTGTTGCTCTTTCTGTCTCTCTCTCTGACTCTGTTACACACAAAAATATAAAAAATAAAATAAAATGTGTAAGGTATGTGTGTGATAGATTATAAAATAACCACAATATTCCTCCAAAATGCAAGCCTATGTACAATGAGACTTTGCTGTTCAACCCCATCAAGAAGTGGAGTGTGTTTCTCCCCTGCCTTACCTTGAACCTGGACTTGAACATGTGATTCTCTTTGGCCATTGGAACATTAGCAAAAACACACCAGGAGAAAAACCTTGAAAAGTACTTGTGCATTGGGGCCTGACCTCTTTTGCTTGGGGAACCAACTGCCACCAGGTGAACATGCTTAAGCTGACCTCTGTAGGGATGACTAACCATATGAAGAGAGACCCCAGTCATCCCAGGTAAGACTCTAAACTACGAATAAGGCCATCCTAGATGATACAGCCTAGCTAAGTTGGCTCAGACCATCAAGCTAGATGACTGGATACTGGCTCTCTTCTTCAAAACATTTTGTTTAGGACACACAGTTTTCATTTTGGAGTCAAGTATACTTGTTTTTCTGCCCACACCCCATGCCACTGTCACTGCTACCATGCCTCTAGGAAGCAGTACAAGGCTGCAATAACAAATGCTACACTCAAACCTCACTCTGAATCTTGCATCATGCAACTATGTGCAAGAATCTTAATATCTTCAACCTTCAGTTTCCTTATGGGAAAAATAATAGTGGCTAACTCAGAGGTCTAAATTCCAGAATGCATGAAAGAACACTGTAAGGATTCAATAAATAGCAGCTATTAGAACAATATTAATTTCTACTTGAAAATCACACAAAGAATGTGGCTGAGAAAAGGGAGAATGCTTCATCTCCAATATAATAGAAACCTTTGCTCTTAAGTAGTGCCTCAGGGGACTGCACAGTGGGCAATGTGCAGGTGGGGTAGGGAACATAAACTCCTATTATACAGACTTGGAAGGACAGTCTGAACAGTCAGCTCACCATGAAGTAGTAAGGGTGATTTATCTGTCTCAGGAGCTGAATGTTGTCTGTGGTCACTGAGTGAATCTTGGAGCACCAGGCCAGTGAGAAGAGCCAAGGCTCATTGACGAGGTATAAGTTGATGGTGATGTTAGCCACTTTATAATCTCTGGAATAAAAACAGAACCCATAGGGGATTTAGACTTAATCTCACTCTCATCATCTAAAAAGGGAACAGCCACCATATTTGTGAATGGTGGTTGCTTAAATCAGTGTTTTTCAACCAGTGTGCCGCGGCACACTAGTGTGCCATGAGACATGGTCAGGTGTGCCACAGGGAAATTAAACATGGGTCCCCAAACTACGGTTCATGTGCCAGATACGGCCCACAGAGGCTATTTATCCAGCCTGCCGCCAGCCACCTCCATCCGAGCATAAACATTCCCCTCACAATCCCTCCAGCTATCAGCGACAGGAAGAGTGGAGGCACAGGGAATGCTCACTGACCAATCACCTTCTAGGATTCATCCCAACCACTAGTGATGAACCAATAGTAGGCCGCCTCTCATCCACACCCAGGAAGGTCCCTGCTCGGGCTGCTGCGCACTTGTTATTGTGTGGCCAAGGCGAGTAGTTGAAGCTGCTACTCCTCCCCATGGTCCCGATTTCTAATCCTGGTAGGGACTGGAGGTAAATGTTGCCACCACTAGATGAAGCCTCAGCCTCAGCTGGTTATGTAATCCTGATGGTGTATATAGATATTTAACCTTTTTCTTTTTAAAAGAGGCCCCCGCAGAGGATGATATACAATGCATTACAATGTTATCTAACTTTAAAGCTAAAGTTTGCTGATCTTCCTTTGGACAGTTTTCGGTTATCTGTTGCCAAGGAGTTCCCCATTCTGGCCAACAAAGCTATTTTGACATTGCTCCCATTTTCAACCACATATCTATGTGAGCTGAGCTTCTCAAGCTTGACTGCGATAAAAACTAAAAACAGAGAGAAACTGAGAACCGTTGAGGAAGGGCTTTGTGTGTGTCTTTCTGCCATTCCTGCCAGGATATCCCTTTTGTGTTCATCGAAACAGGCCCAGGTTTCACACTAAGTGAGTATAAATACATTTAGAAACTATATTATTAACTATGTATAATGTGTACTGTGTTAGAGTGTCAATTTTGTGTCATTTTGGTAGGTGGTGTGTCCCAGGATTTTGTAAATGTAAAAAATGTGCTGTGGCTCAGAAAAGGTTGAAAATCACTGGCTTAAATCACCAGAAGCAGCTGGTCCTGAAACAACTTATAATATGACATGCAGAATGGGCTCATGTTGCAATGAGATAAAGGACTGGATTTTATAGCTCCTGTACTGATAGTGGTATGTTAGTAAACTGGATGTGCTAAGGGGAAAAAATGGAGAGAGAGAGAGAAAAGGAAAAAGGGGAGAGGGAGAGAGGGAAAAGGAGGGAGAAGGAAAGGAAAGGAAAACCTTATTTGTAGTACTTGCTAATGTCCATGGTGTAAATACTCTGACCATGGCCAGTTTCAAGGTATCACTGGTAAAACAGTTTTTCAGAGTTTCTGAATTTTAATACTTAGCTCCCACAAGCTAGTATGAATAAACTCCAGCACAAAATTGGGTAGCAGCTATACTTACTTCCATCAAAGCACTTGACAACACACTATCTGCTTTCTTATTGGTCTTTGCTTGAATGTAAGCAAATTAAAGGCAGAGACAGTGTCTTATTTATCTTTGTATACTCTGTACCCAGCGTGATACCTGCCTTCTTAAATACAGCATGTCCGTAAATTCATGGTGCACTTTTTTAATGGTCACAGGAAAGCAACAAAAGACGATAGAAATGTGAAATCTGCACCAAATAAAAGGGAAACCCTCCCAGTTTCTGTAGGATAATGTGGCAGCATGTGCGCATGCACAGATGATGACGTAACACCGTGTATACAGCGGAGCAGCCCACGGCCATGCCAGTCGAGATATGGACGGTACAGAGGAAAGTTCAGTGTCTTCTGTGGCTCGCTAAATTCGAATTCATGACCAAAGTGCAACGTGAATATTGGCGTATTTATAATGAAGCGCCACCACATAGGAATAACATTACTTCGTGGGATAAGCAGTTAAAGGAAACTGGCAGTTTAGTGGAGAAACCCCGTTCTGGTAGGCCATCAGTCAGTGACGAGTCTGTAGACGCTATACAGGATAGCTACCTAAAGAGCCCTAAAAAATCTGTGCGTGAGCCCACATCGAACTGCACTGAATAGGTATGAAACTGAGAGAGTTTTCCTTTTATTTGGTGAAGATTTCACATTTCTATCATCTTCTGTTGTTTTCCTGTGACCAGTCAAAAGTGCACCATGACTTTACGAACACACTGTAGTAATTGAAGAAATAAAAAAATAATTATCAATCTGGTGAATATTTAAATTTCAAATATAAAGAATTTTCACAAGCACTGAGTAAGGGATATGCAACCAAACTTTTTCCAATGTACTAAATGTCAGTAGATACTTCTGTACTGTTTAAAGAGACAGGAAGAAGATAAATAGAGAAATACTTAGTAATTTAAGTTGTCATTTTCAAGGATTAAATTTCTCAGAAAATACACCTTGTAAGTGCCTTCAAAAGTTTTTTTTTGAAAATTGAGTTGGAATAGCATATTGGAAACAGCTCTGTACAAATCTGTGGTTCAGTCACTGCTCTGTCATATACTGGTAAGGCAAGTTCTGACACTCAGCATATAAACTAAGATAAAAGTAATAATACTACCTTTGCAGGAATGTGTTCAATTATAGGTAGTTACCCAATATATCTCTAAGACAATTCTGCTGATTACCAAAAGATAAATTAAAAATCAAAATAAGAAAACAGTAATAAAAAGCTACTTTAAAAAAATTTTAAACCAATGCACAAGGAATAATCACATATTAATAATAAACATATAGAGAATAAAATTAAAAACACAATACCATTAAAATCACCCCAAAGAAAATTTAAAACTTAGGTATAAACTTACAAACTAAGTATAAGAACTGGAAGTTGAAAACTAAAAACTATTGATGAAAGCCATCAAAAATTATTTAAATAAATGGAGAGACATATGTGTTCATGGATTGGAAGACTCAACATTGTAAAGATGTTCATTTTCCTCAAACTGACTTGCAGGCTCACTGCAATTCCAGCAAAATGTTTTATATTAATAGACCAGCTGATTCTAAAATTGAAATGGAAACATACAATCCCAAAGAAACTAAAATGGTCTTAAAAAGAAAGAATAAATTGCTAGTGAACCACCCTACTCAATATCAAGGCTTTCATGGATAGTTACAATAATCAAAACAGTATGGTATTAGAAAGCATAGATACACAGATCAGCAGTATATAGTTTAATACCCAGAAATAGGCCTACACAAACATGCTCAAATGAATTTTGACAAAGGTGCAAAAGCAATTCAATGGAATAAAGATAATTTGTTTTCAACAAATAGTGCAGGAACAATTGGACAGGCAACTGAAAGGGTGGGGGAAAGAGCTAGAAGGGAACACAGTTTTACATGTTATTGAAGTTAAGCTGGTATAAATTCAAAATGTTGTAACTTTAAGTTAAATGTAATTCCCATAGTAACCATAAAGAAAACAGGTATAAAATATACACAAAAGAAAGTGAGCAAAGGATTTAAACATTTCACTATAAAAAAAATCAGCTATACATAAAAGCAAATAGTAATGCAGTAAATATGGTACAAATAAGCTATATGGCATATAGAAAACAAAATAAAATATCACATTATGGAAACTAACAAATATTTACAGAAATAACTAAAGAAATAAAGTGTTAAAAGTCCCTCCCTATCAGTAATAATTTTAAATGTAAAAGGATTAAACTCTTCCAAAGACAGAGGTGAACAGAATGAATAAAAACATGATCCAAATTTATGTAGTCTATAAGAGACACACTTTACATTCTAACACACAGATAGATTGAAAGTAAAAGGATGAAAATAATCCCATCCAAAGAGTAACCAGAAACAGCAGGGGTGCCTCTACTAATATTGGACAAAATAGCTTTATAAGCAAAAATGTTACAAGAGACAAAGGACATTTTATATTAATAAAAATTCAATTCATCAAGAAGATATAAGAATTATATAAACATTTACACATGTATTGAAAGATAAGCCAAATTTATAAAGCAAAACTGACAGAACTGAAGAAAGAAATAGACAGCTGTACAATAATAGTTGGAGACTTCAATATCCATTCTCAATAATGGAAAGAACAAGCAGACCAAAATTAAGGAAGCAAATAGAGGATTTAATCAACACAAGAAACTAACTATACCTAACAGGTATATACAGAACATTAAACACAAAATTAACAGCATACACATTCTACTCTAGTGCACAGGGCCTATTTTTCAGAATAGACCATATATTAGATCACAAATTAAATGTCAATAAATGTAAAAAGATAGATACCATACAATGTATCTTCTTTAATCATAACAAGATAAAGTTAGAAGTCAATAAGAAAAGGAAAACTGGACAATTCACATATTTGTGGACACTAAACAACACACTTTTAAGCAACCAAAGGATCAATAAAAAAATCACAAAGGAAATTAGAAAATACTGTACATAAACAAATGAAGATAAAAACAGTATACCAAAACTCATGGGATGCATCAAAAGTGGTTCTAGGGGAAAATCATGACATATATATATATATATATACACACACACACACACACACACACACACACACACACACAAGAAAGATCTCCTCTTAAGATCAGGAACTAGATAGGGGTGTCCCCTCTCATCACCCTTATTCACCATAGTTCTGGAAGTCCTAGCCACAGCAATCAGATAAGAAAAAGAAATGAAAGTCATTCAAATTGGAAAAGAAGAAATAAAACTGTTATTATTTGCTGATGACACAGTACTGAACATGGAAAACCCTAAAGTCTTAGCCAAAAAACTACTAGACCTGATAAATGAATTTGGCAAGGTGGCAGGATATAAAATTAATATTCAGAAATCAGTGGCATTTTTATATACCAATAATAAACTGTCAAAAAGAGAAGGTAAAGTAATAACC
This sequence comes from Saccopteryx bilineata, assembly GCF_036850765.1. NCBI lineage: Eukaryota > Metazoa > Chordata > Mammalia > Chiroptera > Emballonuridae > Saccopteryx > Saccopteryx bilineata. The sequence continues at coordinate 343,738,239 of NC_089490.1, read as the reverse complement.
CCCTTCACTACTGCAACAACAAAAATAAAGTACCTATGAATAAATTTAACTAAGGAGGTAAAAGATTTGTACTCAGAAAATTACAAGACATTGAGAAAAGAAATCCAGAAAGATACAAACTAGTGGAAGTACATACTGTGTTCATGGATAGGAAAAATTAACATCATTAAAATGTCCATTCTACCCAAAGCAATCTATAGATTCATTGCAATTCCTAGTAAAATATCATACCAATGGCTTACTTAACAGATCTAGGACAAGTATTCCAAAAAGTTGTATGGAACAAAAAAAGAACCTTAATAGCCTCAGGAATCTTGAAGATAAAGAACAAAGTGAGAGTTCTCACACTTCCTGATATCAAGTTATACTACAAGGCCACTGTAATCAAAACAGCTTGATGCTTGCAAAAAAAAACAGGCATATAGATCAACAGAACAGAGAACCCAGACATAAACTTATGCTTTTATGGTCAATTAATATTTAACAAAGGCAGCAAGAATATACAATGGAGAAAAGACAATCTCTTTAATAAATGGTATTGGGAAAATTGAACATGTACATGCAAAAAAATATGAAACTAGAGTATCAAAGTACACTATTCACAAAAATAAGCTCAAAATGGATAAAAGACTTAAGTGTAAGGAGTGAAACCATAAAAATCTTGGAAGAAAACATAGGTAGTAAACTCTCCGATATCTCTTGTAGCAATATTTTTGCCAATATATCTCTGTGGGCAAGAAAAATAAAGGACAAAATAAACAAATGGGACTGTGTCAAACTAAAAAGCTTTTGCACAGCAAAAGAAATCATTAACAAAATAAAAAAAAAAAACCCACTCAATGGGAGAACATATTTGCTGATACATCTGATAAGGGGTTAATAACCAAAATTTATAAAGAACTTTTAAAACTCAACAGCAGGAAAGTAAACAATACAATTTAAAAATGCGCAAAATGGCCCTGGCCAGTTGGCTCAGTGGTAGAGCATTAGCCTGGCATGTGAATGCCCAAAGTTCAATTTCTATTTAGGTAACACAGGAGAAGTGACCATCTGCTTCTCCATCCTTCCCCCTTCCCTTTCTTCTTCTCTCTCCCCCTCCCCACAGCCATGGCTTTATTTATTCGAGCAAGTTGGCCCCAGGTACTGAGAATGGCTCCATGGCCCCTAACTCAGGCATTAAAAATAGCTCAGTTGCAGAGCAACAAAGTAAAAGACCCCAGGTGGGCAGAGCATCACCCCCTAGGGGGCTTGCTGGGTGGATCCCCATCAGAGCACATGCAGGAATCTTTATCTCTGTCTCCCCACCCCAATTAGAAAAAAAAAAAAGGCAAAGGACCTGAATAGATACTTTTCCAAAGAGGACATACAGATGGCCAATAGGCATATCAAAAAATGCTCAATATGACATCAGAGTAATGGCAGGGTAGGAAGCGATACTGATAAATCTCCCCCAAAACTCAACAAGATCTTCAACCAGAAACAGAAAAACCTATCCTTGGAGCCTCCAGATGTTTCGCAATACACCCGAAGGTATGGTCGAGTGAAAAATTGGCTAAATATATAAACAAACCCCGAAGGAAATAGGGAGTAAGAAATGCTCCGCCTTCCCTCACTAACCTAAAGAGGGCGGCTTTCTCTGGGAACTGTGAATATAGAAACTGAGGCGGGCAAAGGGGGTGAATAGATCTAGGCCGTGGCACAAACGGCCAAACCAGGCTGTGGCACAAAGATCCAAGCCGAGGAAAAACTGTTCCTGTGGCAACCCGGCAATACAAGCTAATACTTGCGCCAAACCCAGACAAAGAAAGACAAGCGGGGCAGCCATTTTCCCCAATCCCCTGGTCGGCACGTGCAGATAGTGGGCGAGAGATTCCTTCCAAAGCCCTGGGAGTGGGCACCCATGTTGTCCCACAGAGAGGCAGAGTCAGAGGCCTTTGTGTGGGCCGAAAGCGGAATCTCTGGGCAGCCCCAGCACCCTGGGAAAGCTGCGCACAGGAGGGAGCGAGAACTAATACCAACGATGGAACTTTTCCGTGCTGGTGGGGGTTTCACTCAGATGGAAACGCGGCCGGCCTGATATCCTGGTCTGCGCGCACAAATAGTGAGTGAGAGATTCCTCCGAGTGCCTCGGCATTGCGCGCCCGTGTTATCGCACAGAGGGGCAGAGTCAGGGGCCTTTGTATGGGCCAAAGCGGAATCTCGGGCCGCCCCAGCGCCTTGCAAAAACCGAGCACGGGGACGGAGCGAGAGCCAATTCCAATGCTGGAACTTTTCCATGCGGTTGGGGGTTTCACTCAGAGCGTGAGACTGCCGGCCTGATATCCTGGTCTGCGCGCGCAGATAGTGAGCGAGAGTTTCCTCCAAGCGCCCCAGAAGTGGGCGCCCGCCTGTGTTACCGGACAGAGTGGCAGAGCCAGAGGTCTTTGAGTGGGCAGAAGCCCCGCCTGATTATGCTAGCAGCTCTGACTGAGTGAGCCTTACCCAGAGCCCTGTGCTGAGTGGAAATAGAGTGGGGAGTTGCCAGCTCTTTGAGACTCTTACTATCCAGACAGAGGCAGCAGCAACCCCATAGCTGGATTATCAGGCTACTAATTGAGGAAGGAAAGACGAGGAGAAAGGCTCCAGGAACACGGACTATCTCACTGTCGGAGTCTATAAATGCTAATGAGCCTCGACTGCCAACGAGACTAAAGCACAATACATGACATCACCATAGAGACTTATCAACTGCAAACCTCTACCTGAGCGTGCCAAAGGGACAGAACCTGGGGTACAGAGTCACCGACCAGGAAGAGGGAGAGAAAAGAAAAAGCAAGAAGATAACCTCTCAAAATCAACAATAATCTGCAGACTTTATAACCTATCCCATTTTATTATATTTGTTCATTTGTTTCTCTTATCTTCATTCTTGATATTTTTTTTTCCTCCTCCAATTTGGCCGATTAACTCTCTGCCGGTCTTACTCTCTCCTCTCCTTGAACTATACTACCCATAAGTGTTACATCTCAAATTATCTTTTCTTTCCTCTTCCTTTCTCTCTATGAGGGTTGCACTCCAAAACCCGTAACTCTCTCTCTCTCTCTCTCTCCTCTTTTTTCTTTTTTCTTCTTTTAGTGGTTCCCTTTTTTTTTTCTCTCTCTCTTTCTTTTCTCCCTCTATATTAGTTTCTTCCTTTCTCCTTTACATCTCCTCTCATTCAAACCTCAATAACAAACAAATTATCTTATCTGGGACTCAAATTAATGTTTGTGGCATTTTGGGGGAGTTTTACTTCACATTTTTAACTCACTAGCAGTGCTCCCATCCCTGGCTCTCCATTTTATCTAGTTCTTGTTCCACTAAATACAATAGTAATTTTTTAATTTGTCCCCCCATTTTTCTGTTTCCCTCTTATTCCTCTCATCATAACTCTTAGTCAACCAACACCTAAAAGCAAATCATTTTATTCTTGACCCAAATTTTTTCCTTATTTGCTTTTTGTGGGTCCATACCCCCTCTTTTTTCTTTCTTTTTCTTTTTTTTTTTTTTGCCCCTTTATTACTTTTCCCCAATTCAGGCCCTCCATTACAGGCATTGTTTGTTATAATTCACAGTTCACCACAAGATTTTCTCAAGAAAGAGGGGAGAGGAGAGGAGAGGAAAAAAGGAGGGGGGGGATTAATTTCCTTTTTTAAAAAATTTTATTTTATTTTATTTTTCTTTATTTCATTATTAATTTTTTTTAAAAAAACAACTCTTTTCGATTTTTTATTTTTTTAACTTTTTATTCTGTATTAAATCTCATTAATACTATCAACAAAACCAGATGCCATTAAGGAAGAGAAAATCAAATATCATGGATACAAAAGAAAGAGAGGTAACACAGCTAGATGAGAAAAAATCTATGGAGAAAAAATTTAATATATTGGAAACCTTGGAGCTAAATGACAGAGAATTCAAGATAGAAATCCTAAAAAGCCTCCAAGATATACAAGAAAACACAGAAAGGCAATTTAGGGAGCTCAGAAAACAACTCAATGAACACAAAGAATATATTTCCAAAAAAATTGAAACTATAAAAACAAATCAAACAGAGCTGAAAAACTCAATTCACGAGTTGAAAAACGAAGTAACAAGCTTAGCTAATAGAACAGGTCCGATAGAAGAGAGGATTAGTGAAATAGAAGACAAGCAACTTGAGGCACAACAGAGAGAAGAAAGAGACTCAAAAATTAAAAAAAAAATGAGATAGCCCTACAAGAATTATCTGACTCCATCAAAAAGAATAACATAAGAATAATAGGTATATCAGAGGGAGAAGAGAGAGTAAATGGAATGGAGAACATACTCAAACAAATAATAGATGAGAACTTCCCAAGCCTGTGGAAAGAACTAAAGCCTCAAGTTCAAGAAACAAACAGATCTCCGAGCTTTCTTAACCCAACAAACCTACTCCAAGGCATATCATAATGAAATTGGCACAAACCAACGGCAAAGAAAAAATTCTCAAGGCAGCCAGGGAAAAGAAGAATACAACATATAAAGGAAGGCCCATTAGATTATCATCAGATTTCTCAGCAGAAACTCTACAAGCTAGAAGACAGTGGACCCCAATATTTAAAGTCTTGAAAGAGAGGAACTTTCAGCCACAAATACTATACCCATCAAAGCTATCCTTCAAATATGAAGGAGAAATAAAAACATTCACAGATACAGAAAAGATGAGGGAATTTATCATCAGAAAACCCCCACTCCAGGAATTACTAAAGGGGGTTCTCCAATCAGATACAAAGAAAAAAAAAAAAACAAAACAAAACCACAAGTAAAAGCTCCACCAAGAACACAATAAAACCAAATTTAAACTGTGACAACAACAAAAAGAAAGGGGGGGGGGAGAAGATGGAGATGAACAGTAGCAAAGGACGATGGAGTGCAAAAGTACTCACAAAATAGTGCGCTACAATGAACAGGGTAGGAACCCTTTTCATTACTTAAAGGTAACCACCATTGAAAAAACCACCACAGAAGCACAAGAGATAAAAAAGATAGCAACAGAGGAAAGATGTATGGAATACAACCAAATAAAAACAAAAGATAGAAAAATGAAAGATAAGGATCAAACAAGACACAAAACTAACAGAAAGCAAGATATAAAATGGCAATAGGGAACTCACAAGTGTCAATAATTACACTAAATGTAAACGGATTAAACTCACCAATAAAAAGGCACAGAGTAGCAGAATGGATTAAAAAAAATCCAACAGTATACTGCCTACAGGAAACTCATCTAAGTAACAAGGATAAAAACAAATTCTAAGTGAAAGGCTGGAAAACAATACTCCAAGCAAATAACATCCAAAAAAAAAGCAGGCATAGCAATACTCATATCTCATAATGCTGACTACAAGACAGCAAAAGTACTCAGAGACAAAGGGGACACTGAATCAAGAAGACATAACAATACTTAATATATATGCACCAAACCAAGGAGCACCAAAATATGTAAGACAGCTACTTACTGACCTTAAAACAAAAACTGACAAAAATACAATCATACTTGGAGACCTCAATACACCGCTGACGGCTCTAGATCGGTCATCCAAACAGAGAATCAACAAAGATATAGTGGCCTTAAACAAAACACTAGAGCACCTGGATATGATAGACATCTACAGGACATTTCATCCCAAAGTGACTGAGTATACATTTTTCTCCAGTGTACATGGATCATTCTCAAGAATTGACCATATGTTGGGACACAAAAACAACATCAGCAAATTCAGAAAAGTCGAAGTTGTACCCAGCATATTTTCTGATCATAAAGCCTTGAAACTAGAATTCAACTGCAAAAAAGAGGAAAAAAATCCCACAAAAATGTGGAAACTAAACAACATACTTTTAAAAAATGAATGGGTCAAAAAAGAAATAAGTGCAGAGATCAAAAGATATATACAGACTAATGAAAATGACAGTACAACATAGCAGAATCTATGGGATGCAGCAAAAGCAGTGATAAGAGGGAAGTTCATATCACTTCAGGCATATATGAACAAACAAGAGAGAGCCCAAGTGAACCACTTAACTTCACACCTTAAGGAACTAGAAAAATAAGAACAAAGAAAACCCAAAACCAGCCGAAGAAAGGAGATAATAAAAATCAGAGCAGAAATAAATGAAATAGAGAACAGAAAAACTATAGAAAAAATTAATAGAACAAGGAGCTGGTTCTTTGAAAAGATCAACAAAATTGACAAACCCTTGGCAAGACTTACCAAGGAAAAAAGAGAAAGAACTCACATAAACAAAATCCAAAATGAAAGAGGAGAAATCACCACAGACACCGTAGATATACAAAGAATTATTGTAGAATACTATGAAAAACTTTATGCCACTAAATTCAACAATCTAGAAGAAATGGATAAATTCCTAGAACAATATAACCTTCCTAGACTGAGTCAAGAAGAAGCAGAAAGCCTAAACAGACCTATTAGTAGAGAAGAAATAGAAAAAACCATTAAAAACCTCCCCAAAAATAAAAGTCCAGGCCCTGACGGCTATACCAGCAAATTTTATCAAACATTCAAAGAAGACTTGGTTCCTATTCTACTCAAAGTCTTCCAAAAAATTGAAGAAGAAGCAATACTTCCAAACACATTTTATGAGGCCAACATAACCCTCATACCAAAACCAGGCAAGGATGGCACAAAAAAAGAAAACTACAGACCAATATCTCTAATGAATACAGATGCTAAAATACTAAACAAAATACTAGCAAATCGAATACAACAACATATTAAAAAAATAATACATCATGATCAAGTGGGATTCATCCCAGAATCTCAAGGATGGTTCAACATACGTAAAACGGTTAACGTAATACACCATATCAACAAAACAAAGAACAAAAACCACATGACCTTATCAATAGACGCAGAAAAGGCTTTCGATAAAATACAACACAATTTTATGTTTAAGACTCTCAACAAAATGGGTATAGAAGGAAAATATCTCAACATGATAAAGGCCATATATGATAAACCATCAGCTAACATCATATTAAATGGCACTAAACTGAAGGCTTTCCCCCTTAAATCAGGAACAAGACAGGGTTATCCACTCTCTCCACTCTTATTTAATGTGGTACTAGAGGTTCTTGCCACAGCAATCAGACAAGACAAAGAAATAAAAGGCATCCGTATAGGAAAAGAAGAAGTAAAGGTATCACTTTTTGCAGATGATATGATCCTATACATCGAAAACCCCAAAGAATCCACAAAAAGACTACTAGAAACAATAAGCCAATATAGTAAGGTCTCAGGATACAAAATTAACATACAGAAGTCAATAGCCTTTCTACATGCCAACAATGAAACAATTGAGAACGAACTCAAAAGAATAATCCCCTTCACGATTGCAACAAAAAAAATAAAATACTTAGGAATAAACATAACAAAGAATGTAAAGGACTTATATAATGAAAACTATAAACCATTGTTAAGAAAAATCAAAAAAGATATAATGAGATGGAAGAATATACCTTGTTCTTGGTTAGGAAGAATAAATATAATCAAGATGGCTATATTATCCAAAGCAATATACAAATTTAATGCAATTCCCATCAAAATTCCAATGACATTTTTTAAAGAAATGGAGCAAAAAATCATCAGATTTATATGGAACTATAAAAAACCCCGAATAGCCAAAGCAACCCTAAAGAAAAAGAATGAAGCTGGGGGATTACAATACCTGACTTCAAACTCTATTATAGGGCCACGACAATCAAAACAGCATGGTATTGGCAGAAAAATACCAGACCAATGGAACAGAATAGAAAACCCAGAAATAAAACCACATATATATAGTCAAATAATTTTTGATAAAGGGGCCAAGAACACACAATGGAGAAAAGAAAGCCTCTTCAATAAATGGTGCTGGGAAAACTGGAAAGCCACATGCAAAAGAATGAAACTGGACTACAGTTTGTCCCCCTGTACTAAAATTAACTCAAAATGGATCAAAGATCTAAACATAAGACCTGAAACAATTAAGTACATAGAAGAAGACATAGGTACTCAACTCATAGACCTGGGTTTTAAAGAGCATTTTACAAATTTGACTCCAAAGGCAAGAGAAGTGAAGGCAAAAATTAATGAATGGGACTACATCAGACTAAGAAGTTTTTGCTCAGCAAGAGAAACTGATAACAAAATAAACAGAAAGCCAACTAAATGGGAAATGATATTTTCAAACAACAGCTCAGATAAGGGCCTAATATCCAAAATATACAAAGAACTCATAAAACTCAACAACAAACAAACAAACAATCCAATAAAAAAATGGGAAGAGGATATGAACAGACACTTCTCCCGGGAAGAAATACAAATGGCCAACAGATATATGAAAAGATGTTCATCTTCTTTAGCTATTAGAGAAATGCAAATCAAAACTGCAATGAGATACCACCTCACACCTGTTTGATTAGCTATTATTAACAAGACAGGTAATAGCAAATGTTGGAGAGGCTGTGGAGAAAAAGGAACCCTCATACACTGTTGGTGGGAATGTAAAGTAGTACAACCATTATGGAAGAAAGTATGGTGGTTCCTCAAAAAACTGAAAATAGAACTACCTTATGACCCAGCATTCCCTCTACTGGGTATATACCCCAAAAACTCAGAAACATTGATACGTAAAGACACATGCAACCCCATGTTTATTGCTACATTGTTCACAGTGGCCAGGACATGGAAACAACCAAAAAGCCCATCAATAGATGACTGGATAAAGAAGATGTGGCACATATACAGTATGGAATACTACTCAGCCATAAGAAATGATGACATCGTATTATTTACAGCAAAATGGTGGGATCTTGATAACATGATACGAAGCGAAATAAGTAAATCAGAAAAATCCAGGAACTGCATTATTCCATACGTAGGTGGGACATAAAAGTGAAACTAAGAGACATTGATAATAATGTGGTGGTTATGGGGGGGGGGAAGGGAGAGGAAAAGGGGGAAGGGGAGGGGCACAAAGAAAACTAGATAGAAGGTGACAGAGGACAATCTTACTTTGGGTGATGGGTATGCAACATAATTGAACAACAAGATAACCTGGACTTGTTATCTTTGAATATATGTATCCTGATTTATGGATGTCACTCCATTAAAAAAATAAAATTATTTAAAATTCACAAATAACAAGTGTTGGCAAGGGTGCGGAGAACAGAAACTCTTGTCTGTTGTTGGTGGGAATGAAGATTGGTGCAGTCACTGTGGAAAGCAGTATGAAATTACCTCAAATAATTAAAAATAAAACTGCCTTATGACTCGGCAATTCCACTTCTGAGAATATATCCAAAGAAACCTGAAACACTAATTCAAAATAATATATACATACCTATGTTCATTTCAATGTTATTTACAATAGCCAAGATGTGGAAGCAGCCCAAGTGCCCATCAGTAGATGAGTCGATAAAAAAGCTGTGGTATGTTTACACAATGGAATACTTCTTGGCCATAAAAACTAAGGTAATCTTACCTTTTACAACAGTATGGATGGACTTGGACAGCATTATGCTAAGTGAAGTAAGCCAGTCAGAGAAAGATAAGTACTATATTATTTCACTTATATGTGAAATCTAACAAATAAAATGAATTAACAAGCAAAATAGAGACAGACTCATAGATAGCAGACTGACAGCTGTCTGGTGAGTGGGAGTGGTGTTAGGCGAGTGGGATGGAAGGATTGAGCAATTAAAAAGAGAGACACTGATGGAGACAGCCAACAGTGTGGTGACTGCTGTGGTCAGGAGTAAAGGGGGATAGAGATGATGGATGCGGATTTGACTTGGAGTGGTGAACACACAATCCAGTATACAGAAGATAAGTTGTAGAGTTGAGTGCCTGAAACCTGCAAAATTTTGTTAACAAGTCTCACCCCAATAAGTTTAATTTACAAAGTGGGGAAAAATAAATATATTTTTTTAAAAAGTAAAATGGTGGTTGCCAAGGCCTGAAGTTGGAGTGGGAGAATGCAGGGTCATTGTTTAATGAGTATAGAATTTGAGTTTCCAAAATTAAAAGACTTAAGTAGATGGATGGTGTGACAGTTAAAAAATGTTATAAATGTGCATCAAAACCACTGAACTGTACATTTAAAAATGATTAAAATAGTGAATTTTGTTATTTGTATTTTACCACAATTCAAGCATGTTTTAAAAGAAGGAAATTTGACCATAGACTTTTAGTTTAAAAAATTATGTTCACATGAAAACCTGTACATAAATGTTTATAACTTATTTATAATAGCTCATAAATGGAAAGAATCAGATATCATCAAGTTGGTGAATTACTGAAAAACTTCATTATACACATACAATGAAATAATACTCAGCAACAAAAAAGAACATACTATTATTACATACAACAACCTGGATGGATCAAAAGGGAATTATCTGTAAAAAATACAATCACAACAGGTTCTATATGATTCTACTTATGCAATGTTCTTGAAATGACAAAATTATAGAAAAGGAGAACAGATTGGTCATTGTGAGGAGTGAGGATCTGAGGAGAAGGAAGGGGATGAAGGCAATTTCCAGGGCACAATATGTAAGGATGATTATGATAAATAAAGCAGTTAACATTTGTTGTGTTCTTAAATTTGCCCAGTGTTTTTGTTATGTGTATATATGGATGTGTATATCATCTCATTTAATCTTTTAATCATTCCATCATGTTATTGCTGTCATTAATTTACAAATGAGAAAATTGACAATTAGAAATTTGTCCAAAGTTCTATGTGTAGCTGATAGGTAGGCCAGGATTTGAAAAAGGGCCTGCGATCTACCAATCACAGACCTTAACACATAATAAAGGCTCGATAAATAAAAGCTATTAAAATTCTTTCTACCAGATTAATCTAAATTATAATTGAAAGGAAAGAAAATAACCTTAGAGCCTCTTTCTTTCTTTCTTCCTTCCTTCCTTTTATTTTTTTATTAAGTGAGAAGCAGGGAGGCAGAGAGACAGACTCTGGCATGCATCAGACTGGGATCCACCTGGCAAGCCCTCTACTGGGTGATGTTCTGCTCATCTGGGTTGCTGCTCCATTGCTCAGCAACCAAGCTATTTTAGTGCCTGAGGAGAGGCCATGGAGCCATCCTCAGCACCAGGGGCCAGCTTGCTTGAACCATGGCTGTGGGAAGGGAAGAGAGAGAGAGAGAGAGAGAGAGAGAGAGATAAGGAAGGGGAAAGGGGTGGAGAAGCAGATGGTCACTTCTCCTGTGTGCCCTGACCGGGAATCAAACTGGGGACCTCCACATGCCGGGTCAACATTCTACTGCTGAGCCTACCAGCCAGGGCTTACAGCCATTTTCTGTTTGAAAAAAAAAGTAAAATAAATAGAAATACAATCATAATAGAGGTGTAGTTGGATAAAAAGAAATCTGATTGGAAAACAGATGTAATACAATGAAAAAGACATGTTGTGATCACCCACCCTAGAGTAAAAAAGACAGGGAAAACAGGAACAGGAACATCCAATGGCTTAGTTTATGACTTGAGATGCAGAAAGTTATCTACATATACTTTTATTAAACCAAAGGGAATTTTGGATATATATATTTCCAAGGAAGACTTTGTCTCTGAGGCATTTAAATTATCTGAAGAAATTATTTTTAAATCTAACAGAAAGGGGATATGGGTTAAATTAGGCAGAGATTAATAATAATTAAGTTTGAAAAAATTACCATTTAATCCCAGGTGTTTTTAATTCTGAAAAATATCTATAATAATATATTTATAAATGTGGTTGTTAATAATTTCAGTTTCTTTTCATGCTAGGCTTTTTTAAGTCTTTTAAATAATGCTTTAGTAATATTCTTAATAATGCCTATTAGAAATCTGGCTATCTGGGTCACAAAGATATTTATGGGGTACTGCAATCCATCTGGTAATGGCAGCAGGAAATAGACACCTTTTTGGGCTCTGACTTTCAACGATCACCTTACATGAAAACAAAACGCCAAGCATACAAAACACGTGTTGAACAAGAAACTGAAGCACAAAGGAGAAGGGGCTGAAGACTATGTTCAGAGACACAACCTATACTTGATAAATGTTTGTTAGTGGAGGGAGGAAGAAAGGGAAGGAAGGAATGGCAAAAAGGAAAGAATAGGGGATTCCAAAAAGATGGGCACACACAGAGATCCTGAGATGAGAAGGGAAGCTAAGTAGCTTGGTTAGAATGCAGATTTTCTGCATTAAAGGAATATATACCAAGAGAGGTGTGGTCAAATACTTACTTTAACTTGATGTGGAACAACCTCTTGTAGTTAACATTTATTATTCTGATGTTATTTTTTCTAAGTTCTTCAACGGTGTGTAACCGGTCCACTTGCTGAAAACCAGGTGCTGTTTCTTGGACATATTTCCTATCAAAAGCTGGCAACCAATAAATCTGTAAGAAGAAACAGGAAATCTTTCAGTGGATAATCAGCTATCTAGCTACACATAGCCCCATGTAGACTAGATGGAGCCCCATTCCAGCACAGCTAACAGTCTATATGGAGTAGAGAGAGATTCTACCCTTCGGCCCAATATTGTCTAATAAACTCTCACAATGGGGCTTTCGCCAAGGTTGTTCTGCAGCTGAGTTTTCTCAGATAACATCATGGATCAAGGGCCCATTGTGTGCAGAGAGCCTCACACTAGCAGAAGTGGATGATGGATTGGCAGATGAGGATGAAAGGTGGGAATCAGAAATTTCTCCTCTGGCTGATGATGCTAAACATCATCTTTGAGAGGGCCCATTTCCTGCCAATGGAGAATGTTATGATGACACATCTGTGCAAATAGTTCCACTGATAAAAAAAAAGACACATTTTTCACTCACAGCACTCTTCTATATTCAGAGAATTTAAAAGATTTGGAATGACTGACTATCCCAATGCAGAGAGGTGCTTCTGAAAAACATGATGAATAAATCTCTGTTCAAATAAGTACATACCAGCTTATCCATCATTAATTGAAACCAAGTCCTCAAAGCCTTTGTGTTCTTCAGGCCCTTTCTAATAGCTCTGCATTGGTGATGGCACAGGTCACATCATATAGTCATCACACACATTCCCTTTCAACAGAGTGCTGATATTACATTTGGGTTGGAATAGCAAAGAGCCTCAATGTTTTTCCCACTGAGACAAATATGAGTGGGTCATTCTTAGATTGCTAATCGCCATTTCTACAGGGAGCACATATATTTAAGGATCCCAGGGAAGATCTATAAGATAGGCTAGGTTGAACTGCTATACTCCTGGGACATGCTATCCACCTCCCAATTGCTAACATAAATACTGATATAGACATACCAGATGATGCTCAATTTTAGAGTCAAGGGTCACATTTACTACTTTGCGTACAAATGTGTTTCTGAAAGGATGTTTTGCTGGAGGGGTATTAAGATGAAATATCACATATTTTCTCTCCTTCCGTGCAATTTCCAATAAATCACTTAGTTTTGGAATCATCTGCTTTCTTGCTTTTTCTCTGTCAGCATTTGATAAAGGTTTCATATTGTAAAATGGTCTGAGCTTAAAGAATAAATACAAAAGAGAATACAGTGGCTTCTATTAGGCATTTTACAACCTTCCTGCTATATAGCTCTACATCTGGTCCTACCTGTGTGTTACTCTATTACCATTCAACCTACCAGGCCACCTGAAATACTGGTCTTGAGATAAGAGTTACCAAGGAGAGAAATTAAATGTCATTTCCATAGGTAATTATGGTATTTGGAACGATGTAGGCTATATCCAAGAACTTGTGTTTGCACAGAAAGACCTTCATGTTCCATCTTGACCTTCCTTTTCAGCCTGTTTTTCTATAACTCAAGGTAAAACAATTCCCCTTTAGTTGCACTGGCTTCCAATATTTGCTCTCACTGTCCTAGAAATAGCCTTTGGCTTCAGACCGAATTGGATTCAATCCCAGTTCTATCACTCATTTGCCTTTTTGCCATATCCACCTGTTAAAATCCTACCCTTAACCTGCGAAGTCCAGCCCAAATGCTACCTCCTTTTTGAAGCCTTTCTTAAATATTCCTGAACTAAAGTGACTTTGATGGTGTTAAACTCCAGTGGCCCATTTTTGTGCCTCTGTAATTGTGTCTCATACTGGCTTCTATTGTAATTTATGGAAGTCTTAGACCAGATTCAATTCTGGCTTCATATGCTTCTTGCTGTGTAACCTTGGTAAAACCATTTAAATTCCCAAAGTCTTCACTGCCCAAACTATAAAGTGAGGGAAGGGGGGGGAGGGGTACACATGTGTTTCCCAAGGTTATTTTAAAGATTGAATATGATAAAATATGTACAGGGTCTAGGAGCATGTCCAGTACCTAGAAAAGTGCACAATTCACTTAGTTCCCTCACTCTCTACTGCTTCAACTGGAGTATAACTCCCTCACAGGAGGAACTGTCAGCTTGTCTTTGCACTTCATCTTACAAATCAGTCCATACATGTGTTAGCTACATTAAATGTAATAGATAGTTGTTTTAATAATCATTTACCAATTGCAGATCATCTGTTGGTGAAGTCTGTGAAGCAAGAAGTAGGCACTCATATTTTCTTAACTCAAATATTCTCCTTCTCACTGCACAACTCTATCTTCATTCTCATTCTCACCCTATTTCTTCTCCTTCCCTTGACCTCCTAAACAAGCTGCTCTTTCTCATCTTTTTCTCAGGAAAGAAACAATCACATTGTACAGGATCCCCAATGAAGCCTGGAAGGCAGATCACAGAAACTAAATTAAATCATAGTCTACATCTGAGTTCAGGTCTATCATGAGGATTTTTTTTCATCCTCAGGAAAATAGAAATTTGCTTTAGGATTCAAGATTTTGTTTGACTCTATACCAGATCTAGACCAACTGATTCATTTAACTGTTAGTCCTTTATGTGAGAAAACTGTTAAAAGAACAAGATGGAAAAAGCCTAGAGAGGATCTAAATGACTAAGCTGTGCATAATTCCTGAAATGTCCATGAATTGGTAAAAAAGAATAGGAAATGCACTATAGAAAGACATTTATTAAGCCTTTACTTTAAGGATAAATTGGATGAAAAATTCAATATAGTAAAAACAGTAAAGACTAATTAATGATAGAATTTAAAACCAAACTCCAGGTCCTGGCCGGTTGGCTCAGCGGTAGAGCGTTGGCCTGGCGTGCGGGGGACCCAGGTTCGATTCCCGGCCAGGGCACACAGGAGAAGCGCCCATCTGCTTCTCCACCCCTCCCCCTCTCCTTCCTCTCTGTCTCTCTTTTCCCCTCCCGCAGCCGAGGCTCCATTGGAGCAAAGATGGCCCGGGCGCTGGGGATGGCTCCTTGGCCTCTGCCCCTGGCGCAAGAATGGCTCTGGTCTCAACAGAGCGACGCCCGGGAGGGGCAAAGCATCGCCCCCTGGTGGGCGTGCCGGGTGGATCCCGGTGGGGCGCATGCGGGAGTCTGTCTGACTGTCTCTCCCCATTTCCGGCTTCAGAAAAATAAGGAAAAAAAAGAAGCACTCCTTTCTTCTCTATGGCACTCTCCTATAAACTTCATCATGAGGAATCTTTGCAAAAACAATCTGTAGTGAAATGTACAGCAGACAAATTATAAATATTTTTAGAAACCACAGAAAATTCTACTGCACATTATTAAATTATAGTGATATTAGTATATTGATTCAAAAAATAACCAAATAATTGGCCAAGGTACCAAAACCCGTGAGGGAAAAAGAAACAGAATAATGAGAATCAAACCCTAAGAATTCAGATTGACTTTGTTCACACTGTTGCCTAAAATCCTCTTAACGCTGACATTAAGGGAGATAGATCTAAGCCAACTAGAACAGACTTAATATAATAAGGGTTAATTTTCCCTTTCATTAGTCTAAGCAATATATCCCTTTATCTGCTTTAAAAAAAACTGAGATGGTGGCAGATAAAGAATCATCCAGTATCTGTGAGCTATTAACCAAACTATCCCTCAATTTCTAATACTGCCTAACCCAATTATACTCTCTTTGGTCTAATTTCTACTTTCTTTGTGTCCCAGTGGATGAAGATAGCCAATATTTATTGCTTTTGCTAGGAAATACTAATAATTTACCTGGAAAGTTATGTTTCAGGCATTTATTGAAGGCTCATCCTTCTCTTCTCAAGCCAAAGCAAGATCTTAAGGATATGTAGCACTCATCTTGAAATTCTAAGATTGATTCTATAACTCCAGTCAAAAAACTTTTTTTTTGACATAGACAGAGACAGAGAGAGGAACAGATAGGGATAGGCAGACAGGAAAGGAGAGATGAGAAGCATCAATTCTTTGTTGCAGCTCCTTAGTTGTTCATTGACTGCTTTCTCATATGTGCCTTGACCAGGGGAGCTACAGCACAGCAAGTAACCCCTTGCTCAAGCCAGCGACCTTTGGGTTCAGGCCAGTGACCAGGGCATCATATCTATGATCCCAAGCTCAAGCCAGTGACCCCGTGCTCAAGCTGGTGAGCTCACACTCAAGCCAGATGAGCCTGTGCTCAAGCTGGTGACCTTGGGGTTTCGAACCTGGGTCCTCTGCATCCCAGTCCCATGCCCTATCCACTGTGCTACCACTTGGTCAGGCTAGTCACAAAACTTCTAAGGAAAAAAATTTAATTCTACAACATAACAGTTCATTATCCAGGGTTCAGCAAACTTATTCTGTGATGGGCCACATACTAAATATTTTTGATTGTGAGACAAGACAGTCCTTCTCACAACTATTCAACTCTGCCATTATACTGGAAAAACAGCCATAGACAGACAATTCATAAGTGAATAAGACTGTCTATGTTCCAATAAACACTATTTATGGACAATATAAAATTTAAGTTTTATATATTTTTGCACATCATGAAACATTATTCTTTTGATTTTTCTCTCCATCATTTAAAAATGTAAAAACAAGTTTTAGCTCAGAGGTTGTCGAAAAACAGTCAGTGGGCTGGATTTGGACATCAGGCCATAGTTTGTCAACCCTTGGCTGTGCTATACTAGCTAAGGAAGGACATAATCTAATGAAAGATTACAAATTATACAAAATTACCCAAAGCCAACCACTAACACAGTTAAGACTAACTGGATGTCGTAAAGTAGAGATAGCAAACTTTTTGGAAATAGACAGGCCTCTATGTGATTTGACTCAAACAACTTAAATCAATCTCACAAAACAGAAACCAAAGACCTTTTCAGCCCTTTGAGTAGTTTTTTTCATGCTCACTGACCCCCAGGAGTGAGTTCTTTTTCAAAAATAAAATTAGTTATGGTTACAGTTTTACTAACTTAAAATCATGTTTGTTTGGTAACTAATTTATGGAAACAAGAAGAACATACATTTGCCTTTTTTAAATGTTGCCTTACACATTTTTAAAATAAATCGATCATACTCTGGATGGTCAGGAGGCATGAGGACATTCATGAACATTCATACTACTCAAAGGGTTAATGATCTCAAAATATTTCTTCAACAATCATCTTTGCTGATCTTCCAGATCATCATGGACCTTTCTATTGACAGTATGCAAAAGGGGAGACCATGGTCTAAGGACATTAACTCATCCACCCGGCTCGCCCACCAGGGGCGACGCTCTGCCCACCAGGGGGCGATGCTCTGCCCCTCTGGGGCGTCACTCTGCCGCGACCAGAGCCACTCTAGCGCCTGGGGCAGAGGCCAAGGAGCCATCCCCAGCGCCCGGGCCATCCTTGCTCCAGTGGAGCCTTGGCTGCAGGAGGGGAAGAGAGAGACAGAGAGAAAGGAGGGGGTGGGGGTGGAAAAGCAAATGGGCGCTTCTCCTATGTGCCCTGGCTGGGAATCGAACCCGGGTCCCCCGCACGCCAGGCCGACGCTCTACCGCTGAGCCAACTGGCCAGGGCCCCTAATATTTTTATGTTAGTTGATTAATTACCATAGTTACATTCTCTTTATCACATGACCATTTACCAATGTAACACTCTTAACACAACTGTATTATCCTCACCAGTGAAGGAAACTCCCATGACTTCTATAATTTGATAACTGTCCATGCATGGAACAGTTCTTTTGGATGCTCCTATATTTAATATTGTTTATTGATAAGTTTTCTTTAAAAAAAATTTTCTTTTTCTTTTTTTGTATTTCTCTGAAGTTGGAAATGAGGAGGCAGTCAGACAGACTTCCACATGCGCCTGACCGGGATCCACCCGGCACGCCCACCAGGGGGTGATGCTCTGCCCATCTTGGGGCGTCGCTCTGCCACAATCAGAGCCATTCCAGTGCCTCAGGCAGAGGCCACAGAGCCATCCTCAGTGCCCGGGCAATCGCTGTTCCAATGGAGCCTCAGCTGCAGGAGGAGAAGAGAGAGACAAAGAGGAAGGAGAGGGGGAGGGATTGAGAAGCAGATGGGCGCTTCTCCTGTGTGCCCTGGCCGGGGATCGAACCCGGGACTCCTGCACGCCAGGCCAACGCTCTACCACTGAGCCAACCGGCCAGGGCCTTGATAGGTTTTCTTTAAAAATTAAAAAAGACAGTAATAAGCTGATTAGGCAGTAATTTATTTAAATTCTCTTATAGAATCTCAAATCTATTACCAGATTATCAAATTGGTTCAGTGGCCAAAATATGGCCCTCCCTAAGAGATGTGAGATTGCTAAAAATAAAAGGGTAACTACATACACTGATTGCTTGTTTGCTTTTGAAGTAGTTCACAACTTCAGGGGAAAAAAAGAGAATTTTAACCTCTTCAGTTATCTGTATTAAAAATAAACAACAAATACACAAATTACACATGCCTTGAAGCTTCCCAAATAAATTGTGCTCCTGAAGGTAGAGATCCCCAGTGAAAAAGGCATTAGAGGAAATGCTTCCGATCATCACCCTGAATAGAATGCTCTGATGAAAGTCCTTAGACAAGGAAGGGTCTCTCATAGAGAAGAAAGACCAATCTATGGAGTTCAAGAATTGAATAATTAATGCACAAAATATGACCCCAATTCTGAAAAGAAACACTAGAACTAATTGGGTTAGCAGATTCACGAGGACCACCTGGTATCACCAGTTAACCTCAAATAAATACTTCCCAAAATCCGCATTACAATACCTGACTTTAAACTATATTATAGGGCCACGATAATTAAAACAGCATGGTATTGGCAGAAAAATAGACACTCTGACCAATGGAACAGAATAGAAAGCCCAGAAATAAAACCACATATATATGGTCAAATAATCTTTGATAAAGGGGCCAACAACACACAATGGAGAAAAGAAAGCCTCTTCAACAAATGGTGTTGGGAAAACTGGAAAGCCACATGCAAAAGAATGAAACTCGACTACAGCCTGTCCCCGTGTACTAAAATTAATTCAAAATGGATCAAAGACCTAAATATAAGACCTGAAACAATAAAGTACATAGAAGAAGACATAGGTACTAAAATCATGGACCTGGGTTTTAAAGAACATTTTATGAACTTGACTCCAATGGCAAGAGAAGTGAAGGCAAAGATAAATGAATGGGACTACATCAGAATTAAAAGTTTTTGCTCAGCAAGAGAAACTGATATCAAAATAAACAGACAGCCAACTATATGGGAACTGATATTTTCAAATGACAGCTCAGATAAGGGCCTAATATCCAAAATTTACAAAGAACTCATAAAACTCAACAACAAACAAACAAGCAATCCAATAAAAAAATGGGAAGAGGACATGAACAGACACTTCTCCCAGGAAGAGATACAAATGGCCAACAGATATATGAAAAGATGCTCAGCTTCATTAGTTATTAGAGAAATGCAAATCAAAACTACAATGAGATACCACCTCACCCCTGTTAGATTAGCTATTATCAACAAGACGGGTAATAGCAAATGTTGGAGAGGCTGTGGAGAAAAAGGAACCCTCATTCACTGTTGGTGGGACTGTAAAGTAGTACAACCATTATGGAGGAAAGTATGGTGGTTCCTCAAAAAACTGCAAATAGAACTACCTTATGACCCAGCAATCCCTCTACTGGGTATATACCCCAAAACCTCAGAAACATTGATACGTGAAGACACATGTAGCCCCATGTTCATTGCAGCACTGTTCACAGTGGCCAAGACATGGAAACAACCAAAAAGCCCTTCAATAGAAGACTGGATAAAGAAGATGTGGCACATATACACTATGGAATACTACTCAGCCATAAGAAATGATGACATCAGATCATTTACAGCAAAATGGTGGGATCTTGATAACATTATAAGGAGTGAAATAAGCAAAGCAGAAAAAAACAAGAACTACATGATTCCATACATTGGTGGAACATAAAAATGAGACTAAGAGACATGGACAAGAGTGTGGTGGTTACCAAGGGTGGGGGGGGAGGGAGGACATGGGAGGGAGGGAGGGAGAGTTAGGGGGAGGGGGAGGGGCACAGAGAACTAGATAGAGGGTGACGGAGGACAATCTGACTTTGGGCGAGGGGTTTGCAACATAATTTGATGACAAAATAACCTAGACATGTTTTCTTTGAATATATGTACCCTGATTTATTAATGTCATCCCATTACCATTAATAAAAATTTATTAAAAAAAAAAAAAAAATACTTCCCAAAATCCTCCATGACATAACTCATCACAGAAGGGATCAACTGACTGTAGTATTAAACAAAGACTGATGGAGCAACCTTTTTTTTTTTTTTTTTTGTATTTTTCTGAAGCTGGAAACAGGGAGAGACAGTCAGACAGACTCCCGCATGCGCCCGACCGGGATCCACCCGGCACGCCCACTAGGGGGCAACGCTCTGCCCACCAGGGGGCGATGTTCTGCCCCTCCGGGGCATCGCTCCACTGCTACCAGAGTCACTCTAGCACCTGGGGCAGAGGCCAAGGAGCCATCCCCAGGGCCCGGGCCATCTTTGCTCCAATGGAGCCTTGGCTATGGGAGGGGAAGAGAGAGACAGAGAGGAAGGAGGG
This sequence comes from Saccopteryx bilineata, assembly GCF_036850765.1. Lineage (NCBI taxonomy): Eukaryota > Metazoa > Chordata > Mammalia > Chiroptera > Emballonuridae > Saccopteryx > Saccopteryx bilineata. Next base: position 343,717,250 of record NC_089490.1, on the reverse strand, counting down.
GGTGGGGGTGGAGAAGCAAATGGGTGCTTGTCCTATGTGCCCTGGCCGGGAATCAAACCCGGGTCCCCCGCACGCCAGGCCGACGCTCTACCGCTGAGCCAACCGGCCAGGGCGCAACTTTTCTAAGATATCAGAAAATGTGATGAGTTTTTTCTTCATCTTGTAACTAACATAATCTTGAAAAAATTATACAAGTGAGACATGGATTAGAACCGTACCCAAAGGGACCCTCCTGAAACAAATTTTGTATAGTTTCTTCCCTTTGTGAGTAATAAATTTGTACTAGTAATTAGGTGTTTATTTTATTAATAAAAGCATTTCCCCCATTAAATAGTAACTGCAGCTTAAAATGGCTTAAAAATATTATATGTCTGTGTTCTCTACGTAAGGCATTCTAACTTACTATTCTGTGGCAGGGGAAAACATTGGATATTTATTTTAAATTATACAAAATACTGCTCCTTACTAAAACATCTCCTGTCCTTCTACATGCCACATTCTTGAAAAGTGGGAAGAAAACTCAAATTAGCCAAACTATGAAATACCCTTGAAATTCCATGCCCTCAAGGACTGCCCTTTTTCTGACGCTCTGTGTTCTTTCCCATCAAGGAATCCTTGATTATCTCCCTGTCAACAGGTACTTGTAGCCGCATGTTTTGAAAATATCTCCACTCAAACTTCATTATGTCACTTATAAAAGTTTTTTTAGGCCCTGACTGATTAGCTCAGTCTGTTAGGAGCTTAGGAGCATCGTCCTGAAATGACAGGTTGTAAATTCAATCCCCAGTCAGGACACACACAGGAAGCAAACAATGAATACATGACTGAATGAACAACGAATGAATGCTTTCCTTCCCATTCCTTCTCCCTCCCTTCCTCTCCTGTCTCTCTAAAAATCAATAAATTTTTAAAAAGCCCCAGACAGATAGCTCAGTTGGTTGGAGCATCACCCCAGAGCATGGAGGTTGCCCATTCAATTCCCTGGTCAGAACACATACAGGAGCAGCTTGGTGTTCCTGTCCTTCTTTATAAAAAAATAAAATAAAAATATTTTAGCTACATATTATAAAGGATTAACCAATATATCTTAGTCCTGTCAGGAATAGGCTGGAAAATAGCTCACAGAAAGACTAACCTTGAACATCACTGGAAGGACCATATCAGATACTCTGAACTCCAGTAGAGCAATTAAAGTAGAAGGAATTGATAATTGGATATACATTTCCTAACTAAAATGACATCACTCACCTACAAGAATTGAAAAGGTACAGCCATTAGAGATCATATACCTAGGTTCTTCTGAGAACCACTAGAAGTCAACAGCTAACCCAAGATCCTTGTAACCAGCCAACAACTACGTGATGTAGAGCAGCTGTCAAAAAAAGCAATAGGAAAAGATTCTCCTGATAAACACCAAACTCACCTTTGAATGTTTTTTTTTTTATCTTATGGTCATATTTTTGTTTTCATTGACTTCAGGTTATACACCACTGATTTGGCCTATTATGTTTCTCTTACTTAAAACAATAATTTGCCCAACTCTGGGATTTTCTAGACAACCATCACCATAACTATAATTCAGTTCCACTAACCTATTACTAATGTGGACAACTTGAAAATATACTGAACAAGCAATTCCACTTCTGGGTACATACCCAAAGAAACCCAAAACACTAATTCAAAAGAATACATGACCCTTATGTTCACTGCAATGTTATTTACAATAGCCAAGCTGTGCTGACCAGACAGTGGTGCAATGGATACAATAGCCAAGCTATGGAACCAACCCAAGTGCCCATTAATACATGAGTGAATAAAAAAGTTGTGGTACATATATACAATGGAATATTACTCTGCCATAAAAAGAATATCTTACCATTTACAAAAGCATGGATGAACCTAGAGGGTATTATGCTAAGTGAAATAAGTCAATCAGAGAAAAACAAATTCCATATGATTTCACTTATATGTGGAATCTAAAGAGAATAAATGAACAATCTTGAAACAGATGCATAGATACAGAAAAGAAACTGATGGTGGCCAGAGAAAGAGGGTTTGAGAAATTAGGTGAAAGAGGTAAGGAATTAAGAAGTACAGATTGGTAGTTACAAAATACTCATGGAGATGTAAAGTACAGCATAGGGAAAACAGTCAATAATATAATAACTATGTACGATGTCAGGAGGGTACGGGAAATATTGGGGGGGGAATACTATGTAAAGTATATGATTGCCTAACCATAATCTGTGCACCTAAACTAATACAAATTATTGAGTGTAAACTTTAATTGAAAAATAAGCCCTGGCTGGTTCGCTTAGTGGTACAGCATCAGCCTGGCATGTGGAAATCCCAGGTTTGATTTCTGGTCAGGGCACACAGGAGAAGCGACTATTTGCTTTTCCACCCCTCCTCCTCTTCTCTCTCCACCTCCCACAGCCACAGCTCAGATGGTTTGAGCAAGTTGACCCTGGGCACTGAGGATGGCTCCATGCTCCATGGCCTTGCCTCAGGCACTGAAATAGCTCTGTTGCTGAGCACCAAAGCAGCAGCCCCAGATGGGCAGAGCATTGCCTGGTAGGGGACTTCCTGGGTGGATCCCAGTTGGGGTACATGTGGGAGTCTGTTTCTCTTCTTTCCTGCCTCCCACCTCTCACTTAATTTAAAAAAAAATAAAAAAATGTTAAAAAGTAATAAAAAAAATTAAAGAAAATATGCTGAACATACCATCCCTTGCCAACTTCTAGCATGTATGAAATGCTTCTAAAGAAAATTTGATCAAAAAATATCCTAATCAATAGCCTTAAAAGATGTTAGACTGCTATCAATTGGTATAGATGAGTGTATGGATGGATGGATGGATGGACACACATGCAGACAGTCAGTGGAGGATTGCCACAATTATACTTAAATATTATGATTCAACTTGATTATAAATCAATCTAATTCCCAATCATTTCCCTATTTATAGGTTACACTAGCTACTACATTACAGCATATAAAATTTCTAAAAATTGAAAGCAATGAGTTATTCCTATGACTAGAAGAAAAATTCAAATTGTTTAGGTATAGAAATAACTGAATGTAATATAAGGATGTGTCATCCTGACTGTATTGGTTTGCAAAAGCTGCTGTAACAAATTACTACAAACTTGGTAAGTTATAAAACAGAAATGAGTAACCTGAAATTAACTCTAGTTTAGCACTTATCACAATGTATAATTGATTATTTCATATTCTAGCCAGTGAGCTCCATTAAGGCTGGGTGTATGTTTATTCATCATAATATTCTTTCTGTCTAATACTCAACAGGTACTCAATAAATATTTTTTGAATGGTAATAAGAGATAATGAAGAAAAAAATATTTCTAATCTTCCTTAGCCATCATTGTGAGCTACTTAAAATGCCCAGGAAAATGTAATGTAAATGGTAGGCACATTGTAAAAGTTTATGAAATGTTTGGATGAAAAAGAATTAAATGGCAATAGGAAGATTATAAGTTGTCTTCAAAATTTCCAGTGACTGTAGAAAGCAGTAATTAGACTGACTGTATTGCTGGAAAAGCCAGCCTGGCAATGCTATAATCCTGCTACCAAATTGGAACAAAATTGTGTGTAAGCTTGACTATCTTGATCTAAAACCTTTATCTCCAGGAGCAGGACTTGACCGTGTACAGGAGAGAAGATCAATGCAGGATTGTTGAGCTGGAGAACGTGTCTTACCTGTGGTTGTACAAACCATTGGCCAGCATTCAGAGTCGACAGAAAATTCCAATAGAATAAGGAGCCTCCTCTGAAGGAGGCATTTGGCTTGACCTCCTTGATATTGGTTGTTCTTCTCAGATCATGGTCATGCATGAGAAAAGGCACCCCATCAAAACTGCAGGCCGAGGGAGAAAAGAAGAAAAAGGGTGGATAGGCTGAACTCAACCACCCTGGCAGATAGGGTTCTCAAAAAACTCATCAAGATCATGTCTTACTAGGGTCCATACTCCCTCTCAAATCTCAGCAAAGGCATAAGTACTAGTTGGTATACTTTGATGTCCATATTTTTTCTGTCCTAGATATTAATCTTTTGTGACATATAATAATCATCCCAGTGATGGTAAAAGATTAGCTTCCCTATCTAGGGGCTTTCTGACTTTACAAAAACAATAATAGATACAGTAGGAACCTGAGATGAGTGGGGTAATTATGAGGTGAGGCCTGGAGGTCCCAGAACTGTACTAAGCAGGATCCATACAATCCCCATATTTTTCTGAACCATTTCCCAGCAAGGCACCTGCCCTGAGTATTTCTGATCCTAGACCCTTCACATCGATGGTATCATTAGAAAATTTCCTGATTCTTGTTCTGTTATCTGCTATTTGCCTTGAAAAATTTATACTATTATGAAAATCTCTCTTCTTTTCCCATTAAAATATGTATGAAGAGAACTCTGTAATGACCAGAAGGGACTAATAGGGTAGAGATTTAGCCTCCTCCCTATGAACAACTAAAAAACTAGAAAAAATAAAGGAAATAACTTTTCAGCCAATTGACAACAGCACAGTATGATGATCTCAGAAAAGACAAATAAATGAACTAAACTCTACCTAATTACCCAAGTTTCCTTTTTGCAGGTGAATATAAGACGGCGGCCCAGGGAAGGGAAACCTAAAACACACCCAGCTGCCATGCTGAAATGAGGAGAAAGGGATGAGATCAAGGAAAAGACAAGACAGAATTTGCATATTGGAGTCCCATAGAAGATGGAGCTATACTAAATAAATACATCAAAGAGTTCTAGAGAAACATGTATAAACATACCTTCAGTGTATGGCTTAATATCAACCTGTACATATGCAAAGTAAAACTCTATGAATCTTGTAATGTCTCTCATGTTACCAAAATTTACCAGACATATAAAGAAGCAGGAAAATATAACCATAACCAAGAGAAATTACTCAATAAAGAAAACTTGGAAGTGAAAGAGATAACAGAAGCAGTAAATAAGCATATTAAATTATGTAAAATAGAAATATACATGACATATAATAGATATAAAGAACATGAATATGATAATATAACCATAAGAGTAAAAAATGGAAATTATAGAGCTGAAAAATATAATAACATGTAAATTTTACTGGAAGAAATGAACAGATTAGATATTATAGATCATGTAAAGATCAATGAATTTGAAGATAGAGGAGTAGAATCTCTCTAAATGACCTGTAAGAAATATCAAGCAGTTTCAAATTATGTGTAATTAGATCCTAAAAAAATCTCCAAAATTTGATGAAAATTATGCAATAGGAGATCCAAGAATCTTAATAAATACCAAGAAAGATAAATATGGAAGTATACCTACATATCCCACATTAAGAAATATTATAACAGAATTGGTGAAAACTGATGAAGAAAACAAAAATGTGAAAGTAGCCAGTGGGAGGAAAAAGACATATTTTGACAGAAATAAAGATAAGCACAGAACAGACTTATTATCAACAAATATAAAAGATATAAAACAATGAAACAACATATTTTAAATGCTGAAGAAAATCAACTGTCAACTTAAAATTCTTCAAAATGAATGGGAGATGAGAAATGCAGGAAGATAGCAAAGTAGGAAGTCCCAGTAATCTGTCTCCCAACCTAGACAACAACTGCACTGGCTGGTTTTGATGTAACTATGTATTTTGGAAGTATGGAGTCTACCGAAGGCTTGCAATTTTCAGGGAATATCATGGAAGTAAACTGGGGTTAATTTCAGTCCATTTTAGCACCTAGCCCAGTAGTAGCTACCCATCCCACTACTCCAGCCACATGAAGAACAAATGTGTTCAGATTCCTGGAACAGCTTGTACAGCAGCTAGTGACAGCTGGAGTGGCAAAAAAGTACTACTCTGTACTCCAAATATAAGGGATCCGCACGCTGGTCGATGATTGCTGCTTCTTGTCACAGAAAGGCAGACAGAGTGGCAGGCAACCACTGTTGTTGAACCTTTCCACACTATTGCAAAGCCCTCACCTTCTGGCTGAAGTGCCTTCCAAGGTATTTAATGGGCCACCATCCTTTTTACTCCTCATCATTTTTTTTCCTTTTTCTGCTTTTGAAAGCCATCTTTTCAAGACCAACAGATGAAACACAGCTGAATATATGGGGGAAACTGGAAAGTAACTATGCATGCCAAAAGGATGGATCAGGAAAACCTCAAGTTTACATCTCAATGTGATCCATGTCTCAGAGACATGCTACAATCATTAAAAAAAATAATAAAAACAAAAAATAACAAACTCTGGCAAAGGAGAAGAATCTGATTTCCAGTGTCACAACATTATAAGACTCAAATGTCCACTTTTCTACCAAATAAAAAAAGAATACAAAAATTAGGGTAGTATGTCCCATTATAAGTCAAAAAATAAATCAACAAAAACTATCCCTATAAAAAAGAGCTGGTGGCAGATATATTAGACAGACTTTAAAACAAATGTCTTAAAGGCACTCAAAGAAGTAAAGAAAAATAGGGATAAAGTCAAGAAAACAATATATGAGAAAAATTGAAATATCAACAAAGAGATTTTAAAAACTCTAAAAAGAAACCAAAAAGAAATTATGAAACTAAAAAGTCGAATAATTGAAATGAAAAACTGGCCAGAACAGTGGTCTTCAAACTGCGGCTCGCGAGCCACATGCGGCTCTTTGGCCCCTTGAGTGTGGTTCTTCCACAAAATACAACATGCGGACGCTACCTCAATAAGGAATGTACCTACCTATATAGTTTAAGTTTAAAAAATTTGGCTCTCAAAAGAAATTTCAATCATTGTACTGTTGATATTTGGCTCTGTTGACTAATGAGTTTGCTGACCACTGGGCTAAAGAAATTTAAAGGCAGATTTAAGCAGTCAGAAGAAAGAATCAGTAGACTTCAAGATAGAACAATAAACATTATTGAGTCTGAGGAAAGACTGTAGAACATGAACAGAGTCTAAGAGATACTGTGACACCAAATTCAGACAAACTTCACTGCAAGAAAATAAAACTACAAACCAAAATACTTTGTAAACAATGATGCAAAAATCCTCAACCAAATACAAACAGAATTCAGTATTGTATTAAAAGTATTATATGCCATGACCAAGTGGGATTAATTCCTAAAATGAAAAGATGGTTTAACATACCAAAACCCATCAATTTAACATACCACATTAACACCATGGAGGGGAAAGAAAATACATGATTACCATTAATAAACCCACATCATACTGTTAAATGATTTATAACAAAGGTACCAAGATCATTCAACAGAGAAAAGACAATCTTTTCATCAATGGTGCTGAAAAAACTGGGTATTCACATGAAGAAATAAATTGGACCTTTACCTAATACCACATATAAAAATGAACTCAAAATGAATCCAAGACCCTAAATGTAAAAATTAAAACAATAAAACTCTTAGAAGAAAACATGAGAAAATCTCCATGACACTGGATTTGGCAATGATTTTTTTTTTATATGACAACAAAAGAAAAATCAGACAAATTTGGCTTCATGAATATTTCTGTGCATGAAAAGTCATTATCAACACTGTAAAAAGTCAAACACACAGAATGGGAGAAAGTATTTGAAAATCATATATCTGAAATCCTAAATTTCAAAAGAAAAAAAAGATCCTGATTCAAAATTTGGCAGAGGGCTTGAATAAACGTTTCTCAAAAAAAATTATAAATGCACCTGTTAGACTGGCTATTAGCAACAAAACAGGTAATAAGTGTTGAAGAGGCTGTGGAGAAAAAGGAATTGTCACTCACTGCTGGTGAGAATGAAAACGGGTACAGCCATTATGGAAAAAGTATGGTGATTCTTCAAAAAATTAAGAATAGAACTACCATATGACCCAGCAATCCCTCTACTGAGTATCTACCCAAAACATTAAAAAACATTGGTATGTAAAGACACATGCACCCCCATGTTCATCACAGCATTATTCACAGTGGCCAAGACATGGAAACAACCAAAATGTCTCTCGATAGAGGACTGGATAAAGAAGATGTGGTACAAATATACACTGGAATACCACTCAGCCATAAGAAATAATGACACATTGCCATTTACGACAACATGGATGGACCTTGAGAACATTATACTGAGTGAAATAAGTAAATTAGAGAAAGCTAAGAACTGTATGATTTTACACATGGTGGAATACAAAATTGAGACTCATGGACATAGATAAAAGTGAAGTGGTTACCAAGCGGAGGAGTGTGTGGGGGTAGGGGGAGTAAAGAGGGACAAATATATTGTGACAGAAAATCATTTGACTTTGGCTGATGGTACATAACACAATCAACAGTTCAAATGCTATAGAAATGTTTGTCTGAAACCTATGTACTTTATTGATCAATATCACCCTATTAAATTTAATTTTCTAAATAAAATTTTTAAAAAGAAAAAAATTGTGAATGGTCAAAAGCACATGAAAAGATGCTCAACATCACTGATCACTAAGGAAATGCAAATCAAAACTATAAAGGGATACCACCTCACAACCAGTAGCATGGCTACTAACAACAACAAAAGAACAGAAAAGAACAAAAGGGCTGGCCAAAATGTGGAGGATTTGGAACTCTTGTGCAGTGGTGGTGGGAACATAAGATGGTACAGCTACTGTGGAACATAAAAATTATTATATATATTGTACCTTATATCAATAAATTAAAAATAGAATTATCATATGATCCAGCAATCCCACTTATATATCTAAAAGAACGAAAAGCAGAGTCTCAAAGAGATACTTATACAACCATGTTGATAATAACATCATTCACTGTATTTAAAATGCAAAAACAACACGTGTCCATCAACTGATCAAACAGAATAGCAAAGTGTGACATATATATAAAAAATAGACACACATACACACACACGAGTATTATAAAACAGGCTACTTTGAGGACTTTATGCTAAGTGACATGAGCCAGTCACAAAAAAACAAATACTGTATGATTCTACTTATATTAGTACCTAGTCAAAATTATATATAGAAAAAATAGAATAGGGTTGCCAGGGTTTTAGGGGAGGGTGGAATGGCAAGTTATTGTTTAATGGGTATACAGTCTCAGTTTCACAAGATGAAAAGAGCTATAGAGAATGATGGTTGAAGGATGCATATTATAAATATATATAATACCACTGAGTTATACACATAAAAGTTATTAAGATGGTAAATATTATGTTTTTAATTTTACACAATTTTTTAAAATTAAAAAAAAAAAAACCTGGCTGGTTGGCTCAATAGTAGAGTGTTGACCTGGTGTGTGGAAGTCCCAGATCGGTTCCCAGTCAGGGCACACAGGAGAGGTGACCATCTGCTTCTCCATCCCCCTTCTCGCTTCCTCTCTCTCTATTCCACTCCCGTAGCCATGGCTCGATTGACTGGAGCACGTTGGCCGGGCACTAAGGATTGCTACATGGATCCTCCCAGTTGGGGCATAGGCAGGAGTCAGTCTCTGCACCTCCTCTACCTTCACTTAAAAAAAAGCGCCATCACAAAATATACACATGGGATAGCAACCCAGATGACAATGATTTTCTCGACGAATAAGTGCATTTCAAAGTGGAAAGATGAAGAATTAAATATAAGTTTAAAACAATTATACCTATGTTATTAATATTTGTGCTTGAGGAATGCATGGGTATTTGGTAATTTTAAGTATGTTAAAGAGAATCTGGCCTAGGTTACCTCTGTAATTTCAATATGAAATATGAAGTTGAGTAACTGATCTAGACTTGTGATTTTAAGTTCAAATCTAACTACATTTATTAAAAATTTTTAAATATAAAAACATTGAAGGTTTATGTAGTTACAGATTTAACATATTAGACCTTGAGAACATTATACTGAGTGAAATAAGTTAATTAGAAAAAACTAAGAACTATGTCATTTCACACATAGGTGGGATATAAAACTGAGACTTATGGACATAGATAAAAGTGAAGTGGTTACCAGGGGGAGGGAAGTAAGGGGGAGGAGTGAGGGAAGGGAGTGAAAAGAAACAAATATACAATGATGGAAAATAATTTGACTTTGGATGATGGGTACACAACATAATCAATAATTTAAATTCTATAAAAATATTTCCTTGAACCCTATGTACTTGTATTGATCAAATTTAAAGTTAATCTTCTAAATAAAAATTTAAAGATATTAGATTTATAGGAATTACGTAAGAATTCTGGAAAAATTTAAGTTAGAAAACAGCTGTACCAAAAAAAAAAACCTTATTAAATGCATAATTGCAGTTTAAACTTCTAAAGTACTTACTTAACTAAAATAGAGTTAAATATTATTAAAAAGCCCTCAAAAATGATGGCTATTGGCCCTGGCCGGTTGGCTCAGTGGTAGAGCATTGGCCTGGCGTGCGGAAGTCCCAGGTTCGATTCCTGACCAGGGCACACAGGAGAGGCGCCCATCTGCTTCTCCATCCCCCCTCCTTCCTCTCTGTCTCTCTCTTCCCCTCCCGCAGCTGAGGCTACATTGGAGCAAAAAGATGGCCCGGGCGCTGGGGATGGCTCTTTGGCCTCTGCCCCAGGCGCTAGAGTGGCTCTGGTCATGGCAGAGCGATGCCCTGGAGGGGCAGAGCATCGCCCCCTGGTGGGCGTACGGGATGGATCCCAGTCGGGGCGCATGCGGGAGTCTGTCTGACTGCCTCCCCGTTTCCAGTTTCAGAAAAATACAAATAAATAAATAAATAAATAAATAAAATAAAAAAGGCTAAAATGTTAGACTTACAAATGCAATAAGGTTTATAAGTAAAAGCTTAAGTAAGAGCTAATGTTCTAAATTTAACAGATTAAGCACTTGTTTTTATTTCAACCAAAGTAAAATGTTTCTGGCACACAAAAATGACCTCAAAGCATTAAATAAAGTTATATTTAACAAAAAAAGAAAAGGATAATGAAAATGTTTTCATACAAACTAAAGACAGGCTAATTCATTTCTAGCAAAGCTGCATTATAAGAAAAATTAAAAGACATTCTTAGGTAAAAAGTAGATACAAATTGAAAACTTGCACCTACACAGAATGAAGAGTATGAGATATGATAAACATATAAGTAAATATATAAAACTTTTTCTCATTTTTTATTTTTAAAAAGACTGTTAAAAGCAAATATTAATAACAATGTATTGAGATACCAGACTGTAATAGGTCAAATAATAGGTAAAATAGAAATATACTGTTAAAAGATTTGCATTTTACACAAAAAAATGTATAATATTTAAAGGAGAAAGCATTAGCTTAAAAAACATATTGTAATTCCAGTGCAACCACTAAGTTAAAAAAGTACAGCTAATAAGCTAATAGTGAAGATAAAGTTCTAAAAACACTTAAGCTAAAAAAGGCAGGAATGAAAAAACAAACAGCAAAATAGTGGTGTATTCACCTCAGGTGTAACATTTAAGAGTGGTCCCCCCCAAAATTAATAATCAAGATTGACGTTATTTTAATGCAGTATTTTAACAATCGATGTAAAAATTCACGATAAACAAAATATTAAAATTTAAATATAGACAGAATTAGTATTACTGATTTTTCATTTTGCCTCAGGCTCTCATCTGGCTTGGCATGTCACGTCTTTATTGAAATATCTGACATTTTGTTCATCATGGAGGTTAAAGAGTGGGCCAATACTGAGAGAAATTACTGCGCTCTCTCTCCCACCTTCTGCCTACCTCCCACACATATACTTCTTAGGTACAATATTTACAATTTCTCTTAAAACACTATGTAAACACTGAGTTGGTGGGGAAGCAATGAGGCAAGAGGCCCACGAAGCTTGCTGTGATCTTTCAGTCCCTCTGCATCAGCTTGCATTGACGACCAGAGACTGCTGGCAAGATTTCTTCCTCTGGCCCATAGGAGGAGCTCCATGGTGCTTCAGAAAACAAGACTCAGGCTACTCCAGAGAGGTGCTGCTCCATGCTCAGTGAAGGTACAGCTGGCTGGGCTTTTATGCCAAAACTCAGCAGCCAAAAGTCTTCACAAAGAATCTTAGCAGGGCCCCCCCAGGCTTTCTCTCAGATGCTAAATAACTGTTTACATTACTTGCTTTTGCATTTTGTAATATAGACATGCCACCTCCTTTATAAATGTCTCTCAAAAATATATTCAAATGAAAGTTTCATATAAATGTTTGACATTTCTTAAGAACAACATGTTTGCAATTTTACAAAGTGGGGTGAACACTGTCAAAAAATAGTTTACAGCAGTGGTTCTCAACCTTTCTAATGCCGTGACCCCACAATACAGTTCCTCATGTTGCGGTGACCCCAAACCAAAAAATAATTTTGGTGGCTACTTCATAACTGTAATTTTGCTACAGTTATGATTCGAAATGTAAATACCTGATATGCATTATGTATTTTCCGATGGCTTTAGGCGACCCCGCTGGGGTCGCGACCCACAGGTTGAGAACCGCTGCTTTACAGTGTACAGATGATGCATGGTGAAAAATTACACCTGAAACCTATCTAATTTTATTAACCAAAGTCACCCAAATAGTCTATTTTTAAAAAGTTCACTTTGGCTGTGGGCAGGGATGAGAATTTCTTTAAAAATATGTTATCCCAAGTCTCAAAAATTTTAACATTTTGAGAGGAAGAAGAGATGGTAGGAGTGAGCAAAGAAAACTACATAGGAAACAGCCAGGAAGGAGGGAAATCAGGAGAATATGATACTCTGGAAGACAAATATGCAAATGTCTTTAAAAATGTGGAAGTATTTAAATGCTGAGCAGTTAAGATGAAAACAGAAATTTTACCATCATGTTTGGAAAGTCTGAGGTCACTGATAACTTAGTGAGAGCCCAGTAAAGTATGGAAAAGGCTGGTAGGGATGGGCTCAAAAAGGACTGGAGAGGCAGAAGGAAGAGAGGGAGTAGAAGGTACCCTTTGAAGGAATGTTGCCTTTAAGAAAGTAAAGATACAGGGCATAAACTGGAACACAACACGGAGTCCTGAAAAGCTTTAAAATGTCAGGATGAATCATCTCCATCAACATACAACATGATATAACTCATTAATAATGTATGTGTATATGTATCTATATATATGCATACTACTACAAATGTTATCATACATATAGATTTGTGTGACCACCACAACTGGGACACAGATCTGTTCCACTGTCACAAAGAAATTCCTTCACTAACCACTGGTAACCACTAATATGTCCTCTGTCACTATAATTTTCTCATTTTGAGAGTGACATATAGCCCTAGCCAGTTGGCTCAGGGGATAGAGCATCAGCCAGGAATATAGATGTTCTGGGTTCAATTCCTGGTCAGGGCACAAAAGAGAAGTGACCATCTCACCTCTCTCCCCCCCTTCTCTCCCTTTTCCCTTCATGCAGCCATTGGCTCGATTGGTTTGAGTGTTGGCCCTGGGCTCTGTGGATAGTTCAATTGGTCAGAGCATCAGCCTCAGGCACTAAAACTGGCTCGGTTGATTTGAGGATCAGCTCCAGACAAGGGTTGCCAGGTCCCATTCAGAGTGTATGCAGGAGCCTGTCTCACTATCTCCCCTCCTCTCCTTTCACTTAAAAATAAATAAATACAAGTACATACATACATACATTACATACAAACATACATTACACACATATATACATATATACATAGTGATAAAGCTATATTGTACTTAGGAGTAGAACTGTTAGTTCATATGGTAATTCTATGCCAAACTTTTTGAAGAAGTGAAAACTAGTTTTCACAGTGTCTCCATCATGTTACACCTCCACCAGCAATGTACAAGGTTTTCAATTTCCCCACACCCTTATCAATATTTATTATTTTCCATTTTTTAATAATAGCCGTTCTAGTATGAAAAGATATCTCATTACTCTTTTGACTTATATTTTCCTAATGACTAATGATATTGAGCATTATTTCATGTGTTTATTGACCATCTATATAACTTCTCTGAAAAGATGTTTCAAGTTCTTTGTCCATTCTTTAATTGAATTGTCTTTCTATTGGAGGAGTTCTTTATATTCTGTATATAAACTTGATCATATTTTCTCCCACTCTGTAACTTATCTTCTAACTTTCTTGATCATGTCCTTTGATACACAAAGGATTTTAATTTTGAAGTCCAGTTTACCTATTTTTTTCCTTTGTTGTTCATTCTTTTAATGTCATATCTAAAAATCTAATGCCAAATCCAATGTCATGAAGATTTATTCTTGTGTTTTCTTGTAAGAGTTTTATGGTATTAGCTATTATATTTATGTAATTGATCCATTTTGAGTTAATTTTAATAGATGGTGTGAGGCAAGAGTCATTGAATTTCTTTGCATCTTTGTGAAAATCAGTTGGTATCAAGGTAATGAAAGACAACTAGCACAAAGAAAGAAAATCTTTGCAAATCACACATCATATAAAAAAGACTTCCTCTTTAACTCATGTATTATTTTCCTAAATTTGTTTGTTTAATTTGAGTCAATTTGTTTAATTTCCAAATGTTTGGAGATGTTCTTTTCTTTTTTTTATTTATTTACTTATTTTTATTTATTTATTTTTAATGGGGTGACATCAGTAAATTAAGATACATATATTCAAAGATAACATGTCCAAGTTATCTTGTCGTTCAATTATGTTGCATACCCATCACCCAAAGTCAGATTGTCCTCTGTCACCCTCTATCTAGTTCTCTTTGTGCCCCTCCCCCTCCCCCCTTCCCTCTCCCTCTCCCCCCTCCCCCCGTAACCACCACACTCTTATCAATGTCTCTTGGTCTCACTTTTATGTCCCATCTACGTATGGAATAATGCAGTCCCTGGTTTTTTCTGATTTACTTATTTCACTCCGTATAATGTTGTCAAGATCCCACCATTTTGCTATAAATGATCTGATGTCATCATTTCTTATGGCTGAGTAGTATTCCATACTGTATATGTGCCACATCTTCTTTATCCAGTCATCTATTGATGGGCTTTTTGGTTGTTTCCATGTCCTGGCCACTGTGAACAATGCTGCAATGAACATGGGGCTGCATGTGTCTTTACGAGTCAATGTTTCTGAGTTTTGGGGGTATATACCCAGTAGAGGGATTGCTGGGTCATAAGGTAGTTCTATTTTCAGTTTTTTGAGGAACCACCATACTTTCTTCCATAATGGTTGTACTACTTTACATTCCCACCAACAGTGGATGAGGGTTCCTTTTTCTCCACAACCTCTCCAACATTTGCTATTACCTGTCTTATTAATAATAGCTAATCTAACAGGTGTGAGGTGGTATCTCATTGCAGTTTTGATTTGCATTTCTCTAATAACTAAAGAAGATGAGCATCTTTTCATATATCTGTTGGCCATTTGTATTTCTTCCTGGGAGAAGTGTCTGTTCATATCCTCTTCCCATTTTTTTATTGGATTGTTTGTTTGTTTGTTGTTGAGTTTTATGAGTTCTTTGTATATTTTGGAATTAGGCCCTTATCTGAGCAGGTGTTTAAAAATATCATTTCCCAATTAGTTGGCTGTCTGTTTATCTTGTTATCAGTTTCTCTTGCTGAGCAAAAACTTCTTAGTCTGATGTAGTCCCATTCATTAATTTTTGCTTTCACTTCTCTTGCCTGCGGAGTCAAATTCATAAAATGCTCTTTAAAGCCCAGGTCCATGAGTTTAGTACCTATGTCTTCTTCTATGTACTTTATTGTTTCAGGTCTTATGTTTAGATCTTTGATCCATTTTGAGTTAATTTTAGTACAGGGGGACAAACTGTAGTCCAGCTTCATTCTTTTGCATGTGGCTTTCCAGTTTTCCCAGCACCATTTGTTGAAGAGGCTTTCTTTTCTCCATTGTGTGTTGTTGGCCCCTTTATCAAAAATTATTTGACTATATATATGTGGTTTTATTTCTGGACTTTCTATTCTGTTCCATTGGTCTGAGTGTCTATTTTTCTGCCAATACCATGCTGTTTTGATTGTCGTGGCCCTATAATAGAGTTTGAAGTCAGGTATTGTAATCACCCAGCTTCATTCCTTTTCTTTAGGATTGCTTTGGCTATTCGGGACTTTTTATAGTTCCATATAAATCTGATTATTTTTTGCTCCATTTCTTTAAAAAATGTCATTGGAATTTTGATGGGAATTGCATTAAATTTGTATATTGCTTTAGATAATATGGCCATCTTGATTATATTTATTCTACCTAACCAAGAACAAGGAAAATTCTTCCATCTCATAATATCTTTTTCGATTTGCCTTAACAATGGTTTATAGTTTTCATTGTATAAGTCCTTTACATTCTTTGTTATGTTTATTCCTAGGTATTTTATTTTTTTTGTTGTTGCAATTGTGAAGGGGATTATTCTTTTGAGTTCATTCTCAAATGTTTCATTGTTGGCATATAGAAAGGCTATTGACTTCTGTATGTTAATTTTATATCCTGCGACCTTACTGTATTGGCTTATTGTTTCTAGTAGTCTTTTTGTGGATTCTTTGGGGTTTTCGATGTATAGGATCATATCATCTGCAAAAAGTGATACCTTTACTTCTTCTTTTCCAATATGGATGCCTTTTATTTCTTTGTCTTGTCTGATTGCTGTGGCAAGAACCTCTAGTACCACATTAAATAAGAGTGGAGAGAGTGGACAACCCTGTCTTGTTCCTGATTTAAGGGGGAAAGCCTTCAGTTTAGTGCCATTTAATATGATGTTAGCTGATGGTTTATCATATATGGCCTTTATCGTGTTGAGATATTTTCCTTCTATACTCATTTTGTTGAGAGTCTTAAACATAAAATTGTGTTGTATTTTATCAAAAGCCTTTTTTGCATCTATTGATAATATCATGTGGTTCTTGTTCTTTGTTTTGTTGATATGGTGTATTATGTTAACCGTTTTACGTATGTTGAACCATCCTTGAGATTCTGGGATGAATCCCACTTGATCATGATGTATTATTTTTTTAATATGTTGTTGTATTCGATTTGCTAGTATTTTGTTTAGTATTTTAGCATCTGTATTCATTAGAGATATTGGTCTGTAGTTTTCTTTTTTTGTGCCATCCTTGCCTGGTTTTGGTATAAGGGTTATATTTGCCTCACAAAATGTGTTTGGAAGTATTGCTTCTTCTTCAATTTTTTGGAAGACTTTCTGTAGAATAGGAACCAAGTCTTCTTTGAAGGTTTGATAAAATTCGCTGGTATAGCCGTCAGGGCCTGGACTTTTATTTTTGGGGAGGTTTTTAATAGTTTTTTCTATTTCTTCTCTACTAATAGGTCTGTTTAGGCTTTCTACTTCTTCTTGACTCAGTCTAGGAAGGTTGTATTGTTCTAGGAATTTATCCATTTCTTCTAGGTTGTTGAATTTAGTGGCATAAAGTTTTTCATAGTATTCTACAATAATTCTTTGTATATCTACGATGTCTGTGGTGATTTCTCCTCTTTCATTTTGGATTTTGTTTATATGAGTTCTTTCTCTTTTTTCCTTGGTAAGTCTTGCCAAGGGTTTGTCAATTTTGTTGATCTTTTCAAAGAACCAGCTCCTTGTTCTATTAATTTTTTCTATAGTTTTTCTGTTCTCTATTTCATTTATTTCTGCTCTGATTTTTATTATCTCCTTTCTTCAGCTGGTTTTGGGTTGTCTTTGTTCTTCTTTTTCTAGTTCCTTCAGGTGTGAAGTTAAGTGGTTCATTTGGGCTCTCTCTTGTTTGTTCATATATGCCTGAAGTGATATGAACTTCCCTCTTATCACTGCTTTTGCTGCATCCCATAGATTCTGATATGTCATATTGTCATTTTCATTTGTCTGTATATATCTTTTGATCTCTGCACTTATTTCTTCCTTGACCCATTCATTCTTTAAAAGTATATTGTTTAGTTTCCCCATTTTTGTGGGATTTTTTCCCTCTTTTTTGCAGTTGAATTCTAGTTTCAAGGCTTTATGATCAGAAAATATGCTTGGAACAACTTCGATTTTTCTGAATTTTCTGATGTTGTTTTTGTGGCCCAACATATGGTCAATTCTTGAGAATGATCCATGTACATTGGAGAAAAATGTATAGTCAGTCATTCTGGGATGAAATGTCCTGTAGATGTCTATCATATCCAGGTGCTCTAGTATTTTGTTTAAGGCCGCTATATCTTTGTTGATTCTCTGTTTGGATGACCTATCTAGAGCCGTCAGCGGTGTATTGAGGTCTCCAAGTATGATTGTATTTTTGTCAGTTTTTGTTTTAAGGTCAATAAGTAGCTGTCTTATATATTTTGGTGCTCCTTGGTTTGGTGCATATATATTAAGAATTGTTATGTCTTCTTGATTCAGTGTCCCCTTAGCCATTATGAAATGGCCAATTTTGTCTCTGAGTACTTTTGCTGTCTTGTAGTCAGCATTATCAGATATGAGTATTGCTATACCTGCTTTTTTTTGGATGTTATTTGCTTGGAGTATTGTTTTCCAGCCTTTCACTTTGAATTTGTTTTTATCCTTGTTACTTAGATGAGTTTCTTGTAGGCAGCATACAATTGGATTTTCTTTTTTGATCCATTCGGCTACTCTGTGCCTTTTTATTGGTGAGTTTAATCCGTTTACATTTAGTGTAATTATTGACACTTGTGAGTTCCCTATTGCCATTTTATAGATTGCTTTCTGTTAGTTTTGTGCCTTGTTTGATTCTTCTCTTTCGTTTTTCTATCTTTTGTTTTTATTTGGTTGTGTTCCATACATCTTTCCTCTGTTGCTATCTTTTTTAAATCATGTGCTTCTGTGGTGGTTTTTTCAATGGTGGTTACCATTAAGTAATGAAAAGGGTTCCTACCCTGTTCATTGTAGTGCACTATTTTGTGAGTACTTTTGCACTCCATCGCCCTTTGCTACTGTTAATCTCCATCCTCTCCCCCCCTTTTTTATTGTTGTCACAGTTTAAAGTTGGTTTTGTTATGTTCTTCTTGGAGCTTTTACTTGTGGCTTTGTTGGGTTTTTTTTATTCTTTGTATCTGATTGGAGAACCCCCTTTAGTATTTCTTGGAGTGGGGGTTTTCTGGTGATAAATTCTCTCATCTTTTCTGTATCTGTGAATGTTTTTATTTCTCCTTCATATTTGAAGGATAGCTTTGATGGGTATAGTATTCATGGCTGAAAGTTCCTCTCTTTCAGGACTTTAAATATTGGGGTCCACTCTCTTCTAGCTTGTAGAGTTTCTGTTGAGAAATCTGATGATAATCTAATGGGCCTTCCTTTATATGTTGTATTCTTCTTTTCCCTGGCTGCCTCGAGAATTTTTTCTTTGCAGTTGGTTTGTGCCAATTTTATTATGATGTGCCTTGAAGTAGGTTTGCTGGGGTTAAGAAAACTTGGAGTTCTGTTTGCTTCTAGAATTTGAGGTTTTAGTTCTTTCCACAAGCTTGGGAAGTTCTCATCTATTATTTGTTTGAGTATGTTCTCCATTCCATTTTCTCTCTCTTCTCCCTCTGATATACCTATTATTTTTATGTTATTCTTTTTGATGGAGTCAGATAATTCTTGTAGGGCTATCTCATTTTTTTATTTTAATTTTTGAATCTCTTTCTTCTTCTCTTTGTTGAGCCTCAAGTTGCTTGTCTTCTATTTCACTAATCCTCTCTTCTATCTGGCCTGTTCTATTAGCTAAGCTTGTTACCTCGTTTTTCAGCTCGTGAATTGAGTTTTTCATCTCTGTTTGATTTGTTTTTATAGTTTCAATTTCCTTGGAGATATACTCTTTGTGTTCATCGAGTTGTTTTCTGAACTCCCTAAATTGTCTTTCTGTGTTTTCTTGTATATCTCTGAGTATTTTTAGGATTTCTATTTTAAATTCTCTGTCATTTAACTCCAAGGTTTCCAATATCTTAAATTTTTTCTCCATAGATTTTTCCTCATCTCTCTGTGTTACCTCTCTTTCTTTTGTATCCATGATATTCAATTTTCTCTTCTTTAGTGGCATCTGAGGGTGGTTTTCTTGATAGTATTAATGAGATTTTATAAGAAATAAAAAGATTAAAAAAATAAAAATAAAAAATTGTGTTTTTTAAAAAAATTAATCATTAAATAAAGAAAAATAAAATAAGATAAAAATTTGAGAAAAAAAGGGAATTATTCCTTCCCCTTTTTTTTCCCTCTCCTCTCCTCTCCCCTCTTTCTTGAGAAAATCTTGTGATGAACTGTGAATTATATTGTACTAAATAGAACAAACAATACCTGTACTGAAGGGCCTGAATTGGGGAGAAGTAATAAAGGGGTAAAGGAAAAAGAAAAAAAAGAAAAAGAAATAAATAAAAGAAAAAATATATATATAAAAAAGGGGGGCAGTATAGACCCACAAAAAGCAAATAAGGAAAAAATTTGGGTCAAGAATAAAATGATTTGCTTTTAGGTGTTGGCTGACTCAGAGTTATGATGAGAGGAATAAGAGGAAAACAGGAAAAAGGGGTGGAAAATTAAAAAATTACTATTGTATTTAGTGGAACGAGAACTAGATAAAATGGAGAGCCAGGGATGGGAGCACCGCTAATGTGTTAAAAAGGTGAAGTAAAAACCCTCCAAAATGCCACAAATTTAAGTTTGAGTCCCAGATAAGATAATTTGTTCATTATTGAGGTTTGAATGAGAGAAGACGTAAAGGAGAAAGGAAGAGACTAATATAGAGGGAGAAAAGAGAAAGAGAGAGAGAAAAGATGGAACCACTAAAAGAAGAAAAAAGAAAAAGGAGGAGAGAGAAAGAGAGAGTTAGGGGTTTTGGATTGCAACCCTCATAGAGAGAAAGGAGGAGGAAAGAAAAGGTAATGGGAGATGTAACACTTATGGGTAGTGTAGTTCAAAGAGAGGCAAGAGTAAGACTGAGAGAGAATTAAATGACCAAATTGGAATAGAAAAAAAAAATCAAGAATGAAGAAAAGAGACACAGACGAACAAATATAATAAAATGGGATAGGTTATAAAGTCTGCAGATTATTCTTGATTTTGAGAGGTTATCGTCTTGCTTTTTCTTTTCTGTCTCTCTTCCTGGTCGGTGACTTTGTACCCCGGGTTCTGCCCCTGTGGCATGCTCTGAAAGAGGTTTGCCGTTGATAATTCTCTATGGCGATGTCATGTATTGGGCTTCAGTCTCGTTGGCAGTCAAGGCTCATTAGTGTTTATAGGCTCCAACAGTGAGAGGGTCTCTCACTGTGAGAGTGTTCCTGGAGCCTCTCTCCTAGTCTTTCCTTCCACAATTAGAAGCCTGATAATCCAGCTATGGGGTTGCTGCTGCCTCTGCCTGGATAGTAAGAGGCTCAAAGAGCTGGCAACTCCCCACTCTATTCCCACTCAGCACAAGGCTCTGAGTAAGGCTCAGTCAGTCAGAGCTGCTAGCATAATCAGGTGGGGCTCCCGCCCACTCAAAGACCTCTGGCTCTGCCCCTCTGTGGGATAACACGGGTGCCCACTCCTGAGGCATTCGGAGGAATCTCTTGCCCACTCTCCGTGCGCGCCCACCAGGATGTCAGACCAGCCGTGTCACACTTCGAGTGAAATCCCTATCTGCACGGAAAAGATCGAGCGTTGGAATTGGCTCTCACTCTATCCCTGTGCGTGGCCCCCTCAGGGTGCTGGGGCAGCTCAGAGATTCCTCTCCTGACCCGCTCACAGGCCTCTGGCTCTGCTCCTCTGTGGGAAAACACGGGCGCTCACCCCTGAGGAGTTCGGGAGAATCTCTTGCCCACTCTCCGTGCGCGCCGACCCAGATATCAGGCCAGTTGGAATCAGGCTTTCTCTCACTCCAAGAAAGCCCTCTGCCACATGGAAAAGTTACGGCGTTGGAATTGGCTTTCGCTCTGTCCCCGTGCGGCTTTTCCAGGGCCCTGGGGCTTTGGCTCCTGGCCCGCTCACAGGCCTCTGACTCTGCTCCTCTGTGGGAAAACACGGGCGCCCACCCCTGAGGAGTTCGGAGGAATCTCCTGCCCACTATCCACGCGCGCGCCGACCAGGAGATGCGGAAAATGGCTGCCCCACTTGTCTTTCTTTGTCTGAGTTTGGCGCGCGTGTTAGCTTGAATTGCCCAGGTTTTTCCACGGCTTGGATCTCCGTGCCACAGCCTGGTTTGGCTGTTTATACCGTGGCCTGGATCTATTCACTCCCTATGCCCGCCTTAAGTTTCTATATTCTCAGTTCTCAGTGAAAGCCGTCCTGTTTGGATTAGAGAGGAAGGCGGAGCATTTCCTACTCCCTATTTCCCCCGGGGTTTGACCATATATCTAGCCAATCTTTCGCTCGACCCTACCTTCGGGTGTGTTGTGAAGCATCTGAAGACTCCAAGGATAGGTTTTTCTGTTTCTGGTTGAAGAACTTGTTGAGTTTATGGGGAGATTTTCGGTATCGCTTCCTACTGCGCCATCACTCTGACGTCATCCCAGCTGGAGACGTTCTTTTCAACAGTATTACTTATTTCTAGTGTGATTCCATTGTGGTCATTCTGTATAATTTCAGTTTTTAAATTGGTTGAAGTTTGTTTTATGGCCCAGGATATGATCTATGTTGATATATGTTCTATAGAAACTTGTTCTGCAGTTCTTGGTTTAAGTATTTTATTAATGTCACTTAGATCTTGTTCGTTGATTGTGTTATTTAACTGTTATGCATGCTTAATGGTTTTCTGTTCACTAATTATAACAATGTGTAAGAGAAGCGTGTTGTATTCCTCAATTATAGTTATAGATTTGTCTATTTCTCCTTTTAGTTTTGTCAGTTTTTGCTTCATGTATTTTGAAGCTCTGTTCTTGGGTTCATACGTATTTAGAATTATGTACTATTGAGTTATTTTTTAATTATTATATACTATCTCTCTTTGTCATCATTGCTCTAAAGTTTACTTTGTCTAATATTAATATACCCTTCCAGCTTTGATTAGAATTGGCATAGTATATTTTTTTATACTTTTATTTTTAAGCTACCTATATCATTACATTTACAATTAATTTCTTGTAAATAGCATATGGTTGTCACACTTTAAAAATCTATTCTGGTCCTGGTCGGTTGGTTCAGTGGTAGAGTATAGGCCCAGCATGTGAAAGTCCAGGGTTTGATTCCTGGTCAGGGCACACAGGAGAAGCACCCATCTGCTTCTCTACCCTTTTCCTTCTCCTTTCTCTCTATTTCTCTCTTCCCCTTCCTCAACCAAGGCTCCATTGGAGCAAAGTTGGCCCAGTTGCTGAGGATGGCTCCATGGCCTCTGCCTCAGGTACTAGAATGGCTCTGGTTTCAGCAGAGCAACGTCCCAGATAGGCCAAGCATCATCCCCTGGTGGGCATGCTGGGTGGATCCCAGTTGGGTGCATGTGGGAGTCTGTCTGCCCCACTTCTCACTTCAGAAATATACAAAAAATAAATAAATAAAAATAAAAATCTATTCTGCCAGTCTCTATCTTTTAATTGGCATATTCAGATCATTTACATTTAATATATCTACTGATATGTTAGGATTAAGTCTTCTGTTTTAATATTAGTTTTATATTTGTTCCCTCTGATACTGCTCCCCTGTTTCCTCTTACTGGCTTTCCTGTTGGTTATTTTAACTTCCTTATCTACAGTGTTTTTAAGTATATCTCTTTGCATAAATTTTTTGTGTGGTTACCCTAGAGATTACAGTCTAGTTATGCATTGCACAATGGCATTTCGGTCAATGATGGATCACATACACAATGTTGGTCCCATATAATTATAGTAGATTATATGCAAAAAGTTTGTTAGTGATGCAGAAAGAAAAAGGCTGGACCTAATGAGGATGCTGAATTTGCTGCCTGTTCTAGGTGGTTTAAATAGACAAGGCGGTTCAGCATGCTCTCCACAAGCCCTGCCCCCATCTGTGGCTGGGTCCTGGAGTTGACCAGATCTGGGAAGAAGTGGAGCCTGTTAGCCCTGTTGCCTATCTACACTTGCAGCTGTACACATGCATGCACACACACTCATGCACAAATCATTCCCCTTCTGAGTTTCTATTTATCAACTCTTTTCTTCCAGTCCTGTTCTCCTTCTCTCCCTGACTTTCTTCTCCCTCTCTTCCCCCCTATCCATTGTATTATTTCTCATCTCAAGCTTTATATCTCTCTGGGTCTCTTGATTTGTTATCCTCGTCTCACTCCTCTTCCTTCCCTTTCTTCCTTCTTGCCTTCCTCCCTCCTCCTGACATTTACTCTCTGTCCAATAGCATCCCCCTCCACAGCCCTTCCCCTGTCGCTCCAATGCATGAGTGTATATGCACACATACACTTTATCTTTCACATCATATTCTGGTGTACCTCTTCTATTTTTAGATATGTTTAGATACACAAATACTTACCATTGTGTTACAATTGCCTACATTATGCAGAGCAGTAATGCTGTACAGGTAGGAACAATAAGTTACCACATAGCCTAGTGAGTAGTAGGTTACCATCTTGTTTTGTGTATGTGCACTCTGTGATGTCTACACAACTATGAAATCATCTAACGACATTTCTTAGAATGTATTCCTATCATCAAGTGACATATGACTGTATAGGTAACACTTCATCACATTTTACAAATGTCAAAATTCTACCACTTCAAGTATGATATATTGTAGAAATAGAAACACTTGCTAGGTCCCTTTACCTTACTACTTTTATTTATTTATGATTTAGTTGTCTTAAATACAGGGTGGGGCAAAGGTAGATTTACAGTCTGATTATATGAAACAGAGTTTATTCTAGTGTTATTACTTATAAATTATTGTATTATTTTCCATACAAACAACTTTAAACCTATTTTGCCCAACCCTGTATATAAAAATGTATTTAACATATTAAATATAACAAAATATATCAGACAATGTTTTTTTTTATTTTAACCATCAAACATAATTTTTAAACTCTGGAAAAAGAAAACTGTCTATTGTATTTATTTATACATTACCCTTTCCATTGTTCTTTCTTTATTCCTGATGTTCCAAGTTGACTTTTTCACCCATTTTACTGAGATATAATTGACATGTAATATTATATTAGTGTTAGATATACAATATGATTTGATATATGTATACAATTGAAATTTTTAATCATTTATTTTTCTCTAAACTTTTATTTCCATTTGGTTCTTATTCATTCCTTCTATTTCTATTTTTTTGTTTAATGAGTGTTCATAATTTTGTGGGAGACAGTTTAAGATAGCTACTTAAAAATTTTTAGCTAATTCCTGGCTCAGTAGCTCAGTTGGTTAGAGCATTGTCCTGATACCACTAAGGTTATGGGTTCAATCCCTGGTCAGGACAAGTACAAGAATTAAACGATGAATGCATGGATAAATGGAACAACAGACCAATGTTCTCTCTCTCTCTCTCTCTCTCTCTCTCTCCCTTCCTCTTTCTCTAAAATCAATTTAAAAATTCTAAATTCTTAGAGAATTCTAATATCTGTTTATTTGGTGTTAACATCTATTGATTACCTGTTCTCATTTAATTGAGATTTTTGTATATTTTGGTATAATAAAAGTTTTGGATTGTATTCTAGGCAGTATAAATATTATGAGATTCTAGTTCCTAGTTAAATCTGTTAGCAGAGTAACCATTTTTACATTCAGAACACATGTCCTGTCCCATGTTTATAGGCTGTGATTCAAATGCCAATTTAGTTTTCAAAGGCTTTGCAGTATTTTTCTGGCCATTTGCATTAAGTGCTACTGAGAATTCAATCTAAAAACTGAATGGTATTCAAGATCAATGTTCAGGTATCAAATCTTCTACTGTGTTGCTTCCATGTGGGCTCATGAATGGGTTATACAATGGTCGACCCAAGACTTTAAATACAAGATTTGTTTTTCCTTTCCAAGTGAGAGGAGGTGAGATAGTGAGACAGACTCCAATATGCATCCCAACTAGGATCCACCCAGCAACCTTGTCTGAGGCTAATGTTTAAATCAACTGAGCTATTTTTAGCACCTGACCCAATGCACTAAGATTAATTGAGCTATCCTCAGTGCCCAGCCCCAGTGCAGCAGTTGAGCCACTGCTGCAGGAGGGAAATGAGAAAGAAGGTGGAGAGGGAGGTGTGGAGAAGCAAATGGCCACTTCTCTTGTGTGCTCTGACCAGGAATCAAACCCAGGACATCCATAATGCTGGGCCAATGCTCTACCCACTGAGCCACCAGCAAAGGTATATACAGGTTTAAAAATTCCCTTTCCTCAGCATTGTAGTTCTTCATAAAATGAAACATAGAATTACCATATAATCTAGCAGTTCCATGACTGGGCATACATGCAAAAGAAATGAAAGCAGGGTATCGAAAAAATATTTGAACTTTGTTCATATCAACATTATTCCAAGTAGCCAAGAGATGAATGCAATCAAAATATCCATTGGTAGATGAATGGATTAAAAAAAAGTAAGATATACATATAGAAGAGAGACAAAATGACCACAGAGTAGGCAGACCTGCCAACTCCCATATCCCAGAACCAAAGTGGATTACAACTTAATTTTGAGAACAGTCATCTTGAAAGACCAACTTTTGATTAAACTAAGAGGATTCTATAGCCAAGGACCACCAAAGAGGCCACACTGAGACTGGTAGAAAAGGCAGAGATGCAGAAAGGTCTGCCCTGCTCCCAGGAGCGAGTGGCGGCCAGGAGAGACTCTAGCAGCGGGGAAGGTTGGCTGGTGAGTTGTGGGTCCTCAGCCCCAGAACTGGAGTCCCAGTCTAGAGCCCTGGAGCCTCGAAGGGACATACAGACTGTATTTGGCTGAGAAAGGAGTTTAGATACTGTTTGAGAGGAGACAGAACTCTCGGACCCAGGCTCCATCTTAATGGGACTGCACGGAGAGCCTCACTCACAGCCACCTGCCCAGGGCTCTGGGTGTGGGGAGTGCTGGGAGGACTAGAGTTGCCAGGGGAGAGTATGGTCTCGGAGGCACAGGAAGACAATTTGAGGGACAGCCACCCTAACACCTGGGCTGAGTCATTCCCCAAATCTAAAGTGAACATTTTTCCTAGAAGCAGCAACACCAGCAAAGGGAAGAAATTACCCTGCCCACCAGAGGCCCTCCTGCTCCAGTCAGAACCAAGAGACGTTTAGAGGCAGGCAGAATGTTAGGGACACAGGTAGTGAGTATTGAGGTCTGAGCTGCACCGCCCCTCCCCATGCTGCTGAGTGCTCCTCAACAGTGGGAGGGCCAGTGGCTGCAGGGACCAGGGCAGTCTGAGTGAGCTTGTACAGGCCCATCCTTGGCAGCGGCAGAGGTCCGGGTGACCACAGATGTGGTCCAAGCAGGTGCATGCGTGCGCCTGTGGAGGCAGCAACTATGGTAACTGCTGTGGAGGTCTGAGCTGGCACATGAGCCCACCCATAATATGGGCCGCCCTCGGCAGCAGCGGAGGCCAGGACAGCCTTGGAAGCAGTTCGAGAGGTCCTGTGTAAGCCCACCCACGGCAATGGAAGACAGGGCAATCACAGAGGCGGTCCGAGTGGGCGTGCGCGAGCCTACTCAGGGCAGCAGGCTGACACTGGAAGCACCTGAGCCCAAACACCTGAGGCAGCAGCAGAGGGCCAGTGGACAGACCACACTTCAGGAGCACAGAAGCCACACCCTCTGCACCCCTTTGGCCACATCCTTCTGAGTGCTGAAAAAGAAGAAAAAAAACAAAATAAAATAAAATAAATAAAAAGTTTGGATAGAATGACACCTGAGGCTAAGGGGCAAGCCACATCCAGTACCATACCTAATCACTGAATTACACTATTGAGCCCAACAAGTAGCCAGCAATAAGAGGCAGCAGAAAGCAGATCTCAGGGGAACTTGAACTTTTAAAGGAACTTCCCCCAGGCCAAGAGTAGATAAAAGCTAGCCTAAGAGTGCAGCTGATATTTACAATGACACCTGGGCCCAGCAGAGGCAGCCACAAGATCTGGATCGCCTGTAGCTCCAAAAAGGTTGATAAGAGCCAGTCATAGGCAGTGACCAACACTGATCTGTGCCAGGCTCCAGCCAGGGAGGTACAGGGCAGGCACATCCAGCAGCCAGATATGAACGGAGAGCATCAGTTCAGGACCTAACAACCTTTGTTAGAGAGGTAGCTTAAGGAAAGGCTCTTCACACCTGACTTAGATAAGACATAGAAAATGCTGACACAAAAAGCAAGAAGAACAGTGATAGCAGATAAGTAGCCCACAGTGGCTTACAAACGACAGCTGATGCCAATCCAAGAAGACCTAGAAACAACACAACTGAAAATTGGAGGCAGACAATATCAACCCTAGACTCAGCTAGCTACACAAACAACACACCCAAAGGAGGAGTCTATACACAGACAAAATGGGAAGACAGAGAAATGCAATCCCAATTAATCAATAAGAGAAATCCCCAGGAAAAAAAAAACTGAATGAGATGGAAATAACCAAATTACCAGATGCAGAGTTTAAAATAATAACTGTTAGGATGCTCAAAGACTTTAGAGCAACAATGGATGGACATAATGAGCACCTAATAAAGAGATAGCAAGCATCAAAAAAGACATGAAATCATAAAAAGAAATCAGACAGAAATGACAAATGCAATATCAGAAATGAGGACTACACTTAAAGGAATTAAAAGCAGGCTGGATGAAGCAGAGGATCAAGTCAGCAATTTAGAAGACAAGATAAACAAAAGCACAGAAGCAGAGCAGCAAAAAGAAAAGAGGCTCAAAAACTCTGAGGAAACTCTAAGAGAGCTCTGTGACAGCATGAAGAGAAACAACATCCACATCATAGGGGTCCCTGAAGAAAAAGAGAAAGAACAAGGGATAGAGAACCTGTTTGAAAAAAATCATAGCTGAAAACTTCCCTAAATTGATGAAGGAAAAAGTCACACAAATTCAAGAAGCACAGAGAATCCTATTAAAGAGAAGCCCAAAGAAATCCACACCAAAACACATCTTAATTAAAATACCAAAGCTAAGAGATAAAGAAAGAATACTAAGAGCTACAAGGGAAAAGCAGTCAGTCATCTATAAAGGAGCCCCCACAGGGACGACATAGGACTTCTCAACAGAAACACTTGAGGTCAGAAGGGAATGGCAAGAAATATTCAAAGTAATGCCTACAACCAAGAGTTCTTTATCCAGCAAGGCTATTGTTTAAAATTGAAGGAGAAATAAAAATCTTCCCAGACAAAAAAAAACAACTCAATGAATTCATTACATCCAAACCAATGCTGCAAGAAATGTTAAGGGGTCTGTTGTAAACAGAACAACGGGGGGGGGGGGGGAGAATCTAGTAAAAGAGGAATGTAGATTTAAAGAAAAAAATGGCAATAAATAACTATATCAATAATAACCTAAAATGTAAATGGATTAAATGCTCCAATCAAAAGACATAAGGTATCTGCATGGATAAGAAAACAGAACCTGTACATATGCTGTCTATGAGAGACCCACCTCAAAACAAAAGAGACACATAGAATGAAAGTGAAGGGATAGAAAAAAATATTTCATGTATATGGAAATGAAAAAAAAAGCTGGAGTAGCAATACTTATATCTGACAAAATAGACTTTAAAACAAAGGCTATAGTAAGGGATAAAGAAGGCCACTATATAATGATTAAAAGAGAAATCCAACAGGAAGATATAACCATTATAAATATCTATGCACCTAATATAGGAGCACCTAAATATATAAAGCAGATTTTGATGGACATAAAGGCAAGATCAACAGCAATGCTATAATAGTAGGGGATTTCAATATCCCACTAACAACACTGGACAGATCCTAAGAAAGAAAATTAATAAAAAAAACCACAGACTTAAAAAACACACTAGATCAACTGGATATAATAGATATATTCAGAACCATTCACCCTAAAGCAGAAGAATATATATTCTTTTCAAGTGCTCATGATACATTCTCTAGGATAGACGTGTTAGGACACAAAACGAGTCTCAATAAACTTAAGAAAATTGAAATCATATCAAGCATCTTCTCGGATCATAATGGCATGAAACTAGAAATCAACTACAATAGAAAAACTCTAAAACACTCAAACACTTGGAAACTAAATAGCATGTTATTAAATAACGAGTGGGTTAACAATGAGATCAAGGAAGAAATCCAAACCTTCCTTGAATCAAAATGAAAATGAACATACAACAACTCAAAATTTATGGGACACAGTAAAAACAGTCCTGAGAGGGAAGTTCATAGTGTTACAGGCATACCTTAAGAAGCTAGAAAAAGCTCAAATAAACAATTTAACCCTGCATGTAAAAGGACTAGAAAAAGAACAGCAACTAAAGCCCAGAGGAAATAGAAGGAAGGAAATAGAGATCAGAGTGGAAATAAATGACACAGAGGCTAAAAAAAACAATATAGAAGATCAATGAAACCAACAGCTGGTTCTTTGAAACAGTAAACAAAATTGATAAATCTTTAACCAGACTCACAAAAAAAAAAAAAAGAGGACTCAAATAAATAAAATTAGAAATGATAGTGGAGAAGTAACAACTGACACAGCAGAAATACAAAGGATTGTAAGAAAATACTATGAAAAAATGTATGCCAAAAAATTAGACAACCTAGATGAAATGGACAAATTCCTTGAAACATACAATCTTTCAAAAATCAATCTGGAAGAATCAGAAAACCTACACAGACCGATTACAACAAATGAGATAGAAATAGTTATCAAAAAACTCCCAACAAACAAAAGCCCTGGGCCAGATGGCTTCACTGGTGAATTCTACCAAATATTTAAAGAAGAACTAACTCCTACCCTTCTCAAACTATTTCAAAAAATTCAAGAGGAAGGAAGACTTCCAAGCTCCTTTTATGAGGGAGCATAATTCTGATTCCAAAACCAGGCAAAGCAACACAAAGAAAGAAAATTATAGGCTAATTTCCCTGATGGATTTAGATGCTAAAATCCTCAGCAAAATATTAGAAAACCAGATCCAGTAATGCATGAAAAAAAATCATACATCATGATCAAGTGGGATTTATTCTGGAGAGGCAAGGCTGGTACAATATTCATAAATCAATCAATGTGATTCATTACAGAAACAAAAGGAAGGAGAAAAACCACATGATAATTTCAGTAGATGCAGACAAAACATTTGATAAAATCAAGCACCCATTTGTGATCAAAACTCTTAGCAAAGTGGGAATACAGGGAACATACCTCAACATGATAAAGGCCATCTATGAAAAACCCACAGCCAAAATCATAATTAATGGGCAAAAATTAAAAGCAATTCCCCTAAGATCAGAAACAAGACAGGGGTGCCCCTTTTCACCACTATTATTCAAAATAATACTGGAAGTCCTAGCTACAGCAATCAGATAAGAAGAAGAAATAAAAGGCATCCAAATTGGAAAAGAAGAAATAAAACATTTTTTGCAGATGATATAATACTGTATATAGAAAACCGTAAAGTCTCAGTCAAAAAACTACTGGACCTGATAAATGAATTCAGCAAGGTGGCAGGGTATAAAATTAATACACAGAAATCAGAGGCGGCCCTGGCCGGTTGGCTCAGCGGTAGAGCGTCGGCCTGGCGTGTGGGGGACCCAGGTTCGATTCCCGGCCAGGGCACATAGGAGAAGCGCCCATTTGCTTCTACACCCCCCACCCCCCCTCCTTCCTCTCTGTCTCTCTCTTCCCCTCCCGCAGCCAAGGTTCCATTGGAGCAAAGATGGCCCGGGCGCTGGGGATGGCTCCTTGGCCTCTGCCCCAGGTGCTAGAGTGGCTCTCTGGTCACGGCAGAGCAACGCCCCGGAGGGGCAGAGCATCGCCCCCTGGTGGGCAGAGCATCGCCCCTGGTGGGCGTGCTGGGTGGATCCCGGTCGGGCGCATGCGGGGAGTCTGTCTGACTGTCTCTCCCCGTTTCCAGCTTCAGAAAAAAAAAAAAAGAAAAAAAAAAGGAATCAGAGGCATTTTTATACACCAACAATGAACTGTCAGAAAGAGAAATTAAGAAAACAATCCCCTTCACTAATGCAACAAAAAAGGTAAAGTACCTATGAGTAAATTTAACCAAGGAGATTAAAGACTTACACTTGGAAAATAATAAAACATTGATAAAAGAAATCAAGGGCCCTGGCCAGTTGGCTCAGTGGTAGAGCGTCGGCCTGGCTTGTAGAAGTCCCGGGTTCGATTCCCAGCCAGGGCACACAGGAGAAGCACCCATCTGCTTCTCCACCCCTCCCCCTCTCCTTCCTCTCTGTCTCTCTCTTCCTCTCCCGCAGCTGAGGCTCCATTGGAGCAAAGATGGCCCGGGCGCTGGGGATGGCTCCTTGGCCTCTTCCCCAGGCATTAGAGTGGCTCTGGTCACGGCAGAGCGATGCCCTGGTGGGGCAGATCATCGCCCCCTGGTGGGCAGAGCGTCGCCCCCTGGTGGGCGTGCCGGGTGGATCCTGGTCGGGCACATGCGGGTGTCTGTCTGTCTCTCCCCGTTTCTAGCTTCAGAGGAATACAAGAAAGAAAAAAAAAAAGAAAGAAATCAAGGAAGATACAAACAAGTGGAAGCATATA
This sequence comes from Saccopteryx bilineata, assembly GCF_036850765.1. Lineage (NCBI taxonomy): Eukaryota > Metazoa > Chordata > Mammalia > Chiroptera > Emballonuridae > Saccopteryx > Saccopteryx bilineata. The sequence goes on along the minus strand of NC_089490.1, from coordinate 343,684,768 downwards.
CTGTGTTCGTGGATAGGAAGAATAAACATCATTAAAATGTCTATATTACCCAAAGCAATTTATAAATTCAATGTAATTCCTATTAAAATACCAATGACATATTTCAAAGATATAGAACAAATATTCCAAAAATTTATATGGAACCAAGAAAGAATCCGAATAGCCTCAGGAATCTTGAAAAAGAAGAATAAAGTGGGTGGTATCACACTTCCTGTTATCTAGTTATACTACAAGGCCATTGTTCACAAAACAGCTTGGTACTGGCATAAGAACAGGCATATAGATCAATGGAACAGAACCGAGAACCCAGAAATAAACCCACAGCTTTATGGACAGTTGATATTTGACAAAGAAGGTAAGAGCATACAATGTAGTAAAGACAGCCTCTTTAACAAATGGTGTTGGGAAAATTGAACAGCTACCTGCAAAAAAATGAAACTAGACCACCAACTTACACCATTCACAAAAATAAACTCAAAATGGATGAAATATTTAAATGTAAGTCATGATACCATAAGCATCTTAGAAGAAAACCTAGGTAGTAAGCTCTCCAACATCTCTTGCATCAATATATTTGCTGACTTATCTCCACGGGCAAGTAAAATGAAGGACAGAATGATCATATGGGACTATATCAAACTAAAAAGCTTTTGCACAGCTAAAGACAATAAGAACAAAATAAAAAGGCAAACCACACAATGGGAGAACATATTCGACAATACGCCTGATAAGGGGTTAATAACCAAAATTTATAAAGAACTTGTAAAACTCAACACCAGGAAGATAAACAATCCAATCAAAAAATGGGTGAAAGAAATGAATAAACACTTTTCCAAAGAGGACATACAGCCTGACCAGGCGGTGGCACAGTGGATAGAGTGTCGGACTGGGATGCGGAGGACCCAGGTTTGAGACCCCGAGATCGCCAGCTTGAGCGCAGGTTCATCTGGCTTGAGAAAAAAGCTCATTAGCTTAGACCCAAGGTCGCTAGCTTGAGCAAGGGGATTGATTACTCAGTCTGCTGAAGGCCCACGGTCAAGGCACATATGAGAAAGCAGTCAATGAACAACTAAGGTGTCGCAACGAAAAACTGATGATTGATGCCTCTCATCTCTCTCCATTCCTGTCTGTCTGTCCCTATCTATCTCTCTGACTCTCTCTGTCCCTGTAAAAAAAAAAAAAAGAAAAAAAAAGAGGACATACAGATGGCCAATAGGCAGATGAAAACATGTTCAACATAACTAGTCATTAGAGAAATGCAAATTAAAACCACAATGAGATATCACCTCACACCAATCAGAATGGCGCTCATCAACAAAACAACACAGAATAATAAGAGCTGGCAAGGATGTGGAGAAAAGGGAACCCTTCTGCACTGCTGGAATGCAGACTGGTATAGCCATTGTAGAAAAGAATTTAGAGATTCCTCAAAAAATTAAAAATGGAACTGCCAACTGACCAGGCAGTGGCGCAGTGGATAGAGTGTCGGACTGGGATGTGGAGGACCCAGGTTCAAGACCCCAAGGTTGCCAACTTGAGCATGCGCTCATCTGGTTTGAGAAAAAAAGCTCACCAGCTTGGACCTAAGGTCACTGGCTTAAGCAAGGTGTTACTCGCTCTGCTGTAGCCCCATGGTCAAGGGACATATGAGAAAGCAATCAATGAACAACTAAGGTGTTGCAACAAAAAACTGATGATTGATGCTTCTCATCTCTCTCCGTTCTTGTCTGTCTGTCCCTGTCTATCCCTCTCTCTGACTCTCTCTCTGTCTCTGTAAAAAAAAAAAAAAAAAAAATGGAACTGCTTTTTGACCCAGCCATCCCACTTTTAGGAATATATCCTAAGAAAACCAAATCACTGATTCAAAATAAGAAATGCACCCTCGTGCTTACAGCAGCATTGTTAACAATATCCAAGATCTGGAAACAGTCCAAGTGTCTGTCAGTGGATGAGTGGATAAAAACGCAGTGGTACATATACACAATGGAATACTATGGGGCCATGAAAAAGAAAGAAATCTTACCTTTTGCGACAACATGGATGGACCTGGAAACTATTATGTTAAGTGAAATAAGCCAGGCAGAGAAAAAAAAATATCATATGACCTCACTCATTTGAGGAATCTAATGAACAGTATAAACTGAGGAACAGAATAGAGGCAGAGGCGGGATCAAAGGGACCAGAGGGAAAGCTGACAGAGGGAAAGGGGATGAGAGGATGGGATCTAGAAGGGAAAGAGATTGGTGAAATTATATATACATAGCACAGCGTTAAAGAGAGCAGAAAAGCAAATCCTGGAGGGAAGAGGGGAGAACATTGGGGAGAGGGGGACAAGGAGGATGTGGAGGAAACATGGGGGTGGGGGGATATATTTGGTGGGACACTTGAATCTATGTACACACAATAAATTTAAATCAATTAAAAAATATATATACATACATTGGAATATTATTTAGTCTGAGAAAGGAAGGAAATCCTGTGACATACTACAATATGGATGAACCTAGAGGACATGTGCTAAGTGAAAATAGAGAAAAATAGAAATTCCAAATTATTCCACTTATATAAGATATCTAAATTTATATAAACAGAAAGTAGAATGGTAGTTACCAGGGGCTAGGGGGAGAGGGATGGCAAGAGGGAGTTGTTGTATAATGATTATAGAGATTCAGATTTCTGAGATGAAAAAGTTACAGAGATCTGTTTCACAACAATCTGAATATAGTTAACACTTCTGAACTTATACCTAAAAATGGTAAAGATGGTGCATTTTGTTTTTTGTTTTTTAACATAAAAAGGAAGAACATTTTGACAGATGCTACAATATAGATGGACCTTGACTAAGTAAAATGAGCCAGAAATTAAAGGACGAATACTGGATGATTCCAGTGGTATGAGATAACCACAGTAGACCACTTCATAGAGAGAGAAAATAGGACAGTGGTTGCAAGGGCCTGAGGGAAGGGGAGATCAAGGAATCTGTATTTAATAGGTACAGAGCTTCATTTTGAGAAGATGAAAAAGTTTTAGAGATGGATGATGATGATGGCAGCAAAATAAGGTGAATGAATACATTTAATGCCACTGTACTATACACCTAAATATGAATAAAATGGTAAATTTTATGATCAGCATATTTTACCCCAATTAAAAAATTACTTTCTCGAGAGGATGGAGATGGCAGCGGAGTAGGCGGACGCACAGACGCCCAGCTCTCAACACCAAACTGGAATACAAATCAATTTAGAAAAAATCAGCATGAAAAACCAACACTGAACTGCAAGAACAGCTCTCAAAAACCAAGGAGCAAAGAGGAAGCCACAATAATCCTGGTAAGGAGTGCCTGAATCTCCTCTGCTTACAGGAACGGAAGGGGGGGGGGTGAGGCTGAGAGCCCAGAGAGGATTTCACAGAGGAAAAAGAGCAGAAACTACTGCTCACAGCCACTTACCTGGCAACCAGGGAGCAAGGTGGGTTGAAAAGACCAGCTTATCTCCCAAGTGGAAAGGACAGGGAGAGGGACAGACTGTGAGGGGCTAAGGTATGCAAGAAACAAAATTAAAAAGCTGACTCATTCGTGCTGGAGGCGGCCATAGCTGGGGGAGGGACTGAACCTTTCACAAAACAGAGCTGAAGTGCTTCCGGATCAGAGATCTCTGGACATCTATCCAGCTCCAATCAGCACAACAAGACACAGCTGAAAACAAGAAGTGGGGAGGAGGGGCAGTAACTCAGGTCTCCATGGAGATCTGAGATACACCTCCCCCTACTGAAGCTGAGAAAAAACCCTGCCCCCAGTGAGATTAGCTGGAGGAAGAGACCTTCAGCTTCTCAGGTTACACCCACAGCATTCCTGGTTACAGTTTCAAGGAAGCCCCCTGCTGAGATCAGTTAACAAGACTATCACCTGTTAAGAAAACAAACAAATCAAGACTTCAAAGCTGCCCAAATCCGAAAGTGGATTACAAGTAATAGCTGATACCAACCCACGAAGACCTAAAAATAACACAACTGAAAACTGGAGGCAGACAACACCAAGCCTAGACTCAACCAACTCTACAAATAAAATAAAAAAATAAAAAATAAAAAAAAAGAAAATGAGAAGACAAAGGAGTGCAATCCAAATGAAACCACAAGAGACACCTTCGAGAGATGAACTGAGTGATATGGAAATAATCAAACTTCCAGATGCGGAGTTCAAAATAATGATTGTAAGGATGCTTAGGGATCTTAGAACAACAATGGAGGGACAGTTTGAAAACCTAAACAAAGAAATAGCAAGTATAAAAAAGAATCAGTTGGAGACGACAAATACAATATCAGAAATAAAGACCACAATGGAAGGAATTAAAAACAGGATAGATAGAGCAGAGGACCGAATCAGCGAGTTAGAGGACAACTGGAATGAAGGCATGAAAGCAGAGAAGAAAAGAGAAAAAAGACTCAAAAAGTCAGAGGAAACTCTTAGAGAGCTCTGTGACAACATGAAGAGAAATAACATCCGCATCATAGGGGTTCCTGAAGAAGAAGAAAAAGAACAAGGGATAGAGACTTTGTTCAATCATATCATAGCTGAAAACTTCCCTAAATTAATGCAAGAGAAACTCTCACAAATCCAAGAAGCACAGAGGACTCCATTAAAGAGAAACCCAAAGAAACCTACACCAAGACACATCATAATTAAAATACCAAAGCTAAGCGATAAAGAGAAAATATTAAAAGCTGCAAGAGAAAAAAAAGTTATCACCTACAAAGGAGCCCCCATAAGGATGACATCTGACTTCTCAACAGAAACACTTGAGGCCAGAAGGGAATGGCAAGAAATATTCAAAGTAATGCAGAACAAGAACCTACAACCAAGACTACTTTATCCAGCAAGGCTATCGTTTAAATTCGAAGGAGAAATAAAAAGCTTCCCAGACAAAAAACAACTCAAGGAATTCATTACAACCAAACCAATGCTGCAGGAAATATTAAGGGGCCTGGTGTAAACAGATAAAGAGGGAAAAGAATACAGAAAAAAAAAAAAAAAGGAATACACCTTTAAAGAAGAAAATGGCAATAAACAACTACATATCAATAATAACCTTAAATGTAAATGGATTAAATGATCCAATCAAAAGACATAGGGTAGCTGCGTGGATAAGAAAACAGGACCCATACATATGTTGTCTACAAGAGACACACCTTAGAATAAAAGACACACACAGATTGAAGGTAAAAGGATGGAAAAAAACGTTTCATGCAAACGGAAATGAAAAAAAAAGCTGGGGTAGCAATACTTATATCAGACAAATTGGACTTTAAAACAAAGGATATAGTAAGAGATAAAGAAGGCCACTACATAATGATAAAGGGAGTAATCCAACAGGAAGATATAACTATTATAAATATCTATGCACCAAATATAGGAGCACCCAAATATATAAAACAGACTTTGATGGATTTAAAGGGCGATATCAACAGCAATACTATAATAGTAGGGGATTTCAATACCCCACTAACATCACTAGATAGATCCTCAAGAAAGAAAATTAACAAAGAAACAGCAGACTTATTGGAAACACTAGATCAACTCGATTTAATAGATATCTTCAGAACCTTTCACCCTAAAGCAGCAGAATATACATTCTTTTCAAGTGCTCATGGTACATTCTCTAGGATAGACCACATGTTAGGGCACAAAAATGCTCTCAACAAATTTAAGAAGACTGAAATCATATCAAGCACTTTCTCCGATCACAACGGCATGAAACTAGAAATGAATCACAGCAGAAAAGCTCAAAAATTCTCAAACACATGGAAACTAAATAGCAGGCTGTTAAATAATGAATGGATTAAGAATGAGATCAAAGAAGAAATAAAAAAATTCCTAGAAACGAATGACAATGAGCATACAACAACTCAAAATTTATGGGACACAGCGAAAGCAGTGCTGAGAGGGAAGTTCATAGCACTACAGGCACACTTTCAGAAGCTAGAAAAAGCTCAAATAAACAACTTAACCCTGCATCTAAAAGAATTAGAAAAAGAACAGCAAGTAAAGCCCAAATGTAGTAGAAGGAAGGAAATAATAAAGATCAGAGCAGAAATAAATGACATAGAGGCTAAAGAAACAATACAGAGGATCAATGAAACTAGGAGCTGGTTCTTTGAAAAGGTAAACAAGATTGATGAACCTTTAAGTAGACTCACCAAGAAAAAGAGAGAGAGGACTCAAATAAATAAAATTAGAAATGAGAGAGGAGAAATAACAACTGACACAACAGAAATACAAAATATTGTAAGAAAATACTATGAAGAACTGTATGCCAAAAAACTAGACAACCTAGATGAAATGGACAAATTCCTTGAAACATACAATCTTCCAAAAATCAATCTGGAAGAATCAGAAAACCTAAACAGACCGATTACACCAAAGGAGATCGAAACAGTTATCAAAAAACTCCCAACAAAGAAAAGTCCGGGGCCCGATGGCTTCACAACGGAATTCTACCAAATATTCAAAGAAGAACTAACTCCTATCCTTCTCAAACTATTTCAAAAAATTCAAGAGGAAGGAAGACTTCCAAGCTCCTTTTATGAGGCGAGCATAATTCTGATTCCAAAACCAGGCAAAGACAACACAAAGAAAGAAAATTATAGGCCAATATCTCTGATGAATATAGATGCTAAAATCCTCAACAAAATATTAGCAAACCGGATCCAACAATATATGGAAAAAATCATACACCATGACCAAGTGGGATTTATTCTGGGGAGGCAAGGCTGGTACAATATTCGTAAATCAATCAATGTGATTCATCACATAAACAAAAAGAAGGAGAAAAACCATATGATAATTTCAATAGATGCAGAAAAAGCATTTGATAAAATCCAGCACTCATTCATGATCAAAACTCTCAGCAAAGTGGGAATACAGGGAACATACCTCAACATGATAAAAGCCATATATGAGAAACCCACAGCCAACATCATACTCAATGGGCAAAAATTAAAAGCAATACCCTTAAGATCAGGAACAAGGCAGGGGTGCCCCCTTTCACCACTCTTATTTAACATAGTCCTGGAAGTCCTCGCCACAGCAATCAGACAAGAAGAAGAAATAAAAGGCATTCAAGTTGGAAAAGAAGAAGTAAAACTATCATTATTTGCAGATGATATGATATTGTATATAGAAAACCCTAAAGTCTCAGTCAAAAAACTACTGGACCTGATAAATAAATTCAGCAAAGTGGCAGGATATAAAATCAATACTCAGAAATCAGAAGCATTTTTATACACTAACAATGAACAGTCAGAGAGAGAAATTAAGGAAACAATCCCCTTCACAATTACAACCAAAAAAATAAAGTACCTAGGAGTAAACTTAACCAAGGAGACTAAAGACTTGTACTCGGAAAATTACAAAACATTGATAAAAGAAATCAAGGAAGATACAAACAAGTGGAAGCATATACCGTGCTCATGGTTAGGAAGAATAAACATCATTAAAATGTCTATATTACCCAAAGCAATTTATAAATTCAATGCAATACCAATTAAAATACCAATGACATACTTCAAAGATATAGAACACATATTCCAAAAATTTATATGGAACCAAAAAAGGACACGAATAGCCTCAGCAATCTTAAAAAAGAAGAATAAAGTGGGAGGTATCACACTTCCTGATATCAAGTTATACTACAAGGCCATTGTACTCAAAACAGCCTGGTAGTGGCATAAGAACAGGCATATAGATCAATGGAACAGAACAGAGAACCCAGAAATAAACCCACATTTCTATGGACAACTGATATTTGACAAAGGAGGTAAGGAAATACAATGGAGTAAAGACAGCCTCTTTAACAAATGGTGTTGGGAAAATTGGACAGCTACCTGCAAAAAAATGAAACTAGATCACCAACTTACACCACTCACAAAAATAAACTCAAAATGGATAAAAGACTTGAATGTAGGCCGTGAAACCATAAGCATCTTAGAAGAAAACATAGGCAGTAAGCTCTCCGACATCTCTCGGAGCAATATATTTGCTGATTTATCTCCACGGGGAAGTGAAATAAAAAGACAGGATAAACAAATGGGACTATATCAAACTAAAAAGCTTTTGCACAGCTAAAGACAACAAGAACAGAATAAAAAGACAAACTACACAATGGGAGAACATATTTGACAATACGTCTGATAAGGGGTTAATAACCAAAATTTATAAAGAACTTGTAAAACTCAACACCAGGAAGACAAACAACCCAATCCAAAAATGGGCAAAAGAGATGAATAGACACTTCTCCAAAGAGGACATACAGATGGCCAATAGGCATATGAAAAAATGCTCAACATCACTAATCATTAGAGAAATGCAAATTAAAACCACAATGAGATATCACCTTACACCAGTCAGAATGGCGCTTATCAACAAAACAACACAGAATAAGTGCTGGCGAGGATGTGGAGAAAAGAGAACCCTCCTGCACTGCTGGTGGGAATGCAGACTGGTGCAGCCACTGTGGAAAACAGTATGGAGATTCCTCAAAAAACTGAAAATCGAACTGCCTTTTGACCCAGCTATCCCACTTTTAGGAATATACCCCAAGGACACCATAGAACGGCTCGAAAAGGAGAAATGCACCCGCATGTTTGTGGCAGCATTGTTCACAATAGCGAAGATCTGGAAACAGCCCAAGTGTCCGTCAGAGGACGAGTGGATTAAAAAACTTTGGTACATATATACTATGGAATACTACTCAGCCATAAGAAATGATGACATCGGATCATTTACAATAACATGGATGGACCTTGACAACATTATATGGAGTGAAATAAGTAAATCAGAAAAAAAACTAAGATGAATCCATACATAGAAGGGACATAAAAATGAGACTCAGAGACATGAACAAGAATGTGATGGCAACAGGGGCGGGGGGTTGGGAGAGGGGGATGGGGTGAAGAAGGAGAGAGGGGTTAGGGGAGGGGAGGGGCACAAAGAAAACCAGATAGAAGGTGACAGAAGACAATTTAACTTTGTGGGAGGGGTATATAGCACAATCAAATGTCAAAATAATCTAGAGATATTTTCTCTCAACATATGTACCCTGATTTATCAATGTCACTGCATTAAATTTAATAATAATAATAAAAAAAAGAATAACACACCTGGCCATGGCCAGTTTGCTCAGTGAAAAAAAAAAATTACTTTCTCTAGATAACTACTCTCAATAAATGTCTGCTTACCCTCTAGTCAGGGGAACAAGTAAAGGGGAACCCCTCTCACGCAGGGAGAGAATGGAAGATGGGGATCTGCCTATAGTCTCTAGGGCGAGAGCCCCAGGCAGTGAGAGGGTGGGGAATAGCTTTATTTTGATGTTCACTTGAGCTGGGCTGGTATAGTCAACATTTTATATTCTACTGGGCTACACTTCTCCCAGTCTTTTGCTAAAAGAATATAGCCTTTGAGGGAGAGGGCATATTTTTATCACCTGCAGCTATAGGTGTTTTCTGGGATTCAGGTCTCTTCAGAACTCAAATCAGAATATATGAGGGGAAAAAAACAAAGTATAACAATAATAACAGGGAACTCACTATCTACTTGGTAGTTCATTGAGTATTATGAACCCTAGCCAGTCCATCTTCACTTCTTCACCTTTCAAAGTCTTGTGTCAGTTGCTTTATTTATTTTTTGCTTGTTTTATAATTCTTGAAAAGAATAGGGCAATATATGCTTACTATATTTCATCTGGTACAAAAGTTCCACTAGCTACACTTGCTAGTTTGTTTTCCTTTTCATTTAATTTATTGGAGTGGAGACTGGTTAACAAAATTGTCACTGGTTCCAAGGTATTATTCTGGGTTCCTTGACTCTTGTCTTCTCAAGAGAAGATTTCAGATGAGAGATGCCAACAGCAAAGCAGGTAACATGGTTTATTTAGCAAAGAGAAAGTACACTTGGAAAATTTCCAAGTGAGTAACTCAGACCATCTCTGTTACCCATTTTGTTACAGTTAGGTCTTTTATGCTTGACTGAGCACCTCCCCTGCTTCCTGGCTCCTCCCAGCCAGTTCGTTCCTGCCCATCACATGTACATATCTCTGCCTGTAGTGGGCAGTCATACACCTGCATGTTTGTATTTTTATGCCACATACATGCTGCTTTCTATCATTTTGCTCTTTTATGTCGTGTCCCCAGTGGACAGTCCTATATCAGTCACTGCCTTGTGTGTCAGTCCCACTGCAAATGTCCTCCATGGGTGTGTAGCTGCCCTGGGTCATAGCACAGTCTGGAGAATCGCAGTCAGCCATCTGGTTATCAGGTGATGATTACGTTTAAGGTTGATACTCTTTTCTGTTTTCTGTCACTCTATCCTGTCTGATTGACTACCTACTCTTAACAAAATTACACAGGCTTCAGGTGCATAATTCTACAACACATCATCTGTACACTAAACTGTGTGTTCACCACCCCAAGCAAGTCTCCATCCCTCACCATTTATCCCCCATACCTTCCTCAATCTCCTCCCACTGCCCCTCCCCCCAGCAATCACCATACTGTTTCCCATTACTTAAGGTTTTTCTTTCTTTTTCTTTTTTTGCTCTATTCCTCCACCTCTCTTACTATCTTCCCCCTAACAAAAGCTGTCAGCCTGCTCTCTATCTAAGTCTCTCTCTATTCTGCTTGTTAGTTCATTTTGTTCATTAGATTCCACATACAAGGGAAATTATATGGTATTTGTCTTTTCTGACTGGCTTATTTTACTTAGCATAATGCTCTCCAGTTCCATCCATCCTGTCGCAAAGGGTAAGATTATATTTTTTATGGCTGAGTAGTATTCCATTGTGTAAATGTATCACTGCTTTTTTATCCACACATACACTGAGAGACACTCGAGCTGCTTCCAAATGTTGGCTGTTATAAATAAAGCTGCAATAAACATAGGGGTGCATATATTCTTTTGAATTAGTGCTTTGGGTTTCTTTGGACAAATTCCCAGAAGTGGAGTTGTTGAGCCTAAAGCAGTTCGATTTTTAATTTTTTGAGGTAACTCCATACTGCTTTCCACAGTGGCTGCACCAATCTGTATTCCCACCAATACTGCATAAGGGTTCCCTTCTTTCCAGATTCTCAGCAACTAATATTTAATTTATTGATAGCAATTCTGACAGACGTGAGGTGATACTCATTTTGGTTTTAATTTACATTTCTCTGATGATGAGTGACATTGACCACTTTTTCATATGTCTACTGGTAGTCTGTACATTGGAGAAGTGTCTATTCAAGACCTTAGCCCATTTCTTTTAATTGAATTGTTTGTCTTCCTGGTATTGAGTTGTATAAGTTCTTCCTGTATTTTGAAAATTAACCCCTTATCAGATATAACATTAGCAAATATGTCCTCCCATTCAGTAGGTTTCCTATTCATTTTGTTGATAGTTAGTTTAACTGTACAAAAGCTTTTCAATTTAATATAGTCCCATTTGTCTTTCTCCTCTGTTACTCTTGCTCAAGGAGATATATCAACAAATATATTGCTGCAACAGATGTTTGAGATTTTACTGCCTGTCTTCCTCAGGGATTTTTGTGATTTCAGTCTAAGATTTAAGTCTTCAATCCATTTTGAGTTTATTCTTGTGGATGATGGAAGAAGGTGCTCTTGTTTCATTTCTTTACACATATTTCTCCAATTTTCCCATCTCCATTTATTGAATAGACTGTCTTTACCCCATTATATGTTTTTGCCTCCTTGTCAAATATTGACTATAAAGGCATGAGTTTATTTCTGGGCTTTCTATTCTGTTCCATTGATCTACATATCTGTTTTTATGCTAGTACCATGCTCTTTTGATTACTATGGCCCTGTGGTATAGTTTAATATCAAATAATGTGATCCCTCCAACTTTGTTCTTCTTTCTCAAGATTGCTGTGGCCATCTTAAATTTTGGAATATTTGTTGTAGATCTGTTAAATATGCCATTGGTATCTTGATAAGAATACTTATCCATGAACACGGTATATACTTCCGCATATTGGTATCTTCTTCAATTTCTTCAATGTCTTATAATTTACAGGCCTTTTTGTGTGTGTGTGTGTGTGTGTGACAGAGACAGAGAGAGGGACAGATAGGAACAGACAGACAGGAAGGGAGAGAAATGAGAAGCATCAATTCTTTGTTGCAACTCCTTAGTTGTTCATTGATTGCTTTCTCATCTGTGCCTTGACTGAGGGGTTATAGTAGAGCAAATGACCTTGCTCAAGCTGGTGACATTGGGCTCAAGCTAGTGACCTTGGGTTTCAAGCCAGTGACCTTTGGGCTCAAGCCTGTGACCACTGGGTCATGTCCATGATCCCGCACTCAAGTCAGCAACACTGCGTTCAAGCTGGTGAACCCACACTCAAGCTAGATGAGCCCGCACTCAAGCTGGCAGCCTTGGGGTTTAAACTTGGGTCCTCTGCATCCCAGTCCAATGCTCTATCTACTATGCCACTGCCTAGTCAGGCTTATGGGCCTTTTATATCCATGGTATTACCATCCTAAGTATTTTATTTTTTTTGAAGCAATTATAAATGGGAATGTGTTCTTAGTTTCCCTTTTTGGTGTATAAAAATGCAACTAACTTTCAGATACTTATTTTGTATCCCATATTTTACTGAATTTATCAGTTCTAGTAAATTTTTGGTGGAAACTTTAGGGTTCTCTATATACAGTATCATGTCATCTGCAAATAATGACAGTTTTACCTATTCCTTTCCCATCTGGATGCTTCTTGTTCTTCTCTGATTACTATGGCTAAGCCTTCTATTACTATGTTAAATAAAAACAGTAAAAGCAGACAGTCCTGTCTTGTTCCCAATAATGCTTTCAGTTTTTGCCTATTGAGTATCATGTTTTCTGTGGGTTTGTCATATATGGCCTTTATTATGTTGAGTTATGTTCCCTCTATTCCCACTTTACTAAAGTTTTGATCATAATAGATGTTGAATTTTTATCAAATGCTCTTTTTTCACCAAATGATATGATCATGTCATTTTTATTCTTCCTTTTGTTTATATAGTATATCACATTTATTAATTTACAGATATTGTGCTAACCTTGCATCCCTGGAATAAATCCTACTTGATCATGGTATATGATCTTTTTAATGTATTGCTGGATCTAGTTTACTAATATTTTGTTAAGGATTTTAGCATCTGTGTTCATTAGGAATATTGGTCTGTAACTTTATTTCTTTGTAGTTAGTATCTTTACCTGGCTTTGGAATTAGGATAATGTTGGCCTCATTGAATTGGGAGTCTTCCCTCTTGTTGAATACTTTGGAAAAGTCTGAGAAGAATAGGTGTTAATTCTCTGAATATTTGGTAGAAGTCAACTGTGAAGCCATCTAGTCTAAGACTTTGTGTTTGTTGGAAGTTGTTTTGTTTTGTTTACTGCTTCAATTTTGCTACTTAGAATCTGTCTATTCAGATTCTCTAATTCTTCCTGATTCAGTTTTGGAAGATTGTATGCTTCTAGAAATTTATCCATTTCATTCAGATTGTCCAATTTGTTGGCATATCGTTGTTCGTAATATTTTCTTACACTCCCTTGTATTTATTTCGTGTCAGTTGTTACTTCTGTTTCATTTCTGGGTTCTTCTTTTTTTCTTGATGAGTCTGGTTAAAGGTTTGTCAATCTTGCTTATCTTTTCAAAGACCTAACTCTTGGTTTCATTCATCTTATGTATCTTTTTTAACATTGATTTCACCTGTTTTTGCTCTGGTCTTTATTATTTCCTCCCTCCTACCAATATTTGGCTTTGTTTGTGGTTCTTTTCTGAGTTCCTTTAAGTGAAAAAGTTAGATTGTTAATCCATTCATTGTTTAGTAACATGTTATTTAACCTCCATGTCTTTGTGTCTTTTCAATATTTTTCCTGTGATTGATTTCTAGTTTTATACCACTATTATCAGAGAAGATGCTTGATATTATTTCAATCTTCTTAAATTTATTAAGACTCGCTTTGTAGTTTAAAATGTGGTCTATCCAAGAAAATGTTTTTATGTACACTTGGAAAAAATGTCTATTCTGCTGCTTTGGCATGAAATTCTCTAAAGATATAATTAAATCCAACTGATCTACTGTGTCATTTAAGGCCACTGTTTCCTTGTAAATTTTCTTCTGGAAGATATCTCTATTGATTCAATGGTGTATTAAAATTGCTACTAGGACTGCATCACTGTCAATCTCTCCTTTTATGTTCATCAAGATTTGTTTTACATATCTAAGTGCTCCTATGTTGGGTGCATAAATGTTTATAAGGGTTATATGCTCTTGTTAGATTGCTCCATTTATCATTATATAGTGTCCTTCCTACTGTTTATTCTTTCCAGTATATTTTTCATTTCAGATATTGCATTCATTATTTCTGACTGCTCCCTTTTTATGGATTCTATGTGCTTCCTCATGCTGTTGTAGGTCTCACTATGTTTCTTGAGCATCTTTATAACTATTACTTTGAACTTTATATCTGATAAATTACTTGCCTCCATTCCATTCAGATCTTTTTCTGGAGGTTTCTCCTGTTCATTCATTTGTGGACTGTTTCTTTGTCTCCCTGGTTCAGTTGTTTCTTTGTATTAGGTAAATCTTGTCTGATACCCAACCTTGGATGGTGGCCTTATTTGGCTGGGATCCAGTGGTGCAGTCTCCTTGATCACCTGAGGTGTGTACTCTAGGCATATTCTTAGTGTGGGTTGTGTGGGCCTGCCTGCTATAATTGAGTCTTCATTGCTGTTGGTCCATTCATGCATAAGATTGACTTACAGGCTGGCTGACGGTGAGGCTTGACCCCAACCAAGGGATATGAGCCACTGGGCAGGTGCTGACTACATGAAACAGAATTCACTAGGTGGGTTTGGTGCTGTCAAGATCCCCCTTTGAATATACTGCTTGTGAAGCTTAATGGAGTCTGTTCTGATGTTGTCTGAAGGTAGCCACTGGTTGTACTGGTACTGGGCCTCTTGGGAAAGTCTCTGGTGCTGTCTAATGTAAGATGCTGCCTGTGACTGGCCCTCAGCAACCTATTTGGAGCTACAAGCATTCCACAGTTTATATGGCCTCTGCTGAGCCTGGGTGAATGTGGAATTACCAAGCTCTGCACTAAGGCCAGCTTTTACCAGCACTAGGCCTGGAACAGGCTGTCAAACGTCCTAAGGCACCCTAATAACTGCCTCCACCTGCCAGCGGCCTGTTAGGCTCATTCACCAAAAGCTTCTAGCTGTACTCCTCAGAAAGGCCTGAACTCCACAGGGTGGGGTGAGAGCGAGTTCAAAAGTGAGGCTATTGCTTTTCCCCAGGCTGATGCCGCATGGAGAAAAGCATTCCACCAAAGTAAGATGGCCTCTGTGGTATGAAAGAATGACTTGGCACAGAGATCCTGACAGCTGTCCCTTCAGCTATCTCCCCAGAGCCACAAACCCCAGACTCTCCTTATGTGACTCTAGTTCATTCCTCCCTCCATCCACTGGAACCAACAGTAAGTGACTGCAAATGAAATTTTGTGCATTGGCCCTTTAATAAGGTGGATGCATTGCTGTGGACTATCATCATTCCTTGGTGGAGTGAAACTTCACTGCTTTTCACAGCCAGATGCTATGGGAGTGCCTCCTCCCAGCTCTGGTGCTCTGGGCTGGAATCCTGGCTTGGGTTTTAGGCCCTATACTTCTAGAGGGAACCATCCCCCAACTAAGATATCCATCTGGAACCTTGGCTGCTGCTTGTGGAAGCAGAGCCAGCCTTTTTCAGGTCTCTGCTCTTCCTACTAATCTCAATATAGTTTCTTCCATAAATACTTGGTTATACCTCACACCTGTTAGATTGGCTGTTATCAACAAGACAGGTAATAACAAGTGTTGGAGAGGCTGTGGAGAAAAAGGAACCCTCACTCATTGCTGGTGGGTAGTACAACCATTATCAAAGAAAGTATAGTGGTTCCTCAAAAAATGAAGAATAGAATTACCATATTACCCAGCAATCCCTCTACTGAGTATCTACCCCCAAAACTCTGAAAATATTGGTACATAAAGTCACATGTACCCCATATTCATCACAGCATTATTCACAGTGGCCAAGACATGGAAACAACCAAAATGTCCCTCAATAGAGGATTGGATAAAGAAGATGTGGTACAATAGAATACTACTCAGCCATAAGAAATGATGGCATAGTGCCATTTACAACATGGATGGACCTTGAGAACATTATATTGAATGAAATAAGTAAATCAGAAAAAGCTAAGAATGGTATGATTTCACAAATAGGTAGGATATAAAACTGAAACTTATGGACATAGATAAAAGTGGTTACCAGGGGGAAGGGAACATGGGGGAGGGGGAAGGGGACACATGGGATTGGGGAGGAGGTGGGGCAAAGGATGTAAAAAGGGACAAATATAAGGTGACAGGAAATAATTTGAGTTTGGGTAACATGTATACAACATAATGAACATTTCAAATGCTATAGAAATGTTCACCTGAAACCTATGTACTCTTGATCAATGTAACCCTGTTAAAGTTACTTTTCTAAATAAAATTTAAAAATTTTTAAAAATCCTTGATTATAAGACTTCTCTTCTGAATTGGTTATTCAGGATAACTGATCTATAATTTAGTTGTAATTTCAGTTTAGTCCTGGGAGGAGGTGAGTGCAGCTTCTACCTAGTCTGCCACCATTTTAATCTCTCTACACTTGCTACTTTTATACTGCCTGAGTCTTCTTTACCTCTTTAAGTAGTTCACCATGTTTTACCACTTAGTAATTATTAATATTACATTTTTTTATATTCAAGTTATTAATGTGTTATTTGTGTCCTGACTGATACAGAAATTTTGGTAATGATGAAGCTTAAGGTATGACCATCAATGTGGATGGTGAAGTATGTAAAAATAATTACTAGAAATTAAGATGTCATCAAGTAGTGAAACTGAAGTATTAGAAGGATCATCTAAATGACAGTTAAAGTCACAGACACAAGAGAAGAGAGAGACCATGTACCAGTAGCTCATTGGCTCAGCACCTTTACCACATTATGCTGTGACCAACAAGTACTTCCACAAATAAACCCAGGGGCTCTGATAGAACATCCTATTTCAAAAGCCTAATTCAAATGTTCTGCATTGAACAACTGTCATTGTTGGGTAATGTCAAGAACCTGTCTGGGGTCAGGAAATCTAGTTCCAATCTTGGTTTTATCATGTACATTCCAGCCTTATTTCCTTAGGAATACATTTCCCTTCATTGAATTCAGGTTCAAACCACACTTCCTTATCTTTGAATTAGAATGCTCATATTTTTCTGTTTGCCTTACAGAAAATCTGTGAACAAAGTTTGTACACACCACATTCACTAATATACAGATATTAGACATTAAGCCTCTCTACTTCCAGCTGTTCAGGTACATAGATTTTACAGCACAGGTCTTGTTGGCCATACCCTTGACCTTATTCAAGTATTCCTTTGTTTTCCTTTGTATGTATACATTTTTTTTATCCCACAACCCATTTCCCTGAGTAGTCTCCCTGATAGATTTCCAGATTAGTCTTTCTAAAACACATCTCTTAAAATAATATGATAATCTTTTAAAACCTACAAAGGCAGCCCATTACACATTTAAGGATCTCCATGGTCCAGTCTCAGTAAACCATACAGCCATTCTTCCTCCTCACATAGCCCCTTCCTCTTCTCAAAGCATATCAATTTGGCATCCATACCGGCTAGCTCACTGATATACAAACTTCTTATTTCTGATCTATATGTCTTTGAATAAGCTACAGCCTCTTCCCGGACCTTTCCCCATATCTGCTTGGTGAAATAATACTTTTTATTCAAGGCTCAACCCAGACACAATTCTGAGTACATAAGGTCTTTTTCACAAACTAGGAGTTGGCTTTTTCCTCCATTGAGGTTTCATTGCATTTGACTTATCTTATCTGGAAGATATTCCCCACCAATGGTCTTATACTGTGATAAATATGCCATGTCTCCTTCACTAGCTGGGAACATGTCTAAGGCAGAAGTCTATAGTACTCCTGTGCCTCTCAACAGCATTTAGAAGAAGGTCTGGAATATATTATGTGTCCAGAGACTGCTAAGTAAACATATTACTGAGTAGTGCATGCGGTTAATTTTTAAACATGGTTTACAATGGGGGCAAATTTGAATTATGTGTGGAGTCTGTATAAAGCGTGTATGACTTATGAGTTTACGAGTAAGAATGTTGTGGTACAGATATATGATTTGTAAGGCAGAAGTGGTTCAAGAATGTGTATGTGTGTGTGTCTCTGTGTGTGCTACGTGCAAATGTGGCATATGATCAAGGCAGAAACTCCCCAGGGCTTCTCCTCACTATGACTTTGGCCAGGCAGCTCATCTTCCATGGCATTGACTTGATCTCCTACCCACCCAGCCCCTGCTTTTTTACCTTAAATGCACATCAGGCTCCAGCCCAAAAGCTCCATTTTCAACAGCTTTCTCAAAGGACATTATGGTGTTCTCAGGCCCCAGCTGTGGAAGAAAAGGACATCAGACCCTCTACCTCAGAGTTACTCCCCCACCCCCAACATCTCTTTTATGGTAGAGGGGAAGTCCAGTACTAAAAGTGCTTTAAAAAGCATATTTTGGCTCCCTCTGCTCTTTTTCAAAAGAGCCTGAATATATTCTCCTCCATCCAATACAATTCTAGAACTCTACTCATCTAAGGCATGTCACTGGGCATAGTAAAGAAAAATGGACTGAGAGGTGACCTGGGTTCAAGTCCAACCTCTACAATTAACTCTTATTCTTTTCATCTATAGCCAACACCTTTTCCTCCCAAAGATTCCTGTGATTCTGAAGTCCTCTTCACTCACCCATAAGCCCTACGCACACTGCTACTCACCCATGCCCATCATGTCCAGACCTACCATAGGTGCACCTCGACGTCCAAAGATGACCGGCTTGGGTCCCAATTCATCCTTCTTCTGAAGGCAGGGTGAATACATCCCAAACGGCATCACAAACAGACATATAAGGATGAGGAAAAAAGGCAATCCAATAGCCACTTGTACAGCTGAAAAGTGTGAAGAGTGGAGAGTGAGAAAAAAAGATAAAGAGGAGCGGAGACCCATCCGCAGCAAGTAACTATGCCAAAGCAGCAGGGAGTCAATACCCAGTGTGGACTGCCTGACTCACTCTCTATTTCTGTCACAGCCTTGTTTATTTTTACTGATTTGAAAGTGCAGGGCTATCCAAATGTCCGCATTATTATTAAGGCAATAGTTTTCAATGGAAAATTTACAGGAAATGAATTGTGCAGAGGTGGGAAAAAAAAGGAAGGAGAGGGCACATTAAGGAATAATTCTCAGGAGTAGGAGTAGAATGGCTGGTGCTGAGAAAGCCCTGAAGCCTGTAAGACCAGCCTAAAACGCCCCTATATATAAGGCAGTGCAGTACAGTGAAGGGGCACTGGCTGACAGAAATCTGAGTTTAAAACCAGACTACCACCATCTAATTGTGGGACTAAGAACACACTGCTTAACCTCTCTGGGTCTCTGTTTTCTTCATCCTGAAAAATGGGGCTATCTGGCTGCTAACATCTACTAAAATCTACCTAATAGAGTTTTATGGCTGAGTTTACTCATAACAAATACTCAGTAAATATAAGATATTTGCTTCTCTCTCTCTCTCTCTCTCTCTCTCTCTCTCTCTCTCACACACACACACACACACACACACACACACACACACACACACAATTTGGCCACAATACCTCTTATCACTGGCCATCCCCAACACTTATGATTGTAGACCTCTGAGGATTTTACCCATTTGTACATTTTTAAATTACCACCTATACTTCAGTCACTTTCAAATCTCTTTCTCCAGCTCTAACCTCTCAGCTTTGTGACTCTATCACATCTCTGGCTTCTCTTTCTCTTATGTTGTATAATCTTGTCTCTTCTGTACCTAGCTAAAATTTCAGAAATGAAAGAGAAAAGAGTTCATTAATTGTCCCCTTTAAGCTCTTGCCCCAAAACATTTCCTACCAACCACCCTCCACATATACACATACACACAGGTACAATACACGATGGCAACACTACCAATCCAGAACTGTTTTGTTTCTATCGGCGCCCAAGTCAGGAAGCACACACTCCTGGTTTAACCAACAGTAAAGAGAGATACTTAAGATCCTACTGGCATCTCAGAAAGAGTGGTGAGAGATAACTCCATTCTCAAAAAATTTAATGTAAAGCTCTGATTCTCTTTTGTCTTCATAATATTAGGCCAAAGAATGGAAAGGAAGCCAGTGGCAGAGGGAGACATTTCTGCTTCTGCTCTAAGTACCAGGTATGATGGACCCCCAGGGGCCTTCTTCGTTTTGCTAGAATGCAACCAGGGACATATGGACCTAGTATAAGTTCACTAGTTAAACTAGTAATGTTTGAATACGATCTAAAAGAACTGTGACTAGCATCACCACTCTATCGAATAAAATTAAAATGTTCTCAAACCCTCCTCTCCACAAACCCGTTCCATTTTCAGACAGTCACTGTGTAACAAGAAGAGATAATTCTTACTTTTCTGGAAGGAGAATCCCTCTTTAGAAGAAGGCCATATGAGGTTATGAGTTTGACCTCAAGGAGAATGCCTGAGTAATCAGCTAAATGAATTTCAAAGGGTCATAATGGTAGCTATCTACCAAGTTCTTCTTTTGCTGAGTTGAATATGCATGTGAAAGGCAGAGCTGAAAAAAAAATCAGGCTCCACCCATATGACATACCTTCTAGTTCCAAATTGACCAAGGAGGAGGCCACAGGCCAGGAAAGGAGAACCATCACAGTTACACAGCTCAGGTGTATGTAGGGAGCAAAGACCTGGGAGAAAGCCAAAAGTCAGGCTGACCACACTAGACAAACAGTGCTAGACCTACAGGATGATGCTTACCCTCAGTGAGAGCCCAAATGACAGCCACTCGTTATTCCAGTAAATGCGTGAAATGATCAGAAAAAACGTGCATATTCCAATCACTAGCAGAGTTAGGATCTGGGGAATGAAAAAAAATTTTTTGACCTCCAGGCACAAGGCTTGGATTAGAACTGTCCTTGGGAATTGTATGTGTGTCCCCACTATGTCAGAGACCTCATTTCCTCATCTTTTTAATCTGACCATCCTGTAAACCCCCAATATTGGATGGATTCAATCGTTTACCTTCTTTGCTCCCAAGTCTTTGTTATATAGCATGGCTGAAAAAATAATTATACAACTTCATGGGCTGATGCCTTTACTAATTATCATCACCAGCCTCAGCTGGGCCCTCAGCTTGGCCTAGCATCTCTCACTCAGTTTCAAGAAGGACTATTACAATATTCCTAAATATTCACTAATTGCTTTTTGTTTGTTTGTTTTTTTAACTAAGTGAATGGCAGGGAGGAAGGGAAGCAGGGAGGCAGAGACAGACTCCTGCATGCACCCAGACCGGGATCCACCTGGCAAGCCCCTTACAGGGCAATGCTCTGCTCATCTGGGCCACTGCTCTGTTGCTCAGCAGCCAAGCTATTTCAGCGCCTGAGGCACGGCCATGGAGCCATCCTCAGGGCCTGGGCCAAATTGTTCCACCATTTGAGCCATGGCTGCAGATGAGGAAGAGAGAGAGAGTGAGAGAGAGAGAAGAGAGAGGGGAGGGGTGGAGAAGCAGATGGTCACTTCTCCTGTGTGCCCTGACCGAGAATCAAACCTGGGACTTCCACAAGCCATGCTGATGCTCTACCGCTGAGCCAACCAGCCAGGGCACTACTTTTTATTTTATCCAACTCAATACAATCAAAAGTAAAGAATATTCTGTAATTACCTTTTCCTGTATAATTTCCCCAACAGACTGTAAGATTCATGAGGGCTAGGATAATATTTATGGTTATATCTTCACTGCCTTGCAGAATGTCTAATACATTTAAAGCATTCAATAAATAGTTGTTGAACAGATGAAAATATCTGCCTGCCAGAACACTATATACTTCATAGAGAAAAATCATTGAGGCTAAGTGTATATAATTTTAACTTCTTCCCCTTGAAATGTAGTCTTGCTATATCTGTGCTGTCTTCTAGAGAGAGCTTTGTTCCTTTCCATAATCTCTGTATTTATTAAAGTAATTATATCCATAATTGATTTGTCTCTCACACAATAACTCCAGGCCTTGCTGACATGAATGCTTAATTTTACTAAAACTTTAAGGAAGGACTATTCTACTGAAAGTCTTCCAAAAAATTGAAGAAGAAGCAATACTTCCAAACATATTTTATGAGGCCAACATAACCCTCATACCAAAACCAGGCAAGGATGGCACAAAAAAAGAAAACTACAGACCAATATCTCTAATGAATACAGATGCTAAAATACTAAATAAAATACTAGCAAATCGAATACAACAACATATTAAAAAAATAATTCATCATGATCAAGTGGGATTCATCCCAGAATCTCAAGGATGGTTCAACATACGTAAAACGGTTAACGTAATACACCATATCAACAAAACAAAGAACAAAAACCACATGATCTTATCAATAGACGCAGAAAAGGCTTTCGATAAAATACAAAACAATTTTATGTTTAAGACTCTCAACAAAATAGGTATAGAAGGGGCCCTGGCCGGTTGGCTCAGCGGTAGAGCGTCGGCCTAGCGTGCGGAGGACCCGGGTTCGATTCCCGGCCAGGGCACACAGGAGAAGCGCCCATTTGCTTCTCCACCCCTCCGCCGCGCTTTCCTCTCTGTCTCTCTCTTCCCCTCCCGCAGCCGAGGCTCCATTGGAGCAAAGATGGCCCGGGCGCTGGGGATGGCTCTGTGGCCTCTGCCCCAGGCGCTAGAGTGGCTCTGGTCGCAACATGGCGACGCCCAGGATGGGCAGATTATCGCCCCCTGGTGGGCAGAGCGTCGCCCCTGGTGGGCGTGCCGGGTGGATCCCGGTCGGGCGCATGCGGGAGTCTGTCTGACTGTCTCTCCCCATTTCCAGCTTCAGAAAAAATGAAAAAAAAAAAAATGGGTATAGAAGGAAAATATCTCAACATGATAAAGGCCATATATGATAAACCATCAGCTAATATCATATTAAATGGCACTAAACTGAAGGCTTTCCCCCTTAAATCAGGAACAAGACAGGATTGTCCACTCTCTCCACTCTTATTTAATGTGGTACTAGAGGTTCTAGCCAGAGCAATCAGACAAGACAAAGAAATAAAAGGCATCCATATTGGAAAAGAAGAAGTAAAGGTATCACTTTTTGCAGATGATATGATCCTATACATCGAAAACCCCAAAGAATCCACAAAAAGACTACTAGAAACAATAAGCCAATACAGTAAGGTCACAGGATACAAAATTAACATACAGAAGTCAATAGCCTTTCTATATGCCAACAATGAAACATTTGAGAACGAACTCAAAAGAATAATCCCCGTCACAATTGCAACAACAACAACAAAAATACTTAGGAATAAACATAACAAAGAATGTAAAGGACCTATATAATGAAAACTATAAACCATTGTTAAGGGAAATCCAAAAAGATATAATGAGATGGAAGAATATTCCTTGTTCTTGGTTAGGAAGAATAAATATAATCAAAATGTCCATATTACCCAAAGCAATATACAAATTTAATGCAATTCCCATCAAAATTCCAATGACATTGTTTAAAGAAATGGAGCAAAAAATCATCAGATTTATATGGAACTATAAAAAACCCCGAATAGCCAAAGCAATCCTAAAGAAAAAGAATGAAGCTGGGGGCATTAAAATACCTGACTTAAAACTATATTATAGGGCCATGACAATCAAAACAGCATGGTATTGGCAGAAAAATAGACACTCAGACCAATGGAACAGAATAGAAAACCCAGAAATAAAACCACATATATATAGTCAAATAATTTTTGATAAAGGGGCCAACAACACACAATGGAGAAAAGAAAGCCTCTTCAATAAATGGTGCTGGGAAAACTGGAAAGCCACATGCAAAAGAATGAAACTGGACTACAGTCTGTCCCCTTGTACTAAAATTAACTCAAAATGGATCAAAGATCTAAACATAAGACCTGAAACAATAAAGTACATAGAAGAAGACATAGGTATTCAACTCATGGACCTGGGTTTTAAAGAGCATTTTATGAATTTGACTCTAAAGGCAAGAGAAGTGAAGGCAAAAATTAATGAATGGGACTACATCAGACTAAGAAGTTTTTGCTCAGCAAGAGAAACTGATAACAAAATAAACAGACAGCCAACTAAATGGGACATGATATTTTCAAACAACAGCTCAGATAAGGGCTTAATATCCAAAATATACAAAGAACTCATAAAACTCAACAACAAACAAACAATCCAATAAAAAAATGGGAAGAGGACATGAACAGACACTTCTCCCAGGAAGAAATACAAATGGCCAACAGATATATGAAAAGATGCTCCTCTTCATTAGTTATTAGAGAAATGCAAATCAAAACTGCAATGAGATACCACCTCACACCTGTTAGATTAGCTATTATTAACAAGACAGGTAATAGCAAATGTTGGAGAGGCTGTGGAGAAAAAGGAACCCTCATTCACTGTTGGTGGAAGAAAGTATGGTGGTTCCTAAAAAAACTGAAAATAGAACTACCTTATGACCTAGCAATCTCTCTACTGGGTATATCCCCCAAAACTCAGAAACATTGATACATAAAGACACATGCAGCTCCATGTTCATTGCAGCATTGTTCACAGTGGCCAAGACATGGAAACAACAAAAAAGCCCGTCAATAGATGACTGGATAAAGAAGATGTGGCACATATACACTATGGAATACTACTCAGCCATAAGAAATGATGACATCGAATCATTTACAGCAAAATGGTGGGATCTTGATAACATTATACGAAGTGAAATAAGTAAATCAGAAAAAAACAGGAACTGCATTATTCCATATGTAGGTGGGACATAAAAGTGAAACTAAGAGACACTGATAAGAGTGTGGTGGTTACGGGGGGAGGGGGGAGAGGGAGAGGGAAAAGGGGGGGGGCACAAAGAAAAGTAGATAGAAGGTGACAGAGGACAATCTGACTTTGGGTGATGGTTATGCAACATAATTGAACGACAAGATAACCTGGACTTGTTATCTTTGAATATATGTATCCTGATTTATTGATGTTGCCCCATTAAAAAAATAAAATTATTTAAAAAAAATTTAAGGAAGGAATATTTTCTAATTTTTAACAAACTTTTCCAGAAAATAGAAAAAGAGGTAACACTTTCTAACTTCACATATGAAACCAGCAAAACCTTAATACCCAAACTCTACAAGGACATTACAAGAAAAAAACAGTACAGTCATGTGCCACAATAATGTTTCAGTCAACAACAAACCACATGTATGATGGTGGTCCCATAAGAATTAAAATGAAGCCAATAATTTTCTGTTGCTTGGGGTAGTCATTGCACAATGCATTAGTCAAGGGCTTATGGTAATACTAGTGTAAACAAACCTACTGTACTGCCAGTAAAAAAGTACAGTACCTTTTTTATATATGTTTAGATACACAAATACTTACCGATGTGTTATAACTGCCTACAGTGTATACAGGTTTGTAGCTGAGGAACAATATGCTATACACATAGCACCGGTGTATAGTATGCTATATACTCTTTTTTTTTTTTAACAGGGACAGAGAAGAGTTAGAGAGAGGAATAGACAGACAGAACGGAGAGAGATGAGAAGCATCAATCATTAGTTTTTCATTGTGACACCTTAGTTGTTCATTGATTGCTTTCTCATATGTGCCTTGACTGCGGGCTTTCAGCAGACCGAGTAACCCTTTGCTTGAGCCAGTGACCTTGGGTCCAAGCTGGTGAGCTTTTTTTTGCTCAAGCCAGTTGAGCCCGCGCTCAAGCTGGCGACCTCGGGGTCTCGAACCTGTGTCCTTCTGCATCCCAGTCCGATGCTCTATCCACTGAGCCACCACCTGGTCAGGCAGTATGCTATACTCTTTAGGGTTGAGGAAGTACACTCTATGATGTTCACACCATGACAAAATTGCCCAAGGATGCATTTCTCAAAATGTATCCCTGTTGTTAAACAGCACATGAATATATAGGCCAGGGGTCCCCAAACTTTTTACACAGGGGGCCAGTTCACTGTCCCTTAGACCGTTGGAGGGCCGGACTATAAAAAAAACTATGAACAAATCCCTATGCACACTGTACATATCTTATTTTAAAGTAAAAAAACAAAACTGGAACAAATACAATATTTAAAATAAAGAACAAGTAAATTTAAATCAACAAACTGACCAGTATTTCAATGGGAACTATGGGCCTGCTTTTGGCTAATAGGATGGTCAATGTACAGTTCCATATTTGTCACTGCTAGCTGTAACAAGTGATATGACGCGCTTCTGGAGCCGTGACACGTGCGTCCCGTGTCACTGGAAGTAGTACTGTACGTGAGCGATGCCGCCACATACAGGACTCCAGGAGCACAGGATGCGGATGACCACTAATGAAAGAGGTGCCCCTTCCGGAAGTGCGGCGGGGGCCAGATAAATGGTCTCAGGGGGCCGCCTGCGGCCCGTGGGCCGTAGTTTGGGGACCCCTGGTATAGGCCAATCTCTCCTATGCACACACATGCAAAAATCTTAAATTTTCCATTAGCAAACTACATGCATCACAATGGTTTAATTGTCAAATTAGACTCATATAAATCTTGTGATTCGGTGATCTTAACCAACACCAAACTTAACTAAAGGGTGCAGTCAATTAATTCTAAAGTTCAAATAAAATATCTTCCCTTGGAAAAATATGATCCTGTCAAATGCAGACACTCATAAAAAGTTCTTTTTTTTTTTTGTATTTTTCTGAAGCTGGAAATGGAGAGAGACAGTCAGACAGACTCCCGCATGTGCCCGACCGGGATCCACCCGGCACGCCCACCAGGGGCGATGCTCTGCCCACCAGGGGACGATGCTCTGCCCCTCTGGGGCATCGCTCTGCCGCGACCAGAGCCACTCTAGTGCCTGGGGCAGAGGCCAAGGAGCCATCCCAGCGCCCGGGCCATCTTTGCTCCAATGGAGCCTTGGCTGCGGGAGGGGCTGCCGGAGGGGAAGAGAGAGACAGAAAGGAAGGGGAGGTGGAGAAGCAAATGGGCACTTCTCCTATGTGCCCTGGCCAGGAATTGAACCCGGGTTCCTCTCACGCCAGGCCGACGCTCTACCGCTGAGCCAACCGGCCAGGGCCATAAAAAGTTCTTTCTTGTCCTGCACTAGGATATATTCTGTTTGATACTGGACTTTAAAAGTAACCTGTGTTTTGAGCAAAGTATGTGGAAACACTGCTTCACCAAAGCCACCTTTGTGGTTATGCAGCATTCTTATCTTGTCTCCCATTAATTATACAACTCCAGCCCACCATGTCTCCAACCCTACAAATCTATAAATTCCAGTTTATTTATAATTAGCAACTCAGATGTACCAGATTATATCCTGCTAGAAATTTTCACAGATAAGGATTTTCTGTTATCTTTTGGCTACTAAATGTTTTTAGTGTGTGTGTTTCCCAGAAAGTTGAGCTATGAGCATGCTTACAAGGAGTTTTGACTAAGGTCATTCATTCCTCTCTGAGCATCCCTAAGTAAAAGAGGAATGGGGTTACCTTGCCAATAGAACCAATCTCTCCTCCCAAATCTGAAAAGCTTAGTCTTCACAGTTTGAAGGCCTAACCAAGGTAGTTACCTTCCAAGGAAATGCCAACCCTTCTCATACTCCATCTCTATTTCGTCTCATTGCCTGCAGACTCAAACCTAGAATTAGATCCTAGAATGCCTCAAGAGATAAAGGCGTTGTCTATTTATATTGACAGAAACCCTACAGAATATGTGTGAAAAGGAATCCTAAAGGAGATAGGCAAGGAGAAACGAACATACTTTTAGATCAGGCTAAATTCATTGATATGTGTGTACTGACTAAAAAGCTTCTGAATACAGTTTACCAGAATCCAGGTACTATGTATCTCAAATTGATTCTAATTGTTTCTTTGGTTGTCTAAACCTTGGTTCAGTGGTGGCCTATGCTTAATGAAATTGGGATGCCAACAATTTCTTGGTGTTATATAGAAGAAAGAATCTAAAGATTTAATGAGAAAAGTTTGCTGGATTGGTATCACCCATGATAAGCTAACTCACTCCCTATCACATTCTATGGGAGGTCTCAGAGAACACCGAAAAATACACACTGGTCAGGAAGTGTCAGAATCCATGAAAAGCATTACAGTGGCTCTCCTCTATGCCTGAATAAAGGCAAGAGATGCTGCCATTGAAACTGGCTTTCTGACTTCAAGGCAATGATGAGATCCTGCTGTGGGAGACGACATGTAGCAGCAGAGGCAAGGTAAGCATGATTTCTATAACAGGCGCAAGGCTGTTATAGAATGTCATCAGAATGGCTTATCCTATAGGGATTCTTTGTAGTGCCTAACTGGTCATGGTGTCCCAACTCAAAAGTAGATAGGGATCTCAAGAAGACCTATTTTCTTCACTTCTCAATCTATATAAGGTCTCTATGAGACCTCATGAGTTCAATTTTCATCTGTTCTAATAACTCTTAAATTTCTATTTCTGGTTTGTGTGTCTCATTAGAGCTCAAGGAAATTTAAGAGGACCCACTCAGAGAGTTTGACATGTTCCTGGATTTCAGGAAACACAAGACCAGGTATCAAACCCATGCCTTGAAACAGTCTATAAAAAAGCAAGAGACTGTTGTTGGAGCTGCTCCACCAACACAAGGCAGAACAAAAGGAGGAAGGTATGCTGGAAATGACGTGCATGTCCACAGATGGTGGAGCAAAAGGTGCCTGCTTTCTGGGAATCCCTTGAGAGAAGCCATACTGATGTCATTTTTTAAAAGCTTCATAATAAGCCCTGGCCAGATAGCTTGGTGGTTAGAGCGTTGTCCCACAGCACAGAGGTTGCTGGTTCGATCCTCGGTCAGGGCACATATAGAAACAGATGGATGTTCGTGTGTGTGTGTGTGTGTGTGTGTGTGTGTGTGTGTTCCTCCCTTCCACTCTCATTAAAATCGGTGTTTTGTTTTTTTTTTAAAAAAGCTCCATATGAAGGGACCTCACCAAATTTTAGGAGGTATAGGAAGACAAGCATTGACTCCACCAAGAGACTCGTAGTCAAGGTTCTCAGCAGAAGAATCTCTGCAAATACACATAGAAGAAGCCCCTGGGATAAAGAGCCAACAACTGTGCCTTTATCTGGTCCTGATGGATCAACCCCCAATGACGCTCTTGCCTTTCCTTGTCAGACTGTGCTCTTTTATTCCATCTCCTATTCCCCTGAGCCCTCTCTCCTTTGGTGAAAAAGAAGTGATAGGATCATCATGGTCTCTCCACCAGTGCAGGCTTCCACCAATAGGGGAAGGGGAAAGTCTTATAAAGCTGGAGGTTGGGTTATTGCAATGAACTGAATTCTTAAATGTTCTTGTGACTATACAGGACTGGGAGCATAATGGAGCTTGCCTAACATCTTATTAGGATGGAAGAATAGAATTACAGAGTAAGTTTAATAAAGAATGGTGAGAAAAAACAAAGTTTGGGATCAGATCCTTCAGTAAATCAGTTACATCTGTTAGAAATTTAATGATTTCAGTTAAAACAGAGTAAGTAGATCTCTTCTTTTTAAGGGGAACTCCGAAGAAAGTGTGACTCTGCACTTAACACTGAGTGCCAGAGAGGCACATTCAGTTCTGGTCTAAGGTCTCCTATGAAGATTCAGCTGTCCTACCTTATGACCCCAGTGCAGGTATGGTTCATTCCCTTTCCAAAGCAACAAATATCTTAGTACCTGAATAAGAAGAAAAAAATGGTGTTTTAGAAATCAAGTTGTGGCCCATAGCACTGTTGTGTATTCAAATAACTCTCACTACATTCGCTTCTTGCTATACCTGCACTTTTCAGCCTCTGGGGGCTTGCCATGCTGTTCCTCTGCCTGAGAAGCGCTCCCTCCCCATGCCACTGACCTTCATATGTCACCTCCTATTTGTAACTTTTACCAGCACCCCTAGGAAGAAGTACCTATTATTTCCTGGGATTTCATAACAACCACCACACAGCTATCCTTCCTGAGTTCCCACCAATTTCTTTTTCCTGTGAAGGACCTTGTTCCTGGTATTACTTAGACCCATTAGTGAGAGAACAGAGGTCAGGGACCAGCCCTTCTCAAGGTCATTTAAAAGCTCTTTCTTGAGGAACTGGTGTCATTGTTACAATTGTTAACCACAGCTGTTAACACTGGTTTTTAGTCAATAAATTTTAGATTTCTGTGTAAATCTAACCAGTCATCAAGTCAGTGTAGACACAGAAACTAAAAACTGGAGTCCTCAGATGCTTAGTATATTACTAAGAGTTGGAGTGTACATAGCACTTACATTTATCAAAATAATTTTACACATAAGATTTCATTTCTTCATTACCCAGACCTATAAAATACCATTGTATTAAATATTATCATTCTAATTTCAAACAAAAGAAACTGAGTCTCAGAAGAGTTATACGACTTGATTGAGGTTATAAAGTAACCCAAAGATAGATATGGAAACAGAACCTAGGGCTCCCTCTTTTTATTTATTTTTTTATTTTTAAAATTTATTTATTTACTTATTTTAGTGAGGAGGTAGAGAGAGAGAAGGGGGGAGGAGCAGGAAGCATCAACTCCCATATGTGCCTTGACCAGGCAAGCCCAAGGTTTCAAACCATGGACCTCAGCATTTCCAGGTCAACACTTTATCCACTGCGCCACCACAGATCAGGCTGGCTCCCTCTTTTTAAACAGTTGTGTACATTGTATGTATCCAAAAAAAGTAGGGTAAAGTAGGATTTGTTAAAATATACTAGTTATTACACAGAACTCATTCCCACCTTAGAAGCTAACTTCAGCATTACACATTGATTGTGTATGAAAGCAGTACAATTCAGTGGCCAAAGCACATCATTCATCGGCATTTTCCCATTATGAAGGAAAGTGTCTACTGGTTTCTGCCATAGTCACCCTCCACACCAGCATGATTTGCCTAAAATAGAAATCTATGTATGCCAAATGTCTTAGACTTACTTTCCAGGTTTTCCAAAAGCTGTCACAAGCCCTTTTTTTTTAAAGCTTTGTTCCCCACTATTCTTCATTATGCCCTTTAGCCTGACAGCACTGACCTCTCCCTCTTATTTTGCCACAGCCCATATTTTCCTATCTTGCCAACTCTGTCATGATGTTCCCTCAGGCTGGAATGTTCTCCTCCATTCTCATATACTCACATCCAAATCCAACGTCCCTTCAAGATCCCACTCCAGTGCCGACTATTCCAAGAAGCCTTACTTAATCCTTTTAGCAGAAGTCACCTCTTCCATCTCAGAATCCCTGCAGAACTTTATTTAGGACTTTCTAATGAGTTACGATGTTCTGCCTGTGTTGGTTATTTTTGTCTATGATTTAGTGACCATACTAGATTCTAAACTCATTGGATTAAGGAACTATTATTACTTTTTATCTCATACATAGCTCTTTGAAATATCCTCCCTAAAAACAGAAACTGCTTATGTTTTTTTATCTCTGTATACTCAGTACTTATCAGTCATAATGATTAATACATTTTGTTGAAAAAAATTAATGCAAATGGCACCTGATGGGAGTTGGGTTTTTCTGTGTCAAGTAGGAAATCAGTGGGGACAAGAAATCATGATGTAGATGTATATACCCTGTGCATAAGTGGACACTAAAAACTCTAATTACCTGAAAGTTACTCTCCCAGGAGCTTTCCAGTCCACTTCGTAGGTAGATCTTTCTCTTGCCTGACCTGAATATTCCCCCCGACATGACACTACTGTGTAACAACAGAAGCAGGGTCACTACTGCCAAAAGACTTTGCTAAAACGTACTTTGTACCTGGACTAGGGGACTAGCTTTGCACATTAGAACAGGTTTTAAAAACTAGTTAATTTGTAAGACCCAGAAAGACTGATTCTCAGAAGAAAGGATATGAAACGAGGTAATTTAAGGTGTAAAGTTGCTGCTAATTTGAAGCTGTGGTGCCTAATAAACAATATTGAGTGAACCATAAAGTGGGCTTTGAAATGGGATGGGTTTTTTTTTGTTTGTTTGTATTTTAAATAACAGAAATTTATTATCTCACAGTTTTGGAGGCTAGAAGTACAAAATTAAGGTATTGGCTGGGCCATGCTCTCTCTGACAGTTTCAGGAGAGAATCCTTCCTTGCCTCTTTTAGCTGTTGGTGTTTGTCAGCAATTCTTTTTTTTTTTAATAAATAAATTTTTATTTTAATGAGGTGACATCAATAAATCAGGGTACATATATTCAAAGGAAACATGTCCAGGTTATCTTGTCATTCAATTCTGTTGCATACCCATCACCCAGAGATTGTCCTCCGTCACCTTCTATCTAGTTTTCTTTGTACCACACCCCTCCCCCTCCCTCTCTCCCTCCTTCCCTCCCCCCGCCCCCCCCCATAACCACCACACTCTTGTACATGTCTCTTAGTCTCGTTTTTATGTCCCACCAATGTATGGAATCCTGCAGTTCTTGTTTTTTTCTGATTTACTTATTTCACTCTGTATAATATTATCAAGGTCCCACCATTTTGTTGTAAGTGATCTGATGTCATCATTTCTTATGGCTGAATAGTATATCATGGTGTAGATGAGCCACATCTTCTTTATCTAGTCTTCTATTTTTTTTTACAATGATTAAAGCCTTTAAGCAAACTCTTGGCCAATACATGAAATGGGATGTTTTGCTACCCTTCCAAAAGGTCAAAGTGGTAAGATGCATCCGCTAATACAGGGGTTGGGAACCTATGGCTCATGAGCCAGATGTGGCTCTTTTGATGGCTGCATCTGGCTCGCAGACAAATCTTTAATAAAAAAAAATTACGTTAAAAATATAAAACATTCTCATGTATTACAATTCATTCATTTCCTACTGCTCATGTTCGTGGTTGCAGGTGGCTGGAGCCAATCACAGCTGTCCTCCAGGACAACACCAAATTTTTATTGGATAATGAGTAATGTACACGGGTCGTTGTATGGTTCTCATGGAATTACATTTTAAAATATGTGGCATTCATGGTTCTCTCAGCCAAAAAGTTTCCCAACCCCTGCTCTAATAGCACAAGTCCATTTTTCTCCATCTATCTCTTGTGCCTAAAATTCAAGCAGCTGTTATAAACCCCAACTCTGCCAAGACAAAAGTGACCTTGGCTTCTGAGTGCTTCCAGCACCACTGGGCACCAAACCATTGACAGGAGCACCTCAAGAGGCTACTCAGGAAGGGAGTGGGTGAAATGGGGAACATTACTCACCAATAGCAACAAAGTGTAGGCAGTCATGATTCCAAATAAACTCAGCAAAAGAATGGACCAGAAGAACCAGCCTCTTGTAATTTGATAAACAGCCCTGCAAAAATGAGTTTCAATCCTCAAAATACAGCAGAAAGCAGTGTGTCTGTATCAAAAATGGGGGACAACACTGGACAAAATGAGGCATTAGAAAACTGAGGGAGATAGGAAGGGATGTATTTTCAGGACAGATCTGTGAAGAGTTTTGGGGATATTTAATTAGACATTTTAAATTTGTCCTATGGGCAATGGGATACCTTAATGAGGATCAGTATAAGTGGTATGATTTAACGTTATTTGGAATATATAATAAAAATTATGTCCTCTTTAGAAAGCAATAGAATAATACAAAAGAGAAAAAAATCATTCATAAGTTCACCTCCTTAATAAAATGAATACTCTCCATTTTAGCAGGTTCCGTGTCCATGCACCTTATGTTTTCTTCAATAATTGTAATCATGGTCACCACATTAATTGCTCTATTCTTTTTTCTTTTTAGTTAGTTAATTTTCTTAAGCCCTTTACTTTTTACACCCAGCCTCCAGCCCCTCCCTGTTGACAGCTATTAGTCTATACTCTGTACCTATGAGTCATTTTTATTTTGTTAGTTTACTTTGTTCATTAGATTCCACATATGAGTGAAATCATATGGTACTTGTTTTCTTCTGACTTATTACACTTAGCATAATATTCTCTAGGTCCATTCGTGCTGTCACAAAGAGTAAGATTTCCTTCTTTTTTACAGATGAATAATATCCCATTGTGTAAATGTACCATGGCATTTTTATCCACTCATCCACTGATGAAAATGTTGGCTGCTTCCAAATGTTGGCTGTTGTCAATAACACTGCAATGAACATAAGGATGCATATATTTTTTTTGAATTAGTGTTTTAGGTTTCTTTAGATATATTCTCATAAGAGGAACTGCTGTGCTAAGGCATTTCCATTTTTAATTTTTTTGAGGTAATTCTATACTGTTTTCCACAGTGGCTACACCAATCTGCATTCCCACCAATGGTTCACAAAGGTTCCCTTTTCTCCACATCCTCGCCAACACTTGTTTGTTGATTTATTAAGAAGAGCTATTCTGACAGCTATGAGGTGATATCTCATTCTGAGGGGATTTTTTTATTTTGTTTAAAAAATTAAATTTAATGGGGATACACTGATCAATAGAGTACATTTGCATTTCTCCGATGATTAGTGGTGGTGAGCAACTTTTCATATGTCTCTATAGGCCATCTGTATATCCACTTTGGAGAAGTGTCTAGTCAGGTCCTTTGCCCATTTTAAAATTGGACTTTTTTTTAATGGTG
Organism: Saccopteryx bilineata; assembly: GCF_036850765.1. Lineage (NCBI taxonomy): Eukaryota > Metazoa > Chordata > Mammalia > Chiroptera > Emballonuridae > Saccopteryx > Saccopteryx bilineata. Next base: position 343,650,013 of record NC_089490.1, on the reverse strand, counting down.
ATGAGTTTTATAAATTTTGGATATTAAGCACTTATCAGATGTATCACTGGCAAATATGTTCTCCTATTCAGTGGGTTGTCTTTTCATTTTGTTGATGGTTTCCTTTGCTGTGCAAAAACTTTTCAGTTTGATGTAGTCCCTTTATTTTTTCTTTTGTTTCCCTTGCCTAATGAACTATCAGAGAAAACATTGTTACAAGAAATGTCCAAGCTTTTACTGCCTATGTTTTCTTCTAGGATTTTTATGGTTTTGAGTCTAACATTTAAGTCTTTAATCCATTTTGAGTTTATTATTGTGTATGATGTAAGAAGATGCTCTGCTTTTATTTTTATACACTTATTTGACCAATTTTCCCAACATCATTTATTGAGTAAACTGCCTTTACCCTATTGTATGTTTTTGCCTCTTTGTCAAATATTAATTGACTATAAAGGCATGGGTTTATTTATGGGCTTTCTACGCTGTTCCATTAATCTATATATCTGATTTTATGCCAGTACCATGTTCTTTTGGTTATTCTAGTCCTGTAATATAGTTCAATATCAGGTAATCTGATTCCTCCAACTTTGGTCTTCTTTCTCAAGATTGCTGTAGGTATTTTGGGTCTTTAGTGTTTCCATATAAATTTTTGGAATATTTATTGTAGTTCTGTGAAATATGCAATTGGTATCTTGACAAGAATGCATTGAATCAATAGATAACTTTGGGTAGTATGTATACTTTAATGATATTACTTTTTCTTATCCATGAACATGGTATATGCTTCTACTTATTTGTACCTTCTTCAATTTCTTTCTTCAGTGTCTTATAATCTTCTGGGTACAGGTCTTTTACATCTTTGGTTAAATTTATTCTTAGGTATTTTATCTTATTGTTTTGAAGCAATGTTTGATCAGAGATGTATCTTGCTGGATGGCTGCTTACCTCTTTCTTTCTTCTTGATGTGTCTTATAGCCCCTGACCAAAAAGAATTTCCTTTCTTATTTTTCATGTGGTTATATGTTCACTAATTTATGCATTATATTATTAATATATAATTTCTCCAGGTTTTATATTGAGAGAAGTTACTTTCTATTATCTTGAAATGAGGAGTCTAAATTTTTCTGATATATCATACCTAGACCAAATATAACACTTGTTTCTCTTAGCAAATCATCAGTATTTTTTTTTTATATTTTTCCGAAGCTGGAAATGGGGAGAGACAGTCAGACAGACTCCCGCATGCGCCCGGCCGGGATCCACCCGCACACCCACCAGGGGGCGAAGCTCTGCCCACCAGGGGGCGATGCTCTGGCCCTCCCAGGCGTCGCTCTGTCGCGACCAGAGCCACTCTAGCGCCTGGGGCAGAGGCCAAGGAGCCATCCCCAGCGCCCGGGCCATTTTTGCTCCAATGGAGCCTCAGCTGCAGGAGGGGAAGAGAGAGACAGAGAGGAAGGAGAGGGGGAGGGGTGGAGAAGCAGATGGGCACTTCTCCTGTGTGCCCTGGCCGGGAATCGAACCCAGGACCCCTTGCACGCCAGGCCGACGCTCTACCATTGAGCCAATCAGCCAGGGCCTTAAAAGAGTATATCTTAAAAGCTCTCATCATAAAAAAATTTGCAATTATGTAAAGAGATGAAGAATGAATGTTTACTAAATTTATTGTGGTAATCATTATATAATATATACTATATCAAATCATTGTTATATACCTAAATTTATATGTGTTATATTAATTACATCCAATAAAACTGGGGCAAGCCCACAGCTAATATATACTGCTCACAAAAATTAGGGGATATTTTATTGATTCATATTCATTTTTGAAATATCCCTTAATTTTTGTGAGCAGTGTACTAAATGGTGGAAAGCTGAAAATGTTTCCTCTAAGGAACGAGACAAGGATGCCCACATTCACCATTTTTATTCAACATATTATTGGCACTCCTAGCCAGAGCAATTAAGCAATATAAAGAAATAAAAGGCATAGAAATTGAAAATGAAGAATTAAAACTGTCACTATTTGCAGATGACATTATATTATATATAGAAAATCCTAAAGACTGTATCCAAAAACTATTAGAACTAATAAATAATTCAGTAAAGTTTAGGATGCAAAATCAATATATAAACCTCTGTTGCATTTCTATACACTAATAATGAGCTATGAGAAATAAAACTTAAGAAAACAATCCCATTCACTATTGCATCAAAAAGTATAAAATATCTAAGAATAAATTTAACCAAAGAGTAGAGGACCTGAACAGACATTTCTCCTAAGAGGACAAATGGCCAACAGATATATGAAAAGATGCTCATCTTCACTGGCTATTTGAGAAATGCAAATTAAAACTACAGTGAGATACCACCTCACACCTGTTAGGTTGACTATTATTAACAAGACAGGTGTTGGAGGGGCTGTGGAGAAAAATAAACCCTCATCAAGACCCCAAATGGTCAAACAATCTGAGAAGGAAGAACAAAGCTGAAAATGGTACAGTTCTTGATTTCAAACAATATTACAAAGCTATAGTAATCAAAATAATATGATACTGGCAAAACAAAAACCCCAAAACCAGACATATAGATCATTGGAACAGAATGAAGAACCCAGATATAAACCCATACATATATGGTCAATTAATTTATGACAAAATAGCCAAGAATATACAATGGGGAAAAGACAGTCTCTAATAAATGGTGTTGGGAAAACTGGACAGCCACATACAAAAAAATGAAACTGGACCACTATCTTAAACTTTATACAAAAATCAACTCAAAATGGATTAAAAATTTGAACACAAAACCTGAAACTAAAGCTCTTGGAAGAAAACATAGGCAGTAACTCTTTGACATCAGTCTTGGCAATGATTTTTTGGATTAAACACAAAAAAACAAAGGTAACAAAAGCAAAAATAAACAGACTACATAAAACAAAAATGCTTCTGTATATCAAATAAAACCATCCATAAACTTAAAGGCAACCCACCATATGTGAGAAAATATTTGCTAATTATATATCTGATTAGGGGTTAATATCCAAAATAAATAAAAAACTCATAAAACTCAAAAGAAAAAATAATCCAATTACAACATAAGCAGAGGATCTCAATAGACATTTTTCAAAAGAAGACACTCAAATGGCCAACAGGTACATGAAAAAGAGCTCAACATCATTAATTACCAGAGAAATGCAAATCAAAACCACAATGACATACCACCTCACATGTGCTAGAATGTTACTAGAAAAAAAAGAAATAACAAGTGTTGAGGATGTGGAGAAAGAAAACCCTTGCACATTGTTGGTGGGATTGTAAATTGGTGGAAAACCATTATGGAAAACAGTATGGAGGTTCCTCAAAAAATTAAAAATAGAACTACCACATAATCCAGCATTTCTGTTTCTGGGCATTTAGCTAAAGGAAACAAAAACACTAACTTGAAAAAATACAGGTACTGTGAAATTTATTGCAGCATTATTTACAATGGCCTAGACACAGAAACAACCTAAGTGCCCATCAATGGGTAAATGGATAAAGAAAATTAAGTGTAGACCCAGCTGAGTAGTTCAGTTGGTTAGAGTTTCACACCAATATACCAAGATTGTGGGTTAAATCCCGGGTCAGGGCACATACAAGAATCAACCAATGAATGCATAAGTAAGTGGAACAAATTGATGTTTCTCTCTTTCTCACTTTTTTCCTTTCTCTCTTTCAAATCAATAAATAAAAATTTTTTAAAGAAAATTAAGTGTATTATAGCATCTTCATGACATGAAATATTCTAAAATCATTTTAAATTCTGTTTATTAAGAGTTTGAATAATTAACCAAAATATTTGTAATTATTTTAAAGGAAAAGGAAAAGCAAAATTACAAAGATGGTGTAGACATGATATAAAAATAAGCACAGAAAAAATTCTGGGAATGATGTCAGCAAGTGATTGTAACAATGTGTACACACAAGCATGTGCGCACACACATACAATGGATTCTTATTCAGCCATAGAAAAGAATAAATTTCAGCCTGGCCTGTTGGCTTAGCAGTAGAGCATCAGCCTGGCATGTGGAAGTCCCAGGTTCGATTCCTGGCCAGGGCACACAGAAGAAGCACCCATCTGCTTCTCTCCCCTCTCCCTTCTCCTCCCTCTCTATCTTTCTCTTTCCCTCCCACAGCCAAGGCTCCATTGGAACAAAAGTTGGCCCAGGCACTGAGGATTGCTCCATAGCCTCCACCTCAGGCCCTAGAATGGCTCCGGTTGCAGTGGAGTGACGCCCCAGATGGGCAGATCATTGCCCCCTGGTGGGCACGCCGTGTGGATCCTGGTCAGGCCCATGCAGGAGTCTGTCTCTCTGCCTCCTTGCTTCTAACTTCAGAAAAATACAAAAATAAATAAATAAATAAATTTCTGTCATTTGCAACAACATGGATAGAACCTGAAGGCATTATGTAAAATAAAACAAATCAGGCAGAGAAAGACAAATATTGTATAATCTCATTTCTATGTAGAACCTAAGAAAACCAAACTAATAAAAACAGAAAATAGATTGGTGGTTGCTAGACACAGAGGCTAAGTGATAGACAAAATGGATAAAGGCAGAAAAAAAGGTACACACTTTCAGTTATTTATTTTATAAGTCATGGAAATATAAGTACAACATGGTGATTATAGTTATTAATATATTATACACTTGAAAGTAGCTAAGAGCAGATCTTAAAAAGTTTTCATCACAAGCCCTGGCCGGTTGGCTCAGTGGTAGAGCGTCGGCCTGGCATGCAGAAGTCCTGGGTTTGATTCCTGGCCAGGGCACACAGGAGAAGTGCCCATCTGCTTCTCCAACCCTCCCCTTCTCCTTCCTCTCTCTCTCTTCCCCTCCCGCAGCGAGGCTCCATTGGAGCAAAGATGGCCCGGGCGCTAGGGATGGCTCCTTGGCCTCTGCCCCAGGCACTGGAGTGCCTCTGGTCGCAAAAAGAGCGACGCCCCGGAGGGGCAGAGCATCTCCCCCTGGTGGGCAGAGCGTCGCCCCCTGGTGGGCGTGCCGGGTGGATCCGGGCGCATGTGGGAGTCTGTCTGACTGTCTCTCCCCGTTTCCAGCTTCAGAAAAATACAAAAAAAAAAAAAAAGTTTTCATCACAAGAAAAAAATTGTAACGAAATTGTGTAATGATAAATGTTAACTGGATGTTTTGTGATGATCATTTTACAAAATATATGCAAATATCAAATCATTATCTTGTACACCTGAAATTAATATAATACTATATGCCAGTTATATCTTAATGAAAAAATTTTAAACTGGGGGAAAATTTTATAAATATAAATAAATGAAAAATGTTTTATTTCAAGTGTTATAGAATAAGAACGGATCCATAAATAAAGAATACATATTAACTGATAAGAATACTTACTAAAGCCTGACCAGGTGATGGTGCAGTGGATAGAGTGTCAACCTGGGACACTGAGAACCCAGGTTCAAAACCCCAAGGTCACCTGCTTAAGCACATGCTCACCAGTTTGAACACGGGGTTGCTGGCTTAAGCATGGGGTCATGGGTATGACCCCATGGTCACTGGCTTGAGCCCAAAGTTCGCTCACTTGAAGTCCAAGGTTGCTGGCTTGAGCAAGGGTCACTGGCTCAGCTGGAGCCCCCCGGCCAAGGCACGTATGAGAAAGCAATCAATGAACAACTAAGGTGCCACAACAACAAACTGATGCTTCTCATCTCTCTCCCTTCCTGTCTGTTTGTGCCTGTCTCTCTCTCTCTCAATTGCTTTAAAAAAAAAAAAAAAAAAAACTTACTAAAGATTTATTAAAAATAAATGGGCAAAGGGAAGAAAAACTAAAGAGAAAATAAATTAGTTAAGTAAACTAGTCATTGAAAATGATAAAATTTTAATTTTAACACTCTACCCTGAAAATTAAAAATTTTCAAAAGTAGAATAAATAATGCTGTCAATAGAAGCTTAAAATAAAAACTCTCATATACTTCTGTTGTGAACAAACATCGCTACAACCTTTTGAGAAAGTACTTTGGCAACAGACATAATGACTTTTATGACTTTTTAGTCTTCTTAACTCAATAATGCCACTTGTGGGAAACTATTCTAAGAGTTTTAGTCAGAAAAGAAATTTTTTCCTGCACTCTTATTTTATGAAAACAAGAAAATTGGAAACATTCATAATGCCTAACAATAAAAAGTGATTAAGTGTATTCTAGCATCTTCATGTCATGAAATATTATGAAATTATTTTAAGTGCTGTTCATTAAGAGTTTTAATGATTCACCAAAATGTCTATAATTATTTCAAGTGAAATGGAAAAGCAAAATTACATATACAACATGAACATATTAATATAAAATAAACAGGAAAAAGGGCAGAGAATGAAGCCAACAGATGGCTGTCACTATGAATTAAGACTAAGTGAATTTTATATTTTCTGATTTTCTGGACTTTTTACATTTAAAATAACAAACTGCTTTTCACTTCTGTAAAGGGAAAATAAACTATATTCCATTTAAAAAGCCTCATACTCAAATAAGCACCTTTCATCCCTACATACTAAATACAACAATCAGAGAAACTGGAAGGGCTGGGTGTAGTCCAGGAGTAGGAGTACAGTCATGAAAAGGTGCTGATAAAGAATACCCATTCTGATTCAGAGTCCTAGGAAGCCTCCTAAAGAAGAAAAAAAAAGAAGCAGAGGATAGAAGTGAGACAGACACATTGGGGGTTCATGCATAGAGACCATAAAGACCAACCAGTATAGGCATCAGTTATACAGACAAAAAGATTGAGGAACAAGGTGTCAGGGAGTCATCAAAATAAAAGGACTGCAAGCATTGGAAGCACAGAGAAACTTCCTACTGAGCCAGATTTGGTCTAAATGTGAGAGTAAGAAAGCACAGGTGAATGGGAAGTATACTAGGTGAGGGTGCCCAGAATCCTTACCCCACCCCAGGGTCACACCTCTCATCCACCAAGTTTGGAAAGCCCAATTTTGTTCACCTTCCCTCTTATGCCATGGGATCATTTCAACCTGAGGTAGGATCCAGCTGGCTTTCAGACCAAAAACCCCTTTCACAAATAAAATACAAAACATGAAACTCACCAGTCAAAGTCAGGGTATTCATTTGAGGCTTCTATCCACAGGAACAGCAAAATCACAGACATGCAAAATGCAATAAGCAAAAATAGGGAAAATAACCCCTCTGTCTGGGAAGAAAAAAAAGGAAGTTGAATTTAGCTCCATTTATCCACGTTACCTCAGCAATATCTATATATAGTTGTCAAAGGTCTGCAGAGTTACAGTGCCGTGCATTACTTTCCACAAGCTGCAGTGAACCTGTATTCTTTTGATCCCTGTGGAATTTTGTATAAGCCTATTATAGCATTTAGTACACTGACGTGAGATGCGTTTATATGTTTGTACCTATTGTGACAGTTTCTACTCCGAGAAAAAGAAATTTCTGTTACACATCTCTGTACTGTCAATATCTAATATAGCTCCTTAAATGCAGCTGGTTCTCAACAATTATCTGATTAATTCATCCACCTCTCCATCTTCCAAATGTTTGTTCAATGACTCATTCATTGAGTAGTTCATTCATTCATTGTTCATTTAGTCATTTGTCTACCAACATTTGGAGGGATGTGAGTTGGAGAATGAACCTATTTTTAAGTAGTTATTTTCTGCCAGTACAATGCTAGTGACTTCACAAGCTACATTCATTCCTCAAAATAGTCATAGAAGTATTGTTAACCTTATTTTGCAAAAGAACTAAAGCTCAGAGAGGGAAAGTAACTGATCAAGGTCACACAGACAAGAAATGACAGTGATACTGCCTAGATCTGTGAACCCAAGTCAGGATGTAGGATGTCATTGCAAAAGAGGTATTCAAACTGAACCTTGAAGGCAATCCCCTAACTGAAAATAATGTCACAAATCAGCCGTGCCAGAGGTTGCCAAACCCTTCTTGAGAACATTAGGTTTGTGTTGCTGAATTATAATCCTAACACTTCTCTATTGTAGAAATAAGAAATCCCTCTCTTAGGGACACTGCACTTTTACTCTGTTAAAGATGGATAGATTGCCTCCTACCCTACCTAAATCATGTGGTTATTATGAAGAAATAAAATGGAAAACATAGAAAGGGCATCCCAAAAAGATGAGAGGATTTTGATTACAGGAACTAAACTACCACTTCTGAGTGTAGGAGGATGAAGAGCATAGGACTGAAACTTGGCTGGACTTTCAAAAACATGTATCAGACAATGTTCCTCTACTGCTCACAACCCTCCCAGAGCTTCCTATATTACTAGAGTTTCATCCAGTGCCTTTTGTGGTCCACAAGTTCCTACATGATCAACACTAGCTCACCCTTCACCTAAACCCAATCTATACACTAAACTCCATTTCTGAAATCCAGCCACGCTGACCTTCTTTCTGTTTCTAGAACATAGCCAAATTTGCTCCCACCACAAGAGCTTTGTACTTCCTGGTTCCTCTGCTGAAATACTTTTGCCCCCAGATGTACACATGGCTAGCTCAACCTCTTCATTTACAGAACAGCTCTAATGACCTTTATTTAAAGAGGTCTTCTCTAACCATAATCCCATCCAGTTTCTAACACATTTTTATTTTTATTACCTTCAAAGTTCTTAATAACTAGCTGAAATCATCTTACTTTATTTACTGATTATTACCTAACACATCCAAATAGAATGTAAGATGAAGGAGGGCTAGAGGTCTCAGTTGTGCTAATCACTGTGGCACATAGTAAGCACTCAATAAAATTGTTTTTATTGAACAAATCCATTTCCATATTTTGATTCTTATTGTTGCTATTCTTGTTCAAAATTTTCAAAGACTCCCCACTGTTTACAAGATAAAGTTCAAATGTTTTAGTGTGACATAAAAGTGCTTCATAGTTTAGACATTCCTTTCCAACCCCACCACTTATTTATTATCTTACATGTCATTAAATTCCACATTGAAAAATTTGGTTTTTGGATGACATCAGAGTAATGGCAGTGTGAAAGATACTCCTAATCTCCCCCTTTGAAATTTCAACAAATTGAACTACTATAACACAGCGAAGAAACACCAGCTGAATCCACAGGAGTGCCTAAAAGATTGGCGCACTGAATGAACAAAAGGTTTGACAAGATGAAAAGGGGGCAGAAGATAAAAGGCATTCAAGGTAAGCACTGAGGAGGAGACAAACCCAGACTGTGTTGAGGGAAGCTCAGGCTGTTTGGATTTTGTCTGAGGGGTACGGAGAGCAGAACTTGGAGTGACTGGGTTTCCTTCTGTCAGGAGGAGCAGTGAGATAGAGGGGCAGAGGGGGAGGTAAACCAAAGTGGCCAGAGGATGGGTCATGGGCAGTGTTCCTGCAGTCTGCCTGCAACTTGCACTCAGCAGAGACAGAAAAAACTAAAGTACAGTCCCCCAGCCTCCCAGATCCCACCTCCCTCACCTCATTGTTTGGAGAGTGGCAGATACGAACCCCAGAGCTAGCTCTCCAGAGCTACTCTCTCCTCTGAAGAACAGAGGTGCTCTGCATCTGGTTCCTGGGTCTACTTAGACATAGGAAGGAGTGCCCTTAAGCCTGAGATAGCCATTGCTAGAGCCGTAAAGCTAGAAAGCCAAAGCCATAAAGCCAAAGTCTAAAGCCCTCACTACACACCCGACCTACCCACCATGACTACAGCCCCACCTACATCATCTAGACAGCAACATCTCAGTGAAGGACAGACCAGGAACTTCACAGATAAAATTTGTAACACAGCGACACCTACTGGAAGAAACATCTCAAAACCAAACTTTATTTTTCCTTTTTTTCCATCATTTTTTACTTTTTCTTTCTTTCTTTTTTTTTTTTTTTTTTTTGCTCATTATTCTTTTATTCTTTCTCCCTCTTTTGAATTTATTTTCCTTAATTTTTATATATTTTTCTCTTATTTTCTTTCTAGGTGTTTTATTTATTTATTTATTTTTGGTTTTGTATTTTTCCTGTGGTTTTTCTTCCTTACTCGGTATAATTTTTTTTTCAATTTTTACATTTTTTATTGTATTTTTAAATTTTTCACTCCTTTAGTTGGTTTTCTTTTTTGTGAGGGTTCTTAACAACATTACTCTCAAATGTCATCAAGGAAGAAGAAATCAAATACCATGGCTACACAAGACAGAGATGTAGTTCACAAAGAAAATGAAAAATCTTCAGATAAAAAGTTTCAATCACGTGGAATACTTGGGAGTTAAATGATAGATAATTCAAAATTGAAATTCCAAAAATACTCAGTGAAATGTGAGAAGACACCAATAGGTAACAAAATGAGCTCAGAAAACAAAACAAATACCTCACCAAGGAGACTGAAACTTTAAAAACAGAGATGAAGAACTCAATAATGAACTGAAAACTGAGGTAACAAGTTTGGCTAATAGAATAAGCCAGACAAAGAATCAATGACATTGAAGACAGGCAGCTAGAGATACTATAGACAGAAAAGGAGACTCACAAATTAAAAAAACTGAGAGAGGTCTACATTAATTGTCTGACTCCATCAGAAAGAGCAATATAAGAATAATGGGTATATCAAAAGAAGAGAGGGCAAAAGGAATGGAGAGCCTATTCAAACAAATATTTGATGATAATTTCCCAAGCCTATAGAAAGAGTTAGAGCCTGGAATACAAGAAGCAAATGAATACCAAGTTACCTCACCCCCAACAGACCTACTCCAAGCACAACATAATAAAATTGTCAAAAATTAATGACAAGGAAAGAATCTTCAAGGCATCTAGGGGAAAAAAAAAGAACAGAACATATAAGGGAAAGGCTATTAGGTTATCATCAGATTTCTCAGCAGAAACTCTATAAGCCAGAAGAGAGTGGACCCAAACATTCAAAGTACTAAAAGAGAGTAATTAGCATCCAAGAATACTATATTCATCAAAGTTATCCTTAAAATATGAAGAAGAAATAAAACTTTTTCAGACACACAGAAGCTGAGGAAATTTATCACCAGAAAACACCCACTGCAGGAAATATTCAAGGGGTTTATTCAACCTGACACACAAAAAAACAATACAAATCAAAACTACAAGTAAAAGCTCCAACAAGGTCACAATAAAAAAAAAGGATAATCTATGACAACAATAACAGAAGAGGGGAGAGGACAAAGATCTGCAGTAGCAAAGGAGGATGGAGTGCAGGAGCATTTATAAGACAAAGACTTGTACATATGAACATTTTTCTTTTAATAACCTAATGATAAACAGCCACCAAAAAAAACCACTTCTGAAACACACAGCTTAAAAAAATAAGAAATGGGGGAAAGCAGTATGGAATGACACCAAACAAAAACAACTGACAGAATCAAAAATTAGAAGAACCAAATAAGACACAGAGCTACCAGAAAACAACACATACAATGGCTATAGGAAATCTTCAAATATCAATAATTACACTACATGTAAATGGACTGAACTCACAAATAAAGAGGCACAGAGTAGCAAATTGGATTAAAAAGCAAAACACAACTATATGCTGCCTTCAAGAGACCCATCTAAGCTGCAAGGACAAAAGTAGACTCAAAGTGAAAGGTTGGAAAACAATTCTCCAAGCAAATAATATCCAAAGAAAAGCAGGTGTAGCCATACTCCTATCTGACAATGTTGACTTCAAGACAACAAAGGTAACCAGAGACAAAAATGGAAATTTAATAATGATAAAGGGGGCATTGTATCAAGAGGACATAACACTCCTTGATATATATGCACCAAATCAAGGAGCACCAAAATATATAACATCTATTAACAGACATAAAAAAAGAAGCAGATAAAAACACAATCACACATGGAGATTTCAACACACTATTGATAGCTTTAGACGGATCATCCAAATGGAACATCAATAAAGAAATATTGACCTTAAACAACACATTGGTCCAAATGGATATAATAGACATTTACAGGACATATCATCCCAAAATATCAGATTATACATTCTTTTCCAGTGTGCTTGGAACATTCTCAAGGATAGACCATATGTTGGGCCACAAAACTAACATCAACAAATTCAGAAAGACTGAAATTATACCAAGAATATTTTCTAATCATAAGTCTTTGAAATTAGAATTCAACTGTAAAAAAGAAGTAAAGAAACTCACAAAAATGTGGAAATTAAACAACATACTTCTAAAAAATGACTGGGTCAAAGAAAAAATAAAAGCAGACATCAAAAGATATACACAGGCAAATGAAAATGACAACACAACATATCAAAATTTCTGGGAGGCAGAAAAAGCAGTACTAAGAGGAAGGTTTCTATCATTACAGGCTTATATCAAGAAACAAGAGAAATCCCAAGTTAACAACCTAACCTCACATCTTAAAGAACTAGAAAAAAGATAAACAAAGGCAACCCAAAGTCAACAGAAGAAAGAAAATAGTAAAAATTAGAGCAGAACTAGATGAAATAGATAACAAAAAAAAAAAAAAACCTAGGAAAACATTAATACAACAAAGAGCTGTTCTTTGAAAAGATCGATAAAATCAACAAACCACTGGCTAGCCTGACCAGCCAGTGGTGCAGTGGATAGAGTGTTGTACTGGGATGTGGAAGACCCAGGTTCGAGATCCCAAGGTTGCCAGCTTGAGCGTGGGCTCATCTGGTTTGAGCAAAGCTTACCAGCTTGGACCCAAGGTTGCTGGCTCAAACAAGGGGTTACTCAGTCTGCTGAAGGCCCACAGTCAAGGCATATATATGAGAAAGCAATCAATGAACAACTAAGGGGTCGCAACAAAAAACTGATGATTGATGCTTCTTATCTCTCTCTGTTCCTGTCTGTCCCTACCTATCCCTCTCTCTGACTCTCTCTGTCTCTGTAAACTAACAAATAAACAAAAACACTGGCTAGACTCACTAAGGAAAAAAGAAAAAGGACTCAGATAAACAAAATCCTAAATGAAAAAGGAGAAATTACCACAGACATCATAGATATACAAAGGGTCAGAGGAGAATATTATGAAAGATTATATGCCACCAAATTCAACAACCTAGAGGAAATGGATAAATTCCTAGAACTATACAATGTACCTAGACTGAGTCACAAAGATGTGGAAAACCTAAATAGATCTATAATCGGGGAGAAAATGGAAACAACTATCAAAAACCTCCTCAAAAACAAAAGTCCAAACCAGATGGCTACACTGGTGAATTCTACCAAACATTTTAAAGAAGATTTGGTGCTTTTCTTTCTAAAGTCTTCCAAAAAATTAAAGAAGAAATATTTCTCAACACATTTTATGAGGCCAACATAACCCTCATACCAAAACTTGGCAAGGACAACACAGAAAACTACAGAGCAATATCTCTAATGAATCAGATGCAAAAATCCTAAACAAAATACTAGTAAATAGAATACAACAACACATTAATAATACATCACAATTAAGTGGGATTCAATCCAGGAGCACAAGGATAGTTCAACATACAGAAATCTATCAACATAATATACCACATCAACAAAACAAAGAACAAAAACCATATGATCCTATTAATAGATGCGGAAAAGGCATTTGATAAGATACAACATCCCTTTATGTTTAAAACACTGAATAAAATCAGAATAGAAGGAAAGTATCTTAACATAACAAAGGCCATACATGACATACCATTAGCTAATATTATACTACATGGTAAAAAACTGAAGTCTTTTCCTCTAAAATTAAGAATAAGACAAGGCTGCCCACTCTCTCCACACTTATTCAACATAGTCCTGGAAGTTTTAGCCAGAGCAATAGGGCAAGAGAAAGAAATAGAAGGCATCCATATCAGGAAAGAAGAAGTAAAGGTATCACTTTCTGCAGATGACATGATCCTATATATGGAGAACCCCAAAGACTCCACCAAAAAACTATTAGAAACAATAAACCAATACAGTCAGGTCACAGAATACAAAATCAATATACAAATATCTATTGCTTTTCTATATGCCAATGATGAAACTTCAAAAATAAACTCAAAAAAACAATTCCTTTTACAATTGCAACAACAACAAATACCTGGGAATAAACTTAACAAAGGATGTGAAGGACCTATATACTAAAAACTACAAAACAATATTGAAATAAATTTAAAAAGACACAATGAAATGAAACAATATTCCATGTTCATGGGTTGCAAGAATCAACATAGTTAAAATGGCCATATTACCCAAAGCAATAAATATACAAATTTAATGCAATTCCATCAAAATCCCTATACCATTTTTCAAAAAAATAGAACAAAAGATTACCAGGTTTGTATGGAACCATAAAAAACTCCAAATAGCCAAAGAGCAATCCTGAGGAAAAAGAAGGAAACTAGAGATATTACTCTACTCAAATTATACTATTGAGCCACAATAATCAAAACAGCACTGTATTGGCAGAAAAACATACATTCCATTGGACATACAGACCAATGGAACAGAATTGAGAGCCCAGAGATAAAACCACATATATATGGGCAAATCATCTTCAACAAAGAAGCCAAAAACACACAATGGAGAAAAAAAGCCCCTTCAATAAATGGTGCTGGGAAAACTGGAAAAGCCACATGCAAAAAAAATAAAACTTGACTACCGTTCATTCTCCTGCACAAAAATTAATTCAAAATGGATTAAAGACCTAAATATAAGATCTGAAACAATAAATTACATACAAGAAAAGATAGGTACTAAACTCATAGACCTTGGCCATAGAGAACAATTTATGAATTTGACCCCAAAGGCAAGGAAAATAAAGGCAAAACTAAATAAATAGGACTATATCAAACTAAAATGCTTCTGCACAGCAAAATAACCAAACAACAACAAAAAAACGGACAACAAAACAAATACACAGCTAACTAAATAGGAGATGATATTTGCAAACAACAGCTCTGATAAGGGGTTAATATCCAAAATATATAAAGAACTCACAAAGCTCAGCAACAAACAAGCAAATTATCTAATTTAAAAATGGGGAGAGGACCTGAACAGACACTTCTCCTAAGAGGACATACAAATGGCCAACAGATATATGAAAAGATGCTCATCTTCACTAGCTATTTGAGAAATACAAATCAAAACTACAATGAGATACCACCTCACACCTGTTAGATTGGCTATTATTAACAAGACAGGTGTTGGAGAGGCTGTGGAGAAAAAGGAACCCTCATTCAGTGCTGGTGGGAATGCAAATTAGTACAACCATTATGGAAGAAAGTATGGTGGTTTCTCAAAACATTAAGAATAGAACTATGGGCCTGACCTATGGTGGCTCAGTGGATAAAGCGTCAACCTGGAACGCTGAGGTCGCTGGTTCAAAGCCCTGGGCTTGCCTGGTCAAGGCACATATGGGAGTTAATGCTTCCTGCTCCTCCCCCTTCTCTCTGTCTCTCTCTCTCTCTCTCCTTTCTCTCTAAAAATGAATAAATAAAATCTAAAATAAAATAGAAAAAAGTGAATTAAAAAAAGATATAAAAAAAGACTAGAACTACCATATGACCCAGCAATCTCTCTACTGGGTATCTACCCCCAAAACTTGAAAACATTGGTACCTAAAGACACATGCACCCTGACGTTCATCACAGCATTATTCACAGTGGCCAAGACATGGAAACAACCAAAGTGTTCCTTGATAAAGAATTGCATAAAGAAGATGTGGTACATATATATAATGGAATACTACTCAGCCATAAGAAATAATGACCCATTGCCATTTATGACAACATGGATGGACCTTGAGAACATTATACTGAGTGAAATAAGTAAATCAGAAAAAGCTAAGAACTATATGATTTCACACATAGGTGGGATATAAAACTGAGACTCATGGACATAGATAAAAGTGAAGTGGTTATCAGGGGAGGGGGTGGGGGAAATAAAGGAGGGAGAGAGGGGTTGGGGAAGGGTGTAAAGAGGGACAAGTAAGGTGATGGAAAATGATTTGACTTTGGGTGATGGATATACAACATAATCAAGAGTTCATATGCTAGAAATATGCATAGAAATGTTTACCTGAAACCTATGTACTCTTATTGATCAATATCATCCTGTCAAATATCATTTTCTAAATAAATTTTTTTAAAATAAAATTTTTAAAAATTTGTTTTTCCCTAAATACACAACTGTACTTCTCCATCTCTGGACATTTTTTAATTAAATTTATTGAGTTGACACTGGTAAACAAAATTATACAGGTTTCATGTGCACAATTCTACATCTTCTGTATATTGTACCGTGTGTTCACCTGCTCAAGTCAAATCTCCATTCATCACCACTGTTCTCCCTTATAGCCTCTTCCATCAGCCCTCTTCCCAGCAATCACCACTCCATTACCCGTGACTATCTCTAGACTTCTGACCACCTTATTTCTACTGTTCAGAATTCCCTGCACCATCATTTATATATGTGGGAGATCTCTTCCACAAGTCAAGGACTATAAGACATTAATAAAAAAGTTAATACTTATTGAGTGCTAAATGTGTGCCTAACCCTATTCTCTTGTTTTCCACATATTCTCTTTTCTAGCCTCACAACAAATCCTACTGGTGGGTGCTATTTTTATCATCTCCATGATTTCTGTTGGGGAATCTAAAGCCCAGAATGTTAACTAACCTCCCCAAGGTCCCACAGTGGTAAAGCTATAATTTGGTAATAGGCAGTGAAGCTATAAATGGAATCCAAGCAGTCTTTCTCGGACCCAAGATCGTTGTTCTTATGCTATATCCTATTCTCCTTCCCCTGAGAAGAAACAGGGAGAATTATCTATCAATACTTCAATTCACTCGCTGTAAGAGAGGCTTGGAGATCACACAGCCATCCCAAGGGCAGAGTTGGAATTAGGACTCAAATGCACCTGGGCTCTGGTCCAGGGATTTTTCAGTTATACCACATTACCTTGAATGTCAGCATTCCCAGGAAGCCTCCCTGTATCTTTCCATGTCCTACTTTATAGCTCTGTGTGACTTCATCCCTACAGAATAAATATCTGTCAGATCAATTCACTCTTCTCCATCTTTACCATCACTACTCTAATCAAGGCCACCATCTCTTACCTTGAATACTACCATTGCAATGAGGCTAGGACACATGCCACCAGCCTTACCAGAGTTCCTCACTAGGAAAAATCATGCGTTAGCCTGACCAATAATAAAGGAACACCTTATTTCCCACTGGCTTTTTTTTTTTTTTCCTCACAAGCATAGCTCCTTTAAAGGCATAGATGTTTCCCTGCATTAGTTTTGTTCCTTTTGATGCATCCTCCACATAATCAAATAATCATTCTAAAACATAGTTCAGACAACATCACTAGCTTAGAATTTTGGGGGACTGTTTACTCCTTACATGGTAGGTGTCAAATTCTAAAAACCACATAACACCTGTTCTATCTCCCGCTCTGGCTTCATTTCCCATCATTTCTCCATTCATATCCCCTGCTCCATCTAAAATAAACCTCACACTATTGCCCTTTGATCCTTCCTTCAATATCATGTCTTCTTCCACCCCCTATTCTTTACCACAATTTTTAATCACCTTTCCCCTTCTAAACAGTTATTTTCAACCCCTCCTTTGACAGGGGTGCATGTGTGCATGTACACACACACAGTTATAGCACTTCTCTCACCATAGTGACATAGTGTGTGTACCTCTTATCCTTCAGTAGACCAAATTTCTTGAAAGCAGGAACAATGCCTGAAGTACTTCTTTATTTTCTTCCTTTTTTAAATTTTATTTTATTGAGAGGCAGGGAGGCAGAGAGAAAGACTCCTGCATGCACCTCAACCGAGATGCACCCAGCAACCCCATCTGGGGCCACTGCTCCATTGTTCAGCAATCAAGCTATTTTAGTGCCTGAGGCGAGGCCATGGAGCTATCCTCAGTGCCTAGGGTCAACTTGCTTGAGCCAATTAAGCCATGACTGTGGGTTGGGGGGCGAGATAGAGAAGAAGGAAGGGAGGGGTGGAGGAGATGGTTGCTCCTCCTCTGTGCCCTGACAAGGAATTGAACGCAGGACTTCCACACACTGGGCTGACGCTCTACTGCTGAGCCATCCAGCCAGGGCCAGGCACCTCTGTTATCCCCAGGCACTAGAATAGAAGCTAACTATCTGGGCAGGAAAGATACAGGGGACAGAAGGACAGTCCTGACCAAACCGGGAGAACTTTCCATTTCCACTCCTTTCCTTGTGCTCCATATCTCAGCCATTACAAGTTAGATATCCAATTGGTCAGAATCTCAGACAGTAGCTGGGCCATGTTTGCAAGTGAAAGTCCACGATATGGCCACCCCCTTCTTGCTTCAGTATGCTCATCATTTCATCACTTATATTACATAGCCCACCAGAGGGTCCCAACATATGACCTATGGCCTATGGCCCTCAATGAGGTTAGGCCACATGCCACTCCTCCGCCTTACCAGAGTTCTTCTTTAGGAAAAATCAGGCATTAGCCTGATTAATAATAAAGGAACATCTTGTTTCCCTGTGGCTCTTTTTTCCTCATAAGTATAGCTCCTTTGGGAAACTCACCATGAAGAGAAAATTAAATATTCAGGCATTCCTGTAATCCCTAGATAAAAACATCTAATTGTACCCAACCCTCACTTTTCTTAATGGTTCACTGAACAAATAAAAGCAAAAGTGAGTGAATGAATAATATATAAAGAAAGAGCTAGTAAGGAAAAGGAGAAGTGAAGAATAAAAGAAAATAAGCAAGTTTCAGCAAGGTTAACTTTGGCTCCCAGATTGTGGCAGACCTTTCATGGGAGGGTTAGAGCCCTGACATGCCCAGTCCTGGAGACTAATGAGCCCTTGTGGGGGTCAGGGACCAGCCTATGTTCCCCCTATTTCAGGAGGAGTGGTCCAGATCCTTCCCGTCTCTCTGTACCCCAGAGTAGCAGCAGAGTTTCCATCTTGATTTCTTCTCCAGCTTGGTTTTCCATCGGCAGCTGTAGCAGGCAGTAATGTAGGTGATGACACATTTGTGGTTGAAGATACGAAAAAGCCATAACTTAGGCTTTTTATTTTTCTTTTGACCCTTTACCTCAATCCTGTTGACCTTCTTAAACATGGTACACCCTTTTGCTGAAATGACAAATAAAACAGTGAGGATCTAGTAGCACCTTTAAATGTTTCCTACCCCACTATTCTACAGAAAATTCCATCAAAAATAAATTTGAATTTTTAAAAAAATTTTATAATCTAAGATATTGCATTGGATTCGATGCTGAAAACTGGAGCTTCATCCCACCTTTCCCACTAACTGGTTGAGTGTTTATTGCAGTCATTGCACCACTTCATTTTCTCACCTCTAAAATGGGCCATATTCTCTGTACTAGCCAACTAAGCGATGCTGAAAGCATCACGTTAGATAATATATATCAGTGGTCCCCAATTTTTTTTGGCCACGGACCAGTTTAATGTCAGAAAATATTTTCACGGACCGGCCTTTAGGGTGGGACAGGTAAATGTATCACATGACCGAGACAAGCATCAAGAGTGAGTCTTAGACAGATATAACAGAGGGAATCTGGTCATTTTTTAAAAATAAAACATCGTTCAGACTTAAATATAAATAAAATGGAAATAATGTAAGTTATTTATTCTTTCTGTGCGGACTGGTACCGGGGGTTGGGCACCACTGATATATATAAATGTGTTTTTTAAACTGTTACATGCTCTTGAAATAACTTCAGAACTTCAATGCATGGGTGAGATATATGAAAAATAAATCCTTGATTAATATGTCTCTCTCACACACACACACCTGCCTGACCCTTCCCTTTCTCTCTTCTCCCATATGGAGTCAGTGAGAGTTAGTCTCAATTAACACTGATTGAATATTCAAAATAGCAATGGCTGAAAAAAGACAAGTTTATTGTTTCTTTTGCCAACAAAAATTTTCAATGGGGAGATGACATCAGAGTAATGGCGCGGTAGGAAGCGATACCGATAAATCTCCCCCAAAACTCAACAAGATCTTCAACCAGAAACAGAAAAACCTATCCTTGGAGCCTCCAGATGTTTCGCAATACACCCGAAGGTATGGTTGAGCGAAAAGTTGGCTAAATATATCATCAAACCCCGAAGGAATTAGGGAGTAAGAAATGCTCCGCCTTCCTCACTAACCTAAACAGGGTGGCTTTCACTGGGAACTGAGAATATAGAAACTGAGGCAGCAAAGGGGGTGAATAGATCTAGGCCGCGGCACAAACGGCCGAACCAGGCTGTGGCATAGAGATCCAAGCCGAGGAAAAACTGTTCCTGTGGCAACCCGGGCAATACAAGCTAACACTCGCGCCAAACCCAGACAAAGAAAGACAAGTGGGGCAGCCATTTTCCCCGATCTCCTGGTCGATGCGCGCAGATAGTGGGCAAGAGATTCCTTCCAAAGCCCCGAGAGTGTGCGCCCATGTTGTCCCACAGAGAGGCAGAGTCAGAGGCCTTTGTGTGGGCCAAAAGTGGAATCTCTGGGCTGCCCCAGCGCCCTAGGAAAGCCACGCACGGAGAGGGAGCGAGAACTAATTCCAACGCTGGAACTTTTTCGTGCGGGAGGGGGAGTCACTCAGAGGGTGAGGTGGCTGGCCTGATATCCTGGTCAGCACTCATGGAGAGTGGGCAAGAGACTCCTCCCAGCACCTCAGGAGTGGGAGCCCATGTTATCCCACAGAGGGGCAGAGTCAGAGGCCTCTGTGTGGGCCAAAAGCGGAATCTCTGGGCCGCCCCAGCGCCCTGGGAAAGCCACGCACGGGGACAGAGAGAGAGCCAATTCCAACGCTGGAACTTTTCCGTATGGGAGGGGGAATCACTCAGAGGGTGAGGCGGCTGGCCTGATATCCTGGTCTGCGTGCGCAGATAGTGAGCGAGAGATTCCTCCGAGTGCCTCGGCAGTGCCCGCTCGTGTTATCCCACAGAGGGGCAGAGTCAGGGGCCTTTGTGTGGGCCAAAAAGCGGAATCTCGGGCCGCCCCAGTGCCCTGGGAAAGCCACGCATGGGGACGGAGCGAGAGCCAATTCCAACGCTGGAATTTTTCCATGCGGGTGGGGGTTTCACTCAGAGTGTGAGACTGCTGGCCTGATATCCTGGTCTACGTGCGCAGATAGTGGGCGAGAGATTCCTCCAAGTGCCTCGGCAGTGCACACCCATGTTATCCCACAGAGTGGCAGAGCCAGAAGTCTTTGAGTGGGCGGAAGCCCCGCCTGATTATGCTAGCAGCTCTGACTGACTGAGCCTTACCCAGAGCCCTGTGCTGAGTGGGAATAGAGTGGGGAATTGCCAGCTCTTTGAGCCTCTTACTATCCAGGCAGAGGCAGCAGCAACCCCATAGCTGGATTATCAGGCTACTAATTGAGGAAGGAAAGACTAGGAGAAAGGCTCCAGGAACACGGACTCTCTCACTGGTGGAGCCTATAAATGCTAATGAGCCTCGACTGCCAACGAGACTGAAGCACAATACAGGATATTGCCATAGAGACTTATCAACTGCAAACCTCTACCTGAGCGTGCCAAAGGGGCATAACCCGAGGTACAGAGTCACCGACCAGTAAGAGGGAGAGAAAAGAAAAAGCAAGAAGATAACCTCTCAAAATCAAGAATAATACGCAGACTTTATAGCCTATCCCATTTTATTATATTTGTTCGTTTGTTTCTCTTATCTTCATTCTTGATATTTTTTATTCCTCCTCCAATTTGGTCATTTAACTCTCTCCAAGTCTTACTCTTTCCTCTCCTTGAACTACACTACCCATAAGTGTTACATCTCCCATTATTTTTTCTTTCCTCTTACTTTCTCTCTATGAGGGTTGCACTCCAAAACCCTTAACTCTCTCTCTCTCTCTCTTTTTTCTTTTTTCTTCTTTTAGTGGTTCTCTCTTTTTTTTCTATCTCTCTCTTTCTTTTCTCCCTCTATATTATTTTCTTCCTTTCTCCTTTACGTCTCCTCTCATTCAAACCTCAATAACAAATAATATCTTATCTAGGACTCAAACTTATGTTTGTGGCATTTTGGGGGGTTTTGACTTCACCTTTTTAACACACTAGCAGTGCTCCCATCCCTGGCTCTTCATTTTATCTAATTCTTGTTCCACTAAATACAATAGTAATTTTTTAATTTGTCCCCCCTTTTTCCTGTTTCTCTCTTATTCCTCTCATCATAACTCTAAGTCAACCAACACCTAAAAGCAAATCATTTTATTCTTGACCCAATTTTTTTTCTTATTTGCTTTTTGTGGGTCCATATGCCATTTTTTTTCTTTGCCCCTTTATTACTTCTCCCCAATTCAGGCCCTCCATTACAGGCATTGTTTGTTCTATTTAGTACAATATAATTCACAGTTCACCACAAGATTTTCTCAAGAAAGAGGGGAGAGGAAAGGAGAGAAAAAAAGAGGGGGGAATAATTTCCTTTTAAAAAAAAAATTTATTTTATTTTTCTTTATTTCATTATTAATTTTTTTAAAAAAAACAACTCTTCGATTTTTTATTTATTTATTTATTTTTATAAATAAATTTTTATTTTAATGGGGTGACATCAATAAATCAGGGTACATGTATTCAAAGAAAACATTTCCACGTTATCTTGTCATTCAGTTCTGCTGCATATCCATCACCAAAAGAGATGGACCTCCGTCACCTTCTATCCAGTTTTTTTTTGTACCCCTTCCCCTCCCCTCCCCCCTCTCCTTCCTTCCCTCCCCCCCCACCCCCCCGTAACCACCACACTCCTGTCCATATCTCTTAGTCTCGCTTTTATGCCCCACCAATGTATGGAATCCTGCAGTTCTTGTTTTTTTCTGATTCGCTTATTTCACTCCGCATAATATTATCAAGATTCCACCATTCTGCTGTAAGTGATCCGATGTCATCATTTCTTCTAGCTGAGTAGTATACCATGGTGTATATGTACCCCATCTTCTTTATGCAGTCTTCTAATTTTTTTTACAGTGATTAAAAGCCTTTAAGCCAGGGGTCACAAACTCAACTCAGCATGTGGGCCGCAGAGCAAGATCACAGCTGTTCGGCGGGCCGCACTAGGTCTACAAAAGGCAACTGTTACGCAACACTTTTCAGTGTCACAAAACGACCAGAAACTGTAGTTCGTGGATTAGTCTGCGGGCTGCAAAAAATTGTTCGGCGGGCCACATGCGGCCTGCGGGCCGCGAGTTTGAGACCTCTCCTTTAAGCAAACTCTTGGCAAATACAGCAAGAATCCATAAAAGAGTAGTGTCCTTAACATGTTCAACAAGTCCAAGTTGGCCCCATCACCATGCCAAATCCCTGAGAAATGCAACCCAACCACAGTTCAGTCTGTTAGGATCAATTTTTTATTTTTTTTAACTTTTTATTCTTTATTAAATCTCATTAATACTATCAACAAAACCACCCTCAGATGCCATTAAGGAAGAGAAAATCAAATATCATGGATACAAAAGAAAGGTAACACAGATAGATGAGGAAAAATCTATGGAGAAAAAATTTAATATATTGGAAACCTTGGAGCTAAATGACAAAGAATTTAAGATAGAAATCCTAAAAATCCTCCGAGATCATACAAGAAAACACAGAAAGGCAATTTAGGGAGCTCAGAAAACAACTCAAATGAACACAAAGAAATATATTTCCAAAGAAATTGAAACTATAAAAAACAAATCAAACACAGATGAAAAACTCAATTCACGAGCTGAAACACAGAGGTAACAAGCTTAGCTAATAGAACAGGCCAGATAGAAGAAGAGGATTAGTGAAATAGAAGACAAGCAATTTGAGGCACAACAGAGAGAAGAAGAAAGAGAGACTCAAAAATTTAAAAAAAAAATGAGATAGGCCCCTACAAGAATTATCTGACTCCATCAAAAAGAATAACATAAGAATAATAGGTATATTCAGAGGGAGGAAGAGAGAGAAAAATGGAATGGAGAACATACTCAAACAAATAATAGATGAGAACTTCCCAAGCCTGTGGAAAGAACTGAAGCCTCAAATTCAAGAAGCAAACAGAACTCCGAGTTTTCTTAACCCCAACAAACCTACTCCAAGGCATATCATAATGAAATTGGCAAAACCAACAGCAAAGAAAAAATTCTCAAGGCAGCCAGAGAAAAGTAGAATACAACATATAAAGGAAGGCCCATTAGATTATCATCTGATTTCTCAACAGAAAACTCTACAAGCTAGAAGAGAGTGGACCCCAATATTTAAAGTCCTGAAAGAGAGGAACTTTCCAGCCGACGATATATTATACCCATCAAAGCTATCCTTTAAATATGAATGAGAAATAAAAACATTCACAGATACAGAAAAGATGAGGGAATTTATCATTAAAAAAAAACCCACTCAAGGAATTACTAAAGGGGGTTCTCCAATCAGATACAAAGAACAAAAAAAAAAAAACAAAGCCACAAGTAAAAGCTCCAAGAAGAACACAATAAAACCAAATTTAAACTGTGACAACAACAAAAAGAAAGGGGGGGGAGAGGATGGAGATTAACAGTAGCAAAGGACAATGAAGTGCAAAAGTACTCACAAAATAGTGCGCTACAATGACCAGGGTAGGAAACCTTTTCATTACTTAAAGGTAACCACCATTGAAAAAACCACCACAGAAGCCCATGAGATAAAAAAGATAGCAACAGAGGAAAGATGTATGGAATACAACCAAATAAAAACAAAAGGATAGAAAAAACGAAAGACAAGGATCAAACAAGACACAAAACCTAACAGAAAGCAATTATAAAATGGCAATAGGGAAACTCCAAGTGTCAATAATTTACAAATAAATGTAAACGGATTAAAGCTCACCCAATAAAAAGGCACAGAGTAGCAGGATGATTAAAAATGAAAAATCCAACTGTATGCTGCCTACAGGAAACTCATCTAAGTAACAAGGGATAAAAACAAATTCAAAAGTGAAAGGCTGGAAAACAATACTCCAAGCAAATAACATTCAAAAAAAAGCAGGCGTAGCAATACTCATATCTGATAATGCTGACTACAAGACAGCAAAAGTACTCAGAGACAAAAATGGCCAATTTCATAATGGCTAAGGGGGACACTGAATCAAGAAGACATAACAATTCTTAATATAATATGCACCAAACCAAGGAGCACCAAATATAGAAGACAGCTACTTATTGGACCTTAAAAACAAAAACTGACAAAAATACAATCATACTTAGAGACCTCAATCACCGCTGACGGCTCTAGATCGGTCATCCAAACAAGAGAATCAACAAAGACATAGTGGCCCTTAAACAAAACACTAGAGCACCTGGATATGATAGACATCTACAGGACAATTCATCCCAAAAGTGACTGAGTATACACTTTTTTCTCCAGTGTACATGGATCATATCTCAAGAATTGATCCATATGTTGGGGCCACAAAAACAACATCAAGCAAAATTCAGAAAAATCGAAGTTGTACCAAAGCCAATATTTTTCTGATCATAAAGCCCTGAAACTAGAATTCAACTGCAAAAAAGAGAAAAAAAAAACCACGAAAATGTAGAAACTAAACAACATACTTTTAAAAAATGAATGGTTCAAAGAAGAAATAAATGCAGAGATCAAAAGATATATACAGACAAATGAAAATGACAATATGACATATCAGAATCTATTGGGATGCAGCAAAAGCAGTGATAAGAGGTGGAAAGTTCATATCACTTCAGGCATATATGAAACAAACAAGAAGAGAGCCCAAGTGAACCACTTAACTTCACACCTGAAGGAACCAGAAAAAGAAGAACAAAGACAACCCAAATCCAGCTGGAAGAAAGGAGATAATAAAAATCAGGAGCAGAAATAAATGAAATAGGAGAACAGAAAAACTATAGAAAAAAATTAATAGAACAAGGAACTGGTTCTTTGAAAAGATCAACAAAACTGACAAAACCCTTGGCAAGGACTGTACCAAGAGATAAAAAAGAGAAAGAACTCATATAAACAAAATCCAAAATGAAAGGTAGGAGAAATCACCACAGGGGACCACCGTCAGATATACAAAAAATTATTGTAGGAATACTATGAAAAAACTTTATGCCACTAAAATCAACAACAATAGAAGAAATGGGACAAAATCCGTAGGAACAATACAACCTTCCCTAAACTGAGTCAAGAAGAAGCAGAAAGCCTAAACAGGCCTATATTGTAGAGAAGATAAATAAAAAAAAAAAAACATTAAAAAACCTCCCAAAAAATAAAAGGGTCCAGGCCCTGATGGCTATACCAGCGAATTTTATTCAAACACCTCCAAAGAAGGCCTTGGTTCCTATTCTACTGAAATGTCTTCCAAAAAATTGAAGAAGAAGCAATACTTCCAAACATTATTTTATCGAGGGCCAACATAACCCTCATACAAAAACCAGGCAAAGGATGGCACAAAAAAAGAAAAAACTACAGACCAATATCTCTAATGAATACAGATGCTAAAATACTAAACAAAAATACTCAGCAAATCGAATATAACAACATAATTAAAAAAATAATACATCAATGATCAAGTGGGATTCATCCCAGAATCTCAAGGATGGTTCAACATACGTAAAAACGGTTAACATAATACACCATATCAACAAAACAAAGAACAAAAAACACATGATCTTATCAATAGACGCAGAAAAGGCTTTCGATAAAATACAACCAACAATTTTATGTTTAAGACCTCTCAACAAAAGTGGGTATCAGAAGGCAAAATATCTCAACATGATAAAGGGCCATATATGATAAACCATCAGCTAACGATCATATTAAAATGGCACTAAAACTGACAGGCTTTCCCCCTTAAATCAGGAACAAGACAGGGTTGTCCACTCTTATTTAAATGTGGTACTAGAGGTTCTAGCCAGAGCAATCAGACAAGACAAAGAATAAAAGCTATCCACATCGGAAAAGAAGAAGTAAAGGTATCACTTTTTGCAGATGATATGATCCTATACATCGAAAACTCCAAAGAATCCACCAAAAAGATCTACCTAGAAACAATAAGCCAATACAGTAAGGGTCGCAGGATACAAAATTAACAATACAGAATTCAATTGCCTTTCTATATGCCAACAATGAAAACATTTGAGAATGAACTCAAAAGAAACAATCCCCTTCACGATTGGCAACAAAAAAAAAATAAAATACTTAGGAAAACATAACAAAGAAATGTAAAAGGACTTATATAATGAAAACTATAAACCATTGTTAAGGGGAAATCGAAACAAATATAGATGAGATGCGAAGGAATATACCTTGTTCTTTGGTTAGGAGAAGAATAAATATAATCAAATCGGCCATAATTATCCAAAGCAATTATACAAATTTTAATGCAATTCTCATCAAAATTCCAATGGGACATTGTTTTAAAGAAAATGGATCAAAAAAATCATCAGATTTATATGGGAACTATAAAAAACCCCGAATAGCCAAAGCAATCCTAAAGAAAAAGGAATGAAGCTGGGGGCATTACAAAACCTGACCTTCAAACTAATTTATAGAAGGCCACGACAATCAAAACAGCATGGTATTGGTCAGAAAAAATAAACACTCATACCAATGGAAACAGAAATAGAAAACCCAGAAAATAAAAACCACATATATATAGTCAAAATAATTTTGATAAAAGGGGCCAACAACACACAATGGAGAAAAGAAAGCCTCTTCAACAAATGGTGCTGGGAAAACTGGAAAGCCACATGCAAAAGAATGAAACTGGACTACAGTCTGTCCCCTTGTACTAAAATTAACTCAAAATGGATCAAAGATCTAAACATAAGACCTGAAACAATTAAGTGCACAGAAGAGGACATAGGTACTAAACTCATGGACCTGGGTTTTAAAGAGCATTTTAGGAACTTGACTCCAAAGGCAAGAGAAGGGAAGGCAAAAATTAATGAATGGGACTACATCAGACTAAGAAGTTTTTACTCAGCAAGAGAAACTGATAACAAAATAAACAGTCAGCCAACTAAATGGGAAATGATATTTTCAACCAACAGCTCAGATAAGGGCCTAATATCCAAAATATACAAAGAACTCATAAAACTCAACAACAAACAAACAAACAATCCAATAAAAAAATGGGAAGAGGACATGAACAGACACTTCTCCCAGGAAGAAATACAAATGGCCAACAGATATATGAAAAGATGCTCATCTTTGTTAGTTATTAGAGAAATGCAAATCAAAACTGCAATGAGATACCACCTCACACCTGTTAGATTAGCTATTATTAACAAGACAGGTAATAACAAATGTTGGAGAGGCTGTGGAGAAAAAGGAACCCTCATACACTGTTGGTGGGAATGTAAAGTAGTACAACCATTATGGAAGAAAGTATGGTGGTTCCCAAAAAACTGCAAATAGAACTACCTTATGACCCAGCAATCCAGCAATCCCTCTACTGGGTATATACCCCCAAAACTCAGAAACATTGATACGTAAAGACACATGCAGCCCCATGTTCATTGCAGCATTGTTCTCAGTGGCCAGGACATGGAAACAACCAAATAGCCCGTCAATAGATGACTGGATAAAGAAGATGTGGCACATATACACTATGGAATACTACTCAGCCATAAGAAATGATGACATCGGATCATTTACAGCAAAATGGTGGGATCTTGATAACATTATACAAAGTGAAATAAGTAAATCAGAAAAAAAACAGGAACTGCATTATTCCATACGTAGGTGGGACATAAAAGTGAAACTAAGAGACATTGATATTGGAGTGACGTCACGGAAATGGCGTCGTGAGCAGCGCGTCCGACAGCTCTCCCCTAAATCACAACAAATTTATCAACGAGAAACAGAAAAATTTATCCTCGGAGCATTCCGGAGTTCCACACAAACTGATAGCGAAAGGACTGTTATCACTTGAATCTGAGAGACGAGGGTGTGGAGGAATCTACCACAGGGACGTTCTTTCAAACCGCAAGGAAGTGCGCATGTGGTGAGTCAGCCCATATACTTGGGAACCACGAGCCGCCGCGAGCCCGGAGCGGCCGCCACGAGCCGCCGCCGCCGCGAGCCACCGCGAGCAGCCGCGCGCGCACGCCCGGTCGGGTTGAGCACCGCTGACGTTCCCAGCGGCCCACACACTGCGAGTGGGGGTCGCCGGGCACCGGTGCCCGGAGCGCCCCATTCGCGCGCGTGCCTTGGGCATTCCACTTGCCCAGGGCGCCCTGCTGGCCCGCACACCCAGGGGGCTCCATTATCCTGCGCCTGGTGCGGTCCAGCCGCCAGCGGCGGGGCGAGTGGGAGAGGCTTGGGAGATTCTCTCCGTGGGCGGGGCACCTCACCCAGCCATTCAAGCTAACAATCAAGCGTTGGGGGAGGGGCGCGCGCAGGCAGCCTAAAATACCTTCGGAAGCACAGCTGCGACCCAATCACTGAAATTAGCTTAACCCATGAAATCTGCGCACCCTCGGTTCTAATTGATAAGATCTCTCTCATTTCAGCGTTCCAAGACAAGAGGCGTGATATTTTTTAGTGCCTCTCGCTAAAGGGGCGGGGGCAACTTCTGATTAATAGAGCCTCCATATTTAGGGATAAACGCTAACAAGAAGGACTTGGCAGATAATAAGGTCTATACTACACAAGTCGTAAGCAGAGACTAGTGCCTCTTCTTCCCTGCAAAAACAGGCTACAAAGTGTGGAAAGCCTGGGTTGAGAGGTCCAACTAAATGATAGGCGCTGAACAGTCACCTTGACAACAATTGATTCCCACCCCCGCCTGATTACACTGGAGGCCCTGACTGTCAGAGCCTTTCCCAAAGCCTTGCACTGAGTGGGGATAGAGTGGGGATTTCCCAGCTCTTTGAGCCTCTTACTCCCCAGGCAGAAGCAGTTGCAGCCTTATAGCTGGATCACCAGGCTGCTAATTCAGAAAGGGGGGACTAGGAGAGAGAATCCAGGAAAGCAAACTCTCTCATCGTTGGACCCTGCAAACGCCAACAAGCCTTTACTTCCAGCAAGACTAAAGCCAATTATATGACATTGCCATAGAATCCCATCAACTGCAAATCCCTACCTAAGAGTGACACAGGGGCAGAGCCGGGGTACAGAGTCACCGACCAGGAAGAGGGAGAGAAAAGAAAAAGGAAGAAGTTAACCTCTCAAAATCAAGAAAAACCCACAGACTTTACAACTTGATCCACTATTTTTTTGTTATTGTTGTTGTTGTTGTTTCTTCTATCTTTTTGCCTTTATTTCCTCCACCTCGGTCCTCCTATTCTCTGCCCATCTTATGCTTCCCCTTTCTTGAACTACACTACGCATGAGTGTTGCATTTTATTTTTCTTCTTCATCCTCACCCTCCTTTAAGGTTATACTCCAAAACACTTAACTCTCACTCTCTCCTCTTTTTTTTTTTTTTTGTCTTGCTTTATTTTGTTTTTTTCTCTTCCTATTTTATTTCTTCCTTCGTTTTTCTCTTTTCTTATTTTTTCCTTTCTATTCGTTTTTTCTTTTCTCATTTTACTTTCCTCCCATATAATCCTCAATCACGAACAAATTAGTTAATTTGGGACTCAAGGCTTTTTTTTGGCTTTATTTCTCTTTTTTGCTTTTTGTTTTTATTTTTTTTTCTTGTTTATTTTTGTGGCATTTTGGGTCCTCCCAACCCAAGGTCTCCATTGTATTTAGTCTTCGCTCCACTTAATACAACAGATTTTTACTTATTATTTTTATTTTTCTTCTTTATTATTCTTTTTTGGTCCTTTTTTCTGGTTCCCTCTTATCCCTCTCATTATATCTCTTAGTTGACCATCACATACAAGCAAATCATCTTATGCTTGTCTAAGATTTTCTTCCTTTTTTTTTTTTTTTTTTGCATTTAGTAGGTCCCTACTCCCTTTTTTGCCCCTTGAACTCTTCACCCCAAATCAGGCCCTCCATTATAGGCACGAAATTTCCCTGAGGAGGGGAGAGAGGGAAAGAGAAGAGAGAAAAAAAGGGGAAATAATAAATTATTACTGTTTTTTTTTGTGGGTGTTTTACCTTTTTTTTTTTTTTTTTACTTTTTACTCTTTATTAATTCTAATTAGTGCTATCAATAAGACCACCCTCAGATGCCGATAAGAAAGAGGAAATCGAATATTATGGATACAAAAGAAAGAGAGGTAACACAAATAGATGTGGAAAAATCTATGGAGAAAAGACTTAACATATTGGAAGCCTTGGAGCTAAATGACAGAGAATTTAAAATAGAAATCTTAAAAATACTCAGAGATATACAAGAAAACACAGAAAGGCAATATAGGGAGATCAGAAAACAACTCAATGAACACAAAGAATATATTACCAAGGAAATTGAAACTATAAAAACAAATCAAACAGAAATGAAAAACTCAATTCACGAGCTGAAAAACGAGGTAACAAGCTTAGCTAACAGAACAGCCCAGATTGAAGATAGGATTAGTGAAATAGAAGACAAACAACTTGAGGCACATCAGAGAGAAGAAGAAAGAGACTCAAAAATAATAAAAAACGAGAAAGCCCTACAGGAATTGTCTGACTCCATCAGAAAGAATAACATAAGAATAATAGGTATATCAGAGGGAGAAGAGAAAGAAAATGGAATGGAGAATATACTCAAACAAATAATAGACGAGAACTTCCCAAGCCTGTGGAAGGAACTAAAGCCTCAAATTCAAGAAGCAAACAGAACACAAGTTTTCTTAACCCCAACAAACCCACTCCAAGGCACATCATAATAAAGATGACACAAACCAATGACAAAGAAAAAATTCTCAAGGCAGCCAGGGAAAAGAAGAGTACAACATATAAAGGAAGGCCTATTAGATTATCATCAGATTTCTCAGCAGAAACTCTACAAGCTAGAAGAGAGTGGACCCCAATATTTAAAGCCCTGAAAGAGAGGAACTTTCAGCCAAGAATACTATACCCATCAAAGCTATCCTTCAAGTATGAAGGAGATATAAAAACATTCACAAATACAGAAAAGATGAGAGAATTTATCAACAGAAAGCCCCCACTCCAGGAAATACTAAGGGGGTTTTCCAACCAGATTCAAAGAACAAAAGAAAACAACACCACAAGTAACAGCTCCACCAAGAACACAATAAAACCAAACTTAAACTGTGACAACAAAGGAAAAAAAGGGGGAGAGGATGGAGATTAACAGTAGCAAAGGATGATGAAGTGCAGAAATACTTATAAGATAGGGTACTACAATGAATATGGTAGGTACCCTTTTCATTACTTAATGGTAACCACCCTTAAAAAAACCACCACAAAAACACTTGACTTAAAAAAGGTAGCAACAGAGGAAAGAAGTATGGAACACAAACAAAAACAAATGATAGAAAAACAAAAGAGAAGAATCAAACTAGATACAAAACTAACAGAAAGCAATTTATAAAATGGCAGTAGGGAACCCACAAGTGTCAATAATTACACTAAATGTAAATGGATTAAACTTACCAATAAAAAGACACAGAGTAGCAGAATGGATTAAAAAAGAAAATCCAACTATATGCTGCCTACAAGAAACACATCTAAGCAACAAGGATAAAAACAAATTCAAAGTGAAAGGCTGGAAAACAATACTCCAAGCAAACAACACCCAAAAAAAAGCAGGCGTAGCAATACTCATATCTAATAATGCTGACTACAAGACAGAAAAAGTACTCAGAGACAAAAATGGTCATTTCATAATGATTAAGGGGAAGTTGAATCAAGAAGACATAACAATCCTTAATATATATGCACCAAACCAAGGAGCACCAAAATATATAAGACAGCTACTTATTGACCTTAAAACAAAAACTGACAAAAATACAATCATACTTGGAGACCTCAATACACCACTGACGGCTCTAGATCGGTCATCCAAACAGAGAATCAATAAAGATATAGTGGCCTTAAACGAAATACTAGAACACCTGGATATGATAGACATCTACAGGACACTTCATCCCAAAGCGACAGAGTATACATTTTTCTGTAGTGTACATGGAACATTCTCAAGAATTGACCATATGGGCCACAAAGACAATATCAGCAAATTTAGAAAAATTGAAATTGTACCAAGCATATTTTCTGATCATAAAGCCTTGAAACTAGAATTCAACTGCAAAAAAGAGGGGGAAAAACCCACAAAAATGTGGAAACTAAACAACATACTTCTAAAAAATGAATGGGTCAAAGAAGAAATAAGCGCAGAAATCAAAAGATATATACAGACAAATGAAAATGAAAATACGACATATCAGAATCTCTGGGATGCAGCAAAAGCAGTAATAAGAGGAAAGTTCATATCACTTCAGGCCTATATGAACAAACAAGAGAGAGCCGAAGTAAACCACTTAACTTCACACCTTAAGGAACTAGAAAAAGAAGAACAAAGACAACCCAAAACCAGCCGAAGAAAGGAGATAATAAAAATCAGAGCAGAAATAAATGAAATAGAGAACAGAAAAACTATAGAAAAAATCAATAAAACAAGGAGCTGGTTCTTTGAAAAGATCAACAAAATTGACAAACCCTTGGCAAGACTCACCAAGGAAAAAAGACACAGGACTCAAATAAATAAAATCCAAAATGAAAGAGGAGAGATCACCACAGACATCATAGATATACAAAGAATTATTGTAGAATACTATGAAAAATTATATGCCACCAAATACAACAATCTAGAAGAAATGGATAAATTCCTAGAACAATACAACCTTCCTAGACTGAGTCATGAAGAAGCAGAAAGCCAAAACAGACCAATCAGCAGGGAGGAAATAGAAAAAACTATTAAATATCTCCCCAAAAATAAAAGTCCAGGCCCAGACGGTTATACTAGTGAATTCTATCAAACATTCAAAGAAGACTTGGTTCCTATTCTACTCAAAGTCTTCCAAAAAATTGAAGAAGAAGCAATACTTCCAAACACATTTTATGAGGCCAACATAACCCTCATACCAAAACCTGGCAAGGATGGCACAAAGAAGAAAACTACAGACCAATATCTCTAATGAATACAGATGCTAAAATACTAAACAAAATACTGGCAAACCGAATACAACAACATATTAAAAAAATAATACATCATGATCAAGGGATTCATCCCAGAATCTCAAGGATGGTTCAACATACGCAAAACGGTTAACGTAATACACCATATCAACAAAACAAAGAACAAAAACCACATGATCTTATCAATAGATGCAGAAAAGGCTTTGATAAAATACAACACAATTTTATGTTTAAGACTCTCAACAAAATGGTATAGAAGGAAAATATCTCAACATGATAAAGGCCATATATGATAAACCATCAGCCAACATCCTATTAAACTGCATAAAACTGAGGACTTTCTACCAGGAACAAGGGGGGGGGGGGGGGGGGGGGGGGGGGGGGGGGGGGGGGGGGGGGGGGGGGAAAAAAAACAGGGTTTGTCCACTCTCTCCACTCATTCAACGTGGTCTAGAAGTTCTGGCCAGAGCAATCAGACAAGACAAAGAAATAAAAGGCATCCATATCGGAAAAGAAGAAGTAAAGCTATCACTTTTTGCTGATGATATGATCCTATACATCGAAAACCCGAAGGACTCCACAAAAAGATTATTAGAAACAATAAACCAATACAGTAAGGTCGCAGGATACAAAATTAACATACAAAAGTCCATAGCCTTTCTATATGCCAACAATGAAATATTAGAAAACGAACTCAAAAAATAATCCCCTTCACGATTGCAACAAAAAAAATAAAATACCTAGGAATAAACATAACAAAGAACGTAAAGGACCTATATAATGAAAATTACAAAGCATTGTTAAGGGAAATCGAAAAAGATACAATGAGATGGAAAAATATTCCTTGTTCTTGGATAGGAAGAATAAATATAATCAAAATGGCCATATTACCCAAAGTAATATACAAATTTAATGCAATTCCCATCAAAATCCCTATGAGATTTTTTAAAGAAATGGAACAAAAAATCATCAGATTTATATGGAACTATAAAAAACCCCGAATAGCCAAAACAATCCTAAGGAAAAAGAATGAAGCTGGGGGCATTACAATACCTGACTTTAAACTATATTATAGGGCCACGATAATCAAAACAGCATGGTATTGGCAGAAAAATAGACACTCAGACCAATGGAACAGAATAGAAAGCCCAGAAATAAAACCACATATATATGGTCAAATAATCTTTGATAAAGGGGCCAACAACACACAATGGAGAAAAGAAAGCCTCTTCAACAAATGGTGTTGGGAAAACTGGAAAGCCACATGCAAAAGAATGAAACTCGACTACAGCCTGTCCCCGTGTACTAAAATTAATTCAAAATGGATCAAAGACCTAAATATAAGACCTGAAACAATAAAGTACATAGAAGAAGACATAGGTACTAAAATCATGGACCTGGGTTTTAAAGAACATTTTATGAACTTGACTCCAATGGCAAGAGAAGTGAAGGCAAAGATAAATGAATGGGACTACATCAGAATTAAAAGTTTTGCTCAGCAAGAGAAACTGATATCAAAATAGACAGCCAACTATATGGGAACTGATATTTTCAAACGACAGCTCAGATAAGGGCCTAATATCCAAAATTTACAAAGAACTCATAAAACTCAACAACAAACAAACAAACAATCCAATAAAAAATGGGAAGAGGACATGAACAGACACTTCTCCAGGAAGAGATACAAATGGCCAACAGATATATGAAAAGATGCTCAGCTTCATTAGTTATTAGAGAAATGCAAATCAAAACTACAATGAGATACCACCTCACTCCTGTTAGATTAGCTATTATCAACAAGACGGGTAATAGCAAATGTTGGAGAGGCTGTGGAGAAAAAGGAACCCTCATTCACTGTTGGTGGGACTGTAAAGTAGTACAACCATTATGGAGGAAAGTATGGTGGTTCCTCAAAAACTGCAAATAGAACTACCTTATGACCCAGCAATCCCTCTACTGGGTATATACCCCAAAACCTCAGAAACATTGATACGTGAAGACACATGTAGCCCCATGTTCATTGCAGCACTGTTCACAGTGGCCAAGACATGGAAACAACCAAAAAGCCCTTCAATAGAAGACTGGATAAAGAAGATGTGGCACATATACACTATGGAATACTACTCAGCCATAAGAAATGATGACATCAGATCATTTACAGCAAAATGGTGGGATCTTGATAACATTATAAGGAGTGAAATAAGTAAATCAGAAAAAAACAAGAACTACATGATTCCATACATTGGTGGAACATAAAAATGAGACTAAGAGACATGGACAAGAGTGTGGTGGTTACCAAGGGTGGGGGGGAGGGAGGACAAGGGAGGGAGGGAGGGAGAGAGTTAAGGGGAGGGGGAGGGGCACAGAGAACTAGATGGAGGGTGACGGAGGACAATCTGACTTTGGGCGAGGGGTTTGCAACATAATTTGATGACAAAATAACCTAGACATGTTTTCTTTGAATATATGTACCCTGATTTATTAATGTCATCCCATTACCATTAATAAAAATTTATTAAAAAAAAAAAAGAGACATTGATAAGTGTGTGGTGGTTACAGGGGGAGGGGGGAGAGGGAGAGGGAAAGGGGGGAGGGGAGGGGCACAAAGAAAACTAGATAGAAGGTGACAGAGGACAATCTGACTTTGGGTAATGGGTATGCAACATAAGTGAACGACAAGATAACCTGGAGTTGTTATCTTTGAATATATGTGTCCTGATTTATTGATGTCGCCCATTAAAAATAAAATTATTAAAATAAAATTTTTTAAAAAGCAAAAAAAATAAAAAATTAAAAAAATTTTTTCAATGGTAGAAAGACCAAATTATGTGGTATGTGGCTTCACAATGTCATTAAGAACCAGACACTGTCCATCTTGCTGTTCCTCTGCAGCACAGGGCTTCCTTCTCAGGGTCCAAAATGGCTGTTCAAATATGTTCATTACTCCACATTCTAAATAGTAGTTAGAAGAAAGAAATGAAGAAGGGTGTCCTTCCTTTATTTGAAGGGCATTTATAGAAACTAAACATGACATTTCACTGACAGGGATTCTCTTACTAGTAAAAAAAAGAAAAAAACAGATATTGAGGGACATCTAATTGTCACTACTGCATTTTCTTATGCTACTGTGATGGAGTGTTGTTCTCATATATAGAATATTTTAGAGAATGTGTGAAATATGGGAGAGGACAAATTATTAAAAAATGAACATAAAGTTTTAAAGGACCTAACCCCAGGCAATAGTCTCTGCTCCTGAAAACATTGTTGTGCTCCACTGTTTGTTTGTTTTTTTGTGAAAGGCACTCTACTATTGTATTTAAAAGTGCACAGTCTGAATGTCTACTTCTGTCCAAGATGGAGAACAGGGATTGGAACCTTCTCACCTCACTAACTAAAAACTGCAGCAAATATGAAACAACAGTTTCCAGATTGTGGACAATAAGCAGCAATCCTTGAGAGAAGGGAAGCAATAGAACTGAGTAGTATAAATAGCCCCTTTATAAGATGGAGCACTGAAACTCAGAGGTAGGTGGTGCTTGGCAGTATCCCTGAATTTAGCAGACAAAAATGGGAGATTGGGAAGGTAAGGGTTCCCTCCTGTGTCTCCCTCTGACTCTCCAATTGAATACTAATCAGTACATGCTTTTGAACAAATTATTTGAGGCCACCAAAATAACCCACAAAAGAAAGTGGTGAGACAATCTCCAAGGCTCACAAAAGGCCAGCAATAGTTCATGTTCCCGCCAGAGCAGAAAAAACTTTGTAATACATGAGGCCCTATGTAGCATACCCAAGGGTATTGCCACAGCAGTGGAAAAAACTAGGCATAGATTCAAGGCTGCTAGGGTCTGGCTAGCAAAGCTTAAAAGTGAAGTTTGTGGCCCTGGCCGGTTGGCTCAGCGGTAGAGCGTCAGCCTGGCATGCAGGGGACCTGAGTTCGATTCCCAGCCAGGGCACATAGGAGAAGCGCCCATTTGCTTCTCCACCCCCTCTCCTTCCTCTCTGTCTCTCTCTTCCCCTCCCGCAGCCAAGGCTCCATTGGAGCAAGGATGGCCCGGGCGCTGGGGATGGCTCCTTGGCCTCTGCCCCAGGCGCTGGAGTGGCTCTGGACGTGGCAGAGCGATGCCCCAGAGGGGCAGAGCATCGCCCCCTGGTGGGCAGAGCGTCGCCCCTGGTGGGCGTGCCGGATGGATCCCGGTCAGGCGCATGCGGGAGTCTGTCTGACTGTCTCTCCCCGTTTCCAGCTTCAGAAAAATACAAAAAAAAAAAAAAAAAAAAAAAGTGAAGTTTGAAAGAATCAAACTGTTTCCAAGAAACAAAGTTCAGAAATATTTTTAATTCAAGAAGCAGCCAAAAAAGCAAAATTCACAATGCCTAGCACCCAATCAAAAATTAGCAAGCAGTGAAGAATTTGTGGTCACGGTGTAAGAAAACCCTGAACTTACTTTCTCCCATGGACACAAGAAATTTAAAGCTACATACAGAATAATTTCTCTCTGAAAAGAACCTTAGAACTAGATAAACAGCAACTTCATACAAAAGGTAAAAAAGACACATAGAGACAGAGAAAAGAGACAGAGACTCATAGGGAACGTCATCCCAGATGTGTGCTCCCACAAGTGGGAAGGGATCCCAAAAATATGGAACTTTCTTTGAAGGAGTGAAAGTACTCTGTCCCACATCAGGAACCCCAATCCCTGGCTCCAGCACCATAAAAACAAGCTCCCAATAGGTTTGGTCTTGAAAATCAATAGGGATTAAATCCAGGGGAACCACAGAGCTATAGGGAATGGAAAACAAGCTCTTAAAATGCTCACACAAAGACCCAAAGCACAAAAGCAACAGTTTGAAAAGCACCTAAACCACCTGTGAGGAAAACCCACTTATTTATCCTAACATGGTTTCCAGAAACACTGGAACCTTTGCACACTTTCTCCAAGGTCAGAAAACACTGGCTGGAGCCATTTTTGCAATCTCATTCTAACATGATGGTAATAGAGCTGGCAGGTATCATTTTTGGTTCCTCCCTGTAGCCTGCTATACCAGTGGACATGCTCTGTGCCACACCCCATACAGCACAGAAACCAAGAACCTGCTATAAAGGGCCAGCACACAGACCTACTCACTTTGTGATCCAGCACAGAAGCAACAGTTTGCAACACACATAGCTGATGAGGGATGCCCACTTACTAGTCCTAAAATGCCTGCCAAGGAGGCAGGAACCTGCAGAGAATGTCTCCAGGGGTGGAAATGCTGCAGGTGCCACTTTTGCAACTTTATTCTAACTTGCCAGTGATGTCGAGGGTGGACATTATTTTTATGCCCACCTGTTAGACTGCTAAAATCAGTGGATGTGCTCTGTGCCACACCCACCACACACAGTAGCCATGTCATAACTGGGATGAGCAACAGTCATACTACAACCACGTGAGGCAAGTGCCCTGCACCCAACCCACCAAGTACAGCAACCTCAGCCCTACCATAGCCAGTAAGAAGCAGCAGTCTGCAAGAGGACTGCTCTTGCAAGAAGTAGCATGTTAGAGGATTTCAACACCAGAATGAAAGAAGTAGAAGCAAAAGTCAGTGAGCCAGAAGACAAAGCAATAGCTCTCACCAGATACAGAAGCAAATTAAAACAAGAATTTTCTTTCTTTCAAAAAGAAATTTATTTAAAATTGATTTTATTGGGGTGACATTGGTCAATAAAATCATACAGGTTTCAAGTGTACAGTTCTATAATACATCATCTATATATTGTACTGTGTTCACCACCTCAAGTCTTCTTCCATTATTATTTAGACCACTTTTACCCTCTTCTACCTCCCCCAACCCTCTTTCCCTCTTGTAATCAATATACTGTTGTCTGTGTCTATTAGGTTTTTTTTCTTTGCTTAATACCTTCACTTTTTACCCAGCCCCCAAATCCTTTCCCCTCTGACATCAGTCTGTTCTGTGTCTATGAGTCTATTTCTATTTTGTTTGTTCATTTATTTTTTTCATTGATTCCACATATAAGTGAAATCATATGGTATTTGTCTTTCTCTGACTGGCTTGTTTCACTTAGCACAATACTTTCCAGGTCCTTCCATGCTGTTGAAAAAGGTAAGAATTCCTTCTTTTTATGGCTGAGTGATATTTCATTGTGTAAATGTACACTGTTTTTTTATCCACTCATCTACTAATGGGCACTTGGGCTGCTTCCAAATCTTGGCTGTGTAAATAACACTGTAATGAACATAGAGGTACATATATTCTTTCAAACTGGTGTTTTGAGTTCCTTTGGATATATTCCCAGAAGTGGAATTGCTGGGTCAAAAGGCTCTTCCATGAAGTAACTCCATGCTGTTTTCCAGGGTGACTGCAGCAATCTACATTCCCACCAATAGTGCAAGAAGGTTCCTTTTTCTCCACACCCTTGCCAACATTTGTTGTTTGTGAATTTATTGATGATAGCCATTCTGAGAGGTGTGAGGTGATATCTCATTCTGGTTTTAATTTGCATTTCTCTAATGACTAGTGATGTTGCACATCTTTTCATATGTCCCTAGGCCATCTGCAGGTCCTCTTTGGACAAGTGTCTATTCAGGTCCTTTGCCAATTTCTTAGTTGAGTTGTTTTTCTGACATTGAGTTTTAAAAGTTCTTCATAAATTCTGGACATTAAGCTCTTTACAGATGTATCAACAAATATGTTTTCCCATTCAGTGGATTGTCTTTTCATTGTTGATGGTTTCCTTTGCTGTGAAAAAAACTTTTTAGTTTAATATAGTCCCATTTATTTATTTTTTCTTTTGTTTCCCTTGCCTGTGAGGTATCAGAAAAAATATTGCTGCAAAAAATATCTGAGATTTTATTGTCTGGGACTTTAGTAGTTTCAAGTCTAATATCTAAGTCTTTAATCCATTTTGAGTTTATTCTTGTGTATGGTGTAAAAAAATGGTTTCATTTCAATTATTTTGCATATATCTATTCAATTTTCCCAACACCATTTCTTGAAAAGACTATCTTTATCCCATTATATATTTTTGCCTCCTGTGCCAAATATTAATTGACTATAAAGGCGTGGGTTTATTTCTGGACTCTCAAGCCTGTTCCATTGATTTATGTGTCTATTTTTAGTCTATTGCCATGCTGTTTTGATTACTCTGGTCTTGTAATATAGTTTGGTATCAGGTAGCATGATGCCTCCTAGTTTGTTTTGCTTCCTTAAGATTTCTGTGGCTCTTTGGAATCTTTTGTGGCTCCGTATAAGTTTTAGTATTATTCTAGTTCTGAGAAATACATCATTGTAATTTTAGTAGAAAATGCGTTGAATCTATACATTGCTTTGGGCAGTATGGACATTTAAATGTTAACTTTTCCTTTGCATGAGCATTATATATGCTTCCAGTTACTTGTACCTTCTTCAATTTCTTTCTTCAGTATTTAAAAAAAATTTTTTTCAATTACTATTTACTTTCAATATTATTTTGTATTGGTTTTACGTTTATAGTATAGTGGTTAGACAATCATATACTTTACAAAGTTTTCCTGCCAATACTTCCAGTACTCACCTGGCATCATATGTAGTTATCACAATATTATTGACTATCTACCCTAGGCTGTACTTTATACCTCCATGACTGTTTTGTAACTACCAATTTGTGCTTCTTAATCCCTTCACTTCTTTCACTCAGCCCAACATCCTTTCCTATGGCACTCCTCAGTCTGCTCTCTGTGTCTATGAGTTCATTTCAAATCTGTTATTTTGTTCCTTAGATTCCACACATAAGAGAAATCATTTGGTACTTTTCTTTCT
Source organism: Saccopteryx bilineata (assembly GCF_036850765.1). Classification (NCBI taxonomy): domain Eukaryota; kingdom Metazoa; phylum Chordata; class Mammalia; order Chiroptera; family Emballonuridae; genus Saccopteryx; species Saccopteryx bilineata. Next base: position 343,608,235 of record NC_089490.1, on the reverse strand, counting down.
CCAACTAAGCATAATACCCTCTAGGTTCTTATTCAGTGTCTTATAATTTTCCAAGTACAGGTCTTTTATATTCTCAAATAAATTTATTTCAAGGTATTTTATCTTTTGATGTAGTTATAAGTGGAATTTTTTTCTTAGTTTCCCTTTCCGATAATTCATTATTGATGTATAAAAATGCAGTAGTTTTATGAATATTTATTTTGTATCCTGCTACTGTATCCTGAATTTATCATTTCTAGTAGTTTTTTGGCGGAATCTTTAGGGTTCTCTATGTACAGTATCATGTCATCTACAAATAATGACAAGTTTACTTCTTCCTTTACAATTTGAATGTCTTCTACTTCCTTTTATCTGATTGCTGTGGCTAAGACTTTCAGTACTATGTTGAACAAGAGTGGTTAAAGCAAATATCCATGTACTGTTCCTGATCAGAAGAAAAACACTTTTAGTTTTTGCCCATTGAGTATGATGTTGGCTTTGGGTTTGTCATATATGGTCTTTATACATTGAAATATGTTCCCTTTAGTCCCACTTTGCTGAGAGTTTTTTGGGTTTTTTTTATATTTTTCTGAAGTTGGAAGCAGGGAGGCAGTCAGACAGACTCCCACATGCGCCCGACCAGGATCCACCCGGCATGCCCACCAGAGGGCGATGTTCTGCCCATCCGGGGCATTGCTCTGTTGTGACCAGAGCCACTCTAGCACCTGAGGCAGAGGCCATGGAGCCATCCCCAGCGCCCGGGCCATCTTTGCTCAAATGGAGCCTTGGCTGCGGGAGGGGAAGAGAGAGACAGAGAAGAAGGAGAGGAGGAGGGGTGGAGAAGCAGATGGGCGCCTCTCCTGTGTGCCCTGGCCGGGAATCGAACCCGGGACTTCTGCACGCCAGGCCAATGCTCTACCACTGAGCCAACCGGCCAGGGCCTGCTGAGAGCTTTTAATATAAATGGGTGCTAGATTTTACCAATTGCTTTTTCTGCATCTATTGATAAGATCATGTGGTTTTTATCCTTCATTTTGTTTATGTGATATATCGTATATATTAATTTGTGGATATTGTACCAACCTTGCTTCTCTGCAATAAAACCCACTTGATCATGGTGTATGAACTTTTTAATAAATTGTTGAATCTGGCTTGCTAATATTTTGTTGAGAATTTTAGCATCTATGTTCATCAGGGATATTGACCTATATATTTTTTTCTTGCTAGTGATTTTTCTGGATTTGAAATTAGGATAATGCAGGCCTTGTAAAATGAGCTTGGGAGTCTTCCCTTCTGTTAAATCTTTTGTAAAAAATTTGAGAAGAATGGGTGTTAGTTCTTCTTTGAATGTTTGGTAAAATTAATCTATGAAGTAAATTTTAAATTTTTGAAGGGAGTTTTGATTACCACTTCATTTTCACTAGTTGTAATTTCTCTATTCAGATTCTGTGATTCTTCCTGATTTAGTTTTGGAAGATTGTATGTTTCTAGGAACTTAATCATTTTGTCCAGATTGTCCAATTTGTTGTCATATATTTTTTTGGCATTAACTTCTTATAATCCTCCCTCTTTTGTTTCTGATTTGATTTACTTGGGTTCTCTCTCTCTCTCTCTCTCTCTGAGTTGAAAAAATAATTTCAAAGACCTTCAGGAACCTCTAGTCAAGAAAAATAACATTTATATTATAGGGGTTCCAGGAGGAGAAAATATAAAAAGGCTAGAAAAATTATTTGTAGAAATTATGGCCTGACCTGTGGTAGTACAGGGGATGAAGCATTGACTTGGAATACTGAGGTCACCAGTTCAAAACCTCAAGTTTGCCTGGTCAAGGCACATATGGGAGTTTATGCTTCCTGCTCCTGGCCCCTTCTCTCGCTTTCTCTCTCTAGTGCAGTCTTTAAAAAATAAAATTTTAAAAATTATTGCAGAAAAATTACCTAATCTGGAAAAGGAAACAAACACCCAGTCCAAGTAAGCCCAGAGAGTACCAGATAAGATGATACCAAAGAGAACCACACCAAGATACATTATAATTAAAGTGGTTAAATTTAAGAATAAAGACAGTATTTTAAATGCAGCTACAGAAAAACAATGTATTACCTACAAGGGAAACCTGAGGTTATCAGAAAATCTTTAAGCAAAACCTTTCCAGGCTAGAAGACAGATGCTTGATATAGTCAAAGTGCTGAAGGGAAAAATGTTTAATCCAGAATACTCTACACAGCAAGGTTATGCTGAATTAAAGGAGAGATAAAGAAGTAGCCAGACAAACAAGAGTTAAAGGAGTTCGTTCCTACTATACCAGTCTTACAAGAAATGTTAAAGGGACTTCTTTAAATGGAAAAGACAAGACTATAACTATAACTAAAAAAAAAGGCAACTTCACTTATAAAGCTAGTATGAAAATTTAAAAAACAAAAGTAATCAAATAAACTAACTATAATAATTAGTTAATGGATAAACAAAATAAAAAGATACAAATTATAACATCAAAAATATAAAATGGGACTGGCAAAAATGTAGTGCTTGTAGAATACATTCAAACTTAAACTAATATCAAATTAAAATGTACTGAGATTACATATATATTTATCTTTATAAATGAACCTCATAGCAATCACAAACCCAAAACATATAAAACACAAGAAAATAACGGGAAGACAATCCAAATATAACACTAAAAAAAAAAATCATCAAACCACAAAGGAAGAGAGCAAAAGAACAAGAACAGAAAAAAATGAACAAAATGGCAATAAATACACACATATCAATAACTTATTTAAATATAAATGGATAAAATACTCCAAACAAAAGACAAGTTGGCCAATGGATAAAATACAAGACCCATCTACATACTGCCTATAAGAGACCCACTTTAGAACCAAAGACAAACACAGGCTGAAAGTAAATGTATAGAAAAAGATATTCCATGAAAATGGAAACAAAAAGAAAGCTGAGGTATCACTTCTATATAAGACAATAAAGACTTTAAAACAAATACTGTAACAATAGACAAAGAAAGGTACCATATAATGATAAAAGAGTCAATCCAAGAATATGATATACCATTTGTAAATATTTATGCATTCAACATAGGGGCACCTAAATATACAAAACAACTATTAACAGACATCAAGAGAGAAATTGACAGCAATATAATAATAGTAGGGGACTTTAATACCCCACTTTTATGGATGGATAGATTATCCAGAACGAAAATAAATAAGGAAGCAATGGTCTTAAAAATTTCATTAGAACAGATAGAATTAATAGATACAAAATATTCTATCCAAAAACAGCAGAATACACATTCTTTTCAAGTGCATATGAAACATTAAACATGCTATGTCACAAAACAAGTCTCAATAAATTTAAGAAGACCAAAATCATATTAAGCATCTTTTACAATCACAATGGTATGAAACTAGAAATCATACAAAAAGAAAACTGGAAAAGACACAAATATGTGCAGACTAAACAAGACACTATTAAACAACCAATGAAAAAACAAAGAAATGAAAAAGAAAATTTTAAAAATTCCTTCAGACAAATAAAACTGGAAACACAACATTCCAAAAACTGTGGGACACAGCAAAAGCAGTTCTAAGAGGGAAATTTACAGCAATACAGATCTACCTCAAGAAACAATAAAAATCTCACTCTAAATTCACACCTAAAGAAACTAAATAAATAAAAATAGACAAAGCCCCAAGTTAGTAGAAGGAAAGAGTAATAATAAAGATCAGAGTGGAAATAAATAACATAAAGACTAAAAAATTTTAGAAAAGATAAATAATACTAAGAGCTGATTCTTTGAAAAGATAAACAGAACTGATAAACCCCTAGGCCAGATTCATCAAGAAAAAAAAAGGAGGGCCCCAAATAAGTAAAATCAGAAATAAAAGTTACAACCAATACCAAAATAATACAAAGAATCAATATAGTCTACTATTAATAATTATAAATCAATAACTTGGACAACCTATAAGAAGTGGATAAATTCCCAGAAACATACAATCTTCCAAAACTGAATCATGAAGAAATAGAAAATCTGAACAGACCAATTACTAGCAATGAAATTGAATCAGTAATCAAAAAACTCCCCCCAAAAAAGTTCACGACCAGACAGGTGAATCCTAGCAAACATTTAAAGAAGAGTTAATATCTATACTTCTTAAATTTAAAAAAAAATGAAGAAAAGGTACATTTCCAAACTCATTTTACACAGCTAGCTTTACTTTGATACCAAAACCATAGAAAGATACTACAAAAAAATAAAAAATAAAAAATTACAGGCCAATATCCCCAATGAACATAGATGCAGAAATCCTCAACAAAATATTATCCAATTAAATTCAACATTACATTATAAGTATCATACACCATGATCAAGTGGAATTTACCACAAGATGCAGGATGCTTTAACATTTTCAAATTAACCAATGTTATATATCGCATTAACAAAACAAAAGATAAAAATCACATAATCACCTCAATAGATGCAGAAAAGCATTTGACAAAATCCAGCATCCATTTATGATAAAACCTCTTAACAAAGTGGGTATAGAAGAACTTAGCTCAACATAGTAAAGACTATATAAGACAAACCCACAGCTAATATATATACCCTGATACTAAGATCAGGAAAAAGATAAGGATGCCCCACTCTTATCACTGTCATCCAACACAGAAAAATTAAAAATTAAAAAAATTAAAAGAGAAAACAAGTTAAAGGCATCCAAATCAGAAAGAAAGAAGTAAAGCTTGTGACATCTTAGGACAAGCGGTGCAGGCCACCAGCCGTGAAAACTGAGTACATCCAGTACATGGCTAGGAGGCAAAAGATAAACAACCGTTAGAAATGTAGCAATATTTTCCACTGAACTCTATGTACCCAGATCAAGGAAGCCCCTACCCTAGAGACTTAGCCAAGAATGAGGTCAGCTAACCGCACCCCTCCCGCCCTTGTAAACGCTGCTTGCTTGCTCAGCCTAGATAGCCACCCTATAAAAAGGAGCCATTTTAGAAGCTCGGGGCTGCAGTGTTCCCTTGCATTGGGTTGCCTGCAGTCCCTGTGCAGGTTTGCAATAAAACTTATAAAATTCACTTTGGGTTTGCTGTGGTCTGTCTCCTGGGATGTAACAAGGCTATCACTGTTTGCAGATGATGTGATACTATATACAGATCACCATGAGAAAACTATTAGGATAAATGAATTCCATAAAGCATAAAATTACAGGATATAGCCTGACCTGCAGTGGCACAGTGGATAAAGTATGGACCTGGAGTGCTGAAGGTGCTGGTTCAAAACCCTGGGCTTGCCTGATCAAGGCACATACAGGAGAGTTAGTGCTTCCTGTTGCCCCCCCCCCCCGCCCCGTTTCTCTCTTTCCCTCTCTGTTTCCTCTCAAAAACAAACAAACAAAAAAATTTACAGGATATAAAATTAATATACAGATATCTGTTGCATTGTTTTACACTAATAATGAACTATCAGAAAAAGAAACTTTAAAAACAACCTCATTTACAATTGCATCAAAAAGAATACTTAGAAGTAATTTAACCAATGAGGTGAAAGACTTGCACACTGAAAACTATAAGACATTGATAAAAGACATTAAAGATGACACAAATATGCCTAACCAGACAGTGGCACAGAAATAGAGCATCAGCCTAGGATGTTCTAGTCAAACCTGGGATGAGGACCCAGGTTCAAAACTCCGAGGTCTCTGGCTTGAGCACAGGCTCATCTGGCTGGAACATGGGCTCACCAGCTTGAGCATGGGGTTGCCTGGCTTGAGTGTGGAATCACAGACATGACCTCAGAGTCACTGGCTGGAGCCCAAAGGTTGCTGGCTTGAAGCCCAAGACTGCTGGCTTGAGCAAGGGATCACTGGAGTACCCTAGTCAAGGTACATATGAGAAAGCAATCAATGGCCTGACCTGTGGTGGCACAGTGGATAAAGCGTCGACCCGGAAATGCTGAGGTCACCGGTTTGAAACCCTGGGCTTGCCTGGTCAAGGCACAAATGGGAGTTGATGCTTCCAGCTCCTTCTCTTCTCTCTCCCTCTCTGTCTCTCTCCCTCCCTCTCTCTCTTCTCTAAAAATAAATAAATAAAATTAAATTAAATTAAAAAAAAAAGAAAGCAATTAATGGATGACAAAGGAGCTGCAACAGAGAATTGATGCCTCTCATCTCTCTGCCTTCCTGTTTGTCCCTGTTTGTCTGTCTGTCTGTCTCTCTCTTTTGCTAAAAAAAAAAAAGTGACATATATAAATGGAAAGATATATCATGCTCATGGATTGGAAAATTAATTTTTTTAAATGTCCATGCTACCCAAAGCAATCTACAGATTTAGTGCAATTTCTATCAAAATTCTTATGGCATTTTTCACAGAACTAGAACAAAGAATTCTAATTTTGTATGGAACCACAAAAGACACCAAATAACAAAGCTATCTTAAGAAAGAACAGGAACCTGACTTCAAAATATAATACAATGATATAGTAATTAAACAATACAGTACAAAAACAGACATAGAGATATTAATGAAATAGCAGAGAAAACTGAAAAGTAAATCCACACTTAATATCATCAATTAATCCATGACAAAGAAGGTAAGATTATATAACAGGGTAAAGACAGTCTCTTCATTAGATAGTGTTGAGAAAACTGGACAGCTAGAGGCAAAAAGAAAAAAAAAGAAACTAGACCACTATCTTAAACTACATACAAACAATAAACTCAAAATGGATTAAAGACTTAAATGTAAGACCTAAAACCATAGAATTTCCTAACAGAAAAAATAGGCAGTAAACTCTTTGATATTGGTCATAGGAATATTTTTTGGACCAGTTTCCTCAGGTGAGAACAACAAAAGCAAAAATAAATGAATGAGACTACATCACACAAAAAACCTTTTGCATAGCAAAAAAAAAGAAAGAAAGAAAGAAAAAAGGAACCTACTGAATAAGTAAAGATATTTTGTAAAGCATATCTTTCACAGGAGGCTGATATCCAAAAGACATGAAGAAGTCATACAACTCAGTATCAGAAAACAATGTGATTAAGAAATGGCCCTGGCTGGTTGGCTCAGTGGTAGAGCATTGGCCTGGCATGCAGGAGTCCTGGGTTCGATTCCTGGCCAGGACACACAGGAGAAACACCCATCTGCTTCTCCACCCCTCCCCCTCTCCTTCCTCTCTGTCTCTCTCTTCCCCTCCCACAGCCAAGGCTCCATTGAAGCAAAGTTGGCCTGGGCACTGAGAATGGCTCTATGGCCTCTGCCTCAGGCACTAGAATGGCTCTGGATGCAACAGAGCAACGCCCCAGATGGGCAGAGCATCGCCCCCTGGTTGGCATGCCGGGTGGATCCCAGTCAGGCGCATGTGGGAGTCTGTCTGACTGCCTCCCCTTTTCCAACTTCAGAAAAATACAAAAAACAAAACAAAACAAAAAAAGAAATGGACAGAGGACTGCCTAACCAGGCAGTGTGCAGTGGATAGCGCACTGGCCTAGGACACTGAGTACCCAGGTTCAAAAGCCCAAGGTCATCAGCTTGAGTGAAGGCTTCTCCGGCTTGAGCACAGGCTTGCCAGCTTGAGTGCGGGGTCGCTGACTTGAGCATCAGATCACAGACATGACCCAATGTCGCTGATTTGAAGCCCAAGGTTGCTGGCTTGAGCCCACGGTCGCTGGCTTGAGCAAGGGGTCACTGGCTAAGCTGGCCCAGGTCAAGGCACATATGAGAAAGCGATCATTGAACAACTAAGGTGCCACTACTATGAGCTGACGTGTCTCTCCCTTCCTGTCTGTCTGTCTCTCACTCACACACACACAGAAGAAAAAATAAAAAAGGAAGGGCAGAGGACCTGAACAGATATTTTCCCAAAGACATACCGATGGCCAATAGGCACATGGAAAGATCCTCGATATCACTAATCATAAGTTAAATGTAAATCAAAACTATAGTGATATACTAACTCACACCTGTCAGTAGGACTGTTATCAAAAAGACAAGAAGTAGCAAGTCCTGGTGAGGATGTGAAGTAAAGGGAACCCTTGTTCCCTGTTGGTAGGAATGTAGTTTAACCCCTATGAAAAACAGTATGTAGATACCTCAAAAAATTTAAAACTCTCATTCACTGCTGGTGGGAATGTAAATTAGTACAACCATTATAGAAGAAAGTATGGTGGTTCCTCAAAAAATTAAGAATACAACTATGATATGACCCAGCAATCTCTTTACTGGGTATCTACCCCCAAAACTCAAAAACATTGCTATGTAAAGACACATGCACCCCGTGTTCATTGCAGTATTGTTCATAGTAGCCAAGACACTTTGGAAACAACCAAAGTGTCTCTCGATAGAGGATTGGATAAAGAAGATATGACTCTACATACAATAGAATACTACTCAGCCATAAGAAATGATGACACGGTGCTATTTATGACAACATGGATGGCCCTTGAGAACATAATATTAAGTGAAATAAGTAAATCAGAAACACCTAAGAACCGCCTGACCAGGCAGTGGCGCAGTGGATAGAGCGTTGGACTGGGATGTAGAGGATCCAGGTTCGAAACCCCGAGGTCGACAGCTTGAGCATGGGCTCATCTGGTTTGAGCAAAGCTTACCAGCTTGGACCCAAGGTCACTGGCTTGAGCAAGGGGTTACTCGGTCTGCTGTAGCCCTACGGTCAAGGCACATATGAGAAAGCAATCAATGAACAACTAAAGTGTCGCAACGAAAAACTAATAATTGATGCTTCTCATCTCTCTCTGTTCCTGTTTGTCCCTATCTATCCCTCTCTCTGACTCTCTCTCTGTCTCTGTAAAAAAAAAAAGAAAGAAAGAAAGAAAAGAAACACCTAAGAACTATAAAATTTCACACATAGATGGGATATAAAACTGAAGATTCATAGACATAGATAAAAGTGAAGTGGATATCAGGACGAGAGGGATGTGGGGGAGGGGGTGTGGAGGAGGGTGTGGAGGGAAGGGTGTAAAGAGGGACAAATATAAGCTGACGGAAAACAATTTGACTTTGGGTGATGGGTATACAACATAATCAACAGTACAAATGGTATAGAAATGTTTACCTGAAACCTATGAACTCTTATTGGTCAATGTCACCCTATTAAATTTAATTTTCTAAATAAATATTTTAAAAATTTAAAACAGAGAAGCCATGTCATCCAGTAGTTCCACTTGTGAGTATTTATCTGAAAACAATAAAAACACTAATTCAAAAAGATATAAGCACTCCTATACAGTATTCGCGGCAGCATTATTTACAATAGCCAAAATATGAAAGCAACCTAAGTTTCCACTGATAATTCAATGGATAAAGAATTATCCATTATCAATAGTCTATGTATACAATGGAATATTACTCATCCTAAACAGAATATTATACATCTTTAAAGAACTGAAGAAAACAAAACATAACATATTAGAGTTCAACACCCAACAAAAACATTTTTAAAAAATAAAGGTAAAATAAAAACATTTTCAGATATTCAAAACTGGAAGAATTCATCTCCAAGTGACTTATATTACAAGAAATAATAAAGTCACTCAGTATGAAGGAAAAATTACCAGGTGTGAATAGCATCCACATAAAGATATGGGGTGCAGTGGAAATATAAAATATATGAATGGATATAATATAATGATGTTCTTATTTATAAAATCAGTTCAGAAGATAGTGAACTAAAACAGTAAACAATGACTATTACATCTTATAACAATTGTAAAAGTTCAAAGGTGAAGAGCAAGAAAATTAATGTGTACTGTTGTACAATTCCCATACTCTATGGGAACTGGTATTAAATTACTTGAGGGGGTCCTGGCCAGTGGCTCACAGGATAGAGCATCAGCTGGGCATGTGGACATCCCAGGTTCGATTCCCAGTCAGGGCACACAGAAAAAGTAACCATCTGCTTCTCTCCCCCACTGCTCCCCCTTCTCTTCCTCTTCCCCTTCTGCAGCCAGTGGCTTGATTGGTTCAAATACAGCCCCAGGCACTAAGGATAGCTCGGGTTGGTCCGAACGTTAGCTTCAGGCACTAAAAATAGGTCGGATAAAACTGAGACCAAGAGACATTGACAAGAGTGTGGTGGTTACGGGGGGAGGGGGGAGAGGGAGAGGGAAGGGGGAGGGGGAGGGGCACAAAGAGAACTAGATAGAGGGTGACAGGACAATCTGACTTTGGGTGATGGGTATGCAACATAATTGAACTTTAAGATAACCTGGACATATTACCTTTGAATATATGTATCTTGATTTACTGATGTCACCCCATTAAAAATAAATAAATAAATTAAAAAAAAAATAGGTCGGTACTCAAGCATCAGCGAGATTGCCGGGTGGATCCCAATCAATGTACATATGGGAGTCTTATTCTCTATCTCCCCTCCTCTCACCTTAAAAAGAAAATATTGCTTGAGGGTAGATTCTGATAAATTAAAGATATATACTATGAACTGCAAAGTAACCTCTGGGGAAAGATGTATGGGTATAATAAGCCAACAAAGGAAATAAAAAGAAATCATAAATACTACTCAATAAAAAAAAAGCAAGAAATAAATGAAAAAGGAGAACAAAAAGAAATCAAATAGTAAATGCCAGATTTACAACTAAATATGTCAGTATTCCCTTTCAATGTAAATGTCCTCAAAAAAAGAACAGAAATTGTCTAACTGGATTAAAATAATAAAACCCAGCATATGCTCCTTACAAACGGTTGGTTTGTTAAGACAGTAGCAGGTAAAACAATGGAAAAAGAGATATACCTTGTATGGTATATGATATTTATCAGTGTTGCATTACCACGATAATGCCATGTACCAACCAAAGGCAAAACCTGTCATGTAAAAATAAGCATTTACTGTTCACACACCTGACCTGAACAGTTACTGTTCTGTGAGCTAGACTGGCCTCAGCTACTGTGACTCAGGTGACCTGGTGCTGCTCCATGTGTCACTCAACCATGTTGGCCTTAGCATATTCTTATAGAGATGGAAAATGTCCAAAAAAGCAATTTCCCACATGCAAGTCCATTTACAGCTTCTGTTTCAAGAGATGATGTGAAGTCTAAGGCCAAAGGAGAGCTGGTCAACTCATGGTAGGAGGGCACTGTAAAATTACATGGCATAGTGTGTGAATATAAAGGGTTTAACTAAAGGGAGAGTGATGCAGCGTGTGGAGTTAGTGCCTGCCCCGCCCATGGCAGGCTCTGGCCCAGAAGGCTGCCACAGAAACACTGTGACTCATGGGCCCTGATCCCCTCTGCTGGGCCTCAGGGATAAATTTGGTTACAGACACCAGGAAAAAATAAAATAAAATAAAAATAAAGGGAGAGTGAGAATTGGAGCCATACCTCACTATATTACCAGCAGATCAAAATCTTGAGGAAAGAGTATTAGTAGACACAAAGAGGGACATTTCATAATAATTAAAATGATTTTCTTATTTCAGTTTATAGGCACCCAATCACATAGCCTCTATAGAAAAAAAACAGAGCCACAATCATGGAGATTTAGCACACCTATCTCGATAAAGGATATAGTAAGCAGATTTTTAAAAATCTGGAAGGATATAGAAGATTCTAACAACTTGATTAACAAACTAGTTATAAAACACTATATTCAATGACTACAAAATGTACATTCATTTTATTAAAAATTGATTGATTGATTTCAAAGAGACAGAAACTTGTCATCAACTTGTTCCACTTATTTATGCATTTATTAGTTGATTCTTGTATGTGCCCTGATCCTAGATTGAACCTGTAACTTTGACTTATGGAGATAATGCTCTAACCAACTGAGCTACCCAGCCAGGGCCTAGAATGTATATTCCTTTCAAGCAGAAATGGAACATTCACCAAAAATGATGTATTGAGCTATATGACTAGTTTTAATAAACTTCTAAAAATTGAAATCTTAAGAGTATATTTTCTTCTACTTTGTAATTATATCAGAAATCCATAAGAAGAAAATGATACCTAGAAAATTCCACATTTGAAAATTAAATACTATTATTTTTTTAATTTTTCTCTTACAGTTGACGTTTAATGTTATATTAGTTTCAGGTGTATAGCATAGTGCTTAGACATTTTTATAACTTATGAAGTGATCCCACTGATAAGTCTAGTACCCACCTGACAGCATACCTAATCATTTCAATACTATTGACTATATTTCCTGTGCTATAATTTACATCCCTGGACTATTTTATAACTGTTAATTTGTACTTCTTAATCCCTTTACCCAGCCCCTCAACTTTTTCCTGTCAGGCAACTGTCAGTTTGTTCTCTGCATCTATGAGTCTGTTTTCTTTGTTCATTTTATTTAGATTCCACGTGTAAGTGAAAACATGTACCAGTTGTCTTTGTTTGATTTACTTCACTTAGCATGATACCCTTTAGGTCCATCCATTTGGTACAAATGGTAACATCTCTCATTCTTTTCTTTTTTATGGCCAAGTTATATTGCATCGTATATATGTGTACCACATCTTCTTTATCCAATTTTCTGTTGATGGGCCACTTGGGTTGCTTGCATATCTTGGCTATTGTAAATAATGCTGCAATGAACATAGAGATGCATATACCTTTCTGAATTAGTGTTTTGGATAAACACCCAGAAGAGGTAGGTCTATTTTTAATTTTTTTGAGAAACCTCCACACTTAAAACCATATTTAAAAAAAAAAAAACACCATTGGTCAAAGGAAAGTGATCACAGTGAAAATGAGAAAACAGTTTGAATTATTTGATGATGAAACCACACAAACTTGAGAGAGTGACATCAGAGAATGGCAGTGTGAGAGATACTCCCAATCTCTTCCCTTGAAATTTCAACAAATTCTACAACTATAAACAGAGAAAGAAAAAAAACAGATGAATCTGACATATATACACACCAGATAAACAAGGGTATGATAACACGAGAAGGCAGGCCAAAGATAGAATCTGCTCACGGAAGAAAAAGCTTGAAGGACAGAGTCTTTCTCTTTCCTCACAGATCTGAGGGAGGGAGGCACTTTTAGCATGGGCTTTGTTTCAGAGCAGGGAGAAGAGAAGACTGAGGGGAAGGAGCTGAAATAAGACCAGCAACCAAGACCAGGAGCAGGGCCGATTCCCAGCGTCTGTTGCAATTGCAGGCATTGGGTGCACGCAAAGCCTGTGGTGCGCTCCCAAGAACTACATGCAAATAACCTGTGATGATCAGCCCACAGGGCCCTGAGGCATGCTCAATCTGCTCATGTGGGCCTGCGGAGTTTGGACTGTCTAGCACAGAGGCACGTTCCAGCTGCCTTCGTGGCCCGTGGAGTTTGGCCTGTGTGGTGTGAAGGCGCACTTGATCTATGATCTGCACCCCACCTGCTCCCGAAGCTCAGGCATCAGCTTGTGGTGCACAGCTCCTGCCCTGCCCATGGCTACACTTTGAGTGGTATCAAAGAAGGGACCAGCCTGTGTCACTCCAGCCTCTTGGGTCCTGCATTGCTCCCCTTGCTGTGTGAACAGTGGCAGTGGCAGAGCCCCCTCAGTAGAGTCTCCAGGCTGCTTTCTCCTGTGAGAGGCAGGGATGCCTAGGCGCTTAATCCCCTGCTCTATTGGGACATGGGTACCATATGGAAGGGGCACAAGAGGACCCCAGATGGCCATTGCTAGAGCCATAAAATTGCAAAGCCCTAACAACAAGCCCCTCCTACCAACACAACTGCGGCCCTGCCAATATCATTAAGACAGTGATGACTCAGCAGAATTCCACCCAAGAATCATGCAGAGGCAAATCTTGTAGTATGGAGCCTCCTACCGGAAAAAAGAAGTTACCTCTCAAAACTGGAAAAAATATTTTTTTCTTTTTTCATTTTTTCTTCTTTTCTTTTTCTTTATTCTTTTTTTCCCATTTGAACTTCATTATCCTCAGTTGTTATATATTTTATTCCTAGTTATTGCAAGGCTTTCATTTCTGACACTTCTTTTTTTCTCTCCCTTCCCTTTTCTTCCCCTTCTCTCTCCTTTTTTATTTTTATTCCTCTCACCTGAACATCATTTTTCATCAAATTATTTTATTTTGGACTCACACTTCTTTTTGTGGCATTTTGCTTGTTTATGACTTCATTTTATCTCTTTTTTCAATTTTTCTCTTTGTGTTTCTTATCAGTAGTGTTTGTCCTACTTATCATAATTTATAAAATTTTCATTTTTTCACTGTATTTTTTATTTATTTTTTATTTTATTTTAGTTATCTCTTGTTAGAGTTATTAACAATACCACTATCAAATGCCATCAGGGAAAATAAAATCAAATATGGATATTTAAGACAGATAGCTTAGATAGATGAAAAATCTCAGAAAAAAATCTCAATTACATGGAAACACTGGAGCTAAATAACAGAGAATTCAAAATTGAAGTTCTAAACATAATAAGATACAAGAAAATGAAAGGCAATTTAGTAAGCTCCAAAAACAATTTAATGAACAAAAAGAGTACTTCACCAAGAAAACTGAAACTATAAAAAAGAACCAAACAGAGATGAAAAACTCAATATGTGAAATGAAAGATGAGTTAACAAGCTTAGCTAATAGAACAGGCCAGATAGAGGAGAGAATTAGTAATATTGAAGACAGCTAGAGATACTACAGAGAGAAGAGAGAGACTCACGAATTCAAAAAAATGAGAAAGCCCTACACGATTGTCTGACTCCATCAGAAAAAGCAATATAAGAATAATGGGTATATTAGAAGAAGAAGAAGAAGAAAGGGAAAAGGGAATGGAGAACATATTCAAACAAATAATAGATGAGAGCATGTGCAAAAGTTAGAGCCTTGAATCCAAGAAGGAAACAGAACACTGAGTTATTTCAACCCAAATAGACCTAGTCTAAGGCACATCATAATGAAATTATCACAAGTCAATGATAAAGAAAGAATCTTCAAAACAGCTAGAGAAAAGAAGAATATAACATATAAAGGAAGGTCCATTAGGCTATCATCAGATTTCTCAGCAGAAACTCTACAAGCCAGAAGAGAGTGGACCCAACATTTAAAGAACTAAAAGAGAGGAACTAACAGCCAAGAATACTATATCTATCAAAGCTATCCTTCAAATATGAAGGGGAAATGAAAACATTTACAAACATAGATAAACTGAGAGAATTTATCACCAGAAAATCCCCACTACAGGAAATACTGAAGGGGTTATCTGACCAGATACAAAAAACAAGACAAAACTACAAGTAAAAGCTCCAACAAGACCATAATAAAAACAAGGATAATCTGTGACAACAATAACATTAAAGGGGAGAGGATAAAGATCAGCAGTAGCAAAACCAGATGGAGTGCAGAAGCACTCATGAGATAATGGACTCTAATGATATGATAACATTTCTTTGAATAACCTAATGGTAACCACTCCCTGAAAATGCCACTACTGAAACACATAGCTTAAAAAAAGAAGAAATAGAGGAAAGAAGTATGCAATACCACCAAACAAAAACAAAAGACAGAAAAACAAAAGAAAAGCACCAAACAAGACACAGAACTATCAGAAAGCAGTAAAGTGGCAATAGGAAATCCTCAAATGTCAATAATTACACTTAATGTAAATGGATTGAACTCACTAATAAAGAGGCACAGAGTAGCAGATTGGATCAAAAAGCAAAACCTAACTATATGCTGCCTTCAAGAGACACATCTAAGCTACTAGGATAAAAATAGATCAAAGTGAAAGGTTGGAAAATGATTCTCCAAGTAAATAATATCCAAAGAAAAGCAGGTGTGGCCATACTCATATCTGACAATGCTGACTACAAGACAACAAAGGTAACCAGAGACAAAGATGGTCATTTCATAATGATAAAGGGGACACTGTATCTAGAAGACATAACACTTCTTAATATATATGCACCAAACCAGGGAGCACAAAAATATATAAGACATCTACTAACGAATCTAAAAATACAAACCGACAAAAATACAATCATACTTAGAGATCTCATTATATCATTGATGGCTTTAAATCGTTCATTCAAACAGAAAATCAATGAAGAAATATTGGCCTTAAATGAAACACTAGAACAAATGGACATAATAGACATCTATAGGACATTTCATCCCAGAATGTCAGAGTATACATTTTTCTCCAGTGTACATGGAACATTCTCAAGATTAGACCATATGCTGGGAAACAAAACTAACATCAGAATTCAGAAAGACTGATATTATACCAAGCATATTCTCTGACCATAAGGCTTTAAAACTAGAATTCAACTGCAAAAAATAAGTAAACAAATCCACAAAAATGTGGAAATTAAACAACATACTTCTAAAAAACGGTGGGGTCAAAGAAAAAATAAAAGCAGAGATCAAAAGATATATACAGACAAACAAAAATGACAACACGACATATCAAAATTTCTGGGATGCAGCAGAAGCAGTAATAAGAGGGAAGTTCATATCATTACAGGCTTATATCAAAAAACAAGAGAGAACCCAAGTAAACAACTTAATATCACATCTTAAGGAACTAGAAAAAGAAGAACAAAGTCAACACAAAATCATCACAAGAAAGGAAATAAAAATTAGAGAAGAAATAAATGAAATAGAGAATAGGAAAACTATAGAAAAAATCAATACAACAAAACACTGGTTTTTTGAAAAGATCAACAAAATTGACAAACCCCTGGCAAGACTCACTAAGGAAAAAAGAGAAAGGACTCATATAAACAAAATCTGAAATGAAAGAGGAGAAATTACCTCAGATATAATAGATATACAAAGGATCATTGTAGAATACTATGAAAAACTATATGCCACCAAATTCAATAATCTAGAAGAAATGGATAAATTCCTAAAAAGATACAATCTTCCTAAACTGAATCACAAAGAAGTAGAAAGCCTAAATAGACCCATAAACAGGGAGGAAATAAAAACAACTATCAAAAACCTCCCCAAAAATAAAAGTCCGGGGCCAGATGGCTATACTAGTGAATTCTACTAAACATTCAAAGAGGATTTGGTTGCTATCCTTCACAAAGTCTTCCAAAAAATTAAAGAAGAAGCAATACTTCCAAACACATTTTATGAGGCCAACATAACCCTCATACCAAAACCTGGCAAGGACAATACAAAAAAAAAGAGAAAACTACAGACCAATATCTGTAATGAATACAAATGCAAAAATCCTAAACAAAATACTACCAAATAGAAAACAACAATACTTTAAAAAAATAATACATCACAATCAAGTGGGATTCATCCCAGAAGCACAAGGATGGTTCAACATACATAAACAAATTAACATAATATACCATACCAACAAAACAAAGAACAAAAACCATATAATTCTGTCAATAGATGCAGAAAAGGCATTCAATAAAATACAACATCCGCCTGACCTGTGGTGGCGCAGTGGATAAAGCATCAACCTGGAAATGCTGAGGTGGCCGGTTTGAAACCCTGGGCCTGCCTGGTCAAGGCACATATGGGAGTTGATGCTTCCAGCTCCCCCTCTTCTCTGTCTCTCTCTCCTGTCTCTCCCTCTCTCTCTCTCTCTCTCCTCTCTAAAAATAAATAAATAAAATAAAATTTAAAAAAAATACAACATCCTTTTATGTTTAAAACACTCAATAAAATAGGCATAGAAGAAAAATATCTCAACATAATAAAGGCCGTATATAACAAACCATCAGCTAATATCATACTAAATGGTTAAAAGCTGAAAACTTTTCCTCTAAAATTAGGAACAAGACAAGATTGCCCACTCTCTCCACTCCTATTCAACATAGTGCTGGAAGCTCTAGCCAGAGCAAACAGACAAGAGAAAGAATTAAAAGGCATTCATGTTGGGAAAGAAGAAGTCAAGATTACACTTTCTGCAGATGACATGATCCGGTATATCAAAAAACCCAAAGACTCCACAGAAAGGCTTTTAGAAACAATAAACCAATACAGTAAGGTCACAGGATACAAAATTAATACACAGAAGTCTATTGCTTTCTTATATGCCAACAATGAAACTTTGGAAAATGAACTAAAAAAAAAAAATCCCTTTTACAGTTGCAACAACAACAAAAAATAAGATACCTAGAAATTAACATAACAAAGAATGTAAAGGACCTACATACTGAAAACTACAAAGCATTATTAAAGGAAATCAAAAAAGACACAATGAAATGGAAAAATATTCCTTGTTCTTGGATAGGAAGAATAAACATAGTTAAGATGGTCATATTACTCAAAGCACTATATAAATTTAATGCAATTCCCATCAAAATTCCAATGTCATTTTTTAAAGAAATGAAACAAAAAATTATTAGGTTTATATGGAACCATAAAAAACTCCTAATAACCAAAGTAATCCTAATGAAAAAAAAAACGAAGCTGGAGCCATTACAATACCTGACTTCAAATTACACTATAGAGCCACAATAATCAAAACAGCATGGCATTGGCAGAAAAACAGACACACAGACCAATGGAACAGAATTGAGAGCCCAGAAATAAAACCACATATATATGGTCAAATTATCTTTGATAAAGGAACCAAAAACACACAATGGAGAGAAGAAAGCCTCTTTAACAAATGGTGCAAGGAAAACTGAAAGGCCGCATGCAAACAAATGAAACTTGACTGCAGTTTGTCTCCTTATACAAAAATTTATTCAAAATGGATCAAAGACCTAAATATAAGATCTGAAACAATAAATTACATGGAAGAAAACGTAAGTACTAAACTCATGAACCTTGGCCATAGAGAACATTTTATGAATTTGACCCCAAAGGCAAAGATAAATGAATGTGACTATATCAGACTAAGAAGCTTCTGCACAGCAAAAGAAACTGACAACAAAACAAACAGCCAACTAAATGAGAAATGATATTTTCAAACAACAGCTCAGATAAAGGGCTAATATCCAAAATATTAATAAAGAACTCACAAGATTCAGCAACAAACAAGCAAACAATCCAATAAAAAAAATGAGAAGAGGACATGAACAGACATGTCTCCCAATAAGAAATACAAATTGCCAACAGATATATGAAAAGATGCTCATCTTCATTAGCTATTAGAGAAATACAAATCAAAACTACAATGAAAAAAAAACTACAATGAGATACCACTAACACCTATTAGGTTAGCTATTATCAACAAGATGAGTAATAACAAGTGTTGGAGAGGCTGTGGAGAAAAAGGAACCCTCATTCACTGTTGGTGGGAATGTAATTTAGTACAACCATTATGGAAGAAAGTATGGTGGTTCCTCAAAAAATTAAGTCTAGAACTACCATATGACCCAGCAATCTCTCTACTGGGTGTCTACCCCCAAAATTCGAAAACATCGTAAAGACACATGCACCCCCATGTTCATCGCAGCATTGTTCATAGTGGCCAAGATATGGAAATAACTGAAGTGCCCTTCAACAGAGGATTAGATATAGAAGATATGGTACATATATATAATACAATGGAATACTATTCAGCCATAAGCAATGATGACATAGTATCATTTATAACAACATAGATGGGCCTTGATAACATTATAATGAGTGAAATAAGTAAATCAGAAAAAGCTAAGAACTGTATGATTCCATACATAGGTGGGACACAAAACTGAGACTCATGGACATAGATAAGAATGCAGTGGTTACCAGGGGGAAGGGAAGGGAGGAAAAGGAAGGGGTGACGGAAGGGCAAGGGGCATAAAGAGAAACAAATATAAGGTGATGGATAATGATTTGACTCTGGATGATGGGTATACAACATTATCAACTGTCCAAATGATGTGGATATGTTTTCTCTAAATCTATGTCCTCTAGTTGACCAATGTCACCCTGTTAAATCTGTCTAAATAAAAATAAGTAAATTTTTTAAAAACTACACAAACTTGGTGTTTATGTGGTAAATATGTAAATATTAGATTGCCAAAGAGAGATATGAGCAAATGCTCTGTGACTGAGAGGACAGTAAACAGCTTGAATACTCAATAAAAGGCAGCATTTTATCCAGAATCTATCACAACCATTTCCCACATATCTACAGGTCCTTTAAATTTGAGTCTACCAGGCAGGGTAGCCAAGTGCACATTGAAAATTTAATTACATTTAGGGGAAAATCAATAAATACTGTTTCCCTTCTAGACTTCTTCTCTGATTCCCAAATTCATATATCTGAAAGCCCACTTAAATTTCCACCTGCATTTCTCACAGGCTTCTCAAATTTAATTATCCTGAATCCTTGATTTTCCCTCCAAGATCCATTCTTCCCCAAGTTTCTCCCACCTCATTCAGGGGAACCATTATTCACTCAGCTGCTGGAGTCAAAAACCAGGGTGTGACTGTCAGGATAGAAGAACTAGAACAGGACTTAGCCTCCCACCATAAACAACCAGAAAACTGGACAGAATTCATTAAATAACTGTTTCTAGACGTTGAACAACACCAAACGTTGGGCTGTGATGTGCAGACAGAAGAAACAAAGGAGCCAAGCCCTTCACACCTGCAGGGGACTTCCGGTAAGCCCACCACAGGCCACCCTGGGTCTGCGGGACTTGGTGACCTTGTCCTATGGGGACTGACCCGCACAGGTGCAAGCCCCTTGGTCTCAGCTTCCTCCTATGAGCCCTGCAGGGAATGGCAGCTCCAGGTTCAACCGACACGGTGAGCCAGCTGGGTCCAAGGACCTCGGGTTTGGCTGCCAACTTGATATTAAATATAGCTCCTATTTCAGGAGACGCTTAAGTGGGAAACAGGTAGCTGGACACATTACTTACGGTGACTTCAAAGCCCAAACCCAAGTCGGGATCCTGCACTGGCGCAGACCAGCGTCTCTCAAGATGGAGGTGGGGTTGAACGACGCACCTGAGTGGGTGGGAGTGGGCGTGGCCTAGATGCTCCCTCAGGTTCTGGGAGAATGAATTTAAAGCCCACCGCACCCTTAGCTTGGAGCAGCACATCTGAAATGCTCCTTCTAGGGCATAGTCTCTGCTTTGTTCTGTTTGGGTTCTTATAAAAATAATTTATGTAAACTTAGTTTTTGTTAACCATTCAGTCAGGTATTAACTATTTTTATTAGCTTGGTTATTCATAGATTGCCTCTCTTTTTTTTTTTTTTTTTTTTACTATTTTTCTCGTTTTTTTCCCTGACTGGCTTCAAACAATGGGCCTGTTTTAACTTTGCTTAATCTTTGTTTCCTCTGGCTATTTCTCGAGCTCTGACCTCAGTTCTGAGCTCTAAACCCCTAGATCCAGGAGCCTAGATCCTTAACAGATGACTGAGAGCAGACAGAACATGGTAGGGTGTGCTGGGGAGAATTCTAAGATGGCACTTTGATTTCAGCCTAATAAGACCCTGAGCAGAAAATCCAGCCCTGCTTGCTTACAGCTCTGAAGTATAGAACCTGTGAAATAATTTGTTTCATTTTAAGCCACCGTGTTTGTGGTAATTTGTTAGGTAGCAATAGAAAACTAACACATAGGAGATAGATATGTTCAGCACCATTATGAGATTAGATAATCAGCAACTGTCTGTGAGCAGAGACTTTCAGAGTTCTCTTGCCTCCATTACTCTGCAGACATTAAAAGGCATGGAAATACGGTGTTAAACAGCCTAGGCAAAAAGAATGTTCCATCATCTGAGTAGATGTCAGTATCCCAGCAGTTAACAGTCATCCTTTAATGCTTAAATTGAGTGTTGCAAAGTTCACAGGACAGTTAATGCTTCTGTTCTAATATCCAACTAATCACACAACTCTAAAACTGTAGAGGGGCTGGCTGCCTCCCCGTTTCCAACTTCAGAAAAATACAAAAAATTAAAAAATTAAAAAAAAAAAATATATATATATATATATAAAACTGTAGAGGGGCAATCAGCTAACAAGTCCTCAAGCCTAATCCGACTAACCAGTTTACCCTTTCATCCCAAAGTGAGGAGGTAGTCTTTGGGTTCTCATCACTTCTGTACCAGCATCTAACATTCCTTCTCTCTTACACATAAGCAGTCCAATTGTACTTGTCCTTTCAGTAACTGCATGGAGGATCTCCTGTGCCTTTGTATTTTTTCTTTTCACAAAATAATACTGGGGCCATCAATCTTAATACATGACCCCTTGATCTAAAAGCCATAACCACATAGTATTTAGAAGAGTCGTCAGCTCATTTAATCACCTCATTCACCTGAAGGGGGAGCTGGGGAGTGTGGTGGTTAACTTTATATGACAACTTGATTGATCCATGGGATGCCCAGTATCTGATTAAACACAATTTCTGGGTGTGTCTATAGGGTGTGTCCAGAAAAGGTTCACATTTGAATTGGTAGACTCAGTAAAGTAGATGGCCCTCCCCATGCAGTTGAGCATCATCTAATTAGTTGCCTGCAAAGAACAAAAAGGTGGAAGAAGGTTGCTCTCTCTCTGACTGTTGATCTGGGGCTGTGATCTTCTCCTGCCCTTGGTGCTCCTGGTTCTCAGACATCAGAATTTGACTGAAATCTATACCATTGGCTCTCTGGCTATCTGACTTTTGAACTGCATCACTAGCTTTTCTGGGTCTCCAACCTGCAGGCACAGATCATAGGTCTTTTCAGGCTCAACTGCTTCAGCCAATACCTTATAAAATACAAACATTTTGGCCCATTTCTCTTCATTTATATTTAAAATAAATGTGTTAAGAAAGAATACACATTAAAGTATATAGAGGTAAAAGAGCATTTTATCTGCACTTAATCTCAAATGGTTCAAGAATATATTGTTTTATATATTTTCTTAAGTTTTCTATGTTTGAGATTATTTCAAAATTAAAAAAAAACATGAAATAAAGGAAAAGAGGAAAGGAAGAAACAAAGGCATATACTCATACTAGAGTATTTTAATCTCCTTTTATTGAAGGAAATAAAACTTGTGCTGCAGAGGCAGTGGTACCTCAGAGCACGACAAGGTAGCCAATGGGGCTGACATGACAAGCCACAATGCTGGCCAGGAGTCCAACCAGAGTGGAAGGACCAAAACCACAAAGATAGCAGGAGGTAGCAAACATCCCAAAAACCCAGTACAAGCACTTGCATTTGCAGAGAGCTTGGCCATGCACTGTAAAAACAGGGTCCCCTCATAGCTGGCAGAGTATCATCTCAAGCCTCCAAATCTATCCAAAACTAACATGTAGTCTCAGATTTGGAGATCCTTCCCTTTAACCTAAAGATTCGAGCCATCAGAAGATCTCCGTTAATCTTTCAGCTCCTTATCCCAAATGGAAAGAGACTGAGTTCTTAAAATATCACATAAGTATAGCTGGACAGGTGACGTCCAGCCTTGTTCTAAAAGCAGCTAAATTATTTTTCCTGACTTCTCATGCTGTTCTCACCCAGCATATGCCCTAGGAAACTTAATAATCTAAACAAGGACAGAATGGGAACAGCAGCCTAGGGGATGTAGGGAGTCAGAAGCTGCTACATAGCCAAGACCATTTCACAAGAAATAGCATGGGGAACACTACTGGGTCAAGATCCTCCCAAACAGCTGCTAGGAACACACACAAAGAAAAACATGGTAGCTGTCTCTCCCACATCAGGATCAGCTGTGTCCAGGAAGTTGAGCTATTTCATGTCCCTGATAGGTTATCAACCACCACGGCATTACTCAAGCTGTTGCAATTTTCAAGTACAATAAGGTGCCTGGACAGTTAAGTCACAGAAAAATCAAGCCCTAAAGAAACCTCAACCAATTACAAATTGATAATGTTATAAAGCCAAAAATTTATACAGTCAAAAACTGATTGGCTGGGGGCTTGAGGGAGGCGGTATATGGAGAAGATTTTGGTATGTAGAAACAGGAGTTCAAGGGTTTATTCATACAGGCCCTGATCATAAACCACCCTCACATCCACAAATTGAGAGGGAATTCCTTATTTAGTTGACCATCATCTGATTAGTCAGTTGCAGTTCTTTTCAAAGCTGGACACATAGTTTTCAAGGATCAAAGTCTTGAGAGCACTTAGACCAGGAAATGGGAGGATCAAGGCAAAGAAGAGAGAGCATCAGGGGTAGGCATTTCTGTAAAGAGCATTAATTTCACAGAAGGCTTGGCACAATGAGGCTGGGGTGAGCGTGGTTTTAGTGATTGTTCTTGGTTGCCTCCTTCGCTGCAGCGATCAGTGGAGTGAGGCTGGAGAGGGGCTTGGCAATCTTCAGGAACTGATGCTAGAAAAGAGAAAAAAGAGCAAAAGACATATGACTATTTACCATTCTTCCTCAGCAACCATTACAAGAGGTTAAGGGCACCCATGTTTGCACAAGATGCTACAAAGAAAACTTTAGATCATGCCCAAATTGAAGGACATCTTTAAAAGATAACAAACCATTTTAGAAAACTGTTTGGCAATATCTACCTTCAACTAAACACAATCTATCCTATATCCCAGCAATTCCACTACTAGGTATATTCCCAAGATAAAGGAATTTGGTATCCACCAAAAGACATGCAGGAATGTTCACAGCAGCTTTACTTATAATAGTCGTAACTAAAAAGAACCCCAATGTCCAAGGGAATGAAAGAATGAATAATGCTATATTCATAAAATACTATACAGATAATTACAGATATAAAAAAAATAAATAATTGATACACTGACAATAAGATGAAATCCACAAACATTATGTTGAGTGAAACCAGCCAGATACAAGAGAGTTTATATCATATTAGGTAAGACTAACATATAGTAATCATTAGAATAATAATTTCCTCTGGCGGAAGGTGTTGACTAATCATGACTCAATGGTACATTGTAATACTGCATTTCAGGAGCATTGATCTCATAATTTGTTATGCTATCCTTAAGTCCAGAAGGGCTAATTAATCCAGTATGGTCAATAGCTTGGTCCTTTCCCAAATCACTTTTACTGGGCTATACTTTGTGCTACATCCACCACTGTTAAAGAAGACCATTTTGGAGAAAACACCACTTGAAAACTGCATCTACATTTTCAGTAAAACTGTTATAAAAACTTTTTTTTCTAACTGAGAGAGAGAGTGAGAGAGAGATGAACAGAAGGGGACAGACAGACAGGAAGAGAGAAAGGAGAAGCATCAACTCATAGTTGCAGCACTTTACTTGTTCACTGATTGCTTCTCATACATGCGTTGACCAGGGGGCTCCAGCTGAGCCAGCGACCCCTCACTGAAGCCAGTGACCTTGGGCTCAAGCTAGCAATCATGGGGTCATGTCTATAATCCTCAGGTTTTGAACCTCGGTCCTCAGCATCCCAGGCCAACATTCTATCCACTGTGCCACTGCCTAGTCAGGCTGACAAACAATTCTTTATGTGACTCAAAGCCTCTTACCTGAAAACAATTTTCTTGCATATAGTACTGAAAAAACTTGCGTCTTGAGGATGGGGGATGTTTCTTCCATTTGATAAGAAAGATTTCCTTTCCTATCCTGACTACCAGAAAACTGAGAACCAAATTTGATAATTAAACAAAACTATTTAACTCAAATTATTTGCATATTTGATTTTTTTGCCATCCTGATAAGTCCCTTTTTAATCATGTTCTATATGTGTATAGACACACATATTGACATATATACACATTCTTTGCTAGAAGTTGCTTCAGCTTCCTCTTGTACAGAGATAGGCCATAAAGAGGTACTGAGAAGAAGAGGTGGTTATGAAAGGAATGAAGATCTGGCTAAATCATGCAGCTATTAATTCCAACATAACAGCCTATGTACTTCTGTCCACATATGTGTTCGCACAGGAGAAATAAATGTGAAGCTTTCCTTATTTAAGATTCTGAAAGTCATGGTTTTGAGTATTTACAATGTACAGTAAGAAGTTAAAGAGCCGATGTCCTCAGATCACGTTTCTACAACCCTCTGGGTTGAAATAGCAGCATGATCAAATACCCATCCAGGAGGCTTCAGTTTCCTTCTCTATGTAAGGAACAAAATAGACTGGAGAAACCCTAAGGCCCTTCCAGTTTTACACTCTTTAAGCCAAATGAGCAGTGGCCAAGAGCAAACAAATTTGAGAGCCTAATAAACAAACATAGGTTGAAATCCTGGATTCACCGCTTATCGGCTATGTAATCTAGAAAAGTTACAAAACACTTGAACCCTCAGTTTTCTCACATGTAAAAATCGTAGTAACAAAACCTATGGCTCTCAGGGTTGTTATAAAGTACAGATGAAAAATATATAAAGTGCTTAGTGTCTAGAGTGTGGTAAAGATTATATTTAATGCCTTTATTATTAATTATATTATATTATTATATCAGAAAGAAAACTCTAGAGGGCACTAATCTCTCAATAACTACAATTTAGTGCCTAATTTAACAATAGCTTCACCAATCATAGGCTTAAAATAGTATTTGCACATTTCCCAATGCTTAGGGTTTCCAGGACCTCATATGAAGGGATCCTATTTGTACTGCCTGTTACAAGGGGCTCTTAGTCCTGAAGATTCTAGAGGCTATTGTATTACACTTGGCAAAATTCAGATCTCATACCAAATAGACCAGTGCTTTGTAACCAGTAACTCCAATTACAAAGAAATGCTAACTATGTTCCAGAGGCGAACATTTCAATGAAGGTAAATACTTTAAGCAATTCCATTCAATATAACTTTT
This sequence comes from Saccopteryx bilineata, assembly GCF_036850765.1. Taxonomy (NCBI): domain Eukaryota; kingdom Metazoa; phylum Chordata; class Mammalia; order Chiroptera; family Emballonuridae; genus Saccopteryx; species Saccopteryx bilineata. Next base: position 343,581,623 of record NC_089490.1, on the reverse strand, counting down.
TTTTTCTGAATACCTGTTGTGAATTAGGTCATAAGTGTAAGAGGAGACCCCGAGAGTAATAAAATGGAGGTTATAAGCTAGTAGGAAAAACAGAGATGTTCATAACTAACTTTAATGCAGGGTATTGGTGTAGGTCTGCTCTGCCTGCCCTCCTCAGTTGCTCTTGATTCTCATAATATAAAAATAACGTGTGTGCCTACAGATTAATCAGTCATAAAGTTGCAAGTGATACTTATATTAAATCACCACAGGCGCTGTAGCAAAATACACTAGTAATAAGAAATTGTGCCTGAAACATAAATGTTAAATATAAATAATATGGCCTGCTAAAGGTAGTTTATGCAACCACGTGAAATGATTATGCTGCATACTTAGAATTACACAGGTGGTAGTACAGACTTGGTAAACCCGACTGTAGGCTTCCCCAAGCCTGGTCAATGTCACTGCCACCATCCGAAAGGGTTTTGAATAAGACTTGAAAAGCTTCACTCTATCCTCTACGCCAGGGGTCTCAAACTTGCGGCCTGCGGGCCACTTGCGGCCCGCCCACCAATTTTGTGCAGCCCGCAGACTAATCAAACTTCGTGGATTATTAGTCTGCGGGCCAGTGTGCGGACTGCACAGAATTGGTGGGCGGGCCGCATGCGGCCCGCGGGCCCGAGTTTGAGACCCCTGCTACGCTATGTCCTCTGATATCCTTTTACTGAAAATGCATCTTTTGAGTTTATCTCCCAGTAAAATATAACTTTTATAATATTTGCACATCAGAGAACTTCTTCTCCCTCAAGACTCAAACTCTGCTAGACTAAATCAGGCAGAACAAAACAAGTGCTAAAGAGACAGGCAAAGTTCAACAAGAGCTCGGAAAGCAGGTCTTTAAGCAGAGCTTGGTGGAATGCAAAGTTTTAATAGGCTGAAGAAGAGCCTAAGGGAGTAACAGGAGCAAAGGCCCAGGATGAAGATGGTTAGGGAGCTCGGAATATAGGTTGAGTATGGAAAGTGGTTGGAAAGAAGAATGACCTATAATAACCTGTACCACACAGACAAAAATGAAGCAAATGAGGCTTGGTTTAGTGATTCCAAGAATCAGGTGCTTCCCTGCAGAGGGACAGTTACCTGTAACAGCTCTTTAGCTGAACCTCTCTTCTCCACATCCATCTCAAGACAGCGGTTCAGAAAGTCTCGGAAGATAGCTGACAGCTTCTCTGGGTTCTGAAGCTCTGGGGTCCCATTGGTGGCAATGAGGTACAAGGCCTGGTGACACAAATGGAGAATTACCTTAGGTTCGAACTGAGGTTCTCTCTTGGCCCCAGACATGCCTCAAGGACACAAAGAGGCAGCTTGGGTATACTGGGAAGAATGTGACCTAAGGCTCAGGTTTAACAGTTAAAATCATGTGACCACATGCAAGCCAGTGAAGTTCCAACTTCCTCATCTGTACAACGAGGATGTTAACAGTGCTAATCCCAGCATGGCCTGTGGGGGTGCAGTGGATAAAACGTCATCCTGCAACACTGAGGTCGCTACTTTGAAACCCTGGGCTTGCCTGGGTAAGGGACATACGACAAGCGACAAACAAGCAATGAACAACTAAAGTGAAGCAGCCATACTTCTCGCTTCCCTCACCCCTCCCACTCTCTCTGTAAAACCAGTAAATAAAATCTTTCAAATAAAACAGTGCTTTCTCACACATCTATAAAAATAAAACAAGATGGTATACTGGAAAGTACTTTGTAAACTTAGGAATTGTGTTACAGACCCAAAGGCTTATAATTATTCTTGATTACAGATCTATAGGATTCATTATTCATTTATCCTGAGGTTACATATCTGCCCATTTGCAGGAAGAAATTACCAGTGCCTTCAGTAATAATTTCCCAGTCATCTAAGAACGGATGTCTTCTAGCAGGAAAGGAATATGAAAAGGAAATGTTCTGTAAAACAGCAACCTGTTTCACTGTTGCCTTCCTGGTCCCCTACTATGACGCATCTCTTGGGAAAGGTTAAAAAAAGGAAAAGGAGTAATACTAAACCTTTTTAAGCACTCAATACTTTAAAGATCACAGTAAGTCTAGATAATAGGCAGGACAAGAATGATCATCCCCATTTGACAAAGTCCAGAAACATCAAGAGATATGCCTGGGATCACACAGTTCATCTATGCTCATGTCCTCTGATTCATATCCAAGTCTTATGCCCATCGCACCCTACTGACCATCACTTTCAAGGCCATTCTGATGTGGGGGAAGATGAGTGGTACGTGGATTCAGAGGGCAAAGCTGGGACCAAAAAGAAGTTTCAATTTGGTACACTGACGAACTTTCCAGTAAGAGGTATCCAGTTAAAATTAGATGGCCACCTATCTGCAACAGCATACAAGGAATTCCTGCATTGGTTAAAATAAATGATAAAATAAAACCAATCAGAATAACTCTACTATTTACCCATGACCAAAATGACCAACCTACTTGCATCTGTATTCTTATATTCTGGTTTCCCTCTATTACCATGGATAAATTGTCCTTACACAAATCCTCTTCACCTTTAGTACTTAATCTAGTTTATCTCACCTACTTAAGGGCATCACTCCAATGTCACTTCTCTTATACACGACCATTTTCCTTCTCTCTATTAGATCATTGCTGTCAGCTCATAAACATGCTATATCTTTTTTTTTTAACTCCAAGATATTGCTCAATTTTTCTGTCCCTTAACAGGAAAACTCCTTAAAAACAACTGCTTACACATGCCATCTCACCTTCTTATTCCACTCTTGTGAATTTACTCTAATTAGACTTTCATTCCCATAACTCTATGGATATTGGTTATCAAGGTCGTCAGTAAACTCGACATTAGCAAATTTAATGTTCATTTCTCAATCTTTTTATAGGCAACTAATCAAGCACATGTAATACATCCTCCTTGAATGTTTTTCTCAGTTCTCCTATTAAGGAAGCAACTCCTTGCTTATACATTGCTAGTTTCCCCAACCTCAAACACAACAGTACCCCAGAGCTCAGTACTCAATTCTCATTCCCTAGGTGAGTAATCTCACCTATCAGCTAGTTAAGATTTTTAAATAAGCTACCTATATACTGCCTACTAATAAATTTATATTTACAGTCCTGACCTCTCAACTTTGAACTCTGGACTCATGCCAACACTACTCACTATCTCCAGTTGGATGTCTAATAAACAGTTCAAATTAACACATTCAAAATCAACTACTTGCTCTTCAACCTTCTCAGTAAATGGCAACTCAATGTTTTCTGCAATTAAGGCCCAAAATCTTATAGTCATTGTTGATTCTTCCCTCTCTGACATCCAATTCATCTTGTCAGCTGTATGTTCAAGATATCTCCTGAATCCAACCATTTTTCACTTCTACTCCTACCAATATAGCTCAAGCCACCACTCTTAACTGAATGATTACATCAGTATCTCACAGTTTATTTTCCAGAAAAGCAGCCAAAATGATTCTTTTACAATATAAATCAGATCATGTTACACTTCAGCTCAAAATCCTCCAATGGCTTCTAATCTCTTGCAGAATAAAAGTTCACACAATGGCCACAAAAATCTTGCCTGATGTGCTCCCTGCTAGTTCTGTGACTTTGGCTACCATTCTGCACCCTGCTCACTCCAGGAACACTGGCCTACTTGGTTTCCCCTGCATACAAGCATGTTCTCAAATCAACTCCTTTGTACATCAAATTCCTGGAAAACTCCTGGGTTAGATTAATCTCATGGCTTCCTCCTTTACTTTCTTTGGGTTTATTCACAAATAACTTGTAAGAGAGGACTTGCTTCTCTGCACTAAATGAAATAGTACACTTCTCCCTTTGTCCTCATTACTCTCCTGAACTCCTTATTCTGCTTTTTTTCATAGCATTTATCTTCTGTTACTATATATTGATTTTATTATCATTGGAACAGTTTCTTGCACATGATAGGAACTCAACTGTTGAATGCTATAGTAAATGAATGAGTGACTGCTGATGTTCATTTTTCTTTGAGCATTTATACTTTAAATTCAACAATGCCAGGTTTTATCCAGAAAAGAGGGATCTGGGTTGAAAGCCATAGAAAAATATCCTGAGTCCCACTTCCCGGGACTAAAGACAACAGCCCAAACATCTTGAAACGAGACAAGCAACACTCACTCTCAGAGGGTTTTCATTGAGGTATGGGGGCTCCCCTTCAATCATTTCAATGGCCATGATGCCCAGTGACCAGATATCAACCTTGGGCCCATAGGCTTTCCTTGTAACAACCTCTGGTGCCATCCAGTATGGGGTTCCCACCATGGTGCTCCGTTTGCTCTGCTCTGGAGTGATCTGGGCACAGAATCCAAAATCAGCTAAAAAAAGAAAAGAGCAGAAGGAACGGATTTATATTTAGGGTACTCCTTCATGAGTACTGACTATATGCTTACTGAAGTGTAAAGCTCTATCTCACTCCCACCTGCTGCAATCCCTGTGTCCAAAGCTGAAGTGACACAATTGCCACCTGCATGTCCAGCTCCTAGCCTGCCCCCTGTTCAACCTTGAAGTAGGAGGAATGTAACAAATATCACCTCTGGCCAGAAGGACTAGGTGCTAAAGTCCAAGTTGTCCATCTGGCCTTCATTACTGGCCCCCATTCTTTTTTCTTCTTGAAAACCATTCCCATACCCCCAAATCTGGCAACTAGGTCCTTGCTTTATTTCCTAGGCATGAGTCCCAGACTTAAACTCTAATCACCTACAGCTAGGCACGTCCCTGCTTCTATCAGTTCCTCACTCTGTACCCAGAGGAGAAACCGCTAACAGTCTTCCCATGGGCTGCCCATCCACTCGTGACACACCTGTTTGTCTGGGCTACGGGTCCTTACACTTCTGAACACAGTTTTCTGCCTGAAGTTCATTTAGATTGCATTTCAAGTATATGTTTGTTTGTTTGTTTTTTTGTTTAATTATGAGGCCTTTGATAGGAAGGACTATGTCTTCTTACTCATCTGTTTATTCTCAGAGGGTCCAGGATATAATAGACATTTAGTATAAGTTTGTTGAATGAATAACTGACAGAAATTACACTAAACTCATTTTTGTAATTATGTATTTCATGTTTCATGTATTAGACTAAGAACTACTGAGGCAAAATAGCCTCAGTGCCCATGAGAAGACCCAGCACATAGTAGACATTCAGTAAATTTTTTTGGCTAAATGTATAATTGAATGAAAAAAATAAATGACACACTATATAGTGCTGAGTAATATAAAGATCGTGCATCTCCCAGGAAATAAATAGACTTTTCAGTGAGTCCTATAGCTACTATTATATGACTGCCATCCCACAGAAGACAGGGCCCCACAGGGAAGAGAAGTATTATCACTCCTACTCACTTAGCTTGACAGAGCCATCCATTCCCAACAGGATGTTGTCACTCTTGATATCTCTGTGAATGACTTGGTTGGAATGCAGAAACTCCAAAGCCTGTAGGCACTATTGAAGCAGTGTGGGCAGAGGAAGAAAGAAAAAACACATTAATATAAAAAGACTTACAGAAAATCAACTAATCCACTCTCTTAATTCTATGATAAAAGAAGTGAGGCCCCAAGAAGTACAAAGACTTGCTCCAAATCAGTGGCACAGATAGCTCTAGATGCTAATCCTCTGTCTCATGGCTCAGCATTCTTTTAACACTCCATGCTGCCTTATACCTTTCTTATAATATACCTTGTTTATTATATTATACCTTATTATAATATACCTTATAATACCTTATATAATGGTTTTCTTTAAGAACATAAATATATTTTGGAGCTTTTTATACAGCATTAGATACTTGGCAAAGAACCTATGGCCCCCAAAAAACTACTGAGGAAGAATGAGAAGGATTTTGTAATGATAAAACTGGAAGTGACAAAGAAGAGTCATACTTGAGAAACTAGGCATCTGGAATTGATATTAGAAGCAGTGAAGTTAAGAGGATAATCTTATTTTGGTGAGGAGATAATTTATACTGTTTTGGGTAATGCTAAATTTTATATAACTATAAATATTTATAGATGAATGTCCAGTAGGCAACAGAACATATGAGTCTTAGTTCTCTACAGAGGTCTGGACTTGAATTAAATATCTATGAGTCATTTGTGAAGAGGTGATTTTTTTTTAAGTTACAGAAATGGTTGGAACTGGCAAATGTTATGGAAGCTAAGAGGAGAAAGAAAAGAATGATGGAGAACACCTATACTTAGCAAGCAGAATGAATAACACAGAGGCTGAACAGAGTAATGAAAGTGTCTGGTTCTGCCACAACCTGAGGGACTAAATCATTCTAAATGTATCACTTACTTTCACTGGGCTACTGTTTTCCCATTTGTAAAATATGGAGATCAGAAAAGAAAACCTCAGGTTTGCTACTAAATCTACTAGGTTAAGTCCATAACTCTAAGCTAAAATTTTAGAAGATACTACCAAATGAAAAAGAATAAAGATATAAAACAATTGGAAAATACTACTTAAATGTTCTAAAAATAATATTTCATTTCTAAAAACATAGTAATGGCTAAATTACAAACAAAACAATATCCAGAAGTGGCTACTGCCTCTAAAAGTAAGAGTTATTTTCCTTAGGAGGCTTCTGGATGTCAAAAATTATGATGAAAATGGATGATTTCAAGAAATTGGAACCCTCATGCCCTGCTGGCAGAAATATACAATGGTACAGCCACTTTGGAAAACAGTTTGGCCATTCCTCAGTAGCCAAAAACATCATAAGTGGGATCTATCCATAAGTCAGGACCATCTGTACATTATACGGGTGAATTGCATAGCGTGTGAATTATATCTCAATGTTAAGCCTAGAAGTTCCACTCCTGGGCATATACCCAAGAGAAATTAAAACATACATCTAACCAATAATTTGTAAATGTATGTTCACAGCATGAGTCATAATAGCCAAAAAATGGAAATGACCCAAATGTCCATCAATTGATGAATAAATAAATGTAATCTGATTTGCTATAGACTCCTATTGTCTATAATACGGATGAACCTTCAAACCACTAAGTGATAGAAGCCAATCACAAATAAACAAATATCATATGATTGTATTTATATGAAATGTCCAAAAGAAGCAAATCTATAGACAGAAAAAAGATTAGTGGTTGCATAAGGCTGAGAGGGTCAGGAAGTGGGGTGAGTGGAAAGTGACTGTTAATGGGTATGGAGTTTCTTTTGGGGCTGATAAAATTTATTATGGTGATGGCTGTACAACTCAATATACTAAAAGCAATAAAATTATATATTTTAAGTGAGTGAATCAAAATTCAAAATTCAAGGTATGGTTTCCACTGAATGCATATTGCTTCATAAAGTCAAAAACATCATAAGTGGGATCCATCCATAAGTCAGGGACCATCTGTACATTATATGTGTGAATTATATAGCATATGAGTTATATCTCAATAAAGCTATTCTTAAAAAGGGGGATAATCTCTATAAGAATTCAAGAATAACAGTAATGCCACCTATTTATGTAACATTTAAAAATTCTTGCAAGTTTGTTTTTGATCCATACAGCACCTCTAAGATATATACAGTGTGAATTTTGATGTTAAAGATAAATAATCTGAGGCAAACTGATTTGCTCAAGTACACATGCATATATTTTACACCAGTGGAAGTGGGTTCCTGGGGTGAGTGAAAATCATCTTAGTTATTATGATGGTTAATGGTTTCCGAAGGGCCACAGTACATAAACAGATATACAATATAGTATATCTATAGTATTGAAATTTCAAGAAGCCAATGTAATTAGAAAAGAAGTCCTCAAACGCTCTTTAGGGTTAGGGGAGAAATTTTTTTTTTTTTAAAGCTGAGAAACACTGCATTAGTGGTAGATAGAAGAAGTCAGACTGTCTAAGAAGCCCAAGGCTATGTTAATTCTATTAACCTATTGCGCTTGTTCTAGATTGCAGGGTTTTTAATGCAAAGGTAATCATATTTTCTAGTGATCAGTATTGATTTCACATGATTTTATGTTTCCTAATATTGACTGAATAAATACCTACATAAATTTCATCTGCATACCTCCAGATGTTACATCATCAAACCCCAATCAGACTTAGACTCATCCCCATAAAACTTGGGACCTAATATAATCTTCTACTCTCTCTTTCCCCAATTCCCAAATTTCTCTCTGGGTTATTGAAAAGTTCCAGTCTCATATCAGCAAAACACCCAATATCCTCAACTTCTCTGAATATTCCCTTCATCTTGCTCTAATGAAAATGCGGCTATCCCCTGAGTGCTGCTTACAGAGCTCCTGTGGAGGGTTTTATTCCCCTTCTTACACAGCATGTTACAGACCTCAGACATTTAATAGCAATGAGGAGAAAGGAGAATACTTATTTAAGCTTTGCTTTCTATTTCTTTTGCCTGGAAATATTTTACAATAGATTTTAGCTTGGCTTGCTTTTTCATGTTATTCAGATTTTTATTCAAATCTATGCAAAGCCTTCTCTGATGACTGTCTGAAATAGTACTTCCTCTGTCACCACCTTCTTCCTCTGCTTCATAGGAACTTCAGAGCACATGAAGAAAGTAGGAAAGCAAAATAAAAATATGATTTAAAAATCAGGCTGGCTTTAGCTCAGCAGTGCCTTTGAGTCAAGTCTGCTTGCTAAAAATAAATATTTATATAAAAGAGATAAAGAAAAATATTACAAAGTGTCAATAGCAGTTGTTTTTAAGGGCTGAAATTGATTGTGAGTGACTTTATATATATTTTGGCACTTTCTAATTTTTCTACAATGAGTTTGTAATTTTATAATCAGAATAAGAAAAAAAATAATGGCAATAGAAATTTCAAAACAGGTATAATAAAAAATGACGGGAGAGTCTAACTTCCCATCTAATTTCTCCCACCTGCACAGTGCCCAGGCTGAGATCTCTTCAAGTGTAGAACTTTGACAGACATGGATATGGCAGCCACATTCTGGTCTAGGCTGGTTTGGCCACTGTCCTTACCTCACGGCAAACAGCTGCAATCTGGCCTTCATCCATGCAGGTTTCTGTCACCACATCTGTCAAAGAGCCTCCAGCCAAGTATTCCATGACAACCCACAGCTCATCTCCCACGAGGTAACTGTAGGGGTACAGATAAAGGACAAGAAGGAACAGAAGACATAGCATTGGATTTCGAAGACTGAGCAAATACACAGAGAAAACTTGGATTTCCATCAGATCTGGACGAGTCTAGGGTTCTGTTCTCTGGGGCAAAGCAGAATCTGGAGGACAGAATCACTAACTTGATATCTCTTAAGAATTCACTTGAACAAAACAAAGTGGGCTATTCTGTGAAGCCATAAAGGGCAGAACTAAAGATCACTAGGTTGAAGATGTGAAATATAAAATTATATTTCATCACAACACAAAGTAATGCCTCCTAAAATTAGACATGATTCCCATACCTCTAGAAACACCAAAGTAGAGAGCATCTAACCATTTTACAAAGATAGAATTCTGAGTCCATGTTACCAATATTACAGAAGGTTACTAAACCTCCTTGAGAGTTCTACTAGATCTGAGACCCATGAGACTAAGCACTAGGTCTTGTTCAAGACTCCATCCCCAGAGTACAGCACAGTAAATGCCAATATTTACTGAATTAATCAATGAGTAAAATAAAAGATAATTATAAATATTAGAAGGAATAATGGCTATAAAACCTAAGTGTTATACACATAGTCATTATGCTGACAATGATCTTCATTTTGAGTATCTCTGATTCCAAGAATGGAATGAATCCAGCAAGAGCTGCAGAGCCAAAGCCTCTCTGGTAAGCCATGGGCTGCCAATTAGTACTATATCCCTAAAGAGATTGTAAGTTTGATATGAGTTTCACTGACAGACTAGGTCAATCAGTCCTGTTATGTGGTAAATAAAAAAATAACTTAACCTGTCTGATTAGTTAGTATTCTCTGCTGTAGAATAAGACAAATAAAAACAAGTATAGCCCAGAGCTATAGTGTTATAGTTTCAGACAAAGAAACTAGATTGGATATAATTAACCGTCTTGTAGTTTTTTAATTTCCTTAAAGAATAAATATGACAGGCCCTGGTCATTTGGCTCGCGGTAGAGCATCAACCTGGCATGTGGAAGTGTCGGGTTCAATTCCCAAGCAAGGCACACAGGAGAGGCAACCATTTTCTTCTTCTCCCTCCCCCTTCTCTGTTTCTCACTATCTCTCTTCTCCTCCCACAGCCATGGCTCAACTGATTCGAGCAGACTGATTCGAGCACGTTGGCCCAGGGAGCCCTGGCCTCAGGTACTAAAAATAGCTCTGCTGCAAGCAGCCCCAGATGGGCAGACTATCAGCCCCAGACAGGGGTTGCCAGTGGATCCCAGTCAGGGTGCATACGGGAGTCTGTTTCTGCATCTCCCCTACTCTCATGAAAAAAAAAAAAAAAAAAAAGAAATAAATATGATAAATTAAATCTTTCGTCAACAATCTCTTTTGAGAGAGAAGACTATGGAGATTTGGACCAAAAGAGAATTCGGGACTGGTAAAAATTCCTCCACTGACATGAACCTATTCCTTCCTGACAAAATTTTTTTTAAATGCATATTTCTGGTCTCTCACCCAGCACATCGAAAAGACGTCTATCAACTTGGACTAACTAGGGAGACAAATATTAGGGTCCAAGAGACACTTAACAGAGCAGAGCCCATTTACCTGGTCACAGATCTAAAACAATGCCAGTCCAGATTTAAGCTGTGCTGAATACTGTGTAGCTACACACTGTGCTAAGGTACCTTCAAAATTCCCATCTTTAGATAAAGCCTCAGAACATCACATATTTGGAGAAGAACAAATATGGATGAAATTCTCTTCTGGGACAACTCATAAAAACCACAGATTCTTAATGGCAATACCTTCACTGAATGCTCAGGTTAAACCACCCACTTCTGTCCTCCCACAGAAGCTGCTCCTCTTTTCTTCAGCAGACTAGGAGCTATTTGAGGGCAGAGTCTGAGCTTGTATACTTCTGATTACACAGTTTAAGTCTCTTGATACCCCAGCAAAGGCAGGATCAATAAATTTATAAATCTTCTAATTCCATTACCAGAACACATATCCCTTCAATAACATGGTCATGCATTTTACTGTTCAGTTACCTCCAGTGATGAGGAACTCACTATTTTATGGGATAGGCCACACCCTTATTGGACAGCTTCTTAAAGCCTTCAATAGTTTGTCCAAGCTATATTCTCTGTATAAAAAGTTCTTAAGAGAGAAGGTAATAACTTCCATAGGATTCTTCAGAGCTGGTCCTAACCCATATCATAAACAACCTCCCCCTTAAAGGAGAAGGCTTTATTCTCCACAGCTATCAACAGCATGTGCTGGGAAGGTCAAAGTACAACTCCTTTCCTCTTTAAAGACACTGAAGCTCACCCATGTCTAGGACACAGAACAAGAAATCTGGCAGAAATGAAATGTAGTTGGCAATACAATATAAATAGTAAAGAAATTAAAGTCCAACGCTTACTTAGTCCAACATCACCTCAACCTGTGTTGTCTCTGAATCTCAGGCAAGAAGCTAATTTTCTTTTCTCAAATATGGAAGAAAAAAACAGGACATGATAGAAAGGGCACCAATGTCAGTGCTAGGAATATTCAAATCCAAAACCCCCATTTGCTACTTACTGACCTACTGTTCCTGGACTAGTTATTAACTTCTATAAACCTCAGTTTCTTAGATAATAAACCCTACCTCACAAGTAAAGCATAATGCAAACGCTCATAATAAGTACTGTTATTATATTGAAGAACAGAATTCCAATGAGCTAGAATAAAAGGCTGAAAAAATCAAAATGTGATTTAATGACAGCTAAAAAGTTCTACGTTACCAGTTTAAGGTAAGCTCATGTAAAAAAAAAAAAAGGCTCAGCGATTTTAATTGACTACAGACTTACTAAGGATCAACAAAAACACAGGCCTCCTAAAGAAACAAAATAATGAATGGAATCATTAGGTTGTATGACTGTCACATTTTACGAGAATGCAGACAGACTAGAAGTTATTCAGGAGGGTGAACATGCTGAGGAAAGATCTGTGATGCAGAATGATTTAAAGGCCTACAGATCTGACCCAGGCAGATGGGCTGAAGGGCTTCCCTAAGGCAGAACAAACAAATGACCAGCTGTTAGGAGCTATAGGGCGGTAGGGTTCAGTCTAATCCAGAAAGATTGTGCAGCAATCAGAGGTGTGTGCAGGGTATGCAGGGTTGGAGGCATAGAGAGAGCTAAGCATCACAGAACATTCTTAAATGGAGGCAGTTCTGAGTGCTGGTGTTGCCTTCTCCTTTAACAGCTCCACCACAGTCCCAAAGGCCCTATCTCTCTGATAGGACCTCTCCATACCTGTCCAAGTAGTTCACAATATTTGGGTTCTTATTTTCCCTCATTACCAGGATCTCATTAATAATCAGCTCTTTCTTCGGCTGCTGCTGAAGGTTCATCTGCTTAATTGCCACCTGAAATCAGAGTACATTCAACATGCAATTAGAGTCACTCAACATTTATGGAGCACCTACCAAGTACCAGATCTTAAACACTAAGCAAGTATGATATGGTCTTATCATTAAAGAATTCACAATTTGTTAAACCACATACATATATAAGAGCAAATCACCTTTGATAAAGGAGCCAAAAACACACAATGGAGAAAAGAAAGCTTCTTCAATAAATGGTGCTGGGAAAACTGGAAAGCCACATGCAAAAGAATGAAACTTTACAACAGTTTGTCCCCTTGCACAAAAATTAATTCAAAATAGATCAAAGACCTAAATATAAGACCTGAAATAATAAATTACATAGAAGAAAACATAGTTACTAAATTCATGGACCTTGGCCATAGAGAACATTTTATGGGGGGGGGACATAAAGAGGGACAAATATAAGGTGACAGAGGATGATTTGACTTTGGGTGATGGGTATAGAACATAATCGACTGTCCAAATGATGTGGAGATGTTTGCCCAAAATCTATGTACTCTAGTTGACCAATGTTACCCTGTTAAATTTAACAGTCTAAATAAAAATTTAAAAAATAATAATAAAGGCCCTGGCCGGTTGGCTCAGTGGTAGAGCGTCAGCCTGGCGTGCAGAAGTCCCGGGTTCGATTCCCAGCCAGGGCACACAGGAGAAGTGCCCATCTGCTTCTCCATCCCTCCCCCTCTCCTTCCTCTCTGTCTCTCTCTTCCCCTCCCGCAGCGAGGCTCCATTGGAGCAAGGATGGCCCGGGCGCTGGGGATGGCTCCTTGGCCTCTGCCCCAGGTGCTAGAGTGGCTCTGGTCGCAACAGAGCGACGCCCCGGAGGGGCAGAGCATTGCCCCCTGGTGGGCAGAGTGTCGCCCCCTGGTGGGCGTGCCGGGTGGATCCTGGCCGGGTGCCTGCGGGAGTCTGTCTGACTGTCTCTCCCCATTTCCAGCTTCAGAAAATACAAAAAAAATAAAATAATAATAATAAAGTACTAAAGTACTTATCAAATCACTGAATTTTCTCTTTCCCTCTTCATTTCTGAACATTTGTTGAGTACCCACTGTGTGTTAGGCTGTGTGCTTGGCATCAGGGATACAGAGCTTTCAATGAATTCTCAAGTTTCTAGCCATACACATCCTAACTAACTATCATGAAGTGGGGGTTTTCTGGGGATAAATTTCCTCAGCTTCTGTAAGTCTATAAATGTTTTTATTTCCCCTTCATATTTGAAAGATAGCTTTGATGGATATAGTATTCTTGGCTGGTAGTTCCTCTCTTTCAGTACTTTAAATGTTGGAGTCCAATCTCTCTGGCTCGTTGAGTTTCAGCTGAGAAATCTGATGATAGCTTAATGGGTCTTCCTTTATACGTTATATTCTTCTTTTCCCTAGCTACCTTGAGGACTTTTTCTTTGTCACTGATTTGTGATAATTTCATTATGATTTGCCTTAAAGTAGGTCTGTTTGGGTTGAGGTAACTCAGTATTCCGGTTGCTTCTTGGATTCAAGGCTCTAATTCTTTCCACAGGCTTGGGAAGTTCTTGATTATTTGTTTGAATATGTTCTCCATCCCCTTCCTCCTCTCTTTTTCTGACATACCCATTATTCTTCTACAGTGGTACCTTGAGTTACGAACAGACTAACATATGAATTTTTTAAGATACGAGCTGCGACTCGGTTCATATTTTTGTTCGAGATCCGAGCAAAATTCCAAGATACAAGTCATGATTCGGGAAGCTGCCGCTAGTTGGTGCATTGGAGCACAGGTCCAGTATCGGCAGTTTGATATACAAGTTGACTGACTTATGAACTCGGTTACAGAACAAATTAAATTCGTATTTCAAGGTACCACTGTATTGCTCTTTCTGATAAAGTCAGACAATTCTTGTAGGGCTTTCTCATTTTTTAAATTCGTGAGTCTCTCTTCTTCTCTCTGTAGTATCTCTAGTTGCCTGTCTTCAATGTCACTAATTCTCTCCTCTATCTGGCCTGCTCTATTAGCTAAGCTTGTTCACTCATTTTTCAGTTCACATATTGAGTTTTTCATCTCTGTTTAATTCAAGAACATAAATACCTAACAGAACAACTAAATGAGTCTTTCCAGAAGCAACAAGAAGTATAAAGGATAAATAATTCAAATTTTTATGGATAAAACCTTGACTCTATTATTTCTTCAGGTCAAGTATGGACAGTCTTCTACAGAGATCCAGTTCAACAAGAAGAATAGAAATAATTCTTTTAAATCCTTTGACCATTTCTATTCCCTACAACAAGTGAGAAAAAATTACTTTGGAGTAGGATCTCCTATCAGGTTTGGTTTCTAATCTGCCTGCAGGTTTCTAGTAACAGTTGATAGTTGATGGTCAGCTTTTTCTAATGTCTAAAGGGAAACACACTGATCTAAAGATACATAAGTATAATAAGCCCTTATAACACATGTTAAGATTTTGAAGCCAAAGGAATGCCATTGGAGTTCCCCAGGCCATCTTGAAGGATAGAACAGTATTTATGAACCTCACAGAAGTCACTGCCAGCAGCAAAAAGGAAGAAGAGAGGCAGGCAGAGGAGAACATAAAGACTGTGGCAGGACATCAGGGCTACTTTTTAATACCTACTGACTATGGCCTAGGCTACATGCCCTTCACTTAATCAGGTCCCTCCTATTCAAGCCAGCAAACAGAAAAAGAACTGAACTGGAACTCTGAGAACTGAAGTTGTAGGACTGAGTTGCCACTTACTGATCTTTATCAATCACAAACTCTCTAAGACTCAGTCTCTTCATCAATACAGTGAGGATAATAATACCAACACTGATTCCCTTCTTCACAGGATTGTTTTGAGAACTAAATGAGATAGTCGCTTTTTTATATTAATATATGAGTAACATATATATATATATATGAGTAACACATATATGTTCAGTTCACATATATGTGTTACTCATATAAAAAGGAAATTTAAACAATAAAGTAAGGCAACAATGAAAACGTTAGTCATAATAATAACTGCATCTGACAAGCACCTGGCACAGAGCAGCAAAAGTGACAACATCAACAGGAACAACAGCAAAAAGCAACCACCCTCCCACCACTACTATTTACCTACTGTGAATACCTACTGTGTACCAGGCGCTATGTTAGATGCTGTACTTACATTACCTCAGTAAAACTTAACAACAACCCTGCCAGGTAAAAATTATTACCTGCATTTTCAAGTGAGGAAATCAAGGCTTAAGACATAAGAAAATTGCCCAAAGTCAGAATCAATGCCAACAGGTTGATATGACTTCAAAGCCTATTCCAGTCTATTCTATTATACATGTTCCCTCTAAAAAATGGGCTTGAAAAATAATTTTTGAATCTGTTTCAAGAAGACTTCCCACTACTAACATGCTAATCTTCCTATAGCTGACTGACAATAGCTCTGTTCTTCCCACCTGGATTGCCCCAATAAGTACTCACTCACAAAGCCTAAGAGCATCTTGCCAACTCTACTAAAGATTTATACTCCCTGAGGCAGGAAATGAGGCCTCCCTGACCATACTGCATTAGCCACCCTAATGGACTCACTTCCATTCATACTTCTGTAACCACAAGGCAGGCACATAGTAAAGTCAAGTTTCTGTTTCCTGTGGCCAGCTTCTCACACATGCAGCCTCCAGGAACTGCAGACCATGAGCCAGCTTTCCATTACAGACTGTAAAACCCAAGAGGCCAGAAATATGACAAGGGGCCCTAGTGCCTAATCTTTGCTCTGGAGTGGCCTTGCAGCCCGGAAAGCCCAGGTTTAGGTTTTAGAATTAAAAATTTCTAACCCAATCCTTGCTACTGTACAACACTACAAAAATTAAGCTCCCTGGGCCTCAAATTCCTCATCCGTAAAAAGGAAATAATATTACCTCATAGGGTTCTTTTTAGGCTTGATATAACCTCCTCTTTTTCATCTCTGTCTCCAGGTCACCTTATTTAAAAGTGGCGCAATGATACCGTCCTTCCTTCCTTCCTCACCATTATTTTAACACAGATTCCTGTCAGCACTATAAGACTTTCATATGTACAAAATGGAAAGGATTGTCTCTTACATTAATATATGATTTGGGGAGTGAAGGTGAAGGGTCAGGCAGACAGTGATATCCTACATCCTCAGCCTGGCAGGGATCTCCCCAGCTTCACAGCCCCCCAAAGCCACTTATATATGATTTCAATGTCTCAGCGTTTGCACTGCACTGACCTTCCACATAGGTCTTATTTCTTAGCACAAGGCATGGCATAAAATAAATGTTCAGTAAACACTATATAGAATAAATATGTACAAATAAAAGTTAATATGTAATTAAGTATATGACTTATTTTCACATGCGCTGCTTTACTAATTTCTTTCAACACACTTGTGAGGCATATGTGATCATGCACATTTTATAAATAAATGAAACTCAGGCTCAGAGAGATCAAATGATTTGCCTAAGGTTATATAAGTAGCTAAAGGAAAACATTTACATTGTTAAATTCTTACCTCAAAGAACAATTAATAAATCCTTAACCATGATAATATTTTTAAGTGTTTTCTGAAATAACTTTATTTCTACATTTTTCATTCAGATGTGAGTTGAATTAGGTATTACTATCTTGGACGTGTTGGGCTTAAAAAACATATATAAACTATTCCCTCCTATCAGCTTATGGATACTGCTGTACCTATCAAAAAATGCCAGGTTCCCTTTTATGTACTTAACACAATAATGATATTTTTTAAAAATTGGCTTACCCCTGATAGAACCTCAATATTTGGCTTAGACACTTGTAAATGATTGACCATAACACAGTGAGATATATCCTGTCCATATTAGCCATGACTTCTCCAGTGTACCAGAAGATTTCAACCACCAAACATATAATCGGGTCCTAGTAGCCTTCCTCAGAGGAGCCAAATTTTACTTTCATTGGAACTAAAGGTACCTCTCTAATTTCTGAGCACCAGTACCCTCTAAACTATGAACTTGCCCAGGCAGCTCCCATATATTCCCTTCATGCCTTCCTTCTGCTGAAAATAACATCTTGGGTCAGCAGGTCCTGGCAGGAAGGTCAGAGTTCTCCCAGCTGAATAAAGTGAGACAAACAAAGAGGTGCTTCCAAATGAGGACTTCAATGTCTACTGGAATCCTGGACACAGAGTAATGGAAGGGTAACTAGATTAGGTGTCAAGAGACATGTGTTTAAATATCTTCTGTATCACATTTCTCTCCCAAGCACCAAACTTGCATGAACAGTTATTCAGTTGGCAGTTCCAGAAGATCTCTCAGGCAGAATCCAACTTCTGCAAACCTACTCTTCCACCTTTCTTCTTTCTCCTTGATTAATAGCCATCACTTGTGAGTCATCTTCACACTCAGTGAATCACCAATTCTGTCGAATCTACCTAACTGACTCTCAAATCCATCCACTTCTCCCCATTTATACTATGCTACCACCTTAGTCCAAACCACAGTGTCTTGCCTGAAGTGATATAATAACCTCCTGACTCACCTGTTCCACTCACCCCCTCCAATCTGTTGTCCACACTGAGCCACAGTAGCTTTTTACAAAATCTATCTCACCATGTAACTCCTCTGTTTGGTTCTAGTCTGCTATAGTAAGAAACTAAAAGTATCCCTATTGAGCTAAGAAAGGTTAAAATTTAACCAAAAATAAAAAGAAACAATAAAGCTGAAGG
Source organism: Saccopteryx bilineata (assembly GCF_036850765.1). Classification (NCBI taxonomy): domain Eukaryota; kingdom Metazoa; phylum Chordata; class Mammalia; order Chiroptera; family Emballonuridae; genus Saccopteryx; species Saccopteryx bilineata. The sequence goes on along the minus strand of NC_089490.1, from coordinate 343,563,382 downwards.
AGCAAGAGTTGTAGATACTCACCTCTTGTCCTGTGGCCACGTCCATAGCAGTGTATACAGTGCCTGAAGCACTGGACAGCAGGTGGGAAAAGGGGGGGGGGGAAACACAGGTATTAAGTCAAGTGATATCGTCAAATGCAGCTCTACATACAAGCTGGCAATGCAAATGTTAATAATAACAGCAGCAAAATAATCTTCCCCACTGCCCACCCCCCATCTCCTCATATTTGAGAGGTAGTAGGTGGTAGTAAAGAGAGTACAGGCTCTAGTGGCCAAAAGATCTGAGTTCCAAACTAGAACTTCTATCTAGTATCTACTAAACATATAATCTTGAGCAAGTTATTCTCTGAGCTTCACTGTCCTCATTTGCAAAAGAAGATAAGAATATAAGAGAATTTATTTATTTTGAGAGACAGACAGATAGGGACAGACAGGAAGGGAAAGAGATGAGATGCATCAATTGTTCATTGTGGCACCTTAGTTGTTCATTAATTGCTTTCTCATATGTGCCTTCACCGTGGGCTCCAGCTGAGCCAGTGACCCCTTGTTCAAGCCAGTGACCTTGGGCTTCAATCCAGAAATATCTGGGCTCAAACCAAAGACCATGAGGTCATGTTTATGATCCCACACTCAAGGTGGTGAACCTGTGCTCAAGCTGATGACCACAGGGTTTTGAACCTGGGTCCTCCAAATCCCAGGCCGATGCTCTATCCACTGCGCCAACCGCCTGGTCAGGCAAGAATGTAAGAGAATTTAAATCAATTAGTTCCTAAAGCACTTGCCAAGTGCTTTCAAATACAATAGGTCTTCAATGTACAAGGTGGGGCAAAAGCAGTTTTACAGTTGTTTGTATGGAAAATAATAAAATAATTAATAATACAAGAATAAACTGTTTCACATACTCACCACTGTAAATCTAATTTTGCCCACCTGTATACTAGTTTCCTGCTCTGCCTTCTCATCTCCCCTCCTCCATCTCTCTTAACAAGTTGCTTTCATCTTTTGTGACCTAAAACACTTCATCTGTAAACCAGGCTGTAAGATTACATCTATGATTTTCAACTGTTTGTTAGGAGCAAAGGGAAAGTGGTCCTAAGGAAATTTTCAGAATGAGGTGGGGAATGGCTCATATTTTTTAGCAAAAAGGGATATAGACTTCTGGGGTAACAGTACTATTCTGTTTCTTAACCTGGGTGTTGGGTACATGAGTGTGCTCACTTTATAAAAATTCATCAAGTTGTGCATTCATGTATCTTAGATTCAATTAAAATTTACATTAAAAACCTATAACTACAAAAAAAACGGTAAAAACTTGAAGAACTACGCTGAATAAAACAATTTCAAGGTGCCCTTTCCAGTTTGATACTAGGAACCTTTAAAAGAGTGTTTTTCAATTATTTATGCTATCAGAAAGATATGTGAACTTTATTTTGTAGTTTGTATTATAAAACAGGTTTGTATTTTTCACTTTTTCAAACATAAAATATACTCTTTCAAATATATATGCTCCTAGACAATCTGATACTTCTACCCCACCACCAAGATATCCTCACTATACATATATGTGTATATACACATATGCACATGTGTGTATATGTGCATGTACATGTATGTATATCTATATGCATGCATGCACAAAAAGAAAAATAGTGGGAAGGATTGAGAGAAATACTAGAAATAATGCTAGGAAAGTAGTCATGTCCACTCTAACTAAAAACCTCATTTTATGTATATAAGTATGAACCCTGTATATTTGTAGGTGATAATATGCAGCAATATTTATAACTTTACATGTCACATATTAGATATGTAAGATGCAAACTAAAGAAATTTAATTCCACATATTGCAAAAAAACGTATTCTAGGCAAGCCCTGAGATTATGCTTCCCGAAGAAATGAGGCCAATTCAGGGAGAAAAGTCACTTGTAAGTTTACCTTGCAGCTAGAAATTATGGTCACCAGTTTCCTAACCACCACTTTTTAGTTGGGACCCTAGCTACATGCCAGAAAAAATGTGATCATGAGATATGGGCTATCAAATAAGGATTGGATTATCTTCATTGGCAGTTATTTCCCCACTGACCATCCTAACTCTAGTCATCTTCTGTCATAAAGCTGGTGTCTCTCATCCCATGCCGACCCTCCTCCATCCCACCAGATGCACTATTCTTAACAGGCAAATATGCCCGGGCCTTGGGGGATGGACATTTAGGGACTATGTCTCCATGATTACAGAAGTCTAGAAAGCTACTCAGGCCCACTGGTTAGTACTTGATCATTTCCACCTTGAATAGACATATAATTAGACATATAAATTGAGTCCCCCCCCAAAATCTTCAGGTCTTACAGGGAAGAACAAGCAAAAATTATAATAGCACTAATTCACCATATTTATGTGGCAATTATTTTTTAAAAATCATGGAATGTGAAAGCATCAACATAGGTGATTAATAAATATTTCATTTCCCCTTTACACTGACAGACCTGTCAAATAAGCGAGGAAAACGCATTTTGTAGATGTTGACTATTTATGAGCCTCACGTGTCTGAATTTTTTTTAAAAAGTCAAAAGTTTTGGAGGTGAAAGGCCCTGAATCTACAATTTCTCTCCCTTAAATTTATGGATGAAGAACTGAAGTCCAGAAATAGGACCTGACTTGCCCACGCTTGTCCAAGCACCTTTCTGCTACATTCTCAGTATCTCACTGTGATTGGCTACAGGAAATGCCACTCCAGATTACTCTCCATTTCTTTCTCAAAATGTTAATGCCCTATACCAGTTAGACTTACAAAAGCAAGTCTTATAGAAAAAGCAGCCTACCAGGAAAAAATGAGATTCATTCAAGTCCAGAGTTGTTTTAAGGATTAAACAACAGATGCAAATAACAACTGTATACCGTAGAATGCTATACATGTAAAACACCAATATATTATACAATATTTTATCTTATTTTCAGAAGTTTTTGGATGCCTAAGAAAAAATTAAAACAGAAAATTTCAATGATTAAGCAACAATGCTTTCATTCAGCTGACAGTGAGAGCTCTCTATAAGCCAGATACTATTTTCAGTTTCTTTTTCATTTTAGCTATTTCTGTAGGTCTATAGAAATAATCATTATTTTTCTTTTTCACAAAGAGGTATAACTTACCTAAAATATTTGCAACAAAAATTAAGTGAACTTGATGATTTTTCAATATGTATATATCCATGTGTCCAGCACCAACACCCCTGAAGGTTCCTTCATGCCCCTTCCCAATTAAAATGCCCCCTTAGGCACAACAATGTTTTTTTACTTCTATTAGCATATATTAGTTTTGCCTCTTCTATAACTTCATCTAAATAAAATCATAGAGTATCTGCTCATTTATGTCTGGCTTCTTTTGCTCAAAAGAATGGCCGAGCACTTTTAAGACTTAGCACAGATTACAGCTGACCCTTGAACAACACAAGGGCTCTTACTTGTTATTGAAAATCTGTGTATAACTTTTGACTCCCCAAAAACTTAACTAGTAATAGCCTGCTAGTGACTGGAAGCCTTACCAATAACAGTCAATTAACTGTATTCTTATAATAAAGTAAGCTAGAGGAAAGAAAATGTTATTTAAAAAATCATAAAGAGAAAACACATTTACAGTATTTATTGAAAAAACTGCGTATAAGTGGAGCTGTGCAGTTCAAACCTGTGTTGTTCAAGAGTCAACTGTATTATCATTCTTTGTTTGACTATCTCCTTCCGTAGACATGAGGTCTTTGAAAGCAGAGATTGTGTCTGATATGCAACTGTATTCCCAGTGCCTATTACATAACAGGACGCAGTTCAGCAGAAGGGTCTACAGTTCTGAGAACCTTCCATTTCATATTAGTGCTGGTAGCTCTCAGCACCAGGGTAAACAAGGTTAATCTGGAAAAGCAAAACTGTAATTTGGGAAGTATGTTTTATGCTAAGACAGTGAATGGTTTTTCCATTCTCAATGCAGGGGTATTTTTAGCAATGTGATCAGATAATGGCATATCTCTCACTTTAAGCATAATTCTGCCAAACCTGAAGTCAGCCTATCATAACACCTGCAGATGAGATGGGCAAGGGGTGAAGTGGAGAAAGAATAACAAGGTTTAGGAGAGGCAAAACAAAAGTAAAATCACCAGTACACAGAATTTTAAGTCATTTCTCTAGGGAAAGAAAAGTCCCTACTAACCCTTGTCCAATCTTCTCAAACCGTGTATATTTCTTCTTAGGATCGCCCACACTCACTATGCTCCCTTTGAAAGAAACAGAGACCATGAATCATTTTTTTCCCAGATCAAGATACAAAACAGGCCCATGTTTCCCCAAACCCTGGAGTCGACAAAAGTACCTCCAATACCCAGAAGCCATACTCAGGAGGTACTCGGCTTTCTCCCATTCGCTGCGTCCAAAAGTTTCATTTCCTTACACTTTTATTCATAGTAATCTATTCCATTTCTAAACTCCTAAAAGCCATTTTTAAATTCATTCATTCAATAAACATTTACTCATTTAATATGCTCACTTACATGTGCCACACGCTGTGCTGTGTACCAGGAATAAAGAGATAGATGAAACAGTTAAGACTGTCTCTGCTCTCAAAAAGCTCAATTTCATGGAGGAGACAAACAAGCATAAAGTTCCATGAAAATATTATTATTGTGCTAGATGGCAAGGGAGTACAGAAAGAGGCACAAAATACAGGTTGGAAAGGCTTCAGACAGGAAGTGATACCTGGATTGATTTTTACAGGGTAAGCAGGGGTTAGTCAGGGAGACAGAGTTGAGAAGCAGTCACAGCAGGAAGTAGGTCAAGTGCAAAGACACAGAGGTATGAAAGGGTTCACTGAGTTTCACATTTGTATTCTAGACATGGTGAACCTGAGGCCACAGAAGGGAAGGTACCGCCCCCCAAGGTCACAGAATATTGGTATCAGAGCTAAGATTAGGAGTTTGATTTTTGATCTTCCAGTCCAAAGTGCTTCTCGCTAATACCAATTACTAAGACTTGGTCCTCTTCATATACATTATCTCACTTGATTTACACATAAGACAGGTATTAACATCCCTATTTAAAAGATAAGAAAAAGGAGGCCCAGAGAACAGTAAAAATTTGCCGAAGTCCCCAGTCTGTGGCAGGGCTGGGGCTTCTACCCAAGTGTCCTTAACTACCAGGGCAGTCTGCTTTCCATAATGCTAATTTTTTCAAATCTGGCTTAGAGAAAAAGACTACATATAAGAGAAAACAGATGTCTAGGTAAGTGGCTTTTCTTATTTCATCATATCATAAGGGCTCTGGGCAATTGTTAAAAGAGTGAATTTATTTTTTAAGTCAAACAAGAATTACCAGGAAGAAAGTGAGAGCTGCTAAGCAGGAGAACCAGAAACCTCTGCTTCGGAGAGCAATGCCACCTTGCAGATTTGGCCAAATCAGTTACATCACATCTTCTTTAGAAGTAGACAGGCACAAAGAATAAATCAGAGACCTTTTCAAATGATTTTTTTTCAAGCCCACAGACCAACATAGTTCTTCCTTCTAATATAAATTCTCTTGCAGTTTACTGGATCACGAAAACAAGCTACCCTAAAAGACCCCTCGTTATGGCCATTAAAGAAAGTAACGTCTTAGTTTTCACCTGAGAGCAAGAGGCAGCCAGCTCTAATTACAGGACAAGTTGTGTTCTAACCCCAGCCCTGTCACTTGCTGGCTGTGTGATTTTGGGACAAGGTATTTAGTATCCCTGAGCCTCAAAAACCTTAACTGCAAAAAATAAAGACTATAATGTCTGTCTTCACAAGGATAATAGAGGGATAAATGAAAAAAATCAAGAAAATACCTTGCTTGTCATTTGGTACATAGTACAGGCCCACAAAATGTTAGTTCCCCTTTCCTCTTTTCCTACAATCAAGATGGCAGAACTGTCTTCTCCTAGGTCAATGGCAAACATACAAATAATAAAAAAATAATAATAATCAATCATAGCACTCTTTCCCACCAGGTATAGACAAGGCCTCAGTCTTTCTCAATACAACATTCCAGATTACTCACTAGCTAAAATCTATTTGTCATCTATATAAGTCACACCTAAGTTCTGAAGTGAGCTATCCACACTCTCTCTTACCACATTCCCATCCTAATGTGGGATTCAATCAAGGCTGGTGAGACAGAGGAGGTGAGTAAAAGGTCAGGGTGAAAAGTACAGTTTGTGGCTAAAATACAAGCATAGCTAACTAGCGAGACAAAGCAAGCCTAGGACTAAAACTTTATAGCAACAACATTCTGTCTCTGTGCTCAGCTAAGCATATAGTAGAGGAACTTTCAGAAAGCTACAAAGTGCTTACGTAATTTCTCCAAGATCTCTTCATCAGACATTTTAGGTTTCTTCTTCTGCTTCTCAGTGTTCCGGGTCAGAGCATCTGGAGGAGTGGTATTACTCTCAGTAGGTGAAATAGGAGATGTAGCCACGTCCCGAGTTGGAGTGACAGGAAGTGGTTCAATCACAGACCGTGTGTATACCTGCATTGTTGGTACAAGCATTTGGCAAGTCCAGCCTTTGTTAGCATAGGGCAACTCAGGAGCCTCTCTTAATTGTGTGCTACAACATCCTTAGCAGAACAAATCCCAACAAACTCATCCCTTCTCCTAGAACAAAACCTATGTTCCTCCCCCTCTGTGCCAGGCCCATCCTTTGTGCTTGGAATGGCTTTCCTTGTTCTCAGGACAGGGGTTAGGTGAGAGTCTGAAGGCTGAAGAGACTCAACACAGGTTAGAAAATTAATTATTTTGTAAAAGGATTAAAATCATGCCCAACAGATATTGAGCTTTCAGAATTTTGCTAATACTTTTATATTTCCTATTCATTTACTCAAACATTTGCTGAGAATCTACCCTTTGCCTCACTGTACAAAATGGTGCCCTATCCTCTTGTGAATAAAGTCTTGTGAGAAAGTTATAACTACAAGGGCCGACAGGGATAAATGACATTAAAAAATAAGCAAACTGTATACTATTAAGCTTTAGATAAGTTATTCCTCCTTCCCCTAGAAGATCCTTTAAGGCATTTATCAGATTTTTTGTTCATAAAAATATCACTACTATCTTTTGACCAGTCTATACACTCTATAAGGACAGTGGATGGGTCATTCATCCCTGAGCTCCTGTATCTAACCAGCTACCTAACAAAAAACATGCATTTAGATAAATGTTTGATGACTCAAGGAATAAATAAATGGGATTCTTCAGCTGAATCTTAAAGGATAAACAGGGTTTTAATAGGTGAGAATGGGAAGGAATTTAAGTCAAGACATTTGAGATCAGACCAGAGCTTCTTTCCTAACTATTCTAGCATAAAGATTTCTTAATTTTCTACTCTTATATCTACAAACTATATCCCTGGCACCTGAGGCCTGTACTTTCATGCTTTATCCTCCTTCTTCAGTTCTCCTGACATGGCTCCTTGTCAGGAGACAAACCGTGCCTTTTCCTTCTCTAGCAGTCTCCTTCACTGGCTCCCAGCACAGACCTGCACACACAGAAAGGCCACTGTGCTGTGGCGGAAAGCGACCTGGACTTAGTATAAATTACCTGCTTTCAATCCTAGCTCTTTTGCTCACTAAGAGAATTAGGGCAGATCAATTTACCTCTCTAAATCTCAGCTTTTATTTTTCCTTCTATAAATTAGGAATTAACAATGAAAGGAATGCTATGAGAATCAAATTTATCAATTCGTTCATTCATTCAATATTTACAGCTTTTCTGAATCCTGCCAAGAACTATATTATGCACTGTAAATACATATATATACTTATTTTCTCTACTTTTGAGGAGTTCATGATTTAGTAGAGAAAAAAAATTTTAAATGTACATGCCTGCAAACCAAAAAAGGCCATAGCAATGTGAGGTATCTGGACAACTCCAATTTTGAGGTCCATTTTCCTTAAGGCGGCTTTGTGACCTACAAAAAGGGCGATGCCACAGATCCTGTTTATAAGTCCTCATCCTAGAAGGTCATCAAAACTCCTTGAATATTCTCCATGTCATCTCCCACAGTCAGTCAACCAACTTCTGCTTAAACTCCTCCCTGAAGGCTCTAATCCAAAGGCAGCCTTTTTCCATATCATCACAGAGTCTAAGCCTAAGATCATTCTTTCATTACAAAGCTATCTGTCATAATAAAAAGTCCAAAGGAAAAGAAAAAAAAAAAACACTAGTAGAGTATCATCTGATGACAGGTCAGTGCTCACTGATGCTAAATCAAGTAAAATATATGGGGCCTGTACTGTGCAAAGTGAGGGCAGGACTGTAGCTATTCTGAAATGAAAGAACCTCCAACGAAGTTAAATAAAAATCACTGCCAATATCAGGCCTCAAAATGCACTCCGGATGTCCAGCATATTAATAGCACTAACGTACTTATCAACTCTCCTGGGTCTGTTGCTATCATCAATGCTGTTCTAAGAGACTGAACGCTGCACATTTAGCAGAGAAGAAAAGATCTGCAGCCAGCTGATTTGTTGCTTCCCAGGAGACTAAAATAATTTATGTTAGTCCCGCACTGAGTAACAGTAATTCTGTATGTCTTCCTGTCTGTGGAGAACAGACTAAGTAAACGAAGGCTGGGCTGGTATAAACACCAATTATTTATTTAGGACACTTTGGGACTATCTGCAAACCCATGATAAATATATATACTACTTATTGTCTTGAATCATAAAGAAAATACCTTTCAATCAAACTGCTTCAGTGATCTCAATAAGTCCAAAATCTAATGGCCACTACCAGAGTATTAAACCTCTAGGCCTCACGCATCAACACCCCCCCACACACACACTGCCTCCATACTCTAATCAATCACCAGGCTCTCCCCATCTCCAAAGACTCACAGATTTTGTGTGCTCTGGGCGGGGAGCAATCACTGGAGGTGGGGTAGCATCATCGTCATCATCTTCATCTTCTGAAACTGGTGGCACTGCAGGGGTCTCAGACACAGTCTTCACATTCTGTATAGCACAGAAAAAGCTAGATTCAGCAGGTCCAGCTGACCTGGATCTTAAAGTACCAGGATCAAAATCTCCCCACCTCTCCCCCAGAGAAGCCTCATCCTGACACCCCTTCTGAAACCCACATCAGCCTCGGAACTCTCCACCTTTGTGTAGCCAGTCAAGAAGTCAGTCGGCCTCCCTGCCCTTAGTTACCACTATCCACTCAGTGCCTCTTCCCCATCCAAAGCTAACTGCAGATTGGGAAGCCGGCTTACAGCTTTTCCACCTGCCTTCTCCAATCCAAACCCCAAAGACAAGCTTATAGTGCCTTCTTTTGAAGGGATCAAAAGTTTGGAATTTTTAAAAATTATCATTATAATTCCTCAGAAGGGATGAGAAGTTTGGAGTCTTACAAAGTTTATCATTGTCATTCTTTACTCCTGTCTGATATGGTTAGTGGAAGCCAGACAGGCGCCGGCCTCTCCTTTTCCCTTCTTTACCAAAATCTACCATACACTCATTATGTCCTCAGGTGTCCTCGCCTCAGCCTGAAGATTCAGAACATCAGGAGCCCCTTGTCTCAAGAGAACAGTGAGTTTCTCCCTGGACTGGCTGCTATCATTTCATTCAGCTTTGCCCTGTCCTGGAATGAACCTTATCAGCAGGACTAATTGCATCTGCTGTAACCTCAAACAACTTGATTTTCACATGCAAACTGTAACAAAGCTGGGCCAAGAGTAACAGGTTCTGGGGCAGGTCCAGGCAAAAATATCATACCATAACTGTTCATAACACTGATTCAAGAGACAAAGTAGCTCCAAAACATGAGATGCTTGGTAGAGATTAAATGATTACAGCATAGAAGCAGAGAGGCAATAGAGAGATTTTAATACACCTGGATATAATCCAACAGTTTCGGATATCTCAGAGCACATATTTGTGCTCAGTAAGATACTGCGATGGGTACTGTTGATGTAAAGGTATGAGGATGAAAAGGGGCGGTTCACGTCCTGAAGCAGCTCATCATCTGATGTAGGAGACAGAGGGTGAGTTCCCCTTCTGCCTGCCATTCGGGGCTTCCAGAAAGAGAGAATCAGTAGGGAATCAGAATGACGAGGGATAACGGAAAACTTACCTAGTGGGGTACCAGACTAGCACTACCGTTACTGTGTGGCCGACTGGCCTCTACCACGCTTTCCATACTAAGCTAAGGAAAACTGGCAACCTCACAGATTTTAACAGGACCTCTGGGCTGGGCATAACTTACAAACTGACAGTGCCAGGCCTATGTTAGCAACTTTGGTGACCATAGGCAATGACTCTTTCTTTTTTGTCTCAAGTTTCATCACTTGAGGAATGTGGAGGAAAAGTACTAATATAATTATAATAGGTCACTTTCACTTCTAAAATCCAACAGAGGTGTTCTCCCCGTCAAAGCATATATTTTGATAGTTTTCTTCTCTAATTTCTTATCTCCCCACTATTCCTCTCAACAAAATTTAACTAGGAACTCAAAATAGGAATTAAGTTAATTCAGCAGCCTCTTCATCATCAGGTTGTGGCCTTGGGGCACGCTGATGTATACTAGGTTTGTGTGATGTAACACTAGGTTTGTTTGCCGCTTAAAACCCTGGAGAGAAGGGGATTTCATCATCTTCCTTAGCAACACATTCTGTTTTCCCAGGTGAGGGCTTTGAGTGGTAGTATTAACAACTACTGCATTCAAGAGACACAGGTTTTCGTGCCAGATTTTTATTTCTTATCCCTGTGTCCATGGGCAAGGCTGTCCTACTCTAAGCCACAAGTTCCCCATCTCTAAAACCAGGATAATGACAGCAGCTCTCTACCTACCTCAGAGGGCCACTAGGAGGAGGAAATGAAGTGATGTGGGTATGAGGACACTTTGATAATGGTAAGAAGCCAGAAGAAAGAAAGGAATCAATTAAATTGTAGTTATGTCGAATAACCACAAATCACTGCTTTTACTTACTTACTTACTTACTTACTTATTTATTTTTAAGTGAGAGTATGGGAGATACAGACACAGGCTCTCACATGCACCCTGACCAGGATTCACTCACAAACTCCCTTCTGAGGCTGATGCTCTGCCCATGTGGGGCCACTTGCAACTGAGTTATTTTTAGTGCCTGAGGCGGAGGGTCCACAGAGCCATCCTCAGTGTCAGGGGTGATGCACTCAAACCAATCAAGCCATGGCTTTGAGAGAGGAAGGAGAGAGAGAGAGAGAGAGAGAGAGAGAGAGAGAAAGAAAGAAAGAAAGAGAAAAGGGGGAAGAGGAAAGGTGGAGAAACAGATGGTCTCCTCTACTGTGTGCCCTGACCGGGAATCAAACCTGTGACTTCCACACACCAGGCCAATGCTCTATCATTGAGCCAACCAACTGAGGCGCATATATTTCTGCTTTTAAAAAAAACAATGAGCCCTGGCCAGTTGGTTCAGTGTTAGGGTGTCTACCCAGCATGTGGATGTCCTGGGTTGATTCCCGGTCAGGGTGCCCAGGAGAAGCACCCATCTGCTTTTCCTCCCATCCCCCTTCGCTTCACCCATCTGCTTCTCCTCCCATCGCCCTTCATTTGGCTCACGTGCTCTCTCTCTCTCCTCCCCTCCTTTGCAGCCATGGCTCAGTTGGAGCAAGTTGGCCCCAGAAGCAAAGGATGGCTCCATGGCCACCACTTCAGGCTCTAAAAGAGAGCTCGAATGCTGAGCAATGGAGCAACGCCCCAGATGGGCAGAGCATCACCCCCTAGTGGGCTTGCCAGGTGGATCCCAGTCCAAGCACATGCAGGAGTCTGTCTCTGCATTCCCTCCTCTCACTGAATAAAAAAAAATAAAATTAAAATTAAAAAGACAATGACTTCAACTCATTCATTCACTTGGTATCAGGCTCTATTCTATAGTTTGGGGCTATATTGAAAAACGAATTAAAGTCCCTGGTCTATAGCTTACATTTTACAAGAGGAAACAGTCAAAATTAACCAACATGCTAGAGAGCTGTGATAAGATAAACTATGAAAGACGAGAGTGGTTGAGATTAGGGAACTATTACCCTAGATCAGGGGTCCCCAAACTGCGGCCCCCTGAGGCCATTTATCCAGCCCCCGCCGTACTTCTGGAAGGGGCACCTCTTTCATTGGTGGTCAGTGAGAGGAGCATAGTTCCCATTGAAATACTGGTCAGTTTGTTGATTTAAATTTACTTGTTCTTTATTTTAAATATTGTATTTGTTCCCGTTTTGTTTTTTTACTTTAAAATAAGATATGTGCAGCGTGCATAAGGATTTGTTCATAGTTTTTTTTATAGTCCAGCCCTCCAACAGTCTGAGGGACAGTGAACTGGCCCCCTGTGTAAAAAGTTTGGGGACCCCTGCCCTAGACAGAATATTCATGGAAAGGCCTCCCTAATCAGAAGTCAAATAAGCAGTGGACTGTACAAGCCATGGGACTCACTGGGAAAAAGAATACTACTGGCAGATGGAAGAATTCAATGATTTTAAATAAATTTTTAGGGTTGCTCAATTATCACCATAATTTAGTTTTTTGGTTTGTTTGTGAATAACACTACAGAATAATTCAACTGGACCAATTGAAGAAACCTCCCTGTTTTGTCCTTAGAATTTAGGCTGGTCACAAGCAGAGAAGAATCTTCTAATCTCCTGCTTTAAGAATAGAAGTTTGACTACTAGTATTCTAGGAGCCCAGTAAGGGGAGAGGATGAGTGTTCAGTATGCATATATTCATTTAATTATGGTTTTTGATATGATACTCTTATTTTTAACTGTGCCTGACATCCTATCCAGAAATCCTCAGTTTTACCTTCTCTAGAGAATAAACCTCCAGTTTTCTGCTAGGGAAGAGAAGGGCAATCACTCAGTGGTATAGAGCAGGGGAAGAGATTTAGGGATCTGACTGCATCTTAAATAACTTCAGTTGCATCTGCCGTTAGTAGTCTCCCCTTCCACTCTATGTCATCTCCAGAGTGAGAAGTGCTACCAGTTTCTGAGCTTTCTGAGGATTCTATGGTTCAACCCTTGGTCAGGACACATACAGAAACAGATCGATGTTTCTCTCTCTCTCTCTTCCTTTCTCTCTCTCTCTAAAATTAATAAATAAAAATACATGCATTAAGAAAAATGTTTTAATCAGCTTTGCTCACTGTCAGCTTATCTGTCGTTCTGCTTTCTATCTGCCCTTGCCTCCTATCTTGCAGCTCTTGCCTCATTTGCTGTTCTCTTCATCCTTCTGGGTTTAATGCCTTTAAACAACCATTCCTTTATTACAGTTCCAGGGAGATTTACAGTTTCTTTAAATAGATGCCCATGTTCAACCTGCCATCTTTACCGGACATTCCTGAGGAATGTTCCCTTTTAACTCCTTTTATTTCTATATTATTTAAAATGTATATTGAGAGTTGACTGGTTTTACATACACTTTAAAATTTTTACTTTTACAAAGCTGCTTTGTTAAGGTATTAGTTACATATCATACAATTCACCCATACAATTTCAATGATTGTTATTAATTTTTATAAACTTGTGCAACTATTGCCACAATCCAGTTTCAGAACATTCCCATCACCTCCAAAGTCCCCTTGTGCCCTTTTACCCGTCATTCAAACTCCCATGCCCAGCTCTACGAGACCACAGTTCTTCTGTCCATCTGCAGATTTACCATTTTTATATATTTTATATAAACAGTCTCATAAAGCATACGGTCTTTTGTGTCTAGCTTCTTTCACCTAGCATAGAGTTTGAGAGGTTCATCCAGATTGTGGCATTATCAGTAACTTCATTACTTTTTATGTTTGAATAATATTCCATTATATTGATATACTTGTTTTTAATCCATTCATCAACTGATGGGCATTTGGGTGGTTTCTACTTTGGGTCTATTATGAATAATGTTCATATGCACATTCATGTACAAGTTTTTGTATGAATGTATGTTTTCATTTCTATTGGATATATTCTAGGAGTGGAACTGCTAGGTCATATGGTGACTTTATCCTTATCTTTTTGAGGAACTGCCAGACTGGTTTTCACAGAGGCTGTACATTCCCACCAACAATTATGAGGGTTCAAATTTTCTTCCTTCGATTATTTTTTTACTCCAGTGCCTCAGTTCCCGAATTCTTCTAAAATCTCCTTGCTTAAACACCCTTGAGTCCCTTATTCTCAGATTTTTCCATCTATGTTTACAGCTTATATCTTTAATTTACTGTTAAATGTATTCGGTTTTTAATCCTTGTGGATCTATTTATTTAATAATAATTTTAATTTCTAAGAATTCTATTTAATTCTCTAAGATGTTAGTTTAGACTAAAATGCACATTCAACTATATCAATCCCCTATTTAAAATATTCCTTAGCTGTAGCACAAAGTCCAAGATCTTTGGCCTGAAATAATGAATCCTTAACTTGGCTTTTGGTCATACACTGTCAGACATGAAAGCACTGTCCTTTTCTCTGGCTGGTGTCATTACCTGTGCTTACCTGACACCATATTATAAATCCTTGTTTAAATGTCCTGGTTCCTGCCCTGGCCGGTTGGCTCAGCGGTAGAGCGTCGGCCTAGCGTGCGGAGGACCCGGGTTCGATTCCCGGCCAGGGCACACAGGAGAAGCGCCCATTTGCTTCTCCACCCCTCCGCCGCGCTTTCCTCTCTGTCTCTCTCTTCCCCTCCCGCAGCCAAGGCTCCATTGGAGCAGAGATGGCCCGGGCGCTGGGCATGGCTCTGTGGCCTCTGCCTCAGGCGCTAGAGTGGCTCTGGTCGCAATATGGCGACGCCCAGGATGGGCAGAGCATCGCCCCCTGGGGGGCAGAGCACCGCCCCTGGTGGGCGTGCCGGGTGGATCCTGGTCGGGCGCATGCGGGAGTCTGTCTGACTGTCTCTCCCTGTTTCCAGCTTCAGAAAAATGAAAAAAAAAAAAAATGTCCTGGTTCCTAATTTGTGAGATCAACAGCAAGAACCTGACTAGTCCTCGACTCCTCAGCCTATCACACAGTAGTTGTTCATTTCATAAATGAGAATTCAGGCACTAAAAGGCATACTATCTGAGCTCTCAGACCAATGCCACAAATAACAGAATTTTAGAGCCAGAAGGCCCTTAAAGATCACGTTTGTTAATGGAAAAAATCTTTAGGACACAATAACTCTGTGCAAACTTCCCTGAACTACCAGACAGAATAATCACTCCATCAAATATGACCCCCATGGTACATTATTTATACCTCTCTTGTAGCCCTTATCCCTATAGTGTATTGTTAATTTTTCTCTTAAGGACTGAGACAGTATATATTAATTTTTGTATCACCACCACCTGGGCACAAAGAAGGTGCTAAGTAAATATATATTTACATATGAAGGAATAAATGAATGATCAGGAGAACTGAATTTTGTATTGGTTTCTACTGTTAACTCAACAGTAAAGAGCAAGTCATTTAATTTCTTTGAGTTTCGATTTCTTAACCTGTGTTACAGGGATAGCAATCCTGTCCAATTATTTCACAAATCGAGGAAATGACCCATAAGAAACCAATATAGTAAATAATGACATGCTACTATACTACAAACCATATCCCCCATGTAAAACTAGTGTGGAAATATATAGAATACTGAGCCACAAGGGCAAATGTTCTGAAGTAGAAAATAAAATGTCCTTGACAGGCTGAGTGATTTAAATTGTAGATACTAAACCAATACAGGTTTTTACCAAGCAGGTGTTATCCCCTCTGCCATATGGCATGAGCCCCAGGGCTCCCTCTTCTCGCTGACAAACAGCATAGCTATGGCTTTACTGCAGTCTCCTTTATAAGACCTTTCTGACATCTTCTTTCTCAGTACCCTGCCACAGTGAAAAGAATCCTGCGCTAGCATTCAGAAGACCCTAGTTCTAATCTAGCTTTGTCACAATCACTAATTATGAGTCTCCAGTAAATTTTGTTTTTCTACTTCTGAAATGGAAATAATAGTTTCTTCACAAGATAATTGTGAAGACTAATTAGGCATACACACACACACACACACGCACACACACATATATATATAAAATTATTAGCACAGTGCCTGGCACATATTAGCCAGTCAATATATGATACCTGTCAATTCTCCTATAAAAGCATACAGATAGCTGAGCCACAAAGCGCAACTCAGCTTTCTTCAATAATTAACTATTTTAGAGTAGTAAGAACATCCCAAAGATTTTAATATTTGCAAATTCCTCTCTATCTTCTAAATATATCTCTTCCATTTGATGAAAGAATGAATCAAAGGAAAGCAAGATTGGCAATCTGATACCTATTGCCATTAACCCTTCTCAATTTCAGTTTTATCACCTATAAAACAAAAATAATAATCCATCTCATTAAACTCCTGTGAGGATTAAAAGAAATAGTGAATAAGTATGCTATCAGGCACTGGACATGTGAACATTTTTTAAAATTGATAATCGTATCAATATCTCTGAGTAAACCAATCCACATTTCTAAAAGCATGGTTTAAAGTATTTTAATGGTGACTCAATATTGTGTTAGAACTTACTACTCCCCTGCTTAAAATTCTTCACTAGCTTCTTACTACCTTTCAGATAAAGTTAAAACTCCTACATGATATGACCTGTTTATCACTCCTCCTTGTCATCCACTTTTAGTCCCTTCGTACTTCACATTCCAATCATAACAAACTTATTGCAGTTTCCTGTACAAGTATACCTTGTGAGTTACCTTGTCATGGCACATGCTATTTACTCTATCTGTCTGGAATACCCTCGTCTACCCTTAGTTCTTACCCTAGATAACTAACTCATTCAGCTTGGATTCTACCATCAAGAAACATTTTCTTCTACATCCAACCTTTCATTTAGTAAGTGGTTACCTACTAGATGCCATGCACACAGCAATTAACAAATCAGACCTAGCCCCTGGCCACATAAATTTCTAGCACACTGCACTATAACTGTTTGTTGTTGCTGTCATGTCACTCACAAGACTAGGAGGTTAGGAGGAATTGGGACACTGTCTGATTCGTCCCTGTATTGCCACTTCTCCATAGGACTTGGCACAGAGTAGGGGTTTTTCAAATGATTGGTAAATCAATATGCTATAACCACTTTGTTCAAGAGACAATCTCAGGTATAAAGAATAGCTGCTTACTATTTAAAGACCTATTCAAACACATTGCCATATTTTATTTGCTCTGAGAAATCAGATTTAAAAGTTGAAAGGGACAGAGGGGTCTTTGAGGTCATCTAGTTTTAGTTTCCAGTCCTTCATGTGACAGGGCATTCAGAGGAAACCTTAAACGAACAGAATAGGGTCCCTTCAACAATTAGTCCTAATCCTGGTTTTGATAACCAACCAACCAAAAAGAGAGAATTCTCTTCAAAATTCAGATTTATGACATGTCCAAGTAAGGCAAGTGCATCGTCCTCTTTTCATCGATGAAAAAACTAAAGCTCAGAAGGGCAACTGGCTTTCCCAAGGTTCAAAACTGCAAAAGAAAAACTGAGCCTAGAGGCCAGTTCTGGTCCCAAGATTAGGATTTCTAGAACAATAAAAATTAAAGCTGGAAGGGATACCTACTGTTTATTAAGTCCAACTCCTTTGTAGTTGCCTGTACAGAGAGGGACTCTGAGGCCCAGGGTGCAGGAGTAACCAAGATGAGTGCCCCCAGCCCAGGCTCGGCATCTATCACACTACCTCTGATCCCTCACCACCCTACCTGCCCATATCAGAAGAGAGGAAATAAAGACTTACCAAAGTGTTCGAAGAATTATAATCCTCAGCTAATTTATCTACAAAGGAAAAAAGACCAGGGATTCAGTCAGTAAATAATTACAGTTAATGTTCTTGAGAGCTATGGAAGCCTGTCCAGTCAAGTAGTGGCCAGGCTCAGAGAATAACAACAGCATTATTGGTACGATGGGCCCAACACCAACAATGCTAAGCACATTATACACACTACCTCCCTTAACCCTTGCTACAGTTCTGAGTACTATTATTACGTTTACTTTTATAGACTTGGAAACTGAGGTTCAGAGATATTGAGTAACTTGCCCAGGGTATATACAGGTTATTTGAGGAGTCAAGATTTGAGTCCTGGTCAAACTCTAAATACTATGCTAGAACTACTGTATATCCACATCAGCAACTATGTCATCATTAGGCCTGGATGGTCAAGGAAGTTTCTTGCAGTCTAAAAGAAAAAAAGAATTCATGGCTGACACTGTCCTGACTCATCCATGACAAATTACGAGCAGCCTGTAGCTTCAGCTTTTAGAAATATCCTCTACATTCATGTCTATTTCCTACACAGAAAGGCATTAATCATGTCAAGTCTAATTAAAGGCAGGGTCTTGTTTCCAATAATAGATTCAAACTCCCTCAATGAGGGAGGGAAATTACCATATTTCATTGATTCTAAGATGTACATTTTTTTCACATTAACATCTCTGAAAGAGATGTGTCCTACAATCAAAGGCACCACATGTTTTAATTGGCCACTTTTCTTATTTAGTGGTATATAAGATAATGATGCACCTTACATTCAGTGATATATTTGACTTATATGAAACATATACTCAATAAAGATTTTAGCAAGAAAAGTTTAAAGACCCAGTACTGTGTTTGGTTTAATTCTTAAATTCCTGACAATGCAAGAAGAAAGTGACTTTGCTGGTTCACCACCAATGGAATTAAGGAGGAGAAATATTCGACCAAATCCAACAATATTCCTCACCAAGAACCAATCCAGAGAATGTCCAAGATCCTGATTCCATTATACTGTAAAAGAAAGTGCCCAGTATGGATTCTTTGATCTTATGACAAACAATGAACCCACAAGCTATGACAAAATGTTCTTAAAACAAGTCCTGAACAGCCAGCTGTACTCTGGAGAAATCAGTTCAGGATATACTTTAAACGTATTTATTCTTTTTGCCCAAAAGAACATCAGTTTAGGCAAAGCAAAGCACAATACTGTGCTCTCACTGCACTACCCCAACCTTATGTACTGCTAATGTTTTTGAGGACTCGGTATGTTTTTATAATAAATATATCTCATTCATATAAGATATAAGGAAGCATTGCTCTTTTTAACTATAAAATACAATTTCTATACATCAAAATCAAATTTCATAGCACAGAATAACAGAGCAGACAGTACTTCTAATCCCTTCATTTTATAAATGAAGAACTAAGATTCAGAGAAGAAAAGAAAGTAACTCAAGATCACATAAATCAGTGGCAAAACAGGGCTAAACTCCAGAACTCTGAGTTGTCGATCTACATCTGCCTGTCACGTAAGCTACTAATTGGTACAGAAAATAAAGCATTGAAAAAATAGAAAACATGACAAAAACTGGCACAGAGGATTATGCTTGGCTTATAAATAGCAACGAGTTTAAAGGTCCAAGTTTAAAACACACTTCCATCATATATCAGTTGAATCACCCTAAGTTAAGTCACTTAGTTTCTCTGGGCCTAATTAATTTATCTGATTTTATAAAATGGGGATAGTAATCCTTGCCCTACCAACACCACAAGGCCATATGAGAATCAAATGAGATCATCCATACAAGCACATACAGATTGAAGTAATGTTATCATAATTAATAGCATGAAAAGAAGAGAAGCAGAAAAAGGAAAGATATGACATTAAAAATAGACTGTGCCAGATACTTCTAGACTACAGGTACTTCATGACTCATTTCTATCCTCACAAGCTGAAAAATCAGTTTTTTAAAGGAACTTATCCATGGTATTGAAATACTGACCCTCAAAAATGATGACTGTACTACTCTGGAAAGAACTACTGATCTAAAATATCTTTGCAAAGTCAATACATATCTTTTAAGTCTTTTATAAATATTTTACTTTTGTAAATAAATGTTACAATTTGAAATAATTTAAAAAAATAAACTAGGCCAAACATTAAGTTTTGCCTACAGTTGGCCCTGGTCTTCAACTTCTAGAAAATTAAAAACCCTGCATGCATGCATGCACACACACATACACACACAAATATACTTAACGTATTCACATATATGTGCACAGATGAATATACACACAATTACCTGAGTATGTACATCTATTCATTCATGAATACTTAAGTGGACTTTGATTCTAAACATAAGCAAACCCACAGTGCTATGCTTCCATATGCATATATAGCACCTGTACACACCTACACACATGTACACAAAAACAAATTCTTCCTGCTGAGGCTTTCAAAGCCAGCTCTAATCTCCTATCTCCATGACAAACTCCCTAAAACACAAGCTCTAATCTCCTGACTAGAAAACTTGCCCCTTAGTACCCCTCAAACCCAATTCCCCTTGGAATGCCCCAGTCCTTCAATGGAGAAGTAAGACAGACCCAGCGGGCCAGACGTGAAGAAGAAAATAAGGCTGGGAACATGGACGACCCTCTCCTGGGCACCACCATGGCAGCATGACCGAAGCCGCAGTCTGTCATCCTCACCATCTGTGCCCTTTGATACAAGCCAGATCCTGGCTGGGGAAGCATCTTTCAAAATTAGCTAGCTCATCCTGGTTCTCACCTTCCCAAACAATACTGCCCTTTGAAAAAGACAGCATGAACTTTGGAAAGAGCACTGGACCTAGAGATAATAGACCAGCTTTGCCACTAATTTAGCCACTCTAGAAAAGCCTGTTATTGGCTATGTCTGCAAAACAAGGGAGAACTAGAAGTGATATACACAAAGGATATTTCTTGCTCTAACATTCTAAGATTCTATATAAAATGTTAACTTTCCAGAAATGTAGGCCTTCTCATAAGTCAGCTAGGAAAAGAAGAATTTCTCTGCTATGAGAGGAGGTTCTCCAAACAAAGTAACTAGAAGCAAGTAGTAAACTCAAAGGGTGCTGGCATAGAATTAGGGGACCTGGATTCCACTCTCAATTCTGCTATTAAAACAACACTGAAAAACATAGTCCCTTATATAGAGAGTACATCTAAAGAATATTTATTATTACTAACCTATTTTTCATTTGACTGATAAAAATTAGTGCCTTGAGGAAGAAACTTGACTTGCCTACTTAAAAGATACACATTAAATGTGTTATTAAATAACTTCATAACTCTAAAGATAATGATGATAACAACAGCTACATTTCCATGGTACTGCTTTTAACCTATAAAGACCTTACACATCATGTGGTCATTTATTCCTCACTACAACCTCTAGAAATAGAAATTATTATTCCCATTTTGAAGCTCAAAGAAATGAAGTGACTGCCAGAACCTATTAAGTGTCAGAATTTAGATCTAGCACAAAGTTTATGTTCTTTACATGCTACTTTTTAAAAATGTACAGTTTCAGAGCAAAGACTCAAGTTTGATGCAAAAAAACCATCATCTTGGCTTTAAAATTCCAAAATTCTACCTTAGTGAAAGTACCATCTCCACTCTTCCCAACACTATCTTCTCTCACCCCATGCCAACAGGCAGGTGAATCTTTTCCACCCAGAAGAAAATCGCTTTTTCCCTAGAATGTCCTGGACACAATCCTCATACCTGTGAAGCTCATGTACTTCTGGCTATTGGAGGTCTTCTTTGAGTTGTAGAATTCCAGTACATCCAGAACAGCCTGTGGGTTTTTCTTCTGTTCCGACTTAGTTATATTTGATGTCTGAAGCAAGCGGGCCCACTGTTCTGGCATCCCCTATAAGAGAGACATGCAAGGCTGTCAGGAAGACAGTCACAGGGAGCCCTGAAGGAAAATCATAGCTCACTCTGATATCTGCTGGCAGCCAAAGATGGATTTAGTCATTCCTTGCTCTCTATAAACTCAGAGAGGTACACAAGCCTCTGTTATAATACTTATATCTCATTGTATTAGTCATTTCTTGAGATTTTGCTCTTTCACTAGTTTATTCTTCCTTTAGAGTAAAAACCATGTCTGATTTGTCTCTGCATCATCAGTGCCCAGCACAGAGCCAACTGCCAAAGGGCCACTTCATAAATCTCAATTTAAGGAATGGAGATTTCAACGTTCCTTTGGTACAGTTCTGGAGATGAGTAAAGTGTCCCTCTCGTGAATATAAGAAGATAGTGATGAGGAGCTCAGGCAAAGACAGAGACACCAAGAAGACTAGAATGAACTGACTCTAACCATGCATAGCCAAAACTCTGAAAGACCAAAGGCCTTTCTGGGACCCGGCACTTACTGTAAATTCCCCTGTGACAGCATCAAAACCAACGTGAATCGTGTGCTCAAAATCTGAAGGAAGCGAAATCTCTGGCCGTTCCTTCTCCTTCTTTTTATTTGCTGCAAAAGAAACAAGGAAAAGAAAATCTTAAAAAATCAGACACATTATTACATGTTTAGGTTTATTTAGCTATTTGTTGAGCAGTAGGCTCCTTTAGAGGCCAAGAACTGTCTACTTCACATATGTATTCATAGAGCCCACTGCCAGGCATAAATTGGAGTAGATGCTTAATGCATGATCAATGTATGATCAAACACTTAATTTTTTGTTGAACTAAAGTATGAAACGCACGGAAAGAACATCCATCAAAGTTAATGGTCCTGGTTCTACCACTAATGAGCCATTTGATACAGGGAAAGTCACTTCCTTTTTCTGAACCCTTGTCTCCCCCCATCTGTACAAAGAGAAGGCTCAAGCAGATGTCTCTAAAGACACCTGCAACCCTGACATTCTACATTCTATGAGCTGCTAGAACCTGTGTCCTACTTGTTTGCTTTTTTATTATGGGCTACTTTCAGATTCTCTAAATTATAAAATATTATATTTGGAAGTTGTTTTAATAATATGAATCGATAATATTTTATCAAGTGCTTATCAGGTAATGATTCAAGTTCTTTATATATATTAATTAACTTTAGCCTCACAGCAACCCTATCAATTAGGTACTATCATCCTTATTTTACAGATAAACTGAAGCACAGAGATTAAGTTACTTGCCCAAGATCACATGGTCAGTAACCAGCAGTGCTCAGACCCAAACCCAGGCAGTCTGGCTCAGAGCCTGAGCTCTAAACCACTGTACTATGTTGCCTCCCTAGGTTAGGACCTTAAAGGATCATTAAGTCCAAATACTTGTAGTCATTCCTCTCCCATCAAGGGTCTTACACAAAATAGATGTTCATTAAGGTTAGAGAGCTAAAGTGCCCTTGTTAGGGATTGAATTGTGTCCCCTCCCAAAATATGTCCTTAACTCCTGGTACCTCAAAATATGACCTTATTTAGAAATAGAGTCATGGCGGATATAATTAGTTTTGTATCTGTATCATGCTCTAGTGTTTACAAGGCATGTGCACATATATTAGTTCATTAGAGACTCAGAACAACTGTGTGATAAGCACCGCAGTGATTATAATGCCCATTTGACAGAAGAAGAAACAGAGGTTCCAAGAAGTTAAGTAACCTTCCCAAGGTCACAGAGCAAGTTAGAAGCAAATGTGGGACCAGAACTAAGCTTTTCAGACTCTCAGCTCTAAGGCCTTTCTCTTCTGTGACTCTCCCTCCCAAAGATTGCTGCTGCTTATAATTATGTTATTTCTTCTCTCTCCCAGTGCATTCATGTCCCCAAGTTATATATATTAATGATTTTATCTTCTACACAGTGATCAAATTTATCCACTCTTCTCCCTCTTGGTGCCACAACCCTATTTCAAATATTGTCATCTGTGGTCTGAATCATTCTAACAATAACCTATCACCTTCATTCTGGTCCTCTCCAATGCAAACAACAGTCAAGGTAATCTGTAGATCTGCTATTCAAAGCAGCATCACCATCACTTGGGAGACTTTTGAAAATGTAGATTCTCAAGTTCCACTGTAGACCTTTTGAATCAAAATCTGAATTTTAATAAGATCCCAAATCATTCACATATATATAAAAGTTTGAGAATCAAACCACAACAAACATCATACTCAATTAGCAAAAATTAAAGGTGTTTCCATTAAGATCAGAAACATGACAGGGATGTCCACTTTCACCAGTCTTAGTTAACATAGTACTGGAAGTCATAGCCACAGCAATCAGACAAGAAGAAAAATAAAAGGCATCTAAATTGAAAGGAAGAAATAAAACAGTCATTATTTGCAGGTGACATGATACTGCATATAAAGAGCCCTAAAAATTCAACAACAACAAAAAACTACTAGAACTAAGAAATTAATTCAGTGAAGTAGCAGGATACAAAATAAATATCCACAAATCAGTTACATATTTATACACCAATAATAAACTATCAGAAAGGGAGACTAAGAAAACAATCTTACTCAAAATAGCTTCAGAAAGAATAAAATACCTAGGAATAAATTTAACCAAAAATGTAAAAAGATCTATACTTGGAAAATAATAAGATGCTGAAGAAAGAAATTTAAAAAGATACAAATATAGTGGAAGCATATACCATGTTCATGGACAGGAAGAATTAACATCAAAACATCCATACTACCTAAAGCAACCTATAGATTCAACACAGTTCTTATCAAGATACAAATAGCATATCTTAAAGAATTAGAACAAATATTCTAAAAATTAATATGGAATCACAGAAGACCCCAAAAAGCCACAGCAATATTTAGAAAGAAGAACAAAGTTAGAAGAATTACACTACCTGATATCAAACTATACTATAAGGCCACAGTAATCAAAACAGCATGGCACTGGCATAGAAACAGACATATAGAGGCCCTGACCAGGTAGCACAGTTGGTTAGTGTCAGTGAGATACACTAAGGTTCTGGGTTCAATCCTGGTCAGGGCACATACAAGAATCAACTAATAAATGCATAAATGGATGGAGCAATAGCTTTATGTTTCTCTTTCTCTCTCTCTCTCTTCAATTAAAAAAAAAACAGGTCTAAGAAAAAAAGAAACAGGTCTATATGTCAATAGAACAGAATAGAGAGCCCAGAAATAAACCCATGCCTTTATAGTCAATTAATATTAGCATACAATGGGGTAAAGACAGTCTATTCAATAAATGGTGTTGGTAAAATTGAACAATATATATATTTATAAATATATATAAAATACATGATAAAAAAATGAAACTAGACTACCAACATATACCATGCACAAGAATAACTCAAATGGATTAAATACTTAAAAGTAAGTCACAAAAACATAAAAATCCTACAAAAAAGCATAGGCAGTAAAATCTCAGACATTTCTCTTAGCAATATTTTTTCTGACATATTGCCTTGGGACTATATCAAACTAAAAAGTTTTTGCCCAACAAAGAAAACCATCAACAAAATGAAAAACAACCCACTGAATGGGAGAACATACATCTGATAAGGGGTTAATATCCAAATTTATAAAGAAATTATACAACTCAACCAAAAAACAATCCAATTTAAAAATGGGCAAGGATCTGAATAGACTTCAGATGGCCAATAGACATGAAAAAATGTTCAACATCACTAATCATCAGAGAAATGCAAATTAAAACCACAATCAGATATTACCTTACACTTGTCAGAATGGCTATCATCAATAAATCAACAAACAAGTGTAGGTGAAGATGTGGAGAAAAGGGAACCCTCGTACACTGTTTGTGGGAATGCAGATTGGTACAGGACAGTATGGAGTTACCTCAAAAAATTAAAAATAGAACTGTCTTATGACCCAGTGATTCCACTTCTGAGAATATATTCAAAGAAACCCAAAATACTAATTTGAAAGAATATTTGCACTCCTATGTTCATTGCAGCATTATCTACAATAGCCAAGATTTGGAAGCAGCCCAAGTATCCATCAAATGTATAAATAAAAAGGCTGTGGTATATTTATCCAATGTAATGGAATACTACTAAGCCATAAAAAAGAAGGAAATCTTACCTTTTGCTACAGCATGGATGAACCTGGACAATATTATGCTAAGTGAAATAAATTAGTCAGGGATAGGCAAGTACCATATGATATCACTTATATGTGGAATCTAATGAACAAAATAAACTAACAAAACAGAAAAAAACAGAAACAGACTCATAGAGAACAGACCAACAGCTGTCAGAAGAGAAGAGGGTTGTGGGGCTGGGTTAAAAAAAGTGAGGGGATCAAGCTAAAAATTAAAAAACTACACTAAAAAAAAAGAGTAGAGCAATTAATGTGGTGGCCATGATTGCAATTATGTAAGAGAACACAGAGGCACATGGACAAGGGACGTGCCAAGATGGAGAATATTAGTGTTAATAAGGTGGTGAACTTATGGATGACTTTTTCTCTTTTGGCATTTCAGAATTTCTGTATTATTCTATTGCTTTTTTAAAGAGGATATAATTTTTAAGTATATATTCGAAGTAACATAATGAACAAAATAAACAAACAAAATAGAAACAGACCCATAGATACAGAGAACAGATGAACAGCTGTCAGGGGGTGGAGGGTGGGGGGTGGGGGGCTGGGTATAAAAGGTAAAGGGATTAAGTACAAAAAAACTCATAGACACAGACCACAATATAATGATTACCATAGAGAAGGGGGTACAGGGAGGTGGAAGAGGGTAAAGGGGGGATGTATGGTGACAGAATGAGACTTGACTTTGGGTAGTGAACATACAATACAATATACATATGAGTACTATAGAGTTTTACACTTGAAACCTATATAATTTTATTAGCCAATGTCACCCCAATAGAATCAATAAAAAATTAAAGTTTGAGAATCAAGAGAATGAGAAAGCAAACCAAAGACAGGGAGAAAATATTCGCAAAAGATATATTTAATAAAGAACTATTATCTCAAGGGAGATGTGGAGGGGAATACGGGGGAGGGGGGATGCATTTAGGGCAACACCAGAATCTATGTAAACACAATAAATTAAAATCAATTTAAAAAAAAGAAAAGAAATTCTCTATTAAGGATATTAAATGACCATATTCTCAAAAAAATTTTTTAAGAAAAAAGAACTATTATCTGAAATATGCAAAGAACTCTTGAAACTCAACAATAAGAAAACTCAATAATTTTAAAAATGAGCAAAAGGCATGAATATACACATTGCCCAAGAAGATCTACAGATGGAAAAGATGCTCAACATCATGTCATTAGGAAACTGCAAATTAAAGCAACAATGAAATACCACTCTGCACCTGTTAGAATGGCTAACATCCAATACTGACAATATCATATGCTGACAAGGATGTGAGGCAACAAAAACTTTCATTCACTACTATTGGGAATGCAAAGTGGTACAATAACTTTGGAAGGCAGGTTGAGAGTTTCTTACAAAATTAAACATACTCTTTCCATAAAATCAAGCAATTACAATCCTTGGTATTTACCCAAGTGAGTTGAAAGCATGTCCACACAAAAAACTTGCACACAGATGTTTATACCAGCTTTATTCAAAATTGCCAAGATGGAAACAATCAAGATGTCCTTCAGGGGGAGAATCGATATATTTCCAGAAAACGGAACATTATTCAGCACTAAAAAGAAATTATCTACCAAGCTATGTAAAGAGGAACCTAAATGCACATTACTAGGTCAAAGAAACCAACCTTAAAAGACTACAAGTTTCAACTATTTATGCACTTGACAATTTCTCTTCCAGAAGCAGCTGCTTTGAGAGAGGGAAGACTAAGGGTTTACCAGTGCCGAAATTAAGCCATTATTTATGACATAAACCCACCTGTCTTACTCATAACTAGTAGAATGCAGGGAACACGCTGCAAGGCTTTGGAATTCTGTTCCTAAATTTCTTTTGATCTAGTCATTTAAGTCTATTATAAACAATTGTTATTTTTATATTTCATTTATATTTTGTTTTACATTTATATGTTATATTTTTATATATGACTTCTATTATGTCATTATACTATATAATACACCATCATAGGGATGGAATGTCAAATAGAAAAGGAATTTTGCTAATGAAGTCACAGAAAGAGAGTGGCTCAGAGGATGAGCAGGCTATAGAAAAGAGCCCCAGGGAAATGAAATAATTTAAAACAAACCGTAGGATAATGTTGAGGGTGGCTCTGCTTCCACAGGCCACTCTTTGATCTATACCTCCCACATTCCAACCTCCAAAATTTTGCTCATTTTTTCTGCCCTTCCTCTCATTCTCCCTGTTAAACATTTAGCCATTTTAAAGACTGTTTCAAATTCCACTTCTTCCAGAATGGATCTCCTGACCTTCCCTCCCTCTGTGAATTCCTAAGACACTGAGTCAGCATTTAGTCATTTCCCATCTTAAATTATTCGTTGAGGTTTGTAAGACTTACCTCCTACCAGAAGATGTAAGCTTCTTGAGGACAAGATCATGGACCCAAATAATAACAGTAGCTAGGTTATTGTTGTTACTATTTTAAGGCTATTATTATTGTGTTATTTCTCTGTTATGAACTATTATTTTATTAGTTATTATAATTTTGAAGACAAACTATGGTAAAGAAAATGTATGTCTTATAAGCTAAAGTTATCATTGTAAGGTGAGTTACCTTTAACATAAGAAAGCATCAGAGACATCATTAATGCAACCTCATGAGAGTGCATGTCAGAACTGCCCAACTAATCTGCTCCTGAATTTCTGACCCTCAAAAACTGCACGATAACAAATGTTTTGTTGTCTTAAGATGCTAAAAAAAAAAAAGTCTGACCAGGTAGGGGCACAGTGGATAGAGCGTCAGACTGGGCCGTGGAGGACCCAGGTTCAAAACCTCAAGTGTCGGTAAAATAAGTTTGTAAATATGATGTATATGTTTGCTCGCTTATAGTTTGCATTGGGTGTGGGAGACAGGCAGGGTCCTTATAGCCTAAGGCAGTGGTTCTCAAATTGTGCGCCAGGGCGCACCGGTGTGCCCTATGGTATTCCAGAGAAATATGTGCCTGTTGGGGACCAAAAATGACAGTCTGCCCAACCCCCCACCTCACTTGCCTGATTACATTGCAAAAAGGCTGTTAAGCTGTGGTGCTGGATTGTTTACACTACCCCCATGTTCCCCAGAAAGACTGGAGGCAAGTTTCTTCTATCCTTTGTTTGGTGTGAAGTTAAGTTGATATGTATGGTGGGGGTTTTGGATTGATGATTAAACATAAGGAATTATCTCTTGAAGCCTTTTGGGTTTCTATAAAAGAATATGTGGCAATATCTTAAAAAGCTTTGAACATTTAACTACAATTTTCAACATTCTATTTATGTGAATTAGGATTTTCTACCCTCAACACAAGAATAAAAAGAGAGGAATTCTTCAATGTATTGATGAGGAAATGAGAGTTTGCCTTTCAAATATATGTCCAAACATTGAAGAAATCACTAGGACACTTCAGGCTCATATTTCTCATAAACACAAGAATGAAAAAACTTAACACAACTGTGCCGGGATCTGTCGAATTTACTAAATCTTACTAAGAATGTATCTATATATATATAAAAAGATAACTTTTTTGTTGTTTTTTTATTTTTCAACCCCTCTTTTTTAAGAATTCTAAAAAACATGACTCAAAAAATGTAACATAAAAATGTTTTTTAATGTCAGAATAATTTATTTTTGTCATATTTATTTCATTTAATTACCATAAAAGCATGCTTGGACTTTATAATTTTTTTCTTTAATATTTGACTTAATTATTGTAAGGTATTTTCCCCACTGTGGAAGAAAGAAGGGCATAGCCACCAAGTGTGGATAAGCAAAAGCTTTATTTAGCAGAGCGCTTCCCGGACAAGGGTGATCGAGTTGATATGACATGGCGAAATTTCATTGGCTGACAGACAGTCATTCTTTTTCAAAGGGCTCTTGGGAAGTTTCTTTTGGCACGCATGGATGTGGGTGGTTCCAGCCAAAGTTCCCGAACATGGTTCCTCATGTGACCTTTCCCCATTGCCAACTGACCTCACAATTATTATAACATATTTCTCAAAAATTTGTATATGGTATGCCTACAATTATTTGTAGGATTTTAAATGTGCCCTGACTTCAAAAAGTTTGAGAACCACTGGCCTAAGGCTTACTTTTAAGACTAAGCCTTTTCCACCCTTTTAATACTAAGATCTTTTCAAAACTAAGCTTTCCCCCACACCCTTAACTGTTGCATGATGTGGGGTGGTGCACTCTTATGAGGAATCCCATTTATGCCTCAGATAAGTGGCTTTGTATCAGAGACTTCCTTATTTGTATACTGGCTTAAAGGCTTTAATTTCTACACTATAAAATAAGGGAAACCAGGAGCTCTCTCTCTCAGTTCCTGAAATTAGCATTGCAGAGGAGAGGCAGCCAAGATGGCGGAGTGCTGAAGGAGAAGCCAGTTTGTGCAGTGTTTGTGCAGAGAGAAGGCGATGAGGAACAGAGGTGAATAAGACTAGTGAGGTAGAAACCTTTGAGTCTAGGAATACTCAGATGGGTCAGTGGCTTTGGGAGCTCTGAATGGAAAGGGAAGTGTTTTCCCACTGTGTATATTTCTCGACCACCGGGTGCAAGCTAGGATTAAAGGTAATGGCCCACCAGTTCTTGGCTCCATTGTTTCATTACCATCTGTCCAAATCAAATGCGAACTTGCATGGGCCAAGTGGCTGTGATGGTGGCCGTAGCTACTGGCTTTACACCAAGGTCACCAGCTTGAGCATGGGCTCATCTGGTTTGAGCAAGGCTCACCAGCTTGAGCCCAAGGTCACTGGCTTGAGCAAGGGGTCATTCAGTCTGCTGCTTCCCCCCTCATCCCACCCTCCAACCCCTGGTCAAGGCACATATGAGAAAGCAATCAATGAACAACTAAGAAGCCAAAACAAAGAATTGATGCTTCTCATCTCTCTCCCTTCCTGCCTGTCTGTCCCTATCTGTCCCTTTCTCTGTCACAAAAAAAGACTAAAAAACAAAAGAGAAGAGGGGAGGGGGGAGGAAGGGGGGAGGGAAAGGAAAAGAGGGAAGGGGAGGGGAGGATGTCAGAGAACCATATTCCCCATGTATAAGATGCACCTTAATTTTGGGAACCAAAATTTGAAAAAAAATGTATTACATAAAGTTATTGAACTCAAGTTTTATTCATTATAAAATTCACACAACTCATCATCATTGTCAAAACTCCCATCCATTAGCTTGTCCTCATCTGTTGTCTGACGATGAATCACTGTCTTCAACAATGAGCGCAAAAAACAAGCACAAAAAAGCGGGAAATGAAAGTAAAAATAATCTACAACTGCTATATAAGACACACCCAGTTTTTAGACCCCAAATTTTTTAGAAAAGGGTGTGTCTTATACATGGGGGAATACGGTAATAGTTCTCAGCCCACTCATTAAGACTGAAAACTGGCTGAGAAGAAAGCAGAAAAAAATCGTACTGATTTCCTGTAACTAGAGATCACAAGCTTACAGACATAAAGTGGAAAAACAAGCTTACCACCTCACACGTCCTGACTTGAGCTGTATCTTTGGCCTAGGCCATTCGGCTTTTTAATAAATGGGAAATGAAGCTGACACTACAAAACCCCATGTTGCTGTACAGCCATCCAAGTTTTAGCACAAGTCATTGGCCTTATTTTTTTAAAAAAGATTTATTTTTAAGAAGCACCTCCCATTGGTTCAGCTGAGCTAATCTGAACTCAAGGCAGTAAAACACTCCAAACTTGGAGAGATAAACATTGATGTAGTCCAGTTTTAAAATTAACTTTGCTAAATACTTCCCAAGCTCAGAGAATTCCACTTTGGTTGTGAAAATGTGGCCAAAAAGATTCCAAACAAAATGCTGCAGGACTTAGAATAAACCAAAGGCTCCAGATTCTAACCGCAGGATCCAGGCTTTCCCACACAGAATTCTGCAGCTCAGCACCACCTCTTCCAGGCCCTCGATGACACCTTCTTCCCATCATGGTGCATCACCAGGGCACACACTGAAGCCTGCAGGGGGTCAGCCCACAGACATCCTCCCCATTGCCAACTCAAATCTCAGTCACCACCACAGCCCACGGAGAACTCTACTCCCAGATCTCCTTAGAATCCTAAAGCTACCCCTCTAAAAATTCTGGATCCAAAAGTCTGGGTGAAACCCAGGTACCTGTAGTTTTTAAGAGCACCACGAGTGAGTCAGGTGTGTGCCCTGGGTTGAGAACAGCTGACAGAAATAGTACGCTAGGAGGTACCACATACTTTAAGAAGACTTAGTTCCACACTCATCCCTGCCATTTCCCAGCCGGGAGACCTTGCACAGTTTACTTTTCTCTAATTCTCAGACTCCTCAACTGAAAATGAGTTGTTGTAGGTATCAGGTAAAACAAGAAATGAAGTTTTTAGTTATAAAAAAAAAAACCTACTTCATATTGGCATAGTGTTTTACAGTTTAGAAAATGCTTTTACACCCACTATGTCAAATGATAAAAGTCTACTAATAGTATGAAATACATGTAAATTATGATTATTATCATGTTACAGCTAAGGATACTTGGGGAAAAAACAAAATCACAGAGTTAGTAACTGTCAGACGTAGTACTCAACCTAGGTTACCTAAGTCCAGTTCTAGACTATTCCTCTATGCACCTGATATAAACTCTCAAATGCTTTATGAAGGGCATACCACTTCAATGACCATTCATGCTGCTATGTATCTTGCTAAGACTACCATAAGTTAAGCATAAAGCACAGGTCACAAATACTGATTGGTTAAATGGCAACATCAGCATGCACAAAAATTAAGCTCCAAACAAAAAAATTTTTCATTTTAATGTACAGATGAATCATAGTCATCTAGAATCTTAAACCTATGTGCTCAGGCATGTATGGAAAATCTATAACTCGGGGCTGAAAGAGAGGTTACTAGATCATCTCACAAGACCTTCTTGTAACTCTATGCTTTCTACCTCTGTGCTTTGAATTTACAGAGACGCAGCATTAATCTTGAGGTAAGAGACGTACTTTCAGACCAGATTTGGCCTAAGGTCACTCAGCAAGGACTTCCAGAAGAACCTCTGGGGCTACAGCTTTTTCACGACCCAAGTACTTTACAATGGCCTGGATTCTTTTCATCTTCATATAACTCGGTCCGACTTCATCTTACAATATAACATTTACTAATTACAGGATTGCAAAGGTATAAGAGTATATATGTCCACTGGATTGATTTTAATTTTTTAGATGAAGACACTGAAGTCTACAGAAAAGTAATTGACCCAAACCAGGCAGCCAACTTATGGGAGAACCAAGACTACAACCCAGATATCCAGACCCCCACCTCCCTACTCAGTACATAAGGTCATTCCCTCAGTTCCCAATGCTGTCTGAAGGCTGTGCTTCCATCTGATGTTCCAGAGAGGAATCTTACTTTTTAAAAGGAGCTTTACTGATATATAATTCATATACCAAACAATTCACCTATATAGTGTACAATTCAGTGGCTTTTAGTATCAATATATTCACAGAGCCTGGCAACCATCCCCACAATCAGTTTTAGAACAGTTTCATCCCTCAAAAGAGAAAACCCATATCACTTAGCCAACCCCCCAATCCAGTTTGCCTCCTCCACAGCCCTAGGCAACCACTCATCTACTTTTTGTCTATGGATTTTCCCATTTTGAACATTTCATATAAAAGGAATCATAAAATATGTGGTCTTTTGTGACTGCCTCCTTTCACTAACAGTTTTCATGGCTTACCCATCTGGTAGCATGGATCAAGACTTCATTTCTTTGTTACCAAATAATATTTCTCATATGGATATACCACATTTTATTTATCTATTCATCAATTGGATTTGAGTTGCTTCTATTTTGGGCTATTATAAATAATGCTACTACAAACATTCATGTACAAGTTCCTGTCTGGACATATGTTTTCATTTCTGTGTTATAAGGTAACTCTATATGTTTAACCTTTAGAGGAACTGCTAGTTTTCCACAGTTAGACTACACCATTTTACATTCCCACCAGCAGTGTACAAGGAATCCAATTTCTCTATATCCTTGCCCACATCCTATTGTTATCTCTTTTTATTATTGCCATCCTAGTGGGTGTGATGTAGTTCTGATCTGCATTTCTTTAATGGTTAATGATTATGAGCATCTCTTCATGTGTTTATTGGTCATTTGTATATCATCTTTGGAGAGATGTGTATTCAGATCCTTTGCCCATTTTCTTAGTTAAGTTGTCTTTTTATTGTTCATTTATAATAGTTTCTGATATATATATATATATTTTTATATAAGTCTGTTATCATATATATAATTTGGGAAATTTTTCTCCCATATGGTGGGCTATCTTTTTTACCTTCTTGATGGTATCCTTTAAAGCACAAGTTTTTAATTGATGATCCTACTGGGCAGGAATTTTAGTCTGTCAGCAAGAATAATTCCAACCTTTTAATTTTAATGTTAATTTTTAGAACACAGAATAAATCAAGTTTTGTTTTCATGACAATTTTCTGACTAAATTAAGAGAGCACAATGTCTTCACATTTGACTTTCACGGCACAGTCACAGAAGAGGTACTCTACTACATCAAATTCCCCACAGCTAAGCCTATGAAACACCTTGTCATGATACTTGGCAATTGTTTCTTCCCAAATTCTCAACTGGTCTTCACAATATGCTAGTTCCTTATTTTCCCATTGGTCATAATCTGAAATGCCTGTCAAAATACTTTCATGAACTTAATTAGGTAAAAGTAATGTACAGTTATACTTAAACTGGAAGGATCTTAGGCTTGATAGAACAGTGTGAAGCTATCAGACAGCTCTAGATGCATTTCATCTCCTGATTCCTGTGGCCACAGGTGACAGCCCAGAGAAGGGCACCTGGCACCTGGTCCAGGAACAGTCATCAGAATTTTCCAGAGAAAGTGAGGCCTCAGGGTCTGAGGGCAGGGCAGCCACTGGAGGAGAACTTGGCGAGATCAGCAATCATATGTTGGAAAGAGCTGTGTTGAGAGGATGAAACTGACAGCAGGTGAAAAGTTGGGAGTAAAAAAAAAGAAAAACACACATCCTAACAGAAGTAGGTGAGTCCCTGATTCCAATGTCTGTGACCCACCACAGTGCAGTTATCTTAGCCTGTAAATTCCTCGTTTCCTAAATGAAGCTGTCAGTTGTAAACAACTGTGTTTTAAATGAGCAATGTTGAAACAAAAGGTAGAAGAGACTCTGGGACAGTCACGGAGGAGACAGGAGAGGGCAGAGTCAGGGTTAAGGAAGAAGCCCTGCTCTAGCAGACAGTAGTTACTGTCCAGCTCAGAGAAGACTGGAGGTAGCCTTATTTGAGTAGCAAACAGTAGCGCTTTAAACTTAAAAAAAAAAAAAATTGATCCTGCCACCTAGTATTACTCAATCCATTATTAGATTTGAATGGGTAAATTTGAAATCAATGAAATAGTGATATTTAAAAACTGAGTAGCTGAGCTACATGTCAACAAGACTGAGGTTAAAACTAAATCAAAACTTAATATAAAGCCTATTATGACATCAGTGTCCATGGTCACCTTTGATATGGACTGGTTTTTAGAAAGGGAGAAAGACACAGGGGAATGTGCAAGTGTGAGAAACAAAGCAAGTCTATCTCTGCTCACACCTCATTCTGTTCCGTTTCTATAATAGACAGGTGGACCCACTAGAGTTTTCTCACCAGTTTTTCAGTTGCCAACACCTCAGATGTCCTATCCTTTGCATCTAGTAAGAAATGCTTTGCTGGGTGGCATGGCCTTAACTGTCACCGAAGTAGTAGCTAAGTTTGGGTGGCATTTTGATAAAATCTGGTGAATGTCTTCTGGAATGTATTGGAGTTGCTTTTGGAGGTTCTGAGCAGACTCTCATCAGCAGAAATCACAGGAAAAGATGGAGCTGCACAATTCTCAAAGTTCTTGTCTGAATTGAAAACTAAGGATGTATAGTCTTTCCTTTCCAAACCATTGGATAAACTATTTGTTTTTGATAATAGATCACCTGTGGATACCAAAGCTGTACTATTCATTGTAGAAAGAATTTTCAAACTAGGAGTACAAAATGTAGGTGACAGGGAGATTGTATATTCAGCATCACATTTTTCCATTTGCTGGTTCATAAAGCCAGGAGGGGCACTATCACTGGACACTGGTTCTGCTTCTATGGCTTCCTCACTCTTATTTTTCACATTTTGTGTGTGTGTGTGTGTGTGTGTGTGTGTGTGTGTGTGTGTGACAGAGACAGAGAGAGAGACAGAGAGAGGGACAGATAGGACAGATAGACAGGAAGAGAGAAAGATGAGAAGCATCAATTCTTCGTTGCGGCACCTTAGTTGTTCATTGATTGCTTTCTCATATGTGCCTTGGCTGGGGAGCTACAGCAGAATGAGTGACCCCTTGCTCAAGCCAGCGACTTTGGGCTCAAACTGGTGAGCTGTGCTCAAACCAGATGAGCCCACGCTCAAGCCAGCAAACTTGGGGTTTCAAACCTGGATCCTCTGCATCCCAGTCCGACACTCTATCCACTGCGCCACTGCCTAGTCAGGCTTATTCTTCAGATTTTTAAGTTCCATTGTGTAATCTTCATTCAAACACATAGTATATTCAGAAATACCAAAGTGCTCTAATTTAGGAGTCACACACACAAAATTGTCCATATTTAGTGCCCATTTTGAAGTTTTTTGTATTTTAATTAGTTATTGTTTGGGAAATGGAGTTAACATTTTTGGCTCCTCCCTTTGGTTTTTTACCACCTATGGGGGGTTTGATGGAACTTGAGATATCAGGTACCGCTCAAGTCCAAAACCTGAAAGTTGTGGACTACACGGAATCTTCTCAGAAACAGGGCTGCTTGAATTAGACATATCATCCTTCACATCAGGCTATTGAAGATTTTCATCCCTAGTGGACTCTGGTTTAGAGTCAATGGCTTCTTGGTCACTCACTGATTCTTCTGGGCACATCGATTCCATCCCTACTTCTGGGGAAAAAATTCTCTTATTTTCATGATATCCACTGAATATTTTATTTTCAATAGTTGCCTTTATAAAAACCAATGCTTTCTTGACTTTCCAAAGTTGCTTTATCAGGAATATTGACATCATCCTCTATAATACAAACTTCTGAATGAAGGTCATATAAAATTCTCATTTGATAATATTCCAAGATGCTGTTCTCCCTTCCAGGGCCCACTGCAGCTGCGCCATCTCCCCGTCCAGGGTGACCGTCAGGGACCGCAGCTTCACACAGAAGCTTCAGGTCGGGTCCATGGCAATGATACCATGCCGCGGCACCTGCCAATCACTTGAATGTTTGGTGCCAAACCCAACCTTTAAATTTTTAATTTTATTTTTATTTATTTATTTGTATTTTTCTGAAGCTGGAAACGGGGAGAGACAGTCAGACTCCCGCATGCACCCGACCGGGATCCACCTGGCACGTCCACCAGGGGGCGATGCTCTGCCCACCAGGGGGCGATGCTCTGCCCCCCAGGGGGCATCGCTCTGCTGCGACCGGAGCCACTCTAGCGCCTGGGGCAGAGGCCAAGGAGCCATCCCCAGCGCCTGGGCCATCTTTGCTCCAGTGGAGCCTCAGCTGCGGGAGGGGAAAAGAGAGACAAAGAGGAAGGAGAGGGGTGGAGAAGCAGATGGGTGCTTCTCCTGTGTGCCTGGCCGGGAATCGAACCTGGGACTTCTGCACGCCAGGCCGACGCTCTACCACTGAGCCAACTGGCCAGGGTTTAAATTTTTAATTTTAAAAGTCCTCTTCACTACATGTAGAAACTTGGGCTGAAGGCCTACTTCTTTATAGAGCTCTTATAACAATTATGGTTGATAAAAACACAATATTAAAAATAAGCATATATCTAAATTGAGGGATAAACAAAATGGCTATATGTGGAAGAAGGTGCCGGGGCAGGGTAACACCACCTACACCATAGCCCCTGTGTCTAGGAAGTTGGTAGCTACTACATAAATGAATTAGCCAGAAAATGCAAGTTAAACAACATACCCATCTCTTTTTTATCCAAAACTGAAAAGAGTTCACAATGAAGGTAGAGCAGGGGAAAGGATAAACATGCAAAGACATAAGCCCAATGTACTCAATGAAAGTTCTCAATAGTTCTCATTTCAGTTATTCAATAATTATTTCCTATTTGTTAGATCACTACTTATTAGACAGCTCTATGTCAAGATATTTCAAATGCAAAGTGTCTGAAATTATTTTTTCATCTCAAATGCAAAGTGTTTAAAGTCATCACCTTCCCTGCTCTCAACCACCAACCCTCATGACGTGTGCCTCTTCCTGTGTTTCCTATTTGGTTAATGATGCCATCATCTGCCATCTCCCCCAATCTGTAGCTATGCAGCTATATTTTTTCACAACACAAGATATTTTCTGCAATTCAGCATTGGTTGTTATATTAGGCCTACTGTTTCAGAATCCCAATTCTAACTTTGTCATGTAATCTACTAGGCATGCAACCCAACAAATGAGTAAAAAGAAAGGGAACTAATATTTGCATGTCTTCTGTGCAGAAGCTACTGTGTTAGGAACTTTGCATGTCATCTTCACACAACCCTGTAAGATACTATGCCAGTTTTAGAGATAGGAAAATCCCAATCTTTCCTAGAAATAGAAAACTAAAAGTCAAAGGAGTTAACTGACATACCTAAGGTCAAGAGAGCTAGTAAGTAAAGAATCTAGGATTTGAACCAAAACCATATAAATTAGAAGCTCATGATAAGTATTTACAGAGAGAAAGTCAATTTCTTCAGCATGTCACAAGAACAAAGCCCTTGCAAGCATGAGTCAGAATTTTACTTCATATCAATAGACACTTAAATAAATATTTGGAGAAGAAGGTGTCAAACAAAAGTCACCTATCCATATGGACAGCCAAACCTCTATTTCATTGTCTTTTCCATAGGATTTCAGTGACTTTATCAAATACACTGTTTAAATCTGATTATTCTTCTAAAAGCTTCACCAATGAAAAGGAAATGAGCCTGACCTGTGGTGGCGCAGTGGATAAAGCGTCAACCTGGAAACGCTGAGGTTGCCGGTTCAAAACCTTGGGCTTGCCTGGTCAAGGCACATATGGGAGTTGATGCTTCCTGCTCCTCCCCCCTTCTCTCTCTCTCTCCCCTCTCTATAATGAATAAATAAAATCTTTAAAAAAAAAAAAAAGAAAAGGAAATGAGCCTGTCTAGTATGACTTATACTTAGTGAACTCATGCTGAGTCCTGCTTCCTTTCCTAAGCTATTACTTCTTACTGATAATTAATCCCCAAAGCCAAGTGTGAGCTCAAGACACATGAATAAAGAAGAGACGATCAAGAATCTGGAAAAGAGACATTCCAAATAAAACTAGTTTGGAAGAAAATCTTTCCAAATAAAGACATGTCAACATTTCTTACATTTTGAGAGTTCATAAACAGTTTAAGAACTGAAAAAGTCAATAAACATATACAGATTATCCAATGTCTGGCAAGAGCATAATTATTTTCTTAGAATTTTGCTCAAAATAATTAATAGTTAGGGTTTAAAAATAGGTCTATTTTCTATTTGACTTCAGCCACTTTAGGAAAGAAAGACAAGGGAAATAGCTAATAGGAAAAAAAGGTAGTAAAGGAAAATTAAGTCAAGGAAAAAACAGATCTTTTATTCAGGTTAAAAAAAACTTAAGTATACAAATGATGAGAAAGAAATTAAATACTGTACTTTTATCTCCAGGTAAGATGGATCGGTAAAATCGGTCCTTCTTTTTCTTCTCCTCTGGATTTGGAGGTAGAGGTTTGGAACCGTGATTTAGGGTTCCAGCGTCTTTGTTACCAGCTCCAATCATAGTGCTGGTGTTTCTCATTGGAGGGGCTGGGGGTTTATCCTGAATGTCTAGGCCGTTATTTGACATTATCACCACCACCAGCAGCTCCTGAAATCAGAAAAAAAAGAACATAACACTTTTATTATTGTTGAGCAAAACAAACAGGTGTTGAAAAGTTTAAAAGAATCCAAATTATCCAGTTCTCGCTCCAGGACCCAGTTCAAGCCCTTCCACTGCATACCATGAGTACTACCGTATTCCGTCAGCAAGACTAAAGCATACAACACCTACTCTGTGCCAAGCCTGATGAAAATGCACAATTGCTTCCCTCTGCAGCCCCCTATTTAGAAGGCATTGGAGAGCACAGAAAACCATGATGATGTAGTTTAAAAGAAAGAAATTTGGCCTGGCCAACCTAAGTATGAATCCCAGAGCCACTTAGTAGCTTTAGAAAAATTTCCTTCATTATTGGGTGCCTGTAGGGCCCGTAGTCACGGCCATCACTGCTATTTACATGCAGGTTCTCACTGGATTCAGGCAGATGGTAAAGAAACAGTGGAGCCAAAGAATGGTGGGCCATTCCTTTATTCAAGACTTGCCCTGGCCAACGAGTAAACACACAGGGAAAACACTTCCCTCTTCATTCAGAGCTCACAAAGCTACTGACATGTTATCCGGTTCTACAACCAGGAGAATCTTCTCTGGTTCCTCCTAGAATCAAAGTCCTCACCAGTCCTAAAGCCCCTCACCTCTGGTTCCCCATCTGCCAACATGGCTTCTTACTCTGCAAAAACTGGCTTCTCCCTTTCCCTGCCATCTCGGCTTCTCCCTGCTTCTCCTCCTTCCTCTCTTTCTCCTTCCTTTTAAAACTTTTCTGGCTCAAAAACATCTCCTCCAGCAAACATTAGCGTAACAATGGCCCTTCCCAAGCAGGAAGGTAATTTGCAGTTTCACAGATCACATACCTGGTGATGCCTAGCACCATTTTCCAACACTAAAAGTGAGCAAACCCAAAAAATACAAATTTTACAAACTCATTTGCCATTTATTCATTCACATGAAGATTAAATAAAACTGCTAACAGCTCTATAAGAGTGAATTCTCTGCCTAACTCTAATTTTATAACCTAAAAAAAAAATCACATTCCCTCTCTGGAATGGACTATGTCATTATATCAGCTATGTATTTGCCCCTTTGAGTAGTACGAACATTCATGTACAATCATCCTTGTGCCTCCTGACCACCCAGAGTACAATTTATTTAAAAAATGTGTAAGGCAACATTAAAAAAAGGCAATTGTGTGTTCCTCTTGTTTCCATAAATTGGTTATCAAACAAACATGATTTTAAGTTAATAAAACTGGAACTGGAACTAATTTCATTTTTTTTAAAAAAAAAAAACTCACTCCCAGGGGTCAGCAAGTATCAAAAACCTCAACAAAAGGGTTACAAAACCTGTAAAGCTGCAGTTTTATAAATAGTTTAATGAAATATAGCAAGACCCATTCATTTACATTATTGTCTATGGTTTCTTTCACATTCCAATGGCAGGGCTGAGTGGTCGCAACAGAGACTGCATGCCCACAGATCTGAAATAACTTATTATCTGGTTCTTTATAGGAAAAGTTTGCTGACACCAGGCCTATATCACTCCTGCACTCTCTTCCTTCCTCTAAAACTTGATCTAGTTTTAAATATATGATGGGTCAATGCAGTAACCATCCTATTCTATATGATGCTGGATTTGCTGGCAATCTCTAATGTTTCTGGAAAATACTAGAAGGAATGAAATAATTTTTTTTAAAAAAGGAAAAATAATCCCTATCACATGGCAGCAATGGTTTTATTGAAGATAGACATTATTACCTCAAATAAGTGTCAATGCACAGACATGAATGTTTCCAGAATTTCTTGCACGCTACAGCGGAAATTATATATCTTGAACCATGACTACTTAAAATATAAGGTCCTTAAAGTCAAACACAGAAGTGTTTTGGAGACTAAAGTTTTTAATTAAAAAAAAAAAGTGTAATAACCACCAAGAGCTTTTTAGAAAATAGAGATGCCCTGAAAAGAAAAATATAGAGAGAAAGATGCCCTGGTTTGACCCACCCACAAATTCTGATTTAGTATGGCTAAGCTAAGGCCAAAAATCTGCAACTCAAAAATTAATGATTGCAATGCCAGCCAGATTTGAATACCACTGCTTTAGATACCAATGCTATAATCAAAATCTATAGGAGTCATTTTAACATTTTCTAATAAATGCAGAACTAAGTGATCCCCTGCATTCATTTTTTTTCTGCAATCCTTTCTCCACATGCCCTTTGGAAATGTTCTCATTTCTAAGGAGTTAGGTGTCTCCTCCAGAATCCCAAGGCAATGGGTATTATTTCCAGGTTATTACATTTGTTTTTACTATGTTATACTTGTCTTCGCCCAGAGCTAGAATGTTCCCCAAAGGGTGGTCTCCATTTTGTCACCTTTACAATCTAAAATTGCCAAAAGTACAGTACCTGACTCACAGGAGATTCAACAAATATTTTAATTAATCAAGAGTAATACAGGCCCTGGCCAGTTGGCTCAGTGGATAGAGCATCAGCCCAGCATATGGAGTTGGCAGGTTTGATCTCCAGTCAGGGCACACAGGAGAAACAACCATCTGCTTCTCTCCCCACTCCCTCTCCCCCTTCTCTCTCTCTTCCCTTCAGCAGCCAGTGACTTGATTAGTTCAAGTGTCAGTCCAGGAGCTGAGGAGAGCTCAGTTGGTCCTAGTGTCAGCCTCAGGTGCTAAAAACAGCTCATTTTATTCGAGCATCAGCCCAATACAGGGGTTGCCAGATAAATCCCAGTCAGGGTACATGCAGGAGTCATTCTCACTATCTCCCCTCCTCTCACTTAAAAAAAAAAAAAAAAGAGTAATACCTTACCATTAAGGAGTTCAGGACAGATGAAAATGTAAGGTTTTTCCTAATCAGACATTGACCCACCTTACAAACTAAGCCACCATTCCTGAATACAGCTTACATTCAGACTACACCTCAGAAATCTCTGTTCTCCTGAATTTGCCTTTCTAGTATTTTACCCTTCTCCTATCCCTCCAATGCTTCTGGTCAATGATTTCTCCTACCTCTGGATGATAAAAATCTTACTCATTTTTCAAGGTCAAATTCAAACTTCATTTCTTTGTATAATTCATCCTGACCTTCCTCTGACAAACCAACTGCTCCTTACTTCTCTTTTTAAACAAAAGAAATCAAGTCAGCAAGGACAAGCTTGTTCATCTAGATTCACTTTTGGGTGGTGTGTGATTCATTCATTTCTTCCAGTTTCAGATTTGCTTTTGTTTTCCCTACCAGACCCAACTCAAGTCCCTCAGCTGTCCCAAAGAGAACTTCTGGCTCAGTGCTCAAGAATACCTTCCCACTCCCAACTGCCAGTTCCAAAATGATAATGATACTCCCCGCGGCCACCTGATCCCCTAAGCAGACCCTTCTTTACCCCTCCAGCCAACAACTTTGTTGACTGTAACTCCCTTTCAGGACCACAGCCCAGAACCGTGCCAAATAAAGGCTTCATCAACCTTTCAGATACAGCTTTACTGCATTTCTCAGTTTTTTCACCAGGCTTGAAGAATTCTTGGAGGCAGAGCTCTACTT
Source organism: Saccopteryx bilineata (assembly GCF_036850765.1). Taxonomy (NCBI): domain Eukaryota; kingdom Metazoa; phylum Chordata; class Mammalia; order Chiroptera; family Emballonuridae; genus Saccopteryx; species Saccopteryx bilineata. The sequence goes on along the minus strand of NC_089490.1, from coordinate 343,520,039 downwards.
TCAAAAAGATTCCAAATTACTTAAAACATAAAATCTGCTGTTAAAACACAACGTTTGAATTCTCCATACCATAATCCAGGTCATCCAGCCTATGCCTGAAACCTCCAGTGACAAGAAATCCACCGTCTCAAAAGTCAGCTTATTCTATCTTTGTTCACCTCCTTTAGAGAGTTCTCACTTATATGAAGTTCTACCTCACACTACATGGAATCACTTGTTCACACACTGGCCTCCCCTTTTACTGCCCTCCAGCCTTAGGTTATGAACTCCCTTAAAATACAGAGTTCAGTCTTACTTGTTTCTCAATATCCAACACCAGACCTGGCAAAGAACAGGTAATCAATAAGAATTTATTGAACAAATAAACAAATAAAAGAATGGGTGAACAGATAAACAAAACTACTTCCATCTATTAGTCCTAAATCCTATTTCTTAGGGCTATTCAGAAAAGATTATTGCCTCTTCCCCAGACAGAACTTTAGATTCTTGAAATCATCTTTCAAGATCGTCCCCCCAAATCAAAGAGATTAAGAAGCACAAATTGCCAGTTATAAAACACAGTCGCAGGGATGTAAAGTACAGCATAGGTAATATAGTCAATACTTTTGTAGTAATGCTGTATGGTGTCAGATGGGTGCTAAACTTATCAGGCTGATCACTTTGCAAATTATATAAATGTGTAATCTCTATGTTGTGTACCTGAGACTAATATATATAATAGTGTATGCCAACTATAATTGAAAAATTTTATGTACTTTATTATTTTTTAATTAATTTATTTATTTATTCATTTCTTTAGAGAGGAGAAGGAGAGACAGAGAGAGAACGGGGGGAGGAGGTAGAAGCATCAACTCCCATATGTGCCTTGACCAGGCAAGCCCAGGGTTTCGAACCGGCGACCTCAGCATTTCCAGGTCGACACTTTATCCACTGCGCCACCACAGGTCAGGCAAATTGAAAATTTTTTTAATTAAAAATTTTTTAATACAGTGAAAGAATAAAAGACGCTTCCTAAATCTATTTTCTTAATGCTAAACACTGCCAGTAACTTCAACTCACAGAACACAATTTTGTGCCTTCCTTATCCTTCCCTCTGAACTTAGGTGGACTTACTGTTTTTCTATTATTTTTTCAGTTTCCCTGTAACCCTCCGGCCAGTCCTTTCCGATGGTATCTCCACAAGTTTCACCCCCTTTACATTTCATAGGTCCCCTCACTGTTCATTCTGTCCATCTATATTCAGCACAATACTCACCACATTTTAAAACTTACACTACTTTAAACTTTGTTTACAAAAAATAAGTCCAAGAGAAAGAAGAAATACACTCAACTATTGTATAAGGAGACCAAACACATCTTAAATTGTCTACTAGTCTCTGTAGGCCAGTTTGGGAGAATGACAAACCAATGTCCTCCAACATGCTACATACAGTATAAAGCCAGGCCTAAGGCCAACATGTAGAATAATAGTTCAGATGGCATCCCTCTATCCACCCTAGACAACAAACCAATATAACAGACAGAAAGACAGGGTTACTGTGAGCTTTCAAAAAACTACTGTTATGATGATATAGTAAAAAGATGGCTGGAGTTAAAATCAGGAGACCAGAGTTTAATTCCTGGCTCTGTTATTCATCAGCTATATAAGTCCCTTTACTTATGAGCTTAAGTCTGTTGTTTCCCATTATGTAGTCTCTAAACAGACACTGGTCAAGAAGCAACCGATAAGGGGAAGATTTTGTGTCTCTTTTTCTGTAAAAAGCATCAAGGTTAATGCTAGAGTAGAAAGCAGGTAAAGAAAATACTTTTAAAGTGGCCACAACGTGTAAGGTCCTTTACATACTGGATGAAACAAGACACAGATTCAGGGCAAGAACATGCTCACCAACAACTACTTCTTTCCACTTTATCACATCTGGATTCCACAGCCACTAGTATAAAACAGAGCAAGATAATCAAAGATATTAAGATACACATAACATCAAAGCCAGAAGCAATCTTAGAGGTCATCTAATCTGACCAACTCATATAACAGATAGAAATACTAAGTTAAAAAAAGAAGAGGAAGAAAATTACCTAAGATCACACAGCAATTTAAAAATGGCAATTAGAACCCAAGCCTTGGCCCTGGCTGGTTGGCTCAGTGGTAGAGCGTCAGCCTGGCGTGCGGAAGTCCCGGGTTTGATTCCCGGCCAGGGCACACAGGAGAAGCGCCCATCTGCTTCTCCACCCCTCCCCCTCTCCTTCCTCTCTGTCTCTCTCTTCCCCTCCCACAGCCAAGGCTCCATTGGAGCAAAGATGGCCCGGGCTCTGCCCCAGGCGCTAGAGTGGCTCTGGTCGCGACAGAGCAACGCCCCTGGTGGGCATGCCGGGTGGATCCCGGTCGGGCGCATGCAGGAGTCTGTCTGACTGCCTCCCCGTTTCCAGCTTCAGAAAAATACAAAAAAAAAAAAAGAACCCAAGCCTTCAGATTCTCTGCCAAAGGATTTTCCAAATATATTTGAGGTAATTCTAGCCCCTTTGTACATTTCTGACCTGAATTTTGCTATTTCTGATTTACATTTAGGTTAGTCAAATATAGCCAATAGCAAATACAGAAATATATAAGCATGTTTGGGCTGGACTTGATTGATATTTACCAAATTTCTGCCATGAGCTAAGTACCAGAAAAGACATACAAATTCTTGGTCCTCATATCTGCCATGTGAAAGTTATATACCTTTTGCTGCAGTTGCAGGTTCTTCATTCAAGTACAATCCAAATCAATAAATTTTTACTATGTACTTACATGTAAGGTACTATACCAGAAACCAGGAATTTGGAAATAAATAAATGAATAAGATGTGATCCCAACTCTAGAAATTCTCACAGGCTAGAGAGCAGGAGAGACAGGACCTAGAAAACCACACTGCCAGGCCATTTGTAATCAGTGCTGTGGAACAGTTAATAATCAATAAAATATCAGAAGACAAAACAAAGGAAATTATATTGAATTAAGGTGATGAGGTAGTATTAATAAGGGTATGGCCTTGGCCAACTGGGTCAGTGGTAGAGCGTCAGCCCAGTGTGTGGATATCCCAGGTTCAATTCCCTGTCAGGACACACAGGAGAAGTGCCCATCTGTGTCTGCTTCTCCACCCCTCCCCCTCCCCTCTTGCTTTTCTCTCTCTCTCTCTCTCTCTCTCTCTCTCTCTCTCTCTTCCCATCCTACAGCCATGGCTTCATTGGAGTGAGTAGGCCCCATTCTCAGGTGCTGAGAATGGCTCATGGCCTCCACCTCAGGCGCTAAGAAGAGCTTGGCTGCTGAGCAACAGAGCATCACCCCACATGGGCCCAGCATAGCCCTCTAGTAAGCTTGCCGAGTGGATCCTGGTCAGAGTGCATGCGGGAGTCTGTCTCTCTGCCTACCCTCCTTTCACTGAATTAAAAAAAAAAAAAAAAAAGAGTACAGGTATATTAAAGAATAAATAGGTCAGACTAGTGGTCTTTGACTTTTGACTATTAGAATCCCTATGAGCCTTTTAAAATAACAACTGAAGTACTTGCAGGCGTCCCCAAACTACGGCCCGCGGGCCGCAATGCAGCCCCCTGAGGCCATTTATCCAGCCCCCACTGCACTTCTGGAAGGGGCACCTCTTTCATTGGTGGTCAGTGAGAGGACCACTGTATTTGGCAGCCCTCCAATGGTCTGAGGGACAGTGAACTGGCCCCCTGTGTAAAAAGTTTGGAGACCCCTGATAGAGGGAAGTCTACTAAGTATCTACAACTTGCTTTGAAATGCATTTTTAAAAAGTAAGATTGATTAATGAATGAACACAGGGATGTCATATAACATACATGTCAATATATAATACATAATAGATGTGATAAAGCAAGTATATAAAAATGTTTATGATAGAAGGATCTAGATGGTTATATAAGTATTCATTATAAAATTCTCTGAACCAGGCTATACGCCTGAAAATTTTCCTAATAAAAAGTTGAGGCTTATATGACCCAGCAATCCCTCTACTGGGTATATACCCCCAAAACTCAAAAACATTAGTATGTAAAGACAGGTGCACCCCCATGTTCATTGCAGCATTGTTCACGGTGGCAAAGACATGCAAACAATCACAGCGTCCCTCAATAGAGGACTGGATAAAGAAGATGTGGTACATATATACACTGGAATAGTACTTAGCCATAAGAAATGATAACAAAGTGATACTTATGACAACATGGATGGACCTGGAGAACATTATACTGAGTGAAATAAGTAATTCAGAAAAACTGTATGATTTCACACATAGGTGAAATATAAAACTGAGAATCATGGACATAGATATGAGGGGGAGGGGAAGGAAAAGGAGGAAGGGAGTAAAAAGGGACAAATATAAGGTGACAAAAAATGATTTGACTATGGGTGATGGGTATACAACATAATTGACTATTTAAATGATGTGGAGACGTTTACCTAAAATCTATGTACTCTTGTTGATCAGTGTCACCCTGTTAAATTTAATTTTCTAAATAAATAAAAAGTTGTGGATTAAGAGCTCTAATTTAATTAGTCTGGGTTAGCCCCAGGCATTGGTATAGTACCTGGACCAAAGAAAACAGATCATAAATAAATAAATAAATAAATAGATGGTTTTGATGAAGAGCAATGATGACAAATGCATCCCAGACCACAGGAATAACATAAGTATGAGAGTACATACAGTGTGGTAGAATATAACATGAAAAGGAAAAAGTAGGTCACAGGGATCACAGAGGGTCTTTTATGTTCTGCACACTTACAGCACTTTCAGTTAGAAAAACGGTCCCTTCTAAGCAGTTCTAGATCTGTGCAGTGCATGTCTCAGGTTAAAAATAAAAGATGACACTGTAAGGCTGTAGAGAGATGACAATGAAAAAAGAGGTGCGGCCTGAAGGACAGACCAGCTGTCACCCATCTGCAGTGGATACTCTGTGATGCCCAGTCACACAGTGAGATTCGGGGAGTTTGGAAGAGTTCTCTAACTGCCTAGAGACTTCCAAAATTCTAAAAAATAAAAAATAAATTTAAAAAAGATTAAAAAGAAAACAGCAGTTTCCCCAGAGAACCTTCGAGATAAACTGTCTTTACAAATAGGATTTCAGCTTTCATTTGGGACTGATACTTGAATAATCACTCATATTAGATCACATGTAGCAGTTTATAGAAAGCTTGGAAATCTGTTCAATTGGTATCACTTCTCAATTGTTCATGTAAATGTTTCTTTATCACCTACTATTTGCCAGGCTGTGCAAGGTGCTGGGAATAAAACAGTGAGCAAGTAGGAAGAAACAAAATCTCAGAGATGTTGCCAGTCACCCAGGGTCACATAGCTAGTGGGCAGCAAAGGCAGGACCTGAAATGAAATATGTACCTAAGACCTCCTCTCTTTCCACTGCACCACACTTCACTGTTCACTCTAGAGGCAAGGGAACGAACCAGATCAGGGGTCCCCAAACTTTTTACACAGGGGGCCAGTTCACTGTCCCTCAGACTGTTGGAGGGCCAGGCTATAAAAAAAACTATGAACAAATCCCTATGCACACTGCACATATCTTATTTTAAAGTAAAAAAACAAAACGGGAACAAATACAATATTTAAAATAAAGAACAAGTAAACTTAAATCAACAAACTGACCAGTATTTCAATGGGAACTATGGGCCTGCTTTTGGCTAATGAGATGGTCAATGTCCGGTTCCATATTTGTCACTGCTAGCCGTAACAAGTGATATAACGCGCTTCCGGAGCCCTGACACGTGTCCTGCGTCACTGGAAGTAGTACTGTATGTGAGCTACATCGCGCTTTGTGGCGCTGCCAGATACAGTGCTCCTCTCACTGACCACCAATGAAAGAGGTGCCCCTTCCGGAAGTGCCGCAGGGGCAGATAAATGGCCTCAGGGGGCCGCATGTGGCCTGCGGGCTGTAGTTTGGGGACCCCTGAACTAGATAATCTCTAATAACCCCTTAGACCAGTATTTAAAATGAAGGAGGGACAGGAAAAAAAAGAAATAAAACTTGTTTGGTATACTAATCATATTTCTCAGTTCCAACGACTCAGAGCAGCTGAGACTGGGCATGAGCACACTCCCCCCAGGACTGGGGAGTACTGCATGCCCTTGACACCTTCTTATGAGAATCTGATCTTTAATTAAATTGTGCCAGGAGGTTTTCTTTGGCAGAGGCCTAGAATGCTGCAATCTTGAATTTGCTGAGGGATGTCCTTCTGACGCAGCAAAGACACTCCCGCTCTATAGCCTTCGGCCACTTGCTCTGGTTTAGCAACAATAAAACAACTGCTGAGGTAGCAGAGAGGAAAACTGGAGGCCGTTTCTGGGCTGTTAGGAAAGCTACTTCAATTTCTAACTCTCAGCTTCCTCAGTAAACTACAAATAAGGCTATCTACTAATAGAGTTATCATGAGAATTAAAAAGCATATATAAAAGCATCTAGAATGCTACTGGGCGCAAAATAAATGTCCAATAAATATTTGTTCACATCCCCCACCCATCTTTCCTGTTCTTCTCTACTACACCCTAAACTTGTCATTCAGCTCAATATGCTTTCATACCCTAGCTTTGCCCACACTGTTTTCTCTGCCTAAAATGTTCCAACTTGTCTTCCAAACAAAGTCCTGCTCCTTCTTCAAGACCCAGCTTGACTCGCTTCCTCTATGAAAACATCCACAGAAGCCCACCCTCACATCTACCTTTCCCCCACTTTAATAGCATTTTATACAACTTCTATGCAGCAGTTTCCACATTTCATCATATTAACCTCACCAGACCATGAACAACGCAAGGGATAAAAGTGAATCTGATTAACCCAGAGTCCGACCCAACACAGACCTGGTAATAGGAAAGGCTCACTGACTAAGGCAACCTGTTTTGGAGGGGGGTGAAACAAAGGCAGGAACTGGAAGGATCTTAAAAAATCAGTCCATTTCAAACTTTTATTTTATAGTGGGAAACCTGAAACCCATAGGGGTATGCAATTTATTTAAGATCACACAATGAAATAGTGAGAAGGACGTGACTAGCCTCTGGTAATTCTGATTCTCTTAGAAAACACTCTTTCTACACTAATAATTATCTAAGGCAGAATGAACAAAGAGTCATACCTGGGAGGCTTCCTGCACTGGACAGGTATGGAGGCAGCACAGTGAAATGGAAAAGGCAGAGAGATGTGGTGTCAAACTTAAATTCACTAAGGCTGGCCCTGTACCCTTAATCCTCACCTCCCTCCGCCAATCACACCTGTACATCTTCCTCATTCCTACCAGCCCTGCAGAGTCACTAGAGTTACTTGCAGAAACAAGCACCAAAGATCTTAAAATCCTCTCCCTACCATCCTGGGAAATTTCTGACCTGCAGCCCCAGCTACTGCTGGTTGAGCTATTCCCAGCAGTAAGCTTCAAATCACTAGACTTAGCAATGAATGGCCTGACCTGAGAGAATCATCACTAAAAAACCTGAAGCCCATACAATCTGAGAGCTGAAAAGAACCAATAAGGCACCTGGTTTAACCTTCCAAGAAACACTGGCATCTGTTCTACTGTCTCCTAGATGGATGACCTTCCAGGCAATCTCTGCCTGAACATACCCTGTGATTTCCCACACCACCACATGCTGCCTCAAAGGAGCACTTTCTCTTGAAAGTATTAAGAACCAAAGCATGAAAAGGGACTGCCCTCGTCCTCTAAAGGACATCCAGACTAAGCCAGTCAAGCTTCCAGTGTCCAACTACTTCAGACACCCTTAATCACCCAAATTCTCATCCCCAACCCTTTCTGTATGCCCACTAATCTGACCAAATTCCTTGCCCCTTCCCAGCTCTAGAGCCCTTTCACTGTTTTCCTTTGGAACTTCCATTTGTCAAGGGCTATCTGTCCTTGCCTCCTTACCTTAAAAGAAGCCTGCTTGTCTTTGTCTTTGTCTTTTTTGTATGTGTGTGTCCTTTTTTCATTAGATTCTGCATAAGTGAAAGATAATTGGGAACCTGTTGTAGAATTAATTATGCTAACCAGTGCCTCCCCCCCAAAAAAATTCAATTAAAAAGAAAAAAACTGGTTGTCACCTGGAGAAGAGCTCTCTCTAGCAGCCCTGTCAACTGGAGGCTGTGTTTACTCTCACACCCAACCTATCAGTGTTGTCCTTAATCTTCAGTGCATTTCATAAAACCATTCCTTCCTCTTCCTCTTATAAAAGCCTTTATTCCTTTTAGTAGTCTCTACTGGCTACTATCATACTTCCATGCTGCCTAAATATCCACTCGTTGGTCGCCCCACTCAAAGAATTTAGTTCCTAGGTCAGTCTTCTTCTGTACCACAACAGTTATCATTCTAGGTGACTTCTGCAGCCACATTAATAACTCCAGCCACTTCATTTGCTGACCTCCAGTCCAGCTTAGCCAATATTCCCACGATCATACGCGGAACCTTATCTCCAAAATTTGCATTAACTACAACCTGGAACGAATTCTATATATACTCCAAACACAACCTCCTATCCATGCAGCTCACCTATTCAAGAACTTCTATTACAATTCTTAGACTTCACTTTGAGTTCCAATACACTATCCAGTAACCCCTGCCTTCACTTCTTTTTCCCTATTGTCCATCAAAATCATTCAAAAAATAAAAAATCATCAATCCTCTAAAACTCAATAACCACACACACACAAAAAGAACCTGATTCAAAAATAGGAAACAGACTTGAATATACATTTCTCCAAAGAAGGTACACAAATAAGACATTCAATTTTACTAATTATTAGGAAAATGCAAGTCAAAATCACAACGAAATACCACCTCATACCCATTAGAATGGCTATTATTAAAAAAAACAGAAAAGAAAAGAAAAAGAAAAACAGAAAACAAGTGTTGGTAAGGATGTGGAGAAAATGGAACCCTTGTGCACTGTTGGTGGGAATGTAATATGAAAAAGTCACTGTAAAAAACAGTACATGCCTGACCAGGCAGTGGCACAGTGGATAGAGCGTCGGACTGGGATGCAGAGGACCCGGGTTCAAGACCCCAAGATCTCCAGCTTGAGCGCGGGCTCATCTGGTTAGAGCAAAAAGCCCACCAGCTTGAACCCAAGGTCGCTGGCTCCAGCAAGGGGTTACTCGGTCTGCTGAAGGCCCGCGGTCAAGGCACATATGAGAAAGCAATCAATGAACAACTAAGGTGTCGCAATGTGCAATGAAAAACTAATGATTGATGCTTCTCATCTCTCTCCGTTCCTGTCTGTCTATCCTTCTCTCTGACTCACTCTTTCTCTCTGTAAAAAAATAAACAAATAAAAAAAAATTTTTAGAAAAACAAAAAAACAGTACAGCGGCTGTGGCCAGTTGGCTCAGAGTCAGAGCACCAGCCCAGCATGTGAAAGTCCTGAGTTTGATTCCCAGTCAGGGCACACAGGAGAAGTGACCATCTGCTTCTCCACCCCTCCACCCTGCTATCTCTCTCTCTCTTCCCCTCCTGCAGCCATGGCTCGAATGGCCCTGGGCACTGAGGATGGTTCCACAGCTTCAGCCTCAGGTGCTAAAATAGCTTGAGTGCCCAGCAATGAAGCTGCAGCCCAGCTGGGCGGAGCATCACCTGGTAGGGGCTTGCCCGGTGGATCCTGGTCAGGATGCATGTGAGAGTCTGTCTCTGCCTCCCCACCTCTCACTTAATAATAAAAAAAAGAAAACAGTATAATAGCACTGCCTTACAAAATTAAAAATAGAATTACTGTATGATCCAGCAATTTCACTGCTGGGTATATACCCAAAAGAACTTAAAGCAGGGTCTCAAGGAGATGTCTGTATACCCATGTTCATAGCACCATATTCACAATAGCCAATGTGGGTGCAACCCAAGTGTCCACTGACAGATGAATGGATAAGTAAATTGCAGCATGTTATGCAATATGCAATGGCATGGATAAGCCTTGAAGACACTATGCTAAGTGAAATAGACCAATCACAAAAGGACAAACACTTTATGATTCCACTTACATGAGGTACTTAGGGTAGTCAAAATCATAGAGACAGAAAACATGATGGTGGTTGACAGGGCTGAATATGTCTCTCTTAGATATATTCAGTCATTCAACAAATATTTATTGAATACCTACAACATACCAGTACACATCACTTCTCGGCCTTTTAACTAAGGTCAAGTGCACAATGTACCAGTACTAATCTAGTTGAATAAGACAGTCCCTGTGTTCATGGAGTATATGAACTAGTAAGAGAGGCAAACAGAGAAATAAGCAAATAAATATACATTTCAGCTCTATAATAAAAATTAAAGAGTAGTGCATGTGAAAGGGGGAAGGGGAGACAGCGGCGAAGATGATACATAAAATAAGGTGATCAGAACAGAGGAAGAGACACTTAAGACCTGACTGAAACGAGACAGCAGATCACAGTAATCATATATGAAAGCATTTTAGGTAGAGGAAGCAGTAAGTACAACCGTTCTAGATATGAATATTGCAGGCACGGAGAACAGAAAAAGGCCAGCCAGACAAGAGTTGAGTGAACAAGGAGAATGTGGTAGAAGACTGAGATTAGAGATGACAGCCAGAGGTCAGATTATGCAGGCTCTTAGGGACACAATAAATCTGAATTTTGCCACAAGTGTGAGAACACTCTGAAGAGTTCTGAGCAGTGATCTCGGGGGAGTAAAGGAAAAGTAGTGAGACCAGTAAGAAGTTATTTTAATATTCCTAGTGAAAACTGATGGTGGCTTGAACGGATGGCAGTAGGTAGAAAGAACTATTGCAAAGGGAGATATGTTTTGAAGGTAGAGCCAAATGACTTAGAGACTGTATGTACAGTATGAGAAAAAAGGAAAACTCAAGCTTATCTCTAAATTTTTTACCTGACCTGAGAACACCGGGTGAATATAAATATCCTATAGTGTCTCCAGGTCAAACAGACACACACACACCTCTCCCTGGACACCCACACTGTCCTCCAAACACCATTTATTTCTTTGTTCACCTTTATAGCAAAACTTCTCAAAAGAACTGTCTACTTACACTACTTCCACTTCCTCCCCTCCTGTTTGCCAACTAACAGCCTACTATTTCACCAAAAGCAATCTCGTCAAGATTACCAATCATCTCCATGTCGCCACATCAAATGGTCACTATTCTGTCCTCACCAATTCAATCTCTCAGCAATATTCAACATAACTGATCTCTCTTTCCTTCAAATGCTCTACTTTCTTGGCTTGTGGGGATGCCCATTCACCTGGCTTTCCGTCTATCTTTCTGTCTACTCTTCCCTCTGCAGACTCTTCCTTCACTAGCTATCCTCTATATATCCAAGACTAGGAACCACCATCCCTCATACACTACATTCTTCCCCAAATGACATCGTTCATTTCCAGGGCTTTACATATCATTTGTAGTGGTTTTCAATCTTTTTACATTTGGAGACTGATGAAAATAGGAGAATTATTTTGGGGACAGCTAAGACAGAAATCACCTTGAGCATAAGCAAATGCAACTAAGACCATTGGGTCTATAATCTGCATACGACATCAGGGTGGTTGATTCTTTCACAGACCTGCACAAAATTTCTGGCAGAATGGTCCAGGGACTGACAGTTGAAAAACACTGATCTATATATATATTGACAATGCCCACATGTTTATCTCTAGCCCAAAAGCTCTCTTACAGACTAAAAACAATCTGTTAAACAACTCCCCCTGTATTTCTCATCAGTATCTTAAACCTAACATGAACAAATGGAACTCTTGCTTTTCACAGCTCCTATCATGAATTTTAATTCTATTTGCTTACTTATTATACATCTTGCTCAATAAACAAGAAGCTTCATAAAGTAGCAACTAAGTCGATTATTTTTACCAGTGTACACCTAGCAACTAAATAGTGCTCAGCGAGAGTACAAACCAAGCACACCAAGATTTATTAGATACTGTGGCTGTTCTCAGAATATTCACATACTAATGGGACGAGCAGATGCATACACCACAGTGATAAGACAGCATGGTAAGCATCAGTCTGAGTGCTAAGAGGAAGCACATGAGGGCTTCATGCATCCAAAAGAGGGGCCCTCAGTGGGGGAAAACTTCCTTAAGAAGGTGACTTCAGAGTTTACCCCTGTAAGTAAGAATAAGTATAGCTAAGAAGTGCCTACTATATATTTTTATTTTTATATAGAATTATTCATAAGCTTTACTGTAGCTCTTCAAGGTAGGTATAAGTATCTCGGTACTAAGTAGTAGAACCAGAATTTGAATTGAGGTCAGTCTGCTTACAAATTCCTACCCCTCTTCTTTTTTTTTCTCTCTATATCTCAAGGCATCATTAAAAACAATACCATTATACTTGCCACCTACTATCTGTTTGACCTCAAACAAATCACCATACCTCTCAACCTCAGTTTTCAGCATGAGGCTCAATTATTAGTCTCCAAATCATTCTCTATCTAGCTCTCTTCTTTTCCTTTATTATTAAGGATTGAGGCTCCATTTTAGTCCATGAGCAACCCCAGGTACTTCTTTCAGGCTGCAGCATCTGAACATTTTTCAAGGCTAAACATGCATTCAGGAACAACTACAGTAACATCTGTATACAGCACTTTACTGTTTACAAAGCAGTTCAGACATTCATTATTGCATTCGATCTTCACCAATCCTATGAGCTGTTAAATCTTTATATTACAGAGGCCAATGAAAGTAAAATGCCTAACCTAGCTCCATATGGTCTCTGGAATCTACCTACTGCCCGCCAGAAAATGAATTTAAGAAAATTAGAGGGATGAGGGGTAAGGGGAAGGAGAGGAAGAAAGCAAATGATTCATAGAGGAAGCTCAGCACCAAGTCACCCAAATGGCCTAGAGCCAGGAGAGCTTAACAGCGGCCAAGTCTCTTTCCCTTCCAAGGTAATGAGTGTCTGTTTGGCCATGGCACAGTGACCTCGCATACAGAACTGTTCTTTTTCTTCTCAGCAACACCTAGAGTCTAATCCCACAGGTAGACAGAAAGTGTCTATAAGAAAACTCTGTTTACTCTATATGTGCACACAGGTCCCGCGATAACATGGTATAACAGGTGTCACCTTTAAAGAAGATATGATTAGTACCCAGCTCTGTCAATGATTTGATGAATCAAAAGTCCCTCTGTGTTATCACACCCCTTTGCATTTCTTACATCACATATACTTATCACATGAGGCTACAACCCACACTCCTTGACCGGTACTAGAAGGCAGCAACTGAGTCCGATTTCCATTTTTTGCACCCCCAGCACCTGGCAGCATAACTAACACAGAATAGATGGTTCAGAGAATGCCTGATGATGAATGAATGCCCTAGTCAAAGCTTTTTGTATAAACACACATTCCACATTCTAGTCTAGACAGCAAGTGCCAGGAAAACAGCAGTCCTGTTTCATCTCTGCTTCCCCTCTTGCTCTCCTACATTGAGGACACTGCCCAAGGAAAGTTTGCTGAGTAGAAACAAACCAGTCCAAAAAGCCAGGCTTCAGAGGGAAAGAGAATTAATCTATATGTTCCTCTTTCCCACCACACCCACCACTGTCCTCAAATAAGCCCTATCTCATTCAGGCCACCCTCTTCTTCAAAAGACCACTGCTCTCCCCCAGAACTCCTCCTTCTCCCCCTCCCCATCCCTGCTATCCCCCTCATCTTCGCTAGGCTCACACAGTCTTACCCCTTCCTCCAGGTCAGCAACACCTCAGAGCTGCCAAAGAGTCTGTTCCTCTCCCAGTCACTCTCACTAGAATGTGAGCGTCTCTCCTCCTACGCTGGACTTCAAGCTCCCCACCTCCCATCTCACTCCCTACTGCCTGCTGCTGTCCACTCCCATCCAGGAAGAAGGTAGGGAACAAATCCAGGGAGAAAGACGGCTTATTGGCAGGACCAAAGCAAGGTACAGAGGCAGTAAGGAGAGAAACTGGCACTTGGAGAAGATAGGATTTGTAAGTAAAAGCCAAAAGCAAGGGAGTTATGTAGTGTTTGGACCTCACAAACACCACAGCAAAGGTTCCTACAACCAGTCACCCACTAATAATGAGAAAGCTTAACAAAATTTTCTAAGAGGAAGAGAAGAAAGCCTAATGAAACAGGAGAAGGACCCAAGAGAGGGAAGGAAAAACTATCAGTGGATGGGGAAGGAGAAAGAAAAGGGAAGCAGAAAGGGAGCAGGAAGAAGGGAGAAAGTAAGGGTGGGAGAAAAGGTAGGTTGGGGGCAGAACAGAAAAAATAATCAAGAATAAGAAATAGAAAGAAAAGTAGGGAGACAGAAATCAGGAGGAGGAATCATAGAAAAACTAGGGAGAGGATAGAGGTCCGAAATAATCACGTTAGACTTAGTATCAGGACTGACGTGCATTTCCTAGCCCCAGATAATCAAGAAAGAAAGATTATAGTGATTAAAACATTACACCAACCCAAGGTCTGTTGTTAACTTGGCAGAGTAAGAAGGGGGCTCTGGAGAAGACAGCCTATTTTAAAACTGCTTTATTTCCAAGTTGCAAAAGAATTGGCCATTTCGGAGAAAAACCACTAGCATACCTTGACCTGTTTCTTCCTATCCCACTTCCCTACACCCCACATATCCACACTCAACACCAAAACAATCAGCATTCTCAACCTCTCCTTGCCCAGGAAGTCACTAGGTTCTGAGCAGACCAGCAAGATGCCATCCAAAAGGCTGGCTGGAAGACAGGATCCCAAGGTAGGCTCCCTAAATTCACCTGTCTCCTACAGTGTTGAGGGAGGACATCTCTGCAGCCCATTGATAAGACTTTAAACCAGCTCACCTTTTCAAAAGGCAATTTGACGGCCTGGAAAAGCCCGAATTACAAACAGAATGCAAGCCCTTCACTGAACAGATAAGGAAACTGAGGCCTTCAGAGGCTACCAGAACAGGACCAGCCCCCAATATTCTTCCACAGTTTCCTATCTCCCAGTTCACTCCACCTCTTAACAGGTCACTTATAATATAATGCCCCTCCCCAGCAACCAAGGGAAAAAACCCCGCCATCCTAGCAGGCCATCAGCTAAGCCTGGGTAGAGAAAAGTAGCACCCTAGCCACCAAGCAGAAGGGTGCTTGTAAAGAAGCCCGGTGCCAAAGGCAGAGCAGTTCCCCAAACCCAGCTTCCCCTCACACCCTGCCCTGGCCAGATCTCTGAGTCCAGCACTGGCCTAGCCCCGGCTGGGCTCATTAGACAGGTCCACCCTCAGCCTTCCTCTCATTTAGGATCTCTTAAGGGTGGAGACCCTAAGTCTACCGGACCCTGCATCACCACTGCCCGGAAGCCGATGGAGAGCACCTCCCTCTCCAGCATCGTCCAGCTGGGCCGGCAATACCTGGTGGGGTGAGCTGGGCCCGGCATCTCTGGCTACTGTTTGTGTCGCAGAGCCGCACCTCTCGCCGACTCGGCCTGGCCACGCAAAGCCCTGGCTCCACCCGCGCCTCTGGACTCGGCTGGAGCAGGGTTCCCAGCAGCTCAGCCGCCAGCTCCCGGTGCAGCAGGCTCCCGCCCTCGCAGGGCGCAGGGAAGGCGCTGCTCCGTGGCTGGCGAAGCAGAAGGGGCGGGGGAAGAAGGGAGGCGAGGAGGCGGGAGGAAGCCGCGCTTCTCCTTTCTGAGAAGTACCGAGGGCGGGAAGACTGCTCAACCTTCCCACCGCCTCAGCTCTTCTTCGCCACCTACTCTCCAGCAGAAGGTAATTCTTCACTCAGCCCAGACTTCTCAACGCCTGTTAAGAGTCCTGGATGAGCCCCCCGAGTCTAGGAAGAGAACCTTTGTGCAGAGGGGTCTGGTCTTCAGGAAGACTGAAGTCATCCTAGGATCCATCAGATTAGGCTTCAGAAAAGGAGGCGCAACCACCCTCCCAACCCCCACAAAGCTGTCAGGTTCTAATTCTAATGTCCTAGGGAAAATGACAGGTGGACGCTTCTACGTATTCTAAGCAAAGAAAGCTCTGCAGCAGTTACCATTTATTACGTGTTATCGTGTACCAGGGACTAAAATGTTATGTCCATCTCACCACAATCTTAGGAAGCAGGCACTCTACCAGTTCACACATGTAAAAGCTGAGGTCCAGAAGAATGTGTTTTCATACAATAAGTATTTCTTAAATCAGGCATTGTAATTGGGCCCGGAGCTAAACAACACATCGCAGGACTTTGCCAACCCTGGCCCAGACTCCCTAAATGCCTGTAGAGCCCTTAATCAAAACAATATACAGACACCACACATTGCCAAATGCTCCCTAGGAGGCAATGTGACCTCACCAACACCACCACCCCCCCATGCTGCCCTTAAGAGATATGGCAGGAGTGGGATTATGCAGGGTCTCTTCCAGGTCATAACTAGGAGTTTGGATTTTGTTCTATATTTTAGCAATGGGTAGGCTTTGGAAGGTTTTAAGCGGAATGACAAGATCTTATTTACAATTTTACAAAATCACTAAACAATGAGGAATAGTGGAGGGTGGTAGAAACCAAAAAACAAGTTAGCAGATTCTTTCAGAATTCCTGGAAAGAAAAGATGGTAATGATTTAAATAATATATTGAAAGATGAAATAAAAAGAAACAAGTACATTCTAAGGCTCCAGCTTGGAAACAGCAGCAGAAGTTGCTGAAAGATAGACTATGATAAGTGAGAAACAGCAGTGACTTCCCCAACACTACAAAGCTGATAAATGGCCAAGTTGTCCCAACTATGGTCTGACTCCTAAACTTGTTTTATTTGTCTCTGCCATGTTAGTCAATTTTATAGCAACTGCCATATCCCTCTCCCAACTGCCCAGCAAAAAGCAGGGAACCAGCTTTATGTCCGATTTATATGCGTGCTAGAGAGAAGTTTTATGATATTTATCCATTTTTCCTGACAAATGTCCACACCGCCGTTCAATGTGCCTAAATTAATCTAATTGCAGAAGGGTACCGGGGAAGAACTCATGAGGGCAGAAAGAGCTCTTCTGTTAAGTATTTTTCACCTTTCCCAGGCCCTGAGTATTTGTGCTATTCCAACTACCAGAAGTCCCAAATTTGGTGGGGACAGGGTATTTCTTGAAGACATCTACATTACAGACAGAACGGGTCAATAATACAGATGGGGGGTGTGGGTCTAATGCACTATGATAGCTCAGCTTCCAAGTAGTTTTAGAATGTTCTTTTGACTCCACATCATCCTTCATCTAAATTTATACAGAGTGAATGAGGGTCAGAAACAGCACTCCACCTTGTACATAGTTTTTCAAACTAATAATCAATAACCATAGCGTTTGATCTTACCATATTTCCACATACACCATCCTCTTAGAGACGGCTTTCCAGGCCCCGCAGGAACCTATCCAGGAACAGACAGCTCACTTGCTGTTACCTTAGCACTCCAAGGTGCTGCTTCCTAATATTCAGTCAGGTGCCTCCATAAACTTCAAATTCTGACTCCCAGAGTACTCAGAAAACATCCTTCAGGGCATATCATATAAAAGGTTTCCAGATACGTGTGTTTGGTGATCTGTGGAGCCCCTAAACTTTTTCTCTCCTCCAGAACAAATACCCTGAGTTCTTCTCATCATTTGTTCATTCAACAACTAAGCATCTCATATAAGCTACTTCTTCAAGGAGTTTATGCTCTTGTTATGGTGGTTTTCAAATCTCCCTGTGCATCAAAATTACTTAGGATGGTTTAAAAATAAACTGAAGTCCTACCAGAGATTTTGACTCAACTGATCTGGGATATGGCCTAAGCAATATAGCTTTATAGATATAACTGTAGCTACATAGATATATATCAGAGGACTAATACTATTCAACTTCAATACTTACTGTAAAGCTACTGTGATCTAGAGTGGTATGGGATAAAGAATAGGCAAACCAACAGAACCCAAGAGAGAGGCTAAAATAGACCTACACAAACACTGTCAACTGATCTCTGACAAAGAAGAAAGGAAATTCAATGAAGAAAGAAGTCTTTTTTTTTTTCTTTTTTTTTTTTGTATTTTTCTGACGCTGGAAACGGGGAGAGACAGACAGACTCCCACATGCGCCCGACCGGGATCCACCCGGCACGCCCACCAGGGGGCGACGCTCTGCCCCTCCAGGGCATCGCTATGTTGCGACCAGAGCCACTCTAGCACCTGGGGCAGAGGCCAAGGAGCCATCCCCAGCGCCCGGGCCATCTTTGCTCCAATGGAGCCTCGCTGCGGGAGGGGAAGAGAGAGACAGAGAGGAAGAAGAGGGGGAGGGGTGGAGAAGCAGATGGGCGCTTCTCCTGTGTGCCCTGGCCGGGAATTGAACCCGGGACTTCTGCACGCCAGGCCGACACTCTACCACTGAGCCAACCGGCCAGGGCAAGAAAGAAGTCTTTTTAACAATGGTGCTAGAAACAGTTCTCCACATGAAAAAATAATCTAGACACAGACTTTATACTCTCACAACTATTTCAAAATGTATAATAGACCTAAATGTAAAACATAAAATTATAAAATGTCTAGAAGATAACAGAGGGGAAAATCAAGATGACTTTAGGGTTGACTATGGTTTTTAAAATACAATACGAAAACCACAATTCATAAAAGAAAAAGTTGGTAAGTTAGAGTTAATCAAAATGTAAAACTTCTGTTCTGCAAAGACACTGTTAGGAGAAATAAAAAAAAGAAAAGTCACAGACTTGAGAAAATATTGACATGGCACAGATCTAGTAAAGAACTTGTATCCAAAATACCCAAGGAACTCTTGCCTGACTAGGCAGTGGTACAGTGGATAGAGCAGGGGTCCCCACACTTTTTACACAGGGGGCCAGTTCACTGTCCCTCAGACCATTGGAGGGCCGCCACATACAGTGCTCCTCTCACTGACCACCAATGAAAGAGGTACCCCTTCCGGAAGTGCGGCAGGGGCCGGATAAATGGCGTGGCCCGCGGGGCCATAGTTTGGGGACACCTGGTAGAGCGTCGGACTGGGATGTGGAGGACCAGGTTCAAGACCCCGAGGTCGCCAGCTTGAGCACGGGCTCATTTGGTTTGAGCAAGGCTCACCAGCTTGAGCCCAAGGTAGCTGGCTCGAGCAAGGGGTCACTTGGTCTGCTATAGCCCTCCCCCCATCAAGGCACATATGAGAAATCAATCAATGAACAACTAAGGAGCCACAACAAAGAACTGATGTTTCTCATCTCTCTTCCTTCCTGTCTGTCTGTCCCTCCCTATCTGTCCCTCTCTCTGACTCTGTCTCTGCCACAAAAAATAAAATAAAACAAAACAAAATACCCAAGGAACTCTTAAAATTCAAGAAGAAAAAAGAACAAACAACTCAATCAAAAAATCTAAATAGTGACTTCCCCAAAGATACAGAAATGCAAATAAACATATGAAAAAAAATCATCATCATATGTCATTAGGGACTTGAAAATTAAAGCAACAATGAGATACTAGTGTACTAGAATGGCTAAAATTCAAAACAATGAAAACACCAAATTCAGGTGAGGATGTAGAGCTACTATAATTCTTTTTCACTGCTGATGTGAATGCAAAGTCTTACAGCCACTTTGGGAAACAGCTTGGCAGTTTCTTACAAAGCTAAATATAGGCTTACCATACAATCCAGCAATTACATCTCTAGGTACTTACCCAAATAAATTGAAAATTTACATCCACACAAATATGTCCACAAATAGTTATTGCATCCTTATTAACAATAATCAAAATTCAGAAGCAACCAAGATATCCTTCAATATGAAGGATTAATAGATAAACATTCATACAATGGCATATTATAAAACAGCAATAAAAAAAAAGAATTATCAAACCATGAAAAGCCATGGGAAAAACCCTAATTGTATACTGCAAAGTGAAAAAAGGACGATTCCAGATATATGATATTCTGGAAAAAGCAAAACTATAGGAAGAACAAAAAGATTGGTGGTTGTCAGGGGTTCAAAAGGGAAAGGGGGTAAGGATGGATAATAGATGGAACACAAGATATTTTTAAGGCAGTGAAACTATTCTGTATGATAATATAATGGTGGATATATGATATTGTTATGCATTTGTCAAAACCCACAAAACAGTAAAACACAAAGAATAAACACAAATATAAACTACAGACTTTAGTTAATAATAATGTATCAATATTGACTAATCAATTGTACCGCACTAATGCAGGATATTGATCATAGAGGAGGTACTTAGGGGACAAAGGAGAGTATACAGTAGCTCTTTGTACTTTCTGGTCAATTGTCTGTAAACCAAAATTGCTCTAAAGATAACGTCTACTAAAATAAAATTTAGAAAAAATTTTAAAGTATCAAGCATGAAAAAGGATATATATGATAAACCTCATTTTCCTTTTTTATTAGATTAGACAGAAAATTACTCTGTCAAACTACTGTAAAAGTTTCTTTTTTTTAATTAATTTTAATGGGGTGACATTTAATGGGGTGATGGGTATGCAATATAATCAAATGTCAAAATAACCTGGAGATGTCTTCTCTGAACCTATGTCTCCTGATTGATTAATGTCACCCTGATTCATGTAAAAGTTTCTAAACACTCTCAATTTCTCTCAACTTCATTGCAGATTGGGAACGGTCATACTCTTTGAGTAGTGGTGATCTAGGGCACCTTCCACTGCAGAAAGACCTGTGACCCTCTTACTGCCTCACACCCTAATAGAGATGTATTTAATTATCTGGTCCCAGATAATTAAAAAGTTAAGATTATAGTGATTATGATGACTGTCCTATAATGATCCTCTTACTGCCTGGTACCCTAAAGGGGACATGATACTCTAAGTGCATTGTGTCCCCTACAGAACATAACTGAACTATCATACTTTAACTGTACTTAGTGCTTCCCATAATTCAGTCTAAAACTGCATTAGCTTTTCAGCAGCCATTACAATGCCTTTGACTGACATTGGTTAGGCAGCCAAAACCACTATTTTAATAAGAATAGCATCATGCTAGTTCTCCTCCAGCTTGCCCATATGTTGCCATTGAGACTTAAAATGCAGAAGTCCTTCAATTTCCTCTTGTTGGCAACCCATCTTTTCAAGCTATCTCTTTCTCTGCCATCTAGCATAGTAGTTTTCCTTCCAGTCTTTGTCACCTGCAAATCTAGTAAGTATGCAATCTCTTCAAATACTTATCAAACATCTACCACATACCCTTGTCTAAGGGATTGAAGATGACCTAAAAATGTCTTATTTCTCTAGGAATTACCACTAATAAGGGAAGTTGACATATATAAACTATAAAAAGTACTGCACTAGAAAACTGAATAAACAAAATAAATAAGAGAAGAAACAATAAAACATGTATCATACAGTATAAGGAAGAACCACTAATGTCTTCAGCAGAAAAAGTCAAATTCAGCCATCTTCTATTTTATATTTCAGTTCTCAGAAATCAGATGCTGATTTGGGTAACAGAAGGCTGATTACCTGGCTCACACACTGACTCTTTCAATGGTGGGTATTGCTACCGGAAGCTTGGCTAAGCTCAGATCCCTAGAATAAAACACAACACTCATGCCTGACCAGGTGGTGGCGCAGTGGATAGAGCGTCGGACTGGGATGCGGAAGGACCCAGGTTCGAGACCCCGAGGTCGCCAGCTTGAGCGCCGGCTCATCTGGCTTGAGCAAAGAGCTCACCAGCTTGGACCCAAGGTCGCTGGCTCCAGCAGGGGGTTACTCGGTCTGCTGAAGGCCCACGGTCAAGGCACATGTGAGAAAGCAATCAATGAACAACTAAGAAGTCGCAACGCGCAACGAGAAACTGATGATTGATGCTTCTCATCTCTCTCCGTTCCTGTCTGTCTGTCCCTGTCTATCCCTCTCTCTGACTTACTCTCTGTCTCTGTAAAATAAATAAATAAATAAATAAAAAATACAACACAATTAAAAAAAAACAAAAAACAAAAAAAAACACAACACTCATGAAACTGAAGCTCACTGGTAAGAATCCAGCAGTTTTATTTATCACTGAGAGCTAATAGTTTATAATCAAGGGAGAAACTGTTAGCTAAAGAAATGAAAAAGCACAATCAAATGAGGTAAAAGGGACTTTATGGATGAAACTGTACTTTCAAAGAAAGTCATTAATCCAAGTAACTTGCCACAGTTTATACAAGTTCACAGTTAACTTGCTTTCAGTGCAATAACTCCTTGCACTGATGTAGTCCTTTGGTTTAGAAAGTAAATAATTTACAAAGTATTCTTCCATGGCCCTTAATCAGCAATGTTTTGTCTGTGTAGTCATTTTAGGCCTCAAATCACTCACCTGGATTCTGCAGACATATGAGTTTGTTACTCTTGGTACCACTATATAAAAGTTAATGATCAGTAATAATTAGCAAATTTTATTTAGACCATACAGTTTTCAGCATAATGGCTTTGGTATTTAACTGATGACTATCAGTCAACAATGATAATTTTGATTATAAAATAGTCACCTAATATAGCATTCTTTCTTGTAACTGGATGGCAGAGCCATTTACCTATTATGGGCTCTCTACAGGCCAGAAATAAACCCACTAATATATGGACAACTAATTCTCAACAAAGGAGCCCAAAACATTCAATAAATGGTGTTGGGAAAACTGGAAAGCCACTTGCAAAAACATGAAAATAGATTTCTATCTGGCACCATACACAAAAATTAACTCAAATGACTTGAATATAAGACCTAAAATAATAAAACACAGAAAAAAAACATAGACATTAAACTTACGGACCTTGGTCTCAGAATTATTTTGGTGACCTTGACACCAAAGGTGAGTAAAAGCAAAAATAAATGAATAGGACTACATTAAACTAAAAAGTTTCTGCACAGCAAAAGAAAACATCAACAAAACTAAAAGCAACCAACTGAATAAGAGAAGATATTTTTTCAAACAACACATCTTATAAGAGGCTAATATCCAAAACACGGAGATTGCAGGTTCAACCCCCAGTCAGAGCACATAAAGGAACAGGTAGATATTCCTGTCTCTCTCACTAAAACAAATAAAGAAAAAAGAAAAAAGAAATCTCAATGAGATACCATCACACATGTCAGAATAGCTATTATCAGTAAGACATGAAATAAGTGTCGGTGAAGATGTGGAAACAGGAAACCCTCATTCACTGCTGGTGGAAATATAAATTGGTGAAACCACTCTGGAAAACAATATGAAGATTTCCCCAAAAAAATTAAGAATAGAGGTACCATAAAACCCAGCAATCCCACTCCTGGATATCTACCTGAAAAATTTGAAAACACTTATTCATAAAGATATATGTACCCCTGCATAATGATAATCACTGCAGCATTATTCATAATAGTCAAGACATGGAAATAACCAAAGTGTCCTTCAAAAGATAATTGGATAAAGATATTGTACATCTATACAGATGAAACAGCTGCCATTTGCAACAATATGAAAGGGTCTTGAGAATATCATGTTAAGTGAAATAAGTCAGACCAAAAAGGACAAGAAATGCATGATGTCATTCCTATATGGAATATAAAACAAAAAGCAACAACTGAACAAACAAAACAAACTCACAGATACAGACAATAGATAAGTAATGGTAGTTACCAAAGGGGAATAGGAGTGGGGGGACGACAAACAGAGTAAAGAGGGTCAAATATATGGTGATAGAGGAAACTAGACTTTGAGTGGCGAACACACAATGGAGTATACAGATGTTGTGTTATAATGTTGTACACCTGAAATTTATATAATGTAATTAACCAATGTTACCCCAATAATTTAATTTTTTAAAATTAATCATAAAAAGGGCTGTCTATGAAATGAGAGTATAAAATAAATAATGTTAGCTTACAAAAATACTGCAAGAAATAAAAAGCAATGGAAAGATAGATATGGGGGGAAAGGCAAAATCTATTCAGTGGCAATCAGTTACAATGCCACCAATTATAAATAAAATCAGACCCTGGCCAGTTGGCTCAGTGGTAGAGCATCTTCCTGCCATGTGGATGTCCTGGATTTGATTCCTGGTCAGGGCACACAGAAGAAGTGCCCATCTGCTTCTCTACCTCTCCCTCTCTCATCTCTCTCTCTCCCTATCTATCTCTTCCCCTCCTGCAGCCATGGCTCGAATGAAGCAAAGCACAGAGGATGGCTCCAGAGCCTCCACCTCAGGTGCTAAGAGGAGCCTAGTTGCTGAGCAGCAGAGCAACACCCCACATGGACAGAGCATCGCCCCCTAGTGGGCTAGCCAGGTGGATCCCGGTCAGGGCACATGCAGGAGTCTGTCTCTGCCTCCCTCTTCTCACTGAATAAACAAAAAAGTAAAATAAAATAATAAAATAAAATAAAAATAAATCAAATAGTACTTGAAGTTCAAACAAGTCAAAAATGCAGAGAAGGGAGACTTTATATATGTAGAGCTGGGGAAAGTTTTGAGAAGGAGAGAGTATCTGAAGTGATATTGAAGAATTAGAATTTTCACAGAGGTATGAAATTGGGGATAAGAATAAGATAATTCCCATAAGGGAACCACAAATGGCCCAAAAGAAGAAAAAGCATGAGTTCTGTTTAGGAAATAGTAAGTAATCTAGTCATTCAAGGAAATAGTAAATAACCTCATCATTCATTCACCATTTATTGAACATGTTGTACAGGTCAGACACAGTGCTAACTGCAAGGCATCACATGAGGAAATATAGTTACTTTCAAGAAGAAAAGCATTTTGGGTGTATTGCGAAGCATCTGGAGGCTCCAAGTATAGGTTTTTCTGTTTCTGGTTGAAGATCTTGTTGAGTTTTGGGGGAGATTTATCGGTATCGCTTCCTACCCCGCCATTACTCTCAAGAAAAGCATTTTGAAGGACAACAGAAAACAAAACTGTGTCACTGATGGCCAGACTTAACAGGTCCACAATCTGTTCCTTCTTTGGTTGTCCCCCTCTTGATAAATGGCAATTAAGTTCTTCCAGTTACTCAAGCCATAAATCTGGTACACCTTTGGCTTCTCTTTTTCTATCACCTCTACACTAAATCCATCAGCAAATCCTGTCAACTTTACCTTCAAAGTGTATCTACAGACCAATCACTTTTCACCACCTTTATGGCTACCATGTTGGTCCAAAACACTAGCAACTTTTACCTACAGTAGTGAGTGGTTCTTAACGTTTGGGGAAGGAGAGGAGACACTTTGCTCCCCAGGGGAAATCTGCAACTATAATATTTGTAGAAATTTATGTTGAAATGACAGAGTAGGTGCTATTGGCATCTAGCAGGAAGAAATCAGAGATGCTACGAAACATCCTACAATGCACAGGACAGCCCCTCTCAACAAAGAATAATCTGGATCAAAATGTTAACAGTGCCACTGTGGAGAAATTCTGACTTAGAACATTGCAACAGTCTCTTAAATGGTCCACCGTTGCCTTCCAGAATAAGTCTTTGATAATGAAAGTCTCAAATCACATCATTCTCTTCTGCTCAAAATCTTCAAGTGGCTTTCAAAATCACTCAGTGTAGAAGCTAAAGTCCTTACAAAGACCTGCATAATCTTACAAAGGCTTGTATGATCTTACAAAGGTCATACACGATCCTATCTCACTCCTCCCTTCCACACCATCTCACGCTATTACAGATCTCCTACTTCTGCCTCCTTTACTCACTCTGCTCCAGGAACAATGGCTTCCACTGACAGGCTTTGGGCCTTTGGACCTTACTTAGTACACATTTTCCCCTAGATATCCATATGATTTGTCCCCTTACTTCCTCAGGTCTCTATTCAAATGTCACTTTATCAGAGGTCTTCCCTGACCACACTTTATAAAATGACAAAAATCACTCTCCACTCCATCTGAGAACTCTATTTCCACCCTACCACTCATTATTTGTATACATGACACTAATCATGAATTGACATTTATTTGCTTGTTGGTCAACTCCCTCCAATAGAACATATGCTTCACAAGAGTAAAGACTTTGTCTTTATCTCCAGATCTCAGTACTTACTCCTTGCAAACAGTACATGACCGAAAAGTAATGGCTGAATGAATGAATGGTGCTGGAAACACCAGTCAGAAGAAACTACAGAGAACCCTGAAGGCCAGGAAAAAAACATAAATGCAGTGGCTGCAATCTTAGAATTGTGTTAAAGAAGTGATTGCTCATACACATTACTTTGTGCCCTCTAAAAGGGGTGGGGGGAGGGAAGGGGCAAGGAAGGGAAGGAGAAATGGGTAAATGGGAAATTCTATACTGTACCAATACAAGAAAACTATAATAATCAGGTGTCTAATAATGAAATGGACAAACTTTAAGGTAGTAACACACCTAGCCAACCTCTCAACAGGGAGGATACGATAACAAAATAATCCCCTTAATTTTCTTCTTTCTCTGTTTGTCTTTTTAGACTCAGTTCAAATTTACCACATCTACAAAAGCTTTCTAGAATCACTCCTACTTATGGCCCTCAGAACAATCTGTCCACACTTACTTCAATTTACTAAAAGTATTTCTTAATATATTGTTAAGGACTAAACTGTGCTGCCCCTCAAAAATTCATATGTTCAAGCCCTAACCCTCCTTGTGAGTGTTTTGAAGATAAGGCCTTTAAGGAGGTGATCAAGGTTAAATGAGCTCATAAGTGAGGAGCACTGGTCCAATGGAAGGGCTGTCTTTATCCAAGAGGAAGAGGCACTAGAATCTCTCGCTGCCGTCTGCTCTGTGAGGCACAGTGAAGAGGCACCAGTCCACCAGCCAGGAATAATAGTGCCACTGCTATGACAGCTCTCCTCAGAAACCAAATCCTGCCAAAACCTTGATGTTGGACTTCTCAGCCTCCAGAACTGTAAGAATTAAATTTCTTAAGCTACTCAATCTATGGTATTTTGTTATGGCGGCCTAAGCACACTAAAACATATTTCTTTCCACCTCTAGACTGAAAAAAATATATCTTTTCATTTATTACCATATCCCAGCCCGGAATAAGGCAATGTTAATAAAACACTGGCACTACTATATATTTTTATGGAATAATACAAACACATTTTTTTAAAACCATATTAAAAAGTCAAGTGATTTCAAATTAATTTCAAGTCAAATGATTTCAAATTCCTAACCAATATCTATTCTTGCTATATAAACCCTAAATTTTTCCAGAAAGGAAATGAGATAACTAAAAATTAATTAGTTTGGTGTGCCCATATGACATAGTTCTAGCCAGTAAATCATACAAAAAGCTCTAAGAATTCTAGGGAAATAGTTGCTTTAATTATAAAACAGGACATGGAAGGAGTATTGGTTCTGCCTTCCCACTTTCTTCTTCCTTGGTCATCCTGGAGCTATTGTTGCTCTCTTGTAACCATGAGGTCATAAGCCCACATGTTAAAAACAAACACTCTGAGGCTGCAGAGTGGAACAACAGAAAGAGCCTGGGTTACAAATGGTACTGTGAGTAACTGAACCCATGCTAGCAACCTACCACCTCTCTCCAGACTTCTTGGTAAGAAAATTAATCCCTACAATGTACGTCATTGTTAGGTTTTCCACTAGTATAGGTGAAGATATTCCTGATTGTTACAAGCAAGAAGCATATTAGAGAATCAAGAGAAAAAGGATTCTTACTATTCTGAAACATTATTTCCTTATCAACCACTTGTCCCTAACCATGAGTGAATTCCTCTTATTAGAATGAGATTAGAGAAAGTATAGCAAATTAAGACAATAGAGAGTAGATAAGAAAGGAAGATTGAATGATCCCAGGAGCTAGCCAATCACTCTCTTGAAGAAGTCCTTATTTTTATACAGAAAAACAGTACAATCCTGTCCACATCAAAAATGGCTTTCACACTGCTTACACATATAAAGGAGTGTGTGTGTGTGTGTGTGTGTGTTATATCTCTACAGACAATGGTAATCATCAATAGGATACAGTCAGAATGTAGAAGAAAATTATAGCAAGTACAGGCACACACCTTGTAGATACTGCAGATTCAGTTCCAGACCTTTGCAATAAAGTGATTATCACAATAAAAACAGCTATAATCTTTTTGCTGGTGGAAGGTCTTGCCTTCAATTTGTAAAAAATGTATTACCTGTGAAACACAATAAAACAAACTGCAAAATAATGAGGTATGCCTGCACCAAAAGCCCTTGTTAGATAGAGGTAGCTATCGTAATTCATGATCAACTATTGCTCTGAGCATTCTGGAAGCCAAACCAAAATCAAGAGGGAGGAAGTGAAACTCAAACTATTCAACTCTTATTGTCTGATGAAAAAAAAGCATTTCAATATTTTTTTTATTATTTTTAAAAAAAAATTTTTTTTGTATTTTTCTGAAGTTGGAAACGGGGAGGCAGTCAGACAGACTCCCGCATGCGCCCGACCGGGATCCACCCGGCACACCCACCAGGGGGTGATGCTCTGCCCATCTGGGGCGTCGCTCTGTTGCAACCAGAGCCATTCTAGCACCTTAGGCAGAAGCCACAGAGCCATCCTAAGCGCCTGGGCCAACTTTGCTCCGATGGAGCCTGGGCTGTGGGAGGGGAAGAGAGAGACAGAGAGGAAGGAGACGGGGAGGGGTGGAGAAGCAGATGGGCGCCTCTCCTGTGTGCCCTGGCCGGGAATCAAACCCAGGACTCCTGCACGCCAGGCCAACGCTCTACCACTGAGCCAACCGGCCAGGGCAAGCATTTCAATTTTTTTTTTTTTAGAGAGGAGAGGGAAAGAGAGAGAGAGAGAGAGAGAGAAGGGGGAGGGAGGAGCAGGAAGCATCAACTCCCATATGTGCCTTGACCAGGCAAGCCCAGGGTTTCAAACCGGCAACCTCAGCATTTCCAGGTCGACGCTTTATCCACTGCGCCACCACAGGTCAGGCCATTTCAATTTTGTTAAGAGACAACTATTATCAGTTAAGGTGGGCGTTGGAAAACTTTTTTCTGCGAAAGGACAGATAATAAATATTTTAGCCTTTGCAAGCTTTTTCATTACTCTCAACTACTCAACTCTGCCTGTAGCATAAAACCAGACATAAAAATATGTAAATTGATAAGTATAGTTGTACTCCAATAAAACTTTATTTGTCCCACAAGCTGTAGTTTGCTGACCCCTGAGTCAAAGAATTCTTAAAGATAAGCACCAGACTCTAGCTGATTAAGCACAAAATGAATCTGCTGAAAGGGTATTGCGTAGCTCACAGAAGTCTTGGGAAGGCTGAAGAAACAGGTTTAAGGCTAAACTTCCAGAACAAAGCACAAAGACACACTGAAGAACTAGTCCAATGAGGAAACCACTGCAATTACTTACGAATATCAGATGCTACTGCCACGTGGGGGCCAAGAATCCACTCTTTGTGCAACAGCCACTAGCACCGAGATCACTTCAGTGCCAGTAACTCAACTTGCAGCGGTGCTGCTGTTCGCTCCCCATTACTTTCTCTCTCATATCATGAAGTCCTAAATCCGAATGTGGTGTAGGCACATGGTATTGGTGAAACCTAGGTCACAGTCTGCGTCCTAGGAGCAAGGAAGTTTGAGAAACAAGTATCTACATTTTCGTCTCCTTTAGAGGATAGGGCTCTCCTTTAGGGATCTTTGCCCCCAAGAAAACTCACAGAACGGGGTACATAAAATGCTGTGCAGTAAAAGCAAATGACAACTATTCATTTATTCCCATATATAAATTGTATTATCCCCATATGTGAATTGTTTTTTAAAAATATTCCACATTAGCCCTGGCCGGGTAGCTCGGTTGGTTAGAGCGCCATCCCAATACACAAAGGTTGTGGGTTCGATCCCCATTCAGAGCATATACAAAAACAGATCAATGTTTCTGCCTCTCTCTCCCTTCCTCTCTCTCTCTAAAATCAATTTAAAAATGTTTTTATTTTAATAGTACTCTGGCTGCACATTCATATTTTTAAAAATACTCCATGCTAACATATTGTCATTAACACTAAATCAAATGCTCTCACCTGAAAGGGGGACAAACCAGCATTAAATTCTAAGGAATTTATCTCCTAGTTGTTGAGTGAGTGCTTTAAGTCCCATACTACTCTAAGCCTGCATGCCTTTGTCCATGCCGTTACCTCTACCTGGCGGCCTTGTCTCCATTACCCTCTCTTCACAGGTTATCTCCCCTGACTTGCCTCTGGTATAGTCCAGCCCACAGGCTTAAACAGGTCCTCCTCCTTTAGGATCACCTGAAAACTCTTGTCACTTTAAGGTGGTCTATATCTTCAGCCAGGCTACATGTCCCTTTTGTTAGGAAATGTTTCACTCATTTCTGTTCCCTCAGTACTAATCAAAGCCGAGGACATAGAAGGTTTCCAACAATTAAATTTGCCAAATCCAAACAAATTTAAAAATAAAGAAATCACATATCTTCTGGCATTTAATTCAGCCACCCAATTTTTCTGTCTTGCTCTGATTCTTTTTATACCCCAGGATATCTGTTTGTTTCCAACGCTGCCTTAAATATCTCTCCTCGTTATTATAAATGCTGCAGCAGTACCAGTGGTTTTTGTAAAAGTGATTATAAGTTCTTTATAAACCCAGAAGTAGTTTGAAGGCCCACTGTGTCATCAAAGCAGATGACCATTTTATTTATTTATTTGTTTTAGATTATATTTATTCATTTTAGAGGAGAGAGAGAGAGAGAGAGAGAAGGGGGAAGGAGCAGAAAGCATCAACTCCATTATGTGCCTTGACTAGGGAAGCCCGGGGTTTCGAACTGGCGACATCAATGTTCCAGGTCAATGCTTTTACCCGCTGCACCACTGCAGGTCAGGCCCAGACGACCGTTTTAATAAGCATACCTGCATTTTAAGGACTCTAGATTCAAAACACTTTACATGCAGAATTTTTTTTTAATAAGCTCCCAATCTTTCTTGCCATTGAAATATTTCCTCTCACTTTAATTAAGCTTAGACTACAACTATGGTGTTTCACTGGGTCAGCCAAGGTTTTAGGAAAGAAGTGCTTTCTATCAGATATGACAATCCCTAACATTTACGCATTTCTTTACAATTAACAAAGCACAGTCACACATACTCAACTTGATTCTTACATACAATCCTGTGAGACGTCTCCTCACAAGCAGGGATCAGTCCCAGAGCCATCTCCCCTAGACTGCTACCACCACCAGTGCCACCACTTCCCCTCCACCCAACACACACACAATGGCTATAGCTCTTCTCACCTATACAGACGATCTACAACCCACAGTGATGTGTAAGCAGCTTGAGGAAAGGGACCACGCCTAGCAGATGCATAGCAAAGGAAATGCTCAGTAACTGTACTGAATAAACAAAGTGAGTTAGGCAGAACAGCTAGAATTTTTCTTTTAATAAGGTAGAAATTGGATGGCTCCCAAATTCTTCTAGCGAAGACAATACTCAGGGTATTCTTGACTCTCAGTCATTTCTCCATTCATGCTCCTAGGACTGGGTCAGTGTACAAAGGCGTCCTGACTAGAACTCCTCACAAGTCCTGGTCCTCAGACAAGTGGGTTAATGTCTCTGAGCATGTTTCCTCCTTTGTCAAATTGGAACAGCCATACTGTCTTTCCCTCTCTAAACACACTGTGAAAATTACATAAGATTATGTGAGTAAAAGTGGCTGGAGAAGTGTGAAATGATATGCGAAGTCAGAGACAGTGCTGAAGTTGATGACTTCCACTGTCAGCAACAGTCAAAATCAGAGTCTTCCCTAGGAGAGTCAACTTCATCTGCACAGCTCTAAAAATCAGTTTAATTATCCTCATTTTACAGTTGAGAAAAAATGAGGCAAAGAGAGCTTAACACTTGCCCAGAACTACAAACCTAGTAAATATCTGAGCTAGAAGCGGAGTTGATGTCCATTACACCCATCTTTCCATATCGCTTCCCCAACATGAAATGGAAGAAGAGTAACAGTTTTCAATTACCACTAGGCAGACAGAACAATGCTAATCTTATCTGAGAACGTTCCACTGTCTCTGAATCCAAATCAAAGTAAGAGTGAGCCTTGTCTAAGTGCAGCTTGACTGCCACCTCTCCAGTGCCGCCCTTCAGTAGGATGAGCTAAAAATTGAATATGTATGTCAGAAAATGTCCTGA
Source organism: Saccopteryx bilineata (assembly GCF_036850765.1). NCBI lineage: Eukaryota > Metazoa > Chordata > Mammalia > Chiroptera > Emballonuridae > Saccopteryx > Saccopteryx bilineata. The sequence goes on along the minus strand of NC_089490.1, from coordinate 343,487,961 downwards.
CCTCAAATTTGAAATTAACTAGACTAAAAATCTAAAAGGAAAAGCAAAAGTGAACAATCCATTTTTTACCATTCATTGTTATGATTATGAAACTTGGAAAAGAGCCCACACTTAGAAATCAAACAGTTCAAACTTAGGGTGGAAAAGAAGAGCCTAGACAAAGCCCTGAAGGAGGGAATAAGCAGAGCAAGAGAAGAGAGAGAGGATCAAGGTGTGACTAGGGGTGGGGGAGGCAGGGGGAAGAGATGTGGTTGGAGCAATGCTGGTAGTGAGACCTAAGAAAATACAGTCCCCTCTCCTTCTCTTCCTTCCCAGACATCCCCACATACTGCAAGGAATCTAACCTGTGATGCTTCTTTTCGCTCTACAGCACCGGAAAGTACTGATTCTTAAGTCACTAAGAAAGTCTCAAACCCTCCTCTGCTGACACTTCAGCCTAAATGCTTCTCCAGAGACGGATTAGATGGCAGACAGGCTGCCTGAAGTCCCGTTGTCATTACACTGCCCTTTACACAGTTTGGGGCAAGTTTCCTGGCAGAGGGATATAGCTGCTATTATTTCCAGCTTTAACTACCCATATACCTGAAATTCTTTTATTTGATCTGAGAATGTAGAGAAAAATATTAGGACATATTTGGAGTGCGAATATATAATTTTTTCAGAAACAGCTCTGGGACAGGGCAGGCATCTGACCCAGAAGTGCTACAGTCCCAACCCTTTCCTCTAGTCAGAGCTTCTCCGACGTCAACAGGGCCGGTAAACAGACATTTGCTCAAATTAGAGCGACAGAACTCATTTCCTCCACAAGTTCCACCAGCCTGCCCTGAGCATCTAGCAGGGGCAATGCCATGTGTTGTGTGTTGGGTGCATTCAAGGAGCAGCCAGTGAATCAAGGGCTACAGATGAGAGTTAATTATTAAAACAGGAAGAATAAAGTACTCCATCAGAAGGAAGGAAAATAAAGACTAATTCTGACTATGATGAATGAGAGGCAGCACCAAGTGATCTGCTCCCCTAAAGGATTCCCAGCTCACTGCACCCAGACGCTGACTTGGCCAGCAGAAGCTCCATTCAAGTTAGCTTCATGTGCAAAGTATTAAATTGGATCTCTACCTCATAACACATGAAAAAGGCAACTCAAAATGCCTCCTAGAACTAATTCTACAAAATTCTTAGAAGAAAAGATAGGTATAAATATTCATGACCTTGGACTAGGCAGTGGTTTCTTAGATATGGCACCAAAAGTACAACTAGATAAACAAGAAAATGAGAGCAACTACCCTACCTCAAAATTAAATATTTATGCGCTGCAAGCAAGAGCAACAAGAAAGTGAAAAGACAATCCACAGAACAGGTGAAAATGTTTGTAAATCACGTATTGGATAAGGGAATTGTATCCAGAATATATAAAGAACTATAGTAATAGTAAAATGACAAATAACTCAATTTAAAAATAGACAAAGGATCTGATCAGGCATCTGTCCAAAGATATGCAAATTGCCAATTAGCACTTTAAAAGATGTCCAACACCATTAGTCATTAAGGAAATTCAAATCCCTATCAAAATAAAAGAGATTCCATTTCTATTAACTATGATGACTATAATAAAAAATACAGATAATAACAAGTATTGGTGAGGATGTGGAGAAATTAGAACCTTTATACAAGGTTGTGACCATGTAAAATGATGCAGTCACTTTGAAAAAAAAGTCTCGCCCTGGCCGGTTGGCTCAGCGGTAGAGCGTCGGCCTAGCGTGCGGAGGACCCGGGTTCGATTCCCGGCCAGGGCACACAGGAGAAGCGCCCATTTGCTTCTCCACCCCTCCGCCGCGCTTTCCTCTCTGTCTCTCTCTTCCCCTCCCGCAGCCAAGGCTCCATTGGAGCAAAGATGGCCCGGGCGCTGGGGATGGCTCTGTGGCCTCTGCCTCAGGCGCTAGAGTGGCTCTGGTCGCAACATGGCGACGCCCAGGATGGGCAGAGCATCGCCCCCTGGTGGGCAGAGCGTCGCCCCTGGTGGGCGTGCCGGGTGGATCCCGGTCGGGCGCATGCGGGAGTCTGTCTGACTGTCTCTCCCTGTTTCCAGCTTCAGAAAAGTGAAAAAAAAAAAAAAAAAAAAAGAAAAAAAAGTCTCGCAGTTTTTCAAAATGTTAAAATAGAGTTGCCACATAATCCAGCAATTCTACTCCCCAGTATATACCTAATTTAAATAGGAATGTACATCCACACAGAACCTGTGCATAAATGTTCATAGCAGCATTATCCATACTAGCAAAGAAAGTAAAAACCACTCAAATGTCCATCAACTGATGAGTGAAATAAAATATGGTATATCCATACAATGCAATGTTATTGATCAATAAGTAAAATTACATGGATAGAAATAAATAGAATTTCATACAATGGGTTATTACTTAACTAAAAATGTTGCCAAATATTATTCAGCAATAAAAAGAAAGGACACATGTTACAATATGCATGAACCGTTAGTGTTCATGTTATGCATGAACACTAAATAAAAGAAACAAAATACAAAAACCACATATTGTACAATTCCATTTATATGAAATGTCCAAAATAGAAAAATTAAATCTATCAAGACAAAAATAGATCAGTAGTTGCCTAGGGCTAGGATGATGAGGATGGGGGAGAATAGTGAGTGATTACTAATGGGTTTCTTTTAGGAGGACAAAATGTGACAAAACTAGATTTTGGTGATAAACCCGTGACTATACTAAAAAACAGTAAATTATATACTTTAAGTAGGTGAATTTTATGGTATGTAAATTATATCTCAATAAAGCCACTAAACACACACACAATATGATAAGTGGCAGGAGCACCCACTGGTCTTAAAAGTCTGACCTAGGTTCAAGTCCAGTTTCTACTATTCACTACCTGCATGACCATGACTTCTCGTTCAGCTTTACTCATTTATAAAATGAATAAATAGTAATAGTAATCACCCCTTTGCCAGATGGCTGGATAATGAGCTAAGAAAGCAAACATGAAAGTGCCTTGCATACAACTGATTTTCTACGACACTTTCTTTCTTTCAGTAGATAGTTCTTGTCACTAGTTTTACTGACCAAAGCAAAAAGAGGACACTTTTCTCATCTAATTTAAGTAGCTCTGTGGCATTTTCCTGTAAGTAAAAAGGAAAATGAGCAGACTTTAAAATTTAAAATGAAGAACAAGGAAGTATACGAAATATACTCCAACATGTATGAACTCAGGCACTCAATGAGCAGTCCTGAATAAAGAAGGGGTATAGTAGATACACCTATTGTGTTCTTCGCCTGGAACACAAACTTACTTTCTGTTTCAATCTGTATACCCTGACCACAACCACGTCACCACGAAAACAGGAAGCAGTTGTTCAGGACAGATACCATGATTTCTAGTTCTGGATTGGCAATGGAGAGTGAAATGAAGTTTCCCTGGTCCTCAGTAGACGCTCATCCTGTGGTTGGAGGCCACACCAGAACATCATTGGTGGGCAACCAAAGACAGGAGAAAAGAACAGCTGTTTAATACTTTTGTTTATAGAAGGGAAAACTGAGCAATCTACTTATGGCTACGCCCCAAGATCCTATAGCACTGCCAATTGTATGATAGGTATATGGCAAGCAGTACAATGATGTACAAAGAATTCCAGGCCTAAAGATAAGAAAAATCAGATCTAGTCCCCAAACTGCTACCAAGTTGCTATCTACTCTTTTTTTTTTTTTTTTTTTTTGCATTTTCTTTTCTGAAGCTGGAAACAGGGAGAGACAGTCAGACAGGCTCCCGCATGCGCCCGACCGGGATCCACCCGGCACGCCCACCGTGGGGCGAAGCTCTGCCCACCAGGGGGCGATGCTCTGCCCATCCTGGGTGTCGCCATATTGCGACCAGAGCCACTCTAGCGGCTGGGGCAGAGGCCACAGAGCCATCCCCAGCGCCCGGGCCATCTTTGCTCCAATGGAGCCTTGGCTGCGGGAGGGGAAGAGAGAGACAGAGAGGAAGGCGCGGCGGAGGGGTGGAGAAGCAAATGGGCGCCTCTCCGATGTGCCCTGGCCGGGAATCGAACCCGGGTCCTCCGCACGCTAGGCCGACGCTCTACCGCTGAGCCAACCGGCCAGGGCCGCTATCTACTCTTGAATAAATCAATCTCTCTGACTCCCAGTCCTTTTCCATTATATGTATATTCATTCAGAAGTTCCATGAATAAATGTAACTACCGCATGCAAGGCACTGGGCTGAGATATTGTGGTAAACAAAACAGACACAGTCTGTTTACATATAAGTCTACCGTTATGAAGCTTACAGGATAGAATATTGCAGAAGTCAGATATTTAAAAATAAGCCAATTATAACGACTAGCTTGCGACACACGGCCATTGTCAATTGAGAAGAAGCAGGTAGGGGAGCGCATATGCAGAAGAAAAACTCACCAACAAGCTTTAGATAACCAATCAGGAGGAGCTCCTCTCAGCTCTCCATCCACCACAACCAGGGACACAGTATTTCTTTGCCACACGCTGTCATCTGACTGCCTGATATTCTGTGTGGCTCGAAGCATCATGGTCACCCAAAAGCATAAAACATAAACAACAAATGCCAGTCACCAGTTTCTGCCCCTTTCTCTCTCTGAGTCTCAGGATCTTTCAGGTATAAAATGGGGATACAGGTCTCCCCCACTATCCAAAAGTAGAGTGTTCCTATGGAACCTTTTATAAGCTGAAATTGCATAAAGCAAAGAAGAAATTACCTTAGGACACATCTTGCCAACAGCTGCACAAAATAAATCAAGATAAAGCACACATGTTCAGAGACCCAGTTCAAAGCCACGGCGGCTCGATGCAGAGCTGCTAAGTGCAGTCTCAGCACCAAGGAACTGGGCGATGCCACTCTCACTGCTTGGGGTGAGCACTGCTGCCTCTAGAACAACTCACTGCAAAGCGAATGCAGAACAATGCTCTTTTGCTTTTTGCCTTTTTCATAAAAAAGAAAATTCTCTTCAGACTTCTTTCGGTTAGCATTAAAAAAAAGGCACTAATGTAGGTCTTTCATAAAAGCAAAGTGGTGTACAGCAAACTCGAAAAGCGAGAGCTACCCATAATGCTACCTACTTCACAGTAAGTAAGATTAAATAGGAAAAAGTACCCTGGAAACTAATCTACAGTACTCCAGTGTGCCCACAGTGCTCGGTACACGGTTAGGCACACTACAGCGTCCCTACCTGTAAAACAGTGATAATATGTATACCTACCTCACAGGGTGACTGTGAGGATTAAATGAGATAACAAATAGGTAAGGTATTTAGCAGAGTCCTTGACACATAGCAATTCATGAAAACATTAGCCACTATTAATTCACTAACCTTTTCCCCCTCGGTTTCCTCATCAGTAAAACATGGACAGTAACAGCACCTAACCCATACGATTATTTTGGGGATTAAATAAACTAATATATTTAAAGACTTAAAACAGTGTCTGGCATATAGTAAGTGCTATAAAAGTATGAAAATGTTAGTATTTTTTAATTAATTTTAGCTGTCCTTACAATTTGCATGTTTATAGACCACAGATTCTCAATTAGGGTTGATTTTGTCACCCAGGGAACAAAAATGTCTGAAGACATTTTTGATCGCCACATGGGGGGGGGTAGGTAGATGCTACTGGCATCCAGTGGGTAAAGGACAAGGATGCTACTAAACACTCTACAATGCACAGAGCAGCCTCCTAAAGTATACAATCCAAAATATCAACGGCCCCGAGGGTGAGAACCTCCTGTATGAACCGAGCAAATCAAACAGACATTCTCTCTTCTTCCGCCTCTGAACTCCTAGAGTATTTTATTTGGATGTCTTGTCTAGACTTTATTAAGTAGATATAAAAGTGTTAGACCTAAAACAGGTTTTAGCAAGCCCCTTACTTTACCAAGGCCTAAAAGGGCAAGTAGTTTACGAAAGGAGAAAGTCAGTAGGAAAGTCAGGATTGGAACCCAGGTCACCTACCAGACTAGTGCTACTTCCACAGCTAACTCAGATAGATATCTTATAAGCACTTTCTCTTTCCCTTCCCCCCTCCTTTCTGCCCTCTCCCTTTTCTCTCTCCCTCTCTCCTTCCCAGGTTTGGAAACAACCTGTCTGTCCTTTCTAGCATCATCAGAAGCCAGACATAGGACTGACCTTTCTCCCCACATTCCCAGTTGCCTACCTTCTCAAGGACCTGCCCTCTGGAACTGCAGTCTGGACTCTAGACCAGAGGCTAAGAACTCTTCCCATATGCCTTACCCAGGGTCCTTTCTTACCGGGGCTAACCTGAGCCAAGATCCAATGCAGGTCCGCCTGTTTAAATCCAATATCCATATTCTTTTCACCACACCATAGTGCTGTGCAGCATGAGAGGTTCTATAATGAGGAACATTTCCATGAGGGGTGGGGGTGGGTAAAGGGAGCTGTCAGGAAATTTCACAAAAGTGAAGATTTCTGAGTTATATCCTGAAATAGGAATTTTCAAGATTTGGGTGCATAAGCTTCTATAGATGTACTATAAATATTTGTGGATGGAACCCTGTACCTTCTCTTGTGATGTTGAAAACAGAATGATATTTTGAGATAAAACAGCATGATATTTTTATATGGAAATCTATGTAATTTTTAACCAATAGCTGTCTCTCCTAATAGAAACCTCAAGGAACACAGGCCACATGGCACTTAAGAAAAAAAAATTTTAAGTTTGGTAACAACTTCTTTAGAAGAGCTATCTCTAGAAAGACATCGGGACTGGCTACCAGGAGACCAGGGTCCTGAACCTAGTTCTGTCGCAGAGTTTTCATGTTGCTTTGGGCAGATGTCTTTACCTCTCTGCAGTTCAATGACTCGCCTTTAAAATGATGATAAAAACACACCATATGATCAGTATGTTTTTTTTCTGGTGATAAAATATTCTAATCATAGTAATTCCTAATGATCCTAATAATTTCAGCAAGTCCATGAAAAGAATGAATAATTTTAATAAAAACCACTCACCCACAAAGACATGAGGATGGATCTGAGGCTCAAGAATGGAGATCCTGGGTCTGTCTGCCTGAACCCCTGGCTGGAAGTGGGATGGAAGATGCATACCCAATGGCCTGGCATACACCATTTCGTCTGCCACAGCCTAGCTTTCCACACGCGAGGGGCCAGTGGTTAGAAGCCACTAAGGAACAGATTTTAGTTTTAAGAGTCAAAGTCAAACCAGGAAAATGACTGCCTCTAGCAACAGAGAATTCTCCATACGGAGTATGCAAGCAGATACTGGAGACACACTGGCAGGAACTTTGCAGAAGGGATTCAAACATGGAATAAAAGCTGTTTGATGCCTTTAAAGGGACACTTCTGCCCTAAAATTCAGTGATTCTCTCTTCACACAACAACAAAACAAATAGCCTTAAGCAGATTTTGGAGGGGAAAAAAATAGCCAAGGAATTTTCTGGTATTTCCTCTTCTCCTTCCTTCCTCCTTCCTAGTGTTCCATCCTAGCACACTATGACACTCACTCCCAGAGACTTCATGGCGTGTCTCTATTTGCCTGCTCTTTTCAGGATTCATTTTTAGAACAGGGAAAGAGGGGTAAATGTGTTAAGGGAAGAACCACCAAGTATATCTGCAGGGGCCCAGGTCTAAACCAGTGAATACTTCTCAGGAGAGTAAGAAGTTACCAGATTGACTCTACTCAGCAACACTCAAACTCAAGATGGCCACTGGCCTCTCTGGGCACACAGATTAAGTGCCCTCAAAACAAAAAGTCAGGAACCTAGTACAGAGAGTTAATCCAGGCCCAGCCACCCAGACTAGACTAAGACATTCCTGTCACTGGAGAATGAAGCATTAGAAACCAACTCCCGCCTGACCTGTGGTGGCGCAGTGGATAAAGCGTCGACCTGGAAATGCTGAGGTCGCCGGTTCAAAACCTTGGGTTTGCCTGGTAAAGGCACATAGGGGAGTTGATGCTTCCAGCTCCTCCCCCCCTTCTCTCTCTCTGTCTCTCCTCTCTCTCTCTCTCTCTGTCTCTCCCTCTCCTCTCTAAAATGAATAAATAATAAAAATAAATAAATAAATAAATAAATAAATAAAAGAAACCAAGTCCCTACAGTCTCCACTGGATGACCTGAGGCCACTCGCTTCTTTACTCTGAGCCTGAGCAATTCCAATTACAAAATATGCCAACTCTAGGGCCCTGGCCAATTGGCTCAGTGGTAGAGCGTTGGCCTGGCGTGCAGGAGTTCCAAGTTCGATTCCCGGTCAGGGCACACAGGAGAAGCGCCCATCTGCTTCTCCACCCCTCCCCTCTCCTTCCTCTCTCTCTCTTCCCCTCCCGCAGCTGAGGCTCCATTGGAGCAAAGTTGGCCCGGGCGCTGAGGATGGCTCTATGGCCTCTGCCTCAGGCACTAGAATGGCTCTGGTTGCAACAGAGCAATGTCCCAGATGGGCAGAGCATCGCCCCCTGGTGGGCATGCCGGGTGGATCCCAGTCAAGCACATGCGGGAGTCTGTCTGACTGCTTCCCCGTTTCCAACTTCAGAAAAATACAAAAAAAAAAAATATGCCAACTCTAAAATAAATATGTAAGATAACCTGTATAATTTATTTCAATATTGATTTTGCTATTTTAATATAAAATAGTATTCTTATAATTTATTTAGCATCTATCCTAAATTCTCAAAAATATAAGTACAAAATAATAACGTAAATACTTAGCACCTAATAAGTATGAATTAGGGGTCAGGCAGAGTATTGTACATGCTTATCTCCTTTTAATCTTCACAGCAATCCCATTTTACATATAAAGAAAAAAAAATTAAGAAATTTGCCCAGCCTGACCAAGTGGTGGCATAGTGGATAGAGCATTGGACTGGGATGCGGAGAACCCAGGTCTGAGACCCCGAGGTCGCCAGCTTGAGCATGGGCTCATCTGGTTTGAGCAAAGCTCACCAGCTTGGATCCAAGGTCGCTGGCTTGAGCAAGGGGTTACTCGGTCTGAAGGCCCACGGTCAAGGCACATATGAGAAAGCAATCAATGAACAACTAAGGTGTTGCAATGAAAAACTAATGATTGATGCTTCTCATCTCTCTCTGTTCCTGTCTGTTTGTCCCTATCTATTCCTCTCTCTGACTCTCTCTCTGTCTCTGTAAAGAAACAAAAAAAAAAGATTAAGAAATTTGCCCAGTTTCACTCAGTCAAATAGGAGAGCTGGCACTTCACCCAGAGCTACTGATTCTAAGTCCAGTCCTCCTTCCACTAAATATTCATCTCCGGGCTTCTATTCCAAAAAGAATATTGACTTGGAAAGTAAGAGAACAGAGAGTAGGGAAAAGATGGCTACAGGTTAGCTTCAATCAGCTGGCAAAGATCTGCTTTCTACAGCCAACAGGGAAGTAACAAAAAATGTCAGAGCCACCAAACGAGAAGAGCCCTCCCAAGCTGTTTGAAAGCAAAATTCAGCTGAATTCCTCCCACCTCTACCCACTCCATTAATTCCCAAAAGACTGATGGCCTTGGAACCATTAATAGCCAAGGAAAGTACGTTTACATTTTAAAAATACAAAGAAGGCCAAAGTCCATTTAGAAGACAAGCCCGGCCCTGGCCAGTTGGCTCAGCGGTAGAGCGTCGGTCTGGCGTGCAGGGGACCCGGGTTCGATTCCCGGCCAGGGCACATAGGAGAAGCGCCCATTTGCTTCTCCACCCCCCCTCCTTCCTCTCTGTCTCTCTCTTCCCCTCCCGCAGCCAAGGCTCCATTGGAGCAAAGTTGGCCCGGGCACTGGGGATGGCTCCTTGACCTCTGCCCCAGGTGCTAGAGTGGCTCTGGTCGCGGCAGAGCGACGCCCCAGAGGGGCACAGCATCGCCCCCTGGTGGGCAGAGCATCTCCCCTGGTGGGCGTGCGGGGTGGATCCCGGTCGGGCGCATGCGGGAGTCTGTCTGACTGTCTCTCCCCGTTTCCAGCTTCAGAAAAATACAAAAAAAAAAAAAAAGAAAAAAAAAGAAGACAAGCCCTTCTGACCTGCTGCTGATCCCCCAGCCTCCTCCTCTCCCAGGATCCCTGCTCTATGACCTCTGCCTCTCCAAGGCAGGCACTCACCCCTCCATATCTGGATCCCGACTCCTAAAGAAGCTACACCACTTTAGAGATGGGAGATGCAGCCAACAGCAACAAATGTTCATCTCTCCCAACACTGGAAAAAAAATAAATCAAAAAAGGAAAGGGTGATAGAGAAGTCTCGGTTTCTTAGGAGACAAGTAGGTCCCCCGCTCACTGTTACTGCCTGTAGAAATGTAGAGTACTCCAGCACTTCCTAGGCTATTGCTTGCCCAATGGCATCGGAAAAACCAACCTCTTTCTTTACACAGAAGAATTCGTTGAGATCACTCAATCCAGTGGTTTCCAAGTTTTTAAAACCTATCAACTTTTTTTCTCAATCAAATCTTACACAAACACCAATATTTAAACAGATAGAAAGTAGAGAGCTACTCTGGCTGAGAGGGAAGTGGGGAAGTTTCGCTTTTCTCAGCCTCTTCCCACCCCCTGATCTCATCCCAGTAAACTGTGAGATGGCACTTCAAAACCCTGAGGATAGAAGAGGGTAAAAGGTGGGGTAAACGGTGATGGAAAAAGACCTGACTTGGGGTAAACACACAATGCAGTGTACAGATGATGTGTTAGAGAATTGTACACCTGAAAACTATATAATTCTATTAACCAATGTCACCCAATAAATTAAAGAAAAAAGAAAAAGAAAACCTAAGATTCTACTTTAACACCTCTGTGTTATACTTAAGGAAACTGAGGTCAAGAAAGAGCCCATGACTTAGTCAAAATCACACAGTCAGTGCTAAAGCTGGAACTCAAAATTCAAGATATACTTACTTACAAGGCAGTCAATTGCCCATATCCTCACACTGCTGTGCTACGTTGAGATGATCACATGGAAATAAATGTGAAAGGGTTTTTAGCCTGACTGGTGGTGACACAATGGATATAGCACTGACCTGTGATACTGAGGTCCCTGGTTTGAAATCCCAGGGTCACGGGCTTGAGCATGGGCTCACCAGCTACAGTGCAGGGTCGTCGGCTTGAGCATAGGATCATAGACATGACCACATGGTCAATGGCTTAAGCCCAAGGTTGCTGCCTTGAGCAAGGGGTCACTGACTCAGCTGGAGCCCCCGGTCAAGGCACATATAAGAAAGCAATCAGCGAACTAAGGTGCCACAACTACACATTGATGCTGCTCATCTCTCTCCCTTCCTGCCTCTCTCTCTAAAAAAAGGGAGGAAGCTAAAAGCACCAAGTGCTGGAGGTATGTACAGTTTCTCCAGCTTACTTTCTCTGCAGGCAAAAGAATCAAAATAGACTTTCAAGGACAATTTCACCATATAACATCCAATGGCAAAGAAATTCTCTCATGCTCCCAACCCCTCAGTAGAGTGTCTCTGACTATAAAAACAGGCACAGCCTGACCAGGCAGTGGCGCAGTGGATAGAGCGTCGGACTGGGATGCTGAAGACCCAGGTTTGAGACCCCAAGGTCGCCAGCTTGAGCATGGGCTCATCTGGTTTGAGCAAAGCTCACCAGCTTGGACCCAAGGTCACTGGCTTGAGCAAGGGGTTACTTGGTCTGCTGAAGACCCGTGGTCAAGGCACATATGAGAAAGCAATCAATGAACAACTAAGGTGTCGCAATGAAAAACTAATGATTGATGCTTCTCATCTCTCTCCATTCCTGTCTGTCTGTCCCTATCTATCACTCTCTCAGACTCTCTCTCTCTGTCTCTGTAAAAAAACAAACAAACAAAAAACAACAAAAAGAAAAAAAACAGGCACAAAACTTGACAATAGATAAATGAGGCACAGGAGACTTCTGAAGATTTCCCTGCTCACCACATCCTGAAAAACCATCCCCCAAAGGCATAAGGGAATTCTGGTATCCACCATGCCTGGACTATGAAATAGAATCTCAACCCATGTATTAATGTTAACTCCTTAATAAATGATGTGTATATCCTGAACCCCACAGTTTCTCTACAATTGTGGTAGCCAGCCTCTAAGACAGTACCCAATGATCCCTGCCTCCTGGTATTTGCACCCTTATATACACTCTCCCATCTGGTAGAAGACCACTCCGTATGAGCAAAAGAATACAGCAGAAGTAACAATATGTCATTTCTGAGGTTAGATCATAAAAGACACTGCAGCTTCTGTTTTGGTCTCTTCTCTCCCAGATCACTCATTTTGGGAAAGCCAGCTGCCATGTTGTGAGCTGCCCTTTGGAGAGGCCATGCAGCAAGGAAGTGAAGACTTTGGTCATGGCCAGAAAGAAACCAACATGGACTGGCAACCAGATGAGTGAACATAAAAGGGAACATTTCACTCCTGAAGACTGTAGCCCTGAGCAACCGCTTGATGGAAACCTCCTTAGAGACTCTGAACTACAACCACTTAGCCTGGCCATTCTATGATTCCTGACCCTCAGAAATTATGTGAGATAATAAATGTTAATTTTTTTTAAAGCTACTAAGTTTTTCAGGCAATGTATTTATGCACCAATAGAAAACTGACACAACTATGAAACTAAGGTTTCTTGGGTTTACATCAGCAAGCCCTTTAAGAAATCAAAAGTCTGGCTGAAACAAAACCCAAGGCCTCAAAGGGTTGCAGCTTTTCCTTAAACAATAACTATCTCCATTACTTATTCATAAGCTGATTAGCTGCAAGTCACTTCATCTCTCTTAACTGTGGTTTTCTTGTTGAATATATAAAGACATTTTCCTTGCAGATTATTGTAAGGATTAAGTGAGAATAGTTCATAAAGGTATCTTTAAAACAGTATAGAACTATACAAATTAAAATTGTTATAATAAAGACTCTGGAAGGTACCCAACCAAGCCTACTCTGAACAGCCACTGAAAGATGACTCTGCTCAATGAAGTCAATGGAAAGGTCTCTAATATACCACTGATCTATTACAAGCATCCCCCTCTATCGCTGCTTCTCATAATAACAATAAGCAACAATCACCAGTGCTTGACATACCAAGCAAAGTGCTCAGTGCTTTCACATTCTTTTCTCATTTAACACACAGGGAAACTAAAACTTTGGCTAAAATGATTTAGTTAGTATTAGAGCCAGGATAGAACCTCATATCCATGCAACAATAAAGACCATGTTCTCCCCCCTGAACCAATGTGCTGTTCACTACATCAAGGAGCCTTGAAAGTATCCAACACAGAAAGCATTCAGGCACAATATAACCAAGAGAACTGGAAAAAAAATAAAGAAAGAAAGAAAAAAGAAGTAAAACATCACTTTTCAAGTTAATGAGGAAATTCAAAGATTCAGGAGGTGTGGATTCTGGGCCTATCTAGGGCTCAAAGCAGTCAGTTGCACCTTGGGCAAGTTATCAGTCAGTGAAAAAGAAAGATTTTAAACCCTCCCATTTATATAGTACTTTGGAATCTACAAAGCCTTCTGAAGTACCTGCAAATATTTTATTTTCACAGCAACCCTGGAATGTAGTTTTAATTATCTCCAATCTATGAATAAGAAAACTAAGACTCAAAAACAATTTCAGTGACTTGCCTATAGTTATTAACTTACCTGGTACATGCAAGAGATAATATACCTAAATTTCTGTATCCCCAGAGGTACCTGAGACTCAAACGTTTAGGGAATGCCCAATGGTCACAACAAGGACAAGCATCCAGTTTTTTTCTTATTCCGCTAACCCAGTGAGCTACAAACAGGTATGCAAACTGGAGACCTTTTTAAAAAACACATGTTTGGGCTCTATACCTGCTCCTACCCCTAAATTTAATTTATTTGGTCCAGGGTGAGAACTGAGTATCTACATATTTTTAAGCTTTCTAGGAGTGGCCAAACTTGAGAACAGCTGCTTTAACCCCAGCAGCCACAGATTAAGAAATAGCATGATCTACCCTAACTTCCTAATACAAAATTCCCTGAGTGTCATTCATCTATTTTTTGGTAAACTCATCACATTTACCAAGCAAAATCTCTTCTATTATTATAAATGACTATGTAAGTATAAATAATTTAATTTGTTACCTAAGAATAAATTCTTATGCACCATGAAATCAACATCTTAAGGGTTAAGAACAGGATATGTGGCATGAGGCAGTAACATTGCATATCGTAAAAGAAAAGCTGTCCACAATAGTATACTTTAAACCAGGCATCCCCAAACTACCGCCTGTGGGCCACATGCAGCCCCCTGAGGCCATTTATCCGGCCCCCCACCGCACTTCCGGAAGGGCCACCTCTTTCATTGGTGGTCAGTGAGAGGAGCACTGTATGTGACGGCCCTCCAACGGTCTGAGGGACAGTGAACTGGCCCTCTGAGTAAAAAGTTTGGGGACCCCTGCAAAAACTAAGGAAAATACTGAAGTAACATTGTTTTCTCCAAACATCTCCCCTACCCCCACTTGGGGTTCTAAGAACTCTTTAGTTCCATCAGGATGAATTTATCTGGAGTGCCCTCTTATGAGGGTTTGAATATTACAACCTATCTCACAATATCTCCACTTTCCTCTGCTAATTTAAATATTATCTGAGCAAATTCTTTCCTTAAACCATCAAGTTCACTGTTATGGGTTTGAATTGTACCTCCCAAAAAGAGATAACCCAAAGTCCTAACCCCAGTACTTCAGAATGTGACTGTTTTTGGAAATAGGGTCTTACAGAGGCAATTAAGTTAAAATGAAGTCATTAGGGTGGGCCCTAATCCAATCTCACTGGTGTAGTTATAATATGGGGAAATTTGGGAGGCGGCAAGATGGTGATGGAGTAGGAGACATAACAACTTCCACCTCCCAGAACCAAAGTGGATTACAACTTAATTTTAAGAACCATCATCTGGAAAAACCAACTTTAAGAACCATCATCTGGAAAAACCAACTTTGGACTAAACTAAGAGGACTCTGTAACAAAGGAACACTGAAGAAGCCACATTAAGACTGGTAGGAAAAGTGGAAAGGTGGAAAGGGCTGCCCAGCCCCTGGGTGTGAACCACAGCCACTCATGTGGCAGGAAGCGAGTTTAGCAGAGAAGGGAATGTCCTGGGCCCCAAGACCAAAGCCCCAGCCTGCAGTCCCAGAGACTAGAAGAGGCATATGGACAGTATTTAGCTGCAAAACAAGCCAGGATACTGTTTGTGAAAAAGAGAGATTTCTCAGACCCAGGATTCTTCTTAAAGGGATCATGCAGAAAACCTTTCACAACCACTTACATGGGACCCTGGGGGACGGGGAGAGATGAGAGAACTGGAGTAGCAAAAAGAGAGAGTAATCTAGGAGGCACAGGGATAAACACCTTGAGGGACAGTCACTCTAACCCCTGGGTTGAGTCACTCCCCAAATCTAAAGTGAATATTTCCCCTGGAACCAGCAATACCAGCAAAGGGAAGCAGGACACCAGCCAAACAAGCTCTCCTGTGGCACTCAGAGCACAGTCGCTTAGAAGAAAGGAGCCTTCAGGAATATAGTATTGAGTGCTAGGGTCTGAGCTGCAGCACCCCTACCCACATGGCTGAGGGCTTGCTGGAGGATGGGCAGCAGCAGGACGGAGAACCGTGGTCCCCTTGGCAGGGGTGGAAGCAAGGCCAGACACGACTGAGGCCAGCGTGAGCTCAGTACCACCTGGTGGGGGCAGGAGGGGCCCACAAAAGCGGTCTGACCCAGCTGTAGGCCAGGTGAGTAAGAGTAGTCTCGCCTGCAATCCTGCTCACAGAGGCAAGGTGAAAGCCAGGCAAAAGCCGAGAACAAGTAGAGAGCTGCGGCTGAGCAAGGACACATAGCCCTGCCATCGGTGGCTGGGCGAAAGCCAGGGAATAGGCAGAGACCTGAGGCTGAGCAAGGGTGCGCAGCCCCACCCCTGGAGCCAGGTCTTGCGGCCATCGGGAGCACAGCCCCACCTGCAGGGGTGGGGCAAAAACTGGATGAGAGGAGACCCGTGAGTGAGCATAGGTTGTGCAACCCACCCACAGTGCCAAGGCTTGAGGCCCCCACGCAGAGAGCAGCCCCGTTGCTTCAGCAAGGCCTGCCAGGGCTTGTAGCCCGGGCTCATGAACACAGCCCTGCCCGTGGAGGAGAGGTGAAAACCGCAGTGACTGCTGCAGCTGGCCAGCACCTGCAACGCCCATACCCAAATGCTTGAGGCAGCAGCAGAGGGGGTGGTGGGCCTGCAGACAGACCACACCTAGGAAACACAAAGGCCACATCCATTAGATTCCTGTGGCCACACCCTTCTTCTACACAGACAGAATGGGAAGGCAGAGAAATGCAACCCAAATGAATCAAGAGAAATCCCCAGAAAAGGATTTAAATAAGTCAAATATAAATAAATTACCAGATGCAGAGTTTAAAATAATGATTGTTAGGATGCTCAAAGATCTTAGAACAGCAAGAGATGGACATAATGAGCACCTAAATAAAGAGATAGCAAATATAAAAAAGGACATTGAAATCATAAAAAAGAATCAGTCTGAAATGACAAATACAATATCAAAAATGAAGACCACAATGGAAGAAATTAAAAGTAGGATGGATGAAGCTGAGAATCAAATGAGCAAGGTAGAGGACAAGATAAACAAAGGCATGGAAGCAGAGCAGCAAAAAGAAAAGAGACTGAAAAAGTCTGAGGAAACTCTAAGAGAGCTCTGTGACAACATAAAGAGAAATAACATCTGCATCATAGGAGTCCCTGAAGAAGAAGAGAAAGAACAAGGGATAGAAACCTTGCTCGATCAAATCATAGCTGAAAACTTCCCTAAATTGATGCAGGAAAAAGTCACACAAGTTCAAGAAGCACAGCGAATTCCATTAAAGAGAAACCCAAAGAAATACACACCAAGACACGTCATAATTAAAATATCAAAGGTAAGAGATAAAAAGAAAATATTAAAATCTGCTAGAGAAAAAACGACTATCACCTATAAAGGAGCCCCCAAAAGGATGACATCTGACTTCTCAACAGAAACACTTGAGGCCAGAGGGAATGGCAAGAAATATTCAAAGTAATGCAGAACAAAAGCCTACAACCAAGACTACTTTATCCAGCAAGGCTATTGTTTAAAATTGAAGGAGAATAAAAAGCTTCCCAGACAAAAAAACTCAAGGAATTCGTTACAACCAAATCAATGCTGCAAGAAATGTTAAGGGGCCGGTTGTAAACAGAACAAAGGGGGGAAAGAATATAGTAAAAGAGGAAAATAGCTTTAATGAATAAAATGGTAAAAAACAAGTACATATCAATAATAACTTTAAATGTAAATGGATTAAATGACCCAATCAAAAGACATAGGGTAGTTGCATGGATAAGAAAACAGGACCCATACATATGTTGTCTACAAGAGACACATCTCAAAACAAAAGATACACATAGATTAAAGGTAAAAGGATGGAAAAAATATTTCATGCAAATGAAAATGAAAAAAAAAGCTGGGGTAGCAATACTTAGATCAAACAAAATAGACTTTAAAACAAAGGCTATAGTAAAATTAAGAAGGTCACTACAAAATGATTAAAAGAGAAATCCAACAGGAAGATGTATCCATTATAAATATCTACGCACCTAATATAGGAGCAACTAAATATATAAAGCAGACTTTGATAGATAAAAAGGGCGATAGAGATGACGTCAGAGTAATGGAGGGGTAGGAAGCGATACCGATAAATCTCCCCCAAAACTCAACAAGATCTTCAACCAGAAACAGAAAAACGTATACTTGGAGCCTCCAGATGCTTCGAAATACAACCGAAGGTATGGTCTAGTAAAAAATTGGCTAAATAGGCCTGACCTGTGGTGGCGCAGTGGATAGAGCGTTGACCTGGAGGTGCCGAGGTTGCCGGTTCGAAACCCTGGGCTTGCCTGGTCAAGGGACATGTGGGAGTTGATGCTTCCAGCTCCTCCCCCCTTCTCTCTCTCTGTCTCTCTCTCTCCCTTTATCTCTCTTCTCTAAAAATGAATAAATAAAATTAAAAAAAAAAATTGGCTAAATATATAACCAAACCCCGAAGGAAATAGGGAGTAAGAAATGCTCCGCCTTCCTCACTAACCTAAACAGGGCGGCTTTCTCTGGTAACTGAGATATAGAAACTAAGGCGGGCAAAGGGGGTGAATAGATCCAGGCCGCGGCACAAACGGCCGAACCAGGCTGTGGCACGGAGATCCAAGCCGAGGAAAAACTGATCCTGTGGCAACCCGGGCAATACAAGCTAACACTCGCGCCAAACCCAAACAAAGAAAGACAAGCGGGGCAGCCATTTTACCCGATCTCCTGGTTGGTGCGCAGTTAGTGGGCAAGAGATTTCTTCCTAAGCCCCGGGAGTGGGTACCCGTGTTACCCCACAGAGAGGCAGAGTCAGAGGCCTTTCTGTGGGCCGAAAGCAGAATCTCTGGGCAGCCCCAGCGCCCTGGGAAAGCTCCGCACGGGAGTGAGTGAGAACTAATTTCAACGGTGGAAATTTTCCGTGCTGGTGAGGGTTTCACTCAGAGGGAAATGCGGCCGGCCTCATATCCTGGTCTGCGCGCGCAGATAGGGAGTGAGAGATTCCTCCGAGTGCCTCGGCAGTGCGCGCCCGTGTTATCGCACAAAGGGGCAGAGTCAGGGGCTTTGTGTGGGCCAAAGTGGAATCTCGGGCTGCCCCAGCGACTTGCAAAAGCCGCGCATGGGGACGGAGCGAGAGCCAATTCCAACGCTGCAACTTTTCCATGCGGTTGGGGGTTTCACTCAGAGCGTGAGACTGCTGGCCGGATATCCTGGTCTGCGCGCGCAGACAGTGAGTGAGAGTTTCCTCCAAGCGCCCCGGAAGTGGGCGCCTGCCTGTGTTACCGGACAGAGTGGCAGAGCCAGAGGTCATTGAGTGGGCGGAAAGCACGCCTGATTATGCTAGCAGCTCTGACTGACTGAGCCTTACCCAGAGCCCTGTGCTGAGTGGGAATAGAGTGGGGAGTTGCCAGCTCTTTGAACCTCTTCCTATCCAGACAGAGGCAGCAGCAACTCCATAGCTGGATTATCAGGCTACTAATTGAGGAAGGAAAGACTAGGAAAGAGGCTCCAGGAACACAGACTCTCTCACTGGCGGAGCCTATAAATGCTAATGAGCCTCGACTGCCAACGAGACTGAAGCACAATACATGACATCGCCATAGAGACTTATCAACTGCAAACCTCTACCTGAGCGTGCCAAAGGGGCAGAACCCGGGGTACAGAGTCACCGACCAGGAAGAGGGAGAGAAAAGAAAAAGCAAGAAAACCTCTAAAAATCAAGAATAATCTGCAGACTTTATAACCTATCCCATTTTATTATATTTGTTCGTTTGTTTCTCTTATCTTCATTCTTGATATTTTTTTTCCTCCTCTAATTTGGCCGATTAACTGCCGGTCTTACTCTCTCCTCTCCTTGAACTACACTACCCATAAGTGTTGCATCTCCCATTATCTTTTCTTTCCTCTTCCTTTCTCTATATCAGGGTTGCACTCCAAAACCCTTAACTATCTCTCTCTCCTCTTTTTTCTTTTTTCTTCTTTCTTCTTTTAGTGGTTCCCTCTTTTTTTCTCTCTCTCTCTTTCTTTTCTCCCTCTATATTAGTTTCTTCCTTTCTCCTTTACATCTTCTCTCATTCAAACCTCAATAACAAACAAATTACCTTATCTGGGACTCAAACTTATGTTTGTGGCATTTTGGGGGGTTTTACTTCACCTTTTTAACTCACTAGCAGTGCTCCCATCCCTGGCTCTCCATTTTATCTAGTTCTTGTTCCACTAAATACAATAGTAATTTTTTAATTTGTCCCCCCATTTTTCTGTTTTCCTCTTATTCCTCTCATCATAACTCTTAGACAACCAACACCTAAAAGCAAATCATTTTATTCTTGACCCAAATTTTTTCCTTATTTGCTTTTTCTGGGTCCATACCCCCTTTTTTTTCTTTTTTTTTTCTTTTTTTTTTCTTTTTTTTCCCCCCTTTATTACTTTTCCCCAATTCAGGCCCTCCATCACAGGCATTGTTTGTTATATTTCACAGTTCACCACAAGATTTTCTCAAGAAAGAGGGGAGAGGAGAGGAGAGGAAAAAAGTAGGGGGGGAATAATTTCCTTTTTTTAATTTTAATTTTATTTTATTTTTCTTTATTTCATTATTAATTTAAAAAAAAACAACTCTTTTCAATTTTTTATTTTTTTATTTTTTTAACTTTTTATTCTTTATTAAATCTCATTAATACTATCAACAAAACCACCCTCAGATGCCATTAAGGAAGAGAAAATCAAATATCATGGATACAAAAGAAAGAGAGGTAACACAGATAGATGAGGAAAAATCTATGGAGAAAAAATTTAATATATTGGAAACCTTAGAGCTAAATGACAGAGAATTCAAGATAGAAATCCTAAAAATCCTCCGAGATATACAAGAAAACACAGAAAGGCAATTTAGGGAGCTCAGAAAACAACTCAAAGAACACAAAGAATATATGTCCAAGGAAATTGAAACTATAAAAACAAATCAAACAGAAATGAAAAACTCAATTCACGAGCTGAAAAACGAAGTAACAAGCTTAGCTAATAGCACAGGTCAGATAGAAGAGAGGATTAGTGAAATAGAAGACAAGCAACTTGAGGCACAAAAGAGAGAAGAAGAAAGAGACTCAAAATTTTTTTTAAAAAATGAGATAGCCCTACAAGAATTATCTGACTCCATCAAAAAGAATAACATAAGAATAATAGGTATATCAGAGGGAGAAGAGAGAGAAAATGGAATGGAGAACATACTCAAACAAATAATAGATGAGAACTTCCCAAGCCTGTGGAAAGAACTAAAGCCTCAAGTTCAAGAAGCAAACAGAACTCCGAGTTTTCTTAACCCCAACAAACCTACTCCAAGGCATATCATAATGAAATTGACACAAACCAACAGCAAAGAAAAAATTCTCAAGGCAGGCAAGGAAAAGAAGAATACAACATATAAAGGAAGGCCCATTAGATTATCATCAGTTTTCTCAGCAGAAACTCTACAAGCTAGAAGAGAGTGGACCCCAATATTTAAAGTCCTGAAAGAGAGGAACTTTCAGCCAGGAATACTATACCCATCAAAGCTATCCTTCAAATATGAAGGAGAAATAAAAACATTCACAGATACAGAAAAGATAAGGGAATTTATCATCAGAAAACCCCCACTCCAGGAATTACTAAAGGGGGTTCTCCAATCAGATACAAAGAACAAAAAAAAAAAAAAAAACAGAGCCACAAGTAAAAGCTCCAAGAAGAACACAATAAAACCAAATTTAAACTGTGACAACAACAAAAAGAAAGGGGGGGAGAAGATGGAGATTAACAGTAGCAAAGGACGATGGAGTGCAAAAGTACTCACAAAATAGTTCGCTACAGCCCTGGCCGGTTGGCTCAGCGGTAGAGCGTCGGCCTAGCGTGTGGAGAACCCGGGTTCGATTCCCGGCCAGGGCACACAGGAGAAGCGCACATTTGCTTCTCCACCCCTCCGCCGCGCCTTCCTCTCTGTCTCTCTCTTCCCCTCCCGCAGCCAAGGCTCCATTGGAGCAAAGATGGCCCGGGCGCTGGGGATGGCTCTGTGGCCTCTGCCCCAGGCGCTAGAGTGGCTCTGGTCGCAACATGGCGACACCCAGGAGGGTCGCAACATGGCGAAGCCCAGGATGGGCAGAGCATCACCCTCTGGTGGGCGTGCCGGGTGGATCCCGGTCGGGCGCATGCGGGAGTCTGTCTGACTGTCTCTCCCTGTTTCCAGCTTCAGAAAAATGCAAAAAAAAAAATTAAAAAAAAAAAAATAGTTCGCTACAATGAACAGGGTAGGGACCCTTTTCATTACTCAAAGGTAACCACCATTGAAAAAACCACCACAGAAGCACATGAGATAAAAGAGATAGCAACAGAGGAAAGATGTATGGAATACAACCAAATAAAAACAAAAGATAGAAAAACAAAAGAGAAGGATCAAACAAGACACAAAACTAACAAAAGCAAGATATAAAAAGGCAATAGGGAACTCACAAGTGTCAATAATTACACTAAATGTAAACGGATTAAACTCACCAATAAAAAGGCACAGAGTAGCAGAATGAATTAAAAAAGAAAATCCAACTGTATGCTGCCTACAGGAAACTCATCTAAGTAACAAGGATAAAAACAAATTCAAAGTGAAAGGCTGGAAAACAATACTCCAAGCAAATAACATCCAAAAAAAAAGCAGGTGTAGCAATACTCATATTGGATAATGCTGACTACAAGACAGGAAAAGTACTCAGAGACAAAAATGGCCATTTCATAATGGCTAAGGGGACACTGAATCAAGAAGACATAATAATTCTTAATATATATGCACCAAACCAAGGAGCACCAAAATATATAAGACAGCTACTTATTGATCTTAAAACAAAAACTAACAAAAATACAATCATACTTGGAGACCTCAATACACCGCTGACGGCTCTAGATCGGTCATCCAAACAGAGAATCAACAAAGACATAGTGGCCTTAAACAAAACACTAGAGCACCTGGATATGATAGACATCTACAGGACATTTCATCCCAAAGTGACTGAGTATACATTTTTCTCCAGTGTACATGGATCATTCTCAAGAATTGACCATATGTTGGGCCACAAAAACAACATCAGCAAATTCAGAAAAATCGAAGTTGTACCAAGCATATTTTCTGATCATAAAGCCTTGAAACTAGAATTCAACTGCAAAAAAGAGGAAAAAAATCCCACAAAAATGTAGAAACTAAACAACATACTTTTAAAAAATGAATGGGTCAAAGAAGAAATAAGTGCAGAGATCAAAAGATATATACAGACTAATGAAAATGACAATACGACATATCAGAATCTCTGCGATGCAGCAAAAGCAGTGATAAGAGGGAAGTTCATATCACTTCAGGCATATATGAACAAACAAGAGAGAGCCCAAGTGAACCACTTAACTTCACACCTTAAGGAACTAGAAAAAGAAGAACAAAGAAAACCCAAAACCAGCCGAAGAAAGGAGATAATAAAAATCACAGCAGAAATAAATGAAATAGAGAACAGAAAAACTATAGAAAAAATTAATAGAACAAGGAGCTGGTTCTTTGAAAAGATCAACAAAATTGACAAACTCTTGGCAAGACTTACCAAGGAAAAAAGAGAAAGAACTCATATAAACAAAATCCAAAATGAAAGAGGAGAAATCACCACGGACACCATAGATATACAAAGAATTATTGTAGAATACTATGAAACACATTATGCCACTAAATTCAACAACCTAGAAGAAATGGATAAATTCCTAGAACAATACAACCTTCCTAGACTGAGTCAAGAAGAAGCAGAAAGCCTAAACAGACCTATGAGTAGAGAAGAAATAGAAAAAAACATTAAAAACCTCCCCAAAAATAAAAGTCCAGGCCCTGACGGCTATACCAGCGAATTTTATCAAACATTCAATGAAGACTTGGTTCCTATTCTACTCAAAGTCTTCCAAAAAATTGAAGAAGAAGCAATACTTCCAAACACATTTTATGAGGCCAACATAACTCTCATACCAAAACCAGGCAAGGATGGCACAAAGAAAGAAAACTACAGACCAATATCTCTAATGAATACAGATGCTAAAATACTAAACAAAATACTAGCAAATCGAATACAACAACATATTAAAAAAATAATACATCATGATCAAGTGGGATTCATCCCAGAATCTCAAGGATGGTTCAACATACGTAAAACGTTTAACGTAATACACCATATCAACAAAACAAAGAACAAAAACCACATGATCTTATCAATAGACACAGAAAAGGCTTTTGATAAAATACAACACAATTTTATGTTTAAGACTCTCAACAAAATGGGTATAGAAGGAAAATATCTCAACATGATAAAGGCCATATATGATAAACCATCAGCTAACATCATATTAAATGGCACTAAACTGAAGGCTTTCCCCCTTAAATCAGGAACAAGACAGGGTTGTCCACTCTCTCCACTCTAATTTAATGTGGTACTAGAGGTTCTAGCCAGAGCAATCAGACAAGACAAAGAAATAAAAGGCATCCATATCGGAAAAGAAGAAGTAAAGGTATCACTTTTTGCAGATGATATGATCCTATACATCGAAAACCCCAAAGAATCCACAAAAAGACTACTAGAAACAATAAGCCAATACAGTAAGGTCGCAGGATACAAAATTAACATACAGAAGTCAATAGCCTTTCTATATGCCAACAATGAAACAATTGAGAACGAACTCAAAAGAATAATCCCCTTCACGATTGCAACAAAAAAAATAAAATACTTAGGAATAAACATAACAAAGAATGTAAAGGACTTATATAATGAAAACTATAAACCATTGTCAAGGGAAATCGAAAAAGATATAATGAGATGGAAGAATATACCTTGTTCTTGGCTAGGAAGAATAAATATAATCAAGATGGCTATATTACCCAAAGCAATATACAAATTTAATGCAATTCCCATCAAACTTCCAATGATGTTTTTTAAAGAAATAGAGCAAAAAATCATCAGATTTATATGGAACTATAAAAAACCCCGAATAGCCAAAGCAATCCTAAAGAAAAAGAATGAAGCTGGGGGCATTACAATACCTGACTTCAAACTATATTATAGGGCCACGACAATCAAAACAGCATGGTATTGGCAGAAAAATAGACACTCAGACCAATGGAACAGAATAGAAAGTCCAGAAATAAAACCACATATATATAGTCAAATAATTTTTGATAAAGGGGCCAACAACACACAATGGAGAAAAGAAAGCCTCTTCAATAAATGGTGCTGGGAAAACTGGAAAGCCACATGCAAAAGAATGAAACTGGACTACAGTCTCTCCCCCTGTACAAAAATTAACTCAAAATGGATCAAAGATCTAAACATAAGACCTGAAACAATTAAGTACATAGAAGAAGACATAGGTACTCAACTCATGGACCTGGGTTTTAAAGAGCATTTTATGAATTTGACTCCACAGGCAAGAGAAGTGAAGGCAAAAATTAATGAATGGGACTACATCAGACTAAGAAGTTTTTGCTCAGCAAGAGAAACTGATAGCAAAATAAACAGAAAGCCAACTAAATGGGAAATGATATTTTCAAACAACAGCTCAGATAAGGGCCTAATATCCAAAATATACAAAGAACTCATAAAACTCAACAACAAACAAACAAACAATCCAATAAAAAAATGGGAAGAGGATATGAACAGACACTTCTCCCAGGAAGAAATACAAATGGCCAACAGATATATGAAAAGATGCTCATCTTCTTTAGCTATTAGAGAAATGCAAATCAAAACGGCAATGAGATACCACCTCACACCTGTTCGATTAGCTATTATTAGCAAGACAGGTAATAGCAAATGTTGGAGAGACTGTGGAGAAAAAGGAACCCTCATACACTGTTGGTGGGAATGTAAAGTAGTACAACCATTATGGAAGAAAGTATGGTGGTTCCTCAAAAAACTGAAAATAGAACTACCTTATGACCCAGCAATCCCTCTACTGGGTATATACCCCAAAAACTCAAAAACATTGATAAGTAAAGACACATGCAGCCCCATGTTTATTGCAGCATTGTTCAAAGTGGCCAGGACATGGAAACAACCAAAAAGCCCATCAATAGATGACTGGATAAAGAAGATGTGGCACATATACACTATGGAATACTACTCAGCCATAAGAAATGATGACATCAGAACATTTACAGCAAAATGGTGGGATCTTGATAACATGATACGAAGCGAAATAAGTAAATCAGAAAAAACCAGGAACTGCATTATTCCATACGTAGGTGGGACATAAAAGTGAAGCTAAGAGACATTGATAAGAGTGTGGTGGTTACGGGGGGGAGGAGGGAATGGGAGAGGGAAAGGGGGAGGGTGAGGGGCACAAAGAAAACAAGATAGAAGGTGACAGAGGACAATCTGACTTTGGGTGATGGGTATGCAACATAATTGAACAACAAGATAACCTGGACTTGTTATCTTTGAATATATGTATCCTGATTTATTGATGTCACCCCATTAAAAAAATAAAATTTTTTTTTTAAAAAAGGGCGATATCAATAGCAATACTATAATAGTAGAGGATTTCAATACCCCACTAACATCATTAGGTAGATTCTCAAGAAAGAAAATTGACAAAGAAACAGCAGACTTAAAGGACATACTAGATCAACTGGATTTAATAGATATCTTCAGAACCTTTCACACTAAAGCAGCAGAATATACATTCTTTTCAAGTGCTCATAGTACATTCTCTAGAATAGACCACATGTTAGGGCCCAAAAGAGGTATCAACAAATTTAAGAACATACAGATGGCCAATAGGCAGATGAAAAAATGCTCAACATCACTAATCATTAGAGAAATGCAAATTAAAACCACAATGACATATCATCTCACACCAGTCAGAATGGCGCTCATCAACAAAATAACACAGAATAAGTGCTGGCTAGGATGTGGAGAAAAGGGAACCCTCCTGTATTGCTGGTGGGAATGCAGACTGGTGCAGCCTCTGTGGAAAACAGTATGGAGATTCCTCAAAAAATTAAAAAGCGAACTGCCTTTTGACCCAGCCATCTCCACTGTTAGGAATATACCCCAAGAACACCATAGCATTGTTTGAAAAGAAGAAATGCACCCCCATGTTTATGGCAGCATTGTTCACAATAGCGAAGATATGGAAACAGCCCAAGTGTCCGTCAGTGGACGAGTGGATTAAAAAGCTTTGGTACATATATACTATGGAATACTACTCAGCCATAAGAAATAATGACATCGGATCATTCACAACAACATGGATGGATCTTGATAACATTATACTGAGCCAAATAAGTAAATCAGAAAAAACTAAGAACTATATTATTCCATACATAGGTGGGACATAAAAATGAGACTCAGAAACATGGACAAGAGTGTGGGGGTTACGGGGTGGGGGGAGGAGAGGGATGGGTTTGGGGGAGGGGAGGGGCACAAAGAAAACCAGTTAGAAGGTGATGGAAGACAATTGGACTTTGGGTGATAGGAATGCAGCATAATCAAATATCAAAATAAACTAGAGATATTTTCTCTGAACATATGTACCCTGATTTATCAATGTCACCCCATTAAAATTAATTTTTTTAAAAAGAAGATTGAAATCATATCAAGCATTTTCTCTGATCACAATGGCCTAAAACCAGAAATCAACTACAGCAGAAAAACTGAAAAATACTCAAACACATGGAAAGTAAATAGCATGATATTAAATAACAAATGGGTTAACAATGAGATCAAAGAAAAAATTAGAAAATTCCTAGAAACGAATGATAATGAGCATACAACTCAAAATTTATGGGACACAGCAAAAGCAGTACTGAGAGGGAAGTTCATAGCACTACAGGCATACCTTAAAAAGCTAGAAAAAGCTCAAATAAACAATTTAACCCTGCATCTAAAAGAACTAGAAAAAAAACAGCAAGTAAAGCCCAGAGGTAGTAGAAGGAAAGAAAGAATAAGGATCAGAGCAGAAATAAATGACATAGAAGTTAAAGAAACAATACAGAGGATCAATGAAACCAAGAGCTGGTTCTTTGAAAGGGTAAACAAGATCGATGAACTGTTAACCAGACTCAACAAGAAAAAAAGAGAGAAGACTCAAATAAATAAAATTAGAAATGAGAGTGGAGAAATAACAACTGACATAACAGAAATACAAAATATTGTAAGAAAATACTATGAAGAACTATATGCCAAAAAATTAAACAACCTAGGTGAAATGGACAAATTCCTTGAAACATATAATCTTTCAAAAATCAATCTGGAAGAATCAGAAAACCTAAACAGACCGATTACAACAAATGAGATCAAAACAGTTATCAAAAAACTCTCAATAAACAAAAGCCTTGGGCCAGATGGCTTCACTGGTGAATTCTACCAAAGGTTCAAAGAACTAACTCCTATCCTTCTCAAACTATTTCAAAAAATTCAAGAGGAAGGAAGACTTCCAAGCTCCTTTTATGAGGCGAGCGTAATTCTGATTCCAAAACCAGGCAAAGACAACACAAAGAAAGAAAATTATAGGCCAATTTCCCTGATGAATTTAGATGCTAATATCCTTAACAAAATATTAGCAAACCGGATCCAGTAATACATGAAAAAAAATCATACATCATGATCAAGTGGGATTTATTCTGGGGAGGCAAGGATGGTACAATATTCATAAATCAATTAATGTGATTCATCACAGAAACAAAAGGAGAAAAACCACATGATAATTTCAATAGATGCAGAAAAAGCATTTGATAAAATTCAGCAGCCATTCATGATCAAAACCCTGAGCAGGCCCTGGCCAGTTGGCTCAGTGGTAGAGCATCGGCCTGGCGTGCAGAAGTCCTGGGGTTCGATTCCCGGCCAGGGCACACAGAAGAAGCGCCCATCTGCTTCTCCACCTCTCCCCTTCTCCTTCCTCTCTGTCTCTCTCTTCCCCTCCCGCAGCCAGCCAGGCTCCATTGGAGCAAAGATGGCCCGGGCGCTGGGGATGGCTCCTTGGCCTCTGCCCCAGGCACTAGAGTGGCTCTGGTCGCAAGAGAGCGATGCCCCGGAGGGGCAAAGCATCGCCCCCTGGTGGGCATGCCGGGTGGATCCCGGTCGGGCGCATGCGGGAGTCTGTCTGACTGTCTCTCCCTGTTTCTAGCTTCAGAAAAATACAAAAAAAAAAACAAAAAAAAAAACTCTGAGCAAAGTAGGAATACAGGGAACATACCTCAACATGATAAAGGCCATCTATGAAAAACCCACAGCCAAAATCATAATTAATGGGCAAAAATTAAAAGCAATCCCCCTAAGATCAGAAACAAGACAGGGGTGCCCCCTTTCACCACTATTATTCAACATAGTACTGGAAGTCCTAGCTACAGCAATCAGACAAGAAGAAGAAATAAAAGGCATCCAAATTGGAAAAGAAGAAATAAAACATTATTTGCAGATGATATAATACTGTATATAGAAAACCGTAAAGTCTCAGTCAAAAAACTACTGAACCTGATAAATGAATTCAGCAAGGTGGCAGGGTATAATATTAATACTCAGAAATCAGAGGCATTTTTATACACCAACATTGAACTGTCAGAAAGAGAAATTAGGAAACAATCCTCTTCACTATTGCAAAAAATAAATAAATAAAGTACCTAGGAGTAAATTTAACCAAGGAGTTTAAAGACTTGTACTCAAAAAATTACAAAACATTAATAAAAGAAATCAAGACAGATACAAAAAAGTGAAAGCATATATACCCTGCTCATGGTTAGGAAGAATAAACATCATCAAAATGTGTATACTACCCAAAGCAACTTACAAATTCAATGCAATACTAATGACATACTTCAAAGATATAGAACACATATTCCAAAAATTTATATGGAACCAAAAGAGAACACAAATAGCCTCAGCAATCTTGAAAAAGAAGAATAAAGTGGGAGGTATCACACTTCCTGATATCAAGTTATACTACAGGCCATTGTAATCAAAACTGCTTGGTACTGGCATAAGAACAGGCATATAAATCAATGGAACAGAACAGAGAACCCAGAAATAAACACACACCTTTATGGAAATTGATATTTAAAAAAGGAGGTAAGAGCTTACGATGGAGTAAAGACAGTCTCTTTAACAAATAATGTTGGGAAAATTGGACAGCTACCTGCAAAAAAATGAAACTAGACCACGAACTTACACCAGTCACAAAAATAAACTCAAAATGGATAAAAGACTTAAATGTAAGCCGTGAAACCATAAGCATCTTAGAAGAAAACATAGGTAGTAAGCTCTCCAACATCTCTCACAGCAATATATTTGCTGATTTATCTCCATGGGCAAGTGAAATAAAAGACAAGATAAACAAATGGGACTATATCAAACTAAAAGGCTTTTATACCGCTAAAGACAATATGAATAGAATAAAAAGACAAACTACACAATGGGAGAACATATTCGACAATATGTCTGATAAGGCATTAATAACCAAAATGTATAAAGAACTTGTAAAACTCAACACCAGGAAGACAAACAATTCAATCAAAAAATGGGCAAAAAAAATAGACACTTCTCCAAAGAGGTCATACAGATGGCCAATAGATAGATGAAAAAATGTTCAACAACACCAATCATTATAGAAATGCAAATTAAAACCACCATGAGATACCACCTCACACCTGTCAGAATGGCGCTCATCAACAAAACAACACAGAATAAGTGCTGGCGAGGATGTGGAGAAAAGGGAACCCTCCTGCACTGCTGGTGGGAGTGCAGACTGGTGCAGCCACTGTGGAAAAGAGTATGGAGATTCCTCAAAAAATTAAAAATGAAACTTCCTTTTGACCCAGCCATCCCACTTTTAGGAATATATCCCAAGAACACCATATCACTGATTCAAAAAAAGAAATGCACCCCCATGTTTATGGCAGCATTGTTCACAATAGAGAAGATCTGGAAACAGCCCAAGTGTCCAACAGTGGACAAATGGATTAAAAAGCAGTGGTACATATATACAATGGAATACTATGGGGCCATGAAAAAGAAGGAAATATTACCTTTTGCAACAACATGGATGGACCTGGAAACTATTATGTTAAGTGAAATAAGCCAGGTAGAGAAAGAAAAATATCATATGACCTCACTCATATGAGGAATCCAAGGAACAATGTGAACTGAGGAAAGGAATCAAACCTGAAGGGAAGGGAGGAGGGAGCAGTTGGGAGGGGGGCAAGGCATATGTTGAGGGGAATATGGGGGAGGGGGGATGCAATCAGGGCAACACTAGAATCTATGTAAACACAATAAATTTTTATAAAGTGGGGGGATTCAAACACAAGAGACAGACAAACACTGAGGTAAGACTGTGAAGAAACACAGGGAGAAGATGTCCATCTACCTACAAGCCAAGGAACACCTGAAGCTGCCAGGGGCAAGAGAGGCCTGGCTCAGGCCTCCCCTGTGTCTTCAGAGGAAGCCTGGTGCAGCTGACACTGATTTTGGGCTTTGGCCTCTAGAACTGTGAGGCTGTAAAACTGTCGTAAGCCAACCAGTTTGTGGCATTGTTACAGCAGCCCTGGGGAACTAATCGCCCACCTTTCCCTAAACTCTTAAAGTTTGTACCCAGTTTATCTGGTGGAACTGTTCAATTTTTTAGCATATGCAGCTTACATTCCTAATGAAATCAAAGCCTCTCGAGGACAGGAATGCCATCTTACACTTGCTTTAAGTCGCCAACCACTCTTAGGGAAAGACCGGCCTCTCAGAAAAAGCATTTAGGAAACATCTGTTCACTTGATCACTTTCTGGAACTTGTTCAAAAACCACTGTTGTTATTTTAGAATTTGATAACCAGAAAATCACTTTTCCTATTTCTATAACTGTCATACTGGAGCTAGCTATTTTAAAATCAACATTCTTCTTCATGAGCTTTTTATATA
The DNA here is from genome assembly GCF_036850765.1 of Saccopteryx bilineata. Classification (NCBI taxonomy): domain Eukaryota; kingdom Metazoa; phylum Chordata; class Mammalia; order Chiroptera; family Emballonuridae; genus Saccopteryx; species Saccopteryx bilineata. Next base: position 343,456,435 of record NC_089490.1, on the reverse strand, counting down.
GATCATACCACATAGTCTCTGGTAATCATAAACAATAGATTCATAACCAAAATCATAGATTCATGAACTGTTAAGGACTGGGAGAGAGGTTATAGGCCATATAGTATAATTCTGAAATAATATCTTCTTTAATTCATGCAATACGGATTTTTCTCTCTTTTTCAGGAAATGGCACATTCTGCCTTATCTGTTGTATTAGTTATTGGCTAACAGGGCTCCTATCTACCCACCCCTCAATAGGCTAGAAATACATCAAAGGTTGAGACTTTCATTCATTCCCAGTGCTTATCAAAATTCATAGTGTACGCGCACTCAACAGTTCCCCAAGTTTTATTTTCTCTTTCTTTGCCACTAGTCAAAGAGCTTCCCCAAGAGAGGAACTGGATCTTACTCATTTTGTACACTTACAGTCTACCACAGTATGTAGCATATAATAAATACCATAATATTTGCTGTTCATGAAATAAAAATGATTTACTTGTTCTTTCTATGCCAGGCTGTTCTGGCCCATACTTACTAAAGAGTTCAGATTCCCAACAATCAAAAAACAAAGAGTAGCAAAGTCAAAAGAGAGAGCCAACTTTTAGTCCAAAAGGTAATATATTAGTGAAATACTTTAGGAGAATTAAATATGAAGGTACCTTGAATACCCTTGCCTGCCTAGGATGACAAGTGAAGATACCAAACCGTTCTCTCTCAGGAAGCTCTCAAAAAGGCAGACATAGCATGACCAGGTGGTGGCACAGTGGATAGAGCGTCAGACTGGGATGCAGAGGACCCAGGTTCGAGACCCCGAGGTCATCAGCTTGAGCGCGGGCTCATCTGGTTTGAGCAAAAGAGCTCACCAGCTTGGACCCAAGGTCACTGGCTCGAGCAAGGGATCACTCGGCCTGCTGTAGCCCCCCCCCCCCCCGGTCAAGGCACATATGAGAAATCAATCAATGAACAACTAAGGAGCTGCAACAAAGAATTGATGCTTCTCATCTCTCCCTTCCTGTCTATTTGTCCCTCTCTCTGACTCTGTCTCTGTCACAAAAATAAATAAATAAATAAAATAAAAAAGGGCAGACATCGTGTTCTGCTTAACTGACATACATTTATTAACAGTATCCAAACTTCAAACAAAGAACTACAGTCTTGCCAAGTATCTTGTTGCTCCATGTTCCCACTAAAATAAAGAGAAGTCCAAGCCCATATCAGAAAAACAGTAACTCAGACTTGCAAAGAACTTTTCAGTTCCCAGCAGGCTCCAAAGACTTCCCAAAGAATGAGTCCTCTAGGTTGTGCTGAAGCCCAGGGAAAGGGCGGAGCAACGGTAAAAGACATCCACACACTTGCAGACTGGTGAACTCCTGCTCATTCTTCCACACTCAAATGTCACCTGCTCTGTGAAGTCTTTATTGCCCCTTCACCTCCCTCCCCCCTTCTTGCTTAGATAATATTTTGTTCAACTCTCTAATACACATTCGCCACTGAATATTATACTAATTCTGTCCCTCTATCCTACTAGAGGAGACAATAACTGCAAAGAGCAAAGGCTTCCCATGCTAAGACCTCATTTACCCCGGGCTTCTCTTAATCCCAGAAGGAAAAGAAAAATGGGTAAAATATTTTTAAACAGCTGCCTGCTTACCCTGCATTGTCTAAGAGCCATGGATTTCACACAGCGATTCCTCTTTCAAGTATCATGCTCTGGTCAGTATGGTAGGCAGATACCCACACACTGCAGAACAGCCAATTCTGTTTGTCTGCGTCCTAGGCCTGAGTCATCTTGAACAAGAGACTGGAAGTTAGCATCAAAGGACCGGCGCTCTTCAAGAATCAGGAAAATCTCAGACCCCTTAGACTAGTAAGGACAGACAAAGCTGAGAGGGCACCCAGGCCAGCTTCCTTTTCTAGGGAGGCCCAAAAAGGGGAAAATATTTGGTCCAGGTCTGCTTAAGCAATGCTGTGTTTTGGTTCTTAGTCCATTATAATTTCTGATGTATCTTTTCTCTCTTTTTCAAAACACATTTCAATCTCAAAAGTGAGGTTTTAGGAAGTGATTTGTCCAAGGTCACACACCTAGTAGATGATGAAGCCAAAATGTGAATCCAAGACATATCCTGGAAAGGTCTATCTCCTCATTTACTCTCATGATGAAGTTCTTGCAACTTCAGATGCAAATACAACTTGACTTTCTGTTCCTTTAACTTCCTCTGAAGTGTGTGCTTCTAGTTAAATTTGGCAGATTCCCAAAATCACACTAAAATGACAGTAAAAATATAAAAAAGGTATAAACCTCAACAAGGATGAGAATGAGTGAGGGAACATCAAATGAGAGACTTCATGTCAGAGCTGCTGTCCCTTTGGAGAAAACAGAGCCTGATTCCCTTTTGAACAGACTTTTGGACTACAGATAGTGACAGAGAATTTGTGACTTAAAAAAAGAAGGGCAGGCCCTGGCCGGTTGGCTCAGTGGTAGAGCATCAGCCTGGCATGCAGGAGTCCCGGGTTCGATTCCTGGCCAGGGACACAGGAGAAGCGCCAATCTGCTTCTCCACCCCTCCCCCTCTCCTTCCTCTCTGGCTCTCTCTTCCCCTCCTGCAGCCAAGGCTCCATTGGAGCAGGGTTGGCCCGGGCACTGAGGATGGCTCTGTGGCCTCTGCCTCAGGTGCTAGAATGGCTCTGGTCGCAACAGAGCAACGCCCCAGAGGAGCAGAGCATCGCCCCCTGGTAGGCGTGCCGGGTGAATCCCAGTGGGGCACATGCGGGAGTCTGTCTGACTGCCTCCCCATTTCCAACTTCAGAAAAATACAAAAAAAAAAAGAAAAAGAAGGGCAAAGGAGCTGTAACTTGGAGCCCCTCGCATGGCTCCTAGGCAGCAGGGTCACATCCCCTGGAAAGAATTGCTGGATTAAAACACATAAAGAAGACTGATCTGTGGTGGCACAGTGGATAAAGCATCAACCTGGAATGCTGAGGTCACCAGTTCAAAAACCCTGGGCTTGTCTGGTCAAGGCACAGATGGGAGTTGATGCTTCCTGCTCCTCCCCACTTCTCTCTCTCTCTCTCTCTCTTCTCTCTAAAATGAATAAATAAAATCTTTTTTAAAAATAAATACATAAAGGAACAGGCCTAGGAAGTATAAATCACTTGCCCAAAATTACAGAGGGCCAACAAGAGTTTGAACCCTGGTCTTCTTACTTTTGTTACCTTTCTATAACACAGTTGCTATTAGTTGATTTAAGAGAATATACAGGATGACACTATAACCCAGTCACAAAAACAAGGAGGCAGAGTTGTCTCCCAAGTTCTACCTTTTGGCCGCCTTTAGCAACTCCAAAAAAGAAATCCTTTGTGGCTAGGCTCTCCCTGGTGAGAGCTCAGGCTGTTCAAACAGTTGGGGTAGACCCCATATTTCATGATCTGATCTGCAGCTCTGAAAAAGTAGGTTACCAGCACCTGACAAAAATATGACAAAGCTTGGAAGTGAAAATTCTCAGAAGCACTAACATTGTTTCAGGTCAAAGCTGAGCTCATCCACCTTGTGACAGTGTGAGAGAAGCAGCTTTCATCCCTTTTTAGAACAGAACATGCCTAAAGGTAGGTGTTGTTACATCTGCTAACCAGCTAAAACAGAATCATTTTTAAACACCAAATTATAGGATTGTGTATAGTACCAATTAAAGCAATAATGACTCTGTGTTCTTAATACACAACAATTCTGTGAATGCCACAGCTATTCACACCCTACTCCCATTTAAACTCTTGTCCATCACTAAATTAAACACATCTCAATTTGTGTTTCTCTGATGTACACAGAAAGAATACTGAATTCAGAGTCAAAAGAATAGTTTTAAACACAGCTCAAGCTTTGGAGTCAGCAAACAGGTTTGAATCCCAGTCCTCTGCATTACCAGCTATGAGATCATAAATGAACCACTTAATCTCTCTGGGCCTCAATTACTTTATATGTAAAATGGCATAAAGCCTACATGAGAGATCTGTTAGAAGGACTAAGGGAGAGTATCTATAAAGCACAGAGTAAGGCACTCAGTAAATGTGAGTTTCTGCTTTTATTGATCACCTGATATAAACTAGAATCTTCTAACCTTGGGAGGGCTAATTATTTTTGAGGAAGTGTTTAGGGAAAGACAGAAGAGATAAGTAAATAATTATAATACAATACAGTAGGAAAAAAACAGTAAAAGCTGTCATAGCCATTGGAGCAAAGCATCATACAATACTGAAAAGGGGATGACAAGTTTGTTTGGAACAAAAGGAGAACGTCAGGGAAAGTATCAGAGATAGAATTACTTAACTGGGCCTTGAAATACAACAAACAGATGAAAACAACATCTAGAAAAAAAAAGAAAGAAAAACTATGAGAAACAAGTTAGGGAAACATGAAAGAAATTGTATAGCTTATTTAAGCAATAGTGAGAAAACTTAAGAATGGGTTACACAGAACCAGAAGACTAGCATAAAGAAGAGCTTCCCCATAGGAATTTTTTGTGGACAGAAAGGCAACATGAGAGACAAAGAGAGGTAATCATCCGAGAAACTTTTTTTTTTTTTTTTACAGGGACAGAGAGAGTCAGAGAGAGGGATAGACAGAGATAGACAGACAGGAACGGAGAGAGATGAGAAGCATCAATCATCAGTTTTCATTGCGACACCTCAGTTGTTCATTGATTGCTTTCTCATATGTGCCTTGACCATGGGGCCACAGCAGACTGAGTAACCCCTTGCTCGAGCCAGCAACCTTGGGTCCAAGCTGGTGAGTTTTTTGCTCAAACCAGATGAGCCCGCGCTCAAGCTGGCGACCTCAGGGTCTTGAACCTGGGTCCTCTGCATCCCAGTCTGATGCTCTATCCACTGCACCACCGCCTGGTCAGGCCCGAGAAACTCTTGAAAAAAAATATTTACTAGAGAAGAACAGAAATAAAATAACCACTGTGATTATGAAGAATTGTAATATAGAGGAGAGCTTGAATTTATTTAAATGACCAAAGGGTCAATCTTAGGAAGGTGAATAGAAATTAAAAGAGTGACCGAAAACTGGCCCAGGGATAGAAATCATACATAGAGTGAGGTGTTCAGAATGTAAAAGAGAATGTTCCTTCTTAAAGTGGTGAAATTAGCCCTGACAGTGCACGGAAGAAATTCTCATCTGCGGGCTACGGAACTTAGGCTTTCTCTTCCTCTTTGGGAAAAGAACTTGACTTGATGGGCTTTTGGTGCAACCAGGTTTGAGGAAGGTGCCTCTGCCACTTCCTGAGGCGTTACATAATTCAATTCAACCTCAAAAGGGAACACTAGCCCACAGAGAAACAGCCTAGAAAAGAAATCTAAACTAAAGCAGACCATAGACTTTAAAGGAAAGTAGGCAGTGGGCTTAAAGAGAGACGGGGAATGGGGCTGCCGAACATCAGAGGCATCTGTTACTGCATTAACAGAAGAAATGAGCATGGAAACGTTGCAAGACCATTATCTAAATGTCTGACTTGTCTGGAACCATAGAAGTCATTCAGTCCTACACCTCATTGTGCAGACAGAGAAACTGAAGCCCAGAGGGGGACAAGGCAGGTAGAATGAGTCCTAAAAACAATAGAACAGTTCATATTTTCAGCAGACTATTTCACTCATATTATCTCAATTTTTCTCAAGATACCACAGTGAATGAGGTGTTATTTTCCCAGTGAAACACTACACTCTATAAAGCATTATATTGTTGGTGTGAATTCCTGTTATGAACTTCTAGAGAGAATAATGTTTTCCTTTTTGATCCCATGGGTTATAAAAAGTTTACCCTGAGAACAATCCCAAAATTTGTATGGAATCACAAAAGATCCCAAATAGCCAAAGCAATCTTAAGAAAAAAAGGACAAAGTTGTAGCCATCATGATCCCTGACTTAAACTATATTACAAAGTTAAAGTAATCAAAACAGTGTGGTACTGGTAGAAAAATAGACACAGAGCAATGGAACAGAGAGTGCAGAAATGAATTTATGTATATATGGTAAACTAATTTATGACAAAGAATCCAAGAATACACAATGTGGAAAGAACAGTCTCTTCAATAAATGGTGTTGGAAAAAAACTGGACAGCCACATGCAAAAGAACGAAACTAGACTACTACCTTACACGACACACAAAGTCAACTCAAAATAAATTAAAGACTTAAATGTAAGAACTAAAATCATAAAAATCCTAGAAGAAAATATAGTTAGCAAGCACCTTAACATCGATCTTAATAATTTTTTGTATCTGACTCCAAAAGCAAAAATAAACAAGTGGGACTGCCTCAAACTAAAAGCTTCTGCAGAGCAAAGGAAATCATCAACAAAATGAAAAGGCAACCTACTGAATGGAAGGAAACATTTTAAAATCATACGTCTGATAAGGGGTTAATATCAAAAAATATATAACAAACTCATACAACTCAACAGCAAAAAAACAATCCAATTTAAATATGGACAGAGAATCTGAACATACATTAAAAAAAATACATAAGTCCAACAAGTACATTAAAAGATAATCAACATCACTAGTCATCAGGGAAATGCAAACTGAAGCCACAATGAGACTCACATCACACCTGTCAGAATGGCTAATCTCAAAAATATAAGAAATAAGTGTTTCAAGGATGTGCAAAAGGAAACTTTTGTGCACTATTGAAAAAAATGTAAATTGGTACAGCTACCATGGAAAACAATATGGAGGTTCCTCAAAAAATTAAAACTAGGCTGACCAGGAGATGGCACAGTAGATAGAGTGTCAGACTGGAATGCAGAGGAGCCAGGTTTGAAACCCCAAGGACACCTGTTTGAGTGCAGGCTCATCCAGCTTGAGCCCAGGGTTGCTGGCTTGAGCATGGGATCATATACATGACCATGTGGTCACTGGCTTGAAGCCCAAGGTCGCTGGCTTGAGCAAGGGGTTACTGGCTCAGCAATCGCCCCCCAGTCAAGGCCCATTTAAGAAAGCAATCAATGAATAACTAAGGTGACACAACAAAGAATTGATGCTTCTCATCTCCCTCTCTCTCTGTCTGTCTGTCCCTATCTGTCCTTCTCTCTCTATCTATTTCACTATCCCTCTCTCACTAAAAAAAAAAAAAAAAAAAATTAAAACTAGAACTACAATATAATCTAGCAATTCCACTTCTGAGTATTTATGTAAAGAAAACTATAATACTAATTTGAAAAGATCTATGTTCACTGCAGCATTAATTACAAAAGCCAAGATATGAAAACAACCTAAGTATCAATGAATGAATGAAGAAAAGTAGTATATATCATATATATTTTATATACCTTACATATAGTAATAAAATACTATTCAGCCATAAAAAGAATGAAATCTTTTAACATTTGCAACAACATGGATGGACCCTGAGAGCTTTATACTAAGTGAAATAAGTCAGACAAAGACTAATACCCTACAATCTCACTTATATGTGGACTCTAAAAAACAAAACAAAACAAACAAAAAACAAGCTCATAGAAACAGAGAACAGATTGGTGGTTGTCAGAGGGAGAAGGGGGGACAGATGATAGGTGAAATGAGTTAAGGAAATCAAAAGGTACAAACTTTCAGTTATAAAATGTCATGGAGATGTAGTGTACATCATAGTAACAATAGTTTCTAATACTTATAATAGCATATTTGAAAGTTGCTAAGAGAGATCTCAAAAGTCCTCATCACATACACAAAAAATTTTAACTACCAGTATGTATAGAAATGGATGTTAACTAGACTTACTCTGATCATTTTGCAATACTTATAAATATCAAATAATTGTGTTGTACACCTGAAATTAACATGTTATATCAATTAAAAAAATTCACTTTGAGGATGAGGGTTCTTCTGGACAAATGACACAAACAGTTTCTCAATACCTCATCCCAACTGCCCTGCTCTCTGAGTCTATGACTTTTCAATGTATTAAATGTTCAATGAAATTGACTCTATTTCACCTGGCCAGGTAGCTCAGTTGGTTAGAATGTCATCCCTATACTCCAAGGTTATAGGTTTAATCCCTGCTTAGGGCACATACAAGAATCAACCAATGAATGCATAAATAAGTGGAACAACAAATCAATGTTTCTCCCTCCCTTCCCCTCCAAAATCCATTAAAAACATTTTTTTAATTATTCTATTTCAATTCCTGTGCTGAGAATAACAAACACAAATTTGAACCAGGCAAGACCCTGGCTTTCAAGGAACTTCCATTCTGGTAACACACAAAGACATGGTAAGTAGTAATTATCACTGAGTCATAAAGATCTAGGTTCAAGTCCTGAATTTACCCTTACTACCTAAGGCAAGTCATTTCCTTTATCTAAACTCCATATTCCTTATCTGTGAAATTGAGAGCAATGTCATCAGCTTAACTCATGGAGTTACTTGATATAGTCTGGTGAGATAATATATTTAAAACATCCAGAAGAAGGTCTGATCCATAGCATATATGCCTAGTATGCATGTACTGAATTAATGACTTGGCTGAGAGTGTCCTTTCTGGCAGGAGGAGAAGGAGAGAACCTATCCAGCATTATGCTTTCCCTGGAACCTCTAAGGAAGTGTTTGCCTGATCATGTAGATTTCATGTTCACCAGCTACAATGCATGAGAACCACAAAACTCTTCCCAGCATTAAAAACCAGGAAGAGGAACCTGGCAGGTTCCACACATGACTAAGGTTGAAGGAAATAGCTGTCTGGCCTGACCAAGGTTGCAAAGGGAAGTCAGCAGTAGAACAAAATTTTAAAAAACCCAACACCTGAAATCTTGCAAATTCTTAAGATTAAAACCTAGAAAAGCCTGGTTAAATACAAATATCTGCAAGGTGGAGGTAGGCGGAAAGATGAGAGGTCACCTGAGACTTACAGACCTCTATGGGCTACAGCAGCTCTCCACTCCAGATTGTCGTTCTTGCAGTAAGAATATATTGCATATCCACTGTGGAACAAGGATTTGGAGCAACAGAGGACTCAGATATGCTCCCAAGACTTTGAGGCACTTACAGTGACAGACACTGAGATCACAATGAGATGTTTCAGCACTCAGGTCCTAACATACTGATATTCAGTAAACTGCAGGCAGTGTTGACCAAAAGTAGCACTACTTTTCCCACTTCCATTCTCCCTCCTGGGTTTCCAACCACCAAGCTTCCTCCACCTCTTCTTCAATCAGCTCACCACATTTAATGCCTCCTGTCTCTTGAGACCCTTCCCTGGACATAAGAGCCTGTCCATGGGCCACTACAGTTTAGAATGGAACCCTGAATAAAAGTAAAGCCCATACCTTTCCCCACCTGCAGCCTCTAATTCAAATTCTACAAAACATTTTTAAAGCCAAAGGAGAACAAGTTTTGCTACATCTATTTTAAGCCTTTAGTTCTGAGAAGACAGAACTAAATCTTCTGAGATCTCACTTACTGAACACCTATTATGTACCATGCAGCATTTTGAATGCTTTGCATATACTAATGTCCTCAAAACAACTCTGCAAAGGAGCTATTATTATCCCAATTTTACAAAGGAAACTGTATTTACAGAAATTAAATGACTTGCCTAAAAATTACACAGTTTATAGGTGACAGAGTTGAAATCCATAAGCCAATTGGCCATGTCTACTTTAAAGTCTTCCTTTTTTCCATTGCATCTCGCATTTTATTCTAATAACAACCCTATGAGGCAGATAAAGAAACGTATCAGCATTAACTCATTTTACAAATGAGGAAACTGGTACTCACGGAAGTGGTATTACTCTCAAGAACAAGTCAGTAAGTGGCAGAACCATGATTTGTACTCAGATCTATTCTTTTCTGTGCCCCATTTTTCTTCTTGCATTACGCCATGCAGAGGGAGTAGGAAGTGCTGAGACATAGTCCTGACTCTGTTACTAACTTATCATATAATATTGAGTGATTTCTATTTTTCTCTTCAGTTTTCTCACTCATAAAATAAGGGTGTTGGATTTGATTACCTTTAGGTTCCCCTTTAACTGGCAACCTAGGTTTTAATTAGTACCAACAAGTATACGAAAAGCAGTTTCTCTGGTTTCCTTGCCACAAAGCAGTAAGCCTCTTAAAAAAACAAACAAAAACATTAACGGCTATTTTTAGATAATGTGAGATGTGCTCAGCATCACAGAGTAAAAACTACCCATTCCATTTCATTCCTTCCTCAGACACCCAACCTGCAAACACAGAAGATGCCACAAGCTACCTAATAACACAATGCGGGCGCACTCAGTGACTGGCACACCTGAGTAACATGCTGCGTATGAACAGAGTGCTCGCGGCAAGCAGGCCCTTCTTCCCCCTGCTGGATTCATGACGTTCCTATCCACCAGGTAATCTCTATTCCTAGATCAGAACATCAGCTCTGCTTCACTACGGCAGACCAGGCTTACGACTTTAACTAAATCCAATCAGATGTCAACAATTTGAAGGGGATTTTAGCCTAGTTCATATTACAGAACAAAAAATAAAATTTAACTTCAGATGTAAATTCTTCCATGCCAAGAAATAGGAACAGGGCAAGAAGCAGGATACAAGACTTTGGGCAAACTACTTTCCTATCATAGTTTCTTTACATAACTAGGGAACAAGTCCAAACCAATCCTGAACACCTTCCCCACTCCAATGTAATAGGAATTTATAAATATTCTATACGGAAAAACAAAAATTAGGAGGAAGAAGGCATAGAGTTACAAATTAAAACGACCTCATAGAAGAAAATAGGAAGAAATGAGTAACACTGCCAAGACAGAACATAAAATATGCATGGTCACATCACCCTGAATACATATTAGTTATAAAAGCAAAAAGGAACCTCTATATCCCAGTGACAGTTGAAGTAAATAATTCATGTAATGCCCCAGGATAAGACAGCAGAGGCGGAAACCATTGCTCATTCAGGAAAACCAATGCTGATCTGAATATGATCAAGGGCCGGAGACCAGAAACAATTACTGAGAACAAGGGAATTGTCGTCAGAGGCAAGGGAGCCCTCAAGGGCGCCACTAGACTCATCCTGGGAATAAAGCTACCTTAGCCAAGCATCATTATTTTAGTATATATTTACTTATTAATATGTTAAATGATGAACTACGCAATTCCACATACATTTGTTCATTTAATTCTCCTAACATAGTGGTAGTTATATTCCCTATTTTACAGAAAAGAGTATGAAGCTCAAAGAGGTGAAGAAACCAGAATAAGAACCCAATCCCTGAATCCAAGTTTAATGCAGTTTTCATCTCATTCCTGTTATAATCTATCTCCTTCATTGCAGGTCCCTCACACATACATAATCCAGTTTTACATTCCTCGACAATCTTGGGAGATAGATATCCAAGACTCCTCATGAACTGACCCCTACTCACCAAACAGTTTTGAAATGGATGCTCTTGGCTGCCTATCCAACATCTACTCCTCTCTTCCTCCTTCCTCATCCAGTCCTGCCTTTTACCTGTCATCCCTCAGCAGCTTATGTTACTAAGGCAGTTCTCAGATGTTAGCATAATCATCTGGAGGGCATGTTAAAACACAGATTCCTGGGCCCCATAACCAGAGTTTTTGATTCAGTAGGTCTGGTACATGCCCTGAGAATTTGCAGTTTTAGTAAGTTCTCAAGTGACCACAGTCTGAACATTCTTGCTGTCCTAAGGTAAATTTATCCCCAAACCTAGCTCCAGGGGTAGGTCTCTATTAGTTTAAGAAATCAGGCTTAACCAATTAGCACCTGGCATGTCCCACTATACACTTATAGTTCAGAGATGGGCAAGTAGCCTAAATTGGTCCAATTGGACTAAGTAGAAGATTTTTCCCCCATTTTGAGTGACAAATTCAGTATCTGTCTCTTTGCCTCTTTTCTGCCCCTCTCCCTGTCTCTCTCTCTCTCTCTCTCTCTCTCTCTCTCTCTCTCCCTCACACACACACATTACCCACCCTCAGCCACCTATGTCCATTGTTTAACAAAGAAACGTAACTCCGCAACTGTTTTTATCAGCCAATTTACCACCATGATGGAAGCCAGCTCAGGGATAAAAGTAACACAAGTTTGATATAAATATCAATATGATCTAAGCAAATCTGAGCCAGAATTTCTGCTTGCAGAATTCCAAATGATACATAATTTGGTACTAGAAAAGGGTACAAGCCACCTGCATACTGTCGATGGCAAATCTGTAAATGATTTGTTAAACATCTACTCACAGTCCCCTCCTAGCTTTGGGTAATACACATATTGGAGAACAAAAAAACTGTTTTTCCCAGACTCCCTTCTAAATGTGATTTAGGTTCTGCTAATCAGATGCCCTCACACTAGCTAGTGATTTGGAATTAAATTCAATGAGGGGAGATACTAGGCACAGAACATCCTTTTTGCTGGAACAAACTGCAGCAGAGGCACACAGATCTAGATCTACCAGTTGTAGCAACGGCTTCCTGATTCTCCAGCTTCTACACCAGGGGTCGGGAACCTATGGCTCGCAAGCCAGATGTGGCTCTCTTGTGGCTCTGCATCTGGCTCGCGGACAAATCTTTAATAAGAAAAATAATGTTAAAAATATAAAACATTCTCATCCATTCATTTCCTACCGCTCATGTTCATGGTTGCGGGTGGCTAGAGCCAATCACAGCTGTCCTCCAGGACAACACCAAATTTTTATTGGATAATGTGTAACGTATACGGGTCGTTATATGGCTCTCATGGCATTACATTTTAAAATATGTGGCATTCATGGCTCTCTCAGCCAAAAAGGTTCCTGACTCCTGTTCTACACTATGGCAAAGGCAACAGCATCCTCGAGAGCTCAGTTCTTCATTGCATTCAGGGGAGTTAGCTCCAGGAAGCTCAGCCTGGATCCATTTCTTCTGCTTTCCCAAAGACTCTTTAACCTACCTGGTACTCTTAATAAATCCTGTTTCCATGAACTTGCTACAGTGGGTTCTGTTGCTTGCCCCTATTAATAAGAACCTTGACCAATAAACTGTCCTCTACTAAAAATCACATATAATATTCACTATCGTATTCCCATAACACCTGACCTTATCCTTCCTTATCTTTCCTTATCTTTACATCAACTCTTCCCTCAATGTCCCCATATGCAAAATCGTCCCTTATGCAAAAGTTACCAGTTTACTCCACAAAAAGAGATTTACATAAAGTGGAGTTAATCACAGAGGAAAGGAAGAAAATCAACCTGACAGAGGAGATGGAGCCCTGAAAAATGAGCAGTACGGCATCTGGCTGAGAAGGGGGACAGAGGAGAAGAGGAGTGCTTCAACTGTAGAGAAAAACATTCACAAAGGCAATAAGGTGCCTCTTGCCACCAAGGACTGACCTACAAATTCCCAACTTCTTAGAGTTGAAAATTGATGCCACAGTATATAATAGTTTTTGCTCAATAAATTAATGTTAAATGTAAGTGATACTTACAACCAGTTATCAGTAGTTACCAAGCACTAGTAACTGTGCCAAAAAAAAAAAAAAAAAAACCACTACGTCAGGAGCAATAAGAAAGTTACCATAACAGGGATCACAATCCCCCACTCTTGATGAGTTACATGCATAGGGAAACAAAGACATCTGAAAAGATCAAGGACTCAACAGAAATAATACTAAGACAAGTACATATTCATATAAACAACTGTAAAGAAAAAAATAAGATTCAATCATTGAAGTATCAAAAAGTAGATGTTACTCAGAGAAAACTTCCCAAAGAGAATTGAGTATATACTGAGAATCCCTTCTATACTAAAAATTATTCTAGGTGCTGAGGACAGAGGGAAGCAAGCAGACAGGTCCCTCTTTCACAAGGCTAGATTCCCACTGAAGGAGAATGAGGAAAAAAGGTTTCAAAGATAGGGCTATAAATGAAGCACTGATCATTAGATTCAGTCTCGCTTCCTTGCCCTGTAATAATAATAATGCTAGCGAACATTTATTGAGCACTTGCCATGCAGCAGAAGCTGCTAAGTGCTTTACAAGTATTATCCCATTTAATCCTAGTAACAAACCTATACACCAGGTACTATTACTGGCGCCATTTTAAGAATAAGGAAACTAACACTAGGGTGTTTAAATAACTACCCCCAGACAGTCAGGAAGTGTCAGAGCCACAGAATTCAAAGTTAGCTCACTGGCAGAGGTTTTCACAGCTATGCAATATTGAGAGAGGACAAAATTGTATTTCCATGAGACAGAGCTTTGTTAAAATGAGAGGAATGGAATTATTAATCAGGCATGAGCTTTATCATCTCTTATAGTTTTGTCTTTATTTCCTCATCTCATAAAATGAGGAGTTAGACTCCCTATGCAATGGTCACCTTCCAGCTTGTGTTTCCATGGTTTCAGAAATAATGTGAAAAGGCATTCAGGTGCCTAGCACAACTGTTGTTAATGAAAGGGTCCTTTGAAGGCTGACACTGTACAGTTCTTATTCACCAGCTGGGTCCATGTTTTTCCATGCATTCATTAAGAGGCACATTAGCATTATATTAATTGCTATAAACAGCTGTAGCACAAACCTCCAGCAGATAGGGGGCTGGAGGCACAGAGAACAAAAGGAAAGCCAGGAAAGCACTGATTGGCTGACCTGGATTCGTTTAGGTCAGGCATGGCATCTGATCCCTCTGCATTTCTAAGTTCTCATGAATGTGGATGCCCAGGCAGCAGCCCGAAACCTTCCTCATTTCCATCTCAATCTCCAGGAAGAATTACAATGAGAACAAGAGCTATTGAGGCAGACAACAAACTGAATATTAATTAACACACTGAGCAGGAGCTGGCAAAAGGAAGTGTAAGAGAGGTTTTCCTTTAGGACCTAACAGAGTATACTGTCAAACCCCACTCACTCACCTGCCATACAAGCTCTCTTCAAGAAGCTTTTTCCACATCCCTTCAATGATTATTCTCTTCTTCTATCTCTATGCATTTATTAGGTATCTCCTATGTACCAGATTCTGAGCTAGGTGCCATAGGAATACAATGAATGAGCACAACACCAAACTTGGAACTAGATCTCATGGGGGCATGAGAATTAATCTTATCTGAGAATTAATATCCACAAATGCCATTTATGTTAATTCACGAGAGACCAAAATTTCCTAGTAAATTTTTTTTATAGTTGATTGGGCATTTGGCCCTGGCCGGGTAGCTCAGTTGGTTAGAGCATCAACCCGATACACCAAGGCTGTGGGTTGGATCCCCGGTGTGAGCACATACAAGTATCAACCAATAAATACATTAAGTAAGTGAAACAATAAATCGATGTTTCTCTCTCTCTCTCTCTTTCCCTTCCTCACTCACTCTCTCTAAAACCAATAACTTTTTTCTTAAAAATTGATTGTGCCTTTAAATATAAACACAAATTTTTTGAAATTCTTAATTTAACAAAATTTAAGTTATAATTGCCACTAAGGTAATTCTTAAAACAAAGAACATCTGTCGCTTCACAGTTGGCTTTTAATGCTGGTTAATAAGAGGATTGATTTTGTCAAAATATTCAGGAGCTTCACCAGTTTCTCCCCAGGGTCTCTCCTAATACTTTGTTCCTCGAATCATTGTCTTCTGGATCTCCTATTGTCATTATTCACATCAATTTATCCCTCAATTTTAAACTGGTATAACTTTACCTCACTGTCATTTATTAATTGTGTATGTGTGTTTCAAGCCATTCTCCAATATCACTTTATTTCAAATTCATAAAAATTCTTCATGTTCTGCAAAGTTTTCAGTTTTCATTTTAGAATCTGTTTGTATTGTATTGTTAGCTGTTAATTGTCCTGACATTAGAAAGGCACTTACTGACAAGAACAGTGAAGAGGGCAGAGCCCAGTGATGAGCTGGGAGGGATGCTGAGTTGAGGGGACTAATGTTATAAGTGATCAGTTCCTATAAATAACAAATGAACTTCTGTATATCTAATTATAGAGCAAAGGATAAGGAGAGTGCTATGGGAATTCAGAAAATCTTAATAAATATTTTTCAGAGAGAAGTAAATTATTTTATTCAATCATCAAGAAGTATTGGCTTATTAGTAGTGACACAGTAGGTAGAGCATCAACCAAGAGTGCCGAGGTTGCCAGTTTGAGACCAGAGGTCACTGGTTCAAGCCTGAGGTTGCTGGCTGTATGCCAGGATCACTGGCTCAATCCTGAGCTCCCGGATTGAGCCCAAGGTCACTGGTTTGATCCCTGGTGAAGGCTCATATGAGAAGCAATCGATGGATGCACAAATATGTAGAACAACCATTTGATGCTTCTTGTTGTCTCTCTCTCTCTCTCTTTCCCTTTTCCTCTAGATAAATAGAAAGATAGATAAATAAATAAATAACATTTATTTTTTTTAAAAGAAGTACTTATTGAGAGCCTACTATATGCCAAACACTGTTAAAGATGTCGAATATGTAGCAAGGAAAAAAACAAAATATTACTCTTAGTCCATTTGAGTTGCTGTAACACAATATCATAGATGGATGGCAGAAAATTATTCCTCACTGTTCTGGAAACCAGGAAGTTTAAGGTCAAAGCGCACACACACACACACACACATCAAAGGACCAGAAGATTCGGTGTCTGGTGAGAACCCTCTTCCTGGTTCACAGATAGCTGTCTTCTCACTATGTCCCCATATGACAGAAAAGGCAAGGAAGTTAGCTCTCTGGGGTCTCTTTTATAAGGACACTAATCCCATTCATCAGGGCTCCACCTCCCAAAGACCCCACCTCCAAATATCACATCAGGCATTGGGATATAACATATGAAATTGTGGGAGATACAAACATTCAGTCTACCCTCAAGGAAATTATAATCATTAATGATAGATGAGGACTGGAAGCCTATGTAGAAGAAATAGCAGCCAAGTTGTATCTTGAAGAATGAAGAATTTTAATTCTTCAGAGGAAGAAAGAATTCCAAGCTGAGGGCACATGATGACATATGAAAGAGAATGCAAAGAAAATATCAATAAGTCTTTTTAGAAAGACAGAGTAGGGTCAGGAGAAAATGAGGCTGAAGAGGTAGGTATGGTCAAATTCCTGAATAACAAATTAATATATATCATCTTACAAGTAATGTGAGCACAATGATGGCTTTTGGGTAGAACAGTGACAGGATCAGAAAAATTATTCCAGGCAGAATAATGGATGAGTAAGAGGACAGAAAGACTGCTGGGCAGAAAGACTGTCACTAGTTAAGAGGTGATTAAAAGCCTAGAGAAAAGATGCTTATGATCTAAATCAGAGCAGAGGGGATAAAAATAATAAAAACACTATTAAAAAAAACATCAGAGATAAAGCCTACAAGGTTTGATAATTCAGTAGACTGAAAGTGTGAGCTCATTCATTCAATAAACATTTATAACACTCACTGTTCCAGACACCGTACTAGGTGATGGGGTACCATGGTGAATAAGCAAAATACGATTTTTTAATTCCATGGAACTGAAAGTCTAGATACACAACAGTCAAATAAATATAGAGGTACAGTCATTACAAATGTCATTACAGAAAATAAAAAGGACTGTAAGAGGATTATAGAGAAGATCTTCTTTAGATTAGAGTCATCCTGGCTCACAGTAGATAACTTAATATTTGTTTACTAAAAGAAGAAAAAGAGGGGAGCAGAGAGGAGCCAGACTAGTGAAGAAGCCAGAATTGGGGAGGAGCACACCAGGTGAGCAGAACAGGTGTGAAGGCCCCAAGGCAAGAAAGACTTTCTCAAACTTTGTACAACAGGAGAAAAAAAATGCCAGTCACTCTGAAGCACAGCCACAGAGGCAGAGAGTGACACAAGATGAAGTTAGAAAAACAAAAGCCATGTCATTCAGAACCTTCTAAATCATGTTTAAGATTTAGCATGTTCTCCTAGCTTTCAGCTTTTGGCTTGGAGGAAGCCAAGGTGCAACTTTCCCCAAATCTAGGTCCATCCAACACCAGCTACCTCCACCATGCTATGGAAGTTCAACCCCAAGGAGATCAAAGTTGTACACTTGAAGTGCACCAGTGGGGAAGTCAGTGCCACATCTGCCCTGACCCCCAAGGCCGGCCACTGGCTCTGTCTCCAAAAAAATGCTGGTGAGGATATCACCAAAGCAACCAGTGATTGGAAGGGTCTGAGGAATACAATGAAGCTGACCATTCAGAACATATAGGCCCAGACTGAGGTACCACCTTCTTTCTGCCTCTTATCTGGTCAGCAAACTCTAAAAATACCACCAAGAGACAAAAAGATGCAAAAAGGAAAAAATTAAGCACAGTGGAAATATCACACTACACTTGATGAGATTGTGAACATTGCCTGGCAGATGCAGCACCAACCTTCAGCAAGAGAATACTCTAGAACCCTTAAAGAGATCCTAGGGACTTCCCAGTCTGTGGGCTGCCATTGTGGTGGCCACCACTCTCATGACAACAACAGTGGTGTTAATGGGATACCCAGATGGCTAAGATTAACTACAAAAAAATAGCTTTTGGCCCTGGCCGGTTAGCTCAGTTGATTAAGAGCACCTTCCAGAAATGACAAGGTTGGGGGATCTCCAATCAGGTACACATGGGAAGCAACCAATAAATGCATGACTGAGTGGAACAAATGAATGCTTCCCTTCCGCCTCTCTTCTCTTTCCTATACTATCTCTGTCTCAAATTAATTGATTAATTAATTAAAAATAGATTTCAATTAAAGATCATCTGACAAAAAAATATATATTGGCCCTGGCCGGTTGGCTCAGCGGTAGAGTGTCGGCCTGGCGTGCAGGGGACCCGGGTTCGATTCCCGGCCAGGGCACATAGGAGAAGCGCCCATTTGCTTCTCCACCGCCCCCCTCCTTCCTCTCTGTCTCTCTCTTTCCCTCCCGCAGCAAGGCTCCATTGGAGCAAAGATGGCCCGGGCGCTGGGGATGGCTCCTTGGCCTCTGCCCCAGGCGCTAGAGTGGCTCTGGTCGCAGCAGAGCGACGCCCCGGAGGGGCAGAGCATCGCCCCCTGGTGGGCAGAGCATCGCCCCTGGTGGGCGTGCCAGGTGGATCCCGGTCGGGGGCATGCGGGAGTCTGTCTGACTGTCTCTCCCCGTTTCCAGCTTCAGAAAAATACAAAAATATATATATATTTTTCTCCTAAATAAAACAAAAAGTTTTATGCAAAGAGCTCAGTTAAAAGATTACTGCAGTATTCCAGGGTAGAGATAGTAGTGCTTAGATTAGAGAAGTGACAACAGAGATGAAGAGATGTAAATAGATTCAAGAAATACAAATAAAAGTGGTAAGAAACATTCTTGAGCCTGCCTTCTGGTAAGCAATTGTATTCACTTGTCTTGAGTGTATATCAGGAGTTAAATTGTTGGGTCTTAGGGTAGCATACACTTAGAATTTTGAGCATTCTGTTGTGGTGTTTTGGTATCTCATTGTGATTTTAATTTAGATTTCCTTGAGAATAATAATATTGAATACTTTTTCATATGCTTATTAGTCATATGGATTGCCCCTTTTTTGTGAATGCTTCTTCAGTGTTTTGCTCATTTTTAAATCAGTTTGCTTTTTTTTTTATTTGTGGTAGTTTTTTTGTGACAGAGACAGAGAGAGGGACAGATAGGGACAGACAGACAGGAAGGGAGAGAGATGAGAAGCATCAATTCTTCATTTTGGCACCGTAGTTGTTCATTGACTGATTTCTCGTATGTGCCTTGACCAGGGGCTACAGAAGAGCTACTGACCCCTTGTTCAAGCCAGCGACTTTGGGCTCAAGCTGGTGAGCCTTGCTCAAACCAGATGAGCCTGCACTCAAATTGGCAAACTTGGGGTTTCGAACCTGGTTCCTCCGCATCCCAGTCCAACACTATCCACTGTGCCACCGTCTGGTCCAGCTGATTTGTGGTAGTTCTTTTATACATCAGATATTAGTGCAATGTGAGATTTAAACTGAATATCATCTCTCAGTCTGCCATATCTTTTAATTCTCCTAATGTTAACTTTGATGAATAGAAATTCTTTATAAACTGGACTTCAATGAAAACTTTTTTCTTATATTAAAAAAAAGAAATATGTAGAAAGTAAAATTGACAAAACTGGGGTAGAAGGAAAACAGAGGATAAGAGAAGAGGTGCCAGGGGAAAATCTTAAATTTCTGCTTTGAGCAACTAGAGAAATGAAAATGCCACTTACTAAGACAAGGATAACAAGGGAAGGACCACTTGTGAAAAAGATCAAGAATGCAGTTTCAGAGCATACGAAGTAGGAGATACTATAAGACCCCACAGTGGATATATCAAGTGGGAAACTGGATATATGGTTCTAGAGTTAAGGAGAGAGGTTTAAGTTATGGGGAAAATAGGAGGAGTTTCCAGCATATATATAGTATTTAAAGGTAGGACAATGGATGAGATCAAGTAGGAAGAGAGTACAGTGTAAGAGGAGAAGAGAAATCTCTCCCTTAAGTATTCCAACATTTAAAATCAAGGTAGAAAAAGTCGACAAAATAAACTGAGGAATGGTCAGAGGCAAACAAGGGAAGTCAGATCACAGCAGGCAAAAGAAGAACATATTAAAGAGAAGGTAATCACCCTGGCCAGATAGCTTGGTTGGTTAGAGCATCATCCAGAGGAGCAGAGGTTGCCAGTTTGACACCCGGTCAGGGCACAAACAGGAATGGCTCGATGTTCCTGTTTCTCTGTCTCTCCTTTCGCTCAACTAAAATCGATAAATTAAAATTTTTTTAATAAATAAAGAGAAAGTCATCAAGAATGGCAAATATACTGAGAGGTCTAGTAACATGAGAATGAAAAGGAAATTCATGGCTGCTAACATAACAAAAAGAGGGACGCCCACACCTCATGAGCCTCCTGATGAAAGGATGCACCCAAACCTATGAGGTGGTCATTAAAGGGAAACAAAACTCAGAATCTGATCAAGCCTCTAGATCAGGGGTCCCCAAACTACGGCCCGCAGGCCGCACACGGCCCCCTGAGGCCATTTATCTGGCCCCCTCCGCACTTCCGGAAGTGGTCGCTCTTTCATTGATGGTCAGTGAGAGGACCGCAAAGCTCAGCGTCACTCACATACAGTACTACTTCTGGTGACACGGGACGCACTCGTCACGGCTCTGGAAGTGCGTCATATCACTTGTTACGGCTAGCAGTGACAAATATGGAACTGGACATTGACCATCTCATTAGCCAAAGTAGGCCTATAGTTCCCATTGAAATACTGGTCAGTTTATTGATTTAAATGTACTTGTTCTTTATTTTAAATATTGTATTTGTTCCCGTTTTATTTTTTTACTTTTAAATAAGATATGTGCAGTGTGCATAGGGATTTGTTCATAGGTTTTTTTATAGTTCGGCCCTCCAACAGTCTGAGGGACAGTGAACTGGCCCCCTATGTAAAAAGTTTGGGGACCCCTGCTCAAGATACTAACTCACAAGTAACATACATTATAGAACCAAGGAACTTTTCAAACTATAACAGAAAGATGAGGCCCTGGCCGGTTGGCTCAGCGTTAGAGCGTCGGCCTGGCGTGCGGGGGACCCGGGTTCGATTCCCGGCCAGGGCACATAGGAGAAGCGCCCATTTGCTTCTCCACACCCCCTTCCTTCCTCTCTCTCTCTTCCCCTCCCGCAGCCAAGGCTCCATTGGAGCAAAGATGGCCCGGGCGCTGGGGATGGCTCCTTGGCCTCTGCCCCAGGCGCTAGAGTGGCTCTGGTCGCGGCAGAGCGACGCCCCGGAGGGGCAGAGCATCGCCCCCTGGTGGGCAGAGCGTCGCCCCTGGTGGGAGTGCCGGGTGGATCCCGGTCAGGCGCATGCGGGAGTCTGTCTGACTGTCTCTCCCCGTTTCCAGATTCAGAAAAGAAAAAAAAAAAAAAGAAAAAAAAGAAAGAAAGATGAAAAATCCAGACAGTGGAAAACAACAGGACAAACACTGGTTTCTTCAAGAAATTAACTGACAGGGCAAGGGGAAGGATAAAGAGAATTTAGAGAATAAAAGAGGCACAAAAGACATATCACCAATCTCTCTGTGAATCTGTATCTGAATTCTGTTTTAAAGGAAAGGAAGAAAGGAAGAGAAGAAAGGAGGGAGGGAGGGAAAGAGGAAGGGAGGGAGGGAGGGAGGGAAAGAAAAAGACATTTGAACCACAACTGAATATTCTGATGCTATGAAGGGATTATTGGGGGGGGGGGTGACTATGGTTTGGGAGGTTAGTTTGCTTATTTTTTTTTTTTAATTTTTTTTTTTTTTTACTTTATTTATTCATTTTTAGAGAGGAGAGAGAGACAGAGAGGGAGAGAGAGACAGAGAGAGAGAAGGGGGGAGGAGCTGGAAGCATCAACTCCCATATGTGCCTTGACCAGGCAAGCCCAGGGTTTCGAACCGGCGACCTCAGCATTTCCAGGTCGACGCCTTATCCACTGCGCCACCACAGGCCAGGCTAGTTTGCTTATTTTTTAAGATTTGACACCATTATGGGCCTTAGCAAGAGCAGCCATGATGAGGTGGTGGGGCAGCAGTAGAGTGGAGCAGGCTGTCAGCTAAATCGGAGGTATGGCACCGAAGCAGAGGTTGTAAACAGCTACTTAAAAGGACTGGCTTTGTTTTCTGATTTACTTATTTCGCTCAGTATAATGTTATCAAGGTCCATCCATGTTATTGTAAATGATCCGATATCATCATTTCTTATGGCTGAGTAGTATTCCATAGTATATATGTACCAAAGCTTTTTAATCCATTCGTCCTCTGACGGACACTTGGGCCGTTTCCAGATCTTCACTATTGTGAACAATGCTGCCACAAACATGGGGGTGCATTTCTCCTTCTGAAACAGTTCTATGGTGTTCTTGGGGTATATTCCTAAAAGTGGGATAGCTGGGTCAAAAGGCAGTTCGATTTTCAATTTCTTGAGGAATCTCCATACTGTTTTCCACAGAGGCTGCACCAGTCTACATTCCACCAGCAGTGTAGGAGGGTTCCCTTTTCTCCACATCCTCACCAGCACTTATTCTGTGTTGTTTTGTTAATGAGCACCATTCTGACCGGTGTGAGGTGATATCTCATTATGGTTTTAATTTGCATTTCTCTAATGATTAGTGATGTTGAGCATTTTTTCATATGCCTATTGGCCATCTGTATATCCTTTTTGGAGAAGTGTCTATTCATTTCTTTTGTTCATTTTTTGATTGGATTGTTTCTTTCTGGTGTTGAGTTTTACAAGTTTTTTATACATTTTATGAACCCATGCATAGATGGGACATAAAAATGAGACTCAGAGACATGGACAAGAATGTGATGGTAACAGGGAGTGGGGTGGGGGGGGGTGGGGAGGGGGCGAGGAAGAAGAGGGAAGGGATGGGGGGAGGGTAGGGGCACAAAGAAAACCAGATGTAAGGTGACAGAGGACAATTTAACTTTGAGTGAGGGGTATGCAGCATAATCAAAGGTCAAAATAATCTGGAGATGTCTTCTCGGAACATATGTACCCTGATTTATCAATGTCACTGCATTAAAATTAATAAAAATAAGATTTTAAAAAAAGAAAGAAATCTTAAAAAAAAAAAAAAAAAGACTGGCTTTGAAGAACAGCAAAGACAGGGTTTAGCTAGAGCCTAACATAGGATCTCATGCATGATTTTGATTGGTGAGAGAAATTGTTTTCCTTTAAATAGGACCTTTAAATGCTGTTAATGATAACGCAGTAGAAAGCAAAACTTAAAGATACAATAAGTGAGGTTTCTAAAATAGGACCATAGAAAAAAATCTAAAAGCATGTGAAGGAGCAGGCCTTTCCTTGAATGAAGGCCACTTCCTTCATTCTATAGGAAGGGGTGAAGGCAAAACAAAACTGGGTGCAAATTCAAGTAGATTCTTGGATTTAACGGAAGGAATCTGAAGCTTCAATTTTATCTGCAATATCTGGGGCTAAGTCTGGGGTACAAAAGGAGGTGAAGAGAAGGACCAGGGAGAAAGTGACATGTGAGGGGGGTTGAGGATAACCCTGAAGCAGCTGTTTCCAGAGCTAGATATTACAGGGAGAAAACCAGGTTTGTGGAAATGGGAAAAGAGTCAGTCAAACAGACCAACCCTTTAAGACATATTAAAAGAAAGGCTGAGGTGGTGTTTTCAGTTTGCAAATATCAAATCCTGTCAAGAGCCCATTAGTTCTTCATACCCTTGACTCAGTGTTCCCACCTAAGGAAATTTATCCTAAAAAAAAAATAATTTTTGGGCCCTGGCCAGTTGGCTCAGCGGTAGAGCGTCGGCCTAGCGTGCGGAGGACCCGGGTTCGATTCCCGGCCAGGGCACACAGGAGAAGTGCCCATTTGCTTCTCCACCCCTCCGCCGCGCCTTCCTCTCTGTCTCTCTCTTCCCCTCCCGCAGCCAAGGCTCCATTCGAGCAAAGATGGCCCGGGCGCTGGGGATGGCTCTGTGGCCGCTGCCTCAGGCGCTAGAGTAGCTCTGGTGGCAACATGGCGACGCCCCGGAGGGGCAGAACATCGCCCCCTGGTGGGCAGAGCGTCGCCCCATGGTGGGCGTGCCGGGTGGATCCCGGTCGGGCGCATGCGGGAGTCTGTCTGACTGTCTCTCCCTGTTTCCAGCTTCAGAAAAATGAAAAAAAATAATAATAATAATTTTTGAATGGCAAAAGCTATATGTAGAATTATAGATAAAATTATACTGTTTTATAACAGGAAAAGAAAGACTTAAATGATTGCGATATTTAAGTTTTATGTGTCAACTAGGCTAGGTTATATGAACTAGACACTAATGTCAGTGTTGCTGTGAATATATTCTGCAGATGCGGGACATATCTACAATCCATTGACTTTAAATAAAGGAGGTTATCTGTCATAAGCTGGGTAGGTGTCCTCCAATCAGTTGAAAGGCCTCAAGAGCATAACTGAGATTTCCCTGAGAAAGAATTCTACTCCTTATGTTTTTCTGGTAAAAGAGATACAATAGCTTTAGACAAATAATGGAATAGCATCTTAAATTTTATAATGAACACTAAGAAGTAACATGGGGAAATGTTTATAGGTCAAGGAAAATGTTTATAGGGCAAACAAACAGGTCTACGTTGTGATTACAACAATTTAACTATGTATCAATATGTATGTGTACAGATAAGATAAAAAAGAAACAACAGTTTTAGTAGAGTGGTGGAATCATGTTATTTATTATATATAGATCATCTCAAATGTATTAATGGTATTACAAAAGTTTGTGAAATAGAGCTTTGTTATTTACAATGGAAGAAAAGTTAACATGTATGTTAAACCTTATTAGAATTATGTGATTGTGTGACACTTTAAACAAACTCATACTAATTAAAAGAAAACTGCCCATTTTGAAATGTTGCCTTGGAAAGTATTAAGAAGAATGGATCCTCTGGAAGGCAAATATGCCCATCAGGGCCTCAACTCAGTGCCATTTTTTAGTACCATGTAATTCAATTCAAATGAAATGAAGACCAACTCAGAATGGTCAAGTAGCTGGTGATTAGCTTAATTTTCCAAATTCTTAGTTGAAGGACACACCTTCAACTTTGACTCAGGTCAGTTATTTGTACTAGGTAGCAAAATATTTAGCACAGTGAGGTCTCTTCTCTCTTTCTCTCTCCCAACATGACACTGAAAGGATTCTTGTATGTTTGTTGAACTTGAGAAAAATCAAACAAATGTTCTTAGTAACAAAGTCATGTAGACCTCAATTTGAATGATGGTCTACTTTTATTTATTCAATCAAAAAATATGTGAGTGCCTACTATATGGTGGAATTGTGAATACAACTGTGAGGGGAGGGGAAGGGAGGGGGGGAGGAGGAGAGGGGAGGGGAAGGGAGGGGAGGGGAGGGGAGGGGAGGGGAGGGGAGGGGAGGGGAGGGGAGGGGAGGGGAGGGGAGGGAAGGGGAGGGGAGGGAAGGGAAGGGAAGGGAAGGGAAGGGAAGGGAAGGGAAGGGAAGGGAAGGGAAGGGAAGGGAAGGGAAGGGAAGGGAAGGGAAGGGAAGGGAAGGGAAGGGAAGGGAAGGGAAGGGAAGGGAAGGGAAGGGAAGGGAAGGGAAGGGAAGGGAAGGGAAGGGAAGGGAGAGAGAAAAAGATACCTTTTATTTGAAGGTAAAGGATACTATGTTAAAACTCATTCTCTTTAGGGTACATTCCTTAAAGAGAAATGATTCTCTGTAGCTTAGGGCAAATCGACATCAATCAAACAATGTCATAGTGTATATAGAAAAGTAAGGTTCTATGTGAACAAATAATGGCATGAATGCTCAAGTGTTTAAGGTTGAAATGTACTGATATATTTGCAACTTATTCTGAAATATGCTTCCAAATAAGATGGATTGATGAATAAATAGATTAAGAGGTAAACAGGCAGTAAAGCAAATATGGCAAAATATTACAGAATCTAAATAATGAGTATATGGGTGCTCACTCTCCATAGTCCTCACCCAATATTTTATTATAAAGAATGTACAACAAAGTTGAAAGAACTGTACTATGGAACAGTTTCAAAAGGAGTCAGCCTACTGGAGGGATTTCTTTTCCTTTAGTGCAAGATTTAGTCTTTGGCCAACAGTGCCATTTAGATACTATAGATACCCAGAGGCAATTTCAAAACCACTTGAGAACTTGGATTAATCAATTTATTCATCCACATTTATTTGCTTGTTAATCCACACTTATTGTCTAGCTGACAATGAGAGAACATTCTCTCTGGTCGAGAACTGCTGGAAGTGCTGGCTCAGCTATTCACTCTGGCACTGCGAGGGGCTTCTCTCCATCTCCAAAATCAGATTTAGAAATCCCTTCGCAGTCTCTCAGAATCAACTAGGATACTGCACAGGATAGCATCTTGAAAGGTCCCTTTCTACCACTCCAACTTTGACTCGCACCATTGACTCTTACTCCCTGAGACCCAGACATAATCACTTTTTCTTTTTTTTTTTTTTCATTTTTCTTAAGCTGGAAACAGGGAGAGACAGTCAGACAGACTCCCGCATGCGCCCGACCGGGATCCACCCGGCACGCCCACCAGGGGCGACGCTCTGCCCACCAGGGGGCGATGCTCTGCCCATCCTGGGCGTCGCCATGTTGCGACCAGAGCCACTCTAGCGCCTGAGGCAGAGGCCACAGAGCCATCCCCAGCTCCCGGGCCATCTTTGCTCGAATGGAGCCTTGGCTGCGGGAGGGGAAGGGAGAGACAGAGAGGAAAGCGCGGCGGAGGGGTGGAGAAGCAAATGGGCGCTTCTCCTGTGTGCCCTGGCCGGGAATCGAACCCGGGTCCTCCGCACGCTAGGCCGACGCTCTACCGCTGAGCCAACCGGCCAGGGCATGACTTTTTCTTAGTTCCACTGTGTTAAACTAAACCATCACTATCCAACAGAAATATAATGCAAGCCACCAACATGAGTTACGTATGCAATCTTTGTTTTTAATTTATTCATTTTAGAAAGGAGAGAGAGAGAGAGAGAGAGAGAGAAAGGTGGGAGGAGCAGGAAGTATCAACTCCCATATGTGCCTTGACCAGACAAGTGCAGGGTTTTGAACCGGCGACCTCAGCATTCCAGGTCGATGCTTTATCCACTGTGCCACTACAGGTCAGGCAAGTATGCAATCTTATATTTTCTAGTAACTGTATTTTTTAAAGTTAACAAAGCAGGTGAAAATAATTTGAAAATATATTTTAACCCAATTTATCCAAAATATTAACATTTCAACATATAATCTATACAAAAAGTTATTTTAAATTATTTTTACATTACTAAGTCTTCAAAATCCGATATTTTACACTTATAGTACATATGTGACAGCTTGTTTGGAGGGTCTAGCAGAGGAGCGCAGCTACTCATATACCCTTGACCAAAGAACAGTCCTCTCCTCTATCAGGTCAGGCCGTCCTCTTCAACTGAGCATGCAACTTCGAGAGGGACGGACATGGAGCAGTGAGGGAAGAAGGGGATAACTGCCTACCCACCAGATCAGCCAAGTCAACCCTGGTGATCAATGGAGTGACAGATGTCGCAGCCAGATCGCCCTCACATCCATAAACTTATAGTACATTTGTATGTGAACTAGCCACATTTCAAGAGCTCAACAGCCACACTGGATAGTAGACACCATATTGAACAGAAAGCTTTAAACTTTTACTTTCAGGACCATTGGGCATTTACAATATTCCCCCTGCCTGACATGTTCTACACCAGGGGTCTCAAACTCAACTCAGCATGTGGGCCACAGAGCAAGATCACAGCCATTCGGCGGGCCGCACTAGGTCTACAAAAGGCAACTGTTACGCAACACTTTTCTCACTGCAGTTGAAAACAAAAAAAAAATCAGTACAACAAGCACAATCGTACATGCAGTTTACTCAGTGTCACAAAACGACCAGAAACTGTAGTTCGCATCACAACTGCTGTTAACTAAGCTAATATCTAGCTAGGATGCTAGAGAAATGAAAAATACAAGTAGGCCCCTAGGCTTACTTAATTTTATCCAAAATATTTTGAACTTCGTGGATTAGTCTGCGGGCCGCACAAAATTGTTCGGCGGGCCGCATGCGGCCCACGGGCCACAAGTTTGAGACCCCTGTTCTACACCCTATTCTCTGCATGACTAATACCTACTTATTTTACATATCTTAGTTTAAAAACACCATCTCCTCAATGAGGGCTTCCCCTTATCACTCCAAAATTTTCTACATTAGTCCTTTCTGACTTTAGTAGGACTTATCAAAACATGCAACTAATTATTTGTACATTTAACACTTTTCTCTGCATTTCCTCTCTGGAATGTAAGCTTCAAAAAAGAAAGGACAGGCTCAGCGGTAGAGCGTCGGCCTAGCGTGCGGAGGACCCGGGTTCGATTCCCGGCCAGGGCACACAGGAGAAGCGCCCATTTGCTTCTCCACCCCTCCACCGCGCTTTCCTCTCTGTCTCTCTCTTCCCCTCCCGCAGCCAAGGCTCCATTGGAGCAAAGATGGCCCGGGCGCTGGGGATGGCTCTGTGGCCTCTGCCTCAGGTGCTAGAATGGCTCTGGTCGCAACATGGCTACGCCCAGGATGGGCAGAGCATCACCCCCTGGTGGGCAGAGCGTAGCCCCTGGTGGGCGTGCGGAGTGGATCCCGGACGGGCGCATGCGGGAGTCTGTCTGACTGTCTCTCCCTGTTTCCAGCTTCAGAAAAATGGAAAAAAAAAAAAAAAGAAAGCACAGGACAATTTCTGTGTTGTTTAGGATTGTACCCTTAACTAAGCACATGCTTTACATGTAGGAGGCAATCAAATATTTGTCAACTAATTTAAAAACAAATAGAAGCACTGTAGAGATATACTGGTTTTGTACACTATACGTAAAAATGTGTGGTTGAGGCCCTGACCGGTTGGCTCAGCGGTCGAGCATCGGCCTGGCGTGTGGGGGGACCCGGGTTTGATTCCCGGCCAGGGCACATAGGAGAAGCGCCCATTTGCTTCTCCACAACCCCCCCCTCCTTCCTCTCTGCCTCTCTCTTCCCCTCCCACAGCCAAGGCTCCATTGGAGCAAAGATGGCCCGGGTGCTGGGGATGGCTCCTTGGCCTCTGCCCCAGGCACTAGAGTGGCTCTGGTAGCAGCGGAGCAACGCCCCGGAGGGGCAGAGCATCGCCCCCTGGTGGGCAGAGCATTGCCCCCTGGTGGGCAGAGCATCACCCCCTGGTGGGCGTGCCAGGTGGATCCCGGTCGGGCGCATGCGGGAGTCTGTCTGACTGTCTCTCCCCGTTTCCAGCTTCAGAAAAATACAAAAAATAAAATAAAAATAAAAAATGTGTGGTTGACCCCTACTCTATTTGCCCATCAGTAAAAATATACTCAAAATATACTACTTTCACCAAGTAGTCCACTTCAGACAATTCTCTGGCAAGCAACAGTGGATAGAAACAACATGATTTTTTGAAAAAGAGTAAATTGTAAATAGCTTTTGACAGAAGATACAGATTTAAGATTCCAATTTGCAAACTCACAGTTATGTTATAATGGATAAGCTACTTAACTTCTCCCCATCTGTAAAAATATGATTCCTTAAGGAGAGAATTAAATAAGATTCTATATAAAAGTGTTTGAAAAAAAATAAACCCTAATTGTCTCTAGGCTGCTCAGGAAACTTGGACTTTCCAAAGTCTATCATTGTGAATTTTTCCTCTTTGTTCATTTGGCTTCTTACTTTAAATTACTTCACAGATTATATATAGATAACTTGAATTAAGCAAGCAAAATTGATCCTGATACCAAATAAAAAACTCAGATTCTGGACTGCTCAAATTTCAAAAGAGAAAATAATCTTAAATGGAAGAAAATGTTATAAAATAGTAACTCTCCAACAAGTGCTACAGGGATTGAATCCTTCCAACTATACCAGGTCCCTCTCTATCCATCCCCCAACATGAAAATTTAAATTTTGCTCCTCT
Organism: Saccopteryx bilineata; assembly: GCF_036850765.1. Taxonomy (NCBI): domain Eukaryota; kingdom Metazoa; phylum Chordata; class Mammalia; order Chiroptera; family Emballonuridae; genus Saccopteryx; species Saccopteryx bilineata. The sequence continues at coordinate 343,426,019 of NC_089490.1, read as the reverse complement.
AGCCCATTGAGAATTCCTTCCATAGTGAAACACCGTTATTGATAGACTATGTCCTACTACAGCAATTTTCAACCAGAGTGCTGCAAGAATTCTTAAAACAATCAATATCTGACTACTTAGTCAGGGACACTGACCTGTTTTCCCTTAGATTGTCAAATAAAAAATGACAACAACCAACACAACAATAGCCATCTGGTGTGAATGAATCAAAATCAAACCTAGTTTTTTTGTCAGATCAGCTTAAAATAATGTATATCTTGGTGTGCTGCAGAATTTTAATAATAGTTTATGTGTGCCATGAGATGAAATGGGTTGAAAATTGCTGTTCTGCCTGACCTGTGGTGGCGCAGTGGGATAAAGTGTGGACCTGGAATGCTGAGGTCGCTGGTTTGAAATCCTGGGCTTGCCTACTCAAGGCATATATGGGAGTTGATGCTTTCTGCTCCCCCTCCCTAAAAATTAAATAAAGTCTTTTAAAAAGAAAAGAAAATTGCTGTCCTAGTATATCATGAGAAAATGGTGAGGACAAGGAGGAAAAAAGAATGGAAAAACATCACTGTCATAAAATATTGGAGCTGCAAAGTTAGCATCAAAAAAAATTTTATAGTGCACTCAAACACACAAGAGAGAGAAACAGAGACAGAGAGACAAAGAAAGAGAGACAGACAAGAAGGGAGAGAGATGAGAAGCATCAACTTGTAGTTGCATCACTTTTATTTGTTCTTTGTTTCCTCATATTTGCCTTGACTGAGGAACTCAAGCCAGGACAGTGACTCCTTGCTCAAGCCAGCGATCTTAGGCTCAAGCCAGCAACCTTAGGCTCAAGCCAGCGACCTTGGGCTTTAAGCCAGTGAACTTTGGGCTCAAGCCTGCGACCATGGGATTATTTCGATAATCCCACACTCAAGCCAGATGAGCCTGCACTCATGCTGGCAACCTCGCAGTTTCGAACCTGGAACCTCAGCATCCCAGGTCAATGGTCTAGCCACTGTATCACCACCGGTCAGGCTGGTATCAAATTTAATAATCTATATGACAGCTAAAGAAAACTGAGGTTCAGGGAGGTAAAGTCACACAGTAATAATCACAAATATGGCTTCAAATCCCAGCTTGATCTCTCTGCTCCTAAATTTTCTCATCCATAAAATGAATATAAATCTAAAACCTGATTCTTTTGAGGAATAAATAAAAAATCAAATGTAAAGTGCTTGGCACTGTGAAAGTCCTCAATAAAAAGTGAGTTATAATGAGGCTGATGATGGTGATTGGTTCCTGATCTCATATACCCTCAACATACAATGAGGATACCTGAGAAATCAGGAAATGCATCCCAAACTCATTTCTTAAAAAGATAAGATGAAATGCTGCTACTAGCTATCATTTTAAATAAAACTCTGATGGATTTGTTGGTTTGAGTGTTTTTTTGTTTGTTTTTGTTTTTTTACCTCTTATTCTTCTGTATTCTCCAAATTTTCTAGGAAAATCATGTAACACTTCCATAATAAAAGAAATATAAATATATTTTAAAAACAAATAAAGGCCCTGGCCAGTGGCTCAGTGAATAGAGCATCAGCCCAATGTATAGACATCCCAGGTTCGATTCCTCGTCAGGACACACAGGAGAAACAACCATCTGCTTCTCCCTCCACCTCTCCCCTCTTCTCCCTCTTCCCCTCCCACAGCCAATGGCTCCTTTGGTTCCAGCATGGCCCTGGCACTCAGGATAGCTCAGTTGGAGCGCATCAGCCTCAGGCACTAAAAATAGCTCAGTACTCAAGCCTCTACCCCAGATGGGGTTGCCAGTTGGAGCCCAGTCAGGGCACATGGAGAAGTCTGCCTCACTATATCCTCTCCTCTAACCTAAAAAAAATAATAATAAGGGAGGTTGAGGGAAGACAAATTGGAAGAGTAACAGTCTGATAACATTTTGGCTCACTGGACTTCGATTATCAACTCCTGGAAAAAAGAGTATCTGTTTCAGAGATTAAGGAAAATCCTAGGAAGTGCCCACAGAATCTTGGACCAAAAGCACTTTTGAAGGCCACTTAGTCCAAATTTCCAATTAATAGGAAACACCAATCAGCACTTTACAACTTACAAATTGCTGTGCACTTATCAGTGGAGCACATCTATCCTCACAACCCTGTGAAGGCCCAGGACAGCTAGGGTATAATGGAAGAAGCATGAGTCTGAAGAAGCTCCAGAATCTGAAGGGCCTGGCTTCAATTCATAGCTTTGCTCTACAGTTTCAGGCAATTCAATTAACTTCTGTTTTCTCTTCTTTAAAACAGAGATAAAACAATACCTGTCCTGCCCTGGCCAGGTAGCTCAGTTGGTTAGAGCACCATCCAATGTGCCAAGGTTACAGGTTCAATGCCCCATCGAGGCACATACAAGAATCAACCAATGGCCTAACTGGTGGTGGTACAGTGAAGAGGGTGTCGACTCAGAACACTGAGGTGCCAGATTTGAAACCCCAAGGTCACTGGATTGAGCACAGACTCATCCAGGTTGAGTACAGGTTCACCAGCTTGAGCATGGGGTCACTGGCTTGGGCATGGAATCAGCAACATGATCCCATGGTGCTGGATTGAGCCCAAAGGTTGCTGGCTTGAAGCCCAAGGTCACTGGGCTTGAGTCCAAGGTCACTGGGCTTGAGTCCAAGGTCGCTGGCTTGAGCAAGGGGTCACTGGCTTGGCTGGAGCCCCCCAGTCAAGGCACATATGAAAAGGCAATCAATGATTAACTAAGATGCCACAACTAAGAGTTGATGCTTCTCATCTCTCTCCCTTCCCCTGCCTCTCACAAAAAACAAAACAAAACAAAACAAAAAAACCCCACCAATGAATGCATAAATAAGTGGAAAACAAATCAATGTTTCCCTCTTTCTTTCTCTCTCTCTAAAACCAATAAATAAGAAAATTTAAAGAAATAAAACAACTCCTGTTCTAGCTAACCCAAAGAGCTGTAGAAAGAACAAAGTGAGAAAATATCAGTGAAAGTATTTTGTGTATTATACAAAAGGGCCTTCATTATCAGGGCCTTGCCTTCCTCTCTGCTCTTACCACTCCCCACCTTGCATCTATCCTCTACCAGGGGTCCCCAAACTTTTTACACAGGGGGCCAGTTCACTGTCCCTCAGACCGTTGGAGGGTCACCACATACAGTGCTCCTCTCACTGACCACCAATGAAAGAGGTGCAGCGGGGGGCCGGATAAATGGCCTCAGGGGGCCGCATACAGCCCGCGGGCCGTAGTTTGGGGACACCTGCAAGCGCATCAAGCCCATCAGGGTTCCCAAACATGCTCTCACCTTCTAGCCCTCATACTGTTCTCTCTCCTTCAGGAAGGTCTTTCCTCCCCTATCTTCTGACCCCCCCACCACTATATTTGGTTAACCCCTGCTCATCTCCCAGAACCCAACTTAGGTGTCACTTCCCTTAAGGTTTCCCAGGCTACCCCCTTTTCAGGCAAAGTAGATGCCTTTTCTGTCTTCACACTGCAGTAGCATAGAGCTCCATGTGTCATTTTTGTCTCAACATAATATTACTGCCTACAGACACCTCTGTTTCTCAACTACAAACTTAAGGATAGGGACCAGGTATAATTCATCTGTTTCTCCAGAGCCCGTGACAATGCCTGATGCTTCATGTGTTTAGGAAATGAACTTTAAATAAAAATTAACCTGGCCAGGTGGCTCAGTGGATCAAGTGTCAACCCAGCATGCCAGAGGTTGTGGGTCTGACCCCAGTCAGGGCACATATGACAAGCAACCAATGAGTGCCCAACTAAATGGAACTAAGTAAAACAACAAGTTGATGCTTTTATCTCTCTCTCTCTCTCTCTCTCTCTCTCTCCCCCTTCCTCTCTCTCTCTCAAGTCAATGGAAAAATTAAAATAAATAAATAAATTTTTAAAATTAAGTTTTTATGTAATAGGTATTTAAGACATTTACACAAAATATAAGGTAGTACTTCTCAACCTTGACTGTGTATCAGAATTACCGATAAACCTTCAAAAACCGAGATCCCAAGAGATTTTGCTTAAGTAGACCTGAGATAGAACCCAGGCAATTTTTTTAACATCTTCATACGTGGTTCAAATGCATGGCCAAAATTTAAAATCACTGCTATATATAACTGTAGTCATGAAATTACAACAATTCTACCTAACATCTATGTACTTAACGTCTTACAATTCATTTTCACATATATTATTAATTTAATCTTCACAACATCTCTGTGAATTCGTGATTCTCTTTTCCCAATGAAGAAACAAAGATATAGATAAGTTAAATGTCCAAGTGTGTCTTTGCCTTATTCAAATTTAGTGTTATTCTTCTATATCCATGTTCTTCCCTAGAAAGTGACAGATAATACAGCAGCAATGTACAAAGTACTATGAGGATAAGGGTTCAAATGAGGAAAATATTAATCCCAGCTTTGTGGGAATCGGGGTGAGAATAAAGAAAGCTGGGCCTTGAAGATGTATGCACACAGATAAGGGTGGAAGCCACACGTGTACTGCCACTGTCATGTACCATCCCAAAACGTTCAAAAGGCAGATTCCGTAGAGGGAAATGTTCTTGCTAGCCTCCACCGGTACTTACAACACAGTCTGAAAAGGGTAGAAGCACATCGGACAGGGATGGAAGTAGAAAAGTGATAAAAGAAAGCCCCATAAATGAGAATGAATTTCTCAATTTTGCATGCGAATTACCTCATCCTGACTCCATGAATAAGAGCCAGGAGATAATGACTTTGTTATAACTAAGACTTAGATCAATTTTGGAGAATTAATCAATACCAAAGTCATATTAGAGAGGAATCAATGAACCTCTGGTTCTTTCTATTCCTAGAGTGAGAATAATCTGGACAATCCTGGTACATCGCAAAGAACGATGGGAGAGGGGAAGAAGTTACTCAGAAGATAAAAGGCTTAACACAAGAGCAGAAAAATGTATACATTAAGCTAATACATTTATGATGGCAAAGGGAAATGAATATTCAGGAAAAGGTGACTCAGAATACTGGATGAAGTCTGACCTCTCAGCTTCAGCAGTGAAGTGTTATTTCTAAGTCTGCAAAATCATGACCATCTGACATATAGTTTTATCAGCATTGTGTGTGTGTGCGTGTGTGCGTGTGTGCGTGTGTGTGTGTGTGTGTGTGGACTTCAGTCAGGATTGTCAGGGGGAAGAGGCCAAAGAGATTAGGAAGCATTCTAAAGAGAATTTCTAGTGCACCACAGTTTAGTTTGACAGAGTTGAGAAGCCAATATGATATAGTGGCAAAAGTAAAGCACTACGTTTAGATTCAAAAAACGTAGACCCTGGTCGGTTGGCTTAGTGGTGGTAGAGCATCGGCCCAGCATGTGGAGGTCCCAGGTTCAGTTCCCGGCCAGGGCACACAGGAGATGTGACCATCTGCTTCTCCATCCTTCCCCTCTCCTTTCTCTCTAACTCTCTCTTCCTCTCCCACAGCCAAGGCTCCATTGGAGCAGAGCTGACCCCATGAGCTCAGGATGGCTCTGTGGCCTCTGTCTTAGGCACTAGAATGGCTCTGGTTGCAACAGAGGAACGCCCCCTGGTGGGCATGCTGGGTGGATCCTGGTCAGGCACATCTGGGAGTCTGTCTCCCTGCTTCTCACTTCAGAAAAATACAAACAAAAAAATGTAGTTTTAAACAAGTATTTAGTCATGTGTTAATAATGTGCAAGGCAAGACTTCTATGTTTCTCAGTCTCCTAACTCTTGTAAAATGGAAATACCTATCTCACAGGACTGTTGTAAAGACTGAACAAAACACCAGGGCTAAGATGTTAGACTTTTCCCTGTAGGACACATAAATGTAAATGCATGTAAATCTGTCTTCACCAATTTTTCTATGCACAGAAGAAGAGAGCAGGCTAAATAAGGAAAATTTTTATTTTAACTTGTGTAGCAACATACGTGCCAAACATTCCTATATCCTCTACACAGAAAAATTACAGCACCTGGGTAATGAACATAACACAAAGCTGCTGGTATCAGATGGATACTGATAGAAACTGAAGTCTGCCACTTACTTTCAGCAAAACCTTGAACAAGTTCCACTTGCCAGTCTGAGCCTCAATCTCTTTATCCATGAAAGAGAGCTAGCAAACATCTCACATGCTTATTTCAAAGACTGGAGAAAACATCTCATATAGTGTCTAATATATCACAAGTATGCAGCAAACTACTGTTAATAAGTTTACTAGCAGCTAACAACCAGGTAACCAATTATACTTTTCAAAGGTTTCTTTACATTCAATATTTTATTTAGTTGCTTCATGACCTTGTAATCTGGTCATAGAAACTTTTACTATCCCCATTTTAGTTTGGAAAACAGGCACAGCGATGAAATTGCGCCCATAAGGTCATGTAGTAATAGAGAAACTAAAGTAAGGCCTCCTGACTTTCTCCTGGTTTCATTAATTCCTCCCTCCCCGAATTACAACATTAATCTTTAGGAATTAAAATGACATTTATAAAACAGCATCTTCTTTATTATTATTATTAAATGAAAGGCAGGGAGGCAGAGACAGATTGCCAAACACACCCCACCCAGCAAGCTCCCTACCAAGAGGTGCTCTGCCCATCTGGGCCACTGCTCCGTTGCTCAGCAACAATCTATTTTAGCACCTGAGGCGAGGCCATGTAGCTGTCCTCAGCTCTTGGACCCACCTTCGCTCAAACAATTCGAGCCATGGCTGCGGGAAGAGGGTGGGGAGAGAGAGAAAGAGAGAGAGATGGGGGGTGAGGGGTGGATGGTCGCCCCTCCCAGGATTTCCACATGCCAGGCTTACGCTCTACTGCTGAGCCAACTGGCCAGGGCCACAATATATTCTTTTGATAACCTTAAACTTCTCTTTTTACTATACAATAAAAAGGTTTCTTTCCCTACTTTCTGGTTGTGACTTAGAAAGATAAAAGGGAGAAAGGAAAATTCATTAAAACAAGAAACAACAGAATTGAAAATGATCTCAGATTAGCAATTGCTGATTCTACTTTGATTTTTGTTTTTGTTTTCCCCAATAAAGCCATCAACCTCTTAACTAAAAAATTTTAAAGTCTGTTTATCAAAATGATGCTTAATTGATAAACTATTCCCAAATTGGGGGTGAGGGGATTAGAAAGGCAGCTTTCTCCCATCTTGCATGTATCTTTTTTTTATCCCTTCAATTCAGGACTTATCACACCATGTTGTGATATCTTTAACTCCTTAAAGACTCAATATGTATATCAGAACATCCTGCCCCAGCATGAGCCCTGGCACATGGTAGGGAAGGACTCAATAAATGTTTATAAATAAGTAGATAAACAAATGAAGCCACTCTCCCAGAGGGAAGTGAGGATAGGAGAAAACTGGCTATTGTATCTTAGGGCTAATAAGAAAGTGAAAGAAAAAGTATATTTTAAGAACTTCATAAAGAAGAAAAAAAACCTTTGTGTGGAGTCGACAGGCCCTTGTATAGCTTTAAGTATCACTAGAGAAAGACAAAAACCACAGGAGATCCGGAAGAGACAGTTTCAAGTTAAAAATTAGGGTGCTTATTTAGACTTGCAAAACCAAGTTGCAAATTCCTAAAAAACAATCCTGGTCTAGAATATTTCAACAGCAGTTTTCAGGTCTCAACTAGAAGAACAAGAGCCGAAAAATCCTGCAGGTTTGGTGGAGAAAGACAGATATAAAAGGGAAGAAAAGCTCAGTCTAAAATAAATCCCCCAAACATATTAGAATCCACTTGGGTTTTCATATTAGAGCATGGTTCCTCTTCATTCTGAGAACTGTTCTTGAATAAAAACTCCAGTGTAGCAGCCCACAGTTAATGGGATTAAATCATCCTATTCATTCAATATCTGAGTGCCTGCATAGAATCACTATTCTAGGCACTGGAGTTAAAGTCGTCAACAAAACAGCCAAAATTCTCTGTTCTCAAGAAACTTTCAATCTAGTGGCAAATGACAGACAATAGACAGGTGGAATGGAATAGAATGTCAGGCAGTAAATTTTCTGAAAAAGAAGAAAAAAAAAAGAAGGGAGGGAGAGAGGGACTGGCAAGGAACTGGTCTTATCAGAAGCAGATCTCTTAATCCAGCCATTTTCAAATTTAAACATGTATCAGAATCACCAACATGGCTTGTAAAAGCAGAGGTTTTAGGGCCCCAACCTCAGAGTTTTTCATTTGTAGGTCTGGGATGGGACAAATAATTTGCAAATCTAACAAATTCCCAGATTATGTTAATGCTGCTGGTGCAGAGAACACAGGTAGGGATAACTGCTCTAATCCAAAGGGTTAGGTATCCTCTCATCTCCTGGGCCTTGACTTGCTTCTTCATTCATACACTCATTCATTTTAAACATTTACTCAGTGTCAGGAACATTGTTAGGCACTAAAACTAAACAGATCCTGCCCTCAAGAAATTCACAGGCTAATGGAAAAGACAGACACAAACTCAAATAATTGCAAGTGCTATAGAGAGCTATAAAAGCGGTATGTACAAGAGCCAGAGAATGAAGGAGCAACTCATTCTATGGAAGTAGCAGAAGGAGAGACTAAGGGATTGCTGCTTCCCACAGGTCCAATAAGCACTTCTCCACAGGCAGGTAGAGGGTGGGAGGCCGGCCTTACAGAAGGGGATGGGGGAGGACAGCACAAACAAAAGCAGAGAAAGTGTATGGCAGGGGAGTTATATAAAGTGAGGCTGCAAAGGTAGGCAGAAGCCTGATCTCTAAAAACTTCATATTTAGGTTTGAGTTTGAAAATTTTAGTCTAGAGTAGGGAAAATGATGTGACAGCTTTTGTTTTACAAAGATCTCTCTGGATACACAGTACCCTTTCAGAAAGCACTGCTTCCTCCAATCCCAGCACAGGGCCTCCTGACACATCCTTAGTAAATGCATATTGAATTGAATTGGACAAGCTTCTTATCAAGTGCTGTCTTATGGATGTGAGGCAGGTCACCACCTTCCCTACAGGACTCACTTTGGCCAGGACAAGACTTGTAAAACAGGTCCAGCAGCCTCAATTATTGCACATTACTCCCTGTATAGCTGAAGTCCCCCAAAGATTAGAGCAGGCCTTCATTGTTTACATGTCTACCTCACCCACTAGACTTTGAGCTCTTTGAAGACAGGGAATGTCTTAATAGACTCTGAATCCCATAGCCACAGCAGGAGGCCTGAAACACAGAAGCTTTCTACACTCCAGTAATGGGGAGGTCAATGGATGACTGAATAAGCATATTAACCAGATAAACCCATCAGCCCATATAGGTAAGGATATGGAGAAGCTCCAGGGAATGTTTAGAAGTCCAAATTCTCAAAACCTTTTTTGAGAAGTTGAGGTGAGGTGGATTTCCCAAACAGAAAGAACAACAAAAATGTTACAGGTGCTGTGGTAAATCCTACAGGCCTCTGAGGGCTCCAGTGAGAAGTCAGTTTTGATGAGTTTGGGAGTGGAGACTAGCAAAGACTTTGAAGTGGGGAGAAGGGGGTGGGGGGATTCTTCAGTGGAGTCTTGAAAGCCGAGTAGGTGCTTGATACCTGCCTATTTCTAGGGCACAAAAACAAACTCCTAGAACTTCAATGCTAGAAGTGACCTGCTCAAGGTCACATAGGAGGGAGGTGAAGTCACAAGGTAACATCAATGAGAAAACTAGGTACCATGACTCCTGTCTTCTCCTGACAAATTTAGAGAGCCCAAAGACACAGTAGGCAAAATTAAAGCTTTTTCTCAGAAACAATTCTTAAAGGCTAGACTAATGAATTTTAATTTTTATTGGTATCCATAGTTTCATGGTTTGGGGGGGGGGGGCATGACAGTTACCCAAGGAATTTAACAAACATAAGCACTTTGCTCCCAGCACCCACAAACACCCACAACTTCTCAAGTATTCTTCCAAAAACACTCCCACCAATGTTACTATTAAAATATTCAAGACAGTAAAGGCTACAATGATCGTGTCTTTGAAAAGGAATGATGAACATAAAATAATTCTTCTTTCCCTATTTGCTTTTAACTCCACAAGTTACAGAGTATTCCCGGAGTGGGGGAGGGGCTGCAGAAGTCAGGCTCCGTCTAGTTGAATTCTTCAAGGAGTTGATCCCTACAGGTGATTCCTCCGGCCCGGCCCGGACAGGGGTGGTTTTTCCATACAGAACAAATTGGACGCCGCTTCGCCAGGCTTTCCGAACGCGGGCCAAGGTTAGCGCCAAAGGACAGCAAAGTTCCGCAGGGAGTCGCTCCCAGATCCGACTCTGTCGGGTGTCCCGGCCCCTCCCCCGCCCCTGCCCTCTCCGGGGTGCCCCCGGGTCACCCTGAGTCTGGGACCCGCGGCCGCGTGGGTCAGCGCACAGGGAGCCTTTGTTGGTCCGATAGGAACCAACAACCTCGCGGGGCCACGGCCCCGCCTCATCTCACCTGGCGCCCTCGGCCGCCCGCCCGCACCGGCCGCGGGGAATGAATGGGCCCAGGCCCCCCACCTCGCGCCGCCCCCACCCCCGTGCCGCAGCGGGCAGCCGGAGACGCCGGGGGTACCGGCGGGAGGCCGCCTCTCACCTTCCGCGCTCGCTAGGTCGACCGGGCTCCTCCTCTCCTCGTCCACCCTGGCGGCGGCGGCGGCCGAGCCCGGGAGTGTGCGCGCGAGGGGGCGCGAGGGGCCGCGCTTCACTTTCACCCTCCGGCCGCGGCGCGCCCGGGCCGGCCCGGGAGTTCCCTTGGACCCGAGGGGGTACTGTGGGGCGGGGATGAGACGAGCCTCCGGCGGCCGCGGGGGCTGGAGGTGGGGAGACACAGTTCTTCGATGGGATCTTCAGAGCGGAGAGCTCGGTGAAAGCGGATGAGAGAACGAGGGGAAAGCCTCGATAGAGCCGGACGGCGGAGCCCCCGAGGGGGGCGAGAGGAAAAGCCGAACGGGAGGGACGGTGCTGAGGCGGCCGTGAGGGGCGTCTGCTGTCCCGCTGGCACTCAGGGCTCCAGCTGCAATCGCAGCCCCCTCCCGCAGCCGCGCTATTGTGCGCCGCGGGCCCGCCCGACAGCCTCTCCCACCACCCCCAGCCCCTCCTGGGCGAGGAAGCGGTGAGCCCGGAGTCCGCCCGCCCCGCCTCCCGCAGGTGGGAGGGGGCGGGGAGGCCTGGACAGACCTACAGGAGCGCCGCCCACCCTGGCGTGCGGGGTGGGGGAGGCGAGTGCCTGATGACGTCATCGGCCCTTGGCGTCAGAGGCTGAGATGGCCCAGCGACCATGTGACATCATTACTCTGACCTCTTTCTTCCTTCGCACTCCGCTGCTGCAGGCCTTTTTATTATTATTATTATTATTATTATTATTAATTGATTTTTAGATAGATAGGAAGAGAGCTAGAGAAACATCACTTTGTTGTTCCACTTATTCATGCCCTGGTTGGTTGATTTTTGCCTGTCCTCTGACCAGGGATCTACCCACAACCAGGGTAGGTCTAGAGGGCACTCTAGCCAACTGAGCAGTGGCGGTAGAGCCTGTGGGCTCCTTTAACTGCAGCCTTTGGGAAGGTTTGGGGGCGATTTCTGGGGGCATTAATGATGTGGTCAGGGTGGGAAAAGACGACTACACCCCCTGGTCTTGTGATAGGTCCTCTTCAGGTTACAAAGCACCACCGCATCAGTGCCAAGAGCAGAATTTGGAAACCTCCTCATCTCCTGTGACCTCAGAGCCAGGCATTCTATAATATGATTCAGGGTTTTATGGGGGACAGGGGTGGGGTAACAAAGAAATAATAATGGAAATTTGAACTATCTTATACTGACATTGAAGGGGAGGGGCTTCCTTTCCCTTTTTTCTCCTACCAGGGAGACTACGTTCAACCCAAATCTTTCCCCTGAGCTCAGAATCTGTATTTCCCAGTACGTACTTCCTCGACAGCGTCACATACTACACCATACCTAAAATGCTGCATATCCAAAACTGAAACTTTAGTGACTGAGGATCTGGATGGAGATTTTCTTCCTTCAAATCACAGCTGTACAAATGTTAATGACAGGACCTTAATACTTATAAGCCACAATTTCTTCATAATAAGTAGTATCTCTGTATACGTTTTAGATTTCCTTTTTTTTTTTTTTTTTTTTACAGAGACAGAGAGAGAGTCAGAAAGAGGGATAGATAGGGACAGACAGGAATGGAGAGAGATGAGAAGCATCAATCATTAGTTTTTCGTTGCAACACCTTAGTTGTTAATTGATTGCTTTCTCATATGTGCCTTGGGGGGGGGAGCCTACAGCAGACGGAAGAACCCCTTGCTCAAGCCAGCTACCTTGGGTCCAAGCTGGTGAGCTTTTGCTCAAACCAGCTGAGCCCGTGCTCAAGCTGGTGACCTCGGGGTCTTGAACCTGGGTCCTCCGCATCCCAGTCCAACGCTCTATCCACTACGCCACCGCCAGGTCAGAACGTTTTAAATTTTTATTTAGTTAAATTTAACAAAGTGACATTGATCAATAAAAGTAGGTAAACATTTCTATAGCATTTGAACTGTTGATTATGTTGTATACTCATCACCCAAAGTCAAATAATTTTCTGTCATATTTGTCCCTCTTTACACCAATACCTGTGTAAACTTAGTCTCTCCAAGCTTCGGTTTTACCATAATAATAGAACTACAGTTTAGCACACATTAAGACCTTTGGAATTTTTGCTGTACCTATTAGCATTTTCCCCCAAAGGTGCGACTCATATTACTTCTTGGTCTCAGTAAATGGACCACCATCCAGCATTTCGGTAAGCCAGAAACCTGAACACAGAGCTCCTATTCTTCCTCTCTCAACATCCTTTCAAATTAGTCACCAAATCCAGTACAGTCTCCTAAATATCTCTCAAGTACTTTCCCTTTTTTTACTCACTACCATTACCTGGACAACTGGAGCAGCTTTCATTAAATGAAAGATTTAATCCATTCTTACTGGTGACCCAATTTAGCCCTTTTGTGTGTGTGTGTGTGTGTGTGTGTGTGTGTGTGTGTGTATGTGGCAGAGACAAAGAGAGTCAGAGAGAGGGACAGACAGACAGGGAGACAGATGAGAAACATCAATTCTTCATTGCAGTTCCCTAGTTGTTCATTGATTGATTTCTCATATGTGCCTTGACCAGGGGGCTACAGCAGACCGAGTGACCCCTCGCTCGAGCCAGCAACCTTGGGCTCAAGCTGGTGAGCCTTGCTCAACCAGATGAGCCTGCACTCAAGCTGACAACCTTGAGGTCTTGAACCTGGGTCCTCCACATCCCAGTCCGACGCTCTATCTACTGTGCCATTGCCTGGTCAGGCCCAATTTAACCTTTTAAAACCATAAACCTGATGATGCCCTTGCCTGTTTAAACACTCTGAAAGGTTTTTGTTGCTTTCAGAATAAAGTCCAAACTCCTTAACTTGACAGTATACAACCTTGGTGCTTACATCAGCCCATCTAGTTTTATTGCACACCTTTTATCTTTTGTTCCAGCTACACAAAATGCTACTTAATGTTCTTTAAACACACATTTCTTCTTGGCTCTGAGTCCTTCACTCTTTATAGCTCACTGGCCACCACCTGTTCATTCTACAAAGTCCAGCTCATATGTCATGATCATTTATTCATTGAACTAATATTTCTTAAGTTTCTGTGAGCCTTCACAATGTTGTAAACCTGTAGTACTTCCATGCCTCTTATGGCATGTAGCACACTGTGTAGTGACTGTATTTGTGTCTGACTCCCTGAGCTCTTTGAGTTCAAGTCTTGTTCCTACCTATACTTTGCTTATCTCCAGTATCTCGAGCAGTGCCCAACAAGTGGTTACAGAATCAATGTTTTAAAAATGTATCAAATAAATGCTAACACGTGCTTACTGTATGCCCAACACTGTTCTAATCACTATCTCCTTTAAGCCTCTAACAACCCTTTGAAATAAACTGTTATCATCCTATTTTATGGATGAGGAAACTGAGGGACAAAAGAGTTAAGTAGCAACCCAAGATCACAACCCAGTAAATTAATCCTAATCTAAACTATTTTTCTATGGTCTCTGTGGTGGGCAGCATAATGGCTCCTTAAAAATATTCACCTTCTTTTTTTAAAATATTTACTTTATTGATTTTAGAGAGAGGAAAGTAGACAATGAGAGAGAGACAGGAACACCAATCTGTTTCTGTATGTGCCCTGACCAGGGAAAGAACCAGCAACCTTTCTACTTCTGGATGATGCTCCAACCCACCAAGCTATCTGGCCAGGGCAAATATTCACCTTCTAATCCCCAAAACCTGTGAATATGTGACCTTCCATGACAAAAGGGACTTTGCAGGCATAATTAATTAAATTTAAATTTTTTTTTTTTTAGGAAAAAAGGTATTTATTAAGGGCAGGAGGATGCAAGCAAAATAAAAATCAGAAGCTTGTCTGGCTTAAATTGACTTTTCTTTCACTTGTTAAATGGGAATGGAATTTTATTTATACATTTTCTAAGGATCCCAATCTGCTCATGAAGTCCTTATACAAGGGAAGCTGTGAGACAGAGATTCCTTAAGGGACCCACTGGGAGAATTCTTATCAGGGGAAGAGAACTGCTTGGTGCTGCCTACTTCTTTCCCTTCTGCTTCAAGTGCTTCAAAATAGATGTTGCACGTGATGCTGAGCCCAGCAATTAGTGAAAACCTCTGGAAGCCCACTCTGTCCTCTCGGCACTGCTCCAGATCCTTCATTATATTGTTCCCTGCCAGAGGGTCTTTTTGATTTTGGAGGAATTCAGAGTACTCCTTTCCCATGAGTACTCTTAGGTCCTCCTAGTATTAAGGAGCCTTTGTCTTTAACACAGTCTTTGATCCCCAGCAAATTTGTGGGACATGAACATCATGGTTTCTTTCCATGGCATGTTCCGTTTGAGATGGCATTTTGATGAGGTCTTGGCCGGAGGAGGGACAGGCTGACTGGGATGTGGGACCAGTGCTAAGTTAAGGATCTTGAGGTGGGGAGGTTGTTCTGGATTATCCAGGTGGATTCACTGTAATTCCACAAAGATCCTTAAAAGTGAAAAGGGAAGCAAAAGAGTGAGGAAGAGGTAGGTTAGGAAGAGAGCAGATGTGAGTTGTGATTCAATGTGAGAAGCATTCCACCCACCCTTTGAAGAGAGAGGAAGAGAGCTACCAACAGAGGCAGAGTAAGGTCTGTTGAGACCCTGGGCATAGAAGAAAATATTGGGCTCCTTTAAAAAAGAGAGAGAGACAGAAAAAATAAAAATTTATAATAACCATATTTCTAAATAAACAAAAAATATTATGTACCATTAATGTTAAAATTGCACCTATGAAACAAAACTTGTCATTAGAAAATAGTGTAAAGTTGGGGTTTTGCAGGCCCTTCAGAAATCGGGGCCCAGGGCACACACCTGGTGCACCTGCCATTAAATTCACCTCTGGCTACCAGAGAAAGAAGAAGAAGAACTCCAAAAAGCTGGAAAAGACCAGAAAACAGATCCTGCTTTGGAGCCTCCAGAAAGAAAAAGAGCTCTGCGGACATCTTGATTTTAGCCCAGGGACACCCATTTCAGACTTCTGAACCACAGAGCTGTAAAATAATGTATATTTGACTGAATTAGGAGGATGTGACCACCAAATACTTAGCAGGTAGGGAGGCAGTGGGGGTAAAGAGTGTGATCAGAAGCCCTGGCCAGTTGGCTCAGTGGTAGAGCGTCGGCCTGGCATGCAGGAGTCCCGGGTTCGATTCCCAGCCAGGACACACAGGAGAAGCGCCCATCTGCTTCTCCACCCCTCCCCCTCTCCTTCCTCTCTGTCTCTCTCTTCCCCTCCCGCAGCCAAGGCTCCATGGGAGCAAAGATGGCCCGGGTGGTGAGGATGGCTCTATGGCCTCTGCCTCAGGCGCTATAATGGCTCTGGTTGCAACAGAGCAACGCCCCAGATGGGCAGAGCATCACCCCCTGGTGGGCATGTCAGGTGGATCCCAGTTGGGCACATGCGGGAGTCTGTCTAACTGCCTCCCCGTTTCCAACTTCAGAAAAATACAAACAAACAAACAAAAAAAAGAGTGTGATCAGAGAGTCTTGCCCTTGTGTAGTGAATGAAAGCCATCCCTACCCTCATGCACATATCCACATACCTCTCAAACAGCCTGAACTACAAAAACTAAAATAATGATGTGTGTTGTTTTAAGCCATTATATTTGTGACAGTTTGTTACAGCAGCAATAAACTAATTCAGTCTCAAATCAAGGGTGACAACTCTCTCCTAACAAGTGGGAGGGGGCTCCTAGCTAGAGGTACAGGGTTCTCAGTTGCATCCGCCCATGTTCTCCACCCCAGGCCTCAAGGTCCCACTCCTGATCTACAGGAATCTTGGCTTTAGCATAAGAGAACAGTCAAAGGATCTCTGCCACCCCATCAATTACATTCTTGGCCTGATTTTCAGCACAGGCTGAGGAGAAGAAAGTTATGGGGGGGGGGTTGTATTTTTCCAAAGTGAGAAGCAGAGGGGGGGCAGACAGACTCCCACATGCGCCCGACTGGGATCCACCCGGCATGCCCACCAGGGGGTAATGCTCAGCCCCTCTGGGGTGTTGCTCTGCTGCAATCAGAGCCATTGTAGCGCCTGAGGTGGAAACCATGGAGCATCCTCAGCACCCGGGACAACTTTGCTCCAATGGAGCCTTGGCTGTGGGAAGGGAAGAGAGAGATAGAGAAAAAGGAGAGGGGGAAGGGTGGAGAAGCAGATGGGTGCTTCTCCTGTGTGCCAGGAATTGATTTGATTCCTGGCCAGGAATCAAACCTGGGATTTCCACACACCAGGCCAACGCACTACTACTGAGCCAACTGGCCAGGGCCAAGAAGAAGGTTTTTATAAAAACCTTCCATGAAGGGCTTCTGGATTTCATACCATGTCCTGAATTGATAGGTAGATAACTTGAGCCTGAAATTCTTTTTCGTGGTGGCTTTTAAGAGAGCTAACAAAACCCCCAACCAATTCCATGAAATTATAATTAACATTACCCCCATACAATTCAAGTGCCACAGCATGAATTCTCAGTAGGGGTGATATCTCCCCCAAGGAAGCCAAAAATATTCCTTAAGTGGACCAAACAAAAGTCTTTGATATTATAATGGTTTAGGGCCTCCAAAGTTCAATCCTATTTAACAAAATCTTAATCCCTAGTATTTAATTTCTCTGGCTAGGGATATTTATTTCTATTGAGATAGAATTGAAATATAACTGATTAGGTATACAACTTAATGATTTGATATATGTATATATGCAAAATGATTACCACCATAAGTTTAGTTAACATCCACCACCACATATAGTGACAATTTTATTTTTCTCATGTTGAGAACTTTTAAGATCTACTCCCTTAGCAACTTTCAAATATACAAAACAGTATTGTTAACTATGGTCATCATGCTGTACACTACATCTCTGGGACTTGATTATCTTTTTTTAATAAACTGGAAGTTTGTGCCTTTTTCCCACCTTCACACCTTTGTCCCCACCACTACCCCCACAAACTTGGGATACTTTAATTTTTCTCCTTAAGCAGGCAATATTTTTTTTAAAAAAAGAAAAGAAACTGAAGAATTCCTATGCTAGAGCTACCGTGTAATCTAAGGCACCCCATCCACTTGGAATTGCAATCTGCCACAGGTGAGGAGCATAGTGTAACAGCTCAGCACATCAGGGACTAGCACTGCTCAACTTGTCACCTACATAGAGTCTGTTGCCATCTGATCAGTGAGTGAGTCCATCCCAGAATCCCATCCTGAGCTGTTCTCTCTAGGGTAACTTCTGGTACCAACTACCTAAGTTTAGGTTTCCCAGAAAGCAGAGCCTGAGGTAAATACTTGGGTGCAGTTTGTTCATTTGGGAGATAATCCTAAGAAACAGGAATGAGACAAGGGAAAGAAAAAGTCAAGGTAGGGTATGTTATTGAGGGTCTCACTTCTGCCAGAACCTCAGAGAAGCACACAGAATGTCTCCCAGAATAGATTGCCTAAAAGATGAGAGCTTTTCTCCACTGGCTTCCATGCATCACTGGGTGAGGTGTTTCCATGGCTGTTGACTCGCCTGGACTTTGTGGCTTTGCTTGCAAAGCTAGCAAGCAATGACAGATGTCAGAGAAGACCCTAGGGCAAAATAAAATAAGATGTGAGGTATATGCTAGAGATGACACACTAGAAGCATGAGGAAAGTTGGGACTGTCCACCACAATTGTGGCTGCAAACAGGTAAGCTAAGAAAATGTGACAAGTTCCAGAAATATCTGCTACAGACTAAGCAAGTTACATTTATAGGTTCACATTATAAAACCAACTTTAATATATAATTCCAAACCTATTTTCTAAAATACTTGAACCAATTTACACTCCCACCAACAATGTATGAGAGTTCCAGTTATTTCACATCCTCACCAATACTTGGTGTTATCAATCTTTACTATTTTATTCACTCAGGTGGTTAGGTAGTGATATTGCTGTTTTGTAACAGGCATTCATTTGATCATTAATGAGGTTGAAAACCCATTTATAAGTTGGTCATTTGAATATTCTCTTTTGTGAAGTGTCTGTTCAGATCTTTTGCTCAAGTTTTTAAAATCAACTTTATTGAGGTAGAATTTACATGTAATAAAAATATACCTATCTTAAATGTTTAGCTTGGTGAGTTATGACAAATGTGTATCTTTTGTAAACACCATCATACCCCTTCAGACCCAGGAAGCTCCCTTATGCCCCTTTGCAGTCAATCTCCTAACTCCCTGACCCCCTGACAATCAATGATCTACTTACTGTCACCTTAAATTAATTTTGCCTGTGCTAGAATTTCATACAAATAGAATCATACAGTAGGTGCTTAATTGTGTCTTGTTTATTTCATTCAACATAATGTTTTGCGATCATGTTTCATGTGTCAGTCAGTATTTCCTCCTTTTATGTTGCTGAGTAGTATTCCATTGTATAGGTATACTACAATTTGTTTATTCAACTGTTGATGGAACTTCAAGTTTCGGGCTATTATGAATAAAGCTACTATGATCATTCATGTACAAGCCTTTGTGTGGAAATTTTTTTTCCTTTCTCTTGGTTGTGAAATGGGTAGGTTGTAAGGTAAGTATATTTTTAATTCTATAAGAATTTTAAATGTGCTTTCCAAAATAGTTGTGCCATTCGGTGTCCCTTTGGCATGTCCTCATCTTTCTTTGAGTACTTCCTTGCTTTTTTGGCCCATGAAGTTCTAGGCTCTTCTTGTCCTTTCTTTGATCCAGCCCTCAAATAAGCTGGTTCTCCAAAGAGTTCTGATTCTTTTCATTGAAAAATAGAATTTAGAACCTAAGATTTAAACACTAGGTGAACCCATTACTATGAAGTGTCACTGTGTTCAAGTACTCTCAGTCTATATAAGACTCCAAGACAACTCACTCTCGCTCTCCTTCTGGCCTTTAAAAAGCACGCTGCCGTGAGTTCTATTGCTGCAAGGAGATCAATTCTGTCAACAACTTCAGGGTGCTCGGAAGCCTCTGATGATAATACAACCCACCAACACCATGGCTGTAGCCTTGTGAGACCCAGAGCAAAGGACCAGACTCCTGACCCACAGAAACTGAGATAATAAGCATGTGTTGTTTTCAGCCGCTAAGTTTGTGGTGATTTGTTACTAAGCAATAGAGAACTAATACAAGAGGGTGGGGTAGGAGGGAGAAGGCTCCAAGAATTAGAGACACCCATAAGAGTTTGCAAAGGCAAAAGTGAAACAGGGATCATTTTCCAACTGCTCTAGCTGTTACTGCTGGGAAGAACAATTGTGTAGACTGGGGGGGGGGGGGGTAGGGGTTGCAACAGTATCTCTGTGGGCAGTCACTAACTTTGTGGGTACCTAGAGTTAGTTGTGACAATAGCAGCAGCAGCGTCCTGATCCCTCAGTCGCACTGTGTGGTGTATGCTTGAACATCAGTTGAACACTGGTGGGCTTCTGCTCCCCCACCTCCCTAACTGTGCAGGAGGCAGCAGCTCCACCGGAGAGGCCAGCTGGCAGTGCTGCTCTGCGAGTTATTCCTGGAGGTTCAACCTACAACTCATTCCTTCTAAATTTGAAACAACATTATAAGGACCTCGTTTCTCTTTAAAACTCTTTTGACTTAAATAGCTAGAATGATTTCTGTTTCCTTTACCTGAACCTAGACTAATATACCCGCCTTTGCTTGAGCTAGTTCAAAGGCTTTCTGTTCCTTGTAGTCAAGTGGTACTAGTCTAAGATACCAATGGGGGCACTAAGAGTTTGACTGTTGTGACAAGGGGTGGGAGACTGGAGAGTTCAGTGATGCTGTGCGAGGGTTAATTCATCCCCTGTTCTGTGTCAGGCCTTGGAAATACAGAGATAAGTTATTAACACCCCTGCCTTCAAAGAGTTCAAAAGCCAGTGGGGGAGACAAGTACACATAGAATAAATAACAGTACAACATGTTATGACCTGTAAAAGGAATTAAATCAGTGTAGTGGGAGCCCAGAGAAGACAGCAATAATTCTGCTTCTCCAGGGATATTGGGAGATGGCATCAAAGCTGGGCCTTATAGGATGAATGAGTCTAAAAAGACGCAAAAGAAAAAGGACCCACCACTCATGAGCTTTGTTGAACTCAAAATGAGCACTCGTGAGCTTTGTTGAACTCAGTTACTTATGCATGATGCCATTTAACCCTCACAACTTCCTCATAGGTTGGTATTATTATCTCCTTTCTACAAAAAGGATGGTGGGCCTCAGAGAGATTTATAATTTGGCAGTGTCACACAGTTGGATATAATGGAAACAAACTCATAGGGTCCACCCTAAATAGTGTAAGCATAAAAATATTCACTTCAGGGTATGAAATCACTTGAAGAATCACTGCGGGTATTAAAGGAATAGACTCCAGGCTGAGCTTTCAGGACTGGCAGCCCAAGTCCTATAGATGGAACCACAAAGGGAGCTGTGGCCCTAGCACAATCAGAAAGCCCCTCTTAGGCTGATGGCTCCAGTACCCTGCCGTCTCCACTGCAGTTCATATCAGCACAAATGGTTACATGGTGCCTTGTCCCCTTCCATTTAAGTCAGTTCCTAACTCAAGTCTTATAAGAATGTATCTGATTTGTGGACTCTAACTGGAAACAAGTATTAGAATGTGTTTTGGTTTTCCAGCCTCCAGTACAGCAAAACACACCAGAAGGCAGCTGGAGTAGATATTGAGTGAGCCAATCCATCATTTCTGCCACATTCAGTTTGCTGAACTTAAGAATATTTATTCAGCCCTGGTCGGTTGGCTCAGCGGTAGAGCATTGGCCCGATATGTGGAAGTCCCAGGTTCGATTCCCGGCCAGGGCACACAGGAGAAGCACCCATCTACTTCTCCACCCTTCCCCCTTTCCTTCCTCTCTATCTCTCTCTTCTCCTCCCACAGCCAAGGCTCCATAGGAGCAAAGTTGGCCCGGGGGCTGAGAACAGCTCCATGGCCTCTACCTCAGGTGCTAGAATGGCTCCTGCCACAACAGAGCAACACCTCAGAAGGGCAGAGCATCGCCCCTTGGTGGGAATACTGGATGGATCCTGGTCGGGCGCATGCAGGAATCTGACTGCCTCCCCACTTCTAACTTTGAAAAAATACAAAAAAAAATATTCATTCAACAAACACTAAAGTGATTGATAATGCCAAGCATGTGTGAAAACAGACATTCTCATACACTAAAGTGATATAAACATATTGGAAGGTACTTTGACAGCATTTAATAATGTCAAAAGCATGCATCTGCTACAAGCCAGCAACACCACTTTTAGAGGTCTATCCTACCAAGAAAAACTAACATAAATACATATTTATTGCAGCATTGTAGCTACACACACAAATCTGGTATTAACCTAAATATCCATCAATAGGTGACTAATTAAATAAATAAATGATACAACCATCCAGCAAAATATTATGCAGGCATCAAAAGAAATTAAATGGATCTCTATGTATTGGCCTGAAAAAATGGTTCTCATATATTGTTTAGTGCAAAAGAATAAGTTGAAGGTAGTTTGTATAACAACATCTCACTTTTTGTATTATAAAATAGATGTAGAAGATATGTCAGTATAAGAAAAATTATTGAGAGTATTCTTGAGGAATGAAAAGGTAAAGATCGGGGATTCTATAATATTTAATTAATTTTTTTAAAGATTTTATTTATTGCCTGACCAGGCGGTGGCACAGTGGATAGAGTGTCGGACTGGGATGTGGAAGGACCCAGGTTCGAGACCCCGAGGTCGCCAGCTTGAGCGCGGGCTCATCTGGCTTGAGCAAAAAGCACACCAGCTTGGACTCAAGGTCGCTGGCTCCAGCAAGGAGTTACTCAGTCTGCTGAGGGCCCACAGTCAAGGTACATATGAGAAAACAATCAATGAACAACTAAGGTGTTGCAACGAAAAACTGATGATTGATGCTTCTCATCTCTTTCCATTCCTTTCTGTCTGTCCCTATCTATCCCTCTCTCTGACTCTCTCTCTGTCCCTGTAAAAGAAAAAAAAAAGATTTTATTTATTGATTTTAAAAAGGCTGGGGGAGGGAGGAACGGGAAGCACCAGTTTGCAGTTGCTTCTTGTATATGCCTTGACCCAGCAA
Source organism: Saccopteryx bilineata (assembly GCF_036850765.1). Lineage (NCBI taxonomy): Eukaryota > Metazoa > Chordata > Mammalia > Chiroptera > Emballonuridae > Saccopteryx > Saccopteryx bilineata. Next base: position 343,403,368 of record NC_089490.1, on the reverse strand, counting down.
GCCCGGCTCTCAAACGGCAACATCAGCATTCCAGGTTGGTGCTTTATGCACTGCGCCACCAAGGTCAGTCAGGGGACTTTACTGTATATACTTTATTTGATATAATTTTTTAAAGCTAGGGATTATAGGTTAGATTTGCTCTTTATGGTTTTGAGATATATACATATATCTCAAATTAGAGATATATATTCTAATGAACTCTCATCAGATCTTTAATCATGGACTTTTTAAGTCTTTTCTCATTTGTAGGCAATTATTGTTTTACTCTGATACTTTTGCAAAGTGTTCCTGAAACAAGTGCTTTTTATCTTCAGGGAGATTCATGGAAATGACTCTGACAAGTACAGGTCTCTGATAACTAAGATCAATTTGCCTTCATGTAGGAAGGGCAAAATTGGATCTCTCAAGTGCTTCCCCACCATATGTCATGAGATGATAGCCTGAGACCTGTCCCTGTTCTCCTTCCCGCATCAGTGAAATGGGCCCATTACATTTATGATATAATGTCAACATGTGACAGTGTATAGGCTTTGCTGGAACATCTGCAGGGGAGAGGATGAAAGATGAACTCATAAACAACTCAAGGCCCAGGCACTGTCATGAATTTTTTGGGAGTCATTTGGTCAGGTAAGACGTGTGTTATCCCAGAAGCTGTGATTGATAAGATTCAAGCCTATCCAACCCTTAAGTGTGTGAAAAAGGTGCAAGCCTTTGTAGGGTTTGGAGGGTTCTGCAGGACTTCTCTTCCTCGCTTGGCATAGTGCTTCCATCCCTTATGGCACCTGGTAAAGAATGGGCATTTGTGAACTAGGGATCAAAGCAGCAAGCCTCCCTTGAGAAGGCAAATACACTAGTGAAGGAGATTGAAGCTCTAGGCGTCTCCCAGGCAGGGCTGCCATTCCAGTTTCATGTGTCTGCCTTCTGAAGCTATGAGTTGGGCACTGTGGCAGAGACAACGAAAGGAGAGTGTGCCCCCAGGATTCTGGTCCCAGCTCTGGAAGGAGGCAGAAACCTGATATACCCCCAAAGAGCAACAGCTCATAGCAGTGGACACAGCACTCCTCCAGGTAGAGCCTCTCACAAAGAAAGCAAGTCATGGCAAGAACTCCCCTCTATTCAGGGGTGGGTTGAAAATAAGTTCCATGAAATTACCTCGGCCTTGGCCCAAATTCCACATTGCCTAAGTGGCATGCCTTCTTTGCAGCAGAGGAACACCCTGTTTGCCGGTCCACTACCTCCAGAAATACAAGTGCTACTAGGCCCTGGAGAGTATGTTGATACTCCAAATGCCCCTGTTCCTGTGGCAGCCTCTGCAGCCTCCAGGGAGGGAGTGGGGGAAATTCCTGATGATGCCTGGTATGCAGATGCCTGGAAACAGGAACAAACCACAGCATCCAGTGAGCTGAACTCAGAGTGGTTTGGCTGGTGATCTCATGAGCCCTCGCTGTTAACCCTTTGCACTGACAGTGGGCTGTTCTGAAGGGATTGATGCTATGGCTTGGGAAATGGGGAGCTGAGGGGGGGATGATCATGAATAAGGCACGGTAGGGACAGAATATGCGGAAAGACATTTGGGTTTGCCTGCAAAAACTTGAGGCAGTCCCCACTGTTTTCCATATCCTGGCTCATAAGGAGTTGATACCCCCAGCAATCAGGAAGCTGATGCCCTAACTCAGGTAAAAGCCCTAGTAATTGACACTTCAGTAGATACATCCGAATGGATGCATGGGAAGAGTGGCTACCATAGTACCTGGCAGTACTAGTTTATGGCCAAGGATGCCAGATTGCCCTCGAAATAGACTAACTTGTTTAATGCAGTAACAGCAGATCCTGTGTGTTCTAAACAACACCCAAGACAACTCTCAAAGAAGTCTGGGGCATCCACCAGAGAGTTCTGGACTTGTGGAGGATTGAAAAATTGCTTATATTGGCCCTTTCCCTCCAAGTGAGGGTTCTAAGTGTGTCCTGGCTTGTGTGGACAGTGCATCTAGCCCACCCAAGCTTCCCCTGTCACCTTACAAACCAGGTGAGGGGATTGGAGAAGCTGAGTACCATGTACAGATAGTACCTGGTCAACTAGACAATGATCAGGGATCACTTTTCTGAGGCCATGATATACAAGACTGGGAAAAAGAGCATGACATTGAATGAAGGTTCTATCTCCCCTATAACCCGCAAGCAGCAGGGTTAGTAGAAAAGAAAACGAAATATTGAAGCAGCAGATTAAACTCCTAACACATAAAACCACGTTGGCCAGGTAGACTAAAGTACTATCCCAGGCTCTAATGCATCTGAACAATCAGACAGTAGGGCTCGTGACTCCTTATGATAGACTAGGAGCCTCTGCCAAGAGACCCAACATTGTAAAGATGTGGATGACGTGGAGACAGCCATTGCCCTGACTCACATGGTGAATCAATGTGCTATGCTGCTGAGAACCCTGAGCCCCATCACACCTGGAAAAGGAGTGATCTACTAGGATTTGCAATGGAACAACCCACTGGGATGGGTAAAGGGAACTACTCAGTCTCCACTGGCATCCTGCTATCCTGCTGTAGGCTGGGCCTGTTGGAAAGCACTGTATTTGGAATAGAACATGCAGTGCACCACTGAGAGAGAGGAGAAGGTGAAGGTCCTGATCTGTCACATCCCACCCCTCAGGCCTGACAGTGCTGCCTCTCCCATGTATGTAGTACACAACCAGGTCAACTTCCAAAGCTGCCAGCCTCCCTCTCCTCAAAACCAGGTGGGCATATTCCATTTGCACTGATACAGTCGTTTTGCTGCCATCTTCGTTCCTTCAATTGGCTTAGAGGACTTATAGCACACATAGGAGCTCTTACTAAATTCACTCAGCAAGCCTTAAATGATAGGCAACAATGCCTGTCTGTAGGAATATGCTGTGAAAATATGCAGTTAAAGTAAACAATGAGAGACAGTGAGGCACCTTAGGGTGAAAGCCCTCAGCGAATGAGAGTCCAAGGGCCTCTCTGACCCCATGCTGGAAACAGCAAGACTGCACGATAAGGTTCAGCAACACAGAAGTTATGTTTAGGCTCTCAGTACAGAGATTAGGAGTGAGCATGTTTCTTGTCCTTTACTTCACCCCCCTGAAAACTTCTGCTGTCTGCTTCCTTGACTTATTTGTACTAGCTAATAAACATCTGAGTAAGGCTGGGGACAGGACTTCAGATCTTCAGTCTGCTGACCAGGACTGTTGTCTCCCCTCGGCCCCTCAGAGCATTTCATCTGGTCTCCAAGTAGCTCATTGTCACCATGACATTTTCCTTACTGAACACTGAAACGTCTCTAATAAGAAAAGCGATCCTCAGTTCTGGCCAGTTGGCTCAGCAGGAGAGCCTCAGCCTGGTATATGGAAGTCCCAGGTTAGATTCCCAGTCAGGGCACACAAGAGCAGTGACCATCTGCTTCTCCACCTTTACTTCCCTACTATCTCATTCTCTTTGCCTCCCATAGCCATGGCTTGAATGGTTCAAGTGAAGTTGGCTTCAGGTGTTGAGGATGGCTCCATGGCCCCGCTTCAGATGCTAAAATAGCTCAGTTGCCAAGCAACAGAGCAGCAGCCCAAATGGGCAGAACATTGCCTGATCGGAGTCTTGCCAGGTGGATCCCGGTTGGGGTGCATGTTGGAGTCTGTCTCTGCCTCCCTGTCTCTCACTTAATAAAAAAAGAAAGAAAAAAGAAAAGTTGTCCTCCAAAATAGGATGGGATTGGATATTATTACCACTTCACAAGGAGGCACCTGTGCCATCCAAACTGAACGTGTATGTTCAGACTTGATGAGTATACTAATGTATCTTCTTTATTAAATCACCTGAGGACACAAGTGAATGTCTTGAGTGATCCGACCCTCAGCTTAGAGGACTTAATAAATTAGTAGATAGGATCATGAGAATCTTGCTGGAAAACATGTCACAATTTTAATTATCACTGCCTTAATCTCTGTTCTGTCGTGCATGTGCCTCTATTGTTGCTGTGGCATCTGCCCCCAGAGAAGCCGGGCATCCACCAAGCGTGCTCCCCCTACACTAGTGAACCCCTTTGCTGACTGCCCAGGGCAGAAGAGAGGTGGCGTGTGAGATTATAGGAGCTGGTCACAAGGGGTGGAGTGTTGGAGGAGGTAGACAAGAGGACATAACCGCCGATTGACCTTAAGCTGGGCCCAGGAAGTTGGTGACTTTTACCACCTCTCCCTGTCCTTGGAATGTCTGCTCTGCTTACCATTCCCACATGGGAGTTGCTTCAAGGACACAGCCTTGAGAGAACAAAGTGTTGTTGCCACCATCTGGGTGGTATATGTTACTGAGCCCAGTTAAGGCCTCTGTATAAACTTTTAAGATTCTGCATGGAAGGTGTGGAGATCTTCTTGTCCTGTGGCCACCCAAGAAAAGCCTCATAAATAAGTTCCCTTGTTTAGTGTTGGGTTTTTTTAAAGATTTTATTTATTCATTTTAGAGAGAAGAGAGAGAGAAAGAAGAGAGAGAGGAGCAGGAAGCATCAACTCCCATATGTGCCTTGACCAGGCCAGCCAAGGTTTTGAACTGACGACCTCAGTGCTCCAGGTCAACATTTTATCTACTATGCCCCACAGGTCAGGCATTTTGTTTATTGGTTATTAAAGCTGCCACCAAGCTGAAGCGGTCTTTTTTTTTTTTTTTTTTTTTTTTTTTTTAGTCTTTCCCTGCCCTCTGTACAGGGGGCCAATTTACAAATTTACAAATTAACAACTCCTCTTCTCTCCAATTCCATATCTTAAGGAAATCCAAAGCTCTCCTCAAGATTTCAGTTCTTTCCCAGTGGTCTTCTTCATTTATTTATTCATTTTTTTAAGTGAGAGGAGGGGAGATAGTGAGACAGACTCCCACATGTACCCTGATGGAATCCACCAGGCAACCCCTGTCTGGGGATGATGCTTGAATCTACTAAGCTATTTCTAGTGCCTAAAGCTGACTCTCAGACCAACTGAGCTATCCTCAGCACCCAGGGCCAACGCTTAAACCAATCAAACCACTGGCTGAGGGAAGGGAAGAGGGAAAGAAGGGGGACATGAAGAGGGAAAGAAGCAGATGTCACCTCTCTTGTGTGCCCTGACTGGGAATTGAACCCAGGACATCCATATGCTGGACTGACACTCTATCCACTGAGCCAACTAGCTAGGGCCCTCAGTGGTCTCCTAATACCAGAGCCAGTTTGCCTCTAGGCTCCTGGTTCCATACCTTGTCCTGTGTTCTGTGATGTAAATATTTCAGACTCAGACTTATTCTGTTTCAACCCCAGCTGTTCTGACATCAGCTGGTATATTGCAATTCAATTCTGACACTAAGCATCTGGAAGAGTTATTGTCAGACTCCACAGGTTAAGAACATAGTCCCCAACAACATTGCCTTAACTTCAGGCATCAATAGTAAGTAGAGCCCCAGACTACCCATACTTCTTGCCAATGAGCTGCAAACCCAGGTGGTTCCTACAACCCCCCTCAGGTTCTATAATTCACTAGAATAACTCACAAAACTGAGGATATCACTATACTGACAATTACAGTTTTATTTTAAAGCATACAAATAAGATCAGCCAAATGAAGAGACACATAGGGAAAGGTCTTGGAGCATTCTGAACACAAAGCTTCTATGCCATCTCCCCATGGAATAAGGGCACCTCATGTTCCTAACAATGTGTTCACCAACCATGAGCTTCCACTGAGCTTTAGTGTTCAGAGTTTTATTAGAGCAGGGGTAGTCAACCATTTTATACCTACTGCCCACTTTTGTATCTCTGTTAGTAGTAAAAATTTTTAACCGCTCACCGGTTCCATAGTAATGGTGATTTATAAAGTAGGGAAGTAATTTTACTTTATAAAATTTATAAAGCAGAGTTACAGCAAGTTAAAGCATAAAATAATAATTACTTGCCGAGTACTTTATGTCTGATTTTCGCTAAGTTTGGCAGAATAAATCTTTATAAAACAACCTACTATAGTTAAATATGTCTTTTTATTTATACTTTGGTTGCTCTGTTACCGCCCACCATGAAAGCTGGAACACCCACTAGTGGGTGGTAGGGACCAGGTTGACTACCACTGTATTAGAGTTTCATTGTATGAGCATGATTGATTAAATCATGGACCACATGATTGAAGTCAATATCCAACCTCTCTCCCTTCCCTGGTTGGGCAGACTCAAAGTCCCAACTTTCTAATCAATGTTTGGTCTTTCTGGTGACCAGTCTCCATCCTGAAGCTATATAGCATCCATCCCACCATGAGTCACTTTATCAGCATGAACTCAGGAGTGATCCAAGAGACTATGAATAATAAAGACACTTTTATCACTCAGGAAATTCCAAAAATTTTAGAAGCTGGGCTGACTCCACCTATGCCAATGATCCAAACTAGTGATCATGCCCAGATAATGACCTTGGTCAGACTCCTACTGAAGGACAAGCCTGCGGGAACTCTTGGTAAGTGAAGAACTCTTGCCCCTGGAGTCAGTGAACTGGTAGAAAGGTCAGCCTAGCATTGCTAGTGCCCATCTTTGCTACCACATGTGCAGAGCCTGATTAAGAGTGAATCAGACAAAAAAAAAAAAAAACAAAGTCAAAAGATGGAGAGAGAACTCAAATATGGAGGACAAAGTTTGAGTCCCTGAATTTAGCCATGTCTCAGTAGAAACCTAGGTTTCTTTCTTAAGCCACATTGAGTTAAACATCTATTTATAATTGCAAGTGCTGACAAATACCTTCTTTCTTCCCCGTCCTTTTCACAAGCAGTAAACCAATTTCTCTTTTTGCGTCACTCAAAGCAGTTTCCCCTCTTCTGAGCTGGGCATCTGCTGACATCCGTGCCTGCTGAGTACTTCAAAGTATTTTCACAAAGACAGCTTCCTTTGTATGAGCTATATTAGTGCCAACCATTAGGATAACCTTTTTTTACTTTGTTATAAAAAAAATATTTATATAATCAAGACTGAACTTTATAAACAGTTATTCAATTTTCAATCAACAAATATTTATTTTAAAACTATATGCTAGTCATATTCTGGGCAACTAATGTTCTATGTTGAGACTTTCCCCATGCCATTAAAAAGACTTTATAAATATCATTTATTATTTTTAACTAGCACAGAATATACATCAAACAGGTAGCCTTTTTTATAAGACTTCATTTTTTTAGAGCAGTTTTAGGTTCACAGCAAAATTAAAGGGAAGATCCAGAGATTTCCCCATATACCCTCTGACTCTCTTCCAAATAGTTTTAAAACTAAACCTTTCTTCTAGAACATTTAGTTTGTTTCCAAATTTTATGAATAATGATAGACACATAATGCCATCTAAGTCATCATTTCTGTAAGATAGATACTAAGCAGTAGAATTTCTTAAAGAACTTTATATTTTACACTAAAAAAAAAAAAAATGCAGAAAAATAATTGACCGGTTGCTGCTATAGCAAAGTCTCTGACCCTCTGACCCCACATAACCTGAACAGCTCTGACCTAAAGTACCTTCAGATAGAAGAAGAACCAGGATCCTCCTTGGGAGCTTCTTGATCCCTCTGAGTGCCCTCCTCAGCTGTCCCCAAGGGGCTTCTGATTGGCAAGCAGCTGCCCCTCCACCCTGCGGCAGGCGGCCTCTGGAGGTGGAGGGCACGCATCTGCTTGTAGGGGCTGTTTGAGAAGTACGGCATTCAGGGCAGGCCTGAAAGGGAAATGCCAGGACAAGAAAGTCAGGGCTAATTGTCACTCAATTTTCCCTTTTAAGGCTCTATTTTTCTACCTTTCTTTTTTTCCTTAATAAGCATGTTGATTTATTATGGGGAAAAAAAAAATGAGTTCCTCAAATTCAGTGTGGCACTGGAGATAATCTGGTTCCTGGAACAGCAGCTGTGAGTTGTCTGGCTTGGCAACGTCTCCGACTAGTGACTGGCTGACGCAGAAGAATACACATGCACTTTAGTCACTGGAGTTGAAGGACAAGCTGATTCTCCCTGGAGCCACCACAAAGGGCAATTGATGACTGTCTTCCAGACCTGGAGGAGGGTTCCAAAACACAAGGGTGGATCTCACACCAGTCTGTGGGAACCTCCAAAACACAGATTTTTGACTCACTGCCAGAACTTTCTCGCAGGCAGAGTAGTCCAAAGATAAAACCAGCTGCTCCAGGAGGTGGTGACCTCCCATCCCGGGGAGTGTTGAAGCACACGCCGGAGGCCAGTTGTCTTGGGTAGGGTGGCAGGGATCCAAGTGCAAGGCAGAACATCAGTTCTCAACCTCTCTGGTGTCAGGACTCCTTTATTGTCTTAAAAATTATTGAAGAGTCCAAAGAACATTGTTTATATGAGTTCTAACTATCACAGTTTACCATGTTAGAAATTAAAACAAAAATCATTGAATTCTTATTAATTTTAAAATAACCTTAGATATTCTTTTGTACTTAAATAACATTTTTATCAAAAATAACTACATTGTCTCAAACAAAAAAAAATAGTGAGAAGAGTATCATTGCTTCTACTTTTCTTTTATATTGCTTCTATTTTTCTTTTTTTATTGCTTCTATTTTTGTTATCTCTTTACTGTCTAGATTACTAGAACACAGCTGGACTCTCCTACCTGATCCTACATTTAACCAGTTGTAATATGGTCTTTGGGCTGCAGTATAATGAAGATAATTCATCCTCCTATATGTAGCTGGAAAAGGGAGGAATATTCTAATGCCATTCTCAGGGAAGGGAGGATATTTTTCCTTGATACATCACCATAAAGTTGACTCCTGGGAGTTTCTTAAAGATTGGTTACAATGTGGAATCTGAAACCATATCAATGAACTTTTCATTCTCTGTGAACTCATGTGAGAATGAGACTAAAAGAGACAAATAAAACCTTAGTATTATTATGAAAATAGTTTTGTCTTCACAGATACCCTCAAGGGGTCTTGGAAACCTCCACAGGTTTACAGATCACATTTGAGAATTGCTCATATAGGGGCTAGAAACAGTCATTCATTCATTTCCTACACACATACTGAGCACCTACTGTGTTAAATATCTGGGATACAACCGTGACACAGACCCTATGCCCTAAAGAGGTCACAGTTTAACAATAAGAGAAAGCACTTATGGAGTGCTTACCCTTATCCAAGTTCTGTAGGAAATATTCTACATACATTAGTTCAGGGGTCCCCAAACTACGGCCCACAGGCCACATGTGGGCCCCTGAGGCCATTTATCTGGCCCCGCCGCACCTCTTTCATTGGCGGATGCATCCTGTGCTCCTGGAGTACTGTATGTGGCGGCGTCGCAAAGTGAGGCATTGCTCACGTACAGTACTACTTCCAGAGGGACACGCGCCTCATGGCTCTGGAAGTGCATCATATAACTTGTTAAGGCTAGCAGTGACAAATATGGAACCGGACATTGACCATCTCATTAGCCAAAAGCAGGCCCATAGTTCCCATTGAAATACTGGTCAGTTTGTTGATTTAAATTTACTTGTTCTTTATTTTAAATATTGTATTTGTTCCCATTTTGTTTTTTTACTTTCAAATAAGATATGTGCAGTGTGCATAAAGATTTGTTCATAGTTTTTTTTATAGTCCAGCCCTCCAACGGTCTGAGGGACAGTGAACTGGCCCCCTGTGTAAAAAGTTTGGGGACTCCTGCATTAGTTCAAACAAGTTATAAAGGAAAATTACCTATGTTTATAGATGAAGAGCCTGAAGCTTAGAGGAGTTATATACCCTATACCAGGTCACAGACTGGTGAAGCCAGGATTGCTAAATTTTTATTCTTCAATTACAGTTTACATTCAGTAATATTTGATATTAGTTTCAGGTATACAACCTAGTGGTTAGACAATCATACAACCATCAATCTGATCTCTGTATCTAGAATCTGTTGAAGCCAGGATTTTGAGCCAAGATTAGAACAACTGGGTTAAATTGCTTCTCTGTATATTAAAAAAAATTTTTTTAAAAATTTGATTGGTCTTCATTTCTACAAATGAGAAAAGAAAATTATGAAACCTGCATCCAAGAGGTAGGCAATGTCTGCTGATATTAATTATTCGTGGCTCTGGCCAGTGGATAGAGCATCAGTCCAGCGTGCAGAAGTCTCAGATGAGATCCTGGATCAGGGCACACAAGAGAAGTGACCATCTGCTTCTCTCACCCACCCTCTCCCCCTTCTCTCCCTCTTCCTCTCTTGCAACAAGTGGCTCGATTGGTTCGAGCCTCAGCCCTGGGTGCTAAGAATAGCTCGGTTGGTCCGAGCCTCAGTTTCAGGCGCTGAGGATAGCTCGGTTGATTCGAGGGTCAGCCCCAGATAGGGTTTGCCAGGTGCATCCCGGTTGGGGTGCAAGCGGAAGTCTATCTCCCTTTCTCTCACTTAAAAATAAATTATTCAGATACTTCCAGATCATCTCAGAGAATATCCAGAATCATTAGGGTGCAGCTTCTGAACCTGGCAGTATTGATAATTTTTTTAATTTGTCATGGTAAAATATACATAACATACAATTTACCATTTTAGCCATTTTTTTTTTTTTTTTGTATTTTTCCGAAGCTGGAAACGGGGAGGCAAACAGACTCCCGCATGCGCCCAACCGGAATCCACCCGGCACGCCCACCAGGGGGCGATGCTCTGTTGCAAACAGAGCTATTCTAGCGCCTGAGGCAGAGGCCATAGAGCCCCCACCACCACCAAAGCACCCGGGCCAACTTTGCTCCAACGGAGCCCTGGCTGCGGGAGGGGAAGAGCGAGACAGAGAGGAAGGAGAGGGGGAAGGGTGGAGAAGCAGATGGACGCTTCTCCTGTGTGCCCTGGCCGGGAATCGAACCCGGGACTCCTGCACGTCAGGCCGATGCTCTACCACTGAGCTAACTGGCCAGGACGATTTTAGCCATTTTTAAGTGTATAATTCAGTGGCATTAAGTACAATCACAATATTCTGCAACCATCACACTATCATTATCCCAAACTGAAATTTTGTACTCATTCCTTCTTTCCCTCAGCCTCTGGTAACCTGTACTCTACTTTCTGTCTTTATAAGTTTGCCTATTCTAGGCACCTCATATAAGTAGAATCACACAATATTTCTTCTTTTGTGTCTGGCTTATTTTGTTTAACATAATTTTTAAAAGATTTTATTTATTCATTTTAAAGAGGGGGAAGAGAGAGAGACAGAGACAGACAGAAAGAGAAGGGGGACTATCAACTCCCATATGTGTCTTGATCAGGCAAGCCCAGGATTTCAAACCAGCAACTTCAACGTTCCTGGTCAGTGTTTTATGCACTGCGCCACCACAGGTCAGGCAGCATAGTGTTTTTAAAATTTAGCCACTATGCGCACTGGATAGAGCATCGGACTGGGATTCAGAAGACCCAGGTTCGAGACCCCGAAGTCACCAGCTTGAGCATGGGCTCATCTGGTTTGAGCAAAAGCTTACCAGCTTGGACCCAAGGTCACTGGCTTGAGCAAGGGGTTACTCGGTCTGCTGAAGGCCCACGGTCAAGGCACATATGAGAAAGCAATCCATGAACAACTAAGGTGTTGCAACGAAAAACTGATGATTGATGCTTCTCATCTCTCTTTGTTCCTGTCTGTCTGTCCCTATCTATCCCTCTCTCTGACTCTCTCTGTTTCAGTAAAAAAAAAAAAAAAGTTTAGCCACTATGTAGCATGTATCTATAATTCATTTCTTTTTAAGACTGAATAATATTCCATTGTATGTGTATTCCATATTTTGTTTATCCATTCATCTGTGATGGATGCTTCTCGGTACATTTTAAACAAATAATTACAATGTGTTGTAATAGAAGTAAGCGCAGTTTCTAAGAGGGAGAGGCAGAGGAGGAGCAACCAATCCAGCGTGGGGTGGGGCAGCCAGAGACTGATACCTGAGTAGACTTGATGGACTAGTGGGAGACCACCAGGAAAAAAATAGAAAGGGGAGAACCCCAGTATCAAAGCCCGGAGGTGTAAGAGAGAGAGCCACAGCCAATTCTGCGGGACTGAGTGGGTTTGTGTGGAAGAGGGTCAAGAAGTGAGGCTAGAGGGGCAACGATGCTGACATTGCAGAGCATGTAAGCTGAGCTGAGTTCTGTGTGAAGCCTCTTAGATGTTTGAAGTTATTTAAACATTGCATCAGGCCTCCAAGAAAACCAGGGCTTCTTGATTGTATACTAAAAGTGAGGTACTGTTCTTAGTGATTTGTGTGAAATAATAAATTTAATCCCACAACAACTGAATCAGGTTAGCGCTATTATCATTCCCATTTTATAGTCAGGCACAGAGAGGATAAAAAACTAGCCCAAGGTCATGCTAGTAAGCTGGGGTTTGAACCCAGATTTCAGCAGCTATGCCCATCATCTGACAGCCAAGGGCATGAGGACAAGGTAAGGAATTTAGACTTTCATCTCAGACAGGTTTAGGCAGAAAGCAACTGCTTCTGACCTGCATTTTATCATCATTCTAGCTGCTGAATGTAGAGTGATAGGCAAGAACAAGCCTGGAGACAGACACCAGTGAGTAAGCCAGATGAGAAAGGATGAGAATGGGGCAGGGCAGTGGTAATGCAGACAAGTGAAAGGTTTTGAGAGAGATTCAGGTCTCAGATTGGTCAGCCTATAGTGCTTTATTGGAGAGGGGTCAGGGATGACTCCCCGGTTTCTGAGAGAACGACAGTGCTATCACCAGGATGGGGGATACATGAGAAGGGCAAGTTTAGGGGTGGGGAGAATCAAGTGGCACAGATAATGACATAATTTGGATAGACTGAGTCTTAGGCACATCCAGGGAGAGAGATCTAGGCATGTAAGCTCCATAAAGGCAAAGATCTTTATTTTGCTCACTGATGTATCCCAGTGCCAGAAAAGTACCTGGTGTAAGAAGACACCAGCTCTTCTCAGGCAGCACCAAGTCCTGGGCATGTCTTTGGACAACTGACACAAGCACGCAAACTGGGGGCAAGAGAGAGCCCTGCCTCACAAAGTGGAAATATGAGCTGGGATGCCCAGCTGCCAGCACTGAGACTGGCCCCTGCTGCGCGCACACAGTCCGCGTGCAGGGAGGCAGCAGAAGTACTGTGCCTTGAGGTAGACGTGGGCAACTTGTCCTGGGGCTTGGAGTGCTGTATGAGCAAAACAAGGGTGACTGATGTTATCTACAATGCATGCAATAACAACTGCTCCGCACCGAGACCCTAGTAAAGAACTGCATCATGCTTATTGACAGCACACTACACAGGCTGTGGTATGTGTTCCACTAGTCCCGGGCCCTGGGCTGCAAGAAGGAGCCAAGCTGACTCCCAAGGAGGAAGAGATTTTAAACAAAACACGATCAAAGAAAGTTTAGGAGAAGAAATATGATGAAAGGAAAAGGAATGCCCAAATCAGCAGTCTTGGAACAGTCCGTGCAGGACAAGCTTCTTGTGTTCATCACTCTGAGACCAGGCTGATACAGCTGTGCTATATACTTCCGGGCAAGGAGCTGGCATTACATTCGAGGAAAATCAAGGCCTGGAAAGGCAAATCAATCCTCCTCCCTCCTATCTTAGCTCAGGTAATAAAGGCATTAATTGTTCTACAACAAGAAAAAGGCACCCTGTAAATAATTGAGTATGGATGAGTATGGGCCTAGAGGAGGGATGAGCTGTGGCCCAGAGGTTAGGAAATCATGACGGAAGCTGGGGCCATAGAGATGTCAACAGCATGTAGAGGGATGAGAGTTTATAAGGACAGAACTCTGTGGAAATTAACACTTAAAATATAGGCAGAGAAAGGCAACCAAACCCTATAGGGACTGAGGAGTAGCCAGAGAAGGGGGGCTAGAGGAAGGGGAACCTATCAAAGGCAATCTCAGATTTTTAAGGTAAAGGAGACTCTGCATTCCTTTAAACCTTTTGTGTGTGGCGGGGAGACAGAGACAGAGAGAGGGACAGGTAGGGACAGACAGACAGGAAGAGAAAGAGATAAGAAGCATCGATTATTTGTTGCAGCTCCTTAGTTGTTCATTGATTGATTTCTCATATGTGCCTTGACGGGAGTGAAGGGTGGCTACAGCAGAGCCAGTGACCCCTTGCTCAAGCCAGCAACCACAGGGTCAAGTCAATGATCCCACACTCAAGCCAGTGACCCCGTGCTCAAGCTGGTGAGCCTGCGCTCAAGCCAGTGACCTTGGGGTTTCGAACCTGGGTCCTCTGCATCCCAAGCCAACACTCTATCCACTGCACCACCGCCTGGCCAGGATAAATTCAATGAATAATATAAGCAACCAACGTTTAAACAGTACTTTTTAACTTACAAAACACACTTTCTCAGATTCTTCTTTTTCTTTTTAATTTCAATCCAATTCTACCTTTTACTAATTTTTTTATTGAGGTAAAAATTATTGTAAGGTGCAATCATCTTAAGTGTATTGCATGATGACTTTTTGCATCTTTATGTATCTGCGTAACCCTCATCCAATCACAGCAGAGAAAACACTCCAGCAGATGACATGATACTGTATATAGAGAACCCTAAAGATTCCATCAAAAAACTACTAGCACTGATAAATAAATTTAGTAAAGTAGCAGGATACAAAATAAACATCCAGAAATCAGTTGCATTTTTATACACCAATAATGAACTATCGTATTTCCCCACGTATAAGACGCTCCCATATATAAGACGCACTTTAATTTTGGGCCCCCAAATTTGAGAAAAAATGTATTACATACAATTATTGAACTCGTTTTATTTATCATAAAATTCATACAACTCTTCATCACTGTCAAAACTCCCATTCGTTAGCTTGTCCTCATCTGCGTCTGATGACGAATCACTGTCTTCATATATATTGCCTCATCCTCAGTTCCATCTATGGCACTTGAAATGCTACAACGACTGTATAAGATGCACCCAGCTTTTAAGCCCAAATTTTTCGAAAAAGGGTTTTATACATGGGGAAATATGGTATTAGAAAGGGAAACTAAAGAAAAACAACCCCATTTATAATTCCATATTAAAAAAAAACCTAGAAATAAATTTAACCAAGATGCTCACAAAAATATAATACACTAAAGAAAGAAATTTAAGAATATACAAATAAATGCAAGTATATACCATGTTCCTGGTTAAGAAGAATTAACATCATTAAAATGTCCATACTACCCAAATCAATCTATACATTCAACACAATTTCTGTCACAATGCCAATGGTGTATTTCACAAAACTAGAAAAAGTATTCCAAATATTTATATGAAACTATAAAAGACCATGAATAGCCATAGCAATCTTGAGAAAGAAGAACAAAGTTTGAGGACTCATGTTACCTGATATCAAACTATACTACAAGATCTTAGTAGTCAGGCCCTGGCCGGTTGGCTCAGCGGTAGAGTGTCGGCCTGGCGTGCGGAGGACCTGGGTTTGATTCCCGGCCAGGGCACATAGGAGAAGCGCCCATTTGCTTCTCCACCCCCCCTCCTTCCTCTCTGTCTCTCTCTTCCCCTCCCACAGCCAAGGCTCCACTGGAGCAAAGATGGCCCGGGCGCTGGGGATGGCTCCTTGGCCTCTGCCCCAGGCGCTAGAGTGGCTCTGGTCATGGCAGATTAATGCCCCGGAGGCGCAGAGCATCGCCTCCTGGTGGACAGAGCGTCGCCCCTGCTGGGTGTGCCAGGTGGATCCCGGTCGGGCGCATGCGGGAGTCTGTCTGACTGTCTCTCCCCGTTTCCAGCTTCAGAAAAGTACAAAATATATATATATGTATATATATATATATATATTTATTTATTTATTTATTTATTTAACAGTGGAGGCAAGAATATACAATGGGGTAAAGACAATAAATGGTGTTGGAAAAATGGGACAGATACCTGCAAAAAAAATAAAACTATACCACATCCTTAAACATACACAAAAACAAACTCAAAATGGATTAAAGACTTAAATGTAAGACTCAAAACCATAAAAATTCTAGAAGAGAACATCTGAGATTTTCTGTTGTAAAATCTCAAATATTTCTGGTAGCAATATTTTTTTCTGATATGTGACCTCAGGCAAGGGAAACAAAAGAAAAATAAACAAATGGGACCATACCAAATTAAAAAGTTTTGCACAGCAAAGGAAACCATCAACAAAATGAAAAGACAACTACTGAATAGAAAAACATATTTGCCAATAATACATCTAATAAAGGGTTGATATGCTAAGAACCTAAACATCTCAACACACAAAAAAATAAGCAATCCAAGTTAAAAATGGGCAAAGAACCTGAATAGATCTGTCTCCAAAGAGGACATACAGATAGATGGCCAACAGACAGGAAAAGATGTTCAGTGTCACTGATCATCAGAGAAATGCAAACTCAAATCACAATGAGATATCACCTCATGCCTGCCAGAATGGCTTCCATCAATAAATCGACAAAGAACAAGTACTGGTGAGGATGTGGAGAAACGGGGACCCTCATGCACTGTTGATGGGAATGCAGAATGGTGTAGCCACTGTGGAAAGCAGATGGAGTTACCTCAAAAAATTAAAAATGGAACTGCCTTATGACCCAGCAATTCCACCTCTGAATAAATACACAGTATATCTGAAGAAATACACAACAGTAATTTGAAAGAATATATGCACCCCATGTTCATCGCAGCATTATTTACAATAGCCAAGATTTTGAAGCAACCCACATGCCCATCAGTAGGGTGGATAAAAAAGCTGTGGTACAATTTACATAATGAAATACAACTCAGTTGTAAAAAAGAAGGAAATCTTACCTTTTGCAACAGCATAAATGGACCTGGAGAGTATTATGCTAAGTGAGATAAGCCAGTCAGAGGAAGACAAGTACCATATGGTTTCATTTATATGTGGAATTTAATGAACAAAACAAACTAATAAAATAGAAACAGACCCATAGATGCAGAGAACAGACAGATAGCTGTCAAAAGGGAGAGGGTTGGCGACTGGATAAAAAAGGTGAAAGAGTTAAGCAAAGAAAAAAAATCATTGACAAAGACAACAGTTTGGGGATTACCAAAGGGAAAGGAGTGCAGGGGGAGGTAGAAGAGGGCGAAGGGCGATAAATGGTGATGGAAGGAGACTTGACTCTGGCTGGTGAACAGAATACATTAGACAGATGATGTATTTTAGAATTGTAGACCTGAAACCTATATAATTTTATTAACCAATGTCAACCCAATAAATTCAATAAGATTTTTTTTAAGTTTTTTTAAGACTTTATTCATTTTAGACAGGAGAGAATGAGAGAGAGAGAGAGAGAGAGAGAGAGAGAGAGAAGGGGGGAGGAGCAGGAAGCGTCAACTCTCATATGTGCCTTGACCAGGCAAGCCCAGGGTTTTGAACCAGCGACCTCAGCATTCCAGGTCGATGTTTTATCCACTGCGCCACCACAGGTCAGGCTCAATAAGATTTTTTAATTAAAAGTAAATGAAAATAAAAAGCTGATAGCCAGGAATATGCAAATTTTAATTAATTAAATGTTTAACACACTTCTATAAACTTTATTTCCTATAAATTTTAGCTGTTTACTTTTTGATAGCCTCTTTTTTTGAGAAAGAGAGAAACATCAACTCATTGATCCACTTAATTGTGCCATTGATTGCTTCTTATATATGCCCTAACTGGAACTCAAACCAGCAACCTTAGTGCTCCTGGAGGACACTCTGTACACTGGCCAGGGCTGATGGTCTTCATAGGAGAATGATTTTGTAATATCATTTCCAGTAGAGAGAATCGAAGGTAACTTGTCTCTATGGCTGATCAAAATTCATTTTTTGTAGTTGATAATTTAGAAGAGTTTCTTTTTGCTTCACACATCATTACTGGTAATGTCATATAAATTATTAGGATTGTTGTCAACTTTGGGAAAGCCTCTACTTTGCACTCTGAGTTTTTTCTTTTTCATTGCAACCAATTCTTATTCTGTGAATGCATGATCTTCTATGAGGATACTAACTAGGTGATTCTTGTAAATTTATTATTTTTTGGTTTATACCTCTGAGTTATCTCTGCTTCCTTCAGCATTGTTATTTTTTCTGTTAGTTTATCTTGTCCTTTATATTTTACTTAAATGTCTGCTCATCTTTGATAGTTTATACATGCTTGAGAATGATAGGAGAGGAGCTGCCTGTGACTTCTGGGTGAGATCATGGTTGGAAGGCTGAAAACTTTGTTGTGTAATGAGCAGGCACACAACCAGCCATTTTATTTGGAAATCCTAAAAACCAGACACAGATGATAGTCCTAATTTGTTCTGTTTATTTAAAATAAACAATGTTCTCAGCCACAAGGGCCTTCCTCTTCCACATACTCACAGCTCAGAAAACACTTCTTGGCCCTGGCCAGTTGGCTCAGTGGATAGAGCATTGACCTGGCCTATGGACGTCTCAGGTTCAATCCCCGGTCAGGGCACACATGAGAAACAACCATATGCTTCTCTTCCCCTCCCTCTCATCCGTATCTCTCTCTTCTCCTCTTGCAGCCGATCCAAGTTTCAGCTTCAGGCACTGAGGATAGCTCAGTTGATTCGAGCATCAGCCCCAGATGGGGTTGCTGGGTGCATCCAGTTGGGGTGCATGCAAGAGTCTGTCTATCTCCCTTCCTCTCATTTAAAAAAGGAAGAAAGAAAGAAAGAAAGAAAGAAAGAAAGAAAGAAAGAAAGAAAGAAAGAAAGAAAGAAAGAAAGAAAGGAGAAAACTTTTCAAGCTCATCTTACAGCTATGTGAACAAGGTGCAAAGATGTGACCAATGCCACATTTTTAATTTTTAAAAACTGGGTCAGTCACAGATCTAAATAACACTGAAACAGCTGCTTTCAAGTTGTGTTTTTCCCTGACAACAAGGTCTAATTCTAAGCTGCAAGAACAACTAAAAGAAACGTGTTCATTTGATTACAATATTTAGTAATTGTAATTAGTAATTTACCGGGTGGATTTTGCATTGACTGTATGATCCCAGATCAGAGTGGGGTAGTCTCCAGTTAATTGAGGATAGAAACACAGGGCCTTACATCCATAGAGTTTGCAATCTGTAACAGGTATTGTATAAAATGTGGGGTGTTTCACTTCACTCCAATGTGAAGGCAAGGTCAAACTTGTTCTGGCCAGCCTCACTTTGACAAGGGGGTAAGGGTTTCCCTTTAGAGCACCATAACCCCTCCAGGAGGCCACATCCCTTTACCCATGTTCTGGGGTTTATGAGAATTAGTGTTGCTAACATGTAAAGAGTCAGATGAGAAAGGAAAACTTACCCAGGCTTCCTGAGCAAAAGAGTTCATTCTATATCAGATGCTCAGGAGCAGTCCCATTCTGCAGGCAGTGGATGGTCCACTCCAGACAGCAGAATGAGGGACAGCTGGTCACCAAAGCAGCTCCTACTTCATGGTTCCTTTTCCCTTCAAACCACCCTCTCCCCCATTTCAGATTTCTCCACATCTTCCTCTTCTGTGGTCCGTGGTCAGTGACACCCCCACTCCCTTCTCCTCCTACCAAAGTCTGTGGTCATTCATCTGGTCTCTGAAAGCAGGAAAACCTGCAAGGTTGCATACCAAACTCTACGTCCGGAGCACGATTTCTAGCCTCCGTAGGTGGATGACTCATGTCAATCATAAAGATCGTGAGTGGGGAGGGGAGCTGCCGTTAGGGATGACACAAACAGATTTGATGATCTCAGTGGTGCTGATAGTCTATGGTGAGGAAGGAACAATGTGATCTTTTTTTTCTTTAAGATTCCCCACTTTAATCAACTTTATCAATCAATTGGCCAACTTTTAGCTCAGATGAAAGGCCTCCTACTCTACTATTATTAGTACCTGCGAGTGTCAGTACTGTCTTTGGGCTTTTCATTATTTCTTTTCCTTTCATCGTTCCTGCAAGGTGGACACTTGTATCTGTGTGTTATAAATAAAGAAATGGAGGCTTCCAGAGGGTGATTACCTCACTCAAGACAGCCCGCCAAGTTACATAATGAAGTAAGAATTGGCTCATTCATCATTTCTACTGAAAGACTAGGAAGAGACAGTGGACAGTGTGCAGGGTCAGACCAATGGGCTAGCCAGACTAGAGTCTTTGTGATGATGGCACAAAGAAAGCATTGAAGGAAGGCCTGCTTGCAATTATTCCTTAGCTCATAGGTTAGGTTAGGCACACTACATTTCTACCAACTTATATCCACCTGTTAGGAAACTAACATTTATTAGGTATTGACTGTATGTCAAATATGGTGCTGGACACCTGACACTTCATCTCATCAGTTTCTTGTTTCCCTCCTATGAAATGAGAATTATTACTCCCACCTTTCTGTTGAGAAAATTGATACCCAGCATCATTATGTAACTTCCCTGAGGTCAATGAGCCAACAGATGGTAGAACCATGATTTTGAACCCAGTCTGGAGAGATTCTGGAGTCTGCTCCATGTGGCCTCCATGAAGCGAGAACCTGCTCCTCTTGAAGCAATTCTTATGGTCTCTTTAGGCCTCAGAACAAATCATTCTGTGACAAAGTGTGAGAAAGTTGTATCTAGCAAGGCTCTGTGCTGATGCACTCCAGGTCTTCGGGATAAATTATTCAAATGCTGAGAACTTGGATGACATAATGGTGTCAGTGTCTAAAAACATCTAGAAAAGTTTTCATTTACATTTGTGAAAATCTGCTTTAGCTCACTACAAGGCAAGCAGAGCCAGAAGCAGGCAGTCATGTGCTAGTCTGCGGCTGCTTGAGGCAGTGGCTATCTCATTCATCTGTTGCCATGGCTCCCTGCTTAGGACCAAGCACACTGTAATTATTGCCATTTGTTGAATACATACTATGGGCTAGATAATCTTACAAGCATCATTGCAATCTCCACAACAATCCTGCTGAGTAGAATACTATGTCTATTTCATAGTTACAGATTCTAAGACTCAGAGATTAAGCAATTTTCCACCAGAGAAGATGTCTTAGACGAGGTCATCCTGGAGGAGACTTTTTTTTTAATAGAGACAGAGAGGGATAGAAAGACAGGAACGGAGAGATATCAGAAGCATCAATCATTAGTTTTTCATTGTGGTGCCTTAGTTGTTCATTGATTGCTTTCTCATATGTGTCTTTTTTTTTTTTTTTTTTTTTTTTTACAGAGACAGAGAGAGAGAGTCAAAGAGAAGGATAGATAGGGACAGACAGACAGGAACACAGAGAGATGAGAAGCATCAATTATCAGTTTTTCGTTGCGACACCTCAGTTGTTCATTGATTGCTTTCTCATATGTGTCTTGACTGTGGGGCTACAGCAGACCGAGTAACCCCTTGCTCGAGCCAGCAACCTTGGGTCCAAGCTGGTGAGCTTTTGCTCAAACCAGATGAACCCGCGCTCAAGCTGGTGACCTTGGGGTCTTGAACCTGGGTCCTCCGCATCCCAGTCCGACGCTCTATCTACTGTGCCACCACCTGGTCAGACTTGGAGGAGACATTTGAACAATGAAAAATATAAGAAAAGTCCTTCTACTTGGCAGCAACAGATACAGTTATAGAAACAGGGGAGAACATAGTCTTACTCAAACCTAACTCAATAGCATTATTTCTTTTTGAGAAACTCACCTTTCTCAAGTCTTCCCAAAATATTCAACTTAGTCTTCATAGAAATAATAGCTTAACTTTTTATGCTCATATTTCACAGATTTACACTTTAACTAAATTATACCACGTGGACCTGGCAAAATAATGGGTTTGTTAGCCAATATCATTGACTTCTTTGAAGCACCTAATTCAATGGGTGCTAAATTGACTTCCTTGTGTCACATTTTTCTCACTTGTAAAATGGTGTTGCTGTATGGATTTAATGAGTTCATTTATCTAAAAAGCTTTGTCAGCACTTCGTAAATGGTTAGGCGCCTTTACTGATAAGTCAACCTTCGTTGACAGGTGTGCCTTTGTTGATAAGTTTTCCAGAAGGAACGGAGAGCATTCATTAATCCTGGGAGTTGGCTACATGGAGCTACTTTAAGAGCTTCTTCTGTTTTGGAGGTGGTTTTATTAGCCAAGTATGCCTGTTATGGATCACAAAAAATCTTCCAACCCAAATACTGCCTTCTGTTGCCTGGTTTTCTGACTAAATGTGCACTTTGTCCTCAAGATACCCAGCATAAACTTTATCCAAGAGACTTTTTAAAGAAATTGATTGATTGATTTGAGAGAAAGAGAAGGGGAGAGGAAGAGAAAGAAACCTCGATTTGCCATTGCACCCATTCCTGCATTCACTGGTTGACCCCTGCATGGCACCCTGACCAGACATTGAACTCCCAACCCCTGAGCATCGGGATGATGCTCCAACCAACTGAGCCATCCAGCCAGGGCTCCAAGAGACTTCTTATTTACCAGCCTGGACTAAAAGCAGGAAGCAGAATAAAAAGCAAGTTTCTCCTTCAACATTTGAATGGCTGCCTCAAAAATAAATAAATAACAACCTTTTTATTCTCCCAAAGGGACACTTACAATGAGTTTTCTTAATCTCTCCCCCACTATGGCAGACACGTTCTCAGGAGGATCGGGTTGCCAGGTATACACAAATTCCAAGAGCACTGCTGTGAGCAGAACACACCATCCTCTCTGGTGTGAGAGGACTCCTAGAGCTGACTCCATTCCCCAGGCGCTGGCAGCCAGTCCTCAGCATCCTGGACATGCTACACTTCCAGTGGAAAGCTGGACCTTAGCATCCTCGAGGGAAATAGGACAGAAAGAACAAAGTCCTTGGAGGCAGACATGACTGGATCCAAATTCACACTCTGCCACTTGTGACCTGTGTGATCTGGGCAAGTCACTTAACCTCTCGGAGCCTCAGTTCCCTTAGCTACACAATATATAAGCTTTGCTAAATTAAAACCTTGAAAGGATTTAATGTGTTAAGGCAGAAATGCACCTGACACAGATGTGGGTGCATAGTAAGCATTCAATGAATGGTAGCCATTATTATTGATTATTCTCAGGATATCTCCAACACTGACCCTTAGGTAAAAATGAAGTTCTAGAATTTGATGGTAAAACCCAGGCTGCATGAGTTTGAATCCCATGGCTTCTAGTTCTGAACTGGGTAAACCTGGGAAATTTCCTTAATGCCTCATTTTCCCTACTTCTAAAATATAAAAAGAAACATAAACTATCTCAAATGGTTGTTGTAAGGATTAAATAACTTAGTACCATATTTCCCCATGTACAAGACTGTAAAGCCAGGAGCCACGGCCAGGGCCACCATCAGAGCAGCCCAGCCCATGCAGGTTCGCATTGGATTCGGACAGTCGGTAAAGAAACAATGGAGCCAAAAACTGATAGGCCATTTTCTTTAATTCTAGCTTGCACCCGGCGGGCAAGTAAAAACATACACTGGGCTCCAAAACCCACTCACATTCAGTGCTCACAAAGCTACTGACTTATCCGAGTTTCCTAGAATCAAAGGTTTCTAGCTCACCAGACTTATTCACCTCTGTTCCCCATCTCCTTCCTTCTCCAGCGTCAAACTGCACAAACTGGCCTCTCACTCAATACTCCGCCATCTTGGCTGCTTCTCCTGGCCACATGGCCTCTTTCTGCTTTCTGCTCTGCTCCCTCTGCTCTCTCATGCTAATCATCCCAGGAACCAAGATAGCAAGCTCCCGCTCCATCCCCATTTTATAGTGTAGAAATCCAAACTCTTAATCCAATATACAAAATAGGGAAGTCTCTAATACAAAGTCACTTCTCTGAGGCATGATTGGATTGTACCGCCCCTACATCAAAAAGGGTAGGAAAGGCTTAATCCCAAAACCAAGCCCCAGGCTACAACGATCCTGCCTGCCCACAGAGACACACGTTAATATCACCTGGGCAATGGCCTCCACGTGGGCAGCAGCGCCATCTTTAACAAAGTGAGCATAATACATTTTATCTGCCCAACAAAGACGCACACTTGTTCCAAAAAATTGGGGGTCTAAAAACTGTGTGTGTCTTATACTGTGGTTGTGGCATTTCAAATGCCATAGATGGAACTGAGGATGAAGCAATATATGAAGACAGTGATTCGTCATCAGACACAGATGAGGACAAGCTAATGGATGGGAGTTTTGACAGTGATGAGGAGTTGTATGAATTTTGTGATGAATAAAACTTGAGTTCCATAACTTTATGTAATACATTTTTTTTCAAATTTTGGGCCCCAAAATTAAGGTACATCTTATATATGGGGAAATACGGTATATATAAAATGTTTAGAATAGTGCTTGGAACATATTTAGCACTATATGTGTCATCTATTATATTATTCCTGCATCAGAACTGTCTCTTTAACTATGAACACCTTGGAAAAAGGATTGTCTTTGCTTCCTATATCTGCAGTGTGGCTAAGTGACTGCAGCAGCCTACTAAATGTTAATGGAATGAATGATGCCATGCTAATCAAGATCTTGTGTTGGAAATAACACTAACCCAATTCAAACTAAGTAAGGGAAGTGAGGGGAAACGCAATTTATTGTTGCTCACATTTAAATTATCCAATCTTGCTTCAGGCACAGCTAGAACCAAACCAATAATTTAAGAAGGGCTTAGTGCTCCATTGTCTCCCACATTTCTGTTTTGTTGGCTCTCTGCATGAAGGGCATTATAGCCACCAGCCGCCCAAGCCTCATAGCCAGACACTTTATCAACTCAATGGATACAGAGTTTTTTCTCCAAAAGATCTGGCTGAAAAAAAAATGGCGGGGGGGTGATTTAATGTGTCAACCCAGAACCAATATGCCTGCCTATGTATTCACTTCTGTAGTCAAGTAAATGGGGTAATCTGATTGGCTAGGTCTGCCCACCGAGAGAAGGGAAGGAGCAGCCCTATGCAAATATATGGGTTTCCCCAAAGGAAAGAAAGGTGTCCCCAAACTATGTGGCCCCCTGAGACCATTTATCCAGCCCCCCCGCCGCACTTCCAGAAGGGGCACCTCTTTCATTGGTGGTCAGTGAGAGGAGCACTGTATGTGGCGGCCCTCCAACGGTCTGAGGGACAGTGAACTGGCCCCCTGTGTAAAAAGTTTGGAGACCCTATAGTTGCTAACCTCATTATTCCTAGATGATTTCAGACAGTAAGAATCTGAGGCTCAGCCTCAGATATTAATAGGTCTTTTAAGAAAAATATCTTAATCTTTCTAAATAATTATTCCAGATTTCAATCCTTTCACATAAGGCTCTTCCTCAAATCCAATCTAATCTAAACACACACCCGAGCAGGCAGGGAGGAAGTGTCAGGAGACATGGGATTGATACTGTCTGCGGCAGAACAGCTGCAATTGATAAAAGTTACAGCACCTGTCTGACCAGGCGGTGGCACAGTGGATGGAGCGTTGGACTGGGATGCGGAAGGACCCAGGTTCGAGACCCCAAGGTCGCCAGCTTGAGCATGGGTTCATCCGGCTTGAGCAAAAAAAAAAGCTCGCCGGCTTGGACCCAAGGTCACTGGCTCCAGCAAGGAGTTACTGGAGGCCCCCGGTCAAGGCACATGAGAAAGCAATCAGTGAACAACTAAGGTGTCGCAACAAAAGACTGATGATTGATGCTTCTCATCTCTCTCCATTCCTGTCTGTCTGTCCCTAACTATCTAACTATCCCTCTCTCTGATGCTCTCTCTGTCCCTGTAAAAAAAAAAAAAAAAAAAGTTACAGCACCTGTAAATCTGTACATAAGAAGGAAGAAGGGCTCTGGCCCATTAGCTCAGTTTGAGCATCATGTGGAAACACCAGGTTGTGGGGTTCGATCCTGGGTCAGGACACATACAGAAGTGATCAATGAATGCAGAACTAAGTGGAACAATAAATGAATGCTTCCTTCTCACTCTCCCTTCCTCCCTCTGTCTCTATAAAATCCATCAATAAAAAAGAAGAAACACCATCCCCCACCAGATTTATGGCTTAAAACTGGCAGAGACCAGTTCATCCAACTTGGCAACTAATTTTACCTAGGGGTAACCCCTAGCCTCGTTATATGTATATGCGCATTGCTATACATCAGCAAAGCTAAATGGCACACCGCTCTCCACCGTGGTTGAAATGGACAGCCTCAATATTCCTTCCCTTTGTTAAATACCTTACCCCCCTGATTAAATGACCTTCAATAAAAGAAAAAAATTCCAGTAAAGGGAGGCTGCTCTGTCTGTTGAGTAGCCAATTCTCTGTCCCACTGCTTCACTAATAAACTCACTTTCACTTTAAACTCTATTCTGTCTCATGTTGAATTTTTTCTTGCGTGAAGCCAAGAACCCACAGTGGGTCGTAGACCCTCGGGTCCCTAGACCCCCAGAACACCTCCATCAGGAGAAGGGGTGATCTGTACAGAACAAATATGTTTTTTAAATTCTTCCAAGTTCCCTTTAAATCTTGAGATCAAGAGATCAATTTTTCCCCAGTGAATCAACAAAGACACTGAGAGTGATTAGCAGTTTTTAGATGCAAAAAAAAAAAAAGGCATTGCAAACTGTTCTGTACCCTGCTTGGGTTTGCTGAGGTGCCATCTCAGGCGTTAGCAAAAGAGAGTAGTGAGAAAGAAGTGCTACACCACCAACAACCCTTCCTTCCACCCTGATCACACCTGGGAAGGTGTGATCACTGACATCAGATGTGCCTTTACCTCACAGTGAGAGCTGGGAACTAAAGAACAGCAAGTTAGACTGTTTTGCAATAACATTTTTCACTTTTTTTATTCCATTGCTATACAAAGATCAGGCTGATTTGTCCAGAAGAACTCTATTTTGCTTGTCTCCACCATCTTTTTCACTATGAAAAATATCAAATAAACAAAATTAGAAAAAATAGCATAAAAAATACCCATCGCTCAGATTCAACAACTATCAGGATTTGGCACACTTGCTTCACTAGCCCTCTCCTTTTTCTGTGCAAGTATTTTAAAGCAACGCCCAGACCTCTTATTATGTCTTCTCTAGATCCCTCATTCTGCATCTCTAAACTATACAAATACAGACATAGCTCAGAGAGCCCGTGGGTTTGCTTCCAGGCCGCTGCAGGAAAGCGAGTATCACAGTAAAGGGAGCCATCAATTGCTTTCAATTTGTAAAAAACACAACACCTGTGAAGTACAACAAAGCAAAGTGCAGTGAAACAAAGTCTGACTATATTTCCTTACATAACCAGTAACACATCTAACAGAAATAACAATTCCCTAAAATCTGCTAAGTCTCGGACCATTTTCCTAGCTCCCTGATAGCTAAAGAAATACCTTTTTTTAAATCATTGATTCATTAGACTCAAGATCCATATGATCCAAATCCATACACACTGCATTTGATGATTATGTTTTTTGAGCCTTTAAAAATTTAGAACAATGTCTCCCCATCTTGGCCCACCAATACCATTGACTTGTTGATTAAACTAGTTCAGTTGTTCAATAGAATATTTCATATTCTGGATTTATCCGTTTATGTCCTTGTGGAATCACTTAAACTTAAGCCTCTATCACCTATATATCATGTAAACTGGAGGTTAGTTCTAGAAGCTTTATTAGATTGAGGTTCTTTTTTTTTTCCATAAGGGGCATCTCAATAACACAGTTGGCCATTTCACTCTTCGAAATGTTAAGATTGATCAGCAGATTCAGGTGGTGTCAGCTAGACTGCTCCATTGTAAAGTTCCCCATAAGCCTTCATCTAATGTATTTCCGCCTTATTGATCTTTGCCCTCATCAATTATTAGGATTGCAAAATGATTTTTCTAATTCTGTCATTCCTTCCACATTTATTAACTGGGAATCATTTGTAAAGAACTTTTCCTCATCGGGGCCCTGGCCGGTTGGCTCAGCGGTAGAGCGTCGGCCTAGCATGCGGAGGACCCGGGTTCGATTCCCGGCCAGGGCACATAGGAGAAGCGCCCATTTGCTTCTCCACCCCTCCGCCGCGCCTTCCTCTCTGTCTCTCTCTTCCCCTCCCGCAGCCAAGGCTCCATTGGAGCAAAGATGGCCCGGGCGCTGGGGATGGCTCTGTGGCCTCTGCCTCAGGCCCTAGAGCGGCTCTGGTCGCAACATGGCAACGCCCAGGATGGGCAGAGCATCGCCCCCTGGTGGGCAGAGCATCGCCCCTGGTGGGCACGCCGGGTGGATCCCGGTCGGGCGCATGCGGGAGTCTGTCTGACTGTCTCTCCCTGTTTCTAGCTTCAGAAAAATGCAAAAAAAAAAAAAAAAAGAAAGAACTTTTCCTCATTAATTAGGGTTATTTGTTCACCCTGAAATGTAGATTGAATTGGAAAGGCAGAATAATACTTACTTACTTGCCATATAGTTAGGCTCATTGTTTTTACTTTATATTAAAATCTTAGGAATTTTAAATTAAATTTAATTTTTTAATGTGTAACATACATTTATATGATTCCAATGTCAAAAATACATAATAAATGTATTCAGAGAATTCTCTTTTCCATCCTTGTTTCCTCTACCCTATGGAGGAAATTGTGTGAAATTGCCAATATTTAGCCATTTTTCCAGCAAAAATATCAATTTCTGAAGTTGAACCATACATATATACATCCCCACACTTTATTACAAAAAGTTAGGTACTATAGATATCATTCTCCACTTTGCTCTTTTCACTTATATCTATTCTAGAGTTTGTTCTTCCTCCATTTTCAAGTACACTGTCTGCCAAGAATGTATTGATGCACCATGATTTTTATTCAACCAAACCTCTATTACTGGGCATTTAGTTTCCAATCTTTTGCTATTAAAATAATGCCTCCATGAATAGTCCTGTGGGCATATCATTTCATAATTTATATTTTATGTAATCATTAGTTATAATGACACTCTATCTAAAAGAAACCACCTGCCATACACACTCATTCATTCTGGTGAACATTTGTCCTGATTTTGGCGTACCCAGTTCCTTTTGAACACCCTTCTGAGGTTAGGAGAATTTTCCCTTTCTGAGTCCCACGAAGTTAAAAGGTAGATTATACATTCCCCCCTCCCTCCTTTACAACTAGGACACAGGGATGTGACTTGCACTCTTTCAATCAGATGCATTTGAGTGAGAGTCCAGTGAAGAAGGCCATTCTGTTTAAGAGTCCACAGTTAAATAAACAGCAAATAAGGCAAGGGGAGAAAGAGGGGCACCAACTGATTAAAAGAGACATAGGAAACATCAACCCAGTACAAATGTGGACTCTGTTTACATTATGATTCAAAGAAGCCAACTTTAAAAAATGAGACAATTGGCCTGACTTGTGGTGGCGCAGTGGATAAAGCGTTGACCTGGAAATGCTGAGGTCGCCGGTTCGAAACCCTGGGCTTGCCTGGTCAAGGCACATATGGGAGTTGATGCTTCCAGCTCCTCCCCCCTTCTCTCTCTCTGTCTCTCTCCTCTCTCTTTCTCTGTCTCTGTCTCTCCCTCTCCTCTAAAAAAAAAAATGAGATAATTGGAATTTGAACACTGAGACTTGGGAACAGTAAAGAATAATTATTTTGCCTGACCAGGCAGTGGTGCAGTGGATAGAGCGTTGGACTGGGATGCAGAGGACCCAAGTTTGAAATCCCGAGGTCACCAGTTTGAGCACGGGCTCATCTGGTTTGACAGGGCTTACCAGCTTGAGCCCAAGGTCACTGGCTTAAGCAAGGGGTCACTTGCTCTGCCATAGTCCCCCGGTCAAGGCACATATGAGAAAGCAATCAATGAACAACTAAGGTGCCACAGCGAAAAATTGATGCTTCTCATCTCTCTCCCTTCCTGTCTGTCTGTCCCTTTCTCTCTCTCTCTCTCTCTCTCTCTCTCTGTTTCTGTCAAAAGAAAGAATAATTATTTTGTTAGGGGTAATATTATGAATATGTTTTTAAACAAGTTCTTATCTCTGAGAGATACAAAAAATAGCTGTCTGGGATTCACCTCAAAATAAAGTAGTGGTGGGGGAGAGTGTCAGCTATAAATGAGACAAGATTGGCTGTGAATTGTTAATTGTTGAATTTGGGTGATGGGTATTGAAAGTTTATTATACCATACTTTCTACTTTTACATACATTAATATTAGAATTTTTTCATGATAAAAAGTAAAAAAAAAAGAGAGAGAGAGAGATGTAAAAAGTATAGTGGCAATGACATGGCAGTGAGAATTGTTAAATATTCCCAGTTAGGCGGCAGAGCTCCCATTTCTCAGAGTGGCATATTTGGGCTAGATCACAGCCTCGCCTAAGGTGGCCGCACCTTGCCAGTTCCATGGAATTTCAGCAACAGCAAATCTTTTTTTTTTTTTTTTTTTTTTTTTTTGTATTTTTCTGAAGCTGGAAACGGGGAGAGACAGTCAGACAAACTCCCGCATGCGCCCTACTGGGATCCACCCGGCACGCCCACCAGGGGCAACGCTCTGCCCACCAGGGGGCGATGCTCTGCCCCTGCAGGGTGTCACTGTGCCGCAACCAGAGCCACTCTAGCGCCTGGGGCAGAGGCCAAGGAACCATCCCCAGCGCCCGGGCCATCTTTGCTCCAATGGAGCCTTGGCTGCAGGAGGGGAAGAGAGAGACAGAGAGGAAGGAGGGGGGGTGGAGAAGCAAATGGGCGCTTCTCCTATGTGCCCTGCCGGGAATCGAACCCGGGTCCCCCGCACGCCAGGCCGACGCTCTACCGCTGAGCCAACCGGCCAGGGCTCAGCAACAGCAAATCTTTACTGAGAGTCTTTTGTGTGTCAGGTGCAGTGAGACAGAAATGTTCCTCCACTGTGATGCGGAAAGGGTGAGCAATTTACTAGCTACAGAAATAGTATAATGAAATTACAGCTCCTACAAAAAGTTTCTAAAGAGTCATCTAAAATAAATATATTTCATTTGTGTAATTTTAAAAATATACTTTTATTAAGAAAAGAATAAAACATAATCTGACCATGTCTCATTGCTGTGTAAAGCGAGCCACACATTTTCTAACTGCCATCAGGACAAAGCTCCTTCCCCAGGCCTACCTCACATGCAGACCCTGCCTCCTTCCCCAGCCCCATCTCCTGCCCCTCATCCCCATACACTTTCAGCTCCAGCCACAGCAAAGGACTTGCAGTTCCCAGAACATAGCTCATGGAGTTGATGCCTCCTAGGGAAGTTTCATTCATTCATTGAATAGCATCTCTTGAACCAGACCTTATGCCAGGGGTCCCCAAACTTTTTACACAGGGGGCCAGTTCACTGTCCCTCAGACCGTTGGAGGGCCGGACTATAAAAAAACTATGAACAAATCCCTATGCACACTACACATATCTTATTTTAAAGTAAAAAAAACAAAATGAGAACGAATACAATATTTAAAATAGAGAACAAGTAAATTTAAATCAACAAACTGACTAGTATTTCAATGGGAACTATGCTCCTCTCACTGACCATCAATGAAAGAGGTGCTCCTTCCAGGTGTGCGGCGGGGGGCCGGATAAATGGCCTCAGGGGGCCGCATGCGGCCCGCGGGCCGTAGTTTGGGGACCCCTGCCTTATGCCATGCTCTGTCTCATCACTACCTGGACTGCCTTTCTCCCTCATCAGTTCATTCTTCCACCCCCACCTTTCTTGTCATCTTCTCTCAGAAACCTTCTTTGAACCACTCAAGCTGAATGTGGTGCCCTCTTTTATATTCTCTACATGGGGAACAACACGGGATGAAAAGGGACATATCTTGCTTCTCCCACTAGACCCTGAGGGCAGAGATAAAATCCTATTTAGGCACAGTGAGTGACTTAAGGCCTGAGTCATAGTAGCAGGTAAATGCTAGTTGAATAAATTGGTGAATGAATGAATGAAGTTTCCCCACTAGCACATAAATCCACAAAGGCAAGGATTTTTGTTGTTTGGTTCTGCTTTACCCTTAGCCTCTAGAACAGTATCTGGCACATTAAATATTTGTGGAAACAAAGTTACTGCCAAAGAAAATTCAAGATGTCATCTATGTTAAGACATCTACAAACTGGCCATTTGTTGTCAAGCTGTCTGTGGATTGGCAGAAGACTTTGATCCGAGGCTTAAAAAAAAAAAGACAAATAGCCTGACCAGATGGTGGCACAGTGGAGAGAGCATCGGACTGGGATGCGGAGGACCCAGGTTCGAGACCCCGAGGTCACAGCTTGAGCGCGAGCTCATCTGGTTTGAGCAAGGCTCACCAGCTTGAGCAAGGGGTCACTTTGTCTGCGGTAGTCCCCGGGTGAAGGCATATATGGGAAAGCAGTCAATGAACAACTAAGTTGCCCCAACGAAGAATTGATGCTTCTTATCTCTTTCCCTTCCTGTCTGTCTGTCCCTAACTGTCCCTCTCTCTGTCTCTCTCACACACAAAAAAAAGAAAAATACAAATAGTATTTTAAGGGTCAAATACAATGAATTTTTTCCATATTTTATTGTTAGTTACCTAGATTTTTTATAAATAAATTTTTATTAATTTTAATAGGGTGACATCAATAAATCAGGGTACATATATTCAAAGAAAACATGTCCAGGTTATCTTGTCCTTCAGTTATGTTGTATACCCATCACCCAAAGTCAGATTGTCCTCCATCACCTTCTATCTAGTTTTCTTTGTGCCCTACCCCCCTTCCTCTCTCCCTCCTTCCCTCCCCCCCCCGTAACTACCACACTCTTGTCCATTTCTCTCAGTCTCGTTTTTATGTCCCACCAATGTATGGAATCATGTAGCTCTTGGTTTTTTCTGATTTACTTAGTTCACTCCGTATAATGTTATCAAGATCCCACCCTTTTGTTGTAAATGATCCGATGTCATCATTTCCCATGGCTGAATAGTGTATCACGGTGTATATGTGCCACATCTTCTCCATCCAGTCCTCTATTTTTTTTTTTACAAAAAAAAAATTTGATTAAAGCCTTTAAGCAAACTCTTGGCCAATACAGCAACAATCCATAAAAGAGTAGTGTCCTTAACATGTTCACCAAGTCCAAGTTGGCACCAACAACATTCCAGATCCCTGCAAGTTACCTAGATTTAATTGAAACCTATCCCTAAGTCCAAGAGAAACCAGAATGTTTTTATTTAATTTTTTTACATGCATTGTTTCAGAAATCACTAAACAAAATGTTGATTTTACTTCACCTAAAAAAAAAAAAAAGTCAAGATTTTTGGAACTTCAGTAGATTCTCACTTGACCCGGGTCATTTTCTGTGAGCCATGCTGCCTATGGCTCTAAAGAAATACACACAGCCATGGGGCAGCACATGACTTCCCAGGCCTGGAAGAGCCAGGACCCAGGGAAAGCCACTCGTCATGAATGACGTCACCCTCATTGATCTAATTTCTAAAAGACAATGGGGTGATTTCTTCTTGTCCAAACCTTACTACAGTGGTTTGGACCAGCTACTCCACTACAGGACAATGGGAGGGCTGCATGGACAAAGGACAATTGTTGACCTACCCCAGCGGAAGGATGGTTTACAAAGTGATCCTTCTTAGGAGTTCTGCCTGGGGCTATTGTATACCCCATGAGAGGTGCTCTTACATAAGAAGGATGAACTGGATTCCATCTGGATTTCTTTTTTTGAAACCATCCTCCTCTGGAATTGTCCTCGTTAAAAGTCACTAGAACAGCAGGAGGGGAAAAAGAGATCTTGAGCTCCCCAGGGAATTGAAGCTGCATTTCCTTTCCCTTGTTTTACCCATGCACCTTTTCACAACTGCCATCCTCCGGGACCTCTCATTTTGAGAGGTTTTATTCCTCTGCTTCCGTTCAGGATCCTGCCTCACATAATCTTCACTGGTTTTTCACAAAGAAAACTAGGACTCCCATTTATTTTATCCAATCCACCGCTACAGGCAGCCTTGAAAACAGCGGGCAGCGCATTATCCTCTGACAGGAACAAACAGCAGAATGGAGCCTAACTATTTTCCATGAGACTGATTTTTGCTAATCAAAAACATTTATTCTCTGAAACCCTGTCAGTGCCCGTTGAGAAATAAGTGGTACCAGGAAAGTCAGTCTCTCAGCATGCAACTTAGAAATGTATAGAAAACAGATCATATTGAGTTCTGAATGTGAAAATAACTCAAAAACTGATGGAGGGACTAGTGTATATATCTTGATAGTACTAAGTATCAAGATATATACACTAGTCCTGGCTGGGTAGCTCAGTTGGTTGGAGTGTTATCCTGATACACCAAAGTTGAGGGTTTGATCCCCAGTCAGGGCATATATAAGAATGAACCAATGAATGCATAAATAAGTGGAACAACAAATTGATGTTTCTCTCTCTTCTTCCCTCTCTCTCTCTCTCTTAAAAATAAAAATGCTATATACACTACATGTACCCTTTGACCTAACAACTCTGCTGTAGGATTCTAGCTCACAGAAAGGCTCACACCTGGGAGCAAAGGCACATAAATGGCATCGTGTATTGAATTACACGTATAAAGCCACATGAACTGACAAAAAGAGAAACACTATAGAGTGTAATGTAGAAAAAGTAAGTTGCAGAACAATATGCAATATATGATCCCATTTTTGTTAAAAAAAACAACAACCCATATTGTAAGGTATTTTTCCCTGCCAAGAAGGAAGGAAGGGGCCGGAGCCACAAAATGTAGAATAGTAAAGGCTTTATTGAGTACAGCGTGCATCCCGTCCTACGAGGTTCCCTAGCCCCGGGGACAGAGGCCAGGCAAGTTGCAAGGATTAAACCGCGTGAGGGATATTTAAAGGGTCCCTAGGGTGGACGAGCTAATATGGCATAGTGAAATCTCACTGGCTGACGGACAGTTGCTCTTTTCCAAAGGGCTCCTGGGAAGTTTCTTTTGGTGCGCTTGGTTGTGGGCGGTCCTAGCCAAAGTTTCAGGGTCTGAGTTCCTCACATGACCATCCCCCATTATCTACCGACCTTACACATATAATATGTATGTGGAAGCATATATCTGTATATATTCATAGATATAAAGAAAAAGGCTGGAAAATTTTGCAACACTGTAATCAAGTTACAGCTCAAACGACTCACCACATGACAACCAGTAAGTTGTCAACCCTGAGTGACAGGGTGTTGGGACAAAGAAAGTGACTTTATTTGGAAAGCGAGTAAGCCCAGAAGACCGTGGACTAGCATCTTAAAGAACCACCTTGAGAAAGTACAGAATGCAGCCTTCCCTTATGTTAGGGGAAAGGAGGGAGAGGGAGAGGTTTGAGTCACAAGGTGAGTGATGACCTCTGACATCTGGACATCAGTAAGGCTCCAAAGGGGATGGTGAAACCTCTTTGCTTTTGGTCAACTAACTCCAGCTGCCATGATCTCAGTCACAAGGTTCCTATAAATCTTTTGATAAACATACCTTCCTTATCTCCTTGGGAGGTAGTTTCAAGTCAGGAGGCTATCTCAGTAATTCTTAGACTACAGGTTAGACTCCTTTGATGATTAGCATATCCGTGTCAGGAGCAAGGAGAATTTGCTGACCTATCTGTTATGGGAACTGGGGGAGCCAGAACGACTGATTATTGTGTTCTATTACAACACCACATGTTAACAGCGTTTCCTTCCTCTGGAGGATGAAATCAGGGTAATTTCATTTTCTTACTTCATAAACTTTGGTATTATCTAAATTTATTTTTTTAAATAAAAGAAATAAATAACTGGATTAGAATAAGGTAGTTAACTTTTATAGAGTATTTATTCTTTGCTGGGCATGTGATGGATGCTTTGTATATTATCTCACTTGTTTCTCCAAACTTCTAAAGACGGTAAATATTATTCCTGTTTACCAATGAGATAACAGATTTCAAAAAGTCAGTAACTTGCCCAAAGTAACAGGGCTGGTCAGTAGCAGATCTGGGATTCAAACTCAGGCCTTTTTGACTCCAAGGCCCAAGATCTTCCCACTGGCCCAACCATGCCATCTCCTGTGATATAGTCCTGGCTTAGAGAGGGACTTATTTAACAAAGAATGTAAAGGACCTATATAACAAAAACTACAAGGCATTGTTAAGAGAAATAGAAAAAGACACAATGAGATGGAAAAATATTCCTTGTTCTTGGATAGGAAGAATAAATATAATTAAAATGGCCATATTACCCAAAGCAATATATAAATTTAATGCAATTCCCATCAAAATTCCTATGACATTTTTCAAAGAAATGGAACAAAAAATCATCAGATTTATATGGAACTATAAAAAACCCTGAATAGCCAAAGCAATCCTAAAGAAAAAGAATGAAGCTGGGGACATTGCAATACCTGACTTTAAACTATATTATAGGGCCACGATAATCAAAACAGCATGGTATTGGCAGAAAAATAGACACTCAGACCAATGGAACAGAATAGAAAGCCCAGAAATAAAACCACATATATATGGTCAAATAATCTTTGATAAAGGGGCCAACAACACACAATGGAGAAAAGAAAGCCTCTTCAACAAATGGTGTTGGGAAAACTGGAAAGCCACATGCAAAAGAATGAAACTCGACTACAGCCTGTCCCCGTGTACTAAAATTAATTCAAAATGGATCAAAGACCTAAATATAAGACCTGAAACAATAAAGTACATAGAAGAAGACATAGGTACTAAACTCATGGACCTGGGTTTTAAAGAGCATTTTATGAATTTGACTCCAAAGGCAAGAGAAGTGAAGGCAAAGATAAATGAATGGGACTACATCAGAATAAAAAGTTTTTGCTCAGCAAGAGAAACTGATATCAAAATAAACAGACAGCCAACTAAATGGGAAATGATATTTTCAAACAACAGCTCAGATAAGGGCCTAATATCCAAAATTTACAAAGAACTCATAAAACTCAACAACAAACAATCCAATAAAAAAATGGGAAGAGGACATGAACAGACACTTCTCCCAGGAAGAAATACAAATGGCCAACAGATATATGAAAAGATGCTCAGCTTCATTAGTTATTAGAGAAATGCAAATCAAAACTACAATGAGATACCACCTCACCCCTGTTAGATTAGCTATTATCAACAAGACGGGTAATAGCAAATGTTGGAGAGGCTGCGGAGAAAAGGGAACTCTCATCCACTGTTGGTGGAACTGT
Organism: Saccopteryx bilineata; assembly: GCF_036850765.1. Classification (NCBI taxonomy): domain Eukaryota; kingdom Metazoa; phylum Chordata; class Mammalia; order Chiroptera; family Emballonuridae; genus Saccopteryx; species Saccopteryx bilineata. The sequence goes on along the minus strand of NC_089490.1, from coordinate 343,366,379 downwards.
AAAGTAGTACAACCATTATGGAGGAAAGTATGGTGGTTCCTCAAAAAACTGAAAATAGAACTACCTTATGACCCAGCAATCCCTCTACTGGGTATATACCCCAAAAACTCAGAAACATTGATACGTAAAGACACATGTAGCCCCATGTTCATTGCAGCACTGTTCACAGTGGCCAAGACATGGAAACAACCAAAAAGCCCTTCAATAGAAGACTGGATAAAGAAGATGTGGCACATACACACTATGGAATACTACTCAGCCATAAGAAATGATGACATCAGACCATTTACAGCAAAATGGTGGGATCTTGATAACATTATACGGAGTGAAATAAGTAAATCAGAAAAAAACAAGAACTACATGATTCCATACATTGGTGAAACATAAAAACGAGACTAAGAGACATGGACAAGAGTGTGGTGGTTACCAGGGGTGGGGGGAGGGAGGATGCAGGAGGGAGGGAGGGAGAGAGTTAGGGGGAGGGGGAGGGGCACAGAGAAAACTAGATAGAGGGTGACAGAGGACAATCTGTCTCTGGGCGAGGGGTATGCAACATAAATTAATGACAAGATAACCTGGACATGTTTTCTTTGAATATATGTACCCTGATTTATTAATGTCATCCCATTAACATTAATAAAAATTTATTTTAAAAAAAAAGAGAGAGGGACTTATTAACACTGGAACATGGCTGCTGAAAGTTAGCTTTCTTCTTTAAAACATTTTATTATGGAAGTTTTCAAACATACACAAAAGAGAAAGAAATAACGTAGTGAATCCATGTGTCCATTATCATCCAGAGTCAATTATTAGCAATATTCTGTGCTATTGTTTCATCTACCTCCAACACATACTTTTTTAAAAAGCATTTTAATGCAAATTCAAGATATATCATTTCATTATAAATATTTCAACCTCTAAAAATAAAGACTTTTAAAAAAACATAAGGGTGTGATAAATACCGTTATCATACATAATAAAGTTAACAATTTCTTAATATTATTAATATCTAATCCATGTAAATTTTTCCAGATTGTCTCAAATATATTGTTTCTTCAAATTTATATCTCTTAAATCTTTATTTCCTTCTATCTATAATTTCCACCTCTCTTTTTCTTCATATGACTTATTATTAAAGAAATTTAGGTCTTGCTGGGTGTCTCAGTGGATAAAATGTTGACTAAGGGCCAGAGGTCATGGATTAGATCCTCAGTCAGGGCACAAACAAGAAGCAATTACAGTAGAAGCAATCAATGAGTATGCAACTAAATGGAACAACTAAGTGAAACAATGAGTTGGTGCTTCTATCTATCTATCTATCTATCTATCTATCTCTCAAATCAATTTAAATTTTTTTTAACTGAGTCATGCCTGACCAGGAGGTGGAGCAGTGGCTAGAGTGTCAATCTGGGATGCTGAGGACCCAGGTTTGAAACACCAAGGTCACCAACTTGAGCATGGGCTCAACAGCACAGGGTCGCTGGCTTAAGCATGGGGTCATAGACATGACCCCATGGTTGTTAGCTTGAGCCCAGAGGTCACTGGCTTGAGCAAGAGGTCACTGGCTTGAGCATGGGGTTGCTGGCTCAGCTGCCCCCCACCCCTGTCCTCTGGTCAAGGCACAGATGAGAAAGTAATCAATGAACAACTAAGGTGCCACAACAAGTTGATGCTTCTCATCTCTCTCCCTTCTTGTTTGTCCATCTCTGTCTGTCTCTCTGTATCTCTCTCTCTCTCCCAATTAAAAAAAAATTGACTCATGCCCTGGCTGGATGCTCGGTTGGTAGAGCATTGTCCTGAAGCACAGAGGTTGCTGATTCGATCCCCAGTCAGGGCACATACAGAGACAGATCAATGTTCCTGTCTCTGCCTCTCTCTCTCTCTCTCTCTCTCTCCTTTCTCTCTCTAAAATCAATAAAATAGGGTGACGTCCGAGAAATGGCGCTGTGAGGAGCACGACCGACAAATCTCCCCAAAATTTCAACAAGTTCATCAACCAGAGACAGAAAAATCTATCCTTGGAGCATATGGGAGTTCCACACACTGAAGGCGAAAGGTAGGATAGAGCAAAAAATTGACTAAATATATAATCAACCCTGAAGGAAATAAGTTGGACAAAGAAATACTCTGCCTTCCTCACTAATCTGAGCAAAGGCTGCTTTCACTTGGAACTGAGAGTCAGGGGGAACTAAGGGTGTGGAGGTAGCTACGCTGCGGCATGGACATTCATTCAAGCCGAGGAAAGAGTGTGCTTGTGGTGAATCAGCCCACAGGAGCAAACGCCTGCATGCCGCGCCGCACCCAGCCGCCCACGTGAGCAAACCTGCCGCCCGCATGCGCGCACCAAGGGCAACCACCCGCGCCACGAGCAGCAGCTGCCAGCAGTGTGCGGGGAGTGCGCCAAAGCGAACTTCCCTATGCCTGAGCTTCTCTAGGTTGGCGGGGCGCCTCACCCAGCCATTCAAGCTAACAATCAAGCGTCCAGGGAGGGGCGCACGGGCAGCTTGCAATCCTTTCTGGATTCGGCAGATCCAATTGCTGAAATTAGCTTAAGCCACAGGCTACTCACCTCCCAACTGACCTACACAGCTCTAATTGACAAGATCTCTCTCAGTTCAGCCATCCAAGACAAGAGGCGTGATATTTTTTAGTGCCTCTTGCTAAAGGGGTGGGGGCAACTTCTGATTGGCAGAGCTTTCATACTTAGGGATATATGCTAAAAAGAGGGACATGGCAGATGTTAAGACCTCCTGTACTGCAGGTAGTGACTAGGGCATCTTCTTCCCAGCCAAAACAGATTACAAAGTGCAGAAAGCCTGGGGAGAGTGGTCCCACAGAGTGCTAGGCATGCTGAACAGGCCTGGAGGCTCAGAGAAAGTCACCTTGAGAGCAATTGGCTCCCAGCCCCACCTGATTACGTGGTGGCTCTGACCGCCAGAGCCTTACCTAGAACCCTACATTGAGTGGGGATTTGCCAGCTCTTTGAGCCTCTTACTCCCCAGGCAGAGGCAGCGGCAGCCTAATAGCTGGATCACCAGGCTGATAATTCAGGAAAGAGAGACTAGGAGAGAGGCTCCAGGAAAACAGACTCTCTCATTGTTGGAGCCTGCAAACGCTAACAAGCTTTGACTACCAACGAGACTGAAGCCAAATATATGACATTGTCATAGAATCTCATCAACTGCAAATCCCTACCTAAGCGTGCCACAGGGGCAGAGCCTGAGTTACAAAGTCACTGACCAGGAAGAGGAAGAGGAAAGAAAAAGGAAGAAGAAGTTAACCTCTCAAAATCATAAAAATCCACAGACTTTATAATTGGTTCCACAATCTTTTTGTTTCTTTCATCTTCTTGCCTTTATTATTATTATTTCTATTTCCTCCACGTTGGTCCTTTTATTCTCTGCCTGTCTTACTCTTTCCTTTTCTTGAAGTACACTACCCACAAGTGTTACATTTTATGTCTTTTCTTCTTCCTTACTCTCCATGAGGGTTACACTCCAAAATGCTTAACTCTCACTCTCTCTCTCTCTTTTTGTTTTTTTTTCCTTTTTCTTCCTGTCCTTTTCTCCTTTTTCTTATTTCTCCCTTTCTATTAGTTTCTTCTTTTCTCCTTTTACTTTTCCTCTCATTCAGTCCTCAATCACGAACAATTTATTTAATTTGGGACTCAAGGGGATTTTTTTGGTTTTTTGTGTGTATCTGTGTGGCATTTTGGGTGCTTTTTACTTCACTTTTTAACTCATTAGCATTCCTCCCAACCCAGGATCTCCATTCTATTCAGTCTTTGCTCCACTTAATAAAATAGGGTTTTTTTCCTGTTTCCCTCTTATCCGTCTCATTATATCTCTTAGTCAACCATCATTTACAAGCAAATCATTTTATACTTGACCCAAATTTTTTCCTTTTTTGCATTTTTTGGGTCCCTACTTCCTTCTTTGCCCCTTGAACACTTCCCCCCAACTCAGGCCCTCTCGTATAGGCAGTTTTTGTTCCATTTAGCATAATATAATTCACAGTTCATCACGATATTTTCCTAAGGAGGAAGGGAGAGGAGAGGAAGAGAAGAAAGAAAAGGGGAGGGAAATAATAAATTATTATTTTTTGTGTGTGTTTTATTTTTCAAAAATTTTTTTACTTTTTATTCTTTATTAATTCTCATTAGTGCTATCAACAAGACCACCCTCAGATGCCATTAAGAAAAAGGAAATCAAATATCATGGATACAAAAGATAGAGAAGTAACACAGATAGATGTGGAAAAATCTATGGAGAAAGAATTTAATATATTGGAAACCTTGGAGCTAAATGACAGAGAATTTAAAATAGAAATTCTAAAAATACTCAGAGATATACAAGAAAACACAGAAAGGCAATTTAGGGAGCTCAGAAAACAACTCAATGAACACAAAGAATATATTACCAAGGAAATTGAAACTATAAAAACAAATCAAACAGAGATGAAAAGTTCAATTCATGAACTGAAAAATGAGGTAACAAGCTTAGCTAATAGAACAGGCCAGATAGAAGGTAGGATTAGTGACATAGAAGACAAGCAACTTCAGGCACAACAGAGAGAAGAAGAGAGAGACTCAAAAATTAAATAAAATGAAAAAGCCCTACAGGAATTGTCTGACTCCATCAGAAAGAATAACATAAGAATAATAGGTATATCAGAGGAAGAAGAGGGAGAAAATGGAATGGAGAATATATTCAAACAAATAATAGACGAGAACTTCCCAAGCCTGTGGAAAGAACTAAAGCCTCCAATTCAAGAAGCAAACAGAACACCGAGTTTTCTTAACCACAACAAACCTACTCCAAGGCACATCATAATGAAAATGGCACAAACCAACAACAAAGAAAAACTTCTCAAGGCAGCCAGGGAAAAGAAGAGTACAACATATAAAGGAAGGCCTATTAGATTATCATCAGATTTTTCAGCAGAAACTCTACAAGCTAGAAGAGAGTGGACCCCAATATTTAAAGCCCTGAAAGAGAGGAACTTTCAGCCAAGAATACTATACCCATCAAAGCTATCCTTCAAGTACAAAGGAGAAATAAAAACATTCACAAATACAGAAAAAATGAGGGAATTTATCATCAGAAAACCCCCACTCCAGGAAATACTAAAGGAGGTTTTCCAACCAGATTCAAAGAACAAAACAAAACAAAACCACAAGTAAAAGCTCCACCAAGAACACAATAAAACCAAATTTAACCTGTGACAACAAAAGCAAAAAAAAAAAATGGGGAGAGGACAGAGACTAACAGTAGCAAAGGACAATGAAGTGCAGAAACACTCATAAGATAGAGTACTACAATGAATATGGTAGGTACCCTTTTCATTACTTAATGGTAACCACCCTTGAAAAAACTATCACAGAAGCACATGACTTTAAAAAGGTAGCAACAGAGGAAAGAAGTATGGAATACAAACAAACAAAAACAAATGATAGAAAACAAAAGAGAAGAATCAAACAAGACACAAAACTAACAGAAAGCAATTTATAAAATGGCAATAGGGAACTCACAAGTGTCAATAATTACACTAAATGTAAACGGATTAAACTCACCAATAAAAAGACACAGAGTAGCAGAATGGATTAAAAAAGAAAATCCAACTGTATGCTGCCTATAAGAAACACATATAAGCAACAAGGACAAAAACAAATTCAAAGTGAAAGGCTGGAAAACAATATTCCAAGCAAATAACATCCAAAAAAAAGCAGGCGTAGCAATCCTCATAACTAATAATGCTGACTACAAGACAGCAAAAGCACTCAGAGACAAAAATGGTCATTTCATAATGATTAAGGGGACACTGAATCAAGAAGACATAACAATCCTTAATATATATGCGCCAAACAAAGGAGCACCAAAATATATAAGACAGCTACTTATTGACTTAAAAACAAAAACTGACAAAAATACAATCATACTTGGAGACCTCAATACACTGCTGACAGCTCTAGATCGGTCATCCAAACAGAGAATCAATAAAGATATAGTGGCCTTAAACGAAACACTAGAGCACCTGGATATGATAGACATCTACAGGACATTTCATCCAAAAGCAACAGAGTATACATTTTTCTCTAGTGTACATGGAACATTCTCAAGAATTGACCATATGTTGGGCCACAAAAATAACATCAGTTTTTCAAAAAAATTGAAATTTTACCAAGCATATTTTCTTTTCTTTTCTTTTTTTTGTATTTTTCTGAAGCTGGAAACGGGGAGAGACAGTCAGACAGACTCCCGCATGCACCTGCCCGGGATCCACCCGGCACACCCACCAGGGGTGACGCTCTGCCCCTCCGGGGGGTCGCTCTGCCGCAACCAGAGCCACTCTAGTGCCGGGGCAGAGGCCAAGGAGCCATCCCCAGCGCCCAGGCCATCTTTGCTCCAATGGAGCCTTGGCTGCAGGAGGGGAAGAGAGAGACAGAGAGGAAGGAGGGGGGGTGGAGAAGCAAATGGGCGCTTCTCCTATGTGCCCTGGCCGGGAATCAAACCCGGGTCCCCCGCACGCCAGTCCGACGCTCTACCGCTGAGCCAACCGGCCAGGGCCTTACCAAGCATATTTTCTGATCATAAAGCCTTGAAACTAGAATTCAACTGCAAAAAAGAGGGGAAAAACCCCACAAAAATGTGGAAACTAAACAATATACTTTTTAAAAATGAATGGGTCAAAGAAGAAATAAGCACAGAGATCAAAAGATATATACAGACAAATGAAAATGACAATACGACATATCAGAATCTCTGGGATGCAGCAAAAGGAGTAATAAGAGGAAAGTTCATATCACTTTAGGCCTATATAAACAAACAAGAGAGAGCCCAAGTGAACCACTTAACTTCACACCTTAAGGAACTAGAAAAAGAAGAACAAAGACAACCCAAAACCAGCCGAAGAAAGGAAATAATAAAAATCAGAGCAGAAATAAGTGAAATAGAGAACAGAAAAACTATAGAAAAAATTAATAAAACAAGGAGCTGGTTCTTTGAAAAGATCAACAAAGTTGACAAACCCTTGGCAAGACTCACCAAGGAAAAAAGAGAAAGGACTCATATAAACAAAATCCAAAATGAAAGAGGAGAAATCACCACAGACATCATAGATATACAAAGAATTATTGTAGAATACTACAAAAAACTATATGCCACCAAATTCAACAATCTAGAAGAAATAGATAAATTCCTAGAACAATACAACCTTCCTAGACTGAGTCATGAAGAAGCAGAAAGCCTAAACAGACCAATTAAATTGCAGGGAAGAAATAGAAAAAACTATTAAAAACCTCCCCAAAAATAAAAGTCCAGGCCCAGACGGTTACACTAGTGAATTCTATCAAACATTCAAAGAAGACTTGGTTCCTATTCTACTCAAAGTCTTCCAAAAAATTGAAGAAGAAGCAATACTTCCAAACACATTTTATGAGGCCAACATAACCCTCAAACCAAAACCTGGCAAGGACAGCACAAAAAAAGAAAACTACAGACCAATATCTCTAATGAATACAGATGCTAAAATACTAAACAAAATACTGGCAAATCAAATACAACAACATATTAAAAAAATAATACATCATGATCAAGTCGGATTCATCCCAGAATCTCAAGGATGGTTCAACATACGTAAAACAATTAATGTAATATATCATTTTAACAAAACAAAGAACAAAAACCACATGATCTTATCAATAGATGCAGAAAAGGCATTCAATAAAATACAACACAACTTTATGTTTAAGACACTCAACAAAAGGGGTATAGAAGAAAAATATCTCAACATGATAAAGGCCATACATGATAAACCATCAGCCAACATCATATTAAATGGCATAAAACTGAGGACTTTCCACCTTAAATCAGGAACAAGACAGGGTTGTCCACTCTCTCCACTCTTATTTAATGTGGTGCTAGAAGTTCTGACCAGAGCAATCAGACAAGAGAAAGAAAAGGCATCCATATAGGAAAAGAAGAAGTAAAGGTATCACTTTTTGCAGATGACATGATCCTATACATTGAAAACCCCAAAGACTCCACAAAAAGATTACTAGAAACAATAAACCAATATAGTAAGGTCACAGGATACAAAATTAACATACAAAAGTCCATAGCCTTTCTATATGCCAACAATGAAATACTAGAAAACGAACTCAAAAAAATAATCCCCTTCACGATTGCAACAAAAAAATAAAATACCTAGGAATAAACATAACAAAAAATGTAAAGGACCTATATAACGAAAACTACAAAGCATTGTTAAGGGAAATCGAAAAAGATACAATGAGATGGAAGAATATTCCTTGTTTGTGGATAGGAAGAATAAATATAATTAAAATGGCCATATTACCCAAAGCAATTTTTAAATTTAATGCAATTCCCATTAAAATTCCTATGACATTTTTTAAAGAAATGGAACAAAAAATCATCAGATTTATATGGAACTATAAAAAACCTCAAATAGCCAAAGCAATCCTAAAGAAAAAGAATGAAGCTGGGGGCATTACTAATACCTGACTTCAAACTATATTATAGGGCCACGACAATCAAAACAGCATGGTATTGGCAGAAAAATAGACACTCAGACCAATGGAACAGAATAGAAAGTCCAGAAATAAAACCATATATATATGGTCAAATAATTTTTGATAAAGAGGCCAACAACACACAATGGAGAAAAGAAAGCCTCTTCAACAAATGGTGCTGGGAAAACTGGAAAGCCACGTGCAAAAGAATGAAACTCGACTACAGCTTGTCCCCTTGTACTAAAATTAATTCAAAATGGATCAAAGACCTAAATATAAGACCTGAAACAATAAAGTACATAGAAGAAGACATAGGTACTAAACTCATGGACCTGGGTTTTAAAGAGCATTTTATGAATTTGACTCCAAAGGCAAGAGAAGTGAAGGCAAAGATAAATAAATGGGACTACATCAGACTAAAAAGTTTTTGCTCAGCAAGAGAAACTGACAACAAAATAAACAGACAGCCAACTAAATGGGAAATGATATTTTCAAACAGCAGCTCAGATAAGGGCTTAATATCCAAAATTTACAAAGAACTCATAAAACTCAACAACAAACAAACAAACAATACAATTAAAAAAATGGGAGGAGGACACGAACAGACACTTCTCCCAGGAAGAAATACAAATGGCCAACAGATATATGAAAAGATCCTCATCTTCATTAGTTATTAGAGAAATGCAAATCAAAACTACAATGAGATACCAGCTCACACCTGTTAGATTAGCTATTATCAACAAGACAGGTAATAGCAAATGCTGGAGAGGCTCTGGAGAAAAAGGAACCCTCATTCACTGTTGGTGGAACTGTAAAGTAGTACAACCATTATGGAAGAAAGTATGGTGGTTCCTCAAAAAACTGAAAATAGAACTACCTTATGACCCAGCAATCCCTCTACTGAGTATATACCCCAAAAACTCAGAAACATTGATACGTAAAGACACATGTAGCCCCTTGTTTATTGCAGCATTGTGCACAGTGGCCAAGACATGCAAACAACCAAAAAGCCCTTCAATAGAAGACTGGTTAAAGAAGATGTGGCACATATACACTATGGAATACTACTCAGCCATAAGAAATGATGACATTGGATCATTTACAACAAAATGGTGGGATCTTGATAACATTATACGGAGTGAAATAAGTAAATCAGAAAAAAACAAGAACTACATGATTCCATACATTGGTGGGACATAAAAACGAGATGAAGAGACATGGACAAGAGTGTGGTGGTTACTGGGGGTGGGGGGAGGGGGGGTGTAGGAAGGAAGGAGGGAGAGGGGAAGGGGGAAGGGGAGGAGCACAAAGAAAACTAGATAGAGGGTGACGGAGGACAATCTGATTTGGGGTGATGGATATGCAACATAATTGAATGACAAGATATCCTGGATATGTTTTCTTTGAATATATGTACCCTGATTTGTTGATGTCACCCCATTAACATTAATAAAAATTTATTTTAAAAAATCAATAAAATAAACATTTTTAAAAACTGAGTCATTTCTCATATTCATCTTTAAAACTCAAGAAGTTTTCATCTTCTTGACTTGATTTCTTCTATCCTTACATTTTCATTTAACATGCTTCTCTATCCTTTGTATTACTTACAGTCTGATGATTGGGGATTTGTTAATTTTGGGTTCAATTTTTTTGGCAAGACTATTTCTTTTTTATTTTAATTTTTAAATTTATTGTTTTAACATGGATTCAAGTGTCCCATTCAGTATAATACCCTCACCCTCCAACAACATGCCTCCATTGAACCCCTTTTGTCTCCCTGTTCCTGACTTCCTTCCCCCCTTCCCTGAGATTTGCAGTCCTGTTATCTGTATCTCTGTGTTCTGTATATATAATTTCATTAATTCCTTCACTTTCTCTGATCCTATCCCCTTATCCCCCTTTCCTCTGACAGCTGTCCCTCTGCTCCCTATGACCTTGCCTCTACCTCTATTCTGTTCCTCAGTGCTCCATGTTCATTAGATTCCACATATTAAGTGAGATCATATGATATTAGTCTTTCTCTGCCTGGCTTATTTCACTTAGCATAATAATCTCCAGGTCCATCCATGCCATTGCAAAAGGTAAGATTTCCTTCTTTTCATAGCTGTGTAGTATTCCATTGTGTAAATGTACCACAGCTTTTTTATCTACTCATCCACTGATGGACTCTTGGGCTGTTTCCAGATCTTGACTATTGTAAACAATGCTGCAGTAAACATAAGGGTGCATATCTTCTTTTGAATTAGAGTTTTGGGATTCTTAGAATATATTCCTAAAAGTGGAATAGCTGGGTCAAAGGCACTTCCATTTTTAATATTTTGAGGAAACACAATACTATTTTCCACAGTGGCTGCACCAGTCTGCATTCCCACCAGCAGTGCAGGAGGGTTCCCATTTCTCCACACCCTCGTCAGCACTTGTGTGTTGATTTGTTAATGAGCGCCATTCTGACAGGTACGAGGTGGTATCTCATGTGGTTTCAATTTGCATTTCTCTGATAATTGGTGACATTGAACATTTTTTCATATACCTATTGGCCATCTGTATGCTCTGTTTGGAGATATGTCTGTTCAGGTCCTTTTGGCAAGACTGTTTCTTGACTGGTGACGTTTACTTCCTACTGCATCTTCTCAGGAAGCAGTTAATGCCTGGCTGTCCCATTTTTAATAATGCTAAGGTTGAACCTTCAGTTCGGGGTTTCTCATCAACGTTTCACCTAACAGTTTTGGCAGCCACTGATGAATTTTGCATCAATTCATTATTTCATTAGGGACTTGGATTCATTTAAAGTCCTGTAAGACAGGATTTTCACTACCTCTGTCTAGTTTCTAAAACAGTTTCTGAAAACAGGATTTCCAACACCATTTTAAGATTAAATACTATATCTTAATTTTGAAACAAGGTACCAGAAAATAACTTATTTATTACCCATCATAATTTTTTCTGCAAGAATAATTGAGGTTTTAGCCTTATTTTATTTTTATTATTAACTGAGAGGCAGGGAGGCAGAGAGACAAACTCCCACATGCACCCCAACCAGGATCCACCCAAAAAGTTCCTTATGGGGTGATGCTCTGCCTGTCTGGGGCTGCTTCTCCATTGCTTGGCAACCAAGCTATTTTAGCACCTGAGGCAGAGGCTATGGAGCCAATCTCAGTGCCTAGAGCCAATTCAAGTCATGGCTGCAGGAGGGGAAGAGAGAGAGGAAGAGAGAGAAGGGGGAGGGGTGGAGAAGTAGATGGTTGGTTCTCCTGTGTGCCCTGACTGGGAATCAAACCTGGGACTATCACACGCTGGGCTGACAGTACCACTGAGCCAATTGGTCAGAGCCAGCCATATTTTCTAAGACCATCTCTGCAACCATTTAAGTCCTATGTGGCACTATTTTGTATTTAGATGGACATTTTTATTAACCTGTTGTTTGGAATTTTTATTTTTGTTTCCATTCCTAAATAAAAGTAAGAAGAATAAAGAAAATATTGCCCATTTCTCCATGACAAATGCCATAGTAAGACAGTTGAACATCTCTGAATTATTTTTTATTTCATGCCCAGGGTAACTACCTTTTACATTAGAAAAGGTTGTTACTTTCAGTGATTCTAAGTCTATTCCTACTCATTTCACATTCATTATGTCTTCTATCCTGGACCATATGCTGAGGCTAAAGAGAGGGAAAAGGACGGCCCTGTCCTTCAGTGGTTCAAAACCACCATCCTATCCTAATAAAAGAGAGAGATAATGGTTCTTGGAGTACAGGAAGGAGGTACCCCAGACAGGGCAATCAGGAAAAGCTGCTCAAAGAGGAGCTGTTTAGCTGAGTTTTGAAAGACAAGTGGAAAGGAACTATGGGAAGGGCATTCTGGGTAAAGAAAACTCAGACAAAGGCCTGGAGGCAGGAAAGGGTAGGCCCTTTCAGAGTACTGCACATGGCTTTGTAAGGCTGGAGAGGAGGTTTACGGGGACGGGATGGGGCATCGGGGGCAGGGGCTGCGGTGGAGCAGAGGCAGGGCCAGGACAGGAACCTGGTCTGTTGGGCTAAAGAGTTAGGATGTTCCTAAAGGATTTTAAGCAGAAGAGTGAAAGAATCTAATGTTTTTTAAATACTTATTTATTTATTTATTTTTACAGACAGAGGGCTAGATAGGGACAGACAGACAGGAACAGAGAGAGATGAGAAGCATCAATCATCAGTTTTTCGTTGCCTTAGTTGTTCATTGATTACTTTCTCATATGTGCCTTGACCACAGGCCTTCAGCAGACCGAGTAACCCCTTGCTTGAGCCAGTGACCTTGGGTCCAAGCTGGTGAGCTTTGCTCAAACCAGATGAGCCCATGCTCAAGCTGGCGACCTCGGGGTCTTGAACCTGGGTCCGCATCCCTGCTCGATGCTCTATCCACTGCGCCATCGCCTGGTCAGGCACGACAGAATCTAATTTATGTTGTATATTTTTTTCCTCAGTAGACTTTTTTTTCCTTTTTAATCTGTTGAGGTGAAACACACATAACATGAAATAAATTATTTTAATGTGAACAACTCAGTGACATTTAATACATTCACAATGTTGTACAACCACTACCTCTGTCTAATTCTAAAACAGTTTCATCATCCCAAAAGGAAACCCATGCTGGTTAAGGAGCCACTTCCCATCCACCCTCCCCCAAACCCTGGCCACCAGCAATCAGCTTTCTGCCTGTGGATTACCTATTCCTGTAGTATACTTTTCTCTATTACACAAGTAATATGGATTCACTACAGAAGAATTATAATACAGAGGACCAAGAGAGGAAAATAAATATTGCTCATGAACTTAGCATCATAAATAACTTTTGGATGTTGTATATCCTTCTGAACAGTCCTGAGTTTCCCAACTCCTATCTCTTGAGTACTTTACAGGGTCCTCCAACTTTCTGGAGTCTCCCCAACTTTTGATATATACAAGAATTCTGACCTGACCAGGTAGTGGCACAATGGATAGAGTGTTGGCCTGGGATGCCGAGGACCCAGATTCAAATCCTTGAAGTAACCAGCTTGAGTGCAGGCTCATCTGGCTTAAGTGCAAGGTTGTCGGCTTGAGCATGGGACCATAGACATGACTCCATAGTCACTGGCTTGAGCTCAAAGGTCACTGGTTTGAAGCCCAACGTTGCTGACTTGAGCCCAAGGTTGCTGGCTTGAGTAAGGGATCACTGGCTTGACTTGAGCCCTCTGGTCAAGGCACATATGAAAAGCAATCAATGAACAACTAAGGTGCCACAACTATGAATTGATGATTCTCATCTCTCTTCCTTCCTGTCTGTCTGTTTTCACCACCTGCTTCTCTCCCACTCCCTGTCTCTCTTCTCTCTCTCTTCCCCTCCCACAGCTAGTGATTCAGTTGGTTCGAGCGTCACCAGGTGCTGAGGAAAGCTCGGTTGGTCTGAGCGCATCAGCCTCAGGTGCTAAAAATAGCTCAGTTTATTAGAGCATCAGCTCAAGATGGGGGTAGCCAGGTGAATCCCAGTTGGGTCGCATGCGGGAGTCTTGCTATCTCCCCTCCTCTCACTTAAAAAAAAGAAACAAAGCTGAGGGTGTTAGCTGATTATGCTGTGTATGCACATGGCCTTATTCCCCTCTACTACTCCCTTTTTTCCAAAGGCTCCACTCACCTCCTGGACAGCTGCTGCCTCTGCTGAGTTCCCTGGAGTCAGAACTGAAGCCCCAGACCAGCATGGCCTGCACATTCTCCTGTCTGCACTGCTTTGCTCCTTCGCTCTCAGACAGGATGAAATGCCATATCACAAGGCATCGCATCTTCCTTCTGGAGTAGTAGACGCTGCACAGAAGTACAGGACAATTATCTTCTTGCGGTGCAAACCCTGACAAAGGGGAACTGGGAGATGAAATGAGATAAACCTACGCATTTTCCTCATTTTCCCCTTCCACAGACTATTTCAAGGTTGGGATTCCTCCCTGCGGCCATGACAGAGGCCCCTGTGGCTCAAGGAATCTACCTGCTAAGTCACCCGCTGTTTCTCCTCATGGCTTGTTGGCAGCCGTGCCAGCATGATAGTGCATCATACTGCATGGCTTCATTTGCCTTTTTCTCCATGTTTACCTCCCTAAACATGTGCCTCCCTTTACAAAGAAAGGATCAGTACTCTAATCTTGACACCAGGCTTTAAAATCTAGAGAACTGGGGTTAAAATACAGTTACTAAATGGGTAAGTTGAATAGGAAAAAGACTATTCAATCTCCATTTGCACTATTTGAGCTAATAGGATCTCTAGAGCATCTGTTCTCTTTTTCAGAGACTGCAACACAATGAAACGAGAATAAAAAAGAGAGTACTTTAATAGCATGACTAGAGATTAGATTTGAGAAAGGTAGAACTGGACCACGTAGGGAATTGTCAAATTAGAAAATGAAAAGGATATTAACCATTAGTATTAGAGCAGCTGTTGAGCTGACATATTTTTCCAGGTCAGATTATCCAAACAACAATCTGGTTTTATTTATAAGTGACCATCAAAAATACTGGTAACATCCAGCAAAAACTACCGTCCTTAAGATAGCTATATATTTAGTTTACTAGAACAGAACCAGCCTTTAACCCAATTCAGCTCAACAAATGTCTATTGGCCCCTGTCACATAGAGGGCAATGTCCTCGGCTTTGTTCCACAAAGCTGGTAGGGAGGAGTCTTCTCAATGAAAAAGACCCAGATGCACCCTGAAGATGTTATCATTTATGAGGCAGATATACAATCACAGATCATTATCGTATTATACAAGATCATATAAAATTCAAAAAGGACAAATTCTATTTGTACCCAGAAAAGGTACAACTAAAATTCTAAAGTCAAAGCAAGGAGAAATTATGGTAGTAGAAGATAATCAGGAAAAACTATCCAGAGAAATGATACAGCTCATAAACATAATTTTAATAGTTGGCTATGGGGGAAGGAGAGGCAGATTATAAGAGTAAAACCAAAGACACAGAGGCAGGAAATAAATGAGACTAACTGTAGCATGATAAACCTTGATAGTTTTGAGAGATATGGTCAGAAACTTTGAGAACCTCGAAATAGTCATGTACCACTATATCATATATTGTCCTCATAAAGTGCAGATGTAATGCTGATAGATACAAAGCTGATGGTCCATCTTTCACACCACTTGTAAACTTAAATTTTTTAAAAAAAGAGGAAATGAGGGGTTTAGGTATGAACGCTTGAGAAGAAAACTTAAATACTATTCATTTCAGACCCATCACATGAAGGAACCATGATGTTCCTCTAGCGGTTCTAGGGATTCCCACATGAGGCCCGTAGAGTGCTGGTTTTGCATTTGGGGAGCTCTGTATCTGGACTCCAGCTCCACCACTTACTAAGTGTGGGTCTTTTTTGTTTTAAAGCTTGCTGATTTTTTTAAAATTCATCATTCTTAGAGAGAGAGGAGAGAGAGAGAGAAGGGGGGAGGAGCAGGAAGCATCAACTCCTATATGTGTCTTGACCAGGGAAGCCCGGAGTTTCGAACTGGTGACTTCAGCATTCCAGGTCGATTCTTTATCCACGGCGCCACCACAGGTCAGGCCTAAGTGTGGGTCTTAGGTTATTTAAGTTCTCTAAGCCTCAGCTCCCTCCTTTTTAAAAAGCAGATGTAGATAACCTACTTCATAAGATGGTGGTCAGGCATAAACAATTCAAGGCCTGTAAAACAAGCACCTAACACCTTGCCCGATCGACAGTTGTATCAGTAAGTACTAGTTCCCTTATCCCTCCATTCCCTACCTGGGACAGACTTATGAGGTTGTTAATAACACCATTTGCCGCTCCTTGACTGCCTACTAGGAAACTCAGTGCCTGGCATATAATGGGCACCCAGTTAAGATATGTTTAATGGGTGGATAATTGGATGGACGGATGGCTTAATCTCTGTCTTCAGATTCCTAACAGAAGAGACATTGGGTTTGTTCAACATTGTTCTAAAGAATACAACTGGTACCAGAAAGTGCAGTGGTAATCCCTCTACAGGTTTTGAGCAGAGAAGATGAGTTTGGCTAAGCAAAGAATGGATAATAAGTTATTGGAGAGGAGCCCTTGGGAAGAACAGATGTGAAAAAGAGGCTTCTTGTGTCACATGTGGTGGCACTGGGGATAGAGCATCAACCTGGGACACTGAGGTCCCAGTTTCAAAACCCCAAGGTCGCCATCTTGAGTATGGGCTAACCAGCTTGAGCATGGGGTTGCTGGCTTGAGTGTGGGATCATAGACATGACCCTATGGCTGCTGGCTTGAGCCCAAGGTCATTGGCTCAGCTGGAGCCCCCCCCCCCATCAAGGCACAAATGAAAGCAATCAATGAACAACTTAAGTGATGCAACTATGAGTTGATGCTTCTCATCTTTCTCCCTTTCTGCCTCCCCCCCCCCTTCCAAAAAAAGGAGGCGTCTCTGAGCAAGACACAGACAATCCAGGTATTTGGATTCTACTGGAGGGAATCACTCTCCCAATCCCTGGTTCTGAGAGGACAGCATTCTGCCAGAGGAATATTACTTGCTTCTTTCCTTCCCTGACGCTTTAAAGGTGGACAATGCTTAGGCCAGAAGGGAGGACAGCCCAGAGCAGTGGGCCCTCACGGGTGTCAGCAACATCCTAGAGTAACCCATCTTGTGTGGAAGGCCTTACTCAGAGGTAATAGGCCTCTTACAAGCCTAGGCCCAGATGGAGACCATGGGCTGCTTTCTTTTAATTGCCTTATAGAATAGGTGGAAGCTACAGGAGGCAGAGTAAAATAAAAAACAGCCTTCTAAAGGGATTAAGCCAGGGGTCCCCAAACTTTTTACACAGGGGGCCAGTTCACTGTCCCTCAGACCGTTGGAGGGCCGGACTATAAAAAAAAACTATAAACAAATCCCTATGCACACTGCACATATCTTATTTTAAAGTAAAAAACCAAAACGGGAACAAATACAATATTTAAAATAAAAGAACAAGTAAATTTCAATCAACAAACTGACCAATATTTCAATGGGAACTATGCTCCTCTCACTGACCACCAATGAAAGAGGTGCCCCTTCCGGAAGTGCGGCGGGGGCCGGATAAATGGCCTCAGGGAGCCACATGTGGCCCACGGGCCGTAGTTTGGGGACCCCTGGATTAAGCAAAGGGGAAAAAGAGATCACAGACAACAGTGTGGTGATTACAGAAGGGAGAGGAGGCGGGAACAAACAGAAGAGGGTAAAAGGGAGTAAATGGTAATGGAAGGAGACTGATGGGGTGGTGAGCGTGTGGTGTGGTGTGCAGACGAGGTGTGATGGAATGGCACACCTGAAACCTATGTAATGTTATTAACCAATGTCACCCCAATAAAGTCAATTTTTTTAAAAAAAAAGCATTCTAATTAAGCTATGCAAAAATAGAAGATACTGCCTAAGAAACTGCGGGCTCCTCCTGCCAGACTCTGGGCTGGGAGGAATGTTTCTATGGTTGGTGTTATGTTGGAGAGGTCATTTTAGATTTAGGTTGACAGCTAAGATGAGAAAATCTCCTTCCAGCCTGAGATTTTGATTTCATTTGAGGCCCTCACACTCTCAAAACAAGGCTTCCTACTGACACCTACAGGCTCACTTGTAAACAGTACCACACATCCCAGGCCGAAGAAAGCTCCATTCCTACCCAGCTCAAATTTTCAACTTTACTTGGGCCGATAGGTCTTCTCTTCTCCAGATATTCCCAAGAGAGAAGTCTCATCAAAGACTAAGTATAATGATCTTGCAATCTCACCATATCTTGAAAGAGCTACAGGGCCAGGACAAAAACATAGCGAGGGGAAGGTTCTCCTTCCCAGACTCATGGAGAAGGAAACAGGTCATATACAGCAGTGGTCCCTAACCTTTTTTGGGCCATGGACCAGTTTAATGTCAAAAAATATTTTCACGGTCTGGCCTTTAGGGTGGGACGAATAAATGTATCACATGACCAAGACAAGCGTCAAGAGTGAGTCTTAGATGGATGTAACAGAGAAAATCTGGTCATTTAAAAAAAAGTAACACATCGTTCAGACTTAAATAAAATGGAAATAATGTAAGTTATTTATTCTTTCTCTGCGGACCGGTACCAAATAGTCCACAGACAGGTACTGGTCCGCGGCCCTGGGGATTGGGAACCACTGATATACAGGACAAAATAAATGACCATATAAGGTAGACCCTGCCAAACCGCTAATGTGGGTGATTAGGGCCGTGAATTTTCAGTAAATAAAAAGATCCCTGTGGTATGGGATGGGGGGTGGGGAAGGAAGGGCTTTAGGGAAGGGAGTGAAACTAGAGCTAGTTTTTTTTTGTTTTTTTTTTTTTTTTTTTTTTCTGAAGCTGGAAATGGGGAGAGACAGTCAGACAGACTCCCGCATGCACCCGACCGGGATCCACCCGGCACGCCCACCAGGGGCGATGCTCTGCCCACCAGGGGGCGATGATCTGCCCCTCCGGGGCGTCGCTCTGCCACGACCAGAGCCACTCCAGCGCCTGGGGCAGAGGCCAAAGAGCCATCCCCAGCGCCCGGGCCATCTTTGCTCCAATGGAGCCTTGGCTGTGGGAGGGGAAGAGAGAGACAGAGAGGAAGGAGGGGGTGGGGGTGGAGAAGCAAATGGGCACTTCTCCTATGTGCCCTGGCCGGGAATCGAACCCGGGTCCCCCGCACGCCAGGCCGACGCTCTACCGCTGAGCCAACCGGCCAGGGCTTAGAGCTAGTTCTTTTTTTTTTTTTTTTTTTTTTTACAGAGGCAGAGATAGACAGGGACAGACAGACAGGAACGGAGAGAGATGAGAAGCATCAATCATCAGTTTCTCATTGCGCTTTCTCATTGCGCGTTGCGACTTCTTAGTTGTTCATTGATTGTGTTCTCACATGTGCCTTGACCGCGGGCCTTCAGCAGACCGAGTAACCCCCTGCTGGAGCCAGCGACCTTGGGTCCAAGCTGGTGATCTCTTTGCTCAAGCCAGATGAGCCCGCGCTCAAGCTGGCGACCTCGGGGTCTCGAACCTGGGTCCTTCCGCATCCCAGTCCGACGCTCCATCCACTGCGCCACTGCCTGGTCAGGCAGAGCTAGTTCTTGATGAAGACATAACCCCAGAAGGTAAGATGGGGTAGGATGAGATAGCAGTAAGTGTAGCAGAAGAGCTTGGGCTTTGGAGTTCAACACATCTACGTCAAATTCTAGCTTCTCCTCACTAGCTGTGACTCCAGCCATCTCTTAAAGTCTCTGAACATCAGCTTCCCCCTCTTACAGTGGAAATACTCAGGCCTTCCGTGAAAGCTTGCATGGATTAGAGACAGAGACATAATTTGGTCTGCTCGGTGTTTGGCACATGATGAGCACTCCAGTGGCAGCTTGTATTGCTGTGGATTTGATTGAATGCAGGGTGACCCTGGTGTGTTCAGGGAGTATAAGATAATTTGAGTGGAGTAGAGTGTGTGGAAGCATAGGAGTAAGCCTGAGGCAGTGTTGTGTGCTAGAGAGAACCCAGGACTAGGAGTCAGGAGACCTCGGTTTGAGTTGTTTTTTGTTGTTGTTTTTAGAGAGAGGGACAGACAGGAAGAGAGAGAGATGATAAGCATCAATTCTTCA
This sequence comes from Saccopteryx bilineata, assembly GCF_036850765.1. Classification (NCBI taxonomy): domain Eukaryota; kingdom Metazoa; phylum Chordata; class Mammalia; order Chiroptera; family Emballonuridae; genus Saccopteryx; species Saccopteryx bilineata. Next base: position 343,346,242 of record NC_089490.1, on the reverse strand, counting down.
TTGTGGTACCTTAGTTGTTCATTGATTGCTTTCTCATATGTGCCTTGATGGGGGAGGGGAGACTCGAGCCGAGCCAGTGACCCCTTGCTCAAGCCAGCAACCTTGGGCTCAAGCCAGCAACTGTGGGGTCATGTCTATGATCCCACACTCAAGCCTGTGACCTCAGGGTTTTGAACCTGGGTCCTCAGCATCCCAGACCAACAACGCTCTATCCACTGCGCCACTGCCTAGTCAAGAAATAAAGTATTAAAAAAATTAAATAAAAAAAGAAGAATCAACCAATGAATACATAAATAATTGGGAAAAAAACCTAATATTTCTATCTCCCCTCTCAAAAATAAAGTAATAATAATAAGATCAGTTGACCATGCATGCATTGGTTTTCTCCTCTGTTCTCTATTCTGTTTCACTGGTCTCTATGTCTGTTTCTAGTATCATACCATTTTAATTACTATAGGTTTGTAGTATGTTTTGAAATCAGGAAATGTAATGCTTCCACCTTATAGACAGCAGATTTTTTTTTAAAGCTCCCCAGGTGATTCCGAAGTGCATCTAAGATTGAGGATCCTTCCTTAGACTAAATAATTTCTAAGGTGTCTGTCTTATAGTTCTCACATTAGGAAAATAGATGAAAACTGCAAAAAATAATTATATAATGGCTAGTATTTATTGATTTGTGACAGGCACTTCACTAAGAGATCCTTGTGTGTTACTTAATACTATAAACCTAATGAGTCGGAATTTTACAGATGAATAAATGAGTCTAGAAAGATTTTCATTTGCCCAATATCATGCAGCTGAGTTTCAGAGCTATGGGTTTTACTCTTGTTTCTCAACAAGTATTTCTTGTTAAGATCAGTCAGTTTTGCCTGACCAGACAGTGGTACAGTGGATAGAATGTTGGCCTGGGACACAGAGGACCCAGGTTTGAAACCACAAGGTTGCCGGCTTGAGTGCATCAGCTTGAGTGTAGGCTCACCAGCTTGAGTGCAGGGTCACTGGCTTGAGCATGGGATCATAGATATGACCCATGGCCACTGGCTTGAGCCTGAAGGTCACCAGCTTGAAGCCCAAGGACACCGGCATGAGTAAGGGGTCATTGGCTCTAATGCAGCCAAGGCACATATGGGAAAGCAATCAATGAACAATGAAGGTACTGCAATGAAGAATTGATGTTCATCTCTCCCTTCCTGTCTGTCCCTATCTGTCCCTCTTTCTTGCTAAAAAAAAAGATTGGTCAGTTTCTAAATATGGACTGTAATGGACACTTTTTTTATTCAATATTTTTGTACTGCAACAGTTAGCCATGGAGCATGAGTCCCCTACCTTCTCCCCAACAAATGGATGAGATGCTGCCATCTTGTGACATTTTTTTGTAAGGCCAGGTGGGTAATTCAACAGTGAGGAGAGCCCAGGATTCAAAATTTCTAACCAGCCTTCCACTTTGCTGTCCTTTTATTGTCTTCCTACCTGTAAAATCATATTGTTTTCCCATATGTAGTGTTATGAATAAATTAATACAGCAGCATAAAAAAAACAGGTAAGAACTAAAGACAAAACAATGAAGCTGCCCTCTTCTACTCGTTACTAGTAATGATCACCTGTGTCAACTTATTTTTTTATCTGTGCAATGAGGACAAGTAACACCCATCTCTTAGTATAACTTTAAAACCAAATTAAAAAATATATGTAAACATCTGGGCTAATAGTGGCCATTTAACAAACAGTTCCTCACTCCCCCTCTTCCCTGATCCTTGGCCCTTTCTAAGCTCTTCCCGCATAAACTAACCTAGATAAGCGTTCTATTTTCTGTCACTTTCCCCATTGTTTTTTCAGTTTTCTGGCTCCACCCTATCCCCACCACACACACACACACACACACACACACACACACACACACACACACATGGGTGTCCATGGTTACACATTCACCACATTACCCAATCTAGGCTAATTATCAGTCCTCTGAAGAATTTGTGCTGTGGTGGATATAACAATGCAGAACACCTTCCCCTGGGCTTCACTGGGCAGTTCCCCATTACTAACAGCATTCGATAATCCTGTCAGGGTCTGGTACCCTCAAACTCTGCTCATCCCTGACCCTGACCCTGGCAGACCTGACACACAGGCCTCACTGCCTCTTCTACCATCATTCCGCAGCTCTCTCCCACCTCACTCACTCTGCTCCGTTCACTGGCCTCCTTCCTTTTCCGCTCTCTCAGCCTAAAACGCTCCCCCAGATATCCACATGGTTTGCTTCCTTATTTCTACAGATTTTCACTCAAATACAAAAGGCTTCCCTGTCATTCTCTACAACTATATAAAATAGCACAAACAAAAGGTCCCAGTAACCTTCTACCACCTTTCCCCTACTTAATGTTTTGTTTTATTTTTTTTTTTTGTTTTTTGGGTTTTTTCTTAGTGAGAGAGGGACAGATAGGGACAGATAGACAGTAAGGGAGAGAGATGAGAAGCATCAATTCTTCATTACGGTACCTTAGTTGTTCATTGATTGCTTTCTCATATGTGCCTTGACCTGGGGGCTACAGCAGACTAAGTGACCCCTTGCTCAAGCCAGGGAACCATGCTCAAGCTAGATGAGCCCGCACTCAAGGTGGCAACCTTGGGGTTTCAAACCTGGGTCCTCCACACCCAGGCTGACCCTCTATTTACTGCACCGCCACCTGACCAGGCTTCCCTGCTTAGTTTTAATGTATAGCACCTCTTACCACACATCATATTGGCACTGCACTTGAGCAAAGGTGAATGAGTTGGTAGCTTTTTAAAGTGTTCTCCAGGGGAGGACAAAGTTCACCTGGCGGGGCACTGGGTCCTCAGTAGTGGACTATTCCTGGAAACAATTATTATGCACATTACCTGGTGATAACATATGTAAGGTAAAGAAATAGAAACTTAGTTTTTCATTCTTGCTGCTGTCACACTCAGCACTGAGTCCACCTTCCCCTCCACGTACCTTAGAATTTCTGCTTCTTCAGGTTTCCCTTAATTTTGGTGTTTACTATTTAGGGTAGGAATTCTAAAGCCACAGTTCATTGAAAGGCTTGAAATTATTTTGGGGGGGGTATTTTTTTTTCTAAGATAAGGTCCATGACATTGATCAAATTTAAGAGATCTATGAGTATCCCATTGTTGGACAGATAAAATGTATTATGCTCACTTTGTTAAAGATTACGCTGCCCACGAGGAGGCCGTAGCCCAGGTGATATTAATGTGTGTTGAGAATCGTTGTAGCCTGAGGCTTGGTTTTGGGATTGAGCCTTTCCCACCCTTTTTTGATGTGGGGCGGTTCAATCCAATCATGCCTCAGAGAAGTGACTTTGTATTAGAGACTTCCTTATTATGTATATTGGATTAGAGGTTGTGAAGCTACAATATAAAATGGGGGCAAAATGGGAGTTTGGGCTCTTGGTTCCTGAGACTATCATTAGAAAAGAGCAGAGGAGAGCAGAGAAGGAGGCCACGTGGAGGAGGCCAGGAGAAGCAGCCAAGATGGTGGAGTGCTGAGTGAGATGCCAGATTGTGTAGAGTTTGTATCTGGGATAAGGAAGGAGATGGGGAACTGAGGAGAATAAGGCTGGTGAGCTAGAAACCTTTGATTCTAGGAAACTCGGATAAATCAGTAGCTTTGTGAGCACTGAATGTGACTGGGTTTTGGAGCCCAGTGTGTGTTTTTACTTGCCCGCCGAGTGCAAACTAGGATTAAAGACTATGGCCCAACAGTTTGTGGCTCCGTTGTTTCTTTACCGACTGTCCGAATCCAATGCGAACCTGTATGGGCTGGGCTGCTCTGATGGTGGCCCTGGCCCTGGCTGCTGGATTTACAATCCCCCAAATTAAAAACTGTAGTTTTAAGGGCGACAGCACAATATTCCCTTATTTTAATATGTATAGTACACATGATCTTAGCTGAAAGGTCGAGAAGTGATTAATATGCATAATACATAATCATTGTTTAATATTATCCTGTCCTTCTCAATAGCTTAAGCACCAAGAACAAAGGGATTGGTATTTATTCACTGCTGTGTTACAGTGTCTAGTACACTGGCTGGCACTTAACTAATTTTCAGTAGATATTTGTTGAATGAATGAAGACTTGTGGTGATAAGAGCCTATTAATTAGTCATTCTGTCCATGATCTTCATTGAAAAAGCCTTGTTCTAGGGTAAGGTTGTGTCTTGACAGATTCTGTTCACTGTCTAGAGTTAAGGGAATAATTAATCCTACTAAAAAAGCAGAAATACCACTATTGGGCAGATAAAATATATTATGCTCATTTTGTTAAAGATGGCGCTGCCCACGTGGAAGGCCGTCGCCCAGGTGATTGCTTGGGATGGGCATGATTGTATTAATGTGTGTTGGGGGTGGACTGTGGGCAGGCAGGATCCTTGTAGCCTGGGGCTTGGTTTTAGGACTAAGCCTTTCCCACCCTTTTTGATGTGGGGTGGTGCATTCTCATGAGGAATCCCATCGTGCCTCAGATAAGTGACTTTGTATTAGAGACTTCCTTGTTTGTATATTGGATTAAAGGTTTTGACTTCTACACTATAAAGTGGGGGCAGACCAGGAGCTTGCTCTCTGTTGTTCCTGAGATTAGCATTAGAGGAGAGAACAGAGAGGAGAGCAGAGAGAGGCCAGGAGAAGCAGCCAAGATGGCAGAGTGTTGAAGGAGAAGCCAGTTTGTGCAGAGAGAAGGAGATGGGGAACAGAGGTGAATAAGGCTGGTGAGGTAGAAACCTTTGATTCTAGGAAACTCGGATAAGTCAGTAGTTTTGTGAGCGCTGAATGAGTGGATTTTGGAGCCCAGTGTGTGTTTTTACTTGCCTGCCGGGTGCAAGCTAGGATTAAAGATAATGGCCCACCAGTTCATGGTTCCATTGTTTCATTACCATCTGTCCGAATCTAATGTGAACCTGCATGGGCCAGGCAGCTGTGATGGTGGCCCTGGCTACTGGCTTTATATTTGGCATAGTCGGCAGGATTTAATACAGATTGGCAAAGAGCCACCACCACCTTTGAGTGGTGGAGTAGAGGACTGGCTGCTGTTATGGTTCCCCATGGCTGTCCTTTTGGGGGCCATAGGCTGGCTGACTTTTACAGCCATGCGTGAGGAAACTGAGAGTTCTGTAGAAGAGGCTGCCCGGGACCTGCAAACTGAGTAGTGGAAGGAGCTGGAGCAAACGTGGGAGAAACAGATATTGACCTGGAGCTGGAGGAAGCCCTGGAGGAGGAGGCTGGCCAGTTTTGCAAGATTTGCCTGGAAATGGAGCAGCTACTGGAGGAGGAATCACAGATTTGTGAGTTGCAGATTGCGCTGGATGTCATGGAGAGCCAGCAGCTGCGGGAGGCTGGGGCAATCAGACCAGAGCTAGGGCTGCAGAGCCAGCTGCGGCGGCCTGTGGCTCAAGCCTGGCAGTGGGAGCTGGCATTTCCAGTTCCTCTTTGGATGAGGAGAATCGGGCTGGAGTTGTGATCCGCAGTCTCCAGAAGGTGAGAGCCCAGCAGCAAGGAATACCTATGTTTCTGGTAGGTCTGCGATTTTGGAACATAGGGGTGGACGCCATCATGCTCTCCAGAGCAGAGATGGAAATGCTGACTGCCATTGTCATGTGCTCCTCTTTTGGACAGTGTAAGACCTGCCAGGACAGCAAGGATGAGGGTGGAAGTTGAAGCACCATATGCATGGACTGATTTTCTGGACTACAACCGGAGTGGGCACTGGCTCCTTTGTTGGATGGACTTACAGATTTTGAACAATGTGAAATACCCTGATGGGGGTGGGGGGTGATGTGAAGCCAGTAGCCAGGGCCACCATCACAGCTGCCTGGCCCATGCAGGTTCACATTGGATTCAGACAGATGGTAATGAAACAACAGGGCCACAAACTGGTGGGCCATTATCTTTAATCCTAGCTTGAATCTGACGGGCAAGTAAAAACACACACTGGGCTCCAAAACTCACTCTTTCAATGCTCACAAAGCTACTGACTTATCTGAGTTTCCTAGAATCAAAGGTTTCTACCTCACTAGTCTCATTCACCTTTGTTCCCCATCTTCTTCTCTCTACACAAACTCTGTAATAACTGGCTTCTCTTTCAGCACTCTGCCATCTTGGCTGCCTCTCCTCTCCTCCATGTGGCCTTACTCTGCTCTCCTCTCTAATGCTAATCTCAGGAACCAAGAGAGCAAGCTCCCGGTCTGCCCCCATTTTATAGTGCAGAAATCAAAACCTTTAAAATCCAATACACAAAATTGGGAAGTCTCTGATACAAAGTTCACCACACATCAAAAAGGGTGGGAAAGGCTTAGTCCCAAAACCAAGCCTCAGGCTACAAGGATTCTGCCTGCAACACAGCCCTCCTCCAACACACATTAATATAATCATGCCCATCCCAAGCAAGAAGGGCAACCAATACCATCACCTGGGCGACGGGCTTCCACGTGGACAGCGCCATCTTTAACAAAGTGAGCATAATATATTTTATCTGCCCGACAGGTGGCTTTGCTGGAAGCACTCCCCTGCCCCGGGAAGCTTTTCCCATGGCTGGAAAGAAGGCTGAGGACATTTTGCACTTTTGGCAAAGTGCTCAGAGACTGGGAAATGTACCTTTGTAATTGTTGAAATTTTATGATTTGTCACATATTTGTAATTTGTGTAATGTGCCTAATTTCCTTGCACAGGGATGCCGGTGGTGTAGATTGTGGGTAGTAAAGTAAGCACAGAGGCGGATTGTTGAGCAGATAAAATAGATTATGCTCAGTTTGTTAAAGATGGTGCTGCCCATGTGAAAGCCCGTTGCCTAGGTGATTGCTTGGGATGGGCGTGATTGTATTAATGTATGATGAAGGTGGGCTGTGGGCAGACAGGATCCTTGTAACCTGGGGCTTGGTTTTAGGGCTAAGCCTTTCCCACCCTTTTTTTTTTTTCTTTTATAAATTTTTTTTTTCTAAGTTAGAAGCAGGGAGGCAGTCATAGAGACTCCCGCATACCCCCTACTGGGATCCACCCAGCATGCCCACCAGGGGGCGATGCTCTGCCCCTCTGGGGTGTTGCTCCTTGCAGCTGGAGCCATTCTAGCATCTGAGGTGGAGGCCATGGAGCCATCCTCAGTGCCCGGGACAACTTTGCTCCAATGGAGCCTTGGCTGCAGGAGGGGAAGAGACAGACAGAGAGGAAGGAGAGGGGGAGGGGTGGAGAAGCAGATGGGCACTTCTCCTGAGTGTCCTGACCAGGAATCGAACCCGGGACTTCCACACGCCAGGCCGATGCTCTACCGCTGAGCCAACTGGCCAGGGCTGATTCCACCCTTTTTGATGTGGGGTGGTACACTCTCATGAGGAATCTCATCATGCCTCAGATAAGTGACTTTGTATTAGAGACTTCCCTATTTGTATATTGGATTAAAGGTTTTGATTTCTACACTATAAAGTGGGGCAGACTGGGAGCTTGCTCTCTCGGTTCCTGAGAATAGCATTAGAGGAGAGAGCAGAGAGAGGCCATGTGGAGGAGGCCAGGAGAAGCAGCTAAGATGGTGGAGTGCTGAAGGAGAAGCCAGTTTGTGCAGAGTTTGTGCAGAGAGAAGGAGATGGGGAACAGAGGTGAATAAGGCTGGTGAGGTAGAAACCTTTGATTCTAGGAAACTCGGATAAGTCAGTAGCTTGCCCACCGGTTGCAAGCTAGGATTAAAGATAATGGCACACCAGTTCGTGACTCCATTGTTTCATTACTATCTGTCCGAATCTGATGTGAACCTACATGGGCCAGGCGGCTGTGATGGTGGCCGCGGCAACTGGCTTTACAACCACTTTTAATATAGAAAAGCTAGTCATAATATACACTGTAACAGAAGCTGAGCAAAGATGAAATAGCAAGTTGAACATCAGAAAAGGAACAGTGAACAGGAAGTTAGGTGGAGTGAAATTCAGGAGGTGGTGGCTCCCCAAAATAAAATTCAAACAGTTGATAATCCTGGCAGGAATCAGGTTTGTCTAGTTAACAAAGCTTGACCTTTAGGCATATGTTCAAACCACTAGTCCCATCATTAGAGACAAAAGGAAGTTGAAAAAACAGTTGGTTGAGATTTGTATTTCTAACAGATTAAGAATAGTAAAAGGGATTTCTGGCATGTGTGTATTTTGTTTTAACCTTTACTTAAAAATAATACTCAGGTCATTAAATTGCATTGGGGGGTGTTTTACAGATTTTTATACTTTACATTTTATATATAACAGATTTTAAAGAGAGGTATAGCTATCTTAACACTAAGTCCCCTTATTTAGTAGATTCATTTTTCAGGCAGCAGCATCCTTCACAGTAAATAAAGAACTGCAACAATAGTTACAAAACAGTAATTCATTGGCTCTGCTTCCATTCCTTCTGCAGGAAAGCCAGACTTCCTTATTTTTGCCCAAATGGTTTTGTGAAACCCCAAGTGCACCTGCAGAGCAGTTATCTTCACCACTATACCCTTCCAGCCTGCTCCAGTGAGATGGGCCTGTCCTGCAGGTGCTGGTGTCCACAGGTGCCTGCTGCCCCACAGCTACTGAGGTCCTATAGTGTGGTCTTCACCATCTTGTCATTGCCAAAATCACCATTGCCAAGTTAAGTTCTGATAAAACCACAAGGTGGTCCAAACTCTACTTAAAGTTAAGAGCCATTTGCCTGACCAGGCAGTGGCACAGTGGCTGGAGCGTCGGACTGGGACGCAGAGGACCCAGGTTTGAGACCCTGAGGTCTCTGGCTTGAGTGCGGGCTTATCGGGTTTGGGCAAGGTTCACCAGCTTAAGCCCAAGGTCGCTGGCTCGAGCAGGGGGTTACTCGGTCTGCTGTAGCCTCCCAGTCAAGGCACATATAGGAAATCAATCAATGAACAACTAAGGAACCAGAGCGAAGAATTAATGTTTCTCATCTCTCTCTTTTCCTGTCTTTCTGTCCCTCTCTGGCCCTCTCTCTGACTCTCTCTGTCTCAAATTAATAAATTATATTTAAAAAAAGAGCCATTTTTATTTTGTGTGATATTACTTTAATAACCGTTTTATTTTTATTTTATTTATTCATTTTTCAAAGATTTTATTTATTGATTTTAGAGAAAGGAGACAGAAAAAGAGAGGAGTGAGAAGCATCAACTAGTAGTACAATAGTTGCTTCTCATATGTGCCTTGACTGGGCAAGCCTAGGGTTTTGAACCAAGAACCTCAACATTCCAGGTCAATGCTTTATCCACTGGGCCACTACAGGTCAGGCAACTTTTTATTTAAAATACTTGTAGACTGACCAGGTGGTGACGCAGTGAATAGGGCGTTGGACTGGGATGCGGAGGACCCAGGTTCAAGACCCCGAGGTCACCAGCTTGAGCGTGGGCTCATCTGGTTTGAGCAAGGCTCCCCAGCTTGAGCTCAAGGTCGCTGGCTTGAGCAAGGGGTTACTCAGTCTGCTGAAGGCCCACAGTCAAGGCACATATGGGAAATCAATCAATGAACAACTAAGGAGCCGCAACGAAGAATTGATGTTTACCATCTCTCTGCTGTCTGTCTATCCCTATCTATCCCTCTCTCTAACTCTGTCTCTGCCCCCCCAAAAAAAATTAAATTAAAAAAATAAAATAAAATACTCGTAGATTAAAATAAAAAGTTATAGACTTACAGAAAAATTGCAAATATAGTATAGAAAGTATTTATGTATCCTATACCCAGTTTTCCCTCATTTTTACTACCCTTATATTAACATCTTACACATTAATGAACCAATGTTAATATTACTAACTAAAGTCCATATTTTATTCAGATTTCCTTAATATTTACCTAATACTCTTTAGCTGTCCCAGGATCCCATCCAAGATTCTACATCACATGTAGTCATCATATCTCCTTAGGCTCCCCTTGGCTATGGCAAGTTCTCAGACTTCCCTTTTTTTCTGACTGTGATGATTTTGAGTACTGGTGAGACCTTTTATAAAATGTCCCTCGATTTGGATTTGTCTGATGTTTTCCTCATAATTAGATTGAAGTTGCATGTTTTGGGAAGGAAGACCACAGAAGTAAACTGCCATTTCGTTACATCATATCAAGGGTACATACCACCAACAGGCTATCGCTGTTGATCTTGCCCTAGATCACCTGGGTGATGTAATGTTCGTCAGTTTCTCCACTGCAAAGTTACTCTTTCCTGCCAACACTCCCTTTTCCATATTGCTTTCTTTGAAAGGAGTTAATATGCACAAACCACACTTAACAAGTGAAGAGCTAGCTCAGCCTCCTTGAAAACAGAGTTTTCACATAAATTATTTAAAATTCTTCTGCACGGGAGAATTTTGTATTTTCTCCCATTTATTTATTCATCCTATTGTTTTTGTGTATCAGTATGCTTCAAGGATTTTTAATTTATACTTTGAATTACTACTGCTTTATTTAGTACTACTTTATTAATTAGTACTTTATTTTGTTGCTCAAATTGTCTAGCTTTGGCCAGTTTTTTTAGTTGACTCCAGTGTCCCTTTGGCATACCTACCTCTTTTAAATTTTATTTATTTTTTTACTTTCTGGCACTAAGGATGATCCAGGTTCACCTTGTAAATTTCCTGTCCCAGTCCTAGAAGCAGCCATTTCTCCAAAAATCTCTAGCTCCTTTTATTGGAGAATGGTATTAGAAACCAAGATCTGGGCACTAGGTGAGTTCACTGTGATAGGGGCCTAGTGTTGTGTATGGGACCTCAGTATTGTGCATAGAGAGTTGGACATAAAAAGGAATTTTATACTTGCTTTTGGTAGCTTAGAGTGGAAAGTCCCCAGTAGTCTGTACAAGGAAGTTAAGCATTGACAGGAGCTTGCCTGTGGCAGTAGCTCAGAGTAGAAAATTTTTACAAGCCCAACTAGTTAGATATCTTGAGTTACATCTTGCCTACAGAAGCAGGATGTAGTTTTTTTTTATTTTAATTTTTATTTATTTATTTATTTTTTACAGAGACAGAGAGCGAGTCAGAGAGAGGGATAGACAGGGACGAAGAGATGAGAAGCATCAATCATTAGTTTTTCATTGCGCGCTGCAACACCTTAGTTGTTCATTGATTGCTTTCTCATATGTGTCTTGACCACAGGCCTTCAGCAGACTGAGTAACCCCTTGCTCAAGCCAGCGACCTTGGGTTCAAGCTGGTAGGCTTTTGCTCAAACCAGATGAGCCCACGCTCAAGCTGGTGACTTCGGGGTCTCGAACCTAGGTCCTCTGCATCCCAGTTCAACGCTCTATCCACTGCGCCACCGTCTGGTCAGGGACCTTAGCTGCTTTTAAGTGTACAGTTTAGTGGTATTAAGTACATTTGTAAGAGGGAAATGCCCTCTCTCTCTGTCAAGGACTTCAGGTTAATAACTCCTGCCTCAGCTTTGCTAATTAACTAGAGGAATTCTGCTCGAGGCTTGAGTTTTTACAAGAGCAGCCCTTTGCAGAAGGCGCTTTTCTGGAAGAGGTGGGGAAATAAGCATAAATAATGACTTTATCAGAGATTTACAGGAGTCTCCAGAACCACTCAGATTAGAGGGGGTCAAGCATAGACCAAGAACAAAGGCATTTAGAAATGTCAACGTTTCCTTGGATTTCTTTTTGGCGCCTAGCTGTCCAGCTGTCTGCGAGAGGTGGGAGAAAGGGACCCACTGCTTGCCTCGCCCCTTCTGCTTTCCCTTGCCAGGTAAAATGTATTTGAGGATTAGTTCTCCCATCTTCTTGGTTGGAGCCTTCTTGATCAATAAACCTTTCCTTACTCTAAACTCTGACATTTTGAAGCAGCGGGCACATGAACTTTGCACCGGTAACATCTGTGACACATTTACATTATTGTGCAACCATCACTGCCATATATCTCCAAAACTCTTTTCCTCTTGCAAAACTGAAAGCAGACCTGGGGGCAGTCAGACCTGCTCTTTCACCTTTAGGCTAGCACGTATCGGTCACTAACTGTGTGCCAGGCTGTGTGCTGCAAACAAATCGATCAGGTGGGTCCTAAGACCCACAACTCTGAGTTAAGTGAAGAAAACTACCTTGATGATCAAGGAGACCCAGTTGCATGCTCTTCTTCACAGGTCAAATCCTAGTTCGCTCTTCTCAGAAGTCTACTCCCCCTAAACCACATCCCCCCACCCCCACCCGCCGCCTCTCTGCACCTGTGTCACCTCCTGTTGTCCCAGCAGCTCCATTAAAAAACAGAAAACTAAGTGGTTCGCCAAGATAATCTTTAGGTGTTTTTCCAGCCTGACGGTCTTACACTTTTAGGAGCGGGTAGGAAAATCCTCAGGCTCCTTCCGCCAAAGCGCAGTGGTCCTCCACCTTCCCACTCGGCACCGGCCGACCCTGCACACAGCCTAGCCCTAAGTCCCGGGGTCCTAGATCAAGCGCCGAAAGGGCATTCGCGTCGCCACGCGCATGCGTAATAGCCACCGGGCGCGCGGGTCTCTCCGCTCCCTTCCCAACTCGCGCCTGCTTCCAGTCCCCGAGCGAGGGGCCGAAGGTGTGCGTGTGTCAATCCCGACTGACCGTCGGACCCTCCGCCAGGGCCCTCGCAGTTTCCCGCGCCGCTCCCCACTCCCCTCCACCCCGGCTCCAGTCCCGACACCTTAGCGTGGAGCCGGGGAGTGGGGGAGGAGCCCTCCAACGTGACGCCCAGGGCCCCAGCTCCTGCCCGCCCCGAGGGCCCTGAGGAGGGGGCGGGGCCGCGGACTTCGGACTCCAGCTCCGAGACCGTCTCCTGCCTAGAGGACCAGGCAGCCTAATCTGGAGCGGAGCGAGCCATGACCGCGCTGCAGGAGCTCTGGCCTGAGGTGCAGGACACCTGCACCTCGCTGGGGTTGATGCTGTCGATCGTGTTGTTCACGGCGCTGGCCCGCGTGGTCCTCCAGCGCCAGATGCACAGGCCCATGGCCCACACCTTCGTCTTGGAGTTTCTGGCCACCTTCCAGCTCTGCTGCTGCACCCATGAGCTGCAAGTGCTGAGCGAGCAGGAACCCGCGCACCCCACCTGGCCGCTGACGCTAATCTACTTCTTCTCATTGGTGCATGGCCTGACTCTGGTGGGCACCTCCAGCAACCCATGCGGTGTGATGATGCAGATGATGCTGGGGGGAATGTCCCCCGAGATAGGGGCGACGAGGCTGATGGCTCAGCTGATCGGTGCCCTGTGCAGCAGGTACTGTATAGGCGTCCTGTGGAGCCTGGGACTGACCAGGTATCACGTCAGCGACAGGAGCTTCGTTTGCAGGAATCCCATCCACGTCGACTTGCCGAAAGCCATCGTCATAGAGGCCATCTGCTCCTTTATCTTCCACAGTGCTCTGCTGCACTTCCAGGAGGTCCGAACCAAGCTTCGTATCCACCTGCTGGCAGCACTCATCACCTTTTTGGTCTATGCAGGTTTGTTATTCTCACAAAACACTTGGTACGTCCGCCCGGAGCCTCTATGACCTGAAGCTCTAAGTTCTTTACCAAGACATATTTGAAACGCCTAAACCTCTGTGATATCAGTATTAGTATCCCCGTTATTCTAACCTTTTGCATCCCATTCTTTACGGATAGGGCAGACATGTAGATCCTCCATTCAGTACTTTTTTGAACAGCCAGAAAAAGGAGCCACTTACGTGCTGAAACTGAGATGTTATGAGATATTGCCAAGGGCTCAAATGTCCTACAAAGGCATTGTTTTAATGGTAGAGAGGAAGATGTCGTATCAGCTACCTCTCTCCTCAAGCCAACCTGGTATAAATTCTGACCCTCGCTGAAAAATGATCCTGGGCTTAAAAAGTTCCTTCCAATTTAAAGCTACATAATTGGTAAGAGTGGCGAGTAGAAATTATGCAGTTCTATTTCTTAGTTCTTTTCCTGAACAACTAGAGTCATTTTTATTTCCTTAATAATTCATCTTGAGTAATAAATGAACTTTTACCTATCAATAAAGTTTTAAAATTAAAACTTGCATGAAATTAAAAATGCTTTTAAAAAACAACTCGAGAAATCTGTTGATTTCTTGTAAACTGTTTTACCTCAACAGATCTCAGATAACAAAAAATTTAATGATGTGTTATTTTTTAAAAATTACAAAACATCTTCAGTGGGGCTATATCTGAATTATAAAATAATGGTTTGGAGGCAAGGAAATTTGGGGTAAGAGTTTATCTTCTTTCTGCCCATTAAAAAAACTATGAATAGAAGCAAACCTTAAGATAAGGACTCCTACTAAACATATGCTTGCCTTCCTAGGGTAAAAATTGAAGACAGTCCAATCCATTTCCCTTTCTTTAGATCTAGTACCATCCTTTCTGTAGGCATAGATGAAAATAAATGGTATAGGCAAGAGGGCCGGATATATACATATTTGAGGGATTAGTGAATCATTGCTTATTAAAGTTTTAGGTTTGGGCTAAAGCAGAAACATCTCCCATACATGAGCAGGATCATCCCTTTGCAAGAAGTTAGGTCACAGTTGGAGCACAGTTTGAGGGCACTCAGAAGTCACCAATATGGTCACTTCAAAATAACTGATTATGTATTTTAGGATTATAGAACATAACTGTGCAACCAGACCCAGGCTCCTTGGATAGCCAGTGACCAAGTGTCTGTGTACTTATTGATTTAGCACCCTGCATGCACTTGATGTGCAAATGTCATTACCACTTATGTATCATATTTATTGGCTCCCCCCCACAAAAAAAGCGGCTGTGTGATTTATTAACATATTAGAGCTCTATAATTACTAGTGCAGATGTCAAGCACATCTTCGTTAATTTAGGTATGGAATAATTTAGCTCAATGAACAGGGTAAGAGAGAACTGCATTCATTTTTAAATTAATTTGATATTGAAAAAATTGTTATTTTACACATCTTTGTTACATCACCCTGTTTGTTTCCTTTGTAGAATTCTTATACACTTGTTTTCTGATGTAATGCCTTTCTTTTATCAGACAGTAAGCTTTCTGAGTAGAGAGACTAAAATTGTTTTATTCATTATAACATATAACAACGATTTAGTATAGTGTCACCTGGTAGAAAATAAATACTCCCTAAGGATTTTTAGAATGAGTGAATAGCAAATACTCTATTCACTTTTAAAAAACCACACAGAAATAATACATGTCTGGGCATTCTATATTTAATGTTTGAGGACTTTAAAAATAAGCATAACAAATGAATAAAGCAAATTCATTATTGCTTTATTTTTTTTTTGCATCCTAAATCATGAAAAATATAGGTAAGATTATTTGTCAAAGGAGGAGATTAAGTCCTTTATGTTTTCCTTTTTAATACAGTAACCATATGAAATAAGTGCCAATTTAAAGCTGAAAAACAGATTCAAAGGTCCAAAACATTTTTATTATGCCAGTTATAAAAGAATGGTTAAGAGCAGAGGTTTGTAGTTGTACCCACGTTCTTAGGAGAGATAACTTAATTTGGGCTTAGGTTTCCTCATCTTTAAAATGAATGCTATCTATATCTATTGTGAGGAATAGAGGAATGTGTTCAAGTTCTTAGCATAGTACCTGGCACAAATAATCTGGTCCCTGGAAAGGACTAGCTTCCACTGTAAATTAGTTACATTCTGGCTTATATATGAGTCTTATGTGATTTTAAGTCATTCTGTCAGAGAATTTGAATACCTTTAGGAATACTGAGAAACATTAGTGCCTTGAATTGCCAGATTTGAGACTTTAGTCTTTCACTTGGTGTTTCACTCAATTCCTGCTGTCCTTTAAGACTCCTCGCAGCCAGCTGGCTGGATCTCCCATTGATACCCATTTGTTAAGATGTATAAAACACTCTCCCCTTCAAATGTCAATAAATAGTAACTTATTTTTCAAAGCCATTTTCTGTTAATTCCGTGCTTGGTGCATGAGTCTCACCTTTTAAATAATTCATGTTTAATTACACAATAACACCTGAATACGTTCTTTTTGTAAAAAATCAAAACACTAGCAGTAAGACTAAAAAAGTGACTTTTGACTGCCATCCTCCATGCCTATCCCCTCTCCTTCCCTGCCCACTCTTCCTCCAGGGAGTCCTCCATGCATATGTGCATGTCTTTTCAAACTTTTATGTGCATTTATTATACAAACAGTTAAGACCCTATAGAAACCATTATGTGTGTTTATGTTAACATAAACTTTCATACCTGACTTTCTGCGGTTTGGTTTTTTTTGGTGGTGGTTCTTTAATGCTATATCTTGGAGATCTAAAGAGATTTCTCTCATTATTTCAAAAAATTGAATGGTATTTCAAATTAATAATAAACTAACTTACTTAGCTATTTTCCTATAAATGGGCATGTGGGTTTTCCCGTTCTTTGGTACTATAAACAAACAACCATGTATACAGGTATGTCTACTTGTGCACAACTGTTTCTCTAGAACAGTGGGTTTTGTTTGATTTCACTGATTTTATTGAGGGGGGACACTTGTTAACATAATTATACAGGTTTTAGGTTAGGACAGAGTGGTTTTCAATAGGGAACAGTATTGCCCCCAGGGAACACTGGCAATGTCTGGAGACATTTTGGGTTGTTACAGTGGGGGTGGCGGTTGGGAGTAGAGGGATGTGCTACTGGCATCTAGTGCGTGAAGGCCCAGGATGCTGGTAAACATTCTACAATGCATAGGACAGCCCCCACAACAAAGAATCATCCAGTCTAAAATGTCAAAGCCAATGCCAATGGCAAATGTTTGGGGCTTCATTAACATAGAAGCCACTCCTGGTAGGGATTTCCACATTGGTTAACTATTGGTATGTTAACAAACCACCCCAATCTTTATTCTTTTTTTCTATTCTGTAGATTAGATGGGAAATTCCTCTGAGATCATATAGCTGGTCAGGTGGTAGGGCTGGAAGGGCCAAGGTAGCCTCACTCATGTGTCTGGCAGTTGGTACCACCATCAGCCAATGTGCCTTAGTTGTCATTCATGTGGCCTCTCATCTTCCAGCAGCATCAGCTTACGTACATGGGTAGGGCACTGTTCCAAGAGCAAAAAGTGGAGGTTGATGGGTTTATTGAGACCTGAACCTAGATTCACACAGTGCCACTCATATTCAGAATTCACATAACATCACTTCTGATGCATTCTGTCTATGCAAGGCACAAAGCCAGTCTATATTCAAGACAAGAGTAACAGACTCTTACCTCTCGGTAGAAGGGGCAGCTTCCACCAAGTCACAGTGAGCAGAATTGGTGATGTGAGGATTACAAGATAAAGCTAGTGAAGTGGTTTAAGTTTTAGGACGACATAAGACAGGATTCTTAGACATAGTGGAAAGTCTTTGGCTTCAGAATACCATAGTAAACTAATTATGAGGGCAACAGTTCAGTCTACTGTTAAAGATAAATGCAAAAAAAAAATGTATCAGAGGTCACTTATTATATTCTCATAGCACATCTTACATTGTATTGTAAAGAGTTCTGTGAGTCCTTTTGCCTATGGTGTCTAGTACACAGGAACTCAATTTTGGGGAAGAATTGAACTGAAATGACCACCTACCAACCAAACAATTCTGTTGGCCCTTGGCAGTTGCAGATGTAACATCTAGGATTTGATTGTTTGAGGATGATTCTGAAGGTCCAAGATAATGTAATTTTTAACTGCTGAGGCATGAATATGAATCATGCTATGCAGCTAGTGTACTAAAAGGAAACTCTAAGCTAGGGAGTGGACTTGGTTCACTGCTCAATATCTCCATCTCAACACAGATTCAATGTTTTTGGCCTATCAAGTGTGAAATCTTATGAATGGGTCACTTAATTTCCAATTTTAGTTTGCTGCATTTTATGAAGACAATTAACATGCTATAATGATGTATGCCAATATAATTTCTACGAAGATCTTAGGCTCTATCTCTGTGGCTGAAGCAGCGGCAGATCTGTGTGCCCAAGCTTCCCCATGGAAGAATCACCAGAGATGTCACTGTCACAGGATAATCGTAGGGTGTTTTGAAAAGCTGAGCCTCAGCTCAGGTGAGTACTATTGGACAGGCAGCCCATCCTTTGCCTTTCCTTTCTTGCTGTGTAGCCAGACTGTTAACTCCTAGGTCCCATGTCAGAGATTACCTTGGGTGCAGAGCTAGAACATGAAGCCTGAAGAGTAGGCAACAATTAGAATTTGTGCTTCTTGTTCATGACTATTCAGGCATTTCTTTGTAAAAAAAAATTAGGAACCACTTTACTGAGGTATAATTTACATACCATTCAATTACTTCCTTGGGGCTCTCCTGTCAAAATTGGAGTCAATAATGCCTTAGTCCATTTAATTTTTTGTTTTCAACACAAAGTATGCCTAAGAGAGACCTGGTGTACTGCATCCATTTTTAAATGTATTTTCATTTTATTTTTGTTATTCATTCATTTAACTTGATCAGTGTTAAGGGCCGACAAAACTCCTGTTTTATAAAACCTTAGAAGAATAACAATAAAGCAAATTCATTCTGAATGTGCCTTTCACAATAATATATAGGAAAAGCACCGGATTAACTCCCTTAATGTCCTTTGCCTTTTTTTTTTTTTTTTTTTGCACCTGGCATATTATAATCTGTAATCTATTTTTATATTCTATGATATGCCAGGTGATTTTGCAAAGAAAGATCATATAATAAAAATACAATTGGCCCCTGTATTTGGAACCCCACAGGTTTTGAATCCATAGATTCAACCAACCATGGATCAAAAATATTATGCCCAGCGGTTGGCTCAATGGTACAGCATCAATGTGTAGAAGTCTACTGGTCAGGGTACACAGGAAAAGCAACTATCTGCTTCTCCAACCCTCTCCTTTCTCTCTCTCTCTCCACACCCCTCTCATAGCCATGGCTCAAACGGTTTGAGCAAGTTGGCCCCAGCACCAAGGATGGCTCCCTGGCCTCACCTCAGGTGCTAAAAATAGCTTGGTTGCCAAGCAATGGAGCAGCAGGCCCAGATGTGCTGTGCATCACCTGGTAGGGACTTGCCAGGTGGATCACAGTAGTGGTGCAGGCCAGAATCTATCTGCCTCCCCGCCTCTCACTTGATTAAAAATATATTCTAAAAAAAAAAAAATGTTCTGATGTTGCTGACAATGTACTATGTAGCCAGATCTATGACAGCTGTGTCTGTACTGAATATGTACATTTTTTCTTGTCATTATTCTCTAAACAATAAACAACTATTTACAAAGCATTTACATTATATTAGGTATTATAAGTAGTTTTGAGATGATTTACAGTATACAGGAGTGGCCCTGGCCATTTGGCTCAATGGTAGAGCATCAGCCTGGATGTGGAAGTCCCAGGTTTGATTCCCAGCCAGGGCACACAGGAGAAGCGCCCATCTGCTTCTCCACCCCTCCCCCTCTCCTTCCTCTCTGTCTCTCTCTTCCCCTCCTGCAGCCAAGGCTCCATTGGAGCAAAGTTGTCCCAGGTGCTGAGGATGGCTCCATGGCCTCCGCCTCAGGTGCTAGAATGGCTCTGATTGCAGCGGAGCAATGCCCCCTGGTGAGCATACCGGGTAGATCCCCATTGGGCACATGCAGGAGTCTGTCTGTCTGCCTCTCCCCCACTTCTCACTTTGGAAAAATACAAAAAAAAAGTGTACAGGAGGTTGTGCATATATATACATATATATGTTATATGTTATATGCAACTACTATGCTATTTTATATAAGTGACTTAAAGAACTGTGGATTTTGGTATCTGCAGGGGGTCCTGGAACCAATCCCCACAGATACCGAGGGATGACTACACTTAAGTACATAAAACAAAATAGTCACATTTAGTAATCCTTTATTTTCAGTTGTAAGAAAATGTAAGATGCATGGTTTGGTATCACTCTGTTTAAAATGTATTACAGGAGGAAGTCTAACAGGAGCTATATTTAATCCAGCTTTGGCACTTTCACTACATTTCAAGTGTTTTGATGAAGCATTCCTTCAATTTTTTATAGTATATTGGATTGCTCCTTCTTTAGGTAAGCATATTTTTATTTAATATGATTGAAAAGATCAGTTTATCTTAAAATATGATATGGAATGTCACTGTAACATGTCCCTTTCCAAAGCCAAAGTAGGCACAAAAAAAAAAAAATGAAAAAGAAGTTAACATGCCTGAAATAATAGCTTATCTTGTGGAGCATCCTTTAGAACTGTTTTTATCTTCAGGAAACAAAATTATCTAGTTAAGGGTAGTCAGTTTCAAGTATAATATGTGTGTGTGTGATAGAGACAAAGAGGGACAGATAGGGACAGACAGAGAGGAAGGGAAAGAGATGAGAAGCATCAACTTATGGTTGTGGCACCTTAATTATTCATTGATTGCTTTCTCATATGTGCCTTGACCAGGGGGGGCTACAGCAGAGCGAGTGACCACTTGCTCAAGCCAGGGACCTTGGGCTTCAAGCCAGCGACAATAGGGTCATGTCTATGATCCAACGTTCAAGCCAGCAACCCTGCGCTCAAGCTGATGAGCCTGCAATCTTGGGGTTTTGAACTTGGGTCCTCTACAACCCAGTCTAATACTCTATCTACTGAGCCACTGCCAGGTCAGGCTCAAGTATAATACGACTTTTAAAAACCTGAAGGCCTTGGCTGGTTGGCTCAGTGGTAGAGCGTCAGCCCAGTATATAGATGTCCTGGGTTCGATTCCTGGTCAGAGCACACAGGAGAAGTGACCATCTGCTTCTCCACGCCTCCCTCTTCTCTCTTTCTTCTCCTCCTGCAGCCATGGCTCAGTAGACTTGAGCGAGTTGGCCCTGGGCACTGAGGATGGCTCCATAGCCTCTGCCTCAGCTGCTAAAAAATGGCTCCTGTTTCAACAGAGCAATGGCCCCAGATGGGCAGAGCATTTCCCGAGTGGGTTTGCTGGGTGGATCCCAGTCCGGGCACATGCAGGAGTCTGTCTCTCTGCCTCTCCTCCTCTCACTTAAAAACAAACCAAAAACCCCCTTGAGATATGAGGGCAAAAAAATGAGTTTCAGTAAAAAATAATCTTTTTTCCTAAAAGAATTCATTTTTTCTAATTTGTGAGCTCCAGATAAAATACTCTTTTAGTCCATTTGACTAATTTTGCAGAAAATATCATCTGTAATTAGCGTAATTTTAAAATCTACAAGATTCATTCCTGTTACTACTATTTAGATCAGAAGATATATAATACTCCTCCATACAGATGGGTCAAATATTGTAACACAAAAAAGTTAAAAAAGAACTGTAGTCATAATATGCACTTCTTTATATAAATTATTAACATTTCTTGATTCTAATTAGTCATTTGTTTTATGCCTGATTATAACTCATAACTATAAATGAGTATGAGAATGCCTGGCTTTCTATTAGTTCACCCTTCTTTTTATTCAGAGGTAGCATTTTGTTTTTTGTTGCTCTTACAGCCATCACACTTTACACTGCTATTTCCCTATCATTATTTTATGTAGTATCTATTGTGCTCAATAGTAATATATGTGGGTATAACATGAAGAATATCAGAGAAAATACACATTTTAAAATGCTAATAATGGTGCCTTTTTTTTAGTTCAACAGATTGCTAGTGTTTTCCAATAATTGCTTTAAAGATAACTTTTCTCTATTTTTGATTTTTAAGAAGTTTAAAATGTCACTGAAGTTAATAAAATTAAAAAGGCCACTAAATGTGAAGGTCTAGTGACAGTTTTCATGTGGAAAATCTCTAATATGTCTTATTTGAAATCAATATATATTATTAACATTATATATATATTTGCTAATGTGTTCCAACTACAATTTTAACAAAAGGCCCATAATACTAAGGAATTATTTCACCCATTACTTGAAACAAACACTAAAAAGTAGGCCTTTTCAGAAGAATTTTATAAGAAAAGAAATCAGAAATAATGACATTCTCTGTAAAAGGACTCTGACATTTTACTTTAAACTCGTTTTCAAGCCCAAATCACTCAATAACTTCTTCTGGAAGAACACAATGGAAAAAAACCTCATGATAGATAAAAAGGAAACAATCATCTCTGCTCCTTTAGGCAGTGTACAGACCAGCGAGGAACAGGGAGTGAAAACAGACTCTGTTCTCTTCAGGTTAGTGTAGTCCAAACAAGGAGGTAATAGCATTTATGGCCATTACCAAAACATTTTAAAGAGCCCCACTTATCAAAAAAACAACCCAAACCAAAAAACAAATATACTTTTATCCATTTCTTTGCTTCCTATTAAGGAATCTTTTAAAACTGGAATTGTGACCAACTTTTTTGTTATTATGTATGGCTTTACTTAGCTTGTTGAAAATAAGCATTCAAAGATTCTTAGTTGGACTCAAGAGTTCTTATCTTTTTTTCTAAACAGACCCATCATAAAATTCCTGTTGTTGATTCTGCTTTAAAGGGCATACTCCTATATGTCTTTAGGAGATTTATGAGTGAGAAACAATACAGGAATCCTTCAATATATGTGGATAAAAGACGTGAATAAACAGTTTTTAGAATACCGAATTCCAGCTTACAATCAATTTTGTGATACATTGAAGTTACATTTCTACTGGGGAAAAATGGCCTCAAATGAAATAAGATCACAATTAAACTCTAAGAAGTATGGGAAATATAAAGAAGTTATATTTTTACAAGAGTCATTCAAAGCTCTAAGAGATGAGGGGTCAGAACAAACAAAAACCCAGTTAAAGCTACATCAGGCAATGCCACAGAGATAGACAGCAATCCCTAGACAGCTAGCTTCTTTGCCTTTTTGACCAAACAGGGAACAAACTATTTTTGGAAACCACAGACCTTGTTCTTTTTTTGTTTCTCTTCATAGCAGATATTGTAATTCCTATAATGCACCTTGCCATCTCCCAAAAATTAATTTAAAATGTTATGTGACTGTAAGACTGTATATAAAATTAATTATCTAATTTACACATTTTATAGAATGAAGATTAGCAAATTACAAGTGCTTATAAAAAATGGACATTCCATTTTAGGAAAAATTTTAGAAGTAGTATCTTATTTTCTAGCTCTGACTTTATAAAGAAAATGCAAATTTGATGGATCAGTTAACATAGGGATTGTATCTGAGATTTTTTCTTTTCATTTCAAGCCTTTGGTTGTAAAACAGACTCATCTTTTTAAAATGTTATGTTATTCAAATGCTAAACCTTGAGGTTTCTTGTTGTTACAAAGTAAGAGTAAAATAATATAAAATCTGCCTGTGACAAAAACTCATTCTTAATCCTAGTTCAACTAACCTAGAGCTTTAAAACTAAGTAGGTTAATAAGCACATTCACTACTGGGGATTTCTCTTTCAAGACAGTAATTTGAGCCCCTGGCTTAATCTGCTCCATCCGTTTCCCACTGAAAAATCAACCAGTACCACCTAATCTGGTGGTATAGCGGATAAAGCGTCAACCTGGAACACCAAGGTCACCGGTTTGAATCCCTTGGTTTGCCCAGTTCAGGCACATACAGGAAGCTACTACAAGTAGATGCTTCTATTTCTCCCCTCTTTTCCTCACTCTCTCCCCTCTCCAAAAAGCAATAAATAAAATTAAAAAAAAAAAAAAAAAAAAGAATCAACCAGTACCTATACGCTAGATTTGTCTGGTATGACCTCAAAGTGAAGTGATTCTTTTTACATATTTAAGATTTAAAATTTCAGCACTAACCAAAACTTTTAGACATTTTGCTTGATTCAGCTTTAAAAGCTATTAATGGTTAAGACTGGTGGGAAAAAAAAGGAAGAGATAAAATAATCTAACATATTGTTCTTTATTTGAGCATTCCAAATGAAAACTCAAGAGTACTTTCAGTTGTCCCAGGCCCAGTAGTTCCATAGGGCATGGGGGACAGTGTTGCCATTATATTTATTTATTTTTTATTTTTATTTATTTATTTCTTAAAAACGATTTTATTGATTTTACAGAAATAGGAGAGAGAGGGATGGGAAGTGAGAAGTATCAACTCATGGTTGCTTCATTTTAGTTGTTCATTGATTGTCGTATGTGCCTTGACCAGGTAGCCCAGGGTTTTGAACCGGTGGCCTCAGCAATTCCATGTCGATGCTTTTAAAGAAGAGCAAATGAAGACCCAAGTCCAGAGTTTCTCACTCAGCAAGTCAGTAATGGAGCCAGAACTAGAACTCCAAATATTTTAGTTTTGTTTATCCTTTAAATACATGTTTAGATCTTACTGGTTTTTACCAAGTACATACTGTTTTTAAGGATTCATGGTTAAAGAAAAATAATGTGAGAATATTAGATTTAGAAAATATCTACATTTCATGTAGGATTGATGTAACTAATTTTTTTTTAACATAGCTTTCCAAATCTCTAAGTATATAATTGTATATAATCTTAAATTATACCCACTTGGTGATTATGAACTTCTTTAGAGATGGTTTTGTTTTTATTTTATTGTATTTTATCTTCCAGGTATATTGTCAATGATTCTGATGTTCAGCTTTTTCCTTCCATGGCTGTATAACAACCATACAACTAATAAAAAGGAATAACTACTCCAAAGGACTCAGACTGAGTGGCAGGACAGTCAAGTTGGGTGTGATAAAGATTTTATCACCCCATACTCAACACACTGGCCGCACTGGATTCATCGATGTTAGCTTCCTTTGAGGAAGCTGCCTTAGTTTCATCACTGGGACTTAAAAAAAGTGCTGTGAAAATAAGGTATCCTGTGTTTCTCAGCTAAGTCTTGTTTTGCGTGCGTATTAAATGCTGCTAGGGAAGACTCATTACATTAACTATAAATCTCATGCCTGACCTGTGGTGGCGCAGTGGATAAACATTGACCTGGAAATGCTGAGGTTGCCGGTTCAAATCCCTGGGCTTGCCTGGTCAAGGTACAAACAGGAAGCAACTACCTTGTTTTCCTGAAAAAAAGACCTAGTGCAATTTTTTCATGCTTAGAAATATAAGGCCTCCCCTGAAAATAAGACCTAGTGTGTCTTTAGGAGCAAAAATTAATATAAGACACTGTCTTATTTTGGGGGAAATGGTAGATTGTTGTATGTGGAAATAGAGTCAAAAGAAATTCTTGAGGGAATTCAGAGTTTGGCTGGTTATGCTGATGTTTGTGATGACATGACTACAGTATATTAATAAATGTTGATTTTTTGTTCAACAATAAATGTGAATTCTTGTTCATGGAAAAAATAAGACATCCCCTGAAAATAAGACCTAGTGTGTATTTAGGAGCAAAAATTAATATAAGAATTATTTTTGGGGAAACATGGAACTACCTGTAGATGCTTCCTACTTCTCCCCCATCTTTCTCTCTCTCCAAAAATCAATTAATAAAATCTAAAAAAAAAGATTAAAAAAAAATATATAAATCTCGTGATAATTGTTAATTCTGATGATGAAAAAAAAGTGAGTACAGGGTGTAAGGGAAAGGAAGGTGATGGCTGATCCAAAGAAAGAGTGTGTATATCAAGTGTCTCCTGAACGAACAGGATTTTTAACCAAAGTACAACCAGTCATGCTTATAGAACTGGAGAGAGGATACCTTTCAGCCAATACCTCACACAGTGATACCCAGTGTCATCTTTCCATAGGAAAGTTGCTTTTGGAAGTAGTTTATATATCCTCTCATACTCAACGGCTTTCCTAAATTTTTTGAATATTCTAGTCTAAAATATTTTCTCTAAATAGAGTGACCCACTAGCTTTAGGCAAGTTGTTATTCCTTAACAGGATACAATAAAAGTGCCCATACAAAGTCAAGGTGTAAGCTTTTCACTCTTACTTGATCCTAATCAAAGTAGGTAGGGCATGTATTTTTAATGTTTTACAGATAAGGAAACTAAGCCTAAGGGGGTTTGCTGCCCTGCCCAAGGTCAAATACAACAAAACACCGTCTTTAGGACTTCTACTTCAACATAAAAAGAATCTTAATCATCGATATGACTAAAGGAAAACTGAGTATTTTAAAGAAATGCCTGACCAGGCTGTGGCGCAGTGCTTAGAGCACTGGCCTGGGACTCTGAAAACCCAGGTTCAAAACCCCAAGGTCGCCATGACCCCATGGTCGCTGGCTTAAGCAAGGGGTCACACTGGCTTTGCTGGAGTCCCCAGGTCAAGGCACAAATGAGAAACTAATCAATGAACTAAGGTGTCGCAAGTATGAGTTGATGCTTCTCATCTCTCTTCCTTCCTGTCTGTCCCTGTCTCTCTCTCTTTAGCTAAAAAAAAAAAATGTTTAAAGAAACATTAAATATTTTATAATATTAAAATTTGGGAATTAGGCCTGACCTGTGGTGGCGCAGTGGATAAAGCGTCCCTGGGCTTGCCTGGTCAAGGCACATATGGGAGTTCATACTTTCTGCTCCTCCCCCTGTTCTCTCTCTCTCCCCTCTCTAATGAAAATGAATAAATAAAAAAAAATCTAAAAAAAAATTGGGAATTAAC
This sequence comes from Saccopteryx bilineata, assembly GCF_036850765.1. Lineage (NCBI taxonomy): Eukaryota > Metazoa > Chordata > Mammalia > Chiroptera > Emballonuridae > Saccopteryx > Saccopteryx bilineata. Next base: position 343,319,843 of record NC_089490.1, on the reverse strand, counting down.
TAGTTTTTTTTAAGGCTTTACCTTCAAGCTACTCTGTCTGTGAAGTAGTTACTGTGTCTAACTACTTCACAAAAAGAAAAAAGAGAACCTTTGAATCTTCCTTTATTGTATTAAGGTCTACTTTATTAAAAGTTCAGGCCATAAAAGGTTAGGCACGTTTCTCTTCAAAGGCAATTTCATTATCAGAGTTAGAACTGAAGTAAAAAAAATGTGGGGTGAGCCTGACCTTGGTGGCACAGTGGGTAAAACTATCAACCTGGAACGCTGAGGTCACCGGTTCAAAACCCCAGTCTTGCCTGGTCAAGGCACATGTGGGAGTTGGTGCTTAGTGGTCCTGCTCCCATTTCTCTGTCTCTTTCCTTTCTAAGCAATAAATAAATAAAAATCTTTAAAAAGGGTGAAACAAAATCTGTTTGAGCAATAATCAATTAAGCAAGTGATAAATGACCAGGTAATTTAAGTGCTGCTTGGTGATCAGCTTGTAGATAGTCCCTCTCTTTACACCTACAGACCAAACTGCCTGGCTGCAGGCTACCCAACAAGGCCGCCAGCCAGTCTGAGGATCATGGCACTTACATAGTAGTTTCTGTTTTAAAATCAGAGTTCATAAAATCGTGACAATGGCTAAATGCAGTCTCTGACATGTTTTACTTGGCTGGCACAAAATTTAAAAAAAATTAAAAAGTAGTATTTTAAGTCTTTTTCAAATAAAAATCCAAAAGAACTGGCAAAATATCAAAGGGTCTGGCAATACTAGGCCAGAATCCTGCCATGGAAACCACACAAAATGGCTATTCCCTTTAAAATGGTCCCTGTGCCACTCTGTCTTCCAAACATGAAGCCGAGTTTCACTTGTATCATAGCTGTTATTCTTAGACTGGTTTTTATTCATGTATCATGAGGACTCTGTGGTTTAAGGAAAATAAGTATTAATTTATGAAAACACCCAACCCTCTTCACTTGTCAGAATGTGAGTTTGTGACTTCTGATGACACTACTTCTGAATCTCTCTCAAGTGGTCGCTATTTTCTCTACCAAACCATTTCTGATACCATTGGGCATGGAGGAGGAACAGTTCCTTTCTCCTCATTGCTGCTTCCCATCTATTCTCTTCTGTTCCCTATTAAAACATGTCATCAGCCATAGCATCTACCTGGGTACTTCTTACTGCAGTTATCTACTATAGTGCCCTCAATTCCCCCTTGTTCCTTTAAGAACTGAACTGTCTTATTCTTACTCTCTACAATACAAGTTATAGTTCTTTGTGATTTCAGTATCCATACAGATGATACTTCCTTCCAGTGTCTTGGCCTCTCAGTACATTGGCTGAACTGGAAGGCTCAATAATTTTTCCTATCTCTCAGCTGCAACTTTGCTTATAACCTTGAACTTGTCATTACCAATAACTCAGGCTCTTCTATGAACTAAACACCCCACTCGCCAACACTAACCTCTCTTTCCAGGTGAAAGACCCTATCTCCAGTGATTCCGTGACCCCCACAGGAAGCTTTTGTACCACCCCCTTTTCATACCTCTCAAGTATTCCCTTCTCCTTACACACCTTAAATTACACACTTGCATACCATCTTAACTTCCTTGTTCCTCTGTCTCTTCATCATACTCACTTGGCTTAACCACAACTTGATTAAATCCAACTGTCTGCTTAGTACATGCCTGACCCGAACATGAAATACTGGAAACATCAGGTGGACAGTTTTCAAAGAGTTTTGCTGTAAAAGGAAGAAAATGTAAGCAAGTAGCTAAAGGAGAAAATTGAGTCAAGAAAGGAATTTTTTTTAAATGGGAGAGATATCAGAATGTTTACATGCTGACGGGAATGACACAGTAGAGAAAATAACTGATGAGCCTGACCTGCGGTGGTGCAGCGGATAAGGTGTCAACCTGCAACGCTGAGGTTGCCTGTTTGAAACTCCAGGCTTGCCTAGTCAAGGCACATACAAGAACCAACTACTACGAGTTAATGTTTCTTGCTCCTCCCCCCTTCTCTCTCGCTCTCTCCTCTCTCTAAAAATCAATAAAACTTAAAAAAAAAAACACCTCTTCACCTTTCTTTTTTTTTTTCCTAAAGCTGGAAACAGGGAGAGACAGACAGACTCCCGCATGCGCCCGACCGGGATCCACCCGGCACGCCCACCAGGGGCGATGCTCTGCCCACCAGGGGGCGATGCTCTGCCCATCTGGGGCGTCGCTCTGCCGCAACCAGAGCCACTCTAGCGCCTGGGGCAGAGGCCAAGGAGCCATCCCCAGCGCCCGGGCCATCTTTGCTCCAATGGAGCCTCGGCTGCGGGAGGGGAAGAGAGAGACAGAGAGGAAGCAGGGAGGGGCAGGGGGAGAAGCAAATGGGCGCTTCTCCTGTGTGCCCTGGCCAGGAATCGAACCCAGGTCCCCCGCACGCCAGGCCGACGCTCTACCACTGAGCGAACCGGCCAGGGCCCCTCTTCACCTTTCTTTTTTTTTTTTTTTTTTTTGTATTTTTCTGAAGCTGGAAACGGGGAGAGACAGTCAGACAGACTCCCACATGCGCCCGACCGGGATCCACCCAGCACGCCCACCAGGGGCGATGCTCTGCCCACCAGGAGGCGATGCTCTGCCCCTTCGGGGCGTCGCTCTGCCGCGACCAGAGCCACTCTAGCGCCTGGGGCAGAGGCCAAGGAGCCATCCCCAGCGCCCGGGCCATCTTTGCTCCAATGGAGCCTTGGCTGCGGGAGGGGAAGAGAGAGACAGAGAGGAAGGAGGGGGGGTGGAGAAGCAAATGGGCGCTTCTCCTATGTGCCCTGGCTGGGAATCGAACCCGGGTCCCCCGCACGCCAGGCCGACGCTCTACCGCTGAGCCAACAGGCCAGGGCCCCTCTTCACCTTTCTTTAAAAATAAAATAACCTGATGATATAGGTGATGGAGGGGAGATTTTCCAGGTCTGTATCTCATAGGTTAGTGAAGACAGAATCAAGTGCACAACTGAAAGCATTGGCCTTGACCAAAGGCATAGATCATTCACTGTAATAGAAGGAAAGGTAATATTCTGGCACAAGAAGTTAGGTAAGTAGATAGGGTAATGGGAAGAAGTTCTTTAATTTTTCTCTTCCAAATTTCTCTCAAACCATTCTAATAAGGCCTTCAATTCCAAAATTCCCGTGAAATTCTTGCCAAGGATTTCCATGTTGTTAAATCAAGCTCTCATCCTTCCTATCAGCAGTATTTGATATAATTGCTGGCTCCTAAAAACACTTGTTTCCAGAAAATCATTTTCTCAAGTTTCTTTAGTTATTTCTTCCTCTTTTCTCCAAACAACAAGATAGTTTCCTAGGGCTCAGTCCTCTGAGCTCTTTTCTATTTATACTTACTCCCTTGGTAATTTTATCCAGTCCTGTGGCTTTATAGCAGCAACTATATCCTATTAACTGCCAAATTTATATCTCTAGCTTATACAACAGTTCTGGCTCTAGACTTATATGTATCAAATGTCATATATCTGACATTTCTCCTTGGTTGTCTAATAATTCAAGTTGACACATGAAGTTCTACTTAATTCAAATGGCATAATTTATCCATTCTACTGATGGGTGTTCTAGTTATTTACTATTAAAGCAATGTTTCAATAAACATTCTTGTGCATGTCTCCTTGTGTACATGTGTTTCTCCAGGGAGGCAGGCTTTCATACTTTTCATTATGGCCTATTAGCATAATTTGGGCTAAGACTTCAACTACTTACTCTTACCCGGATTACTGCAATAACTTCCTGATTTACTGCCTGAGTGATCCTATTAAATCATGCCAAGGTTTCCTATTTCAGGCAGAAAGACATGTATTCTTCTAGTTATTATAAAACTGTAGGTTACTGGTGGTACAAAATGTTAATGTGTTTGGAAAGACTATATACTTATGACCAGTGGGACTTCTGGGTTATACTGCTATTACTGCCCTGTTTAGCAGCTGTTTGTGAGTTAGTTCACATTATTTAAAAGCATGCTGTAGCAAAACTACTTGAATGCTAGGGATAGAAGAATACACTAAAATCATCCTACATAATGAATAATTTTCCTTGCTTCTAAAAGCATAGAAGATCCCAAAACTTCTTGTGGAAATATTTTTCACCTCCAGCACACATTCAGATAATTATTCTGTAGCTTTACAACATAAGTCCTTTACTCTAGGCCTTTTTTTTTTTTTTTTTTTTTTTGTATTTTTCTGAAGTTGGAAACGGGGAGGCAGTCAGACAGACTCCCGCATGCACCTGACCGGGATCCACCCAGCATGCCCACCAGGGGGCGATGCTCTGCCCATCTGGGGCATCGCTCTGTTGCAACCAGAGCCATTCTAGCGCCTGAGGCAGAGGCCACAGAACCATCCTCAGCACTCGGGCCAACATTGCTCCAATGAAGCCTTGGCTGCGAGAGGGGAAGAGAGAGAGAGAGAGGAAGGAGAAGGGAAGGGGTGGAGAAGCAGATGGGCGCTTCTCCTGTGTGCCCTGGCCAGGAATCGAACCTGGGACTCCTGCACGCCAGGCCGATGCTCTACCACTGAGCCAACCGGCCAGGGCCTTAGGCTTCTTTTATTTGCTGTAGTAACCTCTAACTAGTCTCTTTGCCTTTAGTCTTTCTCCTTGACATTCTACACATTCAAGTTGACCAGACTTGTTTCAGTCCCCTACACAAGAACCTCACCACCCCTATATCCCTCAATTAGAACACTTAATACTCTAAAATTGACTGTTTCCTAGTTTGAACACTTTCAAGCAAGCACTGAATCCTTTTCATCTGTATATCCACCAGCAAGTAACAGGCACTCAAAATGTATTATATCTTCTGTTTTAAAGTTCCCTATCAATCCAAAATACTTCCCATTCCTTCACAATTTCCTCCCAACGTAGCCAATTTTCTCAATATATACTTGCTACCCCAGTCCTGGTTGTCTAAAGACCTTGTTTACTCTATAGCCTCTGAGCCATTCTTTTACCGTCAAAGGTGACAAATTGCAAAATCTTACTTCAGGAAAGAATTAAAAAAAAAGGAAATTTCAAATGCCCAAACATTAATCCCCTTACTTAAAAGAAATTAGTTAACAGAAATGTATACATATTAACAGTTCAAAAATAAGTCTCTCCTCTTGAAGCCAACTGGAATCATGAAATGATTTCTGAACAAAACAGAAAAAGACAGATTAACAAATGATTATACTATTAAACTTCATATTATTATTATTTTTTTTTTGTATTTTTCTGAAGCTGGAAACGGGGAGGCAGTCAGACAGACTCCTGCATGCGCCGACCGGGATCCACCTGGCACGCCCACCAGGGGGCGATGCTCTGCCCATCTGGGGCGTCGCTCTGTCATGGCCAGAGCCACTCTAGCGCCTGGGGCAGAGGCCAAGGAGCCATCCCCAGCGCCTGGGCCATCTTTTGCTCCAATGGAGCCTCGGCTGTGGGAGGGGAAGAGAGAGAGAGAGAGGAAGGAGAGGGGGAGGGGTGGAGAAGCAGATAGGCGCTTCTCCTGTGTGCCCTGGCCGGGAATCGAACTCAGGACTTCTGCATGCCAGGCCGACGCTCTACCACTGAGCCAACCAGCCAGGGCCTTATTAAACTTTTAATATATATATTTTTTATTTATTCATTTTAGAGGGGGGGGGTGGAGGAGCAGGAAGCATCAACTCCCATGTGTGCCTTGACCAGGCAAGTGCAGGTTTTGAACCAGTGACGTCAGCGCTCTAGGTCAACACTCCATCCACTGTGCCACCACAGGTCAGGCCCATATTATTAAACCTTTAAAAGATATCATAAACAAAATGAAGATAGTTCACAGACTAGGATATTAAAGGACAGATCAATCAGAAAAAAGATTACTAAAAAAGTCAACTGTGCCTGACCTGTGGTGGCGCAGTGGGATAAAGCATCGACCTGGAACACTGAGGTCGCCGGTTCGAAATCCCGGGCTTGCCTGGTCAAGGCACATATGGGAGTTGATGCTTCCTGCTCCTCCCCCCTTCTTTCTCTCTCTCTCTCTCTCTCTGTCTTTCTAAAAATCAATAAATAAAATATTAAAAAAAAAAGTTAAAAAAAAAAAAAAAGTCAACTGTACAAAGCAGAAAGGTGTTTAATCTCACCAGGAACATGGAAACTAATCATAATTACTCTTTATATTCATCAGATTGGCAGAAATTAAGAAGTCTGGGGCTCTGGCCGGTTGACTCAGTAGAACATAGGTCTGGCGTATGGATGTCCCAGGTTCAATTCCCAGTCATGGCACACAGAAGAGACCATCTGCTTCTCTACCACTTCCCCTCCCCCTTCCCTTTCTCTCTCTTCCCCTCCCACAGCCCTGATTCGATTGATTTGAGCCCATTGGTCCTGGGGGTTCAGGACCTAAAAACAGCACTAAAAATAGCTTGGTTGTGAGCATGGCCCCAGATGGAGGCTGCCAGGTAGATACGGGTTGGGGCACATGCAGTAGTCAGGCTCCCTCCTCTCACTTGGAAAAGATGGGGGAAAAAAAGTTTGGAAATATCTAAACTTGCTGAGGATATAGAGAAGCAGTAAATCTTACTTCCTAATAGTGGAAGTGTAAATTGCCACAATCCTTTCAGAGAACACTTGAGCAAAATTTAGCAAAGTTAAAGATTTACATAAGTTTTTTTTTGTTATTTTGTTTCTAGGATTAGCAGAAATAAATGTTTGTGGGTCCTAATGGGATACATACTATCGTGGGCATAATTAAAAGAATGTAAGCTGCTGCGATAGAGAAACACAAATGTGCACAAGAATATTCTTGCTGAATTGCTTTAATAATGAAAAACTGGCCTGACCAGGCAGTGGCACAGTGAATAGAGCGACGGACTGGGATGCAGAAGACTCAGGTTCGAAACCCCAAGGTTGCCAGCTTGAGCGCGGGCTCATCTGGTTTGAGCAAAGCTCACCAGCTTGGACCCAAGGTCGATGGCTCGAGAAAGGGGTTACTCGGTCTGCTGTAGCCCCCCCCCGGATCAAGGCACATGAGAAAACAATCAATGAACAATTAAAGTGCCACAATGAAAAACAGATGATTGATGCTTCTCATCTCTCTCCATTCCTGTCTGTCTATTCCTCTGTCTCTGTAAAAAAATAAATAAATAAAACCCTGGAACCTTAAAATGCCCATCAAGAGGATGGATGAACCCTGCTACAGCTTCCTATATCAACTTGGATAAAACTCTGATACATAGTAAAAGCAACAGAAGGAGTCAACCAGTATGTTTAAAATCATGGAACCCAATCCCATATAGTGTTTACAGGCTACACACATAGTGGCAAAAACAGTTATGATGAATACCAAATTTGGGATATGGTGATCTCAGCCAAGAGGAAGGGATACAAAGGAAGCTTCCATTGTATTTGTAAAAAATTCTTTTTAAGATTTTATTTATTTATTTTAGAGAAGAGAGATAGAGAGAAGGGGGAGGAACAGGAAGTATCAACTCCCATATGTGCCTTGATCAGGCAAGCTTGGAGTTTCAAACCGATGACCTCAGTGTTCCAGGTCAACGCTTTATCCACTGCGCCACCACAGGTCAGGCCTAAAACTTTTAAGATTTTATTTATTTGTTTATTTACTTATTTAGAGAGGAGAGAAAGAGAGACTAGGGAAAGAACAGGAAGTATCAAGTCCCGTATTATATCTTGACCAGGCAAGCCCAGGGTTTCAAACCAGAGACTTACGCATTCTAGGTCGACGCTTTATCCACTGTGCCACCACAGGTCAGGCAGTATTTGTATAATTTTATTTCCTGATTGTATGTGAATATATGGGCATGTGTTTCATTTAATATGCCAAAAATATTTCTGAATTATAAAAACAGCTAATAAATTGTACCTGATTTAGTTGCAGTTTTGCATATAAACAAGGATGTTTTTTAATTTTTTGAAACTTGAAGATATACATACAGCCCAGTTTCCTATTCCTGAAGTAAAAGAAGAAAAGAGGGGGAACAAAGTACCACAAACTAGGTGGTTTAGAATAGCAGAAATTAATATCTTCCTACAGTTGTAGAAGGCAGAAGTCCAAGATCAAGGTGTCAGTAAGCCCAGGCTCCCTCAAAGGGACTAGATCTGTTCCAGGCCTCTTTCCTAGCTTCTTGTAGCCCAGACGTTCTTTGGCTTATAGATCCATTACTACAGTCTGCCATCTTCACATGGTCTTCCCTCTGTTCATACCTGCCTGTTTCCAAATTCTCCCTTCTTATAAGGACGCCAGCCATACTGGATTACGGATCATCCTAATCATTTCATTTCATTAACTTGACTATCTCTGTAAAGACCTCATTTCCAAATAAGGTCACATTCTGAGGTGCTGGGGTTAACACTTCCAATATATCTTTTTCCTGGGGTGGGGGAAGTCAACTCATAAACAGAAAAAGAATACTCAGTCTCCCTCCTTCCCATCTCCCACTTCTCCCAGAAACAACCATAACCATTTTATGTTCTTCCAGAGATATTTTATGTATTCACAAGCACGATACAAATAATACCCACTGTAACCTCCAGCCCCCATGTCTTCTATATAAATATCTTTGCATTTGATTTTTTTTTTTTTTTTGGTTTACTATATTTTAAAGCTTATTCAGTATCAGTACATAAGTATTACCTAATTCTTTTTAAGGGACAGTTTTCCATTGTACAAACATACTGTAAACTGACCCATGCCTAATTGTAAAAATTGAGGTTTTTTCATCTTTTGCTTTTACAAATAAAATTGCAATAAATATCCTTGCATATATAACTTTTCCTAACGTACAAATTTATCTATAGGATGAAATCCTTTAAGTGGACTTTCTGGGTCAAAGAAAATGTGAATTTTAAAATATTTATTTATAGATTTTACAGAAGGGAGAGGGAGAGAGACACATCAGTCCATTGCTCCACCCTCCACCCTATGCACTCACTGCTTGATTCCTGTCTGTGTCCTGGGGATAGAAGCCACAACCCTGGCCATGCGGAGGATACTACAACCAACTGAGCCACCCAGCCAGAGGACATGTGCATTTTTAATTTTCACAAATAGTGTGTCCCCTCCGTTTTTTATAAAAATCTTCCTTAACTTTAATTATATACAATCTCAATTTTATTATTTTTTTAAGATTTGGGGTTGCAGTAGACATTTATAAATCCTTTGCAAACCGACACCCAAGCATCCTCCTATTTGGGGTAATCTTCCACTGTGAGAATGTGGGAGGGGCAGTTCCTTCTCACTACAGAAGCTGACAGGGCCAGACTCACGTCTTCTGACCCTGGCAACACACATAGTGCCAGCCAGGACTTGGTGGTGACTCAGAGACTTGGGGTCAATTAAGAAATCAGTCTAGCCTGACCTGTGGTGGCGCAGTGGATAAAGCATCAACCTGGAAATGCTGAGGTCGCCGGTTCAAAACCCTGGGCTTGCCTGGTCAAGGCACATATGGGAGTTGATGCTTCCAGCTCCTCCCCCCTTCTCTCTCTCTGTTTCTCTCTCTCCCTCTCTCTCTCCTCTCCAAAAATGAATAAATAAAATTAAAAAAAAAAAGAAAAAAAAAATCAGTCTAACAGCAACAGAGGAATCATAACGTCTTATGTAAAGCACTCCTAGTTGCCAACCTTTTTATGAGCCTAGTTTATTTCAGCTTTCCTGTCTACTTGTGAATTACCAGACAGCCAGATTTGGATATATTTACAATCAAACTCTGGGCTGATAATTTTGGTCATACTTTTATAAGCGTAAGTTGTTGCACTGTGCTCGTATTCGCCCTGTACCCCATACAGGCCTACGTTGCTGTATTTTGGGGTAATATATATTTGCTTTTCTTCATAATTCTATCAGCTATTTATTGTTGCTATTGAGATATGTGTGACACAATCATTCCTTTCTCCTTTTCTAACCTGCTGCATGCCTAGAAACTAGGTGCTCAGGCACATGGGACCTGTCTGTAGAGCAGACCTGCAGGGAAGGTTTGAAGGTCCTACAAGAAAATGCAGATTTCATTATATCTATTTTAATTGCTCCGTGGATTTTTAAATTTCAGGCTTCTCAGATATGTTCTAAGGGTGAGCTGTTACATTTGTAGCTTCTTTCTGTTATAAGAAGAATTACTACTATTGGTAATAACGAACATTTACCGAGCCATTTTCTAGACACTCTTGTTCTGAGTATATATATTAGTGACTCATATAATCTTTAAAATATTCTGCCCCCCAATAAAAGAATTAGTTAGCTTGTATACACTTTTTATTTAGCCTTCTTATCCCAAGGTTATATATTTCTATATTCTTTACCTTCTTTAAATTATGTTAAAAATAAACCAAAAAAATTTTAAGAAAGTGACTAAAACTAGGTTCACTGCTCTCTCAAAACGTTTTCTGACTTTTCATCTGAAATTATGAACATCCCCACATTGTGTACTAGTTTTATTTATGTGTATATGAGCAGAGAGATGCTGACAAAAATGTTTGTTTTAGCTTCTTTGGCAAGGGATGGTTGTATCAGTAATTGTATTAGAATTCTTGTAAGGGATTTGCTTAGAATTCAATTACTATATACAACTATATCAGCCACAGAAGATGGGTACCAGATGTGACTCATCCATTCTGGAAATACTTTTTATGTGGGATTTGCATGCGTATTAGCTATATACGAGTAATACAATCTGAAATCCTGCAGATAAACCAGATGCTATTGAAACATCTCTGAACAATGAGTAATCCCACTTGTCTTTTTCTAAAAGTAAAGCACTAGATATTATGATTATCTGTGTATAATCTCTCTTTACTATAGTGGCACTACAAAGAGTTAAACAAAAAACCCACAAAGATTTAAAGAAGCTTATTTGAAAAGTATCAATATCTGACACTGATCTGAGGGAGAAGGAAACCCACTGGGATCATATTTTAATGAATACTTTTTTTAAAAATGACAGAATCTAGAACAGATGACCACTAACTTTAGCCTTTAGAGATATTTTAGATGGATCATATTATGGGCAGAAAATGTCTATGCCTTTAAATTTTTTTGACAAGAAATAAAACAATTCTAGCAACCCTAAAATTAAGCTCAAATAGAATCAAGATATGTTGGCTTGCTGATCATTATGAATTTCACTTTTTAAAAGACCTAATCCCTTTTCCCCACCTTCTCCTATTTTCTCAGAGCTATGGGTACAACTGACTGGTATTACAGAACGTTACAGTTCAATCTTCACAAGTCATTTATTCTTAGTGCCCTTTCTTGACAGTAGCTAAGTATCTTGTCTGCCAAGCCAGAAGAAAATCCTCGGCTCTCTGCGTTTTAGTTGAGTACGTTATCCACAATGCCAGCCTGACCACAGCAGTGCCTACAGGGAACGGTGCACACAGTCTTCTCACATTTTGTTGATATGTTACCAGAGCACTTTAAGTTTCACTGAAGGTTAGGATTACAAGTCTGTAAGTATGACTTTAAAAAGGAACTCAAGTAGAATTTCTAAAATCAGCCCATGAGAATCCCTGCCTGCTAACTAGAATGGATGAGTGTCTAGGACAGAATGAGGGCTAGAGATTTATAGCAGAGTAATTTGGGAACTTACTGTGCTGTTCACTGAAATTTTAATATTGAAAATCCTGTAGTGGCATTGTTTGTTCTATTAAATACAATATAATTCACAGTTCACCACAAGATTTTCTCAAGAAAGAGGGGAGAGGAGAGGAGAGAAAAAAAGGAGGGGGGGAATAATTTCCTTTTTTAAAATTTTTACTTTATTTTATTTTTCTTTATTTCATTATTAATTTAAAAAAAACAAAACAACTTTTTTCAATTTTTTATTTTTTTAACTTTTTATTTTTTATTAAATCTCATTAATACTATCAACAAAACTACCCTCAGATGCATTAAGAAAGAGAAAATCGAATATCATGAATACAAAAGAAAGAGAGGTAACACAGATAGAAGAGGAAAAATCTATGGAGAAAAAATTTAATATATTGGAAACCTTGGAGTTAAATGACAGAGAATTCAAGATAGAAATCCTAAAAATACTCAGAGATATACAAGAAAACACAGAAAGGCAATTTAGGGAGGTCAGAAAACAACTCAATGAACACAAAGAATATATGTCCAAGGAAACTGAAACTATAAAAACAAATCAAACAGAGATGAAAAACTCAATTCACGAGCTGAAAATCGAGGTAACAAGCTTGGCTAATAGAACAGGCCAGATAGAAGAGAGGATTAGTGAAATAGAAGACAAGCAACTTGAGGCACAACAGAGAGAGGAAGAAAGAGACTCAAAAATTAAAAAAAATGAGATAGCCCTACAAGAATTATCTGACTCCATCAGAAAGAATAACATAAGAATAATAGGTATATCAGAGGGAGAAGAGAGAGAAAATGGAATGGAGAACATACTCAAACAAATAATAGATGAGAACTTCCCAAGCCTGTGGAAAGAACTAAAGCCTCAAATTTATGAAGCAAACAGAACTCTGAGTTTTCTTAACCCCAACAAACCTACTCCAAGGCACATCATAATGAAATTGGCACAAACCAATGGCAAAGAAAAAATTCTCAAGGCAGCCAGGGAAAAGAAGAATACAACATATAAAGGAAGGCCCATTAGACTATCATCAGATTTCTCAGCAGAAACCCTACAAGCTAGAAGAGAGTGGACCCCAATATTTAAAGTACTGAAAGAGAGGAACTTTCAGCCACGAATACTATACCCATCAAAGCTATCCTTCAAATATGAAGGAGAAATAAAAACATTCACAGATACAGAAAAGATGAGGGAATTTATCATCAGAAAACCCCCACTCCAGGAATTACTAAAGGGGGTTCTCCAATCAGATACAAAGAACAAAAAAAAAATAAAGCCACAAGTAAAAGCTCCAAGAAGAACACAATAAAACCAAATTTAAACTGTGACAACAACAAAAAGAAAGGGGGGAGAGGATGGAGATTAACAGTAGCAAAGGACGATGGAGTGCAAAAGTACTCACAAAATAGTGCGCTAAAATGAACAGGGTAGGAACCCTTTTCATTACCTAAAGGTAACCACCATTGAAAAAACCACCACATGGCGCAGTGGATAGAGCGTCGGACTGGGATGCGGAAGTACCCAGGTTCGAGACCCCAGAGGTCGCGCAAGGGCTCATCTGGCTTGAGCAAAGAGCTCGCCAGCTTGGACCCAAGGTCGCTGGCTCCAGCAGGGGGTTACTCGGTCTGCTGAAGGCCCGTGGTCAAGGCACGTGTGAGAAAGCAATCAATGAACAACTAAGAAGTCGCAAGGCGCAACGAGAAACTGATGACTGATGCTTCTCATCTCTCTCTGTTCCTGTCTGTCTGTCCCTGTCTATCTCTGCCTCTAAAAAAAAAAAAAAAAAAAAAAGAAAAGAAAAAACCACCACAGAAGCACGAGATAAAAAAGATAGCAACAGTAGAAAGATGTATGGAATACAACCAAATAAAAACAAAAGATAAAAAACCGAAAGAGAAGGATCAAACAAGACACAAAACTAACAGAAAGCAATCTATAAAATGGCAATAGGGAACTCACAAGTGTCAATAATTACACTAAATGTAAACGGATTAAACTCACCAATAAAAAGACACAGAGTAGCAGAATGGATTAAAAAAGAAAATCCAACTGTATGCTGCCTACAGGAAACGCATCTAAATAACAAGGATAAAAACAAACTCAAAGTGAAAGGCTGGAAAACAATACTCCAAGCAAATAACATCCAAAAAAAAGCAGGCGTAGCAATACTCATATCTGATAATGCTGACTACAAGACAACAAAAGTACTCAGAGACAAAAATGGCCATTTCATAATGGCTAAGGGGACACTGAATCAAGAAGACATAACAATTCTTAATATATATGCACCAAACCAAGGAGCACCAAAATATATTAGACAGCTACTTATTGACCTTAAAACAAAAACTGACAAAAATACAATCATACTTGGAGACCTCAATACACCGCTGACGGCTCTAGATCGGTCATCCAAACAGAGAATCAACAAAGATATAGTGGCCTTAAACAAAACACTAGAGCACCTGGATATGATAGACATCTACAGGACATTTCATTCCAAAGTGACTGAGTATACATTTTTCTCCAGTGTACATGGATCATTCTCAAGAATTGACCATATGTTGGGCCACAAAAACAACATCAGCAAATTCAGAAAAATCGAAGTTGTACCAAGCATATTTTCTGATCATAAAGCCTTGAAACTAGAATTCAACTGCAAAAAGGAGGAAAAAAATCCCACAAAAATGTGGAAACTAAACAACATACTTTTAAAAAATGAATGGGTCAAAGAGGAAATAAGTGCAGAGATCAAAAGTTATATACAGACTAATGAAAATGACAATACGACATATCAGAATCTCTGGGATGCAGCAAAAGCAGTGATAAGAGGGAAGTTCATATCACTTCAGGCATATATGAACAAACAAGAGACAGCCCAAGTGAACCACTTAACTTCACACCTTAAGGAACTAGAAAAAGAAGAACAGAAACAACCCAAAACTAGCCGAAGAAAGGAGATAATAAAAATCAGAGCAGAAATAAATGAAATAGAGAACAGTAAAACTATAGAAAAAATTAATAGAACAAAGAGCTGGTTCTTTGAAAAGATCAATAAAATTGACAAACCCTTGGCAAGACTTACCAAGGAAAAAAGAGAAAGAATTCATATAAACAAAATCCAAAATGAAAGAGGAGAAATCACCACGGACACTGTAGATATACAAAGAATTATTGTAGAATATTATGAAAAACTTTATGCCATTAAATTTAACAATCTAGAAGAAATGGATTAATTCCTAGAACAATACAACCTTCCTAGACTGAGTCAAGAAGAAGCAGAAAGCCTAAACAGACCTATCAGTAGAGAAATAGAAAAAACCATTAAAAACCTCCCCAAAAATAAAAGTCCAGGACCTGACGGCTATACCAGCGAATTTTATCAAACATTCAAAGAAGACTTGGTTCCTATTCTACTGAAAGTCTTCCAAAAAATTGAAGAAGAAGCAATACTTCCAAACACATTTTATGAGGCCAACATAACCCTCATTACCAAAACCAGGCAAGGATGGCACAAAAAAAGAAAACTACAGACCAATATCTCTAATGAATACAGATGCTAAAATACTAAACAAAATACTAGCAAATCGAATACAACAACATATTAAAAAAACAATACATCACGATCAAGTGGGATTCATCCCAGAATCTCAAGGATGGTTCAACATACGTAAAACGGTTAACATAATACATCATATCAACAAAACAAAGAACAAAAACCACATGATCTTATCAATAGACGCAGAAAAGGCTTTTGATAAAATACAACACAATTTTATGTTTAAGACTCTCAACAAAATGGGTATAGAAGGAAAATATCTCAACATGATAAAGGCCATATATGATAAACCATCAGCTAACATCATATTAAATGGCACAAAACTGAAGGCTTTCCCCCTTAAATCAGGAACAAGACAGGGTTGTCCACTCTCTCCACTCTTATTTAATGTGGTACTAGAGGTTCTAGCCAGAGCAATCAGACAAGACAAAGAAATAAAAGGCATCCATATTGGAAAAGAAGAAGTAAAGGTATCACTTTTTGCAGATGATATGATCCTATACATCGAAAAACCCAAAGAATCCACAAAAAGACTACTAGAAACAATAAGCCAATACAGTAAGGTCGCAGGATACAAAATTAACATACAGAAGTCAATAGCCTTTCTATATGCCAACAATGAAACAATTGAGAATGAACTCAAAAGAATAATCCCCTTCACAATTGCAACAAAAAAAAATAAAATACTTAGGAATAAACATAACAAAGAATGTAAAGGACTTATATAATGAAAACTATAAACCATTGTTAAGAGAAATTGAGAAAGATATAATGAGATGGAAGAATATTCCTTGTTCTTGGTTAGGAAGAATAAATATAATCAAGATGGCTATATTACCCAAAGCCATATACAAATTTAATGCAATTCCCATCAAAATTCCAATGACGTTTTTTAAAGAAATAGAGCAAAAAATCACCAGATTTATATGGAACTATAAAAAACCCCAAATAGCCAAAGCAATCCTAAAGAAAAAGAATGAAGCTGGGGGCATTACAATACCTGACTTCAAACTCTATTATAGGGCCACGACAATCAAAACAGCACACGCAGACCAATGGAACAGAATAGAAAGTCCAGAAATAAAACCACATATATATGGTCAAATAATTTTTGATAAAGGGGCCAAGAACATACAATGGAGAAAAGAAAGCCTCTTCAATAAATGGTGCTGGGAAAACTGGAAAGCCACATGCAAAAGAATGAAACTGGACTACAGTTTGTCCCCCTGTACTAAAATTAACTCAAAATGGATCAAAGATCTAAACATAAGACCTGAAACAATAAAGTACATAGAAGAAGACACAGGTACTCAACTCATGGACCTGGGTTTTAAAGAGCATTTTATGAATTTGACTCCAATGGCAAGAGAAGTGAAGGCAAAAATTAATGAATGGGACTACATCAGACTAAGAAGTTTTTGCTCAGCAAGAGAAACTGATAACAAAATAAACAGAAAGCCAACTAAATGGGAAATGATATTTTCAAACAACAGCTCAGATAAGGGCCTAATATCCAAAATTTACAAAGAACTCATAAAACTCAACAACAAACAAACAAACAATCCCATAAAAAAATGGGAAGAGGACATGAACAGACACTTCTCCCAGGAGGAAGTACAAATGGCCAACAGATATATGAAAAGATGCTCATCTTCTTTAGTTATTAGAGAAATGGAAATCAAAACTGCAATGAGATACCACCTCACACCTGTTAGATTAGCTATTATTAACAAGACAGGTAATAGCAAATGTTGGAGAGGCTGTGGAGAAAAAGGAACCCTCATACACTGTTGGTGGGAATGTAAAGTAGTACAACCATTATGGAAGAAAGTATGGTGGTTCCTCAAAAAACTGAAAATAGAACTACCTTATGACCCAGCAATCCCTCCACTGGGTATATACCCCAAAAACTCAGAAACATTGATATGTAAAGACACATGCAGCCCCATGTTCATTGCAGCATTGTTCACAGTGGCCAGGACATGGAAACAACCAAAAAGCCCGTCAATAGAAGACTGGATAAAGAAGATGTGGCACATATACACTATGGAATACTACTCAGCCATAAGAAATGATGACATCGGATCATTTACAGCAAAATGGTGGGATCTTGATAACATTATACGAAGTGAAATAAGTAAATCAGAAAAAAACAGGAACTGCATTATTCCATACGTAGGTGGGACATAAAAGTGAAACTAAGAGACATTGATAAGAGTGTGGTGGTTACCGGGGGAGGGGGGAAAGGGAGAGGGAAAGGGGGAGGGGCACAAAGAAAACTAGATAGAAGGTGACAGAGGACAATCTGACTTTGGGTGATGGGTATGCAACATAATTGAAAGACAAGATAACCTGGACTTGTTGATCTTTGAATATATGTAACCTGATTTATTGATGTCGCCCCATTAAAAAAATAAAATTATAATTAAAAAAAAAAAAGAAAAAAAAAAAAAAGAGAGAGAAAAAAAAAAGAAAATCCTGTAGTAAAGAGAATTTGCTTCCTTTCAGCTGCTAATAGATAGTAAGGCTTAAAATCACAGCTCACTATCTCTATGATATTAAGCATTACTTTACCTCTTTTTGTAACTACTTCCTCATCTCTAAAGATAGGATAATAAAAACACCTATACCGGCCCTGGCCGGTTGGCTCAGCGTTAGAGAGTCGGCCTGGCTTGCAGGGAGCCCGGGTTCAATTCCCGGCCAGGGCACACAGGAGAAGCGCCCATTTGCTTCTCCACCCACCCCCCTTCCTCTCGGTCTCTCTCTTCCCCTCCCACAGCCAAGGCTCCATTCGAGCAAAGATGGCCCGGGCTGGCCCGGGCGCTGGGGATGGCTCCTTGGCCTCTGCCCCAGGCGCTAGAGTGGCTCTGGTCGTGGCAGAGCGATGCCCCGGAGGGGCAGAGCATCGCCCCCTGGTGGGCGTGCCGGGTGGATCCCGGTCAGGCACATGTGGGAGTCTGTCTGACTGTCTCTCCCCGTTTCCAGCTTCAGAAAAATACAAAAAACAAAACAAAACAAAAAAACCACCTATACCTTGTATGTAGTTATGCATATTATATGCATAATGTATATAAAGAATCCAGGATAGTAGCTGGTACAAAGGTCTCAATAAATTTCAATGTCCATGTGAAGTGGCCCTTTTACTTGTCTATTGTAACAAATTCAGTATTTCTGAGAGGGTCAGAAAAAGAAAAATGACTTTTTCTTCAGTCTGCCATGCAGGATGAGGAAAACCAAGTGAAAGTGCTGAAAAGAACACTGGGCTCAGTGGTAACAAACTCAAGTTTAGTCACTAATTAGCCAAGTGATTCTAAAAAGCTTTTCTAACCTTATTTATTTATTTGTTTATTTATTTTACAGGGACAGATAGTGAGTCAGAGAGAGGGATAGATAGGGACAGAAAGACAGGAACGGAGAGATGAGAAGCATCAATTATCAGTTTTTCATTGGGACACCTTAGTTGTTCATTGATTGCTTTCTCATATGTGCCTTGACTGCGGGCCTTCAGCAGACCGAGTAACCCTTTGCTCAAGCCAGCAACCTTGGGTCCAAGCTGGTGAGCGTTTTGCTCAAACCAGATGAGCCTGCGCTCAAGCTGGCAACCTCGGGGTCTTGAACCTGGGTCCTCGGCATCCCAGTCCGACGCTCTATCCACTGCGCCACCATAGGTCAGGCCATACTCATTTTATGTTCATGTTTCAACAAAATTCAAACAAAAATAAGACCAACAAGATTCTCATTTTATGTCAACATTAATTTTTTAAAAAACATTTCTCATTAACAGTTTTAGTCAAGAATGAGAGTACAATAATATAGAAAACCTAGATTTATTTGTTAAGCTATTACAAAGACAAAACAATTATCTGTACTACTCTGAGGACTTGAACCCAATTTCATGTGTTCTATTACAGAAACTGAAATAAGAGGCTGGAAATTAAAGGATATAACCTAAGTGGTTATAACAGAACAGACTGGTAAAATACGGTAAAAGGAGCAAAAGCTAGTCAGAAGCATTTGTGTTAGTATGTCTGGCTGGGATGTTTCCAAAGAGGTTCCCTAGAGACGCCTGAATGAATTAGTCTGGGTCCCAAATTAGTAAAAAGATCCTTACCCCTGTGAAGAATAAGCAGAGACCAGTCTTCCCGAGGTCTTCGTCTTTCTTTTCTAAGGGTAAGGATATCCTTAGGCCCTAAAGAGTTGTATCCTTGATTCAGCCTCTCTCCCATCCAGTCTACTAACATCTTCAAGTGCTTATGTATTTTCACCACATAGCCCTGCGAAGTTCCTGAAGATGCATACACTGAAGGCAAGAATTACAGGCCTACTCAGAGGGTATCTAGACACAGAGAGTTTGGGGATAAATGATAAACTACAAATATCCTCTTGGTTAATTCACCTTTGTTAATAATAAAGGTCATAGTTTCTTCTGCTGGTGACAAGTTGTCTCAGTACAGTCTGTCTCAAGGAAGAACCGGTTCAGGTAAGTTTTGGAGAAGAAAAAATACTTTCATCATCACCCACTCCACAGAGGAAAAGGCACCAGGTTCTCTCCTAAAGTTGTGAGCTGAATCTGAAAAACAAAGGTTTACAGTGTTTGTAATAATAATAGCTATTATTTATTGAATGCCTAGTCAAGAGTGCCACGAAACTTAGATATTATTACATCTCAGTCTTCACAACAATCCTGCCAGGTAGTTATCATCATCTCCATTTTTCAGATTAGAAAAGATTAGAGAAAGTATATGCCTTGTCCAAAGATGCACAGCTGATACATGGTAGAGCTGTGATTTCACTATTAATGTGCCTTTCCCTCCACCCCATCTCATGTGTTGAGAGGTTGTAGCTCTATTATCTTGAAATTTTTATTTTAAAAAATTTACTTTTTCTTGTGGGAGAGACAGAGAGAGTCAGAGAGAGGGAAAGATAGGGGCAGACAGACAGGAAGGGAGAGAGATGAGAAACATCAATTCTTCATTGCAGTTCCTCAGTTGTTCATTGATTGATTTCTCATATGTGCTTTGACCGGGGGCTACAGCAGACCGAGTGACCCCTTGCTCAAGCCAGCAACCTTGGGATCAAGCTGGTGAGCCTTGCTCAAACCAGATGAGCTTGCGCTTAGCTGGCAACCTCGGTGTCTCAAACCTGGGTCCTCCACATCCCAGTCCGACGCTCTATCCACTACGCCACCACTTGGTCAGGCTTAAAATTTCTTATTTATTTTTAAGTGAGAAAAGGGGAGATAGTGAGAGACTCCTGCATGTACCCTGACCAGGATCCACCCAGCAACCCCCACCTGGGGCCAATGCTTGAGTCAACCATGCTATTTTTAGTGCCTGAGGCCGATACTTGGACATATCCAGCTATCCTCAGCACCTGGGGCTGACACTAGGACTGTGATGGCGAACCTTTTTACAAAAACCGCCCACTTTTGCAGTGCTGGTCAACCTGGTCCCTCCTGCCCACTAGTGGGCATTCCAGCTTTCATGGTAGGCGGGTAGTGGAGCAACGAAACAGTGCCACGATTGCCCCACCATGAAAGCTCGAACGCCCACTAGTGGGTGGGAGGGACCAGGTTGACCAGCACTGCAAAAGTGGGCGGTTTTTATAAAAAGGTTTGCCATCACGGCACTAAGACTAACCAAACTATCCTCCGTACCTACAGCCAATGCTCAAACCAATCAAGCAACTGGGTACAGAAGGGGAAGAGGAAGAAGAAGAGAAGCAGATGATCACTTCTCATATGTGTCCCAACTGGGAATCAAACCCAGGACATCTGCATGCTGGGCTGACGATCCTCACTGAGCAACCAGCCAGGGCCCATTATCTTGAAAATTTTGGGGTTTTTTTATTGTTTGTTTGTTTGTTTTTTACAGAGACAGAGAGAGAGTCAGAGTGAGGGATAGACAGGGACAGACAGACAGACAGGAATGGAGAGATGAGAAGCATCAATCATTAGATTTTCGTTGCACATTGCAACACTTTAGTTGTTCATTGATTGCTTTCTCATGTGCCTTGACCGCGGGCCTTCAGCAGACCGAGTAACCCCTTGCTTGAGCCAGCGACCTTGGGTCCAAGCTGGTGAATTTTTGCTCAAACCAGATGAGCCCACACTCAAGCTGGCGACCTCGGGGTCTCAAACCTGGGTCTTCCACATCCCAGTCCGACGCTCTATCCACTGCGCCACCGCCTGGTCAGGCTATCTTGAAATTTTTAATCGTTATATAAATGCTCTAATTATTCCTTGTCCATTCCTTAAAAGTAAATACAATTCTAAGTGATTAAAAATTTACAGACATTGTTTGGAATTCAGGTCAATTTTCCAGATGAAGAACCTGTATAAACCTTATGAATAAAATATCTGCCCCAGCTGAAACATAAAATGAATAGAAAACAAATCATCACCTCATTAGAAAGCTTGTGGCTATTTTATGGTTATTTCACCATAAAATGACATTACAAAAGAATCCTAACATTTCTCACCAGGAATCTGCAGTAATGTCCCATTTG
This sequence comes from Saccopteryx bilineata, assembly GCF_036850765.1. Taxonomy (NCBI): domain Eukaryota; kingdom Metazoa; phylum Chordata; class Mammalia; order Chiroptera; family Emballonuridae; genus Saccopteryx; species Saccopteryx bilineata. Next base: position 343,298,195 of record NC_089490.1, on the reverse strand, counting down.
TGTAACCATTAGTGAGAGACCAAATGAGTTTCTCATAATTGTTATTAACAGAGTGGTGGTGTTCTCTGAACAGTCTATTTTTCAAAATATATGTGAAAGCCAAAGATAAAAAAAAATCTGTTTCCCATTTTCAATAAAAGATACAAAATAAGTATTACTGAACTGAAAAACCAACATGCTATAAAGAACAGGTAAGAAAAGACTTAAGTTTGTCCCAAAAGATTTTCCATGAAATAAAATACAGAAGTATTAACATCTAAAACTATAAAATCTGAAAATTAAAGTTAACAGAGCTCCAGAGACAGAAATAGAATTTTTTAGCTAACTGCAAAGGAGATGTTGCTAATTTTAGACTGTATGGTTACCAATGACAGAAGTAAATGTGTGGAAATAAAAATTAAATACAATATTTAAAGAAAGAGATATAAATCGCAGAACCTTAAGAGATTATTTTCTGATAGCTTAACTAGCAGCATCCGAGATGAAAGCAGAGATCCATTATTAAATTAATTTACTGTTAGGATAAGAAGCAATGTTATATTCATAACAGTGATAATTTGGAAGGTAAATGAAACTTGGAAATAATGAATTTAACAACCTAATTAGAAGAGTCAAACCAAAATATATAAATCTTGCCATAATATAACCTGCTTTTAATAAATTAAAGGATCTGGATGTAAGTAGCATCTCAAAGTCTAGAACAGGGGTCCCCAAACTACGAGGCCATTTATCCGGCCCCTGCTGCACTTCTGGAAGGGGCACCTCTTTCATTGGTGGTCAGTGAGAGGAGTACATTGACCATCTCATTAGCCAAAAGCAGGCCCATAGTTCCCATTGAAATACTGGTCAGTTTGTTGATTTAAATTTACTTGTTCTTTATTTTAAATATTGTATTTGTTCCCGTTTTGTTTTTTACTTTAAAATAAGATATGTGCAGTGTGCATAGGGATTTGTTCATAGTTTTTTTTTATAGTCCGGCCCTCCAATGATCTGAGGGACAGTAAACTGGCCCCCTGTGTAAAAAGTTTGGGGACCCCTGGTCTAGAAGAAAGTTAGTATTCAAGAAAATGCCATTAGGTCAGAGGTAGGAAGACATTAGAGAGGAGAAAGAGGGATAGAAATTTATCAGTGTGCATGTACAGGAACACATCAATATTCCTGTCTCTCTCTCAAATAAATAAGTAAAACCTTATCAGTGTGAAAACCTTACAGCTTCTAAAGAAGGGCTGCTAGGATTATTAGTCTTAGTTTTGTATGATATGAACTATGGTACAAAGTTACATGACCTTTAGTTATTATCTAACACACAGTTGAGATCTCAAGCTGGCAAAAGACAATTGATTTTTCAGAACATGTTGCAAATTAAATAGGCACAAACTGCAGGCGAAACCCAGGAGAAGGTCAGAGGAGAGAAAATTGAAAATTCGCTCTTCTATCAGGAAAAGCAGGTATGAAGCAATTTGGGAAATGATAGCTTTTGGACAACTGTATACGGACTTGTTATGGTTTGGAAAATCTGCCTTGAACAGCAAGGTGCTGGGACCTTGGCTCGCCATTATTTTCAGAAGTAGAGAAGACAATAGAAGAATATGATTAAGGCTTAAACTAAGTTGGGAATTACTTCTATTAATACTTCCTCCCTACTTTGAATACCAGAGAGTTGCAGCAAATCTGTTTTCTTTTTCTTTTTCACAGAGCGAAACTTTATTCATTTGGGATTTGAAAGATTTATACATTATATTATTCTATTGCAGGAAACCATAATTTTATAATGATACCAAGAACATACAATAACTGATATTAGGTTAATAAAATGTTGCTGGTTGAAGACAGTAAATACATGTGTCTATTTGCTGCTTATGTATTTAAATTTATTATGTTGACATGGTTTCAAGTGTCCCACTCAACAGAGTACCCTCTACATTGCATTGTGCCCCCCAAGCCCGATGCAAAGTCTCTTTCCACCCCCTTCTACCCCCCTTTGTCCCCTTCCCTCTACTCCACCCTTCACTCTGGCCATTGCTCCCTTTCTGTATGTTATGTGTATGATTTTTTTTTATGTGTATGATTTTGACTAATCCCTTCACCTTCTTTGATCCTGTCTCTCTTCCCCCTTCCCTCTGACAGCTGTCCATCTGTTCCCTGTGACCCTGCCTGTTTCTATTTTGTTCCTCATTTTATTGTGCTCATTAGATTCCACATATAAGCGAGATCATATGGTGTTTGTCTTTCTCTCACTGACTTATTTTACTTTGCATAATAATCTCCAGATCCATTCATGCTGTCTTGGTAAGTATCTCCTTTCATTCATTTCATTCATTCATTCATTCATTCATTCATTTCTTTCCTTCCTTCATTCATTTCATTCATTCCAGTTGAGTAGTATTCCACTATGTAAATGTACTACAGCTTTTTTATTCACTTGTCCACTGATGGACACTTGGGCTATTTCCAGATCTTGGCTATTGTAAACAACACTGCAATGAACATGAAGGTGCATAACTTCTTTTAAATTAGTGTTTTAGGATTTTTAGGATATAGTCCTAGAAGTGGAAGCCCTGGCCTGTTGGCGCAGTGGTAGAACATTGGCCAGGCATGTGGAAGTCCTGGGTTCGATTCCTGGCTAGGACACATAGGAAAAGCGCCCATCTGCATCCCCCTTCCCCCTCTCCTTCCTCTCTAGCTCTCTCTTCCCCTCCCGCAGCCAAGGCTCCATTGGAGCAGTTGGCCCGGGTGCTGAGGATGGCTCCGTGGCCTCCACCTCAAGCACTAGGATGGCTCCGGTAGCAAAAGAGCAACGTCCCAGATGGGCAGAACATTGCCCCCTAGCAGGCTTGCTGGGTGGATCCTGGTCAGGCGCATGTGGGAATCTGCCTCTCTGCCTTCCTGCTTCTCACTTCAGAAAAATACAAAAAACAAACAACAAAAAAAAGAAGTGGGATAGCTGGGTCATAAGGTAGTTCTATTTTTAATTTATTGAGGAACCACCATACTGTATTCCACAGTTGCTGCACAAATCTGCTTTCCCACCAATAGTGTAGCAGGGTTCCCTTTTCTCCACACCCTCACTAGCACTTGTTTGATGATTTGTTAATGAGCCCACTAGTGGGCATGCCGGGTGGATCCCTGTCGGGCGAATGCGGGAGTCTGTCTGTCTCTCCCTGTTTCTAGCTTCAGAAAAAATACCAAAAAAAAAAAAAAGAAAAAAAAGAAAAAGCTTTTAAGTTGATATGGTCCCATGTTTATTTTGTCCTTCATTTCCCTCGGCTGTGGAGATATATTGGCAAAAGTATTGCTACGAGAGATGTCTGAGAGTCTACTGCCTATGTTTTTTTCTTCTAGGATTTTCATGGTTTCATGACTTACATTTAAGTCTTTTATCTATTTTGAGTTTATCTGTGAATGGTGTAAGTTGGTGGTCTAGTTTCATTTATTTGCATGTACCTGTCCAATTTTCCCAATGCCATTTATTAAAGAGACTGTCTTTACTGCATTGTATACTCTTGCCTCATTTGTCAAATATTAATTGACCATAAATGCATGGGTTTATTTCTGGGTTCTCTGCTCTGTTCCATTGATCTGTATGCCTGTTCTTATGCCAGTACCAGGCTATTTTGTCTACAATGGCCTTGCAGTATAGCTTGGCTGTATCAGAAAGTCTGGTATCTCCCACTTTGTTCTTCATTTTCAAGGTTGCTAAGGCTATTTGGGTTCTTTTGTTGGTTCCATATAAATTTTTGGAATATTAGTTCAAGATCTGTAAAGTATATGACATTGATACTCTAATAAAATTTGCTTTGAATCTCTAGATTGCTTTGGGTAGTATGGACATGTTAATTCTTCCTATCCATGAACACAGTATATGCTTCCACTTGTTTGTATCTTCCTTGATTTCTTATCTGCTCATTTTGTCTATTAGGTAACTCTGCTCTGAATCTCAAATTTGTTGTGATGTCTTTATGATGAAAGTGGGCTCAGTGTTATTAACCTCCAGGCTACCTGAGCTTTTTGCTCTAGGACTGTTTCTCTTTTTTCTTTTTTTTTTACAGAGACAGAGAGAGAGTCAGAGAGAGGGATAGACAGGGACAGACAGACAGGAACGGAGAGATGAGAAGCATCAATCATTAGTTTTTCACTGCGTATTGCAACACCTTAATTATTCATTGATTGCCTTCTCGTACATGCCTTGACCACAGGCCTTCAGCAGACCAAGTAGCCCCTAGCTTGAGCCAGCGACCTTGGGCTCAAGCTGGTGAGCTTTTGCTCAAACCAGATAAACCCTCGCTCAAGCTGGCGACCTTGAGGTTTCAAACCTGGGTCTTCCGCATCCCAGTCCAACGCTCTATCGACTGCGCCACCGCCCGGTCAGGCTAGGACTGTTTCTTGAGAGTTGTATTTACCGTCCCATTATATATGATCTTGAATGCTGTTGATCCTTTCATAGGTGGAGTTCACCTTCAGGCTCACTGGCTGGCTCTGAGGATCAACCTTGATCACATGTATTAGATGCTGTGCAGCGTTTGAACTCGGAGGCGTAGCAGCAGGGTCTGGTGCCTGCAGGACTCCTCCTTTGGGCATGTTGCTTGTGTGGCTAGTTCAGTCTAGCATTGGTGTGGTCTGTCACTCACTACTGGTTGTTTTGGTTCTGGACCCTCCTGGGCTGGTTTTAGATACAGGTTGATGACACACATTGTTTATAACCCACCATGGGCTACCTGTCTAGAGCTACCACTCTGTTTATTGTTTATGTCTGCATTTTCTGTGCCAGGGTGTGTGAGGGTGGGGCCAACCTGTATATAAGGATTGACTTTGTCCTGCTTAAAGATGACAACAACTCCATAAAAGTACCCAGTTCCTTAAGAGTTGCCTTTATTTTCCGCTGCTCCATCCCCTCTTGCAGTTGCCTGGTCTTCCCACAGTGTTCTGCAGAATGGGCTCAGACTGCCCTCACCCTACCAACCCCTGCACAGGTTGCAAGCTTGGTGGGTTAGGGCAAATGAGGTTGGGGAGACAACATTAGTGGGACCCTCCCTACTTGGGAGGTCTCTTAGTCAGGAGCTCAGTATGGGGAAGGGGGCCTCTACTCCAGAACTAGTCCCTCAGCCACTGCTGGATACTCCAATTCTATATCTCACCAGAGAGGTGAGCAGCAGGTTCAGGTTAGACAGAGCCAACTGTCACCTCCGTATTAAGTTCTTTTAGCTGAGGAGTCCCTGGTCTCAGGGAGGACGACTGCAAAAGTCTTCTACTGGGACTGATTGTGACCCTTCACCCAGTACTGGAGAATGACTCAACAGAGGGGTTCCAGTGGCTGTCCCCCACAGTGTCTTTCCCTGGGCCACCAATTTCACATTCTCCTCATGCAACTCTTGTCCTTGTAGCCCTCCCTCCACCAGAGCCCCGGGTAAGTAGCTGTGAGATTTTCTGCATTGGCCCTTTAAGACGGTGCCTATGTCTCTGAGAACTCCTGTCTCTATCTCACAGGTAGAAACCTTGCCTCTCTTCACTGTCAAATGCAATTTGGGCACCCCTTCTAGGCTCTGGTGCTCTAGGCTGGGGCACCCAGCCTGGGGGTTAGGACCGTCACTCACCTCTAAGGGCAAACCTCCCTGCAGCTGAGATGTCCCTCTGGACTCTCAGCTGCCACTCACTCCTGGAAGCAGGAACAGTCCTTTCCATGTCTCCGCCCTTCCTATCAGTCTGGATGTGGCTTCCTCTGTGAATCTGTGGTTACAGGCCAGGCTCCTCTTCATCTAGTCCGAGGTGGCTTTTCAGGATGACTGTTCTTAAATTTAGTTATAACTACAGTTTGGTCTTGGGTGAAGGAATGTGGAATATCTGTCCACCTACTCCATTGTCATCTATCTCTGTGTTTTCTGATGAACATGTTAAAGTTTCAAACATCACAAATGGCAAAAAGTGACTCAAGAGCAGAGCAGAACATAAGCCTCAGGCTCTGCAGCCCCCACCCCACCTGAGCAACCCGAGTACGCTCCAGTTCTGAGTCAAGGGATGTCATTCTCCTCAGTTCACTGAAGATGGCTGGATCTTGTTCTTCCATATACTCTCAGTGCCTGGCGTGGGTTCAAGTACTCAGTAAAAACCCACATAATTTTCAATAATTTCAGAAATGAATAACTAACATTTTTCCAAACTGTTAATTTTATAAAGTTTTCCTGAAGTATGAAAATAAAAATTATTTGACAGAATTTTCATGTTCAGTGAAAAAAGAACAAAAGAAATTACTTACCCCAAAACACCATAAAATAATTTTCAGTGATCAACATCTGCATCCTCAAACTGTCCAGCAACTGTGGGTGTAGTATCTACCTCCATCCCATCTGAAAAAAAAATTAACTGCTGAGCAACAGCCTCCCAAGCATTTCAGACAGGTAAGGGTTCAGCTTATATTTCAACCAGAAGGAAGCTAGTGCCCTCTGCTGGTAAGAGTTCCTATTTCTTTCTCTTTTGAAAATTCAAGTATCAAGGAACTAATTGAGATATAAAAATGCAACCTGTGGATTTAAGCCAACATAAAATGAGTCTAAACACTTAACATTTACTTCATACATTTTCAATCTCAACAATAAATAATGCTACGTAGGAACTTGCAAACACAGTAAGCACCAACTGCTCACTCTTGACAGAACTGTACTAAAGATTTCTGTGCAACTTTTTTTTTTAAGGTATGAAGTCCTATCCTCACAAAGCTTATGACATAATTGAGGAGAAAAGACAAAGTAAACCAAGCTTCCTGTTCATCTTACCTCATTTAAAAAAGGAGGGGGGCTGACCAGGTGGCAGTGCAATGGATAGAGTGTCAGCTTGGGGTGCTAAGGACCCAGGTTCAAAACCCTGAGGTCACCAGCTTGAGTGTGGGGTCACAGACATGACCCCACGGTCGCTGGCTCGGCTGGAGCCCTGGAGCTTCTCATCCCTTTCCTTCCTGTCCCCCCCAACTGGCCCTTGCTTAAAAAAGGGGGGAGGAAAAAAGGGGGGGAGGAAAAAGGGGGGGGGAGGAAATTAGGACAAGAAAAGGAAAGCCGTCTAGAAAGAACTGTTTATGCCTGCTTTCTCCATATCCTCAGTTCCCATTTACCCCTCAATTCCTCAGTCCACCACAGACTGGCTTCTGCCTGCAGCCCCCCTACAACGCACCAACTGGACATCCATCCAGCAGGCCCCCAAACTGTAACACGAATCTACAAGTAACTCATCATCTTCCACACAGAAAATGTTCCTACTTCCTGTCTTGCTAAAGGATACCTCTTAACCTGCCCCATCCAGAAACCCCCACCACATCTCTAACTTCTGTTGCTGCTACCTCTTAAATATCTCCCAAATCTGTTAAGTCTTTTGACATCCACCACCACTACCTAATTTAGGCCTTACTTAACAGGGCTTCTCTTCTTTCCTCCAGTATTTCCCTCTGCAATTAATTTTCCATTTCACAGCTTCAGAAACACGAATCAAACTAAAATTTTTTCATGGCTTCCCACTGACCTAAGTATAAAGTTGAAATTCTTTAACTCAGCTTCAAGTTCCTTTACGATACAGCCCAGTTCACTATCCACTTTATCTGTTGCTATAACTACTCTTCACACTCAGAGTTTCAGACATAATGAACTACTTTCAGTTCCCAAAGCTGAATGGTCTCTTGCACCTTTACACATGGCTAATCCCTTTACCTGCCTCTCTCCCCAACCTATATATCTCTTCACCAGGGTGACTTTTATTCATCTTTCAAACCTTGGCTTAGATGTCACTTACTTCATGAACCTTGATTCTCTAAGCCTGACTATCCAGGCCAGGTGAAGGGCCCCTGTATCTCAATGCTGGACTACACTATACTACCCAATAAATTAATTTATTTTTCGCTCCACTAAAACTGGTAAGATGATAGTAACCTCATCTCTCGAAAACTGCTGTATTCTCTGTATCCCGTCCAGTAGCTCAATAAACACCTCAACATAAATAAGCACATGAAGCACTGAAATGCCACTAGTGGACAGCACATGTACTTAACGGCAAAGACTGAAATTTACTAAAACAGATCTCAGGTGTTCTCTCCACACAAACACAAGGTAACTAGGTACAGAAATGGAATTTAATTAACTTGACTATAGTAGTCATTTCACTATGTATATGTATATCAAAACATCAAGTTATACACCTTAAATATACACAATTTTTATTTTAAAGTTCTAAAAATAAACCACTTTTTAAAAAAGAAAATGTACAAGTGAAATTAAATAAATAAGTGGCAAAAAGAATGAAGTGGGTACTCAGGAGTCAGAAGATGGGCAATGGTATATACCGAAGAAGCTGATATGCTAATGAGGCTTAGGAATAAAAGTCCAAAGAAAAATCTCTTTACAAAGTGTTTGCAACCTTAAAATTGTTTGTTACAAAGCATTAAATAAAGAATTTTACATTGAAAAAACAACGCTTCAATGACGATAGGCTCTTTGATGGTCAAGAGCCCTCTCCAGTCAATCACTGTAATAAAAAAAAAGATTACATCTTGCATGCTTTCAGCTAAGAGTTTGGTAGAGAACTAGAAATTATTTGAGGTATCTCCTTTTAAATATACCAATAAAAGAAAAAGACAGTAAATAAGTATTTTGTGTCACTAAATAGTAAAAGTGTTAAAATTCTGTAGCCACACAAAATATTAACATATATTAAATACAGTACATATAAGATGCAAAAAAAATGCTTATAACAGTGCCTTGTACGTTAGCTCACTTAATCCTCTCACCACTTATTAGCTATTTGGCATAAAGCAAGTATGTGACCTTTCTATGCCTTAGTTTCTTCATCTGTAAAATGGGGATAATAACATCTGCCACAGAGGGTTCTTGGAAGGATTAAATGGGTAAATATTTGTCATATGCTTAATCAGGGGCTGGTACAAAAGAGCACTACCTAAATGTCTTACTGAGGATAGTAGGAACAAGACTGAAGACATTTGGGGCAAAGACAGGGTTGTCTCTTCAGAGTGAAGACTTTGAACTTTATATGTTGAGTATCACTGGACCACTGGAGAAGAAATCCTTATAGAGGAGTGATATACAGTGTTCTCAGAAGATTAATATGGTAGGAAGGGATGATAGCGGCAAAAAGTTTACTACTCTAAATACTGTATGAGAAAAAAGAGCCTAGGTTTGGAGAATAGTAGGAATAATAACAAGGAGATCTAAAAGTCATTTCAAGGAAAATCCATGGAACTCAGTATTGGAATGAATAAGAGAATGAAAGGTAAAGGATAAATCAAAAAAATACTTTAAGAATCTAATTAAATTAGGATACTTAGAAAAGAAAACCAGTCTAATAGAGAAAATACTTACAAAGCAGCTTACAAATATAACTAAAGCATAAACATTTAAAACCACTTAAGGTCCAGATATTTGTCACAAAAAGAGAATCCAAGTTTTCTGAATGCTGCCTAGCCCTTTAAATCAACTATCCTACTTTTGCATATAACGATGTAAAAATTCATTTTAAATTCATTTTAAAAATAAAAATGGCAGCATTGCCTGACCAGGCACTGGCACAGCGGACAGAGTGTGGACTAGGACACAGAGAACCTAGGTTCGAAATCCTGAGGTTTCTGGCTTGAGCGCGGGCTCATCTGGCTTGAGCATGGGATCGTAGACATTGCCTCATGGTCGCTAGCTTGAGTCCAAAAGTTGCTGGCTTGAAGCCCACGGTCACTGGCTTGAGCAAGGGGTTACTCGCACTACTGTAGCCCCCTGGTCAAGGCACATATGAGAAAGCAATCAATGAACTATTAAGGTACCACAATGAAGAACTGATGCTTATCTCTTACCCTTCCAGTCTGTCTGTCCCTGTCTGTCCTTCTCTCTCTGTCACAAAATGTTTCTCTCCCTCTCCCTTCCTTTCTCTCTCTAAAATCAATTAAAAATATTTTTTAATTGACTGTGAACATAGACTATTTTGTAGTTAAAAGTGAGAGCAGTGGAGGAAGAGAGACAGACTCCCACATGCACCCCAACCAGGATCCACTCAGCAAGCCCCCTATGGGGTGATGCTCCTCCCATCTGGGGCGTTGCTCTGCTGCTCAGCAACTGAGGTGTTTTAGCGCCAGAGGCAGAGGCCACAGAGCCATCCTCAGTGCCTGGGTTCAACTCACTTGAGCCAATCAAGCCATGGCTATGGAACAGTGGGGAGGGAGGAAATGAGGGAGAGAGAAAGAGGGGAAGGGTGGAGAAGCAGATGGTCACTTCTGTGTGCCCTGACCAGGTTTTGAAACCAGGACATCCATATGCGGGGCCGATGTTCTACCACTGAGCCAACCAGCTGGGGCCAGGAAAAAAGTTTTAAAAAATTTATAGAAGCACTCCCATTCTGTTTTCTGTTTTTATAAACCACACTATAAAGAGTTAATTCTGAGACTTCTCTTAAGTTTCTTTCTTTTTTTTATTATGTGGAAGGCAGAAAGGCAGAGAGACTCCCACATGCACCCCAACCAGGATCCATCCAGCAAACCTTCTATGGGGCAATGCTCTGCCCATCTGGGGCTTGCTCTGTTGCTTGGCAAGTGAGCTATTTTAGCACCTGAGGCAAGGCCATAGAGCCATCCTCAGCTACCAGGGCCAACCTGCTCTAGCCATTCAAGCCATGGCTATGGGAGGGGGGAGAGAGAGAGAGAGAGGTGGGGAAGGGGTAGAGAAGCAGATGGTGGCTTCTCTGTGGTGTACCCTGACCGGGAATCAAACTGAGACTTCCACAGGCTAGGCCAACACTCTATCACTGAGCCAATTGGCCAGGGCATCTCTTAATTTCCGAAAGAACCTATACCCATTTCTTCACAGCTTCCCTTGTTGCGTAAGTGATTATCTAAATGTTCGCACCGAGGAAAAAAGATACTTACCTTCATAATCTCTTACTGAATCTTCTGTCCGGACTCCAGCCATGTTATACTGGCTGCTCACTGACTGAGAAAGCATTCCTTCTAATCTCTCCAATGTGGCCTGGCCTTCGGCTGTTAAATGGGATAATCCTTCTTCATAGGTGTAAAATGTAGGGATGTCCCCCTGCCCTTGTTCTGAACAAATAAAAAACTTTTAAGCTATTATAACACAATGAGAAAAAAAATACTTAATAACACATTTACTGAAGGTAAGGTATGGTGCAAAAAGGTGTTTCAACATCCATTTAACACATATAGGCCACTGTTGAAGAGAGAAAAAAGAATGTCCCTACCCTCTAGGATGAGAAGAGATCCCAAGAGATAGTCAATAAACAGCAATTCCCTAAGATCAAATGTCCAGGGACCAGAAGGAAAAGAGGGTGTTCCTGAGGCCAGGGAGTCTTATATTATTCTAAGATGGGAAATTTACAGATGAGTGCAAATTGATTTGTTATTGTCATTAAAGGTTTTTTCCTTATTAAAAAACATGTTCCTTTTAAAAATAAGAAATTCTGGAAAATCCAGAGGATTAAAAAAAAAAAAAGAATCATCCATAAATCTCCGCTGAGAATGTATTTAGCTATACAAAGGAGAATGCCAGAAATAAGTCTGTCTCAGGTGAAGAAGCAGATACTCATGGAGGAAAGGGCTTGGACAGCCAGACTGGTGACAGGACACCATGGGGAAGGGAAAGAGAATAGCAGGCACCTCGACCTACAAGACTCGACCAAGTCACTGACTGCATTCTGGTCTGGGGGAAGTAAGGGGAAGTACTCTTAGATAAACAAGGTCTAGTTCTAGAAAAAAGAAATAATTGGCAATGAGTTGTCTAAAGAAATATGCTAAAGATGTAGGTGACACAGACTTTAAGTGATAAAGAGAAGGCTTGTTCCCTTGTAGCAGCTGCCTCAACTTAAAAGACACTCTCCTGACCACCCACTTTCCTAACTACAATTTTCTTTCCTTCCACTTATCTCTATCCATTTTCTCCCCATCACCCCAATAATATCTATTTTTTACCATCAAACTTGGAAAACCCATAAATTTTTCCAATTTGGCTTACACATGAATTATGCTATTCACTTTCATTCATTATATTATATGGTCACTTGAGATATAAAGATCTATAATCTCATCCCCTTAGTACAAATAAATACTTAAAATGAAACACACACTTTAAAAAAATCCATTTCACTAACCATGTGCTTCCACATCATATTCTTCTCCATCGTAATCATCTGAATCTTCATCCTCAGGATCTGGATGCAAAGCCTGGCATTCACACATTGCAGTGAACATGGCCTCCACTGAACAAGGAAATTAAATTATAATTAATATTTCTTTCTGGCCAACGCGTAATAACATTTAATTAAATAACAACCAGTGCAGGCCCTGGCCGGTTGGCTCAGTGGTAGAGCGTCGGCCTGACGTGCGTTAGTCCCGGGTTCGATTCTCGGCCAGGGTACACAGGAGAAGCGCCCATCTGCTTCTTCACCCCTCCCCCTCTCCTTCCTCTCTGTCTCTCTCTCTCTTCCCCTCCAGCAGCGAGGCTCCATTGGAGCAGAGATGGCCCGGGTGCTGGGGATGGCTCCTTGGCCTCTGCCCCAGGCGCTGAAGTGGCTCTGGTTGCGACAGAGCGATGCCCCGGAGGGGCAGAGCGTCGCCCCCTGGTGGGCGTGCCGGGTGGATCCTGGTCGGGCGCATGCAGGTGTCTGTCTGACTGTCTCTCCCGGTTTCCAGCTTCAGAAAAAATACAAAAAAAAAAAAAAAAAAAAAAAATAACAACCAGTGCAAATAAATATGAGTGAACAAGAGGTACATTAGGGTCCCAATATTCACAAAAACCTGCCATGCCAAGGAGAATCAATCTTGAAAAGTACTGGATAGCAATGAAAAAGTCACAAAATAATAAGAGTTCATTTCAAGATACTGCGATCTCTTCATGCCTGGTGGGATTTTCTAAGAAAAAGAATCAGAGTCCTGATCAGACTGCTAGGATCTGAGGGAAGCCCCTCAGAGCTGAAAGGGCTCTTTCCAGTTATCTTGACATCTTCTACTTTGGAACTGCCATGACGCCTCTGCCCTCTATCTGGTGAGATTCAACCAGATAAAAACAACCAGATCCTTCCATTACAAAGCACAGCAAGGAACACAATGCCTACGATATACAGTTACAATCTTTGCTATCCATAGGCCTGGTCCCAGAAATACTACAGATGCTGAAATTAAGAAAAAGCAGAGTGGAGGTAATGAGGATAAAAGTAAAGGTCAGTGTGTCAACAGGGCAAAGACCTGGTACATAAGGGGGAATCAATTTGGTAGAACACTCACATGCTGATTTGTCACTAGGCACAAATCTAAATTCAGCAATAGGTTCAATATCATCATCACTGTCTTCCTCTTCTTCATCAGCATCAGATTCTTTTGATTCTTCTAGAAAGGGAGTAAAAATAACTTTTTAATGATATTATTTGTTTTGAAAAAGAGCCTAAATAAATTTCTTAAAGGAAGCTTATTGATGTATCTAAATAATGCAATTCAGTTTTTACTTCAAATGACAAGAATAAGGTTATTTTATTTTTTAGAGGGGGGAAGAAGGGGAGAGAAAGAGAGATAGAAAGGGAGAGATGAGAAGCTTCACTTCGGTTGAAGAACAAGGTTTTTGGAACTAAAAAAGACTCTGGATAGACTCTCTGGTCTAGTTATACTTCACTGAGCCCTAGTGGTTTCAAGCCCACTCAGGGTCATAGCGAGGATGAAGAAACCCAAACAGGCCTCTAACAAATATAGTTCCAATGTCACCGGCTTCTTTTACCTTTCACTTTGAAACAAAGGATAGAGCAGCAGCTTATAAACCATTGATGTGATTCATTACCAACAACTTACAGATGAAAGCCCTTAAAAGTTAAGTGACCCAACAGATAAATTAACAAAGTCTGTAAGCAAGAGAAAATACAAATTTTTGTATTTTTTTTCCACTGCTGGTGGAAGTGGAAATTGCTACAGCCACTCTGGAGATGTTACTATCCTGCAATTCCTCATGTAAGTACATGTTATGTACACAGTGAGTTTGTATGTAAATGTTTATTGAAGTTTATTTGTACTAATGAAAGTATAAAAAATGTTGATTAAAAAAAGGAAATAGATGAATTATAATCTGAGCATATTACGTTTTATAAATAGATATAGCAGTTAAAAATGAACAGATGTGTGAGCCCTGGCCATGTAGTTCAGTTGGTTAGCGTTGTCCTGACACACCAAGTTGCATGCAGGTTCAATCTCAGGTTAGAGCACATGCAAGAATCAACCAAATGCATAAATAAGTGTAACAACAAATTGATGTTTGTCTCTCTCCTCACCCTTCCTCTAAAATTAATTATTAAAAACAAAAAACTAAACAAATGTGATTTATATGTGGCAATATTTTAAAATATAATTGTCCAACCACTATGCTATACACCTGAAACTAATACAAAATAATGATAAATGTAAATTGTAATTGAAAAATAAAAATTTTAGGCCCTGGCCAGTTGGCTCAGCAGTAGAGCATTGACCCTGCCTGTGGAAGTCCTGGGCTCAATTCCCAGTCATGGTACACAGGAGAAACAACCATCTGCTTCCCTCCCTATCCCCTCTCATCCCCTCCCACAGCAGACGGCTTGATTGATTCAATCACCCTGGGCCCTGGCTGCTGAGGATGGTTTTGTCAAGCCTCTGCCTCAGGCGCTAAATATAGCTCAGTTGCAAATGGCCCCAGATGGGCAGAGCATTGGCCCCACACAGGGTTGCCAACTAGATCCTGATCAGAGTACATGCAGGAGTATCTCCCCTCTTCTTACTTAAAAAAAAAAAAAAAAATTTAAATAAAGAAAACATATATATAATTGAGTGAAAAAGGTAGTTAGCAGAATATATACAATATCACTTACATTAAAACTTTAAACATAAAACCAAACCATTATACAGCTTACATAGATATTGAGTACAAATCTAAAAGATAGACATGAAGGACGTATGTCATCTTTAAGATCAAGTTTAACACCAGAGACAAAGAGTATGAAATAAAATGGGAAGAAATAAAAAAAGGATTTCAACAATATTGATGTACTTTTATTTCTTTAAAAGACTAGAGTAATTATGAAAAATGTTTTATTTTATGCTGAGTATTAAATAATGAAAAATACTTATTCCTCTCTGCACTTTTCAATGTTTGAAGTACTTCACAAAGGGAAAAAAGTCAACAAAATACTTAAGATACCAAAAACTTTAAAACTAATAATCTTCTCCATGCAGATGAAGATAAGGTGAAAAGGAATTCTTATATACTATTATTCAAAGTATAAACTGATATAAACTCTTTGGAAAGCAATTTTACAATATATGTTAAAAGTTTTAAAATGTTTCTTTTAATGCAACAATTCTACTCATAGGAATCAATTATAGGAAGATACCCACACTAAATCTTTTTTACTTTTATTTTTATAAGTCTTATAAACTCACCCTAGAATGAAAAAAATAGATAATAAGCAGATAGGGACAAGTTTTATTATTTTAAAAAAATTTTATGGCTTTGGCCAGCTGGGTCAGTGGATGGAGTATAGGCCCAGCGTGCAGATGTCCAGTCAGGGAACACATGAGAAAGGACCATCTGCTTCTCTTTGACTCCCTCTCCCCTTTCTCTTTCTGTTCCGGAACCTCACAGCCAGTGGCTCAAGTGGTTCAAGCCTTGGCCCTGGGTGTTGAGGATAACTTGGCTGATTTGAGCATTGGCCCCAGATGAGGGCTGCTGGGTGGATCCCGGTCGGGTCACATACAGGAGTCTATCTCCCCTCTTCTCACTTAAAAAAAAAAAAGGTTTTATTTATTGATTTTACAAAGAGAGGAGATAGACCAGGAGGAGCGAGAAGTATCACCTCATAGTTGTTTCACTTTAGTTGTTCATTGCTTGCTTGTTGCTTGTCATGTGCCATTATGTGCCTTGACTAGGCAAGCCCAGGGTTTGGAACTGGCAACCTCAGTGTTCCAAGTAGACACTCTCTCCACTGCGCCACCACAGTGGTAAAGTTTTAAATAACTAATAGGACTTTTTCTGTCCTGTTTATGTTATGATACTATTAAATATAATATACATGTCCTCTGTAAACAAGTTAAAACAATACAAAATATTGGAGAATTTTAGATAAATCTGAATAGTGGAATATATTTAGTACTACAAAAACATTTGCAATGCATTTAAAAAACCAACTATCACACTGCATTATTCTATAATTGAATGAACACCACCTCTTATCTTATACACCTAGATGAACTCAAAGGAAAGAGTAAGTCCCTACCACTCCAGTTCTCTCCCTAGAAATAACCACTATTTACAGCTACTTTTATACAGGAATGGGCAAAAGTAGGTTTAAAGTTGTAATACAAATAAGAACAATAATTAATAAATAATAATAGAAGAATAAACTCCTCATACTCATAACGGTATATCTACACTTTCTGCCCAACCCTGTATCCTTAGGAATTTATCTTAGGGCAATAAATAGAAATAGTATTTTTACAATTAAGAAAAATGACCATAAACAACACTTAGCATCTCATTCTAGATCACAGTAGTGGCTGCCATATTCTGTCTTTTTAAACATATCTAAATTCTGAACAATGAGAATGAATTTTTAGTTATTTAAAAAATAATATAATGTCCTCAACAATAAGCTGATGCCTCATTTTAAAGAGGTTTATGGAGATAAGCCAAAAAGAAAAAAGTCTGGAGTTTGGAGAATCAGGATGAAAGGAACAAAATTTGGGAAAGTAGGATCAAAGCATGTGTAACTGCCTGACCAGGCGGTGGCGCAGTGGATGGAGTGTCGGACTGGGATGCGGAGGACTCAGGTTCGAGACCCTGAGGTCGCCAGCTTGAGTGCGGGCTCATCTGGCTTGAGCAAAAAGCTCACCAGCTTGGACCCAAGGTCGCTGGCTCGAGCAAGGGGTTACTCTGTCTGCTGAAGGCCCACGGTCAAGGCACATATGAGAAGGCAGTCAATGAACAACTAAGGTGTCACAACGAAAAACTGATGATTGATGCTTCTCATCTCTCTCTGTTCCTGTCTCTCTGTCCCTCTCTCTCTCTCTCTCTCTGACTCTCCCTCTGTCCTTGTAAAAAATTTTAAAAAAATAATAAAAAAAAAGGCATGTGTAACTTATGAGAAGAGTAGAGTTTCAGAAAAAAAGAACTGGAATTATTGAAATAAATGTAATCAAATTAAGATAGAAAAGTCCTACTTATTTTAACCCTGACCAATGGTGGCAGAGTGGACAGTGTGTCAACCTGACACAGAGGTCCCAGGTTTGAAACCTGAGGTCGCTGGCTTGAGCAAGGGGTCACTGGCCTAGTGGAGCTCCGCCCTCACCTCCAGACAAGTCATGGTGAGAAAGTAATCAATAAACAACTAAAGAGTGCCACAACTACAAGTTGATGCTTCTCATCTCTCTCCACTTCCTATCTGTATGCCTGTCTCGCAAAAAAAAAAAAAAAAAAAGTCCTACTTATTCTAGTTAGAAAGAATTAACCAATTTCAAGAAAATAATCATACATTTAAAATACGTACCCCAAATTTACTGAATCCTTGATTCCTAGTTTGAGACTCCTAGCATTTGATTTTTAACAAGTGTTCCACATGTTTCTAATGTGCAGCTAGGTTTAAGAACTAAGGACTAAAAATTAAAACAAAACAAGAAAACTAACAACTATTATAATCCCTTAATTTTTCTGGATAAAACTGGGGTGCACAGAGATGAGAATGACTTGGCTACCAAGTTAATGACAGTCTTCTTATTCAGCGTGCTTTTCTGTTTATCCAAGCTAGGTTTATTCAACCCTACCTCTCTAACCTTATTTTTTACCTTTATCCAAAGATAGCGCTCTACACATTTATAAGAACTTCACATCAGCATTTGGAATTGACTGACAAGGATGCTTCTAAGAAGGTTTTGTTTGCATTCCTATGAATGAATAAATACTTTAAAACAGTGGTATTCAACCACTAGTCAGCCAGAAATTTTGTGCCAGTCCACAAGAGTTAACCAACCTAATGTTGTATGAAGATTATAGACCCAATGCTCTTATTGAATTCGCTTATGTGCAGGGTAATTTCTGCTTTAGCGGTCCCGAAATAACTCTATTTTCACCAGTTAACAAGTGTACAAGGTTGAAAACCACCACTTTAAACTAAACATGATATATAATACTCTTAGTTATGAAAATATAGTTGCATTTACTTAGATAGAAAGTAAACTTTGTGTCCAATACCTCATCTGGAAGTTTTACTACAACCCAAGGTCAAAGATTTTTACTTTACCTTACCCTCTCAAACTTTATTAAAGTTTATCTATCTTTGGATTCTTTCCAATGGCAAGAGTTTGAAATCTTATAACAAAAATATTCAGAGAGCCAAATCAGTCATTACCACTTAATGAGACAAAACCCTAAATATTACTAAATAACTATTGTCACACTGAATATACACAGTCATCTTATATATGAAATTACATTAAAACCCCAAATTGGAGGAGCAATAACTCAACAGGAAAACTTATTGGATTGTATCTTATACACTATTTCAAAGAAAAGCAACCCACTATTTAAAAACAAGTTTACTAAATTTAACAAATGTCCTTCAATCCCAAAGTTCTGTACTTCCATAAAAGATGATCGGAGTAAATTAACACAATATAGTACATCCACTTCTCAGTTTCTGCCTTGTGCCTAAGTTGTTTCCTAGTCAGAATTCTTACAACCCAAAGTCAACAGCCTAAAAATTGGCTATCTTTTTTTTTTTTTTTTTTTTTTTAACAGAGGCAGAGATAGACAGGGACAGACAGACAGGAACGGAGAGAGATGAGAAGCATCAATCATCAGTTTCTCATTGCGCGTTGCGACTTCTTAGTTGTTCATTGATTGCTTTTTCACATGTGCCTTGACTACGGGCCTTCAGCAGACTGAGTAACCCCCTGCTGGAGCCAGCGACCTAGGGTCTAAGCTGGTGAGCTCTTTGCTCAAGCCAGATGAGCCCACACTCAAGCTGGCGACCTCGGGGTCTCGAACCTGGGTCCTTCCGCATCCCAGTCCGACGCTCTATCCACTGCGCCACCACCTGGTCAGGCTATTTTATCTTTCTGACTCCATCTTTCTTCAACCTCACTAGATTTTTATGAACTTTGGTGGTTATCTCCAACAGCAGAACCTGGGAATCTTGTATCCCAAGGTTTCTCAACCTCACCACTACTGACATTTGAACTGGAGAATTCTTTGTTGTGGAAAGCTATCCTTTGCACTCTGCAATGTTTAGGAGCATCCCTGGCCTCTAACTCCAGGATGCCCGCAGCACTCCTCCCCACTCCAGCCTTGACAAGCAAATGTGACTGGCAAGTGTAGGTGGGGGAAACATCCCTCCTTGATAACAGAACAAAACAAAACATATCAGGTTCTATCCTAAACTCCTGGAAGCACAAAATACACTGAACTAAGTTTGTAAGGGTGCCAAATAAAAATGCCTTTACAAAGAGAAAGAAACAAACTCAAGAGGAAAAATCAGAAATATAAATCCATGATAACTGAACAATTCTAAGTGCAAATATATGTTAAACAAAAGGCAGTGTCCAAATTATTTTACTGCATTAAATTTTGCTTAATTATCCAAAAATAGGTCAATGGTTTGAACATTACATTGATTCTGATCAAAGAATGCTTTTAAAAATATAATTACATGCTACCAATGGCAGCTCAAGATTAAATTACCATACATACCTCCAAATTTGGCATTCACCATAACATACAAATGCTCTTGTGGATAGGCAGTTAGGTCCCTGGACACCGCATGCAGACTAATAGTGGGGTATTCCAGAGAGAATCCCAATCCAGAGCCATCTAACCAAGACAGGCGGCTGAAAAACATGTTTGAAGTAGATTATTTCAAGCAATTAAATCCTAATGTAACTTCCTAAAGTTTATAAAGGTTCAGCCTGGATACTTTCATGCATAATTATGAATAATCTCAATCTTACTATAATATTTAGAAATATTTCCACAAAAAGAAAATTCAGCAGCAGAAATTAAATTTCTTTAAGACCAATGCTGTTATGGTCTCTTTTTCTCCAGATAAAAGTTCAAATAGATTTGAAATGTAATTTTTCTTAATTTACACGTGTGTTTCTATACCCTTTATGCTTGCTCTTATTTGGCAAGTCTTAAAGGAGCCTTCTTTGCTTTTGCAAAGCCTCATCATCTGCTTAAGTCCAAAATGATTTCTTCTTTTCTTTTAAACGGCACTTATGCTTAGTAATATTCCATATAACACTTAACTTTATGATAATGAATCTAATATGTACCCTGACAGAAAGCGAACTACCTGGCAGGAGACACTGTCATATTCTTTATTTAACATTCTTCAAAACCACTAACATAGTGCTCAGCATGTAAGTATGCAATAAATACTTGGGAATCATTCATTTCTCCACTAATCCTACATTAAATGACATACACATGAAATAGCTATAATCATACTTACCACATTATAAAATAATTATCACACTGGAAGACGACTTTATGAAGACTTTCTTTTATTATGCATTTTTAAGAGAAAGCCACAGATATACAAGGTGTAGTTTGAAGCAAGTTCAAAACTGGTCAAATGCAAATATTTTACAGTTGTAGAAAGGAAACATATCACCAAAATCAGTATATTGAGTTTTGAGTATGGCCAGCTAATTTTTTGGTAATACTTCACTCATCTGGAAATGGACCACTTTAGCAAGAAAAAGGACTAGCAAAAATGTCTTTAAGAAACAGCAAAAAAAGTTAATGCAATATAATGGCTACAGAGAGCTTGAAGGAAATAGAGACTGACTGCTAATGGGAGCTGGTTTCTTTTGAGGGCAATGAAAATATTCTAAAATTGATTGTGATAATGGTTGCCCAACTCTATAAATAGACTACAAACCGCTGAATTGTCTCCCTTCCTATCTATTTCTCTTGCTCACTAAAAAAAACCTCTAAATTTTTAAATTGTGTACACTTTAAATGAGTGACTTGTATGTTACATGAATTACATACAGTATCTCAATAGAACTGTTATTTTAAAAAGTTAATACATCCTCTATCATTTGATTTTCTATACAATCTAAAAATTTTTAAATTCAATTTCTTTACTGATTTAAGAAAGGACGGAAGGGAGGGGGGAGAGAGAGAAAGAAATCAATTTGTTGTTCCATTTATCGGTCAGGGCAGATATAATCTGTCTATGCAACTTTAACAAGTCTGATTGTCTAATTTGTAACCAAGGAGAAACAAATATAAGGCAGTGGGTAGAGCATCAGCCTGGGATGCTAACCCCAGGTTCAAAACCCTGAGGTCATTGGCACGAGCGCAGGATCATCTGGTTTGAGCATGAGATTATCAGTGGTTTTTTACTTTTTTTTTTTTTTTTTTTAACAGAGAGTCAGAGAGAGGGATAGACAGGGACAGACAGGAACGGAGAGATGAGAAGCATCAATTATTAGTTTTTTGTTGCACATTGCGACACCTTAGTTGTTCATTGATTGCTTTCTCTTATGTGCCTTGACCGCGGGCCTTCAGCAGACCAAGTAACCCCTTGCTGGAGCCAGCGCCCTTGGGTCCAAGCTAGTGAGCTTTTTGCTCAAACCAGATGAGCCCGCAATCAAGCTGGCAACCTCGGAGTCTCGAAGCTGGGTCCTCAGCATCCCAGTCCAACGCTCTCTGCACTGCGCCACTGCCTGGTCAGGAGAGCATGAGATTATCAACATGATCCCAAGGTCACTGGCTTGAGCAAGGGGTCACTGGCTCACTTGGAGCCTCCTGGTCAAGACATGTATGAGAAGCAATCAAAGAACAACTAAAGTGACGCAACTACAAGTTGATGCTTCTCATCTCTCTTCCTCTCCCTCCTACTCCCCACTTCTCTCTAAAAAAAGAAAAAGAGATTCTTACATATCAAAAACTAAGGCAGAATTAGACTGTGTGAAAATTGTACTACTCTGTAATATACTAAAATGTAATAAATAGTACACTTAAAAAAGTAAAAGCACGCCCTGGCTGAGTAGATCAGTTGGTTAGAGCGTTGTCCCAACAAACTAAAATTGCAGGTTCAATCCCTGGTCAGGACATATATAAGAATTAACCAATTGGCCTGGCGGTGGTGCAGTGGACAGAGTGTTGGACTGGGATGCAGAGGACCCAGGTTCAAGACCCTGAGGTCGCCAGCTTGAGCCAGGCTCATCTGGTTTGAGCAAAAAGCCCACCAGCTTGAACCCAAGGTCACTGGCTCCAGCAAGGGGTTACTCGATCTGCTGAAGGCCCGCGGTCAAGGCACATATGAGAAAGCAATCAATGAACAACTAAGATGTTGCAACACGCAACAAAAAACAAATGATCGATGCTTCTCATCTCTCTCCGTTCCTGTCTGTCTGTTCCTGTCTATCCCTCTCTCTGACTGTCTCTGTAAAATATAAATAAATAAAGTTAAAAAAAAATTAACCAATTGTGTATGAATGCATAAATAAATGGAACAAATAGATGTTTCTCTTTCTCTCTCCCCTCTTCCTAAAATTAATTTTTTAAAAGAGCAAAAAATCCTCTCTCAAAAAGAAACACATAAATAAATAAATACATAGCCCTGGCCGGTTGGCTCAGCGGTAGAGCGTCGGCCTAGCGTGCGGAGGACCCGGGTTCGATTCCCGGCCAGGGCACACAGGAGAAGCGCCCATTTGCTTCTCCACCCCTCCACCGCGCTTTCCTCTCTGTCTCTCTCTTCCCCTCCCGCAGCCGAGGCTCCCTTGGAGCAAAGATGGCCCGAGCGCTGGGGATGGCTCTGTGGCCTCTGCCTCAGGCGCTAGAGTGGCTCTGGTCGCAACATGGCGACGCCCAGGATGGGCAGAGCATCGCCCCCTGGTGGGCAGAGCATCGCCCCTGGTGGGCGTGCCGGGTGGATCCCGGTCGGGCGCATGCGGGAGTCTGTCTGACTGTCTCTCCCTGTTTCCAGCTTCAGAAAAATGAAAAAAATAAATAAATAAATAAGTACATAAATAAGCAAAAAACAAACATACTATCATTTGGAAAAATTTTCATTCAACATGCTTATTTAAAAAAGAAAACCTGGGAGGAGCTTAAAGTGGTAAAAGCTCTAGAAATAATTTTCCAGAATGACTCATCCCATTAATCCCAAGGAAATAGATTTTATTATTATAATTAGATTGTGCATACTTTATGTGCCTTTGCTGTCCACTGCTTCTGTCAATGTGGAGATGAAATAGTGGTCATGTGTCACGTAAGTCTAGCCAGTCTCTTACTAAAAGTATTATTTTAAGGAAATAAACTCCTTTTTCTCAACCCAAAACTCCCCTGGCATATCACAATTCAGAAAGGCATATTCCAAATTTGGGTATTCAGAATTTAAAATACCCAGGCCTGGCCAGGCGGTGGCGCAGTGGATAGAGCGTTGGACTGGGATGTGGAGGACCCAGGTTCGAGACCCTGAGGTCGCCAACTTGAGCACGAGTTTATCTGGTTTGAGCAAAGATCACCAGGTTGAGCCCAAGGTCGCTGGCTTGAGCAAAGGGTCATTCGGTCTGCTATAGCCCAACACCCCCGTCAAGGAACCTATGAGAAATCAATCAATGAACAACTAAGGATCTGCAACAAAGAATTGATGTTTCTCATCTCTCTCCCTTCCTGTCTGTCTGTCTGTCCCTATCTGTCCCTCTCTGTCTCTGCCACCAAAAAAAAAAAAAAAAAAAAAAAAAATCAAATACCCAGAGCCACAAAACATTCTTTAATAACTCAATTAGGAGATGAAACATTGAAATATAAACACAGACTCAGTGGCTATTATGAACTTTACTTTAAAAAGCATATCATAACTGCTCTGTAGTTCCCTACTGACGGCAGGACACAAATGCTGCCTCAGAACAGCATTGCCTACAAAGCTCTCATAATCTTTTTTTTTTTTTTAAGATTTTATTTATTCAATTTTCAGAGAGGGGAGGGAGAGAGAGAGAGAGAGAGAGAGAGGAGGAGCAGGAAACATCAACTCCCATATGTGCCTTGACCAGGCAAGCCCAGGGTATCGAACAGGCAACTTTAGCATTCCAAGTCGATGCTTTATCCCACTGCGCCACCACAGGTCAGGCTATAATCTTATATATGGACATGGATTATACACGCTATAGAACAGAAGCAAGTTCCACTAAAAAGCAACACATTCTTTCATTAAGTTCTGATTTTCATTTATTCTTTCTATATATATTTTCTTTCTATATATTCTAGAAGAAATGCCCTCCAAAACCAAGAAATCAAATTAGTTATACCCAGTCCCAAAGAAGCTATCAGTCACAAAAGAAAAAAAACCAAGAATTTGAAAGCCAGTAAACTTGCATCATTTTGCTGATTTCCAAGGGTTTTACACAGTATGATCAGTATCCCTTATTCCTGGCATGAAGTGAAAAACAAGACAGGAAGAGAAGAGAAACCTTGAATTTGGGTTGGTTTAATTATTTGGTTTTCAATTTATTTTAGAATAAAACATAAAAAATATTACTTCTAAGTTTAAATTACCTATTTTTAACTTAATTATCTGCTTTACCTGTTTCAAATGATCTATTATGAATAATTCAAAACTGTTTCCTTTCTTATTTGGATAAAAAGTCAACTTCTTATGCAATCTAAGCTTTGAAAATAAGTCTGAGAGTCTGACCAGGAAATGGCACAGCAGATAGAACATCAGACTGGGGCACAGAGAATCCAGGTTCGAACTGGGGTCGGCCCTGGCCGGTTGGCTCAGTGGTAGAGCATCGGCCTGGCATATGGGTTCAATTCCCGGCCAGGGCACAAAGGAGAAGCACCCATCTGCTTCTCCACCTCTGTCTCTCTCTTCCCCTCCCACAGCCAAGGCTCTATTGGAGCAAAGTTTGCCCGGGCGCTGAGGATGGCTCTGTGGCCTCTGCCTCAGGCGCTAGAATGGCTCTGATTGTGGCAGAGCATCGCAACGCCCCAGATGGGCAGAGCATCGTCCCCTGGTGGGCATGCCAGGTGGATCCCGGTCGGGCGCATGCGGGAGTCTGTCAGACTGCCTCCCTGTTTCCAGCTTCAGAAAAATACAAAAAATAAAAAGAAAAAACAGAAAAAAGAAACCTGGGGTCGCTGGCTTGAATGCGGGCTCACCTGGCTTGAGCGTAGGATCATAGACATGACTCTATGGTCCCTGGCTTGACCCCAAAGGCCTCTGGCTTGATGCCCAAGGTCGCTGGCTTGAGCATGGGGTCACTCGCTCTACTAGAGCCCCCCAGTCAAGGCACATAGGAGAAAACAATCAATGAACAAATAAGGCAGTGGTTCTCAAACTTTTTGAAGTCAGGGCGCATTTAAAATCCTACAAATAACTGTAGGCAAACTATATACAAATTTCTGAGAAATTTGTTATAATAATTAAGTCAAATATTAAAGAATAAAAAATAAAGTCCAAGCATGCTTTTATGGTAATTAAATAAAATAAATATGACAAAATTAAATTTATTCTGACATTAAAAATTTTGTTAATCATTTTTGTTAATTTTGAATTATGCTTTTTAGAATTTGTAAAAAAGGGGTTAAAAAATTAAAAAACGACAAAAAGTTATCTTTTTATATATATAGATACATTCTTAGTAAGATTTAGTAAATTCAGCAGGTCCCAGCACAAATATGTTAAGTTTTCTCATTCTTGTGTTTATGAGAAACATGAGCCTGATGTATCCTAGGGATTTCTTCAATGTCTGGGCATATATCTGAAAGGCAAACTCTCATTTCCTCCTCAATACGTTGAATAATTCCTCTCTTTTTACTTGTAATTCTGTTGAGTGCAGAAAACCCCCACCATACATATCATCTTACCTTTACACCAAACAAAGGATACAAGAAATTTGCCTCCAGTCTTTCCCGGGAACATGGGGGGGTAGAGTAAACAATCCAGCACCACAGCTTAACAGCCTTTTGCAACCTAATCAGGCAAGTGAGGTGGGGGGGTTGGGCAGATTGTCAGTTTACAGCCAATTCCCCACACCTCTGTCTCCCAAAAATCTAAACTGCAAAACCTTGTTGGTTTTTTGGTCCCCAACAGGCACATATTTCTCTGGAATACCATAGGGCGCACCAGGAAATCTTCTAGGGCACACCAGTGCACTCTGGTGCACACTTTGAGAACTACTGAACTAAGGAGCTGCAACAAAGAATCGATGCTTCTTATCTCTCTTCCTTCCTGTCTGTCTGTGCCTCTCTGTCCCCTCTCTCTGTTACAAAAAAACAAACAAACAAAAAACTCTGAGAATTGTAAATCTCTCAATATACATCTGAGAAACAATGCACCTAAAACCAAATCAGACCTTGTCTCTGTTTACCTAAAATTCTAAAACGGGCCAAAGTCCTAAAACAAGCCCTGGCTGGTTGGCTCAGTGATAGAGCATCAGTTCAGCCTATGGATAGATTTGATTTCCAGTCAGGACATAGAGGAGAAGCAACCATCTGCTTCTCTCCTCCCCCCACTCCCCTCCTCCCCCTCACTCTCCCCCTTCTTTTTCTCTTTCCCTTCCGCAGCCAGTGGCTCCACTGATTGGTTACACTGTGAGCCCCAGGTGCTGAGAATAGCTCAGTTGGCCCAGGTCAGCCTCAGGCACTAAAAATAGCTGGGTACTGGAGCATGGACCCCAGACAGGGTTTTTGAGTGGATCCCAGTTGGGATGCATGTGGCAGTATGTCTCACTATTTCCTCTCCAAGAAAAAGAAAAGGAAAAAGAAAAGCAAAGGAAGAGCTGAAATATATATATTTTTAAACAAATAAGAATTTAGGAGCTTGTACTTCCTAAGTGTGATAACTATATTATGGTTATACAGCAGAATGTCCTTGTTCTTGGGAGATAATGCTCAAGTATTCACAGGTAAAGTATTAATATGTCTGCAACTCTCAAATAGCTCAAAAACAAGAGATAAACATGGCAAAATGTTAACAGCTGATAAATCTTTGTGAAGGGTCTACAGATATTAACAACATTTATAAGTTTTCTTTAGGTTTGAAATTTTTTAAAATGAAAAACAAGTATAGAACCTTCCCCCAAAGGGGTTATATTATAGAAACAGACAGTGCAGTATACAGAGAAACCACAGGAAAACAATTGTGTAGGCAATAGGAATATATCTTGCTCCACTTTCCACCAATTAAAAGAAACTGCTCTCTCAAGATCACTAAAGATCTCCTTGTCAATACCCAACAGATGCTTTTCAGATTTAACTTTGTTCCTCTTCTCAAGGTTTCATCTTCCATGACCTACATCTTAATGTAGATGTGTCACCAAAGTTTTATCCCTGGACCTCTCTACTCTTCTGGGGTATCTGACCTAGTCCCATGAGCATACGCTAACACTTATACTAATGATTTCCAAATCTCTATCTTTAACACCACTCTCCCAAAATACACACACATCCAACCGGTCCCCACTATCTAAACCAAATTTATTACTGTCAGCTCAGCCGGAACTTGCTTTTCTTCTTCCTGTTTTCTATCTCAGCAACTGGCCAAAAGCCTAACCATTCATTTCCCTCTAAACCAGCGATTCTTCAACCCTTTTCATTTCATGGCACACACAAACTAATTTCTAAAATTTTGCAGCACACAAAAAATGTTTTATTTTGCCAATTTTTTTTTCTTTTTTTTTTTTAATTTTTTTTATTATTATTCATTTTTAGAGAGGAGAGGGAGAGACAGAGAGGAGAGACAGAGAGAGAGAAAGGGGGAGGAGCTGGAAGCATCAACTCCCATATGTGCCTTGACCAGGCAAGCCCAGGGTTTCGAACCGGCGACCTCAGCATTTCCAGGTCGACGCTTTATCCACTGTGCCACCACAGGTCAGGCAATTTTTTGCCAATTTGACTTAAGAAAAAAAAGATATAATTTTGACACATTCACTCCAGACAGCTATTGTTATGTTGGCTGTGGTCTTTTTTTTTTTTTTTTTATTTGACAATCTAAGAGAAAGAGGTCAGTGCCGCTGACTAAAACAGTCAGATATTTTTAAAATTCTTGGCAGCACACGGGTTGAAAGTCGCTGCTTTAAACCAAGGATTCTTTACATTTTTTGTGTCCTCTCTGGTAGGCAGAATTTTGGCCCCCAAGACCTTCATTCATCTCTGGCAGTCAAGACTGTGTATATGTTATCTAACAAAAAGGAGTCTGTAGATGTAATTAAGGTTACTAATCTATCTTAGATGATCTGTGTGGGTCCAATGAAATCTGGCTGTAGCCCTAAGTGATGCAGCAGGAGAGAAAGTCAGAGATTTGAAGGACAGTAAGGATTCCATGTGTCACTGTTGGCTTGAAGATGAAGCGGCAAAATTTAGGGAGTCTAATAAAAGAGAATGGAAATGAGAGTCAGAAATGGAAAATGAGTAGTCAGGTCTTTCTGGATAGGACCCCAACCTGCGCGAGGTTGAGGGTGTTCCTCTGCCCACTATACCTACAGGGAAAAATCTAACTTCCAAAACCCTCCACGACCAGCTCTAAATTTACATATCCCGCCCACGGCAACATCTCCCGCACGGTTCATCGGGAAAACAAAACAGGCAAACACGTCAACGAAACTCTGGGTCTGAAAACTCAAAACCTTTAGTCAAGGGAAACGCAGGCGCCAGACTCCCGGTAAACAGGAGGATAAAAAGCCTAACTAATGAAGAAGCATAATTAACGTCAAGAACTCCGTCTAGAGTAGAGAGGAAAGCTCCGGAGGAGAGGGCAGGAGCACAATCGAGACAATCGCGTCTCCCCCAACAGACGCATCCCCCGAGCGACACACAGCACGCGACCCCGCTCCCAGCAGCCCCCGAGGTCGCGGTCTCGCCCGACTCCTCCGCACCAGGCGGCGCCCAGGGGCAGCCCCTGAGCACAAGGACCCTACCTCTCAGCGATGTAAAGAGTGCCGGTGCCGAGGCCCTTCCCGTTCAGCACAGCCTCGGTATCTGGCTGCTGCTGCCGGAGACCCTCAGCCGACCCGGGTGGTGGGAAACTTTTGAGGAAGCTCATGCCTAGTTCACTAGACGCAGACCCAGGAGCAGAAGCACATCAAAAACCTGCTTGCCGCGTCCCACTCCGGAAGCGATAGCACTTACCCCGGAAGAGCAACTTGGTCTGCACCGGATGTGAGAGCAGTGCACCATAGAGACGAGACGTCGTAGAACTAGCTTTCGGAGGCCTGGGAAGAGCGCGCCGAGTTTGTCACGTGGCCTTCCTCCCTTTCCCTCTCGCCATTTCTAAGGCTTCGTGCCCATTGGAAGGACTGTTTCCCCACATTCTACTTTGGGGTTGTCACAGCACCTTGTGAGAGAGGAAGCAGAAGGAATAATAAATTCCTTTTTCTACAAACGGAGGCGAGACGTGGAGCCTCTTGCCTGAGAATGCACAGGTATAGAGGCCACACTGATCTAGAGGTCCAGAGCTCTCCTGAGTGCAAGGCTCTTCCCACCTGAACCCGCCTGCGCTGGACCTAGTCACATCTCAACCGCCAGGCCCCAGACATCAGTCCTGACACCACCCTCGTGCACGAGCCATGTACTGTATCCCCATGTCTCAAGCAGGCACACGAGCCCAAAGAGGTAATGAACACTGAGTGAAGAGCTGGATATGTCTGTATGGAGGTGGGGTACTGAACGGAAAGAAGCCACCACATTTGGAACTCTTACTTTACTTCTTTGTTTGGCACTGAAGAGCAAAGTAATAAAAGCAATAAGAACTTAAGTGGTCATAATAGTAACTAAAGGTAACCAAATAATATATGCTGGGCACCATCTAGGCTCTCCACTCACATTATTTCTTGAGGGCTTTTTGGACATTCTAGCAGGGGAGCGCCACTACCCGTAAACCCTTGACCGAGGTCGTTTCCTCTAGTGGGGAAGGTTGTATTCGAGGGAGGGCGCAGCTTCGGGAGGGATGCACATGGAGCAGTGAGGGAGGAAGGGGATCCCTCCTAGCCAGCCAGATCAGCCCAATCAACCCTGGCGATCAATGGGGTGACATGTCACAGCCAGATCGCCCTTACATCCATCCTTATTTTTTCACGTCCTCTTTATAACAACCATATGTGAAAGTTGTTATTTGTCCAATTTTACAGAGAGGCCTGAGGCATTAAATTCAAGAGCAAGAGTTAAGCCATGAGAGATGTAGTGGAATTCAAGTAAGTCAGCCTCTTTAGGCATCACTTTCTTACCTGTAAAATCAGTCTGATCATACCTGTGGTTGGACTGTTGTGTCTGCAGTTTTATTTCTATCTTCTGAATAGAGAAATGTTAGATTTTTGAATGGGGATTATTAGTGTGAGACTGGAAGAGGTACACTGAGCAGGAAGAGTATTAGGAAATTATTGCCGTAGTATCCAGGTGACAGAGTGGCAGCAAAGATGGAAACGGACAGATTCTAGAACTATTCCAAAAGTAAAATCCTCAGAACCTGCAGATAGATTGGGGGTGGGAGGGAATGGTGGTGAAGGTGATGTAGAAGAAAGAGAAGTCAGATTATTCCTTAATTTCCAACCTAAGTGATTCAGTAAATGCTGACTCATTTCTCCAAAATGGAGAATTCAGGGGAGGAGTAGGCTTTTAAAGTAGCCAACAAATCAAATATGGGAAATGATTAGTTTTCAGGTTCCCATAGGACATCCATATGTGCTTGGTTATTTAGTAAAACAGCCAATGTCTTGCTCATAAACGGAATCTCAATACAGAGAAAATTGGCTAAAACCTATATAACAGATAAAAGAAGCCAGTACTACAGTTTTCACTCATGTTATTGTATAAAGTCTTATTGATAATTTTGCTGTAAGGCCAATGGGATGGATTGTGCAGAAAAGAGTTACCATAGCAGGCCTTAGAATGCTTATCCTTAGGTCTGCTGGTAAAGTTGGCCCTTCACTACTGCCTGGGAACTTTGATTTTGAGAGAGTTCCCACCACCCTAACTGAGTGAATCATTGTACCTGAATTGTTTGGGCAAACAATGTGGTTTGTGCTAAACACCTGCTTTCCTTCTGGGGGTCTGGAATTTTGGTATGTCCTAGGCAAGATGGCTCCTATTTGATCAGCTCCCTGTACCATCCTGGGCACTGAGTCTGTAATGGGTTTCCAAAGTAGGTAACATTCACAGGTGTTGTCTCAACTCATTGCTGGAAGCCTGTGCCTGGTTACCTGTGGATTTTGCCCATGTGCCATAACCCTTTGCTGATTTTGCTTTAGATCCTTCACTGTAAAAAATCATCACTGTGAGTGCAACTATATGCTGAGTCTTCAGATCATCCTAATGAATCATTGATCCTGGGGGTGGCCTTGGGGATCCCTAACACAGTGACCAAGTGGGATTTATCCCTGGAATGGAAGTTTGTTCAACATGATAATCAGTCAACATAATACACCATACTAATATAATAAAGCAAGAAAACCACATGATCATCTCAGTGGATATAGAAGAAGCATGACAAAATCCAACTCCCTTGAATGATAAAAACACTCACAAACTAAAAAATTAGGAGTGGAAAGGAGTTTTCCCCAGTCTGATAAAGGACATCTATGAAATACTGTAAGCTAACATCACACTTAATCACAAGACTGCTTTCCTGTTAAGATTAGGAAAAAGACAAAATTTTTTTTTTTTAATTTAGTGAAAGGAGAAAATATTTGTTTTTCTACTTATGCATTCACTGGTTGTTTCTTGAATGTGCCCTGACCAGGGATTGAACCCGCAACCTTTGGTATAGCAAGATGATGCTCTAACCAACTAAGGTAAGCTACCTGGTTGGGACCATGTCCACTCTTGATACTTATATTAAACCTTGCATTGGAGCTTATAGCCAGGCAATTAGGCAAGAAATAAAAGGAATCCAACTATGTCTATTCACAGATGACATCATCTTGTATCTATAAAATCCTAAGTAATCCCAAGCATCTCTTTGACATTGTGCTTTCAGTTATTTTGGGTATAGAGCCAGAATTGAAGTTGCTGAATCTTATGAATCAAATGGTAATTCAATTTTTAATTTTTTGAGGAACTACCGTACTGTTCCATAGTGACTACACTGTTTTACATCCTCAACAACACTTATTATTTTGTTGTTTTTATTGATTTGAGAGAGAAGTCAACAGGAACGTCCATCTGTTCCTGTATATGTGCTGACCAGGGATCAAACCGGCAACCTCTGGACTTCTGGACAATGCTCTAACCAACTGAACTATCTGAGCAGGGCCTGTTATTGTTTTTCTATGTTTGTTTTTATAGTATTCATCTTAATGGGTGTGAAGTGATATTTGATTTTGGTTTCTCTAATGATTAGTGATATTAAGCATTTTTTCATTTGCTTATTGGACATTTGTGTATCATTTTAGAAATGTCTGTTCCAGTCTTTTGCCCATTTTTAAATTAGGTTGTTTTATTGTTCAGTTGTACAAGTTCTTTATATATTCTGGACATTAACTGCTTATTGGCTAAACAGTTTGCAAATATTTTCTCCCATCCCATGAATTGCCTTTTCACTCTGTTGATTGTGTCTTCGATGCACCTAAGTTTCTCATTTTATTTTGATGTAGTAAAATTTACCTGCTTTTTTTGTTGCCTGTGCTTTTGGTGTCACATCTAAGGAATCATTGCCAAATCTAATGTCATGCAGCCTTTTTTTTGTTTTCTAATAAAATTTTTATAGTTTTAAGTCTTTCATTAGGTCTTTGATCCATTTGTGTTAATTTTTGCATTTGGTACTAGGTAAGGGTCCAATGTCATTTTTCTTTTTGGCTTGTTGCTATCTAGTTTTCCTAGTATCATTTGTTGAAAAGACTCCTTTGCCCCACTGAATGGCCTTGGTATCCTTGTCAAAAATCAGTTGACTAGCCTGAGCAGGTGGTAGTGCAGTAGACAAGAGTGTCAGTCTGGGGCGCTAAGGACCCAGGTTCAAAACCTGAGGGTAGGCAGCTTGAGCATGGGCTCATCCAGCTTGAGCACGGGCTCTTCAGCTTGAGCATGGGATCATAGACATGAGCCCAAAGTCGCTGGCTTGAGCAAGGGGTCACTGGCTCAGCTGCAGCCCCCTGGTCAAGGCACATATGAGAAAGCAATCAATGAACTACTAAGGTGCCACAACTGAGTTGATGCCTCTCATCTCCCTTCCTGTCTCTCTGTCCCTGTCTGTCCCTTTCTCTCTCTCTCTCTCACACACAAAGAAAAAAAAATCAAATGACTATATATGCGAGGGTTTATTTTTTGGCTGTGTACTTCATCCCATTGTATGCCATGTCTTTTTACTACATTGTTTTGACTACTATAGTTTTGTAGTAAGTTTTGAAATCAGAAAGTATAAGTCCTCCAATTTTATTCGTTTTCAAGTGTGTTTTGGCTATTTCAGTTCCCTTGAGATTCCATATGAATATTAAGATTAGTTTTTCAATTTCTGAAAAACACATTTTAGTATTGACATTTTAACAATATTAAGTCTTCAGATCCATTAACATGAAATGTCTTTCCATTTTTTTTTAAATTAATTCCAGTAACACTTTGTAGTTTTCAGTGTATATGTCTTTCATGTCTTTGGTTAAGTTTTATTCCTAAGTGAAAAAATCAGTTTTATGTCTGTACACTAGCAGTGAGCAACCTAAAAATAAAATTAAGAAAAACAATCCATTTATACCATCAAACTACATAAGAATCTATTTACCAAAAGAAAACTATATAACATTCTTGAAAAAATTAAATACCTAGAATCCAAAATTCCCCCAAATGTCTACATATTAAGTGTAATACTTATCAGAATTTCAATTGCCTTGTTCATGAAATTGAGAAACTGAACCTAAATTAATATGAAAATTCAAGGTATCCAGAATAGTCCAAGTAATCTTTTTTTCTTTCTTTTTTTTTTTTATTTGAGAGAGAACCCCATTAGAGAACTCATTTCCTGATTTCAAAACTTACTACAAGGCTATAGTAATGAAGACTGTAGTGCTGGCATAAAGGTAGATATAAACTGCTGGAATCAAATTGAGTGTAGAGAAGTAAACCACTACATTTTTAGTTAATTGAGTTTTGACAAGGAGGCCAAGATAATTCAATGGGGGCAAGAATAGTCTTTTCAAGAAATTGTGCTGGAATACCTGGATAGCCACATGCAAAAGAATGAATTTGGGTCTCTACCTCACACCACATACAAAAATAACTCAGAATGGGTCAAAGACTTACATTTAAGAACTAACCCTATATAAAACATAAATTTTTGTGACTGCCCTGGCAGGGTATCTTAGTTGGTTAGAGCATCATCCAGATATACCAAATTTGTGGGTTTGATCTCTGGTTAGGACAAATATAAGAATCAACCAGTGAATACATAAATAAGGGGAACAACAATTGGTGTTTTTCTTTTTCCTTTCCTCTTTCTAAAATCAATAAATAAATTTAAAACAATTTTTGTGACAATGAATCAGGCAGTGGTTCCCTAGATATGACAGCTAAAGCATGGCAAACAGAAAAACAGAAACAGAAATTAGACATCATCAAAATTAACAACTTTGGTGTTTCAAAGAATACCATCAAGAAAGTAAAAAGACAACCTGCAGAATCAGAGAAAATATTTGCAAATTATTATTCGTTAAGGGCATGGTATCCAGAAAATATAAAGATTCTTACAACTTAACAATAAAAAGACAGATAATGCCTGACCTGTGGTGGCGCAGTGGATAAAGCATCGACCTGGAAATGCTGAGGTCGCCGGTTCATAAACCCTGGGCTTGCCTGGTCAAGGCACATATGGGAGTTGATGCTTCCAGCTCCTCCCCCCCTTCTCTCTGTCTCTCCTCTCTCTCTCTCTCTCTCCCTCTCCTCTCTAAAATGAATAAATAAAATAAATAAATAAAAAGACAGATAACACAATTTATGATGGGCAAAGGATTTTAAAGATGTTTCTTTAAAGAAGATATACAACTGGCTAAAAAGCACATGAAAAGATGGTCAACATCATTAATTATCAGGTAAAGGCAATTAAAACCAGAAAAAAAACTACTTCATAACCATTAGGATAGTTTTAATAAAAAGGACTGATAACAGTGTTATTGATGTGGAGAAATTGGAACTGTCATGGATTCCATAATTTTGCTATGGAAATGTAGAGATTTAGATGCTGTGTAAAACAGTTCAGCAGCAGTTCTTTGAAACACAGAGGTACCATATAATCTAGCAATTCCATTCCTAGGTATATACCTAAGAGAACTGAAGACATAGGGTTCACAAAAAACTTGTATATGAATGTTCATTATTCATAATAGCCCAAGAGTGGGAACAGTTCAAATATCCATCAGCTGAATGGATAAACAAGACGTTTATCCATATAGAACATGATTCATCCATGAAAATGAAGTAGATTCATTCTAAAACATGGATAAAATCATGAAAACATGCTGAATGAAAAGTCAGACACAAAAGGCTACATATTGTCTGATTCCATATATCTGAAATGTCCAGTATAGGCAAATCCTTATAGACAGAAAATATATAAGTAGTTCCGAGGGGCTGGCGGGAGTGAGGGAATGATGAATGCTAGCTAGTCAGATGGGGTTTCTTTGGGGGGTGATGACAACTTTATGAATGTACTGAAGACTACTGTACTTTTAGAATGGTATGTGAATTATATCTCAATTTTAAAAATCAAGAAAAAAGGCTTTTAAATAAAATTTACTAGTACTTTTGTTTTGAAAACCATTGCACAAGCACATCCAGATTATGAAAAGTGGCTGTGTCACAGAGGATAATCATCCGAAAGACTTTCCAGTCTCCACTCTTCTCCTCATATGCTCTTCCTGGTTGTGGGCCTTTACTTTTCATCCTTGCCTCTTTGGCACTCCACTGACTCCTTATAGCATCTCCCAGTGAAATTCCAGCCCTGCCTTCTGATCAGCTTGACTCTGAAGCTGGTCATTTCTTGCCAGCATAGATCAACTTTCATTCCATTAAGCAAAAGTCTTACTCAAAAAGTTCTTTACCTGGTTAATATATTAAGTCAGAATTGCAAATAGAGATGAATTCCACTAGTTTGTTGGTAAAAAATGACTTTGCTGTGAACTCACTGTATTCTGAGAGTAAGGAAAATCTATTAAACCAACATCTGTAGCTGAGAATCATATTCAGGTTGGTAGGGCCCTTTAGCTGGCCTGACCATTTTTTGAATGTGTTGATCAATCATACTCCTAACAAATGGCACTTCAGCCTAAACCCAAACATCCCCTATTGGTAAGAATTCACTCCTAAGTTATTATTAGAAAACTAAAAAAAGTTTTTCTAGAAAGAGAAAGCTTTTGCCTTAAGGCTTCTGCCCTCTGATCTAGTTCTGTGCTTCCACAGGGTCAACCAGAACAAACCCAAGGTCTCTTTAATGTGTCAGTTCTCCAGAGGCTAAAGATAGAAATTAGGGAGAGCTTTCTAATATCTATAATTCACCTACTTGGCAAACAGCCTTAAAAATTATTTTGGGGAAACTGATGCATTTGCACATTTTCAACCCTCATTAACTGTTATTGAAAATTTTTAGTTTTCCATATGCTACAAAGTTTAAAGTAAACTAAGTTTGCAGACACATCATGCCAAATACATCAAATTATTTAAAATTTTTATTATGACAATTGACATATATTAAGTGAAATAAATGACAGAAGTATTATAATAAAACATTTTGAAAGAAAAAGTTACACAATTAGGCCAATTGCTATAAAATAGCTTAGGCCCAGCTATAAACACCAAGAGTTCTGATCAGACTGTAGTGAGACATTGAACATTTCATTAACAAAAATATTGGCACCAGCCACAACATATTTTGGTTGTCACAAGGATTATTATATTTAAACAACTATGCACTGCAATTCTAACACACTAGGTGTTCATACACACTGCAGTTAGCCCCTGAAGCTTTAAGCTACCAGGAATTCCCATATTTCCCATGCACAAAATTTACTTTGTGCCTTATTGGAATCACATTTCCAGTTTTCAGACCTTTCCCTCCCACCCCCACACACATGCAGTACAATATGTGGTAGAGAGCACTCCAGCTTCCTCTATTTGATTAATAGCACGTTCCTGATTACTTCAACAGTTTTATGTTAATCTTGGAGCTTCTGCTTTAGCTCTCATTTCCTAGAAACAAAATAAAGCATTCTCAGAACCTATCCCAGAAATAATTTGTTTTATGCATAGGAAAATAAAGCATTTCATATAAGCGTGTCTGGAAATCCAAGAGGCATTCTGATCAAATACTCCTAGAATTCCAGCTATTAATTTAAAATAAAAATGAAAGTCTAACATATACCATTTACAAATTCTTATCTGGAATTTGTATCCTTTACCTGGAAATTCATGATTCCCAGGCTTCACAACTCTATTCAAATGAGGAGAGCTAAGAAACTGACAATCCCACATTAGCTGACAATAAAGGTAGTTTGAATAGAAATTATGACATACTTAGATGAATTTAATTCTTTACAAGAATACACTTGTGCTACAAAGGTGAGAAATTAGAATGGTAAAATCATCAGATGGTAAAAAGCACTAGAATTTAAACAAAAGTGTCTTAATGTAACTTATAGGAAAATGTGCCATTAAGACTGCTATAACTGTCAGCATTATAACACGTCAAAATATTTTTTATCAAATGAGGGAATTGAAATTTGAAGTGAATATCCCTTCCTGCCATGATTCCAGCAAGTATTCCTGTGGAATTAAGCCTAATGAATAACAAGAACCAAACAGAGCAATTCTAGTTTTTCCTTCTTGTATAAATTGAAAAGAAAGAAAACTCTGCCCCACCCATGCCCAACCCCAGCACTGGACACTCCCCTTTCAAGATGTATACAAAACTTCCAGGCAGTCTGGGCAAGCTATAATTCAGACACCATTATCAAGAAGCTGCTTTGGTAAGAGAACAAAACACCAAACCAACATTGAGAATACCCTAGTCAGGCATCACAAAAATCACACACTGTAAGAATATGCTCTTAACTGCCAAAATTTGAGCTATTATAGTTGTTCCAAAGCTGAAAAATCCATTTAACATTAACATAAAGTAAACCTCTGTTTGTCTATGTGTGTGTATAATTTTCATGCAATGATCTTAAAGCTTTGGAGACAAAGATTATTTGCCTAATTTCAAAGCTTATCCATATAGCAGTATTGATAGGCACCAACTCTGCTAAAGGGCAGGAGAATGAAAAAGACCATGGCACAAAATTTTTTTAAAACAATTTTAGGTTTAATTACATAATGCACCTGTAGATGTTCTAGCATAAACACAGTTGTAAAAATCTACATCCTATTTTAGGGTATTATTTCCACTTCTCCCCCCTTAAAAGCTGTACAGTTATAAAAAATGTGACTCTCAAGCAAAATAAACTTTTTCTTTTGCAACATACAAAATAAGTTAAACGATTCAGAAGGTCTTGAGCCATTATGTTTTCCAATGACTGTGTTCTGGCTACCCATAGCATGACATGTGGCTCCTGGTCTAGGACCAGAACTCAATAAATACAGGTCAAACAAAACCCCAAACACTTAAATTAGATTTCTTTAGAAACTGATGAAAGTTAAGAAAACATAATAGTTAGGGTTAACAATTCCATTCTTAACTTACATTATCCAGTGGCAAAATGAACAAGACAGGTCACTCAGTCCTTAGTGCATTTCCTAGCTTGTACCGGTTTGGCAAAAACAAAACAAAACATAAATGTAGTTCCTTTAAAAATGTTTTCTTATTCAGAATGTCTAAAGAGCTTAATTAAGAAATCTCTATACATCTAATAATTTGTTAAGCCCTCTCATATGACTTATGCATAGGATAGACATCTTAAAGTTATTAAAATACACTTGATCTTAGCCAAAAGGCTGAGAAGCGATTAAAGTTATTAAAATAAAAATAGCATCTTCATTAACTGAAATCACTACAATGTGCCAGAAATGGGTTTGCAGCATTTCCCAGAGCAAAATGGTATAAATATAAAATGCAAAACAAACAAACAGAGCTTACTTGACCAAAATGAGGGGGAAAATCCACTAATGGAATCTTATTCTAATCAATTTCTGAGAGGGCTTATATGAACAAAGTGTGACATGTACAATCTAAAGTGGTTATATACCAAGCACACTACAACTTGGCTTTTAACTGTTTGCTTGCTGGGGAATAACCCTGTCTTCAACATGTTACACAGTTACTTAGCAATTCTTGGCACTCAGAAAATGTCAAATGATAATTTAAGTTGGAGTGAAATATTTTGAAAACTAACTTGTACACATATAACACAATAAGCCAGTTTCAATACACTGATATCAAAAGGCTTTATCTTTCAGGATTGGTATAAATCAGTGAGGAAAATCAGCAGTCAGTTTGCCACTTCCAAGGTAGGTTTATAGGTATACACTGGGAATGGTGGATGAAATAGGAATGGATTTTATTCTAAGTTTAATAACAGGTATTAAGCAGAGGTCCTGGCAGTTTTGGCATTCTCACTTCTTGGAAGAATTAGGAATATTTAGAATGTCAAACCAAGAAGAGGACCTTCACTATATTTCTCTAGACTTTATATATCAGTTACAACTATTTATGATTTTTTTAAATTAGTGATTTCAAATAATTCATTTTTATTCCAGCATCTAAAGTATGTATACGTTTATATATATATATGTTCATTCCAATAAAAAAGAAAATAACGATCTAGCTGTGAGGCAACGTCATGAATCAAAGACCTGTTCTATTGTGTTGGTGAAGGGCAGAGTTCACAACTTTTTCTGTGGATCAAGCTTGTAGATTCATTAGGTTCCTTTCAGTTGTATGGTAGTACAAAGTGGCGAATGGTGAACATCTCTCAGCCCCACAAACTAAAAAGGCATTCCTTGTAATGAAGGAAATTCCATCAGTTGCACTTAACTACAGCTAACATTTTCCCATTTTATTTCTAAACAACAAATAATCATCTACAGTTTTCTTAATATATGCATATTATGGGATGGGTTCTATCACCTGAAAAAGGAAAACTGGAATTTATATCCTTTTAAAATTAGTAAAAATCTTTTTTCAACAACTTCCTCAGCATTTGAACTCCGTGGTTCTTTGGCAGGTCACACTTATAGAAGATGTGTCAGAGAAACCCATCCTCAGTATATCAGGTGTGTTCTTGAAAATATCTCTGCTGTCATTCTCTAGTAATGTACCAACAGTAGAAAATGTTTTACCCTGAACACTATTTCATTAGCACAAGTCTACAAAACCAAAATGCATATTTTTGATCTGAGTCTTTTCACATAATTCAGAGCTTCTGCTTTGTGATAATTTGGCTCATTTTCAGAACTTTACAGAAATTGCAAACTAAATATTCTGAGTACTAAACTATACCTCCCCTTAGTACATTTGCTGTATGCTGTGATTATATTGGGAACCCAAATTGTATTTCAAAATAGGTGATTTAAAGTATTAAGTGCTCTATTATATTATAGCAGCTACTGTGAACCAAAATCCATGGTTAGTTCTCTAGTAACAAAGAGTCAAGATGTTTTAAACTCTAGATGAATTGCTGCTTTCCTATGCACTCTATACCATTCCTAATGATTAAATTATGTCTGAATATAAAATATTTACTTTTTCCTGGTTTCTTAAAACTTCTTCAAAGTATTCTCAGAGTTATTAGTTCAGTGAACAGACTCTTTCAGGGGCTGAATCTAAACACCATGTAGCAGAGTTATTTTTGAACTGTTCAACATCTAACCACCCATAATTAATCTAGCTACATAATAATAATTTATAAGTATCAGCTGCTGGATTACAGTCATTGTAGATGAAACATAGTTAATTGATTTAATCAGAATGTAAGGATAGAAGGGATACACTCACTACTAACTTCACAAACACTTCATTCAAGTTTGGTAAATAACAGGCAGCATAAGTGGTATCGTAACCCATATCAATGGGACATTTGCTAAATGGAATACTCAGTCTTCACAATGATAAAAATTACCTTTTTCCTCTGTAGCGGAAAAGTAAAAAGAACTCTTTATTTCACATTAGGCATCCTGTAAAAGAAATAATCTACCCATTTAATAGTTCTTATCTCTTGCTTAACTGAACAGAATGGGTGGAAGCAGGAGCTGGTGTGTCTAGAGGTAGAAACAAGGTTCATGGGAGTTTCCACACAGTAGTGGCTTTACCAGCTGCAGGACTAAAATAGTAGAGGGAGACTGGGAGCAGGATAGGCTGCTGGCACTTTCTAACCACTTACCCTGCACTAGTAGGAATCCACCTATTGCCTGCCTGTTATAGTTAATCAAGGCTAACATTCTTAACAGACTTTCAAATAAATGAAAAAACCTAGCTAGAAGGAGGTCTGTAAAATGAATGTGGCTCTATACATAGCCCTCTGTTCTAATGTCTGTGAATGTAAGCCCTTCCCTCCCTTCCAGTGGAACATAGTCTCAAAATAAAAATCACAACTTACTTGGAACCACATGCTATTTGCGCACCCTATTTTTAGGCTGCTTTCATTATTTTATTTTGTATACAGATACATATACATTGCTAGAATCAAAGCAAAAATATTAACGGGCCGGTACTACAGAACTAACGTGAAACAAAACAAACAAAAGAACCAATAACTGAAAAACAACAGCTATAAACTTTCAAGGCCAAAAAGATAAGATTTAAGGGCAACACCAGTTGAGGAAGGAAAAGGAGTATAAAGTTTCTGGAGAGGTATTTATAATATGCAAGTCTAATGCCAGCTTTTTAATAATAAAAAAGAGAAGTGCTTTACTATACACTGACTAGCACACATAATGCTTAATTTGGAAAGAAAAAATAATGAAGTTCCTTGGGCCAGCAGCAGATATGCCGTGTCCATTGCCGGCAACAGACACAACACTAGAACAGAAAAACCCAAATCCCAGGGCAAAAGTATTCACAGAAGTAAGTAATGGCTGAAGGTTTCAGAATTTGACAAGCAAGGTTTAATCACAAGTGCTACACTTTGTACAATGTTATTTATGGCTCTGCCTGAAATTTTACAGCTGTAACAGAAACTAAGACAAAGTTCATCTTTTAGTGTCAATTACATGTTAAACATTTAATTATCAACCCCTTTTCTTGAAACAAAGGGCTTATCTTTTTTTAAGTGTTGAGATGTTTGAAATGGATGTCATGCCTATTAAGTATCAATATATTGTCCGTTCTCAATCAAGTCTATGTTGGTCATGTGACTATTAATGAATTTTAATAGAAGTCTAATGGCCGAAGGCCAAAACTACATTCAAAACCTGCTAATATATCCAGGCAGATAAGAAACTGCAACACACACACACACACACACACACACGCACGCACACACACACACACACACACGGTAAAACTCAAACTAAAAACCTCCCAAAGGAACTGCTTTGTTTGTAGACTTCAATTTGAAGTAGATACTAAGGGCAAGAATAGACCAGTTAAAATTCACTTGAAAATCCTTCCCCCTTCCTCTAATGTGCTAAAATACCACTGTCAGCTTAGCATCTCTTCATGTATGTTATGTATAAATGTATTTGTTCCAAAATGATATTATGAACATAAATGTGGCCAAAAGACAAGAGTTACACTATCTGCAAAGGTTACAGTCCACCTGGGCCTTAAAAAAAGACCACACTCAGTTCACTAATAAATTTCCATGACAGTATATTAGAGGCCACCTCATCACCACTGCATAAAGCTGTTTTAAAAAATTTCTTGCCAGCACAATCTGGTTGTCAAAGCTTCATTATACATTTTACTGTACAAATGCTTTTCAGATGATTTTCTTTTAAATAAGAAATTCTGCTATAACAAACTTAGGTTAGGGTTTTTTTACGATGGTACTTTCTTGGTCTCTTCTTTATTAAGTGTGGTTATCTCCAATAGTAAACAAGTTGATTTCATGAATGCTGTTACTAAAATGATTTATGTGTGATGTTGTCTACAATTCTCAAACTGCAATACAGACTTGAACTTTTAAGCAGTCTGTTATCATCATCTATGCCATGAATGTTTAAATATAATATATATTTAATATGAAAAAGCTAAAGCACAAGTGCTTTCTCCCACCCCTAATTCCGTTTGGGCCCTCGCATATTTGGAATGCATTCTTATCCACCCTTTTTCACAAAGTCAGGAGAGCTCAGGAAATATAAAGTCAAAAATATACAAATCTTTGTTGTTATTATAAGATTTTTTTTTTCATGAGTGAAATTACCAAGGACCATGAACTTGGAAAAAGAAAATCAAAAAGAATTTACAGCAATTATTTATCTTCAAAATTCAAAACTGGTCACTTCACAGAAAGAATTCAGGTTTTGTTGAAATTTTTCTTCTAAAAAGTCATTCTGTAG
The DNA here is from genome assembly GCF_036850765.1 of Saccopteryx bilineata. NCBI lineage: Eukaryota > Metazoa > Chordata > Mammalia > Chiroptera > Emballonuridae > Saccopteryx > Saccopteryx bilineata. The sequence continues at coordinate 343,254,789 of NC_089490.1, read as the reverse complement.
TGGAGTTTTCTAGGAAAAATAAAACTGCTTTTAATAACTGGCCCGCTGGTGTGAGAGCTACCGTGGAATAAATTAGCACAAAAATGGAAAAAAAGTCTTATAACTGTTCACTGTTACAGACGTAATCAACAAGGTCAGTCACTCTCAAAAGCTCATCTTCTTCCTCTTCTGGTGCCCCTGCCTCCTGCCCACCACTTGTCCCATTGGGGGCCAGGCTTGCACTGGCTGTGCTGTTGTCCTTGGGGGTCTGAGGCTTCTCAACTGGCTTGCCAATCAAGTTCTCAATGGCTTTGCCAGGACTCTGTCCATTAGTGGAAGGTAAGTCCACTAAGCTATAGTCCAGTGGGCTCCCCACCTTGCCTACATTTTCAAAGTCCTCTTCCTCATCACTGTCTATCCGATAGGGCTTTTTGGTGCTCTCTTGTTCAGAGGCCAGGACCCTGGACTGGCTGTCATGGACAGGCTGATCTGCATCTCCACGAACATTGTCACAACTCTCCTCATCTGTCTCAATCCGGTGTAGCCGTTTTCGGGATGGTTTGCCTTCTTCTTCCTGCTCATCTGCTTCTGAATACTCATCTGTGCTTCGACCCCGCTTTCGAACTGACCGCTTTGATTCTTTAGCTAGCTCCTCATCTTCAGAGTTCTTGGACATATAGCTCTCTAGAATAAACAGCACATTGAACAATAAACAAATTTAAGTAATTCTCCTTTTCCTCCCCATATTCCCCACACATCCTGCTTTCAGACTTGCTTGTACACAAATATTTCCCTTCAATAACTGGCCTGACTATTGATGCCCAATATGCTCATGGTGTGCCTCTGATTTTAGGAAAAAGCAGAATCAGATTTTGTGGAGAAATCTTGCCCAACTCTGGACATCCTAAACACTGTGCTAACTCTTATCCTATGTTATTGAATGTCCTTCTAGTCTTTAAGTCTCTTCTTTGTTGATACTTACACCTAAGTGACCACACTTAGTCTCATGGGTTGGCATAACATCTTTGTGCTGAGAATTCTCACATTTATTTTAGGCAATGTCTAAATTCCAGACACATGTATCAAAATGCTTACTCAACATTTATGCTTGGCTTTCTAAACAGACATCTCAAATCTAATGTGTTAACTGAGTTCCTAAACCCCCTCTTCAAACTTGTACTGCTCTGGTTTCCACCATCTTAGTTACTGGAAACTCTACTGATCCCCTTTACTAAGTCGTCCTTGATTCCTTTTTCTCCCATCTAACCCAACAGTAAATCTTTGAGTCCACCTTCAAAATGTTCCATATTTAACTTTTTCATCCCTTTACTACTACTGCCCTAGTCTTACCCATGATCATCTCTTACCTGGCCTTTTTCAGTGGCCTCCCACCTGGTCTCCTAGATTCTGACCTTGTCTCCTTCACTTTATGCATTAACAAAGTGACCATTAGCAAACAAAAACATAAGTCAGATCATATCACTCCTTTGCTCAAAATTCTCCAATGAGTTCTCATTTTGTATAAAATAAAATCCAAAGTTTGTACACAATGGCCTACTATACTATCCAATATAGTAGCCACTAATCACATGAAGCTATTTTAAATTTAAATTAAAATAAAATTTTCAGTTCCTGTTATATTTAGACAAATTTCAAATGCTCAACAGTGCCATAATACTAGTGGCTACCATTTTGAACAGCATAGATACTGAACATTTTTTTTCTTTTAGTGAGAGAGAGCACGTGTGTGAGAGAGAGAGAGGGAGAGGGACATACAGGATGAAACAGAAAGGAAGGGAGAGAGATAAAAAGCATCAACTCATAGTTGCAGCACCTTTGTTATTCACTGATTGCTTTCTCATATGTGCCTTGACTGGGGGAGGGGGCTCCAGCTGAGCCAGCAACTCCTTGCTTAAGACAACAACCATGGGGTCATGTCTGTGATACCATGCTCAATCCAGTGACCTCACACTCAAGCCAGATGAGCCTGTACTCAAGCCGGTGACCTTGGGGTTTTGAACCGGGGTCCTCAGCATCCCAGGCCAACGCTCTATCGACTGCACCACCACCTGGTCAGGCTGAACATTTCTATCATTGCAGGAAGTTCAACTGGATAGTGCTGTTCCTCATCAGTAGTTGGCAAAATAAATTGTGCAGTTCCTATTACAACTATTTAACTTTGTGGGAAGGCAGTATAAACTATATGTGAAAAAATGGACATGATAATGTTCCAATATAACTTGATTTACAAAATCATTACTTACACAAACAGGTGGGCTCTAGTTTGTCGACTACTGCTCTACACATGATCTGGCCCCTGTTGATCTCCTGCTTCATCTCATTCTATTCCTCCCCTCACTCATTCTCCTCTGTCTTGGCCTCCCTACTATTTTCTGAACATGCCAGGCATAAACTTGCCTCAAGACCCTCACACTGCGGTTTCATTGGCCTGTATCACTCTTCTTTTAGATAACTGCATGACATACACCCAACATTTCTTTCAGGTCTTTACTCAAATGTTTTGTTGTTGCTGAGTTATTTCAGTAGTACCCAATCTGAAACTACAATTACTCTCCCAACCTAACATTCTCCTTTACCTTTCTCTACAGTGTTTAGCTTCACCTAATTTATCATACATTCTACTTATTTATTTTATATATTGTCTTTCTCTCTCCCCAACTAAGAGGTACATGTTTTTGGCTCTTTTGTTCATTTTTCTATTCCCAGTGCCTTAGAATAGTCAATAATTCAATTAAGTATTTGTTTTTAATAGTTGAATAAAATTGTTTTTATGACACATGAAGATAACACATACTCAACTACATGTTCACCTTCCTTCTTGAGCGTCACCTATCCAAACATGGACTCATGGACTTTCTCTCCTGGCATGGACTCAAACTTAATTGACAAGGATCTGTAAAAGCAATCTTCAAGACAGATAATAAACAATGGAAAATTAAATATATAAAAATATAAAGAGGGAAAGGTAAGGATTAGAATCATTTAAATGAACTTAGGAAGAATTTTGGAACAACTGCAAAGAATAAATGGATATCACAAATTCATATTTTAGAGCTTTTCCTGAACTTTAGGTATGGGGCACAGCTATAACTATGAAGAAATAAAAGTTAGTGTCTGACTAGGCAGTGGCTCAGTGGATAAAGCATTGGCCTAGGATGCTGGGGACCCAGGTTTGAAACCCCAAGGTTGCCGGCTTGAGTGCAGCCTCACCAGCTTGAAAGCAGGATCATAAATAGGACCCTATGGTCACCGGCTTGAAACCCAAGGTTGCTGGCTTGAGCAAGGGGTCACTGGTTCAGCTGGAGCCCCCGGTCAAGACATATGAGAAAGCAATCAGTGAAAAACTAAGGTGCCATAACTATAAGTTGATACTTTTTTGTCTCTCTCTACTATCCTGTCTCTGTCTGTCCCTGTCTGTCTCTCTCGCTTAAAATAAAATAAAATAAAATAAATAAAACAAAACTATCAACTGAAGCTCATTGTCAGGGTGGAGAGAAATAATAATAACTACCTTGGTTTGAAAATATTTCAGCTATTCAGGTGATCAAATCAAAGGAGATTATTTCAAAATGAAAGCCATAAACAGAAAAAATCTTGCTCAGATCACAATTTTCTGACTCTTTTAGTTTCAATAAAGAGCTTATTATAATGGCAACCTTAAAAAGTAGTACCTTCTTTCAAGTATCATTTATTTAAACTATAAAGAGTGACCAAGGCATATAATAATGGGTTTTGTCTCAAAGATAGTATTGGTTATATAGATTTTCTTAGAAATGGTATAGAACCACAATCCTAAACTCACTTTATTTCTGCCTTGTCCAAACTTCTGTAATATAGAGATTTATTCCTTACCTTCACTCTCTGAGCTGGAAAGCCTGCGTTTGTGAACTCGTCTGATTTCTTTACCACGTCGTAAGCTCTTCTGGGAACCATCACTCTCTGAATCTTCTTTGTAGTTAATCTGTCTTTTCTGGTTCCTCCTTGACCGCCTTCGCCGAGTTTCTACATAATCATCACTAAAGTCATCGCTAAAATCACTTTCTATTTTAAAAAAATGAAGAAAAAAGTCACATACAAAATTTAAGTTCATTAACTAGAATTGTAGTTAGCTTAGGTTCAAAAAAAACCTAAGCAGAGTTAATTTATAACAATTTTTAAATAATAACTTTAAGTCACTTATTTTCCTTTTAATAATATTAGCAAATCTTTGGGGCTTTTATGCCAAACATCACAAATGTATCTTTTTTTTTTTTTTAGTGAGAGGAGGGGAGGCAGAGACAGACTTCTGCATGCATCTCAACCAGGACCCACTGGGCAAGCCCACTAGGGGGAGATGCTCTGCCCATTTGGGGGACCTTGCTCTGTTGCAACTGGAGCCATTTTTTAGCACATGAGGCAGAGGCTGTGGAGCCATCCTTAGCGCCTGGGGCCACCTTGCTCCAATCAAGCCATGGCTGCAAGAGGGGAGGAGAAAAGATAGACAAGTGAGAGGTGGAGGGGTAGGGAAGCAGATGGGAGCTTCTCCTACTTGACAAATGTATCTTATTACCAGTTAACCCTCAAGATGAAAAGGTGTTTTATAGAACCTGTATCTCATTCAACTGAGAGCTACCCAGTTAGCTGGACATCAGCCACAACTGGTCTTCTGGTGGATAGTTACCATTCTGCCTCATGATAATCTGCGGTTCCTATGTATGTAGCTGAATGGCTACAGTCGCAACTTCACAATGTGCCACAAGATTAAGTTCTCTAACCATAGAAAAGTGATAAGCGAAAATTGGCATTCTATTTTTTGCTTTTTTCCACATGGAATTAAAATCTGCTAAACATACAGGGCTACTAAAAACTCTGAAAGCACTGCTAAATAGCACTATTCTTTGTTACTTCTAATCAATAAACCAGAGTCTTACTATGACACTGGATCAACAGTGTTGGAAGAATGCTAACAAATACCACTGAACTGTGGCATCCAACCTTGTTCCCTAATGGACTTTAAGCATTTCAAAATCGCTAGTCTGAAGACAAACTGAGTGATGGTAACATGTTTTGTCTACTAACTAAAATAAGAATCCACGGCCCTGTCCGGTTGGCTCAGTGGTAGAGCATCGGCCTGGCATGCAGAAGTCCGGGGTTTGATTCCCGGCCAGGGCACACAGGAGAAGCGTCCATCTGCTTCTCCACCCCTCCCCCTCTCCTTCCTCTCTGTCTCTCTCTTCCCCTCCCGCAGCCGAGGCTCCACTAGAGCAAAGATGGCCCAGGCGCTGGGGGTGGCTCCTCGGCCTCTGCCTCAGGCGCTAGAGTGGCTCTGGTCGCAACAGAGCGACGCCCCCTGGTGGGCGTGCCGGGTGGATCCCGGTCGGGCGCATGCGGGAGTCTGTCTGACTGTCTCTCCCCGTTTCCGGCTTTAGAAAAATACAGAAAAAAAAAAAATTAAAAAAAAATAAAAATAAAATAAGAATCCACAATTACATTATGATATAAAGAAATAAACAAACAAGGGAGAAGAGAAAATGCTTCCTAACAGAACACCAAGTAATAAATATAGTAGGGATAATGAAATTAGAGAACTAGCAACAAATGTTAAAATTAGTAGGTGAAACATCTGATAAAGAACAGGGTATTTGGCCCTGGCCGGTTGGCTCAGTGGTAGAGCATCGGCCTGGCGTGCAGGAGTCCCGGGTTCGATTCCCGGCCAGGGCACACAGGAGAAGCGCCCATCTGCTTCTCCACCCCTCCCCCTCTCCTTCCTCTCTGTCTCTCTCTTCCCCTCCCGCAGCCAAGGCTCCATTGGAGCAAAGTTGGCACGGTCGCTGAGAATGGCTCTGGTTGCAGCAGAGCGACGCCTCAGATGGGCAGAGCATCGCCCCCTGGTGGGCATGCCGGGTGGATCCTGGTTGGGCGCATGCGGGAGTCTGTCTGACTGCCTCCCCGTTTCCAGCTTCAGAAAAATATACACACACACACAAAAAGAACAGGATATTTAGGCCCTAGCCCGTTTGCTGAGTGGATAGAGTGTCCGCCACACAAATGGATGTCCTGGGTTCTATTCCCAGTCAGGGCACACAGGAGAGGCAAACATCTGCTTCTCTCCCCATCCCTCTCCCCCCTTCTTTCTCTTCTTCCCCTCTAGCAGATAGTGGCTCAGTTGATTCAAATGGTGGCCCCAGTTGCTGAGGATAGCTCAGTTGATTTGAGCATTGGACCCAGATGGGGGTTACAGGGTGGATCCCAATCAGGGAGCCTATTGGAGTTTGTCTCTCTATACCCCCTCCTCTCACTTAAGAAAAAAAGAAAAATAAATAACTAGAGTTTTGTAATCTTCAAAAATGTCAAGGTCAATAAACACAAAGTTTGAAGAATATTCCAGATGAAAGAAGATTAAAGAGACATGACTACATACAATGAGTATTCCTGGATTGGATCCTGGACTAGGAAAAAATACTGACATAATGGACAATATTGGGGGTAAAGATAGTATATTCAATAAATGGTGTTGGGAATACTGGACAGAAATATGCAAAAAATTGAAACGAGATCACCTTCTTATACCATACACAAGAATAAACCCAAACTGGATTAAAGACTTAAATGTTAGACTTTAAACCATAAAACTCCTAGAAGAAAACAGGTAGTAAAATCTTGAACATTTCTCCTAATATTTTTTCTGACACACACACACACACTAGGCAAGGGAAACAAAAGAAAATGTAAACAAATGGGACTACATCAGACTAGAAAGTTTCTGCACAGCAAAGGAAACCATCAACAAAATGAAACAACAACCCACTGAATGGCAGAAAATATCCGGCAATGATACATCTGATAAAGAGTTAACATCCAAAATTGATCAAGAACTTATAAAACTAAACATAATAAAAAACAAACAGTTGGAACTAAATAGTTCTCAGTAGAGGACATACAGATGGCCAACAGACATATAAAAAAATGCTTAACTTCAATAATCATCACAGAAATGCAAATTAAAACCACAATGAGTATTACCTCACACCTGTAAGAATGCCTATCACCAATAAAACAACAAATAAGTATTGATGAGGATGTAGAGAAAAGGGAACCCTTGTGCACTGTAGGTGGGAATGCAGATTGCTGCAGCCACTGTGGAAACCAGTTTCAAAAAATTAAAAATGGAACTGCCTCACAACCCAGCGATTCCACGACTGGGGATATAGCTGAAGAAACCTGAAACACTAATTCAGAAGAATATATGCACCACTATGTTCAATGCAGCATTATTTACAATAGACAAGATCTGGAAGCAGCTCAACAGTGCATCGGTAAATGAGTGGATAAAAAAGTATTTACAGGATGGAATACTATTCAGCTGGAAAAAAGGAAACCTTACCCTTTGCGACAGCATGGGTGAACTTGGAGAGTGTTATGCTAAATGAATTTAGTCAGTCAGAGCAAGGTAAGTACCATACAATTTCACTCATATGTGGAATCTAATGAACAAAATGAACTAACAAACAAACTAGAGACAGACTCAGAGAGCAGGGTAACAGTTGTGTGTAGGGGTGGGGACATATATTGAAGGGATTGAGCAAAAACAAGAGAAAAAAGAACTGGACCCAGACAAGAGTGTGGTGACTACTCAGGGAAAGAGAGGTATGGGGAGGTGGAGGATGGTACAGGGGGATAAATGGTGATGGATGAGCACTTAACTTGGGGTAATGAACACAAAATACAGTGTACAGAGTTGTGTTATAGAACTGTGCACCTGAAACCTGTAAAATTTTGTTAACCAGTGTCACCCTAATGAATTCAATAAAAAGGAAACAAAAAAAAAATTAAATAAAAATGGATGTTTGGCTCAAAGGCAAAAAAAAAAAAGACAGTATTTATAGACACCTATGAAATTTTTTTATTTTTATTTTTTATTTTTCTGAAGTTGGAAACGGGGAGGCAATCAGACAGACTCCTGCATGTGCCCAACCGAGATCCACCTGGCACGCTCACCAGGGGGCGATGCTCTGCCCATCTGGAGCGTTGCTCTGCTGCAACCAGAGCCATTCTAGCGCCTGAGGCAGAGGCCATAGAGCCATCCTCAGCGCCTGGGCCATCTTTGCTCCAATGGATCCTTGGCTGCGGGAGGGGAAGAGAGAGAGAGAGGAAGGAGAGGGGGAGAGGTGGAGAAGCAGATGGGCGCTTCTCTTGTGTGCCCTGGCCGGGAATTGAACCCGGGACTCCTGCATGCCAGGCCAACGCTCTACTGAGCCAACCGGCCAGGGCAGACACCTATGAAATTTGAATGCATACTATTGATAGATAATATATAGCATTGTATCAACTTAAAATTTCTGATTTTAGCTCAGTTGATTTGAGCACTAGCCCCAGACGATGGTTGCCTTGTGGAAACTGGTCAGAGCACATGTGGGAGTGTGTCTCTCTATCTCCCTTCCTCTCACTTAAAAAAGTATTATATAAACAAACAAATTCTGATTTTGATCATTGTACCATGGTTATTGAAGAAAATATCCTATTCTTAAGAAATAATCACTGATAAAGAGTCATGATAGGCCCTGGCTCGTTGGCTCAGTGGTGGAGCATTGGCCAGGTATGTGGATGTCCCAGGTTCGATTCCCAGCCAGGGCACACAGCAGAAGCACTCATCTACTTCTCCACCCCTCCCACTCCCACTTCCCTCTCTCTCTTTCTTCCCTTCCTGCAGTCATGGCTCGAATGGTTGGAGCAAGTAGGCCCCAGGTGCTGTGGATGGCTCTATGGCCTCTGCCTCAGGCACTAGGAAGAAATCAGTCGATGAGCAATGGAGCAGAGGCCCCAAATGGGCAGACCATCACCCCATAAGGTCTTGCCAGGTGGATCCTGGCCAGGGTGCATGTGGGAGTCTGTCTCTCTGCCTCCCCACCTCAAACTTAATTAAAATAATAGTAATAAAAAAGAAGCTTATATTAAAATTGAATGGAGCCAGACCAGGCAATGGCACAGTGGATAGAACATCAGACCAGAATGCAGAGGACCCAGGTTTGAAACCCTGAGGTTGCCAGCTTGAGCCCGGGCTCATCTGGTTTGAGCAAGGCTCACCAGCTTGAGCAAGGCATCACTCGGTCTGCCGTAGCCCCCCCCCCCCCCGCATCAAGGCACATATGAGAAAGTAATCACTGAACAACTAAGGTGCCACAACAAAGAATTGATGCTTCTCATCTCTCTCTCTTCCAGTCTCTCCCTATCATTGTCTCTATCACCAAAAAAAAAAAAATAATAACAATTGAATAGAATTTTATTTTAAGAACTCTTAGCTCCAGAAATCACCAAAATTTATTAATACAAATTATTTTTACCAGAGTCTCTACTATTCTCTTCAGACTCTTCCTCTTCATCATCATCAGAATACTTTTTCTTTGGGGTTTTTCTCCGTAAACGCCTGCTTTGCCTCATGGGCCGAGAGGGATGTCGCCTCAGCCTTCGGCTACAGAAATCAGTGTCACTGTCATCATTAGATGGTGGGTCTTCTTCACTTTCATCTGGGTTTTCATCAGATACAACAAACTCATCTTGAGATCTGTTCAAGAGAAATCACATGAATTTTGATAGTACAGTACACTTAAAACTGTGAACCTGTTTCTGACAGTTCTTGAGTTGAAGTTCTAGCAAGTCCAATGTGAATCATTAAATAATGGTTAATATCATATCTGAATAATTGTATCAATTTCCCTATAATGAAAAAATTGCTACTTGTTCCTTTCTTAGGAGTTATGAAGCTGAACTGATGCTAATTTTTGTACATAAATTGCTTGGCTTCCCCCCTGTACCTTAAAGTCAACATGTCCAAAGGCAAACTCACTATTTCCTTACCTACTCTTCCTCTTTCTGTTTCCTAGCCTGGTATTTGATAATATCAACCATCCAGTAACTCATACCAGAAATCTGGTACTTATTCTAATTTCTCCCTTTTTATTTCTCACCTCTAATCATTTACTAATTCCTCTTCAGTCCACCTCTTAAAGATATTATCTCAAAACCAGGTGAAGACGCTACAAAGAAAGAAAACTAGAGACCAGTATCCCTGATTAACATAGATGCTAAAATCCTCAACATAATATTAGCAAACCAGATCTAGCAATGCATTAGAAAGAACATACATCATGACCAAGTGGGATTTATTCCAGGGAGGCAAGGCTGGTACAATATTCGCAAATCAATATGATTCATCACATAAACAAAAGAAGACTAAAACTCACATGATTATATCAACAGATGCAGAAAATTCATTTGATAAAATCCAGCACCCATTTATGAACAAAACTCTGAGCAAAGTAGGAATACAGGAAACATACCTCAACATGATAAAAGCCATCTATGACAAACCCACAGCCAACATAATACTCAATGAACAAAAATTAAAAGCAATTCCCCTTAAGATCAGGAACAAGTCAGGGGTACCCCTTTCACCACTCTTATTCAACACAGTTCTAGAAGTCCGAGCCACAGCAATCAGACAAGAATAAGAAATAAAAGGTATCCAAACTGGAAAAGAAGTAACACTATCACTATTTGCTGATGACATGATACTATACATAGGAATCCCTAAAGTCTCAGTCAGAAAACTACTAGACCTGATAAATGAATTCAGCAAAGATATAAAATTAATGTTCAGAAATCAGTGGCATTTTTATATATCAGCAATAAAGTGTCAGAAAGAGAAATTAAGGAAACAATCCCCTTCACTATTGCAACAAAAAAATAAAGTACTGAGGAGTAAATTTAACCAAGGAGGTAAAAGACTTGTACTCGGAAAATTATAAGGCATTAAAAAAAGAAATCAAGGGAGATACAAACAAATGGAAGCATATACCGTGTTCATGGATAGAAAGAATAAATATCATTAAAATGTCTACACTACTCAAAGCAATCTATAAATTCAATGCAATTCCAATTAAAATACCAATGGCATACTTCAAAGATATAGAACAAATACTCCAAAAATTTATATGGAACCAAAAAAGAACAGAAATAGCCTCAGCAATCTTGAAAATAAAGAATGAAGTGGGAGGTATCACACTTCCTGATATCAGGTTATACTACAAGGCCATTGTAATGAAAACAGCTTGGTACTGACATAAGAGCAGGCATACAGGGCCCTGGCCGGTTGGCTCAGTGGTAGAGCGTCGGCCTAGCATGCGGAGGACCCAGGTTCGATTCCCGACCAGGGCACACAGGAGAAGCGCCCATTTGCTTCTCCACCCCTCCGCCGCGCCTTCCTCTCTGTCTCTCTCTTCCCCTCCCGCAGCTAAGGCTCCATTGGAGCAAAGATGGCCCGGGCGCTGGGGATGGCTCTGTGGCCTCTGCCTCAGGCGCTAGAGTGGCTCTGGTCGCAACATGGCGACGCCCAGGATAGGCAGAGCATCTCCCCATGGTGGACGTGCCGGGTGGATCCCAGTCGGGCGCATGCGGTAGTCTGTCTGACTGTCTCTCCCTGTTTCCAGCTTCAGAAAAATGCAAAAAAAACAAAAAAAAAACCCAAAAAAAAAACAACAAAAAAAAAACAGGCATACAGATCAATGGAACAGAACAGAGAACTCAGAAATAAATCCACACCTTTATGGTCAACTGATACTCGACAAAGAAGAAAGAGCATACAATGGAGTAAAGACAATTTCTTTAATAAATGGTGTTAGGAAAATTGGATAGGTACATGCAAATAAATGAAACTAGACCACCAACTTACACCATTCACAAATAAACTCAAAATGGATAAAAGACTTAAATGTAAGTCGCGAAACCTTAAAAAGCCTAGAAGCAAAAAACATAGGCAGAAGACTCTCAGACATCTCTCGTAGCAATACTTTTGCCAATATATCTCCTCAGGCAAGGGAAATGAAGGACAAAATAAACACGAGGCCATATCAAACTAAAAAGCTTTTGCACAGCAAAAGACATCATTAACAAAATTAAAAGACATACCACTCAATGGGTGAACATATTTACCAATAAGTCTGATAAGGGGTTAATAACCAAAATTTATAAAGAACTTCTAAAACTCTATAACAGGAAGGTAAACAATCCAATTATAAAACAGGGAAAGGAACTGCAGAGACACTTCTCCAAAGAGGACATACAGATGGTCAACAGGCATATAAAAAAATGCTCAACATCACTAAGCATCAGAGAAATGCAAATTAAAATAACAATGAAATATCATCCCACACCTGTCAGAATGGTGCTCATTAACAAATCAACACACAATAAGTGCTGAAGAGGGTGTGGAGAAAAGGGAACCCTCCTGCACTGCTGGTGGGAATGCAGACTTGTGCACTGCAGAAAACAGTATGGCGTTTTCTCAAAAAATTAAAAATGAAACTCCCTTTGGACCCAGCTATCTTACTTTTAGGAATATATCCTAAGAATAGCAAATCACTGCTGCAAAAGAAGATATGCCTCCCCATGCTTATTGCATCGTTTACAGTAGCCAAGATCTGGAAATAGCCTAAATGTCTGTCAGTGGACGAGTAGATTAAAAAGCAGTGGTACAATGAAATACTACACAGCTATGAAAAAGGAAATCTTACCTTTTGCAATGGCATGGATAGACCTGAAGATTATTATGCTAAGTGAAATAAGCCAAGCAGAGAAAGACAAATATCATATGATCTCACTTATATGTGGAATCTAATGAACAAAGTGAACTGAAGAACAAAATAGAGGCAGAGGCGGAGTCACAGGAAGCAGAGGAGCAGCTGTCAGAGGGAAGGGGGATGAGGGGCAGGATCAGAGAAGGTAAAGGGATTAGTGAAATTATATATATATATATAATTTATATATATAACACATAAATACAGATAACAGGACAGCAAATCCTAGAGGGAAGGGAGGAGGGAGTTAGAGTGAAGGGAATAAAGGGGGTGTAATGGGGGACACATGGTTGGGGGTGAGGGTGTTATATTGAAAGGGACATTTGAATCCATGTTAACACAATAAATTAAAATTAATAAAATAATGAAGAAAGAAAAAAAAAGATACTATCTCTAATCATCTCCCTCCTAACTACTATAGCAATTCTCCAAGTAGCCTCTGTAATCTCTAGGTCATTTCCCTTCAATATATCCTCCAAATGAGTATAGTAGCAGTGTAATCCCAAATCTCTCTAAAATGTAAACCTGACATCAGTCTGGTGTTTAAACCCTTCTGTGGGGGCCTGACCTGTGGTAGTGCAATGGATAAAGCATTGACCTGGAACAGTGAGGTCACTGGTTCGAAACCCTGCGCTTGTCAGATCCAGGCACATACGGGAGTTAATGCTTCCTGCTCCTCCCACCATTCTCTCTCTGTCTCTATTTCTTCTTTCTAAAATGAATTAAGTCTTTAAAAATGTTATATTAAAAATAAATTTTAAAAAGCCACAAAGCCCTTCAATGGGATTTCATCACCTTCAGGCCAGAGTCTGTCAAACAAAACACTCCATCATGCTTCCTTTTTATCTCTTGGCGGCATCTCAGCAAGAACACTCTCTAGTTCTTTCCCATATTTTTGCTGCGCATACACAGCAGGAGATTCCTAAATAGTCCATGGCATTTTATGCCTTGGACATGTGACTTGCGTTAAGTTCCTCATCCTGCTTTTAATCCCAAAACTCATTTATTCATTCTTCAAATTTCTTTTCCTCCCTTCCTCCCTTCCTTCCCCTCTTCTCCTCTCTCTTTCCTCCCTTCCTTCCCTTTCTTTATTGGGGAGAGAGAGAGAGAGTGAGAGTAAGAGAGAGACAGAAAGGGGGAGAGGAAGGGAGATGAAAAGTATCAATGCATAATTGTGGCACTTTAGTTGTTCACTGACTGCTTCTCATATGTACTTTAACTGGGGGGCTCCAGCTAAGCCAGTGACCCCTTGGTCAAACCAGCGACCTTGGGCTCAGGCCTGAGACCTTTGGACCTCAAACAACCTTGGAATCTTATGCTGATGATTTCACGCTCAATCCAGTGACCCCACACTCAAACCAGCAACCTGGAAGGTTCTGAACCTGGGACCTTGATGCCTGAGTCTATGGTCTATCCACTGTGCCACCACTGGCCATTCTTCAAATTTCATCAACCTTAATTTCCACTTTGACCTCCCTGAATTAATCTGAGAATCCTTTGTACCCTAACTATGCCTTATCTGTATTTTAGCAGCAATCACGCAAGTGACAGTTTTTGTGGTTTATATGCTTGTTTCTTCCACTAACAATCTGAGAGGAGAACTCTGCATTACTGTTTCATTATCTACTCGACAGGGAAGACTTCCCTGATATTCCATACTGTATTGCTTACCTCAACCCAAACTTCTAAGGGTCCTTGGAGAATAGTATCTAATTACTTGTACTTGTCTATTTCTTCCTTTTTTTTTTTTTTGCATTTTTCTGAAGCTGGAAACAGGGAGAGACAGTCAGACAGACTCCCGCATGCGCCCGACCGGGATCCACCCGGCACGCCCACCAGGGGGCGACGCTCTGCCCACCAGGGGGCGATGCTCTGCCCATCCTGGGCGTCGCCATGTTGCGACCCTCCTGAGTGTCGCCATGTTGCGACCAGAGCCACTCTAGCGCCTGGGGCAGAGGCCACAGAGCCATCCCCAGCGCCGGGCCATCTTTGCTCCAATGGAGCCTTGGCTGCGGGAGGGGAAGAGAGAGACAGAGAGGAAGGCGCGGCGGAGGGGTGGAGAAGCAAATGGGCGCTTCTCCTATGTGCCCTGGCCGGGAATCGAACCCGGGTCCTCCGCACGCTAGGCCGACGCTCTACCGCTGAGCCAACCGGCCAGGGCCTGTCTATTTCTTATATTTGACTTCTTGTTGATTTGGTAGCATAAGATTTCACATAAAAAGAATGCTTGCCTGACCAGGCAGTGGTGCAGTGGATAGAGCGTCAGACTGGGATGCGGAAGACCCAGGTTTGAGACCCTGAGGTCACCAGCTTGAGCAAGAAAAAAAAAAAAAAAAAGAGCTCACCAGCTTGGACCCAAAGTTGTTGGCTCGAGCAAGGGGTCGCTCGGTCTGCTAAGGCCGGCAGTCAAGGCACAGATGAGAAAGCAATCAATGAACAACTAAGGTGTTGCAACGAGAAACTGATGATTGATGCTTCTCATCTCTCTCCATTCCTGTCTGTCTGTCCCTATCTATCCCTTTCTCGGACTCTCTCTCTCTCTGTCCCTGTAAAAAAAAAAAAAAATGCTCAATGCAGTTAATGAAATATAAATACAATTTTGAATAGTAACCAAACAACCACAAACCTACTTTGTTTTAACATAAAAAGAATCAAGATCAGCCTGACCAGGCGGTGGCGCAGTGGATGGAGCGTCGGACTGGGATGCGGAGGACCCGGCTTCGAGATCCCGAGGTTGCCAGTTTGAGCGTGGGCTCATCTGGCTTGAGCAAAAAGCTCGCTAGCTTGGACCCAGGATCGCTGGCTCGAGCAAGGGGTTATTCGGTCTGCTGAAGGCCCACGGTCAAGGCACATATGAGAAAGCAATCAATGAACAACTAAGGTGTCGCAATGCGCAACGAAAAACTAATGATTGATGCTTCTCATCTCTCCATTCCTGTCTGTCTGTCCCTGTCTATCCCTCACTCTGACTCTCTGTCTCTGTAAAAAAATAAAAAAAATAAAAAATAAAAAGAATCAAGATCAGTATTCTTAAATCTGTTTTAAATATCTTGAAAATAAAGAGATGTCTAAGTGCATGAAAAACAAAAGCCCCATCACAGCAGGACCAGCTTCTTTGCTAGTACTGTTTAAGCACGCACCCATCACTGATCTTGAATTCATCCTCACTCTCTTCTTCATCCAGGTTGCTATCACTGTCCAGGTCGTTTAATCGCCGGCGTTTCTTTCGGCGAGCAGCAGCAGCCCTCTGAGGTCGTTTATTTTCTTTTCTTTCTTCATCCAAAATGGTAGAGATGTCTTTCCCACGGTGACCCGTGATGGTAGAGATATCCTTTCCGCGGCCAACCCCTGAATTCAGAAGAGGAAGGTTGAGGAGAAGAGAGACAACTGTATGTTTGTTTTAATATCTAACGACTATCCTTATTTGTACTTAGTAGCTCTTCACTGGTTTTCTTCTATAACATGTGGTATTCTGATGACTATAGATAATAGAGCTCTTATCAAGAGTTCTGACATTCGTTTGTCCTACCAAGTACAAGTTTACTTTGCAGAGAACATCATTTTTTGTTTTACATTTTGATATAATTCATATATTATAATATTCAACCTTTTTACGTGTATAATTCGGAAGTTTTTTTAACTTAGTCATAAAGTTGTGCAACCATCACCACTAATTTGAAAACATTTTCATCACCCCAAAAAGAAACCTCATACCTATAGTTACTCAAGAATCTCTTCTTAAAAGCTGTCTTTTGAAAATGGCTTTAGAAAGAGGCCAATCCATTTTTTAAATAAAACTATGTTTACAGGACTGAAAAAGTGAGAATTCAAGCAGCAAAGATATAAGGTATACATCTTTGGAAAAGTCAGTGACTTCTTTAGTTCCACTACATACAGACTACTTATGATGAATTCTTTGCAGAGTTTTCATAGTAACTAAATGGAAACCATAGTGCTCTATACTAGAACACTGGTAATCTGCTATGTAGCTCTTAAATTACCCTCAAATTATTCTATATTACTGTCAGATATTAAAGACTATGAAATTAATAAAAGAAATCATTTAGAGTCAGATTGCCCATAATTTTTGGTATTTTATAGCAGTACTGATCTAAAAATAGACAAGAAAGTTTCACTGGGTTTTCCATTTAGAAACCAAAGTAAAATTTTAATCTATTGAGGAACATTTACATTTTATATCAGACCATAAAACAAAACTCTTTTAAAATAATTAGCAAGATCTAAGTCTACACACTGATACTGTACCCACAGATTATTTTGAATCTTAGACTGTTAACATCAATAGTGATCATGATACATACTGGGGAGGAAAAAAAAAAAGCTCACTGCTCTAATCAGGGCATTCCAGTTATTTTCCTGGCTGAAGTTACAAGAAAAAGGGAGAATGATAAACACATACCTCCTCCATCAGCCTCTTTGATGTCATCTTCTATAGCTTCATCAATTGCTTCGTCAAACTCATCAAATCTAAAATATATACAACAATCACATTATAGCTTTCCTGACACATGGGTCAGGAGAGTTGCCTTTATTTATTTATTTATTTATTTATTTATTTATTTATTTATTTATTTTTACAGAGACAGAGAGTGAGCCAGAGAGAGGGATAGACAGACAGGAACGGAGAGATGAGAAGCATCAATCATTAGTTTTTCATTGCGCATTGCAACACCTTAGTTGTTCATTGATTGCTTTCTCATATGTGCCTTGACCACGGGCCTTCAGCAGACCAAATAACCCCTTGCTGGAGCCACCGACCTTGGGTTCAAGCTGGTGGGCTTTTGCTCAAACCAGATGAGCCCGCACTCAAGCTGGCGACCTCGGGGATCTCAAACCTGGGTCCTCAGCATCCCAGTCTGATGCTCTATCCACTGCGCCATGGCCTGGTCAGGCAGGAGAGTTGCCTTTAAACTGAAAAAGGCCTGAATATGAAACTATGAAACTGCTCTCTTCTACTTTGGGACTGTGTGACTTAGACTACATACCTTAGCTCATATTAGCCCATGTCTTTTGTAAAACTGGATTTTGTTAATCAATATCTAATACATAAATTGTTGTTTTTCATTTTCAAAGATCATCTATACCAGGCATCAGTAAATATTTTTGTAAAAAGCCAGACAGTAAGTATTCTAGACTTTGTAGACCATACAGTCCCTGTTCTAACTATTCAAGTCTGCCAGTGTAGCACAAAAGCAGCCAGACAATATAAGTAAATGAATGTGACTGTGTTCCGAAATAACTTTATGGACACTGTGATTTGAATTTCATGTCATTTTCATAGAATTTTCTTCTATTGGATCTTTATTCAATCATTTATAAATGTAAAAACCACTCCTAGGTCATGGGCTATACAAAAACTGGTAGTTAGCTGGATTTGGCCCCATGGGTTTGCCAATCCCTAATTATACAAATCACATGGCAAAGTAAGGTAAACAAAATTAGTGTCCCAGAAATAATACTAAGTGTGAGAACCATATTATTATTATTATTTTTTTAAACAAGTGGCATTTGAGAATTGTTTTTTTGTTGTTTTTTTTAAATTTTATTTATTCATTTTAGAGAGGAGAGAGAGACAGAGAGAGAAGGTGGGGAGGAGCTGGAAGCATCAACTCCCATATGTGCCTTGACCAGGCAAGCCCAGGGTTTTGAACCGGCGACCTCAGCATTTCCAGGTCGACGCTTTATCCACTGTGCCACCACAGGTCAGGCCCATATTATTATTTTTATTGAAGGTTATATTATTATTACTAAAATTCATATACAGATGGTCAGAATTTTAGAACTAGGTAAATGTACTTTATCTTATAAGGGCTGTCTCCCTTGATTTCATAATACTATATACAAAACACTGACATTAGAAGTGAGTAACCACAAAGATAAAGTGACTTGCCTAAAACTATGCTAAGTATGGTAATTATTAGCCATAGGTGGCTCTTTATTTTGCCTTCTGAGTTTAAAAACTCATTATGCCTATAAATTTCCTCACTAGGAAAATTTATATACCAACACAAACACAAAATTTTATATAATTTCAGAAGATTCACAAGTTTCAGGTTAAGAACTCTTCTTCTACAACATAGTTTTTATTGGCTGTGTAGTATCTTATCTTACAGTATATCAATTTATTTCAAATGGCTTACTTCCAATTTTTTCACAATTTTGCAATACTACAGCCTGACCAGGCGGTGGCACAGTGGACAGAGAGTTGAGCTGAGACTTGGAAGACCCAGGTTCAAAATCTGAAGGTCACTGGCTTGAGTGCAGGCTCATCCAGCTTGAGCATGGGCTCACCAGCTTGAGCGCAAGGTCGTGGCTTGAGCATGGGATCATAGACATGATCTCATGGTTGCTAGCATGAGCCCAAAGGTTGCTGGCTTGAAGCCCAAGGTTGCTGGCTTGAGCCCTAGGTTACTGCCTGGAGCAAGAGGTCACTCACTCTGCTTTAGCTCCCCCAGCCAAGGCACATATGAGAAAGCAATCAGTGAACAACTAAGGTGCTGCAACAAAAAATTGATGCTTCTCGTCTCTCTCCCTTCCTGTCTGTCTGTCCCTATCTGTTCCCCTCTGTTTCTGTCAAGAAAATAATTTTTTTTGCAATGCTACAAAAAACATTCTTGTTGCTATAGCTTAGCTTTTCCTTAGGATAAACTCTGAGAGCCTTGGATCCACTCTGGCGCAGTGAATCGAGCATTGGACTGGGACGCAAAGGACCCAGGTTCGAAAATCCAAGGTCACCAGCTTGAGTGTGGGCTCATCCGGTTTGAGTGTGGTATCATAGACATGACCCCAAGGTTGCTGGCTTGAGCAAGGGGTCACTTGCTCTGCTGGAGCCCCCAGTCAAGGCACACATGAGAAAGCAATCAATGAACAAATAAGGTGCTGCAAAGAAGAATTGATGCTCCTCATCTCTCTCCCTTCCTGCCTGCCTGTCCCTATATATCCCTCTCTCTGTCACAAAAAAAAAAAGATAAATTCTGAAAAAATAAAAACCTGTGCATCTATTCATCAGGCTAGAATAACAGAAACAGATAAAGCCAGATGCAAAGTTAATATAAAACAGTATTTCTCCCAAGGACATGCTGCAGCTGTATCATGGCTTATCAACTTATTTCTTTGTTTGACTACTACATTCTTACTGAGAATATCTGTTTTCTAATATCAGAAACCATCAAAACCTTCAGATATATTGTTATATCAGTAACACTGTACATCCCACCTTTGCCCAGAGGATCTAAGTCAGGGGTTCCAAAACTGCGGCCCCCTGAGGCCATTTAACCGGCCCCCACTGCACTTCCGGAAAGGGCACCTCTTTCATTGGTGGTCAGTGCGAGGAGCATAGTTCCCATTGAAATACTGGTCAGTTTGTTGATTTAAATTTACTTGTTCTTTATTTTAAATACTGTATTTGTTCCCATTTTGTTTTTTTTATTTTAAAATAAGATATGTGCAGTGTGCATAGGGATTTGTTCATAGATTTTTTTATAGTCCGGCCCTCCAATGGTCTGAGGGACAGAGAACTGGCCCCCTGTGTAAAAAGTTTGGGGACCCCTGATCTAAGTCACTGTTAACACAAAAAAGCAGTCTTTATTTATATCCCAAATGCAGAGCTTTGGATAAGAGATTGGACACAACATCCTACACATCTACTTAACTCCATTGTTTGCAAGGACACAGGACCCTGTGTGTACTATGCAGTTCAGATGTGGTACTAACCCCTTTACCAAGCCCTCCTTAGCTTTGAGCCTTACTTATCATTTGCTTCATTTAAATTTCATCTACACTCTAAAAATTTCATCAGGATCTTATCAAAACTTTCTTTTTCTTTGTTGAGACACCTCATGGTTCCACTATGAGATTCTGTTGGTTTACTCCCGGTATTCTTGCTATGGATACAATTGTTGGCTTAAAGGGCACACCAATTGTTCTGTTCAAAGGTTATTGCAATTTATAGCACAACCATGAAGTGAACTGTTATTTGGAAAAACAAAATTATTTTCTTGTTCTTTTAATTCTAATTTGAATAAGGAGTAAGGCCAAATATTATTTTCATGTTTACTGGTTATTTTTACTTTTTCTTTTTCCAATACACGTTTTTTCCTTGGCCAATTTTACCAGCCAGTGTGTTCACCTTTTCTTATTAATTTGTAAGAGCTTTTAATTTATTACAGATTTTAACCTCTTAGATATGTTGCAATTATGTCTATACAAAGTGTATTTCCTCTTTAACCTTTGCTTTCTTTTAAATTTTACTTGGAAAATTAACTTTAACAGGGTGACACTGATCAGTAAGAGTACAAAAGTTTCAGGTAAACATTTCTCTAGCATTTGAACTATTGATTATGTTGTATACTCATCACCCAAAGTCAAATCATTTTCCGTCAGCATATATTTGTCCCTCTCTGTACCCTTCCCCCCACCCCCACCCCTTATTATTATTTTTTCTTTTATTTTTCTGAAGTGAGAAGTGGGGAGGCAGAACAGACTCCTGCATGCTCCCAACCAGGATCCACCCACATGCCCACTAGGAGGCAATGCTCTGCCCATCTGGGGCGTTGCTCTGTTGTAACCAGAGCCATTCTAGCGCCTGAGGTGGAGGCCATGGAGCCATCCTCAGCACCTGGGCCAACTTTGCCCCAATAAAGCTTTGGCTGCAGGAGGTGTAGACAGAGATAGTGAGAAGGCAGAGGGGTAGAGGTGGAGAAACAGCTGGGTGCTTCTCCTGTGTGCCCTGGCCAGGAATCGAATCCAGGACTTCCACATGCTGGGCCGACACTCTACCACTGAACTAACTGGCCAGGGCTATTTTTTTTTTTTAATTTTGAGAAAGAAAAATTGTCTCACCCTGCTACCAGCGTAATAATGAGTGCTAATCATATTTCAGGTCAGTCACCTCCCAAATAAATAAACAAAATAAACAAAAATTAGTCACCGCGTCTAGTTCTAGATTCCCAGATAAATGAAACCTTTATTTTCCTAAAAACTGACACCCTAACAAAATGGCTTTCTACTTGACTTCAGCAATATTAATGTCTAAAGATATGCAATAACCTTAACAGATACCATCTAAAAAATGACTATTTCCACGATGAAAAAAAGTATACTAATTGTTTATTTTTTTTAAAAAAAAATTCTTTTAAAGTAAGAGTAGGGGAGATACAGATAGACTCCTGCATGTGCCTTGACCGTGATCTACCCTGCAACCCTGTCTTGGGCCAATGCTCAAATCAAAGGATGGCCACCCTCAGCACCTGAGGCCAACACGGGACCAACCAAGTTACCCTAAGTACCTAGGGCCGATGCTCAACAACCAGTGGCTGAAGACACTGGTTACGAGAGGGAAAAAGAAAGAGAAGGGAAAGAGAGAGGGGAAGAGAAGCAGATGGTTGCTTCTCATGTGTGCCCTGACTGGGTATTGAACCCAGGACGTCCACACACTGGGCTGATGCTCTATCCACCAAGCTAACTGGCCAGAGCCATATATTTAAATTTTATAACCCTTTCCTTTTGAATTATAACTTGTTTACAAAATTTCTTTGCAAATCTCTTCTTTTGTAAATGCTAGCATTGAGTCTTTCCATTATTGTGTATGTGTTTAGTATTATGCTTAAAAAGTTGCTCCTTGGACTAAGATTATATGCCTTCCTTAAATCCTTTTGGAAACTAGGTAGGGTATAAATGAATGAATTGCACAATACATTTTATGCTAAAAATAAATAGTTTATCAAAGGTTCCTAATAGTATCATTATAAAATTTAGAGCTGAAGGGATCATCTAAGTTAATCTACCATCAGAGTCATGGCAACCAAGACCCACAGAAATGGACCACTCAGAGATACCTGGACAGTAAGTGGCATGATAAGAACTATAAACTTCTAGTCTTCAGATCCCCAATCTAATGCCTGCTCTAGTCAACTATGGTGTCACATTCTTGGTTATGAGCAGTAAGAATCCAATAAATAATTAGTAAATGACAGTAGTGATGAAATTCTATTTTGGGGGTCCTTTTTTTGTGCTGATACTTTATAAAGTGCTTTACATTTTATACTTGCAACAGTTCTATTGTACCCTATGTAAAAAAGTAAATTCTAGGTGTATTTAAGAGTTTAAATATACTGCTCACAAAAATTAAGGGATATTTCAAAATGAATATGAAGCTATAAAATATCCCCTAACTTTTGTGAGCACTGTATAAAGAGTGAAACAGAGAAAACATATGAAAGACTATTAACTTATCTCAGGTAAATTTCTCTAAAATGTTACTAAGATGCAGAAATAATAATAAAAATCAATGATAAGAACCTGACCAGGTGGTGGCGCAGTGGATAGAGCGTTGGACTGGAACTCAGAGGACCCAGGTTCAAAACCCCGAGGTTGCCAGCTTGGGCATAGCCTCATCTGGTTTGAGCAAAGCTCACCAGCTTGAGCCCAAAGTTGCTAGCTTGAGCAAGGGGTCACTTGGTCTGCTATATTTCCCAGTCAAGGCACATATGAGAAAGCAATCAATGAGCAGCTAAGGTGCTGCAACAAAGAATTGATGCTTCTCATCTCTCTCCCATACAAAAAAGAAAAAAAGTGACAAGAGACATTCAAATGCCCAATAAGCACATGAGAAGATGCTCAACATGACCATCAGGGAAATGCACATAAAATCCAGGATATATTTAATATCACCTTGCATCTGGTGGGATGGCCAGTATAAAAAAAAACCAAAAGCAAACAGAATTGCAAAGATGTGGAGAACCTGGACACCTGGAAACCCTGTGCACTGCTTGGTGAGAATGCAAAAAAAACGCCACAAAACAAAACAAAAAAACACCACAAAATCCTGCAAGCCCACTTTTGGATATGTATCCAAGATGAAATGTTAATAAAACAAATCTGTTTCTTTTAACAACCACAATTATATCAGCATTGACAGACAATAGGGTCTCATATAATGCTTGTTATGAAAATTTAAACTTGTTCCAATGTGATGATATGCTGTATTATAAAAAAAATTCAAGCACAATGTATATTTCATTCTTGCTTATAAGTAATTTGTGAGAGATACTAGGTTGATGTGGAAAACTGCACCTAACTGTATTGGAATAACCAAACATACAACTCAAACATCTAGCAGTTACCTCAGTTTGTAATGTGTATTATAAGCTATAGCCATCTGCATCTGTTGTTACAACTTTCTGGCTGATTTTAAATCACCGTTGATTACCACCACACAATAATTTAAAAACTGCAATTTTCCTCACTTCTGTAGACAAATTTTGGGGCTTTTTTCAACATAAATGTCACAGGTATTACAGTGTATTTTATTTCTTAATCATTTAATATGTGGCAATAATATCACTATTTTTATTAGATTCCTATCTTTTTTTTAATGTGTCACTAATGAAGTTTTTGAGTGAGGCCATACTTCCCATAATCCCCTTGGTTTTTATTGTGTGATTTTGCACAGTATGGTGATTTTTAGAAATGTCTATGTTATAGCACAACTGACTTTACACTTGCACGTTTCATCAATAATCTTATGGTACTTTTATTAATTTTTCAGTATTTTTTTCTATTTATTCATTTTAGAGAGGAGAGAGAGAGGGAGAGAGGGAGAGAGGAAAAGAGGAAGAGAGAGAAGTGGGTAGGAGCAGGAAGCATCAACTCCAACATGAGCCTTGACCAGGCAAGCCCAGGGTTTCGAACCAGAGACCTCAGGCTTTCCAGGTTGACGCTTTATCCACTGCGCCACCACAGGTCAGGCCCTCAAAGTTTTTTTTTTAAAGAATAAGATCAACCCTGTTGCCTGATCAGGAAGTGGCACAGTGAATAGGGAGTAGACCTGGGATGTTGAGGACCCAGGTTCAAAACCTCAAGGTTGCTGGCTTGAGCGTGGGCTCACCAGCTTGAGCGTAGGATCATAGACACGAGCCCATAGTCACTGGCTTGAGCAAGAGGTCACTGGCTCAGCTGAAGCCCCCCCCCCCGGTCAAGGCACATATGAGAAAGTAATCAATGAACAAAAGTGCTACAACAATAAGTTGATGTTTCCAATCTCTCCCCACTTCCTGTTTGTCCTTTTCAGTCCTGTTTCTTTCTTTCCTTTCTCTCTTGCTGAAAGAAAAAAAAAAAGATAGACTCCATTCCAGTTTATTTTAAAGATTTTCCTCTTAATGGCTCTATTGCACTTTATAAAGTTTTAACAATAAAAAGCAGCAAACTATAAACGGGGAACTCTTCCATGATCACTGATGAAGTTTATAAACAAGCAAGCTCAAAGTTCAATACGATCAACTTTGTTATTCATATCCAGTTACTCAAGTTAAAAAACTGTTTTGATGTTGTCTAAGTAGACTACAGGTCAAAAAAGAAGGTCAAATTAAAAGCAATCCCCTTAAGATCAGGA
Source organism: Saccopteryx bilineata (assembly GCF_036850765.1). NCBI lineage: Eukaryota > Metazoa > Chordata > Mammalia > Chiroptera > Emballonuridae > Saccopteryx > Saccopteryx bilineata. Next base: position 343,229,766 of record NC_089490.1, on the reverse strand, counting down.
ACAAGGCAGGAGTGTCCCCTTTCACCACTTTTATTCAACATAGTTCTGGAAGTCCTAGCCACAGCAATCAGACAAGAAAAAGAAATAAAAGGCATCCAAATTGGAAAAGAAGAAGTAAAACTATCATTATTTGCAGATGATATGATATTGTATGATATATAGAAAACCCTAAAGTCTCAGTCAAAAAACTACTGGACCTGATAAATGAATTCAGCAAGGTGGCAGGATATAAAATTAATATACTCAGAAATCAGAGGCATTTTTATACACGAACAATGAACTGTCAGAAAGAGAAATTAAGGAAGCAGTCCCCTTCACCATTGCAACCAGAAAGATAAAGTACCTAGGAGTAAATTTAACCAGGAAGATTAAAGACTTGTACTCGGAAAATTATAAAACATTGATAAAAAGAAATCAGGGAAGATACAAATAAGTGGAAGCATATACCGTGCTCATGGTTAGGAAGAATAAACATCATTAAAATGTCTGTATTACCCAAAGCAATTAATAAATTCAGTGCAATGCCAATTAAAATACCAATGACATACTTCAAAGATATAATAGATATATTCCAAAAATTTATATGGAATCAAAAGAGAACACGAATAGCCTCAGCAATCTTGAAAAGGAAGAATAAAGTGGAAGGTATCACACTTCCAGATATCAAGTTATACTACAAGGCCATTGTACTCAAAACAGCCTGGTACTGGCATAAGAACAGGCATATAGATCAATGGAACAGAACAGAGAACCCAGAAATAAACCCACACCTTTATGGACAACTGATATTTGACAAAGGAGGTAAGGGCATACAATGGAGTAAAGACAGCCTCTTTAACAAATGATGTTGGGAAAATTGGACAGCTACCTGCAAGAAAATGAAACTAGACCACCAACTTACACTATTCACAAAAATAAATTCAAAATGGATGGAAGACTTAAATGTAAGCTGTAAAACCATAAGCATCTTAGAAGAAAACATAGGCAGTAAGCTCTCTGACATCTCCACAGGCAAGTGAAATAAAAGACAGGATAAACAAATGGGACTATATCAAACTAAAAAGCTTTTGTGCAGCTAAAGACAATAAGAACAGAATAAAAAGACAAACTACACAATGCAAGAATATATTTGACAATACGTCTGATAAAGGGTTAATAACCAAAATTTATAAAGAACCTGTAAAACTCAACACAAGAAAGACAAACAATCCAATCAAAAAATGGGCGAAAGAAATGAATAGACACTTCTCCAAAGAGGACATACAGATGGCCAATAGGCATATGAAAAAATGGTCAACATCACAAATCATTAGAGAAATGCAAATTAAACCCACAATGAGATATCACCTCACACCAGTCAGAATGGCGCTCATCAACAAAACAACACAGAATAAGTGCTGGCGAGGATGTGGAGAAAAGGGAGCCCTCCTGTACTGCTGGTGAGAATGCAGACTGGTGCAGCCACTGTGGAAAACAATATGGAGATTCCTCAAAAAATTAAAAATCGAACTGCCTTTTGACCCAGCTATCCCACTTTTAGGAATATACCCCAAGAACACCATAGAACTGTTTCAAAAGGAGAAATGCACCCCCATGTTTATGGCAGCATTGTTCACAATAGCGAAGGATCTGGAAACAGCCCAAGTGTCCATCAGTGGACGAGTGGAATAAAAAGCTTTGGTACATATATACTATGGAATACTACTCAGCCATAAGAAATGATGACATCGGATCATTTACAATAACATGGATGGACCTTGATAACATTATACCGAGCGAAATAAGTAAATCAGAAAAAACTAAAAACTATATGATTCCATACATAGGTGAGACACAAGAATGAGACTCAGAGACATGGACAAGAGTGTGGTGGTTATGAGGTGGGGGGGAGGAGAGGGAAGGGGTTGGGGAGGGGAGGGGCACAAAGAAATCCAGTTAGAAGGTGATGGAAGACAATTGGACTTTGGGTGATGGGAATGCAGCATAACAAATGTCAAAATAACCTAGAGATGTTTTCTCTGAACATATGTATCCTGATTTATCAATGTCACTCAATAAAAATTAAAAAAAAGATAATAAAAAGGTCAAAAATAAATAAAATATAATTTATATATTATTTGACTGAGACAGGGAGTTTTAGTGGAAAGGATAATAGACTAGTAAACAATCAGATGACAAAGTTTTAGTATAGATTTAGTTACTAAAAGCATGATCATGAAAAAAAATCAATTCAAGTCTCAGTATCTCCCCTTCTCCCTTTCTGATAGTAGACCATTACCCATATTATAGTTATTGACTCCTTCAATAGGCATTCATGGAACATTTACTATTTGTAGCACAGTGCTCACTGTAAAGGACAAAGGATGCATAAAACAGACATGCCTTACCTTCGTGCTAACAGTCCAGTGGGAGAGAAATATTAACCAAATAACTAAAATCACAACCATTTCAACTATGGTAGGTGCTTTCAAGGAGAACTGGTTGCTATGAGGGCATATAATAGAGATAGTTGATGAAGAGAATGTTAACGAGGTTAAAACAGGAAGGAAATTCTGGGCAGAGTAAACTGTAAGTGTAAAGGAACTGATGCTGAGGAATAGGGAAAATGTGATAAGGGAGCTGGAAAGCTAAGCACACAGCAGACCATGCAGTGCTTCCTGGGCCTCGTTAGAGGCATCAATCATTATCCCAAGAGGTAAAGAAATCTGACAAAGTATGTTAACCAGGAAAGAACAACATGGACAAATTTATATTTGGAAAAGATCAGGCTGGTTGCTCTCAAATTCTGATTCTAAAGCTAGGAGGTGAGAAATATATATATAACTGCTAATGATCACTGGGATGGGAAAAGCTTATACTCTGGAACATGTGTGATTTAAAAGACATTTTACACTCTTTCATTTCCAATTATTTCATACCTATAACTTATACATTTCCGTGTTCTTGTGGATCTTCTTTCAAGCAAGGTTACTTTGGATTTTTTTGAATCTTTTTTCTTTTCTTCATGATCCTCAGAAAAATCTGGCTCCTGGTTTTAAAATATAATAATTACATGTTATTACTCAGGACAGAACAAAGTTCTGGAATTAATAGTTTCTAATGTTCCTCTAAGAGTACCTGTAAAAGGTTTGAAAAAGATGACCACTCCCCAAACTGAAGAAACATGGAGATACTATATACAGATTTTTAAAAATATTGATCAAAAGAAACACTTCTGTATTAAAATTTTTGCTTTTGTGTTTATAATGACCTCTATTAAAAACAATCATGATGAAGGTTTTCACATCAATAAATACTTTAACAAATAATTAAATTTAGTACATAAAATTAAGATATTCAGCCCTGGCTGGATAGCTCTGTTGGCTGGAGTGTCGTTCTGAAGTGCAGAGGTTGCTGGTTCAATCCCCAGTCATGGCACATACAGGAACAGATCGATGTTCCTGTCTCTCTAGCTCTCTCTCCCTTCCTCTCTCTCTAAAATCAATCAATTTTTTTAAAAAAGTTAAGATACTCAATACATAAGCTAAAAGAAATGAAATAATGTATTTCAAAGAAAGGGGAATGATATGGAAGAAAAATAATAATACAGGTTATTTAAGCATGTGATTTAACTAAAACTGAATGATACTGTATATGGAACTAAGAAAATTTCTTCACTTCAAATAAAAAACCTTTACTACTCATGAGCTATCCTTATTTATAAATAGGCTAATAAATGTAAAGCAGTAAAATCCCTTCAAAGAAACCAAACTGTAAAAACAGAAATGGAAGATTCTGATAACCAAAAAAGAATAGAATTTAAAATCAGATGATTCTCCCTGAACTATTCTTGAGACAATTGACATAAATAGCAGATAAAGAAGCTAAAAACAAATCACCCAATTTAGGACTTAAAAAAAGAAAACAAACAAACAAAAAATGCCATAGGGGTGACCTATAAATTTAGTTTGGATGTAATATTACATTCAGGGACTAATTTTACATAATTTTAATCATGAGAGATCTGGGTGATTTATGATCCTAAATTTTCATTTTTAATAAAATAGGTATACTATGTATTTAAAACTATTCATCACACATAAAGTGGTATAAATTTTTGAACAATTATGGCAATCTCTTCTTTAAAACTACTATAAATCAGAAACTTACTTGTGGAGGAATGATGTTTTCAATGCTGATGCCCACATACACCAAGCGCTCTTTCCTTTAAAAAGTAAAAAAGCACACAAAATAAAATTTGCTAAAAATAAAACTGTTATAAAAACATTACTGAAACACACAATACTAAAATTACGGTTTCGTGGTAGCAGAGGCTAGGTTACAAATACATTAGCTATTATCTATAAAACTTATAGTACTGGTATCGGTGGGAGGCACAAAATTTCTTAAAGGCATAAAAATTGTAGCTTTAGGAGGGGTTGGCAAGCTGGGAGGCAAGGGGAAGGGGATTAAGAAGTACAAACTTTCAGTTATCAAACAAGTCAAGGGATGTAATGTACAGCATAGGGAAAAGAGTCAGTAATGTAATAACTATGATTGGTGATTAATAATTAATTAGATTCATATTAGACATTGTGGTGATCACTTTGTAAGGGATATAAATGTTGATTCACTATCTTGTACACTCAATATTGTATGTCAACCATAGTTATAATTTTTTTTGAAAACTGACTTATACCAACGAAATAAAACCTGTAACTGAAATAGACAAGGAAACTTCATGAAGAGTAATAGTGTGACTGACTGATAAAGTGATTAGACACAAAGCCAACTTTGATTGAATAAACTAGATCTTTGTCATGCTGGAAGTTTTTAGTAATACTGTATGGGTATATACACAGCTATAATTTAATTAATAATAAATATCACTATAAAATAATTCTTTATAACAGAACCATATCAAGGTCCCAATAAATGATGCTAAGACCATTCAGTTCTTGTTCACAGAGAAGACAAAAGCAATGCAGCCACATGGCTCTGTACTCTAGGATGGTACAACGAAAATATCTTCATGTGGATGTAGAACATTAATGACATCTTCATAGTTTCAATGCTAAGAGAGAAAGTTCTGTTGATTTAAATTCAACAAATTTTACATAACACCATACAACTGGTGCTTTCCATTTCTCCCCAAGTTAATTTGATTCACCAAGGACAGCTGAGCCCCTACATACATACCAGTGTATTGTGAACTGAATAGAAATAAAAGAGGCAAGAACAGTACTAGCTGAAATTAATAAGGAAGGCTTCATGGATAAATCAGAACTAGAGCTCTGAGTTATTAAATATGTTTGACACACCTGTCCTTATACTACTATCCAAGTTTACTGTGATACCAATTTCCTCATTTATACCCCCCAAATCTCTACTTTCACATGACCATTATTTTTCTTAACTCAACTGAAAAAAATAGTCATATTCATACTGGGTCATGATTTGTGTCAGGCCAGGAAATCTAAAGATAAATAACACATGGTTCTTGCCCTCACAATTATTAACTGACTGTTGTCCATTTTGAACAAGGGAAACATGAAAAAGAGATTTTATCCGAAGAACTAAGAAATTTGGGAAGGCTTTAAATGCTTGAGTAGAATCTTGAAGGTAGGTATGATTCCTCATCAAAGCATTCTCTCAGTAATCTTATGGAAAGATACATCTACCACTCTATCTCACCACCACCTGCTCAATGTTCATATTGGGCCCAGACTCTATCATTACCTATAACTACACCCCTTCTAAAATTTCCATTCCAGGGATCCTATTCTCTGATTTCTACTGGCTCAGTTTCTAGCTCAGTCCCTCTGGTACACTGATTTCAACAATTGCCTTCAAAAAGACTCCAGTAGGATCTCTATGCACTGACCCTACCCTCTTTTCACTGTCCATCATTCCCTTCATATCCTTACTTTCCCCCTTACCTGGCTTAGACTCCACGGTCCATCATTATAAATACTCCTTTGTATACACTTTCAATTCCTTGTCTCTTTCTCTCCTTCCCTCTGATATATTACCTGGAAAATTCCAACCCTGATTAAATCCAACTCTCTGCTAGCAAAGCACTAGAAATAGTACTCTGGAAGTATTGAACTATTTGAATTCCCAAATAATTTCTGGCACCAAGTTATGAAAGGGATGTTTACGAATCAGTGGAATGGACTTCTGAAACATCAGATTTCAGAGCATCACAGCTCTATCTCTGTAGATAGTCGCTCACTAGTCACTAATTATTCATTAACACATCGTTTTTTTCACCATATTATACAGAGCCCTTTAAGGTATAGACCACATAATGTACTTCATGTTGATTACATTGCCTGGTATAAAGTAGGTGCTCAATAAATACTGATTAAGTGTTTAATAAATGCATGAATAGGTAAGATGACCTTATACAATGACACAGAGTAAGCAAGACTCTAAGTTACTAGGATGAGTGCTACAGAAATTATCTCATAGTTAAAAAAAGGTGAATAAAACTGCCCACTTTAAAAAATAGATGAAGCAACCTAGAATTTACAGTTGATATATTACTTATTTTAGAAACACATATTTTGCTATGTAGAGCTCCTAAGATTCATACATATACATGTACAGTAGGAGCTATAAATAATAAAAGTTTTGTTAACCAGATTACTGAGGAGAATTAACAAACAGGAACAATTCAGTTAACTGGCATTGTGACAGATTGGTCTCTTGTAACAATAACTTTCCTCTCTTTTCTGTGATCCAATTCATATAGGATTTAGTGTGTGATCTAAAGCCACAATTACAGAGTCCTCTTAAAAAATGACAAATAAAGGTGATTACCAAGAGTAAAAGAGAAAGCAAATGAACTAGCAAATGGGAGAACAATAGTGTAAACAAATGCTGTGGCACATTTTAACAAATTTCTAAAATACATATTTCTTAATTGCAGCTGCATGGCCTACAGTGTGTGAGGAAATAGTCCAAAAAATTATCACACTTTCTACATATAAAAAGGTATAGCACCACAGACTTCCAAAAAACAAGCAGATAACAATGAATAGACAAATTCTTAGTGTTTGACATTATCGCTTTTAGAGAGAATACATTTCCTTCCAAGCTCTTGAAGGGTAAGACTATTTGCTATCAACATTGCTGAGACAGATCAGCTTCAGAACATGAGAACACTGCTCATTTCTCAGGACAGGCAGATTTTCGAAAGACTGAAGCAAAGGGACAATCTGATTTTCAATTACGATTTAATTTGAAGCATCTTTAGGTAGATATTTTCCGGTGTCAAAAATAAAATCAGGAGCAATTCTGCACATCACAATAGCCCTAATAATTTTATACAGGACTATTTTAATTTCTAAATACAAAAGTATTTAGAAAACCAATTTTTAATTGGTTTTAACTTTGATTTCCTAGTCAACTCTAGAGATTAACTTTGCCTTTAAATTAAGTACTGTCCATTATAAACCACACAGTTCAAACTGAGTAGTAAAGAAAAAAAAACACAACAGGATTTGGAGGCTGAACCTCTTTTTAAGGTTCACCTTTGTATAGAGTCAGTGAAATTATGGAATGACCTTACTACCTCAAGGCAAGCTAAATTTGTCGGGTGGGTGAATTATGTGACAGCAGGTAAAAGTTCAAGTAGTAGCAAATGAAGGTTATAATACCAATCAGGAAACATTGCTTAGATTATCTCATACTTTGTACAAATGGGCATCAAGTGCTGATTAATCCTCCAAAAAGTCTCTTCCACATCTCTACTTTATTACGACTGCCCTAGTTCAGGCCTTACTGGCTCTCACAACTGTACTGCAACAGCCTCAACTCTAATTCCTTCTTTTTACTGTTACCAGGGTATCTTTCCCAAAATAAAAACCTGATTATGTGGATCCCTCCTTTGACGTCTATAGAAAATAACTCAAATTCCATAACCAGCTCTGCAAAGCTGTTCACAATTTGGCCTCATCTCCTTTTATAGCTTGATCCCCTAGCACTCTCCTACTGTCCGTCACTTTTATACTTTGTTTTTGCTCACATTTGTGCTCTTTGCCTAAAATGTTCTTTCTCTGCATACCCACCTTTATAACCCCAACTTATCTTCCAAGGACATCTCTGATAAGCCCAAGCCCTAGAACTAAAATCCCCTTCACAATATTCTTGTATTGCTCTGAACAGACCTCCACTTGTCACTTAAAATTAACTGTATCACTGGCTCATACATCTGTATTCTGACAGAGGATGAGTTCCATGTAAGTGGGAGCTTTGTTTCACTCACCTTTTCTCTTCAATTTGTACATAGTAGGTATAAATCTATGTTTAGCAACAGACTAAACAAATGAGGTACAAATGAATATAAACATGCTATCTTGATTCTGAGACCCGTTTTAAAGATTAGGCTTAATTCTAGTTTTATCACCTTCAAGAAGCCTTCTCAACTTCTTTAGACCATGCTGCAGAGGCACATTAAAGAGAGAGGCATCTTTTATGTCAGTGGGACACACTTCTGCATTTAAATGCTCTTTATTTCACTTGTGTGATTTCTGCCCACACACAGACATGACACGGGTAACTAAACCACACACCAGTGCTGACAGTTTTCTTGTAGTCACTACATACTTAGGTATATATCGTCCACAATACTTGGACCAGTATTTATTCAGAGAAGGTTCTGATAAATATTTTAGATCAGGGATTGGAAAACTCTTCCTGTAAAAGGACAGATAATAAATTAGGCTAGGTGGTTCATAAGGTCTCTGTAGTAACTACTAAAATCTGCTGCTATAGTACACAAGCAACCACAGACAATATTTAACAAATGGGTGTGTTCCAATAAAACTTTATTTAAGTACAATGAAACCTGAATATATAGGTTTCATGTGTCATAAAATGATTGTTGTTTTGATCTTATTTACAATCATTTAAAACCAATAAAGATATCCTTACATAGCAGGAAAAACAAGAAGCAGGCCAGATCTGGTGCACAGGTTAGTCTGCCTATCCCCGCCTAAACAGATACATCAATCTATACTGAAAGACAATTCTACCATCAAATTCTCAAATAAAAGAGTAACACACATATCACAATACCTCCGTTCAGCACGCTCCTTCTTCTTTAAGGCAACATCCAAATCTTGCAATTGTTCCTCTAATTTCTCACACAGTAGTTTCTGAAACAGCCACAGATGAATTATCATTTTAACACATTCCCACAATCGTCTGTCACTTGCATGTCTGCTCATGGATACTGTGCTATGAAAGCGGATAGGGGCCACACAGTGAGAGAACACCGAAATGCCCCTTATGTTTAAATAAAGTGGTGCCACAACATCCAATGAACTGAAGACAAACAGAGTATCTTTAAAGTAAAGCACATAGTACAGAACCTCAACCTTGCTACAATACATTCTATACTTTCTATGCCTATCTTGCTGGCAGAAATCAATGTTTAAAATAGCATTTGGTTCAATGTGTATACAAGACAGTGATTAATTTTTTTTTAAATGCCAAGACATTTTTAAGGGAGAGAGTTATATGTTCAATAAAATATAATGGTGCCAACCACTAGTTTTAAAAAAGAGAAAGAGCCTGATCAGTGGTGGTGCAGTGGATCAAGCATCGACCTGGGACGCAGAGGTCCCAGGTTTGAAACCCTGAGGCTGCCAGCTTGAGCATGGGCTCGTCGTGTTTGAGCGCAGAGTTACCAACTTGAGCATGGGGTCGCCAGCTTGAGCAAGGCTCGAGCAAGGGGTCACTGGCTTGACTTGAGTTGATGCTTTCCATTTCTCTCCCTTCCTTTTCTCTTCATTCCCTTCTCTGTCTCCCTCATTAAAAACAAACAAACAAAAACAAAAAACAAAAAAAAAGAGAGAAAGAAAAAAAGTATACAACCATGCCACATGGTTACTGAATCAAAACGAAGCTGAAGAATGTAATGGATAAAGCTATGCTAAGCCACAGAAATCCACTGAGAAATGCAATAAAGCCCATCATTTCTAACCAAAATGAGACCAGGCTTGTGAGAGAAAGGACCCCTTGGGTGTAGTGGCACAAAACTATTCCTGTTCTTCAACTCACAGAAGTAATCACCTGAATCCAGATAAGAGATAAATAGGGTCCATGTTTCTATTCATGGTACCATCCTAATGGTACATAATTCATAAAACCATCTATAAAACTACTAATAAAGGAAGATAGGCAGAAATGGAAAAAAAAGGATGATACAAAAGGATAAATACCAGGAAGTAACTATCTTTTGCTTTGTATCTTAATTTGGGGCTCTTTGTGCCTTTAATGAATGTGAGGGGGGAAAATCAGAGACTGTAATTTTACAAAAATTGAAGGTCTTCTGGGACTTGCTTTGGAAAAAAATTAAGGGAAGACCTAAGAGATAAAAATGAAGGGTAGCCTTTTCAATAGTCTCTAATTTCACAGAAATTTAAACAAGAGGTAGACCAAATTTACAAATTGCTTTGAAGATTTAAAATGTTTTGTGGCTGTCAAGAAGTATTACTACTTTGAATAGAACACCAAAGGCTAGAAAAGCAGAGGTGTGCTGGGTCGTACATGTTGGCAAGGGGGGCAGAACCACTCTCCATCGGGGATGATCATCAGAGGAGGGCGAAGGCAGGCAGTGTGGTATCCACTGTCACAAGAGTCACACAGAAGAATCTGAAATAAACCAGATATTAATATCAACCTAACTTGATGACTAAACTTCCATGATTCAAGTTAAAATAAAGCCATTTATCTTAAGATTAATTTACTAAAATCTTTGTTTGCATAAGCATAATAAAAAAAGCTCTTAATAATTAGGGATCGAACATGCCATTTTTTTAAGTTAAAAAATAAAAAATCTAAGAAAATGTTAAACTACAAAATTAAGTGAAAAATAGCCTTTCTTAACTAATTATAATCCTCTTCTAGTGTGCCACAGGGCTATTACAATAAATTTTTTATAACAGAGTTTTATAGATGAAGTATTACAAACTGCCCTTGTACACACAATTTTCCCTTTAAAAAGCATTTCAATTACCAATCTGTAGAGTCATTCATGGTTCCTTTCATCATATAAATTGAAATATGAAAGGAACTGTGGAAAGTGGGGAAGAAAACTATACTTAGGACCACCATGTTCAAATATGAAGTCTTAAATTGATATTTTTTGTTATTTGATTTAAGATGACCAAGTTTCTAAAAATTAAAATGGTACATTTATGAATGTTTGAATTAAAAAAACAAACACTTTTATTTAAAAAACTTTTTAAGTTTACAGAAGAGTTGCAACGACAGTACAGAGGTCCCATAAACTCTTTAATCAGCTGCCACTAAAGTTAACATCTTACATAACCATGGTACATTTACTAAAACTAAGAAATTAACATCAATACTATACTATTATTTAACAACAGACTTTATTTAGATTTCACCAGTTTTTCCGCTGTCTTTTTTCTGATTCCAGGATCTAGTTCATGCAGTTAATCAAGTCTCCTTTTGCTCCTCTAATCTGTAACATGTTCTTGGTCTTTGTTTTCCATGACTTTTGACTGTTTTGAAGTCAGATACTCTGTAGACTGCCCCTGAACTTGAATTTATCTGATGTCATCTCTTGATTAGACTGAAGGTTATGGATTTTGGAGAAGACTCCCACAAAGGTGAAGTGCCATGCTCACTGTGTCATATTTGGGGGGTACTTGATAGCAATATGACTTATTACTGGTGACAGTAACCTTAATCACTTGATTCTGGTAGTGTCTGGTTTTCATCACTTGAAAGTCACTAATTTTTCCTTTCTATACTCTAGAAGTGATAAATCCAGCTTACGCTCAAGGCGGGCAGGGGCAGGGAGTACACTCTACTCTCTGGAGGTAGGAGTGTCAAAGAATTTATGGATTTAAGATAAAATAGCCATAGCAATTAATACTTATGGGAAAATACTTTGAAGCTATGCAAATATTCTTAAAGTTTCACCCACTAGTTTTAGCACTTATCAGTAGTGATCACTGTAGTATTCTAATGGCGATTTTCTAGTTCCCTCATGCCTTCTATATTTGTTTTTTGGAATTCTTCTGTAAAGAAAATATGTCCCTTTCCCCATATGTATTCATTTAGTCAATTACTTATTTATATCAGGATGAACTAATGAATATATTATTCTTTGGGTTAAAATATAAAACTATTACTTGTCAAATTCAAATTGGTCTAACTATAGATATACTGGGAGGTCTTCCAGGTTTGGCTGTGTCTACAGATTTTAATTGCATCTTTTTTTAAGCATTTGCTTACTTTCTGGCACTACAGGATACTCCAGGCATATTATTTTCTCTGCCCGAGCCTAATCAGCCATTTCTCCCAGAAGCGTTGGTTCCCTTAATGGAGAATGGTATTTAGAAACCAAGATTTGAATGCTGAATGCTCTCTGCTAATGGGTATCACTGCTCCAATCTGTCACACGATAGAGCTCGGAAATATGTTTCTGTATAGCAAGCCATGTATGTGCACATATGTCTATTCTAAAGTAAGTATGAGTTCATACTAATATCTCCAGCTTTAACCCAGCACCACAGGGCTCGTTCTAGCCTTCAGCCTTGCTTATTTATAACTTTTTTCTCTGACAGTGAGAAAGCTGGCTTCTCTTATTCACACATTCACTTGATCAAACCTAATATATATGTAATTTCTAAATTCTAACACATACCATGGTGGGTGAAGGGAGGTACAGAGATTTAAAAGTGAAATGTACCCCCCCCCCTTTTCATACAATGAATCACCATTTACTGCCAAAACCCAGATTTCAATGCTTCACTTATATGACTGATTGATTGATTATATAGACATATATAGATGAACCTGGACACCTGATTTCATTTATCACATTGTTTCTATGGTAAAGCATAATCTACATTTCAATCAACAAAATTAAAAGTAAATTTTTAGGAATCAATTCATCTCTATCACAGTAATTATCTCTATTCCTCAATAAAAGTAAAAGTTCCATTAGAATAAATATTGCTATGTAGGATTTCCAAGCCTCAGGCAGTGAACCATTTATTTCAACTCTGGTTAACCCAGGAGTTCTATATTCATCTATGAATTTAGTGTTTTTCTGCTGTGAAATCAATGAGGAAATGACCATGTCTTTTTAATTTAGAACCATTTCCCTACCACTCAACACATAATAGTTGCTTGACATTTTGATTTGAAGATTATCCTTAAACACATGGCATAAGAAATCTACTATTCAGGATCTTCAGTTTCTAACGACACTTCTCTTTGGCCATTAACCAGCAATGGGATTTTTAGAGCAGTTATTAAGGTAACTAAATAAATAAAAATTCTGTTTGTGTCCCAAGAAAGGTACAATTTTTATCTCCTCAATGTCTCTTCTGCTCACCTCATTTTACTTCTCATTTTCTCACATCCCTTTGTCACTGATATCTACTGCTGCCTCAGTTAAAGAAATTTGGAAATGGCAGGGAAAGATGACAAGTGCTGATTTTTACTAGAGTTATAGGGCAGGAAAGACCGCTATCTCATATCTCCTTCTGGCCTTTCTCCATACAAAAATTTTGACCTACCCTCCACAGCCTGATGATCACAAAAATGTTTGGAAGGGTCTTCTCTTTAATTAAAAAAAAAGAAAGAAAGGGGGTCTTCTCAGCATAATTTCAGCATCTACTCAGTGCTAAATCATTACCTAGTTCCAAGTTTATCTTTTACTTGAACCTTCCGAAACTAATGAGATTTGATAAACTTCACTGATTAATTTAGTTTCCAGATAGGAGTTTAACATTAAGAATAAAGCAAGTAACCACAAAAAACTTTAACCCAGCAGATAATAGATAAGCTAGGCAACATTACATAACATTAAAAGCAACCCTCAGATGATGTATGTAGTATTATTCCCATTTTACAACGAAGATATCAAGATACAGAGAAGAGAGCACCTGATAAGTGGTGGAAGCAGGATCTGCTGCCAAGTCTGTCTGGTCCATGCTTTTCCCATCACACCACACTGCTTTCTAGGAGAAAAGAGCCTTGGAGAACCACTTCATATGAATTTTCCAAACTTTAAAGGATCTCAAACTTTTCTGATCCACATAATTCTAGCCATTTGAAAGGATATTTCTTTACATTTCTTTCTACTTAATAGTTGGAGCTTGCCTTTTAAAGTAACATGAATTCAAAAGAACAGAGTAGTTGCATAGAATTGGGCCTAACAAGAGTGTTTCTTCAATAGGCTCTTTAGAAAGCACTTAACTGCAGAAATATAGATATAGGTTAGGAATTGGTTTTCCTGATTTAGGTTACCTTTGAAGACCTTACTTCCTAAGCAAGAAAGTTCCATGTAAATCTGTCACTATTTCCAAATATATCTAGTTTTAATTTATCCTATTAAATTTTTTTTAGAACTACCCATTTCCTAAAATTTAAAGTCCTATTAGGTTAACTACTTGATTAATATGTTGTTACAGAAAGGCAAGAAGGCCGTCAGGCCTTACTTATTTAAAACTGCCACTTAAAAAATACCATTATAAAGTAACTTAAAGGGAAAGATGAAAATTTTAAAGAAAAAGAACAGAACAGAAACATTTGAATAATTTCATAGATTTGTAAGAAGAGATAAGAAGTGTATCCTTATGAAGAAGAAATATCAATACCGCGCTATAGAATGGAAGAAGGATCCTGACCTCTCTAGAAGTGGGTTATTTGAGAAATAGACATAAAGGTTATTTTTTGTATACACAAGCTCTGCAGCATTAAAAATTGCAAATTATGATCAAACCCAAAAGAGTTAGGCATCTTTGGAAAGCATAGCATGCCTTAATAGGAGCATTACATACTAGTTCAGGATGGTTTGGAAGGCCACATTTTTTGCATGGTTCGTCATCATCTGCTAGGACGGCTTCCTCACTCTCCTTTTCTTCCTCCTCTTCAGAAGCTGCAGACGATTTGTCACTGTCAGACCCTTCACTTTCATCATTGCTGGAATATTTCCACCTGCCACGTGTTCGAGAACCAGTCCATCGAACTTTGCCTTTGGTTTTTACCTTATATAAAATAAAAAATTGGGATAATCTGGTATAAAAATGTAAAAAGAAAAATTTCTATTATGTGTCTCTTATAAAATATTTAGTCACTGCATAAAGAAAAGGAAAATTATTGTAGCTTCTTCAACAGATATACCTACTCTTTAATTTTGGTATATATTTATATTTCCACTATTTTTTCTATTTTGGAGGGTATTATAATAAATACTATCTTATACATATTTTCCCTAGTAATAAAATGTTCTGCTAACATCACTGTAAATGACTATATATAATATGCTGTCACATAGTTTTATTTATCTAATCTTCTACTTGACAGACATTTAGGTAGTTTCTAATTTTTTTCACTTTCATGAACAACTGTATCCTTGTAAATATACTTTTACACACACCTCTGTGGTTAAGATAAATTCCTCAAAGAGAATTCTGGGTCAAAGAGCATGCACATTATACAGACTATAATAGACGACTGACGATGTTCTTACATTTTGTTACACAAAATTTTAAATTCCCATATTAGAGATGAATTCTTAAAAATTTAATGGGTCAGCCTGACCAGGCGGTGGCGCAGTGGATAGAGCGTCGAACTGGGATGCAAAAGGACCCAGGTTCGAGACCCCGAGATTGCCAGCTTGAGTGTGGGCTCATCTGGTTTGAGCAAAAAGCTCACCAGCTTGGACCCAAGGTCACTGGCTCGAGTGGGGGGTTACTCAGTCTGCTGAAGGTCCGCGGTCATGGCACATATGAGAAAGCAATCAATGAACAACTATGGTGTCACAACGAAAAACTGATGATTGATGCTTCTCATCTCTCTCCCTTCCTGTCTGTCTGTCCCTGTCTATCCCTCTATCTGACTCTCTCTCTGTTCCTATACAAAAAAAAAAAAAAAAAATTTAATGGGTCAGAAATGCATATAAAAATCCCGACAAACTTAAAATATATTTATTATTCAGAGTAATTTATAATGTTGTAAACTAATTTTTATTGCCTACTTGCACAATTTTTAAATTCATATTTTAATTAATTTCTGCAGCTTAAGTCCCCATCAAAGACCAAAATAATTCTAATAGAAGGGGAAATATTTTTACAGTAAAGAATTAAAAATTCAGTGTTCCAGGGAATAAAATATTAGTTACAATGAATAACAATTGGATCACTTATGTAATTAAAAACAAAAATAGCACTTTTAATTATAACAAACTCCCATAGACTAGCCAAAGATTTGCGCCAGACTTTTCTTAAAATATGAGGGTCATCAGAAAAAAATTCTGGTTTCTAAAACTCATGTTTAAAATAGAAGAATATAGGCACTGTCGTACACACAATGAGAGAGTACATAATGGCCATTTTTGGAAATCTGTCAATAGCTACCAAAATTTAAACTACACATGCTCCTTGACCCAGCAATTTCAATTCTAGGAGTCTATTCTAAAGAAATACTGACTCATGTCCAAAATGATCTCTAAAGCAGCACTGCCTGTAATAGTGAAAAATTGGAAACCTAAATGTCAATCAATAAGGGAGTAGTTAAATAAACTGAGGTACATCCACACTGGAATCCTACGAGGTCATTAGTAATCAAAAGATAGATTATATCTTACTGCAATGGAAAGATTTCAAAAACACACTCTTAAGTGGAAAACTCAATAAAAAATGAACATATTTGAATTCATTTTTTAACTTAATGGATAAATATTTATGAACATACATATGTATGTATGGAAAAAGAATTGGAAACAAACTGTTAGTAGTGTTTATGGAAAATTTTCACTTTTCAATCCTATAGGTTGAATATTATTTCAATAGTTTGCAAAGAGAATATATTCCTTCATTGCCTGTAACAGAGAAAAAGTTTAATAAAAGATGATGGGATTATACAGTCTGAAATAAAATGTCTGGGATAACTACTGAGAAAAGACAGCTCCCAAATATAGAAAGATAGTGTTGGGTTTTTTTAGTTATCTTTGAATGACTTGTTTCAGCTAAAAGCAAAAGCTACAAAACGCCTAGAGCCAAATATTTCTAATAAAAAGTAAAACTCGGAGTAGGAGAAATTTTACCTTGCTTACTTTAGAATTTGTATCTTTCTCCACTTTTTTCAAATTTTCCTTTTTGTCTGTTTTTTGCAAAGTTGTTGACTCTTCTTCCACCTCATCTTCTCCTTCCCCCCTTTTTTTATCAGCTTTCTGATCTCTGATCTCAGCCACTTTCGCTGTGGGTCTAGATATTCTTGGAGACCTCCTTAAAGTACGACCCATATTTGTTTTCTCTTCTTCTTTTTCTGACTTCTCTTGCTTCATTTCTGGTTCTAAAATTTTGGGAGGAGAATCTGGCTTCTTTTTCCGACTGGATATCCTAATTGTTAATTTGATGCCTTCTTTTTGCCTTTCAGAGGTTATCTCTGTGTTTTCTGGGACAGTGGTTTCTTCTTCAGAAATCAATTTATATTTAAATTTGCTTTTTTGCACAGAACCTTTTGTCTCAGAAGGGTCCTCTGCACTAGAGGTCTGGACACTGTCCAAGTTATCCATTTCTACCCTCATGGATTCAGAATCCTCTTTCAGAATTTCTGGGTCTGTTTTTTCCAGGGACTGACCTTCAGTGCTCTGACACTCTGCCACTTCTTTTTCTGAGGCTGGTTTCTCACAATGGCCAGCTGTGTCAGACAGCAAAGAAGTTTCAGCTGCCTCGGGAGAGCCTAGCTTTACTGATTCTAGAGTACTCTTTGGAACCTCTTCTGGTATTGGACTCAATCTTTGTGTGTCTTTATCAAAAAAAGTCTTTTTGGGCTTCTCTAACTTTTCAAGACTTTCTAGGACTGGTGAGCACTTATCCTTCTTATTTTTGGGACACTTCTCTTCAACTTTGATGGTATGGGATTCAGCAGTTGATAAAGCAGTTTTTAAAGAGAGATCTTTTGCTATCTCAGAAGCCTCGAGAGAGGCTTCCATTTCTGGAGTGCCAGTTTCCTCTATCTGCTCTTTTTGACTCTGGGTCTCTAAATCTGATATTGAACTTTCAGCATCCTTCTCTAATGGGACCACTTCTTTCTCAAGATCACCTGTTTTTATACTTGTTATGACAGAATTTAAGGACTCTGCTCCATTTCCCTCCATGATGACACTTTTATCCTTAGAGGGGCTACAGCTATCATCCTTTGTATCATAAAGCTTTGTCTCCATTTGTTCTGTCTTAAAATTTGGAGTTACCTTTTCTTCACTAACTTCTCCGTTTACCAGCTGTTTTCCATCATGGCCCAAAGCAGTGATTGTAGAGATCCTTTTACAAGTCTCTTCCTCTTGTTTTATTTCATCTTTCAAAAATTCTTTTGTTGGAGTAACTGATTTACACAGAGGTCCTTTGATTGAACTGTCAAAATCATCACTCAGTTTAATTTCTCGTTTTTTTAGTGGTATCTTGGCCTGCTGGTCATTTTTAAGTTTCTCAGTTTCTTCAGTAGACTTCTCAGTAATTTCTTGAGAAGATTTAACATTGCCACCAAACTCCAGCCTCTCGGGCTCTAGCTTCTCCACACAAGCTTTGATATCTTTAGGGTCTGCTCTACATTCCTTCACTTCAACCTTGATGGGTTTGACATTTTCCTTGAAGGAATCACTTTCTTCTTTGATAATCTTTTTGTCCTCACTTTCCAGCAAAGGTTTTTCTAGCTTTACTATGACTGGCAGTTTCACAAGCTCCTTTTCATCTTCTTTTTCTATTTTCACGGTAGTTTCTCCCAGATCATTGGGTATAGAATGCTTTTCTGAATCGATTAGCTGCTCTTCACTTTTCCTCTTTTCATTTTCCTTTTGTTCCTCTAAAAATCAGAAAAAGTTTACATGAATCTAAGTACTGAAGATACATAAATTTAAAGGCTTAACATAACATATATTTTCATTTGAAGTTTCTCTCTTAAAAGAGGTGACTTTGGTCACTGGACACTTAACAATAAAAAACAAAATATGCCAGTGAAAAAAAATTACCAGACTCTGAAGCATAACTTCTAGATATTAAAAACTATTATTTAGAAAGACTCAAGTTTCTGCTTTATACTTTTAATTTCAGTGTTCTCAATGCAATGAAAATATTTATAAACCTCAAATAATTTATTATGGCTCAAAAATATGAAACTAAAAATACTACATAAAAGATTTCCAAAGGACCATATTTGTTTGAAGAACTGACAACTGTTCTTTGTAAGTCACTGATCACTTCATTTTCCTATGGCAACATGAGTATGGTAGTGGGAAAATGTTTGCTTTACATTTTATTCAGATTATAAAAGTACCACAATTCTGTACAGATAATGAAAAATAGAAAAAAACACCCAAAACTCTAATATCCAGAAACAATCTTAATGAATATTTTAGGTTACTTCCTTCTAGTCTTGTATAATTTTGACAAAGTTGTGATCACATTGACATTTTTTTCATTAAAATATTAGGACTTTATGATATTATATACTTTCGTGAAAAAATTGACCTTAATTACACAACACTCCCCAATATGGTTATGCTACATTTTACTTTATCAAATGCTATTATTAACATTTCAGCAGTTTCTATTTTACAAATAAACTATTAGGTTTATCTGTCAATTCTTTTTACCTTATTGGCTACAAATGCCAAACTTTTAAAAAGTTCCTAAAAGTGCAAATTTAAACAAAAGCCATACTTAGTAAATGGCAATATATAAAAGGGACTGCAAAATTGCATATATGCTTGTGCTCAGATGACCAGAACAGTGTTTTCAGAATTAATTTAATTACTAATTTTACTTACATTTCCATCATCTCGCCCTATCCTGCCAACTGAAAAACCTCAATTCTAAATGAAGTTTTACCAAGATAGTAAGTTTTACAAAAAATTTGAACAGCATTTTGCTAAGCTGATAAACCAGTTATAATGTATTTCACTGAAATAAAATGAAATGGATAGAAGTGAGATGAATTAGGACATGTTTTATACAATGAGAATCCACTATTTCTTTAAAGAGTGAAATTTTTACTATAAACCACCATTTCTTTTCTTTTTTTTTAAAGTGAGAGAAGGGGAAATAGTGAGACAGACTCCTGCATGTGCCCCAACCAGATTCCACCTGGCAACCCCATCTGGGGCTGATGCTTGAACCAACCAAGCCACTGGCTGCGAGAGGGGGAGAGAGAAAGAAGGAGAGGGAGGGCAAAAAGAGTGGATGGTTGCTTCTCCTATGTGTCCTGACTTTGTATTGAACCCGGGACATCTGTATGCCAGGCCAATGCTCTATCCCTGAGCCAGCCACCATTTCTTTTCATGTTCAATCATGTTGCAAATAAAAAATTCAAAAACCAGGCCCTGGCCGGTTGGCTCAGTGATAGAGCGTCGGCCTGGCGTGCAGGAGTCCCAGGTTCGATTCCCCGCCAGGGCACACAGGAGAGGCGCCCATCTGCTCCTCTACCCCTCCCTGTCTCCTTCCTCTCTGTCTCTCTCTTCCCCTCCTGCAGCCAAGGCTCCATTGGAGCAAAGTTGGCCTAGGCGCTGAGGATGGCTCTGTGGCCTCTGCCTCAGGTGCTAGAATGGCTCTGGTTGCAACAGAGTGACGCCCCAGATAGGCAGAGCATCGTCCCCTGGTAGGTGTGCCGGGTGGATCCCGGTCGGGTGCATGTGGGAGTCTGTCTGACTGCCTCCCCGTTTCCAACTTCAGAAAAATACAAAAAAAAAAAAAAAAAAAATCAAAAACCACTGAGAACCATTCTGAACATGAGATTAGCGTTTAAGTATTGCTTTTCCATCTTTACACTGTCAGTGTGATTTAATTTATACATACAGCTAATAAAAGTAAAGACATCACAGTGATCTCATTTGTATGTCTTCCCTTTCCCACTGATAAAGTTGGTTTAGTAAATTCCTGTTCAATGAGACTGTTTAGCATATCAACAGATCTAATTAAATGAACATCATACTTAATTAAAAAATACATTACAATCTCTAAAAATAACTTCAGCCTAATACTAAGAGTTTATGGAACATAATTTAGTATTTCTTCTAGATATTTCATTTCAGAAAACAACTCAAGACTTCATTCTGACTCTGACCCAAGGTAAAATCGCACTATGACAATACTGTACTATAAATATGTAATGTGAAAAATATCTTTACAATGGCAACCATATTATTAAATGTATGTGTGTAAGTAACATTTACAGCTGAAATCTACAAACTGTTACATGTCAGATTGATAAAAAAAAAAAAAGCCCCAAAACAAAAATGACACCTATGTTTTTATTTGCAGGTGGTGAATAAGAAAGCCCTCTTCAGTTATTTGAACTGATTTTGAGTTAGAACGTATCAAAATAAAATGAGAAGTAACATTAGATTCAAGATTCCTAGGTTCACTAAACTTAATTCAGCCAGCAGTTTATCTTTGGGCATGTCACAGACTCTCTGAAACTCATTTCTTCATCCACAAGTAAAGTAGATGGACTAAGTGACCTTCACTAACTTATATTTCTGTTAATCAGTTATTTTCTATTAATTGAATTTATTGGGGTGACATTGGTTCACAAAACCATACAGGTTTCAAGTGTGTATTTCAATAAAAGACCATCTGCACCTAAACCATGTGCCTTCTGCCCCAGTCAGTCTCTTTAGGTCCCCGTTTCCCCCCACCCTTTGCCCACCTACACCTTACACCGCACCTCCCTTACCCTCTGGCTATTGCCTCACTGTTGTCTGTGTCTATGTGTTATGTATTATGTGTTTTTGGCTAATCACTTCACTTTCTTTCATCCAATCCTCTCTTCCTCTTCCCCTTGACAGCTGTAAGTCTGTTCCCTGTGCCTATGTTTCTGTTTCTATTTTGTTCATCAGTTTATCTTGTTCATCAGATTTCACAAATGAGACCACATGATATTTGTCTTTCTCTGAATGGATTATTTCACTTGGCTCAATTTTTTTTTTTGTATTTTTCTGAAGTGAAAAGCAGGGGGGGTTTTGGCAGACAGGCAGACTTTTGCATGTGCCCGACCAGGATCCACCCAGCATGCCCACCAGGGAGTGACGGTTGGCCCATCTGGGGCATTGCTCTGCTACAACTGGAGCCATTTAGCGCCTGAGGATGAGGCTATGGAGCCCTCCTCAGCGCCCGGGCCAACTTTGCTCCCATGGAGCCTTGGCTGAGGGAGGGGAAAAGAGAGATAGAGAGAGAGGGGAGGGGGAAGGATGAAGAAGCAGATGGGCCCTTCTCCTGTGTGCCCTGGCTGGAATTCGAACCTAGGACTTCCACATGCCTGGCCGTTGCTCCACCGCTGAGCAAACTAACCAGGGCCTCACTTGGATCAATTCTTTTAAGAGAAAACAAAAGCCATCCTTAGTAAATGACATAGTCTGTAAATGGGACTACAAGATTGATTACAAGAAAAACTAACAACTACTACTGTATTACTATATTTACTACATAGATGTGTCCCTAAAACTGTATAAAGAACAAAAGAACCATAACAGAAAAGGAATCTTTAAGCGCAATCACAACTGGTAAAAAGGTCATTCGGTTATACAAGCATTTCTCCAAAGTTTGTCAAAAGAAAATTATAAAAGAGGATGCAAATTAGTTTGAGACATGAAATTTTGAAATGATAAAACTAAAGGAAAAATAAACTTCAAAAAATCACAATGCAGCAATAACAGTGCTTGCCAAACCTGAGGTGATTCAAGAGAAGTGTTATCTATTACACGTTTTTAAAACCAATTCATTTATTTACTCAACAAATATTTACTGATCACCTATTATATGTACTTTCCCAACCATCACAACCAGAATCATCCTATGTAAGTTAACAGTAAAGGACAGTTACTATCCAGTTACTAAAACAGCCAGTTACTATCCAATGTCCATCCCCCCACTTCTTTCTTACTAACAGAACTCTGATTTTGTTTAGGAAAGTACCTGCTCTAAAACTTTTTATTAGGAATTACAAAATGGTGATATTCCCATTATATCATTCCTACATTAGTGATTTGCTGATTTTTTTTTTTTTTTTTTTGTATTTTTCTGAAGTTGGAAACAGGGAGGCAGTCAGACAGACTCCCATATGCACCTGACTGGGATCTACCTGGCACGCCCACCAGGGGGCGATGCTCTGACATCTGGGGCGTCACTCTGTTGCAACCAGAGCCATTCTAGCGCCTGAGGCAGAGGCCACAGAGCCATCCCCAGCGCCCGGGCCAACTTTGCTCCAATGGAGCCTTGGCTGCAGGAGGGGAAGAGAGAGACAGAGAGGAAAGAGAGGGAGAGGGGTGGAGAAGCAGATGGGCACCTCTCCTGTGTGCCCTGGCCGGGAATCGAACCTGGGACTCCTGCCCACCAGGCCGACGTTCTACCACTAAGCCAACCAGCCAGGGCCTGCTAAAATTCTATAAAAATACACTTTTACCAATTTATTATTTTGTTACACAGCAGTAGTACATTTCATATAGAAAAGGGATTAATATTTAATTGTTTTCATTAATTTAACAGTTTTCAAAATAATTAATTTAGTCCCCACTGGTATCATCCAAATGAAACCAGTTTTCTTTTAAGTACCATGGGCTTAATATACAATCAATGTGCTTTAATCCATGGTAGTTACTGTCCTAGTCAACGCTTCCTTTGTCCTATCTTTGGCAATGGAAACCTCTGTTAGTTGGCTTCTGAGTCTTTTTCATGTGACTCTGGTAGCATCCACACCCCCTGAAAGACAACATGTTCCTTGGTTCATTATGCCCCAGAAATGGAATCCGCCACTTACTTTTCTAAGAAGACTTGGTTTGGTTTAATTTAGTGGGAACTGTATTTCAAGGTCACAACCTGGGCATGAAGGATACTCACTGCTACTGAGCTGATCACGGTTTCTAAGTATTTTCAGTGGACAGAGCTAGAAAATATATGTATATATTTTTAAATAAAAGTAACTCATGCCTGACCAGGCGGTGGCGCAGTGGATAGAGCGTCAGACTAGGATGCAGAGGACCCGGGTTCAAGACCCCAAGGTCGCCAGCTTGAGTGTGGGCTCATCTGGTTTGAGCAAAAGCCTACTAGCTTGAACCCAAGGTCGCTGGCTCCAGCAAGGGGGTTACTCAGTCTGCTGAAGGCCCGTGGTCAAGGCACATATGAGAAAGCAGTCAATGAACAACTAAGGTGTTGCAACGCGCAATGAAAAACTAATGATTGATGCTTCTCATCTCTCTCCGTTCCTGTCTGTCTGTCCCTGTCTATCCCTCTCTCTGACTCACTCTGTCTCTGTAAAAAATAAATAAATAAATAAATAAATAAATTTAAAAAAAAAGGAACTCATGAGGTCAGAATACTAGTTCTGTGTTTCTTTAAGCTTTTCTGTAAGACATCTTATTTCTTTTTCTCACACTGAGAATCTTGGTTTTCAAGGGCATCATAGATGCTATAATTAGAGTATGTTATTTCCTCTCATACTATACAGAAAATATTTTCAGAATAACAATGCTGACATAATTGCTAAAGTGATTTAATAAAAAGTAAAAAAATTTGCCTGACCAGGTGTGTTGTAGTGGATAGAGTGTTGACCTGGGACACTGAGAACTCAGGTATGAAACCCCAAGGTCACTGGCTTGATCATGGGATCATTGACATGATCCCATGGTTGCTGGCTTGAGCAAGGGGTCACTGGATCAACTGGAGCCCCTAGTCAAGGTACATATGAGAAAACAATCAATGAACAACTAAAGTGCTGCAACTATGAGCTGATACTTCTCATCCCTCTCCCTTCCTGTCTGTCCCGGTCTGTCTCTCTCTCTTTAAACCATAATGTATGGTTTAAAATATATATATATATATATATATATATATATATATATATATATATATGTATTTTATGTATCCTTCCCATTCTTTCTCCATTTTAGTTTTATTAGATTTCCAGTGTCAAAGAACATAGCCATTAAAGACTCTATGTTCCCTTACATCCATCATTAGATTTAGTTTTATGTAACTTCAAGTTGAATGCTTCCCCAATATTGTTTTATAAATTTCTATTTTGAAATAATTTTAAACATACAGATAAATTACAAAAATTGTTCAAATACACCGTCACCTTGTTTTCCTAAAGTTAACTTACATAATCAGTACAAGGATCAAAACCAGGAAATTAACATTAGTAAAATATTACTACCTAAACAGATTTCATTTAAATTTCACCATTTTCACCAACGTCCACTCTGAGAATCCATGTCTCATTTTTTTTTCCTTGTTTCTTCTAATCTGTGACCATTCCTCATTCTTTCCTTGTCAGTTCTGATCCTGACAATTATTTTGTGGAATACTTCTTAATTTGGGCTTCTTTGATGCTTTCTCAAGATTAGATTTTTGACAAAAATTCCACAAAAGAGATGCTGTCAAAGGGTACATGATGTCAAAACTATGATCACTTGGTTAAGGCAGCATCAGCTGGTTACTCTGCTATAAAGATACCATTTCTCCATTTCTAACACATAATACCTTGGGGGAGATTATACTAATATCCTGTTTCTCTACAAACATTCACTCAATTTTAGCGTCTCTAAGAGATCTTGCCCACAACAACTGTTACTGTAATATTTCTCTATGGTGATTTTTTATTTCCTTCATTCCTTCTATATTATCAACTGATATTCGCCTAAACTGAAGAACTGTTGCTTCACCTTCATGTATTTACTCGGTTATGTATGTATGTAAGTAGGAACTCAGGGATGTTTACTGTATGGTTTAAAATCTATCATATAAATTTCTCACTAAAAGTTTCTGCTTTTAAGACTGGGAGCTTTTTTTGGTTGGCACTTGTGTCCTCCTAATTGCCCAAATTCTTTTTTGGGCACATTAGTAGTTTCTGGCAATCTAAGACGTTCCAGGCTCACCCTGTATTTTCCCTGCCATCCCTCTTTATTGGAGAATGATATTTTGAAATAAAAATCTAGAGGTTAAGAGTGCTTATTGCTCCTGAGATATCATCATTTTTAGATTCCTGTCATAAGTAGAGGTAGAAAATATATCTAGGCCTGACCTGTGGTGGCGCAGTGGATAAAGCGTCGACCTGGAAATGCTGAGGTTGCCGGTTCGAAACCCTGGGCTTGTCTGGTCAAGGCACATATGGGAGTTGATGCTTCCTGCTCCTCCCTCCCTCCTCTCTCTATCTCTCTCCCTCTCTCTCTCCTTTCTAAAATAAATAAATAAAATAAAATAAAAATATATCTATGTATCATATATCAAACCACACAAATACAAATTAATACAGTTGTATTTATTTCTATATCACCTACCATTGATGTTTTAAGTCACTTTGGCTCTCTGAAGTTCATTGATTAGAAGATTTCTATAGAAAAACTCATGGGAGCCTGACCTGTGGTGGCACAGTGGATAAAGTGTCGACGTGGAATGCTGAGGTCGCCAGTTCAAAGCCCTGGGCTTGCCCGGTCAAGGCACACATGGGAGTTGATGTTTCCTGCTCCTCACCACTTTCTCTCTCTCCCTCTCTCTCTCTCTCTCTGCTCCCCCATTCTCTAAAATGAATAAGTATTTTAAAAATAAATATATAAATAAATAGAAAGACTCATGGGAAAGTAGATATTGTTAACAGTTTATAGAGCCTTTATCTGAAAGTCAGTTTGGCTGGACATAAAACCTCTGTCTTACATTTTCCCCCTTACACACATTCTGGCATTTTCTTCTTGCATAGAGCATTCTTTTAAAAAATACAAATGATGGCACTCTGGTTTTCTTTCCCTTAAATCACTTGATCTCATTGTTTGGATAACTAAAGTCTTTTTTTCTTCAAAGCCCAATAATTTTACTAGAATATGTCTTGATTTTAGTTGTTCTGGGTTCATTTTCCATGGTATACAGTTCAACTGCAGTCTCACACCTTTATTTCAGGAAGTTTTGTTAAACATAGCTTTAGTATTTTTATCTGTTCCCTTGCTTTGGCTTTCTTTTTTTGTCGACTCCTGTTGCATTCTCTTTGCCTTTCTATAAATCTTTATCTCTTTCTCTCAAATCTCTCTTTCTTCATTCCTTTATGACTAAAAAAAATATATAGACCTTTCCATTTGCTATTTTTTAAAGACACTAATTCTTGTATTTGTTAATGTAGATGTTTCTTCTGCATTTTATAAAATCTTAACTCTTTACTGGGGGCTACACCCTATAAAGTTACAGTTTTCTTATGTTTTGCAAGGTCTTTAAGGTAAATTTTCATTCCCCGAACTGAGGTGATTCTGCTTCTTACTCTCTTTTGTTCTTGTAATCCCTATGGGATTTGACCTTGATACTTTTTAGCTGATTATTTTTGTCCAGTAGTTATTCTAATTTGATAGCTCTTGAGCTCCTCATCTGTTATTTTTTTTATTTATTCATTTTTAGAGAGGACAGAGAGAGGGAGAGAGAGAGAGACTGAGAGAGAGAGAAGAGGGGAGGAGCTGGAAGCATCAACTCCCATATGTGCCTTGACCAGGCAAGCCCAGGGTTTCGAACCGGCGACCTCAACATTTCCAGGTCGACGTTTTATCCACTGCGCCACCACAGGTCAGGCCTCATCTGTTATTTTTGTGCAATATTCAAAATTAAAGCGATTCACACTATGAGATCACCTAACTCTATTCTCTTACCATACTTTTATTTGAATCTTCTTTTATTCTTGTTAATATTTCCTCCATCCTACTTAATTTGGATTCTATTATCAGCAGTTTGGACCAAGGTCAGTGCGGAGTTTTGTCTTGGAAGAGAGCTTTGGAGAAGTATGAGAATTCATAAGGCCCAGAGCACCCTAGCTCTTTTAAGACCTTAGTTTCAGATACTGTCTATAATTTCGGGGTTTTTTTTGGGGGGGGGGTTTCTGAAGCTGGAAATGGGGAGGCAGTCAGACAGACTCCCACATGCGCCCAACCAGGATCCACCCAGCATGCCCACCAGGGGGCGATGCTCTGCCCATCTGGGGCGTCACTCTGTTGTGACCAGAGCCACTCTAGCGCCTGAGGCAGAGGCCACAGGGCCATCCTCAGTGCCCAGGCCATCTTTGCTCCAATGGAGCCCCAGCTGCAGGAGGGGAAGAGAGAGACAGAGAGGAAGGAGGGGGAGGGGAGGAGAAGGAGATGGGCGCTTCTGCTGTGTGCCCTGGTCGGGAATCGAACCCGGGACTTCTGCACACCAGGCCAATGCTCTACCACTGAGCCAACCGGCCAGAGCCTGGGTTTTTTTTTTAAGGTTTTATTTATTGATTTTACAGAGACAGGAAAGAGAGGGGGCCATAGAGAGAGAACTCTCAACTCATAGCTGCTTCACTTTAGTTGTTCATTACCTGCTTGTCATATGTGCCTTGACCCGGCAAGCCCAGGTATTTAAACAGACCTCAGTATTCCAGGTCGACGCTTTATCCACTGTGCAATCACAAGCCAGGCTAGTTTTAAATTTTGCCATCAGTATGTTCCTTTTATAGGGGATGTGCAGATTCAAAAGCCATGCCCTTCCACTTCTCCAAAATCATTAATGATAACTTAAATTTTCACCTTCTGATTCAAGCTACAACAAACTCAGTCAGAAAAAATAACTTAAGTTTCTCTAACCATCAAATTTCTTTTGCTTTTCTCCATCCCTCTTTCCTTTCTTCCTTTCCTTCCTCCATCCCTCCCCAATCAGCACAAATCTTTCACATAAGAAGCACTGTGGCCTGACCCGGCGGTGGTGTAGTGGATAGAGCAAAGGACTGGGATGCGGAAGACCCAGGTTTGAGACCCCGAAGTCACCAGCTTGAGCACGAGTTCATCTGGGTTGAGCAAAAAAAGCTCACCAGCTCGGACCTAGGGTCCCTGAGCAAGGGGTCACTCGGTCTGCTGAAGGCCCAAGGGCAAGGCACAATTGAGAAAGCAATCAGAACTAAGGTGTCACAACAAGAAACTGATGATTGATGCTTCTCATCTCTCTCCATTCCTGTCTATCTGTCCTTGTCTATCCCTCTCTCTGACTCTCTCTGTCCCTGTAAAAAAATTAATTAATTAATTAAAAAAAAAGAAGAAGCACTGTGGCCTGACCTATAGTGGCGCAGTGGATAAAGTGTTGACCTGGAACACTGAGGTCACTGGTTCAAAGCCCTGCACTTGCCTGGTCAAGGCACATATGGAAGTTGATGCTTCCTGCTCCTTCTCCCTTCTCTCTCTCTCTAAAAATGAATAAACAAAATCTAAGAATAAAAGTAAAATAAAAAGGAAGCACTGTGATCTGGGCCCCATTGTTAATGACATAAAAATAAAAGAAATGAAAACTTCAATGTATTTTTTGTCATTTTCCCTTGCTATGTAAGTCAGGACTGATGTAGAAAAGGAGTGATGGGAATTTTAAAAAGAGTAGATCCTCTTTTATTCCTATAAAGGAAACTATTTGAGATATCATAACAAGGTAACAATAACACCTGTATATGTATCCAGTCTCTATATTTGTTTGAAGTAAAGCACTATTTAGCATGGTAATAAAAATAGTGGATTATTTTGTACCCCTACAAGAACATTTTGAAACCTACTCATCAATCTCTAAATTATACCCCCATATCATATCAAAATATTTCTTTGTGCTTGGCATGTGGTGGTGCAGTGGATAAAGCTTCAACCTGGAATGCTGAGGTTGCAGGTTTGAAATCCTGCGTTCATCCGGCCAAGGCACATATGACAAGCAAGCCATGAACAACTAAAGTGAAGCAACTATAAGTTGGTACTTCTCTTCCACCACCCTTCTCTCTCCTCTCTCTATAAAATCAATAAATAAAATCTTTAAAACTTAACTAAATTTTATTTTTACAGAATATAATACAAATAATGTTGGTGATTATATTTCAAATTTTAAAAGCCTACCTTTTATATTGTTTCATGATAATTCATTATTCCTTTGACTTGGAATCAGAAACAGTTTGGGTTTTTTTTTAGGTCAAAATCATGATATTGGATCTAGTACTTAGCACTGCTATATACAATACAAAATTTAGCCTTGAATCATGTAATAGAAAACAATGTTTATACTATACATTTATAGTAGAGAGAGCTGTTCATGATGCAGGTAGTCTCAAACACTGATAGAATTTTGAAAAATGATTTTGTATACAGGGCATCTACTGTATACAATTGTTACGCAATTTTTATAATTGAATGTCATCATTATTTAGTTTTCAGTAGTATATTAGTAAAGTTTAATTTAGCAATTTATCCTATAGTTCTTCATTCTACTTTATCAATATTACTTTAAAAAGGCAAACTAAACAACATTAATTTTTTAGTCTTAAGTTTGAAGTCCGAGAACCTATTTCAGAATTCAGGCCATCACATCCATTTCTGGATCCCAACTGCTGTGTAGGAGGGAAGTGGGCCAAATTATTCCTTGTCTACTTTGTTTCCTATTAAACCAATTCCATAAAAACAAAAAAATCTGCTCATAATATTGCAATGTACAGTGTTTCAATTTATATTGCCAACCTAAAAAACTGAGTCCTTGGGAAAAGATTTATCGATGAGGTATGAATTTTTTCCTGAATGACATTAAAAAGCTGTAATTCACCATCCCCAAACCTCCCACCCCCCAGCTTCCTGGCACTAAACCATGACTAAGCCACCTATGGGCCATGGACTAAGAACAGTTTTTCTCCCCCTGAGAACTTGACTATTGATTATGTTTGCTCACCTGGTGAAAGAAAAAAAAAAAAAGAAATGTCAACTATGTCACTAGGAAACAGTGCTCATGACATCAGTGCAAATTATCAAGATTTATATCTTGATAATTTATAGTCAAGATATAAATTATCACTTAATTGATAATTTATATCTTGACTATAAAAAATATATAAATACATGAGGGGGTGCCATACTTTGGGGTCTCCTGAATAGAGTGATTCTTTGACCATGAGGACCTTGAATGTATGCCGATAGTTTGTTAGAAGAGATAATGGCTTATGCGGAATATAAGACTTTTAAGACAAAATTTCTGTACCTGCTCAATGAGAATCCCATACAGTTGCTCCTGAAATTGTTACCTGGGAGAAGAGTTTCCCTATATGAGATCGATTAGCCCTATGAACTACTGCATAAACTGCAACGAAGATGACTCCTGCTGGCAAGCTCTGACTCCTACCCTACACTTATAGTAGACTGACACTAATGTGGTATGCAAGTCTCGTGAGTCTGAATGTTTGGTTAAACCCAAGAAGATGCCTGATGCCTGATGTGCACTGAAGATCATCAAAACTCACAGTTCAAAAAATATTGTATTGTGCAGTTTATTCATTAGGCAAAACATTGATTCACCTATGAGTCAAGCATTGAGAGCTTATCCAGTTCAAAGGTTAATTACCATGAATATGAAATGTTTTAACTTCTAACTTTATTTATTTATTTATTTTTTTAAAGATTTTATTTATTCATTTTAGAGAGGAAAGAGAGAAGGGAGGGAGAAGCAGGAAGCATCAACTCCCATATGTGCCTTGACCAGGAAAGCCCAGGGTTTCGAACTGGTGACCTCAGCATTCCAGATTGACACTTTAGCCACTGCGCCACCACAGGTCAGGCTAACGTCTAACTTTTTTTTTCTTTTTCTGAAGCTGGAAACGGGGAGAGACAGTCAGACAGACTCCTGCATGCGCCCGACCGGGATCCACCCGGCACGCCCACCAGGGGCGAAGCTCTGCCCACCAGGGGGCGATGCTCTGCCCCTCTGGGGCGTTGCTCTGCCGCGACCAGAGCCACTCTAGCGCCTGGGGCAGTGGCCAAGGAGCCATCCCCAGCGCCCGGGCCATCTTTGCTCCAATGGAGCCTTGGCTGCGGGAGGGGAAGAGAGAGACAGAGAGGAAGGAGGAGGTGGGGGTGGAGAAGCAAATGGGCGCTTCTCCTATGTGCCTGGCCGGGAATCGAACCTGGGTCCCCCGCACGCCAGGCCGATGCTCTACCGCTGAGCCAACCGGCCAGGGCCTAACGTCTAAACTTTTTTAAACAAATAATACCTACATACTGACACAGTGAAGTAACTTAAATTCTTTTGTCTTTAAACAAGTAATCACCTCAAGTTTAAGCTTTTTATTAGATATTATGTTTACAAATAGCCAAAGGAAGATCATATGAAGGTTACTTTTGCTAAGTATGATCTACCTACATTTATATTTAAGACTTGTTCCTCAGCCCTGGCTGGAGAGTTCAGTTGCTTAAAGCATTATCCTTAAGTACAAAAGTTGTCAGTTCAATCCCCGGTCAGGGCACATACAAGAACAGATTGATGTTCCTGTCTGTCTGTCTCTCCCTCTCTTCTTCTCTCACTAAAATCAATAAATTAAAAAAAAAAAAAAAAAGACTTCTGTCTCAATATGCCAAGAAGTATTTCCTAACATTTGGCTCACGAAGAATCTATATCCAGCCTGATGAGGCAGTGGCACAGTGGATGGAGCGTTGGACTGGGAAGCAGATGACACAGCCTTGAAACCCCAAGGTCGCCAGCTTGAGTGCAGGCTCATCGGCTTGTGCATAGCTCATTCAGGTTGGGCGTGGGCTCACCAGCTTGAGCACAGGGTCACTGGTTTGAGTGTGGGATCATAGACATGACCCCATAGTCACTAGCTTGAGCCCAAAGATTGCTGGCTTGAGCAAGGGGTCACTCACTCAGCTGGAGCACCCCGGTCAAGGCACATATGAGAAAGCAATCAACGAGCAACTGAGGCGCTGTAACAAAGAACTGATGTTTTTTATCTCTCTCTCTCTCTCTCTCTCACACACACACACACACAAAGAATCTCTATCCAAATTAACTTTCACCATTAAAATATTCTCAATCTATAAATATTGTACTCACATATGCAAATGCTCATTCTAGTTTAATAAATTATTTTGCAGCACTTAGCCTCAACATCAAAGAAAAGGTTTTAATACACATGGAATATTTTTTTTCTTAAGAATATATAACTGGCCTGACCAGGCAGTGGCGCAGTGGATAGAGCATTGGACTAGGATGCGGAGGACCCAGGTTTGAGACCCCAAGGGTGCCAGCTTGAGTGCAGGCTCATCTGGTTTGAGCAAAGCTCACCATCTTGGACCCAAGGTCGCTGGCTTGAGCCAGGGGTTACTCGGTCTGCTGAAGGCCCACAGTCAAGGCACATATGAGAAATCAATCAATGAACAACTAAGGAGTCGCAATGAAGAATTGATGTTTCTCATCTCTCTCCCTTCCTGTCTGTCTGTCCCTATCTATCCCTCTCTCTGAGTCTCTCTCTGTCTCTGGAAAAAAAAAAATATATTAAACTGTTCAACATAGCATTCAGAAACAAATTTCCTTGAAATTTCAGTTTTTCCCCTGTCCCTCCCAATCTCTCCATCAGGTATCTTTTTATATTACCCATCATAGTTCTTACTATGGGCTATTTCATAATACAAGTATGGTCTGAATTATGTCCCATCCCCAAATTCCTATGTTAAAGCCTCAATTCCAAATGTGACTGTATTTGGAATATTGGGTCTTTACAGTTAAATGAGGTAAATCTAACACAGCTGGTACCCTTATAAGAAGAGGAAGAAACACCAGATTACTCTTTGCACACACACAAAAAGAGGAGGCCATGCGAGGACACAGAAAGAAGGTGATCATCTGAGAGTCAGAAATAAAGTCCTCACCAGAAACTGAGCCTACAGGCACCTCAACCTGGAAATTCTAGCCTTTAGAATTGCAAGAAAATAAATTTGTTCTCTAAGCTCCCAAATCTGGTATTTTGTTATGACAGACAGAGCAGACCAATAATATACTACATTAAGTCATATTATTTTGCCATGTTGAATTTAAGGTTTACATCAGATATCATGCTAATAACAGCCACAAGAATATCATCTGTATGTTACTTTACTTATAACTGTAGAAATATTGTTCACTTCTACAAAAATTAGCCCCCCTCCAGTTTTTGTGGTCTACTTTTGTTTTTTTAATATTTGATTAAGACATGAATATAATGAATTTTTTCCACTTTTACTATACTATGAAAACAACAAAATGTAAGTACTAAGCCAAACACTTGAGGACTAAGGTCAATTTTAGAGGACCACAGTAAACAAGAGAGTATGAGTTAACCAAAGAAGGTTAACCATTACTCAGGTACAGCCTATTGTTAACACATAGAAATGATGGTCCATAGTTACCAACTCTCCTAATTTTTTATTTAAAAATTTAAAAATACACAGGTGAAAACATATGTTCCTTTTTTTTTTCTTAAGTGAGAAGCAGGGAAGCAGAGATACAAACTCCTGCCTGGGCCCCAACCAGGATCCACCCAGCAAGCCCCCTGTGCAGCCTTTGCTCCATTGCTAAGCAACCGAGCTATTGTAGCACCTAAGGAAAGGCTATGGAGTCATCCTCAGTGCTCTGGGGCCAACTGGCTCCAACCGAGCCATGGCTGCAGGAGGAGAAGAGATATAGAGAGAAATGGGTGGAGAAGCAGATGGTTGCTTCTCCTGTGTATCCTGACCAGGAATCAAACCCAGAACATCCACAAGCTGGACAGACAACTCTACTGCTGAGCCAACTGGCCAGGGCCATATATTCTCACAAAAATTTGTGTATGAATGTTCACGAAGGCATTATTCCTAACAGCCAAAAAGTGGAAACAAATAAAATGTTTATCAATTCATAAATGGATAAACAAAATAATGGAATATTATTCAATCATAAAAATAAATGAAGTACTGATACATGCTACAATATGGCTAAACATTGAAAACATTACGCCAAGTAAAAGGAGCCAGACACAAAAGGCCACATATTGTATAATTCCATTTAGATGAAATGTTCAAAATTGGCAAATTTACAAAGAAAAAAAGCAGATTAGGGGCTTCCTGAGTTATGGGTAGGGAAATATGGCAAATGACAGCATTTCTTTGTGGGGTTATAAATATGGTATGCAATTAGATAGTGGTTATGGTTGCACCATACTGTGAATATACTGAAAAGCCCTGAATGAAAATACAAAATTTTATCGCAGTTAAAAAAAAAGAAAGGCAGTACTATACAGACCAAAATAAACATGTTTTTAGGCCAAATTAAGTTTTCAAGCTGCCAGTATATAATTTTCATTCTCTGCTAGAGATTCTAAATGATACTCTTTTCTCATTCGCATGTAGAAGTATGTGATAGTAAAAATTAACAAAAAAAAAGTCTTTTTCTAATTAGCAGGAAAAAAACCTAAAGGATAGAATTTTCCTCAACTTCATTTTCCCCCATAAAAGTTCCTCTTAAGTTAAAAGCCCCTTCAAATTGGAATACATTATCTAATGTGGAGTGAAAATATAAAGTTTCATGGTGTTCCATAATTTCCAGGTAGTACAGTATACCACTTACAATGATATACTGGGTCTTAGACAGAGAAGGGCTTACATGACATCTAACACTGCTTTGAAATCTACCATAGTTTGAGAATAACAATTCAATAAGTATTCAAGAGCTTCCAGCTTGGAAGTATAACTGGCCCTAATATAAATGGAATAAAATTAGTCTTTAATTGTTAGTGCAGCTTGGAAAAGGGATCGAGACGGTGGGTCTCCGATGGCCCTGAAGTATAACTAGAATTCCCACAGCAGAGGAACAGTACCTCAGGGACATAAGAGCTTGATAAAGACACAAAATGAATGCACAAGTCAAATGGAGTAAACAGAGGTGGCGCAGTGGACAGTGTCAACCTGGGAAACCGAGGACCTAGATTTGAAACCCTGAGGTCAATGGCTTGAGCATAGGCTCATTTGGCTTGACCACAGGCTCACTAGCTTGAACATGGGGTGGCTGGCTTGATCTCAAGGTCACTGACTTAAGCAAAGGGTCACTGGCTCAACTTCAGCTTCCTGGTCAAGGCACGTAAGAGAAGCAATCAATGAACAACTAAAGTGACGCAACTACAAGTTGATACTTCTGATCTCTCTCCCTCCTGTGTGCCTGCCTGTTTGTCTCTGTCTCTCATAGCTAAAAGAAAGGGGGGTGGGGACACTTCTAGATCTAGATAATCTGGAACCAGTGATCATTAAGGAAATAATAGGAGGTAACCCTGAACAGATAGGTTGAGGGCCAGTACACGATATTCTGATGCCAGTTTAAGAAATTCAGACGTTCCAGAAGGCAATTCTGTCTTTGAAACCAAAAGTCAATTTAATTATTCAGTTAGTGAACTTTTTAGGACATATCAGTGGTTGGCAAACCGCGGCTCGTGAGCCACATGCGGCTCAATCAGATTGAGGATGTTTTTAGCAAAGGCCAACTTACGAGTACACTAATTAAGTTAATAACAATGTACCTACCTATATAGTTTAAGTTTAAAAAATTTGGTTCTCAAAAGAAATCTCAATTGTTGTACTATTGATATTTGGCTCTGTTGACTAACTGGGTCAGATGATGCTGTTTTGGGGGGTGCCTCCTTTAGAGATAATACATTTCTCCTTGATACCAATACAAAATAAATTTTTTTTGTATTATGGGTTGAGCCCCTGTTTATATATATCTCTTAAGGTTAGATATAAAGCATGAAGATTTAACTAATCATTAAAAAAAAAATCTACTTTAGGTCCTGGCCAATTAGCTCAGTTGGTTGCAGCACCATCCTGATACACCAAGACTGCGCGGGTCTGATCCCCAGTCAGGGTACATACAAGAATCGACCAATGAATACATAAATAAGTAGAACAACAACTTGATGTCTGTCTCTCTCAAATCAATTTTTAAAAATTCATTTTAGTTTCAAGAATAACAGTGGCTATTTTATTCTTTCTCCAGTTCCCATTTATTCTTCCTTGTCTGATTTATCCAACAACATTAGATGTTCTCTAAGACTGTTTGCAGCTTTCCAGCTCCCCACCAAAGGGCAATACTTGTTTACATCCAAGAGGAATAAAAATGACAAAGAGAATCACATTTATTTGGTCTTGTTATGAAACACAACACAATAACTATACCTGAGAGTATGCAGTAAAGGATAGAGCTTTGGAGGCTAAATAAAAATGTCTATTCCTCCAAATAACATGTAAGAACAGCATCAAAAGTGCATAGACTCTAGAGACAAAGGCGAGACTGCCCAGCTTTGCATGTGCCACTTACAGGCTGTGACCCTGGAAAAGCTACTTAATCATCTCGTTTCACTTCTCTCATCCGGAAAAAAAAAGGAAACAGTAACATATTACCTGATAAAAGATTGCAAAGATTATGGGACAATGTATGTAAAGCACTGAGAACAGTTCTTGGCACATGGTAAATGGTAATGTGTATACCATTTTTAACGTGTATAGCTTTTTTAAACACTATGCTGTAGGTTTCAGAAAAGCAAGGATTTTAATCTGCCCTGTTTACAGAACTCACATGCCTAAAATTGTATTTGGCTCATAGTAGGTGCATAATAAGTATTTGTTGAATGAATGAATGAATAAGAAATATTTTGCTTTTAGAGTTAAGAGAAACAAAAGAAACACTATTTAAAGGAAAAGAGTAAAATAAAGATGATTAAATGTCTTGCTCCTCCTCCTCTACTTTTTTTAATTAATTAATTAATTTATTTATTTTTTACAGAGACAGAGAGTGAGTCAGAGAGAGGGATAGACAGGGACAGACAGACAGGAACAGAGAGAGATGAGAAGCATCAATCATTAGTTTTTCATTGTGCGTTGCAACACCTTAGTTGTTCATTGATTGCTTTCTCATATGTGCCTTGACTGTGGGCCTTCAGCAGACTGAGTAACCCCTTGCTGGAGCCAGCGACCTTGGGTTCAAGTTGGTGGGCTTTTGCTCAAACCAGATGAGCTCAAGCTGGCGACCTCGGGGTCTTGAACCTGGGTGCTCTGCATCCCAGTCCAACACTCTATCCACTGCACCACCACCTGGTCAGGATCCTCCTCTACTTTTTCAAGAGATGTCTACCCTCACAGACTTTCTCTTATTTGTGTTTATTGTAACATCAGCATTTATTGATGAATACTTTCAGGAAATGCTGTATGAAAGCCTTTGCTATATTTGTTTCCAAGCTTAGGAGAAGACGGCCTCTTAAAAACCTTGCTACCCAAAGTATGCTCCTCTGACAAGCATCATCATCATCTAGGTCAGGGGTCCCCAAACTTTTTACATAGGGGGCCAGTTCACTGTCCCTCAGACCATTGGAGGGCCGGACTATAAAAAAAACTATGAACAAATTCCTATGCACACTGCACATCTCTTATTTTAAAGTAAAAAAACAAAACGGGAACAAATACAATATTTAAAATAAAGAACAAGTAAATTTAAATCAACAAACTGACCAATATTTCAATGGGAACTATGCTCCTCTCACTGACCACCAATGAAAGAGGTACCCTTCCAGAAGTGCGGCGGGGGCCGGATAAATGGCCTCAGGGGGCCGCATGTGGCCCGCGGGCCGTAGTTTGGGGACCCCTGATCTAGGTCCTTGTTAAATTGGCAAATCAGCCCTACACATAACAAAGTGCATATTAACTCTCTGAGTAGAGAGTTTTTTTCATGCTTGCTGACCCCAAGAAGTGAGGTTTCTTTTTTTTCAAAAACTAAAATTAGCTCCAGTTTCAGTTTTATTAACTTAAAATCATGTTTCTTTGATAACCAATTTATGGAATCAAGAAGAACATATATTTGCCTTTTTAAAAAACATTTTATTTATTCATTTTAAAGAGGAAAGACAGAGAGAGAGAGAAGAGGGCAGAGGAGCAGGAAGCATCAACTCCCACATGTGCCCTGACTGGGTAAGCCCAGGGTGTTGAACCAGAGACCTCAGTATTCCAGGTCAACACTTTATCCACTGCGCCACCACAGGACAGGCTACATTTGCCTTTTTTTTTTTTTTTTTTGTATTTTTCTGAAGCTGGAAACGGGGAGAGACAGACAGACTCCAGCATGCGCCCGACCGGGATCCACCCGGCACGCCCACCAGGGGCGAAGCTCTGCCCACCAGGGGGCGATGCTCTGCCTGGGGCAGAGGCCAAGGAGCCATCCCCAGTGCCCAGGCCATCTTTGCTCCAATGGAGCCTTGGCTGCGGGAGGGGAAGAGAGAGACAGAGAGGAAGGAGGGGGGGGGGGTAGAGAAGCAAATGGGCGCTTCTCCTATGTGCCCTGGCCGGGAATCGAACCCAGGTCCCCCGCACGCCAGGCCGACGCTCTACCGCTAAGCCAACCGGCCAGGGCCCATTTGCCTTTTTTTTAATGCTGCTTTACACATTTTTAAAATAAAAATTTTTGTTATACGGTTGTACTCTGGATGGTCAGGAGGCACAAGGATGTACATGAATGTTTGTACTACTCAAAGGGTTAATATTAGAGAAGTACAGTTCTAGATCACTCAAGATAAAGAGCACAGCCTTTACAAGGATCAAGATTCAAATCTAGGCTCTCACACTTTATTATCAATAAGACTAGGTAAGCTTATAAACTTCCCAATTTCTTCATATGTAAAATTGAAATAGTAGTAGTAGTTGCCTCCAAGAGCTGCTACAAGGATTAAGTGAAAATGCACATGCAACATTGGCAGGCTTCAAAGAAACAGTATTTGCCCAATAAACATTAGCTGCTTGTATTGTTGAAATCCCCCTTCGTCTACTATAATACTCTACAGCAATTTTTTATACTTAAATACTAGGAAGAGCTTTACAGAGAAAATTTTTTATTTGCTTTTCTTTCTAATTTGAATTACACAGTGAGTCTTCCTTCAGGATCAGCATGAAATTTAAGTTCATCTAATAGGAATAACTGCCTCTTAAATTTCTATTATCTTGTCCTCTTTTTCCATTTCTCTTCTCTTTGGTCTTAATTTTAATTGTGTATGAGAATAAATAAATAAATAACCAAACTGAATGACCAAATGAACAAATATTAAGTCTGAACTGAGAACTAATTCTTAGAAAGTGCTACTTAAAAAGTCTGGAAATTCAGCCTGACCAGGTGCTGGTACAGTGGTAGAGCCCTGGACTGGGATGCAGAGGACCCAGGTTTGAAACTCCGAGGTCACTGGCTTGAGCATGGGCTCATCTGGTTTGAGCAAGGGTCACCAGCTTGAGCCCAAAGTCGCTGGCTTAAGCCCAAGGTCACTAGCTTGAGCAAGGGGTCACTCGGTTGGCTGTAGCCCCCCAGTCAAGGCACATATGAGATAGCAATCAATGAACAACTAAAATGTTGCAATGAAGAATTGATGCTTCTCATCTCTCTCCCTTTCTGCCTGTCTGTCCCTATCTGTTCCTCTCTGACTCTCTCTCTCTCTCTCTCTCTCTCTCTCTCTGACTCTTTCATGCATGCACGCGCAAGCGCACACATACACACACAGATCTGGATATTCAATAGCGAATTTAGACTACTTTAAAATTATTAAACTTTACGGAAGTAGGCTACAAATTGAATTTTAACATACAGAAAAGAATTTTTCAAATCAGAAATATAGCTTACAAATAAAACTATCAAAGATATTTGAAATCTTATAAACACTGCCCAAAGGAGAACAACAATTTGGATTTTTGGTGAAAGCAATGCTTAATATATAGAAATATTATATCCAACATTAAAGGGCACTTGTTTTCAAGTAATGCTGGTAGCTAGTGTTTCATTTTATGAAGTTTTCTTAAAGGAGCAAAGAAGGTAAGAGCATACTGATTTCAAGTTCTCACTGAAAACAGTAGGAGAAAACTAAAAGCAAAGGAAGAAACCATGATAAGGAGAGCAACAACCTCCCACTGCCATTAAAATGTATGTTAGCCACAAAAAGTGTTAATACAAGATGTTAGACAAAATTTCAGTTGGTTTTTATACTTCTGGAAAGGTAAGGACTCAGTTCTGTCCTTCAAGAAAGGTTAGGATTTGATCTGCTTGGTGCAGCAAATTTGAAAACACAGTCAGAAAACCAGGCGTAATAATTATAAGTATTGTAGACTTAAGAGTTTGCTAAGTGCAATGAAACAAACAAACAAAAATCACAAAAGAAGCCCATCTGAAAAAACCCAATACCACTTCACATCCATTAGAATGGCTATTATGAATAATAAAAAAACAAGAGATGGGTAGGAATATAAAACTGCAGAGGTGAGGGAAATGGTATGGTGGATTCTCAAAAAATTAAAACTAGAACTACCAAATGATCCAGCAATTCTACTTCTAGTTAGATAACACACAGAAGTGAAAGCAGTGATTCAAACAGGTATTTGTATACCCAGGTTCATAGCAGCATTATTCAAAAAATAGCCAAAAGGTGGAAGAAAAAAAGTGCCCACTGACAGATGAATAAACAAAATGCAGTGTGTGTGTGTGTATGTGTACACACTGGAATGTTATTCAGCCTTAAAGAGGAAGGGAATTCTGATACATGCTTCAACATGGATGAACATTGAAGAGATTATTATGCTAAGTGAAATAAGCCAGTAACAAACAGACAAATATTGTATGATTTCAGAAAGTAGAATAAGTGCTTATACGGGCTGGGGAAGAAAGGAAAATAAGTTAGTATTCAATAGGTTTCAGTTGAAAGAAATGACTTGAAACTGATGGTGATGATGGTTGCAAAACAATGCAATTTTACTTAATGCGTCAAAACTATACCCTTAAAAATGGTTAAAATTAATACATTTTTAAGATGTATAATTACTTTACACAATTAAAAAACAAGTTCGCTATCTCCATATGGGAGTCCTCTGGTTATGACATGGTTCCGTTCCTATGACAGTGACGTAACCTAAATTTTGGTATGAGTTACAACACACTCTAGCCTAAGTCACTTATCTATCCTAACAGAGTTGTAAAATCATAATCTAGAACATAAAGACACAACTAAGCCACAGAAAAAGGAAAAGAATATATCTGTATTGTAATAACAGAAGAAATTACAAAAATAAAATGAGTGTACAAAAAAGTATGACGCTAACGGCGTAAGCCAAAATACTCACACCTCAAATTTTAAAGTTTTTATGGGAGTGAGCATCATAAACTCGAACTGCTGTTGAGACTGTCATAACCTGAGGACCCCTGTATTCTTAAAACAGGAAAAGATATCGTTTTGTTGTTTTTTTTTTGTATTTTTCTGGAAAAGATATCGTTTTGATGATTTGAACATTTTCATTTAAAAATTTTAAATGTCCAATATAAAAGAGCCAAGTACTCAATTTTCTTTTTGCTTTTTTTCCCCATTCACTAAAAGAAAGATCAACTTCCTTTTAGAGGAAGCCTAACAGTTTTTCAAATTGAGAGAATTCCAATTTAAACAGTTGTTAGGCAGAGGAGTGAAAGAAGAGAGAAGAAATTACAAAACAAAGCAAAACAAAACACACAAAAAAAACCTTGTTTAGGTGTTTCTTCCTCCTTTTTAGTCTCCTCATCCTCTAAGCTGGGACTTTCCCGGGAAGAGTTGTCCTGTTGGCTAGAATTTTTCAATAGTACTGGATCAATTTGTGCTTTCAGGAGTGCAAGAGTCTCAGCCAACTCATTTCGATTTCTAAACAAGGGAAAAAATAAGACAACATAAAAATCTTTCTTCCATTCTAAAGAGCTTTCAGAATAATATGTATTAGAAATTTAAAAAAAGAAAAATACCTTAAAAATAAACAAATTACTGGTACAGCTAAATTGAAATAACCATTTAAATTTTAAAATTAAGTATCAGAAATGAAAACATTAAAATATACTGTTTTCCAAGAGGAATCTTAGTTTACTTATTCTTTGTATTGATTAGAATGGCATTGCAAATCTCTGGCA
This sequence comes from Saccopteryx bilineata, assembly GCF_036850765.1. NCBI lineage: Eukaryota > Metazoa > Chordata > Mammalia > Chiroptera > Emballonuridae > Saccopteryx > Saccopteryx bilineata. The sequence continues at coordinate 343,187,023 of NC_089490.1, read as the reverse complement.
GAAAAAAATCAGTTAGGAACAAAATCAAAGTTTGATAATTTTTTTGAAGTACTGTATAATCTCTAGGTAGTACAAAATCAATGTAAACTTGCTTGAAGAAACATTTCTTTTTAACATAATGATTCAAGTTCTTGATTCATTGGAAATAAGCCTCTTTTCCACCTACAGAGAAATAACATTTGATACTGTTACAAAATTATGATCTGGGTCTTTCTAAGTAATGATGGCAAAAAGTCAACTGTAATTACACAGTTCAAAACCTGAGAATTTAGGTTACTGATGTTTGGTCAATTGTAATTTACAACTACAGAAAGGAAATTCATTTTGAATTAAAAATATAAGAAAATCCTAAATAAATAAGATCCTAATCTATATATTCTCTTTACTACCACAACCAAAGGTGTGATATGCTCAATTTAAATGCTACTTACAAACAAGAAAACTCAGTTGGATATTTTTCCTGCTCAGATAAAACAGTGTGTAACAGTGGGGGGAAAAAAAGCCTGGACCAAGAGTTGGAAAACAGAGTTCTGTTTCTGCCACTAATTAATCAACACTAGGAGCTTCCTATTTGTGTTCTCAAAGGATTCTGTATGCATCTCTAATTCTATGAAATTAGTATTAAAATAAAATTACTTAGTTTCTTATATGTCATGACATATATGCCCCTCTATCCTCCTACCCCTTTCTACCTCCATTTCAGCTGAACTCTACTGCGTGAGAACAGACAATGCCTCAAGAAGTAGGCTCTTAATATTTTTTTAAATAAATGAATAAAATCCCTGTTCCTAAACTAGATGGCTATGAGCCCACAGAGAGGTCATACATCTTCTACTGGGCCTCACCTTCCTTGTCTGTAAAATAAAAGACTAAATTCTCTTAGGTATTATTAAAGTGGCCTCCTAAGAAAAAGTAATAAAACTGCACTGATGGATATGTCCCAGAAATTAAAAAAGCAACCATTTGGTCATTGTGTATAGGAATGAATAAATATGTTTATACATAAGTATACCAAATAAAATGAAGAGTTAGAATTTTAATTCTCTAAGAGTAGAAAGTCAGAGTAGATGCTCTTCAAAGATCCTATCTGGTACTGCCTCCAATTCACAAAAAGAAAAACTAAGACCTAAAGATACTAAGTAAATTTATTTTTGGCAAAGTTCCTATCTCTTTTTTTTTTTTTAACTTTTTTTCTTTTAATTAATTAATTTATTTATTTATTCATTTTAGAAAGGAGAGAGAGGGAGAGAGAGAAAGAGAGGAGAGAAACAGAGAGAGAAGGGGGGAGGAGCAGGAAGCATCAACTCCCATATGTGCCTTGACCAGGCAAGCCCAGGGTTTTGAACCAGCGACCTCAGCATTTCCAGGTCGACGCTTTACCCACTGCGCCACCACAGGTCAGGCAAGTTCCTATCTCTTAACTTCATTACACCAACCTGCTCCTAAGGCTCTATCCATTTAATGTTACTACTTCTCATACTTCATAGAGAATTCCATATGTAATAAGTGCCTCAACTTATTTTATTTTATTTACAGAGTCAGAGAGAGGGACAGATAGGGACAGACAGACAGGAACGGAGAGAGATGAGAAGCATCAATCATCCGTTTTTCATTGCAACACCTTAATTGTTCATTGATTGCTTTCTCATATGTGCCTTGACCATGGGCCTTCAGCAGACAGAGTAACCCCTTGCTCAAGCTAGCAACCTTGGGTCCAAGCTGATGAACTTGGCTCAAACCAGATAAGTCCACGCTCAAACTGGCAACCTCAGGGTCTTGAACCTGGGTCCTAGGCATCCCAGTCCAATGCTCTATCCACTGTGCCACCACCTGGTCAGGCCTCAACCTATTATTTTTTGAGGTCATGCTGGGAACTGAAGAATATATTGAAGTTTTTCACCATACCTACTTTGAAAAGCTTCCAAACATTAGAAGAAAGTCAATATTGCTAGAAAATCTGTCAATTTAGCCTGACCAGGTGGTGGCACAGTGGATAGAGCGTCGGACTGGGATACGAAAGGACCCAGGTTCGAGACCCCGAGGTCGCCAGCTTGAGCGTGGGCTCATCTGGTTTGAGCAAAGAGCTCACCAGCTTCGACCCACGGTCGCTGGCTCCAGCAGGGGGTTACTCGGTCTGCTGAAGGCCCACGGTCAAGGCACATGTGAGAAAGCAATCAATGAACAACTAAGAAGTCGCAACACGCAACGAGAAACTGATGATTGATGCTTCTCATCTCTCTCCGTTCCTGTCTGTCTGCCCCTGTCTATCTCTGCCTCTGTAAAAAAAAAAAAAAAATCTGTCAATTTATTTCTAATACTCTAAGCAACAAAGGAATTTAGCAGAAAAATTATGGAAAAACTCTCTAAAAGGCTTATAACCTCATCACAGTGTTAAAATGAAAGCCTAATGTAATTATTATATGAAAACAAGAAAGCTACCCTTCTGGATTTTGCCTACTTTAATCTAACAATTATATTTAGTATGCAGAATAATTATTTAATTTTTAAATTTTTTCTCAGGAGAGAGTGCAAGTGCAGTCCCACACCACCACATATTATGCAGTTGAGTTACCCACATTTGGAAAATCACAGATATCAGCACTTTCGGTGTGCAATGGGTAAGTCTCACTCTGGGAAAACCACCTTCATGATCATGGTATCTCCCCTGCCAGGAAGTATGCTTGCTTGCTTGCTTGCTTGCTTGCTTGTTTATTTATTTATTTATTTATTTATTTATTTATTTATTTATTTATGACAGATAGACAGAGAGAGGGACAGATAGGGACAGACAGGCAAGATGGGAGAGAGATGAAAAGCATCAATTCTTTGTTGCAGCTCCTTAGTCTCCTTAGTTGTTCATTGATTGCTTTCTCATATGTGCCTTGATCAGAGGACTACAGCAGAGCAAGTGACCCCTTGCTCAAGCCAGTGACCTTAGGCTTCAAGCCAGGGACCTTTGGACTCCAGACCAGCAACCTTGGGCTCAAGCCAGAGACCCCGTGCTCAAGTCGACAACCTTGGGGTTTCAAACCTGGGTCCTCCACCTGCCAGTCCAATGCTCTGTCCACTGCGCCACCACCTGATCAGGCCTGAATAATTTTTTTTAAATCCTAAATTTCAAATTAGAGGGGATTTTTATAAAAACACATACAATACAGTATATTCAAATTATATTAATAATATTTTACCATTATCTATAGCAGGGGTCCCCAAACTACGGCCTGCGGGCCACATGCGGCCCCCTGAGGCCATTTATCTGGCCCCCACTGCACTTCCGGAAGGGGCACCTCTTTCATTGGTGGTCAGTGAGAGGAGCACATTGACCATCCCATTAGCCAAAAGCAGGCCCATAGTTCCCACTGAAATACTGGTCAGTTTGTTGATTTAAATTTACTTGTTCTTTTTTTTAAATATTGTATTTGTTCCCGTTTTGTTTTTTTACTTTAAAATAAGATATGTGCAGTGTGCATAGGGATTTGTTCATAGTTTTTTTTATAGTCCGGCCCTCCAACAGTCTGAGGGACAGTGAACTGGCCCCCTGTGTAAAAAGTTTGGGGACCCCTGATCTATAGGACCTTTAAGAGTAGATTATGGACTCCAAAAACAATTAAGTTGTTTTTTTCTCCCTTCTTCCAATGTGTTCTTTTCTCTAAAACATTTTTTCACTCAGGCATATTAAATCAGTTATGTCCCTCCAAAAGACCCTGCTCTCCTATAATGTCAGGTCTTTGTACTTCTGTTCTCTTAGCCTAGAATGTGATCCCCATGGCTAATGCCAATTCCTCTTTCCAAGGATAGAATGGAGAAATAAAAGTGGAATAGCCATACAAGGGACTATTATTTAGCCATACAAAGGAATGAAGTACAGATTCTTATTAAATAGATGAACCTTGAAAACACTAGGCTATCTGAAAAAAGCCAGACACAAAGACCACATGTTGAATGATTCATATATGAAATGTCTGGAATAGGCCAATTACAGAAACAGAAAGTAGACAGTGGCTGCCATGGGCTAGAAAAGGGAGAATGGTGAGCAACTGCTAGTGTATGGGGTACAGGGTTTCTTTGTGGGGTGTGAAAAACGTCCTGGAATTACAGAGGTTATGGCTGCACAACTTTGTGAATACAGTAAAAATTACGGAACTATATATATTTAAAAATATATGGTGGCTTGGACAGGAATGTAGCTGTGAAGGGGATGAGAAATGATCAAACACTACAAATATTTTGCATAGAAAGCTGACTGGATTTGCTAACAGGGTGGATATGAAGTGAAAGAAAAAGAAAGTCAAGAATGTACCTCTAAGACCATGGTTCCAAAAATTGAAAGGATGAGGTTGTTAGTAATAGAGATGGGAAAAACATGTTAAGGTGGGAAAAACAGTTTGGGGCAGATTGACTGATTTTAATTTAAATTTTTTTTAAGTGACAGGTGGGAGGCAGGGAGGCAGAGACAGACTCCCACATGTGCCCTGACCAGGATCCACCCAGCAAGCCCCCTACAGGGCGATGCTCTGCCCTTCCGGGTCCTATGCTCTGTTGCTTGGCAACCAGGCTATTTCAGCACCTGAGCCAGGCCATGGAGCCATCTTCAGCACCTGCCCAGGGCCAAATTGCTTGAACCATTTGAGACATGGCTGAAGGAGGGGAAGAGAGAGAGAGAGAGAGAGAGAGAGAGAGAAGGGGATTGGGGAAGGGTGAAAACGCAGATGGTCACTTCTCCTGTGTATCTTGACGAAGAATCAAACCCGAACCTCCACATACCGGGCCAACACTCTACTGCTGAGCCAGCCAGCCAGGGCCTGACTTAACAATTCTTAACACATTCTACATACTTTCTGTCTGTACATGGAGTTAATACAGATGTTGGTGAAATGGAACATACCACACTAATTATTATATAGTGGAATATAATTCTTCCTCAAGGTTCCTAACAAATCTAAGGGATGTTCGGAATTTAAGTTAGTGGTAGGGATTAAACCTTTCAGAGGCAACTGAATTGATAGTTCCATTCAACTAAAACATAAACAAACAAAAGCAAAACCAAGCAGAGGCATCATTTTCCTCCAAATATAGGTTAAGTATTTGGTTCTTCCATAGCATACTGAGATAATCACCATCAGAAATGACATTTATGACACTATATTATCATGTACCATTTCCCTATATCTTTCTTCTATAATATGGAGAGCTCCTGAAAGAATGGCATCATGTCTCTGCATCTCCAGAACACATACACTGTGAATACAGCAACTCTTTAGTAAATATTTGTAATATAAGCTTCCAGAGTCCACCAACAATTGTCCATCTTTTTCATATAGTTCCAAAATACTGAGTAGACATAAAAAAAAAAAGAAGATAACAACGTGGGGGCCAAGAAACTGAAGGAAGGCATTAATAAGTAACATCAAAAGCAGCAGTAGTATTAATAGAAGTTAATATTAGTGAGTGATTACTGTTTCAGGCACTACAAGAGTTTTCAAGAATTTTATATAAATTGGTTCATATAATTCCAGTGTAACCTGATTCAAAAGGTACTATTATTACCCCCATTTTATAAATGAGGAAAGTGAGGATACACAGAGAGGTACAGTATTCGCCTAAGGACACAACCGAAGTACAGTCTGACTTCAGAAACCATCTTCTTGATCACTGTGATACATTAGCAACATATGGTTTAGAATGTCTTGAAAGCATTTATAAGCATGTGAAAACTGCACATATGAATTCAGCTTTTTGAAAATGTCAATAAAAAATTTTAAAAATATTTTTGAAGTATAATTTACATACTTTGAAATGAACAGATCTTCATCAGCTTTGACAAACGCATACACCTGTGTCATCCACACCTCTATCAAAATAAGGAATATTGGCCCTGGCAGGTTGGCTCAGTGGTAGAGCATTGGCACAGTGTGTGAATGTACCAGGTTTAATTCCTGCTCGAGGCATATAGGAGAAGTACCCATCTATTTCTCCACGCTCCCCCCTTACCCTCCTGCAGCCTTTGCTCCATTGGAGCGAGATGGCCCCAGACACTGAGGATGGCTCATTTGGCCTACCTCTCAGGCACTAAGAAGAGCTTGGCTGCTGAGCAATGAAGCAATGCCCCAGATGGGCAGAGCATATCCCCCTAGTGGGCTTGCCGGGTGGATCCTGGTAGGGGCGCAGGTAAAAGTCAGTTTCTCTGCCTTCCCTCATCTCACTGAATAAAGAAAAAAAATACGGACTATCACTATCACCAGAGAAAATTCCCTCCTGCCCTGTCCTACTCAATCCCTCTCCTCTACCAAAAGGTAGAAGAAATCAGAGTTTTGATGTCCACAGGTCAATTAAGTTAATTCCAGAACTTATAATAAGTGGAATAAAACAAAATGTACTTTTTGGCTTATTTTTCATGACTCTTAACAGCTTTGAGACAAATACATACAGTTGCTGGCATCATAGGTCTTTTCTATTTATTGCTTATTAGTAATCCATGTATCAAAGCTATTATAAATAAAGAAGCTTATAGACATTATCATACAAGGCTGTTTGTAAACATGTTTCCATTTCTCGAAGAAAGGTAACTAGGAGCCCTGGCCGGTGACTCAGTAGATAGAGCACTGGCCTGCTGTATGGACATCCTGGGTTCTATTCCCAGTAAGGGCACATAGGAGAAACAACCATCTGCTTCTCTCCTTTCCCTCCCACAGCCAGTGGCTCAATTTGAGCATAGCCCCTGGTGCTGAGGATAGCTCAGGTGATTCTAGCATTAACTCCTGACAGGGGTTGCCAGGTAGATCCTGGTCAGGCCAAATGTGGGAGTCTGTCTCCCTATCACCTCTCCTCTCACTAGATAGATAGATAGATAGATAGATAGATAGATAGATAGATAGATAGATAGATAGATAGATAGACAGATAGATGATAGATAGATAAGATAGATAGATAGATAGGAATAAATATTAGATAATCCTAATAGAAAACTATACGTAATTAAGAACCAAATACTTTTCTTGTATTTTTGTCTAAAAATGGTTTTTGGGGATGCATATTAACAATGTATTATTATGGCTTCCTGAAGTACAAGATATATGTCCTGATATGGACCACATTGTTAAATATATTTACTTTTTGACAAATAATGAATTAAGTGCCTACTATGGGTACTGTACTAGATACTAGGCTATGTCCTGGAAATTCTCCAACCACACAAAGAAAGAATCACACCATCTTCAAAGATTATATTTGAGTAGAGAAGATATCAAGTAAGGAAAATACAATTAAATGTTAAAGATTCCATTAAAAAATACCTGACAATGCATTTCCATGATGAGCCATCTTGATCATCTTGCTCTTCTATGTACATTCTGACATTGTGATCTTGATCCAACTGGTACCAGTACATGAGGCCATCTTTGTCTCGACCAATTGGCTGGAGACGCATGGTATCAGCATCCTCCTCATTGATAATATTCTTGAATTTGAGATTGTCATCAAACTGACACTCGCAGAGATACTGGAAAATAGTCAGAACACAGCTTACAACACCCCACATAAATGTTTCTCCATTACAGTAATTGTAGTAAGTTCAACCACAGAACTGATTCAGGTACAGAACCAGAAAGAGCATGTTCAGCTTATTAATCCTTTACCATCCTCTCCTCTCATTTTTAAACCTGCTTAGATCAACTAAAAAAAGATAAATTTTTTTATTTTATTTTAGTATTAACATAAATTTATAGGTTTAAACAACCAATGACACAAAAAAACAAGTTACATTTCAAAAGTACTGAATCTGTTTGCCTTAAGTCATGCAAACTGTCTCATGGTATAAATTTTCAATGATTCCTTTTCCCTCAAAGCTTTTAAATGAACATTATTCTATTTATGGCTATCTGTTTTTGAAAGCCTGAGAGATATGCAGTTTTTAAGAAAGGTAGCCTCATTGATAGCTTCCTATAAAAAGATATCTACATGACTAAAAGAGGAACATTTTGTTGTATATTATTGACTGCTGACTAAATTTTTATATATGATTAGGGTATAAAGTCAGATTTTACCCCCGAGCCTCTCTGCCCAGACAGATAATTCATGAAGTTCCTATCCCCGTCTCCCCGTTTCTGCCTGTCTCATCTGCTCAGTAGTCTCTCTTCTGTGGAAAATATAAAGTCTACTGGAAAGTTCTGTCCATTTTTGGAATAAAACAAAATACAAATTTTTCTTACCTAACTTTATTAAATAATATAATTGCCATTATTATTAATGATTTCTTGCCAGCATGACGGTAATTTGTTTATCCCATTTTTGAAAAATATTTTATCTTTTGATGTGAAAAATTGAACCAGTGCTTGTTTGATATCTTCTTCATTTTTGAATTTTTTGCCCTTCAAAAAATTTTGTAAGGCCTGACCAGGCAGTGGCGCAGTGGATAGAGCGTCGGACTGGGATGCGGAAGGACCCAGGTTCGAGACCCCAGGATAGCCAGCTTGAGCGTGGGCTCATCTGGCTTGAGCAAAAAAACTCACCAGCTTGGACCCAAGGTCACTGGCTCGAGCGGGGTTTACTCAATCTGCTGAAGGCCCGTGGTCATAGCACATATGAGAAAGTAATAAATGAACAACTACGGTGTTGCAACGAAAAACTGATGATTGATGCTTCTCATCTCTCTCCGTTCCTGCCTGTCTGTCCCTATCTATCCCTCTATCTGACTCTCTCTCTGTTCCTGTAAAAAAGAAAAAATTTAAAAGTTAAAAAAAATTTTTTTGTAAGGACAAAAACAAGTGATAGTCAGAGGGTGCTAAGTCCGGGGAATATGGTGGGTGCGACAGACAAGCTTCTGTAGCATTTCTTCTTTGTTGAAATTCGTAAAAATTATAGTGGCGTAAATGAACTTTATCAGTAGCCGTGGGTACACTATCGCTTCACACATAAAACTAATGTGAATCAACTTTTAGTTAATTTGCTATGTCAGTATGTATACATTAAGTGATAAAAATAGAGAGGCACACATGTGCCAAATAAACATGTGCTTACGTGTCGAAACTTGTGATAGAAAAGGACAGAACTTTCTAGTAGACCTTACACTTTATCCCTTCATTATGCTAGCATCCTACTAATAATTAGGGCCAATACTCTGAAATGGGTTCAGAAGAGAAAGGGAAACTCAAACTTGAAAATAAATCTACTCTGAGGAGACCTATTTTAATCTAGTTGATTTGGTTATGTGGCATACCCCTAGTAATCTGAAAAACTATTAAATTACTAATTTAGTAAATCAGTAAAAGATTAACCACAGTTTACAGTATGTGTTAGCAATGATTGTGAAGGCTGAAAATAATGAATAAAATTAATCTAGGGCAACTGCTTGTCCATTCTACTATACTCCTACAAGCACAGATCATTAAACCCAGATATTACTTGTGCATTGAAACATAACCAAAAACGGTAATTTAAAGAATAGACTGTAGTAACACCAAAAAATAAATAAGAGGAGAAAAATCTATTGTCCTCTTACAATTAACAATAGAAATGTCTCTTTTCCAGTTATTTTTCCAATTCAACCAGGAGTCAAACTGAATTTTTAAATTAAAATAATTGTAACACATAGTAAACTTATTACCTTTAGGAGTGCTAGTTTGCATTCAACACTCATTTCACGATAGCCTTTCTTCTCCATCTCCCACGCCCAAGTGCTATTAAACTCTTGGCATATCTGTCAGACAAAGTTAATATCTTAATACATAAAAGTTTTATTTATATAGATGTTTTGTTGTATAATTATATTAACTGTTCTTGATAATATGTATTTATAAAAGACAAAATTGGTAACAATCTAATCCAATACTACCCTATAATGCATACTACTTAAATACACCAGAAATGTTTATTATTGACTGCTGACTAAATTTAAGGTTAAGTACAGATCTCTGCAGCTCTCTCCTCTGCTCTCAGATGTTTTATATACACTTTTGTGGCACATTTTTCCAAATGCAAGTAATTGTCTGATTCCATCTCTCCATATGGCCTGGAAGTTCCTGGAGGGCAAGCACAATAGTTTATTGATCTCTATGCCTAGAACCAAAGTAGGTTCAAAAAACATGCCAAACTGCAGGCATATTTTAAATCAAGCTACCCTCCAACTCAATGTTTTATTTAAGGGTAAAGATTCCACTACTGGGCATTTGAGACCTTCTATGATATGGCATAAACAAAAATTTGTAGACTTCTCTCCATAGTCAAGCATTCCAGGCAAACCAGAGCCACCTAACAAGCTGAGGAAAGAAGATTTGAATAACCATTCTTCTCAGTAACAGGGAGAAATGCCAGAGGTTCCATGACCTCTGTGAGCCAGTTTCTTCAGCAATAAAAGGGGAGCAAGAATAACACTGATCTTGCCTGACCAGCCGGTGGCACAGTGGATAAAGCGTTGGACTGGGACGCAGAGGACCCAGGTTTGTAAACCCCAAGGTCGCCAGCTTGAGCGCGGGCTCATCTGGTTTGAGCAAGGCTCACTAGCTTGAGCCCAAGGTCACCAGCTTTAGCAAGGGGTCACTCGCTCTGCTGTAGCCCCCCCTCACCAGTCAAGGCACATATGAGAAAGCAATCAATGAACAACTAAAGTGCCACAACAAAGAACTGATGCTTCTCATTTTTCTTCCTTCCTGCCTGTCCCTCTCTCTCTCTGTCTCTGACACACACACACACACACACACACACACACACACACACGAAGAATAACACTGATCTTAAAGGTTATGAAACAGTAATGGAAAATAATATAAAGTACCTAGCAACTTCAATAAAACCTGTCTTTATTGCCTTTAGTAGCTGGCTTTATCTTTGACATGGGGAATCCTTGGATATCATTCAGATTGAAAATTTTATTTCACACCTGTGAAACGTGAAATCGGGAGAGATTCATTTATCCAGTAAGTCCATAAATATTTACTGAGTACCTACTCTATGACAGGAACTAGTCAAGGAGCTGGGAAAGACAAACTGCCATCACGGAGGCAACATTCTGGAAGGTTGCTGAACAGGTGAAATTTTTAAAAATTCAATTAAAGACAAATGCTATATTGAAAATAAGATAATGTGATAGTTTGAATGCTACTTTGCATTAGGTGCTGAGGGAGAAACCTCATAAAAAGTTGGAATCTGACACAAAAAGTTGAGACATAACAGAGAAATGAGCCACAGCAGATCTGGAATAGTGATGTTCCAGCCAGAAGAAAGAAGCCTGCAGAGAGGCCTTAAAGTTTGGCATATCTGAAAAAAAAGAAAAGATCAGTCAGTGTAAATGAAGTAGAATAAGGGGGAAAGGAGCAGAAGATACAGTTAAAGAGGTAACCAAGGGCCAAATTATACAGGCCAGGGTAAGAAATTAAGATTTTATTTCAAAATTTGTTTCAAAAATGGCTGCTGTGTGAAAAAATGGACAGCAGAGGGGAAAGAATGGAAACTAAGAAACCAATTTTAAGAGATAATGATGACACAAACTATGGAGGCAGCAGTGAGAACAGAAAGATGTAGACAGCTGTATTTTGGAGGCAGAACCATCAGGACTTTTGATACAACAGATGTGGATGAAGGGTGACTGGAAAGAAAACCCAAAGGTGACATCTAGATTCCTTGGCTTAAACAAATGGAAAAATAAAAGTAATTTTTACTTAGATAGTAGAATACCTGAGAGAAGAAAGTTAAAAAGAGATCTTCTTTGTACCAAATAAGATTGAGGCATATATAAGATCTAAGAAGCATCTTGCTCAAAGTTACTGAGCCGAAACTTCTGGTTCATAGATCTTTCCACTGGATCTTTTCAAACCTGAATCAAGAAGAATTTTATGTCTGAGAACTTACAAGTCCTCTCATCTTCATATCCTTAATCTGTAACAATGCATGAGACATACAGAAAGCATGAAACAAATATATGATGAATAAACAGGATCTTTTCAAACCTGAATCAAGAAGAATTTTATGTCTGAGAACTTACAAGTCCTCTCATCTTCATATCCCTAATCTGTAACAATGCATGAGACATACAGAAAGCATGAAACAAATATATGATGAATAAACAAAAGACACACAAAAATAATTTTTATCTTATTTTTAAAGTCTTTTGACCCTGGCCAGTTGGCTAAGTAGTTAAGTGTGGCTCAGTGTGTGTATGTACTGGGTTCGATTCCCAGTCAGGGCACACAGGAGAAGCAACCATCTACTTCTCTACCCCTTGCCCTCTCCCCGGTCTCACTCTCTTCCTCTTCCACAACCATGGCTCAGTTGGTTTAAGTGCATCGCCCCCAGCGCTGAGGATGGTTCTGTGGAGCCTCTGCTTCAGATGCTAAAAATAGCTCGTTTGCAAGCATGGCCCAAGATGGGTAGAGCATCAGCCCCCTGATGGGGGTTGCCAGGTGGATCCTGGTCAGGACACATGCAGGAATCTGTCCTTCTATCTCCCCTCCTCTCACTTGGAAAAGGAAGAAAAAAATAAGTCTTTAAAGCTTAACCACTAATAATTTCTATAGTCAAGAAAACACACCTCAAAGTATATTAAAATTCTTACTAGAATAATAACAGTTAGCATTTATTGCAGGTTTACTATGTGCTTTAAAATATTAACCCAGTCAATTCTCACAAGCGTTAGATCGCTGCACTGCTGTCCTCAGGATAGTATGTGCTTTATCCAAAAAAATGAAATAGGGCGCTGGCCAGCTGTCTAAGTGGTGGAGCGTTGGCCCAGCATGTGGATGTCCTGGGTTCGATACCCGGTCAGGGCACACAGGAGAAGCACCAATCTGCTTCTCCACCCCTCCACTGCTTACTTCTCTCTCTCTCCTCCTCCTCTCCTGCAGCCATGGCTTGATTAGAGCGAGTTGGCCCTGGGCACTAAAGATGGCCCCATGGCCTCAGGCGCTAAAAAAAATGGCCCCAGTTGCAACAGAGCCATGGCCCCAGATAGACAGAACACCACCCCCTAATGGGCTTGACAGGTGGGGCATGTGCAGGAATCTGTCTCTGCCTCCTTCCTCTCACTAAAATTAAATTTAAAAAAAAAAGGAATTACTATCTTTAGTCATTTGCAGTGAAATCAGTATATATTTAAGATATCAAGTCAGTTGTCACCAACAGAGCTGTAGACAAAGGCTAGACTGAGAATTATAAATCATCTAGCTCCCTTTTTTTTTAATTTTTATTTTTAATCTTTAATTTTTTTTTTGCATTTTTTTTTTTTTGCCATTTTCTGAAGCTGGAAACAGGGAGAGACAGTCCGACAGACTCTCACATGCGCCCGACCGGGATCCACCCGGCACGCCCACCATGGGGCGACGCTCTGCCCACCAGGGGGCGATGCTCTGCCCATCCTGGGCGTTGCCATGTTGCGACCAGAGCCACTCTAGCGCCTGAGGCAGAGGCCACAGAGCCATCCCCAGCACCCGGGCCATCTTTGCTCCAATGGAGCCTTGGCTGCGGGAGGGGAAGAGAGAGACAGAGAGGAAGGCACGGCGGAGGGGTGGAGAAGCAAATGGGCGCTTCTCCTGTGTGCCCTCGCCGGGAATCGAACCCGGGTCCTCTGCACGCTAGGCCGATGCTCTACCGCTGAGCCAGCCGGCCAGGGCAATTTTTAAATTTTTTACAGGAACAGAGAGAGAGTCAGATAGAGGCATAGATAGGGACAGACAGACAAGAACGGAGAGAGATGAGAAGCATCAATCATCAGTTTTTCGTTGCAACACCGTAGTTGTTCATTGATTGCTTTCTCATATGTGCAATGACCGCGGGCCTTCAGCAGACTGAGTAACCCCCTGCTCGAGCCAGTGACCTTGGGTCCATACTAGTGAGCTCTCAAGTCAGATGAGCCCACGCTCAAGCTGGCAACCCTGGGGGTCTCGAACCTGGGTCCTTCCGCATCCCAGTCCGACGTTCTATCCACTGCGCCACTGCCTGGTCAGGCTAGCTCCCTTATTTATACTCATTTTACACCTCACCAAGTCTCCCTGATCTAATATTTAAATATGTCCAACTGTTTTATATATAATATTCTTTCTAGAGAACTAGAACAGAAAATTAACTAGCATATTAAGTACTGGGAGGGCAAAGATGAATCAACTAATAGTCTCAACTCTAAGAAAGTCAGAATTAAGAGACAGAGACAAAGTCATGTAAACAAGTAGTTAGTGAGTTATCTACAAACTAAGTAGCTGACATAATTATAAACTACTATGAAAATACAGAGGAGAGAAACACTAATTCAGCTTATAGCTGAGGGAAATTAAAGGAGGTTTTACTCAATTGGTGACATTTATGCCTACGACCTGAAGGATGAATGAAATTTTACCAAACAAGGAGGTAAAGAGCATTTCGGGAAGGAAGAAAACAGAATCTGCAAAGCACTGAGAATGTGAGTGATGATGTGCGTGGCAATGTGAAGGTGAATAGAGGAGCTCTGGATCTTGAGTGCTTGGTGCTGGGAGTGGGCAGAGACAAGGCTGCAAAGGAAAGCAGTGAACAAGACTATGAAAAAGTAGGTCATGGCCTATAAATATGAGGACTCAACATGCATTTGCAAGTACTGATGGAAAATAGTTTTGCTGCACTGTGCAAGACAGAGGAGGATAAATTTTGAGGCTGACACCAACTAAAGCCTGTTTTGCAACAATTCAAGAGAAAGTTGATGAAGCGTAAGCTAGCCTTGGCAGAGGATACTCAAGAAAAGGGGAGATTCTGATTGTCAGTATACTTATCTTACAAAGGCCGTAACAAGTTTTATGTTTAATATATGGTTTTACTATTTACAATAGAACAGCGGTTCTCAACCTGTGGGTCGCGACCCTGGTGGGGGTCGAACGACCAAAACACAGGGGTCGCAACCCACAGGTTGAGAACCGCTGCAATAGAACTTTCTCATATGTTATTTCATTAGAGGTGGATAGCCTATAAAACTACAAGAGTTTTTAAAGCAAAAGAAAGTTTGATTCATCTTTCCATTTTCTACAGTACCTACAGAGTACAGGGCCTTGCTGATAGTGGCTACTCACTAATATTGACTATATCTATGTTCTCTGGTATAACTACAGAAAAAATTTACTATTATGATGGGATATAGAAGAAAATATAAGAATATATTTGCCCTGGCCAGGTAGCACAAGTGGTAGAGCATCGTCCTGATATGTCCAGTTTGTGAGTTCAATCCCCAGTCAGGGTACATATAAGAATCAACCAATAAATACGTAAATAAATAGAACAAATCACTGTTTCTCTATCTCTATTCCTCTCTCTAAAACAATTTTTTAAAAAAGCCTTCCAGGCTATAGAGAAAAGATGTTTCTTTAATTCCTTAACAAATAACATACAGGAAATATTTCCATAGTAAGTTTTCTCAAGCGACATGGTTTTGAAAATCAAAAGAACACCAAAATCCCAACAACCAACCAGAACACAGGCAAGAATTAATTAATCAGTCCACTACACAAACTGTTATCAGGAACTTACTGTGCGCCAGACACTGTGCCTGATACCAGGATAAGTAAGATACTATAATTCCTGCTAAAGGAACTCAGGATTAGTGGGATAGGCAGCTGAAATCTCAGTTAACCTATAAATTGGGCACATTTATACATGTCAAAAATTTGAAAAACTATTCTCAAAAGTAGTGTGTGCTGAAGTCTTAGTCAAGGAAAAGGTTCCCTGAAAGTATCTGACCCTAAAGACCTAAGTCTAGCAAGAAAAATAAAATCTCTATCATAGCTGCTCTATATTTACAGGTACGATTAACCATATACCTAAAATACATCTAAATGGAAAGAAATGTAAGTACCTCCTTCCAAGTAATCTGCTTTACATCACTCATCTAGATATAAAGGGCAATAAAGCTTTAGTATCAAATGAGTTGAGAGTCAATTCCTGGCTCTCCCTACCATCAGTGTGATCTTAAGTTGTCAATTATCTCTCTGAATTTCAGGGTCTTCATCTGTGAAACGGAGGTTTTGTTACTAGTGAACGAGACAAGATAAAGAAGATGCCTATCAGATACTCCCTGTGCCATAGCTCCTTTATATAAATGTAAAGCTGAAAATGGTTCTAGAAAACTTACCACAAGAACTGACTGGAACATGAGGAGAGAGAGAAGAAATTAAGAGTAGCAGGAAGTAGATCACTGTTCTTGAAACATGTATATAAACATTGTTTCATGACACTTTTGTTTCAAATATATATAAATATAATAAACATGTCTAAGATTTCAATAAAATCACTCATGATTGATTTTAATAAAATCATTAGTGATTGATTTAATTCCCTACTTCCATTTTCTGGGTGATAACCATATGTTACACTAAATGGCTTGCCTTGTAATAATGCTCTGTATTCAATATTATAGTGATTATATTGAAGTTAAGATTACTGCTAGAGAAAATTCCCTGTTGTGTTTTTATAAATGTTATTGTGGAAATATATATACATGATAAAAATATAATTTGCCATTTAACCATAAAGTGTATAATTCAGTGGCATTAATGACATTCACAATTTGGATAACCGTTACCACTTATTTCCAAAACTTTTTGATCACCCAAACATAAACTCTAACCATTAAGCATTAGTAACTACTCATTGTCTTCCTACCCTGCAGCACCTGATAATCTATAATCTACTTTTCTATCTCAGTGTATTTGCCTATTTTAGATAATTCATGTAAGTGGACTAATTCTAATTGTAGTTTTGTGTCTGCCTTCCTTCACTTAATGTTTTCAAGGTTTACCCATGTTGTAGCACATATAGGAACTTCACTCTCTTTTAGGAATGAAAAGTATTGTATTTTAAGAATATACTACATTTTGTTTTGTCCACTTAACTGTCAATGGACACCTTGGTTTTTTTTCAACCTTTTGGCTATTATAAATTATGTTGCAATAAACATTTGGCATACAAATAACTGTTTTCAATTCTTTTGAATACATAGTTAGGTGTGGAACTCTGAGTTCTACAGCAATTCTATGTTTAGCTTTTTGAAAAACTGCCAAACTTTTTCAAAGTAGCTGCACCATTTTGCATTCCCATCAGGAATATATGAGGCCTTTGAATGTATCTACAACCATACCAACACTAATTATTTTCCTTTTTTTAAGATTATAGTCATCCTAGCCTGATCAGGTGGCAGCGCAGTGAATAGAGTGTTGGCCTGGGATGTTGAGGACCCAGGTTTGAAACCCCAAGGTCTCCAGCTTGAGTGCAGGCTCATCCAGCTTGAGCATGGGTTGACCAGCTTAAGCGTGGGGTCACTGGCTTGAGCATGGGATCAGAGACATAACCCCATGGTTGCTGGTTTGAAGCCCAAGGTCACTGGCTTGAGAAAGGGGTCATCACTGGCTCAGCTGGAGCATCCCCTCCCCCAGTCAAGGCATATGTGAGAAAGCAATCAATAAACTAAGGTGCTGCTGAAAGCAATCAATAAACTAATGAGTTGATGCTGATGCTTCTCATCTCTCCCCCTTCCTGTCTGTCTGTCCCTGTCTATGCACCCCACTCTCTCTCACACTATTTAAAACAAAAACAACAAAGGCTATCCTAGCCCTGGCCGGTAGCACAGTGGACAGAATGTCGTCCCAAGCACCAAGATCATGGGCTTGATTCTGGGGTCACCAGCTCACGTCCCAGTTAGGGCTTCTACGGGAAGCAACCAATGGATACACAACTCAGTGGGAAAAGCGGATGCTTTTCTTTCTCTTAAATCTCCCCATCTTCCTTCTCTCCTCTCTCCTCTCTCTCAAAATCAATGGGGAAATAAATAGCCATCCTATTAGGTATAAAGTGATATCTCACTGTAGTTTTCATTTGCATTTCCCCAATGACTAGTGATGCTAAGCATCTTTTTATGTGCTAATTTTTTTTTCTTTTTTAAAGATTTTATTTATTCATTTTACTGAGGGGAAAGAGAGAGAAAAAGAGAGAAAGAAGAGAAGCAGGAAGCATCAACTCTCATATGTGCCTGACACGCAAGCCCAGAGTTTTGAACTGGCAACCTAAGCATTCTAGGTCGACGCTTAATTCACTGCGCCACCACAGGCCAGGCATGTGCTAATTTATTAATCTTTGTATATAATTGGAGAAATGTCTACTTAAAACTTTTGCTCATTTTTAAATTGGGTTTCCTTCCTATTGTTGGCCTTTAGGAGTTCCTTATATAGTCTGGATATTATATTTTTGTTATATGACATAAATATTTTCTCCCATTCTCTAGTCTTTTCTCTTTCTTCATAATGTCCTTTGATGCACAAGTTTTTAATTTTATAAAGTCCAATTTATCATTTTTTCTCTTGTTGCTCACATGTTTGATGTCAAATCTAAAAATCTATTGCCAAATCCAAGGTCAAGAAGATTTATTCTAAGAGGTTTTAGCACTTTTACTTTGGCTGTTGATTTAATTTTTGCATATGGTATGAGGTAGAGTGCTGATTTTGCAAGTTGTTACATTTCAACAAATGTATTTTCTTTTTTTGTGTGTGATAGAAAGAGAGAGAGAGTTAGAGAGAGGGACAGATAGGGACAGACAGGAAGGGAGAGAGATGAAAAGCAGCAATTCTTTGTTACGGTTCCTTAGTTGTTCATTGATTGATTTCTCATATGCGCCTTGACCAGGGGACTACAGCAGAGCGAGTGACCCCTTGCTTGAACCAGCGACATTGGGCTTCAAGCCAGCAACCTTTGGACTCAAGCCAGTGACCATGGGGTCATGTCTATGATCACACACTCAAGCCAGCAACCCCACGCTGAAGCAGGATGAGCCCATGCTCAAGCCAGCGACTCGGGGTTTTGAACCTGGGTCCTCCAAGTCCCAGTCTGACACACTATCCACTGCACCACTGTCTGGTATTTTTACACTATAAGCAACAGTCAAAATAAGTCTTAAAAATACTACAATAAGTACTCAATAAATCATTTTCTTCCAACTAATGAATGAGGAACGGGGTGTCCTGAGCCAGAGAAAAGATGTGAGGTGGGGCTGGATTTGAGGCAACTGCAGCATGGGACTGAGATGAGACGAGGGGCCAGGATGAGTCTCCACCACACATAAGGCGAGCATTGAGGCAAATACAGAGTGAGAGGCAAGCAGCAATCGGTGGTGAGGTCGTGGGGTCTAGGGCAAGGCAAACACAAGTGGCAGGGCTGGGGGAAATTGGGTTAGTGATGGGGGGGGCATGCATGAGATGAGATGGGGGAAGGAGCAGCTACAGCCAGCCTGTGAGAAGCAGAAAAGGGTGCCAGGAATGTTCTGGGGTACATGTCTCAGGTGTCAATATAAGTGAGCAATTCCTGTGGGGTCACTTTTGGGAGCTGAACCTCCAGATGGAGCCTGGGATTTGGGAGTGCACTACTTCTGGTCCCAGTTTATTAGAGCATTGCAGGGTCCAACCTCACAGGCTCTAAGGAGGTGAACCCAAGGCTTGAGCTTAGATCTTTCAGCAATATATGTTCTAAGCTATAAAGATGAGAAATTTTATAAGTGACAAAACTAAGACCGTGAAAGATTACCAGAAAGGGGACCTGGCCCTCAGCACGTTTGCCTTGGGCTGGCCAGTAGTGTGTTCTTGACTTCATGCAGGAAAGATTTCACGACACAAATCCAAGTGAATCTGGGAGTATGCTTATTAAAGCTAGGGACAGTGAAACAAGGAAGGGCTTAGGATAGAAGCAATAGGAAAGAGCTTAGGGGGGGCTGTTTTGGCTCACTAAGAAGTCAGAGAAAAGGGGGCCTTGGAGACAGATTCAGAGAAGTAGTCCGGACAAGCTGCTGCCCATTGCTCCCCCGGTTTCAAGTCTTGCAGGGACCCTTAGAGCTTAGAAGATGCACGTCTGTGGGGTAAGAGAGGGAAAGGAAAGGCTCAGGAGTGCTCCTGGGAGAAAAAGCACATGCCTCAATATATCTTATATGCTCTGTCCTCTCATTTTTAAGTCAGACAAGAATCAAGACATGTATATACACCATCAACATAATACTTTTTAATGTGTTCCTAAAGTTTTTATTACATAGGGACTTTTAGTTATTAGGAGGTTCTATTTTTATTTCCCAGGCTTATCTGCTTAGCTCAAGCAATGAGAAATAACTTTAAATTGCTATTTTTATGTAATTTCTTTCAAAACACACTAATAACACTGGGAACAATTATTTTTAATTTTCTGTTGCATGAGGTTTTAGAACTTTTTCTATATATTTCTGCATCGCTGATTCCAAATCTGAAATCCATTTTTTGGTGCATGCTCTAGTTTTTATGGAATTTTAATTTCCTTTTGTTACAGTTAATGGCATGCACTGGTTTAAAGGGCAACGACTCTTGGATTCAACATAACCACAGGCAATTCATATTTTACAAACACCACTTTTACATAATTGTAGTTGTTTTTAAATGTAAAAAATTATTATCTGATAAAAAACACCCTCTTATTTTGTTTTCAGGTTGAATCATGGCTTCTTGGAGTAGGCGTAAATGTAAGAATAGTCCTGACACTTTCGGTTATGTATGTGGCTGTTATACACTTCAACGTCAAAGGCTCAATATTTCATCATTTGTGACACATGCATATATTGCCTATTTTCAAGTTCCCCTTGGCAATCAATACAAGAATTGGGCTCCTCATATTGTGTGTCATAATTGTGAGGAAATGCTTTGTGATTGGACAAAAGGAAAACATAAAGGAATGCCTTTTGATATTCCTATGGTTTGGCGCGAACCTAAGGACCACAGCAGTGACTGTTATTTCTGTCTGATCCATACAAAGGGCATCGGCAAGAAAAAACAGCGTATGATCACATATCCTAATATTCCTTCAGCAATACGACCTATCCCACACTCTGAGACACTCCCGGTTCCAGTTTTCAATGGTTTTATTTCTTTCTTTTTTTTTTTTTTTTTTTCCTTCATTTTTCTGAAGCTGGAAATAGGGAGAGACAGTCAGACAGACTCCCGCATGCGCCCGACCGGGATCCACCCGGCACGCCCACCAGGGGCGAGGCTCTGCCCACCAGGGGGCGATGCTCTGCCCATCCTGGGCATCACCATGTTGCGACCAGAGCCACTCCAGCGCCTGGGGCAGAGGCCACAGAGCCATCCCCAGCGCCCGGGCCATCTTTGCTCCAATGGAGCCTCGGCTGCGGGAGGGGAAGAGAGAGACAGAGAGGGAAAGCGCGGCAGAGGAGTGGAGAAGCAAATGGGCGCTTCTCCTGTGTGCCCTGGCCGGGAATCGAACCCGGGTCCTCCGCACGCTAGGCCGATGCTCTACCGCTGAGCCAACCGGCCAGGGCCGGTTTTATTTCTTCTAAGGATCAAGAAAGTGAAAATGGTGATCAAGAGTATTTTGATAAGATGCATGAGGAAATGGTTGTAGAATCTGAAGAGTCTTCTTCTGATGCCAAGTAGTCATTAACCCCTTAGCAGTTTAGTCAACCCGAAATAAATGACTTAGTAAGAGATTTGGGCCTATCAAAGAAAGCAGCTGAGTTATTAGCCTCCAGGCTTCAAGAAAAGAATGTACTTCACCAGTCAGCTAAAGTATCCCATTTCAGGAAGCGTGAAGATTTTTTTGTGGACTTTTTTCCAAAGACAAATACTTTGTTTACTGTCATGATATCAATAGTCTTCTCAGCCAGCTAGGTGTTACCACTTACAGTCCAACAGAATGGCAGCTATTTCTTGACAGCTCTAAACGGAGTCTGAAATGTGTTCTCCTACACAACAGTAATGTTTATGCAGCGGTTCCAATTGGTTATTCAACTCCTCTGTGAGAAGATTATAATGACATAAAAATTGTCCTTGACTTACTGAAGTATGAGGAGCTTAACTGGATCACTTGTGTGGATCTTAAAATGGTAAATTTCCTGCTAGGACAACAGAGAGGTTTCACGAAGTATCCTTGCTTTCTGTGTTTGTGGGACAGCCGAGTTTGGGAGAAACACTGGACACAGAAGGACTGGCCGAAACATGAAGCTCTGGAAATAGGGATGCAAAATATTGTGAATGAACCTGTATTTAATCGAGACAGGATCATTTTTCTCCCACTTCACATCAAACTTGGCTTAATGAAGCAGTTTGTTCAGGCTTTGAATAGTGAAAGTGAATGCTTTCAACATATTATTTCTGCTTTTCCTGTCTTGTCTTTCGAAAAGATAAAAGCAGGTGTATTCGATGGACCTCAATTCAAACCCATACATGATGAAGAATTTGCCAGGAAGATGAATAAGGAGGAGAAAGCAGCATGGCAGTCTTTTGTGGCAGTTACAAAGAATTTCCTTGGCAACAAAAAAGCAGAAAACTATGAACTTTGGGTTCAAAGGATGCTGTTGGCTTTCCATGACATTAGATGTAACATGAGCGTTAAGATTCACTTCCTGAACAGTCACCTTGATAAGTTTCCCAAAAATCTTGGAGCTGTTAGTGATGAGCAGGGAGAATGCTTTCATAAAGATCTGAAGACAACGGAAGAGCGTTATCAGGAGCAATGGGACAGAAATATGATGGCAGACTACTGCTAGAGCATCCAACAAGATTATACTCAACAAGTACACATATGCAAGAGCTACAAACGCAAATTTTTGCCTGAATAGAATTTAAAAAAGTTTTGTGCAAGTTTTATGATTAAAATAAGTGTTTTAATATGTTCTATCTCAAAACTATAGACAAATTCTGATGCAATCATATCTTTTAGTGTATTAGTGTATTTATTGCATTATATAAATTATTATAATTCACAAAGATGATGCCCAAGAAGACATTCTACTTCATTATGTTAAACTAAATGTTAAAAATTTTACAATAAGATGAAAACCTAATATCTTTTTTTTATTTTATTTATTTATTTTTAGAGAGGAGAGAGAGAGACAGAGAGGGAGAGAGAGGAGAGAGAGACAGAGAGAGAGAGAAGGGGGGAGGAGCTGGAAGCATCAACTCCCATATGTGCCTTGACCAGGCAAGCCCAGGGTTTTGAACCAGCGACCTCAGCATTTCCAGGTCAACGTTTTATCCACTGTGCCACCACAAGTCAGGCCCTAATATCTTGAATTACAAAAAAAACTGTAGCTTACAGAGAAAAACTAATGTCAGATTTGAGATCAGCACACTCTAATTAGGTAAGAGCAAGTGTTTTTGTGGATGCAACAAGAATTTTGTTCCCCAGTGTAACAGTTATAGATATGTTTACTAGATAACTGTAGCTATGAAGGAACAGTACTTCTGAGTATATAATTGAAAGGTCATGACCAGTGCAACTGTATACACTTGAAAAAACCTCTGGAGGGAAGAAGCAGGTTCCTGAAGTCTGCTCAAGGACACTTTTGCAACAGGTTTCCCAAACATAATTAAGGAAATTACTGCTTGTTTCTCTTTGGAAATGCCTTCAGGTGTATTATTATATATATAAAAAAATTCATTGGACCACCTGAAGTCACATAGGAATTCAACAGAAAACTAAAGACACATATGAATAATTCGGCTCATGACGCTGTCAATTTCCAAAGGAACACCAGCCAAAGAAAAAAAAAGTTCTTTAAAATTGCTCTGTACAGAGGAGGGATCAAAGGGACCAGAGGAAAAGAAGACAGAGGGAAAGGGGATGATAGGATGGGATAAACCTGAAGGGAAGGGGGCAAGGGAGATTTAGAGGGGAATACGGGGGAGGGGCAATGCAATTGGGGTGACACTAGAATCTATGTAAATACAATACAATAAATTAAATATATATATACACCACAAAAACAAGTTGCTCTGCTGTTTCTCTGATAGTTATTAATATTTAAACAACAGTTGCTGGGTTCCAACTATTTGACATACTCTGCTGAGAGTATTCAGATATACTTTTTTTTTAAGGTGCGAGGAAGGGAGATAGAGACTCCCTCAAACACCCCAACCGGGATCCACCTGGTAAACCCCGTCAAGGGCCAATGCTCGAATCAACTACGCTATTCTCTTTGCCCAAGCCCCACACTCAAACCAATAGAGCCACTGGCTGCAAGAGAGGAAGAGGGAGAAAAGGAGAAAAGGGAGGGGAAGAGAAGGAGATGGTCACTTCTCATCTGTGACCTGACTGGGGATCAGACCTGGGACTTCTGCAAACCAGGCTGATGCTCTATCTGATGAGCCAACTGGCCAGGGCTGTCTTCACATATACTTTCATGAGAAAACAGAGGGTCAAAGAACCCAAGTAACTAAATTAAACTTGAAACCTAGTAATTAGCAGATTTCAGGTTTTTCCCCATTACAAATCCAGTGCTCTTTCTATACCACCACATGCAATTTATTTATGATTGTAAATTATGGCTGCTAGCATGCTACTAAAGAGTAAATGATACTCTTTAAAGAACAGTTTACAAAGTTAAAATTATGTGAAAATGCTTTCCAACATATAAAGCGTTAGGTATTCATTCTGTGATGTTAGACAAACCTGCATTCAATCCTTGCTTCAGCATCTACTTATCGAAGATCTGTTATGCATTGAATGATAATATATGCAAAATAGCACAGAACATAGTACACAGTAAGCTCACAAATATTAGCTCTTACCATTATTATTTTTTTTTTTTTATTTTTTTTTAGGCCACAGTGCCTCTATTATTCTGGTATATTTGTGTGTCCTAGAATTTTCATTTGGCAACAAGTGGCTTTTTTTTTTTTTTTTTTTTTTCTGAAGCTGGAAACGGGGAGAGACAGTCAGACAGACTCCCGCATGCGCCCAACCGGGATCCACCCAGCATGCCCACCAGGGGCCACGCTCTGCCCACCAGGGGGCAATGCTCTGCCCCTCCGGGGCGTCGCTCTGCCACGACCAGAGCCACTCTAGCGCCTGGGGCAGAGGCCAAGGAGCCATCCCCAGCGCCTGGGCCATCTTTGCTCCAATGGAGGCTTGGCTGCGGGAGGGGAAGAGAGAGACAGAGAGGAAGGAGGGGCGGGGTGGAGAAGCAAATAGGCGCTTCTCCTATGTGCCCTGGCCGGGAATCGAACCCGGGTACCCCGCACGCCAGGCCCACGCTCTACTGCTGAGCCAACCGGCCAGAGCCAGCTCTTACCATTATTAAGGTTTGGCGAAACTGAAACCTTCATAAATTGCTAATGGGAACATAAAATGGTACAGTGTTTATGGAAAAGTCTGGAAATACCTCAAAAGGGTAAACATAAAATTATCATATGACTCAGTGATTACTTTTTAAGGTATATACAGAAGTAAAAATACATGGCCTCACAAACAATGTGTACATGAACAGTCATAGCAGCACTATTCCTAATAGCCAAAAAGTGACAAACATTCCAGTAATTATCAACTAATGAATAAATAAAATGTGGTTTAACTCATACAATGGAATAGTATTTGGCAGGAAGAAGGAATGAAATACTGATACATGTTACAGTATGGATAAACCCTGAAATCACTAGGCTAAGAAATCTGACACAAAGGCCACATATTTTATGATTCCATGTATTAAAAATGTCTAAAATAGGCAAACCCCTAGAGATAGAAAGTAGATCAGTGGTTGCCAAGGGAATCGGGAGGGGAGTTGTGATTAGCACTGATTGTTAATGGGTACTCAATTTCTTTTGGGGGTGATGAAATGTTCTGGAACTCATGGTCACAGTTGCACAACATAGTGAATATACTAAAAATCAATGAATATATGGCAAATTTAATGTTCTGTCAATTCAACAAAGCCAATAAATATTAAAGATTAAATCTTTAGTTTATTTTTGAAAAATAAATAGAGCAGGAGAAAAATATCTAATCCTGTCAATCCTTGACCAAATTAAATGATAAAAGATGGCCCTTATGACTTCCTAAGGAGTAAAAGCAATGGGTCTTTTTGAAATTGCCATTTAGTTTGAGACCATCTGTTGCCAAACATACTTACTTTCAAAAGATTTTTAAGCACGTTACTAGAGACCAAGAGACAAAGATTACTCCTATCTTTCCTTTACTTTTGAGGGGAAAATGAATAAGGTCATTTTCTATTGAGGGGCATGGAAACACCCTAGAAGAGACACATTAGGTTATGTTTTACTGAAGGTCATTATCACTCAAGTATTGAGCCCTAGAAAATACTCTTTGCTTATTTTCTTTTTTTGTATTTTTCTGAAGCTGGAAACGGGGAGAGAGAGTCAGACAGACTCCCGCATGCGCCCAACCGGGATCCACCTGGCATGCCCACCAGGGGCGATGCTCTGCCCCTCCGGGGCGTCGCTCTGCCGCGACCAGAGCCACTCCAGCGCCTGGAGCAGAGGCCAAGGAGCCATCCCCAGCGCCCGGGCCATCTTTGCTCCAATGGAGCCTTGGCTGCGGGAGGGGAAGAGAGAGACAGAGAGGAAGAAGGGGGTGGTGGAGAAGCAAATGGGCGCTTCTCCTATGTGCCCTGGCCGGGAATCGAACCCGGGTCCTCCGCACGCCAGGCCGACACTCTACCGCTGAGCCAACTGGCCAGGGCCCTCTTTGCTTATTTTAAGAAACATTTATTTTTATATTTTAACATTTCTTAAAATTAAGAGTCTTTTGAAATCAATGATTATATTCAACATGAGGGTATTTCTTTTTCTTTGAAAAACTGTCTCTTAATAATTATGTGGCCTGCAGTGAAGAAATCACACAAAGAAAAACAGCAATAATGAATTACCATCTATGTGTTAGAAATTTATTATTTATAATTTATTAAAAACTGGCTTCCCATTACTTTTCAAGGCCTTAATATGGGCAGGAGCAAGGCAGCAGAAAAGCAGGGGCACAGGTACTGAATTTGTTGAAGGCAGAAATCTGTTTATTCACAAGGGTATTCATTATCCATAGCTAAGGTATCTGAAATTGCTCATGTGGTATCTAAAATCATTAACAACCACAGGAAATAGAGGAGTTTTATGGAAATATGAGTTTATTGGCAGAGAAATTTCTTTGCGACTCACCAAGTAAAAGGGATACGAAGCTTGATTAAGGCTAGGGCCTGTCTGACTAGGCAAAGAGTTAACAGGTCCTAGCAGAACTGCTAGTTGAAATTTCCACTCACTGGGTTTTTGGTTTGTTTTTTTTAGGAGGGTAATTCTGCCTTAGAAATAAAGTCACCAGCTAGATTTTCAGGTCCCTTTACATTTTGGGTAATACTGGAAAATATATGTTGACAAATGCAGGATACAGCACAATAAATGCCCTTGGTTGAGTTGCTAGATCCCTCTTTCTTTCCCTCTCTTATCAGTTACTAAGACTTATTTGATTATAACTTTCTAATAGGTCTCATATCTACTCTCTCCTTTCCATCCCTATTACCAAAACCGTAACTCAAGTGTCTTTATTGCTCAGAGTTTATCACAGTAACCTGCTTTCAGATGACCCGAGGCCTCCACTCACTGGCACTCTCACTAGGTACTTCATATTACAGTGAAGCTAAGCTATTATTGCCTATCAAATTTCTACTCATTCCATAGGTCTTAGTTCAACTGTTTTAGGGAGACACTAACCAAAGATGACAGATGCCAACGCTAACTGATTTGTGGCAGCAGTGTAGTCTGCTAAGTCTACGCTTAGCAGGAAAAGCTTAGACTGGTAACAACTGCTATGAGCCAAGGAAAAATACTCAACAGATGCCAGCTATCTACTCTGGATTTAAACAGAATTTTATATTAAGTATTTTCCACTGACTTCAAACAAAAAGAAAAAAAAGAAACAGCTCTCTGCAACATACACACAAAGGTGCCACAAAGAGAAAGATAAAAGATCAAGAGCCATGTATCAGGAAGGTAAAAATTTCCACCAGAAAACTACCTATGTAGCTAATGAGTACAACAGAGAAATACAGAGTTAAGCTTATTAACAACCAAGTGAAAGAAAACTCAAATTGTGTAAATGATTTATTAATTTATCTGATATCAATACATTAAAGATGAAAAAAAGCATTCAAGATGCTTACAATCTATAAGAAAGGAAAACGTGAGAAGCAAATCACAAAGTCCTGGGCTTGAATGCTAGCAGCTATTTCTAGCACTGTGAGACCGACCACCGTATTTCCACATGAATAAGACGCACCTTAATTTTGGGGCCCAAAATTTAAAAAGAAATTATTACATAAAGTTATTGAACTCAAGTTTTATTCATCATAAAATTCATACTACTCCTCATCACTGTCAAAACTCCCATCCATTAGCTTGATCTTATCTGCATCTGATGACAAATCACTGTCTTCATATATTGCTTCGTCCTCAGTTCCATCTATTGCATTTGAAATGCCACACTTCTTCAATGACTTGACAATGATCTCAATCTTGATATTATCCCACAATCTTTTCACCCAAGTACAAACTTCTCCTATAGTTGGTTTCTTCACTCTTCTTGCTGATATCAAATTGCCCCCAGAAGACTTCATCCATTGGTTCCATTCATTTCTCATGGCAGCTTTGAAGAGTTTGTTAATGGTGACATCAAGTGGTTGGAGCTGGGATGTCAAGCCTCCAGATATGATAGCAAGTTTTGTTTGTTTGCTCTGCAGCAATCTTCTTTGTGTCTTTTGTTATGTGTGCCCTGAACTGATCAAGCACCAATAGGGCAGGTTTGTATAAGAGCCCACCTGGTCTCCTTCTCCAAACTTTCTCAAACCAGATCTTCATCCCATCCTGATCCATCCAACTCTTGTTCTGAACATGGACAATCACTCCTTGAGGAATGTCTTCTTTTGGCATTGTTTTGCATTTGAAAATCAGCATTGGAGGCAGCCTGGTTCCATCAACACAACAAGTTAGAACAACTGTATAATGGCTCTTTTCATGTCCACTTGTCTTCACAGTTAGTTTTTACCTCCTTCTTATCAACAGTTGTTACCTGGGACATCAAATTGAAGGGGGGCTTTGCCCATATTTGGGATCTGTCCCAACTCAAACTGATGTGTCCTCCAAAATTGAATGACAAAACGATGAGGCATCTTTTGGGCAAGTCTGGTGCCTGTATGTTCCATTTCATGAATCTGAAGCATCAATTGTGTCCTCTTTTGAATTTAGTAACTTCTTTTTCATCAACAATTCTTCTTGCCTCATGCCGAACCATCTTTGTGGACACAGGAATTCCAATTGCCCTTTGCTCCTCAATCCACATCTTCAATTCCCTCTCTAAATCAGGCCATTTGGCTGACTTGCCTTTTATGGCCTTCTTCAGTAGGATTTCTTCTTCCCCTAGCCAGTTTCAGATTGATTTCTCAGTTGGAGGAGGACCAAACATACCTTCAGCAGCACAATTTCCATTCACTTGTGCAAACTGGATCACTTTTAACTTGAATTCAGCACTGTACGAAAATATTTTCTGGGTGGAATGTGGCAAAATGTAACCTACTGTAATATACCGGTAACAAGTGTGGAAACAATGAACGCAAAGACAAGCACAGAAAATTAGGAAATTCAAGTTAAAAAAAAACTACAACCAGTGTATGAGATGCACCCAGTTTTTAGACCCACAAATTGGGGGGGGGTCTTATACATGGGGAAATATGGTAGTTTGTCAAAATCGACTTCGTTGTGCATAAAATGAGGATAAAACTATTTCAAAGAGGAGCTATATAAAGAAAGAAATACAGTGCCTGGTACATAAGTTAACATTCAATATAAAAACCGTTAACAGTTTCTTTAATGGAGTTATACATAAATCCATGAAGGAACACCTTTCTAAGAAAAGGCCTCAGTCTTCAAAGAAAGTAACCTTCAGCTGAGATCTAAAGGATAAGTTTTCCAGGAAAAACAAGTTGGTAGAAAGGCATCCAGGCAGAAGATAACACTATGTGCAAAAACTCTTGAGGAATGAAAAAGACAGCATGTTCTGTGAATGGAACAGAATATTATTAGCAGTATACACAGGAGAGAATGTCATTAGATGCGGCCTAACAGAAGTAGCTCAACTATGAAGAGCACTGAATATTATGACAGAGTTTTTGGATTTTTAAGTCTTTGTTTTTTATTTATTTATTACAGAGACAGAGAGTGAGTCAGAGCGAGGGATAGACAGGGACAGAGAGACAGGAACGGAGAGAGATGAGAAGCATCAATCATTAGTTTTTCATTGCGCTTGCAACACCTTAGTTGTTCATTGATTGCTTTCTCATATGTGCCTTGACCACAGGCCTTCAGCAGACCGAGTAACCCCTTGTTGGACCCAGCGACCTTGGGTTCAAGCTGGTAGACTTTTGCTCAAACCAGATGAGCCCATGCTCAAGCTGGCGACCTTGGGGTCTCAAACCTGGGTCCTCTGCATCCCAGTCCGACGCTCTATCCACTGCGCCACTGCCTGGTCAGGCGAGTTTTTGGATTTTTAAGTAAAAGAGAGCCACCAAGTAATTCTGAAAGTGATATGAATTACTTTAAATTTTTAAAATTGATTTTTAGAGAGAGAGGAAGGGAGAAATAAAGAGAAGGGAAGAGGAGGAGGTGGAAGGTGAAGGAGGGAGGGA
This sequence comes from Saccopteryx bilineata, assembly GCF_036850765.1. Lineage (NCBI taxonomy): Eukaryota > Metazoa > Chordata > Mammalia > Chiroptera > Emballonuridae > Saccopteryx > Saccopteryx bilineata. Next base: position 343,156,605 of record NC_089490.1, on the reverse strand, counting down.
GAGGGAGGGAGAAAGGGAGGGAAAGGGGGGGAGAGAGAGAGAGAGAGGGAGAGAGAGAGAGAGAGAGATGGATATTGATTTGTTGTTTCATCCACTTATGCATTCATTGTTTGAATTTTGTATGTGCCCTGACCAGGAATTGAACCTGCAACCTTGGTGTACTGGGATGGCACTAACCAACTGAGATATCTGGCCAGGACTTTTAAAACTGTGTTTTAAAAGGTCACTCCTGTAGCAGAGAGTAGTGGAAGGGTGTAACCTAAAAGCTGGAAGACCAATTAGAAGGTGAATGTTCAGACAAGAGATGATAAAGTCCTATAGTGTGGTTGCTGCTATTAAATAAATTGTATTATTAGCCTGTACAGGCAGTGATGCTGTGGATAGAGTATCAGTCTGGGATGCTGAAGACCCAATTTTGAGACCCCGAGGTCGCCGACTTGACCACAGGCTCACAAGCTTGAGTGTGGGGTCACTGGCTTAAGTGTGGGATCATAAACATGACCCCATGGTTACTGGCTTGAGCCCAAAGCCGTTGGCTTGAGCAAGGGGTCACTGGCTCAGCTGGAGCACCCCTGATCAAGGTACACATGAGAAAACAATCAATGAACAACTAAGGTGCCACAATTATGAGCTGATGATTCTCATCATTAGCCCTTTCTGTCTGTCCCTCTCTCTCAAAAAAAAAACACACCCCAATTAATTAGTTTAATAAATCATATTATTAGTATCTTTTATGTACCTTAAAAATTAGGTAATAATGTAAGCTTTAAAAGTATCTTCAAGGTCCTGGCTGGTTGTCTCAGTGGATAGAGCATTGGCCCACTGTGCGGAAGTCCCAGATTCGATCCCCAGTCAGGGCACACCTAAGAAGCAACCATTGGCTTCTCTCCCCCACAGTCAGTGAGGATCGAACCCCCTCCCACAGTCAGTGGCTCTACTGGTTTGAGCATCAACTCCAGGCGCAGAGGATAGCTCGGTTGATTTGGTTGATTTAAGCAAAGGCCCCAGACAGGAGTTACTGGGTGGATCCAGTTGGGCACATGTGGTGTCTGTCTAATTTCCCTCATCTCACTTAAAAAAATAAAAAGGGTATACTCAATATTATATATCTTCAATAATACTTTTACTCTCAAAGCCAATATGTCAAACATCATTTGGAGTGCATTTCATACATTACTTCATTAAATTCTCATAATTCTGCAAGATAAAATGTTATTTTCTCCATTTGCTATCACTGCATTTTGTCAGTTTTACAGATGAATCAACTTTGGTTCAAACAAGTGAGATAAAGTTTCCTAAGATTAACATAACAGGGCTAAGGAGTCAAGAAATGTATCCAAATTTTCTAACACCAAAACTCTAACTCATTCCAGCTTACAAACCTCATTTTGTACCAATAAGTACATCAGTGTAATGTTTAACATTAGGTTTAGAATAAATAATTAAATGCAGTAATCTTAAGTTCAATGATTCTATGTTTCTTACAAAAAAGAATATTTTTATGAGAACGGCAAGAAATTTTTGGAAACTGACAATCATTGGGAGTTGTTTCATCAAATTATAAATCCCTTATTAATTGAATAAATTTGTACTAGTTTTTTACTGCTGTGTAATAAAATACTAAAAATTTAGCATCTTAAAACAATACCCATTTATCATCCCAAAGTTTCTGTAGGTCAGAAGTCCTGTATAGCCCAGCTAGGCCGGGTTCTCTCTCTATAGTCTTGCAAAGGTGCTACCAAGGTTCTGTCAGAGCCGTGTTCCTCTCCAGAGGCTCTGGGCAAAAACCAACTTCCAAGCTCATTCAGATTGTTGGCAGAATTCATTTCTATTTCATGTTTTCTATGTGACCCTCAACTTTCAAGCAGGCAAACGTGGTGAGTACTTCTAATAGTTCAAGTATCTCTGACTTCGGCCTACCTCTTCTGCTTTTAAGGACTCATGTAATTTATACTGGGCCCATATGGACAATGCAGAATCATCTCTCTATCTGAAGGTTGACTGATTAGTAAGTTATTTACATCTATAAAGCTCCTTTTGCCATATAATATATTCATGAATGTAACAACAAGGAGCAAAGACCATAAGGGTCAAACTTTTGCCTACTCATGTAACCCATTATCAACTATTCTAAATGCCTTCCATAAAAAAATCACTGAGCCTGACCTGTGGTGGCACAGTGGATAAAGCGTCGACCTGGAAATGCTGAGGTCGCCGGTTCGAAACCCTGGGCTTGCCTGGTCAAGGCACATATGGGAGTTGATGCTTCCTGCTCCTCCCCCTTCTCTCTCTCTCTGTTTCTCTCTCTCTCTCCCTCTCTCTCTCTCCCTTCTAAAAATGAATAAATAAAAAATTAAAATAAATATTTTTAAAAAAAATCACTGAGCCTGACCTGTGGTGGCGCAGTGGGATAAAGCATCGACCTGGAACGCTGAGGTCGACGGTTTGAAACCTTGGGCTTGCCTGGTCAAGGCACATATGGGAGTTGATGCTTCCTGCTCCTCCCCCTTCTCTCTCTCTCTGTCTCTCTCTCACTCCTCTCTCTCTAAAAAAATCAATAAATAAAAAAAATCACTGAGACCATTTCTCTAAGTAAGCTTTAATGTCAAATTCTTCCTACGTTATCATTATGGTCTACTTATATCTTTCACATTCTCTTTCTAAGTATTATTCTTTAAAAGGTAAGAGATCAATGCTTATCTACTTTTTACAAGTCATATTCTTTATCACAAACACTGAAAAATGAGAAAAATTTAAAGTATATTTGCATAACCCAAAACTGCTTTATCCTGATACCACACTGCACTAAAAGCACTGACATTTTGCCTGGCATTATCTTTACTTGTATGCCTACTTTAGTCTTCTTTCTTTACTGAACTTGAGAACCATAAACATCAGTGTCTCATATATCTCCTGCAGTACCTTACCAACTCCCTTACAGAATAGGCCATCAAAAAATGTTTACCAAACAGGTGGATAAAAATCTGCTAACTTTAGCAACTATGGATTTAGTTAATCATATTTATGGTCAGAGCCTGCGTTAAATGAGTTATGTACAGCATCATCCAGCTTTTCTGCTAGATAACTCCACAATACATACTAAAATGTTTCAGGGGTTGAAGAAAAGAGCCACAAAAGAAAACCCAAAAGCAAACTAGAGGTAGATGAAACCAAGAAAAGAGATTTTAAAGATTCATCTGTAGATGTAGTTTAGTAAACAAAAAACAAAGACTGCCCACTGAATCTGACAACATGGCAAAGGCTCATTTTTTAGTGGCCCAGTGGGGGCAGAAACCAGATGGGAAAGATCACGAAGACAGTAAAAAAGCAAATACAGCACATGTTGACAATTCTTGAGAAACTTGACAATAATATAATGAAGTTATATTCTTGATTCGCTATTACTATTTTTAAATGAAATGTCATTCAAAAATTTTCAAATAGACATTTTATAAGAATTAACAAATTTCAAAGAATAGTATAGGAAGTACAATGTTATTATTACCACAACAACCAACAACCATGATGGGGTGAAATTCCACATTACGTTTGAATCTAAGTAATCCCACCAATTAGAAAGTAAGAGAAAGTTTACAGTACAGTTTCTCCCTCTAACATTTTTTATTTGGGAGCCAACCACTTACCAAATCTAGGCAATAACACGAGTAAATAGGGTCACTTTTAAGTTCCAAGGGAGGTGTAGCACACATTCAAAATAAAATACGTTGTTTATTTTGAGAAATTCAAGCAAATTACTGGTGAAACTGACAGAAATTTCCATAAATTTTATTTTCCAAGGTGTCTTTCACAACCATCGTTACTACAGGATGATTCATAAAACTCAGATTCAGGACACCCTTCTTTCTCAATATTCTTTTCTTTTTTTTTTACTTTTATTAATTTTTAGAGAGGAGAGAGAGAGAGAGAGAAGGGGGAGGGAGGAGCAGGAAGCATCAACTCCCATATGTGCCTTGACCAGGCAAGCCCAGGGTTTTGAACCGGCGACCTCAGCATTCCAGGTCGACGCTTTATCCACTGCGCCACCACAGGTCAGGCATCAATATTCTTTTATGTTCTAACTGGAAAGATGTGCCAAGTCACAGAATTACACAACTTATTTTTCAGGATCAAAATCTTATCACTTTTATTCCTTAGTCTAGAAATCACTACAATCACATTCCATAATAATTTACAGAGGCATATAATAATAAAACCAAATTTTTAATAATTCCAAAATATCCTTATGTCAATAATACCTGAGTGTTTGTATCACTTAAAATTCTATCAATCTGAGTTACTAAGAATTTAAGAAAGATCTAGAATCCCAGAAATGATAGGGTGTTTTTTTTCCTTTTTTTTTTAGCAAGGAGGGGAGATAAACCCAGAAACAGATAGATAGAAAGGGAGAGATGAGAAGCATTGCTTCTTCATTGTGACACTTTAGTTGTTCATTGATTGCTTTCTCATATGTGCCTTGACCAGAGGGCTCCAGCAGAGCGAGAGACCCCTTACTCAAGCCAGCGACCTTGGGCTTCAAGCCAGCAACCTTTGGGCTCAAGCTTATAAACCCACACTCAAGATGGATGAGCTCAAGCTCAAGCCAGGAACCTCGGGGTTTTGAAACTGGGTCCTCAACATCCCAGGTCGACACTCTATCCACTGTGCCACCACCTGGTCAGGCTAGAAATAATGGTTTATCTCTCCATTTTACTAAACAAGTGAGCTCATAAAACGCTGCATGTCAACCAATTTTAATAAATTCTTATGTTGACAACTGCAAACTTTATAAAAGTAATAGTTTTCAACCTCTCTACCCCCTTTTTATTAATTAGCAATCACTTTCCTTCAACAAATAATTTCACAGGTTGTTATAAACTGAACTGTATCTCCTCAAAATTCATATGTTTAAACCTTAATACCCAATGAATGTATCTGAAGATGGGGTCTTTAAGGAGATAAGCTTAAGTGAGGCCATATAGTAAATCCCTAATCCTAAAAGACTGGTGTCTGAGACCAGAGATCTATTTCACATACTCTAACCAGGAACTATATACGAAGAAAGAAATGACATGTGAAGGATACTACAGAATAATATGAAAACACTGAATATCAGTGACGAGATTGAGGGGGTGAGATAAGCATGCACACATACACACTACATACAATTTCTGTGAGAAAAGTGTTCATTCATTCATTCATTTCATCCATTTATTGATTCAACAAATACTTAGTGAGCACCACCTATGGGTAAGACACTGATTCAGGTGTTAAAAAGGTAATAAAGAATGACAAAAATCCTTGCCCTAACAGAGTTTTTATTCTTGTAGAAGAGCAGACTTAAAAAGCAAACCAACATAGCCTGACCAGGCGGTGGCAGTGGATAGAGCATCGAACTGGGATGTGGAAGGACCCAGGTTCGAGACCCCGAGGTTGCCAGCTTGAGCGTGGGCTCATCTGGTGTGAGCAAAAAGCTCACCAGCTTGGACCGAAGGTCGCTGACTCGAGCAAGGGGTTACTCGGTCTGCTGAAGGCCCACGGTCAAGGCACATATGAGAAAGCAATCAGTGAATAACTAAGGCGTTGCAACGAAAAACTGACGATTGATGCTTCTCATCTCTTTCCATTCCTGTCTTTCCCTGTCTATCCCTCTCTCTGACTCTCGCTCTGTCTCTGAAATAAATAAATAAATAAATAAATAAATGCAAACCAACATAGTGATTTTAGAGAATGATACATACTATGAAGAAAATAAAACAAAGTGATATATTAAAATAGTGGTGGGCCCTGGCTAGATGGCTTAGCAGATAAAGCATCCTCCTGGCACACCAAGGTCGCACACGGTTCAATCCCTGATCAGGCCACGTACTAGAAACAATCAATGAGTACACAACTAAGAGGAAGAACTAAGTAGAAGAGCCAGTTGATGCCTTTCTCTCTCTCCCCCCATGCCCTTCTTTCTCTCTCTGATCAATGGATAAATTAAACAAACAGATAAAAAAAATGAGTGAGTGAGTGAGTGAGAGTGAGTGAGTGAGTGATGGAAGACAGGAAAAGGTATACTTTAATCATATACAAAGAACCAAAGAGCCAGAAACAGCATGACCTTTCTAGAAACCAAAAATAGTTCCGTATCGTAGAATATAGTGCATATTGATGAGGCAAACAGAATAGCAAGAAAAGAATGCAGAGAAAATAAATCAGGGACCATCCAATTACCAACTTTGTTGTCCCATAAGAAATTAATTTCCCAATCAGAAGACAAGGACTAATACATTAAGAGCTTAAAGCAAAAGAAACAGACCTTTCTAATTTTCACTTTATCATTGTAACTGTTTCAAACAGACTGGGAGCAGGGAAACCCACCTAGAGGTTCCGACAATAATCCAAGTGAGAGATAATGACCACAGCTAGGAGAGAGGCAGTAAGGATTGAGTACACTGAGTTGAGAGAGATTAAGGAGGCTAAATCAATCAGGGATTGGTAATATACTAGACGTGAAGGACAAAGAGAAGTCCAGAATGACCAGCAGGTTTCTGTTTTAATGACTGAATAGATACTAGTACCATTATCAAGACAATAAACTCTAGATTACTAAAAAAAAAAACTATAAAAGTAATGATAGTTCTTTCCAAATTCTGGTTATCTTTTACTAACTTGGACACATGATCAAGAATAAGTATTTATTTCTCTTTAGATCTTAGTATCTTCATTTGTTAAATGAGAATCTCAGAGGGAAATGTAGGTCAAGATTTAGTTTGGAAAATGAAAAAGGACTCACCAGACCAGTGGTGGCTCAGTGGATAGAGCATCAACCTGGAACACTGAGGTCCCAGGATTAAACCCTGAGGCTGCCAGCTTGAGCATGGTCTCATCCAGCTTAAGCACAGGCTCACTGGCTCAGCTGGAGCCCCTCCCCCCCAGTCAAGGCACATATGAGAAGCAATCAATGAACAAGTAAAGTGACGTAACTATAGGTAATGCTTCTCATCCCTCTCCCTTCCTGTCTTTCTCACACACAAAAAAAAAGAATTAAAGAAACAAAAAAATTGAAAGAGAAAGAGAGAGACAGAAAGAAAGAAGGAAAGAAAAGGAAATGAAGAAAAGAAAGAGGAAAGAAGGAAAGAAAGGAGAAAGAAAAGAAAATGATTCAATAATTGTTTTTCTTTTTATAAATTCATTGATTTGAGAGAGAAAAAGAGAGAAGGGGGAGTAAAGAATGAGAGGCATCAATTCATAGTATTTGCTTCTGAGGGTACCTTGACAGGGCAAGCCCAGAGTTTCAAACCTGCCGAACTCAGCATTCCAGGTCAACATTTTATCCACTGCGCCACCACAGGTTAAGCTCAAGAATGATTTTTTTTCAAAGAAAACTAGATAGAAGGTGACGGAGGACCATCTGACTCTGGGCGATGGGTATGCAACATAACTGAATGACAAGATAACCTGGACATGTTTTCTTTGAATATATGTACCCTGATTTATTAATGTCACCCCATTAACATTAATAAAAATTTATTTTAAAAAAAAGAATGATTTTTTTTTTTTTTAAGAAACAGTAAGAGGAACAGATAGGAACAGACAAACAGGCACCTTAGTTGCTCATTGACTGCTTTCTCATATGTGCCTTGGGGGGACAGGGGGCTCCAGCCGAGCCAGTGACCCCTTGCTCAAGCCAATGGCCTTAGGTTCAAGTCAGCAACCTTGGGCTTCAAGCCAGCAACCATGGGGTCATGTCTATGATCCCACACTCAAGCCAGCAACCCTGCACTCAAGCCGGCAACCTAGGGGTTTTGAACCTAGGTCCTCAGCATCCCAGGCTAGTGCTCCATCCACTGTGCCACTGCTTGGTCTGGCTCAAGATTGATTTTTGACCCTGGCTAGGTAGCTCAGTTGGTTAGAGCGTCATCTCAATATCCCAAAGTTGTGGGTTCAATCCCTGGTCAGGGCACATAAAAAGTCAACCAATGAATGAATAAATAAGTGGAACAACAAATCAATATCTCTCTTGTGCACATAAGCTCTCAAATCAATTTTTAAAAAAAGAATGATATTTGAAGTTTTTGATTTGGGAAAGTAAGTTGGGGTGTTGATGCTATTTAACAAATGGTATCAGTCAGGGCACTCCAGGTTATGCTGCAGTAACGAATTCCCAAATCTCTATGGATTACAGTATTTGTTAGTAAACTATTACCCACAGACTGAATGCTTAGTTTTATAAACAAAGTTGATTGGAACACCAGAATTATTCATTCACTTAGAAATTGTCTGTAGCAGTGAGAGGCTATAAGAACCACTACCCTAAAATATTTAATATCTAACTCTCTAAGAAATAGTTTGCCAACCCCTACATTTACAGCAACAAAAGTTTATTCCTGGGCTATATTATATGTTAATGACAGTTTGGCAGTGGATCTTCTACCTAACCTTTTCCTCCCAAAATGAGTAACATTACCTAAAAACTAACAGGCATCACAGCAAAGGGAATAGAGAATATGCACTGTTCTTAAAGTTTCTGCCCGAAAGTGTTACCACATCTCTTTTCCTTGCATTTCACTGAACAAAGTTACATGGCCATGCCTGACTTCACCAACACGGGGATATATACTCTTCCCAATGGGAGGGGAGCCAAACCTTTTGCAGTTGTCCCACTCAAATCTGCAAACTTCCCCACTTTCCTGAATTTATGACCACTCAGGAAGAGTTCTTATTTTCTAACCTCTTCTACACAGTGTGATCATGGGACTGTGCTCTTCCCAACTGAACAGAAGTAATGTGTACAACTTCTGCCTCCTTTCTTAAAAGAAAGCTGCTTACTTGGATTTTTTTTTCTTTCCCTGTCCTGCAGCTGAAGTACTTTCCACAACACAGAAAAGCAAAATGCCCTAGGGTGAAACAATGAGATAGAAGAATCTGGATCCCTAAATAATCTCATGGAACACAGCTGCCCCAAGAGTCTAGAGCAGTCAGATTGTTATGACAACGATATAAATGTATTTCTCATATATATGCCATTGTATTTGGAGTAATTTTTACAATTGTTTAGTCTCTACCCTAATATCGACGCACTCTGGAGTAAAGATGTTTTAATACGTAATTGAGTAAACTGGTGTTGGAACTAAGAAGATTGAAAATAAAAATGAGTCATTAGCATATAGAGTAAGTCACAGGAATAGATAAGATCATCAGGAAGAAGATACAAAATGAGAATAGAGGAGGGTCTAGAACAAAGTTCTGCAGTACAAAACTTAGGAGCTTAGACAAGAAGATCTGGTAAAAGAGACTACTAGGGGTAGAAGGAGAATCAATATTGCAGTAAAGAAGCCAAAAGAAGAGAAAGTTTCAAGGAAAGAACAACCAGATAAACAGAAGATAGGAAATAAAAAGTATCATTTGAATTTAACAATAAGTACCTGCTCAAACCCTTGAACTATTAAAAAAAATTTTGGAATGAAATGGTGCAGAAAGAAGGGGGGAAAAAAATCAATGAACTGAGGAGTGAATGAGAAGTAAAGAAACAGAGCAGCAAATAAAATTATTTCAAGAGGTTCTGGCTCCTCCCCTACCCCTTTTCTCTCTCCTTAAAAATCAATAAATAAAATCTTTCAAAAAAAAAAAAGGCCCTGGCCAGTGGCTCAGTGGATAGAGCATCAGTCTGGTGTATGGATGTCTCAGGTTCAATCCTCCAGTCAGAGCACACAGAAAAGGCGACCATCTGCTCCTCCCCTCTTTGCGCTCCCCCTTCTCTCCCTCTTCCCCTCCTGCAGCCAGTGGGTCAGCCTCAGATGCTAAAAATAGATTGGTAATCGAGCATCAGCCCCAGATGGGGCTGACAGGTGGATCCTGGTTGGGGCACATACATACAGGAGTCTGCCTCACTATCTTCTCTCCTCTCACCTAAAAAATAAATAGACAAAAAGAAAGAATGAATGAATGAATGATGAATGAATGAATAATAAATAAATAAATAAATAACGGGCAGAGGGCCCTGGCCAGATAGCTTGGTTGGTTGGAGTGTTGTCCCCAAGCACAGAAGTTGCCAGTTCAATCCTTGTTCAGGATACATACAGGAACACACTGATGTTCCTGTCTCTCTCTCTCTCTCTTTCCCTTCCTCTCTCTCTAAAAATCAATAAAATAAACATTTAAAAGAAAAAGTGGGCAGAGGACCTGAACAGACACTTCTCCCAAGAAGACTTACAAATGGCCAATAGATATCTGAAAAGATGCTCAACTTCACTAGCAATTAAGGAAATGCAAATCAAAACCATAATGAGATTCTACCCAACAGCCGTTAAAATAGCTATTATCAACAATACAGGTAATAAGTGTTGGAGAGGTTCTAGAGAAAAAGAAAACCTCATTCACTACTGGTGAGAATGTAAAGTAGTATAGCCACTTTGGAAAACAGTATGGAGGTTCCTCAAAATATTAAGACTAGAGTTACCATATAACCCAGCATACCTCTCCTGGGCACCTGAAACAACTCCAAAACATTTATTCACAAAGATATATGGCCTGACCATGTGGTGGTGCAGTGGATAGAGCGTCGGACTGGGATGCGGACCCAAGGTCACTGGCTTGGACCCAAGGCGCTGGCTCGAGCAAGGGGTTACTCGGTCTGCTGAAGGCCCACGGTCAAGGCACATATGAGAAAGCAATCAATGAACAACTAAGGTGTTGCAACGAAAAACTGATGACTGATGCTTCTCATCTCTCTCCGTTCCTATCTGTCTGTCCCTATCTATCCCTCTCTCTGACTCTGTAAAAAAATTAAAATAAAAATAAATATATATATATATATATATATATGGATACCCATGTTCAATGCAGCATTATTCATGCTAGCCAAGACTTGAAGACACCGAAGTGTCCTTTGATAGAGGACTGCATAAAGAAGGTGTGGTACATACATACTATAGACTACTACTCAGCCATAAGAAAAGATGAAATACTGCCATTTGTGACAACATGTATGACCTTGAGATTACCATGCTAAGCAAAACGAGTCAGAAAAAGCTAAAAACCATATGATTTCACCCATATGTGGTATATGAAATTGTAAGTCATAGACAGAGACAACAGTTTGATGGTTACTAGAGGGAAGGGGATGAGGGGTAGTAAAAGATAAAGAGAGTCAAATATATGGTGTTGAAAGAAAATTTGATTTTGGGTGATGGGCACACAATGCAATATACAGGTCATGTATCATAGCACTGTAGACTTGAACCTATATAATTTTTATTAACCAATGTCACCCCAATAAATTTAATCAAAAGAAAAAAAAGAAAAGCCCAAGCCCATTTGACTTCACTGCTAAATTAATTTTTTTCTTTTTAAAAAATTATATTTAGCCTGACCAGGTGGTGGCACAGTGCATAGAGTGTCGGACTGGGACATGGAGGACCCAGGTTCGAGACCCTGAGGTTGCCGGCTTGAACAAGGGGTCACTCAGTCTACTGTAGTCCCCGGATCAAGGCACATATGAGAAAGCAATCAACGAACAACCAAAGTGCCGCAACAAAAAATTGATGCTTCTCATCTCTCTCCCTTTCTGTCTGTCCCTATCTATCCTGTTGTCTCTGCCACAAAAAAATAAATAAATAAAATTATATTTATTGATTGATTTTGTGAGACAAAGGGAGAGAAAGACAGAAACATCCATTTGTTGTTCCATATACACATTCATTTATTGGTTGATTCTTGTATGTGCCCGGACTGGGAATCGAACCTGCAACCTTGGTATATCAGGACAATGCACTAACCAACGTAGCTACCTGGCCAGTGTCCCACTGCTTAACTGTAATAAGTGGTTAATGAATTAACACTAATACCTCATAAACCCTTGCAAAAAAATAAAAGAGGAAACATTTCTCAACTCATTCTATGAGGCCAGTTTTATTACCCAGACACCAGTACCCGACAAGGACATCTCAGAAAAAGAAAACAAATATCTCATATGATATTTCTCAAAAAAAACCAACAAACCAAATCTGGCAACATATAAAAAAGATTATGGCCCATGACCAAGAAGGATTCATTGCAGGACTGCAAAGTTGCAACATATAAAAATTAATCAATGTAATATACCATAATAATAAAAAACAAAATCCACAGGGTTATCTCAATAGATGCAGATAAAAACATCTGACAAAATCCAACACCTATCATGACAAAAATACTCAATAAACTAGGAAAAGAAAATTTTGATAACGTGTATGTGTCTATGAAAACCCCTGGCTAATACCACACTAAATGCTAAAGACTAAAAAATTCCCTTCTAGGATCAGGAACACGACAGGATGTCTGCTCTCACCGTTTCTATTCAACATTATACCAAGGTGCTAGTGAGGGAAATTATGCAAGAAAAGAAATGAGGACATCCAGCTTGCAAAGTGGGAAGTAAAAATAGGTTTGCAGACGATATAATCTTGTATACACAAAGTCTTAAAAATCCACACACAAAAAAACCATTTGGACAAATAGATGAGTTTGGCAAAGTGCAAGATATAAGATCAATATACAAAATTAAGTGGCATTTCTATACGCTAGAATGATCTGAAAATGAATTAAGAAAATTCCATTAACAACAGCGCCAAAACAACAAAATATTAAGGAATTAATTGAACAAAATAAGTGTATGACTGGACTCAGAAAACTACAAACATTTCTGAAAGGTATTAAAGACCTAACTATTTTAAAAGACATCCTGTTTTCATGCATCAGAAAACTCCCTTTTGTTAAGAAGCCAATATTCCCCAACTTTATCTACTGATTATACATAATCTCTACCCCAATCCAAGCTGGAATTTCTGCCAAAATTGACAAACTGATCCTCAAATGCATAAGGAAATGCAAGTAATGCAAAATAACAAAAACAAACTTGAAAAAGACAAACAATTTCAAAATTTGCCACAAAGCTACAGTAATCAAGGTAACAGAGTACTAACATAAAGAATGACACACTGTATAAGCCAACAGAATAAAGACTTCAGAAATAATTTTTATTTTATTTATTCATTTTAGAGAGGACAGAGAGAGAGAGAGACAGAGACAGAGAGAGAAGTGAGAGACAGGGGGGAGGAGCTGGAAGCATCAACTCCCATATGTGCCTTGACCAGGCAAGCCCAGGGTTTTGAACCGGCGACCTCAGCATTTCCAGGTCGACGCTTTATCCACTGCGCCACCACAGGTCAAGACTTCAGAAATAAACCCTCATATTTATAGTCAACTGACTTTCTACAGAGATGTCAAGGCAATACAATGGGGAAGAGAGAAGAATCCTACCAACAAATGGCAATGGAACAACTGCATAACCACATGCAAAAGAATATATATATTTGGACCACAACCTCACACATAAACAAAAATTAACTTAAAATGCATCATAGATCTCAATGTAAGAGCTAAAACTGCAAAACTCTTAGAAAAAAATAGAGGATTAAATCTTCATGATCTTGGGTTGAGCAATGTTTTCTTATATATGATGCCAAAGCACTACCCACAAAAGGAAAAATAAATTGGACTTCATCAAAATTAAAACTTTCATGAATCAAAGGATATTACATAGAAAGTAAAGAGACAACTCAGAAAATGGGAAAAATTGCTTCCAAATCATATATCTGTTAAGAATCTAGTATACATTCAAGGGTCCAGAATACATTTTTTAAAAACTCTCAAAACTCAATAACCAAAAATCCCAACCAATAAATAATGAAAAAGAGAATATTTTTCCAAAGATTTACAACAGCTAAAAAGCACATGGAAAAAAATGCTCGTAAGGGAAATGCAAATCAAAACCACAATTAGATAACACTTCACACCCACCAACATGGTTAAAATAAATCAATTAGTAACCCATAATAAATGCTGATGAGGAGGGATGTGGATAAGTTGGAATTCTCATATATTCCTAATGGAAATTTAAAATGTTGCAGCTGCTTTGAAAAACAGTCTGGCAGTTTCTCAAAAAAGTTAAACAAACTCTAGCTACATGCTCAAAAGAAACGAAACCACATGCCTACCCAAACACCTGTACATAAATGTTCACAGCAATACTATTCACAATAGCTAAAAGATGGAAACAAGCCAAATATCATTAACTGTTAAGTGGATAAATAAATATGGTATTATCCATGCATACAGTGGAATATTATTCAGGCATAAAAAGAAACAAAATTCTGATACATGCTACAACACAAATAAACCCTGAAAGCGTGCTCACTGAAAGAAGCCAGACACAAGGGGCACATATTACGATTCTGTTTATATAAAACATCTGAAAGAGGCAAATCCATAGTCAAAAATAGATTAGTGGTTGCTAAGGACTCAGGGAAGGGAGAGCAATTACTAATGACTTTGGAGTTTCTTTCTGGAGTAATAAAAATATTCTGGGTTAGGTAGTGATGACTGTCCAAACTTGTGAATATATAACTGCTCACAAAATTAGGGGATATTTTATAGCTTCATATTTATTTTGAAATATCACCTAATTTTTGTGAGCACTATATTTTTTAAGAAGCAAAAGGATTGTACACAGTCAAAGAGCAAATTTTGTTATGTAATTATATCGCAATTAAAAAAAAAGAAAGAAAAGAACCAGAATGTTTGGTTACAACCATAAAACAGAAGGGATTTACAAAATCATCTCATCCATATCTCACATTTTACAAAGAAACTAAGACACAAGGGGCAAAGCAAATTATCCATGGTTCTGAGGTTCGTTAACAGTAGAGCTGGAATTTGTATACAAAATATTTTCTACCTTAGTTCTAAGAAAATGGAAGCAAACAGATCTACTTTAATAAAAAGATCTATTTACAAAGGGCTGTACGCTTTAAACATATGTTAAAATCTGTGTCCTGATATTCTACCACCACTTTTTAAGATCCGGGACCTTGATTCCTAATCATTAATAAGTATTTTGTTAAAGGCAAAACAGCAACTTCACTGGTATTTTAAAAAGCACTTTGAATAGCTAAAATCTTGCTCAACTATCATTCAAAGTTTAACATATTTCAGATATTTAAACACTAGTTAACCAGGGTTTTAGAAAATCCCATAGCACTAAACTTTAAAAATATAGATACATTGAGTTTTTCAAAAGATGCAACCATCTTTGAGAGTTTGGGGTATTTCCTCTCATTGAATCTAAGGAGAATTTTGGTTGCTTCAATCAACAGTGTAGTGAAAGTGACCTTTCCAAATTCCTGACCCAAAGAATCAGTGAGCTGACTAAAATGATTATTGTTTTATGTAACTTAATTTGGAGTGGTGTGTTATACAGCAAAGATAATTGGAACAGCACATGTGACTTTTATAATAAAAATAAGCAACCTGTTTCCTTTTTTCATAGCACTCTATAATCATATATATTCCCATATAAAAAATAAATAAAACCAGATATGAAAATAATGTGTGTGTATGCATACATACACACACAAGAAGACAAGAAGATTACATGGACTTTTAATCACCTAAAAATATAACCTAATATTCTGGTATGTTACAGAATTCAAAACACTCACAGAAGACATCATGAAAGTAGGTATATACATCAGCTTAACCTTCCAAAAACTGTGTGGTTCTTAAAAGTTTAGATGCAAGTCAAGGTAATTTTTTCTAAATGGTCTTGCCTTTAATAGGATTTTTCCTAAACACACTGTTTTCTGATTACCTAAGTTGTTCTCATTAAGGATAGAATTGGCCTTGTAGGTAACTAAGAAGTCTCTCATACTGACCTAAAGTCCTTTGGACATTTTCCCTTTTGAGGAAGCAACAAATTCTGGCTCTGACTATGCATACTGTGTTGATTTCAAGGAAATTACTTTCTTGGGTCTTATCTGTATCTTACTTGAATTGATCAGGATAATTTTAAGGATTAAATGGAAGCAGATGTGAAAGTCCTAAGCACAGTATTAGGCACAAAAGAGAGAATAATATCTCTGAAATCTAACTTTAGGACTCAAGACTATTGCTTAGTAGCAGCGAAAAAGAATCACATACTAATAGTAATCATGGGAATGTCTAAGTCAGGGGTCAGGAACCTATGGCTCACGAGCCAGATGTGGCTCTTTTGATGGCTGCATCTGGCTCGCAGACAAATCTTTAATAAAAAAATAATAATGTTAAAAATATAAAACAGTCTCATGTATTACAATCCATTCATTTCCTACCAGTCATGTTCATTGTTGCGGGTGGCTGGAGCCAATCACAGCTGTTCTCCCAGACAACACCAAATTTTTATTGGATAATGCATAACATACATGGGTCATTGTATGGCTGTCACGGAATTACATTTTAAAATATGTGGTGTTCATGGCTCTCTCAGCCAAAAAGGTTCCTGACCCCTGGTCTAAGTCATTCTTTGCAACTTCTAATAGACTATTTTAAGAGTTAAGTTTCTTATGAAACAAACTTATGCTAGGTAGATTAATATTTCAGTGAAGAGGAGGCAATTTACAAATATTTACCTTGATCAAATACTTCTCCCATCTGTCTGCTGTAACAGATTTGCCAATCTTCCTCATCAACTTCAAATGAAGCTCTACCAATTCTTTTGGTACTTAAAAGGAAGAAAAAAAATACTGTTAGCAAAATTAAAAATTTATAGACATTTAAATTACTGAAAAAGAACTTTCCCCCACACTGAATAATTTTTCAAAAGATGTTGATTTTAACTACCTTTTAGAATTTTGATTCAGAAAAGACTAAACTAGGGCAAGAAACAACCAACAGAGAAGTAGGTATACTCACATTTTCTTTAAAGAATCATCAAGCAAGAGTAAACCCTCATGTAAACTATGGACTTTGGGGTGATCCTGATGTGTCATGTAGGGTCATTAGTTTTTTTGTTTTGTTTTGTTTTTTACAGAGACAGAGAGTGAGTCAGAGAGAGGGATAGACAGGAACAGACAGGAACGGAGAGAGATGAGAAGCATCAATCATTAGTTTTTCATTGCGTGTTGCAACACCTTAGTTGTTCATTGATTGCTTTCTCATATGTGCCTTGACCATGGGCCTTCAGCAGACCGAGTAACCCCTTGCTGGAGCCAGCGGCCTTGGGTTCAAGCTGGTGGGCTTTTGCTCAAACCTGATGAGCCCACGCTCAAGTTGGCGACCTTGGGGTCTCGAACCTGGGTCCTCCACATCCCAGTCCGACGCTCTATCCACTGCGCCACCGCCTGGTCAGGCGGTTCATCAGTTTTAACAAATGTACCACTGGGGTACAGGATGGGAACAGTGGAGGGAGTTGTGGGGGGGAGAAAAGGGCATATGGGAAATCTCTGGGTTCAATTTTTCTGCACATCTAAAACTGCTCTAAAAAATAAAGTCTATTAAAAAAACCCTGCAAGTAAAAGTACTTAACTATATACACCTAAAACTTCTACCGTTTCTCATAACATGTATTTGGTTTATTCACTGAAAACTCTAAACCTACATAGATTTACACAAGCAAGGAAAATATATTTCAAGTTAGTAGATATCTCAAAAATAGTTTCATAATTTTCAAACTTTACAGAAAACTATTCTTCCAACCTATTCCTTATCTATTATGCTAACCTTATCTATAGCATCTTTATAGATGGATGCTTGACAACCTTCAGGAGTAGAAATTTTACTTACCTCCCAAAGTTCTAATTATCAGAAAGTTGGCCTCACACATAATCAACATCTGCCTTCTTCCCTGGTTCTTGCTCTTATTCTCTTATACATTTCATTCCTCTTCCATTGGAAACTTCAAATATTTGAAGATTGCTGTCTCTTCCTCAGATTCCCTCTTCTAACTGTAAACAACTGAAGTTCCTCCAAATATCCCTCGGGCATAAACTAATTATAGTTTAATTATATTAATTAGACCTAAGGGAAGTGAAGGACACACACACACACACACACACAGACACACACACACACACCAGTCAAGTTTAGCATTTCCCAAATAACATTAGTAACCTAAGAGAAATTACAAGTGTACTCTCTACAGTGGTTCCATAATCAAATATTTTAAGGAAAATGCTAGATTAAAAAAAATGTTTTCTGACCACAAGACTTCTTAAAGCTTTTACTGATTATTCCTGTGTGCAATGTGAATATCAAGACACTTGATATTCAGCACTTCCTAATGTATTTTGTTCATAGGACCTTTTTTGTGCAACACACAATATCTTGCAGGCTACAAGCTCTGAAGTACAGTTTAGGAAATGATGGACCAAATTTTTTCAGTTACCAGTACTTTTTCAGATTCTTTATTCTCCAGTAAAGCTACTTCCAACTTGAAATGACCTTTAAGTATTGTATAAAAACATTCAGCCATTCAACAAATGTTTGTGGGTCCATTATTAGTAAGCAAGAAATAGTCACTACACTTAATGAGCCTACTTAAAGTTAGTCTTCTTATGGGGGTAGGACCATGGGTGAGTTGGCAGTAAGGGGAGAAGCTGGGAAGGGTGGTTATAAACAAGTAAACAATTAAACTAAACCAAGGCCTGAAATATAAGATTTAGGGTAGAGTGAAGAAAGAGGGGGTGTGGTGGGGTGGGGAGGGAAGGACACAGCTTACAGAATTAACTGCAGATGCAAAAAAGCTGGAAAACAAAGTGATCATGAACTGGAGGTATGAGCACAGAACAAGGGCACGATCATTAACAGCCTTAAAGCCAGGCTAAGACATTTACATTTTAGTTAGAAATTTAGGCAATAGCGTGCTCTGTGATTTAGAAAGACCTTGATCGCATTTTAGGAAAACATTGCTTTTATTTGCTTGTTTGTTTTAGGAAGTGAGGTACAGGGCAGAGATTAGCTATAAATTCAGGAAAATATCAATCCAGATAAATTAAAATCACCTGAACTAAGGTAGACGTGGTTCAGAAAGAAGTGGGCAGATATGAGAAATGTTTAGGAAACAATTAGTGATTGACTGGGTTGTGCAAAGTGATAAAGAGAGGAGAAAACCTGAGGCATTGACCTAGGGAATGAAATAGATGCCAAAGATAATACATTAGAAAGAAAAAGACTTGGGGGCTCAATTCTGGCTCCACCACTTAACACAGGGGTCCCCAAACTACGGCCCCCTAAGGCCATTTATCCAGCCCTCCCCGCACTTCCAGAAGGAGCACCTCTTTCATTGGTGGTCAGTGAAAGGAGCATGGTTCCCATTAAAATACTGGTCAGTTTGTTGATTTAAATTTACTTGTTCTTTATTTTAAATATTGTATTTGTTTCTGCTTTGTTTTTTTACTTTAAAATAAGGTATGTGCAGTGTGCATAGGGATTTGTTCATAGTTTTTTTTATAGTCCAGCCCTCCAACGGTCTGAGGGACAGTGAACTGGCCCCCTGTGTAAAAAGTTTGGGGACCTCTGACTTAACACAAGGAGACTGGGATTCTAGACAAATTCTTTAAACACTCCCTAGATGAGGAATTTGAGATGAGTAATAAAGGACTTCATTGGCTATCTTACAGTTTCAAAACTGCCAAGCATTATAGACAGCTAAACACTTTTATTTTTATTTTTGTTATTGATATTTAGGGAACCAAAGTCAGTTTCAATTTTTCGGTTTCACTTTTCCCCAAACAGTTAAGTCTTAATGATTCTGCCTTCTGACATTTTAAACCTGTCCCTTATTTCCCCCAATTTCTCTAGGATATTACTGTACCTTCTCCCTTCACAAAAATAGCTACGGATAATCTCCTATAACCAAACCAATCCTCTAAAAATACTGCTTTAATGTTACTTCCCAGTCCATAAATATCTCTTATGCCCCCCTAAATACCTACATATAAACTCATCCCAATTTCTTTCCATAGCCTCAGAGTCCCAATATTCAGTGTCAACTTAACATTCCAATCCTTCTCTCTCGTTTCTACACTGAAATCGTGATTCAAATCATTCTGGCCTGTTCACTAGTCACTAAGCATACCGAATCCACTCCCTATCTGGGCCTCAGTCAAGTCCTCCAGCTTACTGTTTTCTGCCCACCTGAAATATATTAACCTTTCAATTTCTGATAAATAAAAATCCCCAAAGTCTCTGAGAATTTTCAATGATTCCAGCAACAGTTTTATCCCTGGAATGCCCACAATGTTAATACTGTCTGTTATCACTCATTTAGAAGCTGGCTGAAACCTTTGCATTGTTTATGCATGTCCTCCACATCATACAGATATATGAAGTCACAAAAAATTTTTTAATACAATTGCAACTATTTTTAAAAATACAAGGTCAAAATAATATATAAAAAAATGTTTTTCGTCTCACTTTACAAGTGTAGTCACTGTTGATTTGGCATGAAGAAATAGATAATACTCTACTTTTCTGCCTTGGTTCTTGGTGGTTGGCTCAGTGAATGAAGCATGGGTCCAGCAGGTGGAAGTCCCAGGTTTGATCCCCCGGGCAGGGCACACATGAAAATCAGTCAGGGCACACATGGGAATCGACCATCTGCTAATCTCACCCTCCCTCTCCCCCTTTTCTCTCTCTTCCCCTCCTGCTGCCAGAGGCTCAATTAGTTCAAGCGTCAGCCCTATGCGCTGTGGATAGCTCATTTGATTGATGCATCGGCCCCAGACCCCAAGACGGGTCTTGCTGAGTAGCTCCCAGTTGAGGCACATGCGGGAGTCTCTCTATCTCCTCTCCTCTCACTTAAAAAAAAGCACTGGATCCTGCAAAGCACTGTCCAATAGAAAATAAGATGAGTCACATGACTTCAAATTTTCTAGCAGTTCACTCAAAAGTAAAAGAGATCACCACCTGACAAGGCAGTGGCGCAGTGGATAGAGCATCAGCCTGGGACACTGAAGACCCAGGTTCAAAACACTAAGGGCACACCGGCCTTGAGTGTGGGATCATAGACATGGCCTTACAGTCACTGGCTTGAGCCCAAAGGTTGTTGGCTTGAAGCCCATGGTTACTGGCTTTGAGCAAGGGGTCACTGGCTCAGCTGAAGCCTCCAATCAAGGCACATATGAGAAAGCAATCAATGAACTGAAGTTCAGCAACAAGTTGATGCTTCTCATCTCTCTCCCTATCTCTGTCTCTATCTCTCCAAAAACAAAAATGTAAAAGAAGTCAAAATTAATTTTTTTTTAAGCCAGAGAGAGAGAGAAGAGACAGACAGGGACAGACAGGAAAGGAAGAGATGAGAACCATCAACTCATAGTTGTTGCACCTTAGTTGTTCATTGATTGTTTTCTCATATGTGCCTTGACCGGGGGAGACTTCAGCCGAGCCAGTAACCTCCTGTTCAAACCAGCAACCTTGGACTTCAAGCAAACAACCTTTGGGCTCAAGCCAGTGACCATGGGGTAATGTCTGTGATCCCACACTCAAGCCAGCGACCTTGGAGTTTAGAACCCTGGGTCCTCAGTGTCCTACGCTGACACTCTATCCACTGCACCATCGCCTTGGCAGGCCAAAATTAATTTTAACAATGTACTTTATTTAATATTATGTATTCCAATGTCATTTCAACATATCCATATTTAAAATCACAGATACTTTATATTTTTTACTTGATTTAAAAAAATTTTTAATTGAGGTATAACTGACCTCAATTTTAATTGAGGTATATATATAACATTATATTAGTTTCAGGTGTGCAAAATCATTATGAAATGATCACCATAGTAAGTCATAAAATAATCACTAGTTAACACATCACCTTACATAGTTACAAAATTTATTTTTCTTGTGATGAGAGCTTTTAAGCTCTATTCTCTTAGCAACTTTCAAATACGCAATATAATAATAACTATCATCACCGTTCTATGTATTTAATCACCAGGACTTATTTATAACTGTGAATTTGTACCTTTGGCCCCCTTTCACACATGCTTTTTTTATATACTAAGCTTAAAGACATTGTGTATTTTACACCTAGAGCACATCTCGGGTCACACTAGCCATATTTCAAGGAATCAAGAGTCATATATGGCTAGGTGGCTACTGTACTGGATCATACAGTTAGACTATTTAAAACTAAAATTTATAATCCACAATTTAGT
The DNA here is from genome assembly GCF_036850765.1 of Saccopteryx bilineata. Classification (NCBI taxonomy): domain Eukaryota; kingdom Metazoa; phylum Chordata; class Mammalia; order Chiroptera; family Emballonuridae; genus Saccopteryx; species Saccopteryx bilineata. Next base: position 343,134,607 of record NC_089490.1, on the reverse strand, counting down.
AACAATTTACTTAAATATTTTTGAGGTGTAATTAATATGTAACATTATATTAGTTTCAGGTGTACACATAGTAATTCAATATTTGCATATACTGTGAAATAATTACCATAATAAATCTAGTTAAAATTCAATTTAATTATACTTGTTACAAATAGAACTGGCAAGCTGATAACCTTTATAGACACTACTAGTACTCTCAATATTCTGTCAATCAACAATGGGCAAAAATGTCAACAGAAAAATTAATCAACATTATATAGTTAAATTGAAAATATTAAAATTCCCATACTTTGTATGGTCATTCCTCGATATCCACCAGGGATTGAGTCCAGGACACCCTGGATACCAAAATCCACAGATGTTAAAAGTCCCTTATATAAAGTGGCATATTTGCATATAACCCATGCATACTCTTCCCTATACTTTAAGTCATCTTTAGATCACTTACAATACCTAATCCAATGTAAACGCTATAAGTATTGTTTACTGAATAACGACAACAAAAAGTCTGTACATGTTCAGTACAGACCCAACCACTGTAAGTCTAATTATATAGTACAGTCAGAAACAATGTAACATTTTTAAAAATATTTTTGATCAGCCTGACCAGGCTGTGGCACAGTGGATAGTGTGTCGGACTGGGATGCGGAGGATCCAGGTTTGAGACCCCGAGGCTGCCAGCTTGAGTGCAGGCTCATCTGGTTTGAGCAGAGCTCACCAGCTTGGACCCAAGGTCGCTGGCTCCAGCAAGGGGTTACTCGGTCTGCTGAAGGCCCACAGTCAAGCCACATATGAGAAAGCAATCAATGAACAACTAAGGTGTTGCAACGAAAAACTGGTGATTGATGCTTCTCATCTCTCTCCATTCCTGTCTGTCTGTCCCTATCTATCCCTCTCTCTGACTCTCTGTCTCTGTAAAAAATAAAAAAAAAAAATATTTTTGATCAGCAGTTGATTGAATCCCCAGATGCAGAACCTATGGATATGCAGGGCTGACTGTACTCTATAAAAACAATGCTGTATACCCAATAGACCATCCTATAATAATGGAAATATTCTATCCCAACACAGTAGCCATTTTAGTACTTACTACATGTGACTACTGAGCACATAACATGTAGCTAATAAAACTGAGGAACTAAACTTATTTATTTTTAATTAATATAGATTTAAATAGCCACATACAGCAAGTAGCTATGGTTTTGGACACTGTAGCTGAATTATCAATCACATTCTTAAAACACATAATCATTTCCTAAAATACAGAGAGTCTACGAATTCACTTACCACCTGAAACATTTCCTAAATGATCTCATTTCCAGAACATTAGGTAATTATTAACATCCTTCTAAAAAATTATTTACCAACTTCATGTCATTCTGAAAAACATAGGTTTTATCCCAGCTGAACCAAGATCTTCACTTTTTCACATGGTAAATTTGATATATAACCTTTAACAGACCTGTTTCCTGAGGCCTCAGCAGGTGAAAGATTCTGAAGCAGAAGAAAAAATCGGGGCTGTGTGAATTCATGAAGAGCCTGGCAAATGATGTAGGTATGAGGCAGAAGAGGTGGAATACCAGACTGAATTACTGATCTAAATCACCCAAAGATGTTCTGTATTCCGACATTTTTTAAGCATCCTTCTAGCACCAAACCTTAAGAATGCTGCTACTTCTGCAATTTTAGCCTTGTTTTTAAACAGTAGAAATTTACCACAGCTAATAAATGACTTAATTCTTCTTTTCCTTTTTTTAAATTTAATGAGAAGGGAGGCAGAGGCAGACTCTCACATGCACCAACCAAGATCAACCCGGCAAGCCCACTAGGGGGTGACACTCTGCCCACCTGGGGTCCTTAATCCCCTGGAACAGAAACCATTTTTTAGCACCTGAGGCAGAGGCCATGGAGCCATTCTCAGTGCCCGGGCCAACTCGCTGTAATCGAGCCTTGGCTGCGGGAGGGGAGGATGAGAGAGAAAAGGGGGAGGGGGGAGAAGCAGATGAGTGCTTCTCCTGTGCACCCTGACCGGGAATTGAACCCGGGACATCCACACACTGGGCCGACACTAAACCACTGAGCCACCCGGCCAGGGCTATAACCTAATCCTTCTCATTTCTCAATAAAGTCTCTTATTTAAACTTCCTCAATGTTTATAAGCGAGATATACTTCAAGTCACAAAACCAGTTGATTTTATGTAGGCCATTGATAAAAGAGCATTGATTTTAGATACAGTGATTGGAAGATAACCTTACAATAAGCTTTTACTTACTGCCTAGTTTTTACAATGTTAGGATGTAACAATGCAATGTACAGTTTACAATGTACAGTTTTAGCACTAATGAGACTGGGTCCACAAACCACTTGATTCTTAAAATAACTGTTATGTATTTATATACCTTATCTTCAAAGAGTTCATTTACTCAATCATCCTAAAGTTTTATGACAAGCAAAGAAATGGCTTAAAACTAATGCTCTGTAGGGGAGGAAAAATAATTTCCTTTCTACTCTTTTGGGTTCTTGGTTGGAACATCCTTGTAATAAAAGACACATTAACAGGAGAGAAAAAAGCACAAGTTTAATAACATGTATACCTCATGCATACATGGGAAACCCATGAAAATGGGAGTAACTTGCCAAAATGGCTAAAGCCACCACCTTTAAATACCATCTTCAGCTGACAGCAAAAGACATTGAGGGCAATGGAGTCAGTTAAGGGAGGCTACCTGGAAAAGCATGGTAAACAAGAAAAGGTTGTTATGAAGATTTAAGTTGTGATTTATGTATTGATAAGACTTTGCAGAGATAGGGTCATCCCCTCTTTCAGGTATAGTAAGGGAAATACCTCTACAAATGGAGATTTGCCTTATAAATGTAAATGTATTTTACAAAGGGTTACTTCTACTTGATTTTCAGGATGTCCCTCATGTCTATGGTCTCTTAAAATTAACCAGCCTAAATAATCCTTTTGCCAAATATACATATTTTGAACAAATTCTTTTCCTATATAGCTCCTAAGTAACACACCTATACAGCATGTTACTGTACTAAATACCATGGACAACTGTAACACAGTGATATCTGTGTAATACATTGCACTATGTCATGATAGCTATGAAATCACTGGGCAATACAAATTTTTCAGCTTCATTAAAATCTTAAGGGAACACTGTCATACCTTGAGCCCAAAGGTTGCTGGCTTAAGCAAGGGATCATTCGCTCAGCTATGAGCACCCCCACCCCCACCCCGTGAAGGCACATATGAGAAGCAATCAGTGAACAACTAAGGTGCCACAACAAAGAACTGATGTTTCTCCGCTCTCTCCCTTCCTGTTTCTCTGTTCTTATCTGTCCATCTCTGACTCTGTCAAAAAAAAAATTAAAAACCATTTAAGTTTATATTTCAGTGGCATTAATTACATTCACAACATTGTATTACCATCAGTACTATTTTCCAATCCATTCTCATAGTTAAAACTTGTGAAAAAGCCACTTCACTTCCAAATTGCTCTGGAAATTTTATAATTAGAAAAGCAAAGCCCACTATAGTATATATTCTCAGTGGGGGCAATAAAGCCCCAAGGAGGCAAAAACTGTTCCTTAGGGAAGCAAAAAAACTCAAGATAATGGTTTATGGTTTTCCAGTTTAACGCTTTCTAAATAAATCTTCTTCCTTAGTATTTAAATTCGCTTGTTACAGAGAAAATCAAAATTTTTTCTCTTTAGGGGTATGATCGAGACAAAAATGTTGAGAAATCCTGTGCTTTAGAATTCAAAAGCAAGCACCATTACAATATGAAGCACTACCTTAGACAACGGTCAGACTGCAAAAAAGGCTGTATCCCACTGAAACCCATGCCAAGTTGTAAATTGTCTAGCTGCCCCAGAGGAACTGATTTTATCCATGTTAAACAAAATAATGAAAAAATTTATCTTACAATTTTAATATTTAAATAAAGCAGAAAATCAAGCATACTAGCTGAAATACAGGTATTAAGAGAAAAAAAACTAAGTACAAGTGGGGGGGAGAAAAAAATAAGGCTATGCTCTTTGATGTCAGAAAGTTTTTGTTTTTGTTTTTTTTTCTTTTGTCAGACAAACACAGACAGGAAGGGAGGGAAATGAGAAGCATCAACTCCTAGTTGCAGCACTTTAGATGTTCACTGATTGCTTCTCATATGTGCCTTGATGGGGGAGGGGAGGCTTTAGCCAAGCCAGTGACCCCTTGCTCAAGCCATCAACCTTGGGCTTCAAGCCAGTGATCATGGGGTCATATCCGTTGATCCTGAGCTCAAGCTGGTGACCTTAGGATTTCGAACCTGGGTACTCAGCATCCCAGGTCGACACTCTATCCACTGCACCACCACCTGGTCAGACTAGTCTTAATTATCTTCATAGTCTCATTCTGTAAATATCTTTCATCTCTCTCTTCTTCCTTCTCTCTCCATGATGATTAGGGCCAGATCCATCTGTCTTTTTCATCACTGGAGTCACAGCACCAAGCACAGTTCCTGGTTCATTCAACTATTTGATGAACTAGTACAGGGACAAGAAAATAAAGGAGAAAAAAAGAAACAAGAAGAGGAAAGTAAGGAAAGTTCTGTAGGTAACTAGAAAATAGAGTTCTGGTAGCTATGAAAGGGAAATTATCTGAACTAAGAGTGCGCAGGAAAGTGGTGAGGAACATGAGATGAAAAAGATGGCAAAAGGGGCTTTGGGTTCAGCTCACTGAGAGCCATCAGGTAAAATCACAACTTATTTGCAGGTCCCCCCCCTTCCCTTCTCTTCCTTTTTAGGGTAGAGACGGAAGAGGTGAACGCTCCATGGATATCTGTATAAGCAGCAAATAATGAAGCCATATATTAACTGAAAAAATACCCATTTATTGTGACATCCTAACGCCAGAGCTCTATAAAGTGCCAGGCTTCTATTCTCTCCTCATCATGTATGATCCCTATATTCGAATAGGTTCTCCCCCACTTATCTGCAGTTTTGCTTTCTACAGTTTGTTATTCTAGGTCAACAGCAGTAAAAAAAATAATAGAGAATTCCAGAAATATATACAATGAAAAAGTTTTAAATTGTGTGTCATTCTAAGGAGCATGATGAAATCTCTCATCTCTTATTCCATCCTGCCTGGACATGCCATCCCTTTGTCCAGTGTATCTGCCTCACTTCATTTCACCACACAGCCACTGCACCACCTCACATCATCACAAGAAGAAGGGTGAGTATAACACAGTAAGATATTTTGAGAGGCTACATTCACATAACTTTTATTATAACTTTTGTTGTAATTGTTCTATTTTATTCTTAGTTATTGTTAATCGCTTACAGTGCTTAACTTACAAATTAAACTTTATCAGAGGTATGTAAGTATAGAAAAAAATATAGTACATATAGGGTGTGGTACTATCAAAAGTTTCAAGCACTCATTGGGGGTTTTGGAACATGTCCCTTATAGATAAGAGGGACACTACTGTGTTTTAAAACTTGCACGGTACATTAGAACATGCCTTTATCATTCAAAACCATGATTTAGGTGTTATATCAGTTTGGTGTTTCTTTTAAAGGCAATTCTGCAGAATTGTGAAGTTAAATTAAAAGAACTCCATTTCCTTATGAAATTTATAGTCTTTATAACCCAGTAAGAAATAATCAGTTTATTTTCTTTCAATCAACATTCATTTGACAAGTAAACAATAACTAGATGAGTAACATTATGTCACCTTATAGTTTCCCAAAATTTTGACACAAATTATAACAGAATGGGTTCATTATAATTTCTAGTTATTTCAACAAATGACAAAACATATATGAAAACTCTTTATAAACCATAAAGCAATACATAAATCGAAGTTACTATTTGTTGTTCAACACCAGGTGGTGATTGTACCTTATTTAAATCAAAATGCTGACACTTTACTTGGGGGCCAGCCAGCTGACTTCTAAAAATGAATCATAAGCAAACCAGTGTGTCTAAATAAAATGTCAGTGATTTTTAAAGTTTGTTCAATTGAAACATCAGCAAAACACAAGCAACTAAAAGGTCTGTTGAAGTCTACAGGCTAAAGACTTCAATAGATTTGTTCACATGAACATTTGCTAACTCTGGAATTTAAGGCAAAAGTCACGTGTTTCTCGCATTCTTATGTTGGTTATTTTCCTATTCATACCACCCTGAACTTCTTTAACTGCAGACAGAATGGTAATACTAAACATTTCAGAAAAAAACAAAAACAAAATACTTTATCATAAAAACATTGACGGGTTCGATTCCCGGCCAGGGCACACAGGAGAAGCGCCCATTTGCTTCTCCACCCCTCCGCCGCGCTTTCCTCTCTGTCTCTCTCTTCCCCTCCCGCAGCCAAGGCTCCACTGGAGCAAAGATGGCCCGGGCGCTGGGGATGGCTCTGTGGCCTCTGCCCCAGGCGCTAGAGTGGCTCTGGTTGCAATATGGCGACGCCCAGGATGGGCAGAGCATCGCTCCCTGGTGGACAGAGCGTCGCCCCTGGTGGGCGTGCCGGGTGGATCCCGGTCGGGCGCATGCGGGAGTCTGTCTGACTGTCTCTCCCTGTTTCCAGCTTCAGAAAAATGGAAAGGAAAAAAAAAAAAACATTGAAGAAAAAAACCCAGGCAGAGACTGGTATAATAAAACCCCCATGAACTCATCATCCCACTTCAACAATGATCAATATAGGGGGTCCTCAGGTTACGACACAATTCTGTTCCTAAGACAGTGACGTAACCCAAATTTTGATGTAAGCCGAAACACACACCTAGCCCGATACAAATGGAACACTTGTGTTTTCAACAGTCCAAAATGGTGTAAACTCCTTCATTCATACGCTGCATTACTGCATCTTCTTCCACCACGTGCAACCAGCCTAGTTCACCCACGTAGTCTGTAAGTACGATTCTAACAGCATAGGCGGAAATACGTTTAAATTTTTTTTAAGTATTTATGGAAGTATCATAAACTCAAAAGATCATATGTCGAAACTGTCATAACCCGACGACCCCCTGTATATGACCATGAGACTGTCCACTCCAGTGTTTTGGGGTTTTTTTTAGAGAGACAGGAAGGGAGAGAGATGAAAAGCACCAATTCTTCATTGTGGCACCTTAGTTTTTCATTAATTGCTTTCTGTTACAGTAATATAATACTATAGTAATTAAATATATATAGAAATAAAGAAAAATACAGACTATATATAGAAATAAGTACAGATATAATATTAAAAACCATTAAGACAAGTGAATAAGGCTATGTATGCCCTCTGGGTGGGAGCTAATCTAGTGTGTAGGGATATGATAGGTAAGATGCCCTCTGCACAGGGCTCAGTGTGTGTGTGAAATAATACATAGGTAAAGAGTTCCCTGTGAGGAACTCCCTAAAATCATAAATTCAGAATCGGCTTGATGTGACAATTCCGTACACTAACAAAAAAAAAATTTATATAGATTAACATAAAAGGGAGCTCCCTGCAAGGAACTCTCCAAAAGTGGCTTGATGTAATAATCCGTAGATTAACGCCTGTTAGAAGGCGAAGGCCAGAAAGGGTACTTAAGCCAAGGGGGCCCCAGCTGCAGTCAGTCATCCAGACTTCAACGCTGAATGTGGACCGTCTCCGCGCCACTCTGACCAAGGACAGCCAAGAAGAACACGCTGACAGGGCCCCACTAAGCTGTACCCAGGCACTCCATAGGATTGTGAGTAATTGTGATTCTTGCAACTAACTTATGTGTCAGTCGTGTCCTTCCCCTGGTGGCAACTGGTCTCGGTACCAATAAGTAGAATTCTCATAGCTGCCTCAAGAGTAGACTCAAAGAGGCCCTGGCCGGTTGGCTCAGCGGTAGAGCGTCGGCCTGGCGTGCAGGGAGACCCGGGTTCGATTCCCGGCCAGGGCACATAGGAGAAGCGCCCATTTGCTTCTCCACCCCCAACCCCTCCTTCCTCTCTGTCTCTCTCTTCCCCTCCCGCAGCCAAGGCTCCATTGGAGCAAAGATGGCCCGGGCGCTGGGGATGGCTCCTTGGCCTCTGCCCCAGGCACTAGAGTGGCTCTGGTCTCAGCAGAGCGACGCCCGGGAGGAGCAGAGCTGTCTCTCCCCATTTCCAGCTTCAGAAAAAAAAAGAAAAAAAAGAGTAGACTCAAAGAAGCCACCACCCCTGTTTTTAAGCAGGAGTGTCATACCACTGTGAGGGGAAGTCAAATCAGAAGACACTTGATCAATGTAGAGCTCAGGCTCTACTGGAACAATTTCTCATATGTGCCTTGGCGGCGGGGGGGGGGGGGGGGGGATGCCTCCCACAAAGCCAGTAACCCCTTGCTCAAGCCAATGACCTTGGGCTCAAGCCAGTGATCTTGGGCTTCAAGCCAGCGACCTTTGGGCTCAAGTCAGCAACCATGGGGTTATGTCTATGATCCCATGCTGAAGCTGGCAACCACATACTCAAGCTGGTGAACCCACGCTCAAACCAGCAACCTTGGGGTTTCAAACCTCGGTCCTCAGCATCCAGTCCGATGCTCTATCCACTGTGCTACTGCCTGGTCAGTCTACTCCAATGCTATTTTTAAAGCAAATTCAGATATCATGCTTTCATTATTGAATCTTTTACTGTGTATCTCTAAGGGATAAGGACTCTTAAAAATAACCATATTATTATCTCCTAAAAATTAATAATTCTTCAATGTCATCAAATATCTAGTGAAATTTTTAAGTTTCTTTAATTAACCAAAAAATAAAAGTTATATATTTTTTTATTTTTTTATTTATTCATTTTAGAAAGGGGAGAGAGAGAGAAGAGAGAGAGACAGAGAGAGAGAAGGGGGGAGAAGCTGGAAGCATCAACTCCCATATGTGCCTTGACCAGGTAAGCCCAGGGTTTCGAACCAGCGACCTCAGCATTCCAGGTTGACGCTTCATCCACTGCGCCACCACAGGTCAGGCTAAAAGTTATATTTTATTGTTACCTCTGTAGCAGTGTTGTAAGGTACCAAAAAGCTGAAAAATTAATATTGATATTCTGGGAAGAAAGGTCAGGCTTTCCTGTCCCGTCCCTCCTTTGGGGAGGGGAGGGAGAAGAATATAGAAGTTTCTAGCTTGCAAGAACAATGGATCATTTAGTTTTAAATCTAAAATAAAGGTTAACCGAGAAACTTCTTCTTTCAATGGGAGACATAATTTACATACCACCTTACATAGATTGTAGTTGCTCCCCTATCCTGGAATCTTGAGAGTAAAATACCCCTAGGCTAGTGAGGGAAGATGAACCCTAAAAGATTTGTAAACATATTTGATTGTGTTACCTTGAAAGTCTTAATGTTTCTGTACAGCCTCTAAACAAATGTCAGCTTGTGTCATGATGTCATGCTCTGCCCCGCCCGTGTGTGATCAAGGGTATATAAGCAGCCCCTGAAATATTTTTGGAGTGCACACGATTTGGGTCTGTGGCCCCGTGTCAGCCATATGCGGCCGGCATATTTAATAAATCTCCTCCTTTAATAAAACTCTTCAAAATTCATCTGGACTGAGTGTCTCTACGTGAACCCAATGGAGTGAGGTACGGTGCCTTTCAGAAACTGGGGTACCGTACTTTATAACAGCAGATGCTGGCAGCAGCTCACCTTGATCCCCTCAGCACTTAAGATTCCAGTGTAGGCCAACCTGCAAGTGTGTGCAAGTCTTTGTGGGAGAATTTTTTCGACTAAAGCAGCCTTCAACCAATAACTGACAAAAGCTCCTTTGCCCCTTGGCTGGGATAAATGTGAGCTGTGATCTACACTGTCTCCGAGTTCAACAGGACAATTCAGCCCTAGCTGCCTATAAAGTAACTTCCTTGATAACACATCCTTCTCTTGGCTTTTCCCCTTTACAGGTCTCACTTCCTCCTCTTTCATCACCATTTCTGGCATCACTTTTTAAGTAAATAACTTCCACTCACATTTTTGTCTCAGGGTCTGCTTCTTGGGGATTCAACCATTAGACAACCTGTTAGTCTTTAAATTAAAGCTATGGATATCCTAAGAAAAAGTCAACATAAAAATTTCTGCAAAGCCCTGGCCGGTTGGCTCAGCGGTAAAGTGTCGGCCTAGCGTGTGGAGGACCCGGGTTCGATTCCCGGCCAGGGCACACAGGAGAAGCGCCCATTTGCTTCTCCACCCCTCCGCTGCGCTTTCCTCTGTCTCTCTCTTCCCCTCCCGCAGCCAAGGCTCCATTGGAGCAAAGATGGCCCAGGCGCTGCGGATGGCTCTGTGGCCTCTGCCTCAGGCGCTAGAGTGGCTCTGGTCGCAACATGGCGATGCCCAGGATGGGCAGAGCATCGCCCCTGGTGGGCGTGCCGGGTGGATCCCGGTCAGGCAAATGCGGGAGTCTGTCTGACTGTCTCTCCCTGTTTCCAGCTTCAGGAAAAAAAAAAAAAAAAAAAAAATTTCTACAAATATTTTCAGAGTTACAGACAACCCAAAAGATATACAAACACCCCAGTTTAAAAAGTCCTTCTTCCTCCATACCAGTTCAGTATAGCTGAGATCTTAATTATTTGATTAATTGTTCAAAGTGTCGCACTGAGATTGTTCAAGTTATGTTGAAAATCTTACCCATCCCTTCCTGCTACATTTTTGGAAAAGCATCATTAATCTCACCACTTACGGCCTATGTGCATAAAATCTAATCAAACTGAAAATAAGACAACTGTTGGCTCAAGCTTCCACATGTTAAAGAAAAACAAATGTTCCTAGAAGTGGTTTGCTAAAACTGGGTCCCTAGAAAAGCCACAAATGTGAAATTTACAAGTATTTTCATTTACATATGACTTGCAATAAATTTTTTTTTTACAATGACAGAGAGAGTCAAAGAGAGGGATAGATAGGAACAGACAGACAGGAACGGAGAGAGATGAGAAGCATCAATCTTTAGTTTTTCATTGTGATATCTTAGTTCAGAGGTCGGGAACCTATGGCTTGCGAGCCAGATGTGGCTCTTTTGATGGCTGCATCTGGCTCGCAGACAGATCTTTAATAAAAAAATAACGTTAAAAATATAAAACATTCTGCTTGACCAGGTGGTGGCGCAGTAGATAGAGCATCGGAGTGGGATGCAGAGAACCCGAGTTCGAGATCCTGAGCTTGCCAGCTTGAGCGTGGGCTTATCTGGTTTGAGCAAAAGCTCACCAGCTTGAACCCAAGGTCGCTGGCTCCAGCAAGGGGTTCCTCGGTCTGCTGAGGGCCCGCGGTCAAGGCACATATGAGAAAGCAATCAATGAACAACTAAGGTGTTGCAACACACAATGAAAAACTAATGATTGATACTTCTCATCTCTCTCCATTCCTGTCTGTCCCTGTCTAGCCCTCTCTCTGACTCACTCTCTGTCTCTGTAAAACATAAATAAAAATTTAAAAAAATATATAAAACAAACTCATGTATTACAATCCATTCATTTCCTACCGCTCATGTTCATGGTTGCGGGTGGCTGGAGCCAATCACAGCTGTCCTCCGGGACAACACCAAATTTCTATTGGATAATGTGTAAGGTACACGGGTCGTTGTATGGCACTCACGGACTTACATTTTAAAATATGTGCCATTCATGGCTCTCTCAGCCAAAAAGATTCCCTACCCCTGCCTTAGTTGTTCATTGATTGCTCTCTCATATGTGCCTTGACCGTGGGGCTGCAGCAAACTGAGTAACCCCTTGCTCGAGCCAGCGACCTTGGGTCCAAGCTGGTGAGCTTTGCTCAAACCAGATGAGCCCGCACTCAAGCTGGCGACCTTGGGGTCTCAAACCTGGGTCCTCCACATCCCAGTCTGATGCTCTACCCACTGAGCCACTGCCCTGTCAGGCTTGCAATAAATTTTTTAACTGCTGCTGGCCTCAAACAACAATACAAGTAAAGGTAGGTACAAGTGGCAATTTCTTTTGAAAATCAACTTGAGGCTATCATGCTAAAAGTCCCCTCCAGCTAATACATAGTCTTTCCCTCCCCTTCTGAAAAAAGATCTATGTACTCAGACACTATTTTGTCACCTATTTGTTCCAGAAATCAGACTTCCATTAATTATATTAAATGGATGCTGTTGTCTTCGTCTTAATCTGCCAGCTTGTGACAATATCGACCACTTCTTCCTTTAAACCTAACCATTCTGTGACATGACTTTTCTGATTTCTCCTATTTCTTTGTCCCTTTTAAAATTCCTTTGCTGACCCTACACTTACGCCTTCTCTTAGAAAGATGGTTCTATTTTAGGACTTCCCTTTCTTTTTTCCTAAATTATCTCATCCATCCCTTCTCTTCAATTTAATTATGTTGTCTCATTGTGCTGGTTCTAGATATGTTCAAGTAACAGAAAACCTAACCAGAACACCTTCGCAAATACAGGGTTACTTTTTATCACATAATAAGTTCAGAGCAATGAGTTTCTTGTTTTGGTTTAATGGCTCAACAAATCCACCATACTGAACTTCTTGAAATTTCCAAACATTCTGTGATGTTTATTTATAGCCTCCAGATCTTAGTATGTGCAGTTCCCTCTATCCTCAACCCACCTCTTCTACTCCTCCTAAATAGTATTGTGTGCTGCTTCTTAGGAAACCAGTCTTTTATAACATTACGCAAACAAGTATGTTAGGCTTGCTTGCTTGTACTTTGCCTGATTGGTGCATGAGTACAGGCAGCACAACCTGTGTATAGTCCAGGGGTCGGGAACCTATGGTTCACGAGCCAGATGTGGCTTTTTTGATGGCTGTATCTGGCTCACAGACAAATCTTTAATTAAAAAAGTAATAACGTTAAAAATATAAAACATTCTCATGTATTACAATCCATTCATTTACTACCACTCATGTTCATAGTTGTGGGTGGCTGCAGCCAATCACAGCTGTTCTTCGGGACACCAAATTTTTATTGGATAATGCATAATGTACACGAGTCATTGTATGGCTCTCACGGAATTACATATTAAAATATGTGGCGTTCATGGCTCTCTCAGCCAAAAAGGTTCCCAACCCCTGGTATAGTCTATGTAAGGCTGCAGGTGCTTGCCCTCAGGGTCACAGATTGCAGATTGGGATTGCCTGCCACCATTGGGAGGAGACATTTTTTTAAATTGTTTGCAGGAAAAAGGGTTCCTCCTCCACTCCCACCCCCTACCCCTGTCCTGTTTGCTCATCAGCCCTGAGAGAAGTGGTTTTCCCCTGTCTGCTAGCTCCTCCACTTTTTCAAAACTAAAAAACAAAATAGCCCACCATTTCCTGGCTCCAGTATTCCTTTACCGTCTGCCGGAATCCAATGTGAACCTGCATGGCCACAGTCACCAACTAGCCTTACACACACATACACACACACACATATATCTTTGTACTTTTCTGAAGTTGGAAACAGGGAGGCAGTCAGACAGACTCCCGCATGCGTCCGACCGGGATCCACCCGGCACACCCACCAGGGGGCAATGCTCTGCCCATCTGGGGCGTCGCTCTGTCGCAACCAGAGCCATTCTAGCACCTGAGGCAGAGGCCACAGAGCCATCCTCAGTGTCCGGGCCAACTTTGCTCCAATGGAGCCTTGGCTGCGGGAGGGGAAGAGAGAGACAGAGGAAGGAGAGGGGGAGGGGCGGAGAAGCAGATGGGCACTTCTCCTGTGTGCCCTGGCCGGGAATCAAACCCGGGACTCCTGCACGCCAGGCCAACGCTCTACCACTAAGCCAACCGGCCAGGGCATTTTTTTAAGTGAGATAGAAAGAGGGAGACAGAAAGGGACAGACAGGAAGGGAGAGAGATGAGAAGCATCAACTTGTTCTTGTGGCACTTGAGTTGTTCATTAATTGCTTTCTTCTATATGACTTGACCAGGGAGCTCCAGCTGAAGCCAGTGACCCCTTGCTCAAGCCAGCAACTTCGTGCTTCAAGCCAGCAACCTTTGAGTTCAAGCTGGCAACCCCACTCTCAAGCCAACCCTGGGCTCAAGCCTGCAACCTCGGGGTTTCAAATCTGTGTCCTCAGCATCTCAGGTTGACACTCTATCCACTGAGCCACTGCCTGGTCAGGCTTTTATATCATTCTTTAATCTTAACAGGCTTAAGAACCTCTGCTGGGTTTCCCAGAATGATTTTACTTATGTGTCACACTATACCATATGTCTATTTGATCACCTCTATCCCACATTAAACAGGCCTGTGTCTTCAGCACCAAGGACAGTGCCTATAATGTATACATTTGAGAAAGACTTGTTCAAAAAATGATTTAGCCTTAAAAAAAAACTTTTTCATAAACACAAATTTCTCCTAACCCATAAAAAATAACACATATAGAAACACTTTGAACAAATTTCTATAACCATTAAAGGAAACATGTAAAATAGAGTATCCATTCTGGCAATGTGCATTTATACCACCAAACTAACTATACCCATGTTATCAACTTACAAGTGGCCAACCATAAACCGGCTTTTATGAGTGAGTAAGCTTCCTAACATTACAAGGGAAAAGATTAATATAAGCAAAAAAATAAGCAAAACAGAAGAAACCATGATTTGTAACTCCCTTCTCAGTCAGTCATCCCACTCCCAGCCTCAAGCAACCACTAATTGGCTTTCTGTCCCTATACTTGTTTTTTCTAGAATTCTCATATAAATGGGATCATACAATACATAGTCATTTTGTCTGTTTTTTACTCAACATGTTTTGCATTTACCAGCAGTCCACTCCTTTTTAATGTGACTAGTATTCCATTGTATAAATGTATTTGGTTCATTCATCTAATCATCTAATGAATGTTTGGGTTATTTCCAGTTAAATAAAGCTGCTATGAACATGTATGAACAAGTCTGTGTGGACATACATTTTTTGTTTCTTTTGGGTAGATAGTAGTGGGAACTGATGAGTTGTATGGTAGATGTAGGTTACTTCAGTAAGAAATTTCTAAATGTTCTGCCAAGTCAGTTGCACTATTTAATCTTCCCACCATTATTGTATCCAGTTGAATTATATCCTCACCAATATCTGAGGTATTGTCAATCATTTTTAAAAGAATGTTTTCCACTTTGTTGGGTAGAATGTTCAAGAAATGTCAACATCATGCAGTTTGTTGATAACACTGTTCGTGTCATTTATATTGTTTTTCTGTCCAGTTGTACTATCAATTGCTGAGAGGAGTGTTAGTTTCCAGTTACACCTTTAGATTGAATTTTTTTTCCCTGTTTGCTCAATTTTTACTTTACATATTTTGAAGGTCTGTCTTAAGGTAAAACCACTGTCAGAATTATTGTATCTTCCTGATAATTTAACCCCTTCACCATTATGAAATATCCCTTTCCATTTCTGCTAATATTCTTGTTCTGAAGTCTTCTTTTTCTGATATTAGTATAGCTATTACTTTTTTTTTTATTCAGGCTTTCTTATGATTAGTATTAAGAGGTTTTCATTTTTTATCTATTTATTATTTTTAACATACAGGTGTCTCAAACTCGCGGCCCGCCGAACAATTTTGTGCGGCCCGCAGACTAATCCACGAAGTTCAAAATATTTTGGATAAAATTAAGTAAGCCTGTGGATTAGTCTGCGGGCTGCACAAAATTGTTCAGTGGGCCGCGAGTTTGAGACCCCTGCCTTAGTATTTAAAGTGGATTTTTGTAGCACATGGTTGGGTCTAGCTTTTTTTCTTTAATCTACACTGACAATATCTGTTGTTTAGTTTCGGTTTTTTGTATTTTTCTGAATTAAGAAGCAGGGAGGCAGACAGACAGACACCCACATGTGCCGGACCAGGACCCATCCGGCATACCCACCAGAGGGCGATGCTCTGCCCATCTGGGTCATTGCTCCAATGCAACCGGAGCCATTCTAGCACCAGAGGCGGAGGCCATGGAGCCATCCTCAGTGCCTGGGCCAACTTTGCTCCAATGGAGCCTTGGCTGCAGAAGGGGAAGAAAGAGATAGAGAGAAAGGAGGGGGGAAGGGTGGAGAAGCAGATGGGTGCTTCTCCTGTGTGCCTGCCGGTAATCGAACCCAGGACTTCCATACATTGGGCCGACACTCTACTGCTACTCTACTGAGCCAACCGGCCAGGGTGCAATATTTGTTTTTTTACTGAATTTTAATTAATTTGAATTTAAATACAGGTGGCTAGTGGTGACCAGACCAGAGAGAGCAGGTTTAGGCAAAGAGCAAACTATGACCCACAAGGTAAATGCAGACTGTCACTTCTTTTTGTATAGCCCACTAATTAAGAATGTAAAGTGTCAGGGGGAAAGAAATCAAAAGAAAATTAGTATTTTGTAACATATTACAATTAAATGAAATTAAAACTTCAGAGTAACACAAAGTTTTATTGGCACACAGCCGTGTTTATTCACTTATATGTTTTTAGCTATTTTCATGCTACACTGGCAGAAGTGGCAGATCTGTTGAAAATTTCAACAGACATTACACAGACCAATAAGCCGATAATATTCTTTTTTTTTTTTTTTTTTTTTTTTTTGCTGGTCATAAAATATTTATTAAGGTACACTTTAGGGAGTATAGTGAATATAAAATTTAGGATCACAATATGAAGCAATTTCAGCCCTCTCAAAAGTCAGCCCAGTTCTCAGTGCTCTGCAGATGTAAGCCGATAATATTCTTTAATATCTAGCTCCTTATAGAAAAAGTTTGAGCCCTGGCCGGTTGGCTCAGCGGTAGAGCGTCGGCCTGGCGTGCGGGGGACCCAGGTTCGATTCCTGGCCAGGGCACGTAGGAGAGGCGCCCATTTGCTTCTCCACCCCGCCCCCTCCTCTGGCCTGGGCACTGGGGATGGCTCCTTGGCCTCTGCCCCAGGCGCTAGAGTGGCTCTGGTCGCGGCACAGCGATGCCCCGGAGGGGCAGAGCATCGCCCCTGGTGGGCGTGCCGGGTGGATCCCGGTCGGGCGCATGTGGGAGTCTGTCTGACTGTCTCTCACCGTTTCCAGCTTCAGAAAAATACAAAAAAAACAAAAAAAAAACTTATACTAAGATCTTTGTTTCATCAATTATCTTCTTAAAGACATAACAATAAGGAAAATGTATTTTATATGTATTCAAATATTTATCATTTCTTGTAGTCTTCATCTCTTTGTCTAGATCCAAGCCATCATCTGATCCATTTTCCTTTCATCTGAATATGTCTCTTATGGTACATGCAAGCTAGTTAGTAATACATTCTCTGGTATTATTTGTCTAAAAAGGTTTTTATTTCACCCACATTTTCAAATAATTCCCTAGATACATATGTTGACAGTTCTTTTCACTCAGTACTTTAAAAATGCTTCATTATCTCCTAGTTTGCACAGTTTCTGACAAGAAGTCTTCATTGTTTCTCTGTATGTAACATCTTTTTCTTTGATTGCCTTCAAAGTTCTCTCTTTAATGCAAGTTTTTAGAACCTGCTTACGTCTTGGTATGTGTATGTGTGTGTGTGTGTGTGTGTGTGTGTGTGTGTCCTTCTTTGGGTTTGTTGAGATTATTGAGTCTGAGTTGATCTTTTTCATCAAATTTGGAAACTTAAGTCATGGTTTTTTACATTATTTTTGGCTATATCCTCTTTCTTGGATGTCAACTACACTTTATTAAACCTACTTGGTATTGTTCCACAGACCAATGAATCATTTGGTTGTTTTCAATTCTGTTCTCTGCTTCATTTTAAGACATAGGCTACTGATATAACTTCAAGTTCACTGGTCTGTTCTTTTGCATTGTCCAATCTGTTGCTAAATCCTTTCTGTTACTTTTTAATTTTTACTTCAGACACTTATTTTTCATCTACAAAAGTTCTATTTGGTTCTTCCTTCTATCTTCCAGTTGTAAGCCCATTGGGTTTGTATACATATTTTTTAAACATTTATTAGATATAATAGTTATGTTAACATCTTTGTCTGTTAGCTCCACCACCTCTGTCATTTCTCAATCTGATTCTTTGGACTGATTTTCTTCCTGATTATGGGTTATACTGGACCTGCTTCTTGGCATGTCTAGAAATTTCTGGTTGGATGCTGAAAAATATCAATGTACACTATGGTTGTTGACTGGGAGTTGAGCTTTGTTTTGGTAGGCAGTTATACAGATCTATTTGATCCCTCTGAGGACTTTTCTGTCTTTAGTAAACAAATCCACTTGGTTCTTCACTGAATGCCTTGGGTGCTCCAAAGGACCCTTCATTCACTCTGTCTGGTCAGAGTTAAATATCTCCTATATAAACACTCAGGAAATAGTCTGCTAATAATTCCCTGATGTTCACTGCCTAGCTTTATGGAGTTTTATTTTATGCATCCATGACCTGGTATTCAGCAAATACAGTAGTACCTTGATACGAACAGACCAACATATGAATTTTTTAAGATATGACCTGCGACTCGGTCCATATATTTGTTTGAGATCCGAGCAAAATTCCAAGATATAAGTCATGCTTCAAGAAGCTGCCGCTAGTTGGCGAGTTGGCGCATGGGTCCAGTACTGGCAGCACACCACCAGCATCTCGTTCTTTCTCATGTGTTACCCGCAGAATCAAGTCGAATCTCGTGTGCTGTACTTGTTCTTGCATCATTTTTGCATTTTTTACTAACTTTTTTTATATGCTATCATGGGGCCGAAGAAAGTGAGCGTAAAGGACAGTGGTGAGAAAAAGAAGAAAATGATGTCGACAGAAGTAAAGCAAGAAATAATAGAAAAACACGAGCGTGGTGTACGAGTAAATGAACTGGCAAGGCTGTACACCCGCAATACTTCTATAATTTGTACCATCCTTAAACAAAAGGATGCCATCAAAAGCACAAATCCAGCAAAAGGAATTCTGTCCCAATTAAGGACAAATATCCATGAAGAAATGGAGAAGCTTCTGCTGGTGTGGGTGAAAGAGAAAGAGCTGGCAGGAGATACAGTGACGGAGACTGTAATATGCGAAAAGGCACATATTATTTACAACAACTTGAAGAAAAAAGAACCATCAACCTCAAAAGAGGCAGCAGAAGATACGTTTAAGGCAAGTCACAGCTGGTTTGAAAATTTCAAGATGAAATCCAGCATCCACTTGGTGGTGAGGCATGGTGAAGCTGCGAGTGCTGACGTTAAGGCAGCTGAGGTACATCGCACACTGTGCTGTGCTTATTACAAAGGAAGGCTACATTCCCCCAACAAGTAAGTGTTCAACTGTGACGAAACAGGATTGTTTTGGAAAAAAATGCCCCGGAGGACTTTCATCACAGCAGAGAAGAAGCTGCCAGACCATAAACCCATGAAAGACCGTCTGAACCTTGCATTGTGTGCAAATGCTAGCGGTGACTGTA
Organism: Saccopteryx bilineata; assembly: GCF_036850765.1. Taxonomy (NCBI): domain Eukaryota; kingdom Metazoa; phylum Chordata; class Mammalia; order Chiroptera; family Emballonuridae; genus Saccopteryx; species Saccopteryx bilineata. The sequence goes on along the minus strand of NC_089490.1, from coordinate 343,115,318 downwards.
AAATAAAGCCACTGCTAGTGTATCATTCCAAAAATCCTCAAGCTTTTAAGTCTCACAAGATTCTTAAAGAAAAACTACAGGTTATGTGGTGCACCAATGCTAGGGCATGGGTTATGCAGCAGTTTTTATTGAATGGGTAAATCCCGTCTTTGGTCCTGCAGTGAAGAAATATCTTCAAGAAAATAAACTCCCGATGAAAATATTACTAATCCTTAATAATGCTCCAGCCCACCCACCTGATCTTGAAGATGACATTCTCAATGATTTCAAATTCGTGAAAGTCCTCTACCTCCCATCCAACACAACTTCAATCTTGCAACGTACGGGTCAGCAGGTCATTTCCAACTTTAAAAAGCTTTACACAGAGCACTTGTTCCACTGCTGCTTTAAGGTAACTGAGAATACAAGTCTAACCCTTCGAGAGTTTTGGAAAGATCACTACAACACTGTGATATGTATACGCATTATTGACTTGGCATGGCAAGAGGTTAGAAGAACCTTGAACTCGGGAACTCAGCATGGGAAAAGTTATGGCCTGATGTTGTTGCAGACAGGAACTTCGAAGGATTTGAACCAGAGACCCAGACCGAGATAGAAGCGTTGGAGGAGACTGTGTCCCTCAGAAAGTCAATGGAACATGAAGAGGAACTCTCAACTGAGGAGTTGAAGGAGCTACAGATGATGCAACATATGGAGCTTCTGCAAGAGATTAGTAGTGAGGAGAAGGTAGAGTTGGAGGAAATGATTTCTACAAGTGAAATTAAAGACATGCTGGCGAGTGACGTCACGGAAATGGTGCCGTGAGCAGCGCGTCCGACAGCTCTCCCCTAAATCACAACAAATTTATCAACTAGAAACAGAAAAATTTATCCTCGGAGCATTCCGGAGTTCCACACAAAATGATAGCGAAAGGACTGTTATCACTTGAATCTGAGAGACGAGGGTGTGGAGGAATCGACCACAGGGACGTTCTTTCAAACCGCAAGGAAGTGCGCCTGTGGTGAGTCAGCCCATATACTTGGGAACCGCGAGCCATCGCGAGCGGCCGACGCGAGCTGCCACCGCGAGCCGCCACGAGCCGCCGCCGCGAGCCGAGCCGACGCAAGCAGCCGCGCGGGCCCGGTCCGGTTGAGCACCGCTGACGTTCCCAGCGGCCCACACACTGCGAGTGGGGGTCGCCGGCCACCGGTGCCCAGAGCGCCCCATTCGCACGCGTGCCTTGGGCATTCCACGCGCCCAGGGCGCCCTGCTGGCGCGCACACCCAGGGGGCTCCATTATCCTGCGCCTGGTGCTGTCCAGCCGCCAGCGGCCGGGTGAGCGGGAGAGGCTTGGGAGATTCTCTCCGTGGGCGGGGCACCTCACCCAGCCATTCAAGCTAACAATCAAGCGTTGGGGGAGGGGCGCGCGCAGGCAGCCTAAAATACCTTCGGAAGCACAGATGCGACCCAATCACTGAAATTAGCTTAACCCATAAAATCTGCGCACCCTCAGTTCTATTTGTTAAGATCTCTCTCAGTTCAGCGATCCAAGACAAGAGGCGTGATATTTTTTAGTGCCTCTCGCTAAAGGGGCGGGGGCAACTTCTGATTGATAGAGCCTCCATATTCAGGGATAAACGCTAACAAGAAGGACTTGGCAGATAATAAGGTCTATACTACACTAGTCGTAAGCAGAGACTAGTGCCTCTTCTTCCCTGCAAAAACAGGCTACAAAGTGTGGAAAGCCTGGGTTGAGAGGTCCAACTAAATGATAGGCGCTGAACAGTCACCTTGACAACAATTGACTCCCACCCCCGCCTGATTACACTGGAGACCCTGACTGTCAGAGCCTTTCCCAAAGCCTTGCACTGAGTGGGGATAGAGTGGGGATTTCCCAGCTCTTTGAGCCTCTTACTCCCCAGGCAGAAGCAGTTGCAGCCTTATAGCTGGATCACCAGGCTGCTAATTCAGAAAGGGGGGACTAGGAGAGACAATCCAGGAAAGCAAACTCTCTCATCGTTGGACCCTGCAAACGCCAACAAGCCTTTACTTCCAGCAAGACTAAAGCCAATTATATGACATTGCCATAGAATCCCATCAACTGCAAATCCCTACCTAAGAGTGACACAGGGGCAGAGCCTGGGGTACAGAGTCACCGACCAGGAAGAGGGAGAGAAAAGAAAAAGGAAGAAGTTAACCTCTTAAAATCAAGAAAAACCCACAGACTTTACAACTTGATCCACTAATTTTTTTTTGTTGTTGTTGTTGTTTGTTTCTTCTATCTTTTTGCCTTTATTTCCTTCACCTCGGTCCTTCTATTCTCTGCCCATCTTATGCTTCCCCTTTCTTGAACTACACTACCCATGAGTGTTGCATTTTATTTTTCTTCTTTATCCTCACCCTCCTTTAAGGTTATACTCCAAAACACTTAACTCTCACTCTCTCCTCTTTTGTTTTTTGTTTTTTTGTCTTGCTTTATTTTGTTTTTTTCTCTTCCTATTTTATTTCTTCCTTCGTTTTTCTCTTTTTCTTATTTTTTCCTTTCTATTCGTTTTTTCTTTTCTCATTTTACTTTCCTCCCATATAATCCTCAATCACGAAAAAATTAGTTAATTTGGGACTCAAGGCTTTTTTTGGCTTTATTTCTCTTTTTTGCTTTTGTTTTTATTTTTTTTTCTTGTTTGTTTATTTTTGTGGCATTTTGGGTCCTCCCAACCCAAGGTCTCCATTGTATTTAGTCTTCGCTCCACTTAATACAACAGATTTTTACTTATTATTTTTATTTTTTCTTCTTTATTATTCTTTTTTGGTCCTTTGTTCTGGTTCCCTCTTATCCCTCTCATTATATCTCTTAGTTGACCATCACTTACAAGCAAATCATCTTATGCTTGTCTAAGATTTTCTTCCTTTTTTTTTTTTTTGCATTTAGTAGGTCCCTATTCCCTTTTTTTTTGCCCCTTGAACTCTTCACCCCAAATCAGGCCCTCCATTATAGGCACGATATTTCCCTGAGGAGGGGAGAGGAGGGAAAGAGAAGAGAGAAAAAAAGGGGGAAATAATAAATTATTACTGGTTTTTTTTTGTGGGGTGTTATACCTTTTTTTTTTTTTTACTTTTTACTCTTTATTAATTCTAATTAGTGCTATCAATAAGACCACCCTCAGATGCCAATAAGAAAGAGGAAATCGAATATTATGGATACAAAAGAAAGAGAGGTAACACAAATAGATGTGGAAAAATCTATGGAGAAAAGACTTAACATATTGGAAGCCTTGGAGCTAAATGACAGAGAATTTAAAATAGAAATCTTAAAAATACTCAAAGATATACAAGAAAACACAGAAAGGCAATATAGGGAGATCAGAAAACAACTCAATGAACACAAAGAATATATTACCAAGGAAATTGAAACTATAAAAACAAATCAAACAGAAATGAAAAACTCAATTCACGAGCTGAAAAACAAGGTAACAAGCTTAGCTAACAGAACAGCCCAGATTGAAGATAGGATTAGTGAAATAGAAGACAAACAACTTGAGGCACAACAGAGAGAAGAAGAAAGAGACTCAAAAATAATAAAAAACGAGAAAGCCCTACAGGAATTGTCTGACTCCATCAGAAAGAATAACATAAGAATAATAGGTATATCAGAGGGAGAAGAGAAAGAAAATGGAATGGAGAATATACTCAAACAAATAATAGACGAGAACTTCCCAAGCCTGTGGAAGGAACTAAAGCCTCAAATTCAAGAAGCAAACAGAACACCAAGTTTTCTTAACCCCAACAAACCCACTCCAAGGCACATCATAATAAAGATGGCACAAACCAATGACAAAGAAAAAATTCTCAAGGCAGCCAGGGAAAAGAAGAGTACAACATATAAAGGAAGGCCTATTAGATTATCATCAGATTTCTCAGCAGAAACTCTACAAGCTAGAAGAGAGTGGACCCCAATATTTAAAGCCCTGAAAGAGAGGAACTTTCAGCCAAGAATACTATACCCATCAAAGATATCCTTCAAGTATGAAGGAGATATAAAAACATTCACAAATACAGAAAAGATGAGAGAATTTATCAACAGAAAGCCCCCACTCCAGGAAATACTAAAGGGGGTTTTCCAACCAGATTCAAAGAACAAAAGAAAACAACACCACAAGTAACAGCTCCACCAAGAACACAATAAAACCAAACTTAAACTGTGACAACAAAGGAAAAAAAGGGGGGAGAGGATGGAGATTTACAGCAGCAAAGGATGATGAAGTGCAGAAATACTTATAAGATAGGGTACTACAATGAATATGGTAGGTACCCTTTTCATTACTTAATGGTAACCACCCTTAAAAAAACCACCACAAAAACACTTGACTTAAAAAAGGTAGCAACAGAGGAAAGAAGTATGGAACACAAACAAACAAAAACAAATGATAGAAAAACAAAAGAGAAGAATCAAACTAGATACAAAACTAACAGAAAGCAATTTATAAAATGGCAGTAGGGAACCCACAAGTGTCAATAATTATACTAAATGTAAATGGATTAAACTTACCAATAAAAAGACACAGAGTAGCAGAATGGATTAAAAAAGAAAATCCAACTATATGCTGCCTACAAGAAACACATCTAAGCAACAAGGATAAAAACAAATTCAAAGTGAAAGGCTGGAAAACAATACTCCAAGCAAACAACACCCCAAAAAAAGCAGGCGTAGCAATACTCATATCTAATAATGCTGACTACAAGACAGAAAAAGTACTCAGAGACAAAAATGGTCATTTCATAATGATTAAGGGGAAGTTGAATCAAGAAGACATAACAATCCTTAATATATATGCACCAAACCAAGGAGCACCAAAATATATAAGACAGCTACTTATTGACCTTAAAACAAAAACTAACAAAAATACAATCATACTTGGAGACCTCAATACACCGCTGATGGCTCTAGATCGGTCATCCAAACAGAGAATCAATAAAGATATAGTGGCCTTAAACGAAATACAACAACACCTGGATATGATAGACATCTACAGGACACTTCATCCCAAAGCGACAGAGTATACATTTTTCTCTAGTGTACATGGAACATTCTCAAGAATTGACCATATGTTGGGCCACAAAGACAATATCAGCAAATTTAGAAAAATTGAAATTGTACCAAGCATATTTTCTGATCATAAAGCCTTGAAACTAGAATTCAACTGCAAAAAAGAAGGGGAAAAACCCACAAAAATGTGGAAACTAAACAACATACTTCTAAAAAATGAATGGGTCAAAGAAGAAATAAGCACAGAAATCAAAAGATATATACAGACAAATGAAAATGAAAATACGACATATCACAGAATCTCTGGGATGCAGCAAAAGCAGTAATAAGAGGAAAGTTCATATCACTTCAGGCCTATATGAACAAACAAGAGAGAGCCGAAGTAAACCACTTAACTTCACACCTTAAGGAACTAGAAAAAGAAGAACAAAGACAACCCAAAACCAGCCGAAGAAAGGAGATAATAAAAATCAGAGCAGAAATAAATGAAATAGAGAACAGAAAAACTATAGATAAAATCAATAAAACAAGGAGCTGGTTCTTTGAAAAGATCAACAAAATTGACAAACCCTTGGCAAGACTCACCAAGGAAAAAAGACACAGGACTCAAATAAATAAAATCCAAAATGAAAGAGGAGAGATCACCACAGACATCATAGATATACCAAGAATTATTGTAGAATACTATGAAAAATTATATGCCACCAAATACAACAATCTAGAAGAAATGGATAAATTCCTAGAACAATACAACCTTCCTAGACTGAGTCATGAAGAAGCAGAAAGCCTAAACAGACCAATCAGCAGGGAGGAAATAGAAAAAACTATTAAAAATCTCCCCAAAAATAAAAGTCCAGGCCCAGACGGTTATACTAGTGAATTCTATCAAACATTCAAAGAAGACTTGGTTCCTATTCTACTCAAAGTCTTCCAAAAAATTGAAGAAGAAGCAATACTTCCAAACACATTTTATGAGGCCAACATAACCCTCATACCAAAACCTGACAAGGATGGCACAAAGAAAGAAAACTACAGACCAATATCTCTAATGAATACAGATGCCAAAATACTAAACAAAATACTGGCAAACCGAATACAACAACATATTAAAAAAATAATACATCATGATCAAGTGGGATTCATCCCAGAATCTCAAGGATGGTTCAACATACGCAAAACGGTTAACGTAATACACCATATCAACAAAACAAAGAACAAAAACCACATGATTTTATCAATAGATGCAGAAAAGGCTTTTGATAAAATACAACACAATTTTATATTTAAGACTCTCAACAAAATGGGTATAGAAGGAAAATATCTCAACATGATAAAGGCCATATATGATAAACCATCAACCAACATCCTATTAAACGGCATAAAACTGAGGACTTTCTACCTTAAATCAGGAACAAGACAGGGGTGTCCACTCTCTCCACTCTTATTCAACGTGGTGCTAGAAGTTCTGGCCAGAGCAATCAGACAAGACAAAGAAATAAAAGGCATCCATATCGGAAAAGAAGAAGTAAAGCTATCACTTTTTGCTGATGATATGATCCTATACATCGAAAACCCGAAGGACTCCACAAAAAGATTATTAGAAACAATAAACCAATACAGTAAGGTCGCAGGATACAAAATTAACATACAAAAGTCCATAGCCTTTCTATATGCCAACAATGAAATATTAGAAAACGAACTCAAAAAAATAATCCCCTTCACGATTGCAACAAAAAAAATAAAATACCTAGGAATAAACATAACAAAGAACGTAAAGGACCTATATAATGAAAATTACAAAGCATTGTTAAGGGAAATCGAAAAAGATACAATGAGATGGAAAAATATTCCTTGTTCCTGGATAGGAAGAATAAATATAATCAAAATGGCCATATTACCCAAAGCAATATACAAATTTAATGCAATTCCCATCAAAATCCCTATGAGATTTTTTAAAGAAATGGAACAAAAAATCATCAGATTTATATGGAACTATAAAAAACCCCGAATAGCCAAAACAATCCTAAGGAAAAAGAATGAAGCTGGGGGCATTACAATACCTGACTTTAAACTATATTATAGGGCCACAATAATCAAAAAAGCATGGTATTGGCAAAAAAATAGACACTCAGACCAATGGAACAGAATAGAAAGCCCAGAAATAAAACCACATATATATGGTCAAATAATCTTTGATAAAGGGGCCAACAACACACAATGGAGAAAAGAGAGCCTCTTCAACAAATGGTGTTGGGAAAACTGGAAAGCCACATGCAAAAGAATGAAACTCGACTACAGCCTGTCCCCGTGTACTAAAATTAATTCAAAATGGATCAAAGACCTAAATATAAGACCTGAAACAATAAAGTACATAGAAGAAGACATAGGTACTAAAATCATGGACCTGGGTTTTAAAGAACATTTTATGAACTTGACTCCAATGGCAAGAGAAGTGAAGGCAAAGATAAATGAATGGGACTACATCAGAATTAAAAGTTTTTGCTCAGCAAGAGAAACTGATATCAAAATAAACAGACAGCCAACTATATGGGAACTGATATTTTCAAACGACAGCTCAGATAAGGGCCTAATATCCAAAATTTACAAAGAACTCATAAAACTCAACAACAAACAAACAAACAATCCAATAAAAAAATGGGAAGAGGACATGAACAGACACTTCTCCCAGGAAGAGATACAAATGGCCAACAGATATATGAAGAGATGCTCAGCTTCATTAGTTATTGGAGAAATGCAAATCAAAACTACAATGAGATACCACCTCACTCCTGTTAGATTAGCTATTATCAACAAGACGGGTAATATCAAATGTTGGAGAGGCTGTGGAGAAAAGGGAACCCTCATTCACTGTTGGTGGGACTGTAAAGTAGTACAACCATTATGGAGGAAAGTATGGTGGTTCCTCAAAAAACTGCAAATAGAACTACCTTATGACCCAGCAATCCCTCTACTGGGTATATACCCCGAAACCTCAGAAACATTGATACGTGAAGACACATGTAGCCCCATGTTCATTGCAGCACTGTTCACAGTGGCCAAGACATGGAAACAACCAAAAAGCCCTTCAATAGAAGACTGGATAAAGAAGATGTGGCACATATACACTATGGAATACTACTCAGCCATAAGAAATGATGACATCAGATCATTTACAGCAAAATGGTGGGATCTTGATAACACTATAAAGAGTGAAATAAGTAAATCAGAAAAAAACAAGAACTACATGATTCCATACATTGGTGCAACATAAAAATGAGACTAAGAGACATGGACAAGAGTGTGGTGGTTACCAAGGGTGGGGGGGGAGGGAGGACATGGGAGGGAGGGAGAGAGTTAGGGGGAGGGGGAGGGGCACAGAGAACTAGATAGAGGGTGACGGAGGACAATCTGACTTTGGGCGAGGGGTTTGCAACATAATTTGATGACAAAATAACCTAAACATGTTTTCTTTGAATATATGTACCCTGATTTATTAATGTCATCCCATTACCATTAATAAAAATTTATTAAAAAAAAAAAAAAAAAAGACATGCTGGCAATGTGGGAGAAGCTTTCAAGTTTCATTGAAAAGAAACATCAAGAAAAAGTTTCAACTTATCATGCTTCAGCACTTTTTAATGACACTTGTTTGTCACATTTCCGAAACATTTTAAAAGGCAGGCAAAAGCAAACCTCTTTGGATAGATTTTTATTCAGAAGTCCTGCAAGTGAAAGTGCCGAAAGCGCAGCCAAAAAGGCAAAAACAGGTGATGATTAAATGAAAAATATGTAATGTTAAGCTTAAGTTAAGTTTAAAGTTAAGAAAGTACATTTTTTACAATTGTTTTTGTGGTTTCATTTTAAGTAAAGAAAGTGCAGTTTTAGTTTAGTTTAAAGTAAAGAAAATACAATTTTAGTTTACATCAAGTGTTAAGAAAGTGCAGTTTTAGCCTGGCCAGGCGGTGGCGCAGTGCACGGAGTATCAGACTTGGATGCGGAGGACCCAGGTTCGAGACCCTGAGATCTCCGGCTTGAGCGCGGGCTCATCTGGTTTGAGCAAAGCTACCAGCTTGGACCCAAGGTCGCTGGCTTGAGCAAGGGGTTACTCGGTCTGCTGAAGGCCCACGGTCAAGGCACATGTGAGAGGGCAGTCAATGAACAAGTAAGGTGTCTCAATGAACAACTAAGGTGTCGCAATGAAAACTGATGATTGATGCTTCTCATCTCTCTCCGTTCCTGTCTGTCTGTCCCTGTCTATCCCTCTCTCTGACTCTCTGTCTCTGGGAAAAAAAAAACAAGTGCAGTTTTTAGTTTACGTGTCTACAGTGCCTGCATCCCTTCCTCCCTCCCTCCCTCCTCTGCTATTCACCTCCATTAGCCACACTCGTCTGTCTCCAAGGTAAGAATACAGTACTAAATAACATTTTTCCTTTTATTTTATATATTTTGTTATGCATTGGTAAAGTATACATGTGTGCTTCTTAATTAAAAACATGTCTTTTTCATAATTTAGGATGGTTTGGGGATGTTTCACAGGGCTGGAACGGATTAAATATATTTCAGTTATTTTAAATGGGAAAAAAATGTTTGATATGCGAGTTGACTGACTTACGAGCTCGGTTACAGAACGAATTAAACTTGATTCTCAAGGTACCACTGTACTGAAAGTGGCCCCCTATACAGATTAGTAGAGTTGTTTTGTCTACATAGGTCTTTTCTATTCAGAACCTATCCTGCAATTTCTTGCTACCTAACCTCCAAAATCCAATCTTTGCCTCCTCCAGGCTCTCATTAGGTTCTTTCCTTCCTCCCATGGTACCAAAGTTGTTTCCACAGTAGTTATGCTCATCTCCTTGATTTTTCCTCTCCAGGAGCATAATCCCTTTCCTACTCTACTTATGGTAAAATATCTAAAAAGAGACGGTTTGTATATTTTAGTCCAGTTCTCTAGCTGCTTTTATTTTTATTGATTTGAGAGAGGGAGACAGGAAAGGGGAGAGAGAGCAAGGAGAGGGATGAGAAGCCTCAATTTGTAGTTGTGTTACTTTAGTTATTCACTCACTGCTACTGCTACTCACACATGACTTGACCAGGGGGCTCAAGCCAAGTTAGTGACCCCTTGCTCAAGCCAACAACCCTGGGATCATGTCAATGATCCCATGATCAAGCCGGTAACCTCAGGGTTTTGAACCAGGTACCTCAGCATTCTGGGTCTACGCTCTATCCACTGTACCACAAATGGTCAGGTCAAGTTTACCAGCTGTTTATAACAACAGGGTAAAGACTCCTTATTACTTCACCATAACCAGAGATGAAATTACTAATTTTTTTTTTCCGTATTTTTCTGAAGCTGGAAATGGGGAGAGGCAGTCAGACAGACTCCCGCATGCGCCTGACCGGGATCCACCCGGCACGCCTACCAGGGGCCACGCTCTGCCCACCAGGGGGCGATGCTCTGCCCCTCCGGGGCGTCGCTGTGCCGCGACCAGAGCCACTCCAGCGCCTGGGGCAGAGGCCAAGGAGCCATCCCCAGTGCCCGGGCCATCTTTGCTCCAATGGAGCCTCAGCTGCGGGAGGGGAAGAGAGAGACAGAGAGGAAGGGGGGGGGGGGGATTGAGAAGCAAATGGGCACTTCTCCTGTATGCCCTGGCCGGGAATCGAACCTCGGTCCCCCGCACACCAGGCCGATGCTCTACCGCTGAGCCAACCGGCCAGGGCCGAAATTACTAATTTTTAAAACAAAATTAAAGACATGTATTTTAGCTGATCGTGTGAATTTAAAGAATAAATAAGTGCATCTACCACTTATTTATACATTAATAAATACATTAACTACCCAAAAAGAAACAATAAGCATATCATATACTGGTTTTTAACATTTCCAAAAGAGAAAAAGGGAACTAATATTAGATCCTTAAAACAACTTTAGATGAATATTATTGTCTCCATTATGATGAGGCTCAAAAGTTAATACCTTGCCCAGGTGACAAAGATATCAAGTGGAAAGTTTAATATTTTAACCCAGTTAACAATAAAAAACATTTTTAAAGATCTATTACCACACTGTATCCCATTATTTCTCACCACAGATACCACATGAGATTTAGCTTACCAAACTGAATTTATGAAAATATCATGTGTTTTACTAAAGCCAGGTTATTATTAACAATCAATCTGGTCAGCGTGGGTCAAATACTTACCACAATGAGTTGAGATTATTTCATACAAATGTAATGATACAACGTCATTATTAGCTTATATGGCATTTTGACAAATAGATGTGTATTTATTTAAATATAAAATCGGCATTTTAACATATTTTAAACAGCTTGTGGATCTCTGGTTTTAATTCTTTCAAGCCAGTGAACCCCTAAGAAAAACATATTTCCTATTTCTTGTAAGTAGACATTACATTCACCATATAATGTTGGACATCACAAGAATGTAAGTTCCATCAATGTTTTAACCATAAGCCTGACCAGGCAGTGGCATAGTAGAAGGAGTATCGGACTGGGATGCAGAGGACCCAGGTTCGAGCCTTGAGGTCACCGGTTTGAGTGCGGGCTAATCGACTTGAGTGTGGGATCATAGACATGACCTCATGGTCGCTGGCTTGAGCCCAAGGGTCTGGGTTTCTGGCCTGACTGGAGCACCCCCCCCCCCATAAAGACACATATGAGAAAGCACATGAACAACTAAGGTGCTGCAACTACAGGTTGATAATCTCATCTCTTTCCCTTCCTGTCTGTCCCTGTCTATCTGTCTCACTTAAAAAAAAAAAAAAAAAAGACAAACATCTGTCTGAGTGTCATTTAACAGGTAAATGTACCTGTTCCAACTTACATACAAATTCAATTTAAGAACAAGCCTACAGAACCTCTCTCATTCAGGGCCTGCCTGTATACTGATGTGCTGTGAGAATGATTCGTGCTGATTCCACATGGAAAGGGCATGGAAGTTCTACATTGGGATCCTCCCAGGTTTTGTCCTATATGTCTCTTTATCTGGCTGGTTCTGAATTGTAACCTTTAAAATAAAACCATAATAGTAAATATAGCACTTTCCTGAGTTCTGTGAGTCATTCTAGCAAATTATCAAACCTTGAGTAGATCATGGGAACTTGTAGCTGGCATCTGACATGGGGGCTGTCTTACTAGCGACTGTGCCCTTCAACCTGTGGAAGCTGACAATAGCTCCAGGTGGCTGGAGTCAAAATTGAATGATATTGCAGTCAGTGTCAGAATAAAAGCCAACCAAGGATTTCTGTAATTTTTTTTAAGTGAGAACAGGGGAGAGAGAAAGACAGACTAACGCATCCAGTGGACCCAACCAGTATCCACCTGGAAACCACCCCTCATCCCCCCACCCTGTCTTGGGCCAATGCTCTGCCCATCTGAACCATGCTTGCAACCAAGCTATTTTTAGTGCCTGAGGTAGAGGCTGCACAGAGCCATCCTCAGCACCTGGGGTGACATGCGCTAATCAATCGAGCCATAACTACAGGAAGAGAAGTAACAATAAGTGAGAGAAGGAGGAGGCAGAGAGGAGAGAAGCAGATGGTGGCCTCTCCTGTGTGCCCTGACCAGAAATCGAACCCAGGACTTCCACAAGCTGGGTCAACATTCTACTGCTGACCAAACCAGCCTGGGCCGATTTTTGTAAAATTTGACATGCTGGTTCTAAAATTCTAATGAGACTATAAAGGGAAGGAAATAACAAATAGCTTTTCAATAGCCTTATTACACAGGACTTACTTTAAAGCTAAAGTAAATAAAACTATGTGGTGAAGGAAACACCAGTATAACAAACAGAACCTAGAAACTGACCCACACAGACACAGAAACTGGTATATGAGAGGTGGCATTACAAATTAGTGAAGGTAAAAACACCTCATACATTACACAAAATTAAATTCCAGCAGGTTTAAGATTATAATGTGACAAACAAAACTTTTAGACAGAAATATAGGTGACTTCGAACCTCAGAATCATAAAAAGGGGTTTTTGAACAAGATATAGAAAGTGTAACTGTAAAAAAGAAATTCGACGTCTACCATATTTCCCCATGTATAAGATGCATACTTCTTTGAAAAATGTGGGGTCTAAAAACTGGGTGTGTCTTACACAGTGGTTGTAGTTTTTTACTTGCATTTCCTGGTTTTTTTCGCACTTGTTTTTGCGCTCATTGTTGAAGACAGTAATTCATCATCAGACATAGATGAGGACAAGCTAATGGATGGGAGTTTTCATAGTAATAAGGAGTTGTATGCATTTTATGAATAAAACTTGAGTTCAGCCTGACCAGGTGGTGGCGCAATGGATAAAGCATCGGATTGGGATGTGGAGGACTCAGTTCGAGACCCCAAAATCGCCAGCTTGATCATGGGCTCATTTGGTTTGAGCAAAGCTCACCAGCTTGGACCCAAGGTCGCTGGCTTGAGCAAGAGGTTACTTGGTCTGCTGTAGCCCCACGGTCAAGGCACATATGAATGAGAAAGCAATCAATGAATAACTAAGGTGTCACAACGAAAGACTAATGATTGATACTTCTCATCTCTCTCCGTTCCTGTCTGTCTGTCCCTATCTAACCCCCCCTCTCTCTGTCTCTGTAAAAAAAAACAAAAAAAAAAAACACTTGAGTTCAATAACTTTATGTAATACATTATTTTTTTCAAATTTCGGGCCCCAAAATCAAGGTGCGCCTTATACATGGGAGCATCTTATACATGGGGGAAAACAGTATACTAACACTGAAATGTGAGTTTGGATTAACAAGAGATACTCTAAAAATAGTAGGCCAGCCCTGGCCGGTTGGCTCAGTGGTAGAGCGTCGGCCTGGCGTGCAGAAGTCCCGGGTTCGATTCTTGGCCAGGGCACACAGGAGAAGCGCCCATCTGCTTCTCCACCCCTCCCCCTCTCCTTCCTCTCTGTCTCTCTCTTCCCCTCCCGCAGCGAGGCTCCATTGGAGCAAAGATGGCCCGGGCGCTGGGGATGGCTCCTTGGCCTTTGCCTCAGGCTCTGGAGTGGCTCTGGTCGCAACAGAGTGACGCCCCGGAGGGGCAGAGCATCGCCCCCTGGTGGGCAGAGCGTCACCCCCTGGTAGGCGTGCCAGGTGGATCCCGGTCAGGCGCATGCGGGAGTCTGTCTGACTGTCTCTCCCGGTTTCCAGCTTCAGAAAAATACAAAAAAAAAAAAAAAAAAAGAAAAAAAAAAAAATAGTAGGCCAGGCCAGATAGCTTAGCATTGTCCCAAAATGCAAAAGTTGCAGGTTTGATTTCCAGTCAGGGCACATATTAGAATCAACCAATGAGCCTGACCAGGTGGTGGCACAGTGAATAAAGCGTCAGACTGGGATGCAGAGGACCTAGGTTTGAAACCCCGAGGTTGCTGGCTTGAGCAAGGGGTTACTCGCTCTGGTCAATGCACATGAGAAAGCAATCAGTGAACAACTAAGGAGTTGCAATGAAGTGTTGATGCTTCTCATCTCTCTCCCTTCCTGCCTGTCTGTATCTGTCCCTCTGTCTCTTTCTCTCTCAAAAAAAAAAAAAAAAAGAATCAACCAATGAATGTAACTGGAACAACAAATTTATGTTTCTTTCTATCTCTCTGTAAAATCAATAAAAAACTAAAAATAATAAAATAAAAATAGTAAAAAAGGTAAGTGTATTATGATATTTACAATGCAAATAAAAATGACAAATTGACATTAAAATACAGAATTGCCACAAATCAGTAAAAACAGACAACCACAAAGAAAATGAGGAAGGCTATTATAGAATGACAAGTTACAGAGGGGAAAACTGAATAACTGAAAAACATGAAAAAATGTTCTACCTTATCAGACTAACAATAAAAAACTAATTCACAACCACATCAAAAACTTGAAAGTCTGACAATACCAAGTGTTGATTATCAAGGTAAATGGGAACCTGCATACAGTACTAACAGTGTATAAATTGATAAAGCCTACAGTAATCTGGCTATACCAACGCTAAAACAAAAACTTATATACCTTTCAGCCCAGCAATTCCACCTCTTAGGCAAAGCCACTAGAAAGTTCATTACAGTATTCCTTTTTTTTCTTTTTCTAGATTTTATTTATTCATTTTTAGAGCAAGAGGGGAGAGAGAGGGAGAGAGGGAGGAAGGGAGGAAGGGAAAAAGAGAGAAAGAGAGAGAGAGAGAGAGAGAGAGAGAGAGAGAGACAGGAAGCATCAACTCCCATATGTGCCTTGAGTATGCAAGCACAGGGTTTCAAATCAGCGACCTCAGTGGTCCAGGTTGACGCTTTATCCACTGTGCCACCACAGGTCAGGTCCACAAAATTACTCTTAATAGCACAAAAATAAACCTAAATATCCGTTTTTTTTAAATTACAGTATTCTCATGTAACAAGATAATATTTTTATTCTTATTTTTTTTCTTACCACTCAGACTGCATTCTCTCCCTCTTACTCTCCCAAAGGAAGAGAAGAACGATCATTAATGGCAAAAGGCTGTTGCACAAGCAACACCAAGAGCCGGCTTCACACTCAGGAGAGAACACTGCAACTCCTCCTCGTGGTTTCGGGTACTCTACACAAGCAGAGAAACTTCTCTAGTAACAAACTATAGAAATGATCCCTGAAAGTACAGTCTTGTAACAAGATAATATTGTAGCAATTAAATAACTATAGTAACATTCACCAACTGTGTTGAGGGGAGGAAGCTGTAGAAGAATGAGTGCAGTATTATACCGTTTACATATAAAGTTGTAAAGCATATAAATCATACCATATATTGTTTATGGATACATAAAATAAATACTCTTAATATAAAACTGTTTGTGGGAATAATAAAATCCAAAATTCAGGACAGTGGTTACCTGTGGGAATGGAGGAAAGAAGATCAGAACAGGAGTAACACACAGAGGGCTTTAAATAAATCTGTTAATATCTTAAAAAATAAAAGCAAAAGTAAAGATACTGAAAGAAAAAGGCACATCCTAGAAAAGTTCAGAACCCGGGAGATTTTATAAAATTCATAAAATTCTTTCAGGGAAGAAAAGAAACTCACTTACAAAGGAACAAGAATCAGATTGACAGATTTCTCATCAGCAACAGTGGATGCTAGAAGATAAAAGAGCAACATTGTCAAAGTTCTAGGGGGGAGTTGTTTGAACACTCAGAACAGGGGCAAAAATAAATATATATTTGGACATGTAAGAACTCAAAGTTCACCACTTAGAAATCCTGTTTGAAAAAGAGTACAATACAACAAAAGACTTCATCTAAGACGAAAAATACAGAAATCAAACACAGTGATGAACAAGTAAACTACTAAGACATACAGTTTAGTTTAGTTTAAATAACTGAGAAACATAAAAATAAATGGACAATATGGAACTAAAATCCCAGGTAGTTAAAACATGGAGGTTGGGTGTGGGACTGAGAGGCAGGATCAGGGAGGGAGTCCATTAAGATTCTTATAGCCCTGGCCACATAACTCAGTTAGAGCATGGACTGGATACACCAAGGTTGCGGGTTTGCTCTCTAGTTTGGGCACATTCAAGGCGCAACCAATGAGTGCACAAATGAATAAAATAATAAGATGATGTTTTTTTTGCTCTCTCTAACTAAAAAAAAACTAAAATATAACATAAATCAATAAAAAAAAGATTCTTACATTGCTTTGTATATATTATAGTTATTAAAGCAATTTATTGTGCTATAGTGTATCAACCTTAGAAAAGACAAAGAAAATGTCCCAATATTAATTTCCTTGTGTATAGTTTGCATTATTGATAATTCTAGCTTAAGAAATATGTATAATTTCTTTAAGTGCTAACTTTGTCTTTCAAGACAATGGAACTGCCCTTCATTAATTAAATGGCCTGAGACCAGACTTTAATTGTAACTCAAGTTACATTACAGGTTTCAGTTACTCACAGTGTCTAAAAGCATGTATAATGGTTAGAGAAACAATTGCTCCTAACATGGAATTCAACTCACTTATTTCTGCTACAGAATCTTTCAAATTAATCAAGAATTACTTAGCAACTATCAACCCACACAAACAACACACATTTACTCAGGTACTTCCTATCTATCTAATGCACTCAATACACACAATACACATGTTTTACATATCTGTTTCTCAATTTAGAATGGTATTTCAGTTTATTTGAAGTTCCATTTCTTTCTTTGTAGGGAGGGGGGAAACCAAAGGAAAATCCAACAATTAAATCTTTACCCAGAAGAACATAGCAATCTCTAAAATTACAACAAAACTTTTTTTGCAAATGACAATGAGAGACTACCTCAGTTAAAAAAGCTTTACAGGCCCTGGCCGGTTGGCTCAGTGATAGAGCGTCGGCCTGGCATACAGGAGTCCCGGGTTCGATTCCCGGCCAGGGCACACAGGAGAAGCGCCCATCTGCTTCTCCACCCCTCCCTCTCTCCTTCCTCTCTGTCTCTCTCTTCCCCTCCCGCAGCGAGGCTCCATTGGAGCAAAGATGGCCCGGGCGCTGGGGATGGCTCCCTGGCCTCTGCCCCAGGCGCTGGAGTGGCTCTGGTCCCAACAGAGCGCACCCCCCCCGTGGGCGTGCCGGGTGGATCCCGGTCCGGCGCACAAGGGAGTCTGTCTGACTCTCTCCCGTTTCCAGCTTCGGAAAAATACAAAAAATAAAAATAAAAAATAAAAATAAATTAAAAGGCTTTACATGTGAAAGAATACAATTGAATATCAATGCCAAGAAAGTTTAATATAAAGTTACTTTTACCATATTTCCACATATAAGATGCTCCCATGTATAAGATGTACCTTAAATTTGGGGCCTGAAATTTGAAAAAAGTATATTACATAAAGTTATTGAACTCAAGTTTTATTCATCATAAAATTCACACAACTCATCACTGTCAAAAACTCCCATCCATTCATTTGCTTGTCCTCATTTGTGTCTGATGACGAATCACTGTCTTCAACAATGAACACAAAAACAAGTGTAAAAAAGCTGGAAATGCAAGTAAAAAAAACCTTACAACCAACCGCTGTATAAGACGCACCCAATTTTTAGACCTCACATTTTTTTAAAAGGGTGTGTCTTACACATGGGGAAATATGGTAATTATCTTAACAACATAAATAAGATACTCCAAAAAACTTCCCTTAACAAAATGTTAAGTATCTATTTAACATACAACTCAAAAATTCACAAAAACCATAAAAGCTGTAAAATAAGATATATCACCATAATCTATTTATTCAGAGTAAGCTTTTAGTAAACTATACAATTAACACAGCTAGTTCTTCAAATAGAGCTTGTATATGTTTATCAGAATTCTGAATTTTAAAAAATAGGGAATCACACCCTTCCCCCATTAACCCTGGGCTTTTTTGGACAATTTTTCCACAAGAAATGGAACTGTTAACTACCCACTCTACTCCAGAAACCTGGGAATCATGTTAAACTCTTCTCACTCAAAGACCTTCTCATATTAATTCTACCTACAAAATATCAGATCTAAGGCCCTGGCCGGTTGGCTCAGCAGTAGAGCATTGGCCTGGCGTGTGGAAGTCCAGGGTTCAATTCCCTGGTCAGGGCACACAGGAGGCACCCATCTGCCTCTCCACACTCCCTCCCCCCCTTTCTCTTTATCTCTCTCTTCCTGTCCTGCAGCCAAGGCTCCACTGGAGCAAAGTTGGTCCCGTTAGGATGGCTCCATGGCCTCCGCCTCAGGCGCTAGAATGGCTCTGGTTGCAACAGAGCAAC
This sequence comes from Saccopteryx bilineata, assembly GCF_036850765.1. Classification (NCBI taxonomy): domain Eukaryota; kingdom Metazoa; phylum Chordata; class Mammalia; order Chiroptera; family Emballonuridae; genus Saccopteryx; species Saccopteryx bilineata. The sequence goes on along the minus strand of NC_089490.1, from coordinate 343,096,547 downwards.
GCCCCAGAAGGGCTGCGCATCACCCCCTGGTGGGCTTGCAGGGTGGATCCCAGTTGTGCGCATGCAGGAGTCTATCTTTCTTCCTCCCCACTTCTCACTTCAGAAAAATACAAAAATAAAAAAATCAGATCTAGCCTTTCTTCTAACTCCCCACAGGGACTGCCCCAATTCATATCTCACCAATAATATTATAACAACCTCTAACTGATTTCCCTACCCTCAAGCTGCCCACTCTGCTCTTCAACAACTCAAAAAATTTTAGCTTTCAGAAATAAAAATTTCAGGTCACAGCTAGTGGAGACAATATAAAACGTCTCAGAGAAATTGAACTGGGTTTTGTTTTGTTTTGTTTTGTTTTTAAAGGTAAAATAGGGAAGTAATATTGACTTTTCCCTGAGATGTCTTGGAAAAGATAAAACATTTTAAAACTATATTTTTAGGCCTGACCAGGTGGTAGCACAGTAAGTAGACAGAGCATCAGTCTCAGATGCAGAGGACCCAGGTTTGAAACCCATGGTCACCAGCTTAAGCCCAATGGTCACTGGCTTGAGCAAGGAGTCACTGGTTGGGTTGGAGCTCCCAGGTCAAGGCACGTATGAGAAAGCAATCAATGAACAACTAAGGTGCTGCAACTAAGTTGATGCTTCTCATCTCTCTCCCTTTCTGTCTGTCTCTGTCTGTCTCTCTCAGAAAATCTGTATTTTTAGGATTCCTATAAAAAGTAAAAAACTTACTGCACATCAAAAGGTCCCCGGTTCAGAGCCCTGGCCGGTTGGCTCAGTGGTAGAGCGTCAGCCTGACATGCAGAAGTCCTGGGTTCGATTCCCGGCCAGGGCACACAGGAGAGGCACCCATTTGCTTCTCCACCCCTCCCCCTCTCCTTCCTCTCTGTCTCTCTCTTCCCCTCCCGCAGCGAGGCTCCATTGGAGCAAAGATGGCCCAGGCGCTGGGGATAGCTCCTCGGCCTCTGCCCCAGGCGCTAGAGTGGCTCTGGTCGCGACAGAGACGCCCCGGAGGGGCAGAACATCACCCCCTGGTGGGCGTGCCGGGTGGATCCCGGTTGGGCGCATGCGGGAGTCTGTCTGTCTCTCCCCGTTTCCGGCTTCAGAAAAATACAGAAAAAAAAAAAAAAAGGTCCCCGGTTCAGATCCAGGTGCCCCCTCCAAAAAAAAACTAAAAAACTTAGAAGACAGTGGTTAACACATATGATTTCGCATACAGTTAAGACATTGTATAACCATATAATTCAAGAAAGGAATTGAAAGATTGCACAAAAATATTCTGTCTTGAACTTCTAAGGTACTATTATAACACCCAAGATGGAGAGGACCTGCGAGGAAACACCTGAGGAAAAGAGGGAGGTTGGAGGAGAGGAAGGTAAGAGGGGAGAAGAGGGGAGGGGAGGGGAGGGGAGGGGGGGGAGGGGAGGGGGGAGGGGAGGGGAGAGGAGGTGCAGAAGAAGGAAGAAAAACAAGTGGAGGGAGACAAATTCAGTAGTATAATCTTTTTGTTTGTTTGTTTTTGTTTTTTTTACAGAGACAGAGAGAGTCAGAGAAAGGGATAGATAGGAACAGACAGACAGGAACGGAGAGATGAGAAGCATCAATCATTACTTTTTCATTGCAACACCTTAGTTGTTCATTGATTGCTTTCTCATATGTGCCTTGACCACGGGCCTTCAGCAGACCGAGTAACCTCTTGCTTGAGCCAGCAACCTTGGCTCCAAGCTGGTGAGCTTTTGCTCAAACCAGATGAGCCCGCACTCAAGCTGGCGACCTCGGGGTCTCGAACCTGGGTCCTCGGCATCCCAGTCTGACACTCTACCCACTGCGCAAACACCTGGTCAGGCAATAGTAGTATAATCTTTATAAGCAATATCTAAAAGGAAAAGGAGAGTTAAACCCAGACAAACTTCTAGCAAATAAAGAAAAAGAAAAAATACTGATCAGGCAGTGGCGCAGTGAATAGAGCGTTGGACTGGGATGCGGAACGATCCAGGTTCGAGACCCCATGGTCGCCAGCTTGAGCGCGGGCTCATCTGGTTTGAGCAAAAAGCTCACCGGCTTGGACCCAAGGTCTCTGGCTCCAGCAAGGGGTTACCCGGTCTGCTGAAGGCCCACGGTCAAGGCACATATGAGAAAGCAATCAATGAACAACTAAGAAGTCGCAATGCACAACGAGAAACTAATGATTGATGCTTCTCATCTCTCTCCGTTCCTGTCTGTCCCTGTCTATCTCTGCCTCTGAAAAAGAAAAAATATATCAAATATTCATTATTACTAATTTGAAATGTGACATTTATTCATTCAACTAACATTTGAGTACCTACCATATGCTAAGTAGTATACTAGAAATAATGTAAAAAAAGGCAAAATGAATTCTTTATGGAACTTACAATCGGTCACCGACATGTTGTCTTCGTTTAATTTAACATATTTATTTATTTTTAATTTTAAAGAAAATACTACAAGGCATTTATAACTCATGTGTCCCAATTTCATTTTCTCATGTGGTCTGAAGTTCCTCAGCCACAAATCTTTTAGATAAGCTAATGCCTAAAGTTAACAACTGCCTGTACACTCCAGAATGTTTCACACTTTTATGCCTTTTCCCATGCTGTTCCTTACCTAGAATGCTTTTCCATCTCCGACTCAACCATTCAAATTTACATAATGACTATAGTGATGCATGATATACCCTGGGGAAAGTTATGTACTTGCTTTTTTATATTCCCAAAGCAATTATACTTCTATATAATTGTTTGCATAACTAGATTCATGGAAACATGACCATGTAGACATAATTCAAATATAAGCTGTCTGCAAAACATACACTCTGGAATCAAAGTTACAAGGAGGTTAAAAGGATGGAAAAAGATATACCATGAAAAACAGTAACCAAAAGACAGCTGGAGTGGCTATGCTAATGCTGAAACAAATGACCTTTCGACAAAAGTGTAAGCAAAGTACCAGGACAAATAGGTGGGAACAGACATTCCTGACTACACATCATAAATGGCTGTTGCCCTTTTTCCCCCCTAGTGCTTGGCGCTGACTGGCTGCACTCTTCTATCCTCTACTGCCACTCCTCCTCCTGGAACAGCCAACACCATGGGTTTTGCAGACCTGAAAAGTCCCACCAGCCTCCAGGTACTCAAGACTATCTGGGAGACAAGAGCCACACCAAGGGGTATGTGCCATCAAAAGCAGATGTGGCAGTAGTTGAAACAGCCCACCACCTGCCAACTTGCATCATCCCTCACGTTGGTATAATCATCACATCAAGTCTTACGAAAGGAAAAGGCCAGCCTGCTAGGAATGAAAAAGCTTTGGACAAGTATGGCCCTGCTAATGTGGAAGACACCACAGGAAGTGGAGCTACAGATAGTGAAAATAATGGTGACATTGATCTCCTAGGATCTGATAAGGAGGAAGAAAGCAAAGAGGCTAAGTAAGAGAAGAACCCAAGTGAAGAACACTGGCACAGTATGAGTCAAAGAAAGCTAAAACCTGCACTTGTTACCAGTCTTCCATCTTACTAGGTGTGAAACCTTGGGCTAATGAGTTGGATATGGCAAAATTAGTGAAGTGTGTCAGGAGCATTCAAACAGATGGTTCTGTTTGGGACTCTTCTAAACTGATTCCAGTTGAGTATGGAATTTAAAAAAACTTCAAATATACACTCTGATCAGGTAGCTCAGTTGGTTAGAGCATCATCCGAATACAGCAAGGTTGCAGGTTTGATTCCTGGTCAGAGAGCACTTGCAGGAATCAACCACTGAGTGTGTAAATAAGTGGAACAACAAGTCATTTCTCTCACTTTCTCTCCCTTCCTCTCCAAAGTCAATAAAAAAACAAAAAAATCTGCCTAACCAGTGTGGCAGTGGATAGATGTTGACTTAAGGCACTGAGGACCCAGGTTTGAAACCCCGAGGTCGCCGTCTTGAGTGTGGGCTCACCAGCTTTAGCGTGGGATTGCTAGCTTGAGCAAGGGGTCACTGGCTCGGTTGGAGACCCCAGATCAAGGCATGTATGAGAAAGCAATCAACAAATAACTAAACTGCTGCAGCTACAAGCTGATGCTTCTCATCTCCCTCCCTATCTGTCTGTCTGTCTCTCTCTCACTTAAAACAAAAAAATAAAAAGAATTCCTATGGGAGATACTAATGTGTAGCAAGAAATAGGTAATTAAATCACCTGATTATAATAAAGGTTGAAAACCACTTGAAGAAAAAACAAGACCACTTCTTCACTTAGGGTAAGTGGAATTTGTAACAGTAAGGGAACAAACCCTGTGTTGTTTTTTTGTTTTTTTTTAGTCTTTTTTTAAATTTAATTTAATTTTTTATTTATTTTTAGAGAGGAGAGAGAGAGGGAGAGAGAGGAGAGAGAGACAGAGAGAGAGAAGGGGGGGAGGAGCTGGAAGCATCAACTCCCATATGTGCCTTGACCAGGCAAGCCCAGGGTTTCGAACTGGCGACCTCAGCATTTCCAGGTCAACGCTTTATCCACTGTGCCACCACAGGTCAGGCAACCCTGTGTTTTTGATGACAGTGAACAAAACATTACAACTATAGGAGATGGAGTCTTCAAAAACATTCAAAAAGAAAATTATTTCCAAGTCGGAGGAAGATTAAGGTTGTCCTAAGTAAAGATGAACAGGAAAAGATCCATGTTCAAGGCATTCAATTGTACCTATGAACTTGTATGTCTTTACTTTTAATATATACATATCTCAGTACCCCATTATAATAGTATACTGTTAACACTCACACTGAGCCTGACCAGGCGGTGGCGCAGTAGATAGAGCATCGGACTGGGATGCGGAAGGACCCAGGTTCGAGACCCCGAGGTTGCCAGCTTGAGCGAGGACTCATCTGGCTTCAGCAGCAAAAAAAAAAAAAGAAAAAAGCTCACCAGCCAAGGGGTTACTGGATCTGCTGAAGGCCCTAGGTCAAGGCACATATGAGAAAGCAATCAATGAACAACTAAGGTGTCGCAACGAAAAACTGATGATTGATGCTTCTTATCTCTCTCTGTTCCTGTCTGTCTGTCCCTATCTATCCCCCTCTCTGACTCTCTCTGTCCCTGTAAAAAAAAAAAATTTTTTTTAATTAATTAATTTTAAAAAATACTGGCCCTGGCCGGCTGGCTCAGTGGTAGAGCGTTGGCCTGGCGTGCGGGAGTCCCGGGTTAGATTCCTGGCCAGGGCACACAGGAGAGGCGCCCGTCTGTTTCTCCACCCCTCCCCCTCTCCTTCCTCTCTGTCTCTCTCTTCCCATCCCGCAGCCAGAGCTCCATTGGAGCAAAAGATGGCCCGGGCGCTGGGGATGGCTCCTTGGCCTCTGCCCCAGGCGCTAGAGTGGCTCTGGTCTCGACAGAGCAATGCCCCGGATGGACAGAGCATCGCCCCCTGCTGGGCGTGCCAGGTGGATCCCGGTCGGGCGCATGCGGGAGTCTGTCTGCCTCCCCGTTTCCAGCTTCAGAAAAATACAAAAAAAAAAAAAAAAAAAATACTCATACTGATACCATAAGAACTTTTTAAAGTAAAAAAGCATAAATGAATAGAAAGCATGACATAATGTGACTCAGAAGCCTCGATCATTGTTCAGTGTTCAGACCAAGACCATGGTACTGAAGATCACATTACAATCTTAAGTTCATAGTTGAGGGGACAGTACAGTGTTTAAGAGCTAGTCTCAAAGCCAAATTTACCCAGTTTAAAATTCCCACAGCACTATAAACTATCTTTGTACTATCAAATTTTCCTCCAATTCCTTAATGCTATGTAACTTGAGGCAAGTTACTTTACCTCTCTTAATAAATGAAAATAGTAACAGTAATAGAATGATTGTAAGGATTAAACACTCTACAGGGGTCCCCAAACTACGGCCCGCGGGCCACATGCGGCCCCCTGAGGACATTTATCCGGCAGTTTGTTGATTTAAATTTACTTGTTCTTTATTTTAAATATTATATTTCTTCCTGCTTTGTTTTTTTTACTTTAAAATAAGATATGTGCAATGTGCACAGGGATTTGTTCATAGTTTTTTTTTTATAGTCCAGCCCTCCAACAGTCTGAGGGACAGTGAACTGGCCCCCTGTGTAAAAAGTTTGGGGACCCCTGCTCTAGGTAGAAGACTTCAGTATATAGCCTGGCTCACAGTAAGCTCTAATAACTGTAACATTATCATTTATGGCATTCAACCTACAAAATTATGGTAAAGCGTGTATACTCCAAAGCCCCTCATTTTTGCATTTTTATAACTTATTTTTGTTTCTATCCAAGATGGGAATGGAGACGATAAAATTTAAAAGATAATTAAGGTAAAAAGGTCCAAAATATGGGAAAATAGGAAAGAAAAAGGATGAGACATAATTATCATGGTGAATCAAACCAGATAAGCTAGAAGAGAAATAGGCTATAAAATGAAAAGGCCATGAAGATAAAAAGTAAGACAAGGACAAACCACAAACCAGTTGATCAGTCAGAATTTACCATATAGGACAAAAATCTCTAAAATGAGGCATGTTATAGAATGCCTGGGTTCAGATGCCAGCCCACGTTAGCACTATTGGAGATCACTCCTTTACGGTTCTAATAAAGTAAAACTTTGCAAGACTTTAATGGGAATATAAATTAAGCTCCATTATATTTCTGATTAAACAAAGTTCTTTAAAATGTCCTGGTATATCCAAAACTCCAGACACCAAAAACAAGTTACAATTTGAAATAACTCATTCTATTTTTTCCCCTAAAACTGTTTTAACATTGAAACACTGAGGAAATGGCAATTACGTTTATTTGCAAAGCCAACTGTGAGGATGCTCAGGAGAAAAGAACAGAGTATCAAAGTAAATTCCCTGAAATATGCAGCATTCCAAGTCCCAAAGTTTCCTAACCAACATTATACTTTCCCTAAAAACAATGGCTGATGTTCAAAGTACATAACACTACCCATTTGTAAATAGGCTATTCTCCCCCAACCTTCTGTCCCATAACCAAAGTAAATCTTTTAAGTTCTATCTTTAATAAACACATCCTTTTCCATCTGAGTACAAGGTATCACCATTCACCCACTTATCTTCAACAAGACCTGGGACTCGATCTCCAAATCATTCATATATTTTGTGTGTGTGTGTGTGAGAGAGAGAGAGAGAGACAGAGAGACAGAGAGACAGACAGACAGACAGACAGACAGTGAGAGAGATGAGAAGCATCAACTCATAGTTGTGGCACCTTAGTTATACATTGATTGCTTTCTCATATGTGCCTTGACCCGGAAGTCTCCAGCAGAGTAAGTGACCTCTTGCTAATGCCAGCGACCTTTGACCTCAAGCCAGCAACCTTTGGCCTCAAGCCAGCAACCATGGGGTCAAGTCTATGATTCTATACTCAAGCCAGTGACCCTGTGCTCAAGGCTGATGATCCCACACTCAAACAGGTGACCTAGAGGTTTCGAACCTGGGTCTTCAGGATCCCAAGCCAATGGTCTATCCATTGTGCCACCACCTGGTCAGCCTCAAATTAGATCTTTAATCAGTACATTTGGATGAGACTTTGACACTAGTACAAGTCTTACCCTACTGCCAATTACTACCTCACTTGGCCCGCTATCTCAATCTTGCCTTACGACAATTAGGCAAAAGCCATGGGTATCCTTGAGTGAAAGAAATTATTTCAATACAAAGTCATCACCCTATTAACAGAAAAGCTTTCAGATTCACCTAAATTGAAAAAGAGGAGTAATAGTAAAAGAGTTGTGTGTAAAATTAGATAAATACTGAGGAAGCTGCAGTTCTATAATTTTCATTCACAGGATACTCTAGGCATTTAATTTGTATATTCTGGTTCTAAATGTGTTCTCAAACACAAAGACAGCCATCTGATAAATACCTCTCCACTACAAGAGGAATCAGTAAAAATATTTTCTGTAGTACAGGGCCAGAGGGTAATTACTTTAGGCTGTACAGGCTATAGTTCTTTGTCACACTCACTCAAACCTGCCTCTTTAGGGTAAAAGCAAACCATAGAAAATATGTAAACAAATGAACATGACTGTACCAATAACACTTTATTCAAAAAAAGCCAGTCAATGGGCCAGATATAGCTCACAAGCTGTAATCTGCCCACCCCTGCCTTAGACTATCACAGACTCCATTTTAACTTCCAATTACATGCATTCATTTTAATTTATTTTATTTTTATTTATTTATTTTTTACAGAGACAATGAGTCAGAGAGAGGGACAGACAGGGACGGAGAGAGATGAGAAGCATCAATTATTAGTTTTACATTGCCGTTGCAACACCTTAGTTGTTCATTGATTGCTTTCTCATATGTGCCTTGACCGCGGGCCTTCAGCAGACGGAGCAACCCCTTGCTGGAGCCAGTAACCTTGGGTTCAAGCTGGTGGGCTTTTGCTCAAACCAGATGAGCCACGCTCAAGCTGGAGACCTCGGGGTCTCGAACCTGGGTCCTCTGCATCCCAGTCCGAGGCTCTATCCATTGCGCCACCGCCTGGTCAGGCCATGCATTCATTTTAAATACAGTAATAGTTCTAATGAAATAGGACACAAAATCTGTTAATTCCAGTGCTAACATTGACTAACATGTCAATTACTTCCAATCAACAATGAAAAGTTTTGTTCTCTTACATTGGGTAAATCTTTTATATTTAAAAGTTTGTAAGATTTGCCTGACCAAGGCGGTAACGCAGTGGACAGAGCATCAGACTGGGACGCAGAAGACCCAGGTTTGAACCCCAAGATACCTGGCTTGAGTGTGGGTTCATCCAGCTTGAGTGTAGGATCATAGACATGATCCTATGGCAACTCACTTGAAGCCTAAGGTCGCTGGCTCAAGCAAGAGGTCACTCACTCTGCTGTAGCCCCCAGTCAAGGCACATATGAGAAAGCAATAAATGAACAGCTAAGGTGCCACAACGAAGAATTGATGCTTCTCATCTCTCTCCCTCTCTTTCTGGCTGTTCCTATCTGTTCCTCTCTCTATCTCTGCCACCAAAAAAAAAAAAAGGCCCTGGCCAGTTTGCTCAGTGGTGGAGCGTCCGCCTGGCATGCAGAGGTCCTGGGTTCGATTCCTGACCAGGGCACACAGGAGAAGCGCCCATCTGCTTCTCCACCCCTCCCCCTCTCCTTCCTCTCTGTCTCTCTCTTCCCCTCCCGCAGCCGAGACTCCATTGGAGCAAAGATGGCCCGGGCACTGGGGATGGCTCCTTGGCCTCTGCCCCAGGCGCTGGAGTGGCTCTGGTTGCGGCAGGGCTATGCCCCAGAGGGGCGGAGCGTCACCCCATGGTGGGCAGAGCTTCGCCCAGGGGCATGCCAGGTGGATCCCTGTCGGGCGCATGCGGGAGTCTGTCCGGCTGTCTCTCCCCGTTTCCGGCTTCGGAAAAAGACTAAATAAATAAATTAATAAATAAATAAAAAGAATACAAATCTAAATAAATTATAAAACAATACAGAGCTAAGGAAATTATAAAACAAAGTTCACTAAAATATTTACCATTAAAAAGTACACTCTATACTTGCTCATATATTAAAACAAACAAAAAAACTACCTTACTGCTTCATTGTCTATCTGTGGGGCAGCTGTGTTAGGCCTGCTCGCTGGTTTACCAGCTGCAAGCCCTTTGCTTGATTAGTATTTGAGCATGTAGCAGTACCTCGTGTGTATGGTCTTTATAAGGCTATGGGTGCTTCCCGTGGACAGGGATTCTCCCAGATCGCTCTCCCACCACCTTGAAGTGCAGTTTTCCTTGCTCCCTTGCCCTTACTGCAAATAGCATATTTTCCTTTATTAGCTCTTTCCCTTTGCGAGCTGCCAATATATGAATATGGCTCGACACTTTCCAGCTCCACAGTTTCTCTACCGCAGGGGTCCCCAAACTTTTTACACAGGGGGCCAGTTCACTGTCCCTCAGATCGTTGGAGGGCCGGACTATAAAAAAAACTATGAACAAATTCCTATGCACACTGCACATATCTTATTTTAAGGTAAAAAAAAAAAATGGGAACAAATACAATATTTAAAATAAAGAACAAGTAAATTTAAATCAACAAACTGACCAGTATTTCAATGGGAACTATGCTCCTCTCACTGACCACCAATGAAAGAGGTGCCCCTTCCGGAAGTGCGGTGGGGGCCGGATAAATGGCCTCAGGGGGCCACAGGCAGCCCGTGGGCTGTAGTTTGGGGACCCCTGCTCTACCGTCTGCCCGAATCCAATGTGAACGTGCCTGGCCTCGGCCACCAGCATTACACTATCTTTGCTGCTAAACTATAAGCTCCATAAGGACTAGGATCTTATCTTGCTCAATGAATCTGTAGAATATAAGCATGCCACATAGTAGGTAATCAATTTAACATTTCTTGAAAGAAATCTTTTTTTAAATAAAACCCCAGAAACTTCCTAAAGCCATATTTAATACTATAAAAAAAAACCTAACATAAAAAGAAAATAGGGGCCCTGGCCGGTTGGCTCGGCGGTAGAGCGTCGGCCTGGCGTGCGGGGGACCCGGGTTCGATTCCCGGCCAGGGCACATAGGAGAAGCCTCCATTTGCTTCTCCACCCCTCCCCCCTCTCCTTCCTCTCTGTCTCTCTCTTCTCCTCCTGCAGCCAAGGCTCCATTGGAGCAAAGATGGCCCGGGCGCTGGGGATGGCTCCTTGGCCTCTGCCCCAGGTACTAGAGTGGCTCTGGTCGCCGCAGAGCGACGCCCCGGAGGGGCAGAGCATCGCCCCTGGTGGGCGTGCCGGGTGGATCCCGGTCGGGCGCATGCGGGAGTCTGTCTGACTGTCTCTCCCCGTTTCCAGCTTCAGAAAAATACAAAAAAAAAAAAAAAAAAAAAAAGAAAGAAAGAAAAGAAAATAGGTAAGACCCTGGCACGCCCCCACCATTTTTTAAGATCTTATTTTTGGATTTTAGAGAGAGGAGAGAGAGAAAGGCAGGGGAGAGGGGGGGAAGAGCTGGAAGCATCAAATCATAGTTGCTTCTAATATGTGCCCTGTCCCTACAAGCCCTGGGTTTCAGTGATCTCAGCGTGCCAGGTGAACACTCTATCCACTGAGCCACCATAGGACCTGATAGCCTTTGTAAAGCGATCTACCACACAATAAAAACAAAACAGCACAGCCTGACCAGGCGGTGGTGCAGTAGATAAAGCGTTGAACTGGGATGCGGAGAACCCAGGTTCAAGACCCTAGGTCGCCCGCCAGCTTGAGCAAAGCTCACCAGCTTGAACCCAAGGTCGCTGGCTCGAGCAAGGGGTCACTCAGTCTGCTGAAGGCCCATGGTCAAGGCCCATATGAGAAATCAATCAATGAACTAAGAAGCCGCAATGAAGAATTGATGTTTCTCATCTCTCTCCCTTCCTGTCCGTCTGTCCCTATCTGTCCCTTTCTCTGACTCTCTGTCTCTGCCACAAAAAATTTAAAAAAAATTAAAAAAAGAAAAAAATCTGAACCAAATGGTGTGTTAAAATATTTAATACAATACTATAAAAAAAAAATCCAGGCTTAATATATTAACACTATATCTATCAGGCAGAGAGCCAAAGAAATTTTCTTAAATTGAGGAACACATATAAATACCTTCCTTGAATATATGATTCAGGTTAAAATGTATTTTGGTTATAAACTGCTCTTGCTGTTCCAAAATGCATGTGATTTCACTTGATAAAGTACCAGAGAAAAATATCCGTCTTTGACTGGGATAGTAACAAGTGCTCAATTTAGCTACTTCACACTAGATTAGAGAATCCTTAAAAGAAGTGCCCATGGTTTAACATTTTTCCAAAAAAAAAAATTCCCCATGTGTTAGGCTTGCTCTCGGGACTACCAGCTGCAGTCACTTTGCCTGATGGGTTCATGAGTGCATGCAGCGCTACGCAGGTGTGTATGGTTTATATAGGGCTACAGGTGCTTGCACTCAAGAGAAATGGGGGGTTTCGGATGTGCACACTGCCTGTCCACCACTGTGAGGGGACATTTTGCTGTTTGTTTGCCTGAGAGGCAGTTTCCCCTGACTGTGTGCTTGTCAGCGTTGTGAGACTATTAAACGGAATGCCCCAACCCTTTCCAGCTCTGCAGTTTTTCTACCAACTGCCCAAGTCCAATGTGGACCTGCAGGGCCTTGGCCACCGGCATTACACCTCATGATGTTTAACTTGCATACAGCAGATACTTAAGACACATATTAAGTAAATAAAACAGTTGATAAATACTCAGCTTTCTTTTTTTTTTCTTTTCTAGTGAGAGGAGGGGAGGCGGAGACAGACTCCTGCATGCACCCAACTGGGCCTACTAGGGGCAACGCTCTGCCCATCTGGGGCCCTTGCTCTGTTGCAACCGGAGCCATTTTTTTAGCACCTGAGGCAGAGGCCATGGAGCCAGTCTCAGTGCCCGGGGCCAACTTGCTCTATTTGAGCCTTGGCTGCAGGAGAGGAGGAGAGGAGATGAGAGAGAGAGAGAGAGAGAGAGAGAGAGAGAGAGAGAAGAAGAGACAAAGAGAAGTAAGAGGGGTAGGGGTGGAGAAGCAGATGGGTACTTCCATGTGTCGACTGGGAATCAAACCTGGGATATCCACACACCAGGCCGACATTCTACAGCCGAGCCAACTGGCCAGGGTCTCACCTTTCTTAACAGCTGAGAATTTAACATAAACTTCTTAGTAATTAAAAATCAAGTTAATCAATTTGCACTAACAGGCCCAATTTAGCCAGAAAAATCTTTCTTTCCCTGTTATCTCCAATTCTGAGACACTGCCAGCAATCTCTCTCCAAACCTCCATAATTCTTGGCTACTTCAATTCTATGATGTTGGGAAAACAGCTGTGTTAGACCTACTAGCTGGTGTACCGGCTGCAAGCCCTTTGTTTGTTTAGTGCATGAGCACACGGCAAAGGCACGTGTGCACAGCCTATATAAGGCTAAATGGGTGCTTGTGCTCAGAGGGATTGTGGATGGCAGATTGTGAATTGCTTGCCCACACAGTGAGGGGCCAGTTATTTGCTGTTTCTTTGCTTGAGAAGAGGTTTTCTCCTGGCTGTGCGCTCATCTGCCGTTAAGAAAATCTACTAGTAATGGCCCAAAACGCTTTTTGACTCTGCAGTTACTCTACCATCCATCTAACAAATGTTTAAAAAATATTATTTTACCAAAGGTGGGAGAGCCAAAACTGCTTTTCCACCCCCACCAAACCAGATTCTGGTTCCAGTAATGCTACCACAATGGTCTACCAGTGTAGACCCACCACACAACTTCCAGCACACGCACCTGGTGAGATCTTAAAGCAACAGATGGTGACTCCAGTTACGACAAAGTCACTTTTCTACATTATCTAATGCACCTAAAAACTATTGTCACACAATTCAATTAGCAGCAGTAAGAGGAAACAGAAATGACAGCCACAACTCCAGTTAAATATAAAAGATGTATATCTTTTATACTTGACATTTTGACTGTAAGAATTAAACCCCAAATTATTAATAAATATGAAAAAGAAATCAAACCTAAAATTGCTCTAAAAAAATAAAATCTTTTTTTTTTTAATCTTTTTCCTTTTTGTGTTTTTCTGAAGCTGGAAACAGGGAGGCAGTCAGACAGACTCCCGCATGCGCCCGACCAGGATCCACCCGGCATGCCCACCAGGGGGCGATGCTGTGCCCATCCGGGGCATTGCTCTGCTGCAACCAGAGCCATTCTAGCTCCTGAGGCAGAGGCCACAGAGCCATCCTCAGCGCTCGGGCCAACTTTGCTCCAATGGAGCCTTGGCTGTGGGAGGGGAAGAGACAGAGAGGAAGGAGAGGGGGAGGGGTGGAGAAGCAGATGGGCGCTTCTCCTGTGTGCCCTGGCCGGGAATCGAACCCAGGACTCCTGCACACCAGGCCGACGCTCTACCACTGATCCAACCGGCCAGGGCCAAAAAAATTAAAAGCTTAAAAAAAAAATGAATGGGACCTGGACAGCTGGCTCAGTGGTAGAGTGTTGGCCTGGCATGTATGGCCTGGCATGTATGTCCCAGGTTTAATTCCTGGTGAAGGCACACAGGAGAAGCAACCATCTGCTTCTCCACCCCTCCCCCTTTCTCTTTCTTTCTCTCTTTCTTCCCCTCTCATGGCTCGATTGCTTCAAGCACATCAGACCCTGGCACTGAGAATGGCTCTGTGGAGCTTCTCTCAGGTGCAAAAATAACTCAGTTGCCAACATGGACCCAGATGGGCAGAGCATCAGCCCCAGATGGGGGCTGCAGGAAGGATCCTGGTCAGGGTGCATACGGGAGTCTATCTACCTTCCTCTTACTTGGAAAAGAAAAAAAATAAATAAATGATTCAACTTCTTTAATACAATACAAATAACTCAGTCAACCACAGAATAAACAATAGGAATTATAACACATTGTACATATTTTAATAGACTGTTATTAGACACATGTAATGCCTTAATACCATAAAAAGACTATCTTTAAAAATTTTAAAGGTATTGGCCCTGGTTGGTTGGCTCAGTGGCAGAGCATCAACCTGGCGTGTGGAAGTCCCAGTTCGATTCCTGGCCAGGGCACACAAGAGAAGTGCTCATATGCTTCTCCATTCTACCCCCTCTCCTTTCTATTTCTCTCTTCTCCTCCCACAGCCAAGGCTCCACTGGAGCAAAGTTAACCCAGGCACTGAGAACGGCTCCATGGCCTCTGCCTTAGGCGCTAGAATGGCTCTGGTTGCAATGGAGCAATGCCCCTGGTGGGCAGAGCATCGCCCCTTAGTGGGCTTGTCGAGTGGATCCCGGTCAGGCACATGTGGGAGTCTGTCTCTCTGCCTCCCTGCTTCTCACTTCAGAAAAATACAAAAAAGAAAGAAGAAAGAAAGGAAAGAAAGGAAGGAAAGGAAGGAAAGGAAGGAAAGGAAGGAAAGGAAGGAAAGGAAGGAAAGGAAGGAAAGGAAGGAAAGGAAGGAAAGGAAGGAAAGGAAGGAAAGGAAGGAAAGGAAGGAAAGGAAGGAAAGGAAGGAAAGGAAGAAAGGAAGAAAGGAAGAAAGAAAGAAAGAAAGAAAGAAAGAAAGAAAGAAAGAAAGAAAGAAAGAAAAGAAAAGGTATTGTAATACCAGTGGCTGAGGACAGGCAGGTCCACATTGGATTTGGTCAGATGGTAGTAAAAAAACTGCGGAGCAGGAAAGGGTTAGGCCATTCCATTTATTTATTTATTTATTTATTTTTTGGTGAGAGACAGATAGGAACAGACAGACCGGAAGGGAGAGAGGTGAGAAGCATCAATTCTTCGTTGTGGGACCTTAGTTTCCCATTGATTGCTTTCTCATATATGCCTTGATGGGGGGGGGGGGGGCGCTACAGCCAACTGAGTGACCCCTTGCTCAAGCCAGTGACCTTGGACTCAAGCTGATGAGCCTTGCTCAAATCAGATGAGCCCACATTCAGACTGGCGACCATGGGGTTTCGAACCTGGGTCCTCTGCGTCCCCATCCGACGCTCTATCCACTGCACCACTGCCTGGTTAGGTTGGGCCATTCCATTGAATAAAGTCTTCTCAGAATGGCAGACAAGCATACAGGCAGGGGAAATTGCCTCTCAAGCAAACAAACAGCAAAATGGCCTCTCACAGTAGTGGCCAGGCAATCCGCACATCTACAATCCCCCATTACTCCTATAACAAGCACCCATATCCCCCATGTGCTCATGCACTAAGCAGGCAAAGGGCTTGCAGCCAGTAAACCAGCGAGCAAGCCTGCCCCACAGGTATATTTTCCTCTTTAAAAAGGTCTTCTACAGGCCCTGGCTGGTTGGCTCAGTGGTAGAGCATAGGCCTGGCGTGCAGGAGTCCCGGGTTCGATTCCCGGCCAGGGCACATAGGAGAAGCACCCATCTGCTTCTCCACCCCTCCCCCTCTCCTTCCTCTCTGTCTCTCTCTTCCCCTCCCACAGCCAGGGCTCCATTGGAGCAAAGTTGGCCCGGGCGCTGAGGATGGCTCTGTGGCCTCTGCCTCAGGCGCTAGAATGGCTCTGGTTGCAACACAGCAATGCCCCAGATGGGCAGAGCATCGCCCCCTGGTGGGCAGAGCATCGCCCCTGGTGGGCGTGCTGGGTGAATCCTGGTCGGGTGCATGCGGGAGTCTGTCTGACTGCCTCCCCATTTCCAACTTCAGAAAAATACAAAAAAACAAAAAACAAAAAAAATAAAAAATAAAAATAAAAAGGTCTTCAACAAAAGAAGAAAGATGCTTGGGAACCTTGAAAGTTGGTAATCCCACAAAGTTAATGTCCATTTTTACTTGTGTCCATTATCCCCTGGTCATACACGTCCAGTCAGAGGGAAGCTGGGGAAGTCCAGACAGAGAGCACAGAACTGGGAGGGCTAAAGTAGATTGTGAGGGAGGGGGGATAAAACAGCACCTTCAGATGGCAAACTATTTTCCTAGTCTAAGGAGTATCAACAAGAAAACTAAATTTTTCTTTGCTGATAATTTCAGCATATAAGTACTTTTCAAATAACAGTCTGAATAACACCAATGGTCAGCTAGCTACTGTATTTCCCCATGTATAAGACTCTCATGTGTAGAAGATGCACCTTAATTTTGGGGCCCAAAATTTGAAGAAGAAAAAAATATATATTTTATATAAAGTTATTGAACTCAAGTTTTATCCATTATAAAATTCATACAATTCCTCATCAGCACAAAAAAGCAGGAAATGCAAGTAAAAAAATCTACAACTACTGTATAAGACGCACCCAGTTTTTAAACCACTAATTTTTCAGAAAAGGATGCGTTGTATGCATGGAGAAATACGGTATATACACTTAAAACCAATCTCTGCATCTTGGTTTTCTTCCCTACAAAATAAAGGCAAAGTAGACAAGAAAATCTTTTCTTTCTAGCCCTAAAGTGCAAAGATAAAAATAGTCTCTATAGTACAGGGTTCCAAGCTTTCTAGGTTCACAATACCCTCAGTATTTCAGTAGTCTTTTCCCCCATAGCAGCTCAAGGCCAAGAAACAAGAACAGTTCCACTTATTAAGTAGTTAGTATAGCCATTTGAAAAACAAATCTAGTTCAGCTGAAGAAAACATTCATTCTTCAATAACCACAATTACTACTTATAGAATATGTATTATGGTTGGGAACTGCACAACTTCTCAAACCTTGGAATCAGATTAGATACTGCTATCCTTATTTCCTGTTCCACAACGATTTTCATGCAGTATTTTCATTTTATCATAGGAATCAAAAGAAATGTAGCACAAACTAATTTTGAAACCATGAGTTCTCTCAAGCTAGTAGTTCACCTGGCAACCAACAGATGTCAACTATTGCTCTATCTCACTTGAAAATTTAAACTACCCAGCAGCACCTCTGAGAGCTGTGGCAATATTCTGGGTTGCCCTGGTGAAGTATGGGAAACATGGCTCTATGGCAAAGTCTTATATAATTTTGTGGCTTGGACTCAGACAAGTTAGAAATCAGCTGCCTGCTAAATAGAAATAATAGCAGCAACTTCAGGTAATAGTTGCAAGAATTAATGAGATGTCTGCACATAGTAAATACTCAAAAAATGGCAGCTCTTATTATATCATTAAAACTGAACAGGCAGCCTGACCAGGCGGTGGCGCAGTGGATAGAGCATCGAACTGGGATGCTGAGGACCCAGGTTCGAGACCCCGAGGTCGCCAGCTTGAGTGCAGGCTCATCTGGTTTGAGCAAGGCTCATCAGCCTGAGCCCAAGGTTGCTGGCTCCAGCAAGGGGTCACTCGGTCTGCTGTAGCGCCCCCCCCCAGCCCCGTCAAGGCACATAAAGAAAGCAATCAGTGAACAACCAAGGTGCCACAACGAAGAATTGATGCATCTCATCTCTCTCCCTTCCTGTCTGTCCCTATCTGTCCCTCTGTCTGACTCTGTCACAAAGAGAAAAAAAAAAGAAAAAAAACTGAACAGGCAGTTTTATAACACTAAATTTAGTTACTGAATCTGTGAGGATGAAGGAAACATTCTAAACTGAAACCACAATTTCAAATTAAAACTTATACACAAATTTTTAAGAGAAAGATCATAAATTGTTTAAATAAGGGCAATACAAAGAACTGAATAGTCTCCAAAGGATATCATACTATTGATACTACATGTATCACAATAAAGGGTTGTGTAAAAAGTATTAAAATGGCAACTCAGAAGAACATATGTTAAAAAGCACCTTTTTGCCTGACCAGATGGTGGCGCTGTGGACACACTATTGGACTGGGACACAGATTGCTCCCTTTCGAAACCCCGAGGTTGCCAGCTTGAGCATGGGCTCACCAGCTTGAACGCGGGGTCACTGGCTTGAGCGTGGGATCATAGACATGAGTCCATGATTACTGGCTTGAGCCCAAAGGTCACTGGCTTGATCCCAAAGGTCGCTGGCTTGAAGCCCAAGGTTGCTGGCAAGAGCCCAACGTGCTGGCTTCAGCAAGGGGTTCCCCCCTCAAGGCCCATATGAGAAAGCAATCAATGAACTACTAGGAGCTGCAACAAAGAGGCTCAACAAAGAATTGATACTTCCCATCTCTCCCTTCCTGTCTGTCCCAATCTGTCCCTTTCTCTGTCTCTGTCACACACACAAAGCACCTTTTACACATTAGAAAAAAGCAAAAGTTTTATGAACTAGAACACTTTTAACAGCATTAAGAACTGCCTTGTCAAAACACTTAAGTTTAGCTTGACCAGGCAGTGGCGCAGTGGATAGAGCAATGGCCTAAGTTTAGCTTGACCAGGCGGTGGTGCAGTAGATAGATGGCCTGGGACACTGATGACCCAGGATCAATACCCCGAGGTCAGTGGCTTCAGTGCTGGCTCATTCAGCTTGAGCGAAGCTCACAACTTGAGCGTGGGTCCCTGGCTTAAGTGATGGGATCACAGACATGACCCCATGGTCATGGGCTTGAGACTGGACTAGAGTGCAACTACCCCCCTTCACCCCCACTGTCAAGACACATATGAGAATCAATGAACAACTAAGGTGCCACAACTATGAGTTGATGTTTCTTGTCTCTCTCCCTTCCTGTGTGTGTGTCTGTCTCGCTCCATCTCTCTCACTAAAAATATAGTAATAATAAAAAATAAAAACACTTAACTTTCGCCCTGGCCGGTTGGCTCAGTGGTAGAGCGTCGGCCTGGCGTGCAGGAGTCCCAGGTTCGATTCCCGGCCAGGGCACACAGGAGAAGCACCCATCTGCTTCTCCACCCCTCCCCCTCTCCTTCCTCTCTTTCTCTTCCCCTCCTGCAGCCCAGGCTCCATTGGAGCAAAGTTGGCCCGGGAGCTGAGGATGGCTCTGTGGCCTCTGCCTCAGGCGCTAGAGTGGCTCTGGATGCAACAGAGCGAGGCCCCAGAGGGGCAGGGCATCGCCCCCTGGTGGGCATGCCGGGTGGATCCCAGTCGGGTGCATGCAGGAGTCTGTCTGACTGCCTCCCTGTTTCCAGCTTCAGAAAAATGAAAAAAAAAAACAAAAACAAAACTTAACTTTCTATATGAGCAAACTAATTTGATCATAACTTTTCATCAAGAACATAACAGCACCTGACCAGGCGGTGGAGCAGTGGATAGAGCGTCAGACTGGGATGCCGAGGTCGCCAGCTTGAGCGCAGGCTCATCTGGTTTGAGCAAAAGTTCACCAGCTTGGACCCAAGGTCACTGGCTCGAGCAAGGGGTTACTAGGTCTGCTGAAGGCCCGCAGTCAAGGCACATATGAGAAAGCAATCAATGAAAAACTAATGGGTCGCAATGCGCAACGAAAAACTAATGATTGATGCTTCTCATCTCTCCGTTCTTGTTTGTCCCTATCTATCCCTCTCTCTGACTCTCTATCTCTGTAAAAAATAAAAATAAGTAAAATAAAAAAAAGTAAAGGGTTATTAAAAAAAAAAAACATAATAGCTCACTATATCTGCTGAAACCCCTTTCTCACAGGCTAAAATTTAATCATTTTAATTCCAAATACATTTGTGTGTCCATCTCACAAATATTTGTAATAAAATGTACTGTATAAGAATACCTTTAAAAAAAAAAAGAATATCTTTAGGTGCTGGGTTTATGAAAGGATTTTTGAAACATTTCATTTGATCCTGATATTATCTCAATTTTCTAAAGAAACTAAGGTCCATAAAAATTAAGTAATTTGCACTACAACCCATATATTACACAGTTCAACACTAAAATTCTTATCTTTTCATTCTGTTTAGTACACAACTCCTTATCAAAAGACTCAGTTCAAATATTGTTAGTTAAATCAGTACTGTTTTATCAACTATTTCAAGTACACTAACCATCATCAACGTCTGGAAAATGAAACTCTTTGCCCTGCACAGTAATGGTATTTCACCTGCAGAGACTTTTCATTTGCCAAGTATCCTGAACTGTGTAATATTAATAATTATTCTCAGGTCACCTTCCGACAAGATATATTATTATACACTAATGGTAATGCAGTGGGCGAAACCACTGGTATAATCTTTCAAGTCATTATTATTTATTTCCCCTTTTTCACTTAGCAGGTGGCCCATTGTCAAAATCCAGATAGGAAGATAACACAAAGTGTTAACCTGACTGATATTTTTACTTGTTATTAATATTAACAAAATGAAGTGGCCAAAATATATATTAAGAAGAATGGGGGGGCAAGCAGTTTTGTAATACCATCCAAAATACAATACTATCACACAAAGTCTGTGTCTTTCAATTTGATCCAAGTCAATTCCAAAAACAATTTATCAGCAATGCCTTTCCCCAAATTCCCACATTTCTTAGATAGATTACTACCATTTCCCAAGATATCCTAAAAGCAACTTAATAAAGGATTCTACTCCAAAATGACCATTTCCTTCAAAATTGAAGGTAAATACAATTTAATAATGAAATTACTATTTGGGGAAACTTCTAAAGAAATTCTGCAGGAGGTCTTTATATAATGTAACCAGTTACCCTCCTATTTTATGATATGTAAAGAATTAGCCTTTTATATGCCAGAGTTTGTTAAAGGTAGTGGAGATTTGGGCAGGTAAGAAGAGATACAGGCCTGCACCATAACTACTGTATTAATTTGAGTCTCTGGTAACCATAACATCATTTTCTCTATAGATAATATTTTAAACAACTTCACACTTGGCCCTTCCTAGCAACTTTCCATGAAGAACTGAAGAGCGAAAAAAAACCCAGCTGTCTTGTACAACACCCAATCCACTCTACCCATGGAATACAGACAAAAAAGGAAGGAGGGAAAAAAGACCTATTTGGAAAACGTTTCTTGCCCAGCCAAGGGCTATTCCCAGATAAAGGCAATGATCGAGTACAACAAAAAAACCTTTTCTAAAGAAAGAAATATGCCAGAAAGGACAGGCATGGCTCAGAAATAAATAGGGGGTGAATATACGCGCTCAGTGTGAGAGCTGGTGGCAGCAGGCGCAGCGCTGAGATGCTCTAGCGAAAAGAACCAACAGCAGCAGGAAGTTTCAATGGGGTCGGGCAGAGCATGCGCTCTGCACCCGCGCGGTGGCCTTATGTGGAAGGAGCACCACTTGCGAACACCAATAATAGACCAGCGGCACCAGAGAGAAACATGAGCAACAAGCACCTCTTCAACTGTTTCCCCCTCCGTCTGAGCCCCTCCTCCAGCCTACATACTAACCACCCCACCCCACCCTACCCTGCAAATGGGAGGGCGACTTCTTCTTCCCCTAAGCCTTGCTGCCAAGATGAAGGGGGAAGGGACTGAAAAAGTGGGGAGATGCTTTTCTATGGGGGTGGGGGTAGGTGGGGGAGAGAGAGAGGAAAACTATGGGGGAGGAGAAATTAACCCCCTACGCTCCAAAGTGTTGGTGAACCGACTTAGTCCCCCAAAGCAAGAATGGAGGAGGACCCCCTCCCACACGGGAGGAGCAAATCTCCCCACTCGGAGGAAGGAGTTTTGGGGGTTAAACTGGCCCTCGAGGAGAAGCGAAGAGGGACGAGAGCTGACTCTCTCGGGGGAGCTCCCACTAGAGGGAGGGAGGAAGGGCTAAAGTGTCCGGGGCCCCCGCCCACCCAGGTGGAGGGAGAGAAAGGGGGCGCCCCGAGAAGATGAGCCCAGCTAGCCTCCCCCGAGATGGTCGAGAGGATGGTGGGAAGAGGGGAGGGAGAGCTAGGAAAGGAGGAGAAAAGCGCAAAGCTGGCCGGAACCTGCGCTCCCCTTCCCCCGCCACCGAGAAGGAGACGGGGTGGGGAACCCGCCTCTGCCGCGGGGCAGCAGTCCCAGGGGCAGCCGATCGGCACAACGACCCCCTCCCCGCCCACACCTAGCCCGCGACGCCCCCACCTCCGTTCGGTGCCGGGGCGAGTGGCCCTAGGGGGCCTCCGCCCCGCCTCCCCACAGCCCAAGACCCCCGGGGGCTGGGCTGAGAAGACAGGCGGGGCGGAGCTGCACCCCAGGGGGAAGCCGGACCCGCGGAGACCTGGGACGTCTACGAAGAGCTGAAAGAAGAAGCGTGCCAGGGCCGCTTCCCGCCGGGCGTTCGGGCCCCTCGCCTACCTTCTCCGTTGCCGACGTCCCGCGGCGGCGCCTGCAGCACTCGCTCCAGCTCGGGGAACGGCAACTCAGGCAGATCGAGCAGCGGCCCGTAACGCTCCAAGAAGGAGCACACCACGGCAAAGTTGGGGCACGAACCCGGGCAGCCCGGAGGAGCCGCCGCCGCCGCCGCTGCCGCCGCCGCCGCCATTTTGAACTGGAGGATGGAGGAGGAGGCGATGGGGGGTGGGAGGGAGCCGGGAAACCGAGGAGTGGCAAAGCAGCTTTTTAGACGACAGGAGGCGCTAGCTACTGACTGCCCTGCAGATCCGAGCTTCTCTGGCACGGCGCCGCGATCCCACAATACAACGGCGGCGGGGAGCAGTCGAGAACCAAGTCAGACAGGGGCAAGAGAGACACTGTGCCTTTCACTTTCCTCCCAGTTCCCGCCCCCTTCTCTCCCCGTACTTCGCCCCTCCCACTTTGGGTTCGCCACAGCCTCGTGTGACAGGGAGAATGAAAACAAGGGTAGCCGGGCAGGGAGGTGGGCTGGAAACTAGAGAGGCGGGATTTTTTTTAGGAACGGTAGCCAATAGGCTCGGGGGGGCGGGGCCTCAGGAGCCCGATGGCGAAAGGCTTGTTCCGGGCGGGGCTAGTCGGAGGTACCACCTCCGCCAGAGGACTAGACCTCATCGAGGTGAGAGGTAAAGCACGGAGCGGTTTGGGATCGCAACTGTAGAGAGGGCTTTGGGTGAGTTTGGCGGGCACTCCGAGAACTGGAAGAGGGTCACGAGATGGTGAAGGCGAGTGAATCAGAAGCTGAAAAAAAGAAGGCTTGGTGGTGAGGGGTGGAAGCACTATTGTGGGAGAAGGTTGGACAGGGGAAAGGTAGAGAGATGGCCCCTAATTAGGGGTTGGGACGGGACCTCAGTTAAGGAGAAGTCGGCCGAAGATTACTGAGGGGTATTGCTGTCTACTGTACCTACAAGACTCGCAGCTTTGCTTTTGGAATACCAGGATTTGAGGGCTCTAGGGGACGAGGGCCGGAAAAAGCAAGACTGCAGAGATCAGCAGTCTGAGTCGGGGCCCTGCCAGGAGATCGGAGAAAGGACCAGCCTCAGCGGAAGGACCGAGGTGTGAGAGGCCTGGGTTCTGCGGTGGTTGCCAGGGTGTGAGGGAGAGGGACTCTGTTGAGGTACTGGGGACCAGGTTCCGCGGGGGCCAGGGTCCGAGGGTGGGCTAGGACTCAGTCATAAGAGGGCGGGCGTGACAGGAGGTGTGGTGGAAGAGCAAAAAGTTGGATAGAGGATCGAGTTCCATTTCGTTGGGGGGCAGCAGTGAGCATTCTCCGATCAAGAATCTCAGAAAACCATCAATAATGCAAAATGGAATGTACAGCTTGAGATGCAATGTGCCTTATGGTTAGGAGCCTAAACTTGAGATTCAGCTAGACTTGAATCCTAACAGAGCCACTTCATAACATTGCAGAAGACTCTTCAGGTCTTTGAACTTCAGTAAAGTGGGGGTGATAAGAGTAGCTAGATCATGGAATTTTCCTAAATAATTCACAATAAATTGATTAGTACAATATGGTGGCACTTTGTAACTTTAAAAAAAAAAGAAGTTACTAAAATTTAGATTGAATTCAGCCATAATTTATACAGTTTAAATTTCCAGTGTGCGTTTAAAACTTACATAGTACCTACTTCCTAAAAAGAATTTGAAGCAAGGTATAATATTGATATATCATGTAAACAGGAAAATTAGTGATTAAGGAAGATAAAGAAATTTATAGACAAATAATTATATTGGGAACAGAATTTTGCTTTGCATTTCTAGGTTAAAAAAACAAACATTGAATTTTGTTCTGCATTTCTAGGTTAAAAGGAAAAATAAAATGAAAACTTAAATGGTCTATATATCATTCTAATTATCTAAAGAAAGAAACAATATTCATTTATTAAGGAAGAAAAATTCTATTGTAAGAGGAGTTTATTTTCTAGGATACCAATTCCTAATACACAAACCTTTTTAAAGGAAAAAAAATGTTCTTTTGAACATATCAAGTATATTTTAAAATTCCAGTTTAAGTAATACTGATGTAAGAAATTAAAGCCAATAAATACAACAATGTAAATGTACTTCATGCCATTGACCTAGCCACTTAAAAATATTTAAAATGGTAAATCTTATGTTATGTATTTTTTACCACAATAAAAAGTTTTTTAAAAAGGGAAAGTAAAGTCTTACTTTAGGAAAATGTTTATTGTTGTGAATTTTCATTGCAGAAGAGACAATTAATGTATGGTAAAATACTGTTTTTAAGCAACACTGAAATGAAGCTCAAACTAAACTAAAAAGTATTGGTAGAACTCTCAGAACTCCCAAGGATGTATCTCTAGACCTGGGGAACTGAAGACCACAGTTTAAGAAAAAGCTGACCCAGAACACTTTTTTTTTTTTTACAGAGGCAGAGATAGACAGGGACAGACAGACAGGAACGGAGAGAGATGAGAAGCATCAATCATCAGTTTCTCGTTGCGCGTTGCGACTTCTTAGTTGTTCATTGATTGCTTTCTCACATGTGCCTTGACCGTGGGCCTTCAGCAGACCGAGTAACCCCCTGCTGGAGCCAGCGACCATGGGTCCAAGTTGGTGAGCTCTTTGCTGAAGCCAGATGAGCCCATGCTCAAGCTGGCAACCTCGAGGTCTCGAACCTGGGTCCTTTTGTATCCCAGTCCGACGCTCTATCCACTGCGCCACCACCTGGTCAGGCTTTTTTTTTTTTTTTGTATTTTTCTGAAGCTGGAAACAGGGAGAGACAGTCAGACAGACTCCCGCATGCGCCCGACCGGGATCCACCCGGCACGCCCACCAGGGGGCGATGCTCTGCCCCTCCGGGGCATCGCTCTGCTGCGACCAGAGCCACTCTAGCGCCTGGGGCAGAGACCAAGGAGACATCCCCAGCGCCCGGGCCATCTTTGCTCCAGTGGAGCTTCGGCTGCAGGAGGGGAAGAGAGAGACAGAGAGGAAGGAGAGGGGGAGGGGTGGAGAAGCAGAGGAGCGCTTCTCCTGTGTGCCCTGGCCGGGAATCGAACCCGGGACCTCTGCACACCAGGCCGACGCTCTACCACTGAGCCAACTGGCCAGGGCCCAGAACACATTTTTAACAACAATTTTTCAGCAAGATACAAAAAAACTTCATAGACTGTTACTTACTTGACTTTAAGTAAAAGGTAGGTACATCATATCTTTTGATGGAAAGAACCTTCAAACCAAAGGAAAGATTTTATTATATCATTATATGAACTTTACCCTCTACCCCCTTCCTTTCTATTTCTTTGGTTTCAGCTTCCCCAGCACCTCACCTCCTGCTCTCCCATGGTTGCAAAATAACATTCTTAAAAAAATAATAATAATAGCTTTCTACTACAGTATTCTTTTCTCTGTGCTCAGAACACTGTTATTCAAAGGGGAACTGATAAGGTTAGAGTTTCTGTTTTTGTTAATCCAGATTGGCATGGGAACAAAGTTCTTGGGCATCAAAAAGTTATATCCACTCGAAAGGTAAGAGATGTTTTACTAACAAAGCAAGGTTTAGATCAGGGGTAGTCAACCTTTTTATACCTACCGCCCATTTTTGTATCTCTGCTAGTAGTAAAATTTTCTAACCACCCACCGGTTCCACAGTAATGGTGATTTATAAAGTAGGGAAGTAACTTTACTATATAAAATTTATAAAGCAGAGTTACAGCAAGTTAAAGCATATAATAATAATTACTTACCAAGTTCTTTATGTCGGATTTTTGCTGTTTGGCAGAATAAATCTTTATAAAACAACTTACTATAGTTAAATCTATCTTTTTATTTATATTTTGGTTGCTCCGCTACCACCCACCATGAACGCTGGAACGCCCACTAGTGGGCAGTGGGGACCAGGTTGACTACCTTCACTGAGATCATACCTTCACTAAGTCTTTTCTTGAAAAGAAATTAAATGACACACACCCATATAAGATCAATTCTTCTGGCATTAAAGAAATGAAACAACTTCTATCATAAATAGCATGATCTTGTATTTAGAAAATTCTAAGGAACCCACCAAAAAACTATTGGAATTAATATACAGGTCAGCCCTTTGCAGTATACAAGATAAATACTCAAAAATCAAGTGTAGCCTGACCAGGCGGTGGCGCAGTGGATAGTGCGTCAGACTGGGATGCCGAGGAACCAGGTTCAAGACCCTGAGGTCACCAGCTTGAGCACCGGTTCATCTGGTTTGAACAAAAGCTCACCAGCTTGGACCCAAGGTTGCTGGCTCGAGCAAGGGGTTCCTCGGTCTGCTGAAGGCCCGTGGTCAAGGCACATATGTGGAAGTCCCTGGTTCTATTCCATGGCCAGAGCACACAGGAGAGGTGCTCATCTACTTCTCCACCTTTCCCCCTCTCCTTTCTCTCTATCTCTCTCTTCCCCTCCCACAGCCAAGGCTCCCATTGGAGCAAACTTGGCCTGAGTGCTGAGGACAGTTCCATAGCCTCCGCCTTAGATGCTAAAATGGCTCCAATTGCAGCAGAGCAACACCCCAGAGGGGCCGAGCATCTCCCCTGGTGGGCATGCTGGGCAGATCCCAGTCAGGCATATATGGGAGTCTGTCTCCCTGCCCCCCACTTCTCACTTCAGAAAAATTAAAAAATTTTTAAAAATGAACAAGGCCCTGGCCGGTTGGCTCAGTGGTAGAGCATTTGCCTGGCATGTGGATATCCTGGGTTTGATTCCAGTCAGGACACACAGGAGAAGCGACCATTCCCCTCCCCCTTCTCTCCCTTCCTCTCCTGCAGCCATGGCTCAATTGGTTCAAGTGCATCAGCCCCAGGCACTGATGATGACTCTGTGGAGCCTCTACTTCAGGTCCTAAAAATAGCTCGGTTGCAAGCATGGCTCCAGATGGGTGGAGCAACAGCCCCAGATGGGGGTTGCTGGGTGGATCCCAGTGGGGGCACATACAGGAGTCTATCTCCCCTTCTCTTACTTGAGAAAGAAAGAAAAAACAAAGATGAACAAATGGCCCTGGCCAGTTGGCTCAGTGGATAGACTATAGAGTATTGGCCAGGAATGTAGACCCAATTAGGGCACACATGAGGCATGACCATCTGCTTCTCTTCCCCTCCCTCTACCCTTTCTCTCTTACCCACCCACACCCAGTGGCTTGATTGGTTCGAGCATTGAACCCTGGCACTGAAGATAGCTCAGTTGGTCTGAGTGCATCAACCTTGGGTGCTAAAAATTGCTTGGTTGATCAAGCATCGACCCCAGACAGGGGTCGCCAGGTGGGCCCCAGTCTGAGTGCATGCAGGAGTCTCTCTCTCTCTCTGTCTCCCCTCTGTTCATTAAAAAGTAGTAATAATTCACACATGAATGAAAATGGAAAAATGGCCAACACCTGATTTCAGTCCCTATTTTCCACCTGCAATACTTAGGTTCATTTTGACCCCATGGGGAAAAACAAATAGTGTTTGACATGCAGAACTACCAGTAAGATGAAGAAGAGGGAAAAAAATTTTTTTTAAAGAATGAAATATTGGCCCTGGCCGGTTGGCACAGTGGTAGAGCGTCGGCCTGGTGTGCAGGAGTCCCGGGTTCGATTCTCGGCCAGGGCACACAGGAGAAGCACCCCTCTGCTTCTCCACCCCTCTCCCTCTCCTTCCTCTCTGTCTCTCTCTTCCCCTCCGCAGCCAAGGCTCCACTGGAGCAAAGTTTGCCCTGGCCCTGAGGATGGCTCCATGGCCTCTGCCTCAGGCGCTAGAATGGCTCTGATTTCGGCAGAGCATCGCCCCCTGGTGGGCATGCTGGGTGGATCCCGGTTGGGTGCATGCGGGAGTCTTTCTGACTGCCTCCCCGTTTCCAACTTTGGAAAAATACAAAAAAAAAAAAAAAAAAAAAAAAGAATGAAATATTGGGCCCTGGTCAGTTGGTTTAGTGTAGGGGTCTCAAACTAATCCACGGGCTTACTTAATTTTATCCAAAATATTTTGAACTTCGTGGATTAGTCTGCGGGCCGCACAAAATTGTTCGGCAGGCCGCGAGTTTGAGACCCCTGGTTTAGTGGTAGAGCATTGGTCTGGCATGTGTATGTTCCAGGTTCGATTCCCAGTCAGGACACAAAAAAAAGGTATCCATCTGCTTCTCTACCCCTTCCCCATCTCACTTCTATCTCTCTTTCCCCCTCCTGCAGCCATGGCTCAAAGGGAGTGAGTTGGCCCCTAGTGCTGAGGATGGCTCCATGGCCTCACCTCAGGCGCTAAAAAATGGCTCTGGTTGCAATGGAGCAGGGGCCCCAGATGGGCGGAGTATCTCCCCCTAATGTGCTTGCCTGGTGGATCCCGATCAGGGCACATGCAGGAGTCTATCTCTGTCTCCCCTCCTCTCACTGAATTAAAAAAAAAAAAAAAAAAAAAAAAAAAAAGAATGAAATGTTTCCTATCACAATGGATTCTTAAGCACATTCTTTATGTATGCAGTGTGCTAGCTGGAGGTCTTTTGTTATAATTGTTTAACATTTGGCATGGGTGGCACACATGTTGGTGTCTTCAAAACGGCTAACGAGATATGCCTCCTGCGAAGCACCATTAGCTGCACTCTGGAAGCACAGACCTGTTTTGAAATCTTGAACAATTTCTCACACCAGACTTTGGAAAGGAAGTTTGTGAATCAGAAGGTCAATGGACTTCTGATAACATCTAATTTCATGGAGTGCCTTGGTACCTGGCCTGTAATGGGGAGGTTTCTTCATTCCTCCAGTAGAGGGCAGACTCTTGTGAGCAGCTTTGGTAGCCAGTTACTGCCTCAGTGCTTTACCATCAGTCAATTGGTGGGCAGTCTGCTTAGTATGAGCCATGCTGGTATAAACCAGCAGTTTTCAACCATTTTCTCCTCATGGCATACATAAGTTGATGACTAAAATTCTGCAGCACAGCAAAAAATACATTTTTGGCAGAACTGACTTAAAAAATAGGTATAATTTTGATTCATTCATACCGGACAGCTATTGTTATCTTGGCTGGTGTCATTTTTTTTTACTTGACAGTCTAAGAGAAAAGAGATCAGTGCCCCTGACTAAATATTCAGGTATTGTATGTTTTTAAAATGCTTGTGGCACACCAGTTGAAAATCGCTGGTTTAGAGACCTCCTTACTTACCCCCTTTCCTCTCGGCTAGAACTCTGCAAGCTAGAGGCAGAACAAGCATTAGAAAGTGACAACCTATAGAATATTTTAAAACATTTTTATATAGCACATGTTTTGCATTTTGGAGCTATTTTATCCTTTATAACTGATTTGGTACTTTTTTTTTTTTCATTTCAGATTTTAGTCAAGTTCCTTATGTCTTCCCCTGAAATTGCTTCCCTCTCATGGGGGCAAATGAAAGTACAAGGCTCTACTAAAACCTATAAGGACTGCAAAGTGTGGCCAGGGGGAAGTCGGGCTTGGGATTGGAGAGAAACAGGAACTGAGGTAAGCTATTAGTGTTTGATTGACACTGAATAAGATTGACCAAGTGATTTTCAATCTCCTAAGCTATAATGACCAGTAGAAAGTAACTCACTTTCTCTCGTTCCCTCACTCCCTTCCTCTCCTTGAGATATAATTGAAGTGTGCAATTCAGTGGAGTCTTTCTTTTTTTTTTTTCCTTTTTATATTTTTCTGAAGCTGGAAACGGGGAGGCAGTCAGACAGACTCCCGCATGCGCCTGACCAGGATCCACCCGGCATGCCCACCAGGGGGCGATGCTCTGCCCATCTGGGGTGTCACTCTGCTGCAACCAGAGCCATTCTAGCACCTGAGGCAGAGGCCATGGAGCCATCCTCAGCGCCCGGGCCAACTTTGCTCCAATGGAGCCTCGGCTGCAGGAGAGGAAGAGAGAGACAGAGAGAAAGGAAAGGGGGAGGGATGGAGAAGCAGATGGGCGCTTCTTCTGTGTGCCCTGGCCGGGAATCGAAACCAGGACTCCTGCACGCCAGGCCGACGCTCTACCATTGAGCCAACCGGCCAGAGCCCTTCAGTGGAGTCTTTATTATCATAAACTTGTGTGACAGTTACCACTTCTAACTCCAGAATATACTATCACCCCAAAAGGAATCCCCATAACCATTAGCAGTAACTGCCTATTCTTCCCCTCTCCCAACTACTAATCTACTTTCTATTGCTGTAGCTGTAGCTGTGTCTATTCTAGACATTCTATATAAATGGAATTATTCAATTCTCTCAATATACCTAGGATTAGAAAGCCTGTTTCATATGATAACTCTATGTTTAACCTTTTGAGGAATTGCCAGACTGCTTTCCACAGCAACTCCACCATTTTATATCTTAGATCTTAGGAATGTTTACCATTTTCAATTTTTCTAAATCTCTCCACACCAACACTTATTATTGTTTGTTTTGTTTTTATTATACCCATCTAGTGGGTGTGAAGTCTCACTGTGGTTTGAATTTGCATTTCCCTTGTACTGCTCTTCCTCCAGTATTCTCAGTGTGGAATGTCCAAGGTAGAGTGTCTGTTCCATGAGGGGAGTTTGGGAGAAACAAGGGAGCCCCTACCTCTCAACCACACTCAGTTGGGACTTAGCCCCACAAAAGACAGCTGGGGGCAGGACATGGAAGAATAAAGTCCTGTTCCTCCCAGGAAGAAATCTTCTCAGCTGGGAGATGAGAAGAGAAATAGCCCTATGTTCTTGGCTATAACAGTCTGGAGGGAAGTCTTCACCTCATTGATCTGGGAGTGGGGAGTGAGGCAGCAGGCTTTCCTTATTTTTTTTTATTTAGAAATTAAATTTAATGGAGTGACATTGATCAATAAGAGTATATAGGTTTCAGGTAAACATTTCTATAACATTTGAACTGTTGATTGTGTTGTGTGCCCATCACCCAAAGTCAAATCATTTTCTATCACTATTTTTGTCCCTCTTTACTCCCTCCCTCCTGTCCCCCGCCCCCAGTAACCACTTCACTTTTATCTATGTCCATGAGTCTGTTTTACAACCTACCCATGTGTGAAATCATATAGTTCTTAGCTTTTTCCGATTTACTTATTTCACTTAGTATAATGTTCTCAAGGTTCATACATATTGTTGTAAATGGCAAGAAAACATCATTTCTTACGGCTGAGTAGTATTCCATTGTATATATGTACTATATCTTCTTTATCCAGTCCCCTTTATCAAGGGACTTTCATTGTTTTCAGTGCCTTGAATACTGCAACGAACATGGGGGTGCATGTGTCTTTGCATACCAATGTTTTCAAGTTTTTAGGTAGATACCTAGTAGATGGGTTGCTGAGTCATATGGTAATTCTGTTATTAATTTTTTGAGGAACCACCATACTTTCTTCCATAATGGCTATACCAGTTTACATTCCCACTGACAATGAATGAGGGTTTCTTTTTCTCCACAGTCTCTCCAACACTTGTTATTTCCTGTCTTGTTGATTAATAGCCAATCTAACAGATGTGAAGTGGTATCTCATTGTAGTTTTGATTTTCATTTCTCTAATAGCTAGTGAAGATGAGTGTCTTTTCATATATCTATTTGTTGTAGTCTTTCTTTAAATAACACTATCTCATCTTTTCTATCAAATATTTATAGATTTTTTTTTGTGAGTGAGAGAGACAGAGAGAGGGACAGACAGACAGGAAGAAGAGATGAGAAGCATCAAAATTTTGTTGCAGCACCTTAGTTGTTCATTGATTGCTTTCTCATTTGTGCCTTGATGGGGGGGGGTTATAGCCAAGACAGTGACCCCTTACTCAAGCCAGCGACCTTGGGCTCAAGCCAGCGACTTTGGGCTTGAAGCCAGTGACCTTTGGGCTCAAGCCAGTAATATGAGGTCGTGTCTATGATCCCATGCTCAATCCAGCAAACACCCACCCCACCCCCACCCCCTGCTCAAGCTGGTGAGCCCACGCTGAAGCCAGTGAACTTGAGGTTTCGAACTTGGATCCTCTGCATCCCAGTCCCACACTCTTTCCACTGTGCCACCTCCTGGTCAGGGTATAGATATTCTTTATTAGATGTTTCCTCAGTTGCTGTTTGCTCTTATGATCATATCCAAAGCCTTTGAATGATGTTCTTTTTTTTTTTCTTCTTTTTATTGTTGTTAACAATTGGTTCGTTTTGGTTTCTTTTAATAATTTTTACCTAAGAGCATCTTCATACTCTAATGACAAAAAGTTGATTCTATCTGGGTCAGGTGTCTCAGTTTGTCAGAGCATTGTCCCAATACACCAAGGTTGCAGGTTCAATCCCCAATCAGGGCACATTCAAGGATCAACCAATAGGTCTGTGGGTGAGTGGATGAGTGGGTCAGGTTTTTTCTCTCTCTCTCTAATCAATAAATAATTTTTTTAAGTGAATCCTTCAGGATTTTTTTATTTTATAGCTATTTTTAAATTTTTTATTCATTAACTTCTAGATAGAGAGGAAGGAAGAGAGAAAGAGAGAGACAGAAACATCAATCTGTTTCTGTATGTACCCTGACCAGGGATTGAACTTGAAACCCTTACATATCAATACAACACTCTAACTAACTGAGCAACCGGCCAGGATGATCCTTCAGTTTTGAAGGCTAGTGTTTATGGATATAGAATTCCTGTTACAGTTATTTTCTTCTTTTCTTTTTTTACAGATTTTTTTTTTTTTTTTTTTTTGTATTTTTCTGAAGCTGGAAACAGGGATAGACAGACAGACTCCCACATGCGCCCGACCGGGATCCACCCGGCACGCCCACCAGGGGGCTATGCTCTGCCCACCAGGGGGTGATGCTCTGCCCCTCCGGGGCGTCGCTCTGTCCCGACCAGAGCCACTCTAACGCCTGGGGCAGAGGCCAAGGAGCCATCCCCAGCGCCCGGGCCATCTTTGCTCCAATGGAGCCTCGCTGTGGGAGGGGAAGAGAGAGACAGAGAGGAAGGAGAGGGGGAGGGGTGGAGAAGCAGATGGGCGCTTCTCCTGTGTGCCCTGGCCGGGAATCGAATCCGGGACTTCTGCACACCAGGCCGACGCTCTACCACTGAGCCAACCGGCCAGGGCTACAGATTTTTATTTATTGATTTTTAGAGAGGAGGGAGAAGGAGAAGGCAAGAAGCATCAACTCATGGTTGCTTCACTTTAGTTGTGCATTGATTGTTTCTGATATGTGCCTTGACTGGGCAGCATTCTAGGTCCATGCCCTATCCGCTGCACCACCACAGGTCAGGTGACTGATTTTTTTATTTTTATTTATTTTTTAGCATGTTGAATATGTTATTCCACTGTTCTTTGGCCTCATTGTTTACGGATTAGACTGATTAGAAATCTAATGTCATTCTCATAAAGGTCCCTTGGAATTAACAAATTGCTTCTCTCTTGCAGATTTCGAAACTCTCTCTTTGTCTTTTACTTTGGACAGTTTGACTGTGATATGTCTATGTGTGGCTTTTTTTGGTTCATCCTATTTGGAATACGTGCATTGAGCTTCATGGATGTGCACATTATTGTTTTGTCATTAAATTTAGGAAGTTTCCAGCCAATATTTCTTCAAATATTTTTCTGCCCCTTTTCTCTCTCTCCTCTCTTTAATTTCCATTATGAGTATAATGATGGGTTTTATGCTGTTCCACAGGTCTCTGAGACTCTGTTAATCATCTTCGTTCTTATTTCTTTCCTTTTTCTCAGGTTAGATCATCTCAATTGACCTATTTTTCAGATTTGCTGGTTATTACTTGCTGTTGAGCCCCTTTAGTAAAATTTTTATTTTAGTTACTGTACTTTTCGACTCCACTTCTATTTGTTTTTTTAAAATAATTTCTATCTCTTCATTGATATTCTTTATTTGGTAAGATACTGCTCTCAGGCCCTGGCCGGTTGGCTCGGCGGTAGAGCGTCGGCCTGGCGTGCGGGGGACCCGGGTTCGATTCCCGGCCAGGGCACATAGGAGAAGCGCCCATTTGCTTCTCCACCCCCCCCCCCTCCTTCCTCTCTGTCTCTCTCTTCCCCTCCCGCAGCCGAGGCTCCATTGGAGCAAAGATGGCCTGGGCACTGGGGATGGCTCCTTGGCCTCTGCCCCAGGCGCTGGAGTGGCTCTGGTCGCGGCAGAGCGGCGCCCCAAAGGGGCAGAGCATCGCCCCCTGGTGGGCAGAGCGTCGCCTCTGGTGGGCGTGCCGGGTGGATCCTGGTCGGGCGCATGCGGGAGTCTGTCTGACTGTCTCTCCCCGTTTCCGGCTTCAGAGAAATACAAAAAAAAAAAAAAAAAAAAAGATACTGCTCTCATATCTTCCTTTAGTTCTTTGGGTATGGTTTTTTAAACAATAATTGGACAGAGGTTTTCTTACCTTCCTGAAATTAATAGGTGGTTTTTGTTTAGGGGTTTTATTTATTTTATTTTTTATTTTTATTTTATTTTTTTACAGAGACAGAGCAACAGTCAGAGAGAGGGATAGATAGGGACAGACAGGAACGCAGAGAGATGAGAAGCATCAATCATCAGATTTTCGTTGTGGCACTTTAGTTGTTCATTGATTGCTTTCTCATATGTGCCTTGACCATGGGGCTACAGTAGACAGAGTGACCCCTTGCTCAAGCCAGCAACCCTGGGTCCAAGCTGGTGAGCTTTGCTCAAACCAGATGAGCCCGCGCTCAAGCTGATGACCTCGGGGTCTTGAACCTGGGTCCTCCACATCCCAGTCTGACGCTCTATCCACTGCGCCACCGCCTGGTCAGGCTTTTTTTTATTTTTTTACAGTGTGGAGTACACAGTCAACACTCAGCCAGGCAGTTTAAAACTGCTGCTTCTTGCTTATGCAAAGCCTCAAGTTTAGCCCGAGTTATGATTTTATGGCTTCCTTATATCATTCCTGAGCTTGTGTACAACCCTAGAGATGCATATAGTACATATGGCTTTTTCAATATCAAGATTCGTAAAAGATCTTTTCAAAGCCCCTATGGTCATATCATTTTCCAGTTTTTCCTTTTAAATTTGTTGTCTAACCCCTGTATGCCTATTTTCCACTATTATCTACTGCTTCAGGCAGCTGTACTGTTAAACAGTTTTCTCTGACTTTTTTCAAACTTCTCTGTGGGTAGAGAGGAGGCAGTTTGCAATGGCAAGCTCCAGGTCAGATAAAATAAAAACAGATTGAGTAGGGTCTTCCAGGTCAAATAATGACAGTTCTCTGGGAATGTGGATTTGAAGGAATTTTAATCCATTATTTACTGTGATTGCAGGTTATTGTTTTTCAAGGCTACCACAGAACTGAGAATGGTGTGGATTGGAATAGGGCAAGTAAAAACTGCATGTAGCCCACATTTTAGTCATTTTTCTTTAATAAACACACCATGAATTTCTGGGAAACTTGGTTAATTTCCATATGCAGAAAAAGTTGATTCTATTTTTGCCAGTATTCTCATTGCTTTTCTGGAGGAGATGATTTACAGATAGTCTTAATAAACATTTTTATTGACATCACTCAGATTCATACTTTTTGAGTGGTGTGCTAGATGTGGCTTTCACTGGCTCATGAGAACTGATCCTTAATTTTTCAGGAATTTTTTTTTCATTGAGAGTAGGGGAGGTAGACAGACTCCCACATATGCTTTAATCGGGATCCACCCAGCAACCCCCGTCTGGGGCCAGTGCTCAAATCAACCGAACTGTCCACTCGGACCAACCGAGTTATCCTCAGCACCCAGGGCTGATAATCAAACCAATCAAGCCACTGGCTGTGAGAGGAGAAGAGAGAGAGAAGGGGAGAGGAAGGGGAAGAGAAGCAAATGGTATGATCACTTCTCATGTATGCCCAGGAATTGAACCCAGGATTTCTGCACGGCTGGTAGACACTCTATCCATTCAGCCAACTGGCCAGGGCCCATCCTCATATAATCTTTTTTTTTCTTACATTATATATTTTTTTCATTATTATTAATTTTAATGGGGTGACATTGATAAATCAGGGTACATATGTTCAGAGAAAACATCTCCAGGTTATTTTGACATTTGATTATGTTGCATACCTCTCACCCAAAGTCAAATTGTCTTCCGTCACCATCACCTTCTATCTGGTTTTCTTTGTGCCCCTCCCCACCCCCAGATCCTCATATAATCTTAACAGAGTCTAAAGTTCTTGTCCTCACCTCAAAAGACTTTTCTCTCATCACTTCCCTTCCATCTTACATGTTATTGTTATCCAATAACTTAGTTTCTTCAAAACTAGATTTTTTTTTTTTTTGTATTTTTCCGAAGCTGGAAACGGGGAGGCAGTCAGACAGACTCCTGCATGCACCCAACCGGGATTCACCCAGTATGCCCACCAGGGGGCGATGCTCTGCCCATCTGGGGCATCACTCTGTTGCAACCAGAGCCATTCTAGTGCCTGAGGCAGAGACCATAGAGCTATCCTCAGTGCCCGGGCCAACTCTGCTCCAATGGAGCCTTGGATGCGGGAGGGGAAGAGAAAGACAGGGAGGAAGGAGAGGGGGAGGGGTGGAGAAGCAGATGGGCACTTCTCTTGTGTGCCCTGGCCGGGAATCAAACCTGGGACTCCTGCACGCCAGGCTGACGCTCTACCACTGAGCCAACCGGCCAGGGCCTAAAACATTTTTTTCTTTTTTTTTTTTTTAGAGAGAAAGAGAAGCATTAGTTCTATTTAGTTATGTCATTTATTGCTTCTTATATGTGCCCTGACCTGGAATCAAACTGGCAACCTTGGGGTCAAACTGGTGCCCTCTGGTCAAGCCAGCGACCCCAGGCTCAAGCCTGTGACCCTGGGATTGAATCAGGGTGGTACTCGAGCCACTATACCAATGGCCAGGGCAGGAACTATTACATTTTAGCTGAGTAACCTTAACTTATTTAGCTTCACTATGCTTCAGTTTAATCATGTATGAAAGGAGAATACTAATGTCTGTTTGTCATGAGTTGATGAAAAACTAACACATGGGTTGGGAAGAATCAATTTTAAAAATGTATGCAACTTGCCTTGCTCATACAAAAATTTATTCTTTTCTTTCTGTCAGTTAGTATTTCTCCGTGTGATTCATGGATCTCTTGCATTGGAATCACCTAAAGTGCTTGTTTAAAATGCAGGTTCTGTGTCTCCCTCACTTTCCCCACCTACTGAATAGACTCCATGGGGTGGGGTTTGGAGAATGATGTACTTCATGAGGTTGCTTTGAATGCCAAATGTGTCCATCTACCACAGTGCCTGTCACATAGTAGATACTTGATTAATTTTCTTCTCTTCCTGAGTTCCCTAGCACAATGCCTAGGACATAATAATGCTCAAGACTGTTAGTCCCCCCCCCCAATATTACTATAGAAATCACAAAATTGCTTCTTTGCTTACTATGAAAAGGACTAAAATTTTTTTTTAATTTTTTATTTAAAATTTTAATTTATTGTTAACATGGATTCAAGTGTCCCACTAAATATAATACCCAAACAGTGTACCCCTCACCAGCGTACAGAGTCCAGTCCCACTGACTTCCTCCCCTGCTTCCTTCTGGGATTTGCTGTCAAAAGGACTGAATCACTTCTTTAAAAAGAGTCTTAGACAAGCTGCGGGCTTCAGTGTAGACATGGCCATGTCCAAAAACCACACCATGCACAATCAGTCCCAAAAATGGTGCAGCAAAATCGCAAGATACAAATCTCTCAAGGAGGTAGACCCCAAGTTCCTGAAGAACATGTACTTTTCCAAAAAACACAACAAGAAGGGCCTGAAGAAGATGCAGACCAACAACGCCAAGGCCATGAGTGCACATGCCAAGGTTATCAAGGCTCGCATAAAGCCTAAGAAGGTCAAGCCCAAGATCACAAAGGGTGACAGCTGCAAGCTCAATCAGTATGCCTACATTGCTCACCCCAAGCTTGGGAAATGTGCTTATTCCTACATCACAAAGGGTCTCGGGCTCTGCTGGCTAAAGTGCAAGGCCAAGGCTCAAACCACACTGTGGTTGCAGCTCAGGCTTAGATTTCCAAAGGTGCCCAGGCCCCCACAAAGGCTCCAGTGTAGAGATCTCTATCTGCCAGGGTGAGGAAAGGACTGGGCTGCAGTCTGCTAAGGGCTGGTGTCCTCCTGTGCTGTTTGTATAAATAAATCTTAGGTAGGAACTGTCAGTCAAAAAAAAAAAAAGCCTTAGAAATTAAACACTCTTTGTAGATCAGTGCTGC
Source organism: Saccopteryx bilineata (assembly GCF_036850765.1). Classification (NCBI taxonomy): domain Eukaryota; kingdom Metazoa; phylum Chordata; class Mammalia; order Chiroptera; family Emballonuridae; genus Saccopteryx; species Saccopteryx bilineata. Next base: position 343,057,825 of record NC_089490.1, on the reverse strand, counting down.
TTAATACTCAATCCTTGAAATAAGTGCCTGAGAGTGTTTAGGGAGTTATTTCTTGGGAGTACTTGCCACGAACCAGGGCAGCTAGTAATTTCAGGTCCTGAGTGGGAATGGCGTGGAATTAAGAAAATAGACTTAAAGAGAAATAGGATGGGATCAGGAGGCCTCTGCAAGCTGCTGGCAAGAACAGAGCACATCTCCACGCCTAACCCTACTTTATTTATAGAGCAGAGAGAGTCATTAGCAAATCAATGATACTGAGCATATTTCCAAGGCAACCCAAGAATTCTACCAAGTGCAGAAAACCCCCACCATACATAACATCTTAACTTCACAAAACAAAAAATTGCCTCCAGTCTTTCTAAGGAACAGTGGGGATAGGACGAGTATAAACAATCCAGCACCACAGCTAACATGAAGGTGTGGGGAAAAAAACAGCCTTTAGCAACTTCACTAAGCAAGCTTACTGCCAATTCCCCACACCTCTGTCCGCCAAAAAATATAAGCTGTAAAGGCCCTGTTGGCTTTCGATCCTAACAAGTACTATATTTGTTTATGCCATCAACTAATGGAGATTTTATCTCATTATTCTTTATGCTCTAAATATATAGTAGTATAGTTCAGCTTTTTTTTTTTTTTTTTTTTAGCAACAATTTTTTCATCACGCTCTCAGAGGAAATTCTCAGTGGTCTTAGTGATGTAAACTAATCAGCATTTATTATCAGGCTTGTAGATCCAACTGGAGCAGCTCTACTTCAAGCTGCAGTCGGCAGCTTGGCTGGGTGGGCTCTGCTCTCTCTGCTTCTAATCCTCCTTGGACCACCAAGCTAGCCAGGATCTGTTCTTCTTATGGTGATGTGTGAAGTTCACAAGCATAAGCCTCACTGAACAAGTACATTTCAAGGCTTTGCTCATCCCAGGTTCACCAGCATTAATGGGGCATAGAAGTATATTCTGCCCACAGTAAAATAGCAGGAGGAGTGAATATTTGCTGAACAATCATCCAAACTATCAAAATGGTCAGTTGCATGTTGGACATCTGCATGGAGATGTTCTGTGGGCAACTTAAACTCAACATATCCAAAGCTGACTTTATTTCCTTTCCCTACCTCCCCACCTCCCAGATATCCAGGTACTCTCTTGTGTTCCTTGTCTCCATTAATGGTATCACTATCCACAGTCACAGTCAAGTGAAAGAGAAACCGAAGAGACAATTTTTATTTCTCCATTTTTCTCCCCTGCCACTTCTAATAAAGTACATTTGTTGATTCCTCCTGAGCAAAGCCTTTCAAATTTACTTACTCCTGCTCCTCAGCTCTCTCACCTGGACAATGGCATTGATCTCCTACCTGGTTCTGCTGCCTCTTATTCTACTTGTTTCATATATGTCTTCTGTTATCATTTTTAAAAGATAAAGTGGGTCATGTCTGCTCTGCATAGAAAAACTCAACAGCATTTCATAGACTTCAAAATTAAATGGGGCCCTGGCTGGTTGGTTCTGTGGTAGAGCGTCAGCCTGACTTGTGGAAGTCCTGGGTTCAATTCCCAGCCAGGGCACACAGGAGAAGCGTCCATCTGCTTCTCCACCCTTCCCCCTCTCCTTTCTCTTTATCTCTTTTCCCCTCCCTCAGCCAAGGCTTCATTGGAGCAAAGTTGACCTGGGTGCTGAGGATGGCTCCATGGCCTCCACCTCAGATGCTAGAATGGCTCCAGTTGCAATGGAGCAATGGCCCAGATAGGCAGAGCATCGCTCCCTAGTGGGCATGCCAGCTGGATCCCATTTGGGTGCATGCAGGAGTCTGTCTCTATGCCTCCCTGCTTCTCACTTCATAAAACTACAAAAAAAGCCCCCCAAAATTAAATGGGATGTGCACGTTCTTTTTTTTTTTTTTAATTCATTTTAGAGAGGCGAGGGAGAGACAGAGAGAGAGAGAGAGAGAGAGAGGAGAGACAGAGAGAGAGAAGGGGGAGAGGAGCTGGAAGCATCAACTCCCATATGTGCCTTGACCAGGCAAGCCCAGGGTTTTGAACCGGCGACCTCAGCATTTCCAGGTCGACGCTTTATCCACTGCGCCACCACAGGTCAGGCGCACGTTCTTTTTTTTTATGATACAGTTCCAAATTATCCTTTTATTCTCAGCTCCTATATTTCATAACGTGCATCTGAAGACCTAGCTATTCCATACCAAATAACCAAATACTCACTGCCTTCCAGACTTAGCATGGTCTTTCCTTCAGTACCCTGTCGTTCCTTTGCTAAAACATTTCCTTTACTTGCAATGATATGTTTCCCTTTATACCTATTGAAATCTTATATATCCTTCAGTTCCTAGCTTTTGTATTATCTCCTCTATGAAGCACTTCCTCATAATCCTTGTGAGAATTAGCTGCTTATTCCTTTCTCAGTATTTCTATAATACTTGCTACCTCTATTATAGCACTTAGCACAGATCAACTGTATTATAATGAATGTTTATTGATCTGCTTTCCTCACTAAGTGGTGAACTTCTCAAGGGCAAGGACTTTGCATTTTTTCCAGTGCCTATAAAGTAGGAAGGAGTTCAATGTATTTTTGGTGCATTGAATTTTTCATTGTAAATGTCATTAAACAAACTTTTAAAAGATCTTTTGTGCCCTGGCCGGCTGGCTCAGCGGTAGAGTATCGGCCTGGCGTGTGGAAATCCTGGGTTCGATTCTTGGTTAGGGCACACAGGAAAAGCACCCATCTGCTTCTTTCTTTTTTTTTATTGATTGATTTTTAGATAGAGGGGAGAGAGAGAGAGAAAAAGGAGGGGAAGCAGGAAGCATCAACTTATAGTAGTTGCTTCCCGATGTGCCAGGCAAGCCCAGGGCCCCAAACCGGCAACCTCAGCGTTCCCAGGTGAAGCTTCATCCACTGCGCCACCACAGGTCAGGTCCATCTGCTTCTTTACCCTTCCTCCCTCCTTCCTCTCTGTCTCTCTCTTCCCCTCCAGCTATCAAGGCTCTATTGGAGCAAAGTTGGCCCCAGGCGCTGAGGACCGCACCACGGCCTCCTCCGCCTCAGGTGCTAGAATGGTTTGGGCAGCAATGGAGCAACACCCTAGATGGGCAGAGCACCCCCCTGGGGGGCATGTCGGGTGGATCCCAGTCGGGTGCATGCGGGAGTCTGTCTGGCTGCCTCCCTGCTTTTAACTTTGGAAAAAGATAAAGAAATAAAAAAGAAAAAAAAATCTTTTGTGACAACATTTCTTCTGAGGTAGGTTAATGTTGTGATTTTTTTTTATTAGTTTAAAAGGAGAAAGGGCAGGCTTTATAGTGATTACAGAATGAAAATATCAAGAAAATTTATTGTTGCCTGACCTGTGGTGGCTCAGTAGAAAAAGCGCTGACCTGGAACTCTGAGGTTGCCAGTTTGAGACCCTAGGCTTGCCCAGTCAAGGCACATATGGGAGCTGATGCTTCCTGCCACTCCCGCTTCTCTCTCTCTCTCTCTCTCTCCCTCTCCCCCCCTAAAGTGAATAAAATCTTAAAAAAATAAAAGAAAATTTATTGTCTTTCAATGTCCTTGAAATAATAATTACTACTACCGCCCAAATTTTTACCCATTAATAAACAACTACTCAAAATAGCTGTTCCAGGTCACATAATATTTTTTGGAACCAAGTTTTGAACCTGAGTCTTACTCTAAAACCCATACTTTTCTACTGTTTCATACTGTCTTCACTCATTTCTATCCTAAAGCAATAACTGTCTTATTGGAGAAGGGTCTTCTATGTGGAAACATACATACATCATTCATTTATATATCCTTTTGTTAGGCTGAAAGGGGTCAATATGGAAAATATAAGACGTGTAAAATTAAAAGAAAGTCATACTAGCCCTGGCTGATTAGCTCAGTCGGTTAGAGCATCCTCAAGAAACACCAAGTTTGCAGGTTCAATCCCAGGTTAGAGCACATACAGGAAGTGACCAATGAATGCACAACTAAGTGGAACAACAGATGAATGTTTCTCTCTCTCTCTCTCTTTTGGTCTCTCCTTCTCTGTGTCTCTAAGATCAATCAATAAAACAACAACAAGAAGCCAAACCAATAAGCAACCACCAAAGAGAACTAAAAGGCATGTGAAAACTTTATCCAACTTTTAATTTTGAAAAAAGGTTAAAGTTAAAACACAACTATATGAGTAGTATGGTAAATATCCATATACCCTTTATCTACTTCCTCAAGTTGTTCACATTTTATTATATTTGTTTTCTCTCTCTAGAAAACACACACTCATACTCACACACACATTCACACACTTCTGCCGCAATTGAATAAGAGTAAATGGCAGCCTGACCTGTGGTGGCACAGTGGATAAAGCGTCGACCTGGAATGCTGAGGTCGCCAGTTCAAAACCCTGGGCTTGCCTGGACAAAGTACATATGGGAGTTGATGCTTCCTGCTCCTCCCTCCCCCTTCTCTCTCTCTCTCTCCTCTCTAAAAAAATTAATAAAAGTAAAAAAAAAAAAAAAAAGGAGTAAATGGCAGATCAGATTCCAGCCTTTCTTTCCTAAAGACATAGCCATTCTTATACATACACAGCTACATTATCATTGATACAAAAATATTATCTTATTAATATACAGTCTATCTTCAAATTTCCCCGAAGTTCCAAAACTATCCTAACTTATAACTACTGTTGGTTTTGTGGTTTTATTTTTACATATAACATAGGCAATAGGTTTAAAGAACAGTTCTCACGGAGTTGTACTGTCAATCAGACTAGAGGTTCTTGGGCCCAGACAGTGCTACTTAAGGAAAGATGGATGAGCTGTTTCTAACCCTTTCTGCTTTTGTATTTGTTTGCTTTTGCTTTTGTTTATATTCATTTTCTAAACGTGGTTGATGTGGACAGCCTATATTGAACTCTTCTGTGTTGAACCTCTCACTCTTTTTTTTTTTACTTTTGAAAAATTTTGAACTTATTTAACAGATTGGGGCAAAAACAGAAGAAAATTTTCAGGTGATTGAGTAAGGAAATATATATATGTATACTAACCTCTATCTATTTATCTATCTATTCAATACTTGTGTTCTGTCACCTTTGTTTGTCTCTCTGTGACACTTTCTCTTTCAATAATTATTTTGAGTGAGTCATTTGAAAGTAAATTCTAGACTTATCTACCATGACACTTGAACCGTAAATACTTCAGCATGTATCTACTAAAACAAAGGCATTCTGCTATATATAATCACAATTTTCCACACATGTTGACATGTTAAATAACATTGTAAGAAAGTTGAGATTGAGCCTGACCTGTGGTGACACAGTAGATAAAGCACTGTCCTGGAATGCTGAGGTTGCCGGTTCATTACCCTAGGCTTGCCCAGTCAAGGCACAAATGAGAAGCAACTATGAAGCAACTAGGAGTTGATTCTTTCTGTTCCTCTCTCTCTCTCTTCTCTAAAATAAATAAATAAAATCTTTTTTTTTAAGTCAACATTGAAATAACATTATATAACATCTACTCCATAGTCAAATTACCATTGTTCCATTAAAATAATGTGTTATAGCTGGCTTACCTTTCCGATCCAAGATTCAATCAAGATATATGCATTTTGTTGTCTTTTTTTCCTTTTTTTTTTTTTTCACTTTTCTGAAGCTGGAAACAGGGAGAGACAGTCAGACAGACTCCCGCATGCGCCCGACCGGGATCCACCCGGCACGCCCACCAGGGGGCGACGCTCTGCCCACCAGGGGGCGATGCTCTGCCCATCCTGGGCGTCGCCATGTTGCGACCCTCCTGGGTGTCGCCATGTTGCGACCAGAGCCACTCTAGCGCCTGGGGCAGAGGCCACAGAGCCATCCCCAGCGCCCAGGCCATCTTTGCTCCAATGGAGCCTTGGCTGCGGGAGGGGAAGAGAGAGACAGAGAGGAAGGCGCGTCGGAGGGGTGGAGAAGCAAATGGGCGCTTCTCCTATGTGCCCTGGCCGGGAATTGAACCCGGGTCCTCCGCACGCTAGGCCGACGCTCTACCGCTGAGCCAACCGGCCAGGGCTTTTTCCCTTTTTTTTAATGTTCTATTTATTGATCATAGAGAGAGAAAAGGGAAGGAATGGGAAGTATCAACTCGCAGTAGTTGCTTCTGTTATGTGCCTTGACTGGGCAAGCTGGGGGTTTCAAACTGGCGACCTCAGCAGTCCAGGTCAACTACTGCACCACCACAGGTCAGGCATGTTTCTTTTTCCTTTTCCTTTTTACCTTTTTTTTTTAAGTGAGAGAGAGACAGACCGGCATGGAGAGAGATGAGAAGTGTCAACTTGTAGTTGCAGCACTTTTAATTGTTCATTGATTGCTTCTTATATGTGCCTTGACGGGGGGCGGAGGAGCTCCAGCCGAGTCAGTGACCCCTTGCTCAAGCCAGTGATCTTGGGTTCAAGCCAGCAATCTTTGGGCTCAAGCCAGCAACTGTGGGATCATGCTGATGACCCCACACTCAAGCCAGCGAGCCCGAACTCAAGCTGCTGGGCCTATGCTCAAGCCGGCGACCTCGTGGTTCTGAAACTGGGTCCTCTGTATCCTAGGTCTATACTCTACCTACTGCACCATCACCAGTGAGGCTGTTGTCATGTTTTTTATTTCTTAACCTAAAACTAGTTCTCCCCATTTTTTTCTCTTTTATGACACAGATAATTTTGAAGTGTCTGAACCAATTGTTTTGTCAAATATTCACAATTCAGATTTATTTGATTTTCTTCTATCATGATTAGATTCAAATTCATCTTTTTTGGCAAGAATACGTTTGCCATTGCCAAGACAGGCGATTATGTCTTCAGTGCACTATATGTGGAGGCACATAAAGTCAGTAAGTTTCATCACTTGGTTAAGGTGGTATCCACCAGATTTCTCCATTATGAAGGTACATGTTCCCATTTGTAATCAGTAAGTAATCTCTAGAGTAATAATTTGAAATTTTGTGATTATCTTGTTCCCCAGCAAGCTTTTCATCCAGTGGTTTTAGCATTAACTATTTTGCTTGAATTTATTATTACATTAGTGGTTGCAAAAAGGTGATTTTTATAATTCTATCATTTCTTTTACATTCGTTAGCTAAATTCTTTTTTTTTATTTTCTTTTTTACAGAGACAGAGAGAGAGAATCAGAGAGAGGGATAGACAAGGACAGACAGGAACAGAGAAAGATGAGAAGCATCAATCATCAGTTTTTCGTTGTGACACCTTAATTGTTCATTGATTGCTTTCTCATATGTGTCTTAACCGTGGGCCTTCAGCAGACTAAGTAACCCCTTGCTCGAGCCAGCGACCTTGGGTCCAAGCTGGTGAGCTTTTGCTCAAACCAGATGAGCCCGCGCTCAAACTGGTGACCTCAGGGTCTCGGACTCCGACGCTCTATCCACTGTACCACCGCCTGGTCAAGCCATTAGCTAGATTCTTCTGTGAAGAAGAGCTTTCCTTCTGACACCATTTTTATTATCACTATGGGCCCATGTTTTATTTTGTTATTGTTGTTGTTTATTTTATTGATGAGAGAGAGAGAGAGAGAGAGAGAGAGAGAGAGAGAGAAACATCCATCTGTTCCTGTATGTGCCCCGACTGGGGATTGAACTGGCAACCTTTGTGTTTTGGGAGAAAGCTTTAACCAAGCAAGCTATTCAGCCAGGGCTCATGTTTTCTTTTTTAATTTAATATGTGCTATGTCTGAATGTGTGTGTCTTCCCTCAAAATTCATATGTTGAAATTCTAACACCTAAAGACGATGGTATGAGGAGGCGGGGCCTCTGAGAGGTGCTTAAGGCATGAGGGTGGAGCCCTCATTATGAGCTTAGTGCATTAGAGAAGAGACTTAAAATTTAAGATCCCTTCTACCCTGTGAGGGAACAGTTAAAAGGTGCACGCTATTAACCAGGAAGAGGGCCCTCACCAGACTCGGCCTTCTGGTACCTTGATCTTGGACTTCCAGCCTCTAGAGCTGTGAGAAATAAATTTTTGTTGTTTTATAAGCTACCCAGTTTATGGTAGTTTGTTATAGCAGCCTAAAGAGAATAAGAAAATGTTTTACTCTGTTAACATTATTAATACTTTTTTAGGTTTAAATTGTCCCAAATTTAGCCAGTGTCCTTGTGACATGTTCCCATCAGGTTTTTACCACTGCATTGCTTTATAGCATAGCAAGATATATTTTTCCTGGGTTCAGCCATTTCTTCAAGGAATCCTGGTTCCTTTCAGTGGGAAATGGTATCTAGAAACCAAGAACTGGGTATTAGACGGGCTCGTTACTACTGAGAAGTTACTACATCTAAGCCCTTTCAGTATACAGAGCCAGAAAATGTGTGTGTATAATGAGTTCATAATAATACCTCCACAGCACCAGACTTCTTCCTCTGCTATTCCACCATAAGCATTTGAATGGTGGGAATGGGTTGTAGCCATGCAATAATTCTAACTTGATGGAAGGGAAAAGAAAAGAAAACCTCATGCCCAATTTTCAAGATTCTAACCTAGATGTGGCATCATTTTTTGTGCTGATATTCCATTGAGTTTTTATTGGCGTTGGCATAGTCACATGTTCCACGCTTAGCTGCACGGGAGAATAGAAAATGTAGTCTAGCTGAGTAACCAGAAAAGGGGCAGAATGGATTTTAAAAGAATTAGAAATCTGCCTGACCTATGGTGGCACAGTGGATAAAGTGTCAACCTGGAAACACTGAGGTTGCCAGTTCAAAACCCTAGCTTGTCTGGTCAAGGCACATATGAGAGTTGATGCTTCCTGCTCCTCCCCCTTCTCTCTCTCTCTCTCTCTTTCTCTCTCTCTCCCCCCTAAAATGAATAAATAAATAAATAAAAATTAAAAAAATAAATAAAGTTATAAAAGAATTAAAAATCTGCTAATGGACTTTTGGAAAGGATTTCTACTCTTTTAAACTAATAAAGCAGCACATTACTAGACCACACATCTATTTTTAATAATTTGATAATTTTATTGTATAAAATCTGTTTCCTTTATAATCTTATACATTTTCTTTTAAGCTTTTAAAAACTTTATTTTGAAAAGGGGGTCATAAGCTTCACCAGGCTGATTGCCATAGTGGCCTGTGGCACAGAAAAGAACACCCACCAGATTTCTGCACTGGTAAAGGCGGGAAGATCTTTGAGAGGCTGTTAACTCCGGCAAGGGATAAAGAGAATGTGACTTGGGCAGTGCCCACAAGGGACAGATTCCAGAGGTCCTTTAACCTTCACTCACAATCTGCTTTTATCAGCAACACATCCAGATAACAGTATTGCTGCTAACCATTTATGCTCACTTCTTTTTGGCAGAAGGAAATGCTTCCTTGAAAGTGTAATTTAGGCCTGACCTGTGGTGGTGCAGTGGATAAAGCGTCAACCTGGAAATGCTGTGGTCGCCGGTTCAAAACCCTGGTCAAGCCTGACCTGTGGTGGCGCAGTGGATAAAGCGTCGACCTGGAAATGCTGAGGTCGCCGGTTCAAAACCCTGGGCTTGCCTGGTCAAGGCACATATGGGAGTTGATGCTTCCAGCTTCTCCCCACCTTCTCTCTCTGTCTCTCTCTCTCTCCTCTCTAAAATGAATAAATAAAATTAAAAAAAAAAAAAAGAAAAAGAAAACCCTGGTCAAGGCACATATGGGAGTTGATGCTTCCAGCTCCTCTCTCTCTCTATCTCTCTCCCCCCCCAAAATGAATAAATAAAATAAAATAAAAATTTTTAAAAAAGTGTAATTTAGGAACATTTTCTTTTCAAATTTGATATAAAAGAGTGGGAAATGTTCAAATCATATAAGATGCCACCCTGTTGTTTAGCCGGCATAATAGGTAATAGGTGGACATTTCCCCACAATTAATAACTTTCCCCAAAGCCTGACCTGTGGTGGCGCAGTGGATAAAGCATCCACCTGGAATGCTGAGGTCACCGGTCCGCGCCCTGGTCTTGCCTGGTCAAGGCACATGTGGGAGTTGATGCTTCCTGCTCCTCCCCACTTTCTCTCTTGCTCTTTCTCTCTCTCTCTCCTCTCTAAAATGAGTAAGTAAAAATATTAAAAAAAAAAACTTTCCCCCAAAAAACACAATAAGCTTTTAAAACCTTACATCATGTGATATAAAGCCACTCTCTGTCTCTAAAATCAATAAAAAAAAAAAAAGAGGAATAGAATCAGACCGTAAGAGAAGAGAGTCTTAGTGGTTTGTCCTGAGGGGCTAGAGGAAGCAGAGGAGGAGCTGGTGGCAGGTTGAGGACGCCTCCGTACCAGTCCTCTGCACGGGACTGTGAGTCATCCTCCACTAATGCCGGATCCACAAGCTGAGCAGGTAGTTCATTGCTCTGTGACACCCCAGGCCTACAGCATAGCACACAGCAACCAAATCCATCATCTGAATTCCACTGATCAGTAACTCTGATGGGCTGCTGCTGTCTCCAGTCTCTGCATCTCCAGATGATTATGGTTTTGAACTCTTTTATGACCTTTCACACCCCCCACCCCCCGCTGTGGCCTGCTTCCTTACACTAGAATGTGAACTGTTAGAGTGTGGGCGTCATGGTGCGTCTCAAAGTAGGTGCTGTACTTTGTTAAATCAAGGAATCGTTCAGTAATGGAGGTAAATGCATTTACTTATGGAAGGTGAAGCTCTCTGATCCTAATTTGTAATTCTGTTAACTATTTACCTTAGTCTTACCTCCAGAAAAAAAATTTCAGGTTCTTCATTCATATCCTCACTGTTCAGCACAGGATGGTTCTGGGATTGATCACAGAGCAATAGAAAAAGGATATTTAATCATTATGTAAATTCTTTAAGGACCAATTATTGTTTTGCTTTTAAAAAATTTATGAACCTAAATAACTATATATGGAACAAGTATCCAGCGTCTCCTAATCTCTTCTGATCTTTGCGGAGAGCTGGGAAAGCTGGAGGCAGAGATGCTGTTCAGAGACACCTGGGAGCTGGCTCTGCAGCTCTCACAGGATGAGGCTGTACCCTTGCTGCGCACAGTTTGGTTCACTCTTTGACATACAGGTGTTCTAACTTAGAGCACTCTTTGATATTCCCTAAATCATAAGCTCATCCAATCTTAGTGTAAATTCCTTAGGAAGGTGCTGATGAGGTAGGTCTGAATGTAAGAGTGTAAGTGAGAGCGACTGGCTTTGTTATCCAGCTCCGGAGCACTCACCGTCTCAGTGAGGAATGTCAGCAGCATTGCACACCCTACAGGGAACCGAGGGAACAGAGAGAGCCGCAAAGATGCTGCACCTGCACCTGCTTTGTGCAGGCACCTGCCTTCTGCTAAGTTCTGCTTCCTTGCCTAAATAAATCAGGAAGTATGTGGCTTTATGTGCTCTCTTCCGGCTTCATTTTTTTATTCATTTACTTTAAAAAAAATTTTTTTTGTGTGTATTTTTCTGAAGCTGGAAACGGGGAGGCAGTCAGACAGACTCCCGCATGTGCCCAACCGGGATCAAACCGACATGCCCACCAGGGGGCGATGCTCTGCCAATCTGGGGCGCCGCTCTGTTGCAATCAGAGCCATTCTAGTGCCTGAGGCAGAGGCCATAGAGCCATCCTCAGGGCCAGGGCCAACTTTGCTCCAATGGAGCCTTGGCTGAGGGAGGGGAAGAGAGAGACAGAGAGGAAGGAGAAGGGGAGGGGTAGAGAAGCAGATGGGCACTTCTCCTGTGTGCCCTGGCTGGGAATTGAACCTGGGACTCCTGCACGCCAGGCTGATGCCCTACCACTGAGCCAACTGGCCAGGGCCTATTATTAATTTTAATGGGGTGACATAGATCAATCAGGGTACATAGGTTCAGAGAAAACGTCTTCAGGTTATTTTGACATTTGATTATGTTGCATACCCATCACTCAAAGTCAAATTGTCTTCTGTCACCTTCTATCTGATTTTCTTTGTGCCCCTCCCCTCCCCTTCTTGTCTTTCCTTCCTTCTGCTCTCCGGTAACCACCACACTCTTGTCCATGTCTCTGAGTCTCATTTTTATGTCCCACCTATGTATGGAATCATATAGTTCTTAGTTTTTTCTTTTTTTTTTTTTAAGATTTTATTTATTCATTATAGAGAGGAGAGAGAGAGAGAGAGAGAGAGAGAGAGAAGGGGGGAAGGAGCAGGAAGCATCAACTCCCATATGTGCCTTGACCAGACAAGCCCAGGGTTTTGAACTGGCAACCTCAGCGTTTCCAGGTTGACGCTTTATCCACTGCGCCACCACAGGTCAGGCCAGTTTTTTCTGATTTATTTATTTCACTCCGTATAATGTTATCAAGTTCCATTCATGTTATTGTAAATGATCCGATGTCATCATTTCTAATGGCTCATCACAGCATTGTTCAGTGGCCAAGACAAGGAAACAATCAAAAAGCCCTTCAATAGATGATTGGATAAAGATGTGGTATATATATATATATATTCTATGGAATACTACTCAGCCATTTACTTTTTAATTTACAGCTTTTTAAAAAAATTTACAGCTTATTTTGAAATAACTTCAGACTTACAGAAAAGTCACAAGAATAGTACAAATAATTTTCATTTTTACCCAGATCCAAATGTTAGCACTTTATATTTTCTATATCAATATATATTATTTTTTGAACTATTGCAGATATTATACCCCTTTACTCCTAATACCTGTGTGTATTTTCAACAGACATTCTTTTACATAACCCAATACAATAATCAAAACCAAGAAATTAACATTGATACAATACTATTATCTAATATACAGATTTTTTTTAGTATTTAGCCAAATGACCTAATACAAATGTCACATTTACTTGTCATATTAATGGAATCATGTAGTTTTATTGTTATTATTATTTAGAGACTGTTTCTGTGGGATCATATAGTTTTTTCAACTTAGCATAAAACATTAGAGTCGCCTGACCAGGCAGTGGCACAGTAGATATAGCATCAGCCTGAGACTCAGAGGACAGAGTTTCGAAATGCCAATGTCACCAGCTTGGACATGGGCTCGTCTAGCTTGAGCACGGGCTCACCAACTTGAGCATGGGATCATAGACATGACCCCTCCATGGTCGCTGGCTTGAGCCCAGGGTTGCTAGCTTCAGCAAGGTGTCACTTGCTCTGCTATAGCACCCCCAGTCAAGGCACATATGAGAACACAATCAATGATCAACTAAGGTGTCACAACCACAAGTTGATGCTTCTCATCTCTCTCCCTTCCTGTCTGTCTGTCTCTATCTGTCCCTCTCTCTGTCTCTCTCACACACACAAAAAAAAATTGGAGCCATCCATATTGTCCTGTGTGTCAATAATTTTTTCTTTTTTATTGCTGAGTAGTATTTCATTGTTTGGATTATAACATGATCTATTTATTCATTCATCAGTTAAACTTTTAAATTGCTTCCAGCGTGAGACTGTTACAAATAAAGCTGTTATGAACATTCATGAACAGGTTTTTGTGTGAATGTGAGTTTTCATTTCTCTAGGATACATATCCAGGAGTGTGACTGCTGAGTCACAGTGTTCAACTTTATGAGAAAACGCCAGACTGCTTTCCAACAATAGCTCTACATTTTACACTCCCACCAGCTCTGGATGGGAGATCCAGCTTGTTTCCTCACCAGCATCTCATAGCTCACTGGAATTTTAATACGCATTTTCATAGTGACTTACAATATACAGTGTCTTTGCATGCTCTTCATGACCACCCTTGTATCTTCTTTGGGAAAGGGTCTTTTCAAACACTGTACCCATTTAAAAAAATCATATTATTTTCTTATTGTTGTACTTTTAGAATTCTTTATATATTCTGGATACAAGTCAGGAGGTATATGACATGCAAATATATATTTTTTTACCAACCTGTGGGTTTTCTTTTCTTTAAAGATTTTATTTATTGATTTTTGAGAAGGGGGGGAGGAGCAGGAAGCATCAACTCGCAGTAGTTGCTTCTTGTATGTGCCTTGACAGGGCAAGCCTGGGGTTTCGAATCAGTGACCTTAGCATTCCAGGTCACTGTGGACGCCTTATTCACTGTGCCACCACAGGACAACCTGAATGTTTTCTTTTCTTCTTTCTTCACCGTGGTGAGAGAGAACATGCTATGGTTGAAGAGATGAGAGAAGGCCTTTATTCTCTTCTTCTTTTTTTTTACAGAGACACAGTCAGAGAAAGAGATAGATAGGGACAGACAGGAATGGAGAGAGATGGGAAGCATCAATCATTAGTTTTTTGTTGCAACAACTTAGTTGTTAATTGATTGCTTTCTCATATGTGCTTTGACCGTGGGCCTTCAGCAGACCGAGTAACCCCTTGCTTGAACCAGCGATCGTTGGGTCCAAGCTGGTGAGCTTTGCTCAAACCAGATGAGCCCGCGCTCAAGCTGGTGACCTCAGGGTCTCGAACCTGGGTCCTCCGCATCCCAGTCCAACACTATCCACTGTGCCACCGCCTGGTCAGGCAGAGAGAAGGCCTTTATGACCAGAGTATAGAACATGAAGAAGGTGGTATGCAGTGAGACTGGACAGGCAGCAGGAACCTTACAGACTGTTCAAGAGTTTGGCATCTGTTCTGAAGGCAGTGAGAAGCCACTGAGTACTATTAAGCAGAGTGTGACATGAGTGGATTTGTGTTTTTAAAAGATCCCTCAGCTGCAGATGAAGAACAACTGGAGAGGGCTGAAGCGGTTTTATGGGGACCAGTCCGAAAGTTACTGCAATAGTCCAAGCAAGAAGCCATGGCAGCTTAAAGCAGGTAGCAGCATGCACATGGGGAGGAATGGCCTTGCCCAGGAAATAATAAGGAAGTCAATGTCTAGTTCATACCATATGTCCTGTCCTTGAAGGAAAGTATTTAATATTTCAACATATATTTGATGTTTAGTTGTAGGTTTTTCTTAGCTCTCTTCCATCTAAAGAAGTTTCCCTTCTGGTTTAGCTTGCTTTTTAAAAATCATAACACATGGTGAACTTTGTTAAATGCTTTTTCTGCATCAGTTGAGATGATTACATGCTTTTTCTTCTTTACTCTGGGAAAATACACTGATTTCTTTAATGTTGAATCAGCTTTGGATTTGCTAACATTCTGTTGAAGATTTTCATTAAATGTTCAAAAAAGAATTCATGGCCCTGGCTGGTTGGCTAAGTGGTAGAGCGTCGGCCTGGAGTGCAGGAGTCCCGGGTTCGATTCCCGGCCAGGGCACACAGGAGAAGCGCCCATCTGCTTCTCCACTCCTCCCCCTCTCCTTCCTCTCTGTCTCTCTCTTCCCCTCCCACAGCCGAGGCTCCATTGGAGCATTGTTGGCCCGGGTACTGGGGATGGCTCTGTGGCCTCTGCCTCAGGCGCTTGAATGGCTCTGGTTGCAGCAGAGTGATGCCCCAGATGGGCAGAGCATCGCCCCCTGGTGGGCATGCTGGATGAATCCCAGTCGGGCGCATGCGGGAGTCTGTCTGACTGCCTCCCCGTTTCCAGCTTCGGAAAAATACAAAAAAAAAAAAAAGAATTCACCATGAAGTCATATGTTCTCTTCTCAGCAGCTTTTTCCCTAGACCATGCCTAACTATCATTAGAATGTACCCCTTCCACAACCACTGCAGTAAGGCATACTCTACTCATACTTCAAGACCCAGTTAAAACAGCAAGTCTTGCCCTGGGCCAGTAGCTCAGTTGGTTAGGACATTATCCTGACACACTAAGGTTGCGGGTTCGATCCCTAGTCAGGGCACCATACAATAATCACCCAATGAATGCATGAATAACAACAAATCAATGTTTCTCTCTCTCAAATCAATAAATCAAATTTATTTTTTAAAAACTACCATGTCTTTCATGACAATTTCTCACTCATACTGACTCTAGTTTCTGAGATCCCAACTCCATTTTATCTCATCCTTTTATACCTATCTTGAAACTATTTCCATATGTTCATTAACCTTACCTGACTAACATTCCTCCAAGGACTGTTTAGTTCATCTCAGTTCTTCCCAGCATGCTTGGAACAGGGCCCGTGTAGAGTAAGTGCTCAGTGAATGCTTGCTGTCCGAGTAAAAGAGAGAGACAAATCAGGGAAGGCTGTCTCTCCAAGCTTCAGTGCCGAGTGTCACCCTTGTGTGGACAGGTGGACCCGGTAGTGGGGTTGGCAGGCTCCAAACTC
The DNA here is from genome assembly GCF_036850765.1 of Saccopteryx bilineata. NCBI lineage: Eukaryota > Metazoa > Chordata > Mammalia > Chiroptera > Emballonuridae > Saccopteryx > Saccopteryx bilineata. The sequence goes on along the minus strand of NC_089490.1, from coordinate 343,041,706 downwards.
GCAGCCCCCATGTCCCCTTTGCTGAGTGGAAGCAGCTCAGGAGCCACCGCCCTTTAACATTGGACTACTCTTTGTTGGACACCGTACCTTAAATATCCTGGGAGAATCTTGGAAGGCTTTACCGAGTGATAAGTAGGTTTTAAAGTGCCAACAAAATTTTTTCCTGGAGCTAAGTGGTAAGGGGGTTCAGAAAAAGGAAATGGTGTGGGACTCTCCTCTGTCCAAATGTTGGCATAGTGTCCAAGTGCTTTCTTCTCCCAATTCCTATCTTTTTGCTCCCTCACCTGTCAGTTACACTCCAACATTACTCCACCGCCTGAAGTCCACTAGTTTTTTTAAAATTATTTTTTAATTTATTGTGTTAACATGGATTCAAGTGTCCCACTCAGTATAACACCCTCACCCCCAACAACGCACCCCCCATTATAGCCCCTTTGCTTCTCTCCTTGACTCCCTCCCCCTTCCCTCTGGGATTTGCTGTCCTGTTATCTGTATCTCTGTGTTATGTATATGTAATTTCACTAATCCCTTCATCCTCTCTCATCCCATCCCCTCATCCTCCCCTCTGACAGCTGTCCCTCTGCTCCCTGTGACCCCCACCTCTGCCTCTATTCCATTCCTCAGTTCACTGTTGAGTCCACTAGATTTTTCTTTCCTCTGAGCCTTTGTACATGCTATTCCTTGAACTTGGAATGCCTTGTTCCCTGAATTCCTTTGACTTGGCTAATTCCTGTTTGTCCTTTAGGTCTCAGCTTAAATGTTACCTCCGCTAGGGTGCCTTCCCTGACCACCTGCCCAAACCTCCATTAGTACACACAGACCCAGGAAAAAGCCCCGAGACTAAAAATGTACCTCCATAAGCGGAGGGCAGAGAGAGACTGAAGAAAGAGCCTGGCCGTTCAAGTCTGGTAATGAATATAGAGTTTATTAAGGGAAACTTACATACAAGGCATGTCATGGGCAGCTGCAAGATGAAAATGGATCCATGTGCCGCTTGTCAGAGCCAGAGAATTTTCTAGGATATGGGGAGACGGGGGGATAGTCACGGGTAATATATATGAATGCTACCAGGTACCGGAAATTACTTCATATGCTTGACCAGGTCAGGACAACCACCTCTTCCAGGAATCAGCACATAGCAGGAGGCAAGAGAAGGGTGCTGATTTATGTCAGAATATCAGTTATGACCAGTCTCTAAGGGGGGTTGCAGAAAGCAAACTTGGCCTGGGTCCAAATTACAGAACAGAACAGTCTCTCCTCCACACACCCCAGGTCTGAAGTTGGTGCTCTTTCACTATATTCTACAATACCATGAACTTACTTGTAGCACTTGTAAAACTATTTTCATTACAATCTTCTCTATATTTTTCACTAGACTTAGAGCTCCTTATGAGCAGCACTGTATCATCTGTGATTCCCAGTCCTCAGAACAAATATTTCTTCAATGAAATAATGCACAAATGAATGAGTCCCATATACATGCCGATTTCAAAGAAAGACTAAAAGAGCATGTAGCACCTGACCAGGTGGTGGCTCAGTGGATAATCAGCCTGGGATGCTGAGGACCCAGATTTGAAACCTCGAGGGTGCCGACTTGAGCGTGGAATCAGTCATGATCCCATAGGTGCTGGCTTGAGCCAAAAGGTCACTGGCTTGAAGCCCAAGATCTCTCGCTTGAACCCAAGGTCACTGGCTTGAGCAAGGGGTCACTTGCTCTGCTGCAGCCCTTCACCCCCTCCCCCCCGTCAAGGCACATATGAGAAAGCAATCAATGAACAACTAAGGTGTCACACGAAAAACTGATGATTGATGCTTCTCATCTCTCTCCGTTCCTGTCTGTCCCTCTCTCTCTCTCCTGTACGCACTAAAAAAACGAAAAAGAGCGTGTAGCTGGTATACTTTTTCTTTCCATACCCAGCATTCTCCTGGTGTGCAGCCTGCAGATGTGGAAGAAGTAGTCAAGAAAGGTGTACAGACCCTTGTGATTGGCCGAGGGATGAGTGAGGCCTTGAAGGTAGGTACTGCTGAACAGCATCCTGAGGACAGTGGCTGATCTCTTGGACTTTACCTTCAAGATATGTCCTTGTTGGGAGTTCATCTTTATGTATCATGCACCCTCATTTTGCTGATGATCCAATAATGGCTGTGTACCACTCTCCTCATCAGGGTTGCATTGTCTAGTCTCCATCTAACCCTGGGCTTGTATTGTTTCAAGTATTTTTTTTTTATTTTTTTTTATTTTTATTTTTTTATATTTCTGAAGCTGGAAACAGGGAGAGACAGTCAGACAGACTCCCGCATGCGCCCGACCGGGATCCACCCGGCACGCCCACCATGGGGCGACGCTCTGCCCACCAGGGGGCGATGCTCTGCCCATCCTGGGCGTCGCCATGTTGTGACCAGAGCCACTCTAGTGCCTGGGGCGGAGGCCACAGAGCCATCCCCAGCGCCCGGGCCATCTTTGCTCCAATGGAGCCTTGGCTGCGGGAGGGGAAGAGAGAGACAGAGAGGGAAAGCGCGGCGGAGGGGTGGAGAAGCAAATGGGCGCTTCTCCTGTGTGCCCTGGCCGGGAATCGAACCCGGGTCCTCCGCACACTAGGTCAAGTATTTTTTAGAAAGTCCTCAATCCTGGAATTGTTAAAACTCTACAACTATCTACAATTGGTTCTATAGATTCTTTTATATATATATATATATATTTATTTTTTTATTTATTTTAGAGAGGAGAGAGAGAGAAGGGGGAAGGAGCAGGAAGCATCAACTCCCATATGTGCCTTAACCAGGCAGCTCCAGGGTTTCGAACCAGCAACCTCAGTGTTTCCAGGTTGACGCTTTATCCACTGTGCCACCACAGGTCAGGCCTGGTTCTATAGATTCTTACAGTACTTTATATTTTTATAGATTTTAGAATACTTTTTTTCTTAGATGCATTCAAGTTATTTTCCCCTCTTATGAAAAAAGTATTTTAATTTTACTTATAGAAAAGATTCAATGCAAAAATATAGAAAAAGGTGAAAGATTTGTCCTCCCCAGTCTCCCACACTTGTGTACACTGCTCCAGTTCTGCGTCTGAAAATATATACACACCTACACACAAGGTATACATGACTACATTTACAACCATTTTCACATAAATAAAATCACACTATACAAATTGTTCTGCAACTTATTATTCATTTACATTTTTACATTATGAACAGCCTTTCACATATGTGTTAGAGATCTACCTCATCCCTCTCTTTATATAGATGTTCTAAAATCCAGGCCCTGGCCGGTTGGCTCAGTGGTAGAGCATCGGCCTGGTGTGCAGAAGTCCCAGTTCGATTCCCGGCCAGGGCACACAGGAGAAGCGCCCATCTGCTTCTCCTCCCCTCCCCCTCTCCTTCCTCTCTGTCTCTCTTTTCCCCTCCCGCAGCCAAGGCTCCATTGGAGCAAAGATGGCCCGGGCGCTGGGGATGGCTCCTTGGCCTCTGCCCCAGGCGCTAGAGTGGCTCTGGTCGCAACAGAGCGATGCCCCGGAGGGGCAGAGCATCGCCCCCTGGTGGGCAGAGCTTCACCCCTAGTGGGCGTGCCGGGTGGATCCCGGTCGGGCACATGCGGGAGTCTGTCTGTCTCTCCCTGTTTCCAGCTTCAGAAAAATACAAAAAAAAAAAAAAAAAAAGAAATTAAAATCCAGCTCCTTACTGATGAAGGTGCTCTTTATTTACCTATACTTTTTAGTTTAACCTAGATTTTTTCCCCATTAAAATAAATCCTGTCTCCCTGACCAGTCAGTGGCACAGGGGATAGAGCATCAGCCTGGGATGCTGAAGATCCAGGTTCAAAATCCTGAGGTTGCAGGCTTGAGCATGGACTCACCAGCATGAGTATGGGATTGCTGGTTTGAGCATGGGATCATAGACATGATGCCATAGTTGCTGGCTTGAGCCCAAAGGTTGCTGCTGGCTTGAATACCAAGGTCGCTGGCTTGAGCAAGGGGTCAGTGGCTCGGCTGGAGCCCCCCAGTCAAGGCACATATGAGAAAGTAATCAATGAATAACTAAGGTGCCACAACTAGAGTTGATGCTTCTCATCTCTCTCCCTTCCTGTCCCTCCCTCCCTCTCTCTCTAAAAAAAAAAAATCCTATCTATAAAGGTACTGTTGTTATAAAATTGTCCAAACATACAGAAAAGTAATATAGGGCATTAAAAAATATTTCAGAGCCTGACCTGTGGTGGCACAGTGGGTAAAGCAATGACCTGGAACGGTGAGGTCACCAGTTCCGAAACCCCAGGTTTGCCCAGTGAAGGCACACATGAGAGCAACTTCTATGAGTTGATGCTTCCCACTCCTCCCCTTGCCCTTTCTCTCTATATATACTCTCTCAAAAATCAATAAAATCTGCCTAGCCTGCAGTGGCACAGTGGATAAACCATCAACTTGGAATGCTGAGGTCACCGTTCAAAACCCTGGGCTTGCCCAGTCAGGGCACATACACCAAGCAAGCAATAAACAACTAAAGTAAAGCAACTATAAGTTCATACCTCTCTCTCCTCCCACCCTCTTTAAAATCAATAAAAATAAATCTAAATATATATATATACTGTATACAAAATATTTTTAAAAAATATTTCAGAGCTTTTCTGAGCAGGAAAGTCTACTTTTGGGGGGGACACGAGAGAGAAAGAGAGGGACAGACAGACAGGAAGGGAGAGAGATGAGAAGCATCAATTCTTTATTGCGACACCTTAGTTCATTGTTTGCTTTCTCATATGTACCTTGAATGGGAGGCTTCAGCCAAGCCAGTGAACCCTTGCTCAAGCCAACACCTTGGGCTTCAAGCCAATGACATTTGGGTCACATCTACAACCCCACATTCAAGCTGGCGACCCCCTGCCTGCACTCGAGCCAATGAACCATGAGCCCATTCTCAAACCTGAGACCTTAGTGTTTCAAACCTGGGTCCTCAGCATCTCAGGCCAAAGCTCTATCCACTGGGCCACTGCCTAGTCAGGAACAAAGTCTAATTAAAATGTATTTGAAATGGCCCTGGCCGGTTTGCTCAGTGGTAGAGCGTCCGCCTGGCGTGCAGAAGTCCCGGGTTCAATTCCCGGCCAGGGCACACAGGAGAAGCGCCCATCTGCTTCTCCACCCCTCCCCCTCTCCTTCCTCTCTGTCTCTCTCTTCCCCTTCCGCAGCCGAGGCTCCATTGGAGCAAAGATGGCCCGGGTGCTGGGGATGGCTCCTTGGCTTCTGCCCCAGGCACTAGAGTGGCTCAGGTTGCAACACAGTGACGCCCCAGAGGGGCAGAGCATCGCCCCCTGGTGGGCAGAGCATCACCCCTAGTGGGCGTGCCGGGTGGATCCTGGTCAGGTGCATGCGGGAGTCTGTCTGACTGTCTCTCCCCATTTCCAGCTTCAGAAAAATACAAAAAAAAAAAATGTATTTGAAATAACATTCATGACAAGCCAGAGTTGAAAATACCTAGTAACAGCTGCCACTGTTGAGATACTTTTATATACATTTATTTACAAATATTTATGCAGCACCTTCTATAAGCAAGATACTATTTTAGGCACTAGAGATAAGATAAATAAAATTCATGACCCTCATGGATAATAAAAAAGTGGACAATTTCTGATCATAAATTCTGTGAAGATAAAGGTGACTGATGAGGGGCTCCTCTAAATCGGGTGGTCAAGACAGGCCTTTTTGAGAAGACATTAGAGCCGCAGTATACATGCATTGTGTTAATGTCACCCTCATATCAACCCTGTGATGTAAGTATTATTATATCCCATCTTACAGGAGAGGAAATTGGGGTTGAGAGACTTTAGTAGTCTTAAGGTCTCTTGGTTAGTGCATGGCAAAGTTAGAATTTACACTCAGCTTGGACTGATTAAACATTTAACATTTACATGTTTTGGGGCCTGTCCCATGCTACACATTTCACATACCTTAGATAAGTTAGTTCTCATACCAACCCTGTGAGCTAGATATTATTATTCCTATTTCCAGACATGGAAACAAATGCTTAGGAGAACTTACCCTAGGTCACACCATTAGCAAGGACTTAAATCCACGGCTAGCTCCAAAATCCATGCTCTTTCCATTTCTTTTTTTTTTTTCTTTTCTGAAGCTGAAAACGGGGAGGCAGTCAGACAGACTCCCGCATGCACCCGACCGGGATCCACCCGGCACGCCCACCAGGGGGTGATGCTCTGCCCATCCGGGGTGTCGCTCTGTCACGACCAGAGCCACTCTAGTGCCTGGGGCAGAGGCCAAGGAGCCATCCCCAGCACCCGGGCCATCTTTTGCTCCAATGGAGCCTCGGCTGCGGGAGGGGAAGAGAGAGACAGACAGGAAGGAGAGGGGGAGGGGTGGAGAAGCAGATGGGCGCTTCTCCTGTGTGCCCTGGCCGGGAATCGAACCCGGGACTTCCGCACGCCAGGCCGACGCGCTCTTTCCATTTCATCTGAGCTTTATGCATACCTATGATACTTCTGTTAACTTCTTAGGAGCCTTTTTGACTCCTTGTGGCTCACTGCCAAATTTTGGGCTGGTGACACTTTGGGTGATTAAGGAGTGACATTTGTCCCTGTCTAGTTCTGTAGAGTATACTTGCCCCATGACAGAAAGGAAACCCTGGGGGCTTTCCACTCCCTCACTTACCCATCTTTTCCTTCTTGCCAGGTGCCCGCATCAACTCTGGAGTACCTCAAGAAACAAGGCATTGATGTGCGGGTCCTCCAGACGGAGCAGGCAGTGAAGGAATACAACGCCTTGGTTGCCCAAGGTGTCAGGGTGGGAGGGGTCTTCCATTCCACCTGCTGATGGAGCCTCAAGAAAATAAATCACCAAGCAATAATGCCTGTGACTGTCACTCTTACCACTCTCCACACCAGTCTCCCTAAGCATTTTTGAGCAGCTGCTCGTGCCAGGTCCTGAGCTAGGTGGGCTTTGGGATGTATGGATACCAAGGCAAGGTCCCTGAGAGGGGGAGAGGGGCATGCTGAAAATCAAGAGAGGGGATGGACAGTTATCAAAGTTTAATAAAGTAGTGTTTGGCCAGTATGATAAAATAAGGGCAAAAATAAAAATGTTTTCATTTTTGTGTGTGTGACAGAGACAGAGAGACAGAGAGAGGGACAAACAGACAAGAAAGGTGAGAAATGAGAAGCATCAATTTGTTGCAGCACCTTCGTTGTTCATTGATTGCTTTCTCATATGTACCTTGACCGGGGGGCTCCAGCAGAGCGAGTGACCCCTTGCTTGAGCCAGCGACCTTGGGCTTCAAGCCAGCAAACTTTGGGCTCAAGACAGCGATCATGGGGTCATGTCCATGATCCCACACTCAAGCCAGTGACCCCACACACACAAGCTGGTGAGCCAACACTCAAGCCGGCAACCTCAGGGTTTAGAACTTGGGTCCTCTGCATCCCAGTCCAACACTTTTATCCACTGTGCCACTGTCTGGTCAATTTTTTTCTTCAGGACAAAAGCTTCAGTGCATTAAAAATCATATTGTAATTGATTGATGCTTTGGAATGTTTCGCTATCAGGTCAACCAGTATTCATGAAGCATCTTATATACAGGCACTGCTATGGACTCTGGAGAAACATCATTAAAAGTCTTGTCCTTGTGTGGCTTCTATTCTAGGGGGGAAATAAACAAGTAAATGGATAGATACATAATGTAAGTAAACTCTTATGAAGAAAACGCTGAGTACGAAGACAAAGGAGTGACGGGGATAGTTCAGATGTGTGGTCAGGGAGTCTTTCTGTGCTATGCCCTGACACTTGGTTTTAGGCAGCTGTTCTACTAACTAAACCTGAGCTTCTGCGGCCAGTTCTCCCTGGGCCTTAAGTCCTTATTAAATGATGGGGCTGGCTCTGGTCAATGGTTCCACTGATTACAGCATTGTCCCAAAGCACAGAGGTTGACGGTTTGACCCCTGGTCAAGGCACATACATGAACAGGCCCATGTTCCTCTCTCTCTCTTCCTTCCTCTTTCACTAAAATCAATTTTAAAAATTAAAAAAAAAAAATGATGGGGCTGGCATAGATGCCCTTTAATAGTCCCTACTAGCATGAATAGTCTTTATTCCATCAAACGCCAGGTGGTCTTTGTGAAGCCTTAGAATGGACTGATTGAACTAGAGAATCACCTTAATTTTCACTTGTCCTCCCCCCTTTGAGGAGCTAATGAGTATGGGCTTTGGTATCAAATAGACCTGACTCTGAACTGTGGCTTTCTGCCACTCAGTGGTTGGGCACTTATTTAATCCTCAGAATTTCACTGTTCTCATCTGTCAGACAGGGATAATATTATATTAGTACCTGGGGTTACTGTATGTATTAAATGGGGTAATTCATGGACAGTTTTAGCACACTGCTTGGCATGTGGTATGGACTCAATAAATTGAAGCCATTGTTCTCATTATCTTTCTATTAATGGGGCTGCTATGTAAAGCCAGTTAGTTTCCTTTTATGGAACCCAAAGGAACTATCTACTGTCTTTCTTTCATACCCATTTACTGAGAGTCTCTTAAAAGATTTTTTTTGCTTTTTTTCTTTTTTAAAGATTTTATTCATTTTAGAGAGGGGAGAAAGAGAAAGAGAGGGGGTTAAGGGGGAAGGAGCAAGAAGCATCCATCACCTCTCATTTGTGCCTTGACCAGGCAAGCCCAGGGTTTTGAACCAGCAACCCCAGCATTCCAGGTTGATGCTTTATCCACTGCACCACCACAGGTCAGACACAAGTTTTCTTATGACCAATTATTGCTGGGCCCTGGGGGTACAGAAATTACCAAGTTGGTTATAGTTCCTACCCTCAGTAGTAATGTGGAAGATATAGACAACAAAGATACAGTGTGTTAACATAATACAGTGTAGTTACAAGGCCCAGACGTTGCACAAAGGAAAATTAGGGAAGACATCAGTTAAGGACACAATATAAGCTGAGTCTTAAAGATGTTCACTTATTCACCAAAAAAATATTTGGCAACTCATCAACTACTAGACAATTACCAAGCATGATATTTGTCACATCCATAACCAAACAAAATTGCTCCACCCAGCCTTGTTGATTTTAGCTTTCTAGGATCCTATCACTTGATTGGCCCTGTTGCGCTGGACCTAAGGGGAGCCAATCAATAGAGCAGCAACTTTGGCAAGAAAAGATGAGCTGAGGCCCTCAGAATGGAAAGCAAAGGGATTTTTCCAAGCTCACCCAGCAAGTAAGTGGCAGACCCAGTTAGAGAATACTGTCACATATGTATATAAAACTTCTGGCCCTGGCTGGCTGGCTTAGTGGTAGAGCGTTGGCCCAGCGTGTGGAAGTCCTGGGTTCGATTCCTGGCCAAGGCACACAGAAGCACCCATCTGCTTTTCCACCCTTCCCCCTCTCTTCTCTCTAGCTCTGTCTTCCTCTTCCACAGCTGGGGCTCCACTGGAGCAAACTTGGCCCCAGCACTGAGAATGGCTCTGTGGCCTCCACCTCAGGCACTAGAATAACTCCGGTTGCAATGGAGTGATGCCCCAGATGGGCAGAGCATCACCCCTAGTGGGCATGCAGGGTGGATCTCGGTTGGGTGCATATGGGAGTCTGTCTCTCTGCCTCCCAGCTTCTCACTTCAGAAAAATAAAAAAATAAAAAAACCCAAAAAAACAAACAATACAACTTCTTATTGAGGTATAACTCAATTACATTACATTCGTTTCAGGTGTATATCACAATTTAATATTGGTATATACTGCAAAATGATTACCACAAAAAGTCTAGTTAACTTTGTACAGTTAACTAGTCTAGTATTTACCAAGACCATCTGCCAACATTTAAATGAGACAATGTATGTAAAACCCCAGCTCTAAGGTTTGACATTCAGTTCCTTCTTTACATCTTTATTTATTTATTTATTTATTCATTCATTCATTTCTAGAGAGGTGAGAGAGACAGACAGAAGGGGGGAGGAGCTGGAAGCATCAACTCCCATATGTGCCTTGACCAGGCAAGCCCAGGGTTTCGAACCGGCGACCTCAGCATTTCCAGGTCGACACTTTATCCACTGCGCCACCACAGGTCAGGCTCCTTCTTTACATCCTATATCTTTGGAATTAAATAGAATCATTAGCTGAAGACTCAGGAGGAAATACACAGCAAAGGATCACAGGGCAACCCACATCCACAAAGCAGGGGATGAGGGCACAGGGCAAAAACTGGGATTTGTTGAATTTCAAGTCCCACAGCTGGAGCATTACATATGCTATGTTGGCCTAATGGTCCAATAAATTTGTTACTGCCTGCATTGATACTATAATTAACATTTTACCTGTAAAGGAGACTGTTCCCTAAACCTTCTTCATCCTCAGTTTGCTCTGGTTAGTTTCTCTTCATTAAAATACACTTCAGGTATTCTTACCTAAAATTCCATTATTAAAGCTACCCTTTTAGTTTAAGTATATATTCTGCCAAAGTGAGCACACCCTTTTAGTCCGACACTGTCTCTGCAAAAAGTATTCTACTGTACTACTGAAGTGCACATACCCAGGTCAGATGAAACACTAAGACCCAATGCCGTGTGTTAATTTCTACCATACACCTCAGGAGGACTGTGGGAGTAACACCCTCAAAATCCTACTGCCCAGCCTGGAGTGAGGGAGGCCCTGCTCAGTCTTTCTGAAGCCAGGCATTTATAAGATAACAGGAATTTTCTAGAGCTGTTCCCTCAGTCCATAAAGCCAGGCACATATAATGCTAGAAAGTTTGATAAAATTCAGACTTTTTTTTTTTTTTTTTAATTTTAGAGAGAGAGACACACAGAGAGAGACAAGAAGGGAAATGAGAAGCACCAATTTTTTACTGGAGTTACCTTAGTTGCTCATTGATTGCTTTCTCAACTGTACCTTGATGGGGGAGGGCACCAGCCAAGCCAGTGACCTTGGGCTCAAGCCAGCGACCATGGGGTCATGTTTATGAACCCGTGCTCAAACCAGTAACACCATGCTCAAACTAGTGAGCCCACGCTTAAGCCGGCGACCTCAGGGTTTCAAACCTGGGTCCTCTGTGTCCCAGTCTGACACTTTATCCACTGCAGCACTGCCTGGTCAGGCCAGACTGTTTTCCTTTTGATGCAAATATTTCTTTTTTCTTTTTTGTCAAATGTAGGGTGAGACAGTTCCGGTGGGTGTTGAATTAGATGTGGGTGTAATCAGTGTTCCCAAGTGAGTTGTCTCCACATCAGAGAGAACTTAGTACAAATTATTAAGAGACAGAAGTACCTGGAAATGAGGTCATTAAGCCCTTTGTAAACCTGCTAATAAGTAGCTCTTGCTTCTGAATCTGGTCTACATGGTCGCTGGAAATGTGCAGAACCTGGAGAAAAGCTTTTTCCACAAGACACTATCCTCATCTTTATCGTTAAATCCTTCTATTCAATTTGTAGGGTGCACAACCCTTACTTCTCACACTTCCTGTCTTCTTGCTTGAGGAGAAGTCTGCCAACTGCTAGGGCTATCTTTCTTCCCCATAATTCTGTTTGCTGAAGTCAATCATATCAAAGCCAAATATAAAACCCGTTCCTAAATTTGAATCTCAAGGCTGGCTTTTGCAGGCATGCCATGGTACTAAGTTTGCTCTGGATTCTTACACTCATTCATGGTTTCCTTGCCTGGTATGAACCAGGAGCTGTGCTGGGGATACAATGGAGACATCCTTACTGTCCAGGTCCTCACGTGTTCCTTGGAAGAAACAGATATGTAAATATACAATGATGACACAGAAGTTGCCATCTGGCATAAATAAACCTACCTGGAGGTGTGTTTTTGCCTCAGAGTAATTTTAACATTTACTTTAGTAACCAAGATTTTTTAAAATTGTTTTTATTTTACATAAAAATGCAGATTTGACTTTTCTGGAAGAACTGGAAGATTTATCCACCAGGCCCACACTTAACCTTTTGAGTAGACCAATGTTCGTGGACATCCTCGTGCCTCCTGACCGATTTTTTTTTAAAATGTGTAAGGCAACATTATAAAAAGGCAAGTGTATGTTCTTGTTTCCATAAATTGGTTATCAAATAAACATAATTTTAAGTTAATAAAACTGGAACTAATTTCATTAAAAAACAAACAAACAACTCACTCCTGGGGGTCAGTGGATATGAAAAAAACCTCACTACTCAAAGCGTTAATGAACCACCAAGCGGGCTGAATGGCATCTGCCTTCTCACAGAAAACAAGCTCTCAGACTCTTCAGTCTCTATTATCTTCCTCCAAGGCTCTTGACTCTTTTTCCTTACCCCCATCTCCTTCTTTGGGGGTTTGGGTTTGTGAGCCTACAATAAAAATTGTGCCTGAAGAATGTGTAGGTGGGAAGAAAGAAGCAATGCACCCAAACCCACAGGAGACATGACAGGTTCCAGAACGAGGCCCAGTCCTGAGGAATGAGAAGAAAGGAACCACAGGAGACAATCAGCAGAGCACATCCAGGGCTCAGCAGGTCCAAAGGCCTGAGGTGACAGAGCACATGGTGAGTGCTGGGAACAGCGCAGGTGATCCTCTACTGCTGGAGAAGTAGAGAGAAATGTCGGGACAGGGAGTAGGCAGCAGAGATGACAGCAAGCACATAAAGATCCTTCAAGGATAGTAGACTTTATCCTGGGACCAGAAGTGATCCACTTAAAGAGGTTTAAGCAGAGGGATGCTGTGATGAGAGGTGGGTTTTAGAGAGATAGCTCTGACAGCTGTGTGAAGAGTGGACTGAAGGGGGCAAGATTTGAGACAAGAAGTCCTGGCCGGGAAGCTTAGTCTAGAGTTTCGTCCTGATACACCAGGGTAGTCAACCTTTTTATACCTACCGTCCACTTTTGTATCTCTGTTAGTAGTAAAATTTTCTAACCGCCCACTGGTTCCACAGTAATGGTGATTTATAAAGTAGGGAAATAACTTTACTTTATAAAATTTATAAAGCAGAGTTACAGCAAGTTAAAGCATGTAATAATAATTACTTACCAAGTACTTTATGTTGGATTTTTGCTAAGTTTGGCATAATAAATCTTTATAAAACAACTTACTATAGTTAAATCTATCTTTTTATTTATACTTTGGTTGCTCTTCTACCACCCACCATGAAAGCTGGAACGCCCACCAGTGGGCTATAGGGACCAGGTTGACTACCACTGCGATACACCAAAGTTGAAGGTTCAATCCCCGATCAGGGCACATACAAGAATCAACCAATGAATGCACAACTAAGGGAACAACACATCAATGTTTCTCCATCTCTCTAAAATCAATCAATAACATTTCAGAAGATTTGAGACACAGATAGATTAGGAAGCCAATGCCATACTTTAGGATGCTGGTGGCCTGCATCAGAAGGGAACTGACTCAAGAAACATGTCAGGAAGCAGAATCCTAAAGGACTTGACAGTTGTTTCTCTATGAGAGGTGAAGGAGTCCAAAGTGACAGACAGGTGTCCGGCTCTGATGCCGAGTGTATGGCAGACTGCTCGTAAAGACAGATCAAGATTCCTGGCATGAAAACCTTAACGGAGGCCCTGGCCGGTTGGCTCAGCGGTAGAGCGTCGGCCTGGCGTGCGGGGGACCTGGGTTTGACTCCCAGCCAGGGAACACGGGGGAAGTGCCCATTTGCTTCTCCACCCCCCCCTTCCTCTCTCTCTCTTCCCCTCCCGCAGCCAAGGCTCCATTGGAGCGGGGATGGCCCAGGCGCTGGGGATGGCTCTGGTCGCGGCAGAGCGACGCCCTGGAGGGGCAGAGCGTCGCCCCCTGGTGGGCAGAGCGCCGCCCTGGTGGGCGTGCGGGGTGGATCCCGGTCGGGCGCATGCGGGAGTCTGTCTGACTGTCTCTCCCCGTTTCCAGCTTCAAAAAAACAAAACAAAAAACAAAACAGAAAAAAAACCCTTAATGGACAAAAATCAGGGGGTCTGGTTTTCAGCCGTGGCTTCTTCACTTGTAACATGAAGGTGCCGGGCCAGTGATCTTCACGCACCCTTCCCGTCTCTGCAGTACGTCATTCTTTTTTATTTTTAATTTTATTTTTTGTAACAGAGACAGAGAGAGTCACAAATAGGGACAGACAGACAGGGAGAGAGATGAGAAACATCAATTCTTCGTTGTGGTACCTTAGTTGTTCATTGATTGCTTTCTCATATGTGCCTTGACTATGGGGCTACAGCAGACCAAGTGACCCCTTGCTCGAGCCAGCAACCTTGGGCTCAAGCCGGTGAGCCTTGCTCAAACCAGATGAGCCCACGCTCAAACTGGCGACCTTGGGGTCTTGAACCTGGGTCCTCCATGTCCCAGTCCGATGCTCTATCCACTGCGCCACTTCAGTGAGAAAATGTGGAACCAGATGCAAAAATATCAAGATTCTCATATTTCACAGAACCTGAGAATTCAGGGTAAAAGGAATTTAAAAGGTTGGGCCCAACCCTTCATATACTTGAATTCCTTTGCAACAAACTTGTCAGGAGCTTGTTCAACCTCTGCTTGAACACATTCAGTATGGAGAATTCCTTATCTCCTAGTGCAGCCCATTCAATTCTTTATTTTTTAAAATATTTTTCAAGATATAATTTAAATATTTTTATTATTGGTTGATTTGGGGAGGCAGGGCAGCATTCATTTGTTGTTCCACTGAGTTGTGCACTCATTGGTTGCTTTCCGTGTGCGTCCTGACCAGGGATTGAACTGACAACCTTAGTGTTTTGAGATGATGCTCTGAGCTAACAAGCCGGGGCCCACTCAATTCTTTGTGTGTGTGTGTGTGTGTGTGTAGGGGGGTACAGTCTGTGCAGAAGTGTCTGGCCTGCAACCCAGTTCAGGCTGGGCTTTTCCCCATTCAATTATTATACAGTTTTAAAATATCTATCATGATACTAAGCCAAAATCTGCCCCTTTAGGATAGCTTCACCTTTGGTGTAAAAAGGACTATATTCTGTGTTTTAGGACCTAAAATCAAGTCCTGGCTTTGCCCCTTAGGAGAACTACATTACCTCAAAGCCTCATTTTCCCCACCTGTAAAAGGATTTTTATATAACCTTTTCTATAAGGTTACATAAAGGATGTTTTTAAAAGGAGTACTACTGGCCTGACCTGTGGTGGCACAGTAAATAAGTGTCGACCTGGAATGCTGAGGTCACCGGTTTGAAACAGGGGGCTTCCCTGGTCAAAGCACACAAGAGAGTTGATGCTTCCTGCTCCTCTCTCCTTCTCTTTCTCTCTCCCCCCTCCTCTCTAAAATGAATTTAAAAGATCAATAAATAGCCTGACTTGTGGTGGCGCAGTGGATAAAGCGTTGACCTGGAACGCTGAGGTCGCCGGTTTGAAACCCTGGGCTTGCCCAGTCAAGGCACATATGGGAGTTGATGCTTCCTGCTCCTCTCCCTCCTCTCTCTCCCCTCTTCTCTAAAATGAATAAATAAAATCTTTTAATAAAAAAAATCAATAAATAAAAAGGCATAGTATAGCCCTGGCCAGGCGACTCAGTAGAAAGAGGTTGTCCTGGCATGCTGAGGTCAGGCCTTCAATCCCCAGTCAGAGCAGATATGAGAAGCAATCAATGAATGCACAACTAAAGGAAACTACTAAGTGGAACAATGAGTTGATGCTTCTCTCTCCCTGTCCCTCCCCAAATCAATGAAAAAATAAAAGTACTATATCTGAAAAGGATCCAACATATTCTTCCCTTAGAAGGCTGTCTAGCCTGACCAGGGAGCAGTGGTGCAGTGGATAGAGCACCGGCCTGAGATGCTGAGGACCCAGGTTTGAAACCCCGAGGTCGCTGGCTTGAGTGAGGACTCATCTGGCTTAAGTGCAGGGTCACCAGCTTGAGCGTGGGATCATAGACGTGACCCCATGGTCGCTGGCTTAAAGCCTAAAGTTGCTGGCTTGAGCAAGGGGTCATTGGCTCAGTTAGAGCCCCCCCACCCCAGTCAAGGCACATATGGGAAAGCAATCAATGAAGAACTAAGGTGTCGCAACTATGAATTGATGCTTCTCATCTCTCTCCCTTCCTGTCTGTCCCCGTCTGTGTCTCACTAAAAAAAGAAAAAGAAAAAAAAGAATGCCTTCTACAGCTGTGGCACAAGGGGATCAGTCAGCAGCCATATTGCTGTCCATGCTCCAGTCCAGCAATCATCATTGGAGGCTTGTGTCCAGGCCATGGTATTGCTAAGCCGGGCTTCAAGCTTCATGTGATCTCCAAGGAAGGCACTCTTTTCAGTGCCTCTATTGTTGTCCTACAAGAGCCTACTGATGGTACACCGTTGTGACATTCAAAATAGGCAAGCACACTAGAAAGTAAGCTTTCTAGAGATGATCATTCTTCCCTTAGAGCATCTATAATGATGACCTCTTGGAGCCTGGGTTCAAATCCCAGCTCTGTCATTTACTAGTTGTATGACCTGGGCCAAGTTACTTAATTTTCTGAACTTTAACTGTCATTATCAAATGAAGTTAACAGTACCTACTTCACAGGGTGGGTGTTAATTCATGTAACGAGTTAACTCATGTAAAGGGCTTACAACATCGCCAGACAAACATTAAAGTACAATAAACCAAAAGTCAAATGTCTGAATTCAAATTCCACCTCCACCTCTTAGTAACTATGATCTTGCCATTAATTTAATAAGATTTCCAAGTACCAATTATGATTAAGACTGGTTACATATTCAGATTCTACCAAGCATTATTTAATTAAACCTATGCAATAACCCTTAAGATATAATTATCTCTATTTCACAGATTAGAAAACTGAGGCACAGAGGGCTGAAGATTTGAAGGCTCTTTTCAAAATCCTTTGATTCTGGGACAAAATCAAAAGCTCAGACTTTTAGAATCAACCTGGATTTGAATGAATACAAGCCTTACTGGACACTATACAGTTTCCTGCCAGTGACTCAACCTCTAAGTCTCACCTGGCTGTTGTGAGGATTCTATGGACAAAGAACATAGCGCAGGCCCTCACCAGTTTACATCTCTGAAGGATCTTCTTACATCCCAACAGCACCTTTACCTCACATGCGACTCCTACACGGAGTCACAGAGATGTAGTGGGAAGTGGCTTTCTTACATTGGGTCCCTCTTTCCCATAATCCTGGTTTCTATTATGAAACACAGCCATTGTCTTTTGAGTCTAAGGATAATGGCAGGCAAGATCAAGAATCTCCCTCGAATGAAAATGACCCATTGTTCAGCTATTCATCTAGTCCTTGGCCCAGATATTGCCCGAGTTATGGAAGGCGCCTCTCAGCAAGAACATGATGTCTAAGGCCATTCAGGAACTGTCTGGGGGGAGGCACAGCTGTGAAAGCTGCTTTGGGGCTGTCCCTGGCAAACAACTACTTATTGCTTTAGGAATAAAGATTATGACTCGAATAGCTGGTTCTTTAGAAAATTGGATCTTTTGTTTCACACCTGAGGAACAGGAAGGAGTGTGTGGAATAAATGCTGAACCTACAGCCACATAAGTATCTTGAAGGATCAGCTTGGTGTTTTCTCAACTTTATTACAGGGAGGGATGGGGGGAAAGGGATAGACGTTAAGGTTTTTGTAGTCTCAACACAAAATAATTTATCTTGTGTTTGATATCAGACAAACTGTAGAAGTCGCTTGTTTCTCCTCATGCCTCCACGCCATTTCCAGGGGAAGTGCTCCCAGCGTCTGGCTCACTCTGACACCACGAAGGGCCTTCATGGCCACGGCCATAAAGGCTGCCTGTGACTCAGCGCCTCCCGGGTTTGGGCATTATGTAAACCTTCACAGACTTGCTGAAGGGGATGGTGCCCTCGATGCCGGTTTCCACCTGGGGCAATAGCTCGCCCCCCTCGATCCAGGGGCATTTGGGAATGCGTGAATTGGAGTTGTAGGCCAGCAGTAGCCTCACTTCCACCTGGCATGGTTCTGGAAAAAAAAAGACAAAAGAAATCTTCTATGATTGGACATGGCTAAGAACTGGAATGAATGAAATATCACATAAAAGCAACATCCAAGATGAAAGCAGTAGGTTTTTTTTTTTTAAAGTTATACTTTATTTTTATTTATTTATTTTTTTCTTTTTACAGAGACAGAGAGAGAGGGATAGATAGGGACACACAGGAACGAAGAGAGATGAGAAACATCAATCATCAGTTTTTCGTTGCGACACCTTAGTTGTTCATTGATTGCTTTATCATATGTGTCTTGACCGCGGGCCTTCAGCAGATCGAGTAACCCCTTGCTCAAGCCAGCGACCCTGGGTCCAAGCTGGTGAGTTTTGCTCAAACCAGATGAGCCCACGCTCAAGCTGGCAACCTCGGGGTCTTGAACCTGGGTCCTCCGCATCCCAGTCTGATGCTCTATCCACTGTGTCACCGCCTGGTCAGGCTTTTTTTTTTTTTTTTTTTTTTCACAGAGACAGAGAGAGGGGTAGACAGGGACAGACAGACAGGAACGGAGAGAGATGAGAAGCATCAATCACCAGTTTTTCGTTGTGACACCTTTGATTGCTTTCTCATATGTGCCTTGACCATGGGGCTACAGCAGACCGAGTAACCCCTTGCTTGAGCCAGCGACCTTTGGTCCAAGCTGGTGAGCTTTGCTCAAACCAGATGAGCCCGCACTCAAGCTGGCAACCTCGAGGTTTCAAACCTGGGTCCTCAGCATCACAGTCTGATGCTCTATCCACTGCACCACCGCCTGGTCAGGCAGAAGCAGTAGGATTTCAAAAACATTTCTTGATCTGTCTGCATCCCCTCCTCCCCTCCTCCAAAGAAAATCACCTTCCCAGCCTGTATCTGTGAGGCTGACCCAAAGCCTGCTTCTCTGCCACATTCTCCTCAGGTCTGTGTGGACTCCCTGCAGCGCAGAGCCACGGAGCTGAGGGTCAG
This sequence comes from Saccopteryx bilineata, assembly GCF_036850765.1. NCBI lineage: Eukaryota > Metazoa > Chordata > Mammalia > Chiroptera > Emballonuridae > Saccopteryx > Saccopteryx bilineata. The sequence continues at coordinate 343,022,835 of NC_089490.1, read as the reverse complement.
AGAGCAAGCTAAAAATCTTCCATTGAGGCCTTCCAGCCTCCAGACAGAAGCCCAACAGGTACATGCATGTGGCCGAGCCTTGTGCCCAGATAATGGTGCTGTTCCTGTGTGGCTGATCTTGGGCTGCAAGGCCTACTGTCTTAATGGAGAAGAGCCTTTCCTTCGGAAATAATTGTGACAAAAAGTTCTCCCCAGTGCCTAACCAGGAGGTGGTGCAGTGGATTTGAGCATTGGACTATGACGTAGAGGACCTAGGTTTGAAACCTCGAGGTCACCAGCTTGAGCATGGGACCACAGACATGACCCCGTAGTTGCTGCCTTGAGCCCAAGGTCGCTGGCTTAAGCAGGGCTGTAGCCCCCCAGTCAAGGCACATATGAGAAGGCAGTCAATAAGCAACTAAGGTGCCACTATGAAGAGCTAAGGCTTCTCATCTATCTCTTCCTGTCTGTCTGTCCCTATCTATCCCTCTCTCTGTCTCTATGTCTCTGTCACACACACACAAAAAATCTCCTCAGTGAACAGGTACATATTTCAGGGACCTAAAATTATGTCATTTAATCTTTTGTTCTTTTATGACATGACATTCTGATACTGATCTAGTGTCTGCAGGTGGCAGGCCCCCTGAAAGTAAGACCGCCCTGAAGTCGCTGACCGTTTGGTTGAAGATACAGAGACAGCTGCACGGAGCACAGCACATATTCTGATAGACCCACAGGTTGAGAACCGCTGCTCTAAGGAGTGAAGAGGGAGTCCAGGAAGGCTTTGGAATAGACCATCCGCTCTGTGCTAAGCACGTAATCTTAAGAATTCTTATGCTGCACACCATGAACGAAAGACAATCCCAAAGAGTTCCAAGGCTCTGAGAGGTTCTTAGTGACTGCCCAAATCTAAACCAGTGACAGAATCTGGGCTCAGTCTACAAACGGAAGCAATTACTGTTCTATTAACCATGTTAATAAGATAAATAAGAAGAGGAAGAGGATTTCAGGAAAACCTAAGAGCACATGCAAAGGCCGAGAACAGCATGAGCTTGGAATGTCCTCTTTAATTTTGTGTCTAGAGTAAAAGGTGCAAGTGTAAAGACGAGCCCAAGGCTAAGGCATTCAGTTGGCAGGAATGAGGGCTGGATGGATCTAAATGAACAAGGGCAAGACCTCTCGATGCCTCCCAGACCTCTCCCAACTTCTCCCTAGAGATGAAAGCAGGCTGTCCTCCAGGAAGGGAAAGGCTGGCAGGCAGCCAGGGCAGCCTCACCAACCCCACGTGCAGCCCGAGCTTGACCACTTAACAGGGTCCATGTGGTGCGGACACGCCCACATGGTATGGGGCATCTACCAGCCCTCAGTGCTTCTATGAACCCAGCACTGCTCTCTGCGCCAGACTCAGCACTGGCAATCCCACTGCCTTCCTCTTTGTGCCATGCGGCTGTTGCCGAGCCCTGACCAGATCCAGCCTCAGCTCACAGCACCTTCAGGAGCCAAACCCTGGCAAGGTCAGAGGGTACAATCCTAGCTGGTTGTCATCCCTGCTCACCAGTTGTGGTCACAATGGTGATTAAGTCACTGCCTTCAGAAGAAGGGAGATAGGAGAGAGAAGAAGGAGGAGGAGACTGGGAGAAAGAGACAAAAGATCATCGGGGACAAATATATTGTGGGAGAATATCTCTTATGAGGTAGAATTCTCACTCCCATCTTACAGACAAAGAAAGTAAGAGAGAGGTAAAATAACTTTCTCAGGATCACAGAGCAAGGGAGGCAGAATCTGGAACCTGCAAGACCTGGCGGCACTCTACCTCCTGCTGAGAGGCCGCCAGCCGGAGAGGCCGCCAGCTGGAGAGGCCGCCCGCCAGGGCTGCTGAGGGACTGGTGCAGGCGCACGCTACAACACTGGCGCCATCCCCTGGATCAGAAGAAAGGGCGTGGGCACATTCAGAATGTTTCACTTTAGTGTCCCAGGTCAGGAGCGTGGTGTAATGAAAAATTAATGAGTTTGGGAGTTAGGAAATCTGTCAGTCTCAGCACCACCACAGCTAAATAGGCCTCCGTTTATACATCCATAAAATGAAGAAGAGATGGCCCTGACTGGTTGTTCAGTGGACAGAGTGTCAGCTGGCATGCAGACATCCCAAGTTCAATCCCCAGTCAGGGCACACAGGAGAAGCGACCATCTGCTTCTCCCTCCCCCCACTTTCTCTCCCTCTTCTCCTCTTGCAGCCAGTGGCTCGGCTGGGACGAACATTGGCCCTGGGCACTGAAGATAGCTCAGTTGATTTAAGCATTGGCCCCAGAGGGGGTTGCCAGGTAGATCCCAGTCAGGGTGCAGGGTCTCTCTATCTCCCCTGTTCTCACTTAAAAACAAACAAAACCATTTAAAAACATTTAAAAAATGAAGGATAAAATACTAATCCCTCTCCCAGAAGTTGGCCTAAGGATTAAATGACTTTTAATTAAACATTTAAAATCCTATTCAATTTTCATTATTTGTTGAGCACCTACTACATATCAGGTATCAGGGACACAGGATATAGAGTATTGGTGATACAGAGGTAAAAATGAGAAGTTCTCTGTTCTAAAGGAACCTACATCCTAATCGAAAAGGCAGTAAACAAATGTGAAAACATCTGACGTTAGTTGAGTGCTATGCAGAGAATTATAAAAGAGATTTATAATAGTGATTGGGTAGCAGCCCCTCAGAGGAGGCAGGTGATCTAGATGAATTATAATTCTTCAGGCTCAGGACAGCTTGGATTATGGCCCTAGCTCAGGCAATGACATGCTCTGTGAGCAGGGACAGGTCAGTAGCCCGCCAGGACTTTGAAGCTCTTTTGAGCTCTCTCATGCTGTGATGTAAGACCTGAGCCTTGGCCTTTCCACAACAATGCTGCCCCATCGCTAGAATCTGTTCATCAGAAGAGATGAGAATAAGGACTTCTACCTTCCTGTGGGGATAGGTTTGGCAGATGGTACAGGAACGCAGCCAGCAAGGCTATGGGATGAGGGATCCTTAGGAGGCAGAGCCTGGGTAAAAGCATTGCTGGGTGTGCCCTCAGGCCCAGTGCCAGGCCCAGGGTTACTCGTCCCCTGAGGGGGCTGCCCTAATATTCAACAGCACTTCTTTGTTGAAAACGTTGTAAAGTCATCTATAACTAATACCCATAGCCTAATACCTCTGACAGAGGGAAACCATTAATAATGGCATCCAACAGTTACCCATGTGTTTTAAAACACAGTGAAAAGAAAATTCCAGAAAGCATTTACCTATTTTTAAATAAACCAAATTTGGCTGTTTCTAAACCCTTTCTACAGTAACAGTCACGCTTCTGAATTATCTCGAATGTTCTAGGAAATACCAGAGAGGCCACCTGTCCCCCTACATTTTAGGTTCTGCCATTCAAGTGTCCTTTTAAAGTTTCCAAAGCCATCTTAGGCTTGAAATGTAATGTCTTTGCACTTGTGTTCTCCCATTTTATTCTTTTTTTTTGAGAGGAGAGGAGATAGTGAGACAGTTTTCCTCCCACATGCTCCCTGACTGAGATCCAACCAGCAACCAGTCTAGGGCCCATGCTCAAATCAACTGTGCTATTTTTAGCACCTAAGACTGACTGACACACTTGGACCAACTGAGCTATCCTCAGCACCTGGGGCCAATGCTCAAACTAATCGAACCACTGCATATGGAAGAGGAAGAGGGAGAGAAGGGGGAGAGGGATGGGAAAGGCAGATGGTCATTTCTCATGTGTGCCCTGACTGGGAGTTAAACCTGGGATGCCTGCATGCCAGGCGGACACTATCCACTGAGCCAACTGGCCTGAGCCTGGTCCTTTAAAAAAATTTTTTTTTCTTAAGCAAGAGAGAGAGGGACAGGAATAGACAAACAAGAAGGAAGGGAGATGAAAAGCATCAATTCTTCGTTGAGGCCCTTTAGTTTGTTCATTGATTGCTTTCTCATATGTACCTTGATCGGGGGGCTCCAGCCAAACCAGTGACCCCTTGCTCAAGCCAGTGACTTTTGGGCTCAAGCTCACAACCATGGGGTCATATCTATGATCCCATGCTCAAGCTGGCGACCCTGCACTCAAGCTGGCAATCCCGTGATCAAGCTGGTGACTGTGCTCAAGCTAATGAGCCCATGCTCAAGCTGGTGACTTCGGGGTTTCAAACCTAGGTCCCCAGCGTCCCTGGCCAATGCTCAATCCACTGCACCACCGCCTGGTCTTTTTTTTTTTTAATATCTGGCTCTATACTTGTAGTAGCTTTTTTTTTTTTTACAGAGAGAGAGAGAGTCAGATAGGAACGGAGAGATGAGAAGCATCAATCATTAGTTTTTCGTTGCGTGTTGCAACACGTTAGTTGTACATTGATTGCTTTCTCATATGTGCCTTGACCACGGGCCTTCAGCAGACTGAGTAACCCCTTGTTCGAGCCAGTGACCTTGGGTCCAAGCTGGTGAGCTTTTGCTCAAACCAGATGAGCCCACGCTTAAGCTGGCAAACTCGGGGTCTTGAACCTGGGTCCTCTGCATCCCAGTCTGATGCTTTATCCACTGCACCACCACCTGGTCAGGCTTTTTTTTTTTTTTTAATGTTTATTTTTTATTGACTTAGCGAGAGGAAGGGAGAGAGCAAGAGACACAGGAACATCAACCTGTTCTTCTATGTGCCCTGACCGGGGATCAAACTGGCAACCTCTGCTCTTCAGGATGATGCTCTAAGTCTAACCAACCAAGCTACCCAGCCATGGCCCAGTTTATTCTTATGAATTAAAAGAGAAACTTCAGCAACTTTCCTGTCTTTTCACAACTGTCAAGGCTCTACTCAGCCGCTGTATGGAGGGCAAAGTCAACGAGATCAGATCATCTTGCTTTGTGGTTACCCCACAAACCAGCCCGTGTGGGAGGGGAGGACAGTAACTGTTGTCATTTTACTTGTTTGGGGAAAATGAACTAAGTTGTTCACACACTAAAAGAGAATGATTTAAAATTTTTTGGTAAGAAATACAACTGTTTAATTATTAGAGTTGCCCTGGCCAGTTGGCTCAGTGGTAGAGCATTGGCCTGGCGTGCAGGAGTCCCGGGTTCGATTCCTGGCCAGGGCACACAGGAGAAGCGCCCATCTGCTTCTCCACCCCTCCCCCTCTCCTTCCTCTCTGTCTCTCTCTTCCCCTCCTGCAGCCAAGGCTCCATTGGAGCAAAGTTGGCCCGGGCGCTGAGGATGGCTCCATGGCCTCTGCCTCAGGCGCTAGAGTGGCTCTGGTTGTGACAGAGCAACGCCCCAGATGGGCAGAGCATCGCCCCCTGGTGGGCATGCCGGGTGGATCCCGGTCGGGCACATGCGGGAGTCTGTCTGATTGCCTCCCCGTTTCCAACTTCAGGGAAAAAAGAAAAAAAAAAGAAGGTAATTATCAGAGTAATTCTCAGAACTAACTAGTAGACTGAGAATTATCATCTTCATTTGAAAGGTGAAGAAACAGATTCAGAGGGGAAGGTGGCTTGTCCAAAGTAATGCAGTAAGTCATTGGCAGAGCTAGGACAGAAAAATGAGTCTCCTGGCATCCAGCCCCAGAGTCCTTTCCATGAGTCTCCACACTACTGTAATCCGTGACAAAATCTACTGTAAATCTTCTGACAAAATCTTGTGCCTCTTGCAATCAAAGCAATGCAGCAAATTAGTCTAAATGTACCCAGTCTGAGATTTTAAGCTCCCTAAGAAATCAAGCACAATCCTCAGAAGTCTGATTCAGCCATGCAAAGCACCAAATGCCTAAGGGTGGGTGTGATCCCCAGGACAGATCTTCCTGCCCGCCCTGGGACTGACCCCTTACCTGTCCAGGCAGTGTGGGATAGATACACCTGAGTGATGAGCCGGTGCCGCCCTGGGCCAGGATTCCGGAAGTCTGAAGGCTTGGGGTGGATCATCTGAGCCTGGCCATCTGGATATAAGACCTAAGAAGTGACAGAAATAAGAAAAAGAGGGAGAAAAAGCCATGACCTTTTAACAAATGTGCTGGTAACATCTGTTGTGAATCCCATAACAAAAGAAAAAGAGCCTGACCAGGCAGAGGCGCAGTGGATAGTGTCAGACTGGGATGCAGAGGACCTAGGTTCGAAACCCCGAGGTTGCCGGGTTGAGTGCAAAGTCGCTAGCTTGAGCAAGGGGTCACTCACTCTGCTGTAACCCCCCTGCGTCAAGGCACATATGAGAAAGCAATCAATGAACAACTAAGGTGCTGCAACGAAGAACTGATACTTCTCATCTCTCTCCCTTCCTGTCTGTCTGTCCCTATCTGTCCCTCTCTGTCTCTGTCACCAAAAAAAAAAAAAAAAAGAGAGAGAGAAAAAGAAAGATAACAAGAGCTTTTGCAACAGACTGCTACTTCAGGGGAGGGCCACAGTACTGACATCATTAGAGCCCCCCACTCCAGCACAAAGTAGTGTTTGGCAAATGTTTCCCAAATCCATGGTGAGCAAGGAAGAGGAATAAATTGTCTCTATAGAGTACAAGGAGAGGTAAAAATATTAATCCTGACATGAAAAGCTCCCCAGGCACCCCCATCTGGATGACTCCCTCCCTCCCTGGCTGAACCATATCATGGCCCAGCATCCACCACCATCCATCAAGAACTAAAACTTGTTTCATCATCATTTCTTATGGCTGAGTAGTATTCCATAGTGTATATGTGCCACATCTTCTTTATACAGTCATCTATTGAAGGGCTTTTTGGTTGTTTCCATGTCTTGGCCACTGTGAACAATGCTGCAATGAACATAGAGCTACATGTGTCTTTGCGTGTCAATGTCTCTGAGTTTTGGGGGTACACATCGGATCATTTACAACAAAATGGTTGAATCTTGATAACATTATATGGAGTAAAATAAGTAAATCAGAAAAAACTAAGAACTGCATGATTCCATACATAGGTGAGACATAAAAACAAGACTAAGAGACATGGACAAGAGTGTGGGGGTTACAGGAGGGGGAGGAGGAAGGGGAGGGGGAGGGGCACAAAGAAAACCAGATAGAAGGTGATGGAGGACAATCTGACTTTGGGTGATGGGTATGCAACATAATTGAATGACAAGATAACCTGGAGATGTTTTCTTTGAACATATGTACCCTGATTTATTGATGTCACCCCATTAAAATTAATAAAAATTTATAAAAAAAACACCTTGTTTTGTAACTGCATTCTCTCCTCTAGACTGCAAGCAGTTGGGAATCTGTTTATTTGTCTCTCTACAGAGACAATGCTCAATGAAGGATCTGCTCAAATTGCTGGCCAGTTCTTCAAATCTCACAAACTGCCACAGAGTTCTTTCCTCAGCATGTCAGGGACCTTCACAGCTGTTTCTAGAGAGAGCCTATTACACTGCACAGTGTACAAAGGAACTAAGTGAACAAATGAAGCTTATCTTCAAATCATATAGGACCAGTGCTATTCAAATACAGTGTGTCCGTAAAGTCATGGTGCACTTTTGGTCACAGGAAAGCAACAAAAGATGATAGAAATGTGAAATCTGCATCAAATAAAAGGAAAACCCTCCCAGTTTCTGTAGGATGATGTGGCAGCATGTGCGCATGCGCAGATGATGACATAACACCATGTATACGCGGAGCCCGCGGCCATGCCAGTCAAGATGTGGACGGTACAGAGGAAAGTTCAGTGTGTTCTGTGGCTCGCTAAATTCAAATCCGTGACCAAAGTGCAACGTGAATATTGGCACATTTATAACGAAACGCCACCACATAGGAATAACATTACTCGGTGGGATAAGCAGTTGAAGGAAACCGGCAGTTTGGTGGAGAAACCCCATTCTGGTAGGCCATCAGTCAGTGACGAGTCTGTAGAGGCTATACAGGATAGCTACCTAAGAAGCCGTAAAAAATCTGTGCGTGAGCCCACATCGAACTGCACTGAATAGGTATAAAACTGGGAGAGTTTTCCTTTTATTTGGTGCAGATTTCACATTTCTATCGTCTTTTGCTGCTTTCCTGTGACCGGTCAAAAGTGCACCATGACTTTACAGACACACTGTATACTGACAAGGGCAAAGCAGAGAACTGAACGGGTCTTTCAGTTTGAAATTCTGGCCTTGACCTGTGGTGGCACAGTGGATGAAGCGTCGACCTGGAACACTGAGGCTGAAGGTTCAAAACCCTGGGCTTCCCTGGTCAAGGCACATGTGGGCATTGATGCTTCCTGTTCCTCAGCCCTTCTCTTTCTCTTTCTTTCTCTCCTCCCCCCACCTCTCTAAAATGAATAAATAAAGTCCAAAAAGAAACTCTGGGAGGCATGTCTCAGCCTGCCCATAATCTCACTTCAACTCTCCTGCTCTTAGCCACCTCCTCTTCTACCTCTTTTTTTAAAGCTGCTACTCACTGGCCCTGGCCGGTTGGCTTAGTGGTAGAGCGTTGGCCTGGCGTGCAGAAGTCCCGGGTTCGATTCCCGGCCAGAGCACACAGGAGAAGCACCCATCTACTTCTCCACCCCTTCCCCTCTCCTTCCTCTCTGTCTCTCTCTTCCCCTCCCGCAGCCAAGGCTCCATTGGAGCAAAGATTGCCCGGGCGCTGGGGATGGCTCTGTGGCCTCTGCCTCAGGCGCTACAGTGGCTCTGGTCGCAACATAGCGACGCCCAGGATGGGCAGAGCGTCGCCCCCTGGTGGGCGTGCTGGGTGGGTCCCGGTCGGGCGCATGCGGGAGTCTGTCTGACTGCTCTCCCCGTTTCCAGCTTCAGAAAAAAAAAAAAAAAAAAAAAAAAAAAAAAGCTGCTACTCACTACTCTATCTCCAGGCCCGAAATCTACTACAGCAGGAAGATGCAGGTATCCCAGCTTCCTGATCCTTGTTACATTTAAAGAAAATGCTTGGGCTTCATCAAGAAGGAGGGACGGGATTACTGAAACAGTAATGAGCTCGGAAAAGAAAATGGGTAAGGCAGCAGAATGTCCCAGCGTTCTCAGCACAAGTGCCCACGGTGAAAGGCCCTGCCCCCCTCTGTGAAATGGACACTGGAAGCCTTCCCTCATTCCTACCAAGTGCAACTTAGAAATCTGTGGCCCAAGTAAGTCACAGGAAGAAAATGGCCATTATGAATTATATTCTGAATTTCAGAAATTTTTTAAAAAAATAATCACACTTCTATCATCAGCTAAAATCTAGTAGGACTGCACTGGGACTGAAGTGTACCTGAATTGAGTTCCTGTACATTCTACTTTAACTAGCTGACATACATTATTTTAACAGAGATTATAAGCTTGATGTGACCTCAGCTGGGTTCACTGCTAAATCCCTAGCACCCAAAGGACTGTCTAGAAGAGGGGAGTTGTCCAGGCCTGGTGTCTGGACTAGACAGCACTTTCCAGCCAGCAGAGCTGCCTCAGGACCAGGCAACGAGTTTCTTGCCTCCCTGACTGCACAGGCACCGAACAGTTTGGCCATGTGTGCAGTGGAGCCACTCTGGAGGGGAGTTCTGTCGAGTCCAGCAGATGAACCTTATACAATCATTCTACAATCCCACTGATGCTCAGTTGGTCAGTGAACATTTTTTCAGGAACAGTATGAAACAGCGGTTCTCAGCCATGCTGTATACGAGCTGAACACAAACAAACAATAAAACCTAGCCCTGGCCGGTTGGCTCAGTGGTAGAGCGTCGGCCTGGCGTGCAGAGGTCCCAGGTTCGATTCCCGGCCAGGGCACACAGGAGAAGCGCCCATCTGCTTCTCCACCCCTCCCCCTCTCATTCCTCTCTGTCTCTTTCTTCCCCTCCCGCAGCCGAGGCTCCATTGGAGCAAAGATGGCCCAGGCGCTGGGGATGGCTCCTTGGCCTCTGCCCCAGGCGCTAGAGTGGCTCTGGTCTCAACAGAGCGACACCCCGGAGGGGCAGAGCATCGTCCCCTGGTGGGCAGAGCATCACCCCCTGGTGGGCGTGCCGGGTGGATCCCGGTTGGGCGCATGCGGGAGTCTGTCTGACTGTCTCTCCCCGTTTCCAGCTTCAGAAAAATACGAAAAAAAAAGAAAGAAAACCTAGTACCCATGGCCCTACTCAAGATTTTGGTTTAACTGGTATAAATTCCTGAAGCCTGTACATCAGCACTTTTTAATGCTTTCTGAGTAATTCTAAAGTGTAGTGAGGGTGAAAAACTACTAACGTGTGTTGGGGTGGGAGGTTAGCCATAAGACATAAAACCAACCGCACACAGCACAACTCCACAGCCAGCTCAGGACTAGTTCTCTGCAGGTCTCATGATTATAGTAATTCCTGCGGGGAAGCCAGGAGGCTTTTTCCTCTGCTGTCAGGAAAGGAAACTATTACCATCTTTAAGGCCTGATTCACCCTTACCTCTTCACGGAAGCCTTCCCTGCCGGCGCCAGCCTGCTTTCTGTCCTGATGACAGCGGCTGCCAGTGCTCACGCCCCTATGTCCAGCCGCATCCCTTCTGCCCTTACCCTTTGCTCTGACTCCTCTTTCCAGACCTCCCCCGCACCGGCATCTCCACAGTGCCTTCCTTCCTCAGCCGCCACCACACTCTCCAAATTAAGTGTCCCTCCAGAGTATTTTCAAAAATATTTTTTAAAATTATATTGCAAATTTTTTATACATGTGATAAATTGGAAGCAACTCTGCAGTAATTCTCTCTACACGTCTAGGGTCTCGGCTAGAACCATCTGTCTGTCTCTCCTTGAAACTGAGCATCCCAAGGGCGGGAATTCTGACCTAAGTGCTTCTGCAACACTAGCACTTAGCATGTACAAGAGCAACCATTCCTGCACGGGCAGCAGGAAGGGATGGATGGATAAAGAGCAGTGCTCTCCGTAGGGCTTCACTGCAGACTGTCTAAACGGTTTAGTGTCCCTACTACATCTCTCACGTCTCTGATATCTAACTTGGAAAAAATTCTCCCTAGTGATTGCTTTTCCCCCAACTAGAGATTTTGTTTGCCAAGCTGACTGACCCACAGCCTGAAAAAGACTTGCTTGTTGTAGCCTGCTTGAAGCTCTGAAAAGACCAAGCCTTAACCTCACATAGTAAGAAGAGAAAGGGTGCTGGCACCCAGTGAACCCTTACTGGGTGCACTCATCGCCTCGTTTCAATGGCACCTATTCCTGTTTGTCAGCATCGAGTCTGAGGTTCAGAGCTGAGGTAGCCTGCTCTGGCCCACGTTCAGAAGCTGGGACTCAAGCCCAGGCTCACTTCCAGAAAGAGCCCTCTTTTCTCCCTCCCCAGTTCCACCCCTCAGTAGAGGTGAAAGGAGTGCTGTCGGTAAAGGTGTCACCACGACGTCAGTGTCTGTGGGGCCACTCTGACAGACCTGGACCTTCACAGTGCTCTGAGGGTCCTGCACGTGCTCCAGAGTCGCATCCACGTCCAGGGCCACCACCAACCCAGATGTAAACCGCAAAGGGCTGTCTGACTCGCCCGCCGGCTCAAGGATGGTGGCTGAAGCTTTGTGGATCTGCAAACAAGAAGAAAATAAGATGATTCTAAAGCCAGGGAATCCCTGGGGAGCAAAACAGGACCCTTGTCTTCCTGTCTCATCTAATGGGTTATGTGGGAGCCAATCAGAAGAAAGGCCCTGGCCCAGCTGCTCCAAAACTGAAAGATCATCCAGGTGAACCGCGCGGACTGGCTGGCGGGCTTGGGCTGAAGGGGACGGCGCAGACCCTGACCTGCTCCGGAAGCGGGAGGTGCAGGAAGGCACTCTGCCGCAGCATGGTCTGTAGAATTTTGACCACTTCTGCAGGTTTGGATGTCATAAGTCGGGGCATAAGGTCAAGAAGTTTGTCCACAAAGCTGTCCTGCAGGTGGGGCAAATCAGCAATGAAACACCTGGAGGAACAGAAACAAATTATGCATTCATTTGCCACAGAATGAGCCCCAAACATCTGCCAAACGTCAAGGAAGAAAAAGTACTGACTAGTAGGAGCTCATGGTTCCCGACTGGGACAATTATTCCTTAGTGACACCATCATCATAATAATTGAATACCCATTATGTGCCAGGTATATTCCCAAGTATTTTACATTATCTTATTTAATCTTCCCAGAAATTCTGTGAACTGTTAGGATTATTTTTTTATATTACAGACTCATTAATTAATTTAACAAGGATTTACCGAGTGTCAAGTACTAGTCTAGATACTGGGGACATAACAATGAGCAAAAGAGAAGAAAATGTAGGGTTTTTTTGTATTTTCCTGAAGTTAGAAGCAGGGAGGCAGTCAGACAGACTCCCGCATGTGCCCAACCGGGATCCACCCGGCATGCCCACCAGGGGGCGTTGTTCCGTTGTGGCTGGAGCCATTCTAGCGCCTGAGGCAGAGGCCATGGAGCCGTCCTCAATGCCTGGGCCAACTTTGCTTCAATGGAGCCTTGGCTGTGGGAGGAGAAGAGATAGATAGAGAGAAAGGAGAGGTGGAAGGGTGGAGAAGCAGATGGGCACTTCTCCTGTGTGCCCTGGCCGGGAATCAAATCCAAAACTTCCACACGCCAGGCTGACACTCTACTGCTGAGCCATCCAGCCAGTTTCTTGTTTTGTTTTCATTTTTTGAGAGATAAGAAGTATCAGCTCATAGTTTGGTACTTTAGTTGTTCATTGATTGCTTCTAACACGTGCCTTGACCAGGAAGCTCAAGCCAAGCCAGTGACATTATGCTCAAGCCAGGGATCCTGTGATCACGTCAATGAGCTGATGCTCAAGCCCATGACCTCAGTGCCCCAAGTCAACGCTCTATCCACTGCACTACCACCAGGCAAAAATGCCTCTCTTAATAAAGTTTATATTCAAGTGATAGGAATACTGAGACTCTAAGAGGATGATAGTTCATTCAGGCTTAAAAAAGTAACGTATACCAAGCTCTGACTGACTGAACAGTACTTGTGCCATGTGGAAGGGTTAGTCAAAAAATACTTCATTTAGGACGTGACATCAGTGCAGGGACTCATAGCCTAAATTAAGAAAAACTGTGCAGATTGAGGCCCTGGACGGTTGGCTCAGTGGGCAGAGTGTTGGCCTAGCATATGCTCCAGGTTCGATTTCTGGTCAGATCACACATGAGAAGCGACCATATGCCTTTCTTCCCCTCCGTCGTCCCCTTCTCTCTCTTATCTCCTCACAGCTAGTGGCTCAATTGGGTCAAGCATCAGCACGGGCACTGAGGATAGTTACGTTGGTCTCAGGACATCAGCCTTAGGAGCTAAAAATAGCTCAGTTGATTCAAGCATCGGCCCCATAAGGGGGTTGTTGGATGGATCTTGGTTGGGGCATAAGCGGAAGTCTATCTTCCTATCTCCCCTTTTTTCATTTAAAAAAAAAGAAAGAAAAAATGTGCAGATTGAAAAAGATGAGGAACTTTGGCAATTCAGAGTTATCACCTTTCCAAAAATCTCTTCAATCCAACAGTGCAAAAACAGACTACCTTTAACAATCTAAAACCCAAAGGCATGAACTTTGTTCACGTTTGAAGGTAGTCTTAGAGCCAAGCTAGACTATTTAATTCAGGGGTCCCCAAACTTTTTACACAGGGGGCCAGTTCACTGTCCCTCAGACTGTTGGAGGGCCAGACTATAAAAAAAACTATGAACAAATCCCTATGCACACTGCACATCTTATTTTAAAGTAAAAAAAAAAAAAAAGGGAACAAATACGATATTTAAAATAAAGAACATGTAAATTTAAATCAACAAACTGACCAATATTTCAATGGGAACTATGCTCCTCTCACTGACCACCAATGAAAGAGGTGCCCCTTCCGGAAGTGTGGCGGGGGCGGGATAAATGGCCTCAGGGGGCAGCATGAGCCTGTCGTAGTTTGGGGACTCCTGATTTAATTGCTAGAGAACAGCACCTAGTGGTGAAGGCTGGTATTGCAACCCAGCCCTATAGGAAGCTATTACCACTTAAATGAAAAAGAACTGAGAAGTGCCTGAGCAGTTGTGGCACAGTAGATAGAGCGTCAACCTGACCCAAAGGTCGCCAGCTTGGCTTGAGTGCAGCTCACTAGCTTGAGCGTGGGATCACTGATCCCATGTTTGCTGGCTTGAACAAGGGGTCACTGGTTTCACCTGTGCCCCCTGGTCAAGGCACACAGGAGAAGCAATCAATGAACAACTAAAATGAAACAACTAGGCCTGACCTGTGGTGGCGCAGTGGATAAAGCATCGACCTGGAAATGCTGAGGTCGCCAGTTTGAAACCCTGGGCTTGCCTGGTCAAGGCACATATGGGAGTTGATGCTTCCAGCTCCTCCCTCCCTTTTCTCTTTCTGTCTCTCCTCTCTCTCTCTCTCTCTGTCTCTCCCTCTCCTCTCTAAAATAATAAAAAATAAATAAAAATTAAAAATAAATAAAACGATACAACTATGAGTTGATGTTTCTCATCTCTCTCCTTTCCCACACCCCCCACACTCTCATTCTCTCTCTCTGAAAAATAAAAATAAAAAAATTACTAAGAAGCGTAGTCCTATAACCTCAGGTTTGGTTAAAGTTCATGGTGGTAGGGACAAGGATGGCAGAATGAAATCTCAGATTTAATGGGGTGCTTTAAAATCCTATAAACGCCCCCTCCTGGTATTCTACTGCCAGTACACCACGGGTCTGGTCACTGCCTGGACTCCCACTTCTTCACCAACCCTTCTCGAATCTGTATCATACAGAACTCTGAGAAGACAATTTTTTGTAGATTAGAGAAATATGCAAGTTTAAAATCAGTGATTTAAGAACAGACAAGTTGTGACTTTTCAACAAGAGTTTATGAGGATTCCCACATAATACCTGTCTTTTTATGGTCCAACTGAGTCCATATGATTCCTGATATTTTTATTATCCTGTTGTTGTATGTTTAGGTTCGAAGCTAAGGTTGAAGAGGTTTATACACCATTAAAAAAAATACCCAAATTAGGGCACCCTGCCACAGATAATAGCTTGGCTGAATGGGCTAAACCAAGAATTCTGGCTTATGATGGCTCTTGTCACTCTATGATAGTCTCTGCATAATCAAGATTTAATAAACTAGAAAAATGATCAAATACTTACCTCTGAAAAAAGTCCACTTCATGTAAAAATTTTTCACACATCCCAAATAAGGGGTCAACTCTATAGAAAAAAAAAAAATTATTTGCTTATGAAATCTGTGAACTGAGGAGTGAGGACCAATGTCCCAGAATCCTGAGCTTATATGAAAGGTGAATGAGCATATTACACCATAAAAATAATCTTTAAGAGAAATATAGGACTGCTAATAAACCTTGGGAGATATATTTGCCAGGATCCCAAGATCTGATTAAAACACTACAGTGCCCATCAGGCTCAATGACATTCAAAACCAAAGACAGGCCACACTTGGCACTCGTCACTAAGAATCAGGACAGGAGCACAGCTTGCAGGCAGCGTAATATCACAGTCCTCTGGGGGAGTCCTTGTAGCATAGCAGTCCACTCAGCAGCCCACAGAGCTCCCTACAAGGAATATTCTCAGTTATAAGAATTACTGGCCCTGGCCGGTTGGCTCAGCGGTAGAGCGTCGGCCTAGCGTGCAGAGGACCCGGGTTCGATTCCCGGCCAGGGCACATAGGAGAAGCGCCCATTTGCTTCTCCACCCCTCCGCCGCGCTTTCCTCTCTGTCTCTCTCTTCCCCTCCCGCAGCCAAGGCTCCATTGGAGCAAAGATGGCCTGGGCGCTGGGCATGGCTCTGTGGCCTCTGCCTCAGGCACTAGAGTGGCTCTGGTCGCAATATGGTGACGCCCAGGATGGGCAGAGCACCGCCCCTGGTGGGCGTGCCGGGTGGATCCCGGTCGGGCGCATGCGGGAGTCTGTCTGACTGTCTCTCCCTGTTTCCAGCTTCAGAAAAATGAAAAAATAAATAAATAAATAAATAAATAAATAAATAAAAAGAATTACTGTACTCGGCCCTGGCCGGTTGGCTCAGCGGTAGAGCATCGACCTGGCGTGCGGGGGACCCGGGTTCGATTCCCGGCCAGGGCACATAGAAGAAGCGCCCATTTGCTTCTCCACCCCCTACCCCCCCCCCCTTCCTCTCTGTCTCTCTCTTCCCCTCCCGCAGCCAAGGCTCCATTGGAGCAAAAGATAGCCCGGGCGCTGGGGATGGTTCCTTGGCCTCTGCCCCAGGTGCTAGAGTGGCTCTGGTCACGGCAGAGCGACCCCCCCGGAGGGGCAGAGCATCGCCCCCTGGTGGGCAGAGCGTAGCCCCTGGTAGGCGTGCCGGGTGGATCCCGGTCGGGCGCATGCAGAAGTCTGTCTGACTGTCTCTCCCCGTTTCCAGCTTCAGAAAATAAATAAATAAATAAATAAATAAAATAAAATAAAATAAAATAAAAGAATTGCTGTACTCAATGAAGCCCAAACCTATAAGGTCTGCTAAAGATAATTCGAGTTCCTTGTAGTCTACACATGATTTTCTCAGAGATCATTTTACCATAGCTGTGTTACTTAGTAGTATAGATGACAATACCAGGTTTCCAGAGAACAGACCCAGAAAGTTAGTCAGTCTGCTCTTCCTCTCTGGAGCAAGCTCCTCCCCGCCCATGCATGTTATCTTTGCCCTTCCCTCTCCTAAACTCCAAGGGCCCTTCTTTTGCTTCTGTAACTTGTTTCCTGAGCTTACGCAGCCCAGCTGGCTCCTTTTGACTATCTTTGTAACTTTCTAAATAAACTTTCTCCCATAATTTGAAAAAAAAAAAAAAATTAATCAAAGGCCAAATTCTCATGTGGTAGGGGAAAAGATTTTGTTACTAATTTGCCCACAGACACAGACTATACTCTTTCCTCTTTATCTCTACTGTTTAGGCCTCACAGTACTTAGGGTGTTTCATTTACAGTAAAAACTTACTGGCCCTGGCAGGCTGGCTCAGTGGTAGAGCATCGGCCCGACGTGTGGAAGTCCCAGGTTTGTTTCCCGGTCAGGGCACACAGGAGAAGCGACCATCGGCTTCTCTACCCCTCCCCCTCCCTCTTTTCTCTCTTTTCCCCTTCCACAGCCAGTGTATCAGCCCTGGGCACTGAGGATGGCTCCCAGGAGCCTCTGCCTCAGGTATTAAAAACAGCTCAGATGGCCCTGGCTGGTTGGCTCAGTGGTAGAGCGTCGGCCTGGTGTGCAGAAGTCCCGGGTTTGATTCCTGGCCAGGGCACACAGGAGAAGTGCCCATCTGCTTCTCCACCCTTCCCCCTCTCCTTCCTCTCTGTCTCTCTCTTCCCCTCCCGCAGCGAGGCTCCATTGGAGCAAGGATGGCCCAGGCGCTGGGGATGGCTCCTTGGCCTCTGCCCCAGGGGCTAGAGTGGCTCTGGTCGCAACAGAGCGACGCCCCGGAGGGGCAGAGCGTCGCCCCCTGGTGGGTGTGCCGGGTGGATCCCGGTCGGGCACATGCGGGAGTCTGTCTGACTGTCTCTCCCCGTTTCCAGCTTCAGAAAAATACAAAAAAACAAAACAAACAAACAAAACAGCTCAGTTGCAAGCATGGCTCCAGATGGGGGTTGCCAGGTGGATCCTAGTCAGGGTGCATGCGGGAATCTGTCTATCTCCCTTCCTCTCACTTGGAAAAGAAGGAAAATAAAAAAACAAACAACAAATATCTTACTGCATACATAAATAATCCAGGCAACATGTTAGGCCACTGTAAATTACTAATCACACAGATTTTTCCTTTGGGTTTTTGTGAGGGTTTTTTGTTTTTGTTTTTAGAGAGAAAGACAGGGCGAGAGGAATGTTGATCTGCTCCTGTATGTGCCCTGACTGGAGACCAAACCGGCAGCCTCCGCACTGCAGGATGATGCTCCAACCAACAGAGCTACTGGGCCAGGGCTAGCTTTTGTTTTTTTAAATTATTTATTTATTTATTTATTTAATAATTTTATTTTTTAATGGGGTGACATCAATAAATCAGGATACATATATTCAAAGATAACATGTCCAGGTTATCTTGTCATTCAATTATGTTGCATATCCATCACCCAAAGTCAGATTGTCCTCTGTCACCTTCTATCTAGTTTTCTTTGTGCCCTTCCCCCAGCTTTTGTTTTTTTATTTCTTGTAATTTCTGCATGAAACTTCACATTTATTTTCATCTTATTACATGATATCAATACATTATTCATTGGAGGAGAAAAATTCCAGAGAAGAACAACAAATACTCTTTCCTTTATATAAAACCATGTAAGAGAATGATGTCAAGGTTCCCAAAAACCTACGATTGCTACTAAAATATAAGTTCCGAGAGGGCAGGTAGCCTCTCCTACATGTTATATAAAGCGGGCATCTTCCTCTAAGAACTCCCGTTTTCCAGAAGGAAAGCAGTGGAAGATGAGGCCCATTAGGGGAAATCAAGCATTGACCTACAAGTACTGGGAAAGCCTATACCAATTACCAATGTAAACTAGTCTAAATTTTCATGTGTAAGTATGCAAAGACAAAAGAAAATTACTGGGTGTTATGAGGATAATCGGGAGCTGTAAATGAGATCAAGCAGACCTCAATGAGATAAAGTCAAGGCAAGAAAGCACAGAAATCTTTTTTAAAAATTCAAGTAAGTAACCACCATGAGATTTAAGAGGAGATTTGAAAGAGGAGAGACTGCCTTGATAAAGCAAGAGAAACTGCTACAAAAAAGGCAGAGAATAAGCACACTTGGAAATAACCAGCACAGCAGCCCCTCTTTAACCGTGGTTTCACTTTCTGCAGTTTCAGTTGCCTGCAGTCAACAGCCGGAAAATATTAAATGAAAAATTCCAGAAATAAACAATTCATAAGTGTCAAAATGCACACCATTCTGAGTTGCATGATAAAATCTCACATCATGCCACCAGGGACACGAACCATCCCTTTGTCCAGTGTACTCATGCTGTAGATCAGGGGTCTCAAACTCAACTCAGCATGTGGGCCGCAGAGCAAGATCACAGCTGTCTGGCAGCCGCACTAGGTCTACAAAAGGCAACTGTTACGCAACACTTTTCTCACTGCAGTTGAAAACAAAAAAAAATCAGTACAACAAGCACAATCGTACATGCAGTTTACTCAGTGTCACAAAACGACCAGAAACTGTAGTTCGCATCACAACTGCTGTTGACTAAGCTAATATCTAGCTAGGATGCTAGAGAAATGAAAAATACAAGTAGGCTTAATTTTATCCAAAATATTTTGAACTTCGTGGATTAGTCTGCGGGCCGCACAAAATTGTTTGGCAGGCCGCATGCGGCCCGCGGGTCGCGAGTTTGAGACCCCTGCTGTGGATGCTACGCACCCATCTGTCACTGAAGGGCCATCTCCATTATCAGCTTGTGTTCAGATAATTTCTATTTTACTTAATAGTGGTTCCAAAGCACCAGAGCAGTAATGCTGTTAATCCAAATATGTTAAAAAAAATGCTTCTTCTACGTGAAAAGGAATGTTTGTATAGGAGAACACACAGTACATACAGGGCTCAATACTCTGTGGTTTCAGGCATCCCGAAGGGGTCTTGGAATGTATCCCCTGCAGAAAAGGAGGACTATCATAATAATAAAATCAACAGTCAAAGAATAATAGGAGGAAAAATGATGAAAGCGGAAATGTAAATTAAAAGAGCATATTGAGAAATTTACTCAGAATATAGAGTAGAAAAGCAAAATAAACAACAAACAAACAAAACTATGAAAGAAAGGATACAGAGAAAATAGATCCAGAAGATATAACATCCAGTATGAGAGACTGGACTGGATGGAAGAAGTAGCGATTAAAAAAATAATGGAGAGGGAAAAACAAACAAAACCCTGATAAAAACAGAGTTGAGACTTCAATGTCCCAATCAAGTTCAGGTCAATAAGAATACTGAAAGGAAACACATACCTAGACATATCCTGGTGAAATTTCTGAATTCTAAAAAGAAAAAGAAAAGTTTATAGCTTTGAGCCAGGAAAAACAAGCTGCCTACAAAGGAAAGAGAACCAGAATGACATTAGACCTTCTAACTGTAAAATTAAATACTAAGAGGCAACAAGCAATATTTACCGAGTTCTGAAAGAATTCCATTTATGTATGAGAGCAAAAGAAAGGCAGTTTCAGACATGCAAGGTCTCAGTGCGTGCGCTACATACACACTTAGTCTGAAAACCGTTACTGCAGAATGGGCTCCAGTCAAATAAACAGTGAATGAGAAGAGGAAACTTTAAGTCAAATGTGGTACAAAAAGAACAATGGAAAGCAAAGTGGCGCTAAATAATTTTGATTATGCATAAAAATTAATGCATATTTTAAGAAAGAATCCTTAAAATAAGAAAGGATTCCTAAAACAAGAGCTATATTATGAAAACATAATAAGCTGAAACTAAATTCCAAGTTAAATAGTATGAGATAATTAAATAAAAGCACATTAAGCTTTCATTTATTTTCAGATAGACAGGAGAGAGATGAGAAGCATCAACTCAAAGCTGCAACAGCTTAGTTGTAAATTAATTGCTTTCTCATATGTGCCTTGACCAGGGGACTTCAGCAGGGCCAGTGACCTTGCTCAAGCCAGTGACCTTGGGCTCATGCCAGTGACCTTGGGTTTCAAGCCAGCAACCTTCGGGCTCAAGCGAGCGACCACGGGGCCATGTCTATGATCCTATACTCAAGCCAGTGACCCCACTCAAGCTGGCAACTGCAGGGTTCCTCAGCGAGCCTCTCAGGCCACTGTGTCACCACCTGGTCAGGCTAAAACTTTCATTTTAGGTGACCTTAATAGAGGTGGCCATAAATTCTATTTAATTTTTTTATGCCGAGAAGTATAAATTCAAAATGTTTATTAAAAATATATAAGTGAAAATACTATTTATACAACTAATATGAACTAACTTTTATCAAGTGTTCACTTTGAATGTGCCAGATGGTATTTTAAGGGCTTTAAATATAAAATTCATTAATCCTTACAATAACCCAATAAGGGAGAAGCAGGTACTATTATTATTCCAGTTTAACTTATAAGGAACAAACAGAGACACAGAAGGTTTACATAATTTATCCAAGGTTACTAAATTTGCAAAGGTGGAGTCAATATCTGAACCCATTCAATGAGGCACCATAGCCCTCTGACAACTACGTTCTGCCTCTCACTTGAATGGTTAGAATTGGGGTACAGAACTCTTAAATCCCTGGAAGAAGAAAAAGACAAAAAAAATAATCGATCAACCAAAAATCAAGAAAGAAAAATAGAAGCAGAAATGTATACAAATGGAAAAATATAAAGTATTGAATAATACAGCATGAGTAATAACCAGATACATTAGAATCTTTATATAATGACATAGAAACATGACATATCTTTTTGAATGAAAAGAAAAAAAGGCAGGGCAGCAGGGTATATTATAATTTGATTTATGTTAATACACACACATTAATAACCTACACTTTATCTGGCTTGGAAAAAATCTGTTGACAATTGTTCTAAAAGAGGTAGATTACTAGAGAACCTTCACTTAATCTGCAATATTTAAATTTTTATAATAATCATATATAAACTGAAAAATACATCTGCTTTCTTTTTTTATTTTTACATCTCCTTTCTTTAAATAAAAAGCATAGTTGCTATCACAAGCACCTATCTTTTCTCAACTGTGACTGAGTAGTAGGGATTAAACATCTGATAAATGAATATATGGATAGCTCTATGATAAAATTACCATCTGATTATATCAGAGCACTATCAAGATAAGTGAAGAAATAAAACAATTGTAGGAATATTCCTTCTGCCCTTGTATTTTTCAGTGCTTGCTTAAACACCCATGTTTATTTCTCTATACCACCTTTATAGATTGAAACAATGGCTGAACTAAGCATCAGATGTGCCTTCAATCTGGCAACAAGTTACATAAATACTGTACTGTATCACATATATGCCATCATTTTAAAGATGTATCTTTATTTTATGAAACAAACAAAATAAAACACTTTCAATCAAACAATGGCAGAACATCACAGTATCTGATTTCAGAGAAGTTAAAATATGTGGATTTTTGAGTTGAAGAATATGGCAATTCTCATTATCAGAAAGTCTAATAGCTTGCTATACTGAGGTCTTACTATGTACCAAGTACTATGCTAAGTGCTTTTACATGTATTATCCAGTTCATTCTTCATGAAATCCTGTAAGATAGATGCTCCTTTTACAGAAAGGGAAACAACACAACTGAAAGGTTTAAAAACCTGTCCGTAATCTAACAACTAATAAGTGGAGAGGTCAGGATTTGAACAAGGCAGTCTTACTGTACAGTGTATTCTCTTAATTTGCCTTGGAGGGAGTTTACTAGTCCATTCAGAAAAGAGAAAGTAGTTCCTGGTACTAATTCTTTAAAAAAATCTATCAAGGACCATACAGAATGTCCATGGTCCCAGATGAAGTCCTATGTTGTGCTCTAGGCAATAAAGAACCACAGAGTTTTTCCAGTGATCTAATCTAATCCAAGAACAGAACCTGGAATATCTGAAAGAGTGAATACTAATACGTCTTAGCTAATATTTCCTTAATATCATTTCACTTATCAGTAGCCTTGGTGAGCTCTCTGAATGTCTATAAAAGGACCATGCCACCACTTTGGGCTGCTTGCAGATCTTACCCCCGAGTGGTTCGTGCCGTTACTATAAGTTGCAAGGCTTTGGCCTGCAGCCTCATGTGATGTATAATCACCACCTGCTTATTCTCCACACCACTGTACATGAACTCCATTTTGTACGTCTCTTCCATGATCTACAAAGAAAAGGTAATAATTAACGAGCAATAAAAATATCAAATCTGCCTGACCTGTGGTGGCGCAGTGGATAAAGCGTCGACCTGGAAATGCTGAGGTCGCCGGTTCAAAACCCTGGGCTTGCCTGGTCAAGGCACATATGGGAGTTGATGCCTCCAGCTCCTTCCCCCTGTCTCTCTCTCCTCTCTGCCTCTCTCTGTCTCTCTCTCTCTCTCCTCTCTAAAATGAATAAATAAAAAGAAAAAAAATTTAAAAAATAATCAAATCTATCTAGAAAGCAGCATAGAATTGTAGGTGAAATTCTGAGCTGAGTTTCTTTTTATGCCTATATTTAATTATGAACTGAGACTTTTTGCCCCATTGATTTGATCTGAGGAGAGGGGGGAGAAAGAGAGAGAAAAGCATCAACTCGTTTCACTTAGTTGTGGGCCCACTGATTGCTTCTCAAACATGCACTGACTGGGGCTCAAACCAGCAACCCCGGGAATTGCGTCAATGACCTCAGGATCGGGCCAGTGACCTTGGCACTCTGGGACGATGCTCTATCCGCTGTGCCACTTGCCAGGGCTATGAACTGAGACTTTTAAGTGCCTATGTTGAGAGAAACTAATGTTAAGTGTTGAGGGAAATGTATAGAACTTTTGGTAATGTCTTGCAAAAAATAAAATAGATTACTTTGTCAATTGAAAAAAAAAAGACTTTCTTCTGGTAATAAAATCATCTTCACTGATGTTGTGAAGATATGAAAATTTATATAGAAATGTTTACCTGAAACCTATGTACTCTTATTGATTAATGTCACCCCATTTAATTTCTACATAAAATTATTAAAAGGAAGTTTAATCACCAATAAAACTGTAAAGCACTGCTTGTTACCCTAAAGCAAAGTCACTGTGCTGTGGGAACAAATGAATATATGCTGTATATGGAAACCCAATTCCCAAGAAAAGTCCTCAAGAATGTAGCATCGGGAACCACGAACTGCTCATTCAGACAAACTGTTCTAAGGGGCTGGAGTTTGGAATAAGTGCAGAGAACAATGTCTATGACCTCAGCTCAAGCCCAGTGTATCTTAAACTCTTGCTGTATTCTAGCCAAATCAGCTAATCCTATCCAAAGGATGCTCCCCTTCCGCTTCTGTGCTTGCCTGCCTTTAAAGGCTTTGGGGTCAGAGGAATGACTCCAGGCTCTCCTTACAACTAACTAAGATAAGATACTTAATCACATGGCACTTCAGTTTCCCTATCTGTACATAGGGAGGAAACGGTATCAACATCATAAAATTTAAAGGATTAAATGGGACATGGAAAGAGCTTAACACCATACCAGGCACGCAGCAACTGTCATTTCTTTCCTCTTTTTCTTCCAGACTACTGCTCTCTGGTCCCCTCCCTCCCATTCTGGGACTCCAGTCATTAAGTTCTACTCCCTTACAGTAAGCCCGTAACAAGTCTGAGAAGCAGACTAGACCAAATGAGATACCAAGTAGAGTAGTAGAAAGAAAACAGACTCTGGGAATCAGAGGATCTGGGCTCAAATCGCTGACTCTACTACCTATAGATCTATGAACTTAACCTTGCTGAGCTTTAATTAGTTCACCTCTAAAATGGACTTAATACTTATTTCTACCTAATTGGATTATGGTGAGGGTTAATTAAAATAAACTTGAAATCATTTAGTGAATTCTAATATAGCAATCACAGTTATCATCATTAGCTTCCAACTATCCAAATCCCATTACACGGGTCCTCGGGTTACAACAGTCCTGACATACAACATTTTGAGTTTATGATGCTCATTGCCATAAAAACTTTAAAAGATCGAGACGTGAGTGTTTTGGCTTATGCCATCGGACCTAGTGTGGTTGTGCGCAGCAGAATATACGCAGTGACGCGGCATATGAGTGAGGGGGCTGGCGTCCCCCAGGACGCTGACCTACACCATTCTGGACTGTTAAAAGCACAAGTGTTCCGTTTGTGCTAGGCTAGGGTGGGTTTCAACTTACACCAAAATTTGGGTTACGTCACTGTCGTAGGAGTGGAACTGTGTCGTAACCCGAGGACCCCTGTAAGTAAGAATGAAGGGAAATTGCTCAAAGCTAGAAAGAAAGAAACTCAAAATAAATAAAATGGAATGATAACTGAGAAGAAACAAAAGAACCTTTTAAAATTCAAGAAATGTAGACAAAAATATAAACAATGTGAAAATTAGTTCAGCTACATTTTCAGATAAAAGATTTATGATAGTATTTATTAGATTATAGTATATCTGAAATACAAGCTGATATTTTAGAGCAAAAAGAATCTTAGGAATTGAAATGCCATATTTTACAGAAGAGAAAAAAATCCACGGAGTTTAAGTAGACTGCTCAATATCACCCAGCAAATTAGAGGCATACCTGGGACTAGAACCCAGGTCCCTTGACTCTACAGCCAGCGCTGTGACCCCTAGTTATGCTGTGCCTCATATCACTTACTTCTGTTACCATAGGCTGAAACTGGGCAGGCCAAAGAAGAGCTGTGGAGCCATGTGAATGCCTACGGCTCTGACGCGAATGAGACAATTCCTGGGCAAAGATCTACTGAAGAGAAGGTCTCAGCTAGCTTACCTGTTTTGCTGCTGCTGAGGCTAAATCACTCTGCTTCAAATACAAAGGGGCGGCCACGTTCCACAGCTTTTCCTGTAATGCCTACAGACAAATCAAGAGAGGACAGAACACAGAGGTCACAAAGACCAGCACATGATTTGAGACTTACATGTTTACTTTGCTTTGAAAATCTATGGTGATCAGGACTTTCTTGTCTTATTCTTTTTTTTAATTATTATTACTAATTTTAGCCAGAGAGGAAGGGAGCGAAGGGGAGGGGGGAGGGGAAGGGGGAGAGGGAGAGAGACAGGAACACCAATCCATTCCTGTATGTGCCCTGACTGGGATTTGAACTGGCAACCTCTGTACTTCAAGCCGATGCTCTAACCAACTAGGCAATCTGACCAGGGCTATTCTTTTAAGCCAGTAAGTCCTACTTATTATGAAGAGGGAGAAGACCAATGGTTCGGCCAAACTGAACTCCTCCCCATTCAATCCAATTCCTAGCCCAAAGGCCCTATGTCTGGGACTAGTGTATGCAAGCAGAATACAGGAGCCATGAAGGTGTCACCAGAATGTCTAGGCAAGCCAGCTTCCAAGACTCCGAGCTCTCCTTGTTCCCAGAGCCACTGGACTACCCTGCCTAGACCATCCTTGCTTGATTGTAGTTCTTTCTTCTTTGCCACATGCTCACTATTCTTTGAACAGTCCCATCACCTTACTGGCATAAGCTTTCCTAGATTCCACTCTCTCTTAGGCTTTCCACAGTCAAAACTATCATTTAAAGCCACAGATTTAACCTATCTCTCTTCTATTATCTATATGGCCCCATATCTCACTCTTGTCTAAACTTCTGCTTATAGTTCCTAATTTCCACAGTCTTTCTTTTTCTTCTTCTTCTTTAATAGTGAGAGAGAGAAAGAGATAAAGAGAGAGGGAAAGAGACAGATAGGAAGGAACAGAGATGAAAAGCATCAACTCATAATTGCATCACTTTAGTTGTTCACTGATTGCTTCTCTTATGTGCCTTGACTGGGAGGCTCAGGCTGACCCAATGACCCCTTGCTCAAGCCAACAACCTTGGACTCAAGTCAGCGACCTTGGGCTTCATGCCAGCAACCATGGTATCATTTCAATGATCTCACAATCAAGCTGGTAACCCAATGCTCAAGCTGGTGAGCCTGCACTCAAGCTAGATGAGCCCATGTTCAAGCCAGCAACACTGGGGTTTCGAACCTAGGACCTCAGTGTCCCAGGTCAATGCTCTATTCACTGCACTACCATCAGTCAGGCCACAGTCCTTCTTAATTATAGACATAATCCAATGACATTACAAAAAAACCTAGATAAACACTGTCCAATAGAAACAAAATAAGCCTTGTATGTAATTTTACATTCTCTAGCAGTCACATTTTTAAAAGTAAAAATATGATATTAATTTTAACAATAGTTGCCTGACCAGGTGGTGGCGCAGTGGATAGAGCCTTGGACTGGGATGTGGAAGGACCCAGGTTTGAGACCCTGAGGTTGCCAGCCTGAGTGCGGGTTCATCTGGCTTGAGCAAAATAAAAAATGCTCACCAGCTTAGACCCAAGGTCGCTGGCTCAAGCAAGGGGTTACTCGGTCTGCTGAAGGTCCGCGGTCAAGGCACATATGAGAAAGCAATCAATGAATAACTAAGGTGTCACAATGAAAAACTGATGATTGATGCTTCTCATCTCTCTCCGTTCCTGTCTGTCCCTATCTATCCCTCTTTCTGACTCTCTCTCTCTGTCCCTGTAAAGAAAAAAATAAAATAAAATAAAATTTTAACAATAGTTTATTTAACCCAGTATATCCAAGAGAATACCATTTCACTATGTCATCAATATTTTTAAAATTACTGATGCAGAAAAGGCATTTAATAAGCTAAAACATCCTTTTATGTTTAAAACATGCAATAAAATCAGAATAAAAGTACCACAACATAATAAAGGCCATATATGACAAACCATCAGCTTATATCATACTAAATGGTGAAATAACGAAGGCTTTTCCACTAAAATCAGGAACAAGACAAGGCTGCCCATTTTCTCCACTCTTATTCAACATAGTTCTGGAAGTTTTAGCCAGAGCAATCAGGCAAGGGAAAGAAATAAAAGGCATCCATATGAGGAAAGAAGTAAAGATATCGCTTTTTGCGGATAACACAATCCTATATACAGGAAACTCCAAAGACTCCACCAAAAAACTATTAGAAACAATAAACCAATACAGTAAAGTTGTAGGATACACAATCAGTATACAAAAGCCTATTGCTTTCCCAAATATCAACAACAAAACTTCAGAAAAAGAACTCCAAAGAACAATTCCTTTTACAATTGCAAAAAACCAAAACAAGACCCAAAAAACACCTAGGAATAAACTTAACAAAGGATGTGAAGAAGCTATATATTGGAAACTACAAAACATTATTGAAAAAAATTGAAAAAGACACAATGAAATGGGAAAAGATTCCATGTTCTTGGGTTGCAAAAATCAACATAGTTAAAATGGCCATATTACCCAAAGCAATATACAAATTTAATGCAATCCCCATCAAAATCCCAATTTCAATTTTTAAAGAAATAGAACAAAAAAAATCATCAGGTTGGTATGGAACCATAAAATTCCCCAAATAGCCAAAGCAACCCTGAGGAAAAAGAATGAAACTGGAGGTATCACATTACCTGACTTCAAATTATACTAGAGAACCACGATAATAAAAACAGCATGGTACTGGCAGAAAAACAGACATACAAAACCAATGGTATTCCACTGAGAGCCCACAAATAAAGTCACATATACATGGACAAATCATCTTTGACAAAGGAGCCAAAAACACACAATGGAGAAAAGAAAGCTCTTCATAAATGGTGCTGGGAAAATTGGAAAGCCACATGCAAAAGAATGCAACTTGACTGCAGTTTGTTCCCCTTGCACAAAAATTCAAAATGGATCCAAGACCTAAATATAAGATCTGAAACAATAAATTACATAGAAGAAAACAGGTACTAAACTCATAGACCTTGGCTGAAGAGAACAATTTATAAATTTGACCCCAAAGGCAAGGGAAGTAAAGGCAAAAATAAATGAATGGGATTATATCAAACTAAAAGGCTTCTGCACAGCAAAAGAAATGGACAAAAACATCCAGCCAACTAAATGGGAGATATTTGCAAACAACAGCTCTGATAAGGGATTAATATCCAAAATATATAAAGAACTCACAAAGCTCAGCAACAAACAATACAATTACAAAATGGGAAGAGGGCCTGACCTGTGATGGTGCAGGAATAAAGCGTCAACTTGGAATGTTGAGGTCGCCAGTTCAAAGCCCTGGGCTTGCCTGGTCAAGGCACATATGGGAATTGATGCTTCCTGCTCCTCTCCCTTCTCTCTCTCTCTCTCTCTCTCTCTCTCTAGCTCTCTCTCTTTCTCTCTAAAAATGAATAAATAAAATCTAAAATAAAAGTGAAAAGAGCGAATTAAAAAAAAATCAGTAACATTTAAAAAATAAAAATATGGGAAGAGGACCTGAACAGACACTTCTCCCAAGAGGACATACAAATGGCCAACAAATATATGAAAAGATGCTCATCTCCACTAGCTATCAGAGAAATGCAAATCAAAACTACCAGATACCACCTCACACCTGTTAGATTGGCTATTGTCAACAAGACAGGTAACAACAAGTGTTGGAGAGGCTGTGGAGAAAAAAGAACCCTCATTCACTGCTGGTGGGAATGTAAACTAGTACAGCCATTATGGAAGAAAGTATAGTGATTCCTCAAAAAACTAAGACTAGAACTACCACATGACCCAGCAATTACTCTACTTTGGATGTACCCCCAAGCCCCCAAAACATTAGTACTTAAAGACACATGCACCCCCATGTTCATCACAGCATTATTCAGAGTAGCCAAGACATAGAAAGAAACAATCAAAGTGTCCCTCAACAGAGGATTGGATAAAGAAGATGTGGTGCAGATATACAATGAAATTCTATTCAGCCATAAGAAATGATGACATATTGCCATTTATGACAACATGGATGGACACTGACAACATTATACTGAATGAAATAAGTAAATTAGAAAAAGTACTGTATGATTTCACAAACAGGTGGGATATAAAACTGAGACTCATGGACATAGATAAAAGTGAAGCGGTTACTGGGGGAGGGGAACATGGGGGAAGGGGATATAGAGGAGGGGGTTTTGGGGCAGGGAGTAAAAAGAGACAAATACAAGGTGATGGAGTATGATTTGACTTTGGGTGATGAGTATACAACATAATCAACAGTTCAAATGCTATAGAAATGTTTACCTGAAATCTATGTACTTTTCTTTTTTAAATTTTTTTTTTAACAGAGACAGCGAGAGTCAGAGAGAGGGACAGATAGGGACAGACAGACAGAAACGGAGAGAGATGAGAAGCATCAATCATCAGTTTTTCATTGCGACACCTTTGTTGTTCATTGATTGCTTTCGCATATGCGTCTTGAACATGGGCTTTCAGCAGACTGAGTAACCCCTTGCTGGAGCCAGCGACCTTGGGTCCAAGCTGGTGAGCTTTGCTCAAACCAGATGAGCCCGTGCTCAAGCTGGCGACCTCGGGGTCTTGAACCTGGGCCCTCCGCATCCCAGTCCGACGCTCTATTCTCTGCACCACCACCTGGTCAGGTTCTATGTACTCTTCCTATTGATCAATGTCACCCTGTTAAATTTAATTTTTTAAATAAAATTTAAAAATAAAAAAAAATACTTAAGAAAAAAAATTACTGATGGTTTACATGCTTTTTAAATATGAAGTCTAAGAAATCCAGTGTGTTTTGCACTGACAGCATATCTCAATTTGAACTAACAGCATTCAAGTGCTCAACAGTCACATGTACCTCGTAACTATTATAATAGTTGCAGGTCTGGACTATAGCTATAGAAATCTTTAAATGACCCAAACATAGTATCTTATCAGATGTATTAGAAATTTGCTTCCAATCATTTCTCAACTGCATATTTTTACATAGTTGTAGTCAGAAAACTGAAGTAATTCTGTATGCTTTTTTGGTACATAACATCACATTGTATTTTGAGGCGTTGCAATAGAGTTCTTCCTAAAGACCACCAGTGGTTACAGAGTACACTGAGAGTAGATGTGCCACAACTGACTTCGCTCCGCTCCCACTACCAAACACCTGCTGCCTTAGGTTCTAAGTCTGGGCTCCTTACCTCCCCTGCCAATCCACGACGTTGAGAAAACAACATAGTTCTTTTTAGGAGTAAGCTTTTCTCATTTCCTACTGTGGAAAAGCAGATTCTGTTCAAAGGCACTGTTGTATTCCCATGGAGAAGAGCAAGCCATAGAAGATGGAAAAAGACTGACAGTGGCATGGTGCTCACTACGTATCAGACACTAGGCCAGGGCCATTCACACACACTGCTTGTTATCAATCCTCACCCGGGTAGAGTTATTACTAGTCCTGTTTCACAGAAGCTTGCAAAAGCCAACCAAGTTTGCAAAGGGAAATAGAGGAACTTTAGGGAGTAATAGAAATGTACTATATCTTGACTGTGGGGGTGCATAGGCAAGTATATACATTTGAAAAAAATCTATCTTGCTGAACAAGGGCTCTTTAAATCCCAACCCACTTCAGAGTATACACCCACCTTTATATGAATATACACACTTACAAAATCTTAAGATTGTACCATATGATTCCACTCCTATGTGGAATCTATTGAACAAAATGAACTAACAAGCAAAACAGAGACAGACTCATACATAGAAAGCAGGCTGACAGATGTCAGGGTAGGGGGCAGTGTGTGAGGGAGGTGGAATTTGAGGAAAAAAGGAACTCATGGACAAGGACCACAGTGTGGTGATTGCTGGGGGGTGGAGGAGGGTATGAGGATACATGGTGATGGCTGCAGACTTGACTTGGGGGAGTGAACGCACAATACAGTGTACAGATGTGTTACAGAACTGGGGACTTGAAACCTGTATAGTTATGTTAACTAATGTCACTCCAATAAATTCAATTAAGGAAAAAAGACAAACTGAAAAAGAATTTGCTCACCCCCCCAAAAACCAAAACAAATACCCTAAGCTCATACATCTTATAGTGAGAATATTTTGACTTTGAAGAAATATCATTAATTACTTTGAAAACTAATATTTGGAACTACAGCCAAAATAAAGGCTTATCAAGTAAGAAGGGCTCTCCTAAATCCTAAGCCTATATTCATAGCAGAATTCTGCACTCTGCTGCAGAAGCTGAAAGCCACTGACCTAGATGCATGCACGAGAGAGAGAGACAGAGAGAGACAGAGAGAGACAGGCTGGAAGGAGGAAGAGAGATGAGAACCATCAATTCTTCATTGCAGCATCTTAGTTGTTCATTGACTGCTTTCTCATATGTGCCTTGAGGAGGGGGAGCGGGCTCCAGCAGAACAAGTGACCTCTTGCTCAAGTCAACAACCTTGGGCTTCAAGCCAGCAACCATAGGGTCATGTCTATGATCCCATACTCTAGCTGGCAACCCCGTGCTCAAGCTGATGAGACCATGCTTAAGTCGGATGACCCGTGCTCAAGCTGGCGACCTTGGGGTTTAAAACCTGGGTCCTCAACATCACAGGCTGATGCTCTATCCACTGTGTCACCGGCTAGTCAAGCTAAAACAGCTTTTTTTTTTATTTTTTTTAAAGCTTAGGTTTTTTTTTTGTTTGTTTTTTGTTTTTATTCATTTTAGAGAGGAGAGGGAGAGACAGAGAGAGAGAGAGGAGAGACATAGAGAAGGGGGGAGGAGCTGGAAGCATCAACTCCCATATGTGCCTTGACCAGGCAAGCCCAGGGTTTTGAACCGGCAACCTCAGCATTTCTAGGTCGACGCTTTATCCACTGCGCCACCACAGGTCAGGACTAAAACAGTTTCTTGAGTACCAATTTTATGTGTGTATATATATAAAATGTGAATACCACATATGACATGCCAGCAAGTTGGCCCTTTAAAATGAAATCAACTTCTCACTAACTTTACTTTGACAAAGTGAAATTAGCATTTAAATAAAATAAAAGTTCATATAAGCCTTGGGAGTCTAAAGAAAATAGTTACATATCTGATCTGTTTTAATTATATAATTATGAAAGAAATCTACCAAATTTAAAAAACTCAAATTCCTATATGAGTTAACAATTCTTTTTTTTTTCCTTGTATTTTTCTGAAGTGAGAAGCCAGGAAGCAGAGAGACAGACTCCCGCCTGTGCCTCACCAGGATTCACCCAGCACGCCCCCACTGGGAATGATGCTCTGCCCATCTTGGGCATTGCTCCACTGCAACTGGAGCCATTCTAGTGCCTGGGCCAACTTTGCTCCAATGGAGCCTTGGCTGCAGAAGGGGAAGAGAGAGACAGAGAGAAATGAGAAGGGGAAGAGTAGAGAAGCAGATGGGAGCTTCTCCTGTGTGCTCTGGAGGGGAATAGAACTGGGGACTTCAACACGCCCAGCCGACACTCTACCACTGAGCCAACCGGCCAGGGCCTTTAACAATTCTTTAATTAGAGCCAAATATAATTAAACCATAGAGTACATATTTCTCCATTGCTAAGTGGCTGCAAAAGATCATGTATTTTTTTAATTATGGCCTCAAACACTGCCAGATCTGTTAAAGTGCATTCTTAGCATCACAATCACTAGTATGATGGGTCCAAACCAACCTTGATGAGAAGAAGTTGACACCGAAGATAGGCAGCAGAGAAGTCAGCTACTCCTGCCAATTCAGACTGAAGTTCTCCAAGTCTTTGCAGATCCCTGTAGTAAACAAAACCCCCAGCCCAACACAGGATAAGGATAATGACAGTAATATGAAAATCATGTCAAAGCATTTTACCACTTTACACCTAGTAAACTGATCACACTTTTTGAAACAGTACTCAGTGCTGGAGTGGTTCTAATGAAAGTGACTCACTCACACTTTGATAGCAGTTTAAGCTGGAACAATCCTTCTGGAAAGTAAACCTGCACTATGTTATAAAAGTCACACATATGATCAAATATTTTGATCAGTAGCTTTATGTTGAGAAGTAATTCTAAGGAAAATCTTCAACAGAAATGAAATGCTTGATGCCTCATAATACTCACAGTGTGGACTATTATAGTAAAACCCAGTAAACTACGTAAGTATTCAATGGTAGGGAAATTTAAAACATTAAAACACATCCAGTTAATGGAATATTCTACAGCCATTAAAATATAAAATAGTAGGCCCTGGCCAGTTGGCTCAGCGGTAGAGCGTCGGCCTAGCGTGCGGAGGACCCGGGTTGGATTCCCGGCCAGGGCACACAGGAGAAGCGCCCATTTGCTTCTCCACCCCTCCAGTGCGCCTTCCTCTCTGTCTCTCTCTTCCCCTCCCGCAGCCAAGGCTCCATTGGAGCAAAGATGGCCCGGGCACTGGGGATGGCTCTGTGGCCTCTGCCTCAGGCGCTAGAGTGGCTCTGGTCGCAACATGGCTACGCCCAGGATGGGCAGAGCATCGCCCCCTGGTGGGCAGAGCGTCGCCCCATGGTGGGCTTGCCGGGTGAATCCCGGTCGGGCGCATGCGGGAGTCTGTCTGACTGTCTCTCCCTGTTTCCAGCTTCAGAAAAATGCAAAAAAAAAAAATATATATATATATATGTGTGTGTGTGTATATATATATATATATATAATAGTAATAAGGAATATGATCTTAACCAGGTAAAAACTGTATATAACCCCCCCCCCCCAAAAAAAAACTGTATATAGGAGAAAAAGTGACAAAGTGGTTTTCTGGACTGAGGTGTTCAGGGGCTTTTCAGTGTGTTCTCCCAGTTGTGCTTTATTTTCAAAGTGTTCTATACCATGGACAAGTGTTTTTTGTTTTTGGACAAATGTGTTTTGTATAAATAAAAAATATGCCTGTGAACAAGAAAATAGTGACACACAGATAAAAATAATTGTATTGGGGGCTGAGTTTACTAATTTTTAAAATGATTAATTTTTGAATAGATAATACATGATTATACTTATGATAATATATAGAATTCAAAAGATACTGAAGGATATAATTAAATTAGTTGGCTTTCCTACACCTGTGCACTGCTAACTAGTACACCCTTTCCAGAGGAACCACCATTACCAGTTTCTTTAGAATTCTTCTAGAAATATGCTATATATCTACAAAAAGCATTGTTTTTCTCTTCTTTCTTCTCTTTTGGGGAGGAGTGCATGTGTGTGTGTGTCTGTGTGTGTGTGTGAAAGAGAGAAAGAGAAACTCCTAACAATCCATCTCAGGAAGAATTCAAATATATAGAGCTGCCTTATTTTTTAATGGCAATATCAAAATTTCATATAAGAACGGTAACTGATAGAAATGAAGATCTGGGTCATGAGAGAAGTTAACTGTTTCAGAGCTGGCACTATATGTTAGGTTTCATAGTAGTCTGTACAAAACTCTGTATTGGACTAAGCCTGTCCCTATAATCTCAGGCATCTTTTAGATAGCTAATGCTGTCTCTTAAGAACTTTATAACAGGGAGAAGATACTGTGGAAAAAAGCAAAAGTAAATTATTTCTAAAGTAACTTATCTATAGCTTATATATCAGCACTTGTGAGTGTTGATGGCTTGAGCTGGTCCAAGAGAGCCTGCTTATGTGTGGGAATCCAGAACAATAACAGGCAAGACCCTGTACTAGCTAATCATACCGGTAAAGTGCTATTTTGGTGATCAGCTGCTTTCTCCCTTCCCCATCTCAAATGTCTTACAAAGACAGCCCTGAATCATTCCACTTCTGAACCATTTCCTCTCCACAAAGATTCCGCCTTCTGTTAAAATTACACTGAACACTGACCAGCTGACTGTACATTAGCTGACTGCCACTATTGTTAAGTTATTCTACCACCCTTGCACAGTACCAATTGTTATGAATTGCACAGAACAAGATGCAACCAAACTAGCCATGGGAAACAAATATGGAAACTTGCTAGACCTGGGCAAAATCCTCTATGTCCCAGGGTCTCCTGTCTGGAGCTCTTTAAGCCCACAATCCTCAAGAACCAGTTTTGGTGCTGACCAGCTGGCTCAGTGGTAAAGCGTCAGCCTGGTGTGTGGATGACCCAGGTTTGATTCCTGCAGAAGAAGCAACCATCTGATTCTCCCTCCCTCCCCTTCCTTTCCCTCTCCCTGTCTCTCTCTCTGTCTCTCTATCTCTCCTCCTTCCGCAGTCATGGCTCAATTGGAGGGAGCACATCCCTGGGGGCGCTGAGAAATGGCTCGGAGGAGCCTCAGCCTCAGGCACTAAACTTCTGAGGTATGAGCATGGCCCCAGATGGCCAGAGCATTGGTCTCAGATGGGGGTTGCCAGGTGGATCCTGGCTGGGGCGCATGCGGGAGTCTGTTTGTCTCTCTGTCTCCCCTATCCTCACTTGCAAAAAAACAACAACCAGTTTAGACATTCATCAGGAGACTGTGGACTCCTTACAACGAGCACCTTCTATATTATGTACTGTACTAGTTGTTTCCTTACTTGAGCTCGTGTAATCCTTACAGTGTAAACTGCTATTAATATCATTTAACCAAGGAGGAAACTGAAGATCAGAGTTTAAATGGTTTTCCCCAGGTCACAGAATTAATAAGTGGCAAAAACAGGCCATGAACTCAGGTCTAAGTCTAAAAGTCCTTTTCCAACTGTATCATACTGCATTTCATTTATTTATTTTCTATTAGAAATATTTTCATATACTTATGAACTATATCAAATACAAATGAGATTAAAACTGAATGAAAATCAAATTAATATAAAGCCACATTTCTAAAAATGCAATGTGGTAGAGCAAAAGAGCCCTCCCAAGAACAGACACTTTAGCAATCCTTAGTCCACATGATAGCAAGTAGCATTTTAAAAATATTAAAGAAGTTTACATATATTGCAATTAAAAAAAAGTTTATAAAACAAGCAGAATTAATTCATTTTAAAATAATCGCTTAAAGACAGTCAAGAAGAGCCCTGGCCAGGTAGCTCGGTTGGTTAGAGCATTGCCCCTAATATGTCAAGGCTGTGGGTTTGATCCCTGGTTAGGGCACATGAAGAATCAACCAATGAATGTATAAATAAATAGAACAACAAATTAATGTTTCTTCAACCAAAAAGCCCGTCAATAGATGACTGGATAAAGAAGATGTGGCACATATACACTATGGAATACTACTCAGCCATAAGAAATGATGACATCGGATCATTTACAGCAAAATGGTGGGATCTTGATAACATTATACAAAGTGAAATAAGTAAATCAGAAAAAACCAGGAACTGCATTATTCCATACGTAGGTGGGACATAAAAGTGAAACTAAGAGACATTGATAAGAGTGTGGTGGTTACGGGGGGAGGGGGGAGAGGGAGAAGGAAAAGGGGAGGGGGAGGGGCACAAAGAAAACTAGATAGAAGGTGACAGAGGACAATCTGACTTTGGGTGATGGGTATGCAACATAAGTGAACGACAAGATAACCTGGAGTTGTTATCTTTGAATATATGTATCCTGATTTATTGATGTCGCCCAATTAAAAATAAAATTAAAAAAAAATTAATGTTTCTTTTTCTCCCCACCATCTCTAAAAAATAAAATAAAATAATTTTTTTATTATTATAAACCCTAGATCAGTATAAACTCTGGATGTGTAAATCAAATGTTTATGACTAAACACTTCTTTCAATCTCTTACAATTTCTAATCAAATTTACAATATCTTGGCCCTGGCTGGTTGGCTCAGTGGTAGAGCATCAGCCTGATATATAGATATCCCGGGTTTGATTCCAGGTCAGGGCTCACAGAAGAAGCACCCATCTGCTTCTCCACCTCTCTCCCTCTCGCTTCTCTCTCTCTGTCTCTACCCCTCCTGCAGCCATGGCTCTATTGGAACAAGTTGGTTCTGGGTGCTGAGGATGGCTCAGTTGGAGCAACAGAGCAATGGTCCCAGATGGGCAGAGCATTGCCACCTAGTGGGCTTGCCAGATGGATCTGGTTGGGGCGCATGCAGGAATCTGACTGCCTCCCCTCCTCTCACTGAATTAAAAAAAGAAAAAAATTTACACTATCTCTTACTAGTTTGGCAGGAATGTTAAAAAACGCAAAATCAGTACAAAATCCTAATGACTTTTCAAAAGCTATCTTCATCCTTGTACTCATATGATTACAAATTGCAAACATTTTACTATATTTCCACTTCTAGTTACTGGACTAGTTTCCAAGCTACAAAACAGGCACTACTACTTGGAGACATGAAACAATGCATAGCAAAAAGAGAACTTTTAAAAACCAAGAAATTCCATGTCCTTTAGGGTGTTTTTTAAAATTCCCCTAAAAAGTGTATTTTTCTTTAAAAAAGATAATT
Organism: Saccopteryx bilineata; assembly: GCF_036850765.1. NCBI lineage: Eukaryota > Metazoa > Chordata > Mammalia > Chiroptera > Emballonuridae > Saccopteryx > Saccopteryx bilineata. The sequence goes on along the minus strand of NC_089490.1, from coordinate 342,985,122 downwards.
TAAAATAATTTGGTACACATACTCTCCTCCCTTCTTCACTTGCCTAATTTCTATTCATTCTTGAGGTCATTAATTAGACCACCCAAGGAAGGATTAGGTACCCACTTCCATTCTCCTAGAAGTGTAAGTTCTGAACCTACTATACCAGGCATGGCCAACATACAGCCCGCCCTGCGTAATGACTTTATGCAGTGTATGATTAAATTTTTTTTAATTCATTTTTAGAGAGGAGAGGGAGAGACAGAGAGAGAGAGAGAGAGAGAGAGAGAAGGGGGGAAGAGCTGGAAGCATCAACTCCCATATGTGCCTTGACCAGGCAAGCCCAGGGTTTCGAACCGGCGACCTCAGCATTTCCAGGTTGACGCTTTACCCACTGCGCCACCACAGGTCAGGCCTATGATTAAATTTTTAACATTGTCTGCTACTTTAAAATCTCAGCTACTCAGAAGTGGAAGCGTCTTTGATTATTGGAAATCGAGATATTTAAGAAGATAGTGATACGCAGAAAAGAATTCTACGTGTGACTGATCTAGGGTTAACTTCCAATAAGTGGTCAAATGAATTCGTGATACTTTTTTTTTTTTTACAGAGACAGGGATAGACAGGGACAGGCAGACAGACAGGAACGAAGAGAAATGAGAAGCATCAATCATCAGTTTTTCGTTGCGACACCTTAGTTGTTCATTGACTGCTCTCTCATGTATGCCTTGACCGTGGGCCTTCAGCAGACCAAGTAACCTCTTGCTTGAGCCAGCGATCTTGGGTCCAAGCTGGTGAGCTTTGCTCAAACCAGATGAGCCGGCGCTCAAGCTGGTGACCTTGGGGGTCTCGAATCTGGGTCCTCCGCATCCCAGACTGATGCTCTATCCACTTCGCCACCGCCTGGTCAGGCGATACTTATTTTTTAAAAAAATTCCATTATAAAGATTTACAACTTTTGTACTCGTCTGTACTCCATATGAACTGTTTGACGTTTAGCGGCGATGTGAAACCCACATTCTTTTAGGCGAAGTTTGCCAGTGTGCACCCAAGGTCAAACAATTTGCTATTTTTGTGGTCAAGTGTGCTGAATCAAGTGGCATTGTAGCATAGACAATAGCTGCAGTTGATAACTGAAAATGTGTCCAGGCTGTTTGTAAAACGAAATAATTGTTTTATCTGCGATATAACTCCTTCAAGCTCATTCTATTAATTAAATATTGTTTGGATCGACTGTGATAGTTTGGATATTTATACGATATGAAATTATATTTTTATTAAAATAATATTGTATATTAATAAATTTTTTTACTCACATTTATTCATAAACAAATTACATAATAAAATTTTGTTTACTTAAACAAATAATTTTTGTATTTAACATTTTTATATTTTAATATTTCATCCAGCCCGTGAAAAAAGTTTTCTTTCTAATCTGGCCTGGGGGCAAAAACTGTTGGCCACGCCTGGACTACACTGCTGCACGGAAAGGACAGCATTACGTTCTTGTTTACCAAGCTAATTCCCCAACCAGCTGTAAACTCCTTGCAGCGGAGATTATGCCTTATTCACTGTCCTGTTCCTTCTGCCTACCACAACACGATGGATACTCAAATATCATAACAAATGAATAAACCTAGCTTCGTCACCCCTTGTAAATATGAGGAAATTCTCATGGGACTATTTTTAAATTAAATGACAATGCACATGAAGCATATAAAAGAGTGGGCACACAGTGGGCATTTAACAGACAGTGACTTTTGTTATGATCAAGCCATCAAATATTAAAATTGTACATCTGGAGGTGAGGTATGGCCAGAAAAAAAAAAATCTACAAAAATCTTAAAAGACTTCACTCCTGGTTAAGCTATCATAACTAGAGTTTTCAGCAAATATTTACTGAGCACCTACAAGGCACCCAAGGGGCAGTGGTGAAGACAAAGTACAATGTCAAGTTCTAGTAACACAAGCAAACAATCACTGCCCTGGGCCCTCACGGAACCACAGGAGACTTTCTGTGGGTGAGATGTTGGTTCAGTAAAAGACTGCTTGGAATATAACAAAGCGCAATGTATACAATGATGAAGTTTGTTCTAAACTAGTATGAACAAGTGAATGACCAGAGTCCTAATAAGAGAAACTTCTGTATGAAACCCTAACATTTTACCTTTCAACAAGTACAGAAAATATAGGGATGGGCAAAGGTTTATAGTTGTTTGTGTGGGAAATAATAAGAATAAATAATATTACAAGAATAAACTCTGTGTTTTGTGTACTCACAATTGTAAACCTTCTTTGGCCACCCTTCTAAGTCCCACTATTGCATGCCACAGACTGATCAAGAGATTTCCACAGGTGCAAAAGAGATAATGGGTTTCTAATACTGATGTTGACACTGAGTTCTGAAAGATCCAGGGTGTGCTAACACTTCCCTAAATGATGTACATGACTAAGACCATTTACTGTTGGCTTGTTTGTTTTTACAGATAAGGTAAATTACACCCCTCAGTGCTTAGACATGCTTGTCATATACAGGAGTGGGCAAAAGTAGGTTTATAGTTGCGAGTACATGAAGTACAGAGCAGCTTCTTCTATAATTATTTATTAGTTACTGTATTATTTATTTGTATTATAACTGTAAACCTACTTTTGCCCATGCCTGTAATTTCTAAAGAACACCTCTAACTGCCATAATGTCTATAAAACATCATAGGTCATCAATAACTATGGCATCTGGCCATCCTCCTCAGAATACACTCAAGTCAGAAACGTAGTTCCCAGGAGTGACCACAGCACTAGAACAGTGGTCTGACCAGCCAGAAGCCTAGCAGGACCTCATAAACCCAGATCATGAGGATCACACAAATCGAAGGCTGTTTCCTGAGCATGTACTTATTGCCAACTGATAACCTAACTGGCTCACTTTTCTGCATTTTGTACTGGCTTTAGAGCTAATAGGATAAAAACAAACAAACAAAAAACTTTCAAGAACAAAAGCTAAATGCTTATTTAGGTGGGGTTGAGTCAAGAAGTAGAGTTTATTTTCCTGGGCTAATGGCCAATAATTTCAGATAGTGGCCTCTAAATCTAATAGTCTATTGAGGGAGAAGAGCAAAACACTATAACCAAGGCATTACTTCAAAGTCAGCAAACTTTTTCTGTAAAGGGTCAGACAGTAAATATTTTGGGCTTTTCAGGTCAGGCAGACTCTGTGACAATTACTCAACTCTGCCATTACAGCATGAGAGCAGCTGTAGTTAGTACCTAAAAGTGTGGTTGTATTTCAATCAAGTCTTATAAATATTGCCTTTATACATAAAGGCATATCGGTTTCAATTCTTTTCATATCATTCAGGACATTCTAATACAATCTGGCAGAGACTGCTAGTTGTTCCAGTACCTTTTCTTTCCTCCTGAGTAAGTCACCAAATATTAACTAAGCACTGGTCACCCAGAAAAAAGACTACATTTCCTGGCTCCCTGCAGCTAGATATGGCCAGGCATCTCAAATTCTAGTCAATGGGATGCACATAAAATAAAAAAATGCAACTCTGGATGTCTTCAAAAAGGGGTGGGCTGAAAATGATGCTGTTCTGCTCTTTCCTTTCTTCCTGCAGGGACACAGAGGAGACGGTTTGGATCTTTAGGTCTAGGCCCCTGATGACTGTATCTCAATTCTTTCCTGCCTATAATAATTAACCTTTTCTCTTGTTTAAACCACTGTTATTTTGCATTTTCTATCACTCATTTTAACTAATATACAAAGGAAGAAAAGTTAAAAACAGCTTCTTTGTAATTCTTTCTAGTTCTGTACTAGTCATCAATCTGGTAATAAACAGGAAGAGTTTTTCTTTGTATATAATATGCTCAAACCACAATCTAATCCAAACATAAACAGATCATAAAACCATGTATGAGTGTAGGCTACAGAGCCAGAAAAACAAGCCCATAACCAAACTGGGAACCAAAACGGTCAAGCTGAGCATAAAACCGTTAACTGTCAAAGGAAAGGGATGATCACCTCACCTGATGGTGAACTCCAGCAGCTCCTGGGTTCCCTGAGGGTCCAGGTGCTGAAGACTGTACACCCTTTCAAGGCTCTGCTGCAGGAACTGATGGGAAGGATCCTCATGAGGCATGATATTGGGGGAAACAGCTGATGACACTAATTTTCTACCTGGTAACTAAGCAAACATAGCGGGGTTATAGTGTCATCAAATTCTGTGGCACAACTTTTTGCAACACAGAGAAACCAGAAAGAAAAATGTGAGCCAAACAAAGTAAAGGGGATAAAAGGTAGGTGATTCTGTAAAGAACCTTTCTCTCCTTCCCCAGCTTCAGTGGGAGAAAGGGAAAGAGAGAGAAAATGAACATGGTCCACCCAACATAGTCACAAGCTACAAGGAGAAAAGGAAGAGTATACTATTATTTTCTATTGCCAAATGAAATAAATGGTCTAACCACAAAAATGGAACTAAACATTAACCTGTTATCACATTTATTTTTAAACTTGACCTTTTACTTCATAGAATGATTCTTTATTCCCAAATTAGTTTACACAGCATATTATATAAAATGTTTTACATGATGATAGTTATAATTCATTTTTATTTAAATATGTTTTTATTATTATTACTTTTTAAGCAAGTGAGAGACAGACAGGGATAGACAGGTAGGGAGATGAGAAGCATCAACTTATTATGGCATTTTATGTAGTTGTTCATTGATTGCTTTTTCCTATGTGCCTTGACCTGGGGGCTCCAGCCAAGCCAGCAGAGCAAGTGACCCCTTACTCAAGCCAGTGACTTTGTGCTTCAAGTCAGAGAACTCTGGGCTCAAGTCGGCGACCTCGGGGTTTTAAACCTGGGTCTTCAGCATCCCAGGCCAATTCTCTAACCACTGCACCACCTCTTGGTCAGGCAAGAGAATTTCACTTTTATTTATTTACTTATTTATTTATTTTGTATTTTTCTGAAGTTGGAAACAGGGAGGCAGTCAGACAGACTCCCGCATGCACCTGACCAGGATCCACCCGGCACGCCCACCAGGGGGCGATGCTCTGCCCATCTGGGACGTTGCTCTGTTGCAACCAGAGCCATTCTAGCGCCTGAGGCAGAGGCCACAGAGCCAACCTCAGCGCCCGGGCCAACTTTGCTCCAATGGAGCCTTGGCTGCGGGAGGGGAAGAGAGAGACAGAGAGGAAGGAGAGGGGGAGGGGTGGAGAAGCAGATGGGCGTGTCTCCTGTGTGCCCTGGCCGGGAATCGAACCCGGGACTCCTGCACGCCAGGCCAATGCTATACCACTGAGCCAACCGGCCAGGGCAAGAGAATTTCACTTTTAATGCTGTATTTTCTATACAGTTTAAGTTTTCTAATGTACATATATAACTCTAGTTTTTTAGAGCAGTGGTTTTCAACCTTTTTATAATTGGGGACTGGTGAAAACAGGAGAATTATTTTGGAAACTGCTAAGGCATAAATCAACCTGAGCATAAGTGAACTAAACTTATTGATCATTGGGTCTATAATTAAGATCATTGGGTCTTAAGATCATTGGGTCTATAATTTTCATACAACATCAGGGTGGTTAAATTTCTGGCAGACTGGTACTGGTCTGTGGACCAGCAGTTGAAAACCACTGATTTAGAGTAACCTAAGCAGAGATGAATTAATACAAATAAAGGGGTTTAAAAAGGTGCCTGCACACAGTTAGCCTTTCTGGGAAAAACGGCTGTGTTATTAGGCTTGCTCGCTGGTTTACCAGCAACAAGCACTCTGTGCAATTAGTGCAGGAGTACAGGACAGCACTGCGGTAAGGATATAAGTGCTTGCCATCAGGGAGATGAGAGCAGATGGGTTCCCACCACCACCAGGTGCAGTTTGTTTCCTGACCCCTTGCCCTCCACTGTGAAAAGCAGGTTTTCCTTTGGTTTTTCTCCTTTCTTCTTCTGCTTTGCCTGTCTTTGCGAGCCTCCAATAAATTGGTATGGCTCAGTTTTCCGGTCCCACAGTTCCTTTACTGTCAGCTTGAATTCAATGCGAATCTGCATGGTCATGGTACCTGGCCTTACAGAATTCAATAAATGTTTACTTTTATTATCATTACAGTTCATTAAAATTTTTTTTCTTTCTATATCTCTAGGTTTTAAAAATAACAAAGGGGCATGAACTGTGGTGGTACAGTGGATAAATTGTTGACCTGGAACACTGAGGTCACCAATTGAAAACCCTGGGCTTGCCCAGTCAAGGTACATATGAGAATTGATGCTTTTTGTTCACACCCCCTTCTCTTTCTCTCTCCTTTCTAAAAATGAAATAAAGTCTTAAAAAAACCCAAAAAACAATCATTTTATTATTAAAAAATAAACTCGTTGAGAATGATGGCTTTATGTAATTGTTAAAATATATCAGAATCTAGCCTGACCAGTGGTGATGCAGTGGATACAGCGTCAACCTAGAATGCTGAGGTCTTAGGTTCCAAACCCAGAGGTCACCGGCTTGAGCACAAGCTCACCAGTTTGAGCACAGGGGCGCTGGCTTGAGCGTGGGATCATCCACATGACTTCATGGTTGCTGGCTTGAGCAAAGGGTCACTGGCTGAGCTTGAGCACCCCTCAACCCTGTCAAGCCACGTATTAGAAGCAATCAATGAACAACTAAAGTGAAGCAACCACAAGTTGATGCTTCCTGTCTCTCTCCTCCCTGTCTCTCCCTTCCTGTTTTTCTCTCTCAAAAAAATAGAAATAAATATATGTCACAATCTAATCTTTGGTCTAAAATAAGTTGTTTTGTTCTGGCCTGACCAGGCAGTGGTGCAATAGACAGAGCATTAACCTTGGATGCTGAGGTCCCAGGATTGAAACCCCTAGGTCAACGGCTTGAACATGAAATCATAAACTTGACCCCATGGTCACTGGCTTGAGGCCAAGGTCGCTGGCTTGAGCAAGGGGTCACTGGCTCAGCTGGAGGCCCTCCACTGTGGTCAACGCACTTTTGAGAAAGCAATGAACAACTAAAGTGCCACAACCACAAGTTGATGCTTCTCATCTCTTTCATTTCCTATCTATCCCTCTCTCTCTAAAAATAATAATAATAAAAATAATAAAATAAAAGATTGTTCTCGATTGCTTTTTCTTGCCTTATGTAACATAATCAAAAATGAATTTTCTTAAAAGGTATGAAGCAAAAGTACAAAACAATGGAAGAGAGCCCAAGAGAGGAAGAGAATGCGTTAATGCATTTTCAGAGTACAGTCTACTTTCTGCTATTTAACAACCACAAAAGACCTAACTCAAAATACAATGACAAAAGAATTTTTTGACATACCCTCAAGGCAGGAACAAGATGAGAAAGACTGTCCCTGAGGTAGGCATAGTGCCTAAAGGTATGATCTGAGAACAATGCCGGCATTGTTGGACAGGATTTAGCAGCATTGAAGATGAGAACCAAAACTGCAATGTCTGATGGATGAGTGAGTTAAGTCAACTTAGAGGTATAAAATATTCCGTTTGGCCAGTCTGGTTTCCCCACTTCCTGTCCCCCAAAGTCCCATAAAATGACTACAGTTTTCTAACAAAGAAATGCAAATTCAGACAGAGACAAATTACCGACTCCAAATTATCCCAATTACCAAGTTTTTAAAATAACGCCTGATGCAGTTGAGAATACTAGTACTGTAAATGGAAACTTTTAGTACATTGGCTACTAAAGTATACACTGGCACAATCCCTTTGGATAATAATTTGGTACTAGATAATAACAGTCTTATGAATGTGGAGAAATCCCACATCTCAAAATCTATTGTAAGTAAATAATCAAATAGCACATAATCATTTATAACAGCAAATAATTATAAACAACCTAAATATCCAAAACCAGGAGAAAAACCATATAACTTGTGCTTCATCTACTTGATGAAGCATTATACAATCATTAAAAATTAAGCATCACAAGCATTTTGTCACATGAAAAAAGCAGGCTCCAAAATACAGAGGGGCCCTGGCCAGTTGGCTCAGTAAACATAGCATCAGCCTGGTGTACGGACATCCCGAGTTCGATCCCCAGTCAGGGCACACATGAAAAGAGACCACCTGCTTTTCCTCCCCCTTCTCTCTCTCTTTGCCAGTGGCTCAATTGGTCTGAGCATAGGCCTCAGGCACCGAGGACAGCTCAGTTGATTTGAGTGTCAGTCCCAGACAGGGGTAACTAGGTGGATCCTGGTTGGGGTGAATGTGGGAGTCTGCTATCTCCCTTCCTTTTACTTAAAAAAAATATATCTATATCTATATATCTATATATCTATATATAAGTGGAGAGAGAGAAAGAGAGGATATGATAGTAGCTATTATCAAATATGTGTTGATAAAATCTGTGTTTAAAAAATAATAAGGCCTGACCAGGTGGTGGCACAGTGGATAGAGCGTCGGACTGGGATGCGGAAGGACCCAGGTTCGAGACCCTGAGGTCGCCAGCTTGAGCGCGGGCTCATCTGGCTTGAGCAAAGAGCTCACCAGCTTAGACCCAAGGTCGCTGGCTCCAGCAGGGGGTTACTCGGTCTGCTGAAGGCCCACGGTCAAGGCACATGTGAGAAAGCAATCAATGAACAACTAAGAAGTCGCAACGTGCAACAAGAAACTGATGATTGATGCTTCTCATCTCTCTCCGTTCCTGTCTGTCTGTCCCTGTCTATCTCTGCCTCTGTAAAAAAAACAAACAAACAAACAAAAAAAACCAAAAAAAAAAAAAAATAGGCCCAAGCTGTGGTGGCTCAGTGGGTAAAGCATTGACCTGGAATGCTGAGGTCACCGGTTAAAAACCCCAAGCTTGCCTGGCCAAGGCACATATGGGACTTGAAGCTTCCTGCTCCTCCCTCCTTCTCTCTAAAAATGAATAAAATAAATAAATAAATAACAGAAAAATCACAACCCCAAGCTTTCTAAAAAGTGAGAAGGAAAAACACCAAAATGTTAAGTTGATGACTTTTGCTAGTAGAACTTTGGGTGCTAAATACAAAGTTTCTTCATCCTATTCCTTTTAGATTTCCTATGTATATTAATTTTATAACAGAGAAAATCAGAAATTTAAAAGTAAAATATAAACATAACCTCTTACCTCCTGTATGTATCTTCTCTATGGCAAAGCCTGCTATTTGCCTACACAATACCCATTTTCCCTTTCTCCTTACCAATATTAATACTGATTTTATTCCCCGTATCCTCTAACTTCCTACCTAGGACCTAAACCTGATGACTGGAGCTCTAGCAAAACAAATAAAAACGACACAACAGAAAAAGAGGAGCCTGGATCACCAAGAATGATGTGGACCCCCTACACCAGTGCCAGACTGCTCATCTCCAACTTCTTTTACATTGCAAACACATAAAAACTGTCATTCTTTCAAGCTACATTAAGGGTAATCACTGTTATGGCCAAACATATTTCCTAAATAACACAATCCTCCCACTATCCAGAAAAGTAACATAAGAGGCTTCAAAAATGTTTTGGCCCTGGCCAGCTGGCTCAGTGGTAGAGCCTCGGCCCGATGTGTGGAAGTCCCAGGTTCAATTCCGGGTCAGGGCACACAGGAGAGGTGCCCATCTCCTTCTCCACCCCTCTCCCTCTCACCTCTCTATCTCTCTTCTCCTCCCCTCCTACAGCCATGGCTCGATTAGAGCGAGTTGGCCCCAGGCACTGAGGATGGCTCCATGGCCTTACCTCAGGTGCTAAAAAATGGCTCCTGTTGCAACAGAGCAAGGGTCCCAGATGGGTAGAGCATCGCCCCCTAGTGGGCTTGCTGGGTGAATCCTGGTAGGGGCATATGAGGGAGTCTGTTTCTGCCTCCCCTCTTCCTCTCACTAAAATTAAAATAAAATTTAAAAAAAGCTTTTTTTTTTTAATGTGAAAGAGCTTTCAGATTTCAGACACTTTCAATATGTCATGTGAAACTGTAGTGACACCTAGCCAAAATCCCTTTCTGATAAGCTGAATTTTAAACTATAGGTATCGTACCTGTGGAGGTAAGGTCTCAGATATGCCTTTCTCAGAAGTAAACAGAGTTGGGCATTGGTTAATACATCAATTACACTAATCATTAAAAAATAATACTCCAAGGCACTGTAAAAATGAAAAGAAATAAGAGAGACTACAATGGTCATCAAACAATGACCAGATATTCAGCTGATGCCTAAGTCTCAATAAATACCCCTAAACTTCACCAAAGATCTTCCACAGAGCGAAAAAACCCATGGGAGAGCATGGATGCACCCATATAAATGTATTCCCACGACTGCAAAACAATCCACTTGCACGGCATGCCATCCACGGCTATCAAAATCCCACTGAACTTATATCACAGGCAGAGTAGCTCAGCGCCCTCCACTCAGTCAGGTTGCAGATCAACTTAAATATGGAATAAGACAAAGGGAAAAGTTGACAAGCTTTAAAACCAAAGATGTCTGGCTATGAATCCCAGATTTGTTGCTTGGAGAGTTATTTAGCCTCTTTGAGCCTCAGTTTTCTCATCTGTAAGGTGGACTAATACCTCCTTCCAGGGTTGTTTGGAAGATCAGTGATAAAATGCATAAAGCACTTAAACAATATACAGAATACAGTAGGTGCTCAATAAATGGTGTAAAAAATTATTAGTATTAAACGGCAAAGATGAATTACTGTGAAAACAAGATAGAAATTGGTGACTAACTACAAAGCTCCCTCAGGATATGGAGATAGATTAAAAAAAAAAAAAAAAAAAAAAAAAAAAAATATATATATATATATATATATATATATATATATGGTCTACCGGAAAGTTCTGTCCATTTTTGGAATAAAACAAAATACAAATTTTTCTTACTGTCAATAAACTTTATTAAATAATATAATTGCCATTATTATTAATGATTTCTTGCCAGCATGAGGGCAATTTGTATATCCCGTTTTTGAAAAATGTTTTATCTTTTGATGTGAAAAATTGAACTAGTGCTTGTTTGATATCTTCTTCATTTTTGAATTTTTTGCCCTTCAAAAAATTTTGTAAGGACAAAAACAAGTGATAGTCGGAGGGTGTTAAGTCCGGGGAATATGGTGGATGCGACAGACATGCTTCTGTAGCATTTCTTCCTTGTTGAAATTCGTAAAAATTACAGTGGTGTAAATGAACTTTATCAGTAGCCATGGGTACACTATCGCTTCACACATAAGACTAACGTGAATCAATTTGTTTTAGTTAATTTGTTACATCAGTATGTATACATTAAGTGATAAAAATAGAGAGGCACACATGCGCCAAATAAACATGTGCTTACATGTTGAAACTTGTTGTGATAGAAACGAACAGAACTTTCCAGTAGACCTTATGTATTTTTCCGAAGTGAGAAGCAGGGGGGAGGAAGACAGACAGACTCCTGCATGCACCCAACCGGGATCCACCCAGCATGCCCACCAGGAGGCGATGCTTGGCCCCTCTGGGACATTGGTCTGTTGCAACCAGAGCCATTCTAGCACCTGAGGCAGAGGCCATGGAGCCATCCTCAGCGCCGGGGTCAACTTTGCTCCAATGGAGCCTTGGCTGTGAGAGGGGAAGAGAGAGATAGAGAGACAGGAGGGGGGAAGTGGAGAAGCAGATGGGGGCTTCTCCTGTGTGCCCTGATCGGGAATCGAACCCAGGACTTTCACATGCCGGGCCGACACTCTACGGCTGAGCCAACCGACCAGGGCCTCCTTCAGGATATATTGTTACCTAAAAGAAATGGAGGAAAAAAAATTATACCACCTAAGCTACCCTACAGAAAAAGATGCCAGAAGTCCCTGCCAAGTCAGCAGGGTCTGTCCTAAGCACAGAGGATACATGCTGGATCGTCCATGTCAGGTTCAGCTGTGTCAAAAAACGGGTGGGTGCTCAGGAGCTCTGGCACCAAGGGAAGCACCAGGGTTGGATGTCGACTCCCCAGAAACTTCAGGCATCTGAAATAAACAAAAGGAGAGTCCATTTTAGTAACTTAATAAATGCTTTTAAAAGTACTAGGATTTCTGATTTAGAATCAGAAATCCCAATTCAGAACCACAAATTCTCAATCATCTATTTCTGTTATCTCTATGACTTCAGATACGTCATCAATTATTTTGAAATTCAATTATAATTCATCTGAAAAGTGGGTTATTATGAAGATAAAAGTGATGGTATGGCAGATATTACTACTGGTTATTTACCCAACAGCCATTTCCCCCATCTTCCTTGCCAAGAGAACCCTGATATTACTCAGGTAACAGGTAGGTAGCAAAGTGCTCAGAAGAAGCTTACCCACAACTGGCCTAGCCCTCATTCCCATTTTCCAGGAACTGGTATACCAGTCATCCAGGAACCCAGTTCTGATCAAGGGAGCAGGGGGGAGTCAGCTGAAGTGCTTCCTACGTATCTGTGGTATAGTTAAAAACTCATTTGGCTACCAGCTATTAATTGGCTATAAGTGAACTATTTTGACTATATTAAGGTCCTTTATAAGCTTTCAAGAATTACATGTGATGGTAGTTATGCATTTTCATTATTTTATTATTTGTTGAGTTCTGATTTAGCAGGTGTACTGAATTAAAAAGAAATATTATATAAATCGTCATTTCTGTTATCAATGAGTTTATAATCCAGCTGAGGTAAAGATGACTAGCACTAGGTAATGAACTATTAAATGAATGCTACTCTGCTTTCTACCTGTCAAAGGTAGAAAGATTACTATGATTAGAGAAAGTTTCACAAAGGATGGACTTCACTAGGGACTAGGGAACAGGCAGATTTGCCAGAGAGAAAACAAATACCATGAACAAATTCATGGATATGTGGGTATGAAAGGCATCACATTTAAAACACTTGTTGTTATTAGGAAATATTCCTCCCAGTCACATTTTTCCTTTTATGAGGAAACAACTTAATTCACTAATTTTCTGACCTTTTACTCAGCGCCTCAGGGGACATTATAAAGGCTGTAGTTTGGCCTCCAGCTGCCACTCCTGTATTTTCTCTCATTCTATCCAGATCTCAGGTGAAGAATACAAGAGCTATTAGTTGGGTCCCCTCAGGCACCCCTAACAATTTGGGCCTCTCTAAAGCTAGACTTCAATTCTATTTTTTACTATCTCATCCACCTCCTAATTTATACATTTCCTTTTTCTCTCCCTTCCAGCTATTGGAGGGCTAGGTCTCTGAGTTGAATCCATTTTTTTAAGTCTCCACAAACACCCAACACAGTGACTAGGTTATAACAAGCCTTCAATAAGCATCTGAATGAACTAAAAGCATATAAACATGACAAACTACTTCCTTCAACACTTTCACTTATGTATCTATCTTAAGCAGTGTAATAAAAACATGCCACCAGGACTATTCGTTCACTCTTTCATCATATTCTTTTTTGATATTTCTAAATAAAGCCATCATTCATGAGAATAGATGAAAAAGTCATATGATAATTAGGTCCTTTCAAAATCTTTTGGGCCTGACCTGTGGTGGTGCAGTGGATAAAGTGTCAACCTGGAATGCTGAGGTCGCCTGTTTAAAACTCCGGGCTTGCCTGGTCAAGATACTTAGGGGAAGTAAGGTGATGCTTCCTGTCCCCCCTATACTTTCTCTCTCTCCTTCCTCTCTCTCTAAAATCATTAAATGATATCTTTAAAAAAAGTCTTTTGGAGTACTATAAGGTGAAGGAGTTTCTGTCTGCAATCGTCCAATAAAGACAGTTGTAATATAAATATTCTTCTGGGTGAACCAAATAACGACAAATCTTATTTTAAGGCAAGAAGAATGTTCTGCTAAACACTAAAACAATCCCTTCCGTCAAGCAGAATTGATTCTTTCTGCATCCCCAAATAAGTACAGATATTGATATATAGGTGTTTCTCCCCAATCCAATTCCCACACACCAATGACTGAGTGATCCTTGAAGATAATCAATAAATATATATATTGATTTGAGCTGACCTGGACTGAAAACACATGAAGAAATAGCAAAAAGAGAACCAGATATCAAAAATGTTACCGAGAGCAAGACTTCCCTGGTATTTTTAGTTTTTAATATATCTTCCAAGTACCTGATTTGACCAAGTTTTTCTACTTTTAGTAACAAATTTTTCTGAAAATCAAGAAACTATACATTGGTGTGCTCTCATCATATAATCTCATTTAAATATGTGGAGGACACGTGTTTTTACACTAAATGTAAGCAAGAAGTTTTTCAAACAGCAATTCACTAACAATGTTAACAGTCTGACTCTAATCAATAAAGCTAGAGATAATTGGGGTGGGGAGAAGTGATTAAGATTTTTAATCTGCAGACCAAATGTTGGCCCTGCCCCTAACCTCTACAACGATGGCTGTGATCCTGTAGAAACTGCAAAGTAGACAAAGCAGTGATTAACACTATATAGGAGAAAAAGGAAATCTAATCAGCTCATCTCTGCACCACCAACACTTACCACAGGGAATGACTCATGGTACAACACAGAGCAGGCACATATTTGCTAGGTGGACGAATGGACAAATTAATAAATAATCTAAAATGCAATATTCCATTTAGGAATCAGACTCCCCAGAGTGTAATTAAGTTGAATAAGGTTTCTAAATTTAAGGCAAAGTGGAGGGCTATATCATCAATCTGTGAAGATCCTGTGAATAATGTCAACACTGTACATTTACCACATTACTTGTTCCAGTGTGCAAATGAGAAAAAAAAAGTTCTTACTTCCATATGGAGTCCCTATCAGTAGGGTACTTGGTTAAATTTTTCAGCAGCTCCACCAGTGCAAGATGAATCCCTTCTTTGGTTGAAACATTAGTGCAGCATAAGAGTTCATGAAGAGCCTCTCTAATATCTCTAGACGAATCCTTTTAAAAAACATAATAACAGTAATAGCAGTCACTATGGATTAGCTATGCCACTATGGAGGAGTGCAGTTACAATGACAATACAGGATAAAATGTCTCAGTTTTCTGGGAGGGGAGGGGCTGGTAGTTGAGAAGATAGAGATAACATATGAACTGAGATTTGAAGAATTCACTCATTTGTACACTGCTGTACACCAGGGGTCCCCAAACTACAGCCCGCGGGCCGCATGCAGCCCCCTGAGGCCATTTATCCGGCCCCCGCTGCACTTCTGGAAGGGGCACCTCCTTCATCGGTGGTCAGTGAGAGGAGCATAGTTCTCATTGAAATACTGGTCAGTTTGTTGATTTAAATTTACTTGTTCTTTATTTTAAATATTGTATTTGTTCCTGTTTTGTTTTTTTACTATAAAATAAGATATGTGCAGTGTGCATAGGGATTTGTTCATAGTTTTTTTATAGTCCGGCCCTCCAACAGTCTGAGGGACAGTGAACTGGCCCCCTGTGTAAAAAGTTTGGGGACCCCTGCTGTACACATTCCATATTTACTGAGCACTTAGTAAACAAACATTTATCAAGCTAAATACCAAGTGCTAGAGATCAAAGCAGTAATTAAAGTAAAATCCCTGTTCTCAGAAACTTTATTCTAGTGCAAAGACAAAAATAAATGACTAAATAAATACATAGGTCAGATAGTGTGAAGTATTAACTAAGAAAGTAGAAAGCAGGGTAAGTAAAATAGTGCTGGGGTAGG
The DNA here is from genome assembly GCF_036850765.1 of Saccopteryx bilineata. NCBI lineage: Eukaryota > Metazoa > Chordata > Mammalia > Chiroptera > Emballonuridae > Saccopteryx > Saccopteryx bilineata. The sequence continues at coordinate 342,969,523 of NC_089490.1, read as the reverse complement.
TGGGGACACACTACAGACAATGAAAGCAAGTCTGAAACATAGCAAGGAAACCAGTGCAGCTAGAGCAGAGTCAACAGCAGAAACAGGACGTGGTGATGTCAGGGACGTGGCCTCTTCCCTACCCAACATCTCCTACTCAACCGCACTTAAAATGATTAGAAAAGGTCACCAACAACTTCTTACTCCTAAAGAAAATGCACATATCAGCTCTAGTACTTTTATTTGGTATCTCCGTAACACTTTTGCTAGCTCTTTAAAACTTTTAAATATGGACCATTTGAAATATATAAAAACAGGCCTGACCTGTGGTGGCGCTGTGGATAAAGCGTCGACCTGGAAATGCTGAGGTCGCCGGTTCGAAACCCTGGGCTTGCCTGGTCAAGGCACATATGGGAGTTGATGCTTCCAGCTCCTCCCCCTCTTCTCTCTCTCTGTCTCTCCTCTCTCTCTCTCTCCCTCTGTCTCTCCCTCTCCTCTCTAAAATAAATAATAATAAAAAAGAAATATATAAAAACAGAGATAAGAAACCCCCTAGTTTCAACAATTAACTCTAGCCAATTTTGTTTTATTTACACCTTTACCCACTCCACCCAATCAGATTATTTTGAAGCCAGAGAAATCATAGCATTTCATTGGTAAATATTTTCATAAATATGTCTTAAATAATTCTTTAACCCCATAAAACCAGTATCATGCCTAAAATTTATTTATTCTTTTTTTTTTTTTTTTTTTTTACAGGGACAGAGAGAAGGATAGATAGGGACAGACAGACAGGAACGAAGAGAGATGAGAAGCATCAATCATCAGTTTTTCTTTGCGACACCTTAGTTGTTCATTGATTGCTTTCTTCTATGTGCCTTGACTGCGGGCCTTCAGCAGACCAAGTAACTCCTTGCTCAAGCCAGTGACCTTGGGACCAAGCTGGTGAGCTCTTTTTTTTTTTTTTTTTTGCTCAAGCCAGATGAGCCTGCACTCAAGCCGGCACACCTCAGGGTCTCAAACCTGGGTCCTCCGCATCCCAGTCTGACTCTCTATCCACTGCGCCAGGGTAATAATTCCTTAATGTCAAATATCTAGTCAGTACTCAAATCTTTCCAACTGACTTGAAAAGTGTTCTCATCAGGCTCCAACTAAGGTACACACATTAAAATTGGGTAATATGTCCCTTAAGTGTCTTTAAATATGTAAAATCCCTTTTCGTCTTATTTTCTTTCCCCTTGCAATTTCTCCCCTGTAGTTAGGTTTAGAGGCTTGCTCAGATTCAGGTTCAATTTTTTTTTCTTCAATAACATTACTTCATAGATGATATTATGTATTTCCCTTAGGAACTATATGATATCTATTTCTTCTTTGTGATGTTAGTAACCACTGATGATCACTGACTGCCTAAATTTAGTTATTCATTAAAGTTATAAGACAATGAGATAATAACAGAGAACTTCAAAATCAAAATACCCAGTTTTCTAAAGTAGGTAACAAAAATCTGTAACAATTGCTAATGACTAAATATCAAATTGCTATCTCCCTTTTATAATTTCTAAAAAACAGGGGGAAAAAAAGGATAAGAAACCAGAGGCCAAATCTTATTTACTAGCATAAAAAACTTCAGTACTCACAAATAAAATCCAGACATTTTAGAACAGTAATTCAAGAACCACATAGAGTTGTACAGCCTCAGAGGCAAATATATGTTTATATCCTGACACAGGTACTTACTAGCTGAGTATTGTCAAACAAATTTTTTTTTTTCTGTAAAACTCCAGATTGAATTAACTGACCACTAAGATCCCTTTGGCTGTAACATCCTCTGATTTACTAGAATTAAATCAAGGGCTGAAAAGAATTCTTCATTATTTAGCCCCTGACTTATCTACAGCTCTCCTCTCTTCCAGTTCTTCAACTACATGTAATTTCTACTACAATTACATGAATTCCTTTTAATTCCTTGAATATATCACACGCACCCTTACGTCTGGATCCTTAGACATCATTCCTTCTGTTAGGTATTCTTGCACTCTACCATGAGGGCTACTCTTTCCTAAGAAAATGCCTCAGTAAGTTCTACTCCTCCTTCAAGTGCCCACCTACATTCCTTTCTTCCTTATCTCCCCAACCTTACCTTAGACAATACAAGTTACATACTCGTTGTATTCTCAGAGCACCCTGTCCTTTCCTGATCACAGCAACACTAAGCTTTACTTGAATTCCTGTCTAACAGTCAGTCTCCTCCATCTTGGCAAAGCTGTATGACTGGAAGGCAGAACTGCTGCCTATATACTACTATATCACCAAAGCTTAGCACAATGCCCGTTAAAAAAAAAAAGGTGGCCCTGGCCAGTTGGCCAGGCTGCAGTAGAGCGGCAGCCTGGCATGTGGAGGTCTCGGGTTCAATTCCTGGCCAGGGCACATAGGAGAAGCGCTCATCTGCTTCTCCACCCTTCCCCCTCTCCTTTCTCTCTATCTTCTCTCTTCCTCTCTCGCAGCCAAGGCTCCATTGGAGCAAAGTTGGCCCAGGCGCTGAGGACGGCTCCATGGGCTCCACCTCAGGTGCTAGAATGGCTCCGGCTGCAACGGAGCAAAACCCCAGATGGGCAGAGCATTGCCCCCTGGTGGGCATGCCAGGCGGATCCTAGTCGGGCACATGCAGGAGTCTGTCTGACTGCCTTCCCACTTCTAATTTCAGAAAAATACCAAAAAAAAAAAAAAAAAAAAAAAAAAGTGGTGTCCAGGAGGCTTGATGAACGGAGTGAAAAACTGTGAACACTCACCTCTAACACAGCCAGGACAGTGTCTAGCTGATCTTCTCGGAGGGTGATATTGTTAGAGATTTTTCTCATGGTATGTATGGATTGCAGACGTACTTCCTCAATTTCATCATTAAACATATCAACCAGGAAATCAAGGCACTTCTCAGCAAAAGAGGGTGAAGACTGGGCCAGCATGCAGAGAGCCTCCACAGCAGCAATGCGGACCTCTACACAGAAAGACACAAAACTGTGCATCAAGTTAACAACCATGGGAAAAAGTCAAAGCAGGATTCCTTCTCATTCAGGTTTGTCTTTGCTCTCTACTCTTTTCACTTCTACACAGTCTGTCTAGGAGATGCCCTCCATACCCCCAGGTTCAGCTTCCACCATCACTTCAACCTAAGAACAAGAACTATGGTATCCTAAGGACTAAGGTTTAGATCTTGACTCTGCAGACCTGTGAGTCACACATCTGTGTCCATTAACTGAATCTCTTGAAAGCTAAGTTTTTATTTATTTCAGTATTGCAACCACAGTACTTTTTCTTTAAGTGAGAAGAGGGATACAGAGACAGACTCCCACATGTACCCCAATTGGGATCCACCCAGCAACCCCGATCTGGGGCTGATGCTCATAACCAAGCTATTTTTAGCACCTGAGGTGGAGGCTTAATGGAGCCATCCTCAGCAGCCAGGGCCAATGTGATTGAATCAATTGAGCCAGTGGGAGGGAAAAAGAGAAAGAGAGAGAGAAGGCAGGGAGGAGATGGTTGCCTCTCCTGCATGTCCTGCCTGACCAGGTATTGAACCTGGGACTTCCACAAGCTGGGTCGATGCTCTATCACTAAGCCAACCAGCCAGGGCAGCTACAGACACCTTAAAAGCAGAGTTACTACATTAAAGGGAGATGACTCAGATTTTTCTTGCTAGTTATAAATCCTCCTTTTAATCAGAAGGGAAGAAATTGCTTTACTTCACAAAAATGTAATTAAAAAATGAAACTGCTAAATACAAAGCAAGCTAGAAATGAACCCAAATGTGTTAAATGATTCATGTGTAACTCTTGCAACTCTATCAAAGGAATCACAGAGAAACTCCTAACTGTATGACCTTTAGCTGATAAAATGCCAGGTAGAAACAAATAAACTTTGTGTTTTACTTTGCATATTCTGCCTGGCTACCAGCAGGTAAATTAACAATTTCCACTGGACTTTTTGAAATGTTGAAAGTATATTACAGCCTGACCTGTTGTGGCACAATGGATAAAGTATCGACCTGGAACACTGAGGTCACCGGTTTGAAACCCTGCACTTGTCTGGTCAAGGCACATATGGGAGTTGATGTTTCCTGCTTCTCTCTCTCTCTCTCTCTCAAAAAAAAAATAAATAAATAAATAAATAAAAAGAAAGTAAATTACTATCGCCTTGAGGGTCCAGGGAAGAGAAAAGGAATTTGGTATGTTGGGGGGGGGGGGGGCTGTTACTAAGTAAGACACTGTGACTCTGGTGTTTTAACATATGTAATTAGATATTGGCTCTGCTACTTATACCTCTGCATTTACAAAGACCAACAAGAACAAGACTATCTCCCAGAGCCTACAGGAAAGAATAGTTACTGTATTTCCCCATGTATAAGACTTTTTTTTTTTTAATTTTGGGATATAAAAACTGGGTGCATCTTATACAGTGGTTGCAGTTGTGTGTTTTTACTTGCATTTCCCACTTTTTCACATTTGTTTTTGTGTTCATTGCTGAAGACTGTGATTCGTCATCAGACAAAGATGAGAAAAAGATAATGAATGGGAGTTTTGACAGTGATGAGTTTTATGATGAATAAAACTTGAGTTCAGTAGCTTTATGTAATACATTTTATTCAAATTTTGGGCCCCAAAATTAAGGTGCATCTTATATGTGGGAGCGTCTTATACATGGGGATATACGGTAATTGTGCTACAGCATGACGAATAGTAAAATGGAAAAGCACAGGGAGTGCTGAGAAAATGCAGAAGAGGCACAAAGCCCTCTTCATAGGAGCAGAGGCAGTTTTTGAAATAAGTGACTCCTGAAACAATGCCTGAAGGAGTTGCTAGGCCAAAAGGGGGGGAAAAAAAGACCTTTCTAGGCAGAGGAACCAGATGTACAAAACCCCAGAAAGGCGAGAGAAAATGTAACAACTAGGGGTGATATTAGAGACTATAGCCAATGAAATGATCTACTTGCTTTCCAAAGTGAAGTTCCTTTAATTAAACCTTAGTGACAAACTGAAAACTGTAGAAGTAAACCACATAAACATTGATAGTGATGAAGTTCAACTGCAGAAATGAAACAAAACAAAAATGCTAATAGAAACAAAATAGATTCTAGTTACTTGTCTAAGGATCAAACAGGTTTTAATCACTGGACTTCATATTATCTAATACTATTTCAACTATAATTCATTTAACAAGATCATAGAGAACAAAAGAGAAGTAGCTTTAACTAATTTCTACATAAACATAAAACCTTACAGTAAATTGTATAGGGCAACCCAATTCTTATATCTACTAATAGAATATTGTTTTCCAAAAGTAATTTTCTCGCCCTTCCAAGAAGTTCTATTGTGAGGTAATTTTTATAGGCATTTTAAAGACCTAAGTTCTTTTTTTTAATTTTTATTCATTTTAGAGAGGAGAGAGAAAGGGGGAGAGAGAGAGAGAGAGAGAGAGAGAGAGAGGAGAGAGAGACAGAGAGAGAAGGTGAGGAGGAGCTGGAAGCATCAACTCCCATATGTGCTTTGACCAGGCAAGCCCAGGGTTTCGAACCGGCGACCTCAGCATTTCCAGGTCGACGCTTTATCCACTGCGCCACCACAGGTCAGGCAAAGACCTAAGTTCTAATTCTCTAATAAAATTTACTATAAAATTTAGATAATCAACAGTATCTCTCCAGGTCTGTTACCCTCACTGAAAATGAGGAGATTGGAGTAAATCATCTCAAGGCACTGACATTCTGTAATCTATATAAAATAGAGATCAACATATTATAGAAATCACAAGAGCTTTGCAGGACTTCTATTACTGGCTAAGATATAACAAGGGCCAGAATTATCTTTCTAAATGAAACAACTAAAAACAGAGATAAAATATCTGAACAATAGTATTCAACACATTGGACATCAGGCAAAAAAGGGTTGTGATCACTGAGATGGGAAATAAATGAGATGAGTTCTATGATTATATCAGCTTACTGTCTAGAAACAGTTTCCAGGTTGCAGGTTTCCTGAGTTAAGGAGAAAGAGCTGAGAGTCTAGAAAGGCCAATGTTGCTAGAGTTCATAGGGAAAAGCACCACAAAGGAAAGAACTGCACAGAAAGAATGGCTTGAGAGATCTGTAGAGGGTCCTACTCAAGTTGAAAGCTGAGTTCTGATCTGTGAAGAAACTATCCAAGATCTGATGAAGAACCACTAAACAGGAATAGAGGGAATAAACTCCAAAGCTCACACATGATCTACAAGTGTTATTTTTCAAAAGAGTTTGTTTCAATGGTGGAAAAAAATAACTCCTAACTGAATGTTGCTTAGGTCTCATCTAACAAAACTTAAAAATAAGACCTGAAAAAACTGGATCTCAGAACAAAGCTCAAGAATATATATAGGAATATAGTAATGTTCAGCATTGAAAAATTCACACTGGCTAGCATCCTACTGAAAATTAACAGGCATGCACAGAAGCAGTAAAATATATCCACAATCAAGAAAACAAAACCAACCCAGAAATAATAGACGTAGTAGACAAAAATAGGACCCTGGTTGGCAAACTGCGGCTCGTGAGCCACATGTGGCTCCTTGGCCCCTTGAGTGTGGCTCTTCTACACAATACCATGTGAGGGCATTACCTCGATAAGGAATGTACCTACCTGTATAGTTTAAGTTTTAAAAGTTTGGCTCTCAAAAGAAATTTCAATCATTGTACTGTTGATATTTGGCTCTGCAGACTAATGAGTTTGCCAACCACTGTACTAGGACAATTATTGTAAAAGCATTCTCTGTTGACAAAGCTAGAGAAAAGATTAAGCATATTATATACATAGATATGTGGAAGATATTAAACAAATCTAAATTCTAATAGAATTTCTAGGGATGAAAACTACAACATTGGAGATGAAAAACAAATTGAATGGGATTAACAGCAGATTAGACAATGCAGAAAAAAAATTAGTGAACTCCAAGACAAAGCAATAAATGTTAATGAAACAAAGAGAATAAAGAATAGGGATAAAAAAGAAATATTGCACCAGTCAACTACAGGAGTCCCCAAAGGAGCATAGGGGCAGAAAACTATTTAAAGAAATAATGGCTAAAGATTTTCCATAGTTCCAAGAAGCTCAACAAATCTGAAGAATAAGAAAAATAGAGAAGATTACACCAACATACATCAGAATTAAATAATCTGAAACCAGCAATAAAGAGAAAAGAGTATAGAAGAACAAAGATTTTATTTTTAAATGACAGCAGACTTCTCAGCAGAAACAATGCAATCAGAAAACTATGGAACACCTTTAAAAGACTAAAAAAAATCTGTTAATCTAGAATTCAGTTACCAGTAAAAATATACTTCAAAACTGAAAGTGTAGCCCTGGCCAGGTAACTCAACTGGTTAGAGCATCATTCAGATATGCCAAGGTTGCAGATTTTACTCCCAGTTAGGGTGTATACTAGAATCAACCAATGAATGTATAAATAAGTGGAACAACAAATTGATGTTTATCTTTCTCTTTCTCTCCCTCTAAATCAATAATTTTTTTAAAATGGTGTAACAGTCTTTATTAGTAATACTTTGAGGTCAGACCTATCTGAGTTTAAATCTTGCTTCTATCTCTTACTATCAGTATTTGTTATCAGTATCAATAATAACTATTTTTACTACTACTACATTAAGTGGTTATTATAAATAGGTCAAGTATTATGCCAAGTCTTTTATGTATATATAATCTCATTTAATTCTCATTATTCAGAAACACTTAATATTAAACTTTTAAAATAAAAATGTTAAAATTTGGCCCTGGCCGGTTGGCTCAGTGGTAGAGTGTCGGCCTGGCGTGTGGGGGATCCGGGTTCGATTCCCGGCCAGGGCACATGGGAGAAGTGCCCATTTGCTTCTCCACCCCCACCCCCTCCTTCCTCTCTGTCTCTCTCTTCCCCTCCCACAGCCAAGGCTCCATTGGAGCAGAGATGGCCCAGGCGCTGGGGATGGCTCCTTGGCCTCTGCCCCGGGCGCTAGAGTGGCTCTGGTCGCGTCAGAGCGACACCCCGGAGGGGCAGAGCATCGCCCCCTGGTGGGCAGAGTGTGGCCCCTGGTGGGCGTGCCGGGTGGATCCCGGTTGGGCGCATGCGGGAGTCTGTCTGACTGTCTCTCCCTGTTTCCAGCTTCAGAAAAATACAAAAAGGAAAGAAAAAAAAAAAGTTAAAATTTAAACCTAGGCTGACTGAACCCAAAGTCCATGCTCTTAACCACTTTGTCATACCACCTGGACCTCAAACTCATCTGTCTGTAAAATTAAAATAATAGTAGGTACACTTGTGACTGTGAAGACTAAATGAGACACTGTGTATTATCAACCAGTTCGATGCCTTACACATAGCAGTCACTCAGTAAATGAGCTCTGTTACGATGCAGTCATACTTACCATACATCTCATCTTCCAATCCATGGACAAAGGCTCCACAAGCTCCTGACTCGATCAAGTTCACAGCCCCTGTGTCTATTTCTTCCTTGGGAGCATCGTCTCCCCACTTCCTGCCGCTGGAAAACTCCCCTGAACTATAAAGTTCCTTGGCACGCTCATGTGCAGTGCGTTTCCTCTGTAGAGGACAACAACAATTACCACTTTCAACAGGTTCATGATGGAACAATAATATGCACCCTGAGAACATGCAAATGCAAGAAATAAGACTGCTCTTTCACACTTACTGTTGTAAAAATATACTCAGTAGATCAGAACAGAGAAATGCAAATTTAACTTAAAGGCTTGTAGGTTTATCACTGCTGGTAGTAACCTTATTAAAGATAGTAACCATATTAAAGTTAGTGAAAGAGATGTTGATCAGACAGGTATTCATGTTTGCAATGACAGCATAGGAAAGAGAACCAGAAAGGTAAATAACGGCAGTGTCCCTCCAAACACCATCCAGGGTAGATAATAATACACTGGCCCTAAAAAGAATTTTTTTCAGAGCCAGAAGAAGTTAAGTCTATTTGACAACACTGTGCTCCATTTCAGCAACACTGTACTCCCAAGCAACTTTCTAATCAATTCACTTTCTGCACAGAATGCCTAATGAGGAATAAAGTAGTTTGCTAAAGTAAATATCTAGTCCACTTGAGAGTTATGACACATCATAAATGAATACATCATACATCCACCTATTATGATTGTTCTAGGTGTGAATCCACATCCCTATGACTGATCACCTTAAAGGCACTGATGAAATATTGCACCTGAGCCCAAAACAGTGTGGGTCAGACTCAGTAATAAAGCTTGTTATCCCAGGTCAATGCTCCTTTTACTGCACCAACACCTGGTCAGGCTAAAGATAATATTCTTTTTTTGTGTGTGTGTGTGACAGAGAGAGAGAGAGAGAGAGAGAGAGAGAGAGAGAGAGAAGACAGGGACAGACAGACAAGAGAGGGAGATGAGAAGCATCAATTTTTCATTGTGGCACCTTAGTTGTTCATTGATTGCCTTCTAATATGTGCCCTGAAATAGGGGGGAGGGCTCTTGCCGAACTAGTGAACCCTTGTTCAAGCCAGGGTCCTTTGGGCTCAAGCCAGTGACCATGAGGTCAAGTCTAGGAATCCACACTCAAGCCAGTGACCCTGTGCTCAAACTGGTCAGCCCACGCTCAAGCCAGCGACCTCAAGGTTTCAAACCTGGGTCTGCTGCATCACAGTCTGATGCTCTATCCACTGTACTACCACCTGGTCAGGCATGAAGATAATATTCTTTATGTAACTTATTAGAATAGAAAAATCAGGATACTCTACATGTATAATAAAGGGTTAAAAATTATGGTATATCTACTTAACAGAATATTACACAATTGGTAAAAATGTTAAGTATAAAGTTGATAATATGAAAAAAGCAAATGTAAAAGTTTGCTAACCAGGGTCCTATTTTTGTCTACTACGTCTATTATTTCTGGGTTGGTTTTGTTTTCTTGATTGTGGATATATTTTACTGCTTCTGTGCATGCCTGTTAATTTTCAGTTGGATGCTAGTGGCAAATGTAAAAAGTAAACTACAAAACTATTTGCATGCAATATTTAAAACATGTGTAAGGCCCTGGCCGGTTGGCTCAGCGGTAGAGTGTTGGCCTGGCGTGCGGGGGACCCGGGTTCGATTCTGGGCCAGGGCACATAGGAGAAGCGCCCATTTGCTTCTCCACCCCCCCCTTCCTCTCTGTCTCTTCCCCTCCCGCAGCCAAGGCTCCATTGGAGCAAAGATGGCCCGGGCACTGGGGATGGCTCCTTGGCCTCTGTCCCAGGTGCTAGAGTGGCTCTGGTTGCGGCAGAGCAACGCCCCGGAGGGGCAGAGCATCGCCCCCTGGTGGGCAGAGCGTGGCCCCTGGTGGGCGTGCCGGGTGGATCCCGGTTGGGCGCATGTGGGAGTCTGTCTGACTGTCTCTCCCCGCTTCCAGCTTCAGAAAAATACAAAAAAAAAAAAAAATTAAAACATGTGTAAGAGCCTGACCAGATGGTGGAACAGTGGACAGAGTGTCAGTCTGGAATGCTAAGGTCATGGGTTCGAAACACTGTGCCAGGTCAAGGAACATACAACAAACAAGAAGCAAGGAATAAACAACTAAAGTGAAGCAAGTATGAGCTGATACTTCTCATTCACCCAACCCCCATAAAATCAATAAATAAATCTTAAAAAAAAAAAAAAAGAGCTGGGGAGAAATACACCAAAATGACAAGTGTCATTTTGTTATAGTAGTAAAAAAAATGGGTAATTTTTCCCCTTTTCTTTCTATTTATCAAACATACTATAATTCTTTATTTTTTTATAATTTAATAAACAAGATATTGACAATGAATGCACATATCATATCCTCAAACTCATATTTGGCCCTGGCAACTATATCAGAGAACTATCACAGTAAAAGTTTAAAGGCATTTCATAAGAGGCATTTTGTTACATTTCAGAAAAAGAATTTACTCATTCCTCCATGGAAACTGCTGTTGAAAAGGAGTCCTAAGATGTCACAATCTCAAAAATAAGACCAGACCTTTGTAGTTTCTACCAAATAGAAAATTAATACTGGCTCCTCTTTGTGAAACACAACTTGTGCAAAGTATTTTCATTATAATAATTTAAAATTTAATGAAGTAACTTGTAATTTGGTTCAAGTTATTAAGATTTTATTTTAAGTTATTAAGATTTTAAATTAAAATATAATTTAATCACTCTACATTAATTTAACAATGCATGGGCTGCAAAATTAAATCAACATCAACTTGGCATATATTGTTACACTGATGTGGTTACAGAAATCCAGTTTCAACAACAAAGATTTTAAGTTACCCTCAGATCTGACATCAGCTTCTTGTCAAGGGTCTGCTCCAAGAAATGAGAACTGACTTGCTCCATAGAGCCCTATTAAAAAAAAGAAACCAGAACAAATTGAACATCTTTTAAGACCTGAACATTATCTAAATAGTAAAAGTTTGCAGTCAACTCAAATGTGTAAAGATAACATTATTCTGTGTGTGTGTGTGTGTGTGTGTGTGTGTGTGTGTGTGTGTGTATTTTTCCCAAGTTAGAAGCGGGGAGGCAGTTGGACAGACTTCTGCATGCACCCGACCGGGATCCATCTGGCATGCCCACCAGGGGGCGATGCTCTGCCCACCTGGGGTATTGCTTCATTACCACCAGAGCCATTCTAGCATGTGAGCCATCCTCAGCACCCGGGCCAACTTTGCTCCAGTGGAGCCTTGGCTGCGGGAGGGGAAGAGAGAGAGAGAGAGCGAGAGAGAGAGAGAGAGAGAAGGAGAGGGCTAGGGTGGAGACACAGATGGATGCTTCTCCTATGTGCCCTGACTGGGAATTGAACCTGGGACTTCCACATGCCGGGCCAACACTCTACCTCTGAACCAACCGGCCAGAGCCTAAGGTAACATTAATCTTGATACTAAAGATGTCTATGGGTTCTGAATCATGAGGAAAATAATAAAAACATTAGCAGCAGCAGCAGCAGCAGCAGCAGCTAGCACCTAAATACTTACAGCATCATGCACTGCTCTAAGTGCTTTATACATACATTAGCCCATTTACTCTCCTTCTGAAGTAAATACTATTATTAGTCTCGTTTCAATATAGGGGAAAGAAGGCAAAAAAAAGAGATTAAGTAATTCATTCAAGGACATAAACAGTATAAATTACAGGAGTGAGCTATAAACCCAGGTCTAGAATACTTTTCCTTAATCACTACTCTTCACTCCTTCGTTCCTTTTCATTCCATTCTTTCCATTCATCTGTTCATTTATTCACTTTCAATAAAATAAATATTTACCAACAATTCAATTTATGCCTACAGTTACCAGGAATAGGAATACAAAAATAAGAAATCAATTTTACATTTAATGATCTTTGTCTAGTGAGGGAAACTGCCAAGAGATTATTCTATTAAGGTATGAATTGCTATTATACACATTTACAAAGGGCACTATAGGAACGCAGAGAACAAGCAGTAAAGGGAGAAGGCAGGGAGAGATTTATTTGGGGAAACAGAAATCACAAGTGCAAATTCATGAAGTGAGAATGTCATGTGGGAGACATCAAGTGGTTCTAGGAAAGGAGCACAAGAGAAGGTGATGAAAATGAGGCCGGCAGATAGGGATAAGATCATAAGGAGTTTTTTTATTTTAAAGAGAGAGAGACACAAAGAGACAGACAGGAAGGGAGAAAGATGGGATGCATCAACTTGCAGTTGAAGTACTTTAGTTGTTCACTGATTGCCTTCTCATAGGTGCCTTGATGGGGGAAGGGAGCCTCAGCTGAACCAGCAACCTTGGGCTTCAAGCCAGTGACCTCTGAGCTCAAGCCAGTGACCATGGGGTCATGTCTACGATCCCATGCTGAAGCCGGTGACCCCACGCTCAAGCTGGTGAACCCGTGCTCAAGCCAGATGAGCCCATGCTCGAGCTGGCAACCTCAGGGTTTTGAACCTGGGCCCTCAGCATCCCAAGCCGACGCTCGGATCAAATAAAATCACAGAGAGTCTTGTTTGCCACAGTGAGGCATTTGCCTTATGAATAAAAACTTGATAATCTGTTAAATATTTAATGAGCTCGACAATGTACAAAATATTTGCTTATATTTTAAAAATTTATTACCTCCATCATATCCTGAAGAATGTACATGGTCCTCATTTTTTAGATGAGAAATTGAGGCTAAGAGATTTGGTAACTTGGCCCTGGCCGGTTGGCTCAGCGGTAGAGTGTCGGCCTGGCGTGCAGGGGACCCGGGTTCGATTCCCGGCCAGGACACATAGGAGAAGCACCCATTTGCTTCTCCACCCCCCCCCCCCCCCCCCCCCCCCCCCCCCCGTCTCTCTCTTCCGCTCCCGCAGCCGAGGCTCCATTGGAGCAAAGATGGCCCGGGCGCTGGGGATGGCTCCTTGGCCTCTGCCCCAGGCGCTAGAGTAGCTCTGGTCGTGGCAGAGCGACGCCCCGGAGGGGCAGAGCATCGCCCCCTGGTGGGCAGAGCGTCGCCCCTGGCGGGCGTGCCGGGTGGATCCCGGTCGGGCGCATGTGGGAGTCTGTCTGTCTCTCCCCGTTTCCAGCTTCAGAAAAATACAAAAAAAAAAAAAAAAAAGAATAGTGGAGATTTGGTAACTTGCTAATTTCAAATAAGGAAGAAACACAGGTTTATGGGTCATAAACACCACCTTGGCAGCAATGTGGCTAATAGACAAGAAGGAATCAAAATGAAGCAGATAGACCAATTAGGGGGCTATTAAAGCAAGTCCTAGACTTAATTACTTCCCTCCCTCCCTCCCTCCCTCCCTCCCTCCCTCCCTCCCTCCCTCTCTCCCTCCCTCCCTCCCTCCCTCTCTCCTTCCTTTCTTCCTTCCTTTCTTCCTTCATTAAAGCAAGTCTTAGACTGACTGACTGACTTCCTTCCTTCTTTCTTTTTTATAAACTTATCTCTAATCATCTGGGTATTTTATTTATTTCAGTGAGGAGAGAGAGAGAGAATGTGTGTAAGGGGGGGGAGAGAGAGAGAGAGAGAGAGAGAGAGAGAAAGGGGGAGGAGCAGGAAGCATCAACTCCCACATGTGCCTTGACCAGGCAAGCCCAGGGTTTCGAACTGGCAACCTCAGCGTTCCAAGTCGACACTATACACTGCGCCACCACAGGTCAGGCTGAAGTTCTAGACATTCTTAAGGAGTATATTAGAGATCTTTTCTAATTCTCAGGTTAGAAATGTTTACACAGACTCCAGCTTTCTCTGGCACATTTTCCATACACAGTTACATAGTCTTCTGGAATATCCTTACCCAAATTAACACCTTTCCAACAACTCTAGGAGAGCAACTATTGTACTGTTTTGACTTAGGTAGTTTCAAAACCACTGTTTCTTATATCTACACAGTACAGTTAGTGGCCTTGTTTGTTACATGGATCTGAGTCAATACCAAATCCACCATTCATTTTTTAATCAAAAACATCAGTTTTATGAATCAAGAACTATAAATCTTTAGGAGCTTCTACCTTTCTCTAGTTTTACCACCAGCATTAACAGTTGGCTTTTTAAGGGGCACTTCTTTTCCTATAAAAAACGTTTTAATGACTTCACACTAAATTAACCTATAGTCTCAAGGCCCTCCTTTAATGCCTTCAACTAAACTCTCTCCCAACACAGTAGCAAAGAAAGGGTACTATTCAAAGTCTGGCTTTACAAATTACATAACATTATTTTTAACAAATTTCCAGTGTTATCTAAGAATAGAGGAAGCTTTCCATTTTAAATCCACAAATACACCAACAGCCTCACAGAATAGTAACCTACTTGAAAAACGGTCAGACCTGAACTAGCACAGGTACAGCAGAAACAGAGAAGAGATAGACAGATTCAAGGTATGTCAAGAAGGTAGAACTAATAAGAGTTGATAACTCAGAAAATATGAGACACAGAAAAAGAATTCCAAAAGCCTCTGGATTCATGACTGGTAAGATCATTAATCATTCATGATCTCACCAACCATAAAAACAACTAGGGCTCCATCCACCACCTCTGTGGCCAAGCCAGAGCCCACCCCCATGGCCCCCATGCCCACAGTCCCCAACGCCACCTCTGCAGCTGCACTACAGCAATGGCAGAGGGCAGTGAGTATTCAGCCGGCAGCAGAGCCTAAAGCTGGACAACCAGGACACGTACGGGACAGATGAGAGCAAGAGGACAGAGAACATGCCAAAGTCTCAGAGGGGACTTGGGTGACAAAAAAAAAAGAAGAAACAGAAGACTAACTAGGAGAAACCAATTTTATAGGCCCCAAGTCAACTTTGCAGTTAATTTACAGGAAATTAAGAGTTAGCAGCCTTTAAAAAAAAAATCCCACCATTCCAATGAAGGAGTTGCAGGACATCCAGAAAGCAATGGAACTAAATTCCATTTCTCATTAAAATTAGTGGATTCTGACCTGTGGTGGCGCAGTGGATAAAGCGTCGACCTGGAAATGTTGAAGTCACCGGTTCGAAACCCTGGGCTTGCCTGGTCAAGGCACATATGGGAGTTGATGCTTCCAGCTCCTCCCCCCTTCTCTCTCTCTCTCCTCTCTCTCTCCCTCTATCTCTCCCTTTCTCTTTCCTCTCTAAAATGAATAAAAAAAATAAAAAAAAAGAAATCTTAGGAAAAAAAAAATTAGGGGATCACAGAATGTGCAGATAGTCCAGTACTTTCAGCCTTTTGTAAGTGCATTTTCACCAATGAAATAAAAGTTGGTTTTGCATCTCATTTGCATAATCAAACAACCTTCTATGATTTGTTCAATTTTCTGATGTTCTTGTTTAATAAATAAAAACATCAAATGCTTCTTTATTTTATCGCTTGATGTTCATTTTGAAATATCCCCTAATTTTTGTGAGCTGTATATTAACAGCATGCGAGGGCCCTGCCAGGAACATGGACGAGGCTGCCAAACACACAAACCAGTTTTGGGAGACTCAGCCTGCACCCAAACTGAATTAAGTAATAACATCTCATGGTGTAACAGAAGCAGATAAAGACAACATGTGCCAAGAGCCATATTCCTTTCCACAGAGTTCCCCCCCCCTTTTTTTGTATTTTTTTCTGAAGCTGGAAACGGGGAGAGACAGTCAGACAGACTCTCGCATGCGCCCGACCAGGATCCACCCAGCACGCCCACCAGGGGGCGATGCTCTGCCCCTCCGGGGGGTAGCTCTGTTGCAACCAGAGCCACTCTAGCGCCTGGGGCAGAGGCCAAGGAGCCATCCCCAGCGCCTGGGCCATCTTTGCTCCAATGGAGCCTTGGCTGCAGGAGGGGAAGAGAGAGACAGAGAGGAAGGAGAGGGGGAGGGGTGGAGCAGATGGGCGCTTCTCCTGTGTGCCCTGGCAGGAAATCGAACCCGGGACTTCTGCACGCCAGGCCGACGCTCTACCACTGAGCCAACTGGCCAGGGCCTCTACAGAGTTTTATGTGGGACACTTTAGATTTGGGTAATGCTGTATGCTCAAGGAGTTATACACCTTGTTAAATGGGAATTATGTGGAGGATGATGATACGTTCCAGTTTGACTATTTGTCTTGAGTTCCTGCTGAGGGCTCTGCACCTCCCAGGCTGGCTTCTTCAGTGGCACTGCATGGTCAGTGTCTTCAAACAAAAAACCGGTACGCTTCTTAAGAACCATCCCAGAAACCATTTGGATTTACAACAGGATAAATGTGTTGCATTTTTGCTCTGGGTCTGCAGTCTAGAAAGTCAAAGATCCACCTGTAAAAGTCAAAGATCTACGTGTATTAATGTGAAGAAGATGGCCGAGCCCTGGCCGGTTGGCTCAGTAGTAGAGCATGTTGGCCCAGCGTGTGGAAGTCCCGGGTTCGATTCCTGCTCAGGGCACACAGGAGAAGCACTAAATCCCTGAGTAGTAAGAGTGAAATTTTTCTCACTTAAATAGAGACCTGACTTTATAAAAACAATAAGGATATATAGACTTCTGGATGCCACAAAGACTCTGGGCTTGAGATAGATGGAACCAAAAGATATCAAAGCAGTTTGAGAATTAACCAAGTTACCTGAATAAGTTTCGCCCGGCCCCAGTGATGGATGAAGAGAAAGTAGCCCACTGGTTCCTCTCCCATTAGTACATTATTGACATGTTCATAGTGGAGAACTCCAGTGGTAAACTGACCCCAGCTTCTACACACCCCCTCCACAGTCATGCATCCCCCTGCTCCCAAGAGCCTCAAAGTTGCCTATTCCTTCCACAACAGTCCTGCCCGACTTCATGATGCACTCATTATAGATCAACTGAAAGGATTTAATATATCCAATGCATTAGATTTAATGGAAGAACAGATTCTGAAAATGTTGAGTTTGTATTACAATAGATGGATATTTCCATTTCTAGAACGCTAACACCATCATTTATTAATATTCTACTCAAAGATTTCTGGAACTGTCATTCCAAAGAAGGTAAGAGTACAACTTAAGTGAAATCAATGCAATTAGCAACAATCAGAAAAGAAAAAAAAAAATCCACATGAGCAATACTACAAATTTCTAGCTAGAACATTAATATTCTTCTCCAGTTTGTACTCCACAGGATCTGAAACTGACTTATATAAAATAATATAAACATTGAATCACTATGGTAAATTTAAAGAGTTTCTACTTAGATGACTCTTAACTTGAGTCAAGCGCTTTCTGTTATAATTTTAGTAATTTCAAATCTGAACAGCTCCAAATTATGTAAGTAATTCTGTTTGTATTTCAAAAGTAATTAATAAGCTAATCTTGCTAATAATTATTATTACTTTTATAGAATTTCTAGCCAACTAAACTAGGCACTTTTTTCTTTTATTTATTTATTTAAGAGAGGGGGAGGGGGAGGGAGAGGAGGCAAGAGAGAGAGAAAGAAAGAGAGAGAGAGAGAGAGAGAGGGAAGGAGAAAAAGAAGGTGGGATAAGCAGGAAGCATCAACTCCCATATGTGCCTTGACCAGGCAAGCCCAGAGTTTCAAACCACTGACCTCGGCATTCCAGGTTGAAGCCTTATCCACTGCACCACCACAGGTCAGGCTAAGCTAAGCATTTTTTTAATACACACATACACAGAAGACTTCTTGTGGGAAGTGATTTCTGAGCTAAGTGTTAAAGGCTGGGTATGAATTAGCTAGGTAAAGAAATAGGGAAGGACAACACAGGATCAGAGATATAGAACAATATAATATAATCCTAAACTATAATAGCATACTTAATTACTTCTGAAGTACAAACAGAATTACTTACATAATTTGGAATTGTTCAGATTTGAAATTAACATACTAAAATTATTATTTCAGATCTTATGGAGTACAAACTGAAAAATCTGAATGACCCTGCTTTAAGGATTACTTTTCTGAGATATTATAACCCCTTAACAGACAAGGAAACCAAAACTAAGATCAAGTGACATCTCAAAGATAACACAGACATAAAATTAAGCTATTATTAGGTCAACACTCCTTCTATAAGACAGTCCTATCTCTGAAAAGTTGATTTTTTTTTTTTACAAATGTACTATAAGTCCCCAAAGTCAAACAGTAAGAAAATACCATGCTAAAAGTTAGATTAGTATTTGAATCCCATTCCACAACTCTCTATTTGTCTAAGTTGGGTAATTTACTTAATTTTTCAGAGCTTGCTGGGTTACTGTGAAGTATAAATAATATAATGTAAATGGCATCACAGCAAAGTATTTAGGTCATAACAGATGCTTAGTAAATGGCAGCAACTATTTTTATTATTATTTTTCTTTTTCTCCAGGCCTTGGCCATCTCATATGCTAACAGGTGTCAATAGAATTGTTTTTAAATTTCTTTCTAGTTCTAACAGACTACTCCATTGAGAAGTGAGCCATTTCTTTCTATTTTAAGAAATACTAAGATTTTTTTTTAAATTCAGATTTCTTTTTCCACGTGGGAATTAAAAAAATTTTTTTAAGACTTTATTCATTTTCAGAGAGGAGGGAGAGAAAAGGGGGGAGGAGCAGGAAGCATCAACTCCCATACGTGCCTTGACCAGGCAAGCCCAGAATTTTGAACCGGTGACCTCAGCATTCCAGGCTGATGCTTTATCCACTGCACCACCACAGGTCAGACCCTAGGATTATTATTTTCTTTTAAGTGAGAGGCAAAAAGACAGGGACAGACAGACAGGAAGGGAGAGAGATGAGAAGCATCATAGTTTTAGCACCTTAGTTTCATTGATTGCTTTCTCATACGTGCCTTGACAGGGGGGTTCCAGCTGAGCCAGCGACCCCTTGCTCAAGCTAGCGACCTTGAGCTCAAGCAAGGAACCTTGGACTTTAAGCCAGTGACCTCTGGGCTCAAGCCAGCGATTATAGGGTCATGTCTATGATCCTACACTCAAGCTGGTAACCCTGCACTCAAGTTGGTGACCTTGGGGTTTTGAATCTGGGTCCCCAGCCCCCCAGGCTGATGCTTTATCCACTGTGCCACCACCTGGTCAGGCAAGAAATACTAGGATTTCTAATAGTGGGTTACAACTGCCCTTATTGTAATTTGTCAAAAAGGTTGTATACCTGTGACAGGCAACATGTTCATTAAAGAAAGTGTAACTTACCAATAGCTTTGCAGCTTGAACTCGTACTACCCAGGAGCCATCACTGACCATGTGGCAAATTTTTCCAAAAGCATCATCAACTAAGCGAATTTCTTCATTAGAAGAAGGGATTGGGACAATGCTAAATGAAAAGAAAAGGAACCACAAATGACAACATATAAGCCTAAAGCTTCAGGTTCAATAAACTAGGAACAATCTATGAAAACAGGCACAAGTAGAAATGATAACTGAATCATTAAAATCATAGAATGATGAAATACATTTCAGAGTAAACAAATGACTCTAGAAATACAAACTAACCCTTTTAGTTACAGTACAAATTTTTTTTTTTTTGCATTTTTCTGAAGCTGGAAATGGGGAGAGACAGATAGACTCCTGCATGCGCCCAGCCGGGATCCACCTGGCACGCTCACCAGGGGCTGACGCTCTGCCCACCAGGGGGCGATGCTCTGCCCCTCTGGGGCATCGCTCTCCCTCGACCAGAGCCACTCTAGCGCCTGGGGCAGAGGCCAAGGAGCCATCCCCAGCGCCCGGGCCATCCTTGCTCCAATGGAGCCTCGCTGTGGGAGGGGAAGAGAGAGACAGAGAGGAAGGAGAGGGGGAGGAGTGGAGAAGCAGATGGGCGCTTCTCCTGTATGCCCTGGCCGGGAATCGAACCCGGGACCCCTGAACGCCAGGCCGACGCTCTACCACTGAGCCAACCGGCCAGGGCCTACACTACAAATTATTGCTGCCTTGAATAAAAGTGTTTAATTCACCAGAGATACAAAGATTTACAAAGATACCAAAAACTAGCTACCATAGAGTATTTTATATCTGTATGTTTATTCTATATTTGCATTGCTGTCAATATAGTAACTCAGAATAAATCAATATAAAACATTATATTTGCATATCTGGTCCTAAAAGAAGAAACAAATTCTAATTAGTCTTTTTCTTTTATAATATTTGTCTCTCCACCTCAAAGAATTACTGTAAAAATAAGTGATTTAATTACTGAAAAAAAATTTTAACCAGGAAAGCACTACACAAGGGATTATTCTCAAACCATATGGTATCCTTATCTGACATCTGTATTCACTAAAATGGACCCCAAACAATTTTAAAGATTTAAAAAGGGTAGTAGGGGGAGCTGCAAAGCACTAGAAGGACAATCTCATCCCTCTATTTATTCTTCATTTACAGAAGAGGAGCTTAGGACTCAGAGAGTGGAGGTATCTCTTCCAAGTTACACAGAAAGTTCATGGATGGCAGAGCTGAAGAGCAAAGACCAAGGCATCCTGATTTTCAGGGTCTCTGCTTTTCTGCTATTTCACACTGCCTTCCAAAAATCTAACCAACATTCCTTTTCTCGCAGTAGGCTTTTTGCATGGTGAGAGGAGAGAAAGATGGCTTAGCAACGAACAAAAGCTGGCTTACACCCACACTGACCTTTCAGGATAGAGCTGACTGACAACCCAGATAAGCTGGACTGCAGCACTGCGCACTTGTTCGTAGTCATCTGAGAGCAATTTACAGGCCTGCAAACAAGGATTCCAAAAGTCTGTTAGCTTAATGTGCCCCCAGGTGATGTTCAAACTATTTTCACAATGAAGACAGAGTGGCTGGATACGGATGCCAATCAAAATACTTGTGGGTGGTTTTAACTACTTGAGCCTCTGCCCAACAAAGAATTCTTGGCTTCTGTCAGCTGCTCTCAATTCTGACTGTGAACCCTACCACAGCCTGTGCAAGGAGAACCACAGACTGATAGCACAAAAGCCATTAGAACAGCACAATTCTGGCAAATCTGCTGGGAGGTAACACTGCTGCTCTCCCAGGCTCAAACACCGAAGATCGATTTTTTCCCTATCTGTAAAATCAAAGCATAAATTTCTGATTTACAATCTGTCTAGAATATACAATCTTAATGCTAAACTGCCAAGCCAGATTTTTCTGTTTTACTTTGGTCTGAAATGGCATATCCCTACTCCACCTATTGTAATAGCAATACCCTAGATTTTAACAATACCCAGAACTACTCCATGTCTGAGATTTTAAAATCCTACATTCTATGCTCTGACCAGAACATGCTACTCCAACAGATCTTCCATTTCCATGACTTACTCCATCACACCTGCTCTTAATCCCATTTAGCCTACCTATCCATTTAACCAGGGTTTCTCAATCTTGGCACTACTGACATTTTGGACTGAATAATTCTTTGTGAGGGGCTGTCCCGTGCATTCAGATGCTTAGCAGCATCCCTGGCTAAGCAGCATCTACCCACTTGTAACACCACCCCTTCTCCCTCTCCCCATGGGTTGCAACAGTTAAAAATACCTCCTTTCCTGCCTGACCAGGTGGTGGCACAGTGGATAGAGCATTGGACTGGGATGTGGAAGGACCCAGGTTCGAGACTCCGAGGTCGCCAGCTTGAGCGCGGACTCATCTGGCTTGAGCAAAAACTCACCAGCTTGGACCCAGGATCACTGGCTCCAGCAAGGGGTTACTCAGTCTTTTTAAGGCCCGTGGTCAAGGCACATATGAGAAAGCAATCAATGAACAACTAAGAAGTCGCAACGCACAACGAAAAACTAAAGATTGATGCTTCTCATCTCTCTCCGTTCCTGTCTGTCTGTCCCTGTCTATCCCTCTCTCTGACTCTCTGTCTCTGTAAAACAAAACAAAACAAAACAAAACAAAACAAAAAAACCCTCCTTTCCTAACCGACCTTTCACCAGCATCTGACATGATTGACTATGAGAACTCTGTCCTATCTTTTCTGGAATATATTTTTCTTTTTCCTCTATTTTGCTACGCCTCAGTTCCACTCCAGGGCTGCTCTCTTTTTCTTTTTCTTCTTCTTCTTTTTTTTTTTTTTTTTTTTGACAGAGACAGAGAAACAGTCAACAGATGGGGACAGACAGGAAGGGAGAGAGATGAGAAACATCTATTCTTCGTTTCAGCTCCTCAGTTGTTCATTGATTGCTTTCTCATATGTGCCTTGACTGGGGGCTACAGCAGAGCAAGTGAGCCCTTGCTCAAGCCAGCAACCTTTGGCTCAAGGCAGAGACCTTGGGCTTCAAGCCAGTGACCTTTGGGCTCAAGCCAGCGACCACGGGGTCATGTCTATGATCCCACGCTCAAGCCGGTGACCTTGGGATTTCAGATCTGGGCCCTCTGTATCCCAGTCCGATGCTATATCCACTGCACCACCATCTGGTCAGGCAGGGCTGTTCTCTTATGTCTACCTCTTAAATGTTAGACTTTGCCCATAGCTCCATCCTAGGTCTCCTTCCTACTCTCCCAGAGTACCCTCATGCCCTCCCAGATATTGATGGCTCCAAATATCCACCTCCAGCTCTGATCTCTCCCGAGCTCCAGACCTTCACAAATATTTATGGCCTGGAATTCTCATCATGCTTGTTGTCCCATCAACCATTCAAACTCATTAAAGCTGAAACAATTCATTAGGTACCCAATTCTATCTTATATCTCAAATTCTCCACAATCAGTCCATTCTCACTCCTATAAGGCTCTCATCATTGCTTGCCTAGTGTTAAAAAAAACAACAGGCCCAAACTGGAGTCATCTGTGCTGAGCCCCACCAAAACTTAATACCTAACTACAGTGTCAGCTTCTTCCTAAAATGAAATTTTAAACCAATCAGCTGGAATTTCCTGGTTAGTACTATAAGGTAATCTGCCCATAAGACCCCCTATCTTCAGCTAAGGCAGTGGTTCTCAACCTTTCTAATGCCGTGACCCCGCAATACAGTTCCTCATGTTGCGGTGACCCCAAACCAAAAAATAATTTTGGTGGCTACTTCATAACTGTAATTTTGCTACAGTTATGATTTGGAATGTAAATACCTGATATGCATTATGTATTTTCCGATGGCTTTAGGTGACCCCGCTGGGATTGCGACCCACAGGTTGAGAACCGCTGAGCTAAGAGAAAGTAACCTTGCCCAAAATAATCCACTCTTTTCATTTCCTTGCCCCACCTTTTTCTGCCTACAAAAACCTTCCATTTGTATAGCCCCTCAAAACACCTTTCTATTTGCTGTATGGGAAGTTGCCTGATTCATGAATCATTCCATGAAGCCAATTAGATCTTTAAATTTACTTGGTTGAATTTTGTTTTTAAACACTACTTAACTGACATAGTCTTATACCACTTAATATGTGAATCATCTGGTTAACCTTTCTTCCTCTGAGTCCTCAAGTTTCCTTTAATTATTTGGCTTCCCACAGTTTTCCAATAGGAAGAGAGGGGGCTGGTCCCATCAACACAACCATTCTGAATTCATTCTACTTAAATTTCTAAAAGAATAAACTTGGTACACATCAGTCATAGGGGCTTGGCTAATTATCATCTTCCTCTGCAAGATAAAGCCACTTTGACAGGCTAACACAATCTGGTCTCTGTTCATGGACTTAGATTGCCTGACTCCCAGAGCCCAGCAATTACTCTACAAGAGAAATACCACTTTGTAAGGCTTTTTGGTGAGGCAGTCATCGGCTTCTCCTAGTGATACTATATGTTCACTGTGCCTTTTACTACCAATACTACAACAATCATGTGGAAACTTTTCATCTGATCCCAGGGTCTTGCTCATCCAGGTTGTCAAGTGTGGTGCCCAAAACTGACGTCACTGACTTCATGTTTGGCCCAAGCACCAGAGATCAGCAAGACTACCACTCTCCATATTCTGAACACTACACTTATCTCTGTATATTGATATTTATACTGAGCTACCTAAATCCTCCTAAAAGACTTTTCACATATACTAATCTTACTCAATTACATACCCCTCATTCTCTTCTTAGAATGTATTGTTTGAATACAACCTCACATTCATCTCAATTAACAGTTACCACTATAAGCTAGCTGACAATCAATGTGTCACCCTCCAAGTTTCATGATACCTCCCTTCCCCTTGCAAACAGTCATTTAAGGTACCTGATTATAAATTGTTTGGTGCAATTTCAGTCCTCTTTCATGGAGCTGCAACTATAAAATCAAGATATAGTTTAAGCATTTGGAAAAGTATCCATATTTCCAATGTCTCCTCACAATCTTACATACTTTCCCCATTATATCAGATTTACATAGTTCCTGTAGCCAAAATCAGTCCTATATAAATAAGAAACCTGGTCAAAGACTTCTTAGTAGACATATTCACTTAATAAATCTAACCCAAAGGCTCTCCCAAAGGGATATCAGAAGGGTATGAAACAATGATAAGAAGGCTGAGGAACAAATGATTAACACCATTGCCTCCTAAAAAGCACCCCTCCTACCCTGGTAAATTTCCCCTATATTTCTGAAACATGGGAGGTACAACCTGAACTGATTGTAATATAATAATATAATACACAGGGGGCTTCCATATTTCAGAAATACTAGTGAAAGCTACCAGAGAAGCCCCCCAAAAGCACACCTGTTATACAGAAATGTATGCCATTGAGTTCTGTGATGCCACCAACACGTTTCTGAAAAGTATGTATAAGGCGTATCTTGGGGGCATTCAGAATGTATACAAGGCAGCATTAGCCATGTACAAATAAAAACCAAACAAATCAAACTGTCCCCATTCAGTCTCCACGATCACGTTTACCATAGCTTTTATAGCTGCTGTTCTGACACGGGGGTCTTGGTCATTGAAGTAATCCCCTATCATCTTTTGAACATCTCTGACAACTAGGCCTTCTGCATCCTTTGTGACACTTTTCTCCAAAGAGCCAAGATTGCCAAGTAATTGCAGACACTTATTTCTTACACTGTGGGAAGTATCTGTCAGGTGCTATAAAAAGAGAAGAAAAAAGGACATGATTAAGATACCTTAAAATTAAAAAAAAAACACCAAAAAACAAAAAAACCAAACCAGAAACAATAGCACTCTATCAGCTTTAGGAATGACTTTGAACACTACATTCTCACTAAAGCCTGTCTGGTATCATGTTACTTGAGTATGTGTCTTCCAAAAAGAATCATAAGTCCTTAGAAAATATAAAGTAGACTCATTTGTTCACCACTGCAGTACCATCAGCTGACATTTTGCCTTGTAAAGGCAGGAGTGAGTACTTTGAAAATGGACTCTAGATTATATTTTATTTGCTATCAAATATAAAAACAAAATAGAAATTTATATATTAAAAAAATTTAATATCCATATAGTAATATATAAAAATCTTAAGTGTGCTACTCAATTAACTTTCACAAGATGAAAGCACACATATAACAAGCACTCAGATAAAGAAACAGAACAGCACCAACACCCAGAAAAGCCCCTTGTGCCACTTTCCAGGAATTATTCCCCCACCATCAAAAGTAGCCAGCATCTTTTTTTATTTTTTATAGGGACAGAGAGAGAGTCAGAGAGAGGGATAGATAGGGACAGACAGACAGGAACGCAGAGAGATGAGAAGCATCAATCATCAGTTTTTCGTTGAGACAGTTTAGTTGTTCATTAATTGCTTTCTCATATGTGCCTTGACCGCGGGCCTTCAGCAAACCAAGTAACCCCTTGTTCGAGCCAGCGACCTTGGGTCCAAGCTGGTGAGCTTTGCTCAAACCAGATAAACCTGTGCTCAAGCTGGAAACCTCAGGGTCTCAAACCTGGGTCCTCCACATCCCAGTCCGACGCTCTATCCACTGCGCCACCACCTGCTCAGGCAAAAGCTGCCAGCATCTTAACTTTTTTAAGATTTTATTTTATTGGTTTTTAGAGAGAGGAGACAGATAAACATATATATAAGGTCTACCGGAAAGTTCTGTCCATTTTTGGAATAAAATAAAATACAAATTTTTCTTACCGTCAATAAACTTTATTTAATATAATTGCCATTATTATTAATGATTTCTTGCCAGTGTAAGGGCAATTTGTATATCCCATTTTTGAAAAATGTTTTATCTTTTGATGTGAAAAATTGAACCAGTACTTGTTTGACATCTTCTTCATTTTTGAATTTTTGCCCTTCAAAAAATTTTGTAAGTACAAAAACAAGTGATAGTTGGAGGGTGCTAAGTCAGGGGAATATGGTGGATGCGACAGACATGCTTCTGTAGCATTTCTTCCTTGTTGGAATTCGTAAAAATTATAGTGGTGTAAATGAACTTTATCAGTAGCCATAGGTACACTATCGCTTCACACATAAGACTAACGTGAATCAACTTTGTTTTAGTTAATTTGCTACGTCAGTATGTATACATTAAGTGATAAAAATAGAGAGGCACACATGCGCCAAATAAACATGTGCTTACGTGTCGAAACTTGTGATAGAAACGGACAGAACTTTCCGGTAGACCATATATATATATATATGAGAGAGAGAGAAAGGAAGAGAAGGGGTGGGGGAGCGGGAAGCATCAACTGTAGTAGTTGCTTCCTGTACGTGTCTTGACCAGGCAAGTCTGGGACTTCAAATCAGCAACCTCAGGATTTCAGGTCAACACTTTATCCACTGCACCACCACAGGTCAAACTTAACTTCTAACAGGGGTCAGGAAACTTTTTGGCTGAGAGAGCCATGAACACCACATATTTTAAAATGTAATTATGTGAGAGCCATACAACAACCCGTGTACATTATGTATTATCCAATAAAAATTTGGTGTTGTCCCGGAGGACAGCTGTGATTGGCTCCAGCCACCCACAACCATGAACATGAGCAGTAGAAAAATGAATGGATTGTAATACATGAGAATGTTTTATATTTTTAACGTTATTATTTTTATTAAAGATCTGTCTGCAAGCCAGATGCAGCCATCAAAAGAGCCACATCTGGCTTGCGAGCCATAGGTTCCCGACCCCTGTTCTAACATATAGATTTATTTTGCCTATTTTTGTATTTTAAAAATCAAATAGTGTCTGGCTCTTTTTGCTTAATATTATCTTTGTGAGATTAGAGATTACAGCATGGCATATAGATATGGTTCATTCATTCTCATTACTGTATAGCATTCCATTGTGAATATAGTATACAACAATCCATTTATCCTTTCTACTGTTGATAGAATCTGAATTATTTCCAGTTTTTGGCTATTCTGCATAATGGTACTATGATTACTCTATTTTCTTTTTTTTTTTAGAGAGAGAAAAAGGAAGAGAGAGAGGGAAGCATCAACTCTTGCTCCACTTAGTTGTGCAATGATTGCTTCTCAAATGTACCCTGACCAGGGATTGAACCAGCGACCTTGGGCTTGAGCCAGCAACCTCGGGCTCAAGCAGGCAAACCTGGGCTCAAGCAGGCAGCCGTAGGATCATGTTGGTGACTCCAGGGGTCATGCTGGCGACCTTGGGTTTTAAATCTGTGACCTCAGTGTTTCAGGTTGATGCTCTATCCTCTGCACCACCACCATCAGTCAGGCCTATGATTATTCTTGTAAAGGCAGGCCTATGATTATTCTTGTGGCTATTAGTATACATGTTCACATTTCTGTTGAATATATATTTAGGAATAGAATTACTTGGTCATAGGGGATACTTACACTCAGTTTAAGAAGACATTGTCAAATAGTTTTCCAAAGCAATTGTATTAATTTAACAAATTTACACTTCCACAAGTAATCTGTAAGTGTTCCAGTTTTGCCAAATCCTTGTCAATACTTAGTACTGTCAATCTTTTTTTCATTTTATCTCTTCTCACCATCATTTTAAACAAATATCAGTCAACTTTCTCATATTTAGTCCAAAGTAACAAAAATAAGCTGTTTGCATAATACAGTAACAGGAACTAAAAATACCTTAATGAAATGAGGTTGTGCAGTAGGTCATAATATGGTGTGAAAATCTGACTTTTAGCCCTGGCCAGTGACTCAGTGGATAAAGTGTCGGCTGGGGGTATGGAATCTTGGGTTCTCTTGCCAGTCAGGGCACACAGGAGAAGCAACCATTTGGTTCTACTTCCCCTCCCCCTTCTCTCCCTCTTTCTCTCCCTCAGCAAGTGGTTCCATTGGTTCAAGTGTGGCCCTGGTGCTGAGGATAGCTCCTTTGGAGCGCATCAGCCTCAGGTGCTAAAAATATCTCAGTAGGCAAGTGGTAGCCTCTGATGGGGTTGCTGGGTAAATCCCGGTCTGGGTGCACACGGGAATCTGCCTCACTATCTCCCCTCCTCTCACCTGAAAAAAAAAGAATCTGCCTTTTACACTTTTTAGACTGAGGCCAACAGTAAGAAATAATATTATATTGCACCCTAGTACTCACACAAAAATATATAGACAGAAGGTTTAACAAAACAATATTACCATTACATCTTGTGATACACTGTGATATTTGAATTTTATCTTGTTTTTTCAAAAAATACTGGTCAGCCTGACCTGTGGTGGCGCAGTGAATAAAGCATCGACCTGGAATGCTGAGGTTGCTGGTTCAAAACCCTGGGCTTGCCTGGTCAAGGCACATATGGAAGTTGAAGCTTCCTGCTCCTCCCCTCCTTCTCTCTCTCTCTCTCTCTCTCTCTCTCTCTCTCTCTCTCCCCCTCCTCTAAAAAAATGAATAAATAAATAAAAATAATTAAAAAAAATACTAGTCATTACTCATGAAACTGACTACATTATCCACCAACAGATCATGATATTCAGTTTAAAACACACTGGTACACAGAAAAGTAAATGGAACTTGAAATGGAAAAACCAGGGTTCTCTCCTTAGAAAAATGGCTAGTTTCAGGACTGGGTCAAGAAATATGTAAGGAGAGTCTGAGACATCTTGGGTCAGAAAGCAAGGAAGATGTCAAGAACTAACACAGTCCAGCTCAAAAGGACACAGAAACCAATCTATAGTAGGTTCCCATTGTCAACAGTTATTATGACACCAAAAGAAAGCAATCAAACAAATCCAGAATGTTGGATATCCCATAAGACCAATTACCCAGTTCCTTCAATTAATCTATGGAATTTAAAGAAAAAACAAAAGGGGGCCCTATTACCAATTAAAAGAAATTTGAAAGACTATCCAAATGCAATAGATGGGTCTTTTTAGATCCTACTATAAAACATTTTATAAATATACCAAAACAAATCAATTATAAAAATATATTTTTAAAACAATTAAGGAGATTTTAATATGAACTGGTATGAGATAAGGATTAACTGTTAATTGCATCATGATTATATTAAAAAATATTACTAGTTACAGGTACATAGAGAAGTATTTATGACTGAAATAATATGATGCCAGGAATTTACTTTAAAATACTAGAGCTAAAAAAGTAAATAAATAAAATACTAGAGCTGACAGCAAGAAAAAGAAATAATAAAAAAGATTTCAAAGCATAAAAAATTGTCAAATTTAAAATACTTAGGAATAAACATAACAAAGAATGTAAAGGACTTATATAATGAAAACTATAAAACATTTTTATAGTTTTAGGGAAACTATAGGGAAATTGAAAAAGATATAATGAGATGGAAGAATATACCTTGTTCTTGGCTAGGAAGAATAAATATAATCAAGATGGCTATATTACCCAAAGCAATATACAAATTTAATGCAATTCCCATCAAACTTCCAATGACATTTTTTAAAGAAATAGAGCAAAAAATCATCAGATTTATATGGAACTATAAAAAATCCCGAATAGCCAAAGCAATCCTAAAGAAAAAGAATGAAGCTGGGGGCATTACAATACCTGACTTCAAACTATATTATAGGGCCACGACAATCAAAACAGCATGGTATTGGCAGAAAAATAGACACTCAGACCAATGGAACAGAATAGAAAGTCCAGAAATAAAACCACATATATATAGTCAAATAATTTTTGATAAAGGGGCCAACAACACACAATGGAGAAAAGAAAGCCTCTTCAATAAATGGTGCTGGGAAAACTGGAAAGCCACATGCAAAAGAATGAAACTGGACTACAGTTTGTCCCCCTGTACAAAAATTAACTCAAAATGGATCAAAGATCTAAACATAAGACCTGAAACAATTAAGTACATAGAAGAAGACATAGGTACTCAACTCATGGACCTGGGTTATAAAGAGCATTTTATGAATTTGACTCCAATGGCAAGAGAAGTGAAGGCAAAAATTAATGAATGGGACTACATCAGACTAAGAAGTTTTTGCTCAGCAAGAGAAACTGATAACAAAATAAACAGAAAGCCAACTAAATGGGAAATGATATTTTCAAACAACAGCTCAGATAAGGGCCTAATATCCAAAATATACAAAGAACTCATAAAACAACAACAAACAAACAAACAATCCAATAAAAAAATAGGAAGAGGATATGAACAGACACTTCTCCCAGGAAGAAATACAAATGGCCAACAGATATATGAAAAGATGCTAATCTTCTTTAGCTATTAGAGAAATGCAAATCAAAACTGCAATGAGATACCACCTCACACCTGTTCGATTAGCTATTATTAGCAAGACAGGTAATAGCAAATGTTGGAGAGGCTGTGGAGAAAAAGGAACCCTCATACACTGTTGGTGGGAATGTAAAGTAGTACAACCATTATGGAAGAAAGTATGGTGGTTCCTCAAAAAACTGAAAATAGAACTACCTTATGACCCAGCAATCCCTCTACTGGGTATATACCACAAAAACTCAGAAACATTGATATGTAAAGACACATGCAGCCCCATGTTTATTGCAGCATTGTTCACAGTGGCCAGGACATGGAAACAACCAAAAAGCCCATCAATAGATGACTGGATAAAGAAGATGTGGCACATATACAATATGGAATACTACTCAGCCATAAGAAATGATGACATCGGAACATTTACAGCAAAATGGTGGGATCTTGATAACATGATACGAAGCGAAATAAGTAAATCAGAAAAAACCAGGAACTGCATTATTCCATACGTAGGTGGGACATAAAAGTGAAACGTGAAACTAAGAGACATTGATAAGAGTGTGGTGGTTAGGGGGGGGGGAGGAAAGGGAGAGGGAAAGGGGGAGGGGGAGGGGCACAAAGAAAACAAGATAGAAGGTGACAGAGGACAATCTGACTTTGGGTGATGGGTATGCAACATAATTGAACGACAAGATAACCTGGACTTGTTATCTTTGAATATATGTATCCTGATTTATTGATGTCACCCCATTAAAAAAATAAAATTATTTTTTAAAAAAATTGTCAAATTTACCCTCAAAACTAGAAAGAACAGCAAATTTCAAACTTTGCATAATAAAGGTATATAGGGGTAGGCAAAAGTAGGTTTATAGTTATTCCTATGGAAAAGACATGCAGACATGCAGCTTATGATTATAAAACAGCCATAGTCACTCAAAAAAATGTCACAATGACAGTGCACTTAGGTACTATCTCATAAGTACTCAAATTCTGGCCTTCATTTTTCACACATTCTAGTAGCCTACTTTCTATACTCAAGTGCACTTTGGCAGAGTTTTTACAAACCTATTTTTGCCCACCCCTGTATATATAAGAGACCTAGCTTCGCCCTGGCCGATTGGCTCAGTGGTAGAGCATTGGCCTGGTGTGCAGGAGTCCCGGGTTCGATTCCCAGCCAGGGCACACAGAAGAAGCACCATCTGCTTCTCCACCCCTCCCCCTCTCCTTCCTCTCTGTCTCTCTCTTCCCCTCCCACAGCCAAGGCTCCATTAGAGCAAAGTTGGCCCGGGCGCCGAGGATGGCTCCATGGCCTCTGCCTCAGGCACTAGAATGGCTCTGGTTGCAACAAAGCAACGCCCCAGATGAGCAGAGCATCGCCCCCTGGTGGGCATGCCAGGTGGATCCCGGTCGGGCACATGCGGGAGTCTTTCTGATTGCCTCCCCATTTCCAACTTCAGAAAAATACAAAAAAAAAAAAAATCTAAAAATGGTTTAATCAAATAATTTAGTTAATTCTTGCCTCCAAGTTACTTAAGCTACAGAAATGTGAAACACACACTGTATGTCCTCACAATGCATTAAATATAGTAAGGGCTCAAAATTATCTACCGCCTGACCTGTGGTGGCACAGTGGATAAATCATCGACCTGGAATGCTGTGGATGCTGGTTCAAAACCCTGGGTTTGTCCAGTCAAGGTACATACAAGAAGAGAAGCAACAACTACGAGTTGATGCTTCCTATTCCTCCCCCCCTTCTCTCCTCTAAAAAATAATCAATAAACAAAATCTTCAAAGAAAATTATCCACCACAATAAGACACTGAAATTTAAAAGTTAAGAGAAACTTCTAGATGCAAAGCTGGCAATAACTCTCAGTTAATAGATCAAGTTTGTTTTTTTTTAATAAACTATATTTAGTGTGGAAGCATCATTTCTCATAATTAAATTGCTGACAAAATCACTAGCCCCTGGAAGGTTGCCACCATTGTGACAACTACTATGATTTTTTAAGAAACTAAAATCTGGCCCTGGCCGGTTGGCTCAATGGTAGAGTGTTGGCCTGGTGTGTGCATATCTTGGGTTCAATTCCTGGTCAGGGCACACAGGAGAAGTAACCATCTGCTTTGCCACCCGTCCCCTTCCCCCTTCCACTCTCCCTTCTCCTCCCGCAGCCATGGCTCTATTGATAGGAGCACATCAGCCCCAGGCACTGAGGATGGCTCTGGTGAGCCTCTGTCCCAGGCACTAAAAATAGCTCGGTTATAAACATGGCCCCAGCAAGTCAGAGTATCAGCCCAGACGGGAGCTGTGGGTCAGGGTGCATGCAGGAGTCTATCTCCCCTCCTCTCACTTGGAAAAGATGGACAAAAATAATCTCCTAACTTCTATTAAGGTAATTGGGAACACTGATATATACATAACCTGTTTATTACTGAATATTATCTCAAAAGAGAGAATAAGTCTAAAAATCACACCATTGGCCAACAATTAGAGTTTTATGATGTCCTTCCCCTACAGGCCACTTCTTGCATAATGGTCATCATCACTAACAGCTATCTAGTCTCTGCTTTGTAGATGATGCTATTTCAGTGTTATACCCAGGCTATTCACTAAAGTACCATCATTTTTATACTAATGGAGTAAGTAGACCACATCTCCAATAAGAGCAATCCATGTTAAAAATGAAATAAGCTAAACCAACCACTTTAGAACTATTGCTTTAGGAAAAAACAAATCAATGGTTAAGGTGAACCAAGAAAATCTGAGACTGATGTTAAATAAGACAAAAATATGTAACTTACTGACTCATTCAGTTTCAATGTTAATTGTTTTTAAGCACAGATAAAAATTCAGTGTACTTTGCTGCAAATGATTCCAACAGAAAACCTCTCCTAACAAACCACATGTTATATGTGTTTGGATAGTATCTTATGTTAAAAAGCTGTATGGTTCTACCTGTTGCCTTAAGAGCTTAATGTGCTTTTGCCATAAAATTAAAGGAACAGAAAAGAAACAGGCTGGAAGAGAAGGCAAGATGGAAAGAGGCAAAGAAGAATTAAAGTAGGCTCTAAGGAAGACTCATAAGCAAAAATGACATTTGCTCTTCCAGAAAGTTCTTCACATATAGGAAAGGAAGCAGAAAACATCCTATTTCAGTTGTGCTGATGCTACAACAAGAAAAGAATATTAACTTCCTGGCCAAATCTGTGAACCAAATCTCTTCATCTCTCAAATAAGAATTAGCTATACAATGTACCTCAGGGAATTATTGATAGAATAAAATGATACAAACTGAAAAGTTAAGAATACCCAAAAGCATGACTTTCTTCCTGCTGTGAACAAAGAATATAGCAGACTGGCATCCTGTATTTTTTTTTTTAAGATTTTACTTATTCATTTTAGAGAGGAGAGAGAGAAAGAGAGAGAAGGAAGAGAAAAGTGGGGGGAGGAGCAGGAAGCATCAACTCCCCTATGTGCCTTGACCAGGCAAGCCCAGGGTTTCAAACTAGCGACCTCAGCATTCTAGGTCAACACTCCATCCACTACACCACCACAGGCTATGCCTTGTATTTTTTAAAATTTTATTTCTTGATTGATTTTAGAGAAGTGGGGGTCGAGAGGAGAGAAAGAGAAAAACATGGATTTGTTGTTCCACTTATTTATGCATTCACTGGTTGATCTTTGTATGTGCCCTGACCAGAGATCAAACCCACAACCTTGGCATACAGGATGACACTCTAACCAACCAAGCTAACCAGCCAATGCCTCACCTTGTATTTAAAAGACATATAAAAGAACAATTTGAACTTAAAAGAATAAAAATGATAGGAATAGACCATAATATATTGAATAACGTAACAGACAGATAGGAAGGAAGGGAGGAGGGAAGGAAAGCTCTCTTTCTAATAGAATGCCAACTTGTTACAGGTACAAGGTTCGTGTGCCCAAATGCCTCAAGAGAAAAGCCAATATTCAATAGATTAGAATTTTAGAGTAAGGAAAGGTTTACTGATTGAGAAGGCCTAGCTCAAGAAGACAGGAGAACTAATTCTCAAATTCATCTTAAAAGAGCTCAAAATTCAGGCATCTATTTATCAGAGCAATGGGTGAGGCAAGAGGTGGGTGGAGACTGTATATAGCCAAGCACAAGAAAGAGAACTAAGGAAAAGTGCCCTATTTCTAATCCCTTTGTTCCTGGTCCATCTGTTGAAACACCTTCCCACCCCATCTGGAGACTCCTATACTTTGTGCTTATTACCCACCTCTTCCTGGCAAAGGTGCTTCACAAGCTCCAAGCAGAAATCCACTGATTAGCCTATCTATCACAGAAGGTCTTAGCCTGAAGGCCATCAGAGAGGAAGCATTTCACTGTTACAAATAAATATAAACATAATAACAGAAAATCATTTTGCAATGATCAGAGTAATAACTGACTCAAGATTTATTAATAGTTGCTAAAATACTGAGTAACAGTTTGACGGGGAAGAGGATACTTACATCCTCAAAGTACCTCCCCCAAATTACTCATTAATCACAACGGAAAACAATACAGTAAGTCCTCAATGTCAATAGGTTCAATGAATAAGGAAATCAATTTTATGACAGGCTAACTGATAGAAATAAAAGTTCCTACATGGTCTCATCAACACCGTAACAAAATGACACTGAAAGAAACAATGTTACTCAAGGACCCCCTGTGACTCTAAATATAAAACCCTAACAGCAGCCACATTCACCAAGTATCAAAGTTAAGCAACATCAATAACGAGTCAAACCTCATCTGTGCCTCCGGAGATGATGCATTGAGAAAGACGTAAGTCAACAACCATACCACACTGAACGCGCTGATCTCGTTAGATCTCGTAAGCTAAGCAGAGTCGGGCCAGGTTAGTACTTGGATGGGAGAAAGACATACAGGAGAGTGACATAAGAGGAATGGTGGAGTGAGAGATCCCCTTGATTTCTCCCCTTGAAATTTCAACAATTTAAACAGCTATAACTCAGCAAGGAACCCCAGCTTGGTGCACAGACAAGCCTGAAAGATTCACACATTCAAGCAACTACAGGTGGGCAAGGAGCAGCTACAGCTAGAGAGGGAGTATTAGAAGGGGGGGATAAGGATGCAGCCAAGAGCTCTCGGCAGGGTTCTGGAGAGGGAAGAAATCCAGGTGTGTCTGTGTTTCCTCTTGCCAGGAGAAGTGGAGAGATTTGAGGGCACTCCCAGGAGTGAACAACTAAAGCAGCAGCTGAGTGCAGGGAAGGGGGCAGGTGACTGGGCTGTAAGGCACTGCTGCTTCTTCTGCAGTCTTCCGAAAGCATGCACTTGAGAGAGAGTAATGGAGACGCAAAGTGCCACAATCCCCCAGCCTCCCAGAACTCTCCTCCCTTCACATTTGGTGTGGGGGTACAGGGTACATCAGTGGCATACCCAGGAACTAACAGTGCAGACCTACTGTTATCCCTAAGCAAAGGCAGTATTCCATGTCTGTTACCAATTGGGTCAGGACAAAAGGGAAACATGCTGAGGTCCGATGACCCTCAGCACTCCCCCTCCCAAATATCTTAGCTACACTCACAAGCAGCCAACATGGCGGTGGGAGTCAGCATGGGAATTCCACACAGTTAAAGCTTGTGATTCAGTGCCACCTACTGGAAAATAATAGAAAAGCCTTTTGGAAGTAAATTACTAAGAAAGAGCCACTTACAAATGCTTAGATAGAGAAGGAATCCATTGAATACCACAAATAACCAAGAAAAAAATGCAGTTCAGAAAAACAAAACAAAAAATCTTCAGAAAGCAATCTTAAACACATAGAAACTTGGGATATAAATGACAAAAAATTTTAAATTGAAGTTCTGAAAATAATGAGATGAGAGAAAACACTGATAGGCAATTTAATGTATTCAGAAAACAAATTAACAAACAAAATAAATACTTTAGCAAAGAAACTGAAACTTTAATGAAGAACCAAACAAATTCTGACAGTGACCAACTCAATACACAAGATAAAGAATGAACTAGTGAGTACAGCTAATGGAGCTGGCCAGACAGAGGAAAGAATATGTGATATGGAAGACAGGCTTCTAGAGATGATTCAAAGGCAAGAGAGAGACTCAAAAAAAAAAAATAAATAAATAAAAACGATAGAGCTCTAGGAGAATTATCTGACTCCATCAGAAAGATCAATATAGAATACTCAAGGCAGCACTCAAGGAAAAGAAGAAAGTAACATATAAAGGAAAGCCCATTAGGTTATCATCAAATTTCTCAGAACTCTACAAGCCAGAAAAGAGTGGACCCAAACATTCAAAGTACTGAAAGGAATTACCAGCCAAGAATAATGTATTCATCAACATCATCCTTTAAATATGAAGAAAAAATGAAGACTTTCTCAGACATACTGAAGATGAGGGACTTTATCGCCAGAAACACTCCACTTCAGGAAGTACTCAAGGGTGTTATTCTACCTGATAAAAAATATATAATGTCACTAAACTACAGATAAAGTCTCCAACAAACTTACAACATAAATAGAGATAACTTGTGGCCCTGGCCGGTTGGCTCAGTGGAAGAGTGTCAGCCTGGCATGTGGAAGTCCTGGGTTCGATTCCCGGTCAGGGCACACAGAAGTGCCCATCTGCTTCTCCACCCTTCCCCACTTTCCTTCCTCTCTATCTCTCTCTTCCTCTCTCACAGCCAAGGCTCCATTGGAGCAGAGTTGGCCCAGGCACTGAGGACGGCTCCATGGCCTCTGCCTCAGGTGCTAGAATGGCTCCAGTTGCAATGGAGCAACGCCCCAGATGGGCAAAGCATCATCCCTGGTAGGCATGCGGGGTGGATCCCAGTCAGGCACATGCAGGAGTCTGTCTGACTGTCTCCCCACTTCTAAATTCAGAAAAATACAAAAAAATAACCCACAAAAAAACAGAGATAACTTGTGACAACAAAAACATTAAAGAGTGGGGCAAAGGAGGATGGAGGGCAGAAGCATTCATAAGACAAAGGACTGTAGTATAAATGAAACTTTCTTTTTCAATAACCTAATAGTAACTACCCACAAAAGAGCCAACACTGAAATACATAGCTTAAAAAATGAGGAAAACAGCCTGACCAGGTGGTGGTGCAGTGGATAGAGCGTCAGACTGGGATGCAGAGGACCCAGGTTTGAGACCTCGAGGTCGCCAGCTTGAGCGTGGGGTCATCTGGTTTGAGTAAAAAGCCCACCAGCTTGAACCCAAGGTCGCTGGCTCCAGCAAGGGGTTATACTCAGTCTGCTGAAGGCCCGTGGTCAAGGCACATATGAGAAAGCAATCAATGAACAGCTAAGGTGTTGCAACACGCAATGAAAAACTAATGATTGATGCTTCTCATCTCTCTCCATTCCTGTCTGTCTGTCCCTGTCTATCCCTCTCTCTGACTCATTCTCTGTCTCTGTAAAAAAATTAAAAATAAAAATAAATAAAAATAAAAATGAGGAAACAGGGGAAAGAAGAATAAAATACCACCAACCAAAAACAACTGACAGAAACACAAAGGAAAAGAACCAACAGTTGGCACAGAGCTATCAGGAAACAAAAGATAAAATGGGTAGAGTAAATTCTCATGCATAAATAATTACCCTAAATATAAATGTACTGAACTTACCACCAGAGGCACAGAGTACTACAATGGATCAAAAAACAAAACCCGCCGGTTCGAAACCCTGGGCTTGCCTGGTCAAGGCACATATGGGAGTTGATGCTTCCAGCTCCTCCCTCCCCTTCTCTCTCTCTCTCTCTCTCTCTCTCTCTCTCTCTCTCCCTCTCCTCTCTAAAAAATGAATAAATTAAAAAAACAAAAAAACAAACAAACAAAAAAAAACCCAAATCAGATAATCCTGTATGGGTAGACCAACGGCCCCTTTCTCAGGAGAAACTTAGGGCAGCTGCTCAATTGGTACAAGAGCAGCTACAGCTTGGGCACATTGAACCATCTAATAGCCCATGGAATACACTTCCATATTTTGATCTTGTTGCCTCCTGGATTATCAAGGGGCACAGGCAACCCTTACAGCTTATAGGTTTTGAGCCTCAAAATTATTGTTGTTTCTTTTTACAAAGGATCAACAACAATGGCTCTGGGAAACTTCCACTAAATGGCAAATCGCTCTTGCAAATCAATGGACAACTTTATGTTTTGTTTTGTTTTTTGGGGTTTTTTTTGTATTTTTCTGACGCTGGAAACAGGGACAGACAGTCAGACAGACTCCCGCATGTGCCCGACCGGGATCCACCTGGCACGCCCACCAGGGGCGACGCTCTGCCCACCAGGGGGCAATGCTCTGCCCCTCCGGGGCGTCACTCTGCCGAGACCAGAGCCACTCCAGCGCCTGGAGCAGCGGCCAAGGAGCCATCCCCAGCGCCCGGGCCATGTTTGCTCCAATGGAGCCTTGGCTGCGGGAGGGGAAGAGAGAGACAGAGAGGAAGGAGGGGGGGGGGTGGAGAAGCAAATGGGCGCCTCTCCTATGTGCCCTGGCCGGGAATCGAACCCGGGTCCCCCGCACGCCAGGCCGACGCTCTACCGCTGAGCCAACCGGCCAGGGCCTCAATGGACAAGTTTATACTGAAACAGTCACCCTAATATCAGCTCAAAGAGTAGAATTACATGCCATTATCATGGTTTTTCAGCATTTGCCATATTCCCCCTTTAATCTATATACAGACAGCAAATATTTATTTATGGTGTTTCCACTATAAAGACTGCGGTCTTAGGGACAAATGCTGATGAACTATTTCAGCACTTCCTCCTTCTTCAAAGACTTGTATGTCAACATAGAGCTCCATGTTTTATAGGGCATACTTGAGCTCACTCCATGCTCCCTGGAGCTTTATTTAGCACAAGTGAATGCCCTTGTTGATCAAGCTACCCAAAAGAAAATTATTTGGAGCAACCATGACAGATCGAGCAATTCAGTCTCATACTATTCATCACCAGAATGCTGCAGCCCTGTGTAAACAGTTTCAACTTTCTCGGGAAGCAGCACGGCAGATTGGGAAATCCTGTCCAAGGAGTCCTATACTACAATCTGTCCCTTAATTTGGAGTTAACCCTGAAGGACCCCTACCAGGACAACTTTGGCAAATGGATGTTACTCATATACCTTCATTTGGCAAACAGTCCTATGTCCACGTTACAGTGGATACATATTCTGGATTTATACTAACCTCTGTCAGAACAGGAGAGGCTGCTAAGCATGTTATAGCTCATTGTCTGTATGCATTGTTCTATTATTAGATTTCCTAAACTGGTTAAACTGACAATGCTCCTGCATATGGAGCAAAAGCATTTACTGTATTTTGTCAAACCTTTTGAACTATCTGTATTTCTTACAATCTTTAAAGTCAAGGTATTATTAAAGTGTACCCAGCAAATATATTAAGGTCACTTTAAAAAAATTTAAAAGGGGGGAGTCATATCCTGGAACTCCTACGGGTCTACCATACCATGCTTTTTACTTAAAAATTTTTAAATTTCTTTTGAATGCTGATGAACAGGAGAGGCTAAATCTTTTTCGCCTGCAAACTACTACCTTCTTTATTTGATCCAGCTAATAACACTGTTTTGTCTTTTTCCAAATACCCAGATATAAGGAAAAGATTTATATAGGCGGATGGGGATCCTCAAACCCCTCAGTGAGATCTTCTGAGCATGGCTTTTAAGATACCAAGAGGCAGAAAAAGCCCAATAGAGATCAGGGGAACTACCAGCTTTTAGGATATGCCCTTAAAGGCTCCAACACCCCAAAGGGGTCTCATAGGATGCCATCTGGGTCCTGCTTCAATAGTGGAAAGGAAGGTCATTGAGCTAAAGCCTGCCAGACTTACATGCCTTTGCTATGAGCAAACAGGGACACTGGAAGGTAGGCTTCCCCCTCACTCCTCTAAGGGAGGGTTCAGTCTCTGCCAGCCCTGCTCCAGCCACCTATGACCTAACCTTGCCCAGAATGCTGGGGTTTGCCACTGAAGGCTGAAGGTGCCCAGGGCCATCGACCCCATCTACAACACTGTGGACGAGCCTAGGGTATTTATTCCAAGAAACAGGTAAACTGATCTCATTTGCACAAGGGCCACTTAACTATATCTTGCCTGAATAGTCAGGTTTTTTATTCTTCCCTTGAAAATTTCTGTTGTGGGTGTTGATAGTCCTATTTTCTGCTGCTTTGTTTAATATATAGTGTTTCCTTTATTCCTCCTACCTCAATGCCCCACTCATATTTCAGGCTGGGACCTACTCCTAATTTAGAGCTCTCTTTCCCCCTTTTGCCAACTTCTATTATGAATCTACCTTTGCCACCCAGCTTAGTGTATCCCAAGGTTCTCTTTACCAAGCCACAGTCGCAGAGCTCCAGAGAAAAGTAACCTGGTCTCATCTCTCCAGGCAGAGGAGAACAGAAGCTCCATCTCCACACATGCTGCAGATGGCTTTTTCAGTCTACCTGAATCATTACCAGCTAGAAGCAGCGGTCATTGGGACTTGGACGTGAGCTGCAAAGTATAGAATTGTGACAACAATTCCAGTGCTATGCGGACTTTTCCTGGACTCCTGATCCTTGGGACAGCTCCTAACAGACTGAACTGGGGTGGGGTTGCATTTATCAGGGACTTAGCATGGTGTTGGGGCCAACTTGGACTTGGTGAACCCGTTAAGGACACTACTCTATTATGGATTCTTGCTGTATTGGCCAAGAGTTTGCTTAAAGGCTTTAATCACTGTAAAAAACAAACAAACATAGAAGACTGGATAAAGAAGATGTGGCACATATACACCATGGTATACTATTCAGCCATAAGTGATCTGATGACATCGGATCACTTACAACAAAATGGTAGGATCTTGATAACATTATATGGAGTGAATAAGTAAATCAGAAAAAAAGAAGACCTGCAGAATTCCACACATTGGTGGGACATAAAAACAAGACTAAGAGACATGGACAAGAGTGTGGTGGTTATGAGGGACAGGGGGAAGGAAGGAGGGAGAGGGGGAGGTGGAGGGGCACAAAGAAAACTAGATAGAAGGTGACGGAGGACGATCTGACTTTGGGTGATGGGTATGCAACATAATTGAATGACAAGATAACCTGGACATGTTTTCTTTAATATATGTACCCTGATTTATTGATGTCACCCCATTAAAATTAATAAAAATTTATTTATTAAAAACAAAACAAAAAAACCCAAGCATATGTTGCCTACAGGAGACACGTCTAAGGTGCAAGGACAAACGTAGATTCAAAGTGAAAGATTGCAAAATGATTCTCCAAGCAAAGAATATCCAAAGAAAAGCAGGTGAAGCCATACTTATATCTGACAATGCTGATTTCAAGACAACAAAGGTTAACAAGAGACAACAATGGACATTTCATAATTATAAAGGGGACAGTGCAGCAAGAAGACATAACATTCTTAATATATATGCACCAAATCATGTAGCACTGAAATATACAAAACAACTACTAATAGAACTAAAAGGAGAAAAGGACAAAAACACAATCATAGTTGGGGACTGTAATATTCCACTGACAGTTATAGATAGGTCATCCAAATAGAAAAATCAATAAAGAAATATCAGCTTAAATTACACTAATGTATAATCAAATAGACATAATTGACATTTACAGAATCTTTCATCCCAGAACATCAATTTATACATTCTTTGCCATGCACATGGAACATTCTCAAGGATAGACCATATGTTGGGTCACAAAACTAGCCTCAACAAATCCAAAAAGATGGAAAGTATACCATAATGCTCTGCAGTTAGACTTCAACTGCAAAAAGGAAGTAAAGAAACCCACAAAAAAGTGAAAATAAAACAATATATTACTAAGAAATGACTGGGTCAAAGAAGAAATAAAAGCAAAGGTCAAAAGGTATATAGAGACAAATGAGAATGACAACACAACATATCAAACATTCTGGGATGTAGCAAAAGCAACAGTAAGAGGGAAGTTTATATCATTATAGGTTTAAATCAAAAAACAAGAGAGATTCCAAGTAAACAACTTAATATTACATCTTAAAGAACCAGGAAAAAGGAAAAGAACAAAAGCAGACCAAAGTCAGCAAAAGAATAAATAAAAATTAAAGCAGAACTGAATGAATTAGAGGAAAAAAACTATACAAACATTAATATCACAATGAAGAGCTGATTCTTTGAAAAGATTAATAAAATTGACAAAGTCCTGGCTAGATTCACTAAGGAAGAAAGAGAAATGACTCATCTAAAAAATCAAAAATGAAAAAAAGAGAAGTTACCACAGATATATAAAGGACCATCCTTGAATCCTATGAAAGACTATATGCCACCAAATTAAATAACCTAGAAGAAATAGATAACTTCCTAGAACTATATAATATTGCTAGCCTGAATCATGAAGAAGTGGAAAACCTAAATAGCCCAATAAACAGTAAGGAAATGAAAACAATCGTCAAAACCATCTCAGAAAATAACAGTCCAGAACCAGATGGCTTTACTAGTGAATTCTACTAAACATTCAAAGAAGATTTGGTACCTACCCTTCTCAAAGTCTTCCAAAAAACTGAAGAAGTGGTAATACTTCCTAATCTATTTTATGAAATCAACATAAATCTGGCAGAGAAAACACACACACTAAAAAAATACACACCAATATCAATGACAAATACAGATGTAATAATCCTAAGCAAAATACTAGGAAACTGAATACAACAATATATTAAAAAATAATAATCATGGTTTTGGTTCCATCCCATATCAGGGAACACAGAGGAACAGCTTGATGTTCCTGTCTCTCTCTTCCCCCTTCCTCTCTTGCTGAAATCAATAAATTAAAAAAAAAAAAGCCCTGGCCAGTTGGCTCCGTGGATATGACCCTGCATGCAGACATCCCAGGTTTGACCCCTGGTCAGGGCACACATGAGAAGCAACCATCTGCTTATCTTCTACTCCCTCTCTCTCTTCTCTCTCTCTTCCCCTCTCACAGCCAGTGGCTGGGTTGGTTCAAGTGTTGGCCCAGTTGATTTCAGCATTGGCCCCAGAAGGGGGAAGCTGGGTGAATTCTGATTGGAGCGCATACGGAAGGGAGTCTGTCTCTCTATCTTCCCTCCTCTCACTTTAATAGTCAATAAAAATAAAAATAATTATCACAATCAAGTAGGGTTTATTCCAGAAACACAAGGATAATTAGGATAATTTAACATATGCAAATTGATCAATGTAATACACCACATTAACAAAACAAAGGACAAAAATCTTAGGATCCTATCAATAGGTACAGAAAAGGCATTTGATAAGATACAACATCCATTTATGATTAAAAGTCAATAAAGTAGATATAAAAAGAAAGTAGCTCAACATAATAAAGATAATATATAGCAATATAGACACTCCTCAGCCAATATCATAGTCAATGGTGGAAAATTGAAAGCTTTTCCGCTAACATCAGGAAAAAGACAATGATGCCCACTCTCACCACTATTATTCAACATAGTTCTGGAAGTCCTAGCTAGAGCAATTAGGCAAGAGAAAGAATACCCAAAGATTTGACCAAAAAACCTATTAGAAACAATAAACAAACACAGTAGTAAAGTCACAGGATAAAAAATGAATATACAAAAATTTACTGCTTTCCTATACGCCAACAACAAAACCTCAAAAAAATTGAAATGAAAAAACAATTTCTTTTACAATTGCCAACAAAAAAAATAATAATATACCTAGGAATAAATTTTTCTTTCTTATCGTTTTTCTTTTTTTTTTTTTTTTTTGTATTTTTCTGAAGTGAGAAGCAGGGAGGCAGAGAGACAGACTCCCACATGCAGCTGACC
This sequence comes from Saccopteryx bilineata, assembly GCF_036850765.1. Taxonomy (NCBI): domain Eukaryota; kingdom Metazoa; phylum Chordata; class Mammalia; order Chiroptera; family Emballonuridae; genus Saccopteryx; species Saccopteryx bilineata. The sequence goes on along the minus strand of NC_089490.1, from coordinate 342,924,783 downwards.
AGGATCCATCCAGCAAGCCCACCAGGGAGCAATGCTCTGCCCATCTGGGGCACTGCTCCACTGAAACTGGAGCCATTCTAGCACCTGAGGCAGAGGCCATGGAGCTGTCCTCAGCACCCAGGCCAACTTTGCTCCAATGGAGCCTTGGCTAAGGGAGGGAAAGAGAGATAGAGAGAAAGGAGAAGGGGAGGGGTGGAGAAGCAGATGGGCGCTTCTCCCGTATGCCCTGACCAGGAATCAAACCAGGGACTTCCACACACCAGGCTGATACTCTACCACTGAGCCAGCAAGCCAGGGCTCTAGGAATAAACTTAACAAATGATGTGAAGGTCCTCTATACTGAAAACTACAAGATTGAAAAAGACACATTGAAATAAAAAGATATAATGAGGAGATGACGTCAGAGTAATGGCGGAGTAGGAAGCGATACCGATAAATCTCCCCCAAAACTCAACAAGATCTTCAACCAGAAACAGAAAAACCTATACTTGGAGCTTCCAGATTCTTCGCAATACACCCAAAGGTATGATTGAGTGAAAAATTGGCTAAATATATAACCAAACCCCGAAGGAAATAGGGAGTAAGAAATGCTCCGCCTTCCTCACTAACCTAAACAGGGCGGCTTTTTCTGGTAACTGTGAATATAGAAACTGAGGCGGGCAAAGGGGGTGAATAGATCCAGGCCGCCGCAGCAAAAACGGCCGAACCAGGCTGTGGCTCAGAGATCCAAGCCGAGGAAAATCTGATCCTGTGGCAACCCGGGCAATACAAGCTGACACTCGCGCCAAACCCAAACAAAGAAAGACAAGCGGAGCGGCCATTTTACCCGGTCTCCTGGTCGGTGCGCAGTTAGTGGAAGAGAGATTTCTTCCTAAGCCGCGGAAGTGGGTACCCGTGTTGCCCCACGGAGAGGCAGGGTCAGAGGCCTTTCTGTGGGCTGAGGGCAGAGTCTCTGGGCAGCCCCAGCGCCCTGGGAAAGCCACGCACGGGAGGGAGTGAGAACTAATCCCAACGGTGGAGATTTTCCGTGCTGGAGGCTGTTTCACTCAGAGCGAAACGCGGCCGGCCTCATATCCTGGTTTGCGCGCGCAGATAAGGAGTGAGCGATTCCTCCGAGTGCCTCGGCAGTGCGCGCCCGTGTTATCGCACAGAGGGGCACAGTCAGGGGCCTTTGTGTGGGCCAAAGCGGAATCTCGGGCCGCCCCAGCGCCTTGCAAAAGCCGCACACGGGGACGGAGCGAGACTCAATTCCAACGCTGCAACTTTTCCCTGCGGTTGGGGGTTTCACTCAGAGCGTGAGACTGCTGGCCGGATATTCTGGTTGCAGACAGTGAGTGAGAGTTTCCTCCAAGCGCCCCGGAAGTGGGCGCCCGCTTGTGGTACCGGATAGAGTGGCAGAGCCAGAGGTCTTCGAGTGGGCGGAAAGCCCGCCTGATTATGCTAGCAGCTCTGACTGACTGAGCCTTACCCAGAGCCCTGTGCTGAGTGGAAATAGAGTGGGGAGTTGCCAGCAATTTGAGCCTCTTACTATCCAGGCAGAGGCAGCAGCAACCCCATACCTGGACTATCAGGCTACTAATTGAGGAAGGAAAGACTAGGAGAAAGGCTCCAGGAACACGGACTCTCTCACTGTCGGAGCCTATAAATGCTAATGAGCCTCGACTCCCAACGAGAATAAAGCACAATACATGACATTGCCATAGAGACTTATCAACTGCACACCTCTACCTGAGCGTGCCAAAGGGGCAGAACCCGGGGTACAGAGTCACCGACCAGGAAGAGGGAGAGAAAAGAAAAAGCAAGAAGATAACCTCTCAAAATCAAGAATAATCTGCAGACTTTATAACCTATCCCATTTTATTATATTTGTTCGTTTGTTTCTCTTATCTTCATTCTTGAGACTTTTTTTTCCTCCTCCAATTTGGCCGATTAACTCTCTACCGGTCTTACTCTCTCCTCTCCCTGAACTACACTACCCATAAGTGTTACATCTCCCATTATCATTTCTCTTCTCTTCCTTTCTCTCTATGAGGGTTGCACTCCAAAACCCTTAACTCTCTCTCTCTCTCTCCTTTCTTTTTTCTTCTTTTAGTGGTTCCCTCTTTTTTTCTCTCTCTCTCTTTCTTTTCTCCCTCTATATTAGTTTCTTCCTTTCTCCTTTACATCTCCTCTCATTCAAACCTCAATAACAAACAAATTATCTTATCTGGGACTCAAACCTATGTTTGTGGCATTTTGGGGGGTTTTTACTTCACCTTTTTAACTCACTAGCAGTGCTCCCATCCCTGGCTCTCCATATTATCTAGTTCTTGTTCCACTAAATACAATAGTAAGTTTTTAATTTGTCCCCCCATTTTTCCATTTTCCTCTTATTCCTCTCATCATAACTCTTAGAAAACCAACACCTAAAAGCAAATCATTTTATTCTTGACCCAAATTTTTTCCTTATTTGCTTTTTGTGGGTCCATACGCTCTTTTTTTTTTTTTCCTTTTTTTTTTTTTTTTTTTTTTTCTTTCTCTCTTTTTTGCCCCTTTATTACTTTTCCCCAATTCAGGCCCTCCATCACAGGCATTGTTTGTTATAACTCACAGTCCACCACAAGATTTTCTCAAGAAAGAGGGGAGAGGAGAGGAGAGGAAAAAAAGAGGGGGGGAATAATTTCCTTTTTTAAAAAATTTTTATTTTATTTTATTTTTCTTTATTTCATTATTAATTTTTTTTTAAAAAAAACAACTCTTTTCGATTTGTTATTTTTTTATTTTTTTTAACTTTTTATTCTTTATTAAATCTCATTAATACTATCAACAAAACCACCCTCAGATGCCATTAAGGAAGAGAAAATCGAATATCATGGATACAAAAGAAAGAGAGGTAACACAGCTAGATGAGGAAAAATCTATGGAGAAAAAATTTAATATATTGGAAACCTTGGAGCTAAATGACAGAGAATTCAAGATAGAAATCCTAAAAATCCTCCGAGATATACAAGAAAACACAGAAAGGCAATATAGGGAGCTCAGAAAACAACTCCATGAACACAAAGAATATATGTCCAAGGAAATTGAAACTATAAAAACAAATCAAACAGAGATGAAAAACTCAATTCACGAGCTGAAAAACGAAGTAACAAGCTTAGCTAATAGAACAGGTCAGATAGAAGAGAGGATTAGTGAAATAGAAGACAAGCAACTTGAGGCACAACAGAGAGAAGAAGAAAGAGACTCAAAAATTAAAAAAAATGAGATAGCCCTACAAGAATTATCTGACTCCATCAAAAAGAATAACATAAGAATAATAGGTATATCAGAGGGAGAAGAGAGAGAAAATGGAATGGAGAACATACTTAAACAAATAATTGATGAGAACTTCCCAAGCCTGTGGAAAGAACTAAAGCCTCAAGTTCAAGAAGGAAACAGAACTCCAAGTTTTCTTAACCCCAACAAACCTACTCCAAGGCATATCATAATGAAATTGACACAAACCAACAGCAAAGAAAAAATTCTCAAGGCAGCCAGGGAAAAGAAGAATACAACATATAAAGGAAGGCCCATTAGATTATCATCAGATTTCTCAGCAGAAACTCTACAAGCTAGAAGAGAGTGGACCCCAATATTTAAAGTCCTGAAAGAGAGGAACTTTCAGCCACGAATACTATACCCATCAAAGCTATCCTTCAAATACGAAGGAGAAATAAAAACATTCACAGATACAGAAAAGATGAGGGAATTTATCATCAGAAAACCCCCACTCCAGGAATTACTAAAGGGGGTTCTCCAATCAGATACAAAGAACAAAAAAAAACAGAGCCACAAGTAAAAGCTCCAAGAAGAACACAATAAAACCAAATTTAAACTGTGACAACAACAAAAAGAAAGAGGGGGAGAAGACGGAGATTAACAGTAGCAAAGGACGATGGAGTGCAAAAGTACTCACAAAATAGTTCGCTACAATGAACAGGGTAGGGACCCTTTTCATTACTCAAAGGTAACCACCATTGAAAAAACCACCACAGAAGCACATGAGATAAAAAAGATAGCAACAGAGGAAAGATGTATGGAATACAACCAAATAAAAACAAAAGATAGAAAAATGAAAGAGAAGGATCAAACAAGACACAAAACTAACAGAAAGCAAGATATAAAATGGCAATAGGGAACTCACAAGTATCAATAATTACACTAAATGTAAATGGATTAAACTCACCAATAAAAAGGCACAGAGTAGCAGAATGGATTAAAAAAGAAAATCCAACTGTATGCTGCCTACAGGAAACTCATCTAAGTAACAAGGATAAAAACAAATTCAAAGTAAAAGGCTGGAAAACAATACTCCAAGCAAATAACATCCAAAAAAAAGCAGGTGTAGCAATACTCATATCGGATAATGCTGACTACAAGACAGGAAAAGTACTTAGAGATAAAAATGGCCATTTCATAATGGCTAAGGGGACACTGAATCAAGAAGACATAACAATTCTTAATATATATGCACCAAACCAAGGAGCACCAAAATATATACGACAGCTACTTATTGATCTTAAAACAAAAACTGACAAAAATACAATCATACTTGGAGACCTCAATACACCGTTGACGGCTCTAGATCGGTCATCCAAACAGAGAATCAACAAAGACATAGTGGCCTTAAACAAAACACTAGAGCACCTGGATATGATAGACATCTACAGGACATTTCATCCCAAAGTGACTGAGTATACATTTTTCTCCAGTGTACATGGATCATTCTCAAGAATTGACCATATGTTGGGCCACAAAAACAATATCAGCAAATTCAGAAAAATTGAAGTTGTACCAAGCATATTTTCTGATCATAAAGCCTTGAAACTAGAATTCAACTGCAAAAAAGAGGAAAAAAATCCCACAAAAATGTGGAAACTAAACAACATACTTTTAAAAAATCAATGGGTCAAAGAAGAAATAAGTGCAGAGATCAAAAGATATATACAGACTAATGAAAATGACAATACGACATATCAGAATCTATGGGATGCAGCAAAAGCAGTGATAAGAGGGAAGTTCATATCGCTTCAGGCATATATGAACAAACAAGAGAGAGCCCAAGTGAACCACTTAACTTCCCACCTTAAGGAACTAGAAAAAGAAGAACAAAGACAACCCAAAACCAGCCGAAGAAAGGAGATAATAAAAATCAGAGCAGAAATAAATGAATTAGAGAACAGAAAAACTATAGAAAAAATTAATAGAACAAGGAGCTGGTTCTTTGAAAAGATCAACAAAATTGACAAACCCTTGGCAAGACTTACCAAGGAAAAAAGAGAAAGAACTCATATAAACAAAATCCAAAATGAAAGAGGAGAAATCACCACGGACACCGTAGATATACAAAGAATTATTGTAGAATACTATGAAAAACTTTATGCCACTAAATTCAACAACCTAGAAGAAATGGATAAATTTCTAGAAAAATACAACCTTCCTAGACTGAGTCAAGAAGAAGCAGAAAGCCTAAACAGACCTATCAGTAGAGAAGAAATAGAAAAAACCATTAAAAACCTCCCCAAAAATAAAAGTCCAGGCCCTGACGGCTATACCAGCGAATTTTATCAAACATTCAAAGAAGACTTGGTTCCTATTCTACTCAAAGTCTTCCAAAAAATTGAAGAAGAAGCAATACTTCCAAACACATTTTATGAGGCCAACATAACCCTCATACCAAAACCAGGCAAGGATGGCACAAAAAAAGAAAACTACAGACCAATATCTCTAATGAATACAGATGCTAAAATACTAAACAAAATACTAGCAAATCGAATACAACAACATATTAAAAAAATAATACATCATGATCAAGTAGGATTCATCCCAGAATCTCAAGGATGGTTCAACATACGTAAAACGGTTAATGTAATACACCATATCAACAAAACAAAGAACAAAAACCACATGATCTTATCAATAGACGCAGAAAAGGCTTTCGATAAAATACAACACAATTTTATGTTTAAGACTCTCAACAAAATGGGTATAGAAGGAAAATATCTCAACATGATAAAGGCCATATATGATAAACCATCAGCTAACATCATATTAAATGGCACTAAACTGAAGGCTTTCCCCCTTAAATCAGGAACAAGACAGGGTTGTCCACTCTCTCCACTCTTATTTAATGTGGTACTAGAGGTTCTAGCCAGAGCAATCAGACAAGACAAAGAAATAAAAGGCATCCATATCGGAAAAGAAGAAGTAAAGGTATCACTTTTTGCAGATGATATGATCCTATACATCGAAAACCCCAAAGAATCCACAAAAAGACTACTAGAAACAATAAGCCAATACAGTAAGGTCGCAGGATACAAAATTAACATACAGAAGTCAATAGCCTTTCTATATGCCAACAATGAAACAACTGAGAAGGAACTCAAAAGAATAATCCCCTTCACGATTGCAACAAAAAAAATAAAATACTTAGGAATAAACATAACAAAGAATGTAAAGGACTTATATAATGAAAACTATAAACCATTGTTAAGGGAAATCGAAAAAGATATAATGAGATGGAAGAATATACCTTGTTCTTGGCTAGGAAGAATAAATATAATCAAGATGGCTATATTACCCAAAGCAATATACAAATTTAATGCAATTCCCATCAAAATTCCAATGACATTTTTTAAAGAAATAGAGCAAAAAATCATCAGATTTATATGGAACTATAAAAAACCCCGAATAGCCAAAGCAATCCTAAAGAAAAAGAATGAAGCTGGGGGCATAACAATACCTGACTTCAAACTCTATTATAGGGCCACGACAATCAAAACAGCATGGTATTGGCAGAAAAATAGACACTCAGACCAATGGAACAGAATAGAAAGTCCAGAAATAAAACCACATATATATAGTCAAATAATTTTTGATAAAGGGGCCAACAACACACAATGGAGAAAAGAAAGCCTCTTCAATAAATGGTGCTGGGAAAACTGGAAAGCCACATGCAAAAGAATGAAACTGGACTACAGTTTGTCCCCCTGTACTAAAATTAACTCAAAATGGATCAAAGATCTAAACATAAGACCTGAAACAATTAAGTACATAGAAGAAGACATAGGTACTCAACTCATGGACCTGGGTTTTAAAGAGCATTTTATGAATTTGACTCCAATGGCAAGAAAAGTGAAGGCAAAAATTAATGAATGGGACTACATCAGACTAAGAAGTTTTTGCTCAGCAAGGGAAACTGATAACAAAATAAACAGAAAGCCAACTAAATGGGAAATGATATTTTCAAACAACAGCTCAGATAAGGGCCTAATATCCAAAATATACAAAGAACTCATAAAACTCAACAACAAACAAACAAACAATCCAATAAAAAAATAGGAAGAGGATATGAATAGACACTTCTCCCAGGAAGAAATACAAATGGCCAACAGATATATGAAAAGATGCTCATCTTCTTTAGCTATTAGAGAAATGCAAATCAAAACGGCAATGAGATACCACCTCACACCTGTTCGATTAGCTGTTATTAGCAAGTCAGGTAATAGCAAATGTTGGAGAGGCTGTGGAGAAAAAGGAACCCTCATACACTGTTGGTGGGAATGTAAAGTAGTACAACCATTATGGAAGAAAGTATGGTGGTTCCTCAAAAAACTGAAAATAGAACTACCTTATGACCCAGCAATCCCTCTACTGGGTATATATCCCCAAAACTCAGAAACATTGATACGTAAAGACACATGCAGCCCCATGTTTATTGCAGCATTGTTCACAGTGGCCAGGACATGGAAACAACCAAAAAGCCCATCAATAGATGACTGGATAAAGAAGATGTGGCACATATACACTATGGAATACTACTCAGCCATAAGAAATGATGACATCGGAACATTTACAGCAAAATGGTGGGATCTTGATAACATGATACGAAGCGAAATAAGTAAATCAGAAAAAAACAGGAACTGTATTATTCCATACGTAGGTGGGACATAATAGTGAAACTAAGAGACATTGATAAGAGTGTGGTGGTTACGGGGGGGAGGGGGGAATGGGAGAGGGATAGGGGGTGGGAGGGGCACAAAGGAAACAAGATAGAAGGTGACAGAGGACAATCTGACTTTGGGTGGTGGGTATGCAACATAATTGAACGACAAGATAACCTGGACTTGTTATCTTTGAATATATGTATCCTGATTTATTGATGTCACCCCATTAAAAAAATAAAATTATAAAATAAAAATAAAAAAAAAAAGAAATAAAAAGATATTCCATGTTCATGGATTGAAAGAATCAACATAGTTAAAATGGCCACACGACCCAAAGCAATATACAGATTTAATGCAATCCCCATTAAAATCCCAATGGCATTTTTAAAGAAATAGAGCAAAACAATCATCAGATTTGTATGTAACCACAGACCTGAATTATCAAAACAATCCTGAGAAAAAAGAACAAAGTCGGGGGTATCATACTACCTGACTTCAAATTATACTATAGAGCCACAATTATCAAAATAGCATGGTGGCCCTGGCCGGTGGCTCAGCAGATAGAGTGTTAGCCTGGTATATGGACATCCCAGGTTCAATTCCCCGTCAGGGCACAAAGAAGAGGCAACCATCTGCTTCTCTGCCCCTCCCTATCCCCCTGTTCTCCCTCTTCCCCTCCTGCAGCCAGTGGCTCAATTGGTTCAAGCATGGCCCTGGGAACTGAGGATGGCTCAGTTGGTTGGAGCATGTCAGTCTCAGGCACCAAAAATAGCTCAGTAGTCAAGCATCAGTCCCAGACAGGGTTGTTGGGTGGATCCTGGTTGGGGCACATGTGGGAATCTACCTCACTATCTCCCCTCCTCTCCTAAAAAACAAACAAAGAAAGAAACATGGTATTGTATGAGAAACAGATATGCAGGCAATGGAACAGAATTGAGAGTCCAGAAAATCACATGTATGTGAGCAAAAAATTTTTTGATAAAGGAACCAAAACACAATGAAGAAAAGAAAGCCTCTTCAGTAAATGGTGCTGGGAAAATTGAAAAGCCACATGCTAAAGAATAAAACTTGACTACAGTTCGTCCCCATGTACAAAAGTTAATTCAAAATAAATCAAAGAGCCTGACCAGATGGTGGCGCAGTGGATAGAGCGTCGGACTGGGATGTGGAAGGACCCAGGTTCGAGACCCCGAGGTCGCCAGCTTGAGCGCGGGCTCATCTGGCTTGAGCAAAGAGCTCACCAGCTTAGACCCAAGGTCGCTGGCTCCAGCAGGGGGTTACTCGGTCTGCTGAAGGCCCACGGTCAAGGCACATGTGAGAAAGCAATCAATGAACAACTAAGAAGTCGCAACGCGCAACGAGAAACTGATGATTGATGCTTCTCATCTCTCTCCGTTCCTGTCTGTCTGTCCCTATCTCTGCCTCTGTAAAAAAATAAAATAAAATAAATAAATAAATAAATAAATCAAAGACCTTAATAAATGGTCTAAAACAATAAATTACATAGAAAAGAACATAGGGCCCTGGCCAAATAGCTCAGTTGGTTAGAGTATTGTCCTAAAGCACAGATGTTGCTGGTTCGATCCCCAGTCAGGGCACATACAGGAACAGATTGATGTTCTTGTCTCTCTCTCTAAAATCAATTAAAAAGAAAAAAAAGAAAGAAAAAGAAGAGAAAACATAGGTTCTAAACTTATGGATCTTGACCATAGAGAATATTTTATGAATTTGCCAAGGCACAAAGGCAAGGGAAGTAAAGGCAAAAATAAATGAATGGGACTGTATCAAACTAAAAAGCTCTGCACAGCAAAAGAAACCAACAACAAAACAAAGTAACAACCAACCAAATGGGAGATGATATTTACAAACAACTCTGATATGGGTTTAATATGTAAAATAAATAAAGAACTCATAAAACTCAACACCAAAAATCAATTAAAAAATAGGCAGAGGCTGCCAGATCAGGCAGTGGCGCAGCAGATAGAGTGTCGAACTGGGATGCTAAGGACCTAGGTTCAAAACGCTGAAGTCACTGGGTTGAGCATAGGCTCATCTGGCTTGAGCACAGGGTGGCTGCCTTGTGCATGGGATCACAGACATGACCCCATGGTCACTGGCTTCAGCCCAAACAAAAGTCACTGACTTGAGTCCAAGGTCGCTGGCTTGAGCAAGGGGTCAGTCGCTCTGCTGGAGGCACCGGTGAAGGCATATATGAGAAAACAATCAATGAACAACTAAGATACCTCAATGAAGAACTGATGTGTCCATCTCTCTCCCTTCCAGCCTGTCTGTCTCTGTCTCCCTCTCTCTCCCTCACTTAAAAAAAAAAAAAAAAAGCAGAGGACTTGGACAGACAGCTTTCCCATAAAGACGAACAGCAGAAAGATATATGAAAAATGCTCATCTTCACTAGCTATTAGAGAAATGCAAATCAAAACTATGAGATATCACGCCTGACCAGGCGTTGGCGCAGTGGATAGAGCATTGGACTGGGATGTGGAAGGATCCGGGTTTGAGACCCCGAGGTCGCCAGCTTGAGCGCAGGCTCATCTGGCTTGAGCAAAAAGCTCACCAGCTTGGACCCAGGGTCGCTGGCTTGAGCAAGGGGTTACTCAGTCTGCTGAAGGCCCACAGTCAAGGCACATATGAGAAAGCAATCAATGAACAACTAAGAAGTCGCAACGCGCAATGAAAAACTAATGATTGATGCTTCTCATCTCTCCGTTCCTGTCTGTCTGTCCCTGTCTATCCCTCTTTCTGACTCTCTGTTTCTGTAAAAAAAAACCAAAAAAAAACGCAAAGAAACAACAACAACAAAAAACTATGAGATACCACCTTACAGCTGTTAGACTGGCTATTATCAACAAGACAGGAAATAACAAGTGTTAGAAAGGTTATAGAGGCCCTGGCCAGTTGGCTCAGCAGTAGAGTGTCGGCCTGGCGTGCGGGGTACCCGGGTTCGATTCCTGGCCAGGGCACATAGGAGAAGCGCCCATTTGCTTCTCCACCCCTCTCCCCCTCCTTCCTCTCTCTCTCTTCCCCTCCCGCAGCCAAGCCTCCATTGGAGCAAAGATGGCCCGGGCGCTGGGGATGGCTCCTTGGCCTCTGCCCCAGGCGCTAGAGTGGCTCTGGTTGCGGCAGAGCGACGCCCCGGAGGGGCAGAGTATCGCCCCCTGGTGGGCAGAGCGTAGCCCCTGGTGGGCGTGCCGGGTGGATCCCGGTCGGGCGCATCAGGAGTCTGTCTGACTGTCTCTCCCCGTTTCCAGCTTCAGAAAAATACAGGGAAAAAAAAAAAAAGGTTATAGAGAAAAGGGACCTTCATTCACTGTGGTGGGAATGTAAACTGGTACAGCCACCATGGAAAACAGTATGGCAGTTCCTCAGAAAATTAAGAATACAGTTACCATATGATCCAGCAATCCCTCTACTGGGTATCTACCTGAAAAACTTAAAAACATTTGTTCACAAAGACATATGCACCCCATATTCACAGTGACCAAGACATGGAAACAACCAAAGTGTCTTTCAACAGAAGATTGGATAAAGAAGATGTGGTCCATATATAAAATGAAGTATTACTCAGTCATAGAAAGATGAAATACTGCCATTTGCGACAACATGGATGGACTTTGATAAGAATATTATGCTAAGCGAAATAAGCCAGTCAGAAAAAACTGAGAACTAGATAACTTCACTCATATGTGGGATATAAAACTAAGACTCATGGACATAGACAAAAGTATGGTGGTTACCACAGAGAAGGGGGCGGGGGGAGGGATAGTGGAGGGTAAAGGGAACCAAACACATACTGATGGAAGGTAGTTTAACTCTGGGTGATGCACACACAACGCAATGGACAGGTCATGTGCCGTGGCTATTTACACCTGAAACCTGTGTGATCTTATGGACCAATGTTAATCTATTAAATTTTATTTTTAGACATGGCTACTTGGCTCAGTGGATAGAGCATCAGCCCGGTATGTGGACATCGTGGGTTTGATCCCCAGTCAGAGCACCCATGAGAAGTGACCATCTGCTTCTTCCCACCCCGCCTTCTCTCTCTCTTCCCCTCTCTCAGCCAGTGGCTTCATTGGTTTGAACATCAGCCCCAGGCACTGAGGATAGCTCAGTTGGTCCAAGCATTGGCCTCATGTACTGAGGATAGCTCAGTTGATTCAAGCATCGGCCCCAGACGAGGGTTTGCCAGGTGGACCCTATTTGGGGCACATTCAGCAGTCTATCTCCCCTCCTCTCACTTAAAAAAAAGAAAAAGAAAAAATAGCAGGACATGAAGTAGAATTTGAATGAAGTCTACAAATTAGTGTTATTATAATATTGTATCAAAGTTATATTTCCTGACTTTGAAAACTATATTGTGGTTATAAAAATATTATCCTTCTTTTTAAGAAATACACATATAAATATTATTTACTAAAAAGACATGATATCCGCAATTTTTTTTTTAATTTTTGGTGACAGAGACAGAGAGAGAGTCAGAGAGAGGGACAGATAGAGACAGACAGATCAGAAGGGAGATGAGACGCATCAATTCTATGTTGTGGCACCTTAGTTGTTCATTGATTGCTTTCTCAAATATGCCTTGTGCTTTGACGGGGGGGGGGTCTACAGCAGACCGAGTGACCCCTTGCTTGAGCCAGTGACCTCGGGCTCAAGGTGGTGAGCCTTGCTCAAACCAGGTGAGCCCGCACTCAAGCTGGCAACTTCAGGGTCTCGAACCTGGGTCCTCTGCATCCCAGTCTGACGCTCTATCAGTGGATAGAGCCTGATCAAGCTGCAATTTACTCTTAAATGGCTCAAGAAAAGATAATGTGTATATATAGATAATGATAAAGCAAATGCAACAAAATGTTAACTACTTGTGATCGAGGGAGAAAAATATATTGACATTCTTTTTTTTATTATTTATTCATTATAGAGAGGGAGGAGAGAGAGAGAGAGAGAGAGAGAGAGAGAGAGAGAAGGGGGGAGGAGCAGAAAGCATCAACTCCCATATGTGCCTTGACCAGGCAAGCCCAGGGTTTTGAACCAGCAACCTCAGCGTTTCTAGGTTGACACTTTATCCACTGTGCCACCACAGGTCAGGCTATATTGACATTCTTTATACTATTTTTGTAATTTTTTCTTAAGTTTGAAATTGTTGGGTTGTTTGCATTTAATTCTGAACCCAACCCAGTGCCTTCCCAGAATTCTCTTTCTCAACAAAAGGCACCACCATCTAATCTAGCACATAAACCAGGAACCTAGGAATCATCCTCAACAATTTCTTCACCCGGCTCAATCCCTTACTATGCCCTAAATATTTCTCAAATCTATCCACATTTTTCTAACAATTTAATCCAAACTATTGATATTATAATCTCTCGCTAACATCTTAACTGGTCTCTTCACAACTATATTCACCTCTTCTCCAGTCACTTCTCCATAACTCAAGAATAACCCTCATGACATGCAAATCTGATGTCACTTCCCTACTTGCTATCTCCCCAAAATACTTCAGTGGCTTCTCAGTAAGACCCTGCATGTAGCCTAATGGTTCTTAAATGGTTTCTAGCCTCAGGACGCCTTCACATTCTTAAAAATTAACAACTCCTCCAAAATTTTCATTCATATAGATTTTGTCTATCACTATTAATTGTATTAGAAAGTAAAACAGAAAAAATTTTAAATGTTTTCTTATTAATGTTTTTTACAATTACCCATCTCTGCTTCCACTGCCAATCTGTAACAAACTGTATATTGTTTTATCTGAAATATATGAAGAAAATCCAGTTGAAATACGTAGTTGAAAAGAGGACTACACAGACCCTTATGAAAGAGTCCCTAAAAACTCCAGGGGTGCCTGACCAGGCAGTGGTGCAGTGGATAGAGCATTGGACTGGGGTGCAGAGGACCCAGGTTCGAGACCCCGAGGTCGCCAGCTTGAGCGCGGGCTCATCTGGTTTGAGCAAGGCTCACCAGCTTGGATCCAAGATCGCTAGTTCGAGGAAGGGGTTACTCAGTCTGCTGAAGGCCTGCGGTCAAGGCACAGATGAGAAAGCAATCAATGAACAACTAAGGTGTCGCAACGAGAAACTGATGATTGATGCTTCTCATCTCTCTCCATTCCTGTCTGTCTGTCCCTATCTATCCCTCTCTGACTCTCCCTCTGTCCCTGTTAAAAAAAAAAAAGTCTAAGCTCAATTTCCATTTCCTCTAGAAAACATTCTCTGAATTCCCTAATTAGTTTAAGCACCACTCATCACACCATATCCCTAATTTTGGAGCAATTAAAACAATATTAGTTAAGCCTGACCAGGTGGTCGTGCAGTGGATAGAGCATTGGCCTGGGAAGCAGAGAACCCAGGTTCAAAACTCCAAGGTTGCTGGCTTGAGCATTGGCTCATCGGCTTCAATGCGGGCTCACTAACTTGAATGCAGGGTCCCTGGCTTGACCGTGGGATCATAAACATGACGCCATGGTCACTGGCTTGAGCTCAAAAGTCGCTGGCTGGAAGCCCAAGGTCTCTGGCTTGAGTCCAAGGTCACTGGCTTGAGCAAGGGGTCACTCACTCTGCTGTAGCCCCTGAACTGATGCTTCTCATCTCTCTCCCTTCCTGCCTGCCTGTCCCTCTCTCTGTCTCTGTCTCACTAAAAAAAAATAAAAATATTAGTTAAGGGCCCTGGCCAGTTGGCTCAGCGGTGGAGCGTTGGCCTGGCGTGCAGGAGTTCCAGGTTCGATTCCCAGCCAAAGCACACAGAAGAGGCACCCATCTGCTTCTCCACCCCTCCCCCTCTCCTTCCTCTCCCGCAGCCGAGGCTCCATTGGAGCAAAAATGGCCCGGGCGCTGAGGATGGCTCTGTGGCCTCTGCCTCAGGTGCTAGAATGGCTCTGGATGCAACAGAGTGACGCCCCAGAGGGGCAGAACATCGCCCCCTGGTGGGCATGCTGGGTGGATCCCGGTAGGGCGCATGCGGGAGTCTGTCTGACTGCCTCCCCGTTTCCAGCTTCGGAAAAATGAAAAAATATATATATATATTAGTTTAAAAACCCTGCCCTATTCTTATCTACCTAACAATTTGTCTTTCAAAACCCAAGTGAGATAACATCTATTCCGGAATGCTCTTAATATTTCTCTTGCCCCAAACACTTTATACTCCTTCCTCAGTAAATTTCATACCTTGTAGTTACCTCTGTTATTGTAAGAAAGGTGCTATATTATATATATATCTGTGATAAGGCTGATTGTTGGCTCATGAGTTCTTTAAAAGAAGGGATCTCATTTGGCCAATAAGCACATGAAAATATGCTTACCATCACTAATCACTAATCATTACAGGAAAACAAATCAAAACCATGAGATACCACCTTAACCAATTACGATGGCTAGTGACAAAATAAAAAGGAAAAAAAATGTTGGCTAGGATGTGGAGAAATTGGAACCCTGTGCATTGCTTGTGATAATGTAAAATGGTACAACCACTGTGGAAGTGTGGCAGTTCCTCAAATAATTAAAAATAGAATTACCATATGATCCAGCAAATTCCACATTTGAGTGTACACATGTATTAGTCTGCACTGCCACAAGCTAGGTAGCTTAACCAAGTTATTGTCCCACAGTTGTGAAGGCCAGAAATCCAAGAGAAAGTGCCAGCAAATTAGGTTCCTAGTGAGGGCCCTGTTACCAGCTAGCGGACAGCCACTTTCTGGCTGTGTCCTCACATGGCTTTTCCTAAATGCACACACAGAGAGAGACAACTCTGGTCTCTCTTCCTCTTCTCATAAGGACACCAGTTCTATCTCATTAGGACAGGCTTTCTTTAACCTGACCTACATCCTTAAAGGCCCCTATCTCCAAACACAATCACATTGGGGGCTAAGGCTTCAACATATAAATCTAGAAGGTCACAATTCAGTCCATAACAATACCCAAAAGAATTGAAAGAAGGGCCTTAAAGAGATATTTGTATACCATGTTCACAGCAGCATTATTTGAAATAGCCAAGAGGTGGACGCAACTCAAGTGCTCATCAATAGACAAATGGATAAACAAAATGTGTTATACACATATAATGGAATATTATTAGAAAGAAATGGAGTTCTCACATATTATGACATGGGTAAACTTTTGAGAACATTCTATAGACCATTGCTTTTCAACTGCCAGTCTTCATTTTCATTTATCTAGAAGTATTTTCTAATTTCCTTTTTTATTTCTTCTTTGAGCCACTGGTTATATAGAAATACGTTGTTTTAATTTGCACATATTTGTGGGTTTTCCAAATTTTGGTTACTGATTTCTAATGTCATTCTATTGTGGTTAGAGAACATACTTTGCATTATTACTAACAAAGAGTGAATGTTATTGTATGCAAATCATACCTCAACTTCAAGGCACGTTGTATGACAAAAATCACAGATAAAATGACATTAGGCATTAGAAATAGTAACTGTGGCTATGAATCATAGTCTTTATTTAATTGAGTCTGCAAAAGCTTATGGCAGATTTGTTATTTCCAATTGTTGTTTGCCCTGCTATGTGCATCTACAAATAGTGAAGAAACACAATGCTAGAATGATACAGTGAAATTAGGCATCCTCATATACTTCTGGCGGACATATAAACTGGAACACTTTGGAAAACAACTTGACAAAATGTATGAAAAGACTTAAAAAAACCTCTAAAGCCTTTTAACTAGTAATTCTATTTGTAACAACCTATGTTAGAAAATAACTCTAAATACAGAAAATATTTTAGACTAATAATATTCATTTAAGAATGGTTACAATATAAATTTCCAATAGGAGAAAGTTTGGTAAATTATAGTTTAATTATTGGACAAAATATCACGCATCCATTAAAAAGGTCTACAAAACACTTAAAATATAAGGAAAATACTTATGCTTTAATGTAAAAAAGCAAAAGCAAAATTGTATATAAAATTTAATTATAGCTATGTATTTAAAAAATAGCAAACAGAGGTAGCGGCGGCAACGACCATGGAGGCCACGTCCCGGGAGGTGGCGCCAGCGAAGAGCTCGGCCTTGGGCC
The DNA here is from genome assembly GCF_036850765.1 of Saccopteryx bilineata. Classification (NCBI taxonomy): domain Eukaryota; kingdom Metazoa; phylum Chordata; class Mammalia; order Chiroptera; family Emballonuridae; genus Saccopteryx; species Saccopteryx bilineata. Next base: position 342,907,769 of record NC_089490.1, on the reverse strand, counting down.
CCAGCGCTGCCCCCGCGCTGCCCCAGCGCTCCCCCCCGCCCTGTTCGAGCTGTGCGGGCGGGAGGTGAGCGCCCATATGGGGGTTCTGGAGAGCAGAGTGTGGGCCCTCCCAGGCCCAATACTTCAAAGCATCTTACCTCTGCTCAATATATATTACTTGGAGAGGATTGAGGAAACTGCCCTCAAGAAAGGCCTCTCCACTCAGGCCATCTGGCGCTGACTATGGGATGAGCTGATGAAGACAAGGCCTTCCAGTCTGGAAGTAAGTTAAGGCACCGGATAGAAACTCTAGCCTGACTTTGCACAGTGAAAACAGGAATAGCACACAAACATAAGTTGGGTCCGGGTAAAGTGCAGGGGTAGGGATGGAGTGACTTTGGAAGGAGGGCTCTGATGGCTTATCATAAGGTGCTTTAGCATTTGTCATTTGTCACTGACTTGGTTGCTCACCCTATTTGCAGGGGACACAAAACAGGGAAAGGTAGTAAAACACAATGGATGGCAAAACCCAGATTCATAAAGGTCTTAACCGGGCTGGAACAATGGTCAACTTAAGATGTAATTTGGCAGAATTATTCAACTCTTCACTTGAGTCTAAAACATTCCAATTGTATGACCTTGTAGTAGGGGGTGGAGGAGGTCTGGCTTAGCAGCAGCTTGTATTAGAAAATTAAGGAGTTTTAGTCAATAATGTGCTAAAACCACTCATATAAAGACTAAAAAAAATAGCAAACAATTTGTATACAGAAAAAAATCAGAGCGCAACACATCGAAAGGCTAATAATGGTCACCTTTAGTTAGTGAATTAAAGAGTGTAGTTATTTTTTCTAATCTATTTTTTAATTTTTTTTATTCACTTTTAGAGAGAAAGGAGAGAGAACAAGAGAGAGAGAGAGAAAAAGGGGTGAGGAGCAGGAAGCATCAATTCTCATATGTGCCTTGACTGGGCAAACCCGGGGTTTCAAACCGGCGACCTCAGCATTCCAGGTTGACGCTTTATCCACTGCGCCACCACAGGTCAGGCTAGTTCTTTCTTTATACGTTTTTGTTGTTGTTATTTTATTTTAGTGAGAGACACAGAGAGGGACAGACAGAGACAGAGAGACAGGAAGGGAGAGAGACAAGAAGCGTCAATTCTTTGTTGCAGCATCTTAGTTGTTCATTGGTTGCTTTCACATATGAGCCTTGATCAGGGAACTCCAGCAAACTGAGTGATCCCTTGCTCAAGCCAGCATCCTTGGACTTTAAGCCAGCGACGTTGGGCTTCAAGCCAGTGACCTTGGGCTTCAAACCAGCAAACTTTGGGCTCAAGCCAGTGACCATGGGGTCATGCCCATGATCCCATGCTCAAGCCAGTGACCCCCTGCTCAGGCTGGTGAGCCCGCACTCAAGCCGGCAATCTCAGGGTTTTGAACCTGGGTGCTCAGCATCCCAGGCTGACGCTCTATCCACTGCGTCACAGCCTGATCAGGCTTTTCTTTATACTTTTAATTTTCTTTCCAAAGTTTCTATGAACATAAATTTTTATAATAAAAAGTTTATTCAAATCAAATTTAAGAAACTGTCACTTCAAGCATAACAAACCATTTATTTCACCTTTCTCACAAGCACAACCTCCCATATATACATATTCTCTCACATGGAGCTAAACTTCCTCTCCCAAGCATACAAACCCTAGTTTTTTTCACGTAGGCTCTTAGTGTTACACTTATCAAAGTGTTTTGTGTTCAATTGTTGTTGCTTTTTAAGAAAACTGGAATACTCTTTTCCTGGAGCTCAGAAATAGTGTTCTAATTATATGAATATAATATCCTTCTGCAACTCAAACATATTTGTCTTCTTATAACTTCAAATCAATTTACCACAAAGATTAAGAGTAAAACCAATTCTATAAGATGTATGAGCTGTCACATACATGACAGTTAATTAAATGCTCCAAATTAAATCAAAAGGCACAACTAATGTGTATACAATTCTTTTATAATCAGAAAAAACAAAACAACAACAACAGAAAAAACCTTTCCTAAACCCTTATTTCGGTCTAGTTCGTCTGTTTATTGAGGCAACAAAGCATAATTAAAAGAACATGGGCTTTGGAATCAGAAAACCAGAGTTTATATCCTGGTTCTGCAACCTCCTACCAATGAAAACTTAAACAACTTAAACTCCCTAAACCTTAATTCCCACCTTTGTAAACAGGGATAACAGTGCTTACAGGACTGTGAGAAACAAACAAAAAACTGGATATGAGGCACTCTAATAAGAGAGTGTTTCTATTTGGCACAGTATACCACAGTAGCTACTTTAATTATTTTCATTTCTTTTGGGAAAATGAGGAAGTTCATTTTAAAACAAGTTACTCAACTTTATTTCTAATTCAACATCAAGAAACAACAAAATGAAGTAGTTCATAAAACTAGTGAGTCCTTGGCAATTCCCGGTTACAAATTTACATTGTAGATCTGAGCCAGTGGTTCTCAAATGCCCGTCGGCAGACTGGTGCCAGTCCACCAGAAGTTTCATGCCATTGCGCAAATAATCTTCATGCAACATCAGGGTAGTTAACTATCCTTTCGTGGACCGGCGGTTGAAAACCACTGATTTAAAACAGTTCTTACAGCCACCAACAGATAATCCAAAACTGTTCAAGAAACAAGCAATCCTGTGTCTAATCATTATTCTCTTACCTTGCAGGCTACATCAACTAATCGCATCTGGATAGCTTGATTCTCTGGGAGTTTCGTGCCAATTGCAAGTAAAGCTTCCAACAGCTGAGCTAGGACTTGATGAGACTCTAGAAAGGAAGATGAAAAGTTGTGTTGTAGAATTTCAAAAGGAGAACACTAAAGAAACTAAGTTTACTTGGGTAAAAAAACGTAGGTTTCTCTGTCAGCTAAGTTTTACTATTTGATCCTTGATTCCCCTCAGCTGAAAGCTAAGTTTCTAAAGGCAGCACTTTTAAATATAATATTTGAGTCTTCCAAAGGTTGGCCAAAAATGTTAGTGCTGCCTGACCTGTGGTGGCGCAGTGGATAAAGTGTCAACCTGGAAACGCTGAGGTTGCTGGTTCAAAACCCTGGGCTTGCCTGGTCAAGGCACATATGGGAGTTGATGCTTTCTGCTCCTCCCCCCTTCTCTCTCTCTCTCTCTCTCTCTCTCTCTCTCTCTCTTCCCCTCCCTCAGCCAAGGTTCCACTGGAGTAAAGTTGGCCCGGGCACTGAGGATGGCTCCATGGCCTCCACCTCAGGTGCTAGAATGACTCTGATTGCAGTGGAGCAACACCCCAGAGGGGCCGAGTATCACCCCCTTGGTGGGCATGCCAGGTGGATCCCAGTTGGGCACATGTAGGAGTCTGTCTGTCTGCCTCCCCTACCCACCCCACCCCCTGCTTCTCACTGCGGGAAAAAAAAAATCAGTAACAACCATCTTAGCCAGATTCTCTTCTTTGTCTAAATTTTTTGCTTTGTTCTAAAATATAGTTCTTGCCCTGGCTGGGTAGCTCAGTTGGTTAGAGCATCATCCCAATACAGCAAGGTTTCAAGTTCGATCCCCAGTCAGGGCATATACAAAAATGCATAAATAAGTGAAATAACAAATTGCAATTTCTCTCTCTCCCTCTTCTTCTCTTTCTCTAAAATCAAGAACTAAAATTAAATTATATACTATCTGGTTATTTTTTTTAATTTTTTATTAATTTTAATTTTTCTTGTGTTAACATGGATTCAAGTCTCGACCAGTGGTGGCGCTATGGATAAAGAGTCACCCTGGAATACTGAGGTCACTGGTTCGAAGCCACAAGGTTGCTGGCTCTGAGCACAGGCTGACAGTGTGGGGTTGCTGGTTTGAGCTCAAAGGTTGCTGGTAGGAAAAGCCTAAGGTCACTAGCTTGAGCAAGGAGACACTAGCACAGCCCTGAGCAAGGCACACAGGACAAGCTCAATGTACAACTAAAGTGAAAGCAACTACGAAGCCAATGCTTCTTACCCTTTCTCCTCTCTTGTCTCTCTCTCCCTCTTTCTCAAAAGGAAAAAATATATACATATGGTTCTTATAATGCTAGCAGAATGTATGCCAGAGGTGTTTAGGTGGCATTCAGATAATCATTTTTATATTAACAACCATGTATATATTTTAATATATAATAAAAACTGCAGTTATTATCTACTGATGTCACAAGTCATTAATTCCCTTTTAACATTGCTAATACAAAGAGTACAAAGAGCCTCTTTAATTTTATTTAACTAAAAAAAAATTGTCCACTTAGAAAAACAGCATTAAGTAAACTAAAGTATTGATATGAAGTAAGATGTCAAAAATGGTGTAGTACATGACTTATAAATAACTAAAGCTAAGAAAAATTAGTTAAATCACCTCTTAATAAGACTTCTAGTTAAACATAGTAGATTGATCACAAGTTTATCATTATTCTTTCCTAAAACTTCATTAATATAAGAGTAACAAAATTTAAGTTATAAATCTACAAATACAGAGAAAATAGGAGAATAAAGGTAGGCAGATGAGAAAAGCAAAAAAAAAAATTATTTATTTATTTATTGAGAGGCAAGGAGGCAGAGAGACAGGCTCCACATGTACCCTGACCAGATCCAGCTGGAAACACCCTACAGGGCAATGCTCTGCCCATCTAGGGCTGCTGCTCTGTTGCTTGGTAACCAAGCCATTTCAGTACCTGAGGCGAGGCCATGGAGCCATCCTCAGTGCCCAGGGCCAACTTGCTCGAACCATTCGAGCCATGGCTGTGGGAGAGGAGGAGAGAGACAGAGAGAGAGAGAGACAGAGAAAGAGGGAGAAAGGGGGAGGGGGAGGGGTGGAGAAGCAGATGGTCACTTTTCCTGTGTGCCCTGACTGGGAATCAAACCCGGAACATCCACAAGCTAGGCCGACACTCTACCACTGAAACAACTGGCCAGGGCCTCAATAAATCTTTTGAAGGTAGAAAGCAGATGATTTGTGACATAGACCTAGGTACTGTGCTAAGTGAAATAAGTCATTCAAAGAAAGACAAATACCATATGATTTATTTCACTTATATGTAAAATCTAAAGAATATAAATGAACAAAACAGAAACAAACTAATAGATATACAGAATAGACTGATTGTTGCTAGAGGGGAGGTTAGGTGGGGGTCTAGGTGAAAAAACTGAAGGGCTTAAAAATACAGATTAGGACCTAGCTCGTTGGCTCAGTGGTAGAGTGTTGGCCCAGCATATGGACATCCTGGGTTCGATTCCCGGTCAGGGTATACAATACAACAGAAGCGACCATCTGCTTCTCTCCCCTCCCTCCTCATTCTCTCTCTCTTCTCTTCCCACAACCAGTAGCTCAAATGGTTCAAGTGTCATGCCAGGCACTGAGGATAGCTCAGTTGGTCCAACTGTATCTGCCTCAGGCGCTAAAAACAGCTCAAATGAGTCAAGCATTGACTCTAGACAGACAGGGGTTGCCAGGTGGATCCCAATTGGGGTGAATGTGGAAATCTATCTCCCCTCCTCTCACCTAAAAAAAAAAAAAAAAAAAAAAGGAAACTTCAAACTAATTACTGAGGATGTTCAGGGCAAAAACTGCCTGACCAATTTCCATGGCATGGATCTTACCCGTAAAAGACCATGGTCAAAAAATAGCAAACTGTGCCTGACCAGGCGGTGGTGCAGTGGATAGAACAGCAGCCTAGGATGCTGAGGACCCAGGTTCAAAACCCCCAGGTCACTGATTTGAGCATGGACTCATGTGGCTTGAGCATGGGCTCATCTGGCTTGAGCACAGGGTCGCTGGCTTGAGTGTGGGATCAAAGATATGATCCTAGCCCTGGCTGGTTGGCTCAGTGGTAGAGCATCGGCCTGGCGTGCAGGAGTCTCGGGTTCGATTCCCGGCCAGGGCACACAGGAGAAGCGCCCATCTGCTTCTCCACCCCTCCTCCTCTCCTTCCTCTCTGTCTCTCTCTTCCCCTCCCGCAGCCAAAGCTCCACTGGAGCAAAGTTGGCCCGGGCGCTGAGGATGGTTCTATGGCCTCTGCCTCAGGCGCTAGAATGGCTCTGGTTACGGCAGAGCAATGCCCCAGATGGGCAGAGCATCATCCCCTGGTGGGCATGCTGGGTGGATCCCAGTTGGGCACATGCGGGAGTCTGTCTCACTGCCTCCCCGTTTCCAACTTCACAAAAATACAAAAAAAAAAAAAGAAAAAAAAAAAGATATGATCCTATGGTCACTGGATTCAGCCCAAAGGTCACTGGCTTGAGCCCAAGTTCAATGGCTTGAGCAAGGGGTCACTTGCTCTGCTGTAGCCCCCTGGTCAAGGCACATATGAGAAAGTGATCAATGAACAACTAAGATGCCGCAACGAAGAATTGATTCTCATCTCTTTCCCTTCCTGTCTGTCCCTCTCTTTCTCTCTCTATCTCTTAAAAGAAAAATGGCAGACCATGATTGAAGCTCATGTTGATATCAAGACACCAGTATTCATTTGCTCCATATATTCTGTGTTGATTTTATTAAAAAATGTAACAATCTGCCCTGGCCGGTTGGCTCAGTGGTAGAGCATCGGCCTGGTGTGCAGAAGTCCTGGGTTCGATTCCCGGCCAGGGCACACAGGAGAAGCGCCCATCTGCTTCTCCACCCCTCCCCCTCTCCTTCCTCTTTGTCTCTCTCTTCCCCTCCCGCAGCGAGGCTCCATTGGAGCAAAGATGGTCCGGGCACTGGGGATGGCTCCTTGGCCTCTGCCCCAGGCGCTAGAGTGGCTCTGGTCGCGGCAGAGTGACGCCCCAGAGGGGCAAAGCATCGCCCCCTGTGGGTGTGAGGGGTGGATCCTGGCCGGGCGCATGCGGGAGTCTGTCTGGCTGTCTCTCCCCATTTCTAGCTTCGAAAAAATAAAAGAGCGATAAATAAATAAATAAATAAATAAGTAAATAAATAAATAAATAAATAAATAGAAAATGTAACAATCAGCCTGACCAGGCGGTGGCGCAGTGGATAGAGTGTTGGACTGGGATGCGGAAGGACCCAGGTTCGAGACCCCAGGGTTGCCAGCTTGAGCGCGGGCTCATCTGGCTTGAGCAAAGCTCACCAGCTTGGACCCAAGGTCACTGGCTCGAGCAAGGTGTTACTTGGTCTGCTGAAGGCCCGCGGTCATGGCACATATGAGAAGGCAGTCAATGAACTAGGGTGTTGCAACAAAAGGCTGATGATTGATGCTTCTCATCTCTCTCCCTTCCTGTCTGTCTGCCCCTATCTATCCCTCTATCTGACTCTCTCTCTGTCCCTGTAAAAAAAATAAAATAAAATAAAAAATTAAAAAAAAAATGTAACAATCAGATTCAAAAAACCTCTTATGCTCAGCATCAACAGGTCCACTGAATCCAGAAGATTATGATAGTTATCAGAAATATGCCAATAAATGACTTGAAAGAAGTGGTCAATAAACTGATTTCACAGAGCATTGTAAAAGACATAGGAAAGTCTTGCCAATCTATTCATCCCCTCCATGATGTCTTTCTTAGGAAAGTCAAAATTCTAAAGAAACCCAAGTTTAAACTCGGAAAACTCATCTAGCTTTATGGTGAAGGTAGCAGTTTTAGAGCAACCGGGGAGAGACAGGTGCTAAAGCTGGCCAAGCTGGTGGATATAAGCCCCCAATCCAACGATCTCTTTAAAATTCAGACGTTTATTGCTGACAAGTAAAAAATCCTATTTATGATTTAAAATGAAAGGCATTGAGAGAAAATAGAAGAGAGGTGAAAAAAACCTCCAACACCACCCTATTTCTGTCTTCAAAAAAATAATTCTGCATAATACCCAAGAAAAGCTTTTTAAGTTAAGCTTTTTAAGCTTAACTCTTGCCTCTGCCTCTGTTAAATACAAATCTTATCTAAATCTTTTTTTTTTTTTTTTAAGTGAGAAGCAGGGATGCAGAGCAACAGACTCCCACATGTGCCCTGACCAGGATCTACCTGGCTAGCCCCCTACCAGGTGATGCACTGCCCATCTGGTGCATAGTTCTGTTGCTCAGTAACTGAGCTGTTTTAGCGCCTCAGGCAAGGCCATGGAGCCATCCTCAGAGCCCGGGGCCAACTTGCTCCAACGGAGCTATGGCTGCAGGAGAAGAAGAGAGAGATAGAGAGAGAGAAGGGAGAGAGGAAAGGGTAAGGAAGCAGATGGTAGCTTCTCCTGTGTGCCCTGACAGAATCAAACCAAGGATATACACATGCCAGGCCGACACTCTACTGCTGAGCCAACTGGCCAGGGTCTAATCTAAATCTTAAGCCCTAGTTTCTCTTCTGAGTTCTGGACCTACATTAAAACAAGAGGCTGGGTGGACATCTCCACATGGATAAAAAAATGAATCTTTAACCTCTCTTCTCTAAGCCATCTAGTTCATAAAACCAAATTCCTGAGAGCTACCAAATTCCTACCCTCCCTCCTTCTTTCTTTTTTCTTTCTTTCTTTTTCTTTTTAGCAAGGGAGAGAGACAGACAGGAAGGGAGAGAGATGAGAAGCATCAACACGTAGTTGCGGCATTTCAATTGTTCATTGATTGTTTTCTCATATGTGCCTTGACCAGAGGCTCCAGCTAAGCCAGTAACCTCTTGCTCAAGCCAGTGACCTTCAAGGCAGCAACCTTTGGGCTCAAGTCAGAAACCCTGGGGTCATGTCTATGATCCCATGGTCAAGCTGGTGACCGGCACTCAAGCTGGTGAGCCTACGCTCAGACTGATGAACCTGCACTCAAGCCAGTGACCTAGGGGTTTCAAACCTGGATCATCAGCATCCCAGGCTGATGATCTATCCACTGCACCACTGCCTGGTCAGGCCAAATTATCTTTCTAAAATTAGACTTGATCAGCCCAGCCTGCTGTAGCGCAGTAGACAGAGCACCAACCTATTGTAGAATGCTGAGGTTGCTGGTTTGAAACACAGGACTTGCTTGGTCAAGGTACACAAGACAAGTGACCAGTGAACAGCTAGAGTGAAGCAACTATTTCTCATCTACTGCCAATCCCTGGAAAATCAATAAATTAAAATATTTTAAATAAATAAAACTAGACTTGATAATTTCATGCCCTTGCTCAAAAAAACTTTACATGGTTCCCACTGTCTACAAAAGACATTCAGCCTAACCAGGCAGTGGCGCAGTGGATAGAGTGTCGGACTGGGATGCAGAGGACCCAGGTTCGAGACCCCGAGGTCGCCAGCTTGAGCGTGGGGTCATCTGGTTTGAGCAAAGCTCACCAGCTTGAACCCAAGGTCGCTGGCTCAAGCAACGGGTTACTCGGTCTGCTGTAGCCCCACGGTCAAGGCACATATGAGAAAGCAATCAATGAACAACTGAAGTGCTACAACGAAAAACTGATGCTTCTCATCTCTCTCCCTTCCTGTCTGTCTGTCCCTCTCTCTCTGTCACCAAAAAATTTTTTAAAAAAAATTTTTTTTTAAAGGAAACAAAAACAGCCTGACCTATGGTGGCACAGTGGATAGAGAGTCAATCTGGAATGCTGAGATTAGATTACTTGTCAAAACCCTGGGTTTGCCCAGTCAAGGCCATGCCATACAAGAAGCAACTACTGAGTTGATACTTCCTGCTCCTCCCCCGCGCACTGCCCCGTTCCTCTTTCTCCTCTCCCTAAAATGAATAAAATCTTTTTAAAAAACTACATTTTAACTTTAATACACTGTTTTATTGAATTATCTTCAACTCCTTTTTAATTCCAACACAATATTTTGTTTTAAATTCTATACAAAAGGAACTAATAATTTCTGCTCTAACTGTACAGCTTTTAAACTGCAACTTACTTTCATTCTGCACGATATTAATGGCATCATCCATAATACAGTCTGGTGAAAATCCTGCAGTCTTTGATAATAATCCCAATAATGATGCAATTTTCAGTCTCACAGACGGATCATTTTCCTGGAACAAAACAAGCTATTGTTACCTTAATGTTCTGTTCTCAGCTAACCAACGAACAGAATACAGGAAACTAACATTTCAAGAGACTCAATGATCCAACTATTCTAAGGCTTTAACTTTATATACTTCAGAGGAAGTAGAATCAGTATGTTACACACAAATACTACAAAGTAAGTGAGAATTTTTTTTTATGTTTTCGTCATGTCATTAACTTCTAACCAGAAATTAAAAGTACCTTTGGGATTAAAAGCACCTTTCCTCTCTTGTGCAGTTAGACATGAGCGGCACCAGTTTGCAGTACCAACATTGCCAGCACCACTGCTTGTTAATATATCAATAATTATACAGGTTTCAGGTGCTCAATTCCACAACACATCTCTGTACATTGTATTCTGTGTTCACCCGCAGAATATTTTGAGTGAATGAAAAAAATAAACAAATGAGTAACTTTAGCACTACTATCTGATAGATACGTGAATTCCAAACTGCCCTCTTGATGGTCCGCTTATCTGTCAGACCTCACCCTTACTGGACTATTGCCCCTGAGACAGAGGAATTCCAAGAAGCTGGCAAGCCCCCCAAGGAGGAGCATTCTGGACATACCAGGACTTTTGCCTCAGTATCCCCTCAGGCTCTCCCAAACACTATATAATTCGCCCCTAGTCTGTAACCAGTGCTCTTCTCCCTGGGAGAAGTGCCAGGCAGGGTTCCTTTCTGCCTGTTACTCTGGTCTTTCAGACTCCCATGGATTCCAACATTTGGTGCCGAAACCCGGGACAGGGTACTAATTGCCTGGACAATCCCTCTTTGCCGTCCAAACTTACAACCAGGGAAGCAATGGACAGCAGCAGCTCGTCCCGGGCTTACTCCCTGATTCTGTTTGGACGTGTAATTGTAGGTTGATTGGCCAGCAGTCTAACCCTGTCCTGAACCCCTGCTGGACCAGAAAGTAAGGAGTTTCTCCCTCCCCCTTCCCCAGTCGGCCCCAAATTTCTCTCCAAAACACCCCTTCCTGGTCGGATGGTTTTGACTTTGGACCCCATATCTACGGGTGGTCTGCCTCTACTCCTCTACTGGATGGACTTCTACGAAAGTCTAGGCGCACCTAGCCAGGCCACTCTCCTACGTCCCGGGATCTCAGCCTCGGGGTGATGACCTCTTGTATGAAACTCTCTTTCTATGGAGATTTTCTCCTCTCGGAACTGTGACTGCAGGCGAGGATGCCCCCTTCTCTCACCAGTCTCCTCTATTGTGGGCTCCTCTCAGTCCAAACCCTCCAACCAGACTCCCTTTGGAACATGGGCTCCTCCCAATCTCAGGCCTCAGAGACTCGACTCTCTGAGGTTCACAGTTTGGGAGGTTTCTACTCTGAGTGGCCTGCTTCTACAATATCCTATCTTGACAACTTTTGACACTGGACGGGAGGGCATCAGAGATTCCTTACGTGCAGGCTTTTCTTCTCTCTTCACTTCTGTCCTTAATTTCTGTGCCTTCCGTTCTACACGCAGGCCGTTTTGGCCAGAGAAACCCCACCTAAAACCTCCACTCCTAATCTTTCCTTCTCCGCGGACTCCCAACTCTCTCCCTCCTGCCTGACCCCCAAGTACACCCCTCTCTGGTTCTTCTGCAAACTTTTTCCACTAGAGTCTCTTCCCTCCAAGAGCCCCCTCCCTTCTCCACTGTGTTCTTAGTCCCCTTCCCCCTCTTTAGAAGCTGTGGCTCTGGCTGCAGTGTCTGTCTCTTCTCTGATCCCTTCTCACTCCTTACAAACTACAGTTCTGTCTCTTCTCAGACCCCTCCTCCCTCCTCACAAACTGTGACTGTGCCTCTTTCCTCCTCGCCCCCTCTCCTCTCTTCAGAGCTCTAAATCTTTTTTGACTCCTCTGACCACGTGGCGCCACACCAGTACTTTACCCTCCTCCTCCTCCTGCAGATTCTAACCCTCCTTCTTTCCATCCAGCTGCTCACACTGTCCATCCATCTGCTTTCTCTCTTCCTCTCTATTAAGCTGTATGAGTTAATAATCTGTTTTGTCTCTTTGTTTGTCAGAAAACACCTCTAGTATAATTTTAATTGAAACAAGTAAAGCACACTCATTTAAATTCCTTAATTCATATGTGTATCTGAAGTCTTTAATATGTAACTGTGTCTGTTTCTAAGGCCTTAAACCAATAATTACCCACCTCTTAAACCAGGCTTATTTTTTTTTTGGGGGGGGGGTTTTAAGGAGAGTCAGAGAGAGGGATAGATAGGGACAGACAGACAGAAATGGAGAGAGATGAGAAGCCTCAATCATCAGTTTTTCGTTGCAACACCTTAGTTGTTCATTGATTGCCCTCTCACATGTGCCTTGACCATGGGGCTACAGCAGACCGAGTAACCCCTTGCTTGAGCCAGCGACCTGGGTCCAAGCTGGTGAGTTTTGCTCAAACCAGATGAGCCTGCGCTCAAGCTGGCAACCTCAGGGTCTCGAACCTGGGTCCTCCGCATCCCAGTTCAACGCTCTATCCACTGTGCCACCACCTGGTCAGGCTTACTCATCCCCACGGACTCTCCCTGCAACCCCCACCCTTCCTGTTCCAAAACCTTCAGGGGCTTATCCCTCGAACAAGCCTTACACCTAATCAATGAGGCAGTAATTCCTCTCCATCTAGTAGTCCCTAATCTCTACAGGTCCTAGACCTAAAGAATGCCTTCTTTACCATTCTTCTACCCCCGGACTCTTACTTTCTGTTTGCCTTTATGTGGACTGTCTTACCCCAGGGGTTCAGAAACAGCCCACACCTGTTTGGGCAGGCACGAACTCAGGATTTAGCAGCATGCAATCTCAAAACTAGTACTCTCTTACAATATGTAAATAACCTACTCCTCTGCAGCCCCTCCCTGCCTGCCTCAAGGAGACACATCACCACCTTTCTTAACTTCTTCGCTGTGAAGGGATATCGTGTCTTCTCTGCTAAGACTCAACTTCACTCTTAGTTAGTCCATAGTCTATCTGGGCATCACCTTAACCCCCACCACCTGAGGTCTCACCCTAGATCTAACTCAGAGCCTCTGCAGTCTCCAACCACCCACCACCGCAAATCAAATCCTTTCTTTCCTCAGTCTAATAGCACTGAATTCCCAATTTTGCTCTCTTAGTCAAGCCCCTCAGTGAGATCTTCTGAGCATGGCTTTTAAGGTCTATAATGGCCTTAAAAGGAAGTAACAGAAAAGGCAAATAAGGCCCAAAAGAGGTCAGGAAATACCAGCTTTGGCATACACTCCAAATCAGGGGTACCCAAACTTTTTACACAGGGGGCCAGTTCACTGTCCCTCAGACCGTTGGAGGGCTGCCACATACAGTGCTCCTCTCACTGACCACCGATGAAAGAGGTGCCCCTTCCGGAAGTGCAGCGAGGGCCAGATAAATGGCCTCAAGGGAGCCGCATGCAGCCCGTGGGCCGTAGTTTGGGGATGCCTGCTCTAAAGGTTCCAGAGCCCTAAAGGGCTTCAGAGAATTCCATCAGGGCCCTACTTCAAGAGTGGAAAAAAGGTCATTGAACTGAAGCCTGCCAGGCTTCCTGGCCCCATCAAGGGACACATCATTGCTGTGGAAAGAGGGACACAAGAACGTAAGCTGCCCCCTTGCTCCATGGAGGGAGGGTTCACTCTCTTCTAGCCTTGCTCCAGCCACCTGTGACCTGACCTTGCCCAGCATGCTGGGAATTGCCACTGAAGGCCCAAGGACATCGTTCACGAGCCTAAGGTATTTCTTCTAAGTAGCAGATAAACTGATCTCGTTTCTTGTAAACACAAGGGCCATCTACTATGCCTTACTTGAATATCTGAGTTTTATTTATCCCTCAAAGATCTCTACTGTGGGTATTGACAGTCTGATTTTGTTACTTTATTTAATGTATAACATCTCCTTTATTCCTCTTGTCTCAATGCCCCATGCCTATTGTAGGCTGGGACCTGCTGCTAATTCCAGCTAGAAGCAGTGGTCACTAGGACTTAAACTCTAACTGCAAAGTGTAGAAATGTAACCACCCTTTCCCTAAGTACTTGCAGGATTTATAGGTTACTCAGCAAACTGTTCAAAGACTGTCCAAAAGGCATTTCCAGCATTATATCACCCAAGGACTGACTTTCACATGGACAAGTCCTCACACTGTGATCCTGACCACTCCCACTGCTGCTAAGGTAGAAAAATGGCATAACACCTATATAAGTCTCCCTAATAATTGGACAGAAACCTGTAACCTAATCTATCTCACCCCAAATATCAACCTAATCCCACCCCATGAGCCTCTTCCAGTTCCTAGTACACTACCCGTCAATCTAAGGACCAAACGAGATATACAGGTAAATAAATCATCTCCTTGTTGCTTTAAAAATTTCTATAAAAGTAGGTCTAGGCCCTGGCCGGTTGACTCAGCGGTAGAGCGTCGGCCTGGCGTGCGGGGGACCCGGGTTCGATTCCCGGCCAGGGCACATAGGAGAGGCGCTCATTTGCTTCTCCACCCCCCCCCTTCCTCTCTGTCTCTCTCTTCCCCTCCCGCAGCCAGGGCTCCATTGGAGCAAAGATGGCCCGGGCGCTGGGGATGGCTCCTTGGCCTCTGCCCCAGGCGCTGGAGTGGCTCTGGTCGCGGCAGAGCGACGCCCTGGAGGGGCAGAGAATCGCCCCCTGGTGGGCAGAGCGTCACCCCTGGTGGGCGTGCTGGGTGGATCCCGGTCGGGCGCATGCGGGAGTCTGACTGTCTCTCCCCGTTTCCAGCTTCGGAAAAATACCAAAAAAAAAAAAAAAAAAAAAAAAAAAAAGTAGGTCTAGCCTGACTAGGCGGTGGTGCAGTGGATAGAGCGTCAGACTGGGATGCAGAGGACCCAGGTTCGAGACACCGAGGTCGCCAGCTTGAGCACGGGCTCATCTGGTTTGAGCAAAAGTCCACCAGCTTGAACCCAAGGTTGATGGCTCCAGCAAGAGGCTACTCGGTCTGAAGAAGACCGGCGGTCAAGGCACATATGAGAAAGCAATCAATGAACAACTAAGGTGTTACAACACACAATGAAAAACTAATGATTAATGCTTCTCATCTCTCTCCATTCCTGTCTGTCTGTCCCTGTCTATCCCTCTCTCTGACTCACTCTCTGTCTCTGTAAAAAATAAAAAAATAAATGAAAAAAAAAAAGTAGGTCTAGGGGCAGGGGGACTGGCCACTTCCCTGTCTTATTCCTACTCTCTCTCTCTCTCTCTGAAGCCCAGCGAATTCGTAAACATGGAATCAGTGGTTTCACACAAACTGGGCATCTTGACTATTGCCTTTCATTAGTCCACTCACTCTCCTATTTATTTTTCCAACTTTTTTTTGTGTGTATTTTTCTGAAGCTGGAAATGGGGAGGCAGTCAGACAGACTCCCGCATGCACCCAACCAGGATCCACCCAGCATGCCCACCAGAGGGCGATGTTCTGCCCAATGGGGCATTGCTGTGTTGCGACCAGAGCCACTCTAGCGCCTGAGGCAGAGGCCATGGAGCCATCCCCAGCGCCCCGGCCATCTTTGCTCCAATGGAGCCCTGGCTGCGGGAGGGGAAGAGAGAGACAGAGAGGAAGGAGAGGGGGAGGAGTGGAGAAGCAGATGGGCGCTTCTCCTGTGTGCCCTGGCCAGGAATTGAACCTGGGACTGCCACATGCCAGGCCGACGCTCTACCACTAAGCCAACCGGCCAGGGCTTTTTTTCCAACTTTTGAACCCTGCCTCTTATGTTTGTTCACTAGTTTCTTACAGAACCACATGCAGACCTTTGCCAATCAGAAAACTGGAAAAATCTACCTAACCCTACATACCAACCCTCACTGAAACCTGCCCTCGCGAAACAGAAAAATCTGAAACCCTGTATCAGCAAACCTCCTAAATCCTATCTTTCAACCCCTACAGATCCCCTAACCCTAAAGCTCTCCTATATCCCTGAAGAACTAGGAGAATGAATAACATTCACCTCTTAACGCTTCTCAGTCTTTTACCCTTCACATAGTAAGGGGACAAGATCGTTGGGTCTTCTTGGCTGAAGAAGAGCCTACAAACGGACATGAAACATTTCTTTTAGCTCAAGCTAACTGCTCTCTCCAAGGCTGCCGGGAAAGAATATCTCTAACTTTACCATGGAAGAACTTTCACCCTTGCTATATAACCTTCTTTATCTCTGCATTCCTGATCTCCCAATACTTGCCCCTTTCTTTATCAAGTTCCTACAGGCCTGGATGAGAGAAATCTCTAGGATTACCTACAATCAAATGCTCCTACACTCCTATTCCCCAATATCCCAAGGAGAACTTCACAAGGGAAATATCAGATAGGTAGGGATGACAGCAGGAAGAAGCCGCCCCTCAACCCGAGAAATTCCCTCCTAAATGTTCTCCAAACCTCCTTCCTTTTAAACCACACATATTCAGTCCTTCTAAAAACTTACATCAACAGGTTCCCTGTCTCTAAAAATCTCCACATGTCCTCCCATTCAAGAGGAACCAGACCAGCATGTCTCATGAGGCTCATCTAGGAGACCATGTATCACCATGTCACTCTGTCCAGTTGGCACTCGCAGCAAGCAACTAACAACTATTACCTCGCAAAATTTTTTTACTTCTTCACTCAGGTGTTTGAAGACATTGCCTGGTTCAGACCTTACAGCATGGAAATTGACGACCTCCTTAACTGGATGAGGTACTTGATTCAGCAAGGTTCTCTTTTCTTGAGTTCTCTCCCGAAGAAGCAGTAATTTTCCAATTTTTTCTCCTCTTTCTCCTCATCACCCTTCACCGTATATTATAAAATGAATAACTGCCTTTCTTTTATATGTAACCACAGAGTTGAGAAATGATAGATACATGAATTCCAAACCGCCCTCTTGATGTTCCGCTTATCTGTCAGACCTCACCCTTATTGGACTATCGCCCCCGAGACAGAGGAATTCCAAGAAGCTGGCAAGCCCCCTGTAAAGCCAGAAGCCAGGTCCAGGGCCACCATCAGAGCAGCCGCCCAGCCCATGCAGGTTCGCATTGGATTCGGACAGTCGGTAAAGAAACAACGGAGCCACAAACTGGTGGGCCATATTCTTTAATTCTAGCTTGCACCCGGCAGGCAAGTAAAAATACACACTGGGCTCCAAAAGCCACTGACATTCAGTGCTCACAAAGCCACTGACTTATCCGAGTTTCCTAGAATCAAAGGTTTCTAGCTCACCAGCCTTATTCTCCTCAGTTCCCCATCTCCTTCCTTATCTCAGATACAAACTCTACACAAACTGGCATCTCACTCAGCACTCCGCCATCTTGGCTGCTTCTCCTGGCCTCCTCCACATGGCCTCCTTCTGCTCTCTGCTCTGCTCTCTCCTCTAATGATAATCTCAGGAACCAAGAGCCCAAACTCTCGTTCTGCCCCCACTTTATATTGTAGCTTCACAACCTCTAATCCAATATACAAAACAGGGAAGTCTCTAACACAAAGTCACTTCTCTGAGGCATGATTGGATTGTACCACCCCACATCAAAAAGGGTGGGAAAGGCTTAATCCCAAAACCAAGCCCTAGGCTACAAGGATTCTGCCTGCCTTTAGCCCACCCCAACACACATTAATATCACCTGGGCGAGGGCCTCCTCGTGTTATCTTTAACAAAGTGAGCATAATACATTCCATCTGCCCAAC
Organism: Saccopteryx bilineata; assembly: GCF_036850765.1. NCBI lineage: Eukaryota > Metazoa > Chordata > Mammalia > Chiroptera > Emballonuridae > Saccopteryx > Saccopteryx bilineata. Next base: position 342,890,168 of record NC_089490.1, on the reverse strand, counting down.
ACCCCCCAAGGAGGAGCATTCTGGACATACCAGGACTTTTGCCTCAGTATCCCCTCAGGCTCTCCCAAACACTATATAACTTGCCCCTAGTCTGTAACCAGCGCTCTTCTCCCCCTGAGAAGTGCCCAGCAGGGTTCCTTTCTTCCTTTCAATAAAGCCTGTTACTCTGGTCTTTTGGACTCCCATGGATTCCAACACTATCTATATGCTCATATATTATTTCTTCTATAAACTATACTTCTAGCCCCTAAGGGACAAGGAACATGTCTCACAGTTCTTCTCCATCCGCCATAGTCACTAGCACAGTAGTATAAATTAAGAACTGAAGAACCCCTTATCGTTTAGATACTGCCACCTGACCACAGAAAAACTTGGAGGAAAAAAAGCAGAAGCTGAAGTAATTTATCTACTAAAATACCAGATCCCACATTTGTGATCAAAACAGAACAAAGGGTAAAGAACACTATGGTTATCAGTCTAGAACTGGACCCATTTGGCATCCCTCCTTCATTTCTTTTGTGGCCAGAATCAGCTACTAATGCAAGCAGCCTGACCTGGTTAAAGCAGCTTGACCAGTGTTGGCACAGTGGATAGACAAAGCATTGACCTGGGACGCTGAGGACCGAGGTCTGAAACCCCGAGGTTGCTGGCTGGTGTGGGGTCATTGACATGATCCCATGGTCGCTGGCTTGAGCATAAAGGCCACTAACTTGAAGCCCAAGTTCGCTGGAGTCAACCCAAGGTTGATGGCTTAAGCAAAGGGTCACTGGCTTGGCTGGAGTCCCCCAGTCAAAGCACATATGAGAAGCAATCAATGAACAACTAAGGTGATGCAACTACGAGTTGATGCTTCTCCTCTCTCTCCCTTCCTCCATCTCTGTCTCTATCTCAAAAAAAAAAAAATAGTAAGAGTGGGGTCTGACATCAGAACATGTGAGTTCAATTTTTTTATGACATGATAATGATACTGCAATTGTTTTAAGAGTACTATTCAAAGATATATACTGAAATTTATTAATAAAATTATAAAAATGTCAAGGATTTGTTTTCAAAAGAATCTGGTGCAGAGGGTCAGAGTAGAGTGATTGGAAGTGGACAATGGGGAGGAGTGGAAACGAAACAAGTTATGAAATGTTCTGTCAAAAAGTTAGGGGCTGCCTGACCAGGTTGGTGCAATGGATAGAGCATCAGCCTGGGATGCAGAGGATCCAGGTTCAAAACCCCAAGGTTGCCAGCTTGAGCATGGGCTCAGCTGTAGCCCCCAGGCCAAGGAACATATGAGAAAGCAATCAATAAACAACTAATGTGCTGCAACAAAGAACTGGTGCTTCTCATCTCTCTCCTTGACTGTCATTATCTGTCTGTCTCTGTATGTGTGTGTGCACGCACGCATGTGTGTCTCTCTCACTTAAAAAAAAAAAGTTGGGAATGAAGAGGAACCCAACCCACATTCAAATCCAGACCTGCCTGACCTGTGGTGGCACAGTGGATAAAGCGTCAACCTGGAACGCTGAGTTCAAAACCCTGTTCAAAGCCCTAGCCTTGCCTGGACAAGGCACATATGAGAAAGCAATCAATGAACAGCAAAGGAGCCGCAACAAAAAACTGATGCTTCTCATCTCTCTCCCTTCCTGCCTATCTGTTCCTCTGTCCCTCTGTCTTTGTCATTAAAAAAAAAAAAATCCAGGCCCTCCATTTACTTGTCTGTGTGACCTTGGACACTAAACTGCTCTAAGCTTAGTTCCTTATCTGTAATAGAGATAACAACAGTGTTGTCATCAGGATTAAATAAAAGATTATATGTGCAAAAAGTTTTATAAACTCCAAAAATCTATATAAATGTTTAATTTTTTTTTTTTTTACTGAGACAGAAAGAGAGTCAGAAGGAGAAAGAGATAGGGACAGACAGACAGGAATGGAGAGAGATGAGAAGCATCAATCATCAGTTTTTCATTGCGACACCTTAGCTGTTCATTGATTGCTTTCTCATATGTGCCTTGACCGTGGGGCTACAACAGACCGAGAAACCCCTTGCTCAAGCCAGCGACCTTGGGTCCAAGCTGGTGAGCCTTGCTCAAACCAGATGAGCGTGCACTTAAGCTGGCGACCTCGGGGTCTCGAACCTGGGTTCTCCACATCCCAGTCCAACGTTCTATCCACTGTGCCATCGCCACCGCCTGGTCAGGCCAATCTATATATATGTTAACTGCTCGTAGAAGTATTATTACAGATGATTACTGTTAATAGATTTATATTATTATATAGTAACAATAATAGGTAGGTAGATATTGCTTTTTTTTTTTAAGTAAGTGAGAGGTGGGAGGCAGAGCCAGGCTCCTGCATGTCTCTCACCGGGATCCACCTGGCAATGCTCTACCACTGAGCAAACTGGCCAAGGCTGATATTGCTTTAAATGGGGGGAGAATAACTAAAAATAGATCACCAAGAGACTGAAAATTTCTTGAGAACAAAATCCTAATTTCATTCATGTAAAACACAAGGGAAACATTTATTAGGCCTGTACAATGTTCCTCTACCTTGTCAGGCACTGAGACAGTAATTAACAGACTTGTAGTCTCTGAATTTAGGGCCCAAAGTCTGAATACAAGACGAACAATGGCAATAACAAGAGCTCATAAATGTGCTAACAGGACATTATCCAGAACAATGCCTGATATATAATAAGCATTTTTTTAAACTGAATAACAAGTGCCGATTGACCGGTGATGGCTGAGTTGCTAGAGAGTCAACCTGGGACACTGAGGACCCACATTTGGAACCCCAAGGTCACTGGCTTGAGCACAAGCTAATCCAATTTGAATGCAGGCTCACCAGCTTGAACATGGGGTTGCTGGCTTGAGGTCAAAGGTCACTGGCTCAGCTTGTGCCACTGCCCCCTACCTCCCTGTCAAGTCACATATGAGAAGCAATCAGTGAACAACTGAAGTGTCACAACGAAAAATTGATGCTTCTCATCTCTCTCCTTTCATATCTCTCTCTCCCTCTCTCTCGCATGCAAGCACACATGACAAAAAGAATGTCACAAAAGTATTCATTCAACAAGTATTTATTTTACCACACACTGTTTAAAGCAGGGGTAGTCAACCTTCTTATATCTACTGCCCACTTTTGTATCTGTTAGTAGTAAAATTTTCTAACCGCCCACCAATTCCACAGTAATGGTGATTTATAAAGTAGGGAAGTAACTTTACTTTATAAAATTTATAAAGCAGAGTTACAGCAAGTTAAAGCATATAATAATAATTACCAATTACTTTATGTCGTATTTTCACTAAGTTTGGCAGAATAAATCTTTATAAAACAACTTACTATAGTTAAATTTATCTTTTAATTTATACTTTGGTTGCTCCACTACCGCCCACCATGAAAGCTGGAACACCCACTAGTGGGCGGTAAGGACCAGGTTGACTACCACTGGTTTAAAGAAACAAATGCTGCTCAGCCCTAGCCAGCTAGCTCAGCAGTAGAGCGTTGGCCTGGAGTGTGGAAGTCCCAGGTTCGATTCCCAGTCAGGGCACACAGGAGAAGTGCCCATCTGCTTCTCCACCCTTCCCCCTCTACTTTCTCTCATCTCTCTCTTCCCCTCCCACAGCCAAGGCTCCATTGGAGCAAAGTTGGCCCCGGGCACTGAGGATGACTCCATGGCCTCTGCCTCAGGCACTAGAATGGCTTCTTGGGTTGCAATAGAGCAGGGGTCCCCAAACATTTTACACAGGGGGCCAGTTCACTGTCCCTCAGACCGTTGGAGGGCCGGACTATAAAAAAAACTATGAACACTGCACATATCTTATTTTAAAGTAAAAAAACAAAACAGGAACAAATACAATATTTAAAATAAAGAACAAGTAAATTTAAATCAACAAACTGACCAGTATTGCAATGGGAACTATGCTCCTCTCACTGACCACCTATGAAAGAGGTGCCCCTCTGGAAGTGCGGTGGGGGTTGCATAAATGGCTTCAGGGGGCCAGAGTTTGGGGACCCTGCAATAGAGCAATGCCCCAGATGGGCAGAACATCGCTCCCTGGTCGGCATGCCAGGTGGATGCCAGTTGGGCGCATATAGGAGTGTCTCTGCCTCCCTGCTTCTCACTGCAGAAAAATACAAAAAACAATAACAAAAAAAAAAATGCTGCTCTGCCTGACCAGGCGGTGGCGCAGTGGATAGAGCGTCGGACTGGGATGCAGAGGACCCAGGTTTGAGACCCCGAGGTCGCCAGCTTGAGCGCGGGCTCATCTGGTTTGAGCAAAGCTCACCAGCTTGGACCCAAGGTTTCTGGCTCCAGCAAGTGGTTACTTGATCTGCTGAAGGCCCGCGGTCAAGGCACATATGAGAAGGCAATCAATAAACAACTAAGGTGTTGCAACGCGCAATGAAAAACTAATGATTGATGCTTCTCATCACTCTCCGTCCCTGTCTATCCCTATCTCTCTCTGAAAAAAAAAAAAAATGCTGCTCAAGAGCAGCTTACATTCTAGTATGGGGAAATGGACAAGAAAAAAATAAATGAAAAAATTATATAAAATATTAGAAGATGGTAAGTGCTATGGAGGAAAAACAAACAAGGAAGGGAGCTAGGAAGTGCTGGGGTGAGTTAGGCACTTTCGATTTCAAATTAAGGGATAAAGGAAGGCTTTAGTGAACAAATAGTGTTAAGCAAAGATTTGAATGAACTGTGGGAAGCGGACATAATGAACATCTAAGGGAAGTATTGCAGGCAGAAGAGAACATAAATGAAAAGACTCTGAAAGAGGAATATACTGAGCAGAGAAGATGGCAGACCAGCTTAGACGGCCATGGCAGGAAGAGGGGTTGTAAGCTGAGGGAACAGCATGTCAAAAGACAACTAATTTCTGAAAACACAGTCTTTTGAAACTTGCAAGTATTTTGACTGAGATAGAATATTACATATGTAAATAAAAGGATCTTTGTATGTCAGACATAAGAGATTAAATAAGTATTGTTTGGAGCCTAACTAGGTGGTGGCGCAGTGGATAGAGCATCGGACTGGGATGCGGAGGACCCAGGTTTGAGACCCCGAGGTCACCAGCTTGAGCGTGGGCTCATCTGGTTTGAGCAAAGCTCACCAGCTCCAGCCCAAGCTCGCTGGCTTGAGCAAGGGGTTACTCAGTCTCCTGTAGCCCCACGGTCAAGACACATATGAGAAAGCAATCAATGAACAACTAAGGTGCCTCAACAAAGAATTGATGCTTCTCATCTCTCTCCCTTCCTGTCTGTCTCTCTCTCTGTCTCTGTCACACACACACAAAAAAAGACAGTTTGGAAAGGAGAGAGACTGAGGGAAACAGATAGGAAGCTTTTGGAAGGTAGGACTTTAAGACATTATATGCATCCTGATAGATAAAATATGAAGTACAAATCATCTATAAAGTATTCTTAAAATTCTCAAAAACAGGCTTAGCCTGAATCTAACAAATAGTTCTCACTTCAAGTTCATAGTAAATACAGGGGATAAGGGGGCAAGTTAACCCCCAAGGAAGGTAACAGATCCAGAAAATAAGATATTTTACAAAGCAATTAACTGAGTTTCTTCAACAAGTCAACATAATCAAAATTTAAAAATTCTTCTACATTAAAAAAAGAGCAAATGCCATGTATCAACATTGCCTACATTTTGATTTGAACAAATAAACTATAAAAACATATTTTGGGAACAATTAAAGAAATATGAATATGAACTAGTTGATGATATTGAATTACTTCGTTTTACCTGATGTGGTTAGGTGGTTGTATTCCTTTTTAAGTCCCTTTTTTAATTTACTGAATTATTTAGGGAAAAATATTGTGATACTTCTAAAAACTTCGGGAAAATAAATAGAGGAAGCAATTTTGGCAAAACCGTTACAACCGTTTAGCCCCAGACGTGGGTACGTGGCGCTGTGTGTGGGACGGCTGAGGGGAACCCTGCAGGCAGCAGATCAGTGCGGTGCTGACCCAGTGGCCACCCAGGGCGCTGAGTCCTCAACCAGGGACTCTGAATACTGGAAGCTTCAGAGGAAAGGATTTGCATCATTTTATCTCCATCCAAAGTGCCTAGTACATGGAAGACAGTAAAAGATTGTCTTCCTTTTTATTTTGCAAAATTAACCTATTCTGCAGATGTGATACAACTCTTCAGCACACTCCCAGCAGGTCCTCAAGACCATCTTACCTTGTAATAATGTTCCAGGAGAATCCTGACTACTCCCTCCACACTTTCTGCCTCTACAGGCTTCCTGGCAAACTGAAGTAGGTACTGCAAAGCATCTGCTGGAGAGGTAGCTTTACATAGATCTATGTGGAGTGTAGCAGATTTACTTGGTTTTGTTAGTCGTAGTTTCTTAGTAGCAATTTCCTCCTGTTGTTGCTGCAAAGCAATAAGAAAATTAAGACATGAAAACCTAACTGAAAACAGAGTTGACAATTTTTATTAATTTATTGTGTTTACATAGATTCTAGTGTGCCCCCAAATTCATCCTCTCCTCCCCCGTGTTCCCCAGTACATCCCTTCGTCCTCCTCCCTGTAACACCCTCCTCCCATCCCTCCAGGATTTGCTTTTCTGCTCTCATCCCATCCTATCAGCCTATCATCCCCTTTCCCTCTGTCCGCTTTCCTTCTGGATCCTTTGATCCCGCCTCTGTCTCTATTCCGCTCCTCAGTTCATATTGTTCATATTTTACCTCACCTCATTTGACGGAAATAATTTTCTTTTATACCAAATAATATACTTAGATAATAGATCTAGCCTTAGGACAAAGCTGTGTTATGACCTGGAAAAGGGCACTGGATTGGAGACAAAATTATCAAGTCTTAATTTTGCTTTTCATTAGCTCCGACAACTTTGGGCAGATCAGTTAATTTTTCCAAGTCTCCCTTTATTGCTCTGTAAAGTGGGTCCACTAACATCTTGTTCTGCCTCTCATGGCATGATTAAAAAACTAGGGTCTTTGAAATCAGAATAATCTGGGTTCAATAACCACTTACCCATTCCTTCCCTATTCCATACAAATTCAGTCTTCAGTGTTATCTGGGCTACTGTTAGGTCAAAAGCTAGGAAAGATCCCTCCTCCCCCTCCCCCCAGAGAGTATATGAAGGGAGGACCAACCAGTATCTACAATCAACCATCAATAACAGTTTAGCCCTGGCCGGTTGGCTCAGTGTTAAAGTGTCAGCCGGGTGTGTGGAAATCCCAGGTTGGATTCCTGGTCAGGGTACACAGGAAAAGCGCCCATCTGCTTCTCCACCCTTGTCCCTCTCCTTCCTCTCTATCTCTCTCTTCCCCTCCCACAGCCAAGGCTCCATTGGAGCAAAGTTGGCCCAGGCGCTGAGGATGGCTCCATGGCCTCCACCTCCGGCACTAGAATGGCTCCCACCACAATGGAGCAATGCCCCAGATGGGCAGAGCATCGCCCCCTGGTGGGCATGCCGGGTGGATCCTAGTTGGGCACATGCGGGAGTCTGACTGCCTCCCCACTTCTAACGTTGGAAAAATACAAAAATAAAAACCAAAAAACAAACAAAAAATGTTTAGTGAGCCAGATTATCTCTGCCTTCAAAGAGCCCAGACTGCTGGAAAGATATGAACACTGGTACTTAGAGTACCACTGAGTGATACCGTACAAACCAGTGACTGTAACAGAGTGCAAGAAGCAGGGGAGGAAAAGATTATAAACCAGGCGTCCCCAAACTACAGCCCGCGGGCCGCAATGCGGCCCCGAGGCAATTTATCCAGCCCCCACTGCACTTCTGGAAGGGGCACCTCTTTCATTGGTGGTCAGTGAGAGGAGCACTGTATTTGGCAGCCCTCCAATGGTCTGAGGGACAGTGAACTGGCCCCCTGTGTAAAAAGTTTGGAGACCCCTGCTATAAACTCTTGCTGAGGTTTGAATTGGGTCTTAAGAGAAAAATATCTAAGTCCATTGGGTGGAGAAGAAAAAGAAAAGAATGGCATCCATTCTATGTAAATGAGACAATAAGTAAAAAAGTTAGGAGAGGTACAAACACGTGGCATGCTGGAGAAGGGGTGAGTAGTCTTGAGAAGTAGGAACAACAGAATGTTGGAAATAAAGTGACACTGCAGTGCCCTGACTGGGTGGTAGCTCAGCTGGTTAGAGCATCATCCCAATATGCCAAGGCTGTAGGTGTGATCCCTGGTCAAGGCACATATAAAAAACAACCAATGAATGCATCAATAAGTTGGACAACAAATCAATGTTTCTCTCCCCCCCCCCCTTCTACTCTCTCTAAAAATAAAATAAAATTGGGTTGGTATGATCAGATCCAGGTAAGATAGTACAACTCAGTAAATACAGTGTAGGGCAAAAGTAGGCTTACAGTTGTTCATATGGAAAATATTACAATTAATAAATAACAAGCCCTGGCTGGTTGGCTCAGTGGTAGAGCGTCGGCCTGGCATGCAGGAGTCCCGGGTTCGATTCCCGACCAGGGCACACAGGAGAAGCGCCCATCTGCTTCTCCACTCCTCCTCCTCTCCGTCTCTCTCTTCCCCTCCCACAGCCAAGGCTCCAATGGAGCAAAGTTGGCCCGGGCGCTGAGGATGGCTCTGTGGCCTCTGCCTCAGGCACTAGAATGGCTCTGGTTGCAACAGAGCAACGCCCCAGATGGGCAGAGCATCGCCTCCTGGTGGGTGTGCCGGCTGGATTCTGGTCAGTCGCATGTGGGAGTCTGTCTGACTACTTCCCCGTTTCCAACTTCAGAAAAAATACAAAAAAAAACACAACAATACAAGATTAAAGCCTGTGTTTTGAATACTCACAACTGTAAACCTACTTTTGTCCCACCCTGTATTGGCAACTAATGATTATATAAAAAACTGTAAAGCCTTAAGAATAAAATACAATTCATTAAAGGAAAAAAACACAACCCTATGAATGTACTTAATGCCACTGAACTGGTTAAAAATGGTTAAAACGGTAAATTTTGTTATGTGTATTTTTCCACAACTTTTTTAAAAAGTGAGCAAAGGAAACAGCCAGAAAATCCAGAAAGCAAGCCATAGAAAAGAGACTGTGAAGTTAGAAAAGCTTTTCTTAATCTTGACTCACTCTAAAAGGTCAGGAAAACTAATTTCACATAAAAAGGAGCAAAAAAAAAAAAAAAAGCCAAGGTTAAATCCCAAAGTTATTTTAAGAACAAGAGTAAGGAGCAAACTAACTTGCCTACAGACAGCAAAAATATGCTACAAAAAAATGTGTCCACAAAACAAAATTGAAAGGAAGTGATGATACAGCTGTAATGAATACTGTCAAATCATGGACAGCTAGGGAGTTTGACTAGGGAATTTGTGTGTGTGTGTGACAGAGACAGAGAGAGGTACAGACAGACAGGAAGGGTGAGAGATGAGAAGCATCAATTCTTCGTTGCAGCTCCTTAGTCTCCTTAGTTGTTCACTGACCGCTTTCTCCTATGTGCCTTGATCAGGGGGTTGCAGCAGAGTGAGTGACCCCTTGCTCAAGCCAGTGACATTTGGTCTCAAGACAGAAACCATGGGGTCATGTCCATGATCCCACACTCATGGCTAGGGGATTTTTATGAAAAGAAAGAGCCACAAGAGAGGAAGACTAGATTTATCAGTGCAATTACCTCTTTGTAGTATAAATCACATATATGCTGTTTTCTCTCCCACTTGCCTGTCAGCTCTTCAAGGACAGGGACCTAACATGTATTGGACATGATAGCTCAACTTTCATATACCTGTTGCATAGTAACCACTCATTCACTCGATAAACTCTTGTTGAAGGAATGAATGAAATAATTAAGGATCAGTTTCCTGATGGGTGGCCTAAATCTTGCTATTCTACACGTAAAAGGATCTAAGAAGAGTGGTCTATGGCTCTGAGGATGCTACTGATCCATCGGCATCAAATGGGGGCTTGCCAGAAATACAGATTATTGCGACTTACTGACTAGAACCTACATTTTAATCAGATCTTCAGGTGATTAGTTTACACAGAAAGTCTGTGAAGCACGACACAAGAGATGACTTTGGATCAATCTCTACTTTAGCAGTGACATCTACGAGGAAACACATGAGGAATCACTGACTACTCTGCCACAGGCTGGGCTCAGCAGTTAAACAACTCTAAAGGAGGAAGCTGCCTTCCTTCCCAGGTGAGCTGTTCCACCAAAGCAGTTCCAGCCAGAGGAAGCCTGTGACCCTCGCTTGTTTTGACTGGGCCTCGAGGATTGGCAGACGTTATCTTCAAACCCCTTAGAGCTCTGCATAGCCAATTAGTCCCTGGGCACTTTTTTTGGTAACGGAGCTGGGAGCAGGGTAAGGGCGTTGGGGGGCTCCGCCACTAATTGGTTCTGTGTCCCTTGTACAGCTCCAGAAGTTTCGAAGTCCACATCTGTAAAGGGGGACGCTAATGTAACCTGAATAAAATAGGATAACGGATATATGTTCGTAAGTTATAAAGTGGTTTTTGTTTCTGCTAATATGTATATTTTAAGTGCCAGACTGCACATATTAGTTGATAATTATGACAACAGTAGCGGCCAACGAACACGCCCACTAAAGTGTAGACTCCAAGAGCCCTATCAAAGGAGTCGGCGCTCAATTCAAGCTCGTGGCGCCTGTTCTGAAAAAGTGCCTGGATCGTGGGTAACCTTCCCCTAACCGCGACCGGTCCCGGGACCTTTCCTTCCGGAGCTTACCTGAACCACCTTGGTGAATTCCTCGTACACCCGCTTCTTAAGATGCGCCGCCATGGCTGCCCGTGGACTCTCTCAGCTTCCGTACTTGATGGTGGGGTGGGGGGGGGGTGGGGGGGAGAAATAAAGGAATCCGGAAAACCAGCTTGAGGAACCCGCCACCGTCCCACAAGACAGTGGGATTCCAGGAAAGAGAGGCCGCTTCCGGCTACTCGACTGCCCTACTGCAGTACGGCTGGATAAGGCTGCCTACGCCTCGTGCGCTGGGGAAACGGAAACGAGAGCGTAGCGTGGGGAGGAAGGAAGCGCAAGGTAAAGGGCGGAGGCGCGGCGAAGCAGAGGTAGAAGCAAAACGTGGAGCTTCGTACCGATTTTGAGTACCGGGAGAACGACGGAGAGGGGCCGAGGTGACGTTCGCAACATCCTTTGCTGTTCACATTCTGTGTGCTGCTTGTAACTTCCCTGTATCTTCCAAAAGCTTTCCTTTTGGACAGTCTGCGCCTCGCCTGCCCTGGCCTGGGGTGCTTTATTCTGTTTCTTCACTGCAGTTGTTCAAAAGCTACCCATCTTTTCAGGAATCAACACGTCCTCAGATAGCCATAATGTAGTGGAAAGAATCCTCAGGTCAAGTATCAAGCAACAATGCTTCAAACTACAACTGGCACTTAATAAAAAGTAGCTTCAACTACAAATGGGCTGGTAACACCTGACAAATGTAATGACAGTGGGATGAGATAGTGCAAAACAGTTTACAGACTGTGACATGTAGTTCACGTGTTAGTGTTAATAAATCCAAGGTCAGTTTTACGTTGTACAGTAAACTTAACCTGTTCATTGTTACGACTTTTGAGAGCGTTAATGTTGGATGCTTAGAAAAAGCAGGCATGAAACTAATACAAAGTAATTCATTTAATGTAACTAATTAAGAAAGAAAAAGCATCAGATTGATGGGTACAGAGACCCAAAAATGCATTTACCTTTCAAGGTAAATGTCTTTACCCTCAAGGTTCTACAGTCTAACTGGGGAGAGTAACACCCAAGCTGATAAGTAGTGGGTAACCGAATTGTGCTGGATAACAGAGGAATGTGGTTCAAATAGACCTAACTTCAGGATGTCTCAGGCAAGTTTTAACAGTTTTAATACACCTTGAAAATATAGTCATATCCCGGAGCTGTTGCAGGTTTTCGGTTCCAGGGCACTGCAATAAAGCAAATATTGCAATAAAGTGAGTCACATGAAGTTTTGGTTTCCCAGTGCATACAAAAGTGTGTTTATACTTTAATATATAAATATGCAATAGCATTATGTCTTAAACCAGGGGTCCCCAAACTTTTTACACAGGGGGCCAGTTCACTGTCCCTCAGACCATTGGAGGGCCGGACTATAAAAAAAACTATGAACAAATCCCTATGCACACTGCATATACCTTATTTTAAAGTAAAAAAACAAAACAGGAACAAATATAACATTTAAAATAAAGAACAAGTAAATTTAAATCAACAAACTGACCAGTATTTCAATGAGAACTATGCTCCTCTCACTGACCACCAATGAAAGAGGTGCCCTTTCCGGAAGTGCGGTGGGGGCCGGATAAATGGTCCCAGGGGGCCGCATGTGGCCCGCGGGCCATAGTTTGGGGACCCCTGTCTTAAACAATGTACTGCCTTAATTTTAAAATACTTTATTGCTTAAAAAATGCCATCATTTGAGCCTTCAGGCAAGTCATAATCTTTCTGCTGGTGGAGAGTTTTCAATTTGTAAGAGATGTAATAAAGTGAAAGATGACAAAAGGAGGTATGCCTATGCTAAGTTTTTCAGAAAGGAAGGCATCCCAGACCACAAAGACTTCTGCATATACAAATACATCGAGTTTGGCCCTGGCAGTTTGGCTCTGTGGCATGTCTACCTGGCATGTGGCAGTCTTGGGTTTGATTCCCAGTTAGGGCACAGAAGAAGCTACCATCTGCTTCTCTTCCCCTCCCCGTTCTATCTCTCTTCCCCTCCCACAGCCATGGCTCAATTGATTTGATGGCCTAGATGTTGAGTATGACTCCATGGAGTTCCTCCTCAAGCACTAAAAATAGCTCAGTTGCAAGCATTGGCCCCAGGCGGGGGTCTCTGGATGGATCCCAGTTGGGACACATGCGGGAGTCTATTTCTCTATCTCCCCTACTCACTAAAAAAGAAATAATATATATATACATGTATATATATATTGAATAAGATGTAAAGCACTTAGCAAATAGTATCTTTAATAACTATTAGCAATTAGCCTGACCAGGAGGTGTCACAGTGGATAGAGTGTTGGATTGGGAGGCGGAGGACCCAGGTTCGAGACCCCGAGATCGCCAGCTTGAGCACGGGCTTATCTGGTTTGAGCAAAAGCTCACCAGCTTGGACCCAAGGTCACTGGCTTGAGCAAAGGGTTACTCGGTCTGCTGTAGCCCCATGGTCAAGGCACATATCAGAAAGCAATCAATGAACAACTAAGGTGTCAATGAAAAACTAATGATTGATGCTTCTCATCTCTCTCCGTTCCTGTCTGTCTGTCCCTATCTATCCTTCTCTCTGACTCTTTCTGTCTCTGTGAAAAATAAATAAATATTAGCAACTATTATTATCATTACCATATTCTATCAAATCTAAGCTGCCAGGAATTGTTAAAAAAAAAACACATTATTTTATATAACACATTAAGAAAACAGTGCTGAAATTAAAAAGTTTTTTTCTTCTCTTTTTCCTTTTTTTTAGAGAAAGACAGACAGGAAGGAAACATCAACTCGTAGTTGCAGCACTTCAGTTCTTAACTGATTGCTTCCCATACATGCCTTGACCAGGGGCTCTAGCTGAGCCAGTGACTCCTTGCTCAAATGAGCCAGCAACTTCAGGGTTTCAAATTTGTGTCCTCAGCTTTCCAAGCCAACGCTTTATCCACTGTGCCATGGCCTAGTCAGGCGATGACTGTATTTTTTTAGTGAAAGTGTTCCTCCCATGTGGACTAAGTACTTGTAATTCTCTGAACCCAAGAATTCATAAGTGAGTTACTAGGTATAAAAGTGACAAGAAACCCTGGCCGGTTGGCTCAGCGGTAGAGCGTGGGCCTAGCGTGCGGAGGACCCGGGTTCAATTCCCGGCCAGGGCACACAGGAGAAGCGCCCATTTGCTTCTCCACCCCTCCGCCTCACTTTCCTCTCTGTCTCTCTCTTCCCCTCCCGCAGCCAAGGCTCCATTGGAGCAAAGATGGCCCGGGCGCTGGGGATGGCTCTGTGGCCTCTGCCTCAGGCACTAGAGTGGCTCTGGTCGCAACATGGCGACGCCCCGGAGGGGCAGAGCATCGCCCCCTGGTGGGCAGAGCATCGCCCCTGGTGGGCGTGCCGGGTGGATCCCAGTTGGGCGCATGCGGGAGTCTGTCTGTCTCTCCCTGTTTCCAGCTTCAGAAAAATGAAAAAAATAAAAATTAAAAAAAAAAAAGTGACAAGAGCCACTCCTAATGCAACCCCTTCATTCTCAAACTGGTGTATTCTGTGGGAGAAACTATACTATATTTTAGTTGTTGGTTTAAGTCAGCGATTCTCAGCCTTTTTCATCTCATGGCACATTAATTACTAAAATTTTGTGACACCAAAAAAAATTTTTTTTGCTAATCTGACTAAAAAATAGGTATAATTTATATTCACTCAAACCAGATGGCTATTGTGTAGTCTGTTATTTTTTATTTTACAATTTAAAAGAAATAAGGTCAGTGCCCCTAACTAAGTAACGCAGGTATTGAATGTTTTAAAAATTCTTGTGGGGCCCTGGCCAGTTGGCTCAGCAGTAGAGCGTCGGCCTGGCATGCGGGGGACCCGGGTTCGATTCCCGGCCAGGGCACATAGGAGAAGCGCCCATTTGCTTCTCCACCCCCATCCCCCTCCTTCCTCTCTGTCTCTCTCTTCCCCTCCCGCAGCAAAGGCTCCATTGGAGCAAAGATGGCCCGGGCGCTGGGGATGGCTCCTTGGCCTCTGCCCCAGGCACTAGAATGGCTCTGGTCGTGGCAGAACGACACCCCTGGTGGGCAGAGCATCGCCTTCTGGTGGGCAGAGCATCCCCCCTGGTGGGCGTGCCAGGTGGATCCCGGTGGGGCGCATGCGGGAGTCTGTCTGACTGTCTCTCCCCGTTTCCAGCTTCAGAAAAATACAAAAAAATAAAATACAAAAATACAAAAAAATAAAAAAAATTCTTGTGGAACACAGGTTGAAAGTCGTTGGTATAAGGCATATACCACAAGCCTGTAAGATAGCACCCCAAATTCCCAATATGTTGTCTCTCAACTGGCACCATAACTGAATCTGCCAAAGGTCATCACATTGTTTTTATAATAGCAACTACATCTGAGTGATGGGGTACCTGGAAAGACCAATGAGTTTCTTTGCCAAAATTCTTTCACCATACAGTAAGCTCCTTAATCAGAAACAATGTGTG
This sequence comes from Saccopteryx bilineata, assembly GCF_036850765.1. Lineage (NCBI taxonomy): Eukaryota > Metazoa > Chordata > Mammalia > Chiroptera > Emballonuridae > Saccopteryx > Saccopteryx bilineata. The sequence goes on along the minus strand of NC_089490.1, from coordinate 342,875,009 downwards.
AAATACCATATTTCTCTATGTATAAGCCGCACCCTTTTTTTAAAATTTGGGGTCGAAAAACTGGGTGCATCTTATACAGTGATTGTAAATTTTTTATTTGCCATTCTTGCTTTTTCACGCGGATGAGTTTTATGAATTTATGATGAATAAAAATTGAAGTTCATTTATATAATTTTTTTCCTTCAAATTTCAGGCCCCCAAATTAAGTGCGTCTTATACATGAGGAAATACAGTAACATGAAAATGATTAGGGAACCACAAATGGTAGGGCTGGCAGAAACACTGCAGTTAGGTGTAATAGTTAGGGTTCCACGAGAAAATAGAACCAACAGGATGGATGGATGGATGATGATAGATAGATAGATAGATAGATAGATGGTATTAGGCTAATATATATATATAGGCTAGTATAACAATTCAAAGACTGAGTAGCTTATAGACAACAGAAATTTATTTCTCAGTCCTGGAGGCTGGGAAGCCCAAGGTCAAGGTGCAGACAGATTTAGTCTTGAGAGCTCACTTCCTGGTTCATAGCTGTCTTCTCATGTCCACACATGGAAAAAGAGTTGAGGGAGCTCTCAGGGATTCTTTTATAAAGGCACTAATCCCATTCATGAGGGCTCTACTCTTATGACTTAATCATTTCCCAATTTCCCTACCTCCTAATACCATCACATTGGGGGTTATGATTTAAACATATAAATGGCCAGGAGTAGGGGGAGGAAGACATTTAGTGTATAGCAATAGGAAAGTCAAATTTGATTCTGGAATATATATTTCTGTGAGAATAAATCATTCCTCCCTCCCTAATGGAAAGGGTCAGCATGTAGTAGAATGATTGCAAAATTATCCCCAATTCTTCCCATCTATGTTTGTAAACCCCTTGAAATGTAGCTTTGAAGCCACTTCCATTAAGAGATGAAATCTGGGCCTGACCTGTGGTGACGCAGTGGATAAAGCGTCAACCTGGAACACTGAGGTCACCGGTTCAAAACCCTGGGCTCGCCCAGTCAAGGCACATATGAGAGTTGATGCTTCCTGCTCCTCCCCCCTTCTCTCTCTGTCTCTTTCTCTCCTCTCTCTAAAATGAATAAATAAATAAAAAAAGAGATGAAATCTGGCCTGACCAGGCGGTGGTGCAGTGGATAGAGCGTCGGACTGGGATGTGAAGGACCCGGGTTCGAGACCCCGAGGTTGCCAGCTGGAGCGCGGGTTCATCTGGTTTGAGCAAAAGCTCACCAGCTTGGACCCAAGGTTGCTGGCTTGAGCAAGGGGTTACTCGGTCTGCTGAAGGCCCACAGTCAAGGCACATAGGAGAAAGCAATCAATGAACAACTAAGGTGTCACAATGAAAAACTTAATGATTGTTGCTTCTCATCTCTCTCCGTTTCTGTCTGTCCCTATCTATCCCTCTCTCTGACTCTCTATAAAAAAAAAAAGAGAGAGAGAGAGAGAGAGATGAAATCTGGCCCTGGGTGTGTGTGAAAGTCCCAAGTTCAATTCCCAGTCAGGGCACACAGGAGAAGCAACCATCTGCTTCTCTATCCTTCCCCCTCCCAGTTCTCTCTCTCTCTCTCTCTCTCCCTCCTTCTCCCACAGCCATGGCTCAAATGGCTTACCTCAAGCAAATTGGCCCCAGATGCTGAGGATGGCTCCATGGCCTGTTTCAGGCACCAAAATAGCTCGGTTGCCAAGCAATGGAGCAAGCTGCAGATGGGCAGAGTATTGCCCCATAGGGGGCTGGCCAGGTGGGTCTTGGTCAGGGCGCTACTGGGAGTCTGTCTTTCTGCCTTCCCGTCTCCCACTTAAATTAAGAAAAAAAAAAGAGATGAAATCTGTATCCTCACCTTTTGAATTGGACTAGCCTTATGCCTGGCCAGTAAAATGTGGCAGAGGTGACAGTGTTAGTTTTGAGCCTAAGCCTCAAGGTCAATCCACATACCAATTTTCCAGGCTTTTTTTTTTTTCTTCAAACCTTAAAATTGTCATAAGTCCAACCTAGCCTGTTTTTTGTTGTTGTTGTTCCATGTGGAATAAAGCTAAGTTGACCCAACTGAGGCCATTTAGACCAGCCCTAGCCCAGCTGATCCACCATCTGACTAAAGATGTGTAAGTGAGCCCAACTAGGACCAGAAGAACTGCCCAGTCTGTAGGCTTATGGGAAATGGTTGTAGTCTTCGTGTGTGTGTGTGTGTGTGTGTGTGTGTGTGTGTGTGTATGTCAGACAGAGACAGAGACAGGGACAGGTAGGAAGAGAGAGAGAGGAGAAGCATCAATTCTTCATTGCAGCACTTTAGTTGTTCATTGAACGCTTTCTCATATGCTTTGACCAGGGGGCTACAGCAGAGCAAGTGACCCCTTGCTCAAGCCAGCAACATTTGGGCTCAAGCCAGCAACCCTGCACTCAAGCCAGCAACCTTGGGGTTTTGAACCTGGGTCCTCTGTATCCCAGTCTGACTCTAGCCACTGCGCCACTGCCTGGTCAGGTAATGTTTATAGTCTTAAGTTAAGTTTAGGGGCCAGGATGTTGTCATGTGGTCAGTCAGTCCCTTAATTGCTAAGTCTACTTGCTACAACAGAAAGGGGAAGAGAATGGATGGGGAGAAAGGCAGAAAATGATGAGGAAAATAAATAGAGAATTTTTTTTAAAGAGGTACTGTAGCCTGACCAGGCGGTGGTGCAGTGGATAGAGCATCAAACTGAAATGTGGAGGACCCAGGTTCGAGACCCCGAGGTCACCAGCTTGAGTGCGGGCTCATCTCATTTGAGCAGGGCTCACCAGCTTGAGCCCAAGGTCGTTGGTTTGAGCAAGGGGTTACTCAGTCTGCTGTAGCCCCCCAGTCAAGGCACATATGAGAAATCAATCAATGAACAACTAAGGAACTGCAACGAAGAATTGATGTTTCTCATCTCTCTCTGTTCCTGTCTGTCTGTTCCTATCTGTCCCTTTCTCTGACTCTTGAAAAAAAAAATAAATTCAATTGGTTTATATATATATATAAAAAAAAAGTCTGCCAGCTGGGAAGAGAGGACACTACCGCTGGAGTCTCAATTCCCTCCTCTGCGGGTAGCACAGGATTTGGGTCAGCTCTAGGACCTGTAAGTCAGCTACCTCTTCTCCCGAGCCTCCATTTCTTTCCTCCATCTCTGAAATACAGGCAGTTTGTTCCTCATGGAGCTGTTGAGAGGACATGCCCACTCAGTGTCTGGCTTAAAGGAAAGATTTGCCTGCCTCCCTCCCTCCCTCCCTCCCTCCCAGTTTTGATTCCCAGTCAGGGCACACAGGAGAGGCGACCATCGGCTCCTCCATCCCTCCTCTTCCTCTTTCATTCTCTCTCCTCTATTCCCATCCTGCAGCCCTGGCTCAGTTGATTCAAGTACTGTACATAGGCCCCAGGCACTGAGGATGGCTCCATTGAGCCTCCTCCTCCAGCGCTAAAAATAGCTCGGTTGCCAGCGGCCCCACATAGGCCGAGCATTGGCCCCAAATGGGGATTACTGAGTGGATTCCAGTCAGGGCACATGGGGAGTCTTTCTACTCTCAGTTAAAAAAAAAAAAAGGTACTTGAGCAGAACAACGTAGACCTGACGACCTGGCACAGTGCTATGGACTTGGGTGTCTTCAGGAGGGAAATCGCAAAGGTTTTACTCTGAGTTTTCCCTTTGGGTTACAGTGACAGCTATATTTAGCATTCAGTTTTATGTTTTCCTCCTCTGAATCTTTAATTTTCTTAATCTCAACAGATCTGAAAAGTCTTATATACCCCTGCAAATGAACACAGATGGTATTTTATCTTTACATTTTTACTTTGGTTTATACTTTTTTTTTTTTTTTTTTTTGTATTTTTCTGAAGCTGGAAATGGGGAGAGACAGTCAGACTCCCGCATGCGCCCAACCGGGATCCACCCGGCACGCCCACCAGGGGCAACGCTCTGCCCACCAGGGGGCGATGCTCTGCCGCTACCAAAGCCACTCTAGCGCCTGGGGCAGAGGCCAAGGAGCCATCCCCAGCGCCCGGGCCATCTTTGCTCCAGTGGAGCCTTGGCTGCAGGAGGGGAAGAGAGAGACAGAGAGGAAGGAGGGGAGGGGGGTGGATAAGCAAATGGGCGCTTCTCCTATGTGCCCTGGCCGGGAATCGAACCCGGGTCCCCCGCACGCCAGGCCGACGCTCTACCACTGAGCCAACCGGCCAGGGCCTTGGTTTATACTTTTTAAAATTGATTTTAAAAAGAAAGGAAGGGTGGAGGACATCAATTTGTTGTTCCACTTATTGTTGTACTTATGGATGGTTGATTCTTACATGTGCCCTGACTGGGGATCAAACCACAATCTTGATATATTGAGATGATGTTCTAGCTAACTGAGCTACATGGCCAGGGTCCACAGATAGTATTTTAAACTATTAATGTGCCTTACTATTTTGCTTTTTTTGTTATGGAAAAGGAAGGGAACAAATGGCATTATTGGGTATGCAAATTTAATTTCTGTACTTCTAGTTTATACCTTTTGGGATAATTTTTTTATAGTCCTATAAACCCCACCACCTCAAATTCTTTCTGGAGCAAAGATTTAATTAAATTGTATTGCCTTTCTGTGGCGCAGTGGCTAGAGCATCGATCTGGGATGCTGAGGACCCAGGTTTGAAACCCCAAGGTCGCTAGCTTGAGCACGGGCTCATAGACATGACCCCATGGTCGCTGGCTTGATCCCAAAGGCCACTAGCTTGAACCCCAGATCGCTGACTTGAGCAAGGGGTCACTGGCTCGGCTGGAGCCCACCTCCCCCATCATTGCACATATGAGAAAGTAATCAATGAACAGCTAAAGTGCCACAATAAGTTGATGCTTCTCATCTGTCTCCCTTCCTATCTGTCTGTCCCTATCTCTCACTTTAAAAAAAAAAAAAAAGGTATTTGTCTTTTTTTTTTAAGGTATTGTCTTTAATGAGCACTCCTTCCTGGTAATTTTAAGCTATCTATAATTTTTTATTGAATTTATTGGGGTAACATTGGTTAACAAAATTATATAGGTTTCAGGTGTGCAATTTTTTTTTCTTTTACAGAGACAGAGAGAGAGAGGGATAGATTGGGACAGACAGACAGGAACAGAGAGAGATGAGAAGCATCAATCATTAGTTTTTATTTATTTATTTATTTATTTATTCATCTTACAGAGGAGAGGGAGAGACAGAGAAGAGACAGAGAGAGAGAAAAGGGAGGAGCTGGAAGCATCAACTCCCATATGTGCCTTGACCAGGCAAGCCCAGGGTTTCGAACTGGCGACCTCAGCATTTCCAGGTCGACGCTTTATCCACTGCGCCATCACAGGTCAGGCAATCATTAGTTTTTCATTGCAACACCTTAGTTGTTCATTGATTGCTTTCTCATATGTGCCTTGACCGCGGGCCTTCAGCAGACGGAGTAGCCCCTTGCTGGAGCCAGCGACCTTGGGTCCAAGCTGGTGAGCTTTGCTCAAACCAGATGAGCCTGTGCGCAAGCTGGCAACCTCAGGGTCTTGAACCTGGGTCCTCCACATCCCAGTCGGACGCTCTATCCACTGCGCCACCGCCTGGTCAGGCTCAGGTGTACAATTCTATAATAAGTCTATATATTGTATTCTGTGTCACCCAAAGTCATCTCCTTCCGTCACCATTTATTTATCTGCTCTTTACCCTCTTCTACCTTCCCATATCCCCCTTCCCCTCTGGTAATCACCATACTGTTGTCAGTGTCTGTGAGGTTTGTTTGTTTTTGTTTTGTTTTTCTTAATTCCTTTACCCAGCCCCCCAAAGTCCCTCCCCTCTGACAATTGTCTGTTCTCTGTATCTATGAGTCTGTTTCTGTTTTGTTTGTTTTGTTCATTAGATTCCACATAAAAGTGAAATCATACAGTATGAAATCATACATATTTATATTTTTATAAATATAACTTTAATTTCTTCATAATATGGCATTATACAGATGGAATGTAACTAACTTATTTCCAATTATAAGTTAAGTGGGGTAAAATAGTATGTTATCTTAATTGTATTATGGATTGGGAGCTGGAGGAGGATATTGGAATTGCCTTTGTTTAATAAAATAGTTTGGTAAATTGCTTAGGAAGAGAGTCAGATCCGAGCGGATGCAGGCTAAAGCCAAAGCAATAAAAAAAGGTAGCTAAACTGGAACATGGTCTTCTGTTGGTAAATAATAGGGCTGGTGGAAACTTGGCATGCCTTTAAAGCCTTTTCAGAACTGGCACTCTGTCATTTCCACTCGTACCCCATTGACCAGATTAAATCATCAGACCATGCAGTAAGTCAGTGGGGTGGGGAAAATTACTCCCACCTTTTGAGAAGCATGTCAAAAACAGGATGGGAAGAAACAAAAAGAAATAAATAAATCTTAGTGGAAAGCCTTTAGTGATGTGGGTGACTAACACACTTTTAAGAATAGATATATCCAGGCCTGACCTGTGGTGGCGCAGTGGATAAAGCGTCGACCTGGAAATGCTGAGGTCGCCGGTTCGAAACCCTGGGCTTGCCTGGTCAGGGCACATATGGGAGTTGATGCTTCCTGCTCCTCCCCCTTCTCTCTCTCTCTCTGTCTCTCTCTCTGTCTCTCTCTCCTCTCCCTCTCTCTCTCCTTTCTAAAATGAATAAATTAAAAATTAAAATTAAAAAAAAAAAGTTTAAAAAAAAAAAAAAAAAAGAATAGATATATCCAATATTCAATTTGGAATTTTTTTCATTTGCGTTGTAAACTCTCTCCCCTTTATTTGTCTGTATTTTCCACAATCTGCTATATGCACAAATAGCTTATAGGAGTGAATTTGTAAAAATGAAGAAAAAGATGTGTTAAATATGGGTGAGCATTGCGCAGAACAACAACAACAGGTTCAAGAAATCTTAAGTGATCCCTATGCTGAATGAATCCAGCAGGCACAGAGAACCAGAGCGGACCATAAGAAGACAAGCTCTCTGGGAATGTGCAAAAATCATGGGGAAGTCAATGACCTTCCCATAATTAACGAAATTGAGATTTTAAGAAATTCTGTCGGCCTTTTGGCTAAGATTAAGTGTAGAAATTCTGTTTACATCTTAAGAAGCAGAGGGGTCTCCTTGAAATCCTATCATTCATAAGTACTGATCAAAGGGCATGAACTTTTTTTCAGGCTCTTGATAATGTTGAACTACTTCAGGATAAAAAGTTCAAACAGATATTCAGGATTTTTCCACTTTACATTGTCAGCCATATTAAATACCAAAAAAGGAAAACATAAAACAAACTTTGAAAATAAGAAAAAATACAAGCAGATGCATTACTAAATTGTTACGCTTGTGGAAAATGACTTTGTTATGAGCAATTTTATGTTTAAATTTGAAACTCCCTGACTCAGTATCGATTTCTTAAACCTTGACAGTTAAATTTGCCCTTCAGTCATGGGGAACTTAGGATAGCTGAGTCACTCTTCTAGGCAGGGAAGGGGCCATCTATTCCAGACCTGAACTTGGAGCAGGATGAATGTTTAGATTTACAAGCAGAACCTGAAACAGTCTCTTATGCAAGTGTGATGTACACAGGAAGGGAAGTGCGGGAAGCAGGGTAGAATAGAGGAGAAACACTAAGCAAGAATGTGGTGGCAGGTGAAAATTGACTTCAGCCTGACCAGGTGAATGCACAGTGGATAGAGCGTCAATCTGGAATGCTGAGCACCGAGGTTTGAAACCCCAAGGTTGCCGGCTTGAGCGTGGGATCATAGACATGACTCTATGGTCACTGGCTTGAGTCCAAAGGTCACTGGCTTGAAACCCAAGGTCTCTGGCTTGAGCAAGGGGTCACTCATTCTTCTGTGCTCCCCCTCTCCCCCCCCCCTTGTCAAGGCACATAGAGAAAGCAATCAATGAACAACTAAGGAGACTAAGGAACTGCAATGAAGAATTGATGCTTCTCATCTCCCTGTCTATCTGTTCCTCTCTCTGTCTCTGTGACAAAAAAAGAAAAAAGAAAATTGACTTCAATATGATCCCACAAAGAGCTCCAAACAGGAACTGTAGTAGAGTTGGTTCCTCCCTGAGGTGAGGGGAGACACACAAACAAAAGGGCAATTCTTTTCTAGGTCAGATCTTTTTTATTTATTTATTTATTTATTTTTATTTTGAGTGTTCATTCATTTATTTACACCTATTTTAATCCTAGATTATTTAATAATAACCCTTCTTAAAACACGCCTTTGTATTTTTTTTTATAAATAAATTTTTATTTAAATGGGGTGACATCAATAAATCAGAGTACATATATTCAAAGAAAACATTTCCAGGTTATTTTGTCATTTAGTTCTGTTGCATACCCATCTGTTTGCATACCCAAAGAGAGATTGTCCTCCGTCACCCTCTATCCAGTTTTCTTTGTACTCCTCCTCCTCCCCCCTCCCTCCTTCCCTCCCCCCACCCCCCGTAACCACCACACTCCTGTCCATGTCTCTTAGTCTCACTTTTATGTCCCACCAATGTATGGAATCCTGCAGTTCTTGTTTTTTTCTGATTCGCTTATTTCGCTCTGCATAATGTTATCAAGATTCCACCAATCTGCTGTAAGTGATCCGATGTCATCATTTCTTCTAGCTGACTAGTATACCATGGTGTATATGTGCCCCATCTTCTTTATCCAGCCTTCTTTTTTTTTTTTACAGTGATTAAAAGCCTTTAAGCAAACTCTTGGCCAATACAGCAAGAATCCCTAAAAGAGTAGTGTCCTTAACATGTTCACCAAGTCCAAGTTGGCCCCATCACCATGTCAAATCCCTGAAAAATGCAACCCAACCACAGTTCAGTCTGTAGGATCTGTCACAGGGAGCAGGAGTCGAGGAAAAGTCCACATCCAGGAAAAGTCCACATGGCACTGGAATTGTTGTCACCATTCTATACTTTGCAGCTCATGTCCAAGTCCCAGTGACCGCTGCTTCTAGCTGGTAATGATTCAGGTAGACTGGAGAAGCCATTTGCAGCATGTGTGGAGATGGAGCTTCTGTTTTCCTCTGCCTGGAGAGATGAGACCAGGTAGCTTTTCCCTGGAGCTCTGCGACTGTGGCATGGTAAAGAGAACCTTGGGATACCCTAAGCAGTCTCGGTGTGGCTTCTTCAGTGTTCTTTGGTTGAAGAGTCCTCTTAGTTTAGTCCAATGTTGGTTTTTCCAGATGATAGTTCCAAAAATTAGTTTGTATTCCACTTTGGTTCTGGGAGGTAGATGTTGGTACGTCCGCCTACTCCAGCGCCATCTTGTCTCTCTCTAGGTCAGATCTTAATTACAGCACATCAGAATCACCTGGAGGCCTTGTTAAAACAGATTGCTGGGCCAACACTCAATTTCTGCTTCAGTAGGTCTGAGGTGGGGAACAAGTATTTATTTCTAAGAAGTTCCCGGGTGTTGGCTGATGCTGCTGGTCCAGAGACCACACTTTGAGAACCACTGTTCTAAAGACAGGATGGCTGGGAGGCTTTAGCAGCCAACACAGCATCTGGGAAAGACCTGAGGGGCATATACTATGGGTACTAGCTTGGCATTTTCCTCACAAAGGCACACACCTGGGCCAGAGGATTGGCTGAGGCTGGGTGAACTGCATTTTTAGATCAGACTATCTCAATTCATAGTGTCCTATTATATTCCTGTTGACACCCTGCATCTCCAGCCAAAGCATTTTTGAAACAGTCCAACTCATCTCAGCCTTGCCATTGGTCTTCAAGGGAAGCATCTGGCAGGTACAGGAGGCTGTAACAAGGAAGCGGTTGCTAGTGGTCGGCAAACTCAGTCAACAGAGCCAAATATCAACAGTAGAATGATTGAAATTTCTTTTGAGAGCCAAATTTTTTAAACTTAAACTATATAGGTAGGTACATTCCTTATCGAGGTAGTGCCTGCATGTGGTATTTTGTGGAAGAGCCACACTCAAGGGACTAAAGAGCCGCATGTGGCTCGCGAGCTGAGTTTGCAGACCAAGTACAGAGAAGTCCACTGCAATGAGTGGAAAGCCCTTAAGGAAAGATAAATATTGGGGGGCAAGCTTTACAGACTGCCTTGGAAGTTTGATGTTTATTTTTGAAATTAAGGTATATTTTGAAGGCAACTTTGAATTTCATAAGCCTCACAGAGCCCACAACAAACAACCCCGGCCTGTGAGAATCACCACCAGTTGAACAGGAACGAATAGAAGTATTCGTAGGCCCCTGGTTTAGGCTGGAATGTCTTCTTGGAGCAGTAGTCATAGGCTACCTGGTACCCTCGAGCTTCAATGTCCATCCTCACGGAGTCCAGGAGGTCCCTGATGACTGGGGCCGCCTTCCAAGGCCCGAATTTGACGACCAACCTCTTGTCCGCCTCCAGGACGCGCAGGGATTCAGCGCAGTTCGCGGCATCCTCTTCCGTGCGCACTACGCACACCAGCACGCTGGAGCAGCGCGCTGCCACGGCCTCTGCGCGAGCCAAGCGCACCATGAGCTCCAGGTTCTCGCTGTAACCTGGCACCCGCAGCAAGAACTGCTTGCGAGCCATCTGCTCACCAAAAATCTGCGGCATGTCCTCCAGGAGCTTGACTAAAGGCTTGATTTCGTAAAATTGAGCCTCACGGTACACCTCGGGGATGTGCTGTGTGGGCACCTGCCCGCTGCGCAGGTAGTCCAGGATGGGTCCGAAATAGGTGCCAGGGCGATCGATGAAGAAGCGGCCCTCCACATCCGTGCAGGCCTTAGCTAGGCTGGAGAACATATCTGCCAGTTTTGAGCCCGGGAATTTTCTCAGGGTGATCACGGTGGTGGTGTAGAACTGGCCTCCCACGTTCAGCTCCACGACAGGAGATATCTGGGGGCACAAGAGGCAGTGAGCCAATAGCACCACCTCCAGGGAGCTCATGACTTATTTTCATCTAAAGAATAACCTCTATGAGAGAATTTAGGAAAGCCATGATTGGCTTCAGCTTTGAAAGGCCCATCTTAACTGAAGGGTGTTATATTTATGCTATGTAGCTCCAGAGAATGGGCAACTTAAGACAAAGATTTCAGTTTGATATAAGAATACCCACCTGACCAGGCGGTGGCGCAGTGGATAGAGCATCGGACTAGGATGCGAAGGACCCAGGTTCGAGACCCCGAGATCGCCAGCTTGAGTGCAGGCTCATCTGGTTTGAGCAAAGTTCACCAGCTTGGACCAAAGGTCGCTGGCTCGAGCAAGGGGTTACTCTGTCTGCTGAAGGCTCACGGTCAAGGCACATATGAGAAAGCAATTAATGAACAACAAAGGTGTCGCAACAAAAAACTGATGATTGATGCGTCTCAACTCTCTCCGTTCCTGTCTGTCTATCCCTCTCTCTGACTCTCTGTTTCTGTTAAAAAGAAAAAATACCCATTCAAGCATTTTTTTTTTTTTTTTGTATTTTTCTGAAGCTGGAAACGGGGAGAGACAGTCAGACAGACTCCCGCATGTGCCCGACCAGGATCCACCCGGCACGCCCACCAGGGGCGACGCTCTGACCACCAGGGGGCGATGCTCTGCCCCTCCGGGGCATCGCTCTGTTGCGACCAGAGCCACTCTAGCGCCTGGAGCAGAGGCCAAGGAGCCATCCCCAGCGCCCGGGCCATCTTTGCTCCAATGGAGCCTTGGCTGCGGGAGGGGAAGAGAGAGACAGAGAGGAAGGAGGGGGGGTGGAGAAGCAAATGGGCGCTTCTATGTGCCCTGGCCGGGAATCAAACCCGGGTCCCCCGCACGCCAGGCCGATGCTCTACCGCTGAGCCAACCAGCCAGGACCCCATTCAAGCATTTTAATTTTCTCATTTAGGTCAGAGTGTTAGTATAGTGGGCTGCTGTGGAAGCCAGTCCCAGCAGCAATACTTCCAAAGTCTGGCTTTTGGCAAGGCTTTTCCCCTTCCTGGGCCTCAGTGTCCTCATTTGTAAAATGGTGATATAGAGCTGTTGTGGAGTCAGGAGTTCCCAAGGTGGATGCTTAGGTCTAAGGGAGCAGGGGGAGCAAACCATTTTCAACTTCAGAAAGGCTAAGAAACCATACATGTATTGATTCAGGAAGCATTTCTTTTCATTTATTTTTTCTTGTGAGAGAAACAGAGGGACAGACAGGAAGGGAGAGAGATGAGAATCATCAATTCTTTGTTGCAGCACCTTAGTTCATTGTTTGCTTTCTCATATGTGCCTTGACCCGAGGGCTACAGCAGAGTGAGTGACCCTTGCTCAAGCCAGCGACCTTGGGCTCAAGCTGATGAACCCATGCTCTTAAGTGATGATCTCGGGTTTGGAACCTGGGTCCTCTGCATCCCAGGCGGACACTGTATCCACCGGGCTACCTCCTGGTCAGGCTCAGGAAGCATTTCTTGAGTACTTCAGTGTGTATACATCCTGTGCTGGGAGTTGGGGTTAAAAATTCTTATTTCATATAAATCAGATGTTCTGATTAGCAGTGGCACAATTTTGATTAATAAATGGAATTTGATGGATATTTTTTCAAAATATGGGCCCATGGATATTAAATAACAGGAATAACCTGGGTGATGAAAAGGCCAATAACAACAGCTATAATGGATATACAACTGCTTCATAAACTGTAAGGTTGGTACAAATATAAGTTAGGTTTAGCTGCTCAACAGAATTTTTAGAGGCCTCTTCTCTATGCAAGACCTTGGGCTGAGCCCTACAGATGTGAGTGAGACGCCACAGTGCGGCCTGGAGATGCTCACAGCCCAGTGCAGAGAGGGACATAGAAACTGACAGGTTGTGTCTGGGGAATACTAAGTGCCACCACACAGACCTAGCAAAAGTAGCAGAATACCGTATAACAGTTATTACATGTGAGGTGAGATATCAGTTGTTATCCTTACAAACCAGCTTCTGGAACAACTTCCATTATTTAAAACCCTCTCACTCATTCAACAAAATATCTATGTGCCTATTTTGTGCCCGGTTCCTGGGACAGTGAGGAATAAGCAGAACACAGTCCTTCTCCTCAGAGTGTAGTTACTGCAAAGTTGCAGATTTTAACCCTTGAATGGCACTTTGCACACAGTCTCTAACTCAATTCTCACAGCTACCCTAAGAGGAATGTATTAAATCCTCATTTTACAGATAAAGAAACTAAGGCTTTAGGAGGTGAAGCAAGTTGCCTGAGATCAACTAGCTCTTAAGTGATGATATCAGCATTTGAACTCAGGTCTGATTTACCCTGAAGCTTGTGCTCTTAGTCATTGTATAAATTCGTTTTCAAATACCTCTACCTTTCTTTTCCTTAGTTACTCAGTCATTCTAAAAATGTAGAGAGGACCTATTCCATGTAAGCCTCCTCCAAAGCAAATGAATACATTATAGTCCCTGCCCTCAAGGAGCTCACAGGAGAGAGAAGAAACAAGTGGCTTAGATGTGTAGGAACAAAGAAAGAAGACTCAAAGGTAGGAGGGGTCGGCTTTCTGTGGGTGTGTGTTGGAGGTTGTCAGGAAAGGTTTCCTAGGGAATATGATGGCTGCTGCTGCAGGGAAGATCGGTGCAGTGTTGGAAGGCTGAATCACCCACCCGAGAACTCTAAACACAGGCATGGCAGAGTCAGAGCTCAGGTATATCTTTCCGTCTGATGTAGGTGTGACCTCATTCTCAACTTGTCTGTGAACTTTATCTCTAAGATTAAAGTACTGAGATTAAGAGAGCCAAAAACAGCTAAACCGCTGGGGAAGAATTGAGTTGCCATGGCAACAGCTTCTACCAGGAGACAGTTCTGCTGGATGAAGGGGAGAAGGGATAAGAGAGAATGAATGCACTCTGACAGCAGCTAAGCAATACAGCCGTGAGAAAAATAAGCCCAGAATCCGAGACTCCCTCCTTCTCCCATCAATCTCAAGGTCCCCTGGCAAGGCTCTTTGATTAACCCTATGATCCCTCTGTAGTTAAATGCAAAGTTGCAGATTTTAACCCTTGAATGGATTGATGTGCTCTCATCACTCCTGCACCTGAAAGCTCACAGGTGCTCTTAATGTCCCCACATTTCAGGTAAGGAAAGCTCAGGAAGAAGGGTCACACAGCTAGGAAGTGATGAAGTTGGGACTGACCTATGTCAATCTCACTCCCTACCTCCACCCCTCCCAGCATCCAGTCCCACTGCGCCAATAATTAGCTATGTGCCTGGGGCAGCTCGCTTCCTCTTCTGGGCCAGAGCTTAGTCATCTATGAAATGAGGAGGCAAAATGGATAAAGAGAACTCTGAGTCTTTCCAGCTCTAAAGTCTAAAGAATCCTCTTACTTCAAATGTCATTTCTGAAGTTCATTTCCAGATGGTTCACAAAATAACTTCCTGCAACATCCTCAGCTCCATTTCTTTATCAAATAACACCATGGCCTTGTTCCCAACCTTCTTAATTCTGTCTCTTTTCTCCTTTAAACTCTCAGTCTCTTGGAAATCCCGACCTCCAACTTCATCCATAAGTACAGTGTGTGTTTCCAGCAGCTAAAGACTTCTTTTCCACCCTTCCTCCAGACCACCTACCCTTCCTCGTGGCAGCTCTTCCCCTCCTTTTCTACAGTCACCCTGCCGAAGCATTCCTGGGTGAGAGAGCTTGTACCAAGCCCATGTGCATGGGTTCAGGACAGTCTTTAGGAGCCCCTGCTGGATGCCAGGCCAATGCTGGCCATGAGGACTCAGGGATGAATGAGGCCCTGCTCTCACCCAGTTGTAGTCAAAAGGGTTCCTACATATCTGCAACCTCCACCAAACATACATTTCCTTAGGTCACCCTCAGTGGAGTCAAGAGAGGGATATCTCCATTCATTTGTACCCCAAGCCCATCAAGATCTCTCCCCAACCCACAACCTTGACCTTTTCCATTGTCTCCTGTCTGAGCCAAAAACTGAGACTGTAACCATCCATCCTGCTCCCAACTGCAACCACACACACCCACCCACAATTCTAAATGATTAGTCAGTTCCATGGCACCCTGACCCGGTCAAGTACCCTCCCCCAAGCCAATCTCTACTCTGAAAAGAGTAGTCTGTCTGTCTGTCTGTCTGTCTTTCTTTCTTTCTTTCTTTTTGTATTTTTCTGAAGCTGGAAACGGAGAGAGGCAGTCAGACAGACTCCCGCATGCGCCCGACCGGGATCCACCCGGCACACCCACCAGGGGCGACGCTCTGCCCATCCGGGGCGTCGCTCTGTTGTGACCAGAGCCACTCTAGCGTCTGGGGCAGAGGTCAAGGAGCCATCCCCAGAGCCTGGGCTATCTTTGCTCCAATGGAGCCTCAGCTTCGGGAGGGGAAGAGAGAGACAGAGAGGAAGGAGAGGGGGAAGGGTGGAGAAGCAGATGGGCGCTTCTCCTGTGTGTCCTGGCCGGGAAAACCGGGACTTCTGCACGCCAGGCCGACGCTCTACCACTGAGCAAACCGGCCAGGGCTCTTTCTTTCTCTTTCTTTCTTTCTTTCTTTCTTTCTTTCTTTCTTTCTTTCTTTCTTTCTTTCTTTCTTCTTTTTTGACAGAGACAGTGAGAGAGCCAGAGAGAGAGACAGACAGGAAGGGAGAGAGATGAGAAGCATCAATTCTTCACTGCAGCTCCTTAGTTGTTCATTGATTGCTTTCTCTTATGTGCCTTGACCCAGGGTCTACAGCAGAGTGAGTGACTCCTTGCTCAAACCAGCAACCTTGGGCTTCAAGCCAATGACCTTAGGCTCAAACCAACGACCATGGGGTCATGTCTATGAGCCTACACTCAAGCCAGCAACCTTGAGGTTTTGAACCTGAGTCCTCTGTGTCCCAGTCCGATGCTCTATCCACTATGCTCCTGCCTATTCAGGTGTAATTTTTCTTTCAAAAAGTTTGTTTTCTAAGTGAGAGGAGGGGAGATAGTGAGACTCCCGCATGCATTCCAACTGGGATCCAACTGGCAACCCCTGTCATGGGCCAATGCTCAAATCAACTGAACTATTTTTAGCACCTGAGGCTGACACGTTGGGACCAACCAAGCTATCCTCAGCACCAGGGCCAACGCTGGAACCAGTCAAGCCACTGGTTGCAGGAGGGGGAAAGGAAGAGAAGGGGAGGGTGAGAGAAGTAGATGGTCGCTTCTCTTGTGTGCCCTGACTGAGAATTGAACCTAGGACATCCATATACAGGACAACATGCTATCCACTGAGCCAACCAGCTATAGGGCCACCAGAGTAGTTTTCTTAAGTGCAAGTCTGATATCCTTCTGCATTAAACTCTTCAGTGACCCTACTTTCCCTTCCAAATAAATTCTAGACTCCTTAATAAGGTTTACTAACCCCCTGCAAGACTGGCAATCAGCTACCAGAACTGTTTGCTGCCTCTCCCCACCAACCAGAGCAGGCTGGGCCCCCTTGCCTCCAGGACTTCACTCAATGCCCACACTCCCTTTATTTAGCTCATTCATCCAAGTTAATTCCTCCAGAAATCTTTCAAGATGGATTGTCTCCTTGTGATCCCCAAAGGTCCTCTACTTCCACAGTCTGGTAATTAATTACCTATCTTGTAATTCCCTTTGTCATCTGTATTCACCATTAGATTGTGATGTTCCTAAGAGAAGACTATCTCTGATTCATCTTTATGACACCAGTACCTACTACAGGGCTCAGCTTACTGGGATGCTCAATAAATGTCTGTTGAATTGAATGGAGCTTATCTGCAGCAATGATTTACAGGAGCACCTGGTTTTCTGACGAAAGCCAGTTGTGCCCTACCTGGCATCAAGCACCATGCTGGCTCTCTCCCTTGCTCTATAATTCATTCAGACATTTATTTAGCACCTAGGGAGGGAGCCCTGCCACTAAGCAGGTGACTTTGTCAATAGCCAACAACAGTGACGTTAACATCACCCTATGGGAAAGAGCCAGTCTCCCCACTCCTGGATCTGCTTTCTCTTCCCACAAGTCTTCAGGGCAGCACCCAGCCCAGGACAGATTAAAATGGTATGCTCCTAGAGTGCATTGGGCCTTTCCTGATCCTCCCCCAAACCCTGAGAGTGAGTGGGCTGCGGACTCAGGACCCAGCCAGAGGGTGGGGAAAGGCTGGAGAAGGTGGGAGTCTGGGGTATGAGGAGACGATACGCTGGCAGCCTTTGGTTGGCTCTGTTTCTCCCACCGCAGGAGGGATGGGAGCAGGAGAGAGGGAGAGACCGCAAGAGCAGTGAACTAGGACCAAGCAGGGGGCAGAGAGAGGACACACCCAGAGTAGCTAAAACAAAAACAAAAGAAAAAGGAGACAAACCAAGGCAGCCAAGCAGGAAAGGAGGTAAAGAGGAGAGGTTGGACTGAGTCAGAATAAAAACAGAGACCGTTGCACCGAAGGAGAGAGAAAAGTGATTGGAATAGCCGGGAAAAAGAGCGCCCAGCCAGAGGTGGAGAGGGCGCACCAGAAGCAGGGGGAACTCAGACTCCCGGGGGTAGGGACGGGCGAGGGACCCGAGAAGGATTGAAAGAAGGGAGAGGCAGCGGGACAGGTGAGGAAAAGGACGTGGCACCCGCCCGCCTGGGGCTGCGCACTCACGATTGGCGGGCCCGCGGGGGATGCGGCTCGGCCCAGCGGCTGAGAGCGGCCGGTGGTCAGGCTCATCACCCTGGCCTTGCAAGCAGCTGGCACTGCGCAGCCCGATCACGGCTCCTGCAACCCGCCCAATCTTCCGCGTGCCAGGTACTTGTAGCTGGCGGAAGTGCACCTGCTCCTCGCCCTGGGGTGGGAGAAGCTGTACCCAGGGTGTGGTTAGAACCCCAGATTGGCCTGGATTGGGCCTGGCTTCCCGTGAGACCCTAAGCTAGTCACTGCCGGGTCTCTCATCAGAGTGTTCCTGGACAGCCAAATAGGAGAGGCAGAGGGTACCGACATTGAAAGTAGGAGACTACTCACTACAGTTCTGGGGGAGTCAAGGACAATCAACACCCATTTCACAGATGAGAAAAGCAAGGTTTCAGGAGATAGGGGGGCCAGTGTGGACTATTTATCCATCTCAGATAAACTGCTAAAAGTGCAAAATAGGACCTGGGAAGAAAAGAGTTAAGATATCTGTTGAGTGGGTTATTTTACTGGTTAAAACTATAAAAATTACTCAAGAAAATCTCAACTAAAATTGGAGTCCTTACTGCCTGTAGGGGGAGCTCTCAGGCTTTACTACTCATGATCAATGACTTCACAAACAGGGAGAAAGGAATACCTTGCATCTCCAACATGAAGATGTTTTCTATTTTATTACCCCAGTAAGAGGAAGGAAGGTTTGCTCTTGCCCGGCAATAGCTAAGCCAATGAGACTCTGGCACAGCTTAGCCAATGAAAAAGTACTACATTTTGAATTCTCAGTTTCGTCCAATGGACTCTTTGTTTGTAACAGCCCCTTCTGAATACCCCCTTTCTTCTATTAAAGAAGGGTCCTCTCTGCTTTCCCAGTTTGTCTGTGGTTTTGCCATATTTTGCATGTCCCAAATCGCAATTCTTTGCTGTTCTCTAATAAACACATTTTCCCCCTGGTGAACTGACTTTTATTTTTTTTAATATAATTTAAAATTTTTAATTTATTTGAGAGAGAGAGAGAGAGAAAGGGAGGAGAGTGAGGAGAGTGAGAAACATAAACTCATAGCTGCTTCACTTTAGTTGTTCATTGATTGCTCCTTATATGTGCCTGGACTGGCGACTCAAGACCAGCCAGTGAAGCCTTGCTCAAGCCAGCAACTTTGGGCTTCAAGCCAGCGACCTTTCTGCTCAAGCCAATGACTTTGGAATCATGTCAGTGGTCCTATATTCAAGCTGATGAGCCCACACTCAAGCTAGCAACCTCGGGTTTTGAACCTGGGACCACAGCGTTCTGGGTGGATGCTCTATCCATTGCACCACCATGGTCAGGTCTAAATATTTTATTGTATTTTATTTTATTTGTGACAAAAACAGAGAAAGACAGAGAGAAGGACAGATAGAGACAGACAGGAAGGGAGAGAGATGATAAGCATCAATTCTTAGTGTGGCACCTTAGTTGTTCATTGACTGCCTTCTCATATGTGCCTTGACCCGGGGCTACAGCAGACCGAGTGACCCCTTGCCCAAGCCAGCAACCTCGAGGTTTCAAACCTGGCTTCTCTGAATCCCACTCTGACGCTCTATCCACTGTGCCACCACCTGGTCAGGTTGTTTTATTTTTTTATGTTGACAAAACATAAATGTAAAGAAGGGAGAGCATAACGTCCCATTCCTAAAGCATGAGCTGTACACAGTGACTTTTTCCAAAGAGGACAGTATGAAAAGAAGGAGAAATAAGAGTAACTTTACAGTGGAGAAATTGACAAATATTACTTCAGCCAGGTGTTAAGGTCAACATCAAGTCATAAATCGTGAGGGTAATAATAAGTACCTCTTGCTATGATGAGATGAAAATAGCACTTTACCTTTTTTATCTTTCTCCCCAAACCCTATAACCTGAGTCTAATCATGAGAAAAACATCAAACATATTCCAATAGAGGGGCATCCTACAATATACCCAACCAGTGATCAAGGTCATCAAAAATAAGGATAATTGGCCTAACCAGGCAGTGGCGCAGTGGATAGAGCATCGGACTGGGATGTGGAAGACCCAGGTTCAAGACCCCGAGGTCACCAGCTTGAGTACGGGCTCATCTGGTCAAAAGCTCACCAGCTTGAGCCCAAGGTCGCTGGCTCAAGCAAGGGATCACTCAGTCTGCTGAAGGCCCGCGGTCAAGGCGCATATGAGAAAGCAATCGATGAACAACTATGGTGTTGCAACGCGCAACGGAAAATTAATGATTGATGCTTCTCATCTCTCCATTCCTGTCTATCCCTCTCTCTGACTCTCTCTGTGTGCCTCTATAAAAAAATAAAATAAAAATAAGGAAAATTGCCTGACCTGTGGTAGCGCAGTGGATGGAGTGTCGACCTGGAAATGCTGAGGTCGCCGGTTCAAAACTCTGGGCTTGCCTGGTCAAGGCACATATGGGAGTTGATGCTTTCTGCTCCTCCCCCCTTCTCTCTCTCTCTCCCCTCTCTATAATGAATAAATAAAAAATCTTAAAAAAAAATAAGGAAAATTTCCTGACCTGTGGTGGCACAGTGGGATAAAGCATCGACCTGGAACACTGAGGTTGCTGGTTCGAAACCTTGGGCTTGCCTGGTCAAGGCACGTATGGGAGTTGATGCTTCCTGCTTCTCCCCCCTTCTCTCTCTCTCTCTCTCACACACACTCCTCTCTCTCTAAAAATCAATAAATAAAAATAAATAAGGAAAAATTTTCCTGGCAGGGTAACTCAGTTGCTTGAGCATCACTCACAATACACCTAGATTGTGGGTTCAACCCCAGGTCAAGGCACATATAAGACTCAACTAATGAATGCATGAATAAATGCAACAACAAACTGATGTTTCTCTGTCTTTCTCTGTATCTTCCTTGCTCTCTCCTCCTCTCTCTAATAATAATAATGATGATGATGATGATGATTAAAATCTGAGAACCTGTCACAGCTAAGAGTGGCCTAAGGGGACATAATAACTAAGTGTATATTTAATGTGGTATCCTGAAACAGATAATAGACATTAGGTAAGAACTAAAAAACTATGAATAAGCTGTTGGTTTTTGTTAATAATAATGTATCAATATTAGTTCATGAATTATAACAAATATACCATAATAATGTGATATTTTAAGAATAGGGACAACTGGGCCCTGGCCGGTTGGCTCAGCGGTGGAGCGTCGGCCTGGCATGCGGGGGACCCGGGTTCGATTCCCGGCCGGGGCACATAGGAGAAGCGCCCATTTGCTTCTCCACTCCCCCCTTCCTTTCTGTCTCTCTCTTCCCCTTCCGCAGCCGGGGCTCCATTGGGGCAGGGATGGCCCGGGCGCTGGGGATGGCTCCTTGGCCTCTGCCCCAGGCGCTGGAGTGGCTCTGGTCGCGGTGGCGCGATGCCCCACTGGGGGGGGGGGGGGGCTGGGGGGGCGGAGCGTCGCCCCTGGTGGGCGGAGCGCTGCCCCTGGTGGGTGTGCCGGGTGGCTCCTGGTCGGGCGCATGTGGGAGTCTGTCTGATTGTCTCTCCCCGTTTCCAGCTTCAGAAAAAAAAAAAAAAAGAATAGGGACAACTGAACATAGGGTATAGGAACTCTCTGTACTGTTTTCTTAATTTCTCTGTAAATCTACAACTGTTCTTTAAAAATAGTTTTGGTTTTCTTTCTAATTTTATTTCTTGATTTTTAGATGGGGCGGGCGGGGGGAGAAATGGGAAGCATCAACTTATAGTAGTTGCTTCCCATATGTGCCTTGTCCCAGCAAGCCCAGGGTTTTGAACTGGCAACCTCAGCATTTCAGGTTGATGCCTTATCCACTGCGCTACCACAGGTCAGGCCAAAAATAGTTTAAAATTTTTGACTCAATAAGAATACAACCTCTAAGGAAAATAATATGGAATTTCCTCAAAAAAGTAAAAATAGAACTATCATGTGATCCAACAAGTCTACTTGGTATATACTATATGGGCATATATCCAAAAGAATTGAAAGCAGGATCTCAAAGACATATCTGCACACCGCTTTTCATAGTAGCATTATTCACAGCAACCAAGAGATGGAAGCAACCCAAATAGCCATCAGTGGATGAATGGGTAAACAAAATGTGGTCTATACGTACAATGGAGTGTTATTCAGCCTTAAAAAGGAAGGGAATCCTGTCACATGCTCTAGCATGGATGAAACTTGAGGACATTACGTTAAGCAATAACAATACAACAAACACTGTATGATTCCACTTATATGAGTTATCTAAAGTTATCAAATTAATAGAAACAGAAAATGAAGTGGTGATTACTAGGGGCTGGAGGACGGGGAGAAAGGAGAATTTTTCAATGGGTATAGAGTTTCAGTTTTGCAAAATAAAAAAAATTCTGGAGATCTGTTTCACAACAATGTAAATATACTTAACACTACTGAGCTGTACATGTAAGAATGGTGTACATATAGCACTGAATTTACAACTTATATTCAGTGCTAAATGTTTATTAAATTTCTTTAAATTTTTTAAAATTGATTTGAGAGAGAGGAAAACATTGATTTTGTTGTTCCACTTATTTATGTATTCATTGGTTGAATTTTGTATGTGCCCTGACCGGGGATTGAACCCTCAACCTTGGTCTATGGAGATGATGCTCTAACCAACTAAGTAAGCTTCCTGGTCAGGGCAATCTTATGTGTTTTTTTGCCACAGTATAAAAAGAAAAAAAAGGATAACTTTTGGTCATAAACTAATGAGTTAATGTTGCAGAAACTTGGAAAAATATAACACTAATAACCAATTGGTATCTGCTGAAATAAAGACAAAGTTTTGGAGTGAGATAACTTGGGATGGAACTTTGGACCTGCCATCTATCAGCTGTGCAACCACCTCTAATTTTCCCTTCCTAAGTCTAAATTGCCTCTTTTGTAAAATACATACAAGTACTTACTTTGCTGAGCTGTGGTGAGAATTATATTAAGTAAACTAATCTATCATGTTTCCCTAACTTCGCTGAGTCTAAGACTGCGTACTTGTTAGACATCATTCTGGAGCCCCATCTCCAGAGTACTGAAACCAAGGAAGGGCTTTGGAACCTGTATGTTTAACAAGCATCTTATCATTTTGGAAATACTAGAATGATGCATTTACTAGTCTTTCCTAGAATGGGGCTCAGTAAATGTCAGTGCCCATTCCCCCAAACTCCATGGCACCACCCATCCAACCATGAACACCTTTCCATTTCCTTCTTCTCCCTCCTCCCCATGTGGGTTGTCACTTCATGTATTCAACCAAGAATTACTGATACTGACCTTGGCTAGGAGTTAGGGGCTAGCCATGCCTGAGACATGACTCTGTCCTAAAGATATAAACACACAGAACTTTAATGAAAGAGTAAATGAGCATATGAAAATATGCTAGGCCTCTGTTTCCAATGATATGGAAGGTTAGATATTCTAAAAGCCTCTTTTTACAAAGCATCTAAAAAAATTGAAATATCTCTATGTCTGAGCTGGCAAAGAAGTCAGGGAAATGCCCTGAGGTGGTCTGAGATAATTGAGCACGGACTCCATGGGCTTCCCTGAGGTTATGTCCAACCCTGAGTTACCTAGAACTTTTATTTTAAGGGCAGAAAAAGTAGGAGACAAACTCTAGGTCACTCACAGGATAGGATGTCAGATCAGAGACTATACCATGGTAAATTATTTTAAAATATGCCACTCAAAGGTAAATGCTGTGGAAACTTAGCTGTTTTATTCCATGGTTCTGGATGGAGAAAAATGTTCCCTGAAAATGTTTGGCTATAGGCTAGAGCTCAAATAGATCTGGGGCCAAAAATTCACTTTTTTCACGGCCAAAGCCAGCAGCAACAATCAGAAATTTATTTATTTATTTATTTTTGGCATCCCTGGGTGGGCACAACAATCAGAAATTTAATTTAAAATGGACCTGGGGCCTGACCAGGTGGTGGCGCAGTAGATAGAGTGTTGAACTGGGATGCAGAGGACCTAGGTTTGAGACCCTGAGGTCAAGGTCGCCAGCTTGAGCGTGAGCTCATCTGGCTTGAGCAAAAAGTTCACCAGCTGGGACCCAAGGTTGCTGGCTCCAGCAAGGGGTTGCACGGTCTGCTGAAGGCCCACAGTCAAGGCACATATGAGAAAGCAATCAATGAACAACTAAGGGTGTCGCAACGAAAAACTAATGATTGATGCTTCTCGTCTCTCTCCATTCCTGTCTGTCTGTCCCTCTCTCTGACTTTCTGTCCCTGTAAAAAAAATAAAAAAATTAAAATAAATAAAATGGACCTGGGTTGGTAGTGCCTTCAGATCCTTGACAAAGAAAATAAAAATCCTTCCTGGAGGAAAGCACAGTCAGACCAAGCCTCAGAAACTCTACACAGATAGAGTCCAACAAATGCAAGTTCACAATCTAAAGTCACAAACCACCAGTGGAAACAAGGTACCATGAACAAGAGTCAACAGATCCAAAACCACCTCAGATAGTAAGATTACTAGATATCGAATATGTGTTTCATGTGCTTAAATAAATATGAGAGTGTATTTCAAATATGAGTGAGCAGCAAAATACAATCAGAATTGACCGGGCAGATTTGAAAGAAGCCAAATAGAACTTCTAGAAATGAAAAATAAAATAACTGAAATGAAAAGTTACGAGAACTCAGTAGGGGTTGAGGACATGCAATCAAAGGAGCAAAGTGGTACTAATTTTTTCATTGTTTTGGCAAATATTGCTTATAATAATAATATATGAGAGGTGGGAAGGCTGCAGGAAAACAGTTCCTCAAACTTAGCTGAGTGGAATGTGAACTGCTTTGATTTTTTTTTTTTTAAGTAATATGGCAGTTTTTACTAAGATGACACTTTAGGCCCTGGCCAGTGGCTCAGTGGATAGAGCGTGGGCCCAGTGTATGAACATCCCAGGTTCAATTCCCAATCAGGGCACACAGGAGAAGTGACCATCTGCTTTTCCCCCTTTCTCTCCCCCTTCTTTCCCTCTTTCCCTTCTGCAGCCAGGGCCTCAGTTGGTTTGAGCTTGGCCCGAAGTGCAGAGGATAGCTTGGTTGGTCTGAACATGTCAGCCTCAGGAGCTAAACCCCCTTGGTACTCAAACATTGGCTCTGGATGGGATTGCCAGGTGGATCCCAGTCAGGGTGCATGCAGGAGTCTGCCTCACTATCTCCCTTTCTATCACCTAAAAAACAAAACAAAACAAAAAACTTTAAAAAACAATGGACATTATTTGACCCAATATTCTTACTTTTGAGAATCTATCTAATAGAAATAAAAGCACTACTATGAAAGGATAGATGACCAAATATATTTGTCATTGTTTTGTTTGCGGTGGCAAAAATTAGAAACATAGAGGTATAGACGAATAAACCATGATTTGTTCATGGCTTGGACTGCTGTGCAACTATTTAAAAGAATGAAGTGGATTCTACATCTATTCATTCATTCATGATTTACTAAGCAATAAAAACAAATGTCGCCTGACCAGGCGGTGGCGCAGTGAATAAAGCGTCAGACTGGGATGCTAGAGGACCCAGGTTCGAGACCCCGAGGTCACCAGCTGGAGCGCGGGCTCATCTGGTTTGAGCAAAAAGCTCACCAGCTTGGACCCAAGGTCGCTGGCTTGAGCAAGGGGTTACTCGGTCTGCTGAAGGCCCACAGTCAAGCCACATATGAGAAAGCAGTCAATGAACAACTAAGGTGTTGCAAGGAAAAACTGATGATTGATGCCTCTCATCTCTCTCTGTTCCTGTCTGTCTGTCCATATCTATCCCTCTCTCTGACTCTCTCTGTCTCTGTAAAAAAAAGAAAAGCCTGACCAGGCGGTGGCGCAGTGGATAGAGCGTTGGACTGGGATGTGGAAGGACCCAGGTTCGAGACCCCGAGGTCGCCAGCTTGAGCGTGGGCTCATCTGGTTTGAGCAAAAAAGCTCACCAGCTTGGACCCAGGGTCACTGGCTCCAGCAAGGGGTTACTCAATCTGCTGAAGGCCCGCGGTCAAGGCACATATGAGAAAGCAATCAATGGACAACTAAGGAGTCGCAACGCACAACGAAAAACTAATGACTGATGCTTCTCATCTCTCTCTGTTCCTGTCTGTCTGTCCCTCTCTCTGACTCTCTGTCTCTGTAAAAAAAAAAAAAAAAAGAAAAGAAAAAACAAAACAAAAAAAACAAATGTCAGCGCTCTCTGGGTTCTGACCTAGTTGGCGGGGATATGGCTAAACGCACCAAGGTTGGAATCATTTGAAATACAGGAGTTATGGTGCCTCCCTCAGGAAAATGGTGAAGAGAATTGAAATCAGCCAGCACATCAAGCACATTTGCTCCTTCTCTGGAAAAACTAAGATGAAGAGATGAGCTGTGGGGATCTGGCACTGTGGTTCCTGCAGGAAAACAGTCGTTGGTGGTGCCTGGACCTATCACACTACTTCTGCCCTCATGGTAAAGTCCACCATCAGAAGACTGAAGGAATTCAAAGACCAGTAGAAGCTCCAGGATTTGTAATATTGCTAGCCTATCATAAGTACATTAATTTATGTAAAAATAAGTGAATAAATAAATAGATATCACGGCAGTGTACACAGTAGGAATCCATTTGTGTCAAAACACAAACAAAACAAACCTCTTCTATAAATTCATATCTATTTATGTGAGCAAATAATCAGAAAGGTGTAGAATGATACACTGTTACCATTGTTTATTCAGTAGGGTGGGGGTTGAAATGGAAAGAGGTGATTATTGATTTTTTTTCATAATATATCTTTGTATTATGTCACTAGTTTCAGTGAATAGATGAAGAAACTGAGGCCACACGACTGTTAACTGGCAGAACCAAGCTCAGACTCCATCTCTTTCTCACTCCAAAATTCTCTTTCTGTAACTACGAATAATTGTTTTGTATTTAGTGCTATAGTGTGAACCTTTGTTTCCCTCCAAAATTCATATGTTGAAACCTAATGCCAAATGTGTTGGTATTAGGAGGTGGGGCCTTTGGGAGGTTATGAGGGTGCAGCCGTCATGAATAGGGTCAGTGCTCTCATAAAAGAGACCGTGGAGAGTTCCCTAGCTCCTTCCTTCCACTGTATGAAAGCACAGCAAGAAGATGGCCACCTATGAACCACGAAGTAGATTCTCACTAGAACCCAAGTTTATCAGCCCCATTTACCTTGGACTTTGAGCCTCCAGAATTGTGAAAAGGAAATAGTTGTTGTTTAGAAACCACCCATTTGTGGTATTTTTCTTATAGCAGCCCAAAGTGACAAAAAATGCTGGACAAAGTTTGTACCTTATACATGACTCTGCAAATGGGACTGAGTGATGGGAAGGCAGCTGTGACTCCTCGAGGCAGGCCTCCCTACCTGCCATGTTGGGTTAGGTAGCCTCCCACAGGCTCCTCCCAGACCACCTGCCCACTTCCCCTTAGGTATAGTCCCAGTCTCCCCAGACTGATCACTTGGATGGGTCAAGATGATTTCACAGGGAGGCTGAGTCTTGAAGGGTCATCACCCCAGAGAAGAAACTTGGACACTCAGAGGGACAGTGGGCACTTCTGACAGTACTAAGCAGCCTGGGCTTTTAGTGTTATTTTCTGAACAGGTTTTTTTTTGTTTTGTTTTGTTTTGTTTTTTGTTTTTACAGAGGCAGAGATAGACAGGGACAGACAGACAGGAACGGAGAGAGATGAGAAGCATCAATCATCAGTTTCTCGTTGCGCATTGCGACTTCTTAGTTGTTCATTGATTGCTTTCTCACATGTGCTTTGACCGCGGGCCTTCAGCAGACCGAGCAACCCCCTGCTGGAGCCAGCGACCCTGGGTCCAAGCTGGTGAGCTCTTTGCTCAAGCCAGATGAGCCCGCGCTCAAGCTGGCAACCTCGGGGTCTTGAACCTGGGTCCTTCTGCATCCCAGTCCGACGCTCTATTCACTGCGCCACCACCTGGTCAGGCCCATTTTTATTTTCTTAAGTGAGAAGCGGGAAGGCAGAGAGACAGACTCCCACATGTGCCCTGACCAGGATCTACTCAGCAAACCCCTTCCTGGGCAATGCTCCGTTGTTCAGCAACTGAGTTATTTTAGCCCCTGAGGCAAAGCCATGAAGCCATCCTTAGCACCCAGGGCCAACTTGCTCCAACTGAGCCATGGCTGTAGGACGAGAAGAAAGAGATAGAAAAGGAAGAGAGGGAGGGGTGGAGAAACAGATGGTCGCTTATCCTATATGCCCTGACCAGGAATTGAACCCGGACATCCACATGCCGAGCTGACACTCTACCGCTGAGCCAACCAGCCAGGGCCAGGACATTTATTTGACCCTCACCATTCAAAGTAGGAATTAGCACCTTCACTTTATGTATGAGGACCCTGGGGCTCCCAGAGATGAAGTGGTTCTTCCAGAGTCCTTCAGTGCTGTAATACAAAACACCAGGGCTCTAGTTCTGGCTCTGCCATTGGTGTGTCACCTTTGTCAAGTCTCTGCCCCTCTCTGGGCCTCGGTCCTCCACTTATCACATGACAGAGATTGGGCTGTTGTCTGAGATGGTCTCTGCAATCCTATCTTGCTTGATGCTATGGCAACAAAAGAATTCAAACAGCTTCTTGGTTTTGCCTGTGACTTGATCTTGTTTCCCTTTGGCCTGATTCCAAGAACAAGCACTGCTTCCCTCTGCCCTCCTCCCACTCACCCCACTCTTTGTTCCTCTTCCTGAGACAAAGCCACCAGCCCCTCTCCTCTCCAGGCAGCTGGGCTTTGGGCCAGCAAGCCAAGCGGCAGCTGGCATTCAGATGAAAGGGCCCTCAGAGGGCTGCCTGTGGCTGAGTGCCCAGCCCCACTCAGTCCAGGCCTGGCAGCCCTGGACCCAGCTGCCCCACAAGGCATCCTGCTGCCACTCCCACACAAGGATCCCATTGTGAGTCCCACAGCAAGGGAGACCTCTGCCAACCCACAAAGACCCCCTTCCTTTCCCTCTGCTCCATGCCCGCTTGAGAAATACCCATGTCTTTACAGAATGGTCCAGGGCTGGACCAGGCTGGCCTGACTTTGGGCCCACACTTTGGAGAGCTTTGTTCCATTTATTCTTCAGAATAACATTGGTAGCAGGTAGTGCTATTCTCCTTTAGAGAGAAAGGACACAGATATCTGAGGGCCTATATGTGTAGATCACGGTGCCAGGCCCTGGAAAAGAGCTGGCCTTATGAGATCATCATGATCAGTGGAAACACAAACTAACTGAATAGACACACAAATAAAAATCTGGTTACACAGCATGATCAGTGCTCAGATAGGAAAGAGCAAGGAACTCTGGTAGTCAAATAAGATTGTATATATGATATATATGTTTGCTCGCTTATAGTTTGAATGGGGTGTGGGAGACAGGCTGTAAACTGGCAAAGTCATTAGTTTTAAGATTAAGCCTTTCTCACCCTTTTAATACTAAGACCTTCTCAACACTAAGCTTTTCCCCACACACTTGACTGTTGCATGATGTGGGGTGGGGCGCTCTTATGAGGAATCCCATTTATACCTCAGATAAGTAACTTTGTATCAGAGACTTCCTTATTTGTATATTGGATTAAAGGTTTTGATTTCTACACTATAAAATGGGGTAGACCAGGAGCTTTCTCTCTCTCTCTCTTTCTCTCTTTCTCTCTCTCTCTCTCTCTCTCTCTCTCTCTCTCTCTCTCTCCCTCTCTCTCTCTCTCTCTCCCAATTCCTGAAATTAGCATTGCAGCAGAGAGGCAGCCAAGATGGCGGAGTGCTGAAGGAGAAGCCAGTTTATGCAGAGTTTGTGCAGAGAGAAGGAGATGGGGAACAGAGGTGAATAAAGCTGATGAGGTAGAAAACTTTGATTCTAGGAAACTCGGATAAGGCAGTGGCTTTGGGAGCCCTGAATGGAAAGGAAAGTGTTTTCCCATTGTGTGTATTTCTCACCCACCGGGTGCAAACTAGTATTAAATGTAATGGCCCACCAATTCTTGGCTCTGCTGTTTCATTACCGTCTGTTCGAATCAAATGCGAGCCTGCACGGGCCTGGCGGCTGTGATGGTGGCCGTGGCTACTGGCTTTACATTTGTATATTAGCTTACAGGCTTTACATTCTACATTATAAGACAAGGCAGACCGGGGGCTCTCTCACTCAGACCCTGCCATCAGCATTGCAGAGGAGAGGCAGCCAAGATGGCGGAGTGATGAAAGAGAAGCCAGTTTGTGCAGAGAGGAGATGGGGAACAGAGGTGAATAAGACTGGTGGGGCCTTTGATTCTAGGAATACTCAGATGAGTCAGTGGCTTTGGTAGCCCTGCAAGGAAAGGGAAGTGTTTTCCCACTGTATATATTTCTCACCTGTTAGGTGCAAGCTAGGATTAAAGGTAATGGCCCACCAGTTCTTGGCTCCACTGTCTCATTACCATCTATCGCAGGCATGGCCAACAGTTTTTGCCCCCAGGCCAGATTAGAAAGAAAACTTTTTTTACAGGCCGGACAAAATATTAAAATTTAAAAATGTTAAATATAAAAATGATTCATTTAAGTAAACAAAATTTTATTATGTAATTTGTTTATGAATAAATGTGAGTGAAAAAAATTTTAATATACAATATTATTTTAATAAAAATATAAGTACATACTGTATAAATATCCAAACTGTATTGCAATCAATCAAAACAATATTTAATTAATAGAATGAGCTTGAAGGGGTTATATCACAAATGAAACAATTATTTCATTTTACAAACAGCCTAGACACATATTCAGTTATCAACTGCAGCTATTGTCTATGCTATGATGCCACTTGATTCAACACACTTGACCACAAAAATAACAAATTGTTTGACCTTGGGTGCGGACTGACCTAAAAGAATGTGGGTTTCACATTGCCGCTAATGTCAAACAGTTCATATGGAGTACAGATGAGTACAAAAGTTGTAAATCTTTATAATGGAATTTTTTTAAAAAAAATAAAGAAGCCTGACCTGTGGTGGCACAGTGGATAAAGCATCGACCTGGAAATGCTGAGGTCGCCGGTTCGAAACCCTGAGCTTACCTGGTCAAGGCATATATGGGAGTTGATGCTTCCAGCTCCTCCCCCCTGTCTCTCTCTCTCCTCTCTCTCTTCTCTCTAAAAATGAATAAACTAAAAAAAAAAAAATTAAATTAAAAAATAAAGAAGTACTGTGAATCCATTTGACCAATTATTGGAAGTTAACCTTACATTAGTCACATGCGAAATTCTCTTCCGCATATCACACTATCTTCTTAAATATCTTGATTTCCAATAATCAAAGACACTTCTACTTCTGAGTAGCTGAGATTTTTTTTTTTTTTTTTTTTTTGAGTAGCTGAGATTTTAAAGTAGCGGAGAATATTAAAAATTTAATCGCAGTCTGCATAAACTCATTACGTGGGCTGGATCCAGCCCGTGGGCCATATTTTGGCCATGCCTGGTCTATCCAAATCAAATGCGAACCTCCCCAGGCCAGGTGGCTGTGATGGTAGCTGTTTGTGTGGCCACTGGCCTTACAAACTCTGAGAGCATACAGATAATGATGGGCTCATTAGCGGGGAGCCAGGTCCGGGAAGCTTTCCCAGGGTTGAGGCAGGAGAAGGGTGCTGAGTTAGAGGAGGTACTGGAAGGAATAGGTCTGGGGCAAGGGAATAATGAAGGGTGTCCTCTTTTGATTATCTTTGGCTGAGGCAGCCTCTGGATGAAAGGACCGCATTATAAGTTTCAAAGACTGCAAATGCCTGAATGCATCAACTTGATAATCCACTGATACGTGCTCCTTTCCCTTGGGGAGTCCCCAACTCTGCTCAGGAAAGCCTTATTTATAAGCAAGTCTCTTTAACTCTGAGAGCCTCACATTCTTTACCTCAAAAATGGGAGTTGTGGCCCTGGCCGGTTGGCTCAGCGGTAGAGCGTCGGCCTGGCGTGCGGGGGACCTGGGTTCGATTCCTGTCCAGGGCACACAGGAGAAGCGCCCATTTGCTTCCCCACCCCTCCCCCTCTCCTTCCTCTCTGTCTCTCTCTTCCCCTCCTGCAGCCAAGGCTCCATTGGAGCAAAGATGGCCCGGGCGCTGGGGATGGCTCCTTGGCCTCTGCCCCAGGCGTTAGAGTGGCTCTGGTCGCGGCAGAGCGTCGCCCCGGAGGGGCAGAGCATCGCCCCCTGGTGGGCAGAGCATCGCCCCCTGGTGGGCGTGCCGGGTGGATCCCGGTCGGGCACATGCGGGAGTCTGTCTGACTGTCTCTCCCCGTTTCCAGCTTCAGAAACACACACACACACACACACACACACACACACACACACACACACACACAAAGGGAGTTGTAATGCCCCTATGAACTTTCCAGGAGGAATCTAGGCAGTAGTATAGTCAGTGCCAGGCACAGGGCAGGCACAGGCACCCATTCCTGGAGACCCTTACAGGGAGAAGGCGTGGCTGGGCTTCCCTTTGGCGCCCTCCCCTTGAACTGCCCCAAACCTAGCAAGCTCCTCTTTGGAAAAAAGAGGCAGTCAGAGCTTCTGGGTAGAGGTTAGAACTTGCTCAATTGGGCCTTGACTGCAAGGACACAGACCATGGCAGGGGGCCAGGTGTGCTCTGACTTGATCAGCTCATGAGCCTTTTAGCCCCAAGGATGCCCAGAGTGGGGAATGGTAATAGATAACCTCTGTTTCATAAGGATTATCTCATTTATCTTCACTGCAACTCTATAAGGAAGATAAAAGGAAGATTAAAGTCATCCCTGTTTTCCAGGTGAAAAAATTGAAGTTTAGAAAGGCTATTTTTCTAAACCATGATTCAAATCCAGGCAGTCTGGCTCCAGAGCTTGTTGTGTTGACCACTCCTTGCACTGCCAGGCAGGGCAAAAAGCCAGCACTGACCACATTGTGACCCCACATCCTTTTCTTCTCTTCTAGTTCAATTCTATTACTAGCATATTGTCAGACGTCAGGCCTCAGTTTCTTCAACTACAAAATGGGGAGGAAACAGCTAGGCTTGACCATGATTAAGAGCCTTTTCAGCATCATCAGTCTTGGTTTCTTCTAGTGAAAGTGATGTCAGGATGAGCCCTTTAAAGCTATAAAGTTTCATTTCCACTTGCAAGATTGGCTCCTAGAGCAGTGGTTCTCAGTGTTTGTGCCAGGGCACACTGGTGCATTGTAAAGCCAGTAGCCAGGGCCACCATCACAGCCGCCTGGCCCATGAAAGTTCGCACTGGATTCCGACAGACAGTAATAAAATAACGGAGCCACAAACTGGTGGGCCATCATCTTTAATCCTAGCTTGCACCTGGCGGGCAAGTAAAAACACACACTGGGCTCCAAAACCCACTCATTCAGTGCTCACAAAGCTACTGACTTATCTGAATTTTCCTAGAATCAAAGGTTTCTAGCTCACCAGCCTTATCCACTTCTGTTCCCCATCTCCTTCCTTCTCCCTGCACAAACTCTGCACAAACTGGCATTTCCTTCAGCACTCCGCCATCTTGGCTGCTTCACCTGGCCTCCTCCACGTGGCCTCTCTCTGCTCTCCAACCTGCTCTCTGCTCCAATGCTAATCTCAGGAACCGAGCAAACAAGTTCCCAGTCTGCCTCACTATGTAGTGCAGAAATCAAAACCCCTTCAATCCAATATACGAAATAGGGAAGTCTCTGATACAAAGTCCACCCCACATCAAAAAGGGTGGGAAAGACTTAGTCCTAAAACCAAGCCCCAGGCTTCAAGGATCCTGCCTGCCCACAGCCTGCCCCCAATACATATTAATATAATTACGCCCATTCCAAGCGTAAGGGCAACTAATATCATCACCTGGGAGATGGGCTTCCACATGGGCAGCGCCATCTTTAACATAATATATTTTATCTGCCCAACAACCTCTGTTCCCCATCTCCTTCTCCCTGCACAAACTCTGCACAAACTGGCTTCTCCTTCAGCACTCCGCCATTTTGGCTGCCTCTCCTTTTCGCCACATGGCCTTTCTCTGCTCTCTTCCCTCATGGGCTCCTCTGCCCCATTTTAGAGTGTAGAAATCAAAACCTTTAATCCAATGTACAAACAGGGAAGTCTCTAATACAAAGTCAATTATCTGAGGTATAATTCTTCATGAGACTGCACCACCCCACATCATGCAATAGTCAAGGGTGTGGGAAAAAGCTTAGTCCTAAAACTAAGCCTTAGGTTATGACCCTGCCTGCTTACAGCCTGTCCCCCACACCCAATGCAAACTATAAGTGAAAAAACATATGTATCATATTTAAAAACCTATTTGACCAACAAGCATAAATCTGGAATGCTGAAGACCCAGGTTTGAAACACTGAGGTCCCCGGCTTGAGTGTGATCTTACCAGCTTAAGCACAAGGTTGCCTGCTTGATAATAGGATCATAGACATGACCTCATGGTCACTGGCTTGAGCCTAAAGTTTGCTGGCTTGAAGCCTGTTGGTCAACGAGTTTGTAAATTGATATATATGTTTGCTTGCTTATGGGTTGGATTGTGTGTGGGTGACAGGCTGTGGGCAGGCCGGGTTGTTGTAGCCTGAGCCTTCCCCACCCTTTTTTTTTTTTTTTTTTACAGATACAGAACGACAGTCAAAGAGAGGGATAGATAGGGACAGACAGACAGAAATGCAGAGAGATGAGAAGCATCAATCATTAGTTTTTTTGTTGTGGCACTTTAGTTGTTCATTGATTGCTTTCTCATATGTGCCTTGACTGTGGGGCTACAGTAGACTGAGTAACCCCTTGCTCAAGCCAGCAACCTTAGGTCCAAGCTGGTGAGCTTTTGCTCAAACCGGATGAGCCCACTCTCAGGCCAGTGACCTCGGGGTCTCGAACCTGGGTCCTCCACATCCCAGTCTGACGCTCTATCTACTGCACCACCGCCTGGTCAGGCTTCCCCACCCTTTTTAATGTGGGGTGGTGCACTCTCATGGGGGTTTCATTATGCCTCAGATGGATAACTTTGTATCGGAGACTTCCTTGTTTGTATGTTGGATTGGGGATTTTGGTTACTACACTATAATGTGGGGCAGACTGGGAGCTTGCTCTCTCTCGGTTCCCGAGATTAGCATTAGAGCAGAGAGCAGAAAAAGGAGAGCATAGAACAGCCACATGCAGGAGGCCAGGAGAAGCAGCCAAGATGGCAGGGTGCTGAAGGAGTAGCCAGTTTGTGCAGAGAGATGAGGAGTAGATATGAATAAAACTGGTAAGCTTTGATTCTAGGAAACATGGATAAGTCAGTGGCTTTGGGAGTGCTGAATGAGTGGTTTTGGAGCCCAGAGTGTGTTTTTACTTGCACATCGGGTGCAAGATAGGATTAAAGCTAATGGCCTACCAGTTCTTGGCTCCATTGTTTCATTACTGTCTGTCTGAATCTAATGCAAACCGGCATGGGCCAGGTGGCTGTGATGGTAACCATGGCAATTGGCCTTAGAAAAGCCCAAGGTTATTGGCTTGAGCAAGGGATCACTGGCTTGGCTGGAGACCTCCAGTCAAAGCACATATGAGAAAGCAATCAATGGACAACTAAAGTGTCACGACTATGAGTTGATGCTTCTCATCTCTCTCCCTTCCTGTCTGTCTTTCTCTGTCTCTCTCACTAAAAATAAAATAAAATAGTCATGTGCTTATCAAAATGATCATTTGTAAGTTAAATAAATCATGACATTATATACCTGAAACTAATATAATATCACTAGAAAGCCCGGCGGTCATACGAAATGACCGCTGTTCTAGATATTATAAATTGTAATTAAAATGATTTGTGCAAAGGTGTCTGCTAATTCAAACTGAATTACCCAGGGCAGGCGGCGAGGACACCCCTTTGCTTAGTGCCCCACGGGGTTTCCCCCTTCTACTTGCTTAATTGCTTAAAGTAGAGTGCAATGAAGGAAACCACTGGCGGTACATTTCTTAAGAGCCACCACTAGCTCAATAAATAAAGGTGATTTAAATAATAAAATGTTAATTCACATGTCAAAGATCTCTTTGTACACAACATTTCTTTCTTTTTTTTATTTTTTTTATTTATTCTTTTTTTTTTTTTTTTTTTAGAGAGGAGAGGGAGAGACAGAGAGAGAGAGAGAGAGAGAGGAGAGACAGAAAGAGAGAAGAGGGGAGGAGCTGGAAGCAACAACTCCCATATGTGCCTTGACCAGGCAAGCCCAGGGTTTCGAACTGGCGACCTCAGCATTTCCAGGTCGACGCTTTATCCACTGCGCCACCACAGGTCAGGCCCACAACATTTCTTGTGTAGATCTTTCCATTGTTTTTAAGCTCGCCTTGCAGAGGACCATCAATTAATTTTACGTCTCTTCTTTCACGAACTCTTGAACAAGCAACATAAAGTTGACCGTGCCTAAATGTAGGCTCAGGTAAAAAAATGCCAACACACTTAAGCGTTTGGCCCTGAGACTTATTGATGGTCATAGCAAAGTCAAGTTTTACAGGAAATTGTCTACGTCTCAATTGAAACGGCAACCCTGTTTGAGATGGAGCCA
Organism: Saccopteryx bilineata; assembly: GCF_036850765.1. NCBI lineage: Eukaryota > Metazoa > Chordata > Mammalia > Chiroptera > Emballonuridae > Saccopteryx > Saccopteryx bilineata. Next base: position 342,838,987 of record NC_089490.1, on the reverse strand, counting down.
AATCAATTCTTGGAATGACATGTATTTCACCTTTAGAGGAGCCAGTCAAAGACTTAGCTATTATGACATTATTTTTCAATTGGAGAACCTCTAGTCTTGTACCATTGCAAAGACCCCTTCTGGTGTTAAGATTTCTTAACAGCATAATAATTGCTCCAATCTTTAACCTCAATTTGTGAGGTGGCATGCCAGAAGGCGGGACTATTTAAATGCCGTGGCAACTTCACCCCATTGGCTAGTACAGTTATGCAAGCAACCAATAAGCTATCGGCGACAAATAGACACTTAAGCCACATATAATAAAGATATGTTGTAAAGCCAGTAGGCCAGTAGTCAAGCCATCATCTTTAATCCTAGCTTGCACCCAGTGGGCAAGTAAAAACACACACTGGGTGCCAAAACCTACTCATTCAGTGCTCACTTTTTTTTTTTTTACAGAGACAGAGAGGGAGTCAGAGAGAGGGATAGATAGGGACAGACAGACAGGAACAGAGAGAGATGAGAAGCATCAATCATTAGTTTTTTGTTTCGCATTGCGACACCTTAGTTGTTCATTGATTGCTTTCTCATATGTGCCTTGACCACAGGCCTTCAGCAGACCGAGTAACACCTTGCTCGAGCCAGCGACCTTGGGTCCAAGCTGGTGAGCTTTTGCTCAAACCAGATGAGCCCATGCTCAAGCTTGGCGACCTCGAGGTCTCAAACCTGGGTCCTCGGCATCCCAGTCTGACGCTCTATCCACTGCACCACCACCTGGGCAGACTCAGTGCTCACTTTTATCTATCTGCCCAACATATGTCTACTGTAATTAAAATTCTTTGATTAAAAAAAAAGTCATGTGGAAGACAGATTGTATAACCTAAGTTCTGAAAGGCAGAAACTGCAGGTCAAACCAAAAACACAAGGCTAGTGTATTCCATAAGGAAAATCTATTTTAAAAGTGCAGGCAGGCTGAGACCAGCAAAGGGTGTCAGCTCCCAGGAAGTGATTGGGCTGGGGTTATATAGATTCGTCAAAGGGCCTTGAGCAAAGGCAGCTGCAAGATTGCTTTTTCTGTTTGTGGTTGGGAGTGGCACCACAGTTCCTCAAAGTTGACTGTACTCTGATCCAGTTGTCCCTTATCAGCATCCAGCAGCAAGGGAGGTCTGTGCCAGATTACTGAGTAAGCAAGTCCTTCTAACTCCTTCAGTCCTGCATTGTTCTTAAGAAAGAAGGTGGGCCTTGGCCAGTTGGTTCAGCGGTAGAGCCTTGGCCCGATGTGTGGAAATCCTGGGTTCAACTCCTGGCCAGGGCACACAGGAGAAGCGCCCATCTGCTTCTCCACCCTTCCCCCTCACCTTCCTCTCTGTCTCTCTCTTCCCCTCCCACAGCCAAGGCTCCATTGGAGCAAAGTTGGCCCGGGTGCTGAGAATGGCTCCATGGCCTCTGCCTCAGGCACTAGAATGGCTTCGGCCACAACAGAGCAACACCCTAGATGGGCAGAGCATTGCCCCCTGGTGGGCTTGCCAGGTGGATCCTGGTCTGGCACATGTGGGAGTCTGTCTGACTGCCTCCCCGCTTCTAACTTCAGAAAAATACAAAAAGAAAGAAAGGAAAGAAAGGAAAGAAAGGAAAGAAGGAAGGAAGGAAGGAAGGAAGGAAGGAAGGAAGGAAGGAAGGAAGGAAGGAAGGAGGGAAGGAGGGAGGGAGGGAGGGAGGGAGGGAAGGAAGGAAGGAAGGAAGGAAGGAAGGAAGGAAGGAAGGAAGAGAGAGACAGGCTGAGGCCGTGGCCGGTTGGCTCAGTGGTAGAGCGTCGGCCTGGCGTGCAGGAGTCCCAGGTTCGATTCCCGGCCAGGGCACACAGGAGAAGCGCCCATCTGCTTCTCCACTCCCCCCTCCTTCCTCTCTGTCTCTCTCTTCCCCTCCCGCAGCCAAGGCTCCATTGGAGCAAAGATGGCCCAGGCACTGGGGATGGCTCCTTGGCCTCTGCCCCAGGCACTAGAGTGGCTCTGGTCACAACAGAGCGACACCCTGGATGGGCAGAGCATTGCCCCCTGCTGGGCGTGCCGGGTGGATCCCAGTTGGGCGCAGGCGGGAGTCTGTCTGACTGCCTCCCCGTTTCCAGCTTCGGAAAAGAAAAAAAAAAAAGAGAGAGAGAGAGAGAGAGAGAGGCTGAGTAGCCATCTTATCTATCAAGATCAAGTCCTGGTCTTGACATCAATTGCATGGTCTTTTTTTATTTTTAAAGGCTTTTTTTTTTTTTTAATTTTTTATTTATTTATTTATTTTTACAGAGGCAGAGATAGACAGGGACAGACAGACAGGAACGGAGAGAGATGAGAAGCATCAATCATCAGTTTCTCGTTGCGCGTTGCGACTTCTTAGTTGTTCATTGATTGCTTTCTCACATGTGCCTTGACCGCGGGCCTTCAGCAGACCGAGTAACCCCCTGCTGGAGCCAGCGACCTTGGGTCCAAGCTGGTGAGCTCTTTGCTCAAGCCATATGAGCCCGCGCTCAAGCTGGCCACCTCGGGGTCTCGAACCTGGGTCCTTCCGCATCCCAGTCCGACGCTCTATCCACTGCGCCACCACCTGGTCAGGCGACATCAATTGCATGGTCTTGAACAAAGCCCTTCTCACTGGGCCAGTTTTGCTATCTGTCTAATAGGGCACTGGCAGAGGTAATCAGTCCCTTCAGTACAGAGATGGGAATGGATAGCTGTTCACCTGGTCACAGAAGTACCAGTCTCTGCCATCTGAGTTTATAGACCATGAGAACTGAGTGAACAGCTTCTACTGTCCCTTCTTTGCAAAGAAAGAGTTTCCCTCTGGGGATCACCCCCTCCTTTTCTCTATACTGCCACCATCTTGCCACTGCATGCAGCTTCAGAGTTAAGTTGACATGAAGGAAGATAGAATTGAGAGATGATGAGAAATTGGTTCCTGGCTATCATTTGAGCACTGATTCAGCTATGTATGCCTCAGGCCCTAACCCTGGAGTTTCCAGTTAGGTCACCTGAGGTATTTCCTTTTGATTTATCTGTGACTTGCATTCTTTCTTTCTTTCTTTTTTTAAGAGACAGAGGGAAAGACAGACAGGAAGGAGAGAGATGAGAAGCATCAACTCAGTTGTGGTGCCTTTCATTGTTCATTGATTACTTTCTCATATGGGCCTTGATGGGAGAGAGGGTGCTCCAGCTGAGCCAGTGACCCCTTGCTCAAACCTGTGACCTTGAGCTCAAGCCAGTGACCAGGGGTCATATCTGTGATACCATGCTCAAGCCGGCAACCCTGAGCTCAAGCCAGATGAGCCTGTGCTTAGGTCAGCAACCTTAGGGTTTTGAACCTGGGTCCTCAGTGTCCCAGGCCTATGCTCTATTCACTGCACCGCCACCTGGTTAGGAGTCACTTGCATTCTAAAGAGGCCCAATGAGTATGGATCCTGTGCTGTATTTGTACCATTTGTCCCTCCAGATCTACTCTACTGTTCTCCCCCTGCTCTCCACCCTGGGTGGTTGGTCCTTCTGGGTTACATCCACAGGCTCCCATGCCTTCTGGCTTCCACCTGAGTCAATGGGAGGCTTTGGCTAATGGGACACCTAGCAAGAGAGCTGAGGGCAAGGGGAATTGAGGTCAGACTGTTTGTTTCCTCAGCTCTCTCCCTATCTGGCCCCTGCAAGTCAGCTGGGTCCCTCAGGCACCCATGCTTTCCACACAGCTATTCTCTCAGGCTCTGATAATTGCTCTTTCTCACTTCCTTCAGGACCCCATTGTTCCTAGTCCTAGGGACTGCTTTGGTCCTTGTTGCTAGCCAAAAACCCTGCCATACCTTTATAGAGTCCTGTCAGTAACCTCTCCTTGAATACCCAGCTTGCAGAGCGGCCTGTGTTCTGCCTGCATATGTTTCTTGAGTGTGTTTATGCACATGTGCATGCCTTGTCTCTGTGCCAGTCACTTGACAATTAATCATGAGCTGGGACAGGAAGGGAACTGGTTTTACTGAGTACTCACCATATGCCAGACTCCATGCAGGGCACTTGATATGCACGATTTGGTTTCATCCTCCTCACTTCTATGAAGAAGGTATTTCTAGCCACATTTTACAGAAGATAAAACTAAGACCCAGACTGGTAAAGGGACTCACCTGAAGTCCCATGGCTGAGTAAGTGGAACCAGGACTGGAAACTCATACATACTAGCTCTAAAACCTGTGCCTTCTAGACCCTCAGGGTCCTGCTTTCCTAAATGCCTAGTTCATTACTCATCCTTAGGTCTCAGCTTAAATGTCACCTTCCTTAGGAGGCCTTCCTAATAGAGACCACACTATCTGAAGGAAGTCACCACTGATATTCATTTTCCTAACACATTATTGTAAAGCCAGAAGCCAAGGCTACCATCAGAGCAGCCTGGTTCATGCAGGTTCGCATTGGATTCGGACAGTCGGTAAAGAAACGACGGAGCCACAAACTGGTGGGCCATAGTCTTTAATCCTAGCTTGCACCCGGCAGGCAAGTAAAAACACACACTGGGCTCCAAAAGCCACTCACATTCAGTGCTCACAAAGCCACTGACTTATCCGAGTTTCCTAGAATCAAAGATTTCTAGCTCACCAGCCTTATTCTCCTCAGTTCCCCATCTCCTTCCTTATCCCAGATACAAACTCTACACAAACTGGCATCTCACTCAGCACTCCGCCATCTTGGCTGCTTTTCCTGGCCTCCTCCACGTGGCCTCCTCCTGCTGCTGGCTCTACTCTCGCTCTTCTAATGATAATCTCAGGAACCAAGAGTGCAAACTCTCATTCCGCCCCCATTTTATATTGTAGCTTCACAACCTCTAATCCAATATACAAAATAGGGAAGTCTCCAATACAAAGTCACTTCTCTGAGGCATGATTGGATTGTACCACCCCACATCAAAAAGGGTAGGAAAGGCTTAATCCCAAAAGCAAGCCCCAGGCTACAAGGATTCTGCCTGCCTTTAGCCCACCCCAACACACATTAATATCACCTGGGCAACGGCCTCCTCGTGTTATCTTTAACAAAGTGAGCATAATCCATTCCATCTGCCCAACAATTATTCTTTTCCTTCTTAACATTAATTGGTTTAATGTCTATCCCACTGTTACCAGAACAAACTGCGTTCGGGGCAGCCTGTTGCATTCAGCCAATCAAAAGAGATAAACCAGACTAAGTGTATGATTGTCTTGAACTCAGAAATACCAGTACCCTGGAAGGCAGAGGAATCCTGTCCACAAAGCTGCCTTAACACTCTCCTGATACTGGCAGTTTTTACAGGGTTCAGGGAAAAAGAAAAAAAGAAAAAAGCCCATGCAGTTAATCACGTAATAATGTACAGGAGGCGGGGGTTCAGCTGCAGAAACATCTCCTCCGCAAGTTCTTCTGATGTAGCACAGGCCTTATCAGCATGGCCCTATCTGGTGTCCTTGGTAAATCTTCAAGACAGCAGGGGTCAGATGTCTCCTAGGAACAGCCAGGACCTGGTGCCTCTGGGACCATCTGCCTCTGGGAATTATCTGTGAAAAGAGACTCTCTGTTCCTTAGGATACAAAGTAAAGATTTAAGATTGGTGAACTAAGTTTTAATTAATTAATAGGTCTTAACTTTTCACAGTTGTTGGGCAGATAAAATGTATTATGCTCACTTTGTTAAAGATGGCTCCGCTGCCCACGTGAGGCCGTCGCCCAGGTGATATTAATGTGTGTTAAGAATCCTTGTAGGCCCTGGCCGGTTGGCTCAGCGGTAGAGCGTCGGCCTAGCGTGCGGAGGACCCGGGTTCGATTCCCGGCCAGGGCACACAGGAGAAGCGCCCATTTGCTTCTCCACCCCTCCGCCGCGCTTTCCTCTCTGTCTCTCTCTTCCCCTCCCGCAGCCGAGGCTCCATTGGAGCAGGGATGGCCCGGGCGCTGGGGATGGCTCTGTGGCCTCTGCCTCAGGCGCTAGAGTGGCTCTGGTCGCAACATGGCGACGCCCAGGATGGGCAGAGCATCGCCCCCTGGTGGGCAGAGCGTCGCCCCTGGTGGGCGTGCCGGGTGGAGCCCGGTCGGGCGCATGCGGGAGTCTGTCTGACTGTCTCTCCCTGTTTCCAGCTTCAGAAAAAAAATGAAAAAAAAAAAAATGTAAAAAAAAAAAAAAAAAAGAATCCTTGTAGCCTGGGGCTTAGTTTTGGGATTAAGCTTTTCCCACCCTTTTTGATGTGGGGTGGTACAATCCAATCATGCCTCAGAGAAGTGACTTTGTAGTAGAGACTTCCCTATTTTGTATATTGGATTAAAGGTTGTGAAGCTACACTATAAAATAGGGGTAGAACAGGAGCTTGCCGTCTTGGTTCCTGGGATGATTAGAGGAGAGAGTAGAGCCAGCAGCAGAAGGAGGCCACGTGAAGTAGGCCAGGAGAAGCAGCCAAGATGGTGGAGTGCTGAGTGAGATGCCAGTTTGTGTAGTGTTTGTATCTGGGATAAGGAAGGAGATGGGGAACTGAGGAGAATAAGGCTGGTGAGCTAGAAACCTTTGATTCTAGGAAACTCGGATAAGTCAGTGGCTTTGTGAGCACTGAGTGTGACTGGGTTTTGGAGCCCAGTGTGTATTTTTACTTGCCCGCCGGGTGCAAGCTAGGATTAAAGGCTATGGCCCACCAGTTTTTGGCTCCATGGTTTCTTTACCGACTGTCGGAATCCAATGTGAACCTGCATTGGCCGGGCTGCTGTGATGGTGGTCCTGGCCCTGCCTGCTGGCTTTACAACAGTGAATCCTGTGGCTAGGCTTTTACAAACAGCTATTGTGATTTAAACTCCCCTAACTGTTAGGTCCCTCCCCAATGTAAGCTTTCCCTGATGTTGCTGCAAAGGTCAACTTTTTGCTACATTTCAAAGCAAAGGCCAGGAACCATTAAGAGAAACTAGCAAGCAGATTAACTATTTCTTAACCCTTACATATCTCTTTTTTTATTACAATTAAAAGGCTACTTATTACGGAAGCCAGATTTCTCACTTTTGGGCTCCCCATCACCACTTGTCAGATTCTGAGCTCTGTGAAGGCAGCCAGTCCCCAAGTCCTTTCTGCTCACCACGCCCTTCCCAGTGCCCAACACAATTGCCTGCTACGTGTGATGCCCCAGATAAACACAGTAGCCCCCTTATCTGCCATTTCACTTTCTACAGTTTCATTTGCCCACAGTCAACTGTGGTCCAGAAATATTAAATGAAAAATTCCAGAAATAAAACATTCATATGTTTGAAATTGGGTGCCATTCTGAGTCGTATGAGAAAATCTCACATATTTTCTCTCCATCCCACTGGGGACGTGAATCCTTGAATCCTCCCTTTGTCCAACATCTCCATGCTGTACACAGGAATAACTGTCCAGGTATCAGACTGACTGTCTAGGGAGCACAGAGCTTGTGTTCAATGTTGCTGGCTTGAGGCCAAGGTCAATGGCTTGAGTAAGGGGTCACTGGCTTGGTTGGAGCCCTCCAGTCAAGGCACATATAAGAAGCAATGAACAACTAACATGTCGCAACTACGAGTTGATGCTTCTCATAGCTCTCCCTTCCTGTCTCTGTCTCTATCTGTTAGTCTCGCAATAATAATAATAATAGTAATAATAATAATAAATCTTCTATCCATGAAATTACAAAATTTGCTTATTTTGCTGTCGCACCTCAAACTGCTAAAGTTACAACCACAATGCATGATAAGTGCTTAGTTAAGATAGAAAAGTCATTAAACTTTGTCATTGGTATGTACATATAAGAAAAACATTGAGTGTTTAGGGTTTCGTACTATCTCTGGTTTCTGGTATCTGCCGGGGGTTTTGCAATGTATCTCCTGTGGATAGAGGGGACTACCATATTTGCTAAATATAAAAAGTCAAAGAATGAGAACAAACATTTATTAAGTGCCTGCCCAATGTCAAGCACTTTGCATAGACTATTTCACAACAGTCTTTTTTTCTTTCTTTCTTTCTTTTTCACAACAGTCTTATGACTGTTGTGCTGCTGAGGACACCAAGGTAGAAGAGAGAATGTGACCTTCCCAAAACAACACAGCCTGGAGCTGGGGTTCAAACACAGGTCTCTCTGATGAGACAGTTGTACTTGTTCTGTGGCACTCCTGTCTCCCCCACACAGTAGCTCACAGTGCGGGGAGAGGGGGAGGGGCTGTTCAGTGGAACTCAGGTGAATCATTCCTGGACAAACAGAAACTTCACGAAGCAAATAGTGTTTGCTGTGGCTACTCCCCTGGGACTGACCACTCCCAGGCCCTTGTGGACACACACTCTCCCAGCCCAGCCAGGGAGCGGCCTCTTCCCTGTTTGCCCTAGGGCTCTTAGCTCAGTCCTATCTGGTCTGTTAACCTCTGCAAAAACCTTGCTTCTTCTCTTGTTTTGTAGGGCTGCTTCTGGCTAATAACCTGCCCACCAAGTTCTCAATGGTAGGCCCTGAATACTGGGTGTGTGGCGTGTGCTGAGTCCTGCATGCAGGCTAGTTCATCTGCTGGTGCTAATAAAGAAGAGGCCTCCTGCTAAGTCTCCAGGACCACACACACATAAAGCCAAGCTGGTAACTGGGAGAATCTTTTCCTTCCTCCCTTCTTTGCTCTCACACCCTACCCACTTCACTCTTTAAAATCATTGCCTTGTCTATGGCCATATGTTGGGCAGATAAAAAATATAATGCTCACTTTGTTAAAGATGGCGCTGCCCAGGTGGAGGCCATCGCCCAGGTGATATTAATGTGTGTTGGGGGTGGGCTAAAGGCAGGCAGGATCGTTGTAGCCTGGGGCTTGGTTTTGGGATTAAGCCTTTCCCACCCTTTTTGATGTGGGGTGGTACAATCCCATCATGCCCCAGATAAGTGACTTTGTATTAGAAACTTCCCTATTTTGTATATTGGATTAAAGGTTATGAATCTACACTATAAAATGAGGGCAGAACAGGAGCTTGCTCTCTCAGTTCCTGAGATTATCATTAGAGGAGAGAGCAGAAAGGAGAGCAGAGAAAGGCCACGTGGAGGAGGCCAGGAGAAGCAGCCAAGATGGCGGAGTGTTGAGTGAGAAGCTAGTTTGTGCAGTTTGTGCAGGGAGAAGGAAGGAGATGGGGAACAGAGGAGAATAAATCTGGTAAGCTAGAAACCTTTGATTCTAGGAAACTCGGATAAGTCAGTAGCTTTGTGAGCACTGAATGTGAGTGGGTTTTGGAGCCCAGTGTGTTTTTACTTGCCCACTGGGTGCAAGCTAGGATTAAAGATGTTGGCCCATCAGTTTTTGGCTTCGTTGTTTCTTTACTGACTGTCCGAATCCAATGCAAACCTGCATGGGCCAGGCTGCTGTGATGGTGGCCTTGTATACTGGCTTTACACCATATCACCCTGAATGCACCAGATCTTATCTAAAATCATTGCCACACAGCTTTGGCCAGATGGCTTGGTTGGTTAGAACAATATCTTGAAGCACAGAGGTTGCTGGTTTGATTCGTGGTCAGGGCACATACAGGAACAGATCAATGTTCTTGTTGAGGAAGGAGGGGCAGGCCCCCTCTTCCCTGAGAATGAAGAAACAAAAAGAATACAAGGGAAAGGAGCCAGCAGGGGTAACCAAGTCAGCCAGTGATAAATTAACTATATCCCATAGTTACAATACAAAGCAAGAATAGCAGGATCTGTATGTAACTATGGCCAATGATCTGGAAACTCCTTCCCCCTTGCTGACACCACGAAAACTTTCCCTCCTCTCTCCTTGAGCCCTGGGAAACCTTAAACAAAGAAATCACATGCCCATTGCTTAGATACTGTAAAAGTATATAACCTGTGGGGGGCGACGAGGAGGGGCTGAGAGGAGCGGTTAGAGGTGGGGGGGGGGGGCTGCCAAGCTGCGATGCCGACGGGACTGCGTCCGTGACCGGAGCTGCCGCCCAACATGAACTCGCTGGAGCAGGCGGAAGATCTCAAGGCTTTCGAGAGGAGACTTGCTGAATATATTCATTGTTTGCAACCCGCCACTGGACGTTGGAGAATGCTTCTTATAGTGGTATCTGTCTGCACAGCTATTGGTGCCTGGAACTGGTTAATAGATCCCGAGACACAAAAGATGTCCTTCTTCACGTCCTTATGGAATCACCCATTTTTCACCATTAGCTGTATCACTCTAATAGGCCTGTTTTTTGCTGGCATACACAAGAGAGTTGTTGCTCCATCGATTATAGCTGCTCGATGTCGAACTCTATTAGCAGAGTACAATATGTCTTGTGATGATACAGGAAAACTAATTTTGATACCTAGGCCTCACGTTCAGTGACAATCTGCAGTCATTGTTACGGGACCTAAAACAGCCTTTCTTCAGATGAGTGGTACAGCAGAAAGCCATAAGGATTCCTTTTACAGTTGGGTATGTGACAGTCATAGCAACAACTGACAAGAAGTGTGCAATACTTACCCGGACGTCTTGATGATGACTCACAGTATCAATGCTTCGGTACCTTTGATTATCTGTGTATCAGTATTAGTGTCACTTTAATACTTCAGCTTCTGCAGAGATTGCTGCACATGAAGTATGTATGTATGTATGTTACTAAGTTAAACTTAGAACCTCATCCAGTTTTTATAATGTATTTTTGCAAACTACTGTAAATAGCAAATCAATGCCAACAACGTCAGAGGAAAGCGTCATGTGGACTTGGTTCTCCTGCACCAGGGTTTCAGGAACACTGCCCCCTCCACGGCTCATTAAAACCAGCTGGTAGTATGGCTGTGCCTTCGTTCTGACACTCTTTCTAAATCTCTTTCTAAATCGTAATGCAGGAAAACCAGCAACTGAGCTTGGACTGCGGAAAACTCATCTCCATTATGTTGTAGGAAATTAGAGCTGTTCTGAGAAACAATTTTTGTTAAACCAGATAGTGAACTTCAGCCACTGTTGTGATGTTTTCCTGTTGATTGTTTTCATTTAATGCTAAATTGACTTTATATTTTTAAAATAATTTTAAGAACACTCCAAAGGCTTCTGGATATATCCATTTGGTTATAAATTATGTATTGTCTGAGAATTCGGTAATTATTGTTTTAGATAATTGGATTTTACACTGTGGTCGACGTGCTGTTACACTAGTATTGTGTACATGCTCATCCACTCCGTCACAAGGAGGACCGGGCCGTGCACCAACTAGGGTCTGCAATTCTCATTGTTTAGAGAGTGTTATTGACATACTGTGTATGAATATTAGCCACGTGTACTAGAATAACCCTTAAAATTAAACTTGAGATTGCTGTAAATATTTTAAAGAACTGGAGGTGCCTTTTACCTGTTTATTAGAAGATTTTGAAAGGGTTTAAATTATTTCAAGAGCAATCTTTTAAATTTCATTTGACATAAAGCTGAAAATTCAATAACAAAAACTTTTTAACCAGGCTACTATTTAACAGAAATGTTCATCTTAGCTTTCACATGTACAAAATTTTATTCTTTGATCTCTAGCAATAAAACCCTCTGCTCCTAAGAAGTCTTAAGAGGGGTATTCTATATATTCTGCGTTGTTTTGTTTTCTGTACATTTTTTAGGTAAATATGTGCATAAAAATAAATACTTAAAAAAAAAAGTATATAACCTGTAAGAAAATCAACTTTGAGGAGCCCGTGATTTGAAGCTACAAACCCCACGTGTTCTGCCGGCTTTAATAAATTCTCCTTCTTTCATTGATTAAGTTATCCTTCATTGGGTTGCTTCCTGCTACATTTTCTCTCTCTCTCTCTCTCTCTCTCTCTCTCTCTCTCTCTCTCCTTTCCTTTCTCTCACTAAATCAATAACCAGTGGTGGCGCAGTGGACATTGAGGTCCCAGGTTCAAAACTCTGAGGTCGCTGGCTTGAGCACAGGCTTGCCAGCTTGAGTGTGGTGTCACCAGCTTGAGTGCAGGATCATCAACAAGATCCCAAGGTTGCTGGCTTGAAGCCCAAGGTCACTGGCTTGAGCCCAAGTTCACTGGCTTGAGCAAGAAAGTCACTGGCTCGGCTTCAAAACCCTGAGTCGGCCCTGGCCGGTTGGCTCAGTGGTAGAGCGTCGGCCTGGCGTGTAGAAGTCCCGGGTTCGATTCCCAGCCAGGGCACACAGGAGAAGCACCCATTTGTTTCTCCACCCCTCCCCCTCTCCTTCCTCTCTGTCTCTGTCTCTTCCCCTCCCGCAGCCGAGGCTCCATTGGAGCAAAGATGGCCCGGGCGCTGGGGATGGCTCCTTGGCCTCTGCCCCAGGCGCTAGAGCGGCTCTGGTCGCGGCAGAGCGACGCCCCAGAGGGGCAGAGCATCGCCCCCTGGTGGGCAGAGTGTCGTCCCCTGGTGGGCGTGCCGGGTGGATCCCGGTCGGGCGCATGCGGGAGTCTGTCTGACTGTCTCTCCCGGTTTCTAGCTTAGAAAAATACAAAAAAAAAACAACAAAAACAAACAAACAAACAAACAAAAAAAAACACCCCTGAGTCAAGGCACTCATGAGAAGCAATCAACAGACAACTGAAGTGATACAACTATGAGCTGATGCTTCTCATCTCTCCTTCTCTCCCTCTCTCTCTCTAAAGAAAAAAGGAAAAAATATCATTGCTATCTAGATGGGGGGTTTCTGGGATGCTGTAACGTTCTTTGCCTTGGGCTGGGTCATTGTTATCTTATCAGACCAAACCAGGTCCAAATGCAACCATGATCAAATACTCAGCAGTTGCCAGCCAAAAGACAGCTCTGTGATGATTTTATAAGAAGGAACTTTATTGCCTGACCAGGCGGTGGCGCAGCGGATAGAGCATCGAACTGGGATGCCGAGGACCCAGGTTCGAGACCCCAAGGTCGCCAGCTTGAGCGTGGGCTCATCTGGTTTGAGCAAAAGCTCACCAGCTTGGACCCAAGGTCTCTGGGTTACTCGGTCTGCTGAAGGCCCACAGTCAAGGCACATATGAGAAAGCAATCAATGAACAACTAAAGTGTTCCAATGCGCAATGAAAAACTAATAATTGATGCTTCTCATCTCTCTCTGTTCCTGTCTGTCTGTCCCTGTCTATCCCTTTCTCTGACTCTCTCTCTGTCTCTGTAAAAAAAAAAAAAAAAAGGAAGGAACTTTATTGGTTCTGGCTGGTTTGCTCAATGGATAGAGTGTCAGCCCTGCATATGGACATCCTGGGTTTGATTCCTGGTCAGGGCACACAGGAGAAGCAGAAGCAACTATCTACTTCTCTCCCCACCTTCCCTCTCCTCCTTCACTTCCTCTTTTCTCTCTCCCTCCCTCCCTTCCACAGCCAGTGGCTGGATTGAGGGTTGTTTAGCTTTGAATGCATCAGCCTCAGGCACTAAACAAATAGCTTGGTTGATTCCAGCGAGGCCCCAGAAGTGGGGGGTGGGGGTTGCCAGGTGGTTCCAGGTTGGGGTGCATACAGGAGTCTATCTCCCCTTCTCACTTGAAAAAAAAAAAGAGAATGAACTTTACTGCAAGCCTGCAAGCAAGGATACACCAGGGATCATTCCCAGAACACTGCATCCCTGAACCAAGCATCCAATTCCTCTTTATTAGGCAAAATCATGCATAAACATAAAGGTAGACTTTGTCGTTGCATGTATAGGTGGTGACATTCCAGGGCACTCAAAGTCAAGAAACATGGTTATACAAACATCATATGTTCAAGTATTATATTAAGGGTATATAATGAGGAAAGTTCATGAGGAGGTCAATGGAGGGTCCTTCAAGCTGCTCCAGCTGGTCTCAGGGGTTTAGTGGTTTTACCTCCTGGTCCTGCCAAACATCCTGGGTTTGTTGCTGAAAAACAGTTCTGGCAATCAACGTCAGGAATGGCCTAGTTATAGATAAACATCTGACTAAGTGTTGGTCTTTCTGCGAGAGTTTCAGCAAATTGTAAGATAGCATTACACAAACCTCATAAATTTTAGACTGATCTAAGTGGTTAATCGAAGTTAATCAAGGTGGGGCTATCAACTCTAAACAAAGGTTACTTTATGCTAGGCTACATGTGTAGGTTAGGTTACAATTACACAGATGTGTTTAATTTTTGTGACAATTACTTGGGTGCATCCCTCTGTATATACTTCAATAAAACATTTACCAAAACAACAGCAACAAAACATGCTACCTGATGAGACCATCTCATGCAATGAGTGTGCAGGAAAGGAAGGTGCTGCAGGACTTAAGAAAAAACACACAAGACACAACGTAGAGAAAAGATGGGTACAGGGGACGCCCAGCCTCTAGGACTGAGAAGCCAAGATCTCTGCAGCCTCATCATATTTATTTGTTTCTTTGCTCATCAAGCGAATCAGCAGAGTCTGGGTCAAATTAGCCTAAAATGGATTCAGGTGCAGAGAAGGATGATTAGCTAATGCCTTTCAGGTATGTAGGGAAAGGGCCATAGGGATCCACTGCTTCCTTTAACAATCTTATCAGTGCTTGCCAGGGCAGCGTTCTGTCCCTGCAGGACTTGGCGTTCCAAAGTCCGCACCAAAGACTTGTTTCAGGGCAGCATCTGATCTCCAGCCATTTTCCTACACTACCCACTCCTGGCCCAGGGTTCCCCTACCAGACCAGCTATAAGTGAGGCACCTTTTTCTAGCTGTACTCCCTCAAAACTTCCTAAAATATACCCAAAGACTCTTTTTATCTAAGAGTTTCTGGCTGAATCCTGCTCAGCAAAGACAGAGTACGAGCCCTGGCCGGTTGGCTCAGCGGTAGAGCGTTGGCCTAGCGTGCGGAGGACCCGGGTTCGATTCCCGGCCAGGGCACACAGGAGAAGCGCCCATTTGCTTCTCCACCCCTCCGCTGCGCTTTCCTCTCTGTCTCTCTCTTCCCCTCCCGCAGCCAAGGCTCCATTGGAGCAAAGATGGCCCGGGCGCTGGAGTGGCTCTGGTCGCAATATGGCGACGCCCAGGATGGGCAGAGCATCGCCCCCTGGTGGGCAGAGCGTCGCCCCATGGTGGGCGTGCCGGGTGGATCCCGCTCGGGCACATGCGGGAGTCTGTCTGACTGTCTCTCCCTGTTTCCAACTTCAGAAAAATGAAAAAAAAAAAAAAAAAAAAAGACAGTACGACAAAGTAACCAACATGGGTGATACCCCCAATCCTGGGACCTCCCGTGTCCGGAGGGCCTGCTCCTGGTGGGCAGCTTGTCCTTCCTTCTCTGAGATATCTCTGGTCCAGTCTGAGTGAAAGATTGGATATCCCCTCCCTATTTGCACCAGACCACCTTCTTCAAGGCATGCTGTCAGCCTGTGACTCAGGCATTGTATGGGGGCTAGTTATTGCTTATACACTGTCTCTAAGAAGAGTACCGCCTATGGCAGGGGTCTCCAAACTACAGCCCGGGGGTCACATGCGGCCCCCTGAGGCCATTTATTCGGCCTGCTGCACTTCCAGAAGGGCCACCTCTTTCATTGGTGGTCAGTGAGAGGAGCACTATATGTGGTGGCACCGCAAAGTGCGGAGTCGCTCACGTATAGTACTACTTCCGGTGACGCGGGACGCACGCATCATGGCTCCTGAAGCACGTCGTATCACTTGTTATGGCTAGCAGTGACAAATATGGAACCGGACATTGACCATCTCATTAGCCAAAAGCAGGCCCATAGTTCCCATTGAAATACTGGTCAGTTTGTTGATTTAAATTTACTTGTTCTTTATTTTAAATACTGTATTTGTTCCCGTTTTTTTTTTTTTTTACTTTAAAATAAGATATGTGCAGTGTGCATAGGGATTTGTTCATAGATTTTTTTTTTATTTTTTTATTTTTTTTCATTTTTAGAGAGGACAGATAGAGGAAGAGAGAGACAGACAGACAGACAGAAGGGGGGAGGAGCTGGAAGCATGAACTCCCATATGTGCCTTGACCAGGCAAGCCCAGGGTTTTGAACCGGCAACCTCAGCATTTCCAGGTCAACGCTTTATCCACTGCGCCACCACAGGTCAGGCCATAGATTTTTTTATAGTCCGGCCCTCCAGTAGTCTGAGGGACAGTGAACTGGCCCCCTGTGTAAAAAGTTTGGGGACCCCAGCCTGACCTGTGGTAGCACAGTGGATAAAGCATCGACCTGGAAATGCTGAGGTCGCTGGTTCGAAACCCTGGGCTTGCCTAGTCAAGGCACATATGGGAGTTGATGCTTCCAGCTCCTCTCTCCTCTCTCTCTGTCTCTCTCTGTCCCTCTCTGTCTCCTCTCTAAAATGAATAAATAAAAAAAAAAAAAATGAAAAAAAAAAAAAAAAAAAGTTTGGGGACCCCTGGCCTATGACCTGTGCTGGGGACCTCTGCCAGCTCATCCTCCTCAGGTTCCGGGAGAGAAATTAACTGCAGTCGATCCAGCTCCTATTCTCTGGCTGCCCAGGCTCAGGGCAGAGGCCCTAGGCCTAGGTGGTTACCCTGCTAGATACCTTTTCACACAGCCCCAGGACCCGGGAACCCAAGAGAAGGGAGGGACTCTGCACACTTGGTGGTGGGAGTAGCAGGACTCCCTGATGCTGAACACTGCCGGAGTGTCAGACCCACCCAGCTCCTGGTGGTGAGACCCATTCCAGCTCCTCAAACGAAAAGGGAATTTCTTAGAAGACTATCAGTGTGGACAGAAGATAGTAATCAGGAGCTCACTGGGCCCAGTGGCAGGAGCCAGACTGGGATCCCACTGCAGAACTGGCTGGATTCTGCTGGTCACAGGCAGGCCCCTGGCTATACCAGGGGCAGGTAGAAGAATGCAATTACTTGGGCTTCTGTAGTTGGAGCAGAGTCTAGGACTAACCTTTGGTAAGGCTTTAATGAGACTTTCCCCAAAAGGAAGAGCATGGAGCTAGTAGGGGAGCATTAGAGTCTGAACTTTAGATTGTCAAAAACCAACGTCTCAGCGCAGGGTTGAACTGAACTGAACTTCAGTCAAATTTTGAGCCAGGGTGAAGGTTGCACCACCCCCATTATACCCTTATTCACTTATTATTCGAACAAGAGTTGAATCATTCCATTTTAAAGATTAATTTAAACATCTATGTACTTACAATTTTATCTAGAATCACTAGGATTTCCCTATATCACTAAGGATTCTTCTGTACCATTATTATTTTTTTATTTATTTTTTATTATTATTAATTTTACTGGGGTGACATCAATAAATCAGGGTACATATGTTCAAAGAAAACATGTCCAGGTTATCTTTTTTTTTTTTTTTTTTTTTTTTTTTTAGATTTTTATTTATTTATTAATTTTAGAGAGGAGAGGAAGAGACAGAGGGAGAGAGAGAGGAGAGACAGAGAGAGAGAAGGGGGGAGGAGCTGGAAGCATCAACTCCCATATGTGCCTTGACCAGGCAAGTCCAGGGTTTTGAACCGGTGACCTCAGCATTTCCAGGTCAACGCTTTATCCACTGCGCCACCACAGGTCAGGCTGTCCAGGTTATCTTGTCAATCAATTATGTTGCATACCCATCACCCAAAGTCAGATTGTCCTCTGTCACCTTCTATCTAGTTTTCTTTATGCCCCTCCCCCTCCCCCTTCCTCTCCCTCTCCCCCCCTTTGTAACCACCACACTCTTGTCAATTGTACCATTATTTTTAATGGCTGTATAACGTTATATGTGTGAATATATCATAAATGTATTAAGCCCCATTTGATTTATTTCTTTTTTGTCTTTTTTTCCTCTTTTACTATAAATAGTACTTAACAAGCATCCTTTATAGCTAAGGAATTGTACAAGAAGTATGCATCCTTTCTGAGGATCTTATTCCTTGTTGCTAACTGACTAGAAAGGCCATGTCTGCCACTGGGCACACAGAATGTGGCTGCCCTGAGTATGTTTTGGCCTCATGTTCTGAGAATTACCTGCCAGCTGGGCTGCCAAGCCTGGAGGCAAGGGCTGAACATGTGAGCTAGCTTATAGCCAAGGCCTGAGAGCCGAGCCAGACCCCCTCCACCACCTGTCTTGCTAGGATCTGAAGCACAAGCAGTGTTTTCTGGACTGATCCAAAATGCCAGCTAAGGCATTTCTTTCTCTTTTTCTTCTCGCTATGCCCTCCCTTTTCTCTTTCTGTTTTCTTTTTCTTTTTTTTTCTTTTTTCTTTTTTGTATTTTTCTGAAGCTGGAAACAGGGAGAGACAGACAGACTCCCGCATGCGCCCGACCGGGATCCACCCGGCACGCCCACCAGGAGGCGATGCTGTGCCCTTCCGAGGCGTCGCTCTGCCGCGACCAGAGCCCCTCTAGCACCTGGGGCAGAGGCCAAGGAGCCATCCCCAGCGCCCGGGCCATCTTTGCTCCAATGGAGCCTTGGCTGCGGGAGGGGAAGAGAGAGACAGAGAGGAAGGAGGGGGGGGGTGGAGAAGCAAATGGGCGCTTCTCCTATGTGCCCTGGCCAGGAATCGAACCCGGGTCCCCTGCATGCCAGGCCGATGCTCTACCGCTGAGCCAACTGGCCAGGGCCTCTCTTTCTGTTTTCTTCTTTCTTCTGCACTTCTCCTTTTTGTCTCTCTTGTCTAACTCTGGTCTTCTTTCTCTCTGCTTCTTTTCTCTCTTTGGCTATCTCTTTGCTTTCTCTTCCTCTTTACTCTTTCTCCTTCACCTTTCAGCACCACCACCCCCCCCCATCAGCTTTGTTTCTGTCTCTTTCCTCTTTTTCCTGGCGGCTCTCTGTACTCCACCCACCCACTGCTTAGTGTGAGTCATAATTTCCCAGGCTGGATAGATAAGGCAGCATTTTCCCTGGTAGGCCTAGATTTGGATGAGCAGCGAGTTTTCCTCCCATAAAGGGCAACGTTAACAGATCACAGAATTGGGAGCTGCCTGGTAAACCATGATGACTCAGGGCTTCCAAGTTGGGAGGCAAACAGTCCATCAAACTTCCCTTGAGGCTCTGTCACCCCAGAGGCCAGCCCACAGTGCCTGATGACTCATCAGGGCAGCCATAATGGCAGCTGAGTGTGAGTAGGAGCCCAGACTTTATGATGTCCCTCCAATGGGCAGGCTCAAGGCTGGATGCTAGGGACCCAAGAATGCAGCAAATCCAGGCCCCACAGCTGTGGTCCTCAGTGTGTGGTCTCACTTCACAGAGATCAAGTATGTTGTTTTAAAAATCTAAATTCCGGCCCTGGCCGGTTTGCTCAGTGGTAGAGCATCGGCCTGGTGTGCGGGAGACCCGGGTTCGATTCCCGGCCAGGGCACACAGGAGAAGCGCCCACCTGCTTCTCCACCCCTCCCCCTCTCCTTCCTCTCTGTCTCTCTCTTCCCCTCCTGCAGCTGAGGCTCCGTTGGAGCAAAGGATGGCCCGGGCGCTGGGGATGGCTCCTTGGTCTCTGCCCCAGGCGCTAGAGTGGCTCTGGTCGCGGCAGAGCAACACCCTGAATGGGCAGAGTATCGCCCCCTGGTGGGTATGCTGGGCGGATCCCGGTCGGGCGCATGTGGGAGTCTGTCTGACTGCCTCCCCGTTTCCAGTTTCAGAAAAATACAAAAAAAAAAAAAAAAAATCTAAATTTCGCCTGACCAGGCGGTGGCGCAGGGGATAGGGTGGTGGCGCAGGGGATAGAGCATCGGACTGGGATACGAAAGACCCAGGTTCGAGACCCCGAGGTTGCCAGCTTGAGCACGGGCTCATCTGGTTTGAGCAAAAGCTCACCAGCTTAAACCCAAGGTTGCTGGCTCGAGCAAGGGGTTACTCAGTCTGCTGAAGGCCCACGGTCAAGGCACATATGAAAAAGCAATCAATGAACAACTAAGGTCTCGCAACGAAAAACTGATGATTGATGCTTCTCATCTCTCTCTGTTTATGTCTGTCTGTCCCTATCTGTCCCTCTTTCTGTCTTTGTTAAACAAACAAACAAACAAACAAAAATCTAAATTCCTGCGCTGGCCAGATAGCTCAATTAGTTAGAGCATCATCCTGATACACAAAGGTTGCCAGTTAGATCCCTGGTCAGGGCACATGCAGAAACAGTTTAATGTTTCTGTCTGACTCTCTCTTTTCCTCTCTCTAAAATCAATAAAATTAAAATAAAATAAAAATATAAATTCCTGGGCCCCATTTATCTATATTAAATCAGAATATCTGGGGATGGGGGTCAAGAATCTTCATTTTAAAGGTAATTGTGATGCACAGGTATTTGCAGCAGCACTAGTTTCATTATAAAAAAAACTAGGGGTCCTGGCCGGTAGTTCTATTGGTTGGATATTGTAAAGCCAGTAGCTGCAGCCACCATCACAGCCACAGGGCCTATGCAGGTTCACATTTGATTCAAACAGACGGAAATAAAACAATAGAGCCAAGAACTGGTGGGCCATTACCTTTAATGCTAGCTCATACATGGCAGGAGAGAAATACACACAGTGGGAAAACACTTCCCTTTCCATTCAGGGCTCCCAAAGCCACTGACTCATCCGAGTATTCCTAGACTCAAAGGTTTCTACCTCACCAGCCTTACTCACTTCTGTTCCCCATCTCCTTCTCTCTGTACAAACTGGCTTCTTCTTCAGCACTCCGCCATCTTGGCTGCTTCTCCTCTGCAATGCTAATTTAAGGAACCGAGAGAGAGCACCCCTGCTCTCCCTTATTTTATAGTGTAGAAATTAAAGCATTTAAGCCAGTATACAAATAAGAAAGTCTCTGATACAAAGCCACTTATCTGAGGCATAAATGGGATTCCTCATAAGAGTGCACCACCCCACATCATGCAACAGTCAAGGGTGTGGGGAAAAGCTTAGTGTTGAGAAGATCTTAGTATTGAAAGGGTGGAAATGTCTTAGTCTTAAAACTAAGCCTTAGGTTATAAGGACCCTGCCTGCTTACAGCCTGCCCCCCACACCCAATGCAAACTATAAGCGAGCAAACATATACATCATATTTGCAAACTTATTTGACCCACATATATGCCATGGTTGTGGGTTCCATCCCTGGTCAGAGCACATACAAGAATCATCCAGTAAATAAGTGAAACAACAAATCAGTGTTTCTTTCTCTCCCCCCCCTTTTTCTCTCTCTAATCAATAAAAAAATTAAAAATAAATTTAAAAAATTGGGAAGATCTTGAATGTCCACTAGTAGAGAATGGTTAAATAAACTATGTCCACTGCTGTAGAATAATATTCAGCACTAAAAGAAGATGAAGCACTCATAAAAACAGAAAGTAGATTTGTGCCAGGGATTGTGTTTGTGTGTAAAGGGGTGGGGAGTTATTGCTTAATGGGTACAGAGTTTCTGTTTGAGATGACAAAATGTGATAAAAGATAGTGGTGACGTTTGTACAACATTGTACATGTAATTAATACCTCAAATTGTATACTTAAAATGGTCAAAATGGCAAATTTTATGTTGTAGATAAATACACATACACACAATTTTAAAAAACCATATATATGCATTAACATGAAAAGATGCCCAAGTTAGCCCATTAAGTGAAAATGAAAATTACAGACCAAAACGTAAAATAAGAAATATAAAATTGTGTATGTGTGCCACAGGAAAACCAACGATCCTCCCGTGGTCAAAAAACGGGGCCACATGCCTAATCTGACAAGGCCGGATGAGGTCTGCTTGGTGGCCTGGCAAACTCAGGGACCTACAGTAACCACACAGGATGGTCTGAAGGTAAAACTTTCTAACTTAAAGCAGTTCATGGTGGGTAGTCATGTCCTAGGGAGGTATTTTTCTCTAGCAAGGGTCCATGCTTGCCTTAATTGAGCCTGTTGTCTTTTTGCATCTGTGAGAGCGTAGCTGATAGTTATCTTTTTTTTTTTTTTTTTCCTGAAGCTGGAAATGGGGATATACAGTCAGACAGACTCCCGCATGCGCCCGACCGGGATCCACCCAGCACGCCCACCAGGGGGCGACGCTCTGCCCCTCCGGGGCGTCGCTCTGTCGCGACCAGAGCCACTCTAGCGCCTGAGGCAGAGGCCACAGAGCCATCCCCAGTGCCCGGGCCATCTTTGTTCCAATGGAGCCTCGGTTGCGGGAGGGGAAGAGAGAGACAGAGAGGAAGGAGAGGGGAGGGGTGGAGAAGCAGATGGGCGCTTTTCCTGTGTGCCCTGGCCGGGAATCGAACCCGGGACTTCTGCACGCCAGGCCGACGCTCTACCACTGAGCCAACCGGCCAGGGCTGATAGTTATCTTTAAAAATATAACAGTGATCTTCTCCTGTCTCTTCAGGGCGTAGCCAACCCACCAGAACAGAAACCATAAATCCTCTTAGTGTTATTGTTGTCATGTTAATTGTTAATTGCTAACTACCTTATTCCTGCCTATGTAAAAGAAGTCTTAGTGTATACATTTTACTTTTAATCCAATCCCAGAGATTCCCCACTCTTTGCTTTCTCCCGCCTCCATAATCTATCACCAGGCCCTGGCCCATTGGCTCAGTGGTAGAGCGTCGGCCTGGCGTGTGGGGGACCCGGGTTCGATTCCCGGCCAGGGCACACAGGAGAAGCGCCCATTTGCTTCTCCACTCCCAACCCCTCCTTCCTCTCTGTCTCTCTCTTCCCCTCCCGCAGCCAAGGCTCCATTGGAGCAAAGATGGCCCGGGCACTGGGGATGGCTCCTTGGCCTCTGCCCCAGGCACTAGAGTGGCTCTGGTCGCGGCAGAGCGACGCCCTGGAGGGGCAGAGCACCGCCCCCTGGTGGGCAGAGCGTTGCCCCTGGTGGGCGTGCCGGGTGGATCCCGGTCGGGCGCATGCCGGAGTCTGTCTGACTGTCTCTCCCCGTTTCCAGCTTCAGAAAAATACAAAAAAACAAACAAACAAACAAAAAAAACATAGACATAATCTATCACCAATCAAATTCATTAACCCATTTACATCTTTCCCTTTGATTCTGATGTATAAAATAAGTGGTGCAGTGAATATAGTGTTGGCCTGGGATGTTAAGGACCCAGGTTTGAAACCCCAAGTCGCCTTGAGCGCGGGCTCACCAGCTTGAGCGTGGGGTCACTGGCTTGAGCCCAAAGGTCACTGGCTTGAGCAAGGGGTCACTGGCTGAGCTGGAACTCTCCAGTCAAGGCACATATGAGAAAGCAATCAATGAACAACTAAGGTGCCACAACTATGAGTTAACACTTCTTATCTCTTTCCCTTCCTGTCTTCTTTCTCTCTCTCACTAAAAAAAGAAAAAAAAAGAAAAATAGTAATAATAATAAGTGGTGAAACTGCCATTTTCTGGAGCACTTTATCTGTTGAGACTGTGTTGGGCAGATAAAATATATTATGCTCACTTTGTTAAAGATGGCACTGCCCACGTGGAAGCCTGTTGCCCAAGTGATGGTATTGGTTGTCCTTCTTGCTTGGGATGTGTGTGATTATATTAATGTGTGTTGGTGTGTTGGGGGCGGGCTGTGGGTAGGCAGGATCCTTGTAGCCCGGGCTTGGTTTTGGGATTAAGCCTTTCCCACCTTTTTTTTTTTTTTTTTTTTTTTTTAAATTTTTCTGAAGTTGAAAACGGGTAGGCAGTCAGACAGACTCCCGCATGTGCCTGACCGGGACCCACCCGACATGCCCACCAGGGAGTGATGCTCTGCCCATCTGGGGCATTGCTCTGTTGTAACCAGGGCCATTCTAGCGCCTGAGGCAGAGGCCACAGAGCCATCCTCGGCGCCCGGGCCAACCCTGTTCTATTGGAGCCTTGGCTGCGGGAGGGGAAGAGAGAGACAGAGAGAAAGGAGAGGGGGAGGGGTGGAGAAGTAGATGGGCACTTCTCCTGTGTGCCCTGGACGGGAATCGAACCTGGGACTCCTGCACGCCTGGCTGACGCTCTACCACTGATACAACCGGCCAAGGCCGCCTTTCCCACCCTTTTTGATGTGGGGTGGTGTACTCTCATGAGGAACCTCATCGTGCCTCAGATAAGTGACTTTGTATCAGAGACTTCCTTGTTTGTATATTGGATTAAAGGTTTTGGTTTCTACACTATAAAGTGGGGCAGACCAGGAGCTTGCTCTCTCGGTTCCTGAGATTAGCATTAGAGGAGAGAACAGAGAAAGAAGAGCAGAGAAAGGCCATGTGGAGGAGAAAAGAGGCAGCCAATATGGCAGAGTGCTGAGGGAGAAGCCAGTTTGTGCAGAGAGAAGGAGATGGGGAACTGAGGTGAATAAGGCTGGTGAGCTAGAAACCTTTGATAAGTCAGTGGCTTTGGGAGCCCTGAATGGAAAGGGAAGTGTTTTCCCACTGTGTGTTTTTACCTGCCCACCGGGTGCAAGCTAGGATTAAAGATGATGGCCCAGGCCCTGGCCAGTTGGCTCAGTGGTAGAGCGTCGGCCTGGCGTGCAGAAGTCCCGGGTTCGATTCCCGGCCAGGGCACACAGGAAAAGCACCCATCTGCTTCTCCACCCCTCCCCCTCTCCTTCCTCTCTGTCTCTCTCTTCCCCTCCCGCAGCCGAGGCTCCATTGGAGCAAAGATGGCCTGGGCACTGGGGATGGCTCCTTGGCCTCTGCCCCAGGCGCTAGAGTGGCTCTGGTCGTAACAGAGCGACCCCCCGGAGGGGCAGAGCATCGTCCCCTGGTGGGCAGAGCGTCACCCCCTGGTGGGCGTGCCGGGATCCCGGTTGGGCGCATGCGGGAGTCTGTCTGTCTCTCCCCGTTTCCGGCTTCAGAAAAATACAGAAAAAAAAAAAAAAAAAAGATGATGGCCCACCAGTTCTTGGCTCCGTTGTTTCATTACCATTTGTCCAGATCTAATGCGAACCTGCATAGACCAGGCAGCTGTGATGGTGGCTGTGGATACTGGCTTGACAAACTGTTTCCTGGCAATTGTTGACAGTTTGGCTCAAATAAACTCATTAAAAATTCTCATAGGTTTGCCTGACCAGGTGTTGGCGCAATGGATAGAGCGTCGGACTGGGATGCGGAGGACCCAGGTTCGAGACCCTGAGGTTGCCAGCTTGAGTGTGGGCTCATCTGGTTTGAGCAAAGCTCACCAGCTTGGACCCAAGGTCGCTGGCTCCAGCAAGGGGTCATTCGGTAGGCTGAAGGCCCACGGTCAAGGCACATATGAGAAAGCAATCAATGAACAACTAAGGTGTCATAATGAAAAACTGATGATTGATGCTTCTCATCTCTCTCCGTTCCTGTCTGTCTGTCCCTATCTATCCCTCTCTCGGACTCTCTCTCTGTCTCTGGAAAAAGAAAAACAAAACAAAACAAAAAAACAGAGAAGAATTCTCAGAGGTTTGGAAGATTTTTTACGTTGACCCTCCTAAAAATGATTGCCACTGGAGGTCAGATTGACAGGACAGGCAGGAGAAGGAAGAGTCTTTTTCCTTCTCATGATATAAAAAAATAATGGGATTATAGGTGATTTTTTTTTTTCACATACAAAATTTAAACACATTCAACAAAAATACTTTTTCCTTAAGGAGCTCAGAATCAAGTGAGGAGATAGGTACAGATCGAGGTGATTACAACAGAACACTATTTGTGACTGTTAGGTTTAGGTTCAGGGCTCCTTTAAATCCAGAACCCCTTTAAAACTCGAATTCCCCTCACCCAACCTCCCAGTAGTGCTACTTCTACAATAAGCATCTCCCTTGGCCAACCTCCCCCTCCCCTTAAGCAACTCCTCCCACCCTGGGAAGGATCTGAGTAATGTTCTTGAGACAAGGCCATCGTGAAGGAAGGACCTGAGGGTTGGGAAAGGGAGACAGTCTGTAAACAAGGTCACAAACCAGGATATGCTAACCTGGGCATATCCAGCTGCAAGCAACTCCATGCCAGCAAATGCCTACAGTAACCCCTATATCTAATGCTCCCTCCTGCAGCTCAGTGCTGACACCCTTTGATGGCCTCAGCCTGCTTGCATCCAGGCACTTTTAAAATAAACTTTCCTTTTGAAACACACTAGATTAGTGTTTTAAATTTAGCCTGCGGTTTCTGCCTTTCAGTTGTAAGGCCTGTGGAAGCACAGTGGAAGGGGTGTCAGGATAGGCTTCCTGGAGGAGGTGACATTCTGACTCTGGTCTTCAAAGTCCATAAGGAGTTAGCTAAGTGGTAAAGAAAAGCTAGAATTCTCTTGGTGGGAGGGAAAAGAAAAGAGTGGCAGAAAGCATGGGGCTCTGAAGTGTCTATAAAGCCCCAGTTGAAATGCAGAATGTCTACCAGAGAGGCTGAAAAATGTTTTACACAGGGGAATGATGTCAAATTTGTGTTTTGGGTAGATCTTCTGGCAAGGTCTTTTCTGGGTTGAGGTTAGAGACTTTACTAGTGACCTCAGAATTTTAGCTAAGGCCCCACAAGGAGAAACAAATACCAGTGTCGCTGACCCTAAGTGAGAGGCTGGATCACCTTTGCAGAACCACCTCCGAGGGAGAGCAGAGCTAAAACCTACCTCCTGCCTGACCTGTGGTTGCGCAGTGGAGAAAGCGTCAACCTGGAATGCTGACTTCGCCACTTCAAAACCCTGGGCTTCCCTGGTCAAGGCACATATGGGAGTTGATGCTTCCTGCTCCTACCTCTTCTCTCTCTCTCTCTCCTCTCTAAAATGAATAAATAAAATCTTATTAAAAAAATAAAAATAAAACCTACCTCCTGCCTGCCACAGAGAAAGCCAAAATCCCCTGGGAACTTGGGAGGACAATCACTTTGGAGAAAGTTGTCAGTGCACTCACTTTTCCTGTCTTCCAACCTACACCCCACCAGGGAGTGGAAGGAGCTGCTTCCTTGTCACCTCAAACAAGAGGAGAGAGACTTTAGGAGAACAATTTGGGGTGTGTTGGAGTAGGAGGAAGCTCTATGGTCTGGAATCTAGTGAGAGCTGGAACCCTAGGCTGGGGCTGCACTTACAGAGGTGAGTGAGTGAGTGTGTGTGTGTGTGTGTGTGTGTCCTGCTGTAGGGCACATGTAGACCCCACAGAAAGAAACAGAATGGAGGCCTTCTTGAAAAAGAATAGCTGGAAGAGGGTTTACATTTCGGTGTGAGGAGACTCCAGCAGAATGAGGCTGGAACTGAGAGGAGGATTGCAGAAGCTATGGGGCTATAAGCAGCCTGAAAGAGGAGGCAACTAGCCCTGTTTTAGGGGTACTGCAGGTGAACAATGTGGCGGGGTCTCTAAGGAGCCCACTAAAGCGCTCCTGATAAAAACTGTCAGCATTTGAAACGTGCCATGCCCAGAGGGCTCTGGTGTAGTTAAAACTTCTCTACCTAGCCATGGAGAGCCAGGGGAAATCCGGGGAGGGTCAGGAGGAGCGGAAGAGTGATTGGATTGAGACTGCGCAGTCCCTCCAACCTTTCCCCAGCCAAGAGGTGTTTCTGCCAAAGACGGCAGGAACTGGGGGAAGGGGTAGAGATGGGGTGGAGTTTTTTGCCTGAATTTAGCTTATTCACCAGTTGAAATTACCTGACAATAAATGGGAGACTCTCAGAAAAGCTAGTGTTAGAAATGAAATTAAGCAAAGACTCGTGGAGACAAAATACCCTGGCAAGGCAACTCTAATAACTTCGGCAGAAGGGCGTGCTGCCGCTATGGAAAACCAGCCACCAAGAGCATGGGCAGAGGGCAAATTCTGGTTTTTATCCCTATCGCAGGCCCTAGGATGCTGGGTCTTGCTCCATTGGCTGGAGTGTTGACCGTGCAATCTTGTTTTTTTCCCGAATGGGACACAGGGAGCTAGGGGAATTGGTAAACGAGTTAGCTGTTTTCATTCTGTTCCCCCATCAGAGGAATCCGAATGCAGGGGGTTGGGAAATCAGTTGCAGAAAAGAACCTGATTTAAACATTTCCTTCACTAGGGAGCTCCCATCCAGGTACACTATGTAGTAAGTCCCAGAATCCGTTGGAAAGGGCCGTGGCAGGAAGGAAAGAAATCGGTTTCGTGCTTTCACCCACAGAGTCAAGCCCCTTTAAGAAGCTACAAAACATTCATGACACTTATCTGGGGAGTTGGGGATTTGGAGACTTGGAAGGAAGGGAGGGTTTTTCTCCCACTCTCCTCCCCACCCGCCAACCCTTCTCTATTAAAACGAGGCGGACAATTATCGCTTGGAAACGCGTGTGTTCGCAAGCGACGTGCCTCGGCGCGCTGGGGGATCAGGAATCGAGTTACTCCGAGCTGCGCAGCCGAGCAGCGCCGCGACAGTGCGGCCGGAGCCCGGGTCCTGGCCTGCCCGGCAGCGCCCCCTGTTGGCCGGACCCCTGCCCGTCTGCAGTCTTTGAGGCGAGGCATGTATGCATTCGTGAATTGAACCAGCCAAGGAGAGATGGACATTTGCAAGCAGGACGAGAGCCTACCCGGCAAAGGAGAGGTTGATCGTGTCAAAATAGTTACCAAGGGGGATGAGACTGGGTGTGAGGGAGGTGAAGCACAAAGATTGGATAGAAGATTGGAGAAGTTACTGTGGAGTTTGGCATAGTGCAGGCATGTTCAGGAGTCATTCTTGTTATTTCGTGTTTCGGTTTTTGCTCAAGCGAATACTTCTGCCTGGAAAACATATCCCGCCTTCCTTTTAAAAAAGTACGTAATGTATTCAAATATATTAGAGAATGAATATATAAATATTCATATATCCATCACTGAGCTTGAGAAATAAGAACTAACACATATAAAGTGTACTCCTCCCCTTTTCACTACTCCCTCCCCAGAGATGGCTCCTTAAGTTCATGTTTTCATTCCCATGTAAGTTTTTGTTTACCGTATATGTATGTATTCATAAATAATATATAGATGCATGAAATCAGAAAAATTGCAATAGCTATATTTTTTATATACTATAAAGAATATAGGTGCTATATATCTTTATATAATATATACCAGGGGTCCCCAAACTACGGCCCGCGGGCCGCATGTGGCCCTCTGAGGCCATTTATCCGGCCCCGCCGCACTTCCAGAAGGGGCACCTCTTTCATTGGTGGGTCAGTGAGAGGAGCACAGGATGCCGATGCTGGAGTACCGTATGTGGCGGCGCCGCTCACGTACAGTACTACTTCCAGTGACACTGGAAGCATGCCTCACCGCTCCGGAAGTGCATCATATCACTTGTTACGGCTAGCAGTGACAAATATGGAACCGGACATTGACCATCTCATTAGCCAAAAGCAGACCCATAGTTCCCATTGAAATACTGGTCAGTTTGTTGATTTAAATTTACTTGTTCTTGCCTGACCTGTGGTGGCGCAGTGGATAAAGCGTTGACCTGGAAATGCTGAGGTCACCGGTTCGAAACCCTGGGCTTGCCTGGTCAAGGCACATATGGGAGTTGATGCTTCCAGCTCCTCCCCCTTTCTCTCTCTCTCTGTCTCTCCTTTCTCTCTCTCTCTGTCTCTCCCTCTCCTCTCTAAAATGAATAAATAAAAAAAGAAATTTACTTGTTCTTTATTTTATTTTATTTTTTTTTAATTTTATTTATTTATTTATTCATTTTAGAGAGGAGAGGGAGAGACAGAGGAGAGACAGAGAGAGAGAACGGGGGGAGGAGCTGGAAGCATCAACTCCCATATGTGCCTTGACCAGGCAAGCCCAGGGTTTTGAACTGGCAACCTCAGCATTTCCAGGTCGACGCTTTATCCACTGCGCCACCATAGGTCAGGCACTACTTGTTCTTTATTTTAAATATTGTATTTGTTCCCGTTTTGTTTTTTTTACTTTAAAATAAGATATGTGCAGTATGCATAGGGATTTATTCATAGTGTTTTTTTTATAGTCCGGCCCTCCAACGGTCTGAGGAACAGTGAACTGGCCCCCTGTGTAAAAAGTTTGGGGACCCCTGATATATACCATAGTATACACATATATAGTGAATGTACTGTGTATATAGTAAATTAATATACAGAAAGAGAGAGAAACATTTTTCCCCTTACTATCCCGCATTTAAGATTATGCCTACCATAAAGCCAGAAGCACCATCGTGGCCATTCACATGCAGGTTCGCATTAGATTCGGACAGACGGTAATGAAACAATGGAGTCATTAGCTTTAAGAACTGGTGGGCCATTAGCTTTAATCCTAGCTTGCACCCAGTGGGCAAGTAAAAACACACACTGGGCTCCAAAACTCCCTCATTCAGTGCTCACAAAACTACTGACTTATCCAAGTTTCCTAGAATCAAAGGTTTCTATCTCACCAGCCTTATTCACCTCTGTTTCCCGTCTCCTTCTCTTTGCACAAGCTTATACTGGCTTATACTGTTTTATTCTGCCATCTTGGCTACCTCTTCTCTCCTCCACATGGCCTTTCTCTGCTCTCCTTTCTCTGCTCTCTCCTCTAATGCTAATCTCAGGAATCGAGAGAGCACAAGCTCCCGGTCTGCCCCACTTTATAGTGTAAAAATCCAAACCTTTAATCCAATATACAAATAGGAAAGTCTCTAATACAAAGTCACTTATCTGAGGCATGATGAAATTCCTCATGAGAGTGTACCGCCCTTCATCAAAAAGGGTGGGAGCCTGACCAGGCGGTGGCACAGTGGATAGAGCATTGGACTGGGATGCAGAGGACCCAGGTTCGAGACCCTGAGGTCGCCAGCTTGAGCGCAGGCTCATCTGGTTTGAGCAAGAGCCCACCAGCTTGAACCCAAGGTCGCTGGCTCCAGCAAGGGGTTACTCAGTCTGCTGAAGGCCCACAGTTAAGGCATGTATGAGAAAGCAATCAATGAACAACTAAGGTGTTGCAAGGCGCAATGAAAAACTAATGATTGATGCTTCTCATCTCTCTCAGTTCCTGTCTGTCTGTCCTTGTCTATCCCTCTCTCTGACTCACTCTCTGTAAAAAATAAATAAAAAAAATTAAAAAAAAAAAAGGGTGGGAAAGGCTTAGTCCTAAAACCAAGCCCCAGGCTATAAGGATCCTGCCTGTCCACAGCCCACCCCCAACACACATTAATATCACCTGGGGCCTGACCAGGCGGTGGCGCAGTGGATAGAGCTCAGTGGATAGAGCGTTGGACTGGGATGCAGAGGACCCAGGTTCAAGACCCTGAGGTCGCCAGCTTGAGTGCGGGCTCAACTGGTTTGAGCAAAAGCCTACCAGCTTGAACCCAAGGTTGCTGGGTCCAACAAGGGGTTACTCAATCTGCTGAAGGCCCGAGGTCAAGGCACATATGAGAAAGCAATCAATGAACAACTAAGGTGTCACAACGCGCAATGAAAAACTAATGATTGATGCTTCTCATCTCTCTCCGTTTCTGTCTGTCTGTCCCTGTCTATCCCTCTCTCTGACTCACTCTCTGTCTCTGTAAAAAATAAATAAATAAATAAATAAATAAATAAATAAATAAATAAGTAAACAAAAATATCACCGGGGCAATGGGCTTCCATGTGGACAGCGCCATCTTTAACAAAGTGAGCATAATATATTTTATCTGCCCAACACCTACCTTGAAGCACTTTTTGGTAGCTCAGTTGCTTAGAGCATTGATTGGATACACCAAAGTCGAAGGTTCGATCCCTGGTCAGGGCACATACAAGTATCAACCAATGAAATGAATAAGTAAGTGGAACAACATATCAATGCTCTCTCTTTCTCTCCATCCCTTCCTCTCTTTCTCTCAAATCAATGAAAGTAAATTAAAAAAATATTTTTTTTAAACCTATGCCCACCTCTCTCTGCCTTGCTAATTCCACAAAGTTACTCTTTCAGGAAGCTTCCCCAAGCACCTCTCCTCTCTCTGCTCCCTGTGTTCCTGACATATTCACCCAGCTAGGTGGAAAGGGCCTGCTTAGTTATCTGTCCTTCTCCTTAGTGAGATTCTGAGCTTCCTGGAGGCAGGGACTGTGAATCTGGGTGTCCCTCCTGCTCAGCTCAGGCCTGGCTCAGAGGTAGCACTCAGGTTTGTTGTCCTGCTGGCAGAAAAGAAAGCCAGAAAGGCTAGTTGAAGCCTTGCATGCCAGAATACGGCTTTGGACTTTACTGCGGCTGGTGGTTTTTCTGCTGTGTTCTGTGGAGTATCCTGGGTCCTCTGGAGGTAACTCAAAGGCTAATGAGAGATGGTTAGCTATAGCTGCCCTCATCCTACTTCAGCCGAATCAATTTATTTTATTCCTTAGGCTTCTGTGCAAAATTTTATTTAAAGAAATGTCATGGTATGTGTAACACCAATAGCCACGGCCACCATCACAGCCGCCTGGCCCATGCAGGTTTGCATTTGATTCGGACAGATGGTAATGAAACAACGGAGCCAAGAACTGGTGGGCCATTAGCTTTAATCCTAGCTTGCACCCAGCGGGCAAGAAACACACACAGTGGGAAAACACTTCCCTTTCCATTCAGGGCTCCCAAAGCCACTGGCTTATCCAAGTTTCCTAGGATCAAAGGTTTGTACCTCACCAGCCTTATTCACTTCTGTTCCCCATCTCCCTCTCTCTGCACAAACTCTGTACAAACTGGCTTCTTCTTCAGCACTCCGCCATCTTGGCTGCTTCTCCTCTCCTCCACATGGCCTTTCTCTGCTCTCTTCCCGCATGAGCTCCTCTGCCCCATATTATAGTGTAGAAATCAAAATCTTGAATTCAATATACAAACAAGGAAGTCTCTGATACAAAGTCACTTATCTGAGGCATAATGGGATTCCTCATGAGAGTGCACCACCCCACATCATGCAATCAGTCAAGGGTGTGGGGAAAAGCTTAGCTTTAAAACAAAGCCTTAGTCTATAAGGACCCTGCCTGCTTACAGCCTGTCCCCCACACCCAATGCAAACTATAAGCGAGCAAACATATACATCATATTTGCAAACTTATTTGACCCACAACATGTAAAACCAAAATGAAAGAGATGAGGAGTGTGATGGGTACAATAATGTGTCGCAAAGATATCAGTGCCCAAATCCCTGGTAACTGTGACCATGTTAGTGAAAGGCAGAAACCTTGGGATGAACTGAAAACAGGAGACTGGTGTGTTCCAAAAGGAAATTAGATTTTAAAATCACTTGGGGGCAAGTGGACTGAGATCAAAGGGTGTCAGTCTGAGCTGTGAGAGAGGACATCAGATATAGGGAATTTGCTGGCATGGGAATTTGCACCTGGGCAAGCTTAGATTAGCATATCAGGGTACTTGTGGCCTTGGTTACTGACTTAAGGAGAGGAATTCTGCTGCAGAGACACAAGCTCTTTGATGTAGCACAGACTCGGTGTCCTTGGTAAATCCTGAATAAATCCAAAGACAGCCTAGAGGTCAGTTTCCCAGTAACAGCTGGGGCCTGATTTTCTGAGCCTGCTTCTACAAACAACTTATTGTGATTTAAAGCTCCCCTAATAGTCAGGTTCCTCCCCAAAGCAAGCTTTTTCAGACATTTTTGTGAAGGTAAACTTTTGCTACATTTCAAAGTGAAGGCCAGGCAGCTGTTTGGAGAGAGAATAGCAAGCAAATTAACTCTAACCTTATAGAATGTTTGGGTGAGGGGAATATGAGTTTTACAGGGGCTATTTAACCCTAACAGGTTACATGGCGAAGGGGAATTAAGGCTGCATATGGAATGAAGATTGCTAATCAGATGAATTCGAGATGGGAAGATTATCCTGGATTATCCAGTTGGGCCTAATGTAATGACGAAAGTCCTTATAACTGGAAGGAGAACCAGAGCGATGGCAGTATGAGAAGGTGTTACTTCAAAGATGGAGGAAGGGGCCTGACCAGATGGTGGCACAGTGGATAGAGCATCAATCAGTCTAGGACGCTAAGAACCCAGATTTGAAACCCCAAGGTTGCCAGCTTGAACAAGGGGTCACTGGCTCTGCTGGATCCCCCTGGTCAAAGCACATATGAGAAAGCAATCAATGAACAACAAAAAAAAAAGATGGAAGAAGGATCTTGAAACCAAGGAATGCCGGCAATGGATAAAGCAAGGAAATGGATTCTTCCACAGCCCCCAGAAAGGAACACAGCCCTCCTAACACCTTGATTTTAGGCCAGGAAGACCCATTTTGGACTTCTGAGTTCAGTGATAGTGTATCTGTGTTGGACTGAGATAGTGTATCTGTGTTGCTTTAAGCCATTAAATTTGTGGTAATTTTGTGATAAGTGCCAAGGAATTGAAAAAATTGTTTGTAAGAATGAGATGGCACTCGAACACCAGGTGTGCAGGTTTTATTGGAGGAGAAAGACCTGCTGGAGCACTTCTCCGGGAGAAGGGCACCGGTACAGACTAGGGCGGATTTTTATAGGGTTTGGGAGAGCCTGAGGAGGTACTGAGTCAGAAGTTCTGGTATGTCCCCTCCTGCGGATTTACGGTTTCGGCTTTCTGGAGCACTCCTCCTTAGGGTGGTTGACCAGCTTCTTGGAATTCTTCTGCCTCAGGGGCGATTATCCAGTAAGTAAGGGTGAGGTCAGGCAGTCAGGCGGAACAACCAAAGGGCAGTTGGAATTTCTGGTAAATTCATATATCTATCATTGTTAACATTAGTATTTTAAAAGGAAGAGACAGGCCCTGTTGGGCAGATAAAAATGTATTATGCTCACTTTGTTAGAGATGACACGAGGAGGCCTTCGCCCAGGTAATATTAATGTGTGTTGGGGGTGGGCTAAAGGCAGGCAGAATCCTTGTAGCCTGGGGCTTGGTTTTGGGATTAAGCCTTTCCTACCCTTTTTGATGTAGGGTGATACAATCCAATCATGCCTCAGAGAAGTGACTTTGTATTAGAGACTTCCCTATTTTGTATATTGGATTAAGGGTTTTGAATCTACACTATAAAATAGGGGTAGAACGGGAGCTTGGGCTCTTGGTTCCTGAGATTATCATTAGAGGAGACAGCAGAGAGCAGAGAAAGGCCACGTGGAGGAGGCCAGGAGAAGCAGCCAAGATGGCAGAGTGCTGAGTGAGATGCCAGTTTGTGCAGTTTGACACAGGATAAGGAAGGAGATGGGGAACAGAGGTGAATAAGTCTGGTGAGCTAGAAACCTTTGATTCTAGGAAACTCGGATAAGTCAGTGGCTTTGTGAGCACTGAATGTGAGTGGCTTTTGGAGCCCAGTGTGTATTTTTACTTGCCTGCCGGGTGCAAGCTAGAATTAAAGACTATGGCCCACCAGTTTGTGGCTCCGTTGTTTCTTTACCGACTGTCCGAATCCAATGTGAACCTGCATGAGCCGGGCTGCTGTGATGGTGGCCCTTGCCT
This sequence comes from Saccopteryx bilineata, assembly GCF_036850765.1. Lineage (NCBI taxonomy): Eukaryota > Metazoa > Chordata > Mammalia > Chiroptera > Emballonuridae > Saccopteryx > Saccopteryx bilineata. Next base: position 342,803,977 of record NC_089490.1, on the reverse strand, counting down.
TGGCTTCTGGCTTTACAGGCCCCTTAACCCTTTCTGAAAAAAAAAAAAAAAACCAAGAGAAAGAGATTAAAGGGGCAAAAGTTAGTAGTTAATTATAATTTATTTTAGTTCACAAGAAAGATTGAGGCCACTTGCTAGACAGCAAAGAAGGTAAAACTTATCTGAAAACTTCCTCTCTTTCTTTAAGAGCCTTTAGGAGACAATGTTTACATATCTTAATTAAAAATTCCTACACTGATTCTAACTCTTCCTCCCCTCCTGGAGTCCTGAGAGTGACGTGTACCTCTAGACAGAGAAATCACGAGCCCACTCCCCTTGCTTGAAAAACCTGCATTCTGTAACATTTTATATGATTTCTAATAATTATCCCTTTTGAAATTCTTTATATGTGTAAAACCTAGCCCCAACACTTTTAGCAAAGGTAATTTCATTTAGCTTCTCTCCTTATCCTAAGCTAAACATTTTGTGGTGACAGGGATGGGGGGTAGACACTAGAAGATTTGGGAATGTCTTTGCCGGGTACGTAAAACAATGATCACTACTGTGTTATCTTGTAGTCTTGATGTGTAAGAAAGCTTTTTCCTTTTAATAGATTGTAAAGCCAGGAGGCATGGCCAGGGCCACCATCAAAGCAGCCTGGCCCATGCAGGTTCGCATTGGATTCGGACAGTCGGTGAAGAAACAACAGAGCCACAAACTGGTGGGCCATAGTCTTTAATTCTAGCTTGCACCCGGCGGGCAAGTAAAAATACACACTGGGCTCCAAACCCAATCACATTCAGTGCTCACAAAGCTACTGACTTATCCGAGTTTCCTAGAATCAAAGGTTTCTAGCTCACCAGACTTATTCACCTCTGTTTCCCATCTCCTTCCTTATCCCAGATACAAACTCTACACAAACTGGCATCTCACTCAGCACTCCGCCATCTTGGCTGCTTCTCCTGGCCTCCTCCACGTGGCCTTTCTCTGCTCTCTCTTGCTAATCTCAGGAACCAAGAGCCTAAGCTCTCGTTCTACCCTCATTTTATAGTGTAGCTTCACAACCTTTAATCCAATATACAAACTAGAGAAGTCTCTAATACAGAGTCACTTCTCTGAGGCATGATTGGATTGTACCACCCCACATCAAAAAAGGGTAGGAAAGGCTTAATCCCAAAACCAAGCCCCAGGCTACAAGGATTCTCAACACACATTAATATCACCTGGGCGACGGCCTCCATCTTTAACAAAATGAGCATAATACATTTTATCTGCCCAACATAGATCCTATAGATAAATGTTGTAAGCTTGTTAGTAATTGACTATTGTACCATGCTCCCTCCTTACCCACCCCAACCAGTACCTGATTTTGTATAAAAGAAGGTTCAGAACTGTAAAGAGGGCCTACATGATTTGGGACCGTGCTCCATGTAGCTAGCTAGCCGGCTAATTAATAAACCCCTCAAATTACTTCTGTAACCTGCCTGCTGTCTCTATGTAACCCACAGATTACAGTATTTTATAACAATTTGTTATAGAACCATAGGAAGCTACCTGGCCTGTGGTGGTGCAGTGGATTAAGTGACAACCTGGAACACTGAGGTTGCTAGTTTGAAACCCCGGGCTTTCCAGGTCAAGGCACATAAGGGAGTTCATGCTTCCTGCTCCCCACCCCCCTTTTTTTTCTCTCTCTCTCTCTTCTCTCTCAAACGAAGAAATAAAATCTTAAAAAAGGAAAGAACTAGGCCTGGCCGATTGGCTCAGTGGTAGAGCATCGGCCTAGCGTGCAGGAGTCCCGGGTTCGATTCCCGGCCAGGGCACACAGGAGAAGGGCCTATCTGCTCTCCACCCCTCCCCCTTTCCTTCCTCTCTGTCTCTCTCTTTCCCTCCCACAGCCAAGGCTCCACTGGAGCAGAGTTTGCCCGGGCGCTAAAGATGGCTCTGTGGCCTCTGCCTCAGGTGCTAGAATGGCTCTGATTGCGACAGAGCGACGCCCCAGATGGGCAGAGTGTCGCCCCCTGGTGGGCCTGCTGGGTGGATCCCGGTTGAGCGCATGCTGGAGTCTGTCTGACTGCCTCTCCGTTTCCAACTTCAGAGAAATACAAAAAAGAAAAAAAAAAAAGGAAAGAACTATACAAAGCTAATATAAGGAACTATTAAAGGTATTTGAGCTAGGGAGGGGTGGCTCCTTCTTGTACCAAAGGAAGATTGATTATATATGAAGGAATCAATGGAGAAGCCAGAGCAGGAGTCACTGTGAACCCCAGGCTGAAAAGGGAAGGAAGTCCCAAAAGATGACCGGTGGTGGCTTGAGGGCTGGGAGGCCTGAGAAGGTCTGGAAGAAAGGTGTTCATGAACTGACTTTTGTGTATAAGCTCATGGCTCTTGATCAATGTGTTCTCCTTCCCCAACCAAGACCCCTCCCAGAACCTGTTCAGAGGAGAGAGGGGGCCCTCAATCTCTTCCTGTACTCTGGCCTGAGGGTCAGCCCTGTGGGCAGAGAAAATGCTCCCCTTCCCCAGGGTGACTCATAGAGCTCCTCAGAAGGAAGTGGTTGAGCCAAGGGCCCATCACAGTTGAGCTCTCTGGAGTCCTGGGCCTGGCTTTGGCAACCTTCCCCTGAGCACCCTCTGTGGCCAGGTTTTTTCTGTAAGGAGCCCAGTGAAAGAATATGGAAAAAATAAAATAAAGGAGGGAGTGAAGAAATTTCTGAGGAGCCGTTGGGCAAATAAGTTTGTAAAATTTGTGTTATTTGAGTTTGCTCACTTTTATTGTTAAAAATGGCCACTTCCAAAGTGAAACGGCTAATTACCTTCCTGCTTGGGAAGGGGCTTTGTTATGCTAATGTGTGCTAGAGGAGGGGTTTTCACTCCAAAACGTTTTAAGAAGGACCCCTTTTATTTTTTTAAGACTTTATTCATTTTAGAGAGGAGAGAAGGAGGAGAGAGAGAGAGAGGGAGAGAGGGAGAGAGGGAGAGAGAGAGAAGAGGGGAGGAGCAGGAAGCATCAACTCGTATATGTGCCTTGACCAGGTAATCCCAGGGTTTTAATTTTTTTTTTTATTTATTCATTTTAGAGAGGAGAGGGAGAGACAGAGAGAGAGAGAGAGAGAGGAGAGACAGAGAGAGAGAAGGGGGGAGGAGCTGGAAGCATCAACTTCCATATGTGCCTTGACCAGGCAAGCCCAGGGTTTCGAACCGGCGACCTCAGCATTTCCAGGTTGATGCTTTATCCACTGCGCCACCACAGGTCAGGCAATCCCAGGGTTTTGAACCGGCGGCAAAACGTTTTAAGAAGTAGGAGACCATGTTTTTTGCAGAGTGAGAGCAGGGAGGAAGGGTGCTGAAGAGAAGCAGCCAAGATGGCAGGGTGCTGAAGGAGAAGCCAGTTTGTGCAGACATAAGGAGATGGGGAACCAGAGGGGACTGAGCTGGTGGGGGGCCTTTGATTCTAGGAAAACCTGAATGTGTCAGTAGCTTTGTGAGCACTGAATGAGTGGGTTTTGGTGCCCTATGTGTTTTTACTCGCCTGCCGGGTGTGGGGCTAGAATAAACAAACGGCCCACGAGTTTTCGGCTCCACTGTTTCTCTATCATTGTCTAAATCTAATGTGAACCTGCATGTGCCTGGCAGCGCCAATGGCTGTGTGGCCGGACTACTGGCCTTACAGGAGCACATTAAAGGTAGAGAAATCCTCACAGTTTTCATTTATTCATCCTTTCAATCAACCAACTCTGGAAAGTTTCCTGAGCTCCTGGGGTTCTAGGGGTTGTAGGGAAGAGTTTGTCCTGTTTATTGCCTTCAGGGGCTCCCAGGTAGAAGAGAGACAGACGTATTATCTGTATGTTTGACTAGTCCTATCACAGAATTTTAAATTATCATAGACTTGTAATTATATATATAGCAATTGAAGTCCTTCCAGGGGAGTAGACAAAACATGCTTGGAGATATAAGTTGGGCCTGACCAGGCAGTAATGCAGTGGATGGAGTGTCGGACTGGAATGCAGAGGACCCGGGTTTGAAACCCCGAGGTCACCGGCTTGAGCATGGGCTCATCCAGCTTGAACATAGGCTCACCAGCTTGAGTACAGGGTCGCTGCCTTGAGCGTAGGATCATAAACATGACCCCATGGCACTGGGTTGAGCCCAAGGTCGCTGGCTTGAGCAAGGGGTCACTTGCTCTGCTGTAACGCCCCCCCCCCCAAGGCACATATGAGAAAGCAATCAATGAACAACTAAGGTGCCACAACAAAGAATTGATGCTTCTCATCGCTCTCCCTTCCTGTCTGTCCCTATCTGTCTCTCTCTCTGTCTCTCTCTACCTCTGTTAAAAAAAAAAGAAAAAGAAAAAGAAAGAAGACTTGCCAGCTTCCTGGGTCTACTCCGGTCATCACAAAGAGCCTTTATGTCAACAGAATTTGCAGTGAATTCTCAGAACACCAAAGATACCCATCTTCCCAAGTAACAGAAGGCCTGGGCCTCCTGGGGTGAGCTTGTCACAAGAGAAGACCTGAGTCCCTGGGGCTTCTGCCTCTTCAGTTCTTGCCACGCTGGGGAGAAAGAATTTGGGTGAGATACTGGGTGCAGCATTCAAGCAAAGTAAGCAGTTTATTAAACAAAGCTACACATTTGGCACAAGGCACAAGCAGGCAAACCCAGCTAGTCTGGGCACCCCGCCTGTTGGGGTCTTAGGAGTTACATACTCTTAGTTTCAAGTCTTTGTCTCCCTGTTATCAGGGCTAACAGACAGGGTTTCAAGGTTCTCTTTTGTAGTTTTTTCTTGTAATGTTTGGGACACCTGGTTATCTTGTTTTGTCTGGTCTCAGGACTGCTGACTCCCTCATTCAATGGGTGAGATAAACCCTCTTGTTTCTCTTCCCCTTTACTGCCCTGATAACTGTCTAGCCTGCCTAATAACCTGAAGACTCCATGGAGAGGGCCCTACCACTCCCTCAAATAGGTCTTTCTTAACTAGTCATTTGATTTTTTTTTTTTCTTTTTTTTTGTATTTTTCTGAAGTGAGAAGCAGGAAGGCAGAGAGACAGATTCCTGCATGCGACCAACTGGGATCCACCCAGCATGCCCACCAGGGGGCGATGCTCTGCCCATCTGGGGCGTTGCTCCATTGCAACCAGAGCCATTCTAGAGCCTGAGGTGGAGGCCATGGAGCCATCCTCAGTGCCCGGGCTGACTTTGCTCCAATGGAGCCTTGGCTGTGGGAGGCGAAGAGAGAGATGGAGAGAAAGGAGAGGGAGAAGGGTGGAGAAGCAGATGGGTGCTTCTCCTGTGTGCCCTGGCTGGGAATTAAACCTGGGACATCCACATGCTAGGCCGATGCTCTACCGCTGAGCCAACCAGCCAGTGTCTGGCCATTTGATTTCTTTTTTTCTTTTTTTTATAGAGACAGAGAGAGAGAGTCAGAGAGAGGGATAGATAGGGACAGACAGACAGGATCAGAGAGAGATGAGAAGCATCAATCATCAGTTTTTCGTTGTGACACCTTAGTTGTTCATTAATTGCTTTCTCATATGTGCCTTCAGTAAACTGAGTAACCCCTTGCTCGAGCCAGCGACCTTGAGTCCAAGCTGATGAGCCTTGCTCAAACCAGATGAGCCTGCGCTCAAGCTAGCAACCTCAGGGTCTCGAAACTGGGTTCTCCATATCCCAGTCTGACGCTCTATCTACTGTGCCACCACCTGGTCAGGCCATTTGATTTCTTAATGCCCAAAATTCCTCATTCAGATGACTGGGACTTTTTTGTTTTTGTTTTTGTTTTGTTTTACCTTAAAAGAGCCTCTAGTCCAACGCCTCAATTTTCCAGGTGGGAAACTGAGGCTTAGAGAAACGGAGTGACTTGCTAAGGTTGCTCAGTGAGTTAAGTGTGCCTTTAAGGAGAATATTTAATGTTCGCTATCACTGGCTCTTGTCTCTTCCCAGAGGAGAGGTCTTCCAGAACTGAGAACATTCATGTTTTCTCTTTCTTGTAATAATATTCGCTGGTTTGGAGTGAATTTCTGGCCTCCTGGCCACAGGCATTCCCTGGGGATGTTGTTGAAATGTAGTTTCTGATTTGTAAGTCCTGAGCAGGGTCTGAGCATCTGTATTTCTGATGAGCTCCCTAGTGATTAGATGCTGCCAGTCTGCAGACCACACTTGCAGTAAGTAGCAAGCCTCTAACTCATTATTTGTTTTCTTTTCTTTCTAGTACATTTCACAATGGGATATTATTATATTCATCTGTACAAATGTTTATTGTGACTTTCTTCCCACTAGAAATCAATTGCCTGAGTGGGGTGCCTTGTCTGCTACATGCCCTGTTACAGCCCCAGGCTCGGCACAGTGCAGACACACAGTAGGCTCATAGTTTATGAGGTCTCCTGGGTCACTGAGGGAGTCTGCTTTTGGAGGGCAGGACCTTGCCCTGTTTTCTCCAGCCTCCTTGTCGCCCAGCAGGGGTTAGGGCACAGAGCAGGGGCTCAGTGACTGGGGAGAGGGGGTAGAGCAGCTTCTGACCACTTGAGTCCATGTATTCCCCACTGGGTCAGGACTAGAGTGACAGTGGGAGGAAAAACAGCCTGAGGTCCATAAATATCAAACGATGTCTGTATGTAAAATTCACTTTTAAAACTAGAAAACTTGTGCAACTTTTGTCTGAGTGCCTTCTGTAGCTGCCTGGGTTCCATCCAGCCCAGCCAGGGTTACATGGGTTTGGGCAGCTCTGGGGCAGCACTTGATCCTCCTACCCCTTGCACCGCATTCAGATGGTGTTCCAGGCCTGGCCCTTGAGAGCCTTGATCCCAGGCCAGCTGGACTCAGTTCAGTTTGCCCAACTTGGGCCACGCAGAAACCCTGAGCACGAGGCCACAGGCAGCTCTTTGGAGGCCATTCCAGTAACATGCCTCATTCAGCCTCAGTTTCCCCCACCTGAGGGCAGGAAAGAAGACTGAGGAAACTGAATGACCACTGAGGTCTGCTCCAGCTTCTGCTAATTCCCTCCCTTCCATTGCCAGGACCCCCCACCTGCAGTGCCTAGTTGGACCAGATAACCTCCCAACCCTGGGACGGGGCGTCTGGAGAGCAGGGGACACCTGAGTCCATTTGGTCCTGCTGCATAGCACCCCGTCTGAGAAGACTGACCCTCCATCCCTTCTTTCCTGCCTTCCTCCTCCTCTCCCCACCCAGACTATCTATCCTTTAGATCCCTGTTCTCTGTCTTCTAATCAGAGGTGGCTGACAGCTGCTGATTTAGCAACAGTTTTTTTTCTGGAACCTTCCATCTGCCAGGTAGACCTGGGGGCCAGTCTCTGTCTGTAGGCTGCTGACTGGATGACCCTGGCCATGTGGATCCTGCTCCTGCTCCTCCCCAGGGCTCCTCATCGATCTGTACTCATTCACTCACACAACTCACTTACTCCTCAATTATCAGTTTGTTCATGCTCTCCCTTTTTCAGTAACTCGTCGGTTTACACACTCAGTCCTTCTGGGCCAGGTCCAGCAGCAAGTCTGGGAACAGACTGGCTTTAGTATGCAAACACAGAGGCAGAATGACACAGTGGGGTGCAGCGGCCAAGTGCTCAGGTGGAGTTCCCTGAAGTCTGAGCAGCCCCCTTGTTGAATAGATGAGGTGGGGTGGCCCACAGAGGCCCCAGGTGGCTCCAGGCCACTGGGTAAAAGAGGAAGGAGGCGGCCACTGGTGGAGCACCCCTGACCTATCCATCGTGCCAGAGTCAACTCTGCCAGGCCTGTGCATAGAACTGGGACATCATCATGTTTCCCAGTTCTCAGCTGGTGACGCTGGAGTTGGGTTAAAAACACGAGAACTAAGGCAGGGTAATAATGCTCTTAGGGACGTGCACATGGATCAGAAGCAGTTACCAACCAGCGCTGGAAGGGCCCTCCCTTCAGAGATCTCCAAACCCCTTACTTTATAGCGTGGACATTGGCACTCAGGGAACCTGCTCATAAGCCACCCCAAACCCAAACCACAATGTCCACCCTCATGGTCTTCAGCTATACCCACTTCTCAGCCATCCTGCGCATTCAAATACAAGGGACGCCCCGGAAAGGTCAAAAGCAAAAAAACAAACAAAATAAATGCTTTAGGGCTAGAAGTGAAATAATTAAATGTTTACTTAAGTAATCTTTTGGTTTTTTAAAAGATTTTGTTTATTCATTTTAGAGAGGAGAGAGAGAGAGAAGGCGGGAGGAGCAGGAAGCATCAACTCCCATATGTGCCTTGACCAGGCAAGCCCAGGGTTTTGAACCAGCAACCTCAGCGTTCCAGGTTGATGCTTTATTCACTATGTCACCAAAGGTCAGGCTTAAATAATCTGTTAAAGTAAAATTCTTTCACTTAATCTATTAATTTAGAAAACTTGCTCTTTCCATGTACAGTTCAGTAAACAATCATGCAAGTTCTTCACCTTGCTCACCGGTGGACGTAATATTGGACTAATGTGTCTTAACACTTTTGTTTGCAGTAAGAACGGGCAAAGCACCCTGTAGAATGAAGACTGTCAGGACAGGAGAATGGCACACTCTCGTTCCCTGAGGATTCAGTCCAGAAAAGGGCCTCACTCCAGAGTCGGGCCGTGAGGCGGTCACGCGGTGTTGCGCAGCTCCTGGTGGCCGAGCGTGGCTGCACCGCGTAGGCTGCTCCACCTGCCACCCACAGGCCTCACCGTTGCTTCCTACCAAGCCGGGGGCCCTGTTTTTCAAGGTGAACCTACACCCTATTGTATCAAGAAGTGAATCTAATGGTCATCATTTAGCCAGTATCTACTGAGCAGTTGCAGTTCTGGGCCCAGGACAGATAGAAAATGAACCAAAATGTGTGTAGTGAGTCCTAGGATGAAGAATTGAGGAGCATAGAGTATGAAACAAGAGACAAGAGGCAGTGCATATTTATCGAGGTCTTGCAATATACCAGATATTTCACACATACCATCTCTAAATCTCACAACAATCCGTGGGTAGGAGTTACTACCGATGCCAACTCCTCCTTGCCTTAAACTAATAGCGTGTTGTTAGGCCAATTTACCTTCTTAGGCCTCAATTTCCTCCTCTGAAAACGGAAAACACCTATTGCATGTGATTGTTGGGAGGACTGAGTTCTGTTCTAAGCACTTTGCTTAGAACAGTAAGCCGTCCAGCAGTGTTTGCTCTGACCATCAGTAGAACATAGGAGAAGTGAGGCCCCGAGAGAAGCAGTGACTAGCCCAGGGCTACACAGCCAGAGGCAGGAAGAGCTGGCCTCTCTCACTCCATAATCTGCCGTGCAGAAGGGTTAAAATAGAAGTTTTGTCCTTCACAGCAGGACTTGGCTGCACTCTATGTTCTAAAGAAGCAAGGCCAACTGTCCAGTGCAGGTTGACCACAGCTCGCCTGCAGCTAAGTACACAGCCAGCTCACAACCACAGAGGACACTTGGAGAGGTGGACAACTGCTGCTTTCCTCTGAGGCCTGCACAGTGTCTGAGACCTCGGGCCAGTTAGCTCCTCCTTTCTGAGTCTCTGTTTCCTCACCTGAAAAGGGGGATACTAGTGCCTCACGTTGTGGGCATTGAGTGAGTTAGAGGCTGAGAAAAGGTTTTTCACACTACTCTATTGTACTAATATGATCATAGGTAAGACCAGTGATTTGGGGATAGGCTGAATATTATAACTTCATGGGGAGGAGCTGAAGGGAGATAGAATTTTCAGTTCAATGTAAAGATGAACTTTCTCAGCGCTCTGGCCATAGTAATGGAAAGAAGTGGGGGAGTGGGTGACTGTCAAGCCTGGGGATGGATGCAGAGGGGGTTCCTGCCAGGGGCTGGGGGTGGGAAAGAGTTGCTTAAGTGAGACAAGTTTCCCTCCCTGTGCCCTCTTCTCTCCTCCCATGCTGGGCAGACGGTACCTGACAGAGACTCCGTTGTGAGCAGGTGGCTGAACCAGAACTCAGATGGTCTTGTTTGCCACTTGACTCTGACACTAACTTGCTGTGCAACTTTGAGCGTCCCTCTGGGCCTCATTTTCCTAGTCATATCATAAATAAATGTAACAGATGCAGTTTGTCAATTATGATAATGTGGCTGTGGAAAGGATTATTACCTTCCAAGACTTTGGCTAAAGGACTAGGCCAATGGTACAGAGGAAGCATTGTAACTTGTGCAACTATAGGTTAGTTGGGAGGGACTCCAGCATGACTCTAGAATTGGCACAGATAATACATCTGGGGACTGTGCTTTGTGGCTTATAAAGCATTTTTTTTAGCTTTGTCTTATTCAATCCTCACAACAATATCCCAAATTTACAAATAAAGATATGGACCCAGTGAATTTGTGTAACTCATTCGACCTCACTCATGGGTCTCTAAGCACTGACTGGAGGCGGGAGAGAGGTCGTCCTGGGCTGGAATCCCAGCTCCAGTCAGACCATGAGCAGGTTCCTTAGCTATCCACACCCCAGTTTTCTTATTGTTAAACAGGAAGATTAAATATTCATTGTACGGTTGTGGTGAAGATTAAACGAGATAGCTTATGAATGAGCTTAGTGCAGAAATGGATGTAAAGTAGGTACTGAATAAGTGTGCTGAATAAGGAAAAACCAAAAAAACACTAGGAAGCTGCAGGACTGGGCTGCTGGATCCTACTTCCCTGTTCTTTGCCCTCCACCAAGCAGTTTCTTTTCATGATCCTCCTCGTTCATGTCACAGCTGGAGAATGAGCTGCTCATTAGGAGGCTTCTCTAATTAGGCAGCCAGAGACAGTTTAGTTTCAGGTGACCTTAAAGAGTTCATTATTGCCCTGGGGTGAAGTGCAGGGGTTGCCAAAAGGGAAAAGTTTCTCAGTAACTGGCCCTGTGAGCTGCTGGAGGAGGAGCCAGGCTCTGACGCAGGCTGTCAGGAGTGCTGAAATGACGGGCAAGACGGCTAGCAGGTCTGTCCCTGAGCAGACAGATCACCTATATAGCCTAACTGCCTTTGGGTCCAGACCTGACAAATAACAGCGTGGAAACAGTGCTGGGGTAGTGTGCCAGACTCTGTGCCGGAGGAAGCAACCATGCAGGTGCTAGCCAAGCGCTACCCCAGGAACTGCCTGCTGGCCGCCATGGACAGGTACTCCGCCGTGGTGCACAACATGGAGCAGGAGGTGCTGCTCCCCAGCCTGCTGCGGGACGTGCAACTGAGTGAGCATGGGCACCAGGCCCAGGCTGGAGCTCCCGATCTCTACAACTACTTCACCATGCTCAAGGCCATCTGTGTGGATGTGGACCACGGGCTGCTGCCCCGGGAGGAGTGGCAGGTCAAGATGGCAGGTGCTAAAGCTAATAAGGCTGAGAATGAAGCTGCAGAAACTGAAGAGGGAGAGGAAGAGGTCTTGGGGCAGCTGAACCTAGAAGCCCAGTTCCATCTGCACTTGTCCGGCCTTCATCACATCCTCACCCACCTCACCTTGAAAGCCGAGGAGGTGACACGGATATACAAGGAGATAACGGGACATGTAGGCCTCAGACTCAAGGAAGGTAATGGTAGCCATGCTAGTGGGTGTCAGAGTCCACTGAGGGGTTTCCCAGGGGAGCAGGGGGAGCAGTGGTGCAACCCAGTACGAAAGGAAGAACCCAAATCTCAGACAGAGCCACCCTCGCTCATAGGGTTCTGGGACCACAACCCAGGAAGGCGCAGGCCAGGCCTCCCTGACTCTCCTTCTGACCCAGAATTGGTAACAGCCATGACCGTTATGGAGCTAGAGGGAAAAGTGGACTGTGAGTGCTTACTTTATGAACATACATATGTGTTTATGCATATATGCATTTGTCAGTAAGTATGGGTATTTATTCAGGTAAACTGTGAATTCTATGTATGTGTATGGCATTGCTTCCTAACATTTTTTCAAGTCACAGAAGATGAAAAATTCTACGCCCCATGCTGGTCCATAGGTGAGGCTTATTCCTGCAGCTGGCAGGGGTACTCTGGCCAGCCCAGGTTGCATCCAGCCGAGTGGAAAGCTACAGGACTCTGATTGGTCCTGGCGCACCAGTGTGGAGCATGCCTGCTGGGAAGCCCTGCTGTGAGGACATGAACGGGCTGAAGCCTGAGCCCATACGTCTGTACAAAGGAGGGCTGGGGTTGTGAGGTGTGAGTGGCAGCAAGCGAGACAAGCAGGGAGTGGCACCGAGTAGGTGATGGGAAGTGGACCCGGGACAGTTGTGCGTGGGTCACTCCTAGGTTCAGATTGGGAGAAATTTGGCCACACTAGCTGCCAGCTTTGATCTTGTCCCACCTGCCAGCCCTGCTCCTACCTACTGGCTTCTTCATTGATAAACCTTGTCCATGTCCGTGAACAAAACCACCGATGTAGGTATGTGGAGCAGGACTTCATGCCCATTTTACAAGGCAGGAGATTGAAGCCACAAAGCAAGACTGGCCCCAACTTTGAGCTGGGTGTTCTTTTCATCACTCCCCATCTTGGCCATATTAATTAGCTTCATAATCTGCTTGAAGGACACTCAGTAATGAGGGGATTAAACAGGGACCTGAACACACAGCCTATGGAGAACTCCACTGAGTTATTATATCTTTAGCCATTTTTCCTTCTGCTGCCTCAAGCCCAAAGCCAAATTTCAGCCTTATTTCACCCTCCCCTCAAGGCTACCTGGGTTGCCTGTCAGAGGTTCTTGAATATAATTGAGTTGGGTCAATAGCTCCAGGGGCAAGTTCTGGTTCTACTACTAATGAGCTCTGAAGCCTTGGTTTATTTATTTATTTTTTTCCGAAGCTGGAAACAGGGAGGCAGTCAGACAGACTCCCGCATGTGCCTGACCGGGATCCACCCGGCATGCCCACCAGGGGGCGATGCTTTGCCCCTCTGGGGCGTCGCTCTGTTGCGTCCAGAGCCATTCTAGCACCTGAGGCAGAGGCCACAGAGCCATCCCCAGCGCCCGGGCCATCTTTGCTCCAATGGAGCCTCACTGCAGGAGGGGAAGAGAGAGACAGAGAGGAAGGAGAGGGGGAGGGGTGGAGAAGCAAATGGGCGCCTCTCCTGTGTGCCCTGGCCGGGAATCAAACCCGGGACTCCTGCACGCCAGGCCGACGCTCTACCGCTGAGCCAACCGGCCAGGTCCTGAAGCCTTGGTTTAGCCACACTTCTCTGGGTTTGTTTCTTCTCTGAATAATAACAGTACAGTAGTAGCAAAAATAATAACAGGCATTTAAATAGTTTCATAGCTGAAAACCACTTGCATATCAACTATCTAATGGAATTATCATCCCTCCCTTTTTTTCTTCTTTTTCAAGTGAGAGGAGGGGAGATCGACACCTGCATGCGCCCCATTCGGGATTCACCTGACAACTCCTGTCTGGGCTGATGCTCTGCCCATCTGGGACCATGCTCCCAACAGAGCTATTTTTAGCAACTGAAGTAGAAGCTTCACACAGCCATCCTCAACACCCAGGGTCAATGAGCTTGAGCCGATTGAGCCATGGCTGAGGGAGGGGAAGGGAGAGAAAGAGAGAGAGAAAAAGAAGTGGGGGAGAAGCAGATGGTCACTTCTCCTATGTGCCCTGACCAGGAACCAAACCTGGGACATCCACATGTCAGGCTGATGCGCTACTACTTAGCCAACCAGCCAGGGCTATCATTCTCTATTTTTTTTCTTAAGTGAGAAGTGGGGAGGCAAAGAGACAGAGTCCCTCATGCACCCTGACAGGGATCCACCAGGCAAGCCACCTACTGGGCGATGCTCTGCCTATCTGGAGTCATTGCTCTGTTGCTTGGCAACCAAGCTATTTTTAACACCTGAGGCTGAGGCCATGGAGCCATCCTCAGTGCTCAGGGCCAACTTGCTCCAATCGAGCCATGGCTGCAGGAGGAGAGAGAGAGAGAGAGAGAGAGAGAGAGAGAGAGAAGCAAGAGGGGGAGAGGTGAAGAAGCAGATGGTCACTTTTCCTGTGTGCCCTGATCAGGAATCAAACCCGGGACATCCACACACCAGGCCAATGCTCTACCACTGAGCCAATCAGCCAGGGCTGCTATCATCCCCTTTTACAGACACAAAAAAACTGGAGGCCTGAAAAGTAAAATGAGTCCAAGGTTACTCAGCAAATGGCAGAGCTGAGATGCAAATGAACCCTGGCCTAACTGGCATCTAATTCCTTTCCTCTACACTAGTGAATTTCCTTAGCACCTTAGAATTCTGCAGCCTGGGCTGGAGGTGGGAATTGGGGATGGCTAAGTGAATAGAACATTTACTCCTCGACCAAACTGCTTGCAGACAAGATTTTCATGGTATAGCAGAAGTTAAAAAACCTGGCTCTTCTTCTGGCTCTGCCACTGACCTGTGTGTGACCCTGTTTCTGCATTGCAGTTTCCCTGCTAGTAAAATGTAGAGGTGAAGGTAGAAGTTATTGAGCTATAACCTGATTCTTTTTACAGCGCTGACACTGCCAGACTCCTACAGCAGCACCATTGAGCCTTTTCATTCTTTTTCCTATTTCAGTAGGAATATGAGAGTACCTTAGTGGTGTGGGTTTATACTGACTTGGTTTTTTAACATTTCTGCACTCCACAGATCCCTTTATGTGATAGAAGGCAGACTCTGTGATGAGAATATGGAACAGTCCACTAGCCCTGACGATACCAGAAAGGCTAGACCGACAGCTGGAAGTGAGGCGACATCGTCTTCTGTGATGCTTCTCTACCTCCCTTTGAGCACCAATTCGTAGACTTGTCATTGGGTCACCTTCAGGATACTTGCTGCTGTTCACAACTCCTCTCACTCCTCCTCCCAGTTTGGGATAGTGGTCAGTAGTTCATGAGGGACTAGACATACCCAACCAATGTGGTACGGTAGGCATAGGTTTTAGCATCTGATTCTTGGTAGTCATTCACTATGTGATCTTGGGTAAATTATTTAAGTGGTTGAAACCTAAATTTCATCTATAAAATGGAGATAGTATTGGCTACCTATAAAGGTTATTCTAGAAATTAAACAAGATAGAATCAAAAGCACCTGGCATTCTGACCTGTGGTGGCACAGTGGACAGGGTGTTGACCTGGAACAGAGGTCGCCAGTTTGAAACGCTGGGCTTGCCTGGTCAAAGTGCATACAGCCAGCAAGCAATGAACAGGTGAAGTAACTATGAGTTGATACTTCTCACTCCCTCAACCCTCTGTAAAATCAATAAAATAGCTTTTAAAAATTCATAAGCACCTGGTATGTAAGTGCTATTATTATCGGCTCATCTCCCCCCACCTTGTATTCAATATTTGCTCTAGGCCTTGTTTTTCCCACTGCAGAACTAAGAGGCAGCAGTCCTGGGGGACGAGTGGTTCACTCTTGTACCTGCCAAGCACTATAAACATACTGAGTGCAGTAGCAACAGAAAAATAATCCCTGGTGGTTGTACATATCTTTATTAACTTCTAAAGTACGTTCTCAGACATGATTTCATATTTAACAAGTGGGACTCGAGAACAGAGACGGAACTTATCTAATTCTGCCCAGTAACCATGTTTATATTCATACTGCCACCTAATTTGAAATCACATGTAAACAATTTCGTTAATCTCCAAAATCTAATCTGATTATAAAATTTGAGCTTGAAAACAAAAAGTTTATGGACAAGCATTTGGATTTGATAAGCAATAAAGACACCTCATTCCAGTTAGGTGAGATCTTTTACTGCTAATTGCACCAGGCTCTGACGTAGATAGTGTTAGCACCGAGCCCCCTTTCTCCAGGATGATCCATTGAAGGGCAAAGACCTCCCTTTGCACTATCAGTCTTCTGTTCTCCTGGTCTTGAGTCTCCTGCTGCTAAATCATCTGCTATATTGTTCAGAGAGCTCAGAAATACAAACCTGACCATGTCATTCCCATTTAAAACCTGCCTGACCAGGCGGTGGCACAGTGGATAGAGCGTTGGACTGGGATGTGGAGGACCCAGGTTCGAGACCCTGAGGTCACCAGCTTGAGCGCGGGCTCATCTGGTTTAAGCAAGGCTCACCAGCTTAGACCCAAGGTCACTGGCTCGAGCAAGGGGTTACTCGGTCTGCTGAAGGCCTGCGGTCAAGGCACATATGAGAAAGCAATCAATGAACAACTAAGGTGTTGCAATGCGCAACAAAAAACTAATGATTATGCTTCTCATCTCTCTTCGTTCCTGTCTGTCCCTGTCTATCCCTCTCTCTGACTCTGTCTCTGTAAAATAAAATAAAATAAAATAAAATAAAATAAAATAAAATAAAATAAAATAAAATAAAATAAAACAAAACCCTTTAGTGATTTTCTACTACCTAGAAGATCAAGTCAGAATCATTCTATGTGATTTACAAGCACTCCATAATCTGGCTTGCTTTGGTTTGCTTTGCAGTAGAATGAGGGCAGGCAAACCTTTTCTGTACAGGGCCACATATTAAATGTCTTAGGCTTTGCAGCTCACACAGCCTGTCAGAACCACAGGACTCTACTGTTGCAGCACGGAAACAAATGGAAACAAACGAGCCCGGCTGTGTTCTGAAAGAACTGCACTGGCAGTGGACCACAGCTGGCGCACGGGCTAAGGTTTGCCAACACTGAACTAGAACTAAACTCCACTTTAAAATCTGTTCGACGTCTTCTTAAAATTGAGTAAATGGGAACTAACCATTCTGTAATGAACCGTTTTTCTTATGACAAAAAGGAGTCAGAGTGTTCATGATTACCATTTTAATCATAAGGTATTAACATACATGTTCCACAAAATTCAGAAATAACTGTTATCATTGAAATCGAAGCAACGATTTTGGAGACTTTAACGCACTGGATGGAATTCTTCGAGAATTTCTGCATAAGTTTTCTTATCTATAAAAGGAAAGATCACAAAAGATTTATATTTAAATTATGCTTTAAATTGTATTTCCTAAATAATAAAATTAAAACTTAATATTCTTATTGACAAAACCCCCTAAAATTTCCTCCCCCCCCCAATCATGGCTTGGTGATCACTGAGACATCTTGCTTCACTGTGAATACGCTGAAAGACTCTTTGGAGACATCCGGATGGCTGCCTGGAGGGACAAAGTGCTGCCATGGGGGGGGGAGCTGATGGGGTGAAGGAAGGAATGGACAAGGAGGAGCACAGGTCACCTAGGAGGGGCCCAGAGCTGAAGTGGTCAAGCTCTCCCTGTCTGCGTCTTCTGTGCATGAGGCTCTTGGCACACTGGCCAGTAATCTGCCGCTCAGACAGAATGAGCCCATGAGGCTAGACATGGTCTGCTGACAGGTGGAGCTAGTGGAAGCATGGCGACCAAGAGCCAGAGGTCTGGGACTGAGGACAGTGCTGCCAGTGGATCTCACACTTAAAATCAATATTCCCAAGATTCTTTCCAGCTCTAAGTATCCAGCAGTTCTGAGTATTCCCCATCCCTGATACAATCACTATTTATGGCTTTCTACAAGTCTCTGAGCTCTTCATTGGTTAAAAAAAAACAAAACAGCCCTGGCCAGTTGGCTCAGTGGTACAGCGTCGGCTTGGCGTGCAGGAGTCCCGGGTTCGATTCCTGGCTAGGGCACACAGGATAAGCACCCATCTGCTTCTCCACCCCTCCCCCTCTCCTTCCTCTCTGTCTGTCTCTTCCCCTCCCGCAGCCAAGGCTCCACTGGAGCAAAGTTGGCCCGGGCGCTGAGGATGGCTCTGTGGCCTCTGCCTCAGGCACTAGAATGGCTCTGGTTGCAACAGAGCAACGCCCCAGATGGGCAGAGCATCGCCCCCTGCTGGGCATGCCGGATGGATCCCAGTAGGGCACATGCGGGAGTCTGACTGCCTCCCCGTTTCCAACTTCAGAAAAAATACAAAAACAAAACAAAACAAAAACCACTGTATCTTTCTGATCTACCATAAACATTATATATGTGACTAAAGGCAATGGGAATATTAAATAGAGTAATTTTAGAGCTAAATAGGACCTTAGACATCATCATTCAGTTTAATAAAATTTCTTCTTTCTTTTGAGAGAGGGAGAGAGATGAGAAGCATCAACTCATAGTTGTGTCACTTTAGTTGTTCCTTGATTGCTTCTCATATGTTCCTTGACCAGAGAATTCAAGCTGAGCCAGTGACCCCTTGCTCAAGCCAGCAACCTTGGGCTCAAGCCAGCGATCATGGGGTCCTATCTATGATCCTATGCTCAAGCTCAGGGGTCCCCAAACTTTTTACAAAGGGGCCAGTTCACTGTCCCTCAGACCGTTGGAGGGATGGACTATAAAAAAAACTATGAACAAATCCCTATGCACACTGCACATATCTTATTTTAAAGTAAAAAAACAAAACGGGAACAAATACAATATTTAAAATAAAGAACAAGTAAATTTAAATCAACAAACTGACCAGTATTTCAATGGGAACTATGCTCCTCTCACTGACCACCAATGAAAGAGGTGCCCCTTCCGGAAGTGTGGCGGGGGCTGGATAAATGGCCTCAGGGGGCCTCATGCGGCCTGTGGGCCGTAGTTTGGGGACCCCTGCTCAAGCTGGTAAACATGCACTCAAGCTGGATAATCCCATGCTCAAGTCAGTGACCTTGGGGTTTTGAATCGGGGTCCTCAGTGTCCCAGGTTGATGCCCTATTCACTGAGCCATCACGGGTCAGGCTTAAAGCTCATTTTAAAATTAATTTTTTTAAGTGAAAGGAAGGGAGATCGAGAAACAGATTCCACATGCTGCCTGACCAGGATCCACCTGACAACTCCCATCTGGGGCTGATGCTCAAATCAAATCAATCTAGCAATCTTCAGCATCTGAGGCCAACACTCAAACCAATAGAGCCACTGGCTGCAGAAAGAAAAAAGGGAGAGAAGGAGAAGGAGAAGGAGGAGGAGAAGGAGGGGAGGAAAAAAAGGGGAGGAGAAGCAAATGGTCATTTCTCCTGTGTGCCCTGACTGGGAATCGAACCTGGGATTTCCACACAACAGGCTGATGCTCTATCCACTGAACCAACTGGCCAGGGCCTAATTTTATTTTAAAACAATCAAAACCTGAACACAATTAGGGGGTCTCTTTCAGAGTATTTTTATATCTTTAATACTTTTATTTGAAGAGAAGTGGCACATATTCAAGTACTCTTATATATATTATTACTTTTTTATTTTTTTTTTATTTTTTTAAATTTTTCTGAAGTTGGAAAAGGGAAGGCAGACAGACTCCCACATGCGCCTGACCAGGATCTACCCGGCACGTCCACCAGGGGGGGATGCTCTGCCCCTCTGGGGCATCGCTCTGCCGCAATCACGGCCATTCTAGTGCCTGAGGCAGAGGCCACAGAGCCATCCTCAACACCCGGGCTATCTTTGCTCAAATGAAGCCTTGGCTGCGGGAGGGGAAGAGAGAGACAGAGAGGAAGGAGAGGGGGAGGGGTGGAGAAGCAGATGGGTGCTTCTCCTGTGTGCCCTGGCTGGGAATTGAACCCGGGACTCCTGCATGCCAGGCTGACGCTCTACCACTGAGCCAACTGGCCAGGGCCATATATTATTACTTTTTAAAGACAACTTATTCCGACAAGGATGAGGATGAGCTTAAGGGTCAGAATGTGGGGCCGTAAATAAAAAGATAAATTGAACACATGTATAACAGGATACTTACAAGTATGGGTAAGACGGGACTTTGGGTTTCCAGTCAAAATATTAGAAAAAAGAAACTATTTTTTCTCTCTATTCAACAAATTCCAAGCCAATAGTCTATAGTGTCATCAAAAGTCTAACTCCCCATCTTCCCAGAGGACAAGAAAGTTGCTTGCTATTTGGTCTTCTTCATATAATGGCACACATTGACAATATTTTCAGATAATTGTACTTATGGAATACATGGACAAATGATTGAAAACAGATATATTATATATATGTAATATATATAATATATATGTACTATATATACTATATACAGTGTGTCCATAAAGTCATGGTGCACTTTTGACCGGTCACAGGAAAGCAACAAAAGACGATAGAAATGTGAAATCTGCACCAAATAAAAGGAAAACCCTCCCAGTTTCTGTAGGATGATGTGGCAGCATGTGCGCATGTGCAGATGATGACATAATATCATGTATACAGCGGAGCAGCCCACGGCCATGCCAGTCGAGATGTGGACGGTACAGAGGAAAGTTCAGTGTATTCTGTGGCTCACTAAATTAGAATCCGTGACCAAAGTGCAACGTGAATATCGGCGTGTTTATAACGAAGTGCCACCACATAGGAATAACATTACTCGGTGGGATAAGCAGTTGAAGGAAATCGGAAGTTTGGTGGAGAAACCCCATTCTGGGAGGCCATCAGTCAGTGACAATCTGTAGAGGCTATATGGGATAGCTACCTAAGGAGCCCTAAAAAATCTGCATGAGCCCACATCGAACTGCACTGAATAGGTATGAAACTGGGAAAGTTTTCCTTTTATTTGGGGCAGATTTCACATTCCTATCGTCTTTTTTTTTTTTCTTTCATTTTTCCAAAGCTGGAAACAGGGAGGCAGTCAGACAGACTCCTGCATGCGCCCGACCGGGATCCACCTGGCATGCCCACCAGGGGGCGATGTTCTGCCCCTCTGGGGCGTCGCTCTGTTGCGTCCAGAGCCATTCTAGCACCTGAGGCAGAGGCCACAGAGCCATCCCCAGCATCCGGGCCATCTTTGCTCCAATGGAGCCTTGGCTGCGGGAGGGGAAGAGAGAGACAGAGAGGAAGGAGAGGGGGAGGGGTGGAGAAACAAATGGGCGCCTCTCCTGTGTGCCCTGGCCGGGAATCGAACCCGGGACTCCTACATGCCAGGCCGACTCTACCGCTGAGCCAACTGGCCAGGGCCTCCTATCGTTTTTTTGTTGTTTTTTTTTTAATTTTAGAGAGGAGAGAGAGACAGAGAGGGAGAAAGAGAGGAGAGACAGAGAGAGAAGGTGGGAAGGAACTGGACGCATCAACTCCCATATGTGCCTTGACCAGGCAAGCCCAGGGTTTCGAACCGGTGACCTCAGCATTTCCAGGTCGAAGCTTTATCCACTGCGCCACCACAGGTCAGGCTCCTATAGTCTTTTGTTGCTTTCCTGTGACCGGTCAAAAGTGCACCATGACTTTACAGACACACTGTATATAAACATATATTCAGTCTAATAAAATTTCAATGCTTAATATTACACATTTAGAAAAATATATTTACAAGTTCAAAAATTTCCTCCCTTTTTTTCTTCCTTCTTTCATGTATGTACACATATGTATTGTGTGTGTGTAAAATAAAAACAAGAAGGCAGTTATATCATGATTACAGTTGAACAGAGATGAGTCGAGTGTGCTGAAGAAATAGCAGCCTATAACCAGGTAACAGCTTCACTGAGATGATGAAGCTTGAGCAGGAATTTGCAAGATGGACAAGGGGCAATGGGGCAAGAGGAGGATGAAAAAGAAGGTAAAACATGTACAAAGTGATATAGGGCAGGTTCAGGACACTGCATGTCATGAGGAGACGAGTTATGGGTAATGAGACAGGGTTCTGGTTGTTCAGGTCAGCTATTATTTATTAAGTGTCTGCTATGTGATGTGTAGGCTGTGTGCTGGAGGCTGGGGAAACAAAGATGAAGCTACAGTCTAATGAGGGACACAGCTATGTATATGTAATAAGGTGGATGAAAGATATGGGCAGCCTGACCAGGCGGTGGCACAGTGGATAGAGCGTTGGACTGGGATGCAGAAAACCCAGGTTTGAAACCCCAAGGTCACAGGCTTGAGTGCAGGTTCATCCAGTTTGAGTGTGGGCTCATCAGCTTGAGCATGGGGTCACTGGCTTAAGCAAGGGGTCACTTACTCTGCTGTAGCCCCCCGGTCAAGGCACATATAAGAAAGCAATCAATGAGCAACCAAGGAGACTAAGGAGCCATAATGAAGAACTGATGCTTCTCATCTCTCTCCCTTCCTATCTGTCTGTTCCTATCTGTCCCTCTCTGTGTCTTGCTCTGTCACACACACACACACAAAAAGTATAGACAAAGTGTTTCCACCAGGCAATTGACCTGGGATGTGAACTTCAGTGAGATCCAAAACAGAGGTGAGTTGGAGGCAAGTGCAGCAATCCAAGCAAGATTTCAGGGCCTGAACCAGGTAGTAGCAGTGGAAGAGAGAAACAGTTAAGAAACAGGGACCCTGGCCGGTTTGCTCAGTGGATAGAGCATTGGCCCAGCATGTGAATGGTCCTGCATTTGATCCCCGTCAGGGCACACATGAGGAGCGACCATCTGCTTCTCTTCCCCTCCCTCTCCCCCTTCTCTCTCTTCCCCTCTCACAGCCAGTGGCTCGATTGGTTCGAGCACTAGTCCAGGGTACTGAGAATAAATTGGGAGGTCCAATCGAGTCAGCCTCAGGCGACCGGTGGATCGCAGTTGGGGCACATGCGGGAGTCTGTCTCACTGTCTCCCCTCCTCTCACTTAAAAAACAGACAAACACACAAACGAAACAGGAAGTAGAACAGTAAGATTTGATGACTAATCAAAAGTAAAAGAAAAGATCTGAAGATGCTTCCTGGGCTTCTGGCTGGAGTACCCAGGTGGACAGTGGTGCCATCCCTGAAGCAGGACACAGAACAAGAGGCCAGGGCAGGTGGAGGGGACTTCAGGGTCTATTTGTTGTCTGAGGTACTTAGAGACTGGATATATGCATTCAGACAATTCTAGTCTACAGACAATGAAGTGGGCGTCAACAGACTAGAAAAGGTACCTGAAGCCATATGCATGGAAAAATTAACCAGGGAAAATGATGCAGAATGAGAAAGAGGTTTTTTACAATTAATTTGAAATACCTTTATCAGGAAAATCCTCTGGATGTGCTTTCATGTATGCAAACATATCATGGTCCCTCAGAGAATACATATAGTCTTGACGTTTTAAAAGATAATATCCAACAAAAACAAAGGAAGTAACATATAGAAGCTGGCGATGCAAACCTGAAATTCAAACAAATCCCAAAGAAAGGAAAAATTAGTCAGGCAGTGTGCATTAAAGATTATATTCTTACATTTCATATATATAATTTATTATTTCTTACAAATTTGTTTAAAAAAGGCTTTTATTGATATATAGGCTAAACAAACAGCCTTGATCCTAAGATATCTTCTTAAAGCAATGTGGAGATTATGAAAAGCAACATTAAGTCTATAAACACTATAGAACCCGAGATTTTTAAAATAAGATTTTATAAATTTCTTCATGGAAAAAGGTAGATAAATGCCAAATCCTAAATGCTAGATTGAGAATAGAAAACAATATTTTTTTCTACTTCCTTAAGTAAACAATATCTAAACTAATTTGTATTCTAGGACCTGTTCAGAATATGATGAGCTGAGGTAAAGTCCTCTGCAAATGGTCTAAAAGCAATTTGGTTGGTCTTCATATACTGATTATATTTGCATATTTAGCAGTTACTAAAACAGCAGGTTACACTACAAATATGTCTTTTTTTTTTTAAGCGAGAGTGAGAGAGAGAGAGAGAGAGAAACAGAAGACAGATGGGAAGGGGGAGAGATGAGAAGCATCAACTCATAGTTGTGGCATCTTAGTTATTCATTGATTGCTTTCTCATATGTCCTTTGACCAGGGAGCTCCAGCTGAGCCAGTGACCCCTTGTTCAAGCCAGCAGCCATGGGGTCATATCTAGGATCTCACACTCAAGCTGGTGACTTCGAGATTTCAAACCTGGTCCTCAAGTGTCCTAGGCCAATGCTCCACCCACTGCCATCACTGCCTGGTGTGGCTTGTTTATTTTTTTGTTTTTTATTGGCTTGTTTATTATTTATTTATTTATTTTGTATATTTCTGAAGTTGGAAACGAGGAGGCAGTCAGACAGACTCCCGCATGCGCCCGACCAGGATCCACCCGGCATGCCCACCAGGGGGCGTTGCTCTGTAGCAACCAGAGCCATTCTAGCGCCTGAGGCAGAGGCCACAGAGCCATCCTCAACGCCCGGGCCAACTTTGCTCCAATGGAGCCCTGGCTGCGGGAAGGGAAGAGAGAGACAGAGGGAAGGAGAGGGGGAGGGGTGAAGCAGATGGGCACTTCTCCTGTGTGCCCTGGCCAGGAATCGAACCCGGGGCTCCTGCACGCCAGGCCAATGCTCTACCACTGAGCCAACCGGCCAGGGCCGGCTTGTTTATTTTTTAAAAATATTTTCTTAAGTGTGAATGGGGGATGCAGAGCGACAGACTCCCACATATACCCAACCGGGATCCACCTGGCAAGCCCCCTACCCAGGGGATGCTCTGCCCATCTGGGGCTGTTGTTCCATTGCTAGGCAACTGAGCTATTTTAGTGCTTGAGGCAAGGGCATGGAACCATTTTTAGCACCTGGGGCCAACTTGCCCCAATCAAACCAGGGCTGTGGGAGGAGAAGAGAGGGCGAGGGTGGGGGGGTGGAGAAGCAGATGGTTTCTTCTCCTGTGTGCCCTGACTGGTAATCGAACCCGGACTTCCACATCCAGGGCCAACATTCTACTGCTGAGCCAACCAGCCAGGGCAAAGATGAACTTTTAAGATACAGGTCTGATCATTGCTTCTCTGCCAAGCCCACCAGCAATCTAACAGTAAAAAGCTTTTTCTCTGCCTGGAGAATTGCCACGATCCTTTGTAGCCTTATTGCTCTACCCTGCACACTCACTCAATCATCAAACTACTCTACTCCCTATCCAGAGGCCCTTGCCTTTATTTATTTCCACTAGCTCCACAGGCGTGGAAGGCTAT
Organism: Saccopteryx bilineata; assembly: GCF_036850765.1. Classification (NCBI taxonomy): domain Eukaryota; kingdom Metazoa; phylum Chordata; class Mammalia; order Chiroptera; family Emballonuridae; genus Saccopteryx; species Saccopteryx bilineata. The sequence goes on along the minus strand of NC_089490.1, from coordinate 342,779,280 downwards.
CTCCCAGTGTCTGCCTGGCAAGTCAAAGTTAAGTTCAAAATCTTTCAGTTTCGCCTGACCTATGGTGGCGCAGTGGGATAAAGCGTCGACCTGGAAATGCTGAGGTCGCCGGTTCGAAACCCTGGGCTTGCCTGGTCAAGGCACATATGGGAGTTGATGCTTCCAGCTCCTCCCCCCCTTCTCTCTCTCTGTCTCTCCTCTCTCTCTCTCCCTCTCCTCTCTAAAAAAACAACAACAAAAAAAGAAATTAAAAAAAAAAAATCAGTTTCCCTCCACTTTTCCCTTTGTAGGTCCACAGCCCTAAGCACAGCTACTGTCAGCTACTATCAGCTCTGACAGGAGGCCACTGACATGCTACCAGAAAATACAGCTCAGTGGTTTAGAGCCGGCTACTCAAAGTGGGGTCTCCATACTAGCAGTATCGGCAGTGTCTGGTAGTTTGTCAACATCCGGCCTCTCACCAGACCCTAATGAATAAGAATGCACACTTTAACAAGACCCCGGGTTATCAGTAGTATGTACATGAAGTCTGAGGGCACTGTTTTCAAATATATATAGACTCTGAGGTTAAAAACAGGCTCTGCTACTTAAGAGCCATATGATCTTGGGCAAACTGCTTTAACCTCTCTAAGGCTCTGTTTTCTCATTGTGGGTATCTCCCCATAAGGTGTTTTGAGGTTCAAATGCTACAATGTATGGAGCAGCAACAGTACATGGCATGGAGTGAATACCCCACACCGCGAACTGAAAGAGGCGCAGGCAGTCCATTCATGGCCCGGTCCTTCGCAGACTCACTGCGGGGTCACGGGTTTCAGTGTAACTCAGTTTCCTAAAGAGCCAAATGACACTATGGCCCTGCCGATTTCTGAAGCGCTCAGGGACCCGGGTGCCCCAGGAAGGCGAAGCGGGGTCTGCTAGCTAGGTCGAAGGGCCGGTTCAAGCGAAGGCACTTCTGGCAGTCTGTGGTGGGGCCAGCCCCAGCCCTGCGACCCTCTCTCCTCCCACCGGACCCCAGCCGCGCAGCCCTCACCGGTCAACATCACCGGCCTTTGCCGGATCGCGTTATCAAGCAGCCCCGAGCAATAGCCCAGGAAGCCGATGTAGGCGAGCCGCGGGTCAGTCAGCTTGGGCGGGGGCAGGCTCCGGGCCTCATCCGGCAGGAACTGCAAGGGCACTCGGCCCGGCCGTCCGCTCATCATGGTGATGCCGATCTTACTTGAGGCCTAGCCTCGGATCGCCAACTACAAAGAAGACCGCCACAACAGCTACCAATGCCCATGTACTATGGAGGTCTCTCCTCCAAGCACCGGGCTGAAGGGCACTGCGCGGAACGGTGCGGTGCTCAAACGTTTCCCCCGACGCACTCTGCACGAACGTGTTCCGGAGGTTCCGGGCTACTAAATGACCCACCTGCTAGCTCGCCTGCTAGCGCTAAGTCAGCTGCTAGGATATCGGGATCTTGGTACCACCGGGTCGAGGAATACGCGAAACGTGCCAAAATTGGGAGACGATTAGAATACATTGCTGTTTTTCACCTAACATCCCCCACCCAGAAGTGTCTCTCCCTCTCCCGCCCCAGAATTGCCCTTCAGCAAGAATTAATCTTTGCATCCAACACCGACAAGCGAACTTGATGGATAGTTTTAAGAATGTAATTAAGTGATTTTCATAAAAGCTGTTTTCATATTCTGGGTTTCCAGTCGTTGGTTCGCACCAGCACACCCCCTAACGCCTAAAATTAAGGTCCAGCCATTAGCAAAGAATTCAGAGAAACCAGGACTGGATCATTTAGTTAAACTCTCTTGAAATTCAATCCGGCAGCAGCACTCTAAAATTTTCACCTCTAGGTTTTCAGGTCCTTGAACGTGGCTGAGGTAAGAGGTGTTTTCTAAACGTTTGAAGAATGAATGAAGGAATCTATAATGTGATCTCAAGTAACTGTCCAGTCTCTGCTCACCAATATTTTATACAATATTGGGGAGCGTCTAACAATTCTCTCTTTAAAAATGCCTCCCTGATATTGAGCGAAAATGTCTTCTTTTTGTGTCTATTCATTAGTAGGATCAACATTTTTTTCTTTTTCTTTTTTTTAGGATCAACATTTTATCTAGACAAATATTAACCCAGAGGTTAAGGCAAAAGTATATGTATCAATCAAAGTGAAAGGACTAGCCCTGGCCGTTTGGCTCCGTGGTAGAGCGTCGGCCTGGCGTGCAGAAGTCCCGGGTTCGATTCCCGGCCAGGGCACACAGGAGAAGCGCCCATCTGCTTCTCCACCCCTCCCCCTCTCCTTCCTCTCTGTCTCTCTCTTCCCCTCCCGCAGCGACGCTCCATTGGAGCAGAGATGGCCAGGGCGCTGGGGATGGCTCCTTGGCCTCTGCCCCAGGCGCTAGAGTGGCTCTGGTCGCGGCAGAGCGACGGCCCGGAGGGGCAGAGCATCGCCCCCTGGTGGGCAGAGCATCGCCCCTGGTGGGCGTGCCAGGTGGATCCCGGTCTGGCGCATGCGGGAGTCTGTCTGACTGTCTCTCCCCGTTTCTAGCTTCAGAAAAATACCAAAAAAAAAATAAAAAAAAATTAAAGGACTAAATATCAGTTAAGAGTGATGAAATAAAGGATGGACCCTTCGTGCCTATAAAAAGTGATAGATATGTGTATTCCAAACTGCTTATCTTGATGTTCCGCTTCTGTCAGACCTCACCCTTACTGGACTATCGCCCCTGAGACAGAGAAATTCCAAAAAGCTGACAAGCTGCCCCAAGAAAGGGCTCCGGAAATACCAGGACTTTTGATTCAACACCCACATGCTCGAAGCCCCCCAAGGAGGAGCATTCCGGACACACCAGGACTTTTGCCTCAGTATCCCCTCAGGCTCTCCCAAACACTATAATTCGCCCCTAGTCTGTAACCGGTGCCCCCCCCCCCAGAAGTGCCCGGGTTCCTTTCTTCCTTTCAATAAAGCCTGTTACTCTGGTCTTTCGGACTCCCATGGATTCCTACAAAAAGCACTCCCCGATCTACGCTATTTCAAGTTAGGACTTTCCAAAGGAACGTGTACTGGAATACTTTCCTGGAACTCAGCAAATGTTTCAAATGCTTACACTTTTAGACCCAGTAATTGCATGTCTGGGAATCCGTCCTATGGAAACAGTACATTTTGCACATACCACACAAAAATTTTTTAACCATGCCTGACCTGTGGTGGCGCAGTGGGTAAAGCGTCGACCTGGAATGCTGAGGTCGCCGGTTCAAAACCCTGGGCTTGCTTGGTCAAGGCACATATGGGAGTTGATGCTTCCTGCTCCTCCCCCTGTTCTCTTTCTATCTCTCCCTCTCTCTCTCTAATAAAAATGAATAAATAAAATCTAAAAAAGTAAAAAAATTTTTTTAACCAGAATGTTTCTTTGAAAATTATATCAAACGAATGCAAACCACACACACAAAAATCTTCCACAGTAGGATTATGTAAATTTTGAATGCTAGATAACCTATTAGTCAAACACTTAAATATTTAAATAATGCTTATACATCCTTCTCCCCTACATTCTTCTGGGTCCAATCTATAACTATTTAAAAAAAGAAACTGAAGGCTTAACAGGCAGTTGCACAGTAGATAGAGCAACAGCCTGGGATGCTGAGGACCCAGGTTCAAGGCCTTGAGGTCCCCAGCTTGAGCATGAGTTCACCAGATTGAGGGTGGGGTTGCCAGCTTGAGCATGGGATCATAGACATGACCCCATGGTTGCTGGCTTGAGCCTAAGGCCCCTGGCTTGAGCAAGGAGTCACTGGCTAGGCTAGAGCCTCCAGGTCAAGGCACATATGAGAAGACAATCACTGAACAATGAAGGAGATGCAACAAAGAACTGATGCTTCTCATCTCTTTCCCTTCCTGTCTTTCTGTCCCTATCTCTCTCTGTCAAAAAAAAAAAAAGAAAGAAAGAGAAAGAAAGAAAGAAAGAAAAGAAAGACTCCCGCATGCGCCCAGATCTGGATCCATTTAGCAACCCACCCCTGTCTGGGGCCGATGCTCAAATCAACAGAACTATCCTTAGTGCCTGAGATTCATGCTTGGATCTGCTGAGCATCCTCAGCGACTGGGGCTGACGCTTAAGTTGAACTACAGACTGCGAGAAGGGAAGAGAGAGAAGAAGAGGGAGGGGAAGAGAAGCAGATGGTCGCTTCTCATGTGTGCCCTGACTGGGGATTGAACCCAGGACATCCACATGCCAGGCTGATGCTCTATCCACTGAGCCAATTGGTCAGGGCAGACTTTGCTTAATTCCATATTTCACAATTTTGAAACAACACTTTATTTGGTAATTGCTGAAACCTAGCAATTTGTTATTGAAAACTGCCCACCTCTCTGCAACTTATATTATGACTACAAAGTATATATATTGCTCGGGAGAGTCCTAAGCTGCAGGCTGAAGTCTGAGTCCTTTTTGTGCTGGTACCAACAAGCTATTCCTCAGTCTCTGGAGCCATTTCACTCTTGGTAATAGAAGGGGTTGAACTGCTTTAAGGATTCTTTGAACTTGGAACTCTTTTGTGTGTGTGTGTGTGTGTGTGTGTGTGTGTGTGTGTGTGTGTGATAGAGACACAGACAGAGAGGGATAGGCAGGGACAGACAGGCAGGAAGGGAGAGAGATGAGAATAATCAATTCTTCATTACGGCTCCTTAGTTGTTCATCGATTGCTTTCTCATATGTGCCTTGACTGGGGGGGGGAGGGGCTACAGCAGAGCGAGTGACCGCTTGCTCAATACAGTGACCTTGGACTCAAGCCAGCGATCTTGGCCTTTAAGCCAGCGACCTTTGGGTTCAAGCCAGTGATAATATGCTGAGGTCAGTAACAAAGGGATAAAAGAGTAAGTCAGCTTCCAAGAGGTGAAAGGGAATACAAATTCACAGAAGACTTCCAGAGGCCCCAGGCCAAGGAGGTAGAAAGTTTCCATCCAATTAAAAAGAGGTTTTTCTGCCTGACTTGTGGTGGTACAGTGGATAAAGTGTTGACCTGGAACGCTGAGGTTGCCGGTTTGAAACCCTGGGCTTGCCCAATAAAGGCACATATGGGAGTTGATGCTTCTTGCTCCTCCCTCTCCTCTCTCTCCCTCCTACTCTAAAATGAATAAATAAAATCTTTTTCTTTTTTCCTTTGAGAGTATGTTTATTTTATTTTTTTTTGTTTTTTTTTTTCATTTTTCCGAAGTTGGAAATGGGGAGGCAGTCAGACAGACTCCCGCATGCACCCGACCAGGATCTACCCGGCATGCCCACCAGGGGGCGATGCTCTGCCCATCTGGGGTGTCGCTCTGTTGCAACCAGAGCCATTCTAGTGCCTGAGGCAGAGGCCACAGAGCCATCCTCAGCACCAGGGCCATCTTTTGCTCCAATGGAGCCTTGGCTGCGGGAGGGGAAGAGAGAGACAGAGAGAAAGGAGAGGGGGAGGGGTAGAGAAGCAGATGGGCGCTTCTCCTGTGTGCCCTGTCTGGGAATCGAACCCGGGACTCCTGCACGCCAGGCTGATGCTCTACCACTGAGCCAACCGGTCAGGGCCTTATTTTTTTGTATTTTTCTGAAGTGAGAAGCGGGGAGGTGGACAGACAGACTCCTGTATGTGCTCGACTGCGATCCACCCGGCATGCCCACCAGGAGTCCATGTTCTGCCCATCTGGGGTGTTGCTATGTTGCAACCGGAGCCATTCTAGTGCCTGAGGCGGAGGCCACAGAGCCATCCTCAGCACCCGGGCCATCTTTTGCTCCAATGGAGCCTTGGCTGCGGGAGGGGAAGAGAGAGACAGAGAGGAAGGAGAGGGGGAGGGGTGGAGAAGCAGATGGGAGCTTCTCCTGTGTGCCCTGGTTGGGAATCGAACCCGGGACTCCTGTACACCAGGCCGACACTCTACCACTGAGCCAACCGGCCAGGGCGTTGTTTTTTTTTTTAAAGAGGTTTTTCTTTCCTGAAGAAAAAAGGAGAGGAAGGTCTGATTTTATTTATTTATTTATTTATTTATTTATTTATGTATTTTTTACAGAGACAGAGAGTGAGTCAGAGAGAGAGATAGACAGGGACAGACAGACAGGAACGGAGAACGATGAGAAGCATCAATCATTAGTTTTTCATTGCGCATTGCAACACCTTAGTTGTTCATTGATTGCCTTCTCATATGTGCCTTGACCATGGGCCTTCAGCAGACCGAGTAACCCCTTGTTGGACCCAGCGACCTTGGGTTCAAGCTGGTAGGCCCCTGCTCAAACCAGATGAGCCCACGCTCAAGCTGGCGACCTCGGGGTCTCGAGCCTGGGTCCTCTGCATCCCAGTCCGATGCTCTATCCACTGCGCCACCGCCTGGTCAGGCTGAGGCAGGTCTGATTTAGATGAGTTATTCTGGTGCTTAAGCTGGTGAGCCTGCACTCAAGCTGGCAACCTAGGGTTTTGAACCTGGGTCCTCCGCATCCCAGTCCAACGCTCCATCCACTGCGCCACCGCCTGCTCAGGTTGAACTTTGAATTCTTAAGTCAAACAAAAACTTATATAAAGCCTAACACATGAAATAGATCAAAGCATACTTGCTTTAGAGGAGGATAACACAGGACCCAGGGACTCTGAGGCAACTCTTGACAACCTCCAGGGCTCTGAAGAACATTCTGGAAAGCTTTGCACCAGGTAAGCTCTTCTAGTTCTGACATTACATCATGTTCACAGTAACAACTTACAAAACTTAAATTAAATTTGGCCTTATTGAGATGCATCTAAATTCATTTCCTAATTTTCTTTTTTTGGCTTGTATACCAGTTGGCAAAGTTGAGAGGAACTACACTGGGCCCTTTGTGTTAAGGCTGGTACTAATAAACATTTAGATTTTTTTATTCAGTGAGAGGAGGGGAGGCTGAGAGACAGACTTCTACATGCACCACTACTGGGATCCATCCTGCAAACTCACTAGGGGATGATGCTCTGGCCATCTGGGGCGCTGCTCAGGAACTAAACTCTTCTTAGCACTTGAGGCAGAGGCCATGAAGCCATCCTCAGTGCCCAAGGCCACCTTGCTCCAATCAAGCCATGGCTGTAGGAGGGGGGAGGGAGAGGAGAGAAGCAAGAGGAAGAGGGGTGCAGATGAGATGGTCACTTCTCCTGTGTGCCCTGACTGGGAATTGAACCTGGGACATCCATACACCGGGCTGATGCTCTACCACTGAACCATTTGGCCAAGGCCAACATTTAAATTTTAATCATAGCCTGTGTGGTGTTTCATTTATTCAACTGTACCAAAAACTGGGGCTATCAAAATGAGTGTTGGTCTCCTGAGGAAAACAGATAACAATCAAGTCTTACAGCCATTAATGGAGCTAGACCTCTGGCATGGGAGCCCATGGTTGGGGTACTCAACTCTGGGGGAGAGGGAGAGAAGGTAGAGGAAAGGAAGTCTCATAAAAATATAAAGATATTTATTGAACACTTAAAATGTGTCAGGCACAGTTCTAAATTTTTTGTGATAGTTTTAAAGACAAGGACATTGAGGCAAAGGATGGCTAAATAAGTTGGCCACAGATTTTTAAAATATCATGGAGGTAGGATTTAAAATCAGGCTGTTTGACTCCAGCGCCCCTATTCTTTTTTTATTATTTATTTATTTATTGAGAGGTGGGGAGGCAGAGAGACAAACTCCCAAATACCCCTGACCAGGATCCATCCAGCATGCCCCCTACCAGGTGATGGTCTGCCCATCTGGAGCCGCTACTCCGTTGCTCGGAAACTGAGCTCATTTTAGCGCCTGAGGCTAGGCCATAGTGCCATCCTCAGGCACTGGGGTCCTGAATAAAAAATGTGTATGAAGTATGCTTGAGGGTGGGCAAGGATAAGACCAGGCTGCTAAAACCACTTTCTTTTAGTAACATGAGGAAAGTTTGAGAAATGACAAAACCGGCCTTATCAAAACCGCAGTGCTGCTGTTAGAATAAATGAACTGTACAAGTATCCTTAACTAGTATCCTTAACTCAGTGTAAGAGGAGATGTGGTTTATTATCTCTGCTAACAGGCCAAACCATTCATTAAATATTTCCCCTAGCTTTGTAAGTGCACTTATTGTATCATTTCACTGAAAAACAACCTCCTGGAACAAGGTATACAGAACAGGGACAGTACATGCCAATAGGAAGACGTAGGAGCTGGTAATGATCCAAAACACTTTTGTGCAGAAATACAAAATGGTACTTTATTTATATTTCCCTTAGCACATGATTCTACTTGTGCTTTACCGCCTGACAATGATTGTCACAGGCTACAAATAATCAGTTTATCAGACTCCCTCCTTTCCTGGAGCAAGCACAGCAGACTGAATGGTCTGACAATTTTAACAGGGGGAGGCAAGATTTGTTTCAGAAGTTTCACTGCTTACAGAGGACAAGTGGTTTCTCACCATGGTGACAATCAGGTTGCTAGGCTGGGCAAGGCCAAGTCTGAAAGAATGGTTCTCAAGCAGATCTACTGAATGGTTCATGCCACCAGCAACCTTTTTCCAAGTTCTGATTAATTTCCCATGAAATAATTGCTTGGAATACACCCAAGCAGTTCCTTTATTCATTGCTTCTTTGTCTTGCTGACAGTAAGGTCAGTCAATACTGAAACATACAGTCTGAACCAAGCATATGTGATGCCCACTGCACAATACGCTGAGGTCAGTAACAAAGGGATAAAGGAGTATGTCAGCTTCCAGGAGGTGAAAGGGAATACAAATTCACAGAAGACTTCCAGAGGCCCCAGGCCAAGGAGGTAGAAAGTTTCCATCCAATTAAAAAGAGGTTTTTCTTTCCTGAAAAAAAAAAAAAGGAGCGGAAGGTCTCATTTAGATGAGTCATTCTGGTTTTACAAACATTTCTCAGCTGAAACTTCCCACCTGCACTGTTTTGATGTGAAGTATAGCCAAAGCCAGAGTCAAAAGAGTACATTAAATTTCACATTTAGAAAAACTGTCGCCCTGGCCGGTTGGCTCAGCGGTAGAGCGTCGGCCTAGCGTGCGGAGGACCCGGGTTCGATTCCCGGCCAGGGCACACAGGAGAAGCGCCCATTTGCTTCTCCACCCCTCCGCCGCGCTTTCCTCTCTGTCTCTCTCTTCCCCTCCCGCAGCCAAGGCTCCATTGGAGCAAAGATGGCCCGGGCGCTGGGGATGGCTCTGTGGCCTCTGCCTCAGGCGCTAGAGTGGCTCTGGTCGCAACATGGCGACACCCAGGATGGGCAGAGCATCACCCCCTGGTGGGCAGAGCGTGGCCCCTGGTGGGCGTGCCGGGTGGATCCCGGTCGGGCGCATGCGGGAGTCTGTCTGACTGTCTCTCCCTATTTCCAGCTTCAGAAAAATGAAAAAAAAAAAAAAAAAGAAAAACTGTCAATGATATACCATTATGTTATCTCAACAATCCAAATGTACCCAATCTTCACCTACCTATGCTGTCACTTAGCTGAAGCTCTGATAGAACTAGTTATGCATTTGCAAGAGGAAAGAGGGCTGAATGCTGTGATATTAAAGTAAGACGATGGCAAATAATACATAATTTTTATTTTGGTAAAATAACATCAAATCTATTATATTATTTTATTTTTACCATTTTAAAGTATACACTTCAGTAGCATTGAGAATATTGACAAAGCTGGGTACAATCATTACCACTAACCACTTTCAAAATATTTTCACCACTAAAGAAAATAAAAACAAGACAAAAAATAACACAAAGCAACACTTCAGAACCTTTTCATCACTCCAAACACAATCTCTGGAAACATTAGGCAGTAACTCCCCATTCTCTCTCACCCCCTGTTCCTATAACCACTAATCTATTTTTGGTCTCTATTTGCCTATTCTTTTTTTCTTCTTCTTTTTTGTTAACAGAGACAGAGAGAGAGTCAGAGAGAGGGATAGACAGGGACAGACAGGAACAGAGAGATGAGAAGCATCAATCATCAGTTTTTCGTTGCGCGTTGCAACTTCTTAGTTGTTCATTGATTGCTTTCTCATATGTGCCTTGACTGCGGGCCTTCAGCAGACTGAGTAACACCTTGCTGGAGCACTCAAGCTGGCGACCTCGGGGTCTTGAACCTAGGCCCTTCCACATCCCAGTCCAACGCTCTATCCACTGCGCCACCGCCTGGTCAGGCTATTTGCCTATTCTTGATATTTCATGTAAGTGGAATTGTACAGATATTTGTCCTTCTATGTCTCACTTATTTCACTTAGCCTAAGTTTTCAAGGTTCATCCATATTGTAGCACATATCAGAACTTCATTCCTCTTTCTGGTTGAATATTCATACAACATACACCACTTTGTTTACCCATTCATTTGTTGCACACTTGGGTTGTTTCCACCTTTTGGCTACTGTGAATATAACTGCAATGAACACTGGCATACTAGTATCTATTTGAGCTCCTGTTTTCAATTCTTTTTGGTATATACCTAAGAGTGGAATTACTGGGTCATATGGTTGTAAATGAGTTTTAACATTACTAAATAACAGGAAGTTTTATGAACACAATCAGATACAAACCATAAGTAAGCTTTAAAAAATTATACAGATTGCCTTACTAGCAATTATACAGACCATCGACCTGGGATGCTGAGGTCCCAGAGGTTTGAAATTCCAAAGTCATTGGCTTGAGTGCGACTCATGCAACTTGAGCACAGGCTCTCCCGCTTGAACACAGGATCATGGACATGATTCCATGGTCACTGGCCTGAACCCAGAGGTCGCTGGCTTGAGCAAGGGGGTCAATGGTTTGACTGAAGCCCTCCAATCAAGGCAGGTATGAAAAGCAATCAATGAACAACTAAAGTTAAGCAAATATCAGCTGATGCTTCTCATCTCCCTTCCTGTCTATCTTTTATTCCCACTTAAAAAAAGAAGTTATACAGATAACATTACATAAAGTTTACTAAATAAAAACATTCCATCCATGATTCTATTCCATCTATAATTCTAAGATATGTAAGAATTTTTACATTTTTTAGTTTTATGCATCTGTATTTATATGGTTTTACTCATAATGTGTATTTTACATTCCATTTTTCAGTCTTCATATAAGGTTTTAATTTAAGCTAGGTAGTGCCTCCTTAAATATTCCCCCAAACTAAAGATATGACCTACGCTGTCATGTTAGAGTGACAGGATTATGGGTAATTTCTTCCTCTATTTGCTGATTTTTTATAATGTTGTATTACTGTTACTAAAAATTATTTTTCAAAGGCTATTGCACATTTAGGAGCAAACATTTCACAAGAGTAAAGATAATTTTAAATGTACTTTTTTGGATTACCTGAATAGAGTCTTCAGTGAGGAAATACTATAGATGGTAAATAGTAACATGAGTAAGATTTTAATGGGAAGTTCTGTAAAAAGAAGAAAAATACAGATGATAATTGAGTTGGTAAGAGAAAGGTCTATGAGCCTAACGGCAATATAAGCACACTGACACAGCTCTATAGTGTAGGTGATGCTTTCTGAGCTTAATTGCACATTTCTGTGATATCTAAAGACACTGAGAATTAGGGACAGAGTGCAAGTTTTACTTAAGAGAATGGATGCACTCTCTCCTTCTCAGAGGTTTTAAGGTTGTTTAAATCGATAGTATTGATCTCTGGGCCCTGATGAAAAGAACACTGTAACCAAATCTATTGCTCTAAAAAGAAGCTGCTTACCTGGGGCAGTGAAGAGCAGAGGGAAGAGGGAGTAATGTCCTGCTGTGGTCAGAATCAGGAAAATCGAAGCATCGCCTGCTTTCCCCATGGACAGAAGGCTAAAAATAAAAATTCTCATAATAATTCCTTAAAACAACAAATGAAACTTACACATGCAAATAGCTGGAATAAATTGCATCTATTATCATTTCTAGAACTGGTTTAAGCATAATAAAATATATTTTTATGATTTTTATTTATTGATTTTATATTTTTCTTATTTATTCATTTTTAGAGAGAGAGAAAGAAGGGGGGAAGGAGCAGGAAGCATCAACTCCCATATGTGCCTTGACTGGGCAAGCCCAGGGTTTCAAACTGGCAACCTGAGCATCCCAGGTCGACGCTTTATCCACTGTGCCACCACGAGTCCTGGCTTAAACATAATATAACACACTAATCTTTGCTACAAGTCCAATTCAATTAAGGGTATTAATTCTTTAGTGGAAAACTTCAGCAACTGATAGAGGAGTGTGCCACGCTGGATCGGGGAATATTCAAAAAACAATCTTGCTTCCTTGGATAATTGCCTTTTCCAAAGAAAGGGAGATTGTGGGATTGAGAGCTGCCCAGTGGTGGGTAGCCAGGAAACAGAACTTGGGGTTTGATTTCCATCCCTATAGTTCTTCTCTTGGACAATGTCCTGCACCTGCTGGTATTCAATGATAATTCTAACTAAAGATATTAGAAATTTTGCTCTATTTTTTAACTTGGAAACTCCAAGTTGTTAAATGAACCCTGACAAGCCATATACTGGCCTGGCAAATTTACTTAATGTTCTTTTACAGCATAAATGATTTCTCCCAGGATTTTAAAATCTCAAGAAAAATGCTAATTCTATTACCATCTATCTATAGGGTTTCAATTATATGTATATATTTAAAATATTTTTTTGTATTTTTCTGAAGCTGGAAATGGGGAGAGACAGTCAGACAGACTCCCGCATGCGCCTGACCGGGATCCACCCGGCATGCCCACCAGGGGTGCCGCTCTGCCCACCAGGGGGCGATGCTCTGCCCCTCCGGGGCGTTGCTGTGCCGCGACCAGAGCCACTCTAGCGCCTGGGGCAGAGGCCAAGGAGCCATCCCCAGCGCCCGGGCCATCTTTGCTCCAATGGAGCCTCGGCTGCGGGAGGGGAAGAGAGAGACAGAGAGAAAGGAGGGGGGGGTGGAGGGTGGAGAAGCAAATGGGCGCTTCTCCTATGTGCCCTGGCCGGGAATCGAACCCGGGTCCCCGCACGCCAGGCCGACGTTCTACCGCTGAGCCAACCGGCCAGGGCCTAAAATACTCTTTTATCATGGTACACTGAAAGAGCATAAGGTTCAGGTGTAAGTTCTACTCTTCCACTTGCTAGCCGTGTGACTTTTAATAAGTCACTTAAACTCTCTGAGCCCTAGTTTCTGAAGGTATTAAGACAGGAAGATACTCAGTTATCCTAATTATCTTAAAGGTTGTTATGAGGCTCAAGAGGAATAAAATAAGAAAATGAAAACCCCCAAAATAACAGTTCTGAAAAATCTCAATGCTGTACCTATGTTAGGTATTACTGCTTAACGGACTTAATCCTTACCTTAGCTAACACCACTTAACAAGGAACAGTGAACCTCATTTTCACAGATGTTATGACCCCATGTGTGGTTTTTCTTTTTTTTTTTTTTTTTTTTATTCATTTTAGAGAGGAGAGGGAGAGACAGAGGGAGAGAGAGAGAGAGAGAGAGAGAGACAGAGAAGGAGAAGGGGGGAGGAGCAGGAAGCATCAACTCCCATATGTGCCTTGACCAGGCAAGCCCAGGGTTTCTAACTGGCGACCTCAGCATTTCCAGGTCGACACTTTACCCACTGCGCCACTATAGGTCAGGCGTTTTTTTTGTTTTTGTTTTTTTTTTTTGGTGAGAGAGACAGAGAGTCAGGAGGGACAGATAAGGACAGACAGACAGGAAGGGAGAGAGATGAGAAGCATCGATTCTTTGTTGTGGCACCTTAGTTGTTCATTGATTGCTTTCTCATATGTGCCTTGACCTGGGGGCTATAGCAGAGCGAGTGACCCCTTGCTTGAGCCAGCGACCTTGGGCTCAAGCTGGTGAGCCTTGCTCGAACCAGATGAACCCGCGTTCAAGCTGGCGACCTCAGGGTCTCGAACCTGGGTCCTCTGCATCCCAGTCTGACGCTCTATCCACGGTGCCACTGCCTGGTCAGGCCCCATGTGTTTTGTTTTTTTTGTTTGTTTGTTTTTTTTTGCAAGGGCAGAAAAAAAAAGAATAACTTAAAAAAACACAATTGCAACTATTTAGCCCAATTCCTAGTTTTTCTTCATTAAAAAACTTAATACCTCCTCAGAAGTCAGTAAGGAAGGCTTTTCCTTTATAGAAATATAAAGATTTTTTTGAGCAACAAAGAAATTCCTTATTAAATATATATCAAAACTATAAAGGCTCTGAATGACAGTCTGATGTATTTTTTATTTATTTTTTTATTTCTGAAGCTGGAAACGGGGAGAGACAGTCAGACAGACTCCCGCATGCGCCCGACCGGGATCCACCAGGCACACCCACCAGGGGCGACGCTCTGCCCACCAGGGGGCGATGCTCTGCCCCTCCAGGGCGTCGCTCTGCCATGACCAGAGCCACTCTAGCGCCTGGGGCAGAGGCCAAGGAGCCATCCCCAGCGCCCGGGCCATCTTTGCTCCAATGGAGCCTTGGCTGAGGAGGGGAAGAGAGAGACAGAGAGGAAGGAGGGGGGGGTAGAGAAGCAAATGGGCGCTTCTCCTATGTGCCCTGGCCGGGAATCGAACCCAGGTCCCCCGCACGCCAGGCCGATGCTCTACCGCTGAGCCAACCGGCCAGGGCCGACAGTCTGATGTATTTTATAAAGAAGTTTACAGAAGCCAGCCCTGGCCGGTTGGCTCAGCGGTACAGAGCGTCGGCCCGGCATGTGTAAGTCCTGGGTTTGATTACCGGCCAGGGCACACCCTGGTGGTAAAAGCGCCTGACCTATGGTGGCGCAGTGGGTAAAGCGTCGACCTGGAAATGCTGAGGTCGCCAGTTCGAAACCCTGGGCTTGCCTGGTCAAGGCACATATGGGAGTGTGCCCTGGTGGGCATGCTGGGTGGATCCTGGTCGGGCGCATGCGGGAGTCTGTCTGCCGCCCCCCACTTCTCACTTTGGGAAAAAAAAGTTTACAGAGGCCAATATGCATTTTAAAAATGCCATTACAGCCTGATCAGGTGGTAGTACAGTGGGTAGAGTGTTAGACTGGGATGCAGAGGACACAGGTTTGAAAACCTGAGGTCACTGGCTTGAGTATAGGCTCACCAGCTTGAGCGCAGGGTTGCTGGCTTGAGTGTTGGATCATAGACATGACCCCATGGTCGCCAGCTTGAGCCCAAAGGTTGCTGGCTTGAGCAAGGGGTCATTTGCTCTGCTGTAGCGCCCCTTGTCAAGGCACATATGAGAAAGCAATCAATAACAACTAAGAGGTCGCAACAAAAATTGATGGTTCTCATCTCTCTCCCTTCCTGTCTGTTCCTTTCTGTCTCTGTCACAAAAAAACAAAAAGCCATTATAATGAACAAACTATTAATGTGTTTTTTTTTGAGGAAAAAGTATACGTGTATATATATATTTAGAATATTTAAAATCAAAACATGAAATATTATAGACTATAAAGAGGAATTAAAACTAAATACTCAAAGAAGGAAAGAGCAAACCAGGAGGAAACAGGGAGAAAGGACGCTGTGTCTGCTCCCACACTAGAACTAAGCAGCCAAACTGAGTGCTTAGCACACTCTCAGGGAAGCACAGTTCTGCCTTGCTCCAGTGCCTGATGCTACCAGAACAGTGGCGGAGGCCACTGGAGGAGAAGGACAGCACATTCCTCTCCCAGCAGTGTAACACCATCACAGCAACGGTCCTGTCTGGACGGCTGACTACTGCTGGAGCCCATGTGTTTTTTGTACTATGCTGCCACTTAATATCCAGACCTAACAGCCTGGTGTCATGGTTCTTACTCATTACAGTACTCTTTACACCAAAATATGCAGGATTTTGCATAACTTAGAATCTTCACAGGTTGTGAGTATCCCAAGTTAAGCACCCCTGTCCTGTCCTAGTATAAAACTGTTCCTGTACATCTTTGCTTTTGCCTACCCAACTGAACATGTCAAGAAGGGATAGGAAAAATAGAAAACAATAGTAGGGACAGATCATATAGAAAACAGCAGTATCACTGTGATATATCCAGAGATGCTGACTTACTGAGCTATCTGCTTACCTCATTGGAAGGATTGCTAGGAGTACGGCTTTCTCATGGACGTGCCACCCAAACATGAAGGAGCTCAAGGCACAAAGGACCAGACATCGGAGAAAGCCTCTGGGCCCTTGGGGTTTAAACCAAAGACAGAAAATAGAGGGCTAGAAACAACAGGTAAAGATAAAACTTCAGTATCATTAAAACAGGCATTACAGAAATACTGTTCACAATCTGTATCATCTCTGAGGTACAGATCTCAAGACTATTCTCCATTAATTTGGAATAATTCATCACTTTGAGAACAGTCCCCCCCAAATTAACATAAAAACAACTACTCAAAAAAAGGCATTCAGATATATATAATTCACCAAAATCAGTAAGAAGTGATAACTAAGTTCTAAGATATCCAGTATAACTCCTTATCACATCTTTGTAATCAGTTAATTCATTGTCATTGAACCTATAGGTCAAACTACCAAAACTCAAAAGATATTTTGGGTCTAAAAATATATTAAGGCCCTACCCGGTTAGCTCAGTGGTAGAGCATTGGCCTGGCATGTGGAAGTCCCAGGTTCGATTCCCAGTTAGGGCACACAGGAGAAGCGCCCATCTGCTTCTCCACCTTTCCCTCTCTCCTTCCTCTCTATCTCTCTCTTCCCCTCCCGCAGTCAAGGCTCTATTGGAGCAAAGTTGGCCCAGGCGCTGAGGATGGCTCCATGGCCTCCGCCTCAGGTACTAGAATGGCTCTGGTTGCATCAAAGCAACGGCCCAGATGGGCAGAGCATCGCCCCCTGTTGGACATGCAAGGTGGATCCTGGTCGGGCGCATGTGGGAGTCTGTCTTGACTGCCTCCCTGCTTCTAACTCCAAAAAAAATACAAAAAAAAACCCCACCCTAAACAAACCAAAAAAAACACACGAATAGTCTTCAAAAGCATCTGACTCATACTTGATTCTTTTTTTTTTTTTTAATGTGAGAGGAGGGGAAGCAGACAGACAAAACTCCTGCATGTGCCCAGACCAGGATCCACCTGACAAGCTCACTAGGGGGCGATGCTCTGCCCATCTGGGCCATTGGTTAGCAACTGAGTTCTTCTTAGCACCAGAGGCGGAGGCCATGGAGACATTCTCAGTGCCCAGGGCCAATTCACTCCAATCAAGCCATGGCTGCAGGAGCGGAGGAGAGGGGGAGGAAGAGAGAAAGAAAGAGAAAGAGAGAGAAAGAGAGAGAAAGAGAGAGAGAGAGAGAGAGAGAGAGAAAAGAGGAGGAGAGGTGGAGAAGCAGATGGTCACGTCTCCTGTGTGCCCTGACTGGGAATCAAACCCAGGACATTGACATGCTGGGCCAACATTCTACCTCTGAACCAATTGGCCAGGGCCTCATACTGATTCTTATCTGATGCTCAAAAAGCCATTGTTAACTCTCTCCTCATCTTGACAAAGTATCCATGCAGTCCAGACAACCTTGGAGTTTTGGTCAGTTAACCGTGGATAAAAACACAAACTTGGAACGTCCCTACTACAAACGTCTTCCTCTTTCTCCACATCGTGGCCCATCATCCTTCTCTGTGGGCTTTTCCTTTTCCTCATCCCAGGATGAAGACATGGTCTGAGAATCTCTCTTACAGGGGCTTTACTTGTAATCTTTCTTTATGGTGTTCAAAGTTACTCTAAGAATTGCTAGGAAATGCCTCAATCTACAGCAGTGTTACAGCTATGGAATTTTTGCTGCAGCTCAAAACACATGAAAGTTGAAATTTCACCAGCCACACAAAAGCAAAGCAGAGTAAACTCAAGAAATGAGTACCATGTGTGAATTCTTACCAATATGGCGATCAGAGTGCAGATGAGGGTGGCCAAGGGAGTCACTGAGGGAAGGACTGTGTGTTGGAATTGCTGGACCAAACCACTTGTCATTGAGGCCTTAGGAATCTTGTTGGGATCAAGAAGTTTCAATTTTAAACCTAGACAGTAAGTAGACATTTTATTTGGTTTTGTTTTGAACAACACACCATATATAATGGTATAATCGTAATTATACCAAATATATATATATATATATATATATATATATATACACACACACACACACACACACATATATATATATATTTTTTTTTTAGGTGAGAAGAGGGGAGGTAGTGAGGCAGACTCCTGCATGTGCCCTGACTGGGATCCACCCAGCAACCCTGTCTGAGGTGATGCTTGAATCCACTGAGGTATTTTTAGCACTTGAGGCTGACGCTTGGATCAACTGAGCTATCCTCAGCACCTGGGGCCACACTCGAGGTTGCAGGAGGGGAAGAGGGAGAGAAGGGGGGAAACGAGAGGCAGATGGTTGCTTCTCCTGTGGGCCCTAACCAGGAATTGAACCCAGGATGTCCATATGCTGGGCTGATGCTCTATCCACTTAGCCACTGGCCAGGGCCTGACAAACCATATTTTATCAGTAAGTTCCTTGAGAAAAAAATAAGCTAGAAATCTTGTAACTAGTTCAAAGTTTAGATTTCATTAACTTAATTCTAAACTATTTTTTCTAAAATACTGCTATTTTTTCTAAAATACTGCTGGTCTTAAGATTATACCATGAAAGCAGCTGCCTATATTGGAACAGGACGTCTGTGCAGCTTAGCAGGAACCTTGCTGGCAGGCAACATGAACAGCAGCCTCCTCTCACCTCTGAAATGAAAGAAGCTTTCTGAAATACAGGTCTGACCATGTCACACCCCAGCCTTGAACCCTTCATTGCGTCCAGGATAAAGTCCTAAGCGTGGCATACAGTGTCTTCCATGATCTAGCCCCTTCCTGCCTCTCAAGACTTATCACCTCCATTTTGTTAAATATGTCCTGGCCACAGTGAACTGACACCATTCTCAACACTTCTGTCCCTTTTATAGGCTATATACCCTTTGCTTAGAGTGGCTTACTCACTTTGTAAAGTTAACTCCTAATTTACTTACTCATCTGAGAAAGCCCCTCAATCAAGAAATAAAGCTGAGCCTGACCAGGTGGTGGTGCAGTGGATAGAGCGTCGGACTGGGATGCGGAAGGACCCAGGTTCGAGACCCCGAGGTCGCCAGCTTGAGCGCGGGCTCATCTGACTTGAGCGAAGAGCTCACCAGCTTGGACCCAAGGTCGCTGGCTCCAGCAGGGGGTTACTCGGTCTGCTGAAGGCCCGCGGTCAAGGCACATGTGAGAAAGCAATCAATGAACAACTAAGAAGTCCCAACGCGCATCAAGAAACTGATGATTGATGCTTCTCATCTCTCTCCGTTCCTGTCTGTCTGTCCCTGTCTATCTCTGCCTCTGTAAAAAAAAAAAAGAAAAAGAAAAAGAAATAAAGCTGATTTTCTTGTGGACCAGTTGTACCTTGTACATGTCCCTATCTAGTGTTCACCACACTGCACTGTATCTTTTACATACTCATTTCTTCAACTGTACTGGGGTTTCTAAAGGCAGTAAGGATGAGTAATTTATTCCTATCCCCAGCACATCAAAGTTCAAGAAATACCTATTAACCCTTTGAGTAGTATAAACGTTCATGTACGTCCTCGTGCCTCCTGACCATCCAGAGTATGATCGTAACTTTAAAAATGTGTAAGGCAACATTAAAAGAGGCAAATGTATGTTCTTGTTTCTATAAATTGGTTATCAAATAAACATGATTTTAAGTTAATAAAACTGTAACTAGAATTAATTTTTTTTTTAAACTCACTTCCAGGGGTGAGCATGAAAAAAATTCACTACTCGAAGGGTTAAATGAACCAAATCTGAGTATGATGCTGCAAGCTCCACCCCAAACAAGGTAACAGGACAGTCAGACAGTCTGAGGACCTAAAAAGATAGCCTGCCCGATGCCACTGAAAGTAAAACGTGGGAAAGGTGTACAGTACCAAAATATTTTCTAGTCATTTACCTCTTCCCTTTTCCTTCAGCCTGTTGATTCTCAAAGCTAATAACTGTCTCCCTGAAACACAGTTGCCTAATCTGCCACAGACTTCCCATGTTAGACATCTTTAAGGAAGACAAACATACAAAGCAAGTCAGAACATTTGCCTGACTCAGACAAGGCAAGTGGCCTTTATTATCTCATCCCACATTGGTTGTTTCAAACTTTTAAAAAATATGTTAAGAAATTACTTTTTAAGAAATTACTTAAAAAGAATGAAATTACTTTTTAAGAATACTTTTCAATACTACATTTACAGTGAGTGAAGGATAGTACCAAATTATGATATCCTACAAGTACGTATCAAAAATAGTAGTAGCCCCCTGCATTAAGTATCTACCATGTGCCAAGGGATTTGCTGCCATTTCTTTTAGGCCCCTGAGGCACTCAGAAATGGAGTTACTTGTCCAAAGCCACCAAATAGGTGGTAGAATTGATCCCAGTTCTGTCTGGTTCCAAAGCCCTTGCTACTGACAAACTAGCATTTCTTTATTGCTGCATTTGTTTCATAATAGGAGATAACAGTACTGTACTATTATCTCTTATTATAGTGAGGAAAGCAGGATCAAAGGAACCAAATGACTTGTCCAGTACCACCAGCCAGCAATTTATGCAGGTGAGCCTCCAACCAAGTCATCAGATTCTAGTTTAGGAGCTGGTAGACTCTAACCTGAGGGCCAAATCCAGCCTGTGACCTGTTCAAGCATGGCCCTGAAGCTATGAATGTTTTTTACATTTTACAGGTTGTAAACAAATAAACAAAACATCTATGTGATCTGCAAAGCCTAAAATATTTACTATCTGGCTCATTACAGAAAAAGTCTGTGGGCCCTGGCTGGTTGACTCAGTGGCAGAACACTGGCCCAGTGTGTGGAAGTCCCGGGTTAAATTCCTGGTCAGGGCACACAGGAGAAGTCACCATCTGCTTCTCCACCTCTCCCTCCCCTCTTCCCCTCCAGCAGCCATGGCTCAATGGTTTGAGCAATTTGGCCCCAGGTGCTGAGGATGGTTCCACAGCCTCACCTTAGGCGCTGAAATAGCTGATTCAAGCAACGGAGCAGTGGCCCCAGGTAGGTAGACCATCACCCCCTAGTGGGCTTGCCTGGTGGGTCCCAGTCAGTAGGGGCATGTGGGAGTTTGTCTCTGCCTCCTACCTTATTTAATAAAAATTAAATAAATAAATAAAGTCTGTGTACCCTCCTCTTGATCCTGCTACTCCCCATCAAACCAGGCCGTATTCACAGATGAAGACTGAGTTATTCCAAAATGAGCTGTTTTCAACAGAACATTCTCAACGTATAAATTATTTTCCATCACAATCCAAACTTAAAAACATAGCTTCGTTTTCCATTTCTTCTCATCTGATGCTAAAATGCATGGCTATCATTTTCCTTATTGGTTTAAAACGTAGAATCACAACCTACACATTCTTCTGTCCTGCTTCTTCCCATATTTAAGTTTAGAAGTAGGGTTAACTACTGGATAATGTTTTACTCAAGGCAAATACTACCTTTAAAATGTCTAAATAGTTTGGGTTTTTTTCCCCCCCCCGCAAGGAAATGAACAACACCACTGCCACAAAGAGCTTTTATAATACATGCGGTTTGTTTACTGCACTGAAGCCTCAGTCCCTAGAACAGGGGTCTCAAACTCAACTCAGCATGTGGGCCGCAGAGCAAGATCACAGCTGTTCGGCGGGCCGCACTAGGTCTACAAAAGGCAACTGTTATGCAACACTTTTCTCACTGCAGTTGAAAACAAAAAAAAAATCAGTACAACAAGCACAATCGTACATGCAGTTTACTCAGTGTCACAAAACGACCAGAAACTGTAGTTCGCATCACAACTGCTGTTAACTAAGCTAATATCTAGCTAGGATGCTAGAGAAATGAAAAATACAAGTAAGCCCCTAGGCTTACTTAATTTTATCCAAAATATTTTGAACTTCGTGGATTAGTCTGTGGGCCGCACAAAATTGTTCAGCGGGACGCGAGTTTGAGACCCCTGCCCTAGAACCACCCCCTTCACTCTGAAAGCTAAAATGCAGGACAGGAGAACAAACAGTTCAACCTCATTCAAAACACAAAGCAGGTTTTTTCATTTCTCATTGTGAACAGTCCTTTCAATATTCAGAGTCCAAGTAAGAGAGCTTGTTACTGTACCGATGATAGACAGTACTTTGTCCAAAGTGTTATACAAAGCCCAGAAGTTCGGAGCCCAATATGCATGGCAGAGGCCCCGCTTGAAAGGGAAGAGTCGGGAAAAGACTTGAGGCAGTTGGTTCTGTTGAAAAGAGATTAAACAGTGATCAATCTTTTCCAAATTCAAAAAGAAAACTATGTCTATGGCATAGTGTGTAGAAAGTTACGAGATCTGAGCTCCAGTCTTTGTTCCTTCAAGTAACTAGCATGATCCTGAGCAGTTCACAGAATGTCTTTTGTCTAACCTTCTCATTTCTCCAGCAGGACAAGATACACACAAGTACTTTGGATACCAGCCCAACACTATTATATATATATAAGCACGAAAATGAAGAATTTGTGAGGTGCAAACGAGAAATACTGCAGCTTATCTAAGTCTGCTGAAGAGAAGACAGCAGGGAAGACTTTACAGAAATGCAATGCTTCCAGTTTTAGCAGGAATCAAAATTAATTAGTTGCATTCATGATGAGGGAATAAGGGGAAAAATAAATATTTGTTTAACATTTCTAATATTCAGAATGCTGTCAGTGAATGACTGTAAAAGTGCTTCAAGTACTGATTTTTGGGGTTACAAATAAATTTTAGCATATAGGCAAGCTAGCAAATATGAAATCTGAGAATAATGATGATCGACTGTGTGTGTGACATACAGTTAAACATACAAATGTATACACATTTAAATATGCACAAAAATGACTCAAGGAATACCATCTCTATGTTTAGAGTCATACTAATGAGGAGTAAGAAAGGACCAGTTTTGCTTATTTTATATTCTTAAATTTATTTTTTTTCTAAACAACAACAAACATATTACTTTATAAAAAAGAAAAGGCTTACCAAGGCTAGGAAAGGACCCAACGAAAGAGCAGAAACTAGAAAAACAATCAGTCCCAGGGAAATAAGCCGGACCGAGCTGAAACTCTTCCACTGGATGGACCCATCTACAGAAAAGAACACTGTCATAAACCAATGGCATGGAAAACCATAACTTATACCATGTGCTGAAACTAGAAGGTTCCCCTGATAGTCCACCAATCATTATAACGTGGCAAGAGCAGAGGAAAGTCAGAATGGCAAAGGGGTTGAAGGATCAATAACTGAGAAATATCTATTATATTTCATAAGACCCTTGCACCAAGCAAGCCACCAAGTCAAGAAAAAATAAAGTATAGGAGGTTTTGCTAGACTCACTAAAACTTGCCTGGTTTATTTGCAGTGAAGCAGTAAGATCGTAGCAGGTATATACCATAGGCTGGTGCTACGTAGAGGTAAATGTGCTTGAAATGTAGGAGAACAGCAAAGAGAAATGCTCCTTCCAGATGCCTTTTCTAGGAGATTTAAAAGGGAAATGTCACTTTAAAATTCAGGGTAAATTAAATGCAGTAATATAATATCCTGGATTGGATCCTAAAACAGAAAAAGGGTATTAGTGGAAAACTGGTGAAATCTGAATGTACTAAAATTGGTTTCTTAGTCTTATTAACCATACCATAGTTATCTAAGATGGTAAAATCAGGGGAAATGGGCAAGGGGTATGGGAACTCTATTATCTTTGCAACTTTTCTATAAATCTAAAATTATTTTAATAAATAGAATGAATTAAACAATAAAAAGCACCAAATACGGTTGCAAAACAATGTAAATATACTTAACATTACTGAACTGTCTTAAAAATAATTAAGGTAATAAATTTTATGTTGTATATTTTACTGCAGTTTTAAAAAATGCATATATATATATAAAGATGTTAAAATTAAATCCTTTTAATTGTTCTTGTGCACTAACATAATACAGAAAATTAAGAGTACATGATTTTTATAATTTCCTCATCTCAGACAACTAGGCATTGCATATCATATCATAAGGCAGTGTGAAGGAAATAAAGTGTAAATTTATTAAAAAATACATATTTTAAAACATACGATTCAAAATATTCAACAAATGAAATATGATGTCTGAGATGTGTTTCAAAAAAATCCTTTGTGTTTGTGTCTGTAGATCACTATGTTATTTTCTCTACTTTTGTATATGACTTAAATTTTATAAAATAAAAATAATTTTTAAATTAAGGCAAATGTTCTACATGCAACACAAAGTGAATGAATACAGGCAAGTAATTCCAGCTAGCTTTTATACTGAGTCTAGTTGGTTCATAAATTCCTTATTTCAACAAATATCTGTTAAGTTCTAAGTTTGATGCTGTGGTACAGAACACATCATCCTAATGATACATTATAAATTCTCCCTAAGGAACTAAAGCCCAGAGAACTAAATTACCCTCACCCCCTTATAAAGTTTTACAATAGCCAGAGTTGATTTCTGGAGAAGAGCTAGGAAAGAGAGTATTAATGAATATATATAATGCAATGCTACCAAAAAATTATTTAAATCATACAGATAGGCCCTGGCTGGTTGGCTCAGTGGTAGAGCATCCACTGGTAAGTGGAAGTCCTGGGTTCAATTTACAGTCAGGACACAAAGGAGAAGTGATCATCCACTCCTCTCCCATCTCTCTCTCTCTCTCTCTCCTGCAGCCATGCCTCGAATGGTTCAAGATAATTGGTCCCAGGTGTTAAGGATGACTCCATGGCCTCATCTCAGGAGCTAGCATAGCTCAGTTGCTGAGCAACAGAGCACTGCCCTAATGGGCAGAGCATCCCCTGGTCAGGGGCTTGCTGGGTGGATCCCAGTCAGGGTGCATGCGGGAGTCTGTCTCTCTGCCTCCTGCCTCTCACTTTAAAAATAAATAAATAAATAAATAAATAAATAAATAAATCATATAGATCAGGTAACATATAGCAGTGGTCCCCAACCCCCGGGCCATGGACCGCTACCAGCCCGTGGGCCATTTGGTACCGGTCTGCAGAGAAGGAATAAATAGCTTACATTATTTCCATTTTATTTATATTTAAGTCTGAACAATGTTTGATGTTTTATTTTTAAAAAATGACCAAAAAAAAAAAAATGACCAGATTCCCTCTGCTACATCCACCTAAGACTCACTCTTGATGCTTATCTCGGTCATGTGATACATTTATCCGTCCCACCCTAAAGGCAGGTCCACGAAAATATTTTCTGATATTAAACCGGTCCGTGGCCCAGAAAAGGTTGGGGACCACTGACATATAGTGTTATTAGGCTGAAGGCATCAAGAAGGATAGTACTTGATCCTATCAAACTGCCTAGGAGAATTAAAGGTATTTTGACTAAAACAAACAAACAAACAAACCCAGTTGACTATAACTAAAGAAGTGTGAATGCTACCTACCTCACATGAATTTTGGAAGGATCAAGTGAGATAATGTCCTGGGGTTCAGAGAAGGAATCTGTCAAAGGGACCGTGACAGGTCGAGTTCCTTCTTTCACTGTCTCAGCAGGTGTCGTCTAGAGTGAGTTGGGAATGATAAGGAGAAAGAATCAGATGCTTTCAGATCTCTCTTCACCAATTTTGTAATTTATTTGAGATTCAGAGGAGGTCTAGCTGGTTCTATAGCTAAACTTTAGTTTATTTGTTCAACAACCATTCAATAATCATTCATTGAACAGCAATTATACTCTATGTACTATGTGACTTTTTATGGTTAAGAAAAATTATCCAGACATTTATAGCTGACAAATAACTTTAGAACAGATTATCAAACGTGATCTTTCCAAAGTCCCTGTGAGGTAACCGCATTTTACAAATAAACATGTAACAAGGGGTAAATTTCATTTTATGGATGAGAAAACTAAAGCTGAAAGGATAAAAGGACTGGCATTGGGTTGGAATTCCAACCCTGTTTATCAAAATTCTCTGGAGATTCTTAAACCACAGAGATTCTGATTCAAAAACCTGAATTTATGATTTCTTCTATAAAAAGGAGACTAATAATTATAACAACCTCATAGACCAGTTTCAAGGTGTGTTCAATAAGATATCATATATAATGCACTCAATCTGAAGCAGCCAATGCATTTGGGTAACCCCTGTCTGAGTGAGGGTTGGTATATCAGGGTCAGTCAAGATTTCAACCCAGACCTCTGATTGTAAATCCTATCCCTTCCGTTACACTATAGTACATGCTTCTGACGGCCAAGCCCCACCACACCATAATAGTTATTACATTATAAAAACTGCAGAAGATTGCATTCCTAGATAAACGATCCCAACCAAATGCAGAAGCTCAAGTTCACTTCAGGACTGCCATACTCTAACAAGTTTTTAGAATACAAGTTTCTCATCTGTAAAATGAAAAAAACTGTCAAAAGAGAAGATGGAATTTGTTAAAAATACTCAAAAAAAAGTTGTTATTGCACTTGGTAACTCAAAACAGTTGGTGAAATAAATTTACCCAACACAGCCCTGCTCAGTGGATAAAGCATCAACCTGGTGCACCAAGATCGTGGGTTTGACCACACATACCAGAAGCAACCAATGAGTGTACAACTAAATGGAACAATAAAGTGGAACACTGAGATGATGTCCCCCACCTCTGTCAAATTAATAGTAAAATTAAAAAAAATTTACCCATCATTCACTATACTGTTGCCTTTATAAGCAAGAAACAAACAAGGGGGAAAAAATCAAATTAGCCTATTTTGTATTTACCTGAAATAATCTTGCAATGGAGAGTAGCATTAATCCAAATAAAAACCCATTGTACTGGAAATGAATATCTGAAATTAGGTCAAGGAAAGACAACAAAGGAAACCAAATTCATAATGAACTGTGCCAACAGATTTGAGTTTAAAAATTGCAAATGTCTTCTTATAAGGTAAATTAAAGACAAAAACATTACACTTCTCGTAAATGTGTTTTCTATTAAAGTTAAATCCTGGACAAACTTTTAAATTAAGATTTATGTTCAAGAAGAAAACCATGTTATTTTCTACCTTAAAGACTCAGTAGCCAAAGTGCCAAAAGGTTTTTTATTTTGTTTTGTTTTTTAGAATTAGGGATGAGAAAGGAAGTTACCTAACAGCTAATGAAGACCATTAGTATGCAGCATTCCACTGTTTATTAGTACATATATATTCTTAATAAGTTTCACAATAAACTGTAAGGTAGTTTGAGCTCAGAGACATTAATCTACACATGGCCTAAAGCTTCTGTGATAACATAACTAGGAATTTGAGTACAGGTCAAACTGAAACTAAAGTCTGGGTATTTTCTTCCATGCTAGGCTACTTCGATGAGAACTGTAAAAATTAGGCTTCTATGAGTAGGAATTTAGAACTTTGCCTATTAATATATGGTAAGCCAAGATGGCGGAAAAGTCCTGTTTCCATTTGTAACACTATAATATGCCATTTCCTATGAAAAGTATCAGAATAATGTGTTATAAAACTGTATATTAGATTAATCTTTAAGACGGTTAACAAGTCCTAGTATATTGCTTTACTTTTGGTTTAACTGGTTCTCGTATATCACCATTAAATTTTCAGGGACAGGGTCTGGCTAGTCGGCTCAGTGGTAGAGCATCGTCCTGGTGTGTGAATGTCCTGGGTTCAATTCCCAGTTGGGGCACACAGGAGAGGCAACCATCTGCTCTACACCTGTCCCTTTCCCCCTTCTTTCTCTCTTTTGCTCTATCTTCCCCTCTCACAGCCATGGCCCAGCTGGTTTCAGCACATTGTCCTGAGTGCTGAGGATGGCTCCATAGAGCCTCCACCACAGGCCCTAAAAATAGCTCGGTTGTGAGCATGGCCCCAGATGGGTGGAGCATTGGCCATCCTGGTCAGGGCACATGTGGGAGTCTGTCTCTCTATCTCCACTCTTCTCACTTGAAAAAGAGGGGAAAAAATTTTTTTTAGGGATAAAGTGCTCTAATAAACTCCAGTCAAGTTGGGCACAGACTACAGTTTTTAGAACCCACTAACCTACCCCACACCCATTTCCAAAAGCAGTTCATGTTTCAGAAACACCATTATATAAAGAATTAATCTTATATTTAATAAGATAACAGAATAAGTGAATAATACATAAAATGTCAAGGATACGGTCCACAATTAACAACCCAAAGTTCCATAGCAGCAATACTGACAGAATAAACTTGGGCTTCTCTGTAAGTTCTTTACCTGCTTTTTTCCCATCAACGCATTTACAGCACCTATATTGAAACATCAGTAAAGAATCAGAAACAACTTAGATCTTCATTAGAACATCACAATACAACTACAGAGAACACTGTGATACACTCTGGTACATTTATTAGCCATTCCTAATAAAACTGTCTATGCCATTTTTGACTGCTTTAAAAGGTGACAGTAGAAACAAAGACCTCAGTGGTGGCTCCATGTCTCTTTATCAGCTAAACTGATTTAAAACAAAGGCTTTACATTAAAAAAGAAGAAAAGAAAAGAAGCTGCCAAAACCCCAAATGTAAGGATTTTGAAAATTGGGACGACACACACTATTTTAGTACTTAAGAGTAAAAACCGCAGACCAAGACGATGCAGCACTCTACAATAATACATCATCACACCAGCCAGACGAAGAACAGAGCTTAGAGAATTTGAGAGGGCGTGGCAGAGGCCAAAACCAACGGAGCCAAGGAACTGGCAGCTCCTGATTTCCAAGTAACAATTTTAAAAATTGTTACATAAAAATGTCTATCATTTAAAAGTAGCAATATAAATATTAAATTAAGTGACAATATCAGCTGATCCCATTCATATTTTATAAAAATATATTTAAATACAGAAAAGAAGCTGAAATAATATGCACTGAATTGGTGCTAGTGAAAGCTATCAGTGGAGGAATACAGGTCATTTTTACTTTGTGTGCATATGTACTTTTCTGTTTTCTAAAATTTCAACAATGAAGATGTATTATTCTACTAAAAAATTTTAAATGTGTTTCATTTGAATATTGGCATTTTCTAAAAACAAAGAAACATAAAACAAAAAGATAGATACAATAAAGATGCAATTAAAGAGTAGCAAATGAGCCTGACCAGGCAGTGGCACAGTGGATAGAGCCTCGGACTGGGACATGGAGGACCCAGGTTCAAGACCGCGGGGTCGCCAGCTTGAGCGTGGGCTCACCCGGTTTGAGTGCGGGGTCCCTGGCCCTGCTGTAGCCACCCCCCCTGTCAAGGCACGTATGAGAAAGCAATCAATGAACAAGAGATGCTTCTCATCTCTCTCCCTTCCTGTCTGTCTGTCTCTTTCAATATGTCACCAAAAAAAAAAAAAAAAAGAGTAACAAATAATATCTGCTTTCCCGCCAAGGAGCCTCCGGTTCCTCATAGATATATACTGTATTTCCCCATGTATGAGATGCTCCAATGTAGAAGATATACTCTAATTTTGGGGTCCAAAATTTGAAAAAAAAATGTATTACATAAAGTTATTGAACTTAAACTCAAGTTTATATTGTGTGTCTGTGTGTGTGTATGGGTGTGTGTGACAGAGACAGAGAGAGAGACAGAGAGAGGAACAGACAGGAAGGGAGAGAGACGAGAAGCATCAACTCTTCGTTGCAGCTCCTTAGTCTTCTTTGTCCATTGATTGCTTTCTCATATGTGCCTTGACTAGGGGGCTGCAGCAGAGCCAGTGACCCCCTGCTCAAGTCAGCGACCCTGGACTCAAGCCAGTGACCACAGGTCATGTCTATGATCCTACACTCAAGCTGGTGAGCCTGCACTCAAGCCGGATGAGCCCAAGCTCAAGCTGGAAACCTCAGGGTTTCGAATCTGGGTCCTCTGCCTCCCAGTCTGATGCTCTATCCACTGCGCCACTGCCTGGTCAGGCAAACCCAAGTTTTATTCATCATAAAATTCATACAACTCTTCATCACTGTGAAAATTCCCATCCATTAGCTTGACCTCATCTGTATCTGATGATGAATCACTGTCTTTAACAATGATTGATAAAACAAGCGCAAAAAAGCGCTTGTAATGCAAGTAAAAAAACTACAACCACTGTATAAGACACACCCAGTTTTTTGTTTTTACAGAGACAGAGAGAGTCAGAGAGAGGGGCAGATAGACAAGAACAGAGAGAGATAAGAAGCATCAATCATCAGTTTTTCGTTGTGACACCTTAGTTGTTCATTGATTGCTTTCTCATATGTGCCTTGACCATGGGCCCTCAGCAGACCGAGTAACCCCTTGCTCAAGCCAGCGACCTTGGGTCCAAGCTGGTGAGCTTTTGCTCAAACTAGATGAGCCCACGCTCAAGCTGGCGACCTCAGGGTCTCGAACCTGGGTCCTCGGCATCCCAGTCCAACGCTCTATCCACTGTGCCACTGCCTGGTCAGGCAACACACCCAGTTTTTAGATGCCAAACTTTTTGGGAAATGGTATGTCTTATACATGAGGAAATACAGTAGTAACCTTATAGAGCAATTGAGAAAATTTGGAAAATTACTAATCTATACATAGTGCCTGGTTCTGGGAACTGGCACATAGATTTCAACAATTTTATCTTACTTAACTCCTCTCTCTACATTGCAGATAGACTTGAATTCTACTCGCTCGCTCTGTCTGTACACGTTCCCTGGGGGCTTAAATGAAAACATTTTGAATTAAAAGAAGGGCATTAAAAATCACCTTTCCTTCCAACTCTTTCAAGTTCATGAACAGACTGAAAATTAGGGTGTCAAAAGGAGTTGCTCCATGAAAATAAGCAACGGTTAAAACATTCCCAAGGGACCTTTTCCGAAGGCCTCACGCACAGAAATGACCTATTTATGACAAGGGTCACTGAATGGACACCAGCTACTGCTCTGTTACAATCACACCAGCAGACCTAAGTATTATGACAGAATAGAAACTAACATTAACTAAAAACTTACTACTTGGAAGTCACTGGGCAAAACAGTATATATAAGTGTATTTAAGTACTTAAAAGTAATTTATAGTTAAAAGATACAAAACAAAAATATAAACATAACTTAAAATTGGCAAAGAGTCTTCAAGAAAGAATTTAGGTGGGAACTAAAAGCATTCCATAAGATTTGAGTTTAGTAGGGTGAAAACTCCACTGGTGGTTAGCACAATGCATAAGTGTGCATGAGTGTCCGTGTGCTGTATGTATGTGTGTGTGTATGTATCCCAAAGAATATAGTAGGTAACAGAAGCCTCGGGGGGCCTGCTACAAGGAAGGAAAGAAAAGCATACGGAGCCACTTGGGCAGGAGAAATGGTGCTGGAACTCTTCTTGGGAGTACCTTTCACAACACTCACAGTCACTTGTTCTACCTATGCCTGTAACCCCCCTTCTTCACCATTTTCTTCCACAAGATTAAGGTAGGTTGCTTACTATAATGACTCACTGTACAGTTTAAAATACAACAACACAGTTTCGTACTGTTCTAAAATTTGCTATTGTATAAACTTTGTTTCCCCCAAATGAGTACAAATTCACACTATACTTATTTCCTCAACACCTTCCACACAAAATGACATTCTCAGACTTACTCATGCACAGCATACACAAAGAGTGCATCCGTAAAGATGACAGAAAATCTCTGGAAAAATAAGGTCTTTGAGCTGGTATAATTCAGATTATGGATATTTAGCATCTCTCGATCAAAATATTTGGCCACATGTGACAGGGTATACTCAAACCATGCAAAAAACGGGGGGTAATCCAAGGTCCACTCTGAAGTTGCCTGTGGTAAAAAGTGAAGATGGAACATATCCTAAGTGACTGAATAAACAAAGAGGGTGCAAAGATTCTCTGGTTTTTAAAAAAGCACACGAAATGAAACAGCATTTAAAATATGCCACACATAGCCCTGCCTGGGTAGCTCAGTTGGTTATAGCGTCATCCTGATATGCCAAGGTTGTGGGTCTGAACCCTAGTCGAGGCACATACAAGAATCAA
Source organism: Saccopteryx bilineata (assembly GCF_036850765.1). Classification (NCBI taxonomy): domain Eukaryota; kingdom Metazoa; phylum Chordata; class Mammalia; order Chiroptera; family Emballonuridae; genus Saccopteryx; species Saccopteryx bilineata. The sequence goes on along the minus strand of NC_089490.1, from coordinate 342,747,351 downwards.
CCAATGAATGCATAAATAAGTGGAACAAATCAATGTTTTTTTCTCTCTCTCTAAAATCAATAAATTAAAAATAAATAAAATATGCCACAAATAGAACAATTTCTATGTTAATACTGAGCAGAACATCAAAATCTATATCCTAAGTAAGAACTTCCGGTTTCCTTAGCATCAACTATAGTTCAAAGGAAATTGATCTAAAACCTTGTTATAATAAGCTTGATTATGACACAGTGTTATTCATCCAAATACAAAAAGGGAGTTAGGACATAACCAATGACCTACCAGCTTGGACTCAAGTTCTTAGAGAATCAATTTTCCCGTTTGGAAAGTAAGTATCATGTGCAGTTTAGTAATTCATACCAGCAATAAAAATACATGCAGGGTTCTTTTTTTTTTTTAATTTTTTTATTTTACTGACAGAGATAGAGAGAGACAGAGTAAGGGACAGATAGGAACAGAAAGGAAGGGAGAGATATGAGAAGCATAAATTCTTTGTTGTGGCACCTTAGTTGTTCATTGATTGCTTTCTCATATGTGCCTTGACCAAGGGGCTATAGCAGACCGAGAGACTCCTTGCTCAAGCCAGCGACCTTGGGCTCAAGCTGGTGAGCCTTGCTCAAACCAGATGAGCCTGCACTCAAGCTGGTGACCTCAGGGTTTCGAACCTGGATCCTCTGCATCCCAGTCCGATGCTCTATCCACTGAGCCACCGCCTGGTCAGGTACGCAGAGATTTTTTATAAATAATAATATAAGAGAATGGTTTGTATGTTATCAGATGCCTACACATCATATTTAAAAAATATTTTAAACTGATTTTGTGAGAGATAGGGAGACAGAGAGAGAGAGAAACATCAATTTTTGTTGTTCCAGTCATTCATGCCATCATTGGCTGATCCTTGTTATGTGCCCTGTCCAGGGATTGAATCCACAACCTTGGTATGTCAGAAGGACACTCTAACCAACTGAGCTACCTGGCCAGGGCCTACACATATTTGATTATTCCTTTCCTCATAAATTGCAAAACAGCAGAAAAAGACAGGCTCTTAGAAATACTCCATTCCAAATCCTCATTTGCCAGATGAGAAACTAAGGCTCAGAGAAATGAAGTATATACATTTTAGGCCAGTGGTTCTCAAACTTTTTGAAGTCAGGGTGCATTTAAAATCCTACAAATAATTGTAGGCACACTAAATACAAATTTCTGAGAAATATGTTATAATAATTAAGTCAAATGTTAAAGAAAAAAATATAAAGTCCAGGCCCTGGCTGGTTGGCTCAGCGGTAGAGCGTCGGCCTGGTGTGCGGGGGACCCGGGTTCAATTCCCTGCCAGGGCACATAGAAGAAGCGCCCATTTGCTTCTCCACCCCCCCCTCCTTCCTCTCTGTCTCTCTCTTCCCCTCCCGCAGCCGAGGCTCCATTGGAGCAAAGATGGCCGGGCGCTGGGGATGGCTCCTTGGCCTCTGCCCCAGGCGCTAGAGTGGCTCTGGTCTTGGCAGAGCGACGCCCCAGAGGGGCAGAGCATAGCCCCCTAGTGGGCAGAGCGTCGCCCCCTGGTGGGCGTGCCGGGTGGATCCCGGTCAGGCGCATGCGGGAGTCTGTCTGACTCTCTCCCCGTTTCCAGCTTCAGAAAAATACAAAAAAAAAAAAAAAAAAAAAAAAAAAAAAAGTCCAAGCGTGCTTTTATGGTAATTAAATGAAATAAATATGACAAAATTAAATTTATTCTGACATTAAAAAACATTATTCCCGGGTCCGATTCCCGGCCGGGGCACATAGGAGAAGCGCCCATCTGCTTCTCCACCCCTCCTCCTCTCCTTCCTCTCTGTCTCTCTCTTCCCCTCCCACAGCCGAGGCTCCATTGGAGCAAAGATGGCCCGGGCGCTGGGGATGGCTCCTTGGCCTCTGTCCCAGGCGCTAGAGTGGCTCTGGTCTTGGCAGAGCGACGCCCCAGAGGGGCAGAGCATAGCCCCCTAGTGGGCAGAGCGTCGCCCCCTGGTGGGCGTGCCGGGTGGATCCCGGTCAGGCGCATGCGGGAGTCTGTCTGACTGTGTCTCCCCGTTTCTAGCTTCGGAAAAATACAAACAAACAAACAAACAAAAAAACATTATGTTACATTTTTTGAGTTATGCTTTTTAGAATGCGTAAAAAAGAGGAGTTAAAAAATTAAAAAATGACAAAAAAGTTATCTTTTTATATATATAAATACATTCTTAGTAAGATTTAGTAAATTCAGCAGGTCCCACGCAAATGTGTTAAGTTTTTTCATTCTTGTGTTTATGAGAAACATGAGCCTGATGTGTCCTAGCGATTTCTTCAATGTTTGGGCATATATTTGAAGGGCAAACTCTCATTTCCTCCTCAATACACTGAAGAGTTCCTCTCTTTTTACTCTTAATTGTGTTGAGTGCAGAAAATCCCCACAAGCCCTGGCCGGTTGGCTCAGCGGTAGAGCGTCGGCCTAGCGTGCGGAGGACCCGGGTTCGATTCCCGGCCAGGGCACATAGGAGAAGCGCCCATTTGCTTCTCCACTCCTCCGCTGCGCTTTCCTCTCTGTCTCTCTCTTCCCCTCCCGCAGCCAAGGCTCCATTGGAGCAAAGATGGCCCGGGCGCTGGGGATGGCTCTGTGGCCTCTGCCTCAGGCGCTAGAGTGGCTCTGGTCGCAATATGGCGACGCCCAGGATGGGCAGAGCATCGCCCCCTGGTGGGCAGAGCGTCGCCCCTGGTGGGCATGCCAGGTGGATCCCGGTCGGGCGCATGCGGGAGTCTGTCTGACTGTCTCTCCCTGTTTCCAGCTTCAGAAAAATGAAAAAAAAAAAAAAGAAAATCCCCACCACACATATCATCTTAACTTTGCACCAAACAAAGGATAGAAGAAACTTGCCTCCAGGTTTTCTGGGGAACATGGGGGTTAATGTAAACAATCCAGCACCACAGTTTAACAGCCTTTTGCAACCTAATCAGGCAAGTGAGGTGGAGGGTTTGGCAGACTGTCAGCTTACAGCCAATTCCCCACACCTCTATTCCCCAAAAATCTAAACTCCAAAAATCCTGTTGGATTTTTGGTCCCCAACAGGCACATATTTCTCTGGAACATGATAGTGTGCACCTGGAAATTTTCTAGGGCACACAGTGCGCCTTGGTGCACACTTTGAGAACCGCTGTTCTAGGCTGTGGCACAGCCAGGCCTAACACCGAAGTTTTCCTTTTTCACAATCCAATGTGCTTTCAAAAAGGGTGTAGCGCCCTGGCCGGTTGGCTCAGCGGTAGAGCGTCGGCCTGGCGTGCGGGGGACCCGGGTTCGATTCCCGGCCAGGGCACATAGGAGAACCGCCCATTTGCTTCTCCACTCCCCCTCCTTCCTCTCTGTCTCTCTCTTCCCCTCCCGCAGCCAAGGCTCCATTGGAGCAAAGATGGCCCGGGAGCTGGGGATGGCTCCTTGGCCTCTGCCCCAGGCGCTAGAGTGGCTCTGGTCGCGGCAGAGCGACACCCCGGAGGGGCAGAGCATCGCCCCTGGTGGGCGTGCCGGGTGGATCCCGGTCGGGCGCATGCGGGAGTCTGTCTGTCTCTCCCCATTTCCAGCTTCAGAAAAATACAAAAAAAAAAAAAAAGGGTGTAGCAAATATTATAATTATCAATTTGTAGTTTGGGAAACTCATTTTGAAGTAACAGGATTCCCTAATAGTATTAGAAGGCAGAACCGAGGAAGAAACACACTTTGGAAAACTTTTAACATCAATGATACTTTATGATTTCACATATTACCATGAAAGAAACCCCCCAAAAAGTAAAAATTAAAACTTACCTCATAATACCACTGTGATATTGGCAAACTGTGAGTGATAGCAAGCCAATTTCGGTGTACTTCAAAATCTGTGGAATGGCTATTGGAAATAATCAGATGAATAAAATGAAATTTTGTAACATTTATCAATTTCACATTTCTAACACTATGCTTTTAAATGGATCAACACCTCTATATAGTTACAGCTCTCTATCCTTTACAGACACAAAGAGGCATTACATAACCCTGAAACACCTCACTTAGCTGGAGGCCAGACCTCCTTTTGGAAAATATGGGGAAACTGTAAGTGAAAAGAGTCTCAGAGTGATCTAAAGCAGTGGTCCCCAACCTTTTTTGGGCCACAGACCGGTTTAATGTCAGAAAATATTTTCAAGGACCGGCCTTTAGGGTGGGATGGATAAATGTATCATGTGACCGAGACAAGCGTCAAGAGTGAGTCTTAGACGGATGTAACAGAGGGAATCTGGTCATTTTTTTTTATAAGATCCTTAAGGGCAGAATCTATAATTTTTATTTTTTTATTTTTATTTTATTTATTCATTTTAGAAAGGAGAAAGAGAGAGAGAGAGAGAGGAGAGAGAGAGAAGGGAGGGAGGAGCAGGAAGCATCAACTCCCATATGTGCCTTGACCAGGCAAGCCCAGAGTTTCGAACCAGCGACCTCAGCATTTCCAGGTCGACACTTTATCCACTGCGCCACCACAGGTCAGGCCGGAATCTGGTCATTTTTAAAAAAGAAAACAACGTTCAGACTTACATATAAATAAAATGGAAATAATGTAAGTTATTTATTCTTTCTCTGCAGACCTGTACCAAATGGCCCATGGACCAGTACCGGTCCGTGGCCCGGGAGTTGGTGACCACTGATCTAAAGGGCTGACCAAAAGTCCATACATTTTCTTAAGGGAGGCCCTCAGGTTGCTGTTCAAAGGTGACTTACTCTTGTTCAGAAAGAATCCTAACAAGATTCGTTAACTGGAAAAGGTCTCACATACAAGTTGGATGGATTTTCAGCTTAGAGTAGTTCATCAGATAGTGAAAGTGGAAAATGATTCCTGCCTTGCCTTTCCCAGTCTTCAAATTCTTTGTTTACGGTTTTCCCCCTCACTATATATAAATATAGTCAGGCATCTCCCCTACAGGGGAGGAAAAATTTCCTCTTATCATCTAGGTTTTGTGACTGGTCGAAGAATTAAATTGACATAAAACATTACCAAAAGAAAAATAAAGCCAGTTTTAATTAGTGATGTATATACAAAAGCCTCAAAGCCAGAGATTTGGGGGTTTCAAACCTGGGTCCTCAATGTCCCAGACTGATGCTCTATCCACTATGCCACCACCAGTCAGGTAGGCTCTAATGTAATCTCTCTTATAAAAGGGTAACTTCTCTGTTTTTAGAGTTTCTCTTATGTCTGCAGTTTCTTAAAATAATCATATAATAAAGAGGCATATTTTGGAGTGGCATGTTCTGCTACCCTTCTCTCCTCTTGAGTACAACTTTTGTTTGTCCATTGCTGTACTTGCTGTCCATATCTAGAAGCACTTCATGGATGGGCTCAATACATTAAAAAACCTTTTTAAAAAATTAATTTTTGGCCCTGGCTGGTTGACTCAGTGGTAGAGCATCAGCCTGGCATGTGGAAGTCCCAGGTTCGATTCCCCATCAGGGCACACATGAGAAGCAACCATGTGCTTCTACACCCCTCCCCTTCCTTCTTCTTTCTCTCTCCCTCTCTCCCAGAGCTATGGCTCAACTGATTCAAGAAAGTTGGCCTTGGGTGCTGAGGATAGCTCCATGGCCTCATCTCAGTCAATAAAATAGCTCAGTTGCTGAACAACAGAGCAACAGTCCAAGATGGGACAGAGCATTGCCCTATAGGGGGCTTGCTGGGTGGATCCTGGTTGGGTCACATATGGGAGTCTGTCTTTGCCTTCCCGCCTTTCACTTAGTAAAAAACAAACCAAAACAAAACAAACAAAAATCAAACACTCAACAGTCTAATTATGTAATTACATATTTGCATTGATTTGTTTCTGGAACTTGTTACCCTTACTAAACTATATCCTTTTCATGGTCAGGGGCCATATCCATTTTGTCTTTCCCTACAGTCCCCAACCACAGTGACTGTTACATAATAAAGCAGTACACAATTTGTTGAATATATTTGCATTTATTCTAAATCTCCCATCTCATTTCCCAGGAGTTCCCAGTTTGAAAAGTAGAGTAGCAAGTATATGTTCTTAATCCTGGGTCAGTAAATGAAGAATATTCAAAATAACGACCTTGAAAACACAGTTCTAGGTTGAAATAATAAAAGCAAGAAAGATCACTTTATATGCACAAACAGAAAGTTTAATAAATAAAATCTTTCACTCTTATTTGAAAGGAATTCCCTATATTTTAGTATTCCAATTTGCTTTAAAATGTAAAGATGCTTCTGTACTTTCAGTTATGCAGAAGGTCCAAGTGATCAATCAATGCCTTCTTTTCCCAAGTTCCTCTTAAGTAATTTTGCTGAACCTACATATACATTTAATTACTTATATAATTACACATATGCATCAGTATAGATGTACATTCTTCATATACAACTCTTTCATTCTCAAATCAACAAGAGGTTATCAAGAGCTTGAACCAAAGGATAGCAATAAACAAAACCCTAAACGTGAAAGGGAAAAAAGAAATGAGGTGAAAAAGCAAGGGAGAAAAGTTAGAAAAGATGACCAGAAGCTGGAAGCTAATATTAATAAAATCTGAGTACCCATCGTACACACTTCACCACTTAGTGGTTGCTTCCTGACTGGTTTACACACTCTTAGTCTTGGCCCTGCATCTCTCTTTTACACTGCAGTCTAACCCTGTTAAGCGACCATTGCTTACCTCCTCCAGTGCCACTCACCTCCTCCCTTACTGCTCTTGAGCCACAATGGCTAGTTTCTGTTTCTAATATGCTGAGTTCTTGCCTACCACAGGGCCTTTGCACTTGCTCTTTTTCCTATGCCTGAACTGCTTTTCACATTCCTTATTATTTTTCACCCTTTGGATTTTAACTCAAACATCACTCCCTAAAAAGATAAGTAGTCTTGCCCCATAGTCACAACCTGAAACTTTCGTGTTTGCCAATCTGTCCCCACCAACTCGACCAACACAAGGGCAAGAAATATCTTCCTCTCCCTGCATCTCCAGGACTTAGAACACTTGCCTAGCACGGCAGGCAGCTGATGAACACTAGCTAACGAGTGCAGGTGGGTGTTGTTAATCTGCCTATTAAGGATGAGGACCCTGGGGCTCAGAAACGGCAAAGAACGGCTGACCTGAAACCAGACATCCGCCCGAAGATCTAGTTCTAAGATAACACTAACTAACACTCAGTGGTTGGAATGGGAAGCTTAGCAAAAGCAAAGCGGCGACTACATAACTTCCAAGTTAGCTTTCCTTGTCATACCCGGACTCAACCACGCTCCTCTCTCCCGCCCTGACCGCCCAGCCCCTAGCCGTGCGGATCCCTTACTAGGTGGGGAGGAGAAGGCATTTGAGAAGAGTTACTCCGAGTGCCAAAGCCGAAAACCAACTGTCACCACTAGTCGCAACACGGAAGACCGCCATTGCTGCTGAATCGCGCGTTTTCCACCAACTCGCTCTGTATCCGGCCTCCCGCGCATGCGGACAAGGGCCTTTGAGACGGCGCCGCGGGCTGCACGCATGCGCTGAGCCGCCTCGCGTTTATACTTTCCGCCCACCGTCCTTTCACCGACACGCCTCTTTTGCCACTCGAGAGCGTTTAGTTCGCCTGAGGCGACAAGTTTCATTGATTACTTTATTCTCAAATTGAAATAGTTGCTGGGCGTCTGCTCCGGGTCTTGATTTTGCCCGGTGTTGGGATACTGGTGCGACAGAGAACTGCAACTCCTAGAGACCTTCATGTGCTAGCGGAGGAGACAAAATTGTAATGAGAGTTACAACAGGAGTATCAGCTCCAGGTAGAGAATGATATGAGCAAGGATACAGAAATGAACAGAAGTGAAGACCATTCTGTGCTTCTATAAGGTGACCAACTTTTTTAAAATAAAAAGGACAAAAATAAATCAAAGAAAACAATATCATAAATAAAAGAAACATTTTATTCATTGCAACCAGAATACACTATAATATGATAAATGCATAATAAAAACATTTGTAATATTTTATATTGTAATTATGCTTACATGCCTATTTTTAATAATAATTGTACGAAAAAGTACTCATTTAGGTACAAATACATCACATCACACACAATGGATCAACTCTGCATGGATCAAATACGGACATTTACAGATTAGTCTTCCAAAATCAAAAGGGAGGACATGTAGGAAGATACTTTTCAAGGGAGGACGGAACTTACAAAAGAAGGACTGTCCTCCCTAAAGGAGGATGATTGGTCACCTTAGCTTCCAGAACTCTGAGCTAGCACTCTAAGGGTCTCCGTGCGGCACCTGCATGAGTGATGGAGGCCATTCAGGAGGCAGGCCAGAGCCTAGTGCTTCTCCCACTTGCGCCGATTCGTTGGGGGGTCTGGTTGAAGGTCCAATTCTGACTCAGCGGGACTACACCCTCCTAGATTGTGTCAGTGCTGCCGGTACCTGGGCTCTAAGGGCCGCACCACAAGGAATGGAGTTAAGTCTTGTTTCCCTCCTGGCTGTCTGATATTGGACAAATGACTAATCTTCTTTCTTAACTTATTTTCCTTTTTTTTTTGTAAATAGGAGATAAAATTGGTGTGTTCCTCATAAAGTGTTTGTGAGGATTAAATGAGGATGCATGTAAATTGCTTGATAGGATGTTCAGTAAGTAATGTTTCAAAGAAGTTAAGTAGCTTGCTGAAAGAGGCACAGCAGGTAGATGACGGCGGCACTCCTCGTGTGAGCTAATGCCCTCCCACGACCTCAAATGCCAACCACGTGACTACTGCACTCAAATTTCTATCTCCAGCCCAGTCTTCTTCCCTCACCTCTAGGCCCTTTGTCCAACTGCAAACCTGACATTGCTTAGGTGTTTTAAAGGCACCTGACATTAGTTTCCTACTGCTGTTTTAATAAATTACCACATACTTAAAGCACAATCTTAAAACAACACAAGTTTATTCTCTTACAGGTCTGGAGATCAGAAGTCTAAAAGCAACCTCACTAGGCTAAAGTCAAGGTGCCTTTAGGATTGTTTTTTACTGGAGACTGGGGGGGGGGAGGACTCTTATTTTTTAGCTTTTAGAAGTAGATTGCCTTTTGTGGCCTCTAACCTCCTGCTTCTATTGTCATGTCTTTTACTTTTCTGGACTCAAATCTCCCTGTGCTTCCCCCTTATAAGGACACTTGTGATTGCATCTAGCAGTCACACGGATAATTCAAGATGATCTCCCCATCCCATAATATTTAACTTCATCACACCTGCAAAAGTTCTTTTTTTTTTTTTTTTTTTTTAACAGAGTCAGAGAGAGGAATAGATAGGGACAGACAGTCAGGAATGGAGAGAGATGAGAAGCATCAGTCATCAGTTTTTCGTTGCGATACCTTAGTTGTTCATTGATTGCTTTCTCATATGTGCCTTGACCGTGGGCCTTCAGCAGACCAAGTAACCCCTTGCTCAAGCCAGCGAGCGACCTTGGGTCTAAGCTGGTGAGCTCCGCTCACACCAGATGAGCCCACGCCTAAGCTGGCAACCTCTGGGTCTCAAACCTGGGTCCCCCACATCCCAGTCCGACGCTCTATCCTCTGTGCCACCGCCTGGTCAGATGCGAAAGTTCCTTTTGCCATATAAGGTGATATTCACAGGTTCCAGGGATTAGGACACAGGTTTTTTGTTTATTTTAGCAAGATAGACAGACAGACAGGAAGGGAGAGAGATGAGAAACATCAACTCTTTGTTGTGTCACCTTGGTTGTTCATTGATTGCTTTCTCATACGTGCCTTGATGGAGGATCCAGCTGAGCCAGCAACCTCGGACTTCTAAGCCAGCAACCTTTGGGCTCAAGACAGCAATCATGGAGTCATGTCTATGATCCCATGCACAAGCCTGTGACCTTGGGTTTGGAACCTGGATCCTCAGTGTCCCAGGTTGATGCTCTATCTACTGTGCTACCTCCTGGTCAGGCACCCAATTCTTATTAAAACTTTAAAACATTTGTCTTAGTCCTGAGTCTCCTGAAAGCAGAGCCTGAGGCAAAGGCTTATATGCTTTAATTTGATATGGTGGTCCCAGGAAGTACATGGATAAGATAATGAGTTGTTTATCATTTAGGGAAACTGGTTGTTCAAATATGAGAGACCTTCTAAGGAACTGTATGCAATGAATTTAAGGACTCTCTTGCCCAGTAGAAGAAAGGGAGAAATGTTTATCCATCCTCCATTGGTCAAGAGTGGCTCTAGGGAAGATTTAGATTGCATGTTAATGAGTGTTAAGTGAACTCCCACAGTCATCCCTTGTGGAAGCACAAAGGGGTTGGGAGGCTGCACATAAGAGGCATGTGGCAGGTCTGAGGTCAGGTACTGTGAGGCTGCATCTGCATGAAGGTTGGCATTGTGCACAATGGCTAGAATAAGAAATGAGACTAACAGGACTTGAAGTGGAACACAGAAGATGTTTGACCTAGTTTCTCTTTCCAACAGTGAGGCAAAGGTGTAATGGCCACTATAATGAGAAGGTATCTCGCCTGACCTCTGGTGGTGCAGTGAATAAAGCTTCAACCTGGAATGCTGAGATCACTGGTTCTGAACCGCGGGCTTGCTAGTCCCAGTATATATGGGAGTTGAGGCTTTTTGCTCCTCCCCCCTTCTCTCTTTGTCTTTTTCTCCTCTCTTTCTAAAAATAAATAAATAAAAGAGAAAAAGAAGAAGGTATTTTAAGATTAACAAATGAAGCAGGTAACTCCGTAGAATATAACATAATTTAATATAGGGTAATTTAATTATAGGAAGATTGGGTTGGAGTGGAACAGACAATCCAACAATTTTGTGCAAATAATTCTCCACTTCAGATTCATGACTATATATATATATATATATATATATATATATATATAGAGAGAGAGAGAGAGAGAGAGAGAGAGAGATGAATTGAAATCCAGGACAGAGATGGATTTTGTTTCCTTCTGCATCCATACGTTCCCCTTGCACTATTCAGGTCCACTCCTATGCCCTCCTCTAAGTCCTTTTGGCCATAAAGTCACACTGAAGAGTCAGTGTGACTGCTGGCTACAATCTCTAAAAATATTATACTTAATAATTGATGAAAGTTAGTGAAACATATTATGATTCCTGCTCTTGCAGGAATATGTTCTTGCTGTAATTGATATTCATCATCACTTTCCTGTACGTTCCAATCTAGATTTTCCTTGCCTCTTAGCCAGCACTTTGGATGGTCTGGGTTTCTTGCTTGATTGGGGAGAAGGACTATGACCTTTTAGCCTTACCCTTGACAGATCATAGTTACTATGAATGCCTGTTCATCATTACACTGGGTTTGTTCTTGGGCTGGCACTCAATTGAGCTTTACAAAAACATTTCACCATTCTGGTAATAATCCTTTATACACTATGGTATATTTGTATTATATAGTATTTCAGCACCTCCTTGAAAGTAAGTCTCTTGTTCTGAATCAATGTTGTGTGGGCTTGGGCACCTTGAAACTTCTCAGATATAGGCACTGAGGGCAGGGAAGGCAAAATCATATCCATAATAGGCATCATTTCACTGTTCCCTCCAGGACTCTAGGGGTCCTCTGTAATCAAGCCACCAAGAGGCTGACCGGTTTCCTTGAGGATTGGTGTTATGCTGAGAGCTCAGCATTAGAACTCTGCTACTGGCTTTTTAGGCATTTAGCAAAGATAATTACTAGATTAGCTTTAATAGGAAAGAGCCCATCTGTGGAGCCCATGCATAGCTTTCCTCTTTGCCATCATAGCCACTCAACTCACGGGCCCATTGTGCTAGCACTGGGGTAGCTGAGGAGAAATGCTGACTGACATCCACAGGATGAATCAGCCTCTTTCTTGGTGGTTGAGCACCTTTTCTATGGTGTATACTCTCCTGTGGGCATTAACTTGGGATACAGATACCTACAGACCAACTCCCACAGGTTTATCCACACCCCTCTTGCCCAGATTTCCTTAGTCCAATCTTCCAATATTATTTCTTTCAACCCTCTGACCACCCACTTCAAACGATTCACTATTACTCAGGATACCACATAGAACTGTATCTCAAGCCACTTTTCTTTCTTCACAGAGTGAACAACCAAGAGTAGCTCTTCCCATTGGGAGGATTTCCCTTAATCACTACCCTTTACAGCCACCTATCAATCATAAAGTAGCTGTCCAATTTTGGCTTGCATCAGCAAATTGCACCAACCCATCTCTGAAGTAGATTAGAGTTTTTTCTTCTCTGTCAGTTGGTTACAGGGGTTGATCCCTCTCCTCCTGATGGTCATAGACATGAGTTGAGGAAGAGGTGTCAGTGCAACAGAAATAGGTGACATGGGAACTTGGTCCTATTGTAATTGTGCTTTCTGGACCTATTTGGGCCTAATACCATTTCTGTCCTGTGATGGATTGCTGATGTGATCCTTATGGCTTGGTAGATCTGATAATACTCAAGCATGATGGGTAGCTGTAGTTGCATAGTAACTTGGTGTATTAGTTTCCTGTTGCTGCTATAACAAATTACCACAAACTGAAAACTGTGGCTTAAAACAATGGAAATGTATTGTCTCCCAGTTCTGGAGGCCAGAAGTTAAAAATAAGTATCACTGGGCTGAAATCAAGGTGTCAACCAGGGTTATACTCCCTCTGGAGGCTCAAGGGGAGAGTCTGGTCCTTGTCTCTTCCAACTTCTGATGCCTGTCAGCATTCTTTGGCTTTTGGGTGCATTACTTCAGTATCTGTCCAATATACTTGCGATGAAGTAAAAAACACCATTGAAAACTGTTATTTCCCATGATGTTTGTTTCAGACCATTCTTCGATATATTGAAAACCTGTCTGGTAAAAATTCTGCACTTCTTTGATAAAATTTTTTGTTATGCCCAGATTTGATTCCTCTAACTCTGACAATTTTCTTTTTATAATTAAAGGAAGAAATTTTTCTTCAAAATGAGATTTATATTGAAGGACAAAGTCATTCAAAATAAAACCAACTTTTATAGCTGAAATGTATTCACCTTCAATCTTTTGAATCGTTTTGTGAAAAATAGATGCTTGATTATGTACAAAATACATTAATATCTCAGATATTTTATTATTGAAAAATGATTCCAGGATTTTAGGACATTTGTCTAAACTTAAAAAATATGAACGGAGGGGCTCAAATAATTGAGAACACCCTCGATAGCAGGTGTTAGAGCAAGCCAACTAACTTTTGAATATCCTAAAAGTTTTTTGTATTCAACATTTGCTTCTTCACACAAAATTGTTTTAAAGTAGCAACACAAACGGTAAAATGACCAAAATGCAAATAAATTGTAGTTATTATTACTTCTATGTCAATTGGCATGGCACATGATGCTGTGTTGATTATATTTGACAAAATATGTGCCTTACAACCTATTCCTAGTATTTTCTTTTGGAGTAACTCTTGTAATTTATTTATTTATTTGGTATTTTTCTGAAGTTGGAAACGGGGAGTCAGTCAGACAGACTCCCGCATGCGCCCGACCGGGATCCACCCGGCATGCCCACCAGGGGGTGATGATCTGCCCCTCTGGGGCATTGCTCTGTTGCAACCAGAGCCATTTCTAGCGCCTGAGGCAGAGGCCATAGAGCCATCCTCAGCACTCGGGGCCAATTTTGCTCCAATGGAGCCTTGGCTGCGGGAGGGGAAGAGAGAGACAGAGAGGAAGGAGAGGGGGAGAGGTGGAGAAGCAGATGGGCACTTCTCCTGTGTGCCCTGGCCAGGAATCAAACCCGAGACTTCTGCACACCAGACCAACGCTCTACCACTGAGCCAACTGGCCAGGGCCAACTCTTGTAATTTTACAAACACATTATTCACCCCTATGCGTCTTTGCCCACCAAAATCTGTATTTGTATTATCAGCCGTTAGTGCAACAACTTTGGATTTCAAATTATTTTCATTTATTACTCTGTATAGATGGTTTGACAAAATTTTAGAAGTTTCACCCTCAATGGATTCTAAATTGAAAATTTTTCTTGAATGCCCTTGGTAACATTAAAATATCTTACTATTATTGGATACAATTTAATTTCATTATGATTTGATGCATCAGATAAAAATCATTACAAATGCTGCAGTTTCCAAGTCCTCTGTAAATATTTTGTTACAGTTATTTTTAAATACTGATTTCAAAATAGCCTTGCATTTTGTCCTGGCATATGAAAATTTCACATTGTGAAACTTTTTCAATAATTTAGCTGTGCAATCCATACTACAAAAACTTTGTGAATTATGGTATGAAATGCAAATGTTCCCTCCATTGAAGCCAACTGTTTTTTCATCTTCAGAATAATTTGAAGTTTTAAAAAAACTTGTTACTTTACAACTAGAAGCTGATGCATCTAATGATTGCTTATGTTTGTTGGTGGTCAAGTGTTTTGTTATCACTGCTCTACCCCCAACTGAAATATAAAATTCTCCGCAGCAACTATTGCAGACAACAATAGTATCTTTCTTTGATATGAGGAATGAAAATTTCTTTTTCAATTTATCATTGAAATGGTATTTTCTCTTTTTTTTAAATTTATTTTTATATATTTATTTATTTTTCACAGGGACAGAGTGAGAGTCAGAGAGAGGGATAGATAGGGACAGACAGACAGGAACAGAGAGATGAGAAGCATCAATCATCAGTTTTTCCTTGCGACACCTTAGTTGTTCGTTGATTGCTTTCTCATATGTGCCTTGACTGCAGGCCTTCAGCAGACCAAGTGACCCCTTGCTCAAGCCAGCGACCTTGGATCCAGGCTGGTGAGCTGTGCTCAAACCAGATGAGCACGCGCTCAAGCTGGTGACCTCAGTGTCTCGAACCTGGGTCCTCCGCATCCCAGTCCGACGCTCTATCCACTGCGCCACCTCCTGGTCAGGTGGTATTTTCTCTTTTATGATTTTTCCATCCCTTAAATGAAATTGAAAATTAATAATAAAATGTAGAGCTACATGAACGATGCAAGCACATTAGGAACTGAAAATGTTACATCATGGTAGGTGAATTTTCTGGAAGTTAAATTAACAAAACTAAATATCAAACAAAACCACTAATTTGGAGTGATATTTGGGTGTATTCATCACCTTCTAATTTTAAAAGTCTGTTTTATGCAACTATTTAATCAAAATGCGTTAATAGATATGGTTTGAGGTTAGATTTCCATTTTAAAACTCATATTTCAGGAAAATACTTGTAAATAAAATTATACATATTTGGAGATTATTAAATAGATAATGAATAAAACGTGAATTGTGCTTACCTGTCTATGATTGAATATTCACTGAGAAAGAAATAATCGTGAGTCTACAACATCATATGTGCCATGTCATGTTTCAGTAAGAAGTACACAAAGTTATTTGCATGCTCGGTATATCACGATCTCTCTCAAGATCTCCTGTGTGGAGCACATGTGTCTCATAATCGCATCTCGCCGCATTGTCATGTCAAATACAAATATGTCACATCATATGCAATGGATTGACTCTGCATCTATTGAATACAGACATTTACAGATTAGTCTTCCAATATCAAAAAGGAAGACATGTAGGAGGACACTTTTCGAGGCAGGACGGAATTTACAAAAGAAGAACTGTCTTCCCTAAAGGAGGACAATTGGTCACATTATTTGCCCTGTGATTTTAGAAAGTCAGTGTACTATAGAGAAACAGAATCTACAGAGAAACAGAACCTGTAGGAGGATGTGGAAAGCAGAGGAGAAAGGGAGAGGGAAGGGAGGAGGGAAAGGCTGATTGATTGCAAGAAATTGGCTTTTGGGATTATGGGGACTGGAATCCATAGGGCAGGTCAGCAGGCTGGAAAGTGTGTGGTAGGAACTGAAGCAGCAGCCTATAGGTGAATTTCTTCCTCCTCCAGGAAACCTCAGTTTTTCTTAAGGCCTTTGTAACTGATTGGAAGAAGCCTATCCAGGTTATTGAGGGTAATCTTTATTTAAAAGCCAACTGATTGTAGATATTAGACATATCTGCAAAATTCCTTGGCAGCAACACTTAGATTTGATTTAGTGTTTAGTTAAATAACTGGATGCTTGCTGTAGTCTAGTCAACTTGGCATATAAAACTAATCATCATGGGAAGTTACTTAATTTTCTTGTATTTGTTTCTTCAGCAATGAAACTGAGATACTGATTCTTACTTACCTTATACATGAAAATATATGTAAAGCAGAACTTTGCAAAGCAAAGTGCTTGACACAGTAGCAGTTCAGTTTATGGAAATCAATGAAGAGGCCTTTGCAACAGTTTAGAAGGGCACGGTTTGGGTTGAATAAGAATATTTTTCCGCCTGACCTGTGGTGGCGCAGTGGATAAAACGTCGACCTGGAAATGCTGAGGTCGCCGGTTCAAAACCCTGGGCTTGCCTGGTCAAGGCACATATGGGAGTTGATGCTTCCAGCTCCTCCCCCCTTCTCTCTCTCTCTGTCTCTCTCTCTCCCTCTCTCTGTCCTCTCTAAAAATGAATAAAAAAAAAAAAAAAGAATATTTTTCCAAGCTATAAACCTTTAAAATGAAATATTGTATAAATATATGGGAGAAAACAGTCAAGCCAGTTCAACCTGATAGTCAAGTTTGAAAAGTTGGTCTGCCTCCTAATCTAGAATCTCAGACCTTTCATTTTAAATCTTCTTTTTCAGAATCTCAGACCTTTTACTTAGAAGTAATTATTGTTGATACTTTCCTACTGTCTTTTCAGAATTTTGTTCTATATGTATGTGTGCAAACACACCTTTTTTTTCTCACATTGCTCCCCCCTAGTCTGAATCTTGCTGTTTTAATTTAACATTACATCTTGGAGAATGTTCTATCTCAGCATATACAAATCTACTTCATTTAAAAAGTGGCTGCAGAATGTTTCATTGTGTAGTTAAAGAATTATTTACTTAATAACTCCCCAACTGATGTTCATTAAGATAACTTACATTTTTTGCTATTATAAATAATACAAGAATAAACATATTAGTACAGATAGCTTTGCATAATATACAAGGATATCTGTGAGATAAATTTTTAGAACTGGAAGTGCTGCATTAAAGGGTTTGCTCATTTGTAATGTCAATAAATAGTACCAACTTGTCCTTCAGAGAGATTGCATTTGTGGACACTCCACCAATAGCATAGACGGTTCTCGTTTCCCTGCTCCCTTATCAACCTGCCATCTTGGATTTACACCAACTTTTTCCCCTTTAAAGTATCAAAATCTACTTTAAGAAAACAGGCATCACAATAATTTCTTGTCGGAGCAAGAACTACAGTTTTATTTGGACTTTATCTTTCTGAAAGCAGAGCTAGGGCCCTTTTCCTCTCTCGTAGGTTCTCCATTCTGAAGGGTTGGGGCAGCTGACCTGACCACAGAATAGCTCTGGGTTACCAGGCAAAAGGGTAGTCCAGACTCTGGGCCTGTGCTCTGCCTGATGATGGAACTGCAAACAAGCCCAGTTCTATAATAGAACAGAGAGCCATTGTCGGGAAGCCACAAATTGCTGACTTGCTCTTGCAAACAATCGATATTGAGAAGCTGAGTCCAGGAATTCTAAAACTGCACCCTGAATAAAGAGCTGAGTTGGGGGAGGACGCTCTTTTAGAAAAGTACTCAACAACAGAGTCCTTGGCGGTGCTTCCTAGAGTGCCAAGAAGGCCCTGTGTCCCCTACACTACTCCCTTTGCTGCTCTCAGAACCCTAGGCTGCTAGAGCTGATGTGGGTTAGGAAATCATACCACCCTAAGAGACTCCAGGTAAAGAGCCAGGGCAGTTACAGGAAGTAAGTGCTCCCTTTCTGTGGATAGTACAGGGCAGTGGTTACTAGCAACAGCTGGGCTTAAATTCTAACTCAGTCACTGACCAGCTCTCTCTGACTTTGGGCAAAGCACCCCACCTCTCTCAGCCTCAGTTTCCTCAACTATAGAGATAATACTTATTTCAGAAGGTCATTGTGAGGATTAAATTGAATGATTATGTTTATAAGTAATAGCATGGTACCTGGCTCTTTGTAAGAACTTATTGAATTTATTGTTATTATTATTATTATTTAGAGAGAGAGAGAGAGAGAGAGTCTGGGATGGGGAGTGGGAAGTATCAACTCATAGTAGTTGCTTGTCAAATGTGCCTTGACTAGGCAAGCCCAGGGTTTTGAACCGGTGACCTCAACATTCCAGATTGACAGTTTTTTGTGTGTGACAGAGAAAGAGAGAGAGAGAGACAGAGAGAGGGACAGATAGGAACAGACAGGAAGGTAGAGAGATGAGAAGCATCAATTCTTTGTTGTGGCAGCTTAGTTGTTCGTTGATTGCTTTCTCTCATATGTTCCTTGACTGGGGTGCTACAGCAGAGCGAGTGACCCCTTGCTCAAGCCAGCGACCTTGGACTCAAGCCAGCGACCTTTGGGCTCAAGCCAGTGACCATGGAGTCAGGTCTAAGATCCCACATGTAAGCCAGCAACACTACACTCAAGCTGGTGAGCCTGTACTCAAGCCGGCGACCTCGGGGTTTCGAACCTGGGTCCTCCATGTCCCAGTTCGACGCTCTATCCACTGCACCTCCATAGGTCAGGCTTGATTACTATTATTATTATTTTTATTAATAATAACAATAAGAGCTGGTGGGAAAAACTAAAAGAAAGCTTTCTGGAGGAGAGGCCATTTGAGCTAGGTCTTAAAGAACACAGAAGATCTGGCACATTGGATTGAATGAAGAGAAAGAATGAAGTCCATGTGTAAAGCTCTCTTATAGCTTCTCGGGCCTAACCAGGAGACACGCACAGGAAGATGGATACAAATGGGGAGGTTCTGCTGTGGAACCTGCCCGGTAATCCTGGCTTGAATGGGACCTATAGTAACATTGGCCAAACTGGAGCATGGGGCTGGTCACAGCCTCAGGAATCTCTGCAGTAGAGATGTTTTCTCTCATTAAAAGCCCCTTTTGAGAAGACTCGACCCCTTGGGGTCTTGAGGATAATATGAAAAAGTACCATATATAGGACTCATGATGCTTAATGACATCATAGGAGCAAGCTCTGGACATCTCTCCCTGAGCTCAATGTGGTATATATACATATATATTCTTTTTATTTTTTTAAATTTTTTTAGAGAGACAGAGGGATAGATAGGGACAGACAGACAGGAACAGAGAGATGAGAAGCATCAATCATCAGTTTTTCGTTGCGCATTGCAACAGCTTAGTTGTTTATTGATTGCTTTCTCATATGTGCCTTGACCGCGGGCTTTCAGCAGACCAAGTAACCCCTTGCTTGAGCCAGTGACCTTGGGTCCAAGCTGGTGAGCCTTGCTCAAACCAGATGAGCCCATGCTCAAGCTGGCGACCTGGGTGTCTTGAACCTGGGTCCTTTCGCATCCCAGTCCGACGCTCTATCCACTGCACCACCGCCTGGTCAGGCTATACATATATATTCTGATCAAACTGTCCATGTCTCAAATACCCCATCTTCCATTGCAACATGGCACAATTTTCTCCCAGTGCCCAACTCCCAGCCCTTCATTGCCATGATAACCCACACCTCACGAGGAGCACAGAGGCCGGCCCCTTTGTTACTGCACCTTCTCCTATGAGCCTTTGGCGTTCTATGCCCCTTCCTATGAAGTTCATGAACACTGGAAGTTCCCACATGGATCCAGGCTGCAACAGACATCATAGAAGAGTGGTCTTCCTCTATCAGATGAACATAATAATTATGTAAATCCTGAATGTAAGCTGGAGGGCAGATTAATTACCTACCTATTAGTAAATACACGGGAAAATGCAGGTAACGGGCTATAACTACCTAAAGCTGAATTTGCTAGAAGAGCTTGGACTCCTTTGGTACCACTTCAGCGAGGCATAGCAAGGGGCTTCCCCAGTTCCTACTGAAAATGCCTCACTTGCCAGGCCTGTACCTTAGAGGGGGCAAGAGGTATTTTTGTTATAGGGAAGTTGTCCTTATGAAGCAGAGCCTCAATCTACAACTGGGGAAATGGGTCCAGGGCCCAGGGTGTATGATGAGGGCAGACAGAGCTGGACGGTTTTCTGTACTCAGGCAAGGGAGGTGGGTTAAGGACCAGCTTGTGGCCCCTAGCTGGGGAACAGCCCACCGAGGGGGAAGGGGAAGGCTGGAGCATCAGAGCTTCTTCTACCCGCACCAGAACGCAGCTCAGGGCAGCAAGCCAGCTTTAGAAAGGTGCTCTTGACACTATAACTTGCCTTGGTGTAATGAAACGACCCCCCTTCTCTTATATGAGTTTCCCTTGCATGAATAAGGTGGAATATTTGTTTGTTTGTTTGTTTTTGTATTTTTCTGAAGTTGGAAACGGGGAGGCAGTCAGACAGACTCCCACATGCGCCCAACCGGGATCCACCCGGCACGCCCACCAGGGGGTGATGCTCTGCCCATCTGGGGCGTCGCTCTGTTGCAACTAGAGCCATTTAGAGCCTGAGGCAGAGGCTACAGAGCCATCCTCAGCACCAGGGCCAACTTTGCTCCAATGGAGCCTTGGCTGTGGGAGGAGAAGAGAGAGACAGAGAGGAAGGAGAGGGGGAGGGATAGAGAAGCAGATGGGCGCCTTTCTTGTGTGCCCTGGCCGGGAATCGAACCCGGGACTCCTGCACACCAGGCCAATGCTCTACCACTGAGCCAACCAGCCAGGGCTGGAATATTTGTTTTGATGAGGCTTGGCTACAGGTGAAAATAAACAGTGGCTTCAGTAAGGTTGACATGTTTTCTCTCTCGTCGAAGTGTAGAGGCAGGCAGCCCAGGGCTGGGCCAGCACTCCATGGTGTCAGAACCTGGGTTCCTCTCTACTGTGGCTCCATCATCCTCAGCCTGTGGCCTTCACAGCATGACCCATGATGGCTGCTCCTGCGACAGGTCTGCCATCCCAGCCACAAGAAAGCAGAAAGGGACAAAGAAGGGCACACTCCCTCACCTTAGGGATATGTCCCAGAAGTTACCCCTAACATTCCTCACATCTTGTTGGTCAGATTTTAGTGACATGGCCACACCACACCTAGCTGTAAAGGAGACTGGGAAATATAGTCTTTCTTCTGGGTGGCCAAGTGCTTGACTAAAATTCATGAGTTTTGTTACAGAAGGAAGTAGGGGCAAATGGATATTGAGGGACAACCAGCAGCCTCTGCTACAATCACTTTAATATTAATCTTCCTAAAGGACTGGATATTCAGAGACCAGAGGTTAAGGTCATGCCCTTGTGGGAGGACAAGTCTCTCTCTCTTTTTTTTTTTTTACAGAGACAAAGAGAGAGTCAGAGAGAGGGATAGACAGGAATGGAGAGAGATGAGAAGCATCAATCACTAGTTTTTTGCTGCGACACCTTAGTTGTTCATTGATTGCTTTCTCTACAGCAGACCAAGTAACCCTTGCTCAAGCTAGCAACCTTGGCTCCAAGCTGGTGAGCTTTTGCTTAAACCAGATGAACCTGCACCTAAGCTGGTGACCTCTGGGTCTCGAACCTGGGTCCTCCGCATCCCAGTCCGAGGCTCTATCCACTGCGCCACCGCCTGGTCAGGCTATGGACAAGTCTCTTTTAAGGGGTGATGATTCTTTGTGACAGTCGTGAGAGAATAGTTAAGTACACGAGAGAAAACCAATGTGAAAGTTAAGCCTGAGGCAGGCAAGTGGAAGACCAGCTGTGTCTCTGGATCTTTTTCTGGGGGTTGGTCCTGGAGAAGTCTACATAGGCTGATTAGGACCTTTCAGTGGGATTGGAAAATGACCTCTGGTACACAGTGTGAGGCCTCCTATGAGGTGTTCCCCAAGAAGAGGAGTAGTCCTGACCTACTGAAGACAATCTAGCTCTAGCTCGTGTTGTTCTCAGTGTTCAGTTCTAGTTGCCCTCCCCCGAGCCCTAGGGAAAGTCTTGTTAACTCCCGAGTCTGGTCATAGCTGCGCCTCGTGGAATTATGGGAAGAGGAGTCTCTGTCCACTTTTGAGTGCAGGCTCTGTCAGTTCAGGCCTCTTTTCTGTTATGCAGTTGCTGCAGGAGGATGAAAGGCACATAGCTGCATGGATTGCTTCCACTACATTTGACTTCCCTGCTTCTCTCTCTCTCAGAACTGCTGGTCTCCGTGCTGATGCCTTTGAGGCAGGGTGTGCCTCTGGTTTAGCACTGTATCCCCAGTGCCAGGTAAACAGGAAATATTTTGTGATTGAATTAAATGAATTTAACACAGAAAAAACTTTCATAATCTGGTTCTGGGGGACAGTTTAGCCTGTTGCCTTAAGTCTAGACTCTAGCTCATCTCTACCTTCGACTAAGTACCTAGGATAATAGCAACATTAATAATTATCACTCATTGGTGTGTAGGTGCCAGGCATTGATCAAAGTGTTTTACATGCATGAACTCATCTGAGCCTTACAGAACCTTATCAGGTGAATACAATTATCATCCCCATTTGTCTGATGAGGAAATGAGACTGAGAAGGGTAAAGTATCTTCCTGAAGGTCACATAGCCAGGATTTGAAGCCAAGCTGCCTGCCCAGACCTCAACATTTCCTAGCTCGCTCCCCCCCGCCCCCCCCAGTGCCTCTATTTCAGAGGTGGCCTTGCTCTTTCCAGCCACCTGGGTTCTGCTGGAATACATTTTTCCAGTGTCTGGCTCTAGCAAACTACTCGCCCTTTCAAGTCCAGCTCCAGATGTCGTTTTTCTGACCAAACTTGCCTTTCCAACCAGAGAAGGAGGCTGCCACGGCTCTCCTCTTTGCTCCTGTTATCAGTTGCTCCCAACCCTGGACTGAGAGCTCGCCTGAAACAGGAATCATGGCTTGTGTCTTGGTATTCCCAGGCCTTAGCACAGTGACTGTATGTGGGAGGGCCTTCATTCATTCACGTTGGTTGAATGAGTAACTGACCCCACTGTTCGACGCACATGGAAATGCATTCAGAGAGGTGGAAGGACCTGTCAAAATCACAAAGCGAACGAGTGAAAGAGCCAAAGCCAAACCCTAGGATTCCTGACTCTCTGCTCGGCTCTCTCATGGACTCACTACCCTGTCTGTGCATGGAACGTTGGGAAAAGCCACATGTATCTTCAAGCTGTTCTTAATTGTGTCTTATGTCTTACCCCAAAGAGGAACTTCTTTCAGAGCCCTGGTGGGAACGTGAGTTTTGGCAAGTCTTATGTGGAGGTCATGAGGCAACAGGGAAGAATAGATAATTCTGGGATGTATTTTGCTGACCCAGTCATCAAAAACTGTAGGACAAAACACTCTGAACTCAACTGGTTCCTCCAGCCAGCAGGGCACCACCAAGTCAGCTTGACTGAATGAACTATGGATCTTCCTTCCTTTTCCTTAAAATGGAGGAAGTATTTTCTGGTTTGTCTGGATTCTCTTAAAGGCAAAGCAAAAAATATGGAAAACTTTACAAGGCCCTAGAAGCTTCCAAATGTAAACAAGCTCTAGACACATCTCTTGCCTCATCTCACTGCTAAACAAATCCACTGTGTCGCAGGATGTGAAACCCTTCTTACCCTCTGGTCAGAAAAGGGTGGAGAAAGAGCTGATCACAGCTGGAAAAAAAATCAGAAATTATTAAGGAAATATTAAAATTGTTTTATTGATTCTGAACTCCAGGCTTCTGAACAACAAAGTTAATATTGTAGTGGTGAGAGCACAGGCTTTTGAGACAACAGATCAGGGTTGGTAGCCTGGTTCTACCACTTACCAAGTGTGTATTGAGTTACTCACCTTCTCTGAGCCTCAGTTTTTCATCTGTAAAATTGGTTATAGGCTGTGGAGAGGACTGAGATGAGGCAAGTACAGTGCCCAGCATCATGTCTGATATATAATGAGTGCTGCATTGATCTTAGCTGTTACTATTATTTGTACATGATGTCCTTCATGGCCAGAGTCCCTCTCCTTTCTTGCTTTGTCTGCCTAGGAAGCTTCTACTTATCCTTCAGTAGCCACCGTCAGGGTATCCTTCTTTGTCGCATTTCCTCTCCATGGTCCCTGGTTCTCTTAGCTCTCCCTCACCTCTCTCTGCCCTTCTAACAGAGCAGTGATCTTACTGTGTAAAAAATCCTGTTTACTTGCTTGTCTTTCCCAATGGGTAATGACAGCCAAGAGGACAGCTCAGGTCTGGGCCCTCAGGCCTAATAGCACCTGCCTCACAAGAGGCTTAGGAAATGGCTTCTCTATCTTTAGATTAGAAACACTAGGAGGTTGGGAAAAGGGGGGCTTTATAAGACCATGCGCTGCACAACTCCAAGGAGTAGCAGTCATGTTGTATTCTATTAATTGCAAGAATAGAGTCCCCTGGAGTTGTGTAACTTGGTGACCCTGAGCTTCTGCATCAGACAGGCTTGGTCTCAAATTTTAGTTCTGATACGTTCTGCCTTCAACCCCTTGGGCCAATTAATCTATGCCCTAACTTGAAAGTGAAGTGTTAAGATAGTGACTTCTCAGATTGTTAAGATTAAATGAGAGCATATAGGTAATGCTCCTGATGGTGCCTGGCCCGTGGTAACTGTTCTTGGCCCTGGATTTTTTTTTTATTTTTTTTTTGAGACAGAGAATAAGTCAGAGAGAGGGATAGACAGGGACAGACAGGAACGGAGAGAGATGAGAAGCATCAATCATCAGTTTTTCGTTGCCACACCTTAGTTGTTCATTGATTGCTTTCTCATATGTGCCTTGACCGCGGGCCTTCAGCAGACCGAGAAACCCCTTGCTGGAGCCAGCGACCTTGGGTTCAAGCTGGTGGGCTTTTTCTCAAACCAGATGAGCCCACACTCAAACTGGCGACCTCGGGGTCTCGAACCTGGGTCCTCCGCATCCCAGTCCGACGCTCTATCCACTGCGCCACTGCCTAGTCAGGCAGCCCTGGATTTTTATTGACAGGATTTGTACCTTATTTTTATAAGGTGGGGGATATAGAAGCGTGAGAGAGATGGAAAGCGAGGAGTAACAGAGAGCAAAGAGGAGGGTGCCAGACAGTCTCCACGCATTTTCTCACTTAATCCTTAAATCACCATATGAAGTAAGTGATGCAGTTATTTTTATCCCCACTTCATAGATGAAATCATCGAAAAAGGCCATGGTGCTTGCCAAGGTCACCTGGCAGAGCCAGGATTTGGACCTGGTCTATTTGATTTAAAGCCAATTCTCTTTCCTTTTCACCTTCAATGGTCAGTGACAAGTCTACTTCTAGCACAACATTCTCAGATTCTACGTCAATGTATCCAATGAGCCTGACCTGTGGGGGTGCAGTGGATAAATCGTCGACCTGGAATGCTGAGGTCGCTGGTTCGAAACCCTGGGCTTGCCTGGTCAAAGCACATATGGGAGGTGATGCTTCCTGCTCTTTCTCCTTCTCTCTCTCTCTCTCTCAAGAAATATTTTTTAAAAAGCTAATTCTAACAGTTCTCTCTCTTAGCATCCCAGTAAGGGAGTCCCTGTCTCCACTCAGGAATGATGTCAGGGAGTGGGCAGCGCTCAGTTTGTTTAATCTGTCTCTTTTAAGGAGGTGGGAGGTACCACGTTTCAGTGGAGTGAGCCTCATCCTCACAAAAGTTTTCTGATTTCACTTGGAAGCATCAGTAGTGTGACATGATCTGAGTGATTCCACTTTGGTCATTTTAGACCCAGCAGCACTTAATAGAGCCCAGTGTTTCACATTGGAAAATAAAAAAAATCCCAGGACCATGCCATCACTGAATTATGTTCATAGGATAAAAGGTTGGAAGACTCCTGGGGCCATTCCTGTGCCTGAAGCCCCCATGACAGCCCATCAGGGGATTTTTCTCATCTCTGCTTGTACATTTCCAGGCCTAGGAAGCTCATTTTTCCTTTCAGCTCTGGCTAGAAGAGAATCTAGCAGGTAGAGTGAGTTCTACCTGGCTACAATTTACCAAGGAAGGTTTTAGGCCCAGGGCAGTAAAATGATTTGCCTGAGGTCACCTGGAACATCGCTGGAAAAGCCTGGAGCAGAGGTCTGGCACTTGGAAATCTGGTTTTACCCTCACAGTGGAGTGGAAGTACTCCTGAAGGATTCACACTGGGTTCTTGCCTCAACCTGGCCACTTAAATAATGACATTTAATTAAATTTCATAAATATATATTTTTAAATTTTTATTTATTTATTTATTTATTTATTTATTTATTTATTTATTTATTACAGAGACAGAGAGTGAGTCGGAGAGAGGGATAGACAGGGACAGACAGACAGGAACGAAGAGAGATGAGAAGCATCAATTATTAGTTTTTCATTGCGCGTTGCAACACCTTAGTTGTTCATTGATTGCTTTCTCACATGTGCCTTGACCGCGGGCCTTCAGCAGACCGAGTAACCACTTGCTGGAGCCAGCGACCTTGGGTTCAAGCTGGTGGGCTTTTTCTCAAACCAGATGAACCTGCACACAAGCTGGCAACCTCGGGGTCTCGAACCTGGGTCCTCTGCATCCCAGTCTGACGCTCCATCCACTGCGCCACCGCATGGTCAAGCAAATTTCATAAATATTAACCAAAGGCCTAGTATGTGCCAGGCATTGTGCTCACAGGCAAACAATTTCTCTTCTCTGAACCTCAGTGTCTTCATTTGTTAAAAAAAAACCAAAACCATGTGTTGCTTGTTGTGTGGATTAAGAGAGAAAAAAGGAATCAAAGCGCTTTGCAAACTGTAAAGTGGATGTACAGTGAGAGGTCATTGCTAAAGCTGACTATCCCATCTTTGTGACCCCCTCCATGCGGCCACTGCTTGGAATCTATCATTGCTAAAGCTGACTATCCCATCTTTGTGACCCCCTCCATGCGGCCATCTTAGCACCGCCCACCGCTTGGAATCTGTTTCCCGTCGCTTTCTCCCACCACACTCCCTGAAGGAGGAATGTATGAGGTTTGTCTTCGATTACCCAGAACCCAGTCCTGGGGCTGGCACATGGCAGGTGCTTAACAGAGTATGTGAATACACAGAACATGTGATGAAAACTGATTCTGAGACCCATGGAGATGCCAACCAGATGGGCACTGGAAGACCTTAGTGAGGGGGTGGTGGAGGGTGAGAAGGGTGTCCACTGTGGATGGACAGGGTTTGGATCATTGGGGAGGAGGAGGTGGGACATTCCAAGCAGCGTGAATGGCTTGGGAAAAGGTCAGGAGATAAAAATCCATATGGATTACGTAGGGGACACTGAGGGAGTGGGCAAGTAAGACAGCGATGAAAAAAAATACATGTACCACTTACTGCACTCCAGGCACTGTTCAAAAGGCTCATCAAACCCTGCAATAACCATACAAGGTGGAACTATTATCTCCACTTTTACTTTTTATTAAAAGATTTTAGTTATGATTTTACAGAAGGGGGACTGAGAAGCAAGAAGTATCAACTCATAATTGCTTCACTTTAGTTGTTCATTGATTGCTTGTCGTATGTGCCTTGACTGGGCAAGCCCAGGGTTTTGAACCAGCAACCTCAGCATTCTAGGCCAACGCTTTATCCACTGTGCCACCACAGGTCAGGCAGTTTATTATCTCCACTTAAAAATATATATATATTGTGCCTGACCAGGCGGTGGCGCAGTAGATAGAGCATTGGACTGGGAGGCAGAGGACTCAGGTTCGAAACCACGAGGTCACTGGCTTGAGCACGGTCTCACCAGCTTGAGCACAGGGTTGCTGGCTTAAGTATGAGATCATAGACCCCACAGTTGCTGGCTTGAGCAAGGGGTCACTTGCTCTGCTGTAGCTGCATATGAGAAAGCAATCAATGAACAAATAAGGTGCTGCAATGAAGAATTGATGCCCCTCATCTCTCTCTCTTCCTGTTTGTCTGTCCATATCTGTCAAAAAAAAAGGTATTGATCTTAGAGAGAGAGAGAAACATTAATTTGTTGTTCCACTTATTTATTCATTCACGGTTGATTCTTTTATGTACCCTGACTGGGGATTGAATCCACAATGTTGGTGTATTGGGAAGATGATCTAACCAACTAAGCAACCTGGCCAAGACCTACTAGTTCCACTTTCAAGGCAAGGAAACAGGTTAAACAATTTGCCCAAGGTCAGATAGCTATAAAGTGGCAAAGCTGGGATTTGATTCCAGGCAGTCTGACTCTAGAATCTGTGCTCTTAAAGTAGGTTGAAGCCTGTCCCTAAAGAGCTAGGAACTTTGGACTCTTGTACTGCAGGAAAAGTTTTGAGCAAATCGTTTATTTTTTGTTTGTTTGTTTGTTTGTTTTTTGGTATTTTTTTGAAGTGAGAAGCAGGGAGGCAGAGACAGACTTCAGCATGCACCTGACCAGGATCTACCGGGCACGCCCACTAGGGGGTGATGCTCTGCCCATTTGGGGCATTGCTCCGTTGCAAATGGAGCTATTCTAGTGCCTGAAGCAGAGGCCATGGAGCCATCCTCAGCACCTGGGCCAACTTTGCTCCAGTGGAGCCTTGGCTGCCAGAGGGGAAGAGAGATAGAGAGAAAGGAGAGGGGGAAGGGTGGAGAAACAGATGTGCACTTCTCCTGTGTGCCCTGGCCAGAAATCGAACCTGGGACTTCCACACTCTGGGCTGACACTCTACCACTGAGCAAACCAGCCAGGGCTGAGCAAAACTTTTGAGAAGGAGTTTGAGGAGACATCATGGGAGGTAAAAAGTCTTCACAGGTGGCACAGGTCCTGCAAACATATTGAGTACCGTCTGTGTGGTGGGCACTGGCGATAAAAAGCAAGACAGAGCTCTTGCCCTCGCAAGCATGCAGTTCGGTGAGAGGCATGGATGTGGCTGGGGCTGGTCCACTCTGGCTCTCTGGAGCCCATTGTGTGCTTCTCTTTCCAGATTATCAGTGCATCACACTGGTAGCTTGGAATCGACCATGGTGAGCATTTATACCATGGGAAATTGGCCAGTGCTACAAATTGGGGCTTTCCCCCTAGGGAGATGGGTGTTAAATATTCACCATCACCACACTGCTTATGAAAAACTGCATTATGATAAATGACTTCCCCAGGTACAGGGTAGCACAAAGGTGTCTGGGACTAACTGCTTGGTGAGCTATGGAGACAAGGCCCGTGGGGCAGCCCACCCCAGATGTGGAATGACACGGCTTCCTCTCTGGTTTCATGAAAGGACACTGGATGTGAAGGAGCTTGACACCTTATGAGGTGCCAGATAAAAGGTGTTTATTTAGCAAATCCAATATTGGATTTATAAGGTGAACTAATTTGGGTTGGGGAGGAAATTCCCATGTCACAACACATTAACCTTTGTCTTCAGCTGGCTGTATCCTTAGAGGATTTCAAATGTGACTGAAATAGGCCTCTACCCAGGACCCCAGTAAAAGGGAACGTAGGCTCTGGGCAGAAACCTGGCATAAGAATAGAACACTCTAGGGCTGCCAGCTAACTGGGAAACGTTGACAGAAGCTTTGCAATGCTCTGTACTTTGGGACAGGAGGGCCAGGGGAGTTGGCAGGAATTAGGACCAGGAAACGGGGCAGTGAGGGTCAGGTGCACCTCGCTAGGCTGCACTTTCTGCCCGGAAATCAGAGCCAGACAGTAGTGCCTCAGAGCTTGTTTTGTGTCCTTTGTCTAGTGGGGTCCTGGGTGTAACGGGTTGCTCGGTAGTCCTCTGGCTTACACAGACCAACTTTTCTCCTCAGGGCCTCTTTCGTTCCTGTGACCCAGACTGGGGTAAGCATGTCACCAGACTGTCTCCACAGCTCTGCCTGGTGCCACACTGTCCTGAAGGTTCTGAAGGAGACTGAGGTCACTGGGCTGTCTGGGCAGACAGAATGGCCAGAGCTAGGACCCCATGGGGACTGGAAAAGAGACGGGGCCCTCCCTTGGGTGGGCCTGTTATCGAGGCTGTTTTGCTCTGCAGATGGTCACGGGGCCTCATTTCCCTGCCAGCTGCCCCCATCAGCCCTGAGCCCTCTGGGACGTAGGCAGCCACAGGCAGTCAGCGTGACCAGACTGCAGCTCAGGAAAGGGATGGGCTGGTGCTCTTGCCACATGAGCCAAGAAATTGGTCTAAGGTGGACGCTGGCCAAGCCCCTACTCACAGTAGCCTCTTTTAGGAATAATTTGTAAAAGAAAGCTGCAAGTTTGTGGTAATCAAAGGGGCAGTTACACAAGTGCTATGTTAGGTCACAGAGTCATTTACAAATCAGAGTGACCCCATCCTGGCCCTCAGGGTTGCGTTGGGCATTGAGGTGTAGGCAAGGATGGGGACCATGGCCACCTCTGCATAGGGAACTCTGGCTCAGAGGCAGAACAGAGGGTGACAAGGCTTGCCCTTCATAAAAGGGAGCAGGGCTTTAGGTGGTCCTGAGGGTGTGAGGTTACAGGGAGCAGTGCCTGAGCTGTGGCCCCTGCTGGCCTCTGGCGGCAGCTCTCACAAAGCAGTCACAGCAAGGTGCCTTAGGGTTCCCTCGAGCGCCCTTTCTGTCTGCATACCTGGGACCACGCCTAGGGCGGGAACAGAGAGCGGACACACTCACGTGTGCCCGGAATTGCCCTTCACTTGGGACATAGCACTTGGCTGTGCTAAAGGCTGAATCCGGCTGTGATCACTGATCACATCGGCCTCGCTGAGGGCAGTGAGGGCTAGCGAGCACTCAGTCTGCGCTCACGCTGAGTCACCGTCCCCTGGGAGGCTGCCGCCGCACTGCCCGTGCTCTTTCCCAGTTTTGCTAAGCACATGGCTGCACACGCACGTGAGACGCGTGCGTGGTGGATGTGCCGTGGCTCTGCATGAAGGCTCAGCCTTCCTCCGTCACCTGCCCTGCCTGCTGCTGGGCCTCTGCCCATGCTTTTTCCTGTACCTACTGTGTCCTCTTTAGCGTATTCTGTCACATTCCAACCTGCCCTCAAAGGCCCAGCTGCAGCATCCATTCAGCCTTCTGAGAATCAAGCTCTTTCCCCAAGTTCCCGCATGCAGCACATTGTGTGAACCTCTAGGCTTTTCACTTGAGGCCGTTTCCACCCCCAGGGCCATACACCAAGTGCTCCAGAAGAGCTTATTAAAGTGGTGTCCCCTGCACAACAGTCCATCATTACTTCCTCCGGAAAGAGCAGACGTATTGAGCTCCTGCGTGCCAGGCCGAGTTAGGAATTTTCACATGCGCTTGACTTAAGTTGTGTAACCTTGGGAGGTGGGATTGTTAACCGATGACAAAACAAATCAGAGGCCCAGTGACTTTTCCACGGTTACACAGCAAGTAATTCAAACCCAGGTTAGTCTGACTTCGAGGCTAAGGTTTTCCCCGTGTAAGCGGACACAAAACAACAACTGTTTATCATTTATGTGGTATTTTCACATACATTATTTCATCTGATCCTCACAACAGCCCTGTGAGGTAGGTAGGGTTATGTATTACTGTTATGCCCATTTCACAGATGAAGAAACAAGGTGGCTCAGAGAGGTGAGTGACTTGCATAAAGTCACACAGCACATTAGTGACTTCATAGGTCCTATACTTTCTCTAAAGTCAAGTTGCTTGAATTAAGAAGCACCAAAAGGATGGAGAAAAAACAATTTTTATGGACAGGACAAAAGGGCAGTGGTAATTTATGAGATTTCTTCTTAATCTGTTTTGTTGTGGTCATAGCTTCCATTTGAGTACCACTGGCCTGGTGGCCTGGGACAGTTGTTATAGACTCTTGGGTCCCACTGTAGGGGGTAAAGACCTGCATGATCTAAGGGATGTGGCCTTGCCCACAGCCCAGTGTACGAGCTACCTACACACAAAGCACAACCATGGGAAGACCCTTCCTCAGCACATCTCCCACGAGTGCCTGTGCGCCCGGCCCTCCTGGCTTTGTCTGAGGGCCCTACCCCGTGGGAGCGCTCAGAGACTCCCAAGGCGGGACTCACTCTAGGGATGAATCATAACGTGCAGCTTTGAAGCCTGCACTGCTCATCACCCCTTGGGAAGTAGTGACTTGGGGTATCCTGCTCTGGCTCTCACCCCAAGGAGGTCCCTGGTCTAATTATGACCAGAAACAGTACTGCCGGGGAAGGCCACCTCCTCAGAGCAGGGTCTCAGGGCCTGGATGCCTGGTCCAGGGGCAGTGGTACGGTGCACACTGCTCCTCGTCGCTCACTGCTTTCCGAGACCCTGGTCTGCTTCCTCGGGCAGCACTTCCTCGGGCAGCACACTGTCCAAGAAGATGGGCAGAGGGAATCTGAAATTGTGGTTGTGAGGAAGGTGGGTGAAATGGGGGTCACAAAGGAGGCAAAGCCGTAGTAAAATGGGGCTGACTTACCGAGGATGGAAGAGGGCCAACCCTGGTTCTGAAAACAGATCCCAAGGGGAAATTCGAATAAGAGTATTTTCATAATGTGTGTCTGATCTCTCAAGGTGACTGTTTTGAAAGAGAAAATACATCTTTGGATGAGAAGAACCAGACCAGAAAATAGAACCAAGACCAGAAAATGGGAGTGAAAGGACAGATTTTGGCTCAATATAAGAACTTTCTAACAGCTGTATCCGCATGTGGCCAACCACAGCAGGGGCTGCCTTAGGGATGACGAACTTCCCATCTGGCGAGGTGCGTAAGAGGGATAGGCGACCACTTGGGGTACAGGGGAGAGGAATTCATCCCCAAATGTGCTGGGATATGTTGGGGTGAGGGAGGACTAAGCGATTCTTGAATTATTTTCCAACCCTGAGAGTATACAATATATTTGTTTAAAATGACTTGTTTCAATAATACTTCAAATTCTTGGGGAAAGGATTATAAAAGCCAGGTAACAGGCCACATTACGAGGTGCCTTTCATTGTACTGGCTCCAGATTCTCAAGCCTTTACAGAGACAGCAGCCCATTTCTGAAGCCAGAAATCCCCAAATGCTTATTAGAGCTGACCCACTCAAAAGGGGTATCCCCCATCTCCTGAACTCTGCTCGGATGCTCACTCCTCTGGGCCATGCCACAGCTCAAATCTCTCCCCCAGTGGTGGCCAATACAGCTTTGCGAACATACTGCTTTTCCAACCCAGTCAAACATGGTTGCCCTCGGGCAAACAAGTCTACGGTCCTGGCTGCATCCTTGGGACAGAGGAGGAGGGGTGATGGGGATCTCTGGGTACTTCCCATCCTGGGAAACTGAAGGGAGCATCTTGTTCTCACCTCATCCCCTCCACCAGGGGCTCTTATTCAGAAGGGTAAGTGAGGCACTGCCTAGTGGTAGAGAGAGATGGAGTCCATGACAGAAATGCTGTTCCTCTGTCTAGCCAGAAAGTCCTCTGGTCTCTTTTAGGACACATGGACAGATTCTTCACTTGTCCTGATAGACTGCCCATCTCTAGCTTAAAATGACAAGAAAAAGGATGGCTCTATTGAGAGGACACATGAATTCCTACCAGCGGACTGCCTCATGGGGGGAATCAAGTCCTGCTACACGATTAATACAGATTAGTAGCGTGCCCTGCCTCACACCACTGGTGAGATGCTCTTTAAGATCTTGGTTGACCTGGAGCTGGTTGAGGGTCCCCCTCCAACATGTTTAGGGTCCTTTATCTGTACCGTATTAATCGAATAATCTTATTGTTCATAAAATCCAGAGCGTGTGGGTGAGAGGAATCAATGCAGAAGCCATCACTTAGAGCAATTTTCAGCACCTCTTCCACGAAGACCTGGAAGCTGTTGATCTGCTTGTTGGCTGGCACCACCCAGAGCCTCTTGAGGTTCTGCTTGGTGTACTCCTCCTCTGGGAGACCCTCGACATTGGCCACCCAGTCCAGAGTCAGGTGGTTGGGGTCCTGCAAGTGGCTGGTGATGGAAGAGAGATTGCCATTAGAGCAGTAGAAGAGCTTGGAGCCCAGGAGCTTGAGGAAGAGGCAGGAGGTGCTGAAGATGTTGGCATTGAAGACCTCCATGCTGGAGGAGGAGAGGCTGTAGATCTGGGGTGCCTCGCGCACAGTGAAGTGCACTGTTTGCACACGCTGGTTCAGCGTGATGTTGAGCATGGCGTTCTTCTCCGCCTTGGAGAGCTCCACCTCCTTCTCCTGCAGTGCCTCAATCAGGGGCTGCACCTGGTAGAAGTCAGCCTCCCTGCGGAGCAGACCCATCTCCTGGAAGTCCTCGGGTAAGTCCAGGTGGGAGGTCCGCAGGAAGTTGAGGATGTAGCGGAACACCTTGCCGTCACGGTCAATGAAGCAGTTGCCCTGGCTGTCCCTCTTGGTGGGCATCTTCCCACTGAACATGGCACCTAGCATGGAGTCAGGGAAGCTGGTCAAGGTTGCCAGTGAGGTTGTATAGAGCTTTCCCCCGACATTAAGTGTGATGGGGTCGGACATGGCAGGAGGCTGGGGTGCTGGGAAGTAGTCCTAGAGGGAGAAAAGTGAGAAATGACCATCACTCAAACATAGCTGGTCTTAGTCTTCTGGAGCTGGTAAAGCAGAATACCACAGACTGGATGGCTTAGTAACGTGTTTCTCATAGCTCTGGAGGCTGGAAGTTCAAGATCACAGTGTGGGCAGATCTGGTGTCTGGTAGAGGCCGTGTCCCTGCTGTATCCGCATGTGGCAGAAGGGCAAGAGAACTCTCTGGAGTCTCTTTTATAAGGAAACTGATCCTGTTCTCTACCATCATGACCTAATCACCTCCCAAAGGTCCCACCTCCTTACACCACCATATTGGAGGTCAGGATTTCGACATGAATTGCTGGGGACACAAACATTCAGCCCATAACATCTAAGTAGTCATAGTTCTCAACACCTTATTATAGATTGAGCCTATAGTCCTTGAGGTCAAAATGAATTAATACTTGATGAACAAAATGATGGGTGATCATTGTCACACTGTCTAAAGCATATTAGGTTTACTAGGAAGTTAAGAAAAAAAGAGAAGAAAAAAACAAAGCCTGAGTCCCACCTTCCAGAGATTTTTTTTTTAGATTTTATTCATTCATTTTTATTATTTATTTATTTATTTATTTATTATTATTATTTTTTTTTTCATTTTTCTGAAGCTGGAAACAGGGAGAGACAGTCAGACAGACTCCCGCATGCGCCCGACTGGGATCCACCCGGCACGCCCACCAGGGGCGATGCTCTGCCCACCAGGGGGCGATGCTCTGCCCATCCTGGGCGTCGCCATGTTGCGACCAGAGCCACTCTAGCGCCTGGGGCAGAGGCCACAGAGTCATCCTCAGCGCCCGGGCCATCTTTTGCTCCAATGGAGCCTTGGCTGCAGGAGGGGAAGAGAGAGACAGAGAGGAAAGCGTGGCAGAGGGGTGGAGAAGCAAATGGGCACTTCTCCTGTGTGCCCTGGCTGGGAATCGAACCCGGGTCCTCTGCACGCTAGGCCGATGCTCTACCGCTGAGCCAACCGGCCAGGGCCCATTCATTTTTAGAGAGAGAGAGAAAGAAAGGGAGAGAGAAGGGGGGAAGAGCAGGAAGCATCAACTCCCATATGTGCCTTGACCAGGCAAGCCAAAGGTTTCGAACCGGCAACCTCAGCGTTCCAGGTTGACGCTTTATCCACTGCGCCACCACAGGTCAGACCAGAGATTTTTTTAATTGGTCAGGAATGTGACCCCAGCATCGATATGATTTAAAAGTGGCCTCTGAGTCTAAATGTTTGGTTAGGACAGAGAACCACTGGTCTAGGGAAAGAGGAAATGTGCCTGGACTGCATGCTATGTTACTGGCTCTTACATTTGCTTACATGATGGGCACTTATGTGATACAAAATATCACCTGACACCGATAATACCACTGTCCATATATCTTGTGCAAATGAGGAAAACTGTGCCTGGATTCATTCCCCATGCTCAGAGGCGAAGGGCCACACAGGATTCGAACCCTGGTCCCTTTATAAGCGAGAGATAACTGTGCAAATGCTCACTAGTCAAAGATGGGTACACTTCACAAGTACTTAAATGCTTTGAGATTTACACTCCAAGCCTAGTGCTCCTTCTGTATCAGTGTTACCTTCCTGTTTAATTATTTTCCTGTCTCAAAATATTTAAAAATATTTCAAAATATTCACAACAACTGGCTGTGATTAGTGCCATTTCCAACTATCTACCGCCCCACAATGGTTCACTCAGCCCTTTAGACTCGAAATGACACCCTTTACTGGACTCTCATCCTCTTGTAACAACTTGCGTTGCCATGAAGATGCTCTTGGCTCCTGGTGGCCTGCTGTTTCCTGTCATGCTGGCACCCCAGCCTCCTCTGACACTTTCTCGGAGGTCAGTGCAAATGTGGAGTCTGCCACCGAGCCGCCTTTCCGAAGGCTCTTGTCCTGCTTTTGACAGAGCCTCTAGCAACCTCCTCCATCAACATGAAGTCTTACATTTAAACCTTCTCTTTAAGGTTTTAAAAAGCAGGGATGTACCATTTCTGCTTCCAACATGATACTTTCCCAAGAGCCAACCTATGGGACAGTCTTTTCCCTGATGCTGGGTAGGGGTGGCACAGAATAACTGACCCCAGTGCTGACCTTGAGAAGAGTCCAGGCTGGTGGTGGGGACGGAGACAAGAGGGAGTGAGGGGTCAGTGACAGGGGACATGTACCAGGCTCTGTGGGAGAAGGTCAGGAATGAATTGTTGGTACAGAGGTCTGAGGGGGTCTTCCCGAAGGTCACCCGGCAAGGGTGGTGAGTAGGCCAGAGTACTACACGTATCACCACGTCTGCTTTCTGAGGAGGCTGGCCTCACTGAGACCCCCTTATTCCTGAGGACATAGACCTGCCACCCTGAATATGGAGGAGATGCTTGGCTGCCCTACTCAACTGGCTGGGGGGTCCCCTTGTGACTGCGTCCCTCTCTAATGGGTCACTTTAATACAGCAGAGAGGCATTAACCATCTGGAGCGTCTGGAGAGAAACAAGCTGATGATGAAGTTATAAAATTGTCAGCAGCAGCCTGAAGCAGATGGGCTGCGAGACAGTGGGGAGATCCCACGAGGGGGTGGGGTGAGGAAGGAGCGGCTGCTGGGTGGAGACCTGCGCTGGGGAGTGGCTCGGTCTTGGGGCTGAGTCTGGCCAGTTCTCTCTAGAAGGCCCAGGCAGCAGCCCAGGAATAGGCCGCCCCCTTCCTCGGTCCAGAACCTCCTCTTTTGTCTAGATAGTAATTTGCATATTTTAATTTCCAGTCTCTCTGTCTCCTGGATTTAGGACCCAGGCTCTGTGAAGTGACTCAGCCCCTCGGAAAGAACAGGCTCGGGCGCCAGGAGGCTGAGCTGCCTTTCCTGACAGTTCTGTGAGCTACAGCCCCCGTATCTCTGTGCATTAATGCTGAAAGCTCAGAGCCCTGGGGTGGAGGGGACAGTTAAGAGCTACAAGACATACCTGTTGGCCCTTGCGTGGGTACCCAAACTACTATTTCTCTCGCAAAAGCAGCAGAACACCTGCCTTCCTGCCCCGCCCCCCGCATTTGTGTGGGAGAGCAGCCGAGGCAGCTGCACAGTCAGTAGGAAGGGGCAGAGGCTGGTGGGAAGGCAGGTCTCCTAGGGTGTGCTCTGTGGTCTTCTCTCCATACCCACGAGTCACAGAGCCCATTCCTCCAAACCCCTACGTTCTAGTGGCAGTGCCATGGTGTCCACCAGCATAAATGCTCAGGCCCCACTGTGAAAGGCACAATGACACAAGGGGGCAGGAACTGGCACCTTTGGGGGGCTGAGGAGCTCTATGAGTATGGCAGAGGGTTTGTGGCCAGGTGGGGATCAACTAATATCACTGAGCTACAGCTCCAGTCTGTACCCAGCTGGACATCTCTAACTGGACAGCCTGTAGGTACCAGAATTCCTCTTTCCTCAAACCTTTCCTCTTCTCAGCCATCTGTCTGAGCCCAAGACCCGGGAGGGAGTCCTGACTTCTCGTCCCTAAAATCTTTCTCAACTCTTGTCTCCGTGAACCTATTCCTATAGCTACTCCTGGAGCTCAGGCCTCATCCCCACAGCCCCTACACCCTCACGTGGCTCCCTGCCATCTTTCTGTCTACCTTCCATCTTAGTGTGTAGGCCGCTCTTCCTGCAGCCCCGCTGCCTGGCCTGCTCTCCGCTCTCACCTCTAACCCGGCCCCACCCCACTCCATGCTCTGTCGCTGCAGGCACCACAGCACACACCCTCTTAACTGTCCCCTGCCTCGCTCTGCTCTCCTTACACCACCTTTCCCCACTTTCTCTGCTGTCAACCTTTAAGGCCCTGGCTAGGAGTCGCCGCCTCTCTGTAAGGCTGTCCCCAAATCTCCAGTAGGTCAACAGCTTTCTTCTTGGGGCCTCCAGGTCCCTACAACAGCTCTCTCCAGCACTGTCCACCAGCCTGTCCATCTGCTCTGCACATAAAAGCCTCCTTCCTGGCTTTTACAGGATGCAGATTGCTGGATAGCCATATGTAAAAAAAAGAACCCTTCCCGGCCAGGGCACATAGGAGAAGCGCCCATTTGCTTCTCCACCCCTCCGCCGCGCTTTCCTCTCTGTCTCTCTCTTCCCCTCCCGCAGCCAAGGCTCCATTGGAGCAAAGATGGCCTGGGCGCTGGGCATGGCTCTGTGGCCTCTGCCTCAGGCGCTAGAGTGGCTCTGGTCGCAATATGGCGACGCCCAGGATGGGCAGAGCATCGCCCCCTGGGGGGCAGAGCACCGCCCCTGGTGGGCGTGCCGGGTGGATCCCGGTCGGGCGCATGCGGGAGTCTGTCTGACTGTCTCTCCCTGTTTCCAGCTTCAGAAAAAAAAAAAAAAAAAAAAAAAAAAAAAAAAAAAAAAAAGAACCTTAACCCGTATCTCACATCATATACAAACAACAAAATATGTTTGTATATGGACCTAAATGTAAAATATTTTTAAAACTATGAAACTGGAGGAGAAAAATCTTTGAGATTTTGGGTTAGACAGAGATTTCTTGGATAGAACCCAAAAGGCACAAACCATAAAAATATTGACAGACTGAACTTCATCCAAATGAAAATCTCTTCGAAAGACACTGTTAAGAAAATGAATATAAGACAAAGACTTGGAGGAAATATTTACCAAACACATATCTGATAAAGGGTCGTTAACCAGAATATATAAAGACCTCTCAAAACTCAGTAAGAAGAAAACAGATAACCCAATTTTAAAAAATGGGTAAAAGATCTGAACACTTTACCAAAGAAGCCATATAGATAAGTACATGAAAAGAGGCTCAACACCATTAGTCATTTGGGACATGAAAACTAAAACCACAATTTGATACTACTATATACCTATTAAAATGGCTCAAATAAAAAAATCTGACAATACCAAATGCCAGTGAGTACACAGAGCGACAGAAACCCTTAGACACTGCTGGTGAGAATGCAAAATGGTACAACCATTATGAGGAAAAGAGTTTGGCCTAGAGCTTTCACATGACCCAGCAATCCCTGGAATAAATAACTCCTGGTTATTTATTCCAAAGAAAACATATGTCCATGCAAAAACCTGTATGTGTATGACATAGCAACTTTATTCATAATTACCCAACCTGGGAACAACTAAGATGTAAATGCATAAACAAACTGTGGTATAATATGATGGATGGAATATGACTCAGAAATATTAAGGAACTAGCAATTGACACACACTACAATGTAGAAAAATCTCAAAAGAATTATGTTAAGTGAAAAGAAAGCCAGCCTCAAAAGGTTACATGGTGTGCAATTCTATTTATACAACATCCTGGAAAAGGCAAAACTATAGAGATAGAAGCCAGACCAGTGCTTTCTCAGGGCCGGGTTGGGGAAAACACTGGCTAACGTAAAGGCATTGTTACCAAACTCAAGGGGTTCATCGCTTGGGATGTTCCATTTGAGAAGTAGATGTGGTTGTCAGGTTGTTTTATTTACTTGGGACAAGTAAAGTAGTGGAGAGGATTCACATCCAAAGCTCTGTCTCCTTAGTCATTGCCTATATACATGATTTGGTTAATTACATGGTGATTTCTTCTTTGCAGTTAGCTAAACTTATCCTGTTGGGTTAGGGTCAAGCTCCTCTGGTTACAACTGCATCTGCAAAATACTGTGCTACATTTTAACATTGAGTAAGAACTGCTCAGACCTTGATATCCTTTTCCTACCAAACAGCATTAGAGATCATTTTGGAGTAATGGAAATAGTCTGTATCTTGATGAATTGGTGACCAAATGACTGCATAAAGATGATAAAAATTCATATAACTGCATGTCTAAAAAACGAATTTTACTATTTATAAATTATATGCCTTAATAAACTTGAAAAAAATCAAGATTGTGATTGTGCCATGAAATCCAGACAGTGGGTTATAACCAGTTTATATACATATATTGTTGTGAAACTTTTGTTTCACAAACCTTCTATTGCAAAGACAACTCATGACTTCAATGACAAAACAGTAAAACTCAAAAAGCCAGTTTTGTAAAAGCCAGATTAGAAAAGATGCATGGAAATGCCAACTGAACCAAGAAGGAGATACAGAAGTCCCACCACTGTGACTGAATGAACAATTCTCTTAAGCAGACTTTTCAAATCTGCCTCTTAACTTGGAAAGAACCAGGAAAATGATAAGGCCTATCTCCCTCTCTGAGAAAACCACTGCTGTCAAACCAGGACATCGTGCCATGTTGATCTCAGACCATCTGACCTGGCAGAAAAGGCCGGGGGCCCTGGGAACTTGGGGTTGAAGCTAGAATTCTCCCCTCCCTGAGAGGGTTTATGGTCCAAACGAGAGTGGAATCTAAGGCCCAGCGTGGAACCACATGAGGGCACTTCCAGTCTACGGCCTGAATATCACCTGGTTGCAACCTCTAATTGTGACATAGAAAACAGAGTTCTTTAAGAGGAGATACCCTATAAGGAAGGACAGCAAGACATCAGTCTAGAGAGTCCCTGTAGACCTCACGCAGGACATAGATTATGTGTGAGGGTTACTTACATGTGCCATAACTGCATTAGATGCATTATTGATTCATTTAAGCCCCATACAAGGAGAATATTATCTCTGTTTTACAAATGGGAACCTGAGGCTCAGAGAAGTTAAGTAACTTGCCCAGAGCTGGGCAGAGCCTGGATTCCAGCCTAGGCCCGACAGCAAAGTCTGTGCTCTCCGAGTGACAACACTGATCTTGGGGCATTCAGCGGTCAAGGCCCTTGGAGAAGTCTCCTCGTCCGTCCTCTTACCAGGTGCTCTCACACTTTCCATCTCAGTTTGATTTTGACCTATATCAAGAGTAAGGCACAGAGAATTTCCTGAGCACCTAGGACATGGCCCCAAGCTAGGTGAGACATTTTCCTGTAGGCTATTTCATTAAAATACCACACCAAAAACCAAAGCAGAGTAGTGAACCAGCTGCTTCAGATCACACAGCTAGAGGAAGCAGAGCTAGCATCCTGTGTGAGGTCTTGCTCCAAAGCCTGTGCTGCCTCAAGTAACACAGGCTATGACATCTTACTAGGAAGCATAAGCTGGATTTGAATAGAGATCCTGTAATGCTTAGGAGAGTTGTTCTTAAAGTTGTTCTTCTAAAATGAATTATAGTTGATAAGAGATCCTAATTCAAATCCCCACAGTATTTTTAAAAAAGGTTTAAAAAAGCCCTGGCCGGTTGGCTCAGCGGTAGAGCGTTGGCCTAGCGTGCGGAGGACCCGGGTTCGATTCCCGGCCAGGGCACACAGGAGAAGCGCCCATTTGCTTCTCCACCCCTCCGCCGCGCTTTCCTCTCTGTCTCTCTCTTCCCCTCCCGCAGCCAAGGCTCCATCGGAGCAAAGATGGCCCGGGCGCTGGGATTGGCTCTGTGGCCTCTGCCCCAGGCGCTAGAGTGGCTCTAGTCGCAACATGGTGACGCCCAGGATGGGCAGAGCATCGCCCCCTGGTGGGCAGAGCGCTGCCCCATGGTGGGCGTGCCGGGTGGATCCCTGTCGGGCGCATGCGGGAGTCTGTCTGACTGTCTTTCCCTGTTTCCAGCTTCAGAAAAATGAAAAAAAAAAAAAAAAAAAAAAAGGTTTAAAAAAGATTAAAATCTCAGTTTGTAAAAGTTGATGAGTGATAACCTGAAAATATCTGAAAAATAGATAATATATTAAATTGGATTATAAAGCAAACAATGAAAAAGAAGGAATTTTGTAGCACGTGTTGAAAGACTGGTTAGCAATTAAAAAATACATATCTTTTTTTTTTTTTTTTTGTATTTTTTTCTGAAGCCAGAAACAGGGAGGCAGTCAGACAGACTCCCGCATGCGCCCGACCGGGATCCACCCGGCATGCCCACCAGGGGTGATGCTCTGCCCATCTGGGACGTTGCTCTGCCACAATCAGAGCCATTCTAGTGCCTGAGGCAGAGGCCACAGAGCCATCCTCAGTGCCCGGGCAAACTTTGCTCCAATGGAGCCTTGGCTGTGGGAGGGGAAGAGAGAGACAGAGAGGAAGGAGAGGGGGAGGGGTGGAGAAGCAGATGGGCGCTTCTCCTGTGTGCCCTGGCTGGGAATCGAACCAGGGACTCCTGCACGCCAGGCCGACGCTCTACCACCGAGCCAAACGGCCAGGGCCTAAAAAATACATATCTTGCCCTGGCCGGTTGGCTCAGCGGTAGAGCGTCGGCCTAGCGTGCGGAGGACCCGGGTTCGATTCCCGGCCAGGGCACACAGGAGAAGCGCCCATTCGCTTCTCCACCCCTCCGCCGCGCTTTCCTCTCTGTCTCTCTCTTCCCCTCCCGCAGCCAAGGCTGCATTGGAGCAAAGATGGCCCGGGCGCTGGGGATGGCTCTGTGGCCTCTGCCTCAGGTGCTAGAGTGGCTCTGGTCGCAACATGGTGACACCCAGGATGGGCAGAGCATCGCCCCCTGGTGGGCAGAGCGTCGCCTCTGGTGGGCAGAGCGTCGCCCCATGGTGGGCGTGCCACGTGGATCCCGGTCGGGCGCATGCGGGAGTCTGTCTGACTGTCTCTCCCTGTTTCCAGCTTCAGAAAAAATGAAGAAAAAAAAAATACATATCTTTACAACAACTCTGGGGCCCTGTCCTGCCAGGGTCACATTATCTTTATTTTACAGATTCAGAGGAGGAATCCCTGGTACAGAGCATGCCTGACCTCTGAGTCGTGCCTTCTGGGAGGATCTGGGTTTGGACATTGCTCAGAGAACCAGTCTTTGGAAAGCAACCTGAGGTGTCTTCCCTAATTTGTTTAATATTTTATTATTTTTATTAATTTTAATTTACTGTGTTAACATGGTCTAATTTGGGTTTTGAGCAAGGGACTGAACCGAGCCACAGGGGTGCTAGCTGGAAGTCTGTCCTCTCATGGAGCCCTGGCAAAGGTCTGAGCTCTTTTCTACATCACTGCCCACTGAACTTCCACAATGAAACTATTTTCTGTGCAGTCTACTCCTTTTATACAGTGAGGACCAGCTGTTGTGAGTACAATGAATCCATCCATCCATTTCTTTTCTTTTTCTTTTACTTTTTAAAATTTATTCATTTTAAAGAGCAGAGCGGGGGGGGGGGGCAGGAACCACCAACGCCCATATGTGCCTTGACCAGGCTTCAAACAGCATCCATCCATTTCTTAACTGTGCTCAAAGAGCCTAGAAATATATACCACAGTAATAATGAGCACGTGTGACCCTGGATCTTGGTTTCTAAATATTATCTTCTACAAAAACAAACAAACAAACCAAGGGCTCCCTGGAAAAACTGATGATTCCACAACTTTGACAGGAAAAGTTCAAAGCGAGCCTGGAACATCTCTTGCCAGATAGCAAAGAAGCAATTAAAGATTAATGAGGTCCTCTCAAAAGAACACAAGAGATCTGAAAAGTTCTTAACAAAAGGAAAAAGTTTGGTAACTATGTGTTGATGGAGGTTAACTAAATGTGGTAATAATTTCTCAAAATACATCAAATTATTATATTGTGCACCTAAAACTAATACAATATTATATGTCAATTATATTTCAATAAAAAACAAAAGAACATAGGAGCTAGCATGAAGAGATTCTCATTGGCCAAATTTGGGATAGTTTGAGTACAAAAAAAGGTTAACGATGATAATGGGTTATAATACAATGAATTCTTTAAAAATCATGAGTCTATGTCATTGCAAAAAGAAGTAGAGGGAGCGAGAAACACATACATACACTTATACTGTAGCAAAGATACCAGCTAATAAATTTAGTAAGAATGGCTTAATTAAAAAATTACCATTTTGCAACCTTCAGTGTTGCAATTCAGGCAAGGATTGGAGTGAAAGGTTATCATGAACATAAAATTCCAAGTCTCAAAGAATCACTTCTCAGACTACTTATTAACTACAGGGGGTAGAGGGTGGCAGTTGGGTGGCTGAATGGATAAAGCATTGTCCTGGTGCACTGAGGTCATAGGTTTGATCCCTGATCAGGGCACATATAAGAAGTAATCAATGAGTACAAAACCAAATGGAACAAACCAGTGGAACAACGAATTGATGCTTCTCTCTCTCTCTCCCTCACTCCCTCCAAATCAATGGAAAAACATTTTTAAAAATTATAAGTGGGGGGGGGGCCTGATCAGGTGGTGGTGCAGTGGATAGAGCGTTGGACTAGGATGCAGAGGACCCGGGTTCAAAACCCCGAGGTCATG
The DNA here is from genome assembly GCF_036850765.1 of Saccopteryx bilineata. NCBI lineage: Eukaryota > Metazoa > Chordata > Mammalia > Chiroptera > Emballonuridae > Saccopteryx > Saccopteryx bilineata. The sequence continues at coordinate 342,702,853 of NC_089490.1, read as the reverse complement.
GGCTTGAGCACGGGCTCACCAACCTGAGTGTGGGGTCAATGGTTTGAGTGTAGGATCATAGGCATGACCCCATGGTCACTGGCTTGAAGCCCAAGTTCACTGGCTTGAGCTCAAGGTTGCTGGCTTGAGCAAGGAAGGGATCACTTACTCTGCTGGAACCCCCGGGTCAAGTCACATATGAGAAAGCAATCAATGAACAACTAAGGTGCTGCAATGAAGAACTGATGCTTCTCATCTCTTTGCCTCCCTTCCTGTTTGTCCCTCTATCAAAAAAAAAAAAAAATTAAGAAAAAAATTACAAGGGGGAAAACTTACCCTTATGTAGAGAGATCAGGCTGTCATGACCTTAACCAATAATCAAATTTAGCATGCGTGGATAGTAGGACCTGGATATCATATGCCTCCCAATGTGATGCAATAAAAAGTATTGTACACAACATTACCAGAAAAGAATCTAATCTCTGATAAAATAATGAAGCAGTTAAATAGGTGGAAAGGCTCTATCTAGAGCAAATGAGTTGCTTAAAGATATAACTAAATGCAATGCACGACTCTTGAATGCACCTGGTATTTAAAAAGCTACGTATTTTTTTGGCATTTGGAGAAATCTGAATATCAACTGTTATTAGAGAATATTGATTTGTTGCTAATTTTCTTAGGTGTGATCATGGTATTGTGGTTATGTTGGAGAATATTATAATTAGAAGATACATGCTGAAGAATTTAGGGGTCAAGTGTCAAGATGTCTGTAACTTAAAATAGTTTAGCAAAAAAGGTGTAGGTGTCTGTGTAAAAGTAAAATCAGCCTGACCAGGCGGTGGCGCAGTGGGTAGAGTGTTGGACTGGGATGCAGAGGACCCAGGTTTGAAGCCCGAGGTTGCTAGCGTGAGCCCCAGATCATCTGGCTTGAGCCCGGGCTCACCAGCTTGAGCGTGTGGTCTCTGGCTTGAGTGTGGGATCACAGACATGACCCCATGTTTGCTGGCTTGAGCCCAAAGGTCGCTGGCTTGAGCCCAAGGTTGCTGGCTTGAGCAAGGGGTCACTCGCTCTGCTGTAGCACCTGGTCGAGGCACATATGAGAAAGCAATCAATGAGCAACTAAGGAGCCACAGCAAAGAATTGAGGCTTTTCATCTCTCTCCCTTCCTGTCTGCATCTCCCTATCTGTCCCTCTCTCTGTCTCTCTGTTACAAAAAAGAAGTAAAATCAGCAAAGTGAGTTGGTACACCTAGGTGAAAGGGTACTTTTTAATTTTTTGTAGGTCTGAATATTCTAAAAATACCTTTATTTTGAAAGAAGGGAGAAGAAAAGAACACTTCTTCCTTCACAGGACTGTAGATGTAAAGTTACAGTCAGAGTGTCTGGCCCCAGTGAATAGATTTATTACTATTACTATTAAGCAGCATTGAAAATCTCCATGTGCTATGCTTCCAAGCATGTGGAAACCAACCAGGGCTAAGATAAAATAGCCCACAGAAGGGAGAAGTCACTCTACAGAGGTCCCCTGCCCACAGAAACACTAGGCCTGCCTGCTTCGCTGCAGGGATCCAAACTAGGAGAAGGCGATTGTTCAGGCCATGTTTCCCCTGCCTCTTGAACCCAGAGCCTCTGCTACTATAGAAGAAAACTCCTGTCATGGCTCACAGAGAATATTCGCAAATGGGGCCACTTTTGGGCCCTATGAAAGGGTGGGCAGGATAGTGCATGGACTTTGACATCACCTGGGCCTGCACTGGAATCAGGGACTGCCACTTAACTAGCTGGGTGGGCCTAGGCCAATTCCTGGATAGATGATGTCACCACCATCATAACAGCACCAGCAATGACGACTGACGTTTACTGAGCAGTTACTACTGTGCTAGGCACTTTACGCATGTCAGTCGCAGATGAAGCAGATGCAGGTGCTCCTCATTTTCTTGAGCTTCACAGGTGTTTGTGTTTTTTACAAATGGAAGGCAAGATCCTCCACCTGCAAAAAGATTATGACTTGATTTCTATCGCAATACTAGTTTTATTACAGTGGTCTGAAACCAAACCTGCAACATCTCCAAGATATGCCAGTACTATTATTATACCCACTTTCATGACAGGTCCTCTCCTACCTCCACAGTTTGGTACCTGCCATCCCCTCTGCCTGCTGCGAAGGCAAATCCCATTCATCTGCCAGGCCCCTCAGCTGGGTCATTCCTTCCTACTCTCATCTCCAGGGAGTCTTATTCTCTCATCCCTTACCAAAGCTCACTTAAGTAGATAGGTGCCTGACCACCCTGCTGGGGCGTCTCCCCTATCTGTACCCCAGAAGCAGGGAGAGCAGGGGAAGGAAAAGAAAGTCTTTTGTTTAGTCAGATTCATTTTCCTTATTCCAGACTAAATTTACCTACCAGTAAGGAGGTTTGTCACATCCTGGAATTTTTAAAACTTTTTTTATTTTGGAAACACTCTCTTGAATTTTCAATTTGGAATCTAAGGCACAGGGCAAAGCCTAGGTGACCACCTAGAAGTAAATGCAAGAACTCCCACTGTGTAGGTGACGGAGAGAACTTGGTTGGGTAAATTTCAAGGATGAAAATGCTCAGTGAGTATATGTTTCCCAGTAGACCAGATGAGACTTCCCCTCCTTACTCTGCTCACCAGGATAAAGACTCTGGCCCACAGTCCTGGGGGCTGCTCTTCACCTTCTCTTCTTAGCCTCCCTATGCCAACAGCTGTAGTTTTAGCTCTCTTTTGCCCAGTTCATCTCTAAGAGGCCCACAGGCTGCTCTATTATCCCCAAAACCCACACTGTATTCCCCCATGTATAAGATGTTCCCGAGTATAAGACACGCCTTAATTTCTGGGCCCGAAATTTGAAAAAAAAATGTATTACATAAAGTTATTGAACTCGCCTGACCTGTGGTGGCGCAGTGGATAAAGTGTTGACCTGGAAATGCTGAGGTCGCCGGTTCGAAACCCTGGGCTTCCCTGGTCAAGGCACATATGGGAGTTGATGCTTCCTGCTCCCCTCCCTTCTCTCTCTCTGTTTCTCTCTCTCTCTCCCTCTCTCTCTCCTTTCTAAAATGAATAAATAAAATTAAAAAAATAAAAAAGTTAAAAAAAAAAAGTTATTGAACTCAAGTTTTATTCATCATAAAATTCATACAACTTCTCAAGCGGGAAATGCAAGTAAAAAAGTCCACAACCACTGTATAAAACACACCAAGTTTTTAGACCCCAAATTTTTCGGAAAAGGGTGCGTCTTATACATGGGGAAATACGGTATTACCTAGACTAAGGTGACACAGGTGGACCTTGGAGGGAGCTATCCAATAGCCCATGGCATAGGTGGGCTATGCCTGACATCCTCATTTGCAGTCTGTTACAGGCTCCCAAGTACCATCACCGCCCCCATCCTGTTCCAGAATTTTCCTTCATCCTTTCAGCACACTCTCAGGATTCATCTTGTGATTTTCTTCAGGCACAAACACCTCATTGCAACCACTCTTTCTTATGACTTATAAACAAAGGGCTTTTAAATCCATCTCATTTCACCCTTTCAATAACTACAGGAGAGTTGCCTCTCAGGTTGGCATTCAAAAGGGCTGAGAACACTGGTCCTGTCACACAATCTGCAAAAGGCAGGTTATCAAAACTTTTTTTTCTCTCCCCTACTACCTACTCCAGACTAATCCTCTGCCTCCCTAGAGTGCGGGGGAAAAAGCAGGGTCTTTGGAGTAAGGAATCCTGAGTGGTTTTGGGCAAATCACTTCACTCCTCTGAGCCTCACGTTACTCGTCTGTAAACAGATATGGTGACGCCTTTACAGTGTGAGAGTTGAATGAGATCAAGTGACGCGCTGCATTCACGGGTTGGGCTTTTTATTTCTAGACACAAGGAAGGGAAGGTGTGCTGTGCATCCACAGGTATTTTGCCCACTCGGGTACCCCCTTTCCCAAACTGTATCAGCGCTGCTGACACCGGCCTTTCCAGGGCTGGGAGGCATCCTTCACATCTTGTGTTTGCGTCCCTTCTTCCCCAGTGCTTTTCGGCCCATTCCACCCAATCCAACCCAGGCTTGCTTCATCGGCATTCTCAGCACCCACTCCCCAGCCCCGGATTCGCCCTCTCCGACCTCACGCGTGCTCCCCTTCTCACCTAGAGACTCCGCCCCTCCTTGCCCCACTCACCAGAGACTCCTCCCAACAGTCTCGACCCTCAAGGTCCGGGCTTTTCCTACCGTCGCCATCCATCCTGGCTCCTTCCACCAGCTCCGCCCCCTCTCCTCGATAAGTGCTCCCTCCTCTACAGACACAAGCGCTACCATGCCCATCGCACAGATGAGAATGGCGAGGCCGTGGTAGGCTAGAATCTAGCCGCTAGATGACCTCTCAAGGTAGGGCAGGTGCCCGGGTAGGCCCGCACCCCTCAAGGGCTATCCCTGAGCCCCGCGTCCCCGGCCGCACCGCACCCACCTCCTGCCCTCGCTCTGCAGCCTCCCCTTCGCGGGCGGCCAGCGCAGCTTTGCAAGAGGGGCGGAGGCCTGGAGCCCAGCCCCGGGGTGGCAGCCCGGGACCGCGCGCTGCGCTCCCGGACTTGTAGTTCTCTCTAGGCTCTTTGTGGTTGCGTGCGCCGAGCGAAAACTACATCGCCCAAGAGGCATTGCGGCGAGCCGTCCAGTTCTCCGCTCCACCCCACCTCACCCCGCCCCCGCCAGCACGCAGGCCGGCTGGCCTTAAAGGAGACGCGGTCTGAGTGGCGGTTCGCGGGGTGGCCACCGCTTGGGCTCCACCCTGTTATCCGCACCTTCCCCCTTCTCCTCCCTCTGCTTCGCTCCGCAGCCCGGCCGCCCCGCAGCCTGGCAGCTGTGCCTCTGAGTCGGGCTTCCTGGATACAGACTCGTGCAAAGAGGTGTGGGGAGGTTGGACTTGGCAGTGGAAGCAGCATCCCTGCCATCTGGGACCTGGCGGAGGGCATCCTCATTCCGGGAGGGGAGGAGTAGAAGACCCAACCTGACCTAGCCTGGCCCAGCCTAGTCCTGCCCCGCTTGAGCGCCCCGCACAGGAGCTGGGTCTGAGGCAGGGTCCGCTGGAGTCCCAGAGGTATGGGGGCTGGGGGCGTGTGTGCGGGGTGGAGGGAGTGTCAGCACCCTGGAGGTTCAAGAGCCCTGTACACAAGTGTAGGGCTCTGAGGGGCGGAGGTTGGGAGGCTGGAGATCTGGATTCATCCTGGGACTCGCTGTGTGACCTTGGGCTAGTAGCTGCCCCTCTCTGGGCCTCAACCTCCTTCATCAATTGTGTATGGAGATGATGCCGCCTTCGCCGCCCCTCAGGGCCAAGGGCACCAGCGTTCAGTACAGGAAGTTCGCTGGCCTTTCGTGAGGTCCGCAGCCCCAGCCTGGGCTGAGAGCAGTTGCCCTGGTATAATTGGAGAGAGGGCTGAGGCCCAGCTGGGACACAAATGGGATGGGGGCCAAGAGTCCAACTCTGCTTGGAATGGTTTCTGCTATCCTCAGCATCCACCCAGTGTACCCCTCTATGAGAGCCCAGTGAACAGAATACCCTGATCTGTCAGTCTGGTGCCTGGGTGTGGGGACGTGGCCATCAGAGGTATGTGAGGGGTGGCTCCCAGCAGGGATGGGTAGTGTGGTGAGCTCCTGAAAAGGGAATATATGCTCTCATCCTTTTCTCTTCTCTCCCGGCTCCCTGTTCCGTGCCCTTTCAGTAAAAGAACATTAGCTTTTTACTAGTAAAACCTCTTTTTACCTTTTTTCCCAGGAGATAGTTGGTGGCCCAGATGAGGGTTTCCCAGTAATAGGGCGAGAGTCTCCTTCCCAGGGCTTTCTTGGTTAGAAGTTGTTAAAAAAAATACAGAGATGCTGCTACCCACAGATGGAGGGGTGGGAGACAGGGTTGGAAAGACTTTTGTTTGGGAGGGACAGCCTGGTGCCCCAGGGAGTCAAAGGAGGGAAACTGGGTATGAGTGTCAGAGAGAGGAAATGGGCTGCTCTCAACTCCTGGGTGCTGAGTTGGGGCTTGGAGGGGCTGCTGTGCTTTGGGGTAGGGGTAGAGTGAGACCTTTCTGAAGCCCCTCTCTTCTATCTCATGAGATTCTGTAAGCTTTTGACCTGAGGGTTAACTGTGAATAGTTTTTCTGTTTTTTTTGTTTGTTTGTTTGTTTGTTTTTACAGGGACAGAGAGAGAGAGTCAGAGAGAGGGATAGACAGACAGGAATGGAGAGAGATGAGAAGCATCAATCATCAGTTTTTTGTTGCGACACCTTAATTGTTCATTGATTGCTTTCTCATATGTGCCTTGACTGCAGGCCTTCAGCAGACCGAGTAACCCCTTGCTCAAGCCAGCGACCTTGGGTCCAAGCTGGTGAGCTTTTTGCTTAAGCCAGATGAGCCCATGCTCAAGCTGGTGACCTCGGGGTCTCGAACCTGGGTCCTCCGCATCCCAGTCTGACACTCTATCCACTGCGCCACCGCCTGGTCAGGCAGTTTTTCTGTTTTTTGTTTCCTTCAGCTTTGGTTGTTTGAGTCATTTCTAGAATGGTTAAAGCCTCACTCAGACCCTTCCAGTGACTTCTGTAGGGGAGTTCTTGGCTGATATTTAAGATTCTCAGTCAGGATATGCGAGACCAGACCTGAACAGATGTGGGGCAGTGACTGGACCAAGGGGTAAGCCAGTCCCTGGAAGGTGCTTTTCTGGTCATATCTTTAGTTTCCTCTCATCTTGCTGTCACATGTCTGTTGTTGGTCACTTGGCACTCTTTCACTTCTGTGCCTGGTCCTGTGCTGGGCACTGGGCACAGACAGGGGGGATTGGACCTACTTCCTACCAAAGGAGAGTCCAGCCTGGTGGGGGAGAGAGACGTGGAACCCAGTGACACGGCTGAGGGATGAGAGAGGTGAAGTGGGCTTTAGGAAGCCAGAGCTAAGACACTTGGACTTCAGGGGGACTAGGAAAGGCTTCCCAGAAGAGGGGATGTGACCTGGACATTGAAGGATGAGTTGAAATTTGCCAGGAGAGAAGAGGGGAAGCCCCTTTTTTCAACAGAGAGGGCATCCCCAGAATGTGGCCAGCAGGAAAGGCCCTGCTCAAATCCCTGTAGACTCTCTACTAAACAGCCTTTGTCAGGTCCATCTCTACCCCGCCCCACGTCAGCTAAGTGTCACAGAAAGGGCTTGAGGGGCAACTCAGGAGTTTGGACCTTTTCTTGAAGGTGCTGGGAGCCTGGAGAATTCTGAGCAGGAGCATGGAAGGAATGGAGCTAACCATCTAATGAGATTAACCTGAGGATGTTTGCAGGGAGGGTCAGAAAGATCGGGGAGGGATGAGGAAGCCGGAGGTGGGGCCCAGGGCGTGGGGACACTGTAGACATACACATATGGTGACTTGGGGGTGATGGGGATGAGTGAAGCCCCACCATGCAGGAACAGACACTAGTCAGTCTTTAGGAGGGATGCAGGGGGCCATCTGAGAGGGACAGATAAAGGAATCTGGGCCTTCCAGGGGAGGTGTTGTGATTTTCCTATGTGCTCACTGTGTGTCCTGGAGTGGGCTGGATGCTGCTGGGACTCTCAGGGAGTCATGCTTGGGGAGGAGCAGCAGCTTGGCTGGGAAAGGATAAGTGGTCGGCAGGCGGTCATCTCCCATTTTGGGACTCAGAGGCCGAGAGAGGTGAAACAGCACCAGCCATAGTGGCTATGTGGAGGGTAGTGGCTGGGCTAGATTCGAAGCCTGGGCTCTTTCCCTGCAGGACACATGCCCCTATTAAAGGACAGGTTGAGGGAGGAAATGAAGAGATTGATGGGGAGGAGACTGCATCAGTCCAGGAAGAAGGAGGAGAGAGGAGCTGATCTTGGATGGGGCTGGGGCTTAGGAGGAGACTGGAAACAAAAACTGCCAGTGAACACTAAGGGGTGAAATTCCTTGTAGGATCAATGAGATTAGGAGTGTGTCTCCTTGTCTTCTTCCCTGACAGTGTCTGCTTCACCCATCGGTGCCAGATGGCCTGGGAGTAGACTCGTGCTGCTCCAGCCTTCATTTCTTTTATACCGTGTTCCAGCCCCATCAGTGGCAGGTGGAATAGTCCCCATTTTCTACGTGAGAAGGCTGAGGAGCCTAGGAGGGACTCACTCAAGGTCACCTGGTGATTCTGAAGCAAGGAACCCAATGGGTCTCCTGCTTTTAATACAGGCTCTTCTGAGGGAGGTCACGGCTGCCGTTTGCTGCCGTGTTTGGTGTGGAGCTGCTGTCTCTTGGGTTAGAGCCAGCGTCCAGAGGCCGTCTCTTCCTGGTCCTGCATCTAGAGGGGTAACTCACCCTCCTCTGAGGAACGCTGGCCACCGGTTCCTCCCCTGGGAGGCTGAGTACTGGTTCTAATCTCACACTGCTGAGGCTGTGTTCCTCTCCCTTGGTGATCCTTAGCTTCAGCATTCGTGCCACTGGGACAACAGACCTGTCCTGCCTCCTTTCTGTAGCCATGATGGGGTCTGGTGAGTTTCAAGCCTCTAAAACCATTTTGCATGAATGCATCAAAGATAGTAAGTAGTAAGCAGGTTTGTTGGAGACCATGGCAACAGCTGAGCACAGACTGCCTGCGTGGGAGTGGGGGCAGGCAGGCAGGGCTTGCCTGGAGTGGCCAGACCGTGGACTGTGCAGAGGCTGCAGGGCTGGCTGTGGAGGTCAGAGCCCTCACGGAATTGCTCCACTGACTGAGCTCCCAGCTGCCAGGCGCAAACCACTGTACGTGGTAGGTACCAGGTAGAGTGACATGACATTGCCAATGTCTGACCCTTCACTTTTATGTGGTTCAACCTAATATAATTTATCCCTATTTTACAGAAGACAAAAGACTCTCATGATGAGATTTGTTCAAGGTCACACAATGAGTTGCAGGACCAGAGTAAGATTTGCTCAATGTCACACTGAAATGCAGAACTTGGCATTCCTAGTCTGACTTCCTGCTTCCAGAGCCTTCCCTAGCCCCAGAACTCCATTTCTGCCAGCCCCATGTCCCCTTTCTCCACACTTGATGTCAATATCTGATCGATTAGGGTTTCTCCTTGGCTGCCTGAGTAAAGATGTCCCTCAGAGATACTGCAGGTTCTATTGCAGACCATTGCAATAAAGCCAGTAACACAATAAAGCAAGTTGTAGTATTTTTGCTGGTGGAGGGTCTTGCCTTCGATTTGTAAAATACACATCTGTGAAGTGCAGTAAAACAAAGTGCAGTAAAACGGGTATGCCTGTACCTGGATTACTTGGCATCCTGGGTTGAAAGCATATTACAACCTAAATCCACTAGCCTGGAGGGTGGGAGCAGGGGGTTTTGTTGGATGATCTTCAAAGGAAGTTGGCCATAGCCACTGGTTAGGATAGGGAGGACCGAGGCAAAGAGACCAGTTTTGAAAGACACCTTCAAAGACCTTGCCTTGGTACTGTTTGCCAACACCTCTGCCTCTATCAGACTGGAAGCTCCTAAAGGCAAGGACTTTGCTTCTGAAGAGAAGGGGACTGACATTTTCTGAGCACGTCCTTGTGCCCAGCAGCATGGTAATGACTTTATAGTTAGTTGTCTTCACAACTACCTGCAGGGTGGAAACAGGCTCAGAGAGCATAAGTCACCTGGACGGTAAGCAGAAAGCACCCTAGATGAATCTGAGGCAGCGAGGCCAGTGTTGGGGAACCACTGATCTGTGCCTTGGCTACACCCACAATAACCTCTTTATAGGTACTCAAACTGCAGTGACAGGCCTGGAAGATGCCAGCCACTGAGAAGTAAGCCCCAGTTGCTTCCCTGTGGAGCTCATAGTCTGCTGAGAGAGACAGAGATTTAAATAAATAGGCCCACCGCATTGTAATACATGCAGTAATGGATGTTTAGTCTTGGCCAAGAGTTAGCACAGAGAAGAGAGTGTCTCCACAGGCTTGGCATGTAGTCAGGGTCCCACAGAATCTGTGGCTCTGAATAAAAGTTTTCGGCCCCTCTAGGAAATTTCTGCCTTGTCTTCCCACCAACTCCAGATCTCAAGAATAGAGTAGCTTTGCCTGACCAGGCTCAGTAGCGCAGTGGATAGAGCATCACACTCGGATGCTGAGGACCCAGGTTCAAAACCCTGAGGTTGCTGGCTTGAGAGCGGGCTCACCAGCTTGTGCGTGGGGTCATAGGCATGACCCCATGGTCGCTAGCTTGAGCCTAAATGTCACTGGCTTGAGTTCAAGGTTGCTGGCTTGAGCAAGGGGTTACTCGCTCTGCTGTAGCCCCCTGGTCAAGGCACATATGAGAAAGCAATCAATGAACAACTAAGGAGCCGCAATGAAGAATTGATGCTTCTCATCTCTCTCCCTTCCTGTCTGTCTGTTCCTATCTGTTCCTCTCTTGGACTCTCTCTCTGTCTCAAAAAAAAAAAAAAAAAAAAAAAGTTTTTACTGAGCCCATAAGATTAGTGAAACAACTACTGTGTGTTTAGCCTTAGATCAGGTGCTGCCTAGATTGGGATTATACAAAGAAGTAAAGAAATGACCCTGTCTTCTCGGAGCTGAAAGTTGGGTATTACAAGAGCAAACTGTACCTATGTGAACCAGCATGAGAATAAGGAGTCAAAGTGAGACAAATGCTTCTTGGAAACAGCCTACATGGAAGAGAAGGGCAAAGGGAAGTCTGTTATGTCTCAGGAATAAGGTAATCAGTAACCCATGCTGTATTCTGTGTTTGCTCACCCTAATGCTGGTGGCCGAGGCCAGGCAGGTCCACATCGGATTCAGGCAGATGGTAGAGAAACTGCTGAGCCAGAAAGCACTGGGCCATTCCCATTTAATAGATTCTCGCAACAGATGAGCAAAGAGGAGGGAAAACCGCTTCTCATGGCAGCAAGTGAACAAGTAAAAGGGCCCCTCACGGCTGCAATCCCCCAATTGCCCTGACGGCAAACACCTATAGCCTTACATAGACTACACACGTAGCATTCCCATGTGCTCACACACTAATCAGGCAAAGTATAAGCGAGCTAGCCTAACATAGCTGTTTTCTCCACACTCACTAAAAAAATGCCTACTGTGTGCCAGGCACTGGGCTAGGTGCTGGGGATACCATGGTGAACAAAACCTGACATGGTTCCTGCCCTCAGGGACCTGCAGACATACCTCAGAGATATTGTGGGTTTGGTTCCAAACCACTGGAATAAAGCGAGTCATAATCTTTGCTGGTGGAGGGTCTTGCCTTCAATTTGTGAGAAACACAACTGTGAAGTGCAATGGAGCAAAGCACAATAATATGAGGCATGGCCACACATAGTATAGTGGAGGAGGTTGACTTCAATCAAGCAATCAGGGTAAATGCTATAAAGGAGGACAGGATACTCTGAAATTAACAATGGCGTTTGACCCAGGCAGGGAGGTCAGGCAAGTCTTTCTCCAGGAAGTGAGTTTGAGCTGATGTCTGCAGGGTGAGCCAAGCAAGGAGGGGAGAGAAGGCCCAGTGACTCAAGAGTGAGGGACTAGTGTGGACTAAGGCTGGGAAGGCAGGAGAGGCAGGCAGGGCCCTGAGTGTGCAGTCCTGGAGCACAGAGACGAGATGCTGCTTCAGTGGATGGGAGTTGGATCCATACACCCCAGCACTGTGTGATCCCAGGTATAATGGAGGAAGAGGCCACAGGTGGAATGGAGGATGAGGGATAAATTCAAGCCCACAGGTACAGGGCTATTTTCATTGAAGAGAGGGTGTTCGAAGTTTTGAAGGAATATAGGAGTTTGCCTGGTTGTGTGACTGCGTGGTGCTGATAGAGGTCTTGGGAGATGGGATGTTTCAGGCAAATGCACAGAGAAGTGGAATTTAACAAAGATCATCTGAGAAAGCAAGAAGTTGATTGGGACAGGGTAAAGTGTGCAGGGGATCTCAGGAAGTCCTTTTGGCCCTTCCTTGGGGCCCTAAGTGGTTCCTCCCTCCCTGGAGGTGTAGTGTGTGTGTGTGTGTGTGGGGGGGGTGTTTGGGCACGCCCCATTTCATCTTTCCCACGGGACATGACTGGCCAGGACTCTGGGAGCCAGCTTCTAGATCCAGCTCCTACTTGTCCCAATAGTGGATGAGGTCACCAGGGAGGCCTGGGGATAGAAAGGCAAAAGGGTGGGAGTAGGGGGAAGGCTCAGGTGTTACCTTTGTGAGTTTAAAGCAATAACTACAACTACCGGGGCTTATCATATGCCGGGCATTGTACTTTTACTTCAGTACACCTTCCAGAGAGGTAGGTATCCTCGCCCTACTTCACAGATAAGAAACTGCGGTCCAGAGAGGTTGAGTTGCTTGCCCCAAGTCTCAGCACGCTGGGAACCTGTCGGGCAGAGTGTGACTTGCACCCTGTTCCCTACAGTGCGGCCGCCATGGACAAGATCCTCGAGGCGGTGGTGACATCGTCGTACCCGGCAAGCGTGAAGCAAGGGCTGGTGCGGCGTGTACTGGAAGCGGCGCGGCAGCCCTTGGATCGAGAGCAGTGCCTGGCGCTGCTGGCGCTGGGCGCACGCCTCTACGTGAGTGGTGCCGACGAGCTGCCGCGCCGCGTGGGCTGCCAGCTGCTGCATGTAGCCGGCCGCCACCACCCCGACGTCTTCGCCGAGTTCTTCAGCGCGCGCCGCGTGCTGCGCCTGCTGCAGGGTGGCACCGGCCCGCCCGGCCCTCGCGCCCTAGCCTGCGTGCAGCTCGGACTGCAGCTGTTGCCTGAGGGGCCCGCGGCCGAGGAGGTGTTTGCGCTGCTGAGGCGCGAGGTGTTGCGCGCTGTGTGCGAGCGCCCGGGACCCGCGGCTTGCGCGCAGGTGGCCCGGCTGCTGGTTCGGCACCCGCGCTGCGTCCCCGACGGCCCGCACCGCCTGCTCTTCTGCCAGCAGCTGGTGCGCTGCCTCGGTCGCTTCCGCTGCCCGGCGGAGGTCGAGGAGGGCGCCGTGGAGTTCCTGGAGCAGGCTCAGCAGGTGAGCGGGCTCCTGGCGCAGCTGTGGCGCGTGCAGCCCGCCGCCATCCTGCCCTGCCTCAAGGAGTTGTTCGCCGTCATCTCCTGCACAGGTGCGTGTGTGCTTAGGCTGGGGTTGGGGCGGGAGGGAGTCGTGTGTGCCAAGGTCTTGGGTGTGCGCCAGGGCAGGTGGCTGTTCGTGCACATTCTTCCGCTTGGCGTGCCCATGTGCTGTGTGGCGCGCGTGTCTGCGTGTGCGTGTGCCACGGGCGAATGCACAGGTGGGAGAAACGATGTTCCATTATTTAGTTAGCAAACCTATCCGGAGCACCTGCTGTGAGTCCTATCCTGAAGTGGGTGCTGGCGCACAGGGAGGCGCAGACTGCCTCGTGTGGGGAAAGGATGAACCCAGATTAATCTGGCCAGAAGGAAGACCTGGGGGCTGAATGAGACAACGTCATGCCCTTTGGGTCAGGTGAGTTTCCTAAAAGTGGAAAAATCTTGAGCCAGATCTTAGAGAGGTGGGCAGCACCAGGCGGCAGGGGTAAGCTGCTCTGGGAAGGTGGAGGGAAGTCTGGAGACACAATGGAGCCTGTAGGTGTCAACTCTGAAATGTAAAATCTTGGCTCTCCATTGAGAACGGGAACTTGGATTATAGTATAAATGATTAAAATAAGATCTCTACCTCCCCTGATTATGGATGGGGCTGTTTAGGGCAAAGGAAGGTAATAGTTCTGGCAGCAGGAAGAACCAGGCTGAGTGTGTAAGGACCGGGGTACTTATAAAATAGGATAACAGATTTTAGTTACTGAATATTCTTTCTCACCTAAAGCAGTAGCAGTGAAGGTCTGATGAGTGAATGAGTTAAGATTGAGTCAGGCTGTGATGCTGAGGAGGTGAGCAGGTGCTCTTTGCAAAGCCCAGCCTGGTTCCTTGGCAGCATGAGAGCACAGGGTGATGGGGGTGGTGAGAGGCACACCTGCCTTGCTAAGCTCAGCCCAGCCCTCTGTTCCAGAGGAGGAGCCGCCGTCCAGTGCCTTGGCCAGCATGGTCCAGCACCTCCCATTGGAGCTCATGGATGGCGTCGTCCGGAACCTCAGCAACGATGACAGTGTAACGGACTCTCAGATGCTGACTGCCATCAGCAGGTGGGCTGAGGGCCCAGTGTTGGTCAGGTCTCGCTCCCTTCCAGAAGCCCCTTCATCTGGGTGGGGTTGCTGGGCTAGATTTAGTGCTTAAGTGCTCAGGCTCTCCTGCTTGATGATTCACCCATCTTTTCTTGAGCCCTGCTTTGTGCCTGGTCCAGGGCTGGATGTGGGAGACACAGAAGACCCTGCCCTAGTGATGCTCCCAGTCTGGGGACTAGTTCTGAAGCCCTGGACAAGTTAATGGCCTGAGTCTCAGTTTACTTTTCTATAATAGCAGATTTGAGTGGTGGTATAAGAATTTGGTAGGCTTCTGTGGGGTCATATGGAAGATGAAAGTACTTTTACAAAGGGTTTTCTGAGTTTGGCAAGTCTCAAATGGAGTTTGGGTGCTTTTCAGGTCACACAGTTGCACATTCCTCACCTCATTTGAACATCATCACACCTGTGATCTAGCCACACCTGCTCATCCAGTGATCTCAGAAAATGCCGCCTACCCTCCTGCCTGCAGGCCTTTGGCTCTGCAGACCCCATTCACCTGGCATGCCTTCCCCTGCCATTCTTTTCATACCTGTGTACACATCCATTGTCTTTATGGGACCTTCTTGGATTCTTTATTTTTAGTGGGTAAGAATGTGAATGCAAGAGATAAGCTGACCAAGTTCAAACCCTGGCTCCACCACTTTTTGCCCGTGTGACTTTGGGCAAATTGCTCAACTTCTCTATGCTCCAGTTTCCTCATCTATAAAATATAGCATAATTTAACCCATCTTATACAGTTGTCTTGAGTATTAAATTAGATCAAATCAGATAATACATGTAAAGTGCCTAGAAGCTGTTATTGTTGTAGTTACTGTTACTGTGTTTTCACATTGTTTTACTTCTTTAATAGAACATTCTGCTCAGTATTTAAAAATATATATTTTCCTGGACACCTAGTAGGTGGCAGCTTCACGCTCAGTGCACGTAGATACTGTGTTGTGGGAGTCAGACAGCTTGATACGTGTAAGGCAGATAGAGCAGTGCCTGGTGCAGAGTGAATACTCCGTAAGCAGTCATTATTATCTCTTTTAATCCATACAACCCTGTTGTTGGTAGGCATTGTCCCCATTTTACAAAGGAAGAAACTGAGGCTGAGAGAGTACATGACTTTCTTCAGTTTACACACAAGCCATGGTTTGCTGGAGCTGGAGCTTCGGGCCCCCAGGGCCAGTGCTCCTCCTGTCATTGGGCTCAACAGTCCAGGCAGAGGCAGCTGAAAACCCTGTTTTTCCACTCTAGCCCAGCGTGTGTGCGGGGGTGAGACTTGGGGTACTGAGAGGGCCAGGCTCCCCTCCTGCTAGGCTGGGAGCCTCAGTCTCTGCCAGCTGCCTGTGCTGGGCTCATTTGCTTCTTCACCCCATGTACTCTAGGGCTATCCTGTGTAGGGTGAATCACTGTGGGGCCTCAGGACATTACGGCTAGTTCCTGAGCTCCCACCACCTGGGCCTTTGGGCCTTCCTGGTCCTTGTGTCACTGTCATCCCCCTCACCAGGATGATCGACTGGGTGTCCTGGCCCCTGGGGAAGAACATTGACAAGTGGATCATTGCACTGCTGAAGGGCTTGGCTGCTGTTAAGAAGTTCAGCATCTTGATTGAGGTTTCACTCGCCAAAATTGAGAAGGTTGGTGGGCCCCTCTCCTGGCCCCTGCTTAGGTTCCTTCTGGCCAGTCTCTTGCCAGGGACATTGTAGATCTGAGAGGCAGAGCACCGGGGCTCCCACCCAAACTCTCTGTGACTTGGGACAATTCACTGCCCCTCTCTGAGCCTCAGGTTTGCCCATTCTTCCCTCTGACTGCTCATTCAAGCGTGTCTGTGTAACTTTTCGGTGTCTGTCCATCCATGCAACTATCCATCCAATATCTAATATCTTGTCCACTTCACCGTTTGTCTGTTTGTCCAGGTGTGTGAGCGTCTTGGGGTTCTTGCTCTGGCATGGGTCTGCTGCTTCAGCTCCAGTGTGTCTGACCCCCCTCAGGCCTGTGGCTGCACTCAGCCTGGGGCGGTCCAGGCCTGGGGACTCCTGACGCGGGATTCTATTCCAGGTTTTCTCCAAGCTTCTGTACCCCATTGTCCGGGGAGCTGCCTTGTCTGTCCTCAAGTACATGCTCCTGACCTTTCAGCACTCCCATGAGGCCTTCCACCTGGTAAGGGCCCGTCCCTGTTGCATGTCCCACTGGTCTGGCTGCAGGCCAGACTAGCTGTTTTGGTTGGGGGTTCAGGGGTCAGGGCTTGAAACCCTTGATCTTAGGACTGGAGGACACTTGAAACCCTAATTTAGAGATAGGAAACTGAGGCCAGAGAATTTGTACGGCTTCTCCATGGGCCCATAGTGGAGTGACAAGTTAGAATGATAACAGCTAATGGTCCCTGGGTAACATCTATGTGCCAGTCATAGTGTTAAAGGCATTACTTATGTGCACGCACTTAACTGCCAAGAACAACTGCAAGAAGGAGGTCCTGCCATTTTCTCCACTTTTCAGCTGAGGAAATGAGTTTAGGGAGATTAAGTCCTTAGACACACAGCTAGTGAGCAGCATGGAAGGATTCTGGCCAAGTTGGGATGACTCCTGACCCAGTGCTCTTCCTGTACCCTGCTGCCTGCCAACAGCTGGGTGGCCTGCCTCCAGCTCAGGGCCCTTACTGCTGGCTTCGGGCCCTCCCTTGGGAAGGACAGCCTATGGTCTGGGGGCCGGCTTCCCCCTGCCAGCCTGCTGTGGACCTGCAGATGGGGCCGTGGATTCGAAGGCCCCGGTCAGAGCCGGAACTTCCTGCTTCCCGATTTGCTGCAGTGGGGGAAGCACAGAACCAGGGATTGGGGTGCTCAGGGTTGAGTCCCAGCTCTGCTCTTTGCCAGATGTGGTGGCCTTGGGCTAGGCACTTACCTCTCACAGGCTGAGCACAAGGTAAACTTCTCCCATAGTGGGACAGGGTTAAATGAGATGATATTTATCAAGAGCTTCCTCATACCAGGGACTTGACAGATGTTGGCTTCTTTCCATACTTGCCTGGGCTCCCCTGCTCCCAGGTCCTGGGGCCTGACTCTGTCCATCCTTGGGCCATGCTGCTGTGGCACTGCCATGGGTATAAAAGGTAGTGCTCCGTAGCACAGAGGTTTTGGATCCAGGCAGACCTGGTTCAGACTCCAGCTTCTCCCGTAAGCCACAGTGAAGTCCTCGCTGGAAGTCTTACTTAACTTCTCTATCTAGGAAATGGGGAGAACAGTCACGGCCACATCCAGTTATTGTGAAGGGGAAGCGCTTGACATGGATGCTTGGTGACAGAATGAGAGTTTTTGTCCACAGGTGGCTGGCCGCTCAGGCTCTGTCAGGGCTGACCACCCCCTGGCTCTGCTGCAGCCCCAGCATCATTGCGGGGTGGGCAAAGAGGCGCCGGTCACTCAGGCTTTCCGGCCGGCCAGTTGGCTAAGGCTTACTTGCTAGGGCTTGGATGTAGGCTTCCCCTCAACTGTGAGGAGAGAATGATTGGCCCCATTTTATGGGTGAAGAAATTGAGGCGGGGTGTCCTAGGTCACAGATCTAGTAAGGGGGGTCCCCTGCCTGCAGAGCTCAGAGCCCTGTGAGGGTCAGAGGGACGGAGGTCAGGTGGGCATAGCTCCCGCCTCGGAGCTCCGGGTGTGTGCGGCAGGGGCCAGCAGCCCCTGTCTCCGGGAACCGGTGCTGAGCCTGACCCCACTGTGCTCTCACAGCTCCTCCCTCACATCCCCCCCATGGTGGCCTCTCTGCTCAAGGAGGACTCCAACTCGGGGACCAGCTGCCTGGAGCAGCTGGCGGAGCTGGTCCACTGCATGGTGTTCCGGTTCCCGGGCTTCCCGGACCTGTATGAGCCCGTCATGGAGGCCATCAAGGTGAGTGGCAGCCCTCCACATCGACACAAGAGTTATTTTGGGCCTTGTTCGAGGCCAAATGACAGGTTGGCAGCTGCCCCCATTGCTGGGTCCCTGGCCGTCTCCCATCACTTCCTTGGCCCATCCTGTGCTTCAGGCATGCTGAGCTACCTGCCGTTCCCAGAGGGGTCATTCTCTTGTGATTGCTCTGGGCCTTTTTTTTTTTTTTTTAATTTATTCATTTTAGAGAGGAGAGGGAGAGACAGAGAGGAGGAGGGGGGGAGGAGCTGGAAGCATCAACTCCCATATGTGCCTTGACCGGGCAAGCCCAGGGTTTCAAACCGGTGAACTCAGCATTTCCAGGTCAACGCTTTATCCACTGCGCCACCACAGGTCAGGCGCTCTGGGCCTTTTCATTCGCCATTCTCTCTAACTGGAAACTCTTCCTTGTCTGCCTGGACCATTCCCCCATGTCCATGAGGGCTCTGCTTACGTATTTTCGTCCCTTAGGAAGCTTCCCTGATAACTCTCAGTACCTTCCCGAGGCTGGCCCAGGCTGGGTCAGGGTATCTCTGGGCTCCCACAGCCCCAGGATATCCCTCTGCACACATTGTCACTGTCTGTGTGTCTGTCTCCCGCTCCAGACCATGAGCACTCCAGAGCAGGTATTGTTTACAGTTGTTCACAGGACTTTACTAATCCCCTGTTCTGTGCCAGGCACAGACTGGGAACTGGGGACACAGCCATGAGTCACCTCCACTGAGGAGCTTTCAGCCTGGAAGCAGGTGACAAACTTCTATAAAAGGAGCTCTGATGTAAGCAGCTTATGAAATGCCTGTGAGGGTCAGCCAGGAGCAGTGAGAAGCCCGAGGTAGGAACGACCTCCAGTAGAGCAAGAGGGCTTCTGAACTGGGCTGGCTTGGCTGCTAGGCAGCCATCTGTAGATAGTACCACATTTGACAGTGTTTTCCCATATGTTTTCTAATGCTCTCAAGAGACCTCCCAAGCAGATGCTGCTGTTATTTGTTTTATAGATGGGGAAAATGAAGTTTGGAGAGGTCTGGTGACTTGTGCAAAGTCACGGAGATAGTGAGAGACACAGCCAGGCCTAGGTTGCGTCACAGAGAGGGCAGGTCCAAGCATGGGTGAAAGATAGCTAGGTAGGTGGCAGCCTTTTCAAAACCTCTGATCTGATTTCCAAGTCTGTAGCATGGCAGATAGATAACCTGAAAAGTGTCCCACTACAAAAGACCTAGGAATGCTTGTTAAAATATAACAGATATCTTTTCAAGTATGTAGCTGAACTTGCAAGAAAGTAAGGGGGAATCCCCAGGAGTCAAAAAAGGAAAACTGAGTTCCAGAATGGGAAGTGAGAGATGACGCTCTTTTGCTCTGGGTGGGGAGGGAGTGTGGTTAAGGTGGCCGCCTTAGGCAGCCAGGGCTGGAGCTGATGCGGACAGGAGGTGAGGCTTAGGGCCTGCCCCTGGTAGGGAGTTAGCTCTAATAGGCCCACAGAAACCAGGACCTAAGAAAGGCTTTACTGTTAGCAAGAGTTGATCTAGAAAATATATACATATGGTCCCAAATAAATGTTAAGGAAACTTTTCTGGCTTGGTCTGGGCCCTGCATTGGAAAACAAGAAATTTGCAATTAGTGGCCTGCCATCATGTCAGTTTAAGGGTTCAAATTCACACCATCTTAGGGTTTTGGAACCCCTAAGCTATACACTAACATTAAAAGTAGTCATAAACTGGCCCTGGCCAGTTGGCTCAGTGGTAGAGCGTTGGCCTGGCGTGCAAGAGTCCCAGGTTTGATTCCTGGCTAGGGCACACAGAAGCGCCCATCTGCTTCTCCACCCCTCCTCCTCTCCTTCCTCTCTGTCTCTCTCTTCCCCTCCTGCAGCCGAGGCTCCATTGGAGCAAAGTTGGCCCGGGTGCTGAGGATGGCTCTGTGGCCTCTGCCCCAGGCGCTAGAATGGCCCTGGTTGCAACAGAGCAATGCCCCAGATGGGCAGAGCATCGCCCCCTGGTGGGCATGCTGGGTGGATCCCGGTTGGGCGCATGTAGGAGTCTGTCTGACTGCCTCCCCCTTTCTAGCTTCAGAAAAATACAAAAAAAAAAAAAAATTAGTCATAAATTTAGGACAGAGGGAAAGGGAATGATAGAATGGGATAATCCTGAAGGGAAAGGGGGGAGGGCGCTGATGGGAGGGGGACAAGGGAGATGTTGAGGGGAATATGGGGGAGGGGGGATGCATTCGGGGCAACACTAGAATCTATGTAAACACAATAAATTAAATTTTTAAAAAAAGTCAAACTTGCAATACTCAGGTTTGCCTAGTTGAAACAAAAGAAACTGCTTTTAAACCACTAAGATAAGATTCTCCTGAAGATTTGAGTTTATAATTCAAAAATTACAAAACATCCAAGGGAACAATCTACTGTGAGTGCGAGTTGGTAGATACAACAAACAAAATCTTTGACAGTTACTGGGATCTTTTCAGTTTTTTCAACTTAACATAAGGAGTTTAAGGCCATGGTCAGGTAGCTCAGTTGGTTAGAGCATCGTCCGGATATGCAAAGGTTGTGGGTTTGATCCCAGGTCAGGGCAGATACAAGAATAACCAATGAAGGCATAAATAAGTTGAACAACAAATCAATGTATCTCTCCCCTTCCTTCTTTCCCTTCCCCCTCCCCCTTTCCCCTCCCCTCCTCCCCCTCCCCCTCCTCCCCTCTCTCCCTCCTTATCCCCTCCTCTCCACCTCCCCTCCCCTCTTTCCCACCTTCCTCTCTTCCTCCCCCTCCCCCTCTCCCTCTCTCCCCTCCCCTCCTCCCCTCTCTCCCTCCTTTCCCCCTCCTCTCCACCTCCCCTCTCCTCTTTCCCACCTCCCTCTCTTCCACCCCCTCCCCCTCTCTCCCTCTCCCTCTTCTCTCTCCTCCCTCCTCCTCCCCTCCCCTCTCTCTCACCCCTCTCTCCCTCCTCCCACCCCCTTCTCCCTCCCCCATCTCCCCTCTCTCTCTCCCCCATCCTGTCCTCTCTCCACCCCCTTCCCTCTCTTCCCCTTCCAGTTTCTTCTCTTGCTCCCCTCCACCCTCCTCTTGCTGCTTCTCTCTCTCTCTTTTTTTTTTTTAATAAATTTTTATTAATGGTAATGGGATGACATTAATAAATCAGGGTACATATATTCAAAGAAAACATGTCTAGGTTATTTTGTCATCAAATTATGTTGCAAACCCCTCGCCCAAAGTCAGATTGTCCTCCGTCACCCTCTATCTAGTTCTCTGTGCCCCTCCCCCTCCCTCTAACTCTCTCCCTCCCTCCCTCCCATGTCCTCCCTCCCCCCCCACCCTTGGTAACCACCACACTCTTGTCCATGTCTCTTAGTCTCATTTTTATGTTCCACCAATGTATGGAATCATGTAGTTCTTGTTTTTTTCTGATTTACTTATTTCACTCCTTATAATGTTATCAAGATCCCACCATTTTGCTGTAAATGATCTGATGTCATCATTTCTTATGGCTGAGTAGTATTCCATAGTGTATATGTGCCACATCTTCTTTATCCAGTCTTCTATTGAAGGGCTTTTTGGTTGTTTCCATGTCTTGGCCACTGTGAACAGTGCTGCAATGAACATGGGGCTACATGTGTCTTCACGTATCGATGTTTCTGAGGTTTTGGGGTATATACCCAGTAGAGGGATTGCTGGGTCATAAGGTAGTTCTATTTTCAGTTTTTTGAGGAACCACCATACTTTCCTCCATAATGGTTGTACTACTTTACAGTCCTACCAACAGTGAATGAGGGTTCCTTTTTCTCCACAGCCTCTCCAACATTTGCTAATACCCGTCTTGTTGATAATAGCTAATCTAACAGGAGTGAGGTGGTATCTCATTGTAGTTTTGATTTGCATTTCTCTAATAACTAATGAAGCTGAGCATCTTTTCATATATCTGTTGGCCATTTGTATCTCTTCCTGGGAGAAGTGTCTGTTCATGTCCTCTTCCCATTTTTTATTGGATTGTTTGTTTGTTTGTTGTTGAGTTTTATGAGTTCTTTGTAAATTTTGGATATTAGGCCCTTATCTGAGCTGTCGTTTGAAAATATCAGTTCCCATATAGTTGGCTGTCTGTTTATTTTGATATCAGTTTCTCTTGCTGAGCAAAAACTTTTAATTCTGATGTAGTCCCATTCATTTATCTTTGCCTTCACTTCTCTTGCCATTGGAGTCAAGTTCATAAAATGTTCTTTAAAACCCAGGTCCATGATTTTAGTACCTATGTCTTCTTCTATGTACTTTATTGTTTCAGGTCTTATATTTAGGTCTTTGATCCATTTTGAATTAATTTTAGTACACGGGGACAGGCTGTAGTCGAGTTTCATTCTTTTGCATGTGGCTTTCCAGTTTTCCCAACACCATTTGTTGAAGAGGCTTTCTTTTCTCCATTGTGTGTTGTTGGCCCCTTTATCAAAGATTATTTGACCATATATATGTGGTTTTATTTCTGGGCTTTCTATTCTGTTCCATTGGTCTGAGTGTCTATTTTTTTGCCAATACCATGCTGTTTTGATTATCGTGGCCCTATAATATAGTTTAAAGTCAGGTATTGTAATGCCCCCAGCTTCATTCTTTTTCCTTAGGATTGTTTTGGCTATTCGGGGTTTTTTATAGTTCCATATAAATCTGATGATTTTTTGTTCCATTTCTTTAAAAAATCTCATAGGGATTTTGATGGGAATTGCATTAAATTTGTATATTGCTTTGGGTAATATGGCCATTTTGATTATATTTATTCTTCCTATCCAAGAACAAGGAATATTTTTCCATCTCATTGTATCTTTTTCGATTTCCCTTAACAATGCTTTGTAATTTTCATTATATAGGTCCTTTACGTTCTTTGTTATGTTTATTCCTAGGTATTTTATTTTTTTTGTTGCAATCGTGAAGGGGATTATTTTTTTGAGTTCGTTTTCTAATATTTCATTGTTGGCATATAGAAAGGCTATGGACTTTTGTATGTTAATTTTGTATCCTGCGACCTTACTGTATTGGTTTATTGTTTCTAATAATCTTTTTGTGGAGTCCTTCGGGTTTTCGATGTATAGGATCATATCATCAGCAAAAAGTGATAGCTTTACTTCTTCTTTTCCGATATGGATGCCTTTTATTTCTTTGTCTTGTCTGATTGCTCTGGCCAGAACTTCTAGCACCACGTTGAATAAGAGTGGAGAGAGTGGACAACCCTGTCTTGTTCCTGATTTAAGGTAGAAAGTCCTCAGTTTTATGCCGTTTAATAGGATGTTGGCTGATGGTTTATCATATATGGCCTTTATCATGTTGAGATATTTTCCTTCTATACCCATTTTGTTGAGAGTCTTAAACATAAAATTGTGTTGTATTTTATCAAAAGCCTTTTCTGCATCTATTGATAAGATCATGTGGTTTTTGTTCTTTGTTTTGTTGATATGGTGTATTACGTTAACCGTTTTGCGTATGTTGAACCATCCTTGAGATTCTGGGATGAATCCCACTTGATCATGATGTATTATTTTTTTAATATGTTGTTGTATTCGGTTTGCCAGTATTTTGTTTAGTATTTTAGCATCTGTATTCATTAGAGATATTGGTCTGTAGTTTTCTTTCTTTGTGCCATCCTTGCCAGGTTTTGGTATGAGGGTTATGTTGGCCTCATAAAATGTGTTTGGAAGTATTGCTTCTTCTTCAATTTTTTGGAAGACTTTGAGTAGAATAGGAACCAAGTCTTCTTTGAATGTTTGATAGAATTCGCTAGTATAACCGTCTGGGCCTGGACTTTTATTTTTGGGGAGATTTTTAATAGTTTTTTCTATTTCCTCCCTGCTGATTGGTCTGTTTAGGCTTTCTGCTTCTTCATGACTCAGTCTAGGAAGGTTGTATTGTTCTAGGAATTTATCCATTTCTTCTAGATTGTTGTATTTGGTGGCATATAATTTTTCATAGTATTCTACAATAATTCTTTGTATATCTATGATGTCTGTGGTGATCTCTCCTCTTTCATTTTGGATTTTATTTATTTGAGTCCTGTGTCTTTTTTCCTTGGTGAGTCTTGCCAAGGGTTTGTCAATTTTGTTGATCTTTTCAAAGAACCAGCTCCTTGTTTTATTGATTTTATCTATAGTTTTTCTGTTCTCTATTTCATTTATTTCTGCTCTGATTTTTATTATCTCCTTTCTTCGGCTGGTTTTGGGTTGTCTTTGTTCTTCTTTTTCTAGTTCCTTAAGGTGTGAAGTTAAGTGGTTTACTTCGGCTCTCTCTTGTTTGTTCATATAGGCCTGAAGTGATATGAACTTTCCTCTTATTACTGCTTTTGCTGCATCCCAGAGATTCTGATATGTCGTATTTTCATTTTCATTTGTCTGTATATATCTTTTGATTTCTGCGCTTATTTCTTCTTTGACCCATTCATTTTTTAGAAGTATGTTGTTTAGTTTCCACATTTTTGTGGGTTTTTCCCCCTCTTTTTTGCAGTTGAATTCTAGTTTCAAGGCTTTATGATCAGAAAATATGCTTGGTACAATTTCAATTTTTCTAAATTTGCTGATATTGTCTTTGTGGCCCAACATATGGTCAATTCTTGAGAATGTTCCATGTACACTAGAGAAAAATGTATACTCTGTCGCTTTGGGATGAAGTGTCCTGTAGATGTCTATCATATCCAGGTGTTCTAGTATTTCGTTTAAGGCCACTATATCTTTATTGATTCTCTGTTTGGATGACCGATCTAGAGCCGTCAGCGGTGTATTGAGGTCTCCAAGTATGATTGTATTTTTGTTAGTTTTTGTTTTAAGGTCAATAAGTAGCTGTCTTATATATTTTGGTGCTCCTTGGTTTGGTGCATATATATTAAGGATTGTTATGTCTTCTTGATTCAACTTCCCCTTAATCATTATGAAATGACCATTTTTGTCTCAGTACTTTTTCTGTCTTGTAGTCAGCATTATTAGATATGAGTATTGCTACGCCTGCTTTTTTTTGGGTGTTGTTTGCTTGGAGTATTGTTTTCCAGCCTTTCACTTTGAATTTGTTTTTATCCTTGTTGCTTAGATGTGTTTCTTGTAGGCAGCATATAGTTGGATTTTCTTTTTTAATCCATTCTGCTACTCTGTGTCTTTTTATTGGTAAGTTTAATCCATTTACAGTTAGTGTAATTATTGACACTTGTGTGTTCCCTACTGCCATTTTATAAATTGCTTTCTGTTAGTTTTGTATCTAGTTTGATTCTTCTCTTTTGTTTTTCTATCATTTGTTTTTGTTTGTTTGTGTTCCATACTTCTTTCCTCTGTTGCTACCTTTTTTTTTTTTTTAATTTTATTTATTCATTTTTTTTTAGAGAGGAGAGAGATAGGGAGAGAGAGAGACAGAGAGGCGGGGGGAGAGAGACAGGGGGGAGGAGCTGGAAGGATCAACTCCCATATGTGCCTTGACCAGGCAAGCCCAGGGTTTCGAACCGGCGACCTCAGCATTTCCAGGTCGACGCTTTATCCACTGTGCCACCACAGGTCAGGCTGTTGCTACCTTTTTTAAGTCAAGTGTTTTTGTGGTGGTTTTTTTAAGGGTGGTTACCATTAAGTAATGAAAAGGGTACCTACCATATTCATTGTAGTACCCTATCTTATAAGTATTTCTGCACTTCATCATCCTTTGCTACTGTTAATCTCCATCCTCTCCCCCCTTTTTTTCCTTTGTTGTCACAGTTTAAGTTTGGTTTTATTGTGTTCTTGGTGGAGCTGTTACTTGTGGTGTTGTTTTCTTTTGATCTTTGAATCTGGTTGGAAAACCCCCTTTAGTATTTCCTGGAGTGGGGGCTTTCTGTTGATAAATTCTCTCATCTTTTCTGTATTTGTGAATGTTTTTATATCTCCTTCATACTTGAAGGATAGCTTTGATGGGTATAGTATTCTTGGCTGAAAGTTCCTCTCTTTCAGGGCTTTAAATATTGGGGTCCACTCTCTTCTAGCTTGTAGAGTTTCTGCTGAGAAATCTGATGATAATCTAATAGGCCTTCCTTTATATGTTGTACTCTTCTTTTCCCTGGCTGCCTTGAGAATTTTTTCTTTGTCATTGGTTTGTGTCATCTTTATTATGATATGCCTTGGAGTGGGTTTGTTGGGGTTAAGAAAACTTGGTGTTCTGTTTGCTTCTTGAATTTGAGGCTTTAGTTCCTTCCACAGGCTTGGGAAGTTCTCGTCTATTATTTGTTTGAGTATATTCTCCATTCCATTTTCTTTCTCTTCTCCCTCTGATATACCTATTATTCTTATGTTATTCTTTCTGATGGAGTCAGACAATTCCTGTAGGGCTTTCTCGTTTTTTATTATTTTTGAGTCTCTTTCTTCTTCTCTCTGTTGTGCCTCAAGTTGTTTGTCTTCTATTTCACTAATCCTATCTTCAATCTGGGCTGTTCTGTTAGCTAAGCTTGTTACCCTCGTTTTTCAGCTCGTGAATTGAGTTTTTCATTTCTGTTTGATTTGTTTTTATAGTTTCAATTTCCTTGGTAATATATTCTTTGTGTTCATTGAGTTGTTTTCTGATCTCCCTATATTGCCTTTCTGTGTTTTCTTGTATATCTCTGAGTATTTTTAAGATTTCTATTTTAAATTCTCTGTCATTTGGCTCCAAGGCTTCCAATATGTTAAGTCTTTTCTCCATAGATTTTTCCACATCTATTTGTGTTACCTCTCTTTCTTTTGTATCCATAATATTCGATTTCCTCTTTCTTATCGGCATCTGAGGGTGGTCTTATTGATAGCACTAATTAGAATTAATAAAGAGTAAAAAGTAAAAAAAAAAAAAAAAAAAAAAAGGTAAAACACCCCACAAAAAAAAACAGTAATAATTTATTATTTCCCCCTTTTTTTCTCTCTTCTCTTTCCCTCCTCTCCCCTCCTCAGGGAAATATCGTGCCTATAATGGAGGGCCTGATTTGGGGTGAAGAGTTCAAAGGGCAAAAAAAGGGAGTAGGGACCTACTAAATGCAAAAAAAAAAAAAAGGAAGAAAATCTTAGACAAGCATAAGATGATTTGCTTGTAAGTGATGGTCAACTAAGAGATATAATGAGAGGGATAAGAGGGAACCAGAAAAAAGGACCAAAAAAGAATAATAAAGAAGAAAAAATAAAAATAATAAGTAAAAATCTGTTGTATTAAGTGGAGCAAAGACTAAATACAATGGAGACCTTGGGTTGCGAGGACCCAAAATGCCACAAAAATAAACAAACAAGAAAAAAAAAATAAAAACAAAAGCAAAAAAGAGAAATAAAGCCAAAAAAAAGCCTTGAGTCCCAAATTAACTAATTTGTTTGTGATTGAGGATTATATGGGAGGAAAGTAAAATGAGAAAAGAAAAAACGAATAGAAAGGAAAAAATAAGAAAAAGAGAAAAACGAAGGAAGGAATAAAATAGGAAGAGAAAAAAACAAAATAAAGCAAGACAAAAAAAACCAAAAAACAAAAGAGGAGAGAGTGAGAGTTAAGTGTTTTGGAGTATAACCTTAAAGGAGGGTGAGGATGAAGAAGAAAAATAAAATGCAACACTCATGGGTAGTGTAGTTCAAGAAAGGGGAAGCATAAGATGGGCAGAGAATAGAAGGACCGAGGTGGAGGAAATAAAGGCAAAAAGATAGAAGAAACAAACAACAACAACAACAAAAAATTAGTGGATCAAGTTGTAAAGTCTGTGGGTTTTTCTTGATTTTGAGAGGTTAACTTCTTCCTTTTTCTTTTCTCTCCCTCTTCCTGGTCGGTGACTCTGTACCCCAGGCTCTGCCCCTGTGTCACTCTTAGGTAGGGATTTGCAGTTGATGGGATTCTATGGCAATGTCATATAATTGGCTTTAGTCTTGCTGGAAGTAAAGGCTTGTTGGCGTTTGCAGGGTCCAACGATGAGAGAGTTTGCTTTCCTGGATTGTCTCTCCTAGTCCCCCCTTTCTGAATTAGCAGCCTGGTGATCCAGCTATAAGGCTGCAACTGCTTCTGCCTGGGGAGTAAGAGGCTCAAAGAGCTGGGAAATCCCCACTCTATCCCCACTCAGTGCAAGGCTTTGGGAAAGGCTCTGACAGTCAGGGTCTCCAGTGTAATCAGGCGGGGGTGGGAGTCAATTGTTGTCAAGGTGACTGTTCAGCGCCTATCACTTAGTTGGACCTCTCAACCAGGCTTTCCACACTTTGTAGCCTGTTTTTGCAGGGAAGAAGAGGCACTAGTCTCTGCTTACAACTAGTGTAGTATAGACCTTATTATCTGCCAAGTCCTTCTTGTTAGCGTTTATCCCTGAATATGGAGGCTCTATCAATCAGAAGTTGCCCCCGCCCCTTTAGCGAGAGGCACTAAAAAATATCACGCCTCTTGTCTTGGATCGCTGAACTGAGAGAGATCTTATCAATTAGAACCGAGGGTGCGCAGATTTCATGGGTTAAGCTAATTTCAGTGATTGGGACGCAGCTGTGTTTCCGAAGGTATTTTAGGCTGCCTGCGCGCGCCCCTCCCCCAACGCTTGATTGTTAGCTTGAATGGCTGGGTGAGGTGCCCCGCCCACGGAGAGAATCTCCCAAGCCTCTCCCGCTCGCCCCGCCGCTGGCGGCTGGACCGCACCAGGCGCAGGATAATGGAGCCCCCTGGGTGTGCGGGCCAGCAGGGCGCCCTGGGCGCGTGGAATGCCCAAGGCACGCGCGCGAATGGGGCGCTCCGGGCACCGGTGGCCGGCGACCCCCACTCGCAGTGTGCGTGCCGCTGGGAACGTCAGCGGTGCTCAACCGGACCGGGCGCGCGCACGGCTGCTCGCGGCGGCTCGCGGCGGCTGCTCGCGGCGGCTCGCGGCTCCCGAGTGTGGGCTGACTCACCACAGGCGCACTTCCTTGCGGTTTGAAAGAACGTCCCTGTGGTAAATTTCTCCACACCCTCCTCTCTCAGATTCAAGTGATAACAGTCCTTTCGCTATCAGTTTGTGTGGAACTCCGGAATGCTCCAAGGATAAATTTTTCTGTTTCTAGTTGATAAATTTGTTGTGATTTAGGGGAGAGCTGTCGGACGCGCTGCTCACGGCGCCATTTCCGTGACGTCACTCCTGCTTCTCTTTCTCAAAAAAACTACTTAAACAAGAGAAAGAGTTTAATAGAGCTCACATACAAAAAGGGTTGGCGTGCTAGGTTGTGAGTCCCTGTCACTGGGGGTAGGTAAGCAGAGGAGAGAGGACTTCCACTCATTAGAAATGACTTACTTGCTTCTGCTAGATTATGAACTTCTGGGCAGGGATACATGTTATTTTCATCTCTGGGCCCAATAAATGTCTGTGAGTGAATGCGTGTATCTGTAATGTGAAGAACTCTGTCACAGAGATGTGAACCGGGAGACAGAGCATGGTCCTGCACTGGGGATGGAGGGAAACCCGTCCTGGGTGAGACCTGGGCTGGGCTGCTCAGGGCTATGATCTGAGCCCAGGGCCAGTACCTGCACCGCGAGGTGCAGAGAGGTGGGCTTCATAAGACAGGCGCAGATAGTGTGGGGACCCCATTTGAGAAGATCCTGAAAACTCTTATAAAGAGAGGTTAGGGGCTAGACCTTGAGGGGTGGGGACCAGCAAGGGGAAAGGTGAGGAGGCGGGAATGTGCAAGTCCAGTTTGGTGGTAATGTGTGGTACGGTGAGACCAGTGAGGGCAGCAGATCAGAGCCTGGCAAACCAGGCTGGGTGACTGCTTCATCCAGCAGACCTGGGCTTTTCAAATGTTTCCACTGAGCAACTTGAGTCGGAGGAGGAGACTTACCCCAAGCAGCCTGACAGGAGCTCAGAGTTTCTCTAAACTCTCATTGTTCTTCAAAGGTTCAACTATAGATTCCATAATTACACTTGTTTTAATATAAACATGTTTCTCACTTGAATATTAGAGAACCTAGCCCCAGGAAGATGTGCTACTTTTGTCCTGTGGCTGTGGATACCCCTCGGTACAAGCCAGTGTGCACCGCTAAAGCCTGCAGGGGTTACTGTGTTGGAGAATCTTTCACATGTGTCCCACGAGGACATCCTTCTTGTACCGAGGCTCCTTTATAAACAAAGTCTGGAAATTTCTCTGACATAGACAGTTGTATTGGTTATGGCAGTTTCTTCGGGAGCTGTGGTCCTTGCTAAGGGAGCCATTGAATGTGAAATTCCAGTAACATTTGGAACTTGAGAGTTAGTATATTTGGAAGTTCTTGTTTTATTTCCCTAAGAGGACAAAGTGACCTTCTTTGGGAAAATGGCATTTGAGGGTTTTTTCTCTTGTGGATAATTTTACATCTTCTATGTGTGTGTGTGTATGTGTGTGTGTGGGGGTTCTGCCTGCCTTTTTGTGCCTATTTGTTCGTGTTGTGTGGACTGGGGATTGGAGAGGGTAAGAAGAAGAGAAGGGAAGGGACTGGACTGAGAGAGACCGTGCTGAGCCCACAACTCCTGTTTCACCTTTGGCAGCGCCTGCATTTCTGATTGTCTGTGAGAGATGACTCGCTAATCTGATACATGATCGAGGCGGCCCTGACGAATGACTGAGCAGAAGTGTTGAAGCACTGCTTGAGCCTGACCTCCACAGTGGGAGACCAGTGCTCTCGGCCGGGCTGGTTTGAGCTCTGGAGCCCTGAGCAAATCTAGGGACTGTGCTCAGGATCTGGAAGTCAGAGCAGGGCAGGAGGAACTATTCTGAATGTCACTTAATCTACTAAGGAACTCTACACGATGCTTAGGTGCTTTTCTTTACAATACGCCGCTATTAGAGCTACTGCTCGGTAATATTCTTGAAGGTGCAGCTGTCTAATTTGAACAGGGTAATGAGTAGGAAAGCTTGTTGATTCCTGAGCCTGTGACCAAGGACCCATACCTCAGACCCGTGGGATTCTCCCACCGTCCTGACGTCCTCACGGTAGGATCAAGTTCCAGGGGGGTAACTAATTCAAAAGAGCCGACTCTGCAGACTTAAACATATTGATGGAGAAGCAGGAGCCTTGCTGTGTGCAAGCACTCCGAAAGCCCAGAGTGCCAGGCTGACAGCAGGTGGAGGATCCTCACTTGACAAAGGAGGAAACTGAGGCCCAGGGAGGTTAACGGTCTCAGGCTCACCGACCATGGCCAGACAGGTAGTGAGGACAAGAGTCGGGACTAGGATTGAGATTTTGACAACACTGGATCTGACCTTTGGGCCCGTGCTGTCATTGCTCAGAATCTGTCATGCCCTGGGCTCTTCTAGGAATGTACAGATTCTTCACTTACTACCTGTATGTTCCTGGAAAAGTCTTTGTCTGAGTCTTAGTTTTTTCATCTGTTGAATGGGGATTTCACTACCTTCTTCAGGCAGTTGGGTCATGGAAGATCATGTAGGAAGTGAGAAGCTAGAATAAGTTTGGAAACAGGAGCCTATTCATACACATCTATAGAACATTTGTGGGGCAGTGTGCTTGGGTGACTGTGGTGTAGGCTGTAGTCCAAGAAGGCTTCCCAGAGGAGGTGATATTTTTAGAGCTGACCCTGGTACCCACTTTCCTGCCGGCTTGTTCCCTCCTAGGACCTCCACATTCCCAACGAGGACCGCATCAAGCAGCTGCTTGGGCAGGATGCCTGGACCTCACAGAAGAGCGAGCTGGCTGGCTTCTACCCTCGGCTCATGGCCAAGTCAGACACGGGCAAGATTGGTTTAATCAATCTGGGCAACACATGCTACGTGAACAGCATCCTTCAGGCCTTGTTCATGGCTACTGAGTACGTGCTGCTTTTGAATTCCCTGTCTGTCCCTGCTTCTTTCACTTGGGTTCCCTGGTGTGTGAGGATGAGGATGGGGGCTGGAGGAGGTGAGTCCTGCTTTGCATTGTTGGCATAATTCCCTGCCTACTGTGGGTACGTGAAGGACAGGCGAGGCACCCAGAGGTCTCCAGGCCCTGCCGAGGCGGTTGGTGGAGACTGGATGGGCACTGGAGATGGGGCTCCAGGCGTGAGCTGCAGTGGGGAGGGGTTGGTGAGCAGAACTGACTTTTCTCCTAGAGTCCATGGAGTGGATTGTCTTCAAGAGTAGAGCTCCCCCTCATCCTGATATTAGATGTCCCCTCTAACCCCCACTCCCCGAACTCCCCATTTACTAAAACAAAACCTTTATTGTCGGTGGCTACCTTTCCAGCTTATGGCTTACTTAAAAATCGCTCAGGGTTTCAGCCACAGAAGTAGACTGACTGCTTTTTCTTCCTTCAATTTTCTTTTTTTGTTGTTGTTGTGTGTTAAAATGCACATAATATAAAATTTACCTTCTTAAACATTTTTAAGTTCAGTGGTATAAATATATTAAAGTTGTTGTGCCACCACCACCATTCATTACCATAACTCTTTTCATTTTATAAATCTGAAACTGTATCTATTATTAAACAATAACTTCCCATATTTTCATTCTCCCCTCCCCCCAGCCACTATTAAATTTTGTCACTGATTTTGTCTCTATTCTAAGTACCTCATATAAGTGGAACCATACAGTATTTGTCTTCAAGATTTATCCATATCGTGGCGTATTTCAGAATTTCTTTCCATTTATTTATTTATTTATTTATTTATTTATTTATTTATTTATTTGCAGAGACGGAGAGAGAGTCAGAGAGAGGGATAGATAGGGACAGACAGGAACGGAGAGAGATGAGAAGCATCAATCATCAGTTTTTTGTTGTGACACCTTAGTTGTTCATTGATTGCTTTCTCCTATGTGCCCTGACCACAGGCCCTCAGCAGACCGAGTAATCCCTTGCTCGAGCCAGTGACCTTGGGCTCAAGCTGGTGAGCCCTGCTCAAACCCGATGAGCCCGCACTCAAGCTGGTGACCTTGGGGGTCTCGAATCTGGGTCCTCCATGTCCCAGTCCGATGCTCTATCCACTGCGTCACTGCCTGGTCGGGCAGAATTTCTTTCCTTTTTTTTTTTTTCTTTTTTCATTTTTCTGAAGCTGGAAACAGGGAGAGACAGTCAGACAGACTCCCGCATGCGCCCGACCGGGATCCACCCGGCACGCCCACCAGGGGCGACGCTCTGCCCACCAGGGGGCGATGCTCTGCCCATCCTGGGCGTCGCCATGTTGCGACCAGAGCCACTCTAGCGCCTGGGGCAGAGGCCACAGAGCCATTCCCAGCTCCCGGGCCATCTTTTGCTCCAATGGAGCCTTGGCTGCGGGAGGGGAAGAGAGAGACAGAGAGGAAAGCGCGGCGGAGGGGTGGAGAAGCAAATGGGCGCTTCTCCTGTGTGCCCTGGCCGGGAATCGAACCCGGGTCCTCCGCACACTAGGCCGACGCTCTACCGCTGAGCCAACCGGCCAGGACCAGAATTTCTTTCCTTTTAAAGGTTGACTATTCTACTGTCTGTATAAACCACATTTTGGTAATCTGTTCATTGGTCCTTGTACACTGGAGTTGCTTCCATGTTGAGCTATTGTGAATAATGGTGCTGTGAACATGGGTGTACAACTGTTTCTTCAAGACCCTCCTTTCACTTCTTTTGAGTATGTACCCAGAAGTGGAATTATATTTTTAACTGTGACAGAGACAGAGAGAGGGACACACAGACAGGAAGGGAGAGAGATGAGGAGCATCAAGTCTTTGTTGCAGCACCTTAGTTGTTCATTGAATGCTTTCTTATTTGTGCCTTGACGGGGGGCTATAGCAGAGCAAGTGATCCCTTGCTCAAGCCAGCAACCTTGGGCTCATGCCAGTGACCTTGGGATTCAATCCAGCGACCTTTGGGCTCAAGCCAGTGACCATGGGGTCATATCTATGTTCCCTTGCTCAAGCCAGTGACCCTGCTCTCAAGCCCGTGCTCAAGCCAGATGAGCCTGTGCTCAAACTGGTGACCTTGCGGTTTCGAACCTGGGTCCTTAGTGTCCCAATCCAACACTCTATCCACTGTGCCACCGCCTGGTCAGGCTATATTTTTAATTTTTTGATGAACCACCCTACCGTTTTCCATACTGGATGCACCATTTTACATTTCCATCAACAGTGCACAGGGTTCTGGTTTCTCCACATTCTGACCATCACTTACTTTTTTGTTGTTTGTTTTTTGATTTTTTGGTAGTTGCCATCCTAATGGTGAGGTGGTATCGTTGTGGTTTTGATTTACATAATACCTGTTTGATTTGATAATACCCTAATGATTCATGATGTTGAGCATGTTTACATTTGCTTATTAACTGTTTGTATATTTTCTTTAGAGAAATGTCTGTTGAAGTCCATTGCCTGTTTTTGAATTGGGTTTTTTTGTTGAGTTTTGGAGTTCTCTATATATTATGGATATTAATCCCTTATCAGTTATGTTATTTGCAATTTTTTTTCCCAGTCTGCGAGTTGCCTTTTTACTCTATGGACAGGTTTTTTTCTTTTTGTTATTGAAAAAGGTTGCTTTTGGCCCTGGCCAGTTGGCTCAGTGGTAGAGTGTTGGCCTGGTGTATGGATGTCCCTGGTTTGATTCCCGGTCAGAGCACACAGGAGAATCACCCATCTGCTTCTTCATCCCTCCCCTTCTCGTTTCTTTCTCTCTCTTTCTCCCTCTTCTCTCTCTCTCCCTCTCCTGCAGCCATGGCTCAATTGGAGTGAATTAGCCCCAGGCTCTGAGGATGGCTTCATAGCCTCTGCCTCTAGGCGCTAAGTAGAGCTAGGTTGCTGAGCAATGGAGCAACGCCCAGATGGGCTTGCTGGGTCAATCCCAGTTGGGACACATGTGGGAGTCTGTCTGCTTCCCCTCTTCTCACTGAATTTAAAAAAGGTTGCTTTTTAGTTACTTATTATTGCTTATTGAGATATAATTGACATTAACATATTAAGTTCAGATATACAACATGATTTGACTTATGTATGTTTTACTAAATGATACTATAAGTCTGGTTAACATATATCACTACTACACATAACTACACATCTTTTCTTGTGATAGAAACTTTTAAGATTTACTCTTAGCAACTTTCAAATATGCAATAAAATATCTATTAACTGTAGTCATCATGCTGTACCTTACATTCCCCATGACTTATTTAGAACTGGAAGTTTGTACCTTTTGACCCCTTCACCTGTTTATTCCACTCACCACTGCTCACCCCTGGCAACCAACGGTTTGTTTTCTGAACCTATGAGTTTATTTTTTTGAGCTTCCACATATAAATTTGCTCATAAAATATTTGTCCTTTTCTGTCTTACTTATTTTACTTAACATAATGCTCTCTAGGTTTATTTAGTTGTCACAATGACAGGATTTCCCTTTTTGTCATGGCTGAATAATAATCCATATATATTGTATATAGTTTTTCTTTATCCATTCATCTCTCAGTGGACGCTTTAAATTGTTCCCATATATTGGGTGTTATAAATACTGCTTACAGTGAACATGGGGGCATATATGTCTTTTCAAAGTAGTGTTTTTGTTTTCTTTGGATAAATACATAGGAGTGGAATTGCTGGAACATATGGTAGTTTCATTTTTAATTATTATTATTTTTATTTATGACAGAGACAGAGCCAGAGAGAGGGACAGACAGACAGGAAGGGAGAGAGCCAAGAAGCATCAATTCCTCATTGCAGCACCTTAGTTGTTCATTGATTGATTTCTTATATGTGCCTTGACCGAAGGGCCAGAGCAGACAGAATGACCCCTTGCTCGAGCCAGCAACCTTGGGCTCAAGCTGGTGAGCCTTGCTCAAATCAGATGAGCCCGTGCTCAAGCTGATGACCTTGGGGTTTTGAACCTGGATCCTCCACGTCCCAGTCCAATGCTCTATTCACTGTGCCACCGCCTGGTAAGGCTAATTTTTAATTTTTTGAGGAACCTTTATACTGTTTTTCATAGTGGCTGCACCAACTTACATTCCTACTGACAGCGCACAAGTGTTCCTTTTCCTCATCCTCGCCAGCACTTGTTTCTTGTCTTTTTGATAATAGCCATTCTAACGGGTATGAGGTGGTATCTCAGTGTGGTTTTGATTTGCATTTCCCTGGTGATATTGAGACCTTTTGCATGTCTTCTTTGAAAAAATGTCTGTCAGATGCCCTGCCTATTTTTTAATCAGATTATTTTTTTGCTATGGGTTGTATGGGTTCTTTATATATTTTGGATATTAACCCTTTATCAGATATATGATTTGGCAAATGCTTTCTCTCATTCATGGGTTGCTTTTCATTTTTTTGATGGTTTCCTTGGCTATGCGGAAGCTTTTTAGTTTAATGTAGTTCTACTTGTTTTTATTGCCTTTGCTTTTGGTGTCAGATCCAAAACCATCATCATCAGGACCAATGTCAAGGAGCTTATAGCCTGTGTTTTCTTATAGGAGTTAGATGTCTTCAGGTCTTACACTCAATTCGTTAATAAAAGAGAGAGAGAGAGAGAGAGAGAGAGAGAGGAGGAGAGATAAAGAGGGAGAGGGGAGAGACAAGAAGCATCAACTCTTAGGTGCTTCATCTTAGTTGTTTTTTTATTGCTTCTCATACATGCCTTGACTGGGGGGCTCCAGCTGAGGCAGTGACCCCTTGTTCAAGTGGTGATCTTTGGGTTCTAGCCTGTGACCTTGGGGTTTTGAACCAGGACCCTCAGCATCCTAGGCCAACACTCAATCCACTGTGCCACCATCGGTCAAACTATATTTAATTCTTAATTAATTTTGAATTGATATTTGTGTATGGTGTAAGATAGTAGTCCAGTTTCTTTTGCATACAGTTGTTCAGTTTTTCCAACACCATTTATTGAAGTAAATATCCTTTCCCCATTGAACATTCTTTTTTCTTTTTTATTTCTTTGAAGCTGGAAACGGGGAGAGACAGTAAGACAGACTCCCGCATGCGCCCGACTGGGATCCATCCGGCACGCCCACCAGGGGACGACGCTCTGCCCCTCTGGGGCGTCGCTCTGTCGTGATCAGAGCCACTCCAGCGCCTGGGGCAGAGGCCAAGGAGCCATCCCTAGTGCCCGGGCCATCTTTGCTCCAATGGAGCCTCGCTGCGGGAGGGAAAGAGAGAGACAGAGAGGAAGCCATTGAACATTCTTGGTTCTTTTGTTGTGCGTTAATTGACCATATATGAATGGACTTATTTTGGGGCACTGTATTCTGTTTCATTGGTATGTATGTATGTTTTTATGCAAAACACCATACTGTTTTGATTACGATAGCTCTGTAATATAATATAGTTTGAAATCAGGAAGCATAATACCTCCAGCTCTGTTCTTTCTCAAGATTGCTGTGACTATTCAGAGTCTCTTGTGGTTCCATACAAATTTTAGGATTTTTTTTTCTATTTCTGTGAGAAATGCCATTGGAATTTTGATAGGGATGTCATTGAAATCTATCTATAAATTGCTTTGTGTTATGTGGACATTTTAACAATGTAATTCTTTTTATTCATGAGCACAGTATATCCTTCCATTTATTTGTATTTTCTTCAATTTCTTTCTTCAATGTCTCATAGTTTTCCAAGTACTGGTCTTGTATCTCCTTGGTGAAATTTATTCCTAGGTATTTTATTCTTGATGCAATTATAAATGGGATTATTTCTTTACTTCTGATAGTTTGTCAATGGCATATAAAAATGCACCAGGCCCTGGCTGGCTGGCTCAGTGGTAGAGCGTTGGCCTGGCGTGTGGAAGTCCTACGTTCAGTTCCCGGCCAGGGCACACTGGGGAAGCGCCCATCTGCTTCTCCACCCTTCTCCCTCTCCTTTCTCTCTATCTCTCTCTTCCCCTCCTGCAGCCAAGACTCCATTGGAGCAAAATTGGCCCTGGGCGCTGAGGATGGCTCCATAGCCTCTGCCTCAGGCACTAGAATGGTTTGATTGCAGCAGAACAAGGCCCCAGAGGGGCGGAGCATCGCTCCCCGTTGGGCATGCCAGGTGGGAGTCTGTCTCTCTGCCTCCTTCCACCCCATCCTGCTTCTCACTTCGGAAAAATACAAAAAAAAATGCACTAAGTTTCTGAATATTAATTTTGTATCCTGCTACTTTACTGAATTCATGTGTCAGTTCTAATAGTTTTTTAATTTTTTTGGTGGAGTCTTTAGAGTTTTTTATATAGCATGTCATCTCATAATAATGACACCTTTACTACTTTCTTTCTAATCTGGATGCCTTTATTTCTTTCCTTGTCTGACTGCTGTGGCTAGGACTGTCAGTACTGTGTTGAATAAAAGTGGTGAAAGTGGGCATCCTTCTCTTGTTCCTGATCTTAAGGAAAATGCTTTTAGTTTTTCCCTGTTGAGTATGATGTTGGCTATGGGTTTGTCATTTATGGCTGTTATTATTGTTGAGATATATTTCCTCTGTTCCCACTTCGCTGAGAATTTTTATCATAAATGGGTGCTGGATTTTCTCAAATGCTTTTTCTGCACCTAATGATATGATCATATGGTTTTATCCTTCATTTGGTTTATGTGGTTTATCACATTAATTTATTTGAGGATACTGAACCAGCCATTCATCCCAGGAATAAATCCCACGGCATAGGATCTTTTCAACATATTGCTTTATATACTTGGGTGTTCCTATGTTGGGTACATAAATATTTACAAGGATTATATCCTCTTGTTGGATTGATCCCTTTATGACTATGAAATGTTCTTTTTTGTATTTGTTAAAGCTCTATCCACTGCACCGTCGCCTGGTCAGGCCAAATTTACATTCTAAAGGAATGGGATCCTACTCCTACAGTGAAAAGATGGTTAAGGATAAATCACACAGCCTGACCAGGGGGTGGTGCAGTGGATAGAGTGTCAGACTAGAACGCGGAGGACCCAGGTATGAAACTCCGAGGTCACCAGCTTGAGTTTAGGCTTATCTGGCTTGAGTGCGGGCTTGCTAGCTTGAGTGTGGGATCATAGACATGACCCCATGGTTGCTGGCTTGAGCCCAAGGCTTGAGCAAGGGGTCACTCAATCTCCTGTAGCCCCCCAGTTAAGGCACATATGAGAAAGCAATCAATGAACAACTAAGGAGCTGCAACAAAGAATTGATGCTTCTCATCTGTCTTCCTGCCTATATATCCCTATCTGTCCCTCTCTCTGTCTCTGTAACCAAGAAAAAGAAAAAAAAGAAATCACACAGCTGATGATGCTTAGATAAAAGGAAGAAAATTACAAGTGAGGACACCAATTAAGAAGCAATATGGAATTATCTTAAATAAGAGTTTTACTGGTTTTTGCCAGGTATTATTTAATATTTTTATTAATACTTTAAAACTCTTATAATCTAGTTTTGTGTACATCTTTTATTGTTTTTATTTAAGTATTAAATGCATGAAATAAACTGCCTTTCAGTATATCATTTTTTTATACTTAAAATAGTCATGCCTGACCAGGCAGTGGCGCAGTGGATAGAGCATCGGACTGGGATGCGGAGGACCAGGTTTGAGACCCCAAGGTCGCCAGCTTGAGCGTGTGCTCATCTGGTTTGAGCAAAGCTCACCAGCTTGGACCCAAGGTCGCTGGTTCGAGCAAGGGGTTATTCGGTCTGCTGAAGGCCCACGGTCAAGGCACATATGAGAAAGCAATCAATGAACAACTAAGGTGTCACAACAAAAAACTGATGATTGATGCTTCTCATCTCTCTCTGTTCCTGTCTGTCTGTCCCTCTCTATCCCTCTTTCTGACTCTCTCTCTCTGTCTCTGTAAAAAAAAAAAGTCATTAGGGCAGAGAACTGGTTGTTAAATTATTTGAATCTCACCACTGCCTCCATCCTTCCTGTGTTTTGTATTTTAATCTATTCAGCCACCCTGTGTCTTTTGATGGGTGCATTTAGTCCGTGTGTGTGTGTGTGTGTGTGTGTGTGTGTGTATGTTTTCAGTGAGAGGAGGGGAAGGAGAGACAGATTCCCACATGTGCCCCAACTAGGACCCACCTGGAAGCCCACTAGGAGGTGATGCTCTGCCCATCTGGGGTGTTGCTCCATTGCTCAGCAACCAAGCTCTTCTTAGTGCCTAAGGTGGAGGCCATGTAGCCATCCTTAGTTCCCTGGGCCAGCTTGCTCCAATCGAGCCATGGCTATAGGAGGGGGTGAGAGAGAAAGAAGCAAGAAGAGGAGGCATAGAGAAGCAGATGGATGCTTCTTTTGTGTTCCCTGATCAGGAATTGAACCTGGGACATCCACACACCTGACTGATGCTCTTACCACTGAGCCAACTGGCCAGGGCCCCATTTACATTTAAAGTAATATTGGTAGATATAGTTATTGTCGTTTTATTATTCATACTTTTGATCTTTTCATTTTTCCCTCTTAAAGAAATTCCTTTAACATTTTTTGTAATATTGATTTGGTGGTGATTAACAACTCCTTTATCTTTTACTTGTCTGGGGAGCTCTTTATTTTGCCTTCAATTTTGAATGGTAGCCTTGCTGGGTAGAGTAATTTTGGTTGTAGGCCCTTTTCATTTAAAATATTTTGTGTCAGTCTCTCTCTGGTCTGCAAAGTTTCTTTTGAGAAATCAGCTTGTGGTCTTATGGTTGCTCCTGTGTAGGTAACTAACAGCTTTTCTTTTGCTGCTTTTAAGGTTCTCTCTTTGTAACTTTTGGCATTTTAATTATGATGTGTCTTGGTGGGGGCCTTTTTGGGTTCTTCTTCTTCTTCTTCTTCTTTTTTTTTTTTGTATTTTTCTGAAGTGAGAAGCAGGGAGGCAGAGAGACAGACTCCCGTATGCACCCAATCATGATCCACCAGGTATGCCCACCAGGGGGTGATGCTTTGCCCATCTGGGGTGTTACTCCATTGCTACCGGAGCCATTCTAGTGCCTGAGGCGAAGACCATGGAGCTGTCCTCAGCTCCCGGACCAACTTTGCTCTAGTGGAGCCTTGGCTGTGGGAGGGGAAGAGAGAGAAAGGAGAGAGGAAGGGTGGAGAAGCAGATGGGCACTTCTCCTGTGTGCCCTGGCTGGGACTTGCACTTGCCAGGCCGATGCTCTACCACCGGGCCAACTTGCCAAGGCCTCTTTGGGTTCTTTTTGTTTGAAACTATGCTTCCTGGACTTGTGTTCAGGTTTTTAACCCTTTGGTTTCTCTTCTTGTGCTGCCACTTTTATAATGTTATGTTTATTAAGTTCCCAGAGGCCCCTTAAACTACCCTCATTTATTTTTTGATTCTTTTTTATTTTTCCTGTCCTGACTGGGTGTTTTCTGCTCCCATGTCTTCCAAATCGCTGATTTTATCCTCCGCTTCAACTACTCTACTGTTGATTCCCTCTAATGTATTCTTCATTTCAGTTATTCTTCCTTTCTGACTGATTCTTTTTAATGTTTTCTATCTTCATTTTTGTTTGCTATCTCTTTTTTAAAGTTCTCAATGAGTTCATCCCCTAAGTTCATTGAACATCTTACAACCAGCGTTTGAATTTTGCATCTGGTAAGATTGCTTGTCTCCATTTTTGTTTAGTTCTTCTTTTGGAGTTGATCTGTTTTTTCTTTGGGACATGTTTCTTTGTCTCTTCATTTTGGCTGCTTACCTGTGCTTGGGTAGATGTATACATCTCTTGGTCTTGGCAGAATGGCCTCATGTAGTAGATGTCCTATGGAACCCTGTGGCACAGTTTCCCTGGTCACCTGTGCTGGGTGCTCCAGGGGTGTCCCTGGTGTGGGTTGTATGTGCCCTTTTGTTGGAATTCAATATTGATTGCTATTGGCTGGTCAGTGGGGTGGGGGTGGGATTACCGTCAGGCTGATTGACTGTGAGGAACAGCCACGACTACAGCAGATGAGCTGTTGTGCAGAGGCTGAGCCCAAGGAGCGGGGTTCACTTTAGTGGGGCTCTGGTGCCTGCCAAGTCTGCCCACTGGGTGTGTTGCTTGTGGAGCTGGTTAGGTGGGGCTCTGGTGTGGTCTGAAGGTGGTTACTGGGAATGTTGGTTTTGGAACCTCTTGAGAAAGGCTCTGGTGCTGCACACCCAGTCCAGCCATTGCCTGTGCCTGGTCTGGAGCCACCGGGTAGGAGCTACAGAGTGATCTGCAGAGCATTGCTGCCTGTGCCTGGTCTGGAGCCACCGGGTAGGAGCTACAGAGTGATCTGCAGAGCATTGCTGCCTGTGCCTGGTCTGGAGCCACCGGGTAGGAGCTACAGAGTGATCTGCAGAGCATTGCTGCCTGTGCCGGACGTGGGGGTGCCTCAGAGGAGCTAGGCTGTGAACTGAGGCTGGCTGCCACTGCTTTTGATCTGGGGCCATTTAGCAAGAGGTATGTGGCATGCTGAGGTCAGATGCTGCTTGATAAATGTGGACCTTGCAGACGTTTTTGGAAAGTTTGCAGCATAAGCAAACACAGGCCATTTCTGTGAGAAGCTGCTAGAAGAGGTTCCACTGGAGCGTTCGAGTTGGGTAAGGCAGGGTTTCAGGGAATCACCAGGGCAGGCCAAATGGTGTCAGCCAGATTAATGGAAAGCTCAGATTTGGTGCCTGCCAGCTGTGCGTGGGGGGCTTAGCGAAGGAACAATGGCATCTGTTGGCACTTCTGACCCCAGTGAGCTCTCTGACCCCTGCCCCTCCAGCCCTTTCCCGGAAGCTAGTCTGTTACTCTTCTCCCCATCTGTCCCTGGCACTTTTTAAATTTTTTTTTTTTAATTCATTTTAGAGAGGGGGGGAGAGAGAGAGAGAGAGAGAGAAGGGGGAGGAGCAGGAAGCATCAACTCCCATATGTGCCTTGACCAGGCAAGCCAGGGTTTTGAACCGGCAACCTCAGTGTTTCCAGGTTGATGCTTTATCCACTGCGCCACCACAGGTCAGGCACCCTGGCACTTTTTAAGCTGTTGTCCCAGTACTGGAGCTCAGAGTGAGTGAGTCCATGAGTGAGTCTGTGACTAAGTTTGTGCGCAGGCCCTTTAAAAGGGTGCCTGGGACTCCAGCAGCCCTACCTCTGCTGGTTTCCACAGCCAGAAGTTATGGGGACTTCTCTTCCTGGTCTGGAACCCTGAGCTGTGCATCTCGGTGTGGTTCCCCCCTCACTCCTCAGGGGACCCTACAGAACTGAGATATCTCTCCCATTTCTTTTTTTTTTACAGAGAAAGAGTGAGAGTCAGAGAGAGGGATAGAGACAGACAGACAGGAAGGGAGAGAGATGAGAAGCATCAATCATCAGTTTTTTGTTGTGGCACTTTAGTTGTTCATTGAT
This sequence comes from Saccopteryx bilineata, assembly GCF_036850765.1. Lineage (NCBI taxonomy): Eukaryota > Metazoa > Chordata > Mammalia > Chiroptera > Emballonuridae > Saccopteryx > Saccopteryx bilineata. Next base: position 342,659,771 of record NC_089490.1, on the reverse strand, counting down.
TGCTTTCTCATATGTGCCTTGACCGTGGGGCTACAGCAGACCGAGAAATCCCTTGCTCAAGCCAGTGACCTTGGGTCCAAGCTGTTGAGCTTTGCTCAAACCAGATGAGCCCGTGTTCAAGCTGGCGACCTCGGAGTCTCAAACCTGGATCCTCCGCATCCCAGTCCGACGCTCTATCCACTGCGCCACCGCCCGGTCTCTCTCCCATTTCTTAACCACCACATGTGGGTGTGAAACCAGCCCATTCTTCATCTCTGCCCTTCCCACCAGTCTCGACATGACTCCTTCATTCTGTAGGAGAACTCCTTAGCTGTAGTTCTGCTCAGCTAGTCTTTGGGTGGTGCTCCAGAGTATGTTTACTTTTGTGAGAAACTGCTGAAGTGACTTCCAAAGTGGCTGCACCATTTTGCATTCCCAACCGGACGAATGAGAGTTCCTGTTGCTCCACATCTTTCCCAGCTTTGTTGTCATCTGCTGGATTTTTGTTTTTCTAACAGGTGTATCTCATTGTTTTAGTTTGATTCCCCTGATGACATACAGTGATAGCATTCCTTTTCATGTACGTAGTTCTTTGCCATCTGTGTATCTTCTTTGGTCAGATGTCTGTGAAGATGTTTAGCCCTTTTTTTTTTTTTGTATTTTTTCGAAGTTGGAAACGGAGACAGACAGACTACTGCATGTGCCTGACTGGGATCCACCTGGCATGCCCACCAGGGGGCGATGCTCTGCCCATCTGGGGTGTTGCTCTGTTGCAACCAGAGCCATTCTAGTGCCTGAGGCAGAGGTCATGGAGCCATCCCCAGCGCCCGGGCCATCTTTGCTCCAATGGAGCCTTGGCTGCGGGAGGGGAAGAGACAGGCAGAGAGGAAGGAGAGGGGGAGGGGTGGAGAAGCAGATGGGCGCTTCTCCTGTGTGCCCTGGCTGGGAATCGAACCCGGGACTCCTGCACGCCAGGCCGACGCTCTACCACTGAGCCAACCGGCCAGGGCCTAGCCCATTTTTTTAATCAAGGTTTTTTTCCCCCTTACTGAGTTCTAAGAGTTCTTTGTATATTTTGGATAATAGTCCTGTATCAGATGAATCTTTGGCAAGTATTTTATTCTGTCTCTGGCTTGTCTTCTGATTCTCTTGACAGTGCCTTTTGCAGAGCAGAAGATTTTAATGAAATTCAACTTATCAGTTATTTCTGTCCTGCATCGTGTTTGTTGTATCTAAAAAGGCCTCAGCATATCCAAGGTCAGCTTAGTTTTTGCCTAAGTTTTATTTTAGGATTGTGTGTGTGTGTGTGTGTGTGTGTGTGTGTGTGTGTGTGTCAGAGACAGAGAGAGAGACAGAGAGAGGGACACACAGAGACAGACCAGAAGGGAGATGAGAAGCATCAATTTTTTGTTGTGGCACCTTAGTTGTTCATTGATTGTTTTCTCATATGCGCCTTGACCAAGGGGCTACAGCAGAGTGAGTGACCCCTTGCTCAAGCCAGTGACCTTAGTCTTCAAGCCAGAAACCATGGGGTCATGTCTGTGATCCTGCGCTTAAGCCGGTGACCCTGCGCTCAAGCTGGTGAGCCTGCAGTCAAGTCGGATGAGCCAGTGCTCAAGTCGGGGACTTTGGGGTTTCGAACCTGGGTCCTCTGCATCCCAGTCTGATGCTCTACTGCGCCACTGCCTGGTCAGGCTCTTCTAAGATTTGTATAGCTTTGTTTTATATGTAGCTCTGATCCATTTTGAGTTTATAGTATTTTTGTGATGGGTATAGGTATTGTGTCTAGAATCATTTTATTGCATGTGGATGTCCAGTTGTTCCAGCACCGTTGTTTGATGAGACTGTCTTTGCTTTATTGTATTACTGCCTTTACTCCTTTGTCAAGGATCAGTTGACTAGATTTATGTGAGTCCCTTTCTGGGGTCTCTATTCTGTTTCATTGATTTATTCACATATTCTTTTGCCAACACCTCACATCTTGAATGTCTAAGTGTCTGAAAACTCACAGGGTAAGTAATCTTTGCTTTGGGCTCATGGTGTGGCCTCAAGCCAGCTTGTTCTCTCTGAGCTTTGGGTCCAGTTGGGGGAGGTTGGAGCTCTAGGACTTGCTAATGGACTGCTGCTGTGCTCCTCAAACTCCCTGCTGAAAAACGAGTTTTATTATTTTTTTAAATTTCCAGTCTCTGCAGACCATTACTTTTGCAAAATATAATAAAATCACATCAGAAAAATGATCCTGTGCTTATAGGGTCATAGCAATGTCAAATCAAAATTTTTTAGATGTTCAGTTTCTTTTTTTTAAGATTTTATTTATTGATTTTAGAGAGGGGAGAGCGAGAAGAGGGGGACTGAAGAGGGAAGCATCAACTTGCAGTAGTTGCTTCTCATATGTGCCCTGAGGCGGCAAGCCCGGGTTTCGAACTGGTGACCTCAGCATTCCAGGTCAACACTCTTATCTATGTGTCAGCACAGGTCAGGCCCAGCTGCCCGGTTCCTGAATGGACCCTGTCGCAGACTGCTAAGTGGAGCTCACTTTGGTAACTCTGCTCTGCACAGTGGGCTTAGGTAGGAAAGATGCCTGACCTGTCTGCCCAGAGCTGCTGGTGAGAGCAGGAGCTAAGCTGGGCTCCAGGAATCTGACTGTTGCAGGGAATGTGGCTGTCAGGAGGGGCTCCTTCTCATCTCCCACGGGGTCACCTGGAGCCAGTGTACCCTGTGGAGTCCTCTGCTCTCAGCATATTCCTCACATGGACCCTGCCTTCCTCATTCAAAGGCAGGGGAACAACTTGGGGTGGTCTAAGGGGCAGTGGCAGCGGCCCTGAGAAGGGGCTTTCAGAGTGGACTTTGAGGGCTGAGGTCAGAGGAAGTTCTGCTGCTCTCGGTGTGTGTGAGCAGCACTTTCCGGGGAAGCAGGAGGCAAAGGGTGTGAGTGGCTGGGGATGATATTGGCATGGGCTCCGGAGCATGCCATAGGGTTCCAGCTTTAGAACCTTGGGACCATAGGATCTAGGACATTCGAATCTTTGAATCTTAGATCAAGTGCTGTCAGAAGTGGAAGGGACGTCAGGGATCACCTCATGGTCCGAGCTGTTGTCACCTCCTCCTTCTCCCTTGGCCCAGACTTGAGCTTCAAGTATCTTTGCTGCCTTAAACCTTGAGGCTCTGTGTTGCCTGCAGTATAGGCAAATACAGGCCCCTTAGGTGCTGTTGGCTCACCCTGGTGCTCCTGCCTTGTTTCGAAGCTTTAGACACTGTGTGCTTCGTTTGACTGAGAATAACTCACAGCCCCTGATGACCAAGCTGCAGTGGCTCTTCGCCTTCCTGGAGCACAGCCAGGTGAGTGCAGGGGCAGCGGGGGCGTGGTGGGAGGCGGCTCCGGTCTGACACCCCGCCCTTCACTAGGACCTGCCTGCATGGGCTATAAGCCCCCACTTCTGGTGTAAGTCTGGGTTGGCCTGGGTTTATGGCCAAAGCCCATGGAATGGACTTGGCGCCCTTACCTGACAGGAAGAAGGGGTGCCTCCTTGAGCCGTTTTCTGTGCTGTGTTGCCACCATCATCAGTCCCTTGCATTTCGTGTTACTTTGTTCACCTGCTGTCATTTTGAGCACTCACATGGTCTTATTTGTTACTATCTCTGCCCCCTTGGGACCTAAAGCCCTTGTGGAGATGAGTCGGCAGCAGTCCCTCCCGGGGATGGACCTGCAGATAACCCAGTAGCGCTTGAGCAGTGCGCCGTGCACTTGCAAGGGAGGGAGAGGTTGGTTATGATGGGGCCGGGCCGGTGGAAAGACATCACGGAACAGGTGATACCATGGAACAGGCGCATCTGAGACTTGGACTCTGAGCTTTGGATGGGGAGAAGGGTGTGTTAGGCAGAGGGAATGGGAATGAGCAGGGGCCTGGAGAGAAGGGATGAGGTGTGTCAGGGCAAGCGAATGCCTAGAGGACTGTTCATCTCTGAACCCGATGCCCCGCTCATAGGCTGCACGGGCGCAGTGGGGTGGGCTGGGTCGGGGATGACTAGGAGGGGGAGGACTTCAGTGAGGAGGCCAGGTATTGGGGCACAGGGTCCCCAGGTAGACAGACCCTCAGGCCTGGCCTGCCACAGAGCTGGCTGGTGAGCAGCCTGCTCCTGACGCTGCCTCTCCTCCACCTTGGTCCTAGCGGCCTGCCATTTCTCCAGAGAACTTCCTCTCTGCATCCTGGACACCCTGGTTCAGCCCCGGCACCCAGCAGGACTGCTCAGAGTACCTGAAGTACCTGCTGGATCGGTGAGGGAGACCGGGCCTGGGGCCAGCCCCAGCCCCAGCCCCCCACCGTTTGCATGGAAACGGGGGTGCTGCCTTGCACTGTGCAAGGTGTGGAGAAGGGTGCCGTGAGTGTGGGGGCTGGGGTTGCGTGTGTGGGAAATGTGGGAGCTGCTGACCTGAACCATGACCTGGGAGTGGTAGGTGTTGGGTGTGTAACCCTATGCTGTGCTTGCCTGAGTATGCACGTGTGTATTCTTGTCACAGGTTTGGGGGCAGGCACACACAGATATGTATGTAGCAGGTTTGTGTGCCTGTATGCGGTAAGCATGTAGCGTGTGTGCCTGGCTTGTGAGTCCATGGATGCCATTTTGCAGATGCATCTGTGTTCCCTGTGCAGACTCCTACATGGGTATGTGTCTAAATATGTGCCCGCTGAGTGAGGTAGCTGGAGGAAGCAGGCCGGGGCAGTGGGAGCGGATCCGTGTGTACGTACGCAGACTCTGCTCCCTGCACCAGGCTGCACGAAGAGGAGAAAACGGGGACGAGGATCTGCCAGAAGCTGAAGCAGTCCAGCTCGCCATCCCCGCCTGACGAGCCCCCTGGCCCAAGTCCAACCTCTGTGGAGAAGATGTTCGGAGGCAAGATAGTGACTCAGATCCGCTGTCTCTGCTGCCTCAATGTGTCTTCCAGGGAGGAGGCCTTCACCGACCTCTCTCTTGCCTTTCCCCCACCCGAGCGCTGTCGCCGCCGCCGCCTGGGCTCCGCGATGCTCCCTGCAGCGGGTGTGGGAGCCCCAGAGCCCCTGCCACCATCCCCAGCCCACACCCCAAGCAGCACGGGTCGTGGGAGGCAGCGGAAACACTGCATCACAGGGGACGTGCCCCCAACTGTCCTGGACATGGAAGGCCTGGGCCCCCAGGGACCTGAGGGGCAGAGCTGTCAGATGAAGGTGGAGAAAGAGGAGGAAGTGAAGGAGAGAGGCGGGAAGGAAGAAGTGCGAAAGGAGGAGGAGGAAGAGAGGACCGAGGAGGAGGAGGAGGAGGAGGAGAAAGAGGAGGAGAAGGTGGTCCAGGAGGAGAAGGAAGTGGAGAAGGAGGAGAATGAGGACGACAGCCTGGGCCCAGGGACGCACAGGGCTGCCTCCTCTGGGGAGGGCTCCCGCTCGGTCCTGGACCTGGTCAACTACTTCCTGTGCCCCGAGAGGCTGACGGCAGAGAACCGCTACTACTGCACGGCGTGCGCCTCGCTGCAGGAGGCCGAGAGGGCGGTGGCGCTGAGCCAGGGCCCGCGCTACCTCATCCTCACGCTGCTGCGCTTCTCCTTCGACCCGCGCACCATGCGCCGCCGCAAGATCCTGGACGACGTTGCGGTCCCGCTGCTGCTCCGCCTGCCGCTGGCCGGGGGCCGGGCCCAGGCCTACGACCTGTGCAGCGTCGTGGTGCACTCGGGGCTGTCCTCGGAAAGCGGCCACTACTACTGCTATGCCCGCGAGGGTGCCCGCCCGGCCCCTTCCCTGGGAACCGCGGACAGACCTGAGCCCGAGCACCAGTGGTACCTGTTCAACGACACCCGGGTGTCCTTCTCTTCCTTCGAGTCCGTCAGCAACGTCACCTCCTTCTTTCCCAAGGACACGGCCTATGTGCTCTTCTACCGGCAGCGGCCCGGGGAGGGATCCGCGGCCGAGCCCGGCTACCCCCGAGTTCGGACGGAGCCCACCCTCCACAAAGACTTGATGGAAGCCATCTCCAAAGACAACATCCTTTTCCTGCAGGTGAGCCGACCGATGGGGACCTCTGCTCTGAGCTCCTGGGACAGGGGCTTCCCAGCACCGCCCGGCTCAGAGAGGTCACTGCTCCTCTCTGCGTCTCTCCCTTTTTCCCCTTGTCCATTTCGTCGGTCACTTGGCGCTGGGATATATTGGTGGACCAGACAAGTGTAACCCCGTACTGCAGACAGACGCTGAGTAATCATTTATTCAGTTTCTGTAAGTGTGCTGAAGGAGCCGAGTGGGGTTTACAAGGGGAGTCCTGTGAGTGGTTATAGAGTACCTCTGAGGCACCCAGGGGACCTCCCCACCCAGCAAGCCTGCTCTGTCACTGTGCTTTTAACTCCATTCTTCAGTGTCAAGGGTGATGTCAAAATACTTGGTAACTGGAACAGCAAGCCTCTGCTCAATGACAGGGGTGGTGGCTACAAACGCCTGTAGCAGCCTCACTGGGGCCTATGGACAGTAGCACCTGGAGTCGGTGTTTATATGGGGAAGGTGGCACCTGGGGTGGGGACACCAGAGGCTAGCCTCAGTTTAGCAGGAGGAAGAGCTTGTGTACAGGCGAGTCCATGCCTAGTGCCTTGAGAGGCAGCAAGCTGGACAGTGGCCTCTTGGAGAGGTCCCTGTGTGGTGTGACATGACCCTTGAAGACCCTGGACCTGCTGCCTCCTGGTGGCACATCAGGTCCTTATTTGCTGTCAGTCGAGTATCAGTTGAGTGCATTTGCTCCAAGGGGCTGTGTTTTTATTGAGGAGGAGGAATGATTTTGAAGCCTAGATCTAGGATGGAAGGATGGATTCGTCCTGTCATCCCGCTGAGCTGGACCACCGTGGGGGCAGCTGTGACTCCTCTGCGCCTGGCCCTGGGATCTGAGGAGACACTCAGAAGTGCTGTGTGGTGCTGGATGGCGTTAGAGGAGGGAGTGGAGGGAGGACTCTGCTTCACAACCTGAATTGTAAGCTTCCTTCCCACCTTCATCTCTGTTCCCAGGAGCAGGAGAAGGAGGCACGGAGCAGGGCGGCCTATATCTCTGCGCTCCCCGCATCTCCGCACTGGGGAAGGGGCTTTGACGAAGATGAGGATGAGGATGAAGGCTCTCCTGGGGGTTGCAACCCTGCAGGTGGCAATGGTGGTGACTTCCACAGACTGGTCTTCTAATGTGAACCCTTGCCTGTTCCTACCTATGGGGGTGCCACAGCCAGCCTCAGGGGTGGTTTTGACCACTGTCTTCTGGAGCCAGGTGGGGGCCCAGGTCCCTGGCGAGGTGCTCTGCCAGGTGGGGTTTGAGGGGGGCTGTAGAGGCAGGTCCAGTCCTAAAGCAAGCTCTTCCAAGGGCAAGAAAGGTGGAGAGGGAGCTTCTGGGACGCAGGTCCTCAGCCTGAGGGATACACAGACACTCAGATGTGGAGGTGAGACCCAAACTCCTTAAACATGGCCTCAGGCCCTGACTCTGGGACCAACCACATTAGGATTTTACCAAGTGTCCTGTCAACTTGAAACACCTTAGATGGACACTCTAGCCTTGTCCCTTTGCAGACTACTGACAGGGCTGAACTTCCCAGCCCTAGTGGGTTGCCATCAAGTAGCATTGCCCTTCTAGCTCCTTTCCAGGCGTCCCCAAACTACAGCCCGTGGGCCACATGTGGCCCCTTGAGGCCATTTATCCAGCCCCCGCCGCACTTCCAGAAGGGGCATCTCTTTCGTTGGTGGTCAGTGAGAGGAACACTGTATGTGGTGGCCCTCCAACGGTCTGAGGGACAGTGAACTGGCCCCCTGTGTAAAAAGTTTGGGGACCCCTACTTTAGACAGTCCAGTCTCTCTCCAGTACGAAGAGCAGAGCAGGAGACAAGCCCTTGCCCAGGGAGGACTGTGCCCTGCCCCGGCTGCCTTCTCGGCGGCGGCTTCATGGAACAGTGGGCGCTGCACTGTGTATGCTGAGAGGAGCATCGAAGGGAAGCAGCCCGGCCCGGGATCAGAGACTGTGCCCCCTGGCCAGGCAGCAATGCAGAGGTGAAGACCACCCCTCACAGTGGGGGACCCGTCTTCCCCCTCTCCCCTAGCCTGTCTCAGTGCCTGAAGTGCCACTGTTGGCATCCCCCATCTGGTTAAGATGAAGGATCCGTGTTTTGCTGCAGCCGTGTCTGTTTCTCACGAAGCTGTTGTCCCGAGGAAGGCGGCTGGCTCAGTGCCTCAGCAGCTGGCCCGCAGAGCAGCAGCATGGGGCTGGTGGGAGGGGCTGGTGTGGACTAGACACTGACCTCGTGTGTCCTGACCCTGCTGTACCTCTTCTAAATGGAAAGAGACCTGGGTCTCAAATGGAAATAAAGATAGATTCTCTGAAGGCTTTAAAGGTGTCATTCTTCCCACCTAGTAACTGTGCTGTCTGCCGTACCGTTGGTTTCTTGGTGGTCTAGGCAGTAAGGAGGGTCCAGCCCTGTTCCGTTGACTTGGGCAATGCCCCACACAAGATGCACTCTACACTGACGTACTCTGTAAGTTAAAGGTGAGGACTGGGAGGACCCAGAGGGCAGAGGCAGGACCAGGGCTGGGGACATGACCCAGAAGCAGGTGCTGGCAGAGGAAAGAAAGAATGCTCTCATTATCCTGAGAAGCAGGGAGTCCTTTGCCCTTGGAGGGTGGGTGGGCACACAGGCTCAGGGCTGCAGGGTGGGATGTTGTCAGGGGACTCTCCCCTCAGGTGCAGCTGGAGCCCAGTATCTGGGGATTTTTCAGACCCCAGGAACTCTGGCCTGTCCACAAGTAGCCACTGCTGCTACCACATTCCTCCTTCCTGCCCTCTGAGAACTGAGGATGTGTGGCCTCACCTGGCTGGACACGTGCACAGGTCAGGAGGAAAGCTGGGAGGCAGGCCCCCCCCCCACTTTGGGAGCTGGAGAGGCACACATTGCCCTCACATGGGGGTCCCTTTCCACAAACCCTGCCCGTCCCCTTTGGAAGGGCAAACGAGGTGGGAGGGCAGGGACAGAGGCAGTGGCCAGTGCTTGGCCTCGAGGCCTGCCTGCCTATGCTGTAGGTGGAGGAGTTGTTTTGGCCCAAATGTTATAGACCCTTAGCTGTCAGAACCCCGGGCCCAGTGAGTGGGGGGTCCATAGACTGTCAGTGACCAAGTCACACGGATTCATTTTTCAGTCTGTTCAGGGCACCTTCTAAGAACGATGCATCGGCAGCTTTACCACACTTTCCATTTTACACATCAGGAGTGCCGATTCTGAGGTAAAGAGGGTTCGTTCTTCTTTCCAGCCAAGGAAAGTACCCAGTTATTTTCTACTAAAATGAAAGTGGAACACAGTGGCCGCGAGCCTTCCCAGGACCCTGGGAGAAACAACTTCTCCAGCACGTGTTTCAGCGGACACGCGGGCTGGACCCCGCCCCTCAGACAGCAGTCGGCGGCCCACTCTGGTTGCTTCTAATGGACTTTATTGTTGTCCTGCTCCAACACCACAGTAAAAAGGGGCCTGCAAGCGTCAGGCCTGGGCCGTGTGTCACCACGGCAAAAACTGGGCCCACACGGACACCTTCCCGCCCCAGACCTGCTCAGAGGATCAATATGTGTTACACATTTTTTAAAAAAGAACACAGAATAAATTAATAACTTAAGTGATTAGGCACCAACAAAGATTTGAAAAATTAAATGTCAATTTTAAATGGTAGCAGGGCAAAAACCCAAGGCTGGGCTTCTAGCCCATTTTCTGTTCCCAACAAACAGCAATAATTCTGTGTGAATGATTCTAAAATTCAAGACACATGTAACCCACACACACACACACACATGAACACACACCACCAAATATTACATGACAGCCTGAATCTCCAGTGGGGACCCCCTCAGCAGGTGGCTGACCTGGCCCCAGGCTCCAAAGAGCTTGGGGAGTTCCAGGACGATGGCCCCAGAGGGGGGCGTTGCGCTCCCAGGGTCAGCCTCCTTTCCCCACATTCAGCCGAAGGCCGAGAGGGAGGAGGCCGTGCTCATTTCTGTCCTGTGCTGCTCTCTGCTTGCAGAGTTCTGTCAAGGGGTCGGGGTGGGGGAGGGATGGCTGGCCACAGCGTGGGGCGGAGGCCTTAGGCCCGTGGCAGGTAAAGGGTCAAAGGGCAGACTGGAGTTGAGCCTGTGCTCCAGTCACTTCAGAATGGCTGTGCTTCTGTCCTACGAATGGTGCATATTTGAATGGTTTCAAATGTTAGAGGGTCCCCAAATCCAGGAGGGGACTGAGTTAACTGGCTTGTGTTCTGGGTGCTGCCCATCCTGGTGAGCCAGACCCTGGAGAGACGTCACAGAGAAGGAAGTCTCCCTTGAAACAGCTGAGCATCAGCCATTTCCGGGGCCTCCGAGACTGCCTAATCCAACCACCCATTTCACAGATGGGCACACCGAGGTCCGAAGGAGACCTCTCCCTGGAGCGCTCGTCCTCTTCTCAGTGTTCCTGCTCTGCTCTCTTGAACCTTGCAGCAGTGGAGCCGGAAGTGGTGAGGACAGCTCCTTTGGTGGGGAGTCTCAGGCAGGATGAGTCCTGTGTCAACTATGCTGGGAAAACGCGCCTGGTCTTGCCAGGCCACTAGGAGAGGTGGACTCTGGCCCACTGATAGGCCAAAGGACCAGATTCTTACTGAGCTGACAGGTATGTACTGAACACCTGGTAGTTTGGGGCCTGTGAGCCAGTTTCCCCTTCTACTTCCCTCCATCTCTACCTCAGCCTCCACCCTGCGAGTGTGGGAGTTACAGGAGCCAAGAACTGAAGGGGGTCTCCTTGCAGATTAGACCTGAACACAGGCTCTGAAGACTCCAACCAGTTTAATTCACATCATGGCACATTCAGGAAATGCTGACATCAGGGCACCCAGTGGTCGACAGGGGAGGCTGTTTGGGGCTGGGAACTGAGGGCATCAACACCTGGGCCTGCCTGTAGCCTGCTGGGGCACAGGGTGGCACCATTTAAAGCTCTGACATTGGGGACCCATCAGAGGGACCCTCAAAGGGACGCAGTCAGGGCTGAACACAGTGAACCCGCAAACCCTGCCCACTATAAACCAGTTCACCTGTGGGGACGTGGGCATGGACCCACACTCCCAAAGCATGAGGCTTTCCACTCTCCGCCCTTCCTCTGCTGGAGCCCGTGCTGCTCTCCTTCCCTTAAAGGTCTGATCCAACTTCTCAGGCCCATCTCAGGCCCCTCCTTTCCCCGGGAGCCACCTCCTCTGCCCTCCGCCCTCTCCACGGCCCCAGCCTGTGGAGAAGCGGCCTCACGTCCTCTGCTCATGCGGTCTCAGAACAGCTGTGCTCTGTCCCAGCAGTGGACATAAGCAGTTTCACTCTCCGTCATGGCCATTACCAATACCTTGTGTCCTTGTCTGGTTTTTTTTTTTTTACTCATTGTGACCTTCTCAAGTGCAAGCGTACAGTCTAATTCCTGTGTCCTCGGTGCCCAGCCCAGAGCCTGGGCACAGCAGCCATTAATAAATGCTGGCTGAGTTCATTTGAACTAATAGGAGGAGAGGGCTACTATTTAGAAAACCACTTCTCCCAGGACGGGTCTCCGTAGGGACCAGTCAGGCCAGGGCCGGTGGGGCTGTGCGCGCACTCACAGGAGCGAGAAGAGCAGCAGCAGCCAGCTCCGTCTTTTCAGGAGGACAGTCTACGCCCCAGGGTAGGACAAAATATCTGGTCTTCCCAGTTGCCTCTGAAACTCGAGAAAATGTGGCCAAGAACTTTCAGCATAAATGATTTGGATCCCCATCCCCAGGCTCAGGACAAAGAGCCAGGGTGAAGCCCACCGCCCGTCCTTGGCAGGGATGGGTAGAGACTGATAACGGCTCTGCTGGCCTCTCAAGCCTGGCCTCCCCTGTCCCCAAAGCAGGTCTGAGTCCAGTGTGGCAGCCGGGGACGAGGGTTCAACAGGTGAGATGAGCTGAGGACCGGGCCACCACTGGAGCCGGGCACCAGGCCACACTTGCCGCTGCCCGGGACACAGAACACAGCCGCCACCCCCCATGTCCTTCAGGCTCTGTGCTCTCTCACACTGCTTTCCCTGTCATCCACCGCCTTGGGCACTGCCCTGGAGTCGTGTCACCAGCACATGGCTCTCCTGCGGCAACTCGTCACTCCTTCACTTCCTGCTTCCCCTGCAACCCCACAGCGCTGCCCAGCACCCACCTGCCCCTCTGGTGTGTCTCCCCACTTGCTATGCTGTCCCCCCCCTCCCCCCCGTGGCCTTTGTCCTGACTCTTGTCCCATCAGTTGCCTGCGCCTCCCCGGCTGCTCTGCTCATCTTGCAGAAACTTGCTGCACCGCGCCCACAGCTGTCCCTGGGGGGCCCCTCCGGCACCTCCCCCCCTTTACCAAGCTGGCCCTCCCACACTGCCTGCCAATCCGAGCCTCCTCCGCGCCCTCGGCCAGGGGGCGGGAAGTCTTGTCCTAGAGTGGCAGGCAGAGTGTCCTTGTCTCCCCATTTCCTGGCTCCGAGCCCTCTCCCTAATGTTCTTGATGACCCACCGTCCTGCTTCCCTTCCTTTTGTCCTCCTCCTGCGTCTCCCACCCGTGACAGCTGCCCTGCCATGGGGCTGAACGTGGGAGACGGACTGCCCTCTGCCTCTGGGACCTCACTTCCTTTGTCCCTCAAGACCTCCTCTGACCTTCTCGGTTCCTCCACCTTTGGGTGGCCCTGCCTCTCTCCTGCCGACACAGAGAGGGATGCAGGTGAGTCCATGTCCACTTTGGTCTGCTGGTTCGTCTTCCTGGTCAGTGAGACAGACAGTGGGCTTCTCCCGGGACAGATGACGGTAACCCAGGGGCTGTGACTGAGTGTGCGCTGTGGGGTCCGGCTCCGAGCCCGAGCCCTTTCCTCCACACACCTGGTGCTCAGGTCTACAGGGCGGGGAGAGGCTGAAGGGTGCTTTTTGGCAATAGCTCTAACTAAGGTGAACAGAGGCATGACCATTACTATAAAAATCAAAGGTGGGCCCCAATGGGCAGAGGAAATGCCTCGATCAGGCCCTCACCTCCCAGGGGAAGGGGTCAGGGTCCCTGATGTCAAGTGCTTTGAAGGCCAGAGTGGCGGAGTGGAGAGGGGTGGCGAGAGGGGCCAGCGGGAGAGGAGAGGGAGACGGGAGGAGCCAGCCTCGGTGCCTCCGGGCCCCCTCCGGCTCGGTGGCCCCCGCATCACAGTTTGGCGCCCTTGGACGGCTCCGAGGACTGCCGCACGTCTGTCCACTCCTGCATGGTGCTCTGCAGGGCCTGGGTCTTCTCCTTGTCCACTTGGACATAGTCCACCTTCTCGTCAGAAGTGACGGAGGACGTGGATGGCTGGGGGGCGGAGGAGGGAAGCAGGGGTGGCTGTGAGTGACCGTGCACTGTCTCCTGGCGAGAGGAGGCGTCTTTTTCCCCAAGTGGCCCTGAGAGCCTGAACTCCAAACTGCACCATCCTCCTGTGTGATACCAGCTCCTCCAGCCCTGGTTCCCAGCTGCTCGGAGGACCCAGGCCCATGTACCTGTCTCTACCATCTCTCTGTGACCACTCATCCAGGGGAAGGAACATTCTGGGTGCCAACAAGCAGCCGTCGGGCTCTGTGTGTGTCCCCTGGTGAGCACTCACAGACCCCGCGAGAGGGAGCTGAGCTGAGGCGAAGGGCTCCCTGCTGTGTGGACGAGGCAGCTAAGTGTACTTTCTGGGGAGAGCTCTCCTAGGCCCAGAAGTTCCTTGGGAGGGCCACTGTGTCGGCAGCAGGGCTCCGGGACCCACCCAGACACAGTGCTCCTCAGAGAGCACTTGGGACTAGGACACAGGAGTCCCTTGTCTTATCTGCTGATTCACTCTGTAACCTTCAGCAGCTTGTCCCTCAGTGTGCTTTCGTTTGCTCATCTGTACAGCAAGAGGGATGGACCGGCTGGTGAGGACCCTGGACCTGGGATACCTGTGTGCTGAATGGGGGGCTGTGAGTCCTACAGCACCCAGGTCAAAGCACAACCAAGAAGCCAGAGGTGGAGTGCTGCTGCTGCTGGAGCCTCCGAGCTCTGAGCCACCCCTTTCCCTGCTGCGGGAGCCCCGTGAGCTCTGACCCCTCCCCCACCGCTGGAGCCTCTCAAGCTCTGACTGGCAGCGCCGCCCCCCGCCCCTCCCCCCCTCCACCTCTGGGGTCCCTCAAGCTCTGACTGGTGGCGCCGCCCCCCGCCCCTCCCCCCCCTCCACCACCACTGGAGCCCCTCGAGCTCTAACCACCCTCACCACCTCTGTACCCCAGGTACCTTGCGGTGGGGGCTTGGGGAGCTTGGTTGGAAGTCCAGGGCCAGGTAATCAACGCTGCCAGTGCTCTTCTTAGGGGCCGGGCTGTTGGTGCCACTGGGAATGGGTGATGCAGACACTGGGTTTTGCTATCACGTAGAGGAAAGGAACTGTTAGCAACTTTAGGTGTTGGGGAACGAAAAATAACAGGGTGTTTAGCGGTCTGGATATCTAGGGGACAGAGGTGTTGGGCCCAACCCCCCACCTCACCTGCCTGATTGAGTTGCAGGAGGCTGTGCTTGATTCTAGCTCCTCCGCCCATGTTCCCCGGAAGGGCTGGAAGCTAGTGTCTTATTGGTGTAAAGTTAGATTGAACAGTATGGTGGGGGTTGTCTTTGAGTTGCCTTGGAAACTTAACTGAATTGCTAACGGACCATGTTTTCCATGAATAAAGACGGATGTCCTTTCCGGGGGGAGCCAGGTTGCGGCTCAGGAACAGTAGTGACTGTTGGCAAGCCATGCATCCTCCTGAACCCATCCAGTATGTATATATCTTTAAGTCTCTATCTTTAATTTCATACCTTTTCTCACTCGGGACCCTGAAATAGACTCGTCGTGGCTGGTTCGCGACATCTAGGAACTAGACTAACCCACCACCCAAAGAGCACACCTGTAGGAGTAAGCGCTGCTCGCCTACTTGGAGTCATGTACTGTGCCAGGACTCTGCCGCTTCTCATTTAAACCCTTACAACGATCCTGTGATGTAGGTAATATTACTGTTATGTTTTAAAACAAAGGTAAAGCTGATTTGGGAGAAGTAAAGTGACTTTGCCTGCAGTGGTACAGCTGGTGGGCACCGGGCCAAACTGCATCTGGTCTCCCCAGCAGACCCGGCCTTCGCTGCTGGCCCCTGAAGAAGCGGGGTCCCTTTATGCACTGAATGTTGAGAAACCTTTTTGTTGCACCAATCTGCTCTCTGAAACTCCCAGCCGAGGCCTAGGGCGGGGTGTTTGCACTGAAGCAGCTAGCCCCTCCAGCCCAGCTCCTCAGAGACCTGAACCAAACGGCCTCACCCCCGGGCCGCCCCCGCCCCAGCTCCTGCAGCAGCTCCCCAGAGGCATGCGCTCGGGTCCTGTCTCCATCCAGGCTCCCGGATGAACCTGTTCAGGATGTTCCTGAAGCCCCAGTCTAATAAGAAAGGCAGTAGTCCTGCGTCTGTTTCTGGCTGCTTTAGTGGTTGGTCTGTTCCTTCAGCCGCAGCGACCACCATGTGCTGGGCAGCTCTTCTCTTTTCAGTGAGACTCTCAGGAGAGTGGCCAGCACGGCCTGGGCTCTGTCTCCAGTATGGCCTTCACCCCTGCGAGTCACTGCGTGTGTCCCCCCTGTTGAGCACTCAGCAAACGCTCACCCTCACATACTTGCTCATGGCGTGAGTACGACACGCTAAGGAAATGAAGGGCAGGTCTTTCACTTTTAAAATATTTTTAACAGAATAGGACAGGAATGAATTTTGAAAGGTACGCTTGTGACCAATGACTATTCTGAAACACCTGCCTAATCACATGGCCTGCCCTGCTAACCTTTCTGGACCTCCCCCTTGCCCACAGGGAAAGTCCAGACTTCCCCAGACATTTGGGGTCCTTCACAATCTGGCTCCAGTCCACCCCCCCCTTCAGCCACAGTTAATAACTTTTGTTCTCCACGTCCCCCTCCCCGCCCCCCAGGCTCCACCTCAGTGCCTCCTCTTTCCCCGGCCTGGAATGATGACCTGTCCTGCAGGTGTGTCCCCCCAGGGTCCTCTCAGGGGCACTGACCATGCCTCCTGTGTCACAAGAAAGGCAGGCTTTCTTTCTCTGCCCCTCATGACTGTGGCCTTATTGAGGGTAAGGATCATGTCTTCATTACCTCTAATGATGACCCCACAGTGCTCATCACACAGGAGGCTCAAGAAAGACTGGCAGAAGACAAAATAACAAATATTGTGGGGACCCCTGGGCCGAGGTGAGGGAGCTGAGCTGGGAAGTGGGGGTATGAGAGTTAGGTCCTGGGGACTCACCATGGGGACGTAGTTCTCCTCACTGTCTCCCGAGTCCGTGCTGGTGATGCTCTGTGTGGAGATGGGGCGGCAGTACTGGGAGGAGCTGGGGTTGAAGGTGTGGCTGTTGGGGGGGGAGAGACAAATAATAAGCCCCGGGGGAATTTCTGGCCTCCACCTGGGCCTCCGACCACTGCCCTCACAGTTCCCACTTCATTATCTGCTGACGAGCTGATACAGAGTGTGCTACACTTCGTCCCCCCGTCGGATGCGGTAACCCAGCCCCACGAGATCTCGAGACTGCTCAGCCACTCAGCATTACCCTGGGGACGCAGCCCTCCTGCTTCAGCCTGGCTACTGGCCCCTCACCACCCCAAGGCTCTGTTCCAGCTCCCTCTTCCAGAAAGACACTCACATGGCCCTAGACCAGGACTTGGTGACGGGGGACTTGAAGGGGAGCTCATCGATGACGGTGTTGTTCCTCAGGTCGAGTGGGACTGGCTTGGCTGGAGCAGGGACAGAGAGTGGAGTTATCAGCCAGGGATAACAATGTCACACGTACATATAACACACAGGTGTACTTTTATTTAGCACATGCAAGAGAGGGACAGACAAGAAGAGAGAGAGGTGAGAAGCATCAACTCATAGTTGTGGCACCTTACTTGTTCACTGACTGCTTTTCATACGTGTCTTGACGGGGGTGTGGGGGTGGGCTGCAGCAGAGCCAGTGACCCCTGGCTCAAGCCAGTGACCTTTGGGCTCAAGCCGGTGACCTTAGGTTTTTGAACCTGGGTCCTCAGCATCCTAGGCTGATGCTCTATCCACTGCATCACCTCCTGGTCAGGTCACATGGGTATATTTATAAATGCCTTCGTATTGATCCTAGTTTTACGTAGGGACATTGAGGCTTAGTACGGTTACATAATATTTGCCCATGTTAACAGGCCTTGAAGTTGTGTCTTCAAGTTCTAAGTTACTTATTCTTTGCATTGTATTTATGGTACAGGAAGTCCCTGAGTTACAAACATCCAACTTATGTCCAACTCATACTTATGAATAGAGCACCATAAGGGCTATTGGTAATCAACTGCAGTTGGCCATCAGTGAAAATGATATCATTGTTACTCAACTCCCATGGCAAAGAACTAACCAATGAAGACCTTATGGAACTAGAGCAGCAGATGACAGCATTTAGGGTCTTCCCAGGGACCTAGAAACTCCAGAGCTGAAAAGTTTTCTACAAAAGTTAGCTGATGTTTTTTATCTCATTGAAGCAGGAATGGCAAAGTTAGAGGAGCAAGATCCTGATACTGAGAGGTTCACCAAAGTTCACTGTTCAGTTACGGAAGGCCTAACCTGCTACATTTTATGATAAGAAAAAGAAAAGCTCTGTACAAACCTCCCTTTATGCTGACTTCAAGAAACTAACTCCAGCAGCAGAATCAAACCCTGACTCTAACACCAGTCCCATCCTTTCCAACAAGCCCATCATCTTCTGCATCATCCAAGACTGTCTAAGGTTGTATTTGAAAATGTTTAAGTATTTATATGCACAGAAAGGTAAAAAACAATACTACATTAAGACAAATGTCTAAGTTATATTTAATAGGTAAATGTACCTGTTCCAACTTACATACAAATTCAACTTGAAAACAAACCTACAGAACATAGCTCGTTCGTAACCAGGGACTGCCTGTAATCATATTTTCAGAATCCAAAATAGGGACATGGAGTCTGACATCAGACTGTCCTCTCCAGATCTGTGACTCTATAGGGAGATGATGCTTGAATTGGAGAATGCCACCATGACTACTCTTTGCTGCTCCTGGACCAGACCGGTGGAACCTAACGTGGAGGAAGGGGAACTCCACGAATCCTACAGACTTCCATTCAAATGCTAAGATCTGAAGTCCCTGTTGACCAGACCAAATGGGCTCATCTCCGCCAAAGGTTACTCTACTCTCCCTCTGATTCCATGCCACTGACCCAAGGCCAGCAGCGTGAGGTACAGGCAGGCCCGGGACTTGAACTCCAGCACTTCTTCCTGGTCTAGATGCCAGGGACACAGATCTAACTTGACTGAACACCTGCTGTGAACCAGAGTCAATGTCCTAGACGCCTTCCTTCTAAACAAACCTGGGAGGCAGGGATTACTGTTCCCATTTTCACAGGTAAGAAAACTGAAGCTCAGAGAACTTAAGTGATTTGCCCAAAGACACACCTAGGAAATCCTAGATAAGGATTCCAATCCACATTTACATGGTTTGAATGCTCAAGCCTTTGTATTACATCAGAATATATCTCTTAATAGACTACTGTGCCCCAAATCTAATACCCTTTACCCGTGAACAGCATTTTTCACACTATGAAGTACTTTCAGATGTATTATCTATGTCCCTCTATTCCTTTAGAGGTTACAGATTATATTTCTCATTTCACAAGTGAAGAAACAGGGCTCAGAGATGCAGGATGAGTTGTCTATAATCACATGTTAGCAGGTGGCAGAGCTGAACCCCAAACCTGTCCTGTCTGGAATCCTGCACCCCTCTGCCCACCACACTTCCCCAGCTGCCTGTCCCTACACTGCCGGACCGCTGGGACGAAAGGGGGGCGTGTGTATGTGTGTGTGACTCTAGGGTGGTTTAGGCCCCAAAGGTGTCCACTTCCTTGCAAGTAAAGTTTAGGATGCACTGAATCGCTAAGTGAATGCAAACTGTCCCTGGCCACTGTCCAGAGATGGGCCAGGGACAGCGTGGCCTTACCTTTCCTGTCAGGTTTGAGGTTGCGGTTGACAGGGGGTGGCTGGATCTCACTCCCTCGGCTGGGGCCTCGGTGCATAGGAAGGGCTGTCGTCAGGTAGCCAAGGGGGTCAAAGTGATGGGGCCCTGGGCTCATGGGGATGTAGACACTCTGGGAATTGTCACCTGCTCGCTCCATGGCCAGCAAGGTGGAGGAACCTGGATTCATGGGCACGTAGTTGTCTTCAGAATTGGTGCTATCCGATCGGCCAATAAGCATTTTCCCTGGCTAGGAAAGAGAGGGAAGGAAATATAGCCATCACCAGCAAAAAGAAACAAGAGGGGGTGAGGATTTATACAGGAGGGAAGAAAGGTCCTGAGTGAGTGAGTTGCACTGGGAAGCTTTAAGGTAAACCCCGGGAAAACACATCAGAAAGCAGAATGGGAGACAGGAAGAAATGAGGTCTGTGGGTCCCTTCCAGCTCCCATGATCCCTAGGGACTCACTTGTAATTTTGGATAAATCTTTAGTATGAAATATCCTTGGAGGCTGGGTCCCCAAGGCTTTCCGCTGCCCGAGGCAGAGGGCACAGCACAGGCCACGGGCTGTGCAGGTCTGGTTCAGGACTCGCCCCCCACCTCAAGCGTGGCCTCCCCTGGAGGGGTCAGGATTAGGCCCTGCACTGGGCGAGGAGCATATTAGAAGCCTTGGCCCTGGCAGGTGAGGGCTAGGTCGGCTGTGCTTCCCCAGTTCAGCTCCCAGGGTGACCTGATCACCAGGCTGCAGTGGGAGCTGCCGTCGTGTTGACGCAGCAACCCCCCAGAGCCTGCCTTCACCGCCTGCCCTGTGTGTCCAGACTAAGCTGC
This sequence comes from Saccopteryx bilineata, assembly GCF_036850765.1. Taxonomy (NCBI): domain Eukaryota; kingdom Metazoa; phylum Chordata; class Mammalia; order Chiroptera; family Emballonuridae; genus Saccopteryx; species Saccopteryx bilineata. Next base: position 342,639,896 of record NC_089490.1, on the reverse strand, counting down.
TTCTGCTTTGCTTACCAAATGTCTCGTCACTTCCATGAGCTTTTAGTCAGGCCCAGTCTGCTTAGACGTGGCCTGACACCTTGTAGGACTGTGGTCAGCCCCCTCCAGATGGCAGCCTGGGATCCTGCACTCAGTCCATGGTTCTGCCACCAAGTCTGACTCAGCCACCCTGCCTCCTGTCTCTCACCACCGCCCCCTCCTCCAGGTGAGACCTCGTGGGCAAGCACGCTGCCTTAGACCCTCCATCCCAGAGCCTGCGTTCTCTGCATTCTAGATGCCCCCTGCTTCCCCGCAGGGCTGAAGCCCCGTAGACCAGTGTACACACACTTCCTCCACAGCAGGATCCCTGCATCGTACTTTCTTTTCTATTTTTTCCTTTTCATTGAATTTATCTGGGTGACACTGGCTTCAGGTGCGCAGTTCCACGGCACAGCATCTGTACACTGTCTTTGTGGTCACCGCCCCACGTCAAGCCTCTGTCCTTCACCATTTGTCCCCCTCATACTTCCTCTTCCCCTCCCCACCCCCGACAGCCGCCACACTGCTGTCCGTATCCACGAGGTTTTTCTTTTTCTTTTTGCTCAAGCCCTACACCTCTCCCCCAGCCACACCCTGTTTTACATTCTAAGAGCTCAACCCAGGGTTCTGAACTGAGGTAAGAACCAGGCAGGGCCCTAAGAGGGAGATGCCGTTACTCTTTGGGTGACCTGTAACCCACCTGAGATGAGTAGGCCTGCGGACCCCTGCCTGAAGCCCACTCACCAGAAAAGAACCGACTCCATCACTCAGGGACTCGGCAGGCCGGCCCGCACTCTCTCCACCACGCTGAGGGTACTCGTAGGACTCACAGGAAGAAGCTACGACAGAAGGAGGAGGGTCCAGATGTACTTAGTCGATCTGTGTGCTGATGCTCCCTCAAAGGCTCACCAGTGCTGCTCAGGGTCTCGGTGAAACTCCAGAAGATACTACTTTCAACCCCCAATGACAAGGCATTACTTCTGCCACGTCACTCCTCACTTCTAGCCCGTGTTGGCATCTACACTGAACCGCCTCGACCACCTCCGCCCCCATATATGCACCTCTTCTCTAACTCCTACATCACCTGCCACCTGTCCACTCATCCTGGCCGTCACTGATTACACTATATATAGTAACACTGGTACTGGCAATTTATACATGTCGATTTTATTTCCCTAACTACATGTGAGTTCTCTGAAGAGCAGGAACATAGTTTCTGTGTCTCTATCATCTCCATTCCCAAGCACAGGGTGATTGATCAGACAGTGGATGGACTGAAAGACTGCAGAAAGTACTGAGCCAGGCGTCAGGACCCTGGGGGCAAGGCCGATCTCTGCCCCTGGCTGACTCTGCAACCCTGAACTAGTGTCTGAACTCCCACGGGCCTGGCGGGAAATGGAGGCAATGAAGCTTTGTCTGACCAAATCCTCAGGGTCACTGCATGGCTTAGACAACAGAACAGGTATAACAACAGGCTTTGCAAGCTATAAAGCAAATGTGAAATGAAAGGAAACACGCTTTCATCAATCAGAGGAGATTGTGGGCAGAGTTGGAATACTCTAAAGTGGAAACAAGTGACAAAAGTTCAGGCATGAAACAGATTCAAGGGTGGCTTAGAAAATATTCTGAAGGTCTAATTATGTTTTAATAGTCTGCTAATCCACATAGGTTTGGCTCCAGTTTGGACTCGTCCTCGAAACTGACTTTTGCAATTCTTGGTTTGACTTATAAATGAATAAAACACTATGATTTAGACTTCCAAACCCATCATATTTTGTACTGTGGTTAACCAAGAAATGTTCTGTTTCCCTTAGTAGAATATCAGTTTCTCTGAGGCAGGGCCTGCTCTGCTCTCGCCATTGTGGGTGTCCACTAATAGCCTCCAGTGCTGGAGGGCCCACTAGAAAGCGGTGTGAGTAGATGTCTGAACAGTATCAGTGACCTGGGTGTCCTTACGTCTCCTCAGCAGGGCTGACCACGAACTAGCAAACTGCTGAGAACCCTGTGCTACCTCCCTCTGCCCGTGGGCCTCAGCCGGGGCTTGTACTGACCTCGGTGAAGCCGGCTGTTGTCCATCGCAGGGAGGGTATTGCGCCTGGGGATGGTGGCAGCGGTGGAGACTGACCTGCTGGTTTCCCCGACTAGAGGTCTCTGTTGAGGGCTGCCCCATCGCGGTGTTTCTGCCTGACTTGGCTTGGGGGGTCTGGGTGGGGGCGCTATGGCTGAGTCCCCAGGAGCAGCCACTGCCATGGCGTTGTGGTTCTTGTCCAGAGTGAATGTCCTAGGGATCTGGTAGGCTGAGAGGGGGGTGGCCGGAACATCCATATTGTCCACCAGGAGGTCCCCAAACTCCCGGCACAGGGTGTTGCTGGGCATCTTGAAGGTGTACACATCCTCATTATCGGTCTCAGAGCCTGTGAGGCTGCCCTTGGTGTGGCCGTGGGAGGCCAGGCTCCGGGGGAGGTCGTAGGTACTGTCTCTGAATTCTGTATTGTGCCGGCTTGGCTTTGGGAGGCTATAGAAGCCATGGACTTGGCCACTGACCCCGTTGACGCAGTGTCCATTGCCCTGGGCAAGCTTCTGTACAGCTGTGTCACTCCTCATGAGGAATGAGGCCCTGGTGCCCTGAGAGAAGCTGGCACTCCTAGGAGAGAGGAAGAAGGGAAGGGGCAGGGAGGTTAGAGGAGGCCAGGACTGCCCGCCCGGGGAGGGAGCTGGTGAGTGCAGGGCCCCACGCAGCATCTTGGTGTGGGGAAGACACAGGCTGAGGAGGCAGGGGCTGAGGTTTGTCTCAGTGTACAAGCTGTGTGGCCTTGGGCGAGGCACTTTCCCTTTTTGTGCTTCAGTTTGTCCATCTGCAGAAACGGTGATTCAAAAGTTTGAAGGTTATTCAGAAATTAATTCTAGTGTACAGCTGTTCAATCAACGTTAGCCTTTACTCCTCTCCTTACCCCCAGCTGGCTGTGATCAGCAGGGGCTGGTCTTCCCTTACCCCCCCCCCCTCCCCCAACAGACACCAACAAGCCAGTTATACTGCTAAGTTGTTCACTGTTTTAAGTCGGAATATATATATTCGAAGACAAAGGCTGAGAATAGGAAGAACTCTGACGTCGGTGTGAGAAAACAGCAAGCAAAATCATCACCTCCAAATCTCAGGCTTCCCACTATAAAAGCAGCCAGCCAGGGCTGATGGTGCTCTAAGTTTAAAGAACTACTCTAAGGTCGCCGTAGGTTCATTTCCTACCATGTATTACGGTTTATTGAGAGGCATTTAGAAGGAGAACTATCTCTTTCCAGAAGCCTCAGTATTTACAGGAAAAATGGTTTCCTGCTTGGGAACTATACTGCTCACAAAAGTTAGGGGATATTTTATAGCTTCATATTCATTTTGAAATATCCCCTAACTTTTGTGAGCAGTATATATTCAGGATAGTAAAAGTTTTACTGTTTTCAAATGTAGGCTTTTGGGAAATAAGGCAACACTGAACAGTTTAAAGACCTAGGAGTAGAGAGATTAGTGTTAGGTTCCAGCTCCGCCACAGATATGTTCCGGAGGCTTAACCAAGCCCTCTCCGAGGGGTGACCTAGTGGGTCTCAAAGGCCCTTACGGGTCCATCTGGCACTGAAGCAGCAGAAGCCTTTGGCTTTATAAGCACGGTTTTCAAACTGGACTCTGAGGGCTCGTTTGGCGGGGCTAGCAGGGGGCACAGCTGCTCGTATACCCTTGACCAAAGAACGGTCGTCTCCTCTATCGGGGAAGGTACTCTTCGACCAAGCACACAGCTGCAGGAAGACGCCTGCAGAACAGTGAGGGAGGAAGGGGGCACCGCCTAGCCAGCCAGGTCAGGCGAATCCATCCTGGCGATCAAGGAGGTGACAGATGTTGCAGCCATGTTGCCCTCACATCCTCCAACTGGACTTTGTGCTCAGTATCGGCGTCTTGGGAAATTGGAGAGTGAGGTTCTAAGCAAGCAGGGATTTTCTGATTTTCTCTCTCTTTATGTTATGATTCTTCATAGGACTTCATTTGGAGGAGAAAAAATAATATCTATTCTAGAACAATTCTTTTTTTTTTTTTTTAGTCATTACATTTTAGTTTTATTTTTTCGCTTCTTCATTTCTTTTTGAAAATCCTAACCTTCACTATGATGATGACAGCTTGAATCAGCAAGAAGTCCTTGAACCGGCTAATCTTTTTTTTTTTTAATAATTTTATTTTTTTAATGGGGCGACATCAATAAATCAGGATACATATATTCAAAGATAACAAGTCCAGGTTATCTTGTCGTAGAACAATTCTTTATAGCAGCGATTCTCAGTCTTTTGGGGACTATAAACCTTTAAGAACCTGATTAAAAAGAAAGCTCTTGGAATTTCTCACCAGAATAAGGCCCATTTTGTGTATATACAGATTTGCATGCTAAATCCAGGGGGTGCGGGTGTCATGACCTGAGGCCAATCCGTGGAATTTCTGCCTTGTACAAGCTTTCAGTTTATGAGAAGCTTGTTATTTATGGAGATGGCCACCAGATGGTGGTAGAAATTAGGGCCCAGAGGCCTAGAATGAGGAAGGGAAACAGGTGTCTAGGCCAGGCTCTCTCTTCTGTCAACTCGCATTCATTTCAGTCCCCAAACCTTCAGGGGCCCTCCTTTCTAGGCCTCTGTATGCTTTTTCCCTTTCTATTCCGCTCCCTACATGTAACCAAGCCACCAGCCATGGGCCTAGCTCATTGGACATGGAGCCTTAGATAATGGAGCGCCTGGAGCAGAGGACGGGTGAGCCAATGGAAGACAAAAGGTATTCACATGGTTTGTATTTGTCTTTGGTGCCTTTCATGTTTTGTTTTGGAATTTCCAGTTCTCTGTTGGATGCCCCCATCTGGTTTAGTATATTTAACAAACATGTGCTGATGTCCTACCTTCAGTGTAGGCAGGCATCATGTATACAGAGATGCCTCTTGCCCTGGCTGCCGGGGAAGGAGGGCAGTGGTGGAGGAGGTGACGCACATGCAAATCATTACAATCAAGTGGGTGAGCACAGATATTTACTAACCCTCCCCGGGGTGGGGGGTGGGGTACAGAATGTCAAAGATCCTTCTCCAAAGACATCACCTTTGAGTGAGTCTGGCAGTTGGCCAGGCAAAAGGCAGGAGAAGGGAAAGGTGTTCCAGTTAGAGGCACAAAGAAGTAGAACCCAGCCTGGCAAGTTCAAGGAACTGCAAGCTGCTCAGGCTGGAGAGTGAGTCAGCAGACGGGCTGAGAGGACAGTGGAGGGCCAGGCCAGGCTGACGGGAATGGGCTCTGGAAGGATTTTACGGTGGAGGTGGGCCAGGAGTGGGGAGAGCATTACAGGTGTCCGGAAGTTGCCTTAAACGTATTCAAGAATGAATTCATCATTTTCCCCTGACCGTCCTGTCTTGGAAATGACATCTGTCATTCAAGCCTGAGAGTTACCCATATTATGAATTTTCATTCAGAAATGTCACAGTTCCTACTGAATCCACCCCAATTCAGTTCCTCCTATTTTTCTGATCATAAAAGGGCCAGTCTCCCTACCATCTATCTGCCCAGGACCTCTCTACATCCCACTGATATTTACTTTCCTAACTCCCCAGTGTAAACATGTTTAAACTGTTTTAATGCCTTTAGGAGTAAGCAGCATTCCAACTCCAACGCATCTCTCCAATCTTTTCTCCTTAGGTCCCCTTCCTGCTCCAGGGTCCACTCAAGCCAACTTCCCAGTGTTCCCAGTATGCTCTACACAGTCAAGCCTCTGTGCTGTGCTGTGTTGTTTGCTGTGTCTGAAGAATTCTTACATCATCTGGCAAGGTCCAACACCTTTATCCTTCAAACTCAGCTCAAATGGCTTATCTTTTAAAGCTGTTTCTTACCATCCTCTACCTCCAAGCATAACCAGTCACTTGCTTAACTCTGTTCTTGGAGCAGGTAGCAGCTATAACCTTGATGCATAGTCTCTTCCACCCAACTGTGATTTCCTTTTTATTTTTTGTGACAGAGAGAGTTAGACAGACAGGAAGGGAGAGAGATGAAACGCATCTATTCTTCATTGTTCATTGATTGCTTTCTAATATGTGCCTTGACGGGGGGCTACAGCAGACCGAGTGACCCCTTGCTCAAGCCAGCGACCTTGGGTCCAAGCTAGTGAGCTTTACTCAAACCAGATGAGCCCGTGCTCAAGCTGGCAACCTTGGGGGTCTCGGACCTGGGTCCTCCGCATCCCAGTCTGACATTCTATCCACTGTGCCACCACCTGGTCAGGCCCAACTGTGATTTCCTTGAGGAAAGAAAACCTCTTTTTCATTTCTCTCCCCTCCACCCCCCAGCTCTGGATGAATGCTTATCACATAGTAAAGAATGAATAAATGTTTGTTGAGTGAACCAACAATTGAATGTATAAACAAACCAATGAAGAAAGGAAAGTGTTGGTCCTGCCATCCCCTTTCTGGAGCTTAGTCTAGATCCTCTGGATCAGCAGATCAACTCCCCTTTCAGAACCCACTGGCTATGGTCCCACTGCCTGTGGCTGAGGCATTCTCCTCTCTAACACACAGACCTACGTACTCATCCGTAAACATGTCCCCAGGGGTCTAAGCTCCAGATCTGGGCTTGTGTTATTAACCTTTCTCTGGATTGCTTCCTTGATGCATCAAAACTTGCAAAACAGCCCTGGCCAGATGGCTCAGTGGTAGAGCGTCGGCCTGGCGTGCAGGAGTCCCAGGTTCGATTCCCGGCCAGGGCACACAGGAAAGGCGCCCGTCTGCTTCTCCACCCCTCCCCCTCTCCTTCCTCTCTGTCTCTCTCTTCCCCTCCTGCAGCCAAGGCTTCATTGGAGCAAAGTTGGCCCGGGCGCTGGGGATGGCTCTATGTCCTCTGCCTCAGGCGCTAGAATGGCTCTGGTTGCAACAGAGCAATGCCCCAGATGGGCAGAGCATCGCCCCCTAGTGGGCATGCCGGGTGGATCCCGGTTGGGCACATGTGGGAGTCTGACTGCCTCCCTGTTTCCAACTTCAGAAAAATACAAAAAAAAAAAAAATACAAAACAAGCCTTTCTGGTCCACAAAGGTGTTACAGACCCTGTAAGCCCCTCTCCCACTTAATCACGCCTTCCTGTCTGCTCTTGCAGCAATCACGCTTCCAGCACAGCACTCCCTCTGCCTGGTGCTAAGGCTGCCTGGGTCTGTGTCTGCCCATGTCTGCCAGACCTGGCACTCCTAGAAGGCAGGGGACCTGTCCTGTGCTCTGGTGTGGTGCCTGGCATGTAGCAGATAATACCGAGGCCTGTTGAGGGGGACTGAGCGTTACCTGGAGAATCAGGTGGAGGGGCTGAACAAGGGAAACAAACTGGCCCAAACTTCCATGTTCAGATGGCAACGGAACTGGTTCTAGCACCCAGGTGTCTGGATACCCTGCTCAAAGCCCATCCTGACTTGGGCAAGAATCAGGAGGGGAATGCTGATCACTCAGAAATCCAGTAGTCTTCACTACTCCCATGCAAACCTTTACCAAGGCCCCTGTCACTATGATGTGCTGAGTTGTTTCCCTGGGAAGGACACCTGGAAGTAAGGGATTTGAAGACAGGCTTCTCTTCTGGGGCTGCGAGCTGACAGTCTCATAAAATGAGTGCGGCTCTGTGCCGACACATCACATGTGATATAACTTTTAAACCTAACAGTTCTGAGAGACGGGGACCACTCTCACACACCAGATGGGAAAAACAGTAATGGTAGAGTTGGTACAGGAAGATATTTGAATGCAAGTGTATAGGGGAGTTCCCCAGGGGCCAGAGAGAAGTTCGAGAGCAGACACCCCTGAAGCCAGCAGCCTAGTGCCCTTCCCTGCAGGTCCTGGCTGCGGGCGGCCCCAGATGCTCTGAGTGGGTGGGCTGATCGCACCACCTTCTGCATGTGCTTTGGTCCTAATATCAACCCCATACTTCTCTCTCCCTTGGCTTTTAGGAACAGTTTCCTAGATTTCCCAGTCCCTTCATTTTGCATTTGGTTTTGCACATTCACATGTGATTGTATGTACCACACTACGCCACGATTTCACTTTATCCCTCCTTGCTAGACTACAAGTACTTGAATAATCAGGGGCCTGATTTGATTTTTAATAAGTATGTTGTTCCCATTAAAGAAAACCTAATATATAAATGCTTGAAGGTAAATTTAGAACTCTAGTTGTCACTGTGATCTTTTCTTTTTCAATTAAAAATATTTTCAAACACTTGACATTCAATATTATATTAGTTTCAGGTGTACAGCATAGTGGTTACAGCATAGTGGTGTAACTTATGAAGTGATCCCCTTGATAAACCCAGTACACATTTGATACATGTTATTACAATATAACTGACTATATTCCCTATGCTCTACTTTACATCCCTGTGTAAAGCCAGTAGCCACAGCCACCATCACAGCTGCCTGGCCCATGCAGGTTCACATTAGATTCGGACAGATGGTAATGAAACAACGAAGCCAAGAATTGGTGGGCCATTACCTTTAATCCTAGCTTATACCTGGTGGGCAAGTAAACACACACTCTAGGCTCCAAAACCCACTCATTCAGTGCTCACAAAGCTACTGATTTATCCGAGTTTCCTAGAAATTAAAGGTTTCTAGCTCACCAGACTTATTCACCTCTGTTCCCCATCTCCTTCTCCCTGCATAAACTGGCTTCTCCCTCAGCACTCCGCCATCTTGGCTGCCTCTCCTCTCCTCCACATGACCTTTCTCTGCTCTCTCCTCTAATGCTAATCTCAGGAACTGAGAGAGCGAGTTCCTGGTCTGCCCCACTTTATAGTGTAGAAATCCAAACCTTTAATCCAATATACAAACAAGGAAGTCTCTGATACAAAGTCACTTATCTGAGGCATAATGGGATTCCTCATGAGAGTGCACCACCTCAAATCAAAAAAGGTGGGAAAGGCTTAGTCCCAAAACCAAGCCCCAGGCTACAAGGATCCTGCCTGCTCACAGCCCGCCCCCAACACACATTAATATAATCAAGCCCATCCCAAGCAAGAAGGGCAACCAATACCATCACCTGGGCGATGGGCTTCCACGTGGGCAGCGCCATCTTTAACAAAGTGAGCATAATATATTTTATCTGCCCCACACCCTGTAACTATTTTCAAACTTCCAATGTGTACTTTATAATCACCTCACCTTTTTCATCCAGTCTTCCGAACCCCTCCTACCTGGTAACCATCAGTTTGTTCTCTGTATGAGTCTGCTTCTGTTTTTTGTGTTTGTTTTTTAAATTGTACATATAACTGAAATCATATAATATTTGTCTTTATCTGTCTGACTTATTTCATTTAGCATAATACTGTCTAGGTCTATCCATATGGTTGCAAATGGTAAAATTTCATTCTTTTTTACAGCCAATAATCCATTGTATATATGTACCACAACTTCTTTATCCAACTGTCTATCTACGGACACCTAGGTTGCTTTCATATCTTGGCTATTGTAAGTAATGTCGCAATGAACACAGGGGTGGGTGCATATTATCTTTTTAAATTAGTGTTTTGGATTTCTTTGGATAAATGCCCAGAGGTGGAATTGCTGAGTCCTATGTTGTTCTATTTTTAATCTGTTTGAGGACTCTCCATACTGTTTTCCATAGTGGCTATACCAATTTGCATTCCCACCAACAGTGCAGAGGGTTCCCTTTTCTCCACACCCTCCCCAACACTTATTGTTTGTTGATTTTTTGATGACAGACCTTCTGAGAGGTGTGAGGTGATATCTTCTTGTGGTTTTAATTTGCATCTCTGACAATTAGTGTCACTGACAATCTTAAGAAGTCATGTGGACTATCCTCCAGCATCTGACCTATCCCAAATGGCTCTCTCCTGTGAGGAGAGAAAACTCACAAGTTCTTTCTTACAATCTCTAAGAGATGAGAAGATCTTTGCATCTCAAATCCTTCTGGCTGGAATTCTGAGCTCACCTCCCATCTGTGGTTACACAGCAAAACTGTATATATAAAACTGAAAGTTGTATATTCTGCCTTTGATCAATCCAAGTCACTGGGTGAATGAGTCAGAGAAACCTTCTAAATGACTAACCATTTAGTTAAGTTTTCTGCTGATGTTTCTGACTCGACGTTTTACTCACACGTTTCTGCAGAACACGCTGCAGGGTCAGTGCTGCTTTCACTCCGGCATCTCATCCTTTGGAACTTCACTGCCCCTAACCCTCACCAGAATCACGGCTTTCCAGGGCGTGTGACTCACCACAATGTGTCACCTGTTACAGGTTTAACAGTCTCCTTCAAATAAGAAGACAAAGACTGGCTCAAGTCTGGAATGAGACCCTAAGGTTGCAGGGCAAAATAAATCCAGGGGGACTAATTTGTCTTCAACGACAAAAAGGACTCTGCTTGTCTTGATGGTGTCAGTTCAAAACTCCTTCCGTTGGCAATAGTTACTATTCTGAATACTTATTTTAGCTTAGTGGAAGAGCTGGACTTGGGAAACTGGAGTTAGTTTAACTAAACTTCATATTACTCAGTACTTGAAGGAAAAATAGGGGCTAGTACTGTAAAAGTAGTGATGAATAAGTCATGGTTTTCCCTCTAATGTGCTTAATTAATTGTAACTGTACATCAGGTTCCCCCAGAAATGTAAAAAGGAATAGACAGAAGGCCGGTATTATTAACCTAACAAATATGATTTGACTATAGTAGGCCAACCAGGCATATTTATGTCTATGCTTGACATCAAAGAACAAACTGGCTCTCTCTTTAAAGTCTCTACTCAGCAGGAACACTGTAAGATTATTCTGGAGATCAAATGAGGTAACAAATGTAAAAGTGCTTTGTCAACTGTAAAGCATATTCCTTTTTTCCAGAGCACCTAGTATGTAATGTGAATGTCAGAAGCAGTGTGGGATTAAAGCCACCCACATTCTTGCTAACACTTGGCATTACCAGTCTTTTTCATTTAGTCATTCCAGGAGAGATGAGGCAAAACTTGAGGATTTCATTTGCATTTTCTTGATGATTCAGCATTGTCATGTGTTTATTGCCCATTTTTGTATCTTTTTTGTGAAATGTCTGTTCAAATCTTTTGCCTACTTAACAAATTGAGTTATCTCCAATTGAGTCGTAATAGTTCTTTATATAGTCTAGAAATAAATCCTCTGTCAGATATACATGCTCTGAATATCTTATCACATTTTATGACTTGACATTTTGTATTTTTTTGACATTTTGTTTTCTTATGGGGTTCTTTTGAAGAGCAAAATTTTTAATTTTTATAAAAACTACTTTATTAAAGTTTTACTATTCTTGCTTTTTGTATCCTATATAAACATCTTTGCTCACCCAAAGATCACAGAGACATTTTATTCTAGAAGTTTGTTAGCATTAGATTTTACATTTAGGTGTCTCACACATTTGGAGTTAACTTTTGAGGAGTGTTATACAAAAGGTCCTATTTTTTATTCCTATACAGATATCCAGCTGATCCAGCATCATTTGTTGAAAAGACTTTCATTTCCCTATTAGCATCTTTTTCATAAATATTACACATAGGAAAATGAAAATAAAAATAGCAAAAAAAAAAAATAGCAGCTGGTTTCTCATCAGAAACAATGAAGGTCAGAAGATGATAACACGGCATCCTTTAAAATGATTAACGAAAATAAAACCATCATTTCCCAATTTTATACCTAGCAAAATATCTCTCAAAAATGATGGTGAAATTAAGATATTTCCAGATAAATATAACTGGGAAAACATGTCATGAGGGGACTAACATGGCAGAACATGGTGAAGGAAGCGCTTCAGGCTGAAGAGAACTAACACTAAGTGAGAATCCACTAGACAATGTTTAACGCTTGCTTTCAATACTCATACATAATAAAGAACTTTGGAGGGAAAAATAGTCTTGTATAATTATGCAAATATTTTCTATTTTTGCTATTATTCCTTCATTCCTAAAGATCTTGGGGGTTTTTTGGTACTGTCTTACTTCAGCCTGAACTTCCTTATCATTTTTTAAAAATCAGATCCCCTGGCAATTCTTATTTGTCTTTTTGGATTATTAAAAACATTATAAACAAATTACTTTTCCCATATTAAAAAGAACACATGACTGGAAACATTGAGAGACTGGAAACGGGGTTAAACCAATTCCCAAGTCCTTATCAAATACAGTATCAATCAAGGAAAAGATGTTTTGGAATTTAAAAAGAGGTCTATTTAAATAGGGAAAAAGAGGAAAAAACCCCAAACTAACCAATATAAAGTCATAATAACTATTTACATTTTACAGTCTTTTTTTTTTTTTTTTAATTTTATTTATTCATTTTTGGAGAGGAGAGAGAGAGAGGGAGAGAGAGAAACAGAGAGAGAGAAGGGGGGAGGAGCTGGAAGCATCAACTCCCATATGTGCCTTGACCAGGCAAGCCCAGGGTTTTGAACCGGCGACCTCAGCATTTCCAGGTTGATGCTTTATCCACTGCGCCACCACAGGTCAGGCCATTTTACAGTCTTTAAGCACATAAAACTATACTATTTAATATATTTCTCCATGAATTTTTTGTGAAATTCAGATTGTACAGTATCACTGACGAATCTTTTGTCTTTTTTCTGATAATATACACCTGTGCATAGTTCTTGAAAACATCATCATTCCACCTTCTTTTAACTTTGAAGTTGGCCTGAGGCTGGGCCAGGGAGATTAAGGAGGAGGTTCCTGCCCAGACTGTTTTCCATACAGATCCTTTCTTCTTGTTCCCGCCTGGCTTGCTCTTCAGCTGTTTCTTTTTAAATTTTTTTCTAGTTCTGCAAGAAGAGCTGCACTATCGACATTCTCCTCTTCAAAATCTTCACCTTCCTCACCTGTTAGAGGATCATCTGCATCAAGATTGGAAGCAGGAATCTGGTCTAACTAAGCCTTTGACGCTGAAGAGGAGGTCGTATGTTCTCAAGTTGTTGAACGATCTCTATTTTTTTCTCTTGTAGCAGCTCTCTTTCTCTCTTCCAACTGTCTTCTGAAGTTACAGTTCTGAACCTCTTCAAAGGCATCCTGAGTAGTCTGTCTACATTTTATCTTTGTATGAGAGGGTAGGACTCTACTTGAATACTGCTTTGAGAGTTGGCTCAAATCACCTTCTCCTTTTCTTCTCCTACCTCTTGCAGGTTCAAAAGTTGGCTAAGCTGCTGTTGTCATCTTTTATGTTTGGCTGAGGTCCAATTCAGCAACCTCTGGAGACCATACTGACACCATAATGACCCTTGGCTCCCAGGAAATTCTCTTTATTTTTCTTTCAACTGAAAATGTCTTAATTTTGTTTTCATTTCTGAAGGATATATAGACTTCTGGGTTGATAGTCCCCTGTCCTTCTATTAATTTCAAGTGTGTTTTCCTTTGTCACATAGAATATTGTTATAATACAGGCTTTTAAATCTGTGTCTAATAATTTCAACATCTGGGGTTATGTTGGGGTTGACATCTGTACTTTCCCTTGAGGCTGGTTACATTTTTTTTTTTTTTTTTTGTATTTTTCTGAAGCTGGAGATGGGGATAGACAGTCAGACAGACTCCCGCATGTGCCCGACCGGGATCCACCCGGCACGCCCACCAGGGGGCGACACTCTGCCCACCAGGGGGCGATGCTCTGCCCCTCCGGGGCATCGCTCTGTCATGACCAGAGCCACTCTAGCGCCTGGGAGCCATCCCCAGCGCCCAGGCCATCTTTGCTCCAATGGAGCCTCGCTGCAGGAGGGGAAGAGAGAGACAGAGAGGAAGGAGAGGGGGAGGGGTGGAGAAGCAGATGGGTGCTTCTCCTGTGTGCCCTGGCCGGGAATCAAACCCGGGACTTCTGCACGCCAGGCCGACGCTCTACCACTGAGCCAACTGGCAGGGCCCTGGTTACATTTTGATGATTCTCTATCTATATGCTGAGAAATTCTGGATTATATCCTGAATGTTGTGATTTTATCTTGTCTTGACTCTGGGTTCTGTTATAATCTTCTGAAGAATGTTGATCATTTTGTTTTTGCAGGCAATCAACGTGGTTAGGTTCAGATCGCAAGTTTTGATTCTCCTTCTGGGTATGGTAGTACAAATCTCAACTTAATTTTTTTTTTTTAATTTTAATGGGGTGACATTAATCAATCTCAACTTAGTTTTTAAAACCTTTGCTATGCTAGTTTGGGACTGTCCCACACTTCAAACTGGAAGTCCTAAGTTCTTTTTCAGAGTCTTCATTTCTTTCCTAAATTTACAATCTCTTCACTCATTATCAACACTCCCTCCCTCCACACAAAGATTAAAGCAATAAACACAATCATTTAAAGTCTTTGTATGCTAGCTCAAAAATCTAGATTTACTTTGGTTTGTATGAACTGAGTTCTCTCAACTATGGGTCGACTTTGATAGTTTCTTCATGTGTCTAGCAGTTTCTCATTGTATACTAAGTATCTTGGGTGATAACGTTTATAGGAATTTCCTTCACGGGAAAGCCATGAAAACTGGACCCACTCAGCGTGGGCCCTTTCTTTTTTTTTTTTTTTTGCATTTTTCTGAAGCTGGAAACAGGGAGAGACAGTCAGACAGACTCCCGCATGCGCCCGACCGGGATCCACCCGGCACGCCCACCATGGGGCGACGCTCTGCCCACCAGGGGGCGATGCTCTGCCCATCCTGGGCGTCGCCATGTTGCGACCAGAGCCACTCTAGCGCCTGGGGCAGAGGCCAAGGAGCCATCCCCAGCGCCCGGGCCATCTTTTGCTCCAATGGAGCCTTGGCTGCGGGAGGGGAAGAGAGAGACAGAGAGGAAGGTGCGGCGGAGGGGTGGAGAAGCAAATGGGCGCTTCTCCTGTGTGCCCTGGCCGGGAATCGAACCCGGGTCCTCCGCACGCTAGGCCGACGCTCTACCAGCCCTTTCTTTTAAGAGCCATTACTTTTACAGCTTCTGCCTGCTTTTTGACTGCTCTTAAGTGCCTTCAAACAGTGTTTGTGTGTCTGTGTGTTCTGTCCAGAGCTTATAATTATTACAGTATGTTTAGTATTACGAAGCAAGTCCACTAGCACCAGGAACTATATCGTCTTTCTGTACTGAAGAAGACTTCCTTTCCATCCTCCATCGCCCCTTGGAATTCTTCTGCAAAAAACATTTTAACTTTATTTCTTCCAAAAGTCCCCCTGAGATCCTGCTCATCAGCCTCTGGCTCCAACACCCACACAAGTGAAAACAAAGCCAAGGAGAAAAGCACGGTGTGGCCAAGGCCCTACAATAAAGGGGCTTCCCCAGCTGTAGAGAAGTTCTATCACCTTTACTTTGTTTTCCTCACAACATGTATTTGTTCCAATATTTATTATGTGTCTCCTAGGTGCCCTGGGTCTTCAAAGAACAGTAACACATTAATATAAAAATCTGTAATATGAAGCAGAAAGTTCCAAGTGCTGTGAGAGAGATAATAAAAAAGTGCTACGGGAACGCAGAGGAGAAATGCATTCGAGCTCATAAGATTAAGAGAGGTTTTACAGAGGAGGTGGGGGTGCACAGAGTGGGCCCTAAGTGCTAATTCAAGCAGAGACATTTATATATTTGTTCTCTGTTGCTTTAGCAATATCATGGGACTGGAAGCGGTGGCAACTGTTGATATTATATAAGGCTTTCTACTTAAAGTGCGAACTGCAGACAATTTAAATGACATCTGTAAAGCCAGAAGCCAGGGCCAGGGCCACCATCAGAGCCGTCTGGCCCATGCAGGTACGCATTGGATTCGGACAGTCGGTAAAGAAACAACGGAGCCACAAACTGGTGGGCCATAGTCTTTAATTCTAGCTTGCACCCGGCGGGCAAGTAAAAATATACACTGGGCTCCAAAACCCAATCACATTCAGTGCTCACAAAGCCACTGACTTATCCGAGTTTCCTAGAATCAAAGGTTTCTAGCTCACCAGCCTTATTCTCCTCAGTTCCCCATCTCCTTCCTTATCCCAGATACAAACTCTACACAAACTGGCATCTCACTCAGCACTCCGCCATCTTGGCTGCTTCTCCTGGCCTCCTCCACGTGGCCTTTCTCTGCTCTCCTCTGCTCTCTCTTCTAATGATAATCTCAGGACCAAGAGCGTAACTCTCGTTCTACCCTCATTTTATAGTGTAGCTTCACAACCTCTAATCCAATATATAAAATAGGGAAGTCTCTAATACAAAGTTACTTCTCTGAGGCATGATTGGATTGTACCACCCCACATCAAAAAGGGTGGGAAAGGCTTAATCCCAAAACCAAGCCCCAGGCTACAAGGACTCTCAACACACATTAATATCACCTGGGCGACAGCCTCCATCTTTAACAAAGTGAGCATAATACATTTTATCTGCCCAACAACATCATACGCTGTTTGGCAGAAAGGCAGGATCCCGGGACCTAACCCAGGCCTACTCAGTCAGAATCAGCATTTCGACAAGATCCTTGAGTATTTCATACGCACACTGAATTCTGAGAGGTGTTCATACACAGCACATTGACCTTCACTAGAACTGTGGCTGTAAGAACTCTTGCACCTTCTCTATTTCCGGGGAATCATCTGTGTAGCAGGAGGGAGTGGGACACAGGAAAACAACAGCTTACATGTACTGAGCATCTACTGCTGGGTACTCGATATATGTTATGTTGTTTTATGCCCATTAGTAATAAGCCTTTGAATTAATTATTTCTATTTAGCATACAAGGAAATTGAAGGTTAACAAGGTTAACTGAGTGGCCCAAGATCACAAGGATAGTGGCAGAACCTGAATTTGAACTCCTATCTGTCTGATTCCAAAGCCTGTAATCTGTGTTTCATT
The DNA here is from genome assembly GCF_036850765.1 of Saccopteryx bilineata. NCBI lineage: Eukaryota > Metazoa > Chordata > Mammalia > Chiroptera > Emballonuridae > Saccopteryx > Saccopteryx bilineata. Next base: position 342,623,043 of record NC_089490.1, on the reverse strand, counting down.
ATCACACACTGCCTGCCTCTGGCCTGTGACTCAGGAGGGATGAGGGGCTGCTTATGGTTCTGCCACTAACTAATTCAGTGACCTTGGTTAATTCCTTCTACCTTTTTAGAACTCACCTCTCCATCTATAAGTTGATGGAGGCTGAACTAGTGAAAATTCACAAACAAATAAATCAAATGGGTATTTAAGGTATCATTCATTAAGTCTGAGTGCTGGGAGCCTCTGTTGGGTGATGGTAAATGACTCAAAAAACCAGCACCAACGTAGCACAGGGCAGATAGAGGAAAGGTTACAGGACCAGAAATGAGGAGACCTGGGTTCTAGTCCTATCTCTGTCACGTATCAGTTGTGAGTCTCTGTTCTGTCACCTATGAAAGGGAGGTAAAAACTTTAATGGCTATCTCTCATCAGTGTGTTCTAATGGTTCAGGTGAGCTTATGCATAAAAATATTCTGTGTAGTGATATATTAACACAACCAGTCCTCTAATTGCCTTAATTTTCATAACACACATTAGCTATATATAAATAAATTAATGAAAGAGCATGATTTGCTGGCCATGGTAGCAACTGGAAACTAGCTTTGGCAAATCCCAGCAGCTCCGTGCTTTTGTTTATCCTAACAGTGGGGGAAAAGGTAATAAAACTATGCGCGGGCTCTGCACCTGTGGGTGAGCTGGCAATGTTAGCTCAACAGAGGCCATTATTCTCCAGCAGGGAGTCCTTGCTCTGGGCTCTGCTGTGAGGATGGAGTTTCCTACCTGTGTTATCATCCAGTATGCCAGCCACTAGCCACACGCGGCTTCCTGAGCACTTGAAATGTTACTAGTGCAATTGAAAAACTTAATTTTAAACTTCATTCAATTTTGATTAATTTCAATTTAATTAGCCACATGTGGACAGTGGCACCATATAGAACAGTGCAGCTCGACAGAAAAGCTGAAATACGGTCTTGTTCAATAATGTTAAGGTTCTATAGCTACCGTCTTAAGGCTAAGTAAACTGACGTATCCTTTTCAGTTCTGAAACTCTAGCCCAATGTGACATTTTCCCCCCAAATTAAATAAAAAATTCTTATAGCATGATTTTTGATAAGAGGAGGTTTCTCTGGAATCTAATACAGATGATAGCAACAAAATGTGACGGTTCCCCACACAAAAACATGTTTCCTTTTATGAGTATATACTTTATCCCCTGGAAAGATAGAATAATGTACTCCCTTGTCTTTAAAATGAAAGAACAGAGGCTGAAAAGCACTAGGCCCTGTTAGTGGTCACGCCACCCACCACAGTCCTTGCAGTCTCACCTGGCATTTTCTGCTCTCCGGCTTATGCACTGGTGCAAGTAGAGATACTCTTGAGGTGCACTGGTGGACAAGGGGGGCTGCGCATGGCTGGCCAAAGGGGGCTCGAATGTGAACAAGGTGGGCTGGCTGGAGTGTGACGGGGCTGAGGATTTTCGTTCTCGGAGGAGGTGCTGAGTGGCGCTGCTGAGCTCGGCTGGAGAGGAGCGGGGACCGTGACTGGCGGAGGCGATGTTTCTCAGGGAGTCTGTGGAAAGGAGAGAGGGCTCTGTGAATGAACAAGGGAAGACAGATGTCTCTCTTCCACAGTGGGCTATCAGAAGAAGAACTTCCAAGAGCAGTGGCAATGGCCCAGGGCAGCTTTCCCTCCCTTTCACCTACCGGTTCCCCGTCCCCTCCAGAGAGGAGGGCTGGGGTGTGCTGGCCCTCTGGTTGGGGCGGAGGTGCTCTAGACCTCTGCACTGCCCCTGCAGTTGCCTGGCAGCCATTCTCTATCACACTGGGGCAGCATCTGCCCCATTTCCAGGAGGTATGGCTCCCTGTGGTCTGGGAACAGGACTGACACTCAACCAAGGCCAGCCTCAGGAGCAGTACCCCTGCCTTCCTTCTCTTTGGTGGCTCTGCTGTCCTCACCTCCCTCAAAACTAAGGCTGAGGCTGTTCTGTTAAATGAAGTCTTGTTGAAGACTCACTAATCAAGACCCTGGACTGTGCCTTACTATATTAATGATAAAAGCACAAACGTATTTCGAGCTGTTCCTTAAGACTAGTCCCAGCTCCTTCTGCCTGACCTTCCGACTCCTCTGAGGATGGCGATGTCCCCCACACCCCAACTCTTGTACCTACCACTCTCTATCCATTGGCCTTTTTTCCCCCTCAATTCTTATCCTAAGCTCTCATCTGTTGTGTTAGACAGGAAGTGAAGAATTAAAGACAGATAATAGCTTGGAGTGCTACACCACCCCTAGCCAAAGGCATTATTTATTTGGCTGGCTCTCTGAGCTTGGTTTGAATTCTTAGCATAACACACAAGGCCTTTCACAGTCTGACCTACTTCCTGCTTTTCTCCTCCCGTACAGAAGGCATATGGAAGCTTCATCAGCCCCTGAACACACCAGCCTCTTTTAGGAGTCTTTGTTTTGGCTTATGCTGTTCCTTCCACCTGGATTTCACTTCTACTCTTCTGGCTCTCACAGGCAGACTCTGAGACCCGGCATGGATATCGTGTCCTCTCTGAGACCTTCCTGGACCTCATCCTTGTTCTGGGTGCCAAGAGCACTTGGCCCGTGCTTCATTATATCCGCTGTCACTCTGCTTCCTTGCCTGGCCCAGGGGTTTCTAAGAACAGTGACTGATGTCGTTTACAGCCTCAGCATTTACCTAAGAGGCCAGGTACAAAGGAAGTTCTCAGTCTCTGTTTGCAGAATAGGCAAACGTATTCATTCAGCAATAATAATTCTAACTGTGAAACTTCTTGCAAAAAATAAATAAAGGTTTAAAGATGTAATTTCTGGTGGCATGACAGCTAGTAGGGGACCGACCATGTTTTAGTGGTGATGGTGGCTTTCTAGGGTTAGTCAAATCATTTCAGCAGTGACCTAGTTCTGTTTCCACTGCCTGTCCTCTGACCTCTCTCAGTCTGTACCCTTCTCAAGGCCCTAGGCAGGACTGCCACTCCTTAAAGCTCCACAGCCTTAATTATTCTCCAGTCGTTTCTGCTACTAGACAGGACGACTCAGCCAGCGTACAACAGAAAAAGCCAAGGGCCTCTGGGGAAAACTGTTCCACTGACAGCTGTATTGACCTCCAAAATGAATTCCCATTACAGGTCTCGTAGTGAACTGGACATGTGTTAACAGAATCAATGGCTTCATCAGTCCATTAGAGTTGCAAGATGAAATCTCTAATGGCTGGGGAGAGAGGGCACACGCTAGGGGACAGAGCAGCCATGGCGCCAGCGATGAAAACAAGCTGCTTCCTGACAAGACACAAGTAGGTGCAGAGGGGAGACCCTGGGTGTAACTCGGCCTCCACGGTGATCCTTTTGGCCTCCTCTCCCTCTGCCCGCCTCTTCGATGAACACTTCCCTCTTCAGAACTCTGCCCCAGACCCTGCTCTAGCTTCCCTCTCATTCAGGGGAATCTCTGTCCACTTTCATAGCTTCGGGGACCACCTATGTGATGACAACTCTCAAGTCCTAACCTCTAGTTCAGAAGTGAAATCCAGGTGGAAGGAACAGCATAAGCCAAAACAAAGACTCCTAAAAGAGGCTGGTGTGTTCAGGGGCTGATGAAGCTTCCATATCATCTGGCTCCCTGTCATCCGTCCCTCCATCTGCTGGGTCTCTCCTCTCAGATGACCCACAAGCAGGTCAAGGTCCACAGTCCCACTGTGGTTGAATCCACAATCTCAACCTTAGTGAAGTTTGTCTCCATCACCGTCCAACCGCTTCTCCAAGCCAGACTCCCAGACGTTATCTGTGACTCTCTCCCGTTTTTCAATAACTGCCTCTTGTCATGACGTCTCTGCCCTGCTTCAAATTCTTCAGCAGATTCCTGTTATCCTCAAGATGACTTACAAAGCTCTCTCTCTTTTTAAAACCACTTTCCTGTTTATTTCTTCCACATTCTTACCAGTACTTCCTTGCATTTCAAAGAGCATTTCAGGAAAAGACTAACCTCTCTCTCTCATCACTCCATACTGAGTGATTCAGCAGAGAGTCTGTGTCTTCCATAACACTTGAAGCCAGCATCAATCCCAGTGCGTGACACAACTCCACAGATGTGTGCTGATTAAATAAATGGAGTATACAGGATAGTAAGTCATACTCCCACAGACACTCATTAATTCCTCAGTGTCCAGGTTCCCGAGCATGTTGAAGGGCCGTTTTGTCACAATGTGCCACCTGCCTCGTCATCCGATACAGCCTTCCTGCTCCCCAGGCTGAGTGCTGGGCTGTGGGCCTGTGTACAAAAGGAATGCTATGTCCTCCCCTCTAGGGCCCTCTGCCCCCAGCTCAGGCTAAGGAATCAAATTTGTGACCCAGCCTATTTACCTGTAGACACAGAGAAGTCACTTCACCTCTCCTACTCTTGGTTTCCTTATTTACAAACTGACCTAGGGTCATTGTAAGGATGAAAAGCATTCAGAGTCTAGAAAACTCTGCATGTTGTAAATACTCAAAACATGTTCCGGTCACTCCTGTATCCCTTGTGCTGAATACTCAGCGCATGGTCGGTGTTCAATACATATCTCTGAATAAACAAAAAAACTTTCCCTGGCACAAAAATCCAAATATACTTGTTTCTGATGGTCAAAATCAGAGAAGTTTCTTAAGGTCTGCTAATAAGATGACCCTAGTTGGATAAGTTGGGCCCAGAGACACACAGAGAGAACATCACATAATGACAGAGGCAGAGCCTGGATAAACAAAATACAATAGATCCATACCCTGGAATATTACTCAGCCGCAGAAATGAACGGAATACCGACACCTGCTGCAACATGGATGTCGTCAAAACACTACGCTAAGTGAAAGAAGCCAGCGATAAAACACTACAGACTGTATGGTTTTATTTATGTGAAATGTTTAGAATAGGCAAATCCTTAAAGAGAGAAGAAAGTAGATTGGTTGGTTGCCTGAGGGCTGGGAATGGAGAGTGACTGCTAATGAGTATAATGTTTTCTTTTTGGGGTGATGAGAATTTTCTAAAATTAGACTGTAGTGATGGTTGCACAACTGTGTGTGAATATACTGACCCACTTTAAATGGGTGAATTCTGTGGTATGGGAAAAAGATTTTAGTAAATTTATAAACACACACACACACACACACACACGCAGTTTGACAGATCCTCAAAAAGTTAAACATAGTTACTATATGATCCAGCAATTCTACACACACACACACACACACACACACACACACACACACACACCCAGGAGAAAGAACACATATGTCCACACAAAAACTTGTACATGAATGTTCACAATAGCATTACTTGTAATAGCCAGAAATAGAAACAACCCAAATGCCCATAAACTGATCGATCAATAACTAAAATGTGGGATATCTACAATGGAATATTATTCAGCAATAAAAAGAACAAAGTATGAATACATGTTATAACATGTACAAACCTTGGAAATATTATGCGAGGTAAAGAGAAACTAGATTTCGTTTATATGAATTGTCCAGTATTGGTAAATATATCAAATCACAGATCAGTGCTTGCCGAGGGCTAGGGTGAGAATGGGGAATGGGAAGTGATTGTTAATGAGTATGAGATTTCTTTTTGGGTTGATAAAAATGTTCCAAAACTAGATTGTGGGAGTGACTGCATAACCCTGTGATTATAAAAATCATGGGCTTGCATACCTTTTTTTCTTTTTAAAATTTATAAAATGAAATTTAACGGGGTGATATTGATCAATAAGAGTACACAGATTTCAGGTAAACATTTCTATAGCATTTGAACTATTGATTATGTTGTGTACTCATCACCGAAACTCAAATAATTTTCCATCACCTTATACAGTATTTGTCCCTCTTTACCTTCCCTCACTCACTCCCCCTGGTAACCACTCCACTTTTATCTATGTCCATGGGCCTCAGTTTTATATCCCACCTAGGCGTGAAATCATACAGTTCTTAGCTTTTTCTGATTTACTTATTTCACTCGGTATAATGTTCTCATTAATTGGGTATTATATTGTATGTGAATTTAGAAAACACATACACATACACATGCATAAATCCTTTGCAAAATACGAAGTGTTAAGTGTATGCAGGAGATTAACAGTAGTCTAATCCACTTTTATTTCCTTGTCGAAGAGAAAACGGAACACGGTAAATAAATGCTAAGTCCTTACTAAAGTAGATTAAGAGGCATTTTCCCTTTCCTACCGTCAGTTCTCTGTATGTCTTCCGACCCCACTGTTCAGGGCTTCACCCCATAATCATAGCAAGGCAGTGGGAACTCAGCAAAACAAAATAGCAAGAACGCATGGTTTGCGGCAAAAAGACCCAAGTTGTTTGAAACTCCACCTCTCAGTGACTGGTCCTCACGTACCTGACAGGAGCCAGGAGACCAGGCACCCAGCCCTAGCTCTGCCGCTCCCTGGCTGCGACCCTGTGGACAGGGCTCTCTCCCAGCTGTGGTGTGCTCTCCAGTCGGGAGGACGAGCCCTGGCGGGCCTGCTGGCCTGTCTCACTAGCCTGTCCTCAAAGACGAATGGGATAAGAGTGCAGACAGATACCAATCCCTTGGAGAAAGCACTCAGAGGGTTTGTTTTTCTTGTGTGGGTACCTCCTGAGGAAAGGAAAGAAGGTTAACAGTGGAGGAAAACAGTGAGCGATGTGTAGCTGAGGCAGGTCAGTTACCAGGAGTGAAGTAAATGGATGCTTCCAGACTTCTGGCCTTGGTTTCTATCTCCAAGTCTAGACTAAAGATAATGCCAGAAAATGCCTGAGTCAATTTGTTTTCTTTTAAACAGGGCTTTGTTTTTCCTCTTCTTCCTGGCTTCTTTTTAGGGCCCTACGGAATCACTCCCCTTCCTTTCCACAATCACCCCTGGGAAGCCTGCCCAGCACACTAACACTCCTCCCACCTTCTTGCAAAACTCTAGAACAGGAAAGCGCTGAAGGATTTCAGTCCAGGAGCCCAGCCCAGCTATCAACTGGCTAGTGATAACAGGAGCAGGAAAGGGGCGGGTGGCGGGACTTTCTGGAAAAGATGACTGGCCAAATAATGACTGGTTCCCTTATCTCAATGTCTTTTTTATCCCCCTCTCCCCTGCCCCAGTTCCCCTTGCCCCAAGCCTCCGTGGGTCTCAGAACCTATAAAGTGGTGGGCAAAAATGCATGCCAGACCCAGGGTGGGCTCCAAGCTGGGCTCTGTGAACTCCCAGCTCTGTGGCCTTGGGACAGGTTACACACACCTCCATGACCTTCCCTTGCTCAGCAGAAAGAACACACACTTTGCAGGGCTGCTGCGAGGACTGGGCATCATTTATGTAAAGCAGTAAGTGTAGTGACCCACCATTCTTACTGCTCCTATTCCTGGAGCATACATGAAACTATCAAGACCTTGTAACTGGCCAAGAGGAATAGAGTTTCTTTCTAAACTAGAAAGGACACTGGAAAGGTAATTGTTGTCACTGTTTTAGTCACAGCTATGCCCTGTGTAGGTGGTACATGAAGAACGAGTGGGACCAAAAAGGACAAACTGACTATAGTAATCACAGCTGTCATACTAAGCATCCACCACGGATCTCCCGTCTAGTTACCCCATGAGCTAGATATTTATTTATTTATCTTTGGATGAAGAAACTGCAGCACAACAAAAGGGAAATTGAAGCTCAGAGAAGTCATAATGAGCTCTGAAGTCACACAGCTAGAAGATAGCAGAGCTTAGGTCTGAAATCAGATCTCACTATCTTCAAAGCCAAATCTTTCCACCTGTGTAGAGAAAGAGTTCCCACAAGATCCCTACGAGGGCTGGTACTGACGTCTGGAAGGCAGAGTCAAATGACAGAATGAGGGTCTAGGCAGAGCTCTGTTGCCAGCTGGCTGAGTGACCCGAGGCATGCCATTTCACCTTCGTGAGCCTCTATTATCTCTTTATAAAAAGAAGAACTTGCAGCCCTGGCTGGTTGGCTCAGTGGTAGAGCATCGGCCTGGCGTGCAGAAGTCCCGGGTTCGATTCCCGGCCAGGGCACACAGGAGAGGCGCCCATCTGCTTCTCCACCCCTCCCCCTCTCCTTCTACTCTGTCTCTCTCTTCCCCTCCGGCAGCGAGGCTCCATTGGAGCAAAGATGGCCCGGGCACTGGGGATGGCTCCTTGGCCTCTGCCCCAGGCGCTAGAGTGGCTCTGGTGGCAACAGAGCAATGCCCCGGAGGGGCAGAGCATCGCCCCCTGGTGGGCGTGCTGGGTGGATCCCGGTCGGGCGCATGCGGGAGTCTGTCTGACTGTCTCTCCCCGTTTCCAGCTTCAGAAAAATACAAAAAAAAAAAAGAACTTGCATTAGATCATGGGTATACATCAAAGCCATCTTTGGGAAACTTAAGAGAGCTGCTCCTCGTAAGACCTCACGAGTCATGTTTACACAGAGATTGAGACTAAGATCCACTGGTTTGATTTTTAACAACCACTGGTTTTTAGCTCCAAGGTAGAGGTAAAAGGGTTAGGGTCAACTAAAATATCAAGGGCAAAGCGAGCTCAGAAAGCCAAATGAAAGAACAAATTCTTCCAAAAACCTTTCTCTGTATCATCAGAATTTTAAACTGGAAACCATCCATGTTCTTGCTGGCCCTTCATATCATCTGACTGCAGCCAACTCTCAGGGAACAATATGTAACAGAAAGAGCCCTGGCATGGGTTTGGAAAAATGGGAATCCAGGTCCTAAAACTGTTTTACCACAGGGCCTTGGGAATGACCTTTAATTTCTTTGCACCTCATTTCCATGCTGTCAAATGACAAAGCGAACACCCACTTCCAAGGTTCTTTGAGGAGCCTACTCGATGCAAGATGGGTAACCATGACTATGAAATGCTCGAGAAATAGTTGTTGGCTTGACTCTTGTTCATTCCATGCTCTATGTCTAGTAAGGGAATGGTGTAAAGTTCTAAGGGTGGGTTCTAATGGGGAGAAGATGATTGATGAAATAATACTTAAAACACTGTACAGGTATAGTATTCTGTGGGGGGAGCAGTCCCTGTAGAAGCTAATTGAAAAACAAGGATCACACACTTGCAGTTAATATTGTGCTTGGCCAATAGTAAATATTTAATGCATGTTAGCATTTGTCATAAATTTTATCCATCTCTTCTATTAGGACCACATTGGAAATTTAACCTCTGGTTACTACAAATGCCTCTTTTTTACGTATGTGTATATGGTACTTTTTTTTGTTATGTATTTGTTAGAACAGTTCTACCATTTGTTTGTCTTTCATTTGTTTTTGTCCTATACTGTCTGTATCTCCCATTAAAAGTTAAAAACTTAATAAAAACAAACAAAAAAACCCCACAAAAATAAAACAACCAAGGATCAGATGGGTGAATTTTAAAAACAAGAGCATGCTGACAGGTGCTGAAAGGAAAACTGCATCAACAGAACCAGGTCGTTTTAACTCACAGTCACAAGCCTGCAATTATTTAAGAAGGAAAAATACCTCTAAATCCTCTGGCACACATCATCATTATAGGAGTTATTCATCCAGTTAAGGCCAAACAACAAAATGGCTTCACTTTACAAAATAGATCACACAATATGGCAAGGGGAAGAGACGCCAGAGTCCAGCTGCTCATTGATCACTGCTGTCTTCCCCAGTCCCCAGATCTTTCCTTTACAGCTGGAGACACTGTGGCCCAGAAACGAGGCTACTTGTCCAAGGCCACAGAGTGCAGTGGGTCAGACGTGAACCTTGGGATTTGAATTGAGATTTCCTAGTCTGGGGCTTCTTCTGTTGTACCAAAAGAAGAGAGATGCATCAATGGGAATGAAGATGTATTCTCCAAAATGCATGGGGTGGGAGGGGGGTGGTGATCAAGTCAGGAGATCGGGCTGGCAGGCCTGTTATTTTGTTAGGAGTTTATAATGTCACGCACATTTGCATGCTAAATAAACAGTTGCTGGATCAAACTACTAAAGACTAGCATAAATAATTCCCTAAGTTCAAAAATGTAAGTCTCCCAGTGTTTATAAAAACTATAAAGCACAGAAATAAAAAAAGGGGAGGCGGAGTCAGGCAGTAACATGAGATCCCATGAGACCTTTTAGAGACTATGCTTCCCCACCCCCACTCCAAGAAAGGATCTGAGAAAGAACACCAGCCCAGAGCTCTGAGAGCCGGGTCAGAATATCCTGACCTTGACGCATACGATCTCTCAGTATACTTTAGCAGAAATCAATTTTGCGAAGGGCATAGGGGAAAGAGAGTGAGAGGCTGTCGCTTAGAGGCATGTCATGGTCCTGGTCACACATCCTTACATAACCTCTTTTGCCCTGGGACATCTCATTTTAGAGATGGGAATCTAAGGCCCAGAGCCAATTCCATGCGCTCAGTAAGGTCTCTAGATAGAATGGATCATGCCTTCCTCTAAATCTTTTCTAGTACTTCATTTTACTGTTTATTTCATGTTGGGAATTCACAGATCTGTCATGCAAAACTAGCTTGTGTGCTGTTAGAAGTCAGGATCTAGACCAACTCTGTTCTCTGTGCCTTGTAAATTTCTAGATTAAAACAAGAAGGTATTCGAGCCCTGGCCAGTTGGCTCAGCGGTAGAGCGTCGGCCTAGCGTGCGGAGGACCCGGGTTCGATTCCCGGCCAGGGCACACAGGAGAAGCGCCCATTTGCTTCTCCACCCCTCCGCTGCGCTTTCCTCTCTGTCTCTCTCTTCCCCTCCCGCAGCCAAAGCTCCATTGGAGCAAGGATGGCCCGGGCGCTGGGCATGGCTCTGTGGCCTCTGCCTCAGGCGCTAGAGTGGCTCTGGTCGCAACATGGCGACGCCCAGGAGGGGCAGAACATCGCCCCCTGGTAGGCAGAGCATCGCCCCTGGTGGGCGTGCCGGGTGGATCCCGGTCGGGCGCACGCGGGAGTCTGTCTGACTGTCTCTCCTTGTTTCCAGCTTCAGAAAAATGAAAAAATAAATAAATAAAATAAATAAAGTAAAAAAAAACAAACAAGAAGGTATTCTATAAACACAGCATGGCAGTAAATGTTGTCAGAATCCTTACATCCTTAGGTCGGGAGACTGAATGAATAGCTCCAGGATCCAAATATAAACTGTTCTTTAGGGTGAAAGGAACTGTTGTCAGTTGTAAGGTTTTCTGGGCCATATATATTTGTTTGGGACAGCCAGTCTATAGTTAGCCACGCATGGTCCTGCTCATTTTAGAGAGAGAATGTTACAAGCTCTGATCTCACCCTACCTACCACACCTACAGCATACTTCACGTGTGACAGACCTTCCTCTTGGGGGGTTGGGGTGCTTCCCTTTGAGTTAATTTATATTTAGAATGAAGCACTCTAGTTATTTTCTTAGTCATGAGCTCTGATTATGGACACTAGACTAGGAGCTGCAGGCCCATCACAACGGGTAGAACTTGACTTTGCTCTGTGAGCTTATATTGCAGCTGGAAAGAGCAAATTTATATTCAGGCCCTGACCGGTTGGCTCAGTGGTAGAGCGTCGGCCCAGCATGTGGAAGTCCCAGGTTCAATTCCTGGTCAGGGCCCACAGGAAAAGCGCCCACCTGCTTCTCTACCCCTTCCCCCCAGCTCTCTCTCTAGTCTCCTCCCTCAGCCATGGCTCAAATGGTTCAAGCAAAGGTGGCCCTGGGTACTGAGGATGGTTCCATGGCCTCACCTCAGGTGCTAAAATAGCTCAGTTGGTGAGCAACAGAACAGTGGCCCAGATGGGCAGAGCACTGCCTGGTATAGGGGCTTGCTAGGTGGATCCAGCTGGGGTGCATGCAAGAGTCTGTCTCTGCCTTCCCACCTCTCATTTAATTAAAAAAAAAATTATATTCAGGGCAGCACTTCTCCCTTTTCCCAAGAAACCTAGGGACCCATTAGTATTCCCATAAGAATCAGTCCATCTAGTGGGCTCCATAAGCTCACGTGTAAATGATGCATTTGACCCTTGTGACCTTTCCACAGCAATATACCACTGCATTTTTAAGCTAACCACTTTTAATGAGGTGAGCTCCTCCCTACTATTACAGTAAGTTTCACTAAGAGGTAACTGATGATCAGTGTGAAACACAGTATCAGACATTACAATGGTGGGAGCTTATCAAGAGTCATTAGCAGAGGCAATAATCACAGGAACAATACCTGAAACCGCTCTAGCCTGGACAGTGAGGCGGGGATTCGAAAAGCTCCAGCCCACCTTGGCATTACAAGGTCTGCAGCATTATCTGAAGCGGAACTCTGGCTTCAGGACAGGCAGTGTGTTATTGGGGAAAGGAACACAGATTTGGAAATCTGAATCTCAGCTTACTAGCTGTGGGACCTAGAGATGGCATTTGAATCTAAGAGTAATAATTTGTAAAATTTGTAAAATAGCTACCTGTGGGTTGTCCCTAGGGAGTAAAGAAATGCCCCGGGCCCTGCATGTCAGTGCTCCATCACGGAAGGTTACCTGGCATGAGAGATCTTAAACTCCATGTTCACAAACTTTCAGGGTTCGATCAGAGCCAGGATAGGTCCTGGAGGATGCAATGGACTCCACAGGTCTTTGCAGGGCAGAGAGCCCCTCAGTTTGCTTTCTAGTTTGCTTTGGTACCAATAAATACAAAAAATGTCTGCTAGATTATGACAGAGAGTGGACTGAATCTATGGATCAATCTGGGAAGAACTGACATATTAACAATCTTGAATGTTCCACTTTACAACATAATACATCGCTCTATTTGCTGGGTCATCTTTAATTTCTTCCAGCAATATTTGTCACTTTCTGCTTAGTGATTTTGTGTGTTTTCTTAAATTGATTTCATAGTATTTTATTTTTTGATGCTATTGTATAAGAAATTAAAAAAACATTTTCTGATCGTAGGCTGCTCTCAACACCTTGGACATTTATAATAGCCTAAAGGTTGTCAAGGCAGTGATCTTTACAAATTCATTTAATACATGAAAAGACTAAGACTCAAAAATAAAATGATTTACTCAATGTTCCAGAGCTCTTAGGAAATGCCCAAACCAGGATTTAAACTCAAGTTTTTTTCACACAGTATTGAGAGCTCATTCTATTAGGCAGTCAGTCACGTGTGAGGTAGATGAGAAGCATATACTTGTAAGATACAAGAACTACACAAATATCCAGTGGAATTAAAAAACGAAACCAGGCCCTGGCCGGTTGGCTCAGTGGTAGAGCGTCGGCCTGGCGTGCAAGGGGTCCCGGGTTTGATTCCCGGCCAGGGCACACAGGAGAGGTGCCCATCTGCTTCTCCACCCCTCCCCCTCTCCTTCCTCTCTGTCTCTCTCTTCCCCTCCCGCAGCCGAGGCTCCATTGGAGCAAAGATGGCCCGCGCGCTGGGGATGGCTCTGTGGCCTCTGCCCCAGGCGCTAGAGTGGCTCTGGTCTTGGCAGAGCGACGCCCCGGAGGGGCAGAGCATTGCCCCCTGGTGGGCAGAGCGTCGCCCCTGGTGGGTGTGCCGGGTGGATCCCGGTTGGGCGCATGCAGGAGTCTGTCTGACTGTCTCTCCCCGTTTCCAGCTTCGGAAAAATACAAAAAACCAAAAAACAAAACGAAACCATTTAAGTATGACTAATAAAGAAGCCAAGATCTGGCCTTGGCTGGGTAGCTCAGTTGGTTAGAGCACTGTCCCATTACACCAAGGTTGTGGGTTCGATCCTTGGTCAGGACATATGCAAGGATCAACCAGTAAGAGAATAAACAAGTGGAACAACAACAACAAAAAAATCAATGTTTCATTCTCTCTCTCTCTCTCAAATCAATAAAAAGAAAACCAAGACCCAGGATGATCTTTCTTGATCACCCAACCTGAATGGTTTTCTAGTCACTCATCGCATTACCTTGTCTTATTTTCATCAAAGTACTTATTGTTACCATTTAAACATTTTTATTTTTGATCCACTTTTTCCCTCTAAATTATAAGCTTCTTTCAGAGTTTGAACCTTACATCTCCCATTCATCACTGATGCTTTAGTGTGGTGGCTGTAAAACTGTGCCACTCAGACTTCCTGCTATGGAGAGCATGATGGACGACCACTACCGGCCGCTGGCCCTCTGCACCCCCTAACTTCCCATGGGCTGTTTCCATCCAGTGACAAAGAATGGCAGGAATACTAATACAGGCCTGTTCCTACGAGACACAGGACTCCTTTAATGGGAGCCCTGGGGCCCGAGAACTTCCACTGACCTGGCTGAAACTGTCTCACCATGCATCGCAGTCCTTCCTCCCTCCTCCCCTCCTTCACGGTTGTCAGACCTGCATTCCACGAAGGCTTTCTGCCTTCAATTATTTCTCACAGGTGTTTCATCCAATAAATCTCTAGCACGTGTAAACTCATCTTGACAGCTGCTTCTCACAGAACCTGAACCAGTTTAGTTCTAAAATAGTTCCTGATGAACAAATGGTTGACAGGTGAACCACAGACCCAGAATCAGAACCCAGGTCTCTGTTCCCTCCAGGCGTCCCCAAACTATGGCCAGCGGGCCAAGGCCATTTATCCGGCCCCCCACTGCACTTCCGGAAGGGGCACCTCTTTCACTGGTGGTCAGTGAGAGGAGCACTGTATGTGGCGGCCCTCCAACGGTCTGAGGGACAGTGAACTGGCCCCCTGTGTAAAAGGTTTGGGGACCCCTGCCTCAGTCCAAAGCCTTTCCCACTCAAATTACCCATCATTTGAGAAATATATTCTTGGTGCCTTTGTCCAAAGAGCCACTGCTCTCATGAATCTGAGAGGAAAATCTGTCCACCAGTGGCCAGGCCCCACAGCTGACCTCCCAGCCCTGTTTATAACCATGTGGACTCTGGTGGGTATGAAAACATCTGTCCTAGATTTAGAGAAAACTGAAGCTATGTCTTAGGTCAACAGAGGAAAGCTGGCTTAGGCTGCAATTAAAGGCAGCAAGAACTCTGTGTGATGCCCTCTTAAAGGGATGGAGGGAGAGCAGCCACACAGAGGAGGTTATCACAAAGGAGCAGAGACGGCACTGAGTCTTTCTCAGGTCTTTGTGCATGAACTAATAAAGTTCCTGTACAGGTACTGTGACTGCTTGAGGCAAGGAACTATGTCTGGAGTTTCAGGGTATAGCTTAATAGTTACAAGCATAAATTAAAAAAAAATAGATTTTAGCGAGAAGACAGTGAAAGAGAGAGAAGGGGGAGGGAGGAGTCGGAAGCATAAACTCATAGTAGTTGCTTCTCATGTGTGCCTTGACTGGGCAAGCCCAGAATTTTGAACCAGTGACCTCAGCATTCCAGGTCAATGAGAAACATGGATTCTGGAGCTAGACTTTCTAGATTTAAATCCCAGCTCCTTTACATTTAGTTGTAGGAAAGTTATTGAAATGTTTGTGCTTCAGTTTTCTCATCTGTAAAATGGAAATGATAACAGGTATTTATCTCTTTGGATTATTTCAGTCAAGATCTGAAAAATACTTAGGATACTGCCTCACTCACAGTTAGCTTTATGTATATGTTAGCTTTTATTACCAGTAACACATTTAAAAAGTCAACTTTGTTTTTGAGCACCTCAACAATTTATGTGTAACGCATCTCAAATCAGGAAAGTCAGCAATATTTATTTGATAAAATATTATTCACACAGTAAAATCGTTTTTGAGTTTGGGCAAAATAGAGATGGGGTGTTTAAAATGCTCCGTTTTGGGGAGATAAGAACAGGATGGTATAGACACTCAAAGGGCTGTGGTGAAGGTCAGAGAGGAGGCAGTGGCAACCTACTAGCCATACATTTAACAGATATTTAATGTGTGCTTATCATGTACCGAACACTCTACTATTATATGTACCGTAAGTAAATTCTTATGTAGTCTTCATAATCATCTTGTGAAAAACGTGCTGTTTCTATTTTACTGATGCAGAAACTGAGAGGCTCAGCAAAGTAAACTAACTTAGCCAAGACCATTTTAGATCGAACTCATCAGTGTTGTGGGTTCATGTATTTACAGGATTCCAAGACCTGTGCTCTTTGTGCTAAATTAGCCTTTAAACCAGTATATATATATACTGGTTTAAAGGCTAATTTATATAAAAGCACTTTATAAATATATATAAAAGCACTTTATAAATCATATGGCCTTATTATACAAATGCCAGAAGGTACCATCATCGATGTCACCTGAACACTAGCTAAAAGTAAAAAAACCTGGGTTTCATTTCTATCCTTGCCAGTTAGCTATATGATCTTGAGCAAAATTAGCTCTCCTTTCTTCACCTCCGGATACTCTGTCATTTGAGGAGTTTGGAACTAAACACTCTCTAAGGGGCCTTCCAGATCTAATATCCTAGAATTTTCTCATGCTATGAAATCTACTCCTTTCTCTGTCCTAGTTGTTTGGTTAATATGATTCATCAGCCTGACCAGGTGGTGGCGCAGTGGATAGAGCATTGGATGGGGATGTGGAAGGACCCAGGTTCGAGACCCCCGAGGTCGCCAGCTTGAGTGTGGGCTCATCTGGCTTGAGCAAAAGGCTCACCAGCTTGGACTCAGGGTCGCTGGCTCCAGCAAGTTACTCAGTCTGCTGAAGGCCCGTGGTCAAGACACATATGAGAAAGCAATCAATGAACAACTAGGAAGTCGCAACGCACAAAGAAAAACTAATGATTGATGCTTCTCATCTCTCCGTTCCTGTCTGTCTGTCCCTGTCTATCTCTCTCTCCGACTCTCTGTCTCTGTAAAAAAAAAAAAAAAAAAAAAAAAAAAAAAAAGATTCATCAGCCATGAAGAGTTTGTTCATTGATCTCATCCACAAAAGGGTGAGAATGTGGGGGGAAAAAGTGAGCAACAAATGTTAGCTATGTAAAATCAAGTGAGGTCATTGTCATACCCTATCTCTTCAGCCTACTTAGTCCATCATCCATTTTTGGGGGTGTTTTTTTTTTTTTTGTATTTTTC
Source organism: Saccopteryx bilineata (assembly GCF_036850765.1). Lineage (NCBI taxonomy): Eukaryota > Metazoa > Chordata > Mammalia > Chiroptera > Emballonuridae > Saccopteryx > Saccopteryx bilineata. Next base: position 342,606,128 of record NC_089490.1, on the reverse strand, counting down.
CGAAGTTGGAAACAAGGAGGCAGTCAGACAGACTCCCGCATGCGCCCGACCGGGATCCACTCTGCATGCCCACCAGGGGGCAATGCTCTGCCCATCTTGGGGCATCGCTCTGCCACAGTCAGAGCCATTCTAGTGCCTGAGGCAGAGGCCACAGAGCCATCCCCAGCGCCCGGGCCATCTTTGCTTCAATGGAGCCTTGGCTGCGGGAGGGGAAGAGAGAGACAGAGAGGAAGGAGAGGGGGAGGGGTGGAGAAGCAGATGGGCGCCTCTCCTGTGTGCCCTGGCTGGGAATCGAACTCGGGACTCCTGCACACCAGGCCGACGCTCTACCACAGAGCCAACCGGCCAGGGCCATCATCCATTTTTGAGGGTTTTTTTCTTTTTTGTTTTTTTTTTTTTCATTGTACTTTATACCATTGTTTCAATATACAAGAATTTTAGACCCTATGTCCTATGAATAAGGTTAGAATATTTTTTGAAGCTTCTTTTTTCCCCTTCAACAGTGACTATCTTAAACCAACAATATTTGGAAAAAAAGTTGGAATTCTTTAAATTATAATTTTGTATAACTAGTTCCAAAGTTACAACCAAACACTGTAGTTATGTCATTCACTTGAATATTCATTGGGCAGGCTATGGTGTGCCTCTGCTAGTGGGGTGATAGAATGGTGAGTCACACTCACCCTCAGTCTCTCCCACATCTCCTCCCCTCCACAGCCTCTGCACTCTCGCCCCCATGAGTCATTTCCAGTTCCCTGTGCCTCTGGGAACTTCATTAGCAGCCCACAGAGAAAGCAAGAGAAACCTGAATTTTGAGATGAAGAATGTATTAATAACGTGCTTGTGGTAACCACTTCACAATGTATAAGTATATCAAACCATCACATGTACACTTTAAATACATACAGTTTTGTCAATTACACCTTGATAAAATTGGGGGGAAATATCTGGTGTATCTATATTTCCATTTATGTAAAAAAAAAAAGGCGGGGGACCTAAATTCACTGACAGAATCTTGTATTGACCAAATCATCCCAAGTTGATCAAAACTTCAATGTCTATCGCTGGCCAGAGGACCTTGATATTGAAGTTAAATTCAGAAATTAAAAAGAAAAAGTTTCCTTTTTATGTGATAGACATATTCTGGTGCAGAGCCAGGCAGGATCAGTTAAAAGCAGGTAAATCTTGGTGAAAACTGAGGCGGCTAGGGCTTACAACTAGACACAGGGGAGGTAGACGGTCACTAAGCAGAATTCCAAGGGTCAGGTGGTGGACAGAGCATAAACTAGAGAACATGGCGAGTCTCCGAGTTCACTGAGAGCCGGGCCCATCTTTCCTGCTCTTGTCTGGCACTTGTCCCCAGAACAGGGCCTAGCTAAAACAGGTGCTCGCTGTGCTGACCGAGAACACAAAGGCAGAAACTGGCACCACCTAGAAATGTGGGCAGGAGAGCCCAGGAGGAGGGGGAAGCATGGTTAGGGAAAGCAGAAGCAGATTTTCTCCAGAAATACAGGCAGACAGGCTACCCACAACCCAGAAGTCACCGCTGGGCGGTGGGGCTCCAGCCACTGGCTTAAGAGTTGTTTGGGTAACACTGTGGCCTCTAAGAGGGGCCAAATAAAAGCAGGACAAGGTCCAGCCCTAGGTGGTATTTGAGACCATAGCTAGGCTAATAGGGAGATGACTCAAGAACAAGAAAAAAGTAGGCAAAATCCCAGGGCTGAGCCTAGCTCACATATAAGCTTAGGGCCAAAATTGAGCAAAAAAGACAAAGGATCCCAGAGCACTGACTTTATCCAGGTGCAGGTGGGTCTGAACCTGAAGGAAGAGTTTAAAGGCCTCTGGTCCTGAGTACAGAAGCAGAGGCTTTGGACTAGGTGCTCCTGACACCAACATAACCCCCTTTTACACTTAATGATCGGTGACCTAGCCGGCCAGAAATGGAAACACGCAACGGATAAAGCTTATCTTACTGCACATAACAGTGCAACATGATACAAGCTGGTGCTTGGTTTTCAAACTCCACATGTATGATGCACTGAATACTACTTAAGTTTGTCCAAATGCTTTTTGTCTCTTGTACATGATTTATAAATGCCCTGCATAGCGTAAAAGGTTGTTTGAATGAGCCTACAAGTTCCAAAGATGTCTAAGACACCCTCAACAGCATTTTCATAGGTAATACAGGCTACTAAGTGGCAATCACCCTGAGCATCGCGAATCTGACTACAATCACTGGATCTATCATCTTCACACACATCAGGGCAGTTAATTCTTTCGTGGACTGGCACAAAATTTCTGGTGAACCGGTATAGACCAGTGGTTGAAAAACAATGCTCCAGATCATTGTTTCCCAGATTTTTCCATTTTATGGACGCGTTAAAACACTGCCTCTTTATTTGTTTATGCAATTTTTAAAAATGTTACCCAGAGCTAACAATTTCAATTATGTACATATGGAAAGTCTATTATTACTATGACTCATTTCACACACACTCGAACACTTCAACATGCGCACTGATACAAAGAGAAACTAAATAAAGGGAAGTTTTTAAATCTGACTACATTTAACTTTATGAAAACTGGACTATTTCTTCTTCTTCTTCTTCTTCATGTTTTCCACTTTTTGTTGTGGTCTGAGGAAGACTTTCGTAGCTCAGCACTGGTCTGCGGGTCCCTGTTTTGAAATGTCTATAGCCCATCAGCACTTTGATTCACACTGTGTTCCAGCCCTCCCCAGGCTATGCTGGGAGAGGGGGCGTGGCCGGCCCGTGGGGTCCGCACTCTCCCCTGCAACACTCAGAGCAGCTCACTCCTACCTGTTTCATACATTGAATCCAGTGTAAAATTTGGTTAACAAACAAAGCAAAAAAAAAAAAAAAAAGATTGAAAATCACTGTTTTGGTACCTAAGTTCCTAGTTTACTGTTGAAGAAAACTGGGATCTACAAAATGAATCAGTGGCAAAACCGAAATTAAAGACCAGAACTTAGAGCCACAGTTCAAATCCTAGAGAGAGAGAGATGACCATACCTCCTGATTTTGTAGAGTTCAGAGTCTTATGTAGGGCTGTACGTGCCTGGATGTGTAATGATGGTCAAGATCGCCAGAGGTCCAAAATGACCCTACCACTTAATTCAAAGACCTAATTTTGCCATTAGCCCAAAATTAGGAGCTGGGCTTTGGAATCTGGTCTGGGACCAGTGCAACAATGTTTTGTATTTATTTTTCTTTTTTTAAAATTTTTCTTCACTGGAGATAATCAGAAGCAGTCAAAAAACAAAAGTTGGGGGGGGGATGTTTGGGAGCTATCCAAAGCTGCTGGTGTTAAGGAGTTGGAATGAGACACTTACATCTCCAATAGTCTGTGGATTTGGCAGGTAACACTAGACTCAGTCTGTGCTGGCTGGCTGGGGTAGTGACGGGGAGTGTCTGGTACAGAGGGAAAGCAGGAAGAGGATCAAGGCTTAGGACAAAGGGAAGACGGTTAGGTTTCTTCTCTGTTTCCTTTTCCTCCTCCAGAGAGTCTGTACTTCCCTGAAGATCAGGACTGTAGCCTGTTCCAGGACAATGCAGAAGTGTCTGTAGGAATTTTACGGAGTTCACATCCCTACTCAAAGCCTAGTATCAGGGTGACCAGACCCAGCTGAAGACAAAAAACAACATCAACAAAACAAAACAAAAGAAAAACAAAACAACAAAAACCCAACAACAGAAGATTGAGGAGGAAGACCTGATATTTCAGGGTTATTTAGAATAACATTTTTATTTTTCTAAAATGGCATGAGGATTCCAGATCTGGCTGGAGACTGGTCTGGATGTTTATTTTCCTCATTGTCTCGGTGGAAAAAAGGGTGGGTGATTCAGACAGCAGCCTCCGCCTCTGGGCTGGGGCCTGCGTCTGTCTCCACTCTGCTCTTTGCTCCTCCAGGGACCGGTGTCAGCTTGGGGAGACGCTGCACATTACCTCCCACATTTGCTCTTAGCTTCCAACAAGGGTCCCCCAAGGAGCTGAGAGCTCTCAGATCAGTTTTTAAAAAGCAAAAGGTAGGGGAGGAAAAAAGAAAGGAGAAGGTCCTCCCAGGGATGAGAGGAGAGAAAGGACAAGGTCTCCAAGAAAGGCCCCTTTCCTCCCCACCCTCCTCCACTCCCAGCTTCTCCCCTGGCTCTCCCGCTCACTGCGTCAGGGAAGGGCCAGGTCACCAGAAGGCATCCGAGTGGACTGCCTGGCTCCATCACAGCCCTGCCTGCTGTCAGAAATCCAGCTGGAATAAGGGGGTTCTGACCTTTAAGCACCAATCATTCTCTGGGGAGGAAGTAGCTGTTTGAAGACCTCTAATAACATTCTTCTACTGGAGGCTGAAGATTTCCTCCAAAGCATTCCTATGGATATTGCTTGATCCCAGATGGGACCCAGGAATTAAAATAACTCTGCAGTGGAGTTACTCAGGAGACTCGTGGATTTCTAGAAGTTTAAATATTTACACAATGTTTAAGAGGAGGAGAACAGCCTCACCAAAAATTTTAGGACAGAAGAGGTGAGGAAGAGATAAAGGCTGGAACTCTGAGAAGTCAGACATGGGACTGCTGTGAAACTCGTGCTGGGGCGTTCGAGAAGGGGAAGGGCTAGAATAATAGGACATGGAGGAGGCTCTGGCCTTCCTTCAAAATCTTCAAGAGTTATAACCAGGGCTCTGGTGACCAAAAGTCCCTGAGCTCTAGTTCCTAGTTTGTGGCTGCCCTAAGGTGGGTCATGTTATCCTGCTAATTTAGTCTTCAGAGATTAATGCTAATGTATAGACAGCACTTAAACTCCCACATGGTCAGTCCTCCATGATTTATAAAGCTCTTGCTTCTCCTTGCAGGCTATTCTGTGACTTACGAGCAGCCTCGGCCTGTGGAAAGGGGTCAGGATGCATGAGAAAGAGCGCACAGCCCAAGGACGGGGTTAAAGGCTTGGGTGCCGGTTTGGCAACACTGCTTGCTGGCACTGGCACTTCACCTCTGAACTTCAGCTCCCTGCCTTGGGCCCCAGGAATCCTGCTAGCAGCCCTGCCTCCCTTATTCCGTTTCTTTATACTCAAAGGACACTTGCCTAAGTGTTTTCTAGGCTGTCAGGTTCTCTAAACACACCCGATACTCAAAATCATATCCTGTTCCTCTTGACTTACTGAAGTGAAAACCATCACCACCACCACAACGCAAAGAGCGCAGCGCGCGGCTGCTGCTCACACGTGCACCTGTTCGTGTCCCTAGCTTTCTCCCGACGACTCTGTGAGGAAGCATCATCTCCACCTTGCAGATGATAAAGCCCCAAAGATCACTCGATAATCATAGAGCAAATAAAAGGCAGGGCTGAGACTCAAGTGCAGCTAGCCTGCCTTTCAGAGTCAGATGCGAGCGGCTGCGCAGCCCTGGAGCCGCTGCTGAAAGCCTGGGGGCGGGGAAGGGAAGGAGTCTTCAGCTGAGAGGATTCAAAGGGGTGATGCCTTTCCCAACAGTGGATGACTCCGAGCCTATGAATAATTCATCAAAGCTCTGTGCTGAGAGCTGGTTCTTTTTGTGTGTGGTATATCTGGTCAGGGACAGCTGCCCACGTCTGGGCCACAAATGTGAGGACCTGGACTGGCCTGCTCATAAACACAGCTCCCAGCAGTTTTCTGCACCCTTACCCTGGGGGATGAAGGCTATTTTGATTCCCAGAGGAAGGGGGGGGGGTGTTCTTATTTTTGCTTACACATATGTGTGCATAAATGCACACATGTACTTATACACACATGTACACACACACACACACACACCAAACAAAACAAAACCCAAACTCCACATGTGTGATATGAAATCTTAATATTCATCCTTGGAAGTGCTTTTCCTCCTTGACCATAAGACCATAATCCCTGGTTTCCTTTTGGAAAGGGCTCTTTCTATTAGAAGGTTGCTTTTCTACACCTTTATGTTGATATTCAGATTCAGTTTTACTGCTGGTCTGGTCTTGATCCTAGACAGGTTTTATTCTAGGCATTTCTGGCTTGAATATGTGAGAAATTGGAGGGTGGCAGCAGAAAGAAGAAGCTGAGAGTAGCAAGAAGGATTTTTAAAAGACTCCATCTGCCACAGGACCTCTTCCAGCTAAAAGTGAAAAGCAGAAGTATTTTTAAGGGTCCCATTGCAATCCTTAGAGAAAGAAAGAAAACAAAGAAAAAGGGAGTATTTGCTTGAAGGAGGGTCCCTGTAGGGATAAATCTGTACAGGACCAAGCAGCAAGCACAGCTACTGCACTGCACAACTGCAGGGACATCTTTACGGAGAACATTATGTGAACAACCCTTAGGGAAATATGAAACTTGAGGTGCTCAGCCAGTGGGCTGTGGTCTGTCCCGAGGAATCCACAGAGAAGCAGAAGCATTGAGTGAGAAGAGAATTTCATCTCTGTTCAGAAAAAGGGATCCTAGACTTCAAGTGACTTGTTCCCATAATCCCAGCGTTGTGATTTAAACTCAGACATCCTTGCCCCAGCCTACAGACTCACAGACAGATGACTGGATTCAAGCCCTAGACATTACTAAATTCTTGGAATATTCCAGCCCTACAATTTGAGCAATAGGGGCTGGTGCGGAGAAAAACCTAAGCCAGCTCTAGGACCCCTGGTGGAAGGGGTCAGGGAGTGCTTCCCGTCTAAGTGTCCAAAGAGGCAAAAATATCTGGGCTTGGTTCTGGCAGATGTTCTTATTTTAGGAGGTCAGGGTGAAAGAGACAACATATTCTAATGGAAAGTCAGACCTGGGTGAGATCAGAGTCATGGCTCAGTCATTTCTAGCTGTGTGACCTTGGGTCAAAATCATTGCTACCTCAAAGTTTACTATAAATCTTGAGTGGGAATTCATGTCAAGTCCCTACTTTACATAGGATAGATGCTTGATACGTAGTTGCTATTACATCTTTTTGTGGCCACTGAGAATTCGGTATCAGTACAGGCCGGGGCTGACAGTAACACCCTGATGCCGGGACTGTTTTCAACAAGCCCCAGCAGAAGGAGAGCGGTGTCCTATGAAGTCTCAGGAGCAGATGAGTGTTGGAGAGCCCGTCTGAACCCAGCGAAAGGGGTGTGGACAGAGAAGGGCTTTACTCCCGGAGCCCTAGGCAGGGAAGAAAAAGCTACAGTTTCCTTATTTGAAAACAAAGGAAGAACAGCCGATTAAAATGATTAAATGAAATAAAGTATTTAAGAGAAAGTAGGGAGTCAAATGTTAACTTTCTTCCTGCTTTTCCTTAGATCCTGACCCTCAGCTAAAACAGACAGCCAGCCAGACAGACCCACTGACTCGGGTGATTAAGCTCTAATTCCTTACCTGAGGATTTTATAGATAAAATTCACTGTTATGAAAACCTCTAAATTAAAACATTACCCATCACATGGCTGAATGTTCTAATATACCAGACTCTCTTAAGAGAGGGAAGCAGAGCCTACGGTCTTCACTGGAAAGCTCTCACAAAGAGCCCTCAACCTCACAGGTAACGAATATCCTTGCTTTGGTAATTAAACCGCTGGATAGCTAATAAAATAAGCCACTTAAAAACGTTAAAGGTGTAAAGGAGTACATCTTTTCATAGACAAAGCTGTTGAGAAAATACTGAGTCGATTATTTGTCACCCCTTACTACTTCCTCTCCTCCTTTCCTCACTGAGCTGGGGGTACACGGGCTCGTGTCGCCATCCTTGGTGATGCCTCTCTTCCGGCGCTCCCCTGCGACTGCCTGGTTATCTGTCATCCACTCCCCCCCACTAGCTAGGTATCTGAGGACTGGCACGCTGGTGGTCACCTCTGCGAGCCTCAGCGGTTGTGACAAGGACGCAGAGTAAATGCTCTGTGAAGGTAACTGAATGCGTGAGCGAATGAACAATGAGTGAGTGAACAATGAGTGAATGAACAAGTGAATCTTCCTAACAGAGAAGGCAAGCCCAGATAGTGCGGTTCTGCATATCTGTATCCACACTGTACTTAAACCCCATATAGTAGATGGAAGGATTCAGACAATCACCTTTTTAAAGTGATTAAAAAAGATATTTGCATCAAGAGTTGTTTTTGCTATATCCCAAGGATATGTATTATTCTTGGTAGGAACACTTCTAATTCCACAGGAAATGAATTCAATTAAAAGCAACTTTACCCCCACACACACACACACCTATTTTTTTAAAAAGCTGAGGTATTCCTTAGACCTATTTCTCACAATTATGAAAGCTGTGACACTGGCAGGTCTATGGGGCTTTCCCCTGCTTTTTATTATTGCATTTCTACCCACATACCCCAGAATAAAATAAAGGGAAAAGCAAACACAAAATCCATTAAACATATAAACGACAAAGATTTTGGGAAAACAGAAAATTTCACACAAAAAGCAAAGATTATACCAAAGAATTTTTTTTTTAATACAGAGAGAGAGAGAGAGAGAGAGAGAAACAGATAAGGACAGACAGAAAGGGACAGAGATGAGAAGCTCAATTCTTTGTTGTGGCATCTTACTTGTTCATTGATTGCTTTCTCATATGTGCCTTGAGTGGAGGGCTATAGCAGAGTGAGTGACCCCTTGCTCAAGCCAGTGACCATGGGCTCAAGCCAGCAACCATGGGGTCACGTCTATGATCCCACACTCAAGCCAGTGATCCCACACTCAAGCTGGTGAGCCAGTGCTCAAGCTAGTGACCTCAGGGTTTTGTACCTGGGTCCTCCGTGTCCCAGTCTGATGCTCTATCCACTGCGCCACCACCTGGTCAGGATATACCAAAGAATTTAAGAGTAAAATGGGGGCTCATAACCTTCTCTAGTAAAGATTAAAATCAGAGTTTCCAGGGCAGGACATCTAGTCCAGACCAAACTGACTACATAATTTGCAGAGCCTGGTGCACAGTGAAAACACCAGGCCCCTTATTTAAAAATTAAAAAACTTCAACAAAAATAAATGGAACAATATCTTGCGCTCACAGATCAGAAGAATTATCATTATTAAAATGTCTATATTACCCAAATTCATCTATAGATCCTGTACAATTCCTATATCAAGATTCTAATGGCATTTTTTACAGAAATAGAAAAAACAATCCTAAAATTCATACAGAATAAAAAGACCCCAAATAGCCAAAGCAATCCTGAGAAGGAGAAACAAAGTCGGAGGTATCATACCTCCTGGTTTCAAATTCTATTACAAAGCTATAGTAATCAAAAGAGTATGGTACTGGCATAAAAAGATATATAGACCAATGGACCAGAACAGAGAGCCCTGACAGATGGTAAGCTAATATTTGACAAGAGATCCAATAATACTCAAAAGACAGCCTCTTCAATAAATGGTGCTGGGAAAACCAGATATTCACATATAAAAGAATAAAACTGGGCCCCTATCTTATCCCACTCACAAAAACTAACTCAAAATGAATTAAAGCCTTATATGAAAGACCCCCCCACCCTTCCCCAAACAATAAAACTCCTAAAAGAAAACATAGAGAAAAGTCCCTTGACCTTGGTCTTGGCAATTATAATTACTTTATTTTTGGATATGACATCAAAAGCACAAGCAATAACAGAAAAAATCAACAAGTGCAACTACATTAAAAAGCTTCTACACAGCAAAGGAAACAATCAACAAAATGAAAAAGCAGACTACAGAATGGGAGAAAATATTTGCAAACTACATATCTCATAGGGGTTAGTATCCAAAGTAAAGAAGAAATTCATACAACTTAATAGCAAATAAAACAAAACAAAAAACCAGATTTAAAAATGGGCAAAAAAATGTGAATAGATACTATATTTTCCCAAACACAATATTCAGATGGCCATAGGGTACCTGAAATGGATATTCAATATCGGTAAGCATCAGGGAACTACAAATCAAATCAAAACCACAATGAGGTATCACTTGGGACCTATAAATGACTATTATCAAAACCATATGGCTCTAGCCAGTGGCTCAGTGGATAGAGCGTCACCCAGCATATGGATGTCCCAGGTTTGATTCCTGGTCAGGGAACACAGGAGAGGCAATCATTTGCTTCTTTCTTCTTCTCTCTCCCCCTCTTCTCTCCCTCTTTCTCTTCCCACAGCCAGTGGCTCAACTGGTTCAAGCATGGCCCCGAGTGCTGAGGATAGTTCGGTTGGTATGAGCGTGTCAGCCTCAGGTGCTAAAAATAGCTTAGTACTTGAGCATTGGCTTCAGACGGGAATTGTCGGGTGGATCCTGGTCAAGATACATGCGGGAGCCTGCCTCACTATCTCCCTTCCTCTCACCTTAAACAAAACAAAACAAAACAAAACCATAGTAAGAGCTAAGTGTTAGCAAGGATGTGGAGAAAAGGAAACCAACCCTTGTGTACTTTCGGTGGGAATATAAATTGATGCAACTGCTATGGAAAACAGTATGAATGTTCCTCAAAAAATTAAAAATAGAACTATCATGTGATCTAGCAATTCTACTTCTGGATATATACCCAAAGGTTCTTGAACTCACTATCTCGAATAGATATCTGCACCCCTATGTTCACTGTAGCATTATTTACAATAGCCAAGTCAGGGAAAAAAACCTGTGCCCACTGACGAATGAATGGATAAAGAAAATGTGACACATACATATACATACACACATACATACATATATATATACACACACATACATACATACATACATACACATATATAACAGAAAATATATATAAAAAAGGAAATCCTGACATTTGCAGTAACAGATGAATCCTAAGGTTACTATGCTAAATGAAATAAGTCATAGAAAAACAAATGTGGCCCTGGCCGTTTGGCTCAGTGGTAGAGCGTCGGCCTGGCGTGCAGAAGTCCCGGGTTCGATTCCCAGCCAGGGCACACAGGAGAAGCGCCCATCTGCTTCTCCACCCCTCCCCCTCTCCTTCCTCTCTGTCTCTCTCTTCCCCTCCTGCAGCCGCAGCCCAGGCTCCATTGGAGCAAAGATGGCCTGGGCTAAAGATGGCCGGGGCGCTGGGGATGGCTCGGGCGCTGGGGACGGCTCCTTGGCCTCTGCCCCAGGTGCTAGAGTGGCTCTGGTTGCAACAGAGTGACGCCCCGGAGGGGCAGAGCATCGCCCCTGGTGGGCATGCCGGGTGGATCCCGGTCGGGTGCATGTGGGAGTCTGTCTGACTGTCTCTCCCCGTTTCCAGCTTCAGAAAAAAAAAAGAAAAAGAAAAACAAATGTATATAATTTGTTTGTAACAAAGTGTATAATTTCACTTATATGTGGAATCTAAAAAAATTAAATTTATAGAAACAGAGAGTAGATTAGTGGTTGCCAGGGGTGAGAGTGAGGGAAAGTGTAAAGGTCAAAGGATAAAAACTTCCAGTTATAAGATGAATAAATCCTGGGGATGTCATGAACAGCACAGTGACAACAGTACTGTATATTTGAAAGATGCTGCCTGACCAGTGATGGTGCAGTGCGTAGTGTCGACCTGGGATGCTGAGAACCCAGGTTCAAAACTCTGAGGTAACCAACTGGCTTGAGCGTGGGATCGTTAACATGATCCCATGATCGCCAGCCCGAAGCCCAAGGTCACTGGCTCAGCTGGAGCAATTCCCCCCATCAAAGCATGTATGAGAAGCAACAATGAACAACTAAAGTGACACAACTACAAGTTGATGCTTCTCACTCATCTCTCTCCCTTCCTGTCTGTCTTTCTTTCTCTGTATCTCTATCGCAAAAAAAAAAGATGCTAAAAGAGTAGACTAAATGTTCTCACCACACACACACACACACACACACATCATAACTATGTAAGGTAATAGATGTTAACTGACATTATTATGACAATCATTTTGCAATATAAACATACGACAAATCATCACACTCTATACCTTAAACTTACACAACTAAAAAAAATTAAGAGCTTCAAGATGGCGATAGAGTACTAAACCAAGTGCAGGGTTAAGTGTGAGGCCTGGGAGACTGCACAGGTCACATGCCAAAAAGGTCGGCCTGTTGGTCAAATAAGGTTGTAAATATGATGGATATGTTTGCTCGCTTATAGTTTGCACTGGGGGCTGGGCAACACCAGATTCAGTTGGTCTGTGAGTTGCAGGTTCCCTTCCTGATTGGGAGAGGCCATTGTCTTGCTAATGTTTACTGGAGGAGAGATTCTGCCCCACCACCGAGAGGTGCAGGAGGATCCCCCCCCCCTATCCCTTGCCCTCCATGGGAAAGGCAAGTTTTCTGCTTTCCCCCTGACTTTTCTTGTGGCTTGCCTGACTTGATGAGACATCAATAAACAGAATGGCCCACCATCCTCCCATTCTGCCGTCTTTACCCTTTACCGTCTGCCCTAATCTCATGAGAACCTGCATGTGAATGGCCACAATGGTGGCTGCGGCTGCCCCTGGCCTTACACGGCCCTAACTCTAGGGGGCCCCAAATTTGGCTGGTTATCAGAATCACCTGAGGAACTTGAAATTTAAAAAAAGCAGATATAATTCACATACCGTAAATTTTACCATTTTAAAATGCAAAATTCAGTAGTGTCAGTCAAATAAGTTTGTAAATATGATATATATGTTTGCTCACTTATAGTTTGTATTAGGTGTGGGGGACAGGCTGTAAGCAGGCCGGGTCATTATAGCCTTAGGCTTAGTTTTTAGACTAAGCTTTTCCCCACAACCTTGACTGTTGCATGATGTGGGGTGGTGCACTCACATGAGGAATCCCATTATGCCTCAGATAAGTGACTTTGTATCAGAGACTTACTTGTTTGTATATGGGATTAAAGGTTTTGATTTCTGCACTATAAAGTGGGGCAGACCGGGAGCTTGCTCTCTCTCGGTTCCTGAGGTTAGCATTAGAGGAACCCATGCTAGAGGAGAAAGCAGAGAAAGGAGAGTAGATAAAGGCCACGTGAAGGAGAGGAGAAGCAGCCAAGATGGCAAAATGGTGAAAAAGAAGCCAGTTTGTGCAGAGAGAAGGAGATGGGGAACAGAGGTGAATAAGGCTAATAAGCTAGAAACATTTGATTCTAGGAAACTCAGGTAAGTCAGTAGCTTTGTAAGCACTGAATGAGCGGGTTTTGGAGCCCAGTGTGTGTTTTTACTTGCCCGCTGGGTGCAAGCTAGGATTAAAGATGATGACCCACCAGTTCTTGGCTCTGTTGTTTCATTACCGTCTGTCCGAATCTAATGCGAACCTGCATGGGCCAGGCAGTTATGATGGTGGCCGTGGCTACTGGCTTTACAAGTAGTTTTTAGTATATTCACAAAGTTTACAACCATCACCACTATCTAATTCCAGAACACATTATCACTCAAAAAAGAAACCCCATACTCATTAACAGTCACTCCCCATTCCCCCATTCTCAATCACCAATCTACCTCCTGTCTCTATGGATTTGCCTATTATTCTGGGTATTTCACAATCGTCCCCTGATGTACACAGGAGATTGGTTCTAGGACCTCCAGCCAATACCAAAATCCACTCAAGGCTCTTGTATAAAATGGCATAATATTTGCATATGATCTATGCACATCCTCTCATATAATTTAAATCATCTCTAGATTACTTATAATACCTAAAACAAGGCTAAGTGCTATGTAAATAGTTGTTACACTGTATTGTTTAGGGAATAATGACAAAAGAAAAAGTCTGTACATGTTCAGTACAGATGCAACCATTAACCACTGTAGGCTTAACTACATAGTCCTCATCAGCAATAATGTAACTTTTTTCTTTTTCTTTTTTTTATTTAGTGAGGGGAAGGGAGGCCGAGAGACAGACTCTCACATGTGCCCCGCCTGGGATCCATGCGGCAAGCCCATTAGAGAGGGGCGATGCTCTCTCTGCCCATCTGGGGCATTGCCAGAGCTCTTATTATATATTAGCACCTGAGGCAGAGGCCATGGAGCCATCCTCAGTGCCTGAGTACAACTCACTCCAATTGAGCCTTGGCTGCAGGAAAGGAAGAGAGATAAGGGAAGAGAGACAGGGAAAGTGAGAGAGTGGAGAAAAGTGAGAGGGCGAGAGGAAGAGAGAGAGAAGGAGAGAGAGAGAGAGTAAGAAACAAGAGGAGTAGGAGTGGAGAAACAGGCCCTTCTCCTGTGTGCCCTGACCGGGAATCGAACCTGGGACATCCACACACCAGGCCGATGCTCCACCACTGAGTCATGGTCGGTTAAATCTGTTGAGGCATAACTTGTAGATTCAGAAGACTGACTAAATAAAATCATAAACTATGTGATTCTTTGTGTCTTCTTTCATTTAACATAAAGTTTTAAAGGTTCATCCATATTGTAGAAATGCATCAGCATTTCATTACTTTTTGTGGCTCAATAATACACACACACACACACACACACACACGCATGCACACACATACCACATTGTATTTAGTGATGGACATTTGGGTTTCTACTTTTTGGTTATGATGAATAGTGCTACTATGAATATTTGTGCACAAGTTGTATGAACTTATGTTTCTCTTGAATATATGCTGAGGAGTGGAATTGCTGGGTCATAGGTTAAACTTTTTGAAAAACTGCAATAAGTGTACCATCTTAAATCCCCACCAGCAACATATGAGGTAGGATGTATGAGCAATGTCTGTCTTGCCACATGCTTGACAATACTTGTCATTATCTACATTTATGATTATATTCATCCTAGAGAGTACGAAGTGGTATCTCATCGTGGTTTGGATTTGCATTTCCCCAACGGGTAATGATGTTCAGCATTTTTTCAGGTGCTCATTGGCTATCTGTTTATCTTTTCTGCAGAAATGTCTATTTAGATTCTTTGCCCATTTTTAAATGGGACTATGTGTTGTTGAATTGTAAGAGTCCTTTATATATTCTAGATACTAGATCCTTTTCAGTTATGTGATTTGGAAATATTTCCTCCCATTCTGTAGGAAAGACTTTAAAAAGTGATTGATCCCTGAACCCCAAATCAAATCCACTGAATCAGACCTATAGGGTAAAAAAAAAAAGTTTTTGATGGCCCACCAGGTCTGGGAATGAATAATCCAGACCAGTGCTTCTCAAACTTTAAAGTGCATACAAATCACCTGGAAACCTTAATAAAATGTGCATTGTGAGGGAAACAGAAAATCACTCTTAGAATACTACAATAATAACTGTTACACACGTGATCCAGTGCTGGATGATTAAACTAGTGGGCAAAACTTAAGGAGAAATAGGATATTTGCACATCATTAAAGTATTTCTTCTAAAGTATTAATTATTAAAGATAGTGGATTTACAATGGAGAAATCTGGCAGATAGCACCTTAACCAAGTGATCAAGGCTAACATGACCAGTAAGGAGACATACGGACACCATGTGCCCTGATATAACATGCTTGGAAAGACACATCACCTCTGTGTTAACACTATCTCCCCAGAATTGATAACTTCAATCTAATCATGACAAAACACCAGACAAACTCACATTGAGGGACATTCTACAAAACATCTAACTAGCACTGTATAATAAAGTGTCAAGGTCAAAAAAAGACAAGAAAGATTGGGAACTGTTACAGATTGGAGGAGACTCAAAGATATGACCCCTAAATCTAAATGCAGTATCCTGGATTAAATCCTGAACAGAAGAAAGACACTGGTGAAAAACAGGTGAAACCCAAATAAACTGTAGTGTGGTTAACAGTACTGTATCAATCAAAGTTAACTGCTTAGCTCTAATAATTGTGCCATGATTAAGTGAGATGTTAGTTAACTTTATGGAAAGCTGACAGAAACAGATATGGTAATTTCCTGTACAATTTTGCAATTCTTCTGTGAGTCTAAATTTATTTCAAAATAAGAAGTTTGAAAAATATGCAGATTCTGATTCTGTAAGTCTAAATTTATTTCAAAATAAGAAGTTTGAAAAATATGCAGATTCTGATTCTGTAAGTCTAAGCAGAAGTCCTCTGCCTTTCTAATAACAAGCTCCCAGGGTCCACAGACCCCACCTGACTAGCAAGACTCTGACCAGTGGGTCTCAACCTCACCTGGTGAAGTTTTGAGAACAGGGATTGCTGGGTCTCACCCCCAGAGTTTCCGATTGATTCAGTAAATTCGGGGTGGGGTCCAAGAATTTGCATTTCAACAGGTTTCCAGATGCTGCTGCTATTGCTGATAAGCTAAGAATGGTTTTAATGTTTTTAAAGGGTTGTAAAAAAATTGACAAATAGGTATATGGAACAGAGACTATATGTGGCCTTCATTATCTACAAAAAAGAAAAAAAAATGGTTCCTAAGCCTCAGATCCCTGCTACTCAGAATGAAGCTTTTAAAAGACACTAATGTTGTGTACACTCCCTCCAGAGAGCACGCCTACACCTTTCTTCCCTCTCAGGATAACAGTCCCCATGAGGTTTGCAACCAGGGGAGCAGTGGGCAGCAGCAGCTCGTCCTGAGCTGACCCCTGAGCCTGCCTCCCAGGCCCCTTCCTTCAGATTCCCCAGTGAGCCAAAGCAGCGCTGCGGGCCTCTTCTACTGCAGGCCCTTCCTCGTTTCACTGTCCCAGCCTTAATAAGTGTACCCTCAAAATCATAAAAAACACTACTGCCTCAGAGGGTCTTAGCTAGCTGATTTGGCAAGGGTCCTTAGCATCAATATATCTCAAACACCTCTCTTTAATTGATGTGCAACCGGGTTTAAGAACTACTGATTTAAGCTCTCCACCTGACTCAAAAACCCCTGCTCTTCAATCACCCCAGAATTGGGGATGAGTCCAAATAAATGCCAAAGAAAATTTCAGTGATTTAAAACTCATTTCAGAAAGCTGATCTGTTCTTTTGGGAAGGTTAACAAAGCCCAAACATAAATCAGCATTCCCTCTTCTCACCTTTCCCCATCCAAGCGCATATAAATGAACACTGACTCCAAACCAAAACCAAAACCAAGCAAAAACAAACAAAGAAAAACCCTGTGCAGGGTGGTGTGAAATAGCTAGAGAGACAGAGCTGGAACAGGAAAAGAACCAAGGTGAAAGCTGCCCTAGGCAGTAGCTGCCAGGTGCCAGGGCACAGAAAGCTAAAGGAAGAGGAGAAAGGGGCAGGGCTGAGAAACGCATCTGAAGATGATAGTACCTTTAGCACAAAGGACCTTTCGCTTCATCACAACTCCAACATATCTTAGCTTCCCATTTGAGTATCATTAGGGCTAGGGGTCCCTCTAATATTGGGCCAACCCCTTCATACTCTTACCCTTTGCCTTGCCTAAAGAGGAACGCTTAGAGCCTGTTCTCCCTGTTCAAGGGATCTTGACGCCCTCAGCATAGCTGCAGCCACCTAGCCTCCTCCAGGAGGCACCTTGCCCCTTCTGAACAAGGTCCGGGTGTGTTTGCGTACCTGTGCTCTCCTCAGCCTGATTGAAGCCGCAGATCTGACAGATGCTCTGGACCCACTTATTCATGTCCTCCTCTGTCTCAGCCACCAGGTAGAAGGTGCGCTCGCTGGTCTTGATATCAAACACAAAACTATCCTGCAGCTCCTTCTTGTTGAAGGTCAGGCCTGCGTCCACCTGCTCACAGAAGTTGAGGTTGATAATCCGCAGGGGCTTCTTGGAGTGATCATTCTTATAGTACTCCAGAACATCTGGGTCACCGCTCATCCGGCCACTGCGCAGGATAAACCAGCGTTTCTTCCAGGCCTGAACAGGGAGAAGTAAGCAAGGGGGAAAAGGTCATTAGTTATCATATTTCAAAGCCTTTTACAGGTTCTCAGATTATCATTAGGTTAAGAATGGGGGCTGTTGCACCTGGAGGAAACATGACCACTACCTTTTATATTGCCCCAAAGTTTCAGAAATGAAGGATGTCTTTAGAATGCATGTTTAGTGCAGCATTTCGCTATGGAAACAGGGTTTTATCACTATAAAATGAATTGTACCATTCCTACTTTTTAGATCAGGAAGTTGGATGAGGGGTAAAATACTTTAGAGCAATTATTCCATTAGGTTAGAACTCAGACTCAAACTCACAGTGCTTGTTAGTCAGGGTTGAGCTTGACAAATCATAACATCTAAGATTATGGATGGGGACCCCCACTGAGACACAGTCAGTTGAAGCAACAATGTCATATATAGCAAAGAGCAGAAAAAACAGTTTCCTGATTTTTAGTACATTGTGGTTTTTACCAAATCATGACGCCTTGAAATAATCACAGAGAAACCCTGCTGAAACTTCTCTGAAGCACATAATTAAAAACATTTTCACCCTGTCTCATTCACTGCTATATCCCCAGTACTTATAATAGAGCCTTACACACACCAAGCACTCAATATCTATTACTGAATGGATAAACTCCTTATATCATCCCATACTGTAGTCTTTAACACTAGGTTATGTATTACCTATGTTGTCTTCTACAGTCCATTTCTTCAACAAGATTGAGTGATCTGTGAGCAGACACCACAAAAAATGGTGAAAAGACGTTACATAAACCAGAAAGCCTTGGGTTGAGTCTAAGTTTTATCATCCACTTGCTGTCTGATTTTAAATTAAGTCATTCACCTCTTTGGACCTTGTGTCATTTATATAATGACAAGCACCACCTACCAACCTACCATATAGGGTTTTTATTATGTAAACCAACCCAAAGCATTTAGTTTACAACCCCAAAGCCTGTGAATCCAGCAGCCTTCTGGCTCACTCAGCCACAGTTCCCACTGGTTTTTACAGCCAGAAGTTAGGGAGACTTCTCTGCCTGGCACCGGAACCCTGGGCTGGGGGGCCTGCTGTGAGGCTGGGACCCTTCAGTCCTCAGGCGGAACCTCCACGTCTCCACCCCTTCTACCAGACTTGATGCGGCTTCTTTAGGACTTGTATTCAGCTAGATTTCAGGCGGTTCTGAATGGGGTGGTTCTGAATGGTGGTGGTCCTGTAGTTTAGTTGTAATTTTGATGTGGTTGTAGGATGATTCGAGTACCACATTTACCCATGCTGCCATCTTAACCAGCTGTTCTCCAGTTTTTCTATTTTTTACAGTAAAACCTCAAAGAGTTTTCTATACTACTAATCTTAGTCTCCTCCCATTTTTTTCTGT
Organism: Saccopteryx bilineata; assembly: GCF_036850765.1. Classification (NCBI taxonomy): domain Eukaryota; kingdom Metazoa; phylum Chordata; class Mammalia; order Chiroptera; family Emballonuridae; genus Saccopteryx; species Saccopteryx bilineata. The sequence goes on along the minus strand of NC_089490.1, from coordinate 342,587,086 downwards.
TTGTTTGAAAGCCATCTAATCAGGCTGCTCCTCCCCCATTACCAGCGCCACCGAACTAACTCAAAACGAAGATCTCAAAGACTTCAGTGCTGCTCAGTCAACTCTTGGGCCTTATTTGATCTCTCAGCAACATCTGACAACAGTTAATTATTCCACCCCTTTTGAAGCACTTTCTTCATTAGGCTTCAGCATTCATTCTGCTCTCCTATTTCCGTGGCCTCTGTCTTTCTTTCTCCAGTGCAGGTTCCTTCTTATCTCCTTGACCTCTAAATACTGAAATGCCCCAATGCTCAGTTCTCAGACTTCTCTCTCCCTCCCACTCCTTTGGTTATTTTACTCAGTTTCACAGCTTTCAAAGCCATCTCACTGCTGCAGTTCCCAAGTTTATATTTCTAGACCAGACCCATCTATTGAACTCCAGAGTCTTATACACAAACTCTTCACTAATAGGCATCTCAAACTTAATGTGTTCAAAACTGAGTTCTTGATATCCTCCAATCAGGTCCTTCTGCAACCTGTCCCACCTCAGCCTGGAGCAACTCCAGCCTGCTAGGTGCTCAGACCAAAAATCTTGATGTCATCCCCAACTCCTTTCTTTCACACTCCACATCATGTCCAACAGCAAATCCTGTTGGTTCAAACAGTTCAAAATCTACCTACAATGTGGTTCCTCTTTGTATCTTCATTGTTATTTATTTGATCTAGTCCACTCTTTCGTAGTCTTCCTGCTTCCATCATTTCATCCTGCAATCTATTCTCAACACAGAGGCTGATGTAAGTCAGAACATGCCACACTGGCCTGAACATGGGCCGCATGCTCCAGCCGCAGGGTGTTTGCTCTGCGTGCTCCCTTTAGCTGTAATAATCCTCCCTCAGAAATTCCCATTGCTCATTCTTTCCTTCAAGTCTCTATTCAAATGTCACATTATTGAAGAGGCCATTTCTGACCACCCAACTCTCACACTCTCTTCCCCCCTTACTCTGCTATACTGGTGTTTTAGCACTTACACCACCTAAATTACTATATTTTTGTTGGTTGCCTGCAACCACCTCCCAGAATGTAAACTTCACAAGGGCACGAGTTGGTTCTTTTTTACCTCATGCAGCATTCTACATGTTTAGAATAGTATCTGGCACATAACTGGTTATGGTTATTGATAGACATGTATGAATTAATTGATGAGTCATTTTCTTACACGAATTCCTTACTGCATACAGTAGGTCATGGGGTTAGAATTCATGCCTAATAAGCCTTAGACAGAAATGTAGATTAAGGTATAGCCAGAAAGAGAAAAGCTAAGGAAAATAAAAAATAAGTACCACTTATTTATAGTCACCTGAAGTCTTACCCAGGCCATGGCTTACAGAACTCCACATGTGCTGCATGTGTGTGTGCATGCTTCAGGTGCACGCATTTACATGCAAATGAGTGGGTTAGGTACATTTTTATTTATTTATTTTTTTTAACAGAGACAGAGAGAGAGTCAGAGAGAGGGATAGATAGGGACAGACAGACAGGAACAGAGAGAGATGAGAAGCATCAATCATCAGTTTTTTGTTGCGACACCTTAGTTGTTCATTAATTGCTTTCTCATATGTGCCTTGACCATGGGCCTTCAGCAGACCAAGTAACCCCTTGCTCGAGCCAGCGACCTTGGGTCCAAGCTGGTGAGCTTTGCTTAAACCAGATGAGCCCATGCTCAAGCTGGCGAGCTCAGGGTCTTGAACCTGGGTCCTCCGCATCCTAATCTGATGCTCTATCCACTGCGCCACCGCCTGGTCAGGCGGTTAGGTGCATTTTTAAAAGATATTGTTAATAGTTAGGTTGTGTTCAGTTGATATTTCCCCTTTAGTACTAGCCCCTGTAGAGAGAGCTGTCTCCAAATCTCCAGAGGGCAGATGTAAGCCTAAGCACACACACAGAGACACCCTCATAAGTAAGAAAAAGGTGTTCTCCACAGGTAGTATCGGAGTCTGTCAGGTTCAACTTCAAAATAAGTGGTACAGGCTGATAAATGGCTGCCTATAAAATGCTGAAAGATTTATGACAGAATAGGCAAGGCTGTCTAGTCCAGTTCCAAATTCCCATCCATAGCATCTCTTCAACCCCACGCAGTTTTTTGAAACCAAACAATTCAGAACAAAGCAACTTCAAAGAGTGTAGCTCCAATGACAACTTCTCTGACCCACTTAGGAGAAATGGACCTCTACTTCCTCTGAACCTTAATAACACTTTTTATGTACTTTTCATGGCATGGCACTTTTTACATCACATTCAGATATTTTTTATTTGTTGTTTCTTCATAAGTAGACTATGAACAACATCTCCTCCTAATCCCTTATGAATTTCATGGGAAGAATTTACTAAGTGTTACTAAGCAAGGCTCTTCTCTTGATCACTGAACCTTTCTAATCTCTCTGGCCTCATTTATGCTTCTCCCTTCCTCCCTTCCCTCCCTTCTTACCTTCCTTCCTTCCTTCCTCTCTTCCTAACTAATAAATGCAACTGAAAAATATAAGTAAGCTTTCACATGAGGAAGCAGGAGAAAAGGACAGCAAGGGGATCACAGCGAAGGCAGAGGTATGCTGTGATGCTCTCTGATGGGAGTTCTTTAGCATCCAGTTCCCTTCACTCTGGCAAGTGCAGTGACCATATAATAAATATTTATAAGGGAATCTTGGAGCTTTGACTTGAAAGTTTCCCATGATGCAGAAATGAAAAATTGCTGTTGGACTACTGACACATAATGCAAAAATAATATGGGAATATGAGTCCGGAATATGTTATTAAGGAGAACGCTTTTTCAGAACTGCTTTTATATGTATATAATATTTATTACAAAAATTAACTCAAAATGGATCATGGACCTGAATGTGAAATACAAATAGAATTAAGCAAGGTATAAAATGAATTACATACCATGGCCTAGTGGAGTTTATATCATGTATGTAAAACTGATTCAGTATTCAAAAATCAGAGTATTCAATCATAATAAGGCTAAAGAGAAAAAAACTATAGGTTCATATCAATGAATGAGGAAAGATATTTGAAAAAATTCAATGCCCAATAATGATTAAAAAAACAAAACAAAATAAAACAAATCAGGAAGAGGGTTGGAGCTTCCTCAATTTGATAACAAAAGAACACCACCAGCATTATACTTAGTATTGAAAGACTGAATGCTTTCCCCTTAAGATCAGGAATAAAGCAGGATGTCTGCTCTCATCACTCTTATTTAACATAGTAATGAAAATTTTACTCAGGGCAATAAAGCAATAAATGGATATAAAAGGAATACAGAATAGAAGGGGAAAAAAATGTCCCTGTTTATAGATGACATGATTATTCATTTAGAAAATCCCAAGGAATTTTCTTCTGGGACTAACAAGTGAATGCAGCATGTCATAGCATACAAAATGAACATAAAAAAATCAATTTGCTTCAATATTCTAGCAAATAAATATAAGGGCATAGAAAATAAAAATATTAATTCCACTTATAATCTTTTTAATAACAAAACATGTAAATCTAACAAAATATGTATAGACCATGTATGCTGAAAACTAGACTGTGCTGATAAGAGAAATGAAAAAACAAACAAAGACCCTAAACTCTAAATGGAGAGATATACCATGTTCATGGACTGGAAGACTCAATATAGTACATCTCCTCAAATTGATGTCCAAGTTCAACACAATTTTTATCAAAATCCTAGCAAGTATTTTTATAGATATAAAAAAATTATTTTAAGATACATATAAAAATGCAATGAAAGTACAACAGCTAAAATAATTTTGAAAAGAAGACAAAATGGGAAATTAGTCTATCAGATTTCAATAATTATTATATAGCTACAATAATCAAGATTACTGGCAAAAGACACACACGTAGAACAATGGAATAGAACAGAAAACTTGGAAATAGAATCAAACAAAAATGCATAACAGATTTCTGACAAAGATGAAAAAACAATTCAGTAGAGGAAAGATGGCCTTTTCAAGAAATGATGCTAAAGCAAATGGGCATTCAGGGGGAAAATAAAATAAACCTTAATCTAAGTCTCACATATTGTACAAAAACTAATTCAAAAAAACCCCCATGAACTTAAATGTAAAGTTATAAAAATTAAGAAAACAGTGGAAGAAATCTTTGGTGTCTAAGACTAGGTAAAGAGTTCTGAGACTTGACCAAAAGCATAATCTGTAAAAGGAAAAACTTATAAATTAGACTTGACTAAAATTTAAAATTTTTGCTCTGCAAAAGACTTTGCTAAGGAGATTAGAAGCTACAGAGCGGGAAGAAATATTTGCAAACAAAATATTCAACAAAGGATAGTATCTAGACTATATAGAGAATTCTCAACAGTTTAAAAATGGAAAAAATCCAATTAGGACACTGGCAAAAACCATGAAAAGACATTTCAGTGAAGAGGATATATATTATACATGGCAAATAAATGTATACAAAGATATGCAATGTCATTAGCCACTTGGGAAACACAAATAAGATCAAATAAAATACTCTCAGGGACCCATCAAAATGGTAATAATAAAAAAATTTTAACAAGACAAAACGCTGGCAATGCAGCAGAGAAAATGGCTCATTCAAACATTTCTGGTGAGAATCTGAAATTATATAATCACACTGGCAGTTTCTTAAAAAATACTAAACATGCAACAAGGACTAAACATGTTGCGCTCCTGGACATTTATTCCAGAGAAATGAAGATTAATAGTCATGAAAACATGTACATGAAGGCTTATGTATGTTTTATTTCCAACAGCCCCCAAATGAAACAATCTACATGTTTTTCAATGGGCAAATGGTGAAATAAATTTAGTACATCTATGCTACAGAATACTTCTCAGCAGTCAAAAAGAAAGAAAATTATGACAAGCAAAATCCTGAATGAATCTCCAGAGAATTATGCTGAGTGAACAAAGTCAATCTCAAAAGGTTACAGGATTCCACTTATATAACATTCTTGAAATGACAAAATTTAGGAATGAACAGCAGATTAGTGGTTGTCAATGGCTAAGGAGGGTTGGAGTAGGACAAAAGTGGGTGTGGCTATAAAAGGGTAGTAGGAGAGATCCTTGCAGTAATGGAAATGTTTGGATCTTGACTGTATCAATATCCACATCTTTGCTGTGATATTGTTGTAGTACATTTCTGGTAGATGTTACCATTAGGGAAAACTGGTAGAGGGTACATAGATCTCTGTATTATTTTTACAATTACATGTGAATCTCGAGTGATCTCAAAATTAAAAAAAAGTTTAATTAAAAAGATAAATTGCTCTACAGGAGAATTATAATGGTCATAGATAGAAAATGTGTTTCGAGAAACTCAAAAAGAAGAAATGACCATTTCTCTGAGAAAAAATATATCATGGAGAGAAAGGTTGTTAACAGTTTATTATAACCAAAGACATATCTTTTTCCCACTCATGGATGGATCTGGGTTCTTAAGGAATCACATTGTGAAAATATGAATAAACATTAGAGTTCAGGCTTCTGAGCAGGAAGGAAGTGAATGAAATGAACTAATAGGCACCAGTATTTCTGAACCTAATGGATTATATATCAGCTCTAGGAAATCTTGGTTGTAGATGCAGGCATGAATCTCTGACTTGGGGAACAAAAGAAAAAATATATAAATAAGGTGCCAACTATCTTCTATTTTTCTGTATAGTAACTAGCCTCCAAGATAGCCCCCAATGAGTCTCACTTCCTAATACAGTAGAGCCTTCTATAGTCCCACTGAATAAGTATGACCAGCGGGATACTGCATAAAGGACAGTCTGTGAACTCCAAGGCTAAGTCACAAAAACACAGTGCAACTTTTTTCTTGCTCATTTTTGGATCAACTGCCATGTTGTAAGGACACACAAGCAGTGCAAAGGAAGAATGTTCATGGGAGGAACCAGGCCTCCTGTGAACCATGGCTATGAAAACAAGCCATTCTCAGAAGGCTGGTCCTTCAGCTGCAGTCCAGCCTCCAGGTGACTGCAGCTATTGACAACTATTTGACTGCAGTTTTGTGAGAGAGCCTGAGCCAAGTCCACACACCTCAACTGACCCTGAATTCCTGACTCACAGAAACCAGGTAAAATAAGAAATATTTATTGTGGTTTGTAGCCAGTAAGTTTTGGGTTTATTTGTTTGTGCTGCAATAAATAAGACATTCTGCTTTCCACTTCGAGGGGTAGCAGTTGTATCTGATAGGATGAAATCCTCATCTATTTAGAAGACTAAAAAGCAGACCCTGATAGACTAATAGAACAGAGGAATCTAGAAACAGACCCATGCAGTCATAGTCACTGTATATATGGAAAAGGTGATACTGCAGTGCTGTGGAAAAAGAGAACTGTCTTTTCAATAAGTGGCAATAGGTCAATTGATAACCAAAAAAAGATTCTTAATCCTTATTTCATGCCAGATGTGGAAATTAACTTCAAATCATTATAAACCCAAATGTGAAAAATAAAATTATAACACTTTTAGAAGTGTTGGGCAAATGACTTTGTAAAATTTGTATTTTTTTGAGTTTGCTCACTTTTATTGTTAAAAAGTGGCACTGGGCAGCCACGTGTGTGATGCCCTTGGAGCAGGGCAGTTGATTGCAAATCACGGATTGCATTCCTGCTTGAGAGGAGTCACTGTTTTGCTAATGTAGCTGGAGGAGGGGTCTTTGTGGGCCCCAGCCAGTTTTGCAGAAGAGAAGGTGTGCAGATGGGGAACTGGAGCTGAGGGGCTTTGCGAACTTCGCTGAGACTGGTGAGGCCTTTGATTCTAGGAGGAACCGGAGAAGATTCTCCTGGTGGTGGAACCGAAGAAAGCGTCAGGGCTTTGGGAACCCTGAACGAAAGGGAAGTGTATTCCCTTCCTGTTTGTCAGCCGGTGAGAGACTTTAATAAAGAAATAGCCCACCATTTTTTGGCTCCAGTTTCTTACTGCCTGTCAGAATTCAACAAGAACCGGCATGGCCATGATAGCAGCGGCCACAGTCCATACAGAAGAAAATAAAGAAAAATATCTTCATGACTTTGGGGTAGGCAAAGATTTCTTGAATACACACAAGGTATTAATACAAGAGAAGAGTAATCAGCTGTACTACATTAAATGTAATCTCTGGTTATCAAAAGGCACCATTAAGAGAAGGAAAAGCCCAGAGAAGACAGTGAGAAGAGATACTTGCAATGCATATAGCCAGTGAAGGACTCCTATTCAGAACATATTAAAAACTCCTACAAATTAGCAAGGAAAAGGCAGACCACTCAATAGGAAAATGGGCAAAAGATTTCTTTGGGCTCTACACAAAAGAACAGCAATAAGCATATAAAAAGATTTATCTACATTAGTCACCAGAGAAGTACAAATTAACACCATTGCACAACCACAAGAATGGTTACAGTGCAAACAACTGGCAGTAAGTACTGGGAAGGATATGGAGAAACTGAAACACGCTCTGTTGGTAGCTGTGTAAGTTGGTATAATGACTTTGAAAAACTTTAGGCAGTATCTAGTAAAGCTGAACATACATGCCAAGGCCTCACAATTCTACTCCTAGGTACATCCCAAATAACTGTCTACATATATTCACCAAAATACGTGTACAGATATGTTCATCACACACTAGTCATAATAGCCCATATGCTGCCTGCCTTTCTATACTCTCTACTTCAAGTGTTTGTTACTTATAGCCTGGACTACTGTCATAGCTTCCTAACTAGTGATCCTAATTTAATACTTATAAATGCTTCTAGTTTAATTAGAGCAAAGAAAGCTCGGATCATGTCACTCTCAACTATTTAAAAATGTAATGGCTCCCCATCATCTGTATAGCAAAGTCTAGATTCTATGGTTTAGTTTTTTTTTAATTAAAATTTATTTTCAATGTGGTAAAACCAACATAACATAAAATACCATTGTAAGTGTGTAGTTCTGTGGCATTAAGTACATTTACACTGTTGTACAGCCATCAACACCATCCTCCTCCAGAACTTTTTCGTCCTCCCCAACTGAAATTCTCTGTTAAACACGACCTCCCTCTTTACCCCCATGACCAGGCCCTGGAAGCCACCATTCTACTTCCTGTCTATATGAACATCTTCACTAATCATATATGTGAAACAATATGATATTTGTGCTTTTGTGACTGGTTTATTTCATTTCTCAGTGTCTGTACTATAGCATATGTCATAATTTTGTGCCCTTTGAAAGCTGAATAATATTCCACTGTGTGTCTATATCACACTTTGTTTATCCATCCCATCTGCTGATGGACTCTTGGGTTCTATGGCTCAGATTTAAGGCCTTCACTATATTGTTTAAACCTACCTTTCCACCTCAACTCTACTCATATTATTCAAACCAAGTTGTTGCTAGTTAAACCAAGTAGTATTTTCACTATTTCTGAAACACGTCTGGTGCTTTTTTACCTCAACACACTTAATTTCCCTGTCTGAGAAGCCTCCTTCTTTTCTAAATTCTCTAAGGTTTTGCTTATACCCAGATGCTATCCTGCCATGTCATCATTTATTTTATTTTTTATTTTTTTGTGGCAGAGACAGAGAGAGTCAGAGAGAGGGGCAGATAGGGACAGACAGACAGGAAGGGAGAGAGATGAGAAACATCAATTCTTCGTTGCGGCTCCTTAGTTGTTCATTGATTGATTTCTCATATGTGCCTTGACCGGGAGGCTACAGCAGAGCGAGTGACCTTGCTTGAGCCAGCGACCTTGGGCTAAAGCTGGTGAGCCTTGCTCAAACCAGATGAGCCCGCACTCAAGCTGGCAACCTCGGAGTCTTGAACCTGGGTCCTCCACATCTCAGTCTGATGCTCTATCCACTGTGCCACTGCCTGGTCAGGCTGCCACGTCATCCTTCACTCAATGTTCCACCATCTTGAGCTCTCTCAGAACATAGCTCTTCCCCTTCCCCAGAACATTCCACATGGCTTTCCTTCTGTTCTAAGTACTCTTATTTATTGAAATAAGTAAATTAGCCAAATATCTATTAAAGCACAGATATATTAATACTTATACTTAAATATCTCATCTTGAGACCATTTTTTTTTCTAGTTTCAATAATGGACTATACAGAGTCATTTTTAAATGTCAGGTAGATAATATGAAGATGGAAAAAAGGTTATCAGTTTTTGCCTAATCCCTGGTATGACCCAGCCAGGCAGAAGAAACACTATTAATTCATATCAACAAAGACTCAAACTATGGGGAACAATTGCAGAATGTTGGTCAAATAAGTTTGTAAATATGATATATATGTTTGCTTGCTTATAGTTTGCATTGAGTGTGATGAGAAAAGCTAGAGACCAAATTATATTTCCAATTCTTGCTCTATAAACTTGGACAGACTTCATAACTTCTCTAAGCCTCAATAACCAAATATATATAAGAGGAAAGATACTAAACTAATAATGTTGCTTTGATAATTAAGTAAAACCAATCAATGTAAAAGCACCTAGGATTAAACTGCACAGTAAGTGCCAAGTACACAGCTACTGAATCTAAAGCTGCCTGAAGGCATTCTGAAATCATGTGATCGGCAGGAGAGTTACTGTGATAAAAGATTCTCATATTCAAAGTCAGTGTTCTTTCTACTATTATACATCATCACTAAGAGGCTTTTTTTGGGGGGGGGGGGGGATTTTTCTTGCCCCAAACCACACATTAGCACTCCTCTGAGTCCCGCTTCTTGGTTAAAGACATCACTATTCTTTCAGGCTCTCAGATTCAAAATCATCTCTCCATTCACCTCTTCCTGCTACTGCATTGCCCATGCCGAATCAATGAGCTCAGTAAAACAAGCGCAAACTCTGCTAAATTCTTTGAGGGATCAAGAAAAGAGGCAAGACCCAAACATTTCTTTTGAGTCATTTGCAATGTTTATGACATTGTATATACCCCTAAAATAAAAGGCAGCTTTTCAGAAGTATAAAAAGAGACACAATGTGTTATTAGGAAACACAATATGCTAATATACCCTTGATAAAGGGATTCAAACTTGGGGGGGGGGGGCTAAAGGGGAGGGATAAAGAGAAATACGAATATAAACATAAATGAAGAAGATAGGGTTTAATATATGGTTTTGGAAAGGAAAGGGGAAAGGACCTTTTGTGTAGAGTACGCATTATATTTGAGGACTGGGTATGGAAAAATGCAAGGCCTTTTCAAAACAACAGTATGGTGCTTACCAGAGGGAAACAGGGGTGTGGGGATAGAAGAGGTAAAAAGGGTCAAATACATGGTGACATCAGGGGACTTGACAATGCAATATACAGATGATGTATTATAGAATTGTACACTTAAAACCTACCTAATTTTATTAACTAATGTCACCCCTAAAATTAATTAAAAAACAAAACAAAACTGGTTCTGAGAATGTTTCTTTGGAGTGTGGATGTAAAGCCAGTATCTGCAGCCACCATCAGAGCCGCCTGGCCCATGCAGGTTCGCATTTGATTCGGACAGACGGTAATGAAACAACGGAGCCAAGAACTGATGGGTCATTAGTTTTAATCCCAGCTTGCACCCAGAGGGCAACAAATACACACAGTGGGAAAACACTTCCCTTTCCACTCAGGGCTCCCAAAGCCACTGACTTATCTGAGTTTCCTAGAATCAAAGGTTTCTAACCTCACCAGCCTTATTCACCTCTGTAAAGCCAGAAGCCAGGGCCACTATCACAGCTGCCCGGCCCATGCAGGTTTGCATTGGATTCGGGCAGTCGGTAAAGAAACAACGGAGCCAAAAACTGATGGGCTGTCATCTTTAATTCTAGCTTGCACCCGGCGGGCAAGTAAAAACACACACTGGGCTCCAAAACCCACTCACATTCAGTGCTCACAAAGCTACTGACTTATCCGAGTTTCCTAGAATCAAAGGTTTCTAGCTCACCAGCCTTATTCTCCTTAGTTCCCCATCTCCTTCCTTATCCCAGATACAAACACTACACAAACTGGCATCTCACTCAGCACTCCGCCATCTTGGCTGCTTCTCCTGGCCACATGGCCTCTTTCCGCTCTCTGCTCTGCTCCCTCTGCTCTCTCATGCTAATCATCCTAGGAACCAAGAGAGCAAGCTCCTGTTCTGCCCCTATTTTATAGTGTAGATAGAAATCCAAACCTTTAATCCAATATACAAAATAGGGAAGTCTCTAATACATAAAGTCACTTCTCTGAGGCATGATTGGATTGTACCACCCCACATCAAAAAGGGTGGGAAAGGCTTAATCCCAAAACCAAGCCCCAGGCTACAAGGATTCTCAACACACATTAATATCACCTGGACGACGGCCTCCACGTGGGCAGCACCATCTTTAACAAAGTGAGCATAATACATTTTTTATCTGCCCAACAACCTCTGTTCCCCATCTCCTTCTCTCTGCACAAACTGGCTTCTCCTTCAGCACTCCACCATCTTGGCTGCCTCTCCTCTCCTCCACATGGCCTTTCTCTGCTCTTCTCCAGCATGGGCTCTTCTGCCCCATTTTATAGTGTAGAAATCAAAACCTTTAATTCAATATACAAACAAGGAAGTCTCTGATACAAAGTCACTTATCTGAGGCATAATGGGATTCCTCATGAGAGTGCACCACCGCACATCATGCAACAGTCAAGGGTGTGGGGAAAAGCTTAGTTTTGAAAAGATCTTAGTATTAAAAGGGTGGGAAAAGCTTAGTCTTAAAGCTGAGCCTTAGGCTATAATGACCCTACCTGCTTACAGCCTGTATCCCACACCCAATGCAAACTATAAGCGAGCAAACATATATATAATATTTACAAACTTATTTGACCAACTGTAGACAAGGAGGAATAGAAGAGTTTGATGGTCCTAGAAAGCCTAGGTGCCGTCCTAAGAAGTTTTATCTTTCCTTTATTGGTAGTGGGGAGCCACTGAAGAGTACAGACCAACAGAGAAATGACAAGGTTTGCTGTGCTCTTAATTGAAGAATGAGGAAGACCAACCAGGGAAAGGAAAATTAAGAGGCAGGAAAACTATTTAATAAGCTGTTACAATAGCCTGTAACAGTGAAAGAACAGGGCAAAGACACTACTCAACAATGGGGCTTACAGAAGTACACTGCATAGGGATTTAGAGTTAGAACCTTCTATTTGTGTCTAGATTAAAAGAACGCAACCACCTTCTCTGATGAAACAGAAGTGACTGTTTTCCTTTTGTATCCAAAGCCAGTCAAAAACAAACCATTTCACAAGCACCCAGACCACAGACATGCACCATGGGTACATACGCCCCGGAAGCTGCATCACTTCCAGCTGATGAGTAGACAGTACATGTCCCACATGAACCTGTCTCTGTTGTCTGGATTAGATTACAAGGTCCCAAGCATGTAGAATGAGGTCATGATTCTACCTGTTGCTCTTGGCACCTAGAAAACTCAGGTGTACCCCAATTTAACTTTACATTGGAGTGTTGATCACATGGCAGTGTTACGTTACGTTCAGGTGGTGATGAAAGCATGTGAAATCTTATGGCACCAGAACTCAGTGAGCTTCTGCCTGGAGTCATGTTGTGTCCTAAGATAGAAGGAACTGACAAAAGGAAGAGCAATTTGATTTATATTGATAGAATCCACATACTAAAGTTGAACTTGTGCCAACATGGGCATGCTATAGACTAGCAGATTTTGGCTCAGTATAAGAAAAATCTTCTAAGCCCTGGCTGGTTGGCTCAGTAGCTGGAGTGTCAGCCTGGTGTATGGATGTCTTGGGTTTGATTCCTAGTCAGGGCACACAAAAGAAGTGACCATCTGCTTCTCCACCCATCCCTCTCACCCTTCTCTCCCTCTTCCCCTCCCATAGCCAGTGGCTTGTTTGGTTTGAGCACTGGCCCAGGCACTGAGGATAGCTCTATTGGAGTGCACTGGCCTCAGGTGCTGAGGATAACTCGGTTGATTCAAGCATCGGCCTCAGACAGGGGTTGCCATAGGGATCCCGGTTAGGGGAGCGTTCAGGAGTCTGTTTCATTATCTCCCCTCCTCTCACTAAAAAATAAATAAATAAATAAAAATCTGAAAGAGTGGTCTAAAGTCAGTGCCTTGGAAACTGAAAAACTCTTCATCACTGGAGGTACTAAAGAGGAGAAAGCCTAGGCCAGGGGTCAGCAAACTTTCTCTGTAGAGGATGAAGAGTAGATATTTCAGGTTTCGTTGGCCACAGAATCTGTCACAACTACCCAAATCTATAGTGGCATGGAAGAAGCCTCAGACAGTTTGTAAGCAAACGGCAGTGGCTGTGTTCCAATAAAACTATTTATTAAAAGAGGTGATGGGCCCTGGCCTGTTGGCTCAGTGGTAGAGCGTCGGCCTGGCATGCAGAAGTCCCGGGTTCAATTCCCGGCCAGGGCACACAGGAGAAGCGCCCATCTGCTTCTCCACCCCTCCCCCTCTCCTTCCTCTCTGTCTCTCTCTTCCCCTCCCGCAGCGAGGCTCCATTGGAGCAAAGATGGCCCGGGCGCTGGGGATGGCTCCTTGGCCTCTGCCCCAGGCGCTAGAGTGGCTCTGGTTGCAACAGAGCGACGCCATGGAGGGGCAGAGCATCGCCCCCTGGTGGGCAGAGCGTCGCCCCCTGGTGGGCGTGCCGGGTGGATCCCGGTCGGGCCCATGCGGGAGTCTGTTGTCTGACTCTCTCTCCCTTTTGTATTTTCAGAAAAATACAAAAAAAAAAAAAAAGAGGTGATGATGGGTAAGATTTGCCTGCTGACCCTTGGCGTAGGCTAGGGGTGGGGAAGGAGACTGAAGAAAGGGCTTAAATAATAGATCAGCAGACAGACAAGGGACTAAGGTCTCTTCCAACCTTGACAGCCTAATGTATTTTTAACCAAGAAAATCGAATATGGTAATACTTCATTTAATCAGATTTCTCAGATTATTGGAACAGAGGAATGTGTTTTACTAAATAACCAAATATTAACCAGAACTCCCTTTTAGTTTCAGCCTTGACAGTTGAAAATATTTCTAAAACTCCAGAATCTTCTGTCCTGCCTTAGGTATTATATCAAAGATAACAGAACTTTGATGACTAAGCACTTTTCAGAGCCTCAAACCATCTTTCCAGATAACAAATGTCCCATGCCTTGTGGCTCAAGTTGTAGAAAGGTCAAGACATTTCTTGGAAGAGAGTTTTGTGTAACTCCTAGAAATGGGCGTGTCCTTTTAACTTCCCTCTTTCTGATGAGGGTAGAGCTAAAAACTGCCAACAAACTAGGAGAATTAATTCTGTCAAGTGAGGATTATAGTTAGCTAATCAGAATCTAACTGAGCTCACAAGTTATCAGTAAACTGAACTGATTAGTCAGGGATATTTAAAACGTTATTACTTGTATCTTCAAAAGCTCTCTGCTTTATATAAAAAGAATTCACCAAGAAAACACACACATGTACACACTCACTCACACTAACCTTTCTCTTAGTGAAAATTCCAGGTGGTGATGTGGTTCGAGTTCCAGCTCAAACAATCACAAAAACAGAGAATTTGATCTGATTTTTGAATGTATGATGTATACAACAATATCCCAATACACTGCAGCATGAAGTATGCTAGGCCAGTCTGATGTCCCATAGCACTTAAAAATAAACAGTAAGGGAGTCCAGTGGGTCATGTAACAGTCATACATTTCTGGAAAAACACTTCCTGAGTGAGGAAGGGCTTCCTGCTATCCTTCCTCTAGGAATCCTGTAACTACTGTGGACCATAGTGATTTTATACTGAGGGAGGCAAGAATGGCACCTGCTGAGCTCCCACTACATGTCATGTGCTTTTTATCCATTAACACATTTAATCCTCACACCAATGCTGCAAGGCAAATATCCCCTTTTTATAAATGAGAAAAATGAGGTTCGTTGAGGTTAAACAATTTGCAGAGATCAAAGCCCCAGATCTTCTGGTCCAGTGGGTCAGAGATAGGGTCCAGAAAGAACTTGAGGACAAGTTAATGTAGATCACTACTGACTACACTTTGAGAAACACTGAACACAGAGTTTATAAAAGGTCAAGTTCACCATTATTTGGTGACGGCAATAGACCGCTTAAAATCTAGGCCTCAGCTCCTAGTCCAAAATTATTTCCACTTAAATCCAAATCCCCTAAGAGAGGGCAGCATAATTATATATATGCTCCTGACTCATTCATCTGAGTAATAAAGTTTCTCTCGGACTCTAGTGAACCTTATTTGTTCCTAGGGCACAGAATGAACTTTATTTTACCACAAGACTGCTACATTCTGCGGTCAGGGGCATTTTTATCTCCAGACTTTAGCACAGTGCTTGGTACATGTTCTATTTGCTCCCTTTTTTGTTAAAAACAAATGAAACCACCCAATCAGATGATCTGCTAATGTGACACTTCCAGGATTCTTAACCATCTCTATCCTGGATGAGATGGTACACAGATACTATAAACACAAGATCACTTGGAAAACCTTGTGTATTTTATGTGACAAAGCCAATTCTAGGCTTTGCCAGGAATGTGTGTGTAAAATCATGGGAGCCTAGATTAAGCCAATTAATGCATTTCATCCAGTGATTGGTTCAACAAATGAACAGGTGATCCAAGCTAGCTCAACCATTAAGATTCAACTCTAGGACTTTTGTTTGTGTTCCTCAAAGGGGCTCTTGCACTCACTGGACAGAAGGCTGTGGTAATAAGAGCCTGAAGTTGCAAGGACCAACATTTGGAGTCTGAGACCAGCCAACCCAGAAGGAGCAAAGTTAAAAAGATGGCTCCTGATAAAATGTGAGTTCTAAAACAAGTTGATCCTGAAGCTAGGGTCTCCCCTGTTGTCTTAGGTGACTAAACTCTTCTCTAAGTTAGGTAATTTAGGCCATTATCTAATCAACACAGGTTTTAAGCATGTGTCCTATAGTAAGATTCAGAACCAGTTTGTTACCACAAGAGTAACTCAAGGGTCCTTTCCACATGCTCTTGTCACATTCATTAGTCAATCCACATTCTGTTACCTTCATGTTCAATTTCATTTTCATTAGTATTTACTCCACCCTCTCCATATCCCCACTGCATTTCCTCCCTCCCACCTTCTAATCATTCACTCAACATTTAACAACCTATTAGTGCTGGGTTCTTTAGGACCTCAAGATCTATGGAAAGGACAGTCACGTCCAGAACACAGGTAACTCAGTACACTGAGGTCATTGCTCTAACAGTGGTATGAAGAGAGACCACCCTGCTTGGGAGCAGTCAGGGAAAACTGAATAGTACAGGTGACACGTGGACTGGGTTTGGAAGGATGAGAGGAGCTTTGATGGTTGAAGAAATAATGCTGGAAGGGAAATTTTTAGGGACACAAGAATAATATGAGTACAGCTGACTCATTGTTCTTTTTTTTTTTTTTAAATTTTTTTTTTTCTTCATTTTTCTGAAGCTGGAAACAGGGAGAGACAGTCAGACAGATTCCTGCATGCGCCCGACCGGGATCCACCCGGCACGCCCACCAGGGGCGATGCTCTGCCCATCCTGGGCGTTGCCATGTTGCGACCAGAGCCACTCTAGCGCCTGGGGCAGAGGCCACAGAGCCATCCCCAGCGCCTGGGCCATCTTTGCTCCAATGGAGCCTTGGCTGCCGGAGGGGAAGAGAGAGACAGAGAGGGAAAGCGCGGCGGAGGGGTGGAGAAGCAAATGGGCGCTTCTCCTGTGTGCCCTGGCCGGGAATCGAACCCGGGTCCTCCGCACACTAGGCCCACACTCTACTGCTGAGCCAACCGGCCAGGGCTCATTGTTCTTTTAAAAAAAATTTGTTTAGGCCTGACCAGGTGGTGATGCAGTGGATAGAGAATAGGACTGGGACGTGGATGACCCAGTTTCGGAACCCCGAGGACACTGGCTTGAGCGTGGGTTCAACAGCTTGAGTGCAGGGTTGCTAGTTTGAGCGTGTGATCATAGGCATCACCCCATGATCACTGGCTTGAGACCAAAGGTCGCTGGCTTGAAGCTCAAGGTCGCTGGCTTCAGTCCAAGGTCACTGGCTTGAGCAAGGGGTCATTTGGTCAGCTGAAGGCCCACGGTCAAGGCACATATGAGAAAGCAATCAATGAACAACTAAGGTGTTGCAATGAAAAACTGATGATTGATGCTTCTCATCTCTCTCCGTTCCTGTCTGTCTGTCCCTATCTATCCCTCTCTCTGACTCTCTCTCTCTCTCTGTCTCTGTAAAAAAAAAAATGTCATTGGGGTTTTGATAGGGATTGCATTAAATTTGTATATTGCTTTGGGTAATAAGGCCATTTTAACTATGTTCATTCTTCTAATCCATGAACATGGAATATTTTTCCATTTCATTTTGTCTTTTTCAATTTCTTTCAATGTTTTATAGTTTTCAGTATACAGATCCTTCACATCCTTTGTTAAGTTTATTCCTAGATATTTTATATTTTTTTTGTTGCAATTGTAAAAGAATTTTTTTTTTTTAGTTCATTTTCTGAAGTTTTGTTGTTGGCGTATAGGAAAGCAATAGACTTTTGTATATTGATTTTGTATCCTGCAACTTTATTGGTCTATTGTTTCTAAGTTTTTTGGAGGAGTCTTTGGGGTTTTCTATATACAGGATCATGTTATCTGAAAAATGTGATACCTTTACTTCTTCTTTCCCAATATGGATGCTTTTCTTTCTTTTGCCTGATTGCTTCGGCTAAAACTCACAGAACTATGTTGAATAAGAGTGGAGAAAGTGGGCAATCTCGTCTTGTGCCTGATTTTAGTGGAAAAGCTTTCATTGTTTCACCATTTAGTATGATATTAGCTGATAGTTAGTCACACATGGCCTTTATAATGTTGAGGTACTTTCCTTCTATTCCGATTTTATTGAGTGTTTTAAACATAATGGGATGTTGTATCTTATCAAATGCCTTTTCTGCATCTATTGATAGGATCATGATTTTGTTCCTTGTTTTGTTGATGTGGTATATAACACTGATCAATTTCCATATGTTGAACCATCCTTGTGCTCCTGGAATCATGATGTATTATTTTTTAATGTGTTGTACTGGAATGCTAGTATTTTGTTTCAGATTTTTACATCTGTATTCATTAGAGATATTGTCTGTAGTTTTCTTTTCTTTTCTTTTCTTTTTTAAATATGGAACGCTTCACGAATTTGGGTGTCATCCTTGCACAGGGGCCATGCTAATCCTCTCTGCATCGTTCCAATTTTAGTATATGTGCTGCCGAAGTGAGCACTGTAGTTTTCTTTTTTTGTGTTGTCCTTGCCAGGTTTTGGTATCAGGGTTAAACTGGCCTCATAAAATGTGTTCGACTCTCATTGTTTACAAAAGTTATGGTTATAAAGTTACCATGGACACTGAGTTACTAGAAGAAATACAGGGTTAGATTCCTGCAAGCATCTGGTCACAATATTTTTTGTCAACCAATCAATACATAATCTTGTATTATGTCTATTTCTGTGTAAACACACCTTATTTAGTATATACTTAACATACATTGTTGACTCATTAACAATGAACTTGGGGCATTATAACTCAGGTCTGAATGTAGCTTCTCTAATACATGTATTTTCTCCAGAAGGCACAGTACAATCTTCTTACATTTAGAATACCAGACAGAACTTCAACACTGCACTTGGGGGCATTTTAAATAGAAAAATCACCATAAAAACACATGGCATTAAATAGAAGGATGAAGCTCACTGGTTTACAGTGTGAGAGCTGAAACAGGAAGGGAGAGTGTGCCTTTGTTCTGCCACAGCTGGGAACTTGTGTGTGTGGGTTACTCCAATTTTCAGTGCTCTGCACATGTGCATGTTTGACTGACCATGAAAACACTGCGAATACTGATTTTGGAATTACAAATAAATTTTTTTCCCCTGAAGTGAGAAGCGGGGGAGACTGACTGGGATTCACCTGGCATGCCCACTAGGGGGCAATGCTCAGCCCCTCTGGGGTGTTGCTCCACTGCAATCGGAGCCATTCTAGCACCTGAGCCATTCTAGCATCCTCAATGCCTGGGCCAACTTTGCTTCAGTGGAGCCTTGGCTGCAGGAGGGGAAGAGAGAGACAGAGAGGAAGGAGAGGGGCAAGCGTAGAGAAGCAGAGAGAGAGAAAGGAGAGGAGAGGAGGAAGGGTGGAGAAGCAGATGGGCGTTTCTCCTGTGTGCCCTGGCCAGGAATCGAACCCAGGATTTCCACACACCGGTCCAACACTCTACCGCTGAGCCAACAGGCCAGGGCTGGTATTACAAATAAATTTTCACAAGTAGGTGAATTAAAAAAACCCAACCTGAATCTGTGAATAGAAGCATCAACTATATAAGAAAAAGCTTGGTGTGTTAAAATAATAAAACTAAGTTTGGTGAAGCTGAAGAGAGGAAAAAAACTGGGAAGAAAATCAGGGAAAGAAAGGCTGGAAGAGTGCTCTGGGGTCTTCTTAGAAGGGCTTTACACAGACTTCCAGTCAAGATGGCGGTGAAGGTAAATGTAGTCCTCGCCTCCTCCCACAACTACATCAGAATTACAACGAAACTACAGAACAATCATTCAGAACCACTTGAAATCTGGTTGAATGGAAGTTCTACAACTAGGGAATTAAAGAAGAAGCCATGTAGAGACTGACAGGAGGGGTAGCGATGTGGAAAGGGCTTGTCCCATGTATCGCGGCTTAAAATTGGGAGAGATACCTAGGCTGTGGAGGTCACCCTGAGGAGCGAGAGGTACCAGCCCCACTCTAGCTGCCCCCTTCTGCCCTGGATTCCAGTGCCAGGAAGAGAAGTCCCCATTACTGGCTGTAAAAACCAGTGGGAACTGAGGCTGCTGGAATCTTAGACAATTCCTCTTAAAGGGCCCGTGCATAGCCTGCCCAGGAAGTGGTGCAGTGGATAGAGTGTCAGACCAGGACACAGAGGACCCAGGTTTGAAACCCTGAGGTCACTGCTTGAGCCCAAAGGTTGCTGGCTTGAAGCCCAAGGTCGCTGACTTGAGCAAGGGGTCACTCGGTCTGCTGTAGCTCTCTGGTCAAGGCCCATATGAGAAAGCAATCAATGAACTATTAAAGTGCCGCAACGAAGAATTGATGTTTCTCATTTCTCCCCCTTCCTGTCTGTCTGTCCCCATCTGTCCTTCTCTCTGTCTCTGTCACAAAAAAGGGGGGGCATGCATGAACTTACTTGGACTCACCATCTCTGAGTTCCAGCACTTGGGCAGCAGCTGGAAAGGCACCAGGGAATCTAGGGAAGAACTGAATTGTCTGGCATGAAGATGAAAGCTGGGGGCGGGCAGCTTTTTGTCAGAGAGGGTGCTGGCAGAGGCCACTGTTCCTTTGATGAGCCCTCACCTTCAATGCCCACAAGCAGTCACCAAATCAGAGACTCTAGCAGCCTGGCTCCTGCCTTGGTGATTCCCTGAGGCCCCACCCCACCCAACTGTTAGGCTCACACAAGCTAAGTCTCCAGTGGCTTTTCCATATGAATGGCCTGTCAAAGTTCATGCTTCAGATTTTCCAAAAATCTCTCAAAGCAGCAGCATGCAGCCTCACTGTGCCCAGTACTTCTCGCTAAGTGGCCCTTGGCCCAGAACTAGCGGTAGCCGGCTTTGGTTCACAGCTTGGCCTTATCTTGGCACTTTAAGCCCAGCAAAAGTAGAAGCCATCTGCAAATCGCTGTGTAGCTCATGCCGATGGCCCTGGGCAGAACACAGGTGGTGGCTGACCTTGGCCTGCACCTTCTTGGAGGCTCCAGAGACAGCACACTCAGTGGACAGCTTCAGACTACATCAAAGCATCACTACCTAATTATTTCCAGAAGCAACAAACTCAAGGGGCAGATTCACTCAAGTAAGTCCTGCTCTGCGGAGTGGGCCCCTGCACAGCTGATCCTCCACAGGGCTGGAGGTTGGTGATCTCAGCCAATCCTTGCACCTGATCACTCTAGGGGTAAATGCCCCTCACTGACATGCCAACAGCAATCAAGGCTCAAGTATAAGAGGCGGACATACACAGCCCACATGGGTGGGCTGTACCTTGAGTGCCCAGCTTGGGGTTTGGGGAGAATTTGCCTCTGGACCCTATAGAACACCTACTACATTAGGCCACACTACCAAGCCCAGGAGATATAGCAGCTCTACCTAATAAACAGAAACAAACACAGGGAAGCTGCCAAAATGAGGCGTCAAAGAACATGTCCCAAATCAAAGAACAGAACAAAACTCCAGAAAAAGAACAAAATGGAGACAATCTGTAAGATACAGAGTTCAAAACAATAGTTACAAGGATGCTCAATGAATTTAGTGAGAACATCAACGACATAAAAAAAGACCAGTCAGAAATGAAGGATACATTAACTGAAATGAAGAATAATTTATAGGGGTCAACAGAATAGATGAAGCTGAGAAATCAGTGATTTGTAATATAAGGAAGCAAAAAACACCCAATCAGAGCAGAAAAAAAAAAAAAAAAAGAATCAAAAAGAAAGAGAATAGACCCTGGCCTGGAAGGTCAGTTAGAGCGTAGTTCTGCTACACAAAGGTTAAAAGTTCAATCCCAGGTTAGGGCACATATAAGAATCAACCAATGGCCTGAGCACTGGTGGCGCAGTGGATATAGTGTTGACCCAGAATGCTGAGGTCACTGGTTAGAAACCCAGAGGTTACTGGCTCTGAGCAGGGGGATCATTCACATGATCCCAAAGGTCACTAGCTTAGAGTCAAAAGGTTGCTCTCATGAAAAACCAGGGTTGTCGGCTTGAGCAATGGGACACTGGCAGGGCTCCAGTCAAGGCACGTATGAGAAGCTCAATATACAACTAAAGAGAAAGCAAGTATGAATTGATGCTTCTCTCTCTCAAAATAAAAATAAAAAATAAATAAAAGTTAAAGAATAAACCAATGAATGCATAAATAAGTAGAGCAAATTGATGCTCCTCTCTCTCTCCCTTCCTTTCTCTCTAAAAATCAATTTAAAAATTTTTTTTAAATGAGGATAGTGTAAGCAGCCTCTGAGAAAACTTCCAAGTTTACCAACATTTGCATCATGGCGATGCCAGAAGGAGAAGAGAGAGAGCAAGAATTGGAAAACCTATTTAAAAAAATAATGACAGAAAAATTCACTAACGTGAAGAAAAGAGACTTACAAGTTCAAGAAGCACAGAGTGTCCCAAACAGGATGAACCTAAAAGGCCCACCCAAGACACATTATAATTAAAATATAAAAGGTTAAAAACAAAGACAGAGTCTTAAAAGCAGTAAGGGAAAAACAATTAGTTCTCTACCAGGGAGCTCCTATAAGCCTGTCAGCTGATTTTGCAACAGAAACTTTTCAGCCCAGAAATATTTAAAATGATGAAAAGCAAGGACCTACAACCAAGATTACTCTACCTGGAAAAGCTGTCATTTAGAATTAAAGGACAGATAAAGAGCTTCCCAGACAAGAAAAAGCTAAAGGAGTTCATCAACACTAAACCAGTGTTACATGAAATGTTAAAGGGTCTTCTTTAAGAAGAAGAATAAAAAGAGATTAAGAAATGAACAATAATATGTCAATAAATATGTATCTACCAGAATTGAAATCTAAAAAACAAAATAAAGAAGCAGAAGAGAAACAGACTCATAGACACAAAGAACATTTTGGTGGCTGCCAGATGGGAGGAGGCTTGGGGGAACTGGGTGAAAAAGGTGAAGGGATTAAGAGGGACAAGCTGGTGGTTACAGAACAGTCATGGGGATGTAAAGTACAGCATAGGTAACATAGTCAATAATAGTCTAATAACTATGGATGGTGTCAAATGGGTGTGAGATTTATTAGGTGATCACTTAGTAAGTTATATAATTTCTAATCACTAGGCTGTATACCTGAAACTAACATATAATAATGTATGTCAACTGCAATTAAAAAATAAAAATTATTTAAAAATTAAAAAAAGGGAAAGGGTCTCATATCCTGGGTTTTACACATTTTCTGTAGATCAAGTGTTCTTACTATCAATTATTAATGTAAAAATTAAAATTGTAGAATTCCCCCATAAAACAAGAGTGTATATTTTATTTATTTATTTATTTGTATTTTTCTGAAGCTGGAAACGGGGAGAGACAGTCAGACAGACTCCCGCATGCGCCCGACCAGGATCCACCCGGCACGCCCACCAGGGGCGATGCTCTGCCCACCAGGGGGCGATGCTCTGCCCCTCCGGGGCGTCGCTCTGCTGCGACCAGAGCCACTCTAGCGCCTGGGGCAGAGGCCAAGGAGCCATCCCCAGCGCCCAGGCCATCTTTGCTCCAATGGAGCTTTGGCTGCGGGAGGGGAAGAGAGAGACAGAGAGGAAGGAGGGGGTGGGGAGTGGAGAAGCAAATGGGCGCTTCTCCTATGTGCCCTGGCTGGGAATCGAACCCAGATCCCCCGCACGCCAGGCCGACGCTGAGCCAACCGGCCATGGCCAGAGTGTATATTTTAGTGTTTATTAACTAATAAGTAAAAGTTACTATGAATTAACTCAATTATTTTATTATTTACAATATCTACGTTTTTTTAAAGTATGCATACATGCAAACCACTTATTCAGTGTATAAGTAATGCTTGGGTGTGTTTTTCAAGGACCTAGTCCACCATGTGGGAACCTATGTGAGCAGCCCAGGCCAAGGGAAGAGCAATGTGCAAAGACCCAGAGGAGGAAGAAGCCTTGGCTCAAGGGAGGGCCTGACAGGATGCCAATGGCTGGGTACAGTGAGCAAAGTGGAAAGCAGCACAAGGGAAAGGCAGGGACAGATCGTCTGGAGCCCTGAAGGCCATTTCATGAAGTTTAGATTTTATCTTAAATAGAACAAGATCCCTCAATAGAAGCATAATAAAATAAGTTGATGTACCAGCAATGGAAGAAACAAGCTTAAAGACAACATAGTATGATACTATTTATATTAAAAACCTTGCATATTTATGTACACATATTCAGCTGACCCTTGAACAACACCGGTTTAAAGTGTGCAGGTTCACCTATTTGCAGATTTTTTTTTTTTCAATAAATGCACAGTCGGCCTTCCATACCCCCAGATTTCACATCTGCAGATGTAACCAACCAAAACAGTATTTTCAATCCATGGTTGGGAGTCCAAAGATGTGGAGGGCTGACTATATGTACTGTTCTATGCCACTTTATATAAGGGGCTTAAGCATCCTTGGATTTTGGTTTCCATGGGGTCCTGGAACCCTCGGTGGATACTGAGGGATCACTGAAATTTTGTGGAAGTTACACGTGGATGTTCTATTGTGTAAGGAGGGGGGTGGGTGATGTGGGAGGACTGGTGCCCCTAACCCCAGTTGTATAAGAGTCAACTGTATATGCACACCACCACATAGATATGTGTGTGTGTGTGTGTGTGTGTAGGTGTGTGTGTGTGTGTGTGTGTGTGTGTGTATATATATATATATATATATATATATATATATATGTTTACAAATGCTTAGAAAAGCATTTCAAACTATTACCAATGGCTTCCTGAGAGAGGAGTGGGTAAACAGAGAAATGAAATATGGAGTCTTTTCACACTTTAACCCATTACTTCTGTATTTTTAAATCAATAGAAAATGAGACCACTAAATGGTTTTACATTTTTTTCATATTAACAGATCACTGGCTTGTGGCAAATGAAGAACATGGATAGGAAGCCCAGATAGACAGTTGCCCAAGAAATAATGGCGATTTGGATCAGGAGAGTGGGAAAAGACATATATATCCAAGATATATTTCAGGGCCTGATCTGTGGTGGTGCAGCAGATCAAGTGTCGACCAGGAATGCTGAGGTTGCCGGTTCAAAACACCAGACTTGCCTGGTCAAGGCACATATAGGAGTTGATGCTTCCTGCTCCTCCTCCCTTCTCTCTCTTTCTAAAAATGAATAAATAAAATCTAAAAAAAAAAAAAGATACATTTCAGAGACTGTAATGACTGACCTTGGGAATGGACTGAATATGGGGAATATGGGAGAAGAAAGAAGAAAGGCTCCCAGGATTTCCCACTTGAGCCAACAGGTGTGCTGTTATGACTTACGGTGAGGAAGTGAACCACAGCCACATCTCTCTGACAAGCCTGTCATGTCACAGTGCACTCTACCCATTCTTTGCCTTGACTGCATCAAAAACAAAGGGGTAAAATGAACTTGGCATGTGTGAGGAGAGGGTCACATCTGGGAAACCAAAAAGCCTTGTGTCAGTGATTACACTGACTAAATTCTATAAGATCCATTCCTCAAAGACCAGGCCAATCTTTCTGCAGAGGACTCAGGCAATCAATTAGTAAAATTACTTCTCCCATTGACAAAAAAACAATTGAGCTGTTGCCAACTCTTTGCATTTTGGAGAAATAAAGGTCATTCCATTGAGGGACCTCCCTTTCTTGTCCTTGAATGCTCTAAGTTGCATTTAAAGCACTAAATTAAGCAAAGGTTACCCAAGAAAACCAGGACAAAGTTAGGGGAAGGGCACACATATAATGCCTATGAATATAGTCAGGCTGTTTCCTCTAGGCCAGGGGTTGGGAACCGTTTTGGCTGAGAGAGCCATGAACGCCACATATTTTAAAGTGTAATTCTGTGAGAGCCATACAACAACCCGTGTACATTAAGCATTATCCAAGAAAAATTTGGCATTGTCCTGGAGGACAGCTGTGATTGGCTCCAGCCACTCGCAACCATGAACATGAGCGGTAGGAAATGAATGGATTGTAATACATGAGAATGTTTTATATTTTTAACATTATTTTTTTATTAAAGATTTGTCTGCGAGCCAGATGCAGCCATCAAAAGAGCCACATCTGGCTCATGAGCCATAAGTTTCCAACCCCTGCTCTAGGCAGTGATTTCAATTCACAGCACACATAAATTAATTATTAAATTCTGAGGTACACCAACAAAAATATTTTTTGCCAATCTGACAAAAATAATAGGGATAGTTTGGGTTTATTTACTCTAGATGGCTACTGTTGTGTTAGCTGTTGTCACTTTAATTTGACAATCTAAAGGAAAAGAGGTCAGTGCCCCTGACTAAATAGTCAGGTATTACATATTTAAAAATTTTTGGCAGCACGTCAGTGTGCTGGCTGCAATATCCTGGTCAAAAATCACTGCTCTAGGACAAAGGAGGCTTCTCTCAGCAGCTGCTCCGCCCCAAGTCACGGGAAGGGAGAAGTTTCATGGGCTTTGGCATCCCTAGAGATTTGATTTGACTTTCTTAAACACACATTTGATGTGTGACTTTCTGGTTTCAACAGAGGTATTTAAAACTTTAGTGTGCATCAGACTTACTGAGACACCTGTTCTGACACAGATACTCCCAGGTGGAAGGGAACCCCAACAGGGATTCAGACTCAGTAGGTCTGGAGTAAGGTTCAGGGATACAAATCCCATGTGACTTGATTACAGAACACCAAGAGTCATATTTTGAGAAATGCTGTGCTCCCCAAGTGCAGCGTCACTGATAGTTGATAAATGTGGTTACAATTTAGGGAGCTGCATGGGAGTTGGCTGGGCGTGTGAACCCGGCAAAGGGGCTGGCAGGGAGAACACTTCTCCTCTGGGCATGGTTTCCTCGTTTATAAAGTGCAAGTGTTGAATTCGTGGATTTCCAACTTCCCTTCAATTTCTGACACTTGAAGACACAGGAAAAGACGGGGTTGGAAGCGTCAGGTCGGGCTTCTTGCCCCAATATGTAAGACTGACTCTTTCCAAGGTACTCAGCTTGTGGCTATCCATGAACAAGAGCACAACATATAGTGCTTTCTGGAATCTGCCGGTCAGGAGAAAATAACTGTAAAAAGCTACTTCTAAGGCACGGGGCTCTTTCTGAACCTGGCTTCTCTTTCCTAATCACACCACTCAAAAATCCATGGAAGTAATGAAAAGGATGGAAGGTTCTGAAGATTACCTTAGGTGCTCAAATAAATGCCCTGCCTACCTCTTGGGTAGGCATCAGTCCAGCTGCCTGTAGTATATATATCTGAAAATACTCCTACATACAGACAATTCCATCGCCTATATATGATCCATTAAAAGGGTTTTATTTTATAGTAAGTTGTATACAGCATTAGAAGAATGGCCTTTTGGCCTCTGATTTATCCCCGTTTTGTACTAAGATTTTATTTACTAATTTTACAGAGAGAGGAAAGAGAGGGTGGGGGGAGCGAAAAGTATCAACTCATAGTTGCTTCACTTTAGTTGTTCATTGACTGCTTGTTGTATGTGCCTTGACCGAGTGACCTCAGCATTCTAGGTCGAACTGGCGATCTCAGCATTCCAGGTTGACACTTTATCCACTGTGCCACCACAGGCCAGGCTACCCTGGTTTTTAAGAGTCAACCTTATAGAGGTATAATTTATATACAATTAAATTCACCCTCTTTAAGATTTTTAGGTTAATGAGTTTTGACAAATGTATATATACCATATAACCACACCACAATCAAGATAGAACAAACAACCTAAAGTGTTCCCTTGTACCATGTTCAGGCCGATTTCCATTCCTCACCTTGCCCTCAGGCAACCACTGACCTGCCTTCTATCACTATAAATTAGATCTGTCTTTTCTGTTACAGAAATGATCATCATATAGGACATTACGTTTTTTTATGGTTGGCTCCTTATGCATAACAAAGTTTTATGATTCATCCATATTATTGAAAGAATCATTTTTTTTTTTAGGTGAGAGGAGAGATAGTGAGGTAGATTCCTGCACGTGCCCAGACTGGGATCTACCTGTCAGCCCCTCTGGGACTGATGCTCAAGTACTGTTAGCGCCTGAGGCTGTTGCGCTTAAAGGAGCCATCCTCAGTGTGTGTGTGTGTGTGTGTGTGTGTGTGTGTACACACACTCAAACCACTCGAGCCATTGGCTGCAGGAAGGGAAGAGGGAGTGGTGGAGAAGCAGATGGTCACTGCTCTTGTGTGCCCTGACCAATAATCGAACCCGGGATGTCCATATGCCAGGCTGACACTTATCCACTGAGCCACCAGCCAGGGCCAGCAATTTTTAAAAATTGCTGATAGGATACCATTTTATAAAGGTATACATAATTTGGTTATCCAGTCACCTATAGATGACAATTAGGGTGTTTCCAGTTTGGAGTTATTATGAATAAGGCAGCCATGAACATTTCTGTACACGTTATTTTGTGAACATGTTTTCATTTCTCTTAGGTGTACACTTAAAAGTGGAATGGCTGGGTGACATGTATGCTTAATTTTACTGGAAAATTGAAAAACTGTTTTTGAAAGTGGTTGTCCATTTTTGCATTTCTACTAACAATATATGAGAACTAGTCTCCAAAACACTTAGCCATCATAACCAATTTAGTGGATAGGTAGTGGTATTGTTACCAAACTTAAGAGGTTTGCTGCTTCGAATCTTCCATTCAAGAATAAGATGTGGTTGTCCTTAGGTAATGTTTTTTCATTTCATTTCATTTTATTTTATTTTTATTAATTTTAATGGGGTGACATCAATAAATCAGGGTACATATATTCAAAGAAAACATCTCCAAGTTATCTTGTCATTCGATTATGTTGCATACCCATCACCCAAAGTCAGATTGTCCTCCGTCACCTTCTATCTGGTTTTCTTTGTGGCCCTTCCCTCCCCCTCTCCCTCCCTCTCCCCTCCATAACCACCACACTCTTGTCCATGTCTCTTAGTCTCGTTTTTATGTCCCACCTACATATGGAATCATGCAGTTCTTAGTTTTTTCTGATTTACTTATTTCACTCTGTATAATGTTATCAAGATCCATCCATTTTGTTGTAAATGATCCGATGTCATCATTTCTTATGGCTGAGTAGTATTCCATAGTGTATATGTACCACATCTTCTTTATCCAGCTTAGATAAGGGCCTAATGTCCAAAATATACAAAGAACTCATAAAACTCAACAACAAATAAACAATCCCATAAAAAAATGGGAAGAGGACATGAACAGACACTTCTCCCAGGAAGAAATACAAACGGCCAACAGATACATGAAAAGATGCTCATCTTCATTAGCTATTAGAGAAATGCAAATCAAAACTACAATGAGATACCACTTCACATCTGTTAGATTAGCTATTATCAACAAGACAGGTAATAGCAAGTGTTGGAGAGGCTGTGAAGAAAAAGAACCCCTCATTCACTGTTGGTGGGACTGTAAAGTAATACAACCATTATGGAAGAAAGTACGGTTGTTCCTCAAAAAACTAAAAATAGAACTACCATATAACCCAGCAATCCTTCTACTGGGTAAATACCCCAAAACTCAAAAACATTGGTATGTAAAGACACATGCAGCCCCATGTTCATTGCAGCATTGTTCACAGTGGCCAAGACATGGAAACAACCAAAAAGCCCTTCAATAGATGACTGGATAAAGAAGATGTGGTCCTTAGGTAGTTTTATTTACTAGCAGCAAGGAAAGGAAACAAGGGATTCCCATCCAAAACTCCTGTCTCCAGGCAAGGAGGCTTAGCTATTGCTTATATACATTATTTGGCTAATAACACGTTGATTTTTTCTTTGCAGTTGACTACTTACCCAGTTGGGTTCCTGCATCTACAAAATACTGTGCTACATTTTAACATTTAGCAAGAATAGCATTTAGTGAGAATCACCTAGACCTTGAGACCCTTATCCTATCTAACAGTATCTCACTATATTTTTAATTTGTATTTCCTTGATAACTAATGGTGTTGAGCAACTTTCCATATGCTTATTGGACATTTATTTTGTTTTGTGATGTGTTTATTCAAATCTTTTGACTTTTTTTTTTTTTGTGGCAGAGACACAGAAAGTCAGAGAGAGGAACAGACAGGAAGGGAGAGAGGTGAGAAATATATATCAATTCTTTGTTGCGGTTCCTTAGTTGTGCCTTGACCAGGGGGCTACAGCAGACCGAGTGACCCCTTGCTTGAGCCAGTGATCCTGGGCTCAAACTGGATGAGCCTGTGCTCAAGCTGGCGACCTTGGGGTCTCGAACCCGGGTCCTCTGCATCCCAGTCTGAGGCTCTATCCACTGCGCCACCACCTGGTCAGGCTCTTTTGACTATTTTTATTTTTTTATTTTTTTATTTTTTATTTTTTTAGAGAGGAGAGAGAGAGACAGAGAGAGAGAAGGGGGGAGGAGCAGAAGCATCAACTCCCATATGTGCCTTGACCAGGCAAGCCCAGGGTTTCGAACTGGCAACCTCAGCATTTCCAGGTCAACACTTTATCCACTGTGCCACCACAGGTTAGGCCTTGACTATTTTTAATTGAGGATTTTATTTGTTTCATTATTGAGTAGTAAGAGCTATATTCTAAACACAGTCCTTGGTCAGATATAAGTATTTAGAATATTTTCTCCCAGACTGTGGCTTATTCTTTCATTTAAAAAAATTTTCTCTTAAAGAACAAATGTCTTTAAATTTGATGAAGTCCAATTTATCATTTTTAAAATAGTGCCAGCTTTTTTGGGGGGTGCCTTTTATTTCTTTTCTAGGAAATTCCTGCATATTCCAAGGTCAAAAGACTTTGTGTTTTGTTTCCTTCTAGAAGTTTTACAAGTTGAGTTTTTATGTTTAAGTCTATGATCCATTTTGGTATACACTGAGGTAAGGATCATGGTCCACATTTTCCATATAGATATCTAGCTGTTCCAGCAGTGTTTGTTGAAAAGAAATACCCTTTCCTTATCAAATTACCTTGGACGTTTGTTGAAAAATCAATGACCGAATATATGTAGGTCTCTTTCTGTACTTTCTATAACGTTCAGCTGATCTCTCTACATATACTTATGCCAATACCACACTGTCTTCATTATTGCAGTTTTACAGTGAGTCTTGAAATCATATAATGTGAGTGTTTCAACTTTGCTTTGCTTTTCCAAGATTGCTTTGGGTAGTCTAGTTCCTTTGCATTTTCATAAAAATTTTAGATTCAGCTTGTCAATTTCTACCAAAAAAAAAAGTGCTGGGATGTTGATTGGGACTGTATTGAAACTAGGGATCAATCTGGAGACAAAGGACATGGTATCGTTTCTTCTTTAAACGTTTGCTAGCACTCACCAGAGAAGCCATCTGGCCTGAAATTTTCTTTGTGGGCGGGTTTAAGTTAAAATTTAATTTATTTAGGCTATTTGGATTTTTACTTTCCTTCTGTGTCAGCTTTGATAATGTGTCTTTCACAAGATTTGTCCTTTGCTTATAAGTTACCAAATGATTCAGGCACAGCTGTCCATAATATTCTATTACCCTTTTTGACAAAATTGAGATATAAATTACATAATAAATCCATCCTTTTAAAGTGGGCTTTCGCAGAGGCGGATTAAGGTCGGTTGAGGCCCCAGACACGAAGAAAAAAAACATTAGGCCCCTTACATTAGAAAAAAGTGTAAAGTTGGGGTTTTGCAGGGCCCTTCAGAAGTTGAGGCCCAGAGCGTGCACCCGGTGCGCCCGCCATTAAATTTGCCTCTGTGCTTTCACTAATTTTTAGTATATTCATAAGATTGTAGAACCATCACTACTATCTAATTCCTGAATATTTTCATCACCCCAAAAGGAAATCCTGTACTCATTAGCAGTCACCATCCTTTCCCCCTTGTTCCCAGACCCTGGCCACCACGAATCTATTTTCTTTTAATGTATGTAGGATCTGTAGTGATGGATGGATCCATTTTTGGTGTACTCTGTTTCCACAGACATCCAGTTCTAATGCAGGAAGCCAAAGAGTTGAAGTAACATTACTGTCTGGGACTCTGGAGAGATAGAAGAGAGTCTTCCTGAAGTCTGGAAAACCATCATTGCCTAGCAGCACTTTTCAATCAGTGAGTGTGTGCAGAGTTACTGAAAGCTTTTGTTTATTCAGCCCTAATGAAAGCTGAAGTCCTTGGGCCAGTCACCTCTGGCCATAAGCTTCCTGTAGTCTGACATTTAAAATGCATTTAAAAATTTTTTTAATTTATTGTGTTGACACAGTTTCAAGTGTCCCACTCAATATAACACCCGGAATCCCCTGCATCGTGCCGCCCACATCCCGTGCAAACTTTCTTTCCATTCTCATTTTATCCCCTTTGCTCCCCTCCCCTACCTCCATTCTCCACTTTACCTCTGCGAGTTGCTACCCTGTTGTCTGTATCTATGTGTTACGTATATATGATTTGGCTAATTCCTTCACCTTTAAAAATAATTTTATTTATTGATTGATTTTAGTGAGAGGGGAAGGAAAGGAGAGAGGGAGAGGGAGGAAGAGGGGGAGGGAGAGAGGAGATCAAGGGAGGGAGAGAGCAAGAGATAGAGAAAGAGATGAACATCAATCTGTTCCTGTATGTGCCCTGACCAGGGATTGAACTGGCAACCTCTCTACTTCAGGATGATGCTCCAACCAACCAAGCTATCTGGCCAGGGCTCCTTCCACCCTCCCTGATTCTGCCTTCTTTCCTCCCTTCCCTCTAACAGCTGTCTATCTGTTCCCTCTAACCCTGCCTCTGTTTCTATTTTTTCCCTCAGTTTCTTGTGTTCATTAGATTCCACATACAAATGAGATCATCCGGTATTTGTCTTTCTCTGCCTGGCTTCTTTCACTTAGTCAGCATAACAATCTCCAGATCCATCCATGTTGTCACAAAAGGTAAGATTTCCTTCTTTTTCATGGCCACATACTATTCCATTGTGTATATGCACTACAGCTTCTTTATCCACTCGTCAACTGACAAGACCCTTGGGTTATTTCTAGATCTTGACTATTGTAAACAATGCTGCAATGAACATGGGGATGCATATATCTTTACAAATAAATGTTTTCAATTTTTTTGGGTAGGCATCCAGAAGAGGTTGCTGGGTCATATAGTAAATATATATATATATTTATATATTTTTATATATAAATATATATATTAAAATATATATATATATATATTTTTTACAAACTTCATACTGCTTTCCATAGTGGCTGTACCAGTTTACATTCCTACAAGCAGTGAATAAGGGTTCTTTTTTTCCTCTACAACCTCTTCAACCCTTGTTACTTTTCTTGTTGATAATAGCCATTCTAACTGGTGTGAGGTGGTATATCATCGTAGTTTTAATTTGAATTTCTCTAATAGCTACTGAAGTTAGCATCTTTTCATATATCTGTTGACCATTGTATGTTTTCTTTTGTTTTGTTTTTTTGTGGGAAGAAGTGTCTGTTTAAGTCTTCTTCCTATTTTTTTTTTTTTTTGTATTTTTCTGAAGCTGGAAACGGGGAGAGACAGTCAGACAGACTCCCGCATGTGCCCGACCGGGATCCACCCGGCACACCCACCAGGGGCGACGCTCTGCCCCTCTGGGGCGTCGCTCTGCCGCAACCAGAGCCACTCTAGCGCCTGGGGCAGAGGCCAAGGAGCCATCCCCAGCGCCCGGGCCATCTTTGCTCCAATGGAGCCTTGGCTGCGGGAGGGGAAGAGAGAGACAGAGAAGAAGGGGGGGGGGTGGAGAAGCAAATGGGCGCTTCTCCTGTGTGCCCTGGCCGGGAATTGAACCCCGGTCCCCCGCACGCCAGGCCGACGCTCTACCGCTGAGCCAACAGGCCAGGGCCTCTTCCTATTTTTTAATTAGACTGTTTGTTTGAATTGTATGAGTTCTTTTTATATTTTGGATATTTTAATTAATGTTTTTTTTATTTATTTTTATTTTTATTTTTTTTACAGAGGTAGAGATAGACAGGGACAGACAGACAGGAACAGAGAGAGATGAGAAGCATCAATCATCAGCTTCTCGTTGCGCGTTGCGACTTCTTAGTTGTTCATTGATTGCTTTCTCACATGTGCCTTGACCGTGGGCCTTCAGTAGACCGAGTAACCCCCTGCTGGAGCCAGCGACCTTGGGTCTAAGCTGGCGAGCTCTTTGCTCAAGCCAGATGAGCCTGCACTCAAGCTGGCGACCTCGGGGTCTCGAACCTGGGTCCTTCCGCATCCCAGTCCGACGCTCTATCCACTGCGCCACCACCTGGTCAGGCTATATTTTGGATATTAAACCCTTGTCAGAACTGTTGTTTGCAAATATCTCCTCCTTGGGTGGTTGCTTGTTTTGCTGTCTGTTCCTTTTGCTGTGCAAAAGCTTTTTAGTTAGATAAAGTCCCATTCACTTATTTTTGCCTTTACTTTCCTCCTTGCTTTGGGAGTCAAATTCATGAAATTCTCTGTAAGACCAAGGTCCATAACTTCAGTACCTATGTTTTCTTCTGTGTAATTTACTGTTTCAAGTGTTATAAAATTCACTATTAAAGTATACAATTCAGTGGCTTTTAGTATCCGGTATTTTTCGCTCCATAAGACACACCTTTTCCCCCCAAAAGTGGAGGGGAAGTGCCCATGCGTCTTATGGAGCAAAAAATACAATATTTTATTAAATATTTTAACACAACATTTGGTTCAATTTGGTTCAGAATTTTTTTTTCTTATTTCCCCCTTAAAACTCTAGGTGTGTCTTATGGTCAGGTTCGTCTTATGGAGCGAAAAATATGGTACTTACCAGGTTGTGAAAACATCATCACTATCTAATTCCAGGGTATTTTCACCACCCGAAAAGGAACCTTACACTCATTAATAGTCACTTTTCATTCCCTGCCCCTCCCCTAGCCCTCATGAAATTTTATGAGAATAAAATCTGTGCTTAAAATCTGTCTCAACAGAGTAACAGTGGCATTCAGTTGGTCTCAGCAACCCAATCCCCAAAGAGATCCTATTTTTAAAGCCTTAATTTGTCTCCCCACAAATATAGGGAGCTCCAGAGAAGCTGAAGGCCTTCTTTTCTCAAGAGATAGAGAGGAACATCCCCATTCCTAGTTCCAACTTGAATAGGAACTCAAGTCAATAGGGACCAAGGTGGCAGAGAGAGACATCAGGTGATAGTGGCTTTAACCACTGGCAGTACTGCCCACCCTCTTGGGGCTTAGAAATGTGTATGTGTGTTTGGGGGGTAAGTTGTGACAATGACTGGGAGTCACTACAGGTGTTAGAGGGCCGGGGCCAGAAATAGTAACCTTAAACAATGCATGGACAATTCTACATAACAAAGACTTGTGCTACCCAAAATTCCAATAGAGCCTCTCTTTTCTGAGAATCAATAAGGGCAGAATTCCTTTTATTTTTGCAAGTACAACAACCAATATGGAGAGTTATGATCTGTAATTGGGAACCAGGCCAAGGCCCAAGACTGTGTGGTTAAGAATAGCTTAGAGAACAGAAGATTTAAATTAGCTCACAGTGAAAAGAGAGGATTAATGGAAATCTAGATGTTAATAGTGGTGAGTCTCAGCCCAGGAGGACCTCGGTCCAGAACGTGTAGTGTCCGATCATCACTGTCCTCTTGAGTCTATGCTGTGAGTCAAGAGCTGCGGCTTCAGGAACGGGACATCATAAAGGCTATACTCAGTGGTAGAAACCTCCACGAGTGGACCTGCGCAGCCACATTCCACAGTCCCACAGTTAAGAAGGCCCAATAGGGAGCTCTATACAGGGGGAAAAGTTTAGTTTGTTTTCGCCCAAAACTACACCGTTCACAAAAATTAGGGGATATTTTATCGCTTCATATTCATTTTGAAATATCCCCTAATTTTTGTGAGCAGTATATTTCTCTATATACTGATTTTATATGAAATTCTGCCACTGGCCACCCCCTTGATCCCAGCATCAAAGAACCCTGTATAAATTGGCATTTTACTTTCGAACATTTACGATGTGTGAAGTGCTGGGAGACATAAGTAGCAGTATATGCCAGTCCTCAGATTAAAAGAGCTTCTGTTCTAGTGGTGAAGTTAAAACATAAACACAACTAAGTAAAAGACACATTCACCTGTATAACATGTCACAATAGAAGTAATTTCATAGCTGAAACTAAGTATTGGGGTCAGGTTAGCTACTTAAGAACTGCATGAACTTGGCATCTTTCATATTTCCTAAGCTTCAGTCTCTTCAACTATAAAATGAATATGATAATCCAGACAGGGTTGTTGTGAGACTCAGAAGTGAAAGATTGGTTTTTTCTTTACCTAGATAAATATAAACTTTTTGTATATATGCTTTCACACAAAGGTGTGAAAAATCTGGCCGGTTGGCTCAGCAGTAGAGTGTCAGCCTCGTGTGTAGAAGTCCTAGGTTCTATTCCCGGTCAGGGCACACAGGAGAAATGACCATCTGTTTCTCCAGCCCCTCCCCCCCAATCTCTCTCTCTCTCTTCTCCTCCCAGAGCCATGGCTCAAATGGTTCAAGCAAAGTTGGCCCTGGGCACTGAGAGGATGGCTCCATGGCCTCAGCCTTAGGCGCTAAAATAGCTTGATTGCAGAGCAACAGAATTGCAGCCAGATGGGCAGAGCATTGCCTGGTAGGGGGGCTTGCTGGGTGGATTCTAGTCCAGGTGCATGTGGGAGTCTGTCTCTGCCTCCCTGCCTCTCACTTAACTAAAGAAAAAAAAAGAAGTGGGAGAGTTTATATTTGATTTGAGAACAGTTTAACAAAGGAGAAAGCATTTGAACTAAGCTTCAAACACATAGTTAGGATGCTAAATGTGTCACATCAAACATAGTAATTTATTGATATTAACAAATCTTCATCTAGGCACTGCTTGGTGCCAGGCCCTGGGCCAGGCAGTGGGTGTTAATGACTCAGTATAATCAGCAGATTATATTGCTTTTATATTACCTCAATACATTTGTTTATTCACTAATTCTTTTCACAAACACCTAAAATGCAGTGTACCAGAGTAGCCGGACACATAGAAAGCCTAAGGCAACAGGATTCAGGGAGAGGTGGCAGTCTGACAGGGAACCATGGGTCCTGAGAGAGGTACCTACTGGCAGCTCAGCTGGCTGAGGTCCTGTGGAGATCAGACACCTGAGACCCTGAGAAGGGGAGAAAAACACAAGGAAAGAGGAACAGGAGAGTTCTACTGACACAATTCTGTCTAATGAATAATGCTGTCCAGTGCTAGATCCACTGGTAGACATCAGCTTCATGCCTTGCTGCCAATGACCAAGAATACCAACCTCCCTTCCAATTCCAGTCTTGGGAACAATTCTTTTTCCATATCTATGTCACAAGGCAGATCATCATATAAGATGCCCTGAACTAAATGAATGCTATCAACTGAATGCCCCTAGTGTTTAATGTAAGCTCTGAGCCAGGCTGTCCTGTGGAGGAGGGGCAGGGGGATTTGGAGAGGAAGAGGGATGTGGAAGGGCTGGGGGATACGAAGAAGGAGGAAGAGGAAGAGGAGAGGAGGAGGAAGAGGAGGAGAAAGCATAGATTATTTCCCCACAAGTCTTCAAAAGGAAAGTATGAGGAAAGCAAGAGGGAGATTATCATGAAGTTTCTCCATGTGGTGTGGTGTTCCCTGCAAGAATAATAACTAAATACGTTCACGCCCTACCAGGTATTGAAGAAGGCAGTTTACATGTATTAATTCTGTCCATCTTTACAACCATCCTATAAGTAGTTACTATTATTACCCCTTTTTAAAGATGAAGAAAGTGAGGCATGCAACTAAGTAACTTAACGAAAGCTATGAAATGGCAAAGCGAGAACTTCTGTCTTCTGCCTCCAGCTAACCAAGGCTTCCTCTCTTAAGCTCGGACCTGCCTTACCTCTCTCAGCTAGGAATTTGTGCAACTTTCCAGCTCTGAAATATTAGGACTATCAACAAGGGTGGTAGAAGCAGGACCTGCAAATAGGACATTATGCAATATACTACTTCTTGTTGCATCCTTAGAATTAGAACATCTCTGAGGGGGGATCTATCAGAAAACGTGGGTTCCATGCTCAGTCTACTATTATTATGTGATCTCAGGAAAGTTCCATGACCTCTCTTTGAGACTCATGAAGAAAGTATCACCTGCTCTATTTATCTGATAAGGTTGTCACATGAGATGCATATGTGTATAGCTTTAGTGTGTTGGCTTCAGGTCCCATCTGAAGTTTTCCTTTTTTAGTTCTTCAAATGGTTTGGGTCATTGCAGCTGCCTGATAAAGTGTCACCTATTATAATAAAGCAGACAGTTCTGAGATTGGATCAGAGCCCTAGACTGTTGGGCATATTAATAGCCACTCCTGCTTTACATGTGAGTCCTATTAAAGCACCTCACGTGATTCTTATCTGACTCAGGCACTCAGTGAATGGTCCCTTTACTGTCCTCCCCTGACTTTGTGCTTTTATGGGTGATTTACATGGGACTTGCTACACCATCGGCTAAGGAATAATCCAGTTAGGAACAGAACAAGAAGTTTCTGGTATTCCCCATCCCAGGATCCTTGTGGATCATGAGCAAGACTCACAGCCTCCCTATGATTCAGTTTCCCCACCACCCAAATAGGCTGAGTCATTTGTTCAGGGTACACTATGGAGTCCTGCCAAATGCAAACAAACTGGCGATGGGGCATGTGCCAAACTATACTGGGAGCAGGCTCATTACTGCCACCGTCACTACAACAAATAACAACAAAAGCCTCTAGGTGCAAATTACCACACATAATAAACTTAATTCAAAAAACACTGATGAGACCGTTAGTTGCATTTTAATTTACATGGCACTATTTATCACACGAGTGCCCTGGGCCTCTACAAATGGAAAATAAGGCATCAGTACAGATTAGCTTCTAGTATGCCTAAGTGATCTCACCAACTTAAATCCACCTATCACAAAAAAAAAAAAAAAAAAAGAAGCAAA
The DNA here is from genome assembly GCF_036850765.1 of Saccopteryx bilineata. Taxonomy (NCBI): domain Eukaryota; kingdom Metazoa; phylum Chordata; class Mammalia; order Chiroptera; family Emballonuridae; genus Saccopteryx; species Saccopteryx bilineata. The sequence continues at coordinate 342,548,403 of NC_089490.1, read as the reverse complement.
TACTGGGAAGACTGCAGAGAGAGTAATTGAAAACAACACATAGTCTGGAAAATATGACAGCATTCTCTGTTTTATTCCTAAATGGACTATTCCTTAGCCTCTGGACTTAGAAGTATCAAGTGCTATGTAACTTATCCGTAAAAGCACAAAGGCAGGAGGAGAAGTATAGGAACCATTCATTGAGTGCCTGAGTCAGACAGGAATCACATGAGGTACTTTACATAGGACTTAACATGTACAGCAGAAGTAGCTATTAATATTCCCAACCATCTAAGATAAAAACCATGTGATGGTACTTGCAGGCCTCTTTTCCAAAGTAATACACAGTGTTACAAGAGGGACAAAACAGCTATAGAGAAAATTAATAATAGCCAGCATTTGCTCACCTATACAGTGTGCCAGTACTGTGTTAAAATTCTTGACTCATGTATACTATCTGATTTTCAACACTCACAGTGCCCTGGGAAGCAGATGCTATTATCTTCATTTTGTAGATGAACAAAATGAGTTGCTTAAAATGGTAAAGCAGCTTGGCTGAAGTCAATTACATACCTATGTACCAGTCCTCCCTCAATCTTCCAGCCATGCGGCTTGAGTCAAATCTCAACTCTGCCATGTAAAGTGGAGACAAAACCAGTCCTCCCTACTATTCATGAATCTTGCAAGGACCACATGTAACAGAAGAGTGTGGCGTAAAGAACGCGTACAAGTATCCTGTCTTTTTCCAGCTAGACTGTAATCACTGGGAGGCAGAGACCACGTCACATGATCTTTTTTAATCCCTGAAAGCAAGACTATACTGCATATGCTGGATGACTGTGCTTTTATAATCATTACTAATCTATACTAATATGAATACAAATAATAATGATTAGGCATCCATTATTACAGATGAACAGAAACTATTTACTCATCTTTTTGACACAAGTACTGAGCAGCCACCTGTATGGCTGGCATTGTGCCATGTGCCACCACCCTCAAGAGGCCTTCAAGAGAGAGCAGTGCACTAGGGGCAGAGTGAACAAAACGACGACGGTGGATAAAGACGGCTTGTTCCCGGAGCAGGGAGAACTAACACAGCTCAAGTATGGGTTTATAACTGGGAGGAGGGAGTGACAGAGAGGAGGCTGAGAAAACAGGCTGAGGACAGACCGTGGAAAAGCTTCAAATGACCCTCTTCAAGGAATTTCAAAAGAGACAGCAAACTCGAGGAGCTAACTTGAGAGAGTCAGAAAAGCAGTCAGAAGATGAGGAGGGGAAGAAAAGGGCAGAAGGATAAGAGCTCTCCAGGAAACTCTAAACACACTTCAGAGTTCTGCTGGGGCAGGCTGCACATGCAACTGTTGTTTCCCTTCTTTCCCCGCCCCTCTCTGCTTCTCACCTTCCGTGAAGAGCTCTAGAGATGGATGGTGTCAATGGCTGCACACCGTGTGACTGCTGAACTGTGCGCTTACATGGGTCAAGACGGTGAATTTTGTTCTGTGTATTTTACTACAATTTTAGAAAAGAAGTGAGTTTCCAAAAATAAAGACAAGGTAACATATATAAAGCATCTAGCAAAAAAAAATTGGCAATGAACCTAGTTTCTTCTTCTCCCCCGACACAATCCTGTATTTCCAGGTTCTTGTCAAGTTCCTGAAGGAGCACAGCCCCAGCCAGGTTCCCCAGCTCTGCCATCAGGTCTGGCCATGCATGGCCGGGTGAACTCCTGCCCTCACTGGGCTCTGGTGTTGGTAACCATTTTTTAAAAAGGAAAAAAAAAAAAGGATTAAACTACATTCCCTTTAGCTCTAAAAATAAGAGCATATTGAAGACAAAATGGATTAAGAAGAGGCTAGCAGAAAGGAAGGAAAGGAAACATTTTTGAGCCAAGTATTGTGGCAGGGGCTGGGGAGTCACAAATATAAATATGCAAAAGGAACGCGATGAGTCCTGACCTGAGGGAAGCAAACAGAAATCACAATTTATTAGTGACTAACTGTGAGGGAAAATCCAGGAAAAACCCACCAAAGAAGGGACCTTTGAGGGGTCCTGATTTTTACAGGCAGCTGTGCAGGATTGGAAGGAGTTAACCGGGTAGAACAGAGGCAGAAGGGCCGACAGGAGCACCTTACAGGGAAAGAGCACACCAGGCGAGGCCCCGGCCAGAGGAGAGGTGGAGGCCTGTCTGGAAAAGTCATTTGGGATCTAACTGCTAAATGACCAAAAAGCTGGGAAAAGGAGCTTGGATTTTATTCACTGACAGTTGAAACTGGAAAGCAACAAGATCCGACATGCATGGTAGAAAGATCACTTTGGCAACAGCATACAAGAGAATAGATGGAGGGAAACAGGAAGCTATTGCCACAACCCAGACAAAACAGGATGAGGGCCTGCAGAAGGCAGTGGCCGTGGGGAAGCAGAGGAAAGGAAGCTCTATTTGCCTCGTGCAAGTCCCAGAGATAAAGGCAGGAATGGCATGCAGACTCCTCCAGAGGTTGGCTCTTGCATACTGTGGACCCTGAACCATGTCCTTCTTTCTAAACAATTTCTGACAAATTCTGAATGTCCCCAGTTCCAGGGCAATCACTCAAAGGGAGGAAACTGGCATAAAAATTAATCTGTTTCAGCTGCTAGCTGCACCCCCACCCCTGCTCACCAGAAATAATGGGAGGCAGCACTGGGAAAGCAGCATCTGGCTGCAGAGGGGACCCATCCCTTCCCGCGCTGGAGCCCTTGGCTCATCCTTGGGAATCACAACAATGGAGAATGGAGAATCGTTCTTTTCATCCTTCTCGCAGCATTATCCCGGCGACCTCATCCCTTAACAATGGTGTGGTCTGTGTTATGTTTTCCCATCCTCCATGCCCCTCTCACCCCCTGCCACCATGGCACAAGGCAGAGGCTGTGTCTGCCTCAGAGGCCGCTGAGGTTGTGAGCTCTACCGCCTCTGAACAAGTCTTTGAGATGTAGGCTAGCTACCCCTTCAAAAGGAGATGCATCGAGAAGCAATTGGAAAACACTAAACATAACTAAGAGGAATGGGAAAGACCATTTCCCATCCTCCATTAAACTAGCAAAAAAAGAAAAGATTTTAATTGACATGTCCCACGGGGTGGTAAGAGTGTGATTAAACAGGCACCCCTGTCCATAGCTCAAAGTTATTTGTTGGTACGATGCCCTTGGGAGACAATCTGGCAGCATTCAAGAGCCTTAAAAATGTTCATCCCCTTTTATCTAACAATTCTCATTTTTGGCAACTGACTAAAGGAATAATTCAAAGGAAAGAAAACGATATAAGCATGAAGATACATATCATAGCACTAGAAGAAAAACGCAGCAGTGAAGCTGCAGTTCTTTAGATTTGCTTCTTTCTGTCTTCCCCTCTAGGCTTTGTAAAGTTGATCTCTACGGCTCTGGACGGCGCCAGATGTAACAACAGACACTGCACTCTCACACCTGTGTACACAAGAGCTGTTGTAAGAATATTTACTACACGACTAACCAGACTTACCATTGTTGGCTTACTTCTTGTCTGGGGTTGTAAGTTCCTTGCAGGTAGGAACCATGGCTCACTTCTTTTCACTCCCAGTGCACAGCAGGGTCTGGGGTGCAGTATTTGGGAAACTGATGCTGCCATTCGAAGACACAGCACACTTTATATTGCATTTTCTCCAACATCTCGTCTTATAAACAATATATGGAGGAAGGAGAAGACTCTTTGTATGTTTTAATCAAATTTTTGCTTTTGGACAACTTTTCAAAAGTACTCCACTTACAGAAAGTAATGATATGTTCTTAAATGATGACATTATTTCCACCTGTTGTCAGGTCTTTGGTCATGAGCATGTACCAGGTGTCTGCCACTGAGCTCTGGTACTTACGTAAGAGAAGCTCCTTCTGGCAACAGATCTGATATAAGTTTGATCCCAAGGGTGGTGACTTATTAGCACTTATTCGCTCATAATGTGATGGAAGATGTTCCAAGAGGCTTGCAAGTGTGCCTATAACCTCTGACAGCACAGACTACCAACAGAGAACTGGATAGAGGGTAAATACAGATAAAACATTGGGAATAGGTAGGACTAAATGTTTATATTCCATTCAGACAGAAGATTAAGTACAATAGAGCAGAGGAGAGACACAAAAGAAAAAGAAACACATAATGGTTAGAAAAAGAGAAGGGCTGGAGAGAAAGCAATGACTAGCCTTTGTGAGCCTGGAAAAGACACAGAAACACGGACAGAACAGCCTCCCACAGTGGTAAGGGAAGGGGAATATTCGAGAGGTCAAATGATGAGTTAGGCACTGTGTAAAGTGATGTAGCTGTAGTCTCTCATTACTGACTATAATCCTGTGAAGCAGGAACTGTTAGTCCCATTTTACAGATAGTGTAGCTGAGGCTCAGGGAAGTAGAATAAGTTTACCAAAATCTTATGACACTCGAGTATTTGTCAAGTCCAAAAGAATGTAAGTTAAGAATTATGCCTATTGATAAAATTCCCTGGGGAAGATGGTCATTTTCACTTATGGCTGTGGCCAGTTAATTCAAAGTCATTGATTTCACAGTGATGTGCTGAAGTCAGCTTCTATCAGCTCATAAAATAAGATTATTAAATTTTCAGGAATTTTGCGATTCAGTTGACCTCATTTTAGTGATATGAAATCAGCTATAGTGGGAGTAGTTACATCATGGAAGGTGGCAAAGGCTGCAAATCAGGGCATCTTCTTTTTGTGTGTGTGACAGAGAGGGACAGATAGGGACAGACAGACAGGAAGAGAGAAAGAGATAAGAAGCATCAATTCTTCGTTGCAGCACCTTAGTTGTTCATTGATTGATTTCTCATATGTGCCTTGATTGGGGGGGGGGGGCCTACAGCAGAACGAGTAATCCCTTGCTCAAGCCAGCATCCTTGGGTTTAAGCTAGCAACCTTGGAGCTTCAAGCCAGCGAACTTTGGGCTCAAGTCAGCGACCTTTGGGCTCAAGCCAGCGACCATGTAGTCATGTCTATGATCCCACGCTCAAGCCAGCGACCCTGCACTCAAGCTGGTGAGCTCATACTCAAGCTGGATGAGCCTGCACTCAAGCCGGTGACCTCAGGGTCTCGAACCTGGGTCCTCTGCGTCCCAGTCTGCTGCTCTATCCACTGTGCCACTGCCTGGTTAGGCCTTCTTCTTTTTTATGAGAACCTGTTGTTAAACATTGGCTAGCACAATGCCACTTGAGAACCTTACAACTTATTAAATGGAATGACTTTCATCTCACTGCCAAGTGCCACCCACCTATTGGTCCTAGTTGCCTGAAAGATTGTACTGAGACGGGTTCTGAGACTTTGTAGGTGGTATCTATCACAAAAACCTGTCTGTCATGGGAAGGGAGGGAGAATGGCAGCAGGCATGCCACATACCTGCCTTCCCTGGCCTAGTCTAATGCTCTAATTTTGGAGATGAAGAAAGAGACCCAGAGACGTTAGGTGATTTACTTGGAGCCACGCAGTGAATTAGTGACAGAGCTGAGGCTAGGAGTCAAATAATCTGGTGTCTAGTCCAGTGGTATTTCCAGGGCAGCACAGAGACCAAGGGAATGGAGGACCTCTTGACTTAGCCTGCATCTTCGTTAGTAATACTGAGCAACACCACAGTGACAACGATCACAAGCAGGAATGTTGCAGAGGGCATACAAACATATAATGAAGTATAGACTAGGCTAAATATTTTTTCGAAAAAATTTATTATTTATTTATTTTAGAGAGAGAAACACCGATTTGTTGTTCTACTTAAATTATGCACTCCTTTGTAGATTCTTATGTGTGCCCTGACTGGGGATTGAACTCACAACCTTGATGTACTGGGGTGAAGTTCTAACCAACTGTGATACCCAGCCAGGGCTAGACTAGACTTCAGGTTCTTTCTGCCCTAAAAGTTTATATGCTAGGTTTCCCAGAACTCTATCTATGCTCAGATGTGTCTTCTTCCTGACCACAGAAACTACTACCAGCCTAAACTGTGCAATTTCTAAGAATTTTACGTGATTTAGCAACACCCTGACAGCTACTACACTGTCAGTAGTCAAGAGACATAGAGATTATCTTAGAGGATGATGTGACCAGAAACATGCAATAAATACTATAATACTGTGAATAAAAAAGAAAATTCACAACAGCCTAATCCTATGAACTTGAGTGGCAAATTATCCTTTCACCATTTTTGTTCATTTTTTAAAACTCTGTATTTTTGAAGAAGTAATATGGCTCAAGAATCAAGAGGTATAAAATAGCAAGCAGTAAACAGTTTCCTTCCACCCTAATCCCAGCCATCCTCTTCTGCTGTGTAGATATAATCATTGTTACGAGGTTCTTGTGTTTCAATTCAGAGATAATTTTATGTGCGCAAAAGAAAAGATATATAATGTTTTCCTCTTTTTATATACAAATAGCTGTATAGTATGATCTAGCATCATTACAGACAGTGTAATCGAGGCTCACTTTTTCCCTTAAAAATTATACCTTGGAGCTTATTCTATATCAGTATCTAAAGAAATTCATTGTTTTTGACCAAAAATACTTCCAACCTTGTGAGACCATTAGAACAGGCATTATTTTCAGATAAATATGTTATATAAAATCATCACAGGCTGTGCCAAGGGAGGGCTTATGCTGATAAAATTTAGGGGATTTTGTTTTTGTATTTATCTGGTTTTCCTTATAAAATGAAATGAGATACAGTGGCCACAGGTCAACAAGAGTAGTAAACACTGTTGAATCAAATTTGTACTAATTTTTTCCTGTAGGTTCAAAAAATAAAAATGAGGCTGTATGAAGAGCAAATAACAAATTATGGTCAGAAAAGCACTCTGAAAGGGCTTTCCTATAGGAAAAAATTTGTTTACTTTAAATTAGTTATGTCTCACCTTATTCCAAAAAAGATTCCTGTTATTTATTTTTTTTTTTTTCTAAGCTGGAAACAGGGAGAGACAGTCAGACAGACTCCCGCATGTGCCTGACCGGGATCCACCCGGCACGCCCACCATGGAGCGACGCTCTGCCCACCAGGGGGCGATGCTCTGCCCATCCTGGGCGTCGCCATGTTGCGACCAGAGCCACTCTAGCGCCTGGGGCAAAGGCCAAGGAGCCATCCCCAGCGCCCGGGCCATCCTTGCTCCAATAGAGCCCCGGCTGCGGGAGGGGAAGAGAGAGACAGAGAGGAAAGTGCGGCGGAGGGGTGGAGAAGCAAATGGGTGCTTCTCCTGTGTGCCCTGGCCAGGAATCGAACCCGGGTCCTCCGCACACTAGGCCGACGCTCTACCGCTGAGCCAACTGTTATTTATTATTAATTGTCTGTGAAGGTGTCTACATTCTGCGATGAGCTTCCTGAGGATAACAATGTGTTCATATTCTCAGACACAGACAAAAAGATACTGATATAGACTAGGACCTCAGTGACTTGCAGAATTGATGAAATGCTATTATAGAGAATGTTTAAATCACCTGAGAACTCAGTTTTCAGTTTGCTACCCTCAAAAGATGTCCAAATAATATATTCAGTGGGAAGAGGAGTAAGAATGACTGGATAGAAATTTGTTTGGGCAGAGACTGCTTTTATGCTCTTTAACCACAGCAGGTAAGCCTCATTTTTGCTTATGCTGAAGATCATTACTACTCAGCCCAGATGTATCATGTCTACTATTCAGTACTATTCTACAAATATTTACTGAGTATCTGTGCTGGGTACACAGTGGGAACTCAATAAATCTATATCTGGGTCAATTTTTAATCCCTATGTTATATTACCATCTCTTCTGTACATGTCTAATTCTACTAATAGACTATAAACAACTTTAATGGATCATGTTTTAATTATCTTTGTATCTGAATATGGAATGGGTATGCTGGGCACTCAACGTCTAATATATCAACAGAATAAAGAGCCACATACCTCATTCTGGGAATCACTGGGGGAGAGAAGTGGTGTGGGGAGAGGAACGGTGTGGGAAAGGAATGGTGGGGGGAGGTAAGTGATCAAGAAATGCTTCAGAGCTGCAAAGTATAGAATTGTGACAACAATTCCAGTGCCATGCGGACTTTTCCTGGATGTGGACTTTTCCTGGACTCCTGCTCCTTGTGACAACTCCTAACAGACTGAACGGGGGTTGGGTTGCATTTTTCAGGGATTTGGCAAGGTGTTGGGGCCAACTTGGACTTGGCGAACATGTTAAAGACACTACTCTTTTATGGATTCTTGCTGTATTGGCCAAGAATTTGCTTAAAGGCTTTAATCACTATATAAAAAAAAAAAGAAGACTAGATAAAGAAGAATGGCACATATACACCATGGTATACTATTCAGCCATAAGAAGTGATGACATCAGATCACTTGTGACAAAATGGTATGACTTTGATAACGTTATACGGAGTGAAATAAGTAAATCAGAAAAAAACAAGAACTGCAGAACTCCATACATTGGTGGGACATAAAAACGAGACTAAGAGACATGGACAAGAGTGTGGTGGTTGCGGGGGGGGGGGGTGGGGGGAGGGAAGAAGGGAGAGGAGGAAGGGGAGGGGGAGGGGCACAGAGAAAACTAGATAGAAGGTGACGAGGACAATCTGACTTTGGGTGATGGGTATGCAACAGAATTGAATGACAAGATAGCCTGGACATGTTTTCTTTGAATATATGTACCCTGATTTATTGATGTCACCCCATTAAAATTAATAAAAATTTATTTATTATAAAAAATATTTATCTCAAAAAAAAAAAAAGAAATGCTTCATATGAAAGTAATAATAAATAAGATGAGTCTTAAAGGATGAAAAATATTCCCAGAAGCAAATTCTGGGAACAAGAGATGCAAGATGGAGGAAAGAAAAAATATTCTGAATGTAGAGGGAAGATATCATTATCAAAATGTATGCAGGCTGCAACACTCACAAAGCATTCAGAAAACAATGTGCAAATCAGTGTTTCTGGAGCCCAGAGGGGCCTAGGAAAAGATGAAAATGAAAAAGTAGGTTGAGCCTGATCTGCGGTGATGCAGTGGATAAAGTGTCGACCTGGAAATGCTGAGGTACCTAGTTTGAAACCCTGGGCTTGCCCGGTCAAAGCACATATGGGAGTTGATGCTTTCTGCTTCTCACCCTTCTTCTCTCTCTCTCTCCTCTAAAATGAATAAATGAAGTCTTAAAAAATAATTTAAAAAAAGAAAAAGTAGGCTGACAAATGATTTCACTCATATATGCATTATAAAACAGAAAGCAACAAATGAACAAAAAACTCAAACACAGACAACACAGGAAGTATGGCAGTTACCAGAGGGAAAGGGAGGTGGGGTGGTACAGGAGGCTAACGGGGTCAAATACATGGTGACAGAGGAGACTGGACTTCGGGTGGTGAACACACAATGCAATATACAGATGATGAGTTATAGAATTATATACTTGAAACATTTATAATCTTACTAACTGCTGTCACTCCAATAAATTGACATTTAAAGACTAAAAAGAAAAAAAAAGAAAAAGTAGGTTGAGTCCCAATCACAGAGGGTATTAAATGATCCACTAGTGGTTTGAGCTTTGCCTTGAAAAAGAATAGTAAGGCCCAAAACTTGAGAGAAAAGAATATGATATAAAGAAAACATCAGGGTTTAAGAGCAAGACAGAGCTGGGTTTACGCCCTGAACTCTTAATCACCAGTAGTGTGACTTTGGAGAACTAATTTAATCTCTTTAAGCTTTAGTATAAGATAAGAATAATATATACCTTACTAGGTTGAAATGAAAAAGAAATGGATGTTACAGGGTTTTATAAACCAGCAAGTGCAACATAAGTATTAATTGTTGTTATAATCATAGGCTGCCCTTTGAGGAGAGTCTTACAGCCTTACTGGGAATCTACTGGAGGTGACAGGAAAGCCTAGAAGTGAAAAAGACAGAAGTGTTGGTGGTGGAGTGATCATTTGCTGGTGCAGATGAAGACATAAGCCCTATCACCCTCACCTGCAGGTCCAAGGATCTGACCTTGAAGCCTTCCTTAACCAAGACTCTCAAAAATGGATACAGGTCAATCACTAGGCATTCGTGATTCCAACTCATTTGACAAAATAAACTGTGGGTCAATAATCTCAATGGAATAAGAAAAATGATTTCCTGTTACAGGGTATTTGCTGGTAGCACTGTATTTGCAATCTTCCCCAACAGCCATCCAGTAAGCAGTCAGCCAAAACACCATGCCAAAGGGGGCCTTAAAGGATATTAAGTGTAAGATGTTAATAACGGGAAACTGGGTGTTGGGTATATGAAAACTCTCACTAGCTTCTCAGTTTTTCTGTAAATCTAAAACTGTTTAAAGAAATAGAAGTTTTTAAAAAAGTAAAATTTGGGTCCATAGTAGATTTATTCCTAAGAGCCCCAAATTGGAAACAATCCAGGTATCTATCTCTCCACAGAAGAATGGATAAACAACCTGCACATTCATGCAACGGCACACTACTCAGCTGTACCAAGGAATGGGCTGGAAACACAATCAACAACATGGAGGGATCTCGGAAGTATTACACTGGGTGAATGAAACCTTATGCAAAAGAGAACACAGTACAATATTTCAGTTGCATGAAACTGTAAAACAGACAAAAATAACTGTAGTGAAAAGAAATCAGAATGGCGATTGCTGCTGAAGGGTGGGGTGGGAACTGTCTAGGAAGGGGCGTGAGGAAACTTTCTGGAACATTGGTAATGTTTTATAGCTTTTAGGTGCTTGAGTTACACAGTATATGCATTTGTCAAATCTCAGAGAAAGCTCACTTAAGATCTGGGCATTTCATTCCATGTACTTTCGACCTTAAAGAAAAATATTAAACAAATACTTAACTGTAGTTAATGAGTTAATGATATAAATGCTGACGTATTTACAGAGAAACATACTGATCTGCAATTTACTTTAAATGTGTTAAAAAGTAAGATGGATAATGGATGGCCAATGGGATGGATAGATGGATACATATGTGATACAGCAAGTATCATAAAATATTAATGGCAGAATCTAGATGGTGCATATATAGGTATACACTGTAAAATTCTTTCAATTTTGCTGTATATTTGAAAATGTTCATTTAAAACAGGGGTAGTCATCCTTTTTATACCTACCGTCCACTTTTGTATCTCTGTTAGTAGTAAAATTTTCTAACCGCCCACTGGTTCCACAGTAATGGTGATTTATAAAGTAGGGAAGTAACTTTACTTTATAAAATTTATAAAGCAGTTACTGGAAGTTAAAGCATATAATAATAATTACTTACCAAGTACTTTATGCCAGATTTTCGCTGTTTGGCAGAATAAATCTTTATAAAACAACTTACTATAGTTAAATCTATTTTTTAATTTATACTTTGGTTGCTCTGCTACCACCCACTATGAAAGCTGGAATGCCCACTAGTGGGCAGTAGGGACCAGGTTGACTAACATTGGAAAATGTTGGGGGGCAAAATATTCTTGGACTATATGTTCAGGTTGGGTGATTAGGAGAAAGATTATATTTAACCTTATAAAGCTAGGCTTGTAGGCTCCTTAATATTAAATAAGATGTCTTATATTTAACTCTTTACATGAATACAGACAGCTGTTCATATTTTTCTTCATTCCATCCTCCAATCTGATTTATGTACCCCTCCTCTGTGTTCTTGAGACAACCTCCTTTTAGCATTTATAGTATCATTTTTTGTTTTTGTTTTTTGTTTTTTGTATTTTTCTGAAGCTGGAAATGGGGAGAGACAATCAGACAGACTCCCGCATGCGCCCGACCGGGATCCACCTGGCACACCCACCAGGGGCTACGCTCTGCCCACCAGGGGCCGATGCTCTGCCCCTCCGGGGTGTCGCTCTGCCGCAACCAGAGCCACTCTAGCGCCTGGGGCAGTGGCCAAGGAGCCATCCCCAGCGCCCGGGCCATCTTTGCTCCAATGGAGCCTCGGCTGCGGGAGGGGAAGAGAGAGACAGAGAGGAAGGGGCGTGGGTGGAGAAGCAAATGGGAGCTTCTCCTGTGTGCCCTGGCCGGGAATCGAACCCGGGTCCCCTGCACGCCAGGCCGACGCTCTACCACTGAGCCAACCAGCCAGGGCCTATAGTATCATTTTATAACGACTTTTACCTTTATATCACCCTTTCAGACTACCAAGAACTCTTTGAGGGCTGCCTTGTCTTTTTTTTGCGACTCAGTGTTCTCTGCCCAGCACAGTACCTGACATGTGCAGAGGGCACTCATTCAAACAGTTGCTGAGGACATCCCATGGGTTACAAGGCAAAAAGTTTGGGGCAATCAGACTCTTTTCAAGGCAATGGGGAGATGTGGAAGATTTCTCAGAGATGTGATCCAAAACACATCCTATGGACATGATTCTGTACTTGGAAGATAACTGGATGGAGACGAACCTGCTTGTGTTTCCTCATCCAGTCTTTATCCTATCCTATTCCAACCCGAGGTACTTTCTTGAAGCTGGTGCGATATACACGGTGGGATGGTTCACTCAAACTCCACCCTCTCCCCTTTAGTTGTTAAACTAAAAAATCACCGTTACCAGATTTGTTTGTAGTTAATCTGCCAATTATTTGCATTCATATAAGACTGGTAAATTAGAAGTGAGGCAAAGGCCACTTTCCTGCTCTCTGGGCTGTTTCTTGTTTCTTCTGGCAAGCAAGGGTGCAGACATGAGAGGGTGTATGCAGCTGAGGCATTCTCCAGGAGCAGCTTCTGAAGGCTGACCTCGCCACTGCTCCATCACAGGTACCGGGTGGGGGTGGGGAGTGAGACTGATCGCTCCAGGAGTGTGCTGAGCGCATGGGGAGTGTCACTTGTGGAGAACACCTAGCTTTAGTTCTTCCTACCATTTGGTAAGCATCTAATTCCTTGTATTGAATTATTCTATTGAAAGCATATGGAGTGGTTTCTGTTTCTTACACTAACCCCTGGGAATACAAATCAAGAAACAAGCCTGAGTGATGAGGGGCAGGCCCGCGGGGATACGAAAGGGGTGGCATTTTGGAATTTCTCACAAAGAGTACCTATTCAATTAATTGTTGAACCTTACTTTGTGCCAAGCACTGGGCTGGGAGCTGGCCTCAGGAGACAGCAGTCTGCTTTCGGAGAGGCGAACCACACTAACATGTGAAAGAAGAGCACATGGTGATGGACGTCTGACACAAGGACAGAATGGTCAGGATGAGAGCCGGGTCAAGGGGCAGCTTCACAGTGAGAGAAGATGCTTTACTCTCAGACTGCACACCAAACAGTAACTAAAACATTTAGCATTTTATGCACTGCCTATTCACCTAAATTATCTCATGTAACACCCCTTCCTGACTCCCCTTTTATTTGGGTTACCATCGGAGTGCTTCTTATGTGTCAGGCGCTTTACCGTATTTTTTGCTCCATAAGATGCTCTGATTATAAGACACACCTAGGGTTTTAAGGAGGAAAATAAGAAAAAAAATATTCTGAACCAAATGGTGTGTTAAAATATTTAATAAAATACCATATTTTTCACTCCATAAGACACACAGACATTTTCCCCTCCACTTTTTTTGGGGGAAAATGTGCGTCTTATGGAGCAAAAAATATGGTATATATTTTTTCTTATTTAAACTTTGGACCATCCAACAAAGCAGAAACTGTTATTAGAACCATAACTTGCTTGAGGTCTTACAGTTATTAAAGAGCAGGGACAGCACTCAAACTCATACCTTTGGATCCAAAGCCTAAATGCAAAGTCAGAATTTCAGTTCCTCCAAAGGTATGTTTATTTTGCTATTTTTAATTTTTTTTCTGAAGTTGGAAACAGGGAGGCGGTCAGACAGACTCCCGCATGCATCCGACCGGGATCCACCCGGCATGCCCACCAGGGGGCGATGCTCCACCCACCTGGGCCCTTGCTCTGTTGCAACCAGAGCCATTCTAGCGCCTGAGGCAGAGGCCACAGAGCCATCCTCAGCGCCCGGGCCAACTTTGCTCCAATGGAGCCTTGGCTGCAGGAGGGGAAGAGAGAGACAGAGAGGAAGGAGAGGGGAAGGGGTGGAGAAGCAGATGGGCGCTTCTCCTGTGTGTCCTGGCCGGGAATCGAACCCAGGACTCCTGCACGCCAGGCCGACGCTCTACCATTGAGCCAACCGGCCAGGGCCCAAAGGTATGTTTAAAATCTACCATTGCATACACATGACAAATTGTTATCCTTGTCATGGAAAACCTCTTTTTCCAAGTGTGAAGTCTTCAAGCTTAGGCAACAGAGTCCATGCTGCTCGGGCTCTAGTAAGGGATGACAGAGGTCCTAGGCTGGCTCAGAGCAAACCAAACTCACAATGGACAAAGGGGGTGGGGGCAGTGGCGGAGAAGGAAAACCAGCTGCTGCCACCACAGCCTCCTCACTAAGGCAGCTCTTTATCTCCCACTCCATTGTTTACAGCTCGGAGGACACCATCCGGACCTAATAAATGAAAGTGTCCATTGGGAAGGGGCAAAACACACACATGCCCCCTCTACATCTACAAAAGGACATTTGTGTCAGACTGCCTAAGAGGCTGACACACACCAAGGACTTGCCCCTCCTCCCTTTACCCCTCAAAACGGACAAGAAAGGCAGCTTTCTGGTATGCCACAAAGGGGGGAGGAGGTGGCAGAGAAGAGGACACCCTCTAAATCTGCTGACTTGACTCATCCCCAAACTGACACAATGCCGAGAGGAAGACTTCAGGAAATGGGCAGATGATGTCCAAGAAAAGATTTCCTGCAAGTGGTTAACGGGAAACTTACATGAAAAGCAATGACTAAAAGTGGCCAGGCTCCTAGTTCTCCAAGAACTGTCTGAGAAAGCTAGCTGCTGGGCTGGGAACTCTCCCCACACACCAACCAGTGAGCTCAGTTCAGGGAGCGTCTTCTCCGGGCAGGGAGACCAGCTCATCAGGCACCTGGTGTGATTTAAATTTCAATTTAACCTCAATCAAGTCCTCACTGAGTTCCAGGCTTTCTATTCACATTAAGTCATTACAGCACAGAAGGTATGCGCCCTAGTGCCTGACACACATGGCTTGATTCAGATCAAGGGAGAAGTGAATAGGTGGCACAAATTATATCCCATGTTTAAGTGAATACTGATTATCAAGGACTAAACCTCACAATTTAACAGTTAGGAAAAATTTAAAGGGTTAGTAAACCTGGATAGAGGTGACAATGGAATACAGGAAATTTATTTGCATTTGAAGGAATTTGGAATGACAAAATCAAAGCTTGGTTTCAAAAGCAGGGAAATTAAACTACATTAGGAGACCAAAATGTATCTTTTTAGGGAGCATTATTTGTTTAATTTTGAGAAAGAATCTTGAGGTGCTTAGAGGCAGAAGCCGCCCAGGCTGTTCCCTCTTGAGCAGAAATTTGAAGAAGGTGGGAGTTTGTTTGCAGAGTCTTCTCCTTCCCTTTCTCTTATATACTGCTCACAAAAATTAGGGGATATTTTATCACTTCATGTTCAGATGAAATATCCCCTAATTTTTGTGAGCAGTATACTTCCAGAAGCCTAATTCTGCCAAGCACTGAAAGAGCCCCAACATCAGCGTACCTCCTCCTACAGCACTGAACAACGGATCAAGAGCCTCCCATAGCAAAGACATGTCCCACAAATAACAAAAGGCAGGAGGGCGGTCTGGGCTGCCCGGGACCCTGGCATGACTTCTGAAGGGCTCATCACCCTCCCGCCCCCTCAACACCTCCTCTTAATCCAGCAATTTACAGTCCTCACACCCAGAAATTTTGGGCCCCGATTACAAAGAAAAATCTTATCACCAATCATCCTTCAAACACACAGACACATACCATAAGTCCTTCCTCAAGGTTTTTTTAATAAACAATTTGAGGCCAAGGCTCTTTCAGTGTCATTTTTTTATATCAAATGGGAGCCAGATGTGAAGGTACAATGGAAAACAAAACGAAGACGATCCTATGTGATTGGAGGGAAGCTGGGGAGCAAGGACTGTGTTGTTTTTTTTAAAAAGATTTCTTTTGTTGTAAAATCCCACTGGACACATTTGCTGCTGCTGCTCATACCTTTACTGATTTCTGAGCATCCTCTGAGGCAGGCGAGCACTCCTTTCCTAAATGCTGCTCTTAAATCCTTGGGATTATCTGATACCACAGCTTCCTGCAACTCTGTGCTCCTCTTCAGTCTTCATGAGGATCCTTTCAAGGTCGACAATCCTCAGGATCTTACCCTTAGCTTCCTCTTTTCTTCCTCTATCCGGTCCTAGTGATTCAGACCTCTCTCCACGCACGGAGTGCTCCTAGGCTTACATCTCTAGGCTTGAGGAGGTACTGGGCAGTCATGAATAGAGCTGAGACCTTCACCTCCATTGGGCTCCTTCTTCCTATTGTCTAGGTCAGAAGGAAGGATGGATAATTAACCCAAATCTCCCAAGCCTTGGTGAACTAACTGCTCTATATTGTAAATAGTTAACAGTAAATTAACTATTAACTATACTACACTATTACTATAAAATAGTAAAAACTATATTGTAAATAGTTAGGATTTTGTGGTAGTTTTTTTTTTTTTTTTTTTGTCTACAAATGTCTGCATATTAAGTCTATTTTAGAACTTGCAAATACAGGTACAGTACCACATTTGCTATATCTAAACAACCACCATCATCAAACAGTGAAAACTGGACAAAAACAAAAAGTACAAGAAAACTAAGTGGCCAAAGGGTATGAGAAACATGATGTTAGAAAATTCTTGGGTTTTGTGAAGTATAAACAAAACCAACTGGATTAGTCACATGAGAAGGGATATAAATACTACTAAAATATGTTAGCAACTATTCTCACCTCTATCTCTAAAGTGACAGAGTCACAGAGAAGAGACTGCTCAGAAATCTGGCTGTGATCACCTTGACATCTGCATTCCGCCGTGGACTTCTGGAGATGGCAGCACCAGCAGAGAATGGTGGTGAGCCAACCTGGGACTGGGCAATAGGACTCTCCAGCTGGCTTTGCCGCTCAAGGCTCCTTGTTAAATGTTTGTCTAATGTCTTCAAGTTCCGAAATCCCTACGCATCTTTAGCATCTGGTCTCAGCAAAATATCAGATCATCATTTGTACCTCATTGTAGAGTTTAGTCAATGAGATTGATGTCCTTACCCAAAACTACTGGCCTAAGTCAACCCTCCAAAAAGACATAAAGGAGAGTGACAGAGTGTCCGAAAGTCACAGAAGAAGCTACACTGTAAGGGTTTCCTGTTTTCCTGTTGACTGAAGTCCTATAGATGTCAGTGAGGGGGCAGGGACTTTTGTCCTGCTAGAAAAATATGGCAAAATTCCTCATAGCTAAGGCGGAGTTAGGACTTAGTTAAGAAAAGGCTGGATAGTAATAAAAAAGGAATGATATACTTCACCTCTTGATATCCTACTCTCTTGGGGGGGGGGGCGGATTACCAAAAGGAGGATGTTGGGAAAAAATGGTGAAGGTGAAAACAAAATTCTTTCCCCATAAAAGAGCATTGTTGTAATCACTCCCCATACCTACACTATCTCAAATTCAGCTAATGATGGGAAACAGAAGATATTCTGTTAAGAAGTGATTAACTGAGCTCTTCTCTACATTCAGAGGGCATATTCTATGGAGACCCTGAAATTAAGGAGCTCAAAACCTAGCTAAGAAGCCATAAATATTTTTGAAACATAAAGTAGCAAATAAACATTATAAGTCATAAGTGATATTAGGAGTTTAGAGCAGTGAGCAATTGCTGTGGTTCTGGGTGGTCTAAGAAGGTTTCGTAAGCAACAGACCTGGAGCTGGGCCAGTTCAATGTGAAGGCTTGAACTGCGCTATCCTTCCAGGGATTGATCATCAAGGAACTTTTACTTTTTTTGGAAGGGAAGGGAGGGAAGAAGAGAGGGTGGGAGAGAGAAGCAGGACCCTGGGCTTGAGCCAGTGCCCTTGGATCTTGGGATTGGTGACCTCAGGATCAAGCGAGTGTGCCTGGGATTGAGCTGGTGCCCTTGGGATGTGGCCGGTGAGTCTCGGCTCGAGCCGGCAACCCTGAGATCATGTCAGTGATTTTGGTGCTCCAGGCCAATGCTGTATCTACTGAGCCACTGGCCAGGGCCATCAAGGAATTTCTAAATCTGCAAGAACAACAATAACCACCAAAGAATTTCTTACACAGGCAAGTAAAAGTACTTCGTAAAGTATCACATGTTAAATATCATATTACTTGACTTTACAGAAGAGCACAAGGTGGGTCGTCACCATCATCATCATAACAGCATTTAACATGAACTGAATGTTGTGCCAATTTGCCTTCTATGGAGTCTAGAAAACCAGAACATGTACTTTCCTAGCCTTCCCTCATACTGGAAGTATCCAGCCATGTGTCAAAGTTCTGGACCATAGATATCAGCAGAAATCTTCTGGGGGCTCCTGGGAAAGTTTTTTATTTTCTTGTTACCATGACGTTGAAAGCCAACATATGGATGTTATAGATGACTGAATGGGAAGACATACAGAGTAAGCATCCTTGATTGCAATACTGAGTCTCTAAACCAAAGCAGCAACTGCTTATTCTGGACTTCTTGTAATGTATTTAAACCACTGTCAGTTTAGTAAACTGAAAATATACTTGATATAGCTACTTATCATGTTCTTGGCCAACGTTATAAAGTAGGCAGGTTACAGAAACAGAATTCAAACCCATGTCTGACAGATCCAAAGCTCTGACTCTTAACCACTCTCCCAACAAGGGTGCCTTCAGTGCTATGAAAATTTGAGTTTCTTAATGAACAGTCCTCTGCTTGTTTTGGTTGTAGGACCAGACATCCTATGATGACCACAGCTGTTCTTATCATAAAACTTTATATTTTGAGTACATCTTAATAATATGTTCTAAAAAACAATGACACCAATTTCACTGGCTCTCAGTCTAGGGGCAAAGAGATTCAATGTTTTGCACTGACATATCCGTTTTCTTCTCCTGATTCCCTTTTTGACAAGTCTATGAGCTTCTTCTTTCATTTTAAATTTCTTTCACATTTAAAATCCAGGAAAAAACAAAACAAAAAACATTTGCCTACAGAAACTTTCAATTCCCCCCACCATTGTTTTTTTTGCACCTATTTGAACTTTTAAGATGGCCACAAATGAGTCCTGCTCTTGTTCGTTATACAATAGACAAGTATCATTTCAACAAACTAAGCATTGAATAACACTTAAAAATAAACAGAAGACTGTTCCTGGAGGGTCACTTATCCCCTTAAAAGAGAGCAAATTGGAAGATCATTCAGAAATATTTCATTCAAAGTCTAAAACAACACTGAGCTAATGGTGACAGTGATCAGCTGCTGGCAGCTGTTAGGGTTTTCATAGCTTTACTCTCAAGTGAAATGTACTCCTCATCTCTGGTTAGGACTGGACGTTACATAGGAGGATTAACGGGGCTGCTTTTGACTGCCACAGAAAGCTAAAGATATGATCTTTTTGTGGATCCCTAAGAGCAGACATCCTCTCTGCAAAGCTGATAGGTCACCTCCCTCCACCAATTAGCTAATTGTCTGAAATCGCTCCTCATAGATCAAGAAAAACTGTCTTGTGAATGAACTCTGTTCATGCAGAAAGCAAGAGCCTTTTGTTTCCTTTTGAAGACCCTATTCAGCTCTAAGGCCCTTTCCATCTCAAAATTCTAAATTCTACAAATGGGAACAATCAGCTCCCATGAATGAATATGAATCCTTTGGGTTTTACAGTGAATGAGTGTTTTGATTACTTTTTTTTTTTTGAGAAAATTGTTTTTTAAGTGTAACTTCCTGACTGTACCAGGTGTGAAATGGTACATAAAAGCAGCAGCAGTTGTGTGGGCTATCTTTGGTTGTTTCCTTTAAAGCTTGCCAGACTGATGTCATTCTGGATGTGTTCTCTTCTGCTGACCAAGCTAGGTCTTCCTAAAAAAAATCTACAGATTAACTGTCCAATTCTAATCAAAACATAGTATCAAATTCTGAATATTCGAAGTTATCTGGAAGGTGGTACCTGGATCTCACTGACTAAAGAGGAGTGAGTGCTCCCATTTTTCCCCTTCTTTTTCCCAGTGAGAGGAGGGGAGATAGAGGGACAGACTTCCACATGTGCCTCGACCGGGATTCACCCAGCAACCCCTGTTGGGGCCGATGCTCTGCCCATCTGGGGCCATGCTCGCAACTGAGCTATTTTTGTCACCTGAGGCTGTGGCTCCATGGAGCCATCCTCAGCGCCCAAGTCCAATGCACTCGAACCACCAAGCCACAGCTGCAGGAGAGGTGGAGGAGAGGAGAGGAGAGGAAATGAGAGGAAGAGAAGGAGGAAGAGGGGGAGGGGAGGAGGGGGAAGGGGGGGAGCGAGAGAGGAGGAGGAGGGGTGGAGAAGCAGATGGTTGCTTCTTCCGTGTGCCTTGACTGGAAATCGAACCTGGTACATCCACACGCCAGGCCAACACTCTACCACTGAGCCAACCAGTCAGGGCCTGAGTGTCCCATTCTTATGGCTAACCAGGAGTTGGAGACAGCCTTCATATTTGGCCTATGGGAATAAGATGGGCTGAGAATCAATCATCTTACCATTGAATGACAAGACACTCTTATTTACACTATGTGCATTCTGCACACTGTCTCTGAGTGACCCTTATTTTTCTGCCCCCAAATACAGGGCTATTTTGTTCGGATTTCTACACTTTCCTGTGCCATTCACCCTACCACTTAAACTTCTTTCTTCAGAAGTCTAACATTCCACAAATGAAGCATACACAAAAGGGAACACCCACATCTCTGGCATCTGGGAACACTGGGAAAGCTTCACTGTTGATGATATAAAAGCCAAATAAGGATAGACAGATTTTAATACATAGAAGTGGGGGAGGGATTAAAAGGAAACTCTCCAGGAAATGGAAGAAGGAAAGAGTACTTCCCATGTGACAGTTACCATGCTGAGAACTTTGGCATAAATTCTCATCTATACCTAATAACAAACCACGCTAGGAAATGCAGGTATTATTATTCTCGCAAAACCTTTAACCAGCCTAAGAAGTTCGTCCATGGTGACAGACCAACAAGAGATGAATCTGGGTCTCAAACCCAGATGTAGCTCCAAGTCATCTCTGCCCCCATCACAGAGGCAGTAAAGGACAGGCTCACTTAGGGAACTGAGCCAGTATGGTAGGAAGTGTGTAGCAGATTCTGAGTGCTTTTTTTTTGGAGCCACCATTTAAAGAAAAGGTCCCCAAAAGACAGACTCCAATAGTGCTATGAGATATAACCAGAGTGAAACATTGACTGTTTGACACAATGAAGCAAAATAGGCATAAGTCCTATCTTTTAAGAAACCATCAGCAGCCCTGGAGCTGATGATTCTAGTTCAGAACCATGTGTTGCTTCTTCCATCATCTCCGTTTGGCAACATATTTGAACCTAAATAATACCTGAGTCTTGATCTCAGTGTCTACTAGTTATCTAGCCAAGCATATACAAATGGCAATGATGATTTGAGGGGATTACATACACAGGTACTTCCTGTCACATCTAATTTAGTATGCTCCATGATTTCTCCAAATATATCTCATGGTCTTTTCCCATTTACCAACATTATCTCCTTTCCAATTACTCTATTCACAGGCTCTAAAATAAAGCCTAAAACATATCGCTTGTTTAACAAAAGTTCACTGAAGAGAGCCTGACCTGTGGTGGCCCAGTGGATGGAGCGTCAACCTGGAAATGCTGAGGTCGCCGGATCGAAGCCCTGGGCTTGCCTGGTCAAGGCACGTATGGGAGTTGATGCTTCCAGCTCCTCCCCCCTGTCTCTCTCTCCTCTCTCTCTCTCTCTGTCTCTCTCTCTCCCTCTCTCTTCTCTCTAAAAAAAAAATGAATAAAAATTAAAAAAAAAAAGTTCACTGAAGAAATGATATAAAGTAGGCATTCAATAAATGTTTGTTGAGTGAATAAGATAAATGAATGAGATGCTCCTGCTGGAAGAAGTGGAAGAGAGATACTAAGCTGCAGACTCAGGGTTAGAGTACTGAGGTACCATGTCCTGTAAGAGGGTAAATACAGGCTATGGCTGGTAGATGGACTGGGAGCACCCTGAATGCCAGGCATCGGGATTTGATTTCATTTCATAGGCAACAACATAGAGAATCCTGAATGTTGCTGAGGATGAAAAAATCTTGGATACGGTGTGGTTGGGAGGGAGGTGGATGACGACCAGAATGGTTGTAGATTGTCAGAGAACAGCCTGAAGATATCAAATGACTGTTCAGAAGATAGTGAACCCCAGAAGACGAGGGCCAGAAAGATGGATAGAAAGTAGACTCCCTGTTTCACAAAATTCCTCATCTTTTCCTGATGACACCAAAGGTCTAATTCTCTCACTTTTCTATCTCTATTGGCAGCCTATCCTTTGTCTAAGTTAAAGTTCTTCTTCAGGAATCTTTTTCCTCTGACTCCTCAATATTTCTGATGTAAGTTATCATTTTATGGAATAAGTGTAATGTGTCACAGCCTCCAAACTGTTTAAAAATGCCTCAGAATTTCCATCCTCTGTGGGAGAAAAAAGCCAGTGTAAATATATTATGTTCTTGTCCCTATGGACAAGACAAATTTCGCCTACTCAATTCTGGCCAGAGCCAAAACCAAGGAAGATAATTTCTCTCTGCCTTCCCTACTTAAGCACAGAAGAAATAAACACAGGAAGTACCTCAGTCTGTAGCACATGAAAATACATTCACTCTGAGAAACAACATTTTTACCTACACTCTATCAACTGATCTGTCTAGACCTCACTCCTGTGTCTTTGCTCAAATTCATCCTCATATCTCATGTACCCTCCAACCTACTGCCCACCTATGTTGAAATTATACTTTTCTCTTAAGACCTAAATGCCACCTCCTCCAGGCTGTCTTCTTTGATCTTTTAAATGGAATGCAAAACCTTCCCCATCTAAACTCCTTTAACACCTTGTCTGCCCCTCTCGTTACAAATCACAAAAAAGACAGTTTCTTATGAATGTGTCTTATCTCCCACTCTAGTCTCTTTATTAGAAACTAGTTTTGAGGCCAGGGTCATTTGGACATCCTCCATAGTCCCTAGTGTAGCAGATATACAAGTAAGGAGGCTCTTAAACATTGCCAAAATGAATATTACCTTCAGTAAGCTTTCATGTAATCTTCAGGGCATGCATATTGCTATTTTACAAATAAGAAAGTGACAGCTCATAAAAGTTAAGTGATTCAGAAAAGAGGACATGCTTTCCACAGAAGCTGAGATAAAAGGCCCACATAAGACAGCTCAGTTTGAATCTGGCGCCTTTTCAATAACTGTTCCTGTTACCCACTGAGTAACCCATTGAGAACATAAATTGACACCATTTTTTGAAATAAATTTGTTGACACATATATCAAGAGCCATGAAGAAATTCCTATAATCTGAACCAGTGTGTCTACTTTCAAAAATCCATCTTTTTTTTTTTTAATCAAGTGAGAGGCAGGGAGGCAGACAGACAGACTCCTGCATCTTCTCAGACCAGGATCCACCCAGCAACCTTGTCTGGGGCTGATGTTCTGCCCATCTGGGGCCATTGCTCAGTAATTGAGCTATTTTAGTGCTGAGGTGATGCCATGGAGCTATCCTCAGCACCCAGAGCCAACTTGCTCATTTGAGCCATGGCTGTGGGAGAGTGGAGAAACAGATGGTCGCTTCTCCTGTCTGCCCTGACCATGATTCAAACCCAGGTCTTCCACATGCCAGGACAACACTCTGCCACTGGCCAGGGCACCAGAAATCCATCTTAAGAAAATATCTAGAGACAGAGACAGACTTATGCATAAAGATGACCCCCATCTTTATGCATACTATTGTTGGGGATTAGAGCAGCATTGTCTAGTAGAAATATAATACAAGGCACATATGTACTTTAAAATTTTCTTTTTACAGTAAAAAAAGAGAAACGGGTGAAGTTAATTTTAATATATCCAAAATATTCATTTCAACATATAATCTTTTTTTTTAAATCTGGTATGTGTCTTACACTTACAGCACATCTCAATTCAGATGAGACAGATTTCAAGAGTTCAATACCACACATGTGGTTAGTGGCTACTGTCATCGATAGCACAGGAACTACAGGAGAAGGAAAGCAAGGTCAGAAAGAGGAGAAGAAATTGAGGTGCTGATTGAAGGACTATCTAAAAAACAGCTAGGCTAAACATTTTAGATATGCAAGGACTTAGTTTAATTTCTATGCAAGGACTTAGTTTAATTTCTATGCATTCTTTTTGAAAAAATTACCAAGGATGAGTTACAGCAAAATTAAAAAGGATTTTAAGAAAAAGGACAAAATGGGGTACAAGGAAGGAGGTTTCACCTAGGACTCCAATGACATGGTAGCTAGACTATAAATGAGAACAGGAACTCTGTGGACTTTGAGAAGAATCTGTCAAGATGAAAGTCATTTCCCTACAATAAACATTATGACTAAGAAGCTAAATGAAGTCAGTCATAAGGTAAAAGCAATGTTTTGTTTTTTTTTTTTAATCAGGGAAGAAAAGGCAATTATTAATGCCAAGGAAAACAGAAAGCAGAGACAGGATAGAAATATGAAACAAAGAAAATGTGGCAAGTATATAGAAAAAGAATTTCCTATTTGATCTTGATGTTTGAAACATTCTTTTTAAATGTCACAGGTTTAGTATCATAGAACTTTGTTTTATTCTCCTGGGTCAAATTATGCAAATCAACTTTGCTGTGAATATTTATATATCGTATTTTTCCCCCCATAAGATGCATTTTTCCCCCAAAAGTGGAGGGGAAAATGCCCGTGCATCTTATGGAGCAAATGCTCACTTTTTTTCAGCTGCTGCGGGTTCCCGGACAACTAGAAAAGTATTTGAACATTAAAGTCTCTCCTCATTTGTTAATAACAGTGCTAATGGTTGTTAATACTGCTATTGAGTTTACATTGTTGAAATATTATTGTGGTATGTTTTTATTTATTTATTTTTTTCCTGTATTTTTCTGAAGCCGGAAACGGGGAGAGACAGTCAGACAGACTCCCGCATGTGCCCGACCGGGATCCACCTGGCACGCCCACCAGGGGGCAACGCTCTGCCCCTCCGGGGCATTGCTCTATTGCGACCAGAGCCACTCTAGCGCCTGGGGCAGAGGCCGAGGAGCCATCCCCAGCGCCCGGGCCATCTTTGCTCCAATGGAGCCTCAGCTGCGGGAGGGGAGGAGAGAGACAGAGAGGAAGGAGAGGGGGAGGGGTGGAGAAGCAGATGGGCGCTTCTGTGTGCCCTGGCCGGGAATCGAACCCAGGACTTCTGCACACCAGGCCGACGCTCTACCACTGAGCCAACCAGCCAGGGCCTATTGTGGTATGTTTTATTAAATATTTTAACACACCATTTGGTTCAGAATCTTTTTTTACTTACTTTCCTTCTTAAAACCCTAGATGCATTTTATGGTCAGGTGCGTCTTAAGTGAAAAATACGGTAATTGCAATATTGCAAAAGACACTGACTAGTTTTTTTGTTCTTAGAATCAATCCACAGGTAAAACTTAAGACTTACTTATTTTATAGATATGAATGTAAATGTTATTCAGCCATACAACACATACTTTAAGATAGAAGGGCCTAATCTTCTCATCTTATTTGTTGAAGGGTCAAAATAGTCTGTACACAGTTAAAGAGGGAACATCAATTTTAGGCCTAAGTGGTAAGCTGACTAGGGGTTTTAGTGATTCTGTGATTCCCATTTCCTTATCTAGGAACACTAAGATTCCATGTTCTGGTGGTACAAAGTATTTCAGTGAGTGAGTCACACTGCAGCCATTAAATTTTCCTCAAAGTTCATAATAAGCATTTTAAAATTTGCAACATTAAGTAAAATAAACTTCATCCAAAATTGTTGAGACAGTATGATGCCTGGGAAAAATGAAATAAAATCTAAACTACATTTATTTATTAGGAGAGATTTAGGTTAGAGTTAAGTAACCACTAGACTTTTGAGGCAATCCTGAAGAGTTCTGGGAATCTAGTTGAGGAGAGAAAAGTGGTACAAGGAACAGTCAAGTCTAAGTGCTTAGTCACTGGGACTACCTCGGATCAGTCATGTAAATTATTGGAGCTGGGCCTGACCAGGCGGTGGCACAGTGGATAGAGCGTTGGCCTGGGCTCAGAGGACCCAGGTTCGAAACTCCGAGGTAGCCAGCTTGAGTCAGGCTCATCCAGCTTGAGCGCAGGCACATCTGGCTTGAGCGTGGCCTCGCTGGCTTGAGTGCAGAGTTTGCTGGCTTGAGTATGGGATCACAGACATGACCCCATGGTCGTTGGCCCAAAGGTCACTAGCTTAAGCAAGGGGTCACTCGCTCTGCTGTAGTGCCCTCCAGCCCCCCATCAAGGCACATATGAGAAAATAATCAGTGAATAACTAAGATGCTACAACGAAGAACTGATACTTCTCATCTCTCTCCCTTCCTCTCTGACTGTCCCTATCTGTCCCTCTCTCTGTCTCTCTCACATAAAAAAAAAATATTGGAGCTGGGATTTAAACCTGAGAACTTCTCACTCCAAAGCCCCAGGCTATCCCCCCACAAGCACGCTGCCTCACAAAGAGAGGAGGAAAACAGAGTGAACTTGCCACAGCTACACTGTTGAAAAGCAAGAACAGAGAGGTCCAGCTGTTAGCTTCATATTCCTTCCCACATTTTTTTAAAAAAGAAAACAGTCCTGGCTAAGTAAGACTCCGAGACTCTTCCAAGATGAGAAAAGTGAATAGCCTTAACTACATCTTTTAAAGGGCGAGGCATATTAAGCATTAGAGGGCAGAGGACTTCCCTCACAGTATGCTGTCACGGTTCAAAGGAAGTTTTAGGGAATAGACTATTTACCTAGAGTGACCACAGCATCCAAGAGAATCTAGAAGGGATAGGAAGGAAGAGAGAGGGAGAGCTGGGAGACTGACTCATTTTTGGTTTTCCAAAAACAAAAACTCAAACCAAACAGTGGGACTCAGCCATCCAGCTGGGTGCTGTAAGGATTAACTGTCTGTATGGACAGGCACTAAACTACGTATTTCTGATGGACCATCTACAAAATGGAAAAAGAAATCAGAACAAGGTTCCTTGTCAAGAGAGCACAAAAAGAGTTGTACTCATAGCTTCTGAAATACAGTACAGATCTGAGCATATGGGCTGGCATGGAACCCTTGCCCTAGTTCTAAGCATCTCTGTGGTTAATATCATAAGGTTGTGTTTGATACATGAATGTCTTCAGAATAGCAGTATCATCTCATAGTTTTATATCCTCTTCATAGGTTACATCTGGTCATTTTTTAAATACAGATTCTAATTCAGTGTTTAAAACCCAGTGCCAGCATAATAGGGTAGAAAGAATATAGGCTTTGACATTGGGAATTCATGGGCTTGAATCTTGATTGTATGATTTGAACAAATTATTTAATCTTTCTGATATTTCTTTTTCTCATTATTAAAATGGAAATAATTACATATCTTGGAACATTTATTTATTGAGAATTAAAGTTCCTGATATATAAGACACTCAAAATAATGTCCTTACTTCACTCAATGTACAAAAATTAACTTGAAACAGATCACAGGTCTAAGTAGAAAAGCTAAAACTAACAGGCAAACAATCTCATTAAAAAATGGAGAGAGGACCTGAACAGATACTTCTCCCAAGAGGACATACAAATGGCCAACAGATATATGAAAAGATGCTCATCTTCACTAGCTATTTGAGAAATGCAAATCAAAACTACAAGATACCACCTCACACCTCTTAGATTGGCTATTATCAAAAAGTCAGGTAACAACAAGTGTTGGAGAGGCTGTGGAGAAAAAGGAACCCTCATTTACTGCTGGTGGGAATGCAAATTAGTACAACCATATGGAAGAAAGTATGGTGGTTCTACAAAAAGTTAAGGATAAAATTACTGCCTGACCAGGTGGCGGCGCAGTGGATAGAGCATTGGACTGGGATGTGGAGGACTCAGGTTCGAGACCCCGAGGTTGCCAGCTTGAGCACGGGCTCATCTGGTTTGAGCAAAGCTTATCAGCTTGGACTCAAGGTCGCTGGCTCGAGCAAGGGGTTGCTCGGTCTGCTGAAAGCCCAAAGTCAAAGCACATATGAGAAAGCAATCAATGAACAACTAAGGTGTTGCAACGAAAAACTAATGATTGATGCTTCTCATCTCTCTGTTCCTGTCTGTCTGTCCCTGTCTATCCCTCTCTCTGACTCTTTCTCTGTCTCAGAAAAAAAAAAAGAAAAAGAATAGAATTACTATAATACGACCCAGCAATCCCTCTACTGGGTATCTACCTCAAAAACTCAAAAACATTGGTACCTAAAGACACATGCACCCCCATATTCATTGCAGCATTATTCACAGTAGCCAAGACATAGAAAAAACCAAAGTGTTCTTTGACAGAGGACTGGATAAAGAAGATGCGGTACATATATATCAATATAATGGAATACTACTCAGCCATAAGAAATGATGACCCACTGCGATTTACGACAACCTGGATGGACCTTGAGAACATTATACTGAGTGAAATAAGTAAATCAGAAAAAGCTAAGAACTGTATGATTTCACACATAGGTGGGATATGAAACTGAGACTCATGGACATAGATAAAAGTGAAGTGGTTACCAGGGCAAGAGGGATGAGGGTTGGGGGAAGGGTATAAAGAGGGATAAATATAAGGTGATGTAAATGATTTGACTTTGGGTGTACAACATAATGAACTGTTCCAATGCTATAGAAATGTTTACCTGAAACCTATATACTTTTTTTTTTTTAAGTATTTTTTAAATTCATTTTAGAGAGGAGAGGGAGAGTCAGAGAGAAGAGACAGAAAGAAGGGGGGAGGAGCTGGAAGCATCAACTCCCATATGTGCCCTGACCAGGCAAGCCCAGGGTTTCAAACCAGCGACCTCAGCATCTCCAGGTCGACACTTTATCCACTGCGCCACCACAGGTCAGGCCATGAAACCTATGTACTCTTATTGGTCAATGTCACCCTGTTAAAGTTAATTTTCTAAATAAAAATTTTAAAAAAAGAAAATGATAAAACTAAAAGCTCACAGCCTAGACAAGAAAAATCTTTAGAACCCGGAGACAGGTAAACAAAATGCATAAATCATAAAAGAAAAATAGAAAAAAATAGATATAATCAAAATTAAAAGTGTTTGCTCCTCAAATGGCCCTATTAAGAAAATAAAAAGGCAAGCCAGACTGGGAGAAAATAGTCACACGTTTTCACAATCTGAAAGAAAATTTCATATACCTCCATCTTACCAAGGCCTGTTTGCCTATGCCATGGCTGGGTAGCTGGGTTAGTTAGAGCATTGTCCTGAAGCGCAGAGGTTGCTGGTTCAATCTCTAGTCAGGGTACATACAGGAACAGATCAACGTTCCTGTTTCTCTCCCTTTCTCTTTTCCTTTCTCTCTAAAGTCAATCAATAAATAAAAATTTAAAAAATAAAAAACTAATGAACATTCATCACCTCACATATAGTCACAAAGTTAAAACAAACAAAAAACCGAAGAGCTGTTACCTAGACCTTGTAAAGAATTCTTACAACTCAATAACAGGAAGATAAATTATACAATTTTTAAGATACGCAAAAGATTTTAACAGAGACTACACAAAAGATATACAAAGGACCATGATAAGATGTTCAGCGTCATTAGACATCAAGGAAACATAAATTAAAACCACAATGAAATACCTGTAAACTCATCAGAATTACTAAAATTGGAGAGACTGTACTAAGTGTTGGTGAGGATATGGAGCAACTGAAAACTGCGTACACTACTGGTGGAAATGTAAAAGGGTATAGCCAGTTTTGAAAATAGTTTGGCAGCTTCTTAAAAAGCTTAACAAACAACTACCATATGACCCAGCCATTCAACTGCTGGATAATTTACCAGGAGTAACAAAAACATATGTCCATACAGAGACACACAAATGAATGTTCCAATCAGCTTCATTCAAAATAGCCAGAAACTGGTAACAACCCAAATGTTCATCAGTGGATAGTAAGTATAGCCACTTATTGGAACACTACTCAACAATAACAGGAATATATGCAACATGAACACATTTAAAAATCAGTAGGCTGAGTGAAAGAAGATCAAAATGTACATACTGTATGATTCTATTAATATAAAATGCAAATTAACTTGTAGTGACAACAGATGAGTGCTTGCGTGGGGATCAGGGTCAAGAGGACTCTTCCGGGGCTGACAGAAATACTCTTTATGTTTCACAGAATACAGACAACTGTCAAAGCCATTCCATTTAAAAAGATGAAGTTTATTATATTTTCTTTAAAGTTGACAAGTAAAAAAAATTCACTTTGCCACTTCTGCTGTCACTAGAGTTGAGTTAGAAAGCTACTATTCTTCATCCCATGGTCACAGGAAAAAGAGAAGGCTGTATTTAAGTTGCACAGAAAAGGGTGGTATTGAAAAAACCTTTTAATCAGGTGTTTGGCCAAATGCCTGGTACTTGATATACATTGTTATTTAATTCTAACAAATTTGATGAGATAGGCACTACTTCCTCTATCACAGATGAGGAAACAGGTTCAGAAAGCTTAAGGAAGTCATCTAGAGCTACCCAGATGGTAAACGGTTGATGGAGTCTATGATAGATCTAGAATCAAACCAGGTGAGCCTGACTTCAGAGACAATGTTATGACTTCCTATAGTGCGTGGGGCGCCCTCAGAAAGGCAAAGCCCTGAACAGTTCCTGGAGATTTCCTTCACCAACACTGGGAAATGTTCTCAAGGAGGACAGTTCAGCAGTCTTCCTCCAAGGAGCCCGGGTGGAAGCGGAGGCTCGGGAGGTTGTGGGGAAGCTTTTCACTGGGCTCCAGCCTCTGCTGCTATTTTGTTAACTCTTGGCTCCTCTGTACTCACCCACCCACTAGTTTCCCAGAGAAAAATATGCCAAAATATCTTGGCTGAACAGGCGAATGGGTTGCAGATGACAGAGGTAAAAAACAAAACAAAACAAAACAAAAAAACCACTCAAGAAGTTCTGTAATAAGCTTCTTTTTAAAAGTAAAAACAAATTGCACACTTCCTTGTTCTGGGTTTTCCTTATTCTTTTTGCATTGTCTGTCGTGTGAACATTCTGTTGTCCACATTTTCATTCATTACAGTGGAAGAAGTAAGGCGAGTGGGTCATTCTGAAAGTCTACAGGAACTTACCGTCTTTCTGTTTCAGCCCGGCTGTCGCCCATCTCCCCGGAAGACAGGCCAACAGATCAAGAAAGTGGCTTGGGCGGCCGACAGTGGGCTGCAGGGAAACCACAGGGAACTGGGACCTGGAGGGGTAGTTCAGGACAGGGCCTACTCTGTGGGCAGAGAGGAAAGCGACCCGGGCTCTGGGGTTAACGCTAATCGTCTGTGACACCTTGGCAAGTCACTTTTCCTCTCTGAGCCTCAGAAGATTGGCTTGATCATGTTTTTCAACTTTGTTAACAAAGGCCCTCCATTTATAACCAAAAATAATCTCCCCCTAAACCCTCAAGATGCTTGCGTGCTTCCTCTCTGAGAGCGGCTCTGCGGCCTGTTCACTCCCCAGCAGCCAGGCCTCACTGTCTGAAATCTGTACTATAGAAACGGGCAGCTTTTCATTGTATCAATATAAATTACAATAACAAATTAAAAACATTTAGAAAGTATATACAAACACACTGAAATTCTGTCCAAGTCCTGAGCGTGTGTTATTCCAAGCCAGGGATGAAACGCCCTAATGCATGCTGTAGTGTTTCTGGTTGTTCCTCATTTCCACTCCTGATTCGGCCTGAACTGCGAGTTTACTGTGGGGCTCCTCTGCTCCGGCCCTCTTCAAGGACGTTAAGGATTCACCACTGAGATGTGTGCTTTTGTGCTCCTTTAACTAGAGCCTCCTCCCCCAAACTGTGCGCTGCCAAACTGTTTCTGGTAAGCCTCTTTGGAAAGGAAAAATTCCCTAGATGTTCTGAACAAGAGTGTGAGGGGAAGACACAACCCTGCAGGGGAACCGAAACGTTTCCCCTTGTGTCCACTTCTGTCCCGGGAGGATGGGGGAGGGAAGCTGCGGAAGAAGCTTTCAGAGGAAACAGACTCACAGGACTTTTGCTGCAAACAACTGAGTACTGTATCCAGCTGTTAGCTGAAGCAACTCTCAGCTCAAACCCACGGAACAACAGGGTCAGCGTTCTAGCTCCTAAACAGGAAGGTACTATGTTTCTGATTCACGTTACAGCAGAGTACTTGATTCTGGCTTCCAGCCCTTGAGCTCAATGAGAGTGTTAGAGGGCACCTTCGACAATCATTTAGCCAGTGCCCTCCCCCACCCTTTTTAATAAGAAGGGAACCCTTTATTTCCGCACACAAAATTTTATCCATGATATCCAAAAACAAAGAAAAGCAGAACTGCTCTGGGGGACAGGGACACAGGGGGAGACCTCAGGCTCCATCACCCCTTCCATCAGGCATCTCATGGATTCCCAGGGCTGCCAGGAACACTGCTGGGTCTACTGATGAGTGTTGATGTGTGTGTGATTTGTAGGTCTATTGATTTGTGGAGTTTACCGATACAAATGCAGATGACCAGGCCTTTAATTCAAATCCATAGGCGGGATGGGTGCTCTCAGCTTTTTTTTTCTTACATCATCTCCTCAATGATCTCATTACTCCCAGTGCTTCACTTACCATTTCTAATGGGAGGACTCCAACTGCACAGTTTTAGACGTGATCTCTGTACTTAGCCAAGCACAGCACCTGAATCATACTAATGCGAGGAGATAAGCAGGGATCCAGGCAGATAGGAACCAGGAAGTCTGGCAGCAGAATCCAAGTATTTGTTCTCAAAATTCAGGACCAGGGTTCTAGTTCTAAGAGGACTAATGAAAGAAAAGGAATAACGTGAATCCTAAACACACACAGGGACCTGGCCAAAGGAACAGGCAAGAGCCCTTTTTTTTTTTAGAACAGGAGCCAAAGTCAGAGAGGGTCTAACTTTCAGGGCATCTTGATGCCGACTGCAGAAACCTGGATCAGATGCCCAAGTCCCCCCTCCCCCTACTCTCATTAAGAGCAGAACTGCTTCACAGACTGCCATAAAGGTACGAGAGGATGAAACTGAGTAAAGCTTCACAGCTGAGCTTGTCCAGGCCCTACTGTCTAGCAATTTGAAAGCATGTGATGATCCAAAAAGATGCAAACCAGATGTTCCTCTTTTTTTAGGTTACTCACTGAGACAGATGAAGATCCCTATCAACCTAATAGTCATTTCTCCCCTTATCCCTGTTACAGAACTAATATTTTGTTCAGAGGCTGAATCACAATTGGTGTAAAGCAATTAATTATTCAAATTCCCTTCCCTAACGTCAAGACTGGCCTAGAGGTGGGCACGTCAGGAGTCCTGACCAAAGGCACTCCAGGGGTTTTCGGGGAGATAAGAGTGCCTGATTTTCTTAGTGATGTGCTTGAGCCACCGAAAGAACCCTGAAACTTCCTGCCTCTTCCTTTGCCAAATTAACATCCAATATCCTTGTGATTTAAGTCGCTATTCGTCAGATTTTCTTTTAACTGCTGCTGAAAGGTCTCCTAACTGACTGATTTGCTGACCCATTTGAGAATCAGATTAAAAATACAGGCCCTACATCCTGTAACCTTTATTATATGGAGATGTACAATATTTCACTTTCAATTTTAGGAGGTTTATAGATTTCAGTTAAAAATCCTTACTCTAGACCAGTGGATTTCAACCTTTTTACACTTTGGGACTGGTGAAAATAGGAGAATTACTTCAGGGACTCCTAAGGCAGAAATCACCCTGAGCATAAGCAAATTCAACTAAGATCGTTGGGTCTATGATCTTCATACAACATCAGGGTGGTTAACTCTTCCACGGACTGGCATGAAATTTCTGGTGGACCAGCCCCCGGACCAGCAGTCGAAAAAGTTTTTTCCCTGGACCAGCAGCACCACCACCACCTAGAAACTAGTTATAACTGTAATTTCTCCAGCCCATCCCAGACTTCCTGAGTCAGAAACTCTTGATGATGGAGTTTCATAAGTCACATTTCACCAAGTCCCCCAGGAGACCGACTGCTGCTGAAGTTTGAGGACCAATGCTGTGAGCCCGCATTATTCGATTTCTATGATGGCAGAAATGTTTACATTGGCACTGTCTAGTGTGGTAGCCACGTGTGTCAGCTAAGCACATGTAATGTGGCTGGTACCACTGGGAAACTAAATTCTCTATTTTACTTAGTTTTAATTTATTTAAATTTAAATAGCCACTCATGATTAGCGGCTACTATACCAGAGATTGCAGCTCTACATAAACATAAGGGATTTTATATTATCAAATGGCTCCTAGTACTAAATAATAAAGTAAGCCAGTGGTCCTCAAACTCCAGTATGGATCAGAATCACTAGAGAGAAAAAAAAAAATCATCACTGGAGGGCTTGATATGATAAACACATATTTTAGCCCCCGCCTTTAGAATTTATGATTCGACAGGACTGGCTTAGGGCCTGAGAACCTGCACGTCTAATAGTTACTGTGTGATATTGATGTTACTGATCTAGGGGTAGCACTTTGAGAACCACTGTGCCTTGCTATAACCTGTGTCAAAGTCACTTTTCTGGCCCTGGCCGGTTGGCTCAGCGGTAGAGCGTCGGCCTAGCGTGCGGAGGACCCGGGTTCGATTCCCGGCCAGGGCACATAGGAGAAGCGCCCATTTGCTTCTCCACCCCTCCGCCGCGCCTTCCTCTCTGTCTCTCTCTTCCCCTCCCGCAGCCAAGGCTCCATTGGAGCAAAAGATGGCCCGGGCG
The DNA here is from genome assembly GCF_036850765.1 of Saccopteryx bilineata. NCBI lineage: Eukaryota > Metazoa > Chordata > Mammalia > Chiroptera > Emballonuridae > Saccopteryx > Saccopteryx bilineata. Next base: position 342,513,514 of record NC_089490.1, on the reverse strand, counting down.
CTGGGGATGGCTCTGTGGCCTCTGCCCCAGGTGCTAGAGTGGCTCTGGTCGCAACATGGCGACGCCCAGGATGGGCAGAGCATTGCCCCCTGGTGGGCATAGCGTCGCCCCATGGTGGGCGTGCCGGGTGGATCCCGGTCGGGCGCATGCGGGAGTCTGTCTGACTGTCTCTCCCTGTTTCCAGCTTCAGAAAAAAAAAAAAAAAAAAAAAGTCACTTTTCTACAATTCTAACCAATGTTTTTCTTTGTGTACAGTTGTCCTCGCCATATCACGGCTCACTTTTCACAGTCTCACTGTATTGTGGATTTTTAAATTGCATATAGTATATCTAATTTTGTATTGCAGATTTTTCACTATATCATGGGATTTTCCAGTATATAGGTATTTTTATATATTATTTTAATTACTTTTGCAGTAAAATAAGCATTTTCTAGCCTAAAAATTAAAAACAATATAAAAAATTAAAACATTAAAATATTAAGTTGAAATAAAGCCTTAAAATATATAGAAATAATAAAGTAAATATAAGGTCACTATTTCACGGATGTTCGCCTAGTGCAGGGAGTTCTGGATCCTGACCCCATGATAAACTCCCACTGTACATCAAATTACCAAACAGGTCAAGTCCCCAGCAGTAGGAGCTGACATCTGATTCTGTATGGTGTCCCACAGTACACACTTGGGTCCAACAGGTGCTTAATATTACAAAAGGAACAATGCCCTGGCTGGGTAGCTCAGTTGGTTAGAGTGTCATCCCAATACTCTAAGAATGTGAGTTTGATCCCTGGTCAGGGCTCATACAAGAATCAACCAACGAACGCATAAATAAGTGGAATGACAAATTGATGTTTTTCCCTCTCTCATCAATACAAACAAATTTTAATAATGGTTATCCCCACAAAGAAGATGATTTTGGGAAGGGTCTACCACATTTCAGAACCTATGATTACCTCTCCCTAATCATCAGGTGGCAAGCTATATATTTATATTTTGGAAGCAGTTAAGTGATTTGCCCAAGACACTAGGTCCTATTCCTTATTTTTCTGTATTTAAAGTATTTTCTCGTAAGTTGTTTATGTTTAAGCATATTTATAGAAGAATATATATGTATGTGTATATGTATGTAATAGAGAGCAGGAAAGGGAGGGAGAGAGAAGGAGAAGGAGCATGAGGGAGAGGGAGAGGTAAGGAGGGGGAAGGGGACAGAGAGAAAGGGGGAGGGAGAGGGAAACCGATTTGTTATTCCACTTATTTATGCATTCATTAGTTGATTCTTATACGGGGGTCCTTGGGTTATGACAACCTCAACATACAACATTTCGAGTTTACGATGCTTACTCCCATAAAAACTGGAAAAAAAAAAGATGTGAGTGTTTTGTCTTATGTTATTAGCGTTGTATTTACGGACTACGTGGGTGAACTAGTTTGGTTGTGTGCAGTGTAAAAATATGCAATAACACGGCTTGTGTTTTTATGTTCTAGATTATAATTTTACAACTGTGTTAGGATAGGTGAGTGATGTAGGCTGGATGTGTTTCGAATTACACCAAAATTCAGGTTATGTCACTGTTGTAGGAATGGTACTGTGTTGTAACCTGGGGAACCCCTCCCGGTATGCTCCCTGACAGGGGATCTAACCTGATACCTTGGTGCAGGGGTCAGGAACCTTTCTGGCTGAGAGAGCCATGAACACCACATATTTTAAAATGTAATTCCGTGAGAGCCATACAATGAACTGTGTACATTACACATTATCCAATAAAAATTTGGTGTTCTCCCAGAGAACAGCTGTGATTGGCTCCAGCCACCCGCAACCATGAACATGAGTGGTAGGAAATGAATGGATTGTAATACATGAGAATGTTTTATATATTTTTTTTCTTTTTTTTTTTTTCTTTTCTTTTCATTTTTCTGAAGCTGGAAACAGGGAGAGACAGTCAGACAGACTCCCACATGCGCCCGACCGGGATCCACCCGGCACGCCCACCAGGGGCGACGCTCTGCCCACCAGGGGGCGATGCTCTGCCCATCCTGGGCGTCGCCATGTTGCGACCAGAGCCACTCTAGCGCCTGAGGCAGAGGCCACAGAGCCATCCCCAGCGCCCGGGCCATCTTTGCTCCAATGGAGCCTTGGCTGCGGGAGGGGAAGAGAGAGACAGAGAGGAAAGCGCGGAGGAGGGGTGGAGAAGCAAATGGGCGCTTCTCCTGTGTGCCCTGGCCGGGAATCGAACCCGGGTCCTCCGCACGCTAGGCCGACGCTCTACCGCTGAGCCAACCGGCCAGGGCCGAGAATGTTTTATATTTTTAACGTTATTATTTTTTTATTAAAGATTTGTCTGCGAGCCAGATGCAGCCATCAAAAGAGCCACACCTGGCTCGCAAGCCATAGGTTCCTGACCCCTGCCTTGGTGGATTAGGACGATGCTCTAACCAACAGAGCTACCTGGCTAGGGCCCAGCAAAACTTTTGACCCTATATTGGTGGTATGAAAGATAATAGGATTGGTAATCCGGACAGAGGGCTGTGCTTTCTCAAGTGACACCACACTGGAAACCACCTGTGCTAGAGACCTGGCCTGGCCAGCAGTACAGCTTTGAAGCGTTAATGGGGAAGGCAAAAATCTAGGACAAACACACAGGGGACTTTTCTGAAGGTCAAAAAAGCAACAATAAATACCATGCCCAGAAAAGCTTTTAAATCTGACCTTTTCCTCTGCTGAAGCCATTCGCCTTCCAGCATCTTCAATCTAATAGACTGAAGTGGGCTGAAATGGCTCTTAGGAGAGAACTGGGGCTAGCCTTTTCCTTAATGCTGCCTCTTCAACACTACTCTAGCAGCAGCAGCATTACTGGTAATTACATCATTATACCATAATGGAACACCTGCGGTGCGAGTGAAGCAGCCCAGCAGCTCCCCAGCAAAGGAGAGGAGAAAAGGGCTCCCACTTCACTGTTCAATTTCCATTAACTCTTCAGGTTCTGGTTTATTCTCAAAGGCAAACCACCTTAGGACATTTTACAATCTTAACACACAGATCACGGAGGTAGAGCTTAGTTGAAGACCAGGAGCAAAGTTAATGCAAGTGGTATGGTGGAAAGTCTCCCTACAGTAAGAATCAGGAGACTAGGCACTGCTCTGATTTTGCTGTGAATACCTTATATGACCTTGGTGAAATCATCTGCCTCTTTTAAGTTTCAGTTTCTTCATCCATAAAGTACAGGAAAGCTGCAGGTGGAGGTTCCCAAAATGTTCCTGAGGGCAGTTTGGGATTGGGCGAGGGATCACAAGTGTATCCCAAGCTCTAACATTCTATTACCTAAAAAGACTTCACGAACAGGGGAGGTGGGAGTGGAGTAAAATATGGAAAATCAATTCTATTTGGCCTTCATCAGTTAATTAGATGAGGATTTCTGCCTCTACTCTGATCTGTGTATCAGTGTCTAATCATCTTCATCGACACCCATGGGAACTTTTCAAAAGACCAAGCTCAGAACTCATTACTGAATCACAGAAAGTCACCCCAAAGGGAAAAAGAACATGGCAGTACAAGGTGTACTGGGACAGAAGTGAGGCAATCGAAGTTCTGGCCATCAGACTCCTTCTGTGACCATGTGTCTGTCATTTAACCTTGGCCAACTCATCTTTAAGACAGTGGCGAAGGGAAGAGGGGTTAGAATTAGATCCTTTCAGCTCAAGCAGTCCACGATTTTGCTCTTTATCCAAGTTTCAAATGCTACTACTGAAACTGGGGCATGTGGGGTTGAGTGGAGGTTGGCATAAACAACATGCTAAGAGTGCCAAATCCTGCAAGACAGAGATGAGTTTTCTTATGACATTTGAAAGGTTTTCTCATTAGATATAATTATCTAACAGGCCTCAAGGCAAGAACGAAAATATAAAATATTGCATATTAATTATTATATACCTTAGAATCTTCCTTTTCTAGTGCCCCAAAAGGAAGAATGTAAAAATGTGTTTTCTGCAGTTGTCTTTTGGTCTTCATATAGAAGGTATGAGACTTTGGTTTCCAGCAATAATGTGGTTTAGATCCATCCCCCCAAAAAACAAAAAAGCTAAATAAATTATTCATAAAAATTAATTTTTTCCTGTCTTTTTCAAGTGACAGGAGGGGAGATAGTGAGACAGACTCCCACATGTGCCCCTGCCAGGATCCACCCTGCAACCCCCATCTGGGGCCATGGTTGCAACCGAGCTATTTTTAGCACCTGAGGTGGAGGCTCCATGGAGCATCCTCACGGCTCCGGGCCAATGTGATCGAACCAATCTAGCCATGGCTGTAGGAGAGGAAGAGGGAGAGAAGGAGGGAAGGGGAGGGGTGGTGAAGCAGATGGTTGCTTCTCCTGTGTGCTCTGACTAGGAATTGAACCTGGGACATCTACATGATGGGCTGATGCTCTACCACTGAGCTAACCAGCCAGGGCCCAAAATTAATTTTTAAAACATATCACGCTGAACTGTCAGGAAAGTAAGAAACTGCCTGACCAGGCAGTAGCTCAGTGGATAGAATGTTGGGCTGGGGTGCAGAGGACCCAGGTTCGAAACCCCGAGGTCACCAGCTTGAGCACAGGCTTACCAGCTTGAGCATGGGGTTGCTGGCTTGATCATGGGGTCACTCGCTCTGCTATAGACCCCCCCCCCCGTCAAGGCACATATGAGAAGCAATCAAAGAACTAAAGTGCCGCAACTACACATTGATGCTTCTCATCTGCCTTCCTGTCTGTCTGTCCCTATTTGTCCCTCTCTGTCACCAAAAACAACAAAAAACAAAACAACAACAATAAAGTAAGGAAGAAATCTGCATAGAACAAAAGTTAAATAAAATGAAAATCAGGTGGAAACAACCCGAATGTCCATCCACCATGGAAGGATAAACAAAATGTGGTTTATACATACGAAATATTATTCCGCCTTAAAAAGGAAATTCTGAAACATTCTACAACATGGATGAACTTGGAAGACATTATACTAAGTGAAATAAGCCAGACATAAAATGGTAATTCTCTATGATTCCACTTATATGAGAGGTATCTAGAGTTGTCAAAATCATAGACCAAAAGTAGAATGGTGACTGCCAGGGCCTGGGGTAGAGGGCCATGAAGGTGACTGTTAAGAAGTACAGCATTTCAGTTTGGGAGACTGAAGAGTTCTGCAGATGTATGGTGGTGACAGCTACACAACAATGTAAAATGTACCTAATGCCATTAAATTGTATACTTAAAGATGGTTTAAATGGTGAATTTTGTGTTATATATTTTTTTCCACAATAAAAAAAAGTTGCTATGGATGTTGATGAAGATGACCTTTTTCCCTGTGGCTATGTAACAAACACTAGTGACCAGTCGGGGTATGGGTAACAAAAGAAAAAGCCCAGGGCCCGTCTTTAGTAGACAGCTTATATGAAACCCTTTTATGAACTTGGAATACCAATGGACTATACCCCTCAGTGAAGAGATGAATCATAAATAAATCTTTAGTGGCAAAAGGAGTCATAAAGAAAAGGTCCTATCTTACCTAAAACTAATGTAAACTATAATTGAAAAAAAAAAAGAAAATGTCTGCCTAGCCTATGGTGGCACAGTGGATAGAGCATTGACGTGGAATGCTGGTTGCTGGTTCAAAACCCTAGGCTCGCCTGGTCAAGGTACATGAAGCAAGCAAGCAATGAACAACTAAAGTGAAACAACTATACTCCTTGCTCCCTGCCCCTCCTCTCTCTGTAAAGTCAATCAATCAATATTATTTATTTACTTACTTTTATTTTTTTAGGTGAGAGGAGGGCAGATAGTGAGGCAGAATCCTGCATGCGCCCTGGTCAGGATCCACCCAGTAACCCCTGGGTGATCTGTGACCAGTGCTCGAGTACTGAGCTATTTTTAGCACCTGAGGTTGATGCCCTCCAACGGAGCTATCCTTAGTACCCGGCACCATGCTCAAACCTATTGAATCACTATTTTCTCTTGTGTGCCCTACCCGGGGATCAAATCTGGGATGTCCATATGCAAGGCCAATGTTCTATCCACTGAACCAACTGGCCAGGTCCAATAAATAAACTTTTTTAAAAATCTAAAAAAGAGCCCTGGCTAGTTGGCTCAGTGATAGAGCATTGGCCTGGCATGTGGAAGTCCCAAGTTCGATTCCCAGCCAGGGCACACAGGAGAAGCACCCATCTGCTTCTCCATCCTTCCCCCTCTCCTTTCTCTCTATCTCTCTCTTCCCCTCCCACAGCCAAGGCTCCATGGGAGCAAAGTTGGCCTGGGTGCTAAAGATGGCTCCATGGCCTCCATCTCAGGTGCTAGAATGGCTCCGGTTGCAGCGGAGCAATGCCCCAGATGGGCCAAGCATCACCCCCTCGTGGGCATGCCAGTTGGATCCCGGTCGGGTGCATAAGGGAGTCTGTCTGTCTGCTGCCCCCCTCCACTTCTCACTTCAGAAAAATACCAAAAAAAAAAAAAATCTCAAAATAGAAAAGAAAATGTTCTATTTTAGCCAGTAGAAAAGAAAAAATATCTTTTCTAAAAGCTGGCTCTAATGCAGGTTTTTACAAAATCTGTGCACCCTCAGAAGAACATCTAAAAGTAGTTCAATTTGTAATATTTTCAGGCAATTGGCACTAGTAACTCTTTATTATCCTTTCTGGTGGAATAAAAGTTTAACCTAGGTCTCAAACAATTTTCACAGATAAAATCTTAAGGGGCCCTTGCCAGGTAGTTCCATTGGTTACAGCATCATCCCGACATGCCAAGGCTGTGGGTTTGATCTCCTCAGTCAGGGCACATACAGGAATCAACCAATGCCAGCATGAGTAAGTGGAACAACAAATCAATGTTTCTCTCTCTCTCTCCCGCCTATATCTTTATCTGAAAATCAATTTAAAAAAAAAGTCCTGAGGAATATTTGATCTTAAAACAAACAACAAAACAAAACACACAAACCCAGAAATAAGTCACATGAGTGACAGTCATAAAATAATCAGGCAGTAAAATCAGATTCTCAAAAATGTCAGATAGTGGAATTCAAGACAGACTAAAAAATATTTATCATTATATTTTAAGATTTAAGAGAGGCCTGAAAAAATTAATAAGGAACAAGAGAGTATATAAAATGAACCAAGATATGTAAAAACAAACAAAACAGAGCTTTCAGAAATGAAAATTATAAATGAAATAAAAAAATCAGTAAGGTTAAACAGCCCTTTAGAGAAACACAGAGAAACATCGATGTGTTATTTCACTTATTCATGCCATCATTGGTTGATTCTTATAAATGCCCTGACTGGGGATCAAACCCACAATCTCGGCATGTTGGACAACAGTCTAACCAACTGAGCTACTTCATCTGGGGCCTACAAATTCCTTTTAAAAAATACTTATTTATTCCAACATTTATGAAGCCCCTACTATGTACCAGGCACTCAATTTAGTGCTGGGAATACACAGATGAATCAAGTGTCTGTTCTCCAGTAGAATGAGAAATACATTTTTTATTTTTATTTATTTATTTATTATTTATTTATTATTATATTTTTTAATTTAATTTTTCCGAAGCCGGAAACGGGGAGAGATAGTCAGACAGACTCCCGCATGCGCCCGACCGGGATCCACCCGGCACACCCACCAGGGGCGACGCTCTGCCCACCAGGGGACAATGCTCTGCCCCTCTGGGGCGTCGCTCTGCCGCAACCAGAGCCACTCTAGGTCCTGGGGCAGAGGCCAAGGAGCCATCCCCAGCGCCCGGGCCATCCTCGCTCCAATGGAGCCCTGGCTGCGGGAGAGGAAGAGAGAGACAGAGAGGAAGGAGGGGGTGGGGGTGGAGAAGCAAATGGGCGCCTCTCCTATGTGCCCTGGCCGGGAATCGAACCCGGGTCCCCCGCACACCAGGCCGACGCTCTACCGCTGAGCCAACCGACCAGGGCCGAGAAATACATTTTTTAAAAAAGCTATAAACAGAGGTTTGAGTGGTGTGGTAGGTGTAAGAGCCCAGAGAAAGTACCTGGAGATCTGAGGGAAAACTCTCAAACATTTAACATGGATTTATAAGTACCCGCTGTATTCCAGAATCAGGAGATGCTTGGGCAGAGACATTTGAGTTAAGTCTTACTAAGCAGATGTGAGGGTGAAGTCAGGCCAAGGATATTCAGAGCAATGAGAAAGAAGAAGAATACGAAGTTCAGCAGAAAATGTGATTTGCTCAAAGTCAAAAAGCTTGGGTAAAGACTAGAATGTACATTCTTAGTGTCTTTTCCAAATTGCTTCTTGGCATTCCTTCCCCTCGGACCCTATTTACTCCCATACAGATCCCTGTCTAGATCAATGGCTTTTGACCACAGGCCAACAAGAAATTCTTTTAAAATTGCAGTACAGTACCCACAAATTTAACTTAAAAGTTTCATGAGATACCCTTACTGGATGCAATGCATGCTACTCTATTCTATTTCATTTTTAAAGATGCTTCTTGCAATTCACTACCACTGACTTCACCACTCACTAATAGCTCTCAATCCCATTTTGTAAAATGCTTATTGCTTGTAATGGTTTATAATGTACTTCTCTCTGTGAAAATTAATAAACAGAAACCTCACTTAAAATGGAGTCAGAAGGCTAGAAGAGAACTGTCATGCATGTGTCACTCAAGGCACACTATGACCCCAACAGAAAGAGAAGTATCTTGCATCTCCACAGGAATTGATACTACATTACTACCCCAGCAGGAGGAAGAAAAGATTCCTCCTTATCCAGTAACAGCTCAGCCCATGAGAGATGGCCATCACCCAGCCAATGAAAAGTGACAGCACTTCGGACTTTCAGTTTCCTCCATGAAAGAGTGTCCCTCTCCTTTGTTTTTCTGGACTTGTATACGGTCCACCATTCGAGAGCAGGTCCTGAGAATTCCAAAGAATTACAATTCTTTGTTATCTAGAAGAAAACTACTTTGCTGGACAAAAATCTGGCTATTTGTTTAAAGTCAACATTATCTGGTGGCTGGTAAGGAGATTCAGAAAAGACCTTGAACAACTCAGAGGCTGGTGAGTCAACAGGTGCAGTTCCCACAGAGCCCAAGCCCACTGAACTCACTGCTGTCTCGCTGACCCTGGAGTTGGAGAGTGTTTTTCTCCTGGATCTGTGCTTCAGCTTCTGCTTTTGCTGTCATTGCATTTTGAAGCTGCCTATGCTTTATTTGGGATATCGTTGAAAACTTCATCCTTTTCTGGTTAAGGTCTTGTTTTGCTCCCGAGAACCCAACTGACCCTTTTCACATCAGGTTGCTCCAATGGAACTGTGCTGGCCTTAGGTCTCACTGCTTTTGAAAGTGGAACTATGCTGGTATTTGGCCTGTGGGTGGGTTAGACTTTTGCTCTAGAGAAAAAGCCTCTGAAAAATGGGATCTCAAATATCTCAGCGCTTTAAGGGTGCCTCCTTCTGAGACTCTGACTGATTTTATGATTAGAAATCATGGCTCCCCCTGATGCACATTTCTAAGTAAACAGAACCATGTGACCAAAAGCAATTCAGAATACCAATGGTCACTGTGGGTAACTTTTTAACCCCCCAGACATATTTGCCTTAAAACCAAATTAGCCTGACCTGTAGTGGCCCAGTGGATAAAGCGTCGACCTGGAAATGCTGAGGTCGCCAGTTCGAAACCCTGGGCTTGCCTGGTCAAGGCACATATGGGAGTTGATGCTTCCAGCTCCTCCCCCCCTTCTCTCTCTCTGTCTCTCCCCTCTCTCTCTCTTCTCTCTCTCTCACTCTCTCTCTCTCTCTCCCTCTCCTCTCTAAAAAATTGAATAAATAAAAAATAAATAAAAATTAAAAAACAAAAAAACAAAACAAAAAAAACCAAATTAGACAACCATAGCTCTGAAGTTGTCAAAACTGAACGGAATGTCTATTTTGATTGGCGTTTTAAAGCTTCCAAAAATTACCAGGAGTCCAAAAGTGCCTCTCGGCAAAATAAAAATTTAAGATGAACTGAGGTAAACAAATGATTAAAGAAAAAAATGGCTCTTGACACCTCAAGCTCCTTTCCCCCAGCTCCTTGGTCTTGGGCTCCCCCCCCTCTGACATCACTTCCTTCTTCTCTGAACCTCTGTCCACTTCCTTCTTCTCTGAACCTATCAGAGCCTGTCCCTTTCCAATTAAGCCGCCTGAAGATTCAAAAGACTAAACTCCTAATTTCTTGTAGTCCCTGGACTAAGACTGAACTGCAAACCATAGTCAAAGATTTCCCCAGTGCTCGCTTCGGCAGCACATATACTAAAATTGGAACGATACAGAGAAGATTAGCATGGCCCCTGCGCAAAGATTTCCCCAAAGAAACTAAGGTTCCCTACAGATTTGTTGAGGAATTTAATACAGTCATTCAAACTCACCAACCTGGTTTCTCTGACTCCTATCAGCTAGCTCAGGGATAGTAAACCTTTTTATACCTACCGCCCACTTTTGTTATCTCTGTTAGTAGTCAAATTTTCTAACCGCCCATCAGTTCCACAGTAATGGTGATTTATAAAGTAGGGAAGTAACTTTACTTTATAAAATTTATAAAGCAGAGTTATAGCAAGTTAAAGCATATAATAATAACTACCAAGTACTTTATGTCGGATTTTTGCTAAGTTTGGCAGAATAAATCTTTATAAAACAACTTATAGTTAAATCTATCTTTTTATTTATACTTTGGTTGCTCCGCTACCACCCACCATGAAAGCTGGAACGCCCACTAGTGGGCAGTAGGGACCAGACTGACTACCACCGAGCTAGCTCATGTGCTTGTTGGTGAAGGCCGGGCTCACGACTGGATGGAAACTGCTGACTGGGGAAATCCTGAAAGGTCTCTAAAATTACAAGTGGGAGGTCAATCAATCTGCTTACCTGTGATATGATCAGGCTCATGCAATCACTAAGCAACTTCATGTAGCAACTCCAAGGGCTTTCCCAAAGCCTTCTGTTTGGGAAAAAAAATTTTCAGGCTTGCTCATAAAAATATGACAAACCTGTTCATGACTATCATATTCATTTCAGACTGTTTTCAAAGAAAACTCTAGTCTTCCTTCAGATGTTGATTCCACTTGGGCAGCTCTTAACATAATTATTATTTTTTTAACATAATTATTGATGGGCTGAACTAAGTCCTTTCTCTTTTAGTTAAAAAGACCAGGATGGAATGGGAGACCATGTCCACTATAGATCTGGTCAATTTAGCAAATCCCTTTTTGTTTAGGCCTTTGAGAGGGAGAGTCACCCCTTTCTCCTTAGTTGTTCCATCCCCTACTCATTGATGAGGTCAAGATTTCTTAGAAAAGGATCATGCTGGAATTTCTTTCTTCCAAAAGGGGAAAATAATTCTAGAATCTGACACTATCCATAAAAATAGCCAATCAGGTGAAATGAATGATCCGTCGACACTTAGTCCGTTTCTAATGACATTATAGCTAAATCCCAGAGCCCTGATCATTTATTCCTACTGGAAAAGCTACCCTCCTGTTTATGGGCAAAATCTCCAGATAATACTGGCAGAATCCACAGTGCATGTCCTATCATATTCAAATCCCTCAAAACTCCTTCCCAGAATCAATCAATACCACATAAGAAGCCCTTCAAAGTGGAAAGTCTGTATACTTCAAAATACAAAGCCTGAAGACTACAAGACTCAGAGCCTCATTATCCCATGCACTAGTCCCTGTTGTACTATTTTACTAGGAGAAAACCCAAGAGCCGGGGGAGGTTTGTTTGTCCAGGGCCTCCGAGCAATAAGCAGTACTGGTATCTTCTGACACCCTGTTGTTCCTAACCCTCATACCCTACTAGAATCTATCCCAACTGAAAGCGAATTCTTTACTAGAATTGATTTCTGTAGTGCATCCTCTGGCATTTCAGTTTTGTTTTGTTTTGTGCCTTCACTTGGGAAGGAAAAAAATTCATGTGAAGAGTAATGCCTCAGGGTTTTACTGAGAGTCCTTATTTTTCACAAATCCTGAAGGCTAATAATACAGGTGATACAAAGTTCCTTAGGGGGTTCTACTTTGTTTCAATATGTGGGTGACATGCTACTTTGCTCTTCTTCCCAGGTCTCCTCACAGGAAGACAGAATCCACTTGAAGCTTTCAGCCTTTAAGAGACATAAAGTTGCCAAGGAAAAATGCAGTTTGCCCAAATCCAAGTTCTATATTTAGGGAATCTGGTATCAGAAAAAGGACTGCACCTAGATTCACATAGACTTTATGGTTTCCTAAGTTTCCCCAAACCCAAAACTCTGAGATTTTCCCAGGGTAGTTTGTTATTGCTGAAATAGGATCCTAAATCTCTCCCTTATGGCCAAACCTCTGAAGGTTTTATAACAATCCCCCCCCACACACACACACACACACTGGATTTTATGGAAACAACAAGATGATATAACCTTCAAAGAGAATTTAATGAACCTATATGCTCTTGGGCATCTCAATCACCAAATCCTCTTTTCTATTTAAATATGAACAGGAAGAGCATGTTCTTGGGGTACTCACCCAGAACAGGGGGGCATCATCCACCATAATGTTAATACCTATAGCCGGCAACTGAACCTCATGGCATGGTGATATCCCTTGTCTTAAAGCCATTGATTAAAGCCACTGAGGAGAATGCTGTGGGATCCTTTTAATCATCTTTGTATTCCAAGTAGAAGCCCTCCTGAATTCTCCTCAGGATGAACATTTTTCAGAGTTGCTTTACCTCCTATGAAGTACTTTTTCTTTAAATGGAAATTTAGTTTTTTGCATAACCAGTGCACATGTAGGGCTCATTAAAAATAACAGCTCTTGCCTGACCAGACACTGGTGCAGTGGATAGAGTGTCAGACTGGGATGCAGAGGACCCAGGTTCAAAACCTCAAGGTCATCGGCTTGAGCGCAGGCTCACCAGCTTGAGTGTGGGGGTCTCTGGCTTGAACCCCAAGGTCGCTGGCTTGAGCCCCAACACTGCTGGCTTGCAGCCCAAGGTCGCTGGCTTGAGCAAGGGGGCCACTCACTCTGCTGTAGCCCTCCGGTCAAGGTACATATGAGAAAGTAATCAATGAACAACTAAGGTGCCACAACGAAGAATTGATGCTTCTCATCTCTCTCCCTTCTTGTCTGTCCCTATCTGTTCCTCTCTCTGTCTCTCTCTCTCTCTATTACAAAATAAAATAAAAACAGATTTCTATTTAACTCTTTTTTGTTATTTTTATTATTTGCCTTTTTCTTTTTAATTGAATTTATGGGGTGACTGGTTATTAAAATTATATAGGTTTCAGGTGTACAATTCTATAATACATCATCTACATATTGTGTTGTGTGTTCCCCACCCCAAGTCAAGTCTACTTCCATTTTGATTTATCCCCTCTTTACTCTCTTCTACTTCCCCTCACTCCCCTTTCCCCCTGGTAAACACCAGTCAGTGTTTCGGGTTTCTTTGGATATATTCCCAGAAATGGAATCGCTGGATCAAAAGCCAGTTCCATTTTCAGTTTTTTAAGGAAACTCCATACTGTTTTCCACAGTGGCTGCACCAGTCTGCATTCCCACCGACAGTGTATGAAGGTTTCCTTTTCTCCACATCCTCCCCAATTGTTTTTTGTTTGTTTGTTTTTACAGAGACACAGAGAGAGAGAGTCAGAGAGAGGGATAGATAGGGATAGACAGACAGGAACGGAGAGATGAGAAGCATCCACATTAGTTTTTCGTTGCGACTTCTTAGTTGTTCATTGATTGCTTTCTCATATGTGCCTTGACCGTGGGCCTTCAGCAGACTGAGTAACCCCTTGCTGGAGCCAGCGACCTTGGGTCCAAGCTGGTGAGCTTTTTGCTCAAGCCAGATGAACCCACACTCAAGCTGGCGACCTTGGGGTCTCGAACCTGGGTCCTTCCACATCCCAGTCCAAAGCTCTATCCACTGCGCCACCGCCTGGTCAGGCTGTTGTTTGTTGATTTAATGACAGCCATTCTGACAGGTGTGAGGTGACATCTCACTGTGTCTATTGGCCATCTGTATGTCCTCTTTGAAATCCTTTTGTTAACTGCTCCTCACATAACTTGTTCACACTGTAGTAACTTTAACCCTGATACTCTTCTCTCCTCAGTTACTGATGAAGCCCCTCATGACTACTTAACACTGATGGTTCACCTCCTGACCCTCACCATCTATCTCTGCAGGAAACTCCTTGAGTAACAATGGTTGTTACTTCAAAGGTAACAATGGCAAATACTGTGTAGGATATGTAACACCAATACCCTTTGATGTACCTGATGCAGCACCTTTGCCTTTAGCTACTATGGCCCAACAAGCCAAACTATATGCACTCACACAGGCCTGCACCCTAGCCAAGGGCAAAACTGCCAACGTTTATATAGATAGTAGATATGCTATCCAAGTAGCTCATGTTTTTGGAATGTTGTGGAAGCAAAGTGACTTCCTTACTTCTAGCAGAAATAAAATGAAAAATGGCCAGTATGCTAAGGAATTGCTGGATGCTGGACTTTCACCTGCTGCTCCAGCTCTTACTAAGATCCCAGGGCATTCTAAAGTTGATTTTCTTGAAGCTAAAGGAAATCACCTGCTGACACTGTTGGGCAAATGAGTTCGTAAAGTATGATTTTTGAGTTCGCTCACTTTTATTGTTAAAAATGGCACTGGGCAGTGCCAAGTATATGGTCTGTGAAATTGCAAATTACCTTCCTGCTTGGGAAGGGCCATTGTTTTGCTAATGAGTGCTGAAGGAGAAGGCAGTTTGTGCAGAGGAGAAGGAGAAGGGAAGAGAGAAGCCAAAATGGCAGGGAAGGAGAGAGAAGCCAGTTTTGCTGAGTAAGAAGCCATGTTGGCAGATGGGGAACCAGAGGTGAGGGGCTTTGGGACTGGTGAGGCCTTTGATTTTAGGAGGAACCAGAGAAGATTCTCCGGGTTGTGGAATTGGATGTGTCAGTGGCTGTGTGCGCCCTGTGTGTGTTTCTTGTCGGCCAGTACGAGACCTGTATAAAGGAATGGCCCACCATCCTCTGGCTCCACTGTTTCTTTACCATCTGCCTGAATTCAACGGGAACCTGCATGTGAATGGCCACAGTGGTGGCGGCCCCTGGCCTTACACACTCCCACAAGAAATGGTGCCTTTAAAGGACCAACCTTCAGCCTGGTTCAAAGATATTTCCCCAAATAATAACTTTAAAGAACTGGCTAGAGGAGCCCAACAATGTTGGCTTCATAAAAGGAAAAACAAGATTGGAAATCCAACAATTGTTGGTTTGATAAAAAGAGAAAGCTCTGGTTGGCCCAAATAACAACTCAGTCCTCTGGTTGTATAATAATTTCCACTCCAGACTACTGTATATGCATTCAATTATTGGTCCCCTGAAAAATGATAGCATCCATGAATCAATATTGGTGGGGATAAAAGTACCTTCCGAAAGGCCGTCCCCACTACTCCCAGACACTTTAAATTCCCTAATGGGCTACTTTAGGTTTGGGAAATGGATTTCACACAGTTTCCCCTGCCTCATGGATATAAGTATGTTCTAGTCATGATCTACATGTTTTTTCACTGGAGTTCCGCTTTCCCTTTGGAAAAGCCTGTAGACAGGCTACTGCCTCTTCAATGGCTAAACATTTCTTTAGAAAACAGTATCTTTACCAAGGGAACCCTGTTGGAAACTCCAAGCTGACAGGGTCCTTGCGGTTTAGATTTTTGGGGGACAGAGGTGTGGGGGACCGGCAGTAAGCTGACAAGATCCTTGCTGCCCATCCCCCCACCTCACTTGCTTAAGTTGCTGAAGGCTAAGTTTTCCCCACACCTCTATGTTAGCTGTGATGCTGGACTGTTTCTACTGTCCTATCCCCCATGTCCCTTGGATAGACTGGAGGCAGTTTTCTTTTTATTTTTTGTTTTGTGAAGTTAAGCTGTTATGTCCGGTGGAGGGTTTTCTGCACTTGGGAAAATTCTTGGGTTGCCTTGGAAATGTGACTTTGTTTTAAAGATCTCTTTAATTTGCCAATGACTTTACTCTGCCCTATAAATAAAGTGATTTGGGGGTGGAGACTCTTTCTTGCAAGCTAAAGGCATTGCAACCAGACCCCATCCTTTTTCTGAGTTTATTTCTCCATTCTGCACCATTCTCACTCAGGATCTGGACAATTACTAGCCCCGCTGGTTTGTGGCAGAACCTCTCAAACTCCACAGTGACTGGAGAACCCATTTTACTGGTCAGGTACTTTGACAAGTCTATGCTGTTTGACTGGTTTTATAACATTTAAACTGTACTTGCCACCCTTAATTCTTAGGTTTAGTTGAACACACTAATGGCATTATTAAGATGCAACTGGCAAAATCTGCAGACCCTTCAAATATCACAGCCATAAGCAGTGCTGTTGGTTCTTCTAAATCTGAACTCTACTCCCTTTGATACCCTAAACTCTCATTCTTTGAAATAGTCACAGAGTGTCCTGGGCACATGGACCCTGTCTCTTATAATCTGCAGCTTATAAAAGTAGTTATACCTCAATATTGTCAAAGATGAAGACTTTAAGCAACACACTTTGCAATCTGAAAATTTTGTCTAGTAAGAAAGACACTTCCAGAAAGACAGTCTTTAAATTCACTGGTAAAGCCCCCTATCAATCCTGCTAACTAACCTTTGAGCTGCCAAACTCCAGGGAATGAACTTCTGGAGTCATGGGACACATCTAAAGAAAGCAACCAATCCTGACTGGTCCTTTACTCTGTCTGGTGACCCAAAGGTGAAGACTTTCTGAAATTGAAGCAGACACCACTTGATGAGACAGTTTTCTCAAGATGTCCGAACCAGGCCAATTAGAAGGTTTATACTGCACAGAAGTCTCTCTTTCATCCAGATTATTAGCTGACACTGGATTTTTATCCAAATTCATTGTCTCTGAATTTTTAGCCTATAGGTCGTATTACCGATAAGACATTTTTGTACCAGTTTTTTAAATAATTATACTATTTAATTCCTTCATGTTTATTTCTGCATTGTATCTTCCCAAAACACTTGTTTAAATATTTAAGTTCTGAGTGTATCTTTGTCCTAATCACTATTCTAAGATACACATAAGCAATGCCCAAGACATCTCCCTTCTTACCTGTCCTTGTTACTCACATGTGACCACAATAGGTTTCCAATCTGTGCAGCATTTTCCCTCCAATATGGGCCATGACAACCTGGAGAGGTTCTTCCCAGTGAGGCAGGAGAGCAAGAAGATAGGAAAATTCCTTGGCAAACAGAATGAAAAACTGAGAAAAACAGCTGACCAGACTGGCCCAGCAGCCAGATGCAGAATGTCACCTCCCTAGAGATAAGATCAAGGCCTCAGTTGTATTTTATCTCTGTACACCAGGTGGCATGCCAACACCAGCTACAATGACTAATGACCCCCCTTCCCTGGGGCTAAGTAATGTAAACACTAAATCCTCCCCTAAACTCCCAGTCTTTAAAACCCTGCAACACAAAAGATCCAATGCTCACCCTTCTGGGGAGTGTGCCATGCCCTTCTCTTCCCCGTTTCCCTCTACTACTCCCCATCAGGCATGTATTTCCTAAACACTAAGGATCCCTATGAGACTTACAAGACTTTCAACCAGGGGAGCAATGGGCAGCAGCAGCTAACCCCCTGAACCTGTGTTAAGGCCCCCTTTCCTCTGACTTCTCAGTGAGCCAAAGCAGCCCCACCTAGGCTCTCCTATTGTTTTTTCTATTCTGAACCCTTCCTTGTTTCACTGTCACCAGCTTTAATAATCGGTACACTCAAAATTAGCTGGACTCCTGCTGTGAAATTTTTCCTATACAAAGTCAAGAACCTCATATTACAGGCCGACCCTAGGCAGACCCAAAGGGCCGGCCAGGTCTCCTGTCCAGTAACAGCATCCAGGGAGAAAAGACCACTGAAGCCAGAAAAACCAAACTCTTGCTTTCAAAGATTTTGATCAAAAGGGGGAAATGTGAAAATTAGTAGGAAGCCAGAAGAGAGAACTCTCATGCGTGTGTCAATCAGCACATACTACTAACCCCAACAGGAAGTGTACCTTGCACCTCTGACATGAAGTGATACTACGTTACTACCCCAGCAGGAGGAAGAAAAGATTTCTCCTTGCCCAGTGTAAAGCCAGTAGCCATGGCCACCGTCACAGCTGCTTGGCCCATGCAGGTTCGCATTGGATTCAGACAATCGGTAAAGAAACAACGGAGCCAAAAACTGATGGGCCAACATCTTTAATCCTAGCTTGCACCCGGGGGGCAAGTAAAAACATACACTGGGCTCCAAAACCCACTCTTTCAGTGCTCACAAAGCTACTGACTTATCCGAGTTTCCTAGAATTAAAGGTTTCTAGCTCACCAGACTTATTCACCTCTGTTCCCCATCTCCTTCCTTCTCCCTGAACAAACTCTGCACAAACTGGCTTTTCCTTCAGCATTCTGTCATCTTGGCTGCTTCTCCTGGCCTCCTCCATGTGGCCTTTCTCTGCTCTCTGCTCTCTAATGCTAATCTCAAGAACTAAGAGAGCAAGCTTCCATTCTGCCTCCATTTTATAGTGTAGAAATCAAAATCTTTAATCCAATATACAAAATAGGGAAGTCTCTGATACAAAGTCACTTATCTGAGACATAATGGGATTGTACCACCCCACATCAAAAAGGGTGGGGAAGGCTTAGTCCTAAAACCAAGCCCAAGGCTACAAGGATCCTGCCTGCCCACAGCCTGCCCCCAACACACATTAATATCACCTGGGTGACGGCTTCCACGTGGGCAGCGCCATCTTTAACAAAGTGAGCACAATATATTTTATCTGCCCAACACCCAGTAACAGCTCAGCCAGTGGGAGACTGCCATGACTCAACCAAAAGTCACTATACTTCACACTTTGTTCCTTTCAATGGACTCTTCATTTCCATCAGCCCTTCCCAGGTCCATAAGAAAGCATTCCTCCTCTTTGTTTCTTTGGACTTGCATATGGTTAACCATTAGACCACATGTCCTAACCTGCAATTCTTTGTTCTTCCCAAATAAACACATTTAGCTGCGGAAATAGCTGGCTGGCTATTTATTCAAGGTCAGTATCTCCATTGCTTTTCCCAACTGGAATTCCACTTCTAGCTTCTTGTCAGTCCAGGAAAAGTCCCCTTCAGACATACTACCGAGCAACTGCTGTGTCCAAAGGAAACACTGTGCTAGGCCTCCAGTTTGCGGTATGTGGCTAAGTTCTCCCAAACACAAAAGAACATGAACCAAGGCTATTGCCAAACTTTCCTGGATAACTTTCCCCAAACTAACATTTTTACTACAAATCTACTGACTACTTAGATAGCTAGATACAGGTGAGATTTGGATATGTGAATGCTGGGAAAACCTTCCTAGGTGATAGTGACTTGATGATTGGAGGTCTCTTCCACTCTTACAAAATGCGCACCTGCTCAGGAAAGGAAGTTCAGCAAAGGAGTAGACACAGACAAGAGAAGTGCAACCTCAGAAAAGTAAAGGGACTTGCCAGCTATTCTTGCAAGGATTAGAATCCAACTCATCTTTAGAAATGTTCACCTGAAACCTATGTACTCTTATTGATCAATGTCACCCTGCTAAAGTTAATTTTCTAAATTAAAAAAAAAAAAAAAAAAAAAAAGGAATCCAACTCATTTGATTCCCAGTCTATTTCAGAAAGCTGCCACCAGGAAAAGAAAGTGACCCTTCTCCTTTTTCATTGACCTTTTCCTTATCAGAAATTCCCCAGGGGCCTTGGCTTACTAAATGCTAATTAGATTTCCTCCACCTGCTCTGGGATTTAGAGGGCAGTGCTAATGCAGTGCCCTCCTCAGCTAACAAAGCCACTGGCATTCCTGGTATGCAGGGGCTGACCTCCTGTTCTTCAGTCAACAGCAATTAAACAGCTCCTATCCGAAGCCCTAAGGAGGAAGGCTGAGAAGGGAGGGGTGCTCCTTTATCCAAAAAGTAAAGTACAGCCAGTGATGGGGATTGTTACTGAAGAGCTGGGCGGAAACAGGGAAAACTCTGGGAGGGAGGAATGGAATCTGGGTGAGGCAAGCAAACTCATGACTACTCTAAGGAATGCTACTGTCACCCAACAGACGGGGTAAGGCCTTCGATGGCAAAGAGCCCTCATCCAACAGTAAGTTATCAAGAAACAAGCCCCTTTCTCTTCTTGTTTCAAGACATGAGACTAAACTCTCAGTCAAGAAGGACAAGCCCACAATTTTATCCCTCCCTATCGAGACATTATAATTTAGTAAATATTCAGCCACCACCATTCGGTCACTAACTGCCCTGTAACTCCACACTAGGCACGGTTTCTCGGGCTTTATTTTCTCATTTGCAGCTCTCAGAGTTGATTTTCAAGATCAAATGAGACAATAAATATAAAAATGTTTTATAAACTCTAAATTGGTGTAAAAGCTGTAGTACAACTGATAATATGAATTCAAATTCAAACATTTACCTGCTCTGAGTTCCTAGAACAATGGTCACACAGTTAGTGCATGAATGTTGGAGCCTAAGTGCCAGTGGTTAGATACACAAAACAAACAGTGTGCTTCACTCTGGAAATCACAGACCCCTAAGAAGATAAGGTCTTACATTAGCGTATGCACAATATGTGGAATGGGGAGTAATTTATCCTGCTACTAAGAATAGGTATGAGGTATTCTCCCCACCCCCCAGGAAGAAAGAAGGGCATAGCCACGAAGTGTGGAATAGCAAAAGCTTTATTTAGTAGAGTGCTTCTCGGACCAGGTTCTGGGCCAGAGAAGTTGCGTGGATTCTCCCGCGTGGGGGGTAATTTATAGGGTCGGTAGGTGATGGTGAGTTATGATGTGGTGAAATTTCATTGGCTGACAGTCATTCTTTTTTCAAAGGGCTCCTGGGAAGTTTCTTTTGTCGCACATGGGTGTGGGCAGTTCCAGCCAAAGTTCCCAGGTCTGGTTCCTCACATGACCTTCCCTCATTGCCAACCGACCTCACATTCTGACCTTTTATGTTAGATAGGAGTGCCGCTATTCGTCTGGCTACCTCCTGCTGGTTAGGGGCGTCATGGGGAGTGGAGGTCAGGTGGTGGCTCTGTGGGGAGTTGTGTATATGGGTGTAGGAGCATCTGTTTGACCGTGACTCAAGAAACCTTGTGGATGCGGCCCGTATGGGGTCCCGTCCACCTGGGCTGTAGGGAGCCGGGCTGGAGCTCCCTCAGAAGAACCCTGTCTCCTGGCTGGAGGGGGACCATTGGGTGTGCTTCATCTGGACCCCCTATGGGAGGAAGGGTCCGGTCCACATGTTTCCTGAGAAGATGGCGGAGTAAAGACAGAAAGGGGAGGTAGATGGCAAGAAGAGGGGGGTTTGGCTAAGAGAGCAAAATTGGGAATTCAGTGTTGAAAGAAGCCTATTAGATCAAGGAAAGAAAGAATCTAAAGGGGTGTGAAAAAGGAGATTCTGTCCAAATTGCATGTCAGGAGTGGTGTGCGAAGGAGAAAAGAAGGGGTCCCATCCCCTCCCATAACCGAGACCTGTGAGGGAACTAGAGGTCCAGAGTGTGATGGCAAAACAGAGAAGGTAGTCCCCGTGTCCACAGAAGTGAGATGGACATACCCGCTACCTGCAGTATTACCCAGGGCTTGGTGTGGGTGATGGGAGTCTCTGAGTCCGGGCCCTGTCAGTCATCCATGAGGTTGAGGAGTTCTAACGATGGGCCCATCTGGCTGGCTTGGCCTCCCATTTGGGTGGCTTGTCCTCTGCGTAGAGGTGCTGAGGATGAGCCTGTTGCCCAAAAGGGGCAATCGCTCCACCAGTGACCAGGCTGCTTGCAGTTAGGGCAGGGCTTAGTGGGCAGCCGTGGGCAGGGACACTGTCGGGACCAGTGACCCTCCTTGCCACATTTAAAGCAAGCTCCTGGTGGGGTTCCTCTTTGCGACCCAGACTTGGGTTGGGCACCTCCTACGCCTTGTCCCTGTTGCTCTGCTGGCCTCAGGGCTGCCACAAGAGCCTGGGTTTGGAGTGTTACCTTCTGCTGCATGTGGGCCTGGTGAATAGCCTCAGCCTTTCTCTACTAGCCGCGACCATTAAAAACTTTAAATGCCATATTCACAGGTCTCAGATAGGGGCTTGGGGGTTGAAAATAAGAGGGCGGTGGTTCCTGGGGAGCCTGGCACCCAGATGCAGCTGGAAACACTGGAGCCAGAGGCAGGACAGGGCCAGGCCTTCCTGCAAGAAGACCGGGGCTGGGCTGTGGAGTCAGGAGCTCTGCAAACCCGCGTGAGGGTCAGTGGCTGGTGGAGGATGGCCTGATAGGGGAGGGGCTTAAGAACACAGCGGAGAAGGGAGGGGCTCCTGGCTGGCAGGGGAGAGGACTTCCTGGAGGGAAGAGACCCGAGTGGAAGAGGTCCGCAGAGGGACCAGAGAGGGATCCCCAGGGAGGGGCGCCCCCTGGGGGTCGGGCAGGAGAGTTAGGGGTCGGCGAAGGAGGAAAGATCAGGAGGGTTTAGCTTAGGTTTCTCTGGCCAGAAAGGGCCTGAGCTGTAGAACAGGTGGTATAGAGATTAGGACGAGTGCAAATACTAGAAGCCCTGAATGTAAGGGATCTCCAACCGTTTCCCAGTTCTTTTGGCGATAAATTGGTGAGGGTGTTAAAATTGAAAGTCCCTTCAGGAGGCCACCTGGTTCAATTATCCAGTGGGTATAGTGGCCTGGCCACATTGGAGGAGATCAGTTTCTTCTTTAGGGAGGGAGAGATTCCGGATAAGGCACCCCAGGAGTGTTTTTAAGTCAGGTTTAGATTCCTGTGCCTCTAATGCCACCCTCAGGCCTTGGAGTGATCAGAGATGAAAATTGGCATCCTGCAACTCAAGCTCTGGTCACCGGACGGTTAGGTAGAGTAGGTGTATCTGGGATGTCTCCACGGGCACACACGCACACGGAATGGATACGAGGTCCCTGACATAGCTGCAATTACAGACAGAGAGTATGGGTGGAAAGAAGTAAGGGGAAGCTTGAGGCAGGGGACTTACCGCACTGTGTGCCAAAGTGGGTGGGAGATCGGAGTTCCTGCTTCTTTCTCGGAAGGGAAGGGGAGAGAAGCAGCCCCAGTGGGCTTCAAGCTCCTCCTGGGTTTTGGCACCAAATGTAAGGTATTTTCCCCACCAAGGAAGAAAGAAGGGCGTAGCCACCAAATGTGGAATAGCAAAAGCACTATACTATATTTAGTATAGTGCTTCCCGGACGAGGTTCTCTGGTCTGCGAGATGGGAGCCAGAGAAGTCGCATGGATTCTCCTGTGTGGGGGTAATTTATAGGGTCAGTAGGATGAAGGCGAGTTGATATGACGTGGTGAAATTTCATTGGCTGACAGACTGTCGTTCCTTTTCAAAGGGCTCCTGGGAAGTTTCTTTTGGTGTGCATGGGTGTGGGCGGTTCCAGCCAAAGTTCCTGGGCCTGGATCCTCACATGACCTTCCCCCATTGCCAACCAATCTCACAATAGGAGTGATGATTGTCAAAAACCTTCTACCGTCTTGATGGTAAAGAGAATATAATTGGATGTGAGGGTATGCAGGAAAAAGATGTAAAGGAAACTTAAATGGGCTATTTCATGATCTCCCCACGACAACATATTCATTAACATCTCTCTGCCTTTATTCACAAAGTTATTTTTCATGAGAAATTAAAAATTCTGCCAAACGTTCAAGGAATATTTAAGCATCTGTATGTGCAAGGTATTATTATTATTATTTTGTGACAGAGACAGAGAGAGGGACAGATAGGGACAGACAGGAAGGGAGAGAGATGAGAAGCATCAATTCTTTGTTGCAACACCTTAGTTGTTCATTGATTGCTTTCTCATAATTGCCTCGACCAGTGGGGGTGGGGGGAGTTATAGCAGACCGAGTAACCCCTTACTTAAGTCAGTGACCTTGGGCTTAAGCTGGTGAGCCTTGCTCAAACCAAATGAGACCGTGTTCAAGCTGACAACCTCGGGCTTTCGAACCTGGGTCCTCTGCATCCCAGTCTGATGCTCTATCCACTTTACCACTGCCTGGTCAGGCTGTGCAACATATTATTAATGATACAAAATATTGCAAAGCAGGTCTCTGACCCCAATGAGTTTACCATCTAACAAGGGAGGTAAGTCATAAAAAAAATTATAGGCCCTGGCCAGCTGGCTCAGTGGTAGAGCGCTGGCCCAACGTGTAGATGTCCTGGGTTTGATTCCCGGTCAGGGCACATAAGAGAAGCACCCATCGGCTTCTCCACCCCTACCCCTCCTCTTTCCCTCCTGCAGCCATGTCACCATTGGAGTGACTTGGCCCCAGGTACTGAGGATAGCTCCATGGCCTCCGCTTCAGATGCTAAGATGAGGTTGGTTGTTGAGCAACAGAACCACACCCTAGATGGGCAAAGCATTGCCCCCTAGTGGGCTTGCCAGGTGGATCCTCGTTGGGACACATGTGAGAGTTTGTCTCTGCCTCCCCTACTCTCACTGAATAAAAAAAGGCAAAAGAAATTATAATGCTAGGCTATATACAATGCCTCAAGGGCAAAGGGACACATTATCTCATTTCTGGAAGAGTCTGAAGTTGAAAAACTCTAACTAATTGCTCTCCATAAAGTCAAACAGAAAGTCACAAATTCATTCTTATCATCAAACAAAATTCTTTAACCTACTATGTGCCAGACAACATTCTGGTCAAGAGAAAAAAAAAAGCAACAAGCAAAAGAAGGAAATGGTATCTTCAAAGGCATATGTGCTATAAGCATAAAGGTTCAAGCAGGTACATGTTTGTGTGATCCCCAGTGGGGACACGGGGGAATAGAGAGATTTGAGAAGTGTATCCTCTGGCTAAAGTGGCCAGCTGCCACCCAGTTCCCACTAATTGCTGCTAAGCAGAAATTTGGGACCAGTGTTCCCAGATCTGGAAGCTGGAAATTTTATGTAAAACTCTCAGCTTTTAATAATCTACAACTAATTAAAATCATTTAAAATTCTGCAGGCAGAGCAAAACACTCTGGATGGAATTCAGGCTGAAGGTACAAGTATATGATCTGTCTTAGAACATGTATCATCATTTTCCAGTTAGAGACATAGTCACTACCTGTAATGTTACTAAGGGCCACTGGGCTGGAGGAGGAGGTACCAGTTCCCGCTAAGAGGTCTGGGCAAGCATCAAAGAGGTGAAGATATTTAGCTTGAATCTTG
Source organism: Saccopteryx bilineata (assembly GCF_036850765.1). Lineage (NCBI taxonomy): Eukaryota > Metazoa > Chordata > Mammalia > Chiroptera > Emballonuridae > Saccopteryx > Saccopteryx bilineata. Next base: position 342,488,294 of record NC_089490.1, on the reverse strand, counting down.
AGGTTTCACCTCTTTCAGAAAATATCCCAGAATATTGTATAGTTCTTAATTCCCTTGTTAGTTTTCCATTTCTCACAGCACTTACTGGCTACACCGATGTGTTGACACTTGCTTAGGTACTTCCTTGCTAAGAAAGACCTTTCTCCAAACAGAAAGTCTGTAAATAGTAACACTATTCCCATCTACTCCATAGTAGGCCTGCCACCTGGAAAGACACCCAGGAAAGTTCTGGCACGTCCAATTCCCACAGCAAGGACTTTATGTATATTACTCAAGGCCAAAAAAATTGCCTTAAAAATATATGGGGAAAAAAAGAGCCTAGTCCATCCTTCTTTCTCTTTTCACTTCTTTCATAAGCAATTTGACAATGTCAAAATTTAAAACGCACATACACTTTGATCTAGAAATTATACTAGAAAAAGGATCTTATATTCTTTGTTGCGGCACCTTAATTGTTCACTGATTGCTTTCTGATAATTGCCTCGACCAGTGTGTGGTGGGTACAGCAGACTGAGTAATCCCTTGCTTAAGCCAGTGACCATGGGCTTAAGCTGGTAAGCCTTGCTCAAACCAGATGAGCCTGTGCTCAAGCTGACAATTGTACTAGAAAAAGGATCTTATACCTACTATGTGCCAGACAACATTCTGGTCAAGAGAAAAAAAAAGCAACAAGCAAAAGAAGGAAATGGTATCTTCAAAGGCATATGTGCTATAAGCATAAAGGTTCAAGCAGGTATATGTATGTGTGATCCCCAGTGGGGACACGAGGGAATAGAGAGATTTGAGAAGCTAAATCATGTTTGTCCAGAAGTCATTAAAAAATGATTCTGGTGATTCAAAAGCACATTACAATCTAAAATAAATATACAGCAACTGCTATACAGGTTGTCACAATACAAATACTTCAATAAAAACTGGAATAAGCATACTATAAAAGGCAAGAATTTCACTATTTGTACAAAATTAAAATAAGAGAAGAAACAATGAACTCTCAAAGAAGCGGGTATTTCAGGCCCTAGCCGGTTGGCTTAGTGGTAGAGTGTTGGCCCAGCATGTGGAAGTCTCAGGTTCGATTTCCAGCCAGGGCACACAGGAACCATCTACTTCTCCACCCTTCCCACCTCTCCTTCCTCTCTATCTCTCTCTTCCACTCCTGCAGCCAAGGCTCCATTGGAGGCAAGTTGGCCTGGGCACTGAGGATGGCTCCATGGCCTCCGCCTCAGGCGTTAGAATGGCTCCAGCTGCAAAACAGCAAAGCCCCCGATGGGCAGAGCATCGCCCCTGGTGGTGTGCCTGGTGGATCCTGGTCGGGCACATGTGGGAGTCTTATCTCTCTGCCTCCGTGCTTTTCACTTCAGAAAAATACCAAAAAAAAAACAAAAAAAACTGGTATTTCAACAAATACAATTATATATCTATATAAGTAACTATATAGCATGATAGCAAAGAGATGAAAAGAAAAGAAGAAAAAATAAATTGTGTAAGTTTTAATCTTTATTCTTAGACCCTGAAAAATCATGTTCAAAGTCAGGTAAATCATTCCCAAAACCAGAAAATTTATCACCCCTGCTGGTCTCCAGTTGATTCTATTTCTCTCTCTTTTTTTTAAGTAAGAGGAAGGGAGATAGAGAGACTCCCGCATGTGCCGCAAATGGGATGCACCCAGCAACCCATGTCTGGGGCCAATGCTTGAATCAACAGAGCTATATCCTCAGTGCCTGAGGACGACACTCAAAGCAACCTATCCTCAGCACTGGGGCTGAAGCTTGAACCAATCAAGCCACTGGCTGCAAAATGGGAAGAGAGAGAGAAGGAGGGGAAGAGAAGCAGATGGTCACTTCTCATGTGTGCCCTGACTGGGAACTGAACCCTAGATGTCTGCACACCAGACTGATGCTCTATCCACTGCACTAACTGGCCTGGGCCTCCAGTTGATTTTCTTACTCACTGGTACTCACTGCAATAGAAACTTAGTCACCACTGACTTCAAAATAGAGCTGTTGCTCATTATCTGGGTTGGTTTGTAGTAAAAAGTTGACCCTTGAACAATGCAGGGGGTTTGACTACAGAATCAAGTATCTACATGTAACTTTTGACTCTACAGTCAGCCCTTTGCATCCAGATTCAAACAAATACTACTTTTGATCCACGGTTGGGAGTGCAAAAATTCTGTCTTTTATCCACAGTTGATTGAAGCCACAGATTCAAAACCCATGGATACAAAGGGCTGACTGTGTTGAAAAAATATGTGTATAACCTGTTATTCAAGGGTCAACTTTACATGAATTTAAGGATTAAAAAAAAAAGACTTAGTGACAAATTACTGCCTCTGCCTCTTCTGAGCCACGACTCAGTGCAGCAAAATTAAAAACTAAATGGTAATGGAATAATCCAACGTGCACCTTTTACAGGCTGTGTGCATATGGCCTCTTTTGGTTGCTAAAACTCTAGGGTGTGAAACCTGTACCTCTGTCACATTTTTGTGCTCCTATTCTCCCTCAGGAGAGGAGTCGCATCAGGGCAGATCACCTCGCTGTTAAATACCTTCTGCTTTGGCCCAGACTTTCACATGCCAAGTAGGTGCATTTGGCACAAGAGAATATCTGGATAAAATTTGGGGGTTGGGGGGAGAAACATATCTTGTATGTCAGCACATTATCGAAGTAACAAAGGCATGTATCTTGACACAATGCTATACAGTTGTGAAAATTCGCAGTTTGTGAGAACTGCAAGGAATATTTTTTTGCCTAATGATTCTTCGCACAATTCTCCATGGTTTATTATATCTCAAAGGGTTGTGGTGTACATTAATCATTAGGATTTAGAACAGTGCCATTACCCACTGGTATACTGTTAGGTGAGCTATAATAAGGTGCAGGACTAGGTAAACTAAATAAACAAGGGTATGGGGTGGGAAAGTTACTATCACTCTGCCCTGCCTCTCCAAAAAAACAGAGCCTGGGGCTACTGCAGGAATCAAAGAGGACAAAAAATGCCCAACAACTTGATGAAGGAAGTAGGGTTTATTTAGCTGGCAGAGCAGCATGACCCCCAAGGCAACCAAACACGTGCTCCCCAAGTTAGATTTCTTACATCTTATATACCTTTTACAGAATACAGGTTTTCATGCTAGGGTCTCGTGATCCCTTTGTCTAGATCAGGGGTCCCGAAACTTTTTACACAGGGGGCCAGTTCACAGTCCCTCAGACCGTTGGAGGGCCGGACTATAAAGAAAACTATGAACAAATCCCTATGCACACTGAACATATCTTATTTTAAAGTAAAAAAAAGAAACGGGAACAAATACAATATTTAAAATAAAGAACAAGTAAATTTAAATCAACAAACTGACCAGTATGTCAATGGGAATTATGGGCCTGCTTTTGGCTAATGAGATGGTCAATGTCCGGTTCCATATTTGTCACTGCTAGCCATAACAAGTGATATGATGCGCTTCCGGAGCTGTGAGACCTGCTCCTCTCACTGACCACCAATGAAAGACCTGCCCCTTCTGGAAGTGCGGCTGGGCCGGATAAATGGCCTCAGGGGGTCGCATGTGGGCCCGCGGGCTCTAGTTTGGGGACCCCTGGTCTAGAGGTATAGGTCACTCACATGACTCTAGGATGGAGGGTAAGTTTAGGTGAGGTCAGAGAATAAGCGTTGGAATTTGTATATTAAGGTGTTAAAAACTTTTAAGACAAGAGGAGGAAGGAGTTTTCGGGTAAATTCTATCTTCCTCTCTCTGTGGCAAGTCGCCCCATGCACCTTTTCAGAGAACCATCAGAAGCAGTTTACCCCTACAGGCTCCCTCCCCCTGCATTCTTCCTTACTGCTTCCTCCTCCTCTGAGTGGAGGAGGGGTGGGGGGTCTGACTTCTCCTTCCATAGGGCAAAGCTTACCTGCTTTTATTTCCTCTCCTTTTTTTTTTTATTATTTTTCTTTTTTTTTTTCTATCAAGCATAGAAGTCTCAGAGCAGAGAAGGGAAAAAGATTAGTGAGGCAGTAGGAAAAAAAGCAAACACAGGGCTGAGCATTAACAAACTGGCTACAGCTTAACAAGAAAACACAGCCACTTGCCCTGTCACTCAGAACATTTCAGACAATCTGCATAGAACTGCTATACCTAAGAATAGCGTAAGTGAGGAATGGGAGTGGGGCTGGGGATGGGATGGGTGGGGGGACTGACAGCAAGTCATGTATCTGCTAGCTCCTCCCTTCCCCGCACCCTCCCCCCATCCACCTCCCACCTCCCACATCCAGGCTGTGTTACCCAGTCCCTCAGGACAGTCACTGAGGAGAAACACAGCCTATATTTGAATCTGAAAGTGGGAGGCAGAGCCAGAGCCTTCTTGGCTCTGTTCCCACGGAGCTTAGGCCTCTGAACTGCTGTGGCTCTCTCCACTGAGACCACAGCAGAGACCAAACAGAGTCCAGCCCGGGAAGTGGGTGGGAGGCTGAGATGGCTACTAGCAGTGTTAAGAAATAAGGCAAAATCAGCAGCATCTGAGACTTGCTACTGAGCAAGCTGCCTAGGGCCTGGGGTGGGGGTGGGGGTAGAACCAAGGGAATCTCAGGAGACATATTAACTGAGTCCCATACAACACATACACTTGTGTATAGAGGGAACCTTTCACCACGATGTGTGTATTATTTTTTCAAACAGAAGAAACTGCACTTAGGCTACACTCGGTGGCCTGATGGAAAGGGCGAGGTCTCAGAGCCAGGCAGTTCTGAGTTTGAGAATTCTATTCACTTAGGACTTACCTGGAAACTTTGGGTGGGCTGCCCATCCCCACAACCAGGATACTACCGGGTCACTGTGAAGATTAAGTGAGCTCAGGTGGCTAAAAATGATGTTAGGCTCTGGCAGACAGGGCTCTGCCTCCCCATTAGAGAGGATGATTCTTTTCCTTCCGTCCGTCAATCCCTCCTCCATGCTCCTCCAGGAGACCTCAGATCACACTACTTGCATCATTCCACTTAGCACTGTTTGTATTTCTGACCACTTGCTACACTAGAAGCTCTTTGAGGAGAAGGTTATTATTTGACTCTTTGGTGTCCCCTTTTTGGTGCCTAGTATACAGCTATGCTCATATTGGGGGCTGAGCACATGTTTGCTGAATGAACTGGAACTCCAAATGCCAACCCTCAGGGGAGATAACTTTTCAGTTGACTATTGGTAAAGTCACTTGAAGGACCCACAAGACCTCCTAAACACAGCCTGACATCTGTTCCGGCTAGAAAGGGGAGAAAAAGGCTTTGAAGCTAGACTGATTTGCATTCCAGTCTCAGTTCCATCTCTTAATACAAGGATGACATTTGGGCAAGTGACACAGACCCTCTAAAATGTTAGTTCTCTTAAACATAAAACGGGGACCCAACTGTATTTTATAGGGCTACTGTAAGGTCAAAAGCTAAATAATATAAAATATGATTGGCATGGTGTTAATCTATGCTGCAGGGCACTCTCAGTCCCCTCCGCACTCTTACCCTGACCAAGGCTGCTCAGCCCTTCAGCTCCTGTGATTCGAAAGCTCTCTGTACCCTAATCTCTGAGGGTACTTTTCGGCAAGAGGGAGACCCTGAGAACCCAGGTATGGCAGTGGTTTACATAGCAGTGTAAATGACATAGTTAAGTGGTTCTCAAAGTGTGTGCCAGGGCACCCTAGAAGATTCCAGAGAAATATGTGTCTGTTGGGGACCAAAAAACCAATAGGGGTTTGGAGTTTAGATTTTTGGGGAACAGAGGTGTGGGGAATTGGCTGTAAGCTGACAGTCTGCCCAACTCCCCTCCCCCCCCCCCCACTTCACTTGCCTGATTAGGTTGCAAAAGGCTGTTAAGCTGTGGTGCTGGATTGTTTACACTACCCCCCATGTTCCCGGAAAGACTGGAGGCAAGTTTCTTCTATCCTTTGTTTGGTGTAAAGTTAAGATGATATGTATGGTGGGGGTTTTGGATTGATGATTAAACATAAGGAATTGTCTCTTGAAGCCTTTTGGATTTCTATAAAAGAATATGTGGCAATATCTAAAAAAGCTTTGAACATTTTACTACAGTTTTCAACATCTCATTTATGTGAATTAGGATTTTCTACCCCTCAACACAATTAAGAGTAAAGAGAAAGGAATTCTTCAATGTATTGATGAGGAAATGATTGTTTGCCTTTCAAATAGATGCCCAAACATTGAAGAAATCGCTAGGACACATCAGGCTCATGTTTCTCATAAACACAAGAATGAAAAAACTTAACACATTCGTGCCAGGACCTGCTGAATTTACTAAATCTTACTAAGAATGTATCTATATATATAAAAAGATAACTTTTTTTGTCGTTTTTTAAATTTTTTTAATTTTTTATTTATTTATTCATTTTAGAGAGGAGAGGGAGAGACAGAGAGAGAGAGAGGAGAGACAGAGAGAGAGAAGGGGGAGGAGCTGGAAGCATCAACTCCCATATGTGCCTTGACCAGGTAAGCCCAGGGTTTTGAACCGGCGACCTCAGCATTTCCAGGTCGACGTTTTATCCACTGCGCCACCACAGGTCAGGCTCGTTTTTTAAATTTTTTAACCCATTTTTTAAGAATTCTAAAAAACATAACTCAAAAAATGTAACATAAAAATTTTTTTAATGTCAGAATAAATTTAATTTTGTCATATTTATTTCATTTAATTACCATAAAAGCACGCTTGGACTTTATATTTTTTTCTTTAATACTTGACTTAATTTATTATAACATATTTCTCAGAAATTTGTATATAGTGCGCCTACAATTATTTGTAGGATTTTAAATGTGTCCTGACTTCAAAAAGTTTGAGAACCACTGGCACAGCTTCTCTCTACAGCACAGAAGACACTCTTACTCCTTTGATGGACACACCCCCTGGCTCCAGGCGGAGGAGACAAACCCTGTGAGCACTGACCTCTGACTGTTTTCTTCTTTTCTGAAAATTGACAGCCAGAGAGGAAAAAAAATTGCCTAATTTTCTTTCTAGGAGGAATAAACTTCTTTGCAACACCACTGGATCTTCCAGATTTTCTCCATTGTTAGCATTGCTGTTCACGATGACGCAGACAGCAGAAACAGGGCAGAGGGCAACTGTTGGCTCTGTGGTTTGGAGCTTCAGTACAAGCTCACTTTCGGAGCACCGTGGTTATGTCTACATCCCAGGCAGCAGCAGGGGGTGGGGGGAGAGCTTTTCCAGATGACCAAGGATGAAAATCACCAGCAGTAGAGACAGAAGGAGCTTACGTCCCTGACTCCATGCATCCAAATCTTGGAACTCCATTTTCTGTTAGAAAACAATCCCTGTATATGTATTTCAGCAACCATAGCTCCTTTCTATTACTAGCAACCAAGCACAATTCCTAACTCACTAAATGGTGGTCCAGAACTTGGGCAATATACACATAGGAAAACCACCAGTTATGAGTAAAAAGTATCTGCTCTTCCCCCTTTTCTTTTCATTCAACACACTCTTACTGAATGTCAGCTCTGTGCCAGGTTTTGTACAAAATACCATCCTTTGCAGGTTGACCAAATGCTTTGGCATTAGCCTCCCCCTTTCAGCTCTTACCCTGCGGCCCTGCAGAGGTGCTGAGAGATTAGGAGCTCCCATGACCCCTGGCTTGTAACTACGACCACGAAGCAATTAATACTGAAGATGTACACATCTTTGTTGACCATATGGTAAAGAAAAAAATAACAGTATTTCAAATAAATTTGACCAGCCCCTCAAGGATCAGTGGTGCTTACTCAAGGCTTGTACTATTCCCTAGATCCACTCTACCTCTCCAAAAAGGTTCTTTTCAGGAAAAACACTTACAAGAATTTCTCATTCATCAGTTACTTGCCTAAAGAGAAAAACTATTAAGCAAGGAAAGGGAAGAAAAGCTACCAAAAGTGGAGAACATGATATGTATGACTTGAATAAACCCCAGCAATCTAAGTGCCCGAAAATGGCATTTCTAAGTGTGCAGAATGGCATTTAAAGACATTGGGGGGAGGGGAGTGCGTGGTTATTCCAGCCTTTACTTGAATTTCTCAATGACTATCAAAATGAATCAAAGTTATTATCCACACTTTTTATCTTCTCCTCAACAATTACTACAGTTGTTCAAGGGTCTCTCACTGGATCAGCCTACCCAGCCCCTAACCTTCAAAGTTCACTTTTACATTTGTATTCTCCTCTTTCCCTCTTAGCTTTCAATTCTTTATTATGGAAATTCAGTGTGTCTTTCTGATTTACATTTTCACTCCATTCAGCCTGTTAGAACAAAGTTGAGTCCTGGGAGAGGACCCAGAAAGCAAGAATCTGTTCACTTCAGTCCAGGAAGAACATAGGAGGGAAACAATAAATACTGATATGAATACTTCTTCTGTCATATATACTATATAAAGAGCCAGCTCTAAAGCTGCAGGTGTTGTAACGACTCCTTCTAATCAAATAAGGGAGCCCAAGCCATAAAACAAAAAAGGTCAAAGGTTCTAAATGTAGAGTTAAAAACCTTTTAATATATTGAAGGGGTCCAAGACAATGAAAACTTCCAGAAACATAAACAAATAACACATGTAAATTGCTTAGAATAGGATTGGTAGTCCATTACTGTAGCTATTTATTATTATAACTATTATTAACCAGACCTTCTCCCTCCCCAGCTCTTTTGTTGTTAGATTATCTATACTTACTTCTATAGCAGAATTTACAGACCAGCAATCACTCAATAGCTTAATAAGCACAGGATGGTACAGCTAGCTCCCAATGTGGTCACTGACATAGAGACAAAAATCTTGAGATTTTATCAATTACAGACGAGTTACAGATGTAATCCTAGAATCAAATGCTAATCTGAACTGAGCTAGAGAGAGGCAGAGAAAGGGCCCCAGAACTGGGCCACCCTCAAACTTGTCGAGTTTATGTAGTCAATGAGAGTGATATGTCCCCCTTCATTTCCCGTTCTGACTCGGTGACTAATGCGTCTCACAAACACCGCTCTTCAGATTCTTTCTGGGGGCTTTGCAACCCTGAAATTCTGCCATGCTGTCCAGCTCTTCACTGAGGAAACTGCACTGCCTCTCATTCAGAAGCCACACACACAGACTCTCCCCGGCACTCGTCCCTGCCACCTGTGCTCAGACCCTCCCACTCCTCACATCCCCCTCCTGCCAAGTCTCCTCCCGTCTACTGAAGGCAGTAACTGTGCATTCCAGACTCATCTGTTCCCCACAGTCTGACAGATTGGACAGAGAGAAGTTTATTTAAACTTGTATGTTTAAAAGATCAGTACAGAGGTATGATAAGGGGACATATGGGGAAAATGTTAACAGGACCAGAGAGATTGGGAGACTGTTTCCCCTTAGAACTTGTGTTTCTTGGATCATAAATAGTTTATTTCTGCCTTAGATTACAGTAAAATGGATTTGCTTATTTGAGAGGTAAGTGCATACACCCCAGACATGAACTCAAGTAGCAAAATAAAGATTGCTTGAGCAAAGAGTCTGCCCCAGAAAAGTCCATGAATGATGAGTAACAAATTCTAATAAAGAGAGCTAACACTGACACAGTGCTTGCTGTGTGCCAACCTCTGTTCTAAGCACTTTCTGTATTACCTCATTTAATCCTCACAACAAACACTATGATCTAGGTTCTCTCATTAGCCTCACCTTATAGATGAATAAATTGAAGCACACAATATGCTGCCTAGTTGGTGGGTAGTAGATTCAAATACAGGCCATCTAGCTCTTGCTAAAACTTTTCACTACTTTCAGTAAAAGACTGTGTTCAATAATGTGCTCTCCAGTTTCAGGTCAGCGCCCAAGCACTTCTGTTGATAAAATGGAAAACACATCCTTGTCTACTACAGGATGAGTTCTTATAGGTCTGAGAAAACGTAGGTTTTCAAGTTCTGATGCAGGCTCAAGACAGGGGAGTGGCAAGGGGCGAAAGGAGGAACGGCATGTTGACCAGGCGTGTGGTTTAGTTCATTCTGAGGAGCATGGATGCTTTTGGAGACAAGTGGAGCCAGGTTCAGCTCTTGGGCCTATCACTTGTATATTTTGTGGTCCTGGGCTAGTTTCTTACTTTCTCTATTTCTACTCATTGTATTGTGTAAAGATTAAATAAGATGAAATAGGCTAACACATGCAAAAGTTACAACAGAGTAAGTGAACAATAAAATTCACACTTAATTCTGCCCCCTACTTTCCCATTACCCCTTCCCTGCTTCCACTGGAGAGAGAAAGAAAACAAACATGCTTAGGAAGAATTGTATTAATAACTATGGACACTTGTTTTACCGTTCAGCACCATTTGGGGGAAACTGCTCTCCATGCAACGCAAGCATGAAGCTGTGTGGAGCTGCCGTTCCCACTCCTCCACACCTACCGAGGGGGTATGGGCGGGGAGCACGTGGGGTCCTAGTCTGACTTTCAGTTTGGAGTTCCAGAAGCAGGGATCTTGCCTTTTGGGTCACAGAGATGGAAGGACTGGGGCTGCTGGTATCTTCTTTCCTATCACCGAGAGAGAAAAAAATTCAACCAAAAATAAGCAGTGATGAGACTTGAGGAGAGTCCTGGTGGCACTGAATAGGATTCTAGTGTCCAAAGTCCTGAGAGTCCTGAGAGTAACCCAGGTATCTAGAACCTTCCATTCAATCACCTGAGCTTCCTTAGTATCATTCCAGTATATTTCTATTTTTTGCTTAAGTTTATCTGAGGTAGTTTCTGTCATCAGTAATTAAAAAAAATCTTTAAAACATGAATTTACAATTTATGCCAGACTTTCCACAAGGTGTTTTACAGACAAAATCCCATTCAATCCTCACAGCAGCCCTGACAGGAAGGCACTGGTTCCCTTCACTTCTACTGCATAGCTACAATGGTGTGAACCCCTCTGTAAGCCTACGATCAAAGTACAGAATCAACAGTCACTTCTTTTACTAACCAAATCACATCCACCCACCACACCAACTCGAGTTTACTCAGTGTACCAATCCAAAATGCTCATGGTGGTCAGGGGGATGGAACAGAGCCAGCTGTCCAAACCTTCAGGGCAGATGGAGCCAGCTGCCCCAGAACCACACAGGTGTCTTAACAGAAATGAAGGCACTTCTAGGAAGGGGAAAAAGGGAAATGAATTCGGGGGAAGCGATCCACAAGTGCTTACTACACACTCCAAAGGAAAACTGGAGTAAATAGTTTTTGAGATTATCTAGATTTCTAAGTCATCTGATGGGTAAGCCCTTCCACCCACATTGCTGTCTATCACGCTCTCACACTTCTTCACTCTAAATGAAGGTGGTCCCTGACCAGGCGGTGGCGCAGTGGATAAATGAAGGTGGTCCTCTAGGCTTCAGCTGTTTTCCACAGGGGAGCTAGTTAGTTTACCAATGACTCTCTCATCACCAAACTGAAATGTCAATTTGGCAAGATTATTAAGAGATGTCAAGGCACTTCTCAGAAGATGTGACACTCAAGTCCTGATAAAACCATGTCCCACTTGACTCAATTAAAATGTCCTTGGCTGTCTCCTCACCTTGGCTTCCTCCTTCATGAGCATAAACTCAAAATAATGAGAAATGAAGAAAGTTTAGGGCTTTCCTTTAAAAAAGGGTTTTATCACCCAACTGACCAACAAAACAGATTTCTCATTGGTTGAACTGACAACAGTGAATAAAAAAAATAAAAAATTTTAACAGAAATTTTTGTTAGAATGTAATGAGAAGATGATACAGATCACTAGCTCTAGATTCAAGAGACTGGCTTTCTAAGTCCGATGCTCCAACTTACTCATGCTGAGCTTTTTTTTTTTTTTTTTTTTTTTTATTTTTGCATTTTTCTAAAGCTGGAAACAGGGAGAGACAGTCAGACAGACTCCCGCATGCGCCCAACCGGGATCCACCCGGCACACCCACCAGGGGCGACGCTCTGCCCACCAGGGGGCGATGCTCTGCCCATCCTGGGCATCGCCATGTTGCGACCAGAGCCACTCTAGCACCTGGGGCAGAGGCCACAGAGCCATCCCCAGCGCCCGGGCCATCTTTGCTCCAATGGAGCCTTGGCTGCGGGAGGGGAAGAGAGAGACAGAGAGGAAGGCGCGGCGGAGGGGTGGAGAAGCAAATGGGCGCTTCTCCTGTGTGCCCTGGCCGGGAATCGAACCCGGGTCCTCCGCACGCTAGGCCGACACTCTACCGCTGAGCCAACCGGCCAGGGCCCATGCTGAGCTTTTGACAGAAAGAACTCAGGTTTTATAGTTGAACAGATGTTCACTGTTTACCTTCATGGTGAGAGATGTCCCATATCTCATCACTATTGCCATCTTGACCAAGACCAATCTTCCTCTAAGCCTCATTTCCTGACTTATAAAAATGAGGGTACCACATTCTATCTCATGAGACTGCTAAGATGATTAAATAAGAGTTTAGCTATGATTGAAATGTATTTCCTGAAAATACATCACTTTACTATTTGAAAAGAAGATGGAGTCTGCAGTTCCAGGATCCAGTACTCACTGGGGTGTTTCCAGGTTTGGCTATACACCTTACACAAGCCTTCCTCTCTCTCTCTTGAATTGAGGAATACAACTACAGTTGAGGCTGGCAGTGTTATCCCAATGTGATCATCTCTGTCATTGAATTAGAGCTTAGTTCGTTTATAGTCAATATATTTATTGATAGAGTTGGGTTTAAGTAGACTTTATTTCTGTTTGTTTCTCCTTTCTGTGTCCTTTTAGCTAATCAAGGTCTTTTCTCTCACCTTCCTCCCTCCCTCCCTTTCTCCCTCCTTCCTTCCCTTTCTCGTCTTTATTTCTTTAGTGCTTCTTTTGGGGAATTATATAATATACATCCTGAATTCATCACTGTATACCATGAGTTAATATATTACTTTATTTTTAAAATTTTTAATTTATTGATTTTAGAGAGAGTGGAAGGGAGAGACTGAGAGAAAGAGGACGACAGAATCTGTTCCTGTCTGTGCCTGAGTGGGGATCAAACCCGTGACCTCTGCGCTTTGGGCTGATGCTCTAACCAACCAAGCCATCTGGCCAGGGCACATTACTTTAAACCAGGGGTCCCCAAACTTTTTACACAGGGGGCCAGTTCACTGTCCCTCAGACCACTGGAGGGCCAGACTATAAAAAAAACTATGAACAAATCCCTATGCACACTGCACATATCTTATTTTAAAGTAAAAAAACAAAATGGGAACAAATACAATATTTAAAATGAAGAACAAGTAAATTTAAATCAACAAACTGACCAGTATTTCAATGGGAACTATGGGCCTGCTTTTGGCTAATGAGATGGTCAATGTGCTCCTCTCACTGACCACCAATGAAAGAGGTGCCCCTTCCGGAAGTGCGGCGGGGGCCAGATAAATGGCCTCAGGGGGCTGCATGTGGCCCACAGGCCGTAGTTTGGGGACCCCTGCTTTAAATTGTAATGCAAGAATCTTCAAATGCCATTAAACCCATTCCATCCTTTCTGTTGTATATATAACATTTTAAAATTAATTAATTAATTAATGTGAAAAGTGGGGTAGCAGAGAGACAGACTCCCACATGCACCCCAACTGACCAGGATCCACCTGGCAAGCCCCCTACCAAGCAATGCTCTGCTCATCTGAGGCTGTTGCTCAGCAACCAGGCTATTTTAGCTCCTGAGGCAAGGCCATGGATCCATCTTTAGTGCCCAGGGCCAACTTGCTCCAACTGAGCCATGGCTGTGGGAAAGGAAGGGGGAGGGAGAGTGGAGAGGGGGACAGGAGAAGAAGTAGATGGTTGCTTCTCCTGTGTGCCCTGACTGAGAATCAATCCTGGATGTCCATACGCCAGGCCAATGCTCTACCACTGAGCAAACTGGCCAGGGCCATATATTTTTTACTCTTGTACATTTTACTTCTATATATGTTATAAACCCAATAATACATTGCTATTTTTGGTTAAAAAACTCAACTCACTTTTTAAAAACAGAAAGAAAAGTAATTTTTTAGATTTAGCCATATATTTATGATTTCCCATGCCTATTCTTCTTCCCTTCCTATATAATTAACTTTCCATCTGGTACTAATTTCCTATAGCCTGAATTACTCCTTATCACTGGATATTGTGTCTCGGAGGATACCATATTCTCTCAGGACTATAAGAAGTCATTACATTATCTTCTGGCTTCCATCATTTTTCTGTTAAAAGTTGGCTGTCATTCTGGTAATGAGTATGTATCTGTTTCCCCCCCTTTGGCTGCTTTTAAGATTTTTAAAATTTATCTTTTTTTTTTTCTTTAGCAATTTGACCATGATGTGCTTAAGTATGTTTTTCTTTGTGTTTCTCCTTCTTGGAATTACCTAGCTTCCAGGATCTGTGAGTTTTCTGTTTGTGGTCAAATTTGGCAAAACTTTAGCTAATATTCCTTCAAATATTTTTCTGCTCTAGTCTCCCCGCCCCGCCCACTTCCTCCTCCTCCTTCTGGACCTCCAATTATACGTAATGTTAGATTCCATGCTACTATCCTACAAGTTACTGAGTTTCTAGTTATCTTCTTTTTAATCTTTTTTCTGTGCTTTGGTTTGAATCTCTTGACCTTATGTTCCCTATTCCTCTCTTTTATTCATTGATCTGTTAATCCCACCAATTTTTTATTTCATATTGTTTTAGTTCCAGAATTTCCATTTGTCCCCTACCACCACCAATTTCTATATCTATACTGAAATTTCCCATCTGTTTACTTATTATATTCATTTTTACTGTAGACACTAACATATTTATCATTTTTTAAAGCTCTTGTGTACTATTTACAATATCTGGGATCTGCTTATAGATCTCAAAATTAATTTTTTTCAAGTATGGGCATATTTTCTGGATTAAGTTGTATAATCATTTATTGTGGATGATACATTAAGGAGATTCTGTTATCTTTCTACAAAGTAATTTTTATTCTAGCAGCTATAAAATTACTGAAGGATAACCTTGAATTTGTGGAGGCTTTATTTTATGCTTTGTTGAAACAGGTCTATTTTGGTACTGCTCTTAGTCCTAGGATGATTCCCTTTGTCTGGAGATATAATCTTTCATTCTAAGTTGCAGCCCTTCTAGGGTTTCAATAAAAAGCTTGAGGGGTTTACCAAGCTTCTCCAACCTGGCAGAGCTCTAACTATAAAATCCCTCCTCCCCTGTATTGGAAGCAGCTGAAATCTCACATCAGCAGTTTCAGCCTTCCCAGATACTACTTCCTGCTTGGGTTCTGAAAGTCTCATTCACCCAAGTATAATTCAGAGATTAAGCAAATATCTGAAGGATGCTTATATATACTCTGTTGCTCCTCTTCCAGAATATCCCCTCAGTTTTGGCCCTGGACGGTTGGCTCAGTGGTAGAGCGTCGGCCTGTTATGTGGATGTCTTGGGTTCAATTTCAGGTCAGGACACATAGAAGGGACCATTTGCTTCTCTACCTCTCTCCCTTCTTTCTCTTTCTCTCTTCCCCTCCCACAGCCAGGGCTCAATTGATTTGAGTGCATAGGCCCCAGATGCTGAGGATGGCCCTGTGGAGCCTCCACCTCAGTAAAAAAACAACAACAAAATAGCCTGGTTGTGAGCATGGCTCCAGATGGGGGTTGCCAGGAGGATCCTAGTCGGGGCAGCATGTGGGAGTCTGTCTCTCTATATCCCCTCCTCTCACTTGGAAAAGAAAAAAAATTTTTTTAATTTCTAGTTTTGTTAATTCCAAACCCTTAAGGACAACAGTACAGCTTTCTATTTGAATTCTAGCCACTCTGCCTTGTGCATATTAGGGAATAATGCCCTCAGAAAAAAGTCATAACTGTGGCTCTCACCCAATGTCTTTCACATATTTTAAGAGTCAAATCCTCTCTAGTTCTTGCCTACTCTGGTCACTCTTTGGTGTCTTCAAACAAGTTTTAGATTTTATTTATTCATTTTAGAAAGATCAGACAGAGAGAGACACACAGAGAAAGAGAGACAGAAGGGGGGAGGAACAGGAAGCATCAACTCCCATGTGTGCCTTGACCAGGCAAGCCCGGGGTTTTGAACCAACGACCTCAGCGTTCCAGGTTGACTTTATACACTGCGCCACCACTGTGATTTATATATTTTGTTTAGAACTTATTTTTCTCTTCAGATTTATCTAATGATACAAGCTACTTCACCATTACCAGAACTGGAACTTCTCCAATCTCAAAATTTAAGGATGGAAAACTTCAAAATCATAAAGATAAACCATCTTCAACCTACACAAACATAAAAACATCATGAAGAAAAAGTGTCCGAGGCATTCAAACCATATTTTATTCAATCATCTACTGCTTACTTCCTTCATGATGCTCATTTAAGTCTGACCTCACTCGGCTAATGTGCCACTCCTCACAATGGTCCATGTTTTCTGTCCCCCCCCCCCCCCATTACCTCTTTGACTTGATCTCCTGCCACACATCCCCCTTCCCAGGGCTCTCGAAATGCTTTTTGACTCAGAGCCTTTGTCCATGCAGTTCTTTCTTCCTGAAATTCCTGTTCCAGACAACTGCACAATTCCTTCCCTTGCCTCCTTTCAGTTTTTGTTCAAATGTCAATTTCTCAGTCAGAGGCCTTCTCTATCTTACTTAAAATTGTATCTCCCACATACATACTTCCTACTCACCTTCTGTGATTTATTTTTTCCACTGCATCTTTTTTCTTTTTCTTTTCTTTCTCTATTTTTTTGGGGGAGAGAGGCAGAGTACAGAAGAGGACAGGAAGGGAGAGAGAGAGGAGAGAGGGTAGAGAGAGAAGAGAAGCTTCAATTTGTAGTTGCGTCACCTTACTCACTGATTGCTTCTCATACATGCCTTGACCAGGGGGCTCAAGCTGTGCCGGTAACGCCTTGCTCAAGCCAGTGATCTTTGGGTTCAAGCTAGTGACCTCTGGGTTCAAGCCAGCCACCCCAAAATTATGTTGATGATCCCACGTTCAAGCTGGTGAGCCTTCACTGGAGTCCGATGAGCCTGTGCTCAAGCCGGCGACATCAGGGTTTCAAGCCTGGGAACTCAGCGTTCCAGTTGATGCTGTATCCACTGTGCCACTGCCTTGTCAGGCCGCATCTTTTCTTTTCTTATTATCAGTCTTTTCCCCACTGGACTATAAACTCCATGAAGGAAGGGGTTTTATTTCCATCCTCTGGTACAGTCCTAGATCCAGAGTAGTAACTCATACTTGGCAGGAGAGCAGTCAATAGTTTTGAATGAATTTTGTTCGTTGATTTAGCTTCTGCCTTCCCTCAACCCTCTCCTTGCCTTCACTGCCCCTCCCCCTCCCCCGACCGTGTACTACTGTTAGGCATCAGTTTCTCATGTTTAGTTTCACATTCAGTGTCCAAGATATGGCTTCCTATGTAGTAGGTGCTTACTAGATAATTTTTAACAACTAAATGCTAGTTTTTATTTTCAGGTATAAAGTTCAGGCTTCTTCAAAGGCATGGACTTTCTTTTACCCTGCTACATTATTAGTACACCCTATCGAGGCTTTAAGTACAATGGGGCATAGCTGTCTACTGAATTAATGTAATATGATCAGATAGAAGATAGCACTTAACTACCAAATGACAGCCAGATATGTTTTATGATGCTTCGGTCTACATTAGTGGCATTTATTATAGATTTTTTGCTAAGATATACTTCATTCCTGGTTTGTACTCTTACCTTCCACTACTATGGTCATCTATCCTTCCAACCAACATGTGTATCTAATGCAGCAAAAGAACTTGGTGAATGTATCTAAGGCACTGACAGTGTAAAACACTAATGACAACTAATTTAAGTAGAAAAATAAGTTGGAATAAAAAGACTAGATAACAACAAAGATGAAAATAAAGAGAGCAAGCAGAATTAAAGCAGAAATTCCTAAGGGTCTTGAATTTGAACGGCAAGAGAGATGATTTACTTTAGACTTCAAGTAAGGAATTTGTATTAAAAAATTCAAGGAAGCCTGACCAGGCAGTGGTGCAGTGAATAGAACACTGGACTGGGATGCAGAGGACCCAGGTTCAAGACCCCAAGGTCACTGGCTTGAGCAAGGGTTCATCTGGCTTGAGTGTGGGCTCACCAGCTTTAGTGTGGGGTCCCTGGCTTGAGCATGGGATCATAGATATGACCCCATGGTCACTGGTTTGATCCCAAAGGTTGCTGGCTTGAAGCCTAAGGTCACTGGCTCACTCTGCTGTAGCCTCCCTCCCACCCCGCCCCATCAAGGCACATATGAGAAAGCTATCAATGACAACTAAGGAGTTGCAATGAAGAATTGATACTTCTCATCTCTCTCCCTTCCTGTCTGCCTGCCCCTATCTGTCCCTCTCTCTGTCAAAAAATTTTTTTCAAAGAAAAATTATTAAAATAATAGAAATAGGATGTGTAAATTCCAAATCATGGAAGGAAGAAAAAGAGAAACAAAGGAAACCAAATAAATACAATGGAAGGGAGAGGAATAAAAATCAAGAAAGGTCCTGGCTGGTTGACTCAGTCAATAGAGCATTGGCATAGTGTGTGGATGTCCCTGGTTCAATTCCTGGTCAGGGCACACATGAAAAGTGACCATCTGCTTCTCTGCCCCTCCCTCATCCCCTCTCTCTTTCTTCTCCTCTTGCAGCCAGTGGTTTGATTGGTTCAACTGTTGGCCCCAGGTGTTCAGGATAGCTCAGCTGATTTGAGCATCGGCCCTAGATGGGGGTTGTTGGGTGGATCCAGGTCAGGGTGCATGCAGGATCTGTCTCTCTATCCCCTCCTCACTTAAAAAACATCAAGATATTCAGCATAAAATAATGTGGCATAAATATACCCAAATATGGCAGTAATCACAATAAATAACTACAGTGGTCTGGGGAAAACTCTAGAAAAATTAGTAAAGGAAGGTCTCTCTGAGGTAATAACATTTTATTATAATAGCAATTACTTCAACAGAGCTCCACTACATGCCAAGTACTATTTTAAGTGCTTCATATATAGTTCTAATTTAATTCTCACAACAACCTAATAAAATAAATATTATCCCATTTTACAGTGGAAGAAATTGGGATGCAGAGCAGTAACATAGCCAAGACCACAGAGTCAGTAAGTGCATTTGAATTCGGAGTCTAAGCCCTTAACTATCTTGCTATGCTTCTTGAAGATACTAGCTAACACCAGAAGGATGAGAAGGAACTGACATTTGAAGGGGGGTGGGCAGGGGGTGATACTCCAGGTAGAGGAAAAAGCAAGTGCAAAGGCCCTGGGGTCAGGAAGAACTCGGTTCTTTCAAAGAAAAGAAAGGAGGCCACTGTAGCTGAATAGTAATGAACAATAAGGCAGTGTAGCATGAGACTGGTTCTGAGGGGCCGTACAGGCCCTACCAAGTAGTTTCTCTGATTATTATATGTCATAGACTAAGTTAAATGCCTTGTATTGATATTACATTATATCATTTCTTAATACAACAGTTCTTCTCTGATCATTCCCAGTCAATTAGCTGTACCTCCTCTGTGCTCTCATGGCACTTTGCTTCTGTCTGTATTGCAGCATTTTTCTCAGTGGATCTCCGTTAGCTATTGATGGATTAATCAATCTACTTAAGGCCAAGGATTGTATCATTTACATCCCCAATAAGAGGCATCCTTTGGCACTCAGTGAAAGTCTACAGTTCCTTAATCCCGTCTGCTGGGGCCACCATATTACAAAACAAAGGTTTCCTGAATCCACAACTGGGAACACTCAAGTTATGCTTTTTCAAACACAATTAGTAACAGGGATACTTATATTTTTATACCTAACAGGCCTTCCAAGAAGAGCAATCATGCACGTCTCTGTGTATTGCATGGTTCCCTACACAGAGCTGAATCACCATGCATGGAAATCAACTCCTTCCTACTCTTTCACAGTCATTTGTAACCATGAAGCGCTTTTAGATTTAGCCATAATAAAGCCTATTTTTCTAACAGCTTAAAGCACTGGAAAACACTGTTTTCCCAATATTAATGAAGTCCCTGTAGATCTGGGAGAAAGAAACATTTATTTGTGTCTACTCATAACAAGGAATTCCAATAGGAGTAGTATTTTGAGATCAAAACGAGTGGCTATGAGCCACGATTCTTCCACTCATAGTGAAAATTTCATGCCTCTCACATTTTCTAGACTAATGCTTCTCAAAAAACATATTTAATATAACTTTGGTCTGACCTAAGAAACAGCCTTCCAGAAAAGGCAGTAAGCCATGTAGAGAATACTATTATTTTTGCATGGGAAGCAGGAGTAGGATATTTCTAGAAGAAAATAAAATAAATCTACTTTCCTCCCACCAAAAGGGCTCTGAGGCTCCTACTACTCCCTTCTGACATGGTTCCTACATGATCCCCTAGTCGTCTTCTCTAGATGTACTAGCACTGGTCAAGCTTTTAAGATACACATTTTCTGAAACATGCCTTCCTAAAGTCTGGGGCACAATCTTCTCTCTCTCTACTGGTAGCAAACTAAATGGACTACCACATTCCCAAACTCTCATCAAGTTCATTTTGCCATGAGAGCACAGTTCATCAAGATATTTCCCACTGGGTCAGAATTAAGTCCATAGTTACAACGGCCTCTCAGTGAACTGACAAAGCAAAGTTGTCGATACGGCCAGAAAAGGAAATGTTGACTTGCTTACTTGTTACACCACTGAACTCCAAAAAAACTTCAGTTGAAATCTGCCATCATTTCATATCCTGTCAATGTCAGGTTGTGTAATGTTAGCAGAGACATAGCCACAAAGAAGGGGCAGAGGGAATTAAAATGTAATGAGGAACTTGAAGCACAATCTGTCAACTACCCCATGTAGGAAGGAGGTTCAGAGAGCTTTAGATAACTTGTACAACCCATAGTTTTATTAAATAGTAGAACTAGATTTCAAACTGAGATTTGTTTGACAAAAACATAAGCTTATTCTATATAGAGAGGCCGGCCAGGCACTGGGGAAAGATTGCTTGGATTCAAAATCTATTTCCTTTCTTTTCTAATGGAGAAATCTTAGCAAATTTCTTAATTTCCTTGATCCTCAGTTCCTTGTCAATAAAACAGAGAAAATAAAAGTGCCTATCATTTAGGGCTGTTGTGGAGATTAAATATGAGATAATACACAAGAAGTGCTCTGAACAGTATCCCACATATGTGAATAGACAAATCAATTTATCAATAGGCAAGTCCAATGTATAGGCACACCTCAGAGATACTGCAGGTTTGGCTCCAGACCACTGCAATAAAGCAAATATTGCAATAAAATCTCACAAAATAAATCACACAAATTTTTTGCTTTCCCAGTGCATACAGAAGTTATGTTCACACTATCCTGTAGTCTACTGAATGTGCAACAGCATTATGTATAGAAAAACAATGTAAAAACCTTAATTAAAAATAATTTATTGCTAAAAACTGCTATCATCTGAGCCTCTTAGAAAAATGGTGCCTATAGATTTGCTCAACACAGGGTTACCAAAGACTGAGAATTTGTAAAAAATGCAATATTTGTAAAGAGCAATGAAATAAAGCACAATAAAATGAGGCATGCCCATATACTACAGATATAGATATAGATATAGATATAGATATGTATCCGTGGGGATGTGTAATATATATGGCTCACAATATAGTCTCAGAAAATAATCGTTATCTTCATGCAAATGCTGTCTACCAACCGCTGCCCTCAGAGCTAGAAAACATGGCTTCATAATAAGAAATGCAATGATCTTACTTGCACAACCAGTTCTGCTTACTTTTGTTTTGTTAAAAAAAAAAAGAGAAAGAAAACTCTTACCTTGCCTTAAATCAGTGATTTTCAACCTTTTTCATCTCATGACACATATAAACTAATATTCTATGGTACATCAAACATATATTTTTTGCCAACCTGACAAAAATAAAAGGTATAATTTTGATTCATTCATACCAGATGGCTATTGTTGTGCTGGCTGTTGTCATTTTTTTTTTTTTTTTTACAATCTAAGGGATAAGGGAAAAGAGGTCAGTGCCCCTGACTACCTGAGTCAGGTAGTGCATGTTTTAAAAACTCTTGCAGCACAACAGTTGAAAATTGCTGTCTTAGGCCCTGGCCGGTTGGCTCAGCGGTAGAGCGTCGGCCTGGCATGCGGGGAACCCGGGTTCGATTCCCGGCCAGGGCACATAGGAGAAGCACCCATTTGCTTCTCCACCCCCACCCCCTCCTTCCTCTCTGTCTCTCTTCCCCTCCCGCAACCAAGGCTCCATTGGAGCAAAGATGGCCCGGGCACTGGGGATGGCTCCTTGGCCTCTGCCCCAGGCGCTAGAGTGGCTCTGGTCGCAGCAGAGCAACGCCCCGGAGTGGGCAGAGCATTGCCCCCCGGTGGGCAGAGCGTGGCCCCTGGTGGGCGTGCCGGGTGGATCCTGGTCGGGTGCATGTGGGAGTCTGTCTGACTGTCTCTCCCCGTTTCCAGCTTCAGAAAAGTAAAAAAAAAAAAAAAAATTGCTGTCTTAAACCATACTTCCTTGGGTGGAAACTGAAGAATAAGAAGTCCCATTTAATAGAGAAGTAAACTAGGGGTCTCTTGGTAAGAAAAAAATTTTCTTCTCAATATTAACTTGAAAAGTCTTAGGATGTAAATGAAATTCAAATAAAATACTTAATGGGTATATATTAAGCATATGCTCCACAGGTTGTACAAATATGACCACAAGCTAGGTCCTTGCTGTCAAGGTCCTCATAATCTAGCAGGGGAGAGGTATACACACTACTAGCTCCTTGGCAGAATGTGTTGTGTCAGAACACAATGTCAATCAACATGCTCTGAGATCAGAACAGGGAATATCACGTTTTATTGTGGGGGAAACATCTGATTTTTTTTTCTTTTATGTATATATATATATATATATATATATATATATATATATATATATATTTTTTTTTTTTTTTTTTTTTTTTTTTTTTTTTTTTACAGAGACAGTGAGAGAGTCAGATAGAGGGATAGATAGGGACAGACAGACAGGAACAGAGAGAGATGAAAAGCATCAATCATCAGTTTTTCATTGCAACACCTTAATTGTTCATTGATGGCTTTCTCATATGTGCCTTGACTGGGGACCGAGTAACCCCTTGCTCAAGCCAGCGACCTTGGGGTCTCGAACCTGGGTCCTCCGCATCCCAGTCCGACGCTCTGTCCACTGCGCCACCACCTGGTCAGACGGAAACGTGATGAACAAGTCCATGTTTTTCTCCATCTTTTTTTTTTTAAGTGAGAAGAGGGGAAATAGTGAGACAGACTCCAGCATGCACCCCAACCAGGATCCACCAGGCAGTCCCTTTCTGAGGCCAATGCTGGAATCAACCAAGCTATTTTTAGCACCTGAGGCTGATACTCTAACAAGCTATCCTTAGCCCCCAGGGCCAATGCTTGAACCAAACAAGCCACTGGCTGCGGGAGGGATGAAGGAGAGAAGGAAGAGTGTGAGGGTGAGAGAAGCAGATGTTTGCTTCTCATGTGTGCCCTGACTGGGAATTGAACCTGGGATGTCCATATGCTAGGCCGACACTCTATTCACTGAGCCAGCTGGCTATTGCCTACATCTTTTCTTTTAGAGACTCTCATAGAAGGAAAGTAGCTCTTCTACTGTTTTGATTCTTTGACTTTATTGAAAATTAAGAGGCAACAGAACTTGGTAAATTCCAGAGAATAGGCCCTGGCTGGGTAGCTCAGCTGGTCAGAGCATCGTCCCGACATGCCGAGGTTGTGGGTTCTATCCCTGGTCAGGACACATACAACAGTCAACCAATGGAAGCATAATAAGTGGAACAATTTGATGTCTCTCTCTCTCTCTCCCTCCCCTTCCTCTCTTTAAAAATCAATTTAAAAAATTCCAGAGAGTATAATCAGAATTGGATATATCACTCTTCTTAGCATCCCTTGTAATACTTTCTGTTCTATTCTAAATGTAATTTAAAAATTGATTCATAAGTACAAAAATAGTGCATGAATATATTATTATTTAAAAAACTGAGACAGTTTGGCAGCTCCTTAAAAAATTAAACACAGGGCCCTGGCCGGTTGGCTCAGCGGTAGAGCGTCGGCCTAGCGTGCGGAGGACCTGGGTTCGATTCCCGGCCAGGGCACACAGGAGAAGCGCCCATTTGCTTCTCCACCCCTCCGCCGCACTTTCCTCTCTGTCTCTCTCTTCCCCTCCCGCAGCCAAGGCTCCATTGGAGCAAAGATGGCCCGGGCGCTGGGGATGGCTCTGTGGCCTCTGCCCCAGGCGCTAGAGTGGCTCTGGTCGCAACATGGCGATGCCCAGGATGGGCAGAGCATCGCCCCCTGGTGGGCAGAGCATCGCCCCTGGTGGGTGTGCCGGGTGGATCCCGGTCGGGCGCATGCGGGAGTCTGTCTGACTGTCTCTCCCTGTTTCCAGCTTCAGAAAAATGAAAAAAAAAAAAAAAAAATTAAACACAGAATTACCACATGACCTAGCAATTCCACCGGGTCTTTTAGGAAGAATGGGATGAGAAGCTGGTTTCCATGCAACTCATCCTTGCATTCACTTAACAATCATGTTAAACTTGTTAAAACAGGATGTGATATTTCACACAACAGAATATTATTCAGACATAAAAAGGAGTGAAGTGCCTAAGTACTACAATACAGATGAACCTGGCAAATGTTATGCTAAGAGAATGAAGCCAGTCATAAAAGGCCACATATTATATGCTTCCATTTATATGAAATATCCACAATAGGCAAATCAGTACAGACAGAAAGTAGAAGACTAGTTGCAACATGCTTTGGAGAAGAGGGAATGGAGAGTAACCGCTTAATGGATATGGAGTTTCCTTGTGGAGTGAGAATGCTCTGAAATTAGTGGTGACAGTCGTACAACTTTGTGAATATACTGAAACTACTGTACTGTATACTTTAAAATGAATTTTATAGTATGTGAATTATATTTCAATAAAGCTGTTATTTAAGAAAGGAATTGAGCCTGACCAGGTGGTGGCGCAGTGGACAGAGCTTTGGACTGGGACGCGAAGGACCCCGGCTCGAGACCCTGAGGTCGCCAGCTTGAGCCCAGGCTCATCTGGTGAGCCCAAGGTCGCTGGCTCGAGCAAGGGGTCACTCAGTCTGCTATAGCCCCCTGGTCAAGGCACATATGAGAAAGCAATCAATGAACAACTAAGGTGTCCACAATGAAGAATTGATGTTTCTCATCTCTCTCCGTTCCTGTCTGTCTGTCCCTATCTGTCCCTCTCTCTGACTCTCTCTGTCTCTGTCACACACACACACACACAAAGGAATTGAAACACCATCCTTTTGACCATCCTTCCTACTCAAATCCCCATGTTACCAACGTAAGCAGTTAAATACGACTCCTTGTTATATATATGATAATCCCTCACAAAGCCTAGCAGAGGTTCTCGCACACAGCAAGAATTTTAGGCATTTGTTGTACCGTAACTTTGTACAAGGATGAAATAATACTGTTTTGTTCTCTTCAGGATAATATAGATCGTTTTGTACCCACCACCACACAAATCAATTCATTCAGGATCAGGTTGCTTTAGAGGTACAGTTTACATCAACACCACACACACTACATTAAGTGCAGGAACAAAAGAACACAGCAGTTACTGGCTCAAAGCTATGACCACAAATCTAGTTAGTAGAAAATTCTGATATCAGCGTTCATGCAAATAAGGAGGCACTTTGCATCTGTCCCCTTGGTTTATAGTATAATTAGTTTAGGTAATTTTACTTCAGCCTCAATATAATGGAGAATAATTGTTGACAATATTTTTGAAATGCTTCCTAACTTGTGTCCCCTTGCGGACAGAGCCATTTCTCTTCACGTACTCCATATATAAAGTGCCTCCTTATTTGCAGCTAAGCTTGAAAGAAGGATGGGCTAGAGAAGAAGCCCCAGCTGTGGACGGGGAAGTAAAAGAGAAGCTTGCTCCTTCTGGCCCAACCAGGAAGATAAGGGTAGGACAGGTGAACAAAGACACGGTTCAGGTCTTCATTCACAGACCCCCACCTCCACATAAACACCCCTTCTTGTCATCCAGCTGGTTCAGCTCAGTGACAAATGGAGCTTCAGAAATACGGAGACGCCATTTTTGCAGACATAACAGGAGGGTGCGCTTCAGGCTACCAAAGTGCATTCTTCAGCTATGGGAGCAGGTGCTTAGATAGAACAGCAGGAGGAGGCCAGAAAGATGAGCCTGGGGCAGCGCTGCTCACTCTCTCAAACCTGAGCCTGCCAAGCAGGTTATCTAGAAGTTGCTAAGAGACTAATGAACTAGCAGAAGTCTGTGGTTGGAGCAAAGATTCTCAGTGTACAGGCGGATGTCTAGCACCACAGCCTCCACAATGGGTCCTACACATCTCTCCCAAAGGACAGACAGAATTATACAACTCAACAGACAACTCCAGGTTACATTCCCAACTAGAAAATGATACAGAGGACTTCACAAAGATAACCTCTTCTCTCTAAGTCACATGAAGACATATAGTCTTCTCATTAAGCAGTCAGTAAAAGTTAGTAAGCATCAACTATTTGCCAGACACTGTGCTAGGCTGAGGAGGATGTGAAGGTAAATGATGCAGACAAAATCCCTGCACTGATCAAACAAGATTTTGGGGTGGAGAAAAGGAAATGGGAGAAACTTTGAAAGAGGAAGTATTTACTCAAAGATCTCCAATTAGAAAGTTGAACCTTGAACAGATTCAAAAGAGACTGTTTATACTTAAAAAGTATTATGGCAGTTTTTAGAAATGGCCAAAAATTCTTTGATGATCCATCTATCAAAAGGTTGGAAGTCTATGTGCCCTTTCCTTGAATCTGGGTGGGCCTTGATTCCTTCGACCACTAGAGTATGGCAAAAGTAACATCGTGTAACTTCAAAGGCTAGACCATTAAAAAAAGTCCATGAAATTTCCATCTTGGCCACTAAGATATTCATTTTTGGAGTCCCTGAACCACCCACCATGCAAGAAGTCTGATCACTTAGAGGCTACCATGTCGGGAGGGCGCCAGGGCTGCATGCCAAGGCCACTTGCAGGTGCCCTGGTCAACAGCCCCTGCTGAGTGCAACCTCTAAGGCACCTCAGCCCTGGTCAGTTACCTGTGTGAAGTCACTTTCAGATGATTCCATTTCCCAGCAGTTAAGGCATCCCTTGCCATTTACGTCTTCCCAGCTACGCCCCAGACACTGGGGAACAGAAATTGTTCACTGAGTTGAACCAGCCATGCCCTGTCTGTAAGCACTCTGGAAGCAAAACACAATGGTTGTCTTATGCCACTAAGATTGGGCATGCTTTATCATGTCCAAAAATTTATCATGAAGCAAAAGTAATGGGAACAACAGATGGGAACTGCCAGAAAAGAAGCAGATCAGTTATAGAAAAAAAACCCACAAAACACACAGGAAGCTATATTTTCTTTGTTTAACCCTGGTTTGAAGAACGCTGTTATCCTATCACAGGGGGCTAAATAAATTGTAATACTCTTTTGATTGTTAATATCTATTTTATCTACAGCTGCTATAATAGAATATGACTCAGTTATGTGAAAGAATCTGGGCAGTCCAAAAATAATTTGGGCAAGATACCACTCTCTCTTGTCCAGATTTTCAATATGGGACTAACAGGATCCTATGATAACATTCAGAGTTGTCCATGAACCCATTTCTGCCTTTTTCCCTTGGTGCATGGTACATAGTAGGAATTCAGCAGCTTTGCAAAATGATTTATAGGGTCTGAGGAGGTAGGGGGGAGAATTGATATTCCAAACAAAGTGAAGGGATCCTGGTGATGGGGTCTTAGGAAGAGCAGAGGGGGTCACTTGAACTTCATCCTTTCCCATATATACACTTTCCCCCAGCATTCATGTGTCCGTATCTTTAGGGCTTCGGTTGTTCTCATTACTTGAAATGTTCTTTTTCCATCTGCTTAATGAGCTTCTACTCCTTCTTCAAGGCCTAACCCCACTGCCAATTTCTCCATAGCATTCTCTGATAACTGCCCCACTCCAAGTAGAACTAATCACTCCATTCTACTCCCCTGCAACACTTTCCACAGCCTCTTGTATAGCAGAACACGGCGTTATATTTAATTAGTAGGTTCAGATGTCTGTATTCCTTGATAAACTGTGATCCACCAAAGAGCGAGGATGATTTCCATTCATCACTTTATCTCCTGCTTGAGAATCTCTGAGCCAAACGTTAGGTCAAAAAAGAAAAACTGCTTCCTCTGAGGAGCCCACAAAAGTAAGGGGAGAGATCTAAAAACACAGTCACACTGCAAGGTCATGAGAGCCGTACAGAGGTGTGGCAGGATCATGTGCAGGGTTCTCCTTCAGGAGGAAATAGGGAAGTGTCACAAAGTAGCTGATATTTGAGGTCAGCTTTGAAACCGAATCAAAACCAAAACGCTGCCAGGGGGAAATCTATGGAACCAAAACTAAAAGGTCTCAGGAGAGAACTGCTAAATAGGAAGACCATCTGGTCAAGTCTGGTCAATCTTTTCTCTCCCTGACTGCTGGAGATTCCCTGCTCAAGTTATTCCGAGTTCTCTTTTTACATTGCCCAAAGCCACTCAACCTTCTCCAACTACATCAATTATTATTATTATTTTTTTTATCTTTTAGACTTTTATTTATTAATTTTAAGAGAGAGGAGAGAGAAAGAGAGAGAGAGAGAGAGAGAGAGAGAGAGAGAGAAAGGGGGGAGGAGCAGGAAGCATCAACTCCCGTATGTGCTTTGACTAGGCAAGCCCAAGGTTTCAAACTGGCAACCTCAGTGTTCCAGGTTGATGCTTTATCCACTGCACCATCACAGGTCAGGCTACATCAATTATTTATATCAAAAAGCACCTATCATTTGAACAAGCAACTCATTTAAAAACATAAGTCAATAATACACAAAAATGTATTCAAATCAGTAGCAATCATAGAAATCCAAATTAAAACACAGAACTACTGTTGTGCCTGTTAAACTGTCAAGGTATTTTTTAAAATTAGAGTATCTGGTATCAAAGGAGAATCAGGAAAACCAGAATGAGCCTTTCTGCAAGGTAATTTGGTAGACATACAAAAGCTTTGCAAATAACTGAACCCTTTAAGAATTAGAAATTCCATTTATAGGAATTTGTCCTAAGGATAGAAGTCTTTGCTATAAAGATCATAGTGTCATTTAAAATAGTGGAAAACAGCAAACCACATAAATGTCTGACAACATAAGGGTCAAATAAGTTTGGCACTACAATAATTGTAACAGTGACCATTTATAGAGTGCTTGCAAAGTGTCTGACATTATCATATTTAACACCAAAGCAATTTATAAAGTAGCTATAAGTAAATGGTGAGTGGGACTTTTCCGGTTGTACCAGAATTAAGCGGACGTACGTTCCCCATAAGGTAAAGAGAGCAGTCAATAATGAGAGCTGAGGCCTAGCCTGTGGTGGTGCAGTGGATAAAGCATCGACCTGGAATGATGAGGTCGCTGGTTTGAAACCCTGGGCTTGCCTGGTCAAGGCACATATGGGAGTTGATGCTTCCTGCTCCCCCCCTACCTTCTCTCCCTCTCTCTCTCTCTCTCTCTCCCCCTCACTCTCCGCCCTCACCTCTCTAAAATAAATAATTTTTTTAAAAAAGGAATGAACTATTGATACACATATATAAACCTCAAAATAATTATAAAAAAATAATGAGAGCTGAGCTAATTCAAGAATTTGTTAAGAAGCTAAACTGTGAGACCTTCTAGCCCACTGGTGCCCCTGCACTGCCCCTCCCCCTTCACAGTCCACACAAGAAGGGCAGAGGTGGGGAGGGGAAACCCTAAATCTGTGCCCTCATGGCCAGGGCTGTATCTTGGGTTGGGATGGTTTTCTCTCTGCCCCTACAGTAGGCTCCTCTAAACGAGTTGGTTACAGAGATCAGGGGTGCCACAAAGAAAAAAAAAGACTGGGACAAGAATTTTTAAATATTGCGATGCCTGGTGAAAATCTGCTTAGGCCGTTGACTTACAGAGCCACCCTGTACCATTCTGGAAAAGGGGAGGGGCAACAGAGCGAGAAGGGGCGGCGATGCTGTTCCCCTACTGCTCGGCATAGATACAAGTCCCTTGGATCAAGCAGTTCCATGGAATTGCTGCCATAATCTCTCTTGCCAGGCCCTCACCCATCAGGGCTGTCCAGGAAGCAAGTGGACACCAGCTGTGAGTACCTAGAGAGAGGGAAGGGCTGACCTGAAAGAACTTTATGGCAGCTTCCCCTCCAGGTCTGGAGACCATGCAGTGGGGAAGCCTGCGCTCCGGAGCGCACAAGCGTAGGGTGTGCACACACGGGCAGTGTGGTCAAACAGTTGGCAAACGCCATCAGGGAAAACCCAACAGCAGCCATTTAAGAGACACTGGTCCCTGTCCCTGTCCCTCTAGACACCAGAACAACAAACAGGAGCAAAGAAGAGAGCAGGGAAGATGTAGTCCAGAGAGACTTATGTCCTCCCACCTCCACACCCTCCAAATAAATCAAAGCTACCTTTCCCCACTTTGCATCCCCAGAGCCACAAGTCTGGTCAGCAAGAGGAGTCAGAAAAGCTTTCGATTAGATATACTGAAATTTTAAAACAGTGGACTTCCAATAACCCAGAGCGACCAGAAGGTTTTTGACTGCCCACAGTATCATCAAAGGATTTATCCTCTGGAGGAGGAAGGAGACTTTGGCAAAACACACTGGGAAGTTCTGACTGGAGAAAAATTAGAGCATTTGTGTTTGCACCCCTCTGGGTTAAAACTGTTCAATTAACGGTTAAAGTTACCATTATCTCCACTTCACAGATTGGAATGAAAGCTCTGAAAGATTAAGAAACTTGCTCAAGTTCACAAACCACGTGGGAGGCTTAGTGTGGATTCCAACCTAGAGCTAACCTCAGCGCCCATGCCTTTCACAGTGAAACTAGAATTTCTCCACATAGGGTCCAAAGACACATCCCATGGGTCTCCAAATCCACTTCAAAACACTTGATCAACATTGAGTTTTCATCTCCAAGGTAATGGTGTTCTTAAAATACACAAGCCTCATCACAATCATCTGAATGATCATCTTACAAGTGAAAATTGCTCCCTTGATTATCAGCATTTGCATTCATAATCTTATTGATATCAAGTATTAAGTGCTTTCATATCATACACTAATGACTAATGAGAAAAGACAGGGGTGACTGCATATAGCAATAAGGCAGTCATACCTATTAACAGTCAAATGGCTTGCTATACAAACGAAAGTTTCACTACAGCTCAAACACAGTAACAGATGGGACACAGGACAGACTTCATAGAAAAAAGGGCCACATTCACATTTTAATCAGCATTTAGTTTATTAAAATATCCACCACTGTTAATATGAGTAATAATGTTTCTGAAGTTTTATATTTAATTTCTAAATGTTTTGGTTTTTATAATTGTAGAAGAGCTATAAGTGTACATTTATACCTCATAGTTCCTGTTTATAGACATTTTGGTTACATAATAATGAAGATAATTTAATTCAACATTAAAGACCTGTAAAAAGGTTTGTTTAAAGTGTCTTTACATTACACATGCTCTGCCTTACGTCATTCTGGCTAAGTAATCTTTAAAAGTCATATCTTAGAAGACTATTTGTGACACAAAGAAATATTTTCAATACATTAACTTAAACCATACAAAATGTAGGACCATCTTACTCTGATTTTGTAAAATTACAAAGCATATATCAACACAGGAAAGGAGACTAGAAAATACACTACAATGTTAATGATATTTATGCCCATGGTAAGAGTATTACAGGTACTCTTTATTAATATTGCTATTTATTTTTCTAATAGTCTGTTTACAATAACTTTATTATAAGAGTTAAATTTAATTACTACCAAAAATTCAATTTTTAACAATCTAGCTCACAAAAGTTCCAAAAGCCTGTTGCTAAAAAAAAGAAAAAAAAATGCCCTGGCTGGTTGGCTCAGTGGTAAAGTGTCAGCCCAGCGTGAGGACATCTGAGGTTCGATTCCCAGTCAGGGCACACAGAAGAAGTGACCATCTGCTTCTCCCTTCCTCTCTCTCTTCCTCTCCCACAGCTATGGCTCAATTGGTTTGAGTGTATCAGTCCTGGGTGCTGAGGATGGCTGCATGGAGCCTCTGCCTCAGGTACTAAAACAACAGTTCAGTTGCAAGCATGGCCCTAGATGGGCAGAGCATCCACTCCAGATGGGGGTTGCCAGGTGGATCCCAGTTGGGGTGCATGAGTCTATTTCCTCTACTCTCACTTGGAAAAGAAGAAAAAAAAATACCACATTTTCAATCGAATTTCAGTTCAAGCTTTTCTCCAAAGAAAGGTAAACAGTCCTAAAGTAATATCTGTTCAAAACTTAAAGCATAGAAAGTCCTAGTCAATCAATAACATATTACGCTTTAGGTATCAGGGCTATGAGAATGAACAAAGTACATGGTACACTCTAGAAGCTGCCAGTTTGGAAGCACAGTGTAAACAACAGTTAGCCAGTGGCACTAAGGCATAAGACACAAGAGTGTGAGGAAGGGACTCCATAACTTATTCCGGCAGGGAGGGTGGGGCAGCAACAGGCAGCCACAAAACAACCCGTCAGCTGAGTCCTAATAATGTTTGAGGAAATGGGTGCAGAAAGGTGAGATGGCAAATTACCCAGAGGTAAAATCTCAACATAGGCCTTGAGACACTGAACTTACTGACAACACTAGCCCAACCTCTCCTAGACTCCTCCAGCACTGGTCTTTGCCATGGGTACGGCCTGCCATTATAATCCAAGCTGCTTTCCTGACAAGTCTGTAAATTCAGAGGGGGATACTATGCATACTGTAGACTCTTACAATTTGGTAATGATAGTACTGTATGTTCAGATAAGACTTCTAATGGGCATTAAACTCAAAACACTATATATTTGGATATAATGATATCCAAAAAAAGTATATATACATCTAGTAGCCTCTACTCATTTTTTTCCTCTAGAAAATTGTATCAAAAGATCAAAGCGACAGACTCATTCCTATAATCCTTATAAGAAAATCCACTGTATATAAAAAGCTCTTGCAATCCTAGAGAGCTCCAACTGGCACGTTCTTCCAAAGCAGGCTAAGGAATAATACACTGATTGCTCATTCAAGAAAATCTCCTAAGTAAACTGCAGAAATAGATAATGATACCTAAATGCTGTGGCTCATCAGCTGGAGTGACACTCTCAGATGTCCCACCTGTATTGTATAAAACAATGAAAAATTGGAAGTAACATAAATGTTTAATCAGGGGAAATGTGTACTTAAGGTGTGTTATATTCACTGAAATAGTATAAGACTTATGTATATGTCTAGAATTTGCTTTAAAATATTCCAGAAAAAAACAGTAAAAGGGTTACATGAAATGAAAATAGTGAAATCTTGATAATATTTGAAGCTATGTGAATTGGTATGCATTAGACCATTTTTTCTACTTGCATGGATGATTAAAATTTTTCACAATTAAAAACTGGAAAAAATATTACTTAGAAATAAATAAAAAAATTCACAGTGATGGTTTGTGGGGGGAAAAGCAGACTACAAAGTGATAGTTTATGTTAATTATAACCATGTAAAAAAAAATAAGCATGTTACCAACCCAATAGCAATAAACACCCCTTAATGTCCCTGTGGGTTTCTAGATACCATTTTTACTAAAAAAGAATTCTTTGA
This sequence comes from Saccopteryx bilineata, assembly GCF_036850765.1. Classification (NCBI taxonomy): domain Eukaryota; kingdom Metazoa; phylum Chordata; class Mammalia; order Chiroptera; family Emballonuridae; genus Saccopteryx; species Saccopteryx bilineata. Next base: position 342,454,561 of record NC_089490.1, on the reverse strand, counting down.
GGATATAGCTAATTCTATGTTTGGATAAAGAAAGATAAGCCTGGAAAATCTTGTCATACCAAACAATAAAGAAACTATCAAATACTGCTGAGATCATGTCACAAGAAATCGGAAGACAATTGAAACAAGGTTCCCATGGGCTCACGCGCAGTCTGGACGTGTATGCGGCTCACACCCAGAACAGATCCAACACATCACCTGTGGATAAATGGGAGTTCATAATGATACTAAAAATACCCTACTTGATCATTTTGAAAAATAACAAGGAATCCACTCACTATTCTGATAAACGGTAGATTAAAAAAAAAAGCATGAGGCTGGGGTTAGGGGTCATTGCAAAGAATAAATGATAATGACTTTGAAAGTGCCTTGCTTGTAGCTGGTGCCTGACAAAGTGGCACCAACCTGCAACAAGTCCCAAGAGAGATGTTCCTGCTATACTGCAGAGTGCTCACAACCCAGCAAAGGGAGACGGGTGCAAGCCCAACGTCACACCAGAAGTGAAAACAGGACCCTGTGAACAAGCCAAGAAACCGGCTCACTTTGGAGGGGATGGAAGGGAGGGAGACACCAGCTCTTTGGCTGCCACTTATTGAGAAGATTTTGCATTTTAAACCATTCTCAAATGTGGGCTCTAGAATCTCACACGTTCTTTACATCCCCTAGCCTAGCCCACGCATATTTTCCAGGGACTGGTCACAGTTATAGCTCCAGACAAATCCCCATGTGGTTTCATCTTCTTGCCCAGAAATCAGGAGACCTTTGAGATGTTCCTTTCAGGAAAAATTAACTCCCTAGAACTCACTATAATAGCTAGCTTGGGAATCCCACTTACGTTGTGACCTTGTAAACCTCAGTCTGGGCCCAGATTTGAAAGGGATGTGAAGACGTCCATGCTCATGTTCAGAGTTCCTAGAGTTAATGAACCCTGCCACATCCCCAATATAAACACCTACTCTGGGCTAGACACTGTGCTAAGGTTTTTTTCACTTGTTATATCCTAGTAAATTCTCAAACTCTATGAAGTAAGAGGTATCACTCCAATTTTATGGACAAGGAAGTAGCTTCAGCAAATCAAGTCATTTGCTCAAGGACCCCTGAAACACAAAGACAGGTCTTCTGAAGATAAACAATGTCTACATGTATACTGAATGTAAACTGCAATTGAAAACTAAAATTTTTAAAAAGTAAAGCAAAAAACCCCAATATCCACACACCACTGACATTTCACATTGAAGAGTGGCTACCTGAGAGGCAAGGACTTACTGAGTTAGAGTGATGCACTTTATTAAGCAATGTCATCCTACCATAAGGCCTTTTATGGACTATCCCCCTCAAATCTCCACCTACTTCTCAAACTTCTTTTTGATTTCTACTATAGACTCCTGCACTCTGGCTAGATTGTCACTGCCCACCCCAATTCCATGTGCACTGCCCCTTTCCCATCTGAATTGCCTTGTTCCTGTCTGGGCCTTCATCTTTTGAGTCCAACTCACAACCCCACCTCTTACTCCAGGAAGCCCTTCCATTTCTGCCCCATGCTCAGAGCTCTTGCCTTCATGAAGCTTGCTGCCTGGACCATATCATTCCATATAAAGGCACTGCTATTTTACATGTATACTTCTGATCTCCCTAGTTTGCAAATTCCTCAAAGTTCAGGGTTGAGTATTGTTGTATTCCGTTCAAAAGGGAAAGGATACAAAATAAATGCTTGTCGACATTAATCTGGATGCAGGCAATAGCCGGCTCAGAAACCTATGTGTCTCAGCATAGCTCATAAACTTGAAGTTACTACATTCCACTATTCCCTTCCAGCTAGAGATAGAAAGCAACATCAAAGTCATTTCATTAAGCAAAGCAGCAGGCATGTGTTCCCACTCTGTACAACTTCACTGCCTCTGGTCCTTAGACATCCCTGAGAGAACATTCAATTATCATTAAGGCTGTGAACATTCCATTCTGTCTTTTCCCCTGGGTTGGAAGTATTAGCAGGGCTAAGTACCAACCTTTAGCAAATAAGGAGTTTGATATTTTTAAAACTGTGGTAAAATGCATACAACATAAAATGTACCATCTTAACCATTTTTAAAGTGTAAATGGCATTAAGTATTCACATTTTTGTGGTACCATCACTAACAGCTGTGTCAAGAACTCTTTTCATCTAGCACAATTCTGTACCCATTAAAACTATAACTCTCCATTTTCCCCTCCTCCCAGGCCCCGGCAATAGCCATTTTACTTTCTGTCTTCTCTAGGTACCTCATCAAGTGGAATCCTTGTGTTATTGGCTTATTTTACCTAGCTAAATGTCATTAAGGTTAATCCATGTTGTAGCATGTCCATGTGTCAAAATTTCCTTCCTTTTAAAGGTTGAATAATGTTTCATTGTATATATATACATTTTGTTTATTCATTCATGTGGTGATAGGCACGTGGGTTGCTTCCAAATGTGAAATTCTGACTCAATGCTTGTGATGAGAAGCTCCGAAGACTGGTCCTGGGTTACAGCAGTCTCTTTGATGTTGTGAACACAATCAAAGAACCAATCCAGTGATTAGGACCACAGAGCAGAAAGCTGCTGAAAGGAATTTCCATCTGGTCATCTGTCCCAGGAACTGGAACCAGATAGAACATTTATTTAAATACCGAAATAGTCTGTTGGAATAAAGCCTGGCTGCCTAAGATGGTCTAGAAACAAATCCTGAATTCATTTTTGCATCTAAAGACCTGCCTCTCCCTCTTTTTTTCCTCCCTCAGTGTTATTAAGATATAATCGACATAAAACATGTTTAAGGTGTAAGACACGTTGACTTGATACACTTACATACTGCAATATGATTAGTTCCATCACATTACATAATTACCATTTCTTTTTTGTGGTAAGAATATTTAAGAGCTACTTTCAGCAATTTTCAAGTATACAATACAGTAATGTAAACTATAATCACAATGCTGTATATCTGATCTATAGAACTGATTTATCTCCTAACCGGAAGTTTGTACCCTTGACCAACAACTGCTTAATTTCCCACCCCCAGCCTCTGGTAACCATCATACTACTCTGTATGCCTATAAGTTTGGCTTCTTTAGATTCCACATACAAGTGATATCATGCAGTATTTGTCTTTCCCTATCTGACTTATTTCACTTAACATAATGTCTTCAAGGTCTTTTCATGTTGTCGCAAATGGCAGGATCTCCTTTTTTGTGACTGAATAATATTCCATTGTGCGTATTAAAATTCACATTTTAATACATATAACACACATACCTTTCTTGCTCCATTCAGCCAGTGTCTGTCAATGACAATATGACCCAGTGGTTGCCAATCCAGTCCACCAATATAATCTTAGCTATTGTCAATAATGCTGCAATAAACATTGGGGTGCACACATCTCTTGGGCAGCCTCTTCTCACTTCCCTTGGATCTATAACCAGAAGTGGAATTGCTGGATCCTATGATAGTTCTATTTTTAAAAATTTTTTGAGGAACCTCTCTACTGTTAAGTGAATTAAAAGACAAGCTACAGACTAACGGAAAATCTTTGCAAACTATATATTTTACAAGGACTGGTATCTTAAGCATATAAAGAACTCTCAAAACCCAAAAGTTAAAAAACACAATCCACATAGAAAATGGACAAAAGACTTGGAGATATTGACCAAAGAGGATATACAGATGGCAAAAGTCACACAATAAGATGTCCAATATCATTATTCATAAAGGGAATGTAAACTAAAACCAGGGAGTGAATGGTTTAACAAATGAACTGTGCTGCATCTGTTCCCTGGAATACCGCTCAGCTATAAAAGAGAAATACATGCAACAACTTGGATGAATCTCCAGATTATGCTGAATGGAAAAAAAAAAAAAAGCCAATCCCTAAAGGTCACATGCTGTATGAACCCATTTGTGTAATACTCTTGAAATGACAAAATTATAAAAGTGGAGAACAGATTAGCGGTTGCCATGGGTTAAGGATGTGGTGGGAGCGAGATCGTCACTATAAAATGGCAGCAGGAGGGATCCTGTGGTGATGGGAATGTTATATCTGTACAAATACTGTCAATATCCTACTGTGATACTACAGTCTAGTTTTTCAAGATGTTAGCATTTGGAGAAACTGGAAAAGAGTACATGAGATTACTCTTTATTATTTAACACTAGATACTCTCTACAATTATCTTAAAATAAAATGTTTAATTATTGAAAAAAGCTAAGGCTTCGGGACAAAGCTAGGTGTTGTTGGACAAGTCATTTCCCTTCTCATAGGGCTAAAAGGATTACATTATGAGATCAACTGTCTAAGCACAGTGTGCCTAGCATAGGGTAAGGGCTTGACCGACAGTTATTCAAATGATAATCTAAAGAGTCATGGCATGTATCCCCATGTTTACTGCAGCATTGTTTAAAATAGTCAAGATCTAGAAACAGCCCAAGCATCTATCAGTGGACGAGTGGATAAAAAATAAGCTGTGGTACATATTATATAAAGAATGGAATGCTATGTGGCCATAAAAAAGAAGGAAATCTTACCTTTTGCAATGGTATGAATGGACCTGGAAATTATTATGCTAAGTCAAATAAGTCAGGCAGAGAAAGACAAATATCATATGATCTCACTTATATGTGGAATCTAATGAACAAAGTGAACTGAGGAATGGAATAGAGGCAGAGGCGGGTCACAGGGACCAGAGGGACAGCTGTCAGAAGGAAGGGGCATGAGGGGATGGGATCAGAGAAGGTGAAGGGATTAGTGAAATTATATACACATAACACAGAGATACAGATAACAGGACAGCAAATCCAGAGGGAAGGGGAGGAGAGAGTTAGAGGGAGGGGGACAAAGGGGGTGTAATGAGGGGCACATTGTTGGGGGTGAGGGTGTTATATTTAATGGGACACTTGAATCCATGTTAACAAAATAAAATTTAATAAAAATATAAAAAATAAGAAATATGGTAGTGGAGATGGAGAAGGGTATAGAAAAAGATATTTGGATAATAGTACTAATGGGTCTTGGTGAAAGATTAGGTATGGGTTGGTGGGTGACAGGGAATCAAGGGTGATTCCAAAGTTTCTCACTTGAGCACTGGCTGGCACCATTTACTGGCAGACACAGGGTAAAGAAGAAAAGAACAAAGAAGAGTTTAGTTTTGGGCCTGGTTAGTCTGTTGACTGGGATACATTTAGGTAACAAATGTATATGCAAGTCTGTAGTTCGGAACAAAACACTAAGATGGAAATCTAACTTGATAATTACCAGCATGCAAATAATAATTAAAGCCAATTTCTGAGGAGAAAAGAGCCTAGACCATAGCCACTCTGACTCTAAACTTTCACCTTTAAGGTTTGGGTAAAAAAGGGTCAACCTAAGCCCTGGCCGGTTGGCTCAGTGGTAGAGCATCGGCCTGGCGTGCAGGAGTCTCGGGTTCGATTCTCGGCCAGGGCACACAGGAGAAGCGCCCATCTGCTTCTCCACCCCTCCCCCTCTCCGTCTCTCTCTTCCCCTCCCACAGCCAAGGCTCCACTGGAGCAAAGATGGCCCAGGCACTGAGGATGGCTCTGTGGCCTCTGCCTCAGGTGCTAGAATGGCTCTGGATGCAACAGAGCGACGCCCTAGAGGGGCAGAGCATCGCCCCCTGGTGGGCATGCTGGGTGGATCCCGGTCGGGCGAATGTGGGAGTCTGACTGCCTCCCCATTTCCAGCTTCGGAAAAATGAAAAAAAAAAAAGGGGGGGTCAACCTAGCACAGAAGACTTTGACCAGAATCAGAGAAAAACCAGGTATATATGGTATCACTCAAGACAAGAGAAAGGTGTTTCAAGCAAGAGTGGTCCACTATGACCAAGCAATGGAGAAAGAAATTAAAATGAATAACAAATAAAACCTCTGATTTAGTGGCCTGCATGTCACTGGTACCCCTCTGAGACTAGCTTTGGTGAAATTACAAAATAGGTTTTAGATTGGAGCTAATGGAGACATAATATAACAACCATTAACAAGTTTACCCCTAAAGAAGAAAAGAACCCTGGCCAGGTAGATCAGTTGGTTAGAGCATTGTCCCAATACACCAAGGTTGTGGATTCAATCCCCAGTCAGGGCACATTCAAGAATCAACCAAGAAATGCACAATTAAGTGGAACAACAAAGTGGAACCCTCTCATTCTCTCTCTCACTCCTCGGCTCTTCCTCTCTAAAATCAATCAATAAATAAACATTTTTAAAAAAGAAAAGAAAAAAGAGAGCACAGTGGGAAGGAAGGGGTGTGATATGAGTGAGGATTTTGTTAAAAGCAAGTACATTTAAATATTAATGAAAAGGAATAGGTAGAAGGGAAGAAGTTGAAGACTCCTGACAGAAAGGGTCAGGAATGATCTGAATAGGTGGGAGAGGATACAACCCAGAGCACAAGTATCAGGACTCCCTCAGTAGAAGGGGCACCTCATCTACTCTAAAAAGGAAGAAGGAGAGAAACCGTGTAGGTGCACATACATTTGGAAATCTGGTCAGTGTTGTTGGTCAAATAAGTTTGTAAATATGATATATACGTTTGCTCACTTATAGTTTGCATTGGTTGTGGGAGACAGGCTGTAAACTAGCAAAATAATTATAGCCTAATTTCCTGCCCTTTTAAACTAAGATATTTTCAAAACTAAGCTTTCCCCCACATCCTTGACTGTTGCATGATGTGGGGTGGTGCACTCTTATGAGGAATCCCATATATGCCTCAGATAAGTGACTTTGTATCAGAGACTTCCTTATTTGTATATTGGCTTAAAGGTTTTGATTTCTACACTATAAAATAGGGCTGACCGGCCTGACCTGGTGGTGGAGCAGTGGATAGAGCGTTGGACTGGGATGTGGAGGACCCTGGTTTGAGACCCCGAGGTCGCCAGCTTGAGTGCAGGCTCATCTGGTTTGAGCAAAGCTTACCAGCTTGGACTCAAGGTCGCTGGCTCAAATAAGGGGTTACTCAGTCTGCTGCAGCCCCATGGTCAAGGCACATATGAGAAAGCAATCAATGAACAATTAAAGTGTTACAATGAAAAACTAATGATTGATGCTTCTCATCTCTCTCTATTCCTGTCTGTTTGTCCCTATCTATCCCTCTCTCTCTCTCTGTCACTGTAAAAAAGTGGGGGGAGCAGACTAGGGGCTCTCTCTTGCCCGGTTCCTGAAATTAGCATTGCATAGGAGAGGCAGACAAGACGGTGGAGTGCTGAAGGAGAAGCCAGTTTGTGCAGAGAGAAGGAGATGGGGAACAGAGGTGAATAAGGCTGGTAAGGTACAAACCTTTGATTCTAGGAATACTGGGATAAGTCAGTGGCTTTGGGAGCCCTGATCGGAAAGGGAAGTGTTTTCCCACTGTGTGTATTTCTTGCCCACTGGGTGCGAGCTAGGATTAAATGTAACAGCTTAAATGTAATGGCCCACCAGTTCTTGACTCCATTGTTTCATTACCGTCTGTCTGAATCAAATGTGAACCTACACGGGCCAGGTGGCTGCATTGGTGGCCGTGGCTACTGGCTTTAAATGTGTGCAGACAACTGCTCCCTGGTTGCTCCCTGGTAGCTTCAATTCTCTTTGTGAATGAGAAGGCAAGGTCATCCGCTGAGACTGAAAGGCTGGCCTAAATTTTATTCCCAGCATGTAATCCAATGCCTTTGGACACAGATATATAATAAATAAATGTATTTAATAAATAAAATAAAAGCACAGTTTCCTTAATTCTGTTGTTCATTAGAATCAATATTCAACTTTCTCCAAATTGGCCACTAGGGGGCATGACTGCTGCCAATCTTTTCCCCTACATCTTTTAACACCCATGAAACAGAAAATTACAGAGCAGTTTCTTTTTACCATGTTTCTTTTTTAGAGTGTAAAATTTTTAGAGTGTAGAATTAGCTGGACTCAGTTTAGATGATCCCAATTCTGTTGGTAATATCCAGAGCATGACAGTCGGGAGCCAGTCAAACCTATGCCTTCTTCTCTCCATCAGGCCTTATTAGGGTGTTGACCTTGGCCACTTCAATGTCACAGAGCGTCTTCACAGCCTGTTTGATCTTGTGCTTGCTGGCCTTGACATCCACAATGAACACTGTGTCGGGGAATTTGATGATGGCGCAGTGGTCCAGCTTGTTTCTCCCATGGAAGCTCTTCCTTTGGGGCCACAGTGTCTTGGACATAGGAAGATGGATTACAGAAAGGATCTTTTTGTGTGTGTGTATGACTGTGGACGCTTTTCAGAATTGCATCCTTTGCCTTCAAAACCTTTGCTTTGGCTTCAGTTTTGGCGGGGGCAGGGGCTTCCTTCTTCACTTCCGCTGCCATCTTCATAAAAAGGCCATGTATGTTTTTCCTCAAGAAAACCTGGTGCCAGCTTTATACACATGTATATATGTGTGTGTTCACTTGTGTACATACACACACTGCAGCAGGATGAGAGGCTGTTTTTCCACCAGCCTCCCACAGCAATCAAATCATTATGCCCCAGAGGCAATACGCACCACTCTGCAGAGGTCACTTTTTGTAATTCCTCCAGGGCACACAGCAAATACGGAACAGACCTTTTACACTTTCTTATGAATAACAAATTACAAAAGGCGCACGAATGAAATCCCTAAAGTTATTCCTTGGTAACTTGTACCATAACTTCTTGCAAGTTGTTTTTCCTCTCTACATCTACTACCTCCCTCAATTATATAAGAAGTAGATTTGTCAGATTAATTTTAAATAGTTGTGATCTGTTTTATAAACTGCCTTTTCCATTATTTCAGATGCCTGATATATTCTTAGAATGAGAATTTATCAATCTATAACATCACATGGCTATTATATGTACCGGAATAAGTGGTTATTTTGGGGGCTGTGTTTAGCAATGGGACTGGAAAACACTTTTTTGCTAGTTTGGTTCTAACAAACTTGGGCATCTAATGGACAGAGGCAGAAGTCTAGCTTAAAACAGGGTCCAGAAATTTTCAATACCCAAAAAGAAAAGGAGACAGTTCCTCAAGAGTTTGGAGTTACACACATCAGCTCACTTTCAAAGAAGGGAATTAAACTTCCACAGTAGGGGAGACTTCCAGTCATACCAATGGAACACATCACACCCTAGCCTACGAAAAGCGTTAGTCTGGTCAGATGCCTTATGCGCTGGGGTGGAGGGAAAATGGGAAAGAGGCTGAGATCATCTTATGACGTAGAATGTCAAGTATGTGCAGGCATACCTCAGAGATACGGCAATAAAGCAATTATCACAATAAAGTGAGTTCCACCATAAAGGGAGATGTATGCTTTCCCTGGTGGAGGATCTCACCTTCCATTTATAAAAGATGGAACATCTGTGTAGTGCAATATAGTGAGGCACAATCAAACGAGGTATGCCTGTACTTCAAATGGGTGAAAAGGTGCTTAACCCCAAAGCCTCTAAACTTAGAGATATTTGAACTAAAGTTTTTTGGGAACAAATACCCAATAAGTGGGTCTAAGGAGAGTATGGGTGACAGAGTTGAAGTCATCAGTCAAATGTAGATACAGTATTAAATTGTTTGCAAAATGTTTCAAAAACAAAGTTTCAAGGTTCTTTAGGTTAGTGTTCTAATTTGACAATTAAGAGTCACATTTTTTTACTGGACACTCTATTCCACTAACTGGTATGGTATTTCATTTTTATTGAGCGTTTTCAGAAGCTCTTTGGGGCTAAACACTTTTGTTTTTCATATTATAAAAACATTAACAGCAAATTATTCTTCCTTAGCCTAATATAAAAATTAACCTTTCCTAATGAACTGATACCACCTCAAAGACAAAAAAAAGTTTCTTTCTTAATAATTATAATTCTTTGGCTACACGGGCATCCCTGCAAATGAGCTTTAAAACTGAGATGAACACTTCATTGCCACATCCCTACTGTATTTGAAATCTTGCAAAATATCCTCTTTCAAGAGTCCTGTGATAAATCCTCAGATTTCCCCCCCAGCAAATGATCTAAGTAAGAGCCCGATTTCATTTACATACACACACACACTTGCACTCCCCAACAACACTTCCTTTACAAAACAGAATGTCACTTCCTCAATCCAGAGGCCAGAGTCCCTTGGTTCTGATCTGGGGAGCCAAGACAGGAAACTCTGGTAAGCTTCTGCCTCTCCCCCCATGGACAGCACTGGTGCAGCTGACAGAGGGCAGGGTCTATTCAGAGCTCCCTTGATGCACTGCAGCTGTAAGGTAACAGCACTTCCACGCTTCGGGAACGATTCCAGAGTCCCGCACCAGGAGTCAGTTTAACAAGGGCATTTTATAGGAATGAAGAGGGAAAGGATGGAAGACCTTGATAGCTATTAGCGACCTTCGATTTCCAAACTCCTGTGAATACTCCAGGGCTGATTTCAGCCAAATTTCAGCAACTGGCACCAGCCTGTACTTTGACCCTACCAGGCAAGGCATCTTATACTACAGGTTTTTTTTTTTGGGGGGGGGGGGCAGATGTTCTCACCACTCCACACCAGACTGGACCACTTTTCCCTTGATGTTGCCAGTTTCTCACCTAGAAGGGATAAGTTGTCCCAGCAATTTCAGTAAACACTGTCAGTTAGCACCACCTGGCAACTGAGAACCTTGAGCTCTCCCGACCCCAGGACTGCACAACACAAAACCCGGTTAGTTATAGCAAACCAAACTGCAATGTCACCATCGATGGCCTGAGGGGGGTGGTGTGTGTGAGAGACATACAGAATAAAGGGGAAGAAGGGGGACAAACAAATGAGTCACTTAATATAAGGACTGCACATGCCGCTGACGCTGCCTGTGATGCAGAGGCTGTGGACTGGAAGGAAGCAGGCGGCCACCCGGAGGGGCGGGCAGAAAGGGAAGGGGGAAAGGGTGTGAGGCGCCTCGCCCTTTGTGGGGCCCCTGCGCAGCCCCACAGCCTATGCCCCCTTTCCCGCCCACTCCCCCAATCCTGTAGGCAGAAGCCGCTCAGGGTTATTTATTATGGTCCCCCAGCCCCGGGAACCAACTCTGTCGCTCTCTAAAAACAATCAATACAAACTTCAATACTGGATGTAGTTTACAGGGACGCTGGCTGGTGAGGCGCGGGCCGCCGCGCCGGCTCGGCGGAGAACAAACCGCAGCCTCCACCTGCCGGCCGCCCCGCCCCTCGGCGGCGCACCTGTGACAGGTGTGCAGGTGCCCTACACAGACAAGAGCCGCGGGGCGCGCCAGCCGCTCCTCGCCCCCAGGAGGCCCGGGGCCCGCCCTCCCTGTCCGCGCGGTCCCTCCCGGAGCCCCTAGCCCCTCGGCAGGCCGCGGTGCGCCCCTAGCCCGCGCCCTCCGCGGCCGCGCCCGCTGACCGCCCGCACTCACGTAGCGTCTCAACTTCTTCTCGGGGGGCGATTTTCTCAGCCATCCGGTGCACACCACGTCGCCGCCGCCGCTCATTCTGGCGGCCACCTGGAGCCCGCCGCCGGGTCGAACGGACAAGGGCGCGGGCGCGAGCCGCTGGGTCAACCGGCCGGCGGTGCGCAGCTCGCGGGGGAGGGGAGGGGCCGGAGCCGCCGGCGGCCGCGGGGCGAGGAGGAGGCGGCGCGGACCTGGCTGGCGCGCGCGCGGCGCGCGCGCGCATTCGCAGCCCCGCAGCAGTGGGGGCGCCACAGCAGGAAGGGCGGTGCGCGCTCGCCACGCCCACAGCCCGCCGCGCCCCCCGGCCGGCCGCCTTCAAAGACGCAAACAGTACCTCGCGTCTTTGGACCCAGAAGGCCGGAGGTTCGCGAGGACTCCGAAGCCTCCCGCCTGCCGCGCCCCCCTCTCCGTTTTGCTTTATTCCCGAAGCCTCCAGCAGCACGCGGGGGTGGCGGCCGCGCCCTGGGTGGGAGTGGGGGTGGGGTGAAGGGAGGGGGCTGCGCGCCCTTGATCGTGAATCGATTTTGCACAGAGGGTCGTCAGGAAGGTACCCGAGAGCTGCTCGAGTTTCCTGTCCATTCCCAGAGTTTCAGGTTTCAGTGGGTCAGATTCTGGCTGAAATTAGTGATCCACTTACCTCAGCAAGAGTTTAACTCTCGCACCCCCTTGGCGGGAGTAGGAAAGAAGGAAACAGACTACTATGTACTGGGCGCTATTGCATTCCTTGTTTACATGATTGTCTTGACGAGTATACAAATTGGGCGGGCAGAATTATTCCCATTTTACAAATAGCTTAACGTCTCAAAGCCTGTGCGATGCAGAACTAAGTTTTTAATTTTGGGGGTGGCGGTGGGCGTGGGTGTGGTCCTGCTCATCTGCTTTTTAAAGTGCTGTGATTGCTTTAATGTGTGCGGATCAACTTGGGGGCCTCCTATTATCTGGAAATAAAGTACAGCTGGCCCCTTCACTGCCTCTGGGAAATAGCATTCAGTAAAAGAAAATTCATTAAAACTTATATGATTTGCAGAATCAAGGAGGCAAATATGAGTCAATGTATTTCACAGTAAGTTGGAAGGCAAGGTGGTGTAGAATAAGAAATTGGGGTCAAAGTTCCCCAGTGTTCCAACTCATTGACTCAGATTATGAGACCTCTCTGGCTTCATATGAAAATTTCAGTATAATGGTCCTCTCACTGCAGGGTGGTGAGGTTTAACTGAGATGAAGCCCACAGAAGCACACACTACACAACTCCACATTTTGGAGGGGGGGGGTAAACTTTTGGTGGGGGCTCTTGTCCACTCATCAAGCACCTTTACAAGCAATATTAAAAGGTTGTTCCTCCCCCAACTTCTTTGAGAATTGGAGAGTAAACCATTATATTAATAAGGAAATGTGCTGCCAGCAGGTGAGTGGGAGAAGCAGCATCTTGCACTCCCCATACAACTGTGGACTAAGGCTACTTTGTTCATTTCCCTGTCTTTTTGCAGCAAAGCTAGTTTCAAGCAGTTGGACATCCTTCTGATTTTACAGATCTTGATTGGGTTGTAAAAGTTCAGTCTCAATCACTTTGTAAAAGCTAATTATTTATTATACATGTAGCTCTTCTAAACACGGGGAGGTTTAGATCAGCTCTGCTGGACTCAACATTTCACCAACTTTCTTCACTATTCAGTGTGCTGCTGGATTGAATGTAAAGCCAGAACTAGCAGGCTGTAGCTGGGACCAGAGCTCCCCTAGCCATCCAATTTAAGGATCCTTAAGCCACATACAAGGGCCACCACCAAAATCATGTCATTTTAACCTCTGGCTTTAAGTACCATAAAAGCCTGTGCGACAAATTTCAAAATACTCAAGTCTGCCAAATCAATCAGGGGGCGGTGACTCTCAACCAAAATAAAGCAACTTCTGACTTCATTCACATCTGAGTCATCATGCCAGGTACCGGGGATTGCAGACTCTGAGAAATCTGCATGGGTTTGTTTGCAAGTACCCTAACTTTATGCCTGGACTGCCAGCACCCAGCTCAGAGTGCACACAGTGGGCAAGACTGCTGCTGAGGTCCCTGACTGTATTCTGGTGTGGCTCCAGTCCTCTGAGCCTGAGGTGCGTGCCAGGCCTGGAAACGGCCCTCGGACAGAATGTTCCTGTCTGGGCCTCTCCACTCCCTACTATTTTTTTTTCTTTTCTTTTTTTTAATGCTCCCTGCCTTTGGCTGGGGAGAAATGAAAAACAAATTGATTTATTTACATGAAACTAAGCGCCATCTATCGGAATCAGTTGGGATACCCCCTCTGCCCCACCCTCTTAGGACATGCATCACTAGTCTATAATTTAGGCAATTTTGATTAAAGACCACGGATATTTCCTAGAGGAATTGATGGATGGCTGCAAAGGAGGGCTTTGGGTCATTAATTCTATACTCGTTAAATCCTCAGGAAATGACCATCCTATGGGGACCGTTGCTTTGGAGGGAGCATTGCAGAGCTTAGAGAAATGAACACCTGGAAGGAAAGCATGGGCACGTTTTACTGCCCCCTCCAAAGCCTGGGTTCTGAAGGGTGCACTGCGGCTTTGAGTCTCATCAGCGACAGCCTGCATCTGTGCCTATCTGGGAGTTGAGGGTTTGTGGCCAGCGGCAGGTGCATGGCTGGTGGAAGGCTCCCAGGAACAGGTTGGAAGGGCTGGAAGAAGAGCTGTCCTCAAAAGTACAGCAGGCTGGTGTGATTAATACTACTCACGCCAGGCTTGACGTCAGTGATTGGACTGGGGTTGGGGATGGATGTTTGTGTCCTAGCCCTTCTGCCTTTTCTCCCCTTCAATTTAGTTGACAGGTTAATTTCAGAGCTGAGTGCTGCTTACCAAAGTCAGTGTGGCCAGTTGAGCCACCTTGGCTTGGTGACTTTTATGACACTTGTCTCTCAGGCACATTGAAGTTTGCTCTTCTTTCACTCTGGGGTGCTCTGAGCCATCTCCATTCCCTCCACCAAATTACTGACCTACTCAAATTGACTTTTGGCATCTGGTTGGCACAGAGATCTGGAAGTGGGCTTGGGGTGCAGTTAAAGACCTAATTGGGTTCCCTCCCTATCTGTAGCTGCTAACAGTCTGTTCCTTGACATTACACCCAGAGGGAGACCTTTTGGAAATAAACTCATAAAGAGAAAAGGTTGAGCAAGTCCAACTTCCCAATTTTCCTTTGTAAAGAACCAGAACCTGTGCTAATTGCTTTGGGGGAGTTAGTGCTCCAAACCATATTTTGCATGATGGCCCCCTCCTTCACAGAAGAAGTCCTGCATTGATTAGATCTTGAAAATATGTCAAGACCCCATTTCCTGAAACTCACCTTCCCCACTCCTCAGCAAAGCTGCTCATCCTTTTCTTAGATGCACACTGCACCCTTATAAACTGGGCTGTCAGCCTGTACTGCAAATATTTGTTTCCCTGGAGCCTCCCAACATGGTGCCAGGCACACATAGATGCTCATTAAATGTCTGTTGGGAGAATAAAGGAACCACTTCTTAAAGGATAACAAATGAGAGCTGTGGACCCCTGGAGCATCCAGAACTCTGAGCCATCCACCCTCAAGAAGAGTATCTGTGAAAGTCCTTATTAAGGAGCTGGAGTGTTTAAACCCCAGGAACTGGCCTGAAAGGAAGGACAGAGCATGTGGAGGTAATCCTATGCAGTTTCCCTTTAAAAAACTATGGAAACCCTTGGATAGTAACAAAAACAATGATGCCTGAGACCTCTGACTTCCACCCCCAGGCTCTAAAGAGCTAACGATGTTAGCCCTTAGTTTCCAAACCGTGACACTGTGGTACAGATTCGCCAGATACCCTTTTCTCTGGGACTAAGATTTAAATCATTTACAGTTTATCTCAGGGGCCAGGAACCTATGGCTTGCAAGCCAGATGTGGCTTTTTTGATCTGGCTCGCAGACAAATCTTTAATAAAAAATAATAATAAAAATATAAAACATTCTCACGTATTACAATCCATTCATTTCCTACCGCTCATGATCATGGTTGCGGGTGGCTGGAGCCAATCACAGCTGTCCTCCAGGACAACACCAAATTTTTATTGGATAATGCATAACATTCACGGGTCTTTGTATAGTTCTCACGGAATTACATTTTAAAGTATGTGGTGTTCATGGCTCTCTCAGCCAAAAAGGTTCCCAATCCCTGGTTTATCTGATACTTGGTTTCACTGTGAAGTCCTAGAGGAGCTCTTAATAGCCCCTTGCACCCACATACAATACTAACAAAGCGAAAGAAATCAAGTCCCCTGACTCAAAGTGAGTTTCACCAACAGCTGACCAGAAATACCATTTTCTTTTGCACGGAATGCATGCATAGTGGTTGTGCACATTTACTAGTCTTTGTTTTGGTGGGGTTCTGAGGGCTACCAGAGATCATCTCATCTAACTCTCTAATTTTACCAGAATTACCCAGGATGTCTGTTTGACTCATACAGCCAATAATGTACTGGCAAATGTTTAAAAACTGGCTCTCTCGTGGTAGTAGCCTTTATTTGTAGTATGTGACAATTCTTGTCATAGAACTACTACACCCCATGCTCCCAACCAATTTTAAGCTATCGACTTTGACTTTGAAAATAGTTAAGAGACACACAGTTATTATTATTTTTTTTGTATTCTCTTTTTTTTTTTTTTTTGCATTTTTCTGAAGCTGGAAACAGGGAGAGACAGTCAGACAGACTCCCGCATGCGCCCGACCGGGATCCAACCGGCACGCCCACCAGGGGGCGACGCTCTGCCCACCAGGGGGCGATGCTCTGCCCATCCTGGGCGTCACCATGTTGCGACCCTCCTGGGTGTCGCCATGTTGCGACCAGAGCCACTCTAGCGCCTGGGGCAGAGGCCACAGAGCCATCCCCAGCGCCCGGGCCATCTTTGCTCCAATGGAGCCTTGGCTGCGGGAGGGGAAGAGAGAGACAGAGAGGAAGGCGCGGCGGAGGGGTGGAGAAGCAAATGGGCGCTTCTCCTATGTGCCCTGGCCGGGAATCGAACCCGGGTCCTCCGCACGCTAGGCCGACGCTCTACCGCTGAGCCAACCGGCCAGGGCGAGACACACAGTTATTTAGTATATCCAAAATAAAGATAAAATAGACATAAAGGACACCAAGAGCAGAGATAATAGCAAAATGTATTAAAATAACTAGTAACTGATGAGTGTTGGTTTATTACCTTTGTTTTTAAATATAACAAAGTCAGCATTTTAAAGTGTATAATTCAGTGTTTTGTAGTATGTTCAGCAAATTGTGCAACCATCATTATTAATTTCAGAACATTTTCATTACCTCAAAAAGAAACTCCATATCTATTAGTAATCACTCCTCATTCCTCCACCCCTAATCTCTGGTAACTGCTAGTCTATTTTCTGTTTCTATGGACTTGCCAATTCTGGACACTTCATATAATCAGAAGCATTCAATATGTGGCCACCTGTGTTTGTCTTTTTCACTGTGTATCATGTTTTCAAAGTTCATCCATGTTGTAGCATATAGCAGTTTTTCATTTCTTTCTATGGATGAATAATACTTCACTG
This sequence comes from Saccopteryx bilineata, assembly GCF_036850765.1. NCBI lineage: Eukaryota > Metazoa > Chordata > Mammalia > Chiroptera > Emballonuridae > Saccopteryx > Saccopteryx bilineata. The sequence goes on along the minus strand of NC_089490.1, from coordinate 342,437,587 downwards.
TATGGATAAAATTACCCATTCATCAGTTGATGGACATTTCAGTTGTTTCCACTTTGTGGCTATTATGAATAATACTGATGTGAACATTCATGTACAAGCTTTAGTGTGAACCTACATTTTCAATACTTTTGGGTATATACTTAGGAGTCAAATTGCTGGATCATACTGTGACTCCGTATTTTTCTTTTTACAGAATTGTTTCACACAGTGGTTACTACACCATTTACATTCCTACCAGCAATGTATAAGGGCTCCAATCTGTCCACATCTTCTCCAATACTTATTTATCTTTTAAATACGTGTGTGTGTGTGTAACTTACTCCTAATAATGTTACTTTTCAACAACCAGCTTGCAAAATTTTCCACAATTTACCAATGTACTCTGGTAGGCTCGTAGGAGCCAGCCCTCACACACCACTGCTTCACAGCCTACCACAGAAAACCCTATTATCTTTCTCTGCAGTCAGTTCCACTTCTTTCTGCTGACCAGAGCAATACTCAACAGATTTGAATTTCCTTCTTCTTACATGTCTTCTCGTAGAAACCAAAACAAAAGCTCTCAGGTTTTCTTCTCTTTTGGAATTAAGAGGATTTTTGATTCTGGAGAAGCACAAAATTTCAGCTTCCATCAAGCACTCTGGGCAGAACACAATGTTTCCCTCCTACATTTGTGTTGAGAAACAAAAATAAAAACCAAAATGTATCCTCCTGACACCCAGATGTATCTTCTGGAAGAGCTCTCAAGCAGTTGCTTCAACAGGGCAAACAGCTGTGGTCTGTTTCAACATAATTTGATGTAATCAGGGTTAATTCTGATGATGCAGTAACTCTGAAGACTGTTTAACTGGATTACTGTTGGGTCAACAATCATGTGGCATTACATTTAGTGGCTGAAACAAAAGCCAGAATTAAAACAGCTTCCCTCCAACCCCCTTCTAAATGACAGCCCCATTGGGATTAGAAGTTATGAGGCACATTTAACACAATTAACTAAAAAAGGAAAGTAGTGCAGTCAAATTACATGCAAGCTTCTTCAAGGTCCAGAGTGTCAACTACGAAAGAGCTGGAAATTTATTTGTTGTTTTCTTTTCCTAGATTAGAAATAGGTTGGCAGCAACCATTATAACTTAATATTTTCATAATATTCTAGGAAAAGCCTTAAGATTAGTCTCTGGAATTTTCCTGAACCTAATGATGGTTTTAGCAGTCCACAGTTCCCTCTGTTTTCTATGTATGTTTTTGAAATGATTAGGTTAAGTGGGGACTAAATTCAGGGTGTGGCATGCCAGGGTTGAATGAATGTGTTACACAAAGCTCTAGATACATTTGCGACCATTTCTGATGCACCAAGTCTTTTATTTTACATTGATAGATTTGGCTATCATTGTTTATGGCCAGCTCAGCTGCAGGGCCTGGGCTGCTCTAGGCACACACACTTCAGACTCGTCCAGTTTTCAGTCTTGGCCATCTGAAACACAGCTAAGGCCCATGACAAAAGCCACTCTTACACAGCTCTGGAAAGCAGTCTTCAAAAATAGATGTCTTGGGAAGCTTCCAAATGTGTTGGTTCTTCAAAACCTCTCTAATCCAGTTTTGTCTTTCAAAAAAGGTTTGATATGTGTCCAATCCCCTCCGTAAATAAGCCTTCACTTACTTGTTTTCTGTTTTATTTTATTGTCTTAGGGGATCAAGAAACTTGAAAGGCAAAGATGTCATTTACCCTATTGCATCTTAATCACGGATTCCTTATCTACATCATTTCCTGGAAAACATATTCTAGGATAATATGTGGATGCAACTAAAGGTAATATGACATAAAAAAATAATGGGAGGCCCTGGTCATTTGGCACAGTGGTAGAGCGTCGGCCTGGCGTGCAGGACTCCCGGGTTCAATTCCCGGCCAGGGCACACAGGAGAAGCACCCATTTGCTTCTCCACCCTTCCCCCTCTCCTTCCTCTCTGTCTCTCTCTTCCCCTCCTGCAGCCAGGGCTCCATTGGAGCAAAGTTGGCCTGGGCGCTGAGGATGGCTCTGTGGCCTCTGCCTCAGGCGCTAGAATGGCTCTGGTCACAACAGAGTGACGCCCCAGATGGGCAGAGCATCGCCCTGGTGGGTGTGCTGGGTAGATCCTGGTCAGGCACATGCGGGAGTCTGTCTGACTGCCTCCCCGTTTCCAGCTTCAGGAAAAAAAAAAAAGTAATGGGAATTCCTTCCATAATTCATAGTGTAATAATATATTTTTAGTTGCAAAAGAAGATATCCATTTTAAATGTGGGAATTCATAGCCCAAATAGGGAATTCATAGACAAGAAAATGAGGTATAGCCTGACCAAGCAGTGGCACAGTGGATAGAGCATCAGACTGGGATGCACAGGACCCAGGTTCGAGACCCCGAGGTCACCAGCTTGAGCGAGGGCTCATCTGGTTTGAGCAAAGCTCACCAGCTTGGACCCACGGTCGCTGGCTCAAGCAAGGGGTTACTCACACTGCTGTAAGCCCCTGGTCAAGGCACATACGAGAAAGCAATCAATGAACAACTAAGATCTCGCAATGAAAAACTGATGATTGATGCTTCTCATCTCTCTCCATTCCTGTCTGTCTGTCCCTACCTATCCCTCTCTCTGACTCTCTCTCTGTCCCTGTAAAAAAAAAAAAAAAAAAAGAAGAAGAAGAAGAAAATGAGGTATGTCCCATGGAACCCAAGAAAAAGTTGAATAATCTGACCTCAGGAAGGGTACCAAGGACAAAATACAGCAGAAAGCAGGCAGCCAGTTTGTATGTGTCTCCCGGTCCATATGGTTTTTCATGTCTGAGCATTTTCCCTCCCTTTCTTTTCCTCTGCAGACCTTCTCTGTCTCTCCAGGTACATAGTTGCCCTGCAGTTACCAGGTTCACATGTTTCCTGTTCAAACAAGTCATCTCCAGTGTTCTCAATCCCAACTTTCCCAGAGAATATGAGACTGGTCCATTTTGGGTCAGGTGTCCACCCCTAGCTGTCAGCAAGGGCAGCTCATGTCCCTGGTATGTCTGCTGAGGATGCACTGGCTGGGACAGGGGTGGAGGAATTCTTAGAGGAGGGATGGGCTCGATAACTTAGTAGACGCCTTGAAAAGTGTTTAATAGAAACAGAAAAATCAGTTTTGTTTCTTTTAGGACATAGAGTATCATTTAACAATTTGAAAACACATAGAAAGGCATATATTTCTGTTCAAATACAAAACATATACTTACATTCAAATACATGTTACTTCAAAAAATTACTTATGTACCTGTCATTCAATTCTCAATAAGGATTTTCTCAGAACCTACTACCCCAAGTTTAGCATACAAATACAAATATAAATCAATCCAGGGTCTTAAACAGTTCAGAGTCTTCCCAGGCCCTAGGGAGAGGAGGCAGATGTCTGCAGCAGTGTGTGGACAATGAATGTTATGATAGAGGTATTTCAAAGGGGCGTGGGAACACAGAGAAATTAGCAACCAACCGTATGTGGAGTGAAATCGAAAGGGCTCACATTTTACTTGTTTGGGTCGCCCCATGAAGATAGGCACAGAGAAAGCATCAATCAAAATGTGCTGAATTAGATGAAGTAAGCAGTAGCCACTTCAATTCAGAGGCAAGAAACTTATTTAGAGAGTAGGGTGATGAAAACAACTAGCTGTAAAAATCCGAGCAACTCTAAGGTCATCTGGGACTTGCTTCTGAATTTCTTACGTCAAGCAAATACATTCATTCAATGAATATTTACTGAGCACCTGCTGTGCACAAGGCACACGTCTATGTGCTGGTCATACGATGATGAGCAGTATGGCGAGGTTCCTGAAAATCAGTCTACAGAAACAATGCTGGGAGAGATGCCCTAGAAACTGACCTTCAGTAACAGATCATAAAGGCAATTCACTAGCTGAACTCATAATACTTTTGATTCCTGACTCTGTTCTATGTGAGCAATGGCTCCAGTCTTGGATTCATTCTGAAAAGGGCTGGTTAAAAAAACTTATGAAACTTTTTGGACACCTGAAGAGGAAAAAGCCAGAATGAGAATTTCTTTTAAGGAATGAATGTTTCACTTTTGACTGATGGACCCCATTACTGCTCCCCCCATTTTTTGACACCTCAATGATACCTAACTCATTCCAGAATCATTTAACGAGTACCTACTATGTGCCAGATACTCCAAGGCACTGCAGATACAAAGATGAAGGCAATCTTCTCTCAGTTCTCACGAAGCCCACGTTCTGGCAAAGACAAATGAGGGTAGAAGAGGACCAGAACTCACATATGGTTTTGAGGGAGCAGAATGAAAGGAGGGAGTCTGGAAGTCACTGTTCAACCCTTGGAATCTTGAAGTACAAGTAATATAAATACTAACACTAGTTATATAAACACATGAAAATGGGAGAAATCCTGGCTGCATTTTGGAGTGTTACCACTCTTAATATTAAGCCACACAGCCTCAGACAGTGTGATTAGTTGTAATATTTTGATTCTGGGTGACTAAGAGGCGACAGGTGTGTAGCCCGAGGAAGCCACAAAGCCCATGCACAGGCATGTGGAAACAAGCAGTGTTGAGTCACGGTTCAGGGCATATTTGTACTTGATGGGCAGGACAGGAATCTACTGAGGGCTGCTAACCACTGGGAAAAAGTTGACCAAGAGCTAAATGACAGTCAGACATAAATACACAAGTTTCTACATGATATTTCTGTGGTTGTTGAATGGCCCACTCCTAAGTATTTTGAGAAACATTAACCACATACAAGAGCCTTCCAGCAAAAGTTAGTAAACTAGCTTTAAGTTGGTTTGCTTTTTATTTAAATAAAATGGACATATCTGGTTGGGGAGGATGGAGAAAGGAAGGGGAAGCATCTGGATGTTGACATATTACTAGGTATAGGAGGAATCAGTGGGAGAGAAACACATTGCAGAGAAAAACCACGGGAGAGGCAGTAGAAGAGAAAGGGGTGAGGAAAAGAGATGAGGCTGAGAGGTGTGGCAGGGTCTACGCTGCATGGTCTCCAGCGCTCCATTACGCTGCAGGCTGGCGTTCCCACTCTTGATAGAGAAGCAGATGAGCCTGACCAGGCGGTGGCGCAGTGGATAGAGCGTTGGACTGGGATGCGGAAGGACCTAGGTTCGAGACTCCGAGGTTGCCAGCTTGAGCGCGGGCTCATCTGGTTTGAGCAAAAAGCTCACCAGCTTGGGCCTAAGGTCTCTGGCTCAAGCAAGGGGTTACTCTTGGTTTGCTGAAGGCCCGTGGTCAAGGCACATATGAGAAAGCAATCAATGAACAACTAAGGTGTCGCAATGCGCAACGAAAAACTGATGATTGATGCTTCTCATCTCTCTGTTCCTGTCTGTCTGTCCCTGTCTATCCCTCTCTCTGGCTCTGTAAAAAAAAAAAAAAAAAGATACTCTTGAACCAAAAACCACAAATTAATCAGAGGATAAGATGAATGGAAAAAGTGCTAAGGAGAAGCAGATGAATCAGCTCAAAGGTGCAGACAGATCAATCAACACAGAGCATCTTCTTCAATGAGCAGATTGGTATAATTATTATTATTATTTTTTTACAGAGAGAGAGAGAGTCAGAGAGAGGGATAGACAGAGAGGGATAGACAGGGACAGACAGACAGGAACGGAGAGATGAGAAGCATCAATTAGTTTTTTCGTTGCGCGTTGCGACACCTTAGTTGTTCATTGATTGCTTTCTCATATGTGCCTTGACAGCGGGCCTTCAGGAGACTGAGTAACCCCTTGCTGGAGCCAGCAACCCTGGGTCCAAGCTGGTGAGCTTTTGCTCAAGCCAGATGAGCCGCGCTCAAGCTGGCGACCTTGGGGTCTCGAACCTGGGTCCTTCCACATCCCAGTCCAATGCTCTATCCACTGCGCCACCGCCTGGTCAGGCCAGATTGGTATAATTATTGCTTGTCTTTTAACTGTAAAATATTGAAACCTCACTGCAGGTTTCTCACAGTGTGGAATTAAACTACCTACATTAGAATCCTTAGAATCAATTAGGGTAACTGTTTAAGAAATACAAATTGTGGGCTGTTCCATCCCAGACCTACAGAATCAAGACTTTCTAGAGTGGGATCAGGGTAATCTGAATTAATCAGGTGACTCTTATATACAATAAACTTTGCAAAGACTACAAAATAGGGGGTCCCTGAGACAAGGAAGCATGTCCTATTTCTCTCTGTATCCACAGAGTCTGCACTGGACCCGGCACAGTGAGTGCTTAATAAGTTATTGAGCTGAACTGAATGCACTAAAGAGATTTGTAAATAAAAACTGAGTCAATTACACTGTCCAACCACAGCTATTTCATTTCCCCCTTATGCTCCCAGCCCATGTACATTGCTTGTATACTGTTGTAATTACAAACTACAGTTAAAAATTGTAAACACATTTTCTCTTATAATTTTTAATGGCTGTAAAATATTTCATTCGACATGTAATTATAGTTTGGTTTTTTCTTTTGAGTTTTGAAAGGTTTCCCTTAGAAGACCTTACATTTGTGTAGTGCTTTTTGTAACATCCACCGGGTACAAGAACAAACGTCAGAGACTTTCAGGAGTATAGATGTAACTTTATTGGCCAGTTTTACCTGTGCAGGGGCAAATTCCTGAGGTGTCCAGAGACACTGTGCTCACAAGGAGCTGCAGATGGGAATCGTACCTAGTGCTCACAGCTAAATCTTTTTATAAGCTAGGCAAGCAAGCCTAATACAGAAGCAGATGTGGTGGTAACCTATTTGCTAAGGGGGCTGCACATAGCATAGCAACAGGGGCTGGGGTCTAGCTCATTGGCAAATTCCAAACCTAAACTTCTGATAAGGGTCTTTTAACCAATAGAATGTAAACGTTTGTCTCTTTTTCTTTTTTTTTTTCTTCTCTCTCAGCCTCCCAGAGTCCCTATCTGTCTCTGCTTCTTGAACAACCTTGGGCATGTTATTCCTAACAGAACAGGAGCAGGACCTGCCTGTAACCCTTAAGTTCCCTATTTCATTAGTGCCCTGCTTATTTTCTGATCTTCTCTTGGTCCTTACACTTTTCAGTTTATAAAATCCTTTCACACAGACTTCAGTTTTTCACCATACTTGTTATTATCCTTGTTTTCCAGGTGCCTATACAAACTTAGAGATAAATAACTTGCTCAAGGGTCCACAGCTTATAAGTAGAGTATGAGACGTAACCCAGAGTCTCCTCCCTCTGTCTAATACTCTTTCCAAGACACCAAACTTCCTGCACATTTTCTGGCAGGAATCTGACCCAACAGTTTCCTGATGCAAAAACCTGTCAGGCAGAATGTGGAAGATGGAAATCACATTTAAAGAGACCATTGTCCAGCTATATATATCCCAACTGTACAGAATCAGTTCCTGCCTTTTGGAGCATTGCAAAGAAAATGTGAATATTAGGGGAAATCTTCAGTGAAATAACTTACTGTCGTTCAACCCAAGACCATTTCTGCAATCCCAAAATGAAAGGGGGTGGGACTGCCCTGAACAGTCTAAAACTGCAGTTAAGATTCTTCAATATGATTACAGGTATGGGAAGAAGAACAATTACCATAAGCCAGCGGTTCTCAACCTATGGGTCGCGACCCTGGTGGGGTCGCGACCCATAGGTTGAGAACCGCTGCCATAAGCTGTTAAGACAGATAGGAAGAAGGCACCGCTGCCATAAGCTGTTAAGACAGATAGGAAGAAGGCACCAGAGACTTTCAAGCTTTTCTAAAACCAAGAGTTGTATCACAGGATGCTTGGGGAGCAGGGAGTCGACAGTGGACAGAAGCATTCCTCTAACAAGAGAAAGGCCCATTTAAAGGATATACTGCCTGGTGACTAACCTGGTGAGAGTGCAGCCCCTTCAGGGAAGGACAGATTGTTCAACTGAGCAGTTAAAGACCTTTTATTCTGGAGAAGAGAAGGTTGGGGTGAAGAAGGACTGCTGCTGTGTTTCTAGCTTGTTGCGTGTGCATGCTATGGAGAGAAGCAGGTTTTGTTACTGCAGTTCAGTCACAATCAAAGTTCTCCAAGAATAGATAGTTACCGCTTCAGGTTAAGAGAGTTCCGCTTCACTGAAGGGACAGTGGGTAGATTACTAGGAACTGGGGAAAAGACAGAGGAGGGCAGATGGTACATCACAGATAGGGGGAGGAATATGATCCCTTAGAGATTTTTCAAATCTAGGATCCTAGGAAAACAACAAACCAGAATTTCTTGTTGAGTCAGTGTGCAGAAAAGGTTATGAGTCAGATCACAACTGTAAATGGCTCAGGGTCTAAACAATACAGTTCTAGCTGTGTTTGTTCACGTGCACTATGAAAACAAACAAACAAACAAACGTTTGCTGGAGGGCCCACCAAATTTCTGTTCTCAAAGCATTATCTTAAAATACCAAAGGTCCATCGCTTGGGGGAGGGTATTAGTAATTCCAACCAATGTTCTTTCATCTATATTTCTAGTCTAGGATAATCCTAAGAGGAAGGTAGGGCAAATAGAGGAGTATAAACCCATAAAAAAAATTGAGGCATAGTAAGCTTAAGTACATTGCTGGGTCCAGAGCACTTTATTCCATTTTCAATGTTTCTCTTTACTAGAATGTATTTGAGCTCAATAATCATATTTCTTCACATTCTTAAATCTCTTCTTTTGCCTGGCCAGGCTGTAGCGTGGTGGATAGAGCATTAAACTGGGACGCAGAGGACCGAGCTTCAAAACCCCAAGGTCACCAGCTTGAGCTCAGGGTCACTGGCTTAAGCAAGGGGTCACTTGCTCTGCTGTCTGTCCCTATCTTCTGTCCCTCTCTGGGGCTAAGATGCAAGATTCTTTGATTACTATAAAAAGTTGTGCTTTCGGATTCTCTGGAGGCTGAGAGCAGTGAATTTTATTTGTAGTATTACTCTCCCTCAATATTAGGAATTCTGAACAATCAATCTTTATAATAAATAATCTTTCATTAAATCAGATAAATTTGAGGCACAATAAACCACAAAGGAACAAGTTCCACAATATATGGTAAAATGTCAAAATATTTTGTAGACTGCAAAGCAATGTCCAAAGGATAGTCATATTATTAATAGCAATTATGAATGGTAAAGATGTAGCTGAAAGTTATTAAAGAGTCATGAGCTATGTTAATTCAATAGCTGCCTGAGTGACAGCTTAAGGACCACCTAAGCTCCTGAGTTCTTTATAAAGGTCCCCTAGAAGCTCCCATGCACTGAGCTAATAGTGGCTGCAAATTAACTGGACAAGAGCTAACTGGAGTCTTAGCTGATCAGCAGAGCAATCTAGGGCTGCTGGCAATGGCAAGAGAATGCCTCGCTTTCTGGAGGGGTGCTGACAATCTGTCTTATGGAAGTCTTATTAATCATTTTGGAGTAGGGTGATTAAGATCACTTTTTTGCTCTTTTCTTAATGCTCTATCTTTTAATTTGAAATATAAACTGAGAAGAAACTACAATCTGATATTACTCCCACCTGTTTTCTTTTTATTATACATACTTTAGATTGCATACTGAATACAAATATTGATCAGAAGCCAAAAAGCCCCACATATTGTTATCAATTCAATCCAGGCCAATCTGTCTTTCAACTCTGCATTTTTATGTTCTTGCCTCACCACTTACTAAAATAAATATATGAAATAAATAGCAATCTGATCCAAATAAGCATCTTTCATCTATAATTATCTGAAACAAGAGATTTAAAGAAGAGTAGAGTTAATCCATCTCACCAATTGTATCTTCAATGCCTGCCAGTCAGGCTTGGACGTCTAGATTCAATTTATAGAGAATATGAATGTGTAACATTGTAGAGGGACGCTTCTGGCAGATCCCGTCTGAGAGGGACAGAAGGTCAAACAGTTTCTTTGCTGTTCTGTGACAGAGTCTGGGCTGGGTCAGAGGGTGGGGGAGTTATGTCTAGGTCTGGAATGGATCACTCACACAATTAAGTTCTTGTCAGAACAACAACAACAAAAAAGACAGCACAACTTCCCCCAGGCAAGAAGACAGCCAGATGGAAAGAAACTATTTTTCTTCACCTACTTCAAAACTTGAAATGAGAATGAGAATTAATGATGAAAAAAAAATTCTAAGTTTTAGAATATACTCTTTCTTGGGTGGCTGGAGTTACTATTTTGGAAATCTTAGGAAAACAGAATCTGATTTTTTCCTGGTTGGAAACAGTTTACTCAAGTAAAAATGGGAACACCCTCAGATCACCTTTTAATTCACAAATTAAGCTTTATAAGACTAGTATTATAGTAGAGGTGGTCCACAACTATTAAATATATACTTTCACCACTGATTATATATAGAATTATACAATCCTGTTTGTATGTAGAATTTGGATATTCATGGATCAGCTGGCAAGTGGGCATTTTAAAATGTCTTCTCACTGATGCTGCCTATAAGCAACACTTTGTTCTGGCATTGTCATCTTTGACACCAATGTGTGTTTTTGTCCAATTATTGGTAACAAAAAATACCATATACCCCCATGTATAAGACACACCCTTTTTTGAAAAATTTGGGGTCTAAAAACTGGGTGCGTCTTTTTTTTTTTTTTAATTTTTAAATTTTATTTTATTTATTCATTTTTAGAGAGGAGAGAGAGAGGGAGAGAGGGGGGGGGAGAGAGGAGAGAGAGACAGAGAGAGAAGGGGGAGGAGCTGGAAGCATCAACTCCCATATGTGCCTTGACCAGGCAAGCCCAGAGTTTTGAACTGGCAACCTCAGCATTTCCAGGTCGATGCTTTATCCACTGCGCCACCACAGGTCAGGCTGGGTGCGTCTTATATAGTGGTTGTAGATTTTTTTACTTGCATTTCCTGATTTTTTTTGCGTGGATGAGGAGTTGTACAAATTTTATGATGAATGAAACTTGAGTTCAATAACTTTATGCACTGTAATACATTTTTTTCAAATTTTGGGCCCCCAAATTAAGGTGCGTCTTATACATGGGAGCGTCTTAATAATGGGGAAATGAGCTGAAGGAGGAAATGATTAGGCTTGTCCTAAGTGGCAAGTGTTTGGCTTCAGCCAGCTACTCACTGTGTGATGAACTGTGAAGGAAAAGAATAAAAAAGTAAGTGTGCAAGTTTAAAAATCACTGCTGAAGACTACTAAAAAGGAAAGAAAAGCACACGTGTGACTCCTTGAGTAGGACCGACTCCCACCTCACACACCCATACATTTAAGTCTGTTGTCACAACTTCAGTGACTTTGACTTCCCCACACATTTTGGAGATCTAGTATGTACTAACATAACATCTAAAGGTTAGACTCGAAATCAGTTATTGGTGACTGTGCCCAGCAGAGGTTCATGGAAAATTGATAGAAGAATCTCTTAATAGATAGAGTTCATCTATTGTATTATTATTATTTTTAAAATTTTAAAAATTCACTTTAGAGAAGAGAGAGAGAGAGAGAGAGAGAGAGAGAGAAAGAGAGAAAGACATAAGGAGGAAGGAGCAGGAAGCATCAGCTCCCACATGTGCCTTGACCAGGCAAGCCCAGGGCTTCCAACCGGCAACCTCAGCATTTCAGGTTGACACTTTATCCACTGCGCCACCACAGGTCAGGCTACTTTATTATTTTTTTTTATTTTTAGTGAGAGAAGGGGAGGCAGAGACAGACTCCTGCATGTGCCCCAGCTGGGATCTACCCAGCAAGCCCACTAGGGGGCGATGTTCTGCCCACCTGTGGCCCTTGCTCCATTGTAACCGGCGCCATTTTTTTAGCGCCTGAGGTGGAGGCCCTGGAGCCACCCCCAGCACCTGGGGCCAGCTCGCTCTATTCGAGCCATGGCTGCAGGAGGGGAGGAGAAGAGAGTGAGAGAGACAAGTGAGAGGGGGAGGGATGAAGAAACAGATGGACACTTCTCCTGTGTGCCCTGACTGGGAATTGAACCCAGGACATCCACATGCTGGGCCAATGCTCTACCACTGAGCCAAATGGCTAGGGCCCTAGAGTTCATCTACTTTCAAATGACAGTTCTGCAGATGAAGCAACTGGAGGCCACAAAGATGACCTTACTTGCTTAAAGCTCCATGGCTAAATTAATGGTGGTGCTGGGACCAGAACCTGAGGTTTCTCGAATCCAGTTTTCTTTCCATCACTTATTTTTGATGTCCTGCCAACATGTTAATAATTCTAGCTGGTTCCTTGAAAATCAGTGGAGGCATGATTCCTGATACCCCTGAAAACTATTAGTGCATCTGGTTTGGGGCCTGTAAATGTCTGTTGATTCTTGCTCCACAAATTCAATACAGGATCAAGGCTTGAATGCCAAATCATTATTGGCCGATGTTGCAAATGCTGTAACGTAGTTTTTGCATTTTATCTTCCAAGCCTAAGGTTAAATATAACTTTTTCAGAGATACCTTCTCTAGCAAGTTTATGCTTATCCTGTTCTTTGTAATATGTTATAGTACATGTCCTATTTTTAAATAATATATTGTTTACTTGTGTTATCCTTCCATGAAGGCAGGGGTCATTTCTGTTTTGTTCATTACTGTTTATTTAGCACTCAACACAGTTGTTGGCATATAGAATAAGCTCAGATAATATTAGTTGAATTAACAAATTGCATTTATCTCTCTAACCCATGGTTGAAGTAAACCTTATGGAAATCCCAATTCTCTAAACGTGGTATCTTAGCCCAAGTGATTAAATTTCCAGGAAAGTAAATTTTAGCTCAGCAAAAGCTACCAATTAGAGAGATTCAAAAATGAAATGAGCTATACTGAATGCCAAGAGATGCTGCCCACGTACACGGACCTGTTTGCATTAGTCAGAAGTTTCACCATGACAATCTCTCAGTGACTTCCATAATTTCCAACTCTTATGATTTTGTAGTTCATTTTGGCTGTCTGATTTGGAATTGGGCTAAAATAAAGTACATATACAAACCCATTAATAAATAATCTAAGATAAGTCATATAGTGAGATTTAGAAAGTTGATTATTCAGGTATGCATGTGCTCTTATAATTATTTGATACAAATTCTACTGAATATACAATCTGCTGTAAGTCTACGTATATGTAACTCAATGAAGACTAAAAGTAAAGAGTTAAAAAACTGTGGCATTTCACTTTTACACACACTTTCATTAATTATTATTTCAACTCTGAGGAAAATGATATATGAGCTTGTTACACAGTAAGTGCCTGGCCAAAATCATCCACCTAAGGTGCTGAAATGCCAGGGCTTAAGCTCCTAAATCAGCTATCTCTTCACTCTAATACATATTACTTTTGACTTCCAAGTTACCCATACTTTAGGTTTAGCTCTATTTGCATGTTCCTCTGAATTGAAAATACCTTCTTCCAAATTTTCCTGGGAAAAGGACAAATGGAATTTTAAAAGAACTATTTTTTTCTTTCATACATATCAAAAACTTATTTTACTGATTTCAGAAATTGTAAACAATATAAACTAATCATAATAGATTAGTTTAAATAATTAATACATCTTATTAGCTTTTATAATTATTTATTGGGGTAACACTGTTAAGCAAGTTTCAAGTACACAATTTTCCGACACCTCATCGGTACTATATTGCATTGTGCTCTCCCCACCCGAAGTCTAGTCTTGTCACCATGCATTTGACCCCCTTTCCCTCTGGTAACCACCAAACTGTTGTCTGTGTCTATGAGTTTGTTTGGTTCGTTTGTTGGTTTCTGTTTTATATCCCACATATGAGTGAAATTCATATAGTTCTTGTCCATTTCCATCTGTCTTGTTTCACTTAGCATGATATTCTCAAGGGTCATCCATGTTGTCACAGATGGCAGTATTTCATCTTTTCTTATGGCTGAGTAGTATTATATTGTGTGTGCACATATTATATACATATATCACTTCCTTTTTGTCCAATCATCCATCAGTGAATACTTAGGTTGTTTCCATGTTTTGGCTACCATGAATAATATTCTGTAATGAATATAGGGTTACATACTCTGAGCTAAAATGTACTTTCCTGGGGTCTTATGGTAGCTCTAGTTTTAATTTTTTGAGGAACCTCCATCCCATTTTCCATAAAAGCTGCACCAAGTTACATTCTGATCAGCAGTGTATGAGGGTTCCCTTTTATCCACATTCTCCCCAACATTTGTTATTTCCTATCTCACTGATAATAGTCATTCTAACTATTGTAAGGTGGTAATTCATTGTGGTTTTGATTTGCCATTTCCCTTATAGCTACTGAAGTTGATTGAGCATCTTTTAATATATCTGTTGGCCATCTGTTTGTGTCTTCTTGGGAAACTGTCTGTTCAGGCCTGTTGCCCATATTTAATCAGACTGTTTTTTATTGTTGTTGAGCTATCAGAGTTTTTACAGTATAGTTTGAATATTAGCACCTTATCAGATTACACATAACTTCTCCCACTGGGTTGGCTGCCTTTTTGTTTTGTTGATGGTTCCATTTGTTGTGCAGAAGCTTTTCAGTTTGATGTGGTCCTATTCACTGATTTTTGCTGTTACTTCCCTCGCCTTTGGGATCAAGTACACAAAAATCCCTGAGACCAAGGTCCATAAGGTTAGTAACTATGTTTCCTTTTTTGTATTTTATTGTTTTAGGTCTTATATTCTCCCCCTCCCCAAAGCTTTACAGTTTATTTGTGTTAGAATAGTTAAGTACCTGAGTTTTTTCCCCTGTTGATGGGGGGGAGAGTGGGAGGGGGGAAGAGAGAGAGGGGGAAAGAGGGGGGTGGGGAGAGACAGAGAGAGAGAGAGGGGGGGGGAGCATCGACCTGTTCCACTTAGTTGTTCCATTTAGTTGTGCACTCATTGGTTACTTCTCATATGTGCCCTGAATGGGGACTGAATCTGTGACCTTGGTGCACTGGAATGATGTTAAATCCACTGAGCCACCTGGACAGGGCTATTTAAGTCTTTATTCCATTTTGAATTAATTTTTGTGTAGGGTCAGACAGCAGTTTAGTTTCATTCTTTGCATGCAGCTTTCCAATTTTTTCAACACCATTTATTGAAGAGGTGTTCCTTTTTCTAGTGAGTTTTTTACTCCTATGTTGAAAATTAGTTGCCCATATATGTATGGGTTTATTTCTGGTCTCTCAATTCTATTCTGTTGGGTTGTGTGTCTATTTTTCTGCCAATACTATACTGTTTTGATTATTTTAGCTTTGTAGTATAATTTAAAGTAAGGGATGTCATACCTCTGGCTTTGTTCTTTTTTTCTCTCTTAGGATTGCTTTGACTAACTGGAGCCTTTTGTGGTTCCATAATAATCTGAGGATTTTTTGTTCTATTTATTCAAAAAATGCAATTGGAATTTTTATGGGGATTACACTAAATGTGTATACTGCTTTAGGTACTGTGGCCATTTTAACTATGCTAATTTTTCCAATCCATGAACATAGACTGTATTTCCATTTCTTTGTGTCCTCTTCAATTTCTTTCAACAATGTCTTATCGTTTTTAGTGTATAGGTCCTTCAATTCCTTTAAGTTTATTCTTAGGTATTTTATCTTTTTTGTTGTAATTGCAAATGTGTTTTATTTCTTTTTCTGTTATTTCATTGTTAGTATATAGGAAAGCAATGGATGTTTGTACATTGAATTTGTATACTGCAATTTTAATGTAGTATTTTTTTACTATTTCTAATCTTTTGGTGGAATCTTTAGAGTTTTCAATATATAGAGTCATGTCATCTGCAAATAGTGAGATTTACTTCTTCATTTGCTACTGGGATGCTTTTTATTTCTTCTGCCTGATTGCTATGGCTTGAACTTCCAGAACTGTGTTGAGTAATAGTAGTGAGAGTGGGCATCCTTGTCTTTTTGTTCATCTTACAGGGAAAGATTTCAGGTTTTCACTTTTTTTTTGGCAGAAACAGAGAGATTCAGAGAGAGGGACAGATAGAGACAGACAGACAGGAAGGGAGAGAGATGACAAACATCAATTCTTCGTTGCGGTTCCTTAGTTGTTCATTGATTGATTTCTCATATGTGCCTTAACGGGGAGGGAGAGTACAGCAGACCAAGTGACCCCTGGCTCAAGCTAGTGAGCCTTGTTCAAACCCAATAAGCCTGCACTCAAGCTGGCGACCTCAGGGTCTTGAACCTGGTTCCTCTGTGTCCAGTCTGATGCTCTATCCACTGCGCCACCGCCTGGTCAGGCCAGTTTTTCACTACTAAGAATGATATTAGCTGAGGGTTTGTCATATATGGCCTTTATTATGTTAAGGTACTTTCTTTCTATATCCATTTTATTGAGGAACAACAGTAAATGATATTTTTCACTCAGTCTGATGAAAGAGAATTTCAATTCAGAACAGCAAGTTTATTAACTCAAGACTCAAAGAAGGAATGTTTTCTTCTGTAATGTTTAGTAAAGCACTGAGAATAAGATGGGCATTAATCATAGGTTAAATGGCAAGAAAGAAAAGATACAACAATATTTTATTTTTAGTTACTAATTGTTTTTCAAAGGTCACACAGGCAGTGATACAATCATTAAAGACAAAGTAAAATATACTATCTCATCCTCTCAGAGTTTGAAAGGGCCTTTGAAACTAGTTCAATTTATTCACTTCTTAATTGACATACTAGATTTGAGATTCTACTTACTATAAGCACCTCTTCTTGAGAGAGCTCATTTTTCCATTAAATGCCCTCAGCTTTATAAGAAAATCATGATCACTTTTATTTTTCATATGTTATATGTTATGGTATAATAAGTACATTTTGAAAACTTCTGCATTTCTAAAATCCAAACGTGTTCTTCTGTCTACACGTTCACATGCAGCACCTCTGGCTCAGGTGCTTTTCCTTATCCAGTTTTCAGCTATAAAAGACATGAATGAGTAAATCTTGGAAAAGGGATAACATCTTTGATATTGTCAATTCCCAAGATGCACTGCAGATAGCGTTCAAATCCCATCCCAAAACCTCCATGTGGTACAGATCCAAATCGACGGAGGTCCAGATACCTGATTTTGAAAAACAGAGAATCATCACCCATAAATGCTGTATCAGTTCAGATTTTATAATAGAATTTATGTTTCAAAGTATTGCTTAATCATTTGTTATTATTAACATCATTGTGGTAGACCAGTCTTTTCCTTCCAAAGACAGATGAAGGACGCAGAGAAGGTAAAGCGATCTGTTCAGTGTTATCCAGACAAACAATAGCAAAACCTGTCATTCATTCATGGACTTTAGTTACTTGGTCCTTTGTCTTTTCTTTTTTTTTTTTTTTTTTTTTTTTTTGCATTTTTCTGAAGCTGGAAACAGGGAGAGACAGTCAGACAGACTCCCGCATGCGCCCGACCGGGATCCACCCGGCACGCCCACCAGGGGCGATGCTCTGCCCATCCTGGGCGTCGCCATGTTGCGACCAGAGCCACTCTAGCGCCTGAGGCAGAGGCCACAGAGCCATCCCCAGTGCCCGGGCCATCTTTGCTCCAATGGAGCCTTGGCTGCAGGAGGGGAAGAGAGAGACAGAGAGGAAGGCACGGCGGAGGGATGGAGAAGCAAATGGGCGCTTCTCCTGTGTGCCCTGGCCGGGAATCGAACCCGGGTCCTCCGCACGCTAGGCCGACGCTCTACCGCTGAGCCAACCGGCCAGGGCTGTCTTTTCTTTTTTTAATGTGAGAAGAGGGAGGATAGTGAGAGAGACTCCTGCATGCAGCCTGACTAGGATGCACGCGGCAACCCCTCTGGAGCCACGCTTGTATACGAAGCTATTTTTAGTGCCTGAGGCTGATGTTGGGACCAACTAAGATATCCACAATGCCCAGGGTCATGGTTGAACCAATGGAGCCACTGGCTGTGGGAGGGGAAGAGAAGAGAGAAAGGGGAGAGGGCTGAGGAGAGAAGCAGATGGTTGCTTCTCCTGTGGGCCCTGACCAAGAATCGAACCCTGGATGTTCATTTGCCAGGCCAACACTCTATCCACTGAGACACCGGCCAGGACCAGTCCTTTATCTTTTAAGTTATTTATTCAATTATATAAAGAAAAACGGCCTCATCAGGCTACAAAAAAATTTCTAATAAGTTTACTAATTTTCTTCAAAATATATTCCTTTCATATTTCTTAGTATGTTAATAATACTCTCCGTTTTCTTACTGAAATCATATTGTTCAATACACAGAGGAGAGTGAAGAGTTTTGCCTGATAAATGACAAGAAGATAGGCCATCCTAGATTAGACTGTATGCTACATCAAGGGCAGGAACTGCATTTTATTCAACCTTTTATCCCCAGTGTCTACTCTGGAGTAAATGCTTATTATACAAAAAGATCTATTGTTTAAAGGTACTAAAATATACTCTTAGGTTCTAGAATGAGGAGAAACTTCCAGTTCTCTGCTTTAAGCACAGTGGAAGATGTCTGGAGTCATTTTTTGGAGCCTCTGCAGCCCACCCATAAACATTCTAGTCCCACTTAAGACAGCTAGAAATGGCTAGAAAACAAAACAGCCATGATTCAAATTCAGATTCCAATATACCAGCTTTTTTAGGAAAAAAGAGGAGAAGAAAGAGTCTGTAAATATTTTTATGTCATTTGGAGAATTCTTGAGTTATATAATATTGACTAAAACAAGTTTATAGCTCTTGAATGGTTTGTAAAATCCGTTCCAGAATAGAACTTCAGTGCCGCAGTCAGCAGTCATTTGGCTCCTCAAGGACAAGGACTATCACCTGTTTTCCCACTGTTAACGATGGCTACATATATTTGTCGTATTTTATGTGGTTAAGATTAAGTACTTACCCTTCTAAAATAAAGGATGAATTGCAAGTAGGTGGGTTAGAACCAAGTGAGAGAGCTATAAACAGGAGTATCTAGAGTAAAACTCCAGATTAGTAAGAACCATCAGGAAAAATGAGTGGTACACAGTCTTAAGTAACTGAAATTTTGGTAACTGACTTAACTTTAAGTTTATAAGGCATGGGGGCAGGGTATACTTTGAGTTAGTGAGAAAATAAGATCAAGGGCAAATCAAACCACCTGCCACAAACACCTGCAGGATCTGAGCTGGCAGCCAGAAGTCCAGCAACAGTTTTAGGTAGCTCTAAATTTCTCGTATATCAATGTCAAAACACTGGTATAAATGTCTGGCAATTACAGTCAGCATTTTTCATGCCTTTGCTTTAGTAGATGGAAAAATCCACTTCTAAGAAACAGGTCTTCTAATGAATTATGTATTGGGTGGATAGTTGTTAATTGATTCTGGGGTAGCCAGATTATAGAAGAGATGGTACAAAATTTGTGGAACTAGTTACAGATTTTATTTGCATATGGCATGTAGAAATAGGAAGTGAGTAAATTCTTAGACACCTGGAGTGGCCACTAATAGTGGATGGAACACTAGCAGAGACACAGACTTGAAGATTTTTAAAACGCCTCTTACCTTTCAAATACTATGATAACCATTTAAAAGAAAGGAGATTTTAATAATATTTATATTCAGAGGTCTTAACAGTTTGAAAACTTTATTTATTTGGGAAAAGAATAGTGTTAAAATGATTAGTAAAGACCAGAAAAGGCCTAAACTTACTTAACCAATAATTAAAATTTGAATTTAGCCAGTTTTTCTTTTTTTTTTTTTTTTTAAACAACTTCTTTATTTATTTATTTTATTCATTTTAGAGAGGAGAGGGAGAGACAGAGGGAGAGAGAGAGAGGAGAGACAGAGAGAGAGAAGGGGGGGAGGAGCTGGAAGCATCAACTCCCATATGTGCCTTGACCAGGCAAGCCCAGGGTTTCAAACCGGCGACCTCAGCATTTCCAGGTCGACGCTTTATCCACTGCGCCACCACAGGTCAGGCTGAATTTAGCCAGTTTTTACACACTATGGATATTATCTGGTAGACAGAAACTGAGGTAAAATTGTGTAAGTTTGATCAATCAGTTTGATGATAATTGTTCAAGGTTGCTACCTACTGGCAAAGCTCAGAATAAAGGAAAGAAAGGGACAGGCGGGGGGAGGAAACTAGTATTTATAAGCTTCTACTCTACATACTTACACTATACTGTTTCATTTCACCTTACAATAACCCTATGAAGTAGATAGTACATTCCACTTTTTAGCCAAGAAAACTCAGATTCAGAGATTAAATCTGCCTAAAGTCATTACTGGTAAAAAAAAAAAACCCAAAGGCATTCAAGGCCCATTACTTGAACCCAATTTTAGGCTTTCTGCATTTTTGAAATCTAGCTCCTTCATTACCAAAAGGCAAGTGTGTAATTTGACTCTTCCTTCTCCTGAGGACTGGTGAAGAATTAATAATATTGTTGATATTATTATACAAAGATCCTAAAGGAGTGCTATTACAGAAAATTTGCAGACATTGAAAAGTACCTGAAGAAAGGGTAGAAGGGAAGAAAATCAGAATAACTTTGGAGAAGGAACTGTATGAATGCAGACAGGTGACCTTCCACTGGCAGCTTAGACTTCTACAGTTGGCGAGGATCACTTACAGGGGTCACTTAGTCCAAGCCCCTGATTTCACACATAGGGAAACTGAAGCATAATGGTTAGGAACAGAGTCCCAGCTCTGTGCTTCTAGCTGTGTGCTCTTAGTTAAGTTAGTTAACATCTCCAGGCCTCAGCTCTGCAGGGGCAGTGAAAAAGGGATAAGAACAGTACCTAACTCACAGTGTGGTAAGCTGATAAGATAATATACACAAAATTTTAACAGTTATCTGACATGCAGTAAGTAATAAATAAATGGCAGCCATTATTATTACTCTTTTCAAGGACTCAAAAGGAGTAAGTAATCTTCTGAGAGCCTGTTCATTGTTTTTAATACTTTTTCATAGTACCTTAGGATTACAAGTAAAAACTATGTAATGCTCAGATCAACAGCTAGAGTAAGACTCACTAGGGAGCTCATTCTTACCATTGGTAGGCTTCTGTCAGTCCTGACCTGTAAAAGGAATACAACAAAATTCTTTCAGAAAATGTCAGGAAGGAAAATACTCTAACCACCAAACATTTGTTCTGGGTTGTGTGTTTTTTTGCAAAAAAGTACACACCAAAACTTGTGGTCTCAAGTAACATGCAATCTAGTCAAGGAGCATGCAATCTACCTTTACTATATGGTAAGAAAGGTGAGTTAAACAATGGTCCAAGGTATTATCAAATAAGTAGTATGGTTAGTAAATGCCATAGAAAGAAAGTATGGTCCAGGGCCCAAAAGAAGGGATTCATTTGAGATGAATGAATTGTCCTGTGACATAAGAAGAGCACTATTACTGTTACTGGAGGTTGTTGGGAGGTGCACACAAATAAGGGAAAAACAGATACAACCTTTCATTCTGTAATGTTAAAATGATAATACAGACTCTGAGGCTACCTTCATAATATGACTGCTAATTGTTTTTACCAATTAAGTGTAAAAATTTTAAGCTCTTAGTACTCATTAAAATTAATTTCTGTCCTTTAAAAAAGTGTTTGGGACCACAGTGTAACTGAAGTGATCAGATGATTAAAAACTCAAATACAGAAAAATCAGAGCACATAAACAGAAGTCACAGACCCGTGAAAGAGAGAAACACATCCATTTCATTAGGAGAGATAAATTTGGATATTATCAGATATTAGGTAAACATTTAATGTTATGAGAAAAGGTTTCCTGAAGGAAGGAAGCAGGCAAAGAAAACAGACCAATTAATCTTTCAACAGATGAGGTTTCTTGCCATATGTGATTTTTATTGTGCTTAAAAAAAAATCCAGAGAAACTTTAAATTCTTTCCATCTAAGGACTTTGACCTTTACTTCAGTTTCATGATTTTCCCAGGACTTTCTAACATTATGGTTGTAGTAAGGAGTTAGTACTCTTAACTGATAAAGGAGAGTCCTCCCAGAACATAGTTATCTCCTTTCTTCTGGACTCTAGCCAAATAGAGCAGTTCAAGTAATTAGGATTATAAAACAAAGTTATCCAACAGATTTATAGGTTGGGACTTGGAAACATCAACTTTTAAAGCATTTCTCCATTAGGAAAAGAAGGCCTTACAAATGGCTAATTTAGCAGGATATTTTCAAACAATTATGGCTTTTCCAGGTTACTAGGAAAACCGGCATTATCTGGAGAGAAGGATTATGCCTTTAACATGGAAAAACCTTTTTTAAAAAGACTGCCACGGCAAAAGTGGAAACCATGGCAAACAGAGGTTTACAGCCTTGGTTAGTGTAGGAAGTCTCTGTGCTGTGCTGGCAGATCATGCATATAAAGGAGTGGTAGTTCAATTAGAAACACGATTCCCTGCTTCTCTTCTCCAAAACATTTTCTGTGTGTTTACAGATTCATTTCCCAGGTCTCAAATAAGTTAAAATAAGGTTATTCAAATAGCTAAATCAAGACCCTTACACAATGTAGAAAACCTGAGGAAAAATGCTTATCCCAAATGCCAGCTTAACAGATATTTTTAGTCTCTTTGTTTTTCCACCTTTATTCTTTCCCTGGTTCAAGTCTGTCTTTATGTCCCTATAGGTGTCATAATTTAGAGTAAAAAGAAAAGAACATAGAGAACAGAAAAATAAAAATGAAGAACAAGCTTTAAGGGGAAAAGCTCCCTCTCCTTTTTTGCACTGTTTAAAAATCCATATCCATAGGAAGAGACACATACAATAGCGGACAACTTCTATTGTGGCCTTGTTTCATGTAACAATTTCAGTTTTAAAATGAATTTATTTTTAGAGACAGAGGACGGGAGAGAGGAACACTGATTTGTTACCCCACTGTTTATGCATTCACTGGCTGACTCTTGTGTGCCCTGACCTGGGATAGAATGCGCAAGTTTGGCGCATGAGACGGCGATCCAACCAACTGAGCCACCCAGCCAGGTCAGTTTCATTCTTTAAGAAAGGCAAACTGAGAAAGGTCAAGTAACAACTTGTCAAGGTCACTTTGAATCTGAGCTTCACTTCTGTTATACTGTCATGACTGCCTTTAAGAGTCTCATCCCCAAATTTCTGATTTTTGTTTCTTTTAGGTCTGACCAATACCTGGCCAGTCGCTGCTCTAAGAAATGGTACCGTTCCTCTCTCAGGCTTCCTCCAAAGAGCTCTCCAACTCCAGGGACCAGAAGGTCAACAGCAGCAACCTACAAAGGAAAAAACAAAACAAAACGATAAACATTGTATTTTCAGGGGATTCAACTACTGTCAGCCCTCAAGTATGTGAAACTTTTTAAAATTTTGACAACTGGATGATTAACTGCTTACCAGAATCTTATTTATGTTTTCTATACACTTCCCTGTTTCAATATCAAATGTTTACTGTTATCTTTAGAATGTATGCTATACAAATTCCAGGTGGATAGTTTCCTCTCCTCTCCTGTACCCTTTTATGCAGTATACTTAACAAAAATGTGTTTTCTTCACAAATGTGATAAAAATGTTAACTGTAAAAATGTGGAAAATACTAAAAATCACCTATTGCCACACAGAAGCAATTACATTTGGCATATTTTTCCTTTTAGGTTTTTCCCCCCTTGTAAATGTAAAGAGCATTATAGAGATAAGATTAAACATAAAATTTACTATTCTAAGATCTTAGTAATATTATAGAATACATATTTTTTCTATGTCAGTTAAAGCTGTGGTTTTCAACCTTTTTACACTTTGGGACCGGTGAAAACAGGAGAATTACTTCGGGAACCACTAAGGCAGAAATCACTCTGAGCAGAAGTGAATTTGACTAAAATCATCAGGTCTATAATCTTCATACATCAGGGTTGTTAACTCTTTTGCAGACAGACCAGCACAAAATTTCTGGCAGCTGGTCCTTGGACAGGTGATTGAAAAACACCGAGTTAAAATATTTGGCATACTTAATGTTTTCAAAGCTGCAATTTATTGTTTAGGAGTATCATAGTTTTTATTTAACTGCTTACCTTTTGTGAACATTTAGGGGTATGTGTATGTTTGTTTTATCTTATAAATAACAATAAAGATTTTTCTTTAATTTATGGTATTTTGTTGAGACATATAAAATGCGTTCCATTAGTCAAAGAAGTACAAATTAAAACAATAAGATATCATTTTGGAGTTACCACAATGGTAAAGATAAGAAAACAACATAATGGCCCTGGCTGGTTGGCTCAGTGGTAAGAGTATTGGCCCAGAGTGTAGAAGTCCCAGGTTCAATTCACGGTCAGAGCACAAAGAAGAAGTGACCATCTGCTTCTCCCTCCTCACCCCCCCCTTCTCCTCCTGCAGCCATGGCTCAATTGATTTGAGCACATTGGCCCTTGGTGCTGAGGATGGCTCTGTGGAGCCTCTGCCTTAGGCATTAAAAATAGCTTGTTGCGAGCATGGCCCCAGCCAGGTATTGCCAGGTGGATCCTAGTTGGGATATATGCAGAAGTCTGTCTATCACCCCTACTCTCACTTAAATTAAAAAAAAAGAAAAAGAAAAAAGAAAACAATATAAACAATGTGTTTTGAGAATGCAAAAACCAATACTGTCATACATTTTCTATATTCAATCTCTGGTCAGCAATTTGGCAAAAGATCATCAAAAGCCTTAAAAATGCAATATGCTTTGACTCAGCAATAGCTGTTCTAGGAACTAATCCTAATAAAATAATCAGAGATGCAAAAATAAGATTAATATGCAGGATGTTTATTGTGGCATTACTTATAATGACAAGAAATTAAAGTGTACATTAATAGGAGATTCTTAAGTTTTAGACACGAACAGGAAAAAGAATGACATCTATATCACAAGATGTTAATTTGTGTTGTCACTGTGACATCTTTTCTCTTATTCAAGTTTCTTTTTTTAAAAAAATTTATTTTTTTCCCTTTCCTGAGAGACAGAAACATCCAGCTGCTCCTGTATATGATGTGCCCTGACCAGGGAGGAACTCGAACCAGCAGCCTCCACATTCCAGGACAATGCTCCAACCCACCAAGCTATTAGCCAGGGCTTAATTTTTATTGATTTTTTTTTTTAGAGACAGAGAGAAGAAGGGAGAGACAGGAAGGGAGAGAGAGGGGAGGGGGGAAGGAAGCATTTGTTGTTCCACTCAGTCATGCATTCTTTGGTTGCTTCCCGTGTGTGCCCTGATTGAGTACTGAACCCACAACCTTCTTGTTTTGGGATGACGCTCTTAACCTACTGAGCTAACAGGCAGGGCCTTATTTGTATTTCTTTATTTTCTATAATAAAGATGTTATACTTTTGAAATAAAAAAAACACTCTTAACAGGAAAAATGGTCACTTGGTATTTAATTTTAATTTAATTTCTGGTAATATTTCATTTTGGGGGGTGACGAGAGGAGGGGAGATAGTGAGGAGGGGAAATAGTGCATGCACTGCAGGATCCACTTGGCAACCCCATCTGGGACTGATGCTTAAGTACTAAGTTATTTTCAGCCTGCCTGAGGCTGATGGGCTCCAACAGAGCTATCCTCAGCACCTGGGGCCATGTTCAAACCAATGGAGCCACTGGCTGCAGGAGGAGAAAAGGGAGAGTAGAGGGAGAGGAAGGGGTGGAGAAGCAGAGAGTCGCTTCTCCTGTGTGCCCTGACAGGGAATCAAACCTGAGCTGTCTACAGCCGGGCCAACGCTCTATCCATTGAGCCACCAACCAGGGCTAATACTTCATTTTGAAGACTTTATTTTCTATTTCCTATCTATTATTTTGTAACTTGACAATTATTTTTTGGGGGGGCAGTTAGACATTTTTAAGACCAAGAATATGAAGGCAGAAAACTAAGAAAGATTTAGTCCAACAAATGAAAAATTAGGAATCTGTAAAACACATTTTAATCAGAGGTGGATTAAGGCGGATTTTGGCCCCTTGTAATTAGGAAAAAAGTGTAAAGTTGGGGAATTGTGGGGCCCTTCAGAAGTTGGGGCCCAGGGTATGCACCTGGTGTGCCTGCCATTAAATCTGTCTGATTTTAATTTATTTTAAATGCCACATTAGGCGTTTGACTCCCACTCTCATAGCCATTGTAGTACATTGAGCTCCATAGAGACAGTGCCGGGGAAGTGCGAGCTGGACGGGCACTGGGCAACTCTGTGCTCGCTGAGGAAAAGTAATCAAACATGGGCAAAGGAGATTCTAAGAAGCTGAGAGGCAAAATGTCATCATATGCTTTCTTTGTGCAAACTTGCAGAAGGAGCACAAGAAGCAGCACCCAGATGTTTCAGTCAACTTCTCAGAGTTTTCTAAGAAGTGCTCAGAGAGGTGGAAGACCATGTCTGCTAAAAAGAAAGGAAAATTTGAAGACATGGCAAAGGCGGACAAGGCCTGTTATGAAAGAGAAATGAAAACTTATATCCCCCCTAAAGGGGAAACAAAAAAGAAGTTCAAGGATCCCAATGCACCCAAAAGGCCTCCTTCGGCCTTTTTCTTGTTTTGTTCTGAGTATCGCCCAGAAGTCAAAGGAGAGCACCCTGGCCTGTCCATTGGTGATGCTGCAAAGAAGCCAGGAGAGATGTGGAATAACACTGCTGCAGACAACAAGCAGCCTTATGAGAAGGCTGCTAGGCTGAAGGAGAAATACGAAAAGGATATTGCTGCATACCGAGCTAAAGGAAAGCCTGATGCGGCCAAAAAAGGGAGTTGTCGGCCCTGGCTGGTTGGCTTAGTGGTAGAGCATTGGCCTGGCGTGCAGGAGTCCCGGGTTCGATTCCCGGCCAGGGCACACAGGAGAGGTGTGCCTATCTGCTTCTCCACCCCTCCCCCTCTCCCTCCTCTCTGTCTCTCTCTTCCCCTCCCGCAGCCAAGGCTCCATTGGAGCAAACTTGGCCCTGGTGCTGAGGATGGCTCTGTGGCCTCTGCCTCAGGCACTAGAATGGCTCTGGTTGCAACAGAGCAACACCCCAGATGGGCAGAGCGTCGCCCCCTGGTGGGCATGACGGGTGGATCTCGGTCGGGCGCATGCAGGAGTCTGTCTGACTGCCTCCCCATTTCCAACTTCAGAAAAATACAAAAAAAAAAAAAGGGGGGAGTTGTCAAGGCTGAAAAAAGAAAAAGAAGGAAGAGGAGGGGAAGACAAGGAAGATGAAGAGGATGAGGAAGAGGAGAAAGATTAAGAAGAAGATGATGATGAATAAGTTGGTTCTAGCACAGTTTTTTTTCTTGTCTATAAAGTATTTAACCCCCTTGTACACAACTCCTTTCAAAGAAAAAAATTGAAATGTAAGGCTGTGTAAGACTTGTTTTTAAACTGTACAGTGTCTTTTTTTGTCTAGTTAACACACTACCGAATGTGTCTTTAGATAGCCCTGTCCTGGTGGTATTTTCAATAGCCACTAACCTTGCCTGATACAGTACAGGGGTTGTAAATTGGCATGGAAATTTAAAGCAGGTTCTTCTTGGTGCACAGCACAAATTAGTTATATATGGTGATGGTAGTATTTTCATTTTCAGTTGTCTCTGATGCAGCTTATAGGAAATAACTGTTGTTCTGTTAACCGAATACCACTCTATAATTGCAAAAAAAAAAAGTTGCAGCTGTTCTGTTGACATTCTGAATGCTTCTAAGTAAATACAATTAGAATAAAAAGCCACATTATATTATAAACTCTTTTCTTAATCTTTGTCTCATTTTACTATTAAGTGAACCCTTTGTTTTGGTTTCAGAACTTTTGCTTGACATATACTTCATAAATAGTTGAGATTAAAGAATATTATAATTCAAGAAAGTGCTCCAAATCTATATTACTCATCCTCATTACTATCATTAAAAGAGAAAATATTTGTCATGATATTCATTATTCAGCTGAATTAGAGACAGAGGGAACAGAAATTTACTAATGGTTCCTATTTTTACTAAATCTCCTACCACTCAAAGTTGGTGGGGAAAAGTGTAAAACAGGTCATTGTCGTGCTACCACGACTTGCTGACCACATCTTAGTAATTCTATGAACTTAGGAGGCCTACAATGAACAGGCAGGTACTTAAGAATATGGATTTGCTGATTCAGGATGAGAGCAGTCATAAAGCAAACAGCTCTGGATAGCGGACAAGAGAGGCTGACTAATGTGATGAGGATACTCTCCTGGGCTATACAATGAATAGAACTGGACTCCAGTCGGACCCTCCAGCTACCCTTTCTAGTCTCAGAGAAAGGGCAAGGTTCAAGGGAGTTTTTATGGCTACAGGACTGGCTTCTTTATTTCCTAATATCTTGCATTTAGACATGGCAAAAATATGCTAGGAATTGAGACACATGATGAAATATTTGTTCTTAATTTCAATCCAGAGTTTTAAATTTAGAATTACAGGCAATCAGGGTTGGAGAACACATAGACAACCAAGTGGCTCTCTGGCCTTCGCTTGAAAATATTTAAAGACTGGGAACCACTGCTTCCGAAATATAGCATTCCACCCTTGTATAGCTCTGAATATGAAGAAAGAATAGGTATGTCTAAAATCTATAATTTATTTCCAAGGTTTCAAAGCTGGGGTGATTCCAACTCACAGAGAATTGCAGTAATTGCTTCCGATACTGCGAGTACACACAGAGCTTTAAAAAGGAAGAGCTATAAAGGTCCACTCCTCAAAAAAAGATGCTGGAGAATCAGCTTTCATGGAAGAACAGGAAGTAAGTAGTCCAGCTGAGGTTGGTGGCCAGTAATGATGGAATGAGGCCATCTTCAGCTGTTCTGCTTTCTCTATTAGTTCATAAGCATCAAACAAGAAATCCATTTCTTGCTTGGTTTTGCTTCTAATACAACTAAAACAAGCAAAAAATAAAAATAAATAAATAGACCCTCTTGGGATCTTAGCACTTTTTCAGGTCTAAATTATGTTACATTTGGCACATTTTAATGCTATTTTTACAGAAATGTAAACAACTCATATTTACTTTTGATTACAAACCTTCTTTATTTTACTATTTGAGTTCACTGGAGAATTCAGTATGAAACCATCTTGGTTTCCGACCTTTCTGTCTAGCTTTTGTTCATCTGGAATATTTGCAACTGCACAGTAATAGATGTAGAACTGGAAGCTTCCAAACTTTTGGAGTCACCTTCACAACCTTCCACCATAGTATGGTATTTACATTTATTTCCGCTGGACTTCCTTCAACTCTGTCTTCCTAATAACCAAGCCATCTAACTGGTTAACTATTTCCACATTGGCTATTATGAAATTAATGTGGTAGCTGCTATATTAGTCAGGATAGCTTAGGTTATGCTGTACTAATAAATGACCCCAGAAGCTTACAATAAGTCTTCTTAATCTTAGCATTAGTGACATTTTTGGCCAGATAATTCTTTGTTGTGAGGTTCTGTTCTATGTTAGCAGCACACCCGGCTTCTACCCACCAGATGTGAGGTGCACTTCCCTACTTGTGACAACCAAAACTGTCTTCCAGGTGGGGGTAAGAGGTGGTGGGACAAAGAACCCCTAACTGGGAACCACTGCTTTACAACAATAAATTGGCTTTTCAAAACTTATGCTACATGTCCTGAGTAAAAAGTCGATTTCTGGGGTATTGTTGACTTTGTGTGAGATGGAAAAAACAAAGAGCATAGATGACTGTGTACTAAAAACATTTGTCTAGAAGTAAAGTATGTAGGTCATGTTTGCTCAAAAGCCTTTGGTCAATGCAAGTCACATGTGAGTTGCTAAGCTCATGTCAATGGGTCAGAGTAGTATACTTCCCTGAGGGAGGAGCGAGCAGCAACTAACTATTCATGTATCACAGTGATTTTCAACAGGAGTACTGCAAGAGGTACACTGGTGTGCCCCAAGAATTTTTAAAAGATGTAATACCTGACTTTAGTCAGGGGAACTGACCTCTTTTCTCTTAGATTGTGAAATTAAAAAATGACAACAGCTAACACAACAGCTGTCTGGTGTGAATGAATCAAAAGTGTACCTATTAAAAATTTTATTTATTTATTTATTTTGGAGGAGGAGAGAGACAGAGACAGAGAGAGAGACAGAGAGAGGAAAACATCAATTTGTTGTCCCACTTATCTATGTATTCATTGGTTGACTCTTGTTTGTGCCCTGAACGGAAATTGAACCTACAACTTTGGTATGTCGGGACGACACTCTAATCAACTGAGCTACCTGGTTAGGGCCTATACCTATTTTTTTTTTAGATTGGCAAAAAATATATTTTATAGTTGAATAAAATATAAATATATTAAAAACATTAATAAAATAAAATATATATTATATAGTTGAATAAAAACTTTAGAAGATATCTAGATAAAGTTCCATATCACTACTAATTCTATAATATGAAGAAATTATAGAGTGCATCAGCCTCAGGTACTGAGGACAGCTCAGTTGATTTGAGCACTGGCTCCAAGATGGGGTTGCCCGGTGGATCATATGTGGAAATCTGTCTTACTATCTCCCCTGCTCTTACTTAAATAAAAAAAAAAAAGAATACACACATCATCTATGTCCTTTGTCTAAATGATTTGAAAATTCATATTCTCAGGCAGCTGAATTTTTTGTTTTCTTGACCTACAGAGTAAGTCAAGTTGCTTCCTTTATTAAGAGATGTTTCTTTTGAATGAGGCATTACTTTCCAATGCCTCATAAATATTCCAAGGGTACCATCTTTTTATTTTTTTTATGAAGGGCAGATTTATCTCTGTATGAAGCAAGGCCCACAAAGGCTTCATTCTCTTTTATTCCCCAACATAATCTTTTTCTACTTTAGGTATAGTTTCTCTTCAACCACGTCAGATTCTTATACTTCCTGCTTTTCTTTATATTATCTCCCAACCTATCTAGTGATTCTGTACACTTTCTGAGAAGCTAGGATATAGTAAAGTATTCCTCAACTAGAAAGATATCTATACTCAGTATACATAGACCTGTACTTTCTTTTGATATAAGAATTATTCTTATTCATATATCATTATTCTATAATATCTAGAGATTATTAAAACAATCCCCTCATTTTCCATTCCAGTAGGATTCTCTTATCTTGTCTCCCCCTGGTAAATACTGGGCTAATTGCTACAGAAACTACTTGTTTCTCCAGGGTTCTAGTGAAGGTAAAAGAAACATCCAGATAAAAAAACTATGACATAGGGTGCACAAAATGTAAATGTAGAGGGAATCACACAAGTTTGTTAAAGAGAATGAGAAAAACTTGGTCGGGTGTTCGCCAAGTGATGGGTAGTGAGGGGTTGGAATGCAAACGGGGAAATGAGCATGTTGTCTATAACGTTAGCTGTGATTACATCGTGCCTTTCTGTGTGGCAGGCTGTGGGTTACGGGAGTCTGAGGCTGAGGAAAAAGACTGAGCCATCCTGCCCTGGATTAGGGAAAGTGAGAATTCCCTGGTTGTACACTGGTTGAACCCTTCTGTAACTAAAATCCCCATTGTGTTCCTATGGACCAAGGGTCCTTATGACTTTGATTAAAATTTAATTTTAAATCCTAGCTCTAGAAATCATCTCTGTCTCCCTCTTCCCCCTCCTCTCTCACTCTCTTTCTCCCCACCCCTCAGGGACCTGGCCTCCCCTCCCTGCCCCAAGGTAATCAGCAACCTCTGGGGCAGCAGAAGACAGTAGCCTGAACCTGATAAATGGTCATATACATGGTCTGGACCTTGGGCAGGCTACAGATAACATTTTCTTAGTGAGAGAAAGAAACATCAATTTATTGTTTCACCCATTTATGCATTCACTGGTTGCTTTCTGTACGTGCCCTGACTGGCAGTCAAACCTGCAACCCTGGTGTATGGGACAATGTTCCAACCAACTGAGCCACCTGGCTCCAGATAACATCTCAACCTCAGTGTTTCAGTTCCCAAACCCTAAGGTGGAACAATCCCTGGTTACTTTCCCATGAGACAGGACAGAGGGACACCAGAACTGTCCTCAAGACTGGAAGAAGTGATTCATTACCCTCACCTTACTTCTGACCAATCATCTCCCAGCACGGCTCCATATTCCTAACCCACTGTGTCTTGTGATTTTGCCTTATATAATCCGTAACCTATGTGCCATCAGGAAGTTTGGGCTTTTGAGCACTAACTTCCCATTCTTTTGGATGGTGCCATTCACAATCAAATAGGCAATATGTCTTCACTGCAATTCTTGGTGTCTAGTGTTTGGCTCTGCCAGTGCTGGTGGACAACCCTTTCTGTTCTGTAACAGAAGGACTTTAGTTCTGCTGTCTGTTCACTCTCTTACACAAATCACAATGAAGGCTAAAAATAATTTTACTACACTCTGTTCATTTCCCTAGTCTTAAACAAAACTTATTCCACTTTGGGCCCATCTTCTAGGCTCGAATGCTGCCCAGCACACCCTCCTCCACTGTGTATAAGTTCTGATTTTGCTCTTGTCACACAGCTGCAGTGACATGCTGTCTAGAAATAGTCTGTGTTGGTATTCAAGCTGAACAAGCCCTGCTCTCTATTTATGACACTCCCTTTTGACTCTCTTATTCCAATCAATGTACTGAAAATAAAACTCAGATCTTGAATTAAAAAACAAGTGGACTAGATAAGAACAAGGCCTTCAATACATTACCTTTTTCCACACTAAGTTCAAAGAGGTGGTGGTGGGGGGGGGATTTTAATGCCCCTTACTCTGATAACTCTGTTCCTACCTATCTTAGTATTTTTACATACTGATGAAAAACAAATTGAACACCTCCTTATTCTTACAGACTGCTACCAACAATGGAGCAATATTACATACTGTTAGCAAAAGAAGAGAAATGTTCCACAAACCAAAGGAAACATGTTTGTGGTTTCAGCCTCCATGAGCTTTTCTCTAACTGCTGACACAGACTGTATTTTGCCTCCAAACGCAATAGGGCACAGCCAAGAAAGAGAAGCTTCCACATGTGACTGTGTGAAGATGCAGGTGGGCTGCAGGTAGCAGTGACTGCACGCGGAAAGTGGCCAGGAAAGTGGCTAGCCTGGGAGCACTTAGAGGGACTGAAGTACACACTTTCAACTCTGACATCGTGTCCCAGGGCAGTCATTAGTCCTAGATAAGGGAAAACTGGCAGTTCCCTTCATCATCATTTCTGTTGATTTGAGGTTCAAGCTATTTTGATGCATGCTGATTAATCAGCTCCAGGCCAGAGAGATTTATTAGATACTTCCCCACTCCCCGGGTGCATATTCTTCCAAGTTCACTTTACAATATGCTCTTGATTGAATGCTCACTAATGCTTAAATCTTCATGATCTGCTAAGTAGTGCTAATACAATTTAAAAATGAGAACGTTGGACAAAGACAAGTGTCATGACAGCTGGGGTGGGGGCAGAGCGAGGAGGATATAGGGGATAAATAAATGGTGATGAATAAAGACTTGACCTGGAGGGGGGCGGTGAACACACAAGACATGTACAGGGGTGTAGAATGGGGCAGCTGGAACCTGCATAATTTTGTTAACTAGAGTCACCCCAGTAAGTTCAATTAAAAAATGAGAACTTTATCTGGTGATGTTGGCATCTCATCCAAACTGCCAGGCAGTCACATTTTCCTAATCACACACGGCTGGAATGAGTGGCTATTCTTCCCTGTGAAGCCACTTCCCTAAATATTTGCGGCCTGCTTTTGGGG
Source organism: Saccopteryx bilineata (assembly GCF_036850765.1). Taxonomy (NCBI): domain Eukaryota; kingdom Metazoa; phylum Chordata; class Mammalia; order Chiroptera; family Emballonuridae; genus Saccopteryx; species Saccopteryx bilineata. Next base: position 342,404,066 of record NC_089490.1, on the reverse strand, counting down.
ACTTACCCAGGGACCCAGACTCAGGGGCATATGGCATTTAGTATGTTTGCTTGGATTCATTTTATTTAGACACATGATTTGTTCCCTTCAAATTAGCAAGTACATTTGGTAATTTACAAGTTGTTTTTATATATCCAAATGAGGAAAAACTTAGGCTACCTAAAATGAGAGAATTTTATAGCTGGTTAGTACTTTGGAGCTAATCTAATCCCATTCTGCAGTTTTATGGAGGGAGAAACTGAGGCTCTGAAATTGGACAGACTTGCCTAAGGTCATATATACAGCTAACTAGCAAGAGAGCTGCATTTCACACCCAGCACTATTAACTTCTTAGCAGTGTACTTTTCATTATATCACAGTTCATACCTTCTTGTGTGTGTGTGTGTGTGTGTGTGTGTGTGTGTGTGTGTGTGTGTGTTTTGGAGAGGTGGGGAGAGAAAGAAAGAAAAGAAACTATAAAAAGATACCATTTTACTATTTATTACCTTTGGCCAAATGTTACCAGTGGAGGTTAAACATTTCCCTACCCTTCTCTTTTCATTCCCTAGAGAAGGCAACTGAGAAACACACCTGCTGTGACTTTAAGACTGCATCAGATCCACTGCAGAAACTCTTGCAACCCTACCCACAACGTGTTATTATAGCCCTACAAAAGAAACACAGAATTTAGTTATCTGGCCCAAAGCCTGTTCATTCACTACTAAAAAGAGAAGTAAAGTTGGGGTGGAAGTAGGCACTTATACAAATGGGTTGAAAAGAAATCAAGGTAGCTAATGAATCAATGTTATAATCTATGTTTACTGTATATAGTTTAAATAAATAATGTTTTAATAATTTTGCTTTGAGAAGCTATATGCTATAGTACTACATAAATTATAAAGTATATTAAGTCCCATTATGACGCCTTCAGGTTTTAAGCTGTGAGACATCACTAGAGAGACCTGTCACAATGAAAGCTCCTGGTACTTCTAAGGTAGGAAATGCTGTGACTGCAGTTTATCAGAGAAGTGGCTCTTAAGGAATTTTATGTAAGAGTACATTATAATGTGGCAACACACACACAAATACTTTAACTTTATTGTGCTTTGTGACAGTAAAGATTTTATCAAAATTTAGGAGGAAAGGAGAGAGGGCTTCATATTTATTGACGACCTCCCAACCCAAACACGTGCTCTGTAGTTTTCATCTATTACTTAATTTAATCCTCACAACCCCAGAAAATATTATCATCTTGTTCCTATAGATTGTGAACTAAGACTCAAGGAAGTTAGGTGGTTTATCTAAGGTCACAGAGTTTATAAGACATAGAAACCTGGGACTTGAACTCACTAATGTCTAATTTTAAAACCATAGGACTTTCCTTTATAGCAGGTTGCTATCAATCAAAAAATTTAGACTAAAAGCTGCTTTTGGTTTCCTAGAAATTTCCTTAGCAAACCAACTCATCCACTCACTACTTGTCCACTGTGTGTCTAAAACTGTATTGGGCTTGATCCATCCACCCATCCAATCACCTATGTATCACCAAACAGATATGAGGTGCCTGCTATGTTCCAGGCTAGGCACTAGGGATACAATGAGTGAAAAGATATCCTTAAGTCCTTTGGCAGAGAGGAAAGAGTCAGTAATTCAACTGTCATATGTAAAATTAAAACTATGTTAAGGATCATGATGGAGTAAGAGCTAGTAGTTCTGGGTCTGAAATTTAGTATGTTACCACTGTAGTATCTAATGGGAGTGTTTGACTCAGAAGGGTCAAGGAAGGTTTCTCTGGGGAAATAATGACTGTGTAGAGATCTGGAGAATAAATAAAATTACTTAGGTGAAGAAGACTGTTGTAGATTGAGGGAACATCCCATGGAAAGATGCATGGTGAGAAAGCACTGCGTGTGTGAGGAACAGGAGAGGGTGGTGTGAAGGTAGCAGAGAGAGCCAAGGGGAGCACCTGGGCATCGGGCAAGCGAGGCGGGAGCAGCCAGACAGTGCTGGCTTGCCGGCCAGGTAAAGGATTTTGACCTTCATATTAAGAGCACTGTGAGGTCACTGAATGGTTTTAAAGAAGGGAGATAACATGATCAGAGTTACATTTTCTAAAAGCTGATGCTGAAATGGGGAGAACTGACCCAGAGAAGGAAAGGATAGCTATAGGAAGACCAGTCAGGAGGCTACTGAAGTAGTTCAGGCAAGAGATGATGCTGTCTTAATCTAAAAAGGTAAAAGTGGAAATGAAGAGAAGTGAATGGGTTTGAGATAAACTTAGAATTATACAAATATCAGAACTTAGAAATAACTTGAATATAGAAAGCAAGCAAGAGAAATATTTCATATAATGACTCAGTTACTTAGCTTGTAGAATTACCATTATTTCCTCATGTATAAGATGCTCCCATGTATAGGATGCACCTTGATTTTGGAGCCCGAAATTTGAAAAAAAGTATTACATAAAGTTATTGAACTCAAGTTTTTGTTCATCATGAAATTCATACAACTCCTTATCACTGTCAAAACTCCCACATCCATTAGCTTGTCCTCATCTGTGTCTGATGATGAATCACTGTCTTCAACAATGAGCACAAATACAAGTGTGAAAAAGCAGGAAATGCAAGTGAAAAAATCTACAACCACTGTATAAAATGAACCTAGTTTTTAGACCCCAGATTTTTCGAAAAAAGGTGCGTCTTATCCATGGGGAAATGCGGTCAATGAACAGAGAATGCTGGACGGGAGAGGACGAGCAGTCCTGGGGGCAGTTTTGGATGTTAAGTGTAGGATGCTTCTGCCAATGGCAATGTGATTCCAGAGCTCAGAGGGAGAAATTTGTGAGTTATCTGAAAAGAAATAGTAAATTGTGGATCCACTGAAATCACCTGTGGACAGAAAAGACCCAGGATGGAGCCTTGAAGAATTCCAGCATCTAATGGATTAGTAGAAAAAGAACCTGTACAGGACACTAAGAATAACCCACCGAGAAAAAAGGAAAGCTGGGAAAATGTGATGTCACAGAAGTCAAGGCAAGAGAAAGTTTTTTTTAAAAAAAATACTTTATTCACTTTTTAGAAAGGAGAGGGAGAGAGAGAGAGAGAAAGAGAGATAGAGAGAGAGAGAGATAGGGGAGGAGCAGGAAGCATCAACTCCCATATATGCCTATACCGGGCAAGCCCAGGGTTTTGAACCAGCGACCTCAGTATTCCAGGTCGATGCTCTATCCACTGCGCCACCACAGGTCAGGCAAGTGAAAGTTTTAAGAATAAGAAAGTCAAGAATAGTGCTGAATAATAAATGCTGAGAGATGAAATAAGATAGACTTTTAAAAGTCTGTTAAGAGCCTTGGTTGGGTAGCTCACTTGGTTAGAGTGTCACCCTGATATGCCAAGGTTGCAGGTTTGATCCCCAGTTAGGGCACATAAAATAATCAAATAAAGAATGCATAAATAAGTGGAACAATAAATTGATGTTTCTCTCTCTAAAATCAATCAATCAATCAATCAATAAACAGACCCTGGCTGGTTTGCTCAGTGGATAGAGCATCAGCTTGGTGTATGAATGTCCTGGGTTCGATTCCTGGTCAAGGCACACAGGAGAAGTGTCCATCGGCTTCTCTCCCCCTCCCTCTTCCCCTTCTCTCCCTCTTCTTCTCTCATGGCCAGTGGCTCAAATGGTTCGAGCATCAGCCTCAGATGCTAAAGATAGTTTGGTTGATCTGAGCATTGGCCCTAGACACAGTTGTTGGGTGGATCCCGGTAGGGGCGCATGCAAGAGTCTGCCCCTCCTCTCACTTAAAAACAAATAAATAAATAAGTACTTGTTGGATATAGTAACATAATTATTACTGACTGTAGAAAGTGCCGCTTCAGTGGCATGACAGGGGTGGGGAGGAGGGGAGTCACATTACAAGGATGGTGTAATGAGCTATAGATGGCATGCTGGTTTTCAAAAACTGTCATCCTGAAGAAGAATTTCATTTGAGACAGCAAAATTTATATAGAGGCTACAAAAAACAAACATAATGCTACCACTTTTACTAATTCTTTACATGCTATAGAAATCCAGAAAAGAAAGGCCCAAGGTGACTGAGTAACTCAGGAAAGTCTTTACAGAGAAAGAGAGCCTGAAGTGGGTTATTTAAGAACAAAACCAAATCAATGAAAAGTGCTCAACTGAGGGGAATTATATGAGAAGAGTGCATGGTGTCTGTGTATGGGGGGTGGAGGGGAAGGGGAAGTGGAAGTGGGATGGGGGTGGGGTGATAAAAAAGCCAAGAGATTCATAGTCCTCTGTTTTGTGGTGTAGGTTTAATGTCTAATAGTCTATGCCCTAGTCCAACGGTTCTCAACCTGTGGGTCGTGACCCACAGGTTGAGAACCGCTGCCCTAGTCTCTCTTATTTTTTGCTGCCAACCTGTTGGCCAATTCATTTCTCAAAATCAATTATACCAGGGGATTGATAGGGAAAAGAAAAACTAAGAATCACAAATTAATTGTGTGGCTCATTGGATGTGAAGACTGCTGCTTGAAAGGCAGGGACAAGTAGAGTCAATGGCTAAACTATAATTGGTATTTGCAGTGCTAAGGCAATGAGACAGGGAGTGAGAGAACACAGACTTCAGAGTGGAGGCCCTCAGGACTGACTACTCACTATCACTTACTACCTCAAAGCCTTGGGAAGCATTATGTTTCCCCTGCACCCAGTTTTTCATCTCTAAAAAGAAAGAAAGAACAACCTTCTTGGCAAGGCTGTTCCGGAACTTGTGGTCATGCTGGCCTCACAGGGTCTATTGACTGGTAGCTACTATTGTTTTCATAATATGGTAAGAGTAAACAGGAAATACATTCTAAGAGATAACCTAAAATGGGGACATTTTGTTTACTAGTAGGCCCTCACCTACATTTTTCAACTTGTATTTAACTAAAGACAAATGAAAAGTGGCAAATAGTACAGTTTAGTTTTTGGGCCTTTTCTGAGATAAACATAATATATTTGTATGATAGACTTTTATCGTTAATGGTATTAAGTATAAAACTATTCAATAAATATTTAAAGAGTCAAATATATATATTCTTATTTCACATAGTGCTACTGTATAAAGGAGCAAAGAGACCAAAAAAAAAAGTAAACGAGAACAATAAAAAAGCAATAAAGGGTGAAAAAAGAACGGAGGGTAAGAAAGGCTAAAGAGGAACAGCAAGAGAAGAGATAGAAGAGAATGGACAGGAGACTCTGCCCGGACATCTGCAGTCCTGAGCCCGCCCCTCACTGTTTCTGTTGAGAGCCCCACCAGTGAGGTGGCCCTCCTCTGCCACTGCAGCCCTTTCTTGTCCAGCACCCCCTGGCCCCCAGTCTCCTATCTGGTACTCTGTAGTACTCCGCCACTGCTACCCTCTCGGTTATTTAAAAAACAAAACAATTTGCATCTGCTAAACAAAGGACATGTTTGCCATAGAAATGAGAAAGTATGTTTATAGAAAATTGAGACCTTCTTTGGGAACACTTTTAGAGATAGATGCCTTTGAAAAACTTTTATCATTTGGAGAGATGTAGAGTGATGGATTTGATTTAAGAAAATATATTAAAGGATAATTTAAAATTAAGTCAAGGGAAAAACCTGGACTCTGAGATAAACTAACCCTGCTTTATTTAGTGTCTTTCCTTACTGTGTTCTGAGGCCCGTCTTCATTATCCCTCATGTAGAAAGGCTTGAGTGCTAACGGATAATTAATGACAAAGACTGGTATGTTGCCACAGTACTTCACCAGGTACTTTTCATGTTCAGTCTGTAGATCAGCACCCCACTGCAATGAGAGAAAAAAAATCACCAAAGGAGAAGACGGAGCTGAAATGCAGAATGCAGGATCTGATGCTCTCCCTGAGGATCAGTGATGCGTGGATCTGTCCGCTGAGGTTATACAGATAACTGAACTAGAGAGAGATATGTGTTAGCAAGAACATCCAAAGGCCTGGAAAGAAGAAAGCTCCTGCCAGTAGATAAACACTGTGCTCTTTGCCTGTCTCAGGGAGCAGCAGTTCACAGAGGAATGGCATCTGCAGGAAAACAAAGTACACTTTCCAAAGAGTATAAAAACTGACCTCAGAATCATTGCTTTTATTAATATTGCCTAGAGCTTTGTCTACAGTTACTGTTCCTAAGTCTCAGGAAATTAAATGACGAAAGATAATATTTCTAATATTGAGTCTGTCTTCGGATAGATGGCTGTTCTCAGTGAATTTTTTTAAATAAAAGAGTCAACTGATATATCAGATGCTCTTTGATCAATATTTAAAATGCCACTCATTTATTTATTCAGCAAATACTAATGTGCCTGTTAAATCTCAGGAACCATGCTAGGTATTGGATACTTGACTTCATGAAGCTTCCAGAACAGGAAACATTACATACAAAATTATTCTAAGTAATTAGTTGATTGCAAGTAAAATAAGCACAGGGTACTATTATAAGAGAATCTGACATTGTTGGGGTTGGGACTGGTATAAGGAATAGTTTAAAGAGAAAGGCATTACATTCTTCATATTATCTTAATACTCCCACTTGTTTGGCAATATCTTAATTACAGGAAAGAATTACTGGCATAGGAATGAGACTTGCCTCTAACACGTGCATGCTCACTGATGAATCATGTGGCCTCTTCAGACCTATATCCTCGCCAATAAAATAAAGGAGTTCTTAAGAAAAAAAGAGGCCCAAAACAATTCAGTGTTTTCTAAAGTGGATAAAAAATTAGAAGACTCTATAAAGTTCAACAGAAAAAGAAACTTATTTAATGTTTACTTGATCATTTAATGTCTTTTGTTTGTCACCTGTTAACATCATTCAGGATATACTCCGGGGAACACTGAACTAGTTGCTTCTACTCTAATAGTCTATGATTATCATTCTTTTTAAATCATCTTCTTAAACTTGGGAAACTTCTTTATAATCCTTTGAGTCACTGCTATTCCAAATCATATAATTTGACTTCAAAATTATTTTTCAGTCTAAATATTTCAACAAGGTTGAGCAAACATTAAAAAAAAGCCAATGCAAATAAATAAATAAAAGCCAATGCACAGATGAGCAAATCCTGCACACTGTTAATAATAGTATGCTAAATAATGATGAGGAAAACATATTTACACACATACATACACACACACCCTACCTCTGGGGTGAAGGTGAAGTTCTGGGACGCATGCTGTAAGATTTCCACGGCCTCAGTATAAGAGATACTGGAGAAAAATGGTAAAAGCAGAGGAAGGTCAATGCAATGGGCTGTTATTAATCTAGTTCACTTGAAAACTAAAGAAGGCCTATTTCCATACATTCTTTGAGATAATAAATGCATATCACATGATTACTAAGTAATAAGAAAATAAGGTTGATCTGATCCTATGAGAGTCCTATCAGCATGAAGAGAAGTAGCCATTCAGTAACCCCAGTCCTGATCTACTTGCAATGTTCACAGAGGAGCTAGTCACACAAGTCAAGATTTCTCTAAACTCATGCTATGCCAATGCCATAGTAAAAGGTGCAAAATACAGAGGCTGGAAGAGCAAAAATCTTTCTGTAAAGCCATTGTTCATTCATTTACTATTCACCCAACAAACATATGTTGAACACTACTATTGATATGTGCTAGGCATTATTCTAGGCACTGAAGATACAGTAAATAAAACTAAAGATCCTGCCTTTATGGTGCTAGTATTCATGTGTGTGTGTGTGTGTGTGTGTGTAATGGGGTGGGAAGTGGGGAGAAAGATAAATAAACAGAAATAATATGATGCCAGGGGGTTATTGATGCTATGAAGAAAAATGAAGCAAGGTAAGAAGACAGAGGATGACTGAGGGTGCTATTTCAGAAAAGATGGTCAAGACAGGCCTCAGAGTTGGCAACATCTGAACAGAAAACTGCATGAAGAAAATGAGCCGTATAAATTTTTATACTATTACAAATGATTCTAATACTTATTTTGCAAATAAAAAATGAAACCATTGAATAAAAGGGTATCTGCATTTGCAGTTTTATATTTTGAAAGATATTGTACCCTTTTTACAGGATACCAATTTTTGTCCAACAATAACATGAAAATGTCAGTTTCCCCAGGTCTTCTGCAACAGTACTTTGGATGATTAAAAACAAAATTCTACAAAGTTTCTTTTTTTAAAAAAATTTATAATTTTATTTAGACAATTTTAATGGGGTGACATTGATCAACTAGAGTACATAGATTTAGAGAAAACATATTCACATCATTTTGACATTTGATTATGTTGTACACCCATCACCCAAAGTCAAATTGTCCTCCATCACCTTTTATTTGGTTTTCTTTATGTCCCACCCCTCCTCCACCCCTTCCTTTTCCTCCCTCCCCCTCCCCCTGGTAACCACTGCACTCTTTTCTTTGTCCATGAGTCTCAATTTTGTGTCCCACCAAAGTATGGAATCATACAGTTCTTAGTTTATTTCAATTTACCTATTTCACTCAGTATAATGTTATCAAAGTCCATCCATGTTGTTGTCAGTGATCCGATGTCATCATTTCTTATGGTTGAGTAGTATTCCATAGTATATATGTACCACATCTTCTTTATCCAATCTTCTATTGAAGGACTTTTTGGTTGTTTCCATGTCTTGGCCACTGTGAACAATGCTGCAATGAACATGGGGCTGCATGTGTCTTTACATACCAATGTTTTTGAGTTGTGGGGGTATATTCCCAGTAGAGGGATTGCTGGGTCATATGGTAGTTCTATTCTTAATTTTTTGAGGAACCAGTATACTTTCTTCCATAATGGTTGTACTACTTTACATTCCCACCAACAGTGAATGAGGGTTCCTTTTTCTCTACGGCCTCTCCAACACTTGTTATTACCTGTCTTATTGATACAAGCTAATCTAACAGGTGTGAGGTGGTATCTCATTGTAATTTTGATTTGCATTCTCTAATAGCTAATGAAGATGAGCATCTTTTCATATATCTATTGGCCATTTGTATTTCTTCTTAAAAGAAGTGTCTGTTCAGCCCTGGCCAGTTGGCTCAGCGGTAGAGCGTCGGCCTAGCGTGCGGAGGACCCGGGTTCGATTCCCGGCCAGGGCACAAAGGAGAAGCGCCCATTTGCTTCTCCACCCCTCCGCCGCGCCTTCCTCTCTGTCTCTCTCTTCCCCTCCCGCAGCCAAGGCTCCATTGGAGCAAAGATGGCCCGGGCGCTAGGGAGGGCTCTGTGGCCTCTGCCCCAGGCGCTAGAGTGGCTCTGGTCGCAACATGGTGACGCCCAGGATGGGCAGAGCATCGCCCCCTGGTGGGCGTGCCGGGTGGATCCCGGTCGGGTGCATGCGGGAGTCTGTCTGACTGTCTCTCCCTGTTTCCAGCTTCAGAGAAATGCAAAAAAAAAAAAAAAAAAAAAAAAAAGGTCTGTTCATGTCCTCTTCCCATTTTTTTTATTGGATTGTTTGTTTGTTGTTGAGTTTTGTGAGTTCTTGTATATTTTGTATATTAGACCATTATCTGAGCTGTTGTTTGAAAATATCACCTCCCATTTAGTTGGCTATTTGTTTTGTTGTCAGTTTCTTTTGCTTTGCAAAAGCTTCTTAGTCTGATGTGGTCCCATTCATTTATCTTTGCCTTCACTTCCCTTGCCTTGGGAGTCAAATTCATAAAGTGCTCTTTATGGCCAAGGTCCATGAGTTTAGTTTTCTTCTATATAATTTATTGTTTTAGATCTTATATTTAGGTCTTTGATCCATTTTGAATTAATTTTAGTATAAGGGGACAAGCTGTAGTTGAGTTTCATTCTTTTGCACGTGGCCCTCCAGTTTTCCCAGCACCATTTATTAAAGAGGCTTTCTTTTCTCCACTGTGTTTTTGGCTCATTTATCGAAGATGATTTGACCATATATATAATATGTGGATTTATTTCTGGGTTCTCTATTCTGTTCCATTGGTCTGAGTGTCTATTTTTCTGCCAATACCATGCTATTTTGATTATTGTGGCTCTGTAGTATAATTTGAAGTCAGGTATTGTAATGCTCATAGCTTCGTTTTTCCCCCCTCAGGATTACTTTGGCTATTCGGGGTTTTTTATAGTTCCATATAACCCTGATGATTTTTTGCTCCATTTCTTTAAAAAAATGACATTGGAATTTTGATGGTAATTGCAGTAAATCTGTATATTGCTTTGAGTAATATGGTCATTTTGACTATATTTATTCTTCTTATCCAAGAACAAGAAATATTTTTCCATTTCATTGTGTCTCTTTTTCGATTTCCTTTAACAATGCTTTGTAGTTTTCATTATATAGGTCCTTTACATTCTTTGTTATGTTTATTCCTAGGTATTTTATTTTTTTTGTTGCAACTGTAAAAGAGATTATTTTTTTGAGTTCATTTTCTAAAGTTTAATTGTTGGCATATTAAAAAGCAACAGACTTCTGTATATTAATTTTGTATCCTGAAACCTTACTGTATTGGTTTATTGTTTCTAATAGTATTTCTGTGTAGTCTTTGGGGTTTTCTATGTACAGGATCATATCATCTGCAAAAAGTGAAACCTATACTTTTTCTTTTCCAATATGAATACCTTTTATTTCTTATTGAATAAGAGTGGAGAGAGTGGGCAGCCTTGTCTTGTTACTGATTTTAGAGGAAAAGTTTTCAGTCTTTTGCCATTTAATATGTTAGCTGATGGTTTGTCATAAATGGCCTTTATTATGTTGAGATATTTTCCTTCTATACCAATTTTGTTGAGTGTTTTAAACATAAAATGTTGTACTTTATTGAATGCCTTTTCTGCATCTATCAATAGGATCATGTGGTTTTTGTTTTGTTGATATGGTGTATTATGTTAATTGTTTTACGTATGTTGAACTATCCTTGTGATTCAGGAATGAATCCCAATTGATCATGGTGAATTTTTTTTTAAGGTGGTGTTGTATTCTATTTGCTAGTATTTTGTTTAGAATTTTTGCATTTGTATTCATTAGAGATACTGGTCTGTAGTTTTCTTTTTTTGTGTTGTCCTTGCCAGGTTTTGGTATGAGGGTTATGTTGGCCTCATAAAATGTGTTTGGAAGTATTGTTTCTTCTTCAATATTTTGGAAGACTTTGAGTAGACTAGGAACCAAATCTTTGAATGTTGATAGAATTCACTAGTATAGCCATCTGGCCCTAGACTTTTATTTTTTGGGAGGTTTTTGATAGTTATTTCTATTTCTTCCCTGCTTATGGGTCTGTTTAGGCTATCTACTTCCTCATGACTCAGTCTAGGAAGATTGTATTGTTCTAGGAATTTATCCATTTCTTCTAGATTGTTAAATTTCGTGGCATATAGTTTATCATAGTATTCTGTGATAATTCTTTGTATATCTATGATATCTGTGGTAATTCTCCTCTTTCATTTTGGATTTTGTTTATATGAGTCTTTTCTCTTTTTTCTCTAGTGAGTCTTGCCAACGGTTTGTCAATTTTGCTGATCTTTTCAAAGAACCAGTTCCTTGTTTCATGGATTTTTTTCTATAGTTTTTCTGTTCTCTATTTATTTATGCTCTGATTTTTATTATTTCCTTTCTTCTGCTGGTTTTTGGTTGCCTTTGTTCTTCTTTTTCTAGTTCGTTAAGATGTGATGTTAAGTTGTTCACTTGGGCTCTCTCATTTGTTCATATAAGTGATATGAACTTCCCTCTTATTACTGCTTTTGCTGCATCCCAGAGATTCTGATGTCCTTGTCATTTTTGTTTGTATATATCTTTTGATCTCTGCTTTTATTTCTTCTTTGACCCACTCATTTTTTAGAAGTATGTTGTTTAATTTCCACATATTTGTGGGTTTGTTTACTTCTTTTTTGCAGTTGAATTCTAGTTTCAAAGCTTTATGGTCAGAGAATATGCTTGGTATAATTTCAATCTTTCTGAATTTGTTGATGTTAGTTTTGTGACCCAATATATGGTCAATTCTTGAGAATGTTCTGTGTACACTGGAGAAAAATGTATACTCTGATGTTTTGGGATAAAATGTCCTGTAGATGCCTATCATATCCAATTGTTCTAGTGTTTTGTTTAAGGCCATTATTTCTTTATTGATTTTCTGTTTGGAAGAATGATCTAGAGCTGTCAATGGTGTATTGAGGTCTCCAAGTATGATTGTATTTTTGTCAGTTTTTATGTTTAGATCAGGTAGTAGATGTCTTATATACTTTGGTGCTCCCTGATTTGGTGCATATATATGAAGACGTATTATGTCTTCTTGATTCAATATCCCCTTTATCATTATGAAATGACCATTTTTGTCTCTGATTACCTTTTCTTTCCTGTAGTCAGTGTTGTCAGATATGAGTATAGCTACACCTGCTTTTCCTTGGATATTATTTGCTTGGAGAATCGTTTTCCAACCTTTTACTTTGAATCTGTTTTTGTTCTTGTAGCTTATTAGATGGTGAGTTTTATCCATTTACATTTAATGTAATTATTGACACTTGAAGGTTTCCTATTGCCATTTTATATATTGCTTTCTGATAGCTCTGTTTCTTGTTTGGTTCTTCTCTTTTGTTTTTCTGTCATTTGTTTGGTTGTATTCCATACTTCTTTCCTCCATTTCTTCTTTTTTAAGCCATGTGTTTCTGTAGTGTTTTTTTCAGGGGTGGTTACCATTAGGTAATTAAAAGAATATATATCATATTCATTGTAGTACATTATCTCATGAGTGCTTCTGTACTCCATCCTTTGCTACTGCTAATCTTTGTCTTCCCCCCTTTTTTGTTTTTGTTATCACAGATTATTCGGGCTTTTATTGTGATCTTGTTGAAGCTTTTACTTGTGATTTTGTTTTGTTTTGTTCTTTGTATTTGGCCAGATAATCCCCTTTAGTATTTCCTGAAGTGGGGGTTTTCTGGTAGTAAATTCCCTCATCTTCTCTATTTTTATGAATGTTTTTATTTCCCCTTCATATTTGAAGGATAGCTTTGATGGATATACTATTCTTGGCTGGAAGTTCCTCTCTTTCAGTACAGTACTTTAAATATTGGGGTCCACTTTTTCTGGCTTGTAAAGTTTCTGCTGAGAAATCTGATAATAGCTTAATGGGCCTTCCACTATATGTTGTATTTTTCTTTTCCCTGGCTGCCTTGAGGATTTTTTCTTTGTCATTGGTTTGTGATAATTTCATTAAGATGTGCCTTGGAGTAGATCTGTTTGAGTTAAGGTAACTTGGTGTTCTGTTTGCTTCTTAGATTCGAGGCTCTAATTCTTTCCACAGGATTGGGAAATTCTCATTGATTATTTGTTTGAATATGTTTTCCATTCCTTTTTCTCTCTGTTCTCCTGATATACCCATTATTCTTATGTTGCTCTTTCTGATGGAATCAGACAATTCCTGTAGGGCTTTTTCATTTTTTAAAATTTGTGAGTCTCTCTTCTCTTCTCTTTGTAGTATCTCTAGTTGCCTGTCTTCTAATTGCATGTCTTCTATGTCACTAATTCTCTATCTAGCCTGTTCTATTAGCTAAGCTCGTTACCTCATTTTTCAGTTTATGTATTGAGTTTTTCATCTGTATGGTTCCTTTTTATGGTTTCAATTTCCTTGGTGAAGTATTCTTTTTGTTCATTAAATTGTTTTTTGAGTTATCTAAATAGCCTTTCTGAGCTTTCTTGTATTTCACTGAATATTTTTAGGACTTCAATTTTGAATTCTCTGTCATTTAACTTCAAGGTTTCCAAGTAATTGAATTTTTTTCTAGAGATTTTTCATCATCTATCTAAGTACATCTCTATCTTTTGTATCCATGATATTTGATTTCTTTTTCCTTAATGGAATTTGAGAGTGGTATTGTTAATAACACTAATAAGAGATAATTAAAATAAAATAAAAATTGAAAAAATACAGTGTAAAAATGAAAATTTTATAATGATAAGTGGAAGAAAAACAACAGAGAACATGGAGCAGGGACTGAGGAAAATGATAAAAGAGATAAAAAGTGGAGTAAAAAACAAGCAAAATGCCACAAAGAAAAATATGAGTCCAAAATATAATAATTTGATGATAAATGATTGAATGAGAGAAAAAGAAAAGAAAAAACAAGGAAGGAAATAAATAGGGAGAAGAGTGAGGGGGAAAAGGAACAAAAACAACAACAACAACAAAAGAAGTAAAGGTTTCTGAAATGAAACTCTCACAAAAAACAAGAATGAAAAATGTAGCCCTGGCCGGTTGGCTCAGCGGTAGAGCGTCGGCCTAGCGTGCGGAGCACCCGGGTTCGATTCCGGCCAGGGCACACAGGAGAAGCGCCCATTTGCTTCTCCACCCCTCCGCCGCACTTTCCTCTCTGTCTCTCTCTTCCCCTTCCGCAGCCAAGGCTCCATTGGAGCAAAGATGGCCCGGGTGCTGGGGATGGCTCTGTGGCCTCTGCCCCAGGCGCTAGAGTGGCTCTGGTCGCAACATGGCGACGCCCAGGATGGGCAGAGCATCGCCCCCTGGTGGGCAGAGCGTCGCCCCTGGTGGGCGTGCTGGGTGGATCCCGGTCGGGTGCATGCGGGAGTCTGTCTGTCTCTCTCTGTTTCCAGCTTCAGAAAAATTAAAAAAAAAAAAAAAAAAAGAAAAATGTAATAACTATGGATAATGAAGTTCAAAAGGAAAAGGATAAAAGAAGATAAAATGACCAAAATTTTAAAAGAAGTTATATAAATATAGTTTTTTTCTGGTTTTGAGAGGTAACTTCTTCCTTTTTTTTCCCATAAGGTGGCACTATATTAAAAGTTTTGCCCCTGTGGGGACCTTGGGCAGAGGTCTGCTGGTGTGTCGCTATGGCAATGACATAGGCTGGGCCTCAGTACCGTTGGTAGGTGGTGCTTGTTAGGGCTTTAAGGCTCTGACAATGGGAGTCTCAGTTTTCTAGGTGCCTCTCCCCACGTCCCTCCCACCTGAGGTAGCCTCCTGAGGACTTAGCTGTAAGGTTCACCCTAGCCACTGTCTGCAGAGCAAGAGGCTCTAAGAGCAGCCAGGTCCTTCCTTCAGTACCATTCAAAGCACAGTTCTGGGTAAGGCAGTGGCAACCTGAGCTGCCAGCGGGAGCAGGCAGGGCTGGGAATTGACTGCAGATCAAGTGCCTTTCTATGGGCCCGCAGGCAGGTTGAGCATACCTCAGTGTGATGCAGGTCTAATCTCCACAGCTTCTCCCTTGTGCATTGCTTGGTAGCCTGTAGTAAGCCATGTATGTGTCCCACCACTCCAGCAATGCAGAGGCCTACACCTGCCCACTCAGGCACCCAGCGCCTATGATCTCAGTCAGTGCCAGGAATGCACTCAGAAGTCCGCATTGGCCAATGAAGGCACCCAGCCTCAGCAGTCTCAGGCCAAGGATTTTGGCCCATGTGCGTGCCCCACGATGGTGATTGTGGAGGCGGGAATGCACAAAGATGCTGGCAACAGCCCATGCAAGTGCCTACCAGTGATAATCTCAAGCTAAGAACTCTGGCCCACGTGTGCGTGCCCATGCTGGTGATGCTAGGTGGAGCCGGGAGTGCACAAAGATGCTGGCACCGGCTCACGTGGATACCCTGCACTGGTAATTTTAGGTGGAGCCCGCTGCCTGTGTGCGTGCCCTGCATCCGTGATCTCAGGCAGAGCTGGTGTATTCTCTCTTCTGCTTGAGTATCCACCCTAAGTCAGCTCCTTCCCTCTGCCTCAGACCCTCCACCTTGCTAAGCTCCAAACAAAAGAGCCCCTCCCTCATATCAGTGAGGAAAGTGAAATACCCTGTTCTCCATCTTATTTCCTTCAGAGTGGATTATATATTCAGCCACCTTTTCACCCACTCATACCTTTGTCTGTGGTGTGTACATTTCAGGTGCTCCTGAAATTTTTTTCTCTGTGTTTAGTTGTTGAATTTGTTGAAATTTCAAGGGGAGAGATCAGAAGTGTCCCTCACGGTGCCATTTCTCTGACCACAAAGTTTCTAACAACTTTGAGCTGAAAAAATAACTTACCCAACACAAACTTATTCTCTGATGCAAAAATAAATTTCATACTATAATTCATCAGAAAGAGTTGTGTGTTACAGTACAAATAAAGCCCACAAAGTTATGTTTTGGGTGGTAAATTTTTTATAAGATGAAAATTCTATTCAAATTAAAAATCTAGTACTGAATAACAGTTCATGTCTAAGCTAAGAATGGTGTTGGTTTTGGCGGTAGTAATAATTTTTAAACAAGCATCTTACAGAAGGGAAACTGCTGCTTAGACTTAGAGGATCAATAACTTGCCAAGAATGACTCGTGTAAGTAACTAGTAAACCCTGATGTGTTGACTCCAGAGTCTAAGCTTCTAACTGCTATGATAATGCCTAAACCACGTGGAGTTTCATATGTTCAATGAAAACAAAAGATCTGGGTTTTCCCTCACACTCTATCACCATTTACTAGATCTGTAATCACTTCACCTTAATGGAGGCATTTTGTAAACTTTTTATAATGTGCTATACAAACACTAAAAAATTAAGCATTTTCACCTGTAAAAAAGGAGATTGGATTATACTACCTAAAGTTCTTTTCTGCTTAGATATCCTCTTGTTCTTTTCCATCATTACTTGAAATGATGTACTCATTATATTGAGAAATATAAGAGCAATCAAAAAGGTTCTTTTTGCGTGTGACCAGGCAGTGGCGCGGTCTGATAGAGCGTCGAACTGGATGTGAAGGACCCAGACTTGAAATCCCGAGGTCACCAGCTTGAGCACAGGCTCATCTGGTTTGAGCAAGGCTCACCAGCTTGAGCCCAAGGCTGCTTGCTTGAGTGAGGGGTCACTCGGTCTGCTGTAGTCCCCTGGTCAAGGCACATATGAGAATGCAATCAATGAACAGCTAAGGTGCTGCAACGAAGAATTGATGCTTCTCATCTCTCTCCCTTTCTGTCTGTCCCTCTCTCTGTCTCTGTCTGTCTGTCTCTCTCTCTCTCTCTGTCTCTCTCTCACACACACACACACATAAAGGTTTTTTTTTTTGCCATTGATGTTATGTTACATTTTTAAGAAAAATCACTCTCACGTCCAAATGTCTCCTGTCATTCTGGATCTTCTGCCCTACTCCCTCCACACCTTAAGCTGAGCAGAGCTTTCAGTTAGTTACAGTTCTGATACTGAATCTCCCTAATGGCCTTCAACAACTCTCTCTACTAATTTTTCTTGATATGTATGGAGAACATTTCTTCTGCTTCCCTGAAACTATTTCCAAAGTGCTTTGAGGAAAGGAGAAGATATTGTGAAACTACATGATACAGTATCAAAACACCTTCATGTTTCAAATTTTTTTATTGCTGAATGAAGAAAATTATTATGAAGCTATTGGGGTAAAACTGTTATGCTGAAGAGATAGATCATTATTAGCATTCTTTGCCTCAAATTCACACAGCTCAATGAAGACCAAGTAAAAACTTAAGGACTCAACATTTTAAAAACCTTCATACTATAAAGTAAATGTAAAATAACTGAATTCTATTTCTGCTTGACAAAGGCTAAATTAAATCACTACACAAACCTTTAAAATAATATGTTTTTACGTGAAACAATTATACTAAGTAGTCAAGAATACACTGAAATCTAAGAATACAGTCATATGGTCTCTTGTCTGTGTGTGTGGGTGTGTATATCTCAAGCAGCATTTCAGTTCAAATTCATCGTGCCTGTGGCTCCTGTCCTGATGCCCTCTCATGCTGTTAAAATCTCTGGTTTCAAAGACTAGCAAACCCCTCTCCCTCTGCACACTACATTATTTATGTATATCCCTCTGATGTTCGCTTCCCTCTTCATGTCTAGCTCCCGAATGTCCCTTACTTTCTAGTGAACTCAACAATGCATTTAAAAGGATTTTATAACATTTTAACTACCAGCTTTACATGGTTTGCAGCAGGAGTGTTTTCAAGTTACCTAGTTGGACGTACTGCTTCAGCAGTAGTCATTTGGTCCTTTCAACAATATAAGACAGACATGGGACGAGAGAACTGAAGTTCAGAAAGGTTAAAAATGTACTATTAATCAGGTTCACAGTTGTAATTAAATAGTTATTCAGGCAAATATTGAACAATTCATCTTTTTTTTTATTCATTTTTTTAGAGAGGACAGGGAGAGACAGAGAGAGAAGGGGAGTTGGAGCTGGAAGCATCAACTCCTATATGTACCTTGACCAGGCAAGCCCAGGGTTCGAACAGGCGACCTCAGCATTTCCAGGTCAACGCTTTATCCACTGCACCACCACAGGTCAGGCCATCTTTTTTTTTTAAATAGATTTTAAATGTCATAACAGGACAAATCCATGCCCATTTTCACTACCAAGTCTGCAAAGACTAGCACAGTCATAGTAGGTAGCTGATCAATATTTGCTGAAAAATTCAATAATGGCTAATAAATGGCAGAGGCAGGATTAGAATGCAGGTCCTCACATTGTTCACTATACTCTATGTCTAAAGTAAACAGTGATGGGAATGAATAGAAAACCTCATAGAGAGGACTTAGACTAAAGGAGAATACCCTCACCCCCATGGTTACTAAAATGTTATTTATTAATTCACTCAGTTATTCAACAGACATTTATTGAATTCCTGTTAGAGGCACTGGGTTAAGCACTGGGGTTATAACAGTAGCAAAACAAACACCCCCCACCCCACCCCCCGACCACATGGAGGTGATAGATACTAAACAAATAATCACACATATAAATTTAAACCTTAACTATGACTTGTGCTGTGTGGAATGATGGTAATGGCACAGCCAATGAGATCGTCTCTCAATTTTAGTATTTTACAGACATGGACTCCAAAGCACACCAGCTGAGTGATACATAAGGGTCTTAAGGACACTGGGGAGCTACAACTACTTTAGCATTAATCTCAGTGCCCTTTCACATATGGGATGTATAGCGGTTGAAAGCTCTAAAATCAGATGAATGTGAGTTTGGATCTCTATTTCATCTTTTACTTGCTTATCTCTTTCAGTTGATTCTTTATCTGTAGAAGGGCAATAGTAACTACTCACAGAGTTGTTGTGAAGATAAAATGAACCACTAATATATGTAAAGTTTATTAATGGCCCATGGCAAATATTCAATAAATGGTAGATATAATTTTTCCCTATCTAAGATCTAATTGATTAGATAGGAACCACATTACTTCTCTTAAGATCTTCTCTCTCATTTTCTGTCACCAGCACAGATTTATTGGGATGCCCAAATAATTTCTTTCCATACCTACTTAATTACTACTTTGATCAATATGCTTATGTCCAGAACCCTCCTATAAACTCCAGACCTATGAACTCGATCTGCCTACCCAGCAACTGCAATGGGATGTCTGAAAAGCTTCTCAATCTGATACCTGATGATGATCCTGATACCATCCCTCTTCCCCACAACCCCCTGCTACTCTCACACTTTCCCAATTTTAGTTAAATGGCAACTCCATTCTCACAGCTGTATAAGACAAATGTACTGAAGTCATCTGTGTTCTCCTCTTTCTCATGCTCAGCAAGTTCTGTTTGCTCTATCTTTAAAATATATTCAGAATAGGACTTGGCCAGTTGGCTCAGTGGTAGAGGCGCCCATCTGCTCCTCCACCCCTCCCCCTCTCCTTCCTCTCTGTCCCTCTCTTCCCTTCCTGCAGCCAAGGCTCCATTGGAGCAAAGTTGGCCTGGGCGCTGAGGATGGCTCTGTGGCCTCTGCCTCAGGCGCTGGGATGGCTCTGGTTGCAACAGAGCGATGCCCCGGATGGGCAGAGCATCACCTCCTGGTGGGTGTGCCGGGTGGATCCTGGTCGGGAGCATGTAGGAGTCTGTCTGACTGCCTCCCTGTTTCCAACTTCAGAAAAATACAAAAAAATACAAAAGTACACACACACACACACACAGAATAGAACAATTTCTCTCTACCTCCATTGCCACTATTCTGGTCTGTGATGGTTAATTTTATGTGTCAATTTTGCTGGGCTATGGTACTCAGATATTTAATCAAACATTATTTAGGATGTTTCTGTAAAGGTTTTTTTTTTTTTTAATGAGATTAACATTTAACTCTGTTTACCCTGAGTAAAGCAGTTAGAGGTCTTAATAGAATACTGGCCTCCCCCAAGAAGGAATTCTGCTGCAAATTGCCGTTGGATTCCTTTGTGTGTGTGTGTGTGTGTGTGTGTGTGTGTGTGTGTGTGTGTGTGACAGAGACAGAGAGAGACTGAGAAGGACAGACAGGGACAGATAGGCAGGAAGGGAGAGAAATGAGAAACACCAATTCTTCATTGTGGCACCTTAGGAGTTCATTGATTGCTTTCTCTTATGTGCCTTGACAGGGGGGCTACAGCAGAGTGACCCCTTGCTCAAGTCGGCAACCTTGGGCTCAAGCCAGAGATCCCGCGCTCAAGCCGGGTGAGCCCGCCCTCAAGCTGGATGAGCCGGTGCTCAAGCTGGTGACCTTGGGGTTATGAACCTGGGTCCTCTGTGTCCCAGTTTGATGCTCTATTCACTGTACCACCATCTGGCCAGGCGGCCTTTGGATTTTTTTTTTTTTTTTTGTATTTTTCCGAAGCTGGAAACAGGGAGCAGTCAGACAGACTCCCGCATGCGCCTGACCGGGATCCACCCAGCAGGCCCACCAGGGGGCGATGTTCTGCCCATCCGGGGCATCGCTCTGTTGTATCCACAGCCATCCCAGCGCCTGAGGCAGAGGCCACAGAGCCATCCTCAGCACCTGGGCAAACTTTGCTCCAATGGAGCCTTGGCTGCGGGAGGGGAAGAGAGAGAGAAGAAGGAGAAGGGGAGGGGTGAAGAAGCAGATGGACACTTCTCCTGTGTGCCCTGGCCAGGAATTGAACCTGGGACTCCTGCACGCCAGGCCGACGCTCTACCACTGAGCCAACCGGCCAGGGCGGCCTTTGGATTCTAACTGCAACCCCCTTCCCTGTGCCTCCAGCCTGCTGGACTGCTCTATCATATTTGGAATTTGTCAAACCTCCACAAGTGGGTAAGCTGATTCCTTAAATAAATCTTTCTCTATATGCATGTTGGTCTCATTTCTCTGGAGAACTCTAATACATAATCCAAACCATTTCCTCTCACCTAGGTGACTATAATAATCTAGTTGGCTTTCTGCTCTCACTTTTGTCCTACTACAGCTTATTCTTAACAAGCAGCAAGAGTGATCCTGTTAAGTTCAATTCAGATCTTGTCAGCCCTCTGCAGAGAACCTTTCAGTGGCTTCCCCACCTCATCCAAGTACAAACCCAAACTCCTAAAAGGTGACCTAAAAGGCTGTAAGTGCTTTTCCCACCTCCTTCGTTTCCTACCTTATTTTCTACTATCCTTGTCCTTACTCACTCTTCACTAGTACTTGAACACATCAGGATGCTCCAATCTCAGGGCCTTTGTACTTCCTATTCCCTCTGCCTGGAATATTCTTTTCTCACATATCCATACAGCTAGTTCTTTCACTTTACTCAGATATCAGCTCAGTGAGATCTTCCCTGTTATAATATCTAAAAAAAATCTATCTCATTCTTTTGTCTTCTCTGCCTACTTTTTCTTCTCTGGGCTTTTTCTCCTTAATATTATTCTTTCTTACAAAATGCATGTTTTACTTACTTATCTTGTTCCTTCGCTATTATTACCTCCACCAGAAATGTGAGCTCAGTGAAGGCAGAGAATTTAATCTGCTTTGTTTACAGCTTTAACACAGTTTTTATGGCCCTGGCTCTGCTCTAGGGCAAGCAGATTGTGGTGCTGGCAGGTTCGAGGCCAGTGGTAGTCATCCTGGTCCCCACCGCCCACTAGTGGATGTTCCAGCTTTCATGGGGGATGGTAGTGGAGCAAACAAAGTATAAATAAAAAGATAGACTTAACTAGAGTAAGTTGTTTTATAAAGATTTATTCTGCCAAACTTAGCGAAAATCCAACATAAAGTACTTTGTAAGTAATTATTATATGCTTTAACTTGCTGTAACTCTGCTTTATAAATTTTATAAAGTAAAGTTACTTCTCTACTTTATAAATCACCATTACTGTGGAACTGGTGGGCAGTTAGAAAATTTTACTACTAACAGAGATACAAAAGTGGGTGGTAGGAAAAAAAAAAGTGGGCGGTAGGTATAAAAAGGTTCTCATCACTTAGAACCCCTGTTCTAAGCGATTCAAGCTCCAGACAGGATGATTGAGGCTGTATGCTACAGTGGTCAGGGGAAGGTCCGTAAGAAGTAAACACTGGTGACGCCATCCAGGACCTAAGAAGTTGATCACAGCCTAAACTGGTACTGTTGGAAGAAGATCGTACTAAAAAAGTGGCACAGGGTTTTTAAGGAGCATGTTTCTCTGTGGGACTACAGAATTCATGATGGGAAGAACCTGGGGTTTATTACCAAGAGCAGAATTCCTTCCCCCTGCCCTTCCGTCCCCTCCCTTCCCTCTCTTTTTCCATTCTCTCCTTCCACTGTGGTATGGATGCATGTTTTTAAAAAGTCATGTTAATAAAACCTCAGAAGCAGAAAAAAAAAAGATAGTTTTTAGATACTAGAACAATGCCTGACACATATTAAGTACTCAATATAAATTTAAGCCTGACCAGTGGTGGCGCAGTGGATAAAGTGTCAACCTGGAAACACTGAGGTTGCCGGTTCAAAACCCTGGCTTGCCTGGTCAAGGCATGTATGGGAGTTGATGCTTCTTGTTCCTCCCCCTTCTTTCTCTCTCTCTCTCTCCCCCCTCCTCTCTAAAAAAACAAACAAACAAAAAACCAATATAAATTTAAGTGAAAGAAAAAACCTCAAAAGCCTTCACTTATACTTTACTGCCTTTCGATTCTCTATCACAGGGCTGCTGATTGTTGCCTCCTTCTCTGATCCCACCTCTGTGGCCTTGCTATGCATTCAGGCTCAGCAACTCATCACTTTTAACTTGTAGCCTGATGGTCTAGGGCTAGGCTGACACCTGAAATTCTGAACTTGGTCAATCTGCCAAGTTTTTTATTCCCCTCCTCTAGGACAGGTTGAAATCTTTGTTAGAACAAAAACTTCCTAAATCTAAAAACTGCAAGTGAATAATGATCTCAACTTATTTTCAGAAACATTTTTCTACTCTTCTAGTATCAAACTTGCTTCCTATCTATACACACTGCAATACATTAAATACTAAGTCTTATATGCCTATCTGATTAACATGGTTAAAATAAACAACCAGTCCAATTATCAAGTACCATTCGAATAGAATTATAGTGGAAATGAAGCAATATATGTGTAATGCTTTAAAAAGAAGTGGCAAAAATATTGATAATATATTATCAGATTTCAGCAAGGAAGGTAAAGAAAAAAAAGAAACAAAAAAACTGAGAAGCAGACATTACAGGTATGTGTTTTAAGTTTGTTTTTTAATAAGCTAAATTTTGATTACTAAAGTTATTATTTGAATTGTATCAATATAGTTAATAATTACTATGTTTATTTGTTTTGCTATAGTTTATTTATTTATTCATGAAACATTCATTATCAACTATGAACCAGATATAAGAGCTATAAAAATAATTAAAACATGGGCCTTCCTTGAGTTTAGGTAGTGTGATAAGCAGATATATAAACAAAAAATGTAATATAGTGTGATAAATATGATATAAAGTATGAATAAAGTTCAGAGAAAGTATAACATCTACTTACATTAAAAAGTTGTTTTTTAGTATATGCTCTAATCTGTCCTTGGTGAAAAAAGAGAAAAAAATTATTATTAAATGTACTTATATTCATTATATGTAATTAACATACAAATATTGATCGACTTAATGACCTATACAACTTATGACCATTTGACTTTACGACCACAATCACTAGCCACGACTGCTCCACGTCTGGCAGCAACAAACATTGCCCAGCTGGGCGTACAGCAGTGCGGACCAGCTTCCGGCAGCCCTACCATCTCTGCATGCACCATTTCAACTGTTATCCCAGCCTCGGTACAGCAATTTGTGTTTTGTGTCTTGGATATTTTTCATCAAACCCCTCCCAAGATGTCTACCAAGAGGAAATTGTCTTTGCAAATATTAAACCAGTTGTACTGGTAATGTAGTGTTGTACTTAAACCTGACGAATGTAAAAATAAGAAACAAAATGGTGTAGAGATGATACAAATGGCATAAAATGAACAAAGAAAATTATGACATATAAAATAATGAAAGAAAATTATGATAAAATATTACTTAAAGATTTTTATAACATCATTTCACAGTACTGTACATATGGCCTACTCAACTTACGACCAAATCGTGTTACGACCGGACTGTCAGAACCAATCGTGGTCGTAAGTCAAGCACTAGCTGTATTTAAAGAGTAGATGTATTGGGCTTTATCCACAAAACTAATTACCTTTTGGCCAGGAGCTATGAATTTATGACAGAGTTCAACATCTTCAGGACAATTTGAGAGGACCATCCTTGTTGCAGACTTGAAGAGCTCCTCCATAACCTACGAGAAACGACACAGAATTGCCTGACATGTAAGCTCCTTTATATGAGAAACCGGTTCGGGCTCTTGTAAGGTTTGCTTTCCAGGTTTGAGCGACTGTAATCCATCAGGCCTCTTAATCCTGATGTATTTACTACAGCAGGCTCAGTTTTCCAGAATGATTAGAGGAGGCATTGCACCTTCTCAAAGGGGGTAAGGAGAGAAAGAAAAACATTTAAATCTTTTGTTAACAGTTTCAATACTGATATAGAAGTAGGATGTCAAATAAACAGCTAAAATTGGTACCTCTCTAAATTTCTATATACTCAATTGTGGAATCATAACAATAACAATACCTAGCTTATAGGATTGTTGTGAGAATTATATGAAATAATTCATGTAGAAGATGGCTTAGTACCTGGCTCACAGAAGCACACAACAGATATTGTGAAGAGTGAGACACTTTGAAAAGTGTTTCCTTCAGTCAGTGGTAAATGAATGTAAACTTTAAACTTAGAGAGGCAACAAGATATATCTACATCTAAATAGATATATTTTTTGCTTTGCTAAAAGCATAAAGTAATAAATCATTATATAATACAATGAGAATGGGGTAGGCAAAAGTAGACTTACAGTTGTGAGTACATGAAACAAGAGTGTAATTTTGTATTATCATTTATTATTATATTATCTTCCATACAAACAACAGTGAAACTACTTTTACCTACCCCATAAAAGAATTCATTTTACTAGACACGTCCACAGAAATCTCATGAGACAGATTTGTTCATTGAAGAAAAAGGTGATTGAAATAGAAACTATTTCTATAATATTTTTAACCAAAACTGAAAATTTTTATTTGAAGTGATTAAAATCATATCACAGTTTCCAAATGCTGACTCGTAAAAATACATGCATTTATCCAGTACAGGCTGGTCCTCCTGCACTGGTCCTATCACGCCTGCAAACACAGTGGGGGCACAGGCGACTACTGAAGTCATTTAACATGACTGGATACGAAGTACTTAGTTACCAAGTGACAACCAGATGTATTTATACATTATATTTTTATATTTATATATATATATTGCATTTTTATTTTTGGATATATATATATATATATATATGGTGTATAGAAGTAAGAAATAAGTGAATAATCAGATGAAAGAAAGCAAAAGGAGGCTAAAGATCTTTTACCTTGAGACTGTATCACTTCAATCTAGCAGTGAGATAAAGAAATCACTGAGTAACTAAATGATTTATGAAGACCCATATCTACAATCACTAAGAAAAGCCAATGCATACTGGGCAGAAATAGGAACAGGTAGGTGGGACGTTGTGCTGGAACTGCTGAGGAAACAATACACTTATTTGTGAGATGGAGACTTTGACCACTGGAGCTGTTAAGTCGGTGTCTTTCATGAGTAGTAAATTTCCATTTGAAGAAGTAAATCACTAGCTTCTCTAACCTTGACTTTCAGACTATGCTCTATAAATATATCTGAAGAAAAAGAAACTTAACTGAAAGGTTAGCATAATTCTCAGATGTTTTAAAAAGTATATTACTCCCTGGTCAGCTGACTGTGGTAGAGCATCAGCCCGACGTGTGGATGTCCTGGGTTCGATTCCCAGTTGAGGCACACAGGAGAAGTGCCCATCTGCTTCTTCATCACACTCCCTCACTTCTCTCTCTCTTCTCCCCTCCTGCAGCCAAGGTTCAATTAGAGCAAGTTGGCCTGGCTGTTGAGGATGGCTCCATGGCTTCCACCTCAGGTGCTAAAAAATGGCTCCAGTTGTAATGGAGCAAGGGTCCCAATTGGGCAGAGCATCATCCCCCTGTGGGCTTGCAGGGTAGATTCCCATCAAAGCACAGGCAGGAGTCTATCTCTGCCTCCCCTCCTTTCACTAAAAACAAACAAACAAATAAATAAATAAATAAATAAAGTATATTACTCAATGGCACTAAAATAGTAATATTTAATTGCTATACTTCATGAGGGGAAAAATCTTTTGTTACAATACTCTAATTTTTTTAAATAATTTTTTTTGGTATTTTTCTGAAGTGAGAAGCAGGGAGGCAGAGAGACAGACTTCTGCATGTGCCTGACCAGGATCCACCAGGCATGCCCACCAGGGGGCAATGTTCAGTCCATCTGGGCTGTTGCTCCATTGCAACCAGAGTAATTCTAGTGCCTGAGGCAGACAATGCTCTAACCAACCGTGCCTGGGCCAACTTTTGCTCCAATGGAGCCTTGGCTACGGGAGGGGAAGAGAGAGATAGAAAGAAAGAAAAGAGGGAAGGGTGGAGAAGCAGATGGGCGCTTCTCCAGTGTGCCCTGGCAGGGATCGAACTCGGGACTTCCACATGCAGGCCAATGCTCTACCGCTGAACCAACCAGCCAGGGCCTACAATATTCTAATTTAATATTTAAGAGACTACTCTTTATCAAGATACTAATTCCCACATAACGTAATGAATAAAGAAAGGAAGTTTAAGAGAAGAATTAATTTCTCAGGGGAGCAGACTGTTTTCATCTATCCTTAGGAGGAAAGTTTATCTTTTAATTAATTAAATCTTTTCAACAGTGCATGCCCTAAGTCCCACTTAGTGGAATACCAAATATATAAGCATTAATTATAGAATATATAATTATAAAATAAAAATGACAATGGTTAATAACTTCTAATGATTTTTTTCCCCATTTTTCTGAAGCTGGAAATGGGGAGGCAGTCAGACAGACTCTCGCATGCGCCCGACCGGGATCCACCCGGCATGCCCACCAGGGGACGATGTTCTGCCCCTCTGGGGCATCGCTCTGTTGCATCCAGAGCCATTCTAGTGCCTGAGGCAGAGGCCACAGAGCCATCCCCAGCGCCCGGGCCATCTTTGCTCCAATGGAGCCTCGGCTGCGGGAGGGGAAGAGAGAGACAGAGAGGAAGGAGAGGGGGAGGGGTGGAGAAGCAGATGAGTGCTTCTCCTGTGTGCCCTGGCCGGGAATCGAACCCGGGACTCCTGCACGCCAGGCCGACGCTCTACCGCTGAGCAAACCAGCCAGGGCCACTTCTAATGATTTTTAAGTATTTGGTACTGCAAGACTGTAAGGAATTATTTATGTCATCTGATCCAGTTACCCAAATGCCACTTTTTTTTAACCCTTTGAGTAGTACAAACGTTCATGTATATCCTCATGCCTCCTGATCATCCAGAGTATGACTGTATAAAAATCTTTATTTTAAAAATGTGTAAGGCAACATTAAAAAAAGGCAAATGTATGTTCTTATTTCTATAAATTGGTTATCAACCAAACATGATTTTAAGTTAATAAAACCGTAACTGGAACTAATTTTATTATTATTTTTTTTTCTGAAGTTGGAAACAGGGAGGCAATCAGACAGACTCCCCGCATGCGCCCGACCGGGATCCACCTGGCACGCCCACCAGGAGGAGATGCTCTGCCCATCTGGGGCGTTGCTCTGTTGCAACCAGAGCCATTCTAGCACCTGAGGCAGAGGCCTCAGAGCCATCCTCAGTGCCTGGGCCAACCTTGCTCCAATGGAGCCTTGGCTGCGGGAGGGGAAGAGAGAGACAGAGAGGAAGGAGAGGGGGAGGGGTGGAGAAGCAGATGGCGCTTCTCCTGTGTGCCCTGGCCGGGAATTGAATCCGGGACTCCTGCACGCCAGGCCGACGCTCTACCACTGAACCAACTGGCCAGGGCCTAATTTCATTTTTAGAAAAAAAAACTCACTCCCAGGGATCAGCGAGCATAAAAAACCTCACTACTCAAAGGGTTAATGCTTATTTTACTGATTTTAGAGAAAGAGGAAGTGAGAGAGAGAGAGAGAGGAGAACACTGATCTGTTCCTGTATGTGCCCTGACTGGCAACTCTGTGCTTTGGGACAATGCTCTAACCAACCGAGCTATCTGGCCAGGGCTAAATTCTAACATAATTTATGTATTGTTCTTGTAACCTTTGCCTCTGGAATATATGTTGAGGTAGTAGAGACAGAGTCAAAAAAGAAGAAATAGGGAGGTCATATAGTATTTGTAAATTTTTTGAAAAACCACGATACTTTCTTCCATAATGGTTGTACTAATCTGCATTCCCACCAGCAGGGAATGAGGGTTCCTTTTTCTCCACAGTTTCTTCAACACTTGTTACTACCTGTCTTGTTGATATTATCCAATCTAACAGGTGTGAGGTGGCATCTCATGGTAGTTTTGATTTGCATTTCTCGAACAGTTAGTGAAGATGAGCATCGTTTCATATATTTGTTGGCCATTTGTATGTCCTCTTGGGGAACGTGTTCAGATCCTATCCCCATTTTTTAAATTTATTATTATTATTTTGTATTTTTCTGCAGTGAGAAGCAGGGAGGCAGTCAGACTCTCACATGTGCCTGACCGGGATACACCCGGCATGCCCACTAGGGGGTGATGCTCTGCCCATCTGGGGCATTGCTCCATTGCAATTGAAGCCATTCTAGCACCTGAGGTGGATGCCATGGAGCCATCCTCAGTACCTGGACCAACTTTGCTCCAATGGAGCCTTGGCTGTGGGAGGGGAAGAGGGAGACAGAGAGAAAGGAGAGGGGGAGAGGGGGAGAAGCAGATGGTGCTTCTCCTGTGTGCCCTGGTGGGAATCAAACTTGGGACTTCCACACACCTGGCTGACACTCTACCACTGAGCCAACTGGCCAGGGCCCTATCTCCATTTTTTAATTGGATTGTTTGCTTGTTTGTTGCTGAACTTTGTGAGTTTTTTTATATTTTGGATATTAACCCCTTATCAGAGCTGTTGTTTGTAAATATCATCTCCCATTTGGTTGGCTGTTTGTCTGTTTTGTTGTCAGTTTCTTTTGCTGTGCAGAAGCTTTTTAGTTTGATATAGTCTCATTCATTTATTTTTGTCTTTATTTCCCTTGCCTTTGGAGTCAAATTCATAAAATGTTCTCTATGGTCAAGATCTATAAGTTTAGTACCTATGTTTTTTCCTATGTAATTTATTGTTTCAGATCTTATATTTAGAGCATTGATACATTTTGAACTAATTTTTGTTCAAGGCGACAAGGTGTAATCAAGTGTCATTCTTTTGCATGTGGTCTTCCAATTTTCACAGCACCACTTATTGAAGAGGCTTTCTTTTCTCTATTGTGTGTTTTTGGCTCTTTTGTCAAAGATTATTTGTCTATATATATGTGGTTTTATTTCTGGGCTCGTGATTCTGTTCCACTAGTCTGTATGTCTGTTTTTCTGTCAATATTGTGCTGTTTTGATTGACTTCCTCTCCAGCCTTATCCCTTGTCTCTCAAACAAAACTCTAACAGCTCCTGTGGATGCTTTCTGACATAAATATATAGAAGTTTCTCTAACCATGAAGTTGTTTTATTTATTTGCCTAGAAAATAACAGGAGCTACAATTTACTAAGCCTGCTATGTGCCAGATCTTGTATTAGGTGCTTTACATTATATACATTGTTTCTTTTAATCCTCATGATAACCTTACAAAATAGGTACTATTCTCATTTTACAGCTGAGGAAGGTAAAGATCATCAAGGGCAGGTAACATCAAAACAAAGTTAATGGCAGATCTGGGATAGGAACCTAAATCTTTCTGGTTATGGTACTAAAGACATTCAATAGATGGTTATTAAGTAGTTGTTCTCCATCCTCTTCACTCTATGAACAACTGTAATGCACAGAAGTAAAAATATATGCAGAAGCATTTTAATGTCACAGTTGCTTGACATTTAGAAACTATTTTAAAACTTGTGTACCTACCTGCATGAGATCTTGAAGGCTCTCAACAAAAGAAATCTCTGCTTCTACCATATAAAACTCTGCCAGGTGTCTCCGGCTCTGAGAATTTTCTGCTCGAAATGTTGGACCAAAGGTAAACACTTGAGTAAAAGCTCTGCAATTGAAGATTGAGAGTACAAAAATAGGATTCATATGATTAATTTTAAGAATTTAAAATACTCCTTGAGCTCTTAAGGAAAAAAACAAGTTTTGTGCCTCTGTCTTGTCCACAAATTCACACATATTAGCTGCTGTATTTCTCTAATGGGTGATAATAATAGTTTCATTAAAAACATTTATAGAAACTATTTTATCCTGAAAGAATTTGCAAATGCTTTACAAACCCTATGGTTTACTAAATATAGTTATAACCACTCTGGTGCAACAGCAGGCAACTACACTTCTCAGCAATCGGGAACAAAGTCAAGGAAAAATACCACAGCCCAGCAAGCCACACAGAGACTCTAGACTGCAGGGGTCCCCAAACTTTTTTTTTTTTTATATAAATAAATTTTTATTTTAATGGGGTGACATCAATAAATCAGGGTACATACATTCAAAGAAAACACCTCCAGGTTATCTTGTCATCCAGTTATGCTGCATACCCATCACCCAAAGAGAGATCGTCCTCTGCCACCCTCCATCCAGTTCTCTCTGTACCCCTCCTCCTCCCCTCCCCCTCTCCCTCCTTCCCTCCCCCCACCCCCCATAGCCACCACACTCCTGTTCATGCCTCTCAGTCTCGCTTTTATGTCCCACCAATGTATGGAATCCTGCAGTTCCTGTTTTTTTCTGATTCGCTTATTTCACTCCGCACAATGCTACCAAGACTCCACCACTCCGCTATAAGTGATCCAATGTCACCATTTCTCCTAGCTGAATAATATACCACGGTGTATATGTGCCCCATCTTCTTCATCTAGTCCTCTATTTTTTTTTACAGTGATTAAAAGCCTTTAAGCAAACTCTTGGCCAATACAGCAAGAATCCATAAATGAGTAGTGTCCTTAACATGTTCCCCAAGTCCAAGTTGGCCCCCTCACCATGCCAAATCCCTGAAAAATGCAACCCAACCACAGTTCAGTCCGTCAGGAGCTGTCACAGGGAGCAGGAGTCCAGGAAAGTTCCCCACAGGAAAAGTCCGTATGGCACTGGAATTGTTGTCACCATTCTATACTTTGCAGCTCATGTCCAAGTCCCAATGACCGCTGCTTCTAGCTGGCAATGATTCAGGTAGACTGGAAAAAGCCATCTGCAGCATGCATGGACATGGAGCTTCTGTTCTCCTCTGCCTGGAGAGTTGAGACCAGGTTGCTTTTCCCTGGAGCTCTGTGACTGTGGCCTGGTAAAGAGAACCTTGGGATACACCAAGCTGGGTGGCAAAGGTAAATTCATAATACAAGTTGGCAAAAGGAGGAAAGAGAGCTCTAAATTAAGAGTAGGTCCCAGCCTGAAATATGAGTGGGGCATTGAGGCAGGAGGAACAAAGGAAACACTATATATTAAGCAAAGCAGCAGAAAATAGGACCATCAACACCCACAACAGAGATCTTTGAGGGAAGAATAAAGAACCTGACTATTCAGGCAAAACATAGTCAAGTGGCCCTTGTGCAAATGAGATCAGTTTACCTGCTTCTTGGAAGAAATACCCTAGGCTCGTCCACAGTGTCGTAGATGGGGTCGACGGCCCTGGGCACCTTCAGCCTTCAGTGGCAAACCCCAGCATTCTGGGCAAGGTTAGGTCATAGGTGGCTGGAGCAGGCCTGGAAGAGACTGAACCCTCCCTTAGAGGAGCGAGGGGGAAGCCCACCCTCCAGTGTCCCTGTTTCCTCACAGCAGAGGTGTGTAAGCCTGGCAGGCTTTAGCTCAATGACCTTCCTTTCCACTATTGAAGCAGGACCCAGATGGCATCCTATGAGACCCCTTTGGGGTGCTGGAGCCTTTAAGGGTGTATCCTAAAAGCTGGTAGTTCCCCCTGATCTCTATTGGGCTTTTTCTGCCTCTAGGTATCTTAAAAGCCATTCTCAGAAGATCTCGCTGAGGGGTTTGAGGATCCCCATCCGCCTATATAAATCTTTTCCATATATCTGGAGCTATTTGGAAAAAAGACAGAACAGTGTTATTAGCTAGATCTAATAAAGAAGGTAGATTTGGTGTCTCCTGTTCATCAGCTTTCAAAAGAAATGTAAATTTTTTTTTTTTAAGTAAAAAGCATGATATGGTAGACCCGTCGGAGTCATTGGCCTGGTGTGCAGGATTCCCGGGTTCGATTCCCGGCCAGACCACACAGGAGAAGCGCCCATCTACCTCTCCACCCTTCCCCCTCTCCCCCCTCCCGGTCCCTCTCCTCCCGCCCACAGCCAAGGCTCCACCGGAGCAAATCCACCCTGGGCACTAAGGATGGTCCCATGGCCTCCGCCCTAGTTGCTAGAATGACTCCGGTTGCAACAGAGCAACATCCCAGATGGGCAGAGCATTCCCCCCGGTAGGCATGCCAGGTGGATCCCAGTCAGGCGCATGCAGGAGTCTGTCTGCTTGCCTCCCCATCCCCATCCTCAGAAATATACAAAAAATAAATAAATAAAAGAAAAAATACAAACAAAAAAAAAAAGGGGGGGGGCATTCCTTGTGCTAAAGCACCAGGAAGCCTGGAGTGAGCTTGAGTATGTCCTATGAAACATGGAGCTCTATGTTTACATATAAGTCTTTGAAGAAGGAGGAACTGCTGAAATAGTTTGTCAGCATTTGTCCCTAAGACAGCAGTCTTTTTAGTGGGAACACCATACGTAAATATTTGCTGTCTATAGATTAAGGGGGGAATATGGCGACTGCTGAAAAGCCATGATCTTTGTGCCCCTCCCCTCCCCCAACCCCCTCCCTCTCCTCCCCCCACCCTGTAACCCCAACACTGTTGTTCATGTCTCTGAGTCTCATCTTTATGTCCCACCTATGTGTGGAAACATATAGTTCTTAGTTTTTTCTGATTTACTTCTTTCACTCAGTATAATGTTATCAAGGCCCATCCATGTTGTTGTAAAAGATCCTATGTCATCATTTCTTATGGCTGAGTAGTATTCTATAGTATATATATACCAAAGCTTTTTAATCCACTCATCCTCTGATGGACACTTGGGCTGTTTCCAAATCTTTGCTATTGTGAACAATGCTGCCATAAACATGGGGGTGCATTTCTTCTTTTCAAACAGTGCTATGGTGTTCTTGGGGTATATTCCTAACAGTGGTATAGCTGGGTCAAAAGGCAGTTCGATTTTTAATTTCTTGAGGTATCTCCATACTGTTTTCCACAGTGGCTGCACCAGTCTGCATTCCCACCAGCAGTGCAGGAGGATTCCCTTTTCTCCACATCCTCACCAGCACTTATTCTGTGTTGTTTTATTGATGAGCGCCATTCTGACTGGTGTGAGGTGATATCTCATTGTGGTTTTAATTTGCATTTCTCTAATCATTAATGATGTTGAACATTTTTTCATATGCCTATTGGCCATCTGTGTGTCCTCTTTGGAGAAATGTCTATTTATTTCTTTTGCCCATTTTTGGATTGGATTGTTTGTCTTCCTGGTATTAAGTTTTACAAGTTCTTTATAAATTTTGGTTATTAACCCCTTATCAGACGCTATGTCAAATATATTCTCCCATTGTGTAGTTTGTCTTTTTATTCTGTTCTTATTGTCTTTAGCTGTGCAGAAGCTTTTTAGTTTGATAAAGTCCCATTTGTTTATCCTGTCTTTTATTTCACTTGCCTGTGGAGACAAATCAGCAAATATATTGCTGCGAGAGATGTCAGAGAGCTTACTGCCTATGTTTTCTTCTAAAATGCTTATGGTTTCATGGCTTACATTCAAGTCTTTTATCCATTTTGAGTTTATTTTTGTGAGTGGTGTAAGTTGGTGGTCTAGTTTCATTTTTTTGCAGGTAGCTGTCCAGTTTTCCCAACACCATTTGTTGAAGAGGCTGTCTTTACTCCATTGTATTGTCTTACCTCCTTTGTCAGATATCAGTTGTCCATAGAGCTGTGGGTTTATTTCTGAGTTCTCTGTTCTGTTCCATTGATCTATGTGCCTGTTCTTATGCCAGTACCATGCTGTTTTGAGTACAATGGCCTTATAATATAACTTGATATCTGGAAGTGTGATACCTCCCGCTTTTTTCTTCCTTTTCAGGATTGCTGAGGCTATTCGTGTTCTTTTTTGGTTCCATATAAATTTTTGGAATATGTGTTCTATGTCTTTGAAGTAAGTCATTGGTATTTTCATTGGTATTGCATTGAATTTCTAAATTGCTTTGGGTAATATAGACATTTTAATGATGTTTATTCTTCCTAACCATGAGCACGGTATATGCCTCCACTTATTCGTATCTTCCCTGATTTCTTTTATCAATGTTTTATAATTTTCTGAGTACAAGTCTTTAATCTCCTTGGTTAGATTTATTCCTAGGTACTTTATTTTTTGGTTGCAATGGTAAAGGGGATTGATTCCCTGATTTCTCTTTCTGACAGTTCATTATTAGTGTATAAAAATGCCTCTGATTTCTGAGTACTGATTTTATATCCTGCCACCTTGCCAAATTCTTTTATCAGGTCTAGTAGTTTTTTGACTGAAACTTTAGGGTTTTCTATATACAATATCATCTCATCTGCAAATAATGATAGTTTTACTTCTTTTCCAATTTGGATGCCTTTTATTTCTTTTTCTTGTCTGATTGCTGTGGCGAGGACTTCCAGAACTATGTTGAATAAGAGTGGTGAAAGGGGGCAACCCTGCCTTGTTCCTGATCTTAAGGGGATAGCTTTTAATTTTTGCCCATTGAGTATTATGTTGGCTGTGGGTTTGTCATAGATGGCCTTTATCATGTTGAGGTATGTTCCCTGTATTCCCACTTTGCTGAGAGTTTTGATCATGAATGGGTGCTGGACTTTATCAAATGCTTTTTCTGCATCTATTGAAATTATCATGTGATTTTTCTCCTTTCTTTTGTTTATGTGATGAATCACATTGATTGATTTGCGAATATTGTACCAGCCTTGCCTCCCAAGAATAAATCCTACTTGATCATGGTGTATGATTTTTTCCATATATTGCTGGATCTGGTTTGCTAATATTTTATTGAGGATTTTTGCATCTAAGTTCATCAGGGATATTGGCCTATAATTTTCTTTTTTTGTGTTGTCTTTGCCTGGTTTTGGAATCAGAATTATGCTCGCCTCATAAAAGGAGTTTGGAAGTCTTCCTTCCTCTTGAATTTTTTGAAATAGCTTGAGAAAGATAGGAGTTAGTTCTTCTTTGAATATTTGGTAGAATTCACTTGTGAAGCCATCAGGCCCAGGACTTTTCTTTTTTGGGAGTTTTTTGATAGCTGTTTCAATCTCATTTGTTGTAATTGGTCTGTTTAGGTTTTCTGATTCTTCCAGATTGATTTTTGGAAGATTATATGATTCAAGGAATTTGTCCATTTCATCTAGGTTGTCTAGTTTTTTGGCGTACAGTTCTTCATAGTACTTTCTTACAATATTTTGTATTTCTGTTGTGTCAGTTGTTATTTCTCCACTCTCGTTTCTAATTTTATTTATTTGAGTCCTCTCTTTTTTTCTTGGTGAGTCTTGTTAAAGGTTCATCGATCTTGTTTACCTTTTCAAAGAACCAGCTCCTGGTTTCATTGATCCTCTGTATTGTTTCTTTAGCCTCTATGTCACTTATTTCTGCTCTGATCTTTATTATTTCCTTCCTTCTACTAGCTCTGGGCTTTACTTGCTGTACTTTTTCTAGTTCTTTTAGATGCAGGGTTAAGTTGTTAATTTGAGCTTTTTCTAGCTTCTTGAGGTATGCCTGTAATGCTATAAACTTCCCTCTCAGGACTGCTTTTGCTGTGTCCCATAAATTTTGAGTTGATGTATGCTCATTATCGTTTGTTTCTAGGAATTTTTTAATTTCTTCTTTGATCTCAACGTTAACCCATTCATTGTTTAATAATGTGCTATTTAGTTTCCAAGTGTTTGAATGTTTTTCAATTTTTCTATTGTGGTTGATTTCTAGTTTAATGCCATTGTGATCAGAGAAAGTGTTCGATATGATTTCAATCTTCTTAAATTTGTTGAGACCGCTTTTGTGCCCTAACATGTGGTCTATTCTAGAGAATGTCCCATGGGCGCTTGAAAAGAATGTATATTCTGCTCTTTTAGGGTGAAAGGTTCTGAAGATATCTATTAAATCGAGTTCATCTAATATGTCCTTTAAGTCTGCTGTTTCTTTGTTAATTTTCTTTCTTGAGGACCTATCTAATGATGTTAATGGGGTATTGAAATCTCCTACTATTATAGTATTGCTGTTGATCTCGCCCTTTAAGTCTATCAAAGTCTGCTTTATATATTTAGGTGCTCCTATATTAGGTGCGTAGATATTTATAATGGTTATATCTTCCTTTTGTATTGCTCCCTTTATCATTATGTAGTGGCCTTCTTTATCTCTAACTATGGTCTTTGTTCTAAAGTCCATTTTGTCTGATATAAGTATTGCTACCCCAGCTTTTTTTTTCATTTCCATTTGCGTGAAATATTTTTTTCCATCCTTTTATCTTCAGTCTGTGTGCATCTTTTGATTTAAGGTGTGTCTCTTGTAGACAGCATATGTATGGGTCCTGTTTTCTTATCCACGCAGCTACCCTATGTCTCTTGATCGGATCATTTAATCCATTAACATTTAAGGTTATTACTGATATGTAATTGTTTATTGCCATTTTTTTTCTTTAAAACTGTTTTTCTCTTTTGCTATATTCTTTTTTTCCTTTGATATGTTTACAACAGGTCCCTTAGCATTTCTTGCAGCCTTGGTTTGGTTGTAGTGAAATCCTTTAGTTTTTTTTTGTCTGTAAAGCTTTTTATTTCTCCTTCAATTTTAAATGATAGCCTTGCTGGATAAAGTAGTCTTGGTTGTAGGTTCTTGTTCTGCATTACTTTGAATATTTCTTGCCATTCCCTTCTGGCCTCAAGTGTTTCTGTTGAGAAGTCAGAAGTCATCCTTATGGGGGCTCCTTTGTAGGTGATTGTCTTTTTTTCTCTAGCAGCTTTTAATATTTTCTCTTTATCTTTTAGCTTTGGTAATTTAATTATGATGTGTCTTGGTGTTGGTTTCTTTGGATTTCTCCTTAATGGAGTTCTCTGTGCTTCCTGAACATGTGAAATGTTTTCCTGCCTTAATTGGGGGAAGTTTTCCGCTATAATATGTTTGAACAAAGTCTCTATCCCTTGTTCTTTCTCTTCTTCTTCAGGAACCCCTATGATGCGGATGTTATTTCTCTTCATGTTGTCACAGAGCTCTCTTAGAGTTTCCTCAGACTTTTTGAGTCTCTTTTCTTTTTTCTGCTCTGCTTCCATGCCTTTATTTATTGTGTCCTCTAACTCACTGATTCGATTCTCTGCTTCATCCATCCTGCTTTTAATTCCTTCCATTGTATTCTTTATTTCAGATATTGTATTTGTCATTTCTGTCTGATTCTTTTTTATTATTTCAATGTCCTTTTTTATATTTGTTATCTCTTTATTTAGGTTTTCGTAATGGCCATCTATGGTGGTTCTAATATCTTTGAGCATCCTAACAATCGTTATTTTAAACTCTGCATCTGGTAATTTGGTTATATCTGATTCACTTAGGTCCTTTTCTGGGGATTTCTCTTGGTTTATTTGTGTTGTATTTCTTTGCCTCCGCATTTTTTCTTCACGAGAGTGGCTGTGATCACGTGCTCGGGTGCACAAGGGTTGGTGGCCTTGGCCTTTGCCCCGCCCCCGTGTGTGATGTTATGCTCGGTCCTGAGGGCACTGGCGAGCACCTTTGCTCAGCTGCGGGTCTCCGCCTGTTTCCGAGCTTTCGCCCTGCCTTTGCAGGATGATCCCACTCAAGGAACAGCTGCTAGCCTTGGCTCTACCACCAGGAAAGGCTGCGTGCCCAAGCTCAGCTTCGTAGCGGAACTCCGCCTCTTCTGGGCTTTTGGCTCCACCCCCGCGGGAGGAGCCTGCTACCAAGTCAGACCGCAAGCCTGGGTTGCACAGGCGGGGCAGGGATGTGCTCCTCTGCCCTTGCTCCGGGGCTGGTTTCTACCCTTTCTGGGTTTCCCGCCCTTCTCCCGGAGGCTGGATTACAGGCTGCCGGCAGCTGAGCTTAGCCGCTTTTGCACACCCCCTTCTCCCTAGCCGGGCAAGATTGAGCTCACACCTGAGCCCACTGGTGGCCAGCCGGCTTCCGCCCCTGCCAGCAGAACCGTGCTTTTGTCTCCCGCTGCTGCCCGCTCTCCGGTGCGCCCTCAGCCGTGTGGGTGGGGGCGTTGCAGCTCGGATCCTAAGACTCACTACCGTAGACCCGAAAGCTCCCTCCTTCTATGCGACTCTGCTCTGAATGCCGCAGGGGAGCTTGTTTGGCTGCTCTCCTGCTTCCCTTTGCTGGTATTGCTGTTTCCGGGGGAAATATTCACTTCAGCTTTGGGGAGTGACTCGTCCCAGGGGTTAGAGTGGCTATCTCACAAAAATGTTTCTCCCTATGCCTCCTAGATTGCACTCTCTTCCTGTTACTGTGGTTCTCTCCCCTCTCCGTCTCCAGGAGTCCCGGGTGAGTGTTTGTGAGAGAGATGTTCTGCGTGGTCCCTTTAAGAAGGATCCTGGGTCTGAGAAATCAGACTCTCTCACAAACAGTATCCTGACTTGTTTCCAGCTAAATACTGTCCTTATGCTTCTTCTGGGCTCTGGGGCTGCAGGCTGGGGCTTTGTTCCTGGGGCTCAGGGCCCTTTCCCCTCTGCTAAACTCACTTCCCGCCACGCGAGTCTCTCCCTGCTGCCGTTCGCTCCGAGAAGCTGGGCAGCCCTCTCCGCGTTTCCGCTTTTCCTACCAGTCTCTGGGTGGCTTCTTCAGCGTTCCTGGGTTGAAGAGTCCTTTTAGTTTAGTCCAAAGTTGGTTTTTCCAGTTGATAGTTCATAAAATTAGTTTGTAATCCACATTGGTTCTGGGAGGTAGATGCTGGTACGTTCGCCTACTCCAGCGCCATCTTGTCTCTCGGTCCCCAAACTTTTTAACACAGGGAGCCAGTTCACTGTCCCTCAGGCCGTTGGAGGGCCGCCACATACAGTGCTCCTCTCACTGACCACCAATGAAAGAGGTGCCCTTTCTGGAAGTGCAGCGGGGGGCTGGATAAATGGCCTCAGGGGGCCGCATGCAGCCCCACGGGCCGTAGTTTGGGAACACCGGCTCTAGAGTGTAATAGAACTAGAATTTCATGTGGGTCAAGTATTCTAATTATTTTTTAAATATGTGAAAAAAGAACATCAGCTATGTATGGTGATTATCCTTGTCCCAAGTCTTTCACCATCACCCAAGTGTTTCAATTAATGCTGAATGACCACTAAAATTGAAGAAGGGGTAAGGGTGGATTTTGAAGTACTATTTTACTCTTTGATTTTCAAAAAGAACGACAGCTCCACAATTCAAACATGAAAAAAAAATTTAATTCCCACAGAAGTGGATGATGTATCTTTTTTTTGGGGGGGGGTATTTTTCTGAAGTGAGAAGCAGGGAGGCAGAGAGACAGACTCCTGCATATGCCCAACCAGGATCCACCTGGCATGCCCACTACGGGGCGATGCTCTGCCCTTCTGGTGTGTTGCTCCATTGCAACCAGAGCCACTCTAGTGCTTGAGGAGGAGCCATCCTCAACTCCCAGGTCAACTTTGCTCCAAAGGAGCCTTGGCTGCAGGAGGGGAAGAGAGAGATAGAAAGAAAGAAGAGGGGGAAGGGTGGAGAAGCAGATGGGCACTTCTCCTGTGTGCCCTGGCCGGGAATCGAACCCAGGACTTCCACTGGGCTGACGCTCTACTGATGAGCCAACCAGCCAGGGCACACTCTATCTTCATTAACACAGTCCCCTCAGGGTAATAACTAAGTTTAGATCAAACATATATGAAGTAATGAGTATTTCTTGAGGATTACCTAATCTTTGAATTTTAAGGTTTCCTAGAATAAAAGAAGAGATCTGAGGTTCATCAGTTAGTTGCATTCTTCACTTGTCTGTCATCAGTCAAATACCATTAAGATAAGAAAAAATACTGCAAAAAAAAAAAAAGACTGAATATACATATAAGTGTTTGGGTGTTTTTTTTTTGTTTTTTGTTTTTTATAAGTAATGATGCTCTGGGAAATAAACTGGTAAAACAATTACAGAGAAAATCAAGATTCATTTTTTCTTTCAGAGGCCCATTTTACTCAGGGCCTCATTGGTGTGAAGCTCAGGAATTTATGTTTTGGTTCTACAGCCACCTTCTTGAGACCATGATCAGTTGACCTCTGAGAACCTTAGTTTCTAATGGAAAAATAAACAGTAAGAACTCAAAAATATCACTATGGTAACAACTCTCTCAAGATTCAAATCCAGACTTGCCTATTAAAATATCCCTGAAAACACTGAACCTACCTTGCCTGCCTCCCCCAAATAAACACAAAACAAAAATAAAGAACAATTCTGTTTCTCTTGTTACATTTCCCCCAATTCTGCTAATCTCAGTTAATCCATCTAATGGCCCAAACCACATCCCCTCCACCACCTCTTTCCCACTGCCCCATTTCCTGTTTCATTTTGAGCACAAAATTATAATGTTTACAACTAGGAAAGCTGTCTGAAATCAAGAGACATCTCTGTATCACCTCAGATACTGTCTTAGTGTAAACCAACTTTTGTGTTTTGCTTAGAAAATGACAACAGCTTTTTATGTCGTGTCAGAGCCACTTGTCTTTCTTCTTCCATCAAATCTGATTATATCAGCCCTAATTTAAAAATCTTTAATGATTTCCCAACTGTTCAAAGGATAAAATTTAAACTGCTAACTTTGACTCAACTTTCTTTCCCGAAGACTTCTCCAGGAGCAATGAAGACATCCTTCTTACACAGCACACCCCTGCATGATGTTGCGCCTTTGCATAGGCTGTTCCCTATTCTCTAATGCCCATCCTTGCTTCTCTCTCCAAATGACAAGTTCTACCGCATGATGTAGTATACAGATAATGTTTGCTGAGTTGTACAGTTGAAACCTGTATGGTTTTGTTAACCATGTCACCCCAACATATTTAATAAGAAAATAATAAAAATGTACGTAATGAGAGCCCAACCAGGCAGTGGTGAAGTGGATAGAGCATCGGCCTGGGATGCTGAGGACCCAGGTTCAAAACCCTCAGGTCGCCAGCTTGAGCATGGGGTCACTGGCTTGAGTGTGGAATCATAGACATGACCCCATGGTCATGGGTTTGAGCCCAAGATTGCTGGCTTGAGCAAGGGGGCACTGGCTTGACTGGAGCCCCCAGTCAAGGCACATATTAGAAAGCAATCATTGAAAAATAAGGTGCTCCAATGAAGAATTGATACTTCTCATCTCTCTTCCTTTCTGTCTGTTCCTGTGTCTCCTTCCCTCTCGCTAATATATATATATGTATATATATATATATATATGTATGTACATATGTGTAATGAGAAAAACAAACAAAAATGGCAAATTCCCATCTATTCTTCAAGACTTGGTTCAAATGTCACTTTCTTTTTGTAACCTTGCCATATAACCCCAAATTTATTATTCCTTTTTTTTAATCAAGTGAGAGTCAGAGAGGCAGAGAGACAGACTCCTGCATGCGTCTGGGGCTGATGCTCTGCCCATCTGGGACCACTGTTCTGATGCTTGGCAACCAAGCTATTTATTTTAGTGCCTGAGGCGAGGCCAGGCAGCCATCTTCAGAGCCCAGGGCCATCTTGCTCATTTGAGCCATGGCTGCAGGAGGGGATGAGGATGAGAAAGAGAGAGAGAGAGAGAGAGAGAGAGGTGGAGAAGCAGATGGTCATTTCTCCTGTGTACCCTGCCTGGAAATCAAACCTGGGTCTTCTACACTCCAGGCTGATGCTCTACCACTAAGCCAACTGGTCAGGGCCTATTCCTCCCTTTATATGACTATAACACTTTGTTCATATATTTATTATACAGAACATATCACTTTGAAATGTAATTACGTATTTCAGTATCTTTCTCTCCCAATAAATGATAAATTTTTCCAGAGGATGACTCATGTTTTATGCATATTTGCATCTCCAGTGTCTAAGATAAAACAGGTGCTCAAGTTGAATGAATGAGTGCTAATGATGATGACAGGCTTCCTCAGTTGTAAACTGGAAAAGCACAACATCCTCGCAAACAGCAGCATTGCAAATAGGTACAGAAAAATGCTCAGATATACAGGGTCGGGCAAAAGTAGGTTTACAGTTGTGAGTATGTGAAACAGTTTATTCTTGTATTATTCTTTATTAATGTCTTATTGTCCAGATGAACAACTATAAACCTGCTTTTGCCATACCCTGTATTTTACTGTGGCTGTTACATAGTACCTAAAATGGGTTAGACTCGGTGAAAAAAGTAAAGGGATTAAGAAGTACAAGTTGGTTGTTATAAAACAGTCACAGGGATGTAGAATGCAGCATAGGAAATATAGTTAATAACACTGTAATAACTAAAACAAAAAACAATATCTCCCCTCCCAAAACTATAAGGCCTGGACTTTCCAACCTATGACTATTTTTTTCTAGTACTGCCTCACAGAAAGTATATATACAGATGTTCACTAATAACAAAAGGATAGTTTATTGAGATTTTCCAGGGTATAAATAGAAGTGAGGTGACCTCAGTAAAATTTACTTCGGGGGCTCTGAGGGATATTTATAAGAAATGGGCAGTGATCTTCCTGAAATACAAGGGAGGCCAAGGGACTACTATCCAAAAGAGATATGTTATTTGTATTCTATCGGGTACAGAGAAAAATAGTGGTTTCTACAAGAATTACAAATGCAAGTCACCAGGGTGTCTGCTTCTCACATGGTAATTCTATGTAGGGTGCTACGAAATAGTAGGGATGTTTCATTTAACAATGGTTGACAATTTACCCTAGCAATGCAGGGTAAGCTCTTGAGTATAAAATATAGAAGATCAGGAATTTAATTTTAATTATAGTAAAGACCAGGTTCTAACCAAGGTACCCAAGAGTGAAGTATTATTTTACTAGGACAAATCAAAACTGATGGCCATGGTGCTTCCTCTGAATTAACAGGAAGATAAAATAAGCTGGAAGGTATGTTGAAAAACTGCCTAACTCAGTATCCAGTCTTTAAGCAGCTGAATGTTTTAAATCATTCGATAATAATCACTATGTCAATGCCCTGTGTTCTATTAGCCACGTAGTGATAACAGCGGTAGTAGCAGTGACAGAGGCTGCCATTGGCTAGTGTGAATGATTTAACAACCCTACGGTAACTCCTTCATAGTAAACTCAACAATGTGTGTACTGTTACTTCTTCAGCTAAGACTGACATCCAGAGAGATTAAGAAGTTTTCCCAAAGTCATAAAATCATAGCCTAAAAAGTGGTAAAATGAAATCCAGATTTAACTCTAATGGTCACATACTTAACTGCAATATCACAATAATGCTGCTGCTCCCTGAACACTGGCAGCAGCCCCCTCTCCAAGATAACTAAGGTAAGTAGTTTGGTATATTCCCTTTCTTAGGAATAGCTTACTTGGTTTATGTGTTAGAGGTATTGCTCTCTAGGATATGTTGTTGCCTTCTGTAAATAATAAAAATAATAAATTTTCATCAATATTTTGTAACCTTTACTCTGGTCTTCAAATTCTTCCATGGGAGCAGCTTAGCATTAATTTTTAGTATCTTTGCAATGATTTTTGTTACTAGGTCCATGTGAAAATTCTCTTATTTTAATTTAGGCTGATTAAAAAACTTTTCTCTGTCTTCCACAGACATAAAAGCCATTTGCAGCAAGGCTTGAACTGACCAACATTTAAAATAAAATCTGAGAACAAGGCCATTTCTAAAATAAGATATAAAACCAGATGAAAAGCCAATACTGCTGTGAGAAGAAACCATTAGAAAAAGAAAACATTCAGCACTAGAAAGCATTCTTGTGCCAAATTATGGAGAGAGGAAAGCTATATAAGGAAAGTCCATGAGCTCGGGGTTGATGCTTAAGATAACAAAAGTACACTCAATACACACCAACCAAGACAGTTACAAAAATGGCTTTTTAAAAATAAAAAGTAGTTACCAAAAAAGGTTCTTCAAAGGTCACTTTCTCCCCTGTGCAGAGTTTTAGGAAGCCCAAA
The DNA here is from genome assembly GCF_036850765.1 of Saccopteryx bilineata. NCBI lineage: Eukaryota > Metazoa > Chordata > Mammalia > Chiroptera > Emballonuridae > Saccopteryx > Saccopteryx bilineata. Next base: position 342,359,638 of record NC_089490.1, on the reverse strand, counting down.
ACTGGCAAGTGAAATACTATCATATAAAACCATCCTAGATTGCCTGGCCATTTATGCTTTCTGGCTCTGTAATTTAAGAACTGGTATTTATATTTTGAAAGAAGAGTGGTGGAGTTATTTGTCTTTAGCTGGGGAAGAACTTGACCAGCACACGGTGGATCAGCAGCTCTCCCTCAGGCCCCAGCTCCCAACCTCCCATCACTTCTCTGCTGTCAGTTCAGGAAACGTTTGCTGAACTGAAGTGAACTCACAGACAGCTTTAAACTGGCTTTACAACATCTTCATCAAGTGGTATCCCATCATTCAGAAAATAATCATCTAGGTTACTATCGCTGTGTACCCAGTGGATTACCAGTTCCGTGACATACCTGTCGTTCACTATTTCTACATACTAACCGAGGGGGCCGCACACTCCTTTTCCGCTTTCCCTACTCCTCCGGCGCGCAATCCATGTGGTGGGAGGCTATAAAAGAGACGGAGCTCTCACCACTGAATCAGTTCATGTCAAGATGCCTTAAGGAAATGCACTCTAAAATCTGAAAATTCTTCTTTACCATTGTTGGTAAACATTTCTGTAAAATTAATTCTCTTTAACATGTCCTACATATTTGATATGGAATTGAGCTTGAGGCCCAAACAAAATTTAATCTTAATTATATAATGAAATTCAAAGCTTGATAGAGTCTGACAACAACCCTACAAATGGGAGTGCAGGGTTGGCTGTTCTTCTCTGAGATGACATCTGAACTGGGGGAAGAACATCCCAGCAAAAAGAACACCAAGCACATAGGTTCTGAGGTAGGAAAGAGCCTGACACGTTTAAAGAATGAAAGCAGGCCAGCAGAAGATGATGAGAGATGACGTCAAAGAGGGGGAAGGGATCAGAACACACAGGGCCTTCCTTCTAAGCCATGATAAAGGGTCTGAATTTTATTTGCTATGCTTTAAAACCTTCTTTCCTCTTGACATATTTAACCCTGTATTCTACTGGTTTTCCTTTTATTTATCTGACCTCCATCTGTCTCTGCTCCTCGACATCCTACTCTAGCAGTTTACTAAACACTAGCATTTCTCAAAACTTGATCCTGGACCTCTTCTTTCTTTAGTGTGTAACACTCTCCCTAAATCATCTTCATGCAGCCAACAATTTCAATTAACTACCTACTGGTACACAATTCACAAATTTTATCTTCTGCCCAGACTTCTCTAGGCTCCGGAAGCACACAGTATCCACCTACTCAAACGATCCTTTCACTTGTCACAAGCAGAACTCTGTTCCCCCTACTCACCACTTTGGCTTCAGTCTTCTTCCAACCTTCCTGTCAATCCTCCTATTAGGCTCTTTAATAATACCATGTACTACTGTTGATAGCACCTTTCAAAATAAAAAAACTGACACCTATGGATGTGATTATTTGTTTAATATCCATCTTCTTTGTTAGACTATAAATTTCATAAGTGATCTTATCTATTTTTGGTTCATTATAGTATCCTCAGTCTTAACCTAGTGCCTGACACACACATAAGCAAATAAGTCATTTTTCTATAAAATATGCTGATCCCCAAACTGAACTTCTGAACCAACACTGGGATAGGGGTGAGGACAGAGGAAGATGGTAAACAGAGTATCAATTACTAAGCAAAAAATTCTGTTATTCTCTGAAATCATTTTTCACAGAAGGCACTAGGACAGTGGTCAGCAAACCACATGTGGCTCTTTGGCCCCTTGAGTGCGGCTCTTCCACAAAATACCACGTGTGGGTGCAAAGGCCAGCTTAGGAGTACCCTAATTAAGTTAATAACAATGTACCTACCTATATAGTTTAAGTTTAAAAAATTTGCCTCTCAAAAGAAATTTCAATCGTTGTACTGTTGATATTTGGCTCTGTTGACTAATGAGTTTGCCGATTACTGTGCTAGGAGATAAAACAATCAGTGTTTTGAAAAGTGATGCTCACACACTAGTTTTTTATCTGTAGGAAACAAGTAAATCTTTGAAAAGGACTAGATCAAGTAAATTTCTCTAATTAGCCAAGATTTTATTTTTTGGGAACCTATAATATTACCACATGAAAAAATTCCCCTAACACTCATTCTACATACACAGAGCAGCACCCGATTCTCCGGCTTCTCCATGGTGGACACCGTCAAGTTAAAACAATCACTGCCACAATGGTCCCTTCACAGGACTCACTGACCCAATATGAGGTCTGAGAAAACAATATTTTTCTAAAGGGTCACAATTTAATCATTGTTTCTGAATATTTGTCCTCATGTTTCAATATGACATGAAAATCACCTTTCCAAAACAGATATATATTGTATCAATTGCATCTACTCCTGCCTACGCTATCCTGCTTGTTTCTCATCTTTAGCAGTCCTCGCACTGAGGACCACTGAGAGAACAGCACAGGAACACTTTCATTTAGGTAAGTGCACCACATGGTATTTACATGTATTTAAGTCTACAAAGATTTTGAAGGTTACCTTTTGAAGGTCTGATATTGTAGAGGTAGATGAGTCATGGCTCTCAACTATCAACGATATCCTGGGCGCAAGTTGTACACAGATCACCCTTACTTTTTTTTTTTTTTTGTATTTTTCTGAAGCTGGAAACGGGGAGAGACAGTCAGACAGACTCCTGCATGCGCCCGACCGGGATCCACCCGGCACGCCCACCAGGGGCGATGCTCTGCCCCTCCAGGGCGTCGCTCTGCCGCGACCAGAGCCACTCTAGTGTCTGGGGCAGAGGCCAAAGAGCCATCCCCAGCGCTCGGGCCATCTTTGCTCCAATGGAGCCTTGGCTGCGGGAGGGGAAGAGAGAGACAGAGAGGAAGGAGTGGAGGGGGGGTGGAGAAGCAAATGGGCGCTTCTCCTATGTGCCCTGGCCGGGAATCGAACCCGGGTCCCCTGCACGCCAGGCCGATGCTCTACCGCTGAGCCAACTGGCCAGGGCCACCTTTACTTTTTTAAGGTTATGGTAGTGATTAAGTACTCTACAGACCTAAATAGAAACCCTGGCTCCTCCATCTAGTTAACTTATTTGAAACTAAAATCACCCCTGTGAAAATGGGGTTAAGTATGCCTCTGTTACAGGTTTATTATAAAGATAAAATAAAAAAATATGTGAAAAACTCAATCTAATATTAACTATATGGTAAGTATTCAATAAATGGGTAATAGTTATATATTTTTGCTCATTCTTCTCCAAAGTTCTACCGTTCTCACTTGTCACAAGCTGGTCTCAAATGGCTTTCTACTTTCAATTATTGCAGATCTCAATAAGATTTTCTTTTCCAATATTTACCACTAAAATTGAGAAATTTAAAAATTTTTTGTTAATTCATTTAAAAACAGTAACAAACCCATCATATATCATAAAGAACATTTTAAAAATAAAAATTCCTAAGAAGAGTGGCACTGTTTTACATTTTGTAAATCTCTTTCGTATCTAGCTTAATAGAAGACAGCTGGATTCTCATAGCTGCTTATGCATTCAATCATGTGCTATCTCACATGTCATGAAGACTTTGGGAAACTTCGCTGTACATTCATGAGAGAATAAAAATAGAAGAGGTAAACACTGTCTTAATATTATTATAAAAATTTTAATCTCAAAAGATTTTAATCTCAAAATATTTTAATCTTAAAAATATTTTAATCTCTAAATCTGTACTACTCAATATAACACCCTGAAAGGATCTCAGGAAGCCTCAGGGAATCCCAGACCAAACTTAGAGAATCAATATTGTAGGTGATGGCTCTTACTGAGGAATATTAATTCCAGGCTTTACCTTTGGAGACTTCTGTAATCTAGAAAGGGTTCTGGTCATTAGCATATTTAAAAGTTCCACAAGTAATTATTATGTAAATCCCTGATTAAGAATCAGGACCCTAAAAAAAGTTTAGATGCCCAATCAATATACTTTTAAGGTTTTTTATTCCCCCCCCACCCCCGGCACATCAACACATTTAAAAATTTTAAAATTTATGTCAACTATGAGAACCTTAATGAAAAAATGAAAACTGAGAATACTATACCCTCTATACTAAAATATCTCCATTCTTCTCAGAATCACTTCTTGAGTTGTCTTGTTGTTAAGATTAGGGATAGTAGTTTCTGACTCAGGCAGCGCCAAATGCTTCTGTCCTTAAATGAGTTCAAAGTTGGAGACATATCTCATACAGGAAATACTAATTTTAAGGTTGCCCAAAAGGTAATGTGAGCATCCAAAAGAAAAGATGTTTTCTTTTGGTGGTCAGGGAAAGTTTGATATAGTTCTGATTGAGGCTTAGGTCTAACTTTATGTATGTATGTATGTATACATTCATGTTTTAAATGCCTTACCAGTTTTCCAGTATCATTTATTATATAACCTGTTTATTGTATAAGAAGTTTCTTGATGGCTATAATTTTAAAAATAACAACAATGTGTGTTGATGAGGTTGTGGAGAAACCCCTTGCACAATGCTGGTGGGAATGTAAAATTGTGTAGCTGCTGTGGAAAAGTTTGGTGAGCCCTCAGAAAGTTATTAAACACAGAATTATCACATGACACAGTAATTCCATTCTTGAGTATACATCCCAAAGAAATTAAAACAAGTGTTCAAGTAAAACCTTGCATGTAAGTATTCACAGCAGCATTATTTATAATAGCCAAAAAGTAGAAACAATCCAAATGTTCATCAATGCATTAATAAATAAAATGTGGTATCCATAAAATGGAATACTATTCAGCCACACAGAGGAATGAAGTACTAATATATTCTACAGTATGGATGGAGCTCGAAGACATTATGCTAAATGAAAGAAGGCAGACACAAAAGGCTGCATACTGTATGACTTCACTTCGATGAAACTTCCAGAATAGGTCACTATAGAGACAGAAAGCAGAAAGCAGAAGAGTGACTGCCAAGGGCTGGGGAAAGGGAGGAACAGAAAGTGACTGCTGCATGGGTATGGTCTTCTGTCTGGGTGATAAAAATGTTTTAAAACTAGAGAGTGGTACTGAGCACAATGTCACCAATAGTAAATTTCATGTTATAAGTATCACAATAAAAAATCTTAAGTTTATAGAAACGAATGGCCTACCAGGCACTTTACACATACTTTATTTCATTCTTGCTATCTTCTAAGGCTGGTGATTTCACTTCATTTTAGAACTGAAGAAACTGAAGCTTAGACAAGTTAAGAAACTAGTCCTGAGTAGCAGAGCAAAGCTGAGCAAGCTAATGGTACACAATAGAAACGTTAGGTGACAATATTATACTAAAAGTAAAGGGCAGGCATTGGCACCAGAGCCCAAAACATCTATCAAGGTACCCATCAGTTCTTCAAGCTTCCTACCTATCCCTTCTCTCTGACAGACTGTTCAATTTAATTCAGCAAATATTAACACATAATGAGTATCTACATTTGCCCAGCATTATTACAGTGCTAAGGGCAACAGACACCTCCAAATAGAGATGTCCATTTGACATGCATGATTTCAGTGCTTTACAATCTGGGCAGAGGCCAACTAAATCTGCACTACTCAATATAACAGCTACTCGCTACGTGTGGCTAAATGTCTGCTAATTAAAATGAAACAAAATTAATAAAAATTCAGTCCCCAGTCACATTAGTCCCATTCCAAGTGTTCAGCAGCCACTTGCAACTAATGGCTACCACACTGGACAGCAGGGACACAGAGCACTGCCATCACTGCCGTGAGTGCTACAGCACAGCACCAAAGTAGGCTGTCAAAATCTAAATAAGTGCAGAAGATAACCAACTGAGAAAAATCTGTGTTCAGACAATGGTACACGAGGAAAGGGAACAATGGAGGACAGAGTTGGGTACATTTTCTGAATTTGTTCCAGTACCCAGTCATACATATTCTATTTTCCCCACAGCTACTGCTCTACATGTGAGGCCTCTGGGTCTCCTCCTTTCTTGTATCTGCTGCTTTATTAAACAAATGCCCTACTTCTTCATGTTTGCAGGCATAGCTTCCCTCTTCTGACAAAATAAGCTCTCTTTCTGAAAGGCACTGACGTACAACCTAAGAATTTTTCAGTAAACCATGTTTCCAGCTTTTGTTAACTTTCCATCAATATGCATGCATAACTCTCAGAATCAGGCTTTTCTAGGCTCTTAACTTATCCCTGGGCAAACTGTAAGCCATCTTATTCATCAGGTGCTAAAGATGAGGATGAACCAACTATTCTCAAATGATGCTGGCTCTCTGAGAAGAAACTCAAAGCACGTACATGATGAAATGGACAGTGCCTCCATCTTTTGATATGCCTTCACTTATAAATATGTCTCTAGGGGCCAGAAAAAATAATGCTATATGGATACTAAAAACAAACATTCTTTTTTAAAATATTTTTTATTAATTTTAATTTATTGTGTTAACATGGATTCAAGTGTCCCACTCAATATACACAACACCCCCATCCCCTAACCACATGCCCCTCATTACACCCCTTTTGTCTCTCTCCCCCTGACTCCCTCTCCCCCTTCCCTCTGGGATTTGCTGTCCTGTTATCTATATCTCTGTGTTAATGTATATATAATCTCACTAATCCCTTTACCCTCTCTGATCCCACCCCTCATCCCCCTTCCCTCTGACAGCTGTCCCTCTGCTCCCTGTGACCCGCCTCTGCCTCTATTCCATTCCTCAGTTCACCTTGTTCATTAGATTCCACATATAAGTGAGATCATATGATATTTGTCTTTCTCTGCCTGGTTTATTTCACTTAGCATAATAATTTTCAGGTCCATCTATGACATTGCAAAAGGTAAGATTTCCTTCTTTTTCATGGTTGTATAGTATTCTATTGTGTATATGTTTCACAGCTTCTTAATCCACTTGTCCACTGATGGACACTTGGGCTGTTTCCAGATCTTGGTTGTTGTAAACAATGCTGCAATAAACATGGGGGTGCATATTTTATTTTGAATAAGTGTAAAAACAAACATTCTTGATGGCATGGATCATGATATGGTAGATACAAAAGATAAAGAGATTCTGGATTGAACTCTTTGAGCAGTTACCTTAAATTTTCCAAGTTGTATCGAAACCTCAACAGTTCTCCATAAAATACTACTATTCATGAATCAAACATATTTTGGCTATAAGGAACATATACGAAAAATGTTGAGATAACCCTTTGTCTGTAAAGTGCTGTCTAAGACGCCTAAAGTTCAAACTTGAACCTCACAGTACACTGTACTGAAGCAGAATTAGAAGAAAGCACAGAATAATTACGCAGTTAAAGAAACTAAGTAAAAGTCACTAAATAATGTTCCAGATACAAAACCCTTTAGGTGTTTATCTTTATCTCTCAGTCTTTATCATAGGTCACACACTAACTCTGCCTCTTAAATATGAAATAAAGCTGGCTCAGGTTTTGCATATTCTCTATAGAGAGTTATGTGATAAATGTGTATTTGTCTGTTTTAGGCACCTGTTTCAAGTGCCAAAACATGGGGTTTATTTTTTTCAGTGTAGAGGAATACAGTAAGGGTTGCTATCAAAAGAAACAAAAAATAATATAAATATCAACCAATATATGTGACTAAGCTTATCTTTTACCAATTTCTACTGGTGAGAAAGAAACAAAAACCATGGCTGAGTTTCTTTATTAGCAATTTCTTTTAGAGGAGCAAAGATAATATTTCCTTTTATTTTGTATAAAAGGAAGCAGATCTATTTTAGTAAAGTAAAATACACAGCAGTGTTTCAGTGGCTTCTACAACACACGCACATAGTTTACAGGTGAATATTATGTTTTGATTTTTTAAAGACACAAACTTTTCTGAATTAATGTAAGGAAGAATTCATACCAACAACATGGGAATGTAAAGTTAAATTTTACTTTTGTATATAAGGGTGCTTTAAAATATCTAAATAGATGCAATATAATATTATTCCAAGTTTGTTAATGCATTTTCTCATGGAGATTTTTCTCCCAACTAGAACAGATTGATGAAATAAGTCAAAAGCACAGAATTCAAGTCCATCCATCATAGCAGCCAAGAAGAGACAACAGCCTACAGCCTATCTGTCCTTATCTTATCATCATCATTGACTACCATGGAGTTGTATTCATTTATTTCTTCATTCAACAAATATTTATTAAACTAACCACCATGGGAAATAGATAGACATAAATTAGACATGGCTTTACCTTTAAGGAGCTTATAAACTAGCAAGGAGGTACATGTACAAGCTATAATTATAAACTTTCTAGGAGAAAAGTTTTGCAACCTTTTGAATAGGATACAAAAAAATCATAAATCACATAAGAAAAAAAACGAATACAGTGTATGTTAACAAAATAAAAAAAAACCCTGTTGTTCAAAAAATACCTCTGAAAAGATAGAAAAGGCAAGCTACGAAAAAATATTTATAATACATATATATTTGATAAAGGGTTGCTATATAAGAAATAAAAAGAACTCTTATAACTTAATAATAATAAGCCAAACAATCTAATAGAAATAGGTAAAAGAACTGAAAAGGGCCCTGGCTGGTGGCTCAGTGGACAGAGTGTCAGCCTGGAGTATGGATATTGGAGGTTCAATTCCTGGTCAGGGCAGACAAGAGAAGTGACCATCTACTTCCCACCTCCTCCTCCCCTCCACCGTCCTCTCCCACAGCCAGTGGTTCGACTGGTCTGAGCATTGGTCATGGGCACTGAGGATGGCTCAGCTGGTCCAAGTATGTCAGTTTCAGGCGCTAAAAATAGCTTGGTGCTGGAGCATTGGCCCCAGATGGGGGTTGCCAGGTGGATACTAGTAGAGGTGCATGCAAGAGTCTGCTTCATTATCTCCCCTCCTCTCACCTGACTTACCAGATACTTATCAGAATGACAACACTAATTTTGGTTATAGACGTGGAGCAAATAGAATTCCCATCCATTGCTAGTGGGCAATTAAATAGCATAAGTACTTCACTGCCAACATAATTTACCACAGCTCTTTGGGCTGATTATGACCTAATTTGCCCTCATAGTTTATTTCTGATTTAGTCTTCAAATTCTGACAGGTATCTTATTCCTGTGTTTCAATTTCTTCCTTTGTTCCAAGCACTGATTTAATTTAACCTTCTCACCTGTCTTGTGAGTCCTGAATCCTGGCAGACTCACTATTTGTCCCAATCCTCTACTTTACTATGTAAACTGCAGTTCTGTTGCTATTGTAAAATAACTTTAACTGTCAGCTATTCTTGGTCACACCACTTTGGCTTCTTTCTTTAGCTAGTCCTTTATAATTACCTTGGGTTCTTCAGGTCCTGGTTGTCATCAATACCATACTATAGCACCTGCCATTTCAGCATCAAACTGATAAACACTAGGCCTTCTATAGTATCTAATTCTCACAAAAGCTCTGTGAAGTGGCCATTATAACTTATTTTTATAGTTAGGAAGTAGAGGCTCAGGCATAAACTTATGCAACTAGTATGTAAAGAAGCTAGGATTCCAATTTAAGTCTCTCTGACCTTATTTCCTTCAATTAACAGAACCATTCACTTGAAAAAATTCAGCACTTGTGGCAGAGATAACTTTATCTCAGTAGCTACTTAATTCTGTCACAGCACTGGTGACCCTCTATACAGTATGTCAATCAATAGGGCTTTCCTATATTTTTATTAATCTCCTTGGCGTCTAACACAGTAACATACCATAGGGATGAAAACTAAAATTATTGCTGAATAAATAAGTACTCATAGTTATTTTTTATGAATAAAACAAGCTAGGAGGGGAAAGAGTGAAAATTATATAAATTGTCTTTGTTCCCAACATAACCAAAATTCTGCAAATATGTAACACATACAGAATTTTTTTCACCCTTCTTCCATAATGTAGTTAAAACTACCAGAGGAAAATAGATTTGGGTAAGATTAGACAGAAACTGAAAGAAATAACAACACCAGTTTTACTTTTTGTAGCTCCAATTACTGTCTATATTGGTCAAATTATTAAGGATTAATTTCAAGTTTCACTAGAATAACCTGCATTTGCTTTTAGAAAATGCCAGTAGGCATTGCATTTCATGCAAAATGAGTTCTATTTTTATCACTACTCAAAGAATTAACTGAGAATTAAAAAAAACACATCCAACTTACTTAATGTCAAAGACATTCAGATCTTCAATAATACTGTCTGCTTAGCCAGACCTCAGCAAGCTAGGTAACAGAAGGATGAGGCTATTCTCCCATATACTTAAAGTGAAAAAAGAAAAAAAAGAGTAAGTTTGTCATCTCCCTCACCAAGGAATGCAATACTAGAAATGGGTAGAAAATCCAATGCTTAGAATTTCAAGGTAGTATGTATTATACTGCAGCGTTAGAAAGACATTAGACATTACATTAGACAGAGTTAACATTAAACAGAGTAACATTAGACAGGATACTAAATCATAAAAATAATGCATAACCTAACTAGAAATTAAAGAAAAGCAAATTATTATCACTCAATCTAGTAAAAATGAAGTTCAAGTAGTAAATTAAGCACAGATATTTACATTCGCTCCTTCCTGGGCCAACCTTAATAATAAAAAAATTAAAAGGAAGAAACAGGAAAGGGGCCTTGAGTGGACAAGTGATCTCAACAAATCTTTGGAGGACAGAAAACAAACAGATGGCTGAGAGATGACCAATGTGTCGAAGCATGGAAAGCATTATCTGAAATAGAGTGAGTAGGCTGCAGCAGAAAGGAGATGACCTGCACACAGAATCTTGGTGAGATTGGGGATGGGGGAAATGGAAATGCATCGAGAGTGCACATGGAATTGTCAACTCTCTCCTCACTCCTGCCAGAATGGCTGGAAGTTGGGTGTCCCCACCAACTTGGGAACAGGGGGTCTTTCTCTAAAGCAGTGGTCCTCAGCAAGCAGCATCACCTGGTAGGTTTGTTATGACACAGACTGCTAGGCCTCACTCCCACTGTTTCTGACTTCAGCAGTGTTTGCTGGAGCTTGAGGGAGAGGGGAATGGTAAGTGACTGCTACTGGGTAAGGGATTTCTTTTTGGAGTGATAAAATATAAAATTATATAGTGGTGATGCTGCACAACTTTGTTAGTAAATACCACTGAACTGTACATTTGTAAAGGGTGAATTTTATGGTTTGTGAGTTACAGCTCAGTAAAATTGTTCTTAAAAAATCGCTTACTCATCTGCATACAGGGCTGTCACAGAAGCCTACCAAATAGATTTGAACAACTATCAAATCATGTCTCTCCTTTGTCTTCCCTATGCTAAACATATGCAGTTTCCTTACCATTTCTTAAGGCCATGATGTCCAAATGCCTCTTATTCTGGCTGCTGTTCTAACGTCAGATAGGATTCAAACTCATGACTGTTTCATATAAAGCCTAATAAAAGATTCTAAGTATTTGGAAGTGGATAAAGGAACAGGACAGAGAAACTAGAGTTTTCTAGTTTTTGATAATTTGGCTAAACAGAATTCATTCAAGGATAACGTATTAAACATAACACAAAAGTACCAAAAGACATTTCATGGCCAAATATAGATAACACATACATACTGGGGTAACTAAAAGATTATACACCATGAAATGCTCTATAATAATAGGGATAAAAAGTACTAACTAGGTTTCTGTTGTTCCAAGAATAGAAAAGCAATAGAATCCAAACCACATATAACAGCCAGTGGTCATTAAATATGAATGACATTTTAAAATGCAATCTCGTGCAATCATTCTACTGATAAGGTTACCCCTAAATGCAGTTTAACCAGGACAAGGTGAAATTCCCTTGCCTTTTGCTCTTTTTGCCTTCAGGCCAATTTTTTTTATAACAGCTAACACATTTCTAATTTCGTATTTAATGCCTATTTTGCTCATTAGAATAACGAAGGCTGGGATCGTATCTGTCTTGTTCATCTCTGTACCCTAGCACCTAACCTAGTGTTTGGTACACAGTTGGCTCTCAACTAATACCCAATTGAATGGAGACTGATTTTTGAGCCCTGAATCAGGCATTTGGCAATAACTGAAACTAAGAAGACAAAGAAGACGAGGATACAGTTTGAGAAATTTACAGGCAAATGGGAAGATAAGCATAACTCCAAAAATTTTAATATTTTTTTATAAATAGAATGGACAGAAACTGCTTTCTAAGAGGTATTAAGTAAAAGAGTTACAAAATTAAACAAAACACAGTGTATAAATTCAAGAGCAGAGAATCTAAGGTATACAGAAAAAAAAATCAATGAGTCCAGAGTTACAAAATAGGTAAGAATAAAGCAACCTGGACATACAAAGAAGGACATTTAATGAGAAAGATGTGTTAGTGGTGGTGGAGATTCTGAGTGAGATCCTTTTGAAACTGAGTTTAGATCAACGGGCAGGGGTTAACTAGACAAAGACATGGGGAAAGACATTCTAGGCAGAAAAACAACATACGCAGAGGAATACAAATATGTGAAACAGGATGATGTGATTAGAATATTCTAAGCAGTTTTGGATAGCTGAAGCAAAGAGAAATGGAAGCAAATGAAGGAATGCAAAGGGTGTATAAAAAGAATTTGGAAAGATATCTACATGGCTGCTTTGACAAAAAGATGATAGTGCATTTCCTAGATAGGGAATTCAGAAGAAAAACAAGACAGATTTAGGGAATAAGATGATGAATTTCATTTTGAACGAGTTGAGACGGTTATGCAACAGTCAACTAGGAAAGACAACTGGCACTTTAGTTGACATGTGGGAGCTGAGCAGATGTCCCATATCAGAGACATAACTTTCACAACAGCATTCTTTGACCATCACCTTGTATTCGTCTAGGTTTTTTACTCTAGTACTTCCACACCAACAATTTAATTCTTCATTAAAATCTCTAATTCTTCAACCTCACCACTTTTTCCATTATCGCCCTCTACTCCTATTTCCTCACTTTTCTCCTTACCCAAGAATAGAGTACTTGATTTATCATTATAACCCCTGTACCTACTTCCATCTAATTCACTTGGCAGTACCTAACCCTTGGTTAACCCAAATATTCACATTCTCTGTACTGTATATCCAAGTGAGCTAAATATTCCTACTAAAAAGCCTATGTACTAGCTGCTCAATTTGCCTGAAACATTTGTCTCCTGGCTACCTCATATAAATAATGAAATTGGTAAGGTAATAATGAATAAAGTTCCTGAGTCATTTTTTTTTACCAGTAATCTGTTAATTAATATTACTATCTAAATAGAGCTAAATTTTAATATAAGTAATACACTAAAAGAAGAAACTTCTGTGTTTTAAGGTCCTACCTTCAAAAGAACAGCATAAAGAACCATCATTATTCATACACATTCAGGAAACATACAGAAGAAGGTCATGAAAGATCTCAAAGTTTCTTGGTGGTATCATTTCTATGAAATAGAGTAAAAGGAGTGATTAACATATACTTAGTCCTGGCTCGATGGCTCACTTGGCTGAAGCATTATCAGAGGTGGTTGGTTCGGTCCTTGGCTGGGGTACATACAGAAACAGAGTGATGCTTCCCTCTCCCCCTACCACTCTTCCTCTCTCTGGATTCAATAAAAATAAAATAAAATAGATAAAAGACATATACTTAACTCCTGCTGTGGGCTCAACTTTATAGTAAAAAACAGTAGAGGAAAATTTTAGAAGAATAACATTGGGGAACAAATTTTTTTTCATTTTCTGTTGCATGAGGTTTTAGAACTGTTTCTATATATTTCTGCATCGCTGATTCCAAATCTGAAATCAGTTTTTTGGTGCATGCTCCAGTTTTTATACAATTTTAATTTCTTTTTGTTACAGTTAATGGCATGCATTGGTTTTTAAATTGGAGTTAAAGGGTAACGACTCTTGGATTGAACATAACCACAAGGCTATTAATGTTTTACAAACATCACTTTTACATAATTGTAGTTGTTATTAAGTATAAAAAATTATTATCTGATAAAAACACCCTCTTATTTTGTTTTAAGATTGAATCATGGCTTCTTCGAGTAGGCATAAATGTAAGAATAGTCCTGACACCTTCTGTTATATATGTGGCTGTTACATGCTTCAACATCAAAGGTGCAATATTTCATCTTTTGGGACATGTGCATATATTGCCTATTTTCAAGTTCCCCTTGGTGATCAAGACAAGAATTGGGCTCCTCATATTGTGTGTCATAATTGTGAGGAAATGCTTCATGACTGGACAAAAGGAAAACGCAAAGAAATGCCTTTTGGTATTCCCATGGTTTGGTGTGAACCTAAGGACCACAGCAGTGACTGTTATTTCTGTCTGATCCATACAAAGGGCATCGGCAAGAAAAAATGGCATATGATTGCATATCCTAATATTCCTTCAGCAATACGACCTATCCCACACTCTGAGACACTCCCGGTTGCAGTTTTCAATGGTTTTATTCTTTCTAAGGAAGAATAAAGTGAACATGGTGATCAAATGTATTTTGATAGATGCATGAGGAAATGGTTGTAGAATCTTGAAGGGTCTTCTTCTGATGCCAAGCAGTCATTAACCCTTCAGCAGTTTAGCCAACCCGAATTGCATGACTTAGTAAGAGATTTGGGCCTATCAAAGAAAGCAGCTGAGTTATTAGCCTCCAGGCTTCAAGAAAAGAATGTATTAATATCATACTTCACCGGTCAGCTAAAGTATCCCATTTCAGGAAGTGTGAACAGATTTTTGTGGACTTTTTTTTCCGAAGACAAACACTTTGTTCACTGTCATGATATCAATAGTCTTCTCAGTTAGCTAGGCGTTACCACTTACAGTCCAACAGAATGGCGGCTATTTCTTGACAGTTCTAAACTGAGTCTGAAATGTGTTCTTCTACACAACAGTAATGTTTATGCAGAAGTTCCAATTGGTTATTCAACTCATCTGTGTGAAGATTATAATGACATAAAAGTTGTCCTCGACTTTCTGAGGTATGAGGAGCATAACTGGATCATTTGTGTGGATCTTAAAATGGTAAATTCCCTGCTAGGACAACAGAGAGGTTTCATGAAGTATCCTTGCTTTCTGTGTTTGTGGGACAGCCAAGTTTGGGAGAAACACTGGACACAGAAGGACTGGCCGAAACATGAAGCTCTGGAAGTAGGGATGCAAAATATTGTGAATGAACCTGTAGTTAATCAAGACAGGATCATTTTTTCCCACTTGACATCAAACTTGGCTTAATGAAGCAGTTTGTTCAGGCTTTGAATGGAAAAAGTGAATGCTTTCAACATATTATTTCTGCTTTTCCTGCCTTGTCTTTCGAGAAGATAAAAGCAGGTGTTTTCGATGGACCTCAAATTTGAACCCTCATACATGATGAAGAATTTGCCAAGAAGATGAATAAGGGGGAGAAAGCAGCATGGCAGTCTTTTGTGGCAGTTACAAACAACTTCCTTGGCAATAAAAAAGCAGAAAACTATGAACTTCTGGTTCAAAGGATGCTGTTGGCTTTCTGCAACATTGGATGTAACATGAGCGTTAAGATTCACTTCTTGAACAGTCACCTTGATAAGTTTCCTGAAAATTTTGGAGCTGTTAGCAATGAGCAGACTACTGCTGGAGCATCAGGCAAGATTGTCCTCAATAAGTACACAAACGCAAGAGCTACAAACGCAAATTTTTGCCTGAACAGAATTTAAATAAGTTTTGCACAAATTTTATGATTAAAATAAGTGTTTTAATATGTTCTATTTCAAAATTGTAGACAAATTCTGGTGCAATCATAACTTTTAGTGTATTAGTGTATTTATTGCATTGTATAAATTATTATATTTTCACAAAAATGATGCCCAAGAAGACATTCTACTTCATTATGTTAAACTAAATGTTGAAAATTTTACAATAAGATGAAAACCTAAAATCTTGAATTGAAAAAAAAATGTAGCTTACAGAGAAAAACCAATGTCAGATTTGAGATCAGCATACTCAAATTAGGTAAGAACAAGTGTTTTTGTGGATATAACAAAAATTTTGTTCCCCAGTGTAATTTGTGCTTTGACAAAAGGATGATAGTCATTGAATAGATATTCAATGTATCTATTTTTAGTAGATACAGCAATTTAGAATATTTTGAACCTATAAGTAGACAATATGAAAAGAATTACAAACTGTCTGACTGTAAAAACCTAAGAGAAACTCTTTTTCCTTTAGGGTATAAAATAGATTAGTATAAGAGAAAAGAAAAAGAGAAAAATAATTTCTATTGAGGAAAAAAAGGAAGGGGTCAAGAAGTAAGTAATATTTCAGTTGAGCCTTGGGGAATGAGTTTTGGAAAAAGGAGTCTAATGCTATAGAGAGGAACGTTAGAAACACAGAGGTACATGAAAGTGCATGGCATGAATAAAATAGCCACAAAAAGATCTTGAAAACCAACGATTGACTTTCAATCGATTACCTCTGCAAAGATCTTATTTCAAAATAAGGTTGCATTCACAGGACTTGTATTTTGGGGGGACAAATTCAAGCCAATACAGAAATCAGTAAAAACAAAATTTTTAATAGAATAAAACCCACTGAATCCTTTCATGAATCTAAGATACATATAGAATTTTAGTGATCTTATTTTTTCCATATATTGAAACATTTTGCTATTTCAACATCCTAGAAATTATTTTATCATCAATTACTCTTCATCAGGTTAAAGAAAAAAATACTATGAAGAAAGAATGATGGATGCCAAAACATGGTGGATAAGAGGAAGATGTATAATGAGATAAATCATTACTATTATATCAACTTCAGTTTTTTTGTTGCAATACACAAAGTATTGTGTCATTTTCCAAGAAGGTATGAGAAAATCCTACAGACACCATTATTGTAGTCTTTTTTGTAGTTTTCAGAGAACGCAGTTGAGAATTGGGACCTTCTATTGATACTTTTCACTCATAATGACAAAGAGAAGAAAAATGCTAAAGCTGTTTCATAGAAAAATGAGGAAATTATTGCAAAGAGATAGTAACAATCTGTAATGATGATGGTAAAATTGGTTATACAGGGGGTCCTTGGGTTACAACAGTCTTGACATGTGACGATTAGAGTTTACAAGGTTCACTCCCACAAAAACTTAAAAAAATTGAGACGTGAGTGTTTTAGTTTATGCTGTTATGGACTACGTGGGGGAACTAGTTTGGTAGCACACAGCAAAAGAATAGACAGTAATGCAGCATATGAGTGAGGGAGTTGGCATCTCCCAATACACATACCTACGCCATTTTGGACTGTCAAAAGTGAAAGTGTTCTGTTTATGTTGCTTTGGCAACTTTTTGGCTCTTATCATGGCTCATAAGAGAAAGTCAGTCTTCAAATGGTAGAGCTTTGAAGAAGAAGAAAGCCATCACAATGAATGTCACAGTGCTACTGACATCATATGGAGAGGAGCTGTCCGCTGAGGACCTCATTCAGTTGGATAAGCAGCTGACTGAAGCGGAAGAGATAGAAACCCCAGAACCCAAGAGATTTTCTACTAAGGGTTTTCAGAAGGTTTTCTATGGTAGAGGATGGCTTGGCAAAATTTCAGGCTGAGGACTTCAGTAATAACAGACTCAATAAGGTCTACAGAGCTATTTTGGATGCCTTGCAATGCTATAGACAGATTTTGGAAGAGAAGAGGTCATCAACTTTCCAGACTATCCTGGAACAATTCTTTAAGAAGGTAGAGAGGTCTGCAACAGATCCTGTACCCTCTACATCAGCTGCTTCTCAGGATGCAACACCTGTAGTACAGGTAGGATCATCTCCAGCATCTCCTGCATGTTCCTTAACAGTCCCGATTCACCTGACCCAGTATCTCCAGCACCTTCTGCAGGTTCTCCTGCCTCTCCAGCTTCCTCTCTCCCACTTTGCAATGCCCCTCCAGTGTGCAAGCCAACCACAAGAATAAAGGTAAGGAATTTTTTTACACTCATTTTTTCCCTTTCTTCTGTTAATACAGAAGTGTACAGCACAGTATATTTATGTCCTTTTCCTTTTCCTGTGGATTAGTTGTGTTTTTATGTTCTAGATTATGATTTTACAACTGTGTTAGGGTAGGTAAGTGACTTAGGCTAGAGTGTGTTTCAACTTACACCAAAATTCAGGTTACATCACTGTTGAAGGGACGGAACTGTGTTGTAACCCGAGAACTCCCTGTATAAAGTAAAATCTCAGGCTATGTATCTTTATATAACAATATCCTAAAATAATTGTTCTCCAAGTCAAGAACTGGTACATGAATAACGTGTTCTGATTTTATTTTATTCATTTTATTTTTTTTTTAGAGAGAGGGGCAGACAGGGACAGATAGACAGGAAGGGAAAGAGATGAGAAGCATCAACTCATAGTTGGGGCACCTTAGTCATTCATTGATTGCTTTTTCATATGTGCCTTGATGGGGGGGTGGGAGAGGCTCCAGCTGAGCCAGTGACCCCTTGCCCAAGTCAGCAACCTTGGGCTCAAGCCAGTGACCTTGGGGTAATGTTTATGATCCCATGCTCAAGTTGGCGACCCTGCACTCAAGCTGCATGAGCTGGTGCTCAAGCCGTTGACCTTGAGGTTTCTAACCTGGGTCCTTAGCATTCCAGGCTGAAACTCTATCCACTGCGCTACCACCTGGTGAGGCCAATAATGCATTTTTAATGGCGAAAAGGAAATAAAGTATTTTCATCCGATCAGTCATTCCACAGTAAAGACTTCATTATACATTAATCTGGAACAAGAACTTGGATCACCATTTAGGATATTTATGCATTAAAGTTTATGTAATACACTTAACAAGTCTACAGATGCTGAAGACAAGGGTGTATTGAAGGTATTTGAAAGGAAATATATCATGTAGAAATGAAAAAATTCATTGATCATTCTAATTGGTCTTTATGAATCTAAAAATAAAAACATCTTGTAATTATGGAACAAAAAAATGGTCACCTTCTCTTTAACAAAATTATGAGCTGACAGAGTTCTCAAAAGTATTACTTTTTGATGATGTGAGTAGAAGAACAGGAAGTAATAATAAACTAGAACCTGTTAAAGATGTCTTTGAAATCCCAGAAGCTTATTTAAAGAACTGTTATAGTCCAGATTTGTACATGGCAGTTGATAAACAGCTACATTCAAAGGGCTCTGTCTTTTGGTGTATTTCCAAAATGCAGAAAAATAAGAATTCTACCATCACAAAGAAAATGAAAAGATAACCCACAGAATGGGAAAAAATATTTGCATATCTGATAAGGAACTTACAACAGAATATATAAAAACTCTCACAATGAAATAATAGAAGGAAAAAAAGCTTAATTAAAAAAGACTGACTAAGGACATAAATAAACATTTCTCCAAAGAAGATATCCAAATGGCCAACAGGCACTTGAAAAGTACCAAGTGACCCATCAATTCCATTCTAAGTACCTACCCAAGAGAAATGAAAACATGTTCATACAAATACTTGTACTGAGATGTACACAGTAACATTACTACTCATAGTAGAAACAACCCAAATATTCATTACCTGCTAAATGGATAAATAAAAGTGGTATACTCATAATGGAATGCTATTTGGCTATAAAAAGGAATGAAATATTGATACGTGCTACAACATAGACAGACATGGAAAGTATTATGCAAAGTGAAATAAACCAGCCACAAAATATAATACAGGGGTGGGCAAAAGTAGGTTCATTATTGTAATACAAATAAGTAACACAATAATAAATAATAATACAGAATAAACTGTTTCACATACTCACAACTATAAGCCTACTTTTGCCCCTCCCTCCCTATACATTGTGTGATTCAATTTACATGAACTACCCAGAATGGGCAAATTCTTGGAGACATAAAGTAGATAATCAATAGTTGCCTAGAATGGGAGGGATAATGGGTAGTAACTGCTAATGTGAAAAAGCTTCTTTTGGGGTGATAAAGATATATATATTTATTTATTTATTTATTTTATTTTTTATTTTTGTATTTTTCTGAAGTGAGAAGTGGAGGGGCAGAGAGACAGACTTCCACATGTGCCCAATCGAGATCAACCAGGCATGCCCACTAAGGACGTTGCTCTGTTGTAACCGGAGCCATTCTAGCAGCTGAGGCGGAGGCCATGGTTGGTGCCATTCTCAGCACCTGAGCCAACTTTGCTCCAATGGAGCCTTGACTGCTGGAGAGAAAGAGAGAGAGAGAGAGAGAGAGAGAGAGAGAAGAGAGGAGAGGAGAGGAGAGGAGAGGAGAGGAGAGGAGAGGAGAGGAGAGGAGAGGAGAGGAGAGGAGAGGGAAAAGGATAGAGAAGCAAATGGGTGCTTCTCCTGTGTGCCCTGGCTGGGAATCAAACCTGGGACTTCCACATGCCAGGCCAATGCTCTACCACTGAGCAAACTGGCCAGGGCTGATAAAGATATTCTTAAATTAGATTATAGTGATATTTAAACAATTCTGAAAATCTACTAAAACCCACTGAATTGTTCACTTTATATTGGTGAATTTTATGGTAAGTATATTATCTCTCCATAAAGTAGTTTGTAAAAATTTGAGTTTGCTATGTCTATATTCTTATTAATATTTGAATAAAGTGGGTTTTCACTATCCCCTTATTTTACTTCTTTAAATTATTCATTAGATGGCTTACAAATATTTATTAAGAATAAGGTCCATCAGTAAATCCCAGAGAGAAGGGGGGAGGGAGTTAGAAGGAGGGGAGTAAAGGGGGTATAAATAGGGACACAGAGGTGGGAGTGAGGGTGTTATAGTCAGTGGGACACTTGAATCCATGTAAACACAATAAATTAAATTTAATAAAAAAAATAAGGTCCATTACTACAGATGTAAATGGTGATGTCTATTTTCTAGGTATACTGAGGGTTTTAACCAATCTTCTTAAACAGACATTTAGGTTGTTAGCAATTTTTCAGTAATATAAAGTAGCTTTCAACATTTTTGTTTATATATCTTTATAGAGTTGTCAGAACATTTCCTTAAGAAATATTTGTAGATAGAAAACTCTTGGTGAAAAGGTATTTCTCCAGGGAGGCCATGCCTACTTATATTTCCAACAGCAATGTCGAAGAGGAAAGCACTAACTTTATCCTGAAAGAAAGCTTCAGAGCTTAGTAAAAAATAATCCCTAATAAGGAAAGAAGCACCTGTCACAAATGCCAAAATACATAAAACAAAAGCATCACCAAAAAAAGATGATAATAATAAAAGCCTTTCAAATAAATTAGGCTAAGCTTTCCTCTAAATCTGGGTTTAACTGACAAGAAATGGAAAATTTTATTACATGACATTTCTTAATTGTAGGTTTTAAAATGTAGGACATTTTGAATTTTCTCATAATAAACATTCACTTACAAATTACACTTATAGGCAGAATATAATAAAAATACTTATAAAAAACATATTATAGCTTTTTGGCACTCTGTGGCCATCATGGCAGTCCAGAAGAAAGGCGGCAAAAGGGGAGCCGAGAAGAAAGTGGCTGATTCGCTTTCCGAGAAAGACTGATGTGATGTGAAAGCACCAGCTACGCTCAGGATAAGGAATACTGGAAAACAGTAGCCATGAGAACTCAAGGAACCAAATCAAGTCTGATGGTTTCAAGGGTCATGTTTTAGAAGTGAGCCTCGCTGATCCACAGAATGATGAAGTCACATTTAGAAAATTCAAGCTAATTACTGATGATGCCAGGGCAAAAACTGCCTGGCTAATTTCCATGGCATGGATTTTACCAGTGACAAAATGTGCTCCATGGTCAAAAAATGTCAGACCATGACTGAAACTCATGTTGATGTCAAGACTACCAATGGTTATTTGCTTCATATATTCTGTGTCGGTTTAACTAAAAAATGCAACAATCTGATTAGGAAGATCTCTTATGCTCAGCATCAACAGGTCCACCAGAAGAAGATGATGGAAATCATGTCCCAAGAGGTACAAACGACTTGAAAGAAGTGGTCAATAAACTGATCTCCAGATAACATTGGAAAAGACAATAAAGGGTTTGCCAATCTGTTGACCCATTCCAAAATGTCTTTTTTTAAAACTTTTTTTATTTAAATTTTTAATTTATTGTGTTGACATTGTTTCATGTCCCACTCATATAACACATTCTACATACAGCACTGTGCCCCCTCATGCCCCATGCAAAGTTTCTTTCCATACTTATTTCCCTCCCTTTAGAAAAGTCAAAATGCTGAAAAAGTCCAAATTTGAACTGGGAAAACTCATGCGGCTTCATGGTGAAGGCAGCAGTTCTAGAGTGACTGGGGGTAAGACAGGTGCTCAAGTTGAATGAGCTGATGGATATGAGCCTTCAGTCCAAGAATCTGTTTAAAATTCAGACTTTTACTGGTGATAAGAAATCCTACTTGTGATAAAAATAAAAAAAATATTACAGCTCTGTGTGCTGAGGAGGCTTGGAAACAATAATCTCCCCAGTAGCAGCAAGATACCCAGGAAATAAATCTTGGTTTCTAAATACCACTTCCTCATAAAAGAAACCAGTGCTCTTTGGAGAAATGGCTGATTCTAGCACCATTTTAATATTTACAAATAAGCCTGGATATTGCCATAACTTGGAAGCAACCAAGATGTCTTTCAGTAGGTGAATGGATAAACTGTGGTATATCTATATAATGAAATATTCAATGCTAAAAAGAAATGAGATATCAAGCCATAAAAGATATGGAATAAACTTAAATGCATATTACTAAATGAAAGAAGCCAATCAGCAAAGCTTAAATATGTGCAATTCCAACTACACAACATTCTGGAAAAGGCAAAATGTTGGAGACAGTAAAAAGATCAGTGGTTGCTAGGGGTTAGCAGGGAAGGAGGGATGAACAAGAAGAGCACAGAATATTTTTAGAACAGTAAAACTATTCTATATGATACTATAATGATAGATACGTGTCATTATACACGTGTCCAAAAGGATATACAATACCAAGAGTGAACCCTGAAATAAACTACAGACTTTGAGTGATGCTAATGTGTCAGTGTATGTTCAACAATAAAAAAATTAACAGATAAATAAATAAATCTGGGTTATCCTACAGTACTGGAGAATAAAGAAGTACTCAAAAAACAAAAAGGCAGGGGTATGTTATAGGAATACAGGACTCAACTGAAAGAGTTCCCAACACTAAAACTAAAACAGTTTGAGGGGAAAATAGTAACACAGAATTGAAGTATAACCCAAACTAGAAAATAAATATATCTGAATCCATCCTGATATAAATGATTACATACATAAATAAATATACAAGAGTAAAGAGACAATAGATCTTCCTTTTATACAGAAGAATTCTGAACACTCCTACCTCTACAAGGTAGTGTTTAATTCCATCTCCCGCTTCCCAGTCCTCATTCCCACGAGTGAGGATGGGCTAGACATAGTGACTCACTTCCAAAGAACACAGTAGAGAAAGAAACAAACAGTACATTTTCAGTGGAGAAATCTGGCAAACACTACCTTATCCAAATAATGAAAATTAATATCACCATATGGATATCACATATCCTGATATCATGTGACGAGAAGAGCACTTCGCCTCTGTAATCTTCCCCCAAATCTTCGTAACTCCAGTATAATCATGAAAAAAACATCAGACAAATCCAGATTGCGATGGGATATATTTTGCAAGTCATGAACACAAGAAAAGACCGAGAAACTGTTACAGACTAGAAGAGAGGGGGAAACATACAATTGTAACATGGTACCCTCCTCAACTGGATCCTGGAAACTAAAAAAGGCATGTGGGAAATGGGTAAAATCCAAGTTGGTTAACAGTAATGTAACACTAGGTCCTTGGTTGGACAAATGTGCCATGGTAATGTGTAAGACATCACCAATGGGGTAAACTGGGGAAGAGGAATAAAAAAAGTCGACACTATTTTCGTAACTTTTCTGTATTTTAAAAATATTCAAAAATAGAAAGTCTATTAAAAAACAACAACAAAATTAACCTTTAAAATAGAGCCATAAACCCACTAAACCGACACAAATATCCTTTTGGAAAATGTTAAACTTCTAAATTTAACTACCATTTACTTCATTTTAAAAGTCTGTTACATAAAATTTAAGAAAAACAAAGCTGAAGGAAAGAAAACTAACAATTTCTTTTTAGAAATTAAATTATGCATTAATCTGAGACATGACATACTGTATATTAATAGTCCTAGAACTATGCATATTAAACTAGGAGCATTTGACTGACATTATTAGAAATACTCCATAATGCATTAAAATATGCAAGACCTCATATTCTGCCAATTTAATCTTCTCTCAAGTTTCACTGTACACTGTGTTCTGTGGTTCACTGCACTTTACTGGGGAAGAGGAAACATATTTAATCCACTACTGGTATTATAAAAAAGAAACCAACGTTTCATAAATTTACACTTCTCATGTATCATGACACTTCTGAGGGGAAGATACTTTGCCTTTCACTTTATAGATAAAATAAATGAATGCTGAAAGGCTGTTAAAAAAGATATAAGGCCAAAAGGTAGACAACATCTCCTTTCAATGTAATGTGGGACACAGACCCACTTAGAGGTTATTTAATTACTTAGGGGAAGGGACTTTGCTCAATTATTCTATTTACTATTGAATTAAATATCCCAGATTAACTCAAGTTATATGTTAACTTGTAGATTATGTCCAATAGAACTGTAAATCACTTCTGTCAGGTAGAAGGCAAAATTTCAAAGTTTAGGGTTTACTGGTGTGTGGGACATTAACCAGTTTGTAACTAACCTAGCAATCTTCTTATAAAATTCCTTTATTAAGTTGCCTATGAATACACAGCTCCTCAAATGCTCTTTGAATCAGACTTACTATTTTATTTGTTCCCTCAATAATTAATGAATTGAAAAAATATTTGATACATGTTAACTTTACATTTGTGTAAATCATATTTTATTTTTTAAAATTACACTTTGACCGGAAAAAAAACTAGTCAATTACTGGAGGCAAGGATATATAACGGGGTAAAGACAGTCGACAGTCTCTTCAATAAGTGGTGTTGGGAAAACTGGACAGTTACATGAGAAAAATGAAACTGGGTCATTTTCTTAGACCATATACAAAAATAAACTCAAAATGAATTAAAGGCTTAAATGTGAGACCTGAAACCACAAAACTCTTAGAAGAAAACATAGGCAGTAAACTCTTTGATACCACTCTTGGCAGTAATTTTTTGGATATGTCTCTTTGAGCAGGGAAAACAAAAGAAAAAATAAGCAAATGGAAGTACAACAAACTAAAAAGTTTCGGCACAGTGAAGAAAACTATAAACAAAACAAAAAGACATCCTATGGAATGGAAGAAGATATTCAGCAATGATACAATACACTGAAGGATTACTATCCAAAATATATTAAGAACACCAAAACAAACAAATAGACAAAAAACAAAACCCTCTAATAATGCAATTAAAAAATGGGCAAAAGACCTGAATAGACATTTCTCCAGAGAGAACATACAGATGGCTAAGAGACATATGAAAGAATGCTCAACATCACTAGTGATCAGGAAATGCAAATTAAAACCACATGAGATATCATCTCATACCAGTCAGAATGGTGCTCATCAATAAATCCACAAACAACAAGTGTTGGTGAGGGTGTGGAGAATGGAAACCCTCATGCACTGTTGGTGGAATTGTAAATTAGTGCAGCCACTATGGAAAAAATTATAGTATGGAGATTCCTCAAAAAGTAAAAACAGAACTTCCATGTAAATTAGCAATTCTATTTACAGGTATTTATCCAAAGAAAACAAAGGCATTAATATAAAAATATATTTGTGCCCCTATATTCACTGCAGCATTGCTAGTAACGGCCAAGACACGGAAGCAACATAACTGTCCATGAACAGATGAATGGATAAACAAGAGGTGATATATATATAGGGGTGGGAAAAAGCATGTCTACAGTAATTAATAAATTTGATTTACAATAATTAATAAATAACAGAAGAATAAACTGTGTTCTGCCTACTCACAACTTGAAACTTACTTTTGCCCACCCCTGTAAAATACACACGATGAAACAGCAGTAAAAAAAAATGAAATCTTGCCATTTATAACAACATGGACAGACTCAGAGGGTATTAAGCTAAGTGAAATAAGTCAAACAAAGAAAGACAAAAAAAAAGACAAAATATGATTTCACTTAAATAGAGATTATAAAAAAACAAGAATAAACAGAAACAGACCCATATATACACAGAACAACCTGACTGTTGCCGGTGTGTGTGTGTGTGTGTGTGTGTGTGTGTGTGTGTGTGTGTGTGTGTGTGTGTAAAGGGATAAATAACATTTTACAAAGTTAACATACTCTCCATGACATGCCTGACAAGGCCTTTTCCACACACAGCTCTGCAGATCCTACAATCTCACAGATCATTATGATTATAGTTTTTCTATATAGTATTCTAATGATATTGTCAATTATTTGGTTATTGGAATTGTCAAATAACATGCTTCTGTCTTAAAAGATAAATCAGAAAAGAATCTAAGTAAAGTATATGTTATTTGCAAAACCATCTTTATTTTACCATTGACTTTTCATCCTAACAATAAAGTATGTAAAAAATTAACATGAACAATTTTCTATTATGCTTCCCCTGAATTTTCCAACTTGTACATTTTAACAATAGGAAACACATAATGAGTCCCTTTTTTTGCTGTAGCTTTTCTTCAAAAGATTTTTAAGTCTCAACCTCTACATGAGAAAAAATAGATATAAAAGAGACTTAGTACTTGTTGAGTCAGCATGAAGAAATTACCTATAGAATCACAGAATATAAGATTTAGACAGGACTTTAAAATCCTGCTTAATCACCTGTTTTAAAGAAAAGCAAAGTTGGGCCAAAAGAAGCATAATGCCTTTCTAAGAATTTTAGAGTTGCTAAAATTAATGCCACCCAACTTTTTAATTTGTCACTTGTCTCTCATGGTTCCTTTAAGGTCAATTTTCTTTATGGAAACCAATTATTTAAAATATTTTTCTTTTTCAGTGGGAGAAGGGGACATAGTGAGACAGATTCCAGCATGTGCCTGGACTGGGATCCCCCTGGCAACACCTGTCTGTGGCCAATGCTTGAATCAAGTGAACTCTTTTTAGCACCTAAGGCTGATGCTCAGGCCAACAAGCTATCCTCAGTGCCTGGGATCGCTCAAATCAATCAAGGGAGAAGAGGAGAAGAGGAAGAGAATGGGGAGAGGGAGGGAAAGAGAATTATGGGAGGGGCAGAAAATGAAGGGAGGGGGAGTGAGTGGGGAGCAGGGAGAGAGAGTGGTAGGGAGGGGGAGAGAAGCAGATGGTTGCTTCTCTTGTGTGCCCTGACTGGGAATCAAACCTGGCCGATGCTCTATCTACTGAGAAAACCAGCCAGGGTAATATTTTTCTTCTACTTGTTTCAAGTACCTTTCTTTCTTTAATGAAATGGGCTATATTTCATTATAGCTGTGAACTATAACCTTATTTTCATAATATGATTAATTATATTTAAATTTTCATTATAAAAATAGGTTAGTAAAGTTTTTAAAAAATCACAACTTCACCCTGCCTAGGTAGCTCAGTTAATTATAGTGTGGTCCCAATACACCAAGGTTGCGGGTTTGATCCCTAATCAAGGTAAATACAAGAATCAACCCATGAATACATAAATGAGTGGAACAACAACAGGTTGATGTTCTTTTCTCTCTCAAATAATAAAAAAATTACAACTTCATATTTCCAGTGTTACATTTTTCACTAAAAACAAAAGTCAACATTAATATGATTTTTTTTTAAGTAAGAAACTTGGATGTTGTCACATCAATCTAAATATACTTTTGCTAAATCCAAGTGGACTAATCATAAACACTAATTTTACTTTTTAGGTTTTAGCACTGGGAAAGGAAGCATCATTTCACTCTCACCCAGTTAAAAAGCAGTAGTCCATTAAAGCAAAAGAGAAGAGAAAGTGACATACCCTGACATCACTTCCAGGTGCAGCTGTCCCGAGACAGTCAGGAAAGCAGGAACATTGAAGAAACTCTCTTCAGGTACCTTTATTTTGCTTGAAGGCTGCAGATGAAAAACACAAGCCACAAAAAGCAATTACATACTTTGCTTTGCCTTTCACATTCGTATACATGCCACAACTAAAAATCAAAATCCAATTAAACAATGTGATGCCAGGCCGTTCTCATAAAAATACAGTTCTTGGCCCTGGCCAGTTGGCTCAGTGGTAGAGCGTCGGCCTGGCGTGCAGGAGTCCCGGGTTCGATTACCGGCCAGGGCACACAGGAGAAGCGCCCATCTGCTTCTCCACCCCTCCCCCTCTCCTTCCTCTCTATCTCTCTCTTCCCCTCCTGCAGCCGAGGCTCCACTGGAGCAAAAGATGGCCCGGGCGCTGAGGATGGCTCTGTGGCCTCTGCCTCAGGCACTAGAATGGCTCTGGATGCGACAGAGCGACACCCCAGAGGGGCAGAGCATCGCCCCCTGGTGGGCATGCCAGGTGGATCCCGGTCGGGTGCATGCGGGAATCTGTCTGACTGCCTCCCCGTTTCCAGCTTCGGAAAAATGAAAAAAAAAAAAAAAATACAGTTCTCAGTACATACCTAAAAGAGAAAATGCCTGCTTGGGAAGTGCTTAGGTCAAGGGACTTTGTTCCATATTTTCAAAACATACAACAAACAAAGGACAAAGTACTTTTGTCACAAAATAAACTCCCTAAAAACGGATTGTGATTGAGGGGCAAATCAAGGCAAGAGATTATGAATCAAAATTTTAAATGTGAATTATAGAATCTCTTAAAATTTTGATCCATGATTAAGATTTAGTTTTCTTAAGGGACTGACCTCTAAAACTGTAATTACTAAATTAGACTGCTCACAAAAATTAAGGGATATTTTAAAAATGAATATGAAGTGATAAAATATCCCCTAATTTTTGTGAGCAGTATATTAATAATAATGTTATTAATACCGATTTTTAGAAACAGGAAAACTAACTAGATTTAAGATCTTTATGAACTTACAATATAGATATGGAGATTATTCCATTTGAAATGGGTAGCAAATAAACTAGCTAACATTTATAACAGTTAAGCTATAACATTATTTGTAGATCAAACAATTTAAATAGTATAATTAGGAAAGTTTCTGGATCAAGTTATGGCTATCTTTTTATTAAGTTTTTTTTTATTATTGTGTTAACATGGATTCAAGTGTCCCACTCAATATAACACCCTCATCCCCCCAATAACATGCCCCCCGTTACACCCCATTGTCCCCTCCCTCGGGCCCTTCCCCATGCTCTCTCAAGTTATGACTATTACACCTATGTTTTTTCTGGAAAGTAGCTAGCTAATTTACCAACTATTATATTTCAAATTGTATATTTATTTGAAAATGTTTTAGAGTAATAGTGCAGTTACTGTAAAAACAAAAAAGTCAATTTTAAATACGCACTGGAACAGCATTTTTGAACTGCCAGTCCATAGACTGGTCTGCCAGAATTTTGTGCCAGTCCGCAAAATAGTTAACCACCCTGATGTTGTATGATGATTACAGAACCAATGATTTAGTTGTATTTGCTTATGCTCAGAGTGATTTCTGTCTTAGCAGTCTCAGAAAGAATTCTCCTATTTTCACCACTCCCCAAGTGTAAAAAGATTGAATTCACTGCAACAGAGGATATAAGACTCCTTCTAAGAGACTTAGTACCAAATCCTGAATTACAGAAACACATGAAATGAAATGAAGGTATCTTATTTAATTCCATTGGTTGTTCTAAAAATATTGGATATCATGTATAGGTATATAGGAGTATTAATGAGAAATCTAGTATAAAAATTACCAATTTAAATCATTCACTCATATTGTAATTGCCTATAATTTTTCAAACCTACTTTGATATTGGTTCTAAATGTCCTATCATTGCTTTTTTTATAATGATAATATAATTATATTAAGTGCACCAAATTTTAGATTTTCTTCAAATATATATCAATTTATTTTTTAATTAAGTTTTTTTTGGTGACATTGGTTAATAAAATAATACAGATTTCAAGTATACTATTATTGCTTTTTAAAAATCCATCTTTCACCTGACCTGTGGTGGCACAGTGGATAGAGCATCGACCTGGAATGCTGAGGTTGCTGGTTCTAAACCCTGGGCTTACCCAGTCAAGGTACATATGGGAGTTGATGCTTCCTGCTCCTCCCCCCTTTCTTTTTCCCTCTCTCCTCTAAAATGAATAACTAAATAAAAATAATTAAAAATCCATCTTTAAATCCTATAATCACTTACAGAATATTGTTTTCAAGGACTTAAGTACTAAAGACTAAACTATTTTACCTGACATGTGTTAGGATTTAAAAATATATGTTCTCTGATATTTCTTCACTATTTATTAAATAACTATTTTTCAAATAAGGTACTGTACATATAAGAATACTATACTTTCTCCTTTCCTTAACCTCTTTAGTCTATGATATGTATTGGAGTGTCTTGACTTCTCTTTTCCTGTATATATAAAAAAGTCTAGTTTCTATGACTAGATTATAGTCTTTCAATATTAGCATTTGTACGAAATGATCTCTGATCATTTTAGATCCCTTAAATCTAAATTATACAAAATAAGTATAAACACAGCACTATTTCACTATGTCTTCCAGTGTCATATGTAGTATGTATTTACATACTGACATTCATACTACTTCTTTATGAATTACTTACTTTATTTCTCCTTTATATTAAATTGTTTTATATTAAGATTTCTGTGTATATTAAGTTATAGTACCTATTAGTTTCATTTCAGGATATTTAAAGGGCATTATCAAATATTTGTTTTGGCCCTGGCCGGTTGGCTCAGTGGTGGAGCGTTGGCATGGCGGGCGGGAGTCCCGGGTTCGATTCCCGGCCAGGGCACACAAGAGAAGCGCCCATCTGCTTCTCCATCCCTCCCCCTCTCCTTCCTCTCTGTCTCTCTCTTCCCTTCCTGCAGCCAAGGCTCCATTGGAGCAAAGTTTGCCCGGGCGCTGAGGATGGCTCTGTGGCCTCTGCCTCAGGCGCTAGGATGGCTCTGGATGCAACAGAGCGATGCCCCAGATGGGCAGAGCATCGCCCCCTGGTGGGTATGCCGGGTGGATCCTGGTCGGGCGCATGCAGGAGTCTGTCTGACTGCCTCCCCATTTCCAGCTTCGGAAAAATGCAAGGGAAAAGGGGGGAAAATATTTGTTTTGAAATATAATTGCTGGCCCTGGTCGGTTGGCTCAGTGGACAGAGCATTGGCCCAGTGTGTAGTCCTGGGTTTGATCCCAGTCAGGGCACACAAGAGAGGCGACCATCTGCTTCTCTTCCACTCCCTCCCCTCGTTCTCTCTCTCTTCCCCTCCCACAGCCAGTCACTTGACTGGTTTGAGCATCTGCCCCAGGACCTGAGGATGGCTCAGCTGACTGGAGCATTGGCCTCAGATGGGGGTTACAGGTGGATCCTGGTCAGGGCACATGTGGGAGTCTGTCTATCTCTTCTCCTCTCAGTTAAAAAAAAAAGTAATTGCTGAGAGCTATGTCAGCAATAATGGTGGGGAATAAGTAGTTCCAAAAGTCTGTCCCTCCACAGAAAAACTTGAAATAATGATTAAACCCATCAAAATCAACTATAGGAACTCTGGAAAATAGTCAAAGGTTTATAGTAACCAAACAAATGCTGAATTAAGAGGAAATTTTCAAATGGTAGATAGACTTCATCCAACAACAGCAGATTGCATATTCTCAAGTACACATGGTACATTGTCCAGGACAGACCATATACTAGGACATAAAACAAGTCTAAGTAAATTTAAAAAGATTGAAGTGATACAAATTATCTTTTTTGACTAAGATGAAATGAAATTAGAAATGTGAAATGGTGCAGTAATTGGTATAACAATTTTGGTGGTTCCTTAAAAAGATAAAAAATAACTGTAATGACCTACCAATTCTACTAGGTATAATCCCTAAAAGAATTAAACTTAGGTATTCAAAGAAATACTTGTACATTAATGCTCATAACAGCATTAATCATAATAGCCATTAATCACATGTTCCTCAATAGATAAATGATAAACAAAATGTAATATATCCAAACAATGGAATAATATTCAGTCATAAAATGGAATGAAGTACTTATGCTAAAACATGGATGAACCTTGAAAATATTATACGAAGTAAAAAAAAGATATAAAAGGCCACATATAGCCCTGGCTGGTTGGCTCAGTGGTAGAGTGCTGGCCCAAAGTGTGGAAGTCCCGGGTTCAATTCCCAGCCAGGATGAGCATCTATCTGCTTCTCCACCCTTCCACCTCTCCTTTCTCTCTATCTCTATTGCTACCCCCATCCTCCTGCAGCCGAGGCTCTATTGAAGCAAATTTGGCCCAGGTGCTGAGGATGACTCCATGGCCTTCGCCCCAGGTGCTAGAATAGCAAGGGAGCAATGGCCCAGATGGGCAAAGCATTGCCCCCTTGTGGGCATGCTGGGTGGATCCTGGCCGGGCACATGTAGGAGTCTGTCTCTCAGCCTCCCCTCTTCTCACTTCAGAAAAATAACCGCCCCTCCCAAAAGGCCACATATTGTAAGAACCTATTTATATGAAATATCTGGAATAGATAAATCCATAGAGACTGATTAGTGAGAACAATGGTTTGGGGGAAGGGGAAATGGGAAGTGATTATTACTTAACGCGCATGGGGTTTTCTTTTGGAGTAATAAAAATGTGAAACTTCATAGAGGTAGTAGTCATATAACATTGTAAACATATTAAATGCCACTGAACTGTATACTGTAAAATGGTTAATTTTATGTTACAGGAGTTTCACTTCAATTTTTAAAAAAGCATATATAAACAAGTAATTATAGGATCTGACAGGTTCAAAAACTACTAACATAGGATTGTTAATTTAACATTTGTAATCTTAGATACTTGTTAGTAGTAAAGAAAGTATAAAATACATGAATTAATCATCCAACTTTGTGACTTTGCCAGTGGTTAAGAATTTTTTTAAGAAGATCCTCAAACTGCAAATGGTAAATTGAAAAACTGACAAATCTGACTACATTAAAATTAAGAATTTCTATTTCATAAGGAAAATAAAGGCAAAATTAACAGAATGACAGATTTACAATAAACTATTTTTAACATCTAAAATTGACAAGTAGTCAATAGACAGAATAAACAAAGTACCTTCTGCCAAGGAAATAATAATGAAAAAATTAGGTGCTCCCCAACTGGGCAAGAGATACAATTCACAGAAAAAGCAGATTCACAGAAAGAAAGATCCAAATGGCTAAGATATATAAGGAAATACTCTAACTCACTATGAATAAGACAAATGCAAAGTACAACAAGCATTTAAAAAATTCATTACATATGTCAAATTGACAAAGATTTCCATGATGTGCCTCAAGATTCTGTTACTGGTTTACTCAATAAACCACTAGGCTAGATGCGGATGTGAAGAGATTTAGCAAATTTAATTAAAGTTCCAAATCAGGTGGCTTCAAGATTTGGAGGTTTTTGGGTATTCTTGACATAATTATCTGAGTCCTTTAAAAGAAGAAAGTTTTCTACAGCTGGTTGCAGAAGAGGAACTAAGAGGTTAGAAGCAGGAGAAGGATCTAACTTGCTGTTGCAGGCTTGAAGATCAAGAAGGACACACAGAAAGGTCCTCAGAGCAGTTCTAGGAACTGAAAGCAATCTGGCCAGCAGCCAGCAACAAAATGAGAACTTCAGTCCTACAGCTACAAAGTACTAAATTCTGCATATAGCAATAATGATTTTGTAAGAGAACCTCAAGCTCCAGATAAGAATGCTGACATGTTTTTTCAGCCTTATAAAACCCTGAGTAGAACCCAGCCACAGCATCCTGACTATTGACTAATAGAACTGTGACAGTTGTTTTTAGTCACTAAGTTTTGTTACAAATCAATCAAAAACTAATTCACAGGGAAACAGAAACTCTCAGTTAATGCCAGTAGAGTGTAAATAGGTACCACTATTCTGGAGACCACAGTGAAATTAAGAGTGTAAATGCAATATGACCTAGGAATTCCACTCTTCGATATATATTCTAGAGAAACTTTCATACAAATCTTTCAGAGAATATATAAAACTATTTTTTACAGTATTTTTTTTCTGGTTTAACAGAATTGAAAACCTAAGGGCTTATTACTAGAAGACTAAGTAAAATGTAGCAAACAAATATGATTCAATATTTTGTAGACATGAGAAACAACAAATAGATGGACCTATAGCAACGTAGATGGAATTTCAAAACAAAGAGTTCAATGAAAAAAGTAAGAAACAGGCCCTGGCCGGTTGGCTCAGTGGTAGAGTGTCAGCCTGGCATGAAGGAGTCCCAGGTTCGATGCCTGGCCAGGGCACACAGGAGAAGCACCCATCTGCTTCTCCACCCCTCCCCCTCTCCCTCCCTTCTCTCTGTCTCTCTCTTCCCCTCCCGCAGCCAAGGTTCCATTGGAGCAAAGTTGGCCCGGGTGCTGAGGATGGCTCTGTGGCCTCTGACTCAGGCGCTAGAATGGCTCTGGTTGCAACAGAGCGACACCCTAGATGGGCAGAGCATTGCCCCCTGGTGGGCGTGCTGGGTGGATACCGGTTGGGCGCATGCGGGAGTCTGTCTGACCGCCTCCCCATTTCCAACTTCGGAAAAATACAAAAAAAAACCAAAAAACAAAAAATGAAAATAAGAAAAAAAAAGTAAGAAACAAAACAAGATACATATCATTAATGTAAAATAAAAATGTAGATTTCCTGGGATGACATCAGAGTAATGGCAGCGTGAGAGATACTCCTGATTTCTCCCCTTGAAATTTCAACAAATTGAACAACTATAACGCAGCCAAGAAACTCCAGCTGGACTTGCAGGTGTGCCTGAAATATCCACACACCCAGTGGACTAAAGGTGGGATGGGATGAAAAGGGGGGCAGAAGATAAAACATATTTGTGGTAGGCTTTGGAGAGGAGAGGAGATAAACTTGGAGTGACTGGTTTTTTTTTCTTTGCTGGATTATGAGGAGGAGGGAAGCTCCAGGCTCTCTGGATTTTGTCTGATGGGTATGGAGAAGGAAATTTAGGAGAGACTGGGTCTTCTTCTCCTGGAAGGAGCAGTGAGACAGAGAGGCAGAGGGGGAGATAAATCAAAGCAGCCAGAGCACGGAGTCACAGCCAGTGTTCTCATTTTCTGCCTGTAGCCTGCAATCAGTAGAGACAGAAAAAGCTAAAGTGAAGCCCTCCCTCACCTGGGAGGCCCTCCCTCCCAGGTCCCGCCTCCCTTACCTCACAGTACTTAGAGAGGCAGAGACAAAGAACACAGCTAGCTCTCCAGAGCCACTCTCTTCCCTGAAGAACAGAGGTGCTCCATGTTCAGTCCCCAGGTCTGTTCAGACATGGGTAGGAGAACCTGGAAGCCAGAGATTGCCATTGCTAGAGGCATAAAGCTAGAAAACCGGAACAGTAAAGCTGAAGTGTAAGGCCGAAGTTGTAAGCCCTCACAACACATGCCTCACCCACCAATGTGACTGCAGGCCCCACTTACATCATTGCCACAGCAACATCTCAGCAGAGGACAGCCCAGGAACTTTATAGAGCTAAGAGTTGTAATACAGTGACATCTACTGGAAAAAAACCTCTCAAAACTGAAATTTATTTTTCCTTTTATCCCTTTTTTATATTTTTTTCTCTTTTGAATTTCATTTTCTTTAATTTTTATATTTCTTATTCTTATAGAATGTGGGTGTTTTGTTTTTTACTTTTTTTTAGCCTTTTTCCCTGTCATAATTTAAAAAATTTTTAATTATACTTTATTTTAATTTTTCATTTTTTAGTTGTTTTATTTGTTAGAGTTCTTAACAATGCCACTCTCAAATGCCATCAAGAAAGAAGAAATTGAATACCATGGCTACACAAGACAGAGATGTAGTTCAGAAAGAAAATGAAAAATATCCAGAAAAAAATCTCAATCACATGGAAACCTTGGAGTAAATTATAAGGAATTCAAAATTGAAGTTCTGAAAATATTCAATGAGATGCAAGAAGACAACAGGCAACTTAATGAGCTCAAACAAATTAATGAACAAAATGAACACCTCACCAAGGAGACTGAAACTTTAAAAACAGAGATGAAGAACTCAATACACAAATTGAAGACTGAGTAGCAAGGTTAGCTAATAGAACAAGCCAGATAGAAGAAAGAATCAGTGACATCAAAGACAGGCAACCAGAGATGCTACAGAGAGAAGTGGATAGAGACTCACAAACTAAAAAAACCAAGAGAGTTCTACAAGAATTGTCTGATCCACCAGAAAGAGCAATATAAGAATAATGAGTATATGAGAAAAAGAAGAGAGGAAAAGGGAATGGAGAGCCTATTTAAACAAATAATTGATGAGAATTTCCCAAGCCTATGGAAAGAGAGCCTCGAATCCAAGAAGCAAAAAGAATGGCAAGTTACCTCAACCCAAACATACCTACTCCAAGGCACATCATAACAAAATTGTCAAAAATCAATGACAAAGAAAGAATCCTCAAGGCAACTAGGGAAAAGAAGAACATAACATAAAGGAAAACCTATTAGGTTATCATCAGACTTCTTAGCAGAAACTCTACAAGCCAGAAGAGAGTGGACCTAAACATTTAAAGTACTGAAAGAGAGGAATTGCCAGCCAATAATACTATATCCATCAAAGTTATCCTTCAAATATGAAGGAGAAATAAAAACTTTTGTGGACATACAGAAGCTGAGGGAATTGACTACCAGAAGCAGGAAGTACTCAAGGGGGTTATTCAACAAGATACAAAGAACAAAACAAATCAAAACTATAAGTAAAAGCTCCAACAAGGTCACAATAAAAACAAGGATAACCTGTGACAACAATAACATAAAAGAGAAGATAAAGATCTGCAGTAGCAAAGGAGGATATAGTGCAGAAGCTCTCATAAGACAAAGGACTCCTGTATATACAAACATTTTTCTCTTAATAACCTAATGGTAACCAGCCCGAAAAAGCCACCACTGAAACACAAAGCTTAAAAAAAGAAGAAACAGGAAAGAAGCATGGAATACCACCAAACAAACAAACAAACAAAAAACCTGACAGAAGCACAAAAGAAAAGAACCAAACAAGACACACAGCTACCAGAAAACAAAACATAAAATGGCTATAGGAAATCTTCAAGTGTCAATAATTACCCTAAATGTAAATTGACTGAACTCACCAATAAAGAGGCACAGAGTATCAGATTTGATCAAAAAGCAAAATCCAACCATATGCTGACTTCAAGAAATACATCTGGTCATAGAAATGGCACCATGAGGACACGGACCGAAAAATCTCCCCCAAATTTCAACAAGTTCAACAACCAGAGACAGAAAAATCTATCCTTGGAGCATCCGAGAGTTTCACACCCTGAAGGCGAAATAGGATCGAGTGAAAAATTGGCTAAATATATGACCAATCCTGAGGGAAATAAGTCAGACAAAGAAACTCTCTGCCTTCCTCACTAACCTGAGCAAAGGCTGCTTTCACTTGGAACTGAGAGTCGGGAGGAGCTAGGGGTGTGGAGGTAGCTAGGCTGATCAACAAGACCACTCTCAAATGCCATTAAGAAAAAGGAAATCAAATATCATGGCTCAAGGCAGCCAGGGAAAAGAAGAATACAACATATAAAGGAAGTCCTATTAGATTATCATCAGATTTTTCAGCAGAAACTCTACAAACTAGAAGAGATTGGACCCCAATATTTAAAGTCCTGAAAGAGAGGAACTTTCAGCCAAGAATACTATACCAATCAAAGTTATCCTTTAAGTACAAAGGAGAAATAAAAACATTCACAAATACAGAAAAGATGAGGGAATTTATCATCAGAAAACCCCCACTCCAGGAAATACTAAAGGGGGTTTTCCAACCAGATCCAAAGAACAAAACAAAACAAAAACACAAGTAAAAGCTCCACCAAGAACACAATAAAACCAAATTTAAACTTGACAAGCAAAAAAAAAAAAAAAAAAAAAAAAGGGGGGGAGAGGACAGAGATTAACAGTAGCAAAAGATGATGAAGTGCAGAAACACTCGCAAGATAGGGTACTACAATGAATATGGTAGGTACCCTTTTCATTACTTAATGGTAGCCACCCTTGAAAAAACCACCACAAAAGCACATGACTTAAAAAAGGTAGCAACAGAGGAAAGAAGTATAGAATACAAACAAACAAAAACAAATGATAGAAAAACAAAAGAGAAGAATCAAACAAGATACAAAACTAACAGAAAGCAATTTATAAAATGGCAATAGGGAATCCACAAGTGTCAATAATTACACTAAACGTAAATGGATTAAACTCACCAATAAAAAGACACAGAGTAGCAGAATGGATTAAAAAAGAAAATCCAACTGTATGCTGCCTATAAGAAACACATCTAAGCAACAAGGATAAAAACAAATTCAAAGTGAAAGGCTGGAAAACAATAGTCCAAGCAAATAACATCCAAAAAAAGCAGGCATAGCAATCCTCATATCTAATAATGCTGACTACAAGACAGCAAAAGTACTCAAGAGTCAAAAATGGTCATTTCATAATGATTAAGGGGATGCTGAATCAAGAAGACATGCCAATCCTTAATATATATGCACCAAACCAAAGAGCACCAAAATAGATAAGACAGCTACTTATTGACCTAAAAACAAAAACTGACAAAAATACAATCATACTTGGAGACCTCAATACACCGCTGATGGCTCTAGATCGGTCATCCAAATAGAAAATCAATAAAGATATACTGGCCTTAAACGAAACACTAGAGAATCTGGATATGATAGACATCTATAGAACACTTCATCCCAAAGTGACAGAGTATACATTTTTCTCTACTGTACATGGAACATTCTCAAGAATTGAACATATGTTGGGCCAAAAATATAACATCAGCAAATTCAGAAAAATTGAAATTATACCAAGCATATTTTCTGATCATAAAGCCTTGAAACTAGAATTCAACTGCAAAAAAGGGAAAAAACTCCACAAAAATGTGGAAACTAAACAATATACTTTTAAAAAATGAATGGGTCAAAGAAGAAATAAATGCAGAGATCAAAAGATATATACAGACAAATGAAAATGACAATACGACATGTCAGAATCTCTGGGATGCAGCAAAAGCAGTGATAAGAGGGAAGTTCATATCACTTCAGGCTTATATGAACAAGCAAGAGAGAGTCCAAGTGAACTACTTAACTTCATACTTTAAGGAACTGGAAAAAGAAGAACAAAAACAACCCAAAACCAGCTGAAGAAAGGAGATAATAAAAATCAGACCAGAAATAAATGAAATAGAAAACAGAAAAACTATAGAAAAAAATTAATAGAACAAGGAGCTGGTTCTTTGAAAAGATCAACAAAATTACAAACCCCTGGCAAGACTTACCAAGGAAAAAAGAGAAAGAACTCATATAAACAAAATCTAAAATGAAAGAGGAGAAATCACCACGGACATCGTAGATATACAAAGAATTATTGTAGATTACTATGAAAAACTTTATGCCACTAAATTCAACAACCTAGAAGAAATGGATAAATTCCTAGAACAATACAACCTTCCTAGACTGAGTCATGAAGAAGCAGAAAGCCTAAACAGACCTATTAGTAGAGAAGAAATAGAAAAAAACATTAAAAACCTCCCCAAAAATAAAAGTCGAGGCCCAGACGGCTATACTAGTGAATTCTATCAAACATTCAAAGAAGACTTGGTTCCTATTCTACTCAAAGTCTTCCAAAAAAGTGAAGAAGAAGCAATACTTCCAAACACATTTTATGAGGCCAACATAACCCTCAAACCGAAACCTGGCAAGGATGGCACAAAAAAAGAAAATTACAGACCAATATCTCTAATGAATACAGATGCTAAAATATTAAACAAAATACTGGCAAATCGAATACAACAACATATTAAAAAAATAATACATCATGATCAAGTGGGATTCATCCCAGAATCTCAAGGATGGTTCAACATACGTAAAACGGTTAACGCAATACACCATATCAACAAAACAAAGAACAAAAACCGCATGATCTTATCAATAGATGCAGAAAAGGTTTTTGATAAAATACAACACAACTTTATGTTTAAGACACTCAACAAAATGGGTATAGAAGGAAAATATCACAACATGATAAAGGCCATATATGATAAACCATCAGCCAACATCATATTAAATGGCATAAAACTGAGGACTTTCCACCTTAAATCAGGAACAAGACAGGGTTGTCCACTCTCTCCACTCTTATTTAACGTGGTGCTAGAAGTTCTGGCCAGAGCAATCAGACAAGACAAAGAAATAAAAGGCATCTATATCAGAAAAGAAGAAGTAAAGGTATCACTTTTTGCAGATGATATGATCCTATACATCAAAAACCCCAAAGCCTCCACAAAAAGATTACTAGAAACAATAAGCCAATACAGTAAGGTCGCAGGATACAAAATTAACATACAAAAGTCCATAGCCTTTCTATATGCCAACAATGAAATATTATAAAACAAACTAAAAAAAATAATCCCCTTCACGATTGCAACAAAAAAAATAAAATGCCTAGGAATAAACATAACAAAGAATGTAAAGGACTTATATAATGAAAACTACAAAGCATTGTTAAGGGAAATCGAAAAAGATACAATGAGATGGAAAAATATTCCTTGTTCATGGATAGGAAGAATAAATATAATCAAAACGGCCATATTATCCAAAGCAATATATAAATTTAATGCAATTCCCATCAAAATTCCTATGACATTCTTTAAAGAAATGGAACAAAAAATCATCAGATTTATATGGAACTATAAAAAACCCCGATTAGCCAAAGCAATCCTAAGGAAAAAGAATGAAGCTGGGGGCATTACAATACCTGACTTCAAACTAATATATAATAGGGCCACGACAATCAAAACAGCATGGTATTGGCAGAAAAGTAGACACTCAGACCAATGGAACAGAATAGAAAGTCCAGAAATAAAACCACATATATATGGTCAAATAATCTTTGATAAAGGGGCCAACAACACACAATGGAGAAAAGAAAGCCTCTTCAACAAATGGTACTGGGAAAACTGGAAAGCCACATGCAAAAGAATGAAACTCGACTACAGCTTGTCCCCTTGTACGAAAATTAATTCAAAATGTATCAAAGACCTAAATATAAGACCTTAAACAATAAAGTACATAGAAGAAGATATAGGTACTAAACTCATGAACCTGGATTTTAAAGAGCATTTTTTGAATTTGACTCCAAAGGCAAGAGAAGTGAAGGCAAAGATAAATGAATGGGACTACATCAGACTAAAAAGTTTTTGCTTAGCAAGAGAACTGACAACAAAATAAACAAACAGCCAACTAAATGGAAAATTATATTTTCAAACAACAGCTCAGATAAGGGCCTAATATCCAAAATATACAAAGAACTTATAAAACTCAACAACAAACAAACAACCCAATAAAAAAATGGGAAGAGGACATGAACAGACACTTCTCCCAGGAAGAAATACAAATGGCCAACAGATATATGAAGAAATGCTCATCCTCATTAGTTATTAGAGAAATGCAAATCAAAACTACAATGCGATACCTCCTCACACCTGTTAGATTAGCTATTATCAATAAGACAGGTAATAGCAAATGCTGGAGAAGCTGTGGAGAAAAAGGAACCCTCATTCACTGTTGGTGGGACTGTTAAGTAGTGCAGCCATTATGGAAGAAAGTATGGTGGTTCCTCAAAAAACTGCAAATAGAACTACCTTATGACCCAGCAATCCCTCTACTGGGTATATACCCCCAAAACTCAGAAACATTGATACGTAAAGACACATGTAGCCCCATGTTCACTGCAGCATTGTTCACAGTGGCCAAGACATGGAAACAACCAAAAACCCTTCAATAGAAGACTGGATAAAGAAGATGTGGCACATATACACTATGGAATACTACTCAGCCATAAGAAATGATGACATCGGATCATTTACAACAAAATAGTGGGATCTTGATAACATTATATGGAGCGAAATCAGAAAAAACCAAGAACTACATGATTCCATACATTGGTGGGACATAAAAACGAGACTAAGAGACATGGACAAGAGTGTGGTGGTTACCGGGGGTGGGGGTGGGGCGCAGGAGGAAAGGA
Source organism: Saccopteryx bilineata (assembly GCF_036850765.1). NCBI lineage: Eukaryota > Metazoa > Chordata > Mammalia > Chiroptera > Emballonuridae > Saccopteryx > Saccopteryx bilineata. The sequence continues at coordinate 342,317,455 of NC_089490.1, read as the reverse complement.
GGAGAGGGGGAGGGGCACAAAGAAAACTAGATAAAAGGTGACGGAGGACAATCTGACTTTGGGTGATGGGTATGCAACATAAGTGAATGACAAGATAATCTGGACATGTTTTCTTTGAATATATGTACCCTGATTTATTGATGTCACCCCATTAACATTAATAAAAATTCATAGCCCTGGCCAGTTGGCTCAGCGGTAGAGCGTCGGCCTAGCGTGCGGAGGACCCGGGTTCGATTCCCGGCCAGGGCACATAGGAGAAGCGCCCATTTGCTTCTCCACCCCTCCGCCGCGCCTTCCTCTCTGTCTCTCTCTTCCCCTCCCGCAGCCAAGGCTCCATTGGAGCAAAGATGGCCCGGGCGCTGGGGATGGCTCTGTGGCCTCTGCCCCAGGCGCTAGAGTGGCTCTGGTCGCAACATGGCGACGCCCAGGAGGGTCGCAACATGGCGACGCCCAGGATGGGCAGAGCATCGCCTCCTGGTGGGCAGAGCGTCGCCCCCTGGTGGGCGTGCCGGGTGGATCCCGGTCGGGCGCATGCGGGAGTCTGTCTGACTGTCTCTCCCCGTTTCCAGCTTCAGAAAAATGCAAAAAAAAAAAAAAAAATTCATAAAAAAAAAAAGAAATACATCTAAGCTGCCAGAACAAAAGTAGATTCAAAATGAAAGGTTGGAAAATGATTCTCCAAGCAAATAATATTTTAAAAAAAAGCAGGTGTAGTCATACTCATATATGACAATGTGTACTTCAAGACAACAAAGGTAATCAGAAACAAAGATGGACATTTCATAATGATAAAGGAGACATTATATCAAGACATAACACTTCTCAATATATAGGCTCCAAACCAGGGAGCAACAAAATATATTGCTCACAAAAATTGGGAGTATTTCAAAATGAATATGAAGTGATAAAATATTCCCTAATTTTTGTGAGCAGTATATATAATACATCTACTAACTGATCTAAAAATAGAAGCAGACAAGAACACAGTAATATTTGGAGATTTCAACACCAATGATGAAACATTAGAAAATGAACTAAAAAAATATTCCTTTTACAATTGCAACAACAAAAAAATAAAACACCTAGGAATAAATTTAACAAAGGATGTGAAGGACCTATATACTGAAAACTACAAAACATTATTGAAAGAAACTGAAAAAGAGACAATAAAATGGAAAAATATTCCATGTTCATGGGTTAGAAGAATCAACATAGTTAAAATGGCCATATTACCCAAAGCAATATACAAATTTAATGCAATCTTCATCAAAATCTCAATGCCATTTCTTTAAAAAATAGAACAAAAAATCATCAGGTTTGCATGGAACCATAAAAAAAAACCCCACGAGCCCTGGCCGTTTGGCTCAGCGGTAGAGCATAGGTCTGGCGTGTGGGGGACCTGGGCTCGATTCCCGGCCAGGGCACATAGGAGAAGAGCCCATTTGCTTCTCCACCCCCCCCCCCTCCTTCCTCTCTGTCTCTCTCTTCCCCTCCTGCAGTGAGGCTCCATTGGAGCAAAGATGGCCCGGGCGCTGGGGATGGCTCCTTGGCCTCTGCCCCAGGCGCTAGAGTGGCTCTGGTCACGGCACAGCGAGCCCCGGAGGGGCAGAGCATCGCCCCTGGTGGGCAGAGCGTCGCCCCGGTGGGTGTGCCGGGTGGATCCTGGTCGGGCGCATGCGGGAGTCTGTCTGACTGTCTCTCCCCGTTTCCAGCTTCAGAAAAAAACAAGAAAACAAAAAACAAACAAAAAAAAACATGAATAGCCAAAGCAATCCTGAGGAAAAAGAATGAAGCCAGAAGTATCACACTACCTGACTTCAAATTATACTACAGAGCCACAATAATGAAAACAGCATGGTATTGGCAGAAAAATAGACATATAGATCAATGGAACAGAACTGACAGCCCAGAAATAAAACCACATATATATATGGACAAATCTTCAACAAAGGAGCCCAAAACACACAATGGAGGAAAAAAAGCCTCTTTAATAAATGGTGATGGGAAAATTTGAAAGTCACATGCAAAAGAATGAAACTTGACTACAGTTTGTCCCCCTGCACATAAATTAATTCAAAATGGATCAAAGACCGATATAGAAGACCTGAAACAATAAATTACATAGAAGGAAACATAGGTACTAAGCTCATGGACCTTGGCCATAGAGAACAATTTAGGAATTTGACCCCAAAGGCAAAGGAAGTAAAGAAAAAATAAATGAATGGTACTCTATCAAACTAAAAAGCTTCTGAACAGAAAAAGAAACTGTCAACAAAATAAATAGGCAGATAAATGGGAGATATTTGCAAACAACAGCTCTGATAAGGAGTTAATATCCAAAATATATAAAGAACTCACAAAGCTCAGCAACAAAAAAGCAAACAATTTAATTAAAAAATGGGGATAGGAGCCCTGGCTGTTTGGCTCAGCGGTAGAGCGTCGGACCGGCATGTGGAAGTCCCAGGTTCAATTCTGGCCAAGGCACACAGGAGAAGCGTCCATCTGCTTCTCCACCCTTCCCCCTCTCTTTCCTCTCTATCTCTCTCTTCCCTTCCTGCAGCCAAGGCTCCATTGGAGCAAAGTTGGCCTGGGCTCTTAGGACGGCTCCATGGCCTCTGCCTCAGGTGCTAGAATGGCTCCAGCCACAACAAAGCAATGCCCCAAATGGGTAGAGCATCACCCCCTGGAGGGCATGTCGGGTGGATCCTGGTCAGGTGCATGTGGGAGTCTGTCTGACTGCCTCCCCACTTCTGACTCTGGGAAAAAAAATGGGGAGAGAACCTAAACAGACACTTCTCCGAAGAGGACATACAAATGGCCAACAGATATATGAAAAGATGCTCATCTTTGCTATTTGAGAAATGCAAATCAAAACTACCATGAGATACCACCTCACACCTGTTAGATTGGCTATTATCAACAAGACAGGTAATAACAAGTGTTGAAGAGCCTATGGAGGAAAAGGAATCCTCATTCACTGCTGGTGCAAATGCAAATCAGTACAACCATTATTGAAGAAAGTATGGTGGCTTCTCAAAAAATTAAGAATAGAAGGTCCTGGATGGTTGGCTCAGTGGTAGTGTCAGCCCAGCATGTAGATGCCCTGAATTCGATTACCAGTCAGGGTACACAGGAGAAGTGACCAGCTACTTCACCACCCTGCCCCCTCTCCCTTCTATCTCTCTTTTCTCCTCCCGCAGCCATGGCTCAGTTGAAGCAAGTTGGCCCTGGGGATCTGAGGATGATTTCATGACCTTGCCTCAGGCGCCAATCAAAAGAGTAAGGGCCCCAGATGGGCAGAGCATTGCCCCTTAGGGGACTTGCTGGGTGGATTCTGGTTGGGGTTCATGTGGGAGTCGGTCTCTCTGCCTCCCTGCTTCTCACTTACGAAAAAAAAAAGAAGAAAAAATTAAGAATAGAATTACTGGTACCATATAACCCAGCAATCCCTCTACTGGGTATCTACCCCCAAAACTCAAAAACATTGGTATGTAAAGACCCATGTACCCCTATGTTCATTGCAGCATTATTCACAGTGGCCAAGACATGGAAGCAACCAAAGTGTCCCTTGATAGAAATTGGATAAAGAAGATGTTGTACATATATACAATGGAATACTACTCAGCTATTAGAAGTGATGACATAATGACATTTACAAAAACATAGATGGACCTTGACAACATTATACTGAGTGAAATAAGAAAATCAGAAAAAGCTAAGAACTATATAATTTCACACACAGGTGGGATATAAAACTGAGACTCATGGACGTAGATAAAAATGAAGTGGTTACCAGGGGAAGGGTATGGGGGGAGGGGAAGGGAGAAGGAAGGGATGGGGGAAGGGTTAAAGAGGGACAAATATAAGGTGATGTAAAATAATTTGACTTTGGGAGATGGGTATACAACATAATCAACAGTTCAAATGCTATAGAAATGTTTACCTGAAACCTATGTACTCTTATTGATCAATGTCACCCTGTTAAAAGTTAACTTTCTAAATAAAATTTAAAAATTAAAAAATAAAAATGTATACACACAAAAAAGATCACTCATATTTTATGAGGCTATATACATATAATAAAAGATAATCCCAATAAATTCAATTAAAGAAAAGATAAAGCTATTAAAGCAAGCAGCTCCAAGAAGAATAAGGAATGAAGAGAGGAGATTGGGAAGAAGAGGAAAAAAATAAAACAAGACCGTGTTTGATTGTATTTTGTCAGCTTTGCATTACAGCTCCCACCCATCTAAACTGAGAACTGTATTTTTAGAATCACTTTTCCTGCATGGTTCCAGATTACTGTTGGCAATCTATTGTTAGAGAGGAACATGCACAAAATTTGAGAGGAGAAAATGAAGTCATTACTCTCAGAAGACTGTAGCAGTCTGACATAGTGTCTCTCTCTCTCTCTCTCTCTCTCTCTCTCTCTCTCACACACACACACACACACACACCAAGGTGCTTGGGGAGCTCCAGTTTCTAGCGTGCCTTCCCTACTACAGAACCAATAGGAGCTCTAAGGCATCCATCAAGTACTGGACTACAATTACTAGAGAATGGACTATGTTAGCTTAATTGCATTAATGGCTCCGATTTTCCACAAAATACAAAAGGTAGAGAATATATTTTGAACATGTGGTGTTAAGTTTAAAGTCATTTTCTTCAGAGAAGCAAATTGTGTGACTACTATGATTCTATCTTTCTCCTATCCATTCCAATAAATACATAATTTATAGATATTCAATATAGTTTTTGACTAAATATAAAAGATATAATATATTCTTTCCTTTGTCCAACTTCCCAACACCACTTACTAATTCTTTCATCCATCAACCAGAAGTATTTAGAAAAGATGATAAGAAGTATCATGTCAATATCATCTTCTGATCACTAACAAAATATATATCTTCAATTTCATCTTTTTCTGCTTTCTCAAGTATGAGGTTCACTCAGTTTCAAAGGTGTGTACCTCCTGATATGTTCTCTGACAATCCTTCTGCTCTCTAACAAGCCGCCCTAGTTACCTCTGGTACAGTTTTTTTATTTCCTTCTCTTTATTGCTCACAAGTCTCAAAATGACCTAAATCTACATCAAGCACTATGAGAGTATAAGTTTTAATGTAAAAATCAAACGTAAGCCTAAAAATGTCATGGTTCCATTAATTTTTAAAAGTTTCTGAAGCAAAATAGTGAGCTGGGTGATGGCATTTGGTTGTTTACTGTATTATTATCTGTACTTTTCTATATTTTTAAAATTAACCCCCCCACAGATCAATATTTACAGGTCTTAAAAATGCAAAGCACTAGCGTGCGGAGGACCCAGGTTCGATTCCCGGCCAGGGCACATAGGAGAAGCGCCCATTTGCTTCTCCACCCCTCCGCCGCACCTTCCTCTCTGTCTCTCTCTTCCCCTCCCGCAGCCAAGGCTCCATTGGAGCAAAGATGGCCCGGGTGCTGGGGATGGCTCTGTGGCCTCTGCCTCAGGCGCTAGAGTGGCTCTGGTCGCAACATGGCGACGCCCAGGATGGGCAGAGCATCGCCCCCTGGTGGGCAGAGCATCGCCCCTGGTGGGCGTGCCGAGTGGATCCCGGTCGGGCGCATGCGGGAGTCTGTCTGACTGTCTCTCCCTGTTTCTAGCTTCAGAAAAATGCAAAAAAAAAAAAATGCAAAGCATATTATATGATCCCCATAAGTGTCAATACTTTTCATTCTCCTATTTTTTCAAGCATAAAATAAACTGTTTCTTATTCAATTTCACTATTCTTGTCTTCTTTAATTATGAGTGTTCTGTAAATTTTCACTGATAGCTGCTGTATTTTATCACCCTGATGCATTATGGCTGCCCTGTGAATATATTACATATTTTTGTTAAGAAAAATGAGTTCTAAGATCTAAAATAACCCACTTAAAAATGAACTTTCCAAATGAATTGATTTTTACTATATTATAAAAAAGAAAGCAAGATTACTAAACATAATAAAAAAATAAAAATTAAAGTATTTTATGCACTTTCAAAACACTGTAATGACAAAAATCAGTAAGTAAGGTGCAAGTAATGAGATAACAAGCATTGATAGTTTATGTTCAGAACAAAAGCCGTGATTACAAATATTTATTTCAGTGTACAGTATTTTGAGAAATGTCTTTATATTCTATCATATTCTACTATTTCTCCCAAATAAGAGAAAATACTCGGGGGTTAAAAGACACATGTTTAAGATGGGATAAGAGTAGATAAATTATGTACCATAACTGTAAGAATCACAGAAATGACTACTAATGTGCTAGAAATAGCAGAAATTACCACAGCACCATTATTCTTCAAGTTTCTCAGGAAAAAACATATATTCACATCACTCTATCTGCCACAATATAAATAAAAATTTAACTTATTCCTGGTTGATACAATTATATGGCACCATACTGACCTATACCACTTACCTTAGTGATTTGAGATACTATGTCTTTATATATTTCCATACAAACTTAGATCTATTTCTGAGGGTTTAATTCTATACCTTGGGTTTATTTATGCTCCAATATCACACCATTTTAATTTAGAGACTTTACAGTATATTTTAATTTCTGGTTATTCAAGCATTTTTTTTTAATCTTTTTTTTTTTCATTTTTCTTAAGCTGGAAACAGGGAGAGACAGTCAGACAGACTCCCGCATGCGCCCGACCGGGATCCACCCGGCACGCCCACCATGGGGCGATGCTCTGCCCACCAGGGGGCGATGCTCTGCCCATCCTGGGCGTCGCCATGTTGCGACTGGAGCCACTCTAGCGCCTGGGGCAGAGGCCACAGAGCCATCCCCAGCGCTCGGGCCATCTTTGCTCCAATGGAGCCTTGGCTGCGGGAGGGGAAGAGAGAGACAGAGAGGAAAGCGCGGCGGAGGGGTGGGGAAGCAAATGGGCGCTTCTCCTGTGTGCCCTGGCCGGGAATCGAACCTGAGTCCTCCACACGCTAGGCCGACGCTCTACCGCTGAGCCAACCGGCCAGGGCTTATTCAAGCATTTTTTAATCACCGTATTCCTTAGCATTAATTAACATGAATGGAGATGTTTCCAAACTCTCACCATTGAGAAATAACTTTGTGTTGCATCTAAAATATAGATATCTCCCATATTTATAGGCCTTACTTCAATTCATTTTTCAATTGAACAAATATTCACAGTGATTACTATGTGCCAGGTACTAGGCTAAAAGCAGGGTTACAGTAATCAACGAGACAATATCCCTGAAGAACTACAATATTTTTAAATTTCATTGATTAACACTATGAAACAAAGATATTTAATGTGAAGCATTCATCTAAAGAATTTTTGAAAGTTGTGAATATGTCTGGAGGAGGTTACATAGACAAAATCCTAATTTATTCACTCATTAATCAATTTGGTTTGTTAACAGCCCGAAGGAACTTAAAAAACTTCCCCCAACTTTCTGACTCCTTTAGGTGTACTAACATTCCAAAAATAAGTGGCTCACAGGTTGCTGAGAGAACTGCTGCACTTTTAATGGCTGAGGGTGGAGAGGGAATAAGAACTACGTAATCCACAGAAAATGACTCACAAGCAGTGTTCTGGCCAAGCACACTGAAAAGCCAGTCCATACTAATACATACCTATTAGAATGCTTAAACTCCTGAACACTGACAATACCGAATACTGTCAAGGATGCGGAGCAACAGGAACTCTCATTCATTTCTGGTAGGAATGCAAAATGGTACAACAATATGGAAGACAGTTTGAAGGTTTCTTATAAAACTGAACATACTCTTGCCGTAAGATCCATTTACCCCAAAAGCTGAAAATTCACATTCACATAAAAACCTGCACACAAATGTTTATAGAAGCTTTACTCATAACTGCCAAAACTTGGAAGCAACCAAGATGTCCTTCAGTGGGTGAATGGATAAAATATGGTATATCCAGATAATGAAATATTCAATACTAAATTCAAAAATAAATAAATAGATAGGTAGGTAGGTAGACAGATAGATGGATAGGCTATCAAACCATAAAAAACATGGAAGAAACAAGTGCCCTTTATTAAATGAAAGAAGCCAATTAGAAAAGGCTACATAATACATGATTCTAACTACAACTGACCCTTGAACTATGCAGATCCACTTATACATGGAACCCCCCTAACTGTGTTGTTCAAGGGTCAACTGTATTTTCAATCCACGATTGGGAATCTGCCCACATATGGGGAGGGTGGACTTAAGTTATACGCAGACTTTCAAGTGCACAGTGTGGCTTGGCACCACTAACCCCACAGTGTTCAAGGGTCAACTGTATTAACATACTCTGGAAACGGCAAAACTAGAGATAATAAAGAGATCAGTGGTTGCCAGGGCCTGGGGGCAGAGGGATGAACAGGTAGAACACGGAGGGATTTTAGAGCAGTGAGGCTATTCTGTATGACATAATGATAGTGGATACCTACCATTAAACATTTGTCCAAACATGTAGAATGTACAAGACAGAGAGTGAACCCTAATGTAAACTATATAAACTTTGGGTGCTAATGTTGTGTCGATGGAGGGTACTCAACTGTAGTATCTGTACCACTCTGGTGTGGGATGTTGATAACAGGGGAGTCGATGTATGTGTAGGGCAAGGGTATGTGGGAAATATATCTTTACTCAATTTTTCTGTCATCCTAAAACTGCTCTAAAAAGTAAAGTCTGTTTTAAAAAGCTAGTCAACGTATGGATCTTGATGTTCAATATGCTATATCATTCATTTGCCAAGAGAAATTATCTCATTTCTATCAGTCTCAGAGAATGCAAATGAGAGAGATAAAGAACTCAGGCAGAACCCAGGTAACACTAGCAAGCTGAGGAACTTGTTTATATTCGTACAGGGTACAACTTGATCTTCAATTTGAGACTGAGAAATAGGAATGCAAGGTGTGTTTTTTTTTTTAACACTTTGTAAATGAGCCCAGAGGCTTCAAAATTAGATGATAAAACCAATAATTAAATAAACACTGAATAACAGGGCTTACTTAATTATTACCACATTATCTAAAATGTTCGTTATTAGGAACTTTGAAGCATATTCCACTAGCAATAAGGAATATAATCTTACTGGATATAAACAAAAAATTCAATTTCTAGACACGTAAAAACTCTTAAAAAAGCAGTTATTGGTGCAGGGCTTATCAAGATTTAAGACATTATAAAATTGACAGTTTACTACTTATGAAACACACAGAGTATATTTATATTCAAAGTGTTTGCTAAAATACTACTAAAAGCCTGTTAATATTCTCTTTTTCTTTGATTTTTCTATTGCAATATACAACACACATGAATAAAAGTACAGAAAACATACAGCTTAATAATCTAATACAAAATAAATGCCTATGTGACTACTACCCATATCACAAGATAGAACAGCAACAACATCTGAGAAGACTCTAGTGACCTTCCTCTCAATAATTCCTCTTTCCTCCCCAAAGGTAACTGTTACGAGCACCAAAACATCATATTACTTTTCTAAAAAGAACAAGCTAAGCTCAAAGTTAGCAAAAGGAAGGAAGTAAATAGCCAAGTGAGAATAAATGAAATAGAAACTAAAAAGACAAGAGAAAAGATAAACAAAACTAAAAGCTGGTTTTCTGAAAAGATAAGCAAAACAGACAAACCATTAGCTAGACTTAACAAGAAAAGAGGACTCAAAAAGTAAAATTATAAATGAAAGAGAAGACATTACAACTGACACTGTATAAATACAAAGGATCATAAAAAACTATTATGAATGATTATATGCCCCCAAATTGGACGATCTAGAAGAAACGGGAAAATTCCTAGAAACATACAACATACCCACATTGAATCAAGATGAAAAGAAAAAACTTGAACAATGGTCTGCTGATGGCCAGACTCTCTTTGCTGGCTACACAGACAACCTGGTGCGAGTGTGGCAGGTGACCATCGGTACCCGCTAGAAATATATGGCAGAGCTTTAGAAATAAATTGGTTTCCTGGCTTGTAAAAAAAAAAAACACCAAAAACCAAAAAACAAAAAACTTGAACAAACCAAGTACTGTATTTCCCCATGTATAAAATGCTTCTATGTATAAGACACACCTTCATTTTGGGGCTTGAAATTTGAAAAAAAAATGTATTACATAAAGTTATTGAACTCAAATTTTATTCATCACAAAATTCATACAACTCCTCATCACTGTCAAAACTCCCATCCATTAGTTTGTCCCCATCTGTGTCCAATGACGAATCACTTGTCTTCATACACTGCCTTGTCCTCAGTTCCATCTCGGGCATTTGAAATGCCACACTTCTAAATGACTTGACAATGATCTCAATCTTGATATTATCCCAGGATCTTTTCACCCAAGTACAAACTTCTCCTACAGTTGGTTTCTTCACTCTTCCTGGTGTCAAATTGTCCCCAGAATACTTCATCCATTGGGTCCATTTGTCTCTCACGGCAGCTTTAAAGGGTTTGTTAATGCTGACATCAAGTGGTTGGAGCTGGGATGTCAAGCCTCCAGGTATGATGGCAAGTTTTGTTTTTTGCTCTGTAGCAATCTTCTTTGTGTTTTTTTGTTATGTGTGCCCTGAACTGATCAAGCACTAACAGGGCAGGTTTATGTAAGAGCTCACCGGGTCTCCTCCAAACTTTCTCAAACCAGATCTTCATCTCATCCTGATCCATCCAACCCTTGTCATGAACGTGGACAATCACTCCTCCAGGAATGTCTTCTTTTGGCATTGTTTTGCATCTAAAAATCAGCATAGGAGGCCACTTGGTTCTGCTGGCACAACTGCTAGAACAACTGTATAATGGCTCTTTTCATGTCCACTTGTCTTCACAGTGTTCACCCCCTTCTTATCAACAGTTGTTACTGGGGACATCAAATTGAAGGGGGACTTCACCCATATTTGCAATGTGTCCCAACTCAAACTGATGTGTCTTCCAACATTTGAATGACAAAACGATGAAATGCAAGGACCTTCTGCTCATAGCTTTCAGGCATCTTTTAGGCAAGTCTGGTATATGTATGCTCCTTTGAAATCAGTAACTTCTTTTTCATCAGCAATTCTGGCCTCATGCTGAACCATCTTTGTGGACACAGGAATTCCAGTTGCCCTTTGCTCTTCAAACCACATCTCCAATTCCCTCTCTAAATCATGCCATTTTGCTGACTTGCCTCTCATGGCCTTCTTCTGCTGTGGTGTTTTCAGTAGGGTTTTTTCTTCCCGTAGCCAGTCTTAGATTGATTTCTCAGTTGGAGGAGGACCAAACTTATGTTCAGCAGCATGATTTCCACTCACTTTTGCAAACTGGATCAAAATCCTTAACAAATATTAGCAAGTCAACTTAAATAATAAATTCAAAGGATCATATACCATGGTCAAGTGGGATTATTTGAGGGATGTAAAGATGGTTCGATATCCTCAATCAATCATTGTGATAAAACACATTAACAAAACAAAGGCTTAAAATCATGATCATCTCAATAGGTGCAGAAAAAGAATTTGTCAAAACTCAACATCTTTTCATAATAAAAAGTCTGAACAAATTGGGTTTAGAGGGAATGAACCTCAACATAATAAAGGCCATATACAACATGCCTAACATCATACTCAATGGTGAAATGCTAAAAGCCTTTCCTCTAAAATCAGAAATAAGACAAGGATTCCTACTTCCCTATTTTAATTCAACATAGTACTGGAAATTCTAGCCAGAGCAATTAGGCAAGAAAAAGAAAAAAAGTCATCTGAATCAGAGAGGGAAAAGTAAAACCGTCACTATTTGTAGATGACATAATATGTATAGAAAGCCCTAAAGACTCTACCCAAAGACTGTTAGAACTAATAAATTCAATAAAATTATATGACACAAAGTCAATATATAAAAACCAGCTATGTTTCTACACACTAACAAACTATCACAAAGAGAAATAAAGAAAACAGTGTCTTTGTAATACTTGGCGTGACAAAACAGGAAGTGCACATGAAGCCCTTGTGCTCACACTGAAGGACAATTGTCTCAAGGAAAAGCACTGGTGTGATTGTTTTGAGTTGAGAGTTGAACAAGCTGCTTTTGTCTCATGGAACACCAATTTTACTTGAGAAAGTGATGGATGTGATTATTCAGTCTGGATATCTGACTGACTTTTTCTTGAAACTGAATGAAGGGAACCTATCATGGCAAGGAAAACAAATGAAAGCATTTTTAATCAATGACAAAATTTGAGCTTTGAAGAAAAAATTGTGATTTTGGAAAATGTGAACCTACTACTGGAAGTTTGATAGCTTCCCAGTCTTTAAAGGCTTCTTCTTTTTTTTTTTTTTTTTTGATGAAATTGATAGTAATATTAATGCATGTGATTTTTTGATACTGTGTAATGAAATGTGTCAACAATGAAAAGGTCATCAGTGACTCAGATAGACCGATATTATCCAATTAAATGTATGAGGCTACAAAATTATTCATGGGTAAAAGATCCACTGAAATTGTAAGCTAGACCAAAGGATTTCAGTGTAACTAAGTTCGAAATATATCTGTTATAATAAGAACTGGGAAGAATATTCCAGGCACAAGCCAGCAGAGAGATCATTACATTATGATATAAGTATAGATTTGTAATTAATCTTTAAGAAACTACCATTTGTTGAGTTGTGGTATTGTATCAAAGAAGAATAGCCACAATAATCTCAAAAGGCTATTAGAAAATATCTCCTTTTTCCAACTACATATCTTTATGAGGCTAGATTTTCTTAGTATACTTCACCCAAGAAAACAGGCTACAACAGATTGAATGCAGAGAGAAGAGAATCTGAATGTCTTATATTAGACAGACATTAATGAGATGTGCAAATATGTAAAATATCACTTCTCTAATTTTTGTTTTAAAAAGTACATCTATGATAGAAATAGTTTATACTAAAATATAATGAGTTTATTATAACTAATTTTAAATAAGTAATGAGGATTTAAAATGTTCTCTCACATTGATAAGAGTGTGGTGGTTACGGGGGGAGGGGGGAGAGGGAGAGGGAAAGGGGGAGGGGGAGGGCACAAAGAAAACTAGATAGAAGGTGATGGAGGACAATCTGACTTTGGGTGATGGGTATGCAACATAATTGAACAACAAGATAACCTGACATGTTATCTTTGAATATATGTATCCTGATTTTTTTTTTTTCATTTTTCCAAAGCTGGAAACGGGGAGGCAGTCAGACAGACTCCCGCATGTGCCCGACCGGGATCCACCCGGCATGCCCACCAGGGGGCGATGCTCTGCCCCTCTGGGGCGTTGCTCTGTTGCATCCAGAGCCAGTCCAGCACCTGAGGCAGAGGCCACAGAGCCATCCCCAGCGCCCGGGCCATCTTTGCTCCAATGGAGCCTCGCTGCGGGAGGGGAAGAGAGAGACAGAGAGGAAGGAGAGGGGGAGGGGAGGAGAAGCAAATGAGCACCTCTCCTGTGTGCCCTGGCCGGGAATCGAACCTGGGACTTCTGCACGCCAGGCCGACGCTCTACCACTGAGCCAACCGGCCAGAGCCTGTATCCTGATTTATTGATGTCGCCCCATTAAAAAAATAAAATTATTAAAAAAAAAGATTGTAAAATGTTCTCTCAGCTTTGATTTCTAATATGGAAAATATCAATAGAATAAAGCTCACAAAAACAAAAGCCCTTCAGGGTCCTCCATAGCTTTTTAGTGTGAAGGGGTCTAGGGAACTTGTACCAAAACACTTTGTCTCCCTCAACAGGAAGCAAAATCAGTTTCTTAACATAGGGACTAAACAAAGCCTTAATAAACAGAAGGTGTCCAACAGAAGAAATTATAGGCAGAAGTCTTATGGTCTCCAATACTTTTAAAAACCTCCAATCAAACCTCAAGCCTACTGCCAGAGTGATCTTTATAAAACTGAAATTTTGATTCCTCTGAAAATAGCATAACAATTCTTTGATGGTTCCCCATAATCACCCATGAACTAGTATAAACCTCCCCCCAAAAAAACTTCGTTTTCTGGCATTTACCTTTCTAAAGCTTTCTCGCTCTAATTCATACTCACATTGTATACCCTAGTCATGTTTTAGTATAAAATGTTCTCAGTAACCTCTGGGTCTTTATATACAGTATACTGCTTCCTCTCCCCAGGGGTCCTCCCATTCTGTGCCTAGACTAGGAGAGATGATCTTCCTATGTATTTCCATACTAACCTGTATATACATGTCACTAATTCATCCAGGCACTGTACTAGACTGTGGAGACAGAGCAACAAATAATAACTTGCTTTGAGAGCTTATACTGTCTAATGGAGAACAAAGAAAGTGATATGTAAAGAAAAAGATTTTGGGATAAGTGAGTCAGGGATGGGGGAGTAGGGAGGGGCAGTTCTCTGAAACACCAACATGCACGCTGAAACCTGAAAAGATGAGAATGCATTTGCTATCCTCTGTAGTGGAAAGAGTACAAAGAACAGCCATGAGATCAGGAGGTGGGAATGGGGCTTCATATATTTGAATAGAAGGTAGGTTACTGTAGGTTGAGAAGGTCAAGCATTAGAGAGAATGTTAAAAGATTCTGTTGGAGGAGTAGGCAGGAGTGAGATCATTGTAGTGTGTTTATAAATCATGATAAGGAGTTTCGATCATAAGAACACAGAGTAACCACTGAAATGTTTTAAGCAAGGTTGCGGCATGATATGTATTAAGATTACACTGGTGTCTGAGTGGAGAACAGATAATAGGAGAAAAGATAGTGACTTGAATAAGACAGTTAACACTAGAAATAGAAATGGAGGAATTGAGGATTTATGTTTAATTGAGTCAATAAAATTTATTGACAAATTAGATGTGGGGTCAGAAAAGACAGGCAAGAAAAGTATGAATTAAGTTTCACTAATAGGTTTTTAAATTAAGCAACTGAGTAGGTAGCAGTAATTTTTACTGATATGAGAAAGACAAGAAGCAGAGCAGCTTTGGACAAAGGCATCAAGAGTTATAGTTAAGCCCTGGCCGGTTGGCTCAGCGGTAGAGCGTCGGCCTAGCGTGCGGAGGACCCGGGTTTGATTCCCGGCCAGGGCACACAGGAGAAGCGCCCATTTGCTTCTCCACCCCTCCGCCGCGCTTTCCTCTCTGTCTCTCTCGTCCCCTCCCGCAGCCAAGGCTCCATTGGAGCAAAGATGGCCCGGGCGCTGGGGATGGCTCTGTGGCCTCTGCCCCAGGCGCTAGAGTGGCTCTGGTCGCAACATGGCGACGCCCAGGATGGGCAGAGCATCGCCCCCTGGTGGGCAGAGCGTCGCCCCTGGTGGGTGTGCCGGGTGGATCCCGGTTGGGCGCATGCGGGAGTCTGTCTGACTGTCTCTCCCTGTTTCCAGCTTCAGAAAAATGAAAAAAAAAAAAAAAAAGAGTTATAGTTAAGACATACTATGTTTGAATGTATATTGGATATCACAAAAAAAATATCAAGTAGGCAGTCATTTCTACAAATCTGCAGCTCAGACTGAGAGGCTAAACTAGCAATAAAACTTCGTAATTATCCATATTTAGATGGCACACAAAGGCTTGGAACTGGGTAAGATTACTGGGGTAAAGATTATAGACGAATGTTTCTCAATGGTGATAATGTTCCCTAGTAAATATATTGGAAATTCGTAGGGGCATTCAGTGGGCGGGGGTCAAGACTGTCCCACAATATGTACAAAGTTCTATATAACTAAGACTTTTCCTGCAATCTCCCAAATTTCTAATGTTCTTCCAGACATTCATATAGGCAATGAGTATAAAATTATCAACCAAATAATACAGATTGGAGCTGCTTAATAAATATACTCATTACTTTTATCTAGTTTATATGTTGGGTCTTGTTATATTTTGTTTAAAAAGACTTATGAGCAAACACATTGGAAAACCACAAAGGATGATTTTAAAGTCCCTCCTACTCTTAATATTCTGATTCAATTAACCTTCCCCAGATCATATACAGTATTTTAGTGCAACACCGTTTAACCCAGCCTTTCTCATCCTGTACAACAGAAAATTTTTTTGCTACGTTATTCTGCCATTGGAAGACAGAAAATGCAGAGCCAAGAACAGGGAAGCCAAGAACTACCAAAACATTTTGAATGTGTGTATCCTGGTAAGTTTTATTATCATGGGGGTCTAAAATTCTCCCTGTTTCCTTGAGCATTAAATAAATAAATAAATAAATAAATAAATAAATAAATAAATAAATAAATTGAAGAACTATTCTGAATTGTCCTTCAGATATCTGTTCTCACAGCAGAACACAGCTGAGTAGTGGCAAAGTCTCAAGGAAATGAAATAGAAAAGCACACACAAGTCTGACTCTGTCTTCCAGTAAGACACACAGTGAGGAGAGGGAAAAAAGCAGTTAACTGAGGGGTGGAAAGGAATATAATCAACAATGGAAAACTCTTCTGCCTTCCATAGTTACTGAAGCACTCACATCCTATTTTATCTCCTTTTACTCTTTTTTCCATCTTCTACTTTGTCCCTTCATCCCCACACTTCCCTTTATTCTCTATTTACTCTTAATCCCAGAGAGAAAAAGCCGAGAGCAGAATGCATAAAGTTGAAGCATGGCACAGAAACCTGAATGGTCTAAAATCAAAACAGCACCCCAACGCCCTGTTTACCCTACTCTGCAATTTCCTTAAAGAGCATGAAGGAAAGGAAGAGTACTCACCATATGCAAACTCCATAACCAGTGAATACCTTGTTTTCTTCCTTTACTCCAATTAAGGGGTTTAGAGAGGCATTTAAACCTTTCATGATACAGATGATAAAGAATCAGAGAACATTTAAGGGAGATGAGAACTCAATACTATATATATATACCCTAAAGCTTTAAAACATTAAACATTATGTCAAAGGTCATGCAACACCAGTTTATGGCAAGACTGGTCAAAGAATTCAGATTTCTCAGCATCTAGACAATCATTTTTCTAATATACCAGGTCGTTCCCCTATATTTTTCCCCTGTGCAGAAGAAATAATGTTATAGGATTCAAAATGCTCTTATAGGAAGATGGCACTGGAGTATGCAGACATACCAACTTCCTCCCAGAACCAAAGTGGATTACAAACCAATTTTAAGAACCATCATCTGGAA
Source organism: Saccopteryx bilineata (assembly GCF_036850765.1). NCBI lineage: Eukaryota > Metazoa > Chordata > Mammalia > Chiroptera > Emballonuridae > Saccopteryx > Saccopteryx bilineata. The sequence continues at coordinate 342,300,322 of NC_089490.1, read as the reverse complement.
AAACCAACTTTGGACTAAACTAAGAGGACTCTTCAACCAAGGAACATTGAAGAAGGCACACTGAGACTGGTAGGAAAAGTGGAAATGTGGAGAGGGCTGCCCAGCTCCCCGGAGCGAACGGCAGCCAGGAGAGACTTGCGTGGTGGGAAGTGAGTTTAGCAGAAAGGGGAGGGTCCTGAGTCCCAGGAACAAAGCCCTAGCCTGCAGCCCCAGAGCCCAGAAGAGGTGTATGGACAGTATTTAGCTGGAAACAAGACAGGATACTGTTTGTGAGAAAGAGACTGATTTCTCAGACCCAGGATTCTTCTTAAAGGGACTGCACAGAAAACCTCTCTCACAACCACTCACCTGGGGCTCCAGGGGACGAGGAGAGAGGAGAGGACCAGAGTAGCAAGAAGAGACTGTAATCTAGGAGGCACAGGGAGAAAAATTTTGAGAGACAGCCACCCGAACCCCTGGGACGAGTCACTTCCCAAATGTGAAGTGAATATTTCCCCTGGAAACAGCAATACCAGCAAAGGGAAGCAGGAGAGCAGCCAAACAAGCTCTCCTGTGGCACTCAGAGCAGAGTACCTGTAAAGCCAGTAGCCAGGGCCACTACTATCAAAGCAGCCTGGCCCATGCAGGTTCGCGTTGGATTCGGACAGTCGGTAAAGAAACAACGGAGCCAAAAACTGATGGGCTGTCATCTTTAATTCTAGCTTGCACCCGGCAGGCAAGTAAAAACACACACTGGGCTCTAAAACCCACTCACATTCAGTGCTCACAAAGCTACTGACTTATCCGAGTTTCCTAGAATCAAAGGTTTCTAGCTCACCAGACTTATTCACCTCTGTTCCCCATCTCCTTCCTTCTCCCAGCACAAACTCTGCACTAACTGGCCTCTCACTCAACACTCCGCCGCCATCTTGGCTGCTTCTCCTGGCCTCCTCCACGTGGCCTTTCTCTGCTCTCCTCTCTGCTCTCTCCTCTAATCTCAGGAACCAAGAGTGCAAGCTTCCGTTCTGCCCCTATTTTATAGTGTAGCTTCACAACCTTTAATCCAATATACAAAATAGGGAAGTCTCTAATACAAAGTCACTTCTCTGAGGTATGACTGGATTGCACCACCCCACATCAAAAAGGGTGGGAAAGGCTTAATCCCAAAACCAAGCACCAGGCTACAAGGATTCTGCCTGCCCACAGAGACACACATTACTATCACCTGGGCAATGGCCTCCACATGGGCAGTGCCATCTTTAACAAAGTGAGCATAATATATTTTATCTGCCCAACAGTCCTTTAGAAGGAGGGAGCTTTCGGGACTACAGTAGTGAGTGTTAGGGTTTGAGCTGCAGTGCCCCCACCCACACAGCTAAGGGCGGGTGGCGGAGGGACATGAAAGGGCGGTTCTGTTGGCAAGGGCGAAAGCCGGAAGCTTGTTTTCTGGCCACCACTGAGGCCCAGGTGTGAGCTCAGTCTTGCCCGGCTGGGGAGGAGGGGATGTGCAAAAGTGGTCAAGCCCAGCTGCAAACCGCCTGCAATCTAGCCTGCAGGGGGAAGGGCAGGAGCCCTGGAAAGGGTGGAGTCCCTCCCTTGAGCAAGGGCGCAGGAGCACAGCCTTGCCCTGCCTGAGGAATTGAGGCTTGTGGCCTGACTTGGGAGCCAGATCCTCCCGCAGGGATGGAGCCAAAAACCCAGAACAGGCGGAGTCCCGCTACTGAGCATGGGCATGCAGTCCCACCTGGCCTGTGGAGCCAAGGCTTACAGCCGTCCCACAAGTGGGCTCCTCCTGCAAGGGCAGGGCGAAAACACGGAATCAGGCAGAGACCTGCAGCTGAGCAAGGGTGCTCACCCCTGCCATTAGGGCCAAACATAATGCCACCTGTGGAGGCAGGGCAAAGGCCAAGGCCACCGAGGCTTGTACACCCGAGCACATGATCACAGCCACTCTCGTGAAGGAGAGGTGGAAACCACAGCAACAGCCACAATGGGTAGTTACCGGCAACGCCCATACCCGAACGCCCCAGGCAGCAACAGCAGAGGGGGTGGTGGGCCTGCAGACAGAGCACACCTAGGGAACACAGAGGCCACACCCAGTGGACTCTAGTGGCCAAAACCTTCTTTTACACAGACAAAATGAGAAAGCAGAGAAATGCAACACAAATGAATCAAGAGAAATCCCCAGAAAAGGACCTGAATGAGTCAGATATAACCAAATTACCAGATGCAGAGTTGAAAATAACAATTGTTAGGATGCTCAAAGATATTAGAACAACAATAGATGGTCATTATGAACACCTAAATAAAGAGATAGCAAATATAAAAAAGGAGATTGAAATAATAAAAAATCAGTCAGAAATGACAAATACAATACCAGAAATGAAGAACACAATGGAAGGAATTAAAAGCAGGATGGATGAAGCTGAGAATCGAATCAGTGAGTTAGAGTATAAGATAAATAAAAGCATGGAAGCAGAGCAGAAAAAAAAGAGACTCAAAAAGTCCGAGGAAACTCTAAGAGAGATCTGTGACAACATGAAGAGAAATTACATCCGCATCATAGGGGTTCCTGAAGAAGAAGAGAAAGAACAAGGGATAGAGACTTTGTTCAAACATATCATAGCTGAAAACTTCCCTCAATTAAGGCAGGAAAAGATCTCACAAGTTCAAGGAGCACAGAGAACTCCATTAAAGAGAAACCCAAAGAATTCTACACTAAGACACATCATAATTAAAATACCAAAGCTAAGTGATAAAGAGAAAATATTAAAAGCTGTTAGAGAATAAAAGACTATCACCTACAAAGGAGCCCCCATAAGGATGACTTCCAACTTCTCAACAGAAACACTTGAGGCCAGAAGGGAATGGCAAGAAATATTCAAAGTGATGCAGAACAAGAGCCTACAACCAAGACTACCTTATCCAGCAAGGCTATCGTTTAAAATTGAAGGAGAAATAAAAAGCTTCCCAGACAAAAAAAACTCAAGGAATTCACTACAACCAAACCAAGGCTGCAAGAAATGCTAAGGGGCCTGTTCTAAACAGATCAAAGGAGAAAAAGAATATAGCAAAAGAGGAATACAACTTTAAAGAATAAAATGGCAATAAACAACTATATATCAATAATAACCTTAAATGTAAATGGATTAAATGATCCTATCAAAAGACATAGGGTAGCTGCGTGGATAAGAAAACAGGACCCGTACATATGCTGTCTACAGGAGACACACCTTAAAACAAAAGATGCACATAGACTGAAGATAAAAGGATGGAAAAAAATATTTCACACAAATGGAAATGAAAAATAAGCTGAGGTAGCAATACTTATATCCGACAAAATGGACTTTAAAACAAAGACTATAGTAAAAGATAAAGAAGGTCACTACATAATGATAAAGGGAACAATCCAACAGGAAGATATAACCATTACAAATATCTACGCACCTAATATAGGAGCACCTAAATATATAAAGCAGACTTTGATGGACTTAAAGGGCGAGATCAACAGCAATACTATAATAGTAGGGGATTTCAATACCCCACTAACATCACTAGATAGATCCTCAAGAAAGAAAATTAACAAAGAAGCAGCAGACTTAAAGGACATACTAGATCAACTTGATTTAGTAGATATCTTCAAAACCTTTCACTCTAAAGCAGTAGAATATACATTCTTTTCAAGTGCTCATGGTACATTCTCTAGAATAGACCACATGTTAGGGCACAAAAGCGGTCTCAACAAATTTAAGAAGATTGAAATCATATCAAGCACTTTCTCTGATCACAATGGCATGAAACTAGAAATCAACCACAACAGAAAAACTGAAAAATACTCAAACACTTGGAAACTAAAGAGCATGTTATTAAATAACAAATGAGTTAACAATGAGACCAAAGAAGAAATAAAAAAATTCCTAGAAACAAATGATAATGAGCATATATCAACTCAAAATTTATGGGACACAGCAAAAGCAGTCCTGAGAGGGAAGTTCATAGCAGTACAGGCATACCTTAAGAAGCTAGAAAAAGCTCAAATAAACAACTTGACCCTGCATCTAAAAGAACTAGAAAAAGAACAGCAAGTAAAGCACAGAGCTAGTAGAAGGAAGGAAATAATAAAGATCAGAGCAGAAATAAATGACATAGAGGCTAAAGAGACAATATAGAGGATCAATGAAACCAGGAGCTGGTTCTTTGAAAAGGTAAACAAGATCGACGAACCTTTAACCAGACTCACCAAGAAAAAAGAGGACTCAAATAAATAAAATTAGAAATGAGAGTGGAGAAATAACAACTGACACACAGAAATACAAAATACTGTAAGAAAATACTATGAAGAACTGTATGCCAAAAAACTAGACAACCTAGGTGAAATGGACAAATTCCTTGAAACATTTAATCTTCTAAAAATCAATCTGGAAGAATCAGAAAACCTAAACAGACCAATTACAACAAATGAGATTTAAACAGTTATCAAAAAACTCCCAAAAAAGAAAAGTCCTGGGCCTGATGGCTTCACAAGTAAATTCTTCCAAATGTTCAAAGAAGAACTAATTCCTACCCTTCTCGAGCTATTTCAAAAAATTCAAGAGGAAGAAAGACTTCCAAGTTCCCTTTTGAGGCGAGTATAATTCTGATTCCAAAACCAGGCAAAGACAACACAAAGAAAGAAAATTATAGGCCAATATCCCTGATGAATTTAGATGCTAAAATCCTCAACAAAATATTAGCAAACCAGATCCAGCAATATATGAAAAAAATCATATACCATGATCAAGTGGGATTTATTTTTTGGAGGCAAGGCTGGTACAATATTTGCAAATCAATCAATGTGATTCATCATAAACAAAGGAAGGAGAAAAACCACATGATAATTTCAATAGATACATAAAAAGCATTTGATAAAGTCCAGCACCCATTCATGATCAAAACTCTCAGCAAAGTGGGAATACAGGGAACATACCTCAACATGATAAAGGCCATCTATGACAAACTCACAGCTAACATCATACTCAATGGGCAAAAATAAAAAGCAATCCCCGTAAGATCAGGAACAAGGCAGGGGTGCCCCCTTTCACCACTCTTATTCAACATAGTTCTGGAAGTCCTAGCCACAACAATCAGACAAGAAAAAGAAATAAAAGGCATCCAAATTGGAAAAGAAGAAGTAAAACTATCATTATTTGCAGATAATATGATATTGTATACAGAAAACCCTAAAGTCTCAGTCAAAAATCTACTGGACCTGATAAATGAATTCAGCAAGATGGCAGGATATAAAATTAATACTCACAAATCAGAGGCATTTTTATACACTAACAATGAACTGTCAGAAAGAGAAATTAAGGAAGCAATCCCCTTCACCATTGCAACCAAAAAAATAAAGTACCTAGGAATAAATTTAACCAGGGAGATTAAAGACTTGTACTCAAAAATTATAAAACTGTTAAAAGAAATCAGGGAAGATACAAACAAGTGGAAGCATCTACCGTGCTCATGGTTAGGAAGAATAAACATCATTAAAATGTCTATATTACCCAAAGCAATTTAGAAATTCAATGCAGTACCGATTAAAATACCAATGACTTATTTCAAAGATATAGAACACATATTCCAAAAATTTATACGGAACCTAAAGAGAACACGAATAGCCTCAGAAATCTTGAAAAGGAAGAATAAAGTGGCAGGTATCACTCTTCAGGATATCAAGTTATACTACAAGGCCATTGTACTCAAAACAGCCTGGTACTGGCATAAGAACAGCAGGCATATAGATCAATGGAACAGAACTGAGAACCTAGAAATAAACCCACACTTGTATGGACAACTGATATTTGACAAAGGAGGTAAGAGCATACATTGGAGTAAAGACAGCCTCTTCAACAAATGGTGTTGGGAAAATTGGACAGCTACCTGCAAAAAAATGAAACTAGACCACCAACTTACACCATTCACAAAAATAAACTCAAAATGGATAAAAGACTTAAATGTAAGCCAAAAACCATAAGCATCTTAGAAGAAAACATAGGCAGTAAGCTCTCTGACAACTCTCGCAGCAATATTTTTGCCAATTTATCTCCATGGGCAAGTAAAATAAAAGACAGGATAAAGAAATGGGAATATATCAAACTAAAAAGCTTTTGCACAGCTAAAGACAATAAGAACAGAATAAAAAGACAAACTACACAATGGGAGAATATATTCGACAATACGTCTGATAAGGGGTTAATAACCAAAATTTATAAAGAACTTATAAAACTCAATACCAGGAAGACAAAAAATCCAATAAAAAAACGGGCGAAAAAAAATGAATAGACACTTCTCCAAAGAGGACATACAGATGGCCAATAGGCATATGAAAAATGCTCAACATCACTACTCATTAGAGAAATGCAAATTAAAACCACAATGAGATATCACCTCACACCAGTCAGAATGGCGCTCATTAACAAAACAACACAGAATAAGTGCTTGCGAGGAAGTGGAGAAAAGGGAACCCTCCTGCACTGCTGGTGGGAATGCAGACTGGTGCAGCCACTGTGGAAAACAGTATGGAGAGTCCTCAAAAAATTAAAAAGCCTTTTGACCCAGCTATACCACTTTTAAGAATATACCCCAAGAACACCATAGCACTGTTTGAAAAGAAGAAATGCACCCCTATGTTTATGGCAGCATTGTTCACAATAGTGAATATCTGGAAACAGCCCTAGTGTCCGTCAGTGGACGAGTGGATTAAAATGGACCTTGATAACATTATACTGAGCGAAATAAGTAAATCAGAAAAAACTAAGAACTATATGATTTCATACATAGGTGGGACATAAAAACGAGACTCAAAGACATGGACAAGAGTGGTTAAGTGGTGGAAGGGAGGAGAGGGAGGGGTTTGGGGGAGGGGAGGGGCACAAAGAAAACCAGTTAGAAGGTGACAGAAGACAATTGGACTTTGGGTGATGGGAATGCAGCATAATCAAATGTTAAAATAACCTAGAGATGTTTTCTCTGAACATATGTACCCTGATTTATCAATGTCATCCCATTAAAATTAATTTTAAAAAAACCTAAAAAAATAAAAAGAAAGATTTAACTATAAAAAAAAAGTATATCAGTCTCTCTTAAGAAGGGAATTCTGTTCATATGGAACAAAACACAAGAACTAAATGTCATACAGTTCCCAAAAATCTGTGGTTTGTGAGGTTTATGTTGCCTATCCAATTGTGTTTCAAAGAGGGCTGCTATCATGCTACAGAAATTGCCCCGGCATGCTGTCAGACTGTATCGACTGTATCTCACACATAAAAACTAAAGCCAAGGTAAACAGGCTCAGTAAACTGTTCTACATCGCTGGTTATGTTAGTTTTGAGATTCTCCTATTATTAACAAGCTATCTAAGTAGGCCTTTAACTGATCTAATAATTCCTAATTAAGTCCAGTTTATGTTACCAAACTTTCTAAATTGCTACAAATGTGTGTGTATCTTGGTGTGCGTACACTGAAAGTCTAGTATAAAAATGATCCTTCTTAAAATAAGGGTCCATTTGCATTCCAGAACACCCACTAACTAGAACACCCACTCTCAGCCCTGAGGTTTCATTTGGGCAACTATTTGATCAGCAGGAAAGGAAGTTGTTAGTTCAGACTGTTTGTAAACAGTCTGCTTTCCTGCTGAGTAGTCTGAGAAAGTGCAAATGAACAAGGCAAGGGAAAAAAATCAAGAAAAGGGGTCTGCAGTATGTAAGATCAGAGCGTGAGGCTGAGGCAAAACAAAAGGTGAATTATTTCTTTCTTTCAGGAGAGAAACAATACAAATTGCTAAAAGTCAGATTTGCTGACAAATGAGAAGAGGTCAGGAAAATGTACCAAATATTTTCTTCACTATCATTTATAAAACAGTAATTTTGGCTTATTAGATGTCAGACTGGGATATAAAGATGAACACGATATGATCCCAGACCATTAACTATCTTCTCACTCCATTTTCTAGCCTGTTCTGTGAGAAGGGAAATCTACTGTCCAGAGTGTTAAGTCCTGTGAAAATAAAGGACATCTCATTTAAAATGGAGTTGGAAAGCCATAAAGAGAGAATTCATCACATCTTACATAACCAGGAGGAAGAAGGCTATTTCTGCCTTTGTTGCCTCAGCAATAGCATCCACCCACTCTCTGCACACTGCCAGTAAGAAACTGCCAAGACTTCAAACTCTTGTTCTCCACCAATGGACAACTGTTCTAGACAACCCTCCCCAATTTCCTCCTGGACTCAATAAAAGCTGATCTCCCTTTTGTCTCTTCAGACTTGCCTATTGTTCATCTATAGTTTGCATGTCCCAAACTGTAATTCCTCTGTCATTCCCAAATAAACTCATTTGCTGCTCGATAACCTTTGCTGTTTATTTTTTAAGGATGACAGAGAGCCCCTAACCACTTGTACATATCAACTAAAAGAATTTTTTTGACACTGAGAAGAAAGAAAATGTGAGACTCTTGGGAAGAGGATGTAAGAGGGAAATATTCAAGTAGTTGTGGCAAATTTGGAATAATGCTTACCTGAAAATTTTCTTTGGCCCTTTCTCATTATGAAGCAGTGGTTCCAAACCTTCTCTTCACCTTTAACACCTAATAACTTTTATTTTGTACTCTCCTTTCTATTTTTACAATTGCTACCAAGACCTAGTGCATATCACTAACATGTAGATTTCATGCCAATGGCCTATAACCTCCTCTCCTACCTCCTCCTCTGCTAACCTGTTCTTGCTGCTTTCATCAAGCCTTTCCCATGCTTACAAATCCTCACTGTTTCTCTAGTATGTCCTCTACTCTGTCCGAACCCACCTTACCTTTCAGGGCTCTTTCCCACTATTCTCCATTAAAAACACTCAAAATAGAAAAGCATATTGTTTTCCAATTTTGCATGAATCCTTCTTATTTATGCTGTATTGTTTGCTTATGCTGTATATCCCCCCTAGAATGCACCTGCCCCACTGAGAAATAGAACTTTACTAATCTTCGATCACTTAATCATACACTGCTTTCTAATGTTATTCAACTTTGTATGTACCCATCTCCTCAACTGGAATATAAACTCTTTCTTGGCAAGAACTATTTTATACATGCACACACACACATATTTTTTGTCAGTGAGAGGAGGGGAGATAGAGAGACAGACTCCTGAATGCACCTCAACAGGAATCCACCAGGCCAGCCTGCTACTGACAATACTCTGCCCAATTATGGCCCTTGCTTGGCAATCAAGCTATTTTTAGTGCTTGAGGTAGAGGCTCCACTGAGCCATTCTCAGCACCTGGGGCTAACTCACTGAAACCAGCTGAGCCATGGCTGCGAGAGAGAAAGAACAAGAGAGAAAGAGAGAGAGAGAGAGAGAATGGGGAAGAAGAGGGGTGGAGAAGTAGATGGTTGCTTCTCCTGTGTGCCCTGACCAGGAATCGAACCTGGGACATGCACATGCTGGGCCAATGTTCTACCACTGAGCCAACTGGCCAGGGCTGTTTTGTATTTCCTTTAACCCCCCTAAAGAACTTGGCTATCACTAAACACAGAAGGTACTCAATAAATATTTATAAAACAAAACTGTACTAAGCATCTTGAATCCTTATCAAATGTCCTTCGATGAAATCTAGTTCCCTATTTCCCACACCTCCTCCCAATGTAAAAATTGAATCCAACCAACAATTTCAAAGATAACATTGTCTTGCAGTTGCTGTACGGAACAAAGCAAGTTACTGACACTTAGAACAGAAGGGCTTGGCTGTTCTTCACCTCTGACTGTGGTGCTTAAGGAAAAATTATTAGAAGGCATACTGACATAAATCTAATTGCTTTGATGCCATTCAAAAATTATCCGAAAAAGAGTTATATCATTTTGGGGGATCAAAGAGTCTCCTGAAGTCAATAATGTCATGGAATGCTTACTTCAACTTCAAGGATGGCATCCATAAAATAAATGTCCAATTTCCAACAAAAATCCATTCCCTAAAACAATGAAACAACAATGGCCCTAAAGAGTATAAGCTCAAAAGGCTATCCAGTATTTATGAAGCTGACATTTTATTTTCATTTGAGTACTTAAGTGAATTCTAGTATCTGCACTAGTATCATGAAAGTTTATGGTAAGTTAAAAAAAAAGGAAAATCTACTTTATGTTTAATTAGCAATGGAAACAACCATTTGTAGAAAAAATAATCTCTGCCATATTAAAAGTTCAAAGGTCTCCAACAGAGGTGAAGCAGCCAACATTACTTCTGGGGAAACACAGATAAGGAGCAGGAGTGAAGATAATTAAAAAAATATATACTTTGAGACCAGCAGTGAAGATCATTTTTAAACAATATACCCTGGGTCCTAGCTGGTTGGCTCAGTGGTAGAGTGCCGGCCTGGCATGTGGAAGTCCCAGGTTCAATTCCTGGCCAGGGCACACAGGAGAAGCACCCATCTGCTCCTCCATCCTTCCCACTCTCTTTCCTCTCTGTCTCTCTCTTCCCCTCCCACAGCCAAGGCTCCATTGGAGCAAAGTTGGCCCAGGTGCTGAGGATGGCTCCTTTGCTTCTGCCTCAGGCACTAGAATGGCTCCGGTTGCAATGGAGCAACAGCCCCAGATGGGCAGAGCATCCGCCCCCTAGAGGGCTTGCCAGGTGGATCCCAGTCAGGCACATGCGGGAGTCTCTCTCACTTCCCGCTTCTTGCTTCAGAAAAAATACAAAAATAGCCTGACCTGTGGTGGCGCAGTGGATAAAATGTTGATCTGGAAATGCTGAGGTCGCTGGTTTGAAACTCTGGGCTTGCCTGGTCAAGGCACATATGGGAGTTGATGCTTCCAGCTCCCCCCCCCTGTCTCTCTCTCCTCTATTTCTCTCTCCTCTATCTCTCTCTCCTCTCTAAAATGAATAAATAAATTAAAAAAATACACACAAAAAAACCTGGTATTGACATGCATAAACAACCTTCTAATTATATCCAGAATCCAACCACATTTTAGGACTTACCACTTCAACTCTGATCTAACTCCCTATCATCTATCCACCTAGATTATAGCATTAATTTTTAACTTTTTTTCTCATCTTCTCTACTAACCTACCCACCATTTACTCTCCATATAGCAGCCAGAATGATTTCATTAAAACCTGTGATTTATGTTATTCATTTGCTTAGAACTTTCTGACTTTCCATCTCTCTCAGAGTTAATTTCTTACAATGGCCTGCAAAGTCCTATATGGGAGGTTCTCAGGAGGAATGTTTTCGATTATAACAATGCCTAGAGAGGTACTGGAGTTTAGTAGGTACTGTCAGCATTTCAAATATCCTGTGGAATATCGGTGTTAGTGAATTACATGGATTTTGTTCATTCAGTGTACTCTGAATTTTCCAGATTGCATCTTCCATGTAAATTAAGAGAAAGCTGTACTTTGTTTGGTATAGAACTTTATCAATACTTTTTCACCATTTCACAAAATCCCATGATATTTAAGTCACCATGTATAATGTAAGATACCTGTACACACTGGAAATATTGGGGGAAACGCTTTGTAAAGCATATGACTGTCTAACCACTATACTGTATACCTGAAACTAATACAAAATAATACTGAATGTAGACTCCAATTAAAAAGAAAGATACTTACATAAATCCTAATTTATGGCTCTCAAAGTCAACAACTCATATAAAGGCTACTCGTATTCTAAAGTTGTCATACCATGGCATTTATATAATGAAATTATACTACCTTTAGCTTATTTCTTCTTTAAATTACATTCAGAATATTCTATTATTTTCTTTTTTAAACTGAGTGGTATAAAAAGCTTATATTATCTATATTTCATTTCTGGAAAGAAAAGAGATTATTATAACATTTGTTACAAAAAGAGCGTTGCACCTCATCATGTTGAACATTGTGGACCCATATAATCTTTACCTATCCATTGGCCCTCAACACCCAGCATTCTTCTCCTCATTCACTATGCTCCACCCACACTGGCCTGAGTGGTTATTTCTTGAAAACTTCAGGCGCTTCAGCCACAGGGCTCTGTACTTGCTGAGCCTTCTGACTAGAACGGTCTTCTCCCAGGTATCAACATTGCTTAACTCAGTGGCTTAAAACAACAATCTATTGCTATCTTTCATGATTCTGTGGGCCGTGTGGGTTCAGCTGGGTAGTTTTTGCTTGGGGTCTCTTATATGATTACAGCCAAATGACCTCTGGGACTGAAGTAATCTGTAGGCTCAACGGAGCTAGAATTCCAAGATGACTTCCTCAACCACAAGTCTGGTGCCTTAGCTGTGATGGCTAAAGCAGCTGGAGGCTGGCCAGGAATCTGCGCATCACTACTTAGCCTTCCCACATAACTAGTTTGGGCTAAACTCAAAGCATGGTGGTCTATGTTAGTCAGACTTCCAATACAGACACAGGCTTCCTCCAGAATTCAGGTTCCAAAAGACCACGGTCAGAAACTGTGTGGTTTATGACCTAGCCAAGGAAGTTTCATTTCTACCTTGCTTGTTGGAATCAGCCCAAATGAAGTAAGGAGGAGACAACAGAAGGGTATAAATAGTGGGAAGCAGAGCACACGAGTGAGGTATCTTTTAACTGTTACCACAATACCTAAAATACTACAGATTTTACTTTTGTATTTCATTTTAAATATTTTATTTATTGTGCCTCCTTTTCTACAAGGATATACGTTCTCGAGGAAAGGATTTCTGGTTACTTTTTCATGACTATATTCTCAGCACATGTTCTGTACTCTATATTAATTGGAAAAATAATTATTGCATTAGGTAAGTGATACGCATCAATAATTCACCTATAGGCTTACTTCTCGCCATGGGCCTCTCCCTTCACCAAACTCCTACCAATTTAACTTTCTGGAAAGGGACTTGGGATGAATCTGGGTTATTTTGGAAGCAGAAAGTGAAAGACAGTTGGAGGCAAAAATCAAAGACAAAAATATTAAAAAGGATCATAAACTGCTGACTCTGCCGTGCGGACATCTCTGATCACTGCAGCTCTGACTTTTTCCTTGTCAGAAAACTCTCCTAGCACACTTATAAAATATGAGCCACATTTGACATTTAATAATTCTATATAAATTATTCTGTATAATTATAACCCAATTAAATAGTTACGCTGTCCACAATTTCATGTGTCAGCTTTGTCTTCTGGATAAGAAACAATTTCTTGAGAAACAGCTCATTTTAATTTAAAAAAACTTTTAATTCAAAATTCTTAACATATGACACAATATGAATCTGTGTATACTAGCCTAACAGAAAATAATTGAACTAGCTAGTGAATTCTTCTAGTTGGTAGAGACAAAGCAGCTAAAATATGGGGTGAAAAACGTGTTGATTACAATCACCTAGCTTTCTAAGCCTGTGTCTACACTTGATGTTACACATTTACGAGTTTCTCCAGGGGCAGTATCTTTCAATATTGACTGTATATTAGAAGCACCTGGTAAGCTTTAAAAATCCCATGCCGAGATTGCATCTCAGACCAATTAATGTGAATTTTGGGGGGCAGAGCCCAGGCATTTATACACTGTAATGTTCCTTGGTGAATTCAATATGCAGTTGAAACTCAGAACTGTTGCCTTAAACTCTCCCTTCTCCTTTACCCTACCAGTCTCTTCTAAATTAGCAGTGGAGAAAAAAAGTGAAGTGAGAAAAAATTTATAATTTATTAAAAAGGAGGCAAAAATGGGAGGGAATATTTTAAAAGAAACCAAAAGGCACGAAATAAGCCAGTTGAAAAAAATAAAAATGCTTAAGCAATCACAACAAACATCAGTGGTCTAGAGTCAATAATAAAATGGTTAAATACTAAGTGATTAAATTTATTTTAAAATCTGAGCTATATGTTGCTTCCAAGATATACACTTGAAACACAAACAAAATAATGTTGATAGTAAAAGGATGGATGATAGTTAAAAAAACAAAACAAAACAAAATGGTCAAACATAGTGATCAAAACCAAGTTGGTATGGTTAAATTAATATCAAACAAAATAGACCATAAGACAAAAAGCTGTGCTTGAAAAAAAGACCATGTATAAAATTAAAGGTTGATTTGATCAAGAAGTGTTTCTAAAACTGTATACATCCAATAGCATAGCCTGAAAAATATATAAAACAAAAACTATGAGAAAAAATTGAAAAATATACCAGAGAATTTTCATAACCAGTAAATGGCAGATAGAGGATTAAATATCAGTAAGCATACTACAGATCTGTATATACATTAATAATCTTGTTCTAATATTCAATATATGTATATTAAACACTGTACCCAATAACTGAAATATATATTTTTCCAAAGATACATTTATAATACCACAAAAAATATCCAGTATCTAGGAATAAATATAACAAAGGTATTCATGATCTTTTTTTTTCAGTCAAGTGAGAGCAGGGAAGGCAGAGAGACGTGTGCCCCCACTGGGACCCACCAGCAACCTCCTATGGGGCAGTACTCTGCCCAGCTGGGGCATTGCTTCATTGCTCTGCAACCGGAGCTATTTTTAGCTCCAGAGGTGGAAAACACAGAGCCATCCTCAGCACCGGGGGCCAACTTGCTGGAGCCATGGCTTAAGAGGGGTGAGAGAAAGAAAAGGGGTTGGAAGGGGTGGAGAAGCAGATAGGCGCTTCTCCTGTGTGTCCTGACTGGGAGTCGAATCCAGGACGTCCACATGCCAGCGGAAGCCCCACCACTAAGCCAACCAGCCAGGGCTGTACTCATGATCTTAATGAAGAAAATTATTAAACTCCATTGAAAAAACATTAAAGACTTCCTAAATATATGAAATGATGTACCATGTCCAATAGGAACACCCAATATCATAAAGATAACAGTTTTTCCAAATTAATCTACAGAATCAGTGTTATTTCAATGGAAGACCAAATAGGTTTCTTTTCAAAGCTTGTCAAGATAATACATAAGTTTACATAAGAAAAGGATAAAAAATAGCCACTAAACTCTTAAAATTAAGTCAAAAGATGTACCTTACTACGTATAATACTTACCAAAGAGCTATAGTAATTGAGAAAGTGAGGTGCTGGCACAGGGATATTCTGATAAACAAATGGAACAGAATAGAGCACACAGAAATAGACACCCACATATATGTTAACTTGATTTATGACAGACCAGCAATTGTGATTACAAGAAGAGAAATAAACTATTCAATAAACTGTACTGAAATAATGAGTTATATATTTTGGGAAAAAAATGAACTTTTACATTATATACAAAACAGAACTTCAGGTTAATAAAGGACATATAAGTTTAATGAATAAACTATAAAACTTTTAGGAGATAATATAGGAAGGATTTCTTAAAGAAGATAGAAAAGCATAAACCATAATGAAAAAAGACTAAAACTTGACTACACTAAAATTAAGAACTCTGTTTACCAAAAGATAGTAGACAGAAAGAGAAAAGACAAGCCACAAACTGGAAGAAAACATCAGCAACAATACACTCACAAAGGATTAATTTTATCCAGAATATAAACACACTGATATCTAAAGACAACACAATAGAAAATAGAGAAGAAAAAATGAGTGGCCAATAACTATAAGAAAAGATTCCCAATATCAATAGCTATCCAAGAAAAGCAAATTAAAATGACATCAAGATCCCATTTTTATATCCCTGAGATCAGCACAAATTTAAGACTGAAATTATCAGGTGTCGGCAAGGATGTACAAACAGTACACCCTGCTGGCAGGAGTTTAAATTCACTTTCCTCGCTGTAAAAATTTGGATTTACCTAGCAAAGCTGAGGCTATGAAAATGCACTTCCAGTCTTCTGTGTATATACCCTTGAAGACACATTTGTATCACCTGGAGACTCTTAAATATACTGATGCTAACTCAGTCCTGTTTCCCAGAGATTTTGATTTAATTGGAACATAACACTGAGAGAGAGAGAGAGAGAAAGCTCAGCACAGAAGAACAGTATGATTCCATTTCTATAAGTTGAAAACTATACAAACAATATTTTTTCCCAGGAGTTCATTCATGTGGTAAAACTATTTTTTAAACATGGGAACGATAGCCTGACCTGTGGTGGCGCAGTGGATAAAGCATCGACTTGGAAATGCTGAGGTCGCCGGTTCAGAACCCTGGGCTTGCCTGGTCAGGGCACATGTGGGAGTTGATGCTTCCAGCTCCTCCCCCCTTCTCTCTCTCTGTCTCTCCCTCTCCTCTCTAAAATGAATAAATTAAACATGGGAATGATAAACACAAAATCAGCATACATAGGGAAGGCACAAAGTGAGGAATCAAAGGTACTAATAATGTTCATTTTCAGGTTAGTAGTGGATACAGGTATTTGCTTTATACTGTCCATATAGCTTATACTATTTGATATCTATACAATATTTTTGAAATAAGTTGAGTGTTACTAATAGTTTATATATAAAAAAGAAGAGTACTCATAGTTCTTGCTAACAGCAGGTTATTAGTAAATGTTGCTATTCTACTTCCCCACAGGAGTAAAAAGATTGTCTTAGAAGAGTGGCTAAAAGAAATGGGAAGGATGCTGTACTTCAGTGTGCTGTTCGTTTTTTAACAGTTCTCTCTGGCCTAATAAAAAGAGGCTTCTTTAACCTGAGAACTTCAGTCAAAGTTTTGTATCTTCTCTCAAAAGTCAACTTACAGTGCATACAAACAGCATTTACTGTACGGTCAAATAGATCTCATTTAAATTACAACTCTGTCTTCTGTGCAGCTTTTGATAAGTTTTCTACCTGATTCTAGTTTCCTCATTTTATTCAACAAATATTTATGGAGCTCCTACATGTGCCAAAGAATGTGCCAGGTAATTATACAATTTACAAAAAAGAACCGTTTCTGCCCTTCTGAAGACAAACTAATTTCTACTTCAAAGGGTTGCTGAAAAGATTATGTAATATATATGTAATGGAACTTAATTTAACATGGTGTCTGACATGTATGTACTTGGTACTCAATAAATATTAAGTATTGCTATTTCTTTCTCTCTCTCTCTCTTTGCTTGAATTATTTAAAGCTAATAAGAAGGATTATTCCTTTTACAAACTCTAATGGTCAAACACATAAACAACATCAGTGAAATAACATAAATGACAGTAAAGTAATATATAAATATTAGTAGATTTAACATGCTTTGCAAATGTTCAGATGTTAGTCTGATTATCCTCAGGTTAACTAAATCAAATTAAAACTATTTTAAAATCATGAACCCAAACATAAATGGGTTGATATTCTTAATGATTTGACTTAAAATGTACCCATGTGGTATATCTACAATGTGCTTCTAATATGGCCAGCCTTTCAAATTCACATTTTTAAGTGTATGATCCTATTTACATAACATTTTTATTGTTTTTTATTAAATTTATAGGGTTGACATTGGTTAATAAGATCACAACATGTATATTTCTATGATATATGATCTGTATAGTGCATTGTGTGCCCACCACCCAAATCAAATCATCTTCTGTAAACATATATTTGGCCCCCTTTCCCTTCTACTACCCTCCCACCCACTTCCTTCTGATAACCACCATACTGTTGTCTGTGTCTATGGGTTTCAGTTTGATATCCCAATATGAGTAAAATCACATGGCTCTTAGCTTTTACTGACTGATTTATTTTGCTTAGTACAGTATTCTCAAGGTCTATCCGTGTTGTCACAAAAGGCATATTTCATCTTTTCTTACAGCTGAGTAATATTCCATCGTATATATGTACCACATCTTTTTTACCCAACTCTTGATTGAAGGACCCTTTGCTTGTCTCCATGTCTTGGCCACCGTGAAGTCCTGAATGGACACCTCTCCCAAGAAGACGAGCAAATGGCCAACAGATACATGAGTAGATGTTCAACTTCACTAGCTATTAAGGAAGTGCAAATCAAATTCACATTATTTTGGTGGCACTTATTATTGTAAAATTTTTGTTTTTCCCATTTAAAAATATCTTGCAAATTAATGTTGCTAAGAGGCAAAGCAGAAATAACTTTGTAAGTCAAATAGCACTAGCACAGTACTTTCGACAAAAAAGGAGTCTTAACAAATATTTACAGGATGAAGCAAATACTGCAATTTTAGTCCAGCGAGTGTCTGATGGGGATTAGATCATTTCAAGAATGTACTCCACTTGGTGGATACCAGAGGATGGAAGAAATAGCTCAGTCTTTTATAGAAGAAGCAGCAGCATGTTGTGTCAGTTCAGAATCTGAGGGAGGCTTTTACTCTTTTGTTTTCTTTATATGGTGTTAATTCACAAGATCCTCACTTCACAGTGGAAGTGGCAAAAACACAATATGAGTGTGAGGTCACCAGCTTCCAAGTCAGTTCTCTTCTCAGTGCCCCTGAAAACAGATTTGGTTCTCTTAATCTAGTGTGGCACTTTTTTTTATTAGTGGAGGGAGGGGGAGGAGAGAAAAGGATAAGGGGCCGAGCAGGAAGCATCAATTCCCATACAAGCCTTGACCAGGCAAGCCCGGAGTTTCGAACAGCAACCTTAGCGTTCCAGGCTGACACTTTATCCACCGCACCATCACAGGTCAGGCATCACTTTCCTTTTTAATTAAAAAAATAAGACATCAAATGAAAATTGGGGGGGGGAAAGGTTTAAAATTTTGGTAACATACTCTGACAGCTAATTCATAAGAATTAGCTCTTACATGTCCTGCTGACAGAAATAAAAGTTGGTACAAACTCTCTAGAGAGAAACAGGTAACAATGGTTGCCTATGGGAAAGAAAAAGGTAGCTGAGAGTCAGGAGTGGAAGAGAAACTGACTTTTGTAACTTCTGAATTGTGTCCATTTTTTTTTATTTAATTTTATTTATTCATTTTAGAGAGGAGAGAGAGAGGGAGAGAGAGAGACAGAGAGAGAGGAGAGAGAGAGACAGGGGGGAGGAGCTGGAAGCATCAACTCCCATATGTGCCTTGACCAGGCAAGCGCAGGGTTTCGAACCGGCGACCTCAGCATTTCCAGGTTGAAGCTTTATCCACTGCGCCACCACAGGTCAGGCGAATTGTGTCCATTTTTAAAATATTACCTTTTTTAAAGAAAGTAACACATGCATATGATAAAAAATTCACAAACTGGCTCTGACTGGTTGGTTCAGTAGCAGAGTGTTGGCCTAGCATGTGGATGTCTGGGTTCGATTCCTGGTCAGGGCACACAGGAGAAGTGACTACCTGCTTCTCTACCCCTTCCACCTTTTCTCTTTCTCTCTCTCTTCCCCTCCTGCAGGCATGCCTCAATTGATTCAAGTGCATTGTGTAGGGCACTGAGTATGGCTCTGCCTCAGGTGCTAAAAATAGCTCTGTTGCAAGCATGGCCACAGATGGGGGTTGCCAGGTGGATCCTGGTTGGGGCACATGTGGGAGTCTGTCTCTCTATCTCCTCTCCTCTCACTTGGAAAAGAAGAA
Organism: Saccopteryx bilineata; assembly: GCF_036850765.1. Taxonomy (NCBI): domain Eukaryota; kingdom Metazoa; phylum Chordata; class Mammalia; order Chiroptera; family Emballonuridae; genus Saccopteryx; species Saccopteryx bilineata. The sequence continues at coordinate 342,280,898 of NC_089490.1, read as the reverse complement.
GAAAAAAATTCAAAAACTATAGAACAGTAGGCCCTATGCACAGGGGCAAACATTAATGTGAGTCTCTTATCTATCTTCCTAGACATGCCCTAGGCATTTTTCACATGCAGAAACTGGACCTTAACAACAGTAAACATTCTTACAGGACATAAAATGACTAGTCTTTTTTTTTTTTTTGTATTTTTCTGAAGCTAGAAGCGGGGAGAGACAGACAGACAGACTCCCACATGCACCCGACCAGGATCCACCCGGCACGCCCACCAGGGGGCGACACTCTGCCCACCAGGGGGCGATGCTCTACCCCTCCAAGGCATCGCTCTGTTGCAACCAGAGCCACTCTAGCGCCTGGGGCAGAGGCCAAGGAGCCATCCCCAGCGCCCGGGCCATCTTTGCTCCAATGGAGCCTTGGTTGCAGGAGGGGAAGAGAGAGACAGAGAGGAAGGAGAGGGGGAGGGGTGGAGAAGCAAATGGGCGCTTCTCCTGTGTGCCCTGGCTGGGAATCAAACCCGGGACTTCGACACGCTAGGCCGACGCTCTACCACTGAGCCAACCGGCCAGGGCCTAAAATGACTAGTCTTAAGGTTGAAAGTTCTGCAGACTAAAAGAGGCCACAGAAAATAATAATCAACAGGCACCCAAAGGGTCTCTACCTGTGTCAGACAGAATGGAGGACCCAGTTCTTTCCAGTAAGGAACTTACATTCTAGATGAGAAAACAAAATTGATGTAAAAAAAAAAAAAGATAAACTGAGTATTGAAACAGGCTACAGCAACTGAACATAAGTACAACAGGAGCTGGAAGAAGGAAAATACTGTATTAACATTAGCTGAAAAAGAATTGTTTTGAAAAGGTCTGACCTCATACCATCTATAAAGTTTGTAAGAAACAGGTAAGATTATCCCGCCTCTTTGGTGGGACACTTGAATCTATGTAAACACAATAAATTAAAAACAAAAACAAAAACAGGTAAGATTATTAAAAAGTGAAAATACCAGGCAGAATCAAAATGATGGGTGCCATAAATAACTTAGCAATACAAGTTTATAAGCATCAAAATTCTAGGTCCAATAACTTCTTATTGTCATTCCTATAATGCACAACAGTTTCTAAAGGAGAAACTTTTGGTGCTTATATTAGTCTGCTCCTGTATATTAAAGTTTCCTTATTTTTGAATAGCATTTTAAATTTTCATGTTATTTCAATTAATTTTTGCAACATATAAGCAATGTTAATCACATTTTGTGAGTCAGGAAATTGAAAATCACAGAGGTAAAAGTGATAAGCTTTGCTCTTTTCTTTCTTTTTCTTTCTTTTTTTTTTTACTCTCACTTCTAGCATGAAAGTGTGGGAGTTCTGCAGACCCACTTCTCAGAGAAATTGGTGAAAATTTATAAAATAAAAACAACAAAAAACCCATCCCCACTGAAAGTCTCTGGAGGCCCTGGCCGGTTGCCTCAGTGGTAGAGTGTTGGTACAGAGTGTGGATGCCCCAGGTTCAATTCCCAGTCAGGGCACACAGGGAAAGCACCCATCTGTTCCACCTCTCCCCCACCCCTTCTCTCTCTCTCTCTCTCTCTTTCTTTCTCTCTCTCTCTCTGGTTACCTCAGTGGTAGAGTGTTGGTACAGAGTGTGGAAGCCCCAGGTTCAATTCCCAGTCAGGGCACACAGGGAAAGCACCCATCTGTTCCACCTCTCCCCCACCCCTTCTCTCTCTCTCTCTCTCTCTCTCTCTCTCTCTCTCTCTCCCCCCCCCCTCCCTCTCCTCTCCCTCTCCCTCTTCTTCTCCTGCAGCCATGGCTTGATTGGAGCGAGCTGGCCCCAGGCTCTGAGGATGGCTCCATGGCTTTGCCTCAGGCCCTAAGAAGAGCTTGTCTGTTAATGCCCCAGATGGGCAGAGCATCACACCCTAGTGGGCTTGCCAGGTGGATCCCAGTAGGGGTTCATCCAGGAACCTGTCTCTGCCTCCCCTCCTGTCACTGAATAAAATAAAAAAGAAAAGGAAGTCTGGAAATGGTCCTAAGGGCATAGAGAACGCATGAGAAACATCTATTCAAGAAAATCTACTAAAACTTGGTAAGGACAAGAAACATTGGTGGTGTCTGAATGACACCTCATTCACTCCCTTCCCTAACACAGCTCAGACCAGTTCCCAGAAGTCTATCTTAGCAGAAAGGGCAACATGCCAGCATTTCTCATGTGGCCCTCAGCTACTCATTGCTAAAGCTAAGTTCTGGCCAGTGCAGAAAAGAGGTGGGGGTTTCACGGCCCATAGGCTCTGTCCTGGGAGAGGCACTGCTGAGAATAATAGGCTCTATTTCTCGTGTTCTGGCTCATAGGTTGGGTGGTCCACGCTGGAAGAGACAAGCTGAGGAATCTGGGGCTGTGCCTTGCTAAATTGAGCATCAACTCCCAAATTGGGATGTCACTTACAGAAAAGCATTCATTGTCCCTGCCTCCAGCACTAGAGCCCTCACTGAGAGAATCTACCTGGAGGTAGAAGAGGCCATAAAACAGACATCCAAATCCCTCCCCAAAAGAACTGACTTCATGTGCAACAGTGTGCAAAAGTTCAAAACTAAGGGTGCTTTTGAAAATGGTGGTTGTAGTGAAAAGTGATTCGGAGGAAACTGACACATTCATTGGAGATAAAAGCTAAATTAAACTATAGACCTGCTGGTTTGCAGGGGAGAAACTAGCTAAGAGACATCTGGGAAGAGACCTTCTGGGGTCAGAATAAATTTCAAACACTGACCTTGGGAAGCATACTTTTAAAGGAGCTTGAATTTAATTGTATCAGTCTGTGAAGTCATTATGTGCTAGAAGAGCTACCTGTAACTAAAGAAAGCCAAGTTATGGATACGTGCAGTAGACAGGTGGAGACGCCCTTCTTCTGCCCAGTCCCTGCTCATCAAAGGAATCAGCCTGCAGTTAGTGAAGTGTATGAGCTGGGTGTGGTCTGGGAAGGAGACAGCCGAAGAGCACCCTGCCAGAATCATTGCCATCTCTGGGTGATAGTGGACATACCTAAGGTTGTGCCCCCGAGGGGCAACATCAGAAGCTTCACACTTCTGGGGGCGGGGAGAATAAGTTTGTACCTAGAATAAAGAAATTTTAGTTTTTTGTGTGTTTCTTTTTTGTATTTTTCTGAAGCTGGAATTGGGGAGAGACAGTCAGACAGACTCCCACATGTGCCCGACCAGGATCCACCCGGCATGCCCACCAGGGGGCGACGCTCTGCCCACCAGGGGGCGATGCTCTGCCCCTCCGGGGCGTTGCTCTGTTGCGACCAGAGCCACTATAGTGCCTGGGGCAAAGGCCAAGGAGCTATCCCCAGCGCCCGGGCCATCTTTGCTCCAATGGAGCCTCGGCTGCGGGAGGGGAAGAGAGAGACAGAGAGGAAGGAGAGGGGGAGGGGTGGAGAAGCAAATGGGCGCTTCTCCTGTGTGCTCTGGCCGGGAATCGAACCCGGGACTCCCGCATGCCAGGCCGACGCTCTACCACTGAGCCAACCGGCCAGGGCCTAGAATAAAGAAATTTTAACACTCAACAAAAAAAAGACAAAAATAAAAAACTAATTTAAAAATGGGCAAAGGACATTTCTCCAAAGAAGATATATAAATGGCAATAGTCACACAAAAAGAGTCATCAGGGAAGTGCAAATCAAAACAATTCTAAGATACCACTTCATATCCACTAAGATGTGAGGATAGCAAGCACTGAAAGAAACCAAAAATAACAAGCTTTGGAGAAGATGTGCTGAGAGTGGAACCCTCATGTCTGCTGGTGGTAAAATAACGTGGTTCAGCCACTGGAAAATAATTTGGCAGTACTTCAATAAGTTAAGCATAGACTAATCATATGACCCAGCAATTCCTCTCCCAGGTATCTACTCAAAAGAAATAAAAACAGGTGTTCAAACAAAAACCTGCACACAAAATGTTGACAGCAGCATTATTTACAATGGTCAAAGGTGGATAAAACCCAATGTCCATCAATAAATGAATGATTAAACAAACTGTGGTAAATCCATACAATGGAATACTGTTCAGTAATAAAAAGAAATGAAATTCTGATACATGCTGCAACAGAAGCCAGACACAAAAGGCCACATATTATATGATTCCATTTGTATGAAATTTCTAGATGGAGAAATCCTGACACAATAAGTAGATTAGAGGTTATAGGGGGCTGGGGTGAGGGGAATGGCGAGTTTCTGCTAGGGTGATAGAAGATTTCGGAACTAGTTGTGATGGTTACAGAACATTGTAAATATAATTAATGGTACTGAATTGTACACTTAAAAGTGATTAAAATGGTACATTTTATGATATATACAATACATACATATAATAATAATAATAATAGTAATAACAATAAAAGCAAACCAACCTAACGCCAACCCTCAGTATACAGAATGAGATTCATCTCCAGTCTCTCAGTATGAGTGTCCACAGTATGAGGTTCTGATATAAAATTACATGTCTTCTTGGGTTCCATTTAATAGGTTTAGAATTTCAGTCCCTTCTTCACTTTAAAAAAAGTACTTCCATGTATAAATCTATACTTTAGTGTTCCTATTATATGAAGTATTACTCTTTTCTCAGTATAATTTAATTTCATACTGTGTAATCATTTATCACACTCTGGCATAGCAAAATTGTAATTAACAGTTTAAATGTGAATTACACATTTACATATAAATTGTAAATGTTCAAAAGCAAAAGACAAAAAGAATACCCACAACTTAGAATCCATTTCACACAATGTGGTATGGCTATAATATAAAAAGAAAAGCAATGATAAGTGTCGGCAGTGATGTGGAGAAACTGGAAGCCTCATTCATGGCTGATGGGAATGCAAAATGGTGCAGCCACTTTGGAAAATAGTTTGGCAGTTTCTCAAAACAGTTACCATATGACCTGGCAATCCAACTATGAGAAATAAAATCATATGCTCATCCAAATGTTTTCATGAATGTTTATAGTAGCATTATTCATGATAGCCAAAAGGTGGAAACAATCCAAATATCCATCAACTGCTAAATGGATAAACAAATGTATCTCTATACAACAGAATACTAGTCAAATATAAAAAGTAATAAAGTACTGATATATGCTACAACATGGATAAACCTCAAAAAACTTTGTGCTAAGTGAAAGAAGCCAGACACAAAAGGCCATATGTTATATGATTCCATTTATATAAAATGCCCCAGAAGAGATGAATCTATAAAAGCAGCTTTAGGTTACCTACGGCTGGGGGTGGGAAGGAAGGGACTGCTAATGCGCACCAGGTTTTCACTTGGGGGATGATGAAAATGCTCTAAAATTAGATTGTGATGATAGCTGAACAAATCTAAAGATACTAAAAACCATGGAACTGTACATTTTTTTTTGTCTTTTTCTGAAGCTGGAAACAGAGAGGCAGTCAGACAGACTCCCGCATGCGCCCGACCGGGATCCACCGCCACACCCACCAGGGGTTGATGCTCTGTTGTGACTGGAGCCACTCCAGCGCCTGAGGCAGAGGCCACAGAACCATCCCCAGCACCCGGACCATCTTTGCTCCAATGGAGCCTTGGCTACTTGAGGGGAAGAAGAGACAGCGAGGAAGGAGAGGGGGAGGGGTGGAGAAGTAGATAGGCGCTTCTCCTGTGTGCCCTGGCTGGGAATCAAACCCGGGACTTCTGCATGCCAGGCTGACGCTCTACCACTGAGCCAAACTGGTCAGGGCCTGTACATTTAATTGAGTGACTTTTATGGTATATAAACTATATCTCTATAAAGTTATTTTTTAAAAACCTGTTCCAACTCCTCATTCCTATAGCCATTCACCAATATAAACCTTCTAACCTGTCCATCCAGATTCCAATGAAAACCCCATGCTACTTCAAACGCTTGACTCCGCTCACACTGTTCCCTACCTGGAACACTCTCCCTAGGATCCAGTCAAGTCACGTACTCATTTTGAAGATTCTTCTAACCAAGTCAATCCTCACTGACCTAATTTTCCTCTACATTCCATACCATTTACAACTATGTAGTAACACTGTAACCACAAATACATACATAAGGTGGTTTCACCTATTTCCTATCAATGTCTAGTTCTTGCCACATTCTGTAATTCTTCCTTTAATCTTTTCAAAGATAAACTAGTTATTCCAGCATTACAGAGACCAAACATAATTGTGGGGACTCAGCTAGGGCCTTAAGACAAAGAGAAAAAGTGTACAATAATGGAATATTGTAAGATTAAGTAACATTAAGGGGGAATGAAAAGCATGTTCCCGCCTCTAGCAAACCCTGCCAACTCACTAGCTTTACTGGCCAGAACCTCAATTACATTTTTACTTCTCTCATAATATTCAGCACAGCATTTTGAACACAGATGATACCAAATGTCTGCTGAATAACAAATGAATGCCTTGAGTGCAACTTTCTACACATGTATTCAGTAGTCTCCAAACCTTAACAAATCTCCAAAGTCTTAAAGCAGGAAATGTAAATGAGGAAAAAGAAAACTAAAACAACGAGACATGCATTCAATTCTCAAAATGTTTCAGAAGGATGTGTTCTTACTGTGCATACTGTGGTTTCTTACTGCTGCTGTCAAGCCACTGCTGTCAGAGCAAAATAGAGCACTATTAAGAGAAGCAAAAATTTAAATATGAAACTGCTTCCTCCTAACAGTGGGATGCCAATATTCAAACCCCTTTGACTCTACATGCAGTGAGGAGGAAATTAACACCATGAAGCTTGGAAGGACAGAGGGGTGTGAGGGGGAATGAGGCAGCAGCACTGCTTTCAAAGGATAGAGGATTGGCAGGGGCAGAAGACAAGTTTTAGAGCTGAACTTCTGAAAGCAATAAAGACAGTGGATGATAGCAAAAAGCTACACATTGCTGAAACCTGATATAGACCTTGACTGCAGGAGTCTAGGATCAACAAATTCAAGAGCATCTCTTCAGGTAGTACTCTGAATAGGCAACTCCACTATGAAATACATAACCTAGCCCTGAAATACTATGAACACAGAACAATTTGTTTAGCTTCAGAAATATACATATTTTCTCCTTCCTATTCATTTATATGTACCTGGTAACTTGCCTTTTGTTCACAGGACAAATATACCTACTGTGATCATTCAATCTGCTTATGGGAGTTCCCTTTTAGCAAAGCAATTATCAATATTTTAAAATTTATCATTTTTTTAAGTTACAGAATTTTTTTACACTTGCTTAACTTGAGTCTCTTTAATAATTCCCTTCTTATTTATAAATATACTTTTAAATTATCCTTTCCTTCCCTGTCATTTACTTTTCAATATTTAGTGGTTTAGGGATTATAAAAGATATTTAAGGTAGAGAATTCTTCACTTCAATATTCAGAAGATTACTAAAGTACAAACAAAAAATAAACAACATAAGCACTTAGAAAAAATGTACTTTTATAATTTATACACACTTGTCCCTCAGTATCTGCAAGGGACTGGTTTCAGAACGCCCAGCAGATACCAAAATCTGCAAATGCTCAAGTTCTTCATATAAAGTCATGTAGTATTTGCATATAACCTATGCATATCTCCTATATACTTTAAATCACCTCTAGATTACATATAGTATCTAACACAATGTAAATGCTATGTAAATAGTTGCCATGCTATATTGTTTAGAAAATAATGACAAGAAAAAAGTCTGTACATATTCAGTAAAAATGCAACCACCATCTGCTGAGGCCTAACTACATAGTACACATTAGCAACAATGTAACTTTTTCTGAATATTTTCAATCTGTTGTTGGTGACTCTGAGGATGTAGATCCTGTGGATACAAAGGGCATTGATTGTACCATGACTTTATAATTTGCTACCTTCTTTGAACTCACAAATACAGATACTAACACTCTCACTTTAAATGTTAAAAAAGCATTTTTATTCTGCTTTTTGAAGAAAGCTATCATCAAGACTTCTTCAAGCTACGAATAAAAAAACCCAGCATTTGATATTTCATTAACAATTTCAACATATGAAGATATCTCCCAGTGAATACTTTGTCCAAAAATATAAAGAGGAAGAAGCATCAAGAGTCAACAGTGGAAACTTCAGGTCAAGATGGTGGTATAGGTAAATGCTGTGCTTACCTCCTCCCATGAACACATCAAAATTACAACTAAATTATAAAACAACCATCACTGCCTGACCAGGCGGTGGTGCAGTGGATAGAGCATTGGACTGGGATGCGGAAGACCCAGGTTCGAGACTCCAAGGTTGCCAGCTTGAGTGTAGGCTCATCTGGTTTGAGCAAAGCTCACCAGCTTGGACCCAAGGTTGCTGGCTTGAGCAAGGGGTTACTTGGTCTGCTGTAGCCCCTCGGTCAAGGCACATATGAGAAAGCAATCAATGAACAGCTAAGGTGTCACAACAAAAAACTAATGATTGATGCTTCTCATCTCTCTCCATTCCTGTCTGTCTGTCCCTATCTATCCCTCTCTCTGACTCTCTCTCTGTCTCTGTAAAAATAATAATAAATAAAAAAAATAAAATAACCATCACTGAAAACCACGGGAACACTACCTTAACTAAATTCTTAAAATAAGGATATAAAGAAGCAGCCACAACAAGACAGAGAGGAGAAACAGGATTCAGAACCTGCAAGTCTTACACCCATGGTGTGGCATTATTTAAGCACTGGAAAGGATATCACTTCAGTGGTGGGTGTTCCCCCCCTGAAGAGGGAGGGGACCTAGCCCCATAACTGGCTCCCCAACCCCATAACTGGCTCCCCAGCCCAGGCCACCGATGCCAAGAAGATGAGTCCTGATAACATCTAGCTATGAAAACCAGTGGGGATTGCACCTGGATGAGACACAGGGCTGCTGAAGTCCCAAGTGTAACTCTTGAGGGGCCCACTCATGACCTACTCACTCCCTCAGTCACTCACTCGCTCTGGGCTACAGTGCAGCAGGAGCAGCAGCTGGAATAGAGCCAGGGACTTAGGGAGAGAAACTAAATTGACTAACTTCAGGTGAGGGCTTGAGGGGCAGAGGTCAGGGCAGCTCCCTCTGGGGACACAAGGACTGACAGTCACCAATGATCCTTTACTGAGGACTCTCCGCAACCCAGCTGTCAGGTGAAGGCAGGTGCCAAATCTGAGCCCTCCATTATCCTGGCTAGTACCTTCTGCCCTGCCCTGGTGATTCCCTGAGTTGCTGTCTAGCCTATCTGAAGAAATAATGGCTGAAAACTTCCTTAACCTAGAAAAAGAAAATAGACATACAAGTCTAGGAAGTGCAGAGATTCCCAAACAAGATGAGCCCAAAGAGGTCCACACCAACCAAGATACATCATAATTAAAATGCCAAAGGTTAAAGACAAAGAGCAAGGTTAAAGACAAGCAGCAAGAGAAAAGCAATTAGTTACATAAAAGGGAGCTCCCATAATACTATCAGTGGATTTTGTAACAGAACCTTTGCAGATCAGAAGGAATTAACATAAAATATTCAAAATGATGAAGAGCAAAGACCTACAACCTATATTACCCTACTTAGCAGGACTATCAGTTGGAATTGAAGGAGAGAAAAAGAATTTCCCAGACAAGAAAAAGCTAAGAGTTCATCATTACTAAACCAGTATCACAGAAATATTAAAGGGATTCATTTAAGTAGAAAAGATAAAAAAATATGAATAAGAAATTACAGAAAAAAATCAAAATCTCACTGACAAAGGCAAACATAGAAAAAGCAATGGGTCAACCAACTACAACACTGGAACAAAGGTTAAAAGACAAGTAGAAAGAGCATATTTAATTACAACAGAAATTAATATTTTGTTAATAATTAATACAGAAGTAAAAAGTAATTAAAAAAACCCCATAAACGTGGACTGGGTGAGTAAAAATTGTAGTAATTTTAGGGTATGTTCAAACTTAAGTGACCGTCAACTTAACATAGACTACTTAAAATATCAAGCAAATGGTAACCACAAATCAAAAACTTTCAAGAGATACACAAGAAATAAAGAGAAAGGAATCTAAATACACTATAGATATATCAACATAAAAGAAAGCAAGAGAATTAGAAAGGATCAGAGGATAACTACAAAAACAATAAAAAAGCTATTAATAAAATGGCAGTAACTATATACCTATCAATAATTACTTTAGGCTCTGGCCGGTTGGCTCAGTGGTAGAGCGGCGGCCTGGTATGCGGGAGTCCCGGTTCAATTCCCAGCCAGGGCACACAGGAGAAGCGCCCATCTGCTTCTCCACCTCTCCCCCTCTCCTTCCTCTCTGTCTGTCTCTTCCCCTCCCACAGCCAAGGCTCCATTGGAGCAAAGTTGGCCCGGGCGCTGGGGATGGCTCTATGGCCTCTGCTTCAGGCGCTAGAATGGCTCTGGTCGCAACAGAGCAACGCCCCAGATGGTCAGAGCATCACCCCCTGGTGGGCATGCCGGGTGGACCTCGGTTGGGCGCATACGGGAGTCTGTCTGACTGCCTCCTGTTTCCAACTTCAGAAAAATACAAAAAAAAAAATTACTTTAAATGGAAATGGACTAAATGCTCCAAGCAAAAGACATAGGGTGACTAAATGGATAAAAATACAACACCGGTACAAAAAGGCAAGAGATACAAGAGATACATTTTAGATAAAGAAACACACAAACTGAAACTATGGAGATAGAAAAGGTATTTCATGCAAATATAAAATTTTAAAAAGCTGAGGCAGCAATACTTACATCAGACAAAATAGACTTTAAAACAAGAAATGAGGAGATGACGTCAGAGTAATGGTGGGGTAGGAAGCGATACCGATGAATCTCCCCCAAAACTCAACAAGATCTTCAACCAGAAACAGAAAAACCTATCATTGGAGCCTCCAGATGTTTTGCAATACACCCGAAGGTATGGTCGAGCGAAAAATTGGCTAAATATATAACCAAACCCCGAAGGAAATAGGGAGTAAGAAATGCTCCGCCTTCCTCACTAACCTAAGCAGGGCGGCTTTCACTGGGAACTGAGAATATAGAAACTAAGGCGGGTAAAGGGGGTGAATAGATCCAGGCCGCGGCACAAACGGCCGAAACAGGCTGTGGCACGGAGATCCAAGCCGAGGAAAAACTGTTCCTGTGGCAACCCGGGCAATACAAGCTAACACTCGCGCCAAACCTAGACAAAGAAAGACAAGTGCGGCAGCCATTTTCCCCGATCTCCGGGTTGGCGCGTGCAAATAGTGGGCGAGAGATTCCTTTCAAAGCCCCGGAGTGGGCGCCCGTGTTATCCCACAGAGAGGCAGAGTCGGAGGCCTTTGCGTGGGCCTGGGGCGGAATCTCCAGGCTGCCCCAGCGCCCTGGGAGAGCTGCGCACGGGGAGGGAGCGAGAACTAATTCCAATGCTGGAACTTCTTCGTGCAGGTGGGGTTTTCGCTCGGAGGGTGAGTCTGCTGGCCTGATATCCTGGTCTGCGCGTGCAGATAGTGAGCAAAAGTTTCCTCCAAGCACCCCAGGAGTGGGCGCCCGCCCGTGTTACCGGACAGAGTGGCAGAGCCAGAGGTCTTTGAGTGGGCGGAAACCCCGCCTGATTATGCTAGCAGCTCTGACTGACTGAGCCTTACCCAGAGCCCTGTGCTGAGTGGGAATAGAGTGGGGAGTTGCCAGCTCTTTGAGCCACTCACTATCCAGGCAGAGGCAGCAGCAACCCCATAGCTGGATTATCAGGCTACTAATTGAGGAAGGAAAGACTAGGAGAAAGGCTCCAGGAACACGGACTGTCTCACTGGCGGAGCCTATAAATGCTAATGAGCCTCGACTGCCAACGAGACTAAAGCACAATACATGACATTGCCATAGAGACTTATCAACTGCAAACCTCTACCTGAGCGTGCCAAAGGGGCAGAACCCGGGGTATGGAGTCACCAACCAGGAAGAGGGAGAGAAAAGAAAAAGCAAGAAGATAACCTCTCAAAATCAAGAATAATCCGCAGACTTTATAACCTATCACATTTTATTATATTTGTTCATTTGTTTCTCTTATCTTCATTCTTGATATTTTTTTTCCTCCTCCAATTTGGTCATTTAACTCTCTGCCGGTCTTACTCTCTCCTCTCCTTGAACTACACTACCCATAAGTGTTACATCTCCCATTATCTTTTCTTTCCTCTTCCTTTCTCTCTATGAGGGTTGCACTCCAAAACCCTTAACTCACTCTCTCTCTCTCTCTTTTTTCTTTTTTCTTCCTTTAGTGGTTCCCTCTTTTTTTTCTCTCTCTCTCTCTCTTTCTTTTCTCCCTCTATATTAGTTTCTTCCTTTCTCCTTTACGTCTCCTCTCATTCAAACCTCAATAACGAACAAATTATCTTATCTGGGACTCAAACTTATGTTTGTGGCATTTTGGAGGATTTTTACATCTCCTTATTAACTCACTAGTAGTGCTCCCATCCCTGGCTCTCCATTTTATCTAGTTCTTGTTCCACTAAATACAATAGTAATTTTTTAATTTGTCCCCCCATTTTCCTGTTTCCCTCTTATTCCTCTCATCATAACTCTTAGTCAACCAACACCTAAGAGCAAATCATTTTATTCTTGACCCAAATTTTTTCCTTATTTGCTTTTTGTGGGTCCATACCCCCTTTTTTTTGCCTCTTTATTACTTTTCCCCAATTCAGGCCCTCCATTACAGGCATTGTTTGTTCTATTTAATACAATATAATTCACAGTTCACCACAAGATTTTCCCAAGAAAGAAGGGAGAGGAGAGGAGAGGAAAAAAGGAGGGGGGGGGAATAATTTCCTTTTTTAAAAATTTTTATTTTATTTTATTTTTATTTATTTCATTATTAATTTTTTTTAAAAAAAACAACTTTTTCTGATTTTTATTTTTTTAACTTTTTATTCATTATTAAATCTCATTAATACTATCAAGAAAACCACCCTCAGATGCCATTAAGGAAGAGAAAATCAAATATCATGGATACAAAAGAAAGAGAGGTAACACAGATAGATGAGGAAAAATATATGGAGAAAAAATTTAATATATTGGAAACCTTGGAGCTAAATGACAGAGAATTCAAGATACAAATCCTAAAATTCCTCCGAGATATACAAGAAAACAGAAAGGCAATTTAGGGAGCTCAGAAAACAACTCAATGAACACAAAGAATATATTTCCAAGGAAACTGAAACTATAACAACAAATCAAACAGAGATGAAAAACTCAATTCACGAGCTGAAAAACGAGGTAACAAGCTTAGCTAATAGAACAGGCCAGATAGAAGAGAGGATTAGTGAAATAGAAGACAAGCAACTTGAGGCACAACAAAGAGAAGAAGAGAGAGACTCAAAAATAAAAAAAAAATGAGATAGCCCTACAAGAATTATCTGACTCCATCAAAAAGAATAACATAACAATAATAGGTATATCAGAGGGAGAAGAGAGAGAAAATGGAATGGAGAACATACATAAACAAATAATAGATGAGAACTTCCCAAGCCTGTGGAAAGAACTATAGCCTCAAATTCAAGAAGCAAACAGAACTCCAAGTTTTCTTAACTCCAACAAACCTACTCCAAGGGACATCATAATGAAATTGGCACAAACCAACAGCAAAGAAAAAGCCAGGGAAAAGAAGAATACAACATATAAAGGAAGGCCCATTAGATTATCATCAGATTTCTCAGCAGAAACTCTACAAGCTAGAAGACAGTGGACCCCAATATTTAAAGTCCTGAAAGAGAGGAACTTTCAGCCACAAATACTATACCAATCAAAGCTATCCTTCAAATATGAAGGAGAAATAAAAACATTCACAGATACAGAAAAGATGAGGGAATTTATCATCAGAAAAACCCCACTCCAGGAATTACTAAATGTGGTCCTCCAATCAGATACAAAGAAAAAACAACAACAACAACAACAAAAAACAAAGCCACAAGTAAAAACTCCAAGAAGAACACAATAAAACCAAATTTAAACTGTGACAACAACAAAAAAAAGGGGGGGAGAGGATGGAGATTAACAGTAGCAAAGGACGATGGAGTGCAAAAGTACAAACAAAATAGTGAGCTACAACGAACAGGGTAGGAACCCTTTTCATTACTTAAAGGTAACCACCATTGAAAAAGCCACCACAGAAGCACTTGAGATAAAAAAGATAGCAACAGAGGAAAGATGTATGGAATACAACCAAATAAAAGCAAAAGATAAAAAAAAGAAAGAGAAGGATCAAACAGGACACAAAACTAACAAAAAGCAATATATAAAATGGCAATAGGGAACTCACAAGTGTCAATAATTACACTAAATATAAACGGACTAAACTCACCAATAAAAAGGCACAGAGTAGCAGAATGGATTAAAAAAGAAAATCCAACTGTATGCTGCCTACAGGAAACTCATTTAAGTAACAAGGATAAAAACAAATTCAAAGTGAAAGGCTGGAAAACAATACTCCAAGCAAATAACATCCAAAAAAAAGCAGGTGTAGCAATATCTGATAATGCTGACTACAAGACAGCAAAAGTACTCAGAGACAAAAATGGTCATTTCATAATGGCTAAGGGGACACTGAATCAAGAAGACATAACAATTCTTAATATATATGCACCAAACCAAGGAGCACCAAAATATATAAGACAGCTACTTATTGACCTAAAAACAAAAACTGACAAAAATACAATCATACTTGGAGACCTCAATACACTGCTGACGGCTCTAGATCGGTCATCCAAACAGAGAATCAACAAAGATATAGTGGCCTTAAACAAAACACTAGAGCACCTGGATATGATAGACATCTACAGGACATTTCATCCCAAAGTGACTGAGTATACATTTTTTCTCCAGTGTACATGGATCATTCTCAAGAACTGACCATATGTTAGGCCACAAAAACAACATCAGCAAATTCAGAAAAATCGAAGTTGTACCAAGCATATTTTCTGATCATAAAGCCTTGAAACTAGAATTCAACTGTAAAAAAGAGAAAAAAAATCCCACAAAAATGTGGAAACTAAACAACATACTTTTAAAAAATGAATGGGTCAAAGAAGAAATAAGTGCAGAGATCAAAAGATATATACAGACTAATGAAAATGACAATATGACATATCAGAATCTATGGAATGCAGCAAAAGCAGTGATAAGAGGGAAGTTCATATCACTTCAGGCATATATGAACAAACAAGAGAGAGCCCAAGTAAACCACTTAACTTCACACCTAACGAACTAGAAATAGAAGAACAAAGACAACCCAAAACCAGCCGAAGAAATGAAATAATAAAAATCAGAGCAGAAATAAATGAAATAGAGAACAGAAAAACTATAGAAAAAATTAATAGAACAAGGAGCTGGTTCTTTGAAAAGATCAACAAAATTGACAAACCCTTGGCAAGACTTACCAAGGAAAAAGAGAAAGAACTCATATAAACAAAATCCAAAATGAAAGAGTAGAAATCACCACGGACACCATAGATATACAAAGAATTATTGTAGAATACTATGAAAAACTTTATGCCACTAAATTCAACAACCTAGAAGAAATGGATAAATTCCTAGAACAATACAACCTTCCTAGACTGAGTCATGAAGAAGCAGAAAGCCTAAACAGACCTATTAGTAGAGAAGAAATAGAAAAAACCATTAAAAACCTCCCCAAAAATAAAAGTCCAGGCCCTGACGGCTATACCAGCAAATTTTATCAAACATTCAAAGAAGACTTGGTTCCTATTCTACTCAAAGTCTTCCAAAAAAGTGAAGAAGAAGCAATACTTCCAAACACATTTTATGAGGCCAACATAACCCTCATACCAAAACCAGGCAAGGATGGCACAAAAAAAGAAAACTACAGACCAATCTCTCTAATGAATACAGATGTTAAAATACTAAACAAAATACTAGCAAATCGAATACAACAACATATTAAAAAAATAATACATCTTGATCAAGTGGGATTCATCCCAGAATCTCAAGGATGGTTCAACATACGTAAAACGGTTAACGTAATACACCATATCAACAAAACAAAGAACAAAAACCACATGATCTTATCAATAGGCGCAGAAAAGGCTTTCGATAAAATATAACACAATTTTATGTTTAAGACTCTCAACAAAATGGGTATAGAAGGAAAATATCTCAACATGATAAAGGCCATATATGATAAACCATCAGCTAACATCATATTAAATGGCACTAAACTGAAGGCTTTCCACCTTAAATCAGGAACAAGACAGGTTTGTCCACTCTCTCCACTCTTATTTAATGTGGTACTAGAGGTTCTAGCCAGAGCAATCAGACAAGACAAAGAAATAAAAGGTATCCATATCGGAAAAGAAGAAGTAAAGGTATCACTTTTTGCAGATGATATGATCCTATACATCGAAAACCCCAGAGAATCCACAAAAAGACTACTAGAAACAATAAGCCAATATAGTAAGGCCGGAGGATACAAAATTAACATACAGAAGTCAATAGCCTTTCTATATGCCAACAATGAAACAATTGAGAACGAATTCAAAAGAATAATCCCCTTCACGATTGCAACAAAAATATAAAAACTTAGGAATAAACATAACAAAGAATGTAAAGGACCTATATAATGAAAACTATAAACCATTGTTAAGGGAAATCGAAAAAGATATCATGAGATGGAAGAATATACCTTGTTCTTGGTTAGAAAGAATAAATATAATCAAGATGGCCATATTACCCAAAGCAATATACAAATTTAATGCAATTCCCATCAAAATTCCAATGACATTTTTTAAAGAAATAGAGCAAAAAATCATCAGATTTATATGGAACTATAAAAAACCCCAAATAGCCAAAGCAATCCTAAAGAAAAAGAATGAAGCTGGGGACATTACAATACCTGACTTCAAACTCTATCATAGGACCACGACAATCAAAACAGCATGGTATTGGCAGAAAAATAGACACTCAGACCAATGGAACAGAATAGAAAGTTCAGAAATAAAACCACATATATATATAGTCAAATAACTTTTGATAAAAGGGCCAACAACACACAATGGAGAAAAGAAAGCCTCTTCAATAAATGGTGCTGGGAAAACTGGAAAGCCACATGCAAAAGAATGAAACTGGACTACAGTTTGTCCCCCTGTACTAAAATTAACTCAAAATGGATCAAAGATCTAAACATAAGACCTGAAACAATTAAGTACATAGAAGAAGACATAGGTACTCAACTCATGGACCTAGGTTTTAAAGAGCATTTTATGAATTTGACTCCAAAGGCAAGAGAAGTGAAGCAAAAAATTAATGAATGGGACTACATCAGACTAAGAAGTTTTTTCTCAGCAAGAGAAACTGATAACAAAATAAAAAGAAAGCCAACTATATGGGAAATGATATTTTCAAACAACAGCTCAGATAAGGGCCTAATATCCAAAATATACAAAAAACTCATAAAACTCAACAACAAACAAACAATCCAATAAAAAAATGGGAAGAGGACATGAACAGACACTTCTCCCAGGAAGAAATACAAATGGCCAACAGATATATGAAAAGATGCTCATCTTAATTAGTTATTAGAGGAATGCAAATCAAAATTATAATGAGATACCACCTCACACCTGTTAGATTAGCTATTATCAACAAGACAGGTAATAGCAAATGTTGGAGAGGCTGTGGAGAAAAAGGAACCCTCATACACTGTTGGTGGGAATGTAAAGTAGTACAACCATTATGGAAGAAAGTATGGTGGTTCCTCAAAAAACTGAAAATAAAACTACCTTATGACCCAGCAATCCCTCTACTGGGTATATACCCCCAAAACTCAGAAACATTGATACGTAAAAACACATGCAGCCCCATGTTCATTGCAGCATTGTTCACAGTGACCAGGACATGGAAACAACCAAAAAGTCCGTCAATAGATGACTGGATAAAGAAGATGTGGCATATATACACTATGGAATACTACTCAGCCATAAGAAATGATGACATCGGATCATTTATAGCAGGGGTCCCCAAAATTTTTACACAGGGGGCCAGTTCACTTTCCCTCAGACTGTTGGAGGGCTGGACTATAAAAAAAACTATGAACAAATCCCTATGCACACTGCACATATCTTATTTTAATGTAAAAAAACAAAATGGGAAGAAATATTGTACAATATTTAAAATAAGGAACAAGTAAATTTAAATCAACAAACTGACCAGTATTTCAGTGGGAACTATGCTCCTTTCACTGACCACCAATGAAAGAGGTGCCCCTTCTGGAGGTGCGGCGGGGGCCGGATAAATGTCCTCAGGGGGCCGCATGTGGCCCATGGGTCGTAGCTTGGGGACCCCTGATTTACAGCAAAATGGTGGGATCTTGATAACATGATATGAAGTGAAATAAGTAAATCAGAAAAAACCAGGAACTGCATTATTCCATACGTAGGTGGGACATAAAAGCGAAACTAAGAGACATTGATAAGAGTGTGGTGGTTACGGGGGGGAGGGGAGAAAGGGAGAGGGAAAGGGGGAGGGGGAGGAGCACAAAGAAAACTAAATAGAAGGTGACAGAGGACAATCTGACTTTGGGTGATGGGTATGCAACATAATTGAACGACAAGATAACCTGGACTTGTTATCTTTGAATATATGTATCCTGATTTATTGATGTCCCATTAAAAAAATAAAATTATTTAAAAAAAAATGAAACGAAACAAGAGACAAAGAAGTACATTTCATTGATAAAGGAATCAATCCAATCAGAGGATATAACAACGTAAACATCTACACATCCAATGCAGGAGCACCTAAGTCTATAAAGCAAATGTTGATATAATAAAGGGATACATCAATAGTAATACACTATAGCAGTGGTTCTCAAACTTTTTGAAGTTGGGGCACATTTAAAATCCTACAAAAAGCCCTGGCCGGTTGGCTCAGCGGTAGAGCGTCAGCCTAGCATGCGGATGACCCGGGTTCGATTCCCAGCCAGGGCACACAGGAGAAGCGCCCATTTGCTTCTCCACCCCTCCGCCGCGCTTTCCTCTCTGTCTCTCTCTTCCCCTCCCGCAGCCAAGGCTCCATTGGAGCAAAGATGGCCCGGGCGCTGGGGATGGCTCCTTGGCCTCTGCCCCAGGCGCTAGAGTGGCTCTGGTCACAATATGGCGACGCCCAGGATGGGCAGAGCATCGCCCCCTGGTGGGCAGAGCGTCGCCCCTGGTTGGCGTGCTGGGTGGATCCCGGTCGGGCGCATGCGGGAGTCTGTCTGACTGTCTCTCCCTGTTTCCAGCTTCAGAAAAATGAAAAGAAAAAAATAAATAAATAAATAAAATAAAATAAAATCCTACAAATAATTGTAGATGCACTTCATATACATTTCTGAGAAATATGTTATAATAATTAAGTCAAATATTAAAGCAAAAAATATAAAGTCCAAGCTTGCTTTTATGGTAATTAAATGAAATAAATACAACAAAATTAAGTTTATTCTGACATTAAAAAACATTTTTATGTTACATTGAGTTATGCTTTTTAGAATTCATGGAAAAAAAGGGTTAAAAAATTAAAAAATGACAAAAAAGTTATCTTTTTATATATTATATATAGATACATTCTTAGTAAGATTTAGTAAATTTGGCTGGTCCCAGCACAAATGTGTTTTTTCATTCTTGTGTTTATTAGAAACATGAGTCTTATGGGTCCTAGCGATTTCTTCAATGTTTGGACGTATATTTGAAAGGCAAACTCTCACTTCTTCTTCAACACATTGAAGAACTCCTTTCTTTTTACTCTTAATTGTATTGAGTGCAGAAAACCTCCACCATACATATCATCTTAACTTTACACCAAACAAAGGATAGAAGAAACTTGCCTCTAGTCTTTAGGAGAACATGGGGGGTAGTGTAAACAATCCAGCACCGCAGCTTAACAGCCTTTTGCAACCTAATCAGGCAAGTGAGGTGGGGGTTGGGCAGACTGTCAGCTTATAGCCAATTCCCCACACCTCTGTCCCCCAAAAATCTAAACTCCAAGAATTCTGTTGGTCTTTTGGTCCCCAACAGGCACATATTTCTCTGGAATACCGTAGGGCGCACCTGGCAATCTTCTAGGGCACACCACTGAGCCTTGGCACACACTTTGAGAACCATTGCACTACAGTATGGGACTTCAACACCCCATTGACATCAATTCATAGATGATCAAGACAGAAATATGACAAAGAAGCAGAGGACTTAAAGGATACATTAAGCCAGATGGACTTAATATTTTTAGAAAATTTCACCAAAAGCAGCAGAACAAACTTTCTTTTCAAGTGAACATATAATTTCCCAGGATAGATCACATTAGGCCATAAAACAAGTCTCAATAAATTTAAGAAGACTGAAATCATAGCACCAATTCACAGTTATATAAGAAAAGCAAATGGAATACTAAATTAAATCTACTCCTTTTAGTCACAATGTAAATAATACAGCTGGCAGGACAATAGTCAGAGAGGTTTAAATGGTCTATCCACACAACTCTTATTATATTTAAAACAAACCCTCAGATGACAAATATGAGAGAAATACAACCCCCAAGATGGAAAGCACATCTTACTTCAACTTGAAAAAGTTCTCCAGCCCCCTCACAGTCATTGGATGTGATTATTGGAGTATGAATATGCACAAAGCCATTGTCCTGGAAGAAAAAGAAAAGCCACTTTTTTTCAGTACATTTGTTTATAAAACAATTCTAAGAACATATACCTTATTATACTACTAAAATAGCATTAAGAGAATGTCATATCAAATCTCTCACTAATCCCCCAAATAAAACTACTGAAATATCAAGCTGAGAGTTTTTCTTCGCATAGATTTTAGTTTTTTTGTTTTTGTTTTTTTGTATTTTTCTGAAGCTAGAAACGGGGAGAGACAGTCAGACAGACTCCCGCATGCGCCCGACCGGGATCCACCCGGCATGCCCACCAGGGGGCGACGCTTTGCCCACCAGGGGGCGATGCTCTGCCCCTCTGGGGCATTGCTCTGTTGCGACCAGAGCCACTCTAGCGCCTGGGGCAGAGGCCAAGGAGCCATCCCCAGCGCCCGGGCCATCTTTGCTCCAATGGAGCCTCAGCTGCGGGAGGGGAAGAGAGAGACGGAGAGGAAGGAGAGGGGGAGGGGTGGAGAAGCAGATGGGTGCTTCTCCTGTGTGCCCTGGCCGGGAATCGAACCCGGGACTCCTGCACACCAGGCCAACGCTCTACCACTGAGCAAACCAGCCAGGGCCTCTACGCATAGATTTTAAATCGGGAAATGAGTTAGACATTATCTAGTCCAATTTCCTCATTTTGAAGGTAAGGAATTTGAGGCCCAGGAAAGTTTAATGAATTGTCAAGTCACACAATCAGTGAGTGGCAGCCCAGGACTGGAACTTACCTTCAGTGTCTCTCTGTGGTATTATTTCTTTTTCCATTTTTCTAAATTACTGGTAGTGATATCTCTCTCTCTCTCTCTCTCTCTCTCTCTCTCTCTCACACACACACACATACACACATACACACACACACTCAAGGTTAAGGTATAATAATGTTGCCTGCATTGCTAAGGGAACACAAAGTTTATCAATGTTAAAAGTTCGGTTATTTTGCAATGGGACCCTCAAGAAACCACTGAAAAGGAGAAAAATTAGAAGTGACAATAAGGACTAAAGAAAAAAACAGCAAACAAGGCAGAAATGATTTTCAGAAAGTCTGTCATTAAATTGATGGCACAGAGCACTACATAGGGCACAGTCTACTTCCTTTGCCTCAGGGAAGATTCTGAGCAGCAAATCCATCCATTACCGAGGCGCCCAATTGCAATTTTTCCACTCCAAAGTCTGAGACTATTTCCATTAGTGAACCACAAAAGCTGTCGCTAGCAGGACTGAAATAACCAACAACTTCAAGGTTATGCTTCTTTCATTCTGACTATAGATATAGGCAAAAGGTTACATTCAGCATAAATGTTGCAGGGTTGGGGTGGAGGTTGATAAAAGGGACTTAGGCTGCAGAGGCAGAATAGTATGTGTTTAGTGCAAAAACTGTGGTCTTGAAATCAATACAATAAATTCATATATACACTTCTAATCTCTGCTAAATTCTGCCTGTCACTGGTAGAATGCAAAATGTATCAATGTGTAACCAGGGACCTCCCAAATTTGCTTCCTCCTTCACAAAAAGGTTAAATTGAAGTATTCTAGCTAAGATACAAAGTATCCAGTTAAAACTTGCCTTATGATATAGACTGATTAAATATTCAAACTCTAAATTAGGACTCAAAATATTCAAATATGCACTTAATCTGGGAGCAACAAGCCTAGAGGTGCCGCACAGAGCACAGTATAGAGAATGAATTAAATGCAATCAATAACAACATTACTGCATAAAATTTTTCTCTCTCAGGAGCCAAGAATTATGAACATGAATCATTTATTCCACACAAATGCAGGCAACTATGAGCATGAGTGCAGTAAACAAAAAAAGGAAATGAAAAATCCAAAGGAAGTGAGGGTGGGGAGGAGGAGGGGAGAAAATGTTGCAACTAAATATAATTGCCAAAGTTAGAGCTGGTCACCGGCCACCAGAAACAGCACTGTACATCTTATGAAAATAACTGTGAGATTTTTAAAAAATCACTCAAGAAGTAAGAATTATTCTTAATACTCAACTGATAGCCTTTCAAAAGGTGTCACCAACTTTTTAAGGCTTAATGCAGCTGGCAAGGCTTATAGCAAAGTCTGTAACACTGCCACCAAAAGCTACAAAGGGGACAAAGGAAAAATAATCAAGTATTGAGAATCAAGTCCCAAAAAGATAAATTGTTTTATTGAGTTGCATGCTTGAAACTTGCACTCCAATGAATTCAACTAGAATAAAAAGAGAGAGTGGATAGGGAAGGAGAACAATAAAAGGGAAAAGAAATAGCAAGGAGTGGAGGAGCGCGGTCAGGATTGTCCTACCCCAGAGCAAAGTGGTTCCTAATTACATGTATGAAGGCCAGAGAAGGAACCCAAAATAAAAGCAGACACTTTCATCCAATTTTTCAGATTTTACCCACTACCTCTAAATATCTAAATATTTTGATAGATACACATTCTACTTTATAAGGCACTGGGTATCTGAAAATTTAAAAATTCACATATTAAGGCCTGTAAACATTCAACAACTAATGGACTATATTTTTCTTTCACATATACCCAAAAGCAGCAACCTTATTTATTAGAATCAACAACAACCACCAAAAACATAGTAGCAATCGCCAGGCACAGGCACACCACTGGCAACAAAAAGTGAAAACTAAAGAAGAACAGCAACAAATCCACAGAAAGCAGTCAGAGGGATTCAAAGACACAGCAGTCCAGGGTCATTCCACACGGAAAAGGAATACTCGGCCCCATGACAGGCTTTGAAAGCACAGCCACACAGAAGAGGGAAAAATCTGACACTCAAAGAAAGAACCCTGACTCATCAAGAAAGGGCAAGCTTTTTCTTCTGGCTCAATTTAGGAAGCCATGGAATTATGCAACACATTGTAGGATCATTTCTACTGGAATTTGAAAAAATTGGTGCCTGCAGAGATAATCCTGTTATCTGATTCCTTAAATAACTCATTGCTTGATGATTCCAGATAGCCAAGTTTAGTACATAGCAGATGTGTCAACTGTATAAGCAAACCAAATTATTCACATAATATTTTTGATACTTAAACAAACAAAAAAACTAGATGCTTCAAGTATCCCAATTAAAAGATACCGCTCAATTTCATTTTTTCCTTGTATTTCTAGATGTGAAAATTATGAAGATTTTACATTTTGAGTCTTAACATCTTTTAGGGAGCCTAAAGTAACAACTCATAGAAACAGTACCAAATACTAGATAATGTTATAATGATTATTTTGTATGTCCTATAGGGTTCCTAAGATTTCTTTAAACAATTCAATCCTAGTTGTCATAGACTCAAGTAGATAACATTACAGAAGTTGGTATCAGAATTATATTTTCCAGGTTTTTACAATTAAAAAGTGAATTGACAGCGCTCATAAAAGTACCTACTTTATAAGTACAGTATTACCAAGAGTGCTAAAATTTACTTTTAACCAATTAAAATGTCTTTTGTAAAATTTAATTTTTCTTATTTTCTGACTTTGGATTTTTCTAGTTTCTTTTCTTATTTTTTAATTATTTAAATATTTGCAAAAGCTTCATGCAATAAAGAAATGAGCCAAGTAGGTAAAACCCACTTGTCATTAGATTGCCAATACTACCACCTGGTGGCCAAAAGATCTATAAAACGTCCAGAATTAAAGCAGGTCCACTTTATCAACTGTTAAAGTCAAATGGGGGGAAAAGATTTTTAGATCTGAATAAATTTTCTGTTTATGTGGTTCAAGTACTACTGAAAAGCAATATATAAGCTGTGTAAGAAAGTTTGTGACAGGATATGTAAATATTCCCTTTCAAACTAGAATGGAATGATGTGATTTTCCTGTTTATTCAAAAATACAGTATGCTTTAAAACTATGATGTCCTTTAGCTGTTTTAGTAGAAATCAACTCTTTGCTTTTCAAAGAGCAAGAACTGTCCTGTATGCCACCACGGTCTGGGCCTAGATGAATTTGGATCCAGGGAACGGTATGCTATTAAACAATCTCTGCAAATTAGCTGGATCTGGGGAAGTGTCATAGGAAGAGTTCCAAAACCACACAGAATAACAGTGAACTTGATCTTCTGGCTCAGTCCTTGCCTTTTGGGGTTCCCCATCCATATTGGGGGAAGTTCTCATTACTTCATCAACTTAACTACATCCCACTGTGGCTTTCCTGGGTGGGAGGAAATGGTGGAAAAGCAAAACTAAGTAAGACAAAATACCTTTAGTCATTAGATCCATCTACTTTATCAACATCAGTAACTCTTTTAAAATGTGTGCTTACTATATATATATATAAAATGTTTATAACCAAGATGGAGAAACAATGACCAGACTTACTCTACTATCTGAAACAATCAAAAAGAAAAAAACCCATGAAAGAATGGTTTGCAAGACAACAGCAGACAACAAAGGACAGTGATACCTGAGAGACCCTACCAGCTACCCTACCCACCTTACCACCTGGAGATTTTCCAGCCCGTAGCAGAGAGAGAGGATAAACAAGTGGAAGTGGAGCCCAGCAGACTTTCTGAGTCAAGGAGATAGCTGAGAATCTGAGGCAGCTGAAGTGGCTAAACTTCTAGATAGAGTATCTGAGAGAAGAGTTGTGCAGAGAACTTCAGAGATATATAGTCACCTGGAGTACTAGGGAGTGGAATGATCAAGCAAATGCTTACAATGAAACCATCCAAAGCCAGGGAAAGAACCACCCAGAGATTAGAGGAAGTTGTGCCTGGTGCTCAAGTGGCTGGAAACTGTGTCTGTAACCACAAGACACATTGGAAAAGCTCATAATTCACAAGGCACTAGGTAGAGTCCTCAGGAAGGCTTTGCCTCAGTAGTGGGGAATAATTAGTCCTAAACTGAGTACTTCTCCAGACCTACTTAAAATCAAGATCCAAAGGAACAAATGGTTTTCAAAAAACTGCATACCAGAACAAAGCTTAAGAAGCTTAAAATTCACAATGTCTGGCATCTAATCAAAGATTTACAGGTATGCAGAGGCAGGAAAAAAGTCCACAATGAGATTAATAAATCAAAACTGACTTATAACGGACACATATGGTAAAATTAGAGGAAAAGGATATAAAAATGGTACCTTTATATGTTCAAAACTGTATTGTATGCGTTCAGAAGTAGAGAAGTGGAAGATATTTTTTAAAAGGGTACAAATCAAACATTTAGATATGAAACCTGCAATGTCTGAGATGAAAAACAAACTTGATAGAAATAACAAATTAAGTGTTGTAGGAGAAAAGATAAATAAGCTTGAAGACATAGCAACAGAAATTATCCAAAAGAAACATACAAAGAAAAAAAAGTATTTTAAGAAAGAAAAGAACATCAGTCAGCTCTGGAGATATCATCAAGTGGTCTAATATTTGGGTAGTTGAGTCCCCCAAAGAGAGAAGAAACATAAAAAATATTTGAAAAATATAATGGCTGAAAAAGTGGATGAAAATGAAAACTAGATCCAAGAAACTCAACAAACTCCAAACATGGGAAACAAAGAAAACTGTGCCAAGGCACCTCATAATCAAACTAGCTTGATTGCTCAGAACTAGTGATAAAGAGAAAATTTAAAATCAACCAAATGAAAATAGTACCATATAAATAAAGGGTGCTTGGAATATATAACAGAAACTTCAGGATAATATTCCAGTGTTACAATTCAATTTCTTTACAAGACAGACCACCAATAAGCAAAACACCTTACCTTAAAGAAGGAATGAACAGCAGCTGTGGCTTCACTGCGAACCCTCAGGATAGACCCCAGGACATTAGTCCTACACCTTAGGTGAGGAAATTGTCTTAGATACTCCAGAGGAGGCCTCTCTTTATATTTAAAAGGGAATTCCTGTCAATAAATTGAAAAAATAGATTAGAAGCTAAAAAGATCACTTCCAGGATAATTTTTAAAATAGTGGTGCTTTAGGACAAAAATAAGATGCTTTCTTTCTTTATTTCTTAATATAAGCGAATACAATCCACATTAATTCCAACAAATTAGTAGAATGGTGGTGAGGTGGAATCAGAGAGATGTGGATTTGAATCCTTCTCTACTGCTCATTAGCTGTGGGACTGTGGGCGAATACACTTTATAACACTAAGGCTAATCTGTTATTTACCTAATTTCTATCTGTTAGCTATCAACCACTACTTACAAATAGAGAGATTAGAATATAATTATGCAAAACAGTCCACTGTTTGGAACACAGGAGTTCAGAACATTGTAGATATTAAAGATTATTTTCTACAGCTGTATATATGCAGCTGGTATTTAATTTGAAAATCATTCAAATGTCTTGAAAGTTCACAATCATTCAGTCAATTGAAACTGTTTAATCACTGTTTACCGACATGCATTGCTATCTTAATATTAGGAAGGGTCAACAGCTTTCTGTCATCAAGCAAAGTAATATATATTTACAAATATTTTAAAGAAAATTATGACTCAACCTACAAGTATTTCCACCCTACCCACACTCATAAGATTAAGTAAAGACAGACACAACCTTTCAGACCAAAACCAAAGTTTCAATAAAATGATAAAGCAGCTGAGTAACAGAGCTACAGTGGCATCCTTTTAGACCTGTCTGTTCCTTTTAGGCCTCATGCACATATTAATTTACGCTGTACAGAAGTAGCATCACACTTACTAAAGCAAAAATATAACCCCATTAACAGGAATCTGGAGACTGCTAGGGGTTCAGAATTATGTAAGGTCTAAATACTTAAAAATGACACTGAAATAAAGGGAAAGAGGTGAAGGTATCAACCCCCACAGTAGCCAAGGGAGAATAATTTAAAAAGTAAACACATGGTAAAATTGTGATAATCATATCTCCCTTTTTGTGTGTGTGTGTGACAGAGAGAGGGACAAATAGGGACAGAAAGACAGGAAGGGAGATGAGAAGCATCAATTCTTCATTGTGGCACCTTAGTTGTTCAATGATTGCTTTCTCACATGTGCCTTGACCGGGGGGGGGGGGGGGGGGGGGGGGGTTGCAGCAGAGTGAGTGACTCTTTGCTCAGGCCAGAGGCCTTGGGCTCAAGCCAGCGATCATGGGGTCATGTCCATGATCCCAAGCTCAAGCCAGCAACCATAGGGTCATGTCTATGATCCCATGCTCAAGCCAGTGATCCTGCACTCAAGCTGGTTAGCCTGTGCTCAAGCCAGATGAGCTGATGCTAAAGCTGGCAACCTTGGGGTTTTGAACCTGGGTCCTCTGTGTCCCAGTCTGACGCTCTATCCACTGCGCCACCTCCTGGTCAGGCAATCATATCTCCCTTTAAAAAGGAAAAACAGGCCCTGGCCGGTTGGTTCAGTGGTAGAGCGTCAGCCTGGCGTGGAGTCCTGGGGTCAATTCCCGGCCAGGGCACACAGGAGAGGTGCCCATCTGCTTCTCCACCCCTCCCCCTCTCCTTCTCTCTGTCTCTCTCTTCCCCTCCCGCAGCCAAGGCTCCATTGGAGCAAAGTTTGCCCGGGCACTGAGGATGGCTCTGTGGTCTCTGCCTCAGGCGCTAGAATGGCTCTGGTTACAACGGAGCAATGCCCTAGATGGGCAGAGCATCGCCCCCTGGTGGGCATGCCAGGTGGATCCCAGTGGGGCGCATGCGGGAGTCTATCTGACTGCCTCCCTGTTTCCAACTTCAGAAAAAAATAAATAAATAAAGGAAAAACAAAAATGGTTACCCTCTCCATTCCTCTTTGAGTTCTAAATTATTTTCACATTTTTTCCAGAAATTTTAGAGCCTGATACTTTTTTTTTTAACTTTTTTTTTAAATTATATTTATTTATTTTTTACAGAGACAGAGAGTGAGTCAGAGAGAGGGATAGACAGGGACAGACAGACAGGAACGGAGAGAGATGAGAAGCATCAATTATTAGTTTTTCATTGCACGTTGCAACACCTTAGTTGTTCATTAATTGATTTCTCGTAGGTGCCTTGACCGTGGGCCTTCAGCAGACCAAGTAGCCTCTTGTTGGAGCCAGCGACCTTGGGTTCAAGCTGGTGGGCTTTTGCTCAAACCAGATGAGCCTGCGCTCAAGCTGGCGACCTTGGGGTCTCGAACCTGGGTCCTCTGCATCCCAGTCTGATGCTCTATCCACTGCACCACCGCCTGGTCAGACTAGAGCCTGATTCTTGATTTTACATGTCAGTTAGAATATCTTAGAAAATTATTCAGAATGACATTTTTAAGAAATTGACCATTTTCTTTCTTATTGCCTATATTTAATTTCTTCCAGTTATCCCAAAGAACTAAAAATGAATTAAAATGATGCAATTTCCCTATATTTTCTAATGTTTTGTCCATTAAACATTTGAAGACAAGTATCGCAAAACTAAAGGGAGTTAGATGGCTAGTGCATTCATTTCAGCTGTGCTACCAGTCAGCTCTCTCACCTTGGGCAAGTCTTCCACCTGGCTGGGTCTCATTTTCTTCAATTTAAGAAATTAGATTGATAATCTATGGTTTTATTCCTGCTAACCTCTTTATGGGGCTACAAAGAAAAAGCTACTAACAGAAGAGTCTTGAAAAAACAGGTATAGACATGGCTTAATGTAGAATTTCTTCATTCAGCCCAAGCATTAAAACACTCTAGTACTGTCCAATAGAATTTTCTATGATACATGGAAATGTTCTGTACCTGTGCTCTCCAGTATGGTAACCACTAGTTGCGTGTTACTACTGAGCACTTGAAATGTGGCTTGTAACCCTGAGGAATGGGATTTTTAATTTAATTTTAATTGATTTAATATTAAATAGCCATAGGTGGCTAATGGCAACTATATTGACATAATAGTTCTAGCTCATGCAAGTCACTTCTAGACAGAGCTTTTTTCAGAACGTGGTCTATCCTAGAATGTCTCTGTCATTGGGCATGTTTGTAAAAGCAGCAAGTTTCAACTGCGACAGGAACCACAGAGATGCAGAGACTAATACTTAGCTGTCAGTCATAAAACCCAGCCATCTACCTACAGGGGGTCCTTGGATTATGACACAGTTCTGTTCCTAAAACAGTGACATAACCTGAATTTTGGTGTGAGTCAAAACACACCCTAACCTAAGTCACTTAACTATCCTAACACAGTTGTAAAATCCTAACCGAGAACATAAAAACACAGCTAAGACACAGAAAAAGGTAAAGGACATAAATATACTGTGCTGTGTATTCTTCTGCCATGCGCAACCAAACTAGTTCGACCACATAGTCCATAGTACAACCCAAACAGAATATGCTGAAACACTCACATCTCAATTTTTTAAAGTTTTTATGGGAGTGAGTGTTGTACACTTGACACATCATATGTCGAGACTGTTGTAACCTGAGGACCCCCTGTATATAGTTGTTGCTACTTGCTCTACATTCCTTAGGCTCTATTGCTCGCTTTAATTACCTGGAAAGTCACAATCAAAACACATTTTAAGTGCCATTTTCCCAATAATCACAGTTAAAACTGATTGCTAATGTTTTATTCTAGCCTAAACAACCTCCATAAAAGTGTCAGAAAACATACCTTGGGATCACAATTTCCAACAACTTCTATTTTTTCTGCCTTCAGTTCCACATTTTGCCTTTTGGATGGACTTTTAACCAGCTGCCCTTGAACTTCCACAGAACTCCCAAAAGCCAGTTCTCTACAGTAACAAAAACACAGCATAAATATGGTATCATTATATGCAACCCTCATTTTAATACAAACATTGCGATAAGAACATTAAAATATTTAACAATAGATGTTTTTACCCTTAATTAGGTTAAAAGCAGCAGGTAGTTAAGAGAGATGGAAGCAAAGAAAGCAAAGGACAGGTGGGGGATATTGTCACATGTAGACAGATGTTGGAGGAGGAAAGGCTGGAGCTTGAAGGATCCCGAGCCTCAAAGCTATGAAAAGCAGATTTGTTTAGAAAGATCACTCAGGGGGCCATGTGAACACTGGATTAGGAAAATGAGGAAGAGAGATTAAAAAATTATCAAAAGAATTCATTTTTTTCTTTCTTTTCAATTCACCTAGTGTCCAAGTTTGAGTCTGCTACGACTTGAAGGCTTTCCAAAGATGACCCATCATTTATATGCAGGAACAAGACTTCCTTCTGGGATCGGACTGAACGAATCCATCCCTAATGAACAGAAATATTTCTAAATATGAGTTTAAAACACGTAAAGATGTTACATTTTCATTACACATACATAGAGAAAAGAAAATGGGGGGGGTGGCTTCATAATTCTGCCTTAATAAATCGCTTTTAGTTCACTTATATGCATATACTGTATAATTGTATATGGTTTTTATCACAGTGAAATATAGCTATGGCATTCCATCTTTTGTTTTGTTTTAAAGCTCATCATTCTAAATAGATGCCTGACATTCCATTAGGTTGATGAACCTAATTCACATAACCAACCCCGCTTTATCAGCTGTTTCACATATTTTCTCCTATCCCTGAGCTCCTTAATTGGGTTACAAATAACAGGGCATATATTTTGTTCTTTCTTCTTTTATATCAAATTCCAAGAAGGAGATTATGTAGTTATAGATGAGAAACATCTTTATAGTCTGTCTTTTTTTTTCTTTTTACAAAATACCACACATAAAGAGTTCTCAAGAAACTTCTCATTATGAACACATTAAGTAGTACATAAACTTTCAAAGACACTGAATTTAAACAACAGCTAGGTTTGAGTACAAACGAGATTATCTTCAGGTAGACCAATTAACATTAAGAATGTCTCTCTGAAAAATACACACACACAAAAAAAGCCTGGGCGTGTGGAAGTCCTGGGTTTGATTCCCAGTCAGGGCACACAGAAGCACCCATCTGCTTCTCCACCCTTCCCCCTCTCCTTCTTCTCTGTCTCTCTCTTTCCCTCCTGCAGCCAAGGCTCCATTGGAGCAAAGTTGTCCAGGGTGCTGACGATGGCTCCATGGCCTCCATCTCAGGTGCTACAATGGCTTCAGTTGAAATGGAGCAATGCCCCAGAGGGGCCGAGCATCTCCCCCCAGTGGGCATGCCGGGTGGATCCTGGTTGGGTGGATGCAGGAGTCTGTCTTGACTGCCTCCAGCTTCTAACTTCGGAAAATACAAAAACAACAACAAAAACCAAAAAAAAGTCTCTGGCTGATCCTATCTAGCTTAAATTTAACTAGCAGAGAAGTTAAGGGACAGTATTCCTCTAGGTGACACTGAACAATTGTGAAACAGTTAATGGTGTTTGATTAACCATCAAACATAACAAGGAAAAGCAAGATAATCCTTTTTAGGAAAACTATAAAGCCGTGCACTACTTAATAACAGACATATTCTGAGAACTGTGTTGTCAGGCAACTTTGTGTGCACACAAATTTAGATGGTATAGTTACTACACAACTACATGCTTTTGTAAGAAACAACGTGATATTAAAACAAGCACAAGAGAAAATGATGCAATAAGATAGCACACACAAGATGTGCAAGACTGCTGCAGGTGTAACATGACATATTTACAGCAAATATTTTGTAAGTAGAAAGAGAAGACTCTAAAATGATAATAGTACAGTAAATACACAAACCAGTAACACACCATCCTTAGAAGTATTATGTACGTAATTGTGTATGCTATACTTGTATACAACTGGCAATGCAGATTTGTTTACACCAGCATCACCACAGACACGTAACGCACTGCACTATGTTAGGTTATCAAGGTTACCATGTCACTGGATGATAAGAATTTTTCACCTCCATTATAATCTTAGGAGACCATGTCTTTTATATGGTCTGCCATTGACTAAAACATTGTTATGTGGTGACGACTGGACTGACCGTACTTCCTTTTTGTCCTCACCATATCCCATTGACAAGGACTTTTCCTTGACCTCACACAGTTAAAAACTTCTTTGTTTTCAGCAAGTTCTTTCTTTACACCACTAATACTGATCATATTGCTGTAATAAGTTGGTTTAGCCATTAGACCACGGCTGTCCAACAAAAATATAACGTGATCCACATAAATAATTTAATATTTTTTAGTGGTCACATTAAAAGTAAAAAGAAACAGGTGAAATTAATTTTAATATTTTATTACACTCACAATATTAACAACATATAATCAATACAGAAAGTTTGCATCCTTTTTTTCCTTCAAAATTGGTGTTTTATTTACAGCACCTCTCAATTCAGACTACACACATTTGAAGTGCCCACTGCCACAAATGTTAGGTAGCTACTCTATTAGACTGCACAGCACTGAAGTGAAAGCCTACAGCTTAGGCACTGGGTTGTTCATCTTTTGGTCCTCTTTAGACTAGCACATAAAAGGTATTAATGTATGTCAAATTAGTAGGTGAATTCAAGATAGATTTTGATTTGAATCATGGAAAGAATACAAAGCCCAAAGAAATGCAGAGGGATAGGTACAGTAGTAGGATTAGGCCCGTTTGCACTGGTTAGGCAGAACCAATACCTAATTTTTGGTTGAGTTCAGTGAACCGGTTGTTAAAATGGCACTTGTAATCAGGATTCTAAGGTGGGCACCTGGGTAGCTGCCCAATGTGGAAATCACTAATTTACATTCCTTACTCTTTGTTAACATTCATCTGTGCAACAGTGTATTCTAAGCGCCTGCAGTAATGTTCATTCCATTCACAGATGAAAAAAATTTGAGGGAACTATGCTTGTAATATTTATTTATTCATTTCATAAAACTCGTTATACTTTTGATGAAATACATTTTAATTCCCTTGCATTTGTTACTTCAGTAAACAAACATAATGGAAAGAGAAAAAGCGCCAAACGAGGGGGTGACAAGCCATCACTGGAAATATCTAAAATAACAGTTTTACTGTTTTTGTCAGGTATTATTTAATATTTTTCATTAATATTTTAAAACTCATAAATAATCTAGTTTTGTGTACCTCTTATTGTTATTTAAGTATTAAAAGCATGAAATAATAAACTACATTTCAGTATATCTTTTTTTATACTTAAAACGGTCATGAGGGCAAAGAACCAGTTGTAAAATTATTTGAATCCCACCACTGGTAGCTCAGTCATATTGCTAACAAGCAAGGATACGTAAGGACAACAAAAATAATTGTGTCAGTGTGTTTAAGCAATCTTGCTTGGCCTGCTCCTTTAAGATGAAATCTATGTGGAGCTGCTGCAAACATTATTAGCAAGAGAGATAATAGCTAATATTTATTGACTTTGGACCACTGCTCTATGTCTTATACCTATTAGCTCATTTACTCTTCAAGTAAAGAACTATTATTACCCTTCATTTTTATAAGAGGAAACTGAGAGTTAGGACACATTAAGTGACATGCCGTAATTACTAGATTTAAGCCTAGGCAGCTTGATTCCAGAGCTCTCAAGGTGCTACATTTCACTCTTTTGGCTAATTGATTAAACATGTTACATGCAAAGCTTCATTTTAGACCCTGAGGTGCCTACACGTCGAATGAGAGGCATAGTTTAGTTGAACAAATATTTACGGTCAACCATGTGTGAACACAAAGATAGGTAAGGCGTTTTCTGCTCTGGAGCTGGCTCAAGACGACTAGCATTTAACTGTGGATATTCCTTATAAGGACTAAAGGGCTTAAGAGGTTCCTTCGTTCATTTCGCTGTATGGTTAACAAGTTTACAGGTAAAGCCCTGGTACAGTGAAAGCCAAGTTCCAGCGCTTTACAGGCATCGCAAGTTTTGCGAAAAGGGTAGCCAATGAAAGAAAAGTGTGACCGCACACGTATGCCTACGTTTTCTAACTTGTCCCTGACAGTCGTTCTGACCCGACTGTACAAGTGAATGTGCATGTAAGTCACTAAAAAGGGAAAAAAACCATCCCCTTCCCAGACACCAACCTGAACCTTAACGCGCTCCCCATTCGTGTTCTGCGCCCTGAGAGCGTCCCGCACGCTCACTCTGGCTGAAGGCTTGTGTCGCGGGCAGGGAGCCGAGGAACAGGAGCGCAGGGCTCGGAGCAGGCACCGGGCCCCAAACATCGCGGGGGCCGCAGGCCGTCCCTCCGCACCAGCCCTGATCCTAGCGGGCTCGGACCCTGCCTACGGAGACCTTCCCCTCTCTGCCGCTCCCCAATACCGTGCCGCAGCCCTGCCGTTAAGTACTTCGATGACCCCGTTTGCTCCCTTCCCTTTTAGGGTTCCAGTTGTCCCCAAAGAGCCTCTACTGTTTCCCTCTCCCCGCGGGGGAGGGACGGCGACAACACATTCAGCGGCCTAAGCCGAAAGAAAATCACGTCCCGCATACGAGCCCGAGCCCCACAGTTCCGCGAGGTTCTTCTAAACCTACACCCCTCCTCCCGCCCCAGCCAGAAGGCAAGCGGCCGCCACTGACGTCACCACGCCAACGCTAACGTCATCCCGCTGCGAGGAGGCTAAGAGAGCATGCGTACTCGTGACTTCAGTTTAAAGAGGCGGGGCGGAGAAGGGGGCGGGACCAGCAGCAAAGGCGGGGCCGATCTAAGGCATTAGGTCGTAGGGATTTACCGGTAAATGGAATGCGGGGTCCACGTGGAGCGGGGTCTGAGAATCTTAATTCCTAATCTTACAGATGATGCTGAGGAACATGGAAAGGCAAGGAGTGACTGATGAAGAGGGAAAGCGTGCAGAAGGAGGCTTAGTTGCTGAGAAAATTAGCCTGAGGATATCAGTCGCGCCTAGTTCCGAGCACAGAGGTAGACAGGACATAACCCCTACTTAGTCTTAGTTGTGTGGTATCGGACCTCAGACAGTGGCATAAAAGCGGGGTTGGTTTTCTGGCAGAGCCTGAGCGTGGAATGCCAGGCCTAGCTGGGAAGGTTGCCCTTCCACAAGTAAGTGTAACTGAAGACCTTGAATGCCGTGGGACTCAGAAAAGGCACATAGTGTGAGGATGTTGTGGAGACAGACTAGTGGGATGTCTGGTATTCCCTGCCAGAATCTTCAAGTCTCTTTTTTACAGCACAATTACATTTGTTTGACCTGAAAACATTCACCCCTTTAGGTATTATTTTTTAGGCTACCTTTAAAATGTATCCAAAAATATTTTTTCCCCCTGTAACTCAGTGACAATCATGAAAAGGTTTCTAATTAAAAGAAATAAGGGTTACTTCAATTTTGCTGCCATTATTATGCCATTTTACAGATAAGAGAACTTAGGCACAGAAGAGTTCAACAACTTGCTCAAAGGTATACATCCTGTAATTGTGAGATTTAAACCCCCAAAGCCTGGCTTCATGCACTAAACTATTATGTTATACAGTATATCAAGGTGGGAAATAAAATCGTGGTCCTTCCATAAAGAAGCTCATGGTCTAGAGATGGAGACAGCCAAGAAAACAGATCATTGCAATATAAAGCAATAAGGACACATAAATGGACACAGGTGGAGAGGTAGTCTAGAGAAGGAAATAATTAAGCTGAGTTTTTGAGGAGAATCAGAATTTAGCCAGTTTGGGATGGAAAAAAGAGTATTTCATACTAGAAGGTGAGTAGGAAAGGTTGCCAGGAGGGTAAACAGCTTGGAAGAACTGTAAAATTGTTCTCAAGACAGACTAGAAAATATTTCCCATGAAAATACCATAGATCTTGGG
This sequence comes from Saccopteryx bilineata, assembly GCF_036850765.1. NCBI lineage: Eukaryota > Metazoa > Chordata > Mammalia > Chiroptera > Emballonuridae > Saccopteryx > Saccopteryx bilineata. The sequence continues at coordinate 342,244,692 of NC_089490.1, read as the reverse complement.
CACTCTTTGAACCTTGAGAAAAGAAATATGGAAACTTCCAGCCAAATGCCTTCAGAATTATGTACATGGTTATGGGCTTTTAAAAAAATACCTTCAATGTATTGTTTACAAAATCTAAGGAATGAGACAATCTGGGGTACACAGCAATGTCATGCTTCCCAGTTCAAATCTCTTTGAATATGCCTACCTTGTCCAAGGGACCAAAAAGTAGTGACCAGTTGGCTACTTCCTACCCAGGACACATGTCTTCATTTAAATCACATCATTTTTGTTTTCAATGTTGGCAGGACACTTCCCCTTTTATATTCATCACCTTTCAGACAATAGCCAGAGTGATCTTTCCAAAAGAAATATATTACCGGTCAATAATAATGAGGGCTGGTGCTATAGATGGCTTGCTATGTGTCAAAAATTCTTCACATATTAACTAATTTAATCTTCACAATAGCCCTCTGAAGTAAGGTTAGCATCACCATCCCCAGTTTCTAAGGGAGAAACAAACTCAGAGCAGTTTCCAGCTTGTATTATTATACTGGAAGTCTGGCACCAGAGTCCATTTTCTTATCCACTTGTTACTCCAGTGATTAAACAACCCTTCAGATGCTCTCTCTACAACATGAAGAGGGCTTGCCTTCTTTAGCACACCTACCAGGCTCCCTGTGATCCAGGAAGTTCCCCGAAGTGTCCGTGGTGTGTGGTACAGAAGTGAAATGTCCTTATTGTTACCTTTTGATACTGCATGTCTATGGAATGAATACTCTGCATAACTTGTCAGCTTTGGGGAAGGTTTTAATCAGGTTTGGCATGACAGGTTTCAGCTTAACTTGCCAAGCTCAGGGATTCTAAAAGGCAGGCATTACTCTGAATGCCCCATGTGATCATAGAGTTTTCATTGTTCAGGGTTTTCATTATGCTTGAATTTACTCATGAAATGGTCAACACCCAAAACTTGATTTCAAGATCATGACCTCCAAGCCTAGAGAAACATAGCACTTGATGCAGAAATTACAGTGGCGTTAGGTGTAGAAATGAATGAATCTTGGGTTTCTCTGAAGGAGAAATTCAATAGTGAATGCAATTTAACTTAAAAAATGAAAAGGCATGTGCTCACAGCAGGTAAAAAGTCACGTTTGTAGTTTTGGATCTTTCAGAAAAGTAGTTTATAATCTAGAAAGAGAAACTGACAAGTAAATGGTCAGTTAAAAGAAGGAGCAAAGCAGAGTAGTAATAACCAAGTTTGGGGAAAGCAAGGCAGTTTTCCCAGAAAAAGTGATATTTAAGCTGAGACCAGAGGATGAGTATTAGTCTGCAAAATGGGAACTGTGTGTGGTAAAGAGAGTTGCAAGCATTCTATATCGTGAACTGGGTGGGGTTACCTAGATCACATATCTAAACATTTCTTAAGCTGTGCATTTTACTTACATATACCTCAATAAAAATAGAAATTAAATGTTGAAAATAGAGGAATCAGGTCTTTTGCAACAATAAAACATCCTCTTTGCCTCGTTAGTACAAATGACGCTCTTTCTTTGTAACACCTATGGACTATTTCCTGCCTATAGAAGAGTTTAGAGCATTATGCACTAAAACTTGGTAGCTACTACCTAGGTTTGTCAAATCAAATCTTAATATTTTGTTACATCTCCTTCAGATCTTCCTCTTTTATTTCAAATAAAAATAAAATCCAGATAAAATGAATCTCTCTTGTACCCCTTTGCATTTTTCTCCTTCCTGGATAGAGGTAACCACTGTCTATAACTCAGAGTTTATAATTTTCTTCCATATTGTAATTCTACACATATGAACATATCAATACATATACATAGATGTACATACATGTATAAATAATACATATCTATAAACAATCTCTTGTATTGTTTTACATATTTTAAATTTTATATAAATGATATATTACTATATATTGTTTTACAACTCCAACTTATTTTTTGAGATCTATCCATGTAGCTCTAGTTTATTCCTTTTAACTCACTGTTGACCAGTCATGAGTTAACTCGTGTTTTCATGTGAGACCGCAAAATTGAAGGTATAGTAAACAAAAACAATCACAGTGTTTAGCCGTCTAAACTTGGACTATCTTCTAACCGCTTATAGTTTGAACATACATATCATGGATATTGTAAAATCTTTCTTTGTCGTGTTAAATTGTGTTCAGTTTATTATATTAAAAAAGTGACTTTTCTTGATATTTAGGTTTTTATTGCAATTATAATATTACAAAAGTTACAACTATGATGGATCGTGAAGGTGAAGAACTTTTCAATGAATTATATGCAGACACTATATCTGATTGTCCGAGTGCTTTTGAAATATATTGTAGTGATGTAGAAATTGATAGTTTATCAGAAGACAGCAATGAGTCGGATATTAGACCACCAAAATAACAAAAAATAACTGTAATAAGATCTGATAGAGTGATTTTGAAGAAGAGTGGATTAAAAATGATATTATACCAACTTTGGAGGATTATTCAAATATTTCAGGTGTAACCGCTGACCTTAGTGATCCAGGGAGCATCAGGGAAATGACGAAATTACTTTTTAGTGACGATTTTTTTGATTTAGTTGTTTCTCAAACCAATTTACACCACCACCAAATGGAATAATTTTACGAAAAAGCTACTAAAACTGTACCATGGACAAATGTTACCAATACCAATTTAAAGAAGTTTCTTGGTTTGTTGATATTGATGGGACAAACGAAAAAAATCACATTAGAGGGATTACTGGTCAACGGACCCTTTGGTTGAAGCTCCAATATTTCCTAAAACTATGAGCAGAATGAGGTTCGAGCAGATTCTTACATTTTTCCATCTTAGTGGTAATTCACAAAATACATCTAATGAAGACAGACTGTATAAAATTAGGCCTCTTTTGGATTAATTTCTTCCATAATTTCAGTCTTTGTATGTACCTAAGCAGGAGTTATCCCTAGATGAAGCAATGATACCTTATAGGGACGTATCAGCTTCAGAACATATAACCTGGCAAAAATCTTTATTATATGCGGCTTAAGTGCCTGTTTGTCGCCGATAGCTTATTGGTTGCTTGTGTAACTGTACTAGCCAATGGGGTGAAGTTGCCACGGCATTCAAATAGTCCCACCTTCTGGCATGCCACCTCACAAATTGAGGTTAAAGATGGGAGCAATTATTATGCTGTTAAGAAATCTTAACACCAGAAGGGGTCTCTGCAATGGTACAAGACTAGAGGTTCTCCAATTGAAAAATAATGTCATAATAGCTAAGTTTTTGACTGTCTCCTCTAAAGGTGAAATACATGTCATTCCAAGAATTGATTTGGCTCCATCTCAAACAGGGTTGCCGTTTCAATTGAGACGTAGACAATTTCCTGTAAAACTTGCCTTTGCTATAATCATCAATAAGTCTCAGGGCCAAACGCTTAAGCGTGTTGGCATTTTTTTACCTGAGCCTGCATTTGGACACGGTCAACTTTATGTTGCCTGTTCAAGAGTTTGTGAAAGAACGGACGTAAAATTAAAAATAATTGATAGTCCTCTGCAAGGCGAGCTTAACAATGATGGAAAGATCTACACAAGAAATGTTGTGTACAAAGAGATCTTTGACATGTGAATTAACTTATTTTTTTCTATTTTATTTTATTTTTTTATTTTATTTTTTATTAAATAATTTTATTTTTTTATGGGGTGACATCAATAAATCAGGATACATATATTCAAAGATAACAAGACCAGGGTATCTTGTCATTCAATTATGATGCATACCCGTCACCCAAAGTCAGATTGTCCTCTGTCACCTTCTATCTTGTTTTCTTTGTGCCCCTCCCCCTCCCCCTTTCCCTCTCCCATTCCCCCCTCCCCCCTGTAACCACCACACTCTTATCAATGTCTCTTAGTTTCACTTTTATGTCCCACCTACGTATGGAATAATGCAGTTCCTGGTTTTTTCTGATTTACTTATTTCGCTTCGTATCATGTTATCTAGATCCCACCATTTTGCTGTAAATGTTCCGATGTCATCATTTCTTATGGCTGAGTAGTATTCCATAGTGTATATGTGCCACATCTTCTTTATCCAGTCATCTATTGACGGGCTTTTTGGTTGTTTCCATGTCCTGGCCACTGTGAACAATGCTGCAATAAACATGGGGCTGCATGTGTTTTTACGTATCAATGTTTCTGAGTTTTGGGGGTATATACCCAGTAGAGGGATTGCTGGGTCATAAGGTAGTTCTATTTTCAGTTTTTTGAGGAACCACCATACTTTCTTCCATAATGGTTGTACTACTTTACATTCCCACCAACAGTGGATGAGGGTTCCTTTTTCTCCACAGCCTCTCCAACATTTGCTATTACCTGTCTTGCTAATAATAGCTAATCGAACAGGTGTGAGGTGGTATCTCATTGCTGTTTTGATTTGCATTTCTCTAATAGCTAAAGAAGATGAGCATCTTTTCATATATCTGTTGGCCATTTGTATTTCTTCCTGGGAGAAGTGTCTGTTCATGTCCTCTTCCCATTTTTTTATTGGATTGTTTGTTTGTTGTTGAGTTTTATGAGTTCTTTGTATATTTTGGATATTAGGCCCTTATCTGAGCTGTTGTTTGAAAATATCATTTCCCATTTAGTTGGCTTTCTGTTTATTTTGTTATCAGTTTCTCTTGCTGAGCAAAAACTTCTTAGTCTGATGTAGTCCCATTCATTAATTTTTTGCTTCACTTCTCTTGCCATTGGAGTCAAATTCATAAAATGCTCTTTATAACCCAGGTCCATGAGTTGAGTACCTATGTCTTCTTCTATGTACTTAATTGTTTCAGGTCTTATGTTTAGATCTTTGATCCATTTTGAGTTAATTTTAGTACAGGGGGACAAACTGTAGTCCAGTTTCATTCTTTATATGTGGCTTTCCAGTTTTCCCAGCACCATTTATTGAAGAGGCTTTCTTTTCTCCATTGTGTGTTGTTGGCCCCTTTATCAAAAATTATTTGACTATATATATGTGGTTTTATTTCTGGACTTTCTATTCTGTTCCATTGGTCTGAGTGTCTATTTTTCTGCCAATACCATGCTGTTTTGATTGTCGTGGCCCTATGATAGAGTTTGAAGTCAGGTATTGTAATGCCCCCAGCTTCATTCTTTTTCTTTAGGATTGCTTTGGCTATTCAGGGTTTTTTATAGTTCCATATAAATCTGATGATTTTTTGCTCTATTTCTTTAAAAAACGTCATTGGAAGTTTGATGGGAATTGCATTGAATTTGTATATTGCTTTGGGTAATATAGCCATCTTGATTATATTTATTCTTCCTAGCCAAGAACAAGGTATATTCTTCCATCTCATTATATCTTTTTCGATTTCCCTTAACAATGGTTTATAGTTTTCATTATATAAGTCCTTTACATTCTTTGTTATGTTTATTCCTAAGTATTTTATTTTTTTTGTTGCAATCGTGAAGGGGATTATTCTTTTGAATTCGTTCTCAGTTGTTTCATTGTTGGCATATAGAAAGGCTATTGACTTCTGAATGTTAATTTTGTATCCTGCGACCTTACTGTATTGGCTTATTGTTTCTAGTAGTCTTTTTGTGGATTCTTTGGGGTTTTCGATGTATAGGATCATATCATCTGCAAAAAGTGATACCTTTACTTCTTCTTTTCCGATATGGATGCCTTTTATTTCTTTGTCTTGTCTGATTGCTGTGGCGAGAACCTCTAGTACCACATTAAATAAGAGTGGAGAGAGAGGACAACCCTGTCTTGTTCCTGATTTAAGGGGGAAAGCCTTCAGTTTAGTGCCATTTAATATGATGTTAGCTGATGGTTTATCATATATGGCCTTTATCATGTTGAGATATTTTCCTTCTATACCCATTTTGTTGAGAGTCTTAAACATAAAATTGTGTTGTATTTTATCGAAAGCCTTTTCTGCATCTATTGATAAGATCATGTGGTTTTTGTTCTTTGTTTTGTTGATATGGTGTATTACATTAACCGTTTTACGTATGTTGAACCATCCTTGAGATTCTGGGATGAATCCCACTTGATCAAGATGTATTATTTTTTTAATATGTTGTTGTATTCGATTTGCTATTTTGTTTAATATTTTAGCATCTGTATTCATTAGAGATATTGGTCTGTAGTTTTCTTTTTTTGTGCCATCCTTGCCTGGTTTTGGTATGAGGGTTATGTTGGCCTCATAAAATGTGTTTGGAAGTATTGCTTCTTCTTCAATTTTTTGGAAGACTTTGAGTAGAATAGGAACCAAGTCTTCTTTGAATGTTTGATAAAATTCGCTGGTATAGCCGTCAGGGCCTGGACTTTTATTTTTGGGGAGGTTTTTAATGGTTTTTTCTATTTCTTCTCTACTGATAGGTCTGTTTAGGCTTTCTGCTTCTTCTTGACTCAGTCTAGGAAGGTTGTATTGTTCTAGAAATTTATCCATTTCTTCTAGGTTGTTGAATTTAGTGGCATAAAGTTTTTCATAGTATTCTACAATAATTCTACGGTGTCCGTGGTGATTTCTCCTCTTTCATTTTGGATTTTGTTTATATGAGTTCTTTCTCTTTTTTCCTTGGTAAGTCTTGCCAAGGGTTTGTCAATTTTATTGATCTTTTCAAAGAACCAGCTCCTTGTTCTATTAATTTTTTCTATAGTTTTTCTGTTCTCTAATTCATTTATTTCTGCTCTGATTTTTATTATCTCCTTTCTTCGGCTGCTTTTGGGTTGTCTTTGTTCTTCTTTTTCTAGTTCCTTAAGGTGGGAAGTTAAGTGGTTCACTTGGGCTCTCTCTTGTTTGTTCATATATGCCTGAAGTGATATGAACTTCCCTCTTATCACTGCTTTTGCTGCATCCCATAGATTCTGATATGTTGTATTGTCATTTTCATTAGTCTGTATAAATCTTTTGATCTCTGCACTTATTTCTTCTTTGACCCATTCATTTTTTAAAAGTATGTTGTTTAGTTTCCACATTTTTGTGGGATTTTTTTCCTCTTTTTTGCAGTTGAATTCTAGTTTCAAGGCTTTATGATCAGAAAATATGCTTGGTACAACTTCAATTTTTCTGAATTTGCTGATGTTGTTTTTGTGGCCCAACATATGGTCAATTCTTGAGAATGATCCATGTACACTGGAGAAAAATGTATACTCAGTCACTTTGGGATGAAATGTCCTGTAGATGTCTATCATATCCAGGTGCTCTAGTGTTTTGTTTAAGGCCACTATGTCTTTGTTGATTCTCTATTTGGATGACCGATCTAGAGCCGTCAGCGGTGTATTGAGGTCTCCAAGTATGATTGTATTTTTGTCAGTTTTTGTTTTAAGGTCAATAAGTAGCTGTCTTATATATTTTGGTGCTCCTTGGTTTGGTGCATATATATTAAGAATTGTTATGTCTTCTTGATTCAGTGTCCCCTTAGCCATTATGAAATGGCCATTTTTATCTCTGAGTACTTTTGCTGTCTTGTAGTCAGCATTATCCGATATGAGTATTGCTACTCCTGCTTTTTTTTGGATGTTATTTTCTTGGAGTATTGTTTTCCAGCCTTTCACTTTGAATTTGTTTTTATCCTTGTTACTTAGATGAGTTTCCTGTAGGCAGCATATAGTTGGATTTTCTTTTTTAATCCATTCTGCTACTCTGTGCCTTTTTATTGGTGAGTTTAATCCGTTTACATTTAGTGTAATTATTGATACTTGTGAGTTCCCTATTGCCATTTTATATCTTGCTTTCTGTTAGTTTTGTGTCTTGTTTGATCCTTCTCTTTCGTTTTTCTATCTTTTGTTTTTATTTGGTTGTATTCCATACATCTTTCCTCTGTTGCTATCTTTTTTATCTCATGTGCTTCTGTGGTGGTTTTTTCAATGGTGGTTACCTTTGAGTAATGAAAAGGGTCCCTACCCTGTTCATTGTAGCAAACTATTTTGTGAGTACTTTTGCACTCCATCGTCCTTTGCTACTGTTAATCTCCATCTTCTCCCCCTCTTTCTTTTTGTTGTTGTCACAGTTTAAATTTGGTTTTATTGTGTCCTTCTTGGAGCTTTTACTTGTGGCTCTGTTTTTTTTTTTGTTCTTTGTATCTGATTGGAGAACCCCCTTTAGTAATTCCTGGAGTGGGGGTTTTCTGATGATAAATTCCCTCATCTTTTCTGTATCTGTGAATGTTTTTATTTCTCCTTCATATTTGAAGGATAGCTTTGATGGGTATAGTATTCGTGGCTGAAAGTTTCTCTCTTTCAGGACTTTAAATATTGGGGTCCACTCTCTTCTAGCTTGTAGAGTTTCTGCTGAGAAATCTGATGATAATCTAATGGGCCTTCCTTTATATGTTGTATTCTTCTTTTCCCTGGCTGCCTTGAGAATTTTTTCTTTGCTGTTGGTTTGTGTCAATTTCATTATGATATGCCTTGGAGTAGGTTTGTTGGGGTTAAGAAAACTCGGTGTTCTGTTTGCTTCTTGAATTTGAGGCTTTAGTTCTTTCCACAGGCTTGGGAAGTTCTCATCTATTATTTGTTTGAGTATGTTCTCCATTCCATTTTCTCTCTCTTCTCCCTCTGATATACCTATTATTGTTATGTTATTCTTTTTGATGGAGTCAGATAATTCTTGTAGGGCTATCTCATTTTTTTTAATTTTTGAGTCTCTTTCTTCTTCTCTCTGTTGTGCCTCAAGTTGCTTGTCTTCTATTTCATTAATCCTCTCTTCTATCTGACCTGTTCTATTAGCTAAGCTTGTTACTTCGTTTTTCAGCTCGTGAATTGAGTTTTTCATCTCTGTTTGATTTGTTTTTATAGTTTCAATTTCTTTGGACATATATTCTTTGTGTTCATTGAGTTGTTTTCTGAGCTCCCTAAATTGCCTTTCTGTGTTTTCTTGTATATCTCGGAGTATTTTTAGGATTTCTATCTTGAATTCTCTGTCATTTAGCTCCAAGGTTTCCAATATATTAAATTTTTTCTCCATAGATTTTTCCTCATCTAGCTGTGCTCTCTTTCTTTTGTATCCATGATATTCGATTTTCTCTTCCTTAATGGCATCTGAGGGTGGTTTTGTTGATAGTATTAATGAGATTTAATAAAGAATAAAAAGTTAAAAAAAATAAAAAATCAAAAAGAGTTGTTTTTTTTTTAAAAAAATTAATAATGAAATAAAGAAAAATAAAATAATAATTTTTAAAAAAAGGAAATTATTCCCCCCTCCTTTTTTCCTCTCCTCTCCCCTTTTTCTTGAGAAAATCTTGTGGTGAACTGTGAATTATAACAAACAATGCCTGTGATGGAGGTCCTGAATTGGGGAAAAGTAATAAAGGGGCAAAAAAAAAAAAAAAAAAAGAAAAAAAAAAGGAAAAAAAAAAAAAGGGGGGGGCGGTATGGACCCACAAAAAGCAAATAAGGAAAAAATTTGGGTCAAGAATAAAATGATTTGCTTTTAGGTGTTGGTGTTGTCTAAGAGTTATGATGAGAGGAATAAGAGAACAGAAAATTGGGGGGACAAATTAAAAAAATACTATTGTATTTAGTGGAACAAGAACTAGATAAAATGGAGAGCCAGGGATGGGAGCACTGCTAGTGAGTTAAAAAGGTGAAGTAAAAACCCCCCAAAATGCCACAAACATAAGTTTGAGTCCCAGATAAGATAATTTGTTTGTTATTGAGGTTTGAATGAGAGGAGATGTAAAGGAGAAAGGAAGAAACTAATATAGAGGGAGAAAAGAAAGAGAGAGAGAGAGAAAAAAGAGGGAACCAGTAAAAGAAGAAAAAAGAAAGGAGAGAGAGAGAGTTAAGGGTTTTGGAGTGCAACCCTCATAGAGAGAAAGGAAGAGGAGAAAAAAGATAATGGGAGATGTAACACTTATGGGTAGTGTAGTTCAAGGAGAGGAGAGAGTAAGACCGGCAGAGAGTTAATCGGCCAAATTGGAGGAGGAAAAAAAGTATCAAGAATGAAGATAAGAGAAACAAACGAACAAATATAATAAAATGGGATAGGTTATAAAGTCTGCAGATTATTCTTGATTTTGAGAGGTTATCTTCTTGTTTTTTCTTTTCTCTCCCTCTTCCTGGTCGGTGACTCTGTACCCCAGGTTCTGCCCCTTTGGCACGCTCAGGTAGAGGTTTGCAGTTGATAAGTCTCTATGGCAATGTCATGTATTGTGCTTTAGTCTCGTTGGGAGTCAAGGCTCATTAGCTTTCATAGGCTCCGACAGTGAGAGAGTCCGTGTTCCTGGAGCCTTTCTCCTAGTCTTTCCTTCCTCAATTAGTAGCCTGATAATCCAGCTATGGGGTTGTTGCTGCCTCTGCCTGGATAGTAAGAGGTTCAAAGAGCTGGAAACTCCCCACTCTATTTCCACTCAGCACAGGGCTCTGGGTAAGGCTCAGTCAGTCAGAGCTGCTAGCATAATCAGGCGGGGTTTCCGCCCACTCAAAGACCTCTGGCTCTGCCACTCTGTCCGGTAACACAGGCGGGCACCCACTTCCGGGGTGCTTGGAGGAAACTCTCATTCACTATCTGCGCGCGCAGACCAGGATATCCGGCCAGCAGTCTCACGCTCTGAGTGAAACCCCCAACCGCATGGAAATTTGCAGCGCTGGAATTCGCTCTCGCTCCGTCCCCGTGCGCGGCTTTTGCAAGGCGCTGGGGCGGCCCGAGATTCCGCTTTTGCCCACACAAAGGCCCCTGACTCTGCCCCTCTGTGCGATAACACGGGCGCGCCCTGCCGAGGCACTCGGAGGAATCACTCACTACCTATCTGCGCGCGCACACCAGGATATGAGGCCGGCCGTGTTTCCCTGAGTGAAACCCTCACCAGCACGGAAAATCTCCACCGTTGGAATTAGTTCTCGCTCCCTCCCGTGTGCGGCTTTCCCAGGGCACTGGGGCTGCCCAGAGATTCTGCTTTCGGCCCACAGAAAGGCCTCTGACCCTGCCTGTCTGTGGGGCAACACGGACACCCACTTCTGGGGCTTAGGAAGAGATCTCTCGCCCACTAACTGCGCACCAACCAGGAGAACAGGTAAAATGGCTGCCCCGCTTGTCTTTCTTTGTTTGGGTTTGGCGCGAGTGTTAGCTTGTATTGCCCGGCTTGCCACAGGAACAGTTTTTCCTCCGCTAGGACCTCCGTGCCACAGCCTGGTTCGGCCTTTTGTGCGCGGCCTGGATGTATTCACCCCCTTTGCCCGCCTCAGTTTCTATATTCATAGTTACCAGAGAAAGCCGCCCTGTTTAGGTTAGTGAGGAAGGCGGAGCATTTCTTACTCCCTATTTCCTTCAGGATTTGGTTATATATTTAGCCAATTTTTCACTCGACCATACCTTCGGGTGTATTGTGAAGCATCTGGAGGCTCCAAGTATAGGTTTTTCTGTTTCTGGTTGAAGATCTTGTTGAGTTTTGGGGGAGATTTATCGGTATCGCTTCCTACTCCGCCATTACTCTGACATCATCTCCCCTGAATTAACATTTTATTATTTAAATCACCTTTATTTATTGAGCTAGCGTTGGCTCTTAAGAAATGTACCGCCAGTGGTTTCCTTCATTGCACTCTACTTTAAGCAATTAAGCAAGTAGAAGGGGGAAACCCCATGGGGCAGTAAGCAAAGGGGCGTCCTCGCCGCCTGCCCTGGGTAATTCAGTTTGAATTAGCAGACACCTTTGCACAAATCATTTTAATTATAATTTATAATATCTAGAACAGCAGTCATTTCGTATGACCACCGGGCTTTCTAGTAATAAAATAAGGGATTTTAGTGAGAATGCTTTGTGAAAGCGAGAGTAAATACATTTGCAACTTCAAGGTTTATTTAGGTGAAGGTAAAAGGCTGCAAGAAACTATAGTATCTGCCTTAGAGCCATATCTTGATTCTTGGCATCATGTATACCAAGATAATTACTACAACAGCGTTTCTACAGCTGAAATATTATTAGAAAATAAAACGTTAATTTGTGGTACCTTAAGAGAAAACCATGGCTTGCCAAAAGTACTAAAAGAAAAGTCAGAGAATCTTCAGAGAGGGGAAATGACATTTTTACAGAAAGGACCCATTGCCCTTATATCATGGAAAGATAAAAGACTAGTGAATAGGATATCAAATATCCACGCTGCCTCTATGAAAACAACTGGAAAGCAAAAAAGGGATTCTACAGAAGATATAGTTAAACCTGCGTGCATATTAGACTACAACAAATACATGAAAGGAGTCCATCGAGCAGACCAATATTTAGCGAACAGCAGTATCTTTTGAAAAAGTATAAAGTGGTCTAAAAAAGTAGCATTCTTTCTGATCAATTGCACTTTATTCAATGCATTCAAAGTTTACTGTAATTATAATAGATAAAATAAAATAAGATACAAAAAATTTCTATTTGAAGTAGCTAGGGAATGGATATCTGCTGGTTCAAATGAGTGCAGCTCAGAACCTAACACTTCTACTTTGAAGAGAGCTCCTTACATTGATTCACTTTTTAGGCTTTCAGGGCAACTAAAAGACCATGTTTTAGAAAAAATAGTCACTGGTATAAAAAGAAATCCAACTAGAACATGTAAAGTGTATGTTATGTTTCAAAAGGAAAGTGCAGTGAAACCAGATATATTTGCAAAATACAGTGTGTCCTTAAAGTCATGGTGCACTTTTGACCGGTCACAGGAAAGCAACAAAAGACGATAGAAATGTGAAATCTGCACCAAATAAAAGGAAAACTCTCTCAGTTTCATACCTATTCAGTGCAGTTCGATGTGGGCTCATGCACAGATATTTTAGGGCTCCTTAGGTAGCTATCCTGTATAGCCTCTACAGACTCATCACTGACTGATGGCCTACCAGAACGGGGATTCTCCACCAAACTGCTGGTTTCCTTCAACTGCTTATCCCACCGAGTAATGTTATTCCTATGTGGTGGCGCTTCGTTATAAACGCGCTGATATTCACGTTGCACTTTGGTCACGGATTCAAATTTAGCAAGCCACAGAACACACTGAACTTTCCTCTGTACCATCCACATCTCAACTGGCATGGCCGTGGGCTGCTCTGCTGTATGCACAGTGTTACATCATCATCTGCGCATGCGCACATGCTGCCACATCATCCTACAGAAACTAGGAGGGTTTTCCTTTTATTTGGTGCAGATTTCACATTTCTATCATCTTTTGTTGCTTTCCTGTGACCGGTCAAAAGTGCACCATGACTTTACGGACACACTGTATGTTGCATACCATTACACATAAGTGATTGCTATACAATATTCCACACCAAAAATATTATTAAAATATATGGTATGTATAAAATATATCAATAATATGTAGCAGATATGTACAAAGTTTCATTTAAATTCATTATATAGCCTGACCTGTGGTGGCGCAGTGAATAAAGCATCAACCTGGAATGCTGAGGTCGCCAGTTCAATACCCTGCACTTGCCTGGTCAAGGCACATATGGGAGTTGAAGCTTCCTGCTCCTCCCTACTTTCTCTCCCTCTCTCTCTCTCTCTCTCTCTCTCTCTCTCTCTCTCATTCTCTCTCTCCTCTCGAAAATGAATAAATATAAAAAATCATTATGTATAATTAAGTATACTGAAGTTTATTTAGATTGTTTCACTTTCATATTCAATTATAAAAAAATAGCCGGTGACATAACTTCTGCATAAAATTGCTGCTCAACAATGTGTTAACATTCCATTAAAATATGATAGTTATTTGGGCTGTTTTCACTGAAGCGAATGAAAGTTAAGCTCAGAGCCCCTTATTTGCATGTATGTCTTCCCTCACCTCCCTTGCTACCTGTCCCCAACAGGGCTGGGAGTTGTAGAGTGAGAGGAGAAGATGTCGGAAGCATTTCTAAAGGGATTGAGAATAAAGGGTCATGGATTTCTGAGGCTCTAGAAGTTCCTTGTAACTATTTCCCTCATTCTAAATAAACATTTACCTTAATATTTGTAATTTTATATCACTTTCATTAAAGAGAACCTCCCCAGTTATGTAAAGTTTCAAGACCCAAAAAATTGGATCTGCCTTTTATTACAAGAATGCTGCAATAAATATACAAGAGTGTGTCTGGATCATAAAGTGAGCGTATATGCATCTTTAGCTCTACTAGGTACTGCCAGATTTCTCTCCAAAGTGATGGCTCCAAAGTGTACCTCCTCCAGCAGGCTTATAAGCGTTCTCAGAGCTCCATACCTTTAGTGACAACTGATAGAGTCAGACTTTCTAATTTTTATCAATGTTGGATAAGAAAGAGTATCTCAGTGTTTTTTAGAGATTTTATGGTTTTGATTCTTTTTTTTTCTTCAGAATTCCATTTCATCCACAATCCCCACCATTTTCAACAGCAGTGTAAAGCAATGCTGGTCTGGCAATTGCTGTTCAAATCTCATCCGTATGATTTACTGACTGTGGAATCTTCAGGAAATAACACACACTCTAGACTCCCATCACAGGGCTGTTGACAGTATTAACAAGAAGTTCCGTGATTTTTATGATAGAGAAATGCATGATATACCCAAATGAATATTCCCCATCATTTATAAGTTTTGTTTTAAAGTTAGGGTGTCCCCTAAATTTTATCAGTCAACTCTTTTGAAATCCCACAGTAGAAAACTCAAGATTAAGTCCATCTATTTTGTGTACTTTCCTCCCTTTCCTTTCCTTTCCTTTCCTTTCCTTTCCTTTCCTTTCCTTTCCTTTCCTTTCCTTTCCTTTCCTTTCCTTTCCTTTCCTTCCCTTCCCTTCCTTTCCCTTCCCTTCCCTTTTCCTTCTCTTCCTTCTTCCTTCCTTCCTTCCTTCCTTCCTTCCTTTCTTCCTTCCTTCCTTCCTTCCTTCCTTCCTTCCTTCCTTCCTTCCTTCCTTCCTTCTCCCTCCCTCCCTCCCTCTCTCTTTCCCTCTCTCCCTCCCTCTCTCCCTCCTCATACATTTCTTTTAGATAAAAACCCTTCAGTATGTATAAGAATCACCAGCAGAACTTGTTAAAATGCAAATTCCTGGCTTTATGAGTTCAGTTGGAGAAACACTGCTTGCTTCATACTTGGATCTCATCCTTTTCCTGGTTTCTTCCTTTTGCTTTCAGGAGGCCCTGACTTTGAGACTTCAGCTTCCCCTTATATTACTATTACACTGCTCACAAAAATGAGGGGATCAGGGAACATGCAGATACTCCAGTACTTTCAGCCTTTTGTATAGTACATTTTCACCAATGAAATAAAAGTTAGTTTTGCATCTCATTTGCATAATCAAACAACTTTCTTTGACTTGTTGTTTGCTTTTCTAATATTCTTGTTTAATTAAAAAAATAAAAAGTATCTTTTTTTATTGCTTCATATTCATTTTGAAATATCCCCTAATTTTTGTGAGCAGTATGTAATTATTAGTAAACTTTTCATGTATTTTCAAAGAAGTTATAACCTATGAAACAACCTACAGTTCCAGCTGCCTTCCTGGTTTAGAGGGAGGGAGACATCAGTGGGCGCTGGGTGGAGTGTAGCAGGAGCTGCTTCCTCAGCTGGCTCTGCTGGGCTCCAGTGCACTTTGCATACACCGTGCACACAGAACTTGCATATCTGCAGCATGACTTTCTGGAAATAACACCAAAAACTTGTTTTCAAACTACTTTAACGTTGCTTTAAGCGTCCAGTCACTCTTCTCATCACCATTTTGAGATATTAAACTTGTGCCCGTGGTTTTTACTTTCTGGACATTCTGGAAATTTTAGTAAATAGATTCATATAATGTTCTGTGATCACACTGCAGATTAAAGAAAGCATACTCTCAGGAGTGCCTAAGGTTTTATCACCCTTTAAAATGTAAATTTAGCAGAGATTGGACACTGACTGCCACTAGAGAGATTGTTAGAAATTTTGATTTTATACAACTACTCCTGGAGTTTGCTACTTGTTAATTGGCTGGTTCATTGGTAAATGTTTGCATTTCCTAAAATGGGGTTGAAAGTAAATATAATATCCTCTGCAAATAAGTTAATGTGTGAGGCAGACCAATTTTTATGCCTTATTATTTGGGATAATTTGGCATAAGTAATCACCTGGGTTTTCACTGTTGAGGATAAAAGGAGGTTTAAAAATGTTTTTTTAATGATGCAAATAACATAAAAATGCATAAAATATGTCTAAACTGAATACGTGTGTAATCACCATCCAGGTCAAGAAAGAGAGCATTGCCAGCATCTTCCAGCCCCAGCCCCTTCTTCTTCTCAATCCAAACTCCCTACTCTCCTGACCATGGTAATTTTTTCCTTGTTTTTCTTTATTGTTTTACCACCTTGGTATATAGTTCAAACATTATGATTTAGTTTCACCTGTTTTTGAATTTTATGTGAATAGAATCATACAGTATGTGTTATTTTGGGTATGATTTCTTTTTTTTTTTTTAAATAAATTTTTATTAATGGTAATGGGATGACATTAATAAATCAGGGTACATATATTCAAAGAAAACATGTCTAGGTTATTTTGTCATTAAATTATGTTGCGTACCCCTCGCCCAAAGTCAGATTGTCCTCCGCCACCCTCTATCTAGTTCTCTGTGCCCCTCCCCCTCCCCCTAACTCTCTCCCTCCCTGGGTATGATTTCTTTAGTTCAATATACTTCTTGTGTGGCCCTGGCTTGGTAGCTCAGTTGGTTAGAGCATCATCTCAATATGCTAAGGTTGTGGGTTTGATCTCCAGTTAAGGCACATAATATAATCAACTAATAAATGCATAAATAAATGGAACAACAAATTGATGTTCCTCTCTCAAACCAATAAATAAAAAATTTTAAAACACTATATAACTATTCTTCTTCTGAGAATCAACTATGTCCTTGCCTGTAGTTACAGTTTGTTCAGTTTCACTACAGTATAATATCCCATTTTATGACTATAACCCAAATTTATTTACTGATTCTATTGAATTCTGGGTTGTTTCCAGTTTGGGGTTATTATGAGTAACACTGTTGTGAATATTTTTCTATATAACTTATTACATATGTGTATGCATTTAAACTGGGAATAATATCTAGGAGTAAAATTACTGTATCATAGGATAAACTACTAAAGGAAATCCTTTAGTAGTAGGACCAAACATTTTCCAAAGTATCACCAGCCGTGTAGGAAAGGTCCTGTTGCTTCACATTCTCAACACTTGGTCTCATCAGACTTTTAAATTTAGCTATATTGGTGGAGGTGGAGGTGTATCTCATTGCAGTTTTAATTGTCATTTCCCTGAAAATTATTCTTGAGTATCATTCAGTGTTCGTTTTCATCTTTGTGAACTCTTTTTTTTTTCTTTTTTTTTTTTAGTGAGAGAGACAGAGAGGGACAGATAGGGACAGACAGGCAGGAAGGGAGAGATATGAAAAGCATTAATTATTTGTTGCGTCACCTTAGTTGTTCATTGATTGCTTTCTTATATGTGCCTTGACTGGGGGGTTACAGCAGAGTGAGTGACCCCTTGCTCAAGCCAGTGACCTTTGGGTTCAAGCCAGCGACCTTTGGGCTCAAACCAGTAACCATGGAGTCATGTCTATAATCCCACACTCAAGCCAGAAACCCCATACTCAAGCTGGTGAGTCCACACTCAAGTTGGATGAGCCCATGCTCAAGCTGGAGGAGCCTGCTTCAAGCCAGATGAGCCCGCGCTCAAGCTGGATGAGCCCATGCTCAAACTGGTGACCTCGGGGTCTTGAACCTGGGTCTTCCACATCCCAGTACAATGCTCTATCCACTGTGCCACTGCCTGGTCAGGCGGCGAACTAAACCTTTTGCCCATTTTTCTATTCAGAAGTCTTTTCCTAATTGATTTACTAATTAATCTATACAAGTTTTGGTGTATCTGGTTTAGATATGAGCTCTTCTTCATTATTGCATTGCACTGCAAATACCTTCACCCTGTTGGTTGCCTTTACAACGGTTTATGGTGAGACAGTGACTGCATGATAGCAAACCTCAGTATTATTTGGTCCTTTGCTTTAGAAATAGTGTTCAGTTCTTGAGGAAATTAAGACACTAAAAATTACCCTCTGATTTTTTTGGCAATGTAATGTCAACAATTATTTGTCATTTGTCCGGTCACTCTTCTTTACACACAGATTTTTTTCCACTTAAATGTTTATTGTCTAACTTTTCTGAGTTGCATGGTTAATGGTCCTCTGTACAACTTCTATGTGCTGATCTTCAGGGAGCAATCTTACAGCTTGGAATTTTATTGTACATTGTTTGAGGTTGATTCTGGCTACTGGCAAATATTTTTTTGTGTATAATTAACCTCTGTAGTTTCACACCAGTAAGCAAGATAATTCAGAAAAGTAAAATCACATATAACAGGCAATAAAATCTGAGCTGATTGGCCTGCATTCATTTTTTCCTTAAAGATTGAGTTAGCTTTCAAAATATCTTTAATGGGCACACAGTTTCAGAATGAGCATTTCATCTTGTCTGGGAAAGCCTTTTTAGAGCCTACACTTTCATTTACAATTACACCTATATTTTGCAGCATTTTCCATTGCTGAGGTGAGATTGAAAAGAATGGATAATCTCCCTACCCAAATTTCCCCCCAAATTCTACATGTGAAGGAGAAACACTCCAAAATGGTAAAACTCCATAAATGTTCAGATAACTTTTTCTGGGGAGAGTCCTTTATCACGGGCAGAGTTTTAGCTTACAACCAAAAATAAAAAGCAGATTGGCTTTGGTCAACATTGTTATTAAAATTCTCTCCAGTTGTGCACCCTTTGTTGCCCACACCTTGGTCAGACCACACCCACTGCCCTCCCTTGGAATGCCACTGCTTTTAAACATGGTATTTTCTATAGGCTTTTGGAAAATACTTCTTAAACAATTCCATGCTGCTCCTGAGGGTTACTACCTCCCCAAGTATATGGTCAAATACGTACATAATATAGTTAATGAGAGATATTTTTGGAAAGCGTAGCCTCTGATCTAAAAAAAAAAAATACACATTCTAACTGAAGAAAATTTTGTCCTATGATAAAAGAATTTAGAAAAGAGCTTTTCCTCAATCCATATGACAATCAGCATTCAACATTGGTCTAAAACTAACAAACAATTATGTAAACACTAAAAAACACAGAAAGGAGTTGAGTTTGTGCCCTCCATTTTTCAAACAGGGAAAAAATTATTAATGACTCTGTAATCTTTTTTGAACTTCCTATAGAAGTGGCCTGCAAAAGGTATATTAGGACAAGAATGGCAAGTAGGGCCCTGGCCGGTTGGTTCAGTGGTAGAACGTCGGCCTGGCGTGCAGGAGTCCCGGGTTCGATTCCTGGCCAGGGCACACAGGAGAAGTGCCCATTTGCTTCTCCACCCCTCCCCTTCTCCTTCCACTCTGTCTCTCTCTTCCCCTCCCACAGCCAAGGCTCCATTGGAGCAAAGTTGGCCTGGGCACTGAGGATGGCTCTGTGGCCTCTGCCTCAGGTGCTAGAATGGCTCTGGTTGCAACAGAGCGATGCCCCAAATGGGCAGAGCATCACCCTCTGGTGGGCGTGCCGGGTGGATCCTGGTTGGGCGCATGCGGGAGTCTGTCTGACTGCCTCCCCATTTCCAACTTCAGAAAAATACAAAAAAAAAAAAAAAAAAAAAAAAAAAGAATGGCAAGTAGATTCTATCACAGGAGCAGCAATTGAGGAACCTGGATATTTCTTCCAGTGGATTTTTGGCGGAACTTCCTCAAGTGCCACCAGTCCCTATGAACAACAACAAGTAAGGAAGATGGGCTGATAATGTAACTTTTCCTGAAAAATTATTTATTCTCCTCTTTCCAAGCTCTACTTTCAGAATATGTACATTGACAGATATGAAAATTTTAACTTTCAATATATTAGATCAAGCAATCTAATATTATCATTAGACTCTGATATAGGAATGTGATATACATGCATACATCACTATATACATGTATGTATATATGTGTATATATACACACACTAATCATAAATTATACTAAAAAGTTGTTGATTTAATCCTATTTAAAAATATTTTTGTATTTATCAATTTCAGTGGATACCAGCAAAATTATATAGTGTGGTTAACTTTAGTGACTGGCCGTGGGAGCCAGCCTCCAGGATGGCCCCAGTGATCCTTGCTTTCTGGTATTTACAGCTTTGTGTAGTCCTCTCTACACTAGTCACACATAATTAACTCATATAACTGAAAGAAATATAGCAGACATATTGGTGTGCAACTTCTGAGGATAAGTCATAAAAGATATCATTTCTTCTACCTTCCTCTCTTGGATCACTTGCTCTGAGTGCTGCCAGTGACCACGTCATAAAGATACTCAAATAGCCCTATGAAGATGCCCATATGGCAAGGAACTGAGGCATCCTGCCAGTTAGCACCACTAAATCCTATATAGCAGTGGCCCCCAACCCCCGGGCCATGGGCCGGTACCGGTCTGTGGGCCATTTGGTATCGGTCCACAGAGAAAGAATAAATAACTTACATTATTTCCGTTTTATTTATATTTAAGTCTGAACAATGTTTTATTTTTTAAAAATGACCAAATTCCCTCTGTTACATCCATCTAAGACTCACTCTTAATGCTTGTCTCGGTCACGTGATACATTTATCCATCCCACCCTAAAGGCTGGTCTGTGAAAATAATTTCTGACATTAAACTGGTCCGTGGCCCAAAAAAGGTTGGGGACCACTGCTGTATAGAATATGTGTGTATTCTATTTGTTCTGTTTCTCTGGAGACCCCTGAGCAAGTTGGTGATTTAATCATGAGTTATTATTTACTTATTTTAGGTTTTAGTGCATGTGATTGTGGAGCCTGAGAAGTCCCTTGATCTGTCTTCCGCAAGCTGGAGACTCAGGAAGGCCAGTGGTCTAGTTTGAAACCCTAAGAGCCACAGAGCCTCTGCTGTGATTCCAGTCCAAGTCTGAAGACCTGAGAACCAGGACCACTGAGGGTAGGAGAAGGCTGATGTCTCAGCCCATGCAGTCAGGCCAAGGGAGAATTCAACTTTACTCTGCCCTTTTGTTCTATTCAAGCCCGTAGTGAATTGGATGATACCCAAACACATTGTAGAGGGCCATCTGCTTTTCTCAGTTCAACAATTTAAATGCTAATTCCTCTATTATAGGATAATTAGGTCCTGGACATGTAATGGGGACTATAGTTCACAATACTATTCAGTGCATTTAAAAGTTGCTAAGACAGTGGGTCTTCAGAGTTCTCATTACAAGAAAGGAAAACTGTGGCTATGTGTGGTGATGCATGTTAACTAAACTATCTATGTTGTACACCTAAAACTAATACAATACTACATGTCAATTATCTCTCAATAAAAGTGGTTAATTAAAAAAAAACAATTTAACCTATAATATAGCCAGAAGGTAACACTGGAAATAAAAAATACTCTTAAAAACAAAACAAAGTTAAAACTGTCTTGTTGTCTTTAGGTAACCAGGACCTGAAAGAACTGTACCCTGCCCTTCTGTTGGAGAAAGAGGGAAAGAATTGTAGTAAGTGACCTTTTATCCCACTTGGAAACTGACAGCAATGTAATCTGAGTCGGAGGAAAGTCTTGTCAATTTTTACTTATCGAGAATGTAGCTCAATGTAGTAATGACCATCAGATATGTTTAAAAGATTATTTTCTGGACAGTCTTCTATAGAAAAACCAATGCTCTCTGAAATAGCCTATTAGTATCCTCAAATAAACATGTGCCAAAGAGGGTTAAGGCATTCGTAGCTCAATATCTATACCTGCTTAGTAATCTAAGTCCATAGTGACTCTACAGAGAAGGTATTGTCCTATACCAACCCCTTTTCTCTTCTCTGGAGTCACTATGGGCTTAGATTAGTAAGTGGATTCATACAGAGGAAATAAAATGGTTCACAATAACAATATTAATACCAATAGTTACCATTCACTATGCTAAGGGCTTTAGATGTATTATTTCATTTAATCCTCTCAACAATTCTATTCATCCACTTATTTAGAAAATACTTTGTGTCAGGCACTCTTATAGGAGCTAGGGATAAAGCAGTGAACAAACAAAAAGAAAAATCCCTGCTTCAAAGAACCTACCTCCTTGTAGTAGAAATAGACAATAAATATATCAATCAATCAATCAATCATATAGTGTGTTAGAGTGTTTCAATGCTACAGAGAAGAATTAAATCAGGGAAAGGGAATTGGGAGTGTTGGGGAGAATTACATTTTAAATAGGGTGGCAGGAAAGATCTTGTTGAGAAGGTCACATCTGAAGAAGGTAAGGAGTAAGCTATCAGGATATTTGAAGGAAGAGGGTTCTAGGCAGAGAGAAAAGCAAGAGCTAAAGCCCTGACCATGGAGAATGCCTGGTGGTCTCAAAGAACAGCAAAGAGGTTTGTAGCTGGAATGAAGTGAGTGGGAAGAGAGATATAAGGTCAGAGGGTAATCGGGAACCATGAGACACAGGGACTTGTACATTGAAAGAAAGATGAACTCTTTTACTTTGAATAAGATGGGGAGCCACCTTAAGGTTTGTAGCAGGGAAAGTAACAATCTCTGGTTTTTATTTTAATAAAAACATAATGGTGACTGTATTGAGATTAGATCAAAGGGGAGGGGGCAAGGATAGAAGCAGAGAGAACAGTTAGGAGGTCACTGCAATAATCCAGAAGAGAAATAATAGTGGTTTGCACAAGGTTGTAGCAGAGGATGTCTTAAGAAGTGCTCTGATTCTGGATGTATTCTGAAATAGAGCCCGCAGGATTTCCTGAGGTATTTGGATGTGGGGTATGAAAAAGCTATCAAGCATGACATTGTAATTTTGAACTGAGCAAAGGAATGATGAAGTTGTCATTTACCAAGATGAAGACTGTGGAAGAAATAAGTGTTTGCTGGGTGTGGGAATTGGCAAGATTAGGAGCTTGCCTTTACACATGTTAAGTCTGAGATATATTCAGTTTTTAAGTAAAAAAGTTTAGTAGGTAGTTGGACATACAAGTCTGGAATTCAGGGAACCAGTGTAGATTGGAGATGACTTTAGGAGTTATTGGGGTATACCCCAATATCTGAAGGTAAATACCATCTAAAAGTGGTATCTAAAGTAAAAAACTGAGCAGTGGGGAAGCCAATATGGAGAGGTCTGGACGACGAGAAAGAATCGGCCAAGGAGGCTGAGGAGAGGCCCACAAAGCAGGAGGGAAGTCAGGAGCGTGTAATGTTTTTGGAAGCCCGGTAAAGAAAGCATTTCAGGGGGAGGGGTTGATTGGCTACATAGAAAACCACAGACAGGTTAAGTCAGATGAAAAATGATAAAGATTGTTGGATTGAGAAAGAGGAGTGTTTGTTGACACTGACAGGCTGTTTCAGTGGAGTGGTGGTGGCCATAGCCTGACTGGAGCTACCAACGGAACTAGGGCTCCTTGGAGAAACGATCAGTTCCACGTCTGAGACAGGAAAGGTACAAAACGGGACAGCTTGTTGTGCTGAAAAGGGAGGAATCTATCAAATACTAATGAGGTCTTGTCAAAAAGATGCAGAGAACAACTCTAAGGGGCTCCCCAAATTGGGACTCTTTGTGTATCAAAAATATCAGCAATTTTTGGAAACACATTAAATCTGTAAACCTGCAAGAAATCATCAGTACTGTATATACTAAAAAAATAAATAAACCCCAAGAAGCCGAATTGACCACCTATAGAGATTGTTAGAACACTAGTTCATTATTCTGAAAATTGGTAAATAATAAGAAACAAACACTTGTCCTGCCTTTCCTGAACCATGTTTCAGGGTAACCAAGACATTAATGAGAAAAGTTATATTGTATTGAAGAATTCCAACTGAAAAAATGCAACAGGAATTATGGGGTTAGAAAAATCAGTTTTATAATATTGAATAAAATATCTAGGCAACAATCATCAATGGATGCTAAAATAATTAGGAGAAATATTGATGGGAAACTTTATAAAGGATGAATCAGGCTGACACTTCTGAAATTACTGATTAATCCTATCATCACTTAAAATGTGACAATGAGCCTGACCGGGCAGTGATGCAGTGGATAGAGCATTGGCCTGAGATGCAGAGGACTCAGGTTCCAAACCATGAGGTTTCTGGCTTGAATGTGGGCTCATCAGCTTGAACGTGAGGTCTCTGGCTTGAGTGTGAGATCATAAACATGACCCCATGGTCACTAGTTTGAGTCCAAGGTTACTGGCTTGAGCAAGGGGTCTCTGGCTCAGCTGGAGCCCCCTGGTCAAGCCACATATGATAAAGTAATCAATGAACAACTAAGGTACTGCAATAAAGAATCAGTGCTTCTCACCTCTCTCCCTGTCTGTCTGTTCCTGTCTGTCCCCTGCCCCTTTAAAAAAAAAGTGTGACCATGAGACATTCTATGCCTCTGTATGTGATACAATAGAACTACTTAGCATACAGAGAATATGTGAAGCATTATTGCAAATATAAACAAGCCTAAATAAAACTTAAATTTGTCTCTAGATCAGGAGATTCTGTAAAAGGCCAGATAGCAAATATTTTAGGGTATGTGTGCCATGTGTGGTCTCTATCACACATTCTTTTTCTTGTTTGTTTATTTACTTTTGCAATCTTTCAAAAATATAAATGACTAGTCTTAGCTGTTAGGAATTACAGAAGCAACCTGCTGGCTATAGTTTGACAACCCAAGCACTAGATCAAATGTCAGTTTACAGAAAATATAGGAAACAGAGGAAAAACTAAATAATACCATGAGGAAGAAATAAGCCTAATCCTGAATTTAGGAAATTCTATAGGACAACTGAACCAGTTTCTTTAATACTTAAAGCATTAGAAAAGAAGAGGGAACATTATAGATTAAAGGAAAATTAAAAGATGGCATCACCCAAATACAATGTATGGGTCCTTGTTAATACTGATTTTAAGAAGTCAATTGGAAAAAGATATATCTAGGCCCTGGCCGGTTGGCTCAGTGGTAGAGCGTCGGCCTGGCGTGTGGAAGTCCCGGGTTTGATTCCCGGCCAGGGCACACAGGAAAGGCGCCCATCTGCTTCTCCACTCCCCCCCCCCTTCCTCTCTGTCTCTCTCTTCCCCTCCTGTAGCCGAGGCTCTGTTGGAGCAAAAGATAGCCCAGGCGCTGGGGATGGCTCCTTGGCCTCTGCCCCAGGCGCTAGAGTGGCTCTGGTGGCGACAGAGCGACACCCCCCGATGGGCAGAGCATCGCCCCCTGGTGGGCGTGGCAGGTGGATCCCGGTCGGGTGCATGCGGGAGTGTGTCTGACTGCTTCCCCATTTCCAGATTCAGAAACATACAAAAAAAAAAAAAAAAGAAAAAAAGAAAAAGAAAAAGAAAAAGATATATCTATATATCTATATCTATATATAAAAAGAGATGGGGGGAGAGAGAGAGAAGGTGATGGAGAGAGGTAAGGAGGGAGGGAGGGAAGAAGAGAGAAATCCACAGACACAGGCATTCTTTTTTGAAAAAGTTTTGTGAGAATGATATTATTTCTTCCTTCCATGTTTGATAGACCACACTAGTGTAGCTATGTGTGTGACCCTGGCTCTCTTTATGAGGTTTTAAATGACAAATTTGGTATGTTTAGTAAGTATGTTGTACAGATTTTCTATTTCTTTTTGTGTCAATTTTTTAAAATATATTTTAAAATTTTTTTACAGAAACAGAGAGAGAGTCAGAGTGAGGGATAGACAGGGACAGAGAGATGAGAAGCATCAATCATTAGTTTTTCATTATGCATTGCGACACCTTAGTTGTTCATTGATTGCTTTCTCATATGTGCCTTGACCATGGGCCTTCAGCAGACTGAGCAACCCCTTGCTTGAGCCACTGACCTTGGGTCCAAGCTGGTGAATTTTTGCTCAAACCAGATGAGCCTGCACTCAAGCTGGCGACGTCGGGGTCTCAAACCTGGGTCTTCCGCATCCCAGTCCAACGCTCTATCCACTGCGCCACCACCTGGTCAGGCTTTTTGTGTCAATTTTTATAAGCTGTATTAAAATTTTTCATTTACTGATTTTCCTGAGAGAGAGCAGAAGGAAGAAAGATAAACATCAATTTGTTGTCCCACTTATTTATGCATTTATTGTTTTTTTCTTGTATGTGGCCTGACTGAGGATCAAACCCACAACCTTGGTATATCAAAATTATGCTCTAACCAACTGAGCTACCTGGCCAGGGCCTATAAGTTGTATTTTAAAATAAGTTTGTCTCTCCAATTTTTGGGTCAGTGGTTTGCCTTGTGACTTCAATTCTTCGATGTAGATCTAGGAATGTTCATTGATTTTCAGTATATTCAGCTTTTTTTCTTGCTATGAGGACAGGACTGATGACTCCCAAGCTCTTCACATGCTGGATTGGAAAGCAGGAGGGAAAGATTTAGAAGAGAGAAAAAAATCAATGCAGGAAGGAGAGAATCCCTGGAGGGAAGCATTTGAATAGGTTGAGGGTCGGGCTTGGGGGAAGGATCTAGCGTACCAGTGGAGGGCTGGCTTAGCTAGGAACATTCTGAGCAGTTTATGAATAATAACAGGCAACGGCAGAGTATGTTCAGGTTGGTGGATATACGTGGTAATGGGCGCTTGTGGGAATCCTCTTTAATTTGCTTCTATTTTACAATGAAATAGAAGGTAAGGTCTTTTGGAGAGAGAGGGGGATGGAGAGAGATATATAAAGTAAACATTGAAGTTTTGAAAAGAGAGAAAAGACCTAGGAGACTGGGAGAGTAGATGGACTGGAGAAGGAGAGTTAGGGCTCACCTGAAGCTCTCAGTCGTAATTTTGAAGGGAAGCCCCTAGCCTCAGGAAACAAGATAAATCCTTTATACTAAAAACCGCTATTACTTTTCAATGTCCAGTTTTCTCCCTTTAATAACAGAAGCCCAGAATTGTAATTGTGGCGTGGCTCTTCATAAGAAAGACATTTCCTACCTTCACTTGCAGGTAGGCGTGGTCATGTAACTAGGTAACTACAGTTTGGAAATTAGAATATAACGGACTCAGTTGGCACAACTTCTGGGAAGAATCATTAAAGGGAGGGGAGGGTTCACCAGCTAAGCCTAAGGATGGTGGAAGCTGCAGATGAATGAAAGACACATGAAAATTATCTAGGAGAGTGGATCAGTGAAGGCACTGGGGAAATGTGTTACTGTTGCTCTCAGCAGCAATAAAAAATTCTCTTGGAGGTTAGTGGCCATAAGGTAAGTACTACTCAACATCCTATTTTATACAGGAAATGACCAAGATTTAGAGAGAGATTGAGACTTACTTTCCAAATCTCACAGTGACTAAGGGGTAGTAGCTCTAGAATCAGGCCACGTACTTTCTCGGCATGTCCCCCTATATTTTGGTATAAACACTTGAAGCTGTTGCCTGTGTGGGAAGTAGGCTGGATGTCCGCTCATCAGTAAGGAAGGTATGATGCCTGAATGTGCACACGCACACAGCAAGCCACAGTCAGTGCGGCACGCTAGGCCCAGGCTGCAATGGAATTGGCAACCATTTCAGAGCACCTGCCACTCGCTTGGTAAAGGGCTGGGAATTAGAGACACATAGGGAAGGAAGGAAATGAGTGCTCAGAACTGGAGGTGAACAAGGGAGGAAAGGGATCCAATCCTTCTGTGTAGGTTTCTTGTATGCTGGAGCATAAATACACATTAAAAATTATTTTTTAAGGGCTGACCATATGCTGAGAAAGGCATTGTCCTTGGTTTTGAGAAACTCAGCAGTGAACCCTTCTGGAAACGCATTCTGCCAGATCCTATCACACCCCTGTACCGATTCCCTGACCAAATTCTCTCTCCCGGGATGGGGAGTCCTGTGCCGAATGGTCAAAGGAGTAAGAAAGTCATTTTCCCCAATGCTGTCCTCGGTTAGTTGAACAGTCCCAGTCCTGGTTCCTGCCTCGTTTCCAAGCCTGCTTCTCCAGCCCTCTTGTTGATTTTGAAAGTTCCATGACTATTTCAATGAATTTCTTCTTTTTCCTTTAAAATTAATTTCAAAATTATTTCAAAGTCATATAGATTATAAAAAACACTTCAAAAAACTCTCATATTCTTTACTTGGATTTACTAATTGTTACTATGTTACCACATATAGTTAATTGTTTTCTCAATCTTTCTCTCCATATATATGTGTGTGTTATACATATATATTATATACATTGTATATTTTGTCCATATTATATTTGTATAATTTTTTCCTGAGCCATTTGAGAATTTTTGACATGCTCCCTTCCCCCAAAATCCTACATTGTGTAAGAACAAGGATATTCTCATATAACCACAGCATAATGATCAGATTCAGAAAATTTAAGATTAACTAATAGTATTTTATAACATTATGTCCATTTTTCAGATTACAGGAATTTCCCCAATAATGTCATTTATATCAATTTCCCCCTCAACCATGAACCCAGTCTCAGATTACACATTGCATCTGTCATGTTCTTTTTTTCAAGTTAGCCCCACTTTCTCTGTTACTTACAACCAAAGAATCTTAATGATAAGGTTTGTTTCTGTTGTTTCTAACCAAAGAACCTTCATAATATAGTAAATTACATCACTTCATTCTAATTAACTCTTCTAGGTAAGAATTAAAATCCCTGTTTGTTTTTTTTTAAATCCTTGTTTTACAGATGAGTATTATGAGGCTCCAAGAAATTAAGAAAGTTGCTCATGATGATACAGTAAATTCTAGAGCCTGAATTTAAATCTAAATATATTTTTTTCTTCCCTAGCCTCTGCTTATTTCATTGTAGGCCTGGCAGATAGTGGTAACCACAATCCCTTTAATTCAAGATTTTTATAGGCTTGTGTGGGAAAGAGATAGATAACAAATAATTATGATAGATGGCAGTAAATCTCACCACAGGATTATGTCCAAGGCGTAGACAGAACATAGTCAATGAACTTATTTCAAGTATGACAAGAAATATGGTCAAGACTTCATAGCAATAGAAGAAACTAAAATCAGTTTTCCTCCTTGATGCCGACTGGGTATTTATACCGCCCAAAGCATGATTAATATCAGCGCTGATCAGCTCACCTCCAACATATGCTCAGGAGGTTCCATTTTTAGTTGGCTAATATTGTTAACTTTGACATCTGCCAGTGCAATATTACCTTCTGAATGTTAGGGACCCAAGTAGTTCCTACATCATTTCAATTCTTAGCTGGCCATTTTGATTAATGTTGACATTATCCGGCTCTGACATTTAGCTGTTACATATTGCAAAGATCCTAATCTGTAAGCTTGCTTAAAAATCTACCCTGTTTAGTTAGATAGTTTTAAAATATTGACATTATAAAAGGACTTCTGAAGGTAAAGGGTCTGATCCCTTCAAGAAATCTAGAGCTCTTTCCCTTCTCCTCTTATAAAATGTCAAATGAAAAGTAAGTGTCAGGCAGGAAGAAAACCAGAGCTACGAAATCAGAGTAAATAGCATCTCCTGTTTTGTGGCTTCAGTTCAGAACCTGGTGACAAAGAGAAAATATGCAAAGGTCAAGAGCTCAGATGGCATCCAGGTAACTGAGGCTTGGAACAATTATGAGTATTTTCAGAGTAACAGGAAGGTGGTAGCAAACCAATGGGCCCTTGCGCTCAGTCAGGAGGCTGAGCATTTAATGGGGAGGGACCCCCAGAGGAACCTGGGCAGCCCATGAAGGAGAGGAAGAACTAGATAAGCGTGCACTGATAATATCCGTTATTGATGAGATCATTTAATCTGTATTTAGCAGATAGGTTTTATTTTAATACTTCACTCTCATGGTAAATTGTGCATAACTCATGTGAGTTGGTGCTCAAGACGTTCAATTGGAAAGTTGAAAGTGGATAATGAGACTATTTTACACAGACAGATTTATGTTATTGGTACTCATGGGATGCATTCTCACTTCTCTCAGCCTAAGCTTTCTAAGACAGGGACAGCTGGTGACCTGCCACCAGCAACCTAAAGCCCTGTGACAGGGATTGACTGATATATTAAATGTTTATGGAACACTTGTTGGGGACCAAACCTTGTCTTAGGTTCCAGGGACACAAACAAAGACATCTTTGCCTCTACCTTCAAGATTTTTATTGACAAGGGAGCCCACAGTTATGCCTGCTGGCTATCCATTTTGTCACTCCCTACTCTCTCAGTTCATCCATGCAAGTTTCAAAATCTGAGACCACAGAACATCAGCATCGAAATGAACCGCTGAAATAATTTTCTCCATCTCCCTGAATTTGGCAGAATTTCTCCAAATTCAACCCAAATGGAACATATTT
This sequence comes from Saccopteryx bilineata, assembly GCF_036850765.1. Classification (NCBI taxonomy): domain Eukaryota; kingdom Metazoa; phylum Chordata; class Mammalia; order Chiroptera; family Emballonuridae; genus Saccopteryx; species Saccopteryx bilineata. The sequence continues at coordinate 342,214,476 of NC_089490.1, read as the reverse complement.
TCCTTTTTATGCATTGATTTGAGAGAGGGAGAGAGGGAGAGGGAGGGAGGAAGGGATGAAGGAGGAGGAGGAAGAGAAGAGGGAGAGGAAGAGGAATAGGGAGAGAGAGAAACATCCATTTGTTCTTCCGTATTTATGCATTCACTGGTTGATTCTTGTATGTGCCCTGACTGAGGGTTGAATCTGCAACCCTGGAGTATAGGGATGATGATCTAACCAACTAAGATACCCAGCCAGGGCCTATCCTCCTTTGTAAAGCTCTCCCAAAGTAACAATGAATTAACTATATGATGATTTAGTACAGTGTCTGACAACTTACCGTGTGAAATTCTTTCCACAGAATAATGATATTGGTACAATGATAACAGCAACCAGTAGTTATTGCATATGTGATAGATGCCAGTTTCTGTACAAGACAGTCCACATATTTTATATCATTTAAGACTCCCTCAGGAACAAGACAAGGATGCCCATTATCACCACTTTTATTCAACATAACATTGGAAGTCCTAGCTACACCAATCAGACAAGACAGAGAAATAAAAGATACCTAAATAGGAAAGGAAGAAATAAAACTCTCATTATTTTTAAATGACATGATACTGTATATAGAAAACCCTAAAGACTCTATCATAAAACTATTAGAATAAATGATTTCAGTAAAGTTGCAGGATACAGAATCAATATACAGAAATATGTTGCATTTATGTACTGAACTATCAGGGGAAGAAGTTAAGAAAACAATCCAATTTACAATTGTATCAAAAGTATAAAATATCCAGGAATAAACTTAACCAAAATGGTGAAAGACCTGCACTCTGAAAATTATAAGACGTTGGAAAAAGAAATTGAACAAGATACATAAAATGGAAGGATATGCCTTGCTTCAGTTTGGAAGGATTGATGTTATTAAAACGTCCTTATTACCTAACATATATAGTACAGATTCAGTACAATCTTTACATAAACACCAATGACATTCTTCTCAGAATTAGAACAACTGATCTTAAACTTTATATGGAACTGTCATTCAATCCCAGGGTGTTTGACACTAGAATGCACGTTTCCACCTCCCTACACAGCATACCCTTTCTCCTTATCTGCAGCAGATGGACTCAACTCATCTCCCCACTGTGCTTTCCGATTATAGTATTGAGTGTGTGTGAACTGGAGCTTTGAAGGGGACGCCAGGTGCTGGACAGGGTGGGTGGGCATGGCCTAGGGAAGCTATAGGGAAGAGTACAATTTCAGATCCCAAAGACTCAAATGCGATACACACATAGTGTCCTCATCACATCCCCATTACACACGCAGAGCTGTAAGCTGGTTTCTGTGACGCTGAGATAACTCAGGTCTTTCCTAGAATTTTTCTCTCTGAATTGTTCGAAGGTGTGCCTGTCTTCCAGTGTTATTTCAACAGTAGCAAACACAGGGCAACCCCTCCTGGTCATCTCCACAACTGGCAGTGGAGATCTGAGCCTGGGTTAATTCACTCAGGCAAAGTGTTCAACATCATAGATTCTAGAGTCAAGTTAACCTCAAATCCTGACACAGCTCCTTACTAGCTGTGTGATCTTGGACAAGTTGGTTAACCTCTCTGTATCCCAAGTTTTTTAACTGTGAAAAAAATGGCTTTGAGTCAGAGCAGTATAATGATGGCATACATTTTCAAACAATTTTAAACAGCATTACTGAGTTTTAATTGACATACTGCACATATTTAAAGTGTACATACAATCTGTCAGGTTTTAACATATCTATACAGCCGTGAAACCTTCACCCACATTCGAGTGAAATGTTTATCATCCCAAAAGTTTCCTTGTGACCTTCTATAATCAGTTCCTCTATTGCATTCTTTTTCATCACCATCTGTTCACAACCAGAGAGCCACTGATTTGAAGAGCTAAGATTTCCTGACAATTGATCCCTTTATCACGATGTAATGCCCCCTTACTCCCTGATAGTTTTCCTTGCATTGAAATAAAAATGTACATAGCAACTCCAGCTTTCTGCTGACGAGTATCATCAGTATGGTAAATCTTTTTCCATACTTTCATTTTCAATCTATGTCTTTATATATATTTAAAGTGAATTTCTTGAAAGCAACAGATACTTGGGGCTAGTGTTTTTTACATATACATTCTGATAGTCTGTCTTTTATTTGATGTTTTTGGATCATTCACATTTAAAATGATTATTGATATACTTGGTTTAATATCCACCATATTTATAACTATTTTCTATGTTTCCCTTGTTCTTTGTCTTCCATAAGCTATAATCACTGAATACATTATTGGTATTATTATTTTAAATAAATTATCTGTAAGATCAATTAAGTATAAGAAAAATAAAAAATATTTTACCTTCATTTATTCCTCTATAGCTCTTTCTTACTTTATGTAGATCTGAGTTTCTAACCTGTATCATTCCCTTCTCTCTGAAGAACTTTTAGCTTGACCAGGAGGTGGCGCAGTAGATAGAGAATCGGACTGGTTAAGGCACATATGAGAAAGCAATGACTGAGCAACTAAGGTGCCGCAATGAAGAATTGATACTTTTCATCTCTCTCCCTTCCTGTCTGTCTGTCCGTCTCTGACTCTCTGTCTCTGTCAAAAAAAAAAAAAAAAAAAAAGAGCTTTTAACATTTCTTGCAAGGCAGATCTAGCAGTGACAAATTTCCTCAATTTTCATTTCAGGAAGTCTTTATTTCTCCTTTCCTTTTGATAGAGAAATGTTTACTAGGTACAGAATTCTTGATAGGTGTTTTCTCTTTAAATATTTCACTCTACCCTCTTCTTGTTTGCATGGTTTCTGAAGAGAAATCAGATATAATTTTTATGCTTATTCTTCTTTAGGTAAATATTCTCCCTGTCTCACAGTTTATTTCAAGATTTTTCTCTTTGTGATTTCTCTGTAGTTTCAATGTAACATGGATATGTGTCAATTTTTTTTGGAATTTATCATGCTTAATGTTTTCTAAGCTTCCTAAATCAGCAGTGTGGTGTCTGTCATTACTTTTGAAAAATTCTCAGCCATTAGTTACATACTTCAAATATTTCTTCTATTTTTCTCCATCTTCTCTTTCTGGTATTACACTGCACATATATCTGTTGTAACTGTCCCACAGTTTTTGGCAATTTCATTCCATTTCTCCCACCCCCAATTCTTTTTTCTCTTTGCTTTTCAGTTTGGGAAGTTTCTTTCTTTTCTTTTCTTTTTTTAAGTGAGCAGTGGAGGCAGGAAAACAGAGACAGACTCCTGAATGTACCCTGACTGGGATATACCAGGCAAGCCCCCTACAGGGGGATGCTCTGCCCATCTGAGGCTGCTGCTCTGTTGCTTAGCAACCAAGCTATTTCAGTGCCTGAGGTGAGGCCATGGGGCCATCCTCAGTGCCCAGGGCCAAATTATTCAAACCATATGAGCCATAGCTGCATAGGAGAAGTGAGGAAAGAAGAGGAGAGAGAGGGCGAAAGAGAGAAAGATAGGGAGGGAGGGAGGGAGAGGAAGAAAGGAATGAAAGGAGGGAGGGGGAAAGGGGGAATGAGAGAGAAAGAAGGGAGAGAGGGAGGGGTGGAGAAGCAGATGGTTGCCTCTCCTGTGTGCCCTGACCTGGAATCAAACCCAGGACTTCCATATGCCGGGTGGAGGCTCTACCTTTGAGTCAAGTGGCTAGGGCTTAGTTTGGGAAGTTTCTGTTGCTATATCTTCAAAGTAGCTGATTCTTTCTGCAGCTATGTTTAGTTTGCTGAAGAGTCCTTCTACGATATCTTCATTTCTTTTTTGTTTTTGATTTCTATAATTTCCTTTTTATTCTTTCTTAGAGTTCCCATTTGTCTGCTTACATTACTTTTCTGTTTTACATGTTCACATTTTTGTTAGAGTCCCTAGCACATCAGTCATAGTCATTTTAAATTCCTCATCTAATAGCTTCAAAATTTCTGTCATATATGAGTTTCATTCTGAAGCTTGCTTTGTCTCTTCAGATTATGTTTGTGCCTTTTAGCATGTTATTTTTCTGCATGTGAAAAGCTGGGCTGATGTGTTAGGTAAAAGTAACTGAGTTAAGTAGGCCTTTATTGTGAGGTTTTGTGTTGATCTAAGAGTTAGACTATGTTTACTGTTTGCTGTAGCTATAGGTGTTAGAGGCTAAAATTTCCTCTACTGTCCTTATTTTTGTCTTCTCTGTTGATTTTTGAATTCCCGAGAGATGCTTTCTTAAATAGGGTCTGAGCTTTGCAGTTGTTTCAGAAATGATCCCCTGTTATTATACAAGAGCTTGATTGATGTGGTGGTAAGGTATGGGTGGGGGTGGTGGGGGAGCATTCCATAATTCTCTGATGAGGTCTCAGCCTTCTAGTGAGTCTCTGCCTCCAGGCTATGACCTTCCTAAATAATTCTCAATTTTCTTTTTCTTCTTTAGGTGAGACAAAACATTTAGAAAGGACTGCAGTTAGGTACAGTCATGTATCATGTTAACGGCATTTCAATGACAGACTGTATATACATCAGCAGGCCCATATATTATCTCCCACTGAGGAAGTAGCCACTGTAATGATATGGTGCAACATTATTCACGTGTCTATGACAATCCTAATGTAAACAAACCTACTGAGTTGCCAGTGGTATAAAAGTATAGCACATATAATTATGTACAGTACATAATACTTGATAATTATAATAACTATTTATTAGTTTTTGTATTTATTATACTTTTATCATTATTTTAGAGTATACTCTTTCTACTTATTAAAAATGTTTGCTCTAAGATGGTATACATGTTACTACATTAGTAGCAGCCTCACACATCTTTAAAATATTCAGTATAGTAACATGCTGCATAGGTTTATAGCCTCAGAGCAATAGTCTGTATCAGTGTTTTTCAATTGCTGGTGTGGACTGGTGCTCATCCAGAAATTTCATGCTGGTCCATAAAAGAGTTACATCAGCGTGGTTAACTCTTTTGTAGACCTGCATGAAATTTCTGGTGGACTGGCAAGGGCTTGCAGACTGGTGGTTGAAAACCACTGGTCTATACCATATAGCCTCGGCGTGTAGTATACCATCTTGGTTTGTGTAATTATACACCATGATATTCACATGACAATGAAACTGCCTAAAGATACATTTCTCAGAATGGATCCCTGTTGTTAAGCAGCACATGACTGTATTTCCCTTCTTTCAGCTAGGTTCGGCTCTGGTAATTAATTTCCTTTGAGGGCAGGCTTTTGGTAAGAAAAGTAGAATGTTTTGGATATATTTTATAATGGTTGCTTTTTTTGTCCCCTTGCTGGGGCATGAAGAAATTTTTCTTTGATCTTTACCTTGAAAGTATGGCAGGGCAAAACTCATAAAAGTGTGTGTGTGTGTGTGTGTGGGGGGTCTCCCTAAGTTTGGGCCCTCAGAGTGTTTACCTGTTAAGCTGGTCCACACTGAGCCTTTAGCAATTGGTTAATTATAGTTTAAATGTTCCCACTACTTTACTAACCTGAGTGAAAAAATATTTTACCATGACTCAAAATATAAAAGCAATAAAAGAATATATGGATATATTTGACTGTATTTAATTTTTTTTTATGTAGCAAAACTCATCACAAGAAAAGACAAATGACAACTAGGAGAATATTTACTACTCAAATCACAAATAAAGATCCAAACATCTTTAAAATTGAGGGGGAAAACCCCCAATAATTCTTTAGATAACTGGACAAAAAGATAACATATACTTCACCAAAATGAAAACAATAAAAGTTTTTATATATGTAAAAAGATATCCATTTGCAATAATAAGATATATAAATTAAAAGTATGATGATTTATCAATTCTTATTTAGCAGACTGGCAAACATCCAAAATGTTGACAACATATTCTGTCCAGAAGGCTGTGAGAGAAACAGGCACCCTGATACATTTCTGTATCATTTCATTTGCATGTGACACATTTCTGGTAGAAATCCAACTTTGGAAGGGAATTTGGTGATATATTATCAAAATCATAGATTTATTTACCCTCTGACTCAGCAAACCCACTTCTAGGAATGTGATTCTAATGATACACTAACAAAAGTAAAACATGACCTAAGTGCAACATTGTGGTAAAATTTATGACAACAAATGATTGGTGGTAGCCTCACATGTCTAGCAATAGGGAACTAATTGAAGAAATGATAGTACATCCACACAATGAAGCCCCAAAAAGTGGTGTAAAGATTTACTGATATAGAGCGATTTCTAGGGTATGTTGTTAAGTAGGGGGAAAAAGCAAGGTACAGAATAGGGATCAGCCCTCGCCAGTTAGCCCAGTGGTAGATTGTCGGCCCAGTGAGTGGATGTCACAGGTTCAATTACCCATCAGGGCACACAGGAGAAGTGACCATCTGCTTCTCTACCTCTCCCCTTCCCCCCTCTTTTTCTCTCTCTTCCCTTCCTGTAGCCATGGCTCAACTGGTTAGAGTGCATTGGCCCTGGGCACTGAGAATAGCTCTGTGGAGCCTCTGCCTCAGGTGCTAAAAATGGTGTGGTTGTGAGCATGGCCCCAGGTGGGCAAAGCATCAGTCCCAGACACTGGGATTGCCTGGTTGATCCCAGTCAGGGTGCATGCAGGGGTCTGTCTTTCTATCTCCCCTCCTCTCACTTGAAAAAGTAGAAGAAAAGAAAAGAAAAAAGAACAGCGCTCAGAATGTGCTAATTCTTGCAAATTATATTATAAATACATCAAAAAAAGAAAAAATGAAACAAAGCAAGACCTAATAAATTGTTATTTATGAGGGAGGAGAAGAATAGGATAGAGAAGATAGACATAGAGATGAGATTTCTATAAATTTAGGTCATTATATATTTAGTTTTGACTTTGGAGCCATGTCAATATTTTACATAGTTAAAAAATAAAGTTAAATGAAGAAAGAATAATATCAGTTCTTTTTTAATTTATTTTTTATTTTTTTAATATCAGTTCTTAACAATAAAAAAATATTACAAACAAATGAACCCAACTATATTAAGGTGGTCAGTAACCACTCTGAGAAAAAATTTCTTCAAATGATGTGAAACGCTGCAACAACAAAATCCACAAAATATTGTAAAGAAATCACACTATATTTATTAGTTGTGTTGTTATTGTCAATTTGAAACTGTTGTGGATTTATTGTGGGGTAAGTTGAAAAGTAATTATGTTAATGGCTTTTGAAATCAAGAGTTTCAAGTTATGGGAAAGGAAAACCAAGTATAAAATCAAAGAAGTTCAGTAAAACACATGTAATTTTAGATTACAATAAAAATGTAAGAATTTATGATTTCCCTTCTCATTTAAAAAATACAATTTTCTTGCTTTGTTCACTGAAAAGACCTAAAATCCATGAAAACCCTGTAGCAATTAGCCCTCATATGTTCCAGATTTTGGTATCTAAATAAAATTTCTCAATAAAAAACTAGGCATCCTTTGAGAAATTATTGACTTCAGTTCTGAGTATGAAATGCACAAAGTAAGCTTGGGATATCTTACTCTTTTAGAAAGCAAGGAAGTTATATATGACATTGTATAAGGACAGAGGAACCAATAAGTCTAAAACAGGACAATTTGTACATACAAATATAATTGATTTAAAAAAACATCACCTCATAAAAATTCATGAATTCATTATGATACTTGAAAAAGCCTTATTTTAATATATATATATATATGACAATTGATTTGCAAGTTGTGATAAACAAAGGGCAGAAAGAATCAAGGATGTATCCTGCCTTTCCCATATTAATTGTATTTTAGAGGTAAATAGTTGAAAAAAATATTCTTCTCTCTAGTCCTCTTCCCCCTCTACTTGCTCTTCCTCCTCCTTCTTTTTCTTCTACTCTTCTAAAAATTACGATAATTAAAGGTATTTTATTTTTTTAAAAATCTCAAGTATACCAAATTGGATTGATTATAATTCTTTGTTTATAATATGCTAATATCATTGGTGCTCCCCAGGCCTTCTCTTATTAGTTTATTCATTCAACAATGAACTTCCTTTTACCAAAATGCTTCACTGGTTAAATAAGGTTCTGAACAACAAAAATAACCTTACTGAACTGTCGACTTTGCCATTAGGGGGTGATGCTTTGCCCATCTGGGCATTGCTTTGTTGCTCAGCTTTAGCAGCTGAGGTGGAGGCCATGGAGTCATCCTTAGTGCCCTGGGCCAACTCGCTCCAATTGAGCCATGGCTGCAGGAAAGGGAGGGGGAGGGGGAGGGGGAGGGGAGAAAGAGGAAGAGAGAGAAAGAGAGGGAGAGAGAGAGAAGCGAGGGGAGAGGGGGTGGAGCAGCAGATGGGTGCTTCTCCTGTGTGCCCTGAATGGGAATCAAACCTGGGACATCCACACACTGGGCTGATGCTCTACCACTGAGCCAACCAGACAGGGCCAAAACTGATTGACTTTGACAACTGCAGAATTCTGTCCCTTGTCATCAACAATATATTAATAATATTGTGAATTTGGATTTACAAAAATTCTTGGTTCCTCACTCCCACCTGGCTTGCACGCCCACCTCTTCCTGTGTAGAACTACCTCCATGTTGGTAATGACTCATCAGCCATGGCCCCTGCAGATCCACAAGCAGCCCCCCAAATGCCCACAGCCTTGGAAGGCCCACGTTTATATCTAGGATTTGCAGAGCCTTTTGAATGTATAAGTTTATGCTTTTCTCTGGCTGTGGGAAGTCTTCAGCTTAAGCATGTTTTCTGCACTGCACTGTCTCCCCTTTCTCTGACTTCAGGGACACAAATGTTAGACCTTTCCATTTGGCCTCACAGATTCCTTCAATCTTTTTTCTCCAGGTAGTTCCAAATGGACACTGCTCACCAATCAATCCTCAAGGTCATTGATTCTTTTCCTGACACCTCTGTTCTGCCATGTTGAGCTTATCTAGTGAGTTTTTAAACTTTTTGTTAATGTATCCTTTTTAGTTGTAAAATTTCCATTTGGTTTGTCTTTATATCATTAATTTTTGAGACTTTCTATTTTCCCATTTGCTTCATGAGTGCTCACCCCACTTCATTTTTTTTAAGAGGGGGGAGGCAGAGAGACAGATTCCTGCATGCACCTTGACAGGGATCCACTCAGCTAGCCTTCTATTGGGGTGGGGTGAGGCTCTGCCCATCTGGGGCCACTGCTTCGTTGTTTCTGAGCTATTTTAGCACCTGAGGCAAGGCCATGGAACCATTCTCAGTGCCTGGGGCCAACTTTCCTTGCTCCATTCAAGCCATGGCTGCAGGAGGAGGGAGGGAGAAGAAGGGAGGGAGGGAGGGGAGGGAGGGAGGGAGGAAGGAAGGGAGGAAGAGGGAGAGAGAGAAGAGAAGAGAAGAGAAGAGAAGAGAAGAGAAGAGAAGAGAAGAGAAGAGAAGAGAAGAGAAGAGAAGAGAAGAGAAGAGGAGGTGGAGAAGCAGATGGTCACTTTTCCTGTGTGCCCTGACTGGGAATTGAACCTTCAACTTCTACATGCCAGGCCGACTCTCTACCGCTGAGCCACCCGGCCTGGACCACACCCTCATTTTTGGAGCACTTTTATCCTAGCTGCTGTCTTTATAGCCTTTGTTAGATAATTTCAGCACCTGTGTCATCTCAGTAGTGGCCAAGCTGAGTTTCCACTGGTTCTTCGTATGCCAAGTATCCTGGATATTTTGAATATGATGTTATGAATCTCTAAATTTTATTCCAATTCAAGGAGAGGTAGAAAAATAAAAAACCTTCAAAAGCAAGCATTTGACTAGGTTGGGTTCAGGCCACAAGTTCTGGCCAACCTTCTGTGGACTGTGGTTTCAGTGTTCACTTTTCAAAGGCTTTGTCAGCTATTCAGTTCTGCTCTGCGTGTGTGCCACCCAATGGCCAGTCTGGGACCAGGGCCATGGTCTATTTCTCAGTTTAGTTCTCAAATTACTGGTAGACTGCTGAGAGCCAGGTCTCTGTGTGTGCAGCTGGGAGCTGGCCCAGGGGTTCACTGCCTTGGGCTCCTCCTACTCCACAGTCCCCCTGGTATTTCCTGTTTCTCTGAGGCTCCCTTTTAGGTTCTTGAGCCAGAAATCTGAGGTTTTATTTACCACCCCCTTTCTGACACGCAGTTCTTGTAACTACCGTAACTGTACCTGGGGCCGGCAGGTGGAGGACAGAAGGGAAAAAAGTAGCAGGCGATTCACTCACTCACATGCTTGAGACCATTGCTCTTCTGAGTAGAGAGGCTGTTCCCTCTTCCTTAGAGTTCTGGATAACGGGGGGGGGGTCTCTGCTCTGCTGCCACTCTCAAGACATTCCTTTTCATTCCTCAAGCCTGCAATAGAGGGCTTCTCCTAGAGTTCTGTCTGTGCTGATGCCCACTTCTGGGCTTTTGGCTGCCTTGGGTCAAGGTTTAGGGGGATGCAGAGGGGGGGGGGGGAGAATGGTGAGCTCACTCCAATTCAGAGGCTTTCAAAATTCTGGTCTCTCCTCACCCCCAATCCCTCACCACCTGTCCCAAACCTGCCTGCTGCTGTTTACTCTTCAGGGTCATCTTATCTGGAGCCAGAACCTGTAAGTTCTTGAAAGAAGAATTTTACTTCATAAAGGAAGAATAAACTTAAGAGAGTCAGCATTTTTACACTGCTTTAACATCGTTAAATCTTAGCATCACTAGAAGTAGGATAACCACCCATGTGTGCCTCCTGAGAAGATGCAATAGAAAGTACATATAAATTAGTCTTGGGAAAATTGAACCTGAATTTCACTAAAGCCTTTAGAACTACGTGTGGGTGTGTAGGTGATAGGGAGGCCTAAGAGTGCAACGGCACTCTGAGTCATCACTCCAATCCAGGTCGTGAGACCTTCTGTAGTACAAATGACCTGGCTGTGCCAACAAATAAATGGCATTAAGAAGAAGGTGAAACTATTAGAGATTAAGGGACTTCAGAGACATAACAAGTGAAAGGGGGATAACTCTCATGGGATTTTTTTTTTAAATGAGAGGGGAGAAGATAGACTCCTGCATGTGCCCCTACTGGGATCCACCCAGCAACCCCGTCTGGGGCTGATGTTTGAATCAATTGAGCTATTTTTAGCACCTGAGGATGCAAGCTAGGACCAACTGAGCTATTTTCAGCCCCCTGGCTGATGCTTTAACCAGTAGAGCCATTGGCTGTGGGAGGGGTAGAGGGAGAGAAGGGGGAGAGAAGCAGATGATTGCTTCTCTTTTGTGCCTTGACAGGGGACTGAACCCAGAACATCCATACTCTGGGCAGTGCCCTATCCACTGAGTCAACCTGTCAGGGCCCTCATGGGATTCTTGAGAAGATTCAAGGAAGTAATGAATGAAAAGTGTTTAGCATAGTGCCTGGGAAATGGTAAGTGAATGCTATAACTACTGCTTGTTACCTTTTGGAGCCTCGGTCTCCTCTTCATTTGTAAAACACAGGAGATGACAACCTCTCAGGGATGCTCAAGGACCAAAGGATCCATATCTACCTTAGGCCCCTTTCCTTCAGCTTCTGGTTAGGAAGGTGGGGCCCTGCGATATCCAGCACAGTGTGTGCAGTTGGCCAGTAGGTGGCAGCTCAGGCTAGTCTATCTGCAACCCAGGCAGGGCCAGGGAGCTAAGCTTGTTTTGCTGTGAGAAGCAGGGTCCTGCCTCATCACCACTGTTCCCCTTCTCTTCCTTGGCAAGAGACATAAAGCTGAAGGGATAGACTCAGTGGTGCTTTTTACTCTAGTTATAGTTAGGGTTCTGGTGGCAGTTTTCTGAAGAGTCATTATTTGTGACAATTCCTTCGGCCCAGTTAGACCAGAGTTTGAGCGCTGCCTGGTTAGCTGTGCCTAGACTCTGCTTCTTGTCCTAGTGCCTTCTCCATCCTAAATCACCTGTGTGTGGCTTCTCTTCCCCATCACACGGTGGGTAACGAACATGTACACACCCGCCCACACCTGGGGTAAGCTGTCCTTCAGGAAAAGTTTGTCAAGTAAACGAGTAAATGCGTTCAGGACATTCGATCGCACACTATTCCTCCCCAGCAGACTCCAGGTCAGGGTAGATGCATTTTCTTTTTGCCTCTCACACAGGGAGCCTGGGTAGTGATTAATCACGCATGCCCTGGAACTGGATTGCTTAGGTTCAAGCCTGTTTCTCCACTAGTTAGCTGTACGCCCGTGGAGGAGGGCTTCAGTTTCTCTACCTCCAAAGGGAGGATCACAACAGCACCTTTTTTGTTCTACGACAGTGAGGACTAAACGAGCAAATGCATTTAAGCTGCTTAGAAGAGCATCTGGCACAGAGTAGGCACCCAGTGGCTACTAATCGTCATCGGGACCTTGCCTTGCTCCGGGACACATGTAAGGCATTTGAGAACATGCACTTAAGGAGGATACCTACAGGGCCTAGTGTGGCTGTCTGGCACAGGGGATGGCTCTCAGGAAACAGCAGCTCCCCTCCAGCTCCTCCTCTCTTCCTTCCTCTTCTTTTTTCTGAGGTTATTGTGATTGATAGTTTGAAGAGGCCCAAGGTAAGGCTCCCAGCCCATGAGTCATGAGTACTGTTTGGTCCACCTTCTTCCAACTCCAGGCTCGGCAGGTGCCGCTGCAGTCAGGATGTGGTGCTAGGGACACTATATGCAGGATTGTGGGGCCCTCTTCAGAGTGGCCCAAAACTCAGAAGCCACTGAGGCGGGGGAGGAAGGGACCTCCAGAATTTCTTGTGTGTGTGTGTGTGTGTGTGTGTGTGTGTGTGTGTTGCTTTGGGGAACATCTTCTATGAGTCATAGCTCAACTTTGGGGCTGTTTTTCATGTCAAAAGGATTCATGGGTAAAGGCTGTCTGGATCACACAAAGTGCAGGGGTAAGGACAAGGGATTATTATGGTTTTACATGATCTCACGATGTTTTTCTGCATGTTAGTTTGGGGAGATGGGAATGTGTAACAGGGGACCACTAGGTGGCGCCATCGAGGTGAAGAAATCGTTAGGATCAAAGCGCACCACCTACCCTACACAATAGAGAGGAAGAGCAGATAAGCATCTATCAGGAGAAAATCAAACCCTGTATCTCAGTTAATTCCAGCGACCTGGTGAGATCTGGGTGAGAACGGAGACTGACCCAGGAGAATGTACATGGCACAAGAGCACAAAATCTTGGGGGTGGGGAGGAAAAATTAAACTTATCTGGTTGTCCTGTCCCTGCCTACAGGTCCCGTCCCGACTCCTGAGGCCGCTCCCTGCCTCATCCAGAAGAGCTGCCAAGATACACCTGCAGGAGGCCTTGCTGCCTGCTTCCACCCCACTCCGCCCTCCACCTGCCATACCCTTCCTCATTCCTCTCTCTGAAGTCACTGCGTCACCTCCCTCTGGACGCTGCTCTTCATCCAGATGGAACTGCCTGCTAGCCTCTCTGTGCCCCACTGTCCTTGCACCTCCTCTTTCCCGGGTCTTCGGTGTTTACCACTGAGTGGTGGTTTCCTGGCTCGGGGTTGGTGGTCTGTTCAGTACCGCCGGCCCCCAAAGGCACGTAAGGGATATGACACCCACAGCACCCCTTGGGCTTCTAGGGCTCACCCTTTGCTTCTGAGCCCTGACAATGTCTTAGAAATGCTGAAAGTTTGTGTACCCTGGGGGTAAGCCGTGTGGGGAGCACTGGCTATATATATAACCCCCATAATCCAGTGCAAGCTGAAAAATACAGGACCCCTCGTTCAAAAACTGTCAAGTTTCAAGATGGAGACAGCAGAACATTAAACCTGCTGACTCAGGGCCCTGTGTGACTGGACAGACTGCCGCCCACAAAGGCAGCCCAGAGTTTGTGGTTGAGCAGAGTCTCGGTGGGCCTTATGTCTGTTGAATAGTCATCAGGTGGCCCACTGGGTGCTCAAAAGGCAACTGGCCATCCCCAGAAGCCCTTCACATTAGAATTGTCCTTACTTCCCAATTTTAAGACAGAAGAAAAGTAGACTAGATTTTGAAGCTAGGCAAACCTGGATTCAAGTTCTGATACTATTACTTACCAGCACAAACCACAGACATCTCCAGACCTCATCTACTAAATGGAAGGTCACAACACCTGCCGTGACAGTTGCTGTAGGTTCAGATGAAATTGAATGTAGAGAGCACTGGGTCTACAGCCCACTCCTCCTGTGTCTCACCGAGCCCTCCCCACCCAGCCACACTGCTTACACTCAGAAGCACCTGATCTCTAGCAGCATCTACCGAGTCAGGCAAGCAATGCGAGAGAGGAGTAGGGAGGCCCTGGCGAAGCTCTCAGATCACAAAATCGTCATGGGAGGATCCACTCATTCTTTATCCAACAAATGTGTACGAACACTTCCTGTGCCAGGTGCCAGGGATACAGTAGTGAGCAAAACAGGTGGGGTACTGCCCTCTGTTCATTTAATGAATGGGATTATTGTGTCCTGTTCTCTTGGATGCATTTGTCACTAGCCAACAGTCAGCCAGAGTTTACTAGGTGCCCACCATGAGGCAGGAAATGAGACCACAACAGGTGCTGTGAGACCCCACCACTCTCCTCGGATTGAAATGAATGGAAGCTGTGTGCTTTCATTGCCAACAGCCAGCACCTGCGCCTCTTTGTAGGTGGGCTGTCCTCTGGCTGCTGGAGCTCCCTCTGCCAAGCGCACAGAGAGCCGGAGTGACTGGGAAACGACATCCCCAGGGACAGCCCTTAACCGATGATTGACAGGTACAGAGGTGTAAATACTTCGGTACAGCTGGGGGCAATTCTCAGGTTGAAAAAACACCAACTTAGACCATTGCCACAGCTCTGCCACTGTACCAAGCCAAAGTTTGCTCTCCAGAGACACTGCTTGATGTCAAGCCCTTGATGGTCCTCTTTCCTTGCTTGTCCCTCACCTTCATTTGTCTGCCTGCTTATCTGGGGGCCACTTCCTAATAACTTACTTTCAGACAAATCCTTCCTTGTTCAGCATCTACTAATGGGGAACTCCCCCCACTCAAGACAGATAGAGAAGCAAAAAGGAGGTAGCACTTGTTCCCCACCCTCATGTTACTGTAAACGGTGATGCAATGTGTCAGAAGTCATTATGAATAATCAAGTACAGCTTTGCAAAATGATTCTTTTTGTTACAGAGTGCATTCCAACTTGTCCCGGGGACACGCTCACTCTCTCTCACTTGCATGCTGATAGGCTTTCTGAGTGAGGAAAAAGAGGAGGCCTATTTCTGCCAGCTTGGGTTTGCGGACTCACCTCCACCTTGAGTATACTAAACCTAGATAAGTCCACGGGGGTGGCTCCTGCATGTAAATATCAGTCACCATGTGCTTTGCTGTGTTCAAAAAGTTGAGACGCGCTAGATAGGCTCCCTGGAAATTCTGGGCTTTATGCCTGCCTCGACTAGGTCCACAGGAATAGGGCTTAGAGGCCCCGGCTCCCCCAGGCCCCCGTGAACAGCACACCTTCTTCCCCCCGGAATGTCTTTCGCTCTCATCTAATCCTTTCTCACTAAGCTCACCTCTTCCTGCACATTTTCTCACATACCTTCCTCTCCCCACCCAGCCCACCCTGAGCTCCCCTTTTTTGGTCCTGTGGGAAGCGATTTTTGTGGGAACCACTTTCTCAGCACATGGCCCACTTCCACGCTCCCTTCAAGCTAGCCAGAGACTCTGAGTTTCTAGCTGAAATCTGTGGCTGATCAGGCAAGGAGCACACGAGGAGCTCTAGCCACAGCCGTGGTGGGAGCTGGGGCCGGTCTGCTGTCAGACATGGCTGTGGGCAGAGGGTGGGCGTCAGTCCTCCAGAGCTTGGTTCTTCCTACAACCAGACCTGTGTCAGTAAGTATGGATGAAGGGTATCCGCCCAGCCCAGCCCAGATGCCTGGACCTGACCCTTGGACACTGATGGGAGCACGGCAGGGCCTGGAGCGCCTGGATGCCTTGCTGTGCTTCTCCCTATACCCTAGATTGAGCTCAAACTTATGGTGCCTCTTGATTCCAGAGACTGGGCCGCTGGCCACTTCTCCCAGGGCAAAACCTGCAATATTCCTGCTCATTCACCAGACTTCTGAATTCTAGCACGCTTGGACCGCTGAGGCCCTGGAGCACTGACATAGAGCACCTGCTACTTGGTGTCACTGGGTCTGTTTTCGGAATCTTTCTAGACTCCCTGATTGAGCGCTGACATGTAGAAGCAAGGGGTCCTGTTTCGCATCGTTAGGCCCTCCAAGGCTGCTTGGGTTACAAGCATGAAGTGCTCATTAAATGTTTAATTAACTGCAATTCCTCCTCTAGACCTCCTGTAGGGCCTGGCCATGACATTCATTCGTTTAATCATCCATTTATCTCCCCACCCACTCAGTCATATAATAAGTATCTGTATCTGAAGTCATGACTTCATTTCCTCTGAGCCCATCTCACAGACTAGAAAAGGGATTTTTACCCTAAGGACTTAGTCCCGGGAGAGTGGAGTGGGCATATTTTGAAGGCTACAGAAAGGATGACAAAGAAAAGGCCCTGTATACAATGTCAGTGTCAGGTACTTGACTTCCCAGTGTGCAGGAGTGGGCTTGCGGGTTACAGGGGAAGAAGGAAAATGCTCGTATTCTGCCCCACGCACTGAGGACTTTACTGCTCTTAAGAACTGGTCTTTGTCCTTGCAAGGTGTGTGTGTCTCCACGAATAAGCTTTGGATTATTGAAAGATAAAGCGTGTATCTGCAGCTCTTGCTGCCCCGGAGTCCTTGAAAGGAGACTGGTCTGAGGGTGGTGGCTGAAGCCCACCCTGGGGCTATTTCAGACCAGATGAATTCAGAATTGAGAAATAAATGCTGAATGCCTGCCCACTTCCGGTAGGGATGAGGTATCCTGAGGTAGGGAGAGATTTTCAGCGTGATGTCGGAAGGCGAGACCCGCGCAGACCCGCCAATGCCAGCGTAGGGGCTGGGAACAGGGCAGGGTGGGGGGTGAGCCCAAGTGGAAAGCCTTGTAAGGTTTAACTCTTCAGCACTCCTCCACGGGAAAGACACTCAGGGTCCAGACACTCCTAATATGGAAAAAGCGCATTAGTACTCACTTTTAAAGTCGTTTTTCTCCCATGTTGTAGTGTCCTCCAAGGCTCTAATGCATCAAGAAAGCAAGACTCACGTGTGCAATCATGAGGGCAGGTTACAGAGGGCAGGGAGGGCCAGTGTGCTCCCGGGAGGAGAGTCCACCGTTCTCTACCCCTTCTTCCTTCCTCAAGGCTGGTGGCAGCTGCAACAGATTTCCCAGGACACGCAGAGGAGGGAGGCACAGCACCCGGTTCAGAGGAGAGGTGGCCCGGGTCAGAAGGGGACAGGAGACAGCCACCCTCTTTTTCAAATACACCAGAGAGAGTGAACCCCTACGGTAAAGGGGAAGCTGAATTAGGGTGACCCACAGCTGAGCACCTGCTTTGGGCAGCGACACAGAGAGGACTAGATAGTCATAGAGAGTTCACACGCAAAATGCTCCAATCGTGCAAGGGCAGGCACAGGGCAGGTGCTCAGCGAGCGCTTCGGAGAGAGGGCTTCAGCTGGGCTTGGCGCCACGTGTAATGGCGCACACGTGTGGGCGTCGGTGGCTCCGTGGGGGTGGGGCGCGTTTCCATGCTGCTGATGTAGTGTGGTGGGCAAAGGAGGGGCGGAGGGGCAGGGAACCCCCTACGCCTGCTCTACTGGCCGGAAGTGGTCGGCTTCACTGACTAAGGGCATTAAAATGCTACGCTGCGCTGCGTAGCTTATTCCGCACCTAGTTTAAAGGATCGTGTAGTTAACAGTGTATTTCAAAGCCTGAAGGGGCATCCGTGTCACCTGGAGACATGTTGGAAATGCAAATTACAGGACTCCATCGCAGACGCATTGATTCAGAAACTCTGTGGTGGGGCCCAGCAATCAGTTTGATAAGCCCTCAGGCGAACGGCGGCAGACCCCATTTGAGAACCTCTGGAGTAGTGGAAGGAGCACAGACTTTGGAAGGTGGGTGGGTGGGCTGGGGAGGGAGGTGCGAGGTGGAAACACTTACATGAGTGAACACCTGTTGTGCCCTGAGCAGCATGTGACATTATTTACCCTGTCTTTTAGGGTGATCTGAGCAATAACTGGAGAGGTTATGGACCACTGTATTCTCAACATCGGTGGAAGACACTGGCCTCGGGGGGTTAAATGACTTGCTTGAGATTCCATAGTATCCTGGCCTGTGGTGGCGCAGTGGATAGATCATCGACCTGGAACGCTGAGGTTGCCAGTTCAAAACCCTGGGCTTGTGCAGTCAAGGCACATACGAGAAGCAACCAATGAACAATTAAAGTGAAGCAACTATGAATAGATACTTCTCACTCCCCCTGCCTCCTCTCTAAGATCAATAAATAAAATCTAGAAAAGAAAAAAAAATGATTTGAAATAAAAAAAAACAAAGATCCCACAACACAGTAAGTGCTAGAGCCAAGTTCTGCATCCAAATTGGCCTGACTCCAAAGCTGGCACCGCACAAGACTGACAGTCTGGGCAGCCCAGGGGACTCATGGTTGCCCAGGAAGAAAGGGGCCTGAAGCGTGAAGCTCCTTCCCAGAGGGCCTGGTGGTGGCCCAGAGCTAAGGCTACCGGGAGAGCACGAGCCTTCTGCTCTTACTACTGTCCTCAATAATTTGAATTTTCATAAGGTTTGCCATTCACACCAGGGAGCTGAGCTTAGCAAATGTACTTCCTAAGTGACCAGCTGTCATCTGGGAATTCTAGACATGAGAGGCTAAAGGTGAGGTTAAGGGAGAAAAGCAGAGTGAAAAATTACCTCTATGCTGATTACCTTAGATTTTTTTTTTTTTTAAAGAAAAAGACATTAAGAACACAGGAAAGAATAAAAACAACTGTAAAGAATTTTCTTCCTTTCTTTCCCTCCCAAGTTGTGTCATGTGGTTATGATAACTTGTATGATGATTGTGTATTCATTTAGCTTTAAGAGTCTAACCAATGACAGCCCAGGTGAGCCGCGTGGCACTGTGGCCAACGCTGTGCCCAGGGGCAGAGCACGGGCTGTCTCGCCAGGGCGTGTCCGGCTGTCCCACCACAGGGAGTCTGTCCCTGAGGCCAGTGAGGATGGTAACTGGATGTGGCCTGGGGGAGTGGTGGGACACAGCTGATGTCCAAGGTGCTTTGACATTTGTGAGGTTTTAAGCCCAAGGGTCTCGTGTTCTCTGGAAGTGCCTCTCCATGACAACTGTCACCTGGAGGGACTGACAGGGACTTTGGGGCCAAGGACCAGTCTTGCAGGTCATCCTGAGAAGAGCAACATCTAGAAGGACCGACTCAAGCCACCACCCCTCTTCCAACAAAGGCCACCCAACACCTTTAAACACAAAATAGTCTTTTATTTGTCAACGAAGGCTACACAGGATCACTTCTGGTTTTGTTTTTTATGCCTTTTTTTTTTCTAGAAGGTATCTACATCTGCATTTATTTACAGCCTTGTCGGTATTTACACAGTCAAGAATACAGTGTTAGAAACACAAAAGTGTTGAGAAAAATAACTTCTCAAAATTAGTTCCAGACTTCAGGAAAACTATTTCCACATGGTAAGGCCAGAGTCTCCAGTGTTGGTCATCCAGAGGCAGCTCGGGAGAGTCCTGCTGAAGCTGCAGGTTCGGAAGTCTTCTCGGACAGGCGGGTTTAGAAAAGTGGGGTCCTGGTGCCGGGTGAGTCTGGGCTGCTGGGCCGCGCCGAACATGGCGACCCAGCTTCCCACAGAATAGCTAAGCTGCCTGGGGGTGCGTCTCTGCTGGCAGTTTGCCCTCAGAATCAATCACATTTTCTTGGGGACCCAGGGGTGGCCCAGTATCATACTTTTGGCATTCCAGAGGGGATAAGAAACCCAATGTTGGCCCCATCTCGGCCTCCCCCCCACTCTGAGCTTCCACATTCATGATGAAACCTAAGAGTTCACCGCTGTCTGGGGTGGTCAAGTACACAAGGCTGGTTTTTGAGAATGTAAAGGTTACAAAGGATACAGTTTCTTTCACCTGAGCAAATGAGTCTTTAAAATGAGTTTGCTGTTCTTTTTTTGAAGGTTGAATGAAAGGGCCTTGAGCTCCAGAGTTCTTTCTTTTAATCCCCTCCTTTCCAATAAAATGTAGACAAGTGTATACACCTAGCCGGGAATTGTGAGCCTTAGATGGAGGGTGTGTGGTCCTCATAAGGGCCCCAAGCAGAGACTGGGTCCTTTCCGGGACCCCTCAGGAGGTGGGCCCACCTCAGGACCAGAAGCCGCGGTCCGGGTGGAATGGCTGCTGGGGGGTGGAGAATAGATTTTAGATCAGTTCTAAAATCTATTCTGGGAGCTCAAACCCCAAAGCCAGGGACCCTGGTGAGGCGTGGCAAGCTCCCTCCCGTGCTCAGCATCACTGCCCTCACCCTGTGGCAACCACAAACACAAGGCTGCAGGTGTGAAACGGCACTCAAAGATTTCACATTGAAAGCCTCGTCATTGCATCATGGAAACTCCTGCCATCTATAAAGGTGGTACTTAAAAGCCATAGCTGAAAAGGTCCTTTATTTTACTAAAACAAATCTGATTCCTTATGTGTCTATAAAAACACTGCCTGGTTTTAATCACCTTCCTTGCCTCACCATTGCCTTCTGCTCCCAGCCCTACCCCATCCTGATTATTTAAAAGCACACCTCTGAGCCATTCCCAACCTCGGGTCAGTTTTTTCAAGGGTTGTTTCAAATCCTCCATCCCTAGGTAGAAACCAGCCAACTATTCTCCTAGACAAGCATCAGAGGCTGACAGAGGTGTCATTTACCATGGACTTTCCCCCCTTCTTCCCGTTGTCATGGCTCCAGCCTTCAGAGCTATGCCTGGACGGTGGGTAAAAAGGAAATCTCATCGTATCAAAAACAAAGTCAGGGAATCACTAAAGTTCTATTTTAAGTGATGGCAGAGGGCTGGGGATGAGGGGCCGAGGGCTCCTGTGGAGGGTGGGGGGACTCTTCCAAAATAAATCTTCTTCTAGGGTCAGAAGCTGATATCCCTCAGGATCGTGACACTGGGCCAGTGAAGGAGGGCTGGTTGCTCCAAGGAAGGGACACGTTTTGATTGGTTAGTGCCAAAAGGCAGGTGCCATCAAGAATGGGCTTTAATGCCTGGAGGCCACTACGCAGGCACAGGGAGCTGGCTCAGCCGTCAGAGCCACTCTTGCTGAGACTGGGGCTGCTGGTCTCAGCGGGCGGGCAGACTGGGAGGGGCACAGAGTCATCGCCGGCCCTAATGGAAAGTGACTCCAAACCAGGCAACAAAACCAAGGCCGGAAGCACCGTCTCCAATAGCAACAGCATCAATGTGAAATGGAGGTGCGTACTGCTGCCTACTCCACACCTGAGATCCTTTCTCTAGAGCTTAGAGGTGCTTCAACTTCTCCCTGCACAGAAGCTGGGCCTCTTTGCTGGTATACAACCCAGGGGGGAAAAAAAAATAGAACATCAATCCTTTAAAGAAAAGGAATACTCAGGAATTCTGTGTTTTTGATCTTTAAAAGTCCACACTACTACTTTGGTGGCGGTGGGGGTGGATGGTCGGGGGGGGGGAGGTGCAGGGAGATGCCTTCCTCGGCCCTCATGCTGCCCCTGACCTCCAAGTGGACGTCCCCAGCAGGTCTTGACTGACTTCAGGAATGCAGGATGGAGCAGATCAACTAGACCAGTGGGCAGGAGAGCTTTGCCCAAGGGCCCCTAGGTCAAGAGAACATTTCGAGAGGCACAAGTCTATTTTGGACCAGAAGCCACGTTCTCCAGGCCAAGCTGTTCTCCATCCCTCCAAGAACGATCCTGCCACCAGCTCCTGCCACAGACAGCGGACCCGAGGAGCGCTGTGTCTGACTCAGGGCAGCTCCAGACCCAGAGGCACTTGGCAGCCAGTGGACAAACAGGCCAAGGTGCCCTGTCTTGCACCAATGTGACTTTTCTTTTTGGAAGCGGGAAGAGCACTTAGCAAAACACAGCCTCTGATCCCAGTGGGATGACATAAGGCGAGACCTCCTCTCCCAAGAAGCTTGGCTGCCTCCCTCTGCCAGGCAGAACCCAGGCTGCACGTTGCTCCAATTCTCATGCAGTGAGAGACCTTCTTGGTTTCATTAACTCATGTAATATTCTGAAGACTCTGTGAGTAAGGCTATAAAGGTGCCATGAGCTTATCAGTCCAACAAGGTTGCCACGGGGAAAAGCTCAGACTCAGAATTTATTTTCCACACTTAATGTAAATGCAACCCATAAAGTCCCAATTTCTAAGAAGCCCAGCTCAAAAAGAAGCATGTGGCTTCCCCTCCTAGTCTCCCAGAGCCTCCTGTGAGTGGTGATGATGATGATAACTAGGCAGATGGACCAGGAACAAGAAGCTACTAGCTCTTGCTGCCACTCTTCCTCTCCTCCATGCTTTCTCCGGCCTGGCTGGCTGCTGCCTCTCCTGGGCGTGCCTGGCAGGCATGGGTTGTACCCACTCCTGAGAGGGCTTGAGCCTCTTCCTAATGACCTCAGGCCCAGGTCTTCACAGAGATAACTGGAGCCTGGCCTCCAGGACCCATGGGAACCTGCCTCAGGAACTGCCCGGTGCTGGTCGGGTTGCGTGATGTCACCAGGCTACACCAAAGTAGCTCTTTCCCTTCTTTCTTTTTAATCTTTAAGACCCTGGTTGGGCTCCTCTGGAGGGGAAGCTGTTTTAGAGTAACTTCACGGAAGGCCTTTCCCAAAGGCTCTCCTTCTGCACTCAGCCCTGGGACGAGCCCCCTCTGTGGAAGACAGAGGAGCCTCAGAAGCTGGCTAGCAGGGTGCCCAGCTCATGCCTTCCTCTCTTTGGCTGACTGTTTCTTAAATATCTTTCCAGAATCAAAGGCCACCGAGCACCTCTCTCCACACTCCTCTTTCTCAGTGGTGGCAGCTGAGCGGCGGAGGGAAGATACCCCAAGTCACGGGGAGAGGGCTTCCCCTAGGAAGGCAGGCTGGTGCCATTGCCACCACTGCCATCCTTCTTGCCACGGGTGGCCTTCCCCTCCCGGGACATGGCGCCCACATTGAGGGCTTGCTGTGCAGCGCTGGTTCTCACACCGGACTTTGGGAGAGGAGAGATGAATGAGGAACATCATGGGAGGGTCAACCAACCACAGTCATCCTGGGCGCCTCTGCCTCTTGGAGAGGGTGAGGCTCTTAGTCTCAGGATGTTGTCACCAGACTGGGGGAAAGGACCTGGGAGACACTTTCTCCATCCCAGCATGGAGGTGACTCTGACAACTACACAGGATTTACAAAAGGGGTGTGTGGTGGGGGTTTTCATTTAGCATCAAAATATAAAGCCTGAACAGGAGTTTAGGGCAGCTGGAAAGAGGTGCTGAACGGTATCGTGAAGTTCCTCGGAGAAAGATGGAGTCAGCTGCGGTCCTCTGCAGGCGTGGAACACAGTGAGTAAAAAGCCATCACTCATCTGTGGGAGCTTAGCCGAGGACGCTCAGGTCCTGCAGACCTTCCGGCCAGGCCCCCGTAGAGGCTTGGTACTGGCCTGTTACTCTCCGCACCCCTCACTCCTGCCCGACCCCACTGAGGAAAGGGTTGTACACGAGACAGGTTAGCACAGACACTCGTGTCTCACATCACACTGGGCACCGAGGGACAAAGACTCCAGGAGAGGTGTCTCAGAGAGGAGAAATGTACCCCAAACAACAAGAAAAAGTCCTCAAGGAAAAAGGGAACAAAAGACAATCAAGTTTTCATTGTGATCACACTACAGAAAAAAAAAATACCTTCTGTTCTTTGCAAAAAATGTGTGAAGGCCAATTTGTGTCTTTCTTTTCTTAAAAAAAAGGATGTTGCATGAGTTACAATGCAACCAGTATGTGTTTTTTTTTTTTGTCTATTTCTTTTCTGCACTTGTTAAAAAAGGATTTTTTTTCTTTTTTTAAAAAGTACAACACAGTCAGGTATGCGGCCACAAAAGAATAGCTGTCTTTGGCAAGAAGTCCGGGCCGTGGTCCTCTCTGTCACCTTCGGCCCATCTCGCTCTGTCTCATGAAGTGGATGTTGTTGGCGCTGTCTGACAGTTCTGGGTACTGCTCGACAGAGATCACGAAGAAGCCATCGTAGCCTTGAACCCGCCCTGTGTTCAGCGCCTGCTGCTTCTCCCCCTCGGTCCAGGCCCGCAGGCCCTCCTCCCCTTCCCGAAGTCGCTGCTGCTCGCGGGCCCACGCCTGGCGCACGGCTCTCTGCCGGGCCAGCTCCAGCACCCGCGCCTTCTCCTCGTCCAGCGTCGTCCCGTAGCGGGTGTTCAGGCACAGCGCCCCGTACTGGAGCTGAATGTCTGTGTAGCGTCTAGTCCTGCCATTGAGCATCGTGTTGATCTGGGACACGGTGACGTTGACCCCGTTCTCCAGGGTTCGGCGCCCCCCACTGAGGCCCAGGATGGCCAGGTCACCTTCTGAAGGCCCTGGTTTCACAAAGTAGTGGGTGTCCACCCCATCAACGGTGAAATGCAGGTTTTCCAGGTACTGGGCGTTGTTCAAGATGGCGGCCACCCTCCGCCCATCCTCGTTGGCCACAATGATGATGTCTGTGGTCACTCGGCTGTCCTTCAGGGCGAACTTGACGCCCTTGCCAAAGATGGAGCCACTGGATGCAAACTTCTTTGTCTTTGGGGCCTGTTGGCAGCTGGTGATCGTGGAGCCGTAGAGCTGGTCAAAACGTTCTAGGGTGACGAAGGCCTTGAGCTGCTTTTGCACTTCACACTGTACCCCAAGGATAGACTAATGGGGGGAGAGACAAAGAGAGTGAGACAGAGGAAAACAACTCCAGGGCCTGGAGGATCAGTTTACGTAACTACGTCAAAGCTATACATATTTATTAAGCTGTAGCACGTGTCTCTACTTCTGATCACTAGAATACCCAGCCATCCTCCATCCACTCACCCATCCTTCCATTCAGAAACTGTTCTGCGAGTACCTACCCTGTGCTGGGTCCTTCCCAGGGCACTAGAGATACAACAATGAATCAGTCATTATCTGACCCTTGAAAAACTCACCAGTTGGTAGGGAAAGACTGATGTGATAGATATAACTATAGTTAAACATGGTAACTGGTGGCCTAAGAACAGTAACAGCTTTGCTAACATTTCTTGATCTTTGAGCTAAAAGTTTATACCCATTGTCTCATTCCATCTCCACAGGAAGTTCATATATAACTGGTACGGTTACTGTTCTGATTTTACAGCTAAGAAAACTAAGGCTCAAAGAGGTTGTAACTGGCCCGCCAAGCATTGAGGTCAACCTTAAAAAATCAGTTCTGTCTGATTGTAGAGGCTCAGTTTCAAGGAAGGGTTCCTGAGTAGGGAGAAGCAAACTAAGCTAGGAATATCTTAGCCTGAAGGTGGAGGGTGAGGTGGAGACAGTGGGGTTCAAGGACAAGCTCATGTTTAGGCTGAGACTAGAGGAGGAGGGGTGATGTTAGATAGAGAAATGGCAAGAAATGCATTCTTGGCAAGAAGGCTTAGCAAGATGACAAGTAGTGATTTATATAAACCCTCTCACTCAGCTTTATTGCTCTCGGCTGTGTTTATAAGTGATTTTCAAGGAGGGCCTCTGCCCCGCAGTGCTTCCTGGGGGATCTTCAGGTGCCCCTTCTCTTGGCTGCCTTGAGGGGGACAGACTACCTACCTGTCCCTCCTATGTCTTGGGAAGCTCGGCAGAGCAGTGGGCCCCTGAGCCTTATCGGTAACTCAGGGAAATGGCTTTAGAAACAGGCCCATTGGCTTCTCACTGAAATTAAGTCCTCTTTATAATTAATAGAACCCTGTCTGTGAACAATTATTTCCTAGAGTTTCACGAAAGCTGGAGTGCTCAACAACAAAGATCTCTGATGCCTGCCAAGGGCAGAAATCAATTATTCATCGACAGGCACGGCTGGCGAACAGGCTGTGAGAGCTGGGGCTCTGCACAGGGAGAAGGCAGCCTGGCGGTGGCAGGAGGGCGGAGCCATGGGACCCGCCTTCGGACAGGCCACGCTGTGGGCTGCTGGGCAGCCTGGAGGGGCTGTGGGGACTAGAGAGGGGCAGGAGGCAGGGAGGCGGGGCCCGGGCAGCAGAAAGCAGATGGGTTTGGTGGCCAGACAGACTTGGGTTCTCATCGCCTTCTGCCACTTTTCCAGCTGAATGATCTTGGGCAAATCTGTCTCTGAACCCTAGTCTCCTCATCTATAAAATGAGGGGAAAGGCCTAATTCACGGTGTTGTTTACTTCTTTCAACCATTTGTTCATTCAGCAGATGTTTTCCACGCACCTACTATGGGCTACCAGCACTTGCCTCCTAGAGTCTCGTGGAGATACAGGAAAGAAAGCAGGAATTGAAACTCGGAGTGGTGGGTGCTGTGAGAGAAGGATCCGCGGGGTGCCGCCAGAGCAGGGAGGTGCAGAGCCCCACCCCCCAGAGCCGGGGGCGGGGCAGCTAACCTGAGGCCCAGTGGAGTCAGGAAGGAAGAAGAACACAGATGTCTGTTTCCGTTCACCAGCAGTCTGCCATCTGGCAGCCCTGCTTTCCTCCTCAGCCTGGGCTGGGATCCCCTCAGGCTGGCCTCACCTGCTTCATTCCCGCTTTCCCTGGCTGAAGCGCAGGGCCTGGAAGAGCCAGCGCCTGGTACAGACATTATGGATAACGGTTTGGGGGTGATGAGCAACTGGATGCCTGAAGGGAGGGGTGGGGTGAAACTGTTTCAAAGGACCTTAACAGCTATGTAACTCTAGGAGACTTGGAAACTGAGTCACAAAAGGAAGACAGGAGATAGTTAACATTTTTTGAGCATCTACTAAATAGATCTGGGTTTGAATCCCAGCTCCACCCCTTCCAGGCTGTGTGGCATTGGAAAGCCTCAGGCATAACAATCTGTAAAACGAGAACGATAATACCAGGGAACAACTGTGAGTTAACGTAATGTGGAATTCCTCACACAAGGCCAGGTGCGGTGAGGTGCTCAAAAAATATCATTTGTTTTCAGAATACACCTTCCCTCCTTGCACTTTTGTTCTGGGCAGTGACAAAGGCTCGCTGTTTTAGTGGCACTCCAAAAGTCGTGTATCATACAAAACTCCTTAATGCAGCTCCGAGGGTCTGTGTGCTGTTAGAGCTGGCACCACAGTGGCCCGCCAGTGGTAGTGTCACTAAGTGTTTGCTGAATAGTTTCTGGCAGGCACTGTGGACGCACCACATCTGTTTTCTCAATGGCCCAAACCTTCCTGAAAAGCTGGTAGGACCCATTCCTGGAGTCTGAATGGCCCTAAGGGTGGACAGTTCCTGCACAAATTACCTTGCTGTTGTCCCACTCCTGAGTTTTCATCTGTGTGTGGATGAGCTCATAGGATGGTTCCCTGACATCCATGTCCGGCTTGGGGTAGCCCGGAATCACGTTATGAAGCTGGAATCCAAAGGTGAGTAGCCAGCTGTTGACATCTGGGTGGGAGAGAAGCAGAAACATCCCCATGGAGTAAGTGGACCTCAGCTGTGACATATCCCACCCCAATAAAGCAGCCTAGAGTTGGGCTGCAGGTGGGGGTAAGGATGTGGAGGGTGCTGGGGGGAGGGTCAACTGGTATAAGCACTTCGGAAACTGGTTTCATGGTATTAATGCTAAACATACCTTCGGGACCTAGCATCCCCATCTTAGCTAAAAATCTAAGAGAGATGTAACTTGTAGAGGTTTCCAGACTCCGCTTTCCACTGTCACTCCAACCCCTGGGCCTTCAGCTTCCTACACCCAGAGGGAGCTGTTTGAGTGACGACTCCTCCACATCTACCTCGAACATCCATAGGAAACACTTGCAGAGGACCCTCACTCCCAAAGGAAAGATTTATTTAAATGACTTTCAAAAAGATAATTCACTTTAAAAACATACTCTCCATCTTCCTCCAATCCTCTTTGCAGAAATTAGAGCCTGGGGCCAAAGTGCCACATGGAGATGCCTGTACTCAAGATCAAAGAGAACCCCGCCCCCCATCTCTCCTGTTATTTACTCTGATGGCCTAAGGAAGTCACCTAACCTACTTGTGCCTTCTTTATATTGGGCTAGGGGAATCTAGCCCCATAGACATGGGACTGCTTGATTTATAACATTCCTTGAGGGTTGTTAGTTATAAAATATTAAAATATTAAGTATAGGAGCAGGTAGAATTTTGCCATGAGCATTCAGCCCTTTAAAGAACAGAATCAGAAAGCCAAGACATAAGGACAAGAAAGAGAGGGTGTGTGATCAGCTCCTTGGCCTACCATTGCTGAGTGCCTTTTAGGCCTAGGACTATGTCATACAAATTCTCCATCTGCACATTCGGGACCCTGAAGGAGTAAGGGACATGGGCCTGGATAGCTCTGACACAAGAAACAAGATGAGGAGAGGTGAGAAGTTTTTCATTTGGACAGTCTGACAGGTCTTCATGAAGGTGATATTTAAGCCCAACATTGAAAGCTGGGCAAATTTCATCAGGATTTGATGGAGATGAAGGGGGCACTTCAGGAAGACCCGTGTACCAGGCCAGGCCCAGAGAGGGGAGGCGAGGGCAGGGAGTGTTTCGGTAGCTTGGTAGCACAGAGAGCACCAGCAGGGAAAGTGACAGTCGAGCAGGAAGAGCCTGCGATGACAGGCAGGGGGCAGTTTGGGGCTTACAGGACCGCGTGTTGGAGCCTGGCTTGAGCAGGGGCAGCTGAAGACGACAAAGCAGTTGTTGACCAGAGACTGGGAATTCAAGGACTGGGGAAGGCAGGATGTGGAGCTGAGCCCCAAAGACCGCAACTCTGGGCTGTGGCCACCTAGGATTGCTTTTAGTGTCTCCCAAAGGAGACAGATCCCTGGTCAGGGAGGTCCTGTTTAGGGTGTTGGCTCTGGTAGAATTGTCTTTTTCTACCATCACTGAGTGATGGTCGTGTTCTTCGGGGTCAACAACTGTCCCTCTCACCACTGCATCCCATTTAAGAACCTTATGTTTGCCATTATTAATTGCTTTTTGGATGTCCCCAGAACCCTTCTCTGGGGTGTGAAACCTGGAGGCACTGAGGTGAGGGGTGGTGGAAAGGAAAGTTGGGAAACCCAGGTTCTACTTCTAGAAAGATCATATAAGGGAAAGGACATGGGGAGGCAAGACAAAACCCAGGGGCAAGCTCTGGCTCCTAACTTGCAAACCATGTGAACTTGAACAGTTTCCTTAACCATTCCGAGGCTGAGTTTCCTTATCTACAGACTGACAGCAGAACTGGTTTTCATTAAGTCCTGGAAAAACACTAACAGTGTTATCAGTTTGGGAGCCACCGGGCAACAGGAACCGTTGTAAGTTTGTATGCTAATGAACTATAAAGTGTCCAGTTTCGTTTCTGGTTCACAGGAGGTTTTCTGTGCTGCTCAATCCCATGTCCCCACCCCCCTGGACCTCCATTTTCTCATTTGTAACAGGAGGTACTTGGACCAGCTTTTCTCCAAATTCCCTTTCCTCACTGAATTTCTAAGAATCTCTGATTCTAAGAATCTTGGCAGATGGTTCTTTGGGAAATTAAAACAAACAGAATGAACAGGGGTGGGCTGAGAAACCCTACAAAGCCATTTTGCTTGAGGCTGAGAACTCGCATCTGAATTTGTAGTTGCAAAGAAAAAAATCTATCAGGGATACTGCAAAGTCCCAGGAAACCAGGGGTCTGCAGAGAGGGCTGGGTCTTAATTATAAGTGATGGAAAGCAGGAAACTTTCTCATTACGCTTTTAGGAAAAATGCTTAAAATTGTTTTGTTCATTGGTTTTCTTACAATTGGCTCTCTTGAAGAGTTGAGGATTTCACTCTTCCTTCTTATGGTATCAGACATGGACATGTCCCTCAAGTTAAAACTCTTTTTTTTTTTGTATTTTTCTGAAGCCAGAAACGGGGAGGCATTCAGATAGACTCCCACATGCGCCTGACTGGGATCCACCCGGCACGCCCACCAGGGGGCGATGCTCTGCCCATGGGGGGGGTCGCTCTGTTGCAACCATAGCCATTCTAGTGCCTGAGGCAGAGGCCACAGAGCCATCCTCAGCACCCGGGCCAACTTTGCTCCAATGGAGCCTTGGCTGTGGGAGGGGAAGAGAGAGACAGAGAGGAAAGAGAGGGGGAGGAATGGAGAAGCAGATGGGCGCTTCTCTTGTGTGCCCTGGCTGGGAATTGAACCCGGGACTCCTGCACACCAGGCTGATGCTCTACTACTGAGCCAACCGGCCCAGACTGCAGTATGGCCACTTGGGATGCTGATGAATAATAATAATAATCCTGTTGCTGCTCGTTACAAGGTGACTCTGAATCCAAGAATGAGGATTTTGGAGGCAGACAGAACAGAGGTCTAACCCCAAACTGCCACTTCTTAGTGGGCCAGTGCTGTGGCCTCTCCGACCCTCGCTTTCCTCCTTTGACAGTGGGGTCAGGGATCCCCATCTCACAGGTTTCAAGTTGAGGTGAAGTGCACTAGTGTACATGATATATCTGTGGGGGACAGCGTTTGTCTTTCTAGCACCCCATGCTGCCTGCTTACTCTTTCTTTTTTGGTGTTTTCAGGTAGTTTTTTTTCTCTTTTTTCCATTGATTTGAGAGGGGGAATGGAGAGAGGGAAAGAGAGAGGAAGAGTGAGAAAGAAAGAGAGGAAGGGAAAGAAGGAAGAGAGAGAGAGAGAAAAGAAGGGGGAGAGAGAGACAGAAAAGAAGGGAGAGGGAGAGGGAGGGGGGAAGGGAGAGGGAGAGAGGGAGAAGGGGAGGGAGGAGGAGAGGGAAAGAGAAGGGACAGGGGGAGGGAGAGGGAGAGGGGGAGAGAGAGGGAGAGGGGGAGGGAGGTGAGGGGGAAGGAGAGGGAGAGGGGGAGGGAGGGGGAAAGGGGGAGGGAGGAGAGTGAGAGAGGGGAGGGAGGGGGAGAGGGGGAGGGAGAGAGAGTGGGGGAGGGAGGAGGGGGGAGGGAGAGGGGGAGGGAGGGGAGGGGGAGGGAGAGGGGGGAGGGAGAGGGAGAGGGGGAGGGGGAGGGAGGGAGAGAAGGGGGCAGAGAGGGAAAGGGGGAGGGAGGGGGAGAGAGGAAGAGAAGGGGCAGGGGGAGGGAGAGGGGGAGGGAGGGGGAGAGAGGAAGAGAAGGGACAGGGGGAGGGAGAGGGAGAGGGAGGGGGGAAAGAGGAAGAGAAGGGACAGGGGGAGGGAGAGGGGGAGGGAGGGGGAGAGGGGGAGGAAGAGAGAGAGGGGGAAGGAGAGGGAGGGGGAGGGAGAGGGGAGGGAGAGGGGGAGGGAGGGGGAGAGTGGGAGAGGGAGAGGGAGGGGGAGAGAGGAAGAGAAGAGACAGGGAGGTAGAGGGAAAGGGGGAGGGAGAGAGAGAGGGGGAGGGAGAGCTGGAGGGAGAGGGGGAGGGAGAGGGGGAGGGAGGGGGAGAGTGGGAGAGGGAGAGGGATGGGGAGAGGGAGGGGGGAGAGGGAGGGGGAGAGGGAGAGGGAGAGGAGGAGGGAGGGGGAGAGAGGGAGAGGGAGAGGAGGAGGGAAGGGGAGAGGGAGAGGAGGAGGGAGGGGGAGAGGGGGAGGGAGAGGAGGAGGGAGGGGGGAGAGGGAGAGGGAGAGGAGGAGGGAGGGGGAGAGAGGGAGAGGGAGAGGGAGGGGGGAGAGGGAGGGGGAGAGAGAGAAGGAAAGGAGGAGGGAGGGGGAGAGAGGGAGAGGGAGGGGGAGAGAGGGAGAGGGAGGGGGAGGGAGGGGGAGAGGGAGAGGGAGAGAGGGAGAGAAAGAAGTATCAACTCGTTGTTCCCCTTAGTTGTGCACTGATTGCTTGCTTCCCGTAGGTGCTCTGACAGGGGATTGAACCTGTGGTGGGATTCAAATAATTTAACAACCAATTCTCTGCCCTAATAACCATTTTAAGTATTAAAAACAAAATACTGAAAGGTAGTTTATTACAATTTTTTTTTTTTTGTATTTTTCTGAAGCTGGAAATGGGGAGAGACAGTCAGACAGACTCCCGCATGCGCCCGACTGGGATCCACCTGGCACGCCCACCAGGGGCGACGCTCTGCCCACCAGGGGGCGATGCTCTGCCTCTCCGGGGCGTCGCTCTGTTACGACCAGAGCCACTCTAGCGCCTGGGGCAGAGGCCAAGGAGCCATCCCCAGCGCCCGGGCCATCTTTGCTCCAATGGAGCCTTGGCTGCGGGAGGGGAAGAGAGAGACAGAGAGGAAGGGGGGGGGGGAGAAGCAAATGGGCGCTTCTCCTATGTGCCCTGGCTGGGAATCGAACCCGGGTCCCCTGCACGCCAGTCTGACGCTCTACCACTGAGCCAACCAGCCAGGGCCATTTATTACATATTTCATGCATTTAATACTAAAATAAGGATAATAAAAGAGGCACACAAAACTAGATTATAAGAAATTTTAAAAATATCAATGAAAAATATTAAATAATACCTGACAAAAAACAATAAAATTCTTATTTAGGATATTTCCAAAGACAGCTTGTCACCCCCTGGTTGGCACTTTTTCTCTTTACATCATGTTTGTTTACTGAAGTAACAAACGCGAGGGAGTTAAAATGTAGTATTTCATCAAAGATATAATAAGTTTAATGAAATGAATAAATAAATATTACAAGCATAGTTCTGTCAAATTTTTTTCACCCGTGGATGGAATGAACGTTACTATGGGTGCTTAGAATACACTGTTGCACAGATGAACGCTAAAAAAGAGTAAGGAATGTCAATTTGTGATTTCCACATTTGGCTGGCTGCCCAGGCACCCGTCTTAGAGAGAATCCTGATTACAAGTGCCATTTTAACACCCGGTTCGCCGAACTCAACAAAATATTAGGTATCGTTTCTGCTGAACTGGTGTGAACCGGCTGAATCCCACCACTGGATTGAATTCATAACCTCACTGCACTGGCGATGCTTTACCCACTGAGCACCCGGCCAGGTCCTTTTAGAGAAGCTGACTCCACCTAGGAGCTCAGTAATGGACATCCACAGGAAACTCTCCTGAGAGTGAGGCCGGGGGTGTGATGAATGCGGACAGATGTAGTGGAAATGCCCTTTCAGTCTGTTACACTATTCCAGGGCTGGCAGCCGGTGGGCAGGATGGACGTTGTGAGACCTTGTGGGGATGTCCTTGTGTGTCCACAGGCCCCAAGGACGTTTCCATCATGCCTGCCCACCACTGTGTTCTCTCCTTCCCCACCCTTCGGACTCTCAAAGCAACCACCTGAATTTTCCCCTGAAAGAGGAATCCTCCAGATGCTGTCAGTGGAAACAGGGTCCAGACGGGGCCACCAAACCCGTGTCCCTAAGGGACACTCTCTATGCTTTGTGTGCGCTTCCTCTTCCTAGATTGCCCTTCTCTCTACCCCATGATGTCTACTCAGAAGCGGGCCTCACATATCAGTTGCTCCCTGGGCAGAGCCAGTTGTACCTACTGTGTTTTAATAGCCATCAGTGTGACCCTGCGTCAGGGGCCTCTGACAGTGCACAGCAATCATTTGTCTCCCCTCCTGCAGTACATATTTCTGGAGGGCAGGGGTCATCCTTCTACCCCTTGTGCCTAAAACCGTGGCTGCACAGAGGAGGCACTTGTTGAATGAATGAAAACGGCCTTAATATAGGGGACAAGCAGATTATGTCACAGGACAAAAGGGGTGGAGTCTACTAGGCTTACAAGTTGGGATATGCCACAAACTCTCTTCTATAAAAAGTGCTGGCTTTATCCAGACTGGAATCCCCATAGCCACTCTGACATCCAGGTAGCTGGGGGTGGTGCTTGCAGGGAGGACTGTGGATGCTGGGGACAAGTTTGGCATATGCGGTCTATGGGACACTTTATACTCAAGTTGGTTTCACAGTAGTGGAAAGCAAAGCCCACTTTTAAAATCAGAGGGTAGGGAAAAGGGAACCAGTACAAGCCGTGCACTGAGCTGGAAGGTTCTAAAACGTATCTCATTTCACCCTTGCAACCATCCTACCGGTAAGGTTTCCTTCTATTTGTCTGTCTGTTCTTTGCTCCTTTTGTCCCTCTTTTCCTACTCTCTTTGGATCGAGTATTTTTTTAGTCTTCATTTTCTCTTCACAGATGACTGATTTGCTATACCTTTATGTTTTAGTTGTTGCTCTAGGATTTACAATACACATATGTAACTTATCATAGTCATAGTAGATATTCTGACTTCAACCTACAAATCAGGAATTCAGGGACGGTACGTAATTTTTGTGACTGTGATAGCTTCGAAATGGTAGACCCCCTCACCCAAGTTCTGTCTGTCTTCCAAGTCTGACTATTCCATTGCTTCATCCCCCATAAGAGATTTTTTTTTTAAAGCCATGCCCTCTCCCAACTTCTCAGGGCCTCAGGGCCAGCCTGATATCTGGGTCAGACACTCCCAAAGTGCATTCTACGGGATGCACCCAGTGAGATATTAGGGTTTCATGATGAAAAACAGGATTTTGTGGTCAAGTAAGTTTAAGAAATAGTGGGTAAACATGTTAAACAGTTCTCTTTACCTATAGGTCTTCTCAGAGCCTTCCATAAACTGACACAGGGTAAGAAAATTTAAGAATGGTGGCTGTCCTGTCAAATTTGGTGCCAGAAACAGTGTTTCCGGAGCATTTCTCTGAACTAGTGTTTCTTCCCATCTACTTTGGAAATGCTGCTCTAAGAGAAAGTCACGTTTCCCATTACCCCACAGCAGCTTTCTCCAGGGCAACTGTCTTGTCAACTGACCCCAGCAATAGGAAGGGAGGACCAGATTCTGTCCTCTGACTGGGCCCCAATCCTCACCTGTCATGAAGCACTTGATGTCCTGAGAGTTGCTGATGGGGTTGTTGTTTTTAAACATATAGAGATTAAAAGGCATGATGTTGCTGCTACTGAGGTGCTTCCACAACTCATGGTCCGGGCTAGTCCAGCGACCAGCCAGCACATCGTAATCCCGTCGGCCCAAGTGGATGAGCTTGGTGAGTGGATCGTAGAGGCCGCCATGGTAGCCGATGATGATCTGGAAGTTGGGGTTGGTGTCCATGTAGATCTCCCCATAGGCCGTGTAGAGGACCTGCTTGATCATCAAGCCTGTTCCACTGAAGACAGCGAGAGGGGTCCCGATGTTGTCACAAGCTATGTAAAACTCGTCGCCGCTGCTCAGCTCCATGGCAAAGAGGTGTCCTTGCAGGTCGTAGTAGAGCGACGTGATCTCAGAGCTGGAGTGGTTGTAGAGGTGGGTGACCTTGGTGGGGTTGGTCAGATCTGCATAGAAGAACTGCAGGTGGTGACTGTGGCTGCTCTTGCTGGACACCCGCCGCCCCAGGCCATCGTAGCGGTACCTGACGCTCCAGCCGCCAGCCCGGTTGTAGGCCTTGACGAGCAGGCCGGCTGAGTTGTACTCAAAGACATCACCTCCCCGCTGCCTTAGGAAGCCGTCCTCGTCCATCTTGTATTGCACATCCCCTAGTCTAGTGATGCGGTCACGGAGGTCATACCTTAGTGGGGTGAGCCGTGCACTGTTCCCAGGGCTCAGTAAGTGCAGGTTCCCATTGAGGTCATAGCTGTATCGCCAGAGTGGCTTGTCATTGATGGAGACTGTCTGCAGCTGGCCATCAGCGTCATACTCATAGGAGTAGCGGGTGGTGTTGGCATAGGGCCCCACCTTTAGCTCCTTCTTCACCACTCGCCCCATGTTATCATACTGGACAGTCATCCAGTACATGAGTGAGCGGAAAATCTCATATTGTACTTCCTTCATCCGCCCATAGGCATCAAAGTGCTTGGTGTGGGTCATGACTGCAGTGGTGATGATTTGATTGATGTCATAGTAGATGACACCAAACTTCCCGAACTGCTCTGTCTTGCCTGACACATCATCATAGCGATAGAGATCTATGGGCAGTGGGGTCTCGTTGATCACGGCCTGCATGCTGGTCACCCGGAAACTGTTGTCATAGTTGTAGTCAAAACGAGCATTGACCATGCCTTCCTCTGTGAAGCGGAAGATCTGGCGGTCGATCAGGGGCCCGATCTGACGGTAACGGATGGTGCAGGTGAAGCCCTCGTTCTGTAGGTTGATGGTCTTTAGCATGCCTGCTGTCTCGTCGTAGGTGAAGCTCACCTTGGTGGTGTCGTACAGCATCTCAGCTAGCTTTGACAGCTTGCCATACTTGTATATCACCCTGCGGCCGGTGCCCATGTAGAAGGTGTGGAGGAGGTGCCCATCCTCAGTGAAGTCCTGGATGACGGAGGCATTGCCCTCGGGGGGCTGGTAGATGTTCCTGTAGTAGCCCACCGAGCGAATGGTCTCTAATGTCTGCCGGGCCACGTTGGGCATTGTCACGGAAGAGAGGCGGTCGTTCTTGTCGAACTCAAAGATGTACTGCCTCTGGCTATGGAGCAGTAGCACCATGGACTGGAGGGAAAGGAAAACAAAGAGATAAGAGCAGGCAGTCAGGGAGGGAGGGGAAGTCTGGGTGCCCAAGGCTCAAGGAAGGGAAGGGAAGGCCAAGGAAACTGGTGGTTCTCTAAAGCTATGCCCAAGCCAGGTATTTCCAGCCAATGTTCCCTAAGATTCTGCAATGGGGTACAGATGTGCTCAGATAAGGATTTCTCTCTGCCCGTGGGCTGGCAGGGCCAGGGGCCCCAGAGCACTCATTTCCCTTCTCATGGTGAGCAGCCTTGTCTGTCTGCGCCTTTGTGCGGTACAGCGGCACAGAGGCAATGACTTCAGTGTGGGGTGGGTGTGAGAAAGGCTGGGAGTGCGGGCTGAAGTACCTGCAGAACCCTCTCTCCTGGCTTCCTTGCTCTGGATTCCTTCTAAAATCAATCTTAGTACTCAAGCAAGAATGATTTCCTAAAACAGTGGTCCCCAACCCCCGGGTCACAGACTGGTACCGGTCCGTGGGCCATTTGGTACCGGTCTGCAGAGAAAGAATAAATAACTTACATTATTTCTGTTTTATTTATATTTAAGTCTGAATGATGTTTTATTTTAAAAAAATGACCAGATTCCCTATGTTACATCTGTCTAAGACTCACTCTTGACGCCTGTCTCAGTCACATGATACCATTTATCCGTCCCACCCTAAAGGCCGGTCCGTGAAATTATTTTCTGACATTAAACCGGTCCGTGGCCCCAAAAATGTTGAAGACCACTGTCCTAAAACACAGTCTGACACTGTCTACTGACTGCTAAACAACATTTGTTGACTCCCTGTGGCCTGAAGGATAAAGACCATGTCTGAGAAAGGCATTTAAGGTTTTGCGCAGTTGTTTATACAGTAATGGGTCATGTGGGAATGGAGAAACCTGGCTTCTAATAACAGGCTCACTGTGTGGCCCCGGGCAAGCCCTTTCTCTCCTTGGCCTTGGTTTTCAGTGTGCTGGATGGCCTTCGAGGTCTCTTCTGGCACCACCGCAGAGCACTGCTCCCAGGGATGCTCACCCTTCACAGAGCAGGGCAAACTGACCACAGAGCGAGCAGAGCTGGGGGCTCTGGACAGGTGACCAGGAGTAGGAAACAGAGTAAGGATCTGCGCACCAAAGCTGGGACATGAAATACAGACTCTGTTTTGGGAACAAGTCAGCAGATAACAGCCTAAAACAAGGGTCAGGAACCTTTTTGGCTGAGAGAGCCATGAACGCCACATATTTTAAAATGTAATTCTGGGAGAGCCATATAACGACCTGTGTACATTACACATTATCCCATAAAAATTTGGTGTTGTCCTGGAGGACAGCTGTGATTGGCTCCAGCACCCGCAACCATGAACATGAGCGGTAGGAAATGAATGGATTGTAATACATGAGAATGTTTTATATTTTTAATGTTCTTATTTTTTTTATTAAAGATTTGTCTGTGAGCCAGATGCAGCCATCAAAAGAGCCACATCTGGCTCGTGAGCCATAGGTTCCCAACCCCTGGCCTAGAAGGATCTAGGCAGCAAAGCTACCATTTTCTCCTCTTTGGGACAAACCTTTGATTTCAGGCCCTGATTCCTTACCCCTGGAATGGAATGACCCCTGACCTGAAGCAGATTTACCAAGGCCACACCCAACACTTGATGCTCAGGATTAAGTGCTGTCTGCCCAAGTACTGAGCCTTGGGCTTCTGCTTTGCTCTCAGTGACCAGATCACCCCGTGTGCTCTAAACCTGGGTGCGCCCAGATCTTGCTCTGTAAGTTGAGGTAGTGTTTAATCCTGCTCCTAGCTTCAGATTATCAGGCACAGCTTTCACATTCTTCTGTCTCAGGACCTCCACTTACCATGCCATCACCGTGATCCATCCGGACACCTCTTACCCAACCCCACCCTCTTGCAGATTTTCTTGAACATTTTCTTTTGGAAACCACATGGGTCAGATCTGTCCTACCAAGCTCAGCAGATGGCCTGGCCATGGGATTGACTATGATAGGACTTCTACATGGCAAGGCCGTGATAGAGGGAGACAGACACCTGCCTTCTCTAAGTATGTGTAACTCCATGTCTTCCCATCAGCAAAGATCCTGGATGTGATGCGACCTGCCTGGTCGTATTCCATTCTCTCAGACATGATGCCCCTTTGAATGCCAGCAATGTGGCCCCCTGGGGAGTATGTCACATTGACACCATTCAGCCTGCTGCTGGGTGACCAGAGGCTGGGCCGCCCCGCCTGGTCGTACAGGATCCGCAGGGTGAACTTGCGGTGGTCATCGTAGATCTTCTCTGTGCGTGTCACGCGGTCGAAATCCAGAGATAGGAGGTTCCGATTGTGAACCTGGAAATGGGCAGGAGGGGGGAGAAAGTTATTCTGGATATTGAGAACTTGGGTCTGAGAAGCTCCTGAGTAGAGGAGGCAGCACAAGCCATGGGTACTGACAGGGTTTGGGTCTCTGTCATTTGTCAGCTCTGTGAAGTTTCATCATTTGTGAAATGGAAATAACAATGCCAATCACACAGCTGCCATGAGGATAAAGACAGCAGGTGCTGAGAAATAGTAGTCATCACTGCAGATGATCCACATCACGTCCCAATGGGATCCTTCTAACGAGGGCAAAAGGCAGATCCTTCTTGACTCCCTCCTAAAAAGGTAGAGGCCTACCGGGCCCATAAAATCAACACCTGGCCCACTTATTATGTGCCAGTCATTGTGCTAGTGTTTGACACCAAGGAGACAAAAGCTCAGGGACATTGAAGGGACATGGTCCAGATCTCACGGCTGGTGAGTGACTGAGTCTGGGTTTGAGTGTCACCACTGCAATGCGCCAACAAATGCTCACTGGTCCTCTAAGAGAGTCCAACCCTTCCTGGGACTTGGACTTCCCTTCCCTGCAGGGATCTCTCCTGCCTTCTGTCACCATAGTTAGGGCTTCTTGGTCACACTGGTCAGCTCTCAAGGCTGCTACTTCTTCTTACCGGGAGCCCTGGGGGGCAGCGTATGTTGGAATCTGGGATGGCTTCTCTGGCTGTGGGTCACCTGGGGACACAGTCGTAGCTCTGGGACATTTGCCCCTACTTCCAGGAGCAGGAGCCCCTTCTACGATGGTCTCCACCTGAGCTACTAGGTTAGCACACGATTCCACTTCCTTTCAGCCACAAATAACAGGGCTCCCACAGGGGTAGCAGTAAGCCAGGGCTTTTCCTATATTCATACAGAAATACACCGCAGGGGCCCGTTTCTATCTTTGGTACCTGTTACTCCTGAAACACTGCCAAGTACTCTGAAGCTAAAATGCCGATTTCCTCTAACTGCTGTCTGGGGGACTTGAGTACCTGTTCTCACTCTTCCATCAGTTACTGGTTAAATCTGACAGGAGCAAGGAAGACCCAAGAAAAAAGCAGACAAGGTAGGTCGCATGACGTAAAATAGCACGTGGGGCCCTGTGTGGGGCAATAGGGCTCAGGTCTAGAAATTGAGGTCAGGATTCCAGCCTCAACTCTGTGATTAAGTTTTCTGTGTGACCTTGAGCAAGTGTCTTTCCCTTTCTGAGTTTTAGTTTCTTTCTCTGTAAAACAAAAGGCTGTTAAGAGGATTGAAGAAACCCAAGTGAATTACCTAGTGGAGCATTGGGCACATAGACGGTACTGAATAAGCAACTGTGATGATTTCCATCAAATGACAACAAATGATCATGGTCATTCTCAGGGGAAGTGGAGATGTGTGTGTCTCTGCCTTCTTCCCAAACAAATTCTAAAGCTTAGAAAATAAGGATTTATAATGAAGATGCTGAGACGACTTTCATTGGGAATGGCCTGGTTATAATAAGGTTGCCTTCCCAGGGGTAATCAAACACAATTGAAGAAGCAAAAACAGTGTGGCAGACAATTCCCATGAAAAATCTGAGGCGTTGGAGGCTGAAGCTGTGCTCTTTGCCGACAGCACAAAGGAAGATGCAAGGTCTGCACCACCAATAATGATGGAGCCCTTCTTACAGCATCATTTGGAAGGTCCCCTGTGACTCACCCCAAGGTGCTGCCACCCAGCCAGCTGCCCCCCACCCCCTGGAGGACTTCTAGTGAAGGGGAGCTATACCTCTGTGGCAAAATTAATAAAATTGAATTAAGCAGCTCACAGGGGAACTGCCTAATGTTTCCTGTGCTCAGCGGTGATGGCAATGAGATTATTTTACATCTTTCTTTATTAAAGAAGTTCCCAGTTGTATAAAAAATGAGCTCCATTATGGGGAGGTGCACTCGGCTCACATTCTAATTCCACATGCTGCCACTGTGGGTGGCCATTTATATTGGGAGGGTGAGGAGATGCGGCCACTCACTGGAGCGCTGTTCATCACAGTCTGGGAGAGGGACCAATTCAAGCCTGGGAAACTTTTGGTCCAGTTCACACGGCAGAGAGCAAGTCTGCACTAATTGCTGCCACTTATTGAGCACCTGGGGTCCACCAGCACCAGGTTAGGTATATCAAATATGTTATATGGCTTCTGCAGGAGGGTCTAAGGCTCAGAGGAGTTGCTCAAGGTTACACATGGCCCAGGTCCACACTTTCCACTTAGCACACTGCCTCAAAGTTCATGAGGGGCTGCTGGAGAATTCATTTGGGGGCTCAGTGAGGCTACAGAGAACAAAGACAGAGAGGCCTTCCTTAGGGAACTCCTGGAAGGCTGTTTCCCACATTAGACTATTGCTAGAGTTCTTGGCTGTTGAGAGAAGACAGGAAGCCTGGTTTTCTGGCTCTAGTGGTGTGATGTTGGATAAGTCACTTAATGTTTCTACATCTGTTGTGAGAACTTGACTATGAGACAGGGTGTCTATTCCATAGTCCTCACTATGTGGGTCTTGTAAAATCCCTTTTGCCCCTGTACCTTGGTGCTGCATGTGTAAAACGGGCTTAAATGAACTTCCTTTGCTGAAGAGCAGGGGGCAAGACAGTCCCAGCTGTATTGTATGAGGATGCTTCTGTGGTTTTTGGGAGTCAGAAACATCTGGCTCAGCTCAGCACGTCTCTACAGAGCACCTGTGGTCTCTGAGGTACTGTGCTGAAAGCCGGGGCTGCTTCCTCTGCTTTCACTCTCCCCATCACGTTCCTTCCCAAAGCTGGAGGGAAGAGAAGCTGGGCCAGTGGGCCTGGGGCAGAAGCCACATTCTACAGACACATGGGCGTGAGGCCGGGCAAGGGCTGGTTCAGGGGCACCCCCATACCCCAAAGCACTCTGAAATGCCAGACTACAGATGCCAACCCATTGGCATGACAACTACAGTGGGGATCATGCCTGAACAAGTGAAAACTATGGCTTTGGTTCCAAACAGTTAAATTGAATTTTTGGACATATTAGCAACAGTAATAACAATAATAGAAATAAGAACAGCAATAATACCAGTAGGTATGATTGACCACTTATTATGGGCCAGACTCTGTATGAGGTATTTCATATATTTTTTCTTTT
The DNA here is from genome assembly GCF_036850765.1 of Saccopteryx bilineata. NCBI lineage: Eukaryota > Metazoa > Chordata > Mammalia > Chiroptera > Emballonuridae > Saccopteryx > Saccopteryx bilineata. The sequence continues at coordinate 342,172,628 of NC_089490.1, read as the reverse complement.
CTTTTATCTTTTAATTTAGTGAGAGGAGGGGAGGCAGAGACAGACTTCTGCATGCGCCCCGACCGGGATCCACCCGGCAAGCCCACTAGGGGGCAATGCTCTGCCCATCTGGGGCCATTGCTCCATTGCAACTGGAGTGATTTTTTAGAGCCTGAGATGGAGGCCATGGAGCCATCCTTAGTGCCTGGGGCCAACTCGCTCCAATGGAGCTGCAGCTGCAGGAGGGAGGAGGAGGAGAGAGAGAAAGAAGCGAGAGGGGGAGGGGTGAAGAAGCAGATGGTTGCTTCTCCTGTGTGCCCTGACTGGGAATCAAACCCAGGACATCCACATCTAGGCTGACATTCTACCACTGAGCCAACCCAAGGTATATTTTTTCTGATCTTTGTAGCAACTTGTAAAATTGGTTTTATCTTCTTCATTTTCCTCATTTTAGAGATAATGAAATTGAGACTTTTAAGAGAAAATGGATTTGCCCCAATTCATTCAGGGAATAACAAAGGCTGAAAATCTGACTCAGGCCTGGCTAACATAAAAGCCAGCAATCTTGCCACATCACAATTGAAAAGATACATAAGACTCTTATTCCACGAGTTTCCTGCTTTCCTCCTTTTGCAAATGAGGAAACTGAGGGCTCATGAGAACATTCTCCCTCAGGGAAGTTTCAAGAACAAAACCCAGTTCTCCAGAATCCTCCTCATTCTCCCCCCCCCAGGACCCGGCCTCCAGAGGCGGAGACCTGCCTGGAGGCCCTGCTCACCCGCAGCCTGCGGCCGAAGACGGTGACCTGGCCCCGAGCCTGCTCCTTGCGCTGCCGCCACTCCACCAGGTTGAGGCCATTGTCGATGGGCAGAGTGACGTTCCTCTTGCCCACGGTGGGGTTGACAGTGCCAGCCAGCAGGTGGGGCTCTGTCTGCAGGGCCACCTCCATGCCGTTGGCCAGCAGCAGCCGCAGGGAGCCATCTGCCCCGATGTAGTAGCTGTTCCGGACCTGGTCTGAGGGAGAGGAGAGGGACAGACTTGGTTCAGAAAGGACAAGGATGGAGCGTGGGTGTGTATGACAGAGACAGTGCTGTAGGTTTTCAAATGAGTTTACTTTTCTGACTACAGAAACAAGCCATTATTATTGAAGAAACTAGGAAAATATATGGAGATCAGCCATCATCTCAATACTCCCCAGAAAACCACTATAAATATGATGGTATATCCCTAGATTTTAGGATATTTTTTAATATAGTCATAGCATAAAAAGTTGCTTGTAGAATTTTTCACTGATGATTGTATTGTTGAATATTTTTCAAGAAAGCTTTTGTTAATGAATGTGTTAGTATTCCATTGTATAGAAATACTATAATTGAACCAACCCTGAAACAGATTTCTGATTGTTGCCAGCTTTCATACTTACACAGAACACTGCAAATAAGTACATTTTAAACATTATGCTAAGTGAAAGAAGTCAGACACAAAAGGCATCATATTCTGTGAGTCCACTTGTATGAAATGTCCAGAACAGGCCAATTTATAGAGACAGAAAGTAGACCAGTGAGGAGACGGGAGAATGGGGAGTGACTGCTAATGGGTAAAGTTTTCCTCCTGGGAGTGCTAAAATTTTTCTAAAATTAGATAGTGGTAATAGTTGCATAACTTTGTATATATACTAAAAACCACAGAACTGTATACTTTCAAAGGTGAATTTTATGGTATGTGAATTTTATCTCAATTAAAAATATATTATTTTGGCTAAGTCAATGTATTCATTTTGGGTTATTTAATCAAAAGAGACTCCTAAAAGTAGGATTAGTAGAATGAAGGATTGAATGTTTTTAAGGCTCTTAATATACACTACGGTAACAAAGTTCTTTATAACAAGGTGAAAAATAACTTCAATACTTAAATCACTCACAGAATGTCAAATACATATGAGATTTAATATGTATATATGTTATGTAAAACATGTGTTTAAATCAAAACATATATATGTTTTAAATCATTGTCATTATATACATACAGATGCTCCCCAACTCACAATGGTTCTACTTAGGATTTTTTGACTTTATGATGGTGTGAAAGCAATATGCATAACAAATTACACAAGCTTTTTAATACTTTATTATACAATAGGCTTTGTGTTTGATAATTTTGCCCCAATGTAGGCTAATGTAAGTGTTCTGAGTACATTTAAAGTAGGCCAAGCTAAGGTATAATGTTTGGTAGGTTAGATGCATAAATGTATTTTCAATTTAGGATATTTTCAACTTACAATGGATTTATTGGGGTATAACCCCATCATAAGTCAAGGAGTATAAACACACACACACACACACAGATACACATATGAATGATGATAATTCAAAAGCACATCTGATTTTGAAATTTTATATCTGGCTAAAACATTTTAATTCAGATCTTTAGCTAAAAGGTGCTTCTGAAGAAAAGGTAAATTTCAGCTGTGAAATGTGTATGCTGAATTCTTTTCTATAAATGGAAATAACATCTCTGATCTTTACACTGCACTCCCCTGCCTTTTGCCCCTTCTTGGCTACTGCCTCTATGTGCACTACCCCTCTCTTCAGTAATGGTAGCGAAGTCCTTCCTTAAAGGCTCTGCTTAAATGCTATCTCTTCTCAGAAGCTTCCCCTGCCCCTCAGGTTAGAATGATTGCCTCCCCCTAGACACAGCTTAACCTCTCCATGGATTTCATCAGTGGTCTTGCAGATGAGGGATGTAGGGTTCGCCACCATTAATGACCAAATTCTCAAATACCTCAGTGCCTACTGTAAGGGGCACTATTGCACTGAGATTAAGAGCATGGGCTTTGGAGCCAGGCTGCCTGAGTTCACGTCCCAGCTCTGGCCCTCTCTTGCTCTAAGACCTTGGGGCTAATTCCTCCACCTCTCATGTCTCTGTTTGTCTATTTGTACACTGGTGGTAATAATTATACCCTTACCTCACAGGATTAAGTGATATTATGGATATGAAGATCTGAGGACACTGCTTGGCATATAGTAAGTGTTACATAAATTTTAGCTATTACTACTTTTATGAGATCGGCACTGTCATGTATCTAGTCATCTCTATCTCCACTACCCCATGCTACACACTCATGACAGTGGTCTTTTCTAGTATGATCATGATCCTTCAATAGCTCCCCATTGCCTTTAGATTAGTGGTAAAGGAAATGGGCTCTAGAGTCCATTTGTTTGGGCCCAAATACCACTGCTAGGTGTGTGACTTTGGACAATCTACTTAACCTCTCAGTGCCTCATGGCCTTCATTTGGAAAATGGGAGATATTAGTAATGCCTACTTCATCAGGTTTCTGTGAGGATTAAATAGCACTATGAATGTAAAACACCATGCTCCAAAATGTGAGTTATTATTGTTTTCATTGCATGTGCTCTCATTACATTTGCTGGACTGAACTAGATTTATTCCAGGCTATGATAAGCGATAAGGATGTAGTTTTGGTAGGAAACCCTCACTGAATCTCTCCTGCTAGAATAGCATCAAATCAGCCCCTCTCTTACCCATTTCCTCCTCCCTCCATTTCTCCCCCTTTCTCTCTCACACACAGAATTCTAAAATCTGCCTCAAATTTGCTCTGCATTATTCACTGACAATCTGTATTTTACTTCCTTTGAACAGTGAAAAAGCCTGTGTCAATTTGTCTTTTAAAGCTGTTTCTTGCTGAATCCACATACGTCCATTAATGGTGACTTTGGATGGAACAGCATCTGCAGAGGCCCATTGCAAACGATCCCCATTTAATGTGAGCTGTGACTTCCTAAGGCTGCTGCTCATTAGTAGCTACTTCTTATTTCTTCCCAGCTTTCAGACACAAGATGAAACCGAAAGAGCTTCTTGCAGAGGCTACTGAGGTGGCTGCAAAACTGAGCATCTGGACCTGGTATGAAGGGAGGAAAGGGAGCTGGGCAGAGGTACCAAAGAGGAAAAACAGGTGCCGTGTCTCTGGGATTCCAGTTTGTACTATTTCCTTCTCACATTTTAATAGTTCCGAAACTTCAATGTATCTTAAGTCCCTTGTGTAAATTTCAGGCAGTGTGTCCCCCACTCCCCTACTCTATCCCCTCTACCTAAAAAGTTGTTATTAAATGGATGGTATGTTTTAAAAACCGTTTTGATGACACTTTTGATGGTATTTTTAAATTCCAAAAAGTTGTCCAAATATAAGAGATGCTGAATTAACTTTATTTATTTAATTCAGTAGGAGAGGAAGGGAGGCAGAGAGACAGACACCCACAAGTGGGTGGACCGGGATTCACCCAGCAAGCCCACTAGGGGGCGATGCTCTGCCTATCTGGGGTGTTGCTTTGTTGTTCAGCATCCAAGTTCTTAGCACCTGAGGCAGAGGCCATGGAAACATCCTCAGTGCCTGGGGCCAGCTCGCTCCAATTAGCTATGGCTGCAGGAGGGGAAGGGAGAGAGAAAGAGAGAGAATGAGAGAGAGAGAGAGAAGAGAAGAGAAGAGAAGAGAAGAGAAGAGAAGAGAAGAGAAGAGAAGAGAAGAGAAGTGAGAGGTGGAGAAGCAGACAGGTGCTTCTTCTGTGTGCCCTGACTGGGAATCCAACCTGGGACATCCACACACTGGGCCGACACTCTACCACTGAACCAACCAGGCAAGGCCACATTACCTTTTGATAAAATTGCTTAAAGCCAGCTTAGAAGTATGGAGTGGGTAAGACAATTCTTAACCACAGGGAAGAAAACAAAATGGTCGAGCCATCAGTGGCCTTGCTGTCCCTCATCAGGCAGAAGCCTGGCTGGCTCAGAATTGGTATCTTCCTTGGGTAATAAACCAGCCAGAGCATAATTACCTGGATGTATTCCAACCCACTGCTACAGGTGCTTGGTGGCGAAGCTAACTCAGGGCTTAGTTTCTCTTTCTTTGACTGGGAACTGCGATTGCTCTTTCAGTTTTATTTGAGTTTATTAGGGTGACATTGGTTCACATAACCACACAGGTTTCAAGAATACAACTCAAATAAACATCATCTGCTCCCTGCATCATGTGTCCATCACCCCAAGCAAAATTTCTTTCCGTCCCCATTTCTACCCCCCTTTGCCACCTACATCTGCCCCCCGACCCCCTTTTGTTCCGTCTGTTTGTTGTCTTTGTCTATACGTTTTATATATATATAAAACATATATATATAATATATATGTTGTTTTTTTTTTCTTAATCCCTTTACCTTCTTTCATCCAGCCCTGAAACTCCCCTTCCCTCTGACAGCTGTGTGTTCTATGATTCTATATATTCATCCCTCTGATTCTATTTTGTTCATCAGTTTATTGTGTTCATTAGATTCCACATATAAGTGAGATCATATGATATTTGTCTTTCTCTGCCTGGCTTATTTCACTTAGCACAATAATCTCCAGATCCATCATGTTGTCATAAAAGGTAAGATTTCTATTTATTTATTTATTTATATTTTACGGTTGAGTAGTATTTCATTGTGTAAACGTACCACAGCTTTTTTACCCACTCATCTAGTGATGGACACTTGGGCTATTTCCAGACCTTCACTATTGTAAATAATGCTGCAGTGAACACAGGGATGCATATATCCTTTCAAATTAATGTTTCTGGTTTTTTTGGATATATTTCCAGAATCTCTGGGTCATAAGGCAGTTCCATTTTTAATTTTTTGAGAAAACTCTATACTGTTTTCCACAGTGACCACAACAGTCTGCATTCCCACTAACAGTGCACAAGGGTTCCCTTTTCTCCACATCCTCACCAGCACTTGTTTGTTGACTTATAGATGACAGCCATTCTGACAGGCCTGAGGCAATATCTCATTGTGGTTTTAATTTGCATTTCTCTGATGATTAGTGATGTTGAACTTTTTTTCATATGTCTATTGGCCATCTGTACATACTCTTTGTAGGAGTGTCTATTCAGGTCCTTTTCCCGTTTTGTAATTGGGCTGTTTGTCTTCTTGATGTTGAGTAGTATAAGTTCTTTATCAGATGTATCATTGGCAAATATGTTCTTCCACTCAGTGAGTTTCTTTTTAATTTTGTTCATGCTTTTTAGTTTGATCTAGTACCATTTGTTTTTTTTCCCTTTATTTCCCTTGCCCAAGGAGATGTATCAGCAAAAATATTGCTGTAAGAAATGTCTGAAATTTTATTGCCTATGTTTTCTTCTAGAGTTTTTATGATTTTGCGACTTACATTTAAGTCTTTAATCCATTTTAAATTTATTCTTGTATATGGTGTAAGTTGGTGGTCTAGTTTCATTTTTTTTTTTTTTTTTGCATGTTCTTTGAGCTTTTAAAGGCATAGGATTACATTAGGATGTAAAAAAGTTGTGAAACTATATAATTATTTTCTTATTGCAAATCAAATCAAACTGCTTGTTAATTGATTAGTTAACTAATCTGACAAGTACTTTCTGAGCAATACTATGTATCTAGCCCATTCTGGTCACTCTTTGTACGTTGTCTAAAGAGATGATCTGAGCAACCCTATGAGGCAAGCATTGTAAATCAGCCTCATTTCCCAGACTCAGAAACTGAGGCCCAGGGAAGAGTGACTCCATCCAATACTTACACAGGTAGGAACTGGTGCAGCAGGCTTGGGGGCCCCAGTCTGCCTATCCTAGAACTCCTGTTCTTTGCACTGCCCCGTACCATCTGACATGGCTTTAAGGTGCTTTCTTTTCCCAGAGAAGACAATTGAGAGCTATGGCAATGTGGCAGAGTCAGGACTAGAATGTGGGTGTCTGATTCTTAGCCCAAGGTTCTTTTACTGCTTTGTGTCAAAGCCTTTGGGAGTACAAAAGCCACGTGGGGGTGGGAGGCAGACCAAGCAATGCCTTTCCTGGTGATGCCTTTCTTTTTTCACGCTTACTGAGTCCAACAAAGCTGTAAGTTCCACTCTTAAGTCAGTACATCACATGCGAAAAATTGAGGCAGACAATTTACAGCAATGTTTTAGTAATGTGATTTAGCTGAAGCTATAAGATGAACTCATACCAGGAATTATGCCATGGATACAGAGAGTGTCTCCTCTATATAGAATCCTCGCAGAGACAGAAACCATTCTCACCTGAGTGCCAGGAAGGTCTTCTCCATGCCCAATTCTTTTCATAATTAGGTGTAATTACTCTGTCCTTGGTCCTCGCCTGCACCAGTGTGAGACTAAGTCTTTAATCTGAGAGCCATTAGAATGGCAGAACAGTGAGGTCACCTCGATTAGGAGCTAATGGATTCTCTACCCTTTGTTCTGATGATAATGGGATGAGACAATGAAATATTACTTTGAAGATTCTGGGAGTGAATTTACAGGGTTCAGGCTAGCGTGTTTTGCAAATTAGGTGGCAATACAGAGGGAAACCAGTTGTAAAGCTTTCCTGTTCTTTGGCAGCTGTATTCTTTTTCTTTCAAATTTATATATTTTTAAAATTTATTGATTTTAGAGAGAGAAGAAGGGAGGGAGGGAGAGAGAGAGAGATAGGAACATAGACCTATTCCTGTTTGTGTCCTGAATGGGGATCAAACCAGCAACCTCTGAACTTTGGGATAATGTTCTCACCAAATGAGCTAGGTGGCCAGGGCACAGCTGTTTTTTTATGTCATTCTTTTCCAAAGGGGTGTCTCTACCCCTCTGTCTCAAAGTCCCCCCCACCTGGCTTACCTTGCAGCAGTGTATAGAAGGCACCTGAGGCAGACAGGTTGGTGGTTATGGTGACATCATCTTTGCTGGAGGTCTCTACCTGGACATGCACTGAGCTGTCTGTATCACTTCGGAAACTGCTCACCTGGCCAGTAGGGAAGGTCACATTTGTCAGGCGGCCAAAGCTGTCGTACCTGAAAACCAAGGGGTGGTTCTGAGTAACAGAAATAAAAGGTGCTAGAGTTGGGATTTGGTATGTTCTACCTCATATCACAGTTTTGCATGTTCTGCTTTTGTTTCTGCTTGGATACATTTCCATGTCTCCTGCATCTCCTTGCACACAGTTTCCAGGGTTAAGGCTCTACTTGCTGATAACCAACTGCAGACAAATAACTTACCTCCCCGAGTTCTTCCTTCCCTAATTCCGTAAAGTAGAGATAATAAGCCCTGTCCTGCCTTTCTCCCAGGATTATTGTGAGGAACATGTGGAAGTGCCCTGTAGCTATAAACTAATACACTGCTCACAAAAATTAGGAAGTATTTCAAAAATGAATATGAAGTGACAATATACCCCCTACTCTTTGTGAGCAACCTATATACCCATGAAGGTTGAGATAATGGTGAGCATATGAGACTGCTGACCCAGGGTCTCAAAGTTGGGAGACTCCCTGAGCTGGTATGGGCAAACCTCATGCTTGAATACCCTCTCAATATCCCCAGGAACTGGTATAGAGATTTTACCTGAACAGCACTAGAGAGAGGGCTTCCCAGGAAGCCATTGATCCTGGGAAAAGGGGGCTCTGAATTCAAACCAGGACTCTGCTGCCACATAAGGAGGCTAAACAGATAGGCTCTTACAACCTCTTCCCCTCTAGATTTCACATCTGGCACTAAGCAGCTCTCACAACTCACAGCTTTGCTCTCGTGATTCATCTGAAGCATTATAATTGAATCATAATTTGTTTCCCCATTCTCCTGACAGTAATAAGAGAAATACCTACCGTTACTGAACACCTCCAGCATACTGGGTATGGTGCTATTCCCTTTACATACATTCTTTCATTGAATCCTCACAACCAGTCTACAAGGTGTACATTATCTCCCTTTTGGAGGAGGCTCAGGAATTGAGGCTCAGAAAAGTGAAGTCACCTGCTCAAGGTCACGCAGATAAGTGCAGTGGAGTAAAAATTTAAACTCAGCTCTCTCTGCTCCTAAGTCACCACTTGCTTCTCTGTCTTCAGTGAGCACTTCCGTACTATCTGCAAGTATCCACTGTGTGTGCTTGCCTAACTGCTGTGCAGTGGTTGGAAGAAATGCAGGGAGTAGGCTATTAACATTTTAGTTATTATTTTTAATTAGGGGAGGTTATCTGTGAAAGGGTAGGTTTAAATAGCCTTTTCGCACTTGTGTATGAATGGTTCTTCATCAGATGTCAACGTATTTCTTTTTGTTTCGTGAATTTGCATGTCGTCCTTCTGCAGGGACGTGCTCATCTCTGTATCATTTCAATGTTAGTGCATGTGCTGCTGAAGCAAGCACTAGAGGCCCATAACTCTGACTTCCATGTACTGAGTCTCCTCCCTGGACCTCTTTTATTTATTTAATTTAACAATTTTTTAAAATTTATTCATTTTAGAGAGGAGAGAGAGCGACAAAGCGAGCGAGAGAGAGAGAGAGAGAGAGAGAGAGAGAGAGAGAGCAGCGACAGAGAGAGAGAAGGGGGGAGGAGCTGGAAGCATCAACTCCCATATGTGCCTTGACCAGGCAAGCCCAGGGAGCGACCTCAGCATTTCCAGGTCGACCCTTTATCCACTGCGCCACCACAGGTCAGGCTCCTCCCTGGACCTCTTTTTCCTGCTTTGCTTTTACTATTGGAGTAAAGCTCGCTCCTGGGCCCCTGCAGGTTCTAAGAATGGTGCAATGAAAGGGCCTGAAGTTCAGGTCCATCCTGGCTCTTCTGTGATTCCTTCAGCTGGGCCTGGCTTCCTGTCTGGACCCCTGAATCCTGCAATGTCTGTGGTTTCAGGTGAGGCTTTGTAATGAGACCAGGTAGGCACCTGCTGAGCAATTTTCTGCCAAAGGTCAGACTTGGGTGCTGCGTGGATCCTGCAACCTGCCAACTCTTTCTGTCCCTGTGCCTGGTACTGATCACAGTGCTATTTACACTGAATGGTGACAGTCCCCGGCACAGTCGGCCACAAAGGAGGTATTGATAAAGGTCTTTTGAATGACTCGCCCCAGTCCTTGACCCAAGACTTACTTTGAGGAAAGGATGATGGGACTCTGGGAAAGTTAAATCTCTCTCTATTGCTAAGGCATGAGGAAGGGGACTGGAAGCCCTTTCCCAGGTGGTGAGCAATGCAGCGGTCTCTCCCACCTATCCCGTGCTGGGTTTGGAGGGGCAAAGCACGGGCTGCTCTCAGACCTTCCGGCTCTCCTACCAGCAGTGCAGGGCCTGGGGAAATCTGCTTCTGTCATCATTTACCATTTTTCCTTCTTAGTACTGACTCAGGTTCTTGTAAGAAATGGCCAGTCTGGCTGAGGGAAGGGTGACGGTGTGGCTTGAAACTGGACTGCAGTGTCAGATGCAGAGTGCCCGTCAGCGCGGGGTGCGGGGGTGGTTCTGAGAGGCTGCCGCTAGGAAGGAGGGTGCGCCCTGGGGCAAAGATCCGGAGTGTTTGTCCTAAGGCCCTTCTCACCTAGAGACCCGCTCAGAGCTCTGCTCCTTTTTACACTAGGAGAGGCTGGTGTTCTCTTTGACCCACCACGGCTGCTGGAAATTTGGACAGAAAGGAATTTCACACAAATGTTTACAGTCATTATCTCTTTGAAGTACAGGTGATTTTAATTGCTTATTTATACATGTTTTCTGTTCCCAAGATTTTCTATAATTAACATGATTACTTTCATCATCAGAATTGTTGTGACAGCACACAGGGAGCTTCTGACCATGGCCATCTTGGAGAAGAGGACCTTGTAAATTACCAGCGTTTATAGAGGGGTCTCATTATAGGACATCTGCCAATATCAACCTCTAGCCTTTTTCAATAAGATATTTCTAGGGTATCCCAAATTTCTAAGCCCAAAATCAAAACTCCCTAAAACTGGCTCTGCCCTTGTCATCTTTTTTATTTATTTATTCATTTTAGAGAGGAGAGAGGGGGGGAGAGAGAGAGAGAGAGAGAGAGAGAGAGAAAGAGAGGGAGAGAGAGAGAGAGAGAGAGAAGGGGGAGGAGCTGAAAGTATCAACTCCCATATGTGCCTTGACCAGGCAAGCCCAGGGTTTTGAACCTGCGACCTCAGCATTTCCAGGTCGACGCTTTATCCACTGCGCCACCACAGGTCAGGCCAGCTCTTGTCATCTTAAGTGCACCTGTGTGCTGTGAGTAAGCTGAGCCCTATCAGACCTTTAGTTGTTTTGTTTGTTTGTTTTTGTTTTTTGTATTTTTCTGAAATTGGAAACTGGGAGGCAGTCAAACAGACTCCTGCATGTGCCTGACTGGGATCCACCTGGCATGCCCACCAGGGGGCGATGCTCCGCCCATCTGGGGCATTGCTCCTCTGCAACCAGAGCCACTCCAGCGCCTGAGGCAGAGGCCACAGAGCCATCAGCGCCCGGGCCAACTTTGCTCCAATGGAGCCTCGGCTGCGGGAGGGGAAGAGAGAGACAGAGAGGAAGGAGAGGGGGAGGGGTGGAGAAGCAAATGGGCGCTTCTCCTGTGTGCCCTGGTCAGGAATCGAACCTGGGACTCCTGCACGCCAGGCCGACGCTCTACCACTGAGCCAACCGGCCAGGGCCAAGCATGCAGGATTCTTAAAAAGGAGGTTTAGAGTCTTATAAATAAGAATTGATAGAGAGATTATGGATGAAAGGTCAGATGTCACTTCAATACTACTTCTCACAAGGCCTTGCTCAAACGCCACCTTGTAAAGTCCTCCCTGGTCTCTCCTGAGAGACGTTGGCACAGCTCTTTCATAGAATGTGTGCCCTGTATTGAAATAGCTGATGTACAAGTTGTCTCCCACTTAGGCCTGGGAGTTCCTGAGTCAGGACAAGGCTGTGAAGTCAGAAAGCCAGGCTGGGAATCTGGATTCTACCACCTTCCAGCAAAGGGACCCTGGAGGACTGCATGCTTGGATCTGGAGAGCCTTCTTCCTGCTCTCCTGGAGAAGGGAGACCGTGATTCATTCATACTACCTTCTGCAGGACTTGACATACAGGAGACACATAATAAACATCTGCTGAATACACAAATACGGAAACAACTGCTTTCACTAAATGGCGCTTTAGCAATCTCTGTAGGCATCTCCCTAGAGTTGTCATCCCCAACACAGAAAGAGGCTTCGCATAAAGGAAGACAATTGTAATTATTATTGAAGGTAGCCTGTAATACATAATTAAATTGAGCCCGAAGATGATACAATGAAAAGGCCCTATGCCTTCAAGATCTGGTTTTCATTTTCTACGAGATGGTTGAAAAACAGTAATTTCCACTCCTCACATTTTCCATTAGAAGGACTGAATGTCTCAATTAAATGAACATCAAATAGAACAGCCAATTTATAGACTTTTCTTGTCTCTTATTCATGCATTGCGGTGCCTTCCAGAGCTTGAGAAATGCCACTGGATCTCTCAGCTGCCTGATAGGCATCTGTGATGATCCCATCCGATCACTGCTGCTTCTGTCTCTGCAGGTAGAACTGGAGCTGCCCATTCTCGAGACCTTCAACACCTTTGCCCTGTGGCCCTCTTTGTGGAGCCATTTCTCTTCCTGCAGCAGAGCAGCCAAGAGCCAGGGGCCAGCGCTGCCCAGCAAGGGGGAGGAGGACAGTTCTGTGTGCTCTCTGGATTCCAAGTGGCTGCTACAGATCCTGGTCCTGTGATAGGGTGACTTCTGGACAACGGTTTAGGTAAGTCTGTGGTGGCTTTACTGAAAGTACTGGCAAACACCCTTCCTCTAACCGAGAGGAGTGAAGGACAGTGTTGGTGGGGGGAGGTCCTTGGAGCCAGACGGTCGAGGCTGTGGATCCTGGCTCTGAACTTGCCAGCAATGCGACTCTAGAGGACGGGCTCTCTGTTCTGTTCTCCTGCTAACCATCAGCTCCCACCACAAATGATATTATCTCAGGCAGGTTTTATAACCTAACCTCTGGGAGCCTCTAGTTGTCCTCTATAAAATGAGGATAATAATACCTGTCTTAGACAGAGACTATCAAGATCAAACAAGGTAACATATTTAAAATAAAATGCAAATGCTTACCAGGGCCCTGCAGGGCCCAGTGGGACTAGACTCTCACCGCCCCCCCCCCCCCCCACACACACACCAGGGAAGGGATTTTGTGTGGTCACTAATGTATCCCCAGAACTTAGAAAAGTGTCTGGCAGGTGCTCAATAATGTAAATAAATGAATCGATGTTGGTTGAAAGACATGTTCCTTCCTGCTTCTCTTTACAATTCCATTTTGAACCCTGCTCTTCCACACCTCCTGCATTCCATTGCATCTGCTTCTGTTCTGCAAACATGCCAAGCTCAAACATGCCAAGCTCAAGAGGCTTGGGGTGCTCTCACACATTGTTCCGCTTGCTGGGAGTGCTCTTACCTCCAATCTTGGTATGGCTGGTCCCTTTCATTATGTATGTATGTATGTATGTATTTATTTTGCATGAGAGCCAGAGAGAGAGCCAGAGAGAAGGACAGATAGGGACAGACAGGAAGGCAGAGAGATGAGAAGCATCAATTTTTCATTGTAGCACCTTAGTTGTTCATTGATTGCTTTCTTATATGTGCCTTGACCAGGGGCAGGGGACACAGCAGAGCAAGTGACCCCTTGCTCAGTCCAGGGACCTTGGGCTCAAGCTAACAACCTTGGGCTTCAAGCCAGTGACCTTTGGGCTCAAGCCAGTGACCATGGGGTCATGTCTATGATCCCACCCTCAGTCCAGCAACCCTGCACTCAAGCTGGTGGCCCCCCTCAAGCTGGTGAGCCCATGCTCAGGCTGGATGAGCCTGCACAAAAGCTGGCGACCTTGGGGTTTTGAACCTGGGTCCTCTACATCCCAATCCGTCATTCTATCCACTCCACCACGGCCTGATGAGGCTGGTTCCTCTCATTATTCATGCTTTAGTTAGAATGTTATCACTTCAGGCCTTCCTGGTCACCCTTTCTGAAATAGATAGGTCCTGCCATCTCTATCACATCATTTTATTTTATTGTCTTCATTATACTTATTATATTGTTCATGTCTTTACTTATGTGTTGTCTGTCTCTTCCTACTAGAATATAAGCTCCATGAGAAGAGGGACCTTATCTGCATTCTCAGTGCCTCGGCGAGTATCCAGCATATAAAAGTTACTCAATATATTTTTCTTGGATGCTGAAATGAATGAATGAATGAATAGTAGATGTTGTTTTTTTCAAGATCTAGATTGAGAATAACAAAGAACTCCACACTTTTAACTCTGAACTTCCATATGAGGAAGGGAATAGAGCAGGGGTCTCCAAACTTTTTACACAGGGGGCCAGTTCACTGTCCCTCAGACTGTTGGAGGGCCGGACTATAAAAAAAACTATGAACAAATCCCTATGCACACTGCACATATCTTATTTTAAAGTAAAAAAACAAAACAGGAACAAATACAATATTTAAAATAAAGAACAAGTAAATTTAAATCAACAAACTGACCAGTATTTCAGTGGGAACTATGCTTCTCTCACTGACCACCAATGAAAGAAGCGCTCCTTCAGGAAGTGCGGCGGGGGCCGGATAAATGGCCTCAGGGGGCCACATTCGGCCCGCGGGCCGTAGTTTGGGGACCCCTGGAATAGAGTATCATTTTGGTACCAAGAACCATACTTATAACCATCTTTGAGGTAGGCATTATTATTGTCATTTTACAATTGGTGAAGCTGAGGCTCAGAAAGGAGAGGTAACTAACTTAAGATCACACAGCTAGCAGAAGAATATAGATTCAAAGTAAGGCTGAGTTCTTTCATCAGGCTTCCCATAAAAATGATGCTGTTTCAAATCAAAACCTTTGTGTTTATCACTATGTTAAAGAAAATACTGTGCTTGGAAATCTCAGTCAAGGTGATTGACAGCTTTCTCTTCCAGATGCTTTGCTTTGATACCACAGTAACTGACTCTTCAGTGATACCAGCCCCCATTCGGGTATATGATGGGGGTGGCCAGATGATTGGCTTTTCATTATTTCCTTCCACTGACTCTTTTTCACTCAATTTTCCCAAAGTATCTTTGGAGCTCAGGGAAAGAAAACACATAAAAAATTGATACGGTTGCTGTGAACTTGGCTCTCAGAAGAGGACCACTAAAGGGTATCTTCACACACGCTGCAAGGCTTTCTTCTTCACACTCAATACTTAATATCTCAAGCCTCTTAACTCTGCACAGCTGTGGAGAAAAAATGCCAAATTGCCTCTCTGATACTAACTTCTGATGATTGGGACTTTTTGGTTGGAAAATAGGATTTAATTTTTTTTTTTTTTTTGTATTTTTCTGAAGCTGGAAACGGGAAGAGACAGTCAGACAGACTCCCGCATGCGCCCGACCGGGATCCATCCGGCACGCCCACCAGGGGCGATGCTCTGCCCACCAGGGGGCGATGCTCTGCCCCTCCGGGGCGTCGCTCTGCTGTGACCAGAGCCACTCTAGCGCCTGGGGCAGAGGCCAAGGAGCCATCCCCAGCGCCAGGGCCATCCTTGCTCCAATGGAGCCCTGGCTGCAGGAGGGGAAGAGAGAGACAGAGAGGAAGGAGGGGAAGCAAATGAGCACCTCTCCCATGTGCCCTGGCCGGGAATCGAACCCGGGTCCCCCGCACGCCAGGCTGACACTCTACCGCTGAGCTAACCAGCCAGGGCTAGGATTTAATTTTAAAGAGTTTCATGTATGATTGTCTCAAACACCACCATCATCAACAAGAATAGCCCATGCACACAATTAGTTCCCTTGGTGTCAGGTCACTATAATAGATGGTGTCACTACATTGTCAGTTCCTCCAAAACTGTATCAGAACCAGGATAGTTTTTGGCTTCTGCAATAGGAACTAATACTTCTTGCCCATTTCCCATAGAATTAAGTCTCAAAAATGAATTTTAGCCTTCAGTATTTCTAAGGTCTGGCTCACTCCACACTATAGGTCTTATTTCTCACTGATGATGTACTTGAGACAGTGACTCTAGTAGAAAGTGCATCTGGTGGAAAGGACTCAGGTAGATTTGGATTGAATCCTGGCTCTGGCACTTATGTATACAATGTTACAGAGCCAGGAGGTGTCTGTGCTGGTTATTCTCTGTTCTCTCCTCAGATCCATTCTGTGTCTTTCACTATGCCCAGAAGAGCTGACCCTCACAGACTACATCGCTGGGGGTCATCTTGCTGGCTTGCTTCTGGTTGGATTCAGTCAATGGTAGTCACTGGTACAAGAGACTGGAGACCGAGAGATGTTTTTCTTTCTCCCATCTTCTTCAGTATCATATATTTTTTTTAAGATTACTTTTTTTTTTAATTAAAAAATTTTTTTTTTATTTATTCATTTTAGAGAGGAGAGGGAGAGACAGAAAAAGAGAGAGAGAGAGAGGAGAGACAGAGAGAGAGAAGGGGGGAGGAGCTGGAAGCATCAACTCCCATATGTGCCTTGACCGGGCAAGCCCAGGGTTTTGAACCGGCAACCTCAGCATTTCCAGGTCGACGCTTTATCCACTGCGCCACCACAGGTCAGGCCAGTATCACATTTCTAATTGTGGCTGCATCTGTCCGTAATCTTCGCTTCTCTCAGATGGCTTTTCCTTCCTAGTTACAGCTCCCACTGAGATTCAGTAACAATATCCTATTCCTTTCCTGCTTTGCCCTTCAGCCTGATGGTTGATCATGGTTGTTCACTGTGTTCAGTGCCTGGGTGCCTCATCATCTTTTCTTGGTTCCCTTTTTCCTGCCTATTCCTCTATAGCATTTCTTTATCTAAAAGAAATTTTTGTTGGGTATAAATTCTGGGTTGACAGGTTTTTTTTTTTTTTTTTTTTAAGTTCAATACTTCTGTATTCTAGCTTGCATGATTTCTAATGAGAAGTTTGCTGTAATTCTTTGTTCTGTGTGAAATGCCTTTTTTCCTTCCTGGCTGACCTCATGATTTTCTATTTTTTCTTTTGTATGCAGCAGTTTGATTATATTCCTAGGTATGTGTGTTGTGTGTGTGTGTCTGTGTGTTTATTTCTGAGCTTTTTGGGATCTGTGGTTTGGTGTTTGTCATTACTTATGGCTAATTCTCAACCATCAAGTCCTTAAATATTTCTTCCACCTATTCTTTCTCTCTTCTCCTATAATTCCAACTACATGTGTAGTAGATGAGCTGATATTGTCCCCAAGCTCTTGGATACCAAGTTCTAAATTTTTTCCACTTGTTTTATTCTTTGTGTTTCAGTCTTACTAATTTCTTTCTTTTCATTTGTTTGTTTGCTTTGGAAGGCTTGTACTTTTATTTTCATAATTTGGTTGCTGTTCCACAATTTCATTTCAACTTGGTAGTGTGCATTTCTTTTTCAGTGTTAGACAAAATGTCTGTCTCAAGGTTTTTTGTAGGACATTTAATAATTTGTCATTTTTCTATTACAACAGTAGCTATAATTTCAGTTTATTTTGAAAACAAGAGTGACGTCAGAGAAATGGCACTGTGAGGAGCACTACCCTTAAATCTCCCCAAAATTTCAACAAGTTCTTCAACCAGAGACAGAAAAATCTATTCTTGGAGCGTCTGGAAGTCTCATACACTGAAAACAAAGGTATGATTGAGTGAAAAATTGGGTAAATATATAATCAACCCTGTAGGAAATAAGATGGAGAAAGGAACACTCTGCCTTCCTCACTAACCTGAGCAAGGGCTGCTTTCACTTGGAACTGAGAGAGAATGGGGGTTAAGGGTGTGGAGGGAGCCAGGCTGCAGCATAGACATCCAAGCCAAGGAAAGAGTGTGCCTGCGGCGACTCAGCCAACCGAGCTAACGCCCGCACCGGACCCCAGCAAAGACGATTGAGCAGAAGCTGCCATTAGCTCTGATATCCTGGTTGGTGAGCGCGGATAGTGTGCAAGAGGTTCCTCCTAGCACCTCGGGAGTGGGTGCCCGTGTTCCCGGACATAGGGGCAGGGTCAGAGGCCTTTGCATGGGCTGTGACCAGAGTTGCGGTGTGGTCCCTGCACCCTGAACAGCGGCGTGCACGGGGAGTGCGAAAGCGAACTTCCCTACGCCTGAACTTCTCTGGGTGGGAGGGGCGCCTCACCCAGCCATTCAAGCTAACATCCCCAAGAAGAAAAAAAAATAAAAGCGTTAGGGGGAGGGGAATGCAAGCAGCTTGCAGTCTGTCTCTGGAGCAGATCTGCGGATCCAATCACTGAAATTAGCTTAACCCACAGTCTGCTCACCTCCCAACTGACCTACATGGCTCTAACTGACAAGATCTCTCTCAGTTCAACAATCTAAGACAAGAGGCGTGATATTTTTTAGTGCCTCTTGCTATACACATAGGGGTGGGGGCAACTTCTGATTGGCAGAGCTTTCATACTCAGGGCTATATGTTAAAAAGAGGGAATTGGCAGTTTTTAAGACCTCCTGTTCTGCAGGCAGCGACTAGGGCATCTTCTTCCCAGCCAAAACATATTACAAAGTGCAAAAAGCCTGAGGAGAGTGGTCCCACAGAGTGCTGAGGCATACTGGACATGCCTGGAGGCTTATAGAAAGGCACCTTGAGAGCAATTGGCTCCCAGCCCCGCCTGATTACGCTGGCGGCTCTGACTGAGAGAGCCTTACCCAGAGCCCTGCGCAGAGTGGGGATAGAGTGGAGATTTGCCAGCTCTTTGAGCCTCTTACTCTCCAGGCAGAGGCAGTGGCAACCTCATAGGTGGATCATCAGGCTGCTAATTCAGGAAGGAGAGACTAGCAGAGAGGCTCCAGGAAAACAAACTCTCTCATTGTCGGAGCCTGCAAATGCTAACAAACCTTGACTACCAACAAGACTGAAGGCTAATATATGACATCACCATAGAGACTTATCAACTGCAAATCTCTACCTAAGCGTGCCACAGGGGCAGAGCCTGAGGTAAAGAGTCACTGACCAGGAAGAGGGAGAGGAAAGAAAAAGCAAAAAGATAACCTCTCAAAATCAAGAAAAATCCACAGACTTTATAACTTTTTCCATATTTTTTTTGTTTCTTTCATCTTCTTGTCTTTATTTTTATTTTTTCTCTTCCATCTTGGTTCATTTATTCTCTGCCCATCTTATTCTTTCCCCTTCTTGAACTACACTACCCATAAGTGTTACATCTCTCATTTTCTTTCTTTTCTTCTTCCTTTCTCTCTATGAGGGTTACACTCAAAAAACCCTTAACTCTCTCTCTCTCTTTTTGTTCTTATTTCTTCTTTCCCTTTTCCCCTTTTTCTTCTTTCTCCCTTTCTATTAGTTTCTTCTTTTCTCCTTTACTTTTCCTCTCATTCAATCCTCAATCACGAACAAATTATTTTATTTGGGACTCAAATTTTTTTTCTTTGTGGCATTTTGGGTGCTTTTGACTTCACTTTTTAACTCATTAGCATTCCTTCCAACCGTGGCTCTCCATTCTATCTAGTTTTTGCTCCACTTAATACAATAGTAATGTTTTTTCCCTTTTCCCTGTTTCCCTCTTATCCCTCTCATTATATCTCTTAGTCAACCATCACTTACAAGCAAATCATTTTATTCTTGATGCAAATATTTTCCTTTTTGCATTTTGTGTGTCCCTACCTCCTTTTTTTTGCCCTTTTATCACTTCTTCCCAACTCAGGCCCTCCATTATAGGTAGTTTTTGTTCCATTTAGCACAATATAATTCACAGTTCATCACAATATTTTCTCAAGGAGGAGGGGAGAGGAGAAGAAAAAAAGAGGAAAATAATAAATTTTCTTTTTTTCTTTCCATTTTTCTTCTTTTTTTACTTTTTATTCTTTATTAATTCTCATTAGTGCTATCAACAAAACCACCCTCAGATGCCATTAAGGAAAAGGAAATCAAATATCATGGATACAAAAGACAGAGATGTAGCACAGATAGATGAGGAAAAATCTATGGAGAAAAAATTTAATATATTGGAAACCTTGGAGCTAAATGACAGAGAATTTAAAATAGAAATACTAAAAAATACTCAGAGATATACAAGAAAACACAGGCAATTTAGGGAGCTCAGAAAACAACTCAACGAACACAAAGAATATATTACCAAGGAAATTGAAACTATAAAAACAAATCAAACAGAGATGAAAACTCAATTCATGAACTGAAAAACGAGGTAACAAGCTTAGCTAATAGAACAGGCCAGATAGAAGGTAGGATTAGTGACATAGAAGACAAGCAACTTGAGGCACAACAGAGAGAAGAAGAGAAAGACTCAAATTTAAAAAAATGAGAAAGCCCTACAGGAACTGTCTGATTCCATCAAAAAGACTAACATAAGAATAATAGGTATATCAGAGGGAGAAGAGAGAGAAAATGGAATGGAGAACATACTCAAACAAATAATAGACGAGAACTTCCCAAGCCTGTGGAAAGAACTAAAGCCTCAAATTCAAGAAGCAAACAGAATTCCAAGTTTTCTTAACCCTAACAAACCTACTCCAAGGCACATCATAATGAAATTGGCACAAACCAACGACAAAGAAAAAATTCTCAAGGCAGCCAGGGAAAAGAAGAATACAACATATAAAGGAAGGCCTATTAGATTATCATTGGATTTCTAAGCAGAAACTCTACAAGCTAGAAGAGAGTGGACCCCAATATTTAAAGTCCTGAAAGAGAGGAACTTTCAGCCAAGAATACTATACCCATCAAAGCTATCCTTCAAATACGAAGGAGAAATAAAAACATTCACAGATACAGAAAAGATGAGGGTATTTATCACCAGAAAACCCCCACTCCAGGAGGTTTTCCAACAAGATACAAAGAACAAAACAAAACAAAAATACAAGTAAAAGCTCCACCAAGAACACAATAAAACCAAATTTAATCTGTGACAACAAAAACAAAAAAAAAGGGGGAGAGGATGGAGATTAACAGTAACAAAGGATGATGGAGTGCAGAAGCATTCATAAGATAGTGTACTACAATGAACATGGTAGGTATCCTTTTCATTACTTAATGGTAACCACCCTTGAAAAAACCACCACAGAAGCACATGACTTAAAAAAGGTAGCAACAGAGGAAAGAAGTATGGAATACAACCAAACAAAAACAAATGATAGAAAAACAAAAGAGAAGAATCAAACAAGATACAAAACTAACAGAAAGCAATTATAAAATGGCAATAGGAAACCCACAAGTGTCAATAATTACACTAAATGTAAACAGATTAAACTCACCAATAAAAAGACACAGAGTAGCAGAATGGATTAAAAAAGAAAATCCAACTCTATGCTGCCTACAAGAAACACATCTAAGCAACAAGGATAAAAACAAATTCAAAGTGAAAGGCTGGAAAACAATATTCCAAGCAAATAACATCCAAAAAAAGCAGGTGTAGCAATACTCATATCTAATAATGCTGACTACAAGACAGCAAAAGTACTCAGAGACAAAAATGGTCATTTCATAATGATTAAGGGGACGCTGAATCAAGAAGACATAACAATTCTTAATATATATGCACCAAACCAAGGAGCACCAAAATATATAAGACAGCTACTTATTGACCTAAAAACAAAAACTGACAAAAATACAATCATACTTGGAGACCTCAATACACCGCTGACGGCTCTAGATCGTTCATCCAAACAGAAAATCAATAAAGATATATGGCCTTAAACGAAACACTAGAGCACCTGGATATGATAGACATCTATAGGACATTTCATCCCAAAATAACAGAGTATACAATTTTCTCTAGTGTACATGGAACATTCTCAAGAATTGACCATATGTTGGGCCACAAAAATAACATCAGCAAATTCAGAAAAATCGAAATTGTACCAAGTATATTTCCTGATCATAAAGTCTTGTAACTAGAATTCAACTGCAAAAAAGAGGAAAAAAACCCCACAAAAATGTGGAAACTAAACAACATACTTTTAAAAAATGAATGGGTCAAAGAAGAAATAAGTGCAGAGATCAAAAGATATATACAGACAAATGAAAATGACAATACGACATATCAGAAGCTCTGGGATGCAGCAAAAGCAGTGATAAGAGGGAAGTTTATATCACTTCAGGCCTATATGAACAAACAAGAGAGAGCCCAAGTAAACCACTTAACTTCACACCTAACGAACTAGAAATAGAAGAACAAAGACAACCCAAAACCAGCCGAAGAAATGAAATAATAAAAATCAGAGCATAAATAAATGAAATAGATAACAGAAAAACTATAGAAAAAATTAATAGAACAAGGAGCTGGTTCTTTGAAAAGATCAACAAAATTGATAAACCCCTGGCAAAACTCACCAAGAAAAAAAGAGAAAGGACTCATATAAACAAAATCCAAAATGAAAGAGGAGAAATCACCACAGACATCATAGATATACAAAGAATTATTGTAGAATACTATAAAAACTATATGCCACCAAATTCAACAATCTAGAAGAAATGGATAAATTCCTAAAAGAATACAACCTTCCTAGACTGGGTCATGAAGAAGTAGAAAGCCTAAACAGACCAATTAGCAGGGAGGAAATAGAAAAAACTATTAAAAACCTCCCCAAAATAAAAGTCCAGGCCCAGATGGTTCTACTAGTGAATTCTATCAAAAATTCAAAGAAGACTTGGTTCCTATTCTACTCAAAGTCTCCCAAAAAATTGAAGAAGCAGTACTACCAAACACATTTTATGAGGCCAACATAACCCTCATACCGAAACCTGGCAAGGATGACACAAAAAAAGAAAACTACAGACCAATATCTCTAATGAATACAGATGCTAAAATACTAAACAAAATATTAGCAAATTGAATACAACAACATATTAAAAAAATAATACATCATGATCAAGTGGGATTCATCCCAGAATCTCAAGGATGGTTCAATATACGTAAAGCAGTTAACATAATACACCATATCAACAAAACAAAGAATAAAACCCACATGATCTTATCAATAGATGCAGAAAAGGCATTTGATAAAATACAACACAACTTTATGTTTAAGACACTCAAAAAAATGGGTATAGAAGAAAATATCTCAACATGATAAGGCTATATATGATAAACCATCAGCTAACATATTAAATGGCATAAAACTCAGGACTTTCCACCTTAAATCAGGAACAAGACAGAGTTGTCCACTCTCTCCACTCTTATTTAACGTGGTGCTAGAAGTTCTAGCCAGAGCAATCAGACAAGACAAAGAAATAAAAGGCATCTATATTGGAAAAGAAGAAGTAAAGGTATCACTTTTTGCAGATGATATGATCCTGTACATCAAAAACCCCAAAGAATCCACAAAAAGATTACTAGAAACAATAAACCAATACAGTAAGGTCACAGGATTCAAAATTAATATACAAAAGTCCATAGCCTTTCTATATGCCAACAATAAAACATTAGAAACCGAACTCAAAAAAATAATCCCCTTCATGATTGCGACAACAACAAAAAATACCTAGGAATAAACATAACAAAGAATGTAAAGAACCTATATAACAAAAACTACAAAGCATTGTTAAGGGAAATCGAAGAAGATACAATGAGATGGAAAAATATTCCTTATTCTTGGATAGGAAGAATAAATATAATCAAAATGGCCATATTACCCAAAGCAATATACAAATTTAATGGAATTTCCATCAAAATTCCAATCACATTTTTTACAGAAATGGAACAAAAAAATCACCAGATTTATATGAAAAAATAAAAAATCCCGAATAGCCAAAGCAATCCTAAGGAAAAAGAATGAAGCTGGGGGCATTACAATACCTGACTTCAAACAATATTATAGGGCCACAACAATCAAAACAGCATGGTATTGGCAGAAAAATAGACACTCAGACCAATGGAACAGAATAGAAAGTCCAGAAATAAAATCACATATATGTGGTCAAATAATTTTCAATAAAGGGGCCAACAACACACAATGGAGAAAAGAAAGCCTCTTCAACAAATAGTGCTGGGAAAACTGGAAAGCCACATGCAAAAGAATGAAACTGGACTACAGTCTCTCCCCCTGTACAAAAATTAACTCAAAATGGATCAAAGATCTAAACATAAGACCTGAAACAATTAAGTGCACAGAAGAGGACATAGGTACTAAACTCATGGACCTGGGTTTTAAAGAGCATTTTATGAATTTGACTCCAAAGGCAAGAGAAGTGAAGGCAAAGATAAATGAATGGGACTACATCAGACTAAGAAGTTTTTGCTCAGCAAGAGAAACTGACAACAAAATAAACAGACAGCCAACTAAATGGGAAATGATATTTTCAAACAACAGCTCAGATAAGGGCCTAATATCCAAAATATACAAAGAACTTATAAAACTCAACAACAAACAAACAAGCAATCCAATAAAAAAATGGGAAGAGGACATGAACAGACACTTCTCCCAGGAAGAAATACAAATGGCCAACAGATATATGAAAAGATGCTCATCTTCATTAGTTATTAGAGAAATGCAAATCAAAACTACAATGAGATACCACCTCACACCTGTTAGATTAGCTATTATCAACAAGACAGGTAATAGCAAATGTTGGAGAGGCTGCGGAGAAAAAGGAACCCTCATTCACTGTTGGTGGGAATGTTAAGTAGTACAACCATTATGGAAGAAAGTATGGTGGTTCCTCAAAAAACTGAAAATAGAACTACCTTATGACCCAGCAATGCCTCTACTGGGTATATACCCCAAAAACTCAGAAACATTGATACATAAAGACACATGTAGCCCCATGTTCATTGCAGCATTGTTCACAGTGACCAGGACATGGAAACAACCAAAAAGCCCTTCAATAGATGACTGGATAAAGATGTGGCAGATATACACTATGGAATACTACTCAGCCATAAGAAATGATGACATCGGATCATTTACAACAAAATGTTTGGATCTTGATAACATTATACGGAGTAAAATAAGTAAATCAGAAAAAACCAAGAACTGCATTATTCCATACATAGGTGAGACATAAAAACAAGACTAAGAAACATGGACAAGAGTATGGTGGTTATTGGGTGGGGGAGGGCAGAGGAGGGAGAAGGGAAGGGGAAGGGGGAAGGGCACAAAGAAAACTAGATAGAAGGTGTCAGAGATCAATCTGACTTTGGGTGATGGGTATGCAGCATAATTGAATGACAAGATAACCTGGACATGTTTTCTTTGAACATTAAAATTAATAAAAATTTATATAAACAAAAAGAAAACAAGTCTAGAGTTTACTTGAATTATACTTATAATTTTGAACATTGCTTAAAAATGGGTGCTTGTTATTATATGTGATGTATATCTCAATAAAGCTGTTATATAACAAAAAATAAGTGCTGTAAGTAGTTGATCTTGACCACTTGGAGCTTATATCACTGCAAGCAGATATCCAAAAAGAAGCCATCATTCAAATGACTTGAATTATATATATATATAAATATGAACTAAAAATATTTCTGTTAGATCTGAAGTTAACCTAAAGCAGTCTTTTTGATAGCTAGTGCAATTTGTTCACTCTTTTGTTTGACATCAGAATTATTGTTTGAGAAATTCGGTAATTTCTAGTGACCCGTCTTTCCTCACCTGTGTCAGGTCTACTGCTAAGCCCATCACAGGCATTCTTCATCTCTGTAACTATGTTTGTTTCTAGCACTTCCATTTTATCTCTTAAGAGTTTCCATTTCTCTGCTGAAATTTTCCATCTGATCTTGTATGTTTTTCATCTTTTCCAGTACAGCCTTTAATATAATTATAGTTCTTTCAAAATTCCTGAAAGAGAGTTTTAACCTCTGCATTATATCTGAATGTGGTTCTGATGATTCCTTTGTCTTCTGGGAATGTGTTGCTTTTTTCTCCCAATTTTGCATGTTCAGTTGAAAGTGTTACATCTTGTACAGCGCAGTAGACACTGAGGTAACAGGTTGTATGCCTGAAGATGCATATGAGTTTTCTTCTGCTAGGATTTTAGTGAGGGTGTATGAGTCACTTTATAGATAGAGTTTGGACTGACTAGGAAGTTTTTGTTCCTATAGCTAACCTTAGTGCATTACAGGCTTTAAATTCTTTTAACTATGTTGTGTTTACGGTGCAAAAAATTATTTTTCTTCAATGTTGACTTCATCCTCAGCTTTAGGTTCCCTTTTTGCGCTGCCCCTTAAGGGGGGGGTCTCTTGTCCCTTTCTTATCTTTCCTAGTTCTGTTTTGCTTTTCACTGTTGTGTTTAGCTCTTTAGCTAGTGGTAGGGGTTGGTGAGCCTGAGAGAGCTCTCAATTGCTCTGATTAAGTCTCATTCTTCTGAGGACTCATGTGTCCTTGAGTCTCAGGAGTGTGGCCTCTTCAGTGCTCCTGCCCCTTTTCAGGCTATAATTCTGGGTCCATTACAGATTACTCCCCTCCCAGAAGAAGTTTTAAAAAATGTTTTCTTCTCTCATTCAGTTATAGAAGGTTTCCACCAGTGCTTAAGGAGGATAGTGTTGCCCTTCTCTCCCCAGATTAAGGCTTTTGGTCCACATGGGAATAAGGTGAGAAGAGTCTGACTGCAGCAGGCAGGTACTTATGCCCTCTCCCAGCAACAGCTGTACCTCCCCCCCTCCCCCAGGCATACAAGGGACACTTTCAGAAATCTTTTTGTACTCTCTTTTGAGAATACCTGGTGAGGTTTGAGGAGAATAGTTCTGAAGAGAATGTGGACTCTCCTAATTTCTGAAGCCTCCAAGGGCTTCATACTCTCTTGCCAATATGTACTTAGCCTTTGTATATTCACCAACAGCCTAGCTGAACTCTTGTTACTGGTAACGAGTGGCATTTACCCAGGTAAGTTAGTGCTCACATCTTGTCTTTCTCTTCAGGAGTCTGTCTCCTGTTGGATTTGGTCAGTTTATTGCCTTGTGAACTCAGAGAAGGAGTTCAAGAAAAACTTATGAATTTACCCTTTGTCTGGTTTATTTTCTTTGTAAGGTTGGGAACAATGCTCTTTCTAGCTCTTATATCCTCAGCAAAACCCAAAAGCCAAGGCTCTTCATCTGAACCTTTTGAGTTGAATTCTATACCCTGCTGGGAGCAATGATAGTACTGAAGCTGGGATTCGAATCTAGTATCCTTCTAACCACAGCCTAGTCTTTCTTCCTTCTATCTCCTTTCCCTCCTGAATTTGTATTTCATTCATAAGATATTTATTGAGCACCTACTAGGTGGCAAGCTCTAAGCTTGCTACAGAGATAAATCAGTCTGGGAGAGTCTCACAATAGTTAATGTGAGAATAACTATGACAGGGGCTCTCATGAGAGGCCAGAGCCACTTCTCCCTATGGAACTTGGAGAAACCGATTGCTCATGCCTACTCCGCAAGCCAATTTTGGAACCTGCCTCACACTCATCAGGCCATTGTCTTAGCTATCGAATGCCATCTGCCCAGGAGCTCAAGTCTGAAGTTAATGAGGCCACACATTGGAGATGAAGGTTGCATTATAGATTCCTTTGAAGTTTTCTACTAGCAGATCCATAGGTTGAGGGAAGGAAACTAACCTTGATTTCCCAGAATTGTGAACTTAAAAAAAGAAATTCCCTTTTTGTTTTCGAGAGAGTGAGAGACAGAGTAAAGAAGAGATGAGAAGCATTAACTCATAGTTGTGGCACTTTAGTTGTTCATTGATTGCTTCACATATGTGCCTTGACTGGGGGGTTCCAGTTGAGCCAGTTACCCCTTACTCAAGCCAGCAACCTTAGGCTTAAGCCAGTGACCATGGGGTCATGTTGATGATTCCGGTGACCCCACGCTCAAGCTGGCAACCTCGGGTTATTGAACTTGGAACCTTAGCATCCCAGGTCGATGCTCTATCCACTGTGCCACCACCAGTCAGGTTGTGAACTCTTTAAGTAAACTTGCTCTGTAGTGTGTGATGTTTATGTTACATGTATTATTTAATCTGTTGAGAGAATCAATAAAGCCAACTTAAAACTTGTTTCAGTAATAGCCCATGTCATAGGCAAGCCTGTACTGATTTTTTTTTAATATTAGAGCAGTTGAGTTGGAATCCACTAAGTTGCCTCATGGAGTCAAAAGTAGAAAATTTACTAAAACAATGGTGCATTGGAAAAATCTGTCCAAATTTATATTAAGAAACATAGTAATGATAATAATATCTCACATCTTTACTTCTTTAGGAGCTTCATAGTTTGCAAAGTACTTTTACTTTCAGTATTTATTTAATTTTTTGATCTGCATAATGACCCTGTGATAGCGTAAAGTAGGTGTTATTTCTGTTGGGTTGAGGCTTGTGTTTGGAAGCCAGCCAGCCTGCCCCTGAGTGACGTGGCTATCACCCAGTGAAAATTGCTATCTGGTACCCTCACTTAGTTCACAATCTGAGCTGAGCCATTTTTCCTTGACCCACTCTGCATGCCTTTCCCCGCCCAGTTTGGATATTTGCAGGGACCTGACCCTTTTCTAGTTCTGAAACCTGAGACTTGACACTTGATCTTGCTCTTCTGGTCTGACCTCAAATTCCCTACCTACTTCAATTACAACTTTTCTCTGC
This sequence comes from Saccopteryx bilineata, assembly GCF_036850765.1. Lineage (NCBI taxonomy): Eukaryota > Metazoa > Chordata > Mammalia > Chiroptera > Emballonuridae > Saccopteryx > Saccopteryx bilineata. Next base: position 342,144,294 of record NC_089490.1, on the reverse strand, counting down.
TCCTTTGATTAGTTTATTGGCAGCTACTCTCGGGTAATATCTTCCATGCTCAAACACCATTTCTGCAATTACTGGTACTGCCATTAATACTGCTTGAAATAATAATGATAATATTAATAAGGATAACGACTGCAATTATCATTTGAGTATTTATGATGAGTTAGACATTGAGTTTTCCATATTTTTATCTCTTTGAAATTTTGAACATCAGACTATTCCTATAAAACAGATACTATTTCTATCCGTGTCATACAGATAAATCACCAAGAACTAAAGGTGAACTCAGTCAGTATAGTTGAAAGAACAGACTGGTGTGTGCTCGTGGTGATTTTAGACGAGTTACCTAACTCTCTGTGCCTCACTCTGTTCATTTGTTAAAAAATGTGGATGATAATTTCTACTGTTTGAGGTTGTTGAGAAGACTAAATTGGAAAGAGTCTGGCACACAGTAGGATCTAAAAAAATTGAGGTTCTATTTTTTTTTTTTTTTTTTTTTTTTTTTTTTGGTGACAGAGTCAGACCGAGGAACAGATAGGGACAGATAGGAAGGGAGAGAGATGAGAAGCATCAATTCTTTGTTGTGGCACATTAGTTGTTCATTGATTGTTTTCTATTGTGCCTTGACTGGGGAGCTACAACAGACCAAGTGACTCCTTGCTCGAGCCAGTGACCTTGGGCTCAAGCTGGTGAGCCTTGCTTGAACCAGATGAGCCTGTGCTCAAGCTGGCGACCTCGGGGTCTCAAACCTGGGTCCTCTGCATCCCAGTCCGACGCTCTATTCACTGTGTCACCACCTGGTCAGGCGAGGTTCTATTTTTATTTTAGGGCTTTTATCTTTCACTCCTGGGTAATGCTATTTAGTGGATATTTTGAAATGCCAAATATGATTTTATAAAAAGCGAACTGTACTAACTTTTCCTTCTTAATAAAACATTAACTCTGGCTGTGTATTTCATCAGGAAAGCCAGGGATGGGGAAATGGAATCCTTTCTGGTAGAGTTGTAGGAAATGGTTTTAGATTTCAGGGTTGGTAGAGAGGAACGGTTGCAGTGATGTGTAAGCATTCAGTTTGGGATTAGAGAATGACCTTGAGAACTAATTGAGTGCACTGACTTTCTCTGACAAAGAAACCACTGTTTTGGCTAAATAATATATAAAGAGATTTCCATCAGGCAGTGGGGGAAAATTGAATTATTTAGTGTATTTCCATTTCAATGAGTTAATCAAGATAATTGCTGTTTTCCTGGATCTTTGTCTTTTCTTTATAACTAGCAAGGTCTTGTTTGGAGAAAGGAGTTTAGCCAATGAACTTTGTACAAATTGCTGTGACATGTTTTGATGCGAATTGTATTTAAAAGTCTATTACAGATCCTTTTTCTTGGGATTCTAGGACTGGGAGAAACTGATGCTTGATCAAGCTTAAGGAAACGTTACGGTTCAAAGATTCAAGTTCATTGGGGATTAACAAACAGCAGCGGAAAGCAGGGCGGAGCTGAAAGAGCATGAGCTCTGGCATCAGACAGACCTGGGCTGTGATCCCTGTTCTGCCCTGTTCTCACCGTATAACAGTGGACAAATGAGCCTCTCCGGGCCTCAGCTTCAATTTCTGTAAAGCAGATAATATCACCCATACCGTATTTCCCCATGTATAAGACGCACCTTAATTTTGGGGCCCAAAATTGGAAAAAAATGTATTGTATTAAATAAAGGTATCGAACTCAAGTTTTATTCATCATAAAATTCACTCCTGCGAAAAAGCTGGAAATGCAAGTAAAAAATCTACAACCACTGTATGAGACACACCCAGTTCTTAGACCCCAACATTTTTGGAAAAGCGTATGTCTTATACATGGGGAAATGTGATAAATGCAATATAATGGTTCCTAGTCCCTATCTGATGCGCAGTAAGGCTAGTTCCTTCACCATCTCCTTCCTGCGTAATTAATTATGTGACGGTCACGAGTTCCGCGGTCTCAGTTGTCTGGAACATGGCTAAGACGTGAAGTTTAAAATCTAAATAGAAAAGGAGATGTTACAAAGTCCATTGATTAAAGTAGCTCGTAGAGGAACATCTCAGATATAGTTGAGTTTGAACAGAATTGGAATAAACCGAACTCTGTTTCTCCGAGCACACCACTGAACAAGCCGTATCCCAGGTGAAGAGAAGGAAAGTGAGCTGACTTGAGGGGGACCTACTGTGGAAGCAAACAGTGACACAGCAGTGCTGCTCTAAGGGAGAAAGCAGTAAAACTATGCCAGTGAGACACAGGGCTAAGAAAAGAAAGTTTAGCATCATTTTGGGCAGGGACTAAGGGTTCTGTAGCTTCACTGCCTCACTTTCTTGAAGCTATCTTCATATTACAGCATAATATGCAATTGTGGGTGTTTCTTATTAATAACCTTGAGTCATAGAAAAGAAGATGTCATTACATCTGTATAATATGTTTGAGAAGGGAGGCATGTAAAGCACTTTGTAAATTCCATCCAAAAGGGTTAAAATAAAAAAAAAAATTTTTTTTTTTTAACTTGAAGATGTGAGCTTCGGTTATGTGGACAGTTTGTTCACATGGAACTGTTCCTTTGCTCATTGCCATGTTTCTGGACCATGCTCATATGAAGATGCTAGCACTCTGTCAAGTACTTTTCATCTACATCACCTCCCTGTGGTATGTTTGAAAGGTATTCATTGTTTCCATTTTACAGATGTGGATACTGAGTCCTCAAGAGATTAAGTCCATGGGAGAGCCCAACTCCTGTGACTCCAAAGGTCATATCTTTTCCACTACACCGTGTTCCTTCCTAGGACCAATAGTCTGGAATATGAACAAGCAGAACATATTATAGGTAACGGTTTGCATCGTAAATACTGAACTAAAATGACATACCAAAAATTAACACTCCATCAATTCATCTTTAATCCTACATCTCACAAAACAAAACCATTAAATGGCCTTGCTTGATACTTACTCGTAAAATGTTGTCCATCCATTTTCATTGCTTTTAGTTGCTAGAAGGCCGGAGTTGCCATGGTATGTCATCATGGCCAATTCATGTCCTTGTGTGGTCACACTCCTGAGTGCATTGTTGGTGCCCATAGTAACCCAGTACACCTGGCCATCTGGAACCACCAGCCAGAGGGGCATCCCAGTAGAGTCTCGGCGCACATTCACCATGTTGCCATTGTTGTCTGTGATGAGTGTGATGTCGCCATCCCCAGTGTAGGTGAAGTTGTATAGGTAATCTCCTGTGGGCAGGCTTTGGGTGTATAGATGCTTGCCACTGGTATCAAACAGGTAGAGCTCCTGGTCAATTGGTGAGGACAGCTCATACATGTTCTGGGTGTTGAGGAAAGGCTTGTTCTTCCTGATAAACCGAATTCGGATATTCCCAAGGTCAGCCACGTAGAGTTCCCCATCAGCACATACAGCTAAGGACGATGGGGTATTCAGCTTTGCATCCTTGGCATAACCATCATCTCCAGAGAAGCAATCACAGTTGGCATCATTTTTACAGTCACAGCCACTGGGGGCCCCGGCAACGAGTGAGATCTCACCACTAGTGGTGACCTGCCTGATTCGGTTGATCTTCTTCTCATCGGTCTCGGCAATATACAGGACGCCATTGTGAGAGACAGCCAAGGCAGTGGCTGACTCCAGGGTTGCATGGATGGCCACCTTGCTCAGCAGGAAGTGGTCAATGCCGGGGACCTGGCAGTGCATGGGACGCCCAGCGACAATGCGCACCTGGTGGTTTTCAGAGATTTGCAGGACCACGTTGTTGTCAAGGACATAGAGGGAGTTGTCCATCGGGTTGATGGCTAAGTCTGTGGGCCACTCCAAGCGAACCTGATAAGGGAGACACCAACACTCAAATGCCTGGCAAGGTGCCCACCACTAATCATCCCAACATCCCATATAGTCCATAATAGTGTCCTAACTGCCTTCACAAGCAGTCCTGCCTGATCCTCACAGCAGCCTGTCATCAACAATGGGCATCAAGCCCCTTGATCAGACTGCAACCATCAGGGCTGCCACTGAGACAGAAGGGTCTCCATTAGATTGACAGAACATGAAGAACAAATAAAAAATCAAAGAAACAAAAAAGTATGTAAGAGGCAGACTTTAGAGTCAGGCCTGGCTTTATACCCTAAGCCCACCACTTAGGACCATGGGCAGGTTACTTTGCCTCCTTGAGTCTCAGTATTCACATCTGTAAAACAGGAACGACCATAGTGCAGAGTGCCTGACCCACAGCAATGCTAATCGTGGCTGATGCTATGGAGGTGGGAGGGGAAGGCAGAGGGAGTCTGGAGGCTGAAGTAGGTGTTGCCCAGAGGCTTAGGGGAAACTCTTCATGAACTGTTGATAGATTTTTATATGAAAAATGACTTCTCAATCCTTGAGTTCATGGATTAAGCCATGGCTGGGTTCTGGGGACGTAAAGACAAAATAACCATGGCTCCTATCTGACTTAGTTCCAGATGAGTAATTCTCAAAGTTGGCTACACATTCAAATTACCTGCAGTGATTTTAGAAAGAATTGTCTCAAATCCCACCTGTGGTTAATTAAATCAGCTCCCTGGTTGTGAAGCTAGTCCCTGGCATGATTTTCAAGCTTCGTAGGTGATTCTAATGTGGCTTTAGACATTACAACTCTTTCCAGCAGCACTGGCATCACCTGGGAGCTAGTTGAAAATGTAGAATGACATGCCTCACCCAAACCTACCGAATCCATCATTGCATTGAAACAAAATCCCTGGGTGACTCCTGTACACATTGCAGTTTATGAAGCTATGTTCTAGATAATGGTGTCTAATACCATCGAGAAAAGGTGCTCCTGGAAGGGATTAATGGAGCCAGAATTGGGAAGGAGGGGTTCAGAGGTCCTGGGCCCCACATCTGAGCCTCCTCTGAGCCGGGCTGGGAAGCTGGCAGGGACCATGGTGAGTCTGCAATTGGACACACAGGGATGGTGGTTGGCAGGTGGGGGCGAGGTGAGGAGTGATTTGCTGAGAGGACATGGAGGCTGGGTTGTTGGGTATATCACACTGAGTGGAGCATGCACTAAAGGGAAGCCCTTGCCAAATGTGTCCCCAAGAGGTCCAGCCACACTGCACGTGGGCTGGAAGTGCTGGCAGGTGCTGTTTCCCCTCCCCTAGGGACTCATCACCTTAGACTCCCTACAAATCTGCATTGGCATTGGGTCTCATATAGGCTGATTTAAACAAGTATATACCTTTGGATAAGAAATTTCTCTTCTAGGAATTTAATCTTGTATGCCATTGTCTACAAGGGTGTTTATCAGAGCCATTTTTTTTGTGTGTGTGTGACAGAGACAGAGAGACAGAGAGAGAGAGAGACATACAGGGACAGACAGGCAAGAAAGGAGAGAGAGAAGAAGCATCAATTCTTCATTGTGGCACCTTAGTTGTTCATTGATTACTTTCTCATATGGGCCTTGACTGGGGGGCTACAGCAGAGCAAGTGACCCCTTGCTCAAGCCAGCAACATTGGGTTCAAGCCTGTGACCTTGGGCTTCAAGCCAGCGACCTTTGGGCTCAAGCCAGTGACCATAAGGTCATGTCTATGATCCCATGCTTAAGCCAGTAACTTCAGGTTCAAGCTGATGAGCCAGTGCTCAAGCTGGTTGAGTCTGTGCTCAAGCCGGCAACCTTAGGGTTTTGAACCTGGGTCCTCTGCATCCCAGTCCGATGCTCTATCCATTGCACCACTGCCTGGTCAGGCACAGCCATGTTTAATAACGATGAAAAACTGGAACCAACTCAAATGCCCAACGACAGAGAACTGGCTAAATAACTTAAAATATACTTAGTTGACCCCTAAGTTAGAATACCCTGTATAGCCATTTTAAATGATGTTATAGATGGATGTTTAAGGACATCAGAAACTGCCTGCCATGTATGGCATGGAAGGAACAGGTTGCAGATCCCACTTGGGGGAAAATACAGCACATACGATGGATTATGGCTCGAGAGGAGGTAAAAACTTGAGGGACATACTGATGTATGTCCCTCAAGATGTCCCTCAAGTTTTTACCTCCTCTCGAGCCATAATCCATGCTGAGATAAGAGCTAATTTTAACTTCCTTCTTTGTCATTTTAAACTTTTAATATTTCCTGCCATGTACACATGCCAGTTTATGAACGTGAAAAGAAACCCAGTAAGTGATATTCACGCGAGATGTGGCACCTTCATCTGCCCCCGTAGCTCAGGGCCACTCTCATGACTTCCAAACACGGTCCCCGGGCTCTGCTTCCTGAAGCCTCCTTGTTCCCTCACTCCCAGCTGGGGTCCCTCCGTCCTCACAGAACGCGGAGCCCGCGGCTGGGCAGAGCCCCCGGCCAGGCTCCGCCCCCTCAGGCGCGCGTCCCAGTGCTCTCCGGAGCGCAGAGGCCCCGCAGCCTTCAGCTGCAGCAAGAACACAGTTTACTCTCAAGTGACAGGGGGATTTTCAAGGTCCTAAAACCCATTTCTTGTCAACACTAGCTGCTAAATATTTTATGCCCTCCGGTCCTGCGGCACCTCGGGGACCTGCTTGCCCAGACCTTCTGCCTGTCATTATGATGAAAAGATGGCTCCCTGATGGGTGGGTGAGGAGGGGGGAGAAGGAGCCAGGCGAGGGAGAGGGGGAGGAGAGAGGGGAAGGAGTGGAAGAGCCCAGTGCTTTCTGCTTTCCTGCTCTGTCCTCTACACTCACGTGCACAAAGGATCCCGGGAAAGAAGGGGCAGTGCTCTCAGCGTCGGCCCTCGCTGTCCCAGTGCCTGTGTGATGTTCTAGGCCAGACTGAGTACCCAAGCTTCTCTGAGCTCACCTCCCTATCAGTGATGATCATGCTGAAGCTTAATTTCCCATCACCAAAGTGGAGGGAGGAGGAGCCTCCAGAATCACGGCCCTCTCCCTCCCACACGCTGTGGTCCTGAGGTGGCACGGAGCTCCCTCCCTCTTTCCTGTCCTCCCGAGCGCTCTGTGTCTTAATAAAAGCTTTCTGAGCTCACTGCCTTGTTGCAGAGTTATTTCCTTCAAAAAACGGGCTGTTGAATGAATGAACAAATAAATAACGGTGAAGAGCGAGGGACTGGGGGCCAGGACACCTCACTTCCTATCTCAGTTCCACAATCACTACAGCTGTGATCTTATTCAAGTTACTCACTTTGAACTGCTCTCCCCATATGTAAATGCAGGCAACAAATATTATATAATGCAATTGTGAGAATCAAGCAAGACAATGTACAAGGTCGCTCTTTGCAAATTATAAAGAGAATGAATATTCACAGCCCATTGCTAGCTGGCAGGCACTGTGCTGGACAACTGATGTACATGGTCTGATTAAAAATGAAATTCATTTCCACATCTCTGGTGGAGCCTATCACCAGGCTCTGCATTTATAACTGCATGTTCTGTCACCAAGCCTCAGTGTTCTGATCTATAAAATAGGATAACTAACATCTACCTCTTGGGATGATCGTGACAGTTAAACAAGAAAAGTGAAGTAGTACTCATCTCTGTATCCCTATTTCCAACAGCACCTGGCACATAGTAAGTTCTCAGGAAATCATTTTGGACCCTAAGTATAGAGTTATCCTCTGTGTCTGTGGTGGCCTACAGCCTGCTCAGCTGAGACCAATCTCCTGTTTGGAACAGGTGATATCTTCTGTTCCTTCTGTACTCTATGCCTACTTCTAGTGTCCCGTGGGGACTGTCTGCATCTCTAGCCAGAGGAGCTGGTCCGAGTTCCTTGCTTCTGCCCTTTGTGCTCTCACCTCAGAGCTGTGTTCTCAGCTCTCTGGCTTCCCTCTCTGTTCCCCATGGATGGGAAAGTAGCTGGGTGTTTGTAACAGAGGAGGCCATGTGCACATAAAAATATACGCTGTGCCTACGGAGTTTGGTAAAAAGAATTCCATGCTTACACAAGGGTAGTGAGGACCAGGGACAGAGAGATTTCTTGTCCAGCATTTCTGAATCAAAGTGTGATTTTTTTTCCCCCTCTGTGATCTGCCATTTGTCTTCCAAGCCTTTGATCTGGCTGCTTGGCAGTACCTCTAGCTCAAGTTAAACAATTTTCCAATGTGTGGATTGAAAATTTTCAGCATCCGGAGCTGGCTGGTGCAGAGCCCGTTTTGAGGATTGAAAATACTTGTACGCACATGGTCAGGCCGTGGCAGCTTCCGACTGGGTAATCCAAGCTTGCTCACAGTCGGGAGAGGCAGACTCTCCAGCCAGCAAGGGGAAGCTGCCCAACTGGAAAGGCTGAGAACAGATTCCATTCTGGAGTGTAACAATCACGTTAGCTGGTACAGAGGGAAATCCTACCAGCATCCGAAAGGGAGATGACATGGGTGCAGGGACTGCTAGCGGCAGCTATGGGGCTCTGGGACACACATCAATAACAGAGGTAGGCATGACCACTGAGGCCTCCCAGCCTTGCTGCCTGCTGAGCGCCAGGGAATGGGTCCACAGTCAGTGAAAAAGGGCCTGTATGCAGGCTCCCCTAGAAGTGGGGGGGTTTAAAATGCTAAGTGTGGCTATTGCTGACACCAATTTTATTTACTGATTTTAGAGAGAAAAAGTAAGGGAGGGTACGGGGGAGAGAGAGAGAGAGAGAGAGAGAGAGAGAGAGAGAGAGAGAAAGAGAGACAGACATTGCTTTGTTGTTCCATTTATTTATGCACTGCTTGATTGATTCTTGTATGTGCGTTGACCGGGGATCAAACCTACAGCCTTGGTGTACTGGGACGACACTCTAACCAACTGAGCTACCTGGCCATGGCTACCAATTTGCAGCTTAATGTAACTCAAGCCTCCTATTTCTCTGGTTTTGCCAATGTTGGAAAGATGGATATTCACTGCTTTGGTACTGGGCATGCCTTGCCAAAGGATCTAGTAATAAAGGACCTAGTCCTTATCAAGTCATTGCAGGACAAATTAAAGATATGCTGAATAGCCAGTCACTAGGATTTTCCTCTGGTCTACACTAGGTCCCTGGCACGTACCTGTTAAGGTCCAAACTCTCTGGTGTGGTGGGGAAGGTCCTTTACAAGCTGACCCTAAATCACACTTCCAGCTTCAACTCCTGCTTTTTCCTTCTAAGAACCCTGTGCTCAGGCATTCAATTTTCTAATGTTCATTGAATGTACTAGGCCCATTAACACCTTTGTATCTTTGCACATGCTGTTCCATTTGTATGTAATGTCTTCATTCTTCCTTGTCACCCAGAAATCTCCTATTCAACCTTCAGGACTTGGCACAGATGTCACCTCCTTTAAGAAAGTGGGCACTAAAATGTCTGTTTATTGATCATCTCTGAAGTGCCAGGCAGAGCTGGGAGCCTCACATGCATTGTTTTATGCATTCTTAAAGCAATCCTTCCAGGCTGATGTCAATGTTTCCATCTTACAGATACAGAAAAGGAGGATCAAAGGACCTCAGAAACTTGTCTAAAGTAACTCAGCTCATGAGTCGCAAAGTCAGGATTCAATCAATCAGTCAATCAATTCATAAATCACCAAATGTTGATTGTGTTCCTATTGGCTACCAGGCACTCGGTTACAGTAGAGGAAAAGATGGGCAGAACTCCTGTCCTCCTGTAGCTTACAGTCTAGAAAGAGAGCAGATAGTGTATAATAGTTGTGTTTTCAAGGACACAAGTCAGATGGCTATGGATTTAAATTGACGCTGTGTGAATCTCTGCTGCCTTCCTGGGGCAGATTTCCCTGGGCAGCTTCCCTCTGACACCACTTGTCACCCCTGATGGTGAACTCCCAGAGCATGAAGCTGCGTCCTACTCATCTTAGTGTCCTGAGCGTTCTTCACAGACCCAGCACCAGAGTGTACTCTTAAAAGGCTTGTGCAGTGTCAAGATGAATGGGCGGTGGCTGGTTGCTAGGTGAGAGGACACGTGTGCAGAGCCAGGGCCCTGGCCGACAAGGCTTTCTCCTTACCTGAGAAATATCCATGACAGAATCACAGCTGAGGGGCCGGGCTGAGGTAAGGTCATTGGAACCCAGGAGGGTAGAGATGACCCCGTTCTGATCAATGCGTCTGATCATGGTGCCATCCACAAAGTAAATCAGCCCAGACTTGTCCACCGTGATGCCTGTGGCAGAGACACAGTGTTAGGAGTGCTGACAACCCACATACTCATGGAGGCTCGCGGGCTGACAGAGAGCCTCCCTCCCCTCCATGATTTATTAGATCATCCGCTCATCATTCCTTCCCCTTCTAAAGACGAGGAGACGCCAGAGGTATGGAGTGACTTGTTCAAAGTAGGGGTTAGAGCCGAAGTCTTCAGATTCTCCAGGGCTCTGGTCTTTCCACCTTGCTGCCTCTGGGGATTTTTACCATAGTCACACATTGAAGCTGGACTCAGAATATCTGGGGGTGTGTTAAGCACTAGAGGTAGTGATAAGGACGATATTTTTCAATATCAAACTGTGAATTATTTAAATTAACCTACTTTTGAAGACCTGTAATTAATCTCTTTTTGGTGACTTTTTCTTTTCTTCAAATATACTCATCCTTCATGTTTTATTACCTTATCACTATTTTAGTTCCATTGGCCATTACAGACGTCTAGAGTCTAGAAAAAGAATTCTTTGGATTTGGGTAGAGAATATTGGTGAAGTTAACTTTTGAAAAAGGTACATTGAAGAGAGAAGTCAAAATTATTATTAAAAATCACCTGCTCCCATTCGCTAGAGGGTCCCACCTCGCTTTCTTCCTGACCAGCTGTGTGGCCTTGGGGAGCCACTGGCCGGCTCTGCATTTGTTTTCTCAGCTGTTACATGAAGGGATTATTCTAAATCTGTATTTCTCACTCTTCGAGGTATGTGCTCATCACCTGGGAGCTTGCTAAAATGCACCTCCCAGGTAGCTGTTCAGAAACTCTCAGTAGAGCCTGAGCATCTACCTGTATTTCTGATAAGCACCTTGGGTGATAATGATATAAATCAAACTTGGAGAACCTCTCTTATAAATCAGTACTTTTCAACCAGTGATGCACATCAAAATTATCTGAAGAGTTCTTTTCAACACATAGCTCCTTGGCCTCACTCCTGGAAACATTAATTCAGGGGGTGGCTGGGACTAGGACCAAGGCTTGTTTCAAAATCACCCACAGGTGATACTGACTTCCACCTCAGGTCCAGAATCACAGGAGTTAGACACACCCCTACCAGACTGAGAACTGCCCGGGGGTGCTGGGCCTGGGCCACAGCTGAGCTGGGACCTTGCGGAGAACAGGTCTAGCTGGGAGGCTCAGGAAGCAGTCACTGTCACGTGGAGTGCCCCTGGGGAATGACAGAAGCCCCAGAGGGTTCATGATGAAATGAAGGAGTTTCTGGTCAGTTTTGTTCTGTTCAGCTTTCTCTGGGGGGAGCAACTGAAAGAAGGGGTCAGGAAAAAGCTTCACAGAGGTGAGGACACTTGAAATAAAAAGCTTTCCAGTTGTATAACCTCGAGTGAGTCACTTTACTTTCAAGTTTCGGTATCTTCATCAATAAAAGGGGGATAGTAACTTCTGACTTGTAATAATAGTTAGCCCTCAATCTTTTTAGTGACTTATAATCATGAGAACATGACGAGCACTTTGTGGGTTTCGAGGCTCTTGCTCGCCAGGCCCACATGTGTATGACAGGTCAGAGGGCGGTTTTAGAGACCAAGGGCCTCTGAGGAACCAACACCCACTGCAGCTGTAGTTCCTTGTGGCCTCCCGCTGTTCAGGGCTGGGGAGCTATTTCACACAGAGGGCCAGGCAGCCTCAAGGAGGGGAAGCCTTTCTTCCCTCCCTGCCTAGAATATAAATTAATTACATTCTTCAAGTACCGAGACAGGAGTTTTCTTATCTGCCTGGCTATGCTGTCTTCCTCTGCCATCTGCTAGGACTGATGAGTACTCCATGAACAATTGGGTTTCTTGTTTACAAAGTTGGCTGCACCGGCTAATAGAAGTGATCTGTCCTCTAATTAATTACTTCATTTTTTTCTTCTTTTGTTGTGCTAAATAGATGAACATCTTTTCTTCTCCCTGCTGCAAAGTGTCTGCATATTGCAGTACGCTTGTCATTTATCTGGGTTAATTACAGGCTTTTGAGCAATTTCACTGCCACTACATCTGTGTGCATGTGTATATGGGTGAGTACGGGCACACGTGCATGCTTGCGTGTGGGGAGGGTGGAGAACACACCTGTGCACAGAGCAGTGATTTTCAACTGGTGTGCCACAAGGATTTTTAAAACAGGCACTATCTGCTTGTTTAGTCAGGGGCACTGACCTCTTTTACCTTAGATTGTCAATTGAAAATGGGATAAGAGCCAACATAACCATAGCCGTCCAGTGTGAATGAATCAAAATTATTCCTATTTGTTTTGTCAGATCAGAAAAAAATACACTTTTTGGTATGCCCTAGAATTATAGTAATTAGTTTCTGTGTGCTGTGAAATGAAAAAGGTTCAAAATCCCTGGTGGAGAGGACCTCAAAGAGTAAAAATTCTCAGAACCCCCCCCCCCAAACCTGGTGGTAATTCATAGAGTAAAAATTTGCAACTGAAGGGGTCTTAGGGATCATTTAGCCCAATCTATTCGCTTATCGATGGGGACACTGAGGCCCAGAGGAGGTCATGGAGCCAGGTAGTGGCAGAGCAAAACCATAATGCAAGTGCAAGCTCTTCCCACTCCAGGCTACAGTGCCAGTGTTAGGAGATCACATTTAGGAGGAAGAGAAACCACAGAAGTCACAATAGTTACCACCTGATTGCTGCAGACATGGGGTAGAGACATACACTATTATATATATCATATGATATATGACATGATAACATATAACACAATATAATAGAGTATAACAATTGTAATAGAAATCACCATTTATGGGATGTTTATTAGGTGACTGATAACATTGCATTAAGCATTTACATTCCTGGTAATATTTAATGTGTACTATATATTTCATGTGAAATATATATATAGTATATATATATAGTATATATTTCACGGATGAGGAAAATGAGGCTCAGAGAGGTTAAGCAACTCACCCAAAGTCACACAGCTAGTAGATGCAATGTCTGAATTTGAATACAGGATTGCTTAATTTCACTAGCATCTAACTGCTTTGATTTGGAAACAGGCCCTGAAATCTGGCACTATTTAATAATGCAATCACTCATGGTAATTTTATAGTTTATGGCCTGAAATATATTCATTTTGACCCACAGTATGATCCAAGGAGGTGGACACAGAAGGTATTATTGCCCCTGTTTAACAGACAAGAACCCTGAGGCTTAGACACTATAGGTCACTAGCTTAAGGTGAATGATAAATATTTGTTGTTATTGATGGCTTCTCACCGAAGATTCTTCCTTGTCTGGTGGGCACAGGGGCCCCTCTTGGCTTTGGACCCCCATGCAGTTCTTTCCCCTTGCATCTCAGGAAGTACTTCTCCCTCTCTCCTAATCCAAGTGATTCATATTCAAGTCTTATTTTTTCTGCTACAATAAACTTATCTCTGCAAACACAGCACACTGCATACTCGGTATGCACATCCAGTCAATACTTGATGAATAAGTGAATGAAAAATTGTGACTGTAGGTATAAAGAGGCCTGACTTTTTGCAGGACTCAAAATTGAAATTTCCTATAGCACATGAGCATGCGCAGAGATGATACCCCACAATGATTTTATAAAATAATAATGTGAGAGAGAGCATAAATATACAACAGTAGGGGATGGATAAATAAATGATGGGACATCCGTTTGATGGACTACCACACAGCCATTAAAATCAGTACAAAGACTAATGATATAAAGATCTGTTTATGACTTATCAGGAAAAAAGTAGGTTATTAAAAGTTTGTTTACTGTAATCTCATTTTATTTTTGGTGAATATTATACACACCTAAACACTTATAAAAAAAAGAGGAGGGCCTGACCTGTGGTGGCGCAGTGGATAAAGCGTCAACCTGGAAATGCTGAGGTTGCCGGTTCAAAACCCTGGGCTTGCCTGGTCAAGGCACATATGGGAGTTGATGCTTTCTGCTCCTCCCCCCTTCTCTCTCTCTTTCTCTCTCTCTCTCCCCTCTCTATAATGAATAAATAAAATCTTTTTAAAAAAAGTAAATAAAAAAAAAGAGGAGGAAAGATTGGAAATGTTAACTGATAATATTTCTGGCAGGTAGAATTATGATAACCTTAACTTTTCTCCACAGAGTTCATGATATTTTCCAAATACTTCGCAATGATAAACATGTATTTCCTTTGAAATAGCTGACACCCCAACAAGTGTTACCAGAAGTGTTTAAAAAGAAAATCCTTACCCCTCGGGTTGGTAAGGGTGGCTTCCGTGGCCTTCCCGCCATCTCCACAGCGTGTGTCATCGAAGGGGAGGCACTGGTCACCTGTCCCCGCGACCACCTCGGAGTTCTTGACAAGGTCCTTCACCACTGTGGTGGACTTGATCTTAAAGACCCGCCGGCTGTTGGTGTCAGAGAGGAAGACAGCCCCGCTCATGGGGTCTGTGGTCAGGTAGTATTTGTGCGCTGGGCTGTGACTGGAAAACAAGGACACACTAGTTGGTGAGACTGTTATTCATTCCTATCAGGTAGCAAGAGATGAACGCCTTAGCAAAAATGTCTTATGTGGACGATGTTCCCATTTTGGGTGATAGTGCCCCAAATATTCTGACCCCAGGGACTGTTCTAACTCTCCCTCCTGCCCAACTCGAAATGCCAAAGATCGCTGAGCCCAGTCCCATGCCATGCCCATACCAGCTGTTCAAGACATGTTTTCTTAATAGGATTATCCATGAGGCTTACCATAGGTGGCCTGTAAATCCCGGTCAGAAACATGAAAGGGCGTGCCTTTAAAAATCCCTTCAAGAGTTTGACACACTAACTGTCCTCCCTCAGAATTTTTACAGCAACCCTAAACCTAGTGGGGCTGACTGATAAGACCCTGGACAGATCTGACTCCCAGCCTGCATCGGCACTGCCTTCATTTGACACTCATATTCCACTTATCGGAAGCCCTGGAGTCTCCCTCTTGCAGTCAGATATAAATGAACTGCAGGATGAGTTTGTAATTTGCAGCAATGTCCAAGGAAAAATAAGTAAAACACAGGAGCAGTGCTGCTGATGGTTCTGCTTCTGGAAGACAGTCAGAAGGCAGGGCTGTGCTAACAGAGGACAGTGAAGCCAGCTCATGAGTGTGTGGAAGCATATGGAGACGGCGCTGCCTCCAGGCACCGGGCGGGACAATGCACAGGCTTCGGAATCAGAGCTGTCTGGCCTCTACGTCTAGCTCTGTTATTTGCACACTCTGAAACTTGAGCACATTACTTGGCCTTCTAAGGCTCATGTTTTCTTCATCTGTAAAACGGGGATGTTACCAGCTAGCTACCTTGCCAGTGTATTGTGAAAATTATATAAAGTCATCTGTGACAAATATTTAGCATCATGCATGGCACCTCATAGGTACTTGGTAATTATACTTGTCATTTTAATTATTAGTCATTATGTTTGTTTTTGCACTTGGAGAGGACTATAGAGTAGGTATCTCCTATGAAGATTGAATTGTGCTATCACGTGGTACTGATTTACAATTTCTTCCAAGTCTAGACCACATTGGAGTTAGACTCACAACTCCTAGGAAGCTGTTTTCAGTTCCTCTGTACGGCCTGGTAATTCCCAAGCTCCCAAACTGCATCTTAAGATTGACAGCTGCCTCCAAGTCTCTGCAAAGTCTTCTAATTCAAAGGAATCTGTCTGTTCAGGCTAGATGGCCTGGTGCTGGCTATTTCCACTGGGCAGTGGCACACAGTGCTAGGGGACTCAGGGGACAGACTGAACAAGGCCTGACCCAGCAGAGCAGGGGGCCTGTGTACCCTTTCCAAATGCAAGTAAGAGAATCAGAAAAGTTTAGAAAGAAGCTATTTTGCATTTTATCAGGCATGTAAGTTTCGGGTCCTTTCAAAAAACAAGTTTTTATAGACTAATGTGTTTAGAATTGCGTATGAAGACTGAGGCACCATAATCTTTTCAGTGTCTATGTCTCTGAAGGTCTTCATCTGGCCCTGACTGTCGTCCTCACAGCCATTCCTTGCTTTGGACTTTTTGGAAAGACACTTCTTCGGGACTGGCTGCTTCTGAGAGGGCCAGGCCTCCAGACCCAAGGCTGTCTTTCCTTTGTTTGTTCTCCCTGAACTGGCCTAAGAGAGCATCATTTTCTACAATTGCCCTGCCTCTCTAGCCCTAGCCCTACTGTCACATCACCTCCTTCTCAGGTAAAGGGGCAGGTCTCTCTGCCTGCAGCCTGGGTCCTCCCCAAGCCCTTCTTCCCTGACCTAATGCAAATACCAACACCTCAGTGCTTTCCCTTCCAGAACGTACAGGCTAAGTTCAGACTCCCTAGCCTGGCAGCACGCAAGGTCCTTCCTGCTCTGTTGGAGCTCCATCTTCCCAACCACCTTCTAGCCACTTCCTTATAGACGACCTGTCCTCTGGCCAGACCGACAACTTGTCCCTCAACAGCCCTTCTGCCTCTTTGTACCTGCTGTACTTGCTCTGTGAGATGTTCCACCCCCTTCCCCTGTCAGCCAATGAACTGCTACTCATTCTTCAGGGGGAGGCTCAATGGTACCTTTTCTGGCCCAACCAGCCCCGACCTTTCTCCTCTGAGATTCCTATCTGGGTTACAGGACACTTCATATAATGCTGTGGCTGTTTAAGTGCCTGTCTCCCAAATCTGACAGTGCTTGAAAGGACGAGATGGGGTTATATTCATTTTTTTTATAATCCAATTCAGATTGGTGCCTCCTAGCCCACAGCAGCCACTTGCTTTAAGTAGACATCTCCAGTTTTAGTTCATAGAATTGTATTTTCAATCAAGTTACTGAGTTTTTCTCTTACTTCTCTTTTGGGGGTGGTGGTAATAGGAGAGATGTCCTGTTTATTGTAAAATGTCCCTGTGACTTACCCTACAATGCAGCATAGAGTTCACCTTTCCAGATGACCCTGACCCTGACTAAATAACATTCAGTGACCTTAGATCCTGCCCTGCAATGCTAGGGCAGCTTTGATCTTTCTGCTTCCACCATGACAGTGAGATGAGGGCGATCATTTCATTCCTTTGTGTACCAATCATGATAAACTATCCACTTTGGCAGAAACGTAGGTCCCTGAGGAAGGATGATGAGGGGCCCTGTCCACTTAGGTGAGCCCCTGAGTCTCTGGCTCATGTCTTCCTCCCCTGTCCCAGAGAGGAGCCACTTGTGTGGAGCTTCTCAGAGCTGTGAACTCCAGGAGGGCTGGCACTGGCAGGATTGCTCCAGAGTCTGTAAAAGCTATGGCCCCATCTTTGGACAAATTTGAGTCTGGCAGTCACTTAAGTGTAAGGGCAAGAGTACTTGCTTTGAACCTATAAGATGGGGGTTCTAATTTGAATAAGTCAACCTATACTGTATTGTTCAAGCTGTAGGTCCCTTAGCTGTCAGATGATTAAGTTCCTGCTTTGCTTTGCTCACAGGTTTGACATTCGGATCAAGTGAAATTATACATTCCAACAGCCCTTTCTGGTCGGCAGAGCCCTTGGACTATCTTCAGCTCACTTCTTCCTCATGCCGCCCACACGGGGAATGGCCCCTGGACTTCTGCTGGGACCACAGTCCCCTGACCACATAGCACAGCTGCAGAGGCAACTGTCAGGGACAAAAGCAGCTGCTACTTTCTCTGAGTGTCTCTTCTGTCCTGGACACTGCTAATGCTTTACACACATACTTTGTATTCCTCACAACTAACATGTAAGGCAGGTGCTTCTTTTCTTTTCTAGCAAAAATATTTCAGAAAACAGGCTGAAGGAGGTGAAATGACTTGATCAGGGCCAGAAACCACTAAGGGATAGGATCAATTTCCAACTTCAATCTGCTTGATCCCAAAGTCTTGTTCTTCCTGCTTTCCCACACTGCTTCTCAGGGTCCAGAAAGCTCCCCTGCCCTTATTCACGGCAGAACCTGTTCATCTGAAGTTCAGCGCAAGCAGCAGCTC
Organism: Saccopteryx bilineata; assembly: GCF_036850765.1. Lineage (NCBI taxonomy): Eukaryota > Metazoa > Chordata > Mammalia > Chiroptera > Emballonuridae > Saccopteryx > Saccopteryx bilineata. Next base: position 342,126,244 of record NC_089490.1, on the reverse strand, counting down.
ATCTGTAATGCCATTCCTGGTTTCCTTACCCCGTGGAGAACCGGCCACTTCCTTTGCTGTGTTCTCACTAGACCTTAAACAGATTATACCTATAGAACCTCTAGCACCTTAAGACACTTTTCTGTTTAGTGGTCTGTCTCCTCAATGACATCTTGAACTCAAGGGCAGGGACTGGCTTGGAGTCCCTGGGCTCAGACCTAGCCTGGCACAGAGGAAGTGCTCCAGAAAGGTCTCCTGCACGTGGGAATCAGTGAGTAACGACCACCTGCCTCCTGGTTGAGTACACAGGAAGTAGTCACTGCTAAGGGTCTTAGAGCAACGGTTCTCAAACAGGGACATATTGAGGGATCTGGGCACCTGTTCCTTTAAGATGTCTCCAGGTAACTGAGCCACAGCTAGATTTGGAAACCATGGGTCTTAGGCCAGTGCTTTTCAAAATTTAATGCGCATATGCATCAATTGGAGATTTTGTTAAAATGCAGATTTCAGTTCAGCAGTTCTGAGGTGCTGCTGCCTTGGGTCTGCATTTCTAACAGGTTCTCAGAGCATGCCAAAGCCACAATTTCAAGGAACAAGGCCTTAGAATACTCCGCCAACCTTGAATGCATGAGATGGCCTACAGCTGAGACCCCAGGCAGAGCCGCGTCTAATCAAGTTCTGATCCTGAGCAGGGACGGGCACAGAGCATGGTCCCGGCTCTGTTTCCAGGGTCTGCCATACAACTCACATTCTTCTCTACTTCCTTAAACATAACCTTGGCACCACTGGAAGCTATGTCCATTCTTCGACTATAAGGCTTTCATTCCTGCAGTTAATGAGTGGAAGTCAGTTCCACTCTGTCCTCGTTCTGGATGGCGCCGGCAATGTCCTGGTAGGAGCTATAAACCCAGGAGTCTCTTGAGAGGAAAGGCAGTCTAGTCCCTACTTCTGAGCAGAAATTCTTTCTTTGTCTCAGAGTAATGTCTGCCTTGTGCAAAGGGGCATCCTGGGAGCATACCTTGTGGCAGCCCTGGCAGAAGTTGAGTCACTGGTTCTTAAAACCATTGGGAAGAGCTTGAGTACTGGAGCCACAGAGACAGAGGTTCAAATGCCAGTTCTACCACCCACTTGGTAGGTGACCTTGAGCAAATCACTTCATTACTCTGTGCCTTGGTTTTCACATCTGAGAAATGGGGTAATCACATCTATTCAAGGGGATATTTGAGGACAAAATTGTATAAAGGATGTAAAATATGACCCATTAAAAATAAAAATGCTCAATAAATGGCAGCTGGTCACCTTGAGAAACCTCTAGAATGTTTATGTTATTGTATAACAGAAACACCAAGTATGGCAGACTTAATATTGTCATGTCCAATCAATTTCCTGGGGCAGTTAAGGACTCTGAGTTAACAGACTATGTATAGCTGGGATTAATAGAGGCTTGAGTTCAAGGGTACTTCTGAACAAGAACAGACTTCAAACATTCCTCCATAACCCTAGGGAAGAGATCTGGGAGGGGACAAGGATCCTTGTTCCTGGGTGGGGTCCACAGAGGAAGACGACCAGAGGGTTAGGGATCCCTGGACTCTGCATGTCCAGCATGGTGGGCTGGCACTGAGGCTGAAAAGGCCAAAGGCAGAGACAAGACCGCCCTGGGGAGCATCCTCGCAGGCTAAGAGCACCAGCCTGAGCCGAAGGCTACTCCTGGGCTCAGCAATGGATAAAGAGGACAAGACTTTGTCATTTCTTTAATCCACTTCTGACATTTACTAATGGGGACATGAAGGCTCGGAGAGAGGAAGAGGTTTGTCAATATTCAGGTGCCAGTTAAAATCAGAGCTGGAACCCATGTCTTTTCGCTCTGGCTTACCTTCCAAAAACCGAAAGGCAGAAAACAATTTCTTTATTTTCGCCCACTGTGGTTCACTTTAAAAATAGTTTTTAGCATATGAGAAAAACAATGAATTGAGAGAGGCCAGGAAACTGGCTTTGTAATCATATATTAAATGGATATATCAAAATATCTCTAAACATCAGAAACAAAAGGCACCAGAACCACACAACCCTGTCAATTTACAGATGATGAGATTAAAACCCAGAAAAGCGAGGTGACCAGCTCAAGGTCACATGTTGAATGCATGCACAGACAGCTGGACTCACGCCCTGGCTTCTTGGCTCTTCCCAGCTAGGCCCTCCTGTACCCCAGCCGTGTCCTAAGGCAGTTCCTACCACTGATGGAAGATTTTCATGTGAAACGGTAGGTTTTCGATGAAGATCTTCATATGAAATGCACTTCTGTGTTTTCTGTGAAACTGCACTTGAGGGCACAGAGCAGTAAGTACATCGTTCAGTATTTTCCATACAAAGCTCACTGAAAATGTTTTATCTTTCAGCGTCAGGACAAAATATTCCTCCTCTGAGAAGTGGGCATATATTCCCATTTCAGATAATGCAAACCATGGAAGTAACTATGTTTCCCTGTTTATTCTGGCGGCCAGAGGATCAGAGTCTAATTTGATATACCATCACATACATGTATTTCCTCCTTTTTTCTTCTGTTCTCACATTCTAGTTAATTTCCTTTAATGCCTGTGTCTTTGGTTGTCAAGAGGACTGAATTCCTTTTGGGAAGTAGGGAGACATCATAATCCTATAATTGTTGCGATGACTGGAAGCTCCTTACTGGGCCTGCCACAGAGCTGGATGCTTTACAAACATCCTCTATAACCCTTATAGCAACCTCCATGGGAGACAAGGTCACCCAAGGGCACTCCAGTTTTGTCACCTGTGAATTATATATATCACGAGTACCTAATTCATAGGGTGTAAGGCTTAGCTGCTATGAGCCATGTAAATCCCTTAGCTCCTCTCTGCTACACACTAGAAAGCTCTAGACATTTAACATATATGATTGTTACACTAATACTATATACATATGAATATCATCACTATTTGATCTTGGGTCTGTCTGCCTCTTTCTACAATCCTAAGATTTTCTTTTATCCCAATTCAGCATCCTCCCCATACTCCACTTTGCTCTGAGCAACACGCGGGTAACTAGGAGTGCCTCTGTAGCAGTGCAAGCCACAGCTCCATCTGCCCATGGTGACACCCAAGTCACCCAAATGTGTGTGAGGCTGGGGGACTCAGAAGGAACTATTACTAAGGAGTCAGATGAGTGCCACAGTGACCGGTGACGACAACAGGCAGACATTTCTTTCAGTTGGTCTGATGAGGCCCAATTCTGTCTGCTGCAGTGTCATCATGAACCTACGTGACAAACATACTCTGTGACAAAGTTCCTATTTGGGGACTGCTCTCTTTGGGTGGTCTGCCAGGTCTGGAAATCCTCTTTTCCTTGCTGGCAAATCTTCTCATAGGGTCACCTGGAATCCCTGCCATCAAAGCCTAGTCATCTGTCATGCCCATAGAATCGTAAATATGAAACCTGTTTCCTTCTGGGTTCTTCACCTGATCGAGATGTTCTCACGACTTGCCATTGTGATGGTCAGAGTCACTCAACACAGTAAGAATGATGTCCTCCTTTAGTCTAAGGATAAGCAGACTGTGGTGTTCAAATGATGATGTCAAGGTTAAAATTTTCCCTATTACTTCAGTCTGTCATGTCTGCAGACTACCAAAGTAACTGCTGCACTTGCTAGAGATTAAAGGAGTTCAGGCTCTCACCACCATTATTAATGACCTCCTCTCATTGTAACTGATTACCCCCAATCACGTCCAACCACACAGGATTCATCTGCCATTGAGCCATCTGAGATTGACACATGCATCTTACCATACAACACGCAACAAGGCAGAGGAGAGACGGGAAATTCTCCACTGGTTGGCTTACCTATGTCTGAAATCTTTATTTCTGACAGAAGACAGGAGAGCAGGGAATAGAAGAAAGAATGAGGTGTTAGCAGCAGGGTTAGAAGCATTATTAGCAGCCTGAAAACTTGACAGCAATGGTATAGTACAATGCTATAATAAATAAAGACTTAGCAGCTATGACATTGATATATTTTATGTTGGATGTTATTTGTCAGTGAGCTCACTTACAAGCAGCTACATATCACAGAAGAAGCATGGTTTCACCTGCACCACAACTGCTGACTTGGGCGAGGAGGGCGAGATTGACACATGCTGCTGCTTTCACGGGGGCTGAGTGAGACAGAGGTTGGGACACGCCCCACGCGCCCTCCCTGCCCTGCCCACCCAGACAGAGACTCATCCCGGATCTATTCACGCTCACTGCCGTGTCTCTGTCTGCTCTGCAGAGAGTTCTGAAAACTTGCAGAGCACGCCATGATTATCTCGATTAGCTTCATAACAGAATACAGAATTGGAAATATACTATAATTAGAAGGGAGATAGTAACACAGAGAAACAGGCCTGTGAAAAAAGACTTGATGAAAAATATATCAAGAGGATAACATAGTGATAAATTTATTTTCCTTTCCAAATTTCATTTCCTCCTTCCTTCCTTACTCACTGTCTTCCATGATTTCCCCCAAACAGTGGGAGGGAGACAGGGAAATGGGATCGCTTATTTGGAAGACTGGAAATGGAGGCCCAGGAAGGGTGTCTTTTCCAAAGGGTGCAGCTTCTCTGCCTAGGTGAGCTGACCCCCAGTCTAGGGCTCTTTCCATTACAGCACAGGAGATGGAAAGACAATATGAGCAGTTGACCGAACTCAATACAAACACTCAAGGGTTCCTTCTTCCTTGACAGATGCCTATGCCGATCAAACTCACAAAAGAGAGAAGCAAGGCAGAGAATATTCCTTCAGTGGCCTGGTTCTCATTCAGCCTGATACCTGATTTCCTATGAGTCCACAGAATGTGAGCTCCTCATTCTTTTTGTGGCCAAAGATCCTCGCCTTCATTGTCCTTGTACTAACGCTCCCCTGCTGGGGGCTGTCATGGCTGTTGGTCAGCCAGCCTGCCTTCCCCTCTTTTTGCACGTGCACTGCACAATGAGAGTCTCCGCAGGCACGTACTCCAGGGAATGCCTTAGCAAGGCAGTCAGCCAGAGTGGCCTTCCCTAGTCCAGGTGACAATTCTTTTGGGCGGCAGAGCGGCATGATGGCATTTTGGATCCGCCATTGTAGAAAATGAACCTCTGACCGGTTTTTAAAAAAATCCTTGACTGTCCTTTTTTTATGGGGGTGGGTCTGTCAAGAGCAATAGTAATAACTCTCTTGCAGAACTCCTATCCTGGATAAATGGTAGGGGCTTCACAAATGTGTTTCCTCCCCCCCCCCCCCACCACTTTAGGAGAGGGCCTGTTCTGTTCACCTGGATGGCAGCCCAGGGGAAAGCAGTCACGAAGAACTTGGTGTAATTTGTCCTGAAAGGTTAACTGGGGCTCCCCTAACTCTAAACAAGACATGTAACCCAAGAGCCCATCTCAGGGCAGTGCTGTGGTTCTAAAGGGATCTGGGCGAGGGTAACACAGAGAAATCCAGCAGGCGAGGCCCTCCCCGTGCCCGCCGCAGGTGCGGCTGTGCGCCATCACTCACAGCCAGGCTGGGGAAACAGAAGAATGCCCCGGCCGTTTCTGCAGCACCTGGAGCAGAGAGGTGCTGCTTGACTTGAGCCTGTGGGTCTTACCTCAGTACCAGGCAGCTGAAGAGAACTGCTCCTAACTCTGAGTGTTAAGTAACAGGGCCCAACTCAACACTGGCATGGCCCTCTGTCATTATGCCATTCCTTGTCCTTACAAAAAGACTCATGTGATTAAGTCCGATTCGATTAGCTTGGTGCTAGGAAGCAGAGAGAAGATCCAGGGGCTTCCAGGGAGGCTAAGTCTTGGCTGCTAGAGGCCTTCTACACCATCTGTCCCAAGAGAAGTTTGTCTCCGTTGCAGCGCCCTGTGGAGTTCAGCACCTGCTTCCCCATGGCCCTCCGCTTCTAGCTTAGCCTCTGAGCAGGGCAGTAGAAAGTCCTCGGAATCTGACAGGTGAGGCGCTGCCCTGCCCCTTAGCTGGGCCCGGTGGGTAATGCCAGGGGGGCTCAGAGGCGGCAAAGGGATGTTATTAGGACTGTGAGAATGGCAGTGCCCGACATACCTCAGCTCCAGGATGTTGGTGACGTTCCCAGAGGGGAGGATCCTGCGGATGTAGTTGAAGTCTCCCACGTAGAGGCTCCCGTCGGAGCCGCACGTCAGGGCCACGGGGGCCAGCAGCTTGTTGCCGTCGGCCAGGCCATTGCAGCTGGGGCAGGAGATGCTTCTCCGGCGCCCGTTGCCCATGATGCTGCCAATGACCGGGGGCTGCTGAGACACAAACTGGTTCTCCCCATTCCCTTTGTGCAGGATGCCTGTGACGAGGACAGAGGACAGAGTCAGCTGTGGGACAGGAAGAGGCTCTCTCCTGCGGCTGGCCACAGAGGCGCCTTGGTTTTGTAAGGAATGCGAGATCTCTGCCTATCATTTCCAGACTCATCTCCCAAGGCTGCCAGAGTGAAACCCTGAATAGGCCACACTGCTTAACTGATTAGATCCTTGCAACAGCCCTGCAGGACAACAGGGGCACAGGCAAAAGGGGCTCACTGGGGGCCGCACACAAGACAGCAGAAGCACTGCCAAGTCTGGGCTCCCACTCGTGCAGCTCCACGGCCTCTCATGGGGCTGTACAGCTCTCTTGGACCCAGCGCAGGTCTCTGTGCAGCCTGGGTTCTTTACTGCACTTGCCTGACCGCTGTAAGTTACAGGGACTGTCTTTCCCTTTCCATATCCCCAGTGCCCGGCACAGACCCTGACACGGAGGAGGTGCCAGTGAATGCTGACAGAACTGCAGGGGGAAACTAACTCCCAGTTTCTTCTCACTGAGGTAGAGTCAGGACAACTGGGTTTTTACCTGATTTTGCTACTAATGGGCCGAGTCCAGATATTGCCGGTCTCTTTAATTGTCCTTAGGCCTCAGTTTCCCCAGCAGAGAAATGAAGGGGTGGAACTCAGTGGCCTGTAAGCTCCACCCCATGTCCATGCTGTTTCTTTTCAGGACTGGATCGCCCTTTATCTCCTGGGTTACCTCCACAGCCACCCAACGGGGCTCTGCCTCCAGTCCCACCCCTTCCACACCGACGCCTGAGTGCGTTTGTCTTTCCTGGCCCGAAGAACCTTTTCCCCAGGCTGTCACCTGTTAGCTTTGTCCTTGGTTGTACAGATTTAATTTTTATGAATACAATCAGTCATTTTTCTACTCGAATGTTTTTGCTACTTTAGGTTTTAGGGAGGATAGTCTCCTGTATTTTCTTCTACTAAAGTGTTATCTTTCAAAATTAGATCTTTAATCAAACTTTATTTACTCTGTATAAAGTATGAACTGAATTTTATTTTTTTCCACATATTGAGCCAATTTTCCAAATACCAATTTCTGAAACACCTACCTATCCTCCACTATTAAGCGATACTTCCTCTACCGTATGCCAAGTCCTAATGTACCCGTGATGTGTGGCAGAAACTGCAGTTATCCACAGATATACATACTAGCCAGCCCCTCCACCCCATCCTTATTTCTGTAGTTATAGACCCCTGCTGTTCAGCTGGGCACAGGGCCATCTGGAACTGACCATAATCCCCAGCCCAGTGTGCAGCTACACCCACCAGGTGACTGAGCTCTGGCCAATGGTGTAGCAGTAAAAGTGGTAATGGCAATTGCCATAAGGTGTCCTTAACAATGGAAGGGGCTTGCTCTTAGTTCTTTCTTTCCTCCGTCTTGCTGGCTGCAAAGAGGAAGTCAGGTTTGGAGCAGAAGCGGTCACCTTGGACCAGGACCTTGGGGATGGAGGCTCGAGTAGAGCGATGAGGGGAAAGGAGGCTGGGCCTCTGGTCCTGCTGAGTGCCAGACCAGCCTTGGGGTATGTGGCTCCAGACTTTCAGGTGAGTAAAAAACAAACTTTTAACTTGTTTGCAATTCTGTTATTTTGGCTTTTTTGTTACTCTGTGACAAACCTACTCGCAGGTCAGTGTCTCGACTCCTTGTTTTGCCCCATGGAATCTACTTATCTGTTCCTATGCCAGCACCACAGGGTTTTAGATAGAACGGTTTTCTTTCTTTCTTTTTTTTTAATCTTTCTGAAGCTGGAAACGGGGAGAGACAGTCAGACAGACTCCCGCAGGAGCCCGACCGGGATCCACCCGGCACGCCCACCATGGGGCGACGCTCTGCCCACCAGGGGGCGATGCTCTGCCCCTCCGGAGGGTTGCTCTGCCGCGACCAGAGCCACTCTAGCGCCTGAGGCAGAGGCCAAGGAGCCATCCCCAGCGCCCGGGCCATCTTTGCTCCAATGGAACCTCTGCTGTGGGAGGGGAAGAGAGAGACAGAGAGGAAGGAGAGAGGGAGGGGTGGAGAAGCAGATGGGCGCTTCTCCTGTGTGCCCTGGCCGGGAATCGAACCCAGGACCCCTGCACACCAGGCCGACGCTCTACCACTGAGCCAACCGGCCAGGGCCTAGAATGGTTTTCTAAGATAGCTTAATATCTAGTGTGTGCCTCTTTTTGTTCTTATTTTAAGGGTTGCCCTAGCTATTTACAAATCTTTATTCTACCATAAATTTTAGAATCAGTTTGACAATTTCCTCCCAAAACATCTGGTGGCTTTGATAGGCATTCATTATGTCTATAGATTAGGAGATATCTGACATCATTACAATATTAAGTGGTCTCCTCCCAGAACACAGAGTGAGCTATCTAAAATACGATCTGATTGTGTCTCTCGCCTGCTTTAAACCTTTCAGAGACCTGACACTTGCCTCTGGATGAAGTTGAAGGTCCTAATCTTCTTACCCTGGGCTCTGGCTGCCCCAGCCCCCAGCTCTGGCTTTCGGGATTCTTTTCATTTCACCCTTCGCTCAAACCTCAGTGAATCGTCTCTCCAATTACCGTTCTTTCAGGCTTCCGTGCTTTGGCACACACTGTGTCCTCTGCCTGGAATGGTCTCCCTTCCAGAGATACAGGTCTGATCCTACAGACCCTTTGAGACTCAGTTCGGAAGTTCTCTCCAAAGAGGCACCATGCTGAGTCAAGGAGCTGAGTGATATGCTCCTCTCTGTGCCCCACAGTGTCCCACAGTACTTCCTCTGTGATGGCACCGTGCCTGGCCCAGCGTGGAAACTGTCTGGGAAGTGTTGGCCTCTGGCCAGAGTAAATTCCTGAGGCCTTTCTATTCTGCATCCCCAGAGCCTAGCAGTGACAGGCACAGAGCAGGTAACCACGGGGCATTTATTGACTAATCCTCCTGACCAAGTGCTCACCTACGAGCCTATGGAATCTGATGTATGTGTTTCTCTGTCTGGCAGGGCAGAGAGCACAGGCAGTGAGGGTATGCCCACGGCCGGCTCTGGGATTGTGTTCATCCACTCACCGCTCTGGATGTTGAGGGCGTGATGCTTGTCCAGGCTCCATCCTCCCAGGCGGGACGCATCGATTTCATAGCCCTGCAGCACTGCTGTTCTCTTTTCCCACAGGATCAGGTCTGGGCACGACTCATACTCATAACCCACGGAAACTAGACACAGCGAGAGGCACAAAATGCACAGGTGAGCAAAGACTTTTCTCTGGCTTTAGATCTGATGCAAGGCCCCTGCTTGTCTTGTGTAGAAAAGGAAAAGAGATCATATTTCTAAGTGGAAGCAGATTTATAGGCAGAAATAACACAGGGATGCTGAGCCTCAATATCCCTTTTTTTGGAGGAGCAATTGTACATTATTAGAAAAAGTTAAACAAATATACTAGCTATTTTTTTTTTGAAAGAGGTAGAGACAGAGTCAGAGAGAGGGATAGATAGGGACAGACAGACAGGAAGGGAAAGAGATGAGAAGCATCAATTTTTTGTTGCGGCACTTTAGTTGTTCATTGATTGCTTTCTCATATGTGCCATGGGGCTACAGCAGACCGAGTGACCCCTTGCTCAAGCCAGTAACCTTGGGTCCAAGCTGGTGAGCTTTGCTCAAATCAGATGAGCCCGTGCTCAAGCTGGCGACCTCAGGGTTTCAAACCTGGGTCTTCCGCGTCCCAGTCCGACGCTCTATCCACCGCTGTGCCACCGCCTGGTCAGGCCTGGCTACCTTTTAAAAGGACACAACTGAACTGATTACAAGGAAATCATCTTTAGTATGGGAAGTATTTTAGGCCTAAAAATCTCCACTGCAGCATTATTTTTTTAATTTTTTTAAAATTTAGAAATTAAATTTAATGGAGTAATATTGGTCCATAGGAACGCATGGGTTTCAGGCATACATCTCCAAAGCATGTGAACTATTCATTGCATTTTGGGCCTATCACCCAAAGGCAGATCACTTTGTCACCATATATAATACTTGGCCCCTTTTACAACCCTACCCCCACCCACCCCTCTGGTAACCACTTCATTTTTGCAGCATTATTTTTAATAGTGGAAAATTGGAAGTAACCTAAAGGTTCAAAAGGGGCTAGAGGTTGAGCAAACCAAAGTGTATCCACTGGAGAAATATTAAGCAGCCACTGGAGATTATGGTTAAAAGGACCATGGGTGACATAGGAATAATGCTAAGTTGAAAAGACTAGTTATAATCCAGTATTACATCTGTGTAAAGAAAAACCACACATGGACAAAATGAAATGTTAACAAGTGGTTATGTTTGCTTATAAGAACTAGTATGACCTCTTTTCTATTTTTGTCCATTTATCCACTTTTTATTCATGAGAATAGCATTACTTTAATAAAGAAAAATTTAAAACCATCTACGATGAATCTGTGGAAAGGAGCTCAGTTAAGGTACTTTGAAAGTTGCAAGTTGGTTTGAGGTGTCAAAGCTTCAAAATACCCAAATCTCACTTCTGTTTCCCAAGCCCTCGCTTCCGTAGGTGCCTGGGGTGCAGGCTATCCACGGCAGGCTCCCTGAAGCTGGGGCTGTGGGAAGCCCTGTGACCACCCTGCGGCGAGGAACTTGCAGAGGCGGGAATGCCATTTCTTCCAAGTCATCTTTTTGTGCAGACACTATTTTTCAGCGGACAGTATCCTACCACACTCTCAAGACAGGAATCAACAATTGGGCATTGGGTACTATAAAAGATTACTGGTCATCTATGGCCGGAGGGGAATATGGCTAGAAAATGTCCCTGTGACCTTCAGTCCCTTAGGCCAGTGGTCCTCAACCTTTTTTTGGGCCACGGACCAGTTTAATGTCAGAAAATATTCTCACGGACCGGCCTTTAGGGTGGGACGGATAAATGTATCACGTGATCGAGACAAGCGTCAAGAGCGAGTCTTAGACGGATGTAACAGAAGGAATCTGGTCATTTTTAAAAAATAAAACATCGTTCAGACTTAAATATAAATAAAACGGAAATAATGTAAGTTATTTATTCTTTCTCTGCGGACTGGTACCAAATGGCCCATGGACTGATACCGGTCCGTGGCCCGGGGGTTGGGGACCACTGCCTTAGGCATTCATGATGCCTCCTACTGGTCACCTGTCATGTCAGGAGAGTGAACCTCAGTCCCTAAAGTCTAGCTATGCGGACACTTCCCTTTTTAACTGGCAGGGGTGAGCACTATGTGTGCTCATTTCATCTGCAGAGGTTGTAAGACTGCACTGTTTCTGAGGAGCCCACAGAGGCTGTTTGGCTCACAGAGGGGCTGGGGACAGTGAGAGATGAGGCTTTGCCCCCAAGGCATTGTTTTGCAGTAGGGTAGGATGCAACACTCCAGGAATGATCTGGGATAAGTCCAGCTCTGTTCCTTCCTTGTACATCTGAGAAAGTTACCTCACCATTTTGGGCTTCAGCTTCCTCATGCAGAATTTGGAGACAATTTCTAACTCACAGGGTGATTGTGAAGCTAACTGAGGTACCAGTGTACAGAGGAGCACAATGCCCAGAGCAGGGGCTCAACAGACATTCTCTCTCTCTTTTTAAAGATTTTATTTATTAATTTTTCTAGAGAGAGAGAGAGTGGGAAGAGAGAGAGAGAGAGAAAGGGATGATTGAGGAGTGGGGAGCATCAACTCATAGCTGCTAGCTGCTACTCGTATGTGCCTTGACTGGGCAAGCCCAGGGTTCGTTCGTTCCTTCCTTCCTTTTTTCCTTCCTTCTTTCTTTTTTTTCCTTCCTTACTTCCTTTTTTCCTTCCTTCCTTCCTTCCTTTTATCCCTCCCTCCCTCCTTCTCCTTCCTTCTTTCCTTCCTTCTTTCCCTCCTTCCTTCCTTCCTTCCTTCCTTCCTTCCTTCCTTCCTTCCTTCCTTCTATCCCTTCCTTCCTTTTATCCCTCCCTCCCTCCTTCGCCTTCCTTCCTTCCTTCCTTCCTTCCTTCCTTCCTTCCTTCCTTCCTTCCTTCCTTCCTTCCTTCCTTCCTTCCTTCCATCCCTTCCTTCCTTTTATCCCTCCCTCCCTCCCTTCTTCGCCTTCCTTCCTTCCTTCCTTCCTTCCTTCCTTCCTTCCTTCCTTCCTTCCCTCCCTCCCTCCCTCTTTCCTTCCCTCCCTCCTTTCTTCTCTGCTGCCTTATTCTGCCTTTACCAAATCTAGAAAGGGAATGAAATTGAAGTAGGGTTCAAGTAGAGAAGGGATTTCCTGGGCTATTACTCTAAGTCGGTGATTTTCAACCTTTTTCATCTTATGGCACACATAAACTAATTACGGAAATTCTGCAGCACACCAAAAAATATATTTTTTTGCTGATCTTTAAAAAGAAAATGTATAATTTTGATTCATTCATACCAGGTGGCTATTGTGCTGGCTGTTGTCATTTTTAAAAATTTGACAATATAAGGGAAAAGGGAAAAGAGGTCAGTGCCCCTGACTAAATAGTTAGGTATTGCCTGTTTTAAAAATTCCTGAGGCATAGCAGTTGAAAAATCACTGCTCCAAGTGCTTGGAGGATGAGCTCTTCGAGGGTTACAACTGCTAACAGTCCAGCTCTGAACCAACCCTGGGACCCTGCTCTAACCCAGAAGTGGAGATGAACACGCCAGCTCCCTAAGTGGGCTGGGCTTCCAGGGGAGGCAAGAGTTACCTTCTGCTTCATCTTTAAAAAGACAGCAATAACAACAAAGAGAACCATTGTGATTGGAAACGAGGTAAAGAGTTCCCCCAAGCCTTTCCGGTAAAGGGAGAATCTTACTCCTGCACCTCAGTAAAACTGGAGAAACCCAGGGGCTCCAGCCACTCACATTTTTAATGGGCAAGTTCAGGCTGATAGCTGTGGGGGCCTGGCAATGTCCACACGGCTCCATCTTGGTGGCGCAAAGCCTTTTTTAGCCCGTTGTATACCACCACGGTGTTTTTGTCAAGGGCCTTTTTGGTTTTGTAACCCCCCCTTTTTTAATGGTCAGGCTTTTTAGCATTAGGTCTTTCAGGTCAGGGAGGGTCACTGAAAGGTCTTTATGGCCTTTGGTACTTCTGAGAAGAGGAAAGGAGTAAGAAGAAACAAGGGAGGTGGAGAAGAAGCCTTGCCCCCCCCCCCCAGCCCCCCAGTCCGTTGTCTCTCTGCAGATGGTGTCGCGTCCTGTGGCTGGGAGACTTACCGAAGGCTTCCGAGAGCCCAAACACCTTCTGGTTGTAGACATCTGTCTTGTCCCAGATGAAGTAGTAGGACAAGTCTGGCCCTGCAGCAAACCATTTCCTGAAGAGGCGGCCCTCAACCGCCACCATGAGGTGGACCTTCATGAGGTTGAAGGGGATGGTAGGGTGAGTAAGGCTGATCCTCAGGACAGATTTGTAACCAGGTGTACGACTGCTCAGGTAACTCAGCCTCATCTTGCAGCCAGAGATAGCAATTTCCTCTTGCAACGCCTAGAGAGACAGATCACAGCCAGTGATGGTCATGGACTCACCGTGGAGGGAAGATGGCCACGGCCCCATGTACTCTGGGTGCTCACGAGCAGAGGAGGAAGCAGAGAGGAAGGATGGGAGAGGAGGAGCAGGAACTAAAGGAGAGAAGAAAGATGGGTGGGAAGCAGAGTATGAAGAGGAGCAGGAAGAAGAGGGGGAATGGGAAGAGAGAGGAGAGGCTGGAGGAGGGAAAGAAGAGTCAGAAGGCCTGGTTTCCAGGGTCGGCTCTTCCACGGTACAGCTCTGCCTCCCTGAGCCTCAGGCTGCTCCTCCATTCACGGAGGATGACCATGCACAGCCCACTGCATACTGAGAGGAACACAGGTAATATGTATAAAATGTTTAGAATAATGTCACTTTCATGGAACCTCTGACTCTCAGTTTCCTCGTGGGATTAGCATGAGGACTGAGAAAGGTCACATATAGAAAGTGCCCAGCATGTAATGGAGACTTGGGAGACGTTATAAGTGGGACGGTGGTGCTGGAGCAGGGGGACTAGGAAGAAGACCTTACCCTCAGGCTAATGCGGACAGCTGCCTTGGCAAACACTGTTTCTCTCAAAAATTTCCTGAAGTAAGATCTGTTTCCAAAGGCTTTTTCCTTCAAGACAGTAAACAGACACTGGGAGGCGTTGACCAGTTACTCAGGGTTGAGAGCACAGCCTGCTAAGGACCTGCAGCTAAAGCCTGCAGCTCGTCCATAGAAAGAGATCGTATTGGTTGCATGGAGTCTCCATGCTCCAAAGCTGTGCTAGATGAACGGAGTGGTCAGCTAGGTGGAAAGGGCCTCACTCCACAAGGGAAAGCTCACATTAATGCCAGGATTTTCTGGAACACGGCAAAAGCAGAGAACTTTTAGCAGCTTGCTACTGTGAGCTCTGTTTCAAGAAGGGGACATTAAATCAATTGAGGCTAACGTATCCATTAAAAGGACAATGATTATTCTACTCTTGCGTTCTCAGAGGAACTGGGCGTTCACAAAGCAATCCTTTCCTTTCTGTCCATTTCCGACATGGGTGTGAACTCCCACCCACTCCATTCTTCCCACTACACAGAACTTGAGGGATTGGGCCTAAATCAAAGCCCAAACTAAACCTAAACGAAATTTTAGCTTACAAATTCTAGGCAAAGCAGGCTCTACACGCCAGTGAATGACAGGCCAGGTTCAAGTGTCATCCGGGCACTCTCATAAATATTTACTTTCTTTAACATATCCTTTAAAATTTATATCTCCCTGTACTTGCAAAGGCTGGATACTGATTGGACTGGGAAGACTCAAGAGTTTGTTTCAATGTGATTATAAGCAAGGTTTGTGACCCAGCTGGGCTCACAGACACCCAGCCCTGGGAGCCTTGTAAAGAGGGTGGGACCTTTAACCTCATTTGTTCCAAAGTCCCTGCTCCTGGGAAATGTTTAGCTAGAGCCGAACCAGGCAGGGATGAGCAACAAATTACTCCTCTCCAGCAAGCTTTGTCTCCACAGACAACCATTTCATAAGAAAGGTCAGCCTGGTAGTTGAGACAGGAGACAAGCGCTGAATCTCTGAAAAGGACTAAGGTTTCAACCTTGGGTGCAATGAGGATTTCAAAAACGGTTGTATTTCCTATTTGGGGGCTGGAGTCTGAATCCTCTCAACAGGGCACACGCAGAGCAATGTGTTTGCTCAACCAGGCATGAAATATACACACAAGAGTGTAACCCCCCCTGCTCAGTCAGCACCAGCAATCCATTAACATGCACACAGCGAGGGCTCTCATTAGGCACCAGGACCCCGGGGCGACTCCCATCCACCCCCTCCCCATCTCCCCTCTTCTCCAGGCCTTTGTTTCTGTCACAGAAACTGGGTAAAGATGGTGGAACAAAATCAACTCTACACAGTTGTGTTGGGCAAAGAATCATTCTTAATTTCTATTAGATTAAAATGCATCTTTCCAAATTACTTCCTTTTAATGATAGTTAAGTAAAGTGCTTGCATATAGAGATTTGAGCCAAAGCAATCCTTAATTGGCATGAAGGCAGAACATGTAAAATAATCTTAATAATAATGATGATGATGGCTAAAATTTATCGAGCACTTAGTAGGTGCCAGACATGCGCCAGGCACCTCACTGACATTTTCTCATTTAATCTTTATTATGATGCTCACTATTTGAGTCCCTCTGTCTCACTTCACTTGGCAGGACCTCCCATCATAAATATTTTTAACAGAAATAATGAGAGCAGGGACACTGGAGCTTGGGGAACAGGAAAGTGGAAGTGAACTGGATGGAGAGGGGGAGGGCAGGAGGAAAGTATTGTGTGCTGGAGAGTGTGTGCCTGGGGGGCTGATGGGGTCTTTCCTTCCCTTGTCTCTGAGATCCTCCTCCACCCCCCCAAACAAAGGCATGGATCAGTGCAGCTTGGAAAGGTGGGTACCTGAATTTCTGGAACAATGGGGCCTTTCTCTGCACAGGAGCTGGCAAAGGATGTCAGCGGGGATGGAGACACGACAGGGTTGGGGCGGGCAAAGTTGCTCAGGTCACAGCTGGGTATCTCGTTCTCCTCATGTCGCATGGTGATGGTTTCCATGACGAAGAAGCGATCCCAAGGCAGCCAGAGGGTGTGTTCCTGTGTGATGAAAGGCGCCCTCTCGAACCGCAGGATAATGGAGATGCCACCGTTTGTGACCAAATCAAAGCTGTTTGGGAGGGGAGGGTTGAGAAAAAGAGAAGAGGGGGGAGCAGGGAGAGCAGGAAACAGGAGATGATGAGGAGAAGGAAGAAGAGCAGGAGGAGATAGATGGAGAAAGGAGAAAAAATTACACCAAAGGATGTGAGTGAGCACTTGTCGAGGAGACTCTGAAACCTAGAAGGCTTCACTGCAGCCACACAGAGAAACGAATATTCCAGAAAGCATTATTATTATTGAAAACGATTCACAATAGAGAATATGCTAAAACCAAATTAAAAAATACTGCAATGGAGAGCACTTTGCCAAGACACAGGGCAGTTGATGAGCCTCCGTTATGGTGCTCCTGGTACTTTGGGCCTCTTGGAACTGAAGCTCATTGAAAAGTCAGCAGAGGCCCTGGCCAGTTGGCTCAGTGGTAGAGCATCAGCTCGGTGTGTGGATGTCCAGGGTGTGATTCCTGGTCAGAGCACATAGGAGAACGACCACTTGCTTTCCCATGCCTCTCCCTTCTCTATCTCTCTCTCTCTTCCCCACCTGTAGCCATGGCTCAATTGGTTCCAGCAAGTTGGCCCTGGGTGTTGAGGATGGCTTGGTGGAGCCTCTGCATCAGGTGCTAAAAATAGCTTGTTTTCCAAGCAATGTCGCCAGATGGGCAGAATATCACAGCCCCATCGGGGGCTTGTTGGATACATCTGGGGTACATGTGAGAGTGTCTCTCTGTCTCCCCTCCCCTCACTTAAAACAAGTAAACAAACAAACAAACAAACATACATACATACATACATATATCAACAGAATAAAATGGAACAAGCCCTGCCCTGGCATTAGGAACCCTAAGCCCAGTTCTGCCTCTGCCATGAACTACTGTGTGATCTTGGGTAGGTCACTTATCTTCTCTAATCCTCAATTCTCTCATTTATACAACATAAAAGTTCAAGTGGACCTTTCTTAAATCACTAAGATTCTATGACTATACCAATTCTAACCCTGATTATGATAAATTACTCAACATAGGTCTTTGGGATTATAAAACAGCTAAGCACTTTAGAGATGGCACTATCAGAATCACAATATATTATAAGTGAAAGGGGAACCATGGACTGAGTCCCAGCCTCCCAGTTGAGATAAGATCTCCAGGCCCTGGCTGGTTGGCTCAGCGGTAGAGTGTCGGCCTGGCATGCGGGGGACCCGGGTTCGATTCCCAGCCAGGGCACATAGGAGAAGCGCCCATTTGCTTCTCCACCCCCCCTTCCTCTCTGTCTCTCTCTTCCCCTCCTGCAGCCAAGGCTCCATTGGAGCAAAGATGGCCCGGGCGCTGCGGATGGCTCCTTGGCCTCTGCCCCAGGCGCTAGAGTGGCTCTGGTCACGGCAGAGCAACGCCCCAGAGGGGCAGAGCATCGCCCCCTGGTGGGCAGAGCGTAGCCCCTGGTGGGCGTGCCGGGTGGATCCCGGTCGAGCGCATGCGGGAGTCTGTCTGACTGTCTCTCCCCGTTTCCAGCTTCAGAAAAATACACACACACACACAAAAGAGAGAGATAAGATCTCCATAACAGCGTCCTCTGAGAGTCTTGGTTCATTGCCTTCTCCCAATATGGTGATGTTTTAGTTTCTTCTACAGACTCACCATCAAAGGGCCATTTGGAGCCTACTTGCACACTTTCAGTGATAAAGAGTTTGTCCAATCTTTCATTATTTTGATGGTTACGTTTTTTTGTTTTGTTTTTTTAATTAAGCCTAGATCCTTCTTCTTATAACTCCTTAGTTCTTGATCCTTGTTCTACCTGCTGAGGTAACTTCAAATTAGTCTGTTTCTTCTGCCTTTGATCATCCTTCAGGACTTGGAAATAGTGACTTTTGGACAAAGTCCTTGCAACTATTATTTTTAGGATGCATTTTCAAGGCCTGTTCTCATTTTGCTTTTTTTAGATGGAGAGCTCCTGCTAACTCCTTCCCCAGTCAGAACTCTGACTCCCGGCCCTGGGCTCCCATGGCACCACATGCACTCTCCTTAGAGCACACATCACATTGCACTGGAATTATAAGCTTTACTCTCTGGCCCAGGGACACTGATTTTTCTTAGATTTTCTAGAGTCTAGCCCAGTGCTTGGGGATTATAGGTTTGAGAATGAATGCATGAATGATACTGTCAGTATCTTCTGAACTGGCTGTCCACTAAACACCCTAAGTTTCTCCTGACTTTGGCTGTTACTGCAAGTCAACTTGACGTTGACCTGTGCAGTGGGTTTTAGAGGCCCCACTGCAGGACCTCTCCTTTATCCCTGGCAAATATACCCTGTGGGATTGGGTTCATTGTTCCAGCTTGCTCTTCCCTCCTCTAGAAGGAGGAAAGGATTTTGCATTGGACTGTTCTTTCCTGGTGCGAAATCTTAACAGATGGCACCCCCAGATTCGGGTCCCCAAGCTCCAATGCCTGACTCTTCTGCCCTTTGTAGAAGCTTTTCACCCAGTTTGTCTCCTTTTCCCTCAGCCTGTTTAGGCTCACACTTGGGCAAAGAAAGTTAGGCACCACCCACTTATTTTGATAAGCACTGAGAGAGAAATACCAGAGCAGGCACTTATTTTGAACCAAGCCTCTGGGTTTGGGCTCTCCAGTAGAATATCTGTGGCTTGGGAAACACCAGACAACAACTCTGTCACAGAACTGAACAGCATCTGTACTTTGACAGAACATTTTTTAAACCATCAGACAGAATCCTGGCCTGATTTACAAGCTCCTTTCATGACAGAGTGATCATGGGGAGGGAGTGAGGACATATTCTCTTGGCTGTGAGCAAGCTGAGGGCAGCTGGCCTTGCCAAGAGCTTGGTGTAATTAGCTCTTGCCAAAAGCCAGGCCTGCTCATCTAGGGGTAAACCTGCTGGGGACGTGGATTTGAACCTGGGGGAGGGGAGGCCTGGATCTCAGGTGAAGCCCAAGTAGCTCCAGGCCAGTCCAAGTTCTGCCTACTCCGCAGGTGAGTTATGCCACCTGTCTGAGCCTCAATCTCTTCATGTAAAATGAAGCTAATGATCATAATCACTTGGCAGTGTTTTTAATTAGCTAGATGGGATAATGGATGGGAAAAGCACAGGGCCCCATTCCCTGGGCATGGTGCTCCGTATAATCCCATTTTTCAATTCAATGAGCTTGAACTGCTTCTCCTCTCTGTGCCTCTTTTAACATTTTTCTTCATGACTTCTATTTTTCATCTTTTTAATGATCTTTTTGGCTAACTTCTCTGCTACTGTTTTGTGTTTATGAATTCTTGTTAGGACGGGAGGCCTGGCATTTCAGTGTGGGCTGTGTGTATGTGTGTGGGGGTTGGGGAAGGACTGGGTGAGGGCCTGCCTGGGATGTGAAGGTTACAAAGATGAGTTATGCCTGGTCTCTGGATTTGCATATGTATACTGTCATCTCCAACTATATCTCTAGCCTTACAGTTTCTCCTGGGGCCTGGGGGGTGGGGTGGGGTTTAAGAAGGAAATGAGGCAGGGAAGAAGGGGAGGGAAATGGGAGGATGCTACCCATTTACATATAATAAATAAGGATCTTTGGGCTCTTAGAAATAAGTAGTGACTTCCCCATACGTTATGCAGTGTGTCTAAGTTGGGAAGAAAATTTAAGTTCCATTATGCACTAGAAAGAATTGTTCTGAAACCCAAGCTATCAGTTGTAGCAACTTGGGCAACTCTGATGTAACTTAGCAGGCTGATAGGGGAAATATGGCTGACTCTTACCTCCCAGGACCCCCATGCTCTCAAGAGACAGTAGAGATTGCAAGGAAGGGCACAAATGGGAGGGATCAAAGCCTGGAATGGAAGTGCTAGAGTGAGCTTTTCCTGAGGCCCACCAAACTTATGTGACTCTGGTGTGTGTTATAGACCCACCCTAGTCATGCACAGCAGGGCAGAGAACTGACAATTTGCCATCTCACATGACTGATGGTCAAATTTCATGGCAGAAGAAGAGCAGTCCCCATGGCTCCTTTTTGATGACGATTTCATAGCAGGTAATAATGTAGTCAGAATAGCTGTTGCCTAGGATGCTCACAACTGCTGTTTCCAGAAAGCAGGCAGCCCTGAGCTGGAAGGTGGCACAGACGGAGCATGAGGAGGGAGATTCCACTGCGCTGTAGTGGAAGTCTGCACTGAGGTCCTTCCCAGGAGGAAACGTGTGCAGGGTAGGGAGCTGCGGCCTGGCCTGGCCGGGCTGCCCCTGGCGACTGGCCGCCAGCCTCTTCCACCTGGCCCTTCCCATCCACAGGGAGTGAGAGGAGGGGGAGAGGGCTCCCTGTGTCCGGGCTGCCAAGCCCTTCTAAGAGGCAAACATATCTACCAACAGATGAGCCTCTACTTCATTATCACCTCGGACGGGACATGTTCACATCTGATACTGGATTAAAGAGGTGCTAAAATCAATCAGGCTGGAGCATAGTTTCCAACACAGAGTGAAAATCAACCTTATGGGCCCACATGTAGCCAGATGGACTGCCACCACCTGATTTTATTAAAAATAGAGGACTTGTCACCATTGACAGCCTAAATATTCCACTTCCCTCCTTCCCCTCTCCTTTTCTCCAAAACATTCTCATTGTTTGTGTACTGTAACCATGACCTTCTCTTTATTTGGTAGCTTGTAAATTTAATAAACAGCTAATACTTATTGCATACGTACCATGTGCCAGACCCTGGGAAGATAGCAATGAGCCAGAGTGGGGCAGGGACCTAAGATTTATCAAAGACCTACTACAGGTACGTTCAGGGTGCTGCCCCATCCATCATAGACTCTAATCCTTACAATCAATTTGTGAGCTACATAGTGTTAGGACCATCTAACAGATGAAGAAGTTGAGGCCCAGACAGGTGAGGCTTGTCTAAGAACACATAGCTAGCAAATGGGGGTGCTAGAGTGATTAAAAAGACTTTAGTTTATTCTGCTGATGGTTCTCACAGGGACCCAAAGGTCAGAGCTCTGTCATTACTCTGTGTTTTCCACAGACCTAGGTGGTTTCAGATGGACCACACAGCAGGAATGCTCAGATTTCTGGAGCTGTCTGGTCTGTAGACAGTGGTCCATGGGGGCGTGTTTTATATCCAAAGTCATGAGGCAGGATAATATGTCTAAGGCACCCGAGGTTTACTGTGGGAATCAAATGAGAGTGAGATACAAGGTCACACAGGAACTGAACTACAGAACTGGGCACCTGAACTCAGGTCCTCTGAACCCAAGTCCCATCGTCTCTCCACATTGTCATTACAGCAGGAGTTAAGGGGCAAGACCACGAAAGCAGAGCTTTCACTGACCCTGGTCCACAAAAAGGTCTCCTACCTTCCATCTTGCCTGCTGATCGTGTAGCCAAAGAGAGGGTTATTGACGAAGCTGATGTTCACACCAACCAGCGGGGTCCCATCTGATGTCATCACTTGACCACGAATGACACATGCATGCCTGTGGGTAGAGAAGAGTAAATACCATGATCTCCTTTTCATGTGCAGAATCCTGACTGGCAGGGAGCCCCAGGAGGTCAGAAGACAGAGGCAGGTCATTTAGTCTTGGGACACTGGGGCTCATGGTGTTTACTTAAGATGAACAATAACCTTTTCTTTTTTTTTCATACTGCCTCAACTTAAGGCATCAAAGTGTCCTCTAAGAATTATTGGGCGATGTTTTCAGATATCTCACTCAGAGGTTATTTTCTAACGATGCTATATTATGCTGTGAGGAGATAAAAGCTGATCTGAGAGAGCTATACAGTGTATTTATGCATGTGAATATGGAGTCCTGTGACTTGGGTACAAATCCCAGCTCTGCCACTTTTTAGCTCTCTAAACCAGTACCAGTATGTGACAGCTCTTTCATTCAATCTCTGTTTTTCACCCTAGTACAGAGCAAGTGCCACAAATGGCAGTGATGAATACTGTCACTAATAGTTTCACTGGAAGGGGACTATAATATAAGAAAGTGAACAGAATAGTGGGTACTTCTTCTCATCTGGCATTGCCAACAGGAGAAGGGCAGGTGCTAGCATCGGCCCCTTGGAGTGGGTTCTGAAACCTGTCACCTCTCCCAGTATCCCCCGTCCCACTTCCCTTCTATATTCCAGACGACTAACCATCTGCTTCCCCCAAGCTCACCAGACAAATTTGCTTCAGCCTCTGTGTCTGTGCGATGTTCCCCCATCTGCCCCACCTGTCCTTCCTCCGCCCCTCCGCCAAGCTTCGCAGCCTTTAAGACCCAGCTGCACGTGACGCCTCTGCCCTGAAGCCTTTCTTGCTGGCCCTGATTAGAACTAGTCACTCTCTTCTAAAACCTGACTCAAACCCCTAATACCCCACCTCCCTGTACATGTTTCTCCCCTCTACTAGGTCACGAGCTCTCTGAGGGCCAGGTTGAGGTCTGTTTCTCTCTGCAGTGCCTGGAAATACCTAACAGTACTTTGTCATTGTTAAAAACAAACAAATAAACAAACAAAACGATGGCTTGAGTAAATAAGTAGGACTATTAGAGATGATCTAAAATGATTCTTTTTGTTCTAATATTTCAGAAACAGAGCCTTTTTAGAGAAGTTGACATTTTATCAGGACCCCCAAATAGAAAACAAAAACAAACAAGATCTGCTCTAAATGAAGCAGAGATGGGGCCCCTTCTCTCTCAGGGTGTTTCTGAGGGCCACTCTACAGAGTCTTAGTCCCTGTGGAGCCAGAGAAAGGCCAGCTGGAAAAGGAGGAAACCGGGGTCCACAGAGGTTATGCTCTTTGCTCCAATCCACACGGGGAGTTGGTGGTAGAGCCAGGCATTGAATCCAGGCCTCGCAACTCTGGACCCAACTCCAGCCCAGTCTGTTTACTGCTGGCAGTGGGTGGAAATGAGGGTGCTCACTGGGGTCACCGTCCTAAAGGATCAGGTCACTGGGGAGACAGACCTCGTTGACAAGACAGATTGGAGGCAAAGATGCAGGTCATGTTTGTTGTACAGATAACTCTCTCCATTCATCTCAGGTCAAAGGCTTTCCTTCAGTCCTGGGGAAGAGCTACTGATGAGGTCTGTGAGCACTCATTAAAAACGGATCTCAAACTCAGCCTCTGCTTTATTAGGTGCTTACATCTCTACCTTCTTAGAGTGATAAACTTTTCTCTGTTTGATGAGAAAAGCAATTAACACCAGGCTTGTAAGCAGCTGGTCTCACTAGTGTCAGCTTGTCCTTTCTGAAGGCAAGAACAGCAAAAACAACTTACCCACAATGCACCAAGCTCTCCACCCCCAACCGCCCCACTACTGCTCACCTCACTACATACGATCTGGTTTAATGCTAATTCAGTCAGTGGTTTCCTTCCGAGGTCCTTGGTCTAAATGCAATTACATGGCAAACAAGTTAAGCAGGCAAGGCTTAACTCAGTCCTGCTCTGAAGATCTCTCGATATATTTACGTAAAATTCTCTCTCTGCTAATGGGAGAGATTTGTTCCATCAATTGTACTCAGCTGGTACTGAGAGATGCTTTTTTTTTTTTAATGGAGGAAAATTGAATATTTTACTGTTGGAACTTTGTCCTTCTAGAGGATTACTAACAGATCTCATCCCCTGGTGCTAGGCACTGTCCAGCCTGCTCCTGGTATGTGTCTTCAGATTCTGCCCGGACAACAACCAGCCCTCTGGGAATGCTTTCTTTCCTTTTGGGGACCTGCCCTGCTCCCTCTCACACACATATGGGCCATCTTCCTCTGAGTTATCTTTCTTTGGGGATTCCCTGATAATTGGAAGATGTTAAATCAGCGCCATTCGGCTATCATGTGGCCTCTACTTCAGCAAGCAAGAGCAGATGTAATTTTAGCCCAGGCTCCTGTGGATTGCTTTGGATTCTGGAGAAGATTAAGTTGACTCCCTGTGCCCCTGTAGGCCACAGGGGCCTCTTGCCAAAACAGGCATTTGGCTCAGGAATTAAGTCCTGGAGAAAAATACTTCCATCTTCCTCCTGTTTGACTATCATTTTCAGTTGTCAAGAAAACTACATTTAACAGAAAGGTTTCCCTGGAACAAAGGAAATGGAGAAATCTGCTCTGCGGAGGCCTCTAAAATGCATCTCCTGCCATCTGTTTTTGCCCAGTGAGGTTTGAAAAGATGTGCTGTTGGATCCAAATGCTTTCTTTCTTCATCCATTTATTTAAAGGATACCACCAGTGGTGTACTGCTAAACATTTCACAATTGACTTTCAAAAAAAAAAAAAACCCCAAAAACCAAAAAGCTTTAATTTGTGGCATTTGCCTATTTCTGTGGTGTAAATACTTCCATCACGACTGATTTCAGCTGCCAATGTGATGTCACTGAACTGAGAGCTGGGAAGAGATGTGCAGCAATTCACCATTATACAGCATTTCCACCATAGAGCTACAGTAGTCCTAAATAAACTCCGGAGCAAAGGTTGTAGTAAAATAACTAGGAATTGATGAGCTTTGATTATTTTTTTACCTTTGTTTTTAATGTAATTTACTTAGTTTTAATTTCATATAATTTCATTTTTATTAATAGTTGTATTTAAAAACTAGCTTGCAGAAATCCTGAGCCAGTATCCTGAGCAGAAATCTTGTGACCCGGTATGAGCTGGCTTCTGTACACTGCTGGAACACCGACCCTACATGAAAGATCAGTGTGGCTAAGAAATAACTGCTTGCAAAAATTAGGGGATATTTCAAAATGAATATGAAGTGATAAAATATCCCCCATTTTTTTGCGAGCAGTATAGTTGCACAATGAAAGACCACCTTGGTGAGACATCAATCACTAACACAGGGTGCAAATCACTGTCACCAACTTGGCATTCCAGCTGGCTCATATGATCTTCTTATTACCTGTCCTATATTTGAAGTGTTTTGATTTCCCTTGGTCACCGTCTCGGCATAATGGAGTTTGGGGTGTTATTTTCTTTTTTTTTTTTTTTTTTTTTTTTTGCATTTTTCCGAAGCTGGAAACAGGGAGAGACAGTCAGACAGACTCCCGCATGCGCCCGACTGGGATCCACCCGGCACGCCCACCAGGGGCGATGCTCTGCCCATCCTGGGGGTCGCCATGTTGCGACCAGAGCCACTCTAGCGCCTGAGGCAGAGGCCACAGAGCCATCCCCAGCGCCCGGGCCATCTTTGCTCCAATGGAGCCTTGGCTGCAGGAGGGGAAGAGAGAGACAGAGAGGAAGGTGCGGCGGAGGGGTGGAGAAGCAAATGGGCGCTTCTCCTGTGTGCCCTGGCCAGGAATCGAACCCGGGTCCTCCGCACACTAGGCCGACGCTCTACCGCTGAGCCAACCGGCCAGGGCCTGGGGTGTTATTTTCTACTCATCCTCAGAGTTCCCTCTGAGCCATCGTCCTCTCAGTGAGGCCGCCACCCGTTTTTTCCTGGCACAATTGATCACCCTCCTCTGGGCTCCTCTAAACCTTCCAAGTCACTCTCCATGACGGGATCATTATATAATTACACCTTTCACATTCACATAGCTATCTTACATACTTATGTGCGAGCTAAGAGGAGGGTTGGGACCACACCTCCAGTCGTAGGGCGAGCGTGGGCTATTGCTCCCTGAGACTCTGTTGGGTAAAAAGTGATCAAGTCACTGAGACTCAAAGAGGAAAGACTTGCTTGAGGTCAGGCAGCAAAGAATCAATTGTCTGAGCTGACACTCAAAGCGAGGCCTTCTTCCTCTTAGGTCCTTACTCCTACTGCGGTGTTATCTATCTGTAGTCACTAAAATTCACCTTAATGTAATAAAAAAACTGGGTACCTCCTAAAGGCTAGGCACTGTGCTAGGTGCTGGGGTTGCAGAAATGCGCAGATCCCAGCCCCCAGTTGCTTGCTGGAACTCACGAAGACAATCTGAATGCCTGAGTGTAGTTGCCTGACACCAGTGAGTCAACACATGGGTTTGGCATATGTCAGGCAGCTGGGATACAAAACAAGCAATTAGGCTGCGTGCTCTCTGCCAGGAAGGAGTGTTTGTGCCAGGCCAAGAGGGGTGTCAAACGTGCTGGCATCAGTCCAGTCATACACTCAGGGCCTGACTGAGGCGCCCTTGCTGACACCAATGAGGGAGATGACTTGCCTGATTGCTTCTTGAGGACAGTGGCCAGGTTTGGGATCAAGACAGGAAATGTGGGAGAGACAAAACTGAATCAAACAAATGAGAAACTAATCTCAACGGTCAGTCAGCGAGAAGTGGTAGGGGCGTGGTGGAAAAAGCCCCGGGCAGGAAGGCACTCCTAGTTCTGACTCTGGTAACAAACTGCAGGACCTGGGAGAGTCTTCTGCCCTCTCTGGACCTCCATTCTCTCATCTGTCCGTGCAGGCTGAGGTTTTGGGAAAACGAATGTAAAATACAACCCAACGCATATTTAAGAATGGATAATGGTTTTAATCTGGTGCTACCCGGTCCAGGTCAAGTGGTTCTACTACATGCTTCAGAATGTTAATGGAGCTCAGACATTTTCTCTGAATTGTTCCCTCTATCTGGAACCTTCCACCCATCCTGTTCACCTGAAAACTGCCTGCTCACCCTCAGCACCTACTTGGAGCCTTCACCAAATGGTACCCCAGCCCTCCTCGCCGGCTGGGCTCCTCTGCAAAGACGCTGAGTGCTGCCACACACCGGGCAGTCCTTTCCCCCAGCAGAGCACGAGCTCCTTGAAGTCGGGGCCACGTCTCCCTCTCCATTGTGACCCTAGCACTGAGCAAGGCTCCTTTCTGAGCAGGCAAAAGAAAGCCTCCACCCAAACAAGGATTTGCCCTGGAATTTGAATACAAGGCACAGAGTAAGTTTTTTTTTTTTTTTTTTTTTACAGAGACAGAGAGAGAGTCAGACAGACAGGAACAAAGAGAGATGAGAAGCATCAATCATCAGTTTTTTGTTGTGACACCTTAATTGTTCATTGATTGCTTTCTCATATGTGCCCGACCGCGGGCCCTAAGCAGATGGAACAACCCCTTGCTCAAGCCAGTGACCTTGGGTCTAAGCTGGTGAGCTTTGCTCAAACCAGATGAGCCCGCGTTCAAGCTGGCGACCCTGGGGTCTTGAACCTGGGTCCTCCGCATCCCAGTCCGACGCTCCATCCACTGCGCCACCACCTGGTCAGGCCATAGTAAGCACTTGATAAATATTTACCGAACAAATAAAGAACTCATGTGTTTGTGTGAAGGTGATGCCAGAGAACTCGGGAGTTGCTTGACCTTGACAGGGTTATGGCTAGGCATTTGAGGGTGGAGGGGCTGGGCCTTTCCAAATGTTCTGTCAAACTGTGTTGCAAAGCTTGTTGCAATGCTCATTGTAAAGCTCTTTTCCTTCCTCTGCCCCACCTCCGCATGCAGACCTCCTACTTTGATTCTATAGGCTCCTCATCCGTACTTCTTTTTTGGGAAAACTTGAAAAAAAAAAAAGAATGCCAGAAATTAAGTTAGATTTGTTACTCAATATATATTAACAAGAAGATGAAGGAAGGAGAAGGGAGAAACAGTGCAGCTTAAACCTTTTTTGTTATTAAATGAAAACTGCAAATGAAACTCCTATTCAGAAGATTGAAACAATTATTTGGGATCTAGGAGGCAAAAAGCAACTTCAGTCTTTCTCTGGTTTAAAGTACTTAGCAAGTATTTTATGCTACTACTCTATGACACTACTGGCTATGCAAATCACTCCTCTGCATTACATATTTTAAAGATATATAGGCCTAACTTGTACCAACCCTTAAACTGTTTTCTGTTAACTCATGCTGACTGACTAGGGATCCTCCCAGCATCTATCATACTTTAACCAGTGTCTTGTAAGTACTTTACTTGGGCCTAAATGAGAAGGCCCACTTCATGGCCTGTCAAACTGCCTCCATCCAGGGGCTTCCCAGTGGAAACCAGACCAGGTCCGCTCCGCAGCCTCCACGACCGTCCTTGCAGCACGGCCACAGGTGGCTCTGCAGCTCTCTCTCTCCAGCTGTCCACTTCAGTGCTCTGCCTCGGGTTCCTTAACCAGCTCTTCCAGCCTGACGTGTTCCACCTCCTTACATATTCATGTTCTTGGGAACCCCCTTACCATGACATGTTAGAAGTGACCTTCCTGATCATCTCTTTCAAACTCTCATCGTAGAGGTGAGACAATACAGTCCACATAGGGAATGGACTTGCCTGTTATCTCAAGAGTTGCTGAGGAGCCAGGATTCAAATGAAAAACTCATCATTTATCATTTGTGAGAACTCGAGAAAGTGCCCCCCCCCCCAACCACTTACTGTCTGACACAGATACACACCTAGGTTTCAATTTGTTTTAGCTGTCTCAGAAGTCAGAGTTCACATCGTCAGAGCTCTTTTTGATTACACACCCTTTCTGTAAACTTTTTTGAGCAGGTTCCTGGGATGTATTTATAGCTACTAATAAATGATACACATGCTACCATAATGAGCTAATACTGGAAAGCATAATACCCATTTGGTGCAAGGGTTAGTAGATAAAAATACACATTTGTAATTGTTTCCTTAATAATTTTGAATCTTTTTTTTTTTAAAGTGAGAGTAGGGGAGATACAAGACATACTCCCGCATGTGTCCTGACTGGGATCCACCTAGCAACCATCTGGGGCTGAAGCTCTGCCCATCTGGGGCCATGCTCGCAACCGAGCCTGAAATGGAGGCTCCATGGAGCCTACATGCCTGAATTAGTCGAGCCATGGCTGCGGGAGGGGAAGAGAGGGGCAGGTGGAGAAGCAGATGTTTGCCTATCCTGTGTGCCCTGACTGGGCATCGAACCCAGGACATCCACATGCCTTGTTGACGCTCTACTGCTGAGCCAACCAGCCAGGGCTGATAATTTTGAGTCTTTTGGTTTACTTTTTCAAGACTCTTGAAACTTTCTGAGTCTCTTGGTTATCTTCTTGTTAGATCTAATCCCTGTTTCTAACTTCCTGGAGCTGAGGAAGACTTGGTTCCACACGTAACGGCTCCGCCATTTTCTTGTTTGCTTGCACTGTGTTATCTTTGATCTGCAGTTACTTTTCAAGAATCTTTTCATGCCACTGGACCTTTTTAAATTATTTTAATTTATTTATTTTAGAGGAGACAGAGAGAGAGAGAAAGAGAGAGAGAGAGAGAGAGAGAGAGAGAGAGAAGGGAGGAGGAGCAGGAAGCATCAACTCCCATATGTGCCTTGATTGGGCAAGCCCAGGGTTTTGAACCGGTGACCTCAGCATTCCAGGTCAACGCTTGATCCACTACGCCACCACAGGTCAGGCGCCACTGGACCTTTTTATACATAAGGTTGGTTAAAACTAGATTTTACACAAACACACACTGCATGCCGTAATACACTAGAATAAGCCAGTAAAGGTCTACTGTCTACTGCTCTGAGGAGTGGATCCCCATCTCCTTCAGAATACCTCGTGGGCTGGTCCAGACTTGTAACCAACAACTAACATCGGGACCAAAGGAGCAAACTAAAAACTCAGCATTTCATATGGGTAAAACATTTTTTTCTTTTCCTTTCTCCTCCCTTTCCCTCTTCCCTGCTCTCCCCTCTCCTCCTCTCCCCTCTCCTCTTCTTCCTTCTTTCCTCCCTTTCCACACAGCCCAAAGTAAAAATAGATATATCTGGGTTGAAGAAAGAGAAATATAGACCAAGGCCTGGTGGATGAGAAGAGAGTTCAGTTACTGAAACTTGACTTGAGTATCTATGATGTGCAATATACAGTGCTGGGTGGTAGGGAAGATACTTATTCATCCTTGTTCTTATTTATTGATGGAGAGTACAGGAAGGCAATGCCTGTAGTCTGCTTTATTTTCCATTGTATTTTAAGCAGTTAAATAACAGTAAATGAGAATCAATCACTATATTTGACAAACTAACATTCTGAAATAAATATAATTTGACTTTTTTCCTCTTGGAGTTTTGTGTATGTGTGAGGAGAAGGAAGAAGAACTCCACAGACCTCTTCAGATGAACAGCAGTTTAATTTTTAAGCCAGAAGGGTCCCTGGGGTGACTGAATCCAAGCCCCACATTTACAGGCAAGCTACAGGTGATCTCTAGAGATGGGTGGGGCTTCCCCTCCATTACCCACAGAGGTTGGGGCACTAATGGGTCTGCTATGGTACCCTGACACCAACCGAACGCACCCAGCGACAGGACGGCCCAGCAAGTACTAGTGTGCTCTGGGCCCTTAGGCTGTGCCTCCTGCAGAGACGGAAAGTCACTGTTCTGTGACCTCCCAGTTTATGCGGCCGTTGAGCTCATTCCGACACTGAGGGAATGTGAGCTCCCAAGCTGCAGCTGTGATCACCCAAGTCTGTGGGCAGCCTGGCTGCTGAATGCTGATGCTCTGAGCTGAGTCCTCTCCCACAGGAACCCACTGAAATACTTCCTGCTGGCTGACAAAGGTACACAGCCCTTTACTGTTCATAACACTGTATTTCCAGAGAAGTGAGCCCACTGGTTGTGGCAAGGCAGAAGAAGAACTGAGAGAGTATGGCTAGTGGAGATCAGTTTGGAGCAGCAGGGCCCTGACCCTGGAAAACAGGGTTGGCTGGGGCTGGGGAACATGGCTGGGAAACACTGTCAGTGTGCTTGGGCCATGGAAGATGTAGCACACGTCTAGATAGCCAGTTCTCTGTGCTACGGTGCCAGAGGCCTGCTTCTAAGAAGACTTCTCAGGAGATGGTTTGTGCTGTTAGAAAAACTCAAGGCAGTTCTGCCCAAATGTGGCTGGCTCCAGACACAGTGTCTCAGTGGACAAGTTCATTTCATAACTCCGTGTCTCGTCTTCATGGCAGAGCACAGGACAGGTCCTACTTCACCCGGAAAGGAGAAACTAGGATGGACCACAGTTAGACCCACTTCCTGGGGCAAGGGCTGTGCTGGGCAGAGATGAAGAAGGGTCCTGATGCAGGTGCAGTCTGTAGGCTGTTTCCGAGGTGTGTAGCAATACACAGGTGGCATTTAAGGGAAACAGTCATTCAAGGGAGGAAAATTGAGATGGGACAGGCACGGTGAGGAAGCTCCCAGGGCAGCTGGAGGTGGACGTCCCACGTGTCTCCAAGTAAACGCCCAGGTTCCTGTGAAGAACAGGGACGGAGCTCCAGACCAGATAGCGCAGGGGTGGAAGCCTGACAGGAGAAGGCAAGGCATGAGTCCTTGGGTGGCAGGGGGACTGTCCACTCACATCAGGAACTTGGGCAGAGAAAATGAGGTGATTCTGGAACAAGACAGAAGTCCATTTGGCAGAGCTGCGAGGCAGAGGAACAGTTGGAGAACTTGAGGCTGAGCAGCTGGGGTTACGCTAAGCCCTTCTCTTCAGATTGGGCTTGGTTCTAGAGGCTGGCAGATTGGACTCCCGGGGGAGGGTCGCGTGGTGGAAAGGGGGCAGAAGCAGGGGTGGCGCATTGGCCCCCTCTGCCAGAATACTGCCCAGAGGCACCACCTCTGCACATCGCAGCCCCTCACTGTGGGTTCACGGGCTGACCCCAGTGAACTTCATGCCTCCAGGATCAGACTGGAGGGCAGTTAGACTCATTGCTGAGGCGTTTGGTAAGTCCTCACCCAACATCCCCAGTGAGGACAATATTAGTAATGTGATGCATGGCTCTCCAATGTTTTAACTTCTTATTGCTTGAAATTTGTCAGTGTTGGATGGAAATGCAGCAAGTTCCTAGCTTACAACCACTGCAATTACTGCTTGAGAGAGCCCTCACTTAGGACTCCGGGTTCTGCTACTACCCTGCTGAGCCAAGAGCGTACTTGGGGTTAAAACATCCTCTTTGGCTATAAAGGGTTGATGACCTCAAAGGTCCATTTGCCTCTGCCTGCCATGGCATAGGACATTTGCATCGATTATATAACTCTGCTAATGCTTCAGGCTAAGATGCTCTTTTTTTTTGTCCCAGTTCTCATGGTGACTCTAAAACCTCGAGGACTATTAATGCCATTGCTAATGCTAACACTGACTCTTGCTGTTAGTGATAATAGCTACTAACACTTATTAAATGCTTACTGCCCTGACACATAATTGTCTGACATCTCATTTAACCCTCTGACATTCTCATGAGGTGTGGATTACTATCCTTCCATGACAGACGAGGAAAGTGAGGCACAGAGTATTTAAGAGACTTGTCCTAGGTCACACAGCAAGCAAAGGGTGGGGATAAGATTCAGTTCCAGGTCACCTTCCTCTGGGGCCAGTGCTCTGAAGCACAAAGACGTACTGCATGTTAGCTTTTGTTTTTGCTGTGCAGAATCAGAGAGAAAGTCAGGGCCTGGGGTAGCAGCATTGTAGCAGCACCAGGCTTTCTAGATTTCCAAACTAAAGATGCTGAAATAGGAATATAAAGGACCTAGCAGAGAAGAACAGAGGCTCAGCACGTGGAATCTGGGGCCAATCGACTTGGCTTCAATGCTGACTCTACCACTAACAAGCCCTATGTCCTTGGCCAGGTTACTCAGTGTCACTGTGGCTCAGTTTCATTTCTGTGAAAGAAAAGTGATAAAGTCCCTATGGCATCTGGCTTGGTGGAGATGTAAAGACGTGAGTTAATACTTATGAAACTTACAAAGCATTTCCGACAATGCTGAACACACAGACCACCCTTGGTAAATGCTAGGTGTTATTACCAAATGTGTGCTATGTGCCAGCCACTGGGTTTTTGAGTATTTTATCTCATTTAAATCTTCCCTTAAATCAACCCGCACGGTGGGAATTAGTAAACCCACATCGCAGATGAGGAAATTGAGCCTCACCCACCCAAGGTCATCTGCTCTAACTTGCCCAAGGACTTGAGCGTGAGCTCTCTGACTCTAAACCCGGAGTGGCTCCAGCTTCAGCAGAGCATCCCCTGCTAATGCTGCTTGTGACGCACAGCTGGGAACAAGCCCAAGCTACAAAGCAAAGAGAGATCATAATTCGGTTTTGAAATCAATAAAGGGATGATCAAGTGGCAGAGGAGGAGTTGTTAGCCGCTCATCAGGATGATGGGAGAAGTTGCAGCCTGCATCCTGAATTAAATTCACCTAGTTGCTTTATCATCATAAACATTCATTTCTATGTGGGGAGGGATTTTTTAAAAAAACCAACATGAATAATATATGATGGTTGACATTTTAGAGGAAGCAGGATCTTTACCTTCTTCCATCTTCCATCAGGGTAATTTATCATTGTCTTTCTCTCTGCCCACCCCCCCAACCCCCTTTAAACTGATGGGGTAGCCTGTCAGCTCAGCTTGTACTGAAAACGCAGGAGTATAATTCAATAATAAATTCGCTCAGAGGCCAGCTGTCAGGAAGCTGGTGTTTATTTGAACTCCATTAGATGATCTTGACTGCTCAGTCTCTCTGAGGGCTGTCTAAGGCCTGGCTGGGGGGGTGGGGGGGTGGAGCGGTGAGCAAATGCTTTTCTGTAACTGCTCTGCCACCGACATTTGTCTATGGCTTTAGATCTGCAGTGGGCTGATAAAAAATTATATTGTATACATTATCTTTTCTCCCTCCTTTCCACTATTTTTTTTTTCCTCTTGTAAACTCTTGCTTTTAAATTTCCTGAAAACTTGGTGCCTTTCAAAGGGTCTGAAAGAAATTCTGAAGACTTATGTGACATCAAGGTTATTTTACTTCTGTTTATAGCCAGTTTTAAGTCCTAAAGGAGAAATGCTCCAGTCTGGTTAGCGAACAAGGGGAGGGCGTATCTTTCTTAGTTCCTGCCCCAGACCACCTTTCCGGCCTCACAGGCTCAGGGCTCTTCCTTCTCCGACATGCTTCCCCCCCAGGGTTACATATTCCAGCTTTCCTAAGATCAGCTTGATTTCAAGTGTAAGAGCATGGCTGCTGACTTCTGAATTGTAAAATGCTATCACCATAATATTGTTCCAACCCCATTAAAATTCTCTCCGTTCTCTGATTATCCTGGAAAGTTATGGTGGTTCGGCACAAAACCAAAACAAGTTTCATGAAATACATATCCTTTTTACAGTGTGGCACTGATTATTTTCCATCTCATTGTACCCAGATCCATTTAAATTTACTTTTATTAAGAAAATAATTTTAACCTACTAAACCAATTTCATGCTGTATTCATGGGCTGTTGCGACCTGAAGTTGGATGAAAAGCCATCTTCTACGAGACAGCAGTCTTCATTCATTAGTTCATTTGTTTGTTTGCTCATTCATTTTCAAAAATAAACATTTACCATGGCCCACCCTGAGGCCGCCCTGTGCCTGGTGTTGCAGAAACAAAGGGGCAGCAGATGCAGCCCCTGTGGTGTGGAGCTCAGGGTCACCAACTTATAGAGCAGGGGTCCCCAAACTTTTTACACAGGAGGCCAGTTCACTGTCCCTCAGACCATTGGAGGGCCAGACTATAAAAAAAACTATGAACAAATCCCTATGCACACTGCACATATCTTATTTTAAAGTAAAAAAACAAAACAGGAACAAATACAATATTTAAAGTAAAGAACAAGTAAATTTAAATCAATAAACTGACCAGTATTTCAATGGGAACTACGGGCCTGCTTTTGGCTAATGAGATGGTCAATGTCCGGTTCCATATTTGTCACTGCTAGCTGTAACAAGTGATGTGATGTGCTTCCGGAGCCGTGAGGCGTGCATCCCACGTCACTGGAAGTAGTACTGTATGTGAGCGATGCCATGCTTTGCGTCTCTCACTGACCACCAGTGAAAGAGGTACCCCTTCCGGAAGTACGGTGGGGGCCGGATAAATGGCCTCAGGGGGCCGCATGTGGCCCGCGGGCCGTAGTTTGGGGACCCCTGTTATAGAGGGTGTGCTGGCCGTGCCTTGAACTCTCAGAAGACTTTGTCTT
Source organism: Saccopteryx bilineata (assembly GCF_036850765.1). Lineage (NCBI taxonomy): Eukaryota > Metazoa > Chordata > Mammalia > Chiroptera > Emballonuridae > Saccopteryx > Saccopteryx bilineata. The sequence goes on along the minus strand of NC_089490.1, from coordinate 342,090,959 downwards.
CACATCTCTTCACTCAGCTGTGTCTGACTGGCTGACTCACTCACTCACTCACTCATCTACCATTCATTGTGGTTTTAGTCTGTGCCAACCCCATGCTAGGCACTAGGAGGTCAATGACTGACAAGGCTTGGGACACAAAGAGGCCGTAGTGTAATGGTACAGATCCTTCTCTTCTTGCAGCTCTTGTGCAGAGTAGGTGCTGATCAGTAATACCAAATAGAGCTTATAGCTTGTGTTCTGTGGGCACCTCTGCCCCCCTCTGAGCCTGCCCAGTCTCTTCTCTCCATGGGATCCCACCTTCTCTAAGCCTCAGATCCTCTGCCTCCTTTGGGATGAATGCTCTGGTCACCCACCCCTCCTTTTTCTAAAGTGCCCCTGACTCCTGAGTCTTTTCTCTTTGGGATCAGGGTGCTCCTGTCAGCTGACTTTTGTAGCGATCTGTTCTCACCCACTTGCCTGTCCTCAACTACTTGCCTGAGTAAGCTGATAGCCTGCCAGGCTTAGGGGAGCCCAGGAAGATTTGACAACATAACATTATTTTTTTCACAAGACAGCGTCCTCAAACACATTCTGAACTGATATTCAAATAACTTGGGGGTGGCTCTTTTGTCAGAACCTCTTCCTGTGACCTGCTAACCTGTCCTTCAGAGGAAAGCCATCACTATTCGCTAAAGTGATATGTCTGTCCTATGTCCAGCCCTTTCAATCCAGTTAGTCCCTTCCAAGAGAAGAGATACAACTAAAGTTGTGTGATAGGGAAATAGCTGTCTTGAGTGTTTTTTGAAGAAAAAAAAAAATCCTATGCTGCCCTCCCATTTCCAGCTGTCTGATCCCAAGCTCCATAGTCTGAGCCCTGTTATCTGTCCCCCTTCTATGGACAATCTAGTTGGGGTCCTTCCCATCACAATCAAGTTTCAAGAGAGGGGACTCTACATTGTACTCTCCCCATGCCTCCAGGTGGGGGACAGGTGTACCACCAGGTAGATGGGCTCCAGGCATCCAAGCCAGGAAAGAAAGATGGTATTCAAACCACCTAATCTGGTGATGGTGTTTCCTATGCCTATTATGGCCACTCCTACTTTAGACCTACTTTCAATCAGCTGAAGTCATTCACACCCCTGTCACTTTGTGTGGCATTGAGGACAGCTATGGCAGAATGTCAGAGCTACTATGTTCATTAAACCTGTACTGAGTACCCGCTCTGGGCCAGGCACAGTCCTGGACTTGGGGACACAGGGGACCCTGACAGCGCTCCCGAGGGAGGCCGTCCTCACGCAAAGTCCATCTGCCATACTTCTTGCTTCAGGTCAGTCAAACTCCATGCTTTCCTCTGAGGGGTTCATCCCAGCCCAGAGCGCATTCTGCTTGGCTGGGGTCGTCACATTCTGGGAGCTGCTGCCCATCTCTCCCGGGGGGCTACCCTTGCCCCTGTACCTCTGGCACCACTGGGCGTGCTGCACAGGGAGCCACTTGCCCTGAGTCAGACACACAGCTGGGTTTCTGGGCGACAGCCTGCTTTCCTGAACCTGTTCAATGGACTCCCGTTCAGAGCATACAAACAGCGGCCCAGCATACGGGGTGCAGAAGGATGTGGGGCTTTCTGTCAGGCGCAGGCCCTGTTATTGTTACATACAGGCGCGGAGTCGAGTCTGCTTGTCCATCAGAAATCCTACTCTCTGGAAGAGTGCCACTGGATTCCTCCTAACAAGGACCCTGGCTGACAGCCTCCTGGCATAGTGCTGTCTCTTCCTTTCCCCACACAAGGACGGGGCCATCTAATCCTGGCTCCTCCCTGAGTGGCTGCTGGACTCTGTCGGAGGGCAGGTTACTCCCAAGTTTCACTTTCAGTTAAGAAGTGGAGTTGTAAGCTCTTTTCAACATCACCACCATCTTCACCAGCAGCAGCACCATTATCATATAAGTGGTAAGCATTTTTTGTGAGTGGCCAGTGCTAGATTGAGATTTAATGTACATTTTATTTTATTTTTTTCATTTAATTCTCATTTGCAACCCTGCAAAACAGACATTATTACCCCACGCTTACAGATGAGGAAATTAGAGCTCAGAGAAGTTAGGGCATTTCCCCAAGGTCACATAGCTAGTAAGTGGATGCATCTGACTTTAAATGCAGGTCTGTCTAATTCCAGAACTCATGCTCTTTTCACGAGGTCGGGCTGCTGCCATAAAAGCCACCACTTCCTGATCACCTGGGTATCAAGCCCTGTGCGAGGGGCTTTATTTGAGTTAACACTTTCAGCGGTGTTTATGAAGAGTTGCTTGTACTGCCAATGTATAATTGGAGGCAGGTGCACAAAGGTTAAATCATTACCCTGATGTCACATACAGCCAGTGGGAAGGAAAGCCAAGACTCACACTCTGGGCACTTCCTGTTATTCCACATCCCTTCTCACGGGAGGAAAGCAAGCAACAACCCGCACCCAGGCACCGATTTTGCTTTCTCCCAACCATGCAAATAAGCACACTCTCTCACTGGCCCAGATCCAGGTCATGGAACGTCAAGGGGGCAAGTCCAAGGAGAAAAGCATCTGCTGGTTCCTGCTTCTAGGTGTTCAGTCACCTGGGCTTGTTTTGCATAACAATCTATTTGGGGATACTTAGTCCTGATGGACAGCTGTTTCCTCTGAATCTAGATCAGGGAGGAGCAGGGATGTAAAACTCAGGAAAGTGGGAGGTAAAAGAAATGTTTATAGTTTCATTTGGAAGCTCCCATTATGCATTCATTTGTAGAGCAAATACTGTAGTCCAGTATTTGAGGTTTGAAGAGTTGAACGGTCTCTTCTTTGGAAGCATCTGTAATTTAACTGGAGGTACAGATATAGAAACAATGATGTTGGAGCTGACTTCTACTCCTGCTCCTGCTACTAATCTGTAATGTGATTTTCAGTAGATGATTTAACCTCTTTGGACTCTGAATCCACAGTATAAAATTAAATAAACTAGATAATGTATCCATCCATCCTCCTTCCTACTGCCCCTTCCTCCATCCGTCCCTCTCTCCTTCCTTCCTTCCTTCCTTCCTTCCTTCCTTCCTTCCTTCCTTCCTTCCTTCCTTCCTTCCTTCCTTCCTTCCTCCATCCCTCCCTCTCCCCTTCCTTCCTTCCTTCCTTCCTTCCTTCCTTCCTTCCTTCCTTCCTTCCTTCCTTCCTTCCTTCCTTCCTTCTTTCCTTCCATTTCTTCATTGTGCAAGGCAATATCTATGCATATTTGTCTTGAGCAACTCAGTGCTAAAATGATTAACATGGTGTAGTCCTGTCCTGGAAGACTCAGTTTAGAGGGCTGACTGACATCTACATATCTGGTATATTAAGCCACTTGCCCAGAGCCGTGCATCCAGCAGGGGCAGAGTCAGGATCTAAGGCACGTGTTGGCCTGATGCTTCCCTTCTGGTGATGGGTCCGTTTCTCCTGGTACAGGTTTCTCAAGCCACCCACTTGACAGGCTCCTTGAGGCAAGCCAGGCCTATGAGAGCCACAACACTGGAATCCCTGCGCAGGCCCCACCGGGACTCAGGCATATAAGCAGCAGGCATGGTGAGCGACCAGAGAACATACAGGGGTGCATGGTCCCCGCTGGCGCGGATATGGCTGGCATGGCAAGGCGACCCTGTGAGCAGAATAGCCACTGGGAGCCAACCAGCCACAGCCCTCATCAGATCCCATAATGAGTCCAGTCAGGAAAGGCCGAGAAAGTAATATTCTTGACTAGCCATTCAATTTGGGAAGGTCACTGAATTTCTGAGGTTTTCACTCTTCTCGGGGTAGGCTGCAGGGTGGGGACTATAAAGTGCCTTCATCTCTACAAAGGTTCTGGTTTGAACACTTTTGTACACTTGTATCCCGCCCCGCTGGCTGGGCTCAGAGCACCTTCCTCACTTCAGTTCCCCGTCTTGTCCTTGCTCCTGCGGGAAAGGGCTGGGTGGGGGAAACCATGGGCCCTGGAGTCTGAAGGCCCTGCTGTGAGTTTGGCTCCACCACGTCCCAGGAGCGAGACCTTCTCCTCGGAGTTCCAGTTATACTCTGGGGATGATAACACCAGGCACTGGGGCTGGGCGGTTCCCTGGATTGCTTCTGAGTTCCCTGCTGTTCTCCCCTCCACCTTCTCCTTGAGCAAACTTATATGTGCTCATGGTGCCAACTCCTGCTTGTTTGTTGATGGCTCCCAAATCACAGCCTCCAGCCCTCACCTCCCTGTGAGCTCCAGATTTGCGTATGAACTATAAACAGAATTTCCCCGTTGGGTGTCCTACTGAGGTATGTCCCTTCCTTGCTCTGCTTGTGCTCAAGTGGAGCTGACCGCCTTGCTCCCGACCCTGCTCTGCTCTCAGCTCCCCAACTTGGGGAGGGTGCAACCATCTACTTAGGCATCTAACTCCAGCATCCCTCAGGCCCAACCCATGCCGAAGCCCTGCTGATTTCCCCCTCTAAACAGAACTCGAGGATATCCTTCGCCGTTCCTACCCCACGCCCCTACACCACTGTCCCTTGGGCAGGGATCACCAGCCGAGAAGTCATGAATGTAGAAGGTATATACCCTGTGACTGCTCAATTAAACTGTGCTGACTTTAGGAGAAACCTCTGCGTACATGACGCATTATTACATTGGAAGACATTCAAGAGAAATTATTATAAATCCCTCCATCTGGGATACCTTTTCCTAGTTCACAGACCCTGATCTGGGCAGCAAGGAACAGGGAGCAGTCTTTTGCTGGCTCCTGCGTCCTTTCATGCTCCTGGGTTTCTGCACCATCTGTTCCCTCTCCCTGGGTCACGCTCTCCTTCCCTTACCTAGCTATTTCTCATCTTTCAGGCTCAGTTCTTAAGTAATGGCCTTCCCCCTACCCAGGAGCACCTCCTCTATGGTCCCAGGGTCCCCTGCGGGCATGTTTCTGGCCTACCACACTGGAACTGTCTTTTTTTTGTTCCCGTAGTGGTGGGCTGTGAGTGCCCACTGAGCAGCGGCTGTGCTCCACTCATCTCTCTGATTCCAGCACAGGGCTTGGCAGAGAATAGACCTCAGAAGAAAAAAACAACATCCAATGAATGAAACTTGTAAAAGAATGCACGGGAATATGGCTTCAGATACCAGCAGGTGTATGCCACCCCCAGTCTAACAAGTCTTCTGGACATCATTTCTGATGGTGAACAGTGTTAAAACCTTTCAGCTCATCTAGAGACCACAGAATCAGTAATAGCTGACTGCAAAGTGGGTATTGATCCAAGATTCCCCCTGGACCCCTAATTTCTCATTCTCCCCATCTATCACCCAGCAGGAACAACAAAACTTTGCTTATAGAAATTCCAAAAGCCTTGGGTAGCATATTTTCCAAATGCTGGTCTCTGAGGCTGCTCTTCTGCCTTGCTTCCATCAAGAGCCTTCCATGCCCACCCTCCTGGTCTTCCCCACCCCCCACACCCCCATGTTGCCCTGGGGGTGATTCAGGGGACTCACCCTCCGTCAAAGGGGTTCTCCCCGGGGATGATGTGTGTGCTGTCCCTGCCCACAAGGAACTTGATGCGGTCATAGAAGGAGTGCAGGTTCTGCTGGGATACAGGGGCTTGTGTCTCCTGGATGATGTCCAGTGGGTCAGGGGAGCCCAGGCACAGTGAGTTGACATGACAGAGGGGCTGGAGGCAGCAGTCAGGGTCCATGCAGTCCACCAAGCCATCTGCAGAGGTGACAGAGCATGAGGTTGATATGACTATGTTCAATCAGTCACGTTTGTCCACAATACCTTCATCCACTTCTGTATTTTCCATTCATGAAAACCTTTATTAAGTGCCTGAGATAAGCCAAGACCTCTGCTGGGAACCAAGGAGAACCAGGTGCTTCAGGTCTGTCCCCAACCCACTAGTCTTACAGGAGAGACAGGTGAGTAAGTGTACAGTGGACATGTGCTATTGTTTTTTCAAAGAGATAGAAGGCATTATAAACATAGATGAAGGCCCAGTGGTAAGAGACGCCATTGGACATGGAAGTGGCTAAGTTCAGGCTGGGCTCCGAAGGTGAGGGTGGGGGATCAAGGCCAGGCTGCAGAGGCTGGCAGGAGCACACTGTTCGGCCTGGGGGTTGGGGCAGGTTAGGGTTTGCATGTTACCCCAGGGACAATGGGAGCTACTGAAAGGTCTTAAGCAGGGAGTGAAAGCTAGGGGCTCCCTGGTGGGTGACAGGGAAAAATAATGGTTGCTGAGACTAGAGTGCTAATTGTAAGGACTGGAAGAAGTGGGTGGTTTTGAGAGACATTTAAGAGGTAAAAACATTAAGACCTGGCAGTTGATTGGCTTTTGGCGGTGAGGAAGAAGCAGTGCCAGGAAGGCACCAGAATCCTGGGCCTCTCCCCAGTGAGGTAAGGACATGCAGGCTGGGATCTGCCTCCTGGCAGGCGGGGTGGGGGTAGGGGGGTTGGTGCTTTCTGAGTTTACGATGGTTTCTACCCTCTGGCCAAGCAATCATTAGCGGGAAATTCTCTTTACCACATGGATGGATTTCTTCAGGGCTGAAAATAATATAATTTCCAGCTTCCCAAAGTTCAAAGATAGAAATTCCACTGGATCACAGATTTTTGCTTGCATCATCCCAAAGTAATTTTACAGGCACACAATACACTTACTTAAAACGGATAACAAACCCAGGGATCAGAGGCTGCCCCGAGTGAGGGGCAGAAAAAGCCCAGGGCTTACAGTCTGTGTGCTCTGCAGGCAGAGAGGAGTCTAAGGACCTGTGTTCCTGGGGCGGCGGGGAGGGGGCGAGGACCAAACTCTGCCTCTCCTGCTTACTAGCTTGTGGCTTCGGGCAAACTCCCCCACCACCCGGGGGCCTAGATCCCGTCCTGGTTATCTCGGCTGGATCCTCAGCACTAAGTACAGGTGTTTAAAATATGAACTATTAAATAAATAAATGAATGCAAATTCAATGAATTAACAAATGAATAAGGAAACAAAACCAAATGGTAGTTCATAAAAGCCAGAAAACCATTATCTTTACTCTGTTTAACAAACATGGTGGAGGACCGATGAGGCTCGGAAGCTGAAGTTCAACTTCCAGGTTGAGTTTCTGTACTTACTCTGAGCCCCAGTCTCATTACTGACATGCCTCCCTCACCTCTGTCTTGGTGGGTTTGCAATATAGATGCTGCCCACCACAGCACTACTGCATATGCTTTGACTAGACAGGAAGTCCCAGCCCCATAAGCAGCACCCCTAAGCCTCCTTATTCACCTCAGGGGTGGGTGGCCTCAGGCAAGTTCCTTGATCTCCCTGAAACCAAGGTGTTTTTCACCCTAATAAATTAGGGACAAATATCCCTTTTATTTCTTGCTTACTTCTGCCTGGTATCTAAGACCTTATACCCTCCCTGAGGGCAACACAGTGTAAAGAGTATGGATTCCAGAGCCACACTGTCTGGGGTCGAATCCTGGCTCTGAAACTTCCTACTCTGTGACCTTGGGCAAGTTAACTTAAAGTCTCTGGTTCAGTTTCTTATATCTCTTCTGAGGGGAAGAATAAGTGTCACATAAGTATTTGTGACCTAAATAAATATGTCCTCACATCTAGCAGAGTACTGGGCACAGGTAAAGGGGTAAGTCTCCTTTACAACCCTTGTTGTAGTAATATAATGTTATCGTGGTTAAATATATAGAAGTGTAGAAAGTGTGGAAGATGTATAAAAGCAATTAAAATATAATATTAAAAATAATTAAGGAAATTAAAGTTATGCCATCTGGACAGGAATTAATATAGTGGGTGCAGATGTGATAAACAGACTCTGGCTTTCGAGCAGGGCCCAGTTAGTGTGTGTGTGAAGTTATACATAGATAAGAAGTGGCTTGGTGTCATAACTTTGTAACGTAAATAAGAACATCTTAAAAAGTGGTTTGATGTAAACATTTCAGTAGATTAACATAAAAGGGGTCCCCTGCAAGGAACTCCCAAAAAGGTGGTTTGAGGTGATAATCCTGTAGATTGACACCTGTTAGAAGGCACTGGCCAGAAAAGGTACTAAAGCCAAGGAGCCCCCTGCTGTGGTAGTTGCCCAGACCCCAAAGTGAACGTGAACTGTCTCTACGGGGGCTCTGAGCTCTGACCAAAGATATCTGAGAGGAGCACGCCGACAGGGCCCCCTTAAACTGCACCCAGGCATGCCAAAAGGATTTGTGAGTAATAAATTGCCCGTGTGATTATTGCAACTAACTCTGTGTTGGTCGTGTCTTTCCTCCGGTGGCGGTTAGTGTCGTCACTTATCAGTAGCATCCTCATAGCCGCCTCAAGAGTAGTCTCAAAGAGGCTGCCAGCCCTGCTGATAAGCAGGAGTGTCCCACTGCGAAGTCAATCAGGGACGCCTGATCGACGTAGAGCTTGGGCTCTGCTGGGACAACCCCGAACCAGGAACAGGCTCACTAAAGTGGAGGGCCATTTTTCTTCTGTCTGTTCACCTGCCAGATTCATCCTGGGAAGTGGAAAGGTCTCTCCTCACTCTAGCAGTCCTGGGTCCTAACTTGTGGCTCCTGTCCTTGTTTTCATGTACACCAGCTAACTGCCTAGCAAGGCACCTGTCTTCTCTGACAATTGGCAGGCTCCGTCATGCTTTCTCATGCTGCCTATCAGACGTTGCATAAACACATAATTACAGCCGAGCTGAGGGTTATTTGCATTCTGCTATTGATGTTAGCCTGACAGATTCAGCTGCTGCATCCATAACTCGGCAGAAATGTTCCATTATTCAATCCCAGTGAGCAGGGACGTTGACCATTAAATCAGCTAGCACAATTGAAGGGCCGTGAAAAGTCATGGCTAATTTGAAATTTTATTAGCTCTCGCCTGCTCTTGTTTACCACCAAAACAGTCCCCAGAAGCCAGGTTTTCTAGTCTTTATAAACACTGCTCCGTGGCACCTTGGAAGGCTAGCCAGGAGTTATTGCCATCAATACTTATTAATGTAAGTATGATGGTGATGACGATGGTGATAATCACAGCTGCCACGTATTCTGAGCGGTCAGCATTGCGCTAAATGCTTTAGAAGGAACGTTTTTAAGGAACGTGTCCTAGAGTCTTCCTACTGTTGTCCTCGCCACCCTCGTATTGGAGAGAAGGAACCAGATGCCCATAGTGGTAAAGTAACTTGGTCAAGGTCTTACAGTCAGCAAAGAAGCTGACTCAGAGATTGGAACTCAGGTTTTTGTGAAGTAGAAAAGGTTCTTGGAGTCCTGAAGAGCCTTTTTAGGAACTATTTCTTAAGTGGAAAACACGAGTTTCTGAGCCTTGCTGAAATACTGCTCGCCTGCATACTCCTGGCACACTGGGCGCCCTCTCCCTCTGCACTCCTCGCCCCTAGGTTGTCATTTTGACCGTCTCTGTGTCCAGGCGAGGGGCTCCTGGAGAGCAGGGCTGTCTGGCTCGTCCCAGTAGCCCGGCGCCTGCTGCTCTGGCTTTCACCCTCATCCTTGCTTCTGGGATAGGGGTTTTCTCACATTTCTTTTTGTTTTTTCTAAAAAACAGATTCAGCAGTGAATTTTAAAAACAAATTATTGTTTCTGGAGGTCCGAGCATCTTTGTGATGATCTAGTTGGCTATCCTGCTGCAAATGAATGTCTCAGCATGGGCTTTGCACTTCAGTGTGCCCATCTGTAAAATGAACAATCAGACCCATCTCAGGGAGGTGCTGGGAGTTTCGGTGAGATCGTGGATGTGAAGCCCTTAGCATGATGGCCAGCACCTAAGTGCTTGAGAAATAATAGTTGGTATTAGGTCCTGGCCAGGTACTTCCTTTGAACAGGTATTCTGATAACAGAGCTGCCATTTGGCCCTGTGGTGACTCCCTCCCTATGCATACATTTCCAGGCAGCTCTTTCTACATGCAGCTTGGCCTTGGAGAACTGAATCAGAGAAGCATGGCCACAGCAACATACTTATAAGTTAGGATAGCAGGGAACTCAGGGGACTTGAAAACTGGGGTTCTCTGAAGTGGAGATAGTACACATTCATTGCTCTTATAAAAGACCCTGGGACTGAGGAGTCATTCACTGCATGCTTCACAGGTTAGTGATTAATGCCAGGCCAAGAATTCTGTCTGTGCACAACTTCCTATGTTGTCTTTTCCTAGTCATTCATTCAGCAAATATTTGCTAAGTAGTAAATTTGGGCTAAACCTCTGCTAATAGAGACAATCATGTCTATTTTTTGTATTTATTGATTTTAGAGAGAGAGAGAGAGAGAAGAAGAAGAAGAAGAAGAAGAAGAAGAAGAAGAAGAAGAAGAAGAGGAGGAGGAGGAGGAGGAGGGGAGAGGCAGGAAAAGGGAGGGGGGGAGAGAAATATCAATTTGTTTCACTTAATTTATGTCTTCATTGCTTAATTCTTGTATGCTCCCTGACTGGGGATTGAACCTGCAATATTGGTACATTGGGACAATGCCACAACCAACTGAGCTACCCAGCCAGGGGCGAGACAGTCATATTTAAATGAGATACGTACATATTTTGAAAATGAGTAGAGCCCATACAACTCTTATCAGAGGCTGAGTTTATAAGACCAGCTTTCAGGCAAACCCCTCTTTATATTTTCAAATGAGGCATATGGCCTCCTGAGACAGGGCATAGGACTGCTCTTGTGGCAGGAAAGAATCTTCCAGTTTAATTTGCTTAGGTCTTGATGACAATTTTAAAAGAGTCATGTTAAAAGGAAAAAGTATGCTTTGGGGACAGAAAAGCAAATCTGGAGGTAGATGAGAAATACATCTGGCCTGACCTGTGGTGGCGCAGTGGATAAAGCGTCGACCTGGAACACTGAGGTTGCTGGTTCAAAACCCTGGGCTTGCCTGGTCAAGGCACATATGGGAGTTGATGCTTCCTGCTCCTGCCCCTGTTCTCTCTCTCTCTCCCTCTCTCTCTCTCTAATAAAAATGAATAAATAAAATCTAAAAAAGTAAATAAATAAAAATACATCAGTATCTAGTTTTTGAGGTTCTCTGGCTTTGGCCAGTTTGGAAACATTTACATCTTCCAAGCACTTTCTATTTTACTTACTTGTATATTACACACAAGTTGGTTGACTTATAAAAAGTCCGTGTTTCATCTATTTGCTATTCCCACTGTGAGACCCTCACTATCACAGCAGAAAACCATAAAACAAAACAAACCTCCCAAAATATCAATGGGAAAAGTTTTCAATGAAACCCTCTTAAACTCTAAACTCTGGCTTTTGGAAAAGAGCATCCCCACAACCCTGAACCTTCCTCTTTCCTCACAGTGTTGAAGGCCTCTCTCCCTGTCCGTACTTGTGAAAGTGATGAGAAGCGGAAGAAGTCAGAGGCCATTTGGGCTCCGTGAGGCTGGGAGGGGTGACACCGTGCCACGTCCAGCAGGGGACTCTGGTGGCAGTGAGGGCAAAGGGAAAGGAAATGGCCAGAAGAAAGGCAGAAAAGAAATTTAAATGAAAGAGAGAAAGGAAGGAAGGAACGAAGGGAGGAAGGGAGGGAGGGAGGGAGGGAGGGAGGGAGGAAAAGGGAAGGGAAGGGAAGGGAAGGGAAGGGAAGGGAGCAAAAAAAGAAAAGAAAAAGGGGCCAGGTCTCTGGGCACTAAATGAACATTCCAAAGTAGTTCATGCAGTTAGTTGTGCCCCTTGAACTTGAAGGGCCCTCCTCCGTGCTGAGCTGCCGCAGGCCGTACTGGTTTCTGCTAACATTTCCACCTCCGTGCTATCAATTTGAGTACGAGGGCCATGCCATTTGCTCTTGCGCCCCTGCTCAGTGTCTACCCTGCTGGTGGGTATCAAATGACCTTGAGAACTAGGGGCAGGAGTACATGAGAGAAAAAAGAATCCAGGCTGGAGGACTGAAGACCCGCTTCTTCTCCTGGGCCTGCCACTCCCTAGCTGTGAGACCTTGGGCCTGTCCCTTCGTGTGTCTGAGACCTAATTTATTCATGTAAAAACTGAGATTAGAAGTTCTGCCATTCTCTCAGTGTTGCTGAAAGATTCGGGTAAGACATTTTGGAGTCCTTCCCATGCCTGTGGCTGTTCCTGGGGCCCCCTCTGCAGACAGGTGCAGGGACACAGGGGTGGCTGCGGTAGTCTGCCATAACTTGCAGTCCTGCCTTAGCAATGGCTTTCTGATCATTCTGTGATCTTAATAGCTGCCAGTGATCTTGCCGGCGGGAGGAGGGGGATCTTGGGTGACTTACCCCCCTCTCTGATGTCAGTGTTCTCACCTGTGAAGGGAAGGTCAGCGGGGCAGCCTCTGCGGCTAACCTGTCTGGCAGCCACGTTCTGGTCCTATGCCCCAGGCCCATCTCCTCTGGTGGCTTCCTGCTATAACTTTCACAGAAAGTGAAATTCTGTGAAAGGTGAGCATGAGAATTCTGTTGAAGGTGGTCAGCTAGCTTCTCATCGGTACAAATGAGGACACATTGGGGCTTAGGCTATGTGATTTATCTATCATCATACTGTCAGTAAAGTGGCAGCTTTGGGAATCTGGTCCCTTATCTTTCTCCCAATCCAGCTGTTAGGTATTCTTCCACAGCTATGTCTATTTCTCTATCCCATCCTTATCTTTCTCCCAATCCAGCTGTTAGGTACTCTTCCACAGCTATGTCTATTTCTCTATCCCGTCCTTATCTTTCTCCCAATCCAGCTGTTAGGTACTCTTCCACAGCTATGTCTATTTCTCTATCCCGTCCCCCTCCGCAGAGAGAAGGAACTGACCTGTTTATTTCTGTATCCCAAATGCACGGCATAGTGCTTTGCACACAAAGCACTGTATTTGTTGAATGAGTAAAAAATGAATGAATGCTTCTGTGAGGATTTCAAATTGATCAGTCTGGCAGGGCCAATTGAGAGCTGTGGGATGTGATGAGGCCCCACTACCCCCAAGAACTTGTTCCTCTCCTTAGAAGGGAGGCACAGGGGACAGGCCTGTTCTGGTTTTTTGTTGTTGTTGTTGTTTGTTTTTTAGCACCTGTCATGTGACTGGCAGGCCCTGTGTTGGGTAACGGGCAGACAAGAGTAAGACAGAGTTGTGCCTCCAAAAGATTATATTTGGTGGGCCAGACAGAGACAACAGAGTGCTAGAAAAGAAGGAAGCAGAGGACTGCAGAAGTCCAAAGGTGGGGACCCCGCTCAGGCTGGGGGCGGGGATATTTCCTGGAAGAGAGAGTGCTTAAACAGAGACTGGAAGGACGATGAGAACAAGCTGAAATGAAAACAGAGCTGGGGGCAAGTTGGTCAAATTTGTGGGCTAGTACACTCTTTGCATCACAGTTGTTTGCATGGTTCCTTAAATCGATAGCCCCGCAGAGTGTATAACAAGTCCATCATCCGTCTCTCTGCAGGCTTAACTTCTCCCCACTCCACAGCTCATCAGCCAACCTCAGCTCGCTCCTGTCTGCCGTCTGGCCACAGAGCCGTTCTGCTGCAGGCTGTGAGCAACACCCGGGAGGCCCTGGGGTGGGGGGTGGAGGGTGGGATGCACCTCTTCTGTACACATCTGGGAGAGGTTTTTGTCATTTGCTATAATAAATTCTGTGCCTTCTTTGAAAAGGCTTGCAAAATCTTTATCTGTCCCTTAGAACACAGGATTTTTAAAGGTCAATTTCTCTCATCTGTTATCACAAGAAACATGGTTTAGAGATAGTGTAAAGGGTGAACAAATTCTATGGCTTTATGTGAACTCTCCCTTCCAGCGAGAGGAGATAGGCAGAAAGGGGGACAGAGAGCTTTGTTCTCAGAATCCCTGAAATTTCTCCTCCAGGTTGCATCTATCAATTATCTGCGTTGCAATCCGTGATTATTTTTCATGGGAGCAACACTGCCTAAAGAGATCATCATACCTTGAAGTTTATGAAAGACTCTTTATCAAAAGGGCTCTGGTTAAATTCCAGTGGATTTTTTTTTATTCTGGCTTCTTTATAAACATCATCCAGTTTTGTTCTCATTCTAGCTCTCCCACTGTGTGACTCTGGGCAAAGCACTTCAGTTCACGGAGCCTCAGTTTCCTCGTGTGTAAATGTCTGCTTTGTAAGTGTGGGGGGAGGGCTGGTGATCACGTGCAGTGTCCAGCACAGTGCCTGGCACCTAGGGATCATCTCTAAATGACGGATCTCTCACCTGTAATCCTCACAGCAACTCTGCAAGGCAGGCATTATTACCCTTAGTTTACAGACACGCGGCATGTTCTGGGCACAGTTTGACCGTTTCTGAAATAGGCATGAAAGGAACAGCCCTACCAGAAGGCCCGTGTGTAACAAATGAGAAGGTGCATATGACAGCACTTCATAAAGGGTTTCATAAAGGGTACAACAGGAGGAGGCCACACCTTCTTTGCCAACTGGGGCGCACTAAGGAATTCACCGTGAGTGCTGAGTCGGCCCCCGGTGCCAGCCAGCCCTGCTGGTCCCTCTCCCCAGCTGTGCCCTGGGTGAAATCTGGAGACATTCAAGATGGACTGGGCAGCCCTGACAGATTGGGAGGCGGGGGATCACTGAATTTCATTCAGGATCCGTTTCTTGTTTTTAAATCTAGACAACAACCATAAATGAAAACAAAAACAAACCAATAAAGCTAAACCCAACTTAGTCATACAGTGTAACTCTGTTTGTTTGTTTGGTTTCCTAGTTTAAAAACACTGCAATTGCATTCTTAATGAAGCTTGAAATTCAAGTTTAATTTGGAAAGGACTGCTTTAACCTTAGCAAATAGGGAAAGAAGAGAAGTTAGGAGTGTTCAGATAACTAGAAGAACCACAGTTGGGTTTACAACATCACCATAAGCCTGAAGTCTGGGCACATTGAAAAGCTCTAATGTGGCCAGACCTCAAACTACAGCAGTTTCTACCCCCTTGCCAGCTATGTGACCTGGGAAAAATACTTCTGCTTGCTAAGCCTTGGTTTCCTCATCATAGGGAAAGAGTAAAAGGATAATACCCATGCCTCCCAGTGATGTTAGGTGGATGCACAATTGCTTTGCAAACTATAAAATGACATATAAGTTAGCATTCTCATATTCCAGCTGGCTTTGGGATACTGTCATAGCCTATTTAAATCCAAGTACTCATACTATATTTCTAGGGGGAGTGTCAATCTATGAGGTTCACACGGCCACATGGGATGTCAAGAGTCTTAGGTCTCAGGCCAGGCTATGTTAATGACTTTCTGTGTGACGTTGAGGTGTATGATGTCACATTCCCTCTCTGGGCGCCCGTTTACCTGTTTGCCACATGCAGGAGAGGGAGCTGAAGTCAATGTTCTCTGTCTCTCCCAGTTATGTTACTCGACACTAAACCCTGCTCATTCCTTGTCCAACGCCCTGAGTCCTATCAGCCAAGAACAATCACTCAGTGACACTCTAACACTTCTTCCCTTCACTTCACCCGGACTTATTTATTTGGGATTATGCTATTATCATACACCTTGGCTGAAATAAAGGCACTTATTTCATTCTGTTTCCATTAGATTTAGTTGTCTGGATAACATTTCTTCCAAGTGACTGTGAGCTTCTTGAGGGAGAAAGACTAGGCCATGTTCACTGGTCTTTGCATCCCCTTAGAAAGGAGCATTCTGACATGTAGACAGCAGAAACCCAACATATGTGCTTGACTGAGCTGAAAACAGCCCAGAGCTAAACTTGGCTCACTCTTGTGTGCCTTTACAGCCTGCCCTGTTCTCTGTCCACTAAAACCATCCTCATTTGGCCACGGCCCAGGGTGATAGAGAGGCCAGTGAGGATGGCCCTGTCTCCGCCGGCACGCGCGGTTCATCTGTGCCATCGTGAAAGGCAGGAACCCCCTGCATCTTTCCCTTGGCTCCCCTAAGTAGTGGAGAGCCCACCGAGCTAAGGGCCCCAGAGGGGACACGTTTCATCATTTCACAGCTGAGAACCCCAAACCAATCTCCCTCACAATCTGGTCTCCCCAGTTAGTTGTCTTTCTAATCATGAGGACCCAGGTTTGTCTTTCCGGTTAGACTGGAAGCCTCCTATCAGGGGTCCCAGTGGGGCATCCACATATCCACACGTGTGGTGGTATCAGCTGAACCAGTGGATGCTCCTTCGTCAGCAGTGGTCCCCCTGTATTGCTGCTGTGTGCTGTCTCTCTTTCCCTCTGGGCTGTGAATTTCACAAGGGCAGGGACTGGTCTTATTTGTCTCTGAAGCCCCAGGTCCCAGGACCGGACCAGAGGCAGAGCAGACATTCAGTTAATGTTTTTCAAGTGGGTGAATGAACTCAGGTTCCAGTGCTATTGTTATGTGGCTTTTCAACAAAATAAAAGCACCTTCCAGTCCATAACATGCTTCATAAATATAAGAGGTATATTCTCCTTAATCAAGAATCTGGGGACTTTTGTATTGTTCTCTCCCAGGTCCTGCTGGTTGATCTCAGAGCAGCTGGAAGAGGCTCTGCTCCTCTGCGTCTGGAGCGGCCCTGGTTCCCATGACAAGAAGCTCCTTTCCCACCAGAGCTGAGCTGTGGGGCTGTAGGCTCTCCCACCGTGAAAACACGGGTGAGCTCTGGCTGGGGGCGGGCTGACTTTGAAGCTCAGTAAACAGAAGATACACTGGCACTGAGTTTCATGCGAGAGAATCAATGAATCTTGTCTTATAGCCTATTTTTGTACATGTGCTGTGGGGGAGATGCCCCTTCTCCCCACAGTTCTCAAGGACATTCAGTTCTCTTGCTACCCCCATGTTCAATAGCTGTTTGAAGGCTTTGGCCAAGACCCTGGACTCTCGAGAAGAGAACAACTTCCTGGTGCTGCTCCTCTGCCCTTCTCTCCTAGTACATGAATTTCCTGTTGGTCACTGGACTTGTTTACACTGTCAAAATGAAGGGGACTGCTGAGGAAATTTTGCAGAGGATTTAGGTTAACATCTCTTTCCTCCAAAGAGCAAATATTGCACTTTATCTAACCTGAAGAACACCATGCAGTGGTTGAAAACCACTGCATTAGCACTTAACTTTGGGTCATTCTTCCTCATTTGAGTCCCTAAAATGCAGGCACAAGACTTATTCATCTCTGAGGCAGGACAGTCAGGAGGTGGCACAGTCAGGAGGTGACAGAATTAGATCTGAGACCTACACCCTCTGCACCTAAAACCCCCTCTTTCAAAAGTGATCAGGACTCTAGAGCAGGAGTCAGTGGACGTAGGCCTGTTGGAATCTGACCAGCGGATCTTTCTGCCTGATCTCTGTTCCCCGTTCACTCATTTTTCCTGCCTTAGGCAGCTGTTTGGAACAAAGAAATCATCTCTTGGTTTACTCCTCACATTCTCTCTGCACCTCTGGGTCTCATTCTAAAGGCTGCGCCTTTTTCTAGCTTTTGTTACTAGGTCAACTGGATCAGACCTGAGCCTTTCATTTGTTTTGTCCTATTTGCTCCTAAACAACTGTCTTTGTTCTGGGGAAGAGTCCTTGGGTCTTCTCCTTCACATCTTATCTGCAGTGCTAAGAAGGGCTCTGCACCCAGAGGAGCAGTGCCTAGGGCCTGGCCCCATCACAGGAACTCCAGGTATTTATGGAGCACAAGAATTAGTGAACTGCATAATTTTCTGATTGATTAAGGGACATTTCAATCCTGTAAGATTTCAGGAAGAGAACTTGGACCCAATGCCTCTACCTGGCAACCAAGACCCATCCCTGTGAACTACTGTTGACAACTTCTCCATGAGCCCAGGCCTGGGTGGGTGGACCTGACTACCTCCTGGACACAGGCAGCAGATAGAAGGGATGAAAGCAGGCTCACATAAAGACTGGTAGTCTGAAACAGACATTTCCAGGTTGTTACCACCAACTCAAAGCAAATAAACTGGACTAATCACAACAGCACAAAACTGGCCATTTAATCCTTACAGTGCTTTGAAATTACAGAATTGAGCTCAAGGTCGCTGGCTTGAGCAAGGGGTGACTGGCTCGGTTGGAGCCCCCCAGTTAAGGTAAATATAAGAAATGAGAAAGCAATCAATAAACAACTAAGGTGCTGCAACTATGAGTTGATGCTTTTCATCTCTGTCCCTTCCTGTTTGTCTCTCTCTCTTGCTAAAAAAGAATAAATAAAGAAAGAAAGAAAGGGAAAGAGGGAAGAAGGGAGGGAGGGAGGGAGGGAGGGAGGGAGGAAGGAAGGAAGGAAGGAAGGAAGGAAGGAAGGAAGGAAGGAAGGAAGGGAAAGAAAGAAATTATAGAATCACTCTAAGTATTCCCAAAGGGTGGGATACAAAGTTACTGGCCTGTTGATTTCCTATTCTGCTATACACTAGAGAGTCTCTTGGTATAAATACGAGGGATCTGCATAAACATATTTGGACTAGGCTGGAAGACCATCAATAGAAAGAAGGGTTAACTGTTTTATTTTATTTTTTTATATTTCTTTTTATTCTCCTTATAACTCTCAAGATTGGTAGGGTCAGAAAGAATCACTCCACCTTCCCAGTGGGAAAGTAGAGCACATGATAGGTGTATTCATCCAAATTACCACGACAGAAAGATGAAGGCTAATTCTAGCACTAACGTAAGGACTGCAATGGCCCTTAGGATCCAACCACTCCATTCCAAAACCAGGAAGCATGGGGCCCAGACGTCAAGAAGCTTGCTTAACGATACACAGGGTTTCAAAAAATTTGAATTAGAACCCTAATCTGTTTACTTTTAGGTAATAAATGTTCCACAAGACTAGGGTTTAGACTCTCTGGCACTTAGGTGGTCCCCACTGTGCTGGGTGAACATCACCACCACAATCAGAGGAGACAGAACCTTGATGATAGGTAACTCAACCTTGGAGAAGCATCCTTTCTGCCACTTCTTATGACACAGAATTGGATGACATCTTCTTTTCCACTTCTAGTGAGGCGGATCTCACAGCTTTGTCAGGCAACTCATTCCACTATTGAATTGTTAGAAAATTCTTCCTCTTGTATACCTTCTCCTCTTCACTTGCTGTCAGATAGCAATTAATTTTATTTACTTATTTTTAATTAATTCAAATGGAACAACTAGTGACGTGCACTCATTCCTTAGACCACATGCCCAGTTCTATGCCTGTCCTGCAGGCCTCCTTGACTGGACAGCTGGTGCCTGGGAGGCCTGTTAAGTCAGTGATGCCCACCCTCCACCTGAGCCTCCCCCGATCCCAGAGATGCGTGGGGCGCCTGGGTGCCACAGCCCTACCTCCATCATTGTCTTTGCTGTCACCACAGGTGGTTTCCATGGCCGTGTCGCAGCCGGCTCCTCTCCAGCCCAGCTGGCAGATGCAGTGCCACCCGTTCAGGTCCAGGGTGCATCTGCCGTTGCCATTGCACAAGCCAGGGCAGCCCTCTGCAAGGCAAAGCGCACAGTATTGAGGTCTGATCGTCCACGGCCCACTGCAGGCACACACACTCACTCTCCACCTGCCAACTTACAAAGTGCTTTCACATCCATCAGGTCGTCGGTGCCCTCGGCACCCAGGGAGGCTGGAATCACTAGAATTGCCCCTGAGTCTGAGGCAAGCCAGACGCAGAGGTGGAGAATCTGCTAAGGACGCACAGTCAGGAGGCAGGACAGTCAGGAGGTGGCACAGTTAGGAGGTGACAGAATTAGATCTGAGACCTACACCCTCTGCACCTAAAACCCCCTCTTTCAAAAGTGATCAGGACTCTAGAGCGGGAGTCAGTGGACATAGGCCTGTTGGAATCTGACCAGCGGATCTTTCTGCCTGATCTCTGTTCCCCGTTCACTCATTTTTCCTGTCCTAGGCAGCTGTTTGGAACAAAGAAATCAACTCTTGGTTTACTCCTCACATTCTCTCTGCACCTCTGGGTCTCATTCTAAAGGCTGCGCCTTTTTCTAGCTTTTGTTACTAGGTCAACCGGATCAGACCTGAGCCTTTCATTTGTTTTGTCCTATTTGCTCCTAAACAACTGTCTTTGCTCTGGGGAAGGGTCCTTGGGTCTTCTCCTTCGCATCTTATCTGTGGTGCTAAGAAGGGCCCTGCACCCAGAGGACTGCTGACTGACTTGAGAGACGGAGCAGGGCCGTCTGTGATTGCAAACGCAAACATGGGCTGGCTGCCCCCCACCCCCCGCCCGGTTCATCTGCGCATCTGTCTGCCTGTCTGTCATTTATTAAGCACCTTCTCTGGGCCAGTGCTGGAGGTACAGAGATGAATAAGAACTAGTTCTTATTCTTGAGAAGCATGTAGCTTATCAAAGGAGACAGATTTGTATAAGCAAAATATTTCACTGCTAAGTGCCCTCAGGGAGATGTACAAAATATGGTGGGAACCGAACACGGGAGCAGCCATCTGTCTGAGGGCCGCAGATGATTTAATCAAGATGGTCAGGCAATGTTCAGGCTCTGCCTGGGTTCTGCTTTGACTAGATCATGGGGCAGGGAGTTTTTTTGTTGTTGTTTTTTTGTTGTTTTTTAAATTATTCGTATTCAAAGAGATTTACAGGTTTATGATTGACCACTTTTCCAAAGCATATGGCTCAGAAATCTACACCTGAGAATCTGAATCACTTCAGTTTCTAGCTGGCCACTCGTTTTCATTCAAGCCCCTATTTTAACTAACCTGTCAGCCCTCTCAGAGGAGCTATCGAAAGCCAGCTTCCGGTGGCACACCTTCCATGTCTTCCCTCTGCCTCTGCCCGGCCTCGGGGAACGGTATGGATGTGAAAGCACTCTGTCATATACAACCTAAATGACTATTACGAGCAGCAAACTGCTACAAGCATGGCTACAAATGGAAGTTTCTGCCATGAAGTAAATGGAAATGGATTCATTATTCTTAATGCGACAAATGTGAATGTTGCTGTCTGGTACGAGACGTAGGCCAAGGTAGGCACTCACTAAATGCCCGATCAGTTAGAATCTAAAACTCCAGTGTTTCAAGGACTTTTGGAAGTTGACTGTGACTATAAAGTAAAAGAAAAGAACATGCTCATTTATATGAGATGTTCAACCCAGCAACCAATCTATCAACCCGGCTGCTGTATTTTCCATTTAAAGGAAGAAACATTACTGAGTACATGTGCCAAGCCTAGCAGTGATTCCTCCAGAAGTTTGGGAGCAAGTTTGGGAGCAAGTGTGGGCTGTGTGCTCTTTGCACAGCAAAAGCCTGTTGGGAAAGGTGAGAAGCCATCAGCATTGCCACCCAGAAGGGATTGAGAAAGCAGTAAGCTGTAAAAGAGCAGGATCAGTGCTACGACATGCAGGTGACTACCCAGGCGCTCTAACTCAGCAGCTAACACCAGCCACCCTTCTTGAGCTAAACAATTACGTCTCCCTTCTTCCCCAATTAGTCCCATTCAAATCTGTGTCCAAGCGGTTTGGACTTCCCCTCAATTAAGCCTCATTTGCACTTGAAATGAGTCTTGGAGGAAAAGAGGTCCAAATGATAATAAAGGCAGTAAACTGCTTTCTCTTGCTCTAAGAGGTAGCCCCTTGCAAGATGCAAAGAACATCCCTTGTGCCAGAGCACAAGCTTGGGAACCGTGTCAAAGGCTGGCTCCGCCATTCAGTCGCTGTAGGACTTAGGCCCTATTTAATTCTTTGAGCCTCAGGCAATTTATAAAATGGGATTCTTGAGAGGAATAAGTAAGATAATGTATGTGTGATAAAGCCTGAGACAGTATTTCTGTCTTTTATTCATCTCTACCTTCTGTTTTGAATAATATCATAAGTTGTACCCATAACCTCAGGTAAGGGCTTATAGAAAGACAACATAGAAAACTGAGGTTATTATCTGGATTAGAGTCAGCAAACTTTTTCTATAAAGCTCCAGATAGTAGTTTAGATTTGTAAGTCATAATATCTCTGTTGCAATTACCCAACTCTACCGTTCTAGCTTGAGAGCAGCCACACACAATGTATAAATGAATGAGCATGGCTGTGTTCCAATAAAATTTTATTTACAAAACCCGGTAATGAGCCAGATTTGATCTGTGGGCTGCAGTTTGCCAACCCCTGATTTAGATGCTTCAGGATGATAATGACAATGACAGTTGCCATACACTGAGGGTCTAAGCTACTACGCTACACACTTCACATGTTATTCCTAAACTAAATTACTTTATATTTTTCAGATCCTGACTTTCTAGGGCAGTTCCAATTTCACAATATGTAAACCTAAAACATTTTTTAAAAATCATGTGGTGTAATAGAGTGTAGATTTTGGAGCTGGACAGACCTCAGTTCAAATCCCAGCACTAATATTTTACTTCCTACATGTGTAAAACAGAGAAAACAACCTAATTCCAAGAGTGGTTGAGAAGATTAGTGAAATAATGCATGTCTACCACTTAGCACTGTGGGTAACAGAGCAGGTATTCAATAAATGATAGCTGCTCTTATTATTACTGGATTTATTTGTTTTAATATTATATAACTTCACAAAGGAATTCACAAACCAGAAAAATAACCTTCTGCCAGTTCAAACTGTGTCAACATTTGAGTCAAAAGCTATGGTCCTCATGAATGAAAACCTTGCCAAAGAGACCTCAGGCAAGTCCAGGGACACGGGGATCCACAGGCAGCTGTGTGGGAGGCACCGAGAGGGGTTCAGGGTTATGTGTCCCAGCCTGGGGCCACTGTTTCATGCTCTCCTAGAACCCTGTCCTTCCTGAGAGCAACTTTGCCAAGTATACTTAAATTATTAATTTTGTAATAGTTTAATGTCTTTCTCCCTTTATTAGAATGTAAACTCCATAAGGGAGACTTTGGGCCTAATTCGTGCTTCAATATATACTTGTTGAAATGAATCAATGAGGGGAACAGGAGGCTGAGCTGCTGGTACCTACTGCTTGACTAACTTTTGTGATCTTGGGAAAGTTCCATTTCCTCTGTTGGCCTCAATTTCCTCATCTATAAAGTGAGATTTTTAGCGAGATGATCTGTTAAGTCCTTCCAGTATAACCAACCCAGTGAGAGGGTCAAAGTAACTTCAAATCTGATGACTTCATTCTGAATTTCAATAAACTTAACTCCACACTTACTGGATGCCAGGACTATGTTAATTCATGGGTCTACAGAGATGAGATATATCCCCTCACCTCAAGAATTTTATATTCTACTTACCCCACTTTGTTCCAGGGAAGATTTAAAGTGGGGCTGACGTTTCAAACCATACTTCTCAGTGTGAATTTTGTGGAATACTAATTCTAGGAGGTCCTCAAAAATAAGCTTCTGCAATCAAGTAAGTTTGAAAAACACTGCCTCCTATAGTCTTATCCTGTAAAGTCACACTCAATATTAATATATTAAAGGCACTGAAAAGTCTTTTTTGTTTATTTTTTGCCTGTTTTTTTTTAATTTTTGTCCCTCTTTACTCCCCTTCCCCCTACCCCTTGCTTATTAGCTTATCAAGACATCTTCCAACTTGACCTCAGAATGCCTCCTCTAAACCCACAACCATTTGTAGAAATATGGAATACTCCATTCCACAAAATCCACTTTGGGAAGCCCTGCCCTCTGAGGTCTTAGCCCTCAGGGCCCAGCATACATATTCTGTGCTACTTTGAGAATGCCTAGAGTAGGTGTTCTCAGTGAGGGGATACTCCCCATGGAAAATCGAGACACTCTGTCCACTGTCAGTTCCTTTAGATGGACTGAATTATGTCCTGAGGGTCTGCACTACCTTATCAGCTTCAGGGTTTCAGAAAGACCTTGAGGAACTGTGCATTGAATGAGGTTTGCTCTTATCCAGCAATTTGCTTCTGGGATAATCACACCCCCATTAGCCAGCAGGAGGAAGCCTCCTCTGGAGTGACTTGCTGACTTTCTTTAAGCAATAGGCCTATCCTTACCCACTACTGAAGCTCATTAATTCCACCAACTCTGAACCTCATCAATAATGCAGACAGCCCAAGTGACATTAACAATTCCCTCTGGAAGGACTCATGCCAGGCATTTGCTAAAGCCAAAATAATGTAATTTTAAGGTTTAGAGAAAGGCTAAGCTTTTCAAACTATGTGATGCCCTTTAAATGACAAGGGACTGCTTTATCTTCAACCTTCTGCTGAAGCCCATGAAAAAAACCCCCTTGATGCTGGCCGCAGGCGTGACTAGAAGACCTTCTGAATCCTTAACGCCATTTATTTTCTAGTTAAGGGGCTATGCAATACACCTACCTGTCATATATCAAAATGTCCCATTTCTTTATGGTTCTCTTTCTGGTCCTCTGGTACTTTTCTCATCACTAAAATTTCTTCCTTAGACAAGGTCACTATAATCTCCTATCTAGTTGATAGCAATACTCTAGATGGCCTCTTTGTAATCCCAAAGTTCTCCCTCAACTCTTCCAAATTACAAAGGTCATCAGGTCATTATCCCGCTTTTAAAAACCTTTAGGAGCTTTCTCATTTGCTTACACAAAAGTTCACAATCTTGGTCCTCAAAGCCCTGCCTGAACTTGGTGGATCTCTCTGCTAAGTGGCCCCTGGACTTCTATCATATCCCTCACCACGCTTTGTTGGAATTGTTTCATTAGTGTCTTCTCTGCTAGACCGTGGGCAAACCTATAGAAGAGACTATTTCTATTGTGTGGTAGCCACATTTCCTGGCACTCAGAAAAAGCTTAATATATTCATTGAATGAATGCTGTTTTCTTTAGTCTCTACCAATGCAATTGGAAAGCACGGAATAGAAGCTGGCTTGGCTTTGAACTACAAAGCACTCTCTTTTGACAAGTCCTGAGCTAGCATTGTACAGGTTTCTGAATTCTTTTTCAAGGATTAGCACAAATCATATAAGAAAGTCAGCCAGATTGGGGTTTGGTCCAGACCTAGATTTTGCCAAGAAACATTTGTCTTTTAAATCAACTTAAGATTCACTGACTCGTGAATGTGAACTACTTCATATAGTAAAGAAAAATTCACCAATTAGATGGTAATGTTATTAAATTTAATCTATTCTGATGATTCCTCTGATGATTATTTGTGAAATTTCTAATGAGGACTCATAGGTACTACTCTTTCTTGCTGAAAGGATTTTATTCTCAGTTGAAGACCAACGTGTGAAATGTGTGGAACTTCGCTTCTCAATGCCAGGCACCCATCTGATGGGCCCCAGTAACACCTTTGCTGTATTTGGCAAAGATGTACCAGTTGAAAAACATTTAGTAATTTGTTTCCTCAAAACCCTTTTCATAAGTTTTTAAACATAAGTTGCACTCCCTTATGAAAAGCCAATTTAGCCTTTTCTTTACAATTTCAAAAATTAGGCTGGTTAACGAAGTCCTTCTCCAAATTAAGGGTGAGAACAGGCACATGATGATAAAATATCACAGCTAACATTTGTTAAGCATCATTTCTGCCCATCTGCTAAGAGCTTTACATTCATTATTTCACCGAATCTGTACACCAAGCCTACGAGGTAGGTCCTGTTACAATCCTCTTCCATAAATACTCTGAAGTGAAGGGAGGTTAAGGAACTGGCCCAAAGTCACCCAGTTCATTAAGGGTTGAACTTAGGATTCAACTCTGGTAGCCTGACTCCAGTGCATGAGTCCTTAGCCCCTGAGATCATATTTTGTGCCCAGTGCTGTGCCAGGACTGGAGGATAAAAGGATGAATAGGGCATGGCACTTCTCCTTGGGGAGCTTGGCTTTTTTTAGGAGCACCCATATCTGATCATCCTGAGACTTATTCTTAGAGTAAAGAGGCCTATTTGGAAAGTGAGGCACTACCTAATGAATGTAAATGTTCAAAAAATAATAATAAGGAATAACTTTGCCTGTAGGGAACACTTTTCAAAAATAAGACTTACCAAAGTCAGGCCTCTGAAAAGGAAAAAAAGAAAACAAACAAAACAAAGGCCCATCCGCTCCCTGAGGTCAGGGACCTATTCTCCCCTTTCTCCAGGGCCTGGCCCAGGATCTGCTATGAGGGCTTCCGCATATATGGTTGTTGGACGAATGAACACAACCGTAATGGAATGCAGCTCCACAGGAGTCTCTGCTTTCTCTGGGGTTTCTTCTTCTCTCAGGCCACCCACTCTGGTTCCTACCACCTTAATTCTAATGGACCAGGGGCTGTAAGGGATGGGTAGGGTGACAGGAGATTGGTAGAGGATGAGGAGTGCCTGTATGCATGGGGAGGGAAGGACAGCAGCACCATGGTAATGTCACAAACAGACTGAGCATCTCCGGGGGAGGAATGCCACTCCAGGTCTATCATTCACCTTGTGACCAAAACCCCGCCCTCTGGGCAGTGGATGCTGTGACAAAGCTGGGGATGTGGCAGTATCTGGACACCATGCTTCTGGGGTGTATATACATTTTTATATGCACATTTCTTCTTTATGCGTATACACAGACACACACACAAAGACAATAGGAAAATAGTGGAAGGAAGACCATACCTTTAACTACCCTATCCAGATAGTGCGCTTGGGAAATAAAAGACAGAACATTTAAGGTAGGATCAAGTGGTGCAACACTGCCTGCCACATAACCATGCCAGGTGCTAGGGAGACAAAGGAGAGACACCCCACTTTGGGGACAGCCCTGCCACGGTGGAGAAATAAAATCAAAGATAGGATAACATGAGAGAGGAGGGAGAGCAAGCACATTCTCCAGGGAGGGTCAAAAGGAACTTCAACTCAAATACAATCATATAAAACAAGAGGACATATGGATAAGGCCAACGGGAGGAAAGGAGATGGGAAGCTGCAAGAGCGGCCACACGCCTGTCCTGTCACATTTGTTCAGCTTTGATGGAAAACTAGAACTTGCCCTTTGTCTAACCAGAACAGCAGCCAACTTCCCTCCTGGGGAAGCAGGGGGTGAGAGCCAGTGCACCCTGTCCGGGCAGAGGGGGCTCCGGAAGCTGGAACTCAGAACTAGGCCATAGTGCAATCATCTTTGATATGAACCGGGGAAGTGGGTTGAGTCTTTGGTCAAATATAGCACTAGATTATATGTTTGTTGGGTTTGACTTTTCCATGAACATACGTGCCCACAGAGATGTGAATGCAGAATGCCTGGTGTTCTGAGTAAGATGCCTCTCTCCTATGTGTATCTTATAGAGACTGTGAAGTGCTGGTCAATGGAAAATAAGAAAAAGAACAGAAAACCTGGCCATGTCCCAGCGCTTATTAACTCAAAAGACAGAATGATGTATGCTTTGTTTCCCAGTGTGGGCGGGGGCATTGCATCCAAGCATTGAATGATTTGGCAGTCTAAGGTTTTCCTTATTTGTGAGGGTGGGAGGCAAATGCTGCTCTGAAATAAACCCTACTGTGCATATATGTGGCTGTGCAGATGTCTGCTTTCCCAGAATAAATTGGTAATACCATTTCATCTTTCCACCTAGGCTGTAGCTGTCATCATTTGAGGAGCTTCTTATTCACCCCCCTCCCATGACTCCCCTATTTGTGGTCCCACAAAGGCCAGACAGATCACTGTCTCCTGAAGGGCCTGCTGCTTTCTGCCAGGCTGACCCCCATACTCAGCTCGATTTCATACGAGAATCAAAGGTCTGTATGTAGGACTAGACTGCAATGGTGGGGCCTTACCTGGAAGCCCTAGGGTTCTACAAACTGTAAGGACATTCTCACTCTCTTCATAGAAAAAAAAAACACATACATTTTATTTTTTCAGTCCTTTGGATAGGATCGACACTGTTGCTATTCATCAACAGATATTTGCCTAGAAGACTGGTGGATAAGAGGCTCTCTGTTCTTAGTGTGGGTATCCATGTGGTCTCTGTTTCAAAATGAAATATGCTCCTGGAGGAACAACCAAGTGGAAAATTGGGAAGAGGAGATTTTAACTGGGCCTGCATGCTTCCCCTTCGTTACTATAGACGCTGTGGCATCTGCGAGGTTGCAGGTTCTAATGGAAAATGAAGGAGAGTGGCTGGTTAAGCAGGAGTGGAGAACGAAGCTGTGGAATGCCAACAATGACAAACAGGGCCAGCCCACGTATAGTACAGCCCAGGAAACAGCCCCGGCCCAGGGGAAGACTTTCTTGATTCTTGGTTCATCTGTCACTTTCATCTTAGTCCAGCTCATTCATCTAATTTTGGAAAGTGATCTAAAATTCTTTAGATATCATCTCCCAGGACATGCCATCAGACAGCAGTAACATGCAGGATCGCCCGGCTTAGCTGTTGTTCTTAGCTTTCAAATCTGCAGAGCTTTATAGAGGGTCATAGTTACACATTCTTGTAAAGACTCTGAACCCAGGTACAGAAAAGATGGAGTGAGTCTAGATTTCATTCACAGGGTTGGGAAGGATGACTAGGCTGAATGAGACACCATCAGTGTGATCCAAATGGCCATACCTCCGTGCAGCATTCGCTTTGAGAGAGTTCTCCAACAAGAAACTCTTTGTCTCCAAATTTAGTGGTGACATGGCTCTGGTGATGAGTAGAGATTATGACTACTCTATAGGCTACTTTCCCCAAGCCCAGGGTCTGCCTTCAGTGAACTGTCTCTCTTCGTGTGTGTGTGTGTGTGTGTGTGTGTGTGTGTGTGAGAGACAGAGAGAGTCAGAGAAAGGGACAGATAGGGACAGACAGACAGGAAGGAGAGAGATGAGAAGCATCAGTTCTTTGTTGTGGTTCCTTAGTTGTTCATTGATTGATTTCTCATATGTGCCTTGACCGGGGGGCTACAGCAGACCGAGTAACCCCTTGCTTGAGCCAGCGACCTTGGGTTCAAGCTGGTGAGCCTTGCTCAAACCAGATGATCCCATGCTCAAGCTGGCGACCTCGGGGTCTTGAGCCTGGGTCCTCCACATCCCAGTCTGACGTTCTATCCACTGCGCCACCACCTGGTCAGGCAAAACTCTCTCTCTTCTAATGCCATTTTCTTTTTGAGATTTTTTTAAAAAAATAACAGGGATCTCTATTAAATGTAAATGATTTTTAAATACCTTTAAAAAATGCTTCCTGATTTTTCCAGATTGCAGGCAGCAACAGCAGCTAGTAGTGGTGACTGAGGTAGACTCAGGTTTCAATCAACATTGTGAGTTTCAGGAGAGCAAAGTAGACATTCAAAACTTCCCATTCTGACTCCACAAATCAAGAGGTCACTTTACATGGTGACCTCAAGCCACACTCTGAGTCCAAAGCTGATAACAGCCAGTCAATACCAACTCTAACAGTTTCCTGGGAATAAAACAGAGCTTCCTTTTCTTTGGCTATTGAAAATGGAAGTGATAACTGGGTCACTGAAGTCCAATACCCTTTATTTATAAAAGGCACATTCAGAAGTCCATACTGTTATTGATTTCATTGTTTGAAAATCTTGGCACATACGCCCTTGAGTAATGGTCACTTGAAAATTCAGCATGATTTTAAAGTACTGATTTTAAGAAAAGATGGCAAAACGTACAACATCCATAAGTTTGCGTTATGAATGATGGATTCAGGACTTCACAAAATTCCTTCATATTTCTCCTCAGAACTCCAGGATGAAGATGATGGCAGCAGAGTCACTCTTCATCTCAGGCCATGCTTAGTCTTTCAGCACTGCACACCCGCTTCCTGAGCTCCTACATTCCTATCACTGCCAGGAGCTGGGGACAGTGGCGGCACACGGCTATTGATGATACAGACTCAGAGCCTCTCGCATGAGCTTGGCCTACGAGGTCTTAGATATCTTTAGCATCTCTATAACCTCCAACATGAAAACTTCTTTCCTTGACCTGCCTGTACCGACAAGAGTTTCTCTTAGGATAATCCCAAGAAGTTTCAGGGTCCCCCAGGAAAAGGTTATGGAGAACACGACAAGAGGCTTTTTATTCTTATTCTCCAGGAGCCTCTGTTGACTTTAATGGTTGTATGATTGAATCACGTTAGGCCAGGTTAAACAAGGATCATTATAGTGTGTGATGCCTGGTGTGGCTGCAATCATCTAAATTCCTTTCAGACGAATGACAAACCATTTAAGAGGTGTTCTTGTTAACATCTTGGAAACATTAATGCTCTTCTCTCTCTGGATGATCAGTGGGTAAGTGGCCAATGGCACTCATCCCGAAAGGGACTCACAAGGCCCACTGACTTTCCTCCAGTTCCCCACTCCTACCACATGTCGGCTAAAATCTCCCAGATTCCTCAACTAATCAAACCCTTGCTCTGATAACTTGGGGTAGACCCCTGTCCATTTTTTTTTTCTCCTTGTCAGCACCTGTCTTGTAAAGTCACAGATCCTATTGTGAGAATGCTTTTGAGGAGGGTAAGCATAAGGCTATCGGGCACTGATACCTCGTGAGTGACTTGTAAGTTCTCTGTTGAGGACTGTCTAATTACCAAAAAATAAAACAAACAAACAAACAAAAAATAACCCAGAAAAAAACAAAACAAAATAAAAAACAAACAAAATAACAAAAACAGTCTGAGAGTTACCACTTAAAAGTAGACAAAGAACTCTAGATTTTGTGGCCTTTCTTTAAAATTTCTCTTCATCTGGCTTTGCTCACTCTAGTAATTGCATCACTGGAGTATTATTTTGATCTTACTCCCAGAGGAGGATTTGTTTAAGAATCAAGATTTATATGATTGGACAGCTCTCCTGAAGCCTAGTAAATAATTCTGTATATCTGGCATCTTGAATAATCACAGCTTTGGGGTCAAGGTTGGAATTTTACAAATGTAATCAGAAGCTGGCATTTCCCACATGTGTTTTGAGACTTTATAGACAAGGGGCACTGAAGTGAATAAAATTACTATCATAGAAGTGATGCAAAATGTTAGTAGTGTTTTCAAAGAAATAGAAAAAAAAATGAACACTTTCTTAAAGTTAAGTATGATTTGCAGCTTTCTCTAAAGAAATTAGAGGTCAAGCTCTAGACTTAAGAAAGCTATAAACTTTCTGGAAAAGGCATCAAAAATATGTTTTTGACGGGTCTATGTTGCCTATATACTTAAGAAATAGATCTACATCAATCCATCTTACCTTAACTTCTAGACTAGAAAAACTGGGTTCCCTATACACCAGCAATTTTCAACCGATGTGCCGAAAGAATTTTTAAAACATGCAATATCTACGTAGTCAGGGGCACTGACTTCTTTTCCTTTAGACTGTTAAATAAAAAAAAATGACAACAGGCAACACAACAATAGCCATCTAGTGTGAATGAATAAAAATTATACCAATTTTTTTTTTTTTGTTAGATGAGCAAAATATATTTTTTGGTGTGCCGCAGAATTTTAGTAATTAGCTTCTGTGTGCCATGAGATGAAAAAGGTTGAAAATTGCTGATATACACAAGTACGAGTATTAAGTGACGCATGAGAAAGAAAAACAAAAAATCCTTTTTTATTTCTGGGTTGTTTTTGTGAGCAGGTAAGTCAGCTTCAGGCTGACAGGCCTGAGGTTCTGTGGCACCAGGAGGCCTCCTCCGGCCACCCCGCTCTGGGACTCACAGAGGAAGCAACAGAAGGCCCGTACACCGTGCGGCCTGACCTTTCTTGAAGATGTAGAGACAGATGATTCTTAACATAAGGAATTAGAATTCAATGGAAAATATTTTTACTTTTTGACAAAAACAACAAAAAACAAACAAAAAACGAAAACAACAACCTCAAAACAAACAAACAAACAAAAAACAAAAAGCCTGCCCAATAAAGAGGATGTCAATGTCCAGTTCCCTTTCATTCTGAAAACCGACCTCTTTTGAGAAAAAGCAAGTAGCTTCCCTAAAAGGAAACATCTACCAAAACCTCCAAAGGGGATAGTTAATTCCTCCTTTAATAATCTGCTCTGGGAAACGTCGTTAGTGTAAAAGGTTCTCCTACTGGGGACTTGACCATGAGGAGTGCAGGCCTGTCTTATTCTTCTGTGCTGGCTGTTAAAAGGAATCAAGTCATTCTTTCCTGTTTATGAAGGGCAGCAGTGTGTGAACAAACAGGCCCTCCCCTCTCCTGCTCCCGTGCGTGGGGATCTCTGAACCAGGGCTATGGACACTGACTCTTTCTCTGGTGTGGGACATATCCATACCGCGGCTCATGAGCTAGTGAAAGTGTAATGACCTACAGTTTAATAATAATCTTGTAATAAGGGCAAATGTAACACTTTGAACTCCAACTTTTCACATCAGCATTTTGTTCTTTTCCTAAATGACCCTCAGGCAGTCAAGTTCTGTGGAAATCTAGGAAAGTGCTATTTGCTACCCTTCAAGTTTCAAGAGGAGTTTCTCCTCATTTCCATTCCAAAGAGAAAAGGAAGGCATCCTCATTGTTTCCCTCCTTTGCAGGGGCCTAGCCCTTGTGTCCCTAAGGTGATGGACGTGTTCCTTCAGCACTGAGGGGTGAGGTTTCTCAGCAGGATGCAGCTGGCCACAGGCAGAGACCCACGGGGGGATTGGGGAGCAGTTGCCATGCGGGGAGATTAGACAGGGACAAGAAAATGCTCATCACACAATGATAGGTAATAGAATTCCCAGCCAGCGTCCTTTCATCTGAGCCACTATGACTAGCTCATTACTTCTTCAATGTCCCGTGACATTTTTCTGGTATTTATGACTGTCAACCTCCCTCTTGAATCAGTGCACATTCACCTTGATGTATTTCTTATCTGGTGGGGAAGAAGCATCAGCAATTCTGCAATCCTGAGGAGGAAGTTCTCTTAAAGAGTGACAATGGGGTGAGCAGGGGAGGAGAGGAGGAGAGGAGGAGAGGGGGAGAGGAGGGGAGGGGGGAGGAGGGGAGGAGGAGAAGGGGAGGAGGGGGGGAGGAGAGGAAGGGGGAGATGGGGAAGTGGGGAGCGTATTCTGACTTCTTGGCATCAAAACAAAAGGGGTATTCCTTAAGGCCAGGCTGATGAACATCCAAAAGGACCCGAGATGGGGCACAGCCTGCTTCCAAGCCCTGTCATCAGTCACCTGTGACCTGACTGAGGGAGACTTTTTCTAAATTCCTTGTTGTCTGACTCAAATGAGATGCTTTTCTGGTATAGAAGTCTCACATCCGTAAACTCTTGGGAACTCAGTAAGGTGAGTTGAGGATTCTGTAAGCAAGATAGAAAAACCAAGAACGTATGCGGTAAGACATGGCGGCACACTCTTCTGTGGAAAAGCAGGGAGGGCCGCCATGGGCTCTGAGTGCCGGCTGGGAGTGGGCCAGCAAATCAGGTGTGGAACTCTGAGCACAGTGTTGTAAGAAGACACCGCCTCTGGGAAGGACAGGAGCTGGAGCCTCTATAGAAAACCTGGGCTTTGTCCTCCAAGGACTGCAGAGCAAGCAGATGTGAACAGCCCCTGTGCCACAGCTCAGAAAACTGAGCCTCATATTCCTGTTTTACTTCTTAAAAGGTAAGTGGCCTTTGGCCTCCGTTCCCTGGAAAGGGGGGAATTATATGTGTGCCTTCACAGGGTGGTTGTTAGGAGTATGAAATAATGCAGTTAAAGCCTTTAGCACAGTGCTTGGCACATTGCAAATGTTCAAAAATTATAAGCCATTATTATTAATAGTAGTAAGTATAAGGTATTCCGCAGCCACTTTTAAACAGAGTGATGCTTTAAGAGCAGGGATGATGGATACAAACTAAATTCGGGCTACGAAATAATAGGAATGGAGCCTAAAAAACCCCCAAAAGACCATGAGATAAGAGGCAGCTAGCTCCATTTTCTCAAAATTCTTTTGTCCCCCAAAGCTTTGGGGCTGTCTCCTAGTTGCTGTAAGACTCAAGAAGTGACTTTCAGAGCTGGAGAAGCACCCAGAATCCTGCATTTTAAAGCCATGTGCTTACCATCTGATCACAGACCCTTCCTCTAAAAAAAATGGAAGGGAAGAAGTTTTAAAACACACATACACAAACCAGTTGATTCAATAAAAAGCTTTTGGTGAGTGTTCATTCCAGATAATAAACCAAGCAAAAATGTCTGGCTGTGTTTAAAATCAACAAAACCAGCAGGAAAGGCAGAGAGAAGGGAACGGAGTGATCGGCTTGTTTTGAAAGCTGCCAGCAGCGCTGCTTTAGCAGGGGTCGGTGGAGCCGAGGAGCCCCCAAGAGAGGGGCAAGGAGACAAATGCAGACAGGACGGAAGCCGAGGACAGGGGTGGGAGGGGTCCGAGACCCTAATGGGATGCAGATGTGGCCTGTGGGAAGCGTTGCCCAGGATTCCAGACCTCTTTGGGAGCTCAGACCTAGCAGACCAGTGGGTATGGAGGATTCAGAACTAGGCCCAAGCCCTCCCTACCAGATTGTGAATATGATAATAATGGCTGTATTTACTGAGCACCCGGCTATGTGCCAGCTTATTCTCAGCTCTTTACATGAATTATTATCCCCATTTTATAGGTGAGAAAACTGAGGCTCAGAGCGGCATTGGGACTTGCCCACAGCTGGTAAGGGAGACTCCTCTGCCTCATTCTTGAACCATAGCTCCTTAACACATATCTAGACTGCATTTGGCCAAGGAAAGGCTAAATAGCAAGGCATGCTAACCTGCTACCTAGTATCTGGGAAACGCAGATTGGGAGGAAGGGAGGTAAAAAGTGTTCACATATGAGTTTAAGCCCAATTGGTGTCTAGGAAATGCCAACCATAGTGTCACCAGATGAAAGGACTTTTTGCCCAGTTCCCACATGCAGTAAGGGTCCAGTCCTGGCTCCGAAGTACCCGAGAGACAAAGGCACCAGGCAGGCCAGAGAAGGTACCCCGAGGCCTGGCCCCATACCGATGGTGCAGTGCTCGCCGTTCCAGCCGGGGCTGCATTCGCACTTGCCGTCGCGGCAGGTCCCGTGCTCAGCGCAGCGCGGGTGGCAGGCCCGCTGGTCACAGGCTGCTCCCATCCAGCCGTCCTCGCAGCGGCAGGTGCCCCCCACGCACACACCGTGTCCCCCACAGTCAGCAGCGCAGATCTCTGTGGGGAGGAGGGGGAGGGGAGAGAAAAAAACAAGCACTGAGCAAGTTGTTGTTGGGAGGAAGGGGCACACGTGGCTGCCTTCCTTGGCTTCTATGAGCAGTCTGGATTCCTGGGGCTTAGGAAGCTGATCTCCATGGACAATGGCCCTCGGACAAGAACAATTGTCTGGGTGGAAGCCTGTTCTTCACCAAAATAGGAGGGCTTAAAGGGCTCTGCTCTGACTGCTTTTTCCCATCACCAGCCTGTCCCCACTTCTGTGCCTGCCACTTCCAAAGGGGACTACACTGCTGAACAGATGTGAGGAAAAGTCAAATTTAATTAAAAACCAGTTATGTGTGAAAACAAAGTGAGGATGAGCCCCCGACTGCCAAGCTTGTGGGTCTGGCTGGGCCGTGAAGGGTCCTGGGCCTGCATGTTGCTCCAGCCTGGACTCAAGTCAGTGTGGGTAAAAGGAAGGCTGGACCCTGCGGCCCCTGGTGTACTCTGGTGCCAGCTGTGGGCCTCTGCTGGGTTTCTGCCCTGTCCTCCTGCTCCGTGCCTCATTCCTGCAACTCCATTTAGAAGCACCAGCTACATGGCCCTTCTTATCCAAAGAAAGCCAATGGGGGTGGGGGTGCTCCACAGCAGCCTGGAGTGGCCCAGCCCTTCACCAACATGCCCACGACCTGATTCACAAGCTCCTTGGGCCTGGGGTCAGCGTAGCTTCACAGTTATTCAGGCAGAGGTTGTGAAGACTCCCAAACACAACTGCTTTTTAGGAAATGGGCAGAGCAACCATGGCCAGGGCCCAATGGAGACCCTGACCCGATTCTGTGCCTCATAGCCCACCCGTCTTCAAGTGAAAATCCCAACGTCTTGAAATTCTTTCAAACTAAATTATTTGGCATCCATGTCAAACTGTATTTGCCCATTTCTACTCCATTCTAAGCAAATAATAGTCCAGGTACTTTTGAAAAAGGAAAGAAAACAAAATTAGATTTTAGAGGCTCAGATCTTTTGTATGAATCTAGAAGGCAATGATTAAAATGTTCAAGAATTAAAAAAACAACAACAGTGAGTTACCCATTCATGGTGTGTTACAATGCCAGACACCTTACCAAGCACACTACCTGAAATGGGGGATGCTACATGCAGCAGCACATTGGGTTCCTCAGCTGCCCAGAGGAGGAGGAGGCTACTGTACAATGGGTTCAAAGAGCCCTGACCTAGAACCAGGGCTCTTTGAAACCCAGTTGCTGAGCTGCATGACCTTGGCCAGGTTCCTTGACTTTGCCAATGTGTTGAGAGTGGGCAGGAGCGATGCTGCCTCACAGCATCTGTGCTGACCGGCAGGGCTGTGCAGGCGCTCAGTGGAATGGATGACAGCAAGGGCATGGCAAAGGTCACCAACTCAAGAAACATTTCTGAGGACAGTGAGCTGCAGACTAGGAATTCAAGGACCAGGTTTGCAAGGTCTGTGTCTACTCAGCCACTAATCTGCTATGTGACCGTGGGAAGGTCACTTCCCCTCTCTGGGTGTCAGTTTCTTCTTCTACTGGGGGGGGACCTGATGGCATCAAAGTTCCCTTTGGCTCTAAGACTGTGGGAGTCTGCAAGTGCCCTCCAGGTTGCCGAGCATCATCTACTGCAGGTTCAGTTCAGGTGTCCCTCTGCCCAAGTAGCCTGCTGCGAGTCCCTCTGTGCTTATTCTCTTGCTCTTGGCTTTCCAGGCTGAATGGTAGAGCGATTTGCTGCTTCTGCGTCTGCCTCACTATCAGATGAGGGATGTCCGAGGCTGGATTGAATCCTTCTGATCAGTTCATTTGTTTGTTTGTTTGTTTGTTTTTTTAATCAAGTGAGAGGCAGGGAAGCAGAGAGGCAGACTTGTATACTCGCCCCAACTGGGATCCACCTGGCAACCCCTGTCTGGGGCTGATGTTCTGCCCATCAGGGGCCACTGCTCCGTTGCTTGGCAACTGATCTATTTTAGTGCTTGAGGCAAGGCCATGGAGCCATCCTTAGTGCCCAGGGCCAACTTGCCCATTCAAGCCATGGCTGCAGGAGGGCAAGAGGGGAGGGGGAGTGTGGAGAAGCAGATGGTCACTTCTCCTGTGTGCCCTGACTGGGAATCGAACCCAGGACTTCCACATGCCGGGCTGACATCCTACCACTGAGCCAACCAGCCAGGGCCTTCTGATCAGTTCTATGCCTGGTACCCAACCCAGATCTTGGCACAGGACAGACCCTTACTTAAGGCTTGTTGGATAACGGATGAACACGCAGGTGCCTGAGAATGTACAAGAGTTCACAAACACCCTGCTCAGTCTGGCTGAAAACTGGTCCAGGACTATCTCTCTGCTTATCTCTAGTGAGCTGCCCTCGTGGAAATGTCTCAGGTGAGGGATATGGAATAACGTCACTCCGTCCAGTAGCCCCCCTGGAGTGGGGCTTTCTCAGGGTGCCCTTCCAGCTTCTTTCCCTTCTTTGCACCCAGATCACAGAGACAGCCTGCAGGCCCCAGTCCTCCACGTGGCCTGTTTCTGAAGTTTGCATCCCTTCTGCACAGCACTGCTCAGTGCAGTGACCCCTGGTGACTCCAGAAGCTGAGCCTGCACTCGAGGCTAGAACTTTCCTGAGAGACTGGGAGGAAGGATTAGCGTTTGTTTGGGTGTACTCAGCACCGTTTGCAGGTGGTAGTTTGTGGGGGACACGGCCTTGGTGATTTAGGCAGCAGGGTATGCGAAGCTCACGGGGTAGGGAGCAGAGCAGGCACGCTTTCCCTATGACTTGACTGACTTCAGGTCTTCGCTAACAGGTAGCTCGTTCCTTCATTAATTAGTCTGAAAGCTGTGGGGATGGAAGAGCATAAGACTTGGAATCAGAAGGGGCTCTAGATACCAGTGCTGCCAGTGATTTGACCTTATGAAACCTATTCAATTGTCCTCAGCTTCATTTTCTTCCTCTGTGAAATGGGGATGATGATAGCACCCACTTTAGTGGATATCGAGTTGCTGACATCCAGTAGTTTATTAGTAAATTCATACTGATTCATTTGTTCCTTCAATATTCCATGCCCACTATGTGCCAGAGACTATGTCTGGTGCTAGGACTCCAGAGGGCAATAAGACATGACCTCCACCCTCCAGGAGATCACACTCCAGACAAAGCTCAAACGAATACTGGCATCCCAAAGCTACCCAGATAATCTATAGCCGTTACTTACTTCTGCACCTTTCTGTGTACATGCAGTGAATTGAGTTTCAGGATCAGACATATTGGGGGTCTGCCCTTGGCTTTGCACTTATTGCCTGGGTAACCTGCAAATTGCAAATGATGAAATTCATCAAACCTTGCTTTCCATTTCTGTAAAACGGGAATAATAACTTCCACTTCACCCATCTCACAGGGCAGGTGTTAAAGCAAATGGGGTAATGTGTGGGAAAGCTGTTTTTTGAATTAATAATTCACACTTACATCAGGTCTTATAGTTTACAAAGCACCCTTCAAGGACCATTTCTCATTTAACTGTCAAAACAATGCCGTGAGAACACCTGGCTATTATCTTTCCTAGAGGTGAGGCTCCTGAGCCAGGGGGCATGAGGGAATTCTACAAGGTCATGTGGTCATCTGGCGCTTCTTCCTCATTGTGACAATCCTCAGAGCAATGCTGTAACACAGACATTTTCCAGATAAGGAAATGAGTAGGCGAAGGGGCGGCCTTTCCTTGGAGGGGAACTTTCGGTTCTTCAAGCACATCTGCCCCCTTTTCTGGCCCGGTTGCTTATCCTTTGTGACATCCACGTCAGACCCTGGAAGGATGCGAGATGAAGTGGGATCCCCTCTGCAGTTTCCCAGACACTCGGCCTCACTGCTCTCGTCTCGAGGTCGCAGAGCTGTCCACTCAAACACTGCATTTCCTCATCAGTTCACTTGGCGCGCCCTCCTGGCCTGGGGCTCCAGCTGCCTGGTGGCCAAGCGCCCCTCCGCCAGGCCAGCCCTTTCCAGGCTGGGCTGTGAGCTCCGACACATTTCATGAGAGGGGCCTGACCTTGACGTTTATGGGGTGCTCACTGATGGGCCGCACCACCCGTCAGGGCCAGGCTCTCCTCTGCCCCGGTGGAAGAGGCCCACTGACACATCTCAGGAGCCCGAGACGCTGCTTTAGCATTTGTCCTCAAGCTGCAGGCACTTCTGTTATTATTCATCTATATACCTCAACATTTTTTTTGACCTTGAAATAAAAGGAATCTCTATGTTTTTCCTTCTCTGTTCTGCTTTGACATCAAAGCAGACTGAACTTCCCAGAGAGATGGGTGGAAACCGGATAGGACGATGCCGAAGAGCGTGCTCTGACAGCTCCTACGCACTGGACGTAATTTTGGGTCATGGCTCCTCTCTAGGTCTCAGGTCTCCTCAGAGGTCAGCAGGGGTGACACCCACCACTGTGGAGAAGCGTAGGAATTGCTGTCATTTAATTTTGTAGTGCTAACTATAGTGGGCCCTGGGGATCCAATGGTGTAGAAGACAGACTCAGTCCTCTCCTGACCTCAGGGAGTTTACATTCTAGTGCGGCAGGCAGACACGATCTCAATCAGTTAAGTGAGTTCACACGAATGGGGGTGAAGCTTCTAGCCCAGTGCCTGGCACACAGTCGGGGGTGTGATAAATTGTGCACACACATTCTTGTAAGAAAGGAAATGAGGTGGAGAGGCAAGCATACCAGACTGAAGTCAGAAGATCAGATTGGTTGTTGATTTATGCAACACACCCAAAACAAGTGAGCATTTGATAAATGCTAGTTGGCTTTCCCGTGATTGATGCCAGAGCTTGCTCACAAAATGCTGGAGAGTCGGGGCCTGGGCGGCCTCTTCTGGAGTACCATGGAATACACAATCCACACAGGAGACTCTGGTTCACATTCTGATACCCCAGTTTCCTTGGGTCCCTGTGCAGTCCTTGAGAGAATTACTCAATTACTCTGAGCCCTACTTTTCACCCCAAAATGGGGAGGGTAATAATGGTCTCCAACAGGGTGGGTGGTGATAACAGAGGTAAGTATACGTGAAAAGCTGTATGAAAACTATGTTATGTATACGACTGAATGATGAGGACCTAGGATGTCCTGGATCAGCACAACTAGTCACCTGGCCGAGAAGCACACTCCTGAAGAGTGAAATATTTGCTTTCCTAGCAGCGGCCCCAAAATTTGTATATTAAGCCATTTTTTCTGATCACCTAGCATGGTACCACCAGCCCAGACCTTCAAAACACAGTTAGAAGCTATATTGGTAGCCTAGGTACCCTCTTACAAATATGTGAAAATCCCCCACTGTTCTAAAATTCCAAGCCTATAAAGTCCTTGACTGTACTGTACAGGTCCTTGGCCATGAACCAGGTGAGGCCCAAGAACACCTTAGCTCTTGGCCTAGACACCTGCTCACCCCTCCTCTGCCCTGCCTCACCTGTGCACATGGCTATCTTCTCTCTAGATTGGAAGCCCACCTGACGGCAGGCTCTAGCTTTTATTGGTCTTGGCTCCCTGGCAGCAGGCCCTAGGCCTGGCACAGCATGAGCTTTCAACAAATATTTGTTAAAAGAGCTGATGAATTAAAAAAAAAAAAAAGAAAGCTTCATGGAAGAGGTGTTATGTCAGTTGGCTCAACTCTATCTCAGTGCCATATTGTACAAAATTTACTTGGTTAAATATACTCACACAAGCTCACTTTCCTCTGTGCCTAACCTTAGAAACTCATATTCTTTAATTTCCAATTGAGAACACTATAATTTTAAAGTGTCTCAGTACTTAAACCCTCACACATATCTTCCTTACACCAATGTCTGTGTCCCACTCCTTTTCTCTGTAACACAGGTGGATACAGAAGGAGGAGGTGAAAAGGAAGAGTAGGGTAAGATATAAGGGGTATCTATTGGTTAATGGTGCCCCAAAGTGTGTGCATACGGCAAATGTTGCCCCAGGCTCTTATAGGTACATGCTGATCTCATAAGAGCCTGGATGAAGCTTGAGACCTATCATGGGGCTATATTTTAATTTGACCTGATTTACTTTACACTCCTGTTTATTATCATAGTTGATAGGGGAAGCTGTGACTTTCCCCTAAAGGGAGAGACTTATATGTGATTTCCCCACAAAATTTCTTTAACTTGGAAAGATGCTCAAAGTTGACATGAGTGAGGGATGGAGGGGACCCCACCCAAGGATTTGTGTACATTCTTTCCTGCTGAGCAGAACAGATATAGGTGAAGCTATTTTTAAAATCCCAGGGATGTTTGGATAGAGCCCTGGTCCATGAAACCTCCTGGGAAGTCCTTTAATAAGTCTGTGCTTACAAAGGATAGGAAATGATTGGAAAATTGTTCTATTTTACATAGGACCTGAGGTTCTCAGAGTGACCTTAAGAAATATTAATAGAGGGTTAAATAATTTAAAATGGTTCCCACTAGGATTTTGTTTCATCTCTAGCTCATCTGAGTTAGTGTCCAGCTTGGGGGATTTCTCTGAAATCTCGGTACATTTTAAGTCTGAGCCACACTACACAGCATTGAAGGCAAAAATAAGGAAAAAATTGTGGACCCACTGTTGGTGGCACACAGGTGTTATCTCATTAAATCCTCACAGCTGTCCTGCAAAGGTATTTTTACTCCTGAATTATAGTTGAGGAAATCACTTGGAGAGATTATGCAACTTGCTCAAAGATACTTAGCTAGAATAAAAGGTGACTATTATTAACACAGGTTTTTGGTCTGCAAATTGTGGGTTTAAGCAACATCTCAGGTTTAAGTAAAATATCAGATGTAATCTGACACATTTCCCTGACTGTAAATTATGTAATAGATCATCACTCCAGCTTAATAGGTTCTCTGAAATCAGAGTTTGAGTCTCCTTCCTCACCCTGACCCAATGTTCATTATATTATTTTTCTCTTGTTTATTTGTCTGTTCATCTTCCATCCATTCATCCACCCATCCATCTGTCTATCCATCCAATTATCTAATCATCTAACCAGCTATCCAGTCACCATCTATCCATGCATCCATCCATGCATCCATCCATGTATCCATCCATGTATCCAACCATCCATCCATCCATCCATCCATCCAATTAACTGTGTGACTTGGGCAACTTACTTCATCTTTCTCTGCCTCAGTTTTCTCTGCTGCAGAATAGGGCATAGACACCAACATCTCAGGTTCATATGAGGCTTAAATGAGCACCATGTCATGTGCGTAGTATTGGGCACTCTTTGAAGTACTTGGGTTTGGAGATACTGGGGAAAGCAAGGGGGTGATGTGAACAACTGAAGTGCCTCTCAACAGCTGGAGGGGACTGGGTCTGGAGCACAAAGAGGGATGGATTTGGTGGGCACCTCATCTTCTGGAGAGAGGCCTGGAGGCAGAGACCTGTGTAAGGGACAGGCCAGGATATTGGGAAAGTACATAACTAATGCTTCAGTGTTCTCAGTGAGGTAGAATTCTCTGCTGAACAGGATGCTGATGAACAGATGTGGATGTTTGAAAGAACCCCTTGGTAATAAGAGCAATAACTTACAAAGTACAAGAACTGCACCTGGAAGTGCCCAGGAGACGCTAAAGATCACGTGCATGATACGACTCGGCTTTTGGCACTCAGAAGTCCAGCCCTAAGATCAGAGGTGGTGAGTGGTTGGGATGATCCTGGGTTTGGCAAGGAAGAAAGACACACAGACACGAGAGCTGTGAGTGATGAAGGAGAAGAGCTGGAGGTGAAGGGCCATGGGAACAGGGGAAAATGAAGAAGAAAGAGGGGAAGCCAGGAGAGCTGACACTGGGCAGGAAGGGGCCTGGTTCTGGCCAGGGTGTGTCCTTTAGGCAGGTTTAGTGGTAAGAGACAAAAATGGGAGGAGAACTCACAGGAGCAGTTTTGTGGTCAGAGCATGAGATGGCACCTCAGAGAATCTCTCACATTCTATAAACAGGAAGACTAGGGCCCTGCGAGAGGAATGCACAGTGACACGCATGTCAG
Source organism: Saccopteryx bilineata (assembly GCF_036850765.1). Taxonomy (NCBI): domain Eukaryota; kingdom Metazoa; phylum Chordata; class Mammalia; order Chiroptera; family Emballonuridae; genus Saccopteryx; species Saccopteryx bilineata. Next base: position 342,048,176 of record NC_089490.1, on the reverse strand, counting down.
TACCTGAGCCAGAACTTGACAGCTGCCTTAGGAAACAGTTATGTGAAGGCTCAGACAGACAACTGGTTAAGAGTGGGGAGAGCCTCACTGCACCCTTTGGTTCTTCCTCTGTGCCTCTGCACATCTGTTTCCATGGTCTGGGTTCTCCTTTACCCCCATCTTTACATGTTCGATTCTACATGTGTTTGAGTTCTGACTCCAATGCCACCTGCTCCTTGAAGCCTCTTTCCGGTGCCCCAGCTGGAAGGGGTTTTACTTCCTGCGTTCCCAAAGCACTTTATGCGGACTTTTCTTTATCAGGGTTATTAGTGTTGCCTCAAAAGTCCTGCTATCGTCAGATTAAACTCGGCATTCTACAGTGAGTCTCACACAGGAAATGAGTCTTCCTATGAAGAACAGGAAACGGTTTTATGATCTTGCACAGAACAGAGGCTTGGATTTAAGCAAACTGAACAGAGCCTGCTCTGTTCCTTTCCTTCTATGGGAAACAAATACGGCACACCTCTGACTCTTATTTCTGTCATTTATAAAATGGCAATAATAAGACCTACCTACCAGAGTCTTAAAACTGATTTAAAAACATATAGGTGACCTGACCAGTGGTAGCACAGTGGATAAAGCTTTGACACAGAACACTGAGATTGCTGTTTCGGAACCCTGAGGTCGCCAACTTAAGCACAGGCTCATCAGCTTGAGCAAAGGGTTGCTGGCTTGAGTGGAGGATTGTCCCAAAGGTTGCCAGCTTGAGCTGAAAGGTCACTGGAGTGAAAAGACCGAGATCACTGGCTTGAGCCCAAAAGGGGACACTGGCTCGGCTTGATTCCTTCTGATCTCTGGTCAAGGCACGTAGGAGACGCAATCAGTGCACAACAAAAGCGAAGCAACTATGAGTTGATGCTTCTTACACTCTCACCCTCCCTCTCTCTCTTTCTTTGTCTTTTCTTTCTCTTTCTTTATCCTTTCCTGTCTCTCTCACAAAAAAGAAAAATAAAAAATACGGGGTGGGCAAAAGTAGGTTTACAGTTGTGCGTACACGAAACAGTTGATAAAGCTATTGTAATAATTATACCCTGCATGTCTTTTGCCACATGAACAACTGCAAACCTACTTTTGCCCATCCCTGTATTCCACACCTACTATGTGTCAGATACTCCTAGAATGGGGAGTCAGAAATTATATCAAATTATTCCTATCCTCAAGCAACTCAAGTCTACCAATGCATACATGAGCACAAAATTGGCCCCCACTCCTGACATACAGTAAACTAATTAGGAGTTAACTTTCCCTTCCACAGGCCAGATAGCCCCATGTTTTGAACAAATTGGTTGGAATATATAGCACCTACTCTCCCTCCTTTCCTCTCTCACTAAATTGGGCAGATGGCTTTTTACTGTCAGTGCAGGTTTCAGGAAGAAGCCAGAAGGGGAAAGGAGCCTCTGACTTCCTCACAGTAATTAGTCTCCTTTTGACCTTGAGGCCAAACCCCAGCCACTCTCCCATGCTTTGCAACTTCCATCCCTGGCACACGAGAGTCAGAGCTGCTCCCAGCCATGGCTCCGTCCCACAGATCGAGACGGCAGCCAGCTAATGAGCCTTGGAAACCACACGGCCTTTCACCTCTCTCAAGGAGCTTGGGAAGCTTTTAAACCAAGCAGGAAAGTGAATTCCAGAATGTCGCTGTGTGGCCGTCTCCACACCTTTCCCCCGGGACTAGAATTTCAAGCTTTTTGAAGCACCTATCACAAGAGGTAGTAGGCCACTGCTATTCATCTTAATTGGAGGGTATTGGGCTTCTTGATTAGCGGTGTTCAAACCTAGTTTGGAGGAGACCTTCAAACAGGGTCTGACTTTGTTGAAGGGTAACAAGCTAGGAAAAGGCTGGTGAGCAGAGAAACCAAAGAATGTGACTAGGATGTGTACTTTTAGCCAGGGCGGGACCACTCCTCAAACCCTACTGAAAGGACTCAAATGGGTGAGCTGAAAAGACAGCTGATGTTCACAGCTCCTCCTGAAGACTTCCAACCCTGATCTCCCTGCGAAGGGCCACCCTCCACCCAGTCATGTGCTTATCTCTCTCTCCTGGACACCTCCACCCAGATGTCCCCAAGGTACCTCAAACTGCATACTAATGTTAGAGTAAGCTTTCTAAAACCAAATCTGACTGTGTTGCATCTCCGCTTAAATTTTTTCAGTGGCTCCCACTCACAGATAAAACCTAAACTCCTTCAGGACCCTTTATGAACTGACACCTGCCAACCTCTCTCTCCTCTTCCCCTCTCACTATTGCGACAAATACCCTGAGCCACTCCAGACTACTAGTCTTTCCTAGAAAATGCCATGATCGGTCCAATCTTTGTGCAGATCTTTGACTTCCACGTGGGCTGCTGCCAGGTGCTTGCCTCCTCCTCCTGTTTCTGCCAACTCAAATCCAACCTCCAGGACCCTCCTTACATCCCACTTCCCCCCAGAAGCCACCCTGATCAGCCCAGAAAGCAACTGCTCTTTTTCTTGAACCCTGGTGGTAGTGCCCAGCATACTGTTTGTCATGATCCAATTCACACGGTCCCTGGAAGTGGTACTGAATGAAGTGGGACTTGATAAATCTCATACCTGACTCAACAGCATCTGCATAAACCTTGGTAAGAGCTCATGGCAGAGTTCTGCAGGGGATAAGCATGGGCTCCGAAGCCAGAGCAGGCTGGGTTTGAAATCCTTGTTTACCTAGAGTGTCTTTGGGTGAGTCACCTGAGCTCTTCGAACCCCGGTTTCCTGGGAATACTACCACCTGTTTATGGATGTGTTGTTTGAATCAATCAGGGAGCACATACATGAAGGAGCTCTGTAAAATTTTCATTCAAGGAACAGTTATTATTTTTAAATTACACGTCATCAGACCAGCAGGTTGATTCAGGAAGACAACCAGAGATTCTGTGTAAGATACCAGCTCGGGCATCCAAACAGAAACCTGACACGGAAGCCTAGTTTCAGAAGGGCTTATATTTGCATACGGAAGAGCTCGAGTTCCGGTGGGATATGTTCCAGGGCTGTCAGAGGACAGGCTGCTACATTACAAAGCTGCCAGCTCCTGGCTTATCGACCTTTAACACTGGCAGTATCGAGCAGTACGCCTGTCTGGGCCCAATTTCTGTCTTTGATTAAATGTTAGGAACTGACCATCTCATTGTGTTTAAACCTCCACACTACTTCCCAGACAATGGGTGAGCTCGTCTCGGCCCCCTTCCGACACCTCCACGTCTTTCTCTGCCTCTGTGTCAGATCTCACAGATATTTATTATTCTGAACTTTGACTTTTAGACCAGCACTTGCCGTTGGGAAGGGGTAGAGGAAATGTCATGTCTCAGTGGATATTATTCCTCAGGTGAAATTCTAACCTTGAGTTTCCCCTCCCTTACCATACATACCTATACAAAAAGAGTCCCAGTCTGATCATTTCCTTTTGATGTTTAATTGGAAGTCGGGGCTGTGCTTTCTGGGCTGCGAAGCAACGGCTGCTCAGAGCAGGAACAATTCCGGCTACACAAATGAGACTTGTAACAGGGGAAAATGCTCAACGCTGAATCTAATTTTCTCTCCCATCCATGAACGTAAGACAATTTCTCTGGCATTAAAGCATCTCACTCAGTCTTTCTGTCATTAATAAGAATTAAATTCTGTTCCCTCGAATTTAAATGTAATTATATTTTGCCTCGTAAATAAAATTGAATTACCATTTTCAAAATTTAGTACTAATGCAACTGCTATGTTTGGAGCTTTAATTTTTTTTAACCCTGTTGCTACTTTCAGCTCAATTTTTGAAGGCATCAAGCTTATTTTGCGGTCAATTGTGACTTAATTTGATACGAGCTGTTCTGCTCCCTGTACATTTAGTCATTTGTTATTAACTATGCTTTGTGAGTTGCTCTTCTTTTGGTAGGGGAGAAGAGATGAAAGCTATGAGCATGTGAGCTTGAATTCTAGAAGGTGCCCCCCTGAAGTGAAGGTAGAACCCAGGCCAGGTTGAGCTGAGAGAGCTAAAGAAAGGGCCTGGCACGGAGGCTGAAAGGGAAATCTACAACATGTATTGAAACATTTTTATTTTAATTCAAAATTTCCAGCAAGGCATTCAGGACTCCAAGATTTGGACCCTGCTACCTTTCTGACCTAACTTCCTACACCCACTCCCGTGGCTCCTACTCTCCTGCCAATCACGTGGGCATTACCAATAGGTGACATTCTCGCATTGCTCCATGCTTCTGCACACTGTTCCCTCTGCCTGGACTCTTCCCCTCCTTTGTCACCAGGGAGTCCCCTTCAGTCCCCTTCCAAGTCTCCTCCCTGGGGAAGACTTTCCCAGGCTCCTGTCTCCGTCCTCTCTCAGCCAAGCTCACTGCTCATGGCTTTGTGCTCGCAAACCCCACTGGACACACACCAGAGTTCTTATCATGTCTTATACCAGGTGTCGCTCCCTTCATGGACTGTGCTCTCTGATTCTGTGCCTAGAACAGTGCCTACGCCCAGGGAAGCCAGGAAAGTTGATGAGTAAATGAAGTAGGCAATGTGCCTGCCAGGGGTGAGTGCATGGGTGCAGGCGTGCGGCATGGAGCTGGGCTGGGTGCTCTCTCTGCGGGGGCTGTGATGTGTTCTGCCCTTGACTGGAGCTCAGGAAGCTCATTAGCATGAGAGGAGGTCGATGCCAATGCTCTGTGGGTCGCATGCTGTTGTTTGGGCATAAGTGTGCCAGCACATGAGTGACTCTTCATCTAGACTTGGTAACCAGTGCTGGAGGTAGAGTCTCAGAAACTACAAAGAGACAAAGCTGCTGAGAGAGAAAGCAAGTTGTTCAAAGTCAACAGACTCAAATACAGGTCTGGCTCCAAACCTTCACCATATAAACTGCCTTCAAACTTACAATTTGTTAGAGTCTAAGGACTGTTTTTGCTAATTTAGACTTAATCATGCATTCTATGCATTCTAAAAATATATACTAATACTTTATTGAGTGCTTACTGAATGCCAGCCACCATGCCAGGCATTTTATTCATAAATATAAAACTAATGGGAAAAACAATGCAAGGCAAGTATTATTACCCGTATTCTCTGAATAACCTGCATCTTGAAAAGAAAATATATGACTTGGTCCAAATCCAAATCCCATGGATTCTTATTGACTGTATGTGCTACCTGCAACCCTGTACCCCTGAATCTCTAAAAACCTCCACCTGTTATCCCATGAAACTCAGCTGCAATGAAACGGCAAGAATCATAACCCATCAGCATGAGCATTTTACAGGCAGAATCTCTACCAGGTACTGTTTCTATGAGCCAAGAGGAATAAAATGTAGTGAGAGCGGCCTCTCAAATAAAAGTCATTTATGGAACATAAGATTGCAGAGAGCTCACAGAGCAGTGGAAATGAGGTATGAATTTGTGAGGCTGAGGACAGAGGCCACTGGGCTGGGGTGGAGGAGAAGGAAGACCCAAGGGAGAGCCCATGGAGGGCGAACGGTGGGTCTGACATATTGGAAATGGTACCCTGGGCAATGCCACAGAACCTGAAACCTTCAGAAGTCATTAGCATCTGACAAAAAGGTAGGCTGTTCCAATTTGAAGGTCCATCTTAAAGAGGTCAAATTCCTTCCCTTTTCTGAAGTAGCTCCAAACCTAGAAGATGAAAAGCCAAAGGGAGCTCTTGGAGAAGGGATGGAGGATGTCATTCTGCTCAGCAACGCTGCTACACATGCTCATGGTTCACAAAAGCTGATGAGGCATCCAGCCCAGCAGGGCTGCTCCAGGGGAAGATGACTTGAGGGAGGTGCAGTGAGGCCAGCTCTTATCCAGGAGCGGTTCTGACTGGCTGGCAGTATGCACGCACGATGTTAACATGAGTTGGGTTAGGAGAAAGGGATGGAAAAGGAGCCCCAGGGATTTGGTTTTAACCCTGCCAAACCAAATGTTGGGTGGTGGGGAGTCCTGAAAGAAGAGAGAAGACTGTCTATCTGGCAGAGTGCTGGGATCTTTTTGGGTAGAGCCCTAGGCTGTCGTCTCTCCCTCCTCTTTGACCTTCACTGGGTAAGTCATTCACTTAGTGATCACTGAGATCCTAATAAAGTGTAAGTCCCCCTGCTAGTGATATCAACACACCCCATCTGACCTCATGGAGTTCAGAGTTTAGTAAGAGGCAGACACAATCACAACACATTGCTCAGTTTACCACAGAGCTGAGGAGGGTCCTCGGATGTGGGTAAGAAATTTAACTTTTCTGAGCTTCACTTTCATCAGCTGGGAAATGGAACTAGTAATACTTCCTTCACAGGGTTCTTGTGAACCTTGACTAAGATGATGGTTGTAAAGAAGTTAGTTTAGTACCTGATATATGGTAAGCACTAAGAAACAGATGGCTCTTTAGTTAATGTTCTATCCTGTGGCTTATTAGGAAGAAAGACAAGGTTACTGATAAGAAAACCTCTTTGGATAGGAAGGGGGCTTGAGGCAAAGTGAAGACTTGGAAAGAGTGGGCCTGGATTTAATTCAAACTTTGCCAATGATTTGCTGAATGGCCTTTTTCTTTTCTTTTCTTTTTTGTATTTTCTTAAAGTGAGAAGTGGGGAGGCAGAGAGACAGACTCCTGCATATGCCTGACTGGGATCCACCCGGGAAACCCACTGGGGGCGACGCTCTGCCCATCTGGGGCATGGCTCTGGTTCAAGCGCCTGAGGTGGAAGCCATGGAGCCATCCTCAGTGCCCGGGCCAACACTGCTCCAATGGAGCCTTGGTTACAGGAGGGGAAGAGAGGGATAGAGAGAAAGGAGAGGGGGAGGGGTGGAAAAGCAGATGGGCACTTCTCCTGTGTGCCCTGGCAGGAATCGAACCTGGGACTTCCACACACCAGGCCAACGCTTTACTACTGAGCCAACCGGCCAGGGCCTGCTGAATGACTTTTAAGACATTTCTTTCCTCCAACTCCTTCCCATCTGTGAAACAACAGTGGTAGCATCACCTCCACCATCACCACCACCACCACCATCACCATCAGAAGACTGAGAAAGTGCAGTCCCACTGGGCCCAGAGTTGAGGATAGAGGGGTGCTGGGGCAAGGGGATGGGCCATATAGCCTGTGCGCTTCCAGGACACCAGACTCTGTTCAAATAGCTATCTTGTGTGGTTTGTCAGGAAGGAGGGCCACATTAATGAAGCTTGATTGAAGGACGGATTTCTGAGATGAGATTGGAAGGCAAGTTCCTGGGAACCCAGGGGTCTGAGTAAATACTTGTATAAAATCTGACTTTACTGTTTCCACAAACTTAACCAATGTGCTAGGGAACTTGTCTGCTCACATTTCTCTACAGGCTGGTTGTGGAGTACAGGGCATGTTGATTTAAGCGGCTTTCATTAAATCCTGTCCTCCATGCCAAACAGCAAGACACTCGTCCCAGGGAAGAGCCAGGCTTCCTTCCTAGGAGGACAGCCAGACAGTGGGGGCCCATTGTTGCCAATCCCACACCCCACCATCAGTGCTGATGGTGCAAGAATTCCGTTGGACACGTCTGCTGGCCTGCAGCTCCTGATGCGAAGGCCGTGCACCAGCCCTGCCGTGCCACAGCGGGGAACACAGAGAACATGGCTAGAGATAGCGCTTGCTCGTGTCCGAGTTGTGCAGACACTGTGCTAACCCCTTCATCGATATTTCCTCACTGGACTCTCTCCAAAGTCCCACAGGCAGGTCTACCTAGGAGGAAAATGAGGATCAGGGAGCTGAAGCAACTTGCTGAAGCCATTCAAACAGTGGGGAGTAGGTCTTTGAAACCAAATCCAGGGCCTGTTCCAATATCCTAACTCCCTGAACATGAAGAGTCCCTTGACTATCGTCCCTGACATTCAATAATGAGTTTCAGTTCCTCTCGGTAAGGTGTGCCCTTGGGAGAGAGATAGGAGAAAGACATGGTGCTCACTCTGGGCAGGCACTGTTCGACCTGTGGACATGCATTATATAATTATCACATAACCCTCTGACGTAGGCACTACAATTAACTCTGTTTTTCAGATAAGAAAACTGAAGCTAAGAACCGTCAAGTACCTTGCCAAGGTCACACAGCACATGGCAGAACTACAAATGAGCCCAGGCAGGTGCTGACTACACAGTAGTGGATGCGGGAAGAATGCTACCATCCAAGTACTTCTGCTAACCTTTGGGCTGGCTTCAGACTGGCCTCGGGAGGGGTGACCGCTGTGGGAAGCGGTGGCCTGTGGGAGGCAGCACGGAGTGCTGGGACACAGGCTTGGCTGAGGCCCCAGGCTGGACTTGGGCTCCCGGCACGCCAGGCCATGTCGTGCACCAGGACCAGCCTTACTTGTGAAGCTGCTGCAACTCCCTGAGCCTCAATGTGAACGGGGATAATGTCACTCCTGTCATGCTGCCCCAACAGGAGCTGTTGCTGTAGAGTGTGTACGTGTGTGTATGTGTGTGTATGCACCCAAAATATTGTTATAGGCTGTGAGGTGCTCAACAGCTCAAATTGTTTTACTATTTTAAGGGAGACGGTAATTCTGAAGCCATCTTTTAAATCCCTGGCCTTGTGGTAACCAGGACACTGTTTTAGTCAGTTACGGTAAAGATTTAAAAACTATAATCGACATTTCTGAAAGGTCATATCTCATCTTGCCTCTATCAAATGTCTTTGTTAATATCAAGGGCTCTCACCAATGGGTATTTTAATTATACTCATAACAATAGCTAACATTTACTGAGCCTGTACCATGGGCTATGCAGCATGCTAAGTGCTTTGTTAACATCTTAAATAATTCTTCAAATAATAATTCTCCAAAAGATAACTCCAGAAGGCAAGTATTATTATTATCTCCATTTTACAGCTTATAGAGGTGAAGTAACTTGCCCAAAGTTATAACTGGGAAGTAACTGAGCCAGTGTTTGAACCTAGATGTGTGGGACTCAGGGACCCTTCTAAATACATGGAGCTCCTTTGCCTTCGCACTTGAAGCCATACACCTGTTTGATACCGGTTATGGGGAGTGGTGTGCACAGAGTTAAGAAAGATGAGCTCTCACTATTCCATTCAAAGTCCTTGCCAATGGCTCTGTGTCTCCTTTCACAGGGCCAACTAAAGGGTGCTTAGTGACTTCACCCAAAATCATACCTGCCTCCACGGGAGAATGTATGGAGTCTCATCAGGGATTAACAATGTATGGACAGTTATATACCTATCATAAATTAGCTTTGTGGCCACATAATGAACAATACCACCTAGTGTTGGTTTAAGGGAATCATTTATCATATTGCCATAAACAAAGCTATATAAAAATAATTATTGCTAAGACCCTGGGCATCTACGTTTTCAATCATGTCTTTACACAGGCCTTGCAAACAAGGAGAAAAGATCAATTTAGACTGTATTGAGCATCAATTTTCCAGCTGGCGTGGAAAGGTAAGTCAAAGTATTCCAAAGGTACAGATGTCACATAGATCTCATTTTTGCCAAAGGCCTCAAGCCTATTCCCTGACCACAACTGGAATTGTTAATACACACCATAATGAGCTAACTTGAGCTTCACTTTGTTTAATCAATGTGGTGTGTTAGGGAAAGTGATTTAGAGTAAAAAAAAAAAAAAAAAAAAAAAGAGCCAGAAATGCCATCACTTTTTAGCTGTGTGACACTGGGGAAGATTACTTAAAAATTTCTGGGCTTAAGCTTCTTTATCTGTTGACTTCTCTTCATTTGTTTGTTGTCTCCTCTCCCCTCTTCCTGGCTTGTAAGCTCACAAAGGCAGAACCCTTCCTACCTCTTTATCCCTTCCGATCAGGAGAGTATCTAGGTCACAGTAGGTGCTCAGTAAGTACGCACTGAGTAAAGCGTATTAATTGGTAGAGGGGGATGATAATGCTATGCATATAGGCTTATTTTGTGTGTGTGTGTATTTAAGTAGTGCACACTTTAAATGATAAATTAGAACTGAACATACCTACTATATACCAGTACTGTGCTAGGTGATTCACCTGTGTTCTCATTTGATCCTCACCTTGACAAGGTCTATAAATCACAAAGTGCTTACAAACAGAGGGTGCCCCTATAATTATCCTTTGAACTTTGTATGTATAAACTTTGTGATGAACCAAATACTACAATCGTGAGCACATTCAATCATGTGTTTATTCATTCGTTTGCTCATTCATTCATTCATTCATTCATTCATTCATCAGTGTTTACTGAGCAGCTGCTGTGGGCCAGGCCTGAGTGCTGAGAATGGAGAGGCGAATCAGACATGTTTGCTATCCTCGTGGAACTCAGAGTCTCGTGGAGGAGCTCACGAGACAGGCAAGTGGGGGCCAGACCCCCTGAGTTTGGACTTCATCATCAAATGAAGGAGTGAGTGAAACCAAAGCTCTCTCCTGGCAGATCTCGTGTGGGCACACTGCTCCCTGTGGCCTTGCCTCCAGGGATGACTTTGTAATGTGAGAGATGAAATTTTAGTGAAACATCTATTATTATTATTATTATTATTATTATTATTTGAGAAAGAGAGAGACAGGGACAAACAGACAGAAAGGAAGAGAGATGAGAGCATCAATTCTTTGTTGAGGCACCTTAGTTATTCACTGATTGCTTTCTCATATGTGCCTTGATTGGGAGGCCCCAGCCAAGCCAGTGACCCCTTGCTTAAGCCAGCGACCTTTGGGCTCAAGCCAGTGACCATAGGGTCGGGTCTATACTCTCATGTGTAAACCAGTAACCACATGCTCAAGCTGGTGAACCTGCGCTCAAGCCAGCACCTTCGGGGTTTCAAACCTGGGTCCTCAGTGTCCTGGGCCAATGCTCTATATATTGCACCACTGTACCATTGCTTGTTCAGACAAACTTCTATTATTATAATTAACATAGTTAAGGGCAATGTTTGGACTCTCAAGGCCACCACTATGAAAGGAATGGGTGAAGGTATGATCTTTCAGTCCTCTGCCCATCTAAGAGTAGAGGTTGAAGACCTCTAAAGTTCAGGAAAAGAGGAAGAACATTCAGTGACAAGGGGCAGGCGGGCATGTGTCTGAATCAGGGTCAGGGCACCAGTCAGGACTGAATGGTGAATGCATTACAGTGCAAACATCTCCCTCTGTCCATGCTATGCCCTTCTCCCCACTCTTACCGACAGAGCAGTCGTGTCCAGTCCAGCTTGGGTCACAGCTGCAAATCCCGGTGTCTGGGAGGAAGGTTCCGTGGCCTGAACACTGGTCCAAGCATGTGGCCCTGGGCGTCTCACAGTTGGTGCCTCCCCATCCCACAGAGCAGTGGCATTCGCCTCTCACGCAGACACCGCGGCCAGAACACGTGGGGTCCATGCAATCCACTGCGACACGAGGGGAAGAGAACATAGGTAAGCATCTGACCAGCACAGGTGAGGCTTCTTTAAGCAACGTGCTGTACCTTGTAGTTGAGTGGATGGGCTTCATGCACTCTGGTACAAGGACACAGATTTCCTGTGGAGAAGCCATTTGGTGTGGTGAAGAGCAGTAAGTCTAGCAAATGGTAGACCTGAGTTCTGGACTCTACCTGGCGACTGACTGTTTATCTCTCTGCATCTTGATTCCCTTACCTGGAGAAGGTGGATACAAACTCCTACCTCTTGGTTTTAAAGGGGACTGAATAATAAATACTTACCAAGTGTTCACACAGCGCCCCGTGCCTGCTATGTCTGTAATAACTGCAATCATCGAGGTTGATTGCTTTGTGCACTCCTGTGTCTCTACTTCCTAGAACAGTGCCCAGCACAGCAGAGGTATTCAGAATATCATTGTGGGACAAGCTATTATTGTTTACTACTTCATAATGCAGTTTTATATGTGTGACTGTGGTACTAAAATAGATTTCTTAATTTAAATGAGAATTTATTTCGCATTTAAGTTTCATTATATTTTTATCATCTTCCCAAAATTCTTATGATTGATATAAACTTTCAAACCTCACTGTTCAGACAAGCATTTGTTTTGAAATCTTTCCAGGCAAGCATTTCAATGACGGTTCAAAATTAAACATGGGTGCTTTGCACAGCTTATCCCCACGTGGTGGGTGAATGCTATAGCTGTAGCTCATAGACAAGCAACCCCCACAGGGCTCCCAGGGCCAAGGTCAAAGCACTCCAGAGACCACCCAGAAAGAGGGAATGGAACCAACTACTGTAGGTTACCTACTCTCTGCTTGCACTATAGGAAGTACTTTACATATCTCATCAGATTCAGTTTTCTCGATAACTGAAGCAAGTGAGGAATGTGAGGCTCAGAGAGCTGAAGGATTTATGCCAGATCATAGAGCTCAACCCTTCCAGAGAGGAATCTGAGGACAGGCTTGTCTGATTCTGAATCTAATGACAGTTCTGCTACTGGGTGGATTCTCCTGAATCAGAACTCTAGTTATGGGGCTGTACAAAATCGGCGGAGACTGCTAACCCTCCATGAAGCACGGCATAGAAGGGAAGAAGAGTCTAACTCATCACATGGCTCAGGTTCACAGGGGAAGTGCAAACAGGCTGCAGAGAGAAGACAGAACTGACGAAGGGAGTTGGCCCATTTCTCTACTCAACCAAAGTGTTGTTTTCAGGCAGTAGGGGATTCTATTCATCTTGCAATTGTAAGGGGAGAGTGGTGTTCTGGCCGGGGGCTCCAACATGGAGCTGTTGGAAAAACAGTGGTGATGGAGCTGCCATGAGTATAGTCAGTTTTCTCCTTACAGGAACTCATGAGGAAGGCTGATGCTGCAAAGGAAAGAACTTAGCATTTGATCTCTGAGGTCTAAGTTCAAGGGTCACAGGACAAAATGTACTGGTTTTATGACCACGGTCAAGTCACATATCCGCTCTGAGCTTTCATCTATAAAGCAGGTATAATAAAATTACCTAATACTCAGGTTTCTACGAGGACCAAATAACACTGAGGATTTGAAAAAAACTGCATATACTGTAAGTAGTTGGAAATAGTTGGTTTACTGTCCTAAAAGGCCATCCAGTAGCATCACTTAAGCAAACTGTGGTCAGAGCTCATTTATAATTCAGACATGTTTTTTACTTTATTTATCAATTAAATTTTATTACCCAGTATATTTGACTTTTGCACAAAAGACTGAGAAATCCAGCTTGGGTATATTAGAGTCTCAGACACAAATGAGCAGACTTAACAAACAGCACATTCCGGGGAGAACAGTCTGTTTATTCTGAGGGCCAGCTTATTAAGAAAGCTCTTTTACTATTTAGGTTTTTAAAGGACCTTAATAACCTAAATGATAAATAAAAAGACCAGAGGTCAGAAGTAACCACTTGCTAAAAACATAATAATTATAGCACAATAGCAACAACAGCAACTTTAATTTAGTCCTTCTGTGTCATACTTTGCTATAAAACCTTCTATATATATCATCTCACTTAACCACAACAAACCTCTGAGGTAGATACCATTTATCATCCTCACTGTACAGATGAGGGAACTGAAGCACAGAGAGGTTAAATAACTCGCCCAAGATCACAGAGTGGTAATTCAAATTTTTTTTTTTTTTTTACAGAGGAGAGGGAGAGACAGAGAGAGAGAGAAGGGGGGAGGAGCTGGAAGCATCAACTCCCATATGTGCCTTGACCAGGCAAGCCCAGGGTTTCGAACCGGCGACCTCAGCATTCCAGGTCGACACTTTATCCACTGCGCCACCACAGGTCAGGCGGTAATTCAAATTTGAATCACTCTGGCCTGATATAGATCTCTTGCTATTATTTCCTTTATAATCCTACTGGTTCAAACATACATTCATACACATATACAGACATAAACACATAAAATGGTTAAAAAGGTAGGAAAACAAAACAAGGAAAGAAACAGGGCAAAGTGGAGAATTAATCAAGTCAAATGAAGGCAATGAATCTCTTCTTTTATAGTCTCAGGACACTGTTTAACAATGGTTCAGGCATGATCTGTTAGAGTGCCTGGTAATTAAAAAGAATAAAAATCATAACAGTGATAAATTTTCATGACTTGCTTCAGATCTTGGAATCTCAGAAGGATTATTCCAGCCCATTACTATGATAATTCCCTAGATCCAGAGATTTTTTTTCCAATTTGACAGGAAATGAGTCATCAATTCCTACCCCAAGACCTATAAAGGTATTTCTAGCTCCGTGAATACCTGACCCCAGCTCTGGGTGGAAGTTGTCTCTGGGGTGCCCCTAAGGTCGGCTCTATAAATCTGCACTGTTAGCGAGCAAGTCGAAAGGGTGCCAAGTTTAGCCAGAGGCCCGTGGAGTCACAGCCCTGTTCTTCCTCAGAGACATTGAGTCTGTTAGGGACCCAGGAGCCAGCAAAGTGAATTCCACACTTTCAGAAGATGGTTCGGGCAGGGAAGGATCGGAAGAAACTATGAGAGGCTACCTCCAGGCAATTCATCCTCAGTCATCATTTCTGAGGGTCAACTTGGCAAATAGCGTTTACTCTCCAGGGAAATTTTAAAGAGGACTCTCAAGAAAAGGGGGCTTCAGGAAACCTAAGCTGAACTGACTGACACTCCTGCCTAGAGAACATTGTCCCTGCTTATCCTATACTTAGGGTCATTATCAATACCATAGTGATGCTCTACCAAGGAGTTCCTATGTAGACTGGGTCTGTCCTCCCTTTCTGGGGCCTCTGGGGTGACACGAACCCTAGAACAGATTAAAGTGGTCTCTTTCCATGCTGGCTGGATAACTCAGTTGGTTAGAGCATCTTCCTGATACACCAAGGTAGCGGGTTTGATCCCTGGCCAGGGCACATACAAGAATCAACCAATGAATGCATAAATAAGTGGAACAACAAATTGACGTTTCTCTCTCTTTCTCCGCTTGTCTCTCTAAAATCAATAAATAAAAATTAAAAGAATGTAAAGTGGTCTCTTCCCATCACACTGGGATGGCTTCCCACATATTCATGCTGCAGGGAACTGCGTAACACGGGAAGAATGGGCGGCTGGGGCGGGGAGGCGCAGTGCCAGGGGTTCTAGAGAATGTGGCGGGGGGTGGGCTCAACTTCATATAGACAGTCTCACTTAGCTTCCCCTCAGAAGAGGTGCCAAACAGTTATATATTTTCCTCTGAAGAGCCTGCCATTCAAGCCAAAATTTCTGGAAGAAGCTTAGCCCATTAATGAAATGATGAGTCCTGCATGGCCAGACTGTAAACACAACTCTTGCCCCAAAATGTTCCATGCTTCAGTGACCACACAGGCTATTAGATGTTTCTTCAGAATCAAAAACACAGTCTCATTTTTCACTGCAAAAGGCCTAAGTTGTTCTCTTCTGCCCTTCCCCCAACCCCCTCCAAGCATGGTTCAGGCTTTAAAAAAATATAGGGCAATAAACTTCAGAAGAAGGAAGCCAGAGGTGGGGGAGGAGTTAGCTTGTTAGCTGATGTTTTATAAACACAGTGAAACCCCCCTCAGAACAAAGTTGAGGGAAGAGGAGGGGCAGGGTGGGGGAGGGCAAAGGCCCCAAGAAACCCCCATTATAAACACAAGGACTATGCAGTGATGCTTCACCAGGGAGATAAAAATAATAGAAGGAATCAGTACCAGATGGCCCTCCTCAGAAAAGAAAGCAGCAAGAAAGACATTTCTTTTCAAATAGATAATGTAAATCAAAGAGCTAAACAACTTTTCTTCTCTTTGAAAGTACTCTTGTGCTCTGGGGCACCGTCCAGGGCCGGGGGAGCAGGACGACTCCCTCTCCTTGGCCCACACAACATGGTGGGGTGTGGGGGGAACGGCTCCACAGTTCCAAGAGAAACCTTCTCTTTGTTTTCCTCCCCTTCTCAGGGTCTTCACCTCAAGTGACTACACCGAAAAGGGAAAGCAGAGGCAGGTCCCCATTGTCAGGATGAGAAAGCCAAGCTCCTCTGTGCGAGGGGCTGGCACGCCTCCCCTTTCAGACAGCCCACAGTATCCACATGGACATTCAAGGTCTGAACCAGGACCTTCCTCACCCTTGGGGTCCACAGACAGCGTGTCTCAGAGAGGGGATGCTTTTCAGACACTAACTCTTTCCTGTTTCCCACTTCAAAATGGGCCCACTAGAGTCCCTCTTCTCTTTTAGAGAAAAGGATGCCTTGAGAAGGGACTGTCTGTTATACCCCAAATGGGTTTGATGATGAGCCCTCCATGCATGGAGCTTCTTCCACCCAGTGGAGAAGGTGCGAGGGGCCTAGACAGCGGACAGTGGGAGGTAAGGGCGACTAGCATCATCCATCAGTTTCAAAGGCAAGTTCATCCATTTCGAAAGCCCTTGGGTTAAATGAGTGGAGTAAACTAAAGCAGGAAGTGTGCTTGGGTTGTCCTAGAATACTACTGATAATGCAAGGGCTAACATTCACAGAGCAGTGACCGTGTGTCACACACTGAGCTGCGTGCTTCACATGGTCATTTAATTCACTCCTCATAACAGGCCTCTGAGGAAGGCATTCCCATTTTATAGACGAGGGAACTGAGGCTAGTTAATGGCAGAGCCATGACTCAAACCTACATCTGATGCCAGAGCGTGCACTCTTAAAAGCTATTCTGTATTGCTTGTGAATAAGACCCACCTTGCATCTGAAAATTCTATGTAGCCAAGAGGAAAGAGTACTGGATGGGAAGTGAGAAGACTGGGGTTGAATTCCAGCTCTGCTCAGCTCTAGGATCATGGTGATGTCATTGCCCTTCCCTGAGCCTCGGTTTCGTCATTTGTGAAACAACAGATATTTACTTATCTCACCTACTTAGATTTCCTGGGAAAGAACTGATGTCATGGTTATATCAGCAGCTCACTTTCTAGCCTTGATCTACACAGACATATATTTACTTATGAAAGAAAGAGACATGGTTATAAGACCTGAAAACTGCATAGCAAATGCACACACACATGCCACACACACAGCCGGGTATGATGATGGAAGGCAGAGTCTGGAGGTCTAAAATATACTCATACTTCAGAAATGGGGAGCAGATGAGCTTAAAGGGGAGTGGAAAGAACCTGGGCTATGGAGACAGAAAGATCGGGCTCAAACCCAGCCCTGCCAACTACTAGTTGTGTGACCTTGGACAAGTCATTTGACTCTTAGAGTCTCTGATTCTGCAACTATTAAATGAAGACGATTAAGCCTCCCTGCTGGGGTTTGAAGTTAAATAATACAAGGCTTCTAGCACAGAGCCTTCTCTTCCATTCACTGAGTAGGACCAAATTTGTTCTCTTCCTTTAGGATAATTACTGTTGCTGAAGGGTTCTGGCTCAGGAGCTGAGGGGATCACAGGGCAGCTCAGGTGGCTTCCTCTAGTCCATGGATGTCCTCTTGGCCCTGTGTGCTGATCTCTAAGTCAGAGCAGCATGCTGGGGCTGCCTGCATGCCAGTCTTACCTTCCTCGCAGTTCTCGCCCTTGTAGCCAGGGTTGCAGATGCAGGTGCCCATGATGCAGGTGCCGTGGTTGCTGCAGGTCACATCGATACACTGGTTGGTGGGCACATCGCACTCGGCGCCCTTCCAGCCGCTGTGGCACAGACACCGGCCCTTCATGTACTGGCCATTCCCACTACAGAGCACGGGGCAGGAGGCTGGGGAGACAGCAGAGTAAGCCTGGCGCTGGGACGAACCAGAGCGCACTGCCCCCGCCAGCCTCTGTCCCTTTCTCCCCTGGGCCCGCGGGCTTGACGAAGAGCCTCGAGTGCTCTGCCACAATTCCCACGTGTGCCCATCTGTCTGCTCCTCTTGTTTTACTTCATTCTGGCTCAAACACATCTGGAGCTGTAGGCAAAGGGGTGCATTGCAGGCCTGGCGGACTGGACACCCACAGAACGCTGCTCCTTACATCCGCCTCACATCACTGGTGCAGCCCGGCGGGGCGCCTGGACGGAGGCGTCAGTCTGTTCCTCGGCCTGACTGGAAAAGACAGCTGGGCCTCCTGCTTGCTGCATCCCTCCCCCAACGCTCCCCTTCTAGTCGCGCTCCATCCTGCTTCCCCGCGCCTCATCTGCAGGACCACTTCCTGTCGTCTCTAACCTAGTGAATCTCAGTTTTTCTTGCCTTTCAGGCCTCCACTCAAACCCCATATACCACGGCCCCATAAGCAAGTAGCTGAGCCCAACTTAGCTCTGGAAAGGATTATCTTTTCATTCTACCTCTTAGCACAAAGGGCCTTGTGCACATCTGTACAAAGGACATGCTATAAAAATAAATTATATTTCATTGTGCTGTAAGTACCTACCGGCCTTAGTGAGACTCATTAAGGTGGTTTTATACATGACTCTTAACTCTGAGTGCATAATAGATGAGACGGTAATTCCTGTTAGAAGGAGCGACTCACTGCTCCTCTCTGCACCACGGTCCTGTGGCCCTCGCCTGGCATCTTTTCCTTTGAAAGCATTCAGCAGGTGATCGCTGTGCTTTCTCAGGGCTGCTGGCTCTGCAGCCATAACCAAGTCTGTTTCACGATAGAAAGAGTCCGCAGAATCCCCAACACAGTGTCACCTCACTGGATCTGCAGGGCACCATTTCCTCAGCCTGGGACACTATCCCTGGCTTCTACCAATGAACAGTGACTCGAGAATTAGGTGTCAGTTCCAGGGTCACCTCATCTGGGGAGCAGAGATAGCTGCTCCCTTTCACTCTGATAGGAGCTCCCTGCATGTTACCTCCCCATACTGTTTCTCACCTGTTAACCGTTTTGTAATCGTGGGCTCTGTCTGTCTCCCAGGCTGAGAGCCCCTGGGCCTGCCCAGTGTGGCAGCTCAGTGTCCAGCACAGGGCCAAGCCTGGAAGGGCAGGAAGCAAATGCCCGATGAAGGACTGGAGAGGCGGAGAAGCCAAAGGAAGGGGCCATTTGAACTTCCCAAAGGGAGTGCCAGATTCTCAGGACTACAGATCTCCTATGGCATTTTTCTTGTTAATCCTTCCAGGACAGAAATGAAGGCCAAACGCACAGGGTGGATGATGGGAAGCCTTTGAACTATCCCAATAGTGGTTATCAGTAGCACTGTATGTGCCCAAGTCTGAAACAACATCAGGATCCTGTGTGAAGAAGAGCGGTCTTGCCTTCCAAGTCCTTGGTGGTCTCAGCCCCGACCGCCTGTGCTCTGACAAGGCAGTAACTGAGCAATGGGTCACCCCCCTGCCCAGGGCCAGGAAGAAACCACACTGGCTGAACGTGAACTTCAGAGATGCTTGGCAAAGCCTGACCGCTCCTCCAAGGGGAAATCGACTTTTAAAAGGACCCCTCCTCCACTCCTTCTGCCCCCACAATGGGACACAAAGTTCCCGGTGGCTGCCCCTGTAAAGGCCCTTCCTTCCTGCCCTCCCCAGTCATGGACATGTGGGTCACAATGGCTGATGCGGCCACGGCTCTGCCCGCAGAGCCCCTCTCGGGTTGTTCTGAGGAACAGCCCTTGGGGGCCCCTCTCGAGAGAGTCAGGAGGTGGCCTGGGGTTCTGCACTTGCTCCGAGAAGTGGAACCTGAGCTGCCCGAGAGGCCTGGGGAGTGGAGGTCACAGGCCCGCACACAGAGCTCTCACCTCTGCTGCAGTCAGGGCCCAGGAAGCCCAGGAAGCAGTGGCAGGTCCCAGAGACACAGTCGCCATTGCCGTAGCAGTTGCTGGGGCAGTTATCCACCGACTCTGGGGGAGAAAAGAGGAGAGCTGAGAACAGACACTTCTTTCCCCAAACAGAGGGCCCAGGAGTCAAGCCTCAGATTAACCGGGACCCACAGGGTTGAGCTCTACTGGTCCGGTCATTGAAAGCAACCGATCAAGTTAGAAATTATGTTATTTTTACTCTTATTGAGTTAGAAATTACGTTATTTTTACTCTTACTGAGTTAGAAATGATGTTATTTTTACTCTTACTGAGGTTACATCTCAACTGATGTGAAGAGACGTGTTCTGGAAAATGTTTGCCTGAACCAACTTTTTAATCAATCAAATTTGTAATTGTAAATACATTAGAAAATTTTTACTAAACACATTGGGGGAAAAATAGTTTAACCTGTTATCATTGGTTATCTTTGGATGCTGGTTTATCGGGCTATTCTTGTGGTCTTGACACTTCCCTGTGTTTAACCTGATCCTCATAATGGGCTGACTGTCCAGGGTTTTTTTTTTTTTTTTTTTAATTTTTTTACAGGGACAGAGAGTGAGTCAGAGAGAGGGATAGATAGGGACAGACAGGAATGGAGAGAGATGAGAAGCATCAATCATCAGTTTTTCGTTGCGACACCTTAGTTGTTCATTGATTGCTTTCTCATATGTGCCATGACCGACGGCCTTCAGCAGACTGAGTAACCCCTCGCTCGAGCCAGTGACCTTGGGTCCATGCTAGTGAGCTTTTTGCTCAAACCAGATGAGCCCGCGCTCAAGCTGGCTATCCTGGGGTCTCGAACCTGGGTCCTTCCGCTTCCCAGTCTGACACTCTGTCCACTGCGCCACCACCTGGTCAGGCCAGGGGTTTGTTTTTTAAAGCATTTGTGAATCTTTCCTTTCCTACCTATGACTTTTCAACCATCAGTCCGGGTCCCCACCATCTCTCACCAGGCTAACACCACAGCCGCGTGGTTGGCCTCTCAGTCTCCTGTCTTGTGCCCTCCGCACCCTAATTCATCACCACCCAGCAGCCTGAGTGATGTTTTTGAAACAGATCTGATCTTATCGTTCTCCTGCGCTAAACCCTTCAACGGGAGAAAAATGAAAGAAAAAAAAAATCCAAGCCTGTTTAAAAGGCACAGGCATTTCACTGCATCTTCCCTTTGCCCTACCTGCACCCCTAGCACCTGCCCTCACGCCTACCTTTGCCAAGATGATACCGACTCCAGCTTTCCCTCACACTCAGACTGTCTGTGTGTGTGACACGCCAAGGGAATATAGAATTCAGAAAGATTTTAGTAAAAAAAATTGTCAATGTTTTATAGCTCCAGTTAGTAAACTCGTTAGCTAGAAAATCTGTGACATGGAACCGGCTGTGTGGAATTTGTCTATAACCTCGGCTGTGGAACAAAGGGAAAAAGTCGCTGTATTGTGAACGCCTTCTTTGTGCCATGTATTTCCACAAAGTTCCTTTCATTCACTGTCACCAAGTCCAAAGAATGAATTGCTATTCCTATCTTTTTTATTTTTATTTTTAATAAGATGGCTGAGGAATGAGGTGACTTGCTGAAGGCTACACAGATAGTATGTCATGGATCAAGATTCAAGCCTGGTCTTCTTAAATAATAATATGTTGTCTGAGCCTGAAAAAAAACTTCCTTCACAGCAGAAGCCAGGAGAATGAGCGAGGTGACAGATCTGTGGCACAGAAAGGCCAGTCCTGAAGACAGCATTGGACTCTGTTGGAAGGTAGAGAATTCTAGGACTCTTAGAGCTTAAAGCAGGGGTCCTCAAACTTTTTACACAGGGGGCCAGTTCACTGTCCCTCAGACCGCTGGAGGGCCGGACTATAAAAAAACTATGAACAAATCCCTATGCACACTGCACATATCTTATTTTAAAGTAAAGAAACAAAATGGGAAAAAATACAATATTTAAAATAAAGAACAAGTAAATTTAAATCAACAAACTGACCAGTATTACAGTGGGAACTATGGGCCTGCTTTTGGCTAATGAGATGGTCAATGTTGGTTTCATATTTGTCACTGCTAGCTGTAACAAGTGATATGACGTGCTTCCGGACCTGTGATGCATGCGTCTGTGTCACCGGAAGTAGTACTATATGTGAGCAACGCCGTGCTTTGTGGCACTGCCACATACAGTGCTCCTCTCACTGACCACCAATGAAAGAGGTGTCCCTTCTGGAAGTGCGGCGGGGGCCGGATAAATGGCCTCAGGGGGCCGCATGCGGCCTGTGGACCGTAGTTTGGAGACCCCTGGCTTAAAGGGTCCTGAGAGACCCTGTAGCCCAATGCTTTCATCTAATAGAGAAGGAAACAGAAACTACAGGGAAAGCAGTGACTCGCCCAAGGTCTCGGAGTGAGTCTGCAGTCGGAATGGAAAGTAGAGGAACGGGTTAGTAAGGCAGGGCAGCGTTAAGGAATCAGGCACATGTGTTAGCTCACAGCCATAGGTCCTGAAGCCAAGGCCAAGGCCTCTGCTAAATGAGATGCCACCATGTAATAAGGCATTTACAGCCTGATTGGGAGAACGAGTAACACTGTCACCTGGGCAGCAGCACCAGACACGGGAGCAGCTCTGCCTGGAGGTAAGGACACCTGGTTGGGAGGTTCCATTCTTCTGGTACCAGGCTGCGTGACCTAAATCAGTGGTCCCCAACCCTGGGCCGCGGACCGGTACCAGTCTATGGGCCATTTGGTACCGGCCTGCAGAGAATGAATAAATAACTTACATTATTTCCGTTTTATTTATATTTAAGTCTGAACGATGTTTTATTTTTAAAAAAATGACCAGATTCCCTCTGTTACATCCGTCTAAGACTCACTCTTGACGCTTGTCTCGTAAGTTTGACAATTATATTTAAAAATACCACAGTTTTTACATCGGTCGCATAATTTTATTTTGTGCATTTATCCGTCCCACCCTAAAGGCCGGTCTGTGAAAATATTTTCTGACATAAACCAGTCTGTGGCCCAAAAAAGGTTGGGGACCATTGACCTAAAGCAACTTCCCTCCCATCTCTGGGTCTCACCTTCCTCAGCCGTGAGATAAAGGGGATGGCAGAGATGATGCCTAGGATGGCTTCCTGTTCTAAAATTCTATGGGTCTATAGTTAATTAGAGGAGCAACTGTGTAGAAAAGGCATCCAGACAAGGGCATCAGGCCTTAAATGGAGCAAAGCACTTAGGGCCAATGCAATGACAGCTGACGTGGAGGGGGGGGGCTTTTCAGAGCAGGTGGGCTTGAAGAATGGCTTGGGTACGGATAGAGAAGGGAAAAAGTAGGGAAGTAGTGAGGAATTGATAGCATGATGCACTTCCCAGAAAGGTCTGTTCCTAACTGTCTGCCATTACCAACTCGGAAACAACTTTAGAAGTTGGGAACTAGGGTTCAAATGTGTGGTACCTTATGTGAGTGGGTGGAAAATTCCACTTACTCAATGTTGTTTCTTTGCTAACATGAGCAGCGTTTTACACTAACACAGAATCGAGGACAGGAGGGTCTAATCCAGCCTATGGTCTCATTTCAGGATAAAGTGGTCTGGGTCCCTGCACAGCGAGGCTCACAGCCGGGGCCCTGAGTACTTCTGCTCTCCGTTGCTTTTGCCTAGAAGAACCCATGTTCCCGATTGATACCTGTAAGTTAGAAGTGGCTTTTTAAACACTTAAAAAAATGGAGAATGACTTTAAAAGTTTTATATTGATAATTCTTTTAAAAATAAGAATTTTAAGTAATGTTTAAGGCAAGATTCTTTTCATTTTTAGCTACTGGCTACAGGTACAAATGGGGGTGGGTGGGTCCCACCTGCAGTATTGTGAAAGGACAGGACAGAGAGGCAGAGGCCTGGACTCTGGGTCTTGTTCTGCTGCTGAATGGCTGTGGGGCCTTGACCATGTCACTTCACCTTTTGGTGCTTGTTTCCTCATCCTTACACCTGCTCCTCCCATACCTGCCTACTGGGACACACCTATGCCTTCTTTCAAATCCAGCTCAGGTGTCACCTCCTCTGGCAAGCCTTCCTGATTCCTTAAGTAGGCCAAGTCACTCCAGGACATCTCTTTCCTCCACCCCTACTAAAGCCCCCCAAAGTCCCCATTATTGACTGTGAACTTCCAGAAACTGAGTTTATTCACTGTTGGGTTTTTTTGTTTGTTTGTTTATTTTTTAGGTAAGAGGAGGGGAGGTGGTGAGGCAGACTCCTGTATGTGCCCTGGCCAGGATCCACCCAGCAACCCCATCTGGGGCCAATGCTCAAGTACTGAACTATTTTAGAGCCTGAGGCTGATGCTTGGACCAACCTGAGCTATCCTCAGCACTCAGGGCCACACTTGAACAAATTGAGGTACTGGCAGTGGGAGAGGAAGAGGGAGAGAAGGGGGAGAAGGAGGAGGAGAGAAGTAGATGGTCACTTCTCATGTGGGCCCTGACCGTGAATCGACCCTGGGATGTTCACATGTTGGGCCAATGCTCTATCCACTGAGCCACTGGCCAGGGCCCAGAGGGGTCTTAAAAAACGTTCATTGTTATTACTGAAAGACTTCAATTAGATGATCTTAGCAATCTCTCCCAGATCTAAAATCCTATGGGTTAGTCCTCAAAACCATGGTATAAAATAATGAAATTACTATAATTACCAGTTGTATTTTTAACAGGATCAATTGCAGGTAAGTGTTATATACACACATTTTAGATTTTGATTTATGAGCCTGCAAGACACAAACCTGTTAATCATCTGCCAAAGAGCCTTCATTGTGGAAAAGTAGAGAAAGTGACTGAGTCTAGTGTTGGTTGCTAAATCTGACTGCATAGAATGCTGTTTGCTACAAAACTTGCCCGAGGCTGTTGGTTTCAGAGAAGGCAGAAGTTTTAGAAAACATGGAATAATTTTATGATAGTAACAAGGAAGCAGAAGGGAGACATTTGGAGAATATTTCCTTTTGATGAAATGTTTATGCATATAGTCTTTCTTTCATTTGGAAAGATTTCAACTACTTGTGGTCCACCTGGGATTCCACAAATAATGAGACCCCACCGACGAGACAGCTCTGTGCTAAACGCTGGTGCAGAAGTGACACTTGTCGGCTTGGGAGAAGTGTGAACTTTATTGAATAAATATGTTGTTATGTTTCTAATTAGCGTTTGGTGAATTTCTTCCCTTTCTAGTTCCTTCCTGCTTTGCTCATGTCCAAACTGCAGCTGCCTTAATTCTGCCGGACGTGTACCTCTAGATCTGCTCAACTCTAAACGAAAAATTCAGCTGACTGTGAATAACTGGCTTTCATAATTGGGTACAGAGTATATTGGAAAACGGGGGCCTTTCCACCTAGCTTCTGTTTTTCTATCACAGCAGTGGGTCTTGCTGGAAAATTATGATTCTCAGGAACTTATTTTCCCTTCCATTAATATTGGAATGCAGAGTTTAAATGTTTCCTTAGCTCCTCCCCTGGACATGTGTGGTGAGCGGCGTGTATTGCTCGGAATACAAAAGGGCATCTGCAAGAGGGAGAAAGACCCCTGTGCTCTTCCCTGGAGGAGACGCCAGAGACAGGAAAGCACAGAGGCCGCAGGGAAGCCACTGCAGCGCCTCGTTTTGTCTGCTTGCCACACCTTTCTGGAAGCAAATCATTAGCATCACCGTGTCAAGGTGAAGCGATGACAGATGATAAGTATGTCCTCCTGAGTCCAGGGCTAATGCCTGGAAAAGGCTGCCTTTATTTGCCACCTTCTGCTTTTCTGTTTTGAAACCCCAAAGCCTAATTTTGTAGGAAATAAGGAGACCACACAGGAAAGGCCTGCCTGAAGGACTGCTGGTCGCCCCATTGCCTCCTGGGCTCCTGTTTCACGGGGACAGTCACACCCGAAGAGGACAGCAGGCTCTTCTCCATCAGCTCCCGAGCCACAGGCACACCTGGGTGATGCCCTGGTCTGAGCAGGCACCCCTCTCTGGTCATAGGAGCCTGATGATGGATTCTAGCACTAAAGACAGGAACCAGCTGTGGGGTCGGAGCTTACTAACAATCCCTGGTTTCTCCCTCCCTCTCTCTGCTCACCCAGCACTACCCCTCCCTCCCAGCTCCTCCTCTGTCTTGTTCCCCTGCAATGTGCCCCTGATAACAGACGTTTGTGTTTACTGCCTACAACTCCTTCCTCTGCTTCCTTCGTCTCTCCTTAAGCTGCAAAAGCCATACTGGCAATCGTGAGTGCTCAGCTGAGGAGCCCAGGTCTGCCTATTGCCTGACAGAGATCCACTCTGATGCCTCCGTTGGCTTCTCTGAGGATGGATGCTAATGTTTCAGGCGAAAAGGAGAGAGCTTGGACTCTGGGACAGCCACTGGATGACTGGATGTATCACACTGGCTGCAGCTAATGACACTTATACTTCAGGTTACTTCTCTTACATCCTCTCTGACCCTGAAAGGGGACTGGGTTTATACTGGCAACCAAAATAAGAGAAGGAAACAAACTAGGTAGCATAACTGGATTTATTTGTTTTTTTGTTTGTTTGTTTTGTATTTTTCTGAAGCTGGAAACGGGGAGGCAGTCAGACTCCTGCATGCGCCTGACCGGGATCCACCCGGCATGCCCACCAGGGGGCGATGCTCTGCCCATGTAGGGCGTCGCTCTGCCTCAATCAGAGCCATTCTAGTGCCTGAGACAGAGGCCACAGAGCCATCCTCAGCGCCCGGGCAAACTTTGCTCCAATGGAGCCTGGGCTGCAGGAGGGGAAGAGAGACAGAGAGGAAGGAGAGGGGGAGGGGTGGAGAAGCAGATGGGCGCTTCTCCTGTGTGCCCTGGCTGGGAATCGAACCCGGGACTCCTGCACACCAGGCCGACGCTCTACCACTGAGCCAACCGGCCAGGGCCAGCATAGCTGGATTTAATTCTACAGCAGCTCAAGGTTGAGAGAAGACCAACAGATCTTCTCATTCCCTCAAATGGAACTGTAAAAGATATACCATATATCCTAGCTCATGCCTTATAATAATTATGAGAAATTGGAAACTTTGCCGCCACTTTAAAGTCTCAGATGGAGATTGAGATCTGACATCACTTTCTCAAGGTCACAACTATAAGGGCAAATCTGGTGGTGAACCAAGTTCTATTGGAAGCCAAAGTTTGTGGTGTGTGGCTTGGACCAAAGTCTGGGCTCTGGAGCCAGGCTACCTCTTACTAGTGATGTGCCCTTTGGACAGGTCATCTTTATTTTTTTTTATTTTTTGTGGCAGAGACACAGAGATTCAGAGAGACAGGAAGGGAGAAAGATGAGAAATATCAATTCTTCATTGCGGTTCCTTAGTTGTTCATTAATTGCTTTGTTATATGTGCCTTGACTGATGGGGGGGGGTACAGCAGACTGAGTGACTCCTTGCTCGAGCCAGCGACCTTGGGCTCAAGCTGGTGAGCCTTGCTCAAACCCGATGAGCCCAGCTCAAGCTGGCGACCTCAGGGTCTTGAACCTGGGTCCTCCACATCCCAGTCCGATGCTCTATCCCAGGGGTCCCCAAACTACAGCCCACGGGCCACATGTGGCCCCCTGAGGCCATTTATCCGGCCCCCCGCCGCACTTCTGGAAGGGGCACCTCTTTCATTGGTGGTCAGTGAGAGGAGCACATTGACCATCTCATTAGCCAAAAGCAGGCCCATAGTTCCCATTGAAATACTGGTCAGTTTGTTGATTTAAATTTACTTGTTCTTTATTTTTAATATTGTATTTGTTCCCGTTTTGTTTTTTTACTTTAAAATAAGATATGTGCAGTGTGCATAGGGATTTGTTCATAGTTATTTTTTTTTATAGTCCAGCCCTCCAACAGTCTGAGGGACAGTGAACTGGCCCCCTGTGTAAAAAGTTTGGGGACCCCTGCTCTATCCACTGCGCCACCACCTGGTCAGGCTGCAAGTCATCTTTAAACACCAGTTTCCTCACCTATAAAATGGGGTTAACAATAGCACCCACCTCAGAGGGTTACTGCATGCAAAGAGGGTTGGCCAGGACTTGGCAGAGTTGGTATTCTGGTTTGAAGGAAGGGTCAGACATGCATTTTATTTGTGAACCAAAACAACATCCTAACTTGTTCTAATGAATCTGAAGCAGGCAGTGTGGGTTAGTGGGGATAAACACACCCACCCACATGCATATAAAACACATAGGAACTCCCCACGGTTAAAACGGGAAAGGAAGCAAGCACTGTTGTGAATGTGAAGAAGGCAGGGTGTTTGGATAAACTACCTCCTGAGGAAGAGCTCTGTCAGAGTAGATTAAACCTATTGTCTCTCAGAAGCCCAAACACAGGCAGACTTATGCCAACATCTGAAAGAACCTTCCTCCCTCTGTACTCTAGATTGGCACTGGGCAGGTGCCAGGTGCTGGAAAGCTGTTCCATGGCCCGGGAGGTGTCAGTCCCTGTAGATGCCTCAGCTTTCTCAGCAGATGATGGAATTCAAAGGCTTTTCATCTGCAACAGTCTATTAGGTCAATACAATGACAAAAATTTGACAAGGTCCCTGACAGCCCAGCCTTGAAGCCAGTTCTGCATTGGCATTTGAACTGGGAGATCTGTTTTCAATCATACCCAGAAGTCTACCAACCACCATTAAGGGGAACTCTAAGGAGGGGGCTGAAGAAAAAGATTGTTCCCTTGATTATATTCAGTCTTGGTTCTTTGTTAATTATTTATTTGTGGAAAGACCATATTTCAGTAAGATGGTGAACTTGAAGACAAGCATCATGTCTGGTTCTTCAGAGTCTCGTGAGAACTACACACAAAGGAAGTCCTCAGTAATATTAATTGTTGAGAAAGTAATCAGGAATATAAAGGGGAGATGAAATGTAGGACAGAGGTCAGGGCCGTATGCATGGTACAACAGTCACACTTAAAAGGACAGCTGGTGGCCAACGGGCTATTGTTTTCACTCCTGTATTTGTTCTATACAATGCCTAGAATGAAGGGTGTGACAGGAGGTTCAATTCTGCATTGTGCTCTCAGAACATATTTGGAGTTCAACAGTTCACATCTGGGGGCCACATTTAAGAGCCTGATAAGATTAATTGGAACGTGTTCATCAAAGAAGAACCAGAAGGATAAAGAACTTGAAACCACATTTCAAATAAAGAATTCTTGAAGGAATTGGAAATGTGGCTTACTAAAGCATTATGAGCTCTGTTTTAAAATATCTGAAGGGCTGATATGTGAAATAAGGATTAGAATTTTGTTTTGTGGCCCTAAGAGGTTGGCCTAGGTCCAATGAGTAAGGAACTAGAGTCCTTGGGAAATGGACTTGGTTCAAAAGTAGAAAGAACTTTTTAAGAGACAGAACAGAATGCTGCTTACTATGCTGGGTTACAGTCTGGGGTGAGGATGTATGTACCCAAACGTCGTAAACTTCTTAAGGGCAGTAAATGTGTTATTTATCTCTGAGTTTTCAATAAATACTATCACCCTTGACTCAAAGCAGGTGGGGAATGAATGTTTGTTGGATGACTAAATGAATAGACTAGGTAACCTATCAGGTCATACATGTTTAGTCACTGGGTGTATCCAAGAAGACGGCAAATTAATGACAGGTGGGGATACTGTAGGAGGATTCAAGATAAACTGTATGGCATCTTATAAACCTGAAATTGTGTGATCATATGAGTCGTAGTAGAAGGGAATATGCCTGGCCTGTATCAAGAAACTTGGGTTCTAGTCCTGCGTCTGCCACTGGCTTGTTAGGTGACCTTGGCCTTGTCCCTTTCTCTCAGGGACTTTCTTTTCACCTCCAAAATTCATTACATTTATTCAGCAAGTATTTACTGAGCATCTACTCTGGCTCGGGAAGTGTTTCTTTTTTTTTCTTTTCTTTTTTTTTTTTTTTTTGTATTTTTCTGAAGCTGGAAATGGGGAGGCAGTCAGACAGACTCCTGCATGCACCTGACCGGGATCCACCCAGCACGCCCACCAGGGGGCGATGCTCTGTCCATCTGGGGCGTCGCTCTGCCGCAATCAGAGCCATTCTAGCACCTGAGGCAGAGGCCACAGAGCCATCCTCAGCGCCCGGGCCATCTTTTGCTCCAATGGAGCTTCGGCTGTGGGAGGAGAAGAGAGAGACAGAGAGGAAGGAGAGGGGGAGGGGTGGAGAAGCAGATGGGCGTTTCTCTTGTGTGCCCTGGCCGGGAATCGAACACGGGACTTCCGCACACCAGGCCAACGCTCTACCACTGAGCCAACCGGCCAGGGCCTCGGGAAGTGTTTCAAGGGAAGTGGATGACTTGGATGATCTTTCAGGTCTGACATCCTGTGATCTGATGAGTTAAACCAAATTGTCAGTCCTTAGAAAACTACACAAACAGGAAAAAGGAAAAATGCTTACATCATCACCAAGTTTAGGGCCTGATGGAGAAAAAGGAAGTTTGCTGTTTAAGGGCTGACTCCAACTCTTCAAACCTCCCTGCTGTATCCTCAGAGAGCTGGCATCATATTATCATCTAGCCTGGGAGGCGGTCTCCGGTGAGTCACCAAGGCTGGTGAGCAGGGATGGGACTGGAGAGCAAGCGGCTCACTGGCTGCTTCTAGCTAAGAGAGCCTCCATCTTTTCCTGGGAACGTAGGCAGCAGCTTCCACAGATGTCAGAGTCTGCGCCGTGGGCTCTGGTTCTGCTGCCTTTCCCAGAGAATGCTGCACATGCACTGTCTCCTCCCATGCGCCGTCACCATGTGCCCGAGAGGCCAGCGGGACACACACATCAAATGGGAATGAGAGTGGTAGGGGCTATGCTGTTTGAGAGCATAAGGGCCTTCAAAGGAGAGGGGCTGCTCGCATGTTGGGAGACACTCTTCCTTCCTTTATAGATGTATCAGTCCCCCCAACCACCCTGCTCCTTCTGAGGAGCGCTGCTCCACCCACAGTTCCTGCCTACGCAGCAGGCACAGGTGGACCAGATGATGCCACCTCCTCACTGATCTTAGGTGATTGGACCAGGATGACATGTGACTCAAGGATACTCAATCCATTGGTTGACTGGCACTCTATGACATGGTCAGAATCCCAGACCCTCTCGTATGTGAACTAAAATGTACCCAGGGAATGTGGCAGTTGGTGATGAGCACGGAAGCCGAAAGATATTATGGGAAGAAGGGGCTGTGAGGGTGACTCCGGCCAGGTAGGGGCCAAAGTTCAGAGGAAGCAGTGCTGCGTGAGCAGAGGATGGTGGCTTGTCCTCAGGGATTGGTGAATGGAGCTGCAGGTCCGAAGGGCGAGCCCCAAGCAAGAGGCCATGCAGCACAGAAGAAGAAGAGAATGAATGGTGTCCCTGCAGCTGCCTGCGCCTCCAGAGGCTTTTCAGGGCCTCCTTTAGTCTCAAACCATGAGAATCTTTTGGAAACTACTTCATTGCCACACCTACCATTCCTTGAGGTTTCTTGAGTGTGTTTTTGTGCCTTGTGACTGAAAGAACCCTGGCACTTTCATTTACCTTAGACCTTAACAGGCTCTACCTGGTAGTTTGCAGGCTTTGATGATGACTGGTAAGTGTGAGACAATGTTTTTTAGCACTTTTACATACAGTTTTATTTAATGATCCTTACAAGAGCTCTGTATGGAGAGAGGAAGGTGCTATTTATTATTCCCCGTTTTGTAGATGAGAACATGAAGGCACAGAGAACTTGCTGAAGGTCATGTAGCTAGTAGGTGAAGGGGCTACCTAATCCCACCTAATCTGGGGGTTCCTCCATTACACCACCTGCCGGTCCGATAGAAACACATGCTGACCCCACTCCTTCTGCCGTCGGTCTGTCAGTTATAGGGTGGGGACAACACAAAGGATGCTGCCAGGACCAAGAAATCCCAAACAGTACCTATTTTGGTTTTGTGAATTGAAATTCTGGTTTTAAAACATATCTACTAGCATTCAAAAATCAAAATGCAGTTCCAGCCGTTCACAACCGCATCATACTGGACAATCATATTGATCCATTTACTCAATACCCTTCATTCATTCAGACAAATTTCTGTGGACTTCTCTGTGCTGACACCATCAGGAGGATCCAAAGGGAGGTCCTTGTTCTCAAGGAGCAGTTGAAAGGCCTTAGACCTTGTAGTAGGAATAGATCTGTGTCTAAATTTCAACTTTTACTTCTAAGGGTTTGACTTAGAGTAAGTCACTGTATCTGAGATCTCAGTTTACATGCCTACAAAATGAAAAAACCACTGTCTCATACCCTGTTGTGAAGATGAAATAAAACCACTATATGCATACACATGAATGTGTGTGCATACATATATTATATATGTAGACATATGCCTGGTACATAGAAGTTGCTCAGGAAATGTTGCTTTACTCCTATCTCTTGGATAGTGTCAGTGATCATTAAATTTTAGCCTGCGTCAGTCCGCTGAAGGGTTTGTTAAAAACATAGAATTTTAGGCCGACCCCCAGAGTTTCTGATATAACAGGTCTGGGGTAGGGTCCCAGGAGATGCCAACGCCCTTGGTTTGGGCACCACATTAAGAAGCACTGGCCTGGAAGAAAGGCTGAGACTTTACACACAGGTCTATCAAAACAAGCCAGAGGGGACAGAAAGATCCAAACTCAGCAAGAATGCACACAACTCGTGGACTTCCTCCAACGAGGAGGGCCTGGTCTTCCAGGAGGTAGTATTTCAATAACTCTTGAAGAACAGGCATCCTTTCGAAATGCAAAGCAGTTCTAGGCAAGAAGGGGGTCCAGCAAGCCAGATCCAGAGTAACCACCTTTGCCGTGCCCACGCAGTGACCTGCTGATTGTCATGCCAATTGCATGTCAAGTCTGTCTTCAGAGCAAATTATTTAAGAACTCAGTTTTTTTAAAAGCTCAACTCAGTCGCTGGTTGGAGAGTTTTATCTAATGAACATCACTTTGTGTTGAATTTTTCTGTGATATCAGACCATGGGGGAACAGAAACAGGCTCTGAGGAGGTGTGGGGAGGGGGAACTGCTAATTATTATCCAATCATTGGTCAGAGCTTGTCAAGCTCGACACTGCTTACAAACCACAAGCAAACCAAGTTCTGCTTCCCCCCTTTATGTCAGCACGGTCAGGACTGAAGACACACTGAACTATGGAAAGATGACCGAGATACCTGTGGGTTAAAACTCCCACACTAGCCTGGACCTCACTTGGAAGATAGAAACGTCTGGTCAGTGTCACCTGTGGCCTGACCCATTGTGTCCACATTCTAAGTGGACTTCTGCCTGCAGCCTTGTCCCTTTCAGTCAGTCTGTCCCTGTCAGCCGCTGCTGTCCCCTGGGAATTGTGTCTCTCCAGGTCACTGCTCCATAGTGTCTAGTGTAGTTATCACAACCTGGAGGACTGTGGATACTTTTGCTTGCAAAACATTTATAAAATTTGCCTGACCAGGTGGTGGCGCAGTGGATAGAGCGTCGGACTGGGATGCGGAAGGACCCAGGTTCGAGACCCCGAGGTCACCAGCTTGAGCGCGGGCTCATCTGGCTTGAGCAAAAAGCTCACGAGCTTGGACCCAAGGTCGCTGGCCCCAGCAAGGAGTTACTCGGTCTGCTGAAGGCCCACGGTCAAGGCACATATGAGAAAGCAATCAATGAACAACTAAGAAGTCGCAACGCGCAACGAAAAACTAATGATTGATGCTTCTCATCTCTCTCTTCATTCCTATCTGTCTGTCCCTGTCTATCTCTGCCTATGTAAAAAAAAAAAAAAAAAACATTTATAAAATTGGAATTAGTTGCTAGATTTTTTTTTTTTTTGAAGGAGAGTCCATAGGAAACTCATGCTGGTTTGGAAAAGTCCAGCATGACAACACCCCCTCCCATTTGGGAGAGGCCGGAGCCTGAGCCTGCCGTCCTCCTGCTGCAGTGGTCGGCTGCTCTGCGTCCTGTGCCTGGCCCCGAGCACCGCGCATGCGTGGCCCTCGCGGGAGGGGTGTTTTCCCTTATCCCAGTCTTCATGCTGTTGCCATAGTCACATACCATTTGTCCTATTATTCACTTGGGTTTGTTTTGGGGTTTTTTTTGACTCATTTATTTTCTTAAAAAATTTTTTTTAAAACAGACATTCAATATCATTATGAAATAATGATTTGACATACTTAATTATACGTTTTTCCAGTTTACTAAAATAAATTCATAATTTTTGAAATAGAATCTGTCTATATATATGATCTAAAATAATCCCAAGAGCTATACCTTTGGAAACATTGGCAAGGAGAAAGCCCTAATTTCTGAGCCAGGAGTTTAAGGCTCCAATTTCCCTTTCTACACTCCTTTGCCACGAGGGTCCTCCTCATGTCCACTCTGTGCTGCTGCCAAGCTGCTCCCCACCCACTCCCGTTGGCACCCTGATTGGGCCAACAGTGGTGACTTCACCTGCAAAGCCCTCCCTGCACCCCCTGGCACTGTTCACATTCTAACCATCTTTCATGGCACAGTTTAAATGCCACCTCTTCCATGAAGCCTCCCCAGATTCCTTCTAGCAAGAGAGGTTTCTCTTTCTCTCATCTGAATCCTAATAGCACTATACCTTGAATTATAGTTATTTTATCAATATGGCCCCTTTCCCCTAGTAGATTGAAAATGGCTTCAAAGTAAGGGATCCATTTCCAATTCCCTGTCCCATCTGTGTCCTGAGTGACTGGCGCCTGGTCTGGAGCAGCTATTCCCTCAGCACTTGTCAAATAGTAAATGACAGAGGGCAACTTGTGGTTGATTTCTGTCTCAAATCCTGGATGCTGGGCTCCTTCTGTAGGGTCTGGATGGGTCAACTCCTTGCTTTTTTTTTTTTTTTTTGCTTTTCATTTGTTTTTTCTAATTTCATGTCTATAAATTATTTTCCAGACCTGAAATTTCGCTTTCATTTCTCTTCCTCTGGGCCTGTTACATTCAGCTAGACCCTGTATTGGGCTCTCTTCTCCCGAAACAGCACTAACCATGTGTTTGGGGAACATGCAATAAAAATTTTTCAGGGCCCCAAATCTGTTCTCTAGCAAGAGCTGTCAAGATGGCTTCTGTGAATTATATACTTGAATTACTTCTTCCAGGACATAACACAATAAAATGATTAACAAGAAGGATCAATTCTCAGACCTTGGTGAATTTTTCTTTACAATAATTATAATGTGTGTTGGTCTGTCTCACAATGATTTGAACAGTATTTCTTTCTTATTTATCTAGTAGGTAACACTCAACATAATAACTTGGGTGTATATCTTTGGGCCAGAGGCCAAGTTGGACTTCTGTTGGACACCAAATCCTATTAGAGATCATGGTAATGTAATTATATGTTCAAGTTAAATATTTTATAGCTGCTCTAGCCACCTAGACGGATCACTCCCTCAGCCTCTGGGCAGAAACTGCCCATTGACAAAAGTGAAAGCTACATATCTTACAAGGGACTGAGAAATAGTTGCTGCTGTGAAAAGTTTATGAACCTTCTGGCCACCTCTGTGGCTCTGGCAGCAGCAGGACTTTAAGACACCATTAGGGTAGCTTGTAACACAAATGTGAGCTCCCGCCTGGCCCTGAAGGCAAGGGAAGTCTCCCCATTTCCCTCGTCAGGAAGAGGCTGGCCGGCCCATGTGCCAGGGCTGTCTGCTCTCCGCCTAGTGAGAGGTCTGGGAGCAGTCTAAGCTCCTGCCCTCGGCTGTGTGCACGCCTGAACGACCAGAGCCAGCGGGGTCCTTGGAACACTGGACTGCAGCCCTGGGGCTGGCCAGCTTTCTTCCTCGGTCCCTGTTTCCTATACTTGTCCACTGGGCTGGAGGGTGAGCACAAAGCTGGGCACGGTCAGCTGGGCCCTGCCTCCCTGTGCTCAGTTCCTCAGGGCTGGGTCCTGCCTCTGGCATAACGTGACTTGACTTGGCTGAAACTCCCTGACCCATGACTGAGCATGGACTACGCAATCAGACAGTCCTGGGTTTGACTTCCAGTTCTGACTCTCCCTGACTGTACAACTCTGGACAGATTTGGGCAGGCCAGGACAGAAGCCTGGTGAAACAGAAGGAGTACAGGCTTTAGAGTGAGATCCTAGGTGTTCTACCTCCTGTGTGACCTTGAACGAGTCACTTCACCTCTCTGCATACTACTTTCCTTGTCTGTAAAATGGGAGTGACTCTACAGTGTGTGACACACAGTAGGTATTACAGCATTAGCAGCTGAGCGACCAAGGATTCGGGGCCGTGGGCCCTTTCAAGTGGGTTAGTATTTCCTGGCTGTCCTCTGGCTGACCTCGGCTCATTTCTCCTCCCTCAGGGGCTCCCGGCATGCTGTGTGTGTGGGTATGTGCCATTTCTGACAACAGGAGCCGGCTCTAAGCCTGGGAAAGCAGCAACTAACGGTCCAACACCGTCTCCACACAGTACTGGCTTATATTATTAAGACACAACTAAATCCATGTAAAATTATGTTTCTTCCACCGCAGGGCACTATTAACACCTGGGGTGTGCCCATATGGATGTACTGGGGATGCTGAATTCTCTCTTCCTTTCAGCTCATACCTCCAAGGCACGGAGGACCATTCTATAGGCATCACCCCCTCTTTCTGTGACAGAAAAGTTTTAAGGGTTCAGTCTCTTCTAGAACCTCTGGGACATTTCCCACGCACCCCTTCACACCGAAAACTCCTGGCTTCACTTCATCCCTTTGTTACGGCTTACCCTGGGCACGTTGGCTACACCCACGACATGGGAGGCTGGTTCTGCTGACGGGGCCTGATCCATCACTGCAGCTAGGGGGTAGCCCAGCAGCCAAAGGAAGAGCGCACGCGCGCGCGCGC
Organism: Saccopteryx bilineata; assembly: GCF_036850765.1. NCBI lineage: Eukaryota > Metazoa > Chordata > Mammalia > Chiroptera > Emballonuridae > Saccopteryx > Saccopteryx bilineata. Next base: position 342,011,790 of record NC_089490.1, on the reverse strand, counting down.
GCACACACACGTACATGCACATGCACACTCGCCTCCATGAGAAGAGAAGCTGCCACCTGCTCATTGTTAAACCAAGGGTAATGGGGACTAATGCTAGGCTTGCTTGGTCTTGAGGCTTCCAAAAAAGGTGGTAGAAAGCTGGAAAAAAAGATCACCACCTTCCCAGGGGACAGACCCCGGGCCCCCCGCTGAGCCTTCTGCCTCCTCCTGGGGCTGGGGTAAAAGGCCCCTTGGTCCTGAGCGCTGCCCCTGTAGAGATGCTGTTTTTGTCTGCCTCAGCCTTAGCAGCTGCAGAGCCTTCTGTCACCCGCTTCCCTTCATGGCAGCTGGGCAGCATTCCAGAGGACACTAGTACATGTCCTTTCCAAAGCAGCCGGGTCTGAGGGTGCTGCTGCTCGGCTCAGCTGATGGTCTGTACGGTTTAGGGAGAGCAGCTTTCAGTCATGATGGCTGAGTGTAACCCCTCTTCCTTCTCAGACGCTGCGGAAATCCCAACCTTCACGCTCAACTGCCAGGACAGTAAATCAAGAGAAAGGCACTGGCCAGAAAACCCAGACATCTGCTGAAAGTCAAAGATGGGTTAGAATATCTGATCTCTCACTCTTGTCCTCTAAGCTTCTTAGATTTCTAGTGCAGATACAAATTTTTAACCAAGAAGTAATAAATTCAGACCTCCAGTAACGTAACAATAAATATAATAATAGCCACCACCACCACCCTTGATTGAGTCCTGCTGTGTGCTAGGCTCTGTGATAATAAGCATACTAATATCCTATATGATTTCATTTAAGTGTCACCCCAACATTAAGAGCTAGGTGTCATTTCCATACCTTTCAGATGAGGAAACAGAGGCTTTGGGAAGTGAGAAGGCTTGCTCTAGCAATTAGTTACCTAAATTCAACTCTGTTCCAGGTACAGGAGATGAACTGATTCAGTTGTGCCTTCTCTGTCTGTCCCCCACCCCTGCCCCCGGACATTGCTTAAGCTTTCATGGCAGCTCAGGTTTGCTTCATTGCAGTTAGGCATCTCCACGCCTGCTTCCTCCAGTGCAATTAGTGCTTCGGAGGGTCTAAGGCCCTCTGTGACCCCAACTCCCAGTTATGACCCTGTGAAGAGCAAATGCTTGGTAAATGACCAGCTGAGCTACACCAGAGGCACGGCCTCTGCCCTCTGACTTCACAGTCTGATACAGGTAACCAGAAGATCGTTCACACTGTGAAAAGTGCCTTCAGTGAACACACGCGTAGAGCTCAGAGGAGGAAGCAACACCTCAGAGGCCTCCGTGAAAGCAGTGCAGCTCAGCATTGGGACTGGAAAAATGGTCTCCGGGCAGAGAAGGGCCCTTGGAGTGTTTAGAAAAAGCGGAACACGGTCAAATACAGGTGTTCTCGGAATCAGAGTGGCAGGGCTGGAGTGTAGGATGAGCAGCAGTATTCAGGCTGTGAAAGGCAGTCAGGTAACAGATGCCAGTAATGAGGGACAAAGGACTTCCCACAGCCTGAGCTGGAGGCCCGAAGGAGCTTTACTTTAGGCAAATCAAAGTGCCTAACGTGGCAGATATCTCTCCTCCTGAACAACCTTTTGAGACAGACAGCCACTACGTTGGCTGGAACTGCAGGTCTGAGAGCCCTCACCAAGAACACATCTTCATTCAGACCTCAGCCCTTCAACATGTCTTTGACTGGGGATTCAGACTCAAGGTACAAATTAAAGAAAATAATACGAGAGCCCACTGTATGTCAGGCAGATGCCGATGCATTATCTCATTAAATCCGTCTGTAGCTCAGGGAAGATAATGACCTTTCTCAAGGTCGCACAACTGGGTGGCTGCAGAACTGGGATGGGAACTTGCTTTTCTCGTTCTTAGAGGCACTCAGCCTTACCCTATGCTCCAAGTAGATTCTCATCCTACATTTTTGTTCTGTGACTCTTCCTTTCCTTTCTTCCTACCCAAATCCTTCTATCCAAATCTTCCTATTTAAATCCTCCTATGCCTTCTTGGTCCACCCTAGGCTATAGTAACCCTCCTTCGTGACCTCCTCAATATTCCCCTAACAATTCACTCTGCTCTACACAGCCCTCTCCACTCACCCCACCCCCATCTGTTGTCTTCAGCGTTATCAGCATCATGCCTCCTCTGGCTGTGCCAGGGACCCCAGACTTGCATGCATTTGTCTCCCCAGGAAGCAGTTCAGTGCTTTGCTTAAAAAAAAAAAGTAAATAAATGTACTATCAATACATATGTTTTAAGATTGATTCACTTTTCATCAGAATTAGCAGAGTTCGGTATACAAAGATAAAAACTAAATTTAGACAATTGTGTGACTTGTGAAGACAATAAATATGAAAGTGGGATTGGGCATAACAATATTAACATCTGTTCCGCTCTGAGCAGGGGGCCTGCTCTGCAGGCTCTGCCCTGCTGCGGTCTGCTCTGCTTTCCAGGCCTGCTCCTCATCCATTATGCTGGGACTTCTGTTCACCACTCCTGCTTATTGGACTCCTCATTTCTCGGACACCCATGCCCCCCGCCACCTTCTTTTACTTTATGGTTTTGGTGGAGTGCATTTTACAGAAACTTCCTGAGAAAAGGTGAATAGCAGGTATGATTTTAGGACTGTGCATGGGTGTAAACATCTTTATTCCACTCTATACTTGATTGATAATTTACTGTCTATGTGAAATGAAGGGGGAACCCTGAGGGTCTAACTGCTGCTGCTTACACATTGTGCAGACCCGAACCCACCCTCGATTCAGCTCCGTGCCTCACGCCAGCCCTCTGTTGGACCTGGAGCCTCGGGCCACAGCTTCTCTGGGCTCTGCTGCTTGTTGACATCTCAGGCAGCAGGGGCTCAGTACTCAGCTTTCTCCACACTGCTAACTCAACCCACTTTCTGTCTTCCTGGCATCTCTTGATGGCTGCTGCCTCTTATTCCTTTTGTCCTTGTGGGTTTGTTCCTCATTTGTTTTAAATCATTGCTGTCATTATGGTGGGGTTCCAGGAGGGAGATAGATATGAGACCCAACCATGAGTTCCTCTGAATAAAATCTAAGGCAGTTTTCCAGGCCCTCTTTCTTGAAGCTCCCTCTTCCCTCAGCCTTAAAATCAACAGGCTTTCTGATATCCACTCATACCACCTGCCTCTTCTGGCTTGTGCTCGACCCATCAAATTCCGGTGGTTCTCAGGTACCTGCCTTAAATCCTTCTCGCTTCCCACCGCTTGCCACTCACCTTGCTCTCCCCATCAACTGTCTGAGGTCTCAGTTCAGGTGTCATATACTCAAAATAAGCCTTCCCAAACCCTATCCCAATTAGGCCCGTCTCCCCTTGTTCAGTGCTCCCCGGGACCCCACCCCTCTCCATCCTAACCCATCACGGTCACATCACTGATTAATGTGTTTGCTGCAGGCTGAGAGAGCCACCAGGGCACGTCCTTGTCTGCCTCGTTCACAGCTGTCCCCAGGGCCATAGCAGAGGGCATGGCGTGGAGAAGGTGTGAAAAAGCACATGCTGCATGATGCATGCTGGCAAAGAGAAATGGATGAACAGATCAATCAAACAGAATTTGATTCAAAGGCCAGGCCGTCCATATACTTGCTGTGTGATTGTGGACCAGGAAAAGAGCCTCCCTTTCTGAAGTTCAGCTGCTGCTTCTGCTAAATAGGGACTATAATCCGAGTACCCCACCCCCCCGCCACTGGGTTGTAAAGAACAAAATAAAGATGAAAGAACTGTCTGCCACTGTGCTGAGTAAGCTAAAAGTCCTGTGCAACATAGGGGATAATTACTGTCCTAGTAAACTCGGCTACAGAGAAAAGTCTTGTCTGATTTGGGTTTGGAAGATGCAGGAAACAGAAATGCAGGCTCAGGTTTCAAATCTCAGGATTCTTTCAAATACGCTTTCTTTCTTAAAGGAAATCCCACTAAGCCTTCTCTGGTACCCTCTAACGCTTGGCATTCGGGATGGAGGGACCGCCTGTGTGTTCTTGTATCTCACCTCAAGCAAAGCTGATTTAGAAAGCATTGTGTGCCTTCTGGTAATAGTTTTAACTTAATGCATTCTTTAAAAAGTAAAAACAATGAAAATGTTTACATACACAGAGGTGTGTAACAGAGCTGAAGAAACACATGTGTGTCCATACACCTGCAGCACTTAAGGAATTATATCAGCAGCCAACTTCGATTCAACTTAGACCCTTTTCCAGTCCTCTAGATTTGCCCATCCTATCATGTGTGCCAACGGGGGGAGAACAGGAACCGTGTGGAAAAGCCCAGGTCTCCTTTGTCTTAGGCTGACCGAGGTCTCCTCTTTCAGAGCCCCCGGCAGTCAGCGCTCTGAAGCCCTGCATTAGGTTCAGTTTGGAAGAGCTCCGGACTCCAAAGGCCAGCCTGACAAACACTCCCTAAATGTCACTGCGGTTTCAGCAGCAGGAAGTGGGCAGGCGGAAGCAGCAGTGGTCTCAGAGTGGAAAGACTTGAATTCAAGTTCAAATTCTGCTTCTAAACTACTGAATTAGGCAAATTACATTCTAATTAATAATAAGTGTTCATATTGCAAACATAACTTTTGGGGCTGAAAATTATAAGCGTTTCCCCATGTTTCATACTCTTTATAATAGTAATTTTTCATGGCTGAATAATATTAAGTGAGTATTCCATAATTTGTATGCTTTCTTATTATTAGAAACTATTGTTTCAAAATTTTTTACAACTGTAATGCTAAGATAAACACGCAGCTTTTTCAAGGTATAGGTTTATTTCTTTAAGAAGGACTCTCAGAAGTTGAAAATACAAACATTTTTATGATTTAATACAAAATGCCAATTTAATTTCCCAAAGGGTGTATCGATTTACAGTGCAGCCAGTGACACGCGTGGGGATGGTCCCACTATATCACTTTGGGATCGGATATTAACTTGGAGGGGGTTTCTAATTTATTGGGTTAAAAAAAAGATGCACAATATTTTAATCTGCACTTCTGAGATTGCTAATGAGGTCAAACATATTCGGGGTATGCTTACTGCGTATGATATATTTTTGGAAACTTTTCTACCATTTTTTTAGCCATTTATCTGAGATCATAAATTTTTCCCACAGGATATGCACTTTAATATAATATAGATAGTAACACTTCCTTAATCTCTCAGAATTACTGCAAGTATTTTCCCAGTGTACTATTTTTCTTCTTATTTTGACAAGACTTATGAGACATATGGAAGTTTTACATTTTTAAGTAAGCATTTGTTAGTCTTCTGCTTTGTGATTTCTTCAATGACTTTTCCAAGCCAGAGATATGCGAATATTGGGTTTTACCCTTTTTAGTTTGGCTTTTAAGTATTTACCTCTTTAATCCATCTGGAATTTATTTTGGCATATGGTATGAGGTGAAGTCTGAATCAGAGGGGAAAAACTCACATTCCTCCAGGGGCCAGGCAGGTAAGTTGAAAGAGTGTGAGGGAGGTCAGGCACAAGAAGAAGGGATGAGGTGGAGACTGCATTGAATTAGAGAGCATTTAAGGGGGCAGAGGCTTGTTCCTGTAGAGACTTTAGTCTTCTGATTTGTAAAGGTAAACCATAAACCCATAGTTTAATGGGAGATTGTCCCATTTTTAAATATTGGACTAACACTCTAGGCTAAAAAGAACTGCTTTGTCTGTCAACCACATCTACCCCTCTGGATGCCACTCTGCAGCCGCCGGAGCAACCTGAGGTTTCCCAAGATAGCCCAACAACATTTATTGACTAAACCATTTCTTCTCCAATGATTTGCAATTCTCCCCTTTCCAAATATTAAACTTTTACACATAAGTGGTAATGTTTCTAGGCAATTTTATTTCATTAGTCTGCTTGACTTCTATTCTCTTTTATTATAGACTTACAGTATGTCAATATCTTTAAAGATGAGTACCCTTTCATTATTCTTTTTAGAATCTTTTCCATACTTTCATCTGTTTATTATTCCAGCTGAGGTCTTAAACCATTCAACCAAATCGCCTGAATTCCCCTTAGGATTCTGCCTGGCATTCCATTAACCTATAAATTGACATATTTAGAGCATTTCACCTTCTCATCTCAGAACATGTTATATTTCCTAATTATTCATGTCCTGTTTTATAGCTTGCAATAAAATTTCACAGTTTTTGTCACGCAGGTCACATATAGTTCTTATTAAAATGATATTTTAATTTCTATTGATTTATTTGACTGAGACATTTTTCATTATATTTCATAACTAGTTATTGTAAGTGTACAGGAAATCTATTGACTTTTGTAAAGCTTCCTTATACCCCAGTTACAAGTTTTAAATTCTTATTAAGTAAAATAGTTTTTCAATTAATGTTTGTGTGTTCTCTAGGAATACAAACACATCTTTCATAAATAGTGATAGTTTTGTCTCAGACTCTTGTCTCTGTTGGGTGTCTTGTATTGGCCCAAACTTCTAAAACAATGCTAACAAAAAATATACCCTGATTTCTTAGTGATTTTAAAGGAAATCTAATATTTAACCAGGAAGCATTAGATTTTGATTAAAAATCAACACTCTTTATTATGCAAAGTATTTTTTTTGTCTTTCATTTCCAATTCTGTTATGACTTATTATTATCATCAAAAGTGTTTTTTATCACTTATTGAACACATGAGACAGATGTCCGCACAGGGCCTTCAAAAGTATGAGAAACTTGCAAAATAAGTTGAACCATAAAATACCTGGGTTTGAATCCTAGCTCTGACTCTGTGTGACATGGAACACAATTGCTGCATCATCTGGAAAAGGGGGGTAATAACTGTGATAGGCAAAGACTGGTTCTGAGAATTAAAAAGAGTTAATTTAAAGAAATCGTGTTTAGTATAGTACTTAGCACCCAAATAAAGCTCAACAGACTTCACGTTCCTCCACTACCATTTAACAGAAAGAGATAATGTTGGCACATTTTCCCAAATAAAAGTATTCCAAAGAACAGTCTCCACTTAGAGACCTGAGAAAACTCAAACTGTATATGTGAAAAATACCATCCCAGCCTTCCTGCTTTAGGACTTTTTCTCACTTTTCTAAAATACACAGTCCATTTCTTGCACTCTTGCATGGAGTCTTTGGCCTATGAAAATAAAAAAAAAAATTAGGCTGATATGTAATAAGAACCAGGAATGAAATAAACTGTGCTTCTATTAGCCCTGAACATGAGCGCTGCTCAGATAAAGGCATGAACAAGCAGCTACTCAAACTAAAACCAGATGTTCTGAGGTTTCTGGCTTACAGTTTTTTACAACCCTTCATATAACACTCAGAGTCCTGTCATTTCAACAGAAGGTCCTCTGCTCTGTTTAAGCAGCAAGAAGCCCGCCCCAAACCTCTGTCAGATTTGCAATCACTAACCCTTTGCTTGATTGTAAATATAAAGGAGCTCTTTCCACAAGTAGAAAGATCCTTTGGTACAAACTCTTTGGCCCAGAATAGTGCCAAGGACTGACGAAGCATACACCCAAACAGAGGAGCTGAAATGTTCACCCGTTGCCCTGGGAAAGGGGGAATGCAGGGTGCCAGGGCAAGGGCTGACTTGGGAGGGGCCCAGGTAAAGGGTACAAAAGCCAGTGCAGAAAGAGCATGGATTCTGGAGTCAGACTGTCCCAGACTCAATTCCTGGCTCTGCCTTTACTCTGTCTAACCGTAGACAAGTTTGTTAATATCTCTGAAACTTGTTTCTTCATCTATACAAAGGAAACAATTGTTCCTGCTTCCCTGAGGCCGTTACAGAATTTAAGGGAGATAATGCATGTATAACACTTACACTCCTGGGACCCTGTAAACACTTGAAAATGATCAGCAACCAATATTGCTAATAACAATAACAAACACTTGTATAGCACTCATCATGTGTCCAGCGTTGTTCTCAGTATTTAACATGCATTAATTCATTTTGTCCTTATAATTATGCCCATGAAATGGGTACTAACTTTTCAGGTAAGGAAACTGAGGCAATGGGTTACCTATCGTGCCCATGGTCAACAAGTGGCAGAGACTGGATTCAGCCCAGGCCATCTAGCTTCAGGTCCACTCTTGAACTACAAAGCCACGGTACCCCCTCTCTCCTGTGGCATTCATTACACAACGCAACTGATGTGATTCAGGGCTGCCTTGAAGCTGCCTTTACATGGGAGGGAATGCACACCTCGGGCCGCGAGGGGCCCGCTCAGTGAGGCAATCCATTTCTCGGAAGCACCGCGTCCTTGAGATCCGTGCAGACCCCATCCTGTGGTCCTGCATCCCACCCCCTCCACCTTCAAACTTAACTTCATCTGTTCACATCTTCATCACCGCCTCGGTCCCGCAGGAGGAGGGTTCTCCTCTTCCCCTGGGTCCAGCCCTCCGGCATCTGCCCTTCATTCTGTCTCCCACCTCCTTTCATTAGTCACCCCCCTCTCTCCTGGGCCTCCCCTCTTCTCCCCTGGCTCTTTTCCCACAGCTGACAACACGTTCCAGGCTCTCCCCACCTTATATAAACCTTTCCTTGAACCTGCCTCCTCCTCAGGTTACTCAGATCTGTCTCCTGCCCTGCTCTGTCCAGAAGGAATTGTTTCTACTCCACACCTCTCACTCACTCTTGAACTTGTGATGACCTCACTTCCACCTGCAACAGGGCGTGGGGCTGCTCCCAGTGAGGCTGCCAAGGACCTCCTAATGACCAAGTCTAGCGGCTGCTTTGTAATCGGCTCCCTGACTTTTCTCCAACCCCCAATCTCTATCTGCTCCCCCCCACTCTCTGAATGTTAGGGTTCCATTCTTCAGTCCCTCCTTCTCCCTCCCACCTGCCCCTCTCATATCCACACTGATGATGCCCCCCTGGGTTTCTGTCTCCAGGTCAGAGCTATTCCGCATGTCAACACCTATTTATCCATCTGCCTATTGGTAACTGCCAACAACTAACATCCACTTGGAAATTCTATTAGCATTTAACATCTAATGTGAACTTAGGGTCTTCCTACTTCCTCCCCCTCAACAAACCCACTTTCTCTCATTTTTTAACTTAATTAATGAGATCACTATACATCCATTCCCCAAGGTCAAAACTTCCTGCTGCTCTCTTACAGCTACAATATAGTGGTCAAGAAACCCAGCTTATAACATCCTGGAACGCACCTCTTCCTTTATATAAGAGCAGTGGCATTTGCCCCAATTCAGGTCCTCTTTTCTCATCTAACCCTGTTGGTTACCAAATAGTTTCGAATTGGTTTCCCTGTTTTACTCTGAGAAACCAGCCCATAGTATGTACCACTGCCAGAGAGGTTTGTCCAAGACCTGAATCGCAGTACACACTTGCTTAAAAGTGACCCTGTGCTCCCCACTGCCTCCAATCCCAGACTTCTAAGCTGGACAACAAAGACCTTCCCAGTTTGGTCCCCTCTCATTTTCTAGGCTCTTCGCTGGGCATCACCACCTTTGTGTACTCCACCCACTCCTGGTGGCCCAACAGGCACTCTCACACACGGGCAGATGAGAATAAAAGTGTGGATATTAGAGTCAGACCTGAATTCAAATTCCAGCTCTTTACTGGCTGGGTGTGAAACTTCTGCCTAGTCAGTTAAATACTCTGAGTTCTACTTTCCTCTGGGGAAAAGGTATCTACTTTAAACCTGCTGTAAGGGTCTGAAACAGTTAATGTAAAACATCTAGGAAAATACTTAGCTGTAGTAGACACTGAATAAACAGTAGCTATTAATATTACAAATTTTCCCAAGTAGTTTTGGAGAGGCAAGGAGGAGTTTGTAAAGAATGACAACACCTGAACCTAGAATGGAGCATCTGAGAAGTTCCTTATGGAATCAGAAAAAAATCTTATTTATAAGGGACAAATGACAGTGTCTTGGAATGTTCTAGAACCCACATTTCCATTTTTGAGCTTTAGCAGTACAGCTATAAAAAGATTTCAGGATTTGAACGAGTTTCAGAGTTGCTCTGCCCTCTGAATCCAGCAGCCTCGGAACTTACAGATTGCCCTGGACCAAAAGAGCATCCCCAGCCGGGCACCTCTGGCAGTACCTGAACTGACAGCTGTGCCCTCCTTCCTTCAAAGCTGCCTACAAGTTCCTGTCCACAGAAGGGGGTTCTAGGTAGCAAGGAGCATCTGTGACCTCTGACCGTTCCACTTGGCGCTCACAGACCCTCTGATGAGGGTCTGCCATGTTCAGAGGCCTGTTCCAGGCACCGGGGCTCCAGGGGAAGCTGCTGGGATTCGATTCCGAAGACCTGGCTTTGGGTCCTTATGTGAGCCACGGGTCATGGACTCTGTTTCCTCACGTCTGAAATGCCAATAACAACCCCTTCCTGACTGGTTCACAGTGACCACACCTGTGGTTGAGCAGAGATGGTTACTATCTTAACTCAATGTCTCCTTTTTTCTTTTGAGTAACTCTTTTTCTATATTCCTTTCTGCTTATTACTTCAGTTTGGCCCCAAGTGAATAATAATTGATATCTGTGCACTGCTTCCCCAGTGCACTGAACAGGTTTCTCACAATAAGTCCTTCATGCCGCCCAGCCTCCCCCTGCACCCCCGGCAGAGGTAGCGCCGTCCTCCCTGCTCCCCGGGGATCTCAGAGACCCCTCTGCTGGAGCAGATCACATTACATGGAAATTAATTATGGGAGGTCAGTGCTCCCGGTTAACTATGGGCTCTTTGAGGGCAGGCTTCTGTTTTATTCACTGATAAATCTCTAGCACTTAGCCACGTAGATGTTCAGCAAATGTTGAATAATTAAAGACATGTTGAGAATTTACCACAACTCACATGTGTTCATGTCACTGTCAGACTCTCTAAAGTGAGGTGTTTCCCCTTAATTATAGGTAAGTTAGGTGAGGCTCAAATGTATTTGAGGTCCCATAGCTTGTGAATAGTGTAGCCAGAATTCAAACCCAGGTCTTCTTGACTCCAAAGTCTTTCCCTGGACCACATAGCCCCTCTGGCCACAGCAACAATCTCAACTATCTACCAGCAATGACAAGTCAGCAGACTTGGGTTACAGAACAGGAGGACAGACACTTAACCCTGTCCCACATATCAGTGGGACTGCACAGGGACAGAAGAAAGACAGTACTGTTGAGAACCCCCCTAAAGATGCTGATTTGCAATAGATAAGCTAGCTGGCAAGATGGTGGTGAGCTGCCCTTACTGAGAGAAAAAAGAGCTATCAGAAAACAAAAATTCAAGCATCACTGATAAAATATCTTCTGCTGGAAACTCCACCTGGATGGGGTGGGAGAAGGGGCTCCTTCAGCGGGAGTCAGAACAGGGCAGGTTGTTCTTTAGAACAGGTGGATGGGTCCCCGGCAGCTGCTGACGGCAGGCATATTGCTGGCATATTGTGAGCTGAGGAGGGTGAATGTCATAATCTCTGAGACCCCACCTATACAACAATTCTCTGACTATGAGAGTGTATGAGGACACACATGGATGTCATCACACACTAGAATCCTGGTCACTAAGATGTGAGAAAAAGATCATGGACTTCAGTTTGCTAAACTAGCTCTGCTATTTCCTACTCGTGACATCTTGGCAAATGATCTCTGAGCCTCAGTTTCCTTACCTATTACGTGGAAACACACATACTCTAACTTCCAAGTTGTTCTGAGAACCAAGTACTAATGCACCTAGTGCAGTGCCTGGCACGGACTCAGTGCTTAGTTAATAAGCTGCTGTAGTTACTACGATCCTGGCTCTGCCACTTGGTAGCTGTGTGACCCTGGACAAGTCATTTGAACTTCTCTAAGCCTCAGTTTTCTTATATTTAAAAGTGAGATTTGAATAAATAAAAGTTGTGTGAAGGCTTGCGGGCATTATGTATTCCAAAGTGGCAAAAACATAAAACCGGAAGGGAAAGGAAGTTCTAGCTGGAGGTTGAGGAGATGGCTAAAATGCTGAGACAGAGGAGCCCTAAGACATTTGGATTCTCTCTACTGCATCTGCACATCCCTCTATCCGCCCTCTTCACAGCCTCTAACTGCAGGCTCCTTTGCCAGCTGCTTGTCTTCACTCACCTCTAAAAGGGACCATCTATCAACCCTTTTCTCTTTCGGCTCTAACCTCTTCCCTTAGGAAACCATCTCAACACCTTACTGGGGTTTGCCAATACTCTCTAAGGGCCAGTACACACCTCAGGTCTGTTCATCTATTTCCCATTCCAAGGCCTCCAGCCGGAGCATCTGCCTAGACTACTACGACAGCCTCCTGTGTCCCAGGCTCCTAAAGCTAAAGAAACTTTCAAATATGGAAATCAGGTCATTCTAGCTCAGTGATTTCCTGTTACCCTTAGGATAAATTAAAAAACAAAACAAAAAAAATTATTTACATGCCATAGGTTCCTGGTACCTCTTCACTCTTATCTGATACTATCTGGCCTTTGATCCCTATATCTTACAATGTGACTATCTGAGAGTTCCTTAAACAACCCCAGCTCTCGCCTGTCCCAGGGCCTTTGCATATGCTCTTTCCTCTGCTTGGTATATTCTTTCTCCAAACCTTCATATAAACAACTCCTATTCCTACCCTTGCCCCAGCTATCTAAATTAGGTTTCCTGTTTGTTTCTCTAGGTACCCTTTTCTTTATTTTTTTTACCACAATAAATATTTACCTTTACCATTATATATTACATATATGTATATGTGTGTGTGTGTGTGTGTATAATATGTATATGGCTGTTTCATATACCAGAGATACTAACACTTGCTTAGAATGTGCCACATGACAGGCAATCGGTCATCACTGGTTGAATGAGAAAATGGACAGAGTGTGCAGGTCTGCCTGCCTGCAACCCCTCTGGACCTTCTGCCCATCTTCCTTAACACATCAGTGAAGGGGCTTTGAGGCTTAAGGAAAAAGGCCCTGTTCCTTGGGCGCTGTAAGGAGACTGAACCGAGCCTTCCTCTCTTCCTCAGTCCTAGGGATCAGCTTCTCCTTTCCCAGCCTCACTTATTAGCCCATGAGAACCCCGTGGGCAAGCACCAGGTCTGCCCAGGCTGGGGGCTGGCTCACAGTAAGGAGCTCTCAGTGGGTACCTGTTGAACCAAACAGACTCAGTGAAGCCTGTGACAAACACTGATGACCATGTATTCACGTTCCCTCTTCCTGAGAGAATGCTAATTTTGTTTGGAGTGCCATTATGGCAAGCTAAAAATAATCACTTTCTCTGATTTCCTTATAGCTCCAAGGGTCCCAGTGACAGCTTTGCTGGAGAAATGCAAGCTGAGTGTTTCGGGGAAAACCTGGCTTCCCTGTCTCTGTCTGCCTTCTCCTCTTGCCTGCCTGGTACGCAGACGTCAGTTCTGAAGGTGGAGCAGCGTCTCAGGACCATGGGGGCCAAGCGTGAGAACAACAGCCGGGGAACAAGGGTGGGAAGAGTCCACACCGCTGGACTGCTGTGCCGGCCCCAAGGGGCACACCCTAGGCTGACAGTGCGCACGAGAACACTAAACCCCACTTACACGCCACTGGTAGGAATCTTGTTATTTGAACACTAAACACATTTCTCACTACTCATTCTCACAGAGTGAACAGCTTTATTACTTGCCCTTTTTTTACTGTGCCCTTGAGGTACCTTTTCTTCTTTCCTGCCCTTGAGGCCCCAGGTCTCAGAGAATTCGGAAAGTTCAGCAGTCCAAGGCCGTTCCCCGGCAGTCACGGCGATGGGGCGCGGGGGGGGGACCCCACCTGCCCCGTCGTCTTCAGTGACAGGGGCAGCTGCGGGCAGGGCTAGCCTCCAGTCTGCAGATGCAGCGCTCTGATACTCCTAGCTCTCCGCCACTGAACAGATTTTTGGCCACAGTTTGTCTCCAGTGTGCTGACTTGAGCTCTCCCTCAGCCTACAATTTCATTCCATGTTTACTAGACTGCTCGGAATAAATCGCTGCTGTCAGGGAGAGGTGAGTTCACAGGGCACTTTCCCAAAGAAATGTTTCCCGGAGAAAGTTCAGAAAGTGCTGCCAATGTCATTTACAAGAAAGTTAATTGATTACCGAGAGACCTTGATTACTCGTTGTTGTATGGTATCTCCTCATTTAGGGAAGGGGATGTGGGGAGCAGTGACGGCAGAGCTTATTAAAAGCTGAAAATCATTCCTAATCACTTTTCTTACTTTCTTCTTTGAAGTAGTGCAGGTTTTCACAGAAATTACAGCATAGAATATCTGGGTTTTTCCTATCCAGCTCCTTGCAAAAGCACCCAGACAGTAACGAACAGTAGTCTTACCTGATCAAAGCAAGGGCCATATGGAAATAGCATGGAACAGTGGTATTTTGGAAAATCATAAAGGACTCAATTTTGACAACGCTTGGAAGATAGGAAGTTATGTGTATCTATTCACAGCGAGGGAAAAGAGGAATGGCTTGCTGGAACAGCAGATAAAAGCAACACTAGAGCCATTAAACCAGTCCTTCCATCCTTCCTGGCTCCCCCTTTCCCTCCTTTTTTCCTTTTCTCATGAAATCACAAAGCTCAATCCCAGTCACTTCTTTCAGTTACATAAATTAATGGGCTCTTGGAAACCCGCTGGCTCTAATTATTTTAGGCCCTTGCTAAAAGCCCACAGAATGAACTTTTTCCTTGGGGTGGCACTCAAGGCTCTCGCTGATGTCTCACTTCTCCCCTTCAGGGCACCCTGCGCTCTCGTCAAGCAGAACTGCTGGCTCCTACAGCCAGCAATTAATTTTCTGCCTACCTGCCTTTTGTTCACGCTATTCCTGCCACCTACAATGAACTCTTCAACAACTCCCCCCTCCCTTTTTACTTCTTTAAAGGTGAAGAATCTACTCACCCTTTAAGGTTCCATCAAATGTTACTTCATTCAGACAGCCCTCCCTGACCCATCCACCTGGACATGCCCCTGCCTTCCTCACATCATCACGGCACCATCACCAGCGACTCTATGAGTGATCTTTCTTTGTCCTTTCCGTGGATTGCAGGTACTTACTGGGTAAATGCTTCTTCTCCTTAATCTAGACCAGGGGTCTCAAACTTGCGGCCCGCAGGCTGCATGCGGCCCGCCGAACAATTTTGTGCAGCCCGCAGACTAATCCACGAAGTTCAAAATATTTTGGATAAAATTAAATAAGCCTAGGGGCCTACCTGTATTTTTCATTTCTCTAGCATCCTAGCTAGATATTAGCTTAGTTAACAGCAGTTGTGATGCGAACTACAGTTTCTGGTCGTTTTGTGACACTGAGTAAACTGCATGTACGATTGTGCTTGTTGTACTGATTTTTTTTTTGTTTTCAACTGCAGTGAGAAAAGTGTTGCGTAACAGTTGCCTTTTGTAGACCTAGTGCGGCCCACCGAACGGCTGTGATCTTGCTCTGCGGCCCACATGCTGAGTTGAGTTTGAGACCCCTGATCTAGACCATGATCTACTTCTGCCAGAAACCACGTCATACGTTCTCTGTATCTCCAGCTTGGGAAAGAGCAGGACTGCAATATGTGTCTAGTCCCTGGGCATAGAATAGGTCAATTTACAGCAGATGCCTGGCCTTGAACAAAAGGTCCCTTCTCTTTAACCATGTAGTATGAATGTCCTTAGACCAGAGCACGTTTCTCATAAAAATTACCAGAGCCTATATTTTCTAACAATGGTGCTCATTTCTTTTCTCTGGGTTTCTAAATCCATTGTGGGGCACCTATTTATTTTCCAACTTGGCTTGCATTGCCACAGTATCAGGTTGATCTGTATTTTTATGCTTCAGCATCAACCAAAATTATAAGATAAGATACTACCTGGAGACCCAACATGCTGCAATGCTGACTTGTTAGGTCTTGGGGGTTGCAAGCAATGCATATGAAGATATTTTTATTTGAAAAGTTTTAGATGCTGTGATATTTTTTCATGGTCTTTTTAATGACTTCTCCAGAAAATTTCCTGGGTTGATGTAAGATGATTGCAAGTTAATAAGGGAGAAATTATATTCGATATAATACAAATGGAAATAAAATATTTAATAGTATCATTGCAAATAGTGAGACACTGGCATAGTGTGGAGAGTAAGGGATTTGGAGACCAAGTTTCCATCCCAGCTCTGCCCTTACTAACTGAGACTTAATTAAATTCTCTGAGCTTCAATTTCTTCATCTATGAAGTTGAGATCAAAATACATACTGTCTAAGGTCTTGTGAGCGTTAAACTACATACAGGAAAGGGCTAGGTGTGGTCCCCAACGCACAGTAGGAGATCTCTAAATGTTTGCTGCCTGAAGGGAACCCTCATGCACTGTTGCTGGGAATGCAGACTGGTGCAGCCATTAGGAGAAACAGTAGAGAGGGTTGTCAAAATATTAAAAGTGGAACTGCCTTAACACTCAGCAATTTCACTTTCGGTAAATACCCAAAACACTAATTTGAAAGAATATATGCACCCCTATCTATATTCATTGCAGCTTTATTTACGACAACCAAGGTACAGAAGCAACAAAGTGCTCATCAAGAGACAAGTGGATAAAAAAATTATGGCACATATACACAAAGGAATATTACTTGGCCATAAAGAAGAATGACATCTTACCATTTGCAACAGCATAGATTGACCTAGAAGGTATTATGCTAAGTGGAAAAAGTCAGACAGAAGAAGACAAATACCACATGATTTCACTTATATATGGAATCTAAAGAACAAAATAAACACACAAAACAGAAACAACCTCATAGATACAAAAACACACTGGGATGGTTGTCAGATAGGGGGCAGTTTGGGGAACTGATGGAAAAGGTGAAGGTATTAAGAACTATAAACTGGTAGTTGTGGAATAGTAACAGAGTTATAAAGTACAACATAGGGAATACAGTCAGTAATATCGTAATTATATATGGGGTTAGATGGACACTGGAAATATTAGGGGGGACATTTTGTAAAGTATATGATCATCTAACCATTATGCTGTATACCTAAAACCAATATGAAATAATATTGAATGTAAACTGTAATTGAAAAATAAAATAAATGTTTGCTGTATGAATGAATAGGTGGAAAAAAGAAGTAAGTGTGACACCGGAAAAAAGGGGTTTGATCCTGGGAAGGAGGTAGATTGCTAAAGAAGGAAGATCACAGCTTTGGAGTCAGACAGATGTAAATTCAAGTCCTGGCTTTTCTCTTAACATCATTAGACCTCAGTTTCCTCATCTGTAATTAGGAGTGATAATAAAAATAAGACAATCACCTCATGGAGTCACTGCAAGGTTTAAAGACTGTATTTAGGCCCTTGGTAAACTGCAATGGTAAATTATATTTTGTCCACTAGTATATATCCTCCTACTTCATTCAATACTGTGGGGTTACCAAAGCTACCCACCCCAATGGAGCCAGGACTGGAAACAACTTCATCTTCAAATGTTGGATCTCCACATGTGGGGAAAAGACTATTTTTTCAAAAAAAAAAAAAAAAGCTGCCAGGTTTCATTCCAAAAGTTGCTTGGTCTCAGTGGGGTGTGTGTCTGTCTGTGTACATACATCTAGTTCACAGGGAGCTCAACATCAGGTCTCGTGTGTATATATTCGTGTATACACTTTGTAAAGTGCTTTTGGATTTTCTTTTTCAAGGCAAAAAAAGATAAACTTATTTAATTTAAAATCATCAGCTGAACTGCATTAAATGGAGGGAAAAGCAAAAATGTACACCATCTAGCTATTTGTTAAATTAAACACAATGATTTCTCCTGTTACTTAATTACAAACAGACATAAGACCTCTGGATTCTGACATCTCAGATCTTCTTTAATTCTAGTCTGCATCTCAACATGTAATGAAGGAAGGGTCATATTCCATTTTCTGTGTTAAGCAAACCAGATAGTTACAGTTGTATATTGAGACTATAATGACTTCACTAAAACAAGACCTAAACTTTCAATTAACCTGCCAAGACAAATTACTACTCATAACTCACAGGTAACAGCCACAGACAGCTGAGACTCAATGCCAGAGACTCTTGGGGAGAAAGAGATTAATAGCAACATCAGAATCGGTTTGTTTTTGTAGTAAACAAAAAATAAGGTATTCATTCAACAATCACCATAGCTTGAAAGAAGACAGAAGAGTCAGAGAGGCAGCCCAAAAAAGGTAGAAGGAGGATGAGATGGGAGAGAATATAGACAGCTTCCAGTTTTCAACTGCTCATAGCACCCAAAGCCTGTGCTAGGCACTTGATATCTGCTCTCTATAATCTTTATGATGGGGACTGCGAAGTAATATTGCTATTTCATTTTTCAGACAAGAAATATGAAGCTCAAATGACTGGCCATGGTCACAGAGCCAACACGGGCAAGTAAGGGAAAGGAGGGACAGAAAGCAGTGCTCACAAGGCATTTGCTTTCAAAGCTTACTGGACAGCCCATCAGGACCAGCTGGGCTCTGCCTCAGGTCTACAGGGGCACAATTTGTGGAGAGAGAGCCCAGGAATTTAAATTTTAAACTAGCTTCCCAGGTGATGCCTTTGTACAACATTTGAGACCACTTGTGAAATACTGTAACCCGTTGCTACTCAAAATGTGGTCCACAGATGAGCCACATGGGTGTCACCAGGTGCTGGTTGGAAATCCAGAATCTAAGGACCCGCCCAGATCTGCCGAAGTGGAATCTGCATTTTAACAAGACACCGGGTGGTCACAATACTCCGTGAAGCACAGAACGGCCTATCTGCCCTAAAAGACATTACAGGGGATGAAAGGTGAAGATAGATTTCATCATTGAGGTGAGAACAGGAGAACTAGAGAGAAAAAGCAACACGGCCTCCTGAATTATGACAAAGCTGGTGAGCAAGCTTTGACAAGCTAAGAGCTGGCAAGGGCACCCAGCAGTGCCCACATTTTATTTCTCTAAGAGGCACATCCTAATTAAAAGTCATTTTCTTTGGGAGTCTGTATTAATATCCTTTCATATTTATGTTGTTATTACAAATAAAGAACTCTGATCGTAAGAGATCTTAGTTCTGGGCATGATGCTCTGTGAGGGCTGGTGAACCATGACTCAGAAATCAGGCTGGGAAACCAGGAAGCTGTAACTCAGGCACTACCAATAACTCAGGAATCATGTCCCTAAATTGAAGCCATTGTGTCCAGAGAGAAAAGAAGAAAGTCTGGATTCTGCCAAACCCACAAGTGACAGACTAGTTGACGGCGAGGACCAGCACTGGCTCTCCAGTGACCGAGAGGGCTGCACCGTTAGCCTCTTGGTCACAGTAACCACGGAGCTGCAGCCTCAAGTTCCAAAAATCTCAAGCCACGAAGAGCTAGAACACCAGTAATTTGTGCAGGGCCAGATACAGGTTAGCGGTAGAGATTCAGAGCTGAGCCTACTCCCTCCGAAGGTGGCATTCAGAAAACTACAGCACTGCCCCTGCCAGGGCTGCAGCAGCTGTCAGTTCTGCCAACGGGGACTGAGCAGAAGAAGGCCACTCTCCACTCATCCCCTTAGTCAAGGAGTGACACTGGGTGCCAGGGAGGCAGAGAAGATTATGTCAAAGTCCCTGCTCTCCAGACACTCGGAGACCAGCAGCTGGGACAGACACGTCCTCCCACACAAGGACAGCGCAAAGTGATGCATCCTACATGGGTGCTGAAGCAGCCGGATGGCCCCTCCTCCATCACGTGGCCGAGAGGGTATAGAATGCTGAGGGCACAGTTACAGCAGACACTTACAAGTCATGAAATCACGCCCATATTGAATGGAAAGGTATTCTTTGCCTCAACATCGAGGGCCAGACTTCAAAGAAGAGAAAGGTGGCCGGAAGAAGAACCCAGGTCTTGTGAGAGTGTTCAGAATGAAGGACATGACTCAGAGGTTTTCATTCGATTCTGTTTTCCGGGTCAGAGGGATTCCGGCCGAGGGCTGTGACGAGCCTTGTGGTGAACTCCGAACCACACAGGGCTGCTCATGAAGCAGAAGCCTCCGTCCCGAGCGTCCCGGCTACTGCTGTTTTGTCTCTAAGTTGTATTTTCTCGTAGGAAATGTTTATCTCCAGCCTGTGTCAGAGTGATTCCTATATAAACTCAGAAAAAACTGTTTTCTGACCGGAAGCACTGACCACTGCACTCTACAGCACACTGTGGCGATGTAGGAGGAGACAGAGTCCACGGAATGTGAGGGGAAAGAGGACACATTCCTTACAGCAGGACACCAGGCTGCCAGACACTGCAGCCTGTGAGGTGGCCACGGGGCTCCCTTGGACTGAGAGCAGGGGCCCTCTTCCCCAGGGAGGGACAGCTAAGGTGTGAAGCATTCATTTAAATCACCAGGGCCTGCTTTCTGTCAGAGATCAAGACATCTATATTCCCAACAAAACCCTCAACTGACCGGTCATGTTGTCATGAGCCCTATGCACTGATATTCTCACTCTCACCAAGCCTTTGTCTCGTTTTCTCATCTGCCAGGGGTTGATGGCTCCCAAAGCAAAGCAAAGCAAAACCAAACCCCACACACCCAAATAACAAATCAATGAGTTGAATCAAGGGAGACTATAAAATAAATAAATAAGTAAAAGTGTTGGGGAAGTTCCGAGATGAAAAATGTTTTCTCCGTGTGGCTGGTCATCCAGGGTTCCATCTCATTGTCAGGTCCCCTTCCGCCCCCATCTTTCAATGTAGCTTCTGGGCCACACCCCGTACCACAGACCACACAGGAAAGGCAGTGGACAACAGCCCTGCGTTCAGGTGCCAGGCCAGAAGAGCCTCCCAGCCTCTCCGGTCACTCCCATCCTCCTTTCCCTACCTCTCACTGCCATCCCTCTTCCGGCAGGCCTGGCCAGTGTGGCCTGGTGCCAGACTGCAGGTGGCATCTACCGCTCTGGGCTAGACCCATTCCCGGCCCAGCTCCAGCCCCCAGCATCCCTACACATCTTCTCACGTGAAGAGACGACATCCCACAGACCCCAGGGAGGTACAGGCTCCTTACCGATGGCGGTGGTGAGAAAAGAAACCACTTCAGACTCCTTCCCGTCATTGTAGAAAGCCAGGTGCCAGATGCCTGAATCCAAATACTGGATGAAGCCGGTCTCATGGCTAGATGGAGGGACGGCTCCCCGAGACTGGCGCTGGGGTCCCTCTAGGCTTCGTGCCTCCTGGGTCAGGAGCCTCCTGCCATCCAGCAGCTCCACAAAGTCAAACTGAAGTACAAAGAGAGCGTAATGAGTCATGGGTCTGCCCCGCCACCATGCTGGATTGTTCTCCGGGCTTTTCCTGGAGCAGACCTGAGGGACCACACCTGAGACAGGCAAAGAGGCTAAAGCCACATGGAGGCGGATTGATCAATTACAAGTTCTTCCCAGACCCCATTTTCTTATGGTAATAGTCTACTTATTCTCTCATGAGTGTAGTAGAATTAGTGGGTTCTTTTTTGGCCTCCTTTCACTTTAATTTTGGTGTATGTGTGGTAAGTCTTCATTGGGCTGAGGCTACACCAGGACAACCGTGTGCTTCCAATGGTGGGCACATGATCACACGCCCAGCCACTTACTCCAGCTCCGTGGAGTCCCAGGGATCTAGGGTTGGGACCGGAGCCCTGGCTGTGCCTTAAATGTCAGTCAAGCGCAAAGGAAAAGCTGATTTATATCTATGGCCCTTTTGTCAATGATCCTTTCTAAGCACTCCAGTTTCAGGGAGCAGTTTTAGGAGAACTTAACTGGATTAACTCAAAACTCTATCAATAATTACATGCTGTGTCAAACACAATTGCCAGTTGATCTGAGCCTGCCAGTATGAGACTCAATAGAAGTCAGACATACAGTGTTAATGACAGGGACCTGGTTAAGTCCTACTGGCCTACCACCAAGCAAATTGAGCTATCTTTCCATCTTTTTTAAAAAAACTTGAGAGAAATACTTATTCTATCTCATGGAAACATGTCTGGAGGCATGAAGTCTAGGATGAGCACTGCAGTTCAACAAAGAAATCAGGGTGTCAGACTCTCTTTATTTATCTGTGACTCCACCCTTAGCAAATGAATCTATCTTTTACCTAAAATCTTAAATAACAACTGCGGCTAGAGACTGCATTTGGCCTGGGAATGTCTGCTGGATACCAACTGATTTATGTTACTCCAATCCCAGAGCTGAGAGGACCTTACAAAAGTCTGTTTTTTTACCCACTATGACTAGTAAGAAGTTAATC
This sequence comes from Saccopteryx bilineata, assembly GCF_036850765.1. Taxonomy (NCBI): domain Eukaryota; kingdom Metazoa; phylum Chordata; class Mammalia; order Chiroptera; family Emballonuridae; genus Saccopteryx; species Saccopteryx bilineata. Next base: position 341,989,662 of record NC_089490.1, on the reverse strand, counting down.
ATCCTGGATGAGTTTATTCAAGTGTTTCTGGTGTACACGTGTCTGAGTTCATGTGAAACTCTGAAGGAGAGAAAGAATGCAAGTGACTAGGGAAATAACACTTATTCTGAACCAGGTCCTGCACTAGCTGCCTTCTAAATGTTACTCTTTATTCTTCACAACAGCCCTGCAAAGTAGGCATTGTTATCACCACTTGGGAGACTCGGAAACCTGCTCTCGGAGGATAAGTAACAGGCTGGAAGTTTCATAGCTGATAATGAGAGGATTCAAACTCAGGTGTGTCTGACTCCAAAGTGCATGCTTTTTTCTCTAGATTATATATCTCAGGGAATTTAACTTAGGAGTCTGGGTGACAGTAGAAAGACAATTGAGAGAGCCCCTAGAATTCCCTCCTCTTACAAAGCCCCAGTGATGTAACCCTGCTCATCTGAAAGGTATGGTCTGAGAGAGGCCAAACAGATGAATGTGCTATCAAATATCTAAAATCCCCTTCAAGCTGAAGGATGCAGGTTTAAGCGTTAGGCTTCTTGTCTTTGGGTTGAGAGTTGAGGTAGGCAGCCTGGAGATCAGCAGGGCATGTGGGATTCTGATTACCTGTGTATGTGAAGGAGGAAGGCCTTTTCTGCCATAAATGCCAATCAAAGCCGCCTTTCCCAGGGACACATTGAACTTCAGATGCACAGGATGGTCTATGAACACCTGAGATCTCCAGAAAGTGCCAGGAGGAATCTTCTGGGAAGCCCGTCTCCCCACATCGATTTCTCCAGAGTCTATAAAACTGTCCTCTGGAAAGAAACTACTGGGCTTTCCTAGCGAGACACAGGGAAGGGAAGACAAAAACATTACTATTAGACTCAGGCGAATCACACAGTGTACCCCCACGAGCACTCCCCTCTGCCAAGCACTCTTCTCTCCAATGGTCTGCTGCCAGCAACCCCTCCTCCCAAGTCCTCTACTGAGGAGTAAGAATGTCCAGACACTTTTTTTTCCAGTGATACTCAAATTTTTCTGCTAAAAATACTCATTCTTCCAAAGCAGTTTGGGTCCTCCCCAAGGGCCATCTGTTTACTGCATAATTCTACAGCTTGTTAAGATATATTTTGATCCTAAAAATATTCATTTGCAGTCACATGAGAATAACTCTGTGTGTGTGTGTATGTGTGTTTGTGAGAAAGTGTGTATGCTAGAGGGAAAAAGAAAAGAGGTGTTGCTATTAAATTTCCAACTAAGAATGGTTCCCTGGCAGTAGGAAACATGACCTGTGTGGAGTAATTCTGAGGCTGCGATATGTGGATGGGGGTTTTGTGCTGGGCGCAGGGGAGGGCTGGGGAAGACGAGGAAGGGGGTACCTGTGAAGGAGGGAAGGGAGGAAGGGAGGAAAAATGCTTCTCTGTCTAGGATGGAGGTCTCTGAATACCATTTTTGTGCTAAAGAGGGTAAGGTTGAGGCAATATCTCAAGTTCAGGCACAAAGCTTATGACATACTTAGAAATGTGACCTAGGCCCTTAACTCTGTAGATTGCAGGGGGTTGGGGGACGGTTAGGAGGAAGGTCTCTTGACCATTTCTGTCACCAACTGAGAGTGACTGCTTTCTGGGGGCACCCCAAGTGCCAGGAAGGAAGACTGCTTATCAAACTTCCTCTATTTAGTAATTAAACACATTCACATGTGAAAAATAGAAACTTTAACTTCTTGCCAGACATGTGAGGTCTGAGGAGCTCGGAGGGAGCTGGAGGCCGAGGGATGTTGGAAGCCCACCCTTAGGTCTTCCAGCCTAGACAAGCCAAGATCAAGTTGACATCTTTTTTGTCATCAGAAAGCACCCCCTGGGTATCCTGATTCCAAGCCTGCTGTGTGTGTTAGAGATGTTCAAAGGGACGATGTAGCGAACAAGAATCCATTTGTAAAGAAAACACATTTATGAGAACATTTTATAAAAAGCATTTGGGGAATAAGAAATTAAAATGTCTTTTTTTCCCCTAGCTTTGTAAGATTCCTTACAAAGCATATTTGATGCTGAAATGGAGCTTGGCAGGGCATTGTTGTAGTCATAAAATATTTTACTGTTTTAAATAATAAAATTCAATTTAAATGTTAAACTTCTCCATATGTTATCATTCCCTTATAAACTTCCAGGCAGAAACATCAGGTTTTTAGCTTCAAACCGTTAAATGTTATTTTAATTAAAACTATGCCAACAAAAAGAGTTAAAATGCATGCTCTCAATAAAAGTACCACTACTATTCTGTCATTAGCATGGGAAAGAGCTTGCATTCAATTCCTTTGTGGAAGAACTGTGCCCCAGACTTTTACCTTGAAAATGTAGACACACACAAAACTCCACATAGTGGTTCAAAATTCATAGACAGAAACCAAATTCGCAAAGCATTAAGATGGAAGCGAATTACTTTCTCATTCTTCCTTATCTGATTTCTGGGTTCCCAATACCAAAATCCTTTTCTAGTCCAGGTAGAAAACAGTATACCCTTCAGCTCCTAATTCTACTCAGGAAGCAGAACTCTGAGGGAGCACCAAACAAAAGCAGGATGAGCTCGGAGATTTTACTCCCAGAAACTGCATAGAAATCAGCCCATGACTGCTAATTCTAAGGACTCGTTTTCTTTGTGAGTAGGTGGGAATCGGAGCTAGTGAGATTGGAGAATGGCCTGCCTTCCAAGAATTTGTATGTCTGAACATAAATAACAAAAACTTCTCCTGCATTTTGGCACACTGTAGGAAAACCATGCACAGTTCATTTTCCCCTTCAGTGAGCATGTTTTCAGGAGACAGCTATTGTATTAGCTGCGTTCTCTAGCCTCACAGGTCAGGGGCTAAGCCCAGAGACTCTCTCTTGGCGTCTGGGAGCCCCAGAGGCATGAATAAGTTGGCTCTTACCCCAGAGGAGGGAGGGACAGAAGGGGAATGTTCATTTGTAGCTCTCTAGTATTTCACCTAAGGAGGCCCAAATGGGAGGAAAAAAAATGTCTTTGGTGTATATACAATGAAATCAAAATAGTAATTCTGGTGTAGTGCACCCCACCCCCACCCAGGACTTGAACTATTTTGGCTGAGGGCCATTCTGGAGCTTTAGTTCAAAAGTGACCTTGGATCGTAAGTTGTGCTGTCCAGATCTTCGGGGAAGAGGTCACATCCAGTCTAAAGGCAATGTCTGAGAGGGGAAGAGGATCCCCATCTGGGAATTTAACCTCTATTTTTCCTCCCCTTTGGCTCCCTGTGGTCCCCGGGACTAACCACAGGGATGAGATGGGGGCTTTTCAGGAGAAAGAGCTAGAGCCTGCCGAGTGCCTTTGCCTAATGGGAGAGCGGCACGAGATGGGAGACTGGCTGGCTGGGGGCTGTTCTGAGCGAAACCACTCCCATCCTTTCCTTCTTTTAAAAACCTCGGACTGGTGTCCTCTTTCCAGATCCTACAACCCAAGATTCCTTGCTCTTAATTCTGAGCACCAAACTGTGAGCAATAGGACAGACATACCCTACTACAGAGCACAAGCCACCAATAATGGAGGAATGAAAGAGGGTGGAGGGCAGAGGCAACTGGAGAAGAAAGTCCTGTGCACAAAATTCTTTGTATCCCTAAGTACTTCCTGGAATATAAGAGTAGCAGCAGTAGTAGTAATAATGACTAATAATAATAATGTATCATTAGTAGTAGTAATAGTAATAATGACTAATAATAATGTATCATTAGTAGCAGTAATAGTAATAATGACTAGTAATAATAATGTATCATTAGTAGTAGTAATAGTAATGAAGATAGAGGTAGTAGTTTTAGCGATCGTTTATTAACCTCCAACTATATGGTGAGCACCTTCAGTTAGTTCTCCCACTATTAAAATGTATATACTGAGGCTCAGAATGCTTAAGAAACCATTGAGAGATGAAGCCATTTGGGGTTCTCTTTTATTTATTAGACTGTGGCTTCCTAGAGCATTGAATTGATGAATGAACAATTATAATTCTGCAAAGACGGTCTCAATGGTGGCAGAGTGTGCTGAGCCTCTTTAAAAGCAAGGGTCCAGCCCTGGCCGGTTGGCTCAGCGGTAGAGCGTCGGCCTAGCGTGCGGAGGACCCGGGTTTGATTCCCGGCCAGGGCACACAGGAGAAGCGCCCATTTGCTTCTCCACCCCTCCAACGCGCTTTCCTCTCTGTCTCTCTCGTCCCCTCCCGCAGCCAAGGCTCCATTGGAGCAAAGATGGCCCGGGCGCTGGGGATGGCTCTGTGGCCTCTGCCTCAGGCACTAGAGTGGCTCTGGTCGCAACATGGCGACGCTCAGGATGGGCAGAGCATCGCCCCCTGGTAGGCAGAGCGTCACCCCTGGTGGGCATGCCGGGTGGATCCCGGTCGGGCGCATGCGGGAGTCTGTCTGACTGTCTCTCCCTGTTTCCAGCTTCAGAAAAATGAAAAAAAAAAAAAGCAAGGGTCCAGTTTCATGCACAGTCCCAGCAGGCTACACATCAAGGCCAGACCAGATGGATCCAAGGCCCATGGATGGACTTCCTGGCATCCTGAGGTACAAGAAGTTGACAATTTTTATGAAATAGGAACCTTCCAACCAACAGGCCTCAAAGTCAAAGGTGACCGTCAGCATCTCAAACATTGCTAAGAAGGACACTATTCAATCAGTGGGTGTCCCCAGAGGCTTAACAACAGTACAAAGTACTTAACTCAGAATTAGAAACCACTAATAGTACAATTAATTTCACAAGGCAGATTCTACTGATAATCGCCCTTTTCTTTGTAAAAAAAAAAACACAACACAAAAACCAACTCAGGCTTCCTATCGCAATGCTGTGCAAAAACACAATCACGTCTATAAAAGAAACTTTTCTACAAACTTCTGAAATGACTGGATAGCTCAGTAAAACACGAGAGATTTAGAAGAACTGAAATTCCATGCACGGTCCAATCCCAGCCTTTACTTCGCTCAGCTGAGTTCTAGCTACATAGGTTCTAAATTCCTAACTGGCTAATATTCTCTCCCCGCCTTCCACCTCTTTTGGTTCTTTTCAATGCAATAACTTGCACAAAGAATACTTTAGTTTCCTTAGCAACTGTTTGAAATTTATTTGGTTATCAAAATAAGCTGTTTCATTTTGGAGAGCCCAGCTGAGCCTGCGTGGAGCAATTTGCATGGTTTGAACTGATGGGCAATTTTGATTTCATTGCAGAAAGAAGAAAATGCTATCCCTAGCTCACCAATTCAACCATTAGAAATGCTTATTTATTCATCGCTTTCCCCCACCTCCTCCATTAATGCATAACATAAGTTCTTGTGGCTTTACTTGAAAACACTGCTGTATTTGGTTTCTGTCCTATGACAACCCTGAAATGGTTCTAGTCACTTTGAAAATAGAGTACATACTGCAGTTTGATGTTATTCTCAAAGACAAGGCAAACATTTAAGATACTGGTTTGTTGTGTTTCATTTCCATTATTAGACAATATGTATCCTTTAAAACTACTCAGGATCTCTGAGCATGAAATGTTAGTTTGGGTTTCTGAGATTCTAACAACTGATGTGGAATGGCTTTGATGTTTAATTGACAAAAAGAAAGGAACTGATATTTGTTGAGTGCTTTTTCACCACTAGCCTGTGAAAAAAATATATAAGTGTCATCCTTGTTAAACAGATGAGGAAACTAAGGCCAAAGGAGATGGAGTAACTGGCAAGTTAACAGAGCTGATAAATAGCAGGGCCAGGAACAAACAGTGGGCTGGCCCCTAGGCCCATGAATCCTCTCCCGTCATACCCCACTGCTTCCTCCATCATTGTGGAACAGGGTCTCTAATCCCAGCTCTGCAATCAGCTGTCCTCTTTGATACTCTCAGAAGAGACAGGAAATATGCACTCACATCAAGGTTAGCAACTTTCCTCCTCAAGATGTGTCTAAGGAACTAGAGTTTTAACATCACAGAAAAACATAAACTGAATAGACATTGGTTTGACCAGGGCAAAAAGACATTATGAACAATGTGGTCTCACATAAACTATAGAAAACTTTGTCCTCTTTTTTTCAGACTGATGCATTTTTTTTTTTTTTTGGTCTCAGTAATTGTTTTTGATGCTGACCACTCTCCAGCACTGCAGTAGGGGTCTAGACACAGGATTTCCATTTGCATTAGTAATGACAGATAATCTCTTTAAGCAAAAATACTCCAATTAAAGTAAACCAATAAGCTGGTACAATTTTATTTTGTCTCTTATCTGCACCTCCTGCTCCTTTCCTAAACAACCCACAACTTAATTTCATTAGAGTGAGAGATTTCAGATACATCCAATTCCTGTTTAAAGAATTCTTGATAGAGATCATGGAGGGAAGAGAATGCATTCTGCTAAATGAGACTCTTTATCAATAGCTCTAGGGTTAAACATATCGTAAATCTGCATTTGTACGTGCTGATCTAAAGACAGTCTTCATTTTACGGTATTCACCTATGGCATCAGGCACGATAAAGTGGCTTCGGCATCACAAGCCAACAAGCAGAACCATGGACAGGGCCAACTTGAAAAAAAATTCAGAAGAGCCATCTGTTTAGTCATATGATGATTCTATTACTAATCTCATACGTACAGCCTGCAAATTAGAATGGATCTTAGAGATAATCTAGCTCAATAACTTCCCTTTAAAGAGAAGGAAAATGAAGCCCAGAAGGTCTATTCAAGGGATTTGCTTAAGGTGCCATCACAGGTCAGTGGGCAGCAGCTGGACTTGAATTCAGGGCTCCTGACTTCTAACCCAGAGCTCTTTCCATGGCCCTTTGTGTGAGCTCCATATCCTAATAAGTGTAAATTAGGCAAGGTTTTAAGTCTTCAAATCTTTGTAAAGGAGATGGGGCTTTGCCTCTCAAATAGTAGGCAGAGGCTCTTATTTGGCTTTGTGAAAATAACCTCTGTTCAGTTCCCTTAAAGGTGACCACAGGTAAAAAGTTGATTTTGGCTTTCAAGATCATCATTCCAGAGGTCATGAATAGATATGCCAACAAGCATACGCTGCTCTGTTAACCAAACTGATTCTTGAAAGGCAAATTCTTGAAAGGTCAGAGAAGCTCAGAAGCCACAACCTCAATGTTAACTGAGAGGAAAGGGATGATGTAGGCCAGGGGTCCCCAAACTACAGCCTGCAGGCCACATATGACCCCCTGAGGCCATTTATCTGTCCCCCGCCGCACTTCCAGAAGGGGCATCTCTTTCATTGGTGGTCAGTGAGAGGAGCATAGTTCCCACTGAAATACTGGTCAGTTTGTTGATTTAAATTTACTTGTTCTTTATTTTAAATATTGTATTTGTTCCCATTTTGTCTTTTTACTTTAAAATAAGATATGTGCAGTGTGCATAGGGATTTGTTCATAGTTTTTTTTTATAGTCTGGCCCTCCAACGGTCTGAGGGACAGTGAACTGGCCCCCTGTGTAAAAAGTTTGAGGACCCCTGATGTAGGCAGTGAGGGTTGGAGGCAGCTACGACCACTTTGCTGACTGAGGTAAGCCGGAGCGATAAAGCAGCTCATAGCGGTGCAGGAGAACAGATGGCCACACAGCCCAGGATGACTTCCAGACTGGCCCATGGGCTCAGACATCTTTCCTGGTCAACCAATTTTTGTGAATTTGTGTCACTATTAGCTGACAGTAAAAGAATCTGTGTTGATGGCATGTAAGAAAGATCCCTAAGAAATTCAGAACATAGGTCTAATGATGTCCCATTTAAAAATGCCAAACTCCAAATGTCACCACCATTTCCATCAGTGATAGAAAAATACATTTGTGTCTCATTATACAATGGGATTTCTCATCCACATCTCCTTCAGGATCTTGTAACCATAGGGCTAGCAGGAAGGGTAACTTGAGATAGCAAGAGCCCTGGAGTCACAGAGACCTGGGCTCAAACTCCAAACCCCACTATTTACCGGTTGGTGACTCTGGCCAAGTCACTTAATTAATGTGATCTTTAGTTTTTGCATCTACAATGGGTATAAGTAATTATACTTACCTCACAGAATCCCTGTGAGGATTAAATGTGAAATACTCTTGGAAAAATCTTTGAAACATACACATTGTACAAACACTAATGATTGTTGTTATCGTACATAAGGAAACTAGGGATCAGGCAAATGAAGTGACTTGCTTGAGGTCACATGGTTGGTAAGTGCTAGAACACCTGTACTGGTGTTTCCACTGAGCCACAAAGTTCCAGTGATATTTCAATGACAACACACCATCTCCCCACCTCACCAAGCCCCACTCCCAAAGATGCCCATTCACCCCCTGAGGGGACCCCAGAAGAGCTTGTCTGGATGCCACAAAATTGAAGATGGCCACCCCAGCAGTATGCAAGCCCATAATGCTTCCCTCGAGGCATGAAATGGGATACCACAGAGCACTATGAGCCCTGCCCAAGCCCTGTTATGAGCTCAGTGACAAGGATCTAGGATGGAGACAGAGATGGACTGGCAGCCGGCGTGGAGTGCAGAGGGATGGAGGAAGAGCCAGAGCATAGAGCTGTGAGTCAGGCACATGACACGCATCATGGAGGTCTCCTTGGTTCAAAGGCAGACACAGAGGACTCACGACACGGACAACATAGCAACCCTACCTTCTGTGGTTCCTTTGCCTTTCCTGTCAGGGATCTCTAACCCAGTGCCCCCTGAGGGATACAGGGAGACGTCCGTTGGCACAGGCCAACTGCTGGCTGTGTCCTCCGTGATCTCATACATCTGCCCCTCCATCGGCTGCAGGTGCCAGTTTAGGCCAAACAGGTGCATGGCTGTGGTGAGCAATGAGAAAAGTCATCTTTTTCTGCTGGAGGTGGAAATGAAACTCCCGAGCCATAGGGGAGGGCAGGCGGGGTGGGGAACACAGGAATTCAGGTCAGTTCAGGTCAACGAATAGCCCCTGAAGAGAGCTCTTGCAGTGCTGAGCCCTACATAGGGAACAGGGAGGGGGCACAGAGATGGCCAAGGCACGGACCCTGCCCTCGAGGACTCCCAGTCTAGTGGACCTGGGAGGGGGCAGGGCTGGGGAGTTTCAGAAGGTCTAGAACTTGTGTTTTAATTTAGGGAGGAAATTGCAATTTATATCACAAAGGGTTAATTTTCTTAACATAAAAATAACTCCTACAAATAATAGCAAAGTCTAACAACTCAGTAGGAAAATAGGCACAGGGACAGACAATTTACAGAAGAAATACAGCTGGCTCTCAATTATATGAAAAGACTCCTGACATCACTCATAGTGGGAGAAATGTGAATTAAACTTTGAAATACTATTTTTCACATATGGTTTGGCAAAGATGAAAAAAGGTCGAAAATATACAGTATTGGCAGAGAGCAGGAAACAGGCAGTCTCATACTTGGCTTGTGCAAGCAAAAGCTGGCAAAAATCGGAGGGAAGGCAATTTGACAAAAGTTGGCAAATTTAAAATACGCATACCCCTCACCCTGGGACTTAGAGGTTCCAGTTCTAGAAACTTCTCCTCAAGATATATTCTCCAGGCACACACATACTAAATGATGTACTAGACTTAGCATTAAGGTTGTTTACTGCAGCACTGTTTGTAGTAGCAAAATATTAGAAACCAGTCCATCAATAGGGGCTAGAGAAGCTATGGTCACACAACATACCATGCAAGCGTAACAAAGAGTGAGGGAGCTCTTTGTATGTATTTTTCTGAAGGGAAAATTATAACATGCAGAACAGCATATTTGATATACTACCAGATTTGGGTAAAACAAATAAAGAAAAAAGCCAACATTTCTATCTATAGATATAATATTTCTGGAAGGATATGAAAGAGACTGGTAACAGTGGTTGTGACCTATGGAGGAAAGAGACACTAAGGAAAGAACAGAAGAGAGATTTACTCTTTGTTGTATAGCTGTTATACATTTTGGTTTTGTATCATGTGTACATATTTGTTTAAAAAATATTTTTCCAAGGTGTAATTGCTGAATAGTCTTGTGCAACAATCTTGATGGGACCATAAGATGCTGAAGAATGACCACAGTCACTTGAAATACACAATACTGGGTAAGGCTAGGAAGCCTGTTGCCAAAGTCTACTACAAGCATCTATATAAATCCTTTCTGGGGATTCAAGACTTGAGCCTTGGCAATGGTCCACACTCACCCTCTGGGATGGCTACCCTGATTCCCCACATTCAGAGTTAAGTACTCCAGGGCCTGGACTCCCACAACACTTTGTATGTAGTATCACGCCTTTGTTCAGCTGATGAACTTTCTTTCTTTCTTTCTTTCTTTCTTTCTTTCTTTCTTTCTTTCTTTCTTTCTTTCTTTCTTTCTTTCTTTCTTTCTCTCTTTCTCTCTTTCTCTCTTTCTCTCTTTCTCTCTCTCTTTCTTTCTTTCTTCTTTCTTTTTTCTTTTTGTATTTTTCTAAAGTGAGATGCGGGGAGGCAGAGAGACACACTCCCACATGCGTCTGACCAGGATCCACCTGGCAAGCCCACTAGGGGGCGATGCTCTGCCCATCTAGGGCCTTGCTCTGCTGCAATCAGAGCTATTCTAGCGCCTGAGGCAGAGGCTGTAGAACTGTCCTCAGTGCCCGGGCCATCTTTGCTCCAGTGGAGCCTTGGCTGTGGGAGGGGAAGGGAGAGATAGAGAGAAAGGAGAGGGGGAAGGGTGAAGAAGCAGATGGGCGCTTCTCCTGTGTGCCCTGGCTGGGAATCAAACCCAGGACTTCCACACGCTCTACCACTGAGCCAACCGGCCAGGGCCTGAATATTTACTAATAGCCCATTCTATGCTGGAATCTCTGGCTGATTCTGGAGAGCCAGACTGAATCAGACAGCATTGCTTCAGTAAGCTCCCAGTCAAGTATGGAAGACAGGTAATCAACAAAATCTACTCAGAACGACTAGAAGGCCCAAAGGATGGGATGACTGAACTACCCAATGGGCCGTAAGAACACAGGGGAGGATCTACAGAGATATGAAGGCCCATAGTAATTATGTTTACTGAGGACCCACTATGTGCCAGGCAACACACTGGGTAGTTTGTATGCATTCCATCTAATTCTCATGACCGCCCTGAAACTCAATTTACAGATGGGCACATTACGGCACAGAAAGTTAATTAAAATTATAATTATAAAACTATAATCTGTTGAATGCTTATCATATGCCAGGCATAGTGCTAAGTTAAGAGCAGTAAATGTAGTATTTCCTTTAATTCTCATAACAATCTTAAAAGGTGAGTATTAATGATCCTACTTTACAGGAAAAGAAACTAAGACACAATGACATCAATTAATATATGAAAGGTTAAGTGGCTAACAAGTGGCAGAGTCTAGACTGGAATTCAAACTGCTCAAACCTGAGATCATATACCTTCAGTTTCTCTGGCTGAAGGCCCAGGCTCTACCCACTTCACCATACTCTCTGACCAGCTCTATCTAGCAAGGTGTGTGAGGTTACAAAGACATCCCTTTTAACATCAAGCAGCCTCTAAGTCTTTTACGTGCCCTTTTCGGTAGCAACATTGGGTGCTGTGAGTTAGGAAGTTGTGTTACCTGACCCCAGTTTGTGGATGGGTCCATTGATGATCGTCTTGAGAAGCCGTGTGACTGCCTTCAAGACATAAAACACTGTAGAGGAGGCTGGGACCCAGCACATCCTCCTGACTTCTAGTCCAAACACAAGCTACTCAGGGAACAGCCACAAGTCCGTGTGTACTGTGGTAACGGAAACAGAATTGGACCCAATGCTTTCTCTTCAGGGACCGTGGTATCGGAGAAAGTGTGAGGGACCAATGGTGAGAAAACGGATTTAAAATCCAACCTGCCACTTTCCAGCCACAGTAGTCTCACCTGAGAAATGGGGATAAAAATCTTTCAAGGGATTGTTGTATCATATAAAATAAAATACAGCAAAGTGCTTTATAAATGGTGCATATACGGGATTAACTGTTTTATACGCATTAGGCATTAGGATTCTGACACTGATGATAATGATCAAATAGTAGCTCACATTTATTGAGTACTTTTTAGGTACCAGACACTCAAATGCTTTACCCTGCTGTTGACTACCCCTGTGGAGCTGTAGATATTAATAAAAGTTAACTTGCCTGGAAGAAGTAAATACTTGGCTATTTCCAAGTTTACATTTCTGCTTACCTTCTTATGTTTTAGTCTACATATTGGCATCTCCAAGGTGATGGAGAAATTGTGTGAACTGTGGACAACTTAGACATATGCAGTTAAATGTGCAGCGCCTCTTTCTCCGCTAGAATCAATGATCTCATCTAGGTGTGCAGAAGCGCGGTCTTGTTCAAAGGTCATGAGCATGAACTAATCTCAGAATGAACAGAACTCTCACAGGTTTGTGAAGAGAAACATATTTACTGTCAAAGCTTTCTCTTACTTTTAACAAGATGCAAAAGCAACTCCTTGCTTAACATAATACACTGGAGGAGGGGAGGGGGAGAAAACCCAGCAGAAATCATGCTACAGGTGGAAATGATCACAAGAGCTGGTGTCCCTGGGGAGGTAAGGAGGGCAGGAGCTTCCCAGCTGCAGGGGAGGCTGCTGACCAAAGGCTTAGAGGTGCATGTCGGCACTCCCTTTCGGCTCTACCCTGGCAGTGACAAACAGAGGCCCCACGCTGCTGTGAGGCCAGTCAGTCTCTGTGACCTGAAAACCACCTGGGAAAGCGAAGCTCTGGATCCAACTCAGACTGGGACCCTCTGCAAGATGAATCATTCAGAAATAATTTAGGAGGCTGGTGCTGGGGGCTGGTGGAGAGGGTAGAAAGCAGAGTCACCAACACTGGGCTGAGAACAGCTGGAAGGGAGGATTTAGAGGAGCAGGATGGTGTGGAGTCCGAGATGCGAAGCTCTAGTGATGCTATCTTAAAGCCAAAATAAAAGGGACCCTTAATCTGTGATCCAGAGTCTTAAACGGAAGTCATGCTCCAATGTTTTACTGAATAGTTTGGTGGGTGGTTCATTTTATGGTTCTGGGTTCTAGGGGAGGGGAAGAGAGAAGGAAGAGAAATAGATACAACACACTCTCAGCATGCCCACTCTTCTCTGTCCTGGATAATAATCAAAATAAAAAGAGCAACACGAAAGTTGGTATCATTTGAGTGGATTCTCAATACCAAATACTTTATTTACATTATTCAGTTGAATCTTCACATAAGGATAGGTTGAAAAACATTGCTGGAGAATGTATACAATGAAACCGGAATAGAAACCAAGCTATGATTTAGTCAGAGAGGTCAAGTAAGCTACCTAACACCACAGAGCTGGGATAAGACTGAGGCAAGTTTTAGAGTCAGAAGCCTGTGTTCCAAATGATCTAAAAGTTAACAGCCACGGATCCAGAAAAAGCTAAGAAATAGAAACGGTCCCCTCTCCAGCCTATTTTGAGGATGGACCAGACCACGGAAGGAAACAATATAAATTTAATCACCATATCCCCCATTTCCTGAGGAATGCATGGTAACTACCCACCACCAATGTACATCACAGGATTATGTAAATGACACCCTGCAGTTTGTATTTATAACTGTGTGAGACTCCTTGAGTACACTAAAAGTGGTATAAATAAGAAACTTGATACTGGTTTTGCCTTTAAACTAGTTTGTAATTCAATGAAAAGGTGAAAAACACTACAGAGTTCAGGGCAAGGCTGTGGAAAGGCAGGGCTTCACAAGATCACCCACGTTGGAAAGTTGATGATATCTGAAAGCCAAGGCCGGCTGGAGGAACGCTCCTATTCCCTCAGCTCTGGTCAATCTGATCTGAGGGCTGACATTTTCCAGTCGCCTTTTCCTGCCCAGCAAGACAAGAGAGATGGCTGAGAAAGTGCAAGCTCCATCCTGACATTTTAAAGAAAAATGTTCAATAGACATCCAGATATTGAAGGCTCCCCGCAGCACCTGGCCAGCAGGAGGCAATTAACAAAGTCATTATGCAGGAGTCCCCAGTACAAGTACAGGAGACCTCCCCCCACTCGCATCTGTAAATTAGCAGTTCCAGGTACTGACTACAGATGGTTATCACCACAACTCACTCTTTACTCAGCGGCTTTTTTGGTTTCAAAAGGCAATGGGAATCAACTCAGCTGCACAGGTACCCACTTCTCTGTCATCAAATATTAGTGTTTTGTTTTTTTTTTAAAATAGCATCACTTGTTTAAAATGTAAATCACTGAGGCTCTGCCCAGTTGGCTCAGTGGTAGAGCATCGGCCTGGCATGTCGAAATCCTGGGCTGGATTCCTGGCCAGGGCACACAGGAGAAGCGTTTCTCTGCTTCTCCACCCTTCTCCCTCTCCTTTCTCTTTATCTTTCTCTTCCCTTCCTGCAGCCAAGGCTCCATTGGAGCAAAGTTGGCCCGGGTGCTGAAGATGGCTCCATGGCTGCCACCTCAGGCACTAGAATGGCTCCAGTTGCAACAGAGCAATGCCCCAGATGTACAGAGCATTGACCCCTGGCGGGTTTGCCAGGTGGATCCTGGTTGGGTGCATGCGCAAGTCTTTCTGCCTCCCTGCTTATCACTTTAGAAAAATGCCAAAAATAAATAAATAAATAAGTAAGTAAGTAATTAAATAAATATCTATATATATATATATCACTGAATTCTTTGACTTATGGTCCTCTGATGGGAAAAAAACAAAAGACAACACAAAACCAATATCACAGTTTCATCCCCGAGGTTCTATTCCTGCTTTTGCTACAAAGCTACAACATTTGAAAGTTCAAAACCATGAAGTTATATACAGAGATGTATACTGTAGTGTAGCAGTAAAAATAAAAATAAAAAAAAGAATAAAAGAAAAAAAAAGAGGAAGCAACCTAGATGTCTAAAAATAGGAAATGACTTAGCTAAAATATGATATAAGTAATGAATGGAATACAAGGTAATCACATTATAAAAATAACTATGACAACCAGCAATGAGCACAAATGCTTATAATATAATGTTAAGGAAAAAAAGGACACAGAATTGCATGTTTTGCTGACTGCATCTCTATAAAGCCAAATATACATACAAAAAATATAAATAAAAAAGAATCTGAGAAGGCATAGATAAAATGACATCAGGCTTTGAGCAGTGGTAGGGCTATGGATAAATTTCCATTACTAGTTTCCAAACTCACTTTAATGCTGTTTTACATTAAAAAGGAAGTTCTACAACTTGGCCTCGAGCAATCGGTAGAAAAGAAGGATGGTAGAGCAGAGGGCAGAGACTCTAACTTTGCACACAGGCCACACGTCAGACACTCAGGCAAGGGGAACTTGTACATTATTTCATTCAATCCTTACTTACACCTTCAGAAAATTCTAATTCATTTTATACATGAAAAAAACGGAGTCTCAGAGAGGCTGCATGGCTTGCTCAAAGACACTTTGCAGATGGGAAAAGAGAGAGTCACATTTGAACCCAGATCCGACTGGTTACAAAGTCCAGGATCTCGTCCTGGTTTATCACACTGCTGGTGGGTCACAATGCCCGAAATTAAGTTAAAAAAAAAAGGTCAGAGCCTTTGCTGACAGCATAGCCAGGATTGCTCTTTTGAGATGGTTTGTTAAGGGGCTTTCTTCTCAAGGACAAAGCATGAGGCCCCCCCTCCTTCCCCCCAGGCATGGCTGATCCTCACAATCAAAACCACATAAACGCAAGAAGTTGGCAGAGTCAGTCTTCAAGTTCAGCTTTCTCCAAGGCAGAGTTAGGTCATATATTAGTTTCATGACTTTGGGCAAAATTACTTAGCCTCTCTGAGTCTCAGTTTCCTCCTGTGCAAAATGAAGACAGTAATATCCACCTCAAAGGATTAAATGAATTAATGTATGCAATTTGCTTGGAACCATGTCTGACCCATAGTAGAAGCTCAATAAATGGCAGCTGTCATCCCTGTCATTTTGCTAAACTGACAGTCCTAATTCTTGAATTCGCTGTAAGATTTGTTAAAAGCCAGCTCTGTTAGGTCACCTTTTATTTCCTTCCATATATTCCCCTAATCCCCCTTCCTGCCAACTGCAAATTTCTTTAATTTCTCCTATCCTGCTCCTATTAGCTGACAGCCTTATAAATGAGAGATATTTGCCCAATGGATAAAAGAGTTTTTAAAAGCAGAATCACTATAAAACAACCTGACAGGATCCCACTAGTGACTACGTGTGGCTAATTTTAAATCAAGTAAATATATTGCTTTTCTTCCTGTCTCCAGATAAACCTGACTGCAACAATCAGGGTCACTGTCTCTCACCCCCAGATTAAGTGTTTTCTGGAGAATGGAGTCTGGCACAGTTAATCATTTTTCTGTACCACGCAATGCTGTGGGGAAGGGAGGCCTTTTAGCAAGGGTTCGCTGATAGTTAGCTGCTCAATATTTCTGTGAATCCGGGTGGGCTGGGTGGGCATAGTGAGAGCCTCAAGTGCAGTGAGCCACGGGAGTGGAGACAGGCACACCCACCATCAATGCGAAGGAGAAATATCAGTTTAATTGGCAGGCACTGAAAACTGGTGACACGGCAAGTTGTAGGGGAAACCGCAGCCGGAATCTAATTTGTACAGAATAAACTGCTCTTACTACAGTAATAGAACAAGAAAGCTGTCATTTCTGGGCACCTTTCACCCAACAGGCTCTACGAAGACCTCTTCTGTACATAACTAATTTAGAGGTTGGCCACCTCCACCAACTGCTGGAGTGACCTCAGCCCAGTTTTCAGACCTCTCCCCACCCCACTCCCAATACTGTGCTTGTCCCAGAGACAAGGAAACCAAAGGCACAGACAGACATGTAGCGGTTACGAGCAGCACAGCCTTTGACTCCAGAAAGTCCTGAGTTCCTGATTCTCATGCTTATAGTTATGTCACTTGGCTCATGTTATTTAACTCTTGTGAGCCTCAGTTTCCTCCTCTATACAATGGTGACAATAATACCTAAGCCCATGAATTGTTATAAAGATTAAAGAACGTAGTCTATGCCCTGGCCAGGTAGCTCAGTTGGACAGCGCATCTTCCTGATACACCAACATTGTCGGTTCTATCCCCAGTCAGGCACGTACAAGAATCACCCGATGCATAAATAAGTGGAAGAACTTATCTCTCTCTCTCCCTTTCTCATTCTAAAAATTCAATAAATAAATTTTTTAAAAAGGATGTATTTTATGAGTTTATAATGGTGCTTGACATTTACTCAAATATCGGCCAGTGGGGGGCCCTCTTTGTTGGTGTCAGATCACTGGTGTCATTTTTACCGCCTGTGAAGGTTTTCACTGAGAAAGTGAAGGGAGGAAGTTTCCTGGGATAGCTGGCCATGCTGAGATTTTGCTCTGGTGGTGAGGGGACGGGCTACGCCCGCACTCACACATGTGGGGCCCCGCCGTGCCCTCGCGGCACAGCAGAGACAGATGCACTGGTGCCACGGTGGCAGAGGCTGGAGCCACTCTGAGCCTTCTCTAGACTCTGAGTTCGGAGCTCCTAGTAAATGGCCCTGTCATTAAGTCGCAGCAGGATATCCTGAAAGGGCAGTGGAGCCATCTTCCTGTGCATCCTTTCATCAGCACTGCACTCCCAATTAAAGGCCTCGTCTCCTTGAGCCTCAAGTGGAGGGAATAAAACCCACGGACCTGCCATGTTAGGCCACTGGGAGGCCCTCTGTTAAGGGCAGAGATGATGGCTTTCACTTCTGTCCCCAGCACCTGGTACACAGGAGTGAAGAAGAAAGGGAGGGAAGGAAGGAGACAGACATAATTAGGACTCTTATTAAAATAGTAAAAGCTGCCATTTATTCATATCGTTCCATGTGTATGACCTAATGCTGGAGGATTCACATTCATTATGTCATTTAATCTCTGAACATTTTACGGAAGATGTTATTAGTAACCCCATTTTATAGATTAGGCATCTCAGAACATAGCATCACAGTAGGTATTACTAATCTAATTTTGTATCTCTAGAAAACCAAGGCTCCAGAATTGTCTGTAATTGCACCCTTCATCACACAAGATCCATAATCAGGTCCCGGTCACTCCAAATCCCAAACTTTTCTTGGACTTAATGCCAAAACGTACAGGACAGGCTTCCATGGAGTCCTGATTAGAGTAAACATGCAGTTTCTGATCAGATCACTGCCACAAAGCGCACATTCAAGGAAGTGACTGTACACAGAGGAAGTACTTAAGCCTAGTAAGGCCCACTGTTTGCCCTTCATATTCAAGGCTGGGGACCACCAGTCTGTTCAAACTGCTCCACTGGGGTGAGCAGCCAGCACTGTCCTGGCAGAACAACCTCTAGGCTTGGTAAAGTGCCTATCATTCCCAGAGGGGAGGGGAAATGCTGGTGAAAAGATCTGCACAGTTTCTGATTTCCTTTCTTTGCGGCACTTGTATCCACGTGTCAACGTCATTCACAAGGCTCTTTAAAGCAGTTCTATATAAATAAGTGTGCACTTAGCAAAGGGCTAGCTTCTCATGTGTGACACATGATCCCTTCCTTCACCTGTACCAACCATCCAATGAGGCAGGAAAACACACAGGTTGGTTAGCGCTGGGAGCTACAGAGGGAGAAATGCCTGTTGCTAGGTACCATTTCCATAGCTACAAGAAAACACACTGTTACAGGGCTCTGGAGAGCAAGCCTCCCACCTCCTGATTTCCTTTGGCATATCAGTCCTGTAACTAATTTTTTTAATAATCAAAGTCAGTTAGAAGGTGGTCTCCACTGTACTTCTAAATGGAGTTTTAAATCTGTGTATATATTATTAGGGTAGGCTTTTCCCCTCTGGAACATTGACTTTGGTGAGAGAAATGAGGGTGGATAGCTTAATGTGGAGCCTGACACCTGGATTTGTAACTTGGGATAACATTTCTTCATAATGAGAAGCATTTTAAAAGAGCATCTTAGGCCCTGTCTGGTTGGCTCAGTGGTAGAGTGTCAGCCTAGTGTGCGGATTATCTGGGTTTGATTCCTGGTCAGAGCACACAGGAGAAGTGACCATCTGCTTCTCCCTCGCCCTTCTCTCTCTCTATTGCTTTCTTCCCCTCTCACAACCATGGCCCGGATGGAGCAAGTTGGCTATGGGTGCTGAGGATGGCTCCATAGCCTCACCTCAGGTGCTAAAGATAGCTTGGTTGCTGAGCAACGGAGAAACATCCCCAAATGGGCAGAGCATCACCCCATAGTGGGCTTGCCAGATAGATCCCAGTCGGGGCTCATGTAAGAGTCTGTCTCTCTGCTTCCCCTCTTCTCCCTTAAGAAAAATAAATAAATAAATAAAATCAAAGAATATCTTTTTTGTGTGTGTGTGACGGAGACAGAGAGAAGGACAGGTAGGGACAGACAGACAGGAAGGGAGAGACGAGAGGCATCAATTCTTTGTTGTTGCACCTTAGTTGTTCGTTGATTGCTTTCTCATACGTGCCTTGACTGGGGGGGGGGGGCTACAGCAGAATGAGTGAACCCTTGCTCAAGCCAGTGACCTTGGGCTCAAGCTGGTGAGCCTTGCTCAAACCAGATGAACCTGTGCTCAAGCTGGCGACCTCAGGGTCTTGAACCTGGGTTCTCTGCTTCCCAGTCTGATGCTCTATCCACTGTGCCACCACCTGGTCAGGCCAAAGAGCATCTTAAAATCTCATAGAGCAGAGTGTGTGATGTCATAGCTTATCAGTCTTCTGCCCCATGGAGGTTTTCCAGCTCTTCCAGATCACGCTACCTTTTCCTGCTTCCCTGCCCTTGTCCGTGCACAGAGCAAGGCTCTCAGCAAATGTGAGTTCTCCTTCTCTGACAGCCACAGACCCTTGGTTTGGTGTAGTTCCTTCAGTTAGTAAGTTTAAGGCAGCACAGAGTTCCAGGTACCATGATGATGTTGATGATCATGTTAATAATAGCCACTGTAGCCCTGGCCAGGTGGCTTAGTGTATAAAACATCATTCCAGAGTGGCAAGGTCACAGGTTCGATCCCTTAGGGTACGTACAAGGAGCAATCAGTGAGTACACAACTAAATAGAACTAAGTGAAATGGCAAGTTGATACTTCTCTCCTTCTCCCTTGCTCTCTCTATCAAATCAATAAAAAAAAAAAACCCAAATAAACAAAAAAACAACACTGTCATAGATTGAAAGCCATTATTGTGCCAAGCAAGCACTGTGCTATGTGCTTTATAAATGCCTATCAAATCCTCACAAAGTGCAACGAGGTAGGTACTATTATTACCCTCATTAGCAAGATAAGGGAAACTAAGGCTCAAAAAGGCTCAACAACTTGCCCACAAACATACATTTAATAAGAGGCAGAAAGCAAATTCAGGTCTGAGTCCAATCCAGACTGCCCTGATCCTGTCCCTAACCACTATACAAGCTGACTTTCTGCTTAGATGTAAAAGTGTAAAAAAGACAAAAAAAGAGGATGAGGCAAATGCAAATCTTGTTGTTATATGGACCTTCCTTACTGTTCAAATTTTGTTGGCGATATTTTCCTGAAGATCAAAACTTGAGGTAATATCTCTTCATAACAGAAACAGTCTTCAAAGAGTACCCTAAATGCTTGCTGAGCAGAGTCTCTGACATTCCTCATCACTCCTCCCTGCTCAGGAGCCTCAGACTGTGTGTTATTCTCCTGTCCCTTGAATACAGCTGTCTATCCAGCCTCCAGGCTTTTGCTAATGCAACACCTCTTTGTGGAATGGCCATGACCTTTTGTATTTTTAAAAAACATTCTCTCATCCTCAAGGCCTACCAAATTCCACCTCTTCTATGAGGATTTCCACCATTACAACAGCCAAGAATGACCTCAGCTCTCCCTTCCCAGCCCTGGGCTCTGACCATTATTTCAGCACCTCCACCACACACGGCTCAGACGCATGCTTCCTGGCCCTTGCTGGCTCTGTTGTTCATCTCTGTACAGAGCAGAACAGGTCTACAGAGAGAACCAGCTGCTGGCCCTTACTGGCTATACATCAGCAGGGAAGTCACTTAACCACTCTGACCTCCAGCTTTTTCATCTGTAGAAATGAAAATATAATACAAAACCATCTCCCAGGTTCTTATAAAGATTAAACTTAATGAAAGTTCTTTACAAATTATGAAGTATATTGAAAATAGAAGGCAATATTATTACATTTCTTAAAAGTTAATGAATAGAAGAAAGAACACCCAAAGTTTAATACATAGACTAATGCAAAGACTTCTATATGAAATGTCCAACACAGCCCCAAATCTACACAATTAGGTGTATGAACAGTACTATTTAAACAAACTTAATATACTACAAAAAAGTTAGGAGACAAAAAAACCAGTTGCAAAACAAGAGTTTTTAGGTAAAGAAAAAAGAAAAATGCTACTTTTCCTAAAATTCTCATTTAATCTTTGCTACCCTCCACTCCATCTCCCCTCAGATAGCCTTTCTATATGCATAGCATGAATCACGTGTGCTCACATACAAATAGACACACACACGGGAGCCCAAGGAGTGGATCTTGCTACAGAATTCCTCAGAGGACCTGAGTGCTAGAATTTAGGACAACGTGATGAAATGGATGCCACAGTACAATTAATGACACTGGCACTTTTTCTTTCCCCACTGGAGGCTATGAACAAAATCTAACTTCAGGCTCAAAGGCAGGATAAATCTAGCTGCCTGCCATACCACAGCAGGAAGGGCTTTTTCCAAAATGAAATGTTAGACCAGTGACAATCTACTCACGCCAGATGAAGCTGGGGGAACAGAGGATTCAGGTAACACGAGGTGCTGGCGCTCAATCAGCCTTGTGCTTCAAGGTCCCTGATGTCATTTGAGCCTCCTTTCCTCTCTAATCCTGAAGCTTTGTGGGTAAAGACCATGGCCCCACTCAATGCCACAGCTGCCTAGCAATCCCGGCTCAGTGCCCGGCAATCCCGGCACAGTGGCAAGGGCAGCTGGACGTTCATTTCTCTTTCATAAAAAAATAAAATAAAATACACGTTTCCCTCTGCAGTCAGGAGCTCCTTGCGCCCTCAGCAGTTCAGATCAGGTGAACCGGTCCAGCCCCACCCCAGTGATGGGAATCGCAGGGCACAGAGGGAAGAGGGCTGGTGGGGGCAGCATGTCCTGGTTCTTCCAGTCACTAGTGAAGTGGCTTTGGACAAATGACTTCACCTCTTCATGCCTCAGTTTCTCATCTATAAGGGGGAAATACACATGGTATGGTACCTAGCACATGGCTGGTACTTAACAAACATCTGTTGGATGAATAGGACTGTTGAGAAGATTAAATGACAGAATACACAGTAACCTTCAGCATGTGCCTGGCACATGGGAAGCTCTCAGTACACGTGAGCTTCCTTCTCTGTCACATAAGGTTAGGTAGTGGGAGAAGAGCTGGGAGCAGGGGCAGGGCAAAGACCCAAACAGGATGGAAATCAACCTTGTTTGCTGTGAGCTTCACGTATGAAGCACAGCAGTACAAGACAACAGTTGTCAGTTCCGAGAGGCCGCATGGTCCATAAAAGGAACACAGGACTTGGAATCAGAAGATCTGGTTTCTAGGCCCAGCTCTATTACTTCCCACTCCTCCTAGCTGAACAAGGTATTTAACTGCAGTGGGCCTCAGCTTACACATCTGGGGCTGGCAGGACAAGGAAGGGCAGTTAATAATTCTACACAGTGCACAGGAGAGGACTGATGGGTTTGAAAGGCCTCCCACCGAAGGCGAGGTATTTATTATGCATTGGCTTAGTGGAGCCTGTCCTCCAAGGGGGAAGACAGCAGTGTCGTCCTGCAGTCACTGTGGTGTCTGCCGTTTTATTTAAGGGCCTTCAGTAAAATAGACACGGAGGTCTGCAGGCAGGTCAAATGCATAAACGGACATTTTAATGCACAGTCTTCCGACTCAGGGGCCAAAATAAGCCAGCATTTCTATCTAGATCCTCTGCCTTTGTTTAGGTTGTTCTAGCTTACAGACCTGGCTTCTCTTTCAATATCTTACTTGATTTACGAGGATCAATGCCTTGGGGAATGTTATCTGATCTTTCTGGTTAGAATAAATTGTTCTCTCCTTTGGGCTTTTCTTCCCTCACCCCTGAAAAAAAAAAAAAAAAAGAAAGAAAGGAAAAAAGAAACAGGGACAAGATTCAAACTCCAATAACATGTTTTTATCAACTGCCATCAGCAACTCACATCCGGTTCTCCATGAAACCATGGATGACTCAGAGCAGTGATGCCTGCTTACCCAGCTTTGCTGGGGTGCAACGGGCTGATGGCTCAGTCGATGTTCCATGCCATTTCCAACCTGAGCTGGGGAAGCTTCCTATACTTCATCCCTGAAAGCCCTCTGTCTGGGGAGGGCCCTTAGCCCTGGATCTGAAAGGGTTTAAGATCTCTGGGTGATCCAGCAGCCTGAAGGGTGAGAACTGCATTTACTGGCAGCCACCGTGGGCCACCTACAGACTGGATCCTCGGCAGATATACCCTCACTTAATGCTCAGCACCGCTCCTAGATACTGACATTCTACCAGTGAGGAAACTGAGGCTCAGAGCAATGAAAAGAGCGGTGTGAGCTGGGGCTGCAATGTAGGTCTCACTCTGCCCAGTCTGGGCTTCTGTCACCAGACTGCGTGGCCACCTTTAAAGCATGGAGCTGCCGAGTTGTGCTTCTGCTGTTTTATTGTCAGGCGTACAAAAAAATACTGTTTTTTGCAGCCCTCTTTCCTCCTCTCCTGCCTCTTCCTTCCTCCCTTCCTTCCCTCTCTTTTCCGTGCCATGAAGAGCAGTCACTGTGCTTCCCCTCCTCTGCCCCAGGCCTGCAGCCCCGGGCAATGCCCTGCCTGGACCGACCCTCTCTCCACAAGCTAGGGATTTGCAACAGTCACGGGAGAACGTTCTTGCTTTTTTTCTGCACCTACATGCAATTAAATTACTTTTTTCACAGTAATTAGTCTAGAATAAAAACAAGGACTTAGGGACAAATCCTTTCCAAGGATGCTAAAGACCTTTCCAAGGACGTAAAATCAATTCGTTTTCCACAGTTCTTGGGTGAAGGTGTGGAAGGAGCGCCTCAGACCCATGGTTGGGGACTCCTTCCCGACCAACCATGGCTATGCTGCCTCTTCGGGGGCACTGAAACCGCCCGCAAGCCAACGGCCTCTGAGACCCGGAGGGTGTGCTGTCTCTGCAGCTGCTGCTGTTGTATAAAAAATGAGGATACTAGTAAATTTGGGTTCTTTGTTTGTTTGTTTGTTTGTTTCTTTTTGAGACCTTTCCAAACTCGGGAGGGCTTGGCCCTCGAACTCAACACACCTTATTTTCCTGGGGGAGGGGAAAACAGATTTCACTGAGTAGTGGTTCTTACTAGTAAGAAGTAGGTAGGTGCCTGATTGTTATTGCATCCCCCAAACAGCCTATTATCTGCATTCACAGAGGAGGAAACAGGCTCAGAGAGGGAAAGGCTCTTGCTTAAAGTTGCAGTCATGAAGAACAGATAGGGGTCCCAGCCTGGTCTGTGTGCCACACAGACTGTATTTGACAGCCCCCTCTGGCTTTCCCTCATCTGAGTTTCCAGTAGTCATTTTTCCCTCTCACATCATCTCTGCTCCCTGTAAGAACTTGAGCCTCTGTGCTTAACTTTTTATCTCCCTCTATTTCGTGCCTTGCAACGTCTGTTAGGTTCTAGTCCTGACATCCTTCCCTCTTTTCCCTCCTTCAACAAACTTGCTGAACACATGCTACCTGCACGACAGGCCCCGATACACGAAGCTGTGGCTACAACGCTGAGTAAGATGGAAACCGTTTCCGCCCTCGTGGCTCTTACTGCTCCATGACAATCAGTCAGCCAGCTGCATTGTGGGGAGTACTCTGAGTCCTGGTAGAGCGTATAACTGGGTTCCCGGCTGAGTGTGAGGGGTCAGAGAAATTACACTGAGGAAGTGATATGTGAACTAAGCTCTTGAAAAGGAAATGACTGGGAGAAAGGGGAGCAGTGCAGAAACAAAGGTCCTTTAGCTTCTCTGGGTCTCAGGGCCACTTGTAAACTCCTCTGCCCTGCCGCCCACTGAGCCAGTGGACCCAAGGTGACATACGAAGCCCAACACTGGTAGGGCTGTGGGGGAAGCAGACATGTGGCTGGGGGCCCTGTCATTTAGTCCCATCCTTCTGAGGACCCCCTAGTGGTAAGTAACACAAACTTCAACCAGTCTACACCTTGTGATTCAGGAGTACTGCTCTGGGGAACACCCTCCTCAAAATAACTGAAAGAAGAAAACAGGGCAGAAGATACAGATATGTTCATTGAGTACTATTTATAATAGCAAACAGTTGGAAACAGCAGGAATACAATGGGAATAATGGCACAAACATGGTAGAGCTATTAATCTTGTCAAGAATGAGAATTGTGTCAATTCTTGAAACTGTTCGCATGAAAAAATGGTCCATGAGAAAGACAGGACAGAAACCCATGAATTCATGCTGACCACATGTGGGCTTTCGGCTGACCTTCAAGGTCAGGTACACCACAGAGAAAACCCTAGAAAGTTTCAGTTTTTTGCCCTGGCATCTTGAATTCTGAATTCTGTTAGAAAATTTCCTTAATGACACCTTGAAATCTTAGAGTTTGAATGTTATTGTAGGTAACACCTGAGTTTGAATCCAGTAAACAAATCACTTCTTTACCACATCTTTCAAAAATAGTACCTAAAACTCCCGAGACGAGAACAGATGAACGGGCTCCAGAGGCCCAGAAGGAGAACAGAGGACCGACCACAAAGGGGCATCAAGGAGCTTTGTAGGGTAATGCACATGCTCTGTGCTTTGATTGTGGTGATGTTCATGCAGCTCTGTCAGAATTCATTGAAAGGTACACCTAAAAAGTGTTCCTTTCGGCATGTAAGTTGAATCTCAGTAACTCCGACTTAAACACAAGCGGTCAGGACCTGGTGGCTGAGTGGGTGTACAGGTAAGGGAGACATGCCTGAGTATGGGTTTGAGTCTCAATCCCAGTCTTAGGTCCCTAGGATTACAATCAGAGCCCTAACGCTGCTAGGGAAAGGTGTGAGGAAGAGCAGGGTTACTGATGTTCTCCACTTGCTCTCCAGATCCACACTGCCCTGCTCTGCCCTGCTCTATGCCCTGGGAGCTGGGCCTCTGGGGCCTCGATCAATGGGTTCCCTTGGGCTCCGGCTCCTGGCTGGATTCCACCAATGGGAGGAGATCGCAGGATGGGGAAAGAGTAAGGTCCGCAAGAGGGAGATTTATCTTTCCTGCTGAACCAAAACATGTGGAATGATTTAACCATTTGGCTAGTCTTTTGTTTGTTTGTTTATTCTCATTTTATTCAGATGACTAAAGGCATCCTAAGGAGGTTAAGTCTTTGCCCAGGTGGCACAGTTAGTAATGGCAGAAGGACAATACAGACAAGATCCACCCGTCTATAGAGTCTGGACATGTGACCCTTGCTCCTCATTGCAGACACAAGAAGCCCACTCCATGCGGGTGGCTCTCTTGTTAGAGCAGTGCTCTCCCACAGACTCCGAGTCTGCCTTCCTGCCACTTTACCCTGTGGTCCTGGTTCTGCCCTGGGCAGCCCGGCGGAGCAAGTCTGCCCCCTCCTCCACATGGTATTGCAGACAGTTGTGGAGGGCCTTGTTGGTCTCCTCAGGGCCTCCTTTTACGGGTTGGAGGATATTTGTCTGGGGTCTGTTATGAAGAGAACAATCTATATATATCTTGCTATTAGCAATTCCCACAGAGAAGCATGAAGGAATCAATCTTGGAGAGAAGGTTTTAATACAGGATCCTGTATCTTTATCACTTTTTCTTCCTCCTAAAAGATCAAGTTCAATCATCTCCATTTCCCATTCTTTGGGCTATAAAGCTGAATCTATGGCTTCTATCCAAAAGGCATGATGTGAAGTTGAACAGAAAGGAGAGAAAATGAGCTTGTTCCTCACTAATAACACCCAGGCCCAAAGTGCAACAGGCCTGTGCTTACAAAGCCAACGGCATCTGAGATCCTGATACTGCAAGAGCGGAACCAGATGGGGATAACAGGGGTGAGGAGGAGGGTACAGTCCTCCTGGTCTCTATTTCCCATCCTCTCTGGTCATCGCACATCCATTTCATTTGTAACCTGAGCTCTGGGGCCTAAAATGTACGTTTCTGCCGCCCTGTTTCTGTCCATACTGTTCCGTCTAGAAAAGCCTCGGTGGGTTTAACTGTCTTGCAAGGTCGTTCATTCAACCAAGTCTTACCGAACACATCTGGTTTGCGCCAGGCTCTGTATAAGGAACTGAATACGCAGTAGAGAATATGACGTTAGGGCCCTGGCCTGTTGGCTCAGCGGTAGAGCGTCGGCCTGGCGTGCGGGGGACCCGGGTTTGATTCCTGGCCAGGGCACATAGGAGAAGCGCCCATTTGCTTCTTCACCCCCCCTTCCTCTCTGTTTCTCCCCCTCCCGCAGCCAAGGCTCCATTGGAGCAAGGATGGCCTGGGCGCTGGGGATGGCTCCTTGGCCTCTGCCCCAGGCACTAGAGTGGCTCTGGTCGCGGCAGAGCGACGCCCCGGAGGGGCAGAGCATCGCCCCCTGGTGGGCAGAGCGTCGCCCCTGGTGGGCGTGCCGGGTGGATCCCGGTCAGGCGCATGCGGGAGTCTGTCTGACTGTCTCTCCCCGTTTCCAGCTTCAGAAAAATACACACACACAAAAAAAGAATATGACGTTAGGAGAGCAGAGAGGAAGCAACACCACCCTGAAGAGAACGGAGGCCCTAATATCCCTTCTTAACTGGATTGCTGCCATACTGAAGTCCAGTTTGCCTGGTGAAGTGTCAGAGATCTTGAGAGAGCCTGCACAAGTCTATGCAAGTCACACTTACTGCCCAAGTCTACCTCAATCAAACTGGGTGGCCCAGGCTCTTCTAGACCAGAAACTGTAATCATATTCCAACAAGCAACACTCTCTAATAACTGTCTGTTGAAAAGCAGCAATTAGGCTGAGCAACATTTTCAGTTATAAATTAAATGATCACCACTTCAAGCAAGGGTTCTGATTTCATTTTTTTTTTTTTCAATCCACAATCAGCTGCTGGTGGAGGTGAAAAATACAACCTAATTAAAAAAAAAAAAAAAAAAAAAAGAAGTCCTCATTGCTCTTGAGCATGTAGAAATGCTGCACTGTAGTTATGCAGAGTTCGCAGAACTCTACCCGAATGTCCTGGTTCAGTCCGCTACAGGACAGTGTAGGCCAGGAAGGACCGAGCAGGATCCTCTACTCCCACCACACCCTGGGTTGAGATACTGAGCTCCAAGAGGGGTAACAGCCTTCCAAGGCCACCGGCAAGGGACACCTTTTTTGTTAAGTGACCTGTGCTTTTTTTCAACATCACCTCACCTAATCTCTTCATGAGGTACAACAGCCTCATGAAAGTACTACTATTCTTCCCACTTTGCTGACGGGGAAACCGAGACTCAAAGGGCTACACAGCTGGTGAGTGCAGAGCTGAGGCCTCCACCGAACTGCCAGCCTCCGAAGCATGTCTTCTCCGACCAGAGCACTGCGCTGCCTTAGAGAAATCACGGGGAGTGCCACCCTGCCCCGCAGGGTGGACCCGGGCCTGTGGTAGAGGAAACAGCATCAGAGGGTAATCTCATGTCTCCATTTTGTGTGTAAAGCTATTCCTGGTTTTTGTATTATTAATAAGCCTTTTTTTTTGGTCTCCCCATCCAAAGGCCTGTCTGGAAAGACAGGCACATGAAGAGTCCTCAAGACATTAACCCGCAGCTCTTCTGCAGCACGCGGTGGCTGCTTTTTACACAGAGATGCAGAATGCAAGGGGAGCTGTCAGTGTATCTGGGTAGAGGCAACTGTCAGTGAAGCAAAAATCAACTTCTGTCCCAGTTAAAGAAATGACGTGAGGTGCTTTTTGGGTAATGATTCTTCTTGCAGCTGCCTCCCTGGAACAGCGAGACATCCCTACAAATGCTTTCTGACAGATCCCCCTGGTTGTCCTGTCAGCCGCCCTTGTGACTAACGCAGGCTGGCAAGCCCGTGGGCGCTGCAGGGAGACACGACTGGTCCAAGTTCTTGCTCAAGACTTATTCATACTCTTTTCCATGTGATGCTAATAGTACTACTATAACACTATTAATAATAATAATGCTATTAATAATAATTGTATCTAACTTTTATTGAATGCTAACTCTGTGCCAGGCAGTGGGCTAATTACTTAATGCAAAGTATCTTACCGGAATATCTCTGGGAAGTATCCACTCTTACTATCTTCATTTCCCAGATGTGTAAACTGAGGCTGAGGGAGGTTACCTCAACTTGCCTAAGGTCACAGAGCTTGTAAGCAGCTGAGTCTAATCTCAGAACCCAGGCTCTCAACCACGAGGCCACTTTAAGTTTCCTCTCCAGTAAAGTGGGCTGATTATTCCGGTCACGCCCATTATGAGAACCATGGAGAAAGTGGAAACTGAAGTTCAGAGAAGTAATGTGCTCAAATTTACAGTCAGCGAGTGATAGAGCCAGGGCCTGAAGTGTGTCCTTTTGATTATAGTCTGTTCAAGCCCAGAATCTACAGCGTAGCGGCTAAAAGAATGGCTTTTGAAATCCTTCTGTCGTTTATTGGTATGGTGGTCCTGGCAAGTTGTTAACTTCTGTGAAGCCAGCATCCACAGCCACCATCACAGCCGCCTGGCCCATGCAGGTTCGCATTGGATTCGGACAGTCGGTAATGAAACAATGGAGCCAAGAACTGGTGGGCCATCATCTTAAATCCTAGCTTGTACCCGGCGGGCAAGTAAAAACACACACTGGGTTCCAAAACCCACTCATTCAGTGCTCACAAAGCTACTGACTTATCTGAGTTTCCTAGAATCAAAGGTTTCTAGCTCACCAGAGTTATTTACCTCTGTTCCCCATCTCCTTCCTTCTTCCTGCACAAACTCTGCACTAACTGGCTTCTCACTCAGCACTCCACCATCTTGGCTGCTTCTCCTGGCTTCCTCCACATGGCCTTTCTCTGCTCTCCTTTCTAATGCTAATCTCAGGAAGAGAGAGAGAGAGAGAGAGAGAGCAAGTTCCAGGTCTGCCTCACTTTATAGTACAGAAATCAAAACCTTAGCCCTGGCCGGTTGGCTCAGTGGTAGAGCGTCGGCCTGGCGTGCAGAAGTCCTGGGTTCGATTCCCGGCCAGGGCACACAGGAGAAGCGCCTATCTGCTTCTCCACCCCTCCCCCTCTCCTTTCTCTCTGTCTCTCTCTTCCCCTCCCGCAGCGAGGCTCCATTGGAGCAAAGATGGCCCGGGCGCTGGGGATGGCTCCTTGGCCTCTGCCCCAGGCGCTATAGTGGCTCTGGTTGTGACAGAGCAATGCCCCGGAGGGGCAGAGCATCGCCCCCTGGTGGGCAGAGCGTCGCCCCCTGGTGGCCGTGCCGGGTGGATCCCGGTCGGGCGCATGTGGGAGTCTGTCTGACTGTCTCTCCCCGTTTCCAGCTTCAGAAAAATACCCAAAAAAAAAAAAAAAAAAAAAAGAAATCAAAACCTTTAATCCAATATACAAAATAGGGAAGTCTCTAATACAAGGGTCCCCAAACTTTTTACACAGGGGGCCAGTTCACTGTCCCTCAGACTGTTGGAGGGCCGGACTATAAAAAAAAAACTATGAACAAATCCCTATGCACATACACATATCTTATTTTAAAGTAAAAAACAAAACAGGAACAAATACAATATTTAAAATAAAGAACAAGTAAATTTAAATCAACAAACTGACCAGTATTTCAATGGGAACTATGCTCCTCTCACTGACCACCAATGAAAGAGGTGCCCCTTCCGGAAGTGCTGTGAGGGCTGGATAAATGGCCTCAGGGGGCCGCATGTGGCCCGCAGGCCATAGTTTGGGGACCTCTGCTCTAATACAAAGTCACTTATCTGGGGCATGATGGGATTGCACCACCCCACATCAAAAAGGGTGGAAAAGGCTTAGTCCTAAAACCAAGCCCCAGGCTACAAGAATCCTGCCTGCCCACAGCCTGCCCCCAACACACATTAATATCCTTGGGCGATGGGGTTCCATGGGGCAGCGCCATCTTTAACAAAGTGAGCATAATATATTTTATCTGCCCAACAACTTCTCTGAGCTTTAGCTTCCTCTTCTGGAAAATAGAGAAATAATACCTGTGTCACAGAATTCTTATGAGTGTTCAGAGAGATGATATATGTAATGGGTTTGGTCCAATGCTAGGCACATAATAAAAATTCAAAATAATAAATTAAGATAGCATAAAGCTTAAGATTGTGAGTTCAAAACAGGAAATATTTTAAAAGCATTAGCTCAAGAGCCTTAGTTCCTAAAGCTGATTGGATTACAGTCCTGTCATTTACCACATGACAGTAGGGGAGTTATTTAAGCTCACTGGGTCTCCATGTCCTCATCTGTAAATTGGGAATAGTAACTCCTAGAGCTGATGGAAAATTTCAATGAGAAAACACAAGCAAAGTGCTTAGAACAGAGAAGGGCACATGGGTAGCACATAATCAAAGCTAACTGCTCTTCTTAATAATAAAAAATGATCCCTGCTATTTTTACTACTCTATACCACATTGCCTGTTTGTTTTTTTTAAACAAATTATGTAAAATAAAGCGTTATTGCCACGACTGCACAAGCTTCATGGTTTGACTTATGACTAATGCTCCCTGGATATCATTCTCTCTCCATCTTCTCCTGTAAACAGATTTCTTTTCCTTAGAAAAGAAGAGGCAAAGTATTGAAAGGGAGACTAAACAGTACATGGACACCTTCGTTGAGGGAATGGTGCTCACCGTCAGTGGCTGCTTCTCTGAATGGCGTCCTTTAGACAGAGAAACACGCACATCTTCTCCCTGAAGAGGTCCCCCAGGCTCTGGAGGGTCCTGATTCTCCCCAGGCCAGATCAGCCAGCTGGCAAGGTAGGGGAGTGGGCCCCTGGCAAGGCCCCGGGCCCCGTCATCTTTGTGGGTGCTAAGTACTGGCTTCTGCTTCTCTAACTTCCTGGGAGTCTAATTACAAACGTCTCTGCAAATAAAAGGTCATTGTTGACTTGTTTCCCAAGAAACTTCCCCGCTAAGACACTGAAGGTCAAAGGGGCCTGTCAGGTTTCCATCCTGGATATGGCCGCCCTGGGCAGACAGACAGGAAGGTCTTTCCCACCCTGCTTCCTCCTCCCCCTCTGCCGGTGAGGGGGTGCAATTCTTATCTAGAACTTGCTAGGACATAGAAAATAATTACAAATGAAAGGTTATTCATAATTTTTAAATGAGTTAATTAGTAAACCCAGTCAGACTCACTCATTACAGTAATTAATAATTGATTATACTTGAAATTAAACACAATTTTTCATCAAAAATCTAATTAAATATCTGTGCTTTTGCCTGTTGATTAGATTGGTTGGCCTGCTGGAAAAAAGAGTCTTTGTGAAGGATATTTATGCTCAGCTGAGACAATTAATTTGATTTTTAATAATTGATCGTTCCTTACAGGTTAGTCATCGCAGCCTCCGATTGTGGCTAGGCAACAAGCCACCCACCTCCCACCTCCCAGCAGCTGGAGATCAGCCCCAAGGTGGCCCCCAGCCTGGAGCAAAGCTGGGGAACCTTGTACACCCATGATGCATTCGTCTGCATTAGCTCACCCCAGCCTCACAAGCATTTTTCTGGGGTAATGGGTCCTGCCTATTTTCTGGATGAGCATGCGGACATTTCAAGTTTGATTCCCGATCAGGGCACACATGAGAAGTGACCATCTGCTTATCTTTCCTTCCCTCTCCCCCTTCTCTCTCTCTTCCCCTCTTGCAGCCAGTGGTTTGACTGGTTTGAGCATTGGCCCCAGGCACTGAGGATAGCTGGGTTGGTCTGAGTGTCAGCCTCAGGTGCTAAAAATAGCTCAGTAGATTTGAGCATCAGGCCCCAGATAGGGTTGCCAGGTGGATACCTGTCATTCCGGGAGTGTGTGGGAGCCTGTTTCACTATCTTCCCTTCTCTCACTTAAAAAAAAAAAGAAAAGAAAAGAAAGAGAAGCTGCCTAAGGGCAAGAATGTCCAGCTATCAGAGCTGGGAGTGGAGCTCAGGCTGCACTTGTGCTGAGTCTCCTTGTAATGGTGAGAAAACCCCAGCTGTGCCTCTCTGACCTGGTTCTTGGATATGGAATCAAGAGTCCAGTCTTAACCTTTCTACACAGAGTTTTATCAGAAAGATGTATTTATTCCTGTCAAGAATACATTACCATTGGACTGAGCACTCATAATTTGAGATGCAAATTCTAGTAAATTGGCCTCAGATCTACCCATCCTTTCTGCTGACATTGTCCCTGTCTTAGCTGAAGCCCTCAGCTTCTCCTGACTCATTTATTGCAATAGGGCCTGCCCTTCCTTCCTCCACCCTTATTTTTCTAAAACAAAATCTGACTGTCCTGCCACTGCTTAAAATTCTACAATGGTTCCCCACTGCCTGCCCAGTAAGGTCCCCCAGCGTGACCTTCATTATCTGATCAACGTCTCCTGCAGGAACTCCAACACCCCTCAAATGCTTCAAACACAGAAAATGTCTTTGCCATCAATTGTTCTCTTTCAAGTCTGAAATTTCCCTCAGGTTAAAATACCCTCTCTGCATGTCTCTTTATGGCTAACTCTGACATAAAGATTCAGCTAAAATATCACCTTTCCCAGGAAGCCTCCCCAAGTCCTCCTGGAGGTAGGCTAGATATTCCCACAGCCCCTGAGTTGCCTCAATCACTATCAACCTAGCTGTTTCCTTTTCTAAGCTAAGAACACTTCAAGGGTAAGGACCATACCTTCAACCCTAGCACTCAGACTATGCCTTGGCTCAAAGCAGGTACCCTGTATGGTTTGTTGAATGAAAAATAAAAATCACAGAATCACAGAGTCAAAGACTATCAAAGTTGGAAGGAAAAGTAACAACCATCCAGTAAAAACCCTCAGTCAGTTTTTGAATCTGCTCCAGTTGTCATCAAGCTCTATTTGTACTCTTCCTATGACAAGGAGCTCACTACCCCCAATAGTAGTTCCTATCTTTAGATAGCTAATGACTGAATACATATTTTTATTAAATGGGAAAAGAGGAAGCCCATAGGATGGAAACAAGAGAGCTTATTTTCATCATACAAAGATTTATTCTTTCTCCCTGAACGAGGCTGCACAGTATAAACCTTAAGACTTCAATGTAAAACAAGTCTATATGTGGCAAACTACTTGACTTGTTCAGAAGTCTACTCATTGAGGAAACTGACAATGTCAGTCAAAGGTAAGAGTTGTCCTAGTGGTTGGTGAGGACACAGTATTGGTGGGGCCAGGAAGACACTTCCATGCTGGGTGATGGTGCTTGGAACCTCACAGCTCTCACCTGCAACCCATTTAAGACTATCAACCATGTAACCTCTCACACAGCCTGGTTGGGCATTGACCTCTCCCAGCCCGGTTGTTCCCTTTACCCAGTGACCCATAGCAGGGATGGCAAATACCTGGTATGTCTTCACTATATTCTCTACTCCTGTGACCATGACAGATATTATGAATCAATCACAAAGACGCTTTTCCACTGGGTCTGAACATAGCCTCAGGATCCTTCTCAACACAGATTTCTAAGCAGCAATAGCTAATCCATCATACAGAAGAGATGAAACATGCATGCCAACATGTTTCTCTAAGTCATGAAATTCCCTAAGTCAATCTTTACAAGGGGAGAGACCTGGCATACAAAAGGAGGCCTTTTATAGCTCAAGATGTTTAAGGAGACTGCCTTGTTTATAGGACTATCGTCCTCCTGATCGTTATTATGGAATTCAAGAATCTTGAGAGGGAAATGACTTCACAGCTCGTATTAGCCAAATCCCCATCTACCCTCGAACCCCTTCTGCACATCCTGAGCTAGCGGGGCCTGTGATCTATGGGTCATTCCTAGTGACAGCACTTACTACCTCTCCACACAGCCCCTGGTTAACCCCAAGTGCTTCCCCTTGTTACAGAAGCCTTTTTCAAACGGGCGGCACTCTGTCTTCCTCTGGCCAGCTAGTTCATTTCTACACATTGGGCTTCTACTGAACAAATCCCTTTTGCTGACAAAATTATCTCAGAATTCCTTAGCATGGGTTCAAGGCCTTGTTAAACTGGCCTGACCTACCTTAAATCTTGGAATTATCAAATGTGAAGGTTGAAAAAGACACAGGCTGAAGCCAACCCTGTTGGATCTTTTTACTAAGAGACTGATTTACGTAAAGGCAGTAGGCTTTCCACGATGCCCGTGCATCTCTCCAGATTAATATCTTCCCTGGGAGCAGACCAAAGAGAGGGGTCTGGAGCAGGAAGCCAGACTGTGTTGGAAATATATCAAAAGAGCGCATGCTGGGAGGCAGCCTGAGGTAGTAAGGCAATGGGCCAGCAGGAGAGTCTTACATCACAGATGTGCCCTGGGGCCAGGTAGGAGGCCCATCAGTGCTGCTTGGGGTCTCTGCGTGACCCTCAGCCAGTTCTAACGGCTCACTGTTAATCCTGTACCCTGGGAGTTTAATTCTGGGCCACAGTGCCCTCAAACCGCTTTGCCAGATCCTCCCCTTCAGACATGCTTTTCTGGCTTGAGGTCAGGACAGTCTAAACTTTGGGCATTTTCCTCCCATCCAGGGCTCCCCACCTCCTTCCTGCTCTTCACTATAGCTATACGGCACCCACAGGAGAAACCTGCCTGCTGTCCCGGTCTCCACCTTATTTCATTTGTAGTGACACCAGTTTATGACACTTCACAGATCACCACCTTAAACACCAGTCTCAATGAGTGCTGATGCCTAGTGTCAGGTTTCTAACTCATGGAAGAGGAAGTGCTAAGTTCACTTCCTGGGATACGTTCAGAGAGGAAGTGAAGAGGGCCCTGAGGAGCAGACCTTAACATTTTGGGGGTGTAGGCCAGCCCGGAGCACCAGAGCCGCTGGGCCCCCTCGTGTGCTCTGACTGCCATGCTGGCAAGGTGCCTTCTGTGTCCACAGGTGTCTTGGCCACTGCTCTCTGGGCCAATGGGGAGACAAGGGACACTGGGGTGAGGGAGGCACTTACCCACAAAGTACGCCAGCAGGATGACGAGCGTGGCTGAGATGACGATGGCGCTCAGGGCTGCGCACTTCCAGTTACAGTACTTGGAGGGCTTCTTGAGGTTGAAGGCTGGCCGGGCAAAGGTGCTGCGAGGCAGGGGCCGGGGTGGAGGGGAGTACACCGTGCTGGACGTCAGAGGGTACCCTGGCGACGTGGTGCAGAAGAGCGGGGAGGTGCCTCCGGGCTTGAAGAGGAAGTGCCTGGGGAGGAGAGAAGCCAGAGGGCATCAGGGTCTGCCAGCTCCCCGGGGACCCGGATCCACCTGGAGGACAGAGGCAGCAGGAGAAGAGGCATGCAGAGGACCTAGAGAGAGAGTCACCACAGAGAAGACGGAGGGACTGGAAGAAGGAAAATCATGTACCAGACCACAAAACAGAGCACACGAAGACACGCTTCCACGGAACACGGATGGGACAGCCCCTACCCAAGAGGAAAACCACCCAAGCCAAGGCAGACTGTGTTACCTACTCAACAGAAGGCTGGGTGTTGAGATCCTTTTCCTGGGAAGGGATGGGGCTAGAAATGCTGTTTGTTGGGGAATAAACTAATTGTTCTCCAAAATTACTGCAGTAACTTGGAAAGTGTCTAAAATCTTGTTCTGTCCCCTAGAGGTAATGAAATCTATATTTTTTTCTTCTCTCTGCAATACCTATTTTGCTAGTACATCTTGGTGAGAAAATGGAATACCATTCTTTTGAAAGGGGGCTCTGGAAATGTGAGAACCAAGAAACCACCACTAAGTTCTGCTGTTGTCAAGAGTCCCATAGTGGCTGTGACACAGCCAACGGCAGCCAATGCCTTCGAAGCACTCAGCTCAGAAGCCAGCCTGCTGCCTTCCAAGCGCCCGGTAGAAGCTCTGTGGGAGGACAGATGGCCTAGCCACAGTCTCAAGGCAGTGTGGACACGGCCAAAGCACATGGTTGTGGCTAAACTAGGTGCGAGGAACTCCTCCATAGCTTGGCTTTAACCATGGCCGTGAGAGGACTTGTACCCAGCCCAGGCAGCGGGGTGCATTGGTTGCACCGCATCTCCCAAGTCTCAGGGTCAAGGGTAAATAAATCTTTGGGGTAATCTCACACCCCGCTATGCAAGGTGCCTCAGGCTGCAGAATTCATACTCAGGGCCAGAATACAAATAACACAAGGCCTGTGCTGCATAAAATATGCTACTTGAGATGGCTTTCAAAATGGCAGAGGCAGCCAATGAGATGCCGAGAGCTGCATATTAACAAGACTGCTGTTAATATGCTGGGGGACTGGGTATTCCAAGGACAAACTCTTGCAATTTGAACGTGGACTTGGGAATGGGCATGCAACATGGCATCATCACTTCCCCGGGAGATCCCAGGGAAAGGTCTCAGGGTCCGCATGCAAGTGCAGGAGCCGCAGGGAGAGCACACGAGGAGAGTAAGAGCATGGGGATGTCACCTACCCGTCACTGTAAGCCCCATCATGGCGGGAGGCGCTGAGAATGTCCATCTCAATGAGGTTGTCCTGCAATGTCCCTAGGTATGGCTGCTTGCCTAGGTTTCTACGCACACATGGAGACATGAATGAAGCAATGAGTCATGCATCGATGAAGGGGGATAGTAGAGAAACACACACAGCAGCTGTCTGGTGCAGCTGTGCATGAGACCAGCGGGGCAGTTTCCAGGCGATGGGTCTGGGTGCAAGCCACATGTGCAAGGGGTCTGCCTGGCAGAGAGCATCCGGAGGGAGCATTCTCGATACAAACCAGAATACCTGGCCGTTGTGTGAATCCAATCCCAACTCTCGCTGATGAAGACTGCTTCTGTCTCAGGCACTGAGCTAGGCATGTGATATCCATTTATCTCAAATCTCCAAAATAGGCTATGCAAGAAAGGCAGTATTATCCCTATCCTACAGAAGAGGAGACTGAGGAGCGGGGAGGTAACATGACTTGCCAAAGTTACCAGCTAGCAAGGTTCAAGGCAGGGGTTTGAGCTCAGGTTTATCTGGCTGCAAAGCCTGTGCTTTCCCCTCTACTTGGTATCACCTAACTCTGCAGACACAACAGCCACAGACACTCACATGGCCTCTCCAAAGAAAAAAGAAAGACAAGCAGGTTGGGCCATTTTCTTCGATAGCCACGGTTCTCAAACTTGAGCCAATATCAGAAACACCCGGAGAGCTGTGCTTTACTGGGGCCCACCCCCAGAGATTCAGAGACAGTAGGTGGGAGGGGGCCTGAGAATATGCATTTCTTGGAAGCCCCCAAATGGATGCTGACAATAGTCAGAGTGCCATGGTCCTTTAGCAGTGCAGGGACCTCCA
This sequence comes from Saccopteryx bilineata, assembly GCF_036850765.1. Lineage (NCBI taxonomy): Eukaryota > Metazoa > Chordata > Mammalia > Chiroptera > Emballonuridae > Saccopteryx > Saccopteryx bilineata. Next base: position 341,951,293 of record NC_089490.1, on the reverse strand, counting down.
GGATGACTGATTGGTGAAGATGGCACCCCACTGAAGACAGAGGAGGGGCTCTTTTGTTCCCCCCAAGTGTACCGAGGACAGCGCAGCGTTCTGTGACTTGACCCATTTCAAACCCGGAAGGTAGACACACTAGCCTGCCCTGGTCTCGACCACGCCTGCCGAGTGGCATCATTCACACTTGAGTGCCCTAGATCCTGTTTACAGACATCGTCAGGATTGCCGCCATCTCATTTGAAAGCCCCAGAGTGAGGCATTTCGAACAAGCCGGTGGTGGCGCCTGCCTGTGGTGTGCACGCGAGGGAAGAAATGAGTCCAGAAAGCTGACTTTTGGGTTCATCCCTGCCAGGGGCCTTCCTTCTAACTTTGACCAGGTCTTGAGAACCAGAAAACCCCAAGTCAAGTCCCTTTTCTGCCACTTTCTTGCTGTGTGACTTTCTGTAAAAATGTCAACTGCTTCTAATTGAGTATGCCCTTCCTCTGTAAGACGGGGATAATGATGACTGAACTTACAAAGTCATTAGAGAACCAAATGAGTAATTGTGAAATAATTTTAAGGGCTGAACCAATATTGTAGAAATATTAAGGTTGACTATAAGAGCTGCTCGCTACCCTACATCTGTCATGTCCGATTCACTGTTCCGGAGCTCTGCAATGATTATCTGATGTAAATCCTATTCCTCACAACAACCCTACAAAGTCAGTACCATCATCTTCAGTTTGTAGGCTGGCAACGCCAGGCTGGGAGAGATGACATTTCTAAGGTCCTATCACAGAGTCAGCAAGCAGCAGAATCGGAATGGAACCTCCATTTGTCTGACCCCAGAGATCAACCTCTTTGCTCATAACCTCGTGGCCCTGCCCAGCCTCTGGCTCTGCCCCCTGGCTGGCTTCACAGACCAGACTGAGCAGGGGCTGTAGGTACGTACTACATGAACACTCCTAGGGACAGTGAGAGCACAAGACAACACTGTCTGGCAGCTGGGGCCACTACTGCCATGGTGGTGAGGACCTCCCCTTCTGGTAAGTCCTGAAGCCTGCCTGGCAGGGTGTTCTAGTGATGTTCAGGGAACCCAGGAGACTAGGAGAATGTGAGGGGTTGGAAGTCAGTCTGCGTGATCTCATGGCACAGTGAGAGGCACACAGTTCCGTGGGGTCAGACAGGTAGATCTCAGCTCCATCCTTCACTGGCGCTCGGGCAGGTGAGTTGATCTCAGATCTCAATGAACAGTAATAAACTGGATAAGCACTCTCCTTACAGAAGCTAAAGTGTCATTTGGATCATGTCACTCTCTGCTCTCAACCCTCTACTGGCTCCACAAGAATAAAACCATAGTCCTCATCAGGACACTGAAGATCTTGCAAGATCTGACTTCATGCCACGTCTCCAACTTTGATTTCTGTGCTACACACACACCAGCCTTCCTGCAGTTACTCCGCAAGCTGAGCCTTTGCTGTCGGCTGCCTGACTTGCCTCCCCCCAGACGTCTGCCTGGATCGTTCCTTCCCCTCTCACCCGGACTATAACAGCTCCACCCTGCTCCTCCCCAGAACCCCTGGCCTCTGGCGCTGCTTCAGCTTCCCTCACGGAACCAGACACACATCATTCATATATTCTTACTCTGTTATTTTTTCCTAACGCAACTTAAGTTCCATGAGGATAGAAATCTTACCTGTCTTGTTCTCGGCCCAAGTGCTCAGAGTCCAGAAGAGCACCTGGAACGTGGCAGTCAGCACTCAATAACTATTTGCTGAAAACTGTGAATGTCAGGGTATAAAAAGGGAAGCCCTTCTGCCACCTTGCAGGCATGCAGTTGGTATGTAATCGAGGGCAGCACAGGTGATGCTGTATTATTATTTTCTCTACTCCCTGCAGTTCAGGGAGGAATGTTCAGTCTTCCTACAGTCCATATGCCAAGTCTCAGCAGGCCCTTATAGCCACAGCCCATGGGACCCGGGGCCCAGTTCCTGCCGCCTCCCTGGGCCTGAGGCTGGCTGCCTGGCACATCCTGGCAAACACCTGGAGTCTGGCCGGCACCACTATGCTAGGACAGTGCTTTCTGTGCGTCAAATCTATACCTTAAAACCCACCGGAAACAAAATAATATATTCAGAGAAAAAAAAAAAGACATAAAGAATAAAGATAAAAATATTAACAGGGGGGATTTTCCAGTGTTTGGATCAAGAGTGATTTTTATTTTTACTTTTATAATTTGCAAAGAAATGGGTATTTAAAAAGAGAGAGAACAGTTATTTGAAAAGTCTGGATCTATCAGGACAGGGTTCAGGCAGTGCGACAGATCGAGGGCTTCCTAGAGCGCTGGAGCACAAGACGGCCGCGCAGGGTCCACACGCATGCCAGTCTGGGGGCCCAGGAGCACCTGCTGGAAAGCTGCCCATTCAGAACGCTACCACTCTTTACCCTTATCCTGTACTTTTAAAACTTAGCCCTGGGCCAAATTATTAGGCCTCATTTGATGGATGATGAAATTGAGGCCCAGAGAGATATATGTCCTGTTCTCATGCACACAGCAAATCAGCTGCAACTAAAACCTGTGTTCCAATATGACTTCTGACTCCCAGTTTAAGGCCCCCACTAAATTTCCTGTCCACCTCCCACTCCCAACACCCTGGGCCTCCCACTCTTCTGGAAAACAAAGGGCAGAAGGATTTCCTGGTAGGGACCCCGAGTTGCTGAGCCCTCCTTGGGCCACAGTCTTGGAGGGTCTCCAGCTCACTGCTGCTGGAAGTCAGGCCTGAATACTGGATTCACTTGATCCTCACACTGGTGAGTGCTGTTACCTCATTCTACAGATATGGAAACCGAGGCCCAGATAGGTTAAGTGACTGTTCAAAATCAGACAACAATGACAACAGTTAGAGAAGGGACTGAAACCCAGATCTCTCTGATCTCAAGCCCCAAGCTGCTTCTCGGGCAGGGCTTACTGAGTACGTGGAGAAGGACCTGCAGCCCAGGGCTGTGCTGCTTTTAACCTTTCCTTAGAGGAGGGAGGCGACACACTCCCCTTTAACCTGAAGGGAGGCCGTGGGCTAGTCCCTAAATTGCCTGAAGGGGGTTTCTAGTTGCATTTCTGTTAACCAGGGCAGGCTGAGCTCACCACCCAGGGGAAGAACAAATTGCTTTTGGAAAGGGACTGGCCAGGAAGTTGCAGTGGACAGTTCTCCGCTACTGCCCTGCTCAACAGCCCACCCCCTCACAATGAGCCTGCTGTCCTGGACTGTGTTTCTGCCCACAGAGCCCTGGGACAGCCACCAGTAGAGCGGGACAGGTTGGGATCACACCACACATTTCTGCAGCTGAGACTCCCCAGGTGTACAGGGTGTCAGAGACTCGGCCAAGACTACACAAAGACATCTGAATAAATGAATGAACAAAGAAACAAGTCATGAAGCAAGTCTTCCAGGCCACAGTGATCCTTTTGAAAGGCCAATCCTGCAACATTACTCCCTTATTTAAAAAGAGGTTGATAACTACTCATCCCGCTTCTACCTTCCTCAGGCTCCATGCCCAGCAGAAAAGTGCAACCTCTTTTTCATGTAACTCGAGGCCCTCCGTTGCTGTCCCTGTTTAACCTCATGTCCACGAGGCCTCCGGTGCTCCTTCATCTCACTCTTAGTCATCTCTTCAAAATACTAAGCTCTCTCTTGGCTCCCTGCCTTTGCACAACTGTCCCTCATCTCAGAATTCCTCCCCCCCTGTAAATTCCTCTGAATGCTAACTTTGAGCACCAGGTGACATTGGACAATGGTCAGGAGCATGCACTCTGGAGCTATCCAGCCTCGTTATGAATCCTGGTCCTGCCACTTACTGGCTGTGCTTCCTTCAGCAAGTTACTTAACTTTTCTGTGCCTCAGATTCTCCATCTCTAAAGTGGATGACAATAAGACTGCCTACCTGTGCAGAAAAGAGTCAAGACAGTGGTCCTGACTGCTATCCTTTCAAAGACCTGCTTATAAGGTTGGCCCTTGGCTGGTATCTAGAAACTTAGGTTTCAGGTAGGTTCCTGCCATTAACTGATAACACTGGCTGATTCACTGTGCCTAAATGAGTTGTACAATCAGTATGACTTCTGCCATGCAGAACACCTGCTTTCCTGCTGGGAGTCTGGAATTTGGGTTCTTGCCAGGCAGAAGGCGCCTATGTGACCAGCCCCAGTAAAAATCCGGGGCACTGAGTCTGTATTCCTCATTTGGAAGCTCATTAGAGCATCCAAAAGGGCTCTGTGAGTGTTCGTTATGATTGTTACTTGATGTCCAAGCAGAGGGAGCTGATCCCACTTTTGACCATGGAGTCCTTCCGGACAGAGCATTATCCCGAATGCCTGTCCCATTCATTCACTTTCGGCTCTGACTCTTTCACTGGACATGAGCTTCTTACATGGTTTATGTGCCTTATGCATGTCTGTGACTAAATCACCAACTGGCAGGGATGACTGTCCATCCCAACTCCTTGCAATGCTCAGGGTTGGCTTGGTCCACCAGAAGTTCTTTTGTGCCATTCGGGGAATCATACCAGGACTGTGTTGAAGACCACGAGGATCTCCTCCCATCCCTGAGGGTGGGCAGAGCTGTTCCTCAAACTGAACATGACCCTAAAGTGGGCCTTCGGCTCCCAAACCAGGCCTGAGGTCTGGCAGCCTCCTGCTCTGGTTTTCCCTTCCCCCAACAGGAGCCTGACGGGTTATTAATCAGATAGTCCCTGGGAAATCAATTAGTGTCTGCTGCTGCAGAGTGTGAAGGAAGTGGGTCAGGGGACAGGGGACCCTGAATGCATGGCTTCCACCAGAATGGACTACAGATGCACCTGCAGGGCTTAGAGACGTCTGACCCCAGCTCTAGGGAGCACTGGTAGGCCCAGCCTCCTCGCTGGGGGCTCAGTTACCCTCAGGGAGTGTCACAGTCAGAGAGCGCAGAGAAAGGAGTGGGTTACCCACATCCTCTCTCTCCTCTGTCCTTCTGCTAGCCTTTGTTTTCCTGCCAGTATAGATCTTAAAATCCCTTCTGGTCATCCAACTGATATTTTCTCAGCTATTTATTTTAGTCTCTCAACAGAGACTCACTTGACCATTAGGAAAAGGCCTGGGACTGTTTCTCTGGTGTCAGGAGGCTCCCTACTCCGGCGGGGCTTGGCGGAGCTGTTTAGGGCAACTACCTCAAATAGACCCTGCTCTCTCGGGCGTCCTGACCTCTGCTCAGACTGTGCCTCTCAGGCCTTCCCCCTCTCCTGCTCCACCTGGGAAGTCCTGCTCACTCTTCAAAACCCAGTCACACAACTCCAGGTCCCCTGGGAAGCCTTCCCTTTGTTCCACTTAAGTCTCAGGTGAGTATATTTATTCATTCCTGTGTTCCATCATTCATGTATTTCACTTATGTATTAATATTTATATTTATCATATCAGGATGCAAGTCCTGTGCTATGTGCTAGAGATCCCAAGGCAATTAAAACATACATTCTCTGCACTTACCTCTATCAGCACCTATCCTACTGCAAAAGTCTGTTCTCTAAAATGTCTCACCTGTTAGGCATACAGTAGGCATTCAGTGAATATTTACTGACTAATAAAGTACTATGTAATAAATAGTTGAGCAGGCCCTGGCCGGTTGGCTCAGTGGTAGAGCATCGGCCTGGCGTGCGGGAGTCCTGAGTTTGATTCCCGGCCAGGGCACACAGGAGAAGCGCCTGTCTGCTTCTCCACCCCTCCCCCTCTCCTTCCTCTCTGTCTCTCTCTTCCCCTCCCACAGCCGGGGCTCCACTGGAGCGGCGTTTGCCTGGGCGCTGAGGATGGCTCTGTAGCCTCTGCCTCAGACGCTAGAATAGCTTTGATTGCGGCAGAGCGATGCTCCAAGATGGGCAGAGCATCGCCCCCTGGTGGGCGTGCCGGGTGGATCCCAGTCGGGCGCATGCGGGAGTCTGTCTGACTGCCTCCCCGTTTCCAACTTCAGAGAAATACAGAAAAGAAAAAAATAGTTGAGCACTTACTGTATGCTAAGACATTTTCAGACATAGGTAACTACCCTTTGTATTTGCTACAAGAGCTTTATGAGGCATGATGGTAGATCGGTGTCTAAAAATTCTCAGGCACATCTCCCTTTGAGGAGTAAGCTCTGTTGTCCCTCCCCTTGAAGTTGGCTGGCCTATGACTACCTTTACCAAGAGAATATGACAGAAGTGACACTATGCCAGTTTCAAACAGGCCAAGCCTTAGAAGGATCAACGACTTCAGTTTCTCAGTGCCATGGAGCCCTGAGCCACTGAGTATGAGGTACAACTCCCTGCTGGGAACACTGTGTGGAGAGGTCCCGAGATTACATCAGAGGGAGAGGGGTCCCACTGAGCTGGCATTCCAGCTGTCTCCCCCAAGGTGTCGTGTCTGGCATGTGAGTGAAGCCATCTTGGATCCCTCAGACTGGCCCGGCCGACTGCTCGGCACCACTGACTGCCCTCAGGTGACACCAGATGATGCAGAAAACTCGCCCAGCGGACCGCTTCCTGAGATCCTGACTCACACTGGGAAGTATAATTAACTGGTGGGTTTTTAAGCCACTAAGTTTTGGACCAGTTTTTTATGTGACAATAGACATTCAGAATAGGAAGCTACTAATATTTTCTTCCTTTTTAAAAGGGAAAAATGGAAGCTTTAGGTTCACAACTAGTGAGCACTGGGGTAGGGTTTGAGTTGAGCTGTGTCTGACCTTAAGCCTGAACTTTGAACAACTTGCTATAGTGAATGAACCATCACTTATGTCCTCACAACATAAGGGCCAAACTCACTTCTCCAAAGTAGAGAAGAGGTATAACCTTCTATTTCCTTTCAACTCCTCTGATGAATAGGGGCTTAATAAATATTTTTTGAGTGACTTTTTTCTTCACAGTGTTGATATGGGAAGTAAATACACGTGGAAAAAAAGCAAATAGCTTTTATAGTATCTCTTCAATGCCAAACACTGTCGTGGGTGCTTCTCACATGATATTCCATTTATTTCCTCTGAACCTGAGAGGCATGCGTTCTTATCCCAATGTACAGGTGAGGAAATCAAGGTTTAGAGATGTTAAAGAACTTGCCCATCTAGTTAAATTTTAAAGCCAAGATAGGGATCCAGGTCCATCTGACTCTAAAGCCCATGTTCTACCTACCTCACCAACCTGGTCAAAATTACTTTTGATTCTATCTGCTAGACTTGACACTGATCTCTCTCTCTCTCTCTCTCTCTCTCTTTTTTTTTTTTTGACACTGATCTCTCTTAAACTACGCCCTGCTGGTTTGTGCCATCAACCAGTGAAAGTCAGTATTAAGATTCAGAATTCTGACTGTGTCTGCCATTATATTAGGCATGTCTCCCAGTTTTAGGCCATCTTTAGAGGTCACAGAAGTCTATCTCAAACATTTCATCTGGGTTTCAAAAATAAGTAGACTGGACTTGGCCAGTTAGCTAAGTTGGTTAGAACTTCGTCTTGATATGCCAAGGTTGCAGGTTTGATCCCTAATCAGGGCACATACAAGAACCAACCAATAAGTGCATAAATAGGTGGAACAATCATCAATGTTTCCCTCTCTCTCTCCCTTCCTTTCTCTCTGTAAAATCAATCAAAAAGAATAAGTAGGATTTTGCTAGACCAAGAAATGAAGAGGAGGGCAACTCTGGCAGAGCACTGTGCAAAGGCACCACAGCGTGAAGGGAATGAGGAACTGGGGGAAAGCTGAGAGACGTATGTGGACACTTACATACACATCGTATGATGAATATGATGTATATAATTATGCTTAGGTATGGATACATATAAAATGGTGTACATGAGTATATGAAAACATGTTAACAGTGGTTATCATTTGGTGGTAGATATGAGTGATTTTCTTTTCTTGCTTATTTCCATTTTCTAACTTGTTTTACAGAACACTTATTACTTGAGTAATAAAAAATAAGGGAAAAAATAAAAGTTCTACATGGTTTGAGCAATGGCTGTGGGAGGACAGAGGGTCAGAAAGGCAGATGAGGATCATCTGTCTGCTAAGGCAGGAGAGATAAGTGGGAACCACCTTCACATCTCAAACTACTCATCAGGAAAACGCCCTTGCTGCTTATCTTCTATCTTCTGTTCCCTTGGAAACCCTAGAACAGGGGTCGGGAACCTATGGCTTGCAAGCCAGATGTAGCTCTTTTGATGGCTGCATCTGGCTCACAGACAAATCTTTAATAAAAAAAAATAATAACGTTAAAAATATAAAACACTCTCATGTATTACAATCAATTCATTTCCTACTGCTCATGTTCATGGTTGCGGGTGGCTGGAGCCAATCACAGCTGTCCTCCGGGACAACACCAAATTTTTTTTGGATAATGCATAACATACACAGGTCATTATATGGCTCTCATGGAATTACATTTTAAAATATGTGGTGTTCATGGCTCTCTCAGCCAAAAAGTTTCCTGACCCCTGCCCTAGAGGATCACCTATTTTCATCCTAACGGGTAAAAATGAACATCGAAGCAAAGGGCGTGGCTACCATGTTCCATGCAGAGAATCAGAACCATCGATTATTCATGGGCTTCTTTCAGCCACGTGCACTCCTTCAGTAAGCACACTGGAAATAATGGAGATCTGATTGAGCTACTCTGGGTGGGATGACATACAATCATCCAGTTCAGTCACTGAGGAGGGCAAAGGAGGCATACAAAGAAAAGTCACACATGATTTTAAAGTATGTCAACAAAAATAATATCAATTAAGAGACTGAAGGTGGGGCAGATTGAGCTTTCTCTCTGAGAAACAGGCTTTTGTAAAAATGATTTTACAGGATTAAAGGGGCACAAAAGGATGTTCATTTTTCCTTCATGGGATCCCACGTGCTCAATGTGCAACCATCAGAGTCATAGACCAGCCAGAGTCAGATGGGCACACTTCCCACATACAGATTAATTTCCCTTCCTGAATGCGGTATGATTTTGTGCCTTCCACAGATAAGGAGCAGGCGTATGAGATAATAACCTCTATGTTTCCCAGTACTTTGAGAACTAGGGTAGAAGATTAAGAGGTTCTAATCATGCCAGTCTGGGATACTTTATCTCCAGTGTAGAGAAAGCAGGGAAAGGCTAGGTCTCCCAAAGTCAACAGTGTTTATCTCAGAGGGGAAGGTGTCTGGGTAAATCTAAGTTTAATTTTTAAATTTTTCTGCATTTTCTCCAGTGAGTTTTTATAACCATAAAAAATTTTTTTTTTCAATTTTGGAAAAATACTGGCTAACCAGAGGGAACGAGGGCAGCTTCAGAACTAAACCTGACTGAAGGGAGCAGGCCACCAGGCTCGAAGGAGGGAGCCGTGGCGGAGACCAGGCCAGGAGACCTGGAGAAAGTGGCGGTAGTGTAGGGAACAGGACTGCACATGGACTCAGAGGACCTGGGTTCAAATCTTCTCTGTACATCAACTGCCTCGGTGGTCTGAGCTAGTCACTGACCCTCTCTGATGCTCATCTTCCGAAACTCAAATGGGATCACGATAATAATACCTCCTTTATAAAAGTTTCGAGGGTTACATCATCTCACAAGCATGGAAGCCCATGTAACCAAAAGCTGATGCATCAATGTTAGGGATCATTAGGACTTGGAGTATAAAGGGGATGGGGCAGCAGGACACAGTCAGGGGCGGGGACAGAACATTCACTGAGTGCCCACCACAGGCCAGGAGGGCCCCATACCGGGCTTAGGGAAGGGAGGAGGCATGGACGGGAGCCTGACCTCTGCCACACACCTGTGCTGGACACCTGCACACCCGTCAGCTGTCAGCTCTCATCTACTTTTACAACCCCCTCTCCAGCAAGCAGTATCTTCATTGTATGAACAAGGAAAGTAGGACACAGGGGGGTTCAGCAACTTGACCAAGGTCATATGTTCAGTAAGTGGCAGGGTAGACCTGGACCTGGGGGCTGTTTGATTCTCAAGTCCACGATCTTTCCGTCCTGCGTCCATCCCATGGCTCTTCTCTCTGGCAGCCAGAGAGCCGCATCCCTAAACTGTGTGCCTGACCCCAGCCTCCTGAGACCCTGGGGGCTCAGCCAGGCCGTCCTCTGTCCTCTGGCCACCACGCCACCCCTCGCGGCCTCAGCCCCGGTTCAGCCCCAGCCATCTGCCGCCCGTACCTGGTCTCCAGGGGGATGTTGCTGTTGAGTAGCCAGTTGTCCTGGGCATGGGCCGGCTCCTGTGCGCTGCCGCCGACAGGGGGCTCTCCAGAAAGCGAGTGGTCCGTAGGGGCTGGGCTGGGGTTGCTCCTCGGAGTGAAGTTGCCCCGGTTCAGGGAGTTGATGGAGGCCGCGTGGTGCTGGTTGGGAGTGTGAGCATGCGAGAGCGGAGGTGGCGGCGTCCGGAGCCGCGAGTGGTTCTGCAGGCCGCCTGGGTGATCTAGGGCACAAACGTGCGCGGTCAGCGGAGAGAACCCAGCTCCGCCGCGGCTGGAGGTCCAAAGGAGGACCGCACAGAAACTGCTGGATGAGAACTGCTAGATGGGAACTGCTGGATGGTCAACAAGCACTGACAAGTCATACATATTAGTAATGTGTTAAATAAATATTCACTCAACGGGTATTTACTGAGCAGACAAAACTCCTGTCCCCATTGAGCTTAAATCCTCGTAAGAGACACACAAAACAAGATTAAAGAAAAGACTAGCTCCCCCTGACACCAGCCTCACACTGTTTCTTTGATACACTTTTGGGGTGGTAGTTTTCAAAGTATGGTCTGGACCCAGCAGCTTCAATATCACCTGAGAATTTGTTAGAAATGAAAATCCTTGGCCCTGGCTGGTTAGCTCAGTCGGTTACAGCAGTGGTCCCCAACTCCTGGGCCGCGGACCGGTACTGGTCCGTGGGCCATTTGGTACTGGTCCGCAGAGAAAGAATAAATAACTTACATTATTTCCGTTTTATTTATATTTGTCTGAATGATGTTTTATTTTTAAAAAATGACCAGATTCCCTCTGTTACATCCGTCTAAGACTTACTCTTAACGCTTGTCTCGTAAGTTCGACAATTATATTTAAAAATACCACAGTTTTAACACCTGTCGCATACTTTTATTTTGTGCATTTATCCATCCCACCCTAAAGGCCAGTCGGTGAAAATATTTTCTGACATTAAACCGGTCCGTGGCCCAAAAAAGGTTGGGGGCCACTGGGTTAGAGCGTCATCCTGAAAAGCCAAGTTCGCAGGTTCCATCCCTGGTCACAGCACATATGGGAGGCAACCAATGAATGCACAATTAAATGCAACAACAAATGAATGTTTCTCTCCCCCCCCTCTCTCTCCATTCCTCTCTATCTCAAATAAATAAATAAATTAAATTAAATTAAATAGAAAATGAAAACGAATTCTTGGGCTCTACCCTAGACTTACTGAATCATGAATCCTTGAGTTGGGCCCAGCAATCTGATTTCACAAATCTGCAGGTGATTTTGATGGATGCTAAAATTTGGGAACCACTAATTATATACAGCAAATGAAACAAACAAGGTAAAATATATAGTTTACTGAGATGGTGATAAGTCTGAGAACACATAAAGCCAGGAAGGGGCCTAAGGCTCGTATATGTGGGGGTAATGGTGAAATTTTAGACAGACTTTTGAAATTTTAGGCTAGGTAGTCAGTGATGGACTCAGGGAGAAGGTGAACTTTGAGTAAAGGGAGTAAGCCTAATAAAAAAAATCACATGGAATATACTGAAAACCACCATTAATATTAACTGAGCATTTACTATATGCCAGGCACTATTTAGAACATTTTACATGTTTAAATTCTAATCCTCACAGCCCAATACAGAGCAGGTACTGTTTTTATCCCCATTTTACAGAGGGAATCAGAATATCTCATTTATTCCCTGCAATTACTCAATAGATATTATCACCAAATTTATAGATGAATAACTTAAGAGCAGGCAAGTAAAGTGTCCAAGAGCACATGGCTAAGTGGATGCTATTGAAAAAGACATGAAGTAAAGTTCTTAATAATGCCACAGAAGAGGCAAGTTTGAGAGGTACTACCCTCTACCTAAGCTCTGCTCACAGACAGCTGAAGATATGGGGTCAGAGGGGGGAAAGAAGTCAGGAAACTTATTTCATCCTAGATTCTGCTACGTATTAACCACATGACCGTTATTATGGACTGCATGTTTGTGTTCCCCCAGTATTCATATGTTGAAGTCCCACCCCTGAATGTGGTGGTATTTAGCAGTGGGGTCTTTAGGAGGTAATTAGGTACAGGTGAGGACCTAAGGGTAGAATCCTCATGATGAATTTAGTGCCTTTATAAGAGACCAGAGACTTAGCTCCCTCTCCTTGCACTATTTGAAAATACAGTATGTCTGCAGACTGGAAGAGGGCCCCATCGGACACCAAATCTACTGGCTACTTGATCTTGGGACTTCTCAGCCTCCAGAACTGTGAGAAATAAATATTTTTTGTTTAAACCACCCAGGCTAAGGTACTATGTCATAGCAGTCCATGCTAAAACAGAAATTGGTGTTGAGAGGTGTGGTGATACTATAACAAATATCTAAAAATGTGGAAGCAGTTTTGGAACTGGGTAATGGGTCAAGTCTGGAAGAATTTTGAGATGCATGCTAGAAAAAGCTTAGATTGCCACAAAGAGACTGTTAAACTAATTCTGGTGAGAGCTCAAAACAAAGTGGCGAGCTATGGAGAAAGCTTCCGTCTTCTTGGAGAATACACAAACATTTATGTACAAAATATTGATAGAAATAAAGACATTAAGGGCAATTCTAATGAGGCCTCAGACAAATGGGGATTGTGTTAGTAGACAATGGAGAAAAGGTGACCCCTATTATAAAGTAACTGAGCCGTGTTTATGTTCTAGTGTTTTGTGGAAGGCAGAAGTTGTAGGCAATGAAACTAGATATTAAACTGAGGAGATTTCTAAGCCAAGCATTGAAGGTGAGGCCTGGTTCTTTTTGACTGCTCATAGTAAAATACAAGAAGAGAGAAATGAATTAAAGAAGGAATTGATATGCAAAACAAAAACATAAAAACATAACATAAAGATCTGAAAAATTCTCAGCCTGTCCACATGAAAAAAAAAAAAAAGAGAGAGAGAGAGAAAGGATGTATGGAAGAAAACACCAAGGAGGTAGTTGATCAGCCATTTGATAAGGTGATTAATATGGGTTTAAATGGACTAAACAGCCACCCCAGAAGGAACAATGCCAGTGTGAAGTGAAGGGGACGGAGATAAAAGGACAGCTGGTGAACTCTTCAGATTCCATAAGACAGGATGATGAAGCGATTAGGCGGCAAACATGCACTATTCTTCAAGAAAAGGAAGGACTAACTTGAAGGTGACTCAGAGATTATCAGGGCTGCTGTCATGGTTTCAACAGGCCTAAGACTAAGACAGTCTTTGTCACTTAAACTCTTTGAGCTTCAGTTTTCTGTAAAATGGGGATGAGCTTATTCAGGGAATCACAGAGCTACAGTGATATCCAGTGAAGCAACTGATGGGAAGGAAATATTTCTAAAGTTCACAGTTTACACAGGATTCCTCTTCAATAGTTCTCCACGAGAATCCTGTATTTCCCGGAGGAGACCGAGAGTCAGTGAGTACAGGATCCAGTATTCCACAGCCTCCACTCTTGCTTGGCTCTGGAGACCACTTTCTGGAGATCATCAAGCTCAGCTAAGAGTGAGACACTATCACTGTTATGGCTATTTTTAGTGGAAGATGTATCACTTTCTGCTTTTGAGGTAAATCTGGTGGGGATGTTAAGAAGGATAGGGACAGGAAAGAAAAAAAGAAATAAAGAAACCAATTTGAGCAATCACTCCCTTCTTCTAAATTGTTACCATCAGGATGAGGCCCACATGGGGTCCACCAAGTCTTCAAAATTTGATCCACACCTCTCATTCCAGCCTCACCTCCCATCAGCTCCCTCCCCATAACCTCTATACCAGCCGCACTTTTCCACAGAGGAGGAGAGATTTGCTGAGGCAGCTCATTGGCTGAAACCTCAAATCCAATGAGGACGGTACTCAGCAACTCCACAGGATGTGATCGGTACTTCCCGAAGATGTGCCGTGCTGTGGTCCTGGTCCAGAAGGGAGCCGGCAGAACGCCCCCTGGTGGGAGGGGAGAGAACCTGGGAGCCCGCAGAGCAGGCAGAGGATCCCACTCAGAGGGCAGTCAGCCTTAGACTCGGCAGGAGGCAGGGATGTGCTGGGTCATTTGTTTTGTCTAGCTATCCTCAGGCAGCACTTTATTGGCCACATTTAGAGCCTGGGACAGAAGCCAGCAGCAGAAGTGGCCTTCTGGGATGAGAGTGTCCCCTGCTACCCGTGGCCCTTCAGTGGCTGGCTGCAGTCCAGGGAGAAGGACTGGACCACTACTACTGTCCAGTGGTTATCAGGAGGCTGCAGACAAGAGTCCCCTCTGGCCCCACACTAGGAGTCAACCTCCTCATGATATTTTAACCAACTGACATTCATAGTTTCTGCCATGAGCCCTTACTATGTGTACTTTCACAGCCTTTAACTCTTCTAATGCTCACAACAACCCCTAGGGGGCAATATTCTTATCATTCCCATTTTACAGATGAGGAAGTTGAGGTTTACAAAACTAGTGAGTGGTCCTTATTAATCCAAAGCCTGAATTCTGTCTACCAAACTATGATGCCTTTGCGTAAGTACAGATATCTGCTTGACTGTCTTAGTCCATGGCCAAAGGAAGGAAAAGATCCTCAGTACAGACAACAAGCGTCTGAGGTCTGGTTCAGGACCGGGTTGGTTCAGGACCAGGTTGCCTGAAAGCCTACAGACATTTGCCTTGTGACTAAAGGGAATGCCAGTCTCTGGCTTGATAGGAGTCCTGAAATATTTTATTTTTATTTTTTATTTTCCTTAAGTGAGAAAGTGGAGAGGCAGAGAGACAGACTCCCGTATGCACCTGACTGGGATCTACCTGGCATGCCCACTAGGTGGCAATGCTCTGCCCATCTGGGGCATTGCTCTGTTGCAGCCAGAGCCATTCTAGCACCCAGAGGCCATGAAGCCATCCTCAGCGCCCAGGGCCAACTTTGCTTCAATGGAGCCTTGGCTGCGGGAGGGGAAGAGAGAGATAGAGAGAAAAAAGAGGGGGAAGGGTGGAGAAGCAGATGGGCGCTTCTCCTGTGTGCTCTGACTGGGAATCAAAACTGGGAATTCCACATGCCAGGTCGACACTCTACCACTGAGCCAACTGGTCAGGGCCTGAAATGATATTTTAACTATAAGACCATTGGTCACAGATCTAAACACCACCCTTCTAAAAGGAAATTCTCCTAGGGGACAAAAAAGTTCCTGGTCCAAATACTCTTTATTTTTTGAAGCTCAGCTCAGTTGCACACCCTTCAGAAAGCCTTCCTTGACTTATGCTCCCTAAAGTTCTTTCTTCCTCCATTGAATACTGACAGCAGGTAGCCTGGTTCGCTCACCTTTTCCTTCTCCCCCAGAGTCTGCATGCTCTGATATGTGTAAAAATTTCCATCCCCTCTGTGCTGGTGGTCACAGGTTCCAGAATTGAGCAGATGTTTCACATAGGTTTACCAAGTGAATGGTTCATGTGAATGGCCTGGGCAGTCTGTCCAGGACGATAGAGTGTAGCTGTGTTTGCAAAATATGATAGCAGGCCACCCTGGACTCTCGAGACCAGGGCACTATGCTGGCCTTGACTTACTTGCCTGGAGTCAGAGTTCCAGATGCTTCAGCTTAGTTCTTTGTTTTCCTTCCCTCACCCCTTTCATTCCGAGAATGCTTGGAAAGGGGCCTTGATGTTTCTAGGTTCCCAGGGGAAAGGCTCTGTGTTTTAGGATTCAACTCAGCAATGGAAACTCACCCAACCCAAGAGAGACATGACTTTCTCATGGAGCAAATGTTTCCTCTGGTCTGAATGGAGTCTCCTTTCTGCTTGTATGGCCAGGAGGGAGGACGAAGGGGAGAGGCTAGAAAGGCCTTCTTTTCTCCCCTTCTTCCTCCCCAGTTTATACTCCCATCTTCACAGGGAAACTCCGAACAACCTGTTCCCCCATTCAGCATGTACTGAAGGCCTATTCTGTGCCAGCTCCTGTGAACCAGTTGCTGGGAATAACAACAGTGAACAAGCTAGAGATAGTCCAAACAAGAAACTCTCTCTGGTTTCTACTCACTAGCTGGGTGGCCTCCAGTAACTCACCTCACCTCCCTGGTCTCTGGTCTGTGTACCTGTGAAAGTGCGTACACATTCCTATGCCACTGCTTTCTGGATGATGAAAAGCGATGTCCTTTGCTCAAGTGCCAAGTACACAGTAGGCTACTGTGCCATGAGGCCCATGTGCCATTCATCTCTATATTCCCAGCAAATATTTGCAGAATGGGGGAGAGAACAGCACATGAGGTACGTAGACTTCTTGCCTGTACAAGCAATGGCTTCTCTCCTGCTACCTGAGAGTAAGCATTGGTATGTTGCAAAGCTGTGCTGTAAATTCCAGTTTGCAGATACAGCCACCAAGTTTATCTCTGAATCAAGCCCAAACATCAGTCATTTTACTGTTATATCGGACACCTCTGTCAGTAAAGGCCTCTTGCTTGTTTGAGTTTTACAAGGCTGCTTTCCCAGGAAGGTTCTTCTACCCCTACAAGTTGTTGAGTATATTTGCAGTTGCTGGTTCCCTCCAACACCTCAGACATTTTTCGTTTTATATGCACAAACATCCTAAAGACTGAATCCTCCAGGCTGCATTTCCCTGAACCAAGATCAGAGTGAGGATTCCTCAGAGCACTGGGCAGAGCAGTAGGTAATAGAAAAAGATGGCGGGAGACCTGGGCACCTGGTTTCAGATAATCCTGGGTTCAGGTTTTGGCTCTGACACTTATAAGCTGTGTGACCTTGATCAAGTTACTTAACTTCTCTGGAGCTCCGATTTTCTTATCACTAAGTGGGAATAGTGCCCACCTTACAGAATTGTTATGAGAAGTAAATGAGAATGTATGCAAGGTGCTTAGCACAGTGCCTGGAATACAGCAATTTTTAAATTATTCCTTCCATGGTTGTGATAAAGTCATGCTGACTGAATAAGTTGTAAAGTGTTAAATCATCACCATGATGGTCACTCTAATGCAGTGGTTCTCAAAATGTGCACCTAGAAGATTTCCAGGTGCACCCTATGGTATTCCAGGAAAAAAAATGTGCCTGTTGGGGACCAAAAAAACCAACAAGGTTTTTGGAGTTTAGATTTTTGGGGGACAGAGGTGTGGGGAATTGGCTGTAAACTGACAGTCTGCCCAACCCTCCACTTCACTTGCCTGGTTAGGTTGCAAAAGGCTGTTAAGCTGTGGTGCTGGATTGTTTACACTACCCCCCATGTTCCCCAGAAAGACTGGAGGCAAGTTTCTTCTATCCTTTATTTGGTGTAAAGTTAAGATGATATGTATGGTGGGGGTTTTGGATTGATGATTAAGCATAAGGAATTGTCTCTTGAAGCCTTTTGGATTTCTATAAAAGAAGAATATGTCGCAATATCTAAAAAAGCTTTGGGTCTGACCTGTGGTGGCGCAGTGGATAAAGCGTCAACCTGGAAACGCTGAGGTTGCTGGTTTAAAACACTGGCTTGCCTGGTCAAGACACATATGGGGAGTTGATGCTTCCTGCTCCTCCTCCCTTCTCTCTCTCTCTCTCTAATGAATAAATAAAAAAGCTTTGAACATTTTACTGCAATTTCCAACATCCTATTTATGTGAATTAGGATTTTCTACCCTCAACACAATTAAGAGTAAAAAGAGAGGAATTCTTCAATGTATTGACGAGAAAATGAGAGTTTGCCTTTCAAATATATGTCCAAACATTGAAGAAATCGCTAGGACACATCAGGCTCATGTTTCTCATAAACACAAGAATAAAAAAACTTAACACATTCACGCCGGGACCTGCTGAATTTACTAAACCTTACTAAGAATGTATCTAGATATATAAAAAGATAACTTTTTTGTCATTTTAAAAAATTTTTAACCCCTCTTTTTTATGTATTCTAAAAAGCATAACAAAAAATATAACATAAAAATGTATTTTAATGTCAGAATAAATTTAATTTTGTCGTATTTATTTTGTTTACCATAAAAGCACGCTTGGACTTTATATTTTTTTCTTTAATATTTGACTTCATTATTATAACATATTTCTCAGAAATTTGTATATATGATAGTGTGTCTACAATTATTTTTAGGATTTTTTTTTTGTATTTTTCTCAAGTTGGAAACGGGGAGAGACAGTCAGACAGACTCCTGCATGCGCCCGACCAGGATCCACCCGGCACGCCCACCAGGGGGCGATGCTCTGCCCACCAGGGGGCAATGCTCTGCCCATCTGGGGCGTCGATCTGTTGCAACCAGAGCCATTCTAGCGCCTGAGGCAGAGGCCACAGAGCCATCCTCAGTGCCCAGGCCAACTTTGCTCCAATGGAGCCTCGGCTGCGGGAGGGGAAGAGAGAGACAGAGAAGAAGGAGAGGGGGAGGGGTGGAGAAGCAGATGGGCGCCTCTCCTGTGTGCCCTGAAGGCCTCTCTCTCAAAAGGCTGGGAATTGAACCCAGGACTCCTGCACGCCAGGCCGACACTCTACCACTGAGCCAACCAGCCAGGTCCTACAATTATTTGTAGGATTTTAAATGCGCCCCGACTTTATAAAGTTTGAGAACCACTGCTCTAATGCCTTGACAACAGGGGTTCCAAAGCAAGAAACCTTGAGAGAGAAACAGCAGGAAAATTTTGAACAGAAATATGGTATCCTTTTATTGCAGTCGAATTCACTCTGGACAACCTGCTGGCTCCCAGGAGCCCTGGTCTCAGGAAGGTGCCTCTCGCTCAACATGCAGATCAGAAGCAAAGTGTATGGCTGCAGCTTGCCACTCAGAACTGAACACGTAGGGTCTCTGTGTCCTCTTCAAATTGAGAGCCCCTTTCTGCATTAGATAACTATGTCAGAACAAACCAAGGTACAGCTCTGTCGTGGGTTCAAGATGCACCCTAAGGAGAAGGCCCATGAGGGGTTCAATCAGTCAGCAATATTAAACAACTCTCTGTTGTGTGCAGGGACTTGAGTTTTCAGATGAAGATGAGTCCTAACCTTGACAAATTACCAGTGTCTGGGGAACAGATGTTAGAGAGAGGTATAAGAGCAGACTTGGGGGATTGCAGACCTAGGCTCAACCTTGGTTCTATCTCTTGACAAGCTACATGATTTCGGGAAAGTCACCAACTTCTCTGAGTCTCTAATTCCTCACCTATAAATTGAGCATATAATAGTGACATAAAAAAGAAAGAGGCAGAAGAGGGGCTATAGAGACCTAGAGATGAGACAAGTAAGGTTCTTGACTTTGAACTGCTCACAGTCTAATAAAGATAGTAGATATTCCAATAAATACCAATGCAAAATGGTAATTATAATGAAGTTATAATAGTTAGCATTTATTGAGGACTGCTATGTGACCAGCTCTACTATTTAATCCTTTAACCTCTTTAAAGAAGGTGCTATTGTTATTTTCCATTTTGTAGATGGGGAAACTGAGGCACAGAAAGGCTAAGCATTTTGCCCAAGATTACAAAACCATTAAGCAATGGAGCCAGAATTTGAACTTAGGCAGTCTGGTTCCAGAGTCCATGCTGTAAATGAACCATTCTTCTTTACACATACGAAGTACATCAACACAGGTAAAGTGCTTATGTTAATGCCTGTCACGGAGAGGGCACTTGACGAGTGTCAGCTACTGTGATCCTTGTTAGCCCACAGAACAGCCCCACGGAGCTCCAGGGAGCACAGAGGTGGCTGCCAGACTGACTGGGGGGTCAGGGCAGGCTGCCTGAGAAGTGACATGTGACTGTCTAAAGGGCATTTTAGACAGAGGAAGATGCGAGGTTGGGTGAGGATCCAGAGAGAGAGAGAGAGAGAGAGAGAGAGAGAGAGAGAGAGAGAGAAGGAAAGGGGGAGAGAGAGGCCTTCAGGGGCACTTCTGTAAGTAGTGTGATGGATATGAGGGGCAGTGGCAGGGGAGGTGGACATGCTGGGGGCAGGCCTGGGTGGTGGGTCCCTGGAGGTACCAAGCAAAAGAACTTTGCCAGGTGGGTGAGCGGGTCCCCTGATGGGCTTTGAGCAAGGGAGCATTTGAGGAGTATTCCTGGTGGACATGCTGAGCATGACCCAGGCAGCGGCAGACTACAAGCAGGCCCCGGACTGACTACAGACGTCTGACTGCTAGAAAGATTCCAGCGGACTATGTTGTTATTCTTTTTTAAGAGTACATTTATGAGAAAAAGGCATAAACTTCCAGAACTTTGGCTCAGGCAAAGAATTCGAATGAGTCAACAGTCCTGCGATCTAAGGCCAGGACTGGCTCCAAAAGGGGGTGCCAGGCTGGGTGCCCCTCACCCAACCCTGAAAAACAGCCAGCAGGCGCCCGAAGGTCTCCTTGCTTTGCAGTTAACAATGACCCCGGCGTGCACTGCAGTCATTAATCGGGCCCTAAAGATGGTCAGATATGAAAGATGACGGTATTTAATTATCATAGAACACAAAACTCCAGCTGCCGGAGAATGCCAAGAGAAAGAGTGATTTGGCTTCCATTAAAATGCCATCGACCACCACTGACTCGGGACGGTGATGCAGCGGTGCTGAGGGCTTAGCTAATGAACCTTGGCCTACACGACCAATTTAGAGAGGCCAGAAGGCTCTTTGTCACCAGTCCACAGCCAGAACCTGATGCTCTGACTTTTCCGTTTCAGTCCTGCCTCCTTTAAGCTGTACCATCTCAGACAATTGATTTCACCTCTGCGTTTTAGCTTCATCACCTGTCAAACGTGTACAAAAGCACCTGGCAAACTGTAGGGTTCTGTCCAGTGCTTCCAGGTAACTATCGCCATCATTATTACTGCTTCAGCCCAGCATGAATAAAAGCAGTGCAGTCCGAAACGGAACCACTGGGTCTGAGCATGAGGCTAGGGGTTGAACGAACTTTCTGTAGTTTTTTCTCTGCCCATTGAGTTCCTCTCTGAACAAATGCTTTCTGTTCACTTTAATGGCTGCTCTGTTCATTCTGTGTCATGGCCAGCATGCAGGGATTCTACATGGTGCTCGTCCTGAAACCTGGGATGGACTCACGGGGAGGGAGGTAGACTGTGGGGCTCCCCAAGGCTCCCTTCTAGTCTTGATGGGGAGTGAAAAAAGAGAGCCTGAGGTCACAGTATGGCTGCGTCCGCTTCCTCCTCCATTTAGTCAGGGCAGACCTTTGGGAGAACACCCAGACTACTAATGTGCTTTGTATTTGAGCAATAGGGGTGAGGAGATAATCGTTTTAATGCAAAGACCTCACTGTAAGGTTACAGAGGTTTTCAAACAAGCGTGTCTGGAAACATGGAAGGGGGTGTTTTCTGGTTGTTACAATGACTGGGAACAGGCATTGACAGGAGGGGCCCGGGACACCAGCCACTTGCGCCACATGGGACCCTATGATGCCCAGGGGCATGCAGTCCAGTTCGCAGTAGATTTTATTGTTTGCCTCCCCCACACCACCCCCAGTTTCAGGTCACTCTCTGCCCTTCTCTGTCCTAGGAGGCTGACCCCTAAGGGGTCACCTGGGCTCCCTTGCTCTAGACCAGTGGTCAGCAAACCCATTAGTCAACAGAGCCAAATATCAACAGTATAATGAGTGAAATTTCTTTTTGAGAGCCAAATTTTTTAAACTTAAACTATATAGGTAGGTACACTCCTTATTGAGATAGTGCCCACATGTGGTATTTTGTGGAAGAGCCACACTCAAGGGGCCAAAGGGCCACCAGGGCTCTAGACCTTCCAGACACAGTTGGCTGCTCGCTGGCACTGCAGGACACTGAGGGGGGAAGGGGAGGCTGACAGGACCCCTGGCCACCCTCTGCAGCCCCACCCCTGCGGTCCTGTTGCGGGCACTAGCTGCATCTCTGAAGGCTGCACCAGCTCAGAGTGGTCTGGGAAGCTCCCAGGAATAGCAAGAACTTGAACTGAGTGCTGAACTAAGGACAGGACGGAGTGTACAAAGGGAGGGGGCGGGGAAGGCATTCTAGGCAGGGCGCTAGGATGAATAAAGGCCCACAGGCTGAGATAAGGGCCTCATAAGGAGCAGGGGTGGACAAGGCTGGAGCCTATCTTCAAGAGCCTGGAGTGCAGGCTTGCGAGCCTGGAGCCAGAGGAGCCAGCTGGGCTCAGCCCAACTTCCAGCCTTTTAAAGCCAAGTGCTGGAGCACTCATTCATGTGAGTGAGCGAGAATCCCCAGGCTTTATTAAAATGCACATAGGATTCCTCATCTAGCAATGAATGTTCTCCTAAGGTGGGCATGGGGGAGAGGGGCACCCTGATGTCTGTGACTGAACAGTGGAGGGAAGAGCAAAGTGTCAGAGTCTCTATCAAAGAAGGGTAATCAACATTGCTCTCTGGTCCCAGGGTCATGGTAATTTACAAAGTAAGCCAAGAGCATCAAAATGTATCTGTCTGAAGCACTGTGCATGAACAACTTGGCCAGGCCACCATCTGAACCTAAAACGACCTCTCAACATATAGTCACCCAAACTTCATTCTTGTTCTTGTCCCTATCACCAAGTGCTGTGTGACATTGGGCAAGGCACTTAACCTATCTGACTCTGTTTTGATAACTGATAGATAGGAAGAAGAGGTGGTGGGAGTCCAATCCTATTCTAAAATCAAGACCTGGAATGTTTATTAATGAACCTCTGCTTGCAAAAGATACACACTGCAAGTTATGTACTGGGTTGTGCTGTGTGACTGGGCACAAAGAAGGCATGGGAGAAAGGCGTTACGGCGGTTCCTCCATCCCTTCCTGCTTCCGTTCCTTTCATAAAGGTCACTATAGTTGGCCTCATGCTTGACACTGGACACAGAGATGGATTAGACAACGTCTCTACCTGTAAAGTCTGAACAGATTGTTTGGAGAAGGCCAGCTGCAGCCACAGGGGTGGGTCTTTGTGGGTACATGGCTTTCCCCCAACTTAAAGCTCTGTCCACCTCAGGGAAGAACTTGTCCTAGAAAAGCTTTTTGGTTGTTATGTAAGTTTTCCTTCTTTCCACTGTTATCTTCTTACCCTTTTCAAAAATGGTCTGACCCATAAACTGCTCGGTCAAGTCCCAGATCAACAAAGAAACAGAGCTGACAGGTGAGGGAGGAGTGTGTGTGTGTGTGTGTGTGCGCGCGCGCACGCGCGCACACGTGGGGGTGGAATTCAGTTCAACAGGAGTGTTGGAGCAGATAAGCAGTTCATGGAAACGCAGTGGCTGCATTCATAGAGGTAAAATACTAAGAACAAGGGAGGTGACGGTCATGCTGGGCTGATTAGCTGGAGTGGGTCCAGAGGAGGGACACCTGAATTGTGGGTTATCCCACCATTGTAGAGGTTGATCCACCCCCGAGGTCTCTGGGGCTAGTTATTGATGTCCCTGGCTTCTGTGGGTGGTGAAGGGTTTAGAAACTGTGTACCTGTAGTGGCAGGCATAGGACCAATGCTGTTAGCCTGGAAACACGTGGAAAGAAGAAGGGATAAGGAAGGGCTTAAAGAAGAGTGTGTGTCTAGGAGTCTAGGTGAATGTTTTATGATTTTATGATTAGCTTTCCAAGTCTTGTTGCTTATGCCACATAATCCATAGCTCGGAAATTAAACATCCAAGTATGTGGTACAGTCGTAGTCTTACATGGCAGAACTGTTCCTAGCTTTCCTGTTAATTCACTCTGCGTCCTTGGGAATATATTCCTCAGGGAATTTCCTGGAAGGAAGATGATAGGCAGACACTACTGTTGCCTTCAAACAGCTAAAGGGAAGGAGAAGGGGCTTAGGGGAAAGAATCAGGACCAAGGCCAGGAAGTTACTTGGAGCTCCCAGCAGTTGAATTTAAGGACTCCTTCCTGTCAAGTCTACAAGGGGCTGCCTCCCCAAACAGTGAGCTCCCTGTCAATGAAGCAGAGGCTTAAATAGCTAGCCTCAACCTCCGCCCTGAACTTCAAGCCTCTGACCTTGTAACGAAATATATACAGAGCTAACCTTAATGCATCTCTGCTCCCAGTCCCCAATTCTGTCCCCTCTCCTCGGCTCCAGATAGCAACATCACTGCCAGAACCACCTACTCAGTCCATCACACCAGACCTCTGGGAGTCACCATGGCCTCCTTCCTCTTTTTCACGTTCAACAACTTAATGATGATTACCATGTACTCTAGATTCCACCTTCCAAGTCTCCGTGGGATCCTCACTGCTCTCACTGTCACTATCTGAGCTCAGGCTCTCATCCATGGACATCTAGGACAGTGTCACAGGCCACAGACTCACCCCCCTCCAATTCATCTGTCATCCATCAGCAGGAGTGAGCTTCCTAAAAGAAAACGATCATGTCACTCCCCTGCAATAAAGCCTTCAGTGGCTCCCCACTGCCCCGCTGGACGAGATCTGGCCTGAGCCCACGGCTCCAGGGCAGCTCCCACAGCTCTCCACTCCTCTCTTTAAAATGGTGCCAAGGTTAACAGGCCAATTATATGCCACTCCTGAAGCTGCTCACTGCTTGTCTCCTATCCATGGGTTTGCATGTGCTGTTTTTCTTCTCTGTGGATGGTTTCTTCACTCCTTTACCTGGTTAGCTCAGATCCAGGAAGCTTTCTCTAAGCCCCACCCACAGTTTTGGTGAGAGGCTCCTCCTTTCAACTCTTCTGGCCCCCCTGCCTCACTCTGAGTTATCCTCATTTGCTGACCTATCTCTCTTCTACCACACTGTGCACTCCAAGGGCAGACATCTTATCTTAACATGTCACCGGCAGTGAGGCTAGAAGCAGGTGACTCTTTTCTTCGGGGTACATGGCAAGCTCTTTTACCCGGTACCATCACTGATTCTTGAGGGGCATGGTGTAATCTGGACATGCTGGGCACCCTGATCTTTCTTTTTAAACTTGACTTGATGATCTCCAAACTGAACAGGTTAGATGGAGGTGGGCATAAACTATATTTTTATCAACAGTTAAAGATGCCATAAAAAAAATCAAGACTATGAATCTCAAGGCTTCCACAAGCAACAGTCTACTTTGTTGAAACAGATATCAGCATTGAAGTTCAGGCCAGTTTATCAGGTCATTTTTCCTAAATCTACCCACCGCCCACCATTGCATGGACCCTGCAGGAGGCTCAGTACCAGCACATGGAAAGGTGACTTCCCATCCATCATGTCCATGTGTCTCCCCTACACGTTATATCCATCAATAATTTTGAAGAAACTGCTTTCTCTC
The DNA here is from genome assembly GCF_036850765.1 of Saccopteryx bilineata. Lineage (NCBI taxonomy): Eukaryota > Metazoa > Chordata > Mammalia > Chiroptera > Emballonuridae > Saccopteryx > Saccopteryx bilineata. The sequence continues at coordinate 341,925,975 of NC_089490.1, read as the reverse complement.
AGAAGAAACACCAACGTCCTGGAATGGAAGTGACAGGTGGCTAGAACCCACATAGCACTATTGCGCGGTGGATAAGTGCCATTACTCAGGCTCAAGCTGCCTTGGGCTCAAATCCTACCTCTTCCACTTACACACTGGCCACACTACAAATCGTTTCTGGTCTCCAGTTTCATGTCATGAACCTCATTCAAACAGCACAGTGGCCAGGAGGGTGAGTGCTGTGTCAGAAGAAACTGTGTTTGAAACCAGGCTCCACCATTTACTAGCTCTGTGGCTCTGGATAAATCTAGACTCTGAAAGCCTTTATTTCTTGATCTGTAAAATGGGGATAATGGTGCCATCTACCTCTTGGTGTTGTTTCAGGAATTTAGTGAGACAATGCATGTAGAATCCTTAACACAGTGACTGGCAAATACATAAGACTCAGATGACATTAAGCATCAATTCATTCTATCGCTTCTTAGAATTATACCTAATTACACTGCCCTAGAGCTGTAGGGTCTCCAAGGGCAGAGATCATACCCGTCCTTTCCCAGTGCTTGGTCTTCCTTGTACCTTCAGTTGTTTTTCCTTAAAGGCTACTAAGCTAATAAAGGCGTATTGAATGAAACTAAATAGAGCCCTGTCCATGCAAGATCTTTAGGTCAGGGAACCAGGAAGTTGTTGGGGGAAAGATAATTAATATTTATTGACATATGACTGTAAGCAGAGCTCTTATAAAGGTTTCCACATTTCGTCTTCAGAGCAACACTGTAAGTAAGGTAGGTCTTAATTTCCCCATTTTACAGAAAAGAAAACTAAGCCTCATAAACCTACTCATGTCTTTGTTTACAACATTTTTTTTCAACGATGGAATATTTGAGGCCCTAGCATTTGGGCCAACTTTATTCAATGTAAACATCTATCAATTTTTTAAAAATTGATTTGAAAACCAAAATACAAAAACAAGAAACCTGGCTCTGGCTGGGTTGCTCTACTGGTTACAGCACAGTCTGGACTCGTCAAGGCTACAGGTTGGATCCCTGGTCAGGGCACTTACAAGAATCCACCAATGAATGCATAAGTAAGGGGAATAACAAATCGAAGTCTCTCTCTCTCTCTCTCTTTCCCTCTCTCACTCTCTTCCTTCTTCTCCCTCTAAAATAAATAAATAAAATTAAAATAAAAAAGAAACCTGCTCATGGCCATATGACTAGGAAATGATAAAAGCAAGGCCCAATACAGATCTCTCTGCTCTTTCTCCTCCTGCTGACTCCTAGAAGCAAAAGAAGAAAACAATAAATTCTGAAGTACTTAAGCTAAGCGGGTATATTCAGCAATTAAATGCAAAAACCTCTTTGTATTTTAATGAGAGAACAACAATCCTATCAATAGTTTTGGGGACCACAAAAAGCTTTGTTTGATAACACACTGTGGTAACACCCCTGAGAAGTAGGTGTCGTTACCTCCTTTTACACAGGAGGAAACTGAGGCTCTGTAAGTCTGGGTGGCTGGCTGAGGTGGCAGAGCCCTTAAGCAGACTCCAAGCCTAGACTCTGCCGAAGGATTTCCACGCAAACGCCGTCTCTCTCACCAAAGAGCACCCATCCGACCCCAGCGAGGCAGCACAGAGGCCTCTGCTCAAGTGTTCTTTACTTTCTTCCTCCAGCCATAAAAGGCCCCTCTTAGGGGTAAAGACAGAAAGCATCCAACTCATTATACAGATCAGAGAGATGCTTTTCATCATTTATGACATGACCACATGTGAGTTTTCCTTCTGATACAAGCTCAGGAGATCTTAGGCAGGTGTTCCATCCATCAGTGTCCGTAAATCAAGTCATACTAGAAACAGATAAAAGGCATTTGTCCTCCTGAAGTCCTCTGCAAAGTGTCCAGCTCAATCCCCAGGTCACAGAAATGTAATCATAGTACTAATAACGGCCTCAAAGTATTGAAGCCTTACTGGGCGGCTAGGTATTCTGCTAAGCAATTTAATGCACTTTGTTGCCATTTCATCTACCTGAGTCCCCTGAGGCAGGTGTAAGAGGAACACAATGCCGTGTATTAGGAGTGCCTCCCCAGCGCCAGGCAGCCTGGGTCTGAATCCTGGCTCTGGTCACTTCCTAGCTGGCTGGCTTGCACTTGCTACTCGGCCCCTCTTGAGCCACACTTTCCCGACTTCAGATATGGAGATGATAGTCATGGGGTGGGGAGGATTAATGTAAAGTGCCTAACAATGCATGACACATAGCAAGTACTCACTAAACGCTATTTTTATCTCCATTTCACAGATGAGGAAACTGGCTCAGAGACACAATTTGCTCATGTTCCATAGCTACTCTGTGCCAAGACTAAAATTCAAGTGTGTCTAACTTCAATTCCCATGCTCTTGCTTGACCTGTGATGGCACAGTGGATAAAGCATTGACCTGGAATGCTGAGGACACTGGTTTGAAATCCTGTACTTGTCTAGTCAAGCCACATATAGGAATTGATGCTTCTTGCTCCTTCCTGCTTCTCTCTCTCTCTCTGCTCTCTAAAGTAAATAAAATCTTTTAAAAATCTTCCGATGATCTTAACGGTGATGACATACTTTCCACCCTTCACCTCGTCCTAGTACACAATAGGTGCTCCATAAATGGTATTATTATTATATTCAGACTTGTCAATGCCTGTTTAAGCGCTGTGCTCCCGAGTCAGTGCTCTGTCAGCTCCTGCCTCTTCTCTCGCCATGGGCGGCGTCCAGAGCAAGTCCCTGCAACAAGGGCACAGGTGGCACTAACTTTATTTCAATGCAAAAAATGTACAGCCTGTGGGCGCCACCTGGGCTCACTCCCCAAGTTAATTCTTTTCTCTCAGCTGTGGAATATTTTATTTTTCCAATTTCAAAATCTACTTATGTTAAAAGAGAGAGAGAGAGAGAGAGAGAGAGAGAGAGAGAGAAAGAAATGCAATCAGCCCAGCTCAGGTTTGCGAAACAAATAATACATCCAGCATAGAACCTTAATCAAACAGTTATATTCATAACCACAGCGATCACTGCTCCGCTTAATTTATACAGCCTGGGGCCTCCTAAAGTAAGTGTCTCCTGACGATATAGGAGGCAAGCACAGGCTCAGCGACACTCCAGAAGGGGTGTAGATCTCCAGGCCTGGCATCTTGATGAATCTGCAGCAAACCTGCCGTTGGAGGCATCTCCCCTAAGAATTCTACCCACACCCGAATGTCATATTACATTTTCTTTTTCTTTTTTTAAAAGAAGGAAAGGGAAGAAGTAAACTTTTGCCTGATGCTTCCTTTGTTTTCTGGAACAAATAAAGTAGAAAGGCCATGCTTCCTTAGTAATGTCCTGGAAAGGACAAGCGCTTCAGAGTCTGGTTGACATGGGTTTGAATCCCGACTCTGCCACTCACTAGCTGTGTGACCCAGACAGAGTACTCGACTTCTCTGAGAGCATCTATAAAATGGAGATGATATCACCTATTCACAGGCTGAAGATGGAGAGAACAGTGAGCTTCCTACAGGACCATGAACTTTGCATTCCCAATGCCTAGTACAAGTGCCACTTTATTGTAAGTCTAATACAAATGTTTATTGACTATGCCTACAATCACCTTGTGCATCATTTACTGAGTGATTACTATGTGTCAGGAACTGTGCTAAACTCTTCTAATGAGTGATTTAAATTTAAAATAAAAAGAAATTGATTCAGAGAGAGGAAGGGAGGGAGAGAGAGAGAAGGGGGAGGGGGGGAGAGAGAGCAAGACATTGATTTGTTCCATTTATTTATTCATTCACTGGTTGATTCTTATATGTGCCCTGACTAGAATGGAACCCACAGTCTTGGCACATTGGGATGACACTCCAACTAACCAAGCTATCCAGCTGCATGATCTTACTTTATCCTAAAAGCAACCATGTAATACACATATTATTAACCCCTTTCCAGCTTTGAGATAACTGAGGCTCTGAGAAGTTAGGAGACTTGTCCAGAAAAACACCACTCCTAAGAGGGAGAGCTATCTGGTGTCCAAGGTCACAGAGGCAGAGCCAGAATTCGCACCTGGGATCCGGTCCCGCCCCTCCTCCCACAGCACCACCCAACTTCCCCGACGGCAGACTGCAGGTTCTCAAGCATAGGCCCCTTTCTTTCTCCTTTTGACCTCTCTCATGTTTTGGGATTCCCTGAAGGCAACTCAGAAATCAGGGTAATACTAAAAAAAAATAGAAATCAGGGTAATACTTTAGGATATTTAGAGGGATTTTATTGTCATTTCCAGCCAACATCTGTTAAACTTTTGCTATGGGCTGTGTTTGTGTTAGTTACTGTGGCTTCCCAGGTTCTAGACTAAATAGATGAAATGAAAGTGAGAAATCTCCTGACTGAGGGAAGGGAAGGTGCCCACCCAGGTGCCCATGTGGGTTTGACTTGGCCTACTTATGCCCTGCCCATTAACCTCAGCTGGCAGGGTGGGAGTTCTGGACCCTGGTTCCAGCCCTTCCAGGATCTGTCACATAGTCCAGTCACCCCCACCTGGCTGGATCTCATTCCCTTCCTGTGTAAAAGGAGAGTGTTAGACCTGATTCGTTTTCTCAGCAAGTATTTATCAGTTATTTTCAAATTCTTCACTCCTAGAATCCTATTAATAATTCTCCTCTAATTACCCTATGTTTTTTGTTTCTCACAAGCTATATGCATTAACTAATCATCCATTGTCTTCCCAGTTGTTGATAAAATACATGTAAAATAAATGATCAGCCTGACCAGGCAGTGACGCAGTGGATAGTGTCAGACTGGGACGCAGAAGACCCAGGTTCAAAACCCCAAGGTCACCGGTTTGAGCGCGGGCTCATCTGGCTTGATCACAGGCTCACCAGCTTGAGCAAGGAGTCACTGGCTTGAGTGTGGGATCATAGACATGACCCCATGGTCACTGGCTTGAGCCCAAAGGTCTCTGGCTTGAAGCCCAAGGTCACTGGCTTGAGCAAAGGGACACTCACTCTGCTGTAGCCCCCCAGTCAAGACACATATGAGAAAGCAATCACTGAATAATTAAGGAGCTGCAATGAAGAATCAATGCCTCTCATCTCTCTCCTTTCCTGTCTGTCCCTATCTGTCCCTCTCTCTGACTCTCTCTGTTTCTGTCAAAAAAAAAGATCAGAATTTCTGATAGGACCAAGAGAATTGAGTGAATGGATCCCTAGCACCTGGCGCACTTCTGACATGAAATAGGCCCTGTATTTACTAAATGCAGTAAATGGATGGTGTTTTAGATTAAGCAGAAGAGCACTAAATGGTGGGAAAATGTGGAGTCAGAAAGACTTGGATCTAAATTCCAGCTTTCCCATTTACAAGCTGTTTGATCTTGGATAGGTCACTTAAATCTCAGCATAACTTTCCCATCTATGAAAGGAAGACAATTAAATGTATCTTGAAGGGTCATTGTAAAGTTGAACAATAATATTAACAATAAAAAATAATGGTAGCTAAGACATATATAGTGCACATTACGTGTCAGGCACTAGTCTAAATACTTCACATATATTAACCCATCTTCATAATAACTTATAAGGTAGTTACTATTATTATTCCTGTTTCATAGATGGGGAGACTGAGGTACAAGAAAGCTATCATATAACTTGCCCAAGGACCAAATTGCACAATGGAGACAAGATCCCAACTGAGGCAGTCTGGCTCCAAAGTCTGTTTTCTTACCCTTGCACTGTATTGCCTGGGCAGGTCATGCAAAGCGCCCAGCACTTGGCAGAGTACCTTCCAAGCTTAGTAAGCGGAAGCTCCAATGGCTGGCTGTGCAGCCTTCCTGCCAGGTGAGAGCATGTATTTTTCGGCTGGGTTTTCACAATATGGTAATTACTCATAGTACCCCTAGATTTACTTGATCTCTAATGGCTCAGAAACCACAGTTAGGATTGATTATGCAGTGTTGTCAGAGATTGGCTCTGCTGGTGACTGTACCCGAGGACCTTAGTGATGGGAGGGAAAATGAGGCAAATGCTGTCCATTCAGTCTCTTTTTCTGAAAGACATGGCAGGATTCCTCTTGCTCAAGGCTGTTTCTTTCCATTATGTCTTTGCTTCCTCTGTAGTGTATGTATGTGGCTTGTGTGTGTGTGGCATTTCTTCTTCTTCTTCTTCTTCTTTTTTATTAAGTGAGAAGTGAGGAGGCGGAGAGACAGACTCCTGCATGTGACCCGACTCATATCCACTTGGCAAGCCCACTGGGTGATGCTCTGCCCATCTAGGGCCGCTGCTCTGTTGCTCAGCAACAGAGCTATTTTAGCAACTGAAGTGAGGCCATGGAGCCATCCTCAGTGCTCAGGGCCAACTTACTTAAACCATTCCATTCTAGCCTGGCTGCAGGGGGGGAAGAGAGAGAGAGAGAGAGAGAGAGAGAGAGAGAGAGAGAGAGAAGAGGGAAGGAGAGGGGTGGAGAAGCATATGGTCATTTCTCCTGTGTGCCCTGCCCAGGAATTGAACCCACTTCACACACCAGGCTGATACTCTACCACTGAGCCAACTGGCCAAGGCACATTTCTTCTGATAATAAGAATTCTCTCTTATTTGGGGGATCCCTATTCTCAACCTATGAATTTGGATGGAACTGGCTTTGGGGTGGCCAATGAGAGTACCCCTTCCTCTCTGGTCAGCATGTTGGATTCAGGCAAGGGACACATGACCCCAGTCAAGTCAGTCAGAATCAATCCCAGGATTTTGCTGGTGGTGTGGGGAAAGAGTCATTCTTCCCCGGGGTTTACAGAGCCAGTAGCCTATAATCCTGGAGGGGCTCCTCTGTGATCAGATGGGAATATCGTATTTTTCGCTCTATAAGACGCACTTGACCATAAGACACACCTAGGGTTTTAAGGGGGAAAATAAGAAAAAAAATATTCTGAACCAAATAGTGTGTTAAAATATTTAATAAAATATTATATATTTTTGCTCCATAAGATGCACTGGCATTTTCCCCTCCATTTTTTTGGGGGGGGAGTGCATTTTATGGAGCAAAAAATACGGTGCCTGCATGAGAATGAGTCGGAAACAAAGAAACAACGTCAAGAGATGGAGAAAGAGGTACATGAAGACTTTATTTCAGTGCCTGGATCTGACTGCAATGATGGGAAAATGCTCTCCTGGATTTTTTAGTTATATCACCCAATTTTCTTTTCTTCAAACAAACAAACAAAAATAAAATAAAACAAACAAACAATAAAAACAGTTATAGCTGGGAGCTGGCTAACCCAGTGGTTTTCAGCCACCAGTTTGTAGACCAGTGCTGGTCTGCAGGAGTTAGCCACCCTGATGTTGTATGAAGATTACACCCACTCCCATGGCTTACTCAGCTTACAGCCCCTTTTGTAGCCCCCTCTTCAATTCATGAGGCTGAAACTCAACTGAGAGACTACAATACCACAACAAAGCTCTTCCACACCCTTCAGCTAGGCCTGGCCATACTCCACTTCGGCCCCGTGAACCTTAAATCACAAGGTATCTGCACTTGCATGCCCAGTACACTAATGTGTGTGCATGCACACACCCTCCACTGACTGTGAGCCCCTTGAGGTAACTTCGTCACCTCCATGTACCTTGTACTCAGTCCAATGCCTGCCAAATGTTTAGGTGCATATGCTCTGACATCACCAACATTTAAGCAAATGCTCACAAACATCCTCTCTAATGAAAAAAGAATGCTCCATTACTAAACAGAATGACCATTTTTACCTCAGAAGAAAATGTCTCGTAATGATCTCTGGATATTAAATAATAAGTGAACGCCCCCTTCCAGGTGGCAAACTGTGACCCGTGTGGAAATGGGAGCAGCAGCAGTGCTGAGCCTGGAGGCAGGAAGCCCACCAGGTCACAGCACCACAGCTCGGTGTCTTGTGTAAGTTCTCCTCCTCCCGCTGCATTACTCATGGACATTGTTACTAATCACACTTACATTGATTCTTTTTCTCCCCGAGGACCGACTACCTCATCCCTTGCTAATCTAATGACTGAAATTAGGTGAAAGCAGCCATCTGATACATGCTAGGCATCACCCCAGAAGGGAAGTCATCAAAGAAGATGTTACCAAAAAAAACAAGAAATCTTTTAAAGTCTCCATGCCCTTAACTGCCCATGCAAATCAGGCAGAATAAGTCCAAATGAAAAGAAATACGCTAGAGGCTGTGGCCATTACTCACGACCCTTCCTGTGGCGGGTCAACCAGAGAGGCATCTTTGTGATGGTCTGTCTTCCCTCATCAGCATATGCTGAGGCTTTTGTGTGACAGGCACTGTGCTAGGCACTGTGAAGTTTTATCATCCTCATCCTCACAAATGAGGAAACTGAGGTTTGGAGAAGGAGGTTACTCAGTTAGTGGTGGATTCAGACCTAGGACTAGCTGGGCTCTACAAGCACAGGCTCTTTCCATGTCTCCCCAGGATCTTCACCTCTCACCCAACCCCAGCCATTGGCATTGTACATTAAATGGATTGAGCAAAGCAGGGGACAGCCAGCCCTGTCAACACTGGCATGTGTGCAGTGTGTTGAATCCCCTCTGCAGCTTGGCATTACTTAGCCTCAGTGAAGAATGGGGGAGATGCCTGGGTCTGTCCTATCCGTACATCACTTGACATTGTGACCCAGCAGCTGAAGTCTACCCAGGGATTGCCATGTCACAGTGACCATGTCCAATGACAAGTAGACTATGCCCAAAGGGCCTTCAGATATACATCTCTGTTTCCTCCTCTCTAGAACTCAAAGTAGCATTTAGGAATACTTCTAAATGTCAAAAGCCTCCATAAAGATAGATAGAGTCTGACTGCTTTCTTCACACACACGGGAGGGCAGAGCTATAATTACAGACACTCCCTCTCTGGTCCTTTGTGTTTGCCTTGTCTGAGCCCATCTGTGCTGTATAGCAGGGCTGTAACCTCCACTGTCAGGCGCTGCAGGCAGGCTCCCAGGGGACCACGGCTCTCCCAGTAGACTGACGGCGAAGGGCTGGAAATGAAAGGCCTGGGGCCACGGCAGAGAGAGAGAGGTGTCAGTCCTGAAAAGCCTGATATTTGATTGGCAGCTCACAGCCATTTTTGTTCTGGGCCCATCACTGGACTGAGATTTCACACTGCCTACTTCACTCGTGGCCTCAGACTTAGTCAGGATCATGAGCACTCCCTGAGGGCCCTCAGCCTACAGACCCTTTCCTTCTCTGACCTCCAACTACAGGCTCAAGTCAACCAAATCTAACTGGTACCTCCTGTGCAGAAGGCCTTGTGACAGACACAGGGCTAGGGAGTGACAGGCATGAATACCTTCCCTGCCATCAAGGCACAGAGCCTCCTGGGGGAGACAGGCTGGGGGACAATCACTATACCCAGAGGAGATATGGAACTGCAGGCATGCAGTGTGTACATGAGCAGCGACGGAGGTGGAAGGGAGGCTCTCTTGAAAAATTGAGAGAAAGCACATAGGAGAAGGCAACGAATGCCTCCCAGATGAGAACAAGCAGCAGGCGCTCTGCAGAACGGGTCCATACCTGGTCTCGGGGGATTTTTGGAGGCCTTGAAGGATGGGTAGAATTCAATGAACATGGATAAAATACGCAGGGACAGCTTAAGTAATGGCAGGCACGCAAGCAGAAAAAGAAGGGAGTGTTGTCTGTACCATACAAAAGCCAATTAATTAAGTCCTGTCCTGATGATACCCTTATGATGCCAGTTCTTGCCACTTAACTCTCCCTGGGTTTCTGCCCAGCATCTCCAGCGAGGCCCACATGTCTACACGCTTCTTTAAATCTCTGTTTCTCCCCAGAGTCCACATAGTGCTCTGCTTGGAACAATAGCTGACTCAACTGTTTCCGACGAAACGAGGACTGCATTCCTCCATGATCAAAGAACTCTGATTGCACTGACTCGAGAGAATACCGTTTCTGAATAGTTTATCCAAAGGCAGGTTTTCATCAAAAAGAAAATCCTTTGCGTGGTGACACAAAGGCTAGACATAAGTGAATAAAACAGTGTGGAAATCCTGGTCAGCTGTGTCAAATGGTTGATCATAGTTCAGCTGGTATCCTAACCCCAAGGGCCTAGAACTTTAGCTATTGGGAAGTTAAACAAAAATGTTCCCTATGTACAAAATATAAACAGCAGCACTAGGAAGGTTCAGGAAGGAGGTAGAAAAGTCTCAGGATCAATGTCAGAGGAAGCAAGGGAGGAGGTGGCACGCAGAGTGACCGAGCGATGCCTGGCACAGAGCCGGCAGCCCGCGTCCTCAGCATCACCACCATCCTTACCGCTGTTCCTCGGACCAGAGGCATCAATCAGCTCAGCTGAGAACTTCTTTCAGTGCCTGGCATATAACAGATGCTTGACCAAAAAAAAAGTTTAAGGAAGGAATTCTCTAAAAAAATGCTAAAGAAAGAAAGGGTTGGTCTTTGCTCTCGAATGGAAGACACAGTAGTAAACACTTAAAAACTAAAGGCCTGGCCTGTGGTTGTGCAGTGGACGGAGCGTCAACCTGGGGTGCTGAGGTCGCCAGTTCAAAACCCTGGGCTTGCCTGGTCAGGGCACTTCCAACGAGGAACAAGCAAGCAATGAACAACTAACTAAAGTGAAGCAACTAGGAGTTGATACCTCTCATCACTCCCCCCCCACTGCTCTCCTCTTTCTGTAAAATCAGTTAGTAAAATTAAAACAAAAACAAAACAAGCAGAAACTAAGGGCAGGCAGCATGATGTGGTCAGGGCTAGCTTCATGGGTGCTGCAGTCACACAGGGTCCCTCACTCAGAGGACCTTCTACTTGATTTGCTGCGCTGCTGCCATCTTAAAATTCTTTAAAAACTCTGGCACTGCATCCCACAAGGTATGTAACCTGTCCTGGATACAGGAAAGAACTTTGCTACCCAACTGCCATTCTCCCTTTTTCCCAACAAGTAGTAAGAGAGTGGTCTGGGGCTGTAGTTGGCAAACTCATTAGTCAACAGAGCCAAATATCAACAGTTCAACGACTGAAATTTCTTTTGAGAGTCGAATTTTTTAAACTTAAACTATTTACATTCCTTATCGAGGTAGTGCCCACATGTGGTATTTTGTGGAAGAGCCACACTCAAGGGGCCAAAGAGCCACAAGTGGCTCGCGAGCCGCGGTTTGCCGACCCGGGGTCTGGGGAACTGATAACCACTCCCAGTGCCTGAGTGATCTGAGGGGGGCATCCCTTGGGCCAAGGAAGAGTTCAGGAATGAGCATGTGACAAAGTTCTGTCCAATGAACCTCGAGGAGAGGTTTGCTGGAAGTTTCTTGAAAAACTCCTCTTTGTTTTAATACCTGGCAATGGCAAGCCAGTCTCTCTCACCCATTAAATTAATAAGAAGTAGTATGTCTACTACACTGCTACCAGCAGCAGCCCTACAGCTACAAGGGGGAACCAGCATACCAATGATAGGGCAGGGACATGGAGTGAAGCTGGGTTTTTGCTTTTTTGGTTTTCTTTTTTTTGTGTGTGGGAGAGACAGAGAGAGTCAGAGAGAGGGACAGACAGGAAGGGAGAGAGATGAGAAACATCAATTCTTCGTTGCAGTTCCTTAGTTGTTCATTGATTGCTTTCTCATATGTGCCTTGACTGGGGGGCTACAGCAGACCGAGTGACCCCTTGCTCAAGCCAGCGACCTTGGGCTCAAGCTGGTGAGCCCTAGCTCAAACCAGATGAGCTTGCGTGCTCCAGCTGGCGACCTCTGGGTCTCAAACCTGGGTACTTCAGCATCCCAGTCCAACGCTCTATCCACTGCACCACCGCCTGGTCAGGCTGAATCTGGGTTCTTGATGATACTGTTGGTCCCTGGAGCAGCCAACCCAAATACCCTACCTTTGAGCTCCCTTTTATGTGACACAATATATGTCCCAATACTTGGCATTTTCTGTAAATTACAGCCTAAAGTATCTTAACTGACATTGAATCGACCAACTTTGTTTTAAATCCCCATTCTGCCACTTACCAACAGTATGCCTTTGGGCAAGCCCCACTTTTTCTCCTCCATTGGAAAATGAGGGCAAGTAATCACCTTTTATAAGACTGTAGTGAAGATCAGAGGAGGTAATGCTTGCGAAGATGCTAGGACAGTGCCTGGCACTTAGCAGGGGCTCGATCAGAGATAGGTATGATGATGATGATAATGTCTGGACCTAATAGATGGCTATATCTACCACTGCATTTCCTGGGGATGAGGTGGTTATGTGTTCCTAAATTTCCCAACTGTAAATAAAAGCAGCAGGAGCCTTTTTAAAAATATATATATATTTTGTATAAATAGCAATGTATAAATATACTAATAAAAAGTAAATAACTTGATAAGCAAATTCAATCACTTTGCACATTAGAGAGGCAGTTGGTGAGTTAGTTGCTCAAAAATCCAGCCATTCCCTGGTAGCTCCTCGCAGCAGGGGTTCTTCTTCACAAATGCCAGTCACAGGGTTCCCCTACACAGGCTAATGATGGCCAACCTGTGGTTTTGCAGAATTAAAAATGATTTCATAACCATTGCCATTGATACAAGCCCAAGTTTCTATTTTTATTTGGGTAACCTTCTGAATCTTAATTCTTACTCTGTGTTCTTTGTTCTTTTCAAAAATTTCAGCCTGTCTCTCTTTCTCCCCCAACAAAACAAAACAAAAAGTACCAACTGAGATGTGTGTGATTTCAGCTTAAGGGCTACACTTTGGGTGTAGCATAAATTCTCACTCATTGGTGATGGGTGATGCACAAATTCTATCCATCAGCATTTTAGCTATTTTTACTTGTTTAAAATGTGGGGGTCAGGGGTTGTGGGAAGGAGTAATTTTCCTGTTGCCCACAACTGAGAGCACTTTGTGGCTGGGCAGTTGCAAGTGAATCTTGGGAAATTCTAATTGCAAGCAGCCAGATAGATGATTTTTATCCTTCCTTAAAATGTATAGATATTTGTGGGGAAGGAAAACGCAGGAGACCTGGGGTCTATTAGCAACCGGACAAACACCTATCCAAGTGAGAGAGCTGCCTAAAGATAGCACCAGCTATGGTGGAAATATGGCAAGGATACGGATGCTTTCAAACACACTTCCATGTCAGTTTGGAAACTGTTTTCAGGAAGTTCTCTCACACTTTCTTAAGAGGAATGTTTCAGAAGGCCATTTCCCTGCCCATAGGCCTTCTATGGCTCCTTGATATCCTCAAGATAAATTCCAAGTTTCTTAGCTCAGCAGTCAAGTGTCTTTAAGATCCAGTCTCTTTACAGACTCATCCATCACCATATCCCTTATAATAAGGATCCTGTACTGGCCATGCTGACCATTTGCAATTTTTCTAAGAAGGCGAAAGGTGATCAACAACAACACCAAGAAAAAAGAAGAGATGTTTAAGAAAAGAGGTATGGTGATAGTGTGCTACTTGGCTCAGGAGCCAAAAAACAAAAACCAATCCCCAAAACCCATGTTTCACATAATCATAATGATATAAAATGACTATGTATTTAACCAAAAATGGTTATAACAATTATGCTAGTGTTGTGGGGATAGGGAAAGCCACAGAAACGATAGAGTGGGAAATTTCTCATTGCCGGAAGTCAAAAGATAATGTCTAAAACTGATAAATGAAGAAATACTAAGATAGGCACGTTAATTAGAAACAGGCAGAGCTGTCTGTTGGGGAGTGGGGCCTGGGAGTGGAGTGGGCTGGACAAGGGACTTTTTATTACAAACATTTTCCTAAAACTTAACTTTAAAAATTTTATGTACATATCTTCATGTAAAAGTAATGACATATAAAAGTTTAAAATTTTTTTGCATTGATTTGAGGCAGAGAGAGAGAGAAGCATCAACTCATTCTACTTAGTTGCTCCATTTAGTTGTACACTCATTGGCTGCTTCTTGCCTGTACCCTGACTGGGGATCGAACCCGAGACCTTGGTGCAATGGGACGAAGCTCAGTCCACTGAGAAGCCCAGCCAGGGCCTGAAAGAGTTTTTTCATAAGCCACAGAGGGATAGCTATAACACTAGGTTTGATGTTAATGTTTCACTTTGAGAAAGGACACAGTACACAGAGCTGCAGGGTGATATTTTACAGATCTCTCGCTCTCTGATGTGGCGAACACCAGTGATTGGGAGAATCACCTGGAATCCATCAATGACATGGACTTCTGCAGGCTTTGGGAATGCTGACTTGCCTGGATTTGCAGATGATGATTTTCTAGGTTTGGAGGATAAAGATTAAAATCTTTAAGATACTGTACATTTTTACTGCTTGTTATCAAGAACCGCTATTCACCAAAACATGTTGTTCCTATAAACCATTCCATTTTTTTGGTTTGTTTACAGTGCAAAATATCCAGTGAAATCTCTGCTTTTAGTCCACGTGTGAGCATGATGTTGGAATTTTTTCACATGGATTATTTTGCTGTATGCTTGGAGCTTGTTTCTGATGAATTATATGTCTGTGTGCATTGTGGCTACTAGCATAGGAATTGATTTAAAGTCAAAATAGTTTGCTAGCTGCTGTGTGCCCTTTTTTTTTTTTTTTTACTGATATACTCACTTTGTCTATGGGGATTGCATAGGAATTTGTTCCAGTTTATTTTCAAAGAAAAGAACCAATGATGTATTACTTTTTAGAAAAAAAAAACTAACAAATTTGTAAGAAAAGTAGCTGGCTCTGACCCACTTCCTTTCCTCCCTCTTCTACTAAAGATAATTAAACAGGTGTCAAGAAATGTTAGAACATCACAGGGTAAGGGATGTAAGTGGAGAGAAAGTTACTACAAATAAAAAATAATGAGAGCAATATCTTGGGGGAACAAATGGAATTTTAACAGGGGCTAATATGGCTCCCAGAAGTACTTCTTGTAGAAGTTTTTACTCAAAATATCGGAGATGGAACTGTCTCCCCAAGTTAACCAGATGCGCACAGCTGACAGGTGAAGGGCTCTGCATTTTTAAGGATTAGCAGGTGTGTGTAAGGTTTTCTGCCCCCTTCTGCTTTCAGTGTCCTTCAAGTCAGAGACCACATCAAAGCACAGAACCTGCTAGACAGTTGGCACGCAATCAGGGCCCACTCTCTCCCTCCCATTCCAGAAAGAAGAAAAAAATTCTATTCTCTCTCTTTTCATCATCCTTAATTCAAAGCAACCCTTAGGGATTGCCAGAACTTTCATTTCCAACTTTCTGACATCCAGAAGGGTGTGTTGAGTCCTAAGTCTGTCTCGCTGGGATCCCTGAAGCCTCCTCCAGGAGAGCCCCAGACCTACGTCTCTCTGCCCATTGGTTGCTGCCTTCTAAAAACAGGGTCCTGTGGTGGGGACACTAACTTCTCTGAAGCTGTCACCATCATCACCACCCACCCCATACTATCTCAGCAAGCGGAGGGCTGGGGCCTCAGGACCGTCTCCCTCCTCCCAGCCCTCCACGCAGTGCAGCCCCTCAGTGTGCTGGCTTTCTAGACCTAGCCTTTTCTACTGCTGAAGCTGCGTACCTTGCATTTCCTAGAAGGAGACTGGGAGGCCCGGGAAGAAATGAGGTCTGCAGTAGAGGCTGTCCCACCCAGCTAGCTGGAAAGTTTCAAGAGGGCAACATTATGTCCTGGCCAGGTAGCTCAGTTGTTTAGAGCATCATCCTATACACCAAAGTTGTGGGTTCAATCCCTGGTCAGAGCACATCCAAGAATCACCCAATGCATACATAAGTAGGTGCCACAACAAATTGATCACTTTCTTTCTCTCTCTTCCCCTTCCTTTCTCTCTAAAAGTCAATACATTAAAAAAAAAAAAAAGAGGGCAACATTATGCTTTAAGGAGCAAAAATGATCCTCCCTCCCCCAGCCTAGGAGGAAAGACACCACTCTGACACAAATTTCTAATGTAACAGCTCTCTCAACTACTTGGATATGTAAATATATGAGAAAGCTAAAACAGTTAAAATGGTGTGCAAATAGTTCAAAAATCTGCAAGGCCTTGACAGAAGAGATTCCATAGTCTTGTAGTCTATCTCAGAATATATGAGAGCTCACGATAAAATAAGAGAGGGAGTCAAGTGTGGAGGTAACGGTGTGGGCTTTGAAGTCAGATCCACGTAGGTTCAAAGTCCAACTCTCCCATTTGCTGGCTGCGTGACTTTGTACACGTTGCATAACTTTTGAATCCTATTTCCCTCATCATTAATGGAAATAATTTAGCCTAGCCTATAATTATGTAATAAGTTACATAATTAGGTAATAAATTACTGCTGTAAGGATTAAATAAGAAAACGTAAGAGAGAGACTTAGCACAATGACGGGCACCCAGGTGTGAGCCCAGACTGGGTGGAGTGGGGCTTTGGTGTGAGGCCAACCAGATTTGAATCCAGTTCTGCCACTTTTGAGTCGGAAAATCTCAGTCTCACTGTCTTCATCTGCAAAATGAAGAGAATAGCTACCTTTATGGATGTAAAGATCTTCCTACATTTATGCGTTTGCAACTTGAAGAATAAAGAATTCACTGTTGGAGACGGAGAGCAGCGTGAATCCGGAAGCTGATGGCTGAAGCCTGGAGCACAAAGCCCACCCCGGTTGGTGCACCTGCAGGTGCTTGCCTACCCCTTTAGCCTGGAAGGTCACCACGCAGAGAAGACCCTCGCTCTCAGAATGCTCATTACCCACATCTTTGGCCCATTTGTCCACAAATCTGGCGCACTTAAAGGCTACCTGTAAATTCAGATCACTCCGCCTGCCAGGATATTCTAGACATTCTCTGAGGGGTACGCTCGGCTGTCAGCTGAGGTTGAAATAGGCGGGACAAAGAAACAGCAATCAAACTGCTTCCGTGTGCGGCAGCTAATTGCAGAATCTGCTAAATTACAGTGATTAGACCTGGCGAAGGAGGAGTCAAAAGAAGTCTCCAGCAACTCTATAAGTGGGAGGGGAAAGTTTAATTAAACAGCTCCTTGAATCTGATTTAATCTCCCCCTCGGAAAAAACAGCAGGTTCAGAAGCAACTGGAGGGAGGAGAGAGGCACAGAAGGGGACCCGCAGAAATCCTCCCACAATGGGGCTGCCTAGGTCTTTAAATGGTCCTTGGGGAGTAAGTGAAGAAATGGAAGATGGTGGCCTTTATTATGGAAATATAAGACTTAAGTTGAGGCTCAGAGCGCCTTGGGGGAGGAGGCAGAGAGGGTACCCTGTTATAATAGTTGGTAATATCCTGCAGGGGTTGGGGCTAATTTGCATAAATGCAGCCACAACAAGCTTCAGGTGGCTGTAGATGTTTTTTCTTGAAGGAATTATTCTCCTTGTGTCAAAAGTTCACCACCCCCAGACCGTCATTTTGGCATGAAATGTGCCAATTTTCTTCGCCACCAAACATTGAAAACAAAGGCTGCTCTGCTGGAAGCCCATCTTACCAGTAAAGGTTTCTTTGAAAACTAATTAAACTTAGATTCTGAACAGAATAGAATCCACTGCAATTGTGGGTTGGGGGGTGGAGTAGCGGAGAGAAGACTGACCACCGTGGATGGGAGCAGCTCTGTGCCTGTGTTCAGGACTAGTTTTCATTTTAGCACAAGAGCCTTACAGACAAGGAGGGCTTCTGCAGGTGAGAGAAGATCAGGCAGAGGTGGTGTTGCCCAGGGGAAAATGGTTCTAGAAGGACTATCAGTGAACCTTTAATGCTTGACCTTGGACAGCTTATATAACTTCTGTAGCCCTCATAATCCATATCAGAACAATGTGTACCCTCTCTCAGAGTGCAGTGGTGGGATTCAGCCAGTTCATACGGGTTTAGCAGAACCAATACCTAATTTTTTGTTGAGTTCGGCAAACCAGTTGTTAAAATGGCACTTTTTATTTATTTATTTATTTATTTTAATAATATATATCATGTTATAATTTGCAAAGGAGATGGACAGAGCATTTGGGGAAGGTTATATTCTGTATCTTCATTTAGTTTTTGATTACACAACTATAGAAACATACAAATACTGCACAAATATACATTTGTCAGGGCTTACAGAACTGCATGCCTAAAATAAGCACATTTTACTATACATAACTATAACCCAATAAACAAGAATTTATATTATCATAAGAAAGGAGCATTACATTTTATAAAGGCTAGCCTCTTCTGCTGACCCCCCCTTCCTGCTCTCTGTCCTCCTATAACCCATTTAGTGTCACAATAACTAACATTACTGAATACTTGTCAAACTGGTCAGGTTTCATGCTAACATTTTTAAGCAGTTAAGATTTTTAAAAATATTTTAATATTGTTCCATTTAATACTTACAACAGCCCCACAAGATAAGTAAAACTCAGAGAATGTATTTATCTTACACTAGGTCATAAAGAAAGGGGCAGAAATGGAATTTGAACCCAGGTAGTTTGAGTCCAGAACCCTGTCTTCTTCTGTCCCCCGGCATTTGCATGAGAGTACAAATGGATGAGGGCAAGCAAACAAATCCACCAGAGGTAAACCAGGAGGCTTGGGAAGAGAGAGAATCTGATCCCCAAAATTAAATGTTGTTCCCTAATTACCTCAATAAAATTCATAATTAGAAAACTTATAAATTTCTAATGTTCAGACTCTCACAATGAATTAGAATCTAAAAGGATAACACAAATCTCAAATCTTGTGCTTGAGACCAACAGTTAACTTCCTTTTAAATCTAACAGAGGCATTATAATGTGCATTTAAAAACTAAAGAATCCCCGAAAGTATTTTATGCTAAATTAGTTCTTTAAGAAAGCCAAACTGGACTTTATATTTTTATGGTTTAAGCCTTAAAATGGCACTTTTAATCACAGTTTCTCAATGTGAAAATCACACACACACAAAAAAATTTACAAATTTACATTCCTTACTCTTTTTTTTTTTTTTTTTTCTTTTTCTGAAGCTGGAAACGGGGAGAGACAGTCAGACAGACTCCCGCATGCGCCCGACCAGGATCCACCCGGGATCCACCGGGCATGCCCACCAGGGGCGATGCTCTGCCCCTCCGGGGCATAGCTCTGCCCTGACCAGAGCCACTCTAGCGCCTGGGGCAGAGGCCAAGGAGCCATCCCCAGTGCCCGGGCCATCTTTGCTCCAATGGAGCCTTGGCTGCGGGAGGGGAAGAGAGAGACAGAGAGGAAGGAGGGGGGAGGGGTGGAGAAGCAAATGGGCGCTTCTCCTGTGTGCCCTGGCCGGGAATCGAACCCGGGTCCCTCGCATGCCAGGCCGACGCTCTACCGCTGAGCCAACCGGCCAGGGCCTCCTTACTCTTTTTTAACATTCATCTGTGCAACAGTGTATTTTAAATGCCCATAGTAATGTTCATTCAAAAAATTGTTAGTGAGGACATCAATAAAGAAGCAATATGAAAATATCTTAAATAACAGTTTCATTGTGTGTTTTGTTAGGAATTATTTAATATTTTTTCATTAATATTTTAAAATTCATAACAATCTAATTTTGTGTACCTCTTTTATTGTTCTTATTTAAGTATTAAATGTATGAAATAATAAACTATCTTTCGGCATATCATTTCTTTATACTTAAAACAATCATTAGGGCTGAGAACTGGTTGTTAAATTATTTGAATCCCACCACTGCTTATATGGTTGTAGTATGATGATTAACATTGATATTATTCAGTGTGATTGACATAGGCAAGAAGAAAGGAGAGCTAACAGATCAAATGAGTATCTTCTCAAAGCTCTGATCCTGCCAATGTCTTCCTCAGAAACTTTCTGTGATTCCCTTTGCCCACTGAATACAGTCCCATTTCCTTCCAATTCGAGAGCTAGCCGTAGTGTAGTGAGAATACGGGACTTGGAGTTAGTCTTCGCATACACAGACAGGCCCCTCTGCCCGAAACACCTTTTCTTCCTTCTCCATAGAGCTAAATGTTTCTTGTCCATTGGCTGTGTGTGATCTTGATAGTAACTTAACCTCTCTGAGTCTCAGTTTGCTCATCTATAAAATAAGAAAAATGCAAAGCCTCAGTGCGAGAGTCCTTGGGACAATTAAATTCACCCACCTATGTGACGTGGCCTGAGACATAGTAGATTCTAAGTGAACGCTTGTTGAATGTGACAACGTTCATATTCTAAAGATTACCAGGAAAAGGACAAGAACCTTATCCCCCTAAAAAATCTTGATTTTTCAACTTGAAGAACATCTCAGATATTCAAAAAAAAAAGAAAAAGAAAGAAAAAGTGAAGAGTGTGGGTATGAGCTCTTTCTTCTGACTGTGGCAATGATTAAAACCAGGCTGTTAGCAAAGGAAAATTCGACACACTCTAACCCTTCAGAGGCAGGAAGCTATCGTTAAAAGGTCATCTTTTCGACCCAGACTTCATAGGGTCCAGGGGAAGGGTTTCAAATGGTTATGCTTTCATTTTGCAGTGTTGCCAAGAGGATTTGAGAATCCACAGGGCCTCATCTGTTGTTCCTTAAGCAAACATCTAATGTAATTTGAAATTTCACTTCATCATTTTGATGGCCGCCAGCAACTCCTGCCCCCCTCCCCTGCGATCCCTCCCTTTTGAGGGAGGGTAGGGCATTTTTTGAGCAGCCCAAAAGGTGCCAGATGCACATGAATTCTTTGTCCACCAGTCATGAAGAAAATTACAAAACAGGTTGTGGAGAAGTGCCCTGCCCATGATTTCCTGATGTGGCTTGTAAGGTTTTTTTCTTCCCTCTTTTCTTTCTCTCATCAGAAGCCAGTATTTTTTTCAAGGCGTGCACCCTCTGAGTCCTAACAGGAGCCCCAAAACATATTACAAAGAATTTTCAGCCTTGGCGAGGTAGCTCAGTTTGTTAGAGCATCAATCCAATAAGCCAAGGTTGCGGGTTCGATCCCTGGTTAATACACATGTAAGAAAGAACCAAGGAAGCAAATCGAAGTTTCTCTCTCTCTCTCTCTCAAATCAGTAAAAAAACTTTTTTATCTTTAATTAAAATAAAAAGGACAGTCACAGCCCTGGAAGGAGGCAATGGTAAGAAGCGAGTCAGCTGGGGCTGGGGGTGGTCTTGATTCTAAAACACACAGCCTAAAGCACTAGCTTTCTCAGTTGTTAGACATAAAAGATGAGCAGTAGAAAGAGGTAGTGGGTGTTACATTTGCATCAAGGCATCTAAAAAATAAAGCAGAAAATATTTACTGGCAACTTATCCCATACAGAAGGAAGGAAGGCACATACAGACATTTATCAGCACCCACTAGCTTTTGGCAAAAGGTTGTCTTAATTAATCTTGACCTCCATCCAGTGAGGTAGGAATTACTGCTCCCACATAGAGTATCTGATTCAGTTCCTGGCCCAGGGTCACCATGCTGCTGAGGGTTAAAGGCACTACGGGAGATGGTAAAGGGTAGGGATGGGTCCTGAAATTAGATCAGGATTCCACCCTCAGCTGAATGTGATTTCCACTCCTTCCAGCTCTTTGACCGTAGGCAGCTTCACAGAACCTCTGTGCCTTGGTTTCTTCATTTACAAGTGACAATGACAATAGTAATATCTAGCTTGACCAGGTGGTGGCACAGTGGATAGAGCATCAGACTGGGACGCAGAGGACTCAGGTGTGAAACCCCGAGGTCGCTGGCTTGAGCATGGATGGGATCATAGACATGACTCCATGGTCGCTGACTTGAGCCCAAAGGTCACTGGCTTGAAGCCCAAGGTTGCTGGCTTGAGCAAGGGGTCACTCACTCTGCTGTAGCCCCTCGGTCAAGGTATATATGAGAAAGTAATCACTGAACAACTAAGGAGCTGCAATGAAGAGTTGATGCTTCTCATTTCTCTCCTTTCCTGTCTGTCCCTTTCTGACTCTCTCTCTCTGTGAAAAAAAAAAAAAGTAATATCTACCTTCATAGGGTTACAGGAGGATTTAGTAGAACAATTCTTGTGAAGCATTTAGTAGGCTTCCCAGTACACAGAAAGTACTCAATAAAAGCTAGCCATTGTCACAGGTAGCAGCGCCTACAAATTAACATATATATATATATATATATTTTTTTTTTTTTACAGATTTTTTTATAAGTGAGCAATTGTATGTTTCTTTTTATTTTATTCTTTTTTTTTTTTTTTGTATTTTTCTGAAGCTGGAAACGGGGAGAGATAGTCAGACAGACTCCCATATGCGCCTGACCGGGATCCATCTGGCACGCCCACCAGGGGCGACGCTCTGCCGCGACCAGAGCCACTCTAGCGCCTGGGGCAGAGGCCAAGGAGCCATCCCCAGCGCCCGGGCCATCTTAGCTCCAATGGAGCCTTGGCTGCGGGAGGGGAAGAGAGAGAGACAGAGAGGAAGGAGGGGGGGTGGAGAAGCAAATGGGCGCTTCTCCTGTGTGCCCTGGCCGGGAATCGAACCCAGGTCCCCCGCACGCCAGGCCGACACTCTACCGCTGAGCCAACCGGCCAGGGCCTTATTCATTTTTTTTTAAGAGAAGAGAGACAGACAGACAGAGAGAGAGAGAGAGAGAGAGAGAGAGACAGAGACAGAGACAGAGAGAAGGGGGAGAGGAGCAGAAAGCATCAACTCTCATATGTGCCTTGACTGGGCAAGCCCAGGGTTTTGAACCAGCGACCTCAGCATTCCAGGTCGACGCTTGATCCACTGCACCACCACAGGCCAGGCAGCAGCGCCTAGAAATTAGAAGCATATACTGATCATGGAATAGGCCTCCTCTCTTGCCTCCCAACTGTGTCTGGGGCAAAAGGCTGCCCAGAGCTGCTCCTCTGGACAAGGGAGATTAGGTTTCTTCATTTGTAGGAAGGGGATAACACTTCCCTTAAAGGAAGAGGAGAGAAGTAAGAGTATATATAAAGGACTTCGCACTGCCCTTGGCCCATCTGGGGCTCTGTAAATGGCAGCAATTATTATTATAATACATGTGAAGGAGTTTAGGAAATTAAAATGCTGCATAGAATTAACATATTACTATTAGTCTTACTGTATCTCCTTCATAGGGCCTCCATTAAAGCATAATTAAAGATTAGCTAAGGTTACAAGGTTGGCTTCCCCCATATTCTTTTTGGTTTGGTCTTCAGTGCTGCTTGTAACTTTTATTCCAGCCCCGGGCAAGACATAAAAATACTCTCAAATACCCAACCACACTAAATGCCAATGAGATTTTGCAACAACTAAACCTGGAGAACATGGCTCTGATTTGTGATGTTTAAACCTCAGAAGCATTAAGAGGCCAAGGAAGTTTGCTCTGGGGCAGCGGTACAGGTAGCTTAGAGGGCAAGCAGACGCGAGCTGGAATCCGAGGGTCTCCCTCAGCCTACCCAGACCCCAGCTGAATGAAGGTAAAATACCTGCTTCTGGAGAAAATATAACATGTTGCTCCTAGCACGTGCTCAATAAATAAGAGCTCAATAAGGAGCTCCTCTCTAGTTCTTTGCTTCTCAAAAAGCTTAGGTCCTTCCGTTTGGCTATTTCTGTTTACCAACTACAGACACCAATTCAACTTACCTTCTTGGATAAAGGGGACAAGACTGGCTCGCTGGTATCCTACTGCAAGGATGCACTGGGAATTAGATCTTCTGTCTCTGTGAGTTACTCTTGGGGATTTAAAAAATACCCATTACTTAGGCAAGAATTCAGGGCAGTATTTTAGCCAGGGAGGACAGCTCCAGGATCGACGAAGTCCTCAACACTATCCATCTGGTACAAATAAAGGCCCTGCTTCTCTGCAGTCAGGGGAGCTGCTACAAAGGGAGAGTCTGCAGAAAGACGAGTCAGGGCTACAGTTGCAGTCATGACATAGGGGCTCTGACCCCGGCTCTGTGCATTCACATATTTACCTCTTCGTCTCCCGCAAACCCACAGAATCTTAAGAGTCTGATGTGCTCATTCACAAAGGGGAAACGAAGTCCTACAACAATGGCACAAAGTTCACACACAAAAACCCCCCAACTATTGTCCCTCCTCGTTTTGCCATGCGATGAGAGGAGGGTTCTCCTGGGATCGGTCCCTGACTGCGTTTTGGGGAAATTTCGGCCCTTCTCCAGGCCTCCGCTCACCTGATCTGCTTTTATATGAGTTCATAAAGTAGGCGGTGGGAGATGTGTTAATAGTTTTCATGAGGTGCTATGGCCCAAGATCTGGAGATGATATGAATTATGCTTTGTGTTAAAGCCTTCTTTATTGTCCTGGGAGGAAGAAATGAGACATAGTATACATGTTTGTTTGGAGTAGAGGAGCTTTTGATTTACTACTCAGGAGGGGGTTGTTTTTCATGGCCAACACTTATTTTGGTTCTATTTCATTATTACTGTGAGCTTTGTGAGTGAGGAAGTGTGCAACTTTTAAGAGTTTCTTGAACACTTGGAGAAAAGGAAGGGGAGGAAGGGAGCTAAGCACCTATTAAGCTCCAGGCCCCCTGTATTCCCTGGATGGCAAGCCCATATTGGTGGTTGTGCTGCATCCATTTTACAGGTAAGGAAATAGGCTCAGAGAAATAAAAAAACTGAACTAAAACTAATCAGCTAAGTAAAAATCAGTCCACCTATAAAGTTCCCATGGTCTGTTCAATTTTATCTGTGTATGTGTATAAAAAGAAAACCAGAGAAATGCTTCTAAGGGTTGGAGACACCTAATGAATTTGAGTCAAGGAACTGCCTGGGGCCATAGCATAAGGAACAAACTATCCCGTACACACGCATCTGAAGGTTCACAGGAATTGCTGTGTTCTAGAATAGTGTTATAATGCTGATTGTAATAATCCCAAACATGCCAAAAGTATAGTTTGGAAGCCACCCATCTGATGCAAATTTCAAAAAATACATCCTCTCTCTCTCTCTCTCTCTCTCTCTCTCTTTTTGAAAAAGGGTTAACATTTTTAAGTCCTAGGCTAGAAATCAAGAGCTTGGTTCCAGTCTGGGTTTTACAATAGTCCTACAGAGCTACCTTGATTGAGCGGGTCACCCAGTGACTTTGAATATTTCTTCCCCTTAAAACAATGGAGTTGTGCAATGAGATCTCTAAAGCCCCTCTGAATTAAAGCCCTGTGATTCCATCTGTAAAATTCACTTAGTACAACAGCTCATTCCCCAGTGAGGGATGAATGAGGTGTTACCGGCTGCCTTGTAAGTTTCATGCACATGTTTCGTCTCCTTCAACTAGAAGGTGAGTTCTTAGAGGGCTGCAATGTGTCTCCTGTCGGCACCCAGCACATGTCAATCCCTGTTGAGCTGACCGCAGAATGAGAGAAAGAGTGGATCTTATCATTCCTGGTGCAGTATTAAAAAACATGGACGTCAGAATCAGGAAGACTTGAGCTTTAATACAGCTTCACTCTGAGCCTCATTTTCCAAGTACATAAAACAGGAGCGATAATACCTACCTCACAGTGTTGTTTCAGCTTATTATCATCACCAAGTAAAGTGTTTTCATTGAAAGGAAAGCAAAAGAGAAAATAAAGATCTCAAAGGCTAAAAGTCAGCTCCTGTATCCATATCTTTATTGGACTAGTGGCAGCCCTGTGTACGTGCCTGTGCCCACTCAACAAGCATCTTTGAGGAATTGATAATTGCTGCAAATGCACCATCAGAGAGGATATTTACCAAGTACCTACAATACCATGCGCTCAGCACCCTTCGGCCCTCGCTATGAAAGGTAGGAATTGCTTTTCTCATATTGAAGATGAGAAAGTGATGCTCTGAGAGGTTAAATAACTTGCTGAAGGTCAAACAGCTGGTAGAGACTATTAGTGTGAGAAGATAGAGGATTGGCCCAGCTACGGCGAAAATGATGAACAATCTGAGTATTTCAGTGATGGCTTTATGCTGTTGCTAACCACGAGGTAGAGAGAGAGAGTGGGAGAAGAAGAAGGAGGAAGGAGAAGAGGCCACCTTAACTGATGACAGCTCACAGGGTTAAAGTCAAGGTGGAGTTCATTTATAACGAGAAGAGGGATGAAAAACTACCATATTTATTCATCCAAATGCCAGAAAAAAAAAAAAGAAAGAGAGGTTAATTAAGGGACTTACTCAATTAGAAAATGAATGACATTTAAAGAATCCTTCAAAATGCTTCCCTTCTTTAAAAAAACATAGACTTCCTTCTCATTGCAATTTAAAAAAATTCAGTTGGAAATGCACCTAGGCATCATGATGTTGTTGTTCTTCTGCTGTTCGTGAACCCACAGAAGAGCCTTCTGGGCAATGGGAAGGGTGCTGGTGAACCCAGGCATACGTGGAAAGTAGGGCATGGCTGGAGGGCAGCCGCTGCCCTAGTGCAAAGGGATTCCGGTATGGTTAGGCTATGGTTTTGGTTTGCAGAATATAGAAGGCAGGGTTATGCTAAAAATACCTGCTCCTCTCCATTTTCAATGCCAGCCAGTATTCCCCGAAGGTTTTTTTATTTTTATTTTTCTGAATACAAGTCCTGTGAGAATTTCCCAAGAGGGTTCCATGGTCAAAAAGCTTTGGGCAATGCTGTATATCATCTCCTCCCTTTAGAGAATCACAGTGCATGTGATCAAGTTAATGACTTTGAGGACTCCTGCAGTAAGCATCCCTTTAACCTTAACACTTCCTAAGTTTATTTGTCTACAGAACCCTTCTTTCAATAGCAGCTATTAACATCCTGCAGAGCTAGTTCTGTCTGGGTCACTTCAAAGACCGTCCGCTCCTACCTGGGTTATTTCAACTGCCTCCAGGCTCACTCACTACCATCAGTCATCCCCTGATTATCAAGTGATCCTTCTAGTAGAGAAATCTGACCATACTTTACCTTAATCAGAAACCTTCCATGGCTCCACACCATCTTTAGAGCCAAGTATGAACTCTTTAGCTAGACATTCACGCTTCTCCCTCATGCAACTGTCCCAGGCTACTCCTACCATCTATCTACCCGCTAGACCCCTGACCACTCACCCTAAGTGCCAGTCTTTTAAAAAGTTTTGTTTTGAAACAAGTTTAGATTAATCTAGAAGTTGCAAAGTTAGCACAAAGTTCCTGTGCACCTTCCACCCAGCATGTTCCAGTAATATCCAGCCTTTGCCAAACAATACTCATTATTTTCTACCTTGGATTACCACTCATGACCAACTGTATCTAAGGGCCATTTCCATGACTGAATCATCTTTGCCTTTCTCCCAGACTTTTGCATTTCATAGTAAAGTTTTTCTTAAGAAGTCAAAAGCAAAAATTATAAAATCTACTACTCATTGCTTCACTGAAAATCGGAACTTTTCAATAGGAAGGGCAATGTTAGAATTAGAGACAATCCTGACAGAACAACTCTGATTGTCTCTTTTGTTGCAAGCAGAACCCCTGTGGACAAGCACAAGAGACCATCAGCTGGTAACCACCATGTTAGCTAAAGACATGTCAAAGGGAGCCAAGCGGGGCCCTTTCCTGCACGTTGTCAGCTCTCTGCTGAGGCGTTTGGGGGTGTCTCTAATAAAGGCAGCTCCAACCAAGCTTGGAATATAATCACTTATAATATCGCCACATAAGACTTTCCCTTGTTTTTATGGCAAAAACAGACGTGCTAATTAAGCACAGAAATTGCATTCAAAACCAAAAGTCCATTTGGAATTCCCAGGTGTCTCTTCCAGCGGTAACACCTTTTCCCACTCTAGGTGGTAGACACATTTCGGTGCTCAAACGTCTCTCATCCTGGGGCTGGATTCCACATGGCTGCTGTGACTTCCTATAAGCAGATAAGGGGAAAGGAAATCACACGTTTCCAGGGCCTCCTGCTGGCTCCTTTCTCCTTCTCTGCTCCTTTGCTGGAACGGAGATAAATTTCCCTGCAACACTCAGTCTCCAGAGGAACACTGCTCTCTCCACATGCAGCTGAGCTTTCACAGGACTTAAGGAGACAGAAAGATCTTTCTCCAGTGCAGAGCTGACCATGTCAGGGTTCCTCAATGGCTCACCACTGCCTAATGGAATTAGACTCAAACTTTTCAGCCTAATCTTCTATCTATACCCTTCACAAAGTGGCCCCAAAGGCCCTTCTCATTCGGAAGCAAGGAGTGTGGGATTAGCCACTGCTCTTTCGTCCCTGGTTGTCTTTGTTCATGGTGTTCTCTGGGCCTGAAAGCCCTTTCTCCACTCTGTCTGCTTGGAGGACTCACATTTATATTGGAAGAGTCGACTCCAGTGCCAACTCTCAACGGCAGCCTCTCCGATCCCCTAGGACAGAATTAATCTCTCTGTTCTCGCTGTTCCTACACCAACCTGTACTAACTATTAGTAAAATGGTTTAATACCTACCTACCTCATGCAGTTGTGAGGTTTAAATGTAAATACACAGAAAGCATTTAGAACATTCCACGGCACTTACATATGTCAGTATAATTGTTGCTGCTGCTATTATTGTTAAAAACAACATTTGAAAAAAAATTCTGCTTGTGTATTTTTATACCCTACTAGGCTATGAACTCATAGAAGGCAGAGGCTAGGTTCTCCTATATCTCTTATCCTCAACGCATAGCACAATGTCTGGAGTATACTAGGAGTGAAATTATTTTTTTTAATTAATTTTTTAAAATTTAATTTAAAACAAATTAATTTTCTTTTGACACTCAAGTAATGTTTTTACTAGAATATAAAGGAGAGAAGTACATAGGAAAATAAAACAAAAGTCTATCATAGCCACAATACCCATTAATAACTACTGTTAACAGTCCCTAGTCTATTTCCTTCTAGTCTTATACATATGTAATCATAGACTTGTCAAAGTAGGTTCATACTGTATAAATAGTTGTCTAACCAACTCCTCCCCCCAATTAACATTATACTGTGAGAGTTTTCTGTATCTTTAAATATGAACACATGATTTTAATGGCTATCTAAAACTTCATCATATGGACAGAGATGGTATCTTGACCAACTTTGTATTAATGAACATCCAAGTCATTTTCAGGTTTTCTGCTTTTGAAAATATTTCTTGAGGTGAACTGCCAGCTCTGCCAAGGGACAGACTGAGTCCCTGATTGAATATACAGAGAAACCCACACCCCTTCAGGAGTGGGGGCGTGGTCTAAGAAAAGCAGGCATATCTCTCTTTCCTGGAGCTGGTGTAAGTGTCTCTTGGAAGGACCAGCAGACTCACATAAATGAGTTCACTCCAGAGAGTGACCTGAGACTGGGCTCAGACTGAAGTCAGTTTCTCCCCCTCCGCTCCCCGCCCCCTCCATTTCTGTCCCATTAACATTCCTCCTGGGAGATGGCAGATCCAAAGGACAAACAGGCATTGTTGGTACTCAAGGGCCCTGAGGATGGGCCCTGTAACCTGAACCCTACCAGCTTGGATACGGTTGGGCAGGTCACCCTGGGGACACCCTGGTGACAGATGACAGTGCATCTCAGAGCTCTGGATTGTGTTTCCAAGGCACAGGTGTAGGGGGATTATCTTTCTGACAAGTCAAGCACTTATCCCAATCTCTACAGCTGCTTTCCCTTCCTTCTCTGGTCCCAGGCCTACCAAAAATAGCATCCTTAAGCCATTCTCTGTTAAAGCCAAGAGCTGTCTTCACCTGAGCCCCTTGGCCTAAGAATAACCAAAAGAGCGTGACAAATTGCCTCACTTTGTCCAGGGAAAGAGTGAACAAACATCCCGCACTTTGAGTGCCTGGACAGGTGTGTCCCCTCAAGCCAGGGGAGCTGCGGGGCCCTCTCTTCCTGGGGGCCTCGGTATGGGGGTGGAGAGACTGCGCCCCGGCAAAAGAGCGCTGTGGGCTTGCTACCTGCTAGCTACCTGACCTCAGGCAACTTGCTTGACCTCTGAGCCTCAGCTGCCTCAGCTATGAAAGGCGAATAATGCTGGTGTCCCAGAATTGTTGTGATAATTAAATAAAACAAGAAATACAAAAGCATGTAGGACCACCTGTGCCTGGCAAAGGTGCTCCTGTAGAAAAGTGCAGAGCTGTGCAAGGGGCCAGGGATATTTGAGAAACACAGACAGTGCCACATGGTGGCTGGCAGGTGGACCTACACGTGAAGGCCTCGTGACCTGCGCTAAGCACTTGGCCAGGCTGCCAGGGGCGGGTGGGAGCAGGAGTGTCCAGCAGGGCAAGGCTGCTGTGCTCAGGTCTGGGCACTACCCATTGGGATGTGACTTCAAAGCCGCCTGGCCTCAGGGCTGGAAGGCAGGAAGGCAAGCCCTGGCAAGGCGCCAGCTGGGGTCCCGCTAGAAGCAGGTGCCGGGGCAGGGCAGACACAGGAACACGGAGCACTTGGCTCTTGGCGCCCACCCCAACGTGTCGTGTCGTACAATCCAGAGCAGGCGCTCTCTGCAGCCTGAGGCTGCCCTGACTCATTCTCACCTCGCAAAGCTGTCCCTGCAGCGGGCAGGGAGCTGGCTGTGACAGAACACAGACTGCATTCTTGGCCTGTCTTTAGCCAGGTTTCTTTTTTCTTTTAAATAAGAGTCAACATTTTCTGAGCATCTACTATGTGCCAGGTGCTGTGCTCGACACTGTTGTGCACATGAGCTCATTGGAGCCCCACGACAATCCGGTGAAGGGGCTACTCCCATCTCTGAGCAGAGGGGAGTCCGGGTGATGAGGTCTTTTTCTTTTTTAATTAAAAATGGTTTACTTTGAACATTTAGTTCTAAAAAGATCATACCTATGTGTGAGGCCTTTTAAACATGGAGATGCATGGTGCTAGCTACACAGGATGGCCCAGGAGTACCATGTGGGCTGAACAGCTGGCCCTACACTAGCTCAAAGGCCGACCCCTCCCTCTCCTCAGGCTCCTCACTGGCTCTGTGGCAGCCGTGCGGGAGTCAGTCCTCTTGGAGCCTGTAGGCGAAAGGCTGACTCTCTGCGTCCACCACATGCCAGGCTCCCCACTCATCTTCTCACAGAAACTCTGTGTCCTGCAAACAGTGCCCTGCCTCCTGACGTACAAATGATTATCCCTAGCTTACAAAAGGCAAAAATAAGACTCAAAAGAGGAGACAGGACTCAGTGGTAGAGCGTTGGCCTGGCGTGCAGGAGTCCCGGGTTCAATTCCCGGCCAGGGCACACAGGAGAGGCACCCATCTGCTTCTCCACTCCTCCCCCTCTCCTTCCTCTCTGTCTCTCTCTTTCCCTCCCGCAGCCAAGGCTACATTGAAGCAAAGTTGACCCGGGCACTGAGGATGGCTCCATGCCCTCTGCCTCAGGTGCTAGAATGGCTCTGGTTGCAACAGAGCATTGCCCCCTGGCGGGCGTGCCGGGTGGATCCCGGTCGGGCGCATGCGGGAGTCTGTCTGACTGCCTCCCCGTTTCCAGCTTCGGAAAAATACAAAAAAAAAAAAAAAAAAAAAAAAAAAAGAGGAGACAGATGGTCCAGTGGCATAAGGCTACACCCTGGCTACTCAGCGATCCTAGGCCATTCTGGCTGACTCCAAAGCCTGTGCCTTTCCAAGTCAATCCCGGTAAGGCTCGGAGTGATCTGGCCTTCGGAGTGCAGTGGGAGTTCTGACAAGGCTCAGCAATCTGATGCCACTTTCTTCTCAGAAGGCGGCACGAGTTTCCGTAAGGGTCTTGAAGACAGACTCTTTTTTCTCATCCCAGAAATGTGCATCTGCTGTCGGCCCTAAACAAGGGGACTTCAGCTAAAGATCCCTACTGAGCGTGGACCTTTCAGAGGACACACATTCAGCTCTTCCTTGTCTGCAGGGGACAGCGCCTCAGCTGGGGCAGGAGGCCCCAATGGAAGGGGATATTATCACCTTCCCACCACTTTGGGGCAATTTTTCAGTCCTGGAAGAGACCTGTATCGAAGGATCTTGACTCTTGAAAAAAGTGAGACAGAACTGGAAAGGAACCCTGGTGTGGGGGTGAGGGGCTGGGAGTGGGTGTGGGCAACAGAGGCTCAGCCCCCAACATGCAGAGATTAGAAATGTTTGAGCCAGCCTGCCAATGAGCAGGAAGCATGCCAGCTCCTTTCCGCTCTCGTCTGCCCCCTTTTACGTATTGCTTCCTTGGCTTCAAGCAGGAGAAACACCTTTGGCGAGTACACATCATTTAATTGCCTCTCACGAATTCTCACCTGTCCAGAAGGATAGCGATTTTTAAAAATCGTATTTGAAAACCATTTCTTCTTCTAGTAAAGAAATATACGGAGATGACGTCAGAGTAATGGCGGGGTAGGAAGCGATACCGATAAATCTCCCCCAAAACTCAACAAGATCTTCAACCAGAAACAGAAAAACCTATACTTGGAGCTTCCAGATGCTTCGCAATACACCCAAAGGTATGATTGAATGAAAAATTGGCTAAATATATAACCAAACCCCGAAGGAAAAAGGGAGTAAGAAATGCTCCGCCTTCCTCACTAACCTAAACAGGGCGGCTTTCTCTGGTAACTGTGAATATAGAAACTGAGGCGGGCAAAGGGGGTGAATAGATCCAGGCCGCCGCGGCACAAACGGCCGAACCAGGCTGTGGCATACAGATCCAAGCCGAGGAAAATCTGATCCTGTGGCAACCCGGGCAATACAAGCTAACACTCGCGCCAAACCCAAACAAAGAAAGACAAGCGGAGCGGCCATTTTACCCGGTCTCCTGGTCGGTGCGCAGTTAGTGGGCGAGAATTTCTTCCTAGGCCCCGAAAGTGGGTGCCCGTGTTGCCCCACGGAGAGGCAGGGTCAGAGGCCTTTCTGTGGGCCGAGGACAGAGTCTCTGGGCAGCCCCAGCGCCCTGGGAAAGCCACGCACGGGAGGGAGTGAGAACTACTTCCAACGGTGGAGATTTTCCGTGCTGGTGAGGGTTTCACTCAGAGGGAACCGCGGCCGGCCTCATATCCTGGTGTGCGCGCGCAGATAAGGAGTGAGCGATTCCTCCGAGTGCCTCCGCAGTGCGCGCCCGTGTTATCGCAGAGAGGGGCAGAGTCAGGGGCCTTTGTGTGGGCCAAAGTGGAATCTCGAGCCGCCCCAGCGCCTTGCAAAAGCCGCGCACGGGGACGGAGCGAGACTCAATTCCAACGCTGCAACTTTTCCCTGCGGTTGGGGGTTTCACTCAGAGCGTGAGACTGCTGGCTGGATATCCTGGTCGCAGACAGTGAGTGAGAGTTTCCTCCAAGCGCCTCCCGGAAGTGGGCGCCCGCCTGTGTTATCGGACAGAGTAGCAGAGCCAGTGGTCTTTGAGTGGGCGGAAAGCCCGCCTGATTATGCTAGCAGCTCTGACTGACTGAGCCTTACCCAGAGCCCTGTGCTGAGTGGAAATAGAGTGGGGAGTTGCCAGCTCTTTGAGCCTCTTACTATCCAGGCAGAGGCAGCAGCAACCCCATAGCTGGATTATCAGGCTACTAATTGAGGAAGGAAAGACTAGGAGAAAGGCTCCAGGAACACGGACTCTCTCACTGTCGGAGCCTATAAATGCTAATGAGCCTCGACTCCCACGAGACTAAAGCACAATACATGACATTGCCATAGAGACTTATCAACTGCAAGCCTCTACCTGAGCGTGCCAAAGGGGCAGAACCCGGGGTACAGAGTCACCGACCAGGAAGAGGGAGAGAAAAGAAAAAGCAAGAAGATAACCTCTCAAAATCAAGAATAATCTGCAGATTTTATAACCTATCACATTTTATTATATTTGTTCGTTTGTTTCTCTTATCTTCATTCTTGATACTTTTTTTCTTCCTCCAATTTGGCCGATTAACTCTCTACTGGTCTTACTCTCTCCTCTCCTTGAACTACACTACCCATAAGTGTTACATCTCCCATTATCTTTTCTCTTCTCTTCCTTTCTCTCTATGAGGGTTGCACTCCAAAACCCTTAACTCTCTCTCTCTCTCCTTTCTTTTTTCTTCTTTTAGTGGTTCCCTCTTTTTTTTTTCTCTCTCTCTTTCTTTTCTCCCTCTATATTAGTTTCTTCCTTTCTCCTTTACATCTCCTCTCATTCAAACCTCAATAACAAACAAATTATCTTATCTGGGACTCAAACCTATGTTTGTGGCATTTTGGGGGGTTTTTACTTCACCTTTTTAACTCACTAGCAGTGCTCCCATCCCTGGCTCTCCATATTATCTAGTTCTTGTTCCACTAAATACAATAGTAAGTTTTTAATTTGTCCCCCCATTTTTCCGTTTTCCTCTTATTCCTCTCATCATAACTCTTAGACAACCAACACCTAAAAGCAAATCATTTTATTCTTGACCCAAATTTTTTCCTTATTTGCTTTTTGTGGGTCCATACGCTCTTTTTTTTTTCTTTTTTTTTTTTCCTTTTTTTTTTTTTTTATTTTTTTATTTTTTGCCCCTTTATTACTTTTCCCCAATTCAGGCCCTCCATCACAGGCATTGTTTGTTATAACTCACAGTCCACCACAAGATTTTCTCAAGAAAGAGGGGAGAGGAGAGGAGAGGAAAAAAGGAGGGGGGGAATAATTTCCTTTTTTTAAAAATTTTTATTTTATTTTATTTTTCTTTATTTCATTATTAATTTAAAAAAAAAAAACTCTTTTCGATTTTTTTTTAACTTTTTATTCTTTATTAAATCTCATTAATACTATCAACAAAACCACCCTCAGATGCCATTAAGGAAGAGAAAATCGAATATCATGGATACAAAAGAAAGAGAGGTAACACAGCTAGATGAGGAAAAATCTATGGAGAAAAAATTTAATATATTGGAAACCTTAGAGCTAAATGACAGAGAATTCAAGATAGAAATCCTAAAAATCCTCCGAGATATACAAGAAAACACAGAAAGGCAATATAGGGAGCTCAGAAAACAACTCAATGAACACAAAGAATATATGTCCAAGGAAATTGAAACTATAAAAACAAATCAAACAGAGATGAAAAACTCAATTCACGAGCTGAAAAACGAAGTAACAAGCTTAGCTAATAGAACAGGTCAGATAGAAGAGAGGATTAGTGAAATAGAAGACAAGCAACTTGAGGCACAACAGAGAGAAGAAGAAAGAGACTCAAAAATTAAAAAAAATGAGATAGCCGTACAAGAATTATCTGACTCCATCAAAAAGAATAACATAAGAATAATAGGTATATCAGAGGGAGAAGAGAGAGAAAATGGAATGGAGAACATACTCAAACAAATAATAGATGAGAACTTCCCAAGCCTGTGGAAAGAACTAAAGCCTCAAGTTCAAGAAGCAAACAGAACTCCAAGTTTTCTTAACCCCAACAAACCTACTCCAAGGCATATCATAATGAAATTGACACAAACCAACAGCAAAGAAAAAATTCTCAAGGCAGCCAGGGAAAAGAAGAATACAACATATAAAGGAAGGCCCATTAGATTATCATCAGATTTCTCAGCAGAAACTCTACAAGCTAGAAGAGAGTGGACCCCAATATTTAAAGTCCTGAAAGAGAGGAACTTTCAGCCACGAATACTATACCCATCAAAGCTATCCTTCAAATACGAAGGAGAAATAAAAACATTCACAGATACAGAAAAGATGAGGGAATTTATCATGAGAAAACCCCCACTCCAGGAATCACTAAAGGGGGTTCTCCAATCAGATATAAAGAACAAAAAAAAAACAGAGCCACAAGTAAAAGCTCCAAGAAGAACACAATAAAACCAAATTTAAACTGTGACAACAACAAAAAGAAAGAGGGGGAGAAGACGGAGATTAACAGTAGCA
Organism: Saccopteryx bilineata; assembly: GCF_036850765.1. Classification (NCBI taxonomy): domain Eukaryota; kingdom Metazoa; phylum Chordata; class Mammalia; order Chiroptera; family Emballonuridae; genus Saccopteryx; species Saccopteryx bilineata. The sequence goes on along the minus strand of NC_089490.1, from coordinate 341,890,445 downwards.
AAGGACGATGGAGTGCAAAAGTACTCACAAAATAGTTCGCTACAATGAACAGGGTAGGGACCCTTTTCATTACTCAAAGGTAACCACCATTGAAAAAACCACCACAGAAGCACATGAGATAAAAAAGATAGCAACAGAGGAAAGATGTATGGAATACAACCAAATAAAAACAAAAGATAGAAAAACGAAAGAGAAGGATCAAACAAGACACAAAACTAACAGAAAGCAAGATATAAAATGGCAATAGGGAACTCACAAGTATCAATAATTACACTAAATGTAAACGGATTAAACTCACCAATAAAAAGGCACAGAGTAGCAGAATGGATTAAAAAAGAAAATCCAACTGTATGCTGCCTACAGGAAACTCATCTAAGTAACAAGGATAAAAACAAATTCAAAGTGAAAGGCTGGAAAACAATACTCCAAGCAAATAACATCCAAAAAAAAGCAGGTGTAGCAATACTCATATCGGATAATGCTGACTACAAGACAGGAAAAGTACTCAGAGACAAAAATGGCCATTTCATAATGGCTAAGGGGACACTGAATCAAGAAGACATAACAATTCTTAATATATATGCACCAAACCAAGGAGCACCAAAATATATAAGACAGCTACTTATTGATCTTAAAACAAAAACTGACAAAAATACAATCATACTTGGAGACCTCAATACACCGCTGACGGCTCTAGATCGGTCATCCAAACAGAGAATCAACAAAGACATAGTGGCCTTAAACAAAACACTAGAGCACCTGGATATGATAGACATCTACAGGACATTTCATCCCAAAGTGACTGAGTATACATTTTTCTCCAGTGTACATGGATCATTCTCAAGAATTGACCATATGTTGAGCCACAAAAACAACATCAGCAAATTCAGAAAAATTGAAGTTGTACCAAGCATATTTTCTGATCATAAAGCCTTGAAACTAGAATTCAACTGCAAAAAAGAGGAAAAAAATCCCACAAAAATGTGGAAACTAAACAACATACTTTTAAAAAATGAATGGGTCAAAGAAGAAATAAGTGCAGAGATCAAAAGATATATACAGACTAATGAAAATGACAATACGACATATCAGAATCTATGGGATGCAGCAAAAGCAGTGATAAGAGGGAAGTTCATATCGCTTCAGGCATATATGAACAAACAAGAGAGAGCCCAAGTGAACCACTTAACTTCCCACCTTAAGGAACTAGAAAAAGAAGAACAAAGACAACCCAAAAGCAGCCAAAGAAAGGAAATAATAAAAATCAGAGCAGAAATAAATGAATTAGAGAACAGAAAAACTATAGAAAAAATTAATAGAACAAGGAGCTGGTTCTTTGAAAAGATCAACAAAATTGACAAACCCTTGGCAAGACTTACCAAGGAAAAAAGAGAAAGAACTCATATAAACAAAATCCAAAATGAAAGAGGAGAAATCACCACGGACACTGTAGATATACAAAGAATTATTGTAGAATACTATGAAAAACTTTATGCCACTAAATCCAACAACCTAGAAGAAATAGATAAATTCCTAGAAAAATACAACCTTCCTAGACTGAGTCAAGAAGAAGCAGAAAGCCTAAACAGACCTATCAGTAGAGAAGAAATAGAAAAAACCATTAAAAACCTCCCCAAAAATAAAAGTCCAGGCCCTGACGGCTATACCAGCGAATTTTATCAAACATTCAAAGAAGACTTGGTTCCTATTCTACTCAAAGTCTTCCAAAAAATTGAAGAAGAAGCAATACTTCCAAACACATTTTATGAGGCCAACATAACCCTCATCCCAAAACCAGGCAAGGATGGCACAAAAAAAGAAAACTACAGACCAATATCTCTAATGAATACAGATGCTAAAATACTAAACAAAATACTAGCAAATCGAATACAACAACATATTAAAAAAATAATACATCATGATCAAGTGGGATTCATCCCAGAATCTCAAGGATGGTTCAACATACATAAAACGGTTAATGTAATACACCATATCAACAAAACAAAGAACAAAAACCACATGATCTTATCAATAGATGCAGAAAAGGCTTTCGATAAAATACAACACAATTTTATGTTTAAGACTCTCAACAAAATGGGTATAGAAGGAAAATATCTCAACATGATAAAGGCCATATATGATAAACCATCAGCTAATATCATATTAAATGGCACTAAACTGAAGGCTTTCCCCCTTTAATCAGGAACAAGACAGGGTTGTCCACTCTCTCCACTCTTATTTAATGTGGTACTAGAGGTTCTCGCCACAGCAATCAGACAAGACAAAGAAATAAAAGGCATCCATATCGGAAAAGAAGAAGTAAAGGTATCACTTTTTGCAGATGATATGATCCTATACATCGAAAACCCCAAAGAATCCACAAAAAGACTACTAGAAACAATAAGCCAATACAGTAAGGTCGCAGGATACAAAATTAACATACAGAAGTCAATAGCCTTTCTATATGCCAACAATGAAACAACTGAGAAGGAACTCAAAAGAATAATCCCCTTCATGATTGCAACAAAAAAAATAAAATACTTAGGAATAAACATAACAAAGAATGTAAAGGACTTATATAATGAAAACTATAAACCATTGTTAAGGGAAATCGAAAAAGATATAATGAGATGGAAGAATATACCTTGTTCTTGGCTAGGAAGAATAAATATAATCAAGATGGCTATATTACCCAAAGCAATATACAAATTTAATGCAATTCCCATCAAACTTCCAATGACGTTTTTTAAAGAAATAGAGCAAAAAAAATCATCAGATTTATATGGAACTATAAAAAACCCCGAATAGCCAAAGCAATCCTAAAGAAAAAGAATGAAGCTGGGGGCATTACAATACCTGACTTCAAACTCTATTATAGGGCCACGACAATCAAAACAGCATGGTATTGGCAGAAAAATAGACACTCAGACCAATGGAACAGAATAGAAAGTCCAGAAATAAAACCACATATATATAGTCAAATAATTTTTGATAAAGGGGCCAACAACACACAATGGAGAAAAGAAAGCCTCTTCAATAAATGGTGCTGGGAAAACTGGAAAGCCACATGCAAAAGAATGAAACTGGACTACAGTCTCTTTCCCTGTACAAAAATTAACTCAAAATGGATCAAAGATCTAAACATAAGACCTGAAACAATTAAGTACATAGAAGAAGACATAGGTACTCAACTCATGGACCTGGGTTTTAAAGAGCATTTTATGAATTTGACTCCAATGGCAAGAGAAGTGAAGGCAAAAATTAATGAATGGACTACATCAGACTAAGAAGTTTTTGCTCAGCAAGAGAAACTGATAACAAAATAAACAGAAAGCCAACTAAATGGGAAATGATATTTTCAAACAACAGCTCAGATAAGGGCCTAATATCCAAAATATACAAAGAACTCATAAAACTCAACAACAAACAAACAAACAATCCAATAAAAAAATGGGAAGAGGATATGAATAGACACTTCTCCCAGGAAGAAATACAAATGGCCAACAGATATATAAAAAGATGCTCATCTTCTTTAGCTATTAGAGAAATGCAAATCAAAACGGCAATGAGATACCACCTCACACCTGTTCGATTAGCTGTTATTAGCAAGTCAGGTAATAGCAAATGTTGGAGAGGCTGTGGAGAAAAAGGAACCCTCATACACTGTTGGTGGGAATGTAAAGTAGTACAACCATTATGGAAGAAAGTATGGTGGTTCCTCAAAAAACTGCAAATAGAACTACCTTATGACCCAGCAATCCCTCTACTGGGTATATATCCCCAAAACTCAGAAACATTGATACGTAAAGACACATGCAGCCCCATGTTTATTGCAGCATTGTTCACAGTGGCCAGGACATGGAAACAACCAAAAAGCCCATCAATAGATGACTGGATAAAGAAGATGTGGCACATATACACTATGGAATACTACTCAGCCATAAGAAATGATGACATCGGAACATTTACAGCAAAATGGTGGGATCTTGATAACATGATACGAAGCGAAATAAGTAAATCAGAAAAAACCAGGAACTGTATTATTCCATACGTAGGTGGGACATAATACTGGAACTAAGAGACATTGACAAGAGTGTGGTGGTCACGGGGGGGAGGGGGGAATGGGAGAGGGATAGGGGGTGGGGAGGGGCACAAAGAAAACAAGATAGAAGGTGACAGAGGACAATCTGACTTTGGGTGGTGGGTATGCAACATAGTTGAACGACAGGATAACCTGGACTTGTTATCTTTGGATATATGTATCCTGATTTATTGATGTCACCCCATTAAAAAAATAAAATTATAAAAAAAAAAAAAAAAAAAAAAAGAAATATACCTAGATCTCTATTGATACTGTAGATGACCTGCTGCAAAGCCTTGCCGATCCAGGTGTGCTACTTTAATGTGCAAAAATGCACAGTCAGGGACCTCGGGGCCAAAACCAGAATACATTAGAGATAAGAGATGTAAGGAAATACTGCTATTCACCATCTCCTATCCTGTGCTTACAATGTTTCCATTTACTAAATATGCTATTTACCAAGTGTTTTAGTAACAACATCCTCTGTCTGCACAGAGCTTTTTGGGGAAACACCTGGAGCACGCAGGTGGTCAGCCTGACAGGCTAGAGAGCGGAGAGTGTGCTCCAGGGACTGCCTTCCTCTGCCTCCCTTTGTGGGGCTCTTACACCTTCAAGGGTTTTATCTCATAGAAGCCACGTGACAAGAAGAGAGGCCAGCAGAGCAGGTGGTCTTATCCTTCCTTTCGAGATAAGGAAACTAAGGACCAAGGAGGCAGAGTGACTTCCTAGTGTCACAAGGTTATTGGGGGATTGGAAGTGCAAACCTACCAAGGATGAACTGGTGACCCATCACCATGTTCAGATTAAAATGCTGAACCTTCGGTGAAGCAATCTGGGGTGCCTCATCCTGACCCAAGCAGAAGAAGGGAAGGAATCTCATTTGGGCCTACACTTTCCCACCCATCTCTAGCCACGTGTGCCCAAAGAAATAGGCCAGCGGAAGGTGTTTCCTTTGCCTTGCACATGTCTGGGTACTAGGCTCTGCGTAAGCCAGCCTGCCCTGTCTGAAGAAGCTACCTATCTTGCTTTAAATGAGCAAATTCAACTTTCTTCTCATTCTCAGGATCCTCCCGACCCATCAAACCCCTCGCAGCTTGTAAGGCTAGGCTCAGGGACAGCTTCAGAAGGACAGAGCTTCTGATGTCAGCGGGCTGTTCCTCGGCTGTCACTCCAAGAGCCCAAGAACAGCGCTTGAGAGACAGGCCCGGGTGTCAGGAGCCTCTCTCTTCTTGATTCAGTACGAACGGCAGCTCTGTTCATTGAATGCTTCATTTGCTAGATGCTGGGCTAAGAGCTTTTCATAAAGTGTGCTGATTCCTGGCTCACCCTGCTGGGCTGGTTTAAATGACCCTATTATACAGACAAAGCGACCAAGGCTCAGAATGAATTCCTAATCTGCCTGGGTCACTTTGCCAGTAAGTGGCAGAGCTGGGATTTGGACATTAGCCTATGTGACTTCAAATCTTATCCCCTCATATACCAAAAATTCTTAATAGAGAAAAATAAAATTCTTTGCCTGTGACTTTCCATGTAATTACTCTTCCATTAAGAACTATACTTTGGCTACCTTTTAGAAAAAGACCAAGAGTAATTTATGAAAAAATTTTCTGCAGATCAAATAAAACAACTATTCTCTACAGACTTCTATGTATTTGACAGTCTGATATAATCAATAACACAGTATTTACAGAGCACTAGTTTTGTGTACAGGCTCCATGCACTAATGACCACACACCCATTTGGGGGCAGCCCTGTGAGAAATATGCTCTATAAATAACCAAGAAACGCCCTGGCCGGTTGTCTCAGTGGTAGAGCATCAGCCTGGCGTGCAAGGAGTCCCAGGTTCGATTCCCGGCCAGGGCACACAGGAGAAGCACCCATCTGCTTCTCCACCCCTCCCCCTCTCCTTCCTCTCTGTCTCTCTCTTCCCCTTCTGCAGCGAGGCTCCATTGGAGCAAAGATGGCCCGGGTGCTGGGGATGGCTCCTTGGCCTCTGCCCCAGGTGCTAGAGTGGCTCTGGTTGCAACAGAGCAACGCCCCGGAGGGGCAGAGCATCGCCCCCTGGTGGGCGTGCCGGGTGGATCCCGGTCGGGCGCATGCGGGAGTCTGTCTCTCCTCATTTCCAGCGTCGGAAAAATACAAAAAAAAAAAAAAAAATTACCAAGAAACTGAAGCTCAGAGAAGGGAACCAACTTGCCCAAGGCCACACAGCTTCATAGTTCAGCCTCAGAACCCAGCGCTCCCCAGCCACACTATAACCCCCTGAACCACAAAATGCAGAGCTTCTGTGTGTGATTGGATTGTGGTCTGGGTTGGAGGTGGGGAGTAATGTTGGAGTTGGGCTGGAGCATTGGGAGCCTGTCCAAGGGCTGGAAAAGCAGAAGGAGACTGACAAGGTTTTATTCCCAAACACCACCTCCCTGGAAAAGTTTAAACAAAAAGGTTTGTCTTTACAATCCGGAGGAGTTTTTCATGTTTCAACTCATGCTGAATTGTTTTATGCTTTAGCTATAAAACTTCGACAGAGAGGGTGCGGGGGGAGGGGGGGCAAGGCTGGCCCAACCTTAACCACGGCTGCACCGCTGTAAAGCTCAGGTTACGAGGATCACTCCTGGTGCCAAGGCAGTTTAACAAGTATGAGTGTACATAATTTGTTCCAGTTGTCCTGTCTCAGCACAGAGGGCTGTTTCTGGGGTGGGGCTCCGCACACTCTCGCCAATGTGGTTCCCATTACTGGCTCCAGCGCCTCCTTGAAGCTCCCTCCATACCCAGGAAGGGTCTGTTTTATCACAACTCCTCCACTATCAATTCTCTCTAAAGGTTCTGAAGTTTTCTATAGTCTGAGATCTCAAAGAGGGGGAGGGTGGGATCTTGCTAAAAAAAAAAATGTAACTACATCTCACCCGTATCAAGAAATCTTCCAAAAACTGAGTTGCTATTGTCCAACCTCTCTCCAACCTATGTCAAACTTCTCCCACTTTATATTTTGAAAACTTTTAACCCTACAGAAAAGTTGAAAGAATAGTACAAAAAACACCCATATGCTCTTCACCTAAATCTGTCTATTAATAATATGTTGCCAAATTGCCTTATATCTCTCTATAAAAAAAATGTTTTCTGATCATTTGAAAAAAAAATGTTGCGGACATCAAACCGCTTTACATCAGCATGCATCTCCTAAGAATAAGGACATGCTCCCATTTAACCACAATGTCATGTTCACAACTAAGAAAACGAACACTTATTCCATACTATCACCTAGCATACATCATATTTAAAAATCTCTCCAATTCTTCCCCAAATGTATCTTCTTTATAGTCTTTTTAAAAAACCTTGAATCTAATCAAGATTCAAGTGTTGCATTTGGCTGTTAAATGTGTTTAGTATCTTTAAATCTAGAGGAGCCTCCCATCTACAACAAGACTTCCGATTCCTCCCCCCCCCCCCTAGATTTACCTTTTTGGAAAGGTTAGGCCAATTGCCCCACAGACTGTCCTATATTCTGGATATGTCTGATTGTTTTCTCATGATTAGTTTCAGGTTAAACATTTTCGGCAAGCACTTCCTATGTGTAATGGGATGCATTTCTATTTGGCCACTATGTTTGGTTACTTGTGAAGGTGATGAGTGAGTCCTAACCTCACCGTAAAGGGACCTGTACCCACTGTAATTAGCAAGTAACCTGTGACGCGAAGTCCGACCTCATAGAATCGGTTACCTAAACTGTTCTGTCCTCTCACCTTCCATCAGTCCCCCTCTGCGTTTAGCCTCTATACTCTACAAACATCTTTGCCAAAGTCACCAACGGCCATCCAGATGCCAACGTCAGGGGGCACTTTCCACATACACATGCTTGAGCAAGACCCCCTCCTCGAGGGCAGGAACTTTGTCTTATTCAGGTTAGGATTCCACAGCTTGTGTCAGTGTTTGGCAAGCAGGGGGTGCTCAAGAAATCTCTGTGGATGAGTTAACGAATAAATACATACACTGAGAGAAAGTGGGAATTGGGAATCAGAAGGCCTGGCTTCAAATCCTGCTCTGCTACTCTTCATAGAGCGAAAGGGCTGATTTAAATCAGTGGCTTTCAGCCTGAGTGGTGGCGCAGTGGATAAAGCATGGACCTGGAATGCTGAGGTTGCTGGTTTGAAACCCTGGGCTTGCCCGGTCAAGGCACAAACGAGAAGCAACTACGACAAGTTGGAGATTCCCGCTCCTTCCCCACCTTCTGCCTTTCTCTCTCCATCTCCTCTTTCTAAAAAAAAAAAAAGTAAATAAAAATCTTAGAAAAACTAAATCAGTGGCTTTCATACTTTGAAAAAATGTTTAATATGCAAAGTGTTCTTTAAATAGGATCTTACTCAGAAGCAACTGTAGAAAACTGACAAAAGGAAGCTGCTCTGGTTGAAGCAGGTGGTGAAGGCCACAGGATGTGCCGTGCCTCCTTAGAAGTGGGGCTTGAGCAAGGTCAGAGCGGCTCCAGGAGGGAAAGCAGTGCATGCTGGTGGGTCCCGACTGCCAGCCTCGGCCGCTGGAACTATAGTCTGTACGTGGTGTTCGATCTCATTAGGGAAAGGTGCAGTTGGAAAATTGCTCTGGTCTCTGTGGACCTGATGCAGCTGAAAAGGGAAGAAAGCACAGCTAGAAAAGCTCATTGCAGAGTGGGGTGCGGGGTCCTCAGGGGAGTCAGGAATTAGCCCTTGTCCCCCTCTGTCTTAGTTCCCTTCTCTGAAAGTCCTTTGTCATTCTAATCCTCTTTGAGTCTTTCTCCCCCATTATTCCAAGCGTTTCTTCTTGCTAGGAGGGAGCAAAGCATCCCTAGATGAAGAGTAGGGTTATGAGTGGAAGGGGCAGGGGCCTCCTGTGCTCTGAGGGGCTCCGGCCATTTGCTGAGTGATTTGGTGACCTGAGAAGCCTGTCCATTGTCTGAGCTTTAAAGGGCCACTGCCCCTTACTATTAATCCACCTCAGGACAAAGGCCATCACCAGCTCAGACAAATAAGCTCCTTATCCAGGCCTCATGCATCATCTTGTCACCCACACTGGGACCCAACAGGGGCAACTTAAAAGAGCAAAGAGCCAGAGTGCAACTCAGCAGTTTCCATTGGGGGCCCGTGGCCAGGGGTCGAGGATTGCTGCCGAAGTGTGCATGCAGCTTCCTCTCCCATGCAGGAGGCTGGGCCAGGGCGAAAGAAATCTCTGATCTGCTGGGGAGGCTCCCTGAGGATCTTGGCTTCCCCACGGTTATCAAGAAAGGGGGGTGATGGCCGTTGGAGGAGAGAAGGGGACCTGATGGGGTGAGAAGAAATAGGTGCACTTGGGATGCAAAATGCTTCTTATATCTGTGTGACCTTGGCCAAATTATTGCACCTTTCTTATACTCAGTTGCGTAAAACAGTAAACAAAAAAGCAATGATAACAATAAAAGCAGCTTCCACTGAAGACTTTATAATAACCAGGCCCTTTGCTAAGCACCTCTTATACATAATTTCACACCGTACTCTAACAATACCTATGAGGCAGGTATTATTATAACCCCTATTTTACACATGAGGAAAAATGGAAACTTAGAGGTTCAATCATTTGCTTAAGATTTCAGCTAGTAGTGAGGGAGCCAGAATTCAAACCCTCACGCTGAATTCTTCGGCTCCAGAGTCCCCTTCCCCGCCGTACAGACTCAGCGGGAGAGGCGGAGCGCCCAGCACAGCACCGGCACCCTGTGGGTGCCCAGCCATGGACCCTGCTCTTCTGTTCTACAACCCAAACGTGTGCCAGGCCCTCCTCGGTTCCTGAGCCTGTCCCTGCCACTTCGACCCCTCTCAGTAAGCTCTGAAGTGAGTGGGACACAGAGCCGCAAACCTGCCCAGGGGCCCTGCTGCTCTCTCCCTCCCCCACCCCAGACCACAAGGAAAATTGAGACCCCTGGACAAGCTGCACCCTGAGAGTGGGAGGGAAGGGGGGTGGAGACGGGCCCCTGCCATCCCAGCTCTTCCTTCCTGGAGAGGAAGACAGCCTTGCCTCCCAGCCCTGCCCCTGCAGCAGCTCCTGGGTTCCCTATACTCACGGCTACGCGTGGAGGGCACACATGACTGCTGATCAGATGCTACAGCACGAGACCCTGCACAAAGCACATACTTGAAAAAAATCTGCTGAAAGAAAGAATGAATGAATGTTTAGGAAATAAATGCTGCAGGACCTCACATGTAGTCTGGAGAATTTGGTTGCACACAAACAACTGACAGGCAGAGTACGAACATCTATGCTGCTTCCTGTACCAGAGCTCTTGTCTTCCTCCGCTCAGGCCGCCATGACAAAGTCCCACGGATCGAGTGGCTTAAGCAACAGACATTGCTTTCTCATAGTTCTGCAGTCTGGGAAGCCAAGTTCAAGGTTTCAGCAGAGTTTGGCTTCTGGTGCACGCTTTCTTCCTGCCTGGCGCTTTCTCCCTCTGCTGCAGAGGGCCATCTTCTTGCAGTGTCACACGGCAGACAGCATGTGACCTCTGGTGACTCTCCTTAATTTATAAGGACACCAGGTTCTTCAGATTGGGGTTCTACCCTTATGACCTCTTATAACCTTAATCACCTCTGTAAAGGATCTTTCTCCAATACAGCCACATGGCTTTTGGGAGGACATGTTTCAATCCCTGGCAGCCCTACAGATCCTTAAAACTGCAGCTCACTTGCCTGACCAGGCAGTGGTGCAGTGGATATAGCGTCGGACTGGGATGCAGAGGACCCAGGTTCGAGACCCCGAGGCTGCCAGCTTAGGCGCGGGCTCATCTGGTTTGAGCAAAGCTCACCAGCTTGGACCCAAGGTCGCTGGCTCAAGCAAGGGGCTACTCGGTCTGCTGAAGGTCTGCGGTCAAGGCACATATGAGAAAGCAATCAATGAACAACTAAGGTGTCGCAATGAAAAACTGATGATTGATGCTTCTCATCTCTCTCTGCTCCTGTCTGTCTGTCCCTATCTATCCCTCTCTCTGACTCTCGCTCTGCTCTGTAAAAAACAAAACAGAACAAAACTGCAGCTCACTTCTGGGCAGAGCCTGACTATGTAAACTTGCCTGTGCCCCTCGGGGAGTTATTCTCTCTCTCCAGGATGGTCCCCACAACCTCCCATTTTGCATTAAACCTCGCAGCGCCCCATTCCCTGGCGCACTTGCCTACCTTGCTCCCCTCATGGATTCCTGCTTTAGGCAGAGCTGTTTAGGTGTCTGTCTCCCCCACAGTGTACACTGTGCAGGGAACAGACTGCCTTCCGTCCTCCATGGGCCCTGGCACACACAGCAGGTCTGTAATAACAATGTGCTGAATTGGTCCTGAAGGATAAATGAGCTTCATTTCTTCCCGTATCAGTCCGTCAGAAAGATCTTCCCCTGTTCTCATTCCAAATCACTACAATTTTGTTATGTTCGCAAGCCACTGCTCCTAACTATCTTCTGATACTTACCACAGGCCCCGTCTCCGGCATTGGGACTATCCTCTGTCTCCTCAAGAACTGTGTTAGTTTGCCGTGGCCACAGCTCCTAGCAGGAATACCAAAGGAAGCAGCTAGAGCGAGTGGGAGGGGCAGGGCTCTGTGAAGAAGGGCTGTGGCAGCCCTGCGGGGGGTTAGGCCCTGAGCCCCAAGCAGTGGGAAACATCGGGAGTCACCGGCAGGGCTGTGTGACAGGCATCGGGCTGTGGAAGGGTCACCCTGGCATAGTGTCATAGTGTGAGGATGGATTCAAGGAGACGGGAGGCAGGGAGGCCAATAGGAGAAAAGGCAGAGTAGGAAATGTCTTGGTTAAGGAGCACAGAATTTTACAAAACCAGCAAATAGATAAGTACCAGCTCAACTTCCATCTTTGCTCCTTCTAAGGAAGACAGCAGTTGTGATCACAACTTGAATTTTGATTAGATAACCTCCTCGTCAACTGAAAACATATCCCATTCTCTGCCAAAGATGAAAAGGCGAGGCCAGCACACACTGAGCACCCGTTGCAGCCTCCGTGTCTTAGATGTTTTCCCATTGCATCTTTGAAACAACCCCCAGACTGCTCTCTGTATGCCCCTGATACAGAAGGGCAACCCCGGGGAGAGAGCTGAGGTCAGGCCAGGTCAGCTTGCTCCTGGGGAGGGGATCTTGGTTCACATCGGGTATATACTCTCCCAGAACCGCAAGGGCGGCTAAAGAGGGGTTTCTGGAAGTGCAATATATGTATGATTGTTGTTAGCCTGGGCGGCAGCTTCCCAGATTTATTTATAGAAATACGATCCCTTCAGGAGAGAGGGACTGAAGCATAAATGAATTACCAGTCCTTCTCCTCTCCTTTCAACTCTGGGGGCTGGGGGGCTGGGGAGGCCAGCTGGCCAGAAGGAAAAGGCATCACCCTGTTTCATCTGGGGAGTGTGGGGAATGGAAACAAGGCAGGGAACCTGGGCGAGAAGGCAGAGGCCTGGGCTCCAAGACCCCCTGCTGCGTTTGCTTAGCTGCTGCTTTGGGCTTACTCCCCCATCCCAAATCTCTGGAAATCACCAGGGAGGGGGAGAGAGGGGGCTAAAGCTCTGAACTCCAAGACAGAGCTGTTAATTGTTGTATTTTCTCCAAGCATGGAGGTGGGGGGGGTAGGAGGGGCAGGGCAGAGTATAATCTGTCCCCAAATATTTTAGTTCCAGAAGGGGACTAAGGAAACTGACACTCACTGGGCACCTAGTTTGTCACCATCACCATGTTAGAAGTCTTGCCGGTATTTTCTCATTTACACAACAACTTTGTGAAGCACTATTAAAACCAATACCCATTTTACAGAAGAGGCAGCTGAGACCCTGAGAGGTTAAGCAACTTCCTTATGGCCACACAGAACAGCAGAGATGTGCAGACCCCTGTAACCTGTCTTTCTCTCCCAGGACCCCACAGTGTGCCATTTCTGTTTCTCTTCTGACTTCAGTCCTGTCAGGTCCTTTCAAGCTGAGGCAATGTTTTTTGTTTTTGTTTTTTGTTGTTGTTGTTGTTGTTTTAGTTGTTTAATCTCAAACACCTATATAAATAATGGAAGTTCAGAAGGAGAAGGAGGAGGGGAGAGAGGAGTGGCAGGGAAGGGAAAAAGAGAAAGCCACATGGTTTTCTGGTCCAAACTGGGAGCCATTAACCAGTAATGGGGGATCCAGCTGAGCTCAAAGCACCCAGCTCAGACCTGATGACAGGGGCCCAGGGCGGGAGCCTACAACAGGGCAGGTGGGAACAGATATTCAGAAAAGACTACATTTAAGAAGGGAAAGAAAGGGAGGCTCTGGGAGCCGCAAGAGATGTTTATTCTCATGGTGAGCCAGCTGCGGGGTGTAGCATTAAAAGCCTAGACCAAGTGCTAGCAAGGAAGCCGCAGAGCTGTGTATCCTACAGACATGATTTTGAGTGGTGTGAGTGTGAACAGACATGAAGTCACACTGAATCACACACAGGGTAGCTTCCATTTTCTGTCAGCCTTTTGATGATGCGGAGGAGCCGGTCTCAGTTCAGGACTAGTGTGTCCTTAACACCTAACACTTGTCGATGTTCCCATTTAACAAAGAGAAGCGAGCCTCTGGTCAGTGTCCTTGAGCAGACATTATCTCTCCAGAATGTGACAATCTGCGTTCACTGTATTTATTTTTACAGCTACCTTCTATTTATGGCAAGTGAACTGCAGCAGTAATATATAATTTCCTTGGGAAATAAATAAATTTGTTGAGGGGAAAAAAAAAAGTTCAAGAAAGGAGGTCATATTAAGGGAAGTAAAATAAATAGCTGTGTAAGTGGTACAGACTGACGGTGACACACAAAGGAACAAGCTTTAGGAAATGGTGGTCTAATGCCGTTCTCTCACTGTCCAGATGAGAAAGCTAGGGGGGCCGAAGGACAGGGCTCCTGCGAGGTCACACTGCAGGTGAGAGGCAGAGCTGGGCCCAGGAGCCGGGCCTGCTGCGCCCAGGCACCTGCCTTCTCAAGCAGGTCTCCAGGATAACTCGTGCTGGAGAAGGGTGAGGCTTCTCCAGGGCAGGTTTGTGACCAGAACACTGAGCCGAGACACGTGGCAGTGGGCCTTGCAGGTGGGACCGACCTGGTTCTAAGCTGTGCGGCTGAAGCGGCTCCAGGCCAAGCTGCTTCCCTCCCTTCCTCTGCCTGCTTCCTCCAGCACAGGGCGGCACACAGACGCCACACCGGGCCCGCCTCGTGGCACCGTGCTGCAGATCCAGAGGTGGGCCCGCCTCGTGGCACCGTGCTGCGGATCCAGAGGTGGGCCCGCCTCGTGGCACCGTGCTGCGGATCTAGAGGTGGGCCCGCCTCGTGGCACCGTGCTGCGGATCCAGAGGTGGGCCCGCCTCGTGGCGCCGTGCTGCGGATCCAGAGGTGGGCCCGCCTCGTGGCGCCGTGCTGCGGATCCGGAGACAGCCGAGGTAAACGTGCTCTGGGAATGCAAGGGCTGCGCGAATGTCAGCTCTACTCATGTCCCAAACTCTCCCTGGCCTCCTTCCAGATGCCTCTTCTACAGTCCGGGCCCTGAACTGTCAGGAGATGCTTTAAGATGTGGTCTGATGTCCGCAGGGGCACCATGGAGCAGGGCACTAACGTTTCATTGCGGACACAAACCAGGCTTCGTTTCCAAATGGAAAAAGCCTGGACACATGGCTAATGTGCCTTCTTCCTAGGCAGGGTGGTCTAGGAATTCCTAGATCCAATCAAGCCATACACCAAAAATGTTAGTTTTGTACCTTTTAATGCAATGGTATTTAGGGAAATTAAGCAGAAAAGGAGTTGCAAAAAGTCTACAATTGTGTCACGTGAGTGACTAATTAGAAGGCCTTGTTTCTCCCAGGCCATTCAATTACATTAATTTAAAATGTGACCTGTTTATTTTGCAAGGTCAGAAAGAAGCCTTACCTCCTAGAAAGCCAATGTGGCAATTAAATTAGAGCCACCAGAGTTTGCCCGAGGTAACACATGAAACAGGGCTGTGCAAACTGTACAAAACAGACATGAATGAATGCTGTTTGGTTGTCTCCATTGCCCCCAATTATGGGGGCACAATCTCCTGTCCCTGGGGGGCAGCCTCAGGTGAGGGCTTGTCTGGTTGAGGGCGGCACCTGGTAAGATGGAAAGAGCACTTGCTGAGTTCTAGACTTTGGAGAATTAAGCACTTGGCCGTTCCTCTCCTGAATTCACAGGCCTGTGCGTCAGCCAGCCCGTCAGCCTGCTGGCACTGGCCTCCTGAGCACCCACGTCTACAGCAGAGGGTCCCTGGCCTTTCCAAATGGTCGTAATGGATAAACGAGCAATTCTGTACAGCTTCCCAGTCACTGACTTGCAGCTGTATTGTGCCCCCTAGTTATCAAGTTTCCTAGTTATCTCTGTAACCATGGGCAAGTTACTAAACTGTTCCGAGGCCCAATATTCTCCATTTTTAAAAAGCACAATTCAGGATCATTGACCTGAACTGATATGAGACTTGGAGTTGGAGTCTTACAACGATTGTTCATTTCACTACATGAATAGTAACATATCAAGGACCATCCGAGCACTCTAGGGTAGGGATGTTAGGAAAAATACAGTATATGTACTCTATTTTCTTTCTTATACCTGAACATTTCTGACTTCTGAAAAGCTCTCCAAGAGTTTCATCGAGGGGGATTTTGACCCCATAAATTAGATATCTATTTTATAGAGTTTCTTTGCTTAGAATGTTCTTCACCCCTCAATTGTCAAGAAAATACCCACAAATATTTCAAATATCATCATGAATAAATGCATAAAAAACAAGAAATCAAAATTTTCTTTTTGTTACTACGAGTTACCTAACTCCTACATAGCTGGTATAAGAATTTATTGACTATCAGGAGTCTATTGATACAACGAGTTGAAAGAAGTGAACAAAATTGTCTGAAAACTTTACATATCCCAGTTAGGTCCCTGCTCTTGGAAACTGGAAGATTGACAAACCCAAGTCCTTGTAGTTGGCATGCAGCAATGGTTCCACACCATTCACGGTGAAAGGAGACAAATCTCACTGGACTCAACAGTAGGAAAAAGGCCCCACTTTGCCTTCTGATTTCACAAACCGACTTAAAAGGACCCTCGCAGAATCCCCCAGGGGAATCTGGATTGGTTCTAAATTAAGTTGAATTTTTTGTTTTGTTTTAAGAGCACATTTTGGAAGCAGCTTGCATGCATGGCAGTGTTTCTCATTTAGAAAGAAAAATAAACACTCCTCCATTGGCTTGGAAGTCAAAACAATAAGCCCAGCAGCTTAAGACCTGAGAAAGTCAATGAAACTGCCAAACAGCAGTGATGCTGAACAGTGTGACCCGCCTGAGATGTCTGTAGCGCAAGGCAGGAGGGCCCAGAGCTGGGGGGGCGCAGGGAGGCCCTGGGCAGCCCAGCCTCCAGGGCTCGGCTCTCATGAAACAGCACCAAAATACAGTGTCATCTGGTCTGACCTGTAACTCCTACAGTGCTCACAAAAACACAAGGGAACAATTCCACTCCATGGGATCAGACAGATCTGGAGTTCAGCTCTGGCTCTATCACTTAGAGGCTGTGCTATTAAGGGGAATCTACTTAACCTCTCTGGCCCTCTATTGCTTTAATGAGACTCAAATGGCTATGTCAAGGCAAATATGAAGTTTAGGGCTGACCTGTGGTGGCACAGTGGATAAGCATCCACTGGGATGCTGAGGTCACCAGTTTGAAGCCCTGGGCTTGCGTGGTTAAGGCACATATGGGAGTTGATGCTTCCTGCTCCTCCCCCCTTCTCTCTCTATCTCTCTCCTTTCTAAAATGAATAGTCTTAAAAACATGAAGTTTAATGAGATTCAGTGAGCTAGAACACCTCTGACATAAGTGCTTCATAAAGGTTTGTGGGGTGAGTAATAGGAATCTAACAACTTGGAATTCTTTTAAAATCATCCTTTTTTTTTTTTTTTTTTTTTTTTTTTTTTTTTTGTGGGAGAGAGGTGGAATTCCTTTTATCTTCTTCAGCCTCCTACTACGGAGAAGACAGAAATCACAGGATCTGGTACTGAAAACAAATCAAAAAATGGAAAAATAAATAAAAAGAAAATAGGGGTTCTGGAATCAAGCGGGCTTACATGTGAATCTTTGCCATGCCCCTTACAAGCCAGGGGCGTATGAGCAATCACTGGCCCACCAGGAAGTGAAGATAAATGGAAGCTCGAAGAAGATAATGTGTATAAAAAAGATACACACAGAAGGTGCTGATTACAGATAAATTCCCCCACCCAGCCCTGCCTCACCAGGCTTTGAGAAACTGACATTTTTTCTCAGCTATTTGTTCCCTGACCCTCTTCAATATTAACCCGCAAATTTTCAAAGCCCTTTGTTCCCTGACCCTCTTCAATATTAACCCACAAATTTTCAAAGCCCTTTCACTTTGGAATTTAGATTAGAACAATCCACGGAACATTTACTATTTATTCTGAAAGTTTCTAATGCGGAAGGGACAAATACCTACTTAATCCTGACCATTTCCTTAGCTTTTCAACTTTGACTAGTTGATATTTTAGTGAAATCTTTCTGTATATATATATCAGTGTTTTCTAGATGGTTATCCTTGGGGGTGGATTAGGATTTTGATGACAGAGAGAGCTACTTCCCCTGTTTTTTTCCCCCCAGGGACAATGAGCGGTTCTGTAATGCCCCACGTGTTCTCCTTGCACTTTACATGGGGATTTTAGCAGGGCAGTCATGAGGCATCCTAGGCCTGGAATCACAGCCTTAGGCTGTAGTTGACACAGCTGTAGATAGAGGGCCTCTCGGGAGCCACTGGAGAGCACAGCCCGAGCTCCAGGAAGATTGGTTCCTTCTCAAAGGGTCAGCCTTGCGTGCAGGGTGCTGAGTCAGCTCCCACCACAGGAAACCCTTCGTTTTCACCTTTTAGGAGCCAGAGGGGCCGTCTTTGTCATTTAAAGTACATGCTGAATTAAGCCTCAAGGGGAGCAGGCTTCTCAAGAAACTAGAGCAATTGATCCTTTCAGATTGGTCTCTAAAGCCATAAATTAGAAGAGGGTCTGGGTGTGAAGATAGGGAAGGGAGAAAAGGAAGTTTATCACTGTCAGCAACTTTTAACTCGACAGCAACTTTGGACAGTTTTCCCCACTTCACTTATGGAGCAACCAGTGATCAGAGAAATTTGGTACTTTGCCCAGGGTCACATATTTGGGACCCAATTTCAGAACTTTTGACTCTATGGACTTTGCTCTCTTGGCTACCATGTGGTTCTCCCATAGTTTGTACTGCATCCCCATTCATTCATTCATTCATTCATTCATTCATCAGTTCACACTACATAAAAGCATCTGTAAGGCCATACACCAAACTGTTAAAAGTGGTTATTTCTGAGAGGAAGGATTACAAGAGAATTTCACTTTTTACCTTTGTGTATTGTTTGAAAGTTAACAAGCATTGTTACTTTTATAAGTGATAATAACAATAGAGACAATTCCACAAAAGTAATTTCACATTTTTGTTCATGAAAAAAAAATCAAACAAAGGGCTACAAACATTTATTGGACCCACTATGTAGCAGGGCCCACTTATCTTCACTCTCTAGCATTGGGTACATGCCCATCCCAGTAGGTCCTTTAGCTTATAGAAGACCCCTCAGTTTGGGCTGAGAGACAGAAAGGTGGCAGGCAGAGTCCAGATGTGGGGTGAGACTCATAACCTACCAACCCCAGAGCAGCAGACACATTCATTACCAACCTTTAGAGTGGTACACTCAGAGCAAGTCCCCAGGGAAGAAATCCAAAGTGTATCCAGGTCCTCTGGGGAGCAGGAGCACAGAGGAGCGTAATTGAACAGAAAGCTGTAAGCCAAAGCCCTCCCATCTACCCTGCACATCAGTAATGCAATAATGTCATCAATTTGTTGCAGAATTTGCAACAAAGTGCTTGCTCTTGTTCAGTTAATTAGCAAAGGGAGAGATTAAGGATTTTAATCTACCTTCTATTTTACCTGCAAGGGTTATTTAATCAGAAATGAACAAAGAATTTCATTATATATATATTCTCCCCCCTCCACCCATCCCACTCCCACCAAGTAAATTTAAGAGGACTAGAGGACTATTAGCAGGGACACCTCAGTCAGCACAACATGATACTTGTAAAATCAGAGTACTTTAGAGATTCCTCCATCATTAGCAACTAAGGACACTGAGACCTAGAGGGACAGTGATATGCCAGGGAAATTGCCAGTGAGCCCCGGAGTTGGGATTGGAACACAGGTTCCTGCCCTCTCTGTCCAGAGTTCCTCTTCTGTGCATAGTTTTGAAACGCTAGCACCTAAAAGGTATAGAGGAGCAGTGACACCCAACCAGCAAAAGGACAACACCTGCAGGAAGCACCGAGAAGGTGCTTGGAGGTCATGGAGGATGGTCTGGCTTGTGGTCAAAGAGAATGCAGGGCCTAATATCCTTTTAGAAGAGAACTATCAAGGCCAAAGACCGCTCTGATTTTTCTTTCTCTCTCTCTCGCTCTCTTTTTTTATTAAGTGAGAGGCAGGGAGGCAGACAGAGAGACTCCTGCATGCACCGCTGGGACCCACCTAGCAAGCCCCCTACCAGGCAATGCTCTGCTCTGTTGATCAGGCAGCCGTGCCATTTTAGCACCTGAGGCGAGGCCATGGAGCCATCCTCAGTACCCAGGACCAACTTAATTGAACCATTCTAGCCACGGCTCAGGGAAGGGAGAGACAGAGAGAGGGAGGGAGAAGAGAGAGAGAGAGAGAGAGAGAGAGAGAGAGAGAGAGAGAGAGAGAGAAATGAAGGGGAGGGGTGGAGAGGCAGATGGTTGCTTTTCTTGTGTGCCCTGACCAGGAATCTAACCCAGGACTTCCACACAACAGGTGATGCTCCACCACTGAGACAAACGGCCACAGCCCGCTCTGATTTTCAGAGACAAGAGAGGTTGTATATCATCCTCCACTTGGAGGCTTGAATCTCCTACAGGGTATAAGTATAAAGAAGTTGACTGGCCTCTGCTGGACACAGAGAGGGCAAGCACTGGTCCCAGGTCACACAGCAAGCACCTGATTAGGGTCTGCTGGCTCTTGTCTGCCTGGTCTCCTACCCCCTTTCTTTCTTTACTGATTCTCCTTAAGAGAGTCATAGCAGTGCTTAGAAGAGTGCTTATTATGGGCAGATGGAAGTTTAAGCCCAATGGCTCTCTCTGCAGCCAGCATTCCGCCCTGCAGCTGCTTGGAACTTCAGGGCCCCCTGTATCTGGGTAGTGTAAAACTTGAAAACTTTCAAAGACAGCCTTAGAATCCAGGTAGTATCCTTTACCTCAGCTTTCTCATGGCTAACTGGGAAACTATCATACCGGTTTCTTAGGATTGTGAGGAAGACCCAATGAAGCAACAAGTGGCAGGGCAGGCACAGTCCCTGGCACATAGGAGGTAGCCAATTGGTACCGTTTTAGTTTTAACCTTTCTTTTTCTGTGTCCATCTTTGTCTGTATTTTTGCTTGTTTATTTCTCTACCTGATGTTTCTGTCTTGTATCTATCTGTCTGTGAATCTCTGTCCATGCGGCTCTGCCTACCCGATGTCTGTCATGCGGGTAGGGACGGCGGCACCCCAACCCATGCACACCCCAGTGGCAGGCAGCCACGCAGGAGTCCGGCTGCAGTGCCGCGGAGCGGTGCCAGGTCCCCAACAACCCCTAGCGCCCCATGCACCAGGCCCTTCCGCCCCTGCAAGCGGCCCAAGCAGGCACATTAATCAGCATCACCAACGAAAGGGGAACCCCCCTCCCCACAAAAGTTAGGAAGAAAGAGGGACTTACCGTTAGCTGCGACCCCCAGGCTGGCGGAGCCACTTTTAACTAAGAATGAATTAGGGACAAACTCTTCCTCAGAGTCTGAGTCCGGGGCTGGCTGGGCCACACCGTTGCCTAGCAACCGCCTCTGGCTCTCATTGGCCGGAGGGGAGGGGGGCGGGGAGGGGGACTGCTCAATAGGGGTTGATGAAGCGGATGAACAATGCAAAGGAGCACCTGCGAACCACAAAGACAAACACAGACAGAAAAAAAAATAATGAAAATTGGTTTTGAGGCACACGGGGAGGGGGAGGGAGCAAAATAAAACACGCATCAACGGGGGAGGGGGCTTTCAACACTGGGCGATCTACTGCACACGTAGCTCGGGGGCGGGGCTGATGCCGCTGGCTTAGAAAGTTGGTGCGAACTCCTCTGAAGAGCAGAGGCCTCGGTGTAGAAAAGTCAGCAAGGTTTGGGAAAACGGCATCCTTGAAAACACCGGGGAAGCCCTTTCTGCTTTGCCTGTTCTCTAACAGAGACCAGAAAACCTGGGGTTTGGTCCTGGCAGGCCTTGTTATCTATCCAACAAATGCCCC
This sequence comes from Saccopteryx bilineata, assembly GCF_036850765.1. Taxonomy (NCBI): domain Eukaryota; kingdom Metazoa; phylum Chordata; class Mammalia; order Chiroptera; family Emballonuridae; genus Saccopteryx; species Saccopteryx bilineata. The sequence goes on along the minus strand of NC_089490.1, from coordinate 341,868,980 downwards.
TACTCTGTGCCTCAGTGGCCTTACTGGTAAAACGAGCAGCCACATTGAGTGATCCCAGAGTCCGTGCAAGCTAGCCATTCTGTACTGTCACGGAACCGAAATGATGCTCTTAATTAGTGAGCATTTAACCGGATATGCCTGGAACAGGTTCTGGGCTTTATAAAAGGGAGAGAAATATGGAAGAACTGATCCAGGATCCTCCTCACTGCTAGTACCCTAGGATTTCAACACTGTAATGTTTTACTTTCCTAAAAAACAAACATTTTAAGACTAGTTTTAAAACTAACGTTTTTAATCTTGGCACTCGGTGCAAACTCTTTGAGAGCAACAACTTTAGCAATCTTTTCTGCATTTGTATCCTCAGAATCTAGCATAGTGCCTGGCACATACTGGGTACTAAATATTTGCTAAGTAGATAAATGCCAGGTATCTAACATGCTAAGATCCTTACATTCTAATATTCTCAGATGAAACAATTCTATGATGTTAGGACACTGATATTCAGTGAGTTGCTTTAGGACACTGATACTCAGTGAGTTGCACTAAGTCATTGTGTCTGACTTGAAGTCTCTAACATGTCAGGAGTCTCTGATTCTAAAATCCAAGCTTTCTGTAGCTCTGTGAGCACACTCCCAACTCTTCAGAAGGAGAAGGTGATGGCTTGGGACAAGACCCTTGAGATCAGACAATTTACTGTTCTGTCAGTGGCTGGCCTTTAGACATGTGCAGTACATCGGCTACAAGAGAGGGGACATAAGCACAGACATAGAAAAGTTACAGTACAAGACACTGCGTCCGCACGACAGCAAGGGCTGCTTCTTTATTCCCACCTTGACTGAGAGAAGTTTTAAAACATAATCAGAACCATCCAGTTTTTTAAAAAGAGACTGAATCTTAGAGAACATGCAGCTCAGTCACGTGATCCTAAGATTTGGCATGGCTCTCAGGGGGAGGTGGCACAGAGACCTGCTGATTGCTGAAATTAAAAACAACAACAACAACAAAAACTTTTTGTGGTCAGTTTACCAGGAGGAGCTCACTCAGTCACAGTCATCAAATCCTTCAGGATTCTTCAGGCTCTGTGCTCTTATGTCAACCCCTGAGTCTAACTACATGCGACATTTTATAGAGCTGCTGTGTATACTGTTTGACTGGTTCATATTAGAGATTTAGTAAGAGCAACTGAGGCAGCAGGAATCGGTGATCATGGTACAACTTGTGTGACTTCTTTCTCTCTTTTGGTTTCTTTACCTAAAAATATGAGCTTTGATTGACCTCAAAATTGTCAAAACCAGTGTTTCCAATTCATCTTGAGAGAGCTTTCCCTGACATGTCACCATCAGGGTAATCATTCCTCTCTCTAATCTTGTCTTTAGTTTTGACATCACATGTGCCCTGCTGTACTTGTAGTTATGAGTAGCTGTCTCGCACATAATATGGCACATTCTTGGAGTACAGTGCATTCTTGGAGTTGGCTTTGGAGTTCAACAGAACTGGGTTTGCATCATGACCTACCCTACTAATTAAGCTCTATTATCTTGGGAAAATGACTTCCAGTTCCTCATTTGTGGGTTGAGCACCTTTCCCCTTTTATATAGATGTTGGGAGGACCACAAATACTAAATCTGAGTATATAGTATGCATGAGTAAGCAAGAGTCCAGGGTCAATACTCATCAAATGTTTATTAAATTGAATGAAACCAACCCATAGAGAAACCTAGTCATGATTAGACCCAGTTTTGGAAAGATTTTGTCTATCAAGCTGCATTTATTAAGTAAATATACTTTCCTTTCCTCATCTTTTATTAATGAAAGACATTTTATAATCTCCGATCAGAGCTTCTGATGCGCTTGAGATAACCAGCACCATACCATGCCGAGTTGTTAGTATTTCACACAAAAGTTAAGAAATGTGATAGGTTGTTCCAGGATATTTGTTATGGCCGCTTCCTGAGTAAACCTATCAAATCTTTAAGAAATAAACAGTTCAAGAACTGAGTCAATTCTTCCATCACAAACATCAGAGGCCCAGGGCTGAGGACAGCACAGTGCTCTGCCAGGTCTCATGCCTGTTCCATCTCCCTTCCCCCCGGTCAGCTCAGAATTGTCCAGTCCAGCCTTCCCAGGTCACCTCGAGCCTCCAGGTTGCCCTGAATATTCCTAACCTAACATGCAAAGGTGTCAGGCACTTAGAAGGTACACAATGACTCATGAGGTTTCTGTGAAGTATGATGCTATTAGAAACGTGTTCATTCTCTCTGTCTTATTCATCAGCATCTTTTAAGTGGTCCCAAGGCAGGGTATACAGAACCATGCTCCTGGGGTGCATGAAAATATTATAAATATTTATTTTATTTCACCTTTTTCTGATATTTAATTGCTTCTTTTATAATATATATTATATATTAGTGCTTGAAATATATGTAATAAAATGTACTGCTCTACCAACTCAACATTTACAGAAACAGGGCAGGGTTGTATTAAGAATATTGTTGTATTAGAAGAAACTACATTTGGCTTTTTAAAAAGTTTTTTTTTATTGATTTTAGAGAAAGAGAAGAAGGGAGGGAGAGAGAGAAAGAGAGAGACAGAGGGAGAGAGAAACATCAATTTGTTGTTCCACTTATTTATGCATTCATTGGTTGATTCTTGTATGTGCCCTGCCTGAGGATTGAGCCCACAACCTTGGCATACGGGACGACACTCTAACCAACTGAGCGAACCAATCAGGGCCATTTCTTCTTTTTTTTTTCTTTAATTTATAAAGTTTTATTTTTGCATGTGCTAAATCTCAGGAACTGTGGACATTTGACTTTTAATTGCACGACTTGCTAGCTCAGTATACATGACCTTGGGCAAGTTACTTCACCCTTGTGCCTCAATTTCCTCATCTACATAATGGAGATTTAAAAAAAAGAACACCTACTTCACAGGGTTGCACTGAAGATGAAAGGAGTTAAAACAGGTAACATGTTGAGAACAGTATGGCAGCCAATAAACACCTAATAAATGTTAGATGTCGCAATGCGTAAATAGGTGTATATAAAGTGAGGGGTACTGGCTTTCTTCATCTTTTCTTTTTTATGAGTGCAGTGTATATATGATTACAAAAGTATGGGAAACACTGTTTCATTCCACAGACATTTCCTGAACAGTCACTGATTTGGCTAGAAGGTGAGAGTGATACAAACTGTGAGAGACTCAGCCTCAAAGAAGCTGGTGGGTGGGGAGAGAGAGTCACTCAGAGCTCCGGGAAAGGCAGTGATGGGGCCTTTCAGAACAGAAGACAGCCCAGTGGAGAAGAACTGGAAAGGGTTTCTGGAACCAGAGGATGCCAATGGGAAGAGTAGAAGCGATGGGGGCATAAGCACTCGTGACAGAGGGAGGGATACCTGACTTAAGGCAGTCATCCTTTTCCTGGTATCCAGCATTCCCCCTCCCCCACACCTTTCAAGTATCATGTATTAGTTACCAGTAACTTCTCACCAAACCTACTGAGATATGCCAGCCTGCTCCCACTTCTAGGAACTCACTGCTTTCTCTTTTGCCCAAGTTTGCTGAGCTGCACAACTCCAGGGCACCATACACATGGAGTCTATCTGAATGGCACCCCCTGGAGCACAACCAAAAAGTTTTGCCTGAGATTTTTCACTTGCTGTTCCTTCTCCTTGAGCATTTCTCCTCTTCCCTTTTCTTCATTATTAGCACCCTGAGTGTCTCACTAGCTCCCACTCATCCTTCAGGCTTATCCTCACGGTCACATTCCCCAAGGAGGCTTCCCTGATGTCTAAGTGCTCCACACTCCCTCTACCTTCCCTGTGGCAACACTTGTCCCTCTGTAGTGTTTACTTGCCTGTGTCTGCCCACTAACCTGCCTGGCTTGCCCACTACTGTATTCGCCAGTGCCTAGCATGGTGTTGGTACACAGAAAACACTGGTGAATGCCGGTTAAATGGAGAAAGGGAGGTAGGCAGGAAGGAGAGCACCTGGATTATGGAACAAGAGTTCTATGTAAAGAGGATAGTGAGAAATGAGTCTCTGACAAGTAGGTTTAGACCTTGAAGACAGGAAAGAAATCAGACCTTAAACAAGGGAGTCATAGAAATTTTTAAAGCAGGAAGATGTCGAGACCCAGGGTTGTGCTTTAGAGGGATCTGCTCTTTAAACTTAAAGCATCTGCTCAGCCACCCAGATCTTCTTTCTAATTGGCTCAGCTTATCCAGGATGTTAAAAGTCCACATGATCTGGGCTTTCCTTCTGGGTGGGGCCCAGGTGCATGCTCACTGAGGCAAATAAAGATGCCTGATGCCATGAGAGTATGGAACAGGAGTTTAGGGTTGCCTCCCCATGTATCTTGATCATCAGCTTGAATTTTCCATTGTGTCATGGTAAAAAAAAAATAGAGATAAGACAATTGAAATAAACTTCCTTACACCTCACCCCAATGACCAAGGGGGCCAGTGAAGAGTGGAAGGGAGCCATTCAAGTCTCATGAGAGGGGTCTCAGTGAGCCTAGCTCTAACTTATAGTAGATAAGGATGGAGACAGAAAGCAACAGAGTGACAAGGCAGGAACCCATATGGTTGGGGTGGGGATGGAGTGGGTCGGGAAGAAATATTTGCAGAACTCCTCTTGAAAGCCAGGAACTGGGCCAGGTGATTTACAAGCTCTTCTCCTCACAGCAAGCCTATGGTCAGGACACTTCATCCCCATTTTCTTTTTTTAAAGATTTTATTTATTTTAGAGAGGAAAAAGAGAGAGAGAAGGGGAAGAGGAGCAAGAAACATCAACTCCCATATGTGCCTTGACCAGGGAAGCCCAGGGTTTTGAACCGGCGACCTCAGCACTGCAGGCTGATGCTTTATCCACTGTGCCACCACAGGTCTCATCCCCATTTTCAAGGTCAAATAGAGGAAAGCTTAAAGAAGTCAAGTAATCTGTCACAGGACCCAGGTAAGAACCCATAGCTATAATGCAATTTCCACCGAGTGATGTAAACTAAATTAATTCCACTCTTGGTTTGGAGTGGGGAAAGGGCGATTCCTATCCTTCCACTGAAACGTATGTAAAGTGGAAAGGCCATAGGCTTCCCAGCACATAAACCAGAGATCAAAGCCGAGCTTCACACTTGGTCTATGACCTCGGTTAAGTCACTCTACTTCTAAGTTGTCTCCTTTGAATCAAGAAATGGAGTGCTAATACCTACTGCAAACAGTTGCCAACGGACTGATGCTATTATGCTTGTAAGAACCAGAGCAGTCTCACGGGAAGCGCTCTATTACATTGACTCCTTCTACCATTCCTCCAGCTGTAGGGCTTTCATAGCAAAAACAAGAGGGTTTGGGGACTAAACAATTACAGATCTACAAGCCTGCCACTGAGACCTTTATTAATATGTATTACTTGTTGAAGTCATAAAAAGAAGAAAAGTGTTAGAGATGTTAGAGAAGCAGCCGTGAAATAGGAAAAGGACATATGACCAGGGAATCCTGAGACCTGCCTTTGTGTGAATCTACGGTAGCTCTTAGCATCTGACACCTAACCTGTACCACCGTCAAGCTGGTTCTCAAGGAAGCTACTTCCAGCATTCTGGGTCTGGGGGGGGGTCTTTGGGATATGCCATGAGACGGAAGTGTGAAGGGCTAGCTGATGAACAATTGTATTATTCTATTGAAGAAAGAAAGCCCATTAACAAAATGCACTTTTTAAAAAAACACTTTTCTCAGCAGTCCAAAGAAATCCATTTAAATGCCCAAATGGAACCTTACTGATCTATAAACCCCATCCAGGCTACCGTTCTGAAAACGCTGGCCTGCTCACACAGTGGGGAAGGGCAAGTCCCTATCTGTGAAACGAGAGTGCTAGGGTGGCTGTAAGAAGCGTACTTTCTTCCCAGGCAATTCCCTGGATTATTGCAAGAGCCTCCTAATAACCTTTTACCTGGCAGCCCTGCATTTTAAAAGCCAGCATGTAAACTGCTTCACATAATGCCCAGTAAATAGCAATTATTCAATAAATGACAGCTAGGGGGAAAACCCCCCACAAAAACAAAAATGAAAAATAACCCCCCGAAACAAAACCCTGAGACCCACACAGGCGCTGCATCTTAATGGAACGCTGAGCGGATGGATTCATCCTTCCTGTGATAGCTGGCTGTGTTTCATCTCCTGAGTTTCCTTTCCAGAAATACCCTTGTCCCTCCACTTAAAACCAAATGCATTCCTTCTCTTTTCATGTGCCTACTTCGTATCTATTTATTCTTCATGGGACAGCATGTTGCGTCATTGAATAAGTAAAATCTTAGTTCTGAACGCAGGACAGGCTTGGAGGACTATGGGATCTCCTTCTCGCATGGAGGTTGGGGATGCAGGAAGACCAGGGCCGCCACCTCAGTGGTGCTTTTGAGTCTAGTGAGTGATCACGCTTACCACTTAAACAGCCTCGCATGCCCAACGGGAACCACAGACTGCTCATCTCTGTGCCCTGACCTGGCTCAGAGTCTTGACTCAGAAAGGTTTGCAGGACTGATGCCTATAGTTATTTGAAATGAATTGAAAAACACTGCTGCAAAGCATTTCAAAGTGCTGGAGTTCTGTTGCTTGAGAGCTGGTTTGTCGTCGACTGTTTACATCTGTTATCCTGCGTTACTTAGTAGTACTTAGTTACTTAGTAGTACTGCCCCACCTGTACTCTAAACATGTCCCGATTTGGACCTGAATCATATGGCCACCCTGTTTTGGGGCAGTACAGATTCAGCTCCACATCAGAGGCTGTAGTGTGCTGCAATGGAGTAGGGGTCAGAGGCTCTGGATACATGTCGGCGTACGCTGGGGAATCATGGGGAAGTCTTCTGACCTTTCTGTGCCTCAACTGCCTCATCAGGGAGTTAGACTAGGACACTCTAAGGTTTATTTGTGTTCCAACAGACTGTCAAAAAATACACGATAAAAATGATTTCAGTTACAATGGAAAGTCAGACTCTTTCAGCATTAATGCTCATAGAATATTTATAAAATGAATAAATTTGAATAAACGTAAAGGAGGTAAGATCAGCTGAAAAAACTTGAACAATGGTTATCACTGATATGGGCAGTTTTCTTTTTAAAAATCTGCTTTTATGGCTCTAAATTTTTCTACAATGAGCACAAATAGTTACTTTCATATTTTAAAATTATTTTTTAAAACTTCAGGGGAAAATGAAATAATAAATGTGAACATATCTGGCATTGAGTAGGTACTAAAATGAATGTCGGTTTTAAATGCAAATAAGATTTTATACACTGATATTGGTAGTATAATTTGGTATAAACTGGTTTTTTAAATGTGAAAATCTTTTAACTAAGCAATTCCACTTCCAGGAATTTACCCAATAACATAATCATGACTTCTCAAAAAATTTACTTTTAAAAATATTCATTACATCATTTGTAATAGTAAAAAGCAAAAAAAAAAAATTTATTTTTCATTTTTAATGGTAAAAAGAAAAGAAGTCCTTATGTTAAAAAGTGCCTAATTAGGCCCTGGCCGGTTGGCTCAGCGGTGGAGCGTCGGCCTGGTGTGCGGGGGACCCGGGTTCGATTCCCAGCCAGGGCACATAGGAGAGGCGCCCATTTGCTTCTCCACCCCCCCTCCTTCCTCTCTGTCTCTCTCTTCCCCTCCCGCAGCCGAGGCTCCATTGGAGCGGGGATGGCCCGGGCGCTGGGGATGGCTCCTTGGCCTCTGCCCCAGGCGCTGGAGTGGCTCTGGTCGCGGCAGGGCGGCCCCCCGGAGGGGCGGAGCATCGCCCCCTGGTGGGCAGAGTGTCGCTCCTGGTGGGCGTGCCGGGTGGATCCCGGTCGGGCGCATGCGGGAGTCTGTCTGATTGTCTCTCCCCGTTTCCAGCTTCAGGGAAAAAAAAAAAAAAAAAAAAAAAGTGCCTAATTAGCCCTGGCCGGATAGCTCAGTTGCTTTGAGCATCATCCCGAAGCACAGAGGTTGCCGGTTTGATCCCCAGTCAGGGCAGAGACAGGAGCAGATGTTCCTATCTCTCTCCTGCTCTCTCACTTTCTTTCTCTAAAATCAATAAAATAAAACATTAAAAAAAAAGTGCTAGCCCTGGCCAGTTGGCACAGTGGTAGAGCGTCGTCCGGTGTGTGGAAGTTCCAGGTTTTATTCCTGGCCAGGGCACACAAGAGAAGCGCCCATCTACTTCTCCACCCTTTCCCCCTCTTTTCTCTCTGTCTCTCTCTTCTCCTCCTGCAGCCAAGGATCCATTGGAGCAAATTTGGCCCAGGTGCTGAGGATGGCTCTGATTGCAGCGGAGCAATGTCCCAGAAGGGCCGAGCATCGCCCCCTGGTGGGCATGCCGGGTGGATCCAGGTTGGGTAGGGCGCATGCAGGAGTCTGCTGTCTGCCTCACCCCCCCCCCGCCCCCCACTTTTCAATTTGGAAAAATACAAAAAAATAAAAGTGCCTAATTATGTAAATTAAGATGCATCAGTACATTGTTAATATGCAGGCATTATAAGCCATGCTTGTAAAAAATGTTTAGGGATATGGAAAATAGGATATAAAAAAAGCATGAGGCAAAACTGTAGGAAAGTCATTCTGATGCTGTTTAAATATGTGTGTGTGTGTGTGTGTGCACAAACTGTACGAAATGTTAATAGATATTACCTCAGAGCAGAATTATGAATGAATTTTCTTTTCTTTATATTTTTGTATACTTTCTAATTTTTTCAAGGAACAATTATGAGATTAAAAAAACAATAAAAGTTATTTTAAGGAGGAGAAAACACACACAGAAAGGCAGCAAAGACGACTGTTTGCTTTGTATCCCTAATGGGATGAGTTCGGTAGAGCTGAAGGCTCCCGGGTCCACATTTGCTTCTTCCCAGCCTATTAAATCCTGTGGGTCTCACTCCTCAGGCTGGGCCGCTCCCACTATGCTCTCCTCGACAGTGGTTATTTTCAGGAGCAGGTCTGGGGCCATTTGTCTCTGTGACTTATGTTGGGAAAGTAGTCTCTGGAAAATAGGACACTGTAAGTTTCTCAGGCTTAGCTCATTTGATTGCCAGCTCTCCTCCTCACAGGTTTCTTAGGGTCATTTCTGTTTTTGTTAAGCATCCTACACCTGCCTGCCCAGGAAATTGGAGAGAGCATCTTGGTCTCTCAGATTTTCAAACAGGGATGGCTTACCAGGGAGTCTGCTGCTTGATACAGGATTATTAAATGAGGACATTTATTGATGGTTTTTAATAGCTTTATTAAGATATAATTCACATGTCATACAAGTCACCCATTTAAAGTGTACTATTCAATGGTTTTTAGTGAACAGGGTGGGCAAAAGTAGGTCTTTCGAATATCCCTATGGAAAATAACAGAATAATTAATAAATAATAATACAAGAATAAACTTTTTCCCTGGCTGGTTGGCTCAGTGGTAGAGTGTTGGCCCAGCGTGTGAAATCCCAGGTTCAATTCCTGGTCAGGGCACACAGGAGAAGTGACCATCTGCTTCTCCACCACTCCCCTTCCCCCTTCTCTCTCTATCTCTCTCTTTTTTTCTTTCTCTTCACCTCCCACAGCCATGGCTCAGATGGTTCAAGCAAGTTGGCCTGGGGCACTGAGGATTGCTCGAAGGCCTCACCTCAGGCAGTGAAATAGCTTGGTTGCCTAGCAACAAAGTCATTGCCCCAGATGGGCAGAGCATCACCCTGTAAGGGGCTTGCCAGGTGGATCCCAGTTGGGTGCATGTGGGAGCCTGTCTCTCTGCCTCCCTGCCTCTCAGTTAATAATAATAATAATAACTTTAAAAAAAAGGAATACTTTTATGTACTCACAGCTATAAACCTACTTTACCTCCCCCTGTATTCTCAGAAGAGTGCAACCACCACCACAATCAATTTTAGAATATTTTCATCATCCCAATAAAAAATCCCATACTCATTAGCAGTTAATCCCATTTCCTTCTAAGTCCCTGTAGCTCTGGACGATTGCTCATCTACTACTCCCTGCTTTTATGGATGTGCCCATTCTGAACATTTCATATAAATGGAATCATATAATATATACTTTTTGAACTGGCTTCCTTCACTTAATATAATGTTTTCAAGGTTCATTCATATTGTCACACAGGTCAGTACTTTATTTCATTTTATTGAGAAATAACGTGGCATTGTTTGAATACAACATATTTTTGTTTATTCATTCATAAGTTGATGGCAGTTTGAATTGTTTTACTTTTTTGGCTATTCTGAATAGCTGCTACAAGTATCTGTGTAGATGAATGTTTTCATTTCTCCTTGGTATATACCTAGGAGTGGAACTGCTGGATTGGGTGGAAGCTCTGTGTAACCTTTGGAGTAACAGCCAGATGTTTTCCAGTGGCTGCACCATTTTTCATTCCCACCAGTCGCGTTTGAGTGTTTCAATTTCTCCACATCATTGTCAACACTTTTTATTATCTGACTTTTGATTATAGCCATTCTGGCGGCTATAACGTGGTATCTCACTGTGGTTTTGATTGGCACTGCCTAATAGTGTTGAGCATCTTCTCATGTGCTTATGGGCCATTTGTATATCTTCTCTGAGATATGTCTATTTCAGGTCCTCATTTGAAAATTAAGTCATTTGTCTTTTTTATTCTTTTATCATTTATTTATTTTGTGACTACCTTGTCCCAGGCACTGTTCTAAGACTCAGTGATAGGCAAGATGGACTCTCCATGTGAGGCCTTGCCTGGGTACTGAACGCACAGCACTGACCCTAAAGAAAGCCCGGTCTTGAGGGGTGAAGGAGACAGAAATGCAGTATGTAATATGAGAGAGGCAGGGATGTTGGAGGGGGGATGAGTGGTGAGAGAGGTTGGGGGACCATGGCGGGGCAAAAAAGAGGCTCAAGGAGCTCCAATTGTCAGCTGCAGCCACAGGTTTCCACAGGTTCTTCTACATTTGCAAGTAGATATTGTACCTATGGAGGGGTTTAGGATGGGTTGTTTGGGAAGACAGAGGTCCTAATTAGGCCGGACGAAGAGGCCATTTTCCCCGGGATGTGGGGGAGAAGGAAGGCACAGGCAAGCTGAATTATCTCTGCCTGTCAAAATCTGCTTGCAGTGTGACCAACGTGGAATTGAAATTTATGGCCAGCCTTAAACAGTCTGTGGTCACACAGCACTCTGTTCAACAGGAAGGTTCGAGCTTTGCACTGATATTTGCTTTAGAAAGTGCTTCCAAAGAGCTGTTTTCAAAGTCATTTATTACTTCCTTTTAAATTGTGTGTGTGTGTGTGTGTGTGTGTGTGTGTATCCCTCCTCCTACTCAATCTACACAGCTGTAAAATTCCAGGTCCCAAGACAAAGGAAGAGCACATCCTAATTGTCAAGTTCCTTTTCTGCTCAGATACTGGGGGGATAACGGTGTATTAAGTACAGAGGAATGAGGCAAGAGATAGACCCTATAGAGGAAAAAGGAGGGGAACTGATATTAAATGAGTACCTACCACATGTCTGCCTTGTGGAAGGCCCTTTATGTACATCAATCAAGCCTCATACCCCTGAAAAGGCATTAGGATCTCTCGAACTGACGGATGCCGAATTTGAGGCTCACAGAGAGCCTACTCAGGGTCATCTAGATCAGGGGTCCCCAAACTTTTTACACAGGGGGCCAGTTCACTGTCCCTCAGACCGTTGGAGGGCCAGACTATAAAAAAAGCTATGAACAAATCCCTATGCACACTGCACAGATCTTATTTTAAAGTAAAAAAACAAAACGGGAACAAATACAATATTTAAAATAAAGAACAAGTAAATTTAAATCAACAAACTGACCAGTATTTCAATGGGAACTATGCTCCTCTCACTGACCACCAATGAAAGAGGTGCCTCTTCTGGAAGTGCAGTGGGGGCCGGATGAATGGCCTTAGGGGGCCGCATGTGGCCTGCGGAGCCGTAGTTTGGGGACCACTGATCTAGATGGTGGCTGCAAGGATGGGCCTTGTTCTGTTGGACCCTAAGCCCACCCTCATCTCACTTAAACAATCTGAATGAATAATAGCAATAAATACAGGAATGTACTTTTGTAAATTCAAGGGTTTAACTTCCCTGATCTCTCAACCATGGGAGGGGAACAATAAATAACGTTCAAAAAGTTAAATAACTTGCTCAAAGCCACAGAGCTGGTGACTGTGGAGCTGGGATTCCAACTCAGGCCACCTGAGCCCACAGCTAGAATTCCTTTTAGAAACTCACTCTGTCTTTAATAAAGTCTTAATGGGGAAATCAAAGGTTAGTGTAATCAAAGAACTGGGAGAAAATTAATAATAAAAAAGTAACATACAAAATAAAGCCCAAACTGCAGACATATCGTTCATGCAGTTTTCTGGATATGTTATATTTCAACAAAAGTTTTTTAAAAAAATAACAGAAAGCACTTTGGTGTGAAAGTAAGCACATAATGAGAGGCATTTTCTTTACATTGCTTCCCTCCGTAAATGCTCTGTCCTAGACAGCTTTCCCTGAACTCGCTCACTGTGCCAAGGCCTCTGTTTTCATTAGATTTCTATAAAGCTTTTTGAAACCTTTTTTGAGGAAAAGCACAAAAGTAGTAAGGGCTAAGCTTTCCAGAAATTCCTCTACTCTCACTCCAGGAAATTTTGAAAAATCAAGGAAAGCAATATTAAAAAATCAATGAGGCCCTGGGGGCCAGTGGGCCGGTGCAGAAACAGCTGTGCAAAGCTGCCCCCACGTGACAGGGTCTCCCTCAGACTGTGAATATCCCCAGAGGGCGGTTCCCAAAGCCACGGGCCATTCAGGATGTTTTAGGCAAAAATCAGAAGAAAAACAGGCTTGTTTTCCGGCCAAACTACATTCTGTACAGAAAGGAGCCTTTGAGATGATGAGAGAAAGAAAAGGAATAAACATTTACCAAGCATCTTCTGCATGTCAAGCACTGTGCCAATCATGTTACACATGCTTTTATGCCCTTTACAGCAAGTATCATTCACTCGCTCAACACGTAATTGAGGGGCTCCAACACGCCAGTCTCTCTGTCAGATGCTGGGGACATAATGGGAGGAGAACTATGTAAAGTTCCTGTCTGTGTTACTTTTGTTTTCTAGGGCTTCTGCAACCAAGTACTCCAAAAGGAGTATCTTAAAACAACAGAAACTTATTGTCTCATAGTTCTGGAAGCTGAAAGTCCAAAATCAAGGTGTTGGTAGGGTCCTGCTTCCTCTGAGACCTGTGCAGAAATCCTTTCTTGCCTCTTTCTAACTTCTAGTGGGTTGCTGGCTATCTTCGATGTTGCTTGGCTTGCGGCTGCTTAACTCCCATCTCTGCTTCATTGTCATGTGGCCTTCTCTCTGTACATGAGTCTGTCTTTACATGGCTGTCCTCTTATAAGGACACCGTTCTACTCCAGTGTGAACTTACATTTGCAATGACCTATTTCCAAATTAGCTCACATTCTGAGGTACTCGGGGTTAGGACTTGAAAACCTCTTTCTGTGTGTGTGTGTGTGTGGGGGTACAATTCAATCCATGATACTGTGATGTGGAGCTTACAATATAAGCTCCCTTTTACAGATGAATAACTTGAGGCATAGAGAGGCCAAGTAACTTACTCCAGATCTACAGATAGTAAATCCAACATCCAGGTCTTACTGCAAGCCCATATTCTGTCTATCACACCACCCCATCTTGCAGGTGTGGGGTTTCCCCACACTTATTTTATATAAACGGAGCTTTTGCAAACATCATCACATTTAGCCCTTGTGACACCTCTAGATACTATTGTTTCCATTTTACTGATAAAGAAAATGAGCTTCAGAAAAACTGAGGTCGTTCAGTTCATGAGAGGAGGAACAGGATTGAACCCAAGTGGGTAGACTGTACCCATGCTTGTTCTGCAGCCACGACCACAGGCATGGCGGATGGGGGATCAGGCATCAAAAATGAAGCCAGAGGCCCTGGCCGGTTGGCTCAGCGGTAGAGCGTCGGCCTAGCGTGTGGAGGACCCGGGTTCGATTCCCGGCCAGGGCACACAGGAGAAGCGCCCATTTGCTTCTCCACCCCTCCGCCGCGCTTTCCTCTCTGTCTCTCTCTTCCCCTCCCGCAGCCAAGGCTCCATTGGAGCAAACATGGCCCGGGTGCTGGGGATGGCTCTGTGGCCTCTGCCCCAGGCGCTAGAGTGGCTCTGGTCGCAACATGGCGACGCCCAGGATGGGCAGAGCATCGCCCCCTGGTGGGCAGAGCATCGCCCCATGGTGGGCGTGCCGGGTGGATCCCGGTCGGGCGCATGCGGGAGTCTGTCTGACTGTCTCTCCCTGTTTCCAGCTTCAGAAAAATGAAAAAAAAAAAAAAAAAAAAATGAAGCCCGAAATCAACACAAGTCGCTAAGGTAAAGGCTGCATTGCCTAGGCTGCCTGGGAAGTCTGGTCACCCTGACTGAGGGCACTGAATTGGAAAAGAAATAAAGGTGTTGGCTGTTTTGGTTTCTTTTTACCAAAAAGTCTCATTTGGAGAGGGAAGAGTTTGTATTTTGGAAGCCTAAAGCCATTCAATATCCCAAGCCCAGGCATTCTGACCTAGGCCTGCACCTTGGCTAGCAGAGTTTGGTCCCTGTTGGCAAACGGGACTTTTTGCTTTCCGAAGGAGAGAGCACTGGGTAAAGCCAGAGTACAAAGTATCTTGGGCATTTCTCGGGAAGAGCTTGAGAAGCCTCATCCGTGACTTCACAGTGGGCACATGGACTGCATTTGCCTCGGGTTTCATGTGGTTGGGGAGGTGAGGGGAGGCGAGAGAGAAGTGCTTGCAAGGAAAGACATGCACTGCGGGGATATCCCTACACGCTGAGTTCACAGAGTCCAGCGGTCTGTGCGGCTGAGGCCGGTGGCAGGTTCTGTGGAATTTGTCACAGGTCCCTGGACTAGTCAGAGGAAGGGGATGCCGCCCTCTTGGGGAAGAAGGCCAAGTACCCTTCCGGAGGGTCCTGGCAACAGACCTTGGCTGCTCAGTTCTCAGTGATCCGACAGGAGACTCCAACCAGCACCCCAATGGAGCTATGCAGGAAAATCAGATTGGGTCCTGCCTGCCTCTGCATAGCTACCAGTGTAGTGGATGACAAACCAGACGGTGCTATGAGAGTCGGAAGCACAGAGGGCAGGCCCTGAGTTCATGAACCTGGGGGCTCTGTAGCACCTTTCTGTAGGGAGTAATGTTTAAGCAGAAGCCTGAAGGTGAACCAGGAGTTTCCCAGGGAAAGGAGGCATTGCGGGTGTGTGCATGTGGTGTGTCTGTGTGGTATGTGCTCGTGTGTGTACAGAAGTGGGCTGGTTGCAGTGTCCCAGGCAGTGAGAACTGCATGTGCAGAGGCCCAAGGTGAGCAGCTGTAAGTATGAACAGCTGGGCATGTCTGAAGTCAAGGTAGAGGATGTGTAAAAAAGTGAGTGAGACAGAGGCAGGGCTCAGATCCTAGAAAGGTCTCTGGGAGAACCCAGCGCCTGCCATCCTTCCTGGGCCCTAAGTCCCAGCATCGGGTAGCAACTAGGCTGTGCTATCGAAACCATGCTGCTGAACTTCTCTGGGTCTCTTTAACTGGAAATTAGCAATGATTACATGGGTGGCCTTCTAATAATGACAACTAATAAAACCAATTTATGTTATTTTACTTAATCTTCAGACTAACTCTCTAAGTTTTTTTTTTTTACCACTCCCATTCAGCAGATGTGAGGAGAAAAGTTCCAAGAAGGTTAAATGAGTCCAGTCTATAAATCTGTGCTTTTCTGGAAGAAACTGCCCTTAGGCTTTCTTCCCTAATGACTGAGTATTTTGCTCCCACAGGACTTTTATGCAAGAGAGAGAATGGATGACTTATTAATAACAACAATGACTGTGATAGATACCTCTGATGGGGAACTTTCTCTTTGCAAGACATTGTACCCAACCATGTCTAGACATACATCCATTTTAATTGTCCCAACAATCTTATGAGGTACCAATTGTTATTATTATCCACATTAGAGATGAGAACACAAAAATTTATAGTGGTCAATCAACTTGGCCAAGGTCACATAGCTGACTGGGAAAGGGAGTACCAAGAAGGAGCCCCTGGGAGCTGACTCCAGTCAAAGCTTCAGCTCCTAGTTACTCCTCTGTGAGGCTTAAAGAGAGCAAAGTTCCTCTAACCCTATCTGTAGGTTTACAAAGAGAGACCGAGGCTTGTAGGGGTGACAGAGTGAGCCCAAGGTCCTGAAATAAGGCAGAGATAAATGGTTTTGCAAAACTTATATTAATAATAGTAACAGCAATGAGAGAAGCCTAGCACAATGGTCAAAACACACATCTTTTTAAAAGGTGGACATTTTTCTTTTTAATATTGGTATCTTTTTAATCCTTGCTTATCTGAGAGAATAAGAAAGGAACAGATAAGACTTACAATAACAATTAGAAAAACAATAAATAAAGTGGCAATAACTAAATACTTATCAATAATTCCTTTAAATGTAAATAGACTAAATGCTCAATTAAAAGCCACAGGGTGGCTGAATGGATAAAAAACCCAGAACTATATGTATACTGCATACAAGAGACTCACTTCAGACAGAAAGACACAGGAAGACTAAAAGTATAAAAGTAAAAACAAATATATTATGTAAATGGAAATGAAAAAAAAAGTTGGGAAAGCAATATTTGTATCAGACAAAATAAACTTTAAATCAAAGGCTGTAACAAGGGACAAAGAAGGGCATTTTATGGTAAAGGGATCAATCCAACAAGAGGATATAACTCTTACACATCTACACACCCAATATAGGAGCACATAAATATATAAAGCAAATATTGATAGACATAAAAGGAGAGATCAACAGCAACACAGTAACATTAGGGGGACTTTAACACCACATAGACAACATTGGATAGATCATCCAAAGAGAAAATCAACAGGGGAATGGTAGCCTTATATGACATGTCACAATAACTGGAGTTAATGGATATTTTTAGACATTTCACCTAAAAGCAGCAGAATACTCATTATTTTCAAGTACACATGAAACTTTCTAGAATAGACCACATATTAGGTCAAAACAAGTCTCAATAAATTTAACATTAAAATTCTATCAAACATCTTCTCTGATCACAATTGTATGAAACTAAAAATGAATTATAAGAAAAAAACCTGAAAAGCACAGAAACACATGGAAGCTAAAAAATATGTCAGTAAATAATGAATGGGTTAACAATGAGATCAATAATAAAATCAAAATATACCTTAAGACAAAAGAAAATAAAAACATAGCAACTCAAAAACCTATGGGACACAGCCAAAGCAGTTTTAAGGGGAAAATTCATAATAAGAAGGTCTATCTGAAGAAATAAGAAAAATATCAAATAAACAATCTAATCTTACACCTCAAGGAACTAGAAAAAGAACAACAAACAAAGCTGTAAGTGAGTAAAAAAAGAGGAATAATAAAGATCAGCAGAAAAATAAAATAGAATAAAAAAATAATTCAAAAGATAAATGAAATGAAAAGCTGCATTTAAAAAAAATACATAAACAAAATTGATAAACATTTAGCCAGACTCACCAAGAAAAGAGAACCCAAATAAATAGAATCAGAAACAGAAAAGTGATAACTGACACCACAGATATAGAAAGGATTATAAAAAGATACAATGAACAATTATATGCCAACAAATTGGACAACCTGAAAGAAATGGATAAATGATAAGAAACATATAATCTTCTAAGACTGAATTAGGAAGAAACAGAAAATCTGGATATACCAAGAATTATCAGAGAAATCAAATCACTAATCAAAACACTCCCAAAACAAACAAAAGTCCTAGACCAAATGGCTTCATTGGTGAATTTTATCAAATATTAAAGAAGAATTAATATTACTTACTCTTAACAAATTATTCTAAAATGTTGCAGAGAAAGGAAGGCTCCCAAATTCATTTTAAGAGGCAAGTATTACCCTAATACCAAAACCAGACAAAGACATTACTTCCAAAAAGGAAAATTTAGCCAACACCCCTGATCAACAGAGGTGCAAAAGTCTGGAACAATATATTAGCAAAGCAAGTTCAGAAATATATTATAAAGATCATATATCATAATCATGGGATCTTTTTTGGGGGAAGGATGGAAGGTTGGTTCAACTTCTGCAAATCAATTATGTGATATGCCACATAAACAAAACAGGGGATAAAATCATATGATTGCACTGACATATAAAAAATATTTGACAAAGTATAACATCCACTAATGATAAAGACTCAGCAAAGTGGGGATAGAGGGAATATACTTGAACAAAATTAAGGGCATACATGACAAACCTACAGCTATCATCATATTTAATGGTTAAAAGAAAACATTTTCTTTAAGATCAGGAACAAGACAAGGATGTTCATTTTCACCACTTTTTTAAATTCAATATAGTACTAGAAGACTTAGTCATAGCAATCAGACAAGAAAAATAAGTAAAAGACATTATAATTAGGAAGGAAGAAGTAAAAATGTCATTATTTTCAGATAACATAATACTATATATAGAGAACCCTAAAGATTCTATCAAAAACTAACAGAACTGATAAATAAATTCAGTAAATAGCAGGATACAAAATTAATATTATAAAATAGGTTGCAGTTTTATATACCAATAATGAACTATCAGAAATGGAAACTAATAAACAATTTTATTTAAAATTGTATTTAAAAAACCTAGTAATAGCATTTACCCAGGAGATAAAAGACTTATACTCAGAAAACTATAAGACATTGAAGAGAGAAATTAAAGAAGATACAAATAAATGGAAGAATATATTGTGCTCATGGATAGAAAGAATTAACATTATGGAAATGTTCTTGCTATTCAAAGAATCTACAGATTAAATACAATCTCTATAATATGCCAATGACATTTTTTTTCACAAAACTAGAACAAATAATTTCCAAATTTATATGGAACCACAAAAGATCCTGAATAGCTAAAGCAATCTTGATAAGAAGAACAATGCCAAACATATCATACTACCTGATATCAAAATATACAACAACTTTATAGTAATCAAAACAGCCTGGTACTGGCTTAAAGCAGATACACAGATCAATAAAATAGGACAGCCCAGAAATAAACCTACAAGTATATGGTCAATTAATCTATGATAAAGGAAGAAATCATATACAATGAAGTAAAGATAGTCTCTTCAGTAAATAGTGTTGAAAAAAGTGGATAGGTACATGCAAAAATGAAAGTAGAACACTTTCTTACACCATATACAAAATAAACTCATAATGGATTAGAGAATTAAATGTAAAACCTGAAACACTGAAACTCCTAGAAGAAAATATAGGCAATGCTTGACATTGAACTTAACAATTTATTTTTTTGATATGTCTCCTACATGAACACAACAAAAGGGAAAGTACATAAATGGGACTACATCAAACTGAAGAGCTTCTGTACTGTAAAGGAAACTATCAACAAACAAAAAGGCAACCTACAGAATGGGAGAACATATTTGTAAATGGTATATCTCATAAAGGATAAATACCAAAATAAAGTATTCATATAGCTCTACATCAAAAAAACCCCAATTTGATTTAAAAAATTAGTAGAGGATATGAAAAGACATTTTCCAAAGGTGACATGGAGATCCGACAGACACATGGAAGAGATGCTCCACATCACTAATCATCAGGGAAATGCAAATAAAGACCACAACGAGCTTTTACCTAATACCTATCAGAATGGCTATTTTCAGTAAACCAAAAAACAAGTGTTGGGGAGAATGTAGAGAAAATGTTACTCTTGTCCACTGTTGGTGGGATTGTAAATTGATGCAGCCACTATGGAAAACAGTATGGAGGTTCCTCAAAAAATTAAAACTAGAACTACTATATGACCAGCAATTCCACTTCTGAGTATTTATCCCAAGAAATCCAAAACACTAATTTAAAAAGATATATGCACCCCTATGTTCACTGCAGCATTATTCCCAATAGCAAAAATATAGAAGCAACCTAAGTGTTCAATGAACAAATGCACAAATAAGATGTGGTATATACACACACATGTATACACACACACACATGCACACACACACACATTGGAATGGCACTCAGCCATAAAACAATGAAATCTTGCTATCTGAGACAAGACAATGGATCATGTTATATTAAGAGGGTGTTAGGGGGCAGCAAGAAGGTGATGGAGTAGGTGGATGTTCCAACTTCCACCTCCCAGAACCAAAGTGGATTACAACTTAATTTTAAGAACAAACATCTGGAAAAATCAACTTTTGACTAAACTAAGAGGACTCTTTAACCAAGGATCACTGAAGAAGCCACAATGAGACTGGTAGGAAAAGTATATAGACACACGGAGAGTGCTTCCCAGCTCCCGGGAGTGAACAGCAGCCCGGAGGGACTCGTGCAGTGGGAAGTGAGTTCAATGGAGAGGGGAGGGTCCTGGGCCCCAGGACCAAAGCCCCAGCCTGAAGACCCAGAGACTAGAAGAGGTGTATGGACAGTACTTAGCTGCGAAACAAGTTAGGATACTGTTTGTGAGAAAGAGACAGATTTCTCAGACCCAGGATTCTTCTTAAAGGGACTGCGCAAAAAACCTCTTTCACAATCACTCACCTGGGTCTCTGGGAGATAGGGAGAGATAAGAGGACCAGAGTAGCAGAAAGAGAGTGTAAACTAAGAAGCACAGGGAAAAACACTTTGAGGGACAGCCACCCTAACCTCTGGGCTGAAGCACTCCCCAAATCTAAAGTGAATATTTTTCCTGGAACCAGCAATACCAGCAAAGGAAAGCAGGTCATTAGCCAAACAGAAGCTCTCCTGCTGCACTCAGAGCAGAGATGCTTAGAAGGAGAGAGCCATCAGGGATAGAGTATTGAGTGCTAAGGTCTGAGCTGCATTGCCCCCCCCACACACACACTACTGAGTGCTCGCCAAAGGGTGGGTGGCTGTGGGACGCGGAAGCGCAGTTTCCTCAGTGGGGGCAGAAGCCAGGGGCTGGCTGCGGTGCAGCCCAGGTGTGAGCACAGTCCTGCCCATGGGGGCAGGAGCCAGGGCCAGCCATGACTGAGGCCCAGCGTGAGCACAGTCCCACCCAGTGGGGCAGAGGCTGAGGGCGGCCATGGCAGTGGAAGGGTCGCATGAAAGCGGACCGACCCATGGCTGTGGGCTGGGTGAGCAAGAGGAGTCTTGCCTACAGTCCTGCCTACAGGGGCAAGGTGAAGGCCAGGGAACTGGCTCAGACCAGTGGCTGAGCATGAGTGTGCAGCCTCACCCATGGGATCAAGGCTTTCAGGCCCAGTGCACATGCGCAGCCCTGCCCACAGGGGTGGGACAAAAGCTGGGGAACTGGCTGAGACTTGCAGCTGAACGCAGGTGCACAGCACTGCCCGTGGGGCTGAGGCTTGCAGCCCTGACAGTGGAGGTGGGGAGAAAGCTGAGGCCGGCCAAGGCTTGTATCCTAGGCATGTAAACACAGTCCCACCCGTAGAGGCCAGGCAGAAACCTCAGTGACTGCTGCAGTGGACCAGTGCTCACATGTCTGTACCAAATGCCTGAGGTGGTGGCAGTGGGGGTGGTGAGCCTGCAGACAGACAACACCTAGGGAACACAGAGGCTACACCCATCGGAATCCTGTGGCCATATCCTTCTTATACACAGACAAAATGAGAAGGCATAGAAATGTAACCCAAATGAATCAAGAGAAATTCCCAGAAAAGGACTTGAATGAGTCGGAAATAACCAAATTACCAGATGCAGAGTTTAAAATAATGATTGTTAAGATGTTCAATGATCTTAGAGCAACAAGGATGGACATAAAAAGCACCTAAATAAAGAAATAGCAAGTATAAAAAAGGACATTGAAATAATAAAAAAGAATCAGACAGAAATGACAAATACAATATCAGAAATGAAGACCACAATGGAAGGAATTAAAAGCAGGATGGATGAAGCTGAGGATTGAATCAGCAATTTAGGACAAGATAAATGAAGGCATAGAAGCAGAGCAGCAAAAAGAAAAGAGGCTCAAAAAGTCTGAGGAAACTCTAAGAGAGCTCTGTGACAATATGAAGAGAAATAACATCCACATCATAAGGGTTCCTGAAGAAGAAGAGAAAGAACAAGGGATAGAGACCTTGTTCGGAGAAATCATAGCTGAAAACTTCCCTAAATTGATGCAATAAAAAGTCACACAAGTTCAAGAGCACAGAGAATTCCATTAAAGAGAAACCCAAATAAATCTACACCAAGACACATAATAATTAAAATACCAAAGCTAAGAGATAAATAAAAATTATTAAAAGCTGCTACAGAAAAAAAAGTTGATCACCTACAAAGGTGCCCCCATAAGGATGACATCTGACTTATCTGACTTCTCAACAGAAACACTTGAGGCCAGAAGGAAATGGCAAGAAATATTCAAAGTAATGCAGAGCAAGAGCCTACAACCAAGACTTCTTTATCCAGCAAAGGTATCATTTAAAATTGAAGAAGAAATAAAAAGCTTCCCAGACAAAAAAAAAAAAAGCCTCAAGGAATTCATTGCAACCAAACCAATGCTGCCAGAAATATTAAGGGGCCTGTTGTAAAAAGAACAAAGGGGGAAAAGAATACAGTAAGAGAGGAATGTAGCTTTTTTTTTATAATTTTATTTTTTTAATGGGGTGACATCAATAAATCAGGATACATATATTCAAAGATAACAAGTCCAGGTTATCTTGTCATTCAATTATGTTGCATACCCATCACCCAAAGTCAGATTGTACTCTGTCACCTTCTATCTAGTTTTCTTTGTGCACCCCTCCCCTTCCCCCTTTCCCTCTCCCTCTCCCCCCTCCCCCCATAACTACCACACTCTTATCAATGTCTCTTAGTCTCACTTTTATGTCCCACCTACGTATGGAATAATGCAGTGAGAAATGTAGCTTTAAAGAATAAAATGGCAATAAACAACTATATATCAATAATAACCTTAAATGTAAATGGATTAAATTATCCAATCCAAAGACATAGGGTAGCTATGTGGATAAGAAAACAGGACCCATACATATGCTGTCTATAAGAGACATACCTCAAAAGAAAAGATACACATAGACTAAAAGTAAAAGGTTGGAAAAAATATTTCATACAAATGGAATGAAAACAAAAGTGGGGTAGCAATACTTATATCTGACAAAATAGACTTTAAAACAAAGGTAAGGGATAAAGAAGGTCACTACATAATGATAAAGGGAGCAATCCAACAGGAAGATAGAACCATTATAAATATCTACGCACCTAATATAGGAGCACCTAAATATATAAAGCAGACTTTGATAGATATAAAGGGCAAGATCAACAGCAATACTATAATAGTAGGGGATTTCAATACCCCACTAACATCACTAGATAGATCCTCAAGAAAGAAAATAAAGAAACAGCAGACTTAAAGGACACACTAGATCAACTCGATTTAATAGATATCTTCAGAACTTTTCACCCTAAAGCAGCAGAATATACATTCTTTTCAAGTGTTCATGGTACATTCTCTAGGATAGAACACATGTTAGGGCATAAAAGAGGTCTCAAGAAATTTAAGAAGACTGAAGTCATATCAAGCATCTTCTCTGATCACAATGGCATGAAACTAGAAATCAACCACAACAGAAAAACTGAAAAATACTCAAACACTTGGAAACGAAATAACATGTTGATTAAATAATGAATGGGTTAACAATGAGATCAAAGAAGAAATTAAAAAATTCCTAGAAATGAATGATAATAAGCATACAACAACTCAAATTTTATGGGACACAGCAAAAGCAGTACTGAGAGGGAAGTTCATAGTATTACAGGCATACCTTAAGAAGCTAGAAAAAACTCAAATAAACAACTTAATCCTGCATCTAAAAGAACTAGAAAAAGAACAGCAAGTAAAGCCCAGAGGTAGTAGAAGGAAAGAAATAATAAAGATCAGAGTGAAAATAAATGAAATAGAGGCTAAAAAAAATAATACAGAGGATCAATGAAACCAAGGGCTGGTTCTTTGAAAAGGTCAACAAAATTGATGAACCTTTAACCAGACTCACCAAGGAAAAAAGAGAGAGGACTCCATTAAATAAAATTAGAAATGAGAGTGGAAAAATAACAACCGACACAACAGAAATACAAAGGATTGAAAGAAAATACTATGAAGAACTGTATGCCAAAAAATTAGACAACCTAGGTAAAATGGACAAATTTCTTGAAACATTTAATCTTCCAAAAATTAATCTGGAAGAATCAGAAAACCTAAACAGACCGATTACAACAAATGAGATAGAAACAGTTATCAAAAATCTCCCAACAAACAAAAGCCCTGGGCCAGATGGCTTCACTGGTGAATTCTACCAAATATTCAAAAAGAACTAACTCCTATCTTTCTCAAGTTCTTTTTAAAAATTCAAGAGGAAGGAAGATTTCCAAGCTCCTTTTATGAGGCAAGCATAATTCTGATTCCAAAACCAGGCAAAGACAACACAAAGAAAGAAAATTATAGGCCAATATCCCTGATGAATTTAGATGTTAAAATCCTCAACAAAATATTAGCAAACCAGATCCAGCAATACATTAAAAAAATCATACATCTTGATCAAGTGGGATTTATTTTTGAGAGTCAAGGCTGGTACAATATTTGCAAATCAATTAATGTGATTCATCACATAAACAAAAGGAAGGAGAAAAACCACACGATAATTTTAATAGATGCAGAAAAAGCATTTGATAAAATCCAGCACCCGTTTATGATCAAAACTCTCAGCAAAGTGGGAATACAGAGGACATACCTCAACATGATAAAGGCCATCTATGAGAAACCCACAGCCAACATCATACTCAATGAGCAAAAATTAAAAGCAATCCCCTTAAGATCAGGAACAAGGCAGGGGTGCCCCCTTTCACCACTCTTATTCAACATAGTTCTGAAGTGCTAGTCACAGCAATCAGACAAGAAGAAATAAAAGGCATCCAAATTGGAAAAGAAGTAAAACTATCATTATTTGCAGATGATATGATACTGTATATAGAAAACCTTAAAGTCTCAATCAAAAAACTACTGGAAGCCTGACCTATGGTGGCGCAGTGGATAAAGTGTGGACCTGGAACGCTGAGGTCGCCGGTTCGAAACCCTGCACTCGTCTGGTTAATGCACATGTGGGAGTTGATGCTTCCTGCTCCTCTCTCTCTCTCTCTCTTTCTCTCTCTCTCACTATCTCTCCTCTCTAAAATGAATAAATAAAATATTTAAAACAAACAAACAAACTACTGGACCTGAAAAATGAATTCAGCAAGGTGGCAGGATATAAAACTAATATTCAGAAATTAGAGGCATTTTTATACACCAACAATGAACTGTCAGAAAGAGAAATTAAGAAAACAATCCCCTTCACTACTGCAACAAAAAAAATTAAGTACCTAGGAGTAAATTTAACCAGGGAGATTAAAGACTTGTACTTGGAAAATTATAAAACATGAGAAAAGAAATCAAGGAAGATACAAACAAGTGGAAGCATACACCGTGTTTGTGGATAGGAAAAATAAACATCTTTAGATATCTATATTACTCAAAGCAATTTATAAATTAAATGCAATACCAATTAAAATACCAATGACATACTTCACAGATATAGAACAAATATTCCAAAAATTTATATGGAACCAAAAAAAAAAACATGTATAGCCTTAGCAATCTTGAAAAAGAAGAATAAAGTGGGAGGTATCACACTTCCTGATATCAAGTTAAACTGCAAGGCCATTGTACTCAAAACAGCTTAGTACTGGCATAAGAACAGGCATATACATCAGTGGAAGAGAACAGAGAACCCAGAAATAAACCCACACCTTTATGGACCATTGATATTTGACAAAGGAGGTAAGAGCATACAATGGAGTAAAGACAGCCTCTTTAACAAATGATGTTGGGAAAATTGGACAGCTACCTGCAAAAAAGTGAAACTAGACCACCACCTTACACAGTTCACAAAAATAAACTCAAAATAGATAAGAGACTTAAATATAAGTTGTGAAACCATAAACATATATTTGCTGGGCAAGTGAAATAAAAGACAGGATAAACAAATGGGACCATATCAAACTAAAAAACTTTTGCACAGCTGAAGACAATATGAACAGAATAAAAAGACAAACCACACACGGGAGAACATACTTGACAATATGTCTGATAAGGGGTTAATAACCAAAATTTATAAAGAACTTGTAAAACTCAACACCAGGAAGATAAACAATCCAATCAAAAAATGGGCAAAAGAAATGAATAGACACTTCTCCAAAGAGAACATACAGATGGCTAATAGATAGATGAAAAAATGTTCAACATCACTAATCATTAGAGAAATGCAAATTAAAACCATAATGAGATATCACCTCACACCAGTCAGAATGTCGCCCAAGAACAAAACAACACAGAATAAGTGCTGGTGAGGATGCAGAGAAAAGGGAACCCTCCTGAACTGCTGGTGGGAATGCAGACTGGTGCAGCCACTGTGGCAAACAGTATAGAGATTCCTCAAGAAATTAAAAATGGAACTGTCTTTTGACCCAGCCATCCCACTTTTAGGAATATAGCCCAAGAACACCATATCACTGATTCAAAAAAAGAAATGCACCCCCATGTTTATGGCAGCATTGTTCGCAATAGTGAAGACCTGGAAACAGTTCCAGTGTTCATCAGTGGACAAGTGGATTAAAAAGCAGTAGTACATATATATCATACAATGGAATACTATGGGGCCATGAAAAAGAAGGAAATCTTACCTTTTGCGACAACATGGATGGACCTGGAAACTATTATGTTAAGTGAAATAAGCCAGGCAGAGAAAGAAAAATATCATATGACCTCACTCATTTGAGGAATCCAATGAACAATGTGAACTGAGGAACGGAATTGACACAGAGGAGAGATCAAAGGACCAGAGGAAAACAGGACAGAGGGAAAGGGGATGATAGGATGGGATAAACCTGAAAGGAAGGGGGGAGGGTGCTATGGGGAGGGGGGCAAGGGAGATGTTGAGGGGAATATGGAGGAGGGAGGATGCATTTGGGGCAACACTAGAATCTATGTAAACACAATAAATTAAAATCAATAAAAAAAAGGGTATTATACTAAATGAAATAAGTCAGGGACAGAAAGACAAATACCATACGATTTCACTTATATGTGGAATCTGAAAAACAAATTAAATGAATAAACAAAAGACAAACTCATAGATACAGAGAACAAATTGATGGTCTTCAGATTGGAGGAGTTTTGGGGGATGGGTGAAATAAGTAAAAAAATTAAGTACAAATTTCCAGTTCTAAAAACTGTCACAATGATGTAAAGTATAGCATATGGAATGTAGTCAATAACATTATATTCTTGTATGGTGTCAGCTGGGTATTAGATTTATCAGGGTGATCACTTTATAAGTTATATAACTGTCTAATCACTATGCTGGATGCCTGAAACTAATTGAATAATATATGCCAACTGTAACTGAAAAATAATAACAGAAAAAAAATCCTGCTTATCTGATAGATGAAAAATATCTTAAAGTAATTTCAATATTCATTATTCTATTAGTGTTTGAGCATTTTTCTGTTTATCAGATATTCCTATTCATGTATCTGTGAACTGCTGCACATCTCTGCACATTTTTTCTGATTGGGTTATGTTTCCTGCTTATTAATTGTAAGACTTTGTGTATGTTAAATAAATATATTTTACATAATGCAAATATTCCCCCAGTTTCCTTGGACATTGTTTATGTTATTGCTGTTTCCTAATCCTGCAGAAACATTTAACTGGTATTTCTCAGTCTTTCTCTTTATGGTTTCTGGATTCAGTGAAGATCAGCCAACGTTCTGAATTGTTTTCCTGTTATCAGGCCTCCCCAGGCTTTCGTGGGTCTCGGGGCCAGGTACAGAAGTGCTATAGACAAAATAGGGACAGCACCCATGTGCTCCTGCCACTCAGGAGACCCTCTGCAATGTGATAGATCTTTTTCTTTCTTTCCAAGTCCCTGGTCTCCTTCCAGGGTGTATCAGGAGAATATATCCCTTCAGAACACTGGATTTTCATTTTGGATACAATAAGAGTAATTCCCTCTTTTCCTCTGGGCTCTTTGTCCTCCTGGGGTGGTGACACAGAAATGTTGGGACGGACAGAAGGGGATGAAAATTTGGAGTTTCTCAGGAAATTCTAATTTTGGCCATTTGTTGAAGTAATAAATTAGTTTTTTTTTTAAAGTTTATTAAAACTCAAAGAAACATCTCTAACAGTTAAGATTTTTAATTTTTCAGAAGGAAGAAAACTGATAGTAATCATACACTGTATTCCAGACACTGAACAAAGTGATTTTATATCTTATTCTCATAAGAGCTTTCTCCATCTGTGATCATAAGTAGGGCAGTAGCTTGGGAGATTACATAGGACATTGTCACACTGTAAGTGGATGAGGGGACTTGAGTACAGGTTTCCTGACTCCTGGCTTAGTGGGTGAGTGCTCTGGAGTCAATGGGAAGAGTTTAACTTGGCTTTTTGGGTTACTGTCAATTTGATTAAGCCAGTAACTTAAACTCTCTGAGCTCAGTTTCCTCAACTATCAAATGAAGATAATTATGTTGTATCTTATGGGTTCTAGGAGGGTTAAAAATGAAAAATAAGTAAATCAGAAAAAACCAGGAACTGCATTATTCCATACGTAGGTGGGACATAAAAGTGAAACTAAGAGACATTGATAAGAGTGTGGTGGTTACGGGGGGAGGGGGGAAAGGGAGAGAGAAAGGGGGAGGGGGAGGGGCACAAAGAAAACTAGATAGAAGGTGACAGAGGACAATCTGACTTTGGGTGATGGGTATGCAACATAATTGAACGACAAGATAACCTGGACTTGTTATCTTTGAATATATGTATCCTGATTTATTGATGTCACCCCATTAAAAAAATAAAATTTAAAAAAAAAATGAAAAAAAAATGTAGTCTAATGTTTGGCCCACAAAAAAAGTTTAATACATTTTAGGAATAATAATAACAAGAATAACAGCAACAACTTTTTCGAGTTTCCTCTCCATCTCTCATGTCTCTATCAGCCCTATGGGGTTCCAGCTACTTTCATATTCTCAGTCTGCTCTGTGACTCCGTAGTCAGAGTCTACTCTGCTGTGATGATAGCATGATAACAGCGCTGTGTATAGCAGCTCCACTTATGAGTCTGGAAACAATCCAAATGCCCATTAATAGGTAAACTGATAAATAAGTTGTAGTTTATTAATACAATGAAAAGTTGCATAGCAACTAAAAAAAACTATTGCTAAATGCAGCCATATAAATGAATCTCACTGATTTTTGAGATTCATGTGTAGCAAGTGCAAGAAGCCAGATATAAAAGTATATGAAACTAAAAAGGTTTTGCATAGTGAAGGAAACTTACAACAAAATAAAGACAAGTTACTGAATGAAAAAAGATATCTGCCAATAAAAGATACATCCTAAATGGAAAAAGATATATCCAATAAAGGGTTAATATCCAAAATACATAAGAAACTCATACAAATAACATCAAATAAACCAAACAATCCAAGTAAAAAATGGACAGAGGACCTGAATTGACATTTCTCCTAAAGGGACATACATGTTAGACATATGAACAAATACTCAATATCAGTAACCATCAGAAAAATGAAAATTAAAATCTCACACCTGTCAGAATGGCTATCATCAATAAGTCAATACACATTTAGTGTTTGCAAGGATGTGGAGAAAAGGGAATCCTAGTGCACTGTTGGTGGGAATGCAGATTGGTGCAGTCACTATGGAAAACAGTATGAAGGTTCCTCAAAAAAAAAAATTAAAAATAGAACTACTATATGATCCAACAATTTCACTTCTGGGTCTTTATCTGAAGAAATCCCAAACACCAATTAGAAAAGGTATACGCACCCCTATGTTCACTGCAGCGTTATTACAATAGTCAAGATATGGAAGCACAATCCACGTGCCCATGTGTGGAAAATGGAAAAGATATGGTACATATACAGAACGAAGAATTACTCAGCCATAAAAAGACTGAAATCTACTGTTCGTGACAACATGGATGGATCCAGCATATATTATTTTAAGTGAAATAAATTAGACAGAAAAAGACAAATACCATATAACTGCGCTTTTATGTGGAATCTAAGAAACAAAATAAACAAACAAAACAGAAACAGTTTCACAGGTACAGAGAACAAATTGATGGTGGCCAGATGTAACAGGGGTAAGAGGGATGGGTGAAAAGGTAAAGAGATTAGAAGTACAAATTGCCTATTATGAAAATAGTCATGGGGATTTCAAGTACAGCACAGGGAACGTAGTCAGTAACATCATAATAAGTGTGTATGGTGTCAGATAGGTACTACACTTATCAGGATGATCACTTCATTAGTTATATAAAAGTCTAATCACAATATATATATAATAATTTAACATTGTATGTCAACTATAATTGAAAAATTATTAAAATATAGTATATACTGTATGTTTCTGTAAAATTGAAAAGCAGGCAAAACTAAGCAATATTCATAGAAGCTGCAAGAGTGGTTGTCTCAGGATAGGTAGGTGCATGAGGGTTTGCTAAAACTATTTTATGTATCTTGATCTGGGTTATGGTTACAGGGATAGCTACACTGTAATATGTCACTTAATATACTGAAACATTTTAATGTACGCATATTAGTCCTCAAAAAATTCTCAAGGAGGGTAAATCAAACTGCCATCTGAAAATATGATAAATGTGAAAGTACTCGAAGTAGTAAAAATAGTAGTTACAATCACAGGGCAAGTCTTTACTGCAGGCACTGGGTGAGCACTGCATACACTTTATCTCATCTCATCCACGGAACACCTCTTAGAGGCAGGTACTATATCTATGTGACAGATGAGGAAACTGGTGGTAAGACAGGTTATGTTCTTGCCTCAGGACACTCACCCACACAGGGCCAAGTATGTATGTCTCCAAGGGCTGTACTATTAACTCCTAACCACACAAAGGACTCCCATGGGAAGTGCGGCAGCCAGCCTCCAAGGTGCGCCCTGATGGACTTTCCTTCTGGTATTTGTGCCAGTGGGTGTGTGATTCTCTCCCACACTGTAAAGTTGACCTGGGAACACCAATAGGATATGTGGATATACAGGATGCTACTTCCAGGGCAATGTCCTAAAAGACATTGTGGTTTTCTCCCTGTGTTTGCTTAGGTTGCCTGCTGTAGGGGAGATCAGCTGCCATACTGGGAGAAACAGCAAGAGAGATGTCCTTGTGAGGAGACGCTGAGGTCTCTTGCCAACAGCCAGCATCAGTTTACCCTCTTGGAAGCAGATCCTTCAGCCCCAGGCAAGTCCTCCAGGACTCTCAGCCTTGCTGAGCCACCAAGTTTGACCACTTGGGGAAGCTGCTTGTCAATTCCTGATGCACAATTACTGTGTGAAATAAGGTTGCTGTTTTAAGTGGCTAAATTTTGGGTTAATTTGTTACATAGCAATTGAACACTAGTATGTAAAGTCCTAGAGAAGGGTCATTTGGATTAAATGGTGGGCAGCCCTCACAGATGTACTTCAATCTCGAAGGCATCGCAAAGCCAATAATCTGTCCTGCCTGAAGACCAAAACTGTGGTGTCTGTTTCTCAGCAAACAGCCAGGTGTTTATTTGCTCACTGCCTACACTATTGCCTTTAGCTTTTCATTTTTTTGTGCTTGTATGCAACACAGCTAAGGCCCAGACCTCAGCCATTGCATACTTAAGTTGTATGTTCCCAGACTTAATCCTCTAAACCTGAACAATGTCCAATCTTACAAAGGAAGAAATAAAAATCTGCAACTTATTAATAAATTAGCCCTATGGAACCCCAGAGCACATCAACAATTCAGCTGTATTTAATATCAGCTCTCTCTATTAGAATGTTAATCATTAATGTCAAGATTTGCCTGATTCTGTTCATTTTAACCAGAGGTTAACTTGGCATTTAGAGGCTGGAAGAATCACAGGATGTGAGAAAGGACCTAGAAAAATTTTGGGCACAGTCCTTCTGTCTCCAGGCAGATGTTTTAACTCTGCTTGAATATACCCAGAGTTACAGATGCACACAATATCCTTTGGTAGCCAGCTTCTGCTTTCAACTTTTTGTTTAATTCCAATCATCAAATAAGTCTTTCTCCAACTCACACAAATTGCTGCTGCTTTCATTTCAGCTCCTTCTCTTTGGCTTCATCTTCTGAGGACACGAAGAACAAGCATTCAGAACTCTCTTCAGAGAAGCCCTGCTATACATTCAGAGAGTAATTAAATCGCAGCTCAGCCTTCTCAGCTGCAGGTTAAACAACTTCATTCCTCCTCTCTAACCTCAGAGGGTTTTTCCAGTCCTTTTGTCCCACGTCAGGCCCTCCCTCAATGTTCGCTGTAAACTGTAGTGCTTAATGAATGCAGCCGCCCCGCACGAAGACAAAAACAATGCTTTCGCATTTCCATCACATTTGTTGGATCACAGCATCATCTTAGAACTTATTTTCACAGTTGTAGACTCATCTATATTGGTGATATACAAGTAATTTCGTGCCACCTTCTAATTTTATAGCTGAGTAAATGATGGCCCCAAGAGCCCCCGCTCAAGGTCCCCATGTGACGGAGCAGCTGAGCTGAATCAGGACCCCAGCATTCTGGCTTCCGTCCTGTGCCTTCCCCGTCTCTCCTGCTCAGCTGGGGCTGACTTGAGTGCATCCTCCCGAATCTACTGAATCTCCATCCTCCTATCACTCTGGACACCATGAGGTCCTTGCACCTGGTACAGTAGTTCTCCCCTTGTCTGTGGTTTTGCTTCCTGCTGTTTTGGTTACCCTCGATTTATTGTGGTCTGAAATATTAAATGGAAAATTCCAGAAATAAACAATTCATAAGTTTAAAATTGTGTGCCATTCTGAGTAGCATGATGAAATCTTGTGCCGTCCAGTTCTGACCCACCGGGCTGTGAATCATCCCTTTACTGGGCATCTTCCCGCTACCCGCCCACTTGTCACGCAGGTTATCAGATTGACTGTAGAGGCATCACCGTACTTGTCTTTAAGTCACCCTTACAGTCGCCTAATGCTACGTCACATGCCTGTGTCATCTCATCACGTGGGTATCTTCTCCATCAGCACAGGGTGAGGACAGTTCAATTAAGGTATTTTGAGAGAGAGAGAGAGAGACCACATTCACCTGTTTTTATTACAGGATGTTGTTACATTTTATTACAAGATATTGTTAATCTCTTCCTGAGACTGATATATAAATTAAACTTTATCATAGGTATGTATATATAGAAAAAACCATAGTATATACAGAGGTCAGCAGTCTGTGGTTTCAGGATGGGAAATATCCCCTGTGGAGAGAGGGCACTCCGTACTGTGCTGATGACAGTCTAACTGCAGCACTGTTTGTAAGAGTGAAGACAGAGAAACAACTGGCCCTATATCCATGCAATGTTTGTCAAAAAGAATGAGAAAGATCTAAAAGTGTTGCTGAGGGGTGATCTTGTAAGATGTATTATTTGTGCAAAAACAACCAACAACAACTTGCAGAACAGTAGATAAGAGTGTGAGTCCATTTGTGTTTGAAAAGGCATAGGAACCTATGATTCTACATAGAAATTTCTAGAAAAATACATATAAAATTGTTAATGATAGGATACAGTGGATGCTGAAGACTTTTACTTTTCATTGTATACCCTTTGGCACTGTTTGAATTTTTAACTATGTGGTTTTATAATAAAAAATAGTATAAATGTGTAAAATGTTAATTCTAAAGGCATTCATATTTTTACTTGTCATACTTCTCTACTGATTTACTTTTTCAAGTACCATACATTACATGTATAATTGGAAAAAAGATATTAAAAATAAATAAACACTTAAAATAATGTTCCATGTCTGAAGAATGGTTCTATAGGAATACTTCTAAGACCCAGGGTACAGAGATGATACACTCTGGCCAAATGAGGTGAGGTGTCTTGGGGAGTGGTTTCTCAGACGGGGTATGGTGTGTGACTGTGTTTGTATGTGCTGGGTGTGGCTGGAGCTCTGTGGAGGTGGCTTTGGTTATGGTGTTGGTTATGATGACTAAGGAGGCTGTGCCCAAGAATCAGGGATGCTAACAATGTTCTACCCCAAACGTCAGTGGAACCCTAAGAAATACTGGTAGAATATTTAAATGCAGAGTTTTAAATTGACTCTATTCTCTCATTTAAACTTTACATCTTCTTTGAGATAGAAAAAAAATATATATATATATTCATTGCACTATTACCTACTGTTGACTGAAAGGAAACATATGGAAGGTAGGTTCCCTGAATATCTCAGAAGGAGAGAGTGCCCAGAGGAAGAAAGATGCAGATGGTGACAGGACTGTACCTAGCAACCA
Source organism: Saccopteryx bilineata (assembly GCF_036850765.1). Lineage (NCBI taxonomy): Eukaryota > Metazoa > Chordata > Mammalia > Chiroptera > Emballonuridae > Saccopteryx > Saccopteryx bilineata. The sequence continues at coordinate 341,834,526 of NC_089490.1, read as the reverse complement.
AGAGGCCAGGCGATTTGCAGAATGCCTGCTCACATAAGCCTTAACCAGCCTGTTATATCTCTTACCATGGTTAAAAGAGTGGTATATTCCTGTTTTACAGATAAGTAGACTAAAGCCTTGAGGTTAGACACCAGCCCAAGGGCACCCGGCTAGGAAATGGTTCTGCTTAAATACTGGTTTTTAAGCCTCTAAAAGCCCTTGCTCCTTGCACTTCCCAACACGGCCTCCCTCACAGCCACGCAAGGAGGCCAGGTGGCACCTGGAAGCAATTTCTCCTCTGCTTTCCCCCCAGGACTCATGCTGCTTTGGTAGGGAATTCACAGTGGGAAATTAACCTCAGTCTGCAAGAACCAATTACACAGTCTAGAATGAAAAGAGCAATGTGGGCCTGGACCCAGCAAAACACCGGTTCCCCCCACTCAGCCACTGCCTGTGGAGGCAGCTGGGAATTGCACGGGGATGGGGGCAGAGGAAATCCCTTTCTATTTTCAGAAAATAGTTGTGTTTGATTATCCAATAACACCAAGCTATAAAGCTGGGACAACTATGGATTTTCCCTAAATTTGAAAAATTGTGAGCCATTAACTTCTCACTCTTAAAGTATATCCATTTGAAAAGAGTTGAATTCCCAGTGTTGTGTGGTAGGCAGGGATCAGAGTTACAACAGACTTCTCTTAGGAAACAAACAGGAGGCCCTGGCCCGTTGGCTCAGTGGACAGATCATCGGCCTGGCGTATGGATGTCCTGGGTTCAATTCCCAGTCAGGGAACACAAGAGAAGCAACCATCTGCTTCTCTCCCTTCCCCTCGCCCTTCTCTTCCTCTTTTCCTTCGGGAGCCAGTGGCTTGATTGGTTTGAGCATCGGCCCCTGATACTAAGGACAGTTTGGTTGATTCGACACTGGCCCCAGACAGGGGTTGCTGGGTGGATCTGGTTGGGGTGCATGTGAGAGTCTATCTCACTACTTCCCCTCCTCTAAAAAAAACAAAAAAGAAAGGAAGGAAGGAAGGAAGGAAGGAAGGAAGGAAGGAAGGAAGGAAGGAAGGAAGGAAGGGGAAAGAAAAAAAGAAAACAACAGGAACTGAGATCTTCAGAAAAGCCTGCTGGAGAGAGACTGGGGGAAATGAGCAGCTTCTAAGAGAATTTCTCCCCAACATACCAAAGATTCTGGATTCTTTACCATTGCGCCCTTATATGAAGAAACAAAGGATTTTTTCTTACCATAGTATTTTATACTTTGGTCAGTCTTCATATCCTTAAGATTCATCTCAGGAGTCTCATGTCCTTGAGACTCACCTCTTCAGGAAGCCCTCCCTGACACTACTACAGACGGTTTAGGGATCTCCAACTCCCCAGAGCTCCTTCTCCCTGTACTGACCTCACTTGTCACAGGAGTTTTTCTCTGATGTGACTCTGTATTTCTTTAGGACAGAAAGCGTATCTTACTCATCTCAGGATTTCTTTGGCTTAAAACAGTGTGGGCATTTGGTAAGAGCTCTTCCTTGTGGATTCATGGTAGGGTGTGAACTAACTGTTCTTGTTAAAGTCAGTGTCTAATGTGACCTTGAGCACTTTACCAGGTGAATGAGAGAGAGCATTACAGACAGAAGTAATAGCATAAGCAAAAGCATAAAACTATGAAAATCTATTAAGAAATGTGTGATGAGTACAAAGTAGACCAAAGAGGTGAAATTTTTTAAATCAATCTTGAGAGGAAAATCCTAGCAACTTCAGTCACTCTCTATGTGACCAGAGGTGATTTATTCACTGTTGGCCCCTTGGTATTCTCTATAAGACTTTAATTAGGTGTGTATAAAGGACTTAACCACAGTGCCACCGATTCAGTGAATACTTAATAAATTGTAGTTTAAAATATTATTCTGAAAGGGGAGGTATAACTCTCTTATGGGATGACTTAGCCCCTACTGCTTTTCAGAAATTGTTTGGTTAGAGGTGCAGGATTTGACGACCAAGATGTGTCACTCTAATCTTTATTCATTCACGTACTTCATGCATTCATTCTACAGACATTCATCAAGTAACAACTATTGGCAAGCTGTTTCGATATGTTTCATAGCAAGACGAATTCCAAGCCACCAAAAAAGCTCAAAACCCGATGAGGAAGATGAGGCACCGGCACAAATTTATGGTCAGTGCAGAGGAAGAGGGGCACCGAGGGGTCAGTGCTGGGAGGCTGGCAGGAGGAGCGGTCGCAGCAGAGGATGCAGTTCAGAACAGGGAGGACTTGTGTCTTCCCATAGTTGCTTTTAAGACTTTTTTCCTTTATAATTGATCTCCAGAACTTTTACTATAGTTTTCTCTGTGTACATTCCTCTTGGATTTATTTAAGGTTTGGATCTGTAGGTTTAGAGTGTATGTCACATTTGGAAAAAAATCAGTTATTACTTTATCACTTATTTTCTGTCCTCATCTCTCTCTTAAATCTCCTTTATTGATCCTAAGAACCTCTAATTACATGTCAAATGGACTCTAATTATATGTTAAACCATTTGATTTTATCCCACAGGTCACTGAAGTTCCGTTCATTTTTTTCAGCTTTTTGTTTCTTGTCTCCCTTTGTTTCAGTTTGAGTAATTTCTATTATGTACATTTAAGTTCATGGATTTTTTCCTTCTGCAGTGTCTATTCATTCTGCCTTTAAAACCATCAGCAAACTTTTTTTTTTTTTCATTTTTCCGAAGCTGGAAACGGCAAGACAGTCAGACAGACTCCCGCATGCACCCGACTGGGATCCACCCGGCATGCCCACCAGGGGGCGATGCTCTGCCCACCAGGGGGTGATGTTCTGCCCATCTGGGGCATCACTCTGTTGCATCCAGAGCCATCCTAGCGCCCAAGGCAGAGGCCACAGAGCCATCCTCAGCGCCCGGGCCATCTTTGCTCCAATGGAGCCTCGGCTGCCGGAGGGGAAGAGAGAGACAGAGAGGAAGGAGAGGGGGAGGGGTGGAGAAGCAGATGGGTGCTTCTCCTGTGTGCCCTGGCCGGGAATCAAACCCGGGACTCCTGCACGCCAGGCCAATGCTCTACCACTGAGCCAACCAGCCAGGGCCAGCAAACTTTTTATTGCAGATATTATTTCTTTTTCATTTCAAGAATTTCCATTTGGTTCTATTTTTTTATTGAAATTCTCTATTTGCTCACTCCTTATGTTCATATTTTTCTTTAACTCCTTGAACATATTTATAGTAGTTGTTTTAAAGTTCTTGTCTGCTAATTCCATTATCCTATTATTTCTATTTCTTTTTTATTATTATTAATTTTAATGGGGTGACATTGATAAATCAGGGTTACATATGTTCAGAGAAAACATCTCCAGGTTATTTTGACATTTGATTATGTTGCATACCCATCACCCTAAGTCAAACTGTCTTCCGTCACCTTCTATCTGGTTTTCTTTGTGCCCCTCCCCTCCCCCTATTTCTGTTTCTAATGACTTATTTCCTTCCCCCTTAGTAACAGGTCCCATAACCACCTTCTTTACACATATGGTAATTTTTTATTGTACACTGCCTATTATAAATGCTAGAATATTCAAAGTTTGGATTTTGTTTTCTTCATTTAAAAAGGAAAGTGTTGAACTTCTGTTTAGGTAGGCAGTTAATTTACTTGCAGATTAGACAATCCTTTCAAGGATTATTTTGGCTTTATTAGAATAGGCCTGAAAATAGACTTTATTGTTAGAGTAATCCTATTCCTAAAGCATGGCAATTTGGGAGTCTCTAATGAAAGCTTAGGTCTTTCTATCGTGAATGGTTGAAACTTAGACATTTCTGAGCCTGTGTGAGCTTTGGCAGACAACTGCTCAGTGGTTGTTTTATTCCCTGGTAGCTGTTCTTTCCCTAGTAGGTGTTCTTCATCCAGTCTCATGGGGTATTTCCCTGGACATGTACGTGAATTTTGGTATTTGTCTCTTTACTACCCTGTCCCACTGGTCCCAGTCAGTTGCACTAAACTCAGTGAATAAGAAAGCTGTGCTCTGTCCGTCCTTGACTTCCCTGCAGTTTTATAAAATTCATCTAGGCTGAAAGCTGGGGCGACTACCGGCTCATGTTATTTTTTTCCTTTCTCATGGAGACCATAGTTTTGTGCTGCCTTTTGTCCAATATCTGAAAACAATAATTTTATATATAGTCATTTTTACAATTGTTTATGCTAGGATGGTTAGTTCACTTCCAGTTACTCCATCATGGCCAAAATGCAACTGTGGATAATGGAGGAATGGAATCGTTTCTTGAAAAATAGGTATAATTTGGACATAATCTAATGAATGAAGAGGCTCATTTCCAGCAGAAGAAACAGCATGAGTAGCAAATATTTATTGTGCTCCTGCTGTGTGTTATGCACTGGGGATTTTGTGATGAAGAAGACAAATGGAGACTTGCCCTAATGGAGTTTACATCTTGTTCTGATCCGTGTTCATTTCAACCATTCTCTGGATGCCTGCTCTGTGCAAGACACTGAGCTGGTACAGGAAGTTGGTATTATAAAGAAGAAAGAACACAATTTCTGTCTTCAGGGATTTCATCGTATTTGGGGGAGAGAGATAAATAAAGAGTTACTTTCAACATAAAGTAGTGAGTGAGATGACAATGTTATGCCTAGGGCGCTCTGGGAGAAGAGAGGCAGATTTTTAGACCTAGCTTTCCTTATGATCTATATACACTGTGATTTCAAGAATGAATAAGAGTTAACTAGGAGCAAAAGGGTGGAGAGAGGCCTTTAGACAATGGCAACAAAGGCACAGAGACACAAGTTATCTACAGGAAACTGTCAGTGTCTCAGTGTGGCAATATAAGACTGGAGGAGCAGATCAGACCTGGAAGGGCCTGTGTGCCAGGCTGAGAGTTTAGATTTTATCCTGATGGCAGTGAGGGAGCCATGAAATCTTTTTAGCAAGGGAGTGGTAACCTGAAAACTCTGTTCCATGATACCTCGCAGCTCTCAGAAAAAGTACTGAATATTCAAGATGGGTTTATGGGGCCGGGAAGGATGTTCAAAGGATGAATTAACTCTCTCCAAACAGAAATTTGAAGGACCTTTTCATAAGAGCCATTTGGATTTTCATAAAAATAGTACCAGACACACACAGATCCTATGGTGTAAAAATCTTGTCAACAGAGGCTCAGAAAAGCAGCAGGTGAAGACATGTTTCTTCAGGAAGGTGACAGGAAGGGAAGAATGATAAACTTTTAGAGTTGTAATGGTTCTTAAAAATCATTCTGTTCCTCACTCAACTCTGTAATTACACTGGAGGCACCCGAGAGCCGGAGAGATGAGAAGCAGAATGGGGTGGCCAGAAGAGCTTCTGGTCCTTGGAGTTAGGTGGACCTGAGTTTGAATCTTGGTTTGGTCATTGCTAGCTGTGACCTTTGACAAATACTTCCTCTCTCTTGAGTTTCAGTTCCTTCGTTTATCTACAACTTAGAGAATAACACAACCTACCTTGCTGTTTTAAAGTAAGACGCATTTGAGATCATGGTAGAGGTTCCCACTGAGCCTAAACTGAGTTTGTTTCCACAGGGTCATCAACTCCTCAGACGGTCATTTGCTCGGCTGATTCACACGGAGAGAAGAGAGCCCACGAGGACAACATGGCCTTGGGAACACCCTCAAGAACTGGGGCGATGATAGTGCATTAAGGATACCGGCAAATTTTTGGCACTAATCCCATCAGAAGGTGGTTTTTGTTTTCTCTCCCCTTGAATCTTGGTTGGCCCTGTGACTACTGTTAACCATCCAGCTATCATGAGAAGAAATTCAACCTAGCCAATTAGAAAGACCACTTGGATAGACAGAGGCGTCAGACTTCCGAATAATGGCATTAAGCCACCAGACATATGAGTAAAGCTGCCTCATATGTTCTAGCCCTAGCCACCATATGACTGCAGCCTCATGAGAGACCTGGTTCGGGACTCACAGAACTGCTTGGTCAAACCACAGAATTGTGAAAAATAACACACAGTTATTATTTTAAGCAACTGAGTTTTGGGTAGTTTGTTACACAGCAACAGACACCCAGGACAGGTCTGAGCCTTATTGAGAAGCTGGACCCAACCAGTGCTGCTTTGAGACCTAGAGACCAAGGTTTAGCATAGAGTGGGGACTAGAGTCTTTCTCCCTCTTTCTCTAGGGAACAATGTCTATGGTGCACTGTAAACAGTGTGACTATTTGAGGGTTTGCAGCTTTGGGAGTTCTTAGGGTTAGCCCCTTGACCAGAAGTATAGTGGTTGTGTGGGCTGCAGCTCTAAGGGCAGAGACACGGTGTCACTTTCCCAGTGACTTATAGGCACACAGAGTATATTCAAAGAATGTGATGTGAAGGAACCAGAGAAGACTTTTTAATTACAGCATCTTCCAGAAAACACTGGGCAGAACTTTGAGTGAGTGGGAGGTCTTCCACAAGTCATTGATGAAGAAATTCAGGAAATCTGGAATATTATCATCAATGAGACCATAGGCTAATAAGGTCTGAGGACATCCAAGTTTTGTATGTAAAGCTCCTTATATAAGTTGGGTGCATGTTAAATGCTCAATATGTAACAGCCTGAATCAGCAGGGAACTGGCCCTAATATTTATGGTCATACAGCATATTAACAACAGAGCAGTCTCCCCATGAGATCCTGCCCCCTGCTGACTGCTCTGGGGTTATTTCAGAGGCAGTCACCCCAAGAACGTGGAGCTCAGACTACTCCCTGGAGACTCAGGCAAATCCTGTCAAGCTCCAGAGTTTGCATATGGAAGTCTTTGGCATGAAAGACAATACTCTGATTTGGGGAGTGATTATAAATCCCTGGATCTTAAAGCAAATGTTATCCTTCCCTGCTGGACAGTTTCACATAGGAAGCTGGAACAATAAAATGGCAGTTACAACTTTAATGCAGATCAAAATATTGCATCATCATAATTTTGGGGCTACTTACAGACGAAGTGCAGCATCCCTCAGTCAGGCGGCTACAGGAGAAAGGAAGTTCACTATCCGCTCTCGTTGTCATGGCAAGAAGAGGAAAGGCCCTGAGCTGCAGCATCCACAGCTGGAGTTTATTTTTTGTTTTTGTTTTTTCCCTTTGAAGTTTGGCTTTTGATGAATATGAGGACTCAGCAAAACTAGCCAAGCCTCAGGCAGCAAGAGAAAGTTCTGGGGTGGCTCCTACCATGGGCTGAATGTTTGTGTCTCTGTCCCCTCCCCAAATTCTTATATTGAAGCCCTAGCCTCCAATGTGATGTTATTTGGAGGTAGAGTGTTTGGGTGGTAGATTTAGATTAGGTCATGAGGTTAGGACTCTCACAATGAGTGTGCCCTTCTATGAAGAGAAAGACAGAAAGATCTCTCTCTCTCTCTTTGTGAAAATGCACTAAGGAAAGGCTATGTGAGCACCCAGTAAGAAGGTGACTCTCTGTAACCAGGAAGAAGGACTTTACCAAGAAACAAATCTGCTGGGACCTTGATCTTGGGACTCTAGTCTCTGGAATTATGAGTTAAAAAATGTCTAATGTCTAAGCCACGAGTCTATAGTATTTTGTTATAGCAACCAGGGCCAATGAAGACAGCTTCCTTGCTCATTGCTTAATGGAGCCCTACCCAGGCAAGTATAGTCAAAAATATAGAAAGATAGAAGACCAAGCTGGATCTCTGGCTCAGCCAGTTTCAAGCTGGATGACACTGGCAAGTCATTTCACATCTCTGAGCATCCTTTTCTGTATTTTTGGAAGGGGACTAAGAATATGTGTTCTGCTTATCTCACTTAGACATTGTCAGGATCAAATGAGACCATGGATATAAAAAGACATTAGCAATTATGGAAGGTATTTCTGGCTATGGCGGAGAGAGGAGGCTGGCAAATCCTTTCCCCTCAAAATGAACTATAAAATTAGATAAAACTGAAAAAAAACCCAAAAACATTTTAACACTCTGGAAATTGACTAAATGCACACTCTGGAAATTGACTAAAGGCATACAACAAACTCAGAAGGGTTTATGCTGAACTTTAGCTAAGAACAGGGGACTCAGTGTTCTTCTCATCCTCCCTAGCTCAGTCAGCACAGAGATTCCGCCAGGATAAGGTTGCCATGAAGATTAGCAGTTTGGCTGCTCAGGATAAAGGGGTTCAGTTGATCGAGAGCCATGAGTGGTGCCCATGGCCAGTGGCACTGCCAGTGCAAGTGATGATACTTGGCAGCAGGCATAAATGGGAGAGTCATTGGCTCTACTAGCATGAGGTCATGGTTGGGCAAGCATGTTCTTAGCTGACATGTGAATGAATAGTGAAGATCAGAGAGGGTCCCACAGATTAACACACTCTTGATCAACCATGAAGTTGTGAGCAGGTATATAGGAATGCAAAAGGACTCAGTGGAAAGCAGTAGGCGAAACAGACTTAAAATGACCTGAACTTTGAATGTGCTCCCCTCCCCACCCATAGCTCCATTGGCAGAAGACTTGGCTTGATGTGTTTGCACATAATCCTTATCCAATCATTGACTGGCCACTAAACTATGTAGGCAGAATCTTAAAAGAATAAAAAATAACCAAACAGAGATACCAGTGGTCACACTGTGAGAAAGATTTCACAGATTTAACCCAAGCATGCTCTAAACAAAGGTAAAGAAAGAAAGAAAGAAAGAAAAGAAAAGAAAAGAAAAAGAGAAAGATTGATTCATGGGGGCAAATGATAACCCAGAGTCATTACAATATAATAACTAAAATGTCCAGTTTTCAAACAATAACAACAAATTTGCAAGACATAAAAAAGAAAGAGGAAATTATGACCCATAATCAGAAACAATAGCAGTAAACAGAAACTGACTGAGTGCCCTTAAATGTTTTAATTAGAAGATTAATATTACAAAGCAACTAATAAAAACATATTAAAAGAACTAAAGAAAATGATGTCTAAAAAAATTAAAGGGAAGCATGGCAAAAATTAACCTATCAATACAGAATCTCAATAAGGGGACAAATTCTTAAAAAAAGTAAATTCTAGCATTAAAATACAATAATTAAAACAAAAACTCAAAATGAAGTTAAGAGTAGACTTGAGATAGCAAAAGAAAAACTTGTACATTGTAGAGCAATAGACAATATACAATCTGAAGCAGAGGAAACGAAGAAAAATGAACAAAGCCTTAGAGACCTGTGGGATAACATAAGCACATCAACAAACATATAATAAGGGCTCTAGAAGGAGCAGAGAAGCAGAAGAGTCAGAAAAAATGTTGGAGAAATTATAGCTAAAAGTTTCTCAATTAATTTACACATGTAAGAAACTCAATGCACTTCTAATATTTCAAAAAAAGATCTATACATAGATACATCATAGTCAAACCATTAAAACCAAAGACAAAGAGGAAATCCTGTAAACAATAAGAGAAAAATGACTTATTGTTTATAGGAGAGTATCAGTGTAACTAATGCCTGGCTTCTGATCTTAGATAATGGAGGCCAGAAAAGCTAAAAGAAATATGTCAACCAAGAATTTTACATCCAGCAAAACTATCCTTATAAAGTGAAGACAAATTAAGACTTCTTAGATAAACAAAGATGAAGAGAATATGTTGTTAGGAGACCTACCTTATGAAGTCTTTTAAGCTGAAAGGAAATGTACTGAATGTACTGAAATTCACAAGAAGAAATGAAGACCATTGAAAATGGAAAATACGTGAGTTACTAAAAATAAATGCACATATCCATATATATTTTTTCCTTTTTCTCTTAACATCTTTTAGAAACATAAGGTTGTATACAGCAATAATTATAACACTGAATTTACACACACAACAGAATAATGAAGGGAGAAAAAATACAGCTATTTTGTCATTTTGAAACAAAGTTTCTAGGTTTTTTGAAATTAAGATAGTATTGACTGAAAGTAGATTATGATAACTTAAAATGCATATCATAATCCCTATAGCAACCACTGAAAAATCCTTACAATATGGTTAAAAAGTCAACAAAGGAATTAAAATGCTACACTAAAAATATCTATTTAACAGCAAAAAAAGTAGTAGAATAGGAATAATGGAATAAAAAAGACAAAGGACATAGAAAACAAATAGCAAAGTGGAAAATATAATAATATAAAAAGTGATGACACTGTCTAAATCAGTGGTCCCTAACCTCCGGGCCACAGACCGGTACCAGTCCGTGGGCCATTTGGTACTGGTCCACAGAAAAAGAATAAATAACTCACATTATTTCCATTTTATTTATATTTAAGTCTGAACAATGTTTTATTTTTTAAAAATGACCAGATTCCCTCTGTTACATCCATCTAAGACTCACTCTTGACGCTTTTCTCGGTCACGTGATACATTTGGACAACATTCTTTTTTTTTTTTTTTTTTTTTTTTTTTTTACAGAGACAGAGACAGAGAGAGATTCAGAGTGAGAAATAGACAGGGACAGACAGACAGGAATGGAGAGATGAGAAGCATCAATCATTAGTTTTTTGTTGCGCATTGCTAAACCTTAGTTGTACATTGATTGCTTTCTCATATGTGCCTTGACCATGGGCGTTCAGTGGACCGAGTAACCCCTTGCTTGAGCCAGCGACCTTGGGTCCAAGCTGGTGAATTTTTGCTCAAACCAGATGAGCCCACGCTCAAGCTGGAGACCTCAAGGTCTCGAACCTGGGTCTTCTGCATCCCAGTCTGATGCTCTATGCACTGCGGCACCGCCTAGTCAGGCAGTCACGTGATACATTTATCCATCCCACCCTAAAGGCCGGTCTGTGAAAATATTTTCTGACATTAAACCAGTCCGTGGCCCAAAAAAGGTTGGGGAACACTGGTCTAAATGACCAATGATAAGGCAGATATTGTTAGAATAGATAAGCAAGATCGAAATATTATATATGCTGTCCACAGGGATATACTTTGGATTGCAAGACACAAACAGATTGAAAGCAAAAAGAATGAGAAAGATATTCAATAAAAACTGAAAACATAAAAGAGCTAGAGTGGCTACTATAATATCAGATAAAATAGATCTAGGACAAGAAATATTTCTATAAACAAAGAGGGGTATTTTATAAATATAAAAAAGTCAATATTTCAGGAAAATAAAATTATAAATGAGTTTATGTCTGACAACAAAGCCTCAATATCCAGGAATCAAAAACTGACAGAAGTAAAAGAAAACTAGATAACTTGACAATAATTATTATAATTTTCAATATTCCACTCTCAGTAATTGATAGAAAACTAGACAGAAAATCAGTAACAATAAAGAAGACTTGAACCACATAATAAACTCACTAGACCTAACAGACATCTATAGAACACTCTACCCAAGGGCTGCAAAACATGTTCTTTTCAAGCAAACATGGAACATCCTCCAGGACAGACCATATGCTAGGCCATAGGGCAAATATCAATAAAGAGAAAAAGATTAAAATCATAAAAGTTGTGTTTCTTTATTGCATTTTAGAAATCAACAACAAAAGGAAATATGAGGCTTCTTCATCCCTTTCCTGGTTTAGAGAGCATGGTCTTCAGTAACCATGGGGAAGCTGTCCCTCTCCTGGGAAGGGAATACTTGTGGAGGAAGTCAGAATGCAGTCCGCACTGATTCTCTTCCCCTTGCCCTAACCAATCTCTCTCTCTCTCTCTCTCTCTCTCTCTCTCTCTCTCTCTCTCTCTCCATTCAATTAGGAGTTGCAACCCCAAGTTAATGTGTGGCACCACCCTCCTGGGAAACCTTTAAGTGGGCTGACATTCAGTGTCAGAAATCATAAATAGGGAGTATTCATTTATATCTCCCTAAACACGTATAGGACAGCTACAATATACAAATAACTAAATGTGGTGTTCTGAGCAATACTCAGAAGTCTAATTTCATACTCAGGGAGATGCAGGGAAGGGTCACTGACTGAGTTCCTAACCTGTGTCAAGTATTATACAAGGTATTTTAATATATTACCCCCTTGTATCTTTTCCAAAACTCTATGAGGTAGGCATGAGTCTCATTTGATGGATGAGAGAACTGAGACTCAGAGAGGTTAAGCAAGTTATGCAAAGCCACACAGGATATGTAAGGACTGGAATATGAATTTATAAAATTTAGATATGGCATAGGTCTTGAGTCCTCCATTAGAGAGAAACGTTGTTACCTTTTGTTACAGAGAATAGAGTTGCAGATAGCTCCCATACAAAGAAGCATATACAACACTGACATTTTTAAAGAAACTTAAGGTTGAGTTTTTAAGTGATATTTCAAGATTTTACTAGATTGGAACATTGAATATTTTTATGACATTTTAATACAACAGATAGAAAAGATATGTGTGAGAAGTGGCAGGGGGGAAAGATGGGAATTCATCTTCCTCTCTCTACCATTGAGAAAACCAGAGCTGAGAGACAGACTGTGTCAGTGACTTGTCCGCTGTGACAACACAAACTGGGGGGCTAAGCAGGGTCTGGAATCCAGGCCTCTGGGACCCCAGTGAATGTGGCAAGGAATAGCTATCTATGACATCAGTGCCCAGTAACTGGAGAAATGCCAGCTGTGCGTCGGCAATGGGCACCTGACCCAAACTTAGGTCATTCGGCCACTGCTGGAGGGGTGCTGAAACCTCCCCGCATGGTGGCGAGTAAGAGATGTCCTCCCAGAGGGCAGAGGGGCGTTGAGCAGCCTGTGCATTCCTGCTCCCATCTAGGGACCCACCCCAGTGAGCTGAAGTGTGTGTACGGAGGCAGGATGCCTCTGTTGCTCTCTCCTCTACCGTACCCCTCTCACCTTCTTTCCTTCTTAAAGAATGACCATTACCCTAAATCTTCTCCCTTGCTTGGCCAAATCCACTAACCCTGCCTAAAAAAGAGCAGCAAAGAGGTGGCCTTTTGTCATGATTGTACACTGCACACTCTGCACAGGGCCATTTTTCCCTGTTTTTGCTATTTGCTAGCTCCACCCAGATCCAGGCCTGCTTTGCTGTGTGGACTGCTACCAGGCGCCACTTAGCAATGCGCCACAACACTGGGTTTAAAACAGCAGGGAACCGGAGAGCTTTAGACCTGCACTCTTGTTCGGTGAATGGGGTTTTTATGAGGCCGACACAATCAGTCTTGCATACAGGGCGCTAACAATTTTTATGGCTGGCTGGGATTTGTTGGAAGCACCAAGCTGGAACGTGATGGAGTTCCCCATTAGAGAATGTCCCCAGGAAAGAGGGCTTGCATGGTTCCCTGGTACTCGGAGGTGTCAGAGAGCTGGTTTTATGGAAAGCAATTTCCTCAGTAAAGAAAAAATATGCTCCAGAGACAAAGCGATCGGAGCACGGGGGCTCGCCACCCTGGGTTTAACGGGCTTCCTTAGCAGGCGGTCTGGTGATTGCAAAGACAAATGGGTCCTGCTGGTTCTGGCTGCCAGCAAACTTTTCTTTCATCCCATTCTTTAAAGATACACATTTTAAAAATAAAATAATTTTTTTTTTGAAATGAAGAAAGTAAGCTGTAAGCACATCGTCCACTCGATACTATTGTCAACATTTTGTTACATATACGCACACATATATGTCAACATTTTGTTACATATACACACATATATATTTGTGACACAGTCTGGACATACCTGGCATAGAGTTTTGTAACTTTGGTTTAAGCATTTTATGAGAAACATTCTGAAGTCATCTAAATTGCATTGTATACCTCGTTTTAAGTAACTTAATAAAATTCCATTAGGTAGATATACCATAAAGTGGTAGCATTATTTTCCATATTGTTGCGTATGGAAGTGGTTTCAATTTTTTTTTTTTTATTATTATAAATAATGACACCATGAACATCTAGGAACATAAAGCTTTGCTTAAATTGCCAATGAATTCCTTGGAATAGATTGCTAGAAGAATTACTGGACCAAGAGATGTCTGTTTTAAAGTGTCCTGATACATTTGGTCGACTTGCTTTCCACAAAGGTGGGATCAGTTTACAAGTCCATAGACCTTAAATGAGAATGCCTATATTACCACACTCTTGCCAGCACTGAGATCTTTGGTTTTCAACATGCCTACTCATTTGCAAAGTATACAATGCCATCTCATTGTGTTGTAATTTTCATTTTTAGATTAATGGTAAGGTTGAACATGTTGCTCATTTGTGTTTATATTTCTTTTGTTCTACTGGGGCCTTAGTGTTTTCCTGTTTACTACAGAAAAGATTATCTGCCATATAATATATATATATATATATATATATATATATATATGACCAATTTGTTATTCTTGGCAAACTTTTAAGCAAAATCCAAAGCTAGACATACGTGGGCTCCTAGTTACCATATATAGCTGTACAGTAGCCCTCCAAGGATGTTCCAGGGCCCCAACTTTTGACAGTGGGGGTTTGGTTAGGTATGTGAGCTGCCTCGGCTGGGCCCAGACGCAGCTGCAGGCTTCCAAATATGTACTGGATTCTTCCCACAAGCCTGACCATGTATGTCCAGGCCTTGGGGGGCAGAGTGGAGATGAGTAAAACATGGCCTACTTGGTTTTCAGCCTACTTGGAAATAAAACAAGTACAGCCATGACTGGAGTCCAAGGCAGGGGGTAATAAATGCCCTTTATTAGGAGGTATAGCTCTAGCATCTGAGATTCAGGTTCTTGAATTCTACAGAGCAGTCTGGTCAGTCTTTGAATCCAGGGGTCCTGATTCTTAGGCCATAGGACCAGCAGCAATGTTGTTGCTGAGGGGACATTATCAACTATCTATAATATTTTACCTCCCTATTTACAGAAGAGAAAACTGAGGCCCAGATACTTGACTAAGGCCTTGCGGCAAGGTAATGGAAGGGCTGGTCTGGAATTCAAGTCTCCTGCTCCCAACTTCAGTTTCTTTATATACCGTTCTCTCCCGCCCTTCTCGCCTACCTGCCTACCTTTACACAATATCTTGCATTTGCCAAGGACATGGAGTTAAAAATACAGTTCCTGCATATTTTTCTCCCCAGTCAGTGGGGAGAAAAGTATAAGTCATCAGAGGAACTTAAGAGTAAGCACTTTGGGCCACTGGGGCTCAGAAATGGCTTGGGGAGATCAGGGTACAAGTCTTCATTTGACTCTCATGGCTCTAGACAAGTTTCCCGCAGTTAGCCAGGCGACAGCAAAGCACAGAAAGGTCCTCTTTGACACCTTGGCCACAGTGGTTTGAGAAAGAATACAAACTTTAGAGTCAGGCTTTACCCCTGGTTAGCTGTGGAACCTTGGACAATTTATTTCTCTGGGTCTCAGTTTTCTGCTCCCTACAATGGATTACAGAATTACCTGTGAGAAATCAGTAAACCGCATGGTGGAACGTTTGACACACACACAGCAGGTGTGTTCTTTATTAAGCTCATCCTTATTTAGGGCGTGCCCCATCCTTATTGAGCTCAATTAGAATCTTCTCTTGTTAAAACCTTGCCTGAATCTGGAACAGACAAACAGTAGCTACTACCTTATCTTCTAGCTTCTGGCTGGGAGATTTCACCACTGATGGGCCCAACTACAGGCTCCAATCTGCACTGCTACTTAGAAGGAGCTGTCTCTGCCCCCTACTGGCTCCCTTCTGGCTAAGCATTGTACTGATCCTAGGTGCCCATGGGTTGACCACAGGGCCCCTAGGTTATTCCCTGAGTCAGAATCACAGTGCCTCCATGTCCTTCCAAGGGCCTTCCTTCTGCTAACAAAGCTCTTATATGAAAGTTTCGCACCCACGGTTCCCAAACCTGTTTGGCCTTGGTGGCTGGTAATGGTTAATTTTATGTGTCAACTTGTCTGGTTGACATGGGAAGATCAGATATTTAGTTAAGCATTATTTCTGGGTGTGACTGTGAGGATATTTCCAGATGAGATTAATCTGAGTTCAGAGACTGAGTAAGCAGGCTGTACTCGCAGGGTGTGCATCATCCAGTCTATGGAGGGCCTGGACAGAACAAAAAGATAAAGCAAGGGATAACTCACTCCCTCTACCTGACCTTCTGATCTGGGACATTGGTCTTCTCCTGCCCTTGAACTGGGAATGACACCACTGGTTCTCCTGGTTCTCAGGCTTTTGGACTCAGACTGGAATTACACCACCAGCTTTCCTGGGTGTCCAGTTTGCAGACAGCAGATCGTGAGATTTTGCTTCCATTACTGCACGAGCCAATTTCTTACACTAAATCTCTTCGCTTCCATTACTACACGAGCCAATTCCTTACACTAAATCACTTTTCATGTATACAAGGTTGGGCAAAAGTAGGTTTATCAGTTCTGTTTCTTTGGAGAAGCTGACTAATACAGTCCTGTCTCTGGGTGCCTGTTCTGGTCACCTTTCCAAGACCCTCACAGGCCAGTCCCTTGTTTCTTCAAGACCATCTACCAAGACTGACTTCCTTGAGGTTCTGGCCTCTGTGACCAGATTCCCAATTGTGGAATCTGGGGCCATATCTTCTGCTTGCATCCTCCTCCATCCACAGGGGCCAGCTGCTGGTCAGAGCATTGATGGGGTCTGAATCCCCCTCGCTGTGTCCAACCTTAGGGGGTTGACCTAGACCCCTAACAGTTGAAAAAAACCTTGTGGTCAGAAATGAATATAATTGAGAGGACTATCACAACTGAAATCACCAGCCCAGCAGCTGCCCATGAAGTGGAGCAGACAGTTGCCTCGGGAAACATACCCTGACCGTCTCTGTGTACCGCCTTTTCAAAACCCAGTGGCTCCAACTGTCATTCTGATTCACACAACTTAAGTTTGATCAGAGTTTCTCCTTCGGCGTTCTTCCTTGAGAGGAAACCTGTTTCTCCTGGATGGGGGTCCACAGCTCATTTCCCACCTTCATGCGTCGTTGTTTAAAAGTTGGCTGCCAGCAGCCAAGTGGCTTGCTGGAGCCCTCAGGATAGTTAGGAATCCACGCCACCCACCCTTGGAGGAGCACGGAGGCACAAAGGCCCACAGTGTGTGAGTCCACTCTTCTGTCCTGGGAAACATGAAATTGAATTCTACCGGTGGAGTGTCCAGATCTTTCACTCAACTATCTGTTAGGGTTACTTCTATCCTTTAAGCCTTATGCAGTCACCCCTCCCCAGTGGGTCCATCCCTGTAAGCAGATTCTCTGCCCTCTGGTGGGGTGAGGTTTTCAAGCCAGGACCCTAGAGGAGAGGTGGCTGCCAGACCGTCACGCCTGACCCAGGATCCTTCCTGGGAAAGCTCGGAAGAAGGGGGTTAATTCTGGTGCTGACTGTGACCATTCACATGCCAGGCAGGTCTCCATTTAAATCCTTGTAGTGATCCTGACCTGAACAGAGTTTACCCTGTTTCCTGAGAAGGAAACTGAGGCAGAGTCTGACTTAAAGTAGGTGCTTATCAACCTGAACTCATCTCTAAGCTTTTGAGAAATGATAGTTTCCTGAAAACAGGAAGAATATTAACTCTTATCTTGTTGTGCTGAATGAGATAGAGGAGGTATAAGATAGTGTTGACTGAGTTTAGGTCATATTCGTATAGGAGAGATGCTAATGGTCCATCACCCATGTGCTCTCCCATCCAGAGTATGGAATTGGGGCTGAAAAAGGGCTCCTCAGCCAAGAACTACATTTCCCAGCTCCCCCCTGTGTCTAGGAGGAGTCATGGCATTGGATCTGACTCATGGAATTGAACATCTTCTCAGCCCAGATGGTTAGGACGTGGGTCTCCCTTCTGTACCTTTTACCCCCCCTCCTTTTGTAGGTGACTGAAGCTCCAGAAGATGGAAGAGCCACAAGCTAGAAAGAGTCTGAATCATTCTCAGCACGAGGAAATGCTGCGTGCCCATTAGGAACCCTGTATCAGGCTCATGCATGGGCAAGATGGATTTACTTCAGTGTGAAATTGTGGGGCTTTCTACCATAACTGGCATTATCTTAACTAGTATACTTTATGTGGTTTATCTTTTTGTGCCTTTCAAAGTAGACATTCAGGGCATGACCAATGTTCAGGGGACACACAGCTCTGACTAAGTGCTTCCTGGACTCTTTCTCTTATACCTTCAAAAAAAGCAGCCACAGCAGACTGTCCCCCACCCCTTTCTAGTCTCTTGGATTCCTCATGATGCCTCTTCAGGCTCCTATGCTCTCCCCACTAATAATATCCTACCTGTCCTTCATGCTACCCTCAAATGTCACCTCCTTGGGGAAGCTCTCCCAGGGCAGAATTTATCACTCCGTGCTCTATAGTGTTTATCAGACTTGTCCTGTTGTTGTTATTATTATTCCCACCAGCCTCCTCCACTGAACTCTCTGAGACAGATGCCAGGCCCAATGCCCACCTACTTGTCCTGTCAGTGCAGGCCTGGTGCAGACACGATGGGGAGTGATTGGAACCTAGCACTTCCTCTGGAGCACCAGCGTGGAGGGATTGGTGGAGCTCCTGGATGGCTGGGTGAGCAAGATTCCAAGGCCAAAG
This sequence comes from Saccopteryx bilineata, assembly GCF_036850765.1. Taxonomy (NCBI): domain Eukaryota; kingdom Metazoa; phylum Chordata; class Mammalia; order Chiroptera; family Emballonuridae; genus Saccopteryx; species Saccopteryx bilineata. Next base: position 341,816,116 of record NC_089490.1, on the reverse strand, counting down.
CAGGCTCACTGTCAAAGGGTTGTGATCAATTAGTGTTATCTGTCCAGGGCATGGGAGCAGGGAGCTGCTATATGCATGCCATGTGTCCTAGCTAAATGTACCCTGGTTAATTACTGGTGAGGAAATACTCCGAAGTCTCCTCACCTCAATCCCAGTCAAAGCCCAAGTCTCAACAGTGGCCCTAAGGCCCCACAATATCCACTGCTCGGTGACTACAGCTCCTCTGGCCTCCTCACCCCTGCTCTCCCTGCGCTGAGACTGCCGGACCTCCTTACTCTCACTCAGACCCACCAGGCATGCTCCTGCCTCGGGGTCTCTATATTGGCACGTCCTCTGCTGGGAAAATTTTTCTCCCATTGTCTCAGCCCACACCACCTCTAATTCTCTGCTCAGCTGTCACTTCTTCTGTTACTTTTCTAACCACTCTATTTAAAATTGCAACCTCCCTTCCTGTTGACCTCCATAGCTTGTATTACCGGTGTCTGCCCTTCCTACTTCATTTTTGGTTGTAGTCTTTGTTATTACCTAACATACTCTTATGGCAATCTTATTTTTCTGTCCATGAGGGTAGCGTGTTCGCTATTTGTAGCCCCAGTGCTTAGCACAGTCCCTGGCACAGGGTAAGCAGTCCCTAAATATTTGTTGAAAGAATTGGTAGCAAAGAAGGAATCTAGAGCTCACACTGTGTGCCATTTTCACCATAATGAAGAGCTTCCCTTCACCTCAGCATCTAACTTAGATGGTATCTACAGGATGCCCAAGCCAAGAGAACTCATGAGCATCGCCCAGCCCCTGCCCTCTCTTCCCCGTGGCTCACAGAGGAGTAAGAGAAGGCCTCTATCTCTGGGCTGCCGTTAGCTGGCAAGGGAGAGGGGGAAGCCACTGGAACTTGGGAATCCATTTATCTATTAATTTATTATCTAATTAAGGCCTACAATGACAGTGCTATTTGTTCCAAAATGCCCTCAAACTAAACCAATACAGCATAATGCGCATTCTAATCAATTAAAATGGTTGTCCTCAATGTCTGCCTTCAGCAGTCAGTAACTGTTGCACTCCCGGGCCCAGGGCAGGGAACTGCCTTTTCACTTCATTAGGTCCCAAACGGTCTGACTGAACAGGGGCCACCAGGGCTCTTCTTAGGGAGTGAGAGGCAGTCTGAACTGGGGTCCCAGTGATGAGTAAACAAGACCCTTTTTAGGGGATAAGAACTGCCTTTTGCTTGTCACTTGTAAATTGAGTTATAAGCACAGAGAGAGTGGCTCTGGGGAATAAGAAGATGGAAAAGAGAGCCCTAATGCAGCCATGGCCAGGGGGCACAACTCCTATGTCTGTGAGGTAGGGGGTGGGGCTGCATGCAGCTCTCCATGGGGTCAGCCGTGGCAGGTGGCACAACTCCTATGTCTGTGAGGGGTCAGCCGTGGCCAGGCGGCACAACTCCTATGTCTGTGAGGGGTCAGCCGTGGCCAGGCGGCACACCTCCTATGTCTGGGAGGGGTCAGCCGTGGCAGGCGGCACAACTCTTATGTCTGGGAGGGGTCAGCCGTGGCCAGGCGGCACAACTCCTATGTCTGGGAAGGGTCAGCCATGGCCAGGCGGCACAACTCCTATGTCTGGGAGGGGTCAGCCGTGGCAGGCGGCACACCTCCTATGTCTGGGAAGTAGGGGGGTGGGGCTGCAGGCAGTTCTCTGTGGGTGTGAACCATACTTTGATGCACTCAGGCAGACTCTGATATGTAAACATACTGACCTTTTTGCACATACTAACATACTTACACATGTTCTGACATATGGACATAGTGACATACTCGCACATGCTCTGACATGTAGACACATGGACATATGTACTCGCACATGTTCTAACACAGAGACATGTTTACATACTTATACATGCTCTGACACATGGACATACTGACGTACATGCTTGCACAAGCTATGATATACAGATATACTGACATACTCACATATGCTGGCATAGAAACATGCTGACATCTCATACATGCTCTGACATCTTTGCACATACTGATATACTTGCACATGCTGACACAGACATACTGACATACTCGCACATGCTCTGACATATGAATATACTGACATATTCTCAATGCTCTGACATGTGGATGTACTGACCTACCTACTTGCTCATGCTTTGACATATGGACATGCTGACATACAATGCTGGCACATTTTACATACTGACATACTTGCACTTGCTGACACACATACTGACATACCTGCACATGCTGTGACATGCAGACATACTGACATACATACAGTATTCGCCTATACTCTGACTTATTCAGTCCCACTCTGACACCACTTATTTCATTGCTTCACTCTACAACAGTTGTGTGGCACTCCCAAAAGTTGGGAGCCCCGTTAGGATTGAGTCGCTCTTGTATCTCCAGGCCCCAGCAGAAGGACACAGGAGATGCCTGTTGAACTGAGCTAAAATAAAAATACCTCATCAGTCTGTTGGGAGAAAACACATGTACGAAGTTTAGCACATGGTAATGATGCTAATGATTGCTAACACATGCTAAACGCTTACTGCCTGCCAGGCACTGTCTAAGTACTTTACACATATTGACATGCGGAGTCCTCACAGCTACCGTAGGAGCTAGGTACTGTTTTTATTACCTCATTGTAGAGATAAAGAATTTAAGCAGAGCTGGGATTTGAACCCCGGAAGTCTGGGTCCAGAGTTTGTGGTCTCAGCAAAGACTTTTGCTGCACGTTTGGTGCCAGGAACCACTGGAATCAGATGATGCGCCACTGCCTCTGGAGGGCCAGGAATGTAGTGGCCGCCCTTTTCCATCTCATGTGCGCGTCACCAGTGCTCGGGGAAACGTCACGCTGCTGATTCCATGAGAAAAAGCCACTTAGAGTGTGGATGTATATTCTAAGAGACATCTTTTATCGTTCAACTCTCCTGCAGTGCAAAAGCCTATTCAATTAAAACAACAGGTAATAAAAGTTATAGTGCAGCTTGGTGGAGTTTGGGGAAGGGGTCTGGGCTGCAGGTAAAATCTGGTTGGTATTTAAGTAGTGATTATAGAGCCTACCTCATAGCTGTCAGACAGGCAAAAGTGGTATTTGCAGGTGCATGTGTGTTTCCAGTGAGAGCACTGGTTACCCCGAAGCTGGATCTACCGAGGTTGTATGACTAAGATGACGGACATCAAGTTCTCTCTGCTCTGAGAAGGGAAGACCACCCCTGGTAGATCAGTTGGCTGACTCTGGGCCACACACACTCAGAAAGCCACAGATGAACAGAGTGGTCCATATCCCACACCCTGTGAGGAAAGGCTGAAGGAACCATCTGGATAAAAGAAGTTAAGGCTGGAAGAGGTGGAGTGGGTGGAGAATGGGTCTCCATGTTCATATCTCTGAAAGGTTTCATTAGGGACAAAGGATTGGCTTTGCTTTGTGATTCTAAAGTGGGGGGTGAGATCAGTGGGGCACCTCAGTGAGGCAAACCACTAGTGGATACCAGGAAGAATGTCCTAACACAAGGCACAGATGACCAGTTTCATATGCCCCCTTTAGATTTTAAGAAAGAGAGAAGGGAAGACTAGATACTTATATTTGCAGAAAGAAATCCTGAGAAGAGACAGAGAAATTAAAAAGTGGTTACCCGTGGGAAGGGGACAGGGATATTGGGAATGGGGTTGGGAAGGAAGGAAAAAGGAATGAAAGTAAAAATGGTATACCATTTTATTTTCTTTTATTTTTGAACCGAGTGAACATATTTTATATTCACAAAGTTAAATTAGAAATACAATTGAAGCAAGCAACCATGCAGGCAGGAAGGACTGTAGGCCCAGAGTCAGAGCTGCTCAGACCAGCGCAGGCTGCCTGGGGGGCAGGGCTGGCTTCAGCGCCTCGGGGCCTGTGCAGTTGGTAGGTCTGATGGGGCCCTGGCCTCAGAAGTTCCTACCTCTGATTTATCACGCCTGGAGCTCTGTCACTCTCCTTCCCCCGCCCACCCATGTTACTTGGATAATTCTGGGGCACTCCCTATCCAGTGGCAGGACTTTGAGGTAACGTATGGGGAAATAAGTCAAGCCCTACTGTTACTGTCTTAAAATTCTTAATAATCTTCGTATGTGGAGCCCTGCAATTTCTTTTTGCACTGGTTCTAAAAATGAAATGGCAGGTCCTGATGGGTGGGAATGGTAGGCCTCATCCTTGGGGAAACTGCCTGGCTGAATTCTGTGGGACAGCTTCCAGCATGGGGTGACAGAGAATGAACTGGTTGAACTTAAATGAAATCTTGTTGCCTGGAAGAACGCTGGCACTGTGTAGAGTTAGGTGTTTCTTACAGTGGAGCTCTGCAGCAAAGATGACCACATGTTCCGGTCAGCCTGGGCTGGTTCTGGTTTGTCCCTGCTGTCCCAGTGGGATTATGAGCAGCAGTCCCATTCACTCTGAGGAGTCTCCCAGTTTGGACACCAACCTGTGTGGCTGCCCTAGCCTAAGGCAGGAGATACCTCCTTCACTTGGGTTGCTTTAAGGATCAAGGCGACTGCCTAGACCTCATCAGCAGCCCCCAGATACCCCAAACACAAGTGGGTGTGCACACACATGCCTGGCCTAGCTCACTGGTAAGCTGGTTATTTATAATGTGGCAGAAGATAGTTTTAAGATAAAAAACTGGAATGTAGCCCTGATTGAAACAATGTGCTCATCCTTGTCTCCAGAGGCAAGAGCAGCCAGAGAGGGACTACTCGGAACAGACTTCCTTGCCTCCTGGAGAACATCTCCCTCCCCTTATTTTCAGAATGGGTTTAGTACGTGAAATATGGTTTGAGCAAGGCAGGGAGTGAGGAATGGGGGAGATCTATGCCAGCCAAGCTAAGCTACATGTTCTCTGTTGACTTTCTCTAGTCAGAGTTTTTTACTATGACAGGGCTGGCAGGAATTTAGAGATGAGATAGTAGTACAACCCCGTTTCACAGAGGGGAAAGCTGAGGCCCAGAAACGGAAGGGGCTTGCCTAGGGTCTTACACTTGGAACTCTAACCCCCACTCCATACCCCCACATTAGTTGGGTATCTTCTGGGGGACTCCCTATTCAGTGGCAGAAGTTTGGAAGTAACTCATTGGGAAACAAAGCACTCTACAAAACAAAAAAAAAATCCAAAAGCATTTTCTGGACCACCTGTTTTCCCTGCATACACCCCTGACTTTGCAAGCACAGCCTCCACCTACAGTGCCACTGCCTGTTTGTCCTAAAGAAAGGAGACACCTCCCAGGAAGGACTCGACCCTTTGCTAAGACCCAGGGCCGGGCCCCAGTCGTCTTCCCTACATGTCAAGTTTCTGTCCGAATGTCACCTCTTCTAGAAAGCCCTTTCTACTTTGTTCTCACTTTACTTTGATCACAGAGCACTTTCTCCATCCTCATTTCTCTAGATTTCAGTGACTACTTATTGGTTACCTACCATCTACTGTGTTCTGTACTATGCACAGGTTCTGTGCTACGAGCCCAGAATTCAAAGACCAATAAAGACACTGTCACTATGCTTAAGTTCCCCGTCTTGGGAGAGGGGAATTGAGGGAGGTGAAAAAATAGAAAACATGTCACTGAAGAAGGTGGCTCAAACTAGCCACAAGGCTCAAAAGAAAATTCTGAGGAGTTGAATCTCGAGCTGCATCTTGAAAGGTGAGTCTGAAGTAGATGTGGGCTGGGGAGTGGGGTGGGTAGAGGGGTTGGGGAGTAGGAAACAAAGGTGAAAGGTAAAGATATGTGCAGGCCACCTGAGCACCTGGTATTCTGTTACCATATACATATTCTACCAGCCTGCCAGGCTTTTAGCTTTGTGGGAATTACATGACTCACTCCTCTGTTCATGCCCTCATATTCCCTACCCTTTTCTCTGAACACATCACATCTTGGTTAAACACAATAGATCAACAATGGCCCACACTTAGGATAAAACAAAGCTCCTTGTCTTCTAGGCACACACAATAACAGGTTATGTCACTGATCCATAAGATTCAAAGAGACCCTCTTGCTGAGAGTGGGACAGCTGGCACCAGTCCCTCACAGAGCCTCAGCCATCAATTGAAGCAACAGTAAGACTGACACTGAACACTAATTTTACAGGCATAAAAAGAGCTATTAGAAATGTCTTTCCAAATGTTGAGCTCATGTTGCTAATTCTGTTTTAATACTGACTATCACATTTGGCAATTATATTTCAATAATGAAAAGGTTATTTCTACTGTAAGATAAATAATGAGGAAGACTCACTGGCTTTGGCTTGATCGGTGGAATTCATGTATCATTGGAGCTGTATTCTCAATTACAACCCAACCAACTGATTTAGTATCAGCCAAGCATGAACAATAGCTTTCAGCTCTGATTCCTCCTCCCCACGCCACTTCTAAATGCTTTTAAAGCTTAGAATAAAATTTGTGATTTTTTTTCCCCCTGGCATAAAAAGGCAGAAAACAAACAAACAAACATACAAAACCCCTTGTGTTTTTGACCCAGTTGTCTACTCTGACTGACAATGTTCAAACCACTTGGGCCTCAAGATTAATGATCGAAGGAGAAAGGTGTTTCTTGGTTGGGCAAAGGAATCATGTGGTCAGACGCCTCTTCCTCTCATAATGAAACAATCAGTTCAATTCAGCCAGTATCAACTGAACAGCTACTTAATGCCAAGCCCTGGCCTGGACCTAAGTCCAAAAAGAAAAACAACTATTGCTAATCACATGCCTTGTTCTTCTGAGGTCCCACACTATCCCCTGCAGCTGAACACTGCCACCAATTATAGACAGCACAATGTTGAAATGACTTTTCCTGCTTCTATCCCCTTCAGGACAAAGGATGCGTCTTACTCATCTTTGCATCTCTGCTGGACCGGCCCAGAGCCTAGCACCCAATAGACACTCAAAGGCTTGCTGAATATTAAAAACTCACTTGGAATTTACATACATTACTGACACCTCACAGTAACCAAGAGCATAGTCCCTCTTTTACCCAGCTCTCATCACACTGCACTTGAGCATTTCCAAGCCTCTTCCCGAGAATGTAAACATCTGACGGCTGAGGCCACTTTGCGATTCACTCATGGATCTCCCAGAAATTTTTGTCAAGTGAATGGGCGTGTCTCCTCTAGTGCTTCCTCCTATATTAAGGTTGTGTTCTACTGTTTAAGTTTCCTTGGAAGCAAACTCTGAAAGACATGGTTTGTGAAACAGGGGAGGGAAAGCCACCGATAACGGGCTCATTCTCTGAATGATCCCACTTGAGGAGTCAGGAAACTAGGGTATTTATACACCAATGCCTGTTAGTCGTTGGTTTGCTTTAGAAGCCAGAAAAACCTCAGGGAAAAAGAAAAAGAGTAAAGTTAGAAGTTGGGGTGACTGCATAGCATGAATAGAGGGCAGAAATGGGGTACCCAATGAAGCTGCTGCAGATAAGGAATTATGATCATGTGATGACATGGGACCCCCAAAGCATCCAAAGGGGAAGTGTGGGATTTGGACATTCATCATATATCTGGAGGTTAGGATTAGAGGGCAGCTGATTATTCTAGAATGTTGTGATTCCATATGTTCCCTTGGCCTATAAAGTACAAACCGTCTTTAGGAGAAAGTCCTTTTGTCTTTGGACTGAGCAAGTAAAAGAGGCACGTATGTGACAGGAGGGTGTATGAGATACCTAGTTGTTTGTTCAATTATTTTTGTACGAAAGCAGATCTACAGAGAAACCTGGGGGCACCGGTGGTGAGATGATGAGATAACCCACAACGCTGGAGAGACGGGGCTGCAGTCCTAACGTGAAATGCTAGCGAGGTCCAGTCACCGTTTTGGCCTCCACCAAATCATCTGACATTTTACCAGTCCCCGGTTTTGTGTTAGGCATTGTGTTGTACTCTCTACACACATTAATTTATAACATTTAATCCTTACAGCAACCCTGAAAGATGTTATAAAAATACCATTTTGCAGCCCTGGTTGCTTAGCTCAGTTGGTTAGAGTGTCCTCCTGATTGATATGTCAACGTTGGGGGTTTGATCTCTAGTCAGGGCACATATAAGAAACAACCAGTGGATGTATAAGTAAGTGAAACAATAAATCCATGTTTCTCTCCCTTTCTTTCGCTCTCCCTACAACTCTCTCTAAAAATCAATCAATAAATTAAAATATAAAAAATACTATAAAAAACCATTTTGCAGGTAAAGAAACCGAGGCTCAGAGAGGCCCAACTGTAAATGCAAAACCAAGGTGGGAATGTGAGTCTGTTTCTCCCTCTGTGACCCCATGGTGCCCTTCTCTACAGCTCTTCACCCAGAGACCTTCAAGGAAGGTGCCACTGGGCTCAGCTATGCAGTAAACAGCCCCAGCAAAGGGTCTTTGTGCTGATTTGTTATTTAAAGGCAAACAAGATAATCAGTCCCAGGACCAGGGAAAGAGCTGTCCCCACTCTCACGCACCCCTCCGCTCATGTGGCCTGGAAACCTCTCAGTGCAGTGGTGGCGGGAGCATTATTCTGCAGACTGCACAATAAAGGGTTCCGTCTGGAAATGCAATTATTTCAAAATAGAAGGTTTCTAAAAGACAGGCAAAAAATTGCCTCTTGTTTTCCTGAAACTGATATTCCCAATAAGGGCAAAGTTTAACTTTGATCAAAGTTCATCAAGCTTTGTGAAAAATGATGAAGATGACAAAGACAATGAAGGGGCTGGCGATGGTGATGATGGATGAAGATTATGGTGATAATGATGATGAATATAATGAGATGGTGATTATAATGAAGATAATGGTGATGATGATGATGATGATGATGATGACAGCAGCAACCACTATTTCCTGAGTGCCTACATGGGTCAGTTACTGTGTTGGGCATTTTATGTACATTATTGCTGATTATCATGATCATCCTGTAAGATGAAGATTAGCATTCCTATTTAACAAATGAGGAATTGAATCTCAGGAGTAACCTGCTGGAGTGAAATTGCTAGACATGGAAAGGGACTGATAGAAATTTTTGCTTGACTATAACTCCAATCCTATACCTATAACCCCTTCTCTATCTACTTAATTCATTTATTCCTCCATTTATTTGATTATTTTTTTAAAAGTTGGCTCTAGCTGGTGGCACAGTGGATAGAGCATTAGCCTGGTGTATGGATGTTCCAAGTTTGATTCCTGGTCAGGGCACACAGGAGAAGTGACCATCTGCTCTCTCCCCCTCCCTCTTCCCCTACTCTCCCTCTTCCTGTCCCACAGCCAGTGGCTTGACTGGTTTGAGCATGGCCCCAGGCACTCAGGATAACTCTGGCATAGAATGACAACCTCAGGTGCTAAAAATAGCTTGCTACTCGAGCATTGGTCCCAGATGGGGTTACCGGGTGGATGGATCCTGGTTGGGGCTCACATGGGAATCTGCCTCACTATCTTCCCTCCTCTCACTTAAAAAAAATCATTCATCTATTCAAAATACTTATATAGTCCCAGGTACACTTAAGAAAGCTGCTAGACTTTCCTAATTCCAATCTGTCAAGAAAATGCCTCTTGCCTTGCATTAGAGATAAATAAAAGTGAGGGTAAATTACACTCAAATCAAGATTTATTATCATAAAACGCTCCCAAAAACTAGTACAAAAAACTCCAAAATTATGATTTTTGAACTTTCATCAGCTACCATCAATGACCTGCTTCATTGCCAATAAATATGGCAGTAAAAAGATTCTCAGGAATTGGTTGATAAGGAAAAGGGTTGTCTTGCTTTTCACTGAAGGCTGTGCTCTAGGCAGAGGACCCAGTGGACCAGGATGAGTGGTTCCAAGGAATAGTTCTTAAAGGCCCATACTGCTAGGCCAATGTTTGGGGGACAAATATGGCTAAAGAACTGAGCAGTACCACTGCACTGCCATTCCCTGGGGTGGCTTGCTGGGCAACGGGGACTCTATTCTCTGGTGTTTACTGAGTGCCACTGCCAGATACTTAACTTGCACTACAGCTCCATGGAAGAAGCATTAAGCATTATTATAACAATTTTACAGATTAGAGAAGTTAAACTACTTCTCTAGGTCATTCAGTTAGTAAGTGGGGAAACTAAGATTGGACTATATCTGTCTGTGAGGTTTGCAGTTTACTTAAGAGTTGTCCTAAATAGAAATACCCTCTATTGTGTACCCTACTTGGAGTATGCCCAGACCAGGTTCTATCACTGACTTGGACTGTGAAGCTGTCTAAAATCCCTCTGCTGTCTGTGCCACAGGATTTTCACCTAAAGGAGAGGTGGTTGGTCTGTGGGATTTCTTGGGTTGCTTTCCAGTCTCCCCAGACTTCTAAGACTGTGCTCTATAGATTGCTCACTTATTCTTTAACTCATCTGATCATAAAAACAATTCCGAGAGAGAGAGAGAAAGAGGCATGGGTGGGAGGTGGGTGCTCTATATAGCTTAAACAGAAAGACTTAGGATACTACAAATTAACTCACATCCAAGACAACACATCTCTGCTGTAAACAGGTAACTCAACGGAAAAGTCAGATACAATATCTAGAAATCTAGTTTATACCCTAAAACCAGATCTATTTCCTTCTATTCTCTTATTTTCCGTCTAGATTGTCTGTGTTCATTCTCTTTCTAATCACAAGGTGAGCAGCTTGAGGGCAGGATTCTGTCATCTGATTCCTTTGCATCCCCCACAGACCCCAGCACAACCCTGGGCATGAAGAGGGATCGATGTATACTGTTGATTGGATTATCATGAGAAGTAATTTCAGCACAGGTTATGGTGCCTTTATGTATTACCACAAAAGTCACCTTGAACAATACTTTGAATACTGTCTGCACTTCCTGCAGATGGATCCAGGGCTCAGAGAAGCCAAACAGCTTGGTAAAGGACTGCACAGCCTGGAAGCAGTGGAGCTGGGCTGGCACCAGGCTTCTTGATACCTAGGTTGAGAATTTAGTCTTCAGCCCTCAAAAGAGGGAGCAAGTTCTCCTTACAAAGAGGGATGAAGACGTTAGGAACTGCCTCTCCTGAAGGCAGAGCACCCCTTGGAAACACTTGCCACAGGCATCATTTAGAGAGTTGCCATAGATCCTTTGGGAACTGTAGGAAGACACCAGAGTAAGAGAAAGTGATAGGTAGGTTCCTTATACTTCCTCCAGTTCAGAGAATTATCACTTCTTATCATAGTGCTTGCTTATTTAAGTGCATCTCTGAGAACTCCCTGGGCCAGAGTCTGGGTCATATTAATGTGTAACCTCTGCCCCCAACCAGTACCCAGAATGATCTGGCATACGGTAATGAATGAATGGATGGATGAGTGAGTGATTCAGTTAATACAGTGGGGGACATGTTGATGCTTTCAAATAGCAGGAATGGTCTCACAGTCTCTGAAAATGGTCTGTACTTTTTAATGGCAATGTCTCCCTACATCTATGAAGTTTTGTAAACATTTCTGCAAGGCAAGGATTATCATTTCAGTTTAAGAGATTTGTTCAAGGTCAGAGAGGCAGTATAAGTCATGGACACTTACTGAGTTTGTGTCAACCCTTGCTGGTAATAGCTCATTTAATCCTTGGCAACAACACTCTTTGAAATATATTATTATTATCCCTTTTTTCAGATAAGAAAACTGAGGCACCAGAAGGTAATATGCCTAAGGTTACATAGGTAGTAACCTTGTTTAAAGCCAAATGATTTGATTTCCAGGACTGAGCATTTTCAACTTAGGGCCAGATTGCCTGGATCCACATTCCCAAAGCTGGGAGTTAAAAGCTCTAATGAGACACTGTTGGGCTGACAGCCCTCTCAGCTGAATAAAGGCTAATTGGAAATTTAACAGAAATAGCAGAAACAAACCCTATCTCTCAATTACAGGGAACATGAGTCTGCAAGTGAGTTTCATGGTTAGCTCTGGGCCATGTACATGCTGCTTATGAGTGTAATTGTATGGGAGTTTGTGTGTCTACCCGTCTTTTCTAAGACAAAAATACAATGGACCCACTCAGATATCTTAAATATTCCCAGAGGCCATAGCCTTCCATTCCCTCTGCACTAACAGCCTAGGTTAATGGTGTTAGTGACCACAGCATGTGTGAACAGAATTCAGGACAGTCCCTGGCCAGGTATGAAATGAAGGGCAACAGTCCTAGTACTGAGAAGAATTACACATAGTGCATTTATTTCATTTTTATGTGAAAATTACCACCAAACCAATATTACAAAAAATGTTAAAGGGTCTTCTTTAACATGAAGAAAGAGAGAAAAAAAAAGAATATAATTATAAGGATAAAATGCAATTAATACGTATTTATCAATAGTCACTTTAAATGTAAATGGATTAAATACTCCAATCAAAAGACATAGGGTATCTGAATGGATTAAAAACCAACAATAACAACAACAAAAACAAGACCTATATATATGCTGTCTACAAAACACTTACCTAAGAATGAAATATATACACAGACTGAATGTCAAATGATGGAAAAAGATATTTCATGCAAATGGAAATGAAAAGAAAGCTGGGACAGCAATACTTACATCAGACAAAATAGACATTAAAAGAAAGACATTAAAAATAAGAGACAAAAAGAACATTACGTAAGAATAAAGGGATCAATCCAACAAGAGGATAAAACCCTTATAAATATTTAAGCACTGACATAGGAGCACCTAAACATAAAAGCAAATTATGATGAACATAAAGGGAGAGATTGACAGGAAGACAGTCATTGTGAGGAATTTTAACACCTCGTTGACATCAATGGATAGATATTCTAGATAGAACATCAATAAGGAAACAGCTACCTTAAATGACACACTAGATCAGATATATTTTCAGAGCATTTTACCACAAAGCAGCAAAATATACATTCTTTTAAAGTGCACATGGAACATTTTCCTGGATAGACCACATGTTAGGACAAAAAACAAGTCTCAATAAATTTAATAGGACTGAAATCATATCAAGCACCTTCTTCCACTACAATGGTATGGAACTTGAAATCAATTATAAGAGGAAAAAAAGAAAAAGAAAAAGAAAAACATGGAGGCTAAATAACATGTTACTAAACAATGACTGGGTTAACCACCATGAGATCAAGGAAAAAATCAAATGTTACCTTGAGGCAAAAGAAAATGAAAATACAATAATATAAAAATCTATGGGACACAGCAAAAGCAGTTCTAAGAGGGAAATTCATAGCTATATAGGATTACCTTAAGAAACAACAAAATTGCAAATAAACAATCTAATCTTACTCTTAAAGGAATTTGAAAAACAACAAACAAAGCCTGAGGTGAGCAGAAGAAAGGAAATAAAAAATATCAGAGTGGAAAAAAATGAAATAGCATAGTAGTTTATCCAAACTGTTTCCTTATTGATGTTCTATCTATCATGGACTGCTGGTCCACAGACTAATGCCAGTCTGCCAGAAATTTGGTGCCAGTCTATGAAAGAGTTAATAACCCTGATGTTATTTAAAGATTATAGAGTCTATAATCATTGGGTCCAGCACAAAATTTCTGGCTGACCAGTATCAGTCTGCAGGCTGGCGGTTGAAAACCACTGAAATAGAGTCCAAATAAACAATGCAGAAGAGGAATAAAACCAAGAGCTGGTTTTATGAAAAGATAAACAAGATTGATAAACTTATTTTTTTTAAATGAGAGGAGGGGAGATAGACAGACTTCCGTATGCACCTCAACCAAGATCCACCCAGCAACCCCTATCTGGGGCAGATGCTCAAATCAGCTGAGCTATCCTCAATGCCTAAAGATGATGCTTGCACCATTTGAACCACTGTCTACAATAGGGTAAGAGAGAGAGAAGGGGAAGAGGGTGGTAAGAGAAGCAGATGGTCACTTCTCCTATGTGCCCTGACCGGACATTGAACCTGGGACATCCACATGCTGGGCTGATGCTTTATCCGTTGAGCCAACCAATCAGGGTCAAAACTGATAAACTTTTAACCAGACTCATAAAGAGAAAAAGAGAGAGGGCCTGAATAAATAGAATCAGAAATGAAAAGGAGTAGTAATTGACATCACAGAAAACAAAGGATTTAAGAAAATACTATAAATAACTATACGCCAACAAATTGGACAGCCTGGGTGAAATGAATAAATTCCCAGAAACATACAACCTTGCAAAACTGAATTATAAAGAATCAGAAAACCTGAATAGACTTATTACAATTAATGAAATTAAAGCAGTAATAAAAAAACTTCCATCAAACCTAAGTTCTGTACTAGATGGCGTCACAGGTGAATTTTAGCACACATTCAAAAAACAAATACCTATTAGTCTCAAAATATTTCCAAAAATTCAAGCATAGGGAAGACTCCCAAGACTATTTTATGAGGCCATCATTGTCCTAATTCCCAAACCTACACAAAAAGACACTACAAAAAAGAGAAAATTGTAGGCCAATATCCCTGATAAATACAGATGCAAAAATCCTTAACAAAATATTGGAAAACCAAATCTAGCAATACATTAAAAAGATCATAAACCATAATCAAGAAGAATTTATTCCTAGAATATAAGGTTTGGATCCACAAATCAATTAATGTGATACCCCATATAAACAAAATAAAGTATAAAAATCATATGATTATATATATAGATGCAGAAAGGGCATTTGACAAAATTTAGCACTCAATTATGATAAAAACTCTCAGCAATGTGATAATGGAAGGAACATACTTGAACATAAAAGGCCATATATGGCAAATACACACCAACATCAGACTCAATGGGGAAAAATTAAAAAGTGTTTCTCTTAATATTAAGAACAGGACAGAGATGTCTGTTTTCACCACTCTTATTCAACATAATACTGGAAGCCCTAGCCATAGCAATCAGACAAGAAGAAGTAAAAGGCATCCAGATTGGAAAGGAAGAAGTAAAACTATCATTATTTGCAGATGATATGATACTGCATATAAAAAACCCTAAAGATTATACCAAACTAATTACTAGAACTGATAAAGTAATTCAGTCAAGTCACAGAATAAAAAATTAATATCCAGAAATTGAGTGCATTTTTATACACCAATAATGAACTGTCAGAATGAGAAAGAAAACAATCCTATTTACAATTGTAGAAAAAAATCCTTGGATTAAATTTAGCCCAGAAAGCAAAAGACTTATACTCAAAAAATTATAAAACACTGAAGAAACTGAAGAAGATACAAATAAATGGAAGCATATACTCTGTTCATGGATAGCAAGAATTAATTATCATTAAAATATTCATACTACCTAAAGCAATGTGTAGATTCAATGCAATTCCTATTAAAATACCAAGGGCTTTATTTCAAAGAACTAGAACAAAAATTCATAAATTTATATGGAATGACAAAAGACCCGGGTAGGCTCACAATCTTAAGAAAGAACAAAGTTGGAGTTATCACACTACTTGATATTAAACTATACTACAAGGCTACAGTAATCAAAACAGTATGGTACTGGCATAAAAGCAGACATATAGACCAAAGGAACAGAATATTGAGCCCAGAAATAAACTCATGCCTATATGGTAAATTAATATTTGACAAAGGAAGCAAGAATATACAATAGGGTTAAAGACAGTTTATTCAATAAGTAGTTCTAGGAAATTGGACATATATATATATATATATATATATATAAAGTAAAAAGTAAAACTCAAAAGACAATCTACTGAATGTAAGAGAATATTCACCAATGATACTTCTAATAAGGGACTAATATCTAAAATTTATAAAGAACTCATGCAGCTCAGCATAAAAAACATCAAATAATTCAATCAAAAAGTGGGCAGAGAATCTGAATAAACACTTCGACAAAGAGGACATACAGATGGCCAATAGATATATGAAAAGAGGCTCAATAAAAATGAAAACTAAAACCACGAGATATCACTTCACACCTGTCAGAATGTCTATCATCAATAAATCCACAAACAACAAGAGTTGATGAAGATGTGAAAATTGAACCCTCATGTACTTTTGCTGGGAATGCAGATTGGTGCAACCAGTATGGAAACAGTAAGGAGGGTCCTCAGAAAATTAAAAATGAAACTGCCATTATGACCCAGCAATTCTACCTCTGGGAGTATAACCAAAGAAACCCAAAACACTAATTCAGAAGAATATATGCACTTCTATGTTCACTGCAGTGTTATTTACAACAGCCAAACTATGGAAGTAACTCAAGTGCTCATCAATACGCAACTGGATAAAAAAGTTGTGGTACATATATACAAGGAAGCATTAGTCATAAAGAAGAATAAAAGCTTATTATTTGTAAAAGCACAGATGGACCTAGTCAGTCAAAAAAAAAAAAAAAAAGACAAATACCATATGATGTCACTTATATCTGGAATCTAAAGAACAAAACAAACAAAAATTGAAACCGATTCCTAGACACAGACAGCAGACTGGTGGTTGCCAGAGGGGAGGGTGATTAGGGAACTGAGTGGAAAAGGTGAAGGGATTAAGAAGCACAAATTGGTAGTTAGAAAATAGTCACAGGCCCTGGCCAGTTGGCTCAGCAGTAGAGCTTTTGCCCCACGTGTGGAAGTCCTGGGTTCAATTTCCAGTCAGGGCACACAGAAGTGACCATCTGTTCTCCACCTTCTCTCTCTCTCTCTCTCTCTCTCTCTCTCTCTCTCTCTCTCTCTCTTTCTGTCTTCCTCCCACAGCCATGGCTTGAATGGTTCGAGCAAGTTGGCCCTGGGCACTGAGGATGGCTCGATGGCCTGTCCTCAGATGCTAAAACAGCTTGGTTGCCAAACAACAGAGCAGCAGCCCAAAATGGGCAGTGTATCACCTGGTAGGGGGCTTGCTGGGTAGATCCTGGTTGAGTTGCATGTGGGAGTCTGTCTCTTTGCCTCCCTGCCTCACCCTCTCACTTAAAGAAATTTGAAAGAAAGAAAGAAAGAAAGGAAAAGGAAAGAAAAGAGTCACAAACATGTAAAGTGCAGCATAGGGAATATAGTTAATAACATTGTAATAACTATGTTTGGTGTCCTGAAGTTACTGGAAATATGGGGTTGGTGGAAATTTTGTAAAGTATATGATTATCTAACCACTATGCACTACACTCGAAACTGATACAAAGTAATAGTAAATGTTAACTGTAATTGAAAAATAAAATCTAAAGTTCTTTGAAAGATAATTCACTCAGAAAAAGAAATCTTCAATCATAGTCTAGTAGTTTTTGGCTGGGATTTCATGATTTGGGTGGCCACAGTGCTTGGGTCCCACCAGAACACCTGGAGTCTTCCTTGTCACTGTTCCTTTAAAGACCTATCAACAAGAATTCTCAGCTGCCTCCTCAGCTTCCTGAGTTGATATCCCCACCTCCTCCATAGTTACAGGTTAGTGTGCTGCTATCGCTTATTCCTCCCTTTCCTCAGTCTTATTCCACATACTCCTCTTCTCTTGAGCCATGCCTTCCAGTTCCTTGACTATTTCTTTTCTGATATTTTTGAGCCTTGACCATCTCAGGGCTTCCAGCAGGAGAGCCCTATTCCTTCGTGTAGGCGCTGGAAAGTACTTCTCGAGTGCCTGTCCAGTCCTGACTAGACCTACCTGCTCACCTGGTACCTGCTGGGCACTCGTCAGCTCCATTACACAGACTGAGCCTCGGTTCCGCCCCATTACGGCCCTGCAATATGCGTTCCACAGACCCTATCTCACAGAGTAGGAAGCTGAAGCTCAGCTGGGCTCACCTGTATGAAGAGCACACAGCTAGCACGTGGAAAAGCCTGGACTTCACTCCCAGAAGTGGTAAAGCCAGACTGTCTGGATTTGAAGTCCAGCGCTGCCCCTTAGTAGCTAGGTGACCCTGACATGTTACCTAACTTTTCTGTGCCTCACTTTCTTCATCTGTGAAATAAAAATAGTAATAGGATTGTTCTAAAGATTTAGGGAAAAAAATAAATATGAGGCACTCAGAACATAGTAACATAATAATTATTGCTGTTGCTATTGTTGTTATTTCATAATAGGTTGTCTGATTCTCAACATTATGCACTTTCTACTATCTAATGTTTCTCAAATTTGCCCGTGTTAGGCAAGTTAGGTCAGGTTCCCCAGGAAACAGACTCTGAGATGGGGTGTGCTGGTGGGAGGGTTCTTGCTCTCAAGATCACCTGCTTTAAAGGAGTGAGGAGCCTGACCAGGTGGGGGTGCACTGGATAGAGCGTCGGACTGGGATGCGGAAAGGAGCGAGGAAAGCAGGATGGGGCAAAGCAAGAACTTGAACCTCAATACAGTTGCAACGCTGGCCTCAGCCAATCTCATCAAGAGCTCTGGAGCTGAGCTGGCCTTTCAGAGTTGTCTCAGACTGATGCAGGTGTCTGGGCCTTTCTATAATCCTCACTACCAACACCCTACACATGGAGGAGTCGGATGCAGGCTGCCTCCAGGTTCATCTGCTCATCTGGGCTGGGCAAGGCGGCTTCCTCAGAGGAAAGCAATTCCCTGAGAAAGAAGGAGCTGTGGACTGTGAGCTGCCGACACCCCCTGGGGAAATGAATGCCTCGTCTTGGGGGCATCTGGGTGGAACCACAGCACCCAGAGTCACCCAGAGGAGCAGAAGGGTAAGTGACTCCCTTCGCCAAGGCAGGATTTGTGTCAGTGTAGTTGAATCAATGTGGCCTGGGCACTAGTTCTTGAGCAGCTTTCGGAGTTCCACTTTAGAACCAGGCTCAATCACAATCTCTGGGTAAGGGCCCCAGGATTCTGCAAGGTTAACAAGCAGCCCAGGCAGTAGGTGTACACTCTAAAGTTTGAGAACCAAAGCCGTAAAGAGTCTTAAGAAATTGGCCTGAAGTGACCACTTGCTTGTGTGATATTTCATTCAATTCTCGTAGTTCATCTTAAGAAAGTCACTCTAATTTGGCATCTTCTTTCATGATGTATTCATGTTTGTTTTAATACAAAAATATCTCTTTGTCGTATCTTCAGAACTATATAGGTCATTAGTACCTTTTCTGATCACCTCCGCCCAGGGCCAAAGATATCCAGACCTCAGTGTGAGAAGCGGGGCCACCTCTCTTTGTATCTTCAGGACCTGTTGTGGATACAGATACGAAGACCCAGCCTCTTCCCTCAAGGAGCTCAGCCCCCAGCAGCGAGGTAACATACAAGGCATCTTCCAGAGCTGCAATCTCTCCCCTGGCTTCCTCTCTGCCTGCTCAATTCCCTTGCTTTCAGATTTGTTTTCTGGGAGCCCATAACCAACGCGCTTATGAAGTTTGCAAACTTGTTTTGCTTGAGACTGCTACCTCCCCCTACCCTTAATCCATTTCTCTCTCTCTCTCTCTGAGGGCAGCAGATGGCTGGTTTCCTTTTTCCTCTGTCCATGTTCTCCACTTTCTGGATCATTAAATTGCTCTTGTTCAAATACAGAAACTATTTCATCTGAGATGTTTGGCTGTCTTGGATGTCCAAGAGCCCTCGTGGGAATAGGAGCGTCCAGAGAACAAGGTGATTTAGAACTCCTTGAAAGCAGGCTTCTACATGTCTCAGTCCCATTCCCAGAGGGGCCTTCCTGGTTGGAATCTTAATTCAGAAAGTGCTTCCCAAGTCTAAGGGCAAAGGAAAGAGGGGGAGGGAATAAAATGGAACAAGACTGCTTTGGTATTTGTGGCCAGTAGCCTTCTCTATCCAGGTGGGCTCTTTCCCAGGAAGTCTTATTAATAACACTATTCTCTTTGGTAATAGCTTTCATTTTGAGAAGTCCCCAGGTCCTTTATGGGGAGAAATCATATCACTGACAATGAACGTGATCTCCTGAACAGAGTCAAGTTAACAGCTGTTAAACAGCTGCATTACTCTAGCGAGAGAAAGGGAGGTTTAGGACCTTGGAAAAATTTATGGAGAGGAAATAGGCAGAGCCACACCTCCTTTACGGGAGGCAATCAGAATGCACTCAGGGTTCAGAGCAAGATTCCTGTCTCCTCCTGCACTCAGCCATCAGGCATGTCACCAGAGGAAGACACAGGGGAGCCCAGAGAGCAACAGGGGGCCAGCGCTGGCCTGGACTGAGCACTTAGGTGCCAGCTACTGTGCTAAGCCATTTACAAGTACTATGTAATAGACTCCTCCTCCCACCAGGTTGTGGCATCTAACATTACTCCCATTCTACGTAAACCTCAAAGAAACAAAGGGGCCTGTGCAGGCTTACCTGGCAAGCATGTAGAGCCCCAGGTTGGGTTCCCAAGTCACTCTGAATGACTCACTCTAAATCAGAAAGTCTCTGAAACTCTCTCTCACCTCGGCCTATGAATGGGAAGGCCGTGCTTCTTTCAAAAACCTAAAGAAGCATTTCAGCTGGACAGGCACCCTTGACAGGCATTCCCCTTCAGGTAGGAAGAGAAGCGGCTCCCACACGGGTATCAGTGGCCTGTCCTTCTTCGAGTGCTGGCCCTCTGTCCCTTTCCATGTCTAGAATGTTCCCTCAGTGGCTCATTGAGCAGAGCAGAGCTGTGTGCTGGGGCCCGGTCTCAGAGAAGATTTATGGGCTTCATATCCCTCTCCCACCCCCAGGAAGGAGTGATTCTTCTTACTTAGAGCCCAGCCTGGCTGACTCCTGTCACACAGCCTCAGCAGACACTCTTAAATGACAGTGACTCCCACAAGGAGGAAGCTGGGGTGGCAGATATGCAAGCGGCTCCAGGACCCCCGAGAGGCCTCTCGGCTGGCCCCAACCAAGGACACTGCTGGCCATGGACAAAGGACAGACACAGCCAGAGGGAGACCGGAGACAGAGGTTAAAGGAAAGAGGCAGGAGAACGTGGGAAGACAGAGGAAGGAGACACCGAGGTGGATGACGGACAGTTATGTGGGTGATTACTTATGTGATGAAAGCCTGCCCCTCCCACCGCGCTTCACAGACCACGTCTGCTTTTGCTCACTCTTGTCTCCTTAGCACCCAGCAGTGCCTGACATACAGGACATGCTCGCAAGTACTTAGTGAAGGAAGTTAAAAATAAAGAGATGTCAGACTACAGAGAACACAAGTCCTGGCACATGAGGGGTGCCAGGGTATCACTGACCAATACACACACACACACACACACACACACACACACACACACACACACACAGTATTTTGGAGGAGAAAGGAGGGGTCCCAGGTTCCAGGACATGTGCCCAGTAAGTCTTCCAAGGGAAGAAAGTGTTGAGACTGAGGGCTAAGGACCAAGAGCTGTGCCCAATCAGAGAGGTCCAGGCTAAGGCCTGGGACTTCAAAGCCAGGGTAGAGAATCAGAGAGGAAAGAAATCCTCTAATAGGCGGCAGGAAGCCAGGAGCAGGCATCCACTCTCTGGGATAGAGCGGGAATGGGAATCACTGGTTGAAAGAGAAGCTCACCACTGCTTTCCCAGAATCTAGCATGAATCCAGGCATGCAAGTTTGCTGAATAAATAAGTGAGAACAGGATTTGGGGATAAGAAGGTCAAGGTGAGGGGTTTAGGACTGCACCCGTGAACCAGCAGTGTGATTTGTGAGGTGGGCTCAGAGGCTTTGTAAAGGGATGTGCTGGGCTGGACACACCCTGTCTTAAGACTTGGCGCTTTTGGGCAAGCACGAGTGAATGTTGTTTCTAACTTCATCTTGAGCAGTGGTTGTCAGCAAGGGCAGGTTTGACCCCCAGTGGACATTTGGCAATGTCTGGAGACACTTTTGGCTATAAGGACTGAGGAGGGCTGCTCCTTGGAAACTGGTGGGTAGAACCAGGGACTCTGGTAAACTTCCTGCAGTGCATAGGACAGACCCCACAATGAAGCATGTGGCCCAAATGTGCTGGGGAGAACCCCTGCTCTGTAGCTACCTAGGAATACCACTGCCCTCAACCTGATCCTGAGTCCAAGGTCTCATTTTGAGGCAGTTTAGTCCCCATCGTTAAGATCATTACCATCAGTAAAGATTTATTGAGCCCTGACAGGAGAAAACATATACCTGTCACATTGATTTTTTTCCCCCTTGAAACAGACAACAGTAGTGTGGGACTCAGAGAAAACCAATGTGAACATAATTCATTGTGCGGACCAGCTAGAGGCCTGAGGATCAAACCAGTCACCAACACTGCACCCACAGGGAGCTCTACGCTGGCTGACTCCCCTTTATCCTCCTGGAATTGAAACATTCAGGCTTTAGGACAGGAAGGGGTCATAGGAACAACTGGTCTCACTGCCTTCCTTTACAAGTGAAGACAATGAGGTCCTAAGAGGGAAATGACAAATGAATTGTTGAGTCACATGGCGAGTGAGTGGCAGAACCAGGCCTGGACCCCCGATCTCTAGATTGCCAGCCTAGGGCTCTTTCCATGAGAAAGAACCTCTTGTGACTCAAGTTTCTAAAAATTGTTTCCAGCAATACTGATAAGTATGTCATACATGTAAGTGACATTTTGAAAGCCTTTCAAATGTTCGGGTCATCAGGTACAGCTCACCTGAGGCTAGAAAAGCAAAAGCCTACTAGAAAGTTCTGATGGGAGCCCATGGCTTTGATGAGTAATTCACCCTCCGCAGGAAGGCAATTGCTTGAAGATGTCCTTAAGCATTTTGTGGCGGGCCCCAAAGACCCAAAGAGCAAGGTGACTTTATAAATAATCAGGATATTTCCACCCTATTGTCTCAAGAAAAGGTGGTATGGGGAAATAAAAAAGATTAGCACCAGAAAGAGGCATTAATATCTCTTCCCCACACCCCAGGCTTTTGAGATGTATTCTGATGACAAAAAGCTGCTATTCATTTGTCCAGGAAGAACATGTCCGTGACTAGCTCATTTGGAGTGAAAATTAAGGTTCAGCCAGGGAGATGGGGTAATTTAACAAGCCACAGAGCAGCAAAGTTCCCTCTGCCCTTTATCTTTCATCCAACCAGTCATCTCTGAAGACTCCATTTTTGTATCACCCACCCCTTAAAGCGTTGCTAATGCTCCTCCTCAAGGATGAACTAACTGCATCACTTGACCCCCTGACCCTTGCACCCCAGAACCCTGATGTATTAATGAACTCATCTATCTCTACCAGTATACTGAGATCTGCCCCAAGTACCTGGCCCAGGGGTAGGCCTATGGCAGAGTCTCAATAAATACTTGTTGACATGTTAAAGTAAAACAGAAGTAGTACTCCAAGGGAGAAGGTGCACATCAAGGGGGAATGGTGTGTGTGTGTGTGTGTGTGTGTGTGTGTGTGTGTGTGTGTGTGTGTGTTGGGGATGGAGAACTAAATACTGTTTTGATGTTCATATTCTATCAAAGAAGGAAAGATGCTACAATAACCTGATCCCCTACTATGCACAGGGCACTATGGATACAGGTTTAGTCCTCTTGACAAGCTAGTAATCAAGGTGTTATTGTCCCCAGTTCACTGATAAGGAAATAAATATTCAGAGAGCCAGGAGGATAGGGCACCAAAGCACAAGCTTTCCTGGTCTACCAAGTCATCTCTCGCCGCATAAACAATATACTGCCTGTGCTTCAATAAAACCCTGATGATGGCTACTTGGATTGGCAGGAATTTGTCACATCATAGTGTCAGCTCATGATGTTTTCATATCTGACACAGACATTCAAAAAAAGCAGCTGTTTTTGCTGTCAGAGCACAGAAGCTTATTCCTAAGTCTAAATCAATAAACAAGTAAATAGTAAATAAACCAATTTGATTTATGGACGTAAGATTTATGAAGCTATTTATTGGGAAAGTCCTACAAAGGTACAAGTAAACTACCTTCTGTTTAAGCACTTAATGAATCAACTTTACTTTTTAAATTCCCTGAAATCAGATCTACTCCAGGAAAGGTAGCGTTTGGCTATAACCATTAACAAAAGGAGGCAAATTAGTATAATGGAAACAACAGGGTGTGGTCACATGCTGCCACTTAGTAGCGGTTTGTCAGTTTTCTTGTCTGTAACACGGGGCAATAACACCCAGCTCTCCTGTTTTAAGGATTCAGGCTTGAGAAACAGTTTTGCAAACTGCAAAGCAACATGGAGGCACTAGCTATTATAGCTGTGGGGGAAATGTTGGCATTTTATGTTCACTTGTGAGCACTTGATTTCAAAGAAGCTTTAATTATGCATATTAAAAAAGTTAAAAATATAAACCGGCATCCAGAATAGAGTTTAATACTAGAACTACTCCCGAGTATCAGCTTTTGAGCTCAGCCTTGTTCCTTTCTCACTCCCTGAGAGCGCTAAGAGGACCCGGTCACTTGTGGCGAGGTGAGTGTAACCCCGGCACTATTCCAGAGCCTCCTGAACGTGGACTCCTCGTTAACCCCGTGCCCTCCGAGGCACACGCTAGAGATCTTGCTCTCGTTGTGAGTGTAAGTAGAAACATTTTTAGCTCTCTAGAAATTTCTTCAAAAAATGAAATGTTCTTGGCCCTGGCCGGTTGGCTCAGTGGTAGAGCGTTGGCCTGGCGTGTGGAAGTCCCGGGTTCCATTCCTGGCCAGGGCACACAGGAGAAGCGCCCATCTGCTTCTCCACCCCTCCCCCTCTCCTTCCTCTCTGCATCTCTCTCTTCCCCTCCCGCAACGAGGCTCCATTGGAGCAAAGATGGCCCGGGCACTGGGGATGGCTCCTTGGCCTCTGCCCCAGGCGCTAGAGTGGCTCTGGTCACGACAGAGCGACGCCCCGGAGGGGCAGAGCATCACCCCCTGGTGGGCAGAGCATCGCCCCCTGGTGGGCGTGCCGGGTGGATCCCGGTCGGGTGCATGCGGGAGTCTGTCTGACTGTCTCTCCCCGTTTCCAGCTTCAGAAAAATACCAAAAAAAAAAGTTCTTAAAAAAAAAATCCTAAATTACTATACAGAAAATAGTGTGGTTAATTTTTAAAAATTAAAAAAAAAATTGTTAGGTCTTCATGGGGCCTAAAAAAACATGTGGTTTTTCTGGAACACTCTTTCCTGGGATGTTAATGGCATCCCCTAAGAAAGTCATGTGTGGTCCAGCAGCCTGCATGGCGAGGCTGCCACATCACTGTGGGGCGTGTCGGCACCTGGGCCCTGCTGGTATGGGCAGCAGGGCTCTGAGAGCAGACCCGGCAGGGAGAACTCCCCAAATGTTATCTTGAAACCTTACTCTCCAGGGCGTCTGGGAGACTGGTTATTCACAGAACAAACTTTCAGAGAACCTCTGCTCGGAACTTGGTTTTCACGTAGTGCTCAGCAAAATCCCAAAGGCTCCTGCAGGATGTCTCAGGAGCTACGGAGGGCTGGAGCTGAGGCCCCTGCTATGGTCTGAACGTTTGTGTCCCCCGAAGTTTAAGTGTTGAAACCCTAAATGTCTAATGTGATGGTATTAGGAGGAGTGGCCTTTGAAAGGTGCTTAGGTCATGAGGGTGAAGCTCTCATGACTGGATTGGTGTTTGTATTAAAGAGACCCCACAGAGCTCCCTTGCCCCTCCCACCACGTGGGGACACAGGGAGAAGGCGCTGGCTGTGAACCACAGAGATGGTTCTCACCAACAACTGGCCATCCTGGTGCCCTGATCTCAGACTTCCAGCCTCAGAATGGTAAACAATGCATTTCTGTGGTTTCTAAACCGCTCAGTTACAGAAATCCAATGGACTAAGACGGTCCTTTCCTCCCTTGCAGAGCAGCTCCCCTAAAACTTGGAAAATCACAAAGA
Source organism: Saccopteryx bilineata (assembly GCF_036850765.1). Classification (NCBI taxonomy): domain Eukaryota; kingdom Metazoa; phylum Chordata; class Mammalia; order Chiroptera; family Emballonuridae; genus Saccopteryx; species Saccopteryx bilineata. The sequence continues at coordinate 341,790,497 of NC_089490.1, read as the reverse complement.
CAAGAGGCCTTTGAGATGGCCTCCACCTTATGTGTTAATCTTCAGACTCAACAAAGACTTCACTGTTCTGAACCAAGAGGTCCAGAGCAGAGGGACAAGACGGGGTCTGACTGCCAGTTTGCTCGTGTCTTGACCTTGCACCAGGTACTTGACCTCTCCCAGCCTCCAGCTCCTCCGCTGTACTGTGGCAATGGTGTGTCTCACGGACCACATGTTGGCACACAGCAGAGGCTCAACAAATGACATGCAGGACATCTAACACATTCTTTTGTTGCTTTTATCTTTTATGTTGAGAAGATTTTCAGCTCAGCATCAGTGATAGTTACTTGCCTCCCACCTCTGTCACTCGGCTGTGCCGTGTTGGCTTTGTGTCTCTTTGTCTGGCTTTTATAATTCTTCCTTAAAACATTTTTGGTCGATTTTTCTTATATAGTGATACACATTCAGATGCTGAAGATTAAAAAATTTTTGACGGAAAAAAAAAAGGAAAGAAAACAACAGAAGCAAAACAAAAAGATTCCCACAATTCCACCACATGGAACGATGCTGCGAATGTGTTCCCTTTCCATTTAAGCTCATCTGTGAGAAATGCCAGCGCGACTTCCTGGGGTTATTCTCTGCTGTGTTGTCAAACTTACATTTCCCGAAATCACACCTCCTTCTTCCTTTAGTTGTAACAGTTAATTTGCATACTTTTTATCTTCAAAATAATACTAACATGAATTCATGTATCTGAATTCAAGCAATTCAGAAACAAGCTGAACACAAATACAAGTCTTCCTTCATTCCTTCCCATCCCACTCTGCTCATTTCCTGAGGAAATTACTGTTAAATGTTATATTTACAGACATTTTCCTATTTATTTCCATATGACGTTGAACTTTAAAAACATAAAAAGATGATCCTACCCCTACTGTTTTGTTTCTCAACCCTTTTGAATCATTTTTATCAAAGTGTTTGGCTTTAAAACTAAACCTAGCAGTTTCTCTGAAGCTTTCTAAATCAACTTTGGTAAAGATGTAGGACAGTGCTTCTCAGTTTCAGTGTGTGTAGGAACCGCCTGGGCATCCTGTTAAAACACAGATCCTGATTCAGCAGGTCTGCAGCCGGGCTGAGACTCTGCATTTCTGACCTCCTCACACTGTAGGTCCACCTTGAGGAGCAAGGTGCCAGAGCACATATCTGCCCACGTCCCGCACTCTCCTCTTTGCCTTGTATAAACTGTAATAACCCTCCGCCCCATCTATTCCACAGCGCTGCATCACCGGCTTTCCTTGATTATCCATAATTAAGCCCAATGCACAAGTCTCCCTCAAGACTTGGGGGTAACTGGTGGTGTAGAGTTCCTGGGCATCTAGGGTCTATACTAATAAAAAAAAACAACAATGAAGTATTCAGGCCTTTTTTGCAGGGAAGAAACATCCAGAAGAACAGAAGACATAAAAACCATATGTCAGACTCCCAACAGGTGTGGCATGACTGCTTGACCGAAAGAGATCCAAGGGAAACAGAAGAGGAGGTCTTAACCCCAGAAGGGGAGAGGACCCCAAAGAGGCACAGCAAGATTTAAAAACCCAAATTAAGCCGACCTGGTGAAGTGCATTTCAGCAGCTGAGGAGAGGTGATGGGTGGAGCCTGAGGGAAGGATGGAGAAGCTAGTATCCCCGCTCTCTTCACCTGTTACTCCAGCCTCAGGTGTGGCGCTGTAGGAGGCTCTCCTGCCATCAGCTGCTGCTCACAGGCACTGTCAGCAACACAGCTAATCCCACCCAGAGTGGGTGGGTCTCAGATGACAGCCTCCTGCCACTCACTCCAGCACTGGGTTGTGGAAGAAATGCGGTCCCTTAAGAGGTAATTTGGTCTGGATGATCTAATGAGAATTTCCCTCCAGCTACTCTCTTAAAATCAAAGAGTTGGGGTTTCTGCTTGGTTAGTGACATTACAAGAGCCTGGAAGACAAATTCCTTGCAGTTTCTGCAGTGAAGCACACCTTATTTCACTTTGCCTCATTTTTTTAAAGCTATTGGCAACTAGAGAATAGCTTAACCCAAACCTGAGCAACCCTTCCTTAAGTGACAAACATGTCTCAAACTTTCTTTGCTGATGTGACTCTTCTCCATGACTGTATATAGTATCTACCATCTAATCTATCTATCTATCTATCTATCTATCTATCTATCTATCTATCTATCTCATTCCTCCCCAAAAAACTAAAATCTGTCCAAGAAGGCTAGTGCACACATTTGTAGTTTTCATTCAAATCCATCAGGCCATTAAAAATAGAAAATGCAAGGGAATTAAATATACAGGGATAAGCAAAGTAGGTTTGCAATTGTGAATACATGAAATATAGCTTATTCTTGTATTATTATTTATTAGTTATTGTATCATTTGTATTATAACTATAAACCTACTTCTGCCCACCCCCATATATTTATAATACACCCATCATGAATTTGACCTGTAAGAATCATCAGAAAGATTTTGTTCTTTCCTAATCAGATCAGAACAATTGTACCAGAAAATGACACTAAGCAGAAAAACCAATGTTTGAAATCAGCCTCAACTCTAAGATGTCTTCCTTGGAGGGGCATCTCTAAGGAAAACATAACAGGGATACTTGGCCACACCATCCCAACCAGAGATCCTGCAAGGCCCAAAGCTCCATCTTTTCTATGAAGCTACTGCTTATTTTATGCCAGGGGCTTCTTCTGGGCCAGGCACTGCACTGCACTGCTCACTCTGTCCATGTAACTCATATATTCTTCATAGTGTAACTTTATGAGAGAGAGGGGCATTGTAATCATTTCACAGACGACAAAGGCTTACGGATGTCAGTAACATCTCCATAGTCATAGCAGTAAGTAAATGTCAGAGCCAGAATTTGAATTCAGGTCTGACCAATTCTAAACCCTCTACTTTCTCCATTATACTTTCTCCGTATCATCACAACCAGGGCTACTCCATTCATTCATTTGAATATTATTGAGTCCAACAGTAGCCACTGTGCTATGCACTGTGGAGATGGGTACAAGATATAGTCCTTGACCTCATGGAGCTGAAAAAAGACTCTTGATTCTAGCCCTGTGCTGGCTACATGGTAGCCATATGGTTATTTAAATTTAGATTTAAAATGAAATAAAATTAAAAATTAATCTCTTTAGCTTCACTGCTATATTTAAAGTGCTGGATCATCACATGTGACTAATGGCTACTGTCCAGGACAGTGCAGATTCAGAACATTGCCATCATTGCAAAACAGTCTCTCTCTAAGAATATAGTTCTAGAGGAAATAGTGCCCCTATTCTTTCTTGAGTCTAGCTTAAAAAACTGTACCAGCTTTTTAAATCCTACCTTCTTTGCTCTATTTTCTAGGTAGGCAAATAAACACTATTAAACCCTATCAGGAGCCAAAGTGGTGTTCTGATTCCCAGTGTCTGGTCTAGGTGCACTGCTGAGTCATGCTTACTTGCTTTACAGACCCTGATGGGTTTTGAAGCCATGAGGATGGCAGAGTGAAGGCCACCAAACAGAGGATAAACCCCAGCCCTGCCTTTCCCATACATCAACAGAACTGTCAGCCTGGCTCAGGTATTACAGTCTTTCTTGCTCAGGAAGCTGTGAGAAACAAAAAGAAGCCAGCTTCATTTTTAGGCTCTAGAGGCAAGAAGAGAAAACATCTTTTGGCTTATAAACAAAACAAGCTTGGATGTGGACATCACAGGGATGATGATGCTCCTTCACAGAAAAGAACTCAATTTACCAGCAGATGGGCAGGACTCCCTCAGCCGGGGACCCGGATTTTTGGTTAAGCCATTTCCGTAAAGAGTCCGTAGGCAGGTAGAGCAAATCCCTATTCCTCTTTACTCCCTTCCTTTTCCCTGCTAATCCTGTAAGCCCTTCCTGAGGACCGAATCCAGCATGAGAGGACAGAAAGATAGATAAGACAAAATCCTTCTTCTTCTGGAGTGAAGTCCTGACAGGGCCACTTGGACAAAGCAATCATGTTGTGCTGGACTTCCAGGGCCCCTTCAGAAGGAGGCAGCACGCCCAAGACTTCTGCTGAGGGTCATCCTACATAGTGAAGGATATCTATCAAATGACTCTGCCCTACCTGACCCACCCCTTATATTTTTGGCCTATGGCTTGACATGTGAAGATGGGAACAGCCAATCAGATTCTTTCTCTTAGAATTTGAAACCAGAAGCAGGACATGACCCACCCAGAAGAAAGAAGATGCCAAAACATGCAGAGCCCCTTAGAAGGCAAGAAAGTCAGGTGAAGACTTATTACCTCCAGCCTTGAATCCAGTACCTGCAGCTAGCTCCAGTTCAGACCAAAGTCCAATCCAAAGCACACCGGTTTGGCACCTGTTCTTGATTTCCGGGCCAGCTGCTCTATCATTCCATGTAGAACCCTTCTATAAACTCCACTCCTTGAGCTAGCTTGAATGCCTCCCTGTTCCTTATGTAACCCAGGTGGTTTACCTTTGAAAAAAGTGCCATTCATTCTGCGGCAGGAAATGGTTTAAGTGAGTAATGTGGAGGTAATAGGGGGATAGCTTTCAAGGGCCTGCTTGTGTGCCAGGCAGTGTCTGAAGTGCTCCCACATAATAGATCAGATTCAGAATCGGCCTGATGCCTAAGTAGCAGTCGCCATCCCGTTTCACAGGTGAAGAGCCAGGTTTCTCAGATCAGCTCTCATTGTCCCCAGCTGCCTTTAGAGTTGCTTGCTTGTAAGTTCTTCCTACTCTAGCTGCTCAGAGAAAGAAAAGATTACCATAAGTGAGGAGGAATTAAGGCTTCCTGGAGGAGTGGGAAGTTGGGAAGTGACTTTGTCTTTCTGAGCCACAGTGTCTTTTCCTGTAAAATTGGAACAAAAATACTGATTAAAAAAAAAGTTGTAAAAGAGTTGTGTGGAATTGGTGATAAAGAATGTAAAATAGCTCTGGCTGGTGGCATAGTGAATAGAGTGTCATCTTGGAGCACTAAGGTTGCTGGTTCCATCCCAGGGTCACTGTCTCGATCATGGAATCACCAGCTAGGTTCCAAGGTTGCAAGTTCAAGCTCTAGTCAAGGCTCGACTGCAAGGGCACCAGCTTAACCCTGAAAGCACTAGCTGGATCCCTTGGGTCGCCTGTTTAAGCCCCAGTCAGGGCACATACGGAAAGCAATCAATGACACAACTAAGGGAAACAATTAGTTGATGCTTCTCTCTCTCTTTCCTCCTTCCTCCTTTCCTATCTCAAAAAAGAAGAAGGTGCCTTGGCCAGTTGGCTCAGTGGTAGAGCTTCGGCTCAGCATGTGGAAGTCCCGGGTTCAATTCCTGGTCAGGGCACACAGGCGAAGCAGATGGGTGCTTCTCTACCCTTCTCCCTCTCCTTCTTCTCTATCTCTCTCTTCCCTTCCCACAGTTGAGGCTCCACTGGAGCAAAGTTGGCCTGGATGCTGAGGATGGCTCCATGGCCTCCACCTCAGGTGCTTGAATGGCTTTAGCCACAACAAAGCAATGCCCCAGATGGGTAGAGCCCTGGTGGGCACACCTGGTGGATCCAGGTCAGGTGCATGCGGGAGTCTGACTGCCTCCCTGCTTCTAACTTCGGAAAAATACAAAACAAACAACAACAACAAAGAAGGTAAAACACTGAGCATTACGCTGAACATATTAAAAGGTGCTCAGTCTCAACCAGCTCAAACAGCAGTCCTCTCTCCTTCTTTGTCTATTGTCTTTGTCCAGCCTCCAGCAGCAGCCGGCCCCTGGCCTCCTGCCTCCTCCCGCACCAGCCCAGCACCCTTAGCCATGCTCTGGATCCAGTCCCAGTCTGCTTGGCTGAGGCCTGGTATTCATGGCACTTATTATTCCAGGCACCCTGTGATTTACTTTTCTAGTGAGTTAATTTCAAGATCCATATGGAGTGGAGAGAAAACATCACCCAAGCTTGCCATGAAAAGCAGGGGAATGGAGGAAACTTTCCATCTCAGCCAACACAGCCTGGAAAGGCAGCAGGGGCGTGGGGTGGGGAGATGCCGCCACACTCAGCGTACAGGAAGTTGAATCCGCCACAGCAGTGGACGGCACACAGTGTTTGGGGCCTGGTTATTCCCCCTTTATTTTTTTCTCTCATCCTTTTAGACAGAATGTTCTCTATGTTTTAGGAACCCATAAAGGGTATAAAGTTTAGGCTATCGAATCTCAGCGTGTAGAAGAAGCACAAGGAAGTTTATTTAAAATGCGGAGGCCCACGCATCTCTTTCCAGAGTTTCATCCAGAAAGTCTGGGATGGAGGCCCAGGATTTATATCTGTGTGCTTAGTGATATTAACCTGTAAGCCAAGGTTGAGAAACAATGATGCAAAAGAAAGGTTATTGGTTCTGGAGTTAGAAGAACTTAAAAAATGGTTCCGGTTCACCCTCTTATTGGCTATGTGTCTTTGGGAAAAATCATTCTATCTCCCCAGTCTTAGTTTTCTTATTTCTAAATCAAAATGAGAATACCTACCTTACAGAAATATTGAGAGAAAAAGGGACCGTATTTAAAGCCCTTAACACAATTCTTGGTACATTGAAGGCACTCAAAAAAAAAAAAAAATCAAAGAAACCATTTGTCTTTCTTGAAGAAGGTTTTCTTCAAAACTAGCCTGAGGCACTTTCACCTGTGAATGTTAATATATTTCTGTATCTGTTTACAGTCTACAACTTCCAAAAAGGGGCCTTTGGGGGAAGGTTCTTGTTTTGAAAGCACCTTGAACATGAAAAGGTGTCAAATCCTCCAAAGACTTGGTTGGTGGAAGTTAAAACAAGTGTTTAATTTGGTGACTTATAATTTATTAAAGCCATTTGGAAAATGGAAATACTATTTAGTTCTCACAAGGGACCCAACAATTTTGAATAATTTGTAGTTCATTCATTCATTTTTTTCAAGAAATATGTACTGAGCACTTTGGTGTCTGGCCAGAAGAACAAGTACTAGCCCTCCAGAGACTTGGGTCGAACAATGATAACAGTTTGGTAGGGGCCACCGTGGGGTCTGGGGGAGGCCAGAGAGCCAAAGGAAGCTGGGTCTGAGGAAGCTGATCAGCAGGAAATGTCTCTATTTTGAAAGCACTCAGAGTGAAACACAATTTAAAAAGCAATTCTGGTACCAATAGATGTGTAATTTGAGATCCCTGGAGGAAAGAGCTATTCTCAGCACCAGATAGCCTCACACCTTTAATTTCTTAGATGCTCCAGAGGGGTGCTCAGAGCACCCAAGAACGAAGTTTTGAGAGTACTCAGACTTTTCCCCAACTTTAGGCCCTAATATCCAAGAGTCCCAAGAAAATCCTTATTTGGAGTTTGCACAGGCACCTCAGATTCCATCATGTCTGACACTGGCGTTTTGTCTTTCTCCACACATGCGCTCCAGCGTTTCCTCACTGCATCTACACCGTTACCCCAGTCACACACAAAAGCATGTTGTGTGCATAACACGAGAAACTTAAGTCACCTGAGATATCAGGATTATTTGTTAACACAACATAAATTAACCTATACTGACTACTACAGAAATCTTACTTCTGTCTATAATCACTAAAACAGATCCTGGAAATATCAGATTCTCCATAAACATTTTATGAATGAATGAATTAATGAATGCAGAAATGAATGAATGAACAAAGAGGCCTAGGAAGAAGAACATGAAATCTGGAGCCCAAAGAAAATAGCCTATAGTGAGTACCCCCATACTCTTTCGCCTTCACTAGTGGAATGCTCTTCCTATCTCCATCTGGCTCCAGAGGCAGGATTTAACATTTTTATTCCTCTCTCTGAAGTATCTCTGAATTGATACCAATAAAAATTACATGCAGATCCTGGCTTATGCCTCAATGTTCAGAGAAAGGGTGCCAGTGACATATTTTGGCCAGTTTTCCACCAGTTCAAAATCTGTCTTTGAACTTGATGTTTCCAGGGTTACATCTGGACTTGGCCCCAAAGATGGGGACTCCTAAACTCCCTGTACCAAAGGCTTCTATTCTAATAATCCTTCCCACCAGGTCAAATAATGGCCTCACTAGACCAAATGTCATTTGACACATGGGGGAAATATTCAGGAAGCATTCTTAAGTCTTTCAACACATTTCAGTTAAGCACAAAAGCAGAGGTTGTGAGATTTGGATTGATTTTATATACTTTCAAAAATAAACACCAACATAAAGAATGTCATTCCAAAGTCACAGGTTTTTGAATTTACTGCTTAGCAAGAAGGGTCAGGGCACTAATACAAACATCCAGCAGAGAGCATCTAGCTAATCAGATTAGAAAGATCAGCATGCTGGAAGTGCTGAGGAATGAGGTGGGAGGGGGTGGAGGCTGGATGTCTGGAGCCTGGGAAGGAGAGATGGTAGGGCCCTCAACCAAAGGAGACAGTGGAGAAACTGTCCTTGGCAATGTCTCCTTTGCCATCTGCGTGGTTCCCTGGTCTCTAGCTATGCTATTCTTAAATTAGCTGGTGAAACTTGGAGGAAGCACATGGGAACAGCATGGGCTTGCAGGAGACAGACTCAGAATCATCCTGTTCCCCCACTTAGGAGCTCTGGGCCTTGGGGCAAGGCCTCTGCCTCTGGGATTCTTAGTGTGCTCATGTATAAAGCAGGGGCAAAATGTGCAGCCTGCTAGTGTTTTGAGGATTACACAGACGACTGCATTAAGACAGGAAGCGTCTATCTGCGGCATGTCTGTCTGCATTCCCTCGTCCCGGGCCCTCTGTATCCGGGGCCTGATTCCAGAGATGCACTCGGTACAGGTGTGCTAAAGGAATGGAGGAATAAGGTGCTCTAGGTTGGTTTTTATTTTTTAAGTATTTTATTATAGAAAAATATACACAATACAAAATTTACCATTTTAACCCTTTTAAAGTGTACAGTTCAGTGGTATTTTGTATACTTCCAATGTTCTACAACCATGATGACTATCTATTCTAGAACATTTTTTTATCATCCCCATCCAAAGAAGCCCACCCCGTTTTCATTAAGCAGTCACTCCCTTTCTCACCTCCTTTGGGAAAGTCTAGGGTGGTTTTAGCTAAATTCAACACTCTAAAACATTACTGGTGGGTATTGCTTTCGTGAGAAAGTTGATGGGTCAAGCAAGAATTTATTTCCCGAGTATACAGTGCACGTTCACCTTTGTATGAGGCCCAGGTAGATGCACAGTAATAGCTCTACCAGGCATGTGCAAGGCTGTGAGAGAGGCTATGGTTAGGGAACACTTGATTGGAAGCCTGAATCCATGAAGAATGGTGAGAGATGAGTACAATGAGATCAGAGGGGAAGGATGGGGATGGTCTTGGTGCACAGAAACTTGGAATTGAGTCCACGAATCCGTGAACGGGGCCTCAGTATCTCTTCTGCATAGTGCATGCTGGGAACGCTTTTCAAAGGAGGGAGACTGAGAGATAGATACGCCACGCCCCAGCAGGGTAAGTCTCCAGTGGGTAGGCCCCGGCCTGGCCGCCAAGGCAGCTCCAGCTGCGTAGAAGCCAGGCTTGGAGGGAGGCAGGCAGCCATGGACGGTTAGTGAGTGATTTATTGGTGCTGCCGCAGAAGCAGCTTCCCTGGGACCTGTTCCTAATTAACAACCACTAACTGCATGATGACTACTTTTTTTAAGTTAAAAAAAAGGCCCCCAAAGCTATTGTTTCCCATCTTAATGGAAAGGAAGACTTCACCTTTGCCTGCTGCCTGAGTCTAAAATACAACAGGTATTTGGCAGAAATCCCCACCCACTCCTCACTCATGCACCGACGCACACAAACAGCCTCATGGGCAGTCAAACCCACACACCCTGACTCAGGGTCTCCCCACACCCTGTCCCACGCTCACTCCTCTCTAGTAAAACAATGCCGACTTGCCTTACAGCTGAACTCATATCCCATCAAGTAGATTTTGCACTTGAATCACACACGCACATGCATTCCTAAACCCCCACACACTCAAATCTGTGCTTAGTCCCATGCGTGCACACAGACACACACATATTCTAACACATTACACCCCTGATGTTATAGGCAAGGCCAGAGGGTCACCTACATGGTCTCAGGCAGGAATCTTCTCTGTGGCATCCACCCACATCTCCCATGATGGGGCTCACTCACTAAGAAGGGGTCTATGATTTGGTACACTGACCTGGCTGTGTGAGGTGCTGTGTGCCAGGGAGAGGAAGAGGAGGCTGTAGGCAGGACCCAGGGGCCCTGAGTGCAGCAGGAAGAGTCACAACCGTCATGTCATTCCGACTGAAAGGGCTTCGCCTGTTTATAGTTCCTAGGGCACTAAGAAGCTGCAAAGTCACTTAAGAGCCAGGCTGCTGAGTGGTGGGAGGGGGAAAGGCCTGAGATGGTGGCTGGAACCAAATAGGTATCTGTTATGGATTAAATGACGTCCATCAAAAAATATGTTAAAGTCTGCTATAGGCTGAATGTTTGTGTCCCCCCCAGTTCATATGTTGAAACCCTGCCCCCCCCCACTGTGATGGTATTAGAAGGTGGTGAATTTGGGAGGTGCTGAATGTGGAGCCCTCATGAATGAGATTAGTGCTCTTATAAGAGACCCTAGAGGGGTAATAACTCCTTCTGCCATGTGAGGACAAAGTAAGAAGCAAGGACTAGCCCTCCCCAGACACCGAATCTGCCAGCACCTTGATCTTAGACTTCCAGAATAGTGAAAAATAAATGTTTGTTGTTTAAGGACCAATCTAAAAGAGTTTTGTTACAGCAGCCTGAAGAGAGTAAGACAAGTCCTAAACTGCAGCCCCTCAGAATGTGACCTTAACTGGAAATAGGGTTATCATAGATGTAATTAGTTAAGATGAAGTCAAACTGGAGTAGGATGGTCCCCTAATTCAGTAGGACTGGAATCCTTATAAGAAAACAGCCTTGTGCCCTGGCTGGAGAGCTTGATTGGTTAGAACATTGTCTCGAAGTGCAGAGGTTGCCAGTTCGATCCCCGGTCAGGGCACATACAGGGACAGCTCAATGTTTCTGTCTCTCTCTCTCCCTTGCTATCTTGCAGAAATCACAGCCATGGAAAGACAGGGTCATAGAGGGACAATAATGCCCATGTGACAATGAAGCAGAGATTGGAGTGATGCAGCTACGAGCCAAGGACCACCAATGATTGCCAGCAACCCATCAGCAACTAGGAAGAGGCAAGGGAGGATCCCCTTACAGGTTTCAGAGGGAACAATGAAACTTTGATTTTGGACTTCAAGTCTCTAGAACTGTGAAACAATATTCTGTTGTTAAGGAATCCCATTTATGGTACTTTGTTACAATAGCTCTGGGAACAAGCACAGCATCCAGGAGTGAAGAGTGTTAGTTTCATTCTCTTGCTTGCTCTTTCTGAACCTCATGAATGAGCGTGAACGGGTATGTTCATTCATCAGGATACACTGAACACCCATTCTAAGCGATATGTGTTTATAGAATTTCATATGCCACCTCCTGATTATACAGAGATAGATAAATAAACCACAGTTTTTGCCTAGAGCTACACAGATCTGTGAACATATTTCTAGATAAATACAAAATGGACCATGGAAAGAAAAGAAATGCCTCTAGCCAAGGGACCAACTTAAACAGGTCCTTGAATTCTGCCCCAGCCCTGAACCCAACTCATTAAACCTGCTGAATCTCGGAAGGGGATGGCAAGGTTAACCATCACTGCTACTTAAGAGATTCACCCCAGCTTTTGAGTTATAGATATTGAGTTTCATTAAGACATTGTCGTGGTGAAAGAAAAAGTTAATCAATAACAGGCAGCTCTTTTTCATATTAATTAGTCAACTGCACAGGGAAAAAAAAATCGATTCAGCTCCCCCTCCCTCTCTGGGGATGACAGGATGGGCTCGCTTTGCTGGAGCTAGGAGAGCAGCTCTCGGGAACCACCACATCCGGCCGGGGCCTGGGCTCCTGCGGCCCGTGATGCTGTGGGGCCAGAGGTCTGTGGACACACTTTGGATTTGTCTCAGAGCTGTCATGCTCTCTGGACAGACCAGTCTCAACCACAGCTTGGCAAGCCATCTCTCTCAGTGACCACGTGTACCTACATGTCACAGAGGCCGGGGGCAGCAGGCAAAGAACAACTTTGGGAGTCAGGCGGATCGTGTTCGAATTCAGCCACTAACACTCATTAGATAAGAACCCTTAGGGGTGTTACTTAACCTGAGTTTTTATTTCTTTACTTGAAAAAAAAATAATCAAAAACCTAATCGGCCAGAAATACTAAGAGTATAAAATGAGATTATATTCTGTGAGACTGGTACCTAACCTAAAATAAATATTCAAAAACTTTTATTTATTATTTATCAAGCATATATTATTTTAAAACTAACTATGTAAGAGGACTTAACTAACATAATAGTACTTACTAAGTTATTTTCTCAGGACACTGAGATTTACCATGGGTGCAGGGCAGCGGGGCCTTGGAGGCCAGCTGCCATTGGCACACTGGGTGTGTTCCTTTGACTCTGGCTTGGGATGAGAAAGAGAAAAGCGGTTTCTGACAGCCAGGAGCTGGCCCGGCACTCACAGCAAGGTGGTGGTTTTTCCTGTGGAATATAAGCAATTACACATACCGACTTCGGACAGGCAGGCATCTCTGTACCGTAATGGATTGAGACAAAGGCAAGGCCATTCTGCAGTCATGTCTGAAGATAACAAGGACATTGTCCAAACCACAGAGTGACCAAATATCCCCTATCCTGGCTAATATGAGCGATTGCTCCCTCTTTTCCAATTACAACTTTAACCTCACTTTATTCTTCCTCCTTCTCCATATTTAAGACACCCAAGCACAGAAAAATCCCTGCTTCCTGACAGTGTCCAATCCAGAACAATGCTCCACTTCCTTGAACCCATTCCCAAATCACTTAACACAAAAACAAATTCTGAATGTCTTTTTTTTTTAATTTTCCATTGATTTGATAGTGAGAAAGAGAGAAAGGGAGAAAGAGAGAGAGAGGAGAGCGGGAGGGAAGAAGAGAGAGAAAGAGAAAGAGAGAGGAAGAGAGAGGAAGCGAGAGAGAAGCATCATTATTTCACTTAGTTGTGAACTCATTGATTGCTTCTTGTATGTGCCCTGACCCAGGATTGAACCTGTGACCTTGGTGTGCCAGGACAATGTTCTATCTGCAGACCCAGCTAGCCAGGGCTCTGAATATCTTTTCCAACACCCTTTACTGAGACACCAATGATCTCCCCATGGTGTGCATTCTCCAACCTCACCTTTGGAAGGAGTCAATAAACCCACCTTTGTTCAACTACAGATTGGGAAGTTCCTGGTAATCTCTGGCTGGAGTGCCTTAAAGGATTTTACTGTCATCTTGCCCTAGCAGAGAGGCCAATGTAGGGTACAGGAAGTCTGTGACTTTTCCACACCTGTCCACCACGTAAAGCTTTCTCCCCTGTCTTACTTTCTGTATTAAATAGGTACACTGGACCCACAGCCTCCTCCTTTGCCACAGGAACTCCAAGAAAACTGTGTTTAAGGGTTGAGAGGCTGTTGTGGTAGACATTATTTTTCCCGTGTTCCTGTCCCAGTTCTCCCTGGACGGAGGTCTTGGGAATCCTTTTATTCAGTTGCCTAAGCAGGACTAGATTCCTGCTGCTGATTCTGATCACTGGCTACCCATGGTCCTTCACAGCACTCACATAACGCTGTAGAATACTGCCTAGGTATATGTCTACCTGCTTATATCATGACCCCTGGGGCCAGAGACCAGGCCTGCTTCCCCTCAGCATTCATGCAGCTTCATGAGGCTGAATGTTACTGAACGAATGTGTGCATGTACTCGGCACCTGCTCAGTGCCTTAGCTTCCTTCCTCCAACCAAAGTTATCAACATCACTGTAGACCAGTAGTGTTGCTCCACTCTGACATAATTTAATGTGTTTCTTTTTTCTGCATAAGTCATCATTTCATTTTCTCTTCTTTATTACCAAGCATTAGTGGTGAGCCTTCTTTATCAAGCAATTTCTTATAGGTAAAGTTTATAATCATTTTATAAGAGTTATCACATGAAAGACAAAGAGGAGAAAGAACTCATAGCCGAGAGGTTTAACACTGGGTTGTCTGCTAGGGTTACTCACTAAACAGGAGAACAGTATAAGAGGCTTATGACCCTGGCCAGTTGGCTCAGTGGTAGAGCATCAACCCCATATGTGGATGTCCCAGGTTTGATTCCCAGTCAGGGCACACAGGAGAAGCACACATCTGCTTCTCCCCTTGCCCTCTTCCTTTCTCTTCCTTTCTCTCTCTCTCTCTATCTCTCTCTCTCTCTCTCTTTCCCTCCTGCAGCCATGGCTCGATGCTCGATTGGAATGAGTTGGCCCCAGGTGCTGAGGATGGCTCCATAGCCTTCGCCTCAGGTGCTAAGAAGAGCTTGATTGCTGAGTAACAGAGCTACGCCCAGATGGGCAGAGCATCACTTCCTAGTGGGCTTACAGGGTGGACCATGGTTGGGGTGCATGTGGAGTCTGTCTTTGCATCCTCTCCTCTCACTGAATAAAACAAAAACAATAACAACAAAAAAGAGGCTCATGCAGGAAAGAGTCAACAGAGCAGGCCTTAGTAAAATTGGCTCTTGGCTGGCACCTGGGAATTTGGCTGTCTTTACCTGATATAAAACTTTCCCTGAGTGGTATGAGTGGCTGTGTCTAGACTGTGCGTGCAAATGATGAGGTTTATGTTAAATACCTGCTTTCCCTCTGAGAGTCTGGAATTTTGGCATGTGTTAGACAAAAGGTAGCTCTGTGACTAGTCCCCTGATAAAATCTTTGGGCACGGGGTCTCTCTTGAGCTTCCTTGGAATAGAGTACTTTGCATCCTAACTCTGCTGGAGGCATCCTGTGTGACTTTGCTAGAACAGGAACCTTGGAGCCTGGGGCCTGGTGTCCTCCAAACTCTGCCCTCCGCACCTTTCCCCTTGGCTGGCTTGCTGTTCGCTCGACTAATAAATCTTTCTCCTGTGAGTCCTTGCGGTAACTTGCTGACACTTACACACTCCTGACACACTCTCCAGTGCAAAGAGCCATTCAAAGTCAGGGAGTGGGCCCTGGTGCCCTGGGCCAGGGAGATGATGGGGCCTTTTATGAAATGTTGGGCACTAAAGGACATTGTGAGCTACTACATGTTCCCTAAATGTCTAAATGTGAATAATAATGGCCCAATATCAGAATAGCCAGGGGAAAAAAATGACACACACAATTTTCCTAAATAAAACCACCTTTTAGCACTACTAACTCTAGTGCTGAGACAATAAATTATTGAAAGTTGTGAGTGCAGGTAGAAAGAAGGGTGCATCCTTCAGGTTTTAGCAGTTTCTCCCTTTTCACCATAAAATGAGGCTGCAGGGCAGGAGAGATGCCCGCGGTACCTCACTCCTAATGTGCCAGCTTCTGACTCGGCCCGTTTGGTTCCTGTTTGAAGGGCCTTCCCCTGCATTCTCACAGTCCACTGCACACCGACGAATTCTGAGCTCCCCTCCTTCCCTTCTTAGAAGCAGCTGGAATGGCCAACAGTTCCCCTGGGCTTATACCACACTGTGGACCTGGTTTATTCCATATGATTATTTCCTTCTTGGAGGCATGTTCAAGAAAGTAATTTGTTTTGTAGCTAAGGTCCTACAATGCAGAGCGTGGCACTGAGGAGCCAGGCTGCTGAGCAGACATGGGAAGAAAAGTCCTCTTCAGTGTTTGGAACAGAAAGGGTTTGGGTCTTTATCTGGAGAAGCATCTTCTTGAACAGACAGCCCGGGCTGACATACTTCTCCCAGAGAGACCAGGAGAAACTGGCCTGAAGAACAGCAAGCCTGGTGGAGTCTTCACACTGGGCCCTGCTACCTGGGGGGTCATCTTCGGCAGAAAGAGCCAGGCCGACTGGCTGTCAGATGGAGTTATGAACGGCCGCATGTGGGGTGGGGTCAGAGGGACCCAGACAGAATCCCACCTCCACCACTGTCCAGCTGTGTGATCTCAGAGCACTTCCAAATAACGATGAGACTGATGTCTACGTCAAAAGTTGCCGCAAATGTTAAAAAAAATGTGAAAACACCTTGTGAATCACAAAGTGCCATACAATGAATAATAGCAGCATACGCTTACATACAGCACTTCCTCAGTGCCAGGCACTATTCTAAGTGCTTTAATTCCCCGAGCTCATGTAATTTTAATAACTACACTATGAAGTAGACACTAGAATCAACTCCATCTAATAGGTTAGGAAACTGAGGCATGGACATATTAAGACACAGGACTGTGCAACACCAGGTAACACAGCTCCTAAGTGGAAAAGCTGAGATTAGAACCCAGGCAGGGTGGCACCAAAGTCTGTACTCACAGTGTGAGCTACTAAATGTTTTTTTTTTTTTGAGGGGATGGTCTGGCATATTGGCCCCTTTTTAACCCCAAACCGCACTGGTAGTCATTCACCCAAACTGTTTTGCATGCCTGTTTCCATGAGGCAATCTGACTGGGGTCAGAGCTTTGGATCACAACATCCCTGTGTTAGGTATCAGCTTGGTGGCTTCCTGGCTGGTAAGTTTCTTGTTTCTGGCCTGCCTTAGTCAGTCTGGGCTGCCATGACTAGGTGACTTAACCCACAGAATTCCATTTTTTCCCAGGTCTGGATGGTGCCAGCATGACTGGGGTCTGAGGGCTCTTCCTGGTAGGCTGGTGAGAGACTGCTCTCTCTCTCTTCCTCTTCCTAGAAGGGCACCGATTCCACCTTGAGCCCCTCTCTTCCCTCCCACAGGCCCCCTTCCCAGTTACCGTCATCACATTAGGGGTTAGCGCTGCGGCATGTGACTTCAAGGAGTTACACAACTCTCTCCATAGTAGGGGTCCCAATTTCATCACATAAAATGGGCAAAACAAACTTTTAGAGACTGTTTCCTCATCTGAATCAGGAAAGATGTTTGCCACCTCTGACCTCTCCCTGCTGAAACCTGTTCTATGGACCCTCACGACCTTGAGAGAAAGGCTGAACTCTCGAACCGGCAGGTGAGAAGCATTCTCTGCCATGGCGGAGCCCAGCTTTCGTCTCTGGCCTCGTCTCCTCCTCAGCCCTACAGGCCTCTGCATTTCCTACACCACTGACACAGCTAGGAGCCACAGCCGAGGCCTCCAACTGCTCCCTAACACCCTTTCCTTCACCATCTCTGCTCCCTGCCCTCGGGAGGAGCTGGGCCTGTCACTTTGGGAACAGTTTGGGAGAGGATCTGGTCTTCTCTGAGACCTCTTTCCACAAGAGGCATTTTGGCCCTGGCTGGTTGGCTCAGTGGTAGAGCGTCGGCCTGGCATGCGGAAGTCCCGGGTTCGATTCCCGACCAGGGCACACAGGAGAAGCACCCATCTGCTTCTCCACCCCTCCCCCTCTCCTTCCTCTCTGTCTCTCTCTTCCCCTCCCACAGCCAAAGCTCCATTGGAGCAAAGATGGCCCGGGTGCTGAGGATGGCTCCATGGCCTCTGCCTCAGGCACTAGAATGGCTCTGGTTGCAGCAGAGCAACGTCCCAGATGGGCAGAGCATCGCCCCCTGGTGGGCATGCTGGGTGGATCCTGGTTGGGTGCATGCGGGAGTCTGTCTGACTGTCTCCCCGTTTCCAACTTCAGAAAAAAAAAAAGAGGCATTTTGTGGGGTTTACACTGAGTCTGGTTCCAAAGAGCCTACGGGTAACCCTGGTCACGTTCCCCACACTAGGCTTCCCGTGTCAAACCCACAGCACTCCCAGCAGCCCTTCCTCACACCTTGCTGCACCTGCTTTCCCTCCAGCCTCAAGTCCAAGGAAAGAGTCATTTCTAACTTGTGGTCAGTCTGCTCGGCTTGATGAGAGTGAAATTAGATTTGCGGTGAGGATCCATGGTTTGGGGGCATCCTAGTTGCACGTGGTGCTCGGGTATATTTGTTCTGGATTCCTCTCCGACTGCCTTTGTGCTCAGAGGAGGGTGTCGGTTGGTAATGGAACTGAGGCTAGAGCTCTCCCAGCCCCTCAGCTTCCGAGCTCAGCTCCTCCTGTTTGGGGTGCTTTCCCTGCTGTTCTCACAGCTCTTCACTAACCCTAGGCTTCTCAGTCCCTCCAGTGGCCGTTTATACAGGAGTAACCGGGGGAAGGGAGGGGGAGAAACGGCCAGGTTCTCTGACACAGGGATTCCAGTTCTGCCATTACACAGGCCATGTGACCTGGGCCAAGTCCATTTGACCCAGAGCCCGGATCCTTTCAGCTGAGCCATGGGCGCCTGCCCAGAGATACACTCATTCTCAGCAGGGGCCCTAAAAATACTGTGGCGACAGTTTTGGATAAGACTGTGACATCATGAATCATGACTCACAGAACCCTTAAACTGAGGGGTTCTTGAAGAAAAGGCATTAACATCCACAAGGTCCCGCTATATGCCAGACACCATCTTTTAAACATTTGTTTTTAACTGAACTCCACAGGAAGAAATAGATTGTATGCAGTGACCTAGTACAGGTGCTGTGTGTAAAGTATAATGAAAATAAAAATTCACAAAATAATACTATGGGCTACATACTCCATTCTGTTCTGCTTTGTTCCATTTATTATTTTAAAAGATGGCGCTGAGCCACAGTGCTGGTTTCAGGATCAGTTATGACCCACAGTTAGATAATGTCTTCCTGAATCTTTCATGAGCACCATTGCCTTTCAAGCTCATTACAACTTTAGGATAGGCATCATTTATTCCCATGATGCAGATGGAGAAAGCGAGGCTCAGTGAGATTCAATAATTTGCACAAAACCACCCAAGCCCTGAGTGGCTGAGCTGGAATTCTGAGTTTACAAAGTCCACGCTCCTTCAGAATTATCTTGCTACCTGAGATTCCAGTGACCCTATTAGGCTGGTGGGGAAACTAATGCTCAGAGAAGAGAAATGATTTGCTTCAGGTCACACTGGGACTGATCACAGAGCCCCAAACTGAAACCAGATTCATCCCTAGATTCATTCCACCCAGCACTGGAGTTAGGCTCTGGTAGATAGGAAGCTGCTTTTCCATCATCAGTTATTTTGTTCTTCCCCGAAGTCATCCTGGGTTAGATGAAATTGAAAGACACCCAGGTTTCACTCTCCCTGGACAAAGCTGAGCTCACTGATGGGGAAAAAAATGCCTCACAAATGTCTTGTGGTAGGAAGTTTGACATTGTGCACATCATTGCTTCCACTGGAATTGAAAGTCATGTTGGCTCAAATTAAAAGCAAAACTGGTTTGCTGCACCTCTGTGCACACACAGCAGGTCCTAACCTAGTTTCGAGAATGCAATCTATCCTAATTTAGTGTAGCTTTGACTCTCTCTCCCCGTCTCTCTCTTCCTTCTCCCAGTACAGGAACAGGGTGCTCTTGTACTCGCACGTACTTGCCCACCAGGGGGAGCAACAAAGCTCACCAGTGGGGAGTGGACTTGGGATCCATTTAAACCAGGCCAGGACTTCCAGTCTTCTTCTGAGGAACTACAAGAACAGCAGTGCCGGCGGCTGTCACACACTGGCTGCCCATCATGCCATTCCAGCAGAGGCGGTGCTATGCAGAGTGGGCCACAGGCCAAACCTCACCAAGGCTGTGTGAGGCAGAAGACTTGGATTTACGGCCAAAGGGAAGCCAAGCCTAAAACAAAAAAATAGACGGTGCCAAGTGTCTCATGAGGAGGCACTGCAAGGCTGGGGGTGGGTGTCTGGGAGCAAGGTCAGAAACCGAGGCGATCAGCAGCAGGATGCAGGGCCAGAGGTGTAGTTCATGGCCAAGGCTGTGAACAATGAGAGTGTGCGATGTGGCATGGGACAGACCGGAGCTAAAGACCTCTGACACTGGGTCGAGGGAGCTGTGAGGCCAGGAGAGGAATCAGATGTGCCCCCGCCCCTAAGAGTACCTGGCAGCCCATTTTGGTCACAAGACCTGAGTACTGAGGTCTCGCTCACTGCTAAGGAGGCCCTGTGGTGCAGCAGGAGAGAGTCACCTGGATCCCTCACCAGGTCCTGAGCCCACCTCACTGCCTCCATGTCTCCTCCTGACCCGAGCCCGCGTCCTGTCTCTGGCATTGCTGCAGTAGCCCCCCAATTCAACATAGCCCACTAGAGCTCAACACAGCTTCCAGGAGAAGCCTGGAAGTATTGGTCAGACCCTGTCCTCCTCAGCTCGGAGCCCTCCCCCGGCGCCCTGGGCAATGGCCTGCGTGCGACCCTCCCCACATCACCTTGGACCTCCTCCCCTACTCTAGCCACACTGGCCTCCTGGCCGCTCTTCAAACAAGCCAGGCACGCTCCTGCCGTGAGTCCCGTGAACCTGTCCCTCCTTCTGCCAGGACTGCACTGCCTCCAGGCTCCCTCCGCACTCTCCCTTTGCCTGCCTCACATGTCATCTTGTCAGTGAAGCCATCTCTGGCCACCACATTTAGAACTACAAACCCTCTCCCACACTGATACACCCTGTCCCCTTTTATGTAACACTTAACAGTTTGAAACATCCTATATAATTTAGGTGTTAAATTTATCATCACACTTCCCACTGATGAGAAGGCAGGTTTGTCTGTGTTGATCATGCTGGAACCCGAATACCTAAAACAGTACCTGGCTCACGGCAGGTGCTCAACAAATTGTTGTTAAATGACAAACAATCCACCTAACTCTCTGACCTTCCCTCCCAGCACACCCTGTCCTCATAGTCCCAGTCACACCCGATGTTCCAGCCTCATGAGACACAATTTATGTCTGTCTACCTCCATGCTTTTGTTCACAGAGAATCCCTTTTCTTCCCCCTCTTCACCTATTCAAGTCCTCTCCAACCCTCAAAGCCCAGGGGCCAGCACTTCTTCATGAGACCTTCTCAGGCTGGACTTTCCCCCTCACACCTCTATAACTGCTACTTTAAAAATCTATTCTCTAGCACATCACAATTTGAGAGTGGCCTGGTATGACCTCTAGCTCTTGATCAACTCTAATGGGTTCTGGAACTTTCTCACATTGACAAAAGTTTCTGTTCTGGAAACAGCTAGAATCATCTCTCAGATCATATATATTGTATGTATTGAGCTAATTAAAAAAAAACAAAACCAGGCCCTGGATGGTTGGCTCAGTGGTAGAGCATCGGCCTGGCGTGCAGGAGTCCCGGGTTCAATTCCCGGCCAGGGCACACAGGAGAAGCACCCATCTGCTTCTCCCCCCCTCCCCCCCTCCTTCCTTTCTGTCTCTCTCTTCCCCTCCCGCAGCCAAGGCTCCATTGGAGCAAAGTTGGCCCGGGCGCTGAGGATGGCTCTGTGGCCTCTGCCTCAGGAGCTAGAATGGCTCTGGTTGCAACAGAGCAACGTCCCAGATGGGCAGAGCATCGCCCCCTGGTGGGCTTGCCAGGTGGATCCTGGTCGGGTGCATACGGGAGTCTGTCTGACTGCCTTCCCATTTCCAACTTCAGAAAAATACAAAAAAAAAAACCCAACCCAACAAAAAACAAACCAAAAAAAAAAAAATCACAAAGCCAGTTTCTACAGAACAAACTGTAGAGTGCAGTGGTCTCAATAAAGATAATGGGCACTGGCGTGAGGCTGGTCTAGGTCTCAACCCTAGCTCTGCCATTCACTAGCTGTGCAATCATTGGCAAGTCATCTAATTTCTCTGGATCTCAGTTTTCTTGGCTAGAAAACAGGAAAAAGTTAGGAGTCGATGTCGCTAAGCTCTTTTCTAGTTCCCAGATTCTCAGGCCCCACTAGGCCCTTCCTAGTCCTTTTAGGAACCTGGGGCCTTTCAGTCCTTCCTACATGGATAACACTGTCCAGTGGGAGACTCTAACTCCCTGAAAGTATTGTGCATTCCTGGGGGAGTGTGAGCTGGCTCACCAAGCAAAAGCGTAGTCAAATGTGGGGCTCCAATCCCTGCCTCAGCTGAGGGAGCCCGCTTCCTGTCCTAGATGAAGTACAATGGCTGGGTAGCTGCAGCACTCTGGCCACTTAGGGAATTCATGATAGATCTTCTTATAGATTTTTAAAACCAAGTCTCATGAGCATGGAGCCAGGGACAGTAGAGGATAAATTGCGTTAACTTGGTAATGAGCTTCTTTCTCACTGTGCTCTGGAGATAGATGCTCACCTAATCTTCTGACTCTGCATAAGCAATTTGGCTGCCTAATTAGGTTAACCATAATTTCCCCTTTGACACCAGGCTGCTTGATAATTTTGGGGCAACTGTGATTCTGTTTCATTCTTTCTTTTCTAAGTGAATTCCTCAATTTGCCTCTGGAATTGAAGCACGTAGTAAAATCTCACTATTCCCCAGACCCACCATGCCTCTTCATGTATCTAAGCATAAGCATGCGCAATTGCTTCTACTGGGACTGCCTCTTAGATCCCCTGAGCTCAGTGAAATCCTCCTCAGCCTTCAAGCCCAGGTGCATACCGTGAGTGGAATGAAGGAATGAGCCTTTGCACCCTCAGGGCAAATGAATGGCTCCTTTTACTGTCATCCCACAGCTCTTGAAAAAAAAAAATGAATACTAATAGCTAGCATGAATTAAGGACCAGGACAGACACTTCACAAATGTAGTATGGGCTCATGGCAACACTTCAAGGGAGAAAGATGACGTGCTGATATCTTTGTTGTTATTGTGGCAAACCATACATTACCCTTTTAACCATTTTTAAGTGTATAATTCAGTGGCTTTAAGTACATTCACGTTTTTGTGTAACTTTTTCATCATCCCAAACCGAACCTCTGCACCCCTTAAACACTGGCTCCCCCTTTTGCTTTCTCCCAGCCCTTACTCAGCACTGGCAAGTCATTTTAGGAAACTGGGACTTGAGGAGGGGAGGTCACTCACCCCAGATGTCAGAGCTGGGACATGGCACAGTCAGAATCGAGGGCCAGGTGTCCTCACAAACTCTGGAACCACTGTTCTTTCCACTCTGCGACACTGCCTGCGACCCCTCCAGTGACCCCAATTACAGATTGGGTCACAGGCTGTCTGTCATATCACCACCTCCCGGATGCCCATCTAGATCCTCCTTCCTAGAATAATGCTTGGCACACTCAAGGGGCTTGGCTACAGAATGAACCAACAAGGGCCACTGTGCCCACCTGACCGTGTGGGTGAAAACAGAGCTCTCATCGAAACCTTTGCTCTCTAGGAACGTTTATTAAATGCCACCTGTGTGCCTGGCGAGACGCCAGCTTCTCCTCCCTGCCCCCCCAGCAGGCTGGCCCCTCAGTAGGGGAGGCGGGTGGGGGTGGGGGGTGGCTCTGCCTGGTGGCCCTGAAGAGGAAGATTTGTGTTTACATTACCCAGTCAATTCTGTATTTATTCTGGATATTAAGCAGTGACATAAAAGCTGCTGACATTAACCTTCAGGGGCAGAAATTGGCTTTAATGGACCCCATAAAAGTTATTATTGATGGCAGCTGCATGCAACATCACTGTGACCTCAGCAAAAGCCTCCACCGCTATCAATACTGTTGACAATTACTATTGACTAATGCAAGGCCGGGCGCGGGTGGAGGCGGAGTTGAGCTCCTGCGGCTGGAAGTTGCTGGCGATTATGCTTTGTATTCGTATCTGGAAAGGAGTTCTGAGAACTCGGTCACATATTTTTGGTGGCCTCCGTTGAGAGTCCAACACTCTCATTGGTTCAAATGGAGCTGGGCAAAGGGCTCAGATGACAGAATCAGAGAGATCTGAGTTCAAATGTGAGCTTTGCTGACTTGATGACTCACGGGCTGCACACTCCCTGATGGGTCCGTGGACCTTTTTGGATCTTCTGTTCTCACTTCTGGGAGACAGAAATACCATAGTGTTGTCTAGAGGGTTCAAGGCAATCAGTCGCACATGAGCAGTGGCCTGACACACAGTAGGTCCTCAGTATGTCTTTCCTCTAACCCTGAAAAGTGGCCACACTGTGATAGGTTGCTTTCCATGTTCTGATGTTAACATTTGCATTCTCATCACAGAAAAAGGGGGACTGGGACCAGTAAGATGACTGAGAGAAGACTGAAGTGGGGTGTGGGGCAGGGAGGGAGAGGGAGAGAAAGAACCAGGACTGGAGGAGAACCTGGCTTCTGCTCAACCAGATGAGGCCCCTGTGCCCTTCGCCTCCCTGAGCCCACCTTCAGCTGTGAAGTGAGGAGACAACCATGCGAGCAAGAGCACTGTCAACCTCATCAATGGATAAAAGGGAGCCATTCCAACTGGGGGAAAGTGGACAAGCACAGGGTACCCGTGGGGTGTCTGGCTTCGGGGAGTCCAGGTCTGGAAGGGACACAGAGGCCAGGGCTCTCGGCTAGATCCCCATGCCCACCTCCTCTGCCTGCCCATCTTCCCTGAGCACGGTGGGGCTTAGCGTGTGGGGGCCAGTGCAGCAATGGGTAATCAGGAGAGGGTGGACAGCCAGGGGAAGCAGCCATTTCCTTGTCCCCATTATCAAAGGCTAAGGCTCTTCAGACTCATGGCCGATGTCATTGTCACTCAACAGAGTCTTCATTCAGCAGAAATTCGGCTCTCAGGGAATATACAATAAGGTGGGCAGTGTGGACCTCTTTCTGCCATGACTGTATGGAAAAGGGATCATTTGTCATCATGGCAAGAAGTCTTTAAAAGAACAAACAAACCAAGCCTTTTCCTGCAGCGGAAACTATAACTAGGGCCACCAGAGGAAACATTTTAGAGTCATATAGGTCCAAGTTCCAACCCTATCCTGTTAGCTGTGTGACCTACGCAGTTTGCTTAACCTCTCGGTGCTGCAGTTTCCTTATTTTGCGCGGGGGTGGTGGTGGTGGTGGTGGTGGTAATAAAACCTACTTCAAAAAGATGGCAGGGTTAGTAATCATGTGATCATATAGCTAAAGCATTTAGCACTGTGCCCGGGGTCTGAGAATCAGCAGCAGTTACGAACCATTAATGTCATTACCATCTTCCTCTTTTGCACCCTCATCTTAATGTAAACACTTCAGATCACAGACTCCTAGATAGGAAGGGCCTGCAGATCACTCAAGTCAGTTATTCCCCAAAAGTGTTCATTAGAACACCGACCCCAGCGGATGCTCTAGGAATAAAGGGTTCTATGCTCAGCTCAATGAGGGGAATGTTGTATCTAACTTGCCTTGGTAATTTATTCATTAGCATGCACATTAACATATTTTAAAAGCTCTGAAAAGTCCTGCACAAAGAAACTAATTTAAATTCTTTTCACTGAGTTTTCCTATACTATTTGACCACAGAGTAATTTCCCTCCCTCATCTAAGAACTATTAATATTCTCAGAATACAATCAATTCTGATTTCATTTAAACCACTTGTTTTGTAGATGAGGAAACTGAGGTTGGTCCAGAGAAAGTCTCCAATGTACCCAGTGCCACATCCCAGGGTCAGTGATGGAACAGAAGCATCCTGTCTGCTAATCAGACGCCACCTTCTCTGTACAGGCCTCACACATCATGGCAGTGCTCTGGTTCGGTGCGTGGTGACGCTAATCAGACACCACCTTCTCTGTACAGGCCTCACACATCATGGCAGTGCTCTGGTTCGGTGCGTGGTGACGCTAATCAGACACCACCTTCTCTGTACAGGCCTCACACATCATGGCAGTGCTCTGGTTCGGTGCGTGGTGACGCTAATCAGACACCACCTTCTCTGTACAGGCCTCACACATCGTGGCAGTGCTCCGGTTCGGTGCGTGGTGACGACAGGGAGAGGAGGGGCTGCTGGCTTGGCGTGGGCCTTGGTGAGAGGGTGGGTGAGGGCGTGTGGATAGCTCCCGATTGCAGGGTGGGGCATTGCCTTCAGGCGCTGAGCTCATTGGCCCTCTCGGGGGGCTGGTTTGGGGTCAGGGGAGAGTAACACTGCCAAGCCAGTATCCCAGACCTGCTGGTCCCCCACCCCGCGGACAGGTCTTACAGGCCACCTGGGAAATCCTCCAAGCTATCTAGGAGGGGCGGCAAAGTGGAGGTGGAACTCTGCTGCACCTGACTCTTTAAGGATATAAGCTTCCCGCCTGACCAGGACTTCACCTGGTCTTCTGCCCGACCCCCAGTCTGGAATCGTATCCTGTGGAGCCCAGCTGGAATGACATCCTCTTCAGAGATTAATCGGCCTAAACTTTCAACTCTGAAGCAGGAGATAGAAGCCAGTGGGGCCGGTCCCTGGCGTGGCTCCCGCAGTTCTCATCAGACCGCCCACCCCACATCCCCTTTCCGCCTTTGAGGTGGATGCACCAGCAGGCTCCCTCTTTGGACTTCTGAGAAGCAAAAGCCTCCTGCAGGCAGAGGGGCTGTCCCTGGCTTCTGCCACCCTCCCTAAATCTTCACTGCTAGACTCCAGTGGGACCTCCTCAGGCAGACTGGGGTCCACAAAGCTGCCCAGGACTGGCGGGGCACAGAGGCCGAGAGGGAGGGAGACTCCCCCCCCGCCCCCCGCCCCCAGCAGTGAACTGCAGGGCTGCAGCTAACTCAGCCCCTCCGGTCTGACAGCAAGGAGGAACATTCTGAAACCAGACGCCCTTTTCCTCTAGCTCAGGAAGGCGGCCCTGGAAGAAGGGGCTGCAGAGATGAGAGTAGAAGAAGAGTCTAGAACTGCTAGCACTTTCCCAAATCTATGTATATGGGAAAGTTAAAGCAAAACCTCAAGTCTTAAGTTACCCCAACATGACCGTTCTTGTTTCAAAGTCATCCTCTGTTCAACATAGGATACTGGGGTGAAGCAGTCTCCACGGCGATTGCCCAGGACTGCTGAGCATCTGGAGGCTGCAGTCCAGACAAGCTGTGGGGGATGGGCTAGCAGTGTCCCCTGGGCCCTCTGCTCCCTTATACACAGGCCCCTTGGGAGCAATAACCCCACATTATAGGCACCTCCCTCATCCGAAAAGAGCAGAGACCCCATCTCTGTCATGCCACCAACTGGTAGTTATTTCATGTGACTATGCAAGAGGCTCTGACTTTTGACCACTGACGGCAAAGCAATTCTTACCAGCTTCACCAGAGCCCTAAGCAATGAAGCATAAAATCAATGTTGCAATTAAAACCCAGATCGTATAACCCAGGTGCCCGGCACAGGCCAAGCAGACCACTCACCGGTCTCGGTGTTCTCATGTTCGGTGTCGGTGAGCGTGAGGTTGGAGTTGGCCCGGCTGGACAGGCAGGAGCTGCGGCCCGACCGCGTGCTCCGGCCCCACAGCCGCACCGGGTGCTCAGGGGACAGCACGGCGTCAGCCTCCATGTCGGCGTCGGAGCTGGCCCCCACGGAGTAGCCGCAGTGCGGGAGGCCGATGTCTGTGCGGTATAGGGTCCCATGAGGCGGTGTCACCTCCCCCAGCCCCAGCTCACGGAGGCTGAAGTTGGCTCCTGGGAGGAAACGAAGGAGAGCTTGGTTAGGGTGCAGAGGAGGGGTCTCCCTACCGGAAGCGGAGTCCCCCACCCCAGGACTCGCTACTGTCCTATGACCTCGCTGTGCCTTCAGTGGCCATGTCTTTCCTCCATGGGACGGCTCCTTCTTTCCTTTCCCCACCAGCCCCAATCCTTCTACATCTTTTAAAGAAGGGCCAACTCAGATAGCACCTCCTCTGTGAAGTCTCCCCTACTCCTACACCGCGGGTAGAAGTCACTGCTGCTTCCTCTGAGCTGCCTCTGAGAGTCTGTGGTCCCAGACATCTGGCACTCCAATGACAGGGACCTCAGTGGGGCCAGGGACCATGCCTTGCTCCTTCCTAAATGTCTGTGCCTAGAACAAAATCTGGGACTTAGAAGAGCCCAATAAATGTCTGCAAAACTGAATAGAGGGCCTTGGGTCTCCTCTTCCAGTAGGGGTGGGGGCATGGTGCTCGTTAGCAAGGAGGTTAACGTCGTGCAATAATTCCATACTGCCAGATAAGGACCTGATGCCCAAGCCTCCTCATACGCCAGTGCCCACAGCCTCTTCCTTGCCTACTCCAGACCTTTCCCGACAAGCCCCGCCCCCCCAACACAAACACCATGACGAGATAACTTCCCATTTCCTCCCTGTAGCAGTTACTAAAAGGTTAAAGTCAGCAGCCTCAGCACAGCAGGGGCCTCTGGGCTGTTCAGTGGCCAGTAATACATTCTTTCTGGCCAGGGTCTGGGCCAGACCAGATGTTAAATGTTTTGAATATCACTCCTCTGTGTCACAGTCCAGTCTGCTCTCCTCTTTTGCTCTCCTAAGTAGAAGAAAATTCCAAATCGAAGCCTAAATCCTCTCTGTCTGCTTCCCACCCTCACTGCCCAGCACTCTTCCTGCATGCCTGGTCTGCTCCCTCTGATCTCCTGCCCCTGCCCCTGTCCTATCTACCCCGCCCCCACCTTCACCACCCCCATCCCGTATTCCTGCTCCGCTGAGCCAACCCTCTCAAGGGAGGCCAGCCACACATTATGAAGAATGACTGCTACATTAAGTGAAAAATCAAATTTATTTGCAATAAACAGCCCTGGCTGCATTGATTTCCATATGGCTTGCCCTGCGTACCCTCTTAAGCAGCCAGATTCAGTGTCAATACAAGTGAGCTGAGATATCCCAGGCCTGGAGAAACGCACGGTGAGGGCCGACGGTAAGGGCTCAGCCAGCCTGTTCAGCCAGCCCAGCCCAGCCCCTCTCATGTGTTTGTTCAGAAGATTTAGTTCACCAAACACGAGACATCCTCCTGTCTGCTTTAAGTCCTTTTGGCCTCGTTCCTGAGTAGCCCAGGATACAGGTTGACATTCCACCTCACTCAACATTTAGCTGGTCAATCTTGGACTGGTGACATCACCTGGGCCTGTGTTCTTGTTTATAAAATGGGGTGATAATCTTTTTGAGGATCCAGGAAGGTAATGGGAGGGAGAGTACTTCATACATTACAATGCCCATGCCTGCCTATGAGATGGGAATGTTTCTTGTCTGTTATTTACAAAGACAAAAAGGGGCTCTTTCTGCAGCCTCATGTGCTCGGATGGCATCCGGGCCAAGCTGGACCTGGCAGGGCTTACTGCGCTCTCTCAACTACGGACAGGATGGAGCTGGGGAACAACTCTGATACCATTTTGTCCCTTCCCCTTATGGAGACCGGAGATGACAGTTGGTAGTAGGCAGTATTTTATGAAGCATCTGCTCTGAGCCAGTACTGTGTCAAATACTTTATTGAGAATCATTCATTCTGACCACCCTCGTGTTAGGAGGCGTCATACTATCCCATTGCCCAGGGGAAGACACTGAGAGAAGGAACAGTGGCAGAACCAGAATTCAAATCCAGGTCTGTCTGATGCCGGAGTTTGAGCTCTAACCCACAAGCTGGGAGAGAGCAGAAGACCCCTCCTCTTTTAAGCCTGAGGGGCAGCCTTCCTGTGGATCCAGGCCTACTGTGGGCTGTCAGGCTTTTATGGTGTGTGTGTGTGTGTGTGTGTGTGTGTGTGTGTGTGTGTGTGTGAATATGCACATCTCTTTTTACCTCTATGATCTTGGGCAAATGAGTCAGCTTGGTGTTGTAAGGATTAAATAACAATGTCGAGGTGTATATAAACTACACAGCATTGTGTCTGGCTAGCCCTACCTGTAGAAGGGGAGTGGGCAGGGCATACCATGGAGGACTGCTTGAACACTCAGGGACTGGGAGGGGCTCGCCAGGCATCAACGAAGGCTCAAGGCTCTGCAGGCTGAAGAGAGGAATCACAGAGGCACTGGGACACAAGCATTTTCCATGGCAGGTATGGAAACAACGAGCAGTCCATTGGGTCTGCAGCACGGGTGGTGAGATGGAGAGTCAGGGGATAAAACAGTGCAAAAAGACAAACGAATATCGAAAAGCCCTAGTAAGCCAGGTTAGGGAGCTCAGGCTAAGAGCAATGGGGAGTCCTTTTCAACTTCACTTCAGCTGCTGTGCAGAATATAGTCCATCGGGGGGCAGCACTGGGCAAAGAGGAGTTGGGGTGAACCTTCCCAGAGAGATGACAATGGCCTGGACTGGACCAGTGGCAGAGGGGATGAAGAAGAGAGACAGATTTTAAGGTATTCTGGAGTAGGAAGGATAGACTCTAGTGACTGCTATGTGTAGGAAATGAAGGAGTGGGAGTCAGCTGCCAGGAAAGTCCCCAAATTACTAAGTTTTCAGGTCTGTCTCAGCTTCCTCTCAAGATCAGGGCAGTGCTTGACAGAAAAAGCTGTTCAGGTGTGTCCCTAGAATGAATAAATATATAAAAAAATAAGAAAACTAGTAAATAAGACTCACTCAATTCTTTGGTGTTATCAAACTTATCACTTAAACATGTCATCTCATTAGTCCTCATAGTGATTCCGAGCAGTAGGGAGAGACTACTCATGCCCATAGGACAGGTGAGGGCTGAGGCTTAGCGGAGAGTCTGGGCTCTGAGCTCAATGCCAGGCAGTCTGACAGGACAGGCACCCAGCTTGTCATCACCTCATGATGCCTACGAAGCGGGTGAGCATGAAAATGAATGAACTAAGAATGAACTACAGGGCAGGTGCCAAAATAGCAGGCTTGGTGTTGCCGTTGCACCCTCGCTTGCCTTTCTGGTCCCAGGGCCCACGCCCGGGGGCACACCTGTTCACACACCTGCGCACACACCTGCCCCAGCTCTGTGCCCAGGCCCACCCTCACCTGCGCGGCTGAACTCCTCCACCTCCTGCGGCACCATGTCCTTGATGCGGCTGCCGTAAGCTAGGCGGGCATCCTGGTCGTAGGCCTTCAGGGTCTCGCTGGAGCTGTAGGACTTCTGTGGGGCCTTGCCCTCCTCGCTGTCCGCGGACGAGCTGGTGTAGCGGCGTTCGGCGTCGCGGCGCCGGGTCAGCGAGCGGTATGGCTTCCTCTCCTTCACGTCCATGGCCTCGGGCCTGCACTCCTCCACATCCACGAACAGGGTCCTGGCTGCACTTAGGGCTGAGCGGTCTGGAGCCAGGAAACCAAAGAACAGGCAGCGTGAGCATGGGCCCAGGAGACAAAGACAATAGCCTGGTCCGTCCTGGACCTCGGTTCACCCTGCAATGTTGTGAAGAGCCTGGAGCTTGGAGAGGTGGGGTCATGGCTCCAAGGCCACACAGCCAAAAGTACCAGGAGCTTTGCCCCCAGAGTCTCTAATGATGAATCCTGTCTCTTTCTGCTCTTCCGCCTTTCCACCATGAAGATGCCTCAGCCTGTCCTCCAGCAGTCTGGGTCAAGAGGGCTAAGGAAGGCCAGAGGGCACTGGTTTTCCCAATCCCCCTAAAATAGGAATGACTTGTTTGTACTATCACTTACGCAGCTGCTACGGGGCCTGACACAGAACAGTGGTTTGTTAAGAATTTGTAAAATGAATGACTATACTCAGACACTGGGGTAAAGCACTTTGCATATATTATCTCATTAAATAAAATAAGCCAAGGTATAAACAATCAATCCACACTATCACCACCAGATAATTACTTGCTTATTATTTGTCTTCTTCCACTAATACAAAAGCTTCTGAGAGCAAGGGCTTGACCTGTTGTTTTGCTCACTCCTGATCTAGCATGAATCCTGGCACACCTAATACACATTTGTTTAAGTAACTGGCCATTCAATCCCCATCTTACAGTTGAGAAAACAGTAAGTAACAAAGGCAGAACCTGAACCCAGGTCTGCTTGGCTCTGACGCTTAAGATTTTCCTGTTCTGTTATGTCCCTTTGAGTCCCCTTCCTCTCACTCTTACCACACAAAAGTGTCCTTCTAGCTGGGCTATCTCTGACTGCCACGCAGACCAGAGAGAAGACTTCCTCACCTTCAGACTCGCCACCTTATCAGTGGCACCATCAGCACCTGGGGAGGTGACAGTACCTGCTCCATATGTCTGGCTGTTGCCAGGATGTCTGATTGGTGGAAAAGCTCCTAATCTTGCAGTCTCCTTTTTTCCCCATTTTGACCTTTTTGCTGACACCCCAGGATTTTTTAAAGTACCCTCTTTCTTCTTCCAAATGTTTTCTTTTTATTTATTTATTTATTTATTATTCATTTTTAGAGAGGGAGAGGGAGAGACAGAGAGAGAGGAGAGACAGAGGGAGAGAAGGGGGGAGGAGCTGGAAGCATCAACTCCCATATGTGCCTTGACCAGGCAAGCCCAGGGTTTCGAACCGGCGACCTCAGCATTTCCAGGTTGACGCTTTATCCACTGCGCCACCACAGGTCAGGCTCCAAATGTTTTCTTTTGGCTCTGGAGTAGCAAACATAGCCAGAAGGTCAGCACAGAAAGAAAATAGAATACCCTGCACAAAGTATAATGAGAACGTTTAGGTTTTTTGACACATACAACCTTCTCAGTTCTCTCTTTCATTGTTCCACTTCTCAGAGCAACATGGGAATACAAAACATTCCACTGTGTAACTGTTCTGTTAGGGAAACCACAGAGTGCGAGCTGTGATCTGCAGTGCTGCCATGGGATCTGTGTGGGGGCCAGGCTTCTGACAGGGGGGGGGGAGGGCCCATCCAAGAGGGCAGTGGCCTCCCAGCGCCTGTCAATGCTGTGATGCAGGAGTGCAGAGTATCTTGTGAAATTTTTGTGTGTGTGACAGAGACAGAGAGAGAGAGAGAGACAGACAGACAGACAGGAAGGGAGATAAGAAGCATCAATTCTTCACTGCGGCACCTTAGTTGTTCATTGATTGCTTTCTCATATGTGCCTTGACCGGGGGCTACAACAGACCAAGTGACCCCTTGCTCAAGCCAGCAACCTTGGGTTCAAGCTGGTGAGCCTTGCTCAAACCAGATGAGCTCGTGCTCAAGCAGGCAACCTTGGATCCTCTGCATCCCAGTCTGACACTCTATCCACTGTGCCACTGCCTGGTCAGGCTGTTTTATGAATTTTTAAGATATGCTGAAAATTTGGACTTGGATATAAAACGTATGATTTTTAAATGCTATCCATTATTGTTTTTTTTGAAATTTCAAAATACTTTGCGGCTAATCATTGCAAAGGCCAATAACGGAGGGTTAGTGATTTCTAAGTTCTGCTTTTAATCATGGACATCTGAGCCAGCCCTTTGGCCTGAAGACACTCTCTTCCCTCCCAAGACCCCAAAGGCTGTCTCCTAGGCAGGTCTTACCTTGGCTCTGATGCAAACTCTGTCCTTGTTAAAGAGCTGGCTAGATCCACTAGGGGATGTCTGAGGTTACTGCTCGGTGTTTTGAGATGTATCATAGGTCCCAAGTGTCTACTATAGAATTTCTTCTACATGTTCTCCATGATTTTAGAAGAAGGCAAACATATATGATTTTATTGGTGCCTCATAATAACCATGAAGCATATGAGGCAATGATTCTCACCCCCATTTTATACATGGGGCAACAGTGACCCAGAGCCATAGAGTCTCCTGCCCAATGCCACATGGTGAGTTAATGGCAAAGTCAGAATTACTAAACAGACCACAGTGCCTTAGGGTTGTAACTAGAGCCAGTCAACATGGGAAGGTCACACTTTTGGGACCCAATACTTAAAGTACCCCTGGAAACTAGTGCTGAGACAGGAGTATGACCTAGGATACACAGAAATCACATCATCTTACTGGGGCCCGAAGACAGAGCTCTGAGCTCTTGACTTGGACTAACCAGACGATGGTCCTCTGAGGGCCTGAGGGGAGGGCACAGGGAAGGCGGGGATCATACCTTCTGCTCCAGCGCCTATAAAACCTTTCTGATTGCAATCTCTAATTTGAAAAGTATCCCACATTGTGACCTGAAATACACACTTATGTATGTAAGTGTGTGGGTTTAAATATATAAAATGGAAATAAGATTCACAACACCAAAGTTACTGAAGGATGAGCAATGAATGCACTCTGATATTTCCTATTTCATTCTCTTTCACTTTAAAAAAACATGCTGATTATAAATCCCAGCATTGATATCATGACCCAATAATAGCTTTTGACCCAAAGCACTGCTCTGGTCTTATTTGGATGAAAATTTATGGTGTCTGCTGTTTAGTTCCTGCGACCTCTGACCCTTTACCTTCAACCCATCCTCCTGAGCGACAATGAGGGTGATAATAATAATGACTAAGCACTCAAGTCATGTTAGTCATTATTAATAGGAGTCACTAATTATTAATATTAATAATGGTATTAATAACCAATATAATAATAGTAGTAGCTGTTACTTATTGAGTACTTACTTTTACTAATACTATGTGGTAACAGTTTAATCCTCACTTCAATCCAGTGACATAGGTACTATGATTGCAAATCACAGATGAGGAATTGCGAGGTGAAGTGTCCTGCCCAAGGTGACACAGCTTGTGAGTGGTGGAGCCACAGTTCTGGCCCCGGTGGTTGAACTTGGCACATGGATATAGCCGCTGGGATGCATTGCCTTTACGTGCTGTGCCAGATGAACCTCCTGAGCCCAGGTCATGAAACTGCCCTGCTGATGCGCACTAACAGCCCTGCAGAGCCTTCAGGGTGAGTTCCAGTTTCATGATCAGAAAGCTGTTTGATTTCTGGCCTGGCTTACTTCTACCTCACTGAGCCACTTTCTGGACATTCATTCTGTGATCTCTCCACCTTTCTGCATGCTGCTGCATCACAGAATATCCCCTTAACTAGACGTCTGCCTCTCCCGTTGACAGCAGTCCTTGACGGCAGTCCTGGCATCCACAGGACTCAGGAAGTGTCTGCTGGGTAAGTAAACACGTGAACTTCTTTTCTTCTTAACAATGTTAAGTAATATGAAATTTTCAATTTTCAGTAAATACGTATCAGATACATCTAAGATGAAATGAAATGCATTGCTTAGATATTTTTCTTTATTTTAATTTAAAAGGCAGCCTGGGTTTGAAGTATATGCCCCCCACTTAGCAGCTGTGTGACCTAGGACAAATTATTTAACCACTCTGTGCTTTGGTTTCCTCCTCTGTAAAGTAGTACCAACCTGTTGGGGTTTTTCTGAGGATTAAATGAATTAACACATGCCCTGGGACATATGGTGTCTGATACATACTGGGGCTGATTACATGCTAGCTGTTATTATCATCAGGAAAAGACCCCACATTTTATTTTTCAAAGGCATACTTGGTCACTTTTTAAATTTGGTTTTTAAATTGAACTGATTGGGGTACAGGTTTTAGGTGTGTAACTCAACAAACCAGCATCGGCACACTGCACTGTGTGCCCATCACCCCGAGCAAACTCTCTCACATCCCTATTGTCCTCCCTTTTGCCCACCTTCACCTGCCCCTCACCACCTGGCCTCTGGCTAGTACCACACTGTTGTCTATGTCTATGTGTTAATGCACACGTGTATACAAATCTACATATACATGTATGTGCACACACATGTGCACACATATATAGGTATGCATGCACACATACACATGCATGTATGTGTACACATACATATGTACATATACATGTATGTGTGTATTTATATGTATATACATATGCACGCACGCACACACACACACTTTTTTTTCCTTAATCCTAAAAGGCACACTTTATAAGTCTCCAGCTAGGTGTCAGCTATAATTGGAAAAGGAACATCCCCTCAGAAACATATGTTAATAAGCTGAGACACGTTTTAGGCTGTTTAATTGGTGAATGACTGTCTTCTTATCAGTGTGTGCCTGTTGACCGAAGACATTGGCTTCCAGGCACAGACTCAGTAACTACAAATGGTTACTCACAAAGCAGAGGCAGGGAGCACCTTTGCCTCGCTTCCGTTCCCTTTTATTTTTCCTCACTTTAGACTTAATAAAGTAATTCAGTAAATATTCACTTTTTTGGAACAGATGGGAAGTTGGTCATGGTTCACACTCAGCCTGGCCTCTATTAGAGATAAAGAAGCGGTTGGGGTGTGAGACCTGACGGTGGAGAAAGCTCCCGGAGCGAGGTCTGCAGTGCAGTGATGCTGAGACCGGGCAGGAGGTGGGGAGGGGAGGGCTCTGGGGAAGGGTGCCTCGCTCAGACCCTGGGGCTTCACCACCACCACCACCCGCCCTGCCCATGGCTGGGGACAGAGCTCGAGCTCACATTTGTTTACACATGTCAGTCCCTCCCTACCCTGCTGAGCAGCGACTGCCTACTGGCCCTAAATCCATTAGTCCGACCCTCCCTAATTCCCCCTCCACTTCCTCTCACAGCCCACAGAACAACCTACTATCCGAAACTGCCTTTCTCCCAGACCCACACTCTATTTCTGTCACGCAGAGCTGCCTGCCAGTTCTCAGACAGCCCGACCTGAGCCTCTGCCTGTGCTGTTGACTGGGTTCACCCAAGGGAGGCACCTGGGGGCGGGAGGGTGTGGGAGAGAGCGCAGGGTGATGCTTCCCTGCTCTCTGCCTGCTTTGTAGTCAGTGGCCCTCTCCATCTCCCCCCGGGTGGCCCCTCTTCCAGGCCTCCAGCTCTTACTGGGCTCTGCGAACATCCTTTCCTGTCCTCCCCTGTCCAGGCCCAGGAATATCCCAGTTTCCTGCTGCCGAAAGACCCTGGGAGTCTCACCATCCTGATCGGCTACCTTCACCTGCCCACACCTGTGTCTCTTTATTAAAGTCTGTTCATTTAAACCATCTGGGCTGAGTTCTGTATCCTGCGGGGGTCCTGACCTATGGTGCAGCTTCACCTCTCGCTCTCCGGTTCACTATCAGTAATTATTGTTATCATCACCATGAAACTAATAACACCAACAGCTATCATTTACTCAGTGTGTGCCATAGGCCAGGTGCTTGGCAGAATGCTTTTTGGATAGTCTGTGTATTGGTCCCATGTTACAGATGAAGAACCTAAAGCGTAAAGAAGTTAAATAACTGTCTTAAAACCACACAGGCAGAGACTGAGTCAAAAGCTGGATCCAAGCGCTGGCTGTGTAGCTGGGTCAGAGCATCGTCCTGATCCTCTGACCAAAGTTGTGGGTTTGATCCCTAGTCACACACAAGAATCAACCAACAATTGCATAAATAAATGGACCAACAAATTGATGTCTGTCTCTCTCTCTCTAAAATCAGTCAGTAAATTAAAAGAGCTGTATCCATCCATTGCCACATCTTTTTTCCTAAAACCCTCTGCCATGCACAGCAATAGTCAAAATGAGCTCAGGTTAGGAGATGGTCTGCTCCAGATGCTTTCTGGCTGTGTGACTCCGGGCAAGCCCCTTATCCCAGGACGCCGGGTTTGTAGGATGCTTTGTGAATCGTAATATACCTGATCCCTGTAGGCATACGGGATAGGAGAATTATTACTATCAATGCCATCATCACCATCTTTATTACTTTGCTGTTGTTTTTAACTAACAAATCATGTAACTGCTTTAAACACAGAGTAACTCAAGCGATCGAGTATGTTCTGAGAAACTGGGTACAAACACACAGCAGAAGGACATGACCAGCAGCTCAGTCACTGCAGGCCTCAGGCTGAGTGAGCATGAAGGGTCGGACAGGGGTCTAGCTGAGGTTTACAACCAAGACAAAGGGCATGTGGCCCTGTGGGATGGTGCTGGCCGAGGCTACATGTGCATGATGTGTAGGACTCAGGCCTGCTCTCAGGGGTGGCTTGCTGAAACCCTTCTCCGGGTAAAGCCCGAGTGCCACAAAGGAGCCTGCAGAGAGGAGTTTGTTTCCACAACCTGTTACAGACCAGTCTCATGCTGGGCACTGGGCTGGACACCAGCCTTTTAGGGACAGCTCACCTTCTCTTTGGGTGTCTGCCACAGGGAACAAGGACGAGAGCTTTGATCAAGCATGAACTGCATGCAGTTTGACGTGCTTTCCAAACCTGACGTGGGGCTCAGCTTGGTCTGTCTACGGGGAAGGAGCGTGGCCCCGGGATGAGAGAAAGGAAGAAACATATACGCCCTGAGCTCTGTTTTTCACGTGACCTCACCTCCCCACGAGAACCTAAGTTATTTCTCATGTTGACTGATTAGGGTCACACCACCAGTAAGAGACAGCACTGGGACCTGAACCCAGTGACTCTAAAATCCACATTTTGGGTTTTATTTTTTTTCACTGGAGCTAGGCTTGAATGGATCTGGAAGGCTCGAACAGGCGTGTGAGTGTGGGGTGGCCTGAGAGAAAGAGTAGTGACATGGTCAGGGCATCATCTCAGAAAGCAAAGGAGGCAACACAATAAAGGAACAGAGCGTCAAATACCTATCCTGTGCCGGGTACTTTGTACGGATTATTCCTAATCCCTCCAACAACTGTGCAGATAGAGAGTGTCCTCTTATTTTATATATTCTCTTATTTACTCTTACATTACAAATGAAATAACAAGCTCAAGGAGACGGTGACTTATTCTAGATCACATGTCAGGGTCTGGATGGAACCAGAGAAAATGTTTAAACCTGAAGAAAAGTATTCCACACCTAGCACCGTAGGTTAATTCATTTGGTAAATAATTGCCAGAAACCTTTTCTGTCCTAAGCGTTGAGAAAGATGGATGGAGGTGACACCCTAAGGCTCTCTTGTTCCCCCTCCTCCCTTTCTTCTGCCTCCCCTCCTCCCCACAAGAGAGCCACCTTCCCTGGTGCTCCCAGTCTGTGTGAGGCCTCAGGGGACAAGACCAACGAGCTGGCTACTCCTTGGAGGAGGACAGTGGGTGAGTCAAACAGGGAGAGAGGCGGGAGAAGGTCACCACAGGTCTCTGAGGCAGGCCCGGTGGGCCAGAGGTGAGGAGACAAGCAGGGGCCACTGCCCAGAGAAACCATGACCAAAAGGTGTCAGATTAAGGTGATCTAGGCTAGGCAGTTTTGAGGTAAGAAGAGAAAAGAAGTCTAACTCTATGGCCCTTCCAACTTCTCGGACCTACAGTAAAAAGACATTTAGTTCACAATCGAGTACACACAGAAATCTACAAATTTCTAACTAAAACACAAATTTCAAAAACCGTGCCTAACATTTCCTCAAGAGTGAAATCTGATATTTTCTATTTTACTCTATTCTACTAAAATGGGATTATGGATGGGTTGCCAACCTACAGTTTGGAAACACTTCAGTGGGTGACAGCAGGGATGAAATTTGGAGGTGTGAGAGAACGTGGCAACAGACAGGCCCAGTTATTCCTGAAGTCCAGCCTCCACGGAGGGCAAGGGGTTCAAGATCAAGCTGGAGAGGTGAGGAGTGAGCAGCCTAGTACAATAGAAAGAAAGGAATTTCCATGAATGATTAGAATATAAGTGGACAAAAACATGCAAACGTGCATGTGGCAGAAAGCCTTGATCTTGAGACCCCTGGGGGGAGTGTCGTCCAGCTGTTTCTCAGGGTGCTGGTGGGCGGGGGCGGCACTGCTGGGGTGGGCAGGATCTGGCCTAGAGGAACGGTAATGGTGTGGGACTGATGGAGAGGAGGGGAGATGCGGAAACAAAGCTTTTCATGTGTGGGGAGAAACTCAAGGAGTTAATGTGGGCCCTATGCTTGGGCTCCAGCAATATTTGAGGGGCAGCGGCCTAGAACATTCTCAGGGAGACTTTGTCAGATGCACAGCACTGCTGAGGCACCTCGGCCCCTGCCAAAGCCCTCCCGGAAAACGGGGGCTGTTACCACCCTGGGTTTTCTGGAAATCTTAGAAACAGAAGTTTTCCTTAACATAAGCAGACAGTGATATTTTTAGTTCTTTGTGTGTCAGAAAGGGCCCATAAATATTTCAGAGCATATATAGAACACACATGCTCTGTATGTGTTCTATATAAGCCCTGGGAAGTGTGTGTGTGTGTGTGTGTGTGTAAAATTGTAATACATTTTTTCTTGCCTTAGACCTTCAAAGTATAGTCTTGCTTGCAAGTCTTCTATCAATATTTTAGACTCCTGTGTGATATGACGGTGGATGCCAGGGGGGAGGGGGCACCTGTTCTATGTCAGGTACTGTGTTGGGCATGCACACCAGAAAAAGTAGGCATCGTTATACCCACTTTACAGACTTGGAAACTGAGCTTCAGAGTAACAAAGTGATGCTCAAGGTCATACAATATGCCGACACTGGGATCTGGAAGATCTGGCTTCCGAGTCTGTACCCCCTGTTATACACATCTCTGTCCCTGTCACTGTAGGGAAATCCTTGCCCTTTTAAACAGTGAGACAGTAGTTATACTAATGGTGGCTTGTGGCAAAGTCTTTACACGCATCACCTCATTTAATCCTCACCACACCCCTAAACCATCTGCATTTTATAGACGATGAAGCCCAGGAGCTAAAGAGGTTAAGTACCTTGCCCACACGGCCACAGCAAGGCAGTGGCAGGGCCTGGGTCTGCACGACCCCAGGCTCATGCTCTTCACCAGAACCTAAATGCTTCCCACCCAGGTCATTCCTTATTCTAATTTGCTTAAATGTTCAATGTGTTCTTTCACTTTGTTTTGTTAGCAGCATTAATTCCTCTGACAGAGCGTGTTAGCACCTGGCCGGCCTTCTGGGAGGAGGGTCTTCCCCGCTGCTTCTCCACAGGAGCCCTGCTCAGAGAGGTCTCACTGGGGCCAGGCAAGGGCTTTCTCGGGATCGTGGCAAAGTGTGGCTGTGTGCCCAGGCTGGCTGTGGGGACCTCCGTAATCAGCGGCTGGCAGGCAGGTGACAGATGGTGCTACTGCCCACAGGAGCCATCTTGCCCTTCTGCTGGAGGGCTTGTCACAAGCCAGGTTTCGAAGGGCAGGCGGTTGCTTGTATGGTCTCGCTCCTCTGATTCCAAGCCAGGGAGCCCTCGCCAGAGCTGCCCTGACCCCTCACAGGGCTGAGCACGCATGGGACCAGGGACACAGCAGGCCCTCAGCCAACAGGAGGTACACGAGGTCTGTGGTTTCCTGCGTCTATATGCTTTCCCTCTCAAAGCGACCTATCCGCCATTGATGCCCCTTTACAAATGGTAGCAGCTTAATGTCAGAAAATGTTTTTATTGGCCCTGGCCAGTTGGCTCAGTGGTAGAGTGTCAGCCCAGTGTGTGGAAGTCCCGGGTTCGATTCCCAGCCAGGGCACACAGGAGAAGTGCCCATCTGCTTCTCCACCCTTCCCCCTCTCCTTCCTCTCTGTCTCTCTCTTCCCCTCCCACAGTCAAGGCTCCATGGGATCAAAATTGTCCCGGGCACTGAGGATGGCTCCATGGCTACCGCCTCAGGAGCTAGAATGTTTCCAGTTGCAGCAGAGCAATGCCCCAGAGGGACCAAGTGTCGCCCCCTGGTGGGCATGCTGGGTGGATCCCAGTCGGGTACATGTAGGCACGGAGGGAAAAAAAAAATAAAGAAAGTGTGTTTATTATTGTATGACTGAAAGTACCATCAAAGGTCAGCTGGTTCATACATCATGATATTTGAACCCCCTTGGTCCCATTCATACTGTTGGTCACACCATAGCTAAAGCTGGGGACTTTACTACCTCCAGGGACAGCTCTGACTGTACTTCCTGGCATGGAAACCTGCCTCCTTCTAGCTCCCTCTGTAGGGTCAGCTGTACTGCTTGGGGTCTCAGAAGATAAGTCCAATGGCTGTGCCCTGGCAATAGCTCTTCAAGACTAAAGATGGGCCAGTCTGTGTGTCCCTGAGTCTCCTCATCAGACTGACCATCACTCCTCCAGTGTTCCAGTCTCACCTTTCCACTGACCCTCCCATGGCCCCTCTTGCTCCCTCTTTCCTGTCTAATAAGGCTCTGTAGGATCCTGAGGTTTGAGGACAATGGGGCTGGACCAGATGCAATCAGAGGGACAGACACATCTACAGGTGACTGCAGCACAGTGTACACAAAGGAGCAACGGACAGTCTGGGAACAGAGAGGGTAGACCGGCTTGGGTGGGCAGCAGAGGCTCCCTGAAGGAGGTGACACCTGAGCTGAGGCTGAAAGGCTGAGCGGGAGTTAGCCAGGGGACAGGGAGAGAGGGGTGTTCACACACATCCACATGCCTCTCTCCTGGGGTTGGCTGGAACCACTGGGAACCTCCTGGTGCAGTAGAAATATCCTCCATGCACTTCTCTTCGGCACCCAACACAGTGTTCCCACAGGGCAGCCCAGCCCCACGTGGCTGTCTGGGAAGCATACCTATGCAGGCTTCTGGGTGATCTAGCTCTCTGCTGGGGCTGAGTTTCTCCATGAACACAACCTTGAGCAGTGGTGTTCTGCTCCAGTCCCCAGTGAAAGGGACCCCCTTTCTTCTCCCTAGAAAACCCATTCCAGGGTCAAGCCCAAAGCCCAGGCTGTAAGAGTGCCTATTCTTTGTAAAAAGTGTACAAAGGCCCCACACAGATTTCTGATTTTCTATGGGCTTATTCTGGGACTATATTATGAGATAATCAGAGGGAGAGGAGAGATAGTTGGGCTGATTAATCGCACATTCCCTACTGTGTCCAAGGCTTAATCTGCAATTACTGGGGCTCCTGCATTAAAGCCTCTACACTGCGAGGGGTGAAGGGTGAGAAGGGAGCACCCGCGGGCACAGCCAGGGCCAAAGAGAGCTAGGCCTTACTTTGGAGGCTCTGTAAATGGTGAGGCTCCTAATTGTAACACTAACTCCCTCGAGCCACATGAGCCCCCCAGATTTGTGAAGGTAGCAGCTGCTTTGTGCCCTTGCAGAACAGCACAGGGTTGTATTTGTAGGGAGGCAGGAGCTGAGGCTTGGGAGGCTGTGAGGCTTGGAGCTGAGGCTTGGGAGGCTGTGACTGTGATGGCCACATGGCAAGGGCAGCCCCCAGAGCCAGCAGCCTCATGGTGCTTCTTTCACGGCCTCTGTTTTCTCTCCTGCAATATGGGGTGGCATGGGGTCAGGGGGTCGTGTGTAATCTATGCCTGGGGACTGCCTTGATATCCCCAACACACACACACACACACACACACACACACACACACACGATTAAAAGTACTGTCAGGAAGCATTTCTGTAAGATGCAATGACTCCTAAGCACCTCGGGAGGTGCAGAGGGGTCCTGACAGCAGACAAAGCTGGTTCACCAAGGTGTCCCCAAAAAGGTGTCCAGGAGGAAGACCAGGGAAGGCGCAGAGACTCTGGCAGACTTTCACTTAGACTGCTGTGTACTCAAGCCTCAAAGAAGTAGAGAAAAGGACTCATAATGATGGGAAAACCCTAATTGCCTGAAACTGCCACCATTTCCAATAATTAAAGGCAGACTTAATAGATATTAGGGCCCTCTTTCCAGCAGCTGGGTGGTCAGGCGATTTTTATTTCAATAACGAGCTGCTATAAGTTGCAGAGAACTGGAGACAGATAAAGGCAGGGCCGCTCTCTCACGGAGCTAATTGTGCCCAGGGTTCTACATGCCTAATCAAGCCTTGCTCTGCTCCCAACTCTTTCATCCAAGGCCTCAAAGGACTTCGCCATCGGTAATTAAGTCTCCTAAGTGCCGTAAAGAAAGTGATTCTCCTTGGCAGTCTGATAAAAGGAGAGGCTGCTGGGGTGGAGGTGGGGCCAGCAGCCACGTGACTGGCCGCCAAGATGGGAACAGAGAGTGAGGAGCTGGCCCAGCCGCTGAGACTGAGCCCTCTCAGGCCTTTGGCCTCTGTGCCTCATCCCTCTAGCAGGACAGCTGTGGGTCTTGTGACTTTTCTGGCCACCTCCTGTTGAGTCTGGTTCAACCTGCCCCAAACTGGAAACAGTTGGATGACAAAGTCTTTCTAAACTTCTCAACCTAGACAGTTCCTGGGGGACATAATCGTTAGACACACCAATACAGACAGAGGTAATTCACATACCACTCTCCAGATTCTAAGAGTTAGCTGGGAACGTAAAGGACATCGTCACTCAAGCCTCACCTGACAATGGGATTCCCTTGTGAGTCTGCACAGGTGCCAGCCGGCCTTGGCTCGATCTCCATCTACTCCTAACATACTTCATCCTCTAAGCCTGGCCTTAGACAGTTCGCCCTGCCCATGGGCTTGACTTGGCTTCCTTCAAAAGCCTTCCCACTAGCCCTAACTCTGCTTTCAAACCTCACAAACACACCTCCTTTCTCCTCCCCAGAACAAAATCTTTGCTCCCCTGGCTCTAGGAAATGGTGAGGTTAGCGGTAAACACAAGCTTGGCATTAAAAGCACAACCCCAAAAGGAGAATAATCTATAGAACGGACCTCACCAAAGTTCACACTTGCACTCTGTGAAAGAACCTGAAGAAGATGAAAAGACAAGCGACAGAGTGGGAGAAAATA
This sequence comes from Saccopteryx bilineata, assembly GCF_036850765.1. Taxonomy (NCBI): domain Eukaryota; kingdom Metazoa; phylum Chordata; class Mammalia; order Chiroptera; family Emballonuridae; genus Saccopteryx; species Saccopteryx bilineata. Next base: position 341,746,418 of record NC_089490.1, on the reverse strand, counting down.
TTTGCAAACCCAGAGGTTTTCAACCAGGGTGTTGCAAGAATATTTAAAACATGCAAAACTTGACTATTTAGTCAGAGGCACTGACCTCTTTTCCATTCCCTTAAACTGTCAAATAAAAAAATGACAACAGCCAACACAACAATAGCCATCCTGTGTGAATGAATCAAAATTATACCTACTTTTTTTGTCAGATTGTCAACAAATGCATTTTTTAGTGTGCTGCGGAACTTTAGTAATTAGTTTATGTGTGCCATAAGATAAAAAAGGTTGAAATCACTGATCCAAAGTATATAAAGAGCTCTCAAAACTCAACAGTAAAAAAAAAAAAAAAAAAAAAAGCCCAGACAATCCGATTAGAAAATGGCCAAGAGATACAAGCAGACATTTCGCTCCTGAGGATGTACAGATGGCAAATAAGCACATGAAAAACATCACTGATCATTGGGGAAATGCAAATGAAAGCCAGAATGGGGTGGGGGGGGTACCAATGGAAACCACAATATCACCACACACTTATCCCAACGGCTGAAATAAAGAATAGCGGTAACTCCACATGCTTGCAAGGATGCAGAGAAACGGAATCACCCGTACACTTCTGATAGGAATATAAAATAGCTCGGCCTCTCTGGAAAGCTGTGGCAGTTTCCTATAAATTTAAACATGCAATTACTGTACAGCCTAGCAATTGCATTCTTGGCATTTATCCCTCAGAAATGAAAATTTATGTTTGCACAAAAACCTGTACAATGTTCATAGAAGCTTTATTGCTAATAGCTGAGAACTGGAAACAGACCAGCTGTCCTTCAGCAGGTGAATGGTTAAGTAAATGGTGGAATGCCATGGAATACTATTCAATAATAAAAAGAAATGAATTAATAATACAAATGACTCTCCGGGGAATTGTACCGAGTCAAAAAAAGCCAATTGCAAAAGGTCACATACTCTATGAATCCATTTATATACCAGTTTTGAAATGACAAAGTTTCAGAAAAGGAGAACAGATTAGTCATTGCTAATGGGACAGAGGTGAGAAGGAGGGGGCGTGCCAATGAAAGGGCAGGGGGGGCACTCATGGTGAAGGAGAGAGTTACTATCTTCACTGGATACACTAAGCTGCAGGTGATAAAATAGTATAGAGGTAAACACACCCACATTAAGTACGAGTAAAACCGGGGAAATGGGAATCAAAGGACTGGTGTTTATCAATGCTCCTATCTTGATTGTAACTGCTCCTTTACTGTGGTTTTTCAAAACGCTACTAATGGGGAAAGAGGGGCAAAGGCAGCCAGGAGAGCTCTGTATTATTTTTTTACAACTGCATGGGAACTATGATGATCTCAATAAAAGTGTCAATTGAGAAAACAGGTTTTTGAGTTAGGCAGATTTGGGTTTGAACCTTGAACATAGCATGTATATTCAGTGTGACTTTGGACAAATAAACTCTTCGAACCTCGACCTCATCTCCTCCTGTAAAATGGGGATCCTACCTACCCCATTTTTCAGGGTTGTTGAGGTTTAAATGAGACAGCTGATGGAAATGTTTAACTCTATGCCCGATACATAAATAAACAATAAACAGTAGAGGTAAATGTTATGCTGTTATCTAGAATAAGTATTTCTCTGCCTCCCTCTGACTCGGTCCCCACCACCTAGCTTCCATCCAGTCATCATTCTCTGGAAAAGTTTCTTTTGGTCAATGTCAGTCTTTCAAACACCTGGGTTGAAAACCAGAGTCTAGTAACAGTCTCATTATCAGAAACTGCTGTGGCATCTTGTGATTTCTAGCTAGGATGTCACACTTTATATGCTGTTTTTGGCCCATGGCTTATCACTTATTTCCTATGTAATGTCTTTATTTCCCTAAATAAGGTAGCATGCTGCTGAGATTCATATTCACCTACCAATGATTATGCATCTACTATGTACAGGCACTGCTCTTGATATAAACACCACCAGGGGAGTGTCACGTGTCTATACAAAATCCTTGGGACAACTCTGGAAGCTAGGGATGGTGGTAGATTGCTACAGTGATAGCACCTCCCTGTACTCACACTGTTGTGTAGTCTCCCAAACTGACTCCAAGGTCGGCTCTGTGCCCTGCATTGGCCAAGGGGCAAAGGGAACATTAGCAAACACGGATCAGAACATGAAAAACCCTTGCGTGTTTGGGCTTGCCTTCTCTTGTTATTTTTGGAAAAAAAGCCATCAAATGAAGGCTGGCCAGCTTGTTGCTGCAGACGTAGGCCTGAGCCCACCAACCCCCAGAGACATGAGCGAGTCCAGAGGACAATAACTGAACTGCCTGCTCTGCCCAGCCCAAATTACTGACAAAGGAACCAATAAACGGTCATTTTAAGCCACTGTGTTTTACAGGAATATGTTATATAGAAAGGCTAACCGATATAGGCATTATTATAATTTCTATGTCATAGATGAGGAAACTGAGACTCAGATCATTCAAGTACCTTAAAAAATAAGAGGAAATGTTATGAGGATAATAAGGGTAATGCCTAATGTTTAAACAGTACTTCAGAGCTTATACATTTCTTCCACATCATTGTGCAACTTGGTCCACCATCCTGCACCTCTCTTTTGGAGAACTTATCAACATTATATTTATATTATATTTATATTTAGTTGCTTAATGATATGCTCCAAGATCTGTGAAGATGGGGGTCGTGTTCATCTTGTTTCAGCTTCGAATCTCAAACTTCAAGCCTTGCAAATAGTAGGCACTTACTAAATAATGACTAGGTGACTAAATGAACAAACACCCCTGAGTAGCAAAGTCAGGATCCTATATTAGGTAGAGTGATGTCCAGAGAGGTAGAGTGCCTTGTTTCAAAGTCACATCGCTACAAGCGACGGGCTTCGATGCAGTCCAGGTCTTTTGACTCTAAGTGCAAAGGTCTGCCTTAAATTCTCTGTGCATCCCAAGGGGAGACAGACAAGGAAATGAATAACTACCCCACAGTTAGGAGGGAATGTTGTTGGATGAATTCCACATGTGCACGGAATGCCAATCCCCATGCTAGGAGAATTCCAATCGAACCCAAGCTCCCAGCTGGAGCAGAAATGTGCAGCAGTGTGAACCTCAGTGCTTGGGATCAGAGGTGCCTGTTACCACAAATCCCACGAGGACCATCCAGCCCCGAGTCCCCGTGGGAGCACCCCCAACCAAACACAAAACCACCGAGCAAACACAGGAACACTGACAGCTCTCACGTCCCAGGGCCAGGCCTCGGGTTCCTCAGTTCCTTAGCGAGGGACCAGTGGAGGTCAGCGCCAAGCTCTGCATCCTCCTGTTCCAGGTGCTCCCTTCCCTCTACCGGGCCTTCCCTGCGGCTCCTCACACAGAGGTGACATTCTCAGAATGCCCGTGAGCACTCTGTGCCCCAGAACCCCTGACTCCAGCTGGGAAGGCTCTGTTTGCCCTCCGGCAGCCACCAGAAACGGAGAGACCCTGTTCTCCTCTATAACCGCCAGGCTGCCCAAGCACCGGGCTGGACTCATCTGAAGGCTCAGTGGCCGCAGCTGCCACTCAGACTCAGAGGGGCCTGAGTCTGTCTTCTCCATGGGGAAGCTCTGGCCCTTGGCCCTCTGCAGGATAAGGTTACACCTGGGTCACTGCCGTATGACTTCCCGGCCAGACCCTTACTTTGTTCTCTTGACTGTAGTCCTAAATCTGTTTTCATTAAAAACTCTGCCTGTCACTCCATTAATTCTGCTTTTTTTGGGGTCGTTAACTATACCCGTCTTTGAGGCTACTCCAGCCAAGAGAGGAAGTGGGGCGGGCAGCCTGTTCCTTTCCAGGGCTGGACCCCAGAGGGGTTACAGCATCCAGGCCCCCACCTGGCCTCTGCCAGCCGGCAACCGCCCAGATTTGTCTAGTATGGCGTTTCTAATGTAAAGCCCTTTTACATGTCCAAAGTCACCGAGACCCCGAAATGCTGTGAGAGAGGCAGAGAGTAGATCACCACCCTGCCCAGCTTACAGATGAGGGCGTCCCCGCTAGCGAGAGAGGAGTGCGCCGACTCCTCAGCCAGATAGCTACGGTTCAAATCCCAGCTCTGCCATGGCCCAGCTTGTGCCCCGTTCACCCCTCCTGTCTCAAGTGGGGATAATAATGATACCTAACATTAGGGTTGTTAGGAGGTTTGAATGAGTTAATACGTGCAAAGTACTTAGAATAGGATTAACACTTGGCCATTTACTATTATTATTATTATTATTATTATTATTACTACTACTACTACAGGTACATTTGATTCAGGCCCAGATGGAGTCTGGGTTTCTGTATCCCAATCATACCATTGCATTAAAACATGAACGTTCCTGCTTAGCATTATTTATTCATTCATTTAGTCACTGAACAAATATGTAGTAGGAGCCTACTATGTGCTTAGATCTGTGCTGGGATACAGGTTGAGAAGGGTTAGGTTCTTGTCCCAGAAAAACAGAAAATACATTGGTTTTGAACAGGTTTGATCCACTTGGAATCTCAGCCCTGCACTTACTAGGGAAGGGCCGCGGGCAAGGCATTCCGGCCTCACTTCCCTCATCTGCAGGACCGGGTGTTTGTTGTTTATGTCCCTGTCGTCCTGCTTCTCCAGGAGACCCACATGGTTGTCTGGGGGTCTGGACAGGGAACACGTGATGCAGCCTTCTCAGACCAGAGCCTTGGCCCCCTCTAGCTCTGGCCAGTGGGGAAGGAGAGGTGATCAGTCCCTGAAGTAATGACCTATGCAATGGTCAGTCATTGTGCAGGCCCCTGCTTTCTGAGAAACCTGAACCCTTTTCAAAGGGAGCATTTTAATTGGCTTAGGCTCTGTGCCTGCTCCAAGGGAGCATCTTAAAGCAGGGGTTAGCCCCCAGGAGGGCCAGGCCCCACAGACAGGCCAGGAGGCTGGAAACCCTCCATCTGCCTGACCTTCCAGAATTGCGAGCCCTTCAGCATGACAGCGGTGGGTTGGGGGAAGCCTGCTGCCTCTTCCTCCTCTTCCCAGCCAAAGGGTGCAAGAGAAGGGTGTTGAAATCAGAGCCTTGAGCTAAGAAGCACATGGAAAGGGCCCGCAGAATAATTTTCAGCACAATCTAGAGAAAGTCCAGGCTTAAAAATCACAATCTATGATAAGCAACTGAATTTCCCTTCCTGGACAAGAGGCCCTGGGGTTGCGTCGAGAAAATGTAACGCTTGGGCCTTCCCTGCACCTGGGCTCCGGGGCTGACACAGGACTGTTGGCCATGCTACCCTGTCCCTCTCCTGCCCCGAGGAGCAGGCTCTATGTCCTCAACACCGCAGGGCAGCCGGCAGGCAGGCAGGCAGGAGCATGGGGTTCTGGCTCAGGAGAGCTGACTTTGAGACCTGGCTTTGTGACCCTAAGCAAATGACAACGATATACAAATGGAGAACACAAGGAGTGGCTCTTATTTTTCTGGGTACCTGATATGTGCCTGATGGGACTTCATTTGTCAAATTGTTACCATTTTATGTAAACTGCAGCTCAAATGGGGTAAGAATTTGCCCTAAGTCACACAGTTTTTTAAAGGAACTGGGATGCTTAGCTCCACAAGGAGAGTCTCAGTTTCTTGAACGATATTATGGAGGTGACGAAGGTCAGCTATAGTCAGAGGCTGGCATGCCGCAGGGGCAGGTGGATGTGGCTTTGCCACTGGGAAGCACTATGCAAATACTTCTTATTCTTGTTGAGGAAATTAAGGCTCCAACAAGTAAAACGAGGTGTCCAAGGTCACCCAGCTGGCAGAGAGCAGAGCTGGAACTTGATCCCAATGTTCTGAAGCCTCATGTCCCTTCCAGGAGGCCACAGCTGCCGTCCGTAGCACCTGCATGTGCAGGACGAGGGCTACAGATCTGCAGGAGCGTCCAGGTTAATAATATTTCAATACTCGGCTATGTGAAAAATATAACAAGCAGTTGAGAAGAAATGCCAAACCTAACTGGTTAGGAACACCACCTCGGGGCACAGAGATTTGTCAGCGTGACTGATGTTTCCTGCTTACACACAATGTACAGACACTCGTGCAGAAGCAGGGCGAGCTGGGAGCTGGCAGTGGCAGCAGCAGCGTGAAGAGGGCTGCACAGGTCAGAAAGCAACGCTCGCATTCCGTAACTCTCTCCTTCTGCACCGCGTCCCTTTCAAGGGGGGACTGGTTGTTCCTATTTCATTGATAAGAAGCCAAGGCCTAGAGAAGCTCAGGACTCATCTAAATTTGCAGTCAGTAAGTGTCTGCGCTGGGATCTGAACCCAGAATTGTTTTGCTCGAAGATCTCAATTCCACCCCCTTGCACATTTCTGCTGCACAATTGCCTGTATTTCTAGAAAAGGAATGTGTACCTGGGGTTCTGGGAATACAAGCCATTCCCTTGGGACTTGCTGGTTCCCCGTTCACCTCTGCCCATGCCCCTTCCCTGAGCCCCTTGTTTGACCATATCCCTGGGCTGAGCATGAGGAGTCTGAGATGGTCTTCTTTCACCATTCAGGGCGCTACCCGGAAGGACTGCTCTGCCTCCTAAGCCCCAAACAGATAACGCTTATCGAAGGTCCCGTGGACCTGTCGCTTCACCTAGCCTGGCAGCAGGGGAGGAGTTAGGCTGGCTTCTGGGGGCACCTGATGCTTTGGAGAGTCTGGAGGAGGCAGTGGGAATGTGCTCGTCATGGGAGAGGAGGGGGGGGAGGAGGAGGGTGTTGAGTACCAGGCCCCCAACCCCTGCATTAACCAGGCATGGAATTGTTTTTATCTGACTCACATACTGAATCTTCACTTAGGATTTCATTTAAGGAATCATATCCTTGGCCAAAAACAAGTTAAAAGACCACAGCCTTAAGACATATTCTCAATTTGTTGGCCCGAAGTAGTGTTTTATGTATTATTGGCTTAGCCTGGGATAACTTGACTCATCCATTCTTCCTGCCTTTTTTTTTTTTTAACTTAAGAAGTCTATCATAAATGACTAATTTATTTCTATACATATATCTACTGATTATCTGTTCTGAGCCAGATGCCATCCTAGGTGCTGTAGATATAGCACAAATAAACCTCTCACCCTGTCTGCAGCTGACATTTCTTCACAGCTTTTGGCGTGATTTTTTTAAAGAAGCAAATTAAACTATAACCATGTCCCTGCTCAAAACATTTCAATGGTTCCTTATTCCCTAAAGCCTTGCTACTCAAACTGTGGCTTTGAACCATAGACTAGTGGTATCAGTGTTATCTGGAGCTTATTAAAAATCTGAATCCCAGGCTCCACCCCAGCCCCGTTCAATCGGCACCTTCCATTAGACCCCAGGCGATTGCGATGACACTGATCTGAGACACACAGGACTGCAGGATGTCAAATGGCCCTTCACGCCCTGAGACCTGCTGTTACTCGTCCTGTCTCATCTCCAGGCCAGTCTGCCCTGCCCCTCTGTCCTCTCCTGACTCCAAGCCTTTTTATACATGAAGCCCTTCACCTAGAATATCCTTTCTCTCTGGCTTCAGCTATAACTCCTTCCCTTCTTGGAAGCCAGACTCAATCCTTCAGGAGCTTTCTTAGATCCTTCTTCTCTTCCTATCTGCCACCTAACGCCATTGTCCCATCACCCCATCCCTTCTTCAGCCAGCCCAGTAACTGCATGTCTCTTAAAGAGCTCAGAGCTCTAGAATTGGTGTCTGTCATTGAGGTGGGTGTCTGTTGCTTTCAAAAGATGATGAGCCCTGTATCAAGGGACAGCCCTTTTCCTTCCTTACATCCATTCATCCACCCCAACCCCTGTGCTACCAGTCACTGGGGATACAGACAGAATTCAGAGTCTGTTTCAAGGAGCACCTTATCTGGTGGAATGGAATGGCTTTCAAAGTAATGAATGCAAGTACATATTCTGGATACAGGTCAGTGGCAACAAATGGGATACTTACTGAGCTGAATTTTTCAAGGCCAATGGAACCAGGTGGCTCTGCTCTTTAGGAAAATGGTCCCTGCTTCCCCTCCTTCATCTCTCTTTCCCAACAGACCTCCTCATTGCCTCCCTGAGGGAGCACTCCTGGCTTCTGGACGAGTTCTCAGCAGACTGAGTCATGTGTGTGAACCAGCTCCACTCACCACTTCCTGGCCAGAGGATTTCCTCGTGGCTTGGCCTCTGCTTCTCCCATGGCTAGTGTGAGTGCCTGGAAATGACATGCTCAGGCCAGCCAGGCCTGGAAAGAATGAGGCTTCCTCATTTTGAAAGAAGAGGGAATAGTAGTGGTTAGCCAACTCCAATTACTCCATGGGTGAAGTTCATAAATTAATTACAGTTCTCGGTGATTGGCATGCGGAATAATTAATTAATTAAAATAATGCATTAATTACTATGTCCATGTAACATTTATTGAACACCTACTTTATGCCAGGTTGTGGAGCTAGATGTTTGGGATATAAAGATAAATGACTCTTCTCCCTTCCCCTAGCTGAAGTTATTTTTCCAACTCACAGAGCCAGTTCAAGAATTCAGAGAACTGTGATCTATTGCTTACTAGCCGACTACGTCACTGTACCTTTAGAGTCCCATTTTTCATATCTGTATTATGGGGATGACAATCCCTGCACTGTCTTACCAACTTGAGAGGCTCAAACAGAATGATAAATCAAAAGTGCGTGGTAAACTGCAGAGCGCTACACTGACTCTGCTATGGTTACCCAGGCAGGCACTAGCAGTGGTCAACCAAAGACATATTCTGCCCATTCCAGTCTAATGAAAACCCAACTTTGTTTGGAAAAATCAATGTGCTCAGCTCTGGGGAATGAATCTTGATAAGGCAATCACACACAGCTATCTTCTCTTTGCCAGATACTACATTTCCCAGCCTTCCTTGCAGCTGGGTTACAATGGTGACCATGTGACCCAGTTCTGGCCAATAAAATGAACAGGGAGCTTTTGGGAAGAATTTGAAGGTGACTCCACTTATTTTCTTATTCTCATCTACAATGTGATGGTAACATGTGAGTTCTGGTGGCTGTCTTGGGACCATGAAGTGACAGGTATAAAAACTAAAAATCACCTTGTAAGGATGGTAGAGTGAATTCACTCTCGTTTCCCACTCCCCCACTCCCGAGGCACCTGTGCCACTCAAGGCCCCATCCCTTTTCCCACATGGTGGCTGCAAGCTTCTAACCAGATGCTGTCTAATAATAAGCTTTGAGGTTAAGCTGCTAAGATGGGAAAATGGGGGGAGATGCTGATTCTGAAAACAGTTAGTTATGGTCCCATATAGAAAGTCTTTGGAGCAAAGAAGAGGGGAGGCCCAAGCAGGAATATCTTAGAGGTGAGAAAAAGGTAGGGGAGGGGTTGGCACTGTACCCCTGTGTCTCTGTTTCTTCGGTGCAAATCTCAGCTGCACAGTTGTACTAAAGCCAAGGTCATACTTTCTCCTTTTAGATCTCCATTTTCTCAACTCAATAATCACATTAAATATGTGTGTGTCCACTGAATCAGGTATATTTCTTGCCTCCTTTAGTTCTACCAACTCCCCTTAATTTAGATAACTGAAAGTGCAGAGAGGTGACACGACTTGCCCAAGGTCATATATTTGAGTCAATGCCATGCTAAATCAGGCCCATGCTGTCCAACATCGTAGCCACTAGCCACATGCAGCTAAATTTAAACTTATCATTAAAATTAAATACAGTTCAATCCCTCAGCCACACTAGACACATTTAAAAAGTACAAAAGCCACAAGTGAATAGTGGCCACTGTACTGGGCAGTGCAGACATAGAACATTCTCATCACAGCAGAAAATTCTAATGGACAGTGCTGGCCCAGCAGCTTGGGAAGATCAGAGAATGAGTCGCAGATCTCTGCCTGCAGAGCACGAGCCTGTGCAGTGACCTGAGCACGGGGTCTGGAGCCAGACAGCCTGGCTGCTTGAATTGAGGGAGGAGAAAGAAGGCAGACAACACTCTCTGAGTGCCCACACTGTGCTGGCCACAGTGCCTTCCATCCGCCAGCTCATTTATTCCTCACACTCACTCTATATCAGTGCCAGCCGATTAATCCCACGTGACAGACAAAGTAGCTGAAGCTGCTCGGGCATGTGAAAGGACTTGTCCAAAGCCACACCTGGGAAACGGCTGGGCTAGGGACTGAGGCCTGACTCCAAACCCAGATCCGTCTGCCATGCTGCTTTCCTTAGGGGACCAGGTTGGGAGGCACTTCCTCTCCTGACTATTTTCTGAAGGGACTCTGAAGGGAAGAGACCAGCATTTTCAGCAAGGAGGTTCAAATTCCAGCGGGGGTGGGGACGGTTGCCTGCACAGGCCCAGAGGAAGGTGGCCCCCTCTGCAGGGTAACTCTGACGGTCTGCCCAGCCTGGGAGGCCAGGACATAGGGCATACTCATTCTTCCCCGGGCCTCCCCTCCCTGGCTGGGCTGCTGCTGGCAGAGGCCTCTGTAAATTAGGCTGTCACTCGTCGTGGCTCCAGACCAGGGGGAGGTGCTCCTGCTGTGGGAAGGTCAGGCTGTTCCCTCCCAGGGAGCTGCCGAAGCTTCAAAGGCCAGGCGGGCCTGACTCACAGAGCTGCTGGCGGCTCCAGGCTGTCCCAGCTCAGTGCCCACACCAGTTCCATGCTGTCCATTCATCTAACGATGGCTCAAAGGATGTGAGGCCAGACCCAGCTTGGGGCCAAATCTGTTCCTTCTCTGCCGCGAGTATGGAGTCAGCCGTGCCTGGCAGATGTGTCCATCTCTAAGCTCTTGGATCAGCCTAGGCATTTTTGGTCCTGCCTGATAGGAGATGGGGCGAGGAGGTTAAGAAAAAAGGCCAAGCCACTCTTGGAAATGGGGTCTGGAGTCAAAGAAACGTGGGGTTTGAATGGAGGGAGGACAAAAGGGGGAGAGAACATTCTGAGTGCCCACAGTGTGTAGTCAGAAAACTGCCTGCAGAAGCAGCCCTATAGCAGTCTTCAGGCCCCGTGGCAACCCTTCCAGGGAGCTAGGGCCCGCCCCTTTTCATAGGGAGAAGTAGAAGCTCAGAGAGGGCACATGTTGTGCCCAGGGGGTGAGCAGCTGGACAGGGTTCAAAACCAGGTGTGACACCAAAACCGCCTCTGTACTCTGCTTCCTTGGACAGAAGCGCACACTCAGCAAGCGCTCCTTGACCAAGAAAGATGAAACTTACAACTTCTATCTTTACTAGAAAGCAGACACGCCTTTACGTTCTTCCCGATGCTCAAATGAGTGCCAGAGGAGACTGTAGCACTCTTCCCTGGAAAGTCCGTAAACCAGGATGGGCTCCCGTGCCACGGCTGACCTCGGGCGTGCAGCCTAAGAGAGCCTTGCGCCCAGGGGCCTCCAGAGGCCTCTTCCAGCTTGAGGCTCTACAATGACTAGCATGGCTTCCCAATGGGAGGGGAGGAAACCCCCACTATTCACCAAATTCTCATAGTTATCAGCAATCATAATACTAGTGCCATTTAAATACACCAACCTTGGAGGTACCAGGACATCCAGTTATCACAACTTCTCTCAGTAGCTTGGCCAAATAAGTATTTACATTTTACTTGCAGAAGCCCAGAGGCTAATGCTCTCACGATAATAGTAGGACGCAAGCTGGCGGTATTCACTTCTAACCCCCTACGCTCCCACTGCAGCATCCAACCTCTAACTGGGGTCAGCCTGGGCCACCCAGTGAGAGTCTATGATGTGCAGTATGATTGACATCTCTGTTTCTCTGCCAGATGGTGACTCACTTCAAGGCAACAATAACACATGGTAGGGTTACAAGTGTGGCTTATAGAGTCACAGCATGTGTCTGGATCCCAGTGCTGCTTCTTACCAGCTGTGTGACTTTCCACAAGTAACTTAACTTCTCTGGTTCTGTTTCCTATTTCACAAAATGGGGATACTGCCTACCTACCTCAGAGACCTACTGTGACACGTTTCACCCTCAAGAAGCACCTAGCACCACACTGGCTCATGGGAAGCAATCAGCAAATATTCCCTATCATGACTGCCCTGTTCCTTTGGTGGTGTGCAACATGGGGCTAACGCTGAGTCCGCGGTCAATGAAGAGAGAGAAGGAGATGGATCAACAAGAAGATGGATCGGCGAGGAGATGGAGCGGGATGACGTCTTGCGAAAGTGTTGAGGAAAACTGTTGGTGCTGCTGTTATAGGGGGGAAGATTTCCAGATGGAACTCATCAGCCCGGACAGTCAGTCCAATAGCTCAGACCCTAGGGGATCCCCCCTACCCACTGCAGTTTTGGTTTCCATTGCCTTCCAGGCCCACCCAAATCAGGAAAGCGCCAAGTCTCCCCTTCTCCTGGTATGCTCAGACCTCCCCTGTGCCGTTTCTTCAGGACAGCAAAGCAGCTGCCTGGAAGGTACCCAGGGCAGCCTTTCCAAGGCTGGGATGCCAGAAGGATAAACCCCGCCCAACATCTGGACCCACGGCCCAGTGGAGTCAACAGCTGGATCACTGGCTAACTTCTCCTCTGTTCCTTGGATAATTCTGGCAAGAAGACCATCTCAACAACTTATGGATATTTTCCCAGGATATCCCAGTCTCTGAGGGAACAACTTGTTCCTTTCTCACACACTTAAATCCCTTTTCTTGGAAGACCAATCCTTGCGTGGGCACATGTGAGCACAGATGCACATACAAATTTTTAATTTTTTCCTGTGTATGGTTAAATACATATGCAGTGACAAGTCCAATGCCAGCAATAACTAATATTGATACTTGTTTAGTGCGTGCTAAGTAAGAAGTAGCTATTATAGCCATTATCTCATTAGTCCAACAGCCCTTGAGACAGGGACTCCACTGTCCCCATTTTACAGAGGAGGTAGCAGAGGTAGGCTGACTTGTGAAGGTCAGGCTGCAGTCAGTTGATCTAAAGGCCTCGGGGTCTGGGAGCCCCCTTTCCTTCCTGGGCCGCCTCCCGCAACTGTGCTGAAGGGTCACCAGCTGAGGTTTCCTCCACGCGGGCACATTTTCTTTCCTTCAGGAATATAAGGTTGACAAAGACAGGTTCCTTTTCACTGATGGAGTCCATGACCCCGGAGGCCTCGGGAAGGGCCAGAAACCGCTCTGGCGCTTCCCGACGTGACTCAGTCCCTGACTCTCCAGGGCTGCCCCGCACTGCCCGGCATCCCCCCTTTGGGCCCAGAACCCGGTTGCCATGCTTCACAGTTCAGCTTGCTTCCTCCAGCACAGATATTTGGAAACTCAAATTCCCCATAGTTTCATCATACAAAAACTAGGTGGTATTTTTGTCCTCTTCAAAATATGCCAAAGGAATTTCTCTTCCCCCTGAACGTTCTCCAAAAATAAATAAAAAAAAGTGAAAAACGTTTTGCCCTGTAAGCTGAGAATAGAAAAATCAACACTCAGGGTGGCATTTCCAAAACGTTATGAAATAGTGAACGTGCATATCTGTCTCAACACCCTTTGGCAACCTCGGGGATACAGTAGGCGGCATTTCCCACCCCAAAGCTCCTCATTGAGCTTACATGCACATGTTTCTTCTTTAAAACCAGGCTCTGAAACAGGTAAGAGGCCTTGATAAGTCAACACCACCTGGACTGGAATTCCAAGCTAACAAACCACCATGGGCCAATAAAACATGAAAATATACAGGCAATTCAATGAAAAAAAGAAGACAGTGGCCCAAGATGAACTAAAATGGTCACATAAAGGTTTAACCCAGGGAGAAGGAGGGAAGGGTTTATCCTGTAACTGGTGAAGTCTACCAAGAACTAAGCAAAACTGTCAAGATGCAGAGAATAGTCTCAACTCATGGAATTATCTGGCCCCAGGACTGTCTGCTGCCCCAGTCTGAGCTGCCCAGACCCCTGTGTCTGCACCTTCAGAAGCCTCCATCTGCACAACATGGCTAACAAGTCCTATCTCACAGCCATCGACAACATCATGAACATCACCCTCATCATTTTTGGGCAATTTCAGTATGAAAAGAACAAAGTGGTGTAGCCAGAAATACCTGTATTCCAATCCCAGCTCCAGAATGTGGGGAAATAAGTGAACTTCTCTGGACTTCACTTTCCTCATCTGTAAAATGGGTATAAAAACACCCTCAAAGGGTGACTGAATGAGATGATATGTATAAAAGTGGCTTTATAAACTGCTTAGTTGGTACAAATACAAACATTTAGTTTGCTCAGCTAACACCTGGCACTGCTCACCCTGTGGCCACAGGTTCCTGAGACATCACACAGAGATGTTCTAGTCTAGCCAGCAGGACTTCTGGGCCTTCCCTCCTTCTGTTGAAGCAGCCGCATCCCTTAGCTATTATGGAGGGTGAGGAAGTCTTAGGTTGGCTTCTAGTACCACCTTGGTTCCTCTCTTGGGAGGGGCTGCATTTGAGGGAATGATGCTGGGATTTTCTTCATTGGAAATCTAGCCTCAGTGCCTTTGCACCAGCCCTTTTCTTCTTTGCAAGGCAATCTTTTGTAAAGCGCCCCATCCCACAGGTCATGGTTTTAGCCTTGTCATGCCCTATGGCATGAATTCAAAACCTGTGAACTTTGGTTAGAGACTCAGTCTTTTTTGTCTCTGTGATCTTGATCCAGTCATTTCCCCTCCCATGGGCACTTGTTCTGCTGGAAGTAAAACTAATGCAGATTTTTTACCAAATAAATTTGACCGTGAACCCTTCCCCACTTTCTCCTTTAACTTTTCAGCACAGCTTTTCAGAAATTAATTTTTTTTTTAAATTTATTGACTCCAGAGAGTGAGAGGAAGGGAAGGGGTCGGGGAGAAACATCAATTTGCCATTCCACTTATTTATTCACTCATTGGTTGATTCATGCATGTGCTCTTACCGGTGATCGAGTCTGCAACCTTGGCCCATCAGGATGACCCTCTAACCAAATGAGCCACCTTGCTAGGGTCTCAGGGATTATTTTAAAAGGGCCCGGACTAGAGCCCTTCATAGCTGACACCCTGTGCATCTATGTGCTCCTTAGGGCGTAGAAACCATTTTGTAATTCTCCTGTGGAGCCCAAGTTGGCAATAGTCATTGTTGTTTCCACCATACCTGACAGAGAGCACAGCCAGTCCTTCTACTGCCGTTCGTCTGAACCACTGTGTCTACCTAATGAACACCTGCACCGCAACCTCATGGGCATTCCTAGGGGTTTTACTGACTGCAGAACTTTCGGGGTTCCTTGCACTTGTGCAGCCATTTGCTGCCCCAGGAGGAAGATGCTGTTCATAGCAGTTCAGTAGCAGTAAAGCGCCTTCTAGTTGAATGTTCTTTTATACCAGGGCTGTTTTAATCTCCTTAGCAACCCTTGCCTGCTTCAGATGGAGAGGGGTAGATGGCCAATGAGATCCCTCCCCTTCCCGAGCACCAGTTTCCTCATCTGTAAAATAAGGAGGAGGGTTTTGTTTGCAATGCTAAAATCATAGTGTTTCTGTGAGCATTGAAGGACAAACACATATATTTAGGTTGACATCTAGCACACAGTAAGCCCTTATTTTGCACTTTTCACAACTTTGTCATAAAGCTCACACCCTTAGCTCTCTGCCCCCTCCTGTACATCACTGACATCTAGTGGCAGGCCAGGATAACTACAGGTGTGAGTACCCAAAGCTCCAGACTCACGCGCTTAGCAAACCTCATTTCAGGTTTAGTGTGTGTCATATAAGAAATGTCAGCCAGGATCTGCCTCAGCTTTTCCAAGTACTTCCATATTATCATCTGATTTTACCCCTGTGCCAACCTTTAAAGGTGAATAGGTTCTTAATAGTGAGGAGGTAAAGCAGGGATAAGATGTCCCCTTGATAGTACCACAACCCTCGGGGTCAGAAAATATCCCACATGATATCCTCTGTACCTATGGACACTGCTTGGAACATAATTAAGTGCTGAGCAAATAACTGTAGAATAAATTGCGATTTAAGGAAGCCCCAGTCTATGCAAGTCCCACTTCATTTCAGCAGTCCCCACGGTGAAGGAGCTGGCTCCAACTGGCACACTGACAACACTGCACTGGGAATAAGTTTAAAAGGACACCCTCCCCAGTTCCTCCTGATGTGTGTACACGAGTGTCCCTGACCTTCCACTCCCCTTTCTTCCTGGGTCCTCAATCCTTCTCCTCCAGGCCCCTCCCTACTCCCTAGACATGGTCACACCAGACCAGCATTGGGCGAAGAGCTAGGACTGACCCACAAGAAGCAGGTGGGCTGTGGCTGGGGAGACTATTTTTCTGGGAGAGAATTGAAAAGTAGCCCAGGATTAGGTCATGGACTGAATATTTATGACCCTTGGTATTCATATATTGCAAGCTAATCCCCAGTGTGGTGGCGCTAAGGAGGTGAGGACTCAGGGAAGTGATTGGGCCATGAGGGTGCAGCCTTCATGAATGGGAATTGTGCCCCTATAAAAGAGAGCCCAGCCTGACCAGGCAGTGGTGCAGTGGATAGAGCATCGGACTGGGATGTGGAGGACCCAGGTTTGAGACCCCAAGGTCGCCAGCTTGAGTGCGGGCTCATCGGGTTTGAGCAAGGCTCACCAGCTTGAGCCCAAGGTTGCTGGCTCGAGCAAGTTGTCACTCGGTCTGCTGTAACCCCCCCATCAAGGCACATATGAGAAAGCAATCAATGAACAACTAAGGAACCGCAATGAGGAATTGATGTTTCTTATCTCTCTCCCTTTCTGTCTGTCTGTCCATATCTGTCTCTCTCTCTGACTCTCTCTGTCTCTGCCACAAAAAACAAACAAACAACAACAACAACAAAAAAAACACCAGTAAAAACAAGGCTACCCATGAATCAGGCAGCCAGCTCTCACCAGACACTGGATCTGCCAGCGCTTTAGCTGGGACCTCAGCTCCAGAGCTGAGAGAAATAAACTTCTGTTCTGTACAGCCACGCAGTCAGTACTGTTCTGTTTCAACACCCCGAGCTGAAGGAGCTGGACCAGAGCAGTTTCCTGGGATGGGGGTGGCGCTGGGGTCCCACAGGCTTCAAAGGCAGGATCATGTTCTTTTTCTTAAGCTAGCTGGTAGGGACATTAGTTTCTAAACTGCACATATTCGTTATAAATGATCTTCACCATGAAAAATTATTATTATGAAAAATATTTTATTATAAATATTTTAAAAGATATTTAGAAGTTGATTCTATAAGTGCAGCAGAGGGAACACAGAAAAAAAGCAGATTTCAAGAATTTGGCTATGGGTTTGGTGCCTCTTGTAACACCTGAGGAATGTTAAGTGGAAATCTCGGGTTACTCTGAACTGATTTCTGTTTATTGGGCTGTGTTTTGACCTTGGCACACTCCAGCGCTGGCACACAGGGTCACGGCTTTATAACCTTTACCTTGGCTTGACTTTGCAACCCAATGACAAGGCCGAGAGGCTTTTGATCAATGGAAGCAGAATTCAAGAAACAGCTGCATCCCAGAGGGGCTGAGTAATCCTGAACAGGTGCCTTCATTTCTCTGGGCTCCTTGTGTTACGTGAATAAACTACGCTTTCTGCCTCACCTTCCTCTCGGGGGCCGTGTGAGGATTCAATGAAAACATGTAAATGAAGGTGCTTTGTAAACCAGAAAACATGGTGTAACTGTAGCATGACTATTACTGTAACTACTCCTGGCAGAAAAGTACTCTTAAAATGATATAAAGTGTCCCCCAAATGGGAGGCATTTGTGTTATGACTGGGCATAACTTTCAGCCAAGGTTTTCTGGAACGGAATCAAGTTCTCATACCACTCCAGCCAAAACAGGTGGAAAGTACACTTAGCAGCTGTCTTCTTGTTCCACAAGATTTATGATGAGAGTCTGTATAGTGCCATGGTTATGAACCGAACATTGGGGCCAAATAGCATGTGTTCGAATCCTAGCACCACTGCTTGCAAGCTTGGAGCAAGTATTACCTTGGTGCAAGTTGAGTCAACTCTCCAAGACTCAGACAGTTCTCTTATGTGGAAGTAGTAGCTATGCCATAGAGCTCCTATGAGGAATAAATGAATTAGTATGTAAAGTGCTTGAATAGTACCTAGTATGGGAAGAGTTAAACAGAAGAAACTATTGCAGTCATCGGTTGGAAAGCTGGATTAGACATTTAGGAAAAATTCGGTGCAAGGTTGCATATGGTTCATGGTGGAATTTGGAGGATTCCGCATTATGCCTTCTTGGCCAACGATGGGCTGGTAAGAGGACAACCTTTTCAGCAAAGCTGAAGCTCTAACACTTCCTATATCCCCCTTTCAAAATTACCTAGCGAAAGAATCCCTGGTCCAGACGCCAGAATCTGAGCTAGATTAAGGCCTGGCAAATGCTGACAAATGGCTCGCAGTCTTGTCCCCGCAGTGGACCTGTTTGTGAACCTGTGGGGTATCACAAAGGTTCAAGGAATAACATGTGGAGCACTCAGATGGCGCCTGTCACACAGTAAGCACTCTAGCCCTTGCTATTCCTTCGTCTGTCCATCACCCGTCCTCTAAATGATCTTTCTAAAGCAGCACTGTCCAAAAGAAATGTGTCATGACACACATGTTCTGTGTCTACCCTGTCCATGGGTGGGGCTGGCCACCTGTGGCTTTCGCACACGGCAAGTGTGACTCATAGAAAATGACTTTTTAATTTAACTATTTTTCCTTAAATTTCTTTTTCAATTACAGTTGACATCAGTACATTACTTCAGGTGCACAGCATAGTGGTTAGACATTTGTATAATTTACAAAGTGATCTCCCCAAGTAATTTAACTTGTTTTTCATGTGTTTTTATGGCTTTTAAAAACGTTATTTAATTTCAATTAATTTAAATAGCGGCCTGGGACTAGTGACTAGTGACTACCATATTGAATAACACAGTGAGTCAGGCACGTCATTTCCTGGCTTAACACGTTTCCAGGTTTGCAATCCCTCTGACGCACACCCAGGGCCCAGCACACTCCCGGAGGAGGGCGTCGTCTGTGCACAGCCCGCCCTGCAGCCCTCGCTCCGGAACCTGCACACACTGGCTCGTGCCTCTAGCCCTCTGTTTCCCATGCTCTTTTTGCCTTGTCTGCCTGGAAATCTCTTCAGGAAGCTTTCTCAGGCTTCTTCTCATCCAAGCAGGGGTACAGGAACCACCTCGTCTCCCGCCTCCAGAGCTTTTCCTCACTCTGGTATTTACCTAGCAGGTTGTACCTGACTGATCACTGGCCTGGCCCCCTTTCTAATAGCTCCCCGAGGGCCAACCAGGGCCATGTCGTCAGCGGTTCTGTACGCCAGTGGCCCGCGCCGGGCTGGCCCTGGCTGGTGCCTGGGAGTGCACGGAGGTCTGTTGGTCCACCCTGGTGACCCCACGCTGCTCCCTTTCAGGAGGAGGCGCTGACTGCCACCAAGGCCCCTCTACTTCCCGAGGCTACCCCTTAGCCTCACTGGCATACACACTGGATTTTATCAGCCTGAAGATGCCAGCGATCGGAAGATGCATCATTGATTCAGTAAGAGCCTTTTTGAGAAAAGAAACAAAGCACAATGTGTTAATGACACATTGATTGCAAGACGCTTTCTGCTTTCAGAAATGTCAAAATGTAAAGGGAAAAAACTGCTTAAAACAGTGAGGCGAACCATGAGCTGGTCTCTTGGGAGCTGCCTCTCAAGAGAATCTTCTAGTGGTGGCTCACGCAGGGCACCTCCTCAACACCACGCCCCTCTCTCCTCTCTCTCTCTCTCTCTCTCTCTCTCTCTCTCTCTCTCTCTCTCATTCCAACTGCTCTGTTATTGGCCCTAAGAACAATGGGGTACAAATGTGTCCCATCCTTTTTGAATAAAGTGGATATTTGAATAAAATGTTTTTCTGATTATAGAAACAATACATGGTAATCGTACAAAATTCTTTTTCATCTCAGGGCCTTTGCATTAGCTGTTCCTTCTTCCTAGAACTTGCCTCTCCCAGATTTCATCTGGGTGCATGGCCCCTCTATAGAACAGCAGAAGGCGAACCCACCCTCTCCCCAATGGTTCCTCTCAAATTAACTACCTCATTTTCTTCCCAGTACTTATTAGCATTTGGAGTTACGGTAATTGTGTTATTTCTTTATTCTCTGTCTCTTCCCAACAAGACTCTAAGCTTCTCAAAAGCAAGGATTTTATCGAGTAGGTACTCAAGAAACTTTTGTAACTCAGTACAGCAAAGCATAAAGAAAACAGTGCAGACTCCCTGTGTCCCCACCCCTCAGAGAACCACAATTAACATCTTTGTGCCCAGCTACCCTTCCAGACATTTTCTGCATATATGCTCAGTCACTTTAAAAAAAAAAATGTAAAATAAAAGCTGCAACCTCTCTATTTCTTTTGCTTTGTAATCTGTTTTATCTTCTCCGCTTATTACATCATCTGTATCTCTCACATCCATATATATAGCTGGCTGGCCCTGTTTTAAAGAGGGATATGTTAGTTCCTTGAAGTAACCCTGGTTGATTTAAGCAGTCCCAGCAAGAGGCATTTAGGCTGTTCCAGGTCTCTGTGGTCCCAAGCGGTGCTGCAAAAGTGCACCTTTGCACAAATACCTTTGCATGATTATCTACTTGTGTCCATCAAAGGACTTATTATGGGACTTTGGGTAAATAGTGAGAATGGGGCTACTTTTCAGGTGAGAAACCCTCCTAGCAAGGTTCATAGGGGGCTGAGGGAGAGACAGGAGATAGGACCATCTCTGTCCATTGGGCAACTGCTGCCTTGTTGGAGAGATTCACAAAGTCCCCCGAGCCCAGCACTCTGGCCCAGCACCCTGCGCGGCTCGATGCCCTATCTAAATAACTGCCCGGAGCTAGTGGCTACCATTATAGGCTTAGTCGTAGAGTCTTATGGAAGACATTATTTAAAAAAATGAACCTATCTGGAAAGGTTGAATGATCTTGAAAGGTTGTATCTTAAAATATATAGATACACGCATGCACAGCCAGTAAAGTGCAATTTATCATTAAATTCTGTAATTTACCTGACTGAACCCACACTCATAGCACAAGTATGAGCCACTAATCCACTCCAATTTCAGTTCAAAAGGTTGAAATCACTATTTTTTCCTTTTCAACTATTTAATAGCTAGTATAAAACCAATGAATATTATTTGGCTCATCTGGAGCTCTCTGTCATTGCTTCCTGGCAATTCATGTTACCCATGTCCCAAAACAAGTCCAGTCTGACATTGGGTAAAAGCCTCCAATATGGAAACCTGGGAAAAAATAATGTGTGAAAATATGGACTTAACCATCCTCTAGGGTTCATACCAGAGAAATATAATTTTTTTTTTTATGAGAGAAAGAAAGATAGAGAGACAGACTCCCACATGTGCCCCGACTGGGATCCACCTGGCAACCCTCATCTGGGGCCGATGCTTAAATCAACTGAGCTATTCTCAGCACCTGAGGCTGAGGCTCTGACAAACCAAACCAGTCTCAGTGCCTGGGGCTGATGCTTGAAGCAACAGAGTTACTGGCTACAGAAGGAGAAGAGGGAGAGAAGAGGGAGAGAGGGAGAGAGAAGCTGATGGTCATTTCTCTTGTGTGCCCTGACTAGGGATAAAACCTGGGACATCTACACACAGAGCTGACAGTCTGTCCACTGAGCAAATTGGCCAGGGCATGAAATACGATCCTCTCTCCTCCTCTCAGCTCTGGTCTCAACTACCTTCATCACAGTCAGCTATCACAATGGTGCTGATCCTTCATATGTAAATAGCATATCACCATCCATCCCTTACCATACCTAATCCTTAAAATAGCCTCCAGAGATTGGCTGGGCAGGGTCATCAGGCTTATTTTACAGATGAGTCAGTTGAGGCTTAGGACAAGGAAAGAACTCATCCAAGGTCACACAGCAAATAGGTGGTAGAGTGAAGGCCAAGTCTACATGCTTTGACTTTTAGAGCAGAGACCTTTTCGTGGTATTAGGGTAGAGCTGGTGAGTGCCAATATCCCTCCCTCTTTCCCTGGCCATTTTCACCCCCATGGTAGTGACCTAACTTCACCTTGGCAAGCATTGATTTAATCAGATAGGTAAAGAAAGAGCTGACTCTGGGAAGCAGTGAGTGAGGTAATAGTACACCTGGGTGGGTGAGAAAACCAGTTCAATGCTGGGAAGATTCTAGTTACTATTATGAATGAATGGTGGTGAGGAGACATTACTTGTGTACTTTAATAGGCTCAGTTTGCAAAATACATGGCTGGTAACTTTTATTTGAAATTTTACTTTCTCATGAAATCTTAAAATTTGAAAATCACTGACTTATATGACCATGACAAGAATTTATATAATTTTTTTAAAATCACCTAGATTCTAGTTACTACTCTAATATATATTTCACATGTACTCTTTCTTCAAGCCTCAAGGCAATTGTATGAAGTAGGAATTATCCTTTTCTTCCACCAGGAAACTGAGGTAGGATTCTCCCCCAAGTCTGTCCAGCTGTAGCCACCTGGAGGAGCAGGAAGAATTTCCCAAGCATAACTAAGCAAGAATGCTTTCATCCACTCACTCACTCACTCACTCACTCACTCTTGCATTATATCTTCGCTGCATCGCTGCAGGGAGGAAGCCTAGCCTGATGGGAAGATGAGTAGTCTAGAGTACTACCTTTGATCCTCATCATCTGAGTGACCAGCTGGCCACCTAACCTCTCAGAGCCGTGACATCTCCAATAGTAATGTGAGAATGTAACATTTTTCTTTTTTTTTTTTCTTTTTTGTATTTTTTTTCTGAAGCTGGAAACGGGGAGAGACAGTCAGACTCCCGCATGCGCCCGACCGGGATCCACCCGGCACGCCCACCAGGGGCGACGCTCTGCCCACCAGGGGGCGATGCTCTGCCCCTCCGGGGCATTGCTCTGCCGCGACCAGAGCCACTCTAGCGCCTGGGGCAGAGGCCAAGGAGCCATTCCCAGCGCCCGGGCCATCTTTGCTCCAATGGAGCCTTGGCTGCGGGAGGGGAAGAGAGAGACAGAGAGGAAGGAGAGGGGGAGGGGTGGAGAAGCAAATGGGCACTTCTCCTATGTGCCCTGGCCGGGAATCGAACCTGGGTCCCCCACACGCCAGGCCGACGCTCTACCGCTGAGCCAACCGGCCAGGGCCAACATTTTTCTGAAGTGGTTGCTGGGAGGACTAGCGGCATTTGCATGCACAGAGAGTGCCCAGCAGTGCCTGGCATGTAGTAAGTGCTTGATGGACGGCAGTTTCTTCCCTGCCTGTCCCTGAAATAAAAGCCAGCGTGCAGGTCAACAACCTCAGGGACTGGAGATGGAGGTGCTCTTTGGTGTCGGAGGTGCTCTTTGGTGTCATTTGACTCAACTCTCCTGTTGGTCAAATAAGTTTGTAAATATGATATAGGTTAGCTTGCTTATAGTTTGCATTGGTGTGGGGGACAGACTGTAAGCAGGCAGGGTGGTTATAGCCTAAGGCTTAGTTTTAAGACTAAGCTTTTCCCTACACCCTTGACTAATTGCATGATGTGGGGTGGTGCACTCTCATGAGGAATCCCATTATGGCTCAGGTAAGTGACTTTGTATCAGAGACTTCCTTGTCTGTATATTGGACTAAAGGTTTTGATTTCTATACTATAAAATGGGGCAGACGGGGAGCTTGCTCTCTCGGTTCCTGAGATTAGCATTAGAGGAGAGGGCAGAGAAAGGAGAGCAGAGAAAGGCCACATGGAGGAGGCCAGGAGAAGTACCCATGATGGCGGAATGCTGAAAGAAAAGCCAGTTAGTGCAGAGTTTGTGCAGAGAGAAGGAGATGGGGAACAAAGGAGAATGAGGCTGGTGAGGTAGATACCTTTGATTCTAGGAAACTCAGATAAGTCAGTTTCCTAGGGAGCCCTGAATGGAAAGGGAAGTGTTTTCCCACTGTGTGTATTGCTTGCCCGCCGGGTGCAAGCTAGGATTAAAGGTAATGGCCCACCAGTTATTGGCTCTGTTGTTTCATTACCGTCTGTCCGAATCTAATGTGAACCTGCATGGGCCAGGCAGCTGTGATGTGGCCGTGCCTACTAGCCTTACACATCCCAAGTTACAGATAAGCAAATCAAGGCTCAGACAAAGGTGGGGCCAGAACTCATATCACCTGACTTCTCAGGTTAATGACTACCTCTTCAGAGCAGCAAGCAAGTAAATGGTAATGTAAGTAGAATGAAAATAAATGAGAACATTAATAATATGTTGTTTGGGAGATTAAAGGAAAGCAATACATTTTTGACCAACGAGTAACTGTCTAAAATATATTTTTGTATTTATAAAGTCAGTATCCACCACTTACTCTGTGCCTGCCAAGTCATAACTAAGGCCTTACGAAACATAAACTCATTTAATCATTACTACAATCCCGTGATGAAGTCACTACTGCTATCATCCCCATTTTATAGCTGGAGAAGCCAAGATACTGAAAGGTTAATGAACTTGCTCAGGGTCCTACAACGAGCCAATTGGCAGAGCCAGGATGTGAACCTAAGAAGTTTGGTTCCAGAGTCCATATCATAACCACCGTGACACGCCGCATCTCACTCAGGATAATGAACTGCTCTCTGCCATGTACCTATCCATCACTTGAGAACAGTAATGATACTCCTAATCATAATAGTAGTTACAGGAAAAGTTAAAAACAATACAAATAGTTCCCTTTGTGATTCTTTTTGAGAAACTTAATAGTATCTACCCATGTTTCCAAAAAGCCATTCTTCTCCCTCATCTCCATTACCGGGGTCGCTCTCTTCACCTGGAATACTTTTCCTCTCTTGTCTGACTTCAAGCCTCATCCTTTAGGACTCAGCTTGAGTGGCACCAGCTCTGGGGACACTTCTCAGATGATGTCTCCTGTCACAGCTGGTCAGTGTTCCCTGGGTCAATGTGAATAGTGGGGTCTGACACTGCCTCCCACAATGAGGAGAAGATGACAATTTTGTTGAAGGAACTTTCTCAGTGGTCGTATTGCTCTGCTAATCCATGGTGCACAGGAATAAGGTCAGCTACTACTCCACTGAGACGTGGACGTGTCTTTAAGGCCCTCAAGGCTGCAGCCATTTATGGAGTGTCTTCTTGGTACCTGGTCACTGCATTTACTAAGCATCCCATGCCACTGGGTAAACACTGTCACCCTTATTTGAGCAAGAAGTACCCTGGCCTGAGAAAGTTGGGTAACCTGTGTGAGGCCACATGGCCTACTAAGTGGTAGAGCTGAGGTTTGAAACAAAGATCCCAAATCCCTTGTTTGAGGGAAAGCTCTTTACATAACTGTCATAGTAAAAACTGACTCCATACATCAAGGAGACGTAATACTTTTCAATATATATTCAACCAAGCTGGCAGCACCAACATATATAAATAAATTATTGGCCTGATATGTGGTGGTTCAGTGGATAAAGCGTTGACCTGGAACTCTGGGGTTGCCAGTTCGAAACCCTGGGCTTGCCTGATCAAGGCACATATGGGAGTTGATGCTTCCTACTCCTCCCCCCTTTTCTCTTTCTATCTCTTTCTCCTCTCTAAAATGTATAAAGTCTTAAAAAATTAAAGAAAAAAATAAATAAAATGAAGCCTTAAAAAAAAAAGCAGTTATTGACAAACCTAAAAAGAGAAATTGACAAAATACAATTATTGTAGGGGATTTAACTACCCCATTGAAAGCAATAGATAGGTCATTCAAACAGATAATCAATTAGAAAATATCAGCCTTAAATGACACATTAGACCAGGTGGACATAATCAATATTTATAGAGCTTTTCATCCCCCAACACCAGACTATACATTCTTCTCTAGCACACATGGGACATTCTCAAGGATTGAGCATATGTTGGGGCACAAAACTAGTCTCAACAACTATAAGATTGGAATTATACCAAGCATATTATTTGAACACAATGGATGAAACTGAAAATCAACTGCAAAAAAGAAAACTAAAAAAGAAAAAGAAAAGAAAATAAACTGATTTCAGCAAGAATCAGTAATAGATGCTAAATTGAGGGAGGAAAAAATTTGTTGAGGAACAGGATATTTACACAGTCTTGAAGTATCTCCCTACAAAACACTTGTTACAGAGGGGAACATGGCAATGGAAGCAACTGGACAGCATCTACAATGGTTAGTTTTGTGTGTGAACTCGGCAACACTACAGTTCCCAGTCATTTAATCAAGCTCTAGCTGCTGATGCTGTGAAAGTGTTTTGTGGGTGTGGTTAGTATCCACGATCAGGTGGTTTTAAGGAAAGCAGGTTGTCATTAATAGGATGAGCCTCATCCAGTTAGTGGAAAGACCTTATGAGCTAAAACAGATTTCCCAGAAAAAGAAATTCTACTGCAAGATTGCAGCATCCACTCCTGCCCGAGGTTCTTGCCTGCTAACTGCCCTGCAGATTTCAGACTTGCCAGCTCCATAACCATCTGAGCCAATTCCTTTATATGAACCTGTACCTATATCTCTATATATTTTCGCATTCCATTTGCTCTGCTTCTCTGGACAACCCTGACTGATACACCACCTTAAACCAGTGGTCACAATAAATATCACCATTAAGAAGTAAAAGGGTTGCTTGTACCCTCAAATATTACACCCTCAGAAGTACACAGAATTATTTAGGTGGTACCATTTTTGCAGTTGGAAAGAGGGGAAAATATTAATCGAATAATAAAAAAAGATCTCTCCTCTTCCCTGAGGTGCTTCTGGGCCGATGATGTCACTGGGCACGGGACCTGGTAACCATCATGCACCTGACCCAGAAACGGACTCATGTCAGGTGAATGTGTTCAGATGAGGATCTGCTTTGTCTGTCCTCTTTTCTCTGTACCCCTCTCCCTACCCCCCTCCCTGTCCCCTCGGTGATCACACACAGAGTTGCAAACATCCATAGTTGACCATTTCCTCTCTACCACCCAGCAGGCCCTGGATAATTCCATTGCCTCAATCTGATGAAGCCAGAGTAGCAGCGAGCCCCTTTGCATACATCTGTGGTTGCCTGTTGGAGCTGGTTATCTGTCTAAGGAGGGATGTTAACATTTACGGCAGAGAGCAGGGACGTGTGACCGTTCGAGAAAGTAAGGTGCCAGCTGCCTTCTGAGCTGCAGGTGGTTTTCATGGAAGCAGAACATGGCCACTTATTATTTATTTCACTTTTTTATTTTTAAAATGTGATTAATATAGCTTGCCAATAAATTCGGCCAACCACACGTTACTTATGAAGCAGTCTTGGCAGGTTTGGCGCAACAGCCTGGTTGCTTTGAGGGCCGAGGCGGCCATGGGAAGTGAGCTTCCTCCAGCCTGGCTGTGAACCAGCCTCATCTAGGGGCTTTTCAGGCACTGGGTGTCCTGTGAGGTGCCCGGGGCCTGAGCCCAGGGCGCCCTCTCCAGGGAGCAAGAGGTGCAAGAGACTGAAGGAACCTGAGGGGCTGGCTGTGCGGTGGGATGGAGAGGCCGAGGGTCACCACCCCACCCAGCCCAGTAAGCTGGACAAGCTTCCATTTCCCCACAACGTCCAATGGCATGAGGGCTTCAAAGGGTCCATGAGAGGGTTTAATAAAGTACACATTTGGGAAATGCTGCTCAGAGCCTTGCAAATAATAGGCACTCAGCTATCTGCAGTTTAATGTTTATAAGAGGTTGGCTTCTTGGTGGAACAAAGCCTGGTTCTGAATGTTAGCTCTGTGACTTACTACCCATGTGACTCTGGGCAATCACTGCACCTCTGTGCCTCAGTTCCCTCAGCTGTGAAATGGGGATCCTCACAGGGTTGCAGCCAGGACTGCAAGAGAAAATTCATGGGTGGCCAATATAGCTGTGATTATTGTTCTTGTTGTCATTTCTTCCCTTATATTCTGCTCACTTCCTTCCAGAGTCTGGCCCCAAAGACATTTCCTGCTGGTCCTAAATCTTTCCTCTTCTGCAAAGTCTTCCCTGATCTCTTGAGTAGAAATAATAACTCCCCCACCCCTGCAGCTGAGATCTGGGTATATCTCCGTCATGATCACTCTCACGGTCTAATGGCCACCCTCGTTCTAGGAGACCCTCTCACCTCTGTCCCCTTCAAGATGGGATAAAGTTTTACCCATCACGGCAAACCTGCCACATAGCTAGCTGCACAGCCCACAGAGAAGATGCTAAGAGTGGTCTGGCACAGCAGCCCCTCCATACCAGCTGGGAGCGGAGGGTCGACGCCTGTGCTCCCCCCTGACTCATGCGCAGCACACTGAGCACCCCACCCGGTGCCAAGAGTCCTTTGGCCGAATACTCAGGAAAGTGAACGTGAGCTGCTGTGAGAGAGATGGATCATGGGGATTTTCTTAGCAGCTGCCCCCTCTCCCTGCCAACAGTCTGAGCAGGACCAGCAGACCGTGCTGGGTTAGGACAGAAAAGGACTGTCTATTCTGGGCTTCTGGATCCATAAGCAGAAGAGACTACAGACCCAGCCAGGTCCACAGGGTGTGCACTTCAGGTGAGTTCCAAAAAAAGAGGTTGTCCTGCTCCAACCACAGGCTGTCTGGGAAGATGGTTGAGATCTATCTTAGAGAGTGACACTGGAACTGGGGACAGTGTATCTGAGGGACATGCCCTTTGTCAATAAAGCACTTAACACCACTCTCACAGGAGATTAGGCCATGATCTTTCCCCACCCAGCCTGTGCTGAGAAGGAGCCCCCTTTCTCTTCAGGGCTAAGTCATTCACTAAAAGGGTGTCAGCTCCACTCAACAACAGCATTCTCAGGGCCTTCTCAGGGGGCAGAGAGATGGGCAGGCCAGGAGCCTGCTCCAGCAGCCCACTCTCCAGTACGGAAACTGTCATAGAAACCCACACACAATATGGTACCACACAGGAGACAGATGCCTTCTGCACAGGGACGCGGGCCATAGAGAGAAAGGAGGGGTGGGGGGTGGGGAGGTGGGTCAAGGGGTCAAAGAGGACCTCGGACAAATGTGGCCGAAGCACGGCTTTGAAGAACTTTGTGTGATGGAATCCGTGGGAGAAAAGCACTCCAGGCAGAAGGATCAGCATAAACAGATACAGAATGATGAAAAATACTGTCTATGTGGGACTTTAGGTTCCCAGCAGGAGAGCAAGTGTGAGCAGAGAGAGGCAGGGTGGACGATGAGCTGCGGAACTGAGCTCCAACCTGCCTCATTGCTGTGTGGGGTGCAGAGAGGTGGTCTTTTCTGTCCAACCGTGAACATGTTCTGCCATCAGCAGTGCCGTCTTTGAATGCTTCAGGGAGACACACACGCGTGACTATACCTGTGTCTGCTTCTATATAAAGAATATGACCAGTCCAAGAATGTGGGTGGTAGAGCTCCAAGATATAAGGAAACTCTCAGAAACTCAGGCACAGTTTAGTAGGATGGGGTTACGGTAGGGTTGAGGGTATAGCAGAGGGCCAAGGGAGAGTGGTGAATGGAGGAAAAGAGACCTGGTGCCGGTCCCTGATCTGGTGATGCTGCATATGGTTGGGCAGGCTGTTCACTGCACAAGGACCTACAGCTGGTGGGGGGTTACAGGGCTGGCAAAGGGGCTGCCTGGGACTCTGCTGGGACTGGCCAGCTGTGGTCAGCAAAGACTCTTTTAAATGGGGGAACTGGCTTAAGTGATGTCCCAGGGCCCCTCCAGCATTACCACTCCACATATGTGCACACGTAGGTACGCTCCTCATTGGTCAAGGGGCAGCATTCCTAGGCAAGAGCATCTGGTTCATGCACACTGGACTCCTCACCATTCTGCTTGCCTTTCCTAGGTCCCCGCCAGGTCCTCCTGTGCCTTCAGGGCAGTGCCTCACATTCATCAGGAGACCTTCCAGCCACCCTGGCCCCTACCCCGTCCCACTCCGGGCACCGGCCAGCTGTCCCCAATGCCGAGTAAGCTCAAGAGCAGATCTTGCTTCCATCAAACACCAACTTGTCTTAGGAGGGCACGACTCCAGAAATGGAACTCTTACACCACCACTCGATTCAGCCATTTTCAGGCCGCTATTCAAACCGAATGACCCTCTCAGATGGGAGTGTGGGCTGACCAAAGGTCAATGAAACACACTAACTGGTAGTACACAAGCAAAGATGAAAATCTAGTCTTTGCTTTAGTGCCTGTGGAGTGATGAAGCAGCCAGCCTCAGGAGCCAGAGCCGGCTGGGGTCAGGGATACAGCTGGACCTCACTCAGGAAAGCAAGGAGGAGGAGGAGGAGGGGTGGGCAGAGGAAGAAAAGGGGGAGGGCTGCCTTGGAGTTGGTCCAAGACCCAAAGAGGAAAAACATGGAGAAGAAAATTCCTGTCCTTTATATCCTGATTTTCTGAACCCTGTGGGACTCTGTCTGAGTTGCTCCCCCACCTAGTAGACTGGTGGTAGTGGTGTGCACGTGCGTGCATGCGTGAGTGCGTGTGTGTGTGTGTGTGTGTGCGTGTGCGTGAGTGCATGCATGAGTGCGTGTGTGTGTGCGCGTGCGTGCGCGTGTATGCGTGTGTGTGTGTGAGAAGGGGGCTGCTTCAGATTTCATGAAATCCATTTTAATCACTCTCTGCAATCCACAACACTCTGTAATTACAAGGCTCTTATGCTCAAGTACAAAAAAATAACTCACTGAGAAAGCAACACTAAGTTTGCAAGCGGAAACATGAAAATTCATGAAACGCATAATTAAGGATCCAATGACAATGTTAACTCTCCCCTTTGCTGGCCCAGGCACTGGGGATCACCAATAAAATGGGCCAGCCTAAACCCTGAGGCCTCTGTCCTGACCCTGAGAACCCTGACCCCCTCCAGGCCTGCTCTCTCCTATCCTCAAAGGTTGTCTATCCCTCCATCCCAGCCAGCTTTCAGAGACTGAGCCCTAGGGGAGGGGGGGAGGGAGAGAGGGAGGGAGGGCTGGTCTAGCCTGAGAGAGGAGGAGCCAAAGAACTGTGTTTGAGAAATGACTCCAGTGCTTGTCACCCACAGAATCCCTGAAAGCCGTGGCCAGACCTTACCCTTCTCTCAGGACACCTCCCATCAGGGTGCCTCGAGCTCCCTAACTGTTCCTCCACTCTTATGCCTCAAGCTCCCTAACTGTTCCTCCACTCTTAACCTGTAGTCCCGGCCTCATTGGTTCTCTCTTCCTGGAACCTAGTCTGTCTGCCTCCATCTTAATCCTTGCTGCCAACCCTGTACCCATCCACTCTAAACCGGCCTCCTGGCCAATCTGCCTAAGCATGCATTAATGCTCTC
Source organism: Saccopteryx bilineata (assembly GCF_036850765.1). Classification (NCBI taxonomy): domain Eukaryota; kingdom Metazoa; phylum Chordata; class Mammalia; order Chiroptera; family Emballonuridae; genus Saccopteryx; species Saccopteryx bilineata. The sequence goes on along the minus strand of NC_089490.1, from coordinate 341,715,263 downwards.
CTCCTCTTTCAATGTCAGGAAAAATAAAGCAGGGCTCCAAGTTGTAGCTGAAGTATGATCTTAACTATACTACATAAAAAAAACACACCTCAGAACAGGAGAAGAAAATTAACTATGTGTTCACCGGTCACTTTTAGATTTGGGACCCACGGGACATGAGGAAGGAGGAGGAGGAGGAGATTTACAAGGTTTTATACCTTTTTTATTTGTGCAAAGTTTCACTATAGGTTAACTTACAGTCAGGAAAAAATAAACTTTTCATTGTCACCTCTGTTCCAAATTTGTCTGTAGTTCCTTAAATTCTACACAAAATAGAAACCTGAAGCCTGGTATTTACAACCTTCTATGATCTGGTCCCTAGCAAAGGGTCAACTTCATGGATTTGTGACCTGTGTTGTGACACAAGACTCTGTACTCAGAGGGCCCATGCTTGCTTGAATGCTATGCTATGGCCATCTTAAAATTCTGAGTAATTTTTCAACAAGGGGCTCCATATTTTAATTTTGCATTGGCCTCCACAATTTATGTATCTGGTCCTGTTCATCAGAGTGTCTTCATCAAGAGAAACAACAGTCCAATTATTCAGAAGAGAACAATGCTGCCAGCAACCATTGGCATTGCTGTGTCAGGTGAGGGTCTTCAAGGCTGTGGTCTGGATGGTTAGGGAACCACACTATGAGAATTAGATGTGTTTAGCCTGCAGATATGGATAGTCAGGGGATACTTAGCAAATGTTCACTGAACACCTTGAGTACCCTTCTAGCTCTAGGAATACAGCTGTGAAAAAAGCAGGCCAAGGTCCTGGCTGGTTGGCTCAGTGGTAGAGCATCGGCCTGGTGTGCGGAAGTCCCGGGTTCGATTCCCAGCCAGGGCACATAGGAGAAGCGCCCATCTGCTTCTCCACCCCTCCCCCTCTCCTTCCTCTCTGTCTCTCTCTTCCCCTCCCGCAGCCGAGGCTCCATTGGAGCAAAAAGATGGCCCAGGCGCTGGGGATGGCTCCTTGGCCTCTGCCCCAGGCGCTAGAGTGGCTCTGGTAACGACAGAGCGACGCCCCGGAGGGGCAGAGCATCGCCCCCTGGTGGGCGTGCCGGGTGGATCCCGGTCGGGCGCATGCGGGAGTCTGTCTGACTGCCTCCCTGTTTCCAGCTTCAGAAAAATACAAAAAAAAAAAAAAAAAAAAAAGGCAGGCCAAATCCCTTCTCTACTGAGCTGTAGTTTTGGGGGAGACTCACAATCAACCAATAATTATCTATCTACATTGGGTAGTGCTATGAAGAAAAAAATAAGGGAGTCAGTGAGGGTGGAAGAGGGAGCCCCATTATTAGATTTAGGACCTGAGGGGAAGTGGACAAGCACTTGGGTAATGGAAATGTGGAAGAGCAAACACAGACACAATTACAATACAGAGTGAGGTTTGCCACAGAGGCCTGGGGTAGACGGAGGAAGGGGTTGGGAGAGGCTAGCGTTTAGTCAACTTTGAATTATCTCTTTATCTTTTTCTCTAACCCTCGAACATTATATTGACTCTACCTTAGTAATTTTTCTTCCGTTTCCACTACAATGGACTATCTTGGGTTTTCATTTCCCATGAATCATTTCAATAAACTTGATTTGGTCTTTTCGTACTTGAAATCTCAATTGCAATACCCAGCTGTCTTTGGTCCTGAAGATTTCTAGCATCAGATGGAGGGTTTTGCCAACTTTCTAGCTGGCCTCAAATGCTCTTTCTATTAGGGTATTCCAAGGTACCTGCTCAGGACACCAAAACCCCGTGATCAAGGTGAGGATACTGAGAGACAGACGAGTGGAGAACACAAGAGCTTCACATGCATTGTGTATAAATCCCCAATTATGATGACTACTTTACAAATGAAGAAACTGAGACTCAGAGAGGTTAAGTCTCACACAGCTTACACAGCTAGTTAGTGGTAAAGCTGGGATTCAAATTCACACCAAAGCCTGTTTGTTTAACTGACAGATACCTAAGAGAAGGTATTGTCAAAGAGAAAAGAATGGCAAGCTTATGTCTAAGTCAAGTTGGTATTTAACATAATACCTGTGACCAGGCTCTGAAATAACAGTATAGCCACATGGATGGGAAGGATTATTGTTAAAAACAATCTGCCTCACTTGCATCTTTATCATCAGGGTTTGATGCTAAATGCACCATGTGAGAGTTGCTTTTCAAAGAGCTCTTGCTGTAGAGCAAGTAAATGATTCTGTTTCTGAAAACAAATAATCAACCCTTATTTAGCTCCGAGATAGTAAATTTGCTGGAGTCAGAAAATACATTGTCTGGGAGCAGGTAGAACTCAGGTTCCAATTCCAGATCAGTATCAGCTGCGTTGCCTTGGATGTGTGGGTCCTCTGGCCTGTCTCTTTACCTGTAAAACTGAGATGATTATATCTCATGGACTTGGGGGGAAACAGAGGAAATTTGTGTAAAATGCTTAGCATTGATCTACATGTCAGTATAATTTTTATTTTTTAGGTGATGCAATTTTATTCTCCAGGTCAGCTACTAGAGTTACCTTTACCATTTTCATCACCACCATTTTACTCAGCTATCCAATGGAGCTACTTATTTTGCTACAATGCTGATATTGATAGTGCAGCTGTTTGATTTACTATCAAATTCAACTCACACATTTGTAAGGGGACCCTCACCTTAATGTTGTCTTTGGCAGTAACTACACCCCTGGCATCCTGATCACACTGTATCCACATGGGTTTCTCCTTCATCAGCTTGGTCTTTATCTCTGAGCCTGGCACATGTTAGATGTGCTGTGAGGGCAATCTGCATCCCTTTGTACATGAGTGGTATAAATCTTCCCTGCTTGGGCCCAGTGGGCAACTGGGGAAGTTGCGAGGCTGATGTGTAGTCCTGGTATGTGCAAGAAGCCCAGTCTCTAGCAGAGGTTGTCATTTAGGCTGTGAGCCTCAGTGGGTGTTGCCTGACAGTGACTCAGATGAGAAGGGCTCTCAGGGGGTTGGCTCTGAGTGCCAGGTGCGGATCAATCACACCCTTGGCTTAGTCAAGGCTCTGCTTCCTTGGAGGATTCTGGAGAAGATGCTCAATCAAACTTTCCACTGCCTCAAATGACATGAAAGTCAATCAGTAAATGTAGCTTTTAGTTCTTTCTCCCTGGAGAGCAGTGGCCACCCTCACCTGTCATCTCTCAGTCAAAAGCCATTTACAAGGATGTGGTAAGTCTCACTCTGCCTTACTGAGTTTTATGGTCTGACATGAGTCATCTGACCTTTCTAAGCCTCAGTTTCTTCATTTGTACAATGGGAATACTCAACTCCCAAGGGTAAGTGAGGGTCAAATGAGATCATTCATAATTAGGTCTCAACAAACATTAATTCCCTTTCCACTTTCCCTTCAGACATAGCTTTGCAAGGAACATAGATGACAAGCCCCAGGAGAAGAAGGAGATTATAAAAGGAGTTGGTAAATGACAAAGGGGATAGAATCATTGATGGTGTATGTCAGGCATTGTGCTGGGCCCTTTTGCAGACACTACATAATGAATTCTTGGAATGACTCTGAAGGGAAGATGTCACCTAATCCCTTTTTTAATTGTGCTAAAATACACATGACATAAAATCTACCATTCTTAACCATTTTTAAGTGTACAAATAAGTGGCATTAAGCATTCACATTGTTGGGCAACCATCACCACCATCCCTCTCCAGAACTCGTTACACCATGCAAAACTGAAACTCTCTATCTATTAAACAGTAACTCCATTTCCCCCTCTTCCCAGCCTTGGCAACCGCCATTCTACTTTCTATCTCTATGAATTTGATTACTCTAGGTACCTCATATAAGTGGAATTATAGAGGATTTTTCCTTTGGTGACTGGCTTATTTCAGTTAACATAATGTCCTCAAGCTTCATCTATGTTGCAGCATGTATCAGAATTCCTTTTTAAATGCTAACTATCATCCCAAGGTATATATAGACCACATCCGTTTATCCATTCATTAGTTGATGAACACTTGGGTTTCTTCCACCTCTTGGTTATTGTGAATCATGGTGCTGTGAGCCTGGCTGTGTAAATATTTCTTTAAGTCTATGCTTTCAATTCTTACGATAGATATTCAGAAGTGAAATTGCTGGGTTACATGGTAATAGTATTTTAAATTTTTTGAGGAATCATTATACTATTTACCATCGTGGCTGACCATTTTACCTAACCCCCCTCCTTTTTTCTTTCTTTAAGATTTTATTTATTGATTTCAGAGAGAGGGTAGAGAGAGAGAAAGTCAGGGTGTTGCTTCTCATGTGTGCCTTGACTGGGTAAGCCTCGGGTTTCAAACAGGTAACCTCAGCATCCCAGGTTGGTGTTTTATCCACTGTCCCAACCAATCCCCTTTTTAAAAAAGTTATACCTGATATTGCAAGGCTAAGCAAGAGGCATGAGGCCCCACAGTTTAGGAAGTGACAGATGTCAATTGGGTCCAACATGCCCTCACCCTTCAGAGTAGCGGTTCCCAAAGCATGAGTTCAGCCAGGAATTTGAGAATAATCCAGCATATTTGTTAAGCATATAGGTTCCTGGTCCTCCATCTAAGTCTAGAGAAATGAAACCAGTAGGGCCCAGGGGCCTGTATTTTCAAAATAACAACAAAACATCCCCAAAGAAACCCAGAGGTGTGTCTGGTGGGCAGCCAGGTGTGATAGCGGTTGTTTATTATTGCAGTAAACGTCATTGTTGTTCTTGCCTCCAATTAAAATCACCCTCGGAAGCACTCTTTACCCATGTAGGCTTACTGATCTCTAAACATGTGGGGATAGTGGGAATGTAAGGGTTACCAGGAAGTCTCCATTGTGGGTTTGCTCTCTAGCAATGCTGGCTTTCAAAGGGTGACACATTCAGTATTCTAATCAACGAGGCATCCACCAGGCGCCTGCCTGGGCCTTTCTTAGGTCCCTAACTCATTAAGCAGCTCAAGCCTTGTGTTCTTAAGTAAGTGTGTACAGAGGCAGGCCTTTGGCATTTTAATCTCATTAGCAGATTGGAGCCTTGAGACACAGTAGCCACAGCAGCCCTTTGCCCCTGTGGGGCGAAATTCTCCACACCAGGAGATAAGCCACCCATCCTCTGCCATCTCCCACCCACCCTCTCCCAGGCCCTGAGGGGAAAGGTCTGGGGTATCAGAGCTTGATGATTTCCAGGGCACTGGCTGCAGATAGCTGGATAAACCAGCTCAGGTAATCAGCCTGCCTATATCCCAGGACAGATATTGAATTATCTCCCCTAGCCTGCCTTGTTGAGTTGGCACCAGGCCATAGGCACTGCTCCCTGAATTCAACTGTCTGCGTCCCATCCCCCGTCAATCCTTTTGATGGAAGCCAGACAAGGCAGTGGGGCCTTGGGAGAGAGGCATCCATAGCAATCTTCCCAGCACAAAGCCCTCATTGTTGGAGGTAGAAGGCATGGGAGAGGCAGAAGGAATGCTTATCTTTTGTCAACTGCAGACAGCTGAAAGGAATCCAGTGAAAATGACTTTGTAAACTAAAACATGGGGGAATATGCAAACTATGTAACTATGACCATCTTCTTCCCTGGGGCAGAAAGAGCTGGGGCTTTCTTTGCAAATGTTCATAGATACACACACATTAACACAGATGCACAGTTATTATTCTGCTCAAATAATGAGGCAAATGTAAAGCAGACACCTCCGTTCATCCAGGGGCTTGTTTATTCAAACATGGACTTGGTGCCTATCACGGGTCATGACCATGCTGAAGGAAACAGCGATAATCCAGATCAGAGGTTTCCAACTGGGGGACATACTGTTACCTGCAGAACCTGGAACCTGTATGTTGGCTCACCACGCATTGTCTATAACTGAATCAATGTCTCACACACCATACATAGCAACTGTTCTGATGAATACACACTGAGTTCAAACATTACTGAATCCACAGGAACTTTGTCATTATATGATATATTTTCTCAGCCAATGAAAGCTGAAAGGATAAATACTAATCATTGGGACATTTGGAGATGCTCTAGAAAAAAAGAAGTGTAGAGTCATCATACATGGTTTCATGAGTGGAGATGATAATGACCATAACCACTGTAAGTAACTAAATAACTAACTATGCATTGGGCATTATTCTAAGTGTTTTATTTGTTAACCTCCACAACAAATCTATGAGATCACCTTCACTATTCTCCCATTTTGCAGACGATAAAACTGACCACAATTTGTTCAAGGTCACATAGCAGTAGGGGTGAAGCTGAGTTTACTCAGAAAGTAATGCTGCAAATTAAAACACTGCAGAGTCAGCATTTTAGTTACCTTTGTCATGGTGGGCAGGCTCATCTGGTCCAAACACTCTAATTTTAAAGATGAGGAGACTGAACTGTATACCCCATGTGAAGTGCCCGGAGTCATATGGTGAGTTCTTGAGGGAGTTGGGATAAGAACTCAGCTTTCCTGTTTCCATTCTAGTCTTGGCGAGGTTTAAATAAGCCAGACTTCACCCTAAAGTTAATGTCAAAATAATCTGGGCTTGGGGACAAAGGAAAGACAAGAATCACCCTGAGGCTCAATATAAAACAAACACTGTCTTCTTGTACAATCTATTCTAGAGCATACTTTTCTTTTCCTGGGTTGTTACTCTGTCTTGGATTCCTTGGGAGAAATTCTTGACACACGGGAAAGAAAACCCACGTTGTGTTAAAGGTATTGGGGACCCACAGCCCCTAGCCCGGATAGCATTATTTTAGGCATAAAGCACCACAGCTCTTTCTCTGGCTTCAAGGAACATTGTTTCTCTCTAATTAGCATCTCACAGCCAGCAAACCCTAGGCATGAAGCCCTGTCCCTCTGAGCAAGTGGTGCCCAATTAAATCCCAACAATCTGTCTCTGGTTGCTGGGCCAGACTGAGAGGCTGGCTCGGGAAGCCACTGTTTGTTGGAGGCCAGGTTTTGGGGAGGCAGCAGGTGACTGTGGAAAGAGTGTGGAGTCTGACAATCTTGGATGAGGATTCTGGACACACTGGCTGTGTGACCATGGACAAGTTTCCTCACTTCTCTGGCCATCAGTTTCTGAATCTATAAATTAAGGATTATATCTTCTTTATGATTAAATATACGCAGAACACTTGGCACTGACAAACGAGAATACGAGATCAGATCAGACACACAATATGGTGTACAGAGATGTGTTGTAGAACTGGGCAGCTGAAACCTTTATAATTATGTTAACCAGTGTAACTCCAATAAATTCAACTTAAATTAACAAAAAAAAGATAATAGATCTGTATTTTCCAAACCTTCTATTATAGAAGAACCACTTTTCTTTATCCCTCACAAAAATTTAAAGTAAAATCCTAATGTCTCAGGGAAATAAGTTAGCCTCTGGGTTGGTGAGGGGCCAGGGACTCAGGGTCCTGGTATTTTGCTTCCTTTCCTCCCACAGTGACAATGAGGTTCCTCTAGAGAACACAACTTGACTAGGTAATCATCTAGTCCCCTTTCAACTGTAATTAAGAAAGAGAAAGAAAGGAGGGGGAAAACGGGAGAAAGGAAGGAAGGGAGAAAAGAAAAGAACACTCTTGTCTGTCCTCACCTGGGAGGAGGTGTTTACTTGTCAAGCACCATTACCCAGACGAACTTGGTTTCTACCCTCACGGGAATACAGAGCAGAGAAGTCAGACCAGAAAAGGTAAATTAAAGATTCAAAGTGATTCAAAAGGGGAGCCGGCTCTACAGGAACCCAAAGCAGCGGTTCTGATTTAGTTTAGTGACCAGGGAAGTTGGGACTGGGAAGACGGCCCAGCTGAACGGTGGCAGTACAAGAGAGAAGGGATTGCATCTGGGGGGTCTCGGTGATGACATCACTAGGACTTGGTGACTGATTGGATATGGGGACATGACAGAGAAGGTGCTCTTAAAGATGGCACCCGGTTTCTGGCCCATAATCCAGGTGTGAAGCTAAAAAAGTAGCAGGTGCAAAGAACAAGATTTCTCCAGCTCCATTATCAGCATCCCACAGGTTCCAACGTGCACCCTTGCCTGCTGCTCACCCAGCTGCCCGTCTTCCCCAGGGTGACCAAGGCAGGGGGGACCAACTGCCACCACACCCCAGGAAAAGCATTAAGGTCAGGAGAACTCTGCATGTCCTACAAGATCATCTGCTGGCAGAAGCGATTCTGGAAAGTACAGCAACTGTTTGCAGTACATTCATAATAGATGTGCTGAACTCCCTCAGAAACATTTACCCAGCCAGAGTGGATGAGCTCCAATAACCGGGAATGGAACCTGAGCCTTACCTCGCACAGCCCTGATGCTTGTAAATGAGGAAGCATCACCACCCTGACCCTTCCCAATACTGATGGGGAAAACAAATGTGCAGGTACCCTCGCTCTGGAATATGAGAATTGCAGACTGCTGGGAACACTGGGAAAGGGAACTCGGACAAAGGCCCTGGGAGGTAACCACTCGAAGACAACGGCAAATGCTGGTGCTTAGCACCTGCAGAGCCCTAAGGATCATGCCTATATTAACACTGAATCCTGGTGCTATTAAGCCGGGCACTGTTTTTAGGCCATTTTATAGATGATGGTGCTGAGACACAGAAATGTTAAGTTGTCCAAGGAACTAGTTAGGATGTGATGGAGCTGGGATTCATGCCCAGGCAGTGTGGCTCCAATGTGTGTGACTGGAAACCACTCTGCCTTTCCCAAAAACAAAGTCAAGAGAGGGGCAAGTAGGAGAAAAGAGACCCTACACTGAACTGCCAAAGGCACACTACATGGTGTACCCTCTGTTTCCAGGCTCTGCTGAGAACGCTGGACTCTCCTCGCCAGCAAATACAGCAGCTGTTCCTTCAATTATTTACGGAGCACTTGCTAGGGGCCAGACCCTGTGCTAGGCTCAGCCTGGCCTCCTATAACGCACACAGGAGTCTCCCTTCGCCATGAAGCTCTCCCTGTGCTGTCACAGGACAGCCCATTTGTCCTCCCTCAGAACTCCCAACCAACCTCAGGCTGTTCTCTAGGACGGAAGTTTTCAAATTCTGAAAAACAGAGGGATTGAATAGGCATGCAAATAAATTTGCAACATGTCAGCCCCCCCCTCCCCCCACTGCAGGACTTCTCAGAGCCTTCAGAGCACAGTGGCAGCGATGTCTACCAGAAATCACTCAGTGCACAGCACTCGGATCACTCAACAGGAGACCCTGCTCCTTAAAAAAAAACCAAAAAAACTTGTTGTAGGCTGGTGTATCCTAGAACAAGGTTTGGGGCATTTTACCCTAAAATAACAACTACTATGTCAATTTTTTTACAAATTTGATTTCAAATTCTTTATTTAAAAGAAAACCTTACCTTGTCACTTGATGTTTAGAAATTAGAAGCCAAAGAAGCAGTGAAAATGTATGTCAAATCTGTGCTCGGTTTTGACCTGTCAGGCCACTGGCAGGGACTTCGAGGCTGGGCTCTTTCGTCTCACTCACACACTCCAGATCAGAGTGGTTCTCGGAAAGTTTGTTTGCTTGTTTGTTTGTTTGTTTATTTGGAAGGGCACCAGTGCATGCTGCAAACAAAATTCTGGCACCGCACCAACATGCGGAGCTGTGTCTGAATCTCAGCCTGTCTCCAAGGCTACGGCCACTTCCTGACTGTCTGAATCTTAGGGTCGGTTTCTCTTCACCAGGACACTCCCTGTCAGGGCACCGATGCGGCCCTTCACCTCCTGGCCCCTGTCCACCTCTTCTGGATCCACCCCTCCCCTCCCTACACATTCCTTTAACTTTAACTCTACAGCCACAGAAATGTTAAGTTGTCCAAGGAACTAGCTAGGATGTGACGGAGCTCCTGCAGTTTCCAGAATGCAACAACTTCTTTCAAAGGTGGGTCCTCACTGCTGAGTTCCCAGCAATCTTGCCTCTGTGGTCTCCCTTTCTTTAATCCTTAGCTCAAATCTCTTGGCTTCTATGAACCTTCTCTGAGGCTGCCCCTGGCTCCCCACTCCCAAGGTTGGGCTAGGTGCCCATCCTGGCGGCCTGGGCTGTTACATCCTAACTGTACCTGCCTCCCTGTGTGGTGTGCATGCGTCCTGCGTGAAGACACCCCATGTATTTTGTGCCGTGGGCTACAGTCGAAAGAGTGGAAAGTCATTGATGTTATATAACCCGCCTATTTAAATTAGTTCCAGGTCCTGTGTGAGGTTCACACTCGACCTTTTAAAACCCACACAGCTGTCTCCTCCACTGCGATATTCTGCCCGGCGGGGACAGGGCTGCTGCCTGCTTCTGTCGCACCCTCAGAGACCGGCAGCCCCTTCCTCCTGCAGGAAAGGTCTGCTAGGTGGACTCACATTTTTACAACAAAATAAAAGCACAAAGCTAGAAGCGAAGTATGCATTGTCAGATTGTATTTTCCCAATGCACTTGCCTCACAGTTTTCTAACTTCTCAACCATAAAACAGCTTTGTCATGACAGTCATTTCGCACAGACGAAAACACGATTGAGTGAAATGGTGCTTCCGGAGGTCTGAGGGAAGCAGGTCAGGCAGAAGAGGCAGGAAGGAGGAGGGAGGGGATGGGGAGCTGGAGCCGGGCCCCTGCAGAGGTGTCTGGGCCTCCGGCAGGAACCGTCTGTGAGTGGAAAAACAATCGCTCCCCTTGGACCAAAAGCACGGGCTGCCTCCCAGAGACTTAAGGTGCCAGACTGAGCCTCACTCAACTGAATGCCCATTCTACCCGGGGGGAGGGGGTGGCAACAGGGAGACACAGAGCCAGCAGGAGGCCTTGAGTCTTCTTCCCAGCTCTGCTCTGAACCCCCTTCGCTGGGTCTCAGATTCCTCAGCCTCAAGCAAGAGGGCTAGATCAAATCAGTGGCTTTCAGTGATTTTGGACTGTGACTCACATAGAGCAGCACACACATGCAGCTCAGGCTGCCCCTTGATACCAGCTATATATTTCTGGTTTTTTGAAATTCATTTTATAAACTTTTATGAAAGCATGACATTGGTAGATTGTACGTGTCAGAAATGAAGAGTTTGATATATTCTGACAAATTGAAAACCAGCCCTTAGATAAAAAAAGACAGCATGTTGCCAGTACCTTAAAGCCTCCTCCTGTTTGCCCCCATGTACCAACTCCTCCCCAAGGGCAATCGCTGTTCTGACTGGACAGCAAGATAAATTAGTTTTGTCTGTTTTTGTGTTTTACATAAATAGAGTCAAAAAGTTTCTTCATGCCTGGCCTTTTCTTTTGGCAATATGTTGGTGAGGATCACTGATATTGCAGTATTCAATATTTCACTGTGTCGATATACCATATTTTTCTTTTCCCCTGTCGATGACCATGTGTCTTGGAAGACAAGTGCGTGCCTGGGTCATGGGTGTGTCTCTAGAAATGACTTGCTGGTAGGGATGTGCTGAGCTTTAGTTGATACTGCCAGACAGTTTTCCGAAGTCATGATACCAAATTACACTTCAACCCATGGTGTCTGTTGCTTCCCATCTTTGCCAAAACTAGGTATTGTCATCGTTTTCATTTTAGCCATTCTTAGAGGTGTGTAGTGGCATTTCATTGTAGGTTTCATTTGCAATTCTTTGATAACTAATGTTTTCACGGGTTTATTGTATATTTAGAATCCTCGTTTGTAAAGTAACTGTTTGAGCATTTTGCCCATTTTTCTATTAGGTTGTCTTTTTCTTACTGATTTGTAGAAGTTTCCTTTCTTTCTTTTATTTTCATACTACATATATTTTGGATATGAGATCTTTGTTGACTATAGATAATGTAAATATCTTCACCCACTCTATGGATTATTGGGTTACTCTGTTTCACTTAAATACATGATGATTTTGAACCACTAAATTAATTTAATGACCCACTGATGGATAACAAGACACAGTTTGAAAAACACTTCAGACATGATTATGCATTCTTGCAGGGGTCTGGATACCCCCGAAAGGGTACCCTCTAGCCAGTGGCATCCACAGCAGCATGAGCCTGGAGCAGCACCCCTCTATGTGTAGTCAGCAACTGTCCAGAGAACAAAGGCCACTCTATTCGCTATATTTAATTTTCAAATTAAAAAATAATCCTGTTCCACACCTTAAATAACAACATAGTTCCCTGTTCTCCGGAATGTACACTTTGCAGCCGCAGCCCAGACCGAGGGAGGGGACACAGAAGTATAGCTGAGTTGTGGGGACACCGCTGGAATTGGGCCTTTGAGCCGGGCTAGAGTGTGTGTTCCCTCATGAAGGCTGCATTCCCTCAGGGAGATGGTCCTGTGGAGTCAGAGATACCTCCGGAGGTTCCTTTTAGCTAACAGGCCAAGATGACCTTCCCCGAACTCCACCCAATCCATTAACCACAGGAGAAGTGCACACACACGTCTGGGCGCTATCTCAGTGGGAGGTATTTTTTCTGTGGTACCCTCCGTACTCCTTAGAGGGTCCACAGACTTCAAATTCCATGAAGAAAGGGGCTGTAGAAACTATAAAAAGTGTGGCCAAGGTCAGTTACAGAGTGAGGGTCAGTGACCCCATGGCCTGTGTTTTCATTGTCATGTTATACTCTTTCCAGGTAACCAGTCACTGTGTAAAGAGTGGTGACCACATCCAAAGGGCTGAAGTCCTCTCTCTCTCTCTCTCTTTTTTTTTCTCTCTCTCTCACTGTCTCTGTCAATCTTTGTGTTCCTCCCCCCCCACACACACACACGTGCACAGAGAAATACCCCCCAGGCACACAGGCATGTCCATGCGTGCACACACACATGCTGCTTTACTCATGTGGACTCTACCAGTTTATTACACACTCAGCTCATCCGAGCTTTATCCTATCTCCTGATTTCCAAAGGATTGAAACAACCCGTAATACACAAACAATATAAACATACATGTATGTGCAGGGCACTTCACAGTTTATAAGTCCCTTTCATCCTCCGTCTCTCATCTGACCCTCACAACCAACCTTCTGAGCATTTATAAATATTTGATGACTCTCAAGGTCCCCCAGGGCCAGCGGGGTTCTAAGGCCTTGCTTTCTGGAGACACCAATCCTCCTGCTCAAGACTGTAGCTGTGGCAACAGCCGGAGGTTGGCAGAATTTGTGTCGGTCCTCAGATTCACCCTAAAGGTTTCCCCTTTAATTGTATATTTCATAGCAACCACGCCTTCCTTACCTGATTCTGAGCAGAGTTTTTAATTTCATGAACTTTCCAGAGTTGGGCTTGTGTTTGCATGAGAGTTTATGGGAGGGTAACACTTCTCCCCTGTCCCTAATAGTCATGCCCACATCTTCTCTTTTCTCCACTTATTAGAGTCTTCTCCATCCCTTCCCTTCTCCGCTTGCTAAAGGAAAGACACCCTGTCATGATTAAGGACTGGCATTCACTGAACACCTCCAGCAAGGTAGCTACCACGTGTTTCGCACACATCACGGCCGCACTTCTACCACCAATCCTTCACCATGTGTCTTAATATCCTTATTTCACAAATGAGGAAAGAGACACTCAGAGAGGAGAAGTGACAGCCCTATGGCTCCAGAGTCAGCGCATGATAGGTCTGGGATGGGACTCAGGTCCCACGGATCCTCAAGGCCTGGCCCCCTCCAGTGCCTGGGACAGTGAGAAGCAGTAATATCATTACTCCGAGTCAGCACACTGTCCCTCTGGACGTGGGTGGCATCTGAGGGACCATCTTGTCCCATCCTCCCTGTTTTCTCCGAGCTCAGAGCTGAAGGGACTGTCTTGACAGCACAGCGAGAGCAGAGTGGGGACCGGAACCCAGGTCTGGTTGCTGGGCTTCCCTTCCTGGGACTCTCCCGGATCTCAGGGGGCCCAGGACACCGGGAGAATTTTGTCTGTGCTCCAGGCTGAGACCTCTTTTTTTTAAGGACACATTTACAATATTAGAAATAAGATGAATTTGGCAGGAGCTGCTCTTGAAACCAAATTATGAGAAGTAATTGGAGCAATAAAGGATAAGGAAAGGTCTCAGAAAGAGACTTGGTCTTTGTCTACAACCATTTTCGGGACTGTCTAGTAAGAAGAAAGAGGCTTGGCAAGATGTGAGGAGGAGTGGATTTCAAATTCAGAACAGGGGACAACTCTACCAAAATCCTAAATGTGGGGAAAGACCACGTTTTTAATCAGTCCCTGGATGTTGTCAAGCACAGGCCAAATATCTACAATCTGCATTTATCCCTCTGCACATCCATCTATCCATCCATCAAATGGTCCATGCCTCTAAGTTCCTGAAAGATCAAAGATTCCACAAGCTTTGAAATATACTGAAATCTTATAGGAAAGACAAGCAGTAATTTTGTACTCCCCACTCATTGTTCTTAGGGGGAAAATATTATAAAATAAGTAGAGATAAAGTCTCCCTACTAATGCATATTGAAGAAAAAGACAGAGAAAAAAGCACCCATAACATTAACTTAAATCATGAATACTTTCTGAGTGTAAAAAAAAAAAAAATCAACTCACTTTTATTTAAATCTTCTTAAAAGGGTCTAAGAATAGTCCTTCAAATAATCCTTGAAGTATGCAATTTTAATTTGGACACATGGTAATTTCAGTCTACCTGTTGAAAGAGACAAGAGAGAAATCAGTCATTTTTGATGAGATGCTGTTCTGACAAGCAGCAGATAAGAAGACTCAGGCAGCTGGAGGGGTGGGGGTAAGGGTGGGTAGCAGCAGCAGCTTTGGCCCCAGGCCGAAGACTGGATTTGGAACTTCAGAGAAAAGGCACCTAAAGTAGCGATCACAGCACCTGGCACATAGCAAATGCTCAATACATATTTAATGAACGAATAAGAAAGGGTGGATGAATAAATGAATGAGATTACTCCTCAACCTTTGATCCAGGGAGTTACCCTATAGGCTCATTTCTTTGACTCTTACAGAGAAACAGAATTTCTAGGCACTGGGCATATTATGGAAAATGGCACAGAGAAATGTTCATGATGTAGTGGAGAGAGTGAGGGTTTGGAGCCAGCCATATCTATGTTCAAATCCGAGATCTACCGCTGATAACTGCACAACCCTGGGGTAGCTTATTTATTTATGTTTACTGTTGTTCTTCAGCTGGATAGTCTGCCCATTCGTTAATTAACAGCCCCTGTTCTTTTCTAATACATGCATTTAGGGTCATGAATTTCCCTTAAGTACTATCTTGGCTATGTTCCACAACTTTAATACTTACTATTGTTATTATTATATTTTAAGTGTTTTATAATTTCTATCACTATTTCTTTTTTTGAACCATGAATTAAAGTGTTTTTGCAAAATATAGATAGAAATATACATATATACACTGCTCACAAAAATTAGGGGACAAATTTCAAAACAAATATGTAGCGATAAGATGTCCCTTAATTTTTGTGAGCAGTGTATTTTAAAAACTCATCTTTCTCTTACTGAGTTCTACCTCAACTGGACAGCAATGTGAGAACGTCATCTGTTCGATACTGATCCCTTCAAACTTATTAAGACATTTGATAGTCTAGGATGCAGG
Organism: Saccopteryx bilineata; assembly: GCF_036850765.1. Lineage (NCBI taxonomy): Eukaryota > Metazoa > Chordata > Mammalia > Chiroptera > Emballonuridae > Saccopteryx > Saccopteryx bilineata. The sequence goes on along the minus strand of NC_089490.1, from coordinate 341,699,756 downwards.
CAATTGTTGTGAATGTTCCATTTGTGTTCTGAAAGAACGTGTATTCTCCAATTGTTGGGTGTAAGCTTGGATTAGTTTTTTTTTCTGTAAACGCCCCTTCCTGAACATCCTTCCTTATCTGTTAAAGATTACATGAGCAATACATACTAGCTCCCTCCTGCCATTTAGAATGACAGTGACACAGTGGCTGTGCAGACAAAAACAGAGGGAGGTGCGCAAGAAAGAAAGCCAGATGTGCTATTTCTTACTTATAACAATATTAATAATAATAATACTCTACATTTATAAAGCATTTGAATTTCCAAACTATGATCATGTGTGCCATTTGGTTTCTAACTCTCAGCAAACCATGAGGTGTCACCCAGCCAGGTGGAGGTGAGGACCCACATTGAGAAGCAATGCGCACCAGTTGGTGTGGTCACTCATTCGGCGCTCTGAGCCAGAACCCCACAGTCCTCCTTGACTACTTCTTCATCCCCTTCACGTCCACTCAGCTCCGTCTACTTACTGTCTTACAAATCCATCCTTGTTATCATTCTCAATCACCTTACACCATTTATTACCTGCTTTATTCCAACATATTATTAAATTTCTACTCTTTTAAAAATACAATTATAGGAGTAAATCCAGAGCAGATCTGCTTGGCAGGGCAATTCCCAAATTTGAGCGAAGGCTAAGGGCTGGGTTGTGGGTTGAAGAGTATCAGAATCTTGAAGAAAGAGAGATTTTTCCGCCTACCAACTGGAGGCAGGTGTGTAGGAAGGCAGAGAAACTCTATGCTGCTTTAGTTCAAGTAGTCCCCCTCTCACAACACTCCTCCTGTGCCCTTGATCTCAAGGCACCCTAAGTCCTTTCCTCCTTCTCAGAAAGAATTACCCTTGCTTCCTCCAATCCCAAGCCCCCAGCCCCCAAATCACTGCAGGGTGGCTTCCAGAATGTTCTTTTAAAGATCATAATGATGTTGTCACTGCAAATTCCAGAGACTTCTCAATCCTCTGTGGCTTCTTTGGGTCACCTGCCAGCAGGGTGCCTGCCTCCTCTGGAAGCTCTCCTGCCTCAGCAGCTATAACAGCACCTCGCCTGGTTCACCCTGTTTTCCTCCAAGGGCTTTCTGTCTCTTTTGCTAGTTCCTTTTTCTCTGCCTCCTCCTTAAATGTGAAAGAGTAAAGAGCCCCCTCTCCTCTCCCTCTTTAAATTCTGTGATTTTTCAAATGGCATTTTCATAAGTTAATTAAAATTGCTTCAATGAAATAGGAATCATAAACTACACTGCTCACAAAAATTAGGGGACCAATCCTGACCTGTGGTGGTGCAGTGGATAAAGCGTCGACCTGGAAATGCTGAGGTCGCCGGTTCGAAACCCTGGGCTTGCCTGGTCAAGGCATATATGGGAGTTGATGCTTCCAGCTCCTCCCCCCCTTCTCTCTCTCTGTCTCTCTCTCCTCTCTAAAATGAATAAATAAAATAAAATTAAAAAAAAAATTAGGGGACCAGGGAACGTGAAGATACTCCAGTACTTTCAGCCTTTTGTATAGTACATTTTCACCAATAAAATAAAAGTTGGTTTTGTATCTCATTTGCATTATCAAACAAATTTCTTGGACTTGTCGTTTGCTTTTCTGATGTTCTTGTTTAATAAAAAAAAATCAAATGCTTCTTTTTTTATTGCTTCATATTCATTTTGAAATATCAAAGAAGACTTGGTTCCTATTCTACTCAAAGTCTTCCAAAAAATTGAAGAAGAAGCAATACTTCCAAACACATTTTATGAGGCCAACATAACCCTCATACCAAAACCAGGCAAGGATGGCACAAAAAAAGAAAACTACAGACCAATATCTCTAATGAATACAGATGCTAAAATACTAAACAAAATACTAGCAAATCGAATACAACAACATATTAAAAAAATAATACATCATGATCAAGTGGGATTCATCCCAGAATCTCAAGGATGGTTCAACATACGTAAAACGGTTACGTAATACACCATATCAACAAAACAATGAACAAAAACCACATGATCTTATCAATAGATGCAGAAAAGGCTTTCGATAAAATACAACACAATTTTATGTTTAAGACTCTCAACAAAATGGGTATAGAAGGAAAATATCTCAACATGATAAAGGCCATATATGATAAACCATCAGCTAACATCATATTAAATGGCACTAAACTGAAGGTTTTCCCCCTTAAATCAGGAACAAGACAGGGTTGTCCACTCTCTCCACTCTAATTTAATGTGGTACTAGAGGTTCTAGCCAGAGCAATCAGACAAGACAAAGAAATAAAAGGCATCCATATCGGAAAAGAAGAAGTAAAGGTATCACTTTTTGCAGATGATATGATCCTATACATCGAAAACCCCAAAGAATCCACAAAAAGACTACTAGAAACAATAAGCCAATACAGTAAGGTCGCAGGATACAAAATTAACATACAGAAGTCAATAGCCTTTCTATATGCCAACAATGAAACAACTGAGAAGGAACTCAAAAGAATAATCCCCTTCACGATTGCAACAAAAAAAAATAAAATACTTAGGAATAAACATAACAAAGAATGTAAAGGATTTATATAATGAAAACTATAAACCATTGTTAAGGGAAATTGAAAAAGATATAATGAGATGGAAGAATATACCTTGTTCTTGGTTAGGAAGAATAAATATAATCAAGATGGCTATATTACCCAAAGCAATATATAAATTTAATGCAATTCCCATCAAACTTCCAATGACGTTTTTTTAAAGAAATAGAGCAAAAAATCATCAGATTTATATGGAACTATAAAAAACCCTGAATAGCCAAAGCAATCCTAAAGAAAAAGAATGAAGCTGGGGCATTACAGTACCTGACTTCAAACTCTATTATAGGGCCACGACAATCAAAACAGCATGGTATTGGCAGAAAAATAGACACTCAGACCAATGGAACAGAATAGAAAGTCCAGAAATAAAACCACATATATATAGTCAAATAATTTTTGATAAAGGGGCCAACAACACACAATGGAGAAAAGAAAGCCTCTTCAATAAATGGTGCTGGGAAAACTGGAAAGCCACATGCAAAAGAATGAAACTGAACTACAGTCTCTCCCCCTGTACAAAAATTAACTCAAAATGGATCAAAGATCTAAACATAAGACTTGAAACAATTAAGTACATAGAAGAAGGCATAGGTACTCAACTCATGGACCTGGGTTTTAAAGAGCATTTTATGAATTTGACTCCACAGGCAAGAGAAGTGAAGGCAAAAATTAATGAATGGGACTACATCAGACTAAGAAGTTTTTTCTCAGCAAGAGAAACTGATAACAAAATAAACAGAAAGCCAACTAAATGGGAAATGATATTTTCAAACAACAGCTCAGATAAGGGCCTAATATCCAAAATATACAAAGAACTCATAAAACTCAACAACAAACAAACAAACAATCCAATAAAAAAATGGGAAGAGGATATGATGAATAGACACTGCTCTCAGGAAGAAATACAAATGGCCAACAGATATATGAAAAGATGCTCATCTTCTTTAGCTATTAGAGAAATGCAAATCAAAACGGCAATGAGATACCACCTCACACCTGTTCGATTAGCTGTTATTAGCAAGACAGGTAATAGCAAATGTTGGAGAGGCTGTGGAGAAAAAGGAACCCTCATCCACTGTTGGTGGGAATGTAAAGTAGTACAACCATTATGGAAGAAAGTATGGTGGTTCCTCAAAAAACTGAAAATAGAACTACCTTATGACCCAGCAGTCCCTCTACTGGGTATATATCCCAAAAACTCAGAAACATTGATTCGTAAAGACACATGCAGCCCCATGTTTATTGCAGCATTGTTCACAGTGGCCAGGACATGGAAACAACCAAAAAGCCCATCAATAAATGACTGGATAAAGAAGATGTGGCACATATACACTATGGAATACTACTCAGCCATAAGAAATGATGACATCGGAACATTTACAGCAAAATGGTGGGATCTTGATAACATGATACGAAGCGAAATAAGTAAATCAGAAAAAACCAGGAACTGTATTATTCCATACGTAGGTGGGACATAATAGTGAGACTAAGAGACATTGATAAGAGTGTGGTGGTTACGGGGGGGAGGGGGGAATGGGAGAGGGAAAGAGGGTGGGGAGGGGCACAAAGAAAACAAGATAGAAGGTGACAGAGGACAATCTGACTTTGGGTGGTGGGTATGCAACATAATTGAACGACAAGATAACCTGGACTTGTTATCTTTGAATATATGTATCCTGATTTATTGATGTCACCCCATTAAAAAAATAAAATTATTTAAAAAAAAAATCAAATGCTTCTTTTTTTATTGCTTCATATTCATTTGAAATATCCCCTAATTTTTGGAGCAGTATACCATTTATTAAGTGTATATTAATCCCTGTGCTAAATACTCCTTTATTTCACTTAGTCTTCACTATAGCCACTGAGGTAGGTATTATTATTATTATTATTATTATTTTGTATTTTTCTGAAGCTGGAAACGGGGAGAGACAGTCAGACAGACTCCTGCATACGCCTGACCAGGATCCACCGGGCATGCCCACCAGGGGTGACGCTCTGCCCACCAGGGGGCGATGCTCTGCCCCTCCAGGGTGTAGCTATGCCACGATCAGAGCCACTCTAGCGCCTGGGGCAGAGGCCAAGGAGCCATCCCCAGTGCCCAGGCCATCTTTTGCTCCAATGGAGCCTTGGCTGCGGGAGGGGAAGAGAGAGACAGAGAGGAAGGAGGGGGGGGAGTGGAGAAGCAAATGGGCGCTTCTCCTATGTGCCCTGGCCAGGAATCGAACCTGGGTCCCCCTCACGCCAGGCTGACGCTCTACCACTGAGCCAACAGGCCAGGGCTGAGGTAGGTATTATTAATATTCTTATTTTTGCAGATAGAAAGGAAAAGCTAAGAAAAAGAATGTAATTTGCCCAAGATCACTCAGCTACCATGAGGCAGAGCTGGGACTCAACCCACTATCTATTTAATTTGATCAAAGCCTGTGCTCTCAGCCACCCATTGACTTATTTTACCCTCCTAAACCCTGACGTCTGTGACTCTCCATCTCCCACAAGGTCATGGGTTTCATGCTTCCATTTTGCTTTCCTCTGAATGAAAGGTCTTTATCCGCACAGTGTGCTGAGAAAATTCTATTCATTGTTCAAGGTCCAGCTCCAATGTCCCTCTTCCCCTAAGTGACCCGCCATCCCATCCCGCTGAACTGTTTTCATCTCCTTGCAGCTCTACAAAGATACCAAATCATCCATTCATCCTTCTGACCACACATCCATCTGTCCACCTAAGAAATATACAGTAGAATGTTAATCCAGAAGTCTACGTATAAGCATTATCCAAACAAAGGAATTGTTTCAAAGACTTTTTTAATGCTCTCCTTTTGAAAAAATACCTCATACTTTTTTTTTCTTTTTTTTTTTTTTTTTATTTTTTAAATGGGGTGACATCAATAAATCAGGATACATATATTCAAAGATAACAAGTCCAGGTTATCTTGTCTTTCAATTATGTTGCATACCCACCACCCAAAGTCAGATTGTCCTCTGTCACCTTCTATCTTGTTTTCTTTGTGCCCCTCCCACCCCCTATCCCTCTCCCATTCCCCCTCCCCCCCGTAACCACCACACTCTTATCAATGTCTCTTAGTTTCACTATTATGTCCCACCTACATACCTCATACTTTTGTCAAAATAAAGACAATTTGCTATCGGTCAGGATGTACGGGAAGGAAGGTGCTCTGCTAGGCACTGTGGATGCTGACTGGCCAGGGACAGCCATCACTGTGATCTGGTGAGGGAGGTTTCCAAGGTTACCAAACCAGGTCTGTCTGATTTTCCCTAACCAATCCCCACATTTCTAAATCTTATTTACACATCAAGCCAGCTCAAATACCTCTTTATTCCTCATGCTTTTCCTAATTCTCTCCCCCACCCCAACCAGGCCTGAATGAACTGGGACCCCCACTATAATGTATCTGTTATATATCTCTGATGACTTTCAGAATTTTCATCATCTATGCATCATACCACATTTCAAAAAGCACTTCAACATATCCATTTCATGCTCTCCCTCCCTCTCTGGCCTCCTTCATGCTGGGAGTTGCACCCACTTCACTTTCATGGGATTTTCAGAACCATACCCAGTGTCTGGCACACAAATACCCATGACTGATTGACCTACTGAAGCTGGATGGCGCTGGCCTTGAAGGGAGGAGGCTACCAGAAGTCACTCAAACACAAATACCCAGCAGTATGTATGTATGTGATGTACATAGCAGGTGCTAAATGGAAAATATGAAATTCTTCTACCTCTCCCTCCCTGCAAAAAAGAAAACAGAATCAGAAAAAGGGAACCATGAATCCACTGAGGCTGAGGTTGCCAAAGGCCTGTGTTCCACAGTTTACACGTTGGCGAGGTAGCTTTTGACATTCTGCAGGATGAACCTGGCAGCAGGAAAGGACCATGTTTGGACACATTTTGGTTTCCATAGTCAGGAAATGAGAGTTAGCGCTTCGATGATAGCCAGGGCTTCAAACCAGCCCCTCCCACCACCGGCTTTCACAGTGGAGGACCGCAGAGGGTAAATGGCTCCGTCCCAGTCACAGGGCAAGGAGTAAGCAGATGCAGTTTCCTTGTCCCCTTCTAGACTTGCAAATGAAGCCTCTAGGAAACAGAGTGCTCTCTGAATGGCTAAAAATAAACTCCCAGAAACTTCATGTAGATATATCATGGCTGCAATTTACAGCGTCTAGAACTTTAGCCTGGTATAATTAGCATATGGATTATAATAATTTATTTTTGGTGTAAATGCTCAAATGAACACAACTTTCCAGTAGAATAGGAAACCAAGGGGCTGAGAGCCAGCCGCATTCCTCTGGCCCCTTCCAGTGCCACGATTTTCATGCTGGCTGGCGTCCAACTGCTGATGTCTGGTGTGTGCGCCACAGAGCTTCCTGGGAAGTGTGGCTTCTGGGAATCATGGCTCTGAAAAGGCCCATCTTATCCTTCCGGTGACCAGGAATACATCTGAACTCACCCTTCTGAGGAGCAAGAAATCCCAAAGGCAGACAAAAAGTCTGTTGTGATGCCTGTGAGCAGCCAATACCAACGGCTGGAACCAAGAGAGGCTGTCATGCAACTAGAAGAAGACTGGACTGGGGTCAGAGAGAATCTCTTTGTGGGTTTTGTTTTATGTTGTGCCATGAAAACAACCACCTCAACTCCCTTTTACAAAGTTTTGATAGCCTGACTGGTGGTGGTACAGTGGATAAAGTGTCAACCTGGAACACTAAGATTGCCAGTTTGAAAGCCTGAGGTTACTAGCTCTGAGCGCTGGCTCATCAGGGTGGGGTTGCCAGCTCGAATGAAGAAATTGTCTACAGGGACCCCAAAAGCTTCCAGCTTGAGCCCAAAGGTCACTTGCATGAAATGCCCAAGGTCACTGGCTTGAGCAAGGAGACCCTGGTACGGCCTTGGTGAAGGCACCTATGAGAAGCAATTGATGCACAACTAAAGTGAAAGCAATTTCGAGTTGATGCTTTGTACCTCTCTCTCCCTTCTGTCTTTCTCTCTCTTGTTCTCTCTCTCAAAAAAGAAAAAAAAATAGAAGTGTTGATAAATAAGTAGCTACCTCACAAGATTAAATGAGGAATTACAAGAGAAAAGGTTTGTAAATGAATGTTAGTGATTCTTCTTTTTTTTTTTAAGATTTTATTTTTTATTTCAGAGAGAAGAGGGGGAGTGAGAGAATGGCAGGGGAGGGAGGGAGGAGGAGTGGGAAGCATCAGCTTGTAGTTGTTCCTCATATGTGCCTTGTCCAGGCAAACCTGGGGTTTCAAAGGTTTGTCCTCAGCATCCCAGGCTGACGGTTTATCCACTGCACCATCACAGATCAGGCTAAATATTAGTGATTCTTATTGAGTGAATAAGTTTCCAAAGTAGCTCTTTCTGATGAAGAAACCTTCTGACCAAAGCACTATGTGGAATATTGCATTAGGGAGCGAGGAGTGGGGCAGGGAGGACCTGAGAAGTTGTCCCCCACCCCCGAGTTTCTATCCACAGAGCTCAGGCGGAGGCAAACCCACTCACTTTTTACAAAATCTCTCTGCAGAGCATTCATTCTGGAGCTACAGAGCAGGGATACTGACATGGGCAAGGAGCTCGCCTCCTCTCTCACACACGGCACCAAAACCAGCCAAACGTCCACCAGAATACCCTCTGACGTAGAAGTTGGAGATGGTGGCCAGCTACGTGCAAAACCAAAGCAACGCCTCCTCCAGTTGAAGGAAGGGGAATGGACATTTACTGAGCATCACCATGAGTCAGGCACAATGCTGGACACTTTCTCATCAGAGCTCCTCTCCAAAGCCCGAGAGGTGAGCCTGCCACATTGCCACATCTGCTGTCACGCACAGTATGGGCAGGCCTGTGAAGCCTCTGTGCTCCCCCCGCCCCTCCGGTCAGCGTCTCAGCAGGAAGACCTGGGCTCTGATCATTTTGGAGGAGCTCAGTGTCCTGATCTATCAGGTTGGGACAAGAACCCCAACCTTGCCAGCTTCACCAGCCTGGTTTCAGACAAAAAGGGTAGATGTGAAGAACTCTAGGGACAGGGCCAACAACAGAGACTATGTCACTCTGGTTCAAATGCCTCAAGCACTTCCTCTTGCCCTTCACTAAACATCAAGTTTCTACTGTTCTCAACCTGCTCAGACCCATTATCTTCCTGTCGGTCCCCTGTTCCTGAGCTCCGTGCACACCAGTGATCTCTCAGGCCATTACGCTCAAGGAGCAATGCTGTCTCCTCTTCCTGAACTCCTGTTCCCAGTTCAGGTCACGGCACAGACGCAGAGTCACTTCCCGGGAAGTGCTTCCTCGTTCCTCAGTCCAGGCTGCTCCCTCTACTGCACATTCTCCAGGGCACTTGTAATCACCAGCCAAGTGAAGGGCTATTTCATTACTCCCCATTCCCCCAGACAGAATGGGGCAGGGCCCACTTTTGTCTTATTTATCAGTTCACCAGGATGTCCTCAGGGGATGTTGTGGGGTGCGGGACTTGGCACACAATGGTCACTTAATTTATCTGTGTCTGCCTCATTCACCGATGTATCCCTAGCATCTAGACACTGGCACAGAGTAAGTGCTCAGTAAATACTTGTGGGATGAAATCCCACTAAAAGATCTGCTGGGGGGGGGATGTACAGCAGAGGGTTACAATCCGCACGCTAGAGCCAGACTACCCAGTCTGAGCCTGGTCGCTGTACTCCCCAGCTGTGTTACTCTGGGCAAGTGACTTTCCTTCTCTGTGCCTCAGTTTCTTCACTGATTCAAAAAGAGATAATAATTGTGTCTACTAGAGTTGTGAGGATTAAATAAGATATTTAAAGTTCTTTGTACAGGCCAGGCATGTGGTTGGTACTATGGACTCTTCTTATTAGGTTCACTCTTCATCATCTTCCCCAACCCCATTCACCTCCCTCCTCTCCTCTGAAGCTGTCTATCTGGGTCCTCTGCTGCTGGGGTTTGGCTCTCACAGACTCTCCGCTGTGTCACATGTGTCCTTTGCCACTTTGGCTGAACTATTGTCATTCAAGGGAGTGACTTGTCTCTCCTGCAAGACCACAGCAGCCCAGGGGAAGGCCTGGAGAGGCAAATCAGATAAAGATGCGGAATGAGAGAGAACTGGGTGATCCGGGTAAATGGAGCTGGCATGCAGCCCACTTAGAGCCCACTTGGAGCTTCTGCCCTAACACCTGCTTCTGGGGGCAAAGTGTCAGGCCTTGACTACCCGCTTCATGGGCTACAACATGCCTTTCGGGAGACGGTGTGAAATAAATGGTTAGCCATTAAGATGTGAAATGCAGCTAGCACAGTCCATACATAGAACAGCAGACAGGTTAAGATGGGTACTTAAGAACGCTATTTTCTCCTATTAACCCCAGGCAACAGCGACCTATCCAGATAGACTCTTCAGTGCTCGGGAAATGGGCTGGGTTTTTTTTTTTGTTTGTTTGTTTTCCTTTTTTTTTTTTGATAATATTTGATCTTTAAATAATAGTTGATGTTTGTTTCCAAGTAGAGTTCACTAACTTCTCTCCTTCCTTAACTCCCTTCCTCCTCTTCTTCCTCCTTCTTACACTAAGAGTACCTTGTCCTTGATTTTCTTCTTGAAATATGGGGAATAAGCATGCAGGTATGCACCTGGGAGGCATATCTGAGCTGCTGAACTTGCCTCCTGATGGGGCTCCTGACTCCCATGGCTCCTCTCCGTCCTCCTCTGGCCCACACCTCTCCACTAGCCCATCCTACCTACAGGTAGCCTGGTAGGGGACTAATATAGCTTCAAAAATATTTAAATTTTTAAATGGTTTTAAGTTATTCCCTACAAGAAGAGAGCTTTAGTTACATGAAAAGTATAGGCAACTATGCCGGCAGAAAGAAGGGCTATCTCAAGGTTCTCCCCTGGCCAAGAAACAGGCCAGGTGGTGTTCAATGCACAGGCTCCAGGGGTGAAGCCCGGGCTTGAGCTCTGGCTCCACTCCATTGGCTGCTCAGGAAGTGAGTTTAGAGTCTGCCCTGCAGGTTTGGAATATTGGAACCATGGACTAGCATGGCTGACCCTGATCTTGAGCCTTCAGTCCAGTCCGGCCCTACAGTTCCAGTCTTGCTGCCAATCCTCTCTGCCCAGAAGAGTAATTCAGCTGCTGGCTTGCTCATCCATTGATTCAATCACTGATTCCACTTACAGTTATTCACTTATGCATTCACATGCATTTCCTCAAATTTCTACTTATTTATTTATTCAAAATCACACTCTCATTCATTCATTCATTCATTCACTGATTAACTTCTTCATTTATTTACTCACTTATTGTTTATTTATTTCACTTACTCACCAGTAACTCACTCCTTCATTCACTCACTTGTGCATTCACGCACTCCCTTCATACACTGGCTCCCTCAGCCCCTCCCCTCCACCTGCACGTGTTCCTCCCTATCCCCCAGCACAGCCCCCTGCCAGGAAGAAGAGCCAGCATCATGGCTGGGTCCATTAGTCCTCACTCCCAGAACATTCTCTTCCACTTGAACTTGCAGCCTGCTGAACTGTGCAGGCATGTGTCCTGGTGTGCGGAGGGTATGCTCTCCACTCAGGAACAGATGTTCTTGTAATTACTGTTTTGACTTTCACCCTCTAATGCCAGAAAATTCTTTCCACAAACTCCTCCTGCACACAGAGAGGCAGCCGCTCAGCCTGAGCAGGGCGTGTAGTGCCTGGGGGTTCAGATTCCAGAACACTGGCAGGTTCCTTGCAGTCAGAGCTGGAGGGGACTGGGACAGCCTCCCTCCTGCAGGGCTTTGTAACCTGGGGTCCAGGGATGAGTGGACGAGGAAGGCAGGCCGGGAGAGCGGGAGACTGTGAGCCAGGCTCAGGAGTGTGAAAAGGAGTGGAGTGGCTCCTCTCAGGATTATGGAGTCATAATCCATCTGGATTTAGGTTACTGCAATGACAGGTAACAGGGTCAATGGCAAATGCAGAGGTTTACTGAAAGTTGTTAGTAATGTCATGATAGAAGATCAAAATCATAATTTACTGACCACCTACCATGTGCTAGGTACTTCCCATACTTTAGGGTAGTTGTCCCTTAATGATCACTCTCTCATTCTTTCTTTCAGAAATAGAATCCCCTGAGTTTTAGCTGGTCACATGACCTCTCATCAAAAGACTAAATTTCCCAGATTTTCTTGCAGCAAGGGGTGACCAGCCAGTTCTAACCAATAGGTGTGAGCAGAATTGTTATATGCAGCTTCTTGGTTGTGCCCTTAGAAGAAGGCTGGATGAATACTGGAGCTATGAGCTAGCATGGCTGACCCTAGTCTTGAGCCTTCAGGCCAATCCAGTCCTACAACTCTAATCTTGGTGCCAATCCTATCTGCTCAGAACAGTAATTCAGCTGCTGGCTTGCTCATCCATTGATTCAATCACTGATTCCATTACTCACTCATTTACAGTTTTTCACTCATGCATTCACATGGATTTCCTCAAATTTCCACTTGTTCATTTATTGAACATTACACACTTTCATTCATTCATTCACTGGTTAACTATTTCACTCATTTACTCAGTTTTCTACCACTTTCTCTACTTTCAGGCTAAATTACAGTGCACTCTAGGGAGCTATCTCTGCCTCTAGGGTTGAGGGGGCAGCCACACAACAATCCAGAAGAAGCTTCTGTTCCTGCAGAACTTTATGAGGCAAGACTTCTCTATTCCCCCATCTGAAACTTTATGTGCAAGAGAAACGAACATCTGCTATGCATTGGTCACCGTTGTTCTAGTCTCTATGAAGTCAGCCAAGCCCATGCCTACTAACACTGGAGGGATCTTCTGCATTCTGATTCCTATAGAATCAGATTAGGATTCTAGAGATTCCTGTAGAGAAACACTCTTGGCTTCTCTTGTTCCCTTACCTAATCTTCTCTGTTGTGGTTGAACGGTATCCCCTCAAAATTCATTCTGCTGGGACCATCAGAATGTGACCTTATTAGGAACTAGAGCAAGGGTCCCCAAACTTTTTACACAGAGGGCCAGTTCACTGTCCCTCAGACCATTGGAGGGCCAGACTATAAAAAAAGCTATGAACAAATTCCTATGCACACTGCACATATCTTATTTTAAAGTAAAAAAACAAAACGGGAACAAATTCAATATTTAAAATAAAGAACAAGTAAATTTAAATCAACAAACTGACCAGTATTTCAGTGGGAACTATGGGCCTGCTTTTGGCTAATGGGATGGTCAATGTGCTCCTCTTACTGACCACCAATGAAAGAGGTGCCCCTTCCAGAAGTGCGGTGGGGGCCGGATAAATGGCCTCAGGGGGCCTCATGCGGCCCGCAGGCCGTAGTTTGGGGACCCCTGAACTAGAGTTTTTGCAGACACAATTAAGGTAGAAGTTTAGATGAGAGCATATGGGAGTAGGGTGGGCCCTAAATCCAATGAGAACATCCTTATAAAAGAAGGAAGAAAACAAATTGAGACTCAGAGAAGAACAAGACATGGAGACAGAGCCAGAGGTTGGAGTGACGCATGGACAAGCCAAGGAACCGTGAGGAAGCTAGACGACTTGCAGCGGGCTCTCCCTCAGAGCCTCCGGAAGGGATCAACCCTGCCGACAATTCAATTTTGTTCTTCTAATCTCTAGAACTGCGGGAGAATAAATTTCTGGTGTTTAAGTCGCCAGCTTTAGTTTGTTGCCCCAGCCCTGGAAAATGAACGCGTGTTCTGAAAGGAGTGACAGTGATGGGAGCAGTGGGCTGGGAAGACGGAACTGGACCTGCCTCACCTGGAACTGTTCTCCAACACCCGGGCCTCCCAGACAGCTTACAGAAAGCCAACCTTTCTCTTCCTTCACGGAATGGATAAGGCTAATTCTAGGGTGAAGTGTTAGCAAACCCCTTTGGCTACAGATCTTTTCATGGTCATTGAAGCAGTCAGTGGAGTGGTCAAGATCATGGCTTCTGAAGCCGGGACAGCAGCACTGAATCCTGGACTGCCGTGTACTAGTTGTGTGATTTGGGACAAATTAAACTTTCAGTGCCCTGGTGTGTTCAGCTGTGAAATGGGGATAAAAATAGCACCTACGGTATCAAATTGTGTGAGTTTAAAATTAGTTATATTATGAAGTGCTCAGACAGAGGTTGACAAAAAATAAATGCTAAATAAATGTTAGGTCTTGTGGGTTTGATCCCCAGTCGGGACACATACAAGAATCAACCAATGAATGTATAAATATAGAACAACAAATGGATGTTTCCCTCTCTCCCCCCCCTTCCTTCTTCTCTAAAATCAATAAATTAAAAAAATTAAATGTGTTAGGTCCTCAAATTGTTTCTTTTTTTATTTTATGTTTTATCTTTTTTTTTTTTTTTTTTTTGTATTTTTCTGAAGCTGGAAACGGGAAGAGACAGTCAGACAGACTCCCGCATGCGCCCAACCGGGATCCTCCCGGCGCGCCCACCAGGGGCAACGCTGTGCCCACCAGGGGGCGATGTTCTGCCCCTCCAGGGCGTCGCTCTGCCGCGACCAGAGCCACTCTAGCGCCTGGGGCAGAGGCCAAGGAGCCATCCCCAGCGCCCGGGCCATCTTTGCTCCAATGGAGCCTCCACTGCGGGAGGGGAAGAGAGAGACAGAGAGGAAGGAGGGGGGGGGTGGAGAAGCAAATGAGCACTTCTCCTATGTGCCCTGGCCGGGAATCGAACCTGGGTCCCCCGCACGCCAGGCCGACGCTCCACCGCTGAGCCAACCGGCCAGGGCCAACATTGTTTCTTTTAAAGTCATTTTGTTGTAACATTGATGAGATTCTGTAAGAGCTTAACTCTTGTTTATATCAATTAGTCTATGGTAAAACTGGTTTTATTATATACTGTTTCACTTAAAGTTACAGACCAATCCACAGACCTTAAGTGAGAACTTAACTCTATAACTATTCACTATTATCTGTCTGACTCCCCTGTGCTTCAATTAATTTTGAATTTAGACCAGGAATAGGGGTATTGCTCTGGCAATCCCAGTACTTCTTTCATTTAATCTGTCCATTAGCCATGTTTGCAGAAGAGGAAAAGAAGACCCAGGGAGATAAAATGGTGAGTCCATGGGCACCCCTTGAGTCTTTCGGCTCTACCTGCCCTGGCTGCTCAGTCAACCCACCTGGTCTGCTGCGGGGCTTCCAGGATCTGGCAAGAGGCTCTGGCAAGTCTCCCTCCCGGCTTTGAGACAGGAGGCCAGGAGTGGCGGAAGCTGGGTGGTCTGGCTCCTGAGTCTTGCTCTTAACCTGAATTTTAGGAAGAGTACTCTGCCTGCAAGGTGGATGTGTGAGCATGAAGGCAGGGAGGTCAGGTCAGTGGATGTCCGAATCCTGCAGATGAGGCCCCTGTAAGGTGGGTAGCCGTGGTGGAAGAAGAAGACGTGGTCAGAGCCTAGCCTCAGTGGGGTCTGGGGTGAGGAATGAGTGGAGGAAAATCTAGGACTTTCCCCCTCCCTAAACCGAGCTCCTGTGTTCACAAAGCCTGCATGACTGTGGCTAGAGTGCCAATGCTGGGTACTTGCAGGAACGCTGAAAAAAGAGTCAGATCACTGTGTAGCCAGAGGCTGACGCAGGTCTGACCTGCACAGTGACACATCATTATTGTCCTTCTATGAGCAGACTCTCACCTTATGCAATGCCAAGGCCCCAAAAAGCATGAACTGGTTTGCAGAGCTGGGGCCGTAGTTAGACCACTGTCTTTGCCTGGCAGACGGGAACCGGGTGATGCTGATGTCTGCTGCTGGCAGGGGCTGAGTGGAGGGGGCAGAGCAATGACTTTAGGGCTCAGAAAGACCTGGGCTTTCATTCCAGTTGGACCTTTAATAAGCAGTGACCTTGAGCTACCTTTTCAGGAAACATTTCCTGAGCAATTACTATGTGCTATGCCCTCAGTGACAGCTGGGGTGCAGAGACGAATCCAACCACCCCTGACACCAAGGAGCTCCCAGTCTCCAAGGTGCCATGCCAGCAAGCAGTGCTGTGCTACAGGGAAGCAGAGGGTTGTAGGAACATGGCGTGGTGGTCCTGGACAGTGAGGTGATGCTAAACCAGCCTGGGAGGTGAGGGCAGGCTTCCTGGAGGAAGTGACTACCAACGTGCATTCCAAAAGAGAAGAGATGGCCAAGCAAAGAGGAAGGTAGGGTGTTCCACGTGGGCGGAGAGTGGGAGACAAAGAGGACTCAGCCCTGCTCTGTTTCACTGTCACACTCACAGCACCTGGAATCCTGAAGAATGGCAGACACGGTATCGGACTGCTACAGAAAGCAGAGCTCTTAGTGTTCGCAGTAGATTGATTAGAAAATTAATATAATTATTTCCCTCCTTAAATCCACCTTCCTTTGCAAAGGGACCATAACTTTTGTCATCAAGAGGTGACAACCATTACACCAGCTGTTAAGTCTGGGCTGACCTGTGACTTGCTTTAACCAGCAGAAGGAGGTGACACGTGTCAATGTGCATGTTCTGAGTCTAGGACTCCAGAGGCTTTCCTCGTGCCTTCCTGCTCTCCTGGAATTTTGCTCAGCAGCTGGGTGATCAAGCCCAGGCTAGTCTACTGGATGACAAAGGGCATGCCATGTACCCCTACCCTACCCCAAACTTCTACTGCCCCACATGACAGTCAGCCCTTAGCCCATCCACCAGCTGACCTAGAGTGACCAACTCATCCCCTTTAGCATGGGACTTTCTGAGTTTTAAAACTGACCACCCCATACCCCAGGAACCCTTTCAGTCTCAGGAAAATGAGGATAGACAATCACCCCAAGCTGATCTCAGATGTATGAGTGAGCTCAGCCAAGCTGCAGGTAGATCAGCAGAACTGCCCCACTGCCCCACAGATTATGGAGCAAGAATAGATAGTGGTTGTTTTAAAGCACATGTTGGGTAGTTTGTTACACAGCAATAGGTACCAGGTACACTGGTACATTTGGGAACGAAGCCTAGGTTCTTGGCCTCGATAGTAGTTGGGGACCAACTAGATTCCTCTCCTTGAGTGTGGTGTTGAGTGGGTCATGAGAGGGAAGGCGCGGAAGCTCAGAGAGGTGAAGTAACTGCTCGGGATCATAGAGCCAGCGCGCACTGGCAACAGAATGCAGACCAGGCCTCCCGATCCTGCCCCTCCCACCAAGCTGATTCTTTCGTCGGCACATTTGTGCTGCAGTAACCGAAGCTCCCCCAGGGACTGTTAATTTAACAAATCTCTGGTCATGCTCTGGCTTTCTGAGACGGTTTTCTTTACAAGATCTAGTGTCGGACCATGTGACGTGCTCCCTCCCAGCTGAGGGATGATGAGACCAACACTTAACCACAAGCCACAGCCAGTCCCACCATGGTCAAAGGCAGCGCTTGTCAAGCAAGAGACATGTTCAGAGCTTCCCGACACAAGGTGGAAAGCGACACAGACTTTGAGCACGAACGGGGAGCTAAGCTAATAGACCTCAAACTTAATTCTAATTCTGATACGTACCAGCTGCACAAATTTGGGCAAGTTACTGACCTTCTCTGACAGACTGAAGGTCAACTGATTATTTAAAACATGGACTGTAAATTGAGAGCAGAGCCATGGGGTGTCCGACTTTGAATCCAGCGAATATAGTGTATTATAACTTCTCAATACACATTTACTGGCTGTATACATTGCAACAGGATGTCTCATGGGGAACTTAACTTGTAGTCCTGTTTATTGATAGAACAAGAAAGCATCCTGAGTCGGCAGGGGTCCCTTACATTAATTTGGAAGAAATGTTAAGTTTTTTCCCCTTATTCCAAGGAAGAATGGAACAGGATTTTGTTTCTGATGTCTAAGTACCCTTGCTACTAAAGAGAGTTGACTGGCTTCATTTCATCCCCACACGCTCTTCCGGTCCAGCTGTTCTGAACACCTCTGAGATGGTGTGAACTCGGCAGTGTTGGGAGGAGAATGGTATTAAGGAGCCTAGTGGTCTCTGAAGTCTAGTGAGGGGACATTAAGGGAAATATTTAGCACCAACAAGGTCCCTCTCTCCTTCCAAGGGTCATGTCAGCTCGGTGGGAGGCTGGTCAGGTGAGACTCCGCTGCATGAGACCAGCACTGGAGAGATGGCCATGGGTCAGGGTTTGTCCACGAGCAAAATGGTGGTGACTACAGCAGTGGGTGGAAGAAAACAGTTTCCCATACTTGAGAGTTATTATGGGTTGAATTATGTCCCCAAAATTCATTTGTTGAAGTTGTTACCCCCAGAACTTCAGAATGTGACCTTATATGTAAATATGGTCATTGTAAATTTAACTAGTTAAGATGAGGTCCTGCTGGAGCAAGGTGGGCCCCTAATCTAAGATGACTGGTGTCTTTATAAAAAGGGGAAGTTTAGAGACAGACACTCACATGGGTAGGTATGGAGATAAAGACAGAGACTAGGGTGATGCTTTTACATGCCAACAAATGCCAAAGACTGCCAGCACAGTGTAGCCAGAGCTGGGGAGAGGCACAGAACAGCTTCTCCCTCACAGCCCTCAGAAGGATCCAATCCTACTGACACCTTGATCTTGGACTTTCAGCCCCTACATGGTAACTTTCTGTTATTTAAGCCCCCAGCCTGTGGTACTGTGTTATAGCAGCACTAGGAAACTAATACAGGAGATGGAGTCTGAGAGACCTTCTGTGAGTGTCAGGGGTGTGGGGGTATTGTGCAAATGTCCTTGGTTTTAGGGTAAAGTTGGGGAAGGGAGCAAAACAGGGAAACTATAAGAGAACAATCAGAACATGCATCAATCTGTGTGCAAAGGCTCAAGTCAGTTTAAAGTTGACCTGAGATGTAAGGACTATGATATAATTCTCCCTGGCTCCACAAGTATCAGGATTCACTCATTTTTTCCCTCATTACATAATGAAAATAAGCAATGAGTTGGTAGCAATTCTAAACATCAGAGAGACCCCTTCTCCTATTTTACAGGTGAGGGGAAGTAGTTTTGCTGGTGTCCCACTAAGAGGTGGAGCTGGGACCTGAACCTGGGCATCTACAAATGTCTTCCTCCACATCTCCGCATGCCTCATCCAGCACACACACGGAGCTGTGGCATTTGGGTGAAGTGTGAAAGACCATGTGAGCACAACCGTATATTTAGAAAGTGGGCACTGGAAAGTGGGTATTTTCAGTTTCACAAAGTAATCTGGGATCCAAGGTACTGGATTGTCTGAGCATTGCTTTTCAAGACTGAGTCTTTCTTACGGCAAGCTGAGAGCAGGGCTCCACTGTTCAGCACCTAACAAAGCACTTGACTACAGAAACATTAACCACTGGGTTCCTGTGGTGTTTTATAAATTGCTAGGAATTAGGGAAAAGACCGAAAGCAGGAGGAGGAGGGGAGGAGGAGGAGTAAGAGGCGGAGGTTATGGGAACAGAGTCTCATTTTAGGTTTGGGAGCCACATGGCAGGGAAAGCAAATGAAACTTAAAATAATTGTGTAAATTAACAAGCAAAGAAGATTCAGCTTTTGGACAAATCTTCATGGATACTGCTAATACTGCTTGATATGTTACATTTATATAGTGTTCTCACATGTCAAAGAATGTTTCCAATAATTCTCTACTAGCAAAAAATTCTCTCTAAGCTAGGAGAACCAGCTCCTTGGTCATGTAGAGCAGTGGTCCCCAACCCCTGGGCCGCGAACCAGTACCGGTCCATGGGCCATTTGGTACCGGTCCACAGAGAAAGAATAAATAACTTACATTATTTCCATTTTATTTATATTTAAGTCTGAACGATGTTTTATTTTTAAAAAATGACCAGATTCCCTCTGTTACAGCCGTCTAAGACTCACTCTTGACGCTTGTCTTGGTCACGTGATACATTTATCCGTCCCACCCTAAAGGCCGGTCCATGAAAATATTTTCTAATGTTAAACCAGTCCATGGCCCAAAAAAGGTTGGGGACCACTGATGTAAAGCAGGTCACTTTGAAGGTGAAAAGAAACATTCTGAATAGTTATACTGGTACGCAGGTATAAAGCAGCTCTACAAGCCTCCAAAACAAGGATGTATGATCAGCCTACTACAAGCCTCCAAGGAGGCTTCATTCATTTACACCAAATCTGCCCCTCCCTGTTTACTTTAGCTCTACTCATTCAGCTGCTCAAATAAAAACACAGATCACTCTCAATTCTTCTTTTGCCTTTACTGACACCCTTCCCCCACTTCAATCCATCCACACACCCTGCTAGTCTATCTGCACATTACACGCCCTGCTCCTTGTATGTTTGCATCGCTCTCTGATTTCAGCCTAGTCTTAGGCATGATCACACCTCACCTGGACAACAAGAGTCTTCTAATCCATCTCCCCACTTCCACACTTGGCCCTTATAATCCATTATCTAAAAGGCAACCAGAGTAATTTTTCAAAAATGTAAATGAGATCGCATTTCTTCCTTGCTCAGAATCTTCTAGCAGCTCTCCACACTGAGAATAAAAAAGCTCAACTCTTTACCTTAGCTCTATGTCTTTGCACAATAAACATTTGTTAAAAGAAAGAACACACAAAGTCAGCAAGTATTTGCCGAGTATTTTTTTTATTTTTTATGTACCAGGCTCATGCGAGGCACGTCTTCTAGCTTCTGTGTGACCCATGTCACTGTTGGTAGTCATCCTAAATCCTGAAATTTATTTCCATGTACAGGGAGCCCCATGAGGGTCCCTCCTGGTCTCTCTACCTCTTTACTTACAGGTAGTAGAGTGAGTTACATGGGTAGTAAAATAAGGAAGAATAAACCAGGCATACTCAGTTAAACCATATTCTTCTTCCTTTTGTCAGCTGGTAACATTATTTGCTAACTTCTCTGAGGGCTGGGTCTTCTGCCCCCATCCTGCGCTGCCCGTGACCAAGTGGGGCAGTCTGCCTAATCCTGGATCCAATTATCAAGTTGATTTGGCTCTCATGCCAAGCCAAGTTATTCATTATCAGTAATAAACATGGTATTTGGCTTCCATCTGCCACCCTTTATTTCTCAATTTGTTCAGAACGCAGGTGGAAATAGAAGTGCTATTTATTGGGTTCCCTCAAAGCCCCCAAACATCCCTTGAAAAATAAAATAAATCGAATGCATAAAGCCTGGTACGGAGCCACCAGCAACCCGAGGGGATAACAATCTGGGACTGGAGAAATGAAAGCTGCAACAGTGCAGATGCTGGCTGAGCGAGGATCATGTGGGACTCAGTGAAAACTGAAGGACAAATTTAGCAGCAGCATTTAGCCCAGAAGAATGTCTTCAGGAATGAATCACGAAGGGAATATTGTCATTTGTGCCAAGAGACAGAGGGTTATAAGGGAAAAGGTGGCTAGAGATTCTCATTTATGTTTATGAAAACAGATGGCCTTTTTGATGAACAGAAAGCCAAAACAAAAGCATCATTTATTCCAGGAGCGAAGAGATTGACATCGCATAAAAACAAAACAAAACAAAACATCTTTTATGCTTTTAACCCTCTGGAGAACTCATAAATAGCACTTCTAAAACCAAAAGGAGTTTTCATAAGAAGAATGTAAATTACATAAGAACATTGTGTTTCCTTCTCCTTCCCACCTCATCCTGCCTTTGTCTTGTTCTTTGCCTAGGGACTACTGAAAACCTTCCGAAAGCTGCTGGGCGTGGCTCGTAAGAGATGGCAAGGTGAAACCTAGTGCACGGTGCTCTGGGAGAGATTTACTGACTCATACCTCCCTATCTCTTGGATACTCCAATAGCAGGCAAAAGACTAGGTTGGAATTTCAAATTTGTTTTCTCATTATCTTTTATTTCTTTTACATTAATACATGCTTCTTTTGGTCTTTAGACACTGATTTGAAAAGCAAAGATTGATGTCCACGCCTATGTCCAGGGCTGTGCCAGCGGGGTATTTCTGTGTGCCTGTCCAGACACCTCCTGCCATTCTCCAGCCTGCTCGATGCCCTGGGGGCCACTCTTTAACCCGGATCAATGGGCTCCCTCTGATGATCTGCTGGGTTTGGTCAGTGGGGGCACTGGCAGGAAGTCAAGGTTGGAAGGAGAGTGAGGTTGGGGTGTTTGTTTATTCCCCAGGCAGTCTCCCTGCTTGGCTCTGGGTGGCTGGTGGCTGCGTTCTTGTGTGGGAGGGCACAACTCTTTCTGGGCAGCCTTTTGTGAGAGCTATAATATAGTTCAAGGCCCCTCCAGCTTCCCGTACCTGCTCCCTCCCTCTGCTCCATCAGGCCTATGAGTGGTAACAGCCAAAGCCAAGGCCAGGGTGCTTCTCCAACCTTTGTCCTCACCCCTAATCTTGCCACACATTGAGAGTAGTCCACTCACCACAGTCTCCTTAATTTCCCCATCTGAAATGCAATTGTTTCTGGTGAGGACCCCGTTTAATACCTCGTGGCTCTATGTCAATCTCTGTGTCTATCTTATTTGACTCCAAGTTGATCTCGCTTTCCTTTCCTCGTGACACGCGAACTAAGGCTGCTGAAGGTTTGAGCTGAGAAGGGCTTCCTGGACTGTACAAGTAGGTGTTACCTCGCCCTTATTCTCTGGGGGTCTGTTTGTCAAAATATAGCAAAAATCTGTAAAAATGCTGAATTCTAATAACCCAGAAATTCTAACAGTTCTAAAAAATATCTCAAGGAATCCATTGATTTATATAAAGATGTTTCCTAGGGTAATATTAAAAATATTTAATGACCATGACAAGTACCCACTAGTTGACACAGGGCAGGCGGCATCAGCACCAATGGGCTGGATGCCAGCATGGGGGACTTATTGTAACATCAGGCAGAAAAATGAAGAAAAAGTATGACATGACCTAAATATCTAGAAGCAGGAGATATGTAAATAAACTCCACCATTTCATGTGATAGAATATTATTATGCAGCCTTACAAAATGATGCTTTCTACTGACAAATATCTAATGACACGAAGTAGTATACAGGTATTGATCGACTTACAACCTATGCAACTTACGACCATTTGACTTTACGACCACAATCACTAGCCACAACTGCTCCGCATCTGGCAGTGCAAGTGTTGCCCAGCTGAGTATATGACAGTGCTGGCCAATAAAATGTTTCGTACATGTTTATATATTTTGATATGTTTTGCAATTGGGAAAATGTTTCCTATGGTATTTTTTACACCTGTATTTTGTAATTTTGTATGTTTTGCAAATATTAAACCAGTGTTTTACTTAAACTTGACGAATGTAAAAATAAGAAACAAAATGGTGTAGAGATGATGCAAATGGCATAAAATGAACAAAGAAAATTATGATATATAACAATAATAAAAGAAAATTATGATAAAATATGACTTAAAGATTTTTATAACATCATTTCACAGTACTGTACATATAGCCTACTTAACTTACAACCAAATTGTGTTTCGACCAGTCTTTCGGAACCAATTGTGGTCGTAAGTTGAGCATTAGCTGTATTATATATTGTTAAATAAAAAAAGCAGATCATCAAACTCGCTATGGTGTATAGGCCTACTTTTAGAAATGAAAACAAAAGGATGAGGTGTGTATGTGTGTGTGCGTGCACATGTGTATGTGTGTTTACAGATCAGGGAGAGCAATAATATTTATTTTTAAAAAGTAGGGTAATAGATACTTTTTATTTCCTTCCATTTGCTTATCTGTAGTTTCTAAATTTCTCAGAATAAATAAGTGTAATTTTTAAATGAGCAAACATGACATAAGTGTTAAATTTTTTTTTTTTTTTCCCGAAGCTGGAAATGGGGAGAGACAGACAGACTCCCGCATGCGCCCTACCGGGATCCACCCGGCACGCCCACCAGGGGGCAACGCTCTGCCCACCAGGGGGCAATGCTCTGCCCCTCCGGGGCGTCGCTCTGTCGCGACCAGAGCCACTCTAGCGCCTGGGGCAGAGGCCAAGGAGCCATCCCCAGCGCCCGGGCCATCCTTGCTCCAAAGGAGCCTCACTGTGGGAGGGGAAGAGAGAGACAGAGAGGAAGGAGAGGGGGAGGGGTGGAGAAGCAGATGGGCGCTTCTCCTGTGTGCCCTGGCTGGCAATCGAACCCGGGACTTCTGCACGCCAGGCCGACGCTCTACCACTGAGCCAACCAGCCAGGGCCAGTATTAAATTTTTTTAAGTCACCCTACCCAGTTTTAGAGATGTGGTATTCCTAAGATTTTGGTTAGGAGTCTCTGACTACAGACTGTTTGCTGAATGCACTGCCCACGTGTAGGACCAATCATTTATGATGGCTTCTGGTCTCACTCAGTGTGGCTGACCTTTCACAATGAGCTGCAGAAGCGTGGGCCTCAGGGGATCTTGTTCTCCACACCACCAACGCCAGCTCTGTGCAGTGGCCACTGACGCTCCACCGAGAAAAACCACGTGGCCCAGACCGAGACTGTCGCCCAGATCCTTGGCAGCCATCTTCAGAGGTTCTCTCTCCTGAACACTTAATACATTCCTAGCAGATTGACTGCATGTTATTAATAACTATATAGTCTGTCAATCAACACCATCTTCTGAGAGTTACCTTCAAAGTCAGTCAGATTAAAAACCCAATTAAAAATATTTAAAAGGCATTCTTTCTCACCAGTACTTTCAATTATTTGACATCTAAGTATTTACTCCTTCATTTTAACTCTACCTCCTTCTCCAAAGGACTCAGAGAAACCAGTTAGCCAAGGTGAGGCTGCATGTGTGTGTGACAACAACTTCCTGTACTTGCATGAGGCCATGGGATTGAGTACACAACAATGCATGCTCTGCAGTATACACTTGGTAATAATAACCTAGGATTTAGTACATGTAAATACAATCCCATTCATCTGATTCACCCAGGCAGAGAAGGCATAGGTTGAAGGATGCTACTATCATCAGTCTACCAGAATGAAGAAGAAAGCTGGAATTTGCTGTGGTTCCTTTGGTTCCATGCTTGAGAGGTTCATACTGTCCTCAGCTTTAGCCTTGACCCAGCTATGGCCTCTGCCTTTGTTTGTATTCTCTGCTCTGCTTCTCACTCCTTTTTGACTAACACCCATACCCCAGCCGAACTCATCATCATACTATGCAGACATAAGCCACCCATCGCTCAGAGGTTGCCCACTGCCTAGAACAGTTGTTCTTAAATAACCATTTAACTACTAACCTATACATACGTATGTATGTGTGTATGTATGTGTATATGCACTCAGTATATAAACAGATTAAAGAAGAACCGCTCTAATTAAAGCAAGGGTGAGAGGTTGCAGCCCACTTGGGCTCCAACAGATTCCAGACCTAGCGTACACATCATCTCAAACATAATTACTTCAGGGTTGAGCTCTTCCTCCAGACCTCTTCTTACTCCTCCCCTCTCTTCAAAGGTTCACTGAGACCCTGTGAGTATTGCTGTAAGCTCAGGGCATTGAACTGCATCAGAGTGTTAGAATATAATGTGGAAGTCAGGCAACAAACAAACACATGCCACGTTAGGTGATGATAAGTGTTATGGAGAAAAACAGAGGGAAATAAGGAGGAAAGAGAGCGATGGGAGTGGTCCATCTCATACAGTTAGGTTGCAGAAGGGCTCTCTGATAAAGTGACATCGGGCACAGACCTGCAGGAAGCAAGGCAACCAAACCTACAGGTATCTGGGAAGATGGAAGCTTCAGCCAGGCCAGGGGGCTCTGGTAGAAGAGGGCCTGGCATGTTTGCAGGGCTGCAAGGAGGCCGGTGTGGCTGATCTGGGACGAGCGTATCAGATGCGTGGAGCTCCGTGGGACATTACTGGACATTATAAAGACTTTGTCTTCTCTGAGATGCAGAGGATTTTGAGCAAAGAAGTGACATGAACAGGAAGGGGGACAAAGAGGAAGCAGGAAGATCAGGGAGGAGACTAGGGCAATAATCCAGGTAAGACATGAGCAGGGAGATAGTGTGGAGGTGATGGAAAGTTGTCTGATTCATCACACAGCCTTGAAGGTAGAACTGACAATATTTGCTGATGGATTGGATGTGGGCTGTGAGATGTGTGAGAAAGAGAGAAAAACAAAGAAATTCTCAGGTGTTCAGCCTGAGCAAAACAAGGAATGGAGCCGCTGCAGGAAAAGCAGGTTGGTGAGAGGGATAGAGGAATCAGGAATGGGTTTGGGTATGTTAGGCTTGAGAAACTCAGTAAATTGCCTGTTTGGGTGGAGGTCTGAGCTGGAGATCTAAACCTGGGAGTCCTCCACATACAGATGGATTTAAACCATGAGCCTGGAGGACATCTCCCAGCGAGTGTAGAGCAGGAAGAAGAGGTCCACAGACTGAAGTCCCGGGGCACCCAGAGCTTGGAGGTTAGCCGTGGGAGGAGGAGTAAAAGGGACAAAGCAGTGGGCTGTGAGCTAACAGAACCAGGAGAGCACGGCTCCCTGTGCACAAGTGAAGGAAGTGCTCAGGAAGGAGTGTGCAATCCACCCTGTAAAATGGCTCAGTCACATGAGGAATGGCAATGGCCCATGGATACAGCAACATGGAGATTGTTGGGGACCTTGACAAGGGCAATGTTGTTAGAGTGTTGGGGGAGAAAGTCTGACTGGAGTTCCTCATGGGCAGAGACCACCTCTAATTCACATCTGTATCCCTCGTGCCACCTCGATGTCTAGCACAGTGTCTGGCACACAGCAGGCAATAAGGAAGAGATTTTAATGGATTAGCCACTTCCCCCATGTAGCCACAGTGTTTTATATGTCCCTGTTCATGGACCACAACACTGTCATAAAAAAGATGTGTATGCATCTGGATGAGGTGAAGGGGTTAGAAAAAGGTAGGAGAGGAAATCAAATTAAATAATATACCTTATTTCTAAAGTATTATCTAGGGCTGCCCTTGTTTACACAAGACTCCATGCCATTCCTGCATAAGCCCAGCATAAGGAAGTCAGGCCTTTGCTCACCTGTGTCTGGGAAAATGTTTTAATAACAATGATATAATATATGCTGTAGATTTCAGAAGGAGTTATCATATGTATCACTTTCCTTTTCTTCTTTGCCAGCTAGCTCATGACCTTTGTAAGTATTGCTGGCCTTAGTCTTTTAAGGAAAACTTGTATTAAATAGCAGGTCAAAAGACTGGAAACCATAAAACTCCTAGAAGAGACCATAGGCAGTAAAATCTTAGACGTTTCTCATAGCAATATTTTTTTCTGATATATCTCCTTGGGCAAGGGAAACAAAAGAAAAAATAAACAATTGGCACTACATCGAACTAAAAAGTTTTTGCACAGCCAAGGAAACCATCTACAAAATGAAAAAAAAATACATTGAATGGGTAAAGATAGTCATGATATATCCAATAAGGGGTTACTATCCAAAATTTATAAAAAAATCCCAACCATACACCTCAACACCAAAGAAACCAAACCAAAACAAAACAATAAAACAAACAAACAATCTAATTTAAAAATGGGCAGAGGACCTGAATAGACAATTCTTCAAAGAGGACATACAGATGGCCAATAGACATATGAAAAGATGCTCAATGTTCCTAATTGTCAGATAAATGCAAACAAAAACCACAATGAGATATCACATCACACCTGTCAGAATGGCTCTCATTAATAAATCAACAAACAACAAATGAGGGTGTGGAGAAAAGAGAACCCTCATGCACGGTTGGTGGGAATACATATTGGTGCAGCCACTATAGAAAACAGTATAGAGGTTCACAAAAAATTAAAAATGAAACAGCCTATGATCCAGTGATTCTACTTCTGGGTGTATATCCAAAGGAACCCAAAACACTAATCTGAAAGAATATATGTACTCCTCTGTTATTGCAGCAGTATTTACAATAGCCAAGATACGGAAGCAGCCCAAGTGCCCATTAGTAAATGAGTGAATAAAAAAAAGCTGTACTACGTCTGACCAGGCGGCAGAGCAGTGGATAGAACATTGAACTGGGATGCAGAGAACCCAGGTTTGAAACTCCGAGGTCGCCAGCTTGAGCGCGGGCTCATCTGGTTTGAGCAAGGCTTACCAGCTTGAGCCCAAGGTTGCTGGCTTGAGTAAGGGGTCACTCGGCCTGCCATAGCCCCCTGGTCAAGGCACATATGAGAAAGCAATCAATGAGAAACGAAGGTGCCACAACGAAGAATTGATGCTTCTCATCTCTCTCCCTTCCTGTCTGTCCCTATCTGTTCCTCTCTCTGTCTCTGTCACAAAAAATAAAAAGAAAAGAAAAAAAAGCTGTAATACATATATACAATGGAATATTATTTGGCCATAAAACGAATAAAATCTTACTATTTGCAACAGCATTAGTAGACCTAGAGGGTATTGTACTAAGTGATATAAGTCAGACAGAGAAATAAAGATACTATATAATTTCACTTCTATGTGGAAACTAAAGAATAAAATAAACAAGCAAACAAAATTGAAACAGACTCATAAACACAGAGAACTGACTGTGATAGTTACAGGATGAGAGGGAGATTTAAGAGATGGATGAAAAAAGTGAAGGGCTTAAGTACAAATTGGTAGTTACAAAATAATCTTGGGGACCTAAAGTACAGCCTAGGGAATATAGTCAATAATATAAACTGAAACTAAAACAAAATTATACTGAATGTAACTGTAATTGAAAAATAAAACTAAATAGTAGGTCAAGTTGTCTTAGATCAGAGGTCCGCATCTGTGGTCAACACCTGTTTTTATAAATAAAGTATTATTGGCTCATGCCCAAGGGTTTGCATATCAGCTCTGGCTGCTTTTGTGCTACATAGCAAAATTGAGTAATTGCAGCAGCGACTGGGCAAAGTAAAAATCTTTACTATCTAGACCTTTCCAGAAAACATTTGGCAACCTTTGTTTAGACAAGCAAAACCAGATACCTCCCAAACAATGGGCTTAGGACAGCCTACTGGAGTTTGGGAAGAAAATATCTGAACCTCTCTCTTTCTCTCTCTCACTCTCTCTAATTGTAAGAAAGGAAGCAGTAACTGTCCACATGTGTAAACGTGGATTGAGAGCGAATTATGGATATAATTTATAAATAAAAATGAAAATGCTGAGAATGCGTAGTCAGAACCATTTACTGTTAGGGAGAGATAATGAGGAAAGCTTGAAGATCAAGCAGGTGATGCAATAGAAGGGCTGACATATAGTAAGTGCTCAAAATGGTTTGAACTAGTATGTTAACATTTACTGAATTGCTAGCCTGTTTCAAGAGCAGTGCTAAGGGCTTTATATGCATTATCTTATTTAATTCACAGATCCCTCCAATGAGTTCAGTATGCTAATCCTGGCCCCTTTTACCAAAGAAGAAATAGAGACTTAGAGAGATTAAGTGTCTCCCCCATGGGCACCCAGGGAGCAAATGGTAGCTTTGGAGCTGACTCATGATCACTCTGACTTGAGAGACTAAGATCTGAGCTTGTGACTTGCTGTGTCAGTTCAATGGTGCCATATTGTGTGAATAGGTTTAGGTACAGGCTTATCATTAACTGAGAAAACAAGGAAAGGGAAAACACTGATTTTGCTTTTAAAAGTGCCATTATCATGGTACTAAAAATGCATTTTGGCCAAAAAACAAATAGGGGGGACAACCAGAACTTCCCTCATATTCACGATTGACCCCTAGACTCGTGTGTGTCTGACTACGGAGCTTCTGAAGTTACCATGAGAGGAATGTGGCCTTGAGATAGACAATTGATGCCTGGAATCAGACATGAGTTTCCTTACAGGAATCTTGTGACACATACAAACTACCCTAAGGATCGAAAAAGCCTAATAGTGCAGTATCTGGGAACTGGCCGAGCAATGAGGCAGAACTGGATCTGGCTTTGATATGAACTAGCAGTGTTGCTTTGGGAAAGTCCTTAAACTTTTCCAACCATCAGATTTCCCATCTCTCGAGTGAGAATAATATTTCATGCTTCACAACTTCACAGACCTGTAGGAGCACTTAAAACACACAGTAGTTGTGATGGTTAGACATGGCCATGCTTCATTTTGTTTTCTATAATTTGTGCCACCCTGATGTTTTTGTAACAATGCATTTAAAAATAAATAAGACTAATGGACAATCTGAATAGGTCTATATCGATTAAACAAACTGAATCAATAGGTAATAATTTTCCAGAACAGAAAGCATCAGGTCCAGATGGATTCACTGGTAAAATCTACTAAACATTTAAGGAAGAAATTAAAACAATTCTCTACAATCTCTGCCAGAAGATAGAAGCATAAGGGAAACTTCCTGATTATTTTTGCTCTGAGGCCAGAATACCACAAACCAACAGATGTGATAAGAAAATTAGAGTTGGTTATCTCTAATATAAACAGATGTAAAAATCCTCAACAAAATATTAACAAATCAAATCTAACAATGTATAAAAAATTTTATACTGCAACTAAGTTGGATTTATTCCAGGTATGCAAGGCTGATTAAGCATTTGAAAATCAATTAAATAAGTCCATCACATCAACAGGCTAGAGAAGAAAAAAATCACATGATCAAATTAATAGACGCAGAAAAACATTTGACAAACTCCAACACCCATTCATGATAAAAACTTTCAGCAAACTAGAAATAGAGGGGAACTTGAAAAAAAATCCAGGCACACATTTTATATCCTTCACAAAAGTCAACTCAAAATAGACAACAGACCTAAATGCAAAACTATACAACTCATGGAAGGTAATATAGGAGGAAACCCAAGTAACCTGGTATGGTGATGCCTTTTTTAATACAACACCAAAGGCAGGATCCGTGAAAGAAATCATTGATAAACTAGACTTCTTTAAAATGGAAACTTCTTCTCTGTGAAGACAATGTCAGTAGAATGAGAAAGGCAAGACACATGGTGGGAGACAGTATCTGTAAAAGACAGAGATGATAAAGAACTGTAATCCAAAAAAATATACATACAATTCTTAAAATTCACAGAAAATAAGCAATCCAATTAAAAAATGGAAAAGACCAGAACAGACATCTCACCAAAGAAGATACACAGATGACAAGTCAACATATGAAAGGATGCTCAACATCATATGTCATGAGAAAACTGCAAGTTAAAACAACAATGAGATCCCACTACACGCCTATTAGAACAGCCAATATCGGGAACACTGACAACACCAAATGATGCTGAGGATGCATAGCAACAAGCATTCTCATTCACTGCTGATGGGAGCACAAAGTGCAGCCACTTCGGAAGACAGTTTGGCAGTTCCTAATAAGACATGTCCTTACCATATGATCCAGTACTTGTACTCCTTGCTATTTACCAGATGAATTGAAAAGTTACATGCCCACAAAAGCCTGCACAGGGATATTTATAGCAGGTTTATTCGTAATTGCCAAAACCTGGGAGCAGCGGAGATGCTTCAGTAGGTGAATGGATAAATAAACCGTGATACATACAGACAATGAAATACTACTCAGCGCTAAAAAGAAATGAGCTATCAAGAGATGAAAAGACATGAAGGAAACTTAAATGCCTATTGCTAAGTGAAGAAAGGTAATCTGAAAAGGCTATATACTTTATGATTCTCACTATGTGATGTTCTGGAAAAGGCGAAATTGTGGAGACAGTGCAAAATTTCAGTGACTGCCAGGGCACTTATTCAGGGCACTTAGAAGCAGAGCACAGAGTACCTTTAAGACAGTGAGACTACGCCCTATGATGCTATAACAGTGGATACACGTCATATACATTTGTCCAAACCTGTAGAATGTACAACACCAGGAGTAAACCCTCATGTAAACTATGGACTTGTGGGGGATAATGATGTGTTATGCAGGTTCCTGGATTGTGACAAACATGAGGGACTTCGACAGGAGGGAGTCTGTGCCCGGGTGGGGGCAGGGAGTGTACGGGAACTCTCTATACTTTCCACTCAGTTTTGCTGTGCACCTAAAATGGCCCTAAAATAGTTTATTCTTTAAAAAAAGAGAGAGAAAATAAATAAATACATACATACATAAATAAGACTTCATACCTCACATTCATTAGGATGGTGTCCAGAAAATAATAAATGGTTGGCAAAATGTGGAGAAATTGGAACCCCTTGTGCATTGCTGGTAGAAATGTAAAATGATGAAGCTGCCGTGGAAAACAGTGTGGCAATTACTCAAAAAATTAAAAATAGAATTACCATCTGATCCAGCAAGCCTGCTTCAGGGTATACACCTAAAAGAACTAAAAGCTGGGACTTAAACAGTACCTGGAGACCCACATTCACAGTTGCATTATTCACTACAGCCAACATGTGGAAACAACCCAAATTCTATCAACAGATGAATGAAGAAAAAAAATATAGTATACTCACACAATGGATTTTTTAAAATTAAGTGAGAAGTGGGGAGGCAGAGACAGATTCCCGCATGTGCCCCAACTGGGATCCTCCCCCGGTAAGTCCCT
Organism: Saccopteryx bilineata; assembly: GCF_036850765.1. Lineage (NCBI taxonomy): Eukaryota > Metazoa > Chordata > Mammalia > Chiroptera > Emballonuridae > Saccopteryx > Saccopteryx bilineata. The sequence goes on along the minus strand of NC_089490.1, from coordinate 341,667,802 downwards.
TAATGGGAGATACTCTGCCCATGTGGCGCCGCTGCTCCATTGCTGGGCAACTGGACTGTTTTAGCACTTGAGGTGAGGCCATGCAGCCATCCTCAGTGCCTGGGTCCAACTTGCTCAAACCAAGCATGGCTGTGGGAGGAGAAGAGGGAGAGAAGGGGGGAGGAGAGGGAAGCAGATGGTCACTTCTCTTGTGTGCCCTGACCAGGGATCGAACCCGGGACTTCCACATGCTGGGCGTGATGCTCTAACGCTGAACCAACCAACCAGGGCCATGCAATGGAATTTTATACAGCCTTAAGAAACAAGGGAATTCTGACACACTACAACACGGATAAAACTTGAGATTTTATTGATGCTAAGTAATGATACTAAGTGATATGAGTTTGTCAGAAAAGGACAAATACCATATGATTCTACTTATATGAGGTACCCAGACGAGTCAATGTCAACAGAAAGTAGAACAGTGGTGGCAAGCGGCTGGGGGGAGGGTGGAAGTGGACCTACTATTTAATGGGTACAGCTGCAGTTTGGAACGTGGAAAGAGTTCTGGAGATGGATGGTGGTAACGGCTGCACAACAAGGTGACTGCACTCAACACCACCGTACTGTACACTTACAAATGGTTAAGATGGTGAAATTGATCGTATGTCTATTTTGCCACAATTTAAATTTTTAAAAAATAAACAAGACCTTTAATATTCCCTTCTAAGGTATAAATCACAGATACAGATTATGTCCTACATACAGGGTGTGACAAAAGTAGGTTTACAGTTGTGAGTATGTGAAACACAAAGCTTATTCTTGTATTATTATTTATTAGTTATTGTAGTGTTTTCCATACAAACAACTGTAAACATACTTTGCCTCACCTTATATATTCTGGCCACACCAATCTACAAGATTCATTGAAATTTAAAAAAATCTTTTAAAATACATGAAAAAAAATTATAGAGTCCTTTACTCTTTGGCCCATGATTTGAAAAGTGTCAGATGAGAAATTTCTGGCCTCGTATCTGAGGCAGTGCCTATGAGGTTGACTTGATCCAGTTAAATGGCCAGTCAATTTTCATAATGCATCACCAGCAACTGGCTTGGTACCAGTGACTCTTGGTGCCAGAAGGAGACAATCAGTGTGGAACTTCCCACAGAATGTCTATTCACCATTAGTTGGATACGCCATTTGATTGTCACATGTCTGGACCACGTGAAGGTAAAGGGTGATATATTATTGTCCAAGGTTTGGGGTGCAACTGTTCATGCCCATCACCAAATTATTTTTTTCATCACCAAATTTTTTATTCTGCTGAAATAATAAACCTTAGAAGTCCTTAGAAAACCTGTCTTGGCTTAGGGGAAAACAAAGCAGAACATAAACACTGCAGAGAACCCTTCCTTTATCAAAATTCCTCCCGAGAGAGTCTCACAAAACCCCCAGAAAGAGCTGCCAGTGAGATAATATTCATAACCATGATGATGATGGGGATGACAGTGCAGTCACCGGCTTTGAGTGGGCTTGTCCGTGCCGGGAACCAAAGGTGGTGAAGATGATTTCATTTCATTGTCCCGATAATCTTCTCAAGCAAATATTTTTATCTTACTATTAAAGATCAAGAAACTGAGGGTAAGAGAAATTAGGTAATGGGCCCAAGGTAAAGTGACAAAGCTAGGAATTGAACCCAGATTTCTTTAACTGTAAAAACTATCTTTTTTTTTTCTTTACCACATTGCCTTTACTAATAGTTCCATGTCTTGGATGCATACTATTATCCTGCCAAGCTTCATTCTGGTAATTGGCTAAGCTAGTAATAGCCTCAGTTTCTAGGCTAGAAGACGTTGTTCAAAGTGGAAGTGACCTGGGTAACAGAAAAGAGACAGGAGTCCAGGGTACTGCCTGTCCTGAGCACCCCTTGCATCCCTCAAAGCCATCGATGGAAACTTGTAATAACATTCGCATCTATTTTTCAAGCAGCTGTTACACCAGCAACTATGAGATGATTTCACATGCTTTGTCTCTAATCCTCATAGCAATTCCTTAAAGCAGGTATATTATCCTCATTTTACAATGAGCTCAGAAAGGTAATGGAGTGCCAAAGCAAAACAGCTAGTCAGTGGCACACTTTCCTCTTCCTATTGTAGTGTCTCAGGGCAGGAACCAGAGCCAATCTACCTAACAGAGAAAAGCAGAGGGTGCTGAGATTATAAATGAGGTTACTATCCAGGCAACAGGCGCTCTGGCAAAATTAAATACTGGAGAATGGGGAGGGACGATGAGGGAAGAGATATGCGCTGCTTCAAATTTTCTTTAAAAATTGCCTAAGGTCATAGAGCTATGCAAATAAATAGCATGGGTTATTTATTGTTCCTGAAATAAACTACTTTGGATCTATACTTGAATGCACTGAGATTATTGATTCACCTGCATCCAATGTATGTTATTAAGCACACAACTATAATTGATTGCATCTGGACTAGCCCTTCGGAGCCTGACTCTCCGGCCAGTGGTTTTGGAAAAAGATGCTCTTTGACCATGTATTTTTATTGCAGGTGATATTATAACAAGGATTTTGTTAACCAAACGCTCACAGTGGAGTGGCATATTGACATGTAAACACATTTCTTAGCTCCGTGCCCCCTACCTTCCCATCCTTCCCTCCACTTCTTGTTCTAAAGTTAAAGTTTTACGCACGCAGCTCTAACGATCTGATAATGCATTTGGGTTAACAGACCTTGGCTCTTGAACTCCAGGTCAATGACCTGAACCTCATCTATTAATTTGACTACAAGAGGGGTTCAGGATAGTTAGAAATAATCTCTTCCACTGGGGATTAAAGGAAAAGTACAAGGCTAAGAATAGCTGCCCATATAAATAAAACACAGCGTCTTCCCATCTGTCAGGAAGAGGCGGCAACCACGTGGGTCTGCTGCTTACTCAGGTGGTGTCCACAACTCCTGCCCAGGCTGGGAATGGGTCCTTAATAATTAATGGTGGACCTGCTCAGCCAGAAAGTGCTTCCTAAATAACCTTCTGTCAATAGTGGTTTGAATTAAGACCAAGTTCTAAATGCAATCGTTTTTCAATTGATTGGCTTTGAGCATTTCTCCCCGCCCTATGCCCGCCTCCTTACACAGTGCACTTGTGAGGGAAGGGATTCCACCCAATGCTTCACGGCCCAAACTGTACCATCCCCAAATTCACATGTCGAAGTCTTAACTCCCAGTACCTTGGGGCGTAACTTTATTTGGAGATAAGGTCTTTAAAGAGGTAATAAGGTAAAATGAGGTCATATGAGTGGGCCCTAGTACAATATGACCGGTGTCTTTTGAAGAAGAGGTGGGACACAGACACACACAGAAGGAAGACACTGGAAAAAGGTAACCATTCTACAAGCCAAAGAGAGAAGTGCTGAGAGGAAGCCAACCCTGCCGGCACCTTGAGCTCAGCCTTCCAGCCTCCAGAACTGGGAGGAAATGATATTCCTGTTGTTCAAGCCACACAGTCCGTGGTGCTTTCTGTCAGCCCCAGCAAACTGGAAACAATTTTATTCATCTACAAAGAATAGTGTTTTCCTATGGATTGGGAGGGATGGGAACACTAATTTAGCAACGCTTACATGCTGAACACTCACCTGTGCGATCTCATTTAACCCCCACCACTGCTGGGGACACTCGTGAATCCCTAACAGTGAGCTCTCTTTTTTAATGTGCACTTGCATTTTCAATAGCATATCCTTGAATCTGTTTGAAGTAAACTGTGAGTCTCACTTGCTGTGGGAAGTTAGGGAAATAATAAACTGGAGACTAAGAATTGAAAGAAGAAGCATCTCATTGAAATTGTGAAGGAACTTAAAGAGTTCCTTGGGCTCATGAAAATGATTAGTGTGAAATCCACAGATATTAAAATAAATGTAATTGGCATAGTTCCTTAATGGGATTTCTTTTTATTGTTAAATTTTAGGGAATGTAAAATTACATTTAAGGGCTTTTGTATATTTTCTCCTGGTATATATAAAAGGAATAAATTAGATGTATTATTGCTTTTAGCAAGAAGAAGGGAGAGAAAGAGACAGGAACATCAGTCTGTCCCTGTACATGCCCTGACCGGGGATGGAGCTGGCGACCCTGCCCTTGGGGACAGTGCTCCCGCCAACCGAGCTCTCCAGCCAGACTCCTGATCTTGTGCTATTGAACCCTCCTGCTTCTTTCTCAAACTGAGTATAAGCAGTGAATACATATGGTGAATCTCAATGCAGTATAAATTTTATTCATTAGCAAGTCATTTAAAACATTGCTTTGCATGACTATGACTAGGAATATACTATGGAATAGAATGTGAAATTTTATACACTCATAATTTATTTTCTTGAGCAAGTTACTTTAACTCTATTGAGTCTCGATTTTCAAATCTATACAAAGAATTCCATTCAGAACAACAGAGAAGTAATGTAACACCTGTAAACCACTAGCACTTAGCAGGTACTTGACAAACAGGAGGTCTCTTCACTTCCATTAGCAGCTAACCCTCCTCCAAGTTCCCATGCTTCTCTCTTCTCCACTGACTCACAAATACCTTCTCAAAAATCTATGTTGATTTTTCTAAATTTTGGGAAGCAGGGTGTGTCCTTCCTAGGAATAGGGACTCTATTCTTTTCCTGTGTGGCTCCCAGGCCCTAGCGCCATGCTGGAACAGAGCTGGTGCTCATTAAACAAGGGCAAATAAACCCATCAAACATTTCTTTTTCAAACTTTTGCAGTGCCAGGACAGCTCTCGCCATATTAATTAGCTCTCTTCTCTCTCCCAGAACGAGTCTCTCAAAGTCCAAAATTAGGTCTTACCCATCTTTTTATACCCTGGGTAAGCAGTGCCTGTATGAAAAGTTGTAGGGCCTCAATAAATATTAGCAAAATGGATTTTACTTTGATTTGCAATAGAACCAAAACTGACATTGACTGGGTTCCACAGCTGGCATGAATAATAGAAGAGAGAGGCCTGAGCACAGTGTTAGAAATTGCTCAGTTCTGATGGCTCTGCCAAGACCAGACTGCTCTAGGCAGACTCAACTGATGGTCCTGATGTCAGATCACAGAGGGTTGTGGGATCTCCACTGTGAGTCAGAAGAAATGCTTCAGTAGGCAGTTGCTCACTTAATGTAATGGAGGCTAGCGTCCCCACCTAGCAGGACTTACATAAGAGGTGATTTCTAGTCTACTGACCATGCTATCCCCTTTTGAGCAGTTTTCTGGACCCTTCAGTCCAGGCAACACCGACCTCTCCCTTCTCTGTGCTTCTTCTACAGCTGAGAGAAAAAAGAAATCTGAGAGCTTCAACCCCATTACAGGGTAGTTCTCTGTTTGCACGTTTGTCTTACTTGGTAGACACCACTAGGGTATTTAAAAAGACGAGCATGTTTTCCAGTTACACAAGCACAAGCTCTCGTTTCTGCTTCTTGCCAGCTCCCAGTTAAAATTCCCATGGCACTGACTACCTTTCTGGTCCCAGATTCCATGTGTAAATGGGCATAAGAATGCCTGCCACACAGTTGGCAAGAGGCTCCTCTGGAATCGAGTGTGTTCAGTGGGTAGCACCGGGCCTTGTGTAAAGTGGGCACCCCGGACACGGCAAGCCTTTCCTTTCCTTTCCACTCCTCCTTTGAAAGCCAGTGCCAGTCTCACTCAAGGAACGTGTACAGAGCCTGGCTAAGGCTAAATGCTCGGTATTGAATTTTAGAATGAATGAATGTCCGACTTCATACAGCATTACCCCCAATCCTTCCCACCAAATATTCTGAAGACCCTAATACAGCCTGCCCCTCCAAACAGAGTCTGTGGGAGAATAAACGTTCAAGGAATCACATAAAAATGTAAATAATTGGAACAGGTGGTGCAATTTTAGGAGAATTTTTTTTCATGTTGCAAAGCAGGTTTAATTATAATTACAGTTTTAAAAAAAGATTTCAGTACAGAGTCTGCATCCGAGTGTCTCAGGCATAAAAGAAAAAGTTTTGGAGAATCATCCAGAGGAGATGTTTTTTTTTTTTGTTGTTTTTTTTTACAGGGATGCAGTGGCCACAGCCTTTCTTAGCGATCAGCTCCCAGTACCTAGGGAGTGCCTCTTTCCGAGCAAGGCCGGGGATACTGCAGAAGGGAGCAGGAGCCACACAGGCTCCTCAGACCCGCTCTCTCCCCTCACACCTCCCGGCTCCCGGGACCTCACCTGAGCAGTGAGAGAGCTGGATGCCAGGGACAGGGAGCTTTCCCACCTGCTTCCCACAGCAATTGCCACCAGTTCCTTTTGGGATGTGTGGAGCGAGAAAAAGACCTCGGGATGATGGGGAGAAGCCCTCCCTTCTCCTTACTTTATAGACTTGAACCCTGGCCCGGACGGTGGGCCAGGTGGGGCTCAGGTGTCTGATGGCGAACCTGATGTTCCTTCTCACTGAAATGCAGCTGCCCCTCAGGAGCATGTAGATTTTAGGGGTTCAAGGTGGTGGGATCTTTGTGGGATTTAGTCCCTCATCTCTCCTCTCCCCTAGGTCCTCAGGGGCTGTCTGGTGTGGCACATGGAGCAGGGGACTGAGAATCAGGACACAGGGTTTGAGAGCTGGCTGGCCCTGCCCCGCCTTGCTATGTGACACAGGTCAAGTCACTGTCTCCTTTCATCTGCAGTTTCTGCCTCTGTGAGGAAAAGGCTGGGCTGGGTGACTCCTGTGTGAATTTCCACACAGGTTAATGTATTTGATCCAGCAAGCATCTATCCACGCCAGCAGAGGTCCCTGTGCGAGGGATAGGACCTGGACAGTCACCTCAACGGTTCTTACAGTAGTCCTGGGCGACAGGCTCTTCTTGCCCTACCTTGCAGGAAAAAGGACGCTCAAAGAGGTCAGGGTGTAATTAACCTGTTCAAGCTCTCACATGTAGAAAAGATCAACTGAGGTGGGTTTCAGGAGGGGTATAAAGGATGGGAGTGTTGGGAGCATGGGGCAGCCCGGCAGGTGAGGCGTTCAGAGGTTCAGAGGGGGGCGTGACTGGTGGCCAGCAGGAAGCACGCTGCAGGCCCGGGTTAAGGAAAGGGAGGCCCGATCTGAGCCCAACAGGCCTGGCCTTGCGTCTAGATCCTGTTGCCCCTTAGGTGTGTCACGCTTGGAGAAATCACTGTGTGTCTCTGAGCCATGGTTTACCTTATATAAATAAAGCAACCCCCTCCAAACATCATAGGCATAGACAATGGTATGGCGATTACTATAGGGAAAGGAGGTGGGAAAGTAGAAAAGAAGAAACAGTTATAAAAGGAGACTTGGCTTGGAGCGGTGAACACATCATATAATAAATATACAATGCTATATTACAGAATTGTACCCCTAAAACCTATATAATTTTATTAACCAGTCACTCCAAAAATTCAATTAAAAATTAAATACATATATAAATATATACATAAATATATATATGCATATAAATAAAATAGAAACAACTTCTCCTTCACCCATCTCATTGGCCTCTTGAAAAGATCAAATGAGAAAACAGGTCTGGAAGTTGTAGCTTATAATTTCCAAAAGTCTGAGCCTCATCACTGACTAGTTCTGTGTCCCGGGAGCCCCACTTTCTCTGCCTGTGGAGTCAGGATCCTCACCCCTGTCTCCGAAGGTGGTGTGTGTATCGTGGTGGTGATGGTGATTGTGGTGATGGTGATGGTGGTGGTAAGGCTGATGGTGGTGGTGGTGGTGGTGATGGTGGTGATGGTGGTGGTGGGGATGATGATGGTGGTGAGGGTGATGGTGGTGTTGATGGTGGTGGTGATGATGGTGGTGGTGATGATGATGGTGGTGGTGTTGATAGTGGTGGTGATGATGGTGGTGGTGAGGGTGATGGTGGTGGTGGTGGTGGTGATGGTGGTGGTGAGGGTGATGGTGGTGTTGATGGTGGTGGTGATGATGGTGGTGGTGAGGGTGATGGTGGTGGTGGTGGTGATGATGATGATGGTGGTGAGGGTGATGGTGGTGTTGATGGTGGTGGTGATGGTGGTGATGGTGGTGGTGAGTGTGATCGTGGTGTTGATGGTGGTGGTGATGATGGTGGTGGTGAGGGTGATGGTGGTGGTGGTGTTGATGGTGGTGGTGAGGGTGATGGTGGTGGTGGTGGTGATGGTGGTGGTGATGATGGTGGTGGTGAGGGTGATGGTGGTGGTGATGGTGATGGTGGTGGTGGTGATGATGATGGTGGTGAGGGTGATGGTGGTGTTGATGGTGGTGGTGATGGTGGTGATGGTGGTGGTGAGGGTGAGGGTGGTGTTGATGGTGGTGGTGATGATGATGGTGGTGAGGGTGATGGTGGTGGTGGTGATGTTGATGGTGGTGGTGAGGGTGATGGTGGTGGGGGTGGTGGTGATGGTGGTGGTGAGGGTGATGGTGGTGTTGATGGTGGTGGTGATGATGGTGGTGGTGAGGGTGATGGTGGTGGTGGTGGTGATGGTGGTGGTGGTGATGATGATGGTGGTGAGGGTAATGGTGGTGTTGATGGGTGGTGATGGTGGTGATGGTGGTGGTGAGGGTGATTGTGGTGTTGATGGTGGTGGTGATGATGGTGGTGGTGAGGGTGATGGTGGTGGTGGTGTTGATGGTGGTGGTGTTGATGGTGGTGGTGAGGGTGATGGTGGTGGTGGTGGTGATGGTGGTGGTGATGGTGGTGAGGGTGATGGTGGTGGTGGTGTTGATGGTGGTGGTGAGGGTGATGGTGGTGGTGGTGGTGATGGTGGTGGTGATGGTGGTGGTGATGATGGTGGTGGTGAGGGTGATGGTGGTGTTGATGGTGGTGGTGATGATGGTGGTGGTGATGATGATGGTGGTGGTGATGATGATGGTGGTGGTGTTGATAGTGGTGGTGATGATGGTGGTGGTGAGGGTGATGGTGGTGGTGGTGATGGTGGTGGTGAGGGTGATGGTGGTGTTGATGGTGATGATGGTGATGGTGGTGCTGAGGGTGATGGTGGTGGTGATGGTGATGGTGGTGGTGGTGATGATGATGGTGGTGTTGATGGTGGTGGTGATGGTGATGGTGGTGGTGAGGGTGGTGTTGATGGTGGTGGTGATGATGATGGTGGTGAGGGTGATGGTGGTGGTGTTGATGGTGGTGGTGAGGGTGATGGTGGTGGTGGTGGTGGTGATGATGATGGTGGTGAGGGTGATGGTGGTGGTGGTGGTGTTGATGGTGGTGGTGAGGGTGATGGTGGTGGTGAGGGTGATGGTGGTGGTGATGATGGTGGTGGTGGTGGTGAGGGTGATGGTGGTGGTGAGGGTGATGGTGGTGGTGATGGTGATGGTGGTGGTGATGATGGTGATGGTGGTGGTGAGGGTGATGGTGGTGGTGAGGGTGATGGTGATGGTGATGGTGATGGTGGTGGTGATGGTGGTGTTGATGGTGGTGGTGAGGGTGGTGTTGATGGTGGTGGTGATGATGATGGTGGTGAGGGTGATGGTGGTGGTGTTGATGGTGGTGGTGAGGGTGATGGTGGTGGTGGTGGTGGTGATGATGATGGTGGTGAGGGTGATGGTGGTGGTGGTGGTGTTGGTGGTGGTGAGGGTGATGGTGGTGGTGAGGGTGATGGTGGTGGTGAGGGTGATGGTGGTGGTGATGGTGATGGTGGTGGTGATGGTGGTGATGGTGGTGGTGAGGGTGGTGTTGATGGTGGTGGTGATGATGATGGTGGTGAGGGTGATGGTGGTGGTGTTGATGGTGGTGGTGAGAGTGATGGTGGTGGTGGTGGTGGTGATGATGATGGTGGTGAGGGTGATGGTGGTGGTGGTGGTGTTGATGGTGGTGGTGAGGGTGATGGTGGTGGTGAGGGTGATGGTGGTGGTGATGATGGTGGTGGTGGTGGTGAGGGTGATGGTGGTGGTGAGGGTGATGGTGGTGGTGATGGTGATGGTGGTGGTGATGATGGTGATGGTGGTGGTGAGGGTGGTGGTGAGGGTGATGGTGGTGGTGAGGGTGATGGTGGTGGTGATGGTGATGGTGGTGGTGATGGTGGTGTTGATGGTGGTGGTGAGGGTGATGGTGGTGTTGATGGTGGTGGTGATGGTGGTGGTGGTGGCAGCAGCTGTGACAGCAGGGTGGGAGTGTAATGGTGACAATGTCTGATGAGTCCATCCCTGGCTGGTGCTCCGCTAATGACAGCCTAGACATTGCTATCATGAGCACACACTGCAAAGCTCAGAAATTGTTCCCCATGTTTCCTGTAGGCTGTTTCTAAGAGATGTGTTCTCTTTCTTCTAAAATGGCCCCAGTCACACCTGTTCTCAGGCTTCCCATCCTACCATGTTGTTCAGCAAATAGGAAGCTGGAAACTTACTTTTCTTGTTCCTTAAGGCCTGGGAAATTATCTCTGTTGTGACACACATGCCACACCAGCAGGCTACCTTACCTTTCTAGAACCTTTTAACCAGCCTCATGGAGACAGCCTGTGTCAGGAGCCTCAGTCCTGGAAGGAACGCCCTGGCCCTCCCAACAAGGCCAGGTCATGTGTGTACGTGGCGTGTTCAACAGATGCCATGCAGGTGGATGGAGGTTTTCGGCAAATGGCAGCAAGGCTCTGAGTCCTCAGTGTCCCGTGCCAGCCGCAGGCCCCTCCCCAGGGATCCCCTGTGCTGACTAGCAAACGGGGCTGGCTCCTCCCAGAGGAGAAGGCGTGGCTGAAAATGGGTCTGTTTCCAACAACTCACCCTAGTCCACTGACAGCAGTTTTGTGTCATACCCCCAGTTCTGGGGATTGTCTCCTCACAACACATCGCAACCGTGTGCGAGGGCAGGAAACTGGGTTGCAAGGGGACAGGAGGATTCAGGGAGGGGAAAGGTGGAGTGAGGCAGAGGTTATCAGCCCCGGTTGGTCACTAGAGTCACCTGTAACAGCCACCTCCACTTGGGCCAACCCCAGCATGTTCCAAAATGCCACACAGAACCCTCTGCCTAAGAGGTGCCTTTTACATACACTCAATCCCCATGGGCACCTCACCACGGGAGAACCAGTCCTAGGCTGGTGTATGAACCAGGTCCATCTGACCCAGAGCCCAGGATCAAAACCATCCATAGCCTCCCAGGGGGCCACTCAGAACCCAGGCTTGACACTCTCCCTACACCTCAGCAGTGAACTATTCCCATGTAATCCCCGTCACTTCTCACAACCTCCTGTGATTGCATTTTCCCACTTGGCATTTTGTTTTGATGTTCAGGGCAGAAAGGGCCAACAGCTTCCCCCAAGCTATTTCTCCTCTGCAGCAGCGAAATAGCTCAGCAATTTGGGAGCCATTTAAAATGCATTGTTTTGCTGGGGGACACTGTCAGGGAAACTGCCTTTCTCTCTTCTAAATCCTAGCAAACAATGTATCAGGCTTCCAATCAGGATTTTTTCCCCCAGTCTTGTTAGTCATTAGGCCAGAAGCCGTTGCACTTGCACTGTGTTCCTTGTGCTGAGATAGAGACTGACAACGCCATAGGCTGTGCAGGTCACCAGGAGCACAGGCTAGGGGCTCTGCCATGCCCCTGCCATGTGGCCTCAGCTAAACACTGAACCTGGGCTCTTCCTCTAGAAAACACCAGCACCCTCAAACCCCCCAGTTTATAAGCATGTGAGGACTAGGTCAGAGAAAGGCTGCAAAAGGCCCCACACATTGTTTACTCAAAAACAAAACAAAACAAAACCTAGTAGCTGTTACTACTAAATGCTGAGGATGACCATTACTCAACAGCCACTCTGATCTTTGGCTTTTGCACGGCCAGGCTCTTCCATTGGGCTGCGATGTGCCAGGGAGCCATTGAACAGTGAGGACTAGACTGGGTCCTCTAAGAAACTCTTCTCCCTAGATGGCTTGGCCTCCAACACAAAATCTAGATCAGGCTCAGGAAACAGAAAATGTCAAAGTGCTGATGCCCAGGCCCTTTCCTCAGTAGTTCTGGCTCCACTGGCCCTGGTCGGCCCAGGCCAGGGTGGTTACTAAGGCTCCCTGGTGAGTCCAGTGACCAGCCAGCACTGACAGCCTCTGCTTCATCCTTCCCTTCACTTTTCCCTTCTCGGAGTCCCCCTCTCAAACGGGTGAGGTTCTGTGAGGAGACAATCCCCAGGAGTTCAGACACAAGCATGCTCGCGCTAAAGTGTGGTGAGTTGATGGGAAGAGACCCAGCGTGCCGCCAGCCACACCCCTGCCTCCTGGAGGAGCTGGTGCTGCCCCGGGTTCTAGCTTCCACGCGCTTAGTAAATAAGTGTTTATGAGGCCCCTGCTCTGTGTCAGGCACCGAGCGGATGCTGGGGAAGCAGCGAGCTGAGGGTGGCACTGTCCTGCCCTCATGGAGCTGCCGTCCTGAGTGGACAGGGAGGGTGCAGCCTGGAAGAAGGAGCACAGGAACTGTGAGAAAGGCCAACAGGGGACCGACCTGGTCTGCGAAGTCGGAGCATCCCTCGGGGCAGTGACAGTAAAATTATAACCTGAAGGGGGATGACCAGGCGGAGGAAGCCAGGAGGAGAAGGGACAGTCTGGAGGAGTCCCTGACATCAGAGCAGGCTTGGTTGTTAGAAGAACCAGAAGATGGCCGATATGTGTGGAATGAAGAGAGAGGGTGAAGAGTTAATAGGCAGGTCAGGATGAGAGTTAATAGGCAGGCAGCAGGCAGGGATTCTTGACACAAATGTTCATGAGGCGACAGAAAGAATGATGTGGCCTTGGCAGTTAGAAGAGTGGCCACTGGAACTGGAATGACAGGGTTCAAATCCTGACTCCACCACATAGAAGCTCTGTGACTTGAGGTTACATACTTAATCTCTCTGTACTTCAGTGTCCCTATCTGCAAATCAGAGATGATGATGATAATACTATCTACCGCCAAGAGTTTTGTTAAAATGAAATTAGTTAATCATGTAAACCACTTAGAAGAGTGCCCGGAACACATTAAGTACTATACAAACATTTGCTGTCTTTTTTATTATGTACTAGACATTGGTTCAGCCTCCTTCTCTGCAAAATAGGAATAATTATGCATCTAACTCAGGATGCTATTGTGAAGATTAAATGAGAACGCCCAGGTGGAATACTCCCAGCATTTCCTGATAACGTGGTAAGGAGGCAATCCAAGTTCGTCATCTCCATTATTGATCTTGAATCATTATGTGTGCTGGGCAGAGGATATGACATTTCTGGGAATAAATCTGCAAACAACCAACTCTCCAGAAGTGGGAGGGGCTCTCTCACGGAGAGTGCGAGCACAGTGCTGGTCAGGGCACTCAAGCAGGGCAGCTGGATGAGGTGCCCTTGCGCTCAGAACCCATGATGCTACTTGCCTCTAATCTCCAACAATTTCTGCCCATCTCTAAAAATTTCACAAACACATCCTGGAAGCTTTGCTCCGGACCGCAGTCCTCTCCTGCCTGCTTTCCTGCCATCGCAAAGGGATATCAAGTCTAGACACCTCCTATGCCCCAGGAGCTGACAACACTTGTAAAGAGCACATGGGTCAAGAGTGAAGTGGTCACCTCAGACTGACACCCCAGCCTTCTCTGCTCTCACGGCAGAAGGACGCTAGCAGCCCTGCTGCACTGACTAGGGCTCAGAGGGGCTGATGAGGAACTTCTTAGGGAGGCACCTTTGAAGAAAAAGACTGAGATCTAGCCCAGGATCCACAGGGTCTTCAGAGCCTCCAGTCACTCTTCTCCCCCTCTTTTTTTGGGTGCAGTTCTTGCTGACCGCTAAAAACAGCAGTGGCTATTCAGGGAACTACACTGTGCTCTGTCTCTGGGGGATGCAGTGCAGGTCTTCTTCAATAACGGAACCCAAATCAGGGGTGCTGCCTCACGCCTTGTCTGTGCCCACCAGTCCCCGATTCCTCAGAGGGCCGAGAGGCAGGGCAGGCGCCTCAGAAGGGCTCAGAGACAGGGCAGCGCTCCAGACGCTGGGGGCAGCCAGAGTCAGGTTTCTCACCCATGCATGTCTCCTTCCAAATCCTTTGCTCTGTTTCTACTTTTGAAAAAATCCACTCTCCCTTGACTTTAAATGTTACATATATTTGTTCTAGGTATTATGAAAAACATTGAAAGGTAATCTCACAGTCCAGAAGTAACCACTGATTTTAGTCTCTTCTTCCTCTAACTTCCCTCTCTATATAACACACACACACACACACACACACACACACACACACACACACACACACACACATCTCAGCTACAGAATGGGGATAGTATATTTTACAGCTTTTTTTGGTTTCATGAATATCTCATCAAAGGTATTTTCCTATGTCACGCAGTATTCTTCTACAATGCAGTGTTGTAATGTGAGTATAGCATAGAGGTTAAGCACAAAAGCTTCACTTCAGAAAGATCTGGGTTCAAGTCCTGCCTTCTTCTTCCACATTTGGATCCTTTCATTGGGCCTAGAATTGCTATAAGCCAGGCTCTGAAGAAGAAAGCAAGGCTCAGAAAGGTTAGGTGACTGCTCTGCAGTCACGCATACGGTCATGAATCAGGCTCCAATGAGAAGCTTGTTATAAACTAAATTGTGTCCTCCCCTACCCCATTTCTGTGTTGAAGCTCCACCTTCCTTCCCAATACCTCAGGATGTGACTGTATTTGGAGATACGGACTTTCAAAGCAGTGATTGTGGTAAAATAAGGTAATGTTGGTGGGCCTTAATATACTATGACTGGTGTCCTTGTAAGAAGGAGAGAGATTAAGACAACACAAACACAGTGATGACCAAATGAGGACACAGTGAGAAGGCAGCCATCTGGAAGCCAAACAGAGAGAGAACCCAGAAGAAACCCAACTGGCACCCTGATCTTGGACTTCTACATTCAGAATTATGAAAAAAAACCCAACCAAATTCCAGTTGTTTAAGCCATCCAGTCTGTGGGATTGTGTTACAGCAGCCCAAACTAATAGGAGCTTTTAAAACAAAACTCTGCACAGTGTATACAGTTGCAAAGTTATTTCCTGTCTGTTGACTCTTTTGATTTTTACAAGTCAGCGACTTGGTGAAGTGGGGAGAATGTTTCTATTCCCGGATGGCTGGGGGAATCAAGGAGATGCTGTATGTCAAGTGCTCAGCCCCATGACTGTCAAGAGGAGGCCTCCGCTATCCTCACCTTCAAGTGTCCGTAGCTGCCATGGATTCTAAGGGGAAGACTTATGAAGAGTGGGTGGAAGCCACAGGGAAGACGGGCTTCAAACTCCTCCTGAGGAGGACTGCCTGAGGGTAGAAGGGCTGCCTCAGGTCGCAAGAGAGCAGAGGTAGGTGGCTGATGCACCCCGCACTGGAGAGCAGCGGTTCTCCCAGGGAGGCAGAGGGGCAGCGTTAGCACCGCCTTGCGAACCTGCTGGAAATGCACGCTCGGGTGCTTCTCGCCAGCCCTACCCAGTCAGAAACTGCACCCTGTGTTCACAAGCCCTCCACGGGACTCTGGTGCACAGAGAAGCCTGAGGGCCCCTGGGCTTGAGGAGACAGGAACAGACAGGCAGACTGGAAAGGACAAGGTGGCCTTTAACAGCCCTTCAAAACCAGAGGCACTGATTAAAAAACAAACGAACAAAAAAACCAAACCACTGACCTTTCCCCTTTCCTTTTAGAGGCCACAACTATGCAATTTCAGCTGAAACAGCTCGGGTTGACTGGCGTCCTGTGGTATCAGCTTACTGCCCATCGTGAAGTTGGGAGAAAGCCAGCCAGACTCCCATTGTAGCCAGGGTCCCATAGAACATGGCATAGGTGCCACATCAGTGCTGGAAGGGGACATGATTTAGCACCAGAGCAGATCTTATCCAGAGAGGGCAAGGGTCATCCAAGTTCACACATCTGAGTGATGCAGGCCAGGCCTTCTAGGCTTACCCCTCAGCACTGTGTGACCATGCTTGGTACCCTTGAGCAACATGAGCATCCCACAAAACCACTGGGGGCAATTTCTATTTGCATTCCACCTCTCTGCTCAGTTGGCACCTTTCAATTCAAGGCTGATCGTTCCTGACAGAATGTTTCAAAGTCAAGGCAGGGGCAGGAGAGGATAAAGCTGTTCCTCCAGGCACAAGCACTGCCTCTGAATTTTGTGCCTGCCAATAGTAGTTTCTGTCCAAACTGGGAGATTATCATGCCTTGGAAATAATTCTACCTGGGGCATTGCAAGTGAGTAATTCTCTGGTTGCCCCAGCACCTAGACTTGTCCAGGAGACATGCTTGTCAGGCCTTGTTTAATCAGTCCTGGCAGGAAGTATGCCTGAAGGAGGGGCACTATTATGCCCCACAAAGCTTTCTGACCTTATGGGGAAAAGCCATGCTGCAAATGGCCTGTAGGAAGGAGAGCTGTCATTCTATTTGGTGCAGCAGAGCACATCACTAGGATTCAAGGGCATGAGGAAATCCAGAAGCGGGACATTGGAAAACACAGAATATAATCTTGGCTGGAAGATGGCTGGAAAGTTTAGGCTTGGCTACTTGCTATTTTATCATCTTGTAGGTGGGGCCAAATTTTTGCATTTCTAACAGTGATATTGATGCTGGTGGCCAAGGAACCACAATTTGAGAACCATGGGCAAGCATAACCTGCCTTGTCTTCCTCATGGGATTCTGGTGATGGCTTCTGTGGTAACCTTGTGTGCCTGTAGGGCTCTGCCATTTTCCCTGCTGTGTCCCCATCAGTTATCACTTGAGTCTGGGGTTTCCTATCCGTAAAGGGGAAATAACAACTACTGTTTGTACCTCAGAGTGGTGAGGGTGAAAGACTATTGTAAAGCAAAAGAGTTGGAGAAATTTTAAAGACTACTCAAGTGTAAGGGGCAGCAAACATTTACTGGGCACCTACGATGAGTCAGAAGCTCTGACGTCAGGATACTGCCATAAACAAAACAGATTTGCTGACCTCAGAGGACCTTGGAGGTAAACGGAGAAGACAGGTGAATGAACCACTCAGTCAGTGTGGGGATCACAGTAAACTGTAGAAGAATGGAGAAGAGGAGGGGCCAAGGGAAGCCACTTGAAGGGTTTTCAGGGGGAAAGTGACTGGGGTCTTAGGTTGTTTTATGAAAAGATGGTTATGGGCTGGCGAATGGATCATTGGGAGGGGCACAGCTAGAGGCAGGGAGGCGGTGAGGAGGCTGCTGCAGTGACTCAGCAGGGACAGCGTGTAGAAAAGTGGGTGCACTTCAGAGATTAGACACGCAGGTCAAAGGAGGTGCCAAATCAAGGTGGAGACCAGGTTTCTGGTCACTAACCTAGACAGGCAGAATGGAGAAAGGGGATGGAGTAGAGATGACGAGGCTGTGCCTTGTGTACACACCAACAGTGACACTGCCGTGAACAGATACCTCGTCCTGGGAGCCACTTTCAGTCTCACTGCCTGGGAGCCACTTTCAGTCCGCCTGTGGGGGTCTCTGGCCCTGTCCAGCCTCCCCACGCCGAGGCCCGGCTGAGCTCTGCCATTCTCTGCCCCTGACACGCAGCCGCCTCCCTCCCATCCAGGGAGTCACCTCCAAAACGAGTGACAGCAACCAGCAGGAAATCATCCTATTTTTCTTCTTATACAGGGCTGGGCTGTACAGATCATGTTTGTGACGTTTGCAAAAAATGATGGCATGAAAAACAGAGGGGAACAAAACCTATTTAAATAAGCTCAAATGGTTCAAACCCAATTTAAGCCTTCCTAAACTGAAGTCTAATCAGGAGCTCTGCCCTGCTGACCTCTGGAGGATGGGAAGGTGCCTTGTAAGACCCTGCCAAGGTGGGACAGCCCACAGGAGTGGCCCCTGGCGGCTTTGGGAATCGCCATTGCAATGGAACTATTCTGGCATGCACATGAGTACTGGATACCAAGGAAAGGCTGCTGTCTGGGCCTTTCACTCAAATATTTAGTGCCCAGCCTGCTTGGAGGAGGTGTGCACAGAAGTTCTGGGTGATTTAGAGAGCAATGCAGGCAGAAAGGCCACAGACTAGAGGATGCTCATGATGAGATGCTATCACTGTCACTTTGTTCCAAGGAGAAGTGTCTACACCCCGCACTGTGCCAAAGGTTATATGAAGCCAATTGTTTTCGTTAATCCATCCTCACAACTATCCTAAAGAGTAAGTATTATAATCTCATTTTATTGAGGAAGAAAATGGAGGGAAAAGTTATCATCTCACAGCTCAAAAACAGCAAAACTGGGATTCTAGCCTATTTTGCTTAATTCCAAAGCCCAGGATAGAGCTATGTAAAATGCTGCAGCCACTTTGGAAACAGTGTGGCAGTTGCTCAGATGGTTAAACTCAGAGCCACCATATGATCCAGCGATTCCTAGCCCAAGTGCATGTCCAAGAGAAATAAAAACATGTATACACAGACATACACACACATACAGAAATCTGAATGTTTACCGTAGCATTATTCACAATAGTGAAAACAACCCAAAGCACCCTCAACTGATGAATGGATGAATAAAAGTAGTATATCCATACAATGGAATATTATTTGGCAATAAAAAGTAGTGAAGTATTCATCTATACTAAGACATGGAAGAGCATTGAAAACATTAGGTTTACTGAAAGAAGCTGTCACAAAAGGCCATGTATTGTATGATTCTGTTTACATGACGTGTACAGAGTAGGAAAATTTATAGAGACAGAAAATAGTGGTTGCCTTGGGCTGCAGGGTTAGGGAGAAATAGGGACTGACTCTAAAGGGTAAGGTGTTTTGGAAAATACTGAAATCAATTGTGGTAAATACACCGAAAATCAGTGAATTATATACTTCAACTGTGAGTTGTATGATACATGAATTATATCTCAAAAAAGTTATTTTTCAAAAGACCATAGATGAATATTAAATAAAGAAACAAAGGAGAAAACAACCATGATCCTCCCAAGTGGAAGCATCTAGATTATTATTTTCATTCCTTCAATAAATCTTGAGCCCCTCGTATGTGCTAGGCACATATATCTGGGAAGCTGTAACTAGGAGCTCCTAGTCTGGATGGAAGAGCTAGGATGATTATTTGTTCATGACAAAGAAGCCAAGGGGATGTAAACAGCAGGATGCTACTTCACATCACCTGGTTGGCGAAGGTTTTAAAGTTTGGCATTACTCCCTTGACAAAGATGCACATTCCCAGGTATTTTGATATACTGCTTGAGGGAGAAGAAGTACATAGAAATAATTTGGAAAGATTTTGTCAGTGTCTAGTAGAACTGAAGATACCCAGCTACTTTACATAACCCAGGGCGTCACTTAAACTCTTGCACACGGCACAGGGGACATGAGCAAGAAGGTTCATGGCAACAACAGCTCACACCAGAAGGCTGGAAATAACCAAGTCCGTCAACAAGAGAAAGACTAAATAAACTCTGCTACAGTGATTGAATGGATTATACAAAGTGTGTACATTACAACAAAATACAGTGAATACAAAATTCAAAAACAACTCCCTCAAATACTATCTATTACTTATGCATATGTAGTAAAAGTATGAAAACAGGCATGGGAATGATCAATACCAAATTCCGCATACTGGTTGCTTCTGAGGAAGGAGAAGAATGAGATTGGGGGCACTGGAGTCTTCAATTATATCAATAATGTTTCTTTTCTTTTTCTTTTTTTTTTTAATGTTTACTTGATTGATTTTAGAGAGAGAGGAAGGAAAAGAGAGAGAGAGAGAGAGAGAGAGAGAGACATCAATCTGTTCTTGTATGTGTGCCCTGACCAGGAATTGAACTGGCAACCTCTGCACTTCGGGACAATGTTTTAACCAATAGAGCTATCCAGCCAGGGCTCTTTTTTCTTTTTCTTAGCAAGAGAGCATGCAACAGAGAGAGAGACAGGAAGAGAGATATATGAGAAGGATCAACTCTTAGTTGCGGCACTTTAGTTGGTCACTGATTGCTTCTCATATGTGCCTTGATGAGGAGGGGGGCCTCTAGCCTAGCCAGTGACCCCTTACTCAAACCAGTGACCTTGGGCTCAAGCCAGCAACCTTGGGCCTCAAGTCAGAGACCCTGTGCTCAAGTTGGTAAGCCCACACTTAAGCTGGTGTCCTCAGGGTTTTGAACCTAGATCCTCAGCATCCCAGGTTGACGCTCTGTCCAATGCACCACCACTGGTCAGGCTATAATGTTTCTTTTTAGAAGTTACTTGCATTATCTATATACTTTTTAATTTATTGATTCCAGAGAGAGAGAGGAAGGGGAATAGAGGAGAGACAGAAAAAAATATCAATTTGTTATTCCACCTATTTGTACATTCATTGGTTGATTCTTGTATGTGCCCCAACTAGGGATCAAACCTGCAGCCTTGGCATATTGGGGGTGATGCTCTAACCAACTGAGCTACCCAAACAGGGTGCTTTTATTTTTTTTTTAATTAAAATTCTTGTTGAGATAATTGTAGATTCACATGCAGTCATAAGAAATAATAGAGAGAGCTCTTATACACTTTGCCCAGTGTTCCACAAAGGTAACATCTTGCAAAGATGTAATATACTATCACAACCAGGATATTGATAGATACAATCCACTATTCTTATTCAGGTTTTCCTAGTTTTACTTGTATCTGGGTGTGCATGTGTTAAATTCTATGCAATTTTATCATCTGTATAGGCTTGACACCATTAGAGTCAAGATACTGAACAAGCTTGACCAGGTGGTGGTGCAGTGGATAGAGCGTCAGACTGGGATGCAGAAGGACCCAGGTTCGAGACCTCGAGGTCGCCAGCTTGGGCGCGGGCTCATCTGGCTTGAGCAAAGAGCTCACCAGCTTGGACCCAGGGTTGCTGGCTCCAGCAGGGGGTTACTCGGTCTGCTGAAGGCCCACGGTCAAGGCACATGTGAGAGGGCAGTCAATGAACAACTAAGAAGCCACAACGTGCAACGAGAAACTGATGATTGATGCTTCTCATCTCTCTCCGTTCCTGTCTGTCTGTCCCTGTCTATCTCTGCCTCTGTAAAAAAAAAAAAAAAAAAAGATACTGAACAAACAGTTCCTTCTCTGCAAGTATTCCTTTCTTTGCCCATTTATAATCTAACACTCAGGGCTCCTTCTATGCCATGCCCTGTCCATAAACCCTCTTAACTACTAACTCGACTTTCCACTTTTAAAATTATGTAATTTTCCCTGGCTGGTTGGCTCAGTGGTAGAGCGTTGGCCCAGCGTGTGAATGTCCAGGTTCAATTCTCAGTAAGGGCACACAGGAGAAGCGACCATCTCCTTCTGCACCCTTCCCCCTTCTCTCTCTCGCTCTTCTCCTCCTGGAGCCATTTTTTGATTGGTTCAAGTGCATCAGCCTCAGGCACTGAGGATGGCTCCATGGAGCCTCTACCTCAGGCACTAAAAATAGCTCTGTTGCGAGCATGGTCCCAGACGGGCAGAGCATCAACTTCAGAGGTTGCTGGGTGGATTCTAGTCAGAATGCATACAGCAGTCTGTCTCTCTATTTCCCCTCCTCTCATTTGGAAAAGAAGAAAAAAAAATAAATTATATCATTTTAAAAATGTTATGTCAATGGACTCATACAGATCTAATCTTTTGTGATTAGCTTTTTTTGCACAGCATAATTCCCTGGATATTTATTCAAGTCATTGCAGGGGTCATAGGTCACTCCCTTTTATGGCTGAATAGTATTCCACGGTATGCACATATCACAGTTTGTCTCACCATTCACTTTTTGAAAGGCTTGACTAATTCCAGTTTTGGGCAATACCTACGATGTTTTAATTCTTCAATTGTGTACTTGGATTCCCAATGTATTCTTTATCCTACTCTGATGCAAAGAATATTTTATCACTGAAATAAAGAAAGGAAGGAGGAAAGAAGTACCACTTCGGCTGGTCCCGCCTTGTGCAGCCACTGTGCCTGAAAAGAGGACAGCCCAGAATGCAGGGCTCAGGGTGCAGGGCTCAGAGTGACAGCTGAGGCCAAGGTTCTGGGCCCCTGCAGCTCTGCTGCTTGGGACGTGGGGCCTGGGCATCGACTTGGATGCCGTAAGCCTCACGTGGATGCAAGAAGCCTGCCCAAGTCCTTCAGCCTGTGGAGCAAATGTTTAGGAGAATCCACCCATTTGATTGCAGAGCCCTTTCCAAAGTCCGGGTGTAGGGGTATGCTGCCCCCTCAAAAAAAAATAAATAAAAATAAAAAAGCACAAAGAAGGCAGAGGAAAACGGGGTAGTGAATAAGAGAGACAGAACGAAATTCAAAATTTCAGCCAGTTGGCTGCCTGAATCACGCTGGAACACAGACTGCCAGGGAAGGCAACAGGAAAGTAACATTCTTACTTGAGGTTAATTCTGTTTGGGAATGCTGTTGCCAATAGGTGGATAATGAGGCCCTGATACTACCTGTTGCTGCCAGGTGCAGGACAGACAGGTGTTTCCCGGGTTTCCTGTGTGCCTCCTACACCCCTGCCCATACAGTTTAACCTTCTTTGCCCAAATCCCTGTAAACAGCAATTATGAATTTCTTAGTTCTGGGCAGAGCATGGGGCAGTAACAGACTTGTGCTACGAGCCCGGGGGTGCCGCCTGTCACTCAGACACCTTGCCCTCAGTAGGTCTCAGACGGAACATTCAGAAGCAGCCACTATGTGCCCAGAGAGCTACAACGTGTGCTGGGAAGCCAGTGGGGGCTCTGTGACTCCTCCCCATGGGAGAGAAACAGGGACAAGGCCAGGGCCTGGGGTGGAGCAAGTTGCTGCAGAGCTCTGGGAGAGTGGCAAAGATTCTGACAGGCTCAACACATCCAAAGGCCTCTCACCTTTGGAAAAGCTCTTCGGAAAAGCCCAGAGGTCAGGAAGAACTATAATTACAGCTACTATCACTGCTGCCGCAACTTGGCTGAGAGCACTAAGTATGGGCCAGGCACTGTGCCAAGAGCTTTATGTGCACTATCTCACTGCAGCCTAACAGCACCAAGCCCTCATGTCAGTATTACACATCAAGTTACAGGGCACAGGGTGGTCAAGACATGTGCTGCAGGTGACCTTTCTCAGAAATCAGGAGAGGCAGGATTTGAACCCAGAAACATGTCTGTGCTGTTAATGATGAACTCTTTTGAGAAAAGGATAACACAGGGCCTTTGATGATAGAATGAGAAGTTTGGGCTTCCTCTGGAGGACAAAGGGAAGCCACAGAAAATATCACTAAGAATGCTGGGTCACAGCAGCCTTCTGTTTGAGGGATGCTATCCAGGAGGCACCCCGAGCACCCTCCGCAACATCTCTGAAGGCCCAGCTGCTTGGTTTTATTGCTTTCTTCTGAGCCTCTTCCTTATTGTGTATATTACCGTTTGGATGGGCCAATATTAAGCTTGATTTGGAGGATCAGACAATGCCCTTTTCCATGATTACAGGCACCTGGTGAGGTCTCTAAACCAGCCCAGGAATCACCATCTTTCCAGAATGTCCCAGACCCACTAGGCTCCACATTGCCCACTTGTGCTGTATCTTGCCATTCCAACCCTCCACTGGGCACAGCTAGATCTGAACCAACCAATGGCCTCCAAGACCACAAGCAAGCACCAGGAATCCTAATGGCTAGTATTTCCCCAAACAAGGATGCTGCTTTCCCTGAGGCTCTCAGATTAGGCCAATGCTCTGGGCCCAGAGGCGGTCCAGGGCCTCTGCCTCTCTCAGACATCCCCACACAATGGAGAAGAACTTGGCCTTTTGTTGTTGGGGGGCTCTGGGTTAAGCTCTGGCTTGTACTTGTTACCAGTGTGAGCTGCAGAAAGCTCTGTGTCTCCTGGAGTCTAGGTTGGGAGGGGTTTGGATGAAAAGATATCAAAGGTCCCTCCAGTCCTGAGACTCCTCCTGGGTAACCCACAGAACCCAGGCAGAGCCACCCTTATCTCTCCAGCGGGGATGGCAACAGCCACCTTCATGCCTGCAACCATTTCAGAACATACAGGAAAATACTGGCCAACCTTACAAATTGGGAAATTATCTTACCATGTGTGTGTGTGTGACTGAGACAGAGAGAGGAACAGACAGACAGGAAGGGAGAGAGATGAGAAGCATCAATTCTTCATCACGGTACCTTAGTTGTTCATTGATTGCTTTCTCATATGTGCCTTGACTGGGAAGCTACTGGAGAGCAAGTGACCCCTTGCTCAAGCCAGCAACACTAAGCTCAAGCCAGTCACCTTGGGCTTCAAGCCAGTGACCTTTGGACTCAAGTCAGCGACCATGGGGTCGCGTCTATGATCCCACACTCAAACTGGTGAGCCTACGCTCAGGCTGGATGAGCCCACGCTCAAGCTGTAACCTCAGGGTTTGAAACCTGAGTCCTCTGCATCCCAGTTCAATGCTCTATCCACTGCACCACCGCCTGGTCAGGCAAACTATCTTACCATTTTTAACTTAGTTGATCTCCAATGCTTCCCAACAACCTGTAGTGTGTGTGTGTGTGTGTGTGTGTGTGTGTGTGTGTGTGTGTTCCCTTTGGTGGCCTGGCAGGTGCATAGCATTTCTCTAGACCACGTATGGCTTTGCTGGGCCTCTACCCCAACATGTTCTGAGCAGATAATGGACTCGCTCAGACACCGTTCCTTGCTACACGAGGCAGGCCATGTGAGGACACAAAGTGGGCGTCAGAGACAAGGCCCCTCCATCTGGCTCTGCAGAACACAGCAGTGCTTTCTGGTTCACAGGGTTGGGCGCGGCCATCCATGTGTCAGTGATACGAAGATGGTGACACGCAAGTCACGCCTGACTTGGATAGGCCCAGACAAGACTTGGGGCAGCAGTGGTGTTGGAAGAATGGTGGGAGGATGGTGGGAGGAGGGAGACAGTTGTGCCCACTGCTGGAAAGCAGGGCTCTTCCCCTCTCCCTGTGCCAGGCACTGGGATTCAGAATTGAACCAGACTCTGACCTTGGCCTCAGGAAGATTCAGTAATGGCAGAGTGGGTATGAGCCCAGGGTCAGAAGTGAAGACAGATGAGCTGCTGGGGCAACATCCTAACTTCTCTCAGCCTCAGTTCCCTCATCTATAAAATGGGGATGATAATGAAGAAAATATTTGTGAGGGTTAAGTGCAATAATTTAGTAAAATACGTAACACATTTAACAATGGTGTTAGTTATAATTACTGGAGAGGGGAGTAAATTAATCATTTCACATCATTGTCTCCAAACAAGTAGGTGCACATGAGGGTCTGTCACATGCCAGGCATTATTCTAATCCATGCAGGCCCTCACAGGGGCACAGGGAGGACTGTGACAAAGGGAAGCATGGAGTCTCAGGGTAGAAAAGCAGAGCCACCTGACCCTCCTTCCCCGACTCTCCTCGCTGTCCTGCACCCTTCTGTCCCCAGGTGACTCCCCTCTACAACTGGCTGGCCCTGCGCCAACAGTTTCTTTCCTAAATGGTGGTGCAGGCCCTTCAGAGGCACTTGAGTTGAGGCCCCCAAATTAACTTGCAAGCCTCGGGAAAATCTCACTCTCTCCCTTTAAAAGACAATCAATAATAAGATTTAACTCCACCTGGATGTCTCAGCTTCCCTAACATTAATTGCTCCAAACAGGTTGAATATTAACTGTGTCCCTGAAGGAAGCACCAGAAAATGTGCTCTTTGATAACTCAAATGGATCGAGCACCTGATCTCTCTCTTAGATAATTCCAAGAGCTCCTGGGACATTACACATTCAGGCGGTCCTAGAGAGGAGAAGCCTCCTACAGATGCTGTTCATGGCAATGACTGCCTGAAAACAACCCCTTTCGCGAATGTCATCAGCTCTGGACCCCCTTCTGAACAGGTGTGTCTTGGGCTAAATTGGGGTAGGGAATTCACACCTATTAACATTTATTTAGTATCTACTAAGTGCCAGTGTATAGTTACATGTATGATTTTATTTAATCCTCTGAAAAACTTTGTGAGGGAAAGTGTCATTGTCCCATTTTACAGAAAAGAAAAATAGTCCTGGCCGGTTGGCTCAGTGGTAGAGCATCGGCCTGCTGTGTGGTTGTCTCAGGTTCAATTCCTAGTCAGGGCACACAGGAGAAAGGCCACATGCTTCTCCATCCTTCCTCTCTTGCTTCTCTTTCTCTCTCTCTCTTCTCCTGCTCCAGCCATGGCTCGACTGGAGCGAGTTGGCCTTGGGGGCTGAGGATGGCTCCATGGCCTCCACCTCAGGTGCTAAGAAGAGCTTGGTGGCTGAGCAATGAAGCAACACTCCAGATGGGCAGAGGAGTGGATCCCGGTGGGCTTGTCGGGTGGATCCCGGTTGGGGCGCATGTGGGAGTCTCTCTGTCTCACCTTCTCTCAATGAATAAAAAAACAAAGAAATAAAACAAACAAACAAAAGAAAACTGAGGCACAGAGAGATTAATATGTCCAAAATTATACAGACTGTTAAACGAAGGAGGCAGCTTTGAATTTAGGTCTATCTGGATCTGATGCTACTGTTCATTCAGTTACATCAGTGATTCTCAACCTTTCTTTTCATTACAACTGCACTCATCTCCCCTCTGCTGAAAAGCCTTTATAGACATTTTTTGTCCGACTCTTTCCCTTCCTATGAAATTTTAATACTGAAAGTATACAGTATATCCATTTAGGTACCGTGGCCCTTTGGAGGACCACAAACCATTATAGTAAGTAAGATTTTTTACCTCCAACCCCCCAAGAACCAATCTTTCACCCTTGAGATACAGTGTCCTTGTTGAAAATGCAGACAGTACACCACTGGTTCTCAAAGTGTTGTCCCCGGAGTGAAAGAGGACAATGCTTGTCACAGACCAAGACCAGGACAGGAAAATCAGCTGGACCATTTCATCTCAAGTGGTATGTTCATGCTTTCTTTGGAGGGTCTGGTGATTTGTGATCTTTTTGTTTCCAGATTTGCTCTCTGTTCCTTATACTTTAGATTCACTTGCCACTTCCTATGGGAAGCCTGCCTAGATACTCCCACCTGAGGTTGGCTTAGCCTCTTTTTCCTCCAGTTCTGTTCTGCAAAAGCAATGCTTACTGTCTATAATGAATATCCTGGTACACAAGAATAAAGGGCTGTGGCTTATCCATCTCTGTATCCCTTAGCCTAACAGGCCTAGCATGTAATAGGTGCTCAGTAAATGCTTGTGGAACGAGTGAACTAACAGACACATGAAGGTAAGGACTGCGCCTCGGGTGGCTGAAACGCAGCAAGCGCATGCTGGTAAGCCTTCAGAATGTGGCGTCTTCGGGCACATTTTACATACCAGGGTTTTCATCTGGCAACAAAACCAGGTGAGGTGCTTGGTCAGCGTCTCTGTGAGGCTGAGACAAGCACAAGTTGAGAACTTGGAAGGATGATGGTGGGGACACAGAGAGACAGGAACTTGGCCTATCACATGAAAACTTCCCCTCAGCTCTCCAGACATACTGGGTAGACCTTGAAGCAAAAATAAGACAAACTGCCAAAGAGTAATAACCAGGAAAACCCTAGCAAATGAAACCCCAATGTTCATGCCAAGGAAGGTCAGTAGTGGTCACTTTGGTTCTTATTTCCAGGATTATGGCTGCCACTTACCCTAAGGAATTCCCCTAATTCAGGGCATGGAAAAAATACCACATTAAAAACAACAAAATGAACATAGGCCTTGGCCAGGTGTCTCAATTGGTTAGAGCATCAACCCAATATGTGAAGGTTGTGGGTGTGATCTTGGCCAGGGCACATATAGGAATCAACCAATGAATGCATAAATAAGTGGAACAACAAATTGATGTTACTCTCTCTCTCTCTCTCTCTCTCAAATTAATCAATAATAAATTTTAAAAAAACCTTAATTTTAATATAGAGCTGAGCTGTCAAGAACAGAAGGAAATCCTCAGAGGTCACAATAAGCACTAGGGAGCATGAATCCATACAGGTTTCCAAGCACTGAGTGGGCGGCAGTCCTGGGGCCAGCCTCAGTGTTCTGGGGCTTTTAATGTAAAAGGGCCAACAGAAGGAGCAAAGTCAAAGTCCTTCAAAAGGTGGAATTCAACCCGAGACCCTCCCTCCCTCCCTCCCTCCCTCCCTCCCTCCCTCCCTCCCTCCCTCCCTCCCTCTTAGGACTCTGAAAGGATACATTTCTATCTCCTTGAAAGGGTGAATTAAAAGAAAATTCCCAGCCCTGGCTGGTTGGCTCAGTGACAGAGTGTCAGCCTGGCATGTGGAAGTCTCTGGTTCAATTCTCGGCCAGGGCACACAGGAGAAGCACCCATTTGCTCTCCACCCTTCCCCCTCTCCTTTCTCTCTATCTCTCTCTTCTCTTCCCACAGCCATGGCTCCATTGGAGCAAAGTTGGCAGGGGCACTGAGGATGGCTTCATGGCCTCCGCTTCAGACATTAGAATGGCTCCGATTGCAGTGGAGCAACACTCCAGAGGGGCAGAGCATCACCCCCCTACTGGGCATGCCGGGTGGCTCCTGGTCAGGCGCATGCAGGAGTCTATCTGCCTGTCTCCCCCTTGCCCTCCATACCCTCCACTTCTCACTTCAGAAAAAAAAAATCCAATTCCACAGAAGGAAACAGTAAGAAAACTTGACCCTAGGGCTGGGTGGAGAGGAATTCCTAATCACAAATTGGCTCTCATGTGGGTCTCCAAATTTAATACATATTGCCAGGAAAAAAAAAATCAAGTCCAAGCTGAGCATTTAATTTAAAGTGACCCCAAGTTGGTGGTCCTCCAGCCACCTGGCAGAAGCTAATGAAAATCCTGCCTGGAACAATGCATTTTCAACTCCTCAGAGAAGTCCCACAGTTTTAACAATCACAAACCCACAATTTAAAATAATCACGGAACACGTGGAGAAACAAGCCACCATGCATAAGAGACAGGAGAAACAATGAACAAATAAATAATATTTATGAATACTACAGGTACTGAAATGATCAGATTCAGAAAATTAAATAAAATGTGTTCTCTCTCTCTCTCTCTCTCTCTCTCTCTATATATATATATATATATATATATATATATATATATATATATATATATATATATATATATATAAAATATGGCCAGCAGTATCAGAATGAACCTTGGCATTGGAATCAAAGAACTAAAATGCTGTGTGATCTGGGCCAATCACTGCTTGTCTCTGGGTTGTTTCCTCATTTCCAAATGAGAGAGTAGAACTAGATCACCACATAAGTTCAACTCTATAAACCAGTATTGTATAATACAACAGATTACATCAACTGGGTGCCTTTCTCTGTGTGTGCGCTAAGCCTGATTATAAGCATTTCATATGATTTTTTAATCCTTGCAATTAGCATACTGAGCTATGGGCCCTTATACCCATTTTACATATTAGAAAACTGAAGCACAGAGAGGTTAAATAACTTGCCCAGAGTCCAGAGCTGGTATGGCAGGCTTGGACTACATCAGTCTGACTGCAAAGCTGGCTCTGTCCCACTGCACCATATTTCCTCTAACGGGCTTGACCCCTAACATCTGGGATTCCAGCTCTAGGATTCGGACCTATCAGAAGTCTCCCATAGCAAGGGCTACTCCACGGCTAGCATAAACTGTTAATAGCAACCAGAATACTCATTCCAGGGGCGTTGGCAAGAATACCATGAAGTTAACTATCAATAGCAAACATAATTAAGTACCTCCTCTGAGCAAGGGCTGTGCTTATTTTAGGCAAGAGCTATTTATGACAGAATAGGACACAGTGACAGATTGCTGGGGCTGACTTTCTGAACACCCATTTCTTTGGAAAATTTTTCATTCTGAGAGCACTTCTTTATGCCTTGGTTTCCTCATGTGTAAAATGGAGATAACAGTACTAAGCATCATTGGGTTGCTGTCAGGATTAAATGTGCTAATACAAATCAGGCATGTGGTCTTTGTGGCTGTTGTTTCTGTGATTATTTTCCACTCCGTGGGAAGAAGTTGCACGTTGCAGTGGATGACCTGGATTCAATTCCAGGCTCCCCTACTTCCCAGCTGCATGGCTTTAAGTCACTGACCCTCTCTGAGTCTCCACGGCTCCGTCTGTGAATCAGAAACAACAGCGCTTACCTCACTGGTAGATGTGAGAGTTAAATGGACTGTGAAATGCCTAGCGCAGTGGTTGACATGTAATAGGTACTCAACAAATGTCTGTTCTCACCTATGTGAAGTGTTTTCTGCACACTCAGCTTTTCCACCATAGGTAGAATCCATAGAGGCCCAGGATTCTGTGCTTATTGATGTTGACTCGCTGTTGTTCTTTTTTTTCCCCCACCAAGGGAGCATTCACCAAGCAGTGGCGGATGGAAAATATCTAAGTACATCCATTTCACAGCAGGTAAGACAAGGCAAATAGAGGGAAAGAGGTCCACAGACTCAGAAAAAGGCCTTCAGGCCATGAACTTGACTATTTTGCCAAACAAAATAGTTTGGCAAAACTGGCCACCAAGATGTGCAGCTGAAGATGCAGTTAGTGACAGGAAGCAAGCCTGACCATTATGAGGATCTGGTCACTGAATCCACCAAGGGTAATGGCACTGACATCCCCATTTGGAAATTAACCAGGCATTTGGCCTTTAAATGGCTCTGATTCAGATTGTGTCCCCAAGGCTACACAGCAGTACCACCCTAAGGACAGGAAACAGGTAAATAAGGGTCAGAAGGGAAGTGACATTCACAGCAGTGGCCATGTCATTCTGCTAACCTCAAGCGTGCCGGTCTTGGGAAAGGACCAAGTTCTACACCTGTCTCCCAAGCATTGGAGGCTGGGACCAGATGTGCTTCCCTTGCCGGGATCCTTTTTTGAGAAAATAGGAAACTCTTGAGTTTCGAGCTTAATCTTTGGCACTTTTGGATCTATCTGAGATCACCTGCTCTTTCTTCTTCCTCCCTAAGACCATCGTATGTTCACCAGCCCAGGAACGTTGATGAAGCAGAAACTGGGTGGTGGAATTCCAGGAAGGTGGTGGGGATTCTAGGTGCTCTAAGTGAAGAGTGAAGCTGCTAACTCAGGGAGGGAAATGAAGCCTTGGAGAACAGACAAATGGTCTGAGAAGGAAAGAGCCTGAAACCAGCACAAGAGTATCAGTGGCCACAAAAACAGTGCTCAGCTGCTGCACCTCACCAGTCAGAACACGGTGCGTCGCCGGGACTGACCCGGTGTTTTCTCTCAGGGAAGGACAGTGTGGTGCTTCCAAACAGACCTGGCTCCACGTCGCAGCTTCACCTTCTACTAGGACACCTCTGTCCCTGAGCAAGGCACCTGTCTGATCACTGGGAAATCGGGGGGATTCCTATCTCATAGAGTCAAAAACACACAGGTTTTCAAGTGTGGGTAAAACATGCAATATACCTATAACAGATACTAATCCACATTATGAGCTCAATAAATGTTCATTTATCCTTAACTCACATAATAGGCAGCATACTTAATAATACAGTCTTAGTCTCAGCCTCATAAGTCTTGTTTGCCTTACTCAATATTTATGTAAGAACTAAGGTGTCCCATTTAAGATCATTTCTTCAACCTGATTCAGACAAAAACAATGTCTTCCCAGAGCCCTTTGACCTCCAGGTTCCCATCATCAATGAGGATGGATAGTCCTGTTGGGGCCTGAGCACTCAATAATCTCTATGTCAGTCAATAATAACTCTAGTTAATAGTAACTCGGGGTTAATACGTTGATTGTGGCCATGTCTTCTTGAAAAGTAAGCAATACAGAAGTGGAGATTATTGATTGTCTTCTGTGTGCGGAGAGGCTGCCATGGTAGACTCCAGGAGGGCGGAACAAATGAGCATAATTGGTGTTCCTGTCCAAGTTTCCAAGAGCTAAAATGTGTATTTGGAAAGACATGATAGAAACATATTTTAAAAAGAGTAGTATGTAGTAGTGAACACTATAGGTCAAATAAATGGTGCAAAGGTCGTGTAGAGTTATTAGAAAAAGAATCAAGACTTTAGAAGCAGAATGGCTTGCTCTTGAATCCCAGCCCTGATACTTACTAGCAAGATATCCTTGGGTGGGTGGGGGAAATGACTCAGTTTATTCATCTGTAACCTGGAGAAAACATCACCTAACTGCTGTGATGGTTAGAAAACATGGTGAATCCCTGGCACATAGTTAGTGCTCAATTAGCTGTTACTTTCTTTCTTCCTTTTCTTCATTCCCCCTTCTTTACTGGATAACTAATAATATCTGCTAGCAGTGGTCGGCAAACTCATTAGTCAACAGAGCCAAATATCAACAGTACAACGATTGAAATTTCTTTTGAGAGCCAAATTTTTTAAACTTAAATTATATAGGTAGGTACATTCCTTATTGAGGTAGCACCCACATGTGGTATTTTGTGGAAGAGCCACACTCAAGGGGCCAAAGAGCTGCATGTGGCTCGCGAGCCGCAGTTTGCTGACCAGGGTGCTAGTGAATTAGAATTAGTAGTGGATGACTTTTATCTGCATGGTGACCACAGTCCTCTGTACATACTAATTTGATACCATCAATCAGGTGCTTGTGCAAAAGCCTTCAATATCTTTCTTCTCACTTTTTAAATTTTTTCATTACCTTTTAATTTTTATGTATTGATTTTAGAGAGAGGAAGGGAGAGAGGGTGAAAGGGGGGAGGGAGAAAAGGGGGAGAGAGAAAGGGGAGAAGGAGAGAGAGGGGGAAAGGGAGGGAGACAGGGAGAGAGGAAGAAAGAGAAGGAGAGAGAAAGAGAGAGAGAGAGAAAGAGAGAGAGAGAGAAAGAGAGAGATTTCTTCCACTTATTTATGCATTCATTGGGTGATTCTTGTGTGTACCCTGACGGGGGATCAAAACCACAACCTTAGCTTACTGGGATGATGCTCTAACCAACTGAGCAACCTGGTCGGGGCTTTCTTCTCATTTTTTAAACAAGAACAACAAAAAGTCTCAGCTCCTCTGCCTGGAATCCCACGCCTCCCACCAGTAGGCCTCAACCTGCCAACCACTCTTCTGTTGCAATACTCATGCTAATGAGACGCACAAGGGTGCCGGCGTGGAGGAGGGCTTCACCCAGACTTGGGGATGTTAAGGATGGCAAGAAAAGCTTTCCAGAGGCAGCTACACCTAAATATACCTTAAAGCATGAGGAGGATTTTGACAAGTAAGCCAAGATGGCAGGCAGCCTTTTGGGTCAAAAGAATCTCATGGGCACTCTCCCCAGGGCAGCAGGCCCCGTTCCAGGAGAAGCCCGTCCCCTCCCCACCGAGACGTGCCTCACTCCCACCCCTCGTCCCTCTCTTCTAGGCTCACTGTGACTTCTCCCCCACTCCCTGCTGATCTCTGTAGCAAGGATCTCATCTCTTGTACCCACAGATTACAGAGTGTGGCCCAGGGATCACTGCACATCCCAGAGCTCCTCTCAGAACATCTGTGGTCATAGATACTGATAATAATCTAGGCCGGTATCTGCCCTCCTCACCCTTGTTCTCTCTGAGTATGTAGTGAAGTCTTCCAGATTGAAGGTACAAGCAGATCTTGCTTCTATTGAGCCAGAAGTGAAAGAAATTTGCCAAAATGTAAAACGATATCAACCCATTCATTTCTGTTTCGGGAAATTCAATTTTTATAAAAATGTGTTATTTATGGTAATATATAGATTTATTGTCATTATTTTATATAAGCTATTAGTAGCAATTTTTGCGTTTTTGTCAGTGCTAATTACTAGTATCACACTTTTGATAGATAAAATTCCACATAAACAAAATACCCCCGGGGTCTACGGTAATTTTGAAGAGTAAAACAGGGCTCTGAGAGGAAGTGAGAACCGCAGCTCTAGGACACACCGAGGACGAGGACTGGGCGGAGGCGGCAGAGTGCACAGCTGGCCCTGCCCAGGCGGCAGTCTCCGCCCACTGCTGGAAGAAGACCCCCGGGCAGTCTGTGCCCGCCTGGACCTTCCTGTACTGCCCACTATTCCCTACTCCTCCCCTTCCTGGCGAAAACCCTCAGCCGCAGCCCAGGCCCTTTTCTCTCCAAGCTGTGTCCTCCTCCCCAGGCTCAGGGAGGCTATGGTCCGGAGGCTCTGGGCGCAGAAAGGCAGGGCCCAGATAAATGACTCAAAGCGTCTGATTCGCATTTCCCTGATGGCTAAAAATGTTGGGTGTCTTTTTATGTGCTTATTGAACTCTTCTGGATTTGCTTTGGAGAAATGTCTATTCAAACTCTTTGCCCATTTTTAAATTAGGCTATGTGCCCTTTTATTGATGAGTTGTGAAGGTTCCTTCTATATTCTGAATACAAGTCCCTTATAAGATGGATGATTTCAAACATTTCCCCTCATTCTGTGGTTGTCTTTTCACTTCCTTTATGCTGTTCTCTGAAAAACAAGTTTTTAAAATTTTGACAACGTCTAATTTATGTGTTTTATCTCCCCCACCCTGTGTAGGTATAAAACCATTGCTTAAGGTCATGAACATTTAGGCCCAGTTTTCTTCTAAGGGTTTAGAGTTTTAGCTCTTAAATTTAGGTCAGTGATCCATTCTGAGTTAATTTTTTTATATGGTGTGAGGAAGGGGCCCAACTGTATGCTTTTGCATGTGCATGTCCAGCTGACCCAGTGCCATTTGCTAAAGCGATGGCTCAGTGCCTCTGAGCCTCAGTCACCTCATCTCTATAATGAGCTTTAAACCACCACCTTGGAGGGTATTGTGAACATTCAATGAGATAGAAAAAAGTACCCCATGGGCTTACTCTAGCATGCAGCACGCGGTCAATGCCTATAACTGAAGGAATGGACAACAGATCTGAAAGTTCTCTGAACACTGAGCATCGTTTCTACCGTCTGACCAGCACTTTCCCATCCCTAAAGGGCTTTAACATTCATGGTCCCACCTGCTGTCACAGAGCCCTCAGCCACTTCTCAGGAATCCCTTTCTGGGTGGCTCTGATTATCTTGTTCTTCTCCCCTCCCCCCCTTACTTTTTACCTTAATTTTGCATTAAATGTTCTTGGTCTTAACTATTTAATCAATTTATAATTGTTTGTTTGTTTTTTAATTTTTTATTTATTTATTTATTCATTTTAGAGGAGAGAGAGAGAGAAAGAGAGAGAGAGAGAGAAAGAGGGGAGGAGCAGGAAGCATCAACTCCCATATGTGCCTTGACCAGGCAAGCCCAGGGTTTTGAACCGGTGACCTCAGTGTTCCAGGTCGACGCTTTATCCACTGCGCCACCACAGGTCAGGCCAATTTATAATTGTTAACCCACTCAAATCTTTTTGGCAAGTTGGCGGGAAGGCATAAATGAATGAATGAGTCAATAAATGGAAAGGTCTCTGATTTAAAGTGATAACAGTGAAGCCCCTGAAGTGACCACACAGGCCACCCGCCACATAGGTGTCAGAGTGGGGGCCTGGGCGATGCCTCCTCAGCACCATCTCCACTCTCCCCCCACCCCCGGACGGATCCTTCTCTATCGCAACTCCCTCCTCCACAGTGTTCGCTACACCTCCCAATTTAGTTTTCTCTCTGAATTTCATTAGTGTCCCATTTGCCTCGTCTTCCTGCTCTCTGAGGCAGCCACACAAGCAGGAGGAGACTGATTTGGCAAGAGGGCTCCTGATTCCCGGCTGAATTGGGGGGACACGCAGCGGAAGAAAACTGGGCCCCTAGGCTGCAATTCCAGATGGTGCTCTGGTTCATTAGGCTCAGGACAACGCTCAGTAACTGGACCGTAGCTGTGCACCAGGTCCTGGGGGCTCAGGAATGATGAGCTGGGCTAGCCCTTGAAGCCCCCAGCCTCACAGGGAAGGGGGGATAACGCCTGGGCTGAGTGCTGCAGGGACTCCCCCCATCCCACCCCCAGGCAGGCAGAGTGAGTGAGAAAGAATGAGAGAGCTAGTGCAGAGAGAAAGGCTATGGGGACATTCAGGGAAAGGGAACAGCATCTGTGAAGGGAGGCTGGTATGAACAATGGAGTATAAGCGAGCAACAATTAGGAATCTGTTCTGCAATCATTTGCTCATCTGTTTACTCATTCAATGCATATTTACTGAGTGGCAGGCAGAGTTCCAGGCATAAGAACACTTCAGGGAACAACACAAAGTAAGTCCCTGCCTTTGTGGAGCGTACGTTCCAAAAGTGAAAGACAAAATAGACAGTCAAGTTACGGTGTGATATATAATGCACCAGTTGGCGATGAGTGTGCCGTAGGAAAGATCAGATGGGAGAGGGCACAGCGCAGCGAGAGTTGGGCTGGGAAGACTGCTCATTGTTCAGGGTGGTCAGGGCGGTCTGTTCTCACCTCCACTATGTCCCCCTTGCTCACATCCCTGGCCTCCTGATGCTTTGTGAGCAGAAAACTCACTCCTGGTCAGGCCCTTTGGGCCCCATGAGTGCTCTGCTCACTGTGGTAGAGACTCAGAGGTCTCACTGCAGTCCCTCTGCCTGAAGAGCCTTCTCAGACTCCTATGCCTTATGCCCTGAGCTGGGGGGGAGTCCGTGGTTCGAGGAACAGCAAAGAGGCCATCGTCCATGGCGTGTCACCGCAGGCATGTGGCTTTTCCTCTGTGTGAGATGCGAGCCACAGGAGTGTTGGGAACAGAGGGTCATGTGATCTGACTAGTGTATTAATAGATACTTTGGTGCCAGACCTGGGAGGAGGGGTGGTAGAGGGCCTCATGAGGGCGCCACTGCGATTATCCCGGTCAGAGAAGGTAGCTTGGAAGAGTGTGAGGACAGAGGAAGTGGTCCCAGGTGCTGAGGTGGGGAGAGAAGGGACGGGACCAGTGTAAATATAGCCCAGAGTGTAAGGGGCAGGATGGGAGGACATGAGGCCAGACAGAGAAGGGACCACATTCTAGACAGAAGAATCCAGCTTCGCCAAGGCTCAGACTCAACCTCATCCTGTTGGACTCGGATATGGATACCTACCCTTCCACAATGTTCTCCCTCTCTCCTTGAGTTCAGCAAGCCTTCCTCTGGGCCCAGCTACACGGGGAGCACAAAATGGGGATGAGGAAGCCTGTGTCTGGGCTCCAAGAAGCTCCCACTACCAGTGAAGGTTGTGTTCACATGTGTGACACCCACGGGACGTTAGGGGGACCAGAGGAAGGAAGTCCTGAGGTGGGTGACTTAGAGCAGGAAGAGGAGACCACTTTTCTTAGGTTTAGATGGAGTGTGAGTGTGAGTGTGAGTGTGTGTGTGTGGGTGGGGGGGGTGAGATTCATTTCATGTCATCACAAGTGAGCATGGATGGGGTTGAAGATTCACCTGCAGCTTAGTTATCTCCCTGCAATGAGTGAACCTCACTTTTCTTATCTTAAAAATGGAACTTGCGGAAGTTATACATGAACCAAGTACTTGGTATGATGCTGCAATAAACATGAGTCCATTTACCTGTCCCTCAATATGAAAAGTTAAAAATCTTAACAGATCTCTTCAGAGAACCATGTGCCTCTACTGCCGAGCACACGTCCCAGTTTGTAGTTACATATTCTTGGACTCAGAGCAAAGCCTACCTGTTTTTGTTCCCTGTTAAATCCCCAGAGCCTAGCATAGTGTTGAATCTATTGTTTTTCTTCAATGTCTTTGCTGAACAAGCTAAATAAATGATTAAATCAGATCATGCAATATGTAGGCTTCAGTGCTTTTGGGCTGGGAGACCTCGGATAAGATGGTTCATTTCTCTGAACCTCAGTTTCCTCACCTGTAAAATGGAACCAATAGCTACTGTGGCGGAGGCAGTTACTGCTCGTCAGATAGCCATGGCTTTCCCACACTTCCCAGAGCCCCAGAAATCAGGCAGGTGCGTGGGACTGTTCCTAGCCCACGGGCAGTGTGTCACTTCTGGAACTGAAGCATTTAAGAGCCAGTGCTCAGTCTTCCAGCCGTCTCTCCCGAGCTGCAGAGGCCCAAGGCGGCCACATGTGCCAGGTGGTTCTCCTAAAATGTGGCTGAGCCTGCTCCTGAGTCACCAGGTAGAGCAGAGCCCTCCACTCATGTCAGTTAGACAGCCAGCACGGGCAAGAAAGACACCTTTGCTATGTGAAGCCACTAAGATTATGGAGTGAATTTATTACTGCCACATAACTGAGCCTAGCAAGACTCAGGCTTTTCCCTTGCCAGACTGCTTGGAGGATAAGAAAAAGTGCTTGGTTCACAGCAGGCTTTCAACAGAGGGCTCCTCCTGGGTCCTGAGTCCTACTCCTTCAGTCCTTTCCCTCTGACCCAGCCTCTGTTTCCACTTCCACTCTTCTAGGTACCACGTTCCTTCTCTAGCTGGGAACGTCCTTTCACTTTTCCACTCAACCGAGGTGCTTTCTACTGTGTGTGTCACTGCTCTTTCCATGGCAATATAAAGAAAAGCCTCCAGAGCTATATTCTGGCCAGCTGGACCTGACCCCCAGACCACCTGTCCTTTGGGCAGCCAGTCACTCACCTCCTCCTGCTCCACTCTCAACTATGTTTCTGATCCACTCCAGCTCAGCTTGAAATGTAACCACTGAACTCTGGACCCTGCTCCTGGTCTCTGGACTCTATAACGACTCTGATCGCCACAGCGGCCTCTGTGGTCCTGAGTCTGCAAGGTGACTCCTGGCTGCCAGTTCCCCTATCACATCCCAGCTGGGTGTCTTTCCATGCCTGCTCTGTTCTCCAAGCATGCTGGCTGCTGGCTGGCGGTGGGGTTCTAGCACCCACGAGTCCTCCTACTGCAACTGCTCTCCAAACAGGCCACCTGAACTCTGGCCTGACCTTTTTCACCCCCCATGCAAAAGCCTTCAACCAAAAAGCAATCATGGTTTCAAATTCCAACATGGGCTTTCTCATCAAGACCATAGGTTTGCAGCTGAGAATGCAGAAAATCAGAGTGAACAAGGGGACTGACCTGGCTCCATGTCAGCACGTTCTGAAGAGTCCGCAGTGTCCTTGGGCCATGAGATCCTGCAGGATGGGGTGGGGTCCTTTCTGTTGAAGCAGAGAACACAGGCCCAACTGAGTGAGGTTGTAAGATGACCCTGACCCCTTCTTACAGATCCCACCTCAGCCGTCATCGCAGACAGAGCACTGGGGAGTTGGGGCTTCTTCCTAGTCCCCCAGCCATGCAGAAAACGGGGTCCCAAATACCCTGCATACCCCACACAAACCTCTACGCAGCCTTCCTGGGAGGCTCTGGTGAGTCTGCCTGTTCTCCTTTCTCATCTGAGTGGGGGAATAAGGGGCTTATCTGAGAGCCATTGTTCACATGACTTTCCTCAAGCTGATCAAACCTCTCTCTATGGCAGGGACTGCAAGTCAGGCTTCTTTATAGCCCAGGTGCTCAGCAAGGGCTTGGGGCAGAACAGAAACGGAGTGTTTTGGGAATAAGGATCGACCCTCTGCTGTGATTGAATTTTGAGGAGGAGAGTGAGGGGATGGAGCTTATGGCCGATGCACTGGCCCCTGCAATGAGAGTTCTGTCACCGATTCAGGAAAACAAACACATCCCTGAATCTCGCTGAGCCTTCATGTCCTGCCCTCTAACATGGGCTGAGCATCCCTGCGATAGGCCTGCGGGAGTGCTGGGAGTCCTCTAGACATAGTTCCTCACATAAAAGAGTTCTGGCTCTGACCCTCTTGCTGACTGCATCGCAGCCCCTGGCAGATCAGCTCCCTTCTTTGAGCCCCTGTGTCCTCATCTGGAAGAGGAACACTCTGACCCAGGGGATGGCTGAGTCCTCTCTGCTCATAGAATTTTATGACATTGAATTTGATTCATCTCTGATCTCCAGTGCCTAAGGAGATAGCTGTACATGATCAAGGTTGGTGAAATGAACATATGAAAAATAATCCAAAACCACTCAAAGAAGGGTGAGGGGAGGCTCAAAGGTGTTAAGGCATTTGCTTTGGTCACTGAGAGAGGGAGAACTGGGATTGGAACAGAAGTCCTCAGGGATTGTTCTGCACCAAGGACCACACCTGCCCACTGAAAACACCACCAAATGTCTTTGTACATAAAAGGCCCACTGGGCTAAATAACAAGACATGACAAATGCATTCAGGCATCCAAGGCAAAAAGTCATTATTTGGGAAATTCCCTGAATACATGTTTGCCAAATAAACCAAGGATCCTAGCTAAGAGACGTTATTATGTCTTATAAGGTGAGGAATTACGGGTGATTTCCATTAAAAATGAATTTCTCCAAAGTGTGAAATGTTTCCAGCTTCATCCGCATTTCATATGTTTATTGTAAATTCTCGTTATTCTCAACCAAGAGTAACTGAATGAGGCAGGAGCAGTCACCAGGCTGTGCTCAAGTGCAGTGTATCCCTTACACAGAGGAGTTCTGGTTCTGGCTCTCCTGCTGAGTGCATTGCAACCCCTAGCTGGTTAGCTCCCCTCTTCGAGTTTCTGTTTCCTCATTGGAAGAGGAAAACTCTGAACCAGCGTTCAGAGGTGTTAGGTCCTCTTTTTTGGATGCCAGGAATCTGTTTTCTCACTGACATTCTAGTGTTCCTATGCTCTGGGCTCACTTCACCCTTTGGGAGGATTCTCTGGAGGACTCAATACAGTCAGACTGGATGGTCACACCTGCAGCCCAGAGATAATAATCATGACTGACTTCCGTCAAGATATCTGCTTTAAAACTTGGTTTCTTCAAGGGGAAAAACAATTCCTATTCTAAACACAAGTTGTGATGATAGCTGCACTAGACACCTAACAAGAGTGGGGAAGGTTTTCTTAGGGGCACCCTGGTGAAAGCACAGCTTCGGAAGCAGACCGAATGGACCTGAATCCGCTTTGTCCAGTGACCGGCCTGTGCATCCTTGGGCAAACCACTTAACTCTTTAAATTTCTTCATTATTGCCCTGGCCGGTTGGCTCGGCAGTAGAGTGTCGGCCTGGCGTGCGGGGGACCTGGGTTCGATTCCCGGCCAGGGCACATAGGAGAAGCGCCCATTTGCTTCTCCACCCCCTAACCCCCTCTCCTTCCTCTCTGTCTCTCTCTTCCCCTCCCGCAGCCAAGGCTCCATTGGAGCAAAGATGGCCCGGGCGCTGGGGATGGCTCCTTGGCCTCTGCCCCAGGCACTAGAGTGGCTCTGGTCGCGGGAGAGCGACACCCGGGAGGGGCAGAGCATCGCCCCTGGTGGGCGTGCCGGGTGGATCCCGGTCGGGCGCATGCGGGAGTCTGTCTGTCTCTCCCCGTTTCCAGCTTCAGAAAAATACAAAAAAAAAAAAAAATTTCTTCATTATTAAATGCGAATGATAAGGGATTAGAAAAAGTGCCAGACCCTTATATATCTATAAGAACCTATAATAATTTTTTTCTTATCTTTTTATTTTCAACAGTCTGGGCATTGCTCCCACAGTGTGGTTACTCCCCTCACTACAATTATCAATTGAATGAATGAGTTTTGGGAGGAAGAATGCTGAAATAATAGTAAGCGCGTACAACTGGTGTCTCACAATTATTTGTCGGCGTGTCTTTGTCTCCCAGCAGACTGGGAGCCCCTGGAGACCGTGGCCGCAGTATCCTCAGCTCTCGGCTCGTAGTTGTCCCTTGCTCCCTTAGTCCCCTTGTTCTGAGAGCCACACAAAACCACAGCCTGCACTTCTTCTGGAATTTCATTTTCCCAGCCCGGTTTAAAGAGTGACTTTTGAGCAACACCTTCAAGAGCACATCCAATCATCTGAAAAACCTTCTCATTATCATGTAATCATTAGAACAGAATACTTAACCTTGTTAGTCCGTTAAAAGCTTTGGTTTCTAATCCAAGCCAATTATAAGTGCCAACCTATCCAATAACATCTTAATAACGCCAAACCTCCCAGGTCTCCGGACAGAATCAGACCACGCTGAGCGATCCGGGCTCTAACAGGATAAAAGGGCACATGACAGAGGGCACAAAAATGAAGCCTCAAAACTGGATTTGAATCCTAGCTGGTGCAGGTGGGACAACCGTGCATAGTGCCTCGGGCTGGGGTCCCTGCTCAGCTCAGGTTAACTCCCTTCTCTTCCTAGGGCTCCAGAGAAAAGCAAAGCCATAACACTTGTTGCAAGTGAAGGGGGAGAGGAGAGAAGGAAGATTCACCACATTCCTGAGTCCATTTAGAATATGGATTTTTTAAAAGCTTTTCTCCCGATAGACTGAAGGAAGCAGGTTATTTCATTTTAATTATAGCAGCTGCAGCTGCTGCTTGTGAACTTGAAGACCAATTTTCCGATTAAAAAGAAAAAAAAAGCACAGACACACACACACACACAAACTCACTGAAAGAATAAACTGCACACATAGACTGACACCTCCTTGAGTGTCATTGGGTGGAAAAACCTGGATCGTCCTGCTGGAGACACTCAGATCCGGGGGGGAAATCGGGCGTGCTCACCCCACTTCTCCCCACACTTCGCCTCCTCTCTCCCCAACATCTGAGACTAGCCCACGAGCCACACAGTGTAATGAAACATTTCCTGTGGAGCAGCTGCACATTTTTAATGCACACCGGGGGAAATAAAGGCAGCAGATGGTTTTATGTAATCTTCCTATGAACTTTTAACTAGGCATCCTCATTCATGAAAGCCTAAAAGAGTTTTTTTTTACAGGTCCTCCGCGGGTCCGGCCGGCCAGCCCCAGCCAGACCTGTCGCACAGGGCCGATGGAGCTCCTTTGCCAGTTTCTGGCCCACAGGCTGTCTGCAGGCTTCCACTCAGTGTTCTCTCTTGTGGCTCCTCCTGTGTGTACTCACAAGTGGTTCTCAGGGCTAGCATGGCAAGCGTGGCTCGTGAATGCTTCCCAGGAGAGCTGCCCAAACCTGCACCGTGTGGAGAGCTGTCTTTGAAAGGACTGAGGGCCACTGCTATTGCAGGGCTGTTTGACATCAGCAGCCAAGGGACCTGGAGTGAGATGGGAGATACTGGGCTCTCACCAGAGGAAGAGTACGTGCTTGTGAGAATGTGCAGGAACTCGGCCGGTAAGATATGGCACGAAGGGAAACATGGACGGGGAGTAAGTGGTTCTCCAAAAGCCACTAGTGCTCGAAAGCAACATGATCAGGTTTGTGGTTCAGTGCGGGAGGGGTTTTCAATTTTCTGAAGCTTCACCAGTGTTCATCTTTAAGCACTTCAAGCAAATCCATCAAAAATTCCTGGATTTGAATGTGCAGCACAAACACAAATTCTTGTTCTCAGCCACCTGAGTGCTTCCAGATCTCCTGGTTTCTGCTCAGCTGCACTGCCAACCCGCAAAGCCTCCCCTCCTCCCTCACCCGCCAGCTCCTCCTCTTTCAGGAGACAGTGCAGATGCCAGCGTTTCCGTAAAGCTACTTCTGTCGTACTGATCGCAACTGCCTCCGTGCCCGTCACCACGTCCAGTGGCTGCTACCACTAAGTCCTGGGAATAGCTGATCTCCGCACAGGTC
The DNA here is from genome assembly GCF_036850765.1 of Saccopteryx bilineata. Taxonomy (NCBI): domain Eukaryota; kingdom Metazoa; phylum Chordata; class Mammalia; order Chiroptera; family Emballonuridae; genus Saccopteryx; species Saccopteryx bilineata. Next base: position 341,624,549 of record NC_089490.1, on the reverse strand, counting down.
TAGCGCTCTTCCATTCCTTCCTTCAAATGACCACACCATCAGTGCTATTCCTAAAATGCAAATCTGACTCTGTTCTTCCTGGCTTGAATACCTTGTTGGTCCCCATTGTCTGAGACAAAATCCAAACCTCTCCCTAGAGCAAGCAGCTCTCTTGCCGCCCAGCCTGGCCATTTCTCCAGCCCAGGCCCCTGCCACTCTCCCCTCGGGCCCTCCCTCGATGCTCCAGCCTGACCCAGGTGTTTTTAACACCTCACCGTTTCCCTGCCGCCTTTTCCGTGGCTGGGAGGCCCCGCAAGTGCTTATCCACCAGTTTGCCGTGCAACAGCCCATTCTATTCTGGGGAAGCAGCTCCCTGATTCTGGGAACCACTCTTTCCACTGCTCCCATCATGTGGGTTGTAAGAGTCATCAGTGCTATTTAGCAACTATTTCTAGCTTTCTGCCTTCCAGGCACAGGTGGGATGGCACACCCTAACAAGGGCTTTGCCACTAATTAGATGGAGCCTGTGGGTCATGAGCGGAAATGTACCACTTCCAGGTAGAAGATTTAATTACTGACGCAGGACCCTAGAGCTCTCAGTCACACCAGCAGGGTGACTGACATTTGGGATAGTTTGTCAGCCTGGATTCTGGGGGCCATGAGAAACCCCACCCCTCTCCCACCCCACTGCCCAGAGAGGGCCTGGACTATGAGAGAACAAACCCTTTGTTGCTACGAGCCACTATGATTTGGAAGTGATTCATACCCAACATTAATTAGCTGATCTGACAGATACATGGGTCCTATGAGAATTGTCACATCCTTAAAGGACCCTGCCTTCTTGGCCATCACTGATTGGTTCTGGGATGGGCACCCTAATGAAGCCAGGCTAATCATAGTTCTGGGTCCCCTGGCTGCCTGTGTGGAGGGTAGAACCTGTTCAAAAGTGGACCAGTTTTAATTCTCCTCTGGGATATTTGAAAACAGGAAGCGAAATAGAACGTAATCTCCAATAGTGAAGACTGCAGATGCAAAAACTTGAGAGCTATTAGTGGCCCTGGAGGTGTTAGGAGCTGAATTGTGTTCTCAAAAAAAAAAAAAAAAAAAAAAAAAAAAAAAAGGTATGTTGGAGTTCTAAACCCCTGTCCCTCAGAATGGGACCTTATTTGGAGATAGGTAACTGAGTTAAAATGAGGTCACTGGGGTAAGCCCTAACCTAATAAAAGTCCTTTGAAAAGGGGCCATTTGGGCATAGAGATGCACATGCACATGGGGAGAACACCATGTGAAGATCAGCTATGCTTCCAGCAGCCAAGGAGCCACCAAGCCTGGAGAGAGGCCTGCGCTAGTGCCTTCCCTCGGCGGGAGCACGGTTCAGCCCACACCTGGACCCTGGACGTGGAGCTTCCAGAACTGTGAGACAATACATGTCTGCTTTTTTCCATTTGTCCCAGCAGTCCTGGCCAACAAAAACGGGGTAGGGGTGCGGGGGTGGGAGTAGCTGGTCTTTGGTGAGAGGACAAGGAGCTCACAAGTGGAAGGGAAGCAGATAAGAGCCATTGACACAGACAGAAGGAAAGCCCCGATCTCAGTCCTCTACCTCTGCATCCGCTCTGGCCGGAAAGTTCCACGGTTTAGATTTTACGAGGCAGCAGTAAAAGTCCCTCTATACTGAGTCAGTGAACGCTGCGGTCGCTGCCCCGTTGAACCAACAGTCCTAACTGTGTTATTAATATTTAATAATTATCACTAAGGTTAAGAAAAGGTAATCAAGGTGAGTGGCTCCAACTGATGTTGAATTTACCAGATCGGAGATGGACAGATCGGAGATGGACAGATCAGCAAGCACTGCTTCCAAATTCTGTCCAGACACATCCTAGGAGGAGACAGAGTCCCCTTCTGTCTGGGTGCAACAGCTTCGTACATTCACGCAGCTTAATCCTCCTAGTGTTTTCCTTAATCCAGTAACAGCCCGAATAAAATCGGAAAAGGATTTTCTCCTGCTCAGTTATGCCTTTCTTCCCAATCCAAACACAACTGCATGCCTGGTCCCTTGAAATGCTCCAAAACAAAACACGTCCAGCCCAAATCCTTCATTTCGTTTCATGTTGTTTTCTTGGCTGCACACACTTAGGGGCCTTTGTTTCTTCTGTTGTGCCCTTGGACTCTTCCTCTCCACATTCCCCCCTGTCTGAGCTCCCACGCCAAAGACAAGCTAGCAGAGGAGGAGAGGGGCAGTCTGAGGGAAGCCAGGCTGGAAAGGATTAACTGTCTCAGACAGGAGCTGGAGGTCCCGGGAAGCAACTCACCAGCTCTGGGGAATAACCACAGACACAGGCCCTCCTGGGCATAATGACGTGGGATAGGGGAATAACCACAGACACAGGCCCTCCTGGGCATAATGAGGTGGGATAGGGGAATAACCACAGACACAGGCCCTCATGGGCATCATGTAGCAGGATAGCGGGCCTATGAGCTTGGTCCTACAGAGGAGATAATTGTTCAATGTGTAGTTGAGTCTCTGGGGCTGTCACCATTGTGAGAATGAGCAGAACCACTCCACCTTGAAGACCTAACAAAAGGACAGAGACCCCACCCTCCTCCCAAGGACTAGGAACAGCGATTGCCCACATGATCAGGATTGGATGTCTGCCCCAAGTACAGTATAGGATGACCCTGACTGCCCCTTATTTGTCCTATCTAGGGGATCATATATGATATAACCACGATGCCTACAAAAAGCTGCCAGTTGTCTTGAGCAGAAACATTAGAGAAGAGCAGGAGTTTTCTGGAATGGGTGGGGACCAACTCAGTCTGAACAAACAGGGTGGTGAGAGGTAAGAGGGCCGGCTGGCTGCCCACCCCCACACTTGCTGTTCATTTCACAGGGAACTGCGATGCTCAGAGGCTCCCTCGTTTGGCAAATGGAGGTGAGAAGGGGAGAGGAGTTGGGGTATCTATCTCTCCTTTGTCTGTCTTAGGCAGCATCCCTGGCAGTAGCCACATAAACTCTGTTGCTTCAGGTTCTGACAGGCACCGTACGTAAGGGTTCTAGCTTCTGCGGGACTGTCCAGCTTCTGGGCTCTGGAAACATCACCTTCTCCCATTCCCCCTCCTCTCTAGGAGTGATAGCGCTTCCCTGTTGTTGCTGATCTCCAGCTGCCCCAGAGGTCTCAGCTACTTCCTCGACCGCATGACTTGCTCCCCACACTCAGTTCCCTCTGTGGGACGACATGAACTAGTTTCTGTTTTCCTGCCTAGACTGACGGGCAGAGGGGCCCGGAGAGACCCTGCAGTGGAAGGCCGCTCTGCAGCCCCTGGTACAACAGCCACACAAAGGCTGGCAGCGCTTGGGCTGGTGTAGGCGGCCGGTGAAGAACTGACCACTGCAGGCAAGTTCAAGAGGGACTAAGTAACAGGTGAGGCACCGGTGAGGGTGGGGTGGCAGCCATCGAGGGAAGGGTAGGGACACACAGTCAGGTCTCTGCTTTCTTTTATGAGCCTGTCCAGCTTGAATATGACTTCTTATGTCAGTTGGAAAACTAATGACTGGGAATAGCCGATCATGAATGCAGCAGATGCCAAGGAGCTCAGCTGGAAAACTTCAAAATCCTTAGCCCATTAGGATGTCTTGTGTCCTGGTAGGGAAGCTAGGAGTTTAGTGAGACTGGGACAGGCCAAAGAAGACATCTCTCAGTATTTAGTGAGACGTTTAAGTCCTATGTGATGTGGCTTGTTTGGATGTTGTCTGGGTGGACACAACTGTAAAGGGTTAGCATCGACCCTTCCAAACTCAGAGGGTAGGGGAAAGCCATCCTTTGTAGAGAGAGGGTGGGGGCAGGGATAAAACTCGAGAATGCTGAGAGACAGAGCACCGTTGGTTACTGAGGAAGACTTTGGAGGTGAAAGAGTATAAACAGACACACCTGCTGGGACCAAGAAAGAGACAAAGGAGAAGAGAGTCCACCAGAAACTGAGGGAAAATGGCTTGCCAGCTGTCCATGAGAGCCAGCCCCCAGCGTGGCGGGCAAGTCTCCTGGTAGAGGTCAGCCTCCCGCAGTCAGGACAGGGGGCTCTGGGGTCCGTGATGCATTTGCTTTCTGCTTCTGCTCAGGCCCTTGTCACAGGTGGCCTTTTACTGACTGACTCTAGTGTCCCAGGCCCATGGCCCCCACAGGACCTAGCAAGTCTGCCAGGTGTGGAACAGCGGGGCTGTTAATGAACTGCCACATGCCTTACATGCTGGAAACTGCTATTGGTCCCACAGACAAAACCAGTGCTGAGGCTTCTGTATGGACAGGATCCCAGCCTCAGCGTCCCTGCCGCCTTTTCTAACCTCATGTGCCCACCTACACAGAAAACGCGTGCTTATTTCTAACCTGGTGAAGCTGAAAATATTTGTGGGTGGAGAAACCAAGTTGGAAAAAAAAGAGTCCCTTCCAGAGATGGGAAAACCAAGGAAATCATTAGCCACTATTCCTTCTTTCAGGATGTCACCCGCACTCTCCAGAGTAGCCCTGCCACGTGGCCGGAAGGGGCAGACAAGGGTATCACGCAAGCTCTTCTCCAGAAGTTCAGCTCTAAGAGCTGCTAGGCAGGGTAAGGCCCTTTCTTTCTAGAGCGGGGTTTCTCAGCCTGGCCTCTGCTCCTGCTCCGTTCCTGGAAGGGCAGGACCATCCCCAGGAACGAACTTGAGCTGGCAGAAGCAACAGCAGCCCTGACACTGGAGGAGAAGGCTCCAGCCTCCCGGCGGCTGGCTTGGAAACATGGACAGCCTGTCCGAGCCTCAGGTCCCTCAGCAGGTGATGGAAGTAATATTACGACCTACTCCACTACTAGAGGTCGTTGCGAGGACCAACTGGAAAATGACAGAAAGGTGCTTATCTCATCTGTAAAGCCCAATCTAAAGCACTGTTGTCCGCATCACCACCAACGACCCCAGGCCTCACGTTCTCTAAGCCCGAGGACACAGCTCCAGGAGCCATAAATAGGAGAGCTGCTGAGAAGCAGAGCAGTCTTCGTTGCTAAGAGAGAACTTGGGTGGAAGAAAAAAAAAGGCATAAACAGGCCTCGGCTGGGCCCGAGAAAGAGACAAAGGAGAAAAGAGCCAGAAACTGAGGAATGGTGGCTTGAGAGCTCGCCATGCAGGCCAGGCCCTTCCAGCGCTCATCGTAAACATGGGCGGCAGCAGGTGGGGGCACGGGCGCTGGCTTCCAGGTAAAACCTTAAAAACAAGTTGCTGGGCTTTTGGACTAACATCAAAATCAAGTGTTTACAGTAAAACACACATATAAGCCAATCATATGTTTATGGTACAAAAGATTTGCCCTCTGGCTGAGACGAGCAAGGGCCCTTTGGCTGAGGGCTGCACTTCTGTACCTGTCTTTACCTTCCAGTCTGCCTTTGATGCCTGTTGCAACCCACCAGGACGCACTGGGGTCGGGAAAAGGTATGTGTTGCCTGGGGAAACCGGCTCCCAAACCTTGCCTGGGGTTTTAGAATGTTGATTATACAACTGCACATGAATGGAAGTTAATCTTACTTAAGAATTCTGTGCAAGAAGAAAGAAAACAAAGTAAAAAAGAAATCAAGCTGGCAACATATTTGTAGCACAGAAGATAGAAGAGGGTTAATATCCATTCACTAAAGACCTGGTGCAAATTGATGTGGGAAAAATTTAGGATCCCAGTAACTAAATTGGGAATAGACACGGCATGTTATAGCAGTCCATTAAGTGAATATACTCAGATGAGTAATGTTTAGTTTCTCTAGTAATCAAAGAAATACAAATTACAGCAAAAAGAAAAAAAAAATAGGACTATACCTAAAGTAGTAACTTTTTTGTTTTTTACAATGCTTTGGAGACATTCATCTGAAAGTACTTATTTGGTACCTACTATGTTCCAGCTACAGTGTCAGGCATGCTGGGTGATCAAAATGGACAGGATCCCCAGCTGTGGGGATCCCAGGAATCTTCAGGGAATCCACTTTCTAGTTGTGTGACCTTGAGCAAGTTATTTAACAGCTCTGAGCTTTGTTGTGACAATTCAAAAGTCTTTTCACCCAAGGTAACACCGTGTTTCACCCTGCTCTGAAGCTTCAGCAAGGCAGGGGGCATCAGGCCTGACCTTTAAGGGGAAACCCAAAACTCAGAGAGGTAAAATAACTGGCCCAAGGTCACAGAGCCAAAAGCTCCAACCTGTTTCTTCAGGGTTCTAGATCCTGCAGGAATGTGTAAGGAGCCCTGAAAAGAGACTGCTGTGGGGACCGTTTCAGGTGGTACAGATGCTGGTCAGAGGGAAGTGGAGAGGGCCAGATGGGGCCAAGATGACCAGCAGGGCAGATTCCTCAGGCAGAGACGTCACACCCTGAGCCTTTCCTCTTACTTGCTCCTAAACCGAACATACGCTTGCTGACCCCATCTGCATTCAGCAACGACAGAGAATGGATTTTCCATTGCTTTGATAGATAAGAAAAGCAGGAGGTGGCAGCTGCCCTGTTTATTACCTGCTCCTCCCAAGCACCCCAGAGTGATGGGCAGATGTAGTGAGGTAGGATACGCTGAGTGCATCCCCAAACAATTCACCGTCCACACACTCAACACCACGGGCCCAGAGAACTGCACTAACATTCACAACGCACAGTGTCCAGAACAGAGCGAGAATAAGAAGGAATTGCTTTGAGTGTGATTCAGAACTCTTAGGGGAGAGCAGTGTCTGGGAGAACACCAGTGCTGTTCAGCCAGAACCTGAACCAGCTGGAAAGATGCCTCATCAGTGATGTGCGTGGAGGACGGCACCTGGACAAAAGCTCCCAGAAGGCCCCGCCGGGGGTGGCGGGTGGCCTGTTAACAGCTCTCTGCCCAGGTTGCTCCCGTATGAAAACCATCCATGGTGATGCGCTGCCGACAGGGTGAAATCCAGACTCTCGGAACAAGGGACTTCAAGGCTTGGTTTCCACCTCCCCAGCAACCACCCTTCTCTCGAGCCTTGCCGGGTATTCGTGGTTCCTCAAAAGTGCGATGCAGGGCCAGTCATGCCTTCGTAGGTGCACAGTCGTTGTGCCTGCATGTCTCACCTTTCCCAGCCCTCGCCTTAAAAATCCTGATCCCACACCAGCCCCTGAAGGCTCCAGTGAGGCTGCTGAGGGAGCCAGACTGCCTCTTTGGAGTCCCTTCCCTGCCCTGTCATTGACTTCTCTTTCCCCCCCACCACTCCAGACTGCTTCCCGAGTCTGGTGTGAGGCCTGATGTATGCCCAACACTTCTATCTCTCACAAATAATGTTTGGATGGATGGAAGGTCGGCTGGGTAAAATAAGTGTTTTACAAAGCTCACCTGTAACATAGGGAAGGCAGGCGTAGAAAGAGAGATATGGAGGAGACCACTGGAGAGGCTGGTGCAATAGTATAGATTACGTATAGATGTATAGAAGAGTATAGATTTTGGCACAGGCGGGGCAAGGGAAAGATGCACAAGGTTCAAGCTATGGGTCAGATGGACTGGGCAGACCCTGGTAAGCTGATGGAGATGAATGGGTGAGAGAAACGGTGCAGGGTGACTGACCTCAGTTTTCAGATGGAGCAGAGTGTGATGCATTTAGGCAAGATAGGGACACAGGTTATCTTCATACTGGGTGACAAGTGGGAAGAATATATGGTGAGTCTGGTTTCATCAGCAAGAAAGCAGGCTATGGACTGGCGGGGCGCCAGCACAGGCAGACCTCGTTTTATTATGCTTTGCTTTCACTGGGCTTTCTGGGTGTTGCATGGACAGCCAGACCTGCCACCAGCAAAAGGACTACGACTCACTTTATTGCAATACATGTTTTATCGCGTTGGTCTGGAAATGAACCGACATCATCTCGAGGTATGCCTGTGCATATTCTCTCCCTGCCTCCAGGTGGCCCCAGGGGAACCTCCAGTGGGCAGGCCTGTTTAAGATGACCCCAAGACAGGATTTGCATGATAAGAGCAAACAAAAGGCCCTTCTAATTCAGCACAGAGTCTGGGGTCCTTCCAATGAGGAAGGGGTTCTGTCAATATGGCTGCACTGAAGAGTGTGATGGCCCTGAATTCAATACCCACACAGCACTGCCCAAGGGGAGCATGCAGTTACCTCTGCGACATGAGGGACCCCAAAGAAGGCTGCTCAGTGCAGACTTTGAGTCCAGCAGACCCAGGTTGGAATCCTGGGCTTGCTACTTATGGGGAAAACAGCTGTGTTAGGCTTGCTCACTGGTTTCCTGCTGCAAGCACTTTGCACGATTTGTGCATGAGCATGTGGCAAAAGGCCACATGTGTGTCTATGAAAACCTCTGAGTGCTTTCCCTTGGGGGCAATTCTCCCAGGTCATTCTCCCACCACTGCGAGGAGCGGTTCCCTGATTCCCTCAGCCGCCACCGTGAGGGGCAGTGTTCCTGACCCCTTGCCCTCCACTGTGAAAAGTGGTTTTCCTTTGTTTATTCGCTCACTTGTCTCTGAGATCCTACAATAAACGGGTATGGCCCAATGCTCCCCAGCTCCATAGTTCCTCTACCATCTGCCTGAATTCAGTGTGAACCTGTCTGGCCTCAGTCACTGGCATCACACTACTAATTAGCCAAGTAACCTCGCCAAGTCCCTTCCCTTCTCTCAGCCTCTGTTTCTTCATCTAAAAACTGAGGATGATACTTCCCAATTTCAACTGTGAACGTCAATTTAGAGAAGCTGGCACGCACCTGGCATTTTCTTCCCTCTGATCTTCTTCCCCTCTGGACACCTCATTCATCCTGAGCAATGGGGAGAAAATCAGCCAGTAAGGAGCCCAGCAGGTGCCCACTAAGCAACTGCTTTCTGTGGGCACTGAGAGCTAGGAAGAATTCTAAGCTAAGCTTTGGCCCTTTATGCCCTTAATGAAGCATGGATGCTGTGGATACGCTATTCCCTGTAGAAGCGTGTGCACCTTGTCAGCTTACCCTCCCTGGCTGAGTGACATTGGCAGGTCCCTGTAGGGCTCCAAGCTCAGTTTCTGCACCCATTCAGACAGGGCCTGGTAACCTCTGCACGAGGACTGTCCTTGGGCTGGAGCTCACTCACTCAGGGGAAAGCGAGCGGCCAGTGCTCAGGAACCAGTCCCTTGTACACATCCCTCACCTCTCTGCCAAGAGAGGCTTTCCCAGGCCTTCTCACAGGCGCCTCCTCTCTTTCTCATTTGAATGCTTAATGGATTTCACTCCCATAAGTGACACCTGCTGGAAATGTAATTGTGCACATAATTGCTACGTGGGAATGGAGGCAGCTTTGTTTCCCAGTGTCGGTGCCTCCCCGAGGAATGGACGCAGAGCACACATGAAGCCTCTCTGTGTCCTTGCTCTGTGGGGGCCATTCCCCTGGATGCAGGCACCAAGCTCGGGAGGACGGGCAAGGCAGACACTCTTTGTTTTTACAGAGACAGAGTCAGAGACAGGGATAGACAGGGACAGACAGACAGGAACGGAGAGATGAGAAGCATCAATCATAAGTTTTTTGTTGCGTGTTGCAACACCTTAGTTGTTCATTGATTGCTTTCTCATATGTGCCTTGACTGCAGACCTTCAGCAGACCGAGTAACCCCTTGCTCAAGCCTGGGACCTTGGGTCCAAGCTGGTGAGCTTTGCTCAAACCAGATGAGCCTGTGCTCAAGCTGGTGACCTCGGGGTCTCGAACCTGGGTCCTTGGCATCCCAGTCCAATGCTCTATCCACTGCGCCACCTCCTGGTCAGGCCAGGCAGACACTCTTTTTTTTTTTTTTTTTTTTTTTTTCATTTTTCTGAAGCTGGAAACAGGGAGAGACAGTCAGACAGACTCCCGCATGCGCCCGACCGTGATCCACCCGGCCTGCCTACCAGGGGCGGTGCTCTGCCCCCCAGGGGGCGATGCTCTGCCCATCCTGGGCGTCGCCATATTGCGACCAGAGCCACTCTAGCACCTGAGGCAGAGGCCACAGAGCCATGCCCAGCGCCCGGGCCATCTCTGCTCCAATGGAGCCTTGGCTGAGGGAGGGGAAGAGAGAGACAGAGAGGAAAGCGCGGCGGAGGGGTGGAGAAGCAAATGGGCACTTCTCCTGTGTGCCCTGGCCGGGAATCGAACCCGGGTCCTCCGCACGCTAGGAAGGCAGACACTCTTGATGAAGCATTTTTATTTCCAGAACCAACTATCTGGCACTGGGCTCAGGGATGCCATGCAGCCTTATCACGACACTAAGAGAAGACTCAAAATCCCAGCAAAGTCTCCCTGATACACATCCTAATTAAATCCCAAAGGCAGGGTGGGCGTGCTGGAGAGCAGGAAGTGAGAGGTGTGGGGCGGAGACCCGAGAGGGAGCCCTGCTCGCCCCTCTTGTCCCAGGGCCTGACACGGTAAACACTCAAGAAAGGGAAGCGGCGATGTTAATAATAACACAACGATGAGGTAGCATTATTGCTAATGCTCTTGTTAATGAAGGACCAAGTTAGGAGTTAGCAAGACTATTGCTAACAACCCTATTAATGGTGGACTAAGTGGAACTCAGGGCAGGCATGTTTGGAAAGACCGAGACTTCGTCAGAACAGAAAACTGGGACAGGAGATGGGGGAAACAGCCCTTAGTGCCAACAAATACACACACACACACACACACACACACACGAATATAAATATGTATATAAATGAAGCAATATACATTAGGCTTGTCATATTCAAAACCTGATCACTGGCTTATGGTGCTGTGGCAACTACAGGCCTACGGTGGAGCTATTGCGGGTTTGATTCGGGGCTTATCATAATGAAATGTTGTGATCACTATGCCGGAGGTGGGACTTGCCCTCAATTGTGGAAAAAGCAATGCCTGTGAAGTGTAGTAACGTGGATGCAATAAAAGGGGGCGTGCCTGAACTCTTTCCTCTGATGAACATCCCTCCCTCAACCCCTCCCCACTTCCCCCTCTAGCTTTTGGAGGTTGAGCTGCAGCTTCTGGATAAGAATGAGGACATCAATCTGATTTTTGTTCTTTAGCTGAACTGTTAGCCCGTTGAGACCAATTCCTTTGCCCACCCCCCACCCACCCAGTGCCTAAGGTCGAAACCCTTCCCTTCTCTACATTCACGTCAGACGGAGGGTGCTGCTGCCCTGTCAGCCACAGGCTAGTCTTCCGAAAGTGCCTGCACTTCTGTCTTGGGGTGACTTTCCTCCAGTAAGGACACTTGGGGTTCATGGTCTGGCCTCACACAGCATTCTTTGTGGGGACGAAAGTCAGGGCTCTGAAGCTGCCACAATACCTGTGGCACCTGATACAGTTTGGAACAAAAGTTATGTGACAAATAATAACACAGAAAACACGGAGCTCATGATTTCTACTCCTCAGTCCTGTAGCACAGATACTAAGGAGGAGATGCACACCTTTACTGGTAGAAACCCTTCAGAAACCTTCCTGTTCTCTACCCAGTCTCCTGGGCACAATCTACATTTTCCTTAAGGCTAAGGATCACGCACAGCTGTTCTTTTACTCAGCTCTGACACTGATGCACTCATGACCCCCGCCACTGGAGGACCCCTGCCCCTGCTGCTGAGCGAAACAGCCCGGTGTGTCGTGCCTCTGAAGTTCCCATGTTCCTTCTTCCTCATGCTGCGTGTCCTCCCTGACTGTCCACACTCACATGTCATTTTGTGTTCACCATGTCATGCTTGTCATTCCCCTTGCCGGATAGTGAGTGAGATCTTGGAACACAATTCTACAACAGGGCATTGCTCGCTAGACTGTAATTATCTGGCCACAGCTCTAGCAGACACAGCAGACTGGCTCTCTCCACACCCACGTCCACCCCCTTCCAGCGTGCCTTTCTGTTCACAAGGCTGAACAGCTAGAAACAACACACAGACTCCCTTGAGGCTAGCTCCAGATTCTACTGAGCAAACGCACCCACAGGATCATGGAGGGCAATGTTGTCATGGCAGGTGGTGGCTGTGCTCAGGTGAGTCAGGGCTCCTCTAACACACGGTGGCCAGAGAGTTTATCTGGATGGTGCTGGTGTAGGTTCTACTGTCTGGAGTTTTGAGTCCTGACATGTAGGGATGTAGGGGATTTCATTATAAGCCTGTGCAGTGTTGGGCACTTCTCTGGTTCTGTGCCATCGAAGCTTAGGTCCCTGGCATTCCTGGGAAGTTTGCAAGCCACCTAATATCTCATTGTAAATCCTTTTCTGTTTGAGCTAGCCAGAGTAGATTCTGTTGTGTGAAGCTAAGAAGCTTGACTGAGACAATTATCTCTCCACCCAAAAACTATAAGCTCCTTAAGAGCAGAGATTCTCACGTGTCTTCATCTCCCCTTGGGCCAAATCATACTTTGCGTCTTTAAGACCTCCACTGCCTGGTGACTAAGATAAGGGGGGTGAACAGACGGGCACCTCCCGTGGCCCCGCCCACCTCTGCTAGGATGCACCGCTGCTATTTTGCTAATGCTTGGGAAATCAGATCACCTAGCTTATTAAGATCTTGTATAAAGTGAGAATAAACAAATAGCTGGTGATATGGGTTCAAAGGATTTCTTATCAGAAAAACGAGAAGACTGCAGTGCACAAATTAAAATGTGTTTTATCTCCACAGAGGCTTTTTTCGTTTCCTGCCGGGCTGGCTCTCTGTCGGGTTCCAACTAGCTGAGGGACCTCCAGATCATCAAAGTTCTCTAACCATACACAGTTAGTAACTCCTTTCAGACCCCTTCCTGTCCAGATGTACAAAGAAAATAGCAAAGGGAAATAAATCCAACACTTCCTTGCTACACCCACTAAACCGCTAAATCTCAGCAGCTCTGAATCATCAAACCTTGCCTTTCTCATTCACTGCCCCTCATATGCAACATTCTCAATTAAGCTGGGAGCACTGTTATACTAATTATGTTATGATATTAGTCCCTGCAGACTAATAGGCAGCCAACAGTTTGGGAGTGATGTCTGGTTTGTATCCTTCTATCTACTGGAAAATAAACATTTCCTTGAAAGTTGTCCTTGAGGTGAGGATGCAAAGGGATGGGACCCTAAAATTAGGTGCTCCCCAGTGAATACTCTGTAGAGACAGCTCTGGTTGCACCAGAGCTGGATCCCATTAAAACCACAGGAAAACATCACAGGAACCTCGGGGTGGGGGGCACATTTTATACTTTCTCTGTATCCCCACAAAGCCCTGTGCTCACCGTAGGTGCTCAGTTAACATTTTCTCATCAGACCAGACTTGAAATGTCCTACTAGAAAAACCACAACAGACACTCTGCCATGTGTCCGGTTTCTGTCAAAAATATGGCTCTGTTCCATGACAAATACAATCAACGAAGGGAAAGGAAGTTAGATTTGTTGCTGAATATTATGAGTCAGACATCATTAAACCTCCCAACTACCCTGTGAGGAAGAGGTTATCGTCCTCATTTTACAGATGAGAAAACTGAGCTTCAGTCAATCATAGAATGTGGGACCAGCTGGAGGGGGGCAGAGATCTAGGTACCTTGAATGTAGGATCCATGTTCTGTCCTGTACACATGTCATTCACTAACTCTGGCATGACAGCGCACTGATAAGGACTGGATAAGACAGAACAAAATAAGATACATGCCTCTGTGCTCAAGAAGGGCAAAGGGAGTAATAGTCCTTTAATAACAATAACCACAGTAATGATACCTAATCATTGACATTCACTCACCACTTACTACATGTGGGGTACTCTGCTGGGTGCTTTGCATAGTTCACCCTCACCCTAGCCCTGTGGGCTGGGCACCATTATCCTCATCCCAGGAAAGAGGAAAGTGAGGCATGGGTGAGGAATGAGGAGGAGGCAAGCCCAGACAGAGATAAGATACCGTTCCACATATTCTGACTCCAGGATGATGGTTTAAGCATGGCAGTGTTGCTATCCCTATCTCAAATGACACTTAAAATCATTGCCAGAAATATACACTTATGTCGACCTGACCTGAATGAATGCAAAACAAGTTAAGACCTGACATGCAAATGAAAATAACAAAGGGTGCTGAGGAGGAACATCAGGGTGCTAAGGAGCATCAGGGCTACAGGACAACAGAGGTGAGACCTCCCCGCGGGATGCAGAGGTTGGGAAGCCTTCTGGAACATGGTAGACTTGATGGGTGCAGAAAAAGGGCCTGGACCATCTTTCTGGGGACAGGTAATGGTGCAATTGTTGCCACATTAGCTGTGCTCATGTGCTGTGTGTTTCGTAGGTAGACAGAGAGTTACTTAAGGAGGGGGGTGTCTTGCCATGCATCTGTGTTTAGTAGTGTGACCTAGGGTAAGGCACTCTCTCTGACTGTCTTGTTTGCCTCATCTTTAAATGTGGGGTGATAGTAGCATCTACTTCCAGGTTTTTTTTTCTTTTTAGGATTAAGGGGCCTACTGAGAGTAGCAGTTAGCATCCTTTCTGGGCAAGGGAAATGCTTCATTTGGGTTTCATTAGCAGCATTGGAAGTACTGCTTTAGATGTCCAAGAAATAGAAATATGATAATAACAGGTTTTGTGGATATTTAGCACATCCATAACATAGACTTTACCATAACTTTGGCAAGGCAACTCACAAGTCCATCCCTACACTTAAGGGGTTTGTGAAAGGCTATTGGTAAGCACAGCTGGTAAATTAAATCCCTCACAGGCCAGGTCCTCCCAAAAGCCCACCTAGACCCTTCTGTCTTACCACAACCACCTCCTCGGCTGAATTCCTATGGAAACCGACATTCAGAGAGATGAAGTAACTCATCCTTGGTCATGCAATTACTCAATGATAAATCAGGATTTAAACACAGACCCTCTGGTGTCAGAGCTTGTCCACTATGCAAACATGGCAATCCTCTGCGCTTTGAAACTTGGAAAATTTCAGCAATTAGTCATCTTAATGTAGATAGGGTCTTTTAAAAATGAAGCATTCCATTAAAATCTTTTTTGATGTTCACTTTGCATATGATCTTTTTAAAGCTTTTCTACTTTTCTGAATCAGTTTGGGTAATTTACATTTTCCCAGAGAAGAGCCTAGCCTATGGGGATTTTCAAATGGGTTAAGAGTACAACAGTGCATTGTATTGTCACCATTTCAAATCACACCCCTTGCCTTATTTCCCTTCTCATATATCAGCTCTCCTCATGTGCATATTAGGTGTCCTCCAGTGATATATCTGTGTTACAGCAATCACAAGTGTGTGCACGCACACACACACACGTTATTTTCAAATGCTGGCCACAGTTGAATCTGCTTGGCTTGAAAATAAGTCAGAATGCATCTTTGAGAGAGAACTCTTTCGGCAAGGAAGAGTGCCATAATGGGCCTGTTTGGATCTGAAACGGAGGCCTCCTGGGTTTAAACAGGGAAGAGTTCTATTGTTCTATGTAAGAAAGCACTGAATGACGAGGACAGCGGACTCCTGGGAGAGGGGTCCTGGAGGGCCGAGACCCAACGGGGAGGACAGGGCGAGCGGTCCCATCACCAAGGTGGCAAGCAGGGAGATGTTGGCCAAGAGAGCCCTGGGCATCCTGCACTTGTGGGGCAGGCCCTGGGCTGTTTGCTTGAACATGAAGACAATTGGTCACTCGGAGCTGGGGGGAAATCCCAGTGAGAAAGCAAGGCTCTGAAATCAGACAAGCTTCACAGAGGAAAGAATGTTTAGTTTTTCACTCTCAAATGAGGCTTGGTAATAATTCACAGGGTCATTGTGGGGATTACAGAGCTGATGCCTGCTGGACAGGGTACCTGCTCACTGCAGACAGTGGTAAGTGCTATACACCTAGGGAGCGATGTGTGTGCACATGTGTGAGTGTGTGCGGTTGGGAAGGAGAATGTTGGGACAATCGAGGATGAAATGTTAAACCACAAGGCTTCTAAAAATCTTTGCAGGCCCAAGGAGTCTAAGAATCAACCTGTATTCAGTTTTGAGCTAGTAAACCAAAAACAAACAAACAGAACAACAACAACTACAGAAAACCAGCTAATGGGTGGCTGGACCCTGGAGTCATCCGTGAAAGGCAGTGAGTGGAGCCTAAAACTGTGGAACACCCCCGAGTGGACTCATCAGTGACCGCGGATTTGCAGGGCCCCACCAACAGCCTGGTCCATGGGGAAGCCCTCCTGAATTTCATTTCTGAGCCTTACATTTGGGCCCCGTCTCAATTAAGATCAGTTAGAAGTCAATTTCACAGTGGTTGGTTTTATAAGATCACCGAAAAATGATAAACCAGAAACAGACAATTGCTTCATGGGGAAGAGCAGAGAGAGGCCTTCCTCAACAGGGTCTCACATGCTTTATTTATTTATTTGGATGTGATTTTAATTAGGTAAATAATGTTTATTTAATTTTTCTCTGATTCCAAAAACAATATATGTGCAGAAGGAATAAACAGCTGTCAGAGCCCTCACCAGACCTCACACTAATGGTGATTTTCCCCTCCATCAACTGTGAGGCTTAAATAAATACATTTCCCAAAGTTGATGAGCAATTATTTCCAAATGTAGAAACAAACAAACAAACCCAGAAAGGTGGAATGAAAAGAAGAAAAATCATCCACAGCCCCACCACCTAGAGACAATCGCTGCTAACAGTTTTTGTGTGTGGGTTTTTTCTTCTGCGAGTTTTCTCTAATTGTTTTTCCATGGCTGAGATCTCATGGCGTGTATGAGTTTTACAATCCTGCCTTTTGCATTTAATGGTATGCCATAAGCATTTCTGTACAGGATTAAAAGCTTAGCAAGACATCATTTTTAACGGCTACAAAATATTCCATTCTATGAATGAACCATAATTTACCTAACCAACTGCCTAAAGTGGAGCCTTCAGTGGTTTCCAATTTTTCACTCTTATAAATAAAGCTGCAGAGAACAACCATGTGTATACATTTGTGTCTGAGTTTCTGATTGTTTGCTTGGGACAGATTCCCAGAAGTAGCATTACTAGGTCAAAGGGTATAGAACTGTTTGGAGGTTCTTGAATCTTATTGCCAAACTGCTTTTCTGGCCAGCAGTCCCATGAGGGCCCCTCAGTGTATGCGGGCAGCCCTGTCTGCTGCATTTTTAAAGCCCTACATACACCTCAGGAAGGGAGATTACCACTTGCCTGAGGCCTGGGGTCTAGGGAGGTCTTTGATTATTCTGTCTCCCTGGTGGTCAGCCCAGGATGGGTCAGTGGACTTCCATTCCCCCCTTGTCCCCTCCCCTTGTGTCTGGCTTCACTGCTTTTCATCAGGCGACACTGAGAGGGCTCTGTGTGCTCCTCATTTCCATCCAGGATCCTTGACACAGTAGAAGGCAGGGTATGGGGGAGGTATCTGGGATTCTGAGGTCATTTTTGGTACTTCTCAGCAATTTATCAGGCTCAATGTATCCTGTTTTGTTCTTTTTTTTTAAAAGGACCTCATGTGCATGATCAGGCTTTGCTATACAGGTCTAATTGCTGCGCTCAGATGCACCCTCACACACTGGGTTTTGGGGTCTGTTTTGGATAACACTGGAGAAGCTCTCTGTCTGATCTGTGTTACAGAGGTCACTGGACGTGCCCTGATCAGAGGGTAGTGCTAAATCTGAAGAAGAAAACAAAGCACTTCAAAGGGGAAACCACGTGAACTTTTCCACAGGCGGAATCAGAGAGCTCTAACCGAACGCTGTGGGGGATGTTTAATCATAAGAGCAACAGAAATACAAGAGGAGGCAGGGATGCAAGAACAGAGCTGCTGGCGCCCAGGGAGGGCGAGTGTCAGCGGGCAGGAGGTCATGTGCTCCCAGGGAGAGGCAGGAAGAAGGTTCTGAGCGCCTCTTGGGGAGCTGGGCCTCTGGGCGGCATTCTCATAACTGTGGGAGCCACAAAGTCTTGGAGAGGTCACGTACCCGGCCATGATCACACAACTAGTGAGAGGCAGAGTGAGAGTTCAGTCAGGACCAGCTTGGGTTAGCTTCAATGGTGTCCTACCTACAGTAGTGTTTCTCCAACCTTAGTGTAGATGAGATTCAACTGAAGCTCTTGTTAAACTGCAGCTTCTGACTCAGCAGGTCTGCAGAGGGGGCCTGAGATTCTGCATTTCCAACAGATGTCCAAGTGATGGGGATGCGGATGGTCCAGGGACCACATCTGGAGTAACAAGGCCACATCACTGTGGTTCTCCAACGTTAGTGAGCATCAGATCACCTGGAGATTTCCATAAAGGATAAGTTGCTGGGCCCCACCTCTAGAGTTTGTGACTTAGCAGGAGTAGGATGGGGCCTGAGAATTTGCATTTTATATAAATACCAGGTGATGCTACTGCAGCTGGTCTGGGTTCCACTCTCTGAGCGTCCTGCCCTGGAGCATAAGTCCCTTGGGGTGGGCAGGAGCACTTCTCAGGCTGCTAACATGCTGCTCTGGGGCCTTTCTGTGTTCTGGAGGACGCAGTCGCCTTTGTTCTTGGGGAGGTCTGGAAGTGAACTGCAAAGAGGCGCTGCTTCTGTCCCGAGACCCTGAGCTTTCGGCTACGGCATTAGGAGGAGTGTGTGTGTGTGTGTGTGTGTGTGTCTGTGTGTGTGTCTGTGTGTCTGTGTGTCTGTGTGTGTGTGTGTGTGTGTGTTGGGAGTCATATGACAAGTCTCTAAAGCCCTTGTAATTTTCCTCCAGAACAAGGCAGTGCTAAGAAAGGCCAGAGGGTTTCTGGGGCAGCTTGAGGACTCGACCATAAAAAAGCCTGCTATGCAGTACATCAGTTATATTATGTTGTCGAACAGAGCTTCCTGCTTGTTGGGTTTTGGAGTTTAATAAAAAAATATATTATGACTCAGCCCAAACTTTATAAAAGTCCTTGGGGAATCTGAAGTGAATCATGTTAAGCTCCTGTTATAAAACAAACAGTTTCTTTTTCACAAGCCTGTATCAGCAGCAGCCTAGTGGCGGGAGTGAGGGGAAGGGAGGACAGGGAAGGAGACTCAGCGAGGGGTAAAGTCTTTGCCCAAAACCTTCATTAAACAAGAGACTTTCTAGGCTGAAGGAAGACAGACAGTTTGCCTAGGGAAAAGTACTTCTTTATAGGTGGCCTGACTAGCTAAGAGCAGAAGACAGCTTGAGGAAACAAGCCCTTGGAGGTCACCTCCCCTAGAAAGCTTTCCTTGATTTCTTCCTGGGAGAAGTACCCTCAAATACATGGTCCTTTATCTTTGCCTCTGAGCATAAAAAACCATCTTCTTATATGTCAGAGCCCTCTACATTTATGGCCATGACTGTTCTCCTGTGGCAATGAAACTTCTGGGCTGGCAGAACACAGGCACGCTCATTTCCAGAGCTTTCCCCCTGTGTGCTGTAGTCCCTACAGTACATCAGGAGCCCTGTGACCACTGAATGCTCAGCTAGCTGACTGACTGACTTTATGAAGTTTCTCAGTCTCCATGTCTGTCTGTATGAACTGAAGGAGGAGATGTCACAGAGCCCAGGCTGAACTAACAAAACCCAAACTAGGAAGCAGGCCAGTGGGTTAAAGTCAGTAGGGTAGGAACTAGTACCAAGTATATCCCTTCATGATGAGTCCCAGCTGTGTGCCCTTCCTGGAGGCAGAAGGCTGGCATGGGAACCCTGGCTCCACTTACTGACTGGAGGACCTTGGGTAAGTCACTTCACCTCTCTGTACCCCAGTTCTTTCATGTGGAAAGCAGAGATAGTTACAGAACTGACAACATGACATGGTTGAAAAAGGTTATCAGGTGGCACAATGAAAGTATATAGCATAGGCCTTAAAGAAAGAACAGATAGAAAGAGGAAGGAGGAAGGAAGGAAGGAAGGATGGAAAGAAGGAAGAAAGGAAAGAAAAAATAAAAGAATCAAGTCAGTAGAATAGGATACCCAAAATTAGAGAAAGAGAGATTGAGAGAGAAGGGCAAGAGGTGAAGTTCTTACATAATTTCACCCCTGAATTCACAGATAAATGCATGGAAAGAGTAAATGAGGGTCCAAATAAACAGACCCTCATTTACAGAGCGCTCAATAGATGTTAGCTATAATTAAGGAATTGTTAAGCACATAAATGCCAGTTCATTCTATCTTTATAATTACCTTGTGAGATGATTTTTATTTCTCAGACTTTACATGTGAGGAAACTTCACTCACTTTATATGGGACCAGCAGGGCTGTCTCCCTATAGCTTAAGTTAATGAAAAGGCAAGTGAGAAAACTTTGGAAAATAATTTTGCAGTACCTAGTAAAATTGAAGATATGATACTTATGATCTAGCAGTTTCACAACCAACAGATATGCACACCCAAAAGGTGTGTAACAAAAATGTCCTCAGTAGCATTGTTAGGGACTCTGAGAAGTCAAATATTAGAAACAACTCAAATCCTCCTCAATAGTACAAAGGACAATTTTTGGATAGTTGCACAACAGAATATCATACACCAACAAAAATGAACAAACTTGAACACTACACAATTTGAATGAATCACAAAAACATAATGTTGAGCCTGACCAGGTGGTGGCGCAGTGGATAGAGTGTCAGACAGGAATGCAGAGGACCCAGGTTTGAAACCCCAAGGTCGCTGGCTTGAGCACGGGCTCATCTGGTTTAAGCACAGCTCACCAGCTTGAGCCCAAGGTCGCTGTCTCGAGCAAGGGGTCACTCATTCTGCTGTAGCCCCACGGTCAAGGCACATATGAGAAAGCAATCAATGAACAACTAAGGTGCTGCAACGAAGAATTGATGCTTTTCATCTCTCTCCCTTCCTGTCTGTCTGTCCCTATCTGTCCCTCTCTCTGTCTCTGTCACACACACACACACAAAACAAACAAACAAACAACATGCTGAGTAGAGGGCCAGACACAAAAGAACACTTCTTACATGATGCCATTTATAGGAAATACAAAACAGACAAAACTAAGTAATATTGCCAATACAATAAAGAAAAGGAAGCTTGAGATTCTCACCAAAGACAGGGTAGTGATGGGGAGAGGGACAGGGTAGTGTCTGGGGAGGGGCCTGGGAAGGCTTTGGGAGTATTGTTAGGTTTGGTGGTGACATGGGTGTTCACTTCATGATTATTTGTTGGACGGTACATATGTGTGGTATACTTTTCAGAATGAGTGCTGTATTTTACAATAAAATATTTGAAAATTCCAAACCAAAGAAAACAAGGCTTATCTTATAGTAGAACCCCAGAATATCCTCCACAGTCTACAGGTGAGGCATTTAAGACCAGAACAGAATGGGATTCAGCAGAGCAGTGTGCCGATTCCAGGCCTTGAGCAGGGACCGATGGCAGAAAGCGTCACCACAAGTACCGCCCACTTGAGGCCGCAATGGCTACGAGTCGCCAGCTGGGTGGTTATACTTATTATCCCTAATCCTTATGATGGCTCCCAATGTAACTGTCAATAACTTTCTATAGCTATGAAATATGTGAGTTTCGCTGTCTCCTGGCCAGGAGGGGAAAAGCCAGGATTCACCCTCAGTCTGGCCCCCACCAAGGCTTGGTGTCATTTGCATTATACACACGGCCTCCTCCTTCCACACTGGACTCCCACTCTTTAAACACACTGATTGGTAAACTAAAAGACAGAACTAAAACCAGGGATTTTCTAGTCTTCCAGAGCATTTGAATGTTGAAGGACCTGCCTTAAGATTACATGATTCTTCTTCCTCTGTTTTATAGGTAAGAAAAACTGAGGAAAAGGTTGGTGAGATGCTGAGAGGCCTGAGCCTTCGGCTGGGTCTTCATAGAGGGCACAGGGGCCTGTTTACCTTGATGGCTTAAACTCTACCCAACCACCTGTCTTGTTGAAATAGAAGAGCTTAAAGTAACATGGCTCTTCTGGTGCTTTGAGGTGACCTTGTGGGACTCCACTGAGCTTCTTTGAGGCCCAGACCCTCCAAAGTGAGATACTATCATGCTCACTCAGCATTTGGTGAGATACCTGGGCAAAGCTTCCAACAAGGTACCTGGCACACACTAGGTGTTTTAATAAATACTTGTTGACTGAGTTTTCACTGAGTGGTCTAGACAATTCAGGGGTTAAAGCAGGGATCCTGCAAACCTCCCCCACCCGAGAGTTCACACAATTCTGGGAATCCGAACAAGGGGACCCTCCCTTTGTGGCCAGGGTTCCAGGGCGGGAGAGGAGGCACGCTGCTGGCTGTTCCAAGGTACGGAGATTCTTTCAGAAATGTCTACCACATCTCGGGGAGTGCCTGTTTTGGGCGTCTCAATTCTATCTATAATTCTATCCCTAAAGTCATTTTGTACATCTTTCCAATGGTTTAAAAATAAAACTCCTGCCCAATAGAGGCAGTAAAAAAGATTTTCAGAGAAAAAAAGTCTTCAAATACTATTTTTATAAAACCACACATACCTTTCTCCCTTCTCCTTCTCCATCTCCACTAGAGACCTCTGAGTTATGAAGTGCACTTAACACCATTAATTGCCATGGAAACTACAGCATCTTGTGCAGAACATGGTCAACTTTTTCTGCACAGGTTTTTTTTTTTCCACTTTCAACAAAGACTTTGAATAATGGATTGTTTTGTTCCTTTTGCGAGAAGACAAGTCCCCCCCCCCCCCCGCCCCGAAGTATTACTTCCCTTGGTCAGGGCTCTGATAGCAGAAGCTGGTAACCATCCCTTGGTCAGGGCTCTGATAGCAGAAGCTGGTAACCATCCCTTGGTCAGGGCTCTGATAGCAGATGCTGGTAACCAGTGTTCTAGGAGGCGAGAACAGAGGAGGAATGTCCTTGGAATTCCACCATTCTGATGAGGCTGCCTACCTGTGGGATCCAAGTGTTCTCACGTGTTCTTCAGCAACGCTCTGCTCTTCACCAATTTTATTCAGCACCATTAATAACAACCCTAGTAGCATACAGTAACCTGTTAATAATAATTCCCACTTGCTTGAGGTTTTACAATAAAAATTATAGTATTTACCTTCTGCAGGGAGTATTCTAAGTGTACTACATGTGCACTTATTTCATTCTCATAGGAACCATGCAGATATTAAGATTATCTCCATTTTACAGATGAGAAAACTGAGTCACAGAGCGATGAATCCACCTGCCTGCAAGCACAGAACTAATAAGCATGCAAGCCAAGATCTGAGTATGAGTTCTTTTGATTCCATACCTAGTTCATGCATTTTCTACCATGCACCTAGCGTACCTTTCAAAAGAAATGACAGTATAACCCTCAGCCAGTAGCTAAATCATTAATGGAATGATTGAATCATTAAACATTTATTAAGCCCCTACTATATGCTTAGCACAATACTGGGTCTTATTTCAAATATATCTACCCAGCAATCTCAGCTATCTGAAACTTCTGAGAAACAAGAAAAACAAAAAGAAGTCCAAGAGCCACCCAGACGTAAAACATTCACACACTATTTATTTGAAAAATACTCCCTCAACAACTTTACTTTCTCTATATACAATGTTAATAAACTGTTCACCTAAAATCGGAGATCTGGGTTTGAATTCCAGATCTGTCCCTCCCTAGCTGTGGGGTGGTTTATCTAACTTCTCCAAGATGGTTTTCCACTTGCAGTTAAAATAGAGGTAATCTCAGGAAGTGGTTTTAAAGGTTAAATAAAAAAAAATGTATGTAAGGTGACTATTTCAGTAACTGACACCTAGTAGGAGCTGAATGTCAAGTTATTAGCAATAGTTGTGGCATTATTCATTCATTACATAAACACTGTGCATCCATGATTCCCAGCACGTTGTCTGTTTGTGCTCTGTACTAATTTCCGTCTAAGAGAATGCCTGGGAAGTCATTTGTAAAACTGATAAGACAGTCTAAGGACAGGGATTAGCAGAATGCCAGGCTCAGGGCTGCCACATAATTGGTGCTGGTCCTGCCCCTTGAAGGCTTTTTTTGGCTACAAGGCCATGGTTTTTATTGGGGCTGAGGCCACCTGCCAAGAATACCATGTAGCAAGTGGCAGAGCTAGAATTTGAATACACATTTGAGGACTTCCAATCCTGTACCTGGGAGTAATTAGATTGGAGACTAACCTATTCCCAAGTGGGGAGTAGAACCACACGTTCCCAAGTCACTGAGGGCCAGCGCCACTGCCATACATGCCTTTTTGCATTTTTCCAAAGTTCTGCAGTAACTAATGTCCTTCTAATTGAGACTGTCTGGTTTCCTGGCATAAAAGAAAGGAGTGGTCCCAGGAAATATTGCCCTCAATCAATCCAACATTAGACACAATTCAATTTCTTAATGACATTTGTGATCATTATGCCATGCTTCTAATTGAAAATGAATAATTGAAATTCTAATTATTACAGGAGTCAATAGAAGGCGACTCTAGATAGCAACTTGCTAGGCAAAAGCTTTAATTCTAATCGCTTTTTAACTCCAATAAGCTTCTGGTTATTCAATTATTTAATGAACATGCATTTCTTTAGGCTATATCCTGAGAAGAAGTTTAAAATAAAAGGACCCATTAGTGGGTTATTATTATTATTTTTTGAGGAGCTTTAAGCATTGGATTTCTGGTTCTGGCAATACAACAGGCTGAATTTAAGGGCTCTTCCTTCCTATAAAACCATATAGCTATGTGGGGCCAAATAAAATGGAAAAAAATAAGAAACATTTAACTAAAGCAATGAGGGAAAGAGCTGAAGCTGTAGTGGCTCAGAAGTCCATGAGACACAGACATAGAGCTCAACAGTTAAGAGCCAGAGTTTTAACATCTGTGTGGGGGAAGAAGACATCGATCCCGGCCCCCAAAACCCCTGCCCAAGGTCAGGACCTAAGAAGGGTCTCTTCCCTTTACCACTGAGATCTCTGCCTATCAAGTTATAGAGGAGGCCAGGGAGCTTATTTCTGCTCAGGGCTTTAGATAAAAAACAAAACAAAACAAACAACCCCCCCAAACCCCCCCCCCCCAAAATGATTGTCATGCTATCATATGAGGACCAAGTCCAAATTTATACCACCTGTGTGTTTCAGGAATCCTAAATCAAGAAATTAATGTAAAAAGTCACCCAAGGCCAGTGAAACCTCTGTGTTGCTTGGTTGAAATAGGCACAAAATAACTCCCTAGATTCAGTAAGGGCCCCTCCATAGCCTTGACTGCAGGGAAGTCCCACTGGGAAAAATACATCAATAACAACAACAGAACCCATATTACCTGAAGAATAGCATACAAAAAATTACAAATTACCCAAGAGAACGCTTCACCAGCAGGCAATAAGCACGCCTAACAAACACCCTTGAAATACTACTGACAGATTGTAACGTATTTAAATGACTGAAAAGATAAACGAAGAGATAAAAAACCGTATCAACAGACACTATGAAAAAATAAAGGCAAATTTGGAAGAGAACCAAATAAAACCCAAGGAATGAAAAAAAACAAAACAACAACAAAAAAACCCGCAGTCATTAAAAGTAACATTCAGAGACTAAAGGAAACAGCCGGTTAAGTGCAGCTGAAGAGAGAGATAGTGAAGCCCACGGTAGGCTTGAGGAAAGTTCTCAGGATGCAGCCCAGGGACAGTGATCAAACAAGAGGATAGATCTGTTAAAACAAAGGAGGGTAGAATCAGAAGATCCAACATACATCTAATAGAAATGTCAAAAGGAGAGGATGAGGAAGGGGGAATATTTGAAGAAATAATAGCTGAGAATATTCCAAAAGTGATGACTAACACGAAACTGTGGAATAGTAAAGGCAAAAACAAACAAACTAAAACCAACCAACCAAACAAACAACTGTAAAAGCTCTGAGTATTGGTTTCCTTTAGTTTTCTTAAGGAGATCAATTGCTGGGAAGCTGAAGAATTAAGAAATAAGACGGGTCAATGGATTAAAAGAAGTGGAAGACCCGGCAGTCATTCATGGGGAGGATGGTGCTCTGTCAAGCAGTTCTACTCGGTTGTATTGTGTCAGCCAGGAAACCAGGCCGACTACTGCGGACCGTAAACTATACGGAGTGGAAGAGTGCACTATTGCTCCTGCTTCTTCATCCCTCACCTCGTGCCACTTTCCCTGAACTGTTCCACTACAATACTGCTTTAGAACTTCCTACTGAAGGCAGAATTAAGACTGTGAAAGCTACCTACTCATCGGGAATGAGAGACCCATGGAGCCAACCTACAGAGTGGAGCCAAACCCAGGTGAGTGCAGTTTAAATCAACTGACACCTAGCTGGTGCCCAGGTGCATGAGTCGGAATAAATTATTGTTTTAAGCCACTGAATTTTTGAGTGGCTTATTAATGCAGTACGATTGTGGCAAAGGTTGCCATATTATCTCAATGGACTTCACAGTTCTGATGTAGCATTGTTTCCCCATTTTACAGTTAAGGAACTCAGAGGCACAAGAAGCAAGAAGTAATGCAACTTGCCCGGTGTCACATAACAGAAGGTTCCAGCACTGAGGCTTATTCTCTGTGTAAAGCCCACACTTTCAAATTCTATACCAAACTGCTTTCAATAAATGTTTCTGGGGTCAATAAATGGATGAATGGACAGATGAATAAGAACCCATCTACTGGGGCCAAAATCATTAATTGCACTTAGCCAAACTCACACTCAGGGCCTGACCACCTTCAGGCCAGGACAATCTCATCAACGGACCCAAAGAGGCTATTTTTTCTTTTATGAGATGTCCGCTGCACAAAGACCTTGCCCAGAAAATGAATCCCCTTTCATGCCAGGGGGAAGAAAAACCTGCACTGGAGTGGAAAATAATCACAGTCTGGCAGTTCCAGGCATGCTGATAATCTTCATGGTCTAGCAGACGGTGTCAAGGATGTGACCTCTGGACATTCACAATAGGCAGTCAGTGAAGGCTTCATCTACATGGATGACACGGAGTCCCACAGCTGATCCGTGTCTTAGAGCATGGTACTTAGCAGCTGCTTGAGCAGGTCTGACGGGTGTAGCTTCCCCTCCAGACCACTGGGATGCTAAATAATGAATTGCCTTGTTCTACTTGGAGCAGGAATAAGCAGACCCTTCTGAGCAGTGAGAGAGGGTTCCCTGTCCAAGTAGCAGAGGATAAAGATGTTCAGATCCTCACTCCTTCCTGAGATTTATCATCTCAAAATAAAATTGATGATAAAGTTAAAATACTCGAGATTTGGATCCTGCTTTTAATTTCACAAAACCTTTAAAAATATACTTCTGGTTCAGTAGAAAAACATAGACAAAGGCTATGCACAGTCTCTCCAGGAAAGAACAAATGCAAATAGCTAATAAACATAGGAAAAGACGTTTGTCCACACTGATAATTAAAGAAATATAGATATGTATAACAATGAAAAACCATTTTTCCCCATTAGCTAACAAAAATGGAAAAGTCTGATAAGTTCTGGTGTCACTACTAGGAAAGGGGCACATCTATATACTGATGATAGGAGCATACGTACAATGTTTTGCAGGACAATTTGGCAATAGCCCCCAAAATTTAATTATATATATATATATTTTGCTATTGTCCTATTTTTAGGACTTTACTCTCTAGTTATACTCATCCCAAAATATACTAAGATTGGTATATAAGGAATTCACTAAAGAGTTATTTGTAATAGCAAAAAATTAGAAAATAGATAAGTGTCTATGGACAGAGGACAAGCTTAACCTACAGTCCATTCAAACAGTGGAAGAATATGCAGCAATGAACAAGAATGAGTTCTGCAGGGACTGAGAGCTAAACGTCTCCTCAATATGTTGTCAAGGGCAAACCACAGGTGCAGGAGGTAGAGAAAAACGACCTCTTTGGTGTACATAAAAAATGGATCTACATTTTGTTTTCTTCAAGAATAAAAAGAAACTTTTACAGAGGTCACCCCTGCAGCAAGGCAGATAGGATACTAAGATGACCTCTGGGTTTTGTTGTGTCCTCCTCTACTGTGCACTTCTGATGGTGCACATCTATTTGTTGTTGTTGTTAACAGGAGTTTATCTGGGTAGTGACATTGAAGACCATTTTTGTTTTCCTTACATGCATTAAAAATCTAGTAAATGTTACAACTTATTATATTATGTGTTGATTCTAATGCATTCAAGGGCCAGGCAAATGAGGTGAGACTGACACAGCCAAGACTGGGAGAGTTGCTCACACGAGTGGAAGCAGCCCTGTGTCGAGAAAGGGACATGGCATGGGAGATGAAATCCTTTGCCTGAGTTTCTTTAGAAAGTGGGAGTTGGCTCAGTAGATAGAGCGTTGGCCTGGTGTATGAATGTCCCATGTTCAATTCCTGGTCAGGGCACACAGGATAAGCAACCATCTGCTTCTCTCTCTCTTCCCCTCCCGAAGCCAGTGGCTCGATTGGTTCGAGCATTGGCGCAGGTGCTCTTGGTTGGTCTGAGCCCGTCAGCCTCAAGCGCTAAAAAATAGCTTGCTTGATGAAAGCATTGGCCGCAGACAGGGGTTGCCGGTGGATCCCAATCGGGGTGCAGGCGGAAGTTTTTCTATCTCTCTCCTCTTACTTAAAAAAAAAGTGGGAGTTGTTTTTTCCTGGGAACAATCAGAAAAGAAGAAACTGGGGCTTAGGAGGTGGAAAGGAGACAGTGGATGTCAGAGTAGGATAGATTTTTGTTTTATCTGCAGCCTTGAGAGCCATGCAGGAGACAGAAGCAAAGTCTCAGAGTATAGGAAGGACATAGTGCGCTTCCTAGGTGACAGGGAGACAGAAGCAGGAAGGAGCCCATGAGAGGGTCCCCCTGGTGTGGGGAGCAGGGGCAGCAGCCCCATTGGTGACAGGACAGCTTTAGCCACTGAGGAGAGGCTGGCATGGTGCAAATTCTCCTGCACTGTGGCAGGTGGAGGAAGAAAAATGAAGATGCCTGCCATTTTTCTGTCTTAGGTGTCCAAATCTATTTTCCCACTAAATTCCAAGCTGAGAAGCACAGGCAACCCCTCTGTCTCTCTTACCACTCAGCGTCCCAGTACAGTGCTGGCACTCAGTAGGACCTGTTTGGGGAACAAATTGAATGCTGACACCATCTGCTCAGTCTGGCTTCTCATTCTCCTGATGCCTGGTTAGCATCTCATACAGATCTCTGCAAGATTGTAGCCAGGTATTCTTTAGGCCAGGGTCTGCAGGTAGAAGTTCCTCATGTATGATGTATGCAAAGAAGTTCAAAGAAGTTCTCTGGAAAGGCTGACCTACTTCACCAGTCAGGCGACAGCTGAGCAACCAACATTCATTTGCCTCTATTAGATCACGTGTAAAAATAAAATTAAAATTAATTAAAA
Source organism: Saccopteryx bilineata (assembly GCF_036850765.1). NCBI lineage: Eukaryota > Metazoa > Chordata > Mammalia > Chiroptera > Emballonuridae > Saccopteryx > Saccopteryx bilineata. Next base: position 341,595,388 of record NC_089490.1, on the reverse strand, counting down.
ACCACAGCATACAGCTCCTTACAAAAACAGCTTTGATGTGCATTCAGCACCTTGAACAGCTGCAGTTAGGAAAGAGCAATGAGGTTTCAATTATCCCAGCTACTGGTGGAGAGAGATAAGGTGGATAAAAGAAATCCACAGATAATCAAAATTTAAAATCCTTTATTCTTTCTTTCCATTTCAACTTTATCCTAACTCATTCTTGTGAGGACCTATGAGGAACGCTCAGATTTGTTTAATCTTCTCTTCTGTCCTTTTTCGTTAGAGGTTGAGGTGTTAATAAGGGGAAGGACATGGCCTTCACTGAGAACCTACTGTGTGTCAGGACAGGGCTAGACAAGGTATTCCCTGTTTGCCCTTCCACCTCCTTTCTCTACAGTTTTGTGCCCCAGGAGGCTGACCTTTTGGGGATATTTTTAATAATATTCCTTTCCCTAGGACTTCTGGTTGGATTTAGCCAACAGTAGGCACCAGCTTCAGAGGAAGGGAAAGAAGAGAGGCTGGTATTCATTCCCCCACATCTCCTGCTAGGCTGTGAGTCCGTGGTGCCTTCTTTCTTCTTCCAAAGCCATGGCTCCTGTCCAGTGGCTTCTCCTACAAACACAACAGCTCGCTCTCATTAATTACTCCCAGCCCTTTCCTTCTAGGCCCATAGGTGCTGATGCTTCCTTGCTGGTGTTAGTTCTGAGGAGCTCTACTATCCTCTGTTAGTTTTCTGACAGCTGACCTTGATAAAACTTTTCTTAATTACCACATTTGTGTGTGCTATCAGTTCCCTGAACTCACCAATCCCTGTCCCAGTTAGTGTTCTCATTACTCAGAAGAGTAGAGACCCTCAGAGAATAACTGATTTACCTACAACCACAACTCTAGGCATTGGAAGAACCAGACTCTCAAGCCAGGACTGCCCGGCCCTAAAGCTTGGAGAGCCGACAACTTGATTATATTGCTGAGAAATAAGTACTCAGTGAGCATATGCACACTGATGCCAACTGCAAAGGAATCATTTGAAGGTTTTAACTTAGAGTTGAAAGAATTAGAAGGTTGTTAAGACAGTTTTTAAGACTATCCATGAAAGATGGAACTAGTAGAAATCTTGTCTTTTATCCATTACTTTGCCTCATGAATTCCAACTCCTAAAGGTCTTGCTCCTAGACTCTGAGCCTCACATGGGCCACCTTCAGATTGCATGACTTCTATTGGGCTATCGGACTTACTAGGGATGGGGTTTGGGAATGAGAAGGAAGCACAGTTAGGTAACTAATCAACCCATCCATGTGCTCACACCAGTTACCAGGGGATTGTTCTCTTCCAGGCCGTATGTGCCAAAGTGAGTGAGACATGGTAAGGTAGCCAGACACACCCACAGTTGATCGTCATGCACTGTAAAATGAGATCTGGCCTGACCTGTGGTGGTGCAGTGGATAAAGCGTTGACCTGGAAATGCTTAGGTCGCCAGTTCAAAACCCTGGGCTTGCCTGGTCAAGGCACATATGGGAGTTGATGCTTACAGCTCCCCCCCTTCTCTCTCTCTGTCTCTCCTCTCTCTCTCTCCCTCTATCTCTCCCTCTCGTCTCTAAAAAAAAAATGAATAAATAAAAATTAAAAAAAATAAAAAAATAAAATGAGATCTGCACAGGGTGTAGTGAGCACAGCAGAGATCCCCTCACCTAGCCAGATCAGTGGCAAAGTCTTCCTGGAGAAAGCAATCCCTGAGTTGCATTTTAAAGAATAAGTAGGAGTTAGTGTAGTAGGGGTATGGGAGGCAGGGCAGTGAGGGAGGTAGGGACAGTCCAGGCAGAGAAGGTAGTCTGAGCAATGGCTAATGTGCAGAGAATGCCAAAATTTCTGTGCATTTCTGAGCACAGAGTATATCCAAATGGTAGGAGGTGGGCTGGACAAGCACACAGAAACAGTCATGGTGGACCTTGTTCAGTGTAGTAAGGAACTAGGTCTAAGTTATAAAGCTAGGGCCTAGGTCTAAGCAACCTAAAAGCAGTCTCAAGAACTGATACTATTCCCCAAAGAGCTGTTGTGCCTTCTTAAAGAGCTTATTTTAAATGTTTTTGGCCCTAGCCAGGTAGCTAAGTTGGTTATAATGTCGCCCCAATATGCCAAGGTTGCAGGTTTGATCCCTAGTCAGGGTGCACACAAGTATCAACCAATGAATGCATGAATAAGTGGAACAGTGGATTGATATCTCTCTCTCTTTCTCTCCCTTTCTTCTCGCTCTCTCTCAAATCAATCAATAAAAAAATAAACAAAACACTTTCAAACCTATTCAGAAGTAAATAGTTCAATGACTCCTTATAAACCTATCACTCAGGATGCTGTTCCTTAATCTCCACCCGTTTCAGGTTGGGATTGGACCGAGGGCCTGAGCTCACCAAGTCTGCAGGTATAAAGGTCCTCAGTAGGAACTGGGAGGGGTCAAGGGCCTGACAGCAGCCATGGCTAAGCAAATCCTGATCTATTTGCTTCTGTTCACCAGCCCCTTTGAAGGGTAGTGGGTGAGGATCACACAGCTGATACAATAAAAGTAATTCACAAGGAAAGTTGACACATGGCTTTGGCAAATGGGCTGCCAGACCATCTGCCAGGCAGGCTGAGCCTCCCTACATAGAGGAGTAAATTCTGGAATAAAAGAGAATACACAGGCTACCTTTCACAGCAGGTCAGGCAGCATCTCCACCTGATCACTACACTGCACATGCTGTTCAGGAGGGAAAACTTCAAACAAACTCCAGACTAAAGAGTATCCCGACTCCACAAATGCTGTCTTTAAGAATCATCACAGATAATGTGCTTTTAATTAGAAGGGTTGAGATATTGGCAAATGTTCAAAAGGCTTGCCATCTGAGACTGCCAGTACCGTGGGTGCAAATAGCATGCACAATGAGCACCCGCTCAGGTGGCAGACTTCAAGTCTTCTTCCTGAAAACACCTGGGAGGTGGTGGGTCACTCGATTTGTGGCACAGGCTAAGTGGAGCGGAAAATTTGGTATTATCCCCCTTGCATTAATGAGGAGGAACAGGGGCTTGGTGGTTTGTCATCTGCCAAGGTAGAAGGGGTTTTGGAATCAAACAGGTCTCTCTATCATGTACCAATAGTGACACCTTGGTCATGATGCATAACCTTTCTGAGTCTTGGTTTCCTCGTGTGTCCAATGTAGATGACTACACACCCCGCAGAGCTATGAAATGACTTAATGCACCTCCACACCAGTAAGAGTGGCCTGGTACAAACTGAGTGCTCAGAAAACATTTACATCCTTCCCTTTTTCTGCATCCCCAGGCTAGCAGGCAGCAGGGTCCACATCAGAACCCAAGCCTTTGCAAAGCCAAAGGTTAACCCCCTTCCACAGTTTTACACAACCTCTCATCTTAGGCTGCTAAGGACCAGGACAGGGCTTTACTTCACAATGGTCAAGTTTGTAGTAAGCAAAAATGGTCTTGGCTTGTCAGACACCAGTCCTCAAATGTGAGACGCTTCCTGCCTGTATCTCTAAATCCTATCAGCCTCTCGCACCAGTGAATCTTTACTGGCAGCGACTCCATTAAATACCAATAGGTGGCCGGGCTTTGGAGCACATCACATAATCCTTGTCTGTTCATGGAGCCAGGGGCTTAGGCAGATGCAGTTATTTCAAACAGACAGCCCCAGGGAAAGCTGCTTGTCATTTTAAAGCAAGTGTCCCCCATCGGATTCCCAGCTCCTAGAATGATGGGGCTGTCACTTATTCATGTGAGCTTCCTGCTTCCCCAGGTGGCCGAATCATCTTCATGCTCCTGACCTGAAACATGCCCGAGATGAGCCATCTGAAGCCACGTCTCAGCTCTGGCTCCACCACTCCCAGGATCTGTGGCCAGGGACGGTATCACTCTTTCTCTGGCCCATTCCAAATGGCTATGATCTAACTTATTTGGTTTATACATATAGATTATCTAGGGAAGGGGTCTCAAACTCAACTCAGCATGTGGGCCGCAGAGCAAGATCACAGCCATTCGGCGGGCCGCACTAGGTCTACAAAAGGCAACTGTTACGCAACACTTTTCTCACTGCAGTTGAAAACAAAAAAAAAATCAGTACAACAAGCACAATCGTACATGCAGTTTACTCAGTGTCACAAAACGACCAGAAACTGTAGTTCGCATCACAACTGCTGTTAACTAAGCTAATATCTAGCTAGGATGCTAGAGAAATGAAAAATACAAGTAGGCCCCTAGGCTTACTTAATTTTATCCAAAATATTTTGAACTTCGTGGATTAGTCTGCGGGCCACACAAAATTGTTCGGAGGGCCGCATGCGGTCCGTGGGCCGTGAGTTTGAGACCCTTGATCTAGGGTGTAAGGCCTTGTGCTCAGTATTGCCAATATGAGTTAAGATTTATTCCCCAGCTTGGGTGGGCTCACAGTTCTAAAAGGAGTTGGACAGTGTCCCTGGGACAGAAATAGATATGTGAGGATACTGCTTGGCCCAAAGGAGAGTTTGGTAAGTTATGCACCTGCCCAGACAACATTGCACAGACTGGCTGAAGACTGATCAAATAAAGGATAAACTGTAGAGTACTATTCAAAGGTAAGCTTGTATCCATCCACTGTCTATTCTTATACCCATTAATTCAATTATTAAGTTTCCATCAAAACCCCACTCTGTACTCATCACTGCCCTAGCCACTAGGAAGAAATTAAAGGAGAAAACAAACAAGAACTGTCCTTAGTCGCCATGCACTGTAGTTACCCAGGCAAGATCCATGGTCTGTGCCATCTCTTAGAGCTACTTCCTGTAGCCATAAGGAATGTGGTACAGGAAAGGGGTGAGAGTCAGATTACTGAGACAGGCTGAGCACTACCAATTGGAGGACTGTAGGTGGCCAGAAGGCAGGGGCTTTATGTGGAGGGTTGTGAATTTTCTGTAGACTAAACAAATATTATGCCTCATATAGTGTACAACTGTTTCTTGAGAGAGTAGATATTGCGACAACTAAAAATATAATTTCATTAAGGCATCACTGAACTGAGAGTAACTTTCAATCACTACATAACATCAAGGTTGGAACATGGGTAAGGTGAGTGAGGCACCAAGGGTGAAAAATTTAAAGAGGCATTCACTCTCAAGTGCCTACTCTGTACCGGCACAACTCTGACGGTAAGTGCCACTTTAAATTTTACTCCTGGTGCCTCACTTACATCTCAACATCATGGGCAGTATAATAGGAGCAGCCCTTTAATAAACACCCACATTTCTGGCAATGTGCTTAGCTTTTACAATACCTGGCAATTATCTTACTTAGCTAACCTTACAAAAACAGATATGATTAGCCCCATATTACAGAAGAGTAAACCAAGGTTACAGAAAGTATATGATTTACTTGACATCATAACATCATAAAATCCACGGAATCCAGACCTGCTTGTTTCTGACCAGAGATCCCCTCAGGGTGGGCCAGGTGACTTGTCCTCCTTGTGACCCAGTGTGCAGTGAGTGCCCTAGGTAGCAGACAAGTGATTGTAGAATCAGTGAACCACCATTTGCTTTCATTTAGCCCCCTTCTTCCTCCCCAGATAACTCGCCTCCAGGTGCTGGCTCAAGGCTCGCTGAGGCTGCCCCCTTTATCACCAGAGGGTCCTCACTCCCTCCCTGGACCCCCTGCTGCTACACAGAGGGGCCTGAGGCTCTTCTCCGGACCCAAACTCAGATACCGCCCAGTCCTCTACTGAGCTGTTTTATTCCTTTCCCCAGAAGCTTCTTGATCAGAGGGACAACTGGGCTATGAAAATGATGTTTTCTGACTCTGGCATTTCTGTTTCTTCAAAGGAAAAAAGAGAAGGGAGGAATGGAGCCACTTTTAGAGAGCAGCCAAGTCAGCCTGGAAGGTGTCCATAACTGGATGACAATGGGGAATTCCCTGGTCAATCCCTCTCCCTCTGCTGAACCCTGTGCCCAACACCTTCCCACTGAGCATAATGGTATATTTGGTGATGGACCTCCACAAGGGAGCTTTGCTTTGCTGCGCTTCTGTGAGGTGAGCTAACAGAGCTTCCTTCCTGTTTCTGGGGTGGGGGGCTGTATCGTTCTACCCCACACCTGCGCCAAGTCTTGTGTCAGGGTCTGTGCCACAGACATCAAGTAGGCACCACCTGTGTTCCTGACCCCACACTAAGGCCTGTTCCCATGTATTCCTTCGTTTAATGATCATCCCACAGTCCCATGAAGTGCTAGGGAAAATAGGTCTGGCTTTCTTTATGGAGTGATGAAAATGTCCTAAACTTGATGGTGGTGATGGTCTCATAACACTGTGAATCTACTAAAAGCCACTAAATGATACATGGTATGCTTTGTGAATCATATTTCAATAAAGATATATATATATATATATATATATGTGTGTGTGTGTGTGTGTGTGTGTATGTGTGTGTGTGTGTGTGTGTATATATATATATATATATAGAGAGAGAGAGAGAGAGAGAGAGAGAGAAAAGATATATCATCACTAAGAGGGAATTATTTGAATCCATATTTTCTAACTCAAGGTCTGAGACAGTTACTAAGTAAAATGTAGTTTACCCTAATTTATTTTCTAATAGGGAAGAGAAGCCAAATACTCAATTATTTAAACTGTAGGAAGAACCAGGGTAAGTGCACTATGGGAAACTGAAGCCGCAGCCCTGAGTTTGTCAGAAGTGCCTCGTGCAGATCATGAATTCGAGGTTGTCTAAGTTGCTCTGTGAATGCCAATATTCTGCCCCAGTCTCCCCATAGTACACATGTCAGAGCACATGCCCAGGTCTGGACAGGGAGGAAATCATAATAATCCAACCCTAACACAGTTACAGTGCTTATAATATACCAGACATTCTACTAAAGGCTTCAGATATCATTTATTTCGTACCTCAACCCTAGGAGATAGGTACTATTATCCCATGTAGCCTCTAAGGTCAGAGAAATGAAGTTAACTCCCCCAAAGTCATACAATAAGCAAGTGGCAGAGTCAGGATCCCAGCCCTGGTTTCCTCACAAACGCTACCCTCTGTGTCGAATGGGTTCCCTTGAATCCTGTCTCACTGCCACTGCCTCTGCCCTGCACCTTCCGGCCCTGGGGCCTGAATGCTGTAAGGCAGCTGGGGTGAGAGCTACCCCGTGGTGAGTGCCCAAGTCACAGAATAGGAAGGAGTGCAGACTAAGAATAAAACACAGGGGATGAAGGGGCCTTGGTCTGGGAGCTGCGGGCCCGGGTTCTGGATGGCCACGGAGTCCCAGTGTTTCTCGTTTGTCTTAGGGTGTCAGGTTCACCATCTGTAGATGAAAGGGTTGAAGGGGTGACCTTGAAACTGCCTTTCACTCTAACACCCTATGATTCTCCATCTAAGGCAGTAGTAGTCAACCTGCTCCCTACCGCCCACTAGTGGGCATTCCAGCTTTCATGGTGGGTGGTAGTGGAACTACCCAAGTATAAATAAAAAGATAGATTTAACTATAGTAAGTTGTTTTATAAAAATTTATTTTGCCAAACAGCGAAAATCCGACATAAAGTACTTGGTAAGTAATTATTATTATATGCTTTAACTTGCTGTAATTCTGCTTTATAAATTTTATAAAATAAAGTTACTTCCTTACTTTATAAATCACCATTACTGTGGATGATTAGAAAATTTTACTACTAACAGAGATACAAAAGTGGGCGGTAGGTATAAAAAGGTTGACTACCTCTGGTCTAAGGCCTGGCGCAGCACTCTGTTCACTGTCTCAGGACCGTGCTCTGGCCTTGAATGTTGGATGCATGCTGGTCCTGCTTGTGACCTTCATGATTCTCAGCATCCAAGAAAACACCCCTGACCACACAGAGTTGAGAGCATGTGCCGCAGGAACCTTGCTCATGCCTGACTCCATCTCTGCTTTCACCCTGGGGGAGGGGCAAGGTTTGTTCACACACCCTCCGGGTCAGGCCTTGGCTGGGGCTCAAGACACTGAGGTGATTTAAACCATTCGCCTTCTTGTCTGGCTGGATCTGAAACTCTCTAGGCCAGCACTGTCCAAAAAACTTTCTGCGGTGACAGAACGATCAATAAACCCGTGCTGTCCAATACGAAACTAGTCACATGTAAAATTAAACACTTGAACTGTGGCGCATGTAAAATTTAGAGTAATAGTTTATTTTAACTAAGTTTAAATAGCCTGTGGTCACCGCATTGGTCAGCACAGGTCTAGACCTGTGACACATACAGCGTGTCTGAATAAATCCAACCTTCCTTCTAGATCACATGTCCCGCACGCCACAGCATGGACCAGGCTGGGCACATGAGGACTGCCTGCTGCTCCGTCAGCCAGCTTGGCTCCCTCCTCACCCTGTCTCCAGCTCTGGCCTTAGAAACCTGGCCTCTGCTCTCAGTTCTGCCTCTGACAAGCTGTGGACCAGGGACACGTTACTGGGCTCTGAGCCTCAACTTCTTCTTGCAACTTCATCGGGTAGCTGGGGAAAACATGTATGGAGATTACCTGGCACATAATGGGCACTCACCAAGCACTAGTGCGCCCTTCCTCCACCCAGCTCCTCACCCCATGCCCTGTATTCTGATAGGTCCCCTCATCTGTAGGAATTCACATACTCCCAGCCATGTGATGGTCCTTCCAGAGTCCCACCCGCCTTTCCCTCTTGGTGTGGCTCGTGTCTGAGCTCCTAGCCCATCCTCAGCTCCCCTGAGCTCCACACCAGTAATCCTGGGGAACAGGTCTTCCCGCTCTCCACTGGGTCTGGGGACAGGTTGAAAATACATAAATTGAGAGCTGTGGGCACCATGCCACATGGTGGCTTACACATTTGTTAGGACTTTTATTTCTTAAGGAGGAAGGATGCTACAGGTTTGGGGGTGAAACTTGAAAAAATACAGATCTTGACCAAAAAAATTACAAAGCAAGCCCCTTCTTCCTCTATAGCCTCTCAAATTTCTTTCCTGACTCCCAGAGACAAATACTGGGTCAGGCCTCCGAGCTCCTCCAGAGAAAGGTGTCATGCTGCCAACATTCGGTTTCTTGTAGCCTCTGGATGGATGAAAGCCAGTCATGTGGCGGTCCGTGGAGACGCCGTGGCGGCCTGTGGAGGAACATGAAATCACAGCCCAGCAAGAGTTTTCTTATATTTTGAGAAAAATAGCCTTCAGGATAGATGAGTTTTTCTCGAGGCAGAGATGGTGTGATGAAAGGAAAAAGTCTCTGAGTTAGGAATCTGCTTTGTGAGCACCCATTTGTGCCAGGCATCAGGCTGGCACCCTCGTCCACATGCTGGGCCCCAGCTCTGCACTGGACAAGGGAAAGTCCTGGGGGCTCAGTTTTCTCACCCATGAAATGGGGCCAGTCTCAATGCCTGCCTCATGGCGCTGCTGAGAGAGCGCACGGAGAGGCAGTGGAGTCGGAAAGTGCTGCGTAGCCCAGTTTATGGGCGGTTTCCCGTGTCCTTCCATGAGCTCTGTTCACGAAGCCCAGCTGTTGATCTGACACTCCAATCTGGACCTTTCTTTGAAAATTACCAGATTCAACAAAAAACATCTGGCTCGGGGCAGGGAGCCCCCAAGGAAGTGGATGCCAGCCCTAACGATTAAATTACTACTACCCCTGGCTAGAACTGAAAACAAATTTTTATAAGTGTAAACTTTGTGTTTCATCCATTTCCCTCAAGGCTTTGAAGAACAGTCTCTTTCCCACCCCCACTTCCTCGCGACAGCAAAAAGAGATGCGTCGGAAATGAGACCTCAAGATGTAACTCTGAAAACAATTTAAAAAGGAATGTGAAACGCAGAGAGTGGTTGAACTGCTTGGAGAAGCAGCTGGATGTATTAGGTAGAAAGAGAGATAGATTTAAGATTAAAATCCCAGCTAAGATTTAGGCTGGCTGTGTGATCTTGGCCAAGTTACTTGATATCTCTGAGTCTTTTAAGTAGTTTAGCCATAAAATAGAAATAATGATAACTACAGGGAAGGGTATTTTTGAAGGAAATGTAGGGTGGTACACAAAATGAGTAATATAGAAAGTGCTTAATAAATACTCCCTGAATTGAATGGAAGTGCATACTATTAACTTGCCCCCCTATACCTTTCGTGAAAGCTCAGTGTAGCTAACTCTCCCCAACCTGCCCGCTCAGTGCAGCACTCTTTTCCAGTGGGCTCAGTGATGAGAGGAAGATGGGAATCATTTGGCCAGAAGGCCGACCACATTAACTCCCACATCTCTCCATCTGCTATCTATCAGCAGACCATTGCAAGAAGGCAGGTGACCAATAAAAGTCCTCCTGTTTCCCTTTGTCTCTAGGCCAGTGAGTGTCAGTGCAAAGCCGTCCACACTGTGGGCCCCCATCAGGGTTTGGATCCAGCGTTGTGATTTGAAGCTAGAGCAGGTTTTTGTTTGTTTGTTTTTCTGGTCTGGGCTCAGGAGAAGAAAGCTGAAGTTCACAGCCAAGTGGGAGGCAGCAGCCAGGTCCAGCTGTCCTCCTCTGTAGGTCAAGAGAGTCTGGTAAACAGCAAATGACACCAAAAACACAGTGCAGTCAGGAGGTTGTTGGTCAAATAAGTCTGTAAAATATGATTTTTATGTTTGCTGGCTTGTAGTTGGGGGCTGGGCAGTGCCAGGTATATGTGATCTGTGAATTTGCAAATTACCTCCTGCTTGGGAAGGGCCATTGTTTTGCTAATGTTTGCTGGAGGAGAGGTTTTCTGGCCAGAAAGTTTTGAAGAGACAGAAGGAGGAGGAGAAGAAAGAAGCCATGCTGGCAGGGAAGGAGAAGGTGTGCAGATGGGGAACCAGAGCTGAGGGGCTTTGGGAGCCCTACTGAGAGTGGTGGGGCCTTTGATTCTAGGAGAAACCGGAGAAAATTCTCCTAGTTGTGTCAGGGCTTTGTGAGCTCTGAATGAATGACGAGGGAAGTGTTTTCCCTGCGTGTTTGCTCATCGGTTGGTGCGAGACTTTAATACATGGAATGGCCCACCATTTTTTGGCTCCACTGTTTCTTTACCATCTGCCCGAATTCAGTGGGAACCTGCATGTGAACAGCCATGATGGCGGCGACGACTGGCCTTACATCAGGTGTAGTTTGTGGCAGAATTTGGATCAGATCAGTATGGAGCCGCCGCCACCCTTGAGGGGTGAGGTAGAGGACTGGTTGTTGTTATGGTTCCTCATGGCTGTCCTTTTGGGGACCAGGAGCTGGCTGACTTTTACAGCCCTGAGAGAGGAAACCGAGAGGGCTATGGAAGAGGCTGCAGAGGCCTGCAAACCGAGCAGCAGCAGTTGGAGTGGCCACGGGAGAAAGAGATACAGATCCTGGAACTGGAGCGAGCCCTGGAGAAGGAGGCTGCATGGGTTTTTAAGTTGCAGTTTTCCCTGGAAGTTGAACATTGGCAGAAGCAGTTGTTGTTGAAACAACTGTGGGTTCAGCTTCATGAAAGCTAGCAGCCGCAGGAGCCTTAGATGCAGCCATGCCAGCAGAGTGGCTCTGAGTTGGTGGGGACAGGCGTTTCGGAAGTTGCCATCCACAGACTCCAGAAGTTAAAAGCCCAGCAGCAAAGAGTACCTACTAAGCCCCTGGTAGGTTTGCTGTGACTGTGGGACATAGGGGTGGATAGGAGCATGCTCTCTCGAGCAGAGGTGGAAATGTTGGCCACCACTGTCACATGTTCCTCCTTGGGGCAGCATCTTAAGAGCTGCCAAGATGGCAGGGATGAGGGAGGAGGATTGAGGGTCCATATGCGTAGACTGACTCTTGGACTGAGACCAGAGGGGGTATCAGTTCCCTTGTTGGATGGACACACGGCTTTTGGATGATATAACAGACCCTGATGGGGAGGGTGCCTCTGGTGGAGGCCCTCCTGCACTGGAATGCACCAAGGAGACTTGTAAGGTTTCCATGAACACAGCCCTGAGGCCCTCCAACCTACCATGGAGTAGGGGGCTGGAGAGGGGCCTCCAGTTTATGCCGTGGGCAGAGTGCTAAGGGAGACTTGTGAAGGGCACCTTTGTAATTGTTGAAATTGTATGACTTGTACTGTTACTATAATTTGTTTGTATAATGTACCTCATTCCTTGCACAGAAATGCCTGTGGTATGGATTGCAAAGCAAGCAAAAGGGATGGAATGTTGGTCAAATAAGTTTGTAAAATATGATTTTTATGTTTGCTCGCTTGTACTTTGCATTGGGGGCTGGGCAGTGCCAGGTATATGTGGGTCTGTGAAATTGCAAATTACCTTCCTGCTTGGGAAGGGCCATTGTTTTGCTAATGTTTTCTGGAGGAGAGGAAACAGGCTAGAAAGTTTTAAAGAGACAGAAGGAGGAGGAGAAGAAAGAAGCCATGCTGGCAGGGAAGGAGAAGGTGTGCAGATGGGGAACCAGAGCTGAGGGGCTTTGGCAGCCCTAGTGAGAGTGGTGAGGCCTTTGATTCTAGGAGAAACTGGAGAAAATTCTCCTGGTTGTGGAACTGGAAAATGTGTCAGTGGCTTTGGGGCTCTGAATGAGTGAAAGGGAAGTGTTTTCCCTGTGTGTTTGCTCATCGGTTGGTGCGAGACTTTAATAAATGGAATGGCCCACCATTTTTTGGCTCCACTATTTCTTTACCATCTGCTTGAATCTGATGAGAACCTGTATGTGAATGCCCATGACGGCGGTGACTCCTGGCCTTATAGAGGTCATTATTTGCACAGAGAACTCTGATTTAAATGAGTTCCCTTATTGCCCAAGAGTATTAAAAACATTACTTGATTTGGAAAAGGGATCTGCAGGAACATGCAGTTTGCAGAAAGTAAGGTACAAGGATTCCATGTAGATGGTGAATGCTCAACAAACGTGAACTGCTGTTATTATACCAGTTGTATGCTGAGAACTTTAGGCTTGTTGGTAGGGCACATTTGGCTCTCAGTTTCTTAGCAGCCAATGGGAAGCAGCAAGCATAGTCCATCTCACCATTCCCAGTGTCTACAGGTGTATGCACAATACTAACCGAGTGCAACCATTACTGGTACTGAAACCGGAGAGAAATATCTCCCATGAGTCCTCAAAGGATGGGCATGCTGGAATGTGAGGAAAAGGGTGTTTAGGAATACCCCTGTAGGAAAACGCAGGCCCTGCTTCCTCCAGTTGAGTATTGTCTTTACTTATCAGTATCTGACTGCAGAGAAGCCTTCTTCTCCCTGAGATACCAGGGCAACAGCTAAACAGTGGCTGGGATGGCTACTTACCATCCATCATTCACCCTTCCTGTTTTGTCAGGAAAGGAATTAGAATATTATGAATCAACCAATCAGTCACATAAGCCTCATTACCATTAAAGAAGAGAAAGTAAGCTTTTTTTTTTTCCAATTATAAGGCATTAAAAAAAAAACAAAGACATGATTATTAATACTTGAGCCTGGCAATCTTCCCAGAGACAAGGGCTTTGTTCTTGAAATGGCAACACAGCACTTACAGATTCTTGCCCCCTGCTCCAAGCAGAATGCCTCCTGAATATTCAGGAAGGCTCAAGGGCCCCTCTGCCCTCAGTGTTGTTTGGGGGAAACCGCAGTGGGTTGGTAGTTAGAAGGCTGCATACTCTGTGACACTGGCCAAAACAAACAGCCTCCCTGGCTGCCGGTTCTCAGCCATAGGATGGAAGAAACTTAACTAAAATCACCGTGAGAGCTTTTAAAAAATACTTGGTCACCATCCCCATGGCAGACCAAGTGAGTCAAAATCTCTGAGGGTGGGGCTCAAGAAATGGTATATTTAAAAAGTGTTCTGGATTCTAGAACATAAGCAGGAATTGCCAGCCATAACCTAGTCTTTCTCTAGATCCATTCTACTTTTGGTCTTATCCACACATGGGATTTCTTAGAGATATCTAACCCAGTGTTCTCAAACACAAACGTCTGCAGCGGACCCACAGGTAACCTAAGGGGGGACGTGGACCATCTATGGGGTAAAGATGCTAAACTGTCTTAAGACTGAGCATAATACCTGCTGGGTTATATTGTTTTTAAGAGACTATGCAGGAAAAATCAAATGGCCAAATCCAAAGTATCTGCTAGCCATATACAGCCTGCAGGCCCCAGTCTGAGACACCTAGTAAGTGATGCCAGTTCCCTGTAGGTGCCTAGCTCACTGGCCTGTGATGCAGGAAACTGCACACTGGCCTGTGACATATGCTGTTTCTTGTTTGACTTCACATCAGAAGCCCCAGGCACAGAGTGGGCATCCAATACACACTCTATGGGTGAATGAATGGGTGGATGAATAAGTATGAATAAGGGAGGGTCAAACCCCAGACAGTGGTCAAGGCACATATGGGAGTTGATGCTTTCTGCTCCTCCCCCCTTCTCTCTCTCTCTCTCTCTCTCTCTCTCTCTCTCTCCCCTCTCTATAATGAATAAATAAAATCTTAAAAAAAAAAAGAAAACCCCAAAGACTTCACAGAAAGGCTATTAGAAACAATAAACCAATATAGTAAGGTCGCAGGATACAAAATTAATATACAGAAGTCTATTGCTTTCTTATATGACAACAATGAAACTTCAGAAAAAGAACTCAAAAATATAATCCCTTTTACAGTTACAACAACCCCCCCCAAATACCTAGGAATAAACATATCAAAAATGCAAAGGACCTATATACTGAAAAGTACAAAACATTATTAAAGAAAATTGAAAAAGATGCAATGAAATGGAAAAATATTTCTTGATTGTGGTTAGGAAGAATAAATATAGTTAAAATGGCCATATTACCCAAAGCAATATACAAATTTAATGGAATTCTCATCAAAATTCCAATGCTATTTTTTAATAAAATGGAACAAAAAATCATCAGGTTTATATGGAACCATAAAAGACTCCAAATAATCAAAGTAATCCTAATGAAAAAAACCCACAAAGCTGGAGGCATTACAATACATGACTTCAAACTATACTACAGAGCCACGATACTCAAAGCAGCATGGTACTGGCAGAAAAATAGACACACAGACCAATGGAACAGAATAGAGAGCCCAGAAATAAAAACACTTATATATGGTCAAATCATCTTTGATAAAGGAGCCAAAAACACACAATGGAAAAAAGAAAGCCTCTTCAATAAATGGTGCTGCAAAAATTAGAAAGCTACATGCAAAGAAATGAAACTTGACTACAGTTTGTCTCCTTGCACAAAAAAATAATTCAAAATGGATCAAAGACTTAAATATAAGATCTGAAACAATAAATTGCATAGAAGAAAACATAGGTACTAAACTCATGGACTTTGGCAGTAGAGAACATTTTATGAATTTGACTCCAAAGGCAAGGGAAGTGAAGGCAAAGATAAATGAATGGGACTACATCAGACTAAGAAGCTTCTGCACAGCAAAAGAAAGTATCAACAAAAAAATTAGACAGCCAACTAAACAGGAGACGGTATTTTCAAACAACAGCTCAGATAAGGGGCTAATATCCAAAATATATAAAGAACTCACAAAACTCAGCAAAACACAAGCAAACAATCCAATAAAAAAATGGGAAAAGGACATGAACAGACACTTCTCCCAAGAAGAAATTCAAACAGCCAACAGATATATGAAAAAATTATCATCTTCACTAGCTATTAGAGAAATGCAAATCAAAACTACAATGAGATACAACCACATACCTGTTAGATTAGCTATTATCAACAAGACAGGTAACAAGTGCTAGAGAGACTGTGGAGAAAACAAAACCCTCACTCACTGTTGGTGGGAATGTAAATTAGTAAAACCATTGTGGAAGAATGTATGGTAGTTTCTCAAAAAATTAAGAATAGAACTACTGGCCCTGGCCAGTTGGCTCAGTGGTAGAGCATCGGCCTGGCGTGCGGGAGTCCCGGGTTTGATTCCCGGCCAGGGCACACAGGAGAAGCACCCATCTGCTTCTCCACCCCTCCCGCTCTCCTTCCTCTCTGTCTCTCTCTTCCCCTCCCGCAGCCAAGGCTCCATTGGAGCAGTGTTTGCCCGGGTGCTGAGGATAGCTCTGTGGCCTCTGCCTCTGGCGCTAGAATGGCTCTGATTGTGGCAGAGCGACGCCCCAAGATGGGCAGAGTATCGCCCCTGGTGGGTGTGCCGGGTGGATCCTGGTCGGGCACATGTGGGAGTCTGTCTGACTGCCTCCCCGTTTCCAACTTCAGAGAAATACAAAAAAGAAAAAAAAAAGAATAGAACTACCATATGACCCAGCAATCCCTCTACTGGGTATATACTCCCAAAACTTGAAAACTTGGGTACATAAAGACACATGCACCCCCATGTTCATTGCAGCATTATTCACAGTGGCCGAGACATGGAAACAGCTGAAATGCCCTTCAATAGAGGATTGGATAAAAAAGAAGTGGTACATATATACAATGGAATACTATTCAGCCATAAGAAATAATGACATAGTATCATTTACGACAACATGGATGGACCTTGATAACATTATAATGAGTGAAATAAGTAAATCAGAAAAAGCTAAGAACTGTATGATTCCATACATAGGTGGGACACAAAAATAGAGGCTCATGGACTTAGATAAAAGTGCAGCAGTTACCAGGGGGAGGGGAAGGGAGAAGGGAGAGGATCATGGGGAGAAGGGGTGGGGCTGAAAGAGAAACAAAATAGAAGGTGACAGAGGATGATTTGACTGTGGGTGGTGGGTATACAGCATATTCAACTGTCTCAATGATGTGGAGATGATTTCTCTAAGTCTATGTACTCCGGTTGATCAATGCCACCCTGTTAAATTTAATCGTCTAAATAACTAAATAAATAAATAAAAGAAATATACTTGGTCTAAACTGGAATGTGCTGGCTGGGTAAAGCACATAACACATTTCAAACAATAGGTTTGAAAATAAAAATTTAAAATTTTCATTAATACATTTCTATATCAACTTAATGCCAAAATTCTATATTTTAATATTTAAATAAAATATTCTCAAAACTAATTTCACATGTATCATTTCATTTTTTAAAGTGACTACCAGAAAATCGTGTTACGTTTCCGTGGGAAGGTGCTGGCTGGAGCGCCGAGACACTATGCTTTCCTTTTTCCCTCTCACGTACGTATCCAGGTCTTCATTTTGATTTTTTTTCAACACTTTTCTCCAATAAAATCTATTTTCTTCCCTTTTCTCCTCCTCATCTTCTAGTAGAATGATCATATGAGAGATGGAGAGGGAGGAAGGATTGAATAAAGGAAACCCTAGTCCAGGGGTCCCCAAACTATGGCCCGCGGGCCGTATGCGGCTCCCTGAGGCCATTTATCCGGCCCCTGCCACACTTCTGGAAGGGACACCTCTTTCATTGGTGGTCAGTGAGAGGAGCATAGTTCCCATTGAAATACTGGTCAGCCTGACCTGTGGTGGCGCAGTGGATAAAGCGTTGACCTGGAATGCTGAGGTTGTCGGTTCAAAACCCTGGGCTTGCCAGTCAAGGCACATATGGGAGTTGATGCTTCCTGCTCCTCCCCCCTTCTCTCTATCTCTCTCTCTCTCTCTCTCTCCTCTAAAATGAATAAATAAATAAAAATAATTTTTAAAAAAAGAAATACTGGTCAGTTTGTTGATTTAAATTTACTTGTTCTTTATTTTAAATATTGTATTTGTTCCCGTTTTGTTTTTTTTACTTTAAAATAAGATATGTGCAGTGTGTATAGGGATTTGCTCATAGTATTTTTATAGTCCAGCCCTCCAACAGTCTGAGGGACAGTGAACTGGCCCCCTGTGTAAAAAGTTTGGGGACCCTTGCCCTAGTCTTTCTCTAGGGCTTGGAAGATACACTGTCTATCCCCGTCTCCTACCCGCTGCCTCGGGTGTTCCTTGCACACGACCACAGCAACTGTCTCAGCTCCCTCGCCTCAAATTTCCTCTGTCTGCGCTGTCTGGATGCTCTTCTCATCTCCCACTCAGGGAACTCTTACTCATCCCTCAAGTTCCAGGTTAAACTCTGCCTCCTCTGGGAAGCCCTCCCTGTGATTTCCCAGCTCGAGTTAGAAGCACCCTGTTTTCCTCTCCCAGAGCTCAGCTCATACTGCTATTGTAATGCTTCTTCAAGGAATGTTTGTGACCTTTTAACCAGTCGGGGTCTCTTTCACAATTTTGTTGAGCACAGGGCTGGTCTACTCTTCTCTGTGTTGCCAAGGCCCGACAGGATCCGACAATGTGCTCAGTAAATGGATGGATTGATTTTCTTCACCAAAGGGAAGTGTCTTTATTCACTCCTTTATCACCTCAACAAATACTTTTCTGAGCATCTACTACATATCAAGCATACCAAGCACAGTCTGGGCACAGGGAATACAGCAGCTAGCAATGCAGACAAATCTGTCTGCTCTCACGGGTTGCTAGGCTAGTGCTGGAAGGTACCTGGCCACCTCCTGATGCCCAGATGTTCAATAAATATTCACAAACACTGTAGCTGGAGAGGAGAAACGATGGGGGAGGGACAGGAAGGCAGATAAGCTCCTGTGCCCCAAGAGCCCATGCAAACCCTCCCCTTTGCTACTGGTCTCACTAGGGAGTTCCTTAACAGAGTCTTTATAATCCTTGTGTAGGTTGTATACTAAAGGGTTTAGGAGGTGCAATAACATTGTGACAGCAGGTATTTATTCGTTCTGATAGAGACAGAGGAGGCTCTGAATTAACCAGAGCATGGCTTTCGCTTTTCTTATTGGCACAGCAGAAGTGACCAAGGAGATTGGTAAGACGTCCAGAATCTTCTAGAAAGAGTTACCATTAAAAAAAATAGTTGACATCATTGCATTCATTAAACAAAGGCTCTCTGCCCTTCAGTAGCCCTGAAGTTTGTGGGAGAGACATACATTAAGATATGAAACAGGACTGGACAAGGGCGGCCACCATGCCTTGCGGGAGGGACAAGCTCAGCCCATGCAGAACCAGCTCTGCTCTCCAATCTCCGAGAATGAGCCCACTATGTACACAGTCACCCCAGCCAGAAAGTGGGAGGCAACCTTGTTGCTTTCTCACCATCCACATGTGGGCAGGCATTGTATCTTGCCAGTTCTACTTCCTATACATGTCTCTCCATCCACACTGCCAGCCCCAGTGTCCAATCCACCTCCATAACGCACCTGGGCTATTGTGAAGCCTCGCTGGTCTCTATGTGTAAGATGTTGCCATGGTTTCCATCTTCACCCCAGCCCAATGTTCTGCAGAGGCCCCCTACCCTGTTCAAATCCAAAGATAAATGTCCTAACGTGAGAAGAATGTCAGAAATGCCTCACTGTGCAGCCCACAGTCCTAATTCTGCGAGTTGGAAGGATGAAGGTTGATGCTGGGTAAGCTATCTAGAATGATGAAGTGGAGTGTGGGGAATAAGTCTGCGAGTCAGACACACCTGGCTTCAAATCTCAAATCTGTCATTTCCTTGCTTTATGACCAATGACAAATCAGTTAACATCTTCAGTTTAAATTAGGTAACACCTGTCAAAAGAGATAATCGTACTTAGCTCTGTGGAATAGACTCTCTATCTGCCCACTATATACCACAGAATATGTGTTTTTCAACCACTGCTCTATAGCCTGGTGCTGGTCTGCCAGAAATTTTGTGCTGGTCTGTGAAAGTTAGTCATCCTGATGTATGAAGATAATAGGCCCAATGATTATAGATTATATAAAAACACTGCCATAGAGAATACATAAGATAAGGCATAGCACTCAGCTCAATTCAGCCTCGGTTCTCAAATGGTGGTTAGCTGAAAAGACTATTTGCAAATAGTAGGTTTTTGTCTCCTAACAGAACTGAAAAGATTATTAGCAGAGAGTAGGTCTTTGTCTCCTAAGGGAAGACCACCATTCATACAGAATCCCTGTCCTGCTCCAGATGAAATATTTCATTACTAGAAAGTTCCAGATGCCTTTATAACCATCCCAAAATCGAACTGTGACTGTGCTGAGATAATCAAACTCCTTCTAGTGTAACCGAGATGGAAGATGCCTTCTGTTCCTAATGTGTGAGCACCAGGAAGCTCCACCTTATTTAGGCCTTGAGCTTCTTAACATCAGTGTAAAGAAAGAAACACAATCTGGTATACAATTCCTGGTATTCAAGAGAGAAAACAGAGTGTTTAGGAAAAGCAAAAACTATTCTGATATTAGGATCAGGAAGAACTTTGAACTCAAAGAGAGAACTTGGGAAAACAGAGGAGTTGGCAAAGTTTTCGCTACAGGGCTGGGTTATAAATATTTCAGGCTCTGTGGGCTATATGATGTCTGTGGACTTCTCAGCTCTGCCACTGCAGCACAAAAGCAGCTACACAGCCAGTATGCAAACAGATGTGTGTGACTGTGTTTCAATAAAACTTTATTTACAAAGACAGGTAGCTGGCCCATGACTGTCCTCATCTGACCCCTAGTGTCATGTAATCAACCACGTTCCAGCTGTCTGACTCTGAACAGTCTCCTCATCTCTTTGAAACTTGGTTTTCCGTACCGAAAGATGGGGGTTACTGGCTTAAGTAAGAACTAAATGAAAAAAGTATAGTCAATCCTCACTTGTGGAACATATATTTGCAAATTTGATGACTCACTAAAATGTATTTGTAACCTCCAAATCAATACTCAGTGCACTCACAACGTCTCTCGTGGACACGCCGGGCACGCGAGATGAGTTTGCCGACGCACGGCATTCGCAGCTAGGTCGCACAAGGCGATGATCTGTGTTCCTTTTCCAGCTGCCATGCTGTAAGCACAATTCTTTTCGCGAACTATTTAGTGTCACATTTCACATTTTTGTTGGTGATTTTGCTGTTTAAAATGGTCCCAAGCACAGTGCTGAAGTGCTGGCTAGTGTTCCTAAGCGAGGAAGCTATCATGTGCCTTAGGAGAAAATATGTGGGTTAGGTAAGCTTTCTTCAGCATGAGTTATACCAACTGTTGGCTGTGAGTTCAATGTTAATGTATCAACAACATATATTTTAAAAAGTGCCTTAAAACATAAACACACCTGAAAAAAAGATTTTGTATTGCTCAGCTGATGAAAATGTTGTGACCAGAGGCGCTCAGAACCCTAACTCTGTATTTTCTTAGGAGCGGTAGTTCTGTCTTCACAAAATCGGTGTTCACAGCTAATTTATACAACATTACTACTGGGAATAATGAGAGTCACCTGTATATGAACACGCTGTCCAAAGCTGTTGCTAACAATAATGCTATAATAAAACT
Source organism: Saccopteryx bilineata (assembly GCF_036850765.1). Lineage (NCBI taxonomy): Eukaryota > Metazoa > Chordata > Mammalia > Chiroptera > Emballonuridae > Saccopteryx > Saccopteryx bilineata. The sequence continues at coordinate 341,574,210 of NC_089490.1, read as the reverse complement.
CTCAGTGCTGTGACTGTGCTATTATTGCTGGTTAAATCACAAGAGTCTTATCTCCTCCTGCTGCAGTAATGCTATTACTAATTAACCATGTTAGTTTAATTCTATATATTTAACAAGAATGCTGTTTTGCTGTGATTGAGTAGTTGTACCCAAAATCAGCCAGAGAATGTATCCTATCTTTTCTCCTTGACTTCCTGAGGACAAAATATCAAAAATAAAGCCCTCCTCCTGCCTGTCTCCCGGGGGCTTCTGCAGACAGAAAGCAGAATTCAGCGCTCTCTGGAGCTGCGGTCTTGAGCAAAGATGAGAGCAGCTCCTCTCCGGGAGGGCGACAGGAAGCTGCACCTGCTGGCGCCTCGCCACCGAGCCCCTCCTGGCAAGGACAGGCCGACTCAGGACCCTCACCCGTCCTGATGGCTCAGCAGACTCTGAAAAGCAGTGCCCCCATTCCTTGTTGCCCTAGTTAAATTGCCAACTTGGTATTTATTTGTTTTGTCCCAGACAGATGCCAATTATGGGGGGGGGGGGTGAAGGGTGGGAAAGAGACAATGGCCCAGATCTGATTGACAACGGCTGCTGAAGAAGGGGCCTCTGTGGCATGTTTAATGAAAAGGCTACCGTGTTTTTATTACATCTATTTGATTTTAGAGTGTCATTTATAAAAACAATTCAACCAGAGGATTAACTGCTTCTGGGCTTTCTCTTCTCCCTGCGGTTCTGTGGATGTCCTCTCTCCTCACTCTCTCCCCCTTTCTCCCCCCCCCCCCCCCGGCAGGTTCCAGTCCAGACTTTCTTGGGCCTCACAGAAAAGCAAAGGCCTGCCCAGCCGGGCCAGCCATGGCAATGCAGTGGTTCCTGGGTTTGCCCACACAGCCCCCTGTCCCCAGCACTCAGCAGTGCTACCCTACATGCCGGCATCCCCTCTTGCCTGGCCACATGCAAGGTCTCCAATATTGCTTTCCTCAGTTGTTCACAACTTGGACGATCCCCCACCCCCACCCCAAGAGGCTTTTGGAAGCATGTAGGGCAGATCTGGGCTGTGGGTTGTTAGCAATGAGCCAGGAAGCATAACTGGTGCTTAGTGCCTGGACAAGTGTACAGCGTAGACTGGACCCACTGAGTCTATGCCCTTTGCCACTTTGTGCCCACTGTGACTTAGTTTCTAATCCCATATTCTGATTACCAAATTGTTTGGTATGTGACTTACTGCCAAATAAATCTGCTATGGGGTGGCCAAAAGTCGGTTTACAGTTATGAGTACACGAAACACGGAGGTAATAAAGCTCTTATAATGATCATAACCTGCATGTCTTTTTCCATATGAATAGCTGTATACTGACTTTTCCCACCTCTGTATTTTGAAAATCTAATTACCATACTTTCTTACTCAAAACTCCAAAGTGACGTGGCATCATCCGCATAAGATCAAAGGCAAACTTCAAGTTCTAGGCCCTTCTGTTTCCCTAGTTCATCTTTTTTCATTGCTTCCCACTGACTACAGTTCCCATATATATCGCAACACTCTCTTCACTTAGAGTCTAAGCTCTGCTTGCTCTTCATATCCTTTCTATCTAGAGCACCTTCCCTCTTACCTCCTTCCTTAACAAGTGCTTACTCAGCTTTCAAGGCTATTTAGGCACCACCTCCTCCAGGAAGCCTGCCAAGATTCTTCTCAGCCTCACAAGGCTTTTCTACGCTTCCCTTATATAATCTGTATAATTTTCAGGGCAGTTTTCCTACTAGACAGCTCCAGGCAGGAAGCAGGCCAGATTCCGTGCCCAGTGGAGAGCATGTTTGCAGAAGCAGTGGATCGGGAGAGAGAACAGCTCCCATCCTCTGAACCGGAAGCACCTCTTACTCGTCCTGTTTTATGTATTAGAGTGTCATGAGAATATTTGTTTAAAGACAGTTTCCACTGTCACAGAGGGTTTGGAAATGCTATTCCTAGTCACTGTGTTTGTCGGATGGGGAAACTGAGACTCCTTCATGATAGAGTTAGGTCGGTCCAAGAAAAAAAAGTCCTGCAGGTAATTGTACACCTGTCTGGCCAATGAGAATGTTGAAATCTTGAGTGAGAGAAGCTGGAAGGGGGATGTCCGAACTGAAGACAGCCAGTCATTCTGACCTGGCTGACAAAGCTCCTTCCCAGGAGGAGCCGCCTTGGGAGAGGCCGCAGGATGTTAACTAGAAGACAGGTGTATATGTACAGAATGCTTCTCTTGCCTTTCTTAAGGACCTTTGAGATAGTAAAGACACTTCCTTCTCTGGGTTCTTGTTTCTGTGCATTTATTTGCATATTTCACACCATTCTAGAATGTTCTATGTACAGCCCCTTCTATTTCCATGGCCTCTCTCGGGAAGAAGGGGTGAACTGTGCTCACATTTGAACCCCCAGTGACACAGTGGGTAGACAGCCTATGTTTGCCGAGCACACATCCTTATTTTGCAAAGGGGGATTCCAGGTCCAGCCTGTTCTGCAGGCCCTGCCCAAGGGACCCAGCTGCTTAGTGGTACAGCCAGGTGGAACCCCAGTTTTCAGGCTTCCACTGCTCCTCCCACTCCTGAATGTGCCAGAGTGGCACCAACGCGGGCTCCTCAGCACACAAGCTGCCCACAGCTTCCCACCTGGACTGGGAGCAGAGGTGGTGTGTGGCCGGGTGTCACCTCCTGGGAGACCACCTTATAACAAACCTTTCTAGTTCTTTAAGTACCTAACTTCTGCAACCCCAGGAGAGGGAGAATAGGAAGCACATAGACCCGCATCACAGACCTCGTCTCACACACACACACACACACACACACACACACACACACACACACGAAGAACTCATTGTCAAGGAACACAGTAACATGGGTTAACTCATTTGGTTTCCATAACTACCCCAGGAAGTAATAGTTTTTGCCCCCATTTCTCAGATGACAAAATCAAGGCCAAAGAGTAAATAGCAAAATAGGGATTTTCAGACTCAAGACTCCAGAGCCAGGGTGCTTTTTCCACCACCTATGTCGCCTGGTCTCCAGAACTGACTCATTCCACTCTGAGTCTACTTGTCACAAGGCCCAGCCAATGCAAGTTTTATTCCATTCACTAGTCCCTTCCTGAGAGCCAACTCTATGTGGACCCAGGTCCATGGGGTCAGAGATAATTAAGGCATAGCCCTGTTCTCCCAAAGTCACAGGCCTCTCAGGGGACAGGTGGAAGCCTTAATTTTAGCAGAAAGTGGTACACACTAAGAAGAAAGGCAAAGATTTCTTTTAAAGCAGCTAGCATCTATTGAGTGCTTATTGTATGCCAGACATATTCTGAAGGCTTTATATTTAATACTCATAGCAACTCTTTAGATATATTCTATTGCTCGTATTCTTCATATTTCAGACAGAAAGGTTTGAGACTCAAAGTGATGATGTCACTTGTCCATGGTCATTCCACTCTTAGAACAAGGGTTTGGCCAGGTTAACCTAAAGGTGAAGGCTTTGCTAGACACACTATTGCATTATTCTTGAGGTTCAGGAAAGGTTTGGTTTTGGGATTAAGCCTTTCCCACCCTTTTTGATGTGGGGTGGTACAATCCAATCATGCCTCAGAGAAGTGACTTTGTATTAGAGACTTCCCTATTTTGTATATTGGATTAAGGGTTTGGATTTCTACACTATAAAATGGGGACAGAGCGGGAGCTTGGGCTCTTGGTTCCTGGGATGATTAGCATGAGAGAGCAGAGGGAGCAGAGCAGAGAGCAGAAAGAGGCCATGTGGCCAGGAGAAGCAGCCAAGATGGCGGAGTGCTGAGTGAGATGCCAGTTTGTGTAGTGTTTGTATCTGAGATAAGGAAGGAGATGGGGAACAGAGGTGAATAAGTCTGGTGAGCTAGAAACCTTTGATTCTAGGAAACTCGGATAAGTCAGTGGCTTTGTGAGCACTGAATGTGAGTGGGTTTTGGAGCCCAGTGTGTGTTTTTACTTGCCCGCCGGGTGCAAGCTAGAATTAAAGACTATGGCCCACCAGTTTGTGGCTCCGTTGTTTCTTTACCGACTGTCCGAATCCAATGCGAACCTGCGTGAGCCGGGCTGCTGTAATAGTGGCCCTGGCTCCTGGCTTTACATAGGGTTATCACTATATCCTCTGAGCCCTTGTGGCAGTTGGCATGTAGACATTGTTTACTAAAATTTTATCAAATATGTGAATATTTTAAATATTCACAGTGTCTCCTCAGTGTTCAGCAGAGTGTTCTATATATTGTAGGAAATTAAATGAAGAATTTTTTTCCCTAAAAATTAAGACAAATACTTTAACAGCTAATAGCATTAATGATTCTGCACCCCTCCACATATACACAAAGTACAAGGCAATACTGTTCTTGCTAATATTTTGTTGCTGTTTTCATGGAATTAGTATAACCCTGGTTAACTCCAGGCCTAGGCAGAAAGTTCACTTCAACCGACTGAGTGCCACCCTTAGCCCCTTCTGTGGCACGTAGATGTCCCTGGAGTTCCAGGTACAGGAGCAAGGCAATGGGATGGAAATGTGACACTTCTGGACCATGTCTGGCAGACCTAAGCTTCTAAGCCCTGTGCTCTAAGTAGCTAATTAACGTGATCACAACTAGTTAATCTCCCTATACCTTGGTTCTTCAAAAGAAAAGTACTACTCTCAGGTTACAACTAAAGCTCTGATGTGCTGTGAATCAGGTCAGAGGACCTCTAAGGTTCTGGTGAAGAATTTATTTACTTATTTTTTAAATGAGGGAGATGAGTAAGCTGTTGGAACCACAACCCCAAACTTGGTAAGATATGGTCTAGTGCTATCCAACAGCCCTGCAGTCACCACTGTCTTGATAGTAGCATCAGGAGTGAGGCTCTCCCGGTAAGGTAGTCATGCAAATTGTGATTCCCATGCAAAGTATGATAAAAAATGAATGACAGCAACTCACCTCCAAATATGAAGAGCAAGTACCTGTCAGATGCTATGTAACAATTACTTCTATAAAGGAACATTTCTGCAGAAAGGTCTCTCATGGCTGGAAGGGGAGCTTTGGAGAGCTGCATCAAGGGGAAGGGCTGGCCCTGCAACGCCAGTCTCATACAAGTGTGTTATTTAGTTATAAAGGTGACCAGCAGAAGAACTGTGAACGTGATCCGTAGTGACTCCTAACTGCATGTGCACCCTGGGAGGAGTAGGAGAGGTGGGGTGTCAGTGAGCTAAGCTTTCACTTAACCCAGCAGGAAAGCAATAGATACCGTGCAAAGCTGATACATTACTTTGGAGCAGTTTAAGCAAATACATTTAATGATATGGAGCAACCACAAGAAGAACTACAAACAAAAGTAGTTAAATGTGGGTTGTCTTAGAAGATGGGGGCTGAGATTGGGGAAGGGCTTTTCTTTTCACGAACCACCGTCTGTGCTATTTTATTTTGTAATCGTTTGTGAGGATATCTTTGGTTTTAGAAAATGAAAATAAAATTCTGCTCCCCAGAAAACTGTCCATTGGGGAGTTTGGAACCGTTCCTGAGTTTCTGCTCAGCTACCTCTCAGTCCGGCAGGTTTTGGTGAACAGGACGTGGTGCTAATGGTGATGGGCTGTGTTATATGTTCGTGCTAAGGGGGTGGGTGCTGTGCACAGAACAGTCTTTCTACAAGTGGTGATGAATGTTCAGGGTGCTCCATGTTCTTTCAAAATGTACATTTTCTTAAAACAGTTATGATCTAAACCAGTGGTTTTCAACCTTTTTACACTTAGGGACTAGTGAAAATGGGAGATTTATTTCGGGGATGGCTAAGGCAGAAATCACCCTGAGCACAAGCAAATTCAGCTAAGGTCATTGGGCCTATAATCTTCATATAACATCAGGGTGGTTAACTCTTTCGCAGATGAGCAGGAAATTTCTGGTGGACAGGTCTGCGGACCAAGGATTGAAAAACGCTGATCTAAACAATCCATAGTAAAGCTGGGAAATAGCCAGGCTTCCTAGTTCATTTACAGGGCTGTGATTGCCAGGTATCACATCTTGGCTAATTGATTGGAGTAAGGGACCAGGGAAAGCAACTGTAAAGAAAACCCAATCCGGCCTGACCTGTGGTGGCGCAGAAGATAAAGCATCGACCTGGAAATGCTGAGGTCACCGGTTCGAAACCCTGGGCTTGCCTGGTCAAGGCACATATGGGAGTTGATGCTTCCTGCTCCTCCCCCTTCTCTCTCTCTGTCTCTCTCTTCTCTCCCTCTCTCTCTCCTTTCTAAAATGAATAAATAAAAAATTAAAAAAATAAAAAATAAAAATAAATAAAAAAGAAAACCCAATCCTACGGATGGTGTGAAAAGATTAGATCCAGGTTATCTAGGTGTCAGTGTCCTGAGCTGCATGGTCATCCCTGGGCTGACAGGCAGAGGTGGGATATAGAGAGTGGGAAAGGTTGCTGGGGGGGGCTCAGAAGACGTGGGTTCCCACAGTGACCCTGGCAATGTCAGGCTGTGGTCTCGGAACTGCTTAGGAATGGCCAGGCACAGGGCAGGGCCGTGTGGGGTCCCCCTGGTTAAGCCCCTCTCCTCTCTCTCAGCTTCAGTCTTTCTAGCTGTACACCTGAATTTAAAAGTCTCTCTCTTGCATCGTTTTCAGGATTAAATGAGTTAATGCAGCAGGTGTACTGGAATTCTGCAACCTCCTGATTATTTCCTTGCCCTCCCCTCCCCAGGTCACAACTGTCCAATGGCTTCTCACTTCCTAATGCGTTAGGTCCTGATGTGATGTGAGCCACAAATGTGGCCATAGATGTGATTTTAAATTTCTAGTACTTGGTACTTTAAATGTACTTATTACTTTAAAAAGTAATCAGAAACAAGTGTCCTTAATTTTAACAATATATTACACTTATTTAATTTATAAGTATATTTCTTTATCAGAAACATAACAGATAAATCAGTCTAAGAAATTCATTAATGGGTTATTTAACATTATTTTTTCATACTGAGTCTCTGAGAGCCAGTGAGTATTTTACACTTACCATACGTACCAATTCAGATTAGCCGCAGTCAAGCGCTGGGCAGTCACATGGGGCTGTTGGCTATCACAGGGGATGGTGCAGATTTAGATCTCCCTTCAGTTCTCCCAGCTGACCACACACCCTTCACCTTCTTCTCACATGCTCTTGCCTCTGCCTGGAGCATGGCCAAACCACTTTGCTGGGCTAACTTCCTTTTTTTTGTTTAAGTTATTAGGGTGATATTGGTTAACAAACCATAAGGCTTCACAACCCACCATCGTTCTAGCACATCATGCACCCGTGGCCCAAGTCTCTTTCCATCCCCATCCCCCCACTTTGCCCAACTCCACCTACCCCCCATTCCCCTGTCCTTCTGGCTATCACCAAACTGTTGTCTGTGTCTGTGTGTTTTATATATCTATATATGTTTTCTGTTGCTTAATCTCTTCACATTCTTTCATCCAGCCCCCTAATTCGTCTCCTCTCTGACAGTTGTAGCCTGTTCCACGTATCCAATGCCTCTGTTTCCATTTTGTTTGTTAGATTCCACATATAAGCGAGATATAATGACTGGCTTATTTCACTTAGCATAATAATTTTCAGATCCATCTATATGTCACAAAGGTAAGATTTCCATTTTTTAAAATAACTGAATAGTATTCTTCTGTATATGAAGCACAGTTTGTTTATCCATTCATCTACTTATGGGCATTTGGCCTGTTTCCAGACCTTGGCTATTGTAAATAATAATGTAATAAAAATTGGGGTGAATATATTATTTCAAATTATTGTTTTAAATTTCTTTTGATATATTGTCCATACTACCCAAAGCAATCTAGATTCAATGCCATTCCTATTAAAATACCAGTGGTGCCCCGGAGGGGCAGAGCATCACCCCCTGGTGGGTAGAGCATCGCCCCTGGTGGGCGTGCAAGGTGGATCCCAGTTGGGCGCATGTGGGAGTCTGTCTGACTATCTCTCCCCATTTCCAGCTTCAGAAAAATACAAAAAAAAAAAATACCAGTGGTATCCACACAGATCTAGAACAATTATTCAAAAAATGTATATGGAATCACACAAGACCCTGAATAGCCTTAGTAACCTTGAGAAAGCAAAACAAATTTAGAAGTATCATGCTACCTGATATCAAACTATACAATGAGGCCATAGTAATCAAAACAGTATGATATGGGCACAATAACAGGCATATAGATCAATGGAACAGAATATAGAACCCAGAAATCAACCCATACTTTTGTGGTCAATCAAAATTTCACATAGGAGGCAAGAACATACAATGGGATAAAGATAGTTTTTTCAATAAGTACTGTTGGGAAAATTGGACAGACATATGCAAAATAATAAAAGTAGGCCACCAATTTATACCATACATAAGAATAAACTCTTTTTAATTGATCTAATAAATAATATTTGTTCCAAATAAAAAAAAAAGAATAAACTTAAAATGGATTAAAGAACTAAGTGTAAATCATAATATCATAAAAATCCTGGAAGAAAACACAGGCAGTATAACCTCAGATACCTCTCATAGCAATATTTTTGAAGATATATCTCTTCAGGCAAGGGAAACAAAGAAAAAAATTAACAAATGGGACTACATCAAACTAAAAAGCTTTTGCACAGCAAAAGAAACCACCAACAAAATGAAAAGGGAACCCAGTGAATGAGAAAACATATTTGCCATTGATATATCTGAGAAAAGATTAATATCCAAAATTTGTAAGGAACTTACTCAATACCAAGAAGACAACCAACCCAACTAAAAAATGGGCAAAGGAACTAAATAGACACTTCTTCAAAGAAGACATACAGATGGCCAAGAGACATATGCAAAGATGCTCAATGTCACTAATCATCAGGAAAATGCTAATTAAAACCACAATGAGTTACTACCTCAAACCTGTCAGAATGGCCTTTGGTCTTGCTGGGCTAACTTTCGAATCAGGTTACTTTCTCCTGGTAATTCACTCTGGCCCTTTTAGCCCAGGATAAGTGCCCCTCCTATGCATTCTCATAGGATTCTGTAGAATCCTATTAAAACCATATTAAATGGGTTGTAACTTCTTGGGTTCCTTGCATATCATGCTCCATATATATCCTTTTTTATATATATTTTTCTTAAATGAGAATCGGGGAAGCAGCGAGACAGACTCCTGCATGCACCAGACCGGGATCCACCTGGCACACCCACTAGGGGGCGATGCTCTGCCCATCTGGGGTGTTGCTCCGTTGCAACCAGAGCCATTCTAGCACCTGAGACAGAGGCCATGGAGCCATCCTCAGCATCTGGGACAACTTTGCTACAATGGAGCCTTGGCTGCGGGAGGAGAAGAGAGAGATAGAGAGAAAGGAGAGGGGGAAGGACAGAGAAGCATATGGGTGCTTCTCCTGTGTGCCCTGGCCAGAAATCGAATCTGGGACTTCCACATGCCGGGCCGACTCTCTACCACTGAACCAACTGGCCAGGGCTCCTTATATATCTTGTTTCTCATGGAACCTCCAATGCCTAGGATGCAGCCAGTACTGGCAGATGTCCTGCAAATGTATGTGAGTTTCTTCGCTAGAATGAAGCACCCTCAGGCTATGGACATGGATCCTCTCAAGGTTGGTCCCAGACAGCAAAGGGAAACCAGCTTCCCTTCTCTGCACACCTACCCAAAAGAGTACAGACCTTGGAGTCAGGTGGACCTCAGTTCAAATCCTGACTTTATCACTTAGTACATTTGTGTCCTGGTCAGATCCCTTGATCTCTCAGAACCTCATTTTTACCATCTATAAAATAGGACTATTAATCCCTACCTTGCATAGTAGTTGCACAAATTGAACAACTGATGTGAAGTGATCTAGAACAGCACCTAGGACATGGTGAGTGCTTAACACACAATGTCATCAAATTGAAGGTGTCATCAATTACAACTGCATCAGTCCCCAGAAACATCATGACTTTATGAAAAAGGGGAAAGAGCTCCAACAACAATGCTGTTTGACATGTAAGATGCAGCCCGATTTCAGAGATGTTTAAATGTTGGGATATTTATGTCTTTAAGTCAAGAGCATGTGGTAAATGCTCTCCCTTGCCCCTTGGTGAGTGACCAACCAGAACTCTCAGGTAAGTGATGCTGAACAGTGATTTGTATTGAATACCCGGCTTCACAAGACGCAGGCTTCCCTGGAAGGTGAGTAGTGACTGTTTATTGAGTCCCCACTATGGCCTAGCCACTTTCCTCACATTATTCTAATTACTCCTCAAAACAATCTTATTTACTATACTCCTCATTTTTAAGAGGAAGAAATGGCAGTGTGGAGAGGTTAAGTTGCCCAGCTAGCACAGGGCAGAGCCTGGACTGGCCAGGGAGCCATGCAAAGCCCCTGCCGCCTCCAGCAGCCCCGGCGTTGCTGAAGGCCTGGGCTCCCGCTGCTGGAGGAGGCTCCCAAAGCCTTGTCAGCAGTAGCTTGTTAATGCTCTGTAAAGGCCCTAAGCTCCTCAAAGAAGCTCAGGATCAAACCAGCAGGCATGAACTTATTAAATTTAATGCCAGGAACAAACCATGCAAACAACAGGTTAAGGAGACCCCTGCAAAGATCTGAAGGAGGAGCAGAGCCTCCCTCTCCAGGGGCAGCAGGCTGGCGGAGCCAGGGGTTTGCACAGCTCTGCTCATGCCAATATCCTGTCGAAGGGAAGAAAGCACTTCAGCCTCCTCCCTCCACAGCATCAGGGAGCTTCACATCCCTCAAGCACACCCAGCTGTGAGGAGGAGATGCAGGAGGGTCTGTGGACCTGTACTGGCCGGGGGATGGCAAATGGGGATGAGGGGTTATTAGAAAGGATGCTGAAAGTGTGGAGAAGCCACCTGAGGTCATCAATGCCTGAAACTGACAGGTCAAATGTAAACACCTAGCTGGTGACAGGAATGAAAGACAAAAGGCTAAAGGCAGTAGGTCCCTCATTAGCCATGGGGACCCAACCTTTCCCCCAAATTGGTGTGAGGGTCCTTTGCGGGAGGCATTGGGACCCTTGCTCTGCCAGGCTCGCTGAGGCTGAGATGACAAATGCTGGCACTGCAGATTTCAGATACAGAGGTCTGCTCCTGTAATTCTGCTTCCTTAGAAAGTTCAGCCTCTTTCCATGGAGTCAACTAAATCAGGTCACTGATTTTCTCATCTGAGAAAGCCTGTGCTTAATGAGAGGTTCTCAGGACTTTTCCCTCCCTATTTTTCCAGCTGAAATTTTTGGAAAACGGATAAGAGAGGAGCTAGTCTGATGAAGTGAAGGGCAGAGAACTAGGCCACCCACTGCCCGAGACCCCTCCCCGCCCATCCTCTGCCAAAACCCCAGCACAGGGCAGGGGAGACACTGAAAACCACTGAGCAGGCGTTTCCAGCTGTGGCATTTGATGATTCTGCTATAAATTAGGGGAAAAAAGAGAACATGATGTAGTACAAACGTGGCTGGTTCTGGACCACTGAGGAAAGCAGTATTTCCATCCCAGTTCAGCTGTGAAATGACCCCTGCCTGGTCTGGCTTGGGTTCCGTTATAGGTCCCACCATTCATTGCCATGCGACTGTGGCCAGGATACTTCACTCTGGGCCTCGGCTTCCTTGAGGGAGCTGGGAGGGCCCAGTGGCTTTTACACTGTGTTTCAGGGGATTGTAAGATCTCCCCTCCCCTTCTTTCAGAGCAGTTCTTTCCTCTGGACATTGCGGGTCCCTGTAAAATCTCCTTTGAAGACAAGCTTTTGTGGCCAATAAAAGTTTGAAATTGCCAGACTAAATAATCTCCTATATTCCTTCCAGTCCTGAGGTTCTCTGATTCTAAAAATTGCCAAATTGCAATCTATTTGCAAGAACAAATAGTACCAAAAGAAATCTCAAGGTGCTGAGTTTGTGTGAGTGTGCACGTGTGTGTGTGTGTTTTAATCCTTCAACATTCTTTTTTCCTTTTTCAACATTTTTTTTATGCTTCTGCTCTCAGACACAAACCACACACAAACATTTCACCTGGAAAGTTGGCTGCTCTCAAGTTATTTATGAGCACAAAAGGCCTGCAGGCAGAGCAGGGCCAGCGTGCATCTGTGCTCAGCGTCTGTGGCGTGCTCTGCGCTCTGCAGGCGGGGAAGACACCGCTGTCCCGCAGCTTGCAAACAAGCAAACCAATTGAGAGAAACACAGCTCCACGAGGCAAGTACCCACAACCTGGGCTTCCTAATTCTCCTGCTGGCCCTGCCTCCATCCCCCAGGCCTTCCTTGATTCTTGCCTGTCTCTGCAACATGGAAAAAGGAAAATAGAAAATGCAGCCCAGTAACCATTTCAAGACGGTGATGTGATGCAGGAAACGCTGTGTTGAAGGGGCTGGAGACTTGTACAATTTCCAAAGTCTCACTGGGTGAAACTTCCAGACAGAGGCCCATCTGAGGCCACAGCTGTATACCCATCCTGAGGGCAAATAAGACGGGAGGCTGGTTCTGCATGGGTGATGGGTAATCTTTAGCATCCTGCATAGACAGGCCTTCTGGTCCAGCCTCGGACTCCAGCAGAGGGGAACAAACGAGAGGAAAGGCAGATGGTGAATAAATACAAAATAATCTCTATTTCTCTTGGGATCACGTGGGTTTTATTTGGAGAGAGAGTAGCGGGTTCACGTGCTTTTCTAATTATAGCTTCACTATGCCACCAGAAACTGAGCAGATGGATAGACTGGAAAGCTGAAAGAGGCCCTAGAGATCATTGAGTTTATCTGACCCATTTTAAGGATGGGAAAACTGAGACCCAGTGTGGAAAGGCTTCTTGCTGGGAATCATCCCACTATGGGAAAGTAATTGAGGCCTCAAGCCACTGGCCATTTCCTTCGGCATCCAAAGTTGGAGCTTGCTGTTGTCACCTGCCTTTGGTCATAGCACACTGAGCTAAAAGAGGATGTGTGGGGATACTGCCTTCTTGCAGGAGGAAGATCAGGGCTGTCACATGTGATTTGTTCAGGATGTGTCCTGCACAAAGGCTGCCACCATGGAGTGACTGGGACCTCAACACTGGCTCTTCCTCTGCTCGCCCAGTTGTGTGCCCTGGTGCAGAGCTGGTGCCTGCCTGGAGGAGGAGCATCTTAGTCTAATTCTCACCGAAGTGCTGCCAAGGCTAGCAGGACTTCCAGGGAATAGGACATGTGCACAGGGGAAGGACTGGAGCCAAGCCCCAGGATGAGTATTTCAGGCAGAGAAAAAGGGAACAGGTACTCTGAGGAGGGAGGATGCACCGAGAGCCACTGTTAGGGATGGATCAGAATTGGAGTGTTACACCTCTCTGCTGGCCTCGGCCCAGTGCTTCGGGACACCTGAGCCTCGACCTGAGGCACCTCCAGGAGCATCAGGCCAGGAAAATCCTTGGGCTGACACCATCTTAGAGTGAGCTACAGACCCTGCCTCTCTGGGCCACCCCACTGCCCTGTTCTATTCACTCTGGAGGGGGATGGGAACCCTTGGAGACCTCTGTCACTATCATACTCCTTGCAACTTGTGGGGTCTCCCTCCTTCCCCATGGGCCTTCTTTACTGCTCCCTGACTTCCTGAGGAGGGAGGAAGCCAGTCAATGTGAGGAGGGGAGAACCAGCCCAGCTGCTCTGCCACCTGGAAGGGTCAGCTGGCAGCAACCACACCTCCCCTCCACTCCCCTGCCTTCTGCTGCTTCAGGAAAGGCCCGAAGACACTGATTCTAAATATAGGCACAGCCCCCATCCTCCTGCCCAGCTAATATTAGCCCTTTCGTGGAATCCACTGACAGCATCATCCCCCTTTTTTTGGCTGTGCTGGTGGGAATTCTTCTGCTTACAGCGAGGCAGGCTGAGCCAGCAGAAGACGGGGGACCACAATGAGCCAAGTACACTGAGAGCTCTGCTAACTAGGGGCTGAGCCAGATGATTAATGGAGCTCCTTTCCAATGCAAGATTTATGATTCTGTGAACGGGGAGGCTTGGGAATGAGGGTGGGGTGGTTCTGGTTAATTGAATGTGTCAGCTTCCAGATGGAGGGGACACTAACATTTGTTGATCATTTACTCTGAGCGAGGGCCACTACTAAAGATTCCAAATGTGTGATTTCATTGAACCTTTACAACAGCCCCATGAGAAGGGTAGGACTGTTATCTTCTTTCTACAGATGAGGGCACTGAGGCTCAAAGCACTGAAGGGAACCGGCCTTCAACAAACAGCTGGTCAATATAAAGATGAGGTTTGGACTCAGGTCTTGGTGACACCAAGTCCTTGGCTTTTTATCATGCTGTCAGATCTATTTACTTCAATAAAGGCAGAAAATCTTTTTACATTCCTCTTAAGGCAACTTGGAATAAAGCTGGTTAAGCAACTCTAAGCTTTGGTTTTTCCACCTGGAAAATAGGAGTATGAATGAAGAAACCCCAAAGGCACTTTAACCTTGACTCTTGGAATCTGTGTTGCATTTCTTGCCTGGGTTCCAGTTTTGACCAGCCCAGCCTAGAAACACAACCCAGAAAGAGCATGGTGGGGCATGAGGTGGGGGTAGAAAAAAACTGAATGTGTTCCTGACCAGGAGCTCCCCAAATGCGTTCCAGCTGAGGTTTCAGCTCAGTTGTCTTGCATCTCCTTTCTACGAAAGAAAAAGGGCAAGGAAAGCTAATTCTTCTGGAAACAGTATCTTGTGGAAAGATCCTCTTGGTTTTGCAAATGGACCCCGAGAAGAGAAAAAGGGAAAGCAAATCTGAGAGACAGTGTGAGTGACCAGGTCATAACACAGGGTGAACAGTGAGTAATGATGCCATTCAATTGTTCATTTCCCATTTTGTTCCATCAAGAACTTCCAGCAGGGGGCGTAGGAGCTGGTGATACCCAATAGGATAGCCACCTTGCTCATCAGGAACTAAGTGAAGTGGCGTCAGTGAAGACAGCTGATTTAGTCTCAGTTATAAGCAACTCGTCTCCACCTGGAAATGAGACTGGCCAAAGTGACCCAGGACTGTCCACTGCATTATTCTCCAGTGACCCTTTAAGGCCACTAGCCTTATTGTCAGAGTTTTGATGAAAAGCTCAGGACCAAAGACCACAGCCTAATCAAAAGTTCCCAAGAACCTCACGGAAAGAATCTCTTCCCAGGCTCCAGACACTGAAGGAACTTTCCCGCCAAAAGGAGTCAGAAGTCCTCAAATCCTTGCCACTTCATCTTTGTTGTATTTTACTGAAGTTAAACTGATACTGAAATTTCATTTCCAGAAATGGTTCCTGGACCACTTCCCTGAGGAAGAAAGCCAGCCCAGGGAGACACTGCAGTGGCCTGTGGAAGTCTCTCAAGAATTCCTAGAAAACTGGCCTGACCTGTGGTGGCGCAGTGGATAAAGCGTCGACCTGGAAATGCTGAGGTCGCCGGTTCGAAACCCTGGGCTTGCCTGGTCAAGGCACATATGGGAGTTGATGCTTCCAGCTCCTCCCCCCTTCTCTCTCTCTCTGTCTCTCTCTCCTCTCTCTCCCTCTCTGTCTCTTGCTCTCTCCTCTTTAAAAATGATTAAATAAAATAATAAAAAAAAAAAATTCCCAGAGCCAGTGGCTCCCGCACTGAGCTGGGGATGTGTGTGCATATGTACCAGTGACAGGCAGGCGTGGTGACACTGTCACCATCAGGAAATCACAAACAGCAGGATTGTTTTCAAGGTGAAACAGGGGTTCCACATCCATCTAAAAGCAAACAGAGCCTAAAGGGAAATCGCACATGAGTGCCAACATGCACAGACCTATACGAGCGCATGAGGCCCGGAAACACAGATGCATACAACATGGACACACAGGGCCCAGATGCACATGCCTGCAGAGTGGACATATTCACATGCTTCTACACCTGCACAGTCCCCCAGACACACACCGTGGCTCAACCCTTTAAGTGCCCTTAGACTTTGGTATTAGGGACAGAGAGTGTGGACCCTTCAAGTTAAAAGTCCCCCATGTTAGGGACTCCCTTGCTAGGCACCCCTGCAGGAGGATTTCCCTTTGATGGTCTCAGAACTAATAGGTTCATTTCCACAGCTGTTTCTTAATCACTTTCTACCCAGAAGCTCTTAGATGGAGTGCTCCAGGCAGAAGATGAAGAATATAGACCTTAGAGAGTGCAACATCTCTGAGAGACAGCAGATGAGATGGCGCTAAGAGACACACAGGCAAAGAGATGAAGTATAAGCTTCCTGGGGGTCAAGTCTGCTTCTGAACTGTTGGATCCCCAGAGCCCAGCTAGGTGGGAGCACGCGGCTGTGCTCCATACATGCTTACTCGGTGAATTAATGCAGCGCTACTTCAGGCCGACCTTACATGGTCTCTGTCTTGCCTCCCTACTGCCCAGAGTATCAAGCCCATGTTCCTTACAGTCCCGTCTACAACGCCCTTCCTAACCCAGCCAGAACCCGTCTTCCCACCTCATGTCCCTCCTACCTCCTGCATGCTTGCCCCTCACTCACTGACCTCCTTCCCATTCCTCCTGGTCTCCAGGCCCTTCCGGGTTTCAGAGGCTTGGTGCCAACTCTCCCTCTGCCAGAATACCCACTGCTTTCTCCTCTGTCTGTGGGACTCTTTCTTACCCCTCTAGATGTACACCAAATATCCCCTCCCTTTCTGCAGCTTTTGTCCATCTTCCTCTCCCCACCACACCCCTCCCAGGCAGAGTCCCTACAGCCTCCAAAGGGCCTTTCCTTCTTCCCTGCCTGGCTGTCTCCCAGGGTGAGCAGCTCCGGCGGGAATCCCCGTCTCACTTGTCCCAAAGCTTGGTACCCAGTAAGTGACACTAGTAAGAGATTCAGCAAGGTGGGTACCATTGCTCCAGGGCTTGGATCCTTGGCTTTATTGAGTCCCTTAGCTTGTCCCCACCCCTTCTGGATAGGAACATAAGAAGCAGTGATGTCAAGTATAAAAACCAGACTGGAGATAGAAGCAAATTTGGGCCCAGATTATACCACACCTGTGCCAAGGACTGCTGCAATCATGTGTGCCCTCCCCCAGGACCCTCTGAGTATGTAATTCCCTTCTCTCCACGCCCTTGCCCCGGGCATGTGGCTCCTATGGTCTCCTGTCCCCCTTAACCTTCCCAAAGCTCTCTTCTTAGGAGGCCCCTGGTTATAAAACATTGTTAAAGACACATCTCTCCCGGGTTAGACATTCTGACTCCCCGACACACAAGATGCTGCTCTGCCGCTGAGCTGGAGAAGCGGGAGCAGCTGTGCAGGGCCAGCGGAGGCGGGAGCTGTGGGCCCGGCCTGCTCCCTGGGTGGGGGGCCCACATTGATTAATCCTGCTTGTCCTACTCAGCAAAATAAACATATAAAATGAGATGATTTAAAATATTTTTTCTTTATTGATTGATCTATATTTCTAAAAGGTCAGAGTCAATTCTTTTCGCCCTGGTCAGAAATCTGGAATGAGTGAAGGACTTGAAAGGCGGAAGTGAATTCAGCTGTAGAAACACCTGAGTACCTTTTCCTGCCGGGCGTGGTGGTAGGCTCTGCCCAGAGGCGGGTGGGGGAGCGTGGTGGTAGGCTCTGCCCAGAGGCGGGTGGGGGAGCGTGGTGGTAGGCTCTGCCCAGAGGCGGGTGGGGGAGCGTGGTGGTAGGCTCTGCCCAGAGGCGGGTGGGGGAGCGTGGTGGTAGGCTCTGCCCAGAGGTGGGTGGGGGAGCGTGGTGGTAGGCTCTGCACGGAGGCGGGTGGGGGAGCGTGGTGGTAGGCTCTGCCCGGAGGTGGGTGGGGGAGCGTGGTGGTAGGCTCTGCACAGAGGTGGGTGGGGGAGCGTGGTGGTAGGCTCTGCCCAGAGGTGGGTGGGGGAGCGTGGTGGTAGGCTCTGCCCAGAGGTGGGTGGGGGAGCATGGTGGTAGGCTCTGCACGGAGGCGGGTGAGGGATGCCTGCCGGCCCTCCAGGAGCTCCCCTGGGCGTGGAAAAGCAGAGCTCAGTTGTTCCCACTCAGATTCAACAGCCTTCAAAATGCCTGGGGATGTCACAGAAATCATCCCACTTCCTTATCAAAGTCACCCCGAACAGGTATTTACTTGCTGTTTCACAGATGAGAAAGCTGAGGCTCAAACAGTTAAATGATTTGTCCAGGGTTAAGCAGCCTTGGGTAGACTGGGATTTGAACTCAGGTCTATGTAGCTCCCAACATTGATGGTCTTGCTGCCATAGCAAACTGAATCCAACAAATATAAAAAAGGTTATACACCACAATCAAATGGGGTTTTCCCCAGGAAAACAGGTGGGTTTAACATATTAAAACCAATTAATGTAACGCTCCATATTGACAGGATAAAGGAGAAAAACCTCACAATCCTGTCAATAGACACAGAAAAGCATTTGATAAAATCCAACACCCTTTCGTGACAAAAACACTCAACAAACTATGAGTGCAGGAAATCCTAAACCTGATAAAGGGCATCTTTGAAAAACCCGCAGCTAACATTGCAGTTCACAGTGAAAGACTAAAGGCTTTCCCCCTAAGATTAGAAGTACAGTGATGCCTCAGTTTTCGCCGATAATCAGTCTGAAAACAACCAGTGAAATCCGAAACTGATGAAAACTGAGGCAATTATTTCCATTCGAATCAATGTAAATCCAATTAATTTGTTCTAAACACTCCAAAAGACATACCAAAAACACATTTTATAGAGAATAATGTAGTGTTTAATACTAAAAACAATAAAAAATTAATATAAGATGAACATAAAAGACTAATGTAAAGAATAAATGGAAACTTTCTTTGGCCCCATGATGGAGCTTAAAGGAAAGGGTTAACTTATTAGCAAGGAAAATATTTAACAGGGACAATGAGACTTGAGCACATGTGATTTTTATCTTACGTGCATTACGTACATTTTGAAACTGAAAAACGCAAAATAAACACATTATACCAAATACTGTATACACCGTATTCACTTGCATGTAAGCGTAGTATTAGCACTTGCAATCAATAAAGAAAGCACAAAAACACTGGAAAGTAATGGAATTGTTTGGCTGGATGTGTGGGGCGATGCTCACACAACAAGAAACAACGCCACACTGAGCAGGAGAACACGTGGGTTGCCCTTTGTTGTCACAGAATTAGCAGCGAGGTCACATGGGCACACCAATGAAATCCAAGGCAACTGATGAAAACTGAGACAAAATTTTCGCAGAAAAAAGTGATGAAAACTGAAACCGACAATAACCAAAGTCAATGAAACCCGAGGTATTACTGTAATCTGCTTTCACCACATCTATTTGATGTTGTACTGGAGGTTCTACCCAGGGAAATTAGAGAAGAAAAAGGGGGGAGGAAGGAGCATCCAGATTACAAAAGAGTAAAAACTAAAACTATCTCTACTCATAGATGACAAGATCTTGTCTATAGAAAAATCCTAATGAATCCACCAAAAACTACTAAAATAAGCCAGTTGAGCAAAGGTTGCAGAATACTATATCAACATACAAAAAGTAAGTTGTTTTCCATGTACTAGCAAGGAGTAATCCAAAAATGAAATTATGAAAACAATTCTACTGACAATAGCATAAAAAAGAATAAAATATTTAGAAATAAATTAGAAAAAGAAGTAGCAAACTTATTTACATGTGCAAGACTTCTTTATATGTTATATGCATTATATTGACTATTATAAAACACTATATAAAGAGAAAGACATCCCTTGTTTATGAATTGGAAGACAATATTGTTTGGATGGCAATACTCCCAAATTGATTTACAGATTCAATGCATTCTCAATAAAAAAAATCCCAACTGGAGTTTTTTATTCAGAAATTGATAAGTGGATTCTAAAATTCATATACAAATATAATAGACTCGGAATATCCAAAACAATCTCAAAAAAAAAAAAAAGAACAAAGTTGGAAGACCCATACTTCCCAATTTTAAAACTTACTATGAAGCTACAGTAATAAAGACAGTGTGATACTGGCATCAGGAGAGACATAGAGATGAATAGGATAGAAACAAAGAGTACCAGGACTATTTAGTGGGGAAAGAATAGCCTTTTCAACAAATAGTGTAGAGACAACTGGATATACACATGCAAAGGAATGATGTTGGCCCTTTCCTCAAACAAGATACAAAGATTAATTTAAACTGAATCATAAATTTGCATGTAACAACTGATACTATAAAACTCTTAGAAGAAAACATAGGAATAAGTCTTCATGACTTTGAATTCAGCAATGGTCTCTTAGATGTGATACCTAAAGCACAAATAACAAAAGAAATGAGTAGATAAATTGGACTTTATTAAAATAAAAAGCTTTTATGCTTCAAAGAACATTATCATGACATGAAAAGACTTCATAGAATGGGAGAAAATATTTGCAAATTATATATCAATCAAGTGACTTGTGTCATAGATGATACTATATATCATATATGTCTCTCATATATATACACACACCTACACACACACACACATATATATATATATATGGAAAGAGGGAGAGAGAGAGAGAGAGAGAAAGAGAGAGGTAGAGAGGGAGAGAACTCATAACTTAAAAACAACAAAAAACCCAATTAAGAATGGGCAAAGGCCTGACCAGGCAGTGGCGCAGTGGCTAGACAGTCGGACTGGGACATGGAGGACCCGGGTTCAAAACCCCGAGGTCGCCAGCTTGAGCACAGGCTCATCTGGTTTGAGCAAAGCTCACCAGCTTGAGCCCAAGGTTGCTGGCTTGAGTAAGGGTCTGCTCTGTAGCCCCCGGTCGAGACACATATGAGAAATCAATCAATGAACAAGTAGGGTGCTGCAATGAAGAATTGATGCTTCTCATCTCTCTCCCTTCCTGTCTGTCTGTCCCTATCTGTTCCTCTCTCACACAAAAAACAAACAAATAAAACCAAAAAAAAAAAAACCAGACAAAAAGAAATGGGCAAAGGATTTGAACAGATATTTCTTCATAGGAAAAATAACAATAGGCAATAAGCACATGTAACGATGCTAGAGGTCATTAGTCATTAGGGAAATGCAAATAAAACCACCTCAATGCCACAAAGATGGTTAAAATAAGAGACAATAAAATATGTTGGAAATGTGAAAAAATTTAGAAACTTCATGTATTGGTGGCGGGACTGTAAAATGGTGCAGCCACTTTTGAAATCAGATGGGGCGGTTCCTGAAAATGTTAATCATAGTGTTATCATATGACCTAGCAATATCACTCCTAGGTATATACTCAAAGACGCCAAATATATCCCACAAATGTTCATAGCAGCATTATTCATATTTGCCAAAAAGTATAAGTAACCCTAATATCTATCAACTGATAAACAAAATGTGTTGTGTGTGTGTGTATGAGTCAGACATAAAAAGGACTGAAGTATTTGTACATACCACATCATGAATAAATCTTGATAACATTATGCTAAGTGCAAGAAATCAGACAGAGAGGCAACATAGGATATGATTCTATTTATATAAAATGTCCAGAAGAGACAAATCTGTAGAGAGAGAAGGGAGATGAGCGGCTGCTAGGGGCCGGGGAGTGTCGGGAGTGAGGAGTGACTGCTAATGAGTATAGGGTTCCATTCTGGGGTAACAAAGTGCTCTAAACTTAGATAGTGGCGATGGTGGCACAACTCTGTGCACATATGAAAAATACACTGAATTGTATAATTTTACAAAGGGTGAATTTTATGACATGTGAATTCTATCTCAACAATGCTGTTACGAAAAACACGCAAGAAAGAGACCATAGGGAACGTGGAAAAATGGAAACAGCTGACGTGCTACAAGTGGTGCAATGGAAGTTGATTTTATTTTTTCCCGTTCCTGTCTGTGAAATAAAACCTGAAAAGAAGAGAAGGAGAGCATGGAAGATGATCCACAGCTTTGGAGTCCGGGGCTCTGGGGTGGTCATGCCTTCCTCAGCCAGTGAATCACTGTGCTCTGGAGTAGGCGACTTCACCACTCTGGGCCTTGATTTCCTTTTTTCAGGAGTGGGAATACCATCAACCTCAGAGGGCAGCAGGGGGGCAGCATGAGGCCTTACATACACAGATCCCCATAGTGCTGGCTTCCTCTTGTCCTCTATTTATTCAAATAATGATGGAGCATCTGTGACATACTCGGGATATAGAGGAATCAAGATTGGACGTTGTTCTTAAAAATCTTGGAGTTCAATGAAAAAGACAGACACATAAATTACTAAAACAAGTTCATTAGGAAGGCTCAGAGTAAAGACATCCACAAACAGCTTGTTGAACAAGCCACTGTACTTGTTTTGAGAGTTATTGGCGTTTTGGGGAACTTGCATTGAGAACTATTGGGGAAGGGGCCAGGCCAAGAAGTGAAAACTCACAGAAGAAAGAATCCATCGCCCCAGATCCCATGTGTGTTCTACGGCATGCGCTGAAGTGTATGACCACAGGCTGTCCTTGGGGAGTGCCAGCAAGGAAGGGACTATCACCTTACTCTGTAGGTGAGAGAACTGAGTCGTAGAGGGTTAAGAGAGAGTTCTGTTTCCATTAAAGCCAGCTCATGGGACAGGACCCTTCTCACTCTGTCAGCTGCCTCCCACAAGGAAGGAAAATGGGGTGAAGGGTAAAGAATTAGAAAAGGAGCAGGAGTTTTCTCCAAGTCGGGGCTGCTTGGAGGTCCTGAGTAGATAACCTCTCCCCCCATGGGCTCCAGAGAGAAAGCATGCCAAACGAAGAACCTAGAACTTACTCAGCCCTGGATGGTCCAATGGAGGGTTTAATGCATTACTTGGTACATGTTCTGGAGGACATTCATGTCTCCACTGATCTCATTAAGTAATGTTTTGGGGGTGGGGATGCAAAATAGGGTATCATTTATATAGTGCCTACTGCGTACAGGGCATTATACAAGGCACTTCCCCACCAGCAGGCACTTGCTGCATCACAGTGGCCATTTTCTACACTAAAACTGAGGTAACACTGAGGACCAGAGAGGTCAAGTGCTCTGACAAGGTCACACAGAAAATCTGTATTAGAGAGAGGAGTGAGGACTGAAATCAGCCTCTCTTTCATCTTACCACGGGGATTCTAAATTAGTCTCTGTGCAAAGAGGTCACAGTCTCAAGGGCAGAGGATGGATTCAATCAATTGATTAAAAAGAACTCAGAAGCCTCTCAGCATCAAAAAGGCTGTGGATCTGTCTTCTATTTACACAACACTAAAAAAAATCACCAGCTCCCTTCTCAAGGGTGAGAGGGTGGGACGCTAGTATTATTGTTCCACCCCTAAATCACAGAATAGGAGCCTCAGCAGGTGTCTTTAACAACAACCAAACTGACCGTTGGTTTGGATGCAATTGACTTCCAGCTAAAAGCAAACCTTCCTTTACCAAATGCATCTTCCTTGAAGAACATGGAGACAGAACAGAGCACAAGCATTTGGCACAGAGGCCCAGGTGGGTCCGCCAAAGATGTTGCCAAACTTATGGCAGCTGGCCAGGTAGTCTGACTGAAGCCTCATTCATCAAGAGGCATAAAAAAATCCATTAGCTGGCTCCAGTGTCAGCCCTTTCCCCCAGACTCTAATAGTACGTTTGTGTCCCCAAAGGCTCTTCACCATTGGAACATCTCTAGAATCAAATGAATTGGGAAGCTTGTAGGCCCAAGGGCCAGGCTGCACCCAGCACTCGGCCATCATCCTGTCCAAGGACAAAAGAAGGGTTTCCATCCCGCCCAGTGGGGTAGGGGGCTTCCCAACACTCTGCAGTAATTCATAATGACCTATGGGACTAACAACTGAAGTTTGTAGAGTTCTCAGCCAGGGAAGACTGAATAAGTAGAATGTGGAGTCTTTAAGAAATCACCCCAATAAGTATCTCGAAAGTATAGAAGAAATAACATAGACTTTGGGAGTTATAGGACCTAAGATAAAGCCAGGACCTATCTCTTGAAAGATAGCTCATCTTCAGAAAGCATCATAAGCTACCCAAGCTCCCAAGTCTTCCCTGGCTAACCATGGATGTCATTTATTATTGTTATGAAAGCCAGAGGCTAATCAGATGGACAGCTGTGGCAGGTGATGGGTGATGTGAAACTGGGTGAAGAGGGGCTGTCGGAGAGGGGCTGATGTTGAAATGATAAGAATGGATGAGATGGTTAAAAGCAGGGGAAGGCAAAGAATCACAGGGAAAACTGTGTTTAGTAGGGTAAAGGGAAAACAATTCTGAGCCCAAATGGACTGTAGTCAGAGGGGATAATAAGAAAAAATATAAGAAAATCACATTTTCCACTAGACAGGGAAATTGTCTAAGATTTGCCAACTGCTCAGTCTTGAAAGAGCAATCACAACACTGGAGACTTGTTCTTACACCACCGATCGTGTCTCCTGCAGATGTAGAGACCAAACGGAGCACCTGGCTTCCTTCTCACGTGCCAATTCCAGCTGACTGAGAATGGTTATCTGGAGCACTGCATTGGAAAAATAATTCTGAGACCTCACCAGAACCCAGTGCTAATGGGGCTTGTTTCACTCAGTGATGTCTGCAGGGAGGTGTAAGAGCAGACAGGCAGCCTGCTTTCCATGTGCCGTGGGTGCTGGGATGTGCTGTCCAAAGAAGCCCTCTGGCACCCATGCACCCATTTCTTCATCTGCGGGGACTGTTGGCATTGCTACTGACAGTTCTCAGTTGAGTCCTCCTCCAGGAATGGCCCTCAGCCCAAGAGAGCTGCCTTCCCCGGGGGCAGTCCACAGTTGTTGCTGCACAGGGCCGAGAGGTCAGCTGCCTTTCACTCGAGGCGGGATTATCGGAAGGGCCATCCCAACTCCAGAGCTCCCTTTGAGACGAACTGATGCCTTGGTTGTGACTGCATTGCAGCCCAAGTCCTCCACTGATCTGATTTTACTTCCCTTACTCCTTTATAGGTGTCGATTCTGAGCGCAAGCCCAGTGAACTATCTGCACAGAGATCCCTGTCCTGGAGTCTGGCCTCCATAACATAACCTAATACATCATATATTTGCCAGTCCTGCACAAGCTATACTGCTCTATGCCTGGCGATAGCTCCTCATCTGTTTATTTACTCCTCAATAAAGACTTGACCTTAGCCCTTAAGAACAACATATGATCCATTAGCTTTCCCTTTTTCCCTTGTTTGCTAGGAAACTCAAGTTCTCAATCCTTTCTTCTCTTGTCTATGTAGAGGCAAATTTCTGCTTAAGGGTTGGAGGTTCTCTAATATAAAAAAAAAAAGATGGATTGACTCTATTCTTCTCATTTTCAGTCATTCCTCCTAACCTCTAGTCCCAGAAGAGATAGCACTTGTTCCTAACTCACTTTTTGAAGTTGTTAAGGATGGAAGCTGTCACCAGGAGACGGAACAATGCTGATGCTTTGTTATGTGTCTATAAAATAATACATTTTATTATTATTTTATAGACACAGCAACTCTTTAAAGTTATTCATTTTGAAAAAAGGTACAAAGAGGCTAAATGAGTTTCCAACTACTTGCAGAACCTAGACCAGAATCTGAGGTTCTTGACTCCTAATCCTATAGATTCTGGCCACACATGCAGACTACTTAGTTGTTGTCTGCCGCTCACTTGGGGTCAATGTACATTTTCTAGAGAACACTGAAACACTGGAATTAGCTTAGGAGACACACCCCCTTACATTTCACTGTTTCACTTTGGTGAATCCTGGGAACTGTTCACATCCCAAACCAAGCATTGAAGAGCATCATGGAATCTACTAGATGATCTAACATTCTAATGCCAGAATCCCACTACAGCCCTGACAAGTGGCCATCCTGTCCCTGTTTGAGCCACTTCCTGATGCGGAGTTCACTGCCTCGCAAGGGCTGCTCATTCTTTTGTCTCTTCATCTGTACAATCGGCACAATATTGAAAAGGGAGAGCTGCAACGTTTAAATTAGATAATGCATGCAAAGTACACAATGAAACACCCAGTGAAAGTACTCAGAGAACACAAAGAATTTTTCTATTTCTGTTAGACACAGAACAAGAGGAGAAGAGAATTAGCTTGTAGGAAGAAACCCCTCAGCCCAAGATACATTACTTGGAAATTAGTCCCGATGCAGCCTCGAGAAAGAGCTAGAGAAGTACTGAGGTGTGGAGTGTGGATTCTGTAGCCAGACCACCTGTATTTGAGTCCAGCCTCTGCCATTGAGCTGTGTGACCTTGGAAAAGTCACTCTGGGCCTCAATTTCCTCAGCGTAAGATGAGGAGAAAATAATTACCTACCTAGGGCTTGTAATATAAATGCTTAAAATTCTTGCAGGCACATGGTACAAGTTAGTTGTCATTTTTGTCATCATTCCCATCTTATGAACAAGAAAACTGAGGCCAGAAAATTGAGCAATTTTCCCAAGGTCCAACAGCGCATGAGAAGCAGAGCCTGCCTATTAATCCTGGTCTGCATGAGTTCCAAGTGCATACACTTTCCTTTGTATGACTTCTGCCATTGCTTTTGCCTTTTTTTTTTTTTTTTAAGAAAGAGGGAAGAAAAAAAGAAAAACCCATAGGAATTCTGCCAAAGAAGCTGGTACCTCCTGCTCATTTGAGAGCAGTTTGCTCACAAAGGCACAGCTTGGTGAATCTGGGAGTCATGTCTACAGGAAGGCAATGAAGCATGCTACCTGCCTGGGAAGGAGACATGCCAGGGGATGCGACAGAAAACACCAGCTTTGCTCCCAGGTCTGCCACCGCAGCAAAACCAGGGCTTCTGTTCTGGTGACAGTGAGAAGACTAGACAAATCACCAAGCCCCATTCAGCCACGTGGGCTGGTGACATTCGGGTGCCTCTGCAGCCCTAGGCTGGGTGACGAAGCTCAGCCAGCACTTCTCAAAGCAGCAGAACTGCTGTAGTTCGGTGCAGCAGCCTGTGCAGGCTGCTCACTGGGTGGTGGGCCTGAGCTTACCTGCAGGTGGCCTGGGCCTGTGGCTTCTGGCTCTGCACAAAAAAAGGCCTGCAAGCAGTAGTAAAATTCAAAAAAATTTTTTTTGTATTTTTCTGAAGCTGGAAACAGGGAGGCAGTCAGACAGACTCCTGCATGCGCCCGACTGGGATCCACCCGGCATGCCCACCAGGGGGTGATGCTCTGCCCATCTGGGGCATCGCTCTGCTGCAATGAGAGCCATTCTAGTGCCTGAGGCAGAGGCCACAGAGCCATCCTCAGCGCCCAGGCAAACTTTGCTCCGGTGGAGCCTTGCCTGCGGGAGGGGAAGAGAGAGACAGAGAGGAAGGAGAGGGGGAGGGGTGGAGAAGCAGATGGGCACTTCTCCTGTGTGCCCTGGCCGGGAATCGAATCTGGGACTCCTGCACGCCAGGCCGACGCTCTAACACTGAGCCAACCGGTCAGGGCCAATTCAAAATATTTAACACTTGATATGGCACAGGTCACAACCAATCAGAACAGACACATGGCCAAAGAGAACCGATGTTGGCTTACAGCACAAGCAAGGGAGTTATGCCCCAGCCAAACATCAGTCTCGGCAACAAGGAAGCCCAATGTGTAAACAAGAAGGAGAGCAGCAAGGTGGGGACCCAAGAGCCAAGAGAGAACTGTCTGCCGGTTGCCAAAAGAAGTCCCAGAGGGAATTCCACTAAACCTCCAGGGCTCCATAGAGCATAGTTTAAAAACCATTGCTGATTGGATAAAGAAGATGTGGTATATATATACAATAGATTACTATTCAGCCATAAGAAATGATGACACATTGCCATTTATGACAACATGGATGGACCTTGAGAACATTATACTGAGTGAAATAAGTAAATCAGAAGAAGCTAAGAACTGTATGATTTCACACATAGGTGGGAGATAAAACTGAGACTCATGGACATAGATAAAAGTGAAGTGGTTACAGGGGGAGGGGGTTAGGGAGTAGAGTAAAGAGAGACAAAGATACGACGAGAAAAAATGATTTGATTTTGGGTAATGGGCACAGAACGCAATCAACAGTTCATATGCTATAGAAATGTTTACCTGAAACCTATGTACTCTTATTGATCAATGTTACCCATTAAATTTAATTTATAATGAAAAAATCTTCAAAAAAAAACCTTCATTGCTGTGAGGGAAAGTATAAGTGCTTTCAAGGTCTGGCTTTGAGGCTGTGGACTGCTGTGCCCTTCAGGGTGTACAGCACCAGCCTCTAGAAGAGCAAAGCCCCAAAGTCATGCTCAGGAATGTTCGAACTGGTATGTCATCAGCTGTCATTCTGCGTACTTTTCCATTGGGTAAGGAGTGTTCACTGGTGGTCTGCTAAAGCAGTAGTTTCTGTTCCAGCATTGAGGTGAAGGCACCAGCACTCCCCACTGGAGTCCCCGAGACGTGGAACCAAGCCTGGATCCCTGTAGAGTGAGCCCCACCCAGCTCATTCGGAAGGCAGTTGTCAGAATCCTAGTCCTGCTCTGGCAGCCCCCAGAGCCATTGTAAGACCCTCTCTTTCCCTGTTCAAATCTGCCTCCCTGTTGCTTTACTTTCACTACAAGTACATGCTCCTGCTACCCTTCAGACAGAGTCACAAGGAGTTGGTGATTTTGTGGCAATGAAGCTGGAGTACCGTTTCCTCGTCTTGCATGAGATGAAGCACCGCATGATGCAACAAGTCACTGGACCATGGGTCTTGTGGGAGGTGCTGAAAGGAAAGGCCTTCCCCTGCCTGGCTCACTCACCCATGAGTCTGTGGGAGCATACTTGCCATGTCCGGGGAGTTCTCCCAGAAAACACACTTTAGCGCTACCCCACCGTTATCATGGAGCTCAAAAAGCTGTCCCTCCTGATGTTGACTTTGCTCCCTCTTATGTCATACAAATCAGGTCTCCTCTCGGGGAAGGATTCCCTTTTTGTTCATTCTATTGGTGACTCCTCATACTGTCTTTCATGCATCATTATGGCCTCCTAGCCTTCTCCAGCTACTCTTTCTAGATGGAAACCTCATACAGTCCTGGATAAGTAGGCACTGGGTTTGAACAACAGCTTCACAGGAAGCCACTGGAGGAGCGTGGGCATTGGTGTTGCTATTGACATCGGGGTGGCCATGTCTCTGGGCGAGGCAGGACACTGCAGTTGAATACCAAACTCTCGTATCAGACATCTAGGATTCGATTCCCAGTCTGTCACCAGCTGGGCAACCTGGAAAATTACTCAGAACTCTCTGAGCTTCTATTTTGGTTAGAGTAAAATGGTTACAATAGCATCTATGTTTCAGAATTTTAAAAATAATTAAAATAATACATATAAAGCACTTAGTGTTTTACCTGGTACATAGTCAGTGATCAGTAGTTAGCCATTATTAATATAGTGGTGGGCAAAAGTAGATTTACAGTTGTGAGTAGGTGAAACAGAGTTTATTCTTTGTGTGTGTGTGTGTGTGTGTGTGTGTGTGTGTGTGTGACAGAAACAGAGAGGGGGCAGATAGTGACAAACAGGCAGGAAGGGAGAGAGATGAGAAGCATCAATTCTTTGTTGGGGTACCTCAGTTGTTCATTGATTGCTTTATCATATGTGTCTTGACAGGGGGGATGCAGCAGAGTGAGTGACCCCTTGCTCAAGCCAGTGACCTTTGGCTTCAAGCCAGCAAACTTTGGGCTCAAGCCAGCGACCATGGGGTCATGTCTATGATCCCATGCTCAAGCCAATGACCCCACACTCAAGCTGGTGAGCCTGCACTCAAGCTGGATGAGCTGGTCCTCAAGCCAGTGACCTTGGGGTTTTTAACCTGGGTCCTCTGCATCCCAGTCCGATGCTCTATCCACTGTGCCACCACCTAGTCAGGCTAGTCTTATATCATTTATTTAATAATTACTGTATTATTTTTCACACAAACACCTGTAGACCTACTTTTGCCCACCCCTATGATGTTAATCATTCAAACATATATTGATCAGTTGCTATGAACTCTGTACCCTGCTGCTGACTGGGGCTTCCAGTTCCTGCCCTTAAGAACCTCACTGTCCAGTGGGAGAGGACCACAGGAGAACCAACAATTAGGATGCCAAACGGTAACTGTTTTAATAATGATTACCTTTAAAAGAACTGTTGCAAATAGTAAGAATCTTTTTTTTTTTTTTTTTTTTGGTAGCCATAGTGTATTACATGCTTTACAGAGGTAAAGAGAATAAGCTTTCTAGTCCAAACAGATGCAAATCCAGGCATTTTCACTGAATATTTACATACTCTGGGGCATAAACTATTTGAAACTTAGCTATCTTACCTGGAAAATGGATATGAAAAGTAGAAAAAATATATTCCTAAAATGTTAGATCCATGGTGCTTTGAATTAAAAATGTCTTTTAATGCAGTGACTAAGGTTGTTCGGAGAACTGATGCTGGTGGCTATTGTCCCCAGCCCTCTGTCTGAGGGTCTCAGGGTCAAGGCAGCATGACCACCTGAGATGTGCAGCAGGAATGTAATGTTTACTGACTTATCTGGTTTGTCGTCAGTTCTGAGCCAATAACTGGAGCCACGGGGACTAGAGGCTGGCCACTCCACTGGAGTGGCCAGATCCAGGGAGAATGTTCCAAATAGGACAGGTACTCCAGAACCAAGGCACAGAGAAAGTGAGTTGGTTGGTGCAGTAAGAGGCCCAGCTAGGACTTAAACGCAGACCTTAATAGACAAGCTATGAGAATCACACCTGGGCAATCTGCTGCCTAGAGCCAGCAGCTTCTATGTAGACCACAAACGCTGGCTGTCCCCTCCTGCACACTCAGCCCTTGCCGGGGACCCCTGTGCTGGGATGAATAGGGATGATGGAGGCAGAACTGCACACCTCACAGAGTGCATTACCTCTGAGAAGGAGCCATGCAAATCACAACACACCAGCCCCAGAACTGAGCCAGTGCACAGAGAAGAACAGAACTGTACAGACCCAGACCTGTTTACATGAGTGAACATCTGTGTAGCACGGCCCAATTGCTAAGCCTGTTGCTAAGCCTGCCTGGCTTCCTGTCACAGAGCACCTCGTGCTCGGCTCGAGAAAGATAATCGCTCTGGGAACCGGCTTCCTTAGGAGGCCTGGCAGAACGCTTTCAGTCTCGAGTGAGCCTACCTTTCAGCAGAGCTTCTCCTCCTCCTGCGTCAAACAAGGGGAAACCCAATCCATAAAGGAAAGGGTTTGCACACACACAGTCCTGCTGGGCGTCAGTAGCTGTAAGTGACCCTCAGGGAAAGGAAGGAGCCCCGGATCTCTCAGCTCTGAACAAAGACCCTAAAGTTTCCTGCTGGGACAACCAGAGACACAGGACACTTGGATTCCAGCACACTCGCAGCTATCATCTGTCAGGCCTGACACCAGCCCTGTCTGCGGCCAGGTCCAAGCAGGGAGATCAGACGAGCACCGCGTCGGGCAGGGGCCGGGGCCGGGGCCGGGGCAGGGCGGGGAGGGCGGAAAGGGGGAGAGCTGTGGAGAGGCCCATGCAAATAGGGGGAGTTTTTTATCTGACCCCAAAGAGCAGGGCAAGGGAGAGCCGTGTGATCCAAGCCGGGATGAAAGAATGGCTGGCTTCCCTTTATAATCAAAGAGTTTAATGATGCTTATTAAAAGCCCATTTCTGGGTCCTGTTGAAAAATTACACCAGTAAGTGTTTTCTTTTTTCATAAGAATTGCTTCCTAGAGATTAAACGTACACACACACACCCCACACACACACATTCCCCACAAATCCCACACATCCCATACATCAGACACGGAGGTACATCTTCATCATCATGGATGGCCGCAATTCAGGACATACACACAGACTGCAAAACAGAAAAACCAGGCCCCGTCCGTCCCTGAGGTGGTTCAGCACCCTTTGAAGTTCCAGACTGTGAGAGAGCCCCAGAGCTTCCTGCTCAAGCAGTTATCATCCCTGCAAACAAACAGCACAGCCTCTAATCCAAATCACTCTCCACGTCTCGCCTGAGGCCAGGCAACTCCACACCAGCAGAAGCTCCCAGGGTCATTAAGCTTTGGTGGAACACAACAGTTCAGTAGGGTCACTGCAAAATGGCAGATTCTCTCTGATATGCTGAATCCCAGCCCCTGAGGTGGTGGCGCTGGGTTGGGCCCCGGCCTGGACCCGGGGTGTTTTTCCTCTGATTATCAGCTTACCAGGTGCCCAAGGCTGCCTTCACTCTCAGTCAGAGAAGGCACTGCTTTCTGGAATAATTCACCAGACACAGGAAAGTACCCCTTGCAGAAAAGAATTCCTTCACTAGCAAAGAGGCTGCACTGGTGCTGATCGCCCCAACATTTACTCAACTGCTACGGGGCAGAGTACGGAAATGCCTGCTTAAATGCTCAAGCCATCAGGTGAAACAGTTGCTGTTATCGGAAGCAAATGCTTTGGAGCCAGTAAATCTGGATTTTCAAGGTCAACTCAAATCCTTATTTGCTATGTGGCCTTGGCCAACTCTCTAAGCCATAATTTTTTCCTCTGCAAAATGGCAATAACTTCCTTTCATCCTACGGAGGTTCGGGGAAGATCACAAAATGTCCTACAGATTCTAAACGCCAAAGCAGATGTTAGCAATTCTTATGATGAGACAATAATGAAATGGAAGAGCTCATCAACTGGGCTATGAGTGCCTCAAGGGCGAAGCTTGGGTTGTATTTATCTTGGTATCCCCCATGCCTGGTACAGAGTCTGGCACCAAATAGGTTGAAAGAAAAAATGAAAAATGAGTGGCTCCATGCGTTAAGTGGCTTGCTCAAGGTCATAGAGCCGCTTACAATGGGACTAGAACACAGATCTTCTGACCCCTTAGTCCAAGGCTCTCTGTTCTAGACACACAAAACAGTTGGGTCTATTGAAGGTTCAGTGACATCACACTAAGCACAGCGTGAGCCAGGTGTGAATAAGCTCTACCATTCTTATGGGAAGATCCGGTCTGGGCCAGGTAATGCCTAAGAGGCCTTCACAAACTCACCCGTTAATCGTTCCACCTTGACAGTGGGAACAAACAGAAACTGCAGTGTAAATAATACCAAAATGCCTCAAAAAAACTCATCTTACTTCCGACTTGAATTGCACAAATCAGAAAAGTCACCAGATTGAAACAATGTGCCTGCAGAGATTTGGAGACTAGACATATATCTCGTTTCAGGCTCACTTTCAGAATTATCACTTACCTACTGACCAAGTGTGGAAGAGATCACTAGCCCTCTCTGATTCTCAGTTTTCCCATCTGCAAAACAAGAAGACAATTACAATTAATCCCTGGAGACCACCGAACTGAAATACATCATAGGTTTTATACCTAATATTGGTTACCAGCTACTTATGATCACAGGTAAATGGGACAATTGCTAATAGGGACTGGTAGGGAATTATTTAAAAAATAAAGTGGGATAATCAAAAAGGAAGTGTGATGATTAATAGTGATGTGACAAACAGGGCACTAATGGTGCTCGACTCTCAATACAGAAAATTCAGCCTCCCAATCATGTTAGCACTTATTTTTATTTTTCATAGATGTCAAAATGCAAAACACCATTAACTACTTGGAGAAAGAGAGCAAAGAAAAATGCCACTAACTCTACATACTCACTTCTAACATTTTGGTGTATTATTCCATTTTTTTCTTCCATACGCAGAGTTTACCGTTTTGCAGAGCAGGGGTGATGATCATGCACAATACTGAACAGCGCCATGCTGACCATGAGGCTGCTCACTGCCCCCATGACTACCCCGTGGGCTGCCTGCCCTATTAACGCATTCTCACCCCTATGCCTTTGCAGTTTCCCTAAGACTTTCCAGGCTTGTTGGTCAGGTCTCTGGCAGGCCCTGTGCACACCTGAGCCCAGTGAGGAACATGCTACTTCAGGAGCCTTTGCCCAATGGTGGGATTCAGATAATTTAACAACTGGTGCTCTGCCCTAATAACCATTTTAAGTATAAAAAAAAATGAGGTACTTAAAGGTAGTTTATTATTTCATGCATTTAATACTTAAATAAGAACAATAAAAGAGGTACATAAAACTAGGTTATGTTATAAGAAAGAATTTTAAAATATTAATGAAATAATATTAAATAGTATCTGACAAAATTAAAACTGTTAAGATATTTCCATATTGTTTCTTGATGGACGTCCTCACTTGCAATTTTTTTTACCTATGGATGGAATGAACATTACTATGGGCATTTAGAATACGCTATTGCGCAGATGAACGTTAAAAAAGAGTAAGAAATGTAAACTTGTGATTTCCACATTGGGTGGCTACCCAGGCGCCCATCTTAGAGCGAACTCTGATACAATTGCCATTTTAACAACTGGTTTGCTGAACTCAGCAAAAAATTAGGTATGGGTTCTGCCAAACCAGTGCGAACCGGCTGAATCCCACCACTGCCCTCGCCTGGGCTTTCCCCAGCAGGGGTTCAGTTATTTCCTCTGGAAAATAAGGAAACCAGACTGGCCAATCTGAGAGATCATTTTTAACTTTAAAAAAGAGGGCTAAGAGAAAGGGAAGGAAATTCATACATCTTGAATCCCTACTATGTGACAGCTACTGAGCTGATAATATCTGCAGACATTATCTCAGGATCTGCATAAACACCCTGGGAGACAGTACTATGAGAAGCCTGACACTCATGAGTTCCAGAGACCCACCCAACGCCTGCTGAGAGGTCATTGTGGAAGCATTTTTACAACCTTTTTTTTTTTTACAGAGACAGAGAGAGAGTCAGAGAGAGGGACAGATAAGGACAAACAGGAATGGAGAGAGATGAGAAGCATCAATCATTAGTTTTTCGTTGTGACACCTTAGTTGTTCATTGATTGCTTTCTCATATGTGCCTTGACTGTGAGGCTACAGCAGACCGAGTAACCCCTTACTTGAGCCAGCGACCTTGGATCCAAGCTGGTGAGCTTTGCTCAAATCAGATGAGCCCACACTCAAACTGGCGACCTCGGGGTCTCTCGAACCTGGGTCCTTCGCATCCCAGCCCAATGCGCCATCCACTGCGCCACCTCCTGGTTAGGCCATTTTCACAACTTTTGCTATATTGATGCCTTACCTCTACTATCATTTAATTTTCCAAATCAATTCACGTTTTTTTTCTTAACTTTACTTTTAACAGGTTTTTAAAAGAGTTTCTGCTATTTTTTTATTTCTTTTCTACTTCTCTCTATTGTTCAATTAAAGGCAACCTTTCAACTAAGATTGATTCTGTAATTTCAAAATTGTGGCTAACAAATTTAAAATAATTTTTAATCATGACTGTTCTAGAAACTATCCATGAAGTCATAGGTTTGGATGCTGATTATACACACATACATACATACATACATACATATGTATTTATATTTAATATTCACTAAAATAAATAACTTGAAATTTAAATGCTCATCCCTGTACACCCTGCTCCCAGTGGTGCCCTACTTTAACTTGGAAAGAGTGGTTTCAGGGCCCTCATTATGTGACAGCTGGACCTTAGAATTTAAATCTGTTCTATTTCAAAGTCAAGACAGCAAAATCACCTAACACTTACTATATATCAAGGAAGTCACCTGAGGTCGCACAGCTAATAACTGAAGGAACTGGGATGTGGCCCCATTTGCTCACTTCTGACCCTGTGCTCTGGGCGTGTGTATTCAGATTCCCTCTGACCTTCATCAGACCCCAAATTTGCAATTCTGTGGCATCAGGCCACCAATCAAGTTCTGTCTCCCAATCAAGGCAGGGTCATTTTGTTCTGTCAGGTCACCAGGTTTTCCATGAAGTAAGTAGATGGCATTAGCACCTATGTAAGTTCCCAAAAGGACACTTGGGTAAGAAGCCGCATAACTGCTAAAATCAAGTTTAGAAAATGTGAAGTGAATGTGATTCTTTATTCAAAGATCCAAGATAGTAACCAAGAAAATAGCAAGGGCTGATAACATAATATCCAGGAATGCATTGCCACTGCAAAGGAATACAGAATTCCAACTGAGCCAGGGGCTGTGGGAGAAGTGACTGCACCACACGCTGATCGATGCTGTTGTTGAGTGTCTTTCTAGAGCTCTAAGCTTCCATTTTCTGTCATCCGGTTTAAAATTAATTGGCATGCATTTTTTATGACCAGAAAACAAATACACAGAAAGGCCTGCAAAATTGGCTCAGGCTTCCCTGTGTCTTGCTGAATGTGAGCTACAAAACAGGGCAGAAACAAAAACCAAACATAACCCTGATCATTCATACTCTGTCCAGGGCCACCTCTTCTATGAAGGCTTCTTCACCAACATGAATCAGCATTTATCACTACCACCATTGGAAGCCATACAATCACACTTTAATTACAGGTTCTGTTATATTGCAGTTCTTGTCTTCTCTTCTTTTATAATATTATGTTTTAAACTTACTGAAGTATGTTAAATACAATAAAAATTCACCTACACTAACAGTATGATTTTTAGATATATTTCCTTCTATACCTTCTTGTATAAATAGCCCCCCCACACACACACAGATATTCACAAACATGAACATTCCAGATACTTTACAAAATGGAATCATGCTATACATACCAATGTTAGTATATTTTTAAATGGTTACATAGATGCACAATTAATCCCCTACTGACGGCTATATAGGTTGTTTCTAATTTTTCACTATTGCTAAAGATAACCTAGTATTTTTGTACATATATCTTTCTGTGGTTATTTGTCTATGTACTAGGACTACACAGCTTACCATTTTGAAAAATTATAACTACCTCTCACAAAAGACTGTATCACTTTCAATTTCTACCAGCCATATACGGACATGCCAATTCCTCATGCTCTCATTAATATGAGGCATGAGCAGGCTTCTTTTTTTTTTCTTCAACCTTTGCTGATGTGACAGGTAAATAAAGCCTAGATATTTGAACCTCCATGTTTTGAATATCAGTTGGACATCTTTTTCTATGTTCTGTAGCCATCTGCACTACTTCTTTGGAAACCTCAAGTTCACTGTCCTTTCTCCATTTCTTGGTTAGGAGTTAGTCTCTTTTTTGCTTGGTACACACAGTTTGCCATTTGTCTTTTGCCTTGATTACTACCTTCAGCTTTTTTCTAGCATGTTTAATCACAGTAAATGGCACCTCCAGATGTCAAATGTCTTGACATCTCCTGACATGTCAATACCCCTGGCTAATGAGTCACCATGTCCTACCCATCCCACTTCCTAAGTAGACCTTAATTCCGTTCATTCTGACCCCTCTCCACGGCCACAGCCACCACCATCTCTCTCCTGGACTGCTGCACACCCTATCTGGCCTCCCCATACCCTCCTTCTCCAATTTTCTCACCATCCAGAAGCCAGAGGAATTTTTAAAAAATGCACATTGGATTATCTCCCCAGTCTAAAATCCTGTAACAGCTTCAGATTCCATGGAAGATCAGCATCAAAGTCCAAAATGTGCCCCTGTGCCTTACAGGCTGTGTCTAGGACCCCGTTTTTGCACTACGTAGGTCTCTGAATCCATCTATGTCCGTTCAGACTCTGCACTGAGCCACATCAGCTTTCTTTCAGGTCCTCAGAAGAGTCACACTTCTTCCTAACCCCAGGTCCTAGGCAGTGTCATACCCTCTCCATGGAAAACTCTTTGCCCTCCTCTCTGCTGGCTAATCCAGCGTAATCAGCATCTCCTCAGAAGAGCCCAAGAGCCCCAGACTAAGTGAGCTGCACTCGTGGTTTGCTGGCATTTTTCTCCGTGGCGCTCCTCGCTACTGTGCCTACGCGCTGCTTGGCACAGTCTGCTTAGGAGCAGCATGCTGCAAACTGCATGCGGGCGGAACTGAGACTTTTCCAGCACTGCCCACTCAGAACTCAGCCTGGGACCCAGCACATAGTAGGTACTCAACAAAGATTCAATTAATTTCTTTCTTAAATTAAACCAATTTAAATAACCCAGCTATTTCAAGCTCCAAGCACTTAACTCTAGGTTTTATGAATAAATTAGTGAGTCATCACACAGAAAGCAGATAAGGGGAAAGACCAGGCCTGGCTCTAGGGGCACAGCCTCTAGTGTAATTAACCTGATCGTGCAGGATTAGCACATATCTTTCCATCTAAAAAATTCAAAGCTTCCTTTTCTTTGGACCTCCCTCTGTCTGGAATGTTCTTCTCCATCTAAACATTCAAGGAAGAGTGTTTGGGATACCTATTCAGGCTTGATAAGTCCTTGTTCTATGTGGTTAAGAAGCAACAGCTTTGGAATAAAAGGGTCTGGCCTTGACCCCCGGTTCTACTTCATCCCGGCGGGGTGGCCTTGCGCAGCACACTTAACCTCCCTCCGCCTCCATGTGGCCGCTGACACGTGGGGATAGTAAAAGCACCTACATCTGTGTTGCTGCAGTGCTTATGTGACTATCACCCAGCAAAGGCTTGATTAATGTGGGCAAATATTATTATCGCTGCTACTATTATAATTTCAGTTAATGTAGTACTTATAGTATGCTAGGTTCTGTCCTAATACTTTACAAATATTAACTCATTTAACTCTCATGAGCAATTCTGTAAAGTAGGGACTATTATTTTTCTCATATTATAGATGGAAACTGAGGCATAGAGAGGCTAATAAAATTGCCCAAAGTCACACAATAGATGGCAGAGACAGGATTTTGAACCAAGGCAGTCTACTCTAAACCACTAGATTATTAATCATAATAATTACTATCTAATGAATTACCATAATTCTCAGTTATTAATATTATTGAAACTATTAATATCATCAACATTAGTTATTATTAATAGTATTAATATTTATTAATAATAATACCCCTTTTTGTTAATGATGAGTCCCTGCTCAGTCATATAAGAGCCCAGGCAGCTAGGGTGATTGAACAGGGTTTGGGCCAGCAGGATGTTAGGAGCCAGCCTAGCCCACTGAGGTTCAAAAGAGTCATCTAGTTCAAGAACGAAGGCTTTCAGTAGGAAGTGGGACTGAGGCCCAGTGCTATGATCTGGGCTAATATGGTAGAAATGTAAGTGGGTAATGGGATGTCCTTGGTCAGCCCTGGTTCCTCTGTGGCTGACAAAGGGGATCTGAACCTTCAGGCTCCACCGTCGAGGAGAGTAGAGGTTCTGCTGGGCTTCCCACTCTCCCCAGAGGGATTCTAGGCCTGGGTGGTCAGCATCTGCCCGGGAAGGGTGCCAGAGCAGGGGTGGAGAAGGTCAGCACAGGGTCATACACTTTCAGGAAGTCTCTCCTGCCCTGCTCACGAGGTCCCAGGAGCTCTGGGCTCAGAGATGCTTCTTGAGCTGTAAGTATGTCTTTCTGATGTGGACACTGTTGATCCAAGCTGTCTGGTCATATTGGCACCAGATGTCTAAATGAGGGGGAGCTCTCCCTGGGCACCATGGTCTATAATTCCCAGCTTGTTCGTTGTCAGCGGGTAGATTTTTTTTTTCTTCCTGGAATTCTGCAGCTGATTAAGTCCTCAAAACTTGCTCACTTTACCTTTCTTCCAGGTATTTCAGAATCAAAGATTTTTCCCTTCTTATTCATTCCTTCTTGGTCAGATTTACAGCTAGTGCTCGACTTACGATCACGACTGGTTCCAACAGACCAGTCATAACACGATTTGGTCATAAGTTGAGTAGGCTATATGTACAGTACTGTGAAATGATGTTATAAAAATCTTTGTCATATTTTATCATAATTTTCTTTCATTATTGTTATATATCATAATTTTCTTTGTTCATTTTATGCCATTTGTATCATCTCTACACCATTTTGTTTCTTATTTTACATTCATCAGGTTTAAGTAAAACACTGCATTACCAGTACAACTGGTTTAATATTTGTAAAGACAATTTCCTCTTGGTAGACATCTTGGGAGGGGTTTGAATGAAAAATACCCAAGACACAAAACACGAATTGCTGTACTGAGTCTGGGATAACAGTTGAAATGGTGCACGCGGAGATGGTAGGGCTGCCGGAAGCTGGTCCACACTGTGGTCCGCCCAGCTGGGCAACGCTTGTGCTGCCAGACGCAGAGCAGTCGTGGCTAGAGATTGTGGTTGTAAAGTCGAATGGTCGTAAGTTGCATAGGTCATAAATTGATCAATATTTGTATGTGTGTGAGATTAGAGTGGCAAGAAGCAATTTAGGAGGAGGAAATTATCCTCCAGCCCTCAGGGCCTTGGCCTAGTCAATCCAACAACCCACCCTGGCTTGGCATAAGAAGAGTGAAATCCCAATGCCTTAACTCCCAATGCCTAAAGGCGACCCCTGTGTTTTGGTCGTTGGACCCCCGCTGGGGTCGCGACCCACAGGTTGAGAACCGCTGCCTTAACTGGACTTCAAAAGACTGGCCTTGTCCTCCTCTAAGTTCCTGAACCCAAGGGACACTCAAGTTGCTTTCAGAGAGACGTTGTTTTTGTGTGCGTGGAGATAATGATGGGTTTTATTATTTACCTAAAAC
The DNA here is from genome assembly GCF_036850765.1 of Saccopteryx bilineata. Classification (NCBI taxonomy): domain Eukaryota; kingdom Metazoa; phylum Chordata; class Mammalia; order Chiroptera; family Emballonuridae; genus Saccopteryx; species Saccopteryx bilineata. The sequence continues at coordinate 341,533,887 of NC_089490.1, read as the reverse complement.
ATAGAAAGTCCAATAATGATCCAAGTTGCATGATACCTTCATTTCTTTTCAACCAAGACCCATGGAATGGTGGGAGAGAATCTGTTTAATTTTTAAAAATCAAGCAAGTCAGCTCTCCTTGAAACAACAACTTTTCCAACCAGCAGCTTCAGGCTTTTCCATCAACAAGCAATTGCTGGCTGCCTATTCTGTGGTCAAAGCCAGACCGGAATTGGTGCAAGAAGATGGAAGTTGCATGGGCCTGACCCAGGTTCAAATCCCAACTCTGACTCAGCTGAGCTGTGTGACACAGAGAAAGCAACATAACCTCTCTGAGTCTCTGCTTCCTCATCTTCAAGTGGATGTCCTTACTCCTAGCTTCTAGGACTATTGTGAGAATTCTATGGGAAAGCATTTCTCAAGACTAGTTGGGCCTGCAAGTCAGTCAAGGACAGTATGCACTGCTTTTATAATTTCTACTACTAATGATGATGAATAAGACATGGTCCCGACACTAAAGGGTGCCACGTGTTACAGGTGGCATGGTGGGAGTGGGGCACTGTGATCTTCAGTGGGATCCTGCTAGGAAGGGGTCAATTCTACCAAGATGGCACTGGATAACACAAGCTCCCAACAGGACTCATGAACACAGTGCTTGCAAAACATAAAGATCCACAGTAGGAGGTAGGAAATGGGGACTCACTCTGAGAAGAGTGAGCAGGAGCTGAGAAGTGGAACCTCTGAGAGCACAGGCACTAGGAGGGTAGCAGGGCAGGAGCCTGGAAGGCCTCTGCCAGGCTTCAGTAATGGGCTCATCCATCACAGGGTTTTAAGCTGGGCAATGATAGGGTCAGCTGTGCTCTTCAGATCAGTCACTCTGGCTGCAGTGAGAAGTGACTGGAGGGGTGAGGCTGCTGCAGGGAGAGCCATGGAGCCAAGGCTGATCCAGGCCCAATGGGAGGGTCCCTACCTTTTTTCATGAGGCTGCTAGTTGCCCGTGGCCAGCTCCCTTTAGCAGCATGACTCCAGTGGCCCCGCTACCAGAGGTTGTGGGCGTGGCTCCTGGGAAGCTGCCCTGACAAGGGTCCTTTCAGGCATCAAGTACAAAATCACCCACCCCAAAACCTGGTCCTTCCTGACTCAGCTGGGCCAGGGCATTCTTGGCTGGAAGCCTCTCAATCCCTGTGCTGTCTCACAGCCCTTGTCTGGAGCCTTTACCTGACATGCTGCCCCAGCCTCAATCTGTCAGATTAATTCAGTTCTATTCAGTTAAAGTATTTTTGTGGGTGAACGCGGGCTCAGGTTTGAGGGTCAGTATGAGATTGTAACACACACAAGGGTGTGGCTCCATGAGGTTCAGAGTCAACGACAGAGGTCTGCACTGTCACCTGAGTGTTGCCTGTGCTTGAAGGACAGCCAGGTGACAGTGCTGTAGGGACAAAAGACAGAGCTTTGGAATCTCCTCGGCAGAATCAGAAAGGGTTCATGACAGAGGTGGCACTTGCCTGGGCCCTGGAGACTAAATAGGCATTTGATCAAAACAGAAAATTCCAGGCTGGGGGAGGGCATGTGTAGGGGAAGGTGTTGCCTTCCGTGGCTGGACCACAGGGATAGAGAGGAGCTGAGAGTGGGCAAAGGCAGAAGTGGGGCTGAGGTCCCCCAGCAAGCACCCTGGTGCCACTTCCTACTCCCCTTGGGCACAAGAACTACGGCCACATGAGAAAGAGCAAAGCAGTAACTTTTAAGCACCACTGTGCATCTGGCAATGGGCATTACATTAATTCCACACAAAGCCAGTTAGTTTGAATTTTATAAGCATCCTGGGAAGTACATGGCATCACCTCCCCCCCCATTTTACAATCAAAGAAACTAAGACTCAGAGAGATGACACGAGCTGCCCAAGGTTACAGAGGCGGGAATGGAGTGTATTTGAATCTGAGCCCCATGACCCTTCCCCTACAGAACACCTGCTCAGAAATGATGGAGGCAGATGCTTGATGTGCTTCCAGCAGCAGGGGAAACAGAATCATCATCCCCACCATCATCTTCACCATCATCACCACCATCATCTTCACCATAATCATCAACACCGCCATTGTCATGGACTCAGAATTTACTTTGTAGAGGAGAAAGTGTACCTTATGCCTTATTATCACAGGATCTTGGAACATTCCCAAGCAGATATGTTTCATTAAAATCAGCCTCTGCCAGTGACTGCCTATGGTCACTGTCTGCTTACGATGTGCGAGGAGCTTCCACCCTGTGCTCATAACAACTTGTACTACAACCCTATAAAGCAGCAGTTACTTCCACATTTTACAGCAGAGGATAAGCAGGCTCAGATAGGCAAGCTCACTTGCCCTCGTTACTCAGACCAAGAACTAGAATAACATGTCTAGGCACTCTGACTGGCCTGTCAACCTCAAACGCAGCATGTCAACAGCGCAGTCTTGACCTCCAGAGGGCTCTCTCCTGATGGTCCCCATCTCAGTGAGTGGCACCACTTTCCACCCGCAGCACAGACTAGAAACCTAGGCCACCCTTTGACACTCCACCCCTTCACATCACCCCCATATTACCCCATCATCAAATTCGGCTGTTCTAACTTTCCCGATCCTGTCCACTTTTCACCATCACTGCCTGCACTACACTAGTCTAAGCTACAGTTGTCTCTCACCCGAGCTTCTGCAGTGGCCGCCCAATGGGTCCCCTAAATTCTGTGCTGTGGGAAATGTGACCCCTCCTCTGGCTCCAGCGCCCAGAGAGCCTGGCTTCTACTGGTAGCTCTGCCTCCTTTCACCATATGCCCCGCCCCCTTCATTTCCTCAAACATCCTACTGTCTATCCTATTTCAGAGGATTTAAACAAGCTCATTTTTCTATCAGCTTAGCAGGCCCTTCCTTCATATCTCAGCTCAGATGTCACCTCCTCCATGAAGCCTTCCCAGACTCCCAGACTAGATCACTAGGTACACACCAGAGAGTTGTGACTGTGGTTAAAATATGGAAACACTTCCACACCAGTCGCTATGTCATCGCTGCCCAAGCTCCTGGATGCCTCCAAACACGCCCAGAGCTCTGCTCTGAGACCCTGCACCCCCCCACCCCCCACAATCCAGAGGCTATGGCGTGGCAATGGAAAGCCCTCCGACTCCTCCTGAGGCATTAGACAGAGGCCTGGCCACGGGCAGTCAGTCCAGGTTGTTAAATATTTCGCATGCCACTGCTGCTCTTGATCTTGTGTGTCTCACAGTTCATTGTTACATATTTATTTAGGTAAATATGAACTTAGTCATGAACTCTGGGAGGGTAGGGAGCATCAAGTTCGGTTTACTATGTCAAGTCTCAATAAAGAAGTCCTTAATAAAGAATGAAATGAATGGGACAGGGCTGCTTCCTCGACCTGTCTGTCTGTATCTGCTCAGATTTTCCAACAACTTCAGGTGCCGAGCCAGTGAAGACACAGGGCTGATGCAACTGAGCATCAAGGGGCACGTGGCAGCTGCAGAGGGGCTGCCTGTCCCACCAGGATAGCTCACAGTCTCAGCTACCGACAGACACTAGGGAGACAGGAAGAAGGCAGAGCTCTCAAACCCTTCCCTCGTCCTTACCAATCAGATGACACGATAGTCCAAAGACCATCTTCTTTCATGGCTGCTACGGCAAGACTCTCTGAGCAAGTTTCCCTACTTCCCCTCAACCTCGAGTCTTCTACTGCACTGAGCCGGGTCTTAAAAGTTGCTATTGGATCATGTCTTTCTTCTGTTAAAAAATTCTTTGTCTTCCCATTGTCCTCAAGATGCATTCAAACCCTCAACTAGTTTATACAGTTCTCATCTTTGGGCCCTCTACATTCCTCTAACCTCACTGCATCTCTCCTTATTCTCTTTTCTTTCCTGTATCAATATACACACTTCCTAAGGGCCTTTGCACATGCTGTCCCAATGTCTAGACCTTCCCCAGCTCATTTCAATTTACTTTCTGGGTTTTAGCTTAAAAGGCATATACTTTGAAAAGGCTTTTGCTGAATGTGCCTAGGCAGTCAGCTCCTCATATGGTCCATTGTTCTTTTGTTCCAATGAGCATCCCTGAACTACCTGTTTAATGTCTGTCTTGAATAGAAGTCCCATGTGGGCAGGGACCATGTCACCTTGTTATCCTCATTGCTCAGTCTGCTCCTTGACAGAAAGACTCAATCAATATTTGGTGAAAGAGTAATCAATATTATGAGGCTGGAAGCTTGGACCTTGCCCCTGTCTCTAGGGTCAAAGCTGAAATGTAGATTCCAATGATTACTACAGAGATTTTAGGAAGCAGCCAATTAATTCACATCCCTTCTTTGGAAGTGTGGAAGGGGTCTAAAAACTCAGCAGTGAAGCTCCGTAAGGGACCAGACTGAAATCTTAGGAGAGAATTTATACTGTTAAAATAAATAAATGAATAAAAATCCTAAAGAAAAAAGAAGAAGAAAAGAAGAGAAGAAAAGAGAAGTTCTCTGAAGAAAAATGCTGAGTAGGCATGTGCAAGACCAATGGAAGAGTCACCTTCACAGGAAACGGCAAACCACCCCCCCCGGGAAAGCTGACAACTGGGTCAAGTGTTCCAGGAAACGGGCATCAGCCTGGAGGGGCTCTGATCCCTTCTCTGACCCTGACGAACTGTGTGACCCTCGGCAGCCATTGCCCTTCCTACAACCTGGCTTCCTTCTCTGCAAAGCAACAAGAACTGCCCAAGCCCCCTAGGTCTGGGGTTCTTGCACAACGACCTTCAAGGGTGGGTGAATGGATGCTGTGAGGATCTGCAGACTTAGAGAGCTAAGCACTCAGCACTCCCTAGTGCGGGAGGCCTTGGGGGGCAGGGGTGCCAATGCTCAGATGGGGGTACCATCCCTGCTCCTCAGGCCCTGTCCCAGCCTTCTTGGGCCTCTTTAGTCACCAACACATTGGGAGATATTAGTCTGATGTAACTGAACGCCAAGCAGGCAGCACAGGGTGCAGGGAATTGCCCCTGAAGCCACTACAGTGGTGGAGGCAGTGCAGGCTGGGCTGGTAAGTGAGTGCCCCCGGGCCTGAGACCCGTGGCTCCTGGAGTCCCAGGCATTCAAGTAACCTGGGAAATAGCTGGGACATTGGTCTTCATCATTTTGACTCATGGTAGATTCTCAGAACTTATAGATCCTTTTCCAGAAAAATGTTTCTAAATGCATAAAACCAAATCCCTAGGATTACAGTGGAAACTAATCATATTGAAATGGTTCTCAAACTGTTAAACTGATAACTTTGTGATACAGTAATATTTTTATTCTATTATAATTCAAGATTTATAACAAGATCTAGAGGCAGGTTTAATAACTTTCATAACCTTAAAGTAGTAATTAGTGTTAATGCTATTTTAAGGTATCTTCAACAACTATAAAGGGATACAAAAATACCTGATTCCTCTTGGTAACAAAGTCCAAGAGACTTCTAATGCTATTGTGGTTTATTGCTTATATTGACAATGAAAGAAAATGCTAACTTTTTTCCCCAGCCACATGTGCACATTCAGTACCTCTGATTTAGAGCAGTGACCTGACTTTACAGAGCAGGCTACCACAAACCCTGTAGAGGCAGAGACTTGCACATAGCTACCCAGAGAGAGTTAAAACCGGGTTCCAGCACAGGCCTCCAGTGGCCTCCTGGTCATGCTCTGCCCACTTTGCAGACCTAAGTCCTTGATTCTTCAAACCCACTCCACAGGACCATTGTTTTACTTCCCTGAGCCTCGCTTTCCTCATTTGTAAAATGGGAACAACCGCACCCACCTCTGCAGGCTGCTGCGGGAACAGGATGGGAAAAGGAACAGGAAAAGGCCTTGTACCAGTCAGCAACTTGTGAGTAATTATTAGATACTGCCTCGTGTGAAACCTAAGGATATGAACTTAGGATTTCAATGAAGGGGAAGGTCCAGGGTGCTAAACCCAAATGCCTTTAGGAGTAAGACAATAAGGAGAGGTGGGGACTGTGGCAAACTCAAGAACTCATGGCCCTTTTAAAGGAGCAGCTGCCATTCAGGACCTGTGGAGAACACTGCACAGAAAGGCGTGAAACCAAGGCTCAGGGAAGTGAGCTGACTGACGGTCCGTTGTAGTGGATTTGGAGAATCATGCACTTGGGAAGTGGCTTTCCAAAGTGGGCAGAGCAGGGCCTAGTGTTGCCAAATTTCACTTTCTAAGAGGTGATGAAAATCCATATTTTTTGCAAAGTGTCCTAGTTTTAAATATCTCAATATTTAAAACAGGATGTGAGCCCCCAAACATGTCTGCAGGCTGTTGGTTTGCAGCCCCGGAAGTGTATAGATAGGGAAGGAGATGAAACATGTCAGCGCTTCCTGTACGGCCAAAGAGGGTCCTCACCCCATCCCTCAGGGCCGGCCCTAGAGGTCATAATGCCTGTACAGGGTAGGCATTCTCAGTAGGGCACCCAATGTCCCCCAACACAGACAGCCAGTCATAAAATCGCTGCTGCAAGGCTGCCTCGTTTCATTAATAACCCTGAATTGTGCTCAAAGCACATCAAGGTAAACAGAGATGCTTCCAGAATGCAGGCAATTCTAACAGTTGAAGAAACAGGCTTCCAAATATAAATTGGAAGATAAACAGACGGAGATCCAAGTCTGATTCATGCTGATTTGCAGGCTCTGAGCCACACGCTTGGAGAATCTTGGATTATTCGGGCTGGAACGGACCTTTGTTCGGAAGATGGGAAAAGACTTGCCAAGGTGGCATTTGCTACGTGAATACTTCGATTTCTCATGGCATCAGTTTCCTCATCTGAAAACACCAACAGTGCCATGCAGTTGCTTGAATGTGTCATATTCTCTGCAGCCCAATGCTCTACAGCTCATGCTGTCCCCTCCTTCATCCGGCCATCTCTGACTTGACCTTCAAAAGCAGCTCTAGTCTGCCTTTGGGAATCTGCCCTGCTTCCTTCCTCTGACTCCATCAAACAGAGCATGTGCCACACAGGAGCGGAGGGCTCCAGCTCTGTCTACTCAGGGCCCAGCACAGGGACTGGCCCATGGGCGATACTCCACGGACCTCTACGGAATGAAGCCACGGACAATGCACAGTGTAAGTCCATCTTGAGTGACAGAAGGATGTAGCACACAGAGACTCTAAGGCAGCGGTTCTCAACCTGTGGGTCGTGACCCCGGCAGGGGTCGAATGACCAAAACACAGGGGTCGCCTAAAGCCATCACCCACAGGTTGAGAACCACTGCTCTAAGGGGAGAGTTCGCCAAACACCATCTTGGTATCAAGTTAACATGTAAAATGGTCCCAAGTCTAGGATCAAATACAGACTTTGGTCCGTAACATCAAAGAGCAGCCAAAACACAGGTAAGGATGGTACCTGGTTACTTTGATCATCCCTATTGTGAACAAATGAGGGAGCAATTAGAGTTGTTCTTGAGGATTTATATGTGCCAGGTTCCACCTGGGACACTTTCACACGCTGCCTCACCTAATTCCCAGGAGCTTCTGAAGTAGGTTCTATACCTGATTCATAGTTTATAGGTGTGGAACAAGAAGAGCAAGGTTCATCCATGGCAGGAAGGCAGCACTAAAGCCAAGTCACCCAGGAAGGCAGGACTAAGGTCAATCTACCCATCTTCAGAGTTCTGTCAATCCTATCCACATCCTCACCATCACATGGACCTCCTTGATCCTGCCTGGCCCAACCATTGCTTATACAAGACAGGAGCAGCAAGGGCTGCAGCTTTGAATAAATTATTTCCCCACTCCTATCTCCAGCCCTGACATTCCAGACCTGCCATCGCTGCAGGTCTGGGGCTTTGCAGGGTCTCTCTGGGGAAATGAATGAGATCCACAAGATGGAAGAGAATTCCAAAGCTCCTTCCCACCTCCCAGTCACTTCAGCCATGGAATGGGGAGTGGGGAGGGGTTTCTGTTCTGTTTTCTTTTGGCTTTACTTTTAAAATATTATTTACATCTACATGTTACCCATTGAAATCTTTGGTTTAGAGAGTGCCTACTTAGGGACAGAAGTCCTCAGGTTTGCAATTCATTCATCTATCTGCCTTCTAATAACAACTCAAGCTTCAGTAAGAGGGGACATAGAAGGGGGTTTGTCAATGGCACAACCAGACCCAGAAATTGTTCTGATTATTATTCTCACTGCAGACACTGAGCATTTCCAGCTTCTAACTGAACAAGATGCTGAATCTGACCATCAAAGTTACATGGAATTCCCTTGTATCCTCAATGAACAAGGTAGAGGCTTGCAGTCACAGAGATGACTCAAGTCCCAGGCTCACGCAACCTCTCTGGCTGGGTTTCTATCCCCAGATCTCACAGGGCTTCTGTGGTGACGATTAAGTGCAGAGGCGCAGGGCAAGCAGCCAGCTCAGCATCCCGCACATTGCATGCTGGTCTCCATGTTCCCTGCCACTGTCACTTCAAAGCTGTTGGGGACTGAGTGCTGGAGGCGGCCGAGACTTGAAGGGGACCAATCCAGCGGAAGCTATTTATTTCCTTGGGCTTGGCTTCCATTGGACCTTTCTAATCCTACTTTGTTGATTGGTCTAATATTTTACAAGCCCACAATATACAGGGTTTTTTTTTTATGAGCCCATAAAACTCTTCAGAGTGAAATCAAATTCATCTGCTACTATCTTTCCTGAAGACTAAAGCCCAGCACTTGAGCTTAATCTCCCAGGCTCTTCATAATCAGAGTGGCCAGCCTCCCCTCCTGGCATGCACTAAGTGGCCTCCACTCTGGTCCCCTGACCCTTCTCTAGATGTGTTCTGCCCATTCCTGCCTCTGAACTTTTCCTGCTGTTCCTCTTCTGGAACTATCCACACAGTTCCAGCAGCTGCTCCCCCACTTACGTGAGAAGCATTTTCCTATGATTCAACCCGCTGTCTCTCCCTCCTCAGACTCCATGATGCTCAGCGTAGCAGCCCATTAGTGTCCTCTTCTCTTCATCCCTGGGACTGTTGTAGTGGCTGAAGGGCCCTGAGTGAGTTTCTGACCCTGTCAGGTCTCCATGTACTCTCATCTGAAGGACAGCTCCTCCAAAGCAGGGACAGTTCAGACCCTCACCCTGTTAGCTCCACCTGAGAAATTCCTCCCCATTGTTCAATACCCATGATGAGTGCTTCCTCCTCCAGGAAGCTCTCCTTGGTCCATCAGGCTGGCCTTCATCCCTCCCATCTAAAACTCCTCACAGCACTCCGTTTGACTCTTTCTCAGAAGACATACCTCTTCCTTCCATGTAATCTCTTATGTAGCTGTGAGTACATGAGTGTAGGGACCTTGTCCTGTTCACTGCCACCTCCCTGGCACATAGATTGACATAGAGTGTATTGCAGTAAATATGTCAAAGAAAGATAATAAGAATAACAATAACAGCAGAAAGCATGGCATCGCATTATTGCTATGTGTTATTGTAAATGCTGTATACCCATTAGCTTCCCAAATGCTCACAGCCTCCTGTAGGTACTCCCATTTTTTCTGAAGAAGAACCCAAGTCACAGAGAGGTCAGGTAATATGCCCAAGGTAAAGCAACCGGCAGAGCTCTTGCTTGAATCCTAGCCATGTGACTCTAGTAAACATGATCTTAATCTCTGCGCAATTCCACCTCTGAATTCATTCATCTTTATATCCTCAGTGCCTAGCACAAAGCCAGATAGTCAGCAAGGACTCGATTAGCAAGTGCTCCCAACACTCCTCCCCTGGAAGGCTGTCACCAGGCATGGCAGGACCCACGAAGGGAAGAGGACCTTGCAGAGTGAATGCTGTCCCTGCCACGCCTGCCCGCCTGCGACCAGTATGTTCTGAAGTGGGTTGTGGGTTGCTCTCCTCTTAGTGAGATGCGCCAGCCCGAGCCCTGCGCGGCTTCCCCTGCCAGGGCAAGCACATTCATTCTGAGCAGCGAGCCTAGACTTCAAGGCTGTGTACGCTGCGACCATTGAGACAGGCTGCCCGCCTATTTCCACGTTCATTAAGGTTCCTACACACTAGTTGTGTCTTCCAGAAGACCCCCATCCTTAGGCACTGTCAGAGATAATCCGTTTGTATGGCAGATGCTTCTGGACCCGAAACTAGAAGGCAAGAAAGTAGACTGTATACCACTCTTTCCTGAGCTCAGTTGTTTTTGTAACCGTACGCCCCCTTTTGTACATGCAATACCTCTTCCACAGATGACAAAATGGAGGGTGGGGTCCTAGTCCATTAGAATATGATTTCAAAGCCAAGTGAAATTAATCCTTTGGCTTATTTATTCCCAGACCTGTGCAAAGGGACAGGGATCCAGAGAAAGTAAACCCCGGTTGATGATTATGAAGTTATGGGTCCAGGTGTCCCCACTTCAGTGCTTCCCCAGAAAGCACAATAAATTACATGCACCAGACCCTCTCTCCCTATCAAAATATACCCATGTAATGCTCTCTAAAAAGATAATCCTCTGCTAAATCCTATACAATCATTTCCAGTGTTTGCTGGTAATGGACACCAGAAAGCCAGCGAACTTGCCTCAGCAAAAGTTATTACATTTGCTAATAACTCTTGCACAGAAAGGGCTTCATTCCTGCTGATTTTAAGGCTCTAAAAATCAGACTCCTAACAAATTTCCTTTGGCTTTGTTTCACATAATCCTGCTTCTGTCTGCTTCATGCTCTTCCCCAAATATGTTGGGTCCCAGTGGGCCATTGTCCTCCATGAATGATGGCTTCTGGCTCATTCGACAAATGGCCCTCCACGTATCATTGCGGAGCTCCAACTGCAACAACAGAGGGGCCTCTGTTTCCCTCTGCGAGCAGGCAGAGTCATAGCCCTGCCCGGGACTTGCCTCCCCCGCGGGGAGCTCGGGGCGGCGACTGGAGGCTGAGCCCCTTCCAGTCTCAATGCGAAGCCCTCCTGGTCTGTGGAGATCCCAGGTATGTTCCCTTCTTCCGGGCGGCCAGTCTGTAGGATCCCTCACACTCCACTCTGCAGCCCCTGCCTTTCTGCCAATCATGTCAACAACCCATTTCTCTATTGAGCTCTGAGGATCTGATGAGATAATCATGCTGGGAGTGTTCTGCAGATACAGAATGGGCAGAGCCTTTAACGGGGGACTGTCTTCACAGTCAGGAAAACTGAGGGTCAAATCTGAGTTACCACTTTGGCCCTGGCCTGTTGGCTCAGCGGTAGAGCGATAGCCCAGCATGTTAAAGTCTCAGGTTTGATTCCCAGTCAGGGCACACAGGAGAAGCGCCCATCTGCTTCTCCACCCCTCCCCCTCTCCTTTCTCTCTGTCTCTCTCTTCCCTCCCGCAGCCAAGGCTCCATTGGAGCAAAGTTGGCTCGGGTGCTGAGGATGGTTCCATGGCCTCTGCCTCAGGCACTAGAATGGCTCTGGTTGCAATGGAGCGATGCCCCAGATGGGCAGAGCATCACCCCCTGGTGGGTATGCCGGGTGGATCCTGGTTGGCTGTATGCGGGAGTCTGTCTGACTGTCTCCCCACTTCTCACTTCAAGAAAATATAAAAAAGAAAAAAAAATCTGAGTTACTACTTCAGACTGTGTTATCTTGCAAGGGTCACTTAATCTCTCTAAGCCCCAACATTCTTATGTGCAAAGTAGAAATAATAATGCCTGCCTCACAGTGTCACCATGAAGCTCAAATGGACAATGGAGGTGATGGATATCACCTTGGCAAACAGAAGGCATTAATAGGGGGTCTTATTATTTTAAAAAATAAGCCTGACTTATGGTGGTGCAGTGGATAAAACCTCGACCTGGAATGCTAAGGGCTAAGGTCACCAGTTCAAAACCCTGGACTTGCCTGGTCAAGGGAGTTGATGCTTCCTGCTCCTCCCCCTTTCTCTCTCTCTCTCTCTCTCTCTCTACTCTCTGTCTCAAAATAAATAAATAAAATCTTTAAAAAATAATATTGTAATAACATGAATAAGACTGCTATATTTCCATAAAACTAGAAAAACTGATGGTGGAGAGAAATGAATTCAGTTTACATGTGGCTTTATGTCCCCTTTAACAAAAGGTGGTGGAGGTGGAGCTGGAGCACCCTGGGGTGCCAACTCCAAACAGTACAGCCTATCCCTGGGTTCAGGTCAGGCTCTGGCTGCCCTCTTGCTGTGGGACCTTGACTAAGTGACTTAACAGAAATTTTCTAAGCCTCAGTTTCTTTCTCTGCAAACTACCATAAGATCTACCTATAGGTCCATGGTGAGCACTGGTGAGGTAATGCAGGGAGAAGACTAGCCTTTAGTTCCTGACACATAGTAGGTGCTAAGGAAGTTTTAGCTAGTTATGGTACTTATTCATCAGATGCCTAATAGGAATCTAGGACATCGTGCTACGTGATGGAAGAGGTAAAATGAAGATGGAGCAGGAGGAGGAGAGAGCGTTGAGGGGTGAGAAGAAGAATGGGTGACTACGACATGATCTGGATCCTCACGGAGCTCACAGACTAGTAAACTAATTCTCAGCCCTGCCAAAATCACTGCTGCCCATGCTCCACCCCCAGAGCCTCTGATTTCATTGGTCTGGAGTGAGGCCTGGACATCAGTATTTTGCAGAAGCTCCCCAGGTCATTCTAATGTGACCATGGCCATGAAAGACTGGCCGATTGGGGGGAGGATATGAACACAGAGACGTTTTAAATAATATATGCTTAGGTCTCCAGCAGAGTTATGTACAAAGGGTGAGAGGAGCAAGCACAAAGGGAGAGGTATGGCCTTGTCATTCAAGCTGAGTAGTAGTGTCTGCACTCACCAGGAGGAGGATGGGCAGGAAGGGCATTCCGAGCCTTCCCTGGAAGACCTCAAAGAAAGGCAGAGCTGAGCTGCAATGAGTCAGCAGGTAGGACCCACAGCAAAGCAGGGCCACTAAGAGGGAAGTGAGAAACGCTGGCTTATATCTTATGAGCAGAGCTCCTCAAGGCCCCCCAGCCCTCAACTCCATGCCCCCCCCCCAGTACTTGGCCTGGGCACTGCTCTTCGAGTTCCACCACTGAGGGCATGGGCGGGGGCAGAAAGAGAGAGGCTGAATAAACATGGTGACTCAGGTTTGCTGGTTGGTGGGGGACGGCCTCCTGTCCATGGTGCTGAACACTCCCCGTGTGGGAGAACAGGCTGTTCTATGTGAGGTCAGCAGACAAGCAGTGCCCATGTCACCTGGGAGTTAGTTAGAAACTGAGGGGCGTGGGCCCCACTCCAGGCCTATAGAATCAGGTTCTGCCACATATCTGGTCCCCAGTGGTCTGCGTGCACAATGAATTCTGAGGTGCACTGTGCAAGGCCAGTGTTTTCAGACTATAGGTTACATCCCATTTGGAAGTCAAAAAATTAAATTAGCTCATTGGAAACAGCATTTTTAAAGAAAAGAATAGGCTGGATCAGAAGAGAATTCAAACTGTCAGATTCTTTACCACCTAAGAGCAAGTTCTGTTATTACGTATAGGGGTATACTGAACAGGATCTAAGAAGTAGTTATCCCTATGAGTTGCATTTTAAACAAAGTCTGAAAGGCACTGCTAGTTTCTTCAAATCCTGGGACACGGGAGATTCTCGTCCAGTATCACCCGGCATTCTGAGCCAGGTGAGAAAACAGAGTGTTGGAGAAAAGGGGGTTATACATCAACAGAGAAAGAAAATAAGAGATTGAGACTGGGCCTGTGAAGAGATAGATGCTGAGAGATCACGGGAGAAGGTAAAATAAGTAACTATACACACACACACACACACACACACACACATCGCAAAGGGGACTGGATTTGAGTGTTATTGTCTGTAGACTTACTTTAAAGTGCTTTTGGTTTCCCTTTTTATTTCAATAAAATTTTGTAAAATGGTACACTGCCCTCGGAACAAACGTCACAGTGAGTTTATGCTTCTCAGTGGGCAGAGCTGGCTTTTTGTCCTCAGGCACTCCCTCACCTTTCTGATGGTTTGCTGCCATCATTTCCATGGAAGCTGGGAAGGGCGAGAAGAGGGCCGCAGCCATCACTGAGAAGCAGGGGCTCCTCACCAGGGCCTGCTTTCCCACTGCTCACCATCAACCCAATGGTTTCAAGGCACAAGTCGAACAAACTTTAGAAAGAAAGAAAAGAGGCCTTAATAAAATGCACAGACATTTTGTTTGCTTCATGAGGTGATATAGAACAGAATGTCAACAGTGGAAGCGACACCGTGATTTTTCTTTCAGAACAGGGCAATGGAGTTATTAATCTCTTGCCATATGTCTTTTTCTTCATTTATGCAACAGTGTCCTACATTCCGTTTTGCCTAGGAAATTGGTGTCTAATGGAAGATGACAAAAATGACTTTTAAAATAATTTTCTCCCAGGCTAGTGGAGTTTATAAAAACTGAGCTTAATATTCCTACTTTGGAAAATCCCACATGAAGGTCATGGTGTGAGACAAAATGTTTATTAACACCCACAGATGGTTTTGACTTCTAGGAAGACACAATTCCCTATGAGGGCCAATGATTTGTGATTAGGAATTCCTCTCCACCCAGCTCCAGGGTCAAGTTTTCCTACTGTCTCCTTCTGTGGGGTGGGATTTTTTTTTTTTGTATTTTTCCTAAGTCATAAGCATGGGGGAGGCAGACAGATTCCCACATGCACCTGAACGGGATCCACCTGGCATGCCCACCAGGGGGCGATGCTCAGCCCTTCTGGGGCATTGATCTGCTGCAATCGGGGCTATTCTAATGCCTGAGGAAGAGGCCATGGAGCCATCCTCAGCGCCCGGGCCAACTTTGCTCCCATGGAGCCTTGGCTGCAGGAGGGGAAGAGAGAGACAGAGAAAAATGAGGGGGTGGGGAAGGATGGAGAAGCAGATGGGCACTTCTCCTGTGTGCCCTGACCGAGAATCAGACCCGGGACTTCCACATGCTGGGCTGGCACTCTACCACTGAGCCAACTGGCCAGGGCAAGACCGGTTGTTTTTGATGCGGACAAGGTACCCGATATAGCAGGGGCATTTTAGGTCCCTCAGACCCTAAGTTAGTTGGCATGCCTCTTGACATGAAAAGCGAATGCTCTTAGGCCTTCATATCTTTATCTTATTTAATTCACTTGACAAACAAGAGGATGAGTATTATGATTTCTTTTTTCAGAAATAGTAAAATGAAAGCTCAGATATGTCTGGTAACCTGCCCAAAATCACAGAGCAACATACCTCGTCCGAGCAGCACAACCAGAATCTGAACTCCCAACAAGTCTGACTTCAAAGCTCCCATCACGTTGACCAAGTAGGAACCTGTTCAGCTGCCTCTCTGCCTCCATTTCAGAAACCCCGGGGTTTCGCAATAACCCTCTTTCCCCCAGGCTTCTGGTTATTTCCCCAAATTGCTGATTTCAGCTCTCAGGTCCTCTAAGCAGGCTGACATCACTCCCAGTTTCTGTCTGGCACTGAACAAACCGTCCTGTACGGGGAGTGGGTCACCTACAGAGAGGGATCTCTGGGAAGGGCTGGCTTTCCACAGTGGTCCCAAGTGAGACCTGCTTCCCCTCTATTCAGTCAGTGATTTCTAAAAAGGGTCAAACAGCATATACTTTTCAAAGTGGGGAAATTTAAGTACATTTCAATTTTGAGGCTGGATTTCTTCAATATCACAATTTAAACATTTTTGAAACTGGTTAAAGCTTGGAAGGAAAAAGCTCCATATGAGAAATAACAATTTTAAAAATCCTGATCTGACTACAAAACCAGTTGATTTAACCTAACAATAATTTCTCCAAGGCTTCCCATGTTCCCCGCACTATGAAGAGGGTGGGTAGGGTGAATACAAGGTACCAAGACATGGCCTTGGTCCAGGCTATTTATTTATGGCATGTTTTACCAGTTACAAAAAAAAAAAAGAAAAGAAAAAAGAAAAACACTGAAAATTCTGAGTAAAATTCAAGCTAGACGGAACACATTTCAATGTGATAAAAAAAAAAAAAATCCTGACCATCAGCACTTGTCTAACAATGAAACAGCCAACCTCGTTAGTAAGTTTGACCCAGAGGAGTGCTGGCAAATATTTAACAACTGGCTCTCCAGGAAAATAAAACAAAACAAAAAAGCCCGGATGTGCAGTGTTTTCTGATTTCTGTGAGGCAAATTCTCCTACCAGGGCTGATTTCAAGCTCTCAGAGCGGAGCCCTTGAAAGTGCAGCTGGGAATATTTCCACCCACAGATCAAATGAATGAAAGTAACCTCAGGAGCAACACATAATGTAGTAAAATCATCAGGAAGTGGTGAGTGTCAAGTATTCACCTTTAATATATGTAATTTATTTAAGCCTAAGTTTATATAATTTAATTTTTAAAAATAGCGTGCTTATCAACTGTCTTACAAAATCCCTGAAAAATTAACAATCAGTTCTCCTAAACCAGTAAAAGGGATTCCACAACTCCAAGGACCTTTACCACAGAGAAGGGGTCAGCAATCGGAGCCTGGGGAGCCATTGTCATGGATAGCATTACCCAAGTTTTTAAGCTCCAGCCATTCAGGCAGCAGCCACTGCAGCAGCTACAGAGTCATTGCTGGTGGCACTTCAGTACCCACCATGTGCCAGTGACAGTGCCCAGAGCTTTGTGTGCACTGTCCTATTTATCTTGACTAAAGCCCCATAAGGTAGATTGGAACTAATATCACCCCCATTTTAGAGATCAGGCAACTGAGGCTTAGAAATATTAAGTAACTTGCTTAGAGTCACAGAATACTAAGGGGCAGTGCTGAAGCAGTTGACTCCCAAATCTCTTTTTCTTAAACCAGGACATTACACTGATATTGTGAGAAATGCATGACACTACTGGTCCATGAACCTCCATCATCCCTCAGGGCAAAATGATTTGTGAAGTATGAGAGAAAAGGAGACAGACCGCTCCCAGCTGCGGATCTCAGAAGGGCTGGCTCACCCTCTGGACCCAGAGACCTAAAGTTCACCAAGTACATACAAAGGAATGTTTAAATGAACAGCATCTTATTTTTGTAGCAATAAACAAACAACTTAAATCTGAAATTAAGGACATCCATATAAAATCACCATCTTCATAAGTAAAAAAATAAAAGTCAAATATCTATAAGTTAAATCTTTTCCACTGAATAACAATTTAGACATACTGAAGGAACCACTAGCAACACACAGCCTGAAGT
The DNA here is from genome assembly GCF_036850765.1 of Saccopteryx bilineata. Classification (NCBI taxonomy): domain Eukaryota; kingdom Metazoa; phylum Chordata; class Mammalia; order Chiroptera; family Emballonuridae; genus Saccopteryx; species Saccopteryx bilineata. The sequence continues at coordinate 341,516,753 of NC_089490.1, read as the reverse complement.
TTTGTGTCTCTGTGCTAACTAATGACATACTCTTTTTCTGTTAATCAGGGGATCGTGAAGGGGAAACAATGCAATCAAACTAGACATCTACTATGAGCAGGACACCATATTTCTGTATCATAAAGATGCAGGTGAGTGCAGACATCTTGCCTGATACCGACCACCACATTCTGTATTGTTCAGTAAAACAGTAGATGATCCCATACTGAACCAATAGCCTTCCAACCTGTCCAGTTCTGAAGCTCCATCCCTAGTCCGTGAGCCCACACTAGATGAGCACCCCCACAGGGTGTACAGTGGCTGATAAGAAGTCCCTGCTGGGTAGAGGAGGCTCCCCCAGTGATAAATGGGCCTGCTAGCTCACTCCCTCTACACATTGTCCACCTACCTTCCACTGCGATGGAAGGTCCCAGCAGAGCAGGGAGAACGCAGCCCACCTTCGGTGGGGCAGGTAAGACTCAGAGTCCACCAGCAGAGGCACAGCCCACTGGCTCCTCTCCTCTCCTCTCCTCTCCTCTCCTCTCCTCTCCTCTCCTCTCCTCTCCTCTCCTCTCCTCTCCTCTCCTCTCCTCTCCTCACCAGCAGAGGCACAGCCCACTGGCTCCTCTCCTCTCTCCTCTCCTCTCCTCTCCTCTCCTCTCCTCTCCTCTCCTCTCCTCTCCTCTCCTCTCCTCTCCTCTCCTCTCCTCTCCTCTCCTCTCCTCTCCTCTCCTCTCCTCTCCTCTCCTACTGGCTCCTCTCCTCTCCTCTCCTCTCCTCTCCTCTCCTCTCCTCTCCTCTCCTCTCCTCTCCTCTCCTCTCCTCTCCTCTCCTCTCCGCAGTCTTCTACCTCTGATAAAATCCAAGGATTGCAACTGAACGCAAGAATTTGCACTCAGTGTTTACCTGCAGAGGTTTTGGTCACCTGCTAAGCCCAGATCCCCGGGCTGTGCGTCTTAGTTGCTTTTTCGTCATGCCTCCATGGCACAGAGTACTGAGGCCCAGCTGCATGATGCAAACTGCCTAAACTGTGGGCAACAGCTCCCATAGCAACAGGCCAGAATGCGGGGAGGGCTACCTGGCTCTTGACCTGGAAAAATTTCACTTTGAAATCAATCAAAATTGCAGTTGAGAAAGAAATAATAACCACAATAAATTTCTTAGTACAACCGATGTGACAGGTGCGTTGTGCCCAGTACTCACAAGCAGCTCTTCAAGGGGACTGCTGCTATCCCTGGTCCTGGATGAGGAAATGAAGGCGCAGAAAAGCAGAGAAGCGTGTCCAGGGTCACACTGTAAAAAGAGTGGCAGGACTAGCTTCTAAACTCCTGTTTGTCTCTGTCCAGAGCCCTTATTCTAAGCACACTGCAACTCAGCCTACCCAAAAGGGGAAACATTAGTTACAAAGGGCTTGCTTATTCCATTATGATAATGAGGATAATGATAATAATGAAAAGAGGCTAGCATTGACATAGTGCTAAGAATGCTCCAGGCACTGTTGTAATTCAGGTTTTTAAATCCTCCCAACAGCCTTTATGTTCCAGATGGAAACTAAGGCTCAGAGAAGTTGTAGAACCTGCCCAAGGTCATACTGCTGAGGGCTGGCTAAGGGCTATGCTGGGTGCTTCTGCATAAATGCTTCCCTTCGCATTCTCTCATCACTCTGGGAAGAATGGTCGTGGCATCCCTCATTCATAGATGAGGAGAGTGAAGTTAAGAGATTGGCTCAGGGACACATAGCAAAGAAGCTGGAAGAATTTATCCTAGCAATGATTACATCTCAGGAGTAGAAGGAGACCTGGTGTGGAGATCGGCTTGCTACTTGCTAGATAGACATCCTTAGACAAGTGGCTTGACCTCACTGGGGCTCAGTTTACCCATGCGGACAGTGAGGGGCTTTAACCAGGGTCCTCCTTTCCATCCCTCCAGCCTGGATGCACCAGGGCCCCTGGTTCTGGAATGCCATAGGTGAGATGATCTCTCAACTGAGAAAAGTGACCCCTTCAGACTCAACACATGTGTCACCCCACCACCCTGGCTGTTACATTTTAAGGCAAATAAAGAGCCTCAAACACTTCCCAAATCACTGCTTATTGCTTCTCCTCAGAGCAGGATCTTGTTTATAGACCCATAGGAAGGGTTTACAGCAATGCTGTTGACAGCCAGTGTCCCTAATGATTTATCAGAGAAGGTGATGTAAAAGGGCAGTAAGATGTCACAGGGAAAGGGAGGGGTCACTGCCGGGTGGCTCTGCTGGGAAGGAGAAGGCAGGCACCTCCAGGTGGGAGAGGCAATCTGGCTGAGCTCAAACCACTTGTCATAGGGCCGCCTCTGATGGCTTTCTGGACTGGCAGGGAGCAGCACAAAATAGACGATTTGGGAGATGCTGAATGAGCTGGCAGAAATTCACAGGGCCTGTTCATGCCTCAAAGTCACACAAAGACCGGGACATTGAGTGAAAAATGTGTCTCAGTGCTTTCCCCTTCTTAAGCCGCTATTCTGGGGCAACCAGGAGCTTGAGGTATTAAGAGGCTGGAGTATGAATTTCACATTAACAAGGATCATTGGTTTGTCCCAGTGCATGGTGGGAATATCAGGCTGCTTGGGAGGGAAGGGTGAAGGGCAGATAAGGATGTCCTGGGTATTTTCCAAATGTGACTGTAGATCCTAGCAATCAATGGAGAATTAGTTTCAATATAGACCCTCTGGGGTTGAGTTTGATTAAATTACAGGTAACTGGTACAGCTCTTGATGATTTAGAAAATCATGCCGGCCTCACCTCTTTTTACCTTCCCTGCATCTCCTTCTGCCATATCCCCTCTCATGACTTAACTCCCACATCTCTGTGTCTCAGCACCAGCTACTCCCTCTGACCGATGGGCTCCCTCCCTGTGTCTGGCTGGCAAAGTCTATCCATCCCTCTTCTTCAAGGGTCACCTTCTTGGGCAGCCTCCTGCCCCTAACCAGGGTTGGATTCACGGGCTTGCAAGCTGTGCCTAGCACAGGGCCTGTGCTTAGAAGAGCCACGTGCTTGGTGTAAAGTTCTCCTGTTGCTGTCTAAATTCTCAATCATTTTTTTAAAAAGGGGCTCAGCATTGCTCGTTTGCGCAGGGTCCCACAGATATGAGGCTGGCCCTGCTCCCAGCCCTCAAGGCTGAGTCAGGTGCTCGCCCCTCTGCGGTCTCGCTGCACCTTGCACACTCATCGACGGCAGTCCTCTTCACTGTTCTCAGCTGTGTGTATCTTTGCACCCGCCTTATTGCTCAAAATACGGTATTTAAACAGTTAAGAGGGATGCAAAAAAAGAAAAAGAAATCCAAAACCACAACAAATAGCAATTGGCATAAGCTGGTAGTAGATGAGAAAAAAGAAAAAAGAAATATAGGTAACCAAAAGCGAATTCGGAACGAGGTTAATTTTCTTAACTGTGCCTCCTCAGATTTGGCCCTATGTTCCCTAGCAATCTATAGGGAAAATGAGACATTATGGTTCACACATTCCCACATTTATAAGATAAAAGCATTTTTTTCTCAACATTGAGAAGAGATGAAGCTTCTCTGAGGGGCTCTAGCCTGGCACCTGCACTTCCTTAAATAGTCACAACATTTGAGACAGCACTATTTGTGGGAGAAGGTTGCACAGCTTGTACTGGACTTTCAAATGGGTCCCGGACTCACAAAGGATTAAGACTCAAGGCCTTGCTGGGTAGCTTAGTTGGATAGAACGTTGTCCCAATATGCCAAGTGTGAGGGTTTGATTCCCTGTCAGGGCACATACAAGAATCAACCAGTGAATGTATGGATGGGTAGAACAACAAATCAATGTTTCTCTCTCTCTCTCTCTCTCTCTCTCTCTCTCTCTCTCTCTCTCTCCCCCCTTCCTCGTTCCTCTCTAAAATTCAATAAACAGATTTAAGAGAAATGATTCAATGGGCTGTAATCATGGGCATCTCACAATGGATGCTCTCTCAAAACGACCCTCAATTTAGGCTGTTGGAACACCCACAAAGCACAGTCTACACAACAAGTCTGAACAATTTGGTACTGAGAACTCACTATAATGGAATTTTTTGTGTATGGGTCCATCTCCTTAAGGCCTGGGCCTTTTCCTTCTTACTTCTGGTCCCAGAGGGCCTAACCGAAGGCTCAACATACAATCAGCATCTAGTAAAAGTGACCAAGTAGCTGGATGGACAGCTGGATGGCTGGATGGCTGGATGAATAAATAAACAAATAAGTGAACTGAACTTCTAACAATCCAGCTGGAACTCTTTCCACTCCAGTATGGAACTCTTGCTCAGAAACGTCGACCGACTCTCTGGCTGCATGTCTGGTGGTAATTTCCTGGGTCTGAGGACTGGGCAGCAAAGTGAGCCCTTCGTCAGGCCCTTGAGCTTCCTGAGAAGCATACCTTACCCTCTAGGGCAAGGCTTCTCAGGGACTGCAATGGTTCCTTTTATGGGTCAACTTGGCTAGGCTAGTGTGCCCAGGTATTTGGTCAAACACTAGTCTAGATGATGCTGTGAAGGTTATTTTTTTTTTAAATATGATTAGTGTTTATAATCAGTTGACTGTAAGGAAAGCAGATCACCCTCCATAACGTGGGTGGGCCTCACCTAATCAGCTGAAGGCCTCCACAGCAAAGATTGAGGTTTTCCAAGGAAGAAGCAATTCTGCCCCAAGAGTCAACTAGAAATTCTGCCTGGGTTTCAAGTATGACCTGTGGATTTTGGACTCAAGACTCTAATTTCAACTCTTATTTAATCTTCAGCCTGTTGGCCTGGCCAACAGATTTGCCAGCTTCCAAGACTGTGCAAGCCAATTCCTTAAAAGAAATTCTCTCTCTCTTTTCTCTCTCTCTCTCTCTCTCTCTCTCTCTCTCGATATATATATATATATATATATATATATATATATACATATTCACACACATTTATGTAAATATGTAGACATATATAGATGTGTATGTAGATATAGCTATATAGATGTGGATATAGAACCCATATACATCCTATTGGTTCTAGTCCTGTGGCAAACCCTGTAGAGATTAAGAACTCTTGATTATTCTAAGTAGTGACACTGTCCCCTTCCCCCAAGGCCATCGCCATGAAGATCGCATAAAGGGAATAGAGACTTGGGGACGGGAGTTGGCAGAACCATGAGTATGATGAACCAGCTGTTGGGCCTTAAGGGCCACTCTCAGGGAATGTCCTAGAAAATGTTAATTGCCACATGTCCAGTGACAGGTTTTCTGAGAAGAACCCTAATTTGTTTTAATGCCCTTCCCCCACCTGTCAATGTCTGAATAAACTGTTGAGATGTTCCAAAGTTGGCATGTGATGGGGGGAGGTGGGGGTTACAGGCAAAAGTGGATAGGGACGCCTTCAAGCTGGCTCTGTCTTGTTCCAGAAAACCACATGGTGTTGTAGGCAGGGGGTGTGGGGTCCAGCCTCCCAATGTATAGTGACTCTCCAAGAAAAGCTCACATCCGTGGATGCCTGATGTGGTCCAGACACAGCTGACTGAATCTTGTCAAGTATACCAACAAGGAGCAATGACCACACCCATCTGATAGACAAGGAAACTCAGAGAAGCAAACTGGCCAAGATGGAACTAGAACTCCCAGCTGAATTCAAAGACTATGACAATTTCCCTCTGCTTTATCCTTTTTGCTTGTGTCATGGTCATGGTTGGTGTAATCCTGGCTCCACCTGTTATAGCAGTGTAAGTATGAACAAATGACACACTACTCCAAACAGCAGTCTCCTCCGTCCAATGCCTGCCTTCCAAAACATTAGGCATCTGAATCAAGATTATGCTACCTAGTACTTGGTAGGCACTCAGTCAACAGAGGTTATTGTCACTATCTTATAATTCACTGGGTCAAAGATATGGATGGTTGGATGAACTGCTTGCCTGTCCCACAACCTCAAGGGAAGAAGTTATCCCACCACATCTTGCAGCTCCCACCATCTTCATGGAAGCATGAGACACCAGCTCCATCAGGGAGTTTTTGCACCAGGATGGGAGGGGGGTGGGGAAGAGAAGGGGTGATATGTGAAAATCAGGAAACAAAATGACTTTGCAAACTCATTAAACACGTGCCTGCTCGCCTCTCTGTGTGCTTCTCCTGTTCTCACTCTGGGTCATGTGCCTATTATTAACCACCACCTTCGGACAGGAAAAGTGTGCCTTACCCCAGGAACATACTGTGGGAGAAAGAGATTTCTTAATATAGTGTGACCAAGAAGTTTTTTAAAAAGTCCCACCTCTTGACCGGGTGGTGGTGCAGTGGATAGAGCGTCGGACTGGGATGCAGAAGGACCCAAGTTCAAGACCTCGAGGTCACCAGCTTGAGTGTGGGCTCATCTGGTTTGAGCAAAAAGTCCCACCTCTTTGAAGTAGAACCTGGCTCAAAACCCATCTTGGGTTCCTCGCAGCCTAAACAATGCAGTACAAACTCCTAGACACATAGGCAAGTCCTTTATGACTCAGGCCCACAGTCCCCTTTCCACTTCGCTTCCACTTCTCCTGGCATACAGAACCTGGCCCAGCCAGGCCACCCGAGGCGAACCTCACGACCTTTACCACACCTTTACTGTGCCTTTGCTGTGCTCACTGCTGCCTGAGTGCCATCCCCGTCCACATCCTTGTCCATCTGTGCTGATCCCGTCCTCAAAGGCTGCCTTTCTGGCCAAGCCACTCTGGAGTCTCCAATCCATTGCAACACTATTCATCTGAAGTCCCACAGCCCTTAACTCAGGGGTCCCCAAACTTTTTACACACGGGACCAGTTCACTGTCCCTCAGACTGTTGGAGGGCTGAACTATAAAAAAAACTATGAACAAATCCCTATGCACACTGCTCATATCTTATTTTAAAGTAAAAAAACAAAACGGGAACAAATACAATATTTAAATTAAAGAACAAGTAAATTTAAATCAACAAACTGACCAGTATTTTAATAGGAACTATGGGCCTGCTTTTGGCTAATGAGATGGTCAATGTCCGGTTCCATATTTGTCACTGCTAGCCGTAACAAGTGATATGATGCGCTGCCAGAGCTGTGACGTGTGTCTTCCGTGTCACCGGAAGTAGTACTGTACGTGAGCAATGCCGTGCTTTGCGGCACCACCACATACAGTACCCCAGGAGCACAGGATGCACTCACTGACCACCGATGAAAGAGGTGCCCCTTCTGGAAGTGCAGCGGGGGCCGGATAAGTGGCCTTAGGGGGCCGCATGCGGCCCACGGGCCATAGTTTGGGGACCCCTGCCTTAATTCATTTGCCATTTTTTGCATTATTTGACAAACTCTCGATTTCTTATCTATTTCTCATTTCTTCTTTCTGCCCCACTCACTACCCCATTCAGGTCAGATTCTCCAGTAGCAACCACATACCAAGCATGGGATTCATAAGCAACCCCTCTCCTGTCAGAATCCCAGAGTTCTGACTGGGTGCCCGAGGCCTGTCGTCTCACACTCAGTTCCCTCGCTTCCCGTTCCAGCGCCAGAAGCTTTGTCATGTTCCTGGCTGTCTCCTTAACCAGGCAGATACCTCGTTTGGGGAAGTAGCCAGGTCTTATTCATCTCTGGCCCTATAAACCAGTGCTACATATATATTAGGTTTTTGAAAATAGATATTAGCCATGGAAGAAAGGGGGGGGGCTAATAAATTTTAAAAAATAAAAGAAAACAGGATCATAAACTTCTAAGGGCAGGGGTTTCATCATATTGTAGTTTTCTCTCTTTCCTTTAATACTGTGGCTACAGCAGATGCTCGATAAAAGATATGGGTTGCCCTAAACTGAGCTCTGCTCAGATCTGGATACTGAGAACATTAATCTTCACAAGCACTCAGACATCCCCCCTCCCCAGCCTTAGCAAAATGAGATTATATAAGTCAGCCAGAAGGTGAAGCAAAAAAGACTATGTTGACAATGTTAAGTGCCACAGAAATAGATCATTTTAATGGATACAGTATTTCTACAGAAATAAAATACTATGATTGAGATGGAAGCCAAGGGTTTCACCACTGAATGATAGTAAAGTTTAATTTGCATGAGTGAGGAAGGTTCACAAGTCAATTACCTTTCATTTCACTCCTATGCAGTCAATGAAAGTTTAGGGGCAATAGCAAAAGTACTCCGGGAAGGAGTATTCATAATCTATCAATTTACATATCATCACGACAACAATAAACATTCTATATAAAATACTTTCACACAGATTAGTTCACTAGGTTTAAGTCAACCTCAATTTGAAGTTCACAGTGAGTTAAGCAAAACATTATCATTCCCATTTCACAGTTGAGAAAACTGAATCTTAGTCAATCTGTGCACCTTGCCCAAAGTCACTCATATAGCTGGTAAAGGCAGAGTCAGAACTTGAATTGAGACTTTTGCCACCCCCCTCTCAACCCATCATGGTCTTTGCACAAAACCAGACCTCCTTAAGCAACCAACCGAAGAAAGAATGGTGGTAAGCAGCAGCGTGGGGGAGGAGCCTAAGCCTAGCTGTCTTCATCCGGGAACCTCAGAGGACCCTGTGTATCTCCAAAGAGACAATTCTACCACTGCCCTTTACATGCCACTGAAACAGGAAAGTGCCTGAGAACTAAAGGTTTCAGACTTTCCCCATGAACTCTGAAGGGAAACGTTTCCAGGGCACAATTTAGGAAGTGGATGTTTCAATGCACTTAATGACAGCCACACAACCTGATCAAGCTCCCTCTCACCTCGAGGGACCCAAAGGGACGTAAGCATGCGGACATTATTTGAAAAGCTCTCTTTGCAAGACTTCTCTTTCACCTTGTTGTCTGGAAACCAAACACTTGTCTTCCAGATGCATCCCAGCATGCAGCCAGAACTTCTGTTGCAGTACCCCAGCTCAGCAGGGAGAGGAGAGAACTTTTGTGGAGTGCCTTCCCTTAGAAGACTGAGACTTTGATTCTTTCATCATATATTTGCTAAGCACTTCTGATATCCCAACCTCAGTAACAGGCGATGTAAAGCTTCTTTTTTGGTGGATGGGAGCATTTGTCTAGGTTTGGGGGTGGGGAGTGAACAAGGAAGACTTCTCAGAGGAGGTGGCTCTTTAATGAAGACCTGGGTAGCTAGAAGATCCTAGCCATGCAAACATTTGGAGGCGGGGCACTTGCAATATCAGAAGAGCAAAGCCTCGAGGCAAGGAGATGTTGGCTTTTTCCAATTATAGTCAGAAGGCAGTGTGTCCGAGGTGGGGTGCGCAGGGGAGGCAGGGAGATGAGATCATAAATTGGCAGGACAGGTAGTGTTGCCGTGAGGGCCTCAGCAAGGGGTTTGTTTGGTTTATTCTGAGAAGCCATGGGAAGGTGTGACAGGAGCTGATTTAGAATTTTTAAAGGTCTTCCCGACAGCCTTGTAGGGAATGAATAGCCAAAGGGCAAGTAGAGTGGAACCTGCTGAGTAAGAGAGGAATGTGGCTTAGACTAAATGGTAGAAATGGAAATAAAGAAACATGGAGTTGGATAATGGTGTGTTGGTAAATGTCTAATGAGAGGCACTGGGGGAGGGGAGGGGAGAAAAGCTCTGTTCGCCAATTTCCCTGGTGCAAATACTCCCACCCTGGCTGATTTCAACATGTCGCTAATAAAGGCAGAAGTAGAAAGAATTGTGCACATTCAGCTCTCATAAACTGGCAGGAGGCGACTGACTCCAGCACACATTAGTTTCTGGCGTAGACTTGACAGGACTTGCTAATAGGCTGGCATGGGCTAAGGAAAACGGAGGAATGAGGGGTGGCTTCTGGAATTTGAACTCCAGTGACCAAAATAATGAAGAAGGCGCTTGCTTCATCACTGGCCTCTGTCCAGTCCCTGGCCTCCTGAGTTACTGAAAAGCAGGAGGCTATAGGGCAAGAGGCTACCCACTGGGCTCCAGGCTTCCTGAGAGCTGACCCCAGGCCTAGTCCTCCCTGTCTCCTTGGCACCCCACACTCAGCCTGGTGCACAGACAGAACTTAAAAAAGGACAAATGCAAGAATGAGTGACCTCAACTTCCTCATCTGCAAAACGGAATGGTAACCCTCTCCAACAATAGCTGTGAGAATCACATGGGAGGTAATATCACAGTCACCAGAATCAAGACCTGAGGATCCCACAGGCATTACAGCATGACCCTCACATCAACCCTGTGACATTTTACTATCTCATTTAACAGAAGAGAAAATGAAGCTTGGAGCCAGTAAGCCATGTGTCCAAATCCAAAACCAAGATGGGGCAGAGCCAGGGTTCAAGCAGCCCGAGGCGGTCAGGCTGACATTCTCAGCTGCTGGGGCCACCCCGGCCAAGGACACCTTCAGCTTTCTCACCAGGGGCAGCAGAGGCCACACAGGGTGCGGGGGACCTGTCATCCACCCCTGCTTTGCCAAGTTCTGCAGGCAAAACATGAAGAGAGTAAAACTTGGGCAAGAGTTGGGAAGCAGAGCTCTCCCTCTCCTGCCCAGGAAAGGGGAGGAGAGAGGCCCACCCAGAGCATAAAAGCACTTCCTTGCACTGTTTAGGATGAATGATTCAGAGTGAGAGAAAGAGCAGGGACGGAGGCATGGCTGCCCTGTGGGAAAAAGCCCTGATTGTGTTCAGCACAATGGCGAGTGTGTTTCCCTGGTGGAGATGGACTGACCTGTCCCTTACTGATAAGTGGATTTACTTTTACCCCTTGCATGGTCAACATTTTTTTCCCAGGCTGATAGAGATCTAAAAGCCCAAGCCTTGGGGCCAGTGTCCCAAGCAGCCAGACCCCACTCTTAGTACTCACAGACTGTGAGAAAGTAGCTCGTGTAAGCTCCCTGTACCTCCACTTTTTCATCTGTAAAATGGGACCACACCAGAGTCTTACCTCAGAGGGCTATGGTGAAGATGGAGGGGCCCACAGGGTGGGGAGGGAGGAGAGCTGAGGTGTAAACCGCATCTGGAGGCATTCCCGTGGGCCCACTGTCTAGGACACACAGTACAAGTAGGCTGGGCAGGCGGGAAAAAGTCCCATCAAATCCCGTCTAAGTGTTATCCAAATGTAAGTGACACAGTAGTTCTCTCTCATCCAAGAAGGCTATAAACTGTGGATGCCAAAGGAAGCTAATGGCCCTGGTAAATCACAGTGCTTCCTGCTACCAGGAGGGTGAGCCTCCCAGCCAACGCTCCCTGCCCCCAGGGTTCAACCAGCTGCAGGTGGGGCTCCAGGCAGAATCCCCACTTTGTCACACAATGGTTTCAGCCCCAGCAGCCTCTGCTGCACAGGCAGAAAAGACAGCTGTTCTGAAATCACTTCCTGTTGCATCAGGTTTGGGTGCTCACTGCACCATAGCAAAATCCCATCAGGCTGAGGGAGATTTGCATTATATCAGAATGCTTTGCTTTAACAAGAACAGATACCATTTGCTAAGGGCTTACTCAGGTCTAGGCACAAATCTGATCCTTACACATCCTGTAAAGTAGGTTTAGTATCCTTGTTTTATAGCTGAAGAAAAGAGATCAGAGAAGTTAAGTTACTCACCAGGATCAACACAGCAAATGAGCAGCAGAGCAGGGACGTGACCTGAGGCAGCCCAACACCAGAAGCCCAAGCCTCAGCCATCACTCCAGGCCGTCCCCTCTGGTGCATGAGTGGCTTCTGCACAGCTGACAGGTTAGACTGCAAGGCTAGAAGCCCAGCATTTAACCCAGAGAACTGAGGACACAAGCCAAATGTCTTCAGAGGCCATAGAGCAGGCCTGGCCTCAGTTTCAAAGAGACGGCGTGAAGTGGCAGGGAGTGTGGCCAACCAGAAGAACGCCACATCTCAGCTCTGTGTGGCCAGGTGAAGATGAAGGCCCAGTCGACACACCTTCATCTTTTTTACAAAATGAGTTGAACAATCTGAACTTTCATGTGAAAGCTCTCTTTAAAAAACAAACAAACAGCAGAAACAATAGGCCAACATTAGGCAGGCCCACCAAAATCCAGCTGGGGGCCAACTGTGGCCATGGTGTAGCAGTTTGCAACCTCTGTTGTTGCTTTACAATTTACAAATATTCTTTGCACCTATTGCCACATTTTGCTTAGATAGCCAATGTTGCTGTCCCCCCATTTCATGGATGGATAAACTGAGACTAATAGCTCAGAAATTTTTGAACATTAGCGATCCCCGAAGACACAGCCTGTCGCTATGTCATCCCCCTCTAGCATCCTACATTCTCAACTTGCACACCTCCTCCAGGGCCAGGAAGATGGCTCTCATGACAGCAACCTGAGGCACTCTGAAACGGTTCTAACCATGAGAAAGCCACCTGAACCTGCCAGTCCTGCTCTGGAAGTCTGGAGATATGCTCAATTCCCCTTCCCTGTGATAGTCTCAATAGTGAGCATGGAACAGAAATAAAGCAAAATTTTCACTGAACACTTCCAGGGCAGTAAGCTCGGCGTTTAGTACTTAATACACATTTCCATGGAATCCCTAAGAGCATAGCATAGCACACTTCCTATCGCCATGCGTAACTAAGGCTGAATTCTGTCCCCATGGTCACAGTTGGTATATAACACGAAAGGGATTCAAAGTGAAGTCTGTCTGATTCCATGGCCATCTTCTCGTCCGTCCATCCATCCATCTATCCATCCATCCAACCAATATTTTTTGAGAGCTCCCTAGACATCAGGCTCTGTGCTGATACAGAAGGATACAACTTTCCACACTACCATACCATTTCCCATTACCATTTTTTTCACACTAAGACACCTGAGCTCTTTGATCTGATTTTTATGAGGTCACTTCTGATTTTACATGCCCCTTCCCTAACTTGTTGGTGTGAACATGTGTCAACACCCTTATTACAGTTATTGCCCCAAATGGAAGTCAATCTTTGAACAGAGACAGACGGGCATGTGGCTGGGAGCGTCCCCTCCATGACTTGAGCTCTCTCTCTCCCCCTTTTTATTGATGGAGCCTTTGCTCATATCAGCTTTTCTGGCGGCTCTCCCACAAGCGATGTTTCAGCTAAAACCATGAAAATTGTTTTCACAGCTACTGCTACTAAACCATGCCTGGTCTTGAGATATTGAGTTTCAAGACCCAAGAAAACTGGAACTATACCTAACATCTATTGAGCCAATTTTATGTGCTTAACATCTTATAAACATTCTAAAATCCGTATTTCTATTTCCACTTTCCTGCAAGAAAAGTGAGGCTAGATTGGTAAAGTGATTTGCCTTCAATTATCCAGTCATAAGCCATGGAGCTGGGAGATGAGCCCACGGCTGACTGGCTCCAGAGCTTCTGTTTCACCAGAGTTTCACATTCACACCTGTTCAATTTCTTCTCCTTTGAACAGGACTATTGCTTTAGACTATTGTCTTTGATCCAATATCCTGGTGACTCTTTCCACCTTTCATAGCATGAAAAATTGTCGTCTAGTCAGCTATAGTTTCCGAGTACATCAATGCTGAGCACAGTAAACACCATTGACCACCTAACGGGGCTTGTGGCAGAAGGTAAACAGAATGATTGCCCTAACAAAAACAAGCACCAGAAGCAGCAAGCACATGCCAGCTGCCCTCCAAGTAGCGAACTGCTGCTACCCAGGAGAATGCCTTATGTCACATACAGTCTGGCAGGAAATGAGCTGGACCTCCATGTGGTCCTGTGTGAGGTCATCAACAATGTCTCTGAACATGACTGTCCTAGGTTGGGACTGACTCCGCTGACCTAGGCCAGTACCATGGGATGTCTACACATCCACAGTGCGAGACACCAAAGAGTAACTATCACAGCAGTGTCCTGGCTCCCCTTCCTGGCTCGTTCCTCCTCTGTGTTCTTTCTAACACAGGGTCCTGCTGAAAATCTTTCTCCTGCCCATCACCTTTAGGGTAGAATTCCATCCTTCCTTTATGCTCATCAGAGGCCCCTAAGGAGTTGGCTCTGCATGTCTCCCACCGTTACCAGGAAACAGCTCTTCTCTGTAGTTTAGCACTTTCTAGGGTAGGTTCTAAACCTACTCCTAAAAGATGGTCTAAGTGTCTTGAGAAGTCATGTCTAGGAAATACTGCAAACTATATTTTTAAAAAATCATAATAAACATTAGCATGTTGCATATGACTGAAAAGTCCTATTATGAAAAGACCTATTTAACTTTAAGCCTGGATTTCTTATTTGGTGACAAAACCTCTTATCTGAATAACATCCATTAAAGTCCCAAGGGAAAGATTTTTTTGATTAGTTGGTGATGTCACCAACTTTCTACTGTGTCTTTTATGCCTTTAGGGTATGGCATTATGCTGAACCCTCTGACAAATACCTTATTCTTCTTTCACCACCTACAAAGCTCTTATTCATTCTTCAAAGCTTGGTTCAATTTACAACTCCTCTGAAAATATTCCTGTACACTCCAGCCTTGATTTTGTTCTTGCCTTGATAATAGCACTTATCATAGGACTTGTCACAAGTCTGGCTCTCCCCAGCGACAGGAACCAGACCTAACTCTTCTAGCATAGTTCCTGAACAGTGGTCCACAGTCATTCGGTGATGGGATACAAGTTCACAAATGAAAGAGAACATTAATAAGTCCATATTCTAGATGGGGACATGGTCAGCCTGGGCCAGCTGGAGAACCTTGCCAGGAATCCAGCCGCTATGACTGGGGGAGTCCCCTCTCCTTGGCAAAGCAACATGGTCTCAAGGCAATGGCTGCCACTCTCAGACAAAGTCAACAGGTCACTTCAGGAAGATTTAAAATAGATGCCATCCTGCTACATCACTGGTGTTGCTAGGAAACAGCTAGTTTGCTATAAGCCAGGTTGATTAGCATTGTGGGGAAGACACAAACTAAGAAATGGCTGTGTCTTCTCACTCTGCCCAAAGCAGCCATCAGCACACTTGTATCAATTTCTTATTCAGCTTAGGTGGAAAGGCACAGTTGAAAGGATTAAAGACCTGCAAATGCTTCTCCCCAGGACTCTGAGAAGCGCTTCTGCAGCATAGCTGTGACTCTGTAAATACTGAGGCCACACAGATATGAGCTTAATTCCACCTTAGTCTTTCACTTCGGGACTTTGTGCATTTAGCCTGGGAGTAGCCTGAAGGTGATACAGTCTGGGAAAAATCCATGTTCAATGAGGAGGAGAGAGCTCTAGGTGCCTGCTACTCCATCCCCCGCCTCTCAATGGTAGAAACCCAGGCATTGGAGCCACTCATTCTACCTGAAAGACTGGGAATGGCTTCCTAAACCTTTGAAAGAGTAAGTGGGAATCACAGGTTTCACAGCAGGCTCCTTGCTCCCTTTCAAGGGGGCTGTCTTGGGAGCCACTTCCTCCAAGAAGCCCTCTTTGCTGACTGCCTGTCTAAACTCCCAGCAGTGTGCTAGGTTCCATCATGATTGGTGATTATCACTGGTTTAGAGAAGAGGAAACGCAAGATCAGAGTGATCATACTAAAAGAATTGGCAGGCCAGGACTTGAACCCAAATCTGACTAATATACGTGCTAGGATATTTGCTCAGTCTCAACTAAAGAGGAAACAAACACATGTAAGTTTTAATCTTTGGATATTTCCCCCTCTTATGTGGAAGAGTGTCTTGAGAGGTGGGAGGGAAGCATGGTTTGGTCCACAGAGCTCCGCAGTGTAGTCATGGGATCTGGTTCCAGATCCTGCTCTGCCACTAACGGGCTATGTTGTTTTGAGCAAATCTCTATCCTTCTCTGTGCCTCCAGCTTCTGGCCTGTTAAATAAGGATGATAAGAGCCATCCTGTCTACTTACTTCCCTGGGCATTGGATGATAAGTGGGAAAAGAGCTTTAAAATGCATAACACACTATGTAATACTCAGTACACAGTATGTGCTCAGACAGAATTGGTTGTTTGAATGCTTGTAAGCTATTACTGCAATGCACTGAGGAGCCCAGAGAGCCAGGATTGGGCTCCCACTTGGTTTTTACCACTTTGAGCAAATTACTTAATCTCAGTAAGCCTTATTACTTCCATCTGTAAAATGGGGATTATAATGGCCCTTGAGAACATCCAGGCCCAATAGGGATGCAACGTATCTGAGTTTCTCTCCACCCTTCTGCCCTTTCTCTAAAACCACTGGGAGGCAGAAGCAGCCTGCCCGCTGCCTGTCACTCCTGCAGGCCAGCTGCCTGGGAGGCCCCAGCTCCTGGGACTGGCCAGTGTACATGGTGGCACTTAATCACTTGCAGCAGGATGAGACAAACTGTGATTTCCACGGCTGAGGCCTAGCCCCACTCAGGGACACAGTGTGGAGCCGCTTGGAGAAATCCATGTTCAAGACACAGCCTCTCCAGGCCCCAGGAAAACACAACAGCTAAGGGAACAAGGAGGCTACCAAGCTAACTGTTCCCCGATTAAAGCAAATAGCCTAAAGCCAGTCAAGACAGCCTTTGCAACTTTAAGTGCTATCAATAGTCTACAGTGATTCTCACATCTCTCATCTGCACAGCACCTTACAATTTCCCAAAGGCCTTTGCAAACAGTATCTGTTCAATAAATCCTTGCAGTGTACAGGGAGTATATGCTAGGCATTTTTTTAAAAAAAAAAAATCTCAGTTAATTGGTCAGGGCAGCCTGAGAGGAGCAAGTCTGTGCCAGGTGTGTTATGATAGCTGCACACTACTGCCACCATCCATGGCCAGTCATGCTGTGCACCATATGACCTGAGCAGCCATGTTTTACGTCATGTGATCATGTCCCATTGCAATCACAGCTGATTGGACGGAGTAGGTGCCTGTCCAACTGCTCGCTGTCCAAAACCCGCAGTTTGTCTCACTCTGATTCCTCCTTTGAGGACTGGGAACTAGATTTGGGGAATAGACTGGGTAGTAAGCAGAAGGGAGAAAAATCAAAAGAAGTTACCAAATATTGTCAAGTTATTGAAAAGGGTGGGGTGGCCAGTACGGGCCTTTGCAAGTCAAAGCTTTGTGGACTACAATCTATGAAAAAGCAAAGGAGCCCATGTGCACAGAGTAAAGCAGCAGACATGCGGAGAGAAATAGAGCCACTAAGGGAGAGACCTCACGGACTCCTAGCACCTGACAACTTCCAATTTTTGGTTTCTATGAGACCTTGCTGCATTGGGGTTCTTGTCTTTGGGCTCCCCAAAAAAGCCCACCTACCTTATAAGAAGCGACCCTTTCCCTGAGTTGGCTTGAGTGGGTTTCTCTTTCTTACAATCAATGACCCTGAGCAGGACAGTACAAAGTGGGTACCGTTATCTACTGCAGACCAAGAACCTGAGACACAGAGAGGTACTGACAATAGTTGACTTCTCCCAGCTAGATCAGTAGGTATCCCAACTCAAGGCCAGCCAGGTTCTCAGAACGCAAGCTCTATTCTCTCTCCACAGGACATGTGCTTTCTCTCCTGTGCTTTCCAGGCTGTAGGAAGCTGTATAACTACCCACTGAGTCTCAGAGGAAAGAAAAGACATGATACTAGACAGACAGCTATTGTGACAATCTGTTTATCATCTGTCTCTTCCACTAGAATGTAAGTGCTGAGAGGCTGGGGACAGTGTTATCTTATTTATTGCTGTCTCCCCACAGTCTACAAGAGGGCTCACTGCAGAATTAAAGCTTTAAATTGCCAAATGAATGGCTGGATCAATTAATCAGTCCCAGGACTTTCCGGCCACGATGAGAACTAGGGAGGTTTGCGTATCCTCACCCACAGACAGCAATAAGTGCTGCTTCACTCGGGATTCCAGATTCTTCTGGGGAAGTTTTTCCACTTCCTTCTCCCTTGGGAATTGTTTGTGAAAAGCAGCTGCCGCCAGCCTGGGTTCAACTCCCGGTCAGCTCTAGGAGTAAGGGATAGCTTAGGACCCCCGAATCCATGGAACAGGCTGGCCCGACTGCCCCCCAGACCGCAGATGCAGGAATTCTTACCATAGCATCTCCAACAAGTGACCCCTGCCCTTGCCCAAACTGCCGCATCAGGGACAGGGAGTGAAGGGTCGAGTAGTCCTTTCACCCTCAGGCCACCATGGCGGGGATGTTGACTGTAAACTAACTGTACCTTCTTTCCCCTTGGCTCTGGCTCCAGGCCTCAGGCTCTCAGACAAGCACTCTACACTATAAGTGGGGTGTGAAATGAAAAATGTTCTGGAACGGGTCTAGGGAGGCATGAATTCCAAATATGCTGGATGACCTGGAACCAGTTGATGTCCCTTAAACCAAATTGTCAGAAGTCTGATCAGACCTGGGTTCTCGTCTCACATTTAAAGCGTGGGCAAGTAGCTTTAGCTGAGCCTCGGTTTCTTCAAATCCGGAAGAAAAATACCATCTAGCAGAGCAGCGTCTGCCTGCTCAGAGCCTTCGAATGAGTGTTGATCAAAGGCTGGCCCAGAAGTCAGTCTGCTTTGGGGCGACAGGTTCTGGGCTGAGCACTGAAGTGGGAGATGATGGAGCCCGCCTTGGAACCCTTTACACATTTCACACAGTAGCAGAGCTGGGCCTTGCTGTGCTCGGAAGATCCAGACCTCCAGCCTGGTTTTCCCGACTCCACCTCCAGGGGCAGGAGAAAGACAGAAGGCCAAGCAGGAGAGAGTTTAACTGGGCCGTTCTTGCCACCCCACTCCATGACCCGGTGGAGGAAAGCACACAACCCTCAATGGGCACGTGGTGTGCATGTCCACTCACCAGTTGGATAACATGGGCCAAATCAGTTCATGTTCTGAGCTTCAGTTTCCTCCTCTACAGACCAGGCTAGGATGCCTGCTCTATCTCCAGCAAAGCATCGCTGTAAAGATCAACGATGGTGACAGGTCAGAAAAGTCTTGCTCAACTGAAACGTTCTATTCCCTTGAAAAGTATCATCCTATCACAAAGTTTGGAAGCAGCTCTGCGCACTCCTCACCCGGCGCCGAGTTCAGGGGCTCCTGTGTGGAGCTACATGGCAGGTGCCTGCTCCGTTCCCCTCTGCATATCCCTCTCTCACTGGGGGCTGCTGAGCACCTGACTACGGAATCCTTCTCACAACACTGCTGTGAAATGTGCATTGTCACCCCCCGTTTTACAGATGAAGAAGCTGAGATCCAGGGAGACTGAGTAAACTGCTGGCTCACACAGTTGTGGAGCGTTGCTCTACCCCTTGGGACAGAGTGTGTGTGGGGGGGGCAGAAATAAAAGAGCAAGAGAAGAACAAGAATGAAAGAAAGACAGTATTTTTTTTAAAGAAAGATTGAAGAGAAAAGGAAGCAGGGAGAGAGGGAGGAAGACAGATGGGGAAGAAAGAGCAAAGAACAAGACTACGTCGCCCTCCATGTTTGAGGACCATGGGACACACAGGGGAAGCTGGCAGTTGCTCCCTAAGCCTGGGTGTAGGATTTGAGGTGCCCCATGCCCACTCTTGGGCATGAGGAAGTGGCAGGTCAGCAGAGCCAGTCAGCTGAGCTACAAAAGCCTCCCGCCAGGGTGGTAAAAAAAAAAAAACATGAAAGGAGATTTCCTCAGGCTTTAGAAATTGCTGAAATACAGAGGCCGCGATGGAAGATGAAGTGTCTTACAAAGGAAGCTCCGAATGGAATCAATTTCCCCGGGCCGACTTTTATGTCCTATTATAAGAAATTGAAAAATTATTTCTGTGCAAATGTCGCTTTGCCAGTCCACCTCTCTAGACAACATTGAGAAGGAAAATGGCTTCCAATAAAGGGGCGCTGGGTCTTGTCCTCCATCACCAGAGTTGATCCTCTGCTCTGTGGCTCGGGAGCTGGAGAGGTGGGGCCAGGGAGAGTTGAGGGTCTGTTCTGTTAAGAGTTTGGGGGCTGAAGGGGCCAGCAGTGACAAGGAGACAAATGCGACAGCCCCAGGGACCACCACTCCTGATGGCCAGACACAAACGCCACTGGGCTGCAACATGATACCCTTGAGGCTGGCTAGACTGGGCCAGAGCGGAATGTCACCACTCCCCGGACAGAACGTCACAGTGCAGAGGAAACACCAGCAGCTGGTGCCATACCACACATATTTGCTTCTAGGGTCATAGCGTATAAGTTCTGCCTCCCTCCCCCCCAACCATTGTTCTTTTCCTCACACCCACGTCTCTGTTGCCATGAACTTCTCACCTCTTTCTAAACCTGGCAGGCTTTTCTCCCATGCCTTGGTGGCTTTTCTCAGCACTTCTCTCCATCTGGAATGTCCTTTCCTGCCTCTCAGGCTGGCAGCTTCTACTCATCTCTCAGGAACCAGTGGAAATGTGCCTCCTGACCTCCCTACCCTGGGCAGGGTTCAGTCTCTCCCCTGGAATGTAGCCTGAATGAGCTGCCCCTGAAAAAAATATGTGTGTGTCTATGTGTAATCCCCAGGACTAGGAGTATGTCAAAATATGGCAAAAGGGATTTTCAGGTGGGAGTAAGTTAAGGATCTTAAGTTTATCCCAGGTGATCCCAGAGGGTACAGTGCAATGATGAGAGTCCTTATAAGAGGGAGGTAGGAAGATCCGAGTTAGTAGTAGGAGATGTGAGGTAATAGGCTGGATCTACACGAAGAAGGGGCTAAAGATCAAGGAATGCAGGCAGTCTCTAGAAGATGCCGAAGGCGAGGAAACGGATTCTCTTTGCAGAGCCTCCAGAGGGAACCAGCTCGGCCAACACCTTGACTTTAGCCCAGTGAGACGAATTTTCGATTCCTGACCTCCAGAACTCTAAGAGAATAAGTCTGTGTTGTTTTAAGCCAGCAACAAGAAACAAAGACCCCCGGGCAGGGTTCGCTCTTCCTCCCCAGAGTTCCCCCAGAACACCACGCTGTTCACAGATAAGGTAAACGGAGAGCTTCCGATGGGCCAGACCTATTTTAAGAGCTATAGGTATCCTCGTCTTAGAGATGTGGCAACTAAAGCCCAAGGAGATGAGGCAACTTGCTATAAAAAAAACAACAACCATACAGGTGGCATGTGACAGAGTTGGAACTGAACCCAGGACACACTGTCTGGTAATTGTATCTTTAAGTGTCAGTCCCTCCCACTAGAAAGTAGGGTCACAGGGTAGGTACTGGATTGGCCCTGGGTCCCCATTGCGTGGACCAGGCTTGGTTTAGTCTCCAACAACTATGGATGAATAAACATCTAAATTAGGGCTTCCTAATCCTATCCAAGAGCTATTTTTTTTGTCCATTAAACCCTGTTGTGTGAAGAATGTAGAAGATGGGATGTCTGCCCATGGAAACTGAACAGTCTAATCAAGCTAGACACTGGGTAGCAATGACATAAGACACTTTTTATTACTGTGCACTCTCTCTGTGCTTTCCTTTTGGGTGGCACGGTCAAGGGGAGAGAGTCTAGGATTCAGAGTTAAGAAACCTCTATAGGAGTTGCCACAAGTGTATTCCCTACGCATCAGTTTCCTCATCTATAAAATGGACAGGACAATGCCAGTGCCGGAAGACGCATTGGTGAGTGTAAGTGAGGATGTGCGTGGAGAACACTGGGTGCCAGTGAACACTGCTGCCGTCTTCTAGGCCCCGAGACAACGCTGTGCAGCACACTGGTCTTACTGAGACCCCACAGCTGATCCAGCAGTGCACCACAACGGGTAAGGTTGTCTGAGCTAAGTACCATGGGGGCTGTCCAAGTCAGGTGCCGCTGGAAGGCAGATGACAAAGGTCACCTTGGGCTGAGATGATAGGACAGTTTCCCAAAGAGCCGTACTGTGGCTGTCAAAGCCAGGTGTGCCTTTGATGGAGCCCAGAGAGAGGAGGACACTGAGGGGTGCATGTGGCTGAGCGAAGGCACGGAGGGAGAAGGCCCAGGCGGAAGGGGAGGTTCTGGGAGCGTGAAAGCGCGTGGTGTTTGGGGCAACGTCCACAGGGTCCTGTAAGGCCTGGGAGCTGTATTTGAGTGGTCAAGAGGAGTGGCAAGATGGGGAGAGAGGGAGGGAACGGTGTGGGTGTCTGAGAGAACAGGGGGCCACATGGAAATAGGAGCTTCCAGGGCTTCCCAAGTTCTCTTGTCAGACTGGGAGCGACAAGTTTGAGGTGCTCTCACCCCTGGCTGCACAGAAGAATCATTGGTGGAGTTTTCAAAAGCCCAGTGCTCAGGCTACACTATGGTCCACTGAACTCAAAGTCCACAGAGGTAGGTCTCAGGCATCTGTCAAAGTACCCAGGTACTTCCAAAATAAGAACAAGGCTCAAAGCTCTGCTCTCAGCCTTGGAGGGCCAGGGCCAGGGCCAGGGTGCGACCCTGCAGTCATCTGGACTCCAATTTGGCCAATCACCTTTGGCCATTCCCAGTGCTGTTTAAATGATTCCCTTCCCCCCGCCTGTGCCCTCCAGCCCTACAGTTCCGCCTGAACATGATACTTCACTTCCTGTCCTTGGCCTGAACTAGGACTGTGGGGGTGTCTGTGCAGTTGTTTGAGGACAAGTCCCACCAGCCTCATTCCTTGTGCTGGCTACACACAGTCTCAATGGATTGGTGGCCATGTCCCCAGACCCTCCAGCACTTGATGGGGGGGTGGGGAGGAGTGGGCTCCTGAGGCCTCAGCACTCCCAGCTCACCTTCCCCATCACTGAGGCCTCTCTGTGCCCAACCCCTAGCACAAGTGGCCTGGGGACAAGGGAATAGGAATGGGGAGCTTCTTCCTGCTGGCCCCTAGAGAAAGAAGTAGCATTTACTTAGCACTTGGTTTGAGCCCAGCGCTACACTAGGTGCTTCATATGCATGGTAGTGAATTAACCCTTATCACACCGTATGCAGCAGATGTTTGAAATCATCCCTTTCTGCAAATGAGAACACAGGGACTCAGGGAGGCGAAGTCATTTAGCCCAAGGTTTCATAAATGGAGATAATAGCGTTGGATCCCAACCCCAGGTCTGCTGACTCCAGAGCCTGAGCTCTGATGCTCAGGGTCTGCTTCCCATCTGTAAAACGGGACAGCACGATTTCCCTCTTCATAAAGTTAACTGTGAGCATTTTAAAAGTAGCATGTGAACCGATGTATAAAGTAGTAAATAGGGTATTTAGAATTCAGCAGATGCTTGATAAAAATGACCCTTGTTTGTTTAAAAAAAATAAAATGGCTCCATGCTCATGTGTAGGGGGTGTGAAGAGATAATGCAGCCAAGTCTGAAAGAAAAAAAAGTGGTTTGAGAGCAGTGTATTTTTTTTTTTTTTCTCATCTCCACTTTGATTATTTTTTCTCTGTGCTTTCTGAAAAAAGTAATGAGCTGGTTGCTACTACTAATTAGCTTTTGTCCTGGCATCCAATCAGTAAGGAGATGTCTAAGTTTGGCCGCCCGGGTCCTGGTGGTGGGAGCTGAGAGGCAGGGCTGCTGCCCGGGCCCGCGCCGAGGCCACGCGGGCCCGCCTCCTCTCAGACGGTACGTGGAAGCCGAGAGGCAGGGCTGCTGCCCGGGCCAGGCCGGCACCGAGTCCACGCGGGCCCGCCTCCTCTCAGACGGCACAGGGAACACAGGTGCGGTTTGGGGCATCGCAGACACTGCCCAGCAGCATTCACAGAGGCGCTGTTGTTATGGCTTCTCCCTTTTGATAGTCAACGTTTTCTTCCTATTTTAATCCTGTGTCCCATCAGTAGGGCATCCCAGATCCCACCATCAGCATATGTGTTACAAATGTTCTCAAGAGCCTGGCACAAAGTAAATATTTGTTGAGTAAACATTACAGTGCCAACATCTCCCAATTTACAGACTTTGTACCCATGAGTTTTGTTTGAAAAATTTTTTTTTTGTTTTTTGTATTTTTCTGAAGCTGGAAACAGGGAGAGACAGACAGACTCCCACATGCGCCCAACTGGGATCCACCCGGCACGCCCACCAGGGGCGATGCTCTGCCCACCAGGGGGCGATGTTCTGACCCTCCGGGACGTCGCTCTGCCGCGACCAGAGCCACTCTAGCGCCTGGGGCAGAGGCCAAGGAGCCATCCCCAGCGCCCGGGCCATCTTTGCTCCAATGGAGCCTTGGCTGCGGGAGGGGAAGAGAGAGACAGAGAGGAAGGAGAGGGGGAGGGGTGGAGAAGCAGATGGGCGCCTCTCCTGTGTGCCCTGGCCGGGGATTGAACCCGGGACTTCTGCACGCCAGGCCGACACTCTACCACTGAGCCAACCGGCCAGGGCTGTACCCATGAGTTTTGCAGTTATTACTCACATGAGTGTCAATGGGGACTACTCAGAGCATGAGGCTTGCATAAAGCTGAATCCCGGAAGAGAGATCTCTTCCCCAGGGCTGGGGAAGGCCAGGTCAGGAGGCAAGGGAAGAGAGTCTGAGCTGGGCCTGCACGCAGCACCCAGGCAGAGGGAAAGGGGCTGATGTCGAGCCAGGAACTTGTGAGAAGGTCTCAGAGGCCTGCTGCTGCCCAAGCTGAGCTGGCTGGCACAAGGGAGCTATCTGGAAGAGATGACATGGGAGGACTCTAGTTAGACACCCACAGAAGGGGCCTGCTAGCACCTGGCATCTGTGGACTGGCACTGAAGTCTTTGAAGATGGAACTTTTCTTTGACCAATGTTCAAGAGTGCAGACCACTCAGAGAGTCTCAGCACCTTCCACCTCCTCCCATTCCACCATGGCCCTTCCTTTTGACCCTTCCATAATGGCAATATTTCATTTTTCTAAGAAAAACCATCAGCCCAAGGCCGGAAGCGGAACAGCCAGGCCACCTTCCCAATTCTACCTAAATTTTCTACCTAAATTACCAAGACAGATATTTCAGGAAACTGCTCTTGGCTGGAATGCTTGGCTAATTCATTTTATTTACCATCTAAACACACTTGAGAGCTGAGATAGATTCATTCAAGTTGCCACTTCTTCGTTGGATGCAATTCACAGTAGAAATCACTGCCATCCGAAGCTTTCATAACTTGCAAAGGGTAATGGATTTTTTTCAGCCCATCTTTCTTCCCTGCTCATAGTTGCTTGAGGATTGCAAATGGATTGTATTTACTGTAATTACTATTCTAACTGCAGCTCACTTGCAATGCATCAGGTTAATGTTAACAAGATACCCAGCTGATGCTGGTAATGTGTATGCATTGTTCAAACTCTTTACCCCCTCTCCCCCTTGGTGTTGTCTCAATTCTATTTTCTGAACCCAAAAAGGAGGGAGCAAAGCCAAGCAACACAGGTGTTTTTTTTCTCAGTTTCATTCTTCTCTAACGCCATGGGCATTTTTCTCAATGGACAGTCATTGCTCTTTGGTGTTCCTCTTCTATTTTCATGGCATTATTACAAATGCTATGTTTTGTTTAAATACTGATTTACATGCTTCTTTCAAAATTTTTTTTATGTCATTGGTGTCACTAAATTCCATATTATTGTTATTTGATTGTTAATAAGAATTAACATCAACAAAGGTCCTGACAATTTGCAAGACACATCTCTCCTATGTATCTTTATAACAAGAGAAATAATGGCCCAGAGTGTCAAGAGTCTTCATTTTCAATTATTGGGTAGTTTTATATTCATAATTTGGATCTATGGGGGAAAGCACGCACCTTAGAGTGGAGAAAATAGGCTTCAAATTCTAGTTTCATCACTAACAATGAGTGTAGATGCGTTTATCTCTCTGCAGTTTCCTCGTCTGTAAACATACAAAACTAATCAAATGTTGTCGGAAAGCCACTTACACAAAGTAGGTGCTTAAAAATTATCTGTTATTATACCTTATCAATAATTCCAATCATGCAGACAGATTTTGGACCACAGCACACACAAGTATGACTGAATTTTAATGTATTCAATTCGGGACTTCCAAATGGACTTACTGAGCTGAAAAGACCTTAGAGGTGAAAACCTTGCTACTCAGCCTGACCAGGTGGTGGCGCAGTGGATAGAGTGTTGGACTGGGATGCGGAGGACCCAGGTTTGAGACCCAAGGTCACTGGCTTGGGCAAGGGGTTACTTGGTCTGCCGAAGGCCCACGGTCAAGGCACATATGAGAAAGCAATCAATGAACAACTAAGGTGTCCCAACGAAAAACTGATGATTGATGCTTCTCATCTCTCTCCATTCCTGTCTGTCTGTCCCTATCAATCCCTCTCTCTGACTCTCTCTCTGTCTCTGTAAAAAAAAAAAAAAAAAAAAAAAGAAAGAAAAAAGAAGAAACCCTTACTACTCAAAGTGTTATTCACAAATCACAACATCAGCATTATCAGAGAACTTTCTGAAATGTAAAATCTTAGGTCATTCTCCAAACAACAACAATAAAATTTAATTATAACAATCCATGGAGTTAATATAAAAAGAGACACACACCCCCTCTAAAGTGTCCTGACCACTTAATTTCAATCAGAGGGACATAAAAGAAGCCAAGAGGAGACATTTTCAAATACGACCTCAAAGTCCATTCTGACTAATTCCGTTATGCAAACATCTGTAATCCTCCAGAGAGCATCTTACCCTCCTCCCAATAGTGATGACTGTTAAGTATGATGAAAACTATGCCATTTGTTGATTCAGGTAGGTGACAGTCTGAGACACACTGCTTTGATGTAAACCAGGCGTTTGAGAACTCTGGGCAAGTCTCTTCCCCTTTCTACCTAGGTTACCTCACGTGTAAAGGGGATAATAATTCCTCACTCCCAGGCTCTCTGAGAATTAATGAAGACAGATGATGAGTGCTGAGTGTGATGTCTGGCACACTGTGGGCACTCAATCATAGCTGTGGCAGCGGCAGCCCTAGTAATAGTAATAATGTATGTGTGTGGAGCGGAGGCGGGGGCTGGAGCTGTTGTCACCTTTGCAGAAGGAGCTACCAGTCCCTGTTCCCAAAGCCAAGTTCTTAGACACAGGAGAGAAAGGAGAACCAGAGTTGGGATAAAAATATTCAACTTCCGGTCTCCTAGTAACTTTCTTGGGAAAGCCACTTAACCACTGACAATATCAATTTTCTCATCTATAAAATGGACATAATACTATTTCCTTTAACTGCCTGGGGACCTAAGTGAAGCGCTCAAAAATAATGCATCTGAAAGCGATTTGCAACCCCAGGGCCACGCAATGCCAGTTGAACAAATGTAAGCCTCCTGTGATCCCAGCTTCCCCCTAGGGCCCATCTCAGGATTGTTCTCATCTGTTTTCTCCCAGTCTTCTCTTTTCCTCCCTTTCCCACCAAACCACCTGCTTGTGCAGAGGCCTCCACCACCTCACAGGTCCCCTGCAAGCTCCAGCCTGGGTTTTACTCTCTCCCCCTTCAAACCAATTTGTTCATTACTGGGAATAAAACCTTCTTAGAAGTTGCCCTAGCCTGACCTGTGGTGGCGCAGTGGATAAAGCGTCAACCTGGAAATGCTGAGGTTGCCGGTTCAAAACCCTGGGCTTGCCTGGTCAAGGCACATATGGGAGTTGGTGCTTCCAGCTCCTCCCCCCTTCTCTCTCTCTGTCTCTCTCTCCCTCTCTGTCTCTCTCTCTCTCCTCTCTAAAAATGAATACAAAAAAAAACAAAGAGAAGCTGCCCTGTTTCTTCCAAAATATGAGGCGGCATCATCAAGGGATGGTGCTGGGAGGTGGTGCTTTAACCTCCAAAGACTTCCACTCATCCCCACTCCAGCCTGCTGTGCACATGAAACTTCCAGACAGTTCCTCCAGCCCTTTTCCCCACCCTCTCCCACCCCCGCCCACCACAATGCCTCTCCACTGGTCCCGTGGAGAGATTCTAGAGCTGGTCTGTATCAAACCCTCATGGCTTCCTCTCCATCTTCTAAACAACCATGCCAGGAACCCCTAAGATGCCTAGATCTGAGGGCAAGGATATAGGTGGATGTTGATGCATCCATTTGCCCTGATGAACTCAAAGATAATGAAAGAGACTAAAGTGGTCGATTTCATGTTCTTGTCCCCACTAAACGAGGTGCAGGGGATTGGGAGCTGGCCTCTCACCTCCCCCCAGGAGGACCTTGTGCTCATGACACTAGGGCATGTCCTGTTTCCAGGTGAGGCCTGCAGACTGCCACACTCTCCAGATAGCTGGGTGACTTGGGCAAGTTGCTTCTCTGCTCCTCAGCTCCTGGGACCTGGTACTTCCCTCAGCCTTGATTTCCCTGACTGTACAAGGAACTTTCCTCATGGTTGATATGAGAGTCAGGGAGGTAAAATCTGTAAGGAGCAGCTGGAAGAATGCAGCATGTACCAGAGGCTCCATTACTGCCATTCCCCTCACCTCCCTTGAGCTGACACCAAGGGCCCTATCTTTCCAAAATACCTGAGCAAAACCATTTTCTGAGCTTTCTGTACTCAGCTGTCATCATCAGTCATTACTTTATGTGATAACTATTTATTGAATATCTCTCATGCTCTGGTATGAGGCCACATGCTAAGGATACAGGGATGAGCGATATTACCATGCCCTCCAATCTACTGGAGCTCTAAGAGCAAGTACTCACTGTCTCCCAAAGGACCCTTCCAACACTGCAGTCTGCTTAATGATGTTCAGGATCAAAGCAGACGGATCATGCAAGATGCCTTTGAATCAGAATGAGGGGCCAGCCAATGACTGCGTTAAATTCTGGCTCGATCACTTGCTAGACTATTATGGACTCAATACACCAAATTCATATGTTAAAGTTCTAACCCCTAATGTGATGGTATTTGAGGGGCAGTTAGGCTTAGATGAGGTCATAAGAGTGAGGACCTCAAAACGGGATTAAAAATCTTATAAGAGGAGGATGAGCGAGAGATTCTCTCTAAATATACACACTCACAGAGGAAATGTCATGTGAGGATACAGTGATGAGGTGGCCATCTGCAAGCCAGGAAGACAGCCCTCACCAGAAACCAAACTTGATGTTTGACTTCCCACATTGAATTTTGTTATGGCAGCCCTAGCTGATGAATACAATGGCTTCAGTTACTTACTTTCTATAAGCCTCAGTTTCCTCATCTGGAAAATGGGGACAATTAAAACCCTCTCACACAGAGTTGAAGATAGATAAAACAATAATATAAAGTGATTAGCCTAGGGACTTGCTCAAGATGTGGGAGTTATTTCCCTCACTGTGCCCAACTGGAAATAAAAATCATAGAATGAAAAAGGGACCTTGTCAGCCTCTCCTATGGAGGAAATGAGGCCCAAAGGGGAACAGCTGGCCCAGTTTACTCACTGAGGGAGAATCTACACTGGAGTCTCTTACTCCTGTTCCAGGGATATTCCCCTCCACCACCCAGGGAAAGTCCGTCCACTGCAGCATTGCTCTTGTTCCTGACTCTTAGCACACACACTTGAAATTGTCACCTCTCACATGCGGTGAGTGGCTCCTGTGTGAGGTTGCTAGGAGATGGGAAGCCATTACTGAATTCTGCACCTGGAAATTCTCTTAAATTAAGTTGTCGGCATTCCTCTCTTTGAAGAAAAAACAAAGGGGGAACAAAATTCTCACCATGTTTGTCTTGAAAAATGCTATGGGAAGGAGTCAGAGCTCTGCTAGAGTGTGAAGCACATTTATAACAATAATCTAACACCTTTCATTGGCTTTGCCCTTTGTATCAATAATTTGCAAAGCATGTTTCCATAGACTGTTGAGTTGAGCATCTACATTCATTCACTTATTCATTCATTCATTCATTCATAAATATATCTACTGCTCACAAAAATTAGGGGATATTTTATTGCTTCATACTCATTTTGAAATATCCCCTAATATTTGTGAGCAGTATACTTAGCACCTTCCATGTACCAATACTATTCCAGATACAAGGAGGTTAGCAGAGGAAAAGACACACCAGAACCTCTGCCTTCATGGGGGTTATGCTTTAGCTGGGGAAAAGGCAATATATAACTAATAACTGACATGTTTTCAGGTACTGGCAAGGGTGTTGAACAAATAATAAAGCTACAGAAGGGGTGAGAGTGTTAGGGGAACTGTTTTAAGTAGCCAGAAAATTTCCTCTGAGATGCAGACTGGGACACGGAGGACCCAGGTTCAAGACCCCGAGGTCACCAGCTTAAGCATGGGCTCATCTGGTTTGAGCAAAGCTCACCAGCTTGAGCCCAAGGTAGCTGGCTTGAGCAAGGGGTCATTCGGTCTGCTGTAGCCTCCTGGTCAAGGCACATATGAGAAAGCAATCAATGAACAATTAAGGTGCCTCAACAAAGAATTGATGCTGCTCATCTCTCTCTTCCTGTCTGTCTGTCCCTATCTGTCCCTCTCTCTGTCTCTGTCACACACACACACACACACACACACACACACACAGCCCCCACATGTCTACCCAGGCCCTCCAGAATGGGGCTGCCTCTCCATCACACACTAAGAAAAAGCTCTCCGATCTCCTGCTCTTCTTCTCTATAACTAACAACCATGTATTAGATGCTGACTCCACGTTGACGACTGCTAGGGATGACGTGTGTATCTCTACCGCCCAGGCATGTCTACTACTAACGCTCAACTCCATGCCACCATCTCTTGCTTGGAATATGTTAACAGCCTCCCTCTAAACTTCTGCCTCTGCCCTTGCCCCTCACCATTGCACCCCTTCTGTATGTTCTCAGCTTAGTGGGCAGAGGAATACTCTTAAAACATTGATCAATCTGGAAATTCTCTGCTCAGGACCCTCCCATGGTCCCCAACTTATTCTGAGTAAAAAAAGCTACATCTTTACATTGGCCTATAAGACTGTACATGGTCTGCCTCTTCTTACATCTGGGCCTTTCTTACTGTTCACATCTGTGCTGCTTCTCGTCAGCCACCCTCACCTCCTCGCTGCTTCTCGTCAGCCACCCTCACCTCCTCGCTGCTTCTCGTCAGCCACCCTCACCTCCGCGCTGCTTCTCGTCAGCCACCCTCACCTCCTCGCTGCTTCTCGTCAGCCACCCTCACCTCCTCGCTGCTTCTCGTCAGCCACCCTCACCTCCTCGCTGCTTCTCGTCAGCCACCCTCACCTCCGCGCTGCTTCTCCTCAGCCACCCTCACCTCCTGGCTGCTTCTCATCAGCCACCCTCACCTCCGCGCTGCTTCTCCTCAGCCACCCTCACCTCCGCGCTGCTTCTCATCAGCCACCCTCACCTCCTCGCTGCTTCTCGTCAGCCACCCTCACCTCCTCGCTGCTTCTCATCACCCACCCTCACCTCCGCGCTGCTTCTCCTCAGCCACCCTCACCTCCTGGCTGCTTCTCATCACCCACCCTCACCTCCGCGCTGCTTCTCCTCAGCCACCCTCACCTCCTGGCTGCTTCTCATCACCCACCCTCACCTCCGCGCTGCTTCTCATCAGCCACCCTCACCTCCGCGCTGCTTCTCATCAGCCACCCTCACCTCCTGGCTGCTTCTCATCAGCCACCCTCACCTCCGCGCTGCTTCTCCTCAGCCACCCTCACCTCCTCGCTGCTTCTCATCAGCCACCCTCACCTCCGCGCTGCTTCTCATCAGCCACCCTCACCTCCTGGCTGCTTCTCATCACCCACCCTCACCTCCGCGCTGCTTCTCAACAGCCACCCTCACCTCCGCGCTGCTTCTCCTCAGCCACCCTCACCTCCTCGCTGCTTCTCATCACCCACCCTCACCTCCGCGCTGCTTCTCATCAGCCACCCTCACCTCCGCGCTGCTTCTCATCAGCCACCCTCACCTCCTGGCTGCTTCTCAACACCCACCCTCACCTCCGCGCTGCTTCTCCTCAGCCACCCTCACCTCCTCGCTGCTTCTCATCAGCCACCCTCACCTCCGCGCTGCTTCTCCTCAGCCACCCTCACCTCCGCGCTGCTTCTCCTCAGCCACCCTCACCTCCTGGCTGCTTCTCATCAGCCACCCTCACCTCCTGGCTGCTTCTCCTCAGCCACCCTCACCTCCGCGCTGCTTCTCATCACCCACCCTCACCTCCTCGCTGCTTCTCATCACCCACCCTCACCTCCTCGCTGCTTCTCATCAGCCACCCTCACCTCCTCGCTGCTTCTCGTCAGCCACCCTCACCTCCTCGCTGCTTCTCGTCAGCCACCCTCACCTCCTCGCTGCTTCTCGTCAGCCACCCTCACCTCCGCGCTGCTTCTCGTCAGCCACCCTCACCTCCGCGCTGCTTCTCGTCACCCACCCTCACCTCCTCGCTGCTTCTCATCAGCCACCCTCACCTCCGCGCTGCTTCTCGTCACCCACCCTCACCTCCTCGCTGCTTCTCGTCACCCACCCTCACCTCCTCGCTGCTTCTCGTCAGCCACCCTCACCTCCTCGCTGCTTCTCATCAGCCACCCTCACCTCCTCGCTGCTTCTCGTCAGCCACCCTCACCTCCTCGCTGCTTCTCGTCAGCCACCCTCACCTCCTCGCTGCTTCTCGTCACCCACCCTCACCTCCGCGCTGCTTCTCGTCAGCCACCCTCACCTCCGCGCTGCTTCTCGTCACCCACCCTCACCTCCTCGCTGCTTCTCATCAGCCACCCTCACCTCCGCGCTGCTTCTCGTCACCCACCCTCACCTCCTCGCTGCTTCTCGTCAGCCACCCTCACCTCCTCGCTGCTTCTCGTCAGCCACCCTCACCTCCTGGCTGCTTCTCATCACCCACCCTCACCTCCTCGCTGCTTCTCATCAGCCACCCTCACCTCCGCGCTGCTTCTCATCAGCCACCCTCACCTCCTCGCTGCTTCTCCTCAGCCACCCTCACCTCCTCGCTGCTTCTCATCACCCACCCTCACCTCCGCGCTGCTTCTCCTCAGCCACCCTCACCTCCTCGCTGCTTCTCATCAGCCACCCTCACCTCCGCGCTGCTTCTCGTCAGCCACCCTCACCTCCGCGCTGCTTCTCATCAGCCACCCTCACTTCCTGGCTGCCTCTCATCACCCACCCTCACCTCCGCGCTGCTTCTCCTCAGCCACCCTCACCTCCTCGCTGCTTCTCATCAGCCACCCTCACCTCCGCGCTGCTTCTCATCAGCCACCCTCACCTCCTGGCTGCTTCTCATCACCCACCCTCACCTCCGCGCTGCTTCTCATCAGCCACCCTCACCTCCTGACTGCTTCTCATCACCCACCCTCACCTCCGCGCTGCTTCTCATCAGCCACCCTCACCTCCGCGCTGCTTCTCATCAGCCACCCTCACCTCCTGGCTGCTTCTCATCACCCACCCTCACCTCCGCGCTGCTTCTCCTCAGCCACCCTCACCTCCTCGCTGCTTCTCATCAGCCACCCTCACCTCCGCGCTGCTTCTCATCAGCCACCCTCACCTCCTGGCTGCTTCTCCTCAGCCACCCTCACCTCCTGGCTGCTTCTCGTCAGCCACCCTCACCTCCTCGCTGCTTCTCGTCAGCCACCCTCACCTCCTCGCTGCTTCTCCGCACCCACCCTCACCTCCGCGCTGCTTCTCGTCAGCCACCCTCACCTCCGCGCTGCTTCTCGTCACCCACCCTCACCTCCTCGCTGCTTCTCGTCAGCCACCCTCACCTCCTGGCTGCTTCTCATCACCCACCCTCACCTCCTCGCTGCTTCTCATCAGCCACCCTCACCTCCGCGCTGCTTCTCATCAGCCACCCTCACCTCCTCGCTGCTTCTCGTCAGCCACCCTCACCTCCTCGCTGCTTCTCGTCACCCACCCTCACCTCCGCGCTGCTTCTCGTCAGCCACCCTCACCTCCGCGCTGCTTCTCGTCACCCACCCTCACCTCCTCGCTGCTTCTCGTCAGCCACCCTCACCTCCTCGCTGCTTCTCGTCACCCACCCTCACCTCCGCGCTGCTTCTCGTCACCCACCCTCACCTCCTCGCTGCTTCTCGTCAGCCACCCTCACCTCCTCGCTGCTTCTCGTCAGCCACCCTCACCTCCTCGCTGCTTCTCGTCACCCACCCTCACCTCCGCGCTGCTTCTCGTCACCCACCCTCACCTCGGCGCTGCTTCTCGTCAGCCACCCTCACCTCCTCGCTGCTTCTCGTCAGCCACCCTCACCTCCTGGCTGCTTCTCATCACCCACCCTCACCTCCTCGCTGCTTCTCATCAGCCACCCTCACCTCCTCGCTGCTTCTCGTCAGCCACCCTCACCTCCGCGCTGCTTCTCGTCAGCCACCCTCACCTCCGCGCTGCTTCTCGTCAGCCACCCTCACCTCCGCGCTGCTTCTCGTCAGCCACCCTCACCTCGGCGCTGCTTCTCGTCACGCACCCTCACCTCCTCGCTGCTTCTCGTCACCCACCCTCACCTCCTCGCTGCTTCTCGTCACCCACCCTCACCTCCGCGCTGCTTCTCGTCACCCACCCTCACCTCGGCGCTGCTTCTCGTCACGCACCCTCACCTCCTCGCTGCTTCTCGTCACCCACCCTCACCTCCTCGCTGCTTCTCGTCACCCACCCTCACCTCCGCGCTGCTTCTCGTCAGCCACCCTCACCTCCTCGCTGCTTCTCGTCACCCACCCTCACCTCCGCGCTGCTTCTCGTCACCCACCCTCACCTCCTCGCTGCTTCTCGTCAGCCACCCTCACCTCCTCGCTGCTTCTCCTCAGCCACCCTCACCTCCGCGCTGCTTCTCATCACCCACCCTCACCTCCGCGCTGCTTCTCGTCAGCCACCCTCACCTCCGCGCTGCTTCTCCTCACCCACCCTCTCCTCCTCGCTCCTCTTCTCACACCCCAGGCATGGGCCCACCTCAGCCCTGGCACTTGCTGTTCCCTCTGCCTGGAATGTTCTTCCTACAGGGGTTCACATGACCTGCTTGCTGACCTTCTTTAAATCGTTGTTCAAATCTCACTCTGTTTGATTCTGTACCCTCCACCTCATACCGATCCCAACATTCCAAGTCCCCTGCTTTTTTCCCTGTCATCCATCACCTTCTAATAGATAGTGTAAGTAACTCACTTACTTTGCTTGCTGTCTGTCTTCTGTTACTAGAACACAAAGCTCCATGAGAACAGATTTTTATCCGATTTGTTTATATCCCAATGGCCTGGGCAGTGCCAGGCATATAGAAAGTGCTTGACAAATATCTGTTGACTAAACATATAGACAAATAGTGTTTCTCACCCCAAACCTGCTGCTCCTTTGACATCATTTTATTTATTTTTTTCTCTCTCTCTGTTAATGGCATGATCACCACCGGGCTCCGTTCAACAGGCCTGATTGGAGCCAAGGAGGCGACAACCCTGTACTGGTGCTATGGGAACGAAGTAAAACCTGGAAGTCACTTCCAGTTCCTCTTTTGTCTTCATATCCAAATTAAACCTTAGTTTAATTCCTAGTCACAAAGTCAAGGTAATACCTGTTTTATATAATGAAATAACATGTATATAAAGGTTCCAGAAAAATATGTGCCACATAGCAGATGCCTAATAAAAAATAATTCACCTGACGCTGAATTCTGGAGACGATCTCTCAAATATGCCAATTTCTCACCCTCTTTTCCAGGCCTGCTGCTGCCGGGTAAAGCAGGAGGCTAGAAGGGGCGGTGCTGGGGAGCAGAGAGCGCTGAAGGGCACAGCAGAGAGGCGTGTGGCTAGGGCGACCCTGACTGCCGGCACACATTTGGTTTTCAAACACTATCACAAGTTGTGTGCCAAAGGGGCAAGACCACAAGTCTCTAGGGCCACAAGCAGGTGAGCACCCACAGAACCAAGAGCACCCTCCCCGCCCTGTCTGTGCTGCTCTCATCCGGTCCAGCCCCTACCCAACCGGCCTCCTCTCTCCAAATGGGCTCCTCACACCATTGCCTGGGTGACACCAGTCGGAACAGAGAGAGCCACAGAGCATCACTGCCTGCAGCTAACTGATCTGTGCAAGTGTCTGACAGAAGGATGTGCACAGTCCCCATGGAAGATTCCAAGTGGGGCATTCCAGGCCTAGAAGGCTGGGTGAGTCAGAGAGGCGGGCAGGGAAAGTCGGCCCCTTGTTCTCCTGGCTGCCCTGCTGGGTCGGCTGCCCTGCTGGGTCGGCCGCCCTGCTCTGGGAGTTCATTCCAAGGGGAAGAAAGAGAGAATGAAGGGATGGAGCAAGTATTAGGCAGACAGCAGGGGACAGAGACATAGCAACAGGCATACAAGGAATTACGGTTTTTGAGTATTCACTATGCACCAGGCCCAAGTTCTCTGTGGAGAAGTAGGAAAGAAAAGGGCAATGTGAGGGAAAGAGGAGTGGACAAGAGAATTAGGTGGAAACAGCCCAGGTGGATGGCTACTCCTCTGGCCAGGCTGGCAATGTCTGGACAAGATCAGCTCCGAAATATTGGGATAAACCTATCTCTGCATCAGGGGATCAGTGAGAAGAAAGGGGTATGGGGCAGTCTGGGTCTTCATACTCCCACCTCATGGGAATGGGAAACAATGAGGAGCTGGCTGGAGACAGGAAGGGGCTACGCCAGCCGAGGGTGGGAGGAAACCTTGAGGAGTACATCCCCGTCTCTGGACTAGAGCGTCCCCCACACTCCATGACCTTCTGTTTTGGTTTAGTTTGGTTTACTCTAAATTTGTTTTCTTTGGGGGTTTTCCTTCTCTTCACATTGAACAGGGAGGGTTTCTGGTGGATGATTTGTAGAGATAGAGAGTCTCCATTCTGATGGTCAAGCCCGGGAAGGTTTTCTGACCTAAGCAATCTCGTTGGATGGGCTTTTAATGTGGTTATCGAGGGGGAAAAATAGTCTTTGCCTTGAACCTGAACACCAGACTCTGTGAATTGCTTATACTTCCTAAGCCTCATCTTTCACTCCACAAATGTGCCATCCTGGAGCTGTGATGCTCTCTAATGCATCACGGTTTATAAATGAGTCTGACATACTGCCTTGGTACATGAAAAACACTTATAATCAATCAGGTAAATCAGAAACACTGTAAAAATAGCTTATAGGTTATATACCTACTGCCAAGAAAAGTTGCAAAGGAAATACTCAGGATCTACAGGTGAGAAATATGCATTTAAAATAAAAGATGAATGTACATAGGAAGAACAAAGGAAGAAAGAAAAGAGAGGACAGTGTTCGAAGGGGCTGGCAATCTCTGGCAGGTCCAGCTAGCCGGTTTGTCTGGATAAAATTTTATTGGCACACGCCCAGAGCAGCTTTCCTCTATAAGGCAGCATTGAATGTTGTGGCATAACCAGTGTGATCTGCAAAACCTAAAATATTTACCATCTTAGGTCTTCACAGAAGTCGACCCACCTCTGAAACCAACCTAGACTCACTACTTTTTGTTGGCAGAGGCTAAATCCAACACCTGTTGTTTGTTTTCTGGGTGACCTTAGTTTTTCCACTCACAAAATGGGTTTATGAAAACTATTTCCCAGACTGAAAATTAATTTAAAAAAAAATGGTGCCGTCAAAGAACCTGACACCCTGTCTGGCACCAAGAAGCTCTCAACAAATATTATCTTTGTGTTATCAACATTATTTTAGCAAGTGCTGTTTCCCGGAGATAGAGGTGGCCAGGGAGGGCCGAGCTGGTTGATGAACTGTACTCGGGGTCCTGATAAATGAATTCTGGGGCATCTCAAAGGAAGGTGAGGGAAAAGAACATTTAGTGAGTGGTACTCTCTAGCCAAATTCATATTACTTTAACTGTAATCCATATAAGAACTTGGTGCCATTTAACAAGGAAGGATGCCTGGGCTCAGTGAGGTCACACAAACTTATACAAAGTCAAAGAATATAAGCCTAGCTAGCTCTGACAGCTTCAAAGCTTAAATCCATTGTTCTGTGTGGTTGAAGGAGTTGGTGCTATGTTATAGTAGCCCCACACCCTTATCCACGAGAGATACATTGCAAAACCCCCAGTGAGCGCTTGAAATCCCAGATACTACTGGACCCTCTATATACAGTAAATGCTCACCTGACATGGTAGATAGGGGCTGCCAGTTTAAGTGAAAAGAGATATAAGAAGCCTGACCAGGCGGTGGCGCAGTGGATAGAGCGTTGGACTGGGATGCGGAGGATCCAGGTTCGAGACCCTGAGGCTGCCAGCATGAGCGCGGGCTCATCTGGTTTGAGCAAAAGCTCACCAGCTTGGACCCAAGGTCACTGGCTTGAGCAAGGGGTCCCTCAGTCTGGTAAGTCGGGGCACATATGAGAAAGCAGTCAATGAACAACTAAGGTGTCGCAACAAAAAACTGATGATTGATGCTTCTCGTCTCTCTCCGTTCCTGTCTGTCTGTCCCTATCTATCCCTCTCTCTGACTTTGTAAAAAAATAAATAAATAAGTAAATAAAAGAGGTATAAGGAAACCAATTTTACCATCAGTTAATTTATATAAACACGAGTTAATTTCCTGCAGTATCTCATCAACACTACAATGAAAGGAATTTGAATGAATCTATGTTGAAGGATATGATGTTATTTGAGGACCTGCTGTACTATGGTTTTTCTTATATCATACATACAAACATACCTATGGTAACATTTAATTTATAAATAAAACATACTAAGAGAGTAGTAATACCTAATAATAAAATATGCAACTATTAATACAACAATAGACTGTAATAAGTGTTATGTGAATGTGGTCTTTCTCTCCCAAAATATCTTACTGTCCCATCTTTACCCTTCTTCCTGAGATGATAAGAGATGACAAAATGCCTAAGTTGAGAGCTTCTACCTTTTCACTTAAAGGAAGCACTTCACAGCTTCTCTTTGACATATATGAATTGCCAACTTCATTCTTCTAGTGCTTTAGGGCCATTTTTAAGTAAAAATAAGTGTTCCTTGAACACAAATACTGCGATACCTCAACAGATGATCTGATAATCAAGAGGGTGGCTATTAAAATACTATGTGACCAAGGGGCATTCAGGAAGTGTCTGCACTGTGGCCACACTGGATAATGGGACAAGTTATATCCAAGATGGGCTGGATTAGGATGGCACGAGATTGCACCACACTACTCAGAATAATTATGAATTGTTCATTTCTGAAATTTTCCATTAAATATGTTTTGGACCATGGTTGACCATGGGCAATTGAAACCATGGAAAGCACAAATGCCAATAAGAGAGACTACGTACTTAGAAAAAGAGTTAGTGGTAAAACAGTAGCCAGTCTCCCAATACTTATGTCTTCCTATATACAAAAGGGTCCTAATTTACAGTAGCTTTGGAGGACAAAAATAGGACCGTGGATTTGTTTTCTGATTGCATGCTGCTGAAATGAAAGTTTCAAGGATACATAATAATTCTCAATGTAGAATGAGCAAAAAACAACAAAGCAAAATCAATCTGTAATCCAAAAGGTTTACATTTGTCCTAAAGGTAAATTGACATGAAGAAAATAATGTGCTATGTGTGCAGAGCATCGATGAGTTATAAAGGATTTTCTATGTTTTTATTTAATTTTCACAAAAAAACACATGAGGTAATGATAGCTAACAACACTGCATTATACTTGTAATTTGATAAGAGGTATGAACCTAGGCCCTGGCCAGTTGGCTCAGCGGTAGAGCATCGGCCTGGTGTGTAGAAGTCCCAGGTTCGATTCCCAGTCAGGGCACACAAGAGAAGCACCCATCTGCTTCTTCAACCTTCCCCCTCTCCTTTCTCTCTGTCTCTCTCTTCCCCTCCCACAGCCAAGGCTCCATTGGAGCAAAGTTGGCCCAGGCGCTGAGGATGGCTCCACCTCAGGCGCTAGCATGGCTCTGGCCACAATAGAGCAACACCACAGATGGGCAGAGCATTGCCCCCTGGTGGGCATGCTGGGTGGATCCCGGTTGGACACATGTAGGAGTCTGTCTGACTGTCTCCCTGCTTCTAACTTTGGAAAAAAATACAAAAAAAAAAAATAAATAAAAAAAGAGGTATGAACCTAGAGGGAAAAAAGACACCTAATAAGAAGGGCTCCTGGTGGCTAAGCACAAATTGGGAGAAAAAAGAAGGCAGGCTGACCTGTGGTGGTGCAGTGGATAAAGCAACAACCTGGAACTCTAAGGTCGCCAGTTCAAATCTCTGGCTTGCCTGGTCAAGGCACATACAGGAAGCAACTACCAGGAGATACTTCCCACTCTCTCTCCCCTCTGTCTCCGAAAATCAATCAATCAAAAAAAATTTAAAAATAAAAAGGCAGAGCCATTTCTGCCCAGGAGCATCTCATGCAAACTGCACTTTACCTAGAAGCCTACTCTGAACTGGCTACCTGCACTGTTTCTCCTACCAGAGCCAGCCTTTATAAAGGAGTTGCTGGAATCCCATTTCAACCAATAGGACAGAGGCTCCTATAATCAATCAGAGCTGTACAACTCTAACCAATCAGAGTTGCTCTGTTCTGACCAATCAGGACAGTGCCTTTTGCACCAATTAAACTGCAAGGAATTGAGAGTTCTAATGAGGACAGACTAATCAGAGAGGAGAGGCGAGGACTTCTGTCCATATAAGCCAGCTCCCTTACTCAGAAAATGCACATTGCCTTTCCACCAAAGACCTGTCATTACAGCAGACCAGCAATGAGTAGAGCAGAGCAAACCATAGGGGAGCGATGCAACCTCACAGCTCTGCTGTATCACAATAGAGCTGTTTGCACAGAATAATTTCCTTCTTCATCACACCCTAAATTGGGGATTCCTGCTGGACTTGAGTTGGAGCTATAGGTTGACAGAGGATAAACCTTAAAATAAATCTTCTTATGCCCACCCCCCCACACACAAATGGTAATTATATAGAGGTAATGAATATGTTAGCTTTATTGTGGTGATCATTTCACAAGGTGCATATATATCGAAACATCAAGTTTTATACCTTACATATATAATTTTAATGTCCATATATCCCCATAAAGCTATTAAAATAATTTGATGCAAATGTATAATAATATAAATGAGATTTAAAATAAAAAAGTAAAGCCCACAGAAAAGTAATACAAAATTTCATAGAAGTGTAAAGAGAGTCATATGAGGATGATGAGACACATGTCATATCCTCCCATTTTACAGAGAAGGAAAATACAAACTTAGAAAAGTGCCTTAGCCAAAGTCACATGGCTAGCCGGCTGTGATCAGACCTTTGGCTCAAACCTGAGTTATCTGAGACAAGACGATAAAATCCAGGGCCTCAGCAGAAAAAATTTACACAATTGAGTGTTTGTCAAGTTGAGAAATGAAAATTACTCTGATCCTTTTAGCATCCAGACTCGAAAACTTGCAGGGAAAAAAATAAAACAGCATTTTCTATCCAGGGGGATCTGAAGGGTTCATGTCTGACAGAACCTCTTTCATTTTCCTTAGATGGACAGCGTTGGACACCACAGAGTGCAGCCAGGCGGGGGCACTGTGAGCCACCTGCATGATGGGTCTCACTGGAGGTCAGCATCCTCTGGGCAAGACACGTGCAAGGGGTGGTGTCGGTCAGGAAAGAGAACTTTTCTTACTGTGTTTAAACTTGTTCAGCAAAGTGTCATTTGGTAGTTCTAAGGGGGCTCTGGAGTTCTAGATTCAAGTCTCCTAACTAGCTGGGTAACAACCTTCTCCATCCTCAAGTTCTTTATCTACTGAAGAGAATAATAAATGTTCTTACATGTTGGGTCACTATCTAGACCAAATAAGCGAATATATATGAAATACTGTCGCAGTGCTTGGTGCAGAGTCAGTACCAATACATGGTAGTTATTGCCACCACCATTGCCATTGCCACTACAACACAGTGCTACACTGATGTACATGTAAGGGAAAGACCCTCTCTGGGGCTGTGCAGGTTCACGCTCTGACTCGACTCACTATATCACCTGAGTTAAGCCACGTAAACCCTCTAAGCTTTATTTTTCTCCTCTGTCAAATGGAAATACTAATCCCTGTAAGATCTGTTTAGTGGGGTCAAGTAAAATAATAGATATGTAAGGGCTTTGTAAACAGTAAAGTGGCATTCACAAATGAATGGAAGTCATTACCATCATCCATCATCACTATTGTCAGTCCTGAATGATGGAAGTGTTATTGTATTGGGTAAGGAAATAATCTGCAGAACCATTCCTATTCTTTTTTACATATGATAGGACAATATCCTTTGGTCTTTTTTTGTATCATTTGTTTCATGACCTGCTGCTTGTTCTCAGCAATCATTTCGACACTATATATCCATAATAGGTATTATGATGAGAGCTATCTTTTTTTTAAACCTACTGTATCCCAGGAAGAGACTTGTCTTCTGTGACATCTGAATGCTGCTGCAGGAAGGTGTTATCCCCATTTTACAGACCAAAACTAAAAACAAAGAAGCAAGCATAAGCTACCCCAGGCAGAGATCCTCTCTCCCCACTCTCCCCTGCCCCCCCCCAAATCCAGAAGACCTAGTAGGTGAAGTGCTGGTTCCACACGATGGGCAGCCTCCTTTCAAACATTCTACTAAACAAGGGAGTAGCAAACACATGCTTTGGCTGAGGACTGCAGCCCTTTACCTAGGAGTTCCCAAAGAAATGGCATGCATTCAAATGCTACACACCCTTTTAAGTCTCCTCAAAGATGCATATGTTGCAGATTTGCTTCAGGATATTCTCCCTCTGTTCTGAGGCTACTTTCATCACCAGCTCTGACATCAGCCTGACTTTAGAGATGGCTCTGTTGATAAAGATGCAGAGAAGAAGCAACACGAGCCTGGTGGGAACTAGGAATGGGCAAGCCTAAGCCAGGTCCCAGGGAATAACTTGAGGCCATTTTCAATATCATAGAGATATGCCCCTATTCCAACCAAGCACCCTGGCTCAACCCAACTATGAGGGCCGGGGGTTTTGCTTACATATCTTTATCAAGTGTTGAGTCTGTCATTCTTTCCCTTGACCGCCCTGACTATAATCCACTGCCTCGGCAGTTTGGGAAGCATGTCTAAAGGGGGAATTTTAAACAGCCAAATGACTACAGACACGGGAGAATCACCAAGTACTATCTGCAGTACAGCAGGTGCTAAATCATTCTAGAAACAATCACTTTACACCAAATTCTCCCATCATTCCAAAAGAAAAAGGGGAGAAATAAAAGTAACTGGTGACTTTTGGGGGGGGGTCAGATTTATGCCCCCAAATTCTCTTGCCTACTTATACCAACAAGTACCAGAGCTTAACGTGTCCAAGTGTGGTGTATGTTCACAGCACTGTAAGGTACACCACAAAAGCACTCAGTTCCCGGAACATCAAAATAGCTCTTCTATCAGATGCATTAGGTGAACTGAGAGAGAGAAATAGACTAAATGGAATGGAAATGTTTCTACTTTGACATGTTAACACAGTAATTACCATGCCCAGAGCCTAATTTACCATGATGGGAGGTGGAGCTACCCCCAGAAATATCACCCTTCACAGCACTCCCATTCTAAAGGCTCTGGGCTGCCGTAAATCAGGCCTGTCATCAGCAGTCCTGCTAGATGAAGAATCCTCCAACATGCTTTAGAATTCTTAGCTCTTCATCCACTTAGCAAACTGCCCCCCCCAACATGGGCTTGACACTTTCAGAAAATTAAACGATAAATATTTTAAAAATGACCTTTAGCACAGTGCCAGCTGTGTAAATGCCAGTATTACATCGTGTTGCTCAGAGGCCTGGAAAGCTATGATTACAGCCCAGCCTGTGAGGTGAAGGTGTCTCCCTAGGGAGCTCAGGCCAGATGGGAAAGAGGCTATGGTCATGACTGGGGACTCTCGGGATAGAAAGCAGAGGCAGGAAGTTGCCAGGTTTCTGATAGGTTTCTGTCAATCACCCATGGACCCAGTGAAAAAGGCTTGTATCATCACAGAAAGCAGGATACATAATTGTATATACAGTATGACCACACGAGTACCAAATTATGCATTTATACAAAGCTGCATTCAAAAAATTGATGTGATGGCTCTGGCCAGTTGGCTCAACAGTAGAGCACTGACCCAGTGTGTGGAAGTCCTGGGTTTGATTCATGGCCAGGGCACACAGGAGAAGCGCCCATCTGCTTCTCCACCCTTCCCCCTCTCCTTTCTCTCTACCTCTCTCTTTCCCTCCTGCAGCCAAGGCTCCATTGGAGCAAAGCTGGACCAGGTGCTGAGGATGGCTCCATGGTCACCACCTCAGGCACTAGAATGGCTCCAATTGCAGCAGAGCAATGCCCCAGATGGGCAGAGCATTACCCCCTGGTGGGCATGCCAGGTGAATTCCAGTCTGGCGTATGCAGGAGTTTGTCTGCCTCCCTCACGCTTTTCACTTCAAAAAAAAAATTGATGTGGTGTATTATAAAATTGTACACTTAAAAATCTATATAAAATCTATTATATTAACCAATATCATCCCAATAAAATTCAATTTAAAAAATTGATGTGAGTGGTGAAGCTAGAGGTTCATATCTTCCTTCCCTCCCTTCTTTCCTTCCTCCCTTCCTTCCTTCCTTCCTTCCTTCCTTCCTTCCTTCCTTCCTTCCTTCTTTCCTTCCTTTCCTTCCTTCTTTCCTTCCTCTCTCTTTTTTCCTTTCCTTCCTTCCTTCTTTCCTTCCTTCCTTCCTTCCTTCCTTCCTTCCTTCCTTCCTTCCTTCCTTCCCTCCCTCTCTCCTTCCTTCCTTCCTTTTATCCTTCCTTCCTTCTTTCTATCCTAACTTTCTAACTTCCTTTCCTTCTCCTTCTCTCTCTTCACTTAATAAATACTACCTGAACATACATTATGGGACACATACTGTGCTCAATACTGAGGACAATGTAGTAAAAACAACAAAAAAAACCCACAAAATACCCTTTATCTTTTATTGTGCTTCGATGTATTTTTGCAAACTATCTTTTTTAAAATAAAAAGCATATTTTTCTTTTATGGCATAAAAGTAAAATATACTATTAAAAAGAGCTTTGTTGTGAAATTCTTCAAGACAACTGGGAAAATAGGCATATTGTCTGGATAGCTGATGAGCTGATGCTATTAAGGACTTACTGGAGCCTGACCAGCAGTGGATAAAGCTGAGGACCCAGGTTCAAAACACTGAGGTAGCCAGCTTGACCGTGGGCTAGCCAACTTGAGCGTGGGGTCACT
The DNA here is from genome assembly GCF_036850765.1 of Saccopteryx bilineata. Taxonomy (NCBI): domain Eukaryota; kingdom Metazoa; phylum Chordata; class Mammalia; order Chiroptera; family Emballonuridae; genus Saccopteryx; species Saccopteryx bilineata. The sequence goes on along the minus strand of NC_089490.1, from coordinate 341,471,987 downwards.
GGCTTGAGTGTGGGATCATAGACATGACCCCGTGGTCGCTGCCTTGAGCACAAATTTGCTGGCTTGAAGCCCAAGGTCACTGGCTTGAAGCCCAAAGCTGCTGGCTTGAACCCAAGGTCACTGGTTTGGCTGAAGCCCCTGGTCAAAGGCATAACAAACAATCAATAAACAACTAAAGTGATGCAACTACAAGTTGATGTTTCTCATCTCTTTCCCTTCCTCCTTCTCTCTCTCTCTCTCTGGAAAAAAAAATAGATAAGCCTTACCAGTAATAAATTATATCTGATCACAGTTTGGGTTTTTTTTTCTTAATGCGTGGAAGTCTTCATTCTCCTGAGACATGTATTTACAGACAAAATAATATGATGTCTTGGATTTTGGCTCAAAGTTACCCAGAGTCTAGATATTGATGATTGTTGAAGCTGGGTAGTGAGTACATGGGGGTTATTATATTAACCTCTAGGTTTTGCATCAGTTTGAAATTTTCCAAAATGAGTACAAATCAAAACAAAAACATCATACAAAAGTAAATGAGATAAATCTGCTGGGAAGTGCTGAGGCCCTCAAATTGGGGGTGCAGCTGAAGAAAAACAGGGTGGTACCTAGAGAGAAGGGAGGGAAGACTACAGACTGGACTTAAGTTCTTTTAACCTACCTTTACTTCCTCATTTACATAAAAATGATCCTCATCATCTGAATTTCTTTGAGCACACACATACACACACAAAACCCCTCCTTTCATGAAGTTCTTCCTCCGGAACCCCGCCTCTGCCTCACTGGGTCCACACTATACTCTGTACGGTTTGCTGGTGGCATTTATCCCACCCACCGCATCATAGTTCCTTTATGCATTTCACTTCTCTGTTAACTCCAGCAGGGCAGAAATGACAAGAAATGACATCTTGCCATTCCTGAGTCCCAGTTCCTCACACTGGGCTGGACATACAGTGAATGCTTTGTTAAACTGATTTCAAAAAATCCTGGTGCAATTCGTAAGTTTTAAAATGTTTCCTCTTAAATGTTAATAACAACTAATAGGTAAAAAAAAAAGGATATCTACATGAAATATGAAAGTAGTCACATTTCTACATTTCTTTCCACTTTGGTTTAGCATGTTGCTTCTGCCTACACAAAGAACCTCTCCCTTCTCAGCTGGAGTAGAAATTTGTCTGTGGCCAACTCTGTAGGCAATGGAATTACCAACAAACATGCAGGACAGTGCCATACCATGCACCTACCTTCGGAATCAAGGAAATAAAATAAGGTTTAAAGCAGGGGTCCCCAAACTTTTTACACAGGGGGCCAGTTCACTGTCCCTCAGACTGTTGGATGGCCAGGCTATAAAAAAAACTATGAACAAATCCCTGTGCACACTGCACATATCTTATTTTAAAGTAAAAAAAAAAAAAAAAAAAAAAAAGGGAACAAATACAATATTTAAAATAAAGAACAAGTACATTTAAATGAACAAACTGACCAGTATTTCAATGGGAACTATGGGCCTGATTTTGGCTAATGAGATGGTCAATGTGCTCCTCTCACTGACCACCAATGAAAGAGGTGCCCCTTCAGAAAGTGCAGCGGGGGGCAGATAAATGGCTTCAGGGGGCCACATGTGGCCCGCGGGCTATAGTTTGGGGACCCCTGGTTTAAAGTTAGCATTCAATTACAGAAGCAAGTCTCACAATGATCAAGCTGAATGTCTCTGGGATTTGAGAGGCTAGATGGACTGTCAGAAGTTTAGCCATGTGAAGGCCCAATGCTTTTGAGATTTTGAAGGGGTATCTTTTATGAAAGAAAGGCCTTTAAACGAGGCCTTCTCATGATCTAGGAGATATCATCTTAAAGTAAGTAGGGTAGTTTCTTAAATTTAACCCTCCATTGCTTACATTGCAGGATGTACTTCAGGAATCTCAAACTCATCATGTCTTGAATGAGCTAAAAGCTGTCCCCAAGTGATCTCTTCATTCCGTAACCCTTACTGAAGAGCAGCCACTAGCCCTGTTGGGTTGTGGTCCTCACCAAGGCTGTCCTTCCCAGTAACCCCACCCCCCACCCCGGGCTCCTGCAGCAGCACTCCAAACTGCCATGCACGCCGCAGCCTGGGCACAGTACACGGCTGCTAATGACTATCTGCGTACGATGCCTGGTGATTCGCATGCAACCTGTGGCAGGATGGCTCTCAAAGCATCGATCTCAGATCCAGATGATGTTGAAGGCAATGATGCTGGACTTTGGAGTATTATGGGTGGAAGATAAGATCCGAGAGGCACAATCTCGCACTGTGAGGAATTTGGGGAAGCTTGAGAAGCTGATCTCAGTGATCATGTTCCATACTCATCTGGTATCTTTAGGTTAAAATGGATCCTATGTATTTATTGCAGTAAAACTGAACTTTTGTCAGATTTCTGAGTTTAGAGTGCCTATTTTCACCAAGCCTCAAACCCAGTCCTCTGCTGGACTTGTTCCCATCCTCACCACAATGTCAGAATGCTACCTTTAAGTATGAACCAAACTATGCCATCCTCAGCTTCAAACCTTTTAATATGTCCTTATCCACTGAGTGACTCCTTCTGTGTTCCAGGACCTCTATCCACCCTTCACCCCCTAGTCCCAGGGCGGTAACAGCTCACCACTATTGCCGCTTGCTGGGAACTTCGCTATATGATGGGATCCTGTCCTTGCCCACAGCCCTGGGAGGAGTCCATTCATTAAACTCTCTTAGTCACCCCTTTTGAAGGTGCCATTTTCTTCCTGCTGAGACCCCGAGTGGCACAAATCAACTACTCTGAAAAAGAAGAGCCAAGAAGGGGCAGTTGCTCTTCCAGATGTCAAGCGACACGACTTAAATAGTGTGTTCTAAATGGAGAGATAAACAAGATATCAACAGAAGAGGATCTGGTGATGCCTTGCATGTGTGGGATTTGATTTTTGTCCAAAGCGGCAATTCAAATAAATAGAAGGAAAGAACACACTAGTCAATAACTGGTGTCAGGACCAGTGGCTAGCCATGTAGAAAGTAAAACCTATACCATACACTGTGGACGTATGCTTACTTCCAAGGCAGGTCTAAATACTGGGCCCTGCATTACTCAATACTTAGCACATATTCATCAACGTAAAGAATCACCGAAGTTGGAACAAAAACAGATGTGTCTCAAGAGATCATTTGAACCAGATCCCTGTATTTAGTTAAGGAAGAAGATCATTCCTACTTAACAGATAAAGAGATTGAGGCCCAGACTGTTTAAATGGTCTGTCTAGTTTCATTTAATAAATAGCAAAGGGGACACAATCAGTAGGACCTGGTCTTGCCCATCATTGAACTTGAAAGCAAGGCCTGTGACTACCGAGTCTGGCACCGCTTCCCCTGGCATCTCAGTTTCAGGTGCAGAATCCTGAACATGAGCATAGACAGTTGCTGCATGTCAGCAAGGGGAAAACAATACCTGTTCACCAGGGAGCTAATCCTACAGAGTGTACCCTCTAATCGGTATTGTACACACGTAAATAGGATGCTCTAATTAGGGGAAAGCGTGAACTGCAATCTATCCCTCATGGGCCTGAAATACAATGGAGCAAAACGGAAGGCGTGACAATGCACAAAGCACTTTACATGGAAGACTGATGCTTTTTCCAAGCAAGGTGCTCATTTCCAGAACAAGTTCCCACACTTTCTGACATCTGAACCTGGCGGACAATGGGCACCAAACAAAGAAATGCCTGGAACAGCTCTTCAATATTAATAGAATCTGCAGGAGACAGTATAGTGCAGAGGTTGAGAGCACAGATTTAGAAGCCGGGCCAACCTGGGTTCAAGTCCTGCTCTGCTAATTCATAGCTCTGTAACTGGCAAAGCCTCTCGTAACCTCTCCACGTCTGTTCTCTAAACAGTAAGAGACGTATCATAATACCCCGTAGGAGTGTTCGAACACTACGTGAAATAATGTAGCTTGTGCCAGCACACTTAGCACTCAATAAGCTTCAACCATTACTATCAGACTGATTTTCTTGTATGGCCCGTTGTCTTGTTCCAAACAACGTTCCCAGGGGAGGGTTCTCAAATGTTAGCAAGGGCAGCACCGCTGGAATGAGCACACTGGCTCTCAAAATATGAATTTTCAGTTCCTTTAGGGCAAGAAAAGGTGCGGTGACAAACTAGCTGCCCTCTCTTTGGGTCACAGTGAGCTGCAGTTGAATGGCAGCAACCCTCTTTAGAAGGGGCCCCACCAAGGAGTCTCCATTGTCACCATCCTCCACCCAGACCACTCCATCCACCCGGCCCCTGAAGGCATTTGAGTTTGGTTGGGACTCTTCTGATGTGAAGCATTCTTCTCCCAACCTGCAGGTAGAAAAATGTGGATTTGGGAAATGTAAGACTTTATCAGAAAGTAACTTGTGGTGTAATGAATATGAATTTTGGAATCTGACCTGATTTTGACTTATGGTTCTGATACTTTTCAGCTGTGTGGTCTTTGTACGGTGTGTCTCTGAGACTCAGTTGTCTCTAAAAATGTCCCTGAAATTCACGTTTCTTTATCTGAAAAATGGAAATTAAATACTTATCTCTCAGGGTTGGTATGAGGATTGAGACTGTGTCTGGCATGTGGCCGCCTCTCAGTAAGATGTAATTATTATAATAATTATTTTGGAAAAAATAGAGCTGGGGCACCAAGGTCATGAGTAAACTTATGAAATCTCTTCATATTGTTTCACTAAACTAAACTAGAAATAATAGGTGACACTTATTTTTTAAAAGCTGTTTTGTGCCTGTTATTTTTACTTGCCCTACATACTTCCTTTTCATACACCAGTCTCTGCTAACTGGGAACACTTCAGGATCTGCCTCGCTCACTGTTTCAACAAGACCCACGTGACTTTGCTTAGTTGCAAATACCACATAAGTAAAAAAAAATTTTTTCTGGCTCTGGTCCTTTATCTTAATGATTTTGATGTTTTCACCTGGAGCCATTGGTGCCTACCTCCCACATTCCATTGTGTTCTCTGAGATGAAAGTTTCCTTTGCTGATTGAGAATGAACAGTGCTTTGGGGACCCGTATTTTACCTAAGTGATATTGCTGAGGAATGTATTTTTCCACCCATGCAACTGAAGGCTGTGTCTTCTTGACTCTGGCCTCTGAAACTCTACTCCCTAAACACACACACGTTCCAGATCTAGACATACCAGGCTGTGCACTCACTGGAGACAGCAAAGAGTGAATGGGACTGACGTGGCTCCTGTGCTCAGGAACAACATGCACTTGCCTGAGCCCATCAGAATCTGGCTACTGTTATTATATTCATTGTCTCCTGCCTGTCCCATGGGCCTGCCATGGATGACAGGGCCTTGGAGGTGTGGGAGAGAGCTCCCTTCTCCATCTCTCTTCACTTCTCCCTTCTTCAATTGTACCCTTGTTTTCTCTGTCCAAGTCTTTCTCTTTTTCTAGTTATCTCCATCAAGAGTGGTATCACATTTCATACATACTTCACTAAAGTCCTCACAGATATTGAAAAGGAATAGTAAAAATATGCACGAGGCAAATTTACTAGTGGGCAATAAATTACATTCTGTAGGATAATATAATAAAAATGACAAAAATAATGAGCCCTTATTAAACTTCTGCTCCTTAGCAGGCAGTATATACTATCTCGTTTAATCCAGCAAGAACTCTTCTGAGTTGAATAATTCAATCCCAGTTTTATAACTAAGGGAACAAGGGCTCCGATCACACACAGGCCCCAAGTCCCACAGCTGTAAATGCCAGGCTGGGGGTGTAACCCCAGGCCGGTTTGACTCTCATGGTAATGGTTCTATCTCCTATACTAGTTGTCCTATCTCTGCCTTAAAAATTCACGCTCTGTGATTTACCGACCACCTTGTAAAATCTCTTCTTTCAAGTGGACTTTGTAGGAATACTCGAAATTACTCAGCTAGATTCATTTGCAATACAATAGATACATTGTGTTTTCTTTAAAATTTAGTTGTTTTTAAGAGGAAAACAAAAACCTTTGGGAGACAGTTTCAAAATCTTTATAATGAGGTATTTAGCTGATAATCCACAATGGCTTTGATTGCGGGATAAATATGGGATTGTCACTCAGGCTTTTGGGAAAATATATGTAATTACAAAGATTTAACAAAGTATGAATAACAAATTGTTTTTCAGCTCCTGGCACTGCAAATTGCAGCATCAAGTGGCTTTGGACTGAGATGTTAAGCACCATTATCTGACCCAAAATACACATTAGAAGACTTTAGGTAAGTGCCCTTCTGTTATGCCAACTTTCTTTCCAAAGAACTGGGCTAAGGTGCTTGCACGGGCTTTGATTAAGTCACATGCCAGCCCACTGACCTTGCCTCCTTCTTAGGTCTATCCCAGCCCCTAATGAGTTAGTTCGCCAGCCTCAGAAGTTCCCAGCAGCAATTATACATGTATTATTAATGATTTCAGGTTCTTTTTATTGCGATGGTTTTGAAATCATGACATTTTAAAGCAAACAAGACCCTGGGTACTGAATTCCTGACAAATGAGAGAAAACTTCTGGAGGTGATGGTTAAGTTTATGGCATTGATACTGAGGATGATTTCATAGGTGTGTACTTATCAGCAAACACATAAAGTTGTATACATTAAATATCTACAGCTTTTTGTATGTCAAGCACATCTCGATAAAGTATTTATAATGTTATCATCGCTTATTTACTGGATGTGTAACAGCTTACCAAATGCGCTTCACCGTGTGTTCTCTGTGCTGCCTTCCAACGTGGCTTCTCTCAATTCTATCATCTGTTCCAGGACACACTTTTGTCAAGCTCTGTGCCAGGTGCTGAGGACTGTGATAAACCACCACAGTGTGGTGGTTTGTGATCCACCACAATAGTGGACATAAGAGAAGTAGGAGGAGCTTTGAAAGCATAAGAACAAGGGCAACTCCACCAGATCTCCCAGGCTTTGGGAAGGTCTGTGGAGAAAGGAACACTGGAGGGCACGGCATATTTGGGATGTCCAGTTTATTAGGATAAGGTGGGTGAGGCAGTGGGGGCTGGATCATACAAGTTAAGGACTTTGAATTTTACTTTGAGATCAATGGGAAGCCAATGCTGGGCTCTATGCGAGGAATTCCATTGTGAAAAGTTACCACAGCAGTAAGTGGATAGTGAGTTGGAGATAGTGATGTGCAGAGAAGTAGGCTTGCACCGCTTGAGAGAGCCATTATGTGCATCTCTCCTAACTCCACCGTTAAGTATCATCAGGTTGTGGCATGAAACCAGTCATGTGGGAGTGTTTACACCACAGGAATTGGCAAACACTACAAATCAGGGCTCCCCCAGGACCACCCACACCTCAAAGAACAAGTTGCTAAGTGTTTATCAGCATACCACTGGCTGGGGAGGACGAGATGGTGGTGAGAACCTCAATTTGGAACAGTAAATGAGGTAGAAAAGAAGGGTGGCTGAGACCAGGATCGTGGCAGTAACAATGAAGAAAAGGAAGGGAATGTATGTTTGTCACTTGTGTTTGAGAAAAGGGAGAGACTGACTCAAATGTGTCACAAATATTTCCTAAGCCCCTCCCAAGTGCAGGCTGAGGATACAGAAGGAGAAGGATGTTAAGAAGATGTTCTGCATGTTCTCAAAGAGAACAAAGCCATGTTAAAATTATTCTAGGTCATGGTTGGATATGCAACTTTCAGATAAGATACTTTCAGATAAGATACTTTCAAGCAATAAGAGCAAGAACAGCAGTAACAGTTACACTACCTAATGACTGCTCTCTGTGATAGGCACTGTATGTTACTTAATCCCTATTATTACTCACTGGAGTAGGCATTATCATCCCTGTTTTACAGGTGAGAAAGTTGAGGCTTTAAAAGGTTGAGTAACTTTCCCCAAGCACCCATTAGTTTTGGGAGTACAGAAGAGGAAAGTACCATTTCCCAAGGAAGGTGGCATTGAGCTCTGTTTTAAAGGACCAGGAGAATTGGGATGTGAGGAGCCTGCAGAGAGAGGGAACAGAGTGAGCAAAGGTTAAGGAGATGGGGAAGGCATACACGTGAGGTCTCTGTAGCTGCAGCATACAGGCTCTGTCACAACTACTCAACTCTACCCCAGAAGCATGGGGACAGCCCCAGACATTATGTAAACAAATGAGCAGAACTGTACCCAACAGAACTTGATGGAAACTAAAATTTGACCTTCATATTATTTTCACTTGTCACAAGTATTCTTCTTCTCTTCATTTTTTGCCGACCACTTAAAATATAAAAACTGTCCTTAGTATACAGACTATATAAGGTCCTGGCCAGTTGGCTCAGTTGTAGAACGTTGGCCTGGGGTATGGAAATCCCCGGTTCAATTCCCAGTCAGGGCACACAGGAGAAGCGACCATCTGCTTCCCCACCGCTTCCCCTCTCCCTTCTCTCTCTCTCTCTCTCTTTCTCTCCTGCAGCCATGGCTACATTGGTTTGAGCACATCACCCTGGGCTCTGCCTCAGGTGATAAAAGTAGCTCAGTTGCAAACATGGCCCCAGATGGGCAGAGCATCAGCCTCAGACAGGGCTTGCCGGATAGATCCCGGTCAGGGCACATGCGGGAGTCTGTCTCTCTGCCTCCCTGCTACTCACTTAAGGGAAAAAAACAAAACAAAATAGGTAACAGGTGGTGGGCCAAATTTGGCCCTTGAGCTATACTTTACAGAACCTGGCCTAGATCAGCATGGTCCAAGAGAAATATAACATGGGCTACGTGAGGAATTTAAAATCTGTTACTAGTTGTGTTTTAAAAAGTAATAAGAAACAGACAAAATTAATAAGAGATTTTATTTAACCCAGTACGTCTAAAATTTTATTATTTCAATATGTAATCAATATAAGAATATTACTGGGATATATTATATTTTTTTTAATCGGTATTAAGTTTTTGAAGTTGGATGTGTATTCTACACTTACAGAACATCCCAATTTGAATTGTCCACAACCCAAGAGCTCAAGAGCCATACAATGAGTGATGATCCTGTTAGACAGCACAGGGCTGGACCCTCTAAATTAACTTGTTTAATTCTTAAAACAGCATGCACAAGAGGCATTTGTGTACCCATTTTATAGACCACGCTCTTCCCACTGGACCGTCCCACAACTGCTCTGCCCCCAGTTCCGACACCGTGGAAGGATCTCCACTGAGGCCCCATGGCAGCATCTGTACAGGTGCAGAGCTTTCTGGTTATCTCCAAAACCCTTCTCCAGAACTCCCTCTCTGGGTCAGCTCTGGGTGGTGGGCCCGGCTGCTCAGGAGTCCCCCAGCCGCTCAGAGCAAGTGACCATGGCATTTGCCACCCTACATGGCGGAAGTGTGTGGTAGGAAAACGGTGGCCTATGCAGCTTCAACTCTACAGTTTGTAAGGGGCTGGGAAAGTGAGAGCCTGGGACAGTGGAAGAATCCGCCAGCCTCTGGAACTCATGCACAGACCTTGAAAATGTAAGTTCACTGTTCCCTCAAGCTTCTCATGTGCAATCATCTCTCTGCTTCCAGGGAGATTTCAGGGGTTTCGAGGGTAACAGAACCTAAAGGCAATTTTTACCTAGCCCCGACTTTAGACATTAATTCCCACCCCTATTATTCCACTATATTGTGCCTGGCAGTCAACTTCCCCACCTACCCCTCCCCCACCCACTGCTGGCTCCGTGAGGGACAGGAGATGTGTTCTATGTCCCCTGGGCATCTCTAGGCCCAGTAAGAGTAGCCAGTAGCTGTGATATATCAAACACAGGAGAAATTGCAATACAATAAACAGTTGATGAATGAATGAGTGAATGCTTTAGATAGCTACAGAAAAACTCTTATCATTTATTCCACAGGTCTGCCAGAGGCACAGGAAAATGCATCAGTCAATGAACAGTTACCTAGCCACAGCTCTCATCTAAGACATCAGTATTTCTTTCTCCCTTGGAGCAAAAACTAATAATGATAGGTACATTTACATAGCCTGGGCTAGCAACACTTGGGACTTATGGAAACCTGGGTTCACATCCTGATTCTGAGACAGACTGGTTGTATCACCTTAGACAAAGGCCTTTCCTTAGGCCTTGGGTCTTCATTTCCTTATCTGGAAAATGAGGGAATCAAGGCCTAACTAGCTTGGCAAAACTGGGAAGATTAAAGGAGCAAATCTTTGTGTGAACATCTGCAAAGAAATCACTGCTCAATAAATGTTTTTTCTTTCTTCCCTTCTGACCTTAATATATGCAGGCTGGCTAGAGCCCTAACGCTCTCATTGGATGGTTTCTCTCCCAGCAGCTACTTCCCAGGAGTCAGCCAGAAAGAGGACATGTGCACAGTGTGGTGCAAGATTATGTTCATTCGTCTCTCTCCCTGCCTCCCTCCCTCCCTCCTGGGCTCCAGGAGCGTCGAAGAAAACGGTTCCTTTAAATATCTACTCCTCCTGCCAGGAGTTAATACGTATCACACCTTCCCTGATGCACATCTGTTATTGATTAGGTACAATGGAAAAATTACTATCATTATGTCAATAACTACTTGTGAAAAAATATATACATATAATTATTTGCTTATAATTTTCTTGGCTATCTGAATTAAGGCTTTGGAAATAACCCATTTATGCTAATCCAATGTGTCAACGGCATGCTGAAATCACCTAAAAATGGAGCAATTTCATCAGCATTTTGATCCAAATTATTAGGAGAAAAGAACAAGGAGACAGAACAAATGTAACATTCAAATGGCCTGCTTTGAGACAAAAAAAAAAAGAACCCAACAACTTCTTTGAAGCCTGCAGAAAGCGACAATTTGGATGATTATTGATCTTTCTTTTTGGGGGGGTTCGTCTTTCATTTCTCAGGATCAAGAGTTTCAACCCTCCTTTGTGTCAGATTAATGGCAATAATAATAGAGATAGTCTCTGGCTGTAACTGGATCTGACCAGTGCAGGTGGAGGCTGCAAGAGCCAGCATGGTGTTGAGAGAAAAAAACGTCCTGCCATTTCTAGTCTGCTGTGTCCTGTGTGGGGCGGGAGGGGACCCTCCACCTCAAAGCCAGGGCCCCTCTAGGACCGACTGCTAGGCAGGCCTCACCCAGAGCAGCCAAGAGAAGCCACTCACTGCTTGTGGGACCACTGTTTCTTCAACAGATCAAGGTTACAGGCATGATTTTATAAATGCAATGAAGTGACCCAGCAAGTGACACCATCTAGAAAGTGTCCCAGAGCCACAGTTGGCAGTGTGACCTTGGGCAGGTCACTTGACCTCTCTGAGCTTCAGTCTCCAGGCAATATTATTAGTGACAGTAATATTCTCATCCAGGAGCAGGGCAGCAGGGTGTGGTTGGAAGGGCAAGGATTTTTAGAGTATGTCAGACCTGCTCTCCAACCTCCACTTTGGTGAAGCTACACACACGGGCAGTACAGCCCACCTGCCTGTTGTAATCCCAGCTCTGCCATTTCCTAGTTAAGGGCAAGATGCTTCACCTTTCAATGTCTTACCTTCCTCACCTGAAAAAAAAATGCAGATCATATTAGCAACTACTCTGTAGGGTTATCGCAAGGATTAAATGAGTTAATACATGGGAAGGACTTAGAATCAGGTCTGTCTCATAAATGTTAACTGCTATCATCATCCTCGTTATCATTGTATTGGACAGGTTAATTAGCCTAATTTCCTGCCTGCAAAATGGAAATGACAACAGCTGTCTCACAGAGCGGTGAGGAGTCAATAAATTCCAAGATGACAAGGGCCTAGTACACAGTAAATGCCAAGTCCACATTAGTTTTTGTCCTTTCTTTTTGGATTCCAGTAACAAGCTCTGTTGGGTCTACAGCCTTCCTAGCGCATACAAGGCCCATTCTTGCCTGCTTTGATTTCTTTGCAGAATCTCTTCCCCACTCTATTTTCTCTTAACAGTCCCTAGGCAACAAAATAACAGGCCACATCCTAGCCGGGAATGAAATCTTTTCTAGACCGGGAATTGTCCCTGCGGCTGGCAGGGCCAGGAGGCACTTGAAACGCCACCACCAAATTACCAGCCGGTCTCGGAGGTTTCCCAGAGAGGCTTAAGAACCTGGGCAGAGGTTTACAGCACTTAACCCGCCGAAGCCTCTTCAACTGCAGGTTGTCACCCCTCCATTAAGTAGTGGATGAAATCAGCATGTATAATCTCTCATCTTTGGAGGTTCAGAGAGGAGAACCACATTTCAGCATGATTAACATTGCATTCACTCTCTTTTATTTTCTTTTGCATTTTCCCTTCCTGAGGACCAGGGGTAGGGTTCAAAGAAGCTGGCTGGGACAGAGGGGAGTGCGTCAATAGCATAGGTATTCAGCTTTAAGTGAAATACTGAAAGGACTGATAGGGAAAGAGATGGCCCTTTCCTCACACTGTCAGATTTAGTCATCTCTGAGACTAAATCTCTGAGAGAGAATGAGAAAGAACAGGATGAGAAAACAACCCACCTCTTAAACCCAGGCTCTCAGTCATCTATTCTCCATCATCCATCTATCCTCCATCATCCATCCATCACCCATCCATCCATCATCCATCCGTCACCCATCCATCCACCCACCCACCCAATGAGCTACCCCCCTCCCTACAACTGAAGTTGGACGCATCTGCAGACTCAGCCCATTTATTTTATTATTATTTTTGTTTGTATTTTTCTGAAGCTAAAAACGGGGAGAGATAGACTCCCGTATGCGCCCAACCAGGATCCACCCAGCACGCCCACCAGGGGGCGTCAGTCTGTCACGACCAGAGCCACTCTAGCGCCTGGGGCAGAGGCCAAGGAGCCATCCCCAGCGCTGGGGCCATCTTTGCTCCAATGGAGCCTTGGCTGCGGGAGGGGAAGAGAGAGACAGAGAGGAAGGAGGGGCGGGGTGGAGAAGCAAATGGGCGCTTCTCTTATGCGCCCTGGCCAGGAATCGAACCCGGGTCCCCTTCACGCCAGGTTGACGCTCTACCGCTGAGCCAACCGGCCAGGGCCAGCCCATTTATTTTTATCAACTTCTCTGATCTGAAACCAGGTCAAATTCCTCCAAGCTCTCACAGCTCTGAGTATATTTTATTTACAGCTCTGACCACAATGGCAAATGCACTTATTTAAGTAATTATCAAATTAACAGGTGTTAGGGTTAGGTTCAAACCCAGGACTGTCTGTCTCCAAAGCCTGGGGTATTTCCAAGTGCCGTAGTCAAAGCTGTGGCTTGGGGTTAGGAAGCCCGAGTACTAGCCTTGAGTCACCAACTCACAAGCAGTGTGATATCCATTAATGTATGACCTCTCTGTTTCCCCAGCAGTAAGGTAAGGAGGCCAAAGTGGCATTCAAACTCCCCCTGTACTGCTTTGATATCCTAGAATTTGCCTTCATATAGAACTACTGTGAATGTGGACTGGGCCCAAAGAGCAAACCCCACAAATGACAGGGGCCCCATGGTTCTCTGAGCCAGACTCCTGCTCCCATCCCACTGTGGCCCTTCCGTGCAGACATGGACCCACTGAAATGGAGGTCTGGGCCCACCATACTGCTCTCAGGATGGCACAGCCCGGTCTCCTCCCACGTTTGCAATGACTCTGAATTTCACAGGCGCCTCTATGCCCAATATCAGGGGTTATCAGACTGGAGTGGGGGGGGGGCACAGGCCTCCTCATCTCAAAATGTTATAGCAGCCAATCTCCGGAGGGACACCTCCGCTCATTAGCCATTGCCTTTGTGATCCAAGGCATGAGCACCCCTGAAGTTCAGAAAAATTAAAAAATGAAAAATTTAATTAAAGCCTCTCTGCTTAATTGCCTTTCTGTTGGCTTGTGGGGTCCTTTGAAGAAAAGGAAACAAAACTCTCTACCCTCCATGTCACCCTGGGATTCATAAACAAGCCTTCTGCTAGCAGGAGCACAAGGCTGATGCTTCCTTTGCCTCCATGGGCTATTTGAAGAAAATGAAGATTATTTTAGTGACCTGCTGATGAAAAGGGGCGTCTCAAAACACCCAAATGCACAAATTCTAAGGTGAAAAAGTGATGCATGTGATAATCCCATAATTAAAATGTTTGATTCAATCAATTGATGAAGATATTTTGGGAGAAGATACTTGTCTAAAAGTAACAAGTTATCAATATTTAGAATACACTAGAAACTCCTTCTGGGGAACAAGAACATGTCAGGAACCCTAAATATCAAATGGACAGAGGCCGTAAAGAAGCAATTCAATGATGAGAAACCCAAAAGCAAACCTACTGTGTAGACGCTCAAACCTCTTTATAGTCAAATAAATAAAAATAAATTAAAAAAATAAAACTATGCCTGCACCCATCAGATTGTCCAAAATAAACATATCCGCCCTACGTGTCAGAGGCTGTGAGGAGATACAGGAAGTAGGAAGCGACATGACGAGGTAAGTAGAGTTTGAGGAGAGCAATTTGGAACTAAGTCAAGTGCACATGTGCTCTCTGGACCTGGAATACAACCTGGCACAGCTGAACAATTCTCACACCAGTCTATTCGGGACATGTAGGAGGATGTCCACTGCATTGTTGTCTATACGGGTAGGAAGCTGGAATCTCTCCTGGCGCCCTCGCTGTGTGTGTGGGGGGGAGTGAGCACATAAAGTGTGGTGAATGCACACAGGACTATTTTGCAGTGGTGAGGAGCAATGGGCGGAATGATATACACAGCAACACAGAGGGATCTTAAAGAACAAAGGGCTAACAGCAAAAAGGAGAAAGGGAGTGAGGTCAATAGCAGTGTCATCAATGTAAATTAAAAATATTTGAACAAAAAACAATGTCTGTTTTAAAAGGACACACATAAACAAAAGGCTTAAGTTCAAACATATGGGAGAGGAACAAGAGAATGGGGAACTGAGATAAAAGGGGATCAATAGTTCAAAAAAGTGGGCTTTGCATAGCCCACTGATATTTCATAACAGGAAAAGGAGGAATTAACTCAAGCTTCAGCACCTGATGTCTAAAAACAGCCAGAGCACTGACATGCCCCAGTGACGGTGGCTGTTGCCCTGACCTTTTCACCCACGAGAGGCAGACTTATGGTGAGATAGCAGCGCAGCCAGACTCCCAGAAGCCAACGGCCTCCATGGCATGTGCCGAAGAAGTTCCCGGGACCAGGGATTGTGATGGGTCTAGAAATCAGACTGACCTGGTATCAAACTGTCCAGCTGTGGGATTTCTCTAAGGCTCAGTTTCCTCCCTGTGAGATGGGGTACTGACCCCATCCCCTTTGGGTGATTGTAAGATTTCAATTTACATATGGGGCACCTGATATTCTGTCACCTCTAAGGTGTTCCATGTCCTCATGGTATCCTCCCCATCCCCCATCCCTAGCCAACTCTCCTCTCAAGAAAGCTCTCAACTCCATTTGAACCACCATCCTGGTTTAAGTGACATAAAGACATGGTAATGCTGGCAGTTTCATCTTCGCTCTGTAGATAAGGAAACAGGGGCTCAGAGTATTGAGCTTACAGACTTATACGAACTTTACCGCCAATTTACCACTTAGGTCAAGTTGGTTCAAGAGCAAGGTTGGGGGTGAGAAGAGCTTTCCCTGGACCGTGTGCTCCAACTCGCACCACACGTCTGCAGCTCATGCGGTCAGTAAACTTTCCAGGGTAAGCCTCTCTCTGCCAGGCTCTGCCCTGTCGGCTAGTGGGTCATTTCCCACTCAGAGCAAGGCTTCTTGGGGGTGTGTGTAAAACAATGATGCAGACATTCTTTCAGTCCACAAGTGAGCACCTACTGTATACCAGTCAGTCCATTTCCAGGATTGGGGCTGTAGCAATAAGCAGATGGGACATTTACCTGTGATGTCATGGAGCTTAGTTCTAATGAGGGAAAGCACATCACAGATGAACAATAAAGAGGTTAAAACACAATGCCAGGGAAGAATGACTGCTATGGAGAAAAATAAAACAGGAATAGAGAAACTATTTGAAAAGTTAGGACTGAACCCTGACCAATTAAAGACAACAAGGGCAGAGTATGTGGAGATGAAGGGGTGTGTATGACTAGATTTTCCTGCCTGCTCTTTCTGTAATATCTTTAGAAAAGGAAATATTAAAAAGAAAGAAAGAAAGAAAGAAAGAAAGAAAGAAAGAAAGAAAGAAAGAAGAAATGAAGGAATGAAGGATGAAGGGAGGAAGGGAGGAAGGGAGGGAGGAAGGAAGGAAAGGGAGGAAGGAAGGAAGGAAGGAAGGAAGGAAGGAAGGAAGGAAGGAAGGAAGGAAGGAAGGAAGGAAAGAAGGAAGGAAGGAAGGAAGGAAGGAAGGAAGGAAGGAAGGAAGGAAGGAGAAAAAAAAGAAAAGAGAAAAAAAAGAAAAGAGAAGAGAAGAAAAGAAAATGACCTGCCCAGGATCACCCAGAGACAGTCCTTAGAGCCCAACCCCAGGAGCCCAGGACCCGGGTCCAGCGCCCATTTCCCCCAGATCACACTGCCAGACTTGATCAAGAAAACAAGGGTGGTTTGCTGGCCACTTGGCACCGAGACCATGAAGGTTAATAGTAAACACGCTGCATGGGAACCTTGAAGTTTGAAGGTCCTTTCATGTCACAAGTTCATTGACTACTTCCAAGAAACTGGGGCCACAGAAGAGCCGAGCTTGTTCTTGGTCACGGGGTTAGACACACTCTGGTCTCAGTTCTGACACTCTGAGGTGTAGAAAATATCACTGTTGCCAGCTTGGCAGAGTCCTTGCTATCAAGACTAGACCATAACATGCTCGTAAACTTAGGGCTCACAGTTGGATTCTGGTTCTGCTAAGACTCACTCACAGCCCCACCTGGGCTTTCTTACCTCCTGTCTAGGAGGAGGAAATCCGCATGAAGGGTCCACCTTTGCCAGCGGCCCAGACCTCTGCACCTGCTCTTAGCAGAGCCCTTTCCTGAGGTGTGCTCTCTGGCAAGCTAGGGAACCAACCGTGGTCCCCCAGTTTGCTGCATTCCTTGAGAAAACGCACAAAGGAAAGAGGAGCCGTTAATAGGATTATTACGAGTGAATGCAGAAGCCTCTGGTGAATGCATATATGCATATAGCACGTTTGATCACCCAGGTCCCCAGCCCCCTGTAATTCAGAAGAAAAGAGATTTTATTTTACCTCCTGAGCTCAGAGCTACACGTCTGTGCTAATGACTGGGACAAATGGATCCAAGCAGCATTTAGAAAGTGTGCAGGGATGAGAGGTGGCTGTGAATGATAGCTGCCACTGATGGAGGGAGAGCCCCGAGATTTCAGGGGTAGAACTTCAATCTGGACAGGGCACTGGATCCTTGCAGCCGGAGCAGTGGGGCTCCTGCTCTGCCACCACTCCCTTGTGTGCAGATGAACTTCCCGGACTTTCCCAGGGTCACAGAGCTTGGCATAGAAGGGCTGACTTGGCATAGAAGGGCATCATTATCCCAGGTTATAAATTATGTTTTGAGTGGTGACTTGATTTTTATTTTTTCCCATTTCAGTTTCGAAAGGTCAATCCAATACTTAATAGATGAACGTCCCAGGGTCTATAATAAAGTCAGGACCCGTATGATGGGATTTGGATGACAGGACCATTTTCTTTGGTAGTAAAATGTAATAAGAGAATCTGCAAGAAAGGGAGGTTAAAATTATATCCTGAGTGTAGTGGTCGCTGCTGTATCAGGAGCACCCAGCCCCTGCTTTTTTGGTAGAACCAGGTCTCTCTTTTCCAAGGTTCCTATAGATCAGCTAAGGTGTCAGGGAAAGAGGTGAGGTCACTCCCTCTGCTGCTAATTATTCATATGTGAAATCAGAAACCGATTTTTTTCTCAGGGCTGATAATGTAAGCAGAGAGGACTGTCACAGACAAGTCATTTGACTTCTTGAAGCCTGTTTCCTCTGCTATAAAACAGGAACAAAATGCTTGTATGGCAAGATACATAGCTCAGGAAAATATGGGTTTGGGGATACAGTACATTTTCTATATCAGGTTTCACATTAGTCTCTTTCTTTTGACAAATTAAGTCACTGCATTATAGCTGAGGGAGATGGATGGTGAGCCTGGCATCATGGCAACAAGCTGACTTGGGCAGGGGTCCTGCTTCCACAGCCTGGTGGCAACTACTCAGCCACGGAGCCAACTGAGTACATCCACGTAGGCCTGACCTGTGGTGGCGCAGTGGATAGAGCGTTGACCTAGAATGCTGAGGTTGCCGGTTCGAAACCCTGGGCTTGCCTGGTCAAGGCATATATGGGACTTGATGCTTCCTGCTCCTCCCCTCTTCTCTCTCTCTCTCTCTCTCTCTCTCTCTCTCTCTCTCTCTTATGCCTCTCTAAAATGAATAAAAATTTTTAAAAATTTACAAAAAGAGTATATTCATGGAGGCATTTTCAAAACACAGAGGAGAGATCCCTGGATATTTAGTACAAGAAGTTTGTGCTTTTTATTCATTAGGGCAGTTTTTAAAATTTATTTAAAAATATAAGTATAACAAAAGACATTTATATATTATATATATATATATATATATGAAGATGTTTTGTTCACTGCTATATTGGTAGTGGTTAGAATAGTACATGATATATAACAGACGCTCAATAAGCCCCTACTGGAATGATGGATGGATGGATGGATGATGAGAGAACTTTCCAGAAAGGTGAGGAAGAAATCAGCAGGTCGACACAGCGAAGGAGGAGGCAAGGAGAGCAATGAGATGACCAAATTTCTACACTTTCTCCAGCAATAAAATAAAAACCATTTTGTGAATCTGAAATGTAAAATTTGTTGAGGTAGATGATTCCTAAAATAGTAGTTTCATATTAAGGCCCAGAGCACCATGGAGTTCAAAGCAATCTCAAAGGAACCCAGTAAGTTAAAGGCAAAGATCTTGATTTCAAGGCAAAAGTGCCTGATTAGTAGAGATTACTTTCAATTTCATCAATTCCCAGGCAGAGAAAAGCAAGTATGCCAGGACATTCTGGGTGGAGGGCTGCCCAAGGCTGGAGCATGGGGGCAGGTGGAGAGGGGACATGCAGACAGGCCAGGGATGGTGAGTCAGCAACAATCATATGAATGGAGTGAGAGATGGCAATTTCCATGAAGTCAATCAAGCCAGAGCCAAGGGTCATCTGATGATTTACCCAGATAAAATTCAAGAAAATGATGGGAACTCCTTGAGGGCTGAAATCTTCAAAGAGTAATTCTTCCAACTCTGTGACACAGTGACCCCTCTAAATCACCTCCAACACATGTAGTCATTAATGCCTAATTAAGAACGATACCAGCTGAAAGGTCCCCTGTTCACTTTTGTGAGGATTAGGGTAGGTGTGGTGAAGACATCTGTGTCTTTATGTGACTAAGTCACTTGTCACGTAAATCTTTATACATAAATTTACATACACTCAGGCACTAATGTAGAAACTGAATCTGAGGTGATAAACATTTTACATACTGTTCCCTGTTAAGTAAAACCATCATTTCAAATGACTGCATTTAACCCCCTGAGTGAAAACAATGACAGTTGTCCCTCTGCATTCGTGGGGGATTGGTTCCAGGACCCCAACCCACTACCATGGTGAGCAAAATCAGAGGAGACTCAAGTCCCTTATATAAAATGGCAATGCATTGGTATATAACCTCCACACATCTTCCCATATGCTTTAAATCAGTGGTCCCCAACTTTTTTTGGGCCATGGACCGGTTTAATGTCAGAAAATATTTTCACGGACAGGCCTTTAGGGTGGGACGGATAAATGTATCACGTGACTGAGACAAGCGTCAAGAGTGACTCTTAGACGGATGTAACAGAGGGAATCTGGTCATTTTAAAAAAATAAAACATTGTTCAGACTTAAATATAAATAAAACAGAAATAATGTAAGTTATTTATTCTTTCTCTGCGGACTGGTACCAAATGGCCCATGGACCGGTACCGCTCCACGGCCCGGGGTTTGGGGACCACTGCTTTAAATCATCTCCAGGTTACTACCTAATACAATGTGAATACTATAAATAGTTGTTATACTGTATTGTTTGGGGAATAATGACAAGAAAGAAAGTCTATATATATTCAATACAGATGCAATCATCATAGGCCTAACTACACAGTCCAACATAACATTTAAAAAACAGTGTTTTCAATCTGGGCTGGTTAAATCCACAGATGCAGAGTCCATAGACATAGAGAGCCCACGGTACTGAAAACCCCACTGCCTACTGTCGGACACTTATTTCACCTTGTTTCCAACTGTATTATAGTTGACACTGTAATACTACATTTAGGTACACACTTTTCTTATTTTTATCTTAGATGATATCCTCAGGGTAAGAGTTCAAAATGGCATCACTGAGTCAAAGATATTAACTTTGTCTACAAGTTTTCCAAAAGGATTGGGATGCTTTGTTCTTACATGAGGATGCTAGTTTTGCCACAGACTCATTAATAGAAATTAATACTAAAATTCTCTTTTGGTTGTTTCATGGAAAAATAACAATGACAAGTTAATTTCGAAAACAGCTGTAGTATACAGAAAGACATAACGTTACAATAAAGTTTTAACAGACTTTAAGAGTGCATTACAAAGAAGATAAATGCAGTTCAAGGTCTGGGATAATTAGTAAACACATACACACACTTCACAGGAATTCCGCTCTGGCTGTGACTACAAGCACAAGTTGAACTCCTTCTTTCAAAGCCTCTTTGCCCTCTTTCTCTGGGCTTTAGTCCCTGTGGGAATCCCATGAGAAAGGCTGGGAAGGAATGAGGGAGAGAGATTTCAAATATTTCCTTTGTCCAGTCCATAATAAGGATTATTCCAAATCTTTTGTCCAGCATATATAAGATGCCATGGAAGTTAATGAATAAGTTAATTGGTTAAATCAGTCTAGTGGAGACCTCTGATTCATTCCCAGTAAGCCTGCAATGTGTAAGTAAAAGACTGGGTCTTCATACAAGAAATAGCCAAGGCACCAGGTGGCTCAAAGGAGTCTCACCGATATATACATATATTTTACAAAAGCTGTACATTCTCATTAAATAAAACCTTGGAAAAAAAATTAAAAGACAAACAATTATCATATTATTCACAATCCATAGCCATTATTTTCATATATTTTCAACATGTATGAATAAAACTGATTAGACTATACATAGATTTTTATCTTGCTTCTTCCAGTCAACACTATAAGCTTAAAAAAAAAATCTTTCCAAAACATATTTAAGGCTAAAGATTTTTACCTAGCATGGATGTATTATCAACGTTAAATCATTCTCTTCATTAACTACTTCTGATGGGTTTTTAATTTTTTTTTATTATGCTTTCATTTACCAACAGGAGTTTAGTGTATACTTGCTGTGCGGCATGGGCTTGGTCAACAAAACAGTCTTAGACCTCGTCCTCAGATAGAAAAATATTAAACAATTAACACACACAATTAATCAAAGCTGTGTAAATGTAAATAGGGCAGTGCCCTTTACGCTGAGGCGGGAAGAATGAGGGGACGGCAGAGCCAGAACTGGGGTGAGTCCCAGCAGAGGGGACACCTGGAAGGCGGAGTGGCTGGAGGAAGGACGGTCTGGCTCCTGGGAGCATGGAGAAAGGGCCAGAAAGTGCACTACTGGACATTCTATACCAGGGGTCCCCAAACTATGGCCCGCGGGCCGCATGTGGCCCCCTGAGGCCATTTATCCGGCCCCCACCGCACTTCCGATAGGGGCACCTCTTTCATTGGTGGTCGGAGAGAGGAGTATAGTTCCCATTGAAATACTGGTCAGTTTGTTGATTTAAATTTACTTGTTCTTTATTTTAAATATTGTATTTGTTCCCATTTTGTTTTCTTACTTTAAAATAAGATATGTGCAGTGTGCATAGGGATTTGTTCATAGTTTTTTTTATAGTCTGGCCCTCCAACGGTCTGAGGGACAGTGAACTGGCCCCTGTGTAAAAAGTTTGGGGACCCCTGCTCTATATGCAGCGCATTGAAAAACCATTCACCCTGTGAGAAACACAGGATGTGCTTTTATATATATTTTATAAGAAAAGGTATGTTAACACCGAGGACACCATGGGACAGATTACTTAGACCTGACAAGTCTCTAATTAGCAGCCAGTTTGCGTTCAGATTTCACGGCTGGCCAGTCTGCCTGTCCTGCCACCACAGGCCACCTGTCGAAGGCAGCAGGACAACCATCCAACAGGAGACAAGCTCCATCACCCGGCAGAGACTCTCAGAACCTGTTCTTTCTCCTGGGGTGGGTTTCACCCATCAGGAGGGGCTGTAAGAGGGAAAGATACCAGGCACATTGAACTATAAGGTACACTTAAAACAACAAGATGAAATTCTGGCTGTAGGTGTCACAATTTAACTCAGACCTAAGATGATTATCGGACAACGTTGGCAAGTCAAAGGCAAGTTCAGTCTTGATCACATAGCTTCATAAATGCTGTTATGCTGAAGCCCCATCCCTGACCTGGGTCTACTTGGCTAACTCCTGCTTATCTTACACATTCAGGTATAGCCTCCTCCTAGAAGTCTTCTCAGGCAGGGCTGAAATACCCTTGTCAATGCATTCCTCTGTTCCAGCACTTATGACAGTGCATACAATAGTCTCTTGACTAGTTTCACTGTCTGAAATATGAACTCCAGAGAGCTGAGTATAAAATATCTGCTCAAAAATTTTTTGAGCCTGACCAGGCGGTGGTGCAGTGGATGGAGCGTCGAACTGGGATGCCGAGGACCCAGGTTCAAGAACCTGAGGTCGCCAGCTTGAACGTGGGCTCATCTGGTTTGAGCAAAAGCTCACCAACTTGGACCCAAGGTTGCTGGTTTGAGCAAGGGGTTACTCGGTCTGCTGAAGGCCCACAGTCAAGGCACATATGAGAAAGCAATCAATGAACAACTATGTGTCGCAATGTGCAACAAAAAACTAATGATTGATGCTTCTCATCTCTCCATTCCTGTCTGTCTGTCCCTGTCTATCCCTCTCTCTGACTCTCTCTCTGTCTCTGTTAAAAAAAAATTTTTTTTGATAAATAAATTAATGAATTGTGGTCCCAATATCTCACATTTAATGCTTCTTAGAAGCTAGCCAAAGCGTACCTTCCTCCCACAGAAGAGAATGATCCTCTGCTAATTTTTTGCTCTGCTTTTGCTGGAGCAGTGTGTCTCATCTGAGTGGCTCAAATTCACCCCTGCCTCCTGCCCATCCAATCAGCTCTTAGAAGAGGATCTGCGCAGACCACAGAGCTAGGCAGTGGGCTCACTAATGACCTACAAAGACATCAGGTCCTAATTCCTGGAACCTATAAATGTTCCCCTATTTCGAAAAAGGATCTTTGCCGATGTGAATAAGAATCTTAAGGTTAGGTAAATGCGATATCTGCCTACTCCCACAATCACATCAAAACTACAACTAAACTACAGAACAACCATCATTCAGAACCACCTAAAATGTGGCTGAATGGAAGTCCTACAACTAGGGAATTAAAGAAGCCACATGGAGATGGGTAAGAGGGGCGGAGACATGGACCAGACTGGTCCCATACCCACATGTAGCAGATAAATATCAGTAGAGATATCTCGGCTGCAGAGGTCCCCGCTAAGGAGAGAGGGGTCCCAGCCCACACCATGGTCCTGAGCCCAGGGATCCAGTGCCAGGAAGAGAAGTCCCCACAACTTATGGATTCTCAGACAGCTCCTTTTCAGACTCACTCCCTCTGAGCTCCAGCACTGGGCAATGAGCTTGAAAGGCACCAGAGACATACAGGGAGAAACTGAATTGTCCAGCATCAGAGAAGAGCTGTAGGGGACAACTTTCTCCCAGACAGAAGTGCTGGCAGAGGCCATTATTCCTTTGATGAGCCCTGCCTTCACAGAGCCTGCAGGCTGATGCCACATCTGAGTCTCCATTAACCTGGCTCACACTGTTTGCCATGCCCTGGTGATTCTCTGAGGCCTGACCACACCCAACTTTCTGGCCCACCCAAGCTGTTTCCAGTGGCTTTCCCATAGGAATGACCTGTCTTGGCTCATACTTCAAATTTTCCTAAAGTCTCTCAAACAAGCAGCATCTGGCCTCAGCTTGCCCCATACCTCTCACCAACTGGCCTCAGGCCTGGCTCCAGAGCAGCAAGTCTTGGTTCACAGCTTAGACTCTCCTGGGTACATCCAAGCTCAGCACAAGTAGCAGCCATCTGCAGATCACTTTGTAGCTCATGCCCAGTGGCCCCAGGCAGACCACAGGTGGTGGCTGACCTTGGGCTGAACCTCCTAGTAGGCCCCAGAGCCAGCACACAGCACACCCAGAGGACAGCTTCAGAACTCATCAAAGCAGCACCACCCAACCACCTCCACGAGTGACATACTAAAGGGGCAGAGTCAGCGGGCACCAGCCCCACTCAAGTAAGTCCTGCTCTGTGGAGTTAGCCCCAGCACAGCTGATCCTCTACAGTGGTCAGTGGTGGCAGCCAGTTCTTACAGCTGATCAGCCTGGGGATAAATCTCTCTCATTGACATGCCAACAGCAATCAAGGCTCAACCACAAGAGGAAGGTGCACACAGCCCACACAGGGGGTGCACCTCAAGTGCCCAGTTTAGTGATCAGGGAGGCTGTGCCACTGGACCCTCCAGAATACCTACTACATAAGGCCACTCTGCCAAGCCTAGGAGGTATAGCTTTCCTACCTAACACTTAGAAGCAAACAGAGGGAGGCTGACAAAACGAGGAGACAAAGAAACATGTCCCAAGTAAAAACCAAAACAGAAAAACCTCTGACAAAAGAACTAAACAAAATGGATACAAGCAGCCTATTAGATGCAGAGTTCAAAACACTGGTTATAAAGATGCTCAATGAAGTTAGGGAAAACTCAATGGGATCAAAAAGGACCTGTCAGAAATGAAGGATGCACTAACTGAAATGAAAAATAATTTACAGAAAATCAACAGTAGAGTAGATAAAACCAAGAATCAAATCAGTTTTTTGGACTATAAGGAAGCAAAAAGCACTCAAATGAAACAGCAAAAAAAAAAAAAAAAAAGAATTCAAAAAATGAGGACAGAGTAAGGAGCCTCTGTGACGACTTCAAGCGTACCAACATTCACATCATGGGGACACTGGAAGGAGAAGAGAGGGAGCAAGAAACTGAAAACCTATTTGAAAAAATGGCGGAAAACTTCTCTAACTTGGTGAAGGAAATAGATATACAAGTCCAGGAAGCACAGAGTCCTAAACAAGACATGTGGGGCCCACACCAAGACACATTATAATTAAAATGCAAAAGATTGAAGACAAAGAGAGAATCTTAAAAGCACTTAGAGAAAATCAGTTACCTACAAGGGAGCTCCCATAGGACTGTCAGATGATTTCTCAACAGAAACATTTCAGGCCAGAAAAAATTGGCAAGAAATGTTCAAAGTGATGGACCTACAACTAAGACTACTCTACCCAGCATTCTATCTATCATTTAGAATGGAAGGACACTGAAAGAGCTTCCCAGACAATAAAAAGCTAAAGGAGTTCATCACCATCAAACCAGTATTATATGAATTATTAAAGGGTCTTCTCTAAGAAAAAAAGGAAAAAAAATGTGAACAATAAATACATATCTATAAACAATTGAATCTATAAAACAAAATAAACAAACAAGCAAAACAGAAACGCTCAAAGATACAGAGAACATTTTGATGGTTGCCAGATGGGAGGTAAAGCACAGCACAGGGAACATAGTCAATAATAGTCTAATAACTACGTTTGGTGTCAGATGAGTGTGAGATTTATTGGGATGATCACTTAGTAAGTTATGTAATGTCTAATCACTGGGGTGTATACCTGAATCTAATATAATGATGTACATCAACTGAAATTGAAAAATAAAAATGATTTTTAAATGAAAGGAATAACAAATCTTAAAACAGGAAGATTAGCCTGATTTATCTGGGTAGGCACTAAATACCATCTCAAATGTCCTTATAAGAGAAAGGTAAAAGGAGATTTGACATACACATGAGAAGGTGATATGAAGATGAAGGCAAAGACTGGAGCAATGTGGCCATAAGCCAAGGAATGCTGGCAGCCACCAGGACCTGGAAGAGACAAGGAATGGATTCTCCCCTAGACCCTCCAGAGCAGGGGTCAGGAACCTATGGTTCATGAGTCAGATGTGGCTCTTTAATGGCTGCATCTGGCTCACAGACAAATCTTTAATAAAAAAAAATAATAACGTTAAAAATATAAAACATTCTCATGTTTTACAACTCATTCATTTCCTACCGCTCATGTTCATGGTTGTGGGTGGCTGAAGCCAATCACAGCTGTCCTCCGGGACAACACCAAACTTTTATTGGATAATGCTTAGCGTACACGGGTCATTGTATGGCTCTCATGGAATTATATTTTAAAATATGTGGTGTTCATGGCTCTCTCAGCCAAAAAGTTTCCCGACCCCTGCTCCAGAGGGTGCACAGTGCTACTAAAATCTTAATTTCAGCCCAGTGGTGCTGATTTTAGACTTCTGGCCTCCAGAATTGTGAGAAAATAATTTTCTGTTGTTTTAAACCACCAAGTTTACTTCTGTTCTGAAAATAATAGCACTGGCCAAGCAGTGACTATGTCAGATAACTGAGCTAAGCCTTCACTTGAGAAGGAGGTACTAGGCAGCATTTCTTTTTTTTTTTTTTTTTTTATTATTATTATTTTTTTAAATTTTTTTTATTTTTTTATTTTTTATTTATTCATTTTAGACAGGAGAGGGAGAGACAGAGAGAGAGGAGAGACAGAGAGAGAGAAGGGGGGAGGAGCTGGAAGCATCAACTCCCATATGTGCCTTGACCAGGCAAGCCCAGGGTTTCGAACCGGCAACCTCAGCATTTCCAGGTCAACGCTTTACCCACTGCGCCACCACAGGTCAGGCTAGGCAGCATTTCCAAGAGGGGAGTCGGAAGGCTTAAATGTGCCCCTAAAAGAGATGATTTATGCTTCTTAGAAACTGGAGTGATAGAATGGAATTTACTGAAAAAGTACAATGTCCCATAAAGAAACATAGGTAAAAAAAAAAATAAAAAAAAAAACACCACCAAAACATAAATAAAGACTAGCCACAAAATATACAGTAGTCCTCCATTATCCTCAGTCTTACTTACTCAAGGTCAATCATGGTCCAAAAATACTAAATAGAAATTTAGAGAAATAAACAACACATAAGGTTTAGGTTGCATGCCATTCTAAGTAGAGTGATAAACTTTTGTATTGTCCTCATTGTCCCACCTGGGACATGAATCAACTCTTTGTCCAGCATATCCACACTGGATATGCGACCTGCCTATTAGTCACTTAGTAGCCTTCTTGATGATCAGATCCACTGATGTGGCATCTCTGTGCTTGTGTTCAAGTAACCCTTATTTTACTTAATAATGGCCCCAAAGTATAAGAATAGTGATGCTGGCAATTCAAATGCCAAAGAGAAGCTGTGAGGTGCTTCCTTTAAGTGAAAAGGAATGTTATGTATAGGAAAAAGTATAGTACATATAGGATTTGGTACTGGCTTTGGTTTCCAGCATCAACTGGGGGTCCTAAAACACACCTCCTGCAGAGAAGGGGCGACCTCTGTTAATTCTCTCCGCCAGTGTTTCCTTTCCCCACCCTTTTAAAACCTGCCCAGGATGTTTCCCCAGTAAGTATGCCTTTCCCACAACACAGCGGGCAGATTCCAACACTGAACACATCTGAACATCTTTCCATTTTGTCATCTCTATTCTCCATGCCGTCCTTGAGAACTGAGTTTTTCTAGACTCATGGGTCTAAAGTAAAATAAAAAGTAAATAAAAATAGAAAGCTGTTGGTATTGCCTACAAATTTGGGGGCTAAAGGGACTACTGTTTCTCCCAAAGTACTAATACTTTGCTCTCATGTGGGAATTTTCACCAATGCCCTTGACTGTGAAGAAAACCTATGAAATCCCTAAATCTGTCCCACATCTTCTGGAGCCAACTGCAGGCTGAAGGCGGAGCCCTGGGCCAGGAGGCCCTGTCTGGTTCTTTCCCCTGGTTTCCATCCAAGCCCTCGCATGGTGTGCATGGAGAGGAACAAAAGTAAATGAACGAGAACAAGTAAGACTAATAGAAAAGGCAGGTTTCACAGCGGCCCAGCTAAGTGACCGGGATGGGAGGAAGAATTCAGTTCTTTCTTCTGGATTTCCAGTCCAGACTCTCACACTGGGCCCCTCACCTTAGGCGTAGATTCAGTGTCCACTTCTAAAGGAGGCATACAAGCTTGTTTACGGGGTGGGTTCAGACTCCGGCCTGCCTGGACTTGAATCCTAGCCCTCCCCTGGATGAACTAGGAGACCTTTGGATTGGAACTCAACTTTTCCATCTCTAAAATGGGGATAATAATAGGAAAATGGGGCAAGTCTGGCTCAGCCTAGCTATGGTTTATTTCTACTTTATCCGTCCTGCATTCATTCTGAGAACAACATGGTAAACCAAAAACCCCTGTCCTCACAGGCTCGTAAGGGTGCCTCACAATAAGTGAGAAAAAAAGATAATTACAGTTGTGAGGAAATTCATGTTTTGATAAGAAAATGAAGGGGAAGGTCTTTGTAAGACGCTGAACAGGTGTATTAAAGAAGAATGAGCCAACAGCACATGCAAATTCTGTTTAATGGCAAAGGAAGAGGAGGGGGTTCAAGGAACAGAGCGGATGTCAGGGTGCCTAGAATAGCACAGCAGGATGAGGATGGACAAGGAAGGTCAAGGAGCTACTTCTCAGACCACGTCACCTCCAAGTTGTTGAAATCCCACTTAAATTGCGATGAAAACCCTACTTTAGTGGCTTTTATGCAGTGGAATGAGGTTGTCATATATGTGTTTTTAGAAGATCACTCTGGCTGCTGTGCAGACTGCCCCAGCACAGAGTGGAAATGGGATACCCTTTGGACATTACTGCAGTGGTTCAGGAAGAGAGGGCCGTGGGCTGGACCAGTGACACCAGTCAAGGTGGAGAGGGATGGAGGGGTCCAAAGGAGGACTGGTACTATCTGACACACCCGTGAGCGCGGACCAGCACTGTGCAAAGCACTGAGTTTCCACTATCTCATGTGATCCTCCTGGCAGCTCTTTGAGGTCGGTTCTCTTATTATCTCCAGATGAGGAAACGGAGGCCCAGAAAGGTTAGGTATCTTCCCCAAGGCCACACA
This sequence comes from Saccopteryx bilineata, assembly GCF_036850765.1. Lineage (NCBI taxonomy): Eukaryota > Metazoa > Chordata > Mammalia > Chiroptera > Emballonuridae > Saccopteryx > Saccopteryx bilineata. Next base: position 341,442,832 of record NC_089490.1, on the reverse strand, counting down.
ATTACAAAGTGGTAGAGGCAGGATCTGAGCTTAGGCCATTGGGTTTGGGAGGCCACACAACAAACTGCTCTTATTCCAACAGGCCTAGACAGGAGCTGGGCTGAGGATGTTGAGGGAAAGGAAAACAGAGGTGGCCTCCAGTGTGTAGGCTTGAGCAACTGGGCTGATGGTGGTGCTGTGTACAGATGGGCGTGAACTGAGGAAGAAATTGGCTTGTGGGGCAGTGGGCTAGGATCAGAGGGTCTCTGCAATTTTGGAACTCTGCTGTGAACATGTTGAGTTCTGGTCACCTTCATTTGCTCCTTGTCCCTTTTCTGTCCCCTGAGAAGTGATGGAGGGAGCTACGTGTAGGCAGCTGGTGGGGCAAAGGGAACCAGGACAACAACTTTCCTCCATCTACGTGACCTTTCCCCACAACATATATAGGTGTGAGCCTCCTACTGTCATTTATAAAAGGAGTGAGAGTGGCAGACATGTTCAGAAAGGCAGTAAACATTTAAAAAGAAAAGCAAATAAAAATTAACTAAGGTTGTTTTGTTTTCAGTTTTCTTATGAGGTATTAAGAGTTCTTGGGAGCGGCCTGCATGGGCATTTTCCTCATTAAGACGGTGTGAAAAAGAAATGGGAATGAGTGGCAACACAGGGCTGTGCTGTGCTTCTGCAGGAGCCCAGAGCTACTTCAGGGATGGGCGCAGCCAGGGGAGGATCCCGTCCACCGAGGCCCACTTGCTGAGTCAGGTCTTGGGAACAAGACTGCCTCATCGATTTCAGTGTTTACTTGGCTCTGTAGGATGCTAATAAATGCTAACAAAACAAAGGTTGGTGGCCATGGAGGCTCGGGAAAAGCTGGCTTGCTACGGCTTCTTTACTGCAGAACTTCTCAGAATCTTGAACCTAGGAAAGTACGTTGTGACGCTCCAAGAAGGAGGAGTATAATTTCCCAAATGTATTTGATCAGAACACTTTTATAGCAAGCATCTGATGGCACAAGCATTCCAGGAAAGAGACTGTGGGAAATATTTCTCTAATTCTTTTCATTCTTAAGGGAAAGGCAGTGGCCGTTACTCAGAATTGAATGTTGAACGCTCCTGCGTGTGTGACTGACCAGAAGTCCTGCGGACAGCGTTGAATATTAGAGGCTGTGTGATTAGGCCTGTGGCCTACTATATGCTTTGTGATAATGAGTGGGGTAAGTAAGGACCCATCCTGAATGTTGGTGTTCCAACTGTCTAAAATAGCACAGAGCACGGGGTCCTGCCGTAATTCAAGGAGATAACTTACGCTCGGGCCCAGCTGCAGGGGACCAGCACGCAGTGGCCTCTCTAGTTGCTCTGAGAGCTCGGACAGGTTCCTCACGGCCCCGACTCACTGGCACGTGAGCTGTGTGGGTTCGACAGCCCTGCTGACTTTCCTGCTCCACCAGCTCCCCCTTCCCTTGGCAACGGCTTTCCTCAGGTGGCCCAATTCTCTGCCATTATCAGGCTTCTCAAGTGTTTAGTCAGGGGGCAGTTAAGTCCAACCTGGACTTCAAAACCAGCTCCTCCTGACAGGTGGTCACTGTGGCGACCATGCAATCATGCCCGACAGCTTCAATGGCCCGAAAGAACTCCAGAAGAAAGCAGTCAGTTTATGCAGCTTTCTAAATGCATCAGGTTCCTGGAATGCCGCAGGGCTCCCTGTCCACTGCAGCCGTGGCTTCCGCAGTGGCTCACATCCACGAGGCCTAGCCCTGTACGGCCAGAGTCCCCACCGTTTGCTCACTTCTCCACACATCTTGACTGTTCCCCTCTCTAGACAGAGCGTGAGGCCAGGCATCGGGTATGAAGGACCTGCTAGTCTAGTGGGGAAGGTAGACTAGGGGTCGGTAACCATTGGGAGAGAGCCAGGAAGAAAACTGTATGACAAAGAGAAGAATGAGGCTTTGGTTCCTTCCAACTTCAAAGTCAGCTCACATTTATGCCAGGTAGTGGGGTAGAAGATTTTTACATGAATTTCATCAACTCAGGCACAATTATGATGCCATTTTCCAGAAAAGAAAATAGAGAATCAGAGAAGTATTGGGAGTTGCCCAAGGCCACACATCCCGTCAAGGGAGGGCTGAGATTGGAACTTCAATCACTTGGCCTGGGCACCATTCAGTAGGCAGGCAACACCTGAGTTGATTCTGCTGAGCAAATAGTGCCGGCGCTGGGGGTTGTCTGAACGTCTTTCCTTAACCTGGGGGCTTCACACAGATGCTTTTGTTTCTTCTGCCTTGTGTTTCTTTCCTGTGCCTCGTGGTGGAATAAAAGCCTCCTACTTATGCAATGTCATTCTCAGTCCAGAATTTAGTCAAAATGGGCAAACATGGAGTTCCCAAAGAAGCTGTTACCAGCACCCACGTTCCTCTGTGCCCTGAGATCGGTGTCAGCAAGTCCCCTGCCAGCTCCCGGGGAAGAGTTCCTGGAGGAAGCTCCTCCCTGGGCAGAACCCAAGGGGTTTCTAAGGCCAGAGCTCCGGGAACCCGCTGCCTGAGCTCGGGGTGGAGCTGGGGCTGGAGAGCACAGAGGCTGCTACCTCGAGGTTTCCTCCCCAGAAGAGCCTGGGAGCCCTGTTTCCAAAGGCGTGGGGCTGGCTCCAGGCCTGAGAAGCAAAACCACCCCCTTCTTGTGGGAGAACTCTTAGAGGAATATTTATGAGACATTAAAACCACTGCCATCAACTCCTTTAAAAATTCCTGTACACATAATTATGGGTCTAGGATGAGATTCCTGGATATGGTCTAATTACTTCCCTGTAGCACATGCTCCCCGGGGACTGAGGGCAGGAACTCTCTGCCTGTGGACCCGCCTCCTCAGCCCCTGGCTCCCTCTCGGGACTGAGGGCAGGAACTCTCTGCCTGTGGACCCGCCTCCTCAGCCCCTGGCTCCCTCTCAGCCCCTGCAGCCTCCTGTCTTCACCAGTGCGCTGCTGCTTCCCAGCTGCTATCCCTGCCACTCTGCACCCTCTGCCCTGCCCCGAGCCAGGCTGGATGACCCAGGGGATGGCCCAGTGGGACCCCTTGCAGGCCACCACCAGAGCCTCGTTAGCTTTGGCCAGTGGAAGGCACTAGCAGGAGACAGAAGGGCCCACGAAAAGGCCGGGGGGGGGTTCTCTCCTGTTCCCTATGTTGGTGCTGTTCCCTTCACAACCACCGCCCCTGCCCTCGGTCACTCCAACAAGATCCCTGCTCTCCTCACTCTCCTTAGGCTCCAGAAATACCACTTCACTGCTCGACCCATCAGACCTGGGGTGATTTTGGGTCCACCCACCTGAGTGGATTCCACATGTCTGGTTTATTTCCTCAACCCTGCCTCTTTCACTTATGTTAAATAGATCCTGCATTTAAAGTCTCTTTATTTGAACCATCTGGGATGCATTCTGTTTTCCAATGGAAATCTGACAATAAGTAAATCAGGAAGAGAAATGCAGTATTTCCGACCTATGCCACAAACCAGGTAAGGAATAAACTTGCACAATTTCCACCTCACTGGTGCACTTTGACATTCGATGACATTGTGAGTGCTGGAGTTACAGGGGTTCTGAGCAAGGGAGGGTATTCCACAGCCGGGGAGGAGCACCTGTTTCTGTTCCTCTCTCTTCGCTTTGTGTGTGTGTCCATATAAATATAGACACCACGTACATGATGAGTCTATCTTTTACCCTAGTCTAAAACTGCATACCACAGTCTCTATGTCCTTGATGGACAAAATATATATTAGGAATAGCAACAGAGATTTTTCATTTCATCATTCATTCATCAAACCTCCCCTGAGAACCCTCTGTATGTCAGGCCCTGAATGAGAAACTGTGATACAGACATGAACAATTACTTAAGGTGTGGTCTCTGCTCTTGAGCACTGCCAGACTACTGAACCCTACATCCTAATGAGCGAGTAAGGAAACCTTCTGGAGTAGAATAAAGATAACCTATCCCTCGTCCTCCCCTCCCCCATCCGGTTTTGTCTAGCAGGACACACACACATGCACACGCGCACACACACACTTCAGCCAGGTAGATGACTGGTTCTCCCAGTGCCACAGCGGTACTCATCTGCCGTGCTCTGGACCCAGGCAGCAGAGTGACAAACAGCACGTGTACATAGCAGAGGGCCCCAGGGCACACTATTCCTTCACGTTCCTCAGTAGGACTGGGTCAGTGTTTCACTGGTGAAAACGGTAATAACACAATAGTAATAACATAAGGCTTTGTAAAGGGCAGCCCTCATGGACTCATTTAAAATTAGTCACGGAGCACCTGATTGGTGCCCAGCCTGGCACTTGCTCCCTGGGCTGCAGGGCTTCCCCATGCAGCCTCCTTCTGGCCAGTCAGAGGCACGCGCTCCCTGTCTCGCCCTTCGTCCTTGTCCCCCTGCTGACACTGCCAGATCCTGAGCTCCTGGTCTGGGACTCACTCGGGAGGCCTGGATTTCAGGCTCAGCCTACCGCTGACTCACCTGCTGTAGGAATGAATGAGCACAAGCCTCTCCCTCTTTCCGATCCTTAGAGTTCCCTCCTGCCCAGTGAGGCGGATTACAGGGTGGTCAGGAAGAACCCCGTAGTGAAGAAAATCACTGCACATCCCAAAGCTTCTCATCACTGAAGGACAGTCAGAGAAAACGGCCCAAAGACACAGCCTGAAGTGTGAGCTTGCAGCCTAAAGTGGTATTGGAGTAAATGGAAGGCAAGACACATGCAAGTGAATTAACTCAATTTAGCCCAGCAGGTTTCACCTTGACTGCATATTATATTAATCACCTGAGCAGTTTTTAGGACTCCTGATCCCCAGGATGCTCCCAACACCAATCAAATCAGAATATCTGGGGCTGCTACTTGGTCATCAATGATTTTTTCAAAGCTCCCTTTGTGATTCAAATGGACAGACAAGATTGGAAACCACTGATGAGCGTTCCCTGTCCACATGTTGGATAACATCCACCAGATGGTCAATAATATCCATTTGGAACATATATTTTAGGTAAGTGGTTTTTAGTCACAGAAAAGAAGCCATTATTAAACATTCTCTATTTACTTGTGCTTCACCTATAAAACCATAATCCCCTATTAAAAGAAGCATATATGGATTAGCTTTTATAATCAAAATAGGTAATTAATAACCCAGTTAGAACAAGATTTTGAAGAGCTAATAATCCCTAAGTACAAACTATGTACTCTCATTAAAATCTCTTACAAACTCCACTTATTTGACAAATAATCCCTTATCTAATAATTTACTTTACTTTATAACGATAGAAAAATGTAAACTTTTACCTTTCTTTGAGATTATCCCCATAAAGCTTTTCAAAGGTCCTGGTTCCTGAGTTTCAGCCTGTTGCCAGCACTTTCCCTGACATCTGCTTCTTAATGCGTAAACTTGTTTCTCCTCCATCCAGGTTGTCCCACAGCCCCACCCAGCCAACCGCCTTTTACCTTTTGGGACTTTAAGTACCAAATGTGTCTCTATTAGATAGCACAGAATAGCATGTTATGTCCTTTCAGCCTTAACTTGTTTCAAAATCACTTACTCAAATTCTTCCTATTATAGAATAATGAAAAGAAGACCATTTTGCAACCAGATAACTCTGGCCTAAAAATTTGACTCCAGGAGTTCAGAAGCAGACCCATCAATGTGCTGTCACCTGACAGATGACACTGAAGTGCTGTGGGCAAGTGGTGGTCCTTTCAGTGGATGTTTCTAAGTCAACTGATCATCTGTATTTAAAAAATGAACTTTGACCTTTATTTTACACTCTTCAGGTGGACTCTAAGTGGAAATGCAAAACAATAAAACTTTTATTAAAAAACACAGGAGCGGCCTGACCTGTGGTGGTGCAGTGGATAAAGCGTCGTCCTGGAATGCTGAGGTCGCCGGTTCAAAACCCTGGGCTTGCCGGGTCAAAGCACATATGGGAGTTGATGCTTCCTGCTCCTCCCTTCTCTCTCTCTCTCTCTCTCTCTCTCTCTCTCTTTCTGTCTCTCTCTCTCTCATTCCCTTTCTCTCTCTCTCCTGTCTAAAATGAATAAATAAAGTCTTTTAAAAAAACACAAGAGCCTGACCAGGTGGTGACGCAGTGGATAGAGCGTCGGACTGGGATACGGAAGGACCCAGGTTCGAGACCCCAAGGTCGCCAGCTTGAGCGCGGGCTCATCTGGCTTGAGCAAAGAGCTCACCAGCTTAGACCCAAGGTTGCTGGCTCCAGCAGCGGGTTACTTGGTCTGCTGAAGGCCCGCGGTCAAGGCACATGTGAGAAAGCAATCAATGAACAACTAAGAAGTCGCAACGAGAAACTGATGATTGATGCTTCTCATCTCTCTCCGTTCCTGTCTGTCTGTCCCTGTCTATCTCTGCCTCTGTAAAAAAAAAAAAAACAAAAAAAAAAAAAAAAAAAAAAAAAAAACCAAAAAAAACAAGAGCTTGACTAGGTTGTGGTACAGTGATAAAGGGTTGAACTGGGATGCAGAGGACCCAGGTGCAAAACCCTGAGGTCACTGGCTTGAGCGTGGGCTCACCAGCTTGAGTGTAGGGTCGCTGGCTTGAGTGTGAGATCATCGACATGATCCCATTGTCACTGGCTTGAGCCTAAAGGTCTCTGGCTTAAAGCCCAAGGCTGCTGGCTTGAGCAAGGAGTCACTCGCTCTGCTGGAGCTCTGCTGGTCAAGGCACACATGAGAAAGTAGTCAGTGAACAACTAAGGTGCTGCAATGAAGAATTGATGCTTCTCATCTCTCTCCCTTCCTGCCTGTCTGTCTCTATCTGTCCCTCTCTCTGTTTCTCTCTGTCTGTCTCTCTTGCTAAAAAAAAAAAAAAAAAAAAGGAAAGAAAACACAGGAAAAGCATCTTCATGACCTTAGAGTAGGCAACGTTTTCTTAAAGTATAAACTGTGCTAACCATAAAGGAGAAGAAATTGATAAACTAAACTTCATCAGAATTAGAAACTTCTCTTTATTAAATGGTATCATTAAGAATGTAAAAACTATAAGCCACAGAATGTGAGAAAAATATTGATAGTATCTAACAAATATATACATATAAAGAATTCCTACCAATAAAAAGAATATATAAAGAATTCCTACAGCCTGACCTGTGGTGGCGCAGTGGATAAAGCGTCGACCTGGAAATGCTGAGGTCGCCGGTTCAAAACCTGGGCTTGCCTGGTCAAGGCACATATGGGAGTTGATGCTTCCAGCTCCTCCCTCCCTTCTCTCTTTCTGTCTCTCCTCTCTCTCTCTCTCTCTCTCTCTCTCTCTCCTCTCTAAAATGAATAAATAAATAAATAAAAAGAATTCCTACAAATAAAAAAGAAAAAAAAAGCAATCTCCTTTTTTAAAAAGTCTTAAATAGGCACTTTATAAAAGAAGATTATCAAAATGTTCCAATGATTATATTAAAAGGTGCTTTACTTCATTAGCTACTAGGGAAATGCAAATTAAAGCACAATGAGGCACTATACAACCACCAGAAGAGCTGCAATGAAAAGGCAGTTGTGAGGGGATAGGTAGAGCAATCAAGATTCTCATACACTTCTGGTAGGAGCATAAGTTGGTATAATTACTTCAGAAAACTGGCAGTATCTACTAAATCAGAGCATATTTATATCCTATAACGGAGAAAATCTAACCCTAGGACTAAATTAGTGCCAAATGAAAAGTAAAGAATATTCTTTGAAGCACCATTTGTAATAGCCCCAAATTGTAAAGTAATCAAATGTCCACCATTGTAAAGTGGATAAATAAATTACCTATACTCACACTAGGGAATACCTACAAAGCAATGGAAATGAATGAATTACAACCACATGGAATAACATGGATAAAATCTCCCTGACATAATGCTGAGTAAAAGATGCAGACACAACAGAGTTTTTGCTGTATGACTCCATTTATATTAAATTAGAAAACAGGCAAAACTTATCTCTAGTATTACAAGCGAGGAGAGCAGTTATCCTTGCAGGAGCTGAAGGCGCAAAAAGGGACATGAGGAGGCGGTAATGTTCTATTTCATAATGAAGAATTTGGTTACATTGTTATGTTCACTGTGAAAAATCCACCAAGTTATATATTTGAGTGGTGGGCTTTTCTTCATATTTTATGTCTATTAAAAGTTTATACACACACACATATTTGACTGTTTCACCTTTTAACTGTGTGTGACCTTGGACAAGGCACTTAATCTATCTGGTATTAAGTTTCCTCTTCTCTAAGTTTCCACCTAGCTTGCAGGATAAAACGGGGTAGGGGGAGTACATCTGCATACGTAGCACCGCGCACTCACAGCCATGCACTCCCTAAATAAGTTCCCCTCCCCTCCCTAGTGCAACTCTGTGACAAACTCTTAAACCTGGGACCTAAAGAAACCTTCTCTTCCCCTCTTCCACATTTAAAATAAACCAACAAGGGGGCATACAGCTCAAGGGTAGAGCATTTGACTGCAAAATTAAACAAGAACCAAAACAAAAGCTGTTTTGAGTGTTCAATATAGCACAGGGCTTTTCACGGTCTTGAAATGTTTAGAGAGTCAGTTTCCACCTAGGTTAGAAGCAGGCATGCCTCATAGCAACAGGGCTGTGAGGAGAACACAAGGAACCTCCCCAGTTTGGGTTTATTCTAGGTACAGTGACAGCAGGAACTGCTCGGAGATGTCAGAGAAAATGCAGTAGGGTGCTGCCACCAATATGGCAGCCATACTTTCTTTTCTTTTAACCACTAATGGGCTGAATGTTCCAGCAGCAAAATTCTTCACAGACAGAAAAATTTAAGAAAAAAAACCCACTGTTTCCTTAAAACAACTGTTAAGTCACAGTGTGAGAAAGTACAAGTTACAGAAAACATGAGATTTTCAGAAAGTAAACTTGTGACTACAAGGAATTAGAAACCAACCACTGCTGGACCCTCATCGGCACTCCCCACCCCAGACCCGGCACATTTTGAGGTGTGGGGGGCGGGGTCAAGTGCTCTCACGTGCATGTGGGCAGTTTATTCCTTCACCCCTTCATTTCCCCAGCAAGCACTTATTAGCAGGGAAGGATGGTGGGCCAGCCTTGTGTTGGCCAGACACAGGACATCTAGGGAGAACAGGTCTGGATCACGCCCTCATGAAGCTTACAGTCTGTGGAAGATTCCAAGAGGTAAATAGGCAATGACAACCTAAAGTGTTGCATGCTATAATGCAAAGAAATACAAAGGACTAAGGGACCAGAGAGGAAAGGACACTTCCTTAGAGAAGGGGGCCCCTGAGCTAGAGCTCAAAGGATGAAGAGCTAGGTGTGAACGTTTTCCAACAGAGGGAACAGTGTGAACACAACCCAGAAATAAGAAATTGCCGCTGGCATTGCAGGAGCTGGGTGGAGACAAGGAGGATCAGGAAAGAGACCGGAGACGTAGCAGCAGAGATCCAAGTGAGCCTTCTCTAGCCTCTGTCCTGGAGGCCAGCAGTTCTCCATGGTGGCAGTGCATCAGAATCACTGAACATCTTTCAAACCATACTGATGGCCAGGCCTCATGTCTAGAGATGGTTGCTTAACAGACCTAGGCTTGAGCCCCATCATCCAGTGTTTCTTGGCTATTCTAGCCTGTGCTAGTCTAGCATGAAGTCATTGCTACAGTTCAGAAGTCTGCAAACTATGGCCTGGGAGTAAATCTCTCTCTTTAGGGCCTGAGAACTAAGAATGGATTTTACAGATAAATATTTGTGACTAAATTCATGGTAGGAAACCCTAACTCCAATTAAGCAAAATGTTACACACACCTCAAAAATGAAAGTCCATTCTTCTCATCAGTAGACTTGTATTTTATATATAAAGTTACTATTACATTATGAATTCCATTAATAAAAACTTTGTGAAAATTTGTTTTCTCTTTCATATGAATACTCAAATAATTGCCTCAATTTTGCCTCTTGGACTGCAAAACCTTTACTCTCTCTGGCTTTTTATGGAAACTGTTTGCTGACCCCTACAATAGTGGATGGGAGATGGAGATACAGGACGGTTTTGAGCAGGAGAACCTGGTGGGTTTGTTAAGAACAGGACTCTGGGAGCTGTCTGCGGACAGACCTGAGGAAGAGTCTGGAGAGATGGAGGCCAGAGAAGTGGCCGTGTTTAGTCTTGGCCCAGGAAAAGGTGGCATGACCCAGAACAGTGGGATGGAGGTGGGGTGGGCAGGCCTGGCTCTTGGAACTTAGCAGAGATGACATGCACAGGGCTTGGTGGCTGAGGTCCGTGTGGAGTAAGGACAAGAGGGAGATCCGGGAGATGCCCTGGGGACCACTAAAGACCATACAGAGCTACCAAACCAGCACTGCCCCATCCTGGTGGGGGAAGGCGGCCGGAGGACTGTCCCAGCCCATTCAGGGAAGACAACTAGAGCCCCTTTGCCCCCTTTGCCTTCTACCCTTCTTTCCAAAGATCCCATTTGCTCCTTGTAGCCCTTGAGGACAGCCCCCTTCCTGGTGCCCAGTCAAAAAGCACAAAGAACCAAAGTGTGCTGTAATATCCTTTGGCTTCCTCAACCCCAAATACCACCCAACATGGCAGACAGGATGGGTGTCACTGTCCTTACTTTACAGACAGGAAGTGGGGGCCTAGAGGGAGGCAGAGAGAAGCCGCCCCTCAGCTAGCGTGGAGCCTTTGTACTCCCCTCCATGTGCCAAATACAACCACGGCCACATGTCTGGCCTCTGACTGTGTCATTTATGTCCCTGAAGCTCCTTGTAAACTCCTGGAGGCCAGCACTTGTGATCTCACTTCCTGAGACCCTCGGTCCCAGTGTCCATCTGCCCTGGGTTCAAATCCTGGCCCTGCCATGTCCTAACTGTTCTGAGTCTCAGTTCCTTCACCTGGGAAGAAGGGTTAAGACTCTTTCATATACTTTGTTGAGGGGCTTAAATAGGATAATACAGAGTGCTTAGTCAAGTGCCTTGTACATGGGAAGTGCTCAGTAATGCACAGTATTTCAGTAGGGCAGTTCCATCTTAGCAGTCTTAATTCCCATTTGCTTGAGTCTGGCAGGAATGTACATATTCAGAGAGGGAATGTACTTAGAGGTATGAGCTCAGGGGCCAACATGCTGCAGTCCTCAGCCCAACTCTGCTACTTACTAGCTGTGTGATCTTGGGTGAGTCACTTATAAAAATAGTTGCTACCTGATAGTATAGTTGTGAGACTTCAGTGAGTTAAGTTAAAGCACACAGGGCATTTGGAACAGTGCCTGGCAATAGTAAATGTTCTAAAGTGTGAGCTATTGATATTGCCTATTAGTTATTTTTATTTTCCATGGTAATTTTAACATGAGACCAGTTACTGAGATCCAACAGATCTTCTACCAATAGTGAGGCTGTGGGTGGTTTATTCACCTAGTATTTCTACATCCTGCCTCAGTGCCTGGCCTGCTAGCCTTTGGGATGCCAAGTTGAGCGAAGTTCCCCCCATGTGCCCAAGGTCCTCACATCCTGTGAATTAATGAACAATGGTTTATACAGCCTCTCACAGGCAATCTCCATCTCTGAATGGATTTATATAGCGATGTAGTAAACACTTACCACATAAAGGCACAGGCTCATATCACTCCAGGCCCACAAAAAATTCTAAAATCCAAAGACTTTTCTTTCCTTCTTTTTTTTTTAATGACTCATTTGGTGGCAAAACCTTAGATCTAAAGTAATGTGAAACTATTTATTGTCTTTATTTTTTTCCACTCAGTGTGAACAGTTTGCTGCAGGAAATTAATGGGTTTGATTATGGAGCCCTGCCCCGATCCCATTGGGGTATTACAGAATATATGATATATGTAACCTTGTTCCTTTCTGAAATCTTAAAACATACCCAGTTCCCAGACCCCTCTGACCCCAACAGCTCTGGATGACGGACTGTGAACGCACGTTTATTATTTCCAGGGGACAGCTGTGATCACTCCTCTCATGCTTTCAACGCAGAGATACGGAAAATTGGTGTTTGACCATAACCAAATGTCCTTTGCTTTCTCTTTGAAAAAGAAATCCATAGAGGGTGTTTTCAAGAGACAGCCAAGAAATAAAACTGGCTTTCCTCTTTTTCTGCAGTTGATATTTCTAAAGACATTTACCTTACAACCAGCACAGACTCTGTCAGACTGTTCTCAGACAGAAAAATCCAGGTTTGAGGTCACGGGCAGCCAATGTCCCTGTGGCTGAGCCCCAGTGGACACTGCAGGATGGGTGTGGAGATGAAGCAGGGCCTCTCCGAGGAAAGTTTTAATCCTCTCTGTCGCTCAACCCAAGGTAACACTGCCCTTATGTCGCCGTCTGCGCAAGGAAATGCCCAGAGGGCAGCGAAGGTTTGTGCTGGAGCGGGCAGAGAGGGGCGCAGCGCGGACTCGGAAACAGAAGGAGCGTGGCAAATGGAACAATTACTTCACACACTAATTGGGAGATACCGACTTTGTAAATTGCTAATAGCCTTGGGGCACCGGAGTGACAGGCTAAATTAGCAGGCAGCGGGCTGGGCTGCTTGCTAGCGAGCCCTCCCCTCGGTAAAGGCCAGTCTCAGGGAGGAAACACACACCCATGTGATGGTTCTATACAGGGGAGAGCAAAAGTAGGTTTACAGTGGTTCATCTGGCAAAAAATACAAGACTTAATAAACAATAGCACAAGAATAAACTCTGTGTTTCATGTACTCACAACCGTAAACCTACTTTTGCCCACTGCCCCTGGGTGTGCTCCAGATCACAAAGGGAAGGGTAAGGAAAGCAGGAAGTGCACAGCCTGCCCACAGGGCCCCCATTCCCCGCTGTTCCGCCTGGGCCCTGCTCCTCCCTTCCCCCACCCTACTGGCATACAGGTGCATAGGTGTTAAGCTGGCACGTGACACAAGGGTCCCGGCCTCTGCAGAGCTACCTGGGCCCAGCTGCAGAGCCAACCCCGTCGTCACCTTCCAGACGGGGGCAGTGTGACGTGCACATGGATCTGTGAGTGCCCCCCCCCATCAGACAGGCTTTGATTCTTGATCTGCTTCAACCACTTGGCCTGCCCTTTCTTCCTCCCTTTTCTTTCCCGTTGCCCAAAATGAAACATGAAATTCCCAGCATTTTAACACAGAGAAGGGACAGTGATGAACACACAGTCAGGGAGCTAAGAGACAACTAAAAAATTAGGAAGAAATCCACATTGATTCCTCACCCACCACTGTTCAGTGTGGGGCCCTGACTTCATCTCTCCTCCCCACACCCCAGAGCCCTGACCACGCCCATCATGCCTCTATTCCTTGTGTCCATTTTGTTCTCATGGTTCCCCACCACCACCCCTTTCTATTCTGAAATCCAACTACAACCGAGTGCCTACTATGAGCCAGCTCAGAACACTCACAGAGATTCCCATTTAGTCTTCCAGACAGCCTTGTGAAATAGACAGGTCAGCCCCTTTCAGAGACGGGGAGGTCAAGCTCCGAGATGAGGAAACTTGCCCAGAGTGACATGACCAGTGGTGGGTGGCAAAGGTGACACTCAAACTTAGGTCCCTGGGACATTCCTCAGCATCTCTGGGCCTCCATTTCCTTGCTAATACTACCTTCTTCACTGGATGCTTTTAAAGACTAAATGGGACATCAACAAAGCCATCCGTCAGTCCTCAATGGCCATCAGAATGTCGTGACATAGTCTCCCATTTATGGAGTCTTTGAATGACAGGACCACCCAGTCTTCTGGGTAGCTTCTCTTATCACAATGACCAATGAGGAGGGGAAATGGGCTGCTGAGGAAAAGGGGGCTGAGGGGCTTGCCCAAAATAGCAGAGGTGGGAACTCCAAGATGCACATGGGAACAAGAGGAGAGCTGAGCCTAACTGCTTAGGAAGATAGGAATGTTCTAGAAAGTGGTGAGCTATGGGAGTCTAGACTTTACTTTGGGGTGAGTGAGCAGCAGAGGCACCCTGCACTGGCAGTCAACACCTGGGGGAGGGAACAGGTAAAGGTGCGCCTGAAGAGTGGGGGTGAGACTGAAGAAGGGCAGGAGCCCAGACAAAATGGTAAGAAGCTTCTAAGGCTTGAACTTGGGCAAAGGTCTCCAGCTTGTACCCTAAAAGGAAGAAAATAAAAATTGTGACCCTGACTCCCCACAACCTGCAGGGAAATTAGCACCTCATGCACAGAAATATCCACACACTCACTAAGCCCTAATTCTCCCAAAATTGGCCTTACGCTTCCTGACATGTCAGTAACAGAGATGTCTGCTACCTTGGAAGGTTCTCTCCAGAGCACGAGTGAGTTCCCCAACGCAATTGGAACCGATAAGCACTTGCAGGGGGCTTGGCTTTCCCTGAGCATCTGTGTCTCTGGGCATGTGAGCAAGGCTGACAAAGTTGCTCCAACATCCCAGCAGCCTCCAAAGGTTGGTGGGAAAGGGCCAGGTTAGAGTAGGATGGCCCGCTTCCACTTCTGTCACTTCCTAGATGTATAACTGGGAGCAAATTGCTTTTTAAACCTGTTTTGGCATCTGTAATACGCCTGGTTATCCCACTTGCCCTTAGGACTTTCGTAAGAATTTAATGTAATAACCACTGTTTCATGAACTATAAAGCACCATATACGTACAGGTTTTGTTCTCTTTACCACTGATATGTGATAACCAATTATTGCATTCCTCCCAAAAGAGAAGTTGAAGTCCTCATCCCTGGTACCTGAGTCTGTGACCTTATTTGGAAATAGGGTCTTTCCAGATGTAATAAGATGGAAATCAAAATGAGGTCAAAGTGGATTAGAGTGAGCCCTTAATCCAGTCTGACTGGTATCCCGGCAAGGAGGGAAAGAGACATACAGACAGAAGGATGCCATGTGACGACACAGACACACAGAAGGAAGACAGGCACGTGAGCACAGGGCCACCAGCTGCAAGCCCAGGAGGACCCACCATCACTTGTTGGCAATCACTAGAAGCAAGGAGAGAATTAGCCAATCCTGCCAAAACCTTGACAGTGGACTTCTAGCCCCCAGAATTACAAGAGAATGAATCTCCACTGTTTCAAGCCACTCAGTTTATGGTACTTTGTTACAGCAGCTCTAGGAAACTAAGAACCAGCCAGGCCACCTGTAGAAAAAAAAAGTGTTGCAACATAAAGAAGAAGCAATTAATTCCTCTCCTGTACCTCCATATGTTGCCATTTCTTTCACATCAGCCTTTTGCCTTCCAATCCTGTGCTTGATCACTTCTGACTTGCTGTTAGGAGTATTTCATTGACAGTGAGCCTCCCTGGTACTGACTACCAGTCAGCACTTTTCTCAGATTGACCCATCACACACTAGTGAGCACTTACTCCATCCCAGGGCTAGACACTGGGGGCAAAGAGGTGAACCACACAGACCCTCTCCCTGACTTCATGGAGTTTACATTCTAGAAGGAGGGCAGTCTGAAATAGAAATCGTGAGCAGGATACAGGTACTAGGGAAGTAACAGGTATGGTGCCTTGAGGGAATGTGACAAGAGAGTCAGACATGACCAAGGACGCTCTGGGATGACAAACTCACAACCACAAGCTCTAAAAGGCCACGGGTACCAGATCTCTCCTCAGCTCAGGGACTTCCAGTGACTGCCAGGAGCTACTGCATTGCATCCCATCCTCTGAGCTTTTACTCTGAATTCTGCCCATCCTTCTCCAGACACTTTTCACCTATCCCTCTTGTACAAACACAGTGTGCCCACTCTCGCAAACAGGCAACACAAGCTTTGGGGAATCTGATTTAGAATCCTGGCTCTGCCGTGTGTTCCTGAGTACGCTATGTGCCTTTTAATATCTCCGAGTGTTTCTCAGAGCCCTGCTCTGGGTCTCCGTACTAAAGATGCGGAGATCATTAAGATGCGTTTCTCCCTGCCTCTGAGCAGCGAGAGTTAGTTACAGGCCCCTGGCCTCAGTTTGCTTGTCTGTAAACTGAAGGCATAATACCTTATTGTTAGTGTAAGAAATTAAATGTGACAAGCGTCCGACACTCAGCAGGTGTGTGGTAAACAGCAGATCCTCACGGATTTATTGTCCTATGGCTTTGCTCAGACCTTGCCCTGCCTAGGTCTGCTCCCTTCATCTGTACATCTTCATGGCCAATACACTTTTCGGACTTAGATGAAACCCTGGTCCTCCTGTCAGCTTTTCTTGGCCAGACTAACCACGCCTCAGAATTCCGGCCACTCTAACTGCTCGAGTCTCAGTAATCTCCCCAGCTGCATGGTCCAATCAGGCATCCTTTCCTTTGTGTCTTAATCCCATCCTAGCTCCCTGCCTTGCCTACTTCTTTGTATCACGCTTTCTCTCTAATTCTGGTTCAAGGAGTATCTGTAGATTGGTTTGCCAATTGCTTGATCACTGCGTGCTCCAGGAAAAGAGATGAAAAGAGCCACACAAAACCCTTTGATTATTTGGCCACTCAAGAGCCAGCCCTGCCCAAAAAGTTGAGACAACAGGACCCTCCTCAATAGCATCCTTGTGATCCCCAGACCTGAATGGGCTCGTCACTTCTGCCTTCCTGGCTCCCAAAGCAGCCCAGCTGTTCACACTCTCCCAGGGGCCCCTCTGCCCAGGGGATTGGGAATGGCTGCCAAATTGCAACCCTAATTGGGAAGCAGGCAAGGAACAGCAGGGGACACAATAGCCCTGGCAGACTGGAGCATCTGTCCTCTCCTTTTGTGTGTCCCCAGCCCAGTCAGACGCAGAGTTCCTTCTGACCTTCAGGCATGGCTGCTGCTGGGTCTCCCAACACTTCTCCCTCGCTGGTTCGCACTCCATAACCATCTCATCTCTCAGAGGCAGGGAAGGCACAGAAGCTTGAGTAACTGTCATTCGCCGAGGCCCAGAAAGACACACTCAAAGGAAAACCACTGTCTGTCTGCCAGGGACAATGCTGGAGGGAGAGTGGACCGTCACCATTGACAGAGAGGACTTGGCCTTTCCTTCCTTCTTTGCTGGAGTTTCTCCTGAGTGCTGCACCAAGGGCTTTCCAGCCAGGTCACGGACACAGAAATTTCAGCGGGGACTTTATATTCAGAAGGCAGACAGACCTGTAGGGCACAGAGGAGGAAGACACCAACTTTGGCTGGAAGAATAAGGGAAGGCTTCTCAAAGGGCTGAGATGCAGGGAGAAGCCGCTATCCAGCTAGCTATCGCCAGGGACATGCATTTCACGGCTGTCTACCATGTATCAGGCAGTGTGCTTGTTAACTATTATACACAATTTCCTTTCATCCACAAAATAGCCCTAGGATGTAGATATCCTCGTTCCTTTGCCATACTGCAGAGGATGAAACAAAGGGGGGGGGAGCTGAGTGACCTGGACAAGCTGAAAGGCAGTCCGGGGTGGAACCGGGACTCTAACCCAGGTCTGAGTGACCCCGAAGCCTGCCCTCTCTGCTGTGTGCTGACATGGCTACTGGGTGCCAGCACAGATGTTCCAATCCTGCTTCTCTCCAGATGCTGTTTCTGGACTTAATTGCTATTCTCAAATATTTGGCATCTGGATCATTCCTTTCCAGGCCAGAGGCAGCTGTCACTCATGACCACAAGGAAGGACATCCCACATCCCAGTAAATAGATACAGCATAACAGCTAGTGGGAAGTGCAGACAGCTGGGCTGCTTTGGGACCCGGGCAGGTAGAGTGATGAGGCCCTTCAGTTCTGGGGTGTCACAGGACTACTCTGACTGAGGGTGATCTACTTGTCTCAGAATTTTTAGGGAGGGCTGGCACCTGAATAATCCAGTACTTGGCAGGGGGTGGGGCAGAGATGACTTTTTTTTTTTTCTCCCTTCCTCTGGGCTTGCAAGCAATCAACAAATCAATCTACAGATGCTGTCACAGGGAGGCTGCCTGGTGGAGACTTAGAAAGAAAACAGCCTAGCATTTTAAAATGCCAACTCTGTGCCACCACGCAAGGCCCATTTATATGTGGTTTCTCATTAAATCTGCATGACAACCTTGCACAGAAGGTATTATTGTTATCATTCCTACTGAAGAAAAATTACAGCTCAGAGAGACCATTTTTTAAACTAATGAATTTACATATGCCCGTTTATTTACATTTACCCCAACTCGTGCAAGAAAAATGATAGAGTCCCATGCAGGCAGGAGGTATAAAATTTAATATGTGGCCCAAGGTCTCTGCAAGCTTTATGCTTTTCGCCCTTCGCCATGCTTAGTAGCAACCCGCTACATGTGTCCTTTTACCTAGGACAGCCCAGGCACTCGCCGCTGGGGTCACGGTGGGATTCAATATGCAAAGGTTTGCCTTTCAGAGGCAGCAGGCACTTGGGGGGGGCGTGTCTCACCTGTGTTGAGAATTAGGTTAGGTGCTTTTGAAAGTCAGCATGGCCCACCCCGCCCACTTCTCTGGGCTAAGGGGAGTGAGTGGGGTCAGGGATGTAAACACACTTTGTAAGCCATAAACTGCTATGCAGATGTGAAAGCTTGCTTCCATTCCTAACCAGGTGATGGCATCCAGTAAGTGGACCCAATAAGATGCAGCCTTACATAGAACATGCTCAGGGCTGATTACAGAATCACTCAGCTGCATTCAACAGACACACTTGAGTACCTGGCCCTGGGGTGGAAGGCAACAGACAGACACTGAAAACACTAAAGGCCAGTGTGTTAGGTTCGAGAACAGATGGGGGCCCACAGTGCAGACTGGGTCAGAGGACCTAGGATGGAAAGAAAAGGAGCTGCCAATGAGGGGATGCTGGAACTGAGTCTTGGGGAACAAGTAAGGTTTGGCCAAGCGGGCAAAGAGAAGGCATTCCAAGTAGAGGGAACAGCATGACAACGTCACAGAGGTCTGAGCAGGGTGCTGTGCAGAGGTGAGGAAATTCGGTGAGGAGAAGAGCCTCATGGGAGCCGCGTGGCCTGAGCAAGCCTGGCCCCCATCCTACTCCAGGATGGAACAGGATTTATCCATCTGTGGGTCATCACTGCAGCTGCCCTGCGTGACTTTTCACACCCCGGCGTGTGGAGACTGCCCAAACCTCACCAATCTGCAGGATGCCCAGCATTTGTTTTAACCTTTCTTATTGTGATTTGCTAGCAATTTTCTGAAGTCAAACCACTGCACTGGGCACCTCAGTCCCACCTGTCTCGGTGAGCAGATGTCTAGCGCGGTCCCACATTCTTCCCTGGGAAAGGCGAATCAGCTGAAATGAGCCGTGGTTTTCCATAATACATGACTACTTTCTCCTCACTGGAAATGACTCATGGGTGAGGATTCCTCTGGTAGGCAGACAGAGAAAATCTGTGATCTCTGCCACCACGGCCATGCAGGAGGGATTGGAGGGTAGGAGGGCAATATTTTCTGCTTTGTCAGAACAATTAAACCCTCTGATTCTTTGAATTTGAGAAAAGAACTTAAAGCTACAAGAGACCTTGGAGGTGCTGAAGTTCTCCTTATCCAGTGCAAGGCTTCCATATACAACTTGAGGAACTTTTATTAATTTGGTAATTACATGACTCCAACCTCTGGTGGAAACCCATACATTGAATATTAAGAAAGAGAAGAAAACAGGAGAAAATGTGGATTTGGGGAAAGAGACCTGGCTCCTCTGCTTACACAGAGTAAGCTACTATGGCCTTCTGCGAGACAGACTCCCTGGGCGCCGTCCTCTGCAGAGAGGGGTTACAAAGCCACCCTTGCTGGCTGGGGCTGTTGGGAGGATTAAGTGGGCTGGTGTATATAAAGTGCAGCAGGGCGGCCTGACACACAGCCAGCACTCAATAAATGGTAATTATTATTATCTCATTAGCCCAAACTCCCACCAAAGGCAGACATCCTTCTTTAAACAACCCTGACAAACAAGGGAGCTATCAGGTGTCTACTTGAATAAATATTTGTTGATTGATTTGGTAATCAGTTTGTGCTAAACACCCAGGGACACACACACACACACACACACACACACACACACCCCACAATTATTTCTAAAAGCTCTCCGAGTCGCTTCAGCAACAGACCACAGCTTTCTGCATGAGGTGGCACTTAATGGTTAAACCCTCCCCAGCGTGGGGCCGGGCTCTAGTCACCACAGCTCTTCTCCAGGCCATGCTTTGTTCTCTTAACCAATTACTTTTTTTAAATCACACAGACTCCTTTGAAAAACTTCCAGAAAACTGCACACACATGGAGCCAATTGCCTACAAGCTCAGGGTTGTCCAAGGCCTCGTGAAGGCCTTGCGTCATTCCAGGCTCCGCACTGCTACTCCTGGGACCTCCCCGGACGGCGATCTGCAAGTGCAGACACCGCTCCCCGACACGGCCAGGCACCCTCTCCGTCTCTCCTCCCAGCACGCTCCCTAGAACTTCACAAGAGAAAAGCAGAGCTGGATTCAAGCTCTTCAACCTGCAGACCGCGGTTCAAATGCACTTTCCCCATCTAGTCTGTTATTAAGCCTCAGTTTCCACATCTGTAAAACGGGGATAAGAAGAGTACGTATCTTGTAGGGCTGTTTTGAGGGTTCAGGGGAACGGCAGGTGCAGATGCTTAGCAAAGTGCCTGGCACAGAGTAAACACACAACAGAAGTTGGCAATTGTTGTTTTTCCTATTACATCTGTTCCCTGGCCCTCCCCTTTCTATAGACCCATTGTTTGCCTTTGTTCCAGTTAAGGGGATGCTCTAGAACAGGGGTCCCCAAACTTTTTATACAGGGGGCCAGTTCACTGTCCCTCAGACCGTTGAAGGGCCGGACTATAAAAAAAAAATGACCAAATCCCTATGAACACTGCACATACCTTATTTTAAAGTAAAAAAAACAAAACAGGAACAAATACAATATTTAAAATAAAGAACAAGTAAATTTAAATCAACAAACTGACCAGTATTTCAATGGGAACTATGCTCCTCTCACTGACCACCAATGAAAGAGGTGCCCCTTCGGGAAGTGCGGTGGGGGCCAGATAAACGGCCTCAGGGGGCCGCATGCGGCCCGCGGGCCGTAGTTTGGGGACCCCTGCTCTAGAACATCCAGCTCCATGACTTGACAGTACTGAGTGTCATGCCCTGGTTGTCAGGCAGGGGGCACTCTGCCCATGTCAGACTGGAGACAGCAGCTAACAGGTGCCATACTCCACCCTACAGGGGCATTTATATGGTCTTTGATCAATAAAAATATGAAAAATTTGAATCACTGATTTAAAAAACGTATTGGTTCAGAGGATTAAAAACAAAGAATCCTGGAGAAGGCAAGAATAAATGGTATCCATGAGATATCGTGAGAATCCCAAGGTCCTTCCCCTTTTCATTCTCCTTCCACCTTTCCTCCTTCCTTTCTTTAAAAAAAAAACCCCACATCAACCGTGCATTGAGTGGTTACCTGTGTCAGCCTTATGCGCGGCACTGATGACTGGGCATACAAGATGACTGGGCCCTGGTTTCTGCCCTCAAGGAGCTCACAGTCTAAGAGGTCACAATGTGCCAAGTTCCCCCAACAGGGTGAAGTACAAATGCTGAGGCTGCTGATGCCAAAGTCTAAGGTCCAAGTGGGACAAAAAGAATTAGGAAATTTCCCAGAGAAAGTGACACTCAAAATAAAGACCTTTTAACCATTTTTATTAGCTCTGTTGGCTGTTTATGAAAGGAATACATATGTATTGCAGGAGATGTAGAAGGCACAGCAGTGCCAGCAAAAGAAAGCATGAACCACTCCTCACCACTGACATATTCTGGAGCATTTAACATAAATGAACTCATTAGGTCTGTACAATTTGATAGGTTCCACCTTCTATTTAACATTGAAACATAAGCATTTTTCCATCAAGCTTAGTCCTTAAGAGTGAGCCTGGGATCTTTGATTTGGGGGACAGAGCCCCAGAGTCCAGGAGCCAGGGCTGGCCCAGAAGACAGACGACAAGCTGGGTTCGGTACGCAGGCTGAGTCAGCAGTGCCGGGAGAGCAGCCCGCATCCCACAGCTGTGGACGGTTGCAGAGCAGGTGCAGCACCCGGGAGAGTCCTGGCCTAGAGGCTCCTTGGCACACAGGTGCTGGTTGACGCCATGGGATGGATGAGATCGCTCAGGGAGGGTGTGCAGGGTGAGAAGAGAGATGACTAGGGTAAGGTCCCTGCCCTCTAGAAGCTCACAGTCTAGTTGCGTTCATGTGCAAGTCGCGTACCCCCAGCTAGATTGTAAGCTCCTTGAGGGCAGTTACCACTTCCACACAGCAGTCCCTCGCCAACCAGGGGTTAGGTTTCTGAAAACCCCTGGGGCAGGAGAAGTCAGGCTTGAGGAATTTAGGACCTTATTGGGGAAAAAACAGGGTTAGGGGAATGAAGTCACGAGTGAACTTATGAAAATCATCATATTTTTATATTGACATAAAGAAAAATGACAGAGACAGCATATTCCAAACATCACCTTTCAGTGATACAAATTATCAACATCCTCTTAAATTAACAACATATACATTACAACTTATTTTCATTTACCATCCACCCCCTTAGTAGAGTGCTCCCGTTTGTAGCTATAACCATATACTTGTTCCATCCATTTTTTGCACTGCTAGAAAAAAACATACTTGCCAAGAATCATTTTCTTCTGTACGTTTCCCTATGCAAATATTAAATACCTTTTGGTATTTTTATGACTCTGAGCTATTGATTTCTGTCTCTTGGTTCCACCTGCAAGCACACACCTACATGCCAATAGGCAGGATTGGATTCTGACGTCTGAGGGACTTCTTCCCACTCTTCTCTCTCCCCCACCTCACTGCAGACATCTCTGTAGTAGTCTGCACCCACTTCATCTTCCTCCTTCCTCCAAGCCTTTGGGTAGGTTTCATCATTCCCATGGGAATGACCTCAGCCTCTCCGCAGCTTCTGAAGGAACACGCCAAGGTGAAGCTGTTCG
This sequence comes from Saccopteryx bilineata, assembly GCF_036850765.1. NCBI lineage: Eukaryota > Metazoa > Chordata > Mammalia > Chiroptera > Emballonuridae > Saccopteryx > Saccopteryx bilineata. Next base: position 341,419,978 of record NC_089490.1, on the reverse strand, counting down.
TACTAGAATCTGGTGTCCTTTGCCTTAGGCCCTGGCATATCCTGCGCTCGCTACCTTATAATAGGTGCTCAAAAATTTCTTGCCAAACTGAGCACATTGTTAGCCCAAAGTAAAGACTGTGGCCTTTTCCCTCTCTCCACTCTGTACTCCAGATGAATATTAAACCTTGCACACAGCATAAATATTGAAATATTTCTAGGCACATTTAACTTTCCCTTCTGACAGGTCATGATGACAAGAAGGAACTAATAGATGCAATCTATCTGCATTCACGAAGGCAATTTTGAGTTCCACATGACATGCTGTCAATAGACTCAAAAGATATAGCCTTTTGGTGAAGAAATTCTCCATCTTTTCCAGCTCAGAGACCACTCGGATAAAGCAAAAGACCCCCTGAGCCGCGATTCCCCCATGTGCGCTCATGATACAAAAGGCTGTCGTCCCCTTGACCAAAGGCGAGGACTAGCACTGTTTTGGATGATATACCCACAAAACAACTTTCAATGAAATGATCATCAGTTACATTTACACAGCACTTTACAGTTTACAAAATGCTTTCAGGTACATTTTTTTAAATCTCATTTGTTCTTCACAGATACTCTGTGAGGTTGGCCAGAGAAGGTGCTAATATCTCCATTTTGCAGATGAAGAAACTGAGGCTTTCTCGGAAATAAGGGTTCAAAAGAGGGGACAACTAAGTAATTAAATTTTAGTCTTCTTTTTATTGTTGTTACTGGCTGGACTATAAATAAAAAAGAAAACTGAATTGCAATGCTGTTCTGCTATCTTGTAATTGCTAGTGCTCAAGACGCAGCCTCCCCCCCTTTCCCACTCCCCTCACACCCACTGTCCCCCACTAGCAGCCACTCCTGGCCATGAACTAACCAGCCTGGCCCATGAAGACATTTGAGTTCATGACCTACGGGAAGAAATGAACACACGTCCAGGAACCTGCACTCAGCACTTCAGACGCAGGGTCACATTTCATCCCTGCAACCGCCCTGCAGAGGAGGCCCTGCCATTCCACCATGCAGGTGAGGCTGTGGGGGGTTACACGACTTGTCCAATGCACAGGACTTGAAGTGGAGGAGCCTGGTTTGAAAGGAGTCTGCTCCCCTTAACCTTCATTTCCACTGTTTCCCACAGGCCCTGGATTGGAAAGTAGTAGGACTAGAATGTAAAGCCAGGTCACCTGATCCTAGATGCTTGGGGTAATCTTTCTAATCTTCTCCTCTGCTTCCAAGGAAGCAAAGCAAAAGTATGTGGTACTAGATCCCTGGGAGCCGCTCACAGCCCTTATCCCGTGTAATCCTCTGTACTCACGGTGGTCACTCTGTCAGAGGGGCAGAAGCGAGGCTCAGAGAGTGCCAAGGCCACATGCCCAGAGAGTGGCAGCGCTGGAATCTGAACGCGGGTCAGCTCCCGGGCAGAAGGACAGTCCCAAGGAGGCACTTTCCCAGCCGGAGAGCCAAGGGGTGCCCCCTCCAGCTCCCGGCCTTACACTAACAAGGCCCACAAGGACCTGACCTCAGAGGAAGTGACCATTCTGATCACGGAGCCTCGGCAAAGGGCCCCCGTGTGGACAAAACCACCTGACATTGTGATTAAGCCCAAATCCTTTGTGAGAATAAAAACTATATTTTCAGTGAATTCACTGGGACATGTTAGCCTCAGGGAAGTGGAGGTTGAGTCCACTCATTCATTCTCCAGAGGACATTTAACCAACAGGCAAAGGGGAAAGACCAACAGGCATCACCAAGAGACTGCAAGGTTCAAGTTGGACACGTGGGTCCAGCGAAAATGAAAACCCAAGCTGCAGAGACAGGAGGGAGCCTCGTGGCTGCCAGGGGCTAGGGCAGAGGGCCTGGGGCCTGGGGAGCAACTGCTTAATGGGAGCAGGTTTCCCTTGGGGGTGATGGAAATGCCTGGGAACTAGACAGAGGTGATAGGTGCACCACATCGTGCATGTACTAACTGCCACTGAATGGTACGCTTTAGAATGGCTAATGGTGAATTTTATGTTCTGTGAATTTTACCTCAATTTTTTATAAAGGCGGGGGGTGGGGGGGAGTTGTATGTGCCAAGCCGAGTCTGTCAGACAGACGATGCCTATGCCTCAGAAAGAGTTTGCGAGCTGAAGCTCGTTCTGTGGGCGTGAAGGATTTCCACCAGTGAGTGCCCAGCACCAGAGATGGGCGTGTGTGAATGCGCTTCCGTTCCCTGACAAAGGGTGTGTGCGTGCGTGTGTTTATATAGTGGGGCAGAGGGGACAGCCTTCAGAATTATATTGTTATAGCTTCATTCTTTTGTTCTGTAACACATTACACCTTCTAAATTCACCAGGTCTAACAATAATTTTAAGAAAAAGAAAGACAGCAAAAGCATTATTACGATATGGCTATTATTAAACAATGGCAGGTTATACTATTTATTGAGAGGCTGCTATGAGCCAGGCGCCTCCATAGATGTCTTATATGCATCATCTCATTTAATATTCACAGCAGCCCACAAGAAAAGAACTCTCCATTGTTCAGGTGAAGAAACTGATGCTTACAAGGTTAAGTACTTGTCCAAGGTCGCACATTAGTGATGACAGAGCCAGGATTTTAATCAAGTCTGTCTGACGGATGCCTGTGATTTGAAAAGAAGTGGGAGGGAAGGAGAGTAGATTCAAATTTTCAATTGTGGAAAACCTCTTAAAATGTGGACAAGTGTTTTTAAAGACTCAATCACATTAGCCAGAAATAACCACTATTAACAGTTTAACATGTTTACTTCTAATTGTTTCTATATCTTTTATATAGTTGAATTAAAGCTAAAGAAGCAACTGGGTATACCATTTTTCCTCCTTATGTCATAAACATTCTCCCACATTTCTACAAGTCCCCATATATATAATTCTGAATAGCTATATATATTCTGTCCCAGAGATGTCATAACTAACTTTTATCTTACTGCTAGGCTAGTGAGTGATTTCTAGTCATGTGGGCGTATAAATAATGCTACAGTGAACACTTTTGTCTACTGGCTTTTCCTATATATCTGGTTCGTTCCTAAGGATTTTTGGGTTCCAGATGTGCCCTGGACCTTATGTCCTCCTCTGGCACCCTGGCTGGGCAAGAACATTATCTGGAGAGGTTTCTGCAGATTCACACTCCTGGCTCCACCACTGAGCTAAAACTGGAAGCTCTAGGGCTGAGTGGATGGAGGCGGATTCTGGTGGCTCTGCTCTTACAGACTGCCTCCTGGCCTGACTGCACAGACTTGCAGTCTTGACCATAGGGAAGGTTCCTCTCCTCATTACCCCGACCCCTGGCTGGTGGAGCCAAAGGCCAGTTGAAATTCATCTATCTTCTGAACTTCCTCCTTTAAGTTTAGGCTTCTGCCACCTCCTCCAAGCTACCTGTGCTATTTCACTAACCTAATTTTAAAACATCAACTTACTTTTGTTTCTGGGATCAATTTATTCAAAGAGGGAAAACATATCTCAATATGTACGGTAAGTTAACAAACACCATCTTTTGTGGATAGAAGAAAAATATTTAAATATAAAACACAGCAAATTCTGTTGCCTCCTCATCCAGACTCTGGCCTTTGTTAATAGGAGATCAGCAAGTGTCCCTGAGGCGTTAAGTACCTGCCAGCACCATCAGGCTCTCTCCTCCACTAAATCACAAAGATCGGAGAGGAACTGAAGCAGCACGTTCCCCCATGTGACTCAATGTTATTTAACACCCTGTTAAGGTAACACACCACAACTGTTTGGTACCAGTCCCCGGCAGAAAACACTGATCTAGTCCAACCTTCTCCATTTACGCACACAAATAAAAGAGGCTGAGAGTTAAGTGACAGGCCTTTGTCACATCCAAGCCTGGCTGCAAAGTAGAACCAAGAATTCAGGTCCCCTGGCTCCTAAGTCTTATATCATCACTCTCTGAGAAGCTTATAAAAAAAAAAGTGCTGGGCAGTAGAGTATATAGAGAGAAAAATATACTTTTATTCGGGTTGTTGCTTGTCAAATCTCAAAACATATTATGAGAGAAGAGATTAAAGATATAAGCCACTCTTTTAAAAAAAAAAATTCAATCAACAAGTAATTATTGACCATCAGCTTCAGTGCCAGACCCTGTGCTGGGTGCTGAGCATATACTACAGAACAGGAGACAGGGTCTGGCCCCATCCCCCAACCGGCCAATGTGTGGGCAATGTTAGGACTGGAAGTGGCATCTGTGGAGTGACCACTCAATTCTTTAGTCCACAAACACGCATAAGTACACACTATGTGCCAGATTTCCATAAATTATTCTTTTTTTTTTTTTTTGTATTTTTCTGAAGCTAGAAATGGGGAGAGACAGTCAGACTCCCGCATGCGCCCGACCAGGATCCACCCGGCACGCCCATCAGGGGGCGACGCTCTGCCCCTCTGGGGCGTCGCTCTGCCACAACCAGAGCCACTCTAGCGCCTCAGGCAGAAGCCAAGGAGCCATCCCCAGGGTCTGGGGCCATCTTTGCTCCAATGGAGCCCGGCTGTGGGAGGGGAAGAGAGAGACAGAGAGGAAGGAGAGAGGGAGGGGTGGAGAAGCAGATGGGCGCTTCTCCTGTGTGCCCTGGCCGGGAATCAAACCCGGGACTTCTGCACGCCAGGCCGACGCTCTACCACTGAGCCAACCGGCCAGGGCCTCCATAAATTATTCTTTATGGAAGCACTGATGGTCTCTTCTACATAGTTAACTCTGATAACTGTACTTACTGCTAAGATTCAAACATCAAGAAGGGCAGGGTTTAAAAATATCTCTCAAATCAGTTACAGAAAAATGTTTTAGAAAACTAATGCTGAACTCCTCAGTGAAGGATAGAATTTTAAAAGCATTACACAGTTTAGATACTACAAACTAATAATAGCTGACATAAAAAATTATGTAATTACTAACAATTGCTAATATTTACTGGATCCTTAGATACAGTTGACATTGTGCTCAACACTTTTGCAGACACTGACTCATTTAATCCTCGCAAGAATCCTGTAAAGAATTAGTATTATCTGTAACATACAGACTTGGAAACTGATACATAAAGAGGTTAAATAACTTTCCCAAGGTATCACAGATAATAAACAGTGAGGCTTAGCTACAAATCCAGACAATGGACTGAAAGTTTAGACCAAAACTTGAAAGACATACTCATAGAAGAAAAATAAATGTTTGTTGGAATTTTCTTCACTTCAATTATATCCACCAAGCGAAGGGGAAATTTTAAATCTCCAAGGTTAAACCTCTAGTTTTAACCTTGTACTAGTTACCAAATGGGCGATGATGGTGTTTCCCAAACTTTGGAATACACCAGAGTCACCCGGTGGGCTATTAAACTTGGGCCCTGAGATCCCTGTTCACTAGGACTGGGGGCAGCCTGAGGATCTGCAATTCTAACCAGGTCTCAGGTGAGGCCAATGCTTCTGGTGTGGAGCCCACACTTGGAGAACCACCCGTCAAGGGCTTTAGAATTAGACAGACTTGGGTCAGAATCTTGACTTTTCCATTTGCTGTATGTATGACCTTGGGTAAGTCACAGAGGCTGAACTCCTCAATCTGTAAAGGAGAACATCACTATCGGATAAGGTCATTGTAAGAATTCCAGGAAATGAATTCATATGTATGACCTGCCAAATACCTGGTATGAAGTAGGTAGTCAATAAATTAATATTAATTTATTGACATCTATATGTTAATATCACTTGCATTGTTTTATTATTAATCCTAAATTAATATTATTTACCTCTAGCAATATCATTAATAAGTGATCTTCAAGAGAGAACAGACTCAGTTTTTCACTGAATGCCCTACTGGAAAGAGAAGGAAACAGAACTGCATCATGGGGATAAGTGATGTTTCATCCAAAATAGTCACATTTGTCTCTTCTATGCACAATGATGTTAGAGAGTGGTGGCCGACAGAGAAGGAAGATACGCGTGGAGGGAAACCCACCAAAGCCACACACCAGCAGGTGAAGAAGGCCACTCTTGGCAGCACCCAGCAAACGTAGTGGCAGCCTCACCTCATGCAGACGGTCTCCCAGAAAGCTCACAGGCAAAACCAGAAGTGTCTGAAGGCATCTGGGCTTTTTTTTTTTTAGTTCAATACAAAATTAATAATTCTAAAATAACAATATAATTGCATGGGTTTTGTAAAGCCCTTTGCTGTCAAATGGAATAAATGGGAAGTATTAAGTAGTCCTTTTTATCTTCCTCTGCCTGACTGATTAAGTGTTGTCTGTGGGGGATATTTCATGCATGTGTATGTGTGTGTTGTCTATTGTTGTTGCTTTAAAAATAAGCCTCAAAGACAAATCCTGTTATGAGCTTCTCCTCCAGAAAAAGCAGAACATATTAAGGGCTGAAAAGAGGCCTCAGGGTGTGGCAGAGTGGTGGGCACATTTTCCAGCTGTTTGTGAGTCCTTGAAGCTTTTAAAAGGTAGATCCTGGTGTGATTGAGTAGGACCTGAGTCATCTGATGAGGGATAGATTTCTAAGGCCACTTGCAAGATCCTTTGCTAGAGAAGAGTGGGGCATGTTAGTGTGATCCTGTGAAGAGGGATCAAAGAGGGATCAAAGAGGGGTGGAGGATGTCAGAGACCCAGCTCTGCTAGCGATTTGCATCTGCAGGGCCTTGGTGATGAGATTTCACTCTTGGAGTTTCAGATTCCACAAAGGAGGGTATAAGAATGGCTCTCTGGAAACCATTCTGGCTTTAACCACTCCTGGCTCCTGCAGAGCCATCCACTCCTTCAGGTCCCAGCTCATGTGCTGTGTCTCTGACCGTGCCATCTGTAGCAAATGCTCTGCAACCCTTCAACCTGCCTGAGGATTCCATGGACAGTCTCCACGCAATAAAGGCTTCACACCTCAAGTCAGACACTTGCATTCTCTGCAGGGTACTCTGGCAGTGGGAGTTCATGCATGGGGTGGGGTGGAAACACCTGGAAGCAATCCATGACCAATCAGGACATAAATTGGTAGATGGATTATACTCTAACCCTCTTGATATCAACTTCCTTTCCTTCACCCAAATATGGCCCTGTCCTAACACACATCTATGAACCTGCAGATGACTTTAATGGAAAGGGTTTGCAATTATTTGCCTTCTCTGATCCTTCTTGAGATCATCTCAAACTAGGAATAGTGTTGCCTGCCTAATGGGTTTACAAGGAAGGCTGTGAACTTAGAGATGTAAATGCATTTGACACAGGCTGCATTTAACAAATGTGAGTTCCCTTCATTCCCTGTTTCTTTCTCTTATCTTCTCTCCATACATCCCACACTCTATAGAGAAAGGTGATTCAGCCTGGCTCTGTGCCCTACCCCCTTTCTAATCCTTGTCCCTTTAGACACACACACACACACACACACACACACACACACACTGCATTATACTGCACTGCCTGGGCCAGTGTTCTACATTGTCTTCTACTTCCTGCCTCCAGGTAGTAAATACTTCCAGACCCTTCCATAAAGGCTTAGCCATTTCACAGGTAGCAAAAATGAGGCTCAGAGAGAACAAGGCCATTGCTCAAAGCCTGCGGGCCTGCTGGACTCCCAAAACCCTCATCTTCTCCAGGCCACGCCTCCTTAATTAGGCTCCCGTGAATTCCAAGACCACAGGGCTGAGACTAATGCCCTAAGGCCCTTCTGAGGTTTGCAGAGACCTGTAGGCCTATCCTAATGGCCCTCCTCTTGATACTTTTGTTCAATGAAAACTATGTCCCAGGTAGCTGTCCTAGGCAAACCCACTGAGATCGGTATTATTAGCCTATTTTATAGTTCAGAAAACTGAGACTTAGGTTAAACAATTTGCTCTCCATCACAAAGTAAGTAAGTAATGAAGTCAAGAATCAAAGCTAGGTGTGTCTGATCCATAGACTAAGCCAGGCGTAGCCAACATGTGGCCCGTGTAATGAGTTTATGCGGCCCACAATTAAATTTTTAATATTCTCCGCTACTTTAAAATCTCAGCTACTCAGAAGTGGAAGCATCTTTGATTATTGGAAATCGAGATATTTAAGAAGATAGTGATACGCAAAAAGAATTCAGCCTGTGACTAATCTAGGGTTAACTTCCAATAACTGGTCGAATGGTCGAATGGATTCATGGTACTTATTTTAAAAAAAATTCCATTGTAAAGATTTACAACTTTTATACTTGTCTGTACTCGATATGAACTGTTTGACGTTTAGCGGCGATGTGAAACCCACATTCTTGTAGGCAGAGTTTGCCAGTGCGCACCAAGGTCAAACAATTCGTTATTTTTGTGGTCAAGTGTGCTGAATCAAGTGGCATTGTAGCATAGACAATAGCTGCAGTTGATAACTGAAAACGTGTCCAGGCTGTTTGTAAAACGAGATAACTTTTATTTGCAATATAACCCCTTCAAGCTCATTCTATTAATTAAATATTGTTTCGATTGATTGTGATACAGTTTGGATATTTATATGGTATGTAATTATATTTTTATTAAAATAATATTATATATTAAAATTTTTTTCACTCACATTTATTCATAAACAAATTGCATAATAAAATTTTGTTTACTTGAATGAATCGTTTTTGTATTTAACATTTTTTAATTTTAATATTTCATCCAGCCCGTGAAAAAAGTTCTTTCTAATCTGGCCTGGGGGCAAAAACTGTTGGCCACGCCTGGACTAAGCTGTCCTTAGAAGATACAATCTTCCTAGGTCTGGTCCCTGTAGCCTTCCTCTCCCTCTCCCTGTTCTCTGAGCTGCCTTTCCGGAGCCTTCCTGGGGCAGCCCCTCTCCCTCTCAGTGTTTTATTTCACAAAGGCAGTAAATAAGAGCAGCCACTACATTGCAAGCTCCCTGAGGTTTTCTTCATCGCTTCTCCAGCCACTGTTATAAGCTCAGTAGAGAACTGTCCAATTGAAGTGATCAAAGCCTCAACAGGTGCTATTAGAAGCTGTTTTAGCTCCCTTCCAACTCTGGAAGGCTACTCCTCTGGTGATCCTATTTCAGCTCCCTCAACATGTAAGGACAAGCATTTGCAGCAATTCAAACCAATGAACAGCATCGTTAAACAGCAACAAATGCTCATCTTTGAGGGGGACTTCCGTGACAGCGAGAGCTGATGACTGCAGATGTGCAGGGAGCCCCGAGGAGCATGCTCCTGCTTGCCTCCCTTGTGCCACAACAGAGTTCCACTGGCTCAACCTTCCTGCCCGCAGTGAGGCCCTGTGACCGGGCCCGGTTGTGAGGAGGAACAGCTGGATGGGCACGGCCACGATGATAGCCCTGGAGCCCTTCTGAACACCCTGACAGGACAGAGCCTTCCCGACTCTATTAGCAGCACAGCCAGTCCAAGAGCATTCTAAACAAGCATCCACACCCTCTGAAGTCCTGCCCCACAGGGCACCCAACAGGGTGTGAGGTGTCAGGCCACGGGAGTGGCACAGATATCTGGCTCCTTCAAAAGAGCCAAGTTGGGTGACAGGCCCTCCGCTGTCAGGTCACCCAGGGCATCCATACTGCCATCTATGCTAAACAGGTGTGAGTTACCTGAGTAATTTCCCTGACCTTTGAACACCTCACTAAACACATAGTGAGGTCGCTGAGAATGGGCTCTGAAGCCAGATTAGCTGGGACCAAATCCCGGCTCTGCTGCAAACCACCTGCATGACTTTGGATAAGTTACCTAACCTTTCTATGCTTCAGTTTTCTCAAACATAACATGGGAGAAATAACAATCCTTACCTCATAGGGCTGTAAGAAAATGAGTTATTTATAAAGCACTTAAAATAGTGCTGTTGTTATAAGCCCTTTATAGTACTTATCAAATAAATACTCATCATATCTCCCAATAACTTCTTAGTACTAACTTCTTGGAAAACATAATTATTATGTTTGCCTGCATGCACCCCTTCGTTATTCAGTCTGCTTCTGTGTGCTCCCGTAATGCTCTGCCTGACCATAGCACTTACAACGCTGGATCATCTTCCCTAGTGCACGAGCAACTTCTCTATTTCACAGCCAGGCACCGAATCAGCACGAAGGGTGCTGTTCTAGACAACATTTAGTCCAGAAGAGACAGGGAGAGGGTAAGGGCCACTGAGTAGCAAGGGTGATTGTGGAGTGTGAGGCACCAGCGGCGGGTACCTTAGTGAAGTATCAGTTATGTGTCTTAATGATGTTGCCATACCTAAGAGACATTCTATCTGTCTAAAGCAAATTTTTAAAAATCTCTAGATGTCCACAGGACATGTTCATTCTCAAAGGGATATAATAATAATAATAATAATTGAAATGGGAAGTAAAAAAAAAGGGAATCAGAGTAAAAACACACATTCTGGGCCTCTGGTGTTCCAAATTTGCTATTTCACGTTGGGTTCCCAAATCTCCTGGCAATTGTCCCCTGTTCCCATAGCAGCTGCCAGGGGCTCATACTCCAGACTGTTTACAACTCCTCTGGCAACTCTCTGTTTCCCATAACTTCCGTGGTTTCAGGTCACTCTAGTGTCAGCTGCCTTGCAATCCACAGGCTTCTTGGCAAGAAGCTAGATCACTCTGCCTTTCCCCACCTCAGTGAGACGCTCCATCCCTGCACGGTGATTCTAGCTCCTTCCGCTGACTGGTCAGTGAACATCAGAGGGAAGCCACCAATGTTCCCAGGAGACCTTCCAGGCCAGCCCCTAGCAGCTGCCTCAGCTGGTAGGGCCCTTTCCACTCTAAAGGTTGCTTATTAAGAACATTGGTTTAACATACCAACCAAGTGTAATGCATAAATTTTGTTTGGATCCCAGTTGAGAAGGAAAAAAGAAAATATAAAGACATTTTTTGAACAATTAGGGAAATCTGAATACAGTCTAGACATTGGATAACAATTGTAAATTACTATTACTTTTCTTAGGGATAAACAATGTTTCATGTTTACATAGAACATATTTTTAGAAGAGGCATATACAAAAAAAATTATGCCTGCATACTGAAGAAAAAAATATCTACATATACACATAAAGATAAAGCATATATGACAAATATTTTGAGAAAAACAATCAATTTCTTGTGGTTCTATACAGATTTTATTCATGCACTCTACACTAAGAACTTAAAAAAGAGAGATACAGAAACACAAGATACATATATATTATTTATCTCCACCTTTCAAAATTCAACTTGACTTTCCCCTCCATAAGAAAAGCAACCTTTGGCCCTGTCCTGCATCTCAACCCCACACATGCACCTACATTCTGCACATAGAAACATGTACACACACATATATTCCCACACATGCACCTACATTCTGCATATAGAAACATGTACATACATATATATGCCCACACATGCACCTACATTCTGCACATAGAAACATGTACACACATATGCTCACACATGCACCTACATTCTGCACATAGAAACATGTACACACATATGCCCACACATGCACCTACATTCTTCACATAGAAACATGTACACACATGTGTCCACACATGCACCTACATTCTGCACATAGAAACATGCACACACACATATATGCCCACACATACACCTACATTCTGCACATAGAAACATGTACACACATATATGCCCACACATGCACCTACATTCTGCACATAGAAACGTACACACACATACATGCCCACACATGCACCTACATTCTGCACATGGAAACGTACACACACATATGCCCACACATGCACCTACATTCTGCACATAGAAACGTACACACACATACATGCCTACACATGCACCTACATTCTGCACATATAAACATGTACACACATATATATGCCCACAAATGGATACACATGTGCACTGGAAGGCACTTTCTTTGAGTTTAAAGCCTTAAGAGAAAGCCCAGAAGTGTCTGGAACTGAAAGGAGCGGGGATTTGGCACTGGAAGACTTGGGTCCAAGCCCTGCTGCACAGGAGCTGGGGGTCTGGAGAAGCCACTGAACCTCTCCGAGTCTCACTTTCCTCAGTCACCCAGGAGTACAATAATCCTGTCAACCAACCCCACAGGGTTAATCCAAGGACCTGGAGGAGGAAGCTGTAAAGACACCATCTGAACATTCCTTATTACTACCTATGTTCACAAGTAAGAGACACTGAGAATTGAATGCGTGGAGGGGTAGCCATGCTCTAGCTAAAGGTTCATGTGTCAATCTTCTGGAATTAGGCCTCCTAGAATATACTTTTCTGAGCTGCCTGCTACTGGAAACAGATGTAACTCCTTTAGCCCTACATGTTATAGCCAAAGCAATAAAAACACAACGAGCTTTTCGATTTTTTTTTATACAGACATTCCCAAAGCAATCTTATATAAATGGTTCTGAAACACGCTGCAGAGACAAAGGGGCTGAGTAGAGAAATGGAAACCAACCAGAGTCCTGCTTGGGTCATGGACAAAGAATGCTAAAACCTTGGCCCGCTGCCTCCTGGGCCCCTTGAATCTAAGACTTGGGCAGAAAATCTCATTCATTCAGACTCCATTAATTCTGATGACTTAGACTTGGCCTCAGCTGACCTTGCCACTGCTCTATCTGTGTTTTGCAGTCTGGGTTAGAGGGAGATGCCACACGGTGCACAGGCAAGCATGCTAGCTGGGTGGCCAGGAGACCTGGTTCACTTTTGACCCCACCACTGTGTAACCTTGGATAAGACGCCTTCCTTCCCAAGCCTCAGTTGTCATCCCTGTCAAAGGACAGTGCTGGAAGGCAGGCTGTCCCTGTCTCATCTGATTCTAAGATACCATGACCAGTCGCTTCGTTTGGGAAGTCCTCTCAATCCCTTCAAGAATGTTTGCTGAATGGAATGTGTATCTGTGAATTTAAAGCATGTTTAATCAACCAGGGGAACCAACTGTTCCAGCGCAAGTTGGAAGCCCTCATGTCTATGCCCCAGGGAAGTACAAAGCAGTTCGGTTTTCACTCAGCCCAATGTATAAGGATTTTCACCTGTTTGCAGCTGGTTTGGCTATCTAAGTATTATACATACATGAAAGCAATAAATAAATGCTATCATAGGATGAAATTTGGGGCATCCACATATGCTAGATTCTATGTTAAGAGCTTCGCTTCATATATCACAGCAATAGTATGATGTAGGTTCATTGTGGAAAACTACACTTTCATATGGAAAACTACAGCTCAGAGAGGTTAAGTAACTTGCCCAAGGTGACATCTGAAGCTAACCCGTCATGTGAACAAACAAGGGTCTATGAGTATGATATTTGTCTTTCTTTGTAGGGGACATTAACTTAAAAAATTTATGGGCCTTGGCCTGTTGGCTCAGCGGTAGAGAGTCGGCTCAGCGGTAGAGAGTCGGCCCAGCGTGTGTAAGTCCCAGGTTTGATTCCCAGCCAGGGCACACAGGAGAAGAGCCATCTGCTTCTCCACCCTTCCCCCTCTCCTTCCTCTCTGTCTCTCTCTTCCCCTCCCGCAGCCAAGGCTCCATTGGAGCAAAGTTGGCCCCGGGTGCTGAGGACGGCTCCATGGCCTCCACTTCACATGCTAGAATGGTTCTGATTATAGCAGAGCAACACCCCAGAGGGGCCAAGCATCGCCCCCTGGTGGGCGTGCCGGGTGGGTCCCAGTCAGGCACATGCAGGAGTCTGTCTGACTGCCTCCCCGCTTCTAACTTCAGAAAAATTAAAAAAATAAAGAAATAAAATAAATGTATGGAGCTATTATTGATATATAATACTATATACATGTTTTAATTGTTTAGCTTGATGAGTTTTCATACCAGCATACAACTGTGAAAATTATTATTGCAATCATGATAGCGAACATATCCATCATCTCAAAAGTTTCCCCATACTTCTCCCTGACCCCGCTCCAGGCAACCACTTATCTGCTTCCTATCACAATATATTACTTCGCATTTTTCTAGAATTGTATATAAATGAAATCAAACAGCTAATACTCCTTTTTGTCTGGCTTTTTCCACTCGGTGCAATTATTGTAAGACTGATCCATGCTGCTGGGTTAATCCAGAAGTCATTCCTTTTTATTGCTGAGCAGCATTCCATTGTCTGGACAGACCACTTTCTTTACCGGTTCACCTGTTGGCGGCCATTCGGGCCATTTACAGTTTGGGGCTATTGTCAAAGAAGCTGCCATGAATATTCTTGTGCAGGTCTTTGCATATAAATATGCTTTCATTTCTCTTGGCTAAATACCTAGGAGTGAACTGGCTGGGTCATAGCTAGGTATACATTTAACTTTCTGAGAAACTGCTAAACTTTTCTCCAAAACAGGAGTACCATTTTACATCTCTGTTGCTCCCCATCCTCACCAATACTTAGTACGACTAATCTCTTTACTTTTAGGAACTCAAAACAGGTTGTAAGTCATATCTTACTATGGTTTTAATTCATTTTCATTTTCCTAATGACTAATGACGCTCGGCAGCCTTTCATGTGCTTATTGAAAGAAAAATCTCTAGCTATGACATGAAAATTTGACAAAAATAACAGTGCTCGTTACCATTTACTGTATTAAACTGTTACCCTTTTGTGTGACAGATATAATGTGAAGAGTTTTACATGCATAAAACCTCACCCTGATGACAACCTAACGAGGATGGTATGAAGACTCAGTTTTACAAATGGGGACACGGAAACTCAAGTGAGGTCTAGGTAATTTGCCCCATGGCACAGTAACTCAATGGCAGAGCCCAAGTTCAATTTTGGGCCTCTGCTCCATACCCTGCAGGGCGTGCCTGCTGTCACATGAACTCTGCTCTTGGGCACGGCTCAGATCCTCTATCTTGGGCATAGTCAGGACTGTGAAGCATAATTAGACAATGGGAAAAAAAAGAACCATAAGAAAAGACAGACATGGCACACAACTGTAACTGACACTTTCTCACCGCTCACACAGTGATTCCCTATTTGTCAGAACACGGGACAGTTTAACAAAGGTACACTGTGGCCGAGGCCCTGATCAATATATCAATACTGTATAACATTAAAGGCAAAACAGATATCTGGAAAGTAGTTAACTGAGAGCCTCAACTCTACAGATTGGCATAAGAATGTCAATGTGTAGCTCATTTATGTTGTGCTGAAGAAATCACTTAAAAGAACTTTATTTTTGTTCTTTACAGGCTGGTGTATTTCAAGTTGTTGACTCTCAGGCAGGCGTGTAGAGTTTTCTCCAGCCCAGAGATTAAGTTGTAGCTCCAAGGGCAAAGCCTGGTGGTACCAGGGAGAGCTAGCAGCTAGGAGCAGGCCAGCCAGCCTCTCTGGACTCCGGTCTCTTTCTCTGGGCTGTCAGTGGCTCATCTGAGGCTGCTCCCTAATATATCTCCTAGTGTTGGGATGCTGTTGCCTGTACTTAAAAGACTTGCAGAAAACATCAAACATGAGAGTGGTAGTAAACATGACAGTGTAGCAAGGAGAGCCCTACCTAAGTAGAAGAAATTTCACTTTTGTATTTTAATTTTCAAATCCTGACTTTGAACTAGTGATATTTTAAGTTCCATGTCTACAGAATGATGCAGCCCTTCAAAAAACAGCATTCATGTCTCCTACCAATCTGGGTCATGCTCTTGACTCTCCTGCTGATCATCACAATGTGACATCATTTTTCTAAGTCCAAACCCTCGGTGGCCTTCCTTCACGTGAAGGTCACATCATCCTAACTCAGTCCCCCCACAGATTCTCTTGTTCAGAGCTCCCAACTCTTTTCTTATGCTCTCTCCTCTGCCCAGGGAGGCCTTCCACATTTCCCCTCTTGGAGATCTCAACTCTTAGGGCCCATTAAGAAGGCCTCTCCTCTCTAAAGCCTTATTCTGTTGACAACAGGCAGATCTTGTCATCTCTTAAACTGCACTCTCTCTGGCTATGGGGCCCTCTTCCAGCAAGGCCCTTTTTCCCCTTTTATCTTACACGGCGTTTGCATCAGCAATGGGTTATCTCTTTCCTCCCACTCAACCAGCACTGCCCACTAGAAAGAGAATACAAATATGAGAAGTAATTATGCAGAATAATATAAGTAATATGAATATCATAAAGTACAAACAATATTTAAAGTGCTATGTTAGCCATAATTGAAGGGTCCAATAATGACATGTGACTAACAGGTACCCCATGAGAGGGCAAAGATAGAGGACATCTTCTTCACTGCAGAAACTTTACGGAAATGTACAAGTCTAGAATATCTTTTTGCAGGAGTCTGCTCAATAGTGATAAACTTGCTTCTTTAAGATGCAATTGATCTTTTTAAATAAGCAAAAGACACTGGGAACACAGAGAGCATCAGGAATTCTGATACTAGTGATTGCAAGATGACACTTGTATCTGATGAGTTACAGCCAACCAAGCCACGTGGTTATAAGCTAGCCCTGAAGGTCAATACTGGCTCTTATGAACCTCTCTCCAATATATTCTCCCTTATACCATTCCATCACCTAATACAACAGCCTCTGCTTGAGTCCAACTGAAATAACATTGATTTCCCATTTTCCTATGTATCTATGTATGCTGTTCCCACCACCTGTCAAGTCTCCAAACTGTCCCCTGCCTAACTCTGATCACCTTTCAACATGGTTCAAGCTTCCTCTCCTCTATGACACCTTCCCTGAGAGCCTCCATGCAGAGGTGGCTGACCCTCTTGTATACGCCCCAGTATATTTTCACCTCCCTTCAGTCACCCCTTCACATGGCTGTATCTTCCAACACACTGTGACTTGCTTGAGGCAGGGCCTCTCTTTGCCCTGACTTAGCCCACTATAGTGACTGGCAAATTGGACACCCTTGACAAGTATTAATTAAAAGATTTTTGTCGGTGAATGACTGAATATCCACATTCCCAAAGAGGAGTGCAACCTGTATCTAGCGAGGGTAGCATTGCCTGAATAAACGTGGGGCCTCTCCAGGTGCCACTTCTGAAGGAAGCCAAACTCATTGGATTGTTTACGTTCCAGGTCCTATTTATAACAGGCTTAGCTTCTAAACACCTGAAGCACAGGAGGAAAGAAGCCCCTGGTCGGCCACTGAGCCATTCACCTGCCTTCAGGACAGACACATCTAAAGCAGTTGAGATAAACACTTACCTGGCCTGGTATATGTGTGTGGGGGGGTCACTTCATAAATTATATAATTCTCTAATCATTCTGCTATACACCTAAAACTAACATAAAAGAGTATTAAATGTCAACTGTAATTGGAAAAAAAAACTTCCTGGCTTTTTAAAGAATTTAAAACCATCCCCTGCAAGCCATGGCAATTTGAATTAAGAACCCAGGGCACCTCCCGCTCCATGCTGAGTCAGTGGCCTTTGTCTGCTTGGTGACTCACCCCACTGCTTATAAACCACCTAAGCGGTTGGGACCGAGGAAGCCAAGCAGATCACACCCACAGGCATGGGTTCTGCTCCCTGCCACCATGTCCAGAACAGCACCCAGAGCCAGCACCGCAAGAGATGGGCTGGGATCCCTCCCGCCTCATTAGAAGGCAACCAGGTCAATCCTTAGCTCTTCTCTACAGGGGCGGGGAATAGGTGACAAGGTAAAAACTGATTGGCAGTCAAGAAACATGCATTCTGGACTTGACACATGATATGAACTTTACAGTAAGTTAATATTGGCCAGTTACCAGCCATGGGCCCTGTCACTAAACATTTCCCAGCCTTATTTCCTCAGTTTGAGGTGACATAGCACACACCTCCCAGGTGCTGAGGAGATGAAGAGACCAGGCTGTGCCACACATCAAGAGTTCAAAACATGTCAGCCACCATCCCTGTCTCCAAGCTGTGGCCTGATGTCCCATCAACTAACTGACCTTGTGGGTGCTGGGAAGGCCCTTCCTTTTCTGTAGCCAAATATTCCCCAGTTCCCTTCCACATCCAAGGGGTAGGAGGTTTTAGAGGTGTGACTTCCTGTGTGATTGTGTGTGTGTGCGTGCGTGTGTGCCTATGAGAGAGAAAACAGGAGTGCAGAACCATTTCTTTTTAGTTCCCTTAATGGAGTAAGACAGATTTAAATATTTTGATTCCAAACCACCGTGTCCTTTTTGTTCCATATATGATTTTAAAAGAGTACTTTTGTCTTTTAGCTCTTTCAACAATTATAAATCTTTCCACAATACCAGGTAAAGGTGTTCTCCCTTTTCTTTCTGATGACTCAGCATACAGAAAAAGAGTTAAATCCTTACTTAGTCTTTGTACATAAATTCTTTGATGTTTCCGATAAAATAGGCTGGAAAGGGTTGGAACAGAAAGCCACTCCATTTATCTGAGTGACTAATGCCTCCGAAAGAGCAGGCAGACTTGCTGCGAAGGTCAGCAGTCGGAGTGTACGCAGGCCTGCCTCCCACTCTGCCCACCTCCCCAGGATGGGCGACGGCGATCAGAGCCCTGCTCAGTCTTTAATCAATCCATGCCGCCGAGTTCCCAAAGAGGTTCTGAAGGGACCTGCTATGAGGAGTTGTTCTGCAAATATTAGAAGTAAATCGCATATTGGGAGTTTGGGAACCCTTTGTGCTACTTCTCTTAGAGAATCACATCGTCCCGGTGAAGGATCTGACAACCCCTGCAGGGCAAGAAGACGCTTCACCTGTCCAATCTGGCATTTCTCAATCCTATCTGTGCACACTCCAGTTGTGTGCGTGTTTGTGTTCTTCTCCCTCATAGAAAATAAAAGCTATTACACTTCTCCACACACACCCACATACCCTCACAATATGTAAAAAAAAAATTCTTGAAACCCACTTCCAGGAATACTGTAGGCAGAGGTAATGGTATGGGCTCCGGAGTCAGAGAAACCCAAGTTCAACCCTAATTCCACACTCAGTGTAGCTCAGTGGTGTTGCTTAACTTTCCCGTCTCAGCTTTGCCTCCAGTGAAACCTGGGCGGTGATGGCTACTTCCACTTGCTAGTGTGCAGGCCAGGTGAGACACGGTGTGTGCAGAAGCCTCTGGCACATGGTAGCTATTTTCAAAATGTGACTCTCCCTCCTCTCACTTTGCAAAATCACAAGGGGAGACATTTGAAAATACACTGGTCATTTTTAAAAATGCTCATAAAACTTTAAATCAAACTATTTCACATAAGCAGCCATCTTGGAATGTCATTCTATTACCTAGTCTGCGTGTTTTCATAAATAGAGGCATCCAATCCAGGGGGAAATGGCAGGACTGCTTTAATACACATATATGTGAAGGAGATCTAGGATTTCATACAGCTACTTGGGATTTAATATCAAGGAATTTGTCTGTGTCAAATACTACTTTATGTAACGGGAAGTGATATCATTTGACACAGTCATAAAGTGCATTCTGATCAAAATACGACTGTTACTAACATTACTAACAACTGTTTTATCCCAGTGTATTTTATTGAAACCATCACGATGGGCACATTTGAAATAAGTGTTCCTGGCTAATTTTCAGAAGCCTGTCTCCCACAGAGAGTTCATATGATAATTCCACCAGGGTATCTTACCAAGGTAGACTGAGGAGTTTAAAATGCTTGAAAGAGAGTCATTTCGAGGTCACCCATAATTAAATAGCAGCTAAAGGGGCTGAATACAGAAAATGTGTAATCTTCCCCGGCTCTGAAATAAAAACAGATTATCAGTGAGAAAGTACCTTTGCAGGGAGACTTGATCTTCATCTACAGTAGGATTCCTTTCAAGCCTGGATGTCTATTTCAAAATACCCATTAAAGTCTGTGATGGACTTAATTATGAGAGCCAGATAATAAGAGTCCAGTTCATTGCCTCCCGTTGTCGGGGATGGTTTAGAGGTGCCAATCATCGCCCCCTTCAAAGAGGCCCAAGGTGCAGCTATCGCTTTCCAGAGGAGGGCTGGGCTGCGAGGGAGGGCTCTCTCCCCATCGGTGGTGCTGACAGAAGCAGGGGCCTGCAAAGTGCACTGAGGGGACACGCTCACTAAAAGCTGTGACAGTTTTTCCATTATTTCAATTTACAATGATTAAACCAAGAAACTCCCTCACCCCTGCTTCTCATTTCTCAGCCTCTGAGGTTCCTCTTCCCACTTCCACTCACCTCCACACTGTTTGGGGGTGATGCAACACAATCCCTTGCACACTAGCAGGTGGCCTTAACCTACACACCCCCATACCCCCCCCCCACACACATTTGATAAAGGACAGCAGAGGGAAGAGCCCATCTCAGTAGGAGCAGCACCAGCCCAAAAGTCAGAAAGACCTGAATTTGAATCCTGCCTCCCTCTCTTCTTGCTGTGTGGTCTTAGTCAAGTCACCTAACCTCTCAGAGCCTCCATTTTCTATCTATAAATTGAAGACAAACATACCCATTCCCAACGTTTAATATGAGTCCCCTGGTTCACAGTGGGTTTACCTAATCGTGTCATTCCCCTAGCAGGGAGGCAGAAGCCCTGCAGCCCGGTCTGTCTACCTCCATTGCTTCCCATAGAACAATTCCCTCCACCCAGAGAGGAAAGCTTGCTAGAGAGGCCAGCTGAGGAAGAAAAACGTTAAATAATTCAGAAGCGCTAACATCAAGTCTGATGTAGGTATAAAAATAGTTACAAAACACCACACTCGTCTTGTTTTCACTACAGCAACCTCCGCTCAGTGGGAACAGGAGTGAGGGTCTGGCCTGAAGCTGGGCCTGGGTCTGGGGCAGCGGAGCCTCATCAGGCTTCTATTTTGGTTCTTCTAATTACTCATCTTTATACAAAAGCAAGTCAGGCATCTGCTTATTACCTTTATATTTTAAACCAGTCTTCAGAAAGGCAACTTATTTTTAAACTGACAGCACGCTCAGCTGGGCTACTGGAGCAGAGAGCGTTCTATATCCTGCTTTTGTATGGAGACCAACTGCATCCCAGGTGCCGGGCCTCATCCCAAAGCTTAGGTTCAAGGAGCAGGCAGGTAGGCTGCCCTGAGCCCAGCTGGCCTGTGCCACCCAGATGGCCTATGTTGTCCCTAAAAGCACAAACTCAGGGAAGAAAATAGGAAGATTCCAAGTAGAGAACTAACATTTACTAAGCTCCTACTATGTTCCAGGCACCCTGCCGGGTACTTTACCCATATGACTTCCTATAAGCCTCAGCAGAATCCCCAGATTAATTGCAAGCTTTTACATTTCATAGATGAGCAAACGGAAGCTCAGGAAAGTTAAGGGACTTCTCCTCCAAATTCCACCAAAGAGCTTGTCTGACCCCCCCAGCCTGGGCTCTCTCCACTGTGCCCTCTCTAAGAGCACAGAGTGTGGCATGAAAATGTCTTCATGAAATATTCAGCTGCATTTGTAGCTCCTGTCGCATCCGAGCCAGATCTGAACGCTTACTCAGTGCATTTTCTGGCAAAGGAGCTGCATGGAGACAAATTTCCAAATTATACTTAACAAGACAGGGGAAGCAGGGCCTGTTGTTAGCCTGCTCCAGGTATGGGGCAAGCGTAAGCACGTGCTGGGAGCTGTAGGCACTGGGACTGTTAAATAGAAGGCCAGAACCAAACCTACTGTTTCTAGGAGCTGCAAGTCTCAAAAGAGTCCCTTTGGTTGACTTCTTAGGAGAAAAGAGGGAGTGATCAGCAAGTAAGAGGAAGCCCAGAAGGGTAGAGGAAAGAGGAAGAATAAAAATGAACATATTTCTTGTCCTTTCCAAAAAGGATATCATCCTGCAAGACTGATTCCAAACACTTTTTTCTTTTCAAAGCTTTCCTTGCCTCCCCAGTCAAGCTGGGTATGAGAATTCTTCCTCTGATGTGTCTACTTCATGCAAGGCTCTGTGCTGGAAGCAAGGGTTGTTACTCCATATTAAAGAGGAAGGAACTAAGACTTCGAGGTTAGTTAATCTGCTAGAGGTCAGATATATACATATGGACTAGCGCACTTGATCTCAACCAGGGACAGCCAAGAATGATCTAATCCCTGGTGCCAAAACGGACGAAGGTGGCTCGGCCAGGATTTAAACTGAGGTCAATCTGACTCTTAAATTCATGGTGCCTGGTAATCTCTGAACTTTATGGAAACTACCTTGAGGTCAGGGTGGACTCTCCTGCCCTGCTGTCCAGAATGACACCAACTCCGGGGCACAGCTCACTCAATGAGCTCTCACTGATTGAATAATCAGTATACTTAATAATGGTGCCTAAGGTCAAGGTGAGCAGCCCCACCAAAGGGAGCCAGAAATTATGTAACTGAATCTTTAAAGAGGACAGTAAGTCCCTATTCGCACCCCCTACAGGAAGTTTCTCAATACCCTGACAGGTCCTGCTTGCACTCCTTCCATGGTGGGGAGCTCACTCCTCCCACAGGCAGTCCAATGCTTGGTAGGGTGTTCTCTGTGATGCGGAACTAAAGCCAACTCTTCACTCAGCCACAGCCCACCTCTGCCTCTGCAGGCCTTGTTAAAAGGCTGCTGGTTAGCCCCTAAGGGACCGGCCGCAAACTCCTTCCCGATCACAATCTTCTGACTTCTGGAATGGCAAAGTAAAAGAACACAATCTTGGAGTCAGAAAGATCCAAATTCAAATCCCCTTTCTACTGTTCATATAGTAGGTGATAGAGAATCCCAACTCCATCTGGCAGAGTTGCTATGTTCAGCACACAGTAGGCAGCTCAACACATAGTAGAGCTCGAATGGCCTATCTTAGCCACCAGGTCTGTTCATGCGGACCCAGCTCCCCTCTCTGGTGAGAGATCTCTGACACCTGCTGGCCTTCGCATAGCACATCTGCTCTTTGGCCCCTGTCTGCCTGTCTTAGTGGCTCATTTCTAAGCAAGTAAATTTAATTGCATAATTATTAAGGGGATAGGAAACTGAGATGGATGACAACAACAAATCAAGAAATGACAACCATGAGAGTTACCATAGCAACACTTGAACTTGAGAAGTTCTAAGAATATGCTATAAATTATAGACACACATGCAATGTAGGGCCTTAGAAATCTTCTTTGACGTGTGAGACCATCACCCAAACACTGATGTGGAATGAATTTCCCTCCCTATTTCCCATCTTCAGGGGTAGGTTATGAAGGGAAATTCTCCTTCTAGGAACCCGTATTAATTCTTGCTACATGGCATCAGCCATCAGTACGGGCAGTTGTTGGGAAAGGCTAAACACCTTCTACGAAAAGTTTTGACTGAAAGTCCAGAGCCACCTGAAGATGGTGTGTATCTTGCCCACAAAGTACATTGGACAAGTTCCCACACCTTCATTTCCTGTGCACTAGCTATGAACAGCTCCAGGGGAGGGATATTTGCTTTATGGTCAGGTGGATCTTTGCAGGATCCCTGGCTCCCTGACTCCCTGGTGGGGTGACCTTGGGCAGATGTGTAAGCTCTCTGAGCCCATCTCCTTCTGAGGAAAATAGGGAAAACAAGACCTCAGCCTGCAGTAAAGACGAAATGAGTTGATGTAGGCCAAATGTGGCACAATTCAACAAATATTGAGAGCATCTTATTGGCAGACACTCTTCTAGGCACGGGGATTACCTCAGTCAACAAAGAACAAAGCTTATGGTGTTCTGGAAATTTACAACAATCATGACTAAACAGACTGACCTCTGACCTCCCAACTTCTATAGCACTCAGCTCAAACGGCCAGTAACCTGCCTGCTTTCTTAATTTTTGCCTCCCCTTCCACCTCAGGTCCAATGAGAGAGCCAGATACACATCCCAAACCAACCACGTAAAAAGCCACTTCTCCTTAATCCACCTCCAGCTTCCTCGGGCCAACAACCTCCAGTCAACGCAGCCCCAAAGCCTACCTTTCTTCACTATAGGATTTTCCCGCTTTCCTGCCTGCGTTAGAGTCTCACCAAAGACAAGTGATGGTAGCTGATTCCCGTATTCCAGCAAACTCTGAATAAATAGCCTGTACTTGTTTGGGTGGTCTCTTACTTTCATAGTCAGTAAGCATTACAAAGAAATAAATTGCATAGCATGTTCTGCCCTTGCCCTGCCCCCACCCCACCACAGGTTATTTTTAACACAGCAGACAGTGGGTTCTTATTAAATCATAAAACACAGTATTTGACATCATGGAAAAAGAAAATATATAGTAGGGTAAAAGAGGTCTTGAATGGTGGGGATGGGAAAGGGGGGGGGTTACCAATGTAATAGGATTAACAAGATGGGCCTTGTTAAGAGGTGATATTGGAGTAAAGACTTGGAGGTGGGTGGCTAGCCATGTAGACGTCTAGGGGAAGAACATTTCAGGCAGAGGAACAGCCCTGAGGCAGGAGGAGGCTTGACATGTTTCAACAAAGTATGGGAGGTAAGGGTGAAGAGCAGAAGGTATAACTGGAGATGTGAGGGAGAGCTGGTGATGTCAAGGAGGGTTTTTTAGCTTGTTTAAGGATTATGACCTTTACTCTGAGACAAATGGGAGCTGTGCAGAGTTTTGCACAGAGGAGTGGCATGTTCTGATTTATGTCTTTACAGGATCATTCTGGCTACTGTGTTGAGAATAAATGGCAAGGGGTCAGGGCCGAGCAGGGAGCCCAGTGAGGGAAGCTACTGCAGTCACCCAGGTAGAAGAGGAGGGGGCTTCCTTCCACTAGGGTGGTAGATGTGCCAATAGTGAGAAGTGCTCAAGTTCTAGATGTATTTAGATTATGAGCCTAAAGTTTAAGAGATACTATGTGAGTACTTTTCTTCTCCCTTTCCTTTCTTCTTTAAAAATACAGATACCTTCACAGATCCAGAAAACAAAATGTGGTCTAGGTCAACCCTAAAGACCTAATGGCCATCTCAACCCAGTATGACATGGTTCAAACACACACTGGCCAAGGGCTGGGCTTATCCAGCAATTCCCTTATGTTCCTGGTGAGTGACACCTCCCCACATAAAATGGGAATCAAGATAGATAACTTCCCCAATTGAATTGCTATCTGACTGAAGGGGCCCTGGCTCAATCCTTCTGTGGGGCGATCAAGGTCAATGCTGGACATGGCCCTCCCACACCTCCTGGGAGATGCCCAAGGGCCTGGGCCCGTCCGCTCTTGAATGTGCGTCATGTTCTGCTAAGGGACAAACAGACCCCGAAGAAGACTTTTGACCCTTAACTCCAGCACGTGACCTTCCTGCCCTTGGCTTTGTGCCACTATAGTCTAACTGCTTTATAAGCCAGA
Source organism: Saccopteryx bilineata (assembly GCF_036850765.1). Taxonomy (NCBI): domain Eukaryota; kingdom Metazoa; phylum Chordata; class Mammalia; order Chiroptera; family Emballonuridae; genus Saccopteryx; species Saccopteryx bilineata. The sequence goes on along the minus strand of NC_089490.1, from coordinate 341,394,903 downwards.
CCGCTGTGGCTGGTTGTGGATCTTGCTTGCCCAACTGGCCACCCTAGGGCCTCCCTGTATGTAAGTAATAAAGGCTATCTTTGTTCCATCTGGTCCTCCTTGTGTTTTTTTTTGTTTGTTTTTTTTTTTACAAAATATCTACTAAACAGGTAGACATACCTGGTCTCGAACTACTACATTACAGGGGTTATTCAGCAACACATATCAAAAGCCCTATAAAGCCACATAATCAATTTCAAGTCAAAAAATTGGGCTGAAGAAAATAGACAAGTACATAAAAATGTTGATCTCAGCATTATTGATAGTAGTGAACATTTGAAATAATAGGAAATCGGTTGAATAAATAATGACATATCCTTATAATGGAATACTACATAGCCAATAAAAGTTATGTTGGAGAGAAAATGTCATGGGGAAATGATCATGACATATCAAGGTTACAGAACGATGTGTACAATCTACTCCAAATAGTAGTGGTGGGAGGGGGTGATGGTGAGGGGCCAAGAGAATTCTCTGTAGAAACAGTACTGGAGAGAAAAGCAAACATTAGGAGGACCTATGTCTACATGGCAAGATTATGGGTTGTTTTCATTTGTTCTCTAGGTTATCTTAAGTTTTTGAAATTTTCAATTGGTGTAATCTCCCCTACAAAAAACAAACAAACAAAAAACATAAATGCCATAAAATTTTCAAAGCAATACTTATCCTTGGAAAATTGCTACCTATTCCACAATGTCCCATCAGGCTTACCAAGCCTGAGCTCATGAAAGCAGCTGAGAGCACCATGGAACACCTGGAACTGTAATGTCCCTGTGGCACTACGGCGATGGCCACTGTGTACTAGGTCTACTGTCCTGCTGCGGGTGCCACCACGAGGCCACCACAGCACAGATAAATAGATGCACAAAACTGACCAACTCCACTGTTCTGTGATACTCCACATTAGGTACTCCTGAACTTGGGGAGACAAGGAGGAGGAGAAAACGGAAGCATGGAAGGAAGGTCGAGGTTTTAGAACGCAAGGGCCGTGAATCAGCATAGCATCAGCCTCTCCGGGAAGCTTGCTAGAAATGCAGAATCTCAGGCCCACCTTCCCCCCCCCCCCCCCCCCCCCCCCCCCCGCTGAATGGGAACTGGGGAACTGACGTTTTAACAAGTCCCCAGGCAGTGCCTAGGTACATGAAGTTTAAACAAGCCCTCTCTAGAACATAGCACTTTTCTCCACTCTAAGGTGAACTTGAGGTAAACTCAAAAAACAAACAAAACCAAACCCTGATTTATCAATGTCACCCCATTAAAATTAATTTAAAAAAAAGAAGTTGAGTAGAAGTTTTCTCAAGCAAGTGTTAATTATCTAAAAGATGTAAAAATCACCCTAACCACCCAGAAGGGCAGAGCCTCCACCCCGCCCCGCCCCGCCCCGTAGGCAATGCAATGTGGAGTCTCTGGCATCAACTCCAGAGAGCTACTACTATCTGATAAGCCCTTTGTAGTAAACAACAAGAGAGCAGGCATTTCCTCTCCTAAGTGGGAATCCCGAGCCAGGAGCCTGGCCAGCTGGGGGTAGAGCTGTGTAGGCACTGTTAACAGGGCTCTGCCCGGAGATGAACATAAGAGTAAAACCTGATCAGAGAACCATCACAACATCTCCAGGAAAGTGAAAAGTCTTTTCCAGCACTGGGATGCAACTATGTGGGAATGAGGAGGGGGACAGGCTGAGAAAGAAGGCCACCCTTCTGACCCAGATGCAATGTTGGCCCAAAGGCAGGAAAAGGGTGGCAAAGAAGTCTTGACTGCTATATTCATAGTCCTATGGCTCAAATAAATTAGGTTACCCACCTCATACATAAATTACAATCTGGGATCCCTTCATGCTTCTTTGAAGTAGGGAAGGAAGAAATATTTCATGAGGCCATACTCCCTGCACTATTTCCCAGTCCTGGCTGCCCCTCACATCACCACCTGGGGAGCATTTCAGAGTTTGATGCCTGGTTCTGTTCCGCTCTTTGCTAAGAGCTCCCAGGCGATTCTAACACACAGCCAGGGATCCACTGGCCTGGGTGCTGTGCTGGAACTCAAAATCTAGTCCTCGCAGCCACTGAGAGAAGCATGTGACGACCAAGCTGGTGCCGAGTGGCAAGGGGCAGAGCTGGAATCAGAACCAGGATTGGCTGGTCTAAATCTACATGCAATTATTTTTTTCCTCAGGGATGTCAGACATCCTCTCAGGCCTGGAAGAGGCTCCCTTCCAGAACGCCCTCCACTTATGTCCACCACTGAACTACGTTGACGGTTCAGTCCAGGTTCTAGAAGCAAGAATCAGAGGACCAGGAGTTGAGTGGGTAAAGAGAAAGCAGGAAAAATAGCAACACCAAGAGCTACCATCACATAGAAGACACTGCTTGTTAGGCACTTTGCAAGTTACTGCACAAATCCCACACAATCCTTGGAACTACATACGTCTACTGTCCATTTTATAAGTGAAAAAGTGATGGAAGCTCAGAAAATCTAAGTAACTGGCTTGAATTCATGCAGCTACCAGGTGATAAGACAGAAAATTCAACCCAAATTCTGTTGGCATTTTCCACTGCCTAACGTGGCCTTAGAAGTTATTTGTGTCTTTAATTACCTGTATCTGCCAAGTGTTCTACTGAAGTGAACACTTCATCTTCGTGTGTGAGATCGGATCTATCACTTCCCAAGTCTACAGATGAGGACACTGTGACACAAAAAGGTTGCCCAAGGTTACATGGCAAGGAGGTGAGGGTCAGGGTCTGGGTCAGGCCCCAAAGCTGATGTTTCTCCCCATACTCTGTGCTGCTCTGTCTAAATCAACTCAGAGTGCATGTAGAGACTGACTTAACTAGCCATAAAGAGGAATTCAGGTTTGACCTCAGGAAGTACATCCTGGCCTTGAAAGGAGAAAAACACTAGGCTGGATAAACCCAAAATTCCAAAATCGCTGCAAATGGGGCAGATTAGGAGCAGCTGGGAGTCTTTGACCACACAAGATATCAGAGAGATCACAGTGTTGGGTCTACCTTCAAGGCCAGGACATATTTCCAAATGTCCAACCCTTAGTCATGATTCACAATGCCTTCTTCAAAATATATTTGGGATTTAAAAGCATAGTGCTTAGAAGTTGTTGGTGTTTTTTTTTTTAATGTAAGTTTTTTTTGTTTTTTTTTTAATTTTTTTCTTTTTCTGAAGCTGGAAATGGGGAGAGACAGTCAGACAGACTCCCGCATGCGACCGACCGGGATCCACCCAGCACGCCCGCCAGGGGCGACACTCTGCCCACCAGGGGGTGATGCTCTGCCCCTCCGGGTGGTCTCTCTGCCGCAACCGGAGCCACTCTAGCGCCTGGGGCAGAGGCCAAGGAGCCATCCCCAACGCCCGGGCCATCTTTGCTCCAATGGAGCCTTGGCTGCAGGAGGGGAAGAGAGAGACAGAGAGGAAGGAGGGGGTGGGGGTGGAGAAGCAAATGGGCGCTTCTCCTATGTGCCCTGGCCAGGAATCGAACCCGGGTTCCCCGCACGCCAGGCCGACCCTCTACCGCTGAGCCAACCGGCCAGAGCCTTTTAATGTAAGTTTTATTGTGGCATTTTCCCATGTTACAAAAACACATTTTCAAAAACAACATTTAATCTTTTATAACTTGATGTTGGGCTCTGCCTTACTTTTCTTGTCCAATGCAATTATTCATCTATTTTTTCTTTTGCTATTATAAATAACACTGCAATGAACATATTTATCCTTACATCTTCTCTGCTCATCTCTGATTGTTTTTCCTTGGCTAGATTCCTGGAACTGGAATGCTGGACTAAAGGAAATAAGTGCCTCTAGGATTACTGACTGTTATTGCCAAATTGCATTCCTAAAAGGGTGTATTAATTTGCATTTCCACCAGCAGCAAAGGAGAGCACCTGTCTCCCAGCACCCTCTCCAGAACCCAACATTGTTTTAGAAATAATCTTGGCTAGTAACAGAACTGAAAAATAGTAGCATAAATCTGCAAAGACACAATGTGTTTAAATAACCTACCTCTACTCATATAACCAGTATGTAGCCAAACCAGAATTTGAACTCAAGTTATTTAGCTTCAGAAGCTGGGTCCCTAGCCAGTGAGTGCCCCAAAGTACTTAGCCACAGCTTGGGTTATGTCATGGTTGTCATATGTCAGTCAGTTTGAAGAAATTTTATAGGAGAGACCCACCAAGGCAGGCATCTTTGCATTCCTCTTTATCCCATGATTCTAAATAAACACTGTCTAATAGAACTTTCTGCAATAATAGGAATGCTCTGTCTCTGCACTGTCTGATATCATAGCCACTATCCTCTACTGAGCGCTTGAAATCTGCCTAGTGCAACTGAGGAAATGAATTATTAATTTTATTTAATTTTCATTAAATTTACTTTAAATTGTGACTAGTGGCTACCCCACTGCACAGCACAGCTCTACAATACCAGCACCCAATAAATATATATTTGCTAAGTGATATAAACTCATGTAATCTCCACAATCCACCTATCTCTCCCATACTTCCTGCAAGGCAAGCACCTGCCCCTTCCTCCCTCATCTCCACGTGTCTGCTCATTCTCTGGAAGCAGGGTTACTGTTATTTATCTGCCACGTGGGGGTGATGCGAAGAGCAGCTAATTAATGCCTGCAAAGAGCTGCACTGCTGACTGGTTCTCAGAATAATTGCACGTTAATAAAACGTTTAAACGACCAATTCTCATCCAGAGGCCAAAGCAGGGCTGGGTTTATTTAGTAAAAGACTTGTTTCTCTGACTCATCCTGAACTGTATCCTTCCATTGTAGACCCCATCAATGCAGACTGCTTTCATTTAAAAGGTTGCACCAATCTGAAGATACTGACATTTACCTTTGCAATGGTTTTGACGTCACAATTTGATGAGTAAATTAATACTACAAACAAGATTGGAGAGGGTGGATATTTAACCAACTTGAACAAATTGCTTTTAAGCTCTTAAGTACTTTAATTGCTTGCATGATAATGATGCACAATTTTAAACATCTTGATCCACTCTCAAAGCAGGCCCAGGAAAAGGACGACCTCTGAAAGAAAACAGTTTGCTAAGCACTCAGTTTTTATTACACCACGGTCTAGAAAGTAACCAGGTTGTCATTCTAGGAGAAACAGGAGCCAGAGGCCTATGATCAAGTCATAGGTTTGTAACCTTGGGCGAATGGCTTGCCTTAGCCTGTTTCTTTATCCAAAACGTGGGAACAGCAGTAGCTACCTGACACATAGAAGGCAGTACAAATCTGTTGTGCCTTAGCCCCATTCTTCCACCTCCTTCCTCCACAACCGGATGAGAAGATTGACTATGTCCCTCCCCACTGTCTTTTGAAATGAAGATGCCAATTCTTGAAACCCAAAAGGAAAGACTGAATACTTTTCTTGACAGTGCCAATCTATGAATGTAAGACAGCTCCACTTGGCATCTGGTGGTCATTATTGTTACTTTCTAAAATAATGTCAGTAAGAAGTCTCTTGAAACACTGCTACTCCCAGTGTGGGCCAGGGATGAGCAGCATAGCACTACCTGGAAGCCTTCAGGCATGCAGATTCCTAGGCCCCACTCCAGACACGCTGAGTCAGAACATGCAGATTCTTCAGTAATGTGTGTATATTAAAGTTTGAAAAACACTGTCTTACAAAACATGAAATCCACTCTCCTCTCTCAACCTAATTTTATAGAGAGGGAAATGATCCAGGAATGGGCCAGAGTTTTATCCAAAGCCATAATGTATTGGCTGCGACCCTTTTGCTTGACTTTCAAAGGGTTCAAAGACCAGACTTTTAGAAATCAACAATCATTCTACAGCGAGAAAATTGGCGCTTTAAGAGAAAATCATTCTTAAAACCTAATGCTCTTGAGGATTGCAATGACTCATTGATTGCATCTGAGACCTTCTTCCACTGTGGGCCCAGGCCGCAGAGTCACCTTCCACGAAGCAAATGCAGGACTCAAGGGGACAGGGAGCAGGGGTGCTGCTCAACTGCTCCTGAGATCCTGCTACATTTATGTCCTGTTCCCTTTTTGTTTTCTAAATGAAAGAAATGCCCTGATTTGATGTTCAGAACAAGACAAAAGACAAAAACATCCCCTCGCCTTCCCTAGTGATACCGGAGTGGTGTCAGTATCAAAGGCAGTCTCTAAACACTTGTCAGAATTCAAAGTCTGCCACCAGCAAAGCAGGTTTACTCTATGGTGGCCACACCATCCAATGACCCTGAGGTGACCTCTCTATCTAATCTAAAGAAACTCTTGATGCCTCCTGCTGAACACTGGGACACCTTGGCAAGGAGAGGGCTGGACTTCCTCCCCTGGCCAGTGAATTCTTTGTCGGATGATGACTACTCATCTATCCACAGAGAACAAATCTTTTCTGGGTCACAGAAATCTGACACACGAAAGAATGACACTGACAAATACTCTGATTGAACCAGCCCAGGCGAGGATGGGACCAGGGCCTGACTCCTCCCGCTTTGGAAATGGCAGGTAGGTATGTTAATGTATTAATTAATTAATTTTATTATTATTATTTTTTATTGTGCTCAGAAACCATGAAGACAGACTGTTGGACTGATTTCCTCCGTACAATGCCATGCAGCAGTGGGGATAAGCTTGCTATGGGGTAATCTCTACTGCTTCCTTTATAAGATTTCCCAGGTGGCCATTCTAAGGCCCCTGAACCAAAGGGAAAGGGAAAGGGAAAGGGACCGGTCTGGGAAAGAGGGACCCACGGCCTCATGGAATGCTAAAGACACACACAACTTCTCTGAGGGGCTGCTTGTCATCCACCAGGGAGCCAGTTCTACCTGCAATTCAGAGGAACATATTTACATATTTCAACTCCATTGCTGGCTGAAGCTCTACAGAGTGAGTGATGATTCCGAGACAGCCTGGGAAGAAAAATGTCCTTGGAAGAAGAATTTGCCTATCAGTTTAGCAGAAGGGCTCAAAGTTATGCAAATCCTCTGCTTGAAGTTTGATTGTCACCCCTACCTCCTTCCACTTCTTAGGCTACCAGCCGGCGTGGAGTGCAATGTAAACAGCCATATTCTCTTTAAAAGATGGAGCCAAAATCACAGTGCGCCCTACTGCTTCTCATGTGTGACAGAAGTCTCAGCGTGGCATCTGCCTTTGACCCTGCAATCCTACTTTCTAAGAATTTATCTTAAGGAAATTTGAAAAGCACAGTGTGTACAAGAATACTTATTACAGTTTTGTTCTAATAATAAAAAAACTAAAAATAAACAAAAAGGTCAAAGAGTGGGTATTACTTAAATAAATTATTCCATATTAAAACATTGGGGTTATATCTAGCCATTAAAAATATTACCATGTGGGTAAAGTTGTATATTACATGGCAAGATTTATCTTTAAATGATAATAAGCATTCAAAATATTATAACTATCTCATTTTTTTCTACATTCATAAAGTCATTAGGTGCAACTTCAAATGTGATAAAACAATTTTCTTTTTACTTTTCTCTATATTGTCTTACTTTGCTACAGTGAACATATGTTACTTTGGTAATTAGGTATAATTAGTATTATATCTAATTATAGAATTTGGTAATTAGATAAAATCAAGACAAAAGTTGGGAGGGAACTGACAAAGTAATAAATCTATAAAGCTTCTACATTTATGCTTTTTCTTTAGAAGCTTTCCTTATGGAAAACTGTAAGTTTGAAAATCCATGCATGCTTGGTTCCCTTAGAACTGGAGCATGTGTTTCTTTCAAAGGGGCCCCCACAGCAGTCTGTCAGTGCAAAAGATGGATTCAGCTATCGGTTACGATAAACTGGACTGATAGACCATGTAAGAAGGCAGGTAGAAATCAGCCACTTAAGATTTGGAATCGACATTGACTTACCCTGCTAGGCTCTTGGAATCAAATCTGCAAGGAGGTGATTTAAATCCCATTGTTCTTTTGTCTCACTGTTTGATTCATGGATGTAGGAGAATTTACTGGGACTCCTGTCCCAGTAAAGTAAAAAAACTGAAGGCTTGGGTCCAAGTAAAGTAGCTGTTCCTTAGAATTGGACAAGGCCCACATGAGGATTTGCAGGTAAGGACTCAGGACCCAGGTGAGGGATCTGCACCAGTGCTCACTCAATCACACTTTCCTTCAATCTCTGATTATTAAAGAGTATGAGTGGTCATCTTGAGTCTCTTGCTTGTGTTGCCCAACAATCTTTATCTTAAATTCCTAACCACCATTTTTTCCATATTTGTAACTTTTGATCTGGAAATATCAGGTTATGCAACATGCCAATCTGCAGAAGGATGTAATTTTGTCACAGAAGAAAAGGACTCAATGAGGGAAAAATTCTAACAAAACTGGAAATGGCTTTTCTAAGAAAAGAGAAGATATTTTTGCTTCAAGCATTTGAGCTGGTTTTAAATAGACTATGAGTGCAATGTTGTTTGTTTGGGGGGGGCTGTTGATTTCCTTGCCCAACCCCCATCTAATCATCTGTAAATAGCCCACAATGTGTCAGTTAGTTAATGTACATTAATCCTTACAGTGTTGCAAACTAGATGGATCTTTCTATTTCACACATGAGAGAACTTAAGTTCCAAAGGTATCCTGCACAAAATGTCCACTCAGTAAATTATGCAGTTAATTAAAATCCCTGTCCCATCAACTTCCACAAAACCACAGAGGTGAGATTATATCTCAAGAAGTCAGATCTACTGGAGGAGAGCCCTTGAAGTTCCAACTTACCCACAGCTACAAGGCCCAATCTTCTACTACAACACCTGTTCCATGGGGAGCTAGCTCACTAGCTCACATTCCAGATCATTCCATTTGCTGTGGATCTGTCCTCTGATGGTTCTTCTACAGACTGAGCACTGGTTCTATCCCCAGGGGCCTGCACTAAGCAAGGCTGGCCCTTCTTCCCTCTATAGTCCACAGAGGGGTTCACTGGCTTACTCCCCCCATCCTATCCTCATCTCCAAAGAGAGGCCTTGATGAGAATAGTATGCTGACAGATGAATCTGAGATATCTCTCTAGGAAACAAAACGTCTCCATTCCTGACAACTTCCCAACCCTAGAAGGTGGCTACTTTACGATTAACCAGCACCCTGCCCCCACTCACTTAAAGACACATACTGGAAATAAAACCTTTGGAGAATTAGCTCCCTAAAAGTGTAAGAACATTTATGTCCTTAGTCTTGCCTGAAGAACCTGTGGGCGCAATCAATCCCCCAAACATTCGCAAGGAGTACTGCACGCATGGCACCGCCAAGAGGAAACACTAGTTCACCTCAGGACATCAGCTCGGACTGGTCGGATTCCAGTACGTGGAAAGACTTCCCGTCATCACCCTCACCAGAGAAAACTGATTTGTCTCTTCATTCCCTTATAACGCCTGCAAAGATGGGAATCCGTTTTGTGAGAGAGGTCTGGCCTCGACGCACACCTCCATCCCCAGGACACGGACACACACACACACACACTTCCATCGCCACCACCTGTGAAAACATCCCTCCTAACTTTGGCAAGGAGAGCTCCCACGCAAATCTGAACGGTAAGACACCCAGGGCGCGCCGGGGCCCGGAGAATCGGGACCAGGAGGGAAGAGGGGAGGGAGGCGCAGCCGGGACTCCGCACCGCGCAGCGCTCAGGGCTCAGGGCTCAGGGCTAGGACGTAGCCTGGAACTAGGTGGTCTCCACTCGGGTTTCCCGCCCAGGCCCCGCCTACCCGGCGGCCAGGCTCCTGCGGGCTACGGCTCTGCTCTCCAGAGAGCCCAAAGCCGGAGGCACCCCGCAGAAGGCGGCTGAGAACGCAAGGGGGCCTCGGCCGGCGCAGCCAACCCGGTGTGTCGGAAAGCGGCCGCGGCCGGCGCGGAGGAGGGCAGCTCTCGGCGAGTGCGGAGGAGGGGGAGTGGAAATGCACTGCCCCTGCGCGCGGGGAAACAGGTTGCCGCGTAGCCTCATTCCCTCCCGGCAGAAGTCGGGCGGCGACCCGATTCCTGCCCTGGCCCTAGAGCGAACCCGCCCCCCTACCCCCGGCACCCTCTCCTTCCCGGACCCCCGCGGCGGAGCCGGAACCCCTCAGGCTGCAGGGTTAAAGGCGCCTTCAGCAAGGTCAAGGCGCGGCTGGCAGGCACTTGGAGATTTTTCCCAGCTGAGCACGAGCTTTGCAATCGCATTGTTAAAGATCATGGCAGCGGCAGGAAATTCGAACAGCCCCACTGGTCTGCGAGAGGGAGGATTTATTTTACAGCGTAGAATGCACTCAGACCCGAGATTTCAGGGGGGAGGGAATGCAGGGTTTCAGGACGCTGGGAATGTGGTAAAAACAAAACACTCCCCACCCAAGCACACCCCCACCTCTCGAGTGCGGGGGCGGGGGGGGGGTAGAGTCCAGGGCCACTGTGCCCCAGACTTCAATCAGCGTTCCGCACAGCTCTGCCAGATCTAGAGTGGCTTATCCCTCTGCAGGCGAAAAACAAGATATAAAAACACTCTACTGCTGTGGTTTATTAAAGACCAACAGCGTGCTACAGGCTGCTGCGGCGAAGGGAAGTTGCGAGATGAGAATAAACGCAACAGAAGCAAACTGCCTTCCGCGTAGGAGAGAAACCTGAAGGAAGCCATACTCAGCACCCATCCCCATCCCATCCCCATCAGCGCCGGGCTAGCTCAGGAAACCAGGCAAAGCTAAATAATGGTGGCTGACCTGACAGAGGCCGGCACGCTCCCTCCTAACCCCCGCCAGAGTGGGCAGGACGGTTGGGATGCTCGGCATCTCCATAGAGGACCAGACCTCGCGGGCAGATTCAAACACGCGAAGGGCACTGGGTGTGAAAGATGGGGAGGCGGCCCTCGGAGAGGCATAGAAGTGTGGCTTTGCTGTTTCCCAGGACGCAAAGTCAGTTTCCTAAAATAGCATTCATTGGAAAGCCTCCTAACACCCCCTCGGCCTCTGAAGACTCAATGGATCCTGAGTTCTGTCCGGCTTTTTCACTCAGATCCCATACTCGACCCAATTCCTGCCTAGATAACCGATTCCTTCAGGACAGCAGCATCAGCACCCAATGCCCATGGCAGAAATGAGCGCCGCCGTGGTGCGAGGCGACTTCCTGCTCCCCTAGTCCCGGGTGGGAGCGCCCGGCTACTTACATTCCCTGAGTAGGCAAACTTTCAGGCTTGTCTTTCGCGAACCCGGTGCTCGCATCACGTTTCTGGGTAATCACCGAGGTAGTTTATATAACTGCCCGCGATGCGGGTCGGCAGATCTCCCTGCGTGCGCGGCCGCACAGCTAAGCATATGGGCACTCCCTCACCCCGCGCTCGATCCCCAGCGTGCCGCGCCGCGCCGCGGCCTTCCACAAAGCAGCGGGGCGATCTCCTGAGCCAAACACCAAGAGTGCACGCAGGGTCGGGCCGAAACCAGGCTGCTAGTCTTCGCCCCTTTCGCTTGTTGGCTTACAGATAACTGCATATCTAAGAACCTTCTCCCTAGGGCTGGGAAGGGGGAGGCGGTTTGGGGCCAGGGTGGGGGGTGGGCAATAGGCGCGGTTCTGGAGCAGGCCCGGTACCCAAGTGAGTAATAATGCCCTCGTCCACAAGGACCAGGGTGCACAAATCGCCTTAACGTCTCATCCTGAAACGTGAGCCAATTTCCAAAGTTAGAGACCACGCAGTTAAATTTCCAGTACTTTCCAACCTAGCCTGGGCGGGGGCAGGGCGGAGAAGCCGCGGGCAGCCGCCAGCGACGCCCACCTTACCGCCCCGCCAACGAGGACTCACCAGTTGAACCTCCCCTGGCCCTCAGTAGTTGGCTGTATATTCCCCTGGTTGCATGTACGTACGTACACACACACACACACACACACACACACACCGCGATACTACCTCCCCGTCTGCTTCTCCAGTATAAAGACTGCATTTTTAAATCTCGAGGAAAATGACTAAGAAGCTCGGTGATCACATTTCAACCCAGAGCACATTTCCCGAAGCCCGGGATATGAGTAGTCTAACACACACACTCACACCCAGAGCGCTCCGAGCGTCCACCCGGCGGCTGCAGCCTTAACTCGCTCCGAGGGGGATCATAAACACCGCTGCAAGGCGGCGGGAGGGGAGAGACGAGAGCCGCACCCGCTGCAGAGGGCTCCGGGCTGAGTCTGGTCTTGGGTTTTCCGCTCCAGCCGCGGCGCGCGCGGGGCCACTGCAGCCGGCGCTCGCCCCGCAGCGCAGGCTGCAGTCGCTGGAGCCCGGCGCCGCCTCGCGGGCTCCACCGGCGCCCGCCGGGGCCGGCGGGTCTGCAGAGGGGCTGAGTTCGCTGGGGCCGGGGCGGGATCCCAGCGAGGCAGATCAACCCGCGCGCCTCCTTCCTCCCACCCGCCGTCCCGAGTTTTGAGTCCGCTTCCACCACCCTGCTCTTCCCTCACCCTCGCTCCCAGGCTCCAGTCCTCGCCGGGCTCTGGGGGCTGTAGCGGCGGAGGCTCGGGGTTCCAGATTGGCTCGCCTTGTCGGTAACCCGCGCCCCAACCTCTGTCCCTTCTTTCCCTGGTCCGGGCCAGGGGAGCAGGCAAGCGTCCCCCGGAGCCCATGGCATCCGCGCGAGCTGCCCCGACCCTGCCACAGCTAGTGCGCGCAGAGAAGCTAGAGAGCCGGCGAGGCGCCGCCGCGGTCCCCAAGGCGCTTTTCCGTAGAGCAGATCACGCCGCCTTACCGTGGCTGCAGACTGCCACCGCCGGGAAAGCGGGGAGGAGGGAGGCAAGGCGCCGCGCCGGTGGCTCCTCTCGCTCTCGGTGGCGCGGTTCGTCGGCTCCGCGAGCCCAAGTGTGCGCCCAGGAAGCAGGTCCCGGCTCTGCGCTCAGCTCCAGCGAGACCAACAATAGCTCCGGCGGGAAGCGGAGTCCCAGAGAACCTCCAGCCGCGCGCGCACGCCGGGCTCTTGCTCCCGGCCGCTCCCGGCCGGCGTCCCTGCCAGCACTGCTGCCCCACATGAAACAGCTGCAATCCTGAGGCTTCTTGGGGGTTGGGGCGGGTATGTGTGCGTGCGAGTGTGTGTGTGAGAGTGTGTGTGTGTGTGTTTAATAGCTTCCCTCTTCTTCTTCCCCTCCCTGCCTGTTCTCCTGCCTGCCTTCGTCCCCCACCCTCACTCTTACACACAGACAGAGAGGGCGAGCGAGAGAGACACACGCACACTCACACACATACACACGCACACGCAGGTTACATGAATGGGAGGCGGGAGCCAATCCTACGCGGCTGGGCGAGCCTCGGCGCACGGCGCTGGGAGCAGGGCCGCACCACGGCGCGGGGGGGCGCCACGCAGGTGATACGTGTCCTTCCCTGGGCGGCTCACTGGCCTCTCCGATCACCCGAGTCTCTGTTCTGTCCAACGTCTTCTTCTCTCCTCTTCCCTCCTTCCTCTCCGTTTTTTCTTCCTTTTTTTCTTCCTTTTTTTCTTTCCTTTCTCGAATTCTCCGAGTTCCCTCAGTTCATGTTTCTCGGTCTCCCCTTACCGTCCTTGCTTCTTCTCGCCCACTGGCTCAAACTTTCTCCTTCCTTGTCCCGACGTTCCTCTGCTTCCTCTCCTCTTACCTTTTGTTCTCTTTCCTCCCTCTCTGCCTTTCTCCCCCTTTTCTTTGCAGTGTTGTCTGATCTCCTCTTCCTCCCTCCTTTCCTGTCCCCGGGTCTCTCTGGGGCTCGAGGCCTCCTTCCCTGCCTTCCCACGATGTTATTTCACACCCCCAACATTTTTCCTGGGATGGTCTTTCTCACGTTGCTGCTGCAGCACAGGAGAAGTAGTTAAAGAGCTGGGCTTGAGTTCCTTCCTCAGGCATACAGGATGCCCAAAGAAAGGCTCTCCTTCCTCGGACAACTTCCCTTAAGCCATAGCAACAGCTACTGAGTTGAGGTAACAATCACTTATAAAACAACTACAGGGCACGTGGTCCAAGAGATCTCTGTCCTTTGCATGTCTAGAACATGATCGCCAGCACATGTCCAAGAAAAGGAGGTTTTATAGGATATGAGAGGAAGCTTGGTGCAGTGGTACTCATAGGGGCTTTAGAAAGAGACTTTAGAAATTATTCCCCAGCCCAGCTACATGCCATCTGTAAGATTTAGGGCAAGTCATTATTCTTCACCCCCGCCTCAGTTTTCTCGTCTGCAAAAGGGATGACTATACCTACCTCACCAGTTAATGTGAGGATTAAAAGAGAAAACAAAGGAAAGAAAGCGCTGGGCATATAGGAGATGCTCAACTAATGTTTGTTTCCTTCCCTGCCATCCCTCTTAAAAATTCCATTTAGGAACTTCTGCTACATAATATCAACATGACGTAAAGTGCTTACTGAAATGAGGGAGGAAATCTGACAATGCTCATGTTATACATATGTAAAACAAGGTCTGCAGTATTTTTAAAAGTCTATTGTGACTGTCTAACCAGTTGTTGTCATCTGGTGGTCACAGAGGCACCACAAACATAAACTTGGGTGCCAGAATGCCCCTTCAACATCTGTCTGAGGCTGCCAGAAGGGGAGGGATGGGGTAAGGGTGGGTAGAAGTTTTTATGCACTCTGTTCAATCTATTTCTAAAATCTTTATGATAAATAAAAACTGACCATTAAGTGACAAAGCCTGAGACTAAAATGTCAAGTCTCTGCCTTTGGATAGTATTTATTAGTTTTGTGTCCTCACTGCAGACATCAAGTGTGGGTCACAAGCTGTGATTGGCAGTCAAATTCAGACCTTCAACAAATATTTGTTGACCACCTACTCTGTGGCTGGCACTGTGATTGGCTATGGGCATCTACTGGTGAGGCCAACATGCCCTGCATTTGTGAGCATACAGTGCAGTAGACATGTCTGATCAATGTGTGATATGAAAATGAATCCCATATAACTTGAGAAATACCATCTGTTTGGTGGATAAGGTCTTTCAAAATATGAGGTTCATGGAAGAGGGGATAATAAAGAGTTCCTTGAGAGTGAAAATTCTGGAATCCACTGTTCAATTCTATGCACTTCATTTGACCAATGAGAAAACAGAGGCCAAAATGCTAAATGTAGTAAATGAAAATAAATGGGGGAAAAGTATTTTGCATAGTCTAGTGCTCGCTTCGGCAGCATATATACTAAAATTGGAACAATACAGAGAAGATTAGCATGGCCCCTGCGGAAGGATGACATGCAAATTCGTAGTCTAAGTATGTTTGGAATTCCAAAGGGAAAAAATAGTAACTTTGCAGTTGAAAAACCTGGCCAACTCTACCTTAATCAAGTAATTAATAAGTCAGCATCACTGGGAATATGACAAATAGATATCATGTGATTTCTGATGCACTGAATGATGAAACATCACTTCTGTGGTACTCCTGCCAAAAATGAATGGCTTAAATCTAATCACGGAAAAACATCAAACAAACACAAACTGAGGACCATTGAATGAAGTGACTGTCATGGGCTCATCAAAAGTTCCAAAGTCATGAAAAACAAAGACTCCAGAACAATTCCAGATTAAAGGAAGGTTTAATTGTCAAGGCAGTAAATGCAATATGTGGTCCTGGACTGGGACATTAATGGGACAATTGGTAAAATTAAAATAAGGTTTGTAGGTTAGATAACAGTACATATCAATGTTAATTTCCTGATTTTGCTAATTACTGCTATTATGTAAGAGACTATTCTTGTTTTTAAGAAATATACAATAAAGCATTTGGAGGTTAAAGAAAATGAACAGAGCCTAATCCCCATCATCATCATCAAGGAGAGGCACAGTGTGGTGGGTTTCTACCTAAGAAATTGGTAGAGTGTGAGCTCAGAAGGACACCCAGTCAAATCTTTGAGGGAAAGACTTCCTATAAGAGGTGGAATTCAAGCTGAGTTTTGAAGGCAAAGGAGTTAGCTAGACCATGAAGGGAGGGGAGTTGCTTTTTAAGTAGATGTAACAGTAGAAGGACATGGACAAAGCATGAGGCACTCCTTACGGCCCCAGAGTCGGCATGTGAAGGAAGTGCCCGGGTAGAATCCAGAGCAATAAGTATAATTGGATTTTGAAGGGGTCCAGAGGAAGCTTAGGTACTGGGTGTGAGTGGGGACTAGAGAGATATTAAAGGCTTTTAAGTAAAGGAGGCATTGTGATCTTAAGTGTATTTGAAAAGGACAGTCTGGCAACAGTTGGGAGAAATGAACTAAAGGGAATGGCTTGGGAAGACTAGAAATGCTCAAATAAACTAGGTAGGTCATTTAGGTAAACGAAGGCCATTGTGGTGAGGATGGAGAATAGAGGAAAGACTTGAAAGAGATCAAGGATATAAAATGAACAGATTTTGGTGACCGGTTGGGTGGGAGTAGGCAAAGGAAGTCTAAAGTGACTCTTAATTCTCAACCTTGGGTATCTGGTTGGGGGGGTGGTATTATTCACTTTAGTGTGAAGAGAATTCAGGAAGAAGTAGAGGTTTTAGAGGGAAAAGTAAGGTCAGTTGTTACCATGTTGAAATCTAATTCTTTAGCTAGCTTGAAAGTCTCCTGTATTGTTTGCTCTGTGCCATAGGAAAGACTACTATAAAATTCAGCCTAAGACCTTCCAAACAGCTAGCCCCATATATTAATTACCGCCCCCCAAACCCAGGACATTGGGTAAGGTAGCAGTACATTATTTATAATAATGGGGAAAATGAAACGGCCTAAAGGGTTAAGTTGAATTAGTAAATTGGGACAGCCTTGCTAGACTATTATGCAGCCACTCGAAAGGTTTTTTGGATTTTTTTGTTGTTGTAGTTTGTTTTTTTGTTTTTTGTTTGTTTTGCAGAGTTTTTCAGTCCATGGAAAAATGCTGCCATTTATTACATAATTTTTTTAAAAATCAAGACTTCAAAATTGTTAACTATATAAAAATCCTTATGGAGAAAAATTAAAAAAAAAAAACCCAAATATTAACAATTATCATTCTCTGGATGATTGGATTTTGAGTGATATTTTTTTTTCTTCTCATCATTTTATCATACACTTTCCCACAATGAACATTCCCTACTTTCATAACAAAAATAAAAAGCTGTCATTTAAAAAATGGCTGTGACACCCCATCTTCCACTTTATCCCTTTTCTATACACCCTCCGCACCCCCCTGAAGCCCTACTGCCTTTTAAGCTTTATCTTTGAGAGTGAAATAAGAAGGCATTTAATCAGGGGAAATTATCAGCTGGGCTGGAGAAGGGGAGAAGGCTTTCTTATGCAGGCAGATATGTTATTAGGGCGTTGAAACTGTATATATTAAAGATGTTTGCATTGCCCTTATTGATTCTGTGATATGTTACAAGAAAAAGAAAACCTACAGCGGGGACAAGAAAATGTGTCTTTAAAGGGCAAGTTTTAATTAGGAAATGTGTTTATTTGCAAAAACACTTGAGTTCAGCAGTTACTGTAAAATTGTTTCAGAAAGCTGGTATTTCGGGCAAGAACATGTGTAGTGACAAAGGACAATGTTTGTGCCTGTTGTCTGATACTACATCAAATATGCAAGCTGGTTACATAGGATTTGGACACCCACTGATAAGTGCCATCAAAAGTTCACAATTGGGCCTGACCTGTGGTGGCACAGTGGATAAAGCTTCAATCTGGAAATGCTGAGGTCGCCGGTTCGAAACCCTGGGCTTGCCTGGTCAAGGCACATATGGGAGTTGATGCTTCCAGTTCCTCCCCCCTTCTCTCTCTCTGTCTCTCCTCTCTCTCTGTCTCTCCTCTCTCTCTGTCTCTCCCTCTCCTCTCTAAAATGAATAAATAAAACCAAATTAAAAAAATAAAAAAAAAGTTCACAATTCTGTGTGTGCTGGGGGTGAGGGATTATGAGCCAGGGGATGTTCTTATTCCTTAGAAAGATTTCTGGTAGTGGCTCTCCAGTAAGGTTCCCTCAGTGTATGTGAGTTTCTTTATTTTATTTTATTTATTTTTTACATTTTATTCATTTTTTAGAGAGAGGAGACACAGAGAGAGAAAGAGACAGAGAGAGGAAAGAGATAGAAAGAACAGAGGGAGGAGCAGGAAGCATCAACTCCCATACGTGCCTTGACCAGTCAAGCCTGGGGTTTCGAACCGGCGACCTCAGCGTTCCAGGTAGACGCTTTTACCCACTGCGCCACCACAGGTCAGGCCTTGTATGTGAGTTTCATCTCACAGAAATGTTTATTATGTGGCTAGGTTCCCCAACCTAATAATAATAACACCTTACATAAGCACAGCCCTTTCACCTTTTTAAAGCCCCCCACCCACCCCACATCTGTTGATTCTCTCAAGCCTTCTACACCCCTTGACCAGGATCCTATTATTTCTAGTTTGCATGGGTGGAACAGGTACCCAGAGGGGCAAAGCAATGGCTAGAACTAAAGAAAGAACAGGACACGTTCTTGGAAAGTCTTCTGTGTGCCTCTGGAGCCTTCCTGGCTTATCTCATCAAATCCTCAAGATAACTTGGGAGGGAAGGTGAGTAAACCGAGGCTTGTGTAGCTTACAAAAGAATCAGAATTGGGAAGATTCAAGATGGTGGTGGAGTAGGTAGAAGCTACAGTTACCTCTTCCCAGGACCAAAATGGAATTACAACTAAAATATAGAGCAATCAATCTGAATAACTGAAGACTAGCTGAAGTGTTATAACAAGGATTTACAAGGAGAAGCCTCACTGAGACTGGTAGGAGGGGTAGAGATGCAAACAGGGCTGGTCTTCTTTCCACAGAGGTGGTTGAGATTCCAGAAGGATGGATATCTCAGCTGCAAAGGTCCCCCTGAGATGCATGGCATCTCAACCCTATGCTGAGCTCCCAAACAGGGCGCCCCAGCCCAGAGCACTAGAGTGAGGAAGAGGTGCCCACATAGCACCTGGATGTGAAAATCAGCAGGGGTTCTCTGCCAGGGAGAGACAGGAGACTGCTAAAGCAATGATTTTCAACTGGTATGCTGTGGCAGGCACCCTGGTGTGCCATAAGAATATTTAAAACACGCACTACCAGACTATTTAGTCAGGGGCACTGACCTCTTTTCCCTTAGACTGTCAAATTAGAAAAAATGACAACAGCCAACACAATAATAGCCATCCAGTATGAATGAATCAAAATTATTTTTCTGCCTGACCAGTGTCGGCCTGGGACTCTGAGGACCCAAGTTTGAAACCTGAGGTTGCTGGCTAGAGCATGGGCTCATTGGTTTGAGCATGGGCTCGCTATCTTGAGCACAGAATTGCCAGCTTGAGTGTGGGATCACAGACATGATCCCAAGATCTCTGGCTTGGGCCCAAGGTTACTGGCTTGAGCAATGGATCACTGGCTCAGCTTGAGCCTCCTAATCAAGCCATGTATGAGAATTCGTCAATGAACAGCTAAAGTGAAGCAACTATGAGTTTTTGCTTCTCATCTCTCTCTTCCCTCTTTTCTCTCTCCCTCTCTCTCAAAAAAATTATTTACCTGTCAGATTGGCAAAATATGTATATGCGTATGTGTGTATATGTGTTTGTGTGTGTGTGTGTTTCACAGAATTTTAGTAATTGGTTTATGTGTGCCATGAGATGAAACAGGTTAAAAATTACTGTGCTAGAGACACAGGTGCCCTCTTCAAGGGCCAATGCACAAAATCTCATTTGCAGCCATTCACTATAGGCTCTGGTGGAGAAGGGCAAAGTGGATTGGAGTCACATGAGGAGAGTCTGGGATTTGTTACTCTGGGGAGAGAGCTGAGCAGGGCAGCCGTGGGGACCGCCTGGCTGAATCACTCTACCACATTACAGATGCCACCTTTCTTGGGTGGAGCATACCCTTCCTTGTGGTATCAGCCTGGGAGAATTCAATAGCCGCACCTTCTGAACTCCCTGTCAGGTTACCCTGCCGAGCTCATGCCCTGCTGAGGAGTCAGCTGCCCAGAGCAGGCTATAGAGGTCTGGGCAGACTCAGAGGTGGCAGGGACTGAGTTGCATGGCTTTAGGTTGAGGGCCATTTCCCCCCTCCCCCACCCCAATTTTCCTGTGAACCTGACCAGCTCCTCCTCTTCCAACTTCCAGTGGGCCTTCCCTGCTGATATTGGGCTCCAGGTAGACTCTGAGACAGATTGAGTTGTGTGGCTCTAGGATGGGAGAATTTTTCCCTTACACATCTGGCCAGTTCAATAGCCTTCCCTTCACGTTGCCAAATTTTGATCTGTTAGGGCCTGATAAAGTCTGCTGGCCTCACTCTGATGACTCCCTGAGGCCTCCCCCTACCACCAAGGTGGCAGCTAGAATTGGTATACCCTGGGGCATTTGTTGAGTGATCTCCAGCCCAGCACTGGTACCAAATGTGAACCTGTATCAATCTGGTAAATACCACTCTCCTCTACTTGGAGATTCACCAGGAACCTATCTCATGCAACTTGAATACCACCAGTGGCTCTTTCAGTCATGGAGTCTAACAGGTAGCCAGCAAGAGGAGGCAGGCAGAGGCAGAACTTGGAATTCCTTAGAAGTTCTGCTGACCTGCCCGCAAGCCAAGTGCTGGGAAAAGCCAGACTTGGTGTACAGCTTGATCATCTGGCACACACACAGGCCCAGCAGAGGCAGCCACAAACTATGGATCACTTTATAGCTCCGAATCGGTTACCCAAGGCCAATCAAAGGCAGTGTCTGACATTGGTCTGGTGCCTCCCAAGAGGCACCAGAGCCAACACACCCAGTGGCTAGCTTCAGGCAACATTGGAGCATGATCTAGTTAGCTTCACAAACAGCATATCCAAAGGGAGATCTCAGCAGGCACCAGACACTGCTGAGGCAAAGTCCGCTCTGTATGGTCAGCACCTGCACAGCAGCTCGTATACTGTGTTCAGGGTTAATTCTCACAGTCAACTAGCTTGAGGATTAGCTCCACATGCAAATAGGCTGATAGCAATTGAGATTCAATTACAACAGTATGACCCACATAACCCACTCAAGGGTCATTCCTGGAGCACCCAGCACTGGTGATCAAGAAAATTGTGCTATGGTGCCCCACAGGACACTTACTACATCAGGCACCCAACCAAGATTAGGAGTCACAGCAGATCTACTGAATGTACAGAAACAAACACAAAGAGAAAGCTCAAATGCGGAGACAAAGAAACATGCCCCAAATGAAAGAACAGAAGAACTCTCCAGAAAAAGATAAATGAAATGGAGACAACTAACTTATCTGATATAAAGTTCAAAAGAATGGTTATAAAGATGCTCAAGGAACTCAGTGAGAACTACTACTACATGAAAAACGATATAGAAATCATAAAAAAGAATCAGTCAGAAATGAAGAATACAACATCTGAAATGAAGAATTCCCTTGAAGGAATAAACAGTAGCCTGGATGAAGCAAAGGACTGAATCAGTGATTTGGAAGACGAGTAAGAGAACACACCTAATCAGACCAGCAAGGAGAAAAAAAGAATTTTTAAAAAATGAGGATAGTTTAAGGGTCCTTTTGAACAACATGAGGCAAACCAATATCCACATCATAGGGGTACCAGATGGAGAAGAGAGAGAGAGGGGGATCAGGAACTGATTTGAAGAAATAATGACTGAAAACTTCCCTAAACTGGTGAAGGAAAATGACATGGAAGCACAGAATGTGCCAAACAATATAATTCCCAAAAATCCCACACCAAGACACATCATAATTGAAATGCAAAGATTAAAGACAAAGAGAAAATCTTAAAAACAGCAAGAGAAAGATAGTTAGTTACATTCAAGGGAGCTTCCATAATTTCTCATGAGAAACATTTCAGGCAGTAAATATTCAAAGTGATGAAAAGCAAACACATACAACCAAGACTACTCTATCGAGCAAGGCTAACACTTGAAATAGAAGGAGAAACAAAGATCTTCCCAGACAAGAAAAAGCAAAATGAATTAGTTAGCACCAAAGCAATAGTACAGGAAATGTTAAAGGGCCTGCTAGAAGAAGGAAGAGGGGAAGGAGGAGGAGAAGAAAAAGAGAAACATATGTACTTAAAAGAATAAAATGGCAATAAATGTGTACCTATCACTAATCACTTTAAATGCAAATGGCTTAAATGATCCAGTCAAACATAGGGTAGCTGAATGGATAAGAAAAAAAGACCCATATATATACTGGCTACAAGAGACCCACCTCAGAACAAGATACACACAGACTGAAAGTAAATAGATGGAAACAGATATTTCATGCAAATGGAAAGCTGCAATAAAAGCTGGGGTAGCAATACTTATATCTGACAAAACAGACTCTAAAACAATGACTATAGTAAGAGACAAAGAAGGACACTACATAATGATAAATGGACCAATCCAACAAGAGGATATATCCCTGGTAAACATTTATGCACCTGATATGAAACTATACTACAAAGCCATAGTAATTAAAACAGCATAGTACTGACATAAAAACAAACACATAAAGTGGTGAGGCTAGGTATTCTTCTCTGGCAAGTTAGAGTGTTTAACCTGTGAGCAGCCTTTCTGTCTTGAGGGAGTTAAAAGCTGGTATTGGCGTAAACCATGACTTTTGCATGTGTCTGCTAGAAAAGAAAGGGAAAGCCTCTACTTGGATTCACATGTTTTCTCTTTTAGAGAAATGGTTAGATCTTGTCTCTCTCTCTCTCTCTCCCCATTCCCACTCTAATCTTCATCAAAGTATTTGACAGGTGGAGGTTCTTGGTAAATATTCCTTCACTTAGAGGAGAAACAAATGCTATTAACAAAATACCTGGCATGTATAGAGCATTGTGCCCAGGACTGAGCAAAGGGAAAATTTTAAAACAATACCATGTGATCAATATAATTATTACCCCTACCTAATCCATAGGTAAGAAAACCTAGACTTGGCATAATTAAGCAATTTGTCTATGGTCACATGACTAATAAATGGCAAAGCCAGATTCCAACTTGGATTGTTCCAAGTGCAGGCTCTTAGGCACCATGCTGTATTGTGTGAGTGGGTGAGTGAATTGTATAGAATTAATGTGGCTGGCAGTGACACGAGTGCTCCATGAATGGCAGCACATTTTAGGGCACAGTTAGTCTTGTCTAGAGTACGCCATCCCAATACTCGGCATGATTGCAGCCTGCTTATGTCCTTCATCACCAGTTTCATAAGCTGCAATTATTTGTGTATATGTTTGTTTTACATTTTTGAAAATATATCTCCCCACCCTGCAATATAAGATATAAGTGTAATGAGTGTCTTGGTCACTGTGGGGATCCCCAGCACCTGACAGTGCCTCACACAAAATAGATGTTCAATAAATATGTGTGAAATGAATCAATGAATATGTACTCCCATTCTTCTTATGTGCACTAGTGAAAGGGATATTTACACAAATTTCTTTCATCTCATGCCACCCTATACTCTTTGCCTCTGAGGGTATGTGGTCTGGCAGGGAGGCTGAGATTCAGTTGAGTCTGTAATGGTTCTGATTGCTCCTCCACTGACACTTGCTCCTGGGTAGTAGGGAAAACACTGATCAGAAAATAGCAGCATGTGTTGTGGTCAGAGGTGACAAGTTGGCAACATTCCAGAGTGGAAGCACCCTGTCTCTAGGTCAGCCCCCATTTTCACAGCAGAGAGACGCTGTGTCAGCTGACATTGCTTGCATTACATTTCTTTTCTGAGGGGTGGTGGCAATGGTCTCCTCAGAAGAAGCTCCCCTAAGGCTTTTCTCCTGCATGCTTAACACTATTGGATGCTTTCCCCAAAGGATGCATCTCAGCTGAAGCCTCCTTTCTTGCCAGTTTTTGTCCTTTGGCTTTTCTTATCATCTGCCTAATGGGCTTCTTTGCCACTTGTGTGGATTTGCCTTTTTCACACAGGGTAGGTTAGGTGGCAGACACTGGTTCCGTCTATAAAAATAAATCAAATCCATTTCCTAGTCCTGGGAGTCTGCAGCTTTTATTAGAAGTGCATATTGGTCCATTGGGCCACAGCCATTGGTCTGGAGGTAATCAAGACTGTTACAAACATAGCAAACAAAGAAGTCGCCACTAAGACCTCCACTAAACTACCGAAGCCTCTGTAGGGCGATCCTAATGATTGTGATGCCAGACACAGACCTAATGCTTTACACATATTCAAACATTTACCCCTTATAACAGCCTATGAAATAAATGTTATTACTATTCCCAAATCATATTGTAATACGATATTTCTAGGCATCATCAGCCTGTGGACAAAAAACCATAACATTAATATTCATTCCCAAATAAGCACATACTGTTCAGCTATGCATATATATATATATATATATATATATATATATATATATATATATATTTTCATTTAACACTATATCTTGGAAATAAGAGAGTGTCTCCTCATTCTTCTGTATGATTGCACAGTATTTCATTAAATGGATACACTATGTAAAATTTAGCCACAGAAATCACAGTGATTATATGATATTCATTTTAATAAATCTCAAGCGACTAACAGAAGACCAGGCACAAAGCTGCTCAAAAATGTTAAATAAGCCGATTAAGTTATATTATCACTTTCACGTTTTTTTTAAAGTGTCTGCTTTTATTGAAAATTTATATATGACCTCAGTATTGTAATAAATAAACAGATAACCATTTTCACACAAAAAATGCCAGTGCTATGCTAGAGAAGAAAATATTAATTGGGGGATTTACTCATAGTGGCAAGACAGACTTTTATCAATACAGAATAAATATTAACAGCATTCTTCAGCCAATGTTGAGACCCAACAAAATGTAGGAACCAAGCTAGATGTAATAAATAATTATCCAGAGAAAAAGATGGCACATTCTCAGAAGATAGGACCTCTTTGTAAACTGATGTATGTCAATTAGTCTCATCCTCAGCTCACCTTCAAATCACAGGACTTGTCTCAGGCTATGTTCAAGGGCCATCCTCTGAGAAAAGCAGAGGAAAGGAACTCTATTATCCTTACAGTGAAATGCAAAACAACCGCAGAAAATCCCACTGGTACATAGAACAGTTTAGTAAGTAGATTGAATATGATCTAACTATAAAATTTAGGTAACAGAGTTTGTTGACTCTTAAAAAGAAGCCACCCAGAGCGAGTTGAAGTTTTATACCCATTGGGAAAAGATGAATATCTCAATGAACAGTGCTGTGGTAAGTGAAGACCATTGCTTTGGCAGAAGGGAGTTAGAGCCCTATCATTTAGAATTCCTTTAAAATGCTCATACTAGACATAAAAATATGAAAATGCTAGAAGAAAACATAGGTGACAATTCACACAATTTTGGAGATCAAGAAAGAAGATGGTCTTAAGTGTGACACGAAAAGGAAAAAAATCATAAAAGAAAATGTCAAACAACTTGACTGTATAAAAATTTCAAAATGTTTATATGTGTATGCAAACAGGACAACAATCAAAAGTAAAACAGGATGTTGGAAAAATATTAAAAACATAACATGAAAAGTGCTATTATCCTTAATAGATAATAAATGTGTAAGGAAAAAGTATCTCAATGGAAAAATAGGCAAAGGACATAAAAATCGAATTCACTCTAAAGAATAAAGCTAAACATATATGATATATATGTAACTCACTTGTAACTTCAAGAAATGCAAGATCACAATAATTTTAGTTTTTTTCATTTTGTTTATCAAATGAGAAAGGTATCAAAGTAGAGTGACCTACCTAGGAAATAGTTATTCTCCTTCTACTACCAATTTAGCAATATTTACCAAAAGCTTTTTACTGTATGGAGCTTTCAACCCTGGAATTGATAATGAATTGAGTTGATTAAAAGAAAATAATCATAGCTAGATGCAAAGAATTATGTAAAAGAATCTTAGTAATAGCGACAAATAGGAAACAAGCAAGTATCAACCAATTAGTAAATGATTAAATGTATTCTGATACATCACAGTATGGTGAACTCTTATGTAGCCATTATAATAGAGCATGCTATAGAAGAATATTTAATGAACTTAGAAAGGATTCATAATAAATATTTTTGTGATCTTTCTCTAACTTATGATGAAAAATTTCAAACAAATATAGTTTGGTGAATAGGCTATACCCATTACCTAGTTTTAATGATTATTAATTTGTGGCTAATCTTATTTTATATATACACCTCCCTACTTACTCTCTTCCCCATTATTATGAAGGAAGTTCCAGGTACCGCTTTATTATGTCCATAAATATTTCATTAGATATCTCTGAAATGTATTACTACATAACAATAATCTCTTAATGTCTTCAACTTTCCAGTAACTGTTCAGACTGCCTTGATTGTTTTAGAAATTCTTTTAGCTTCTTTACATCTGGAGCCAAATACAATCCATGCATTGTTATTGGTTAATATAGCTCAAGTTTCTTTTGACATATATGTTTTTCTTCATCTATTCTTCCCCCACTTGTACATTACTTATCAAAGAGACCATGCTGTGTGTCCTGTTGAATTTTCCATAATCTGAATAAACTGACTACCTTCTTCTGATTTAATACAGTCTTTAATATCTTAGGTTTTCTATAAACTAGTTACTCAAGAAGTGAAACTCAATTCAGAATTAATTCTTTTGGTCAAGACTGCATTCTAGATGGTATTTGTACTACCACCTGTCTGTGTGATTTTAGCAGTTTTTGACGCTCCTTGACTAGATTCATCATTTCACTAGAGGTTCTATCATGCTTTCTTCTTTAATTGGAATAATTCTATGAGAAACTTCCTCTCATGATCTATGTATTTGCTTCCTGAAAAGCCAGGATATGTGTTTCATTCTTTCCTTTTATTCATCAGGTTTCAACCTAAAGAATAAGTTGGTTCCCTAGTATCCTCCAGAGATAAGCAATGAGTATTTTTTTTGGGGGGGGATGGGAGGTGGGAGGTCATTTTGAGCTCAAGTACTTAAATATTATATATTTGATGTATTTTCATTCATTTCAGTTATTATTTTATTCACATTGATGTTCAAATTTACTTCATCATTAGCCAGTGGGAACATTTTCATATTGCCAACCAAGTCTTTGATAGCCCCCTTCTTTTTTATTATTAATTTTAATAGGGTGACATTGATCAGTCAGGGTACATAGGTTCAGAGAAAACATCTCCAGGTTATTTTGACATTTGATTATGTTGCATTCCCATCACCCAAAGTCAAATAGTCTTCCATCACCTTCTAACTGGTTTTCTTTGTGCCCCTCCCCCCCATATATGATTCCATACATAAGTGGGACATAAAAATGAGACTCAGGGACATGGAAAAGAGTCTCTTTTTTAAATAATAAAACATTCCAGGCCCTGGCCGGTTGGCTCAGCAGTAGAGCGTCGGCCTGGCGTGTGGGGGACCCGGGTTTGATTCCCGGCCAGGGCACACAGGAGAAGCGCCCATCTGCTTCTCCACCCCCACCCCCTCTCCTTCCTCTCTGTCTCTCTCTTCCCCTTCCGCAGCTGAGGCTCCATTGGAGCAAAGATGGCCCGGGCGCTGGGGATGGCTCCTTGGCCTCGGCCCCAGGCGCTAGAGTGGCTCTGGTCGCGGCAGAGCGACCCCCCCACCCAGGGGCAGAGCATCAACCCCTGGTGGGCAGAGCGTAGCCCCTGGTGGGCGTGCCAGGTGGATCCCGGTCGGGCGCATGCGGGAGTCTGTCTGACTGTCTCTCCCCGTTTCCAGCTTCAGAAAAATACAAAACAACAACAACAACAACAACAAAAAAACATTCCAGACTCAAGTTGTACCTATCCTAAGCCAGAACTAAAATCATCCGTGTTTCAGAAGACCCCTGGTTATTTTCAGTAGAAAATGGCATTTAGAAACCAAAGTGTTGCTACTGGGAGTTGCTCATTGCTACTAGGTTAGTATTGTTTCTAACCTTTTTTAATGGGCAGGTTTAGGAGATATGTAATTATTTTAAAAAGGAAAATTCACTAGGACTAATGTTGCTAATTCAGTTTCTACCTAACTTCTTCAGTATTCTAGCTGTGTCTCTCTTCTTCCATCACAAATAATAAATGATGCCATAGAAAAATATGCAATGATATGGGAAAATAGCCATATTATTTATTTTAGTGGAAAAAAATCATATGCTGATATAAATCATCTACATGTCAGATATATGTATATCTCAAAGATATGCACGTTAACAGTGATTATTTCTTAATAATGAAATCAATGGTAACTTTTATTTTCTCTCTTTCTTTGCTTTTTAGTGTTTACAAAAATTTTCACAATACACCCATTTCATTTTTGCTACAAGAAAAAATTTGCAAAAAAACAAAAACAAACCAGATGGCATAAATTATAATATAGTAAACTGTCTGCCAATCTTATATGTGGGTAGAATAATAACGTTCCATTACATCTGTGGAGTGCTTTACAATTTACAAAGCATCTTATATTTATTATTATTCATAATTGCCACAGCAGCACTGTGTAGTAGTAGACAGGACAAGATAAGAAAATTGAGGTTTAAAAGGGGATTATATATGATGGAATCAAGGCTAGAACTCAGGGCTGCTGACTGCTTTGTCACCGTTCTCTCCCTGTGATACAACTGTCTCTGGATGATTGTTACTAAACTATCACTTTTTCTTTCTTTAATTGAATGTATTGAGGTAACATTGGTTAATAATTATATAGGTTTCAGGTGTACAGTTCTATAATACACCATATGTATATTGTGCTGTGTGTTCACCACCCCAAGTGAAGTCTTCTCTACCGCCCCCACCTCCATTTCCCTCTGGTAATCCCCATCCTGTTGTCTGTGTCTGTAAATTGGTTTTTTTTCTTTTTTTTTTTTTTCTTAATCCCTTCACCTTTTTCATCCAGCCACCCAGACCCTCCCCTGTGACAGCTGTCAGTTTGTTCTATGTATCTGTCAGTTTGTTTCTATTTTGTTTATTTTGTCCTTTAGATTCCACACATAAGTGAAATCATATGGTACTTGTCTTTCTCTGCCTGGCTTATTTCACTTAGCATAATACTTTCCAGGTCCATCCATGCTATCACAAAACGTAAGATTTCCTTTCTTTTCATGGCCAAGTAGTATTCTGTTGTGTAAGTGTGCCACTGCTGTTTTATCCATTTATCTACTGATGGGCACTTGGGCTGCTTCCAGATTTTGGCTATTGTAAATAATGCTGCAGTGAACATAGTGATGCATATATTTTTTGAATTTCAGATTTCCTCAGATATATTCCCAGAAATAGAATCTCTGGGTCATAAGGTAATTCCATTTTAAAATTTTTGAAGTAACTCTGTACTGCTTTCCACAGTGGCTACACCAGTCTGCATTCCCAGCAATAGTGCAGGAGGGTTCCCTCTCTCCACACCCCTGCAGGCACCTGTTTCTTGATTAATGGAAGAGAGCCATTAGTAAGACAAAAAGACGCTGGAGAGTCCTGCTTGCTGCTAAGACCATTACCCTCAGAGCCCTCTTTCTTTAGCATGACACTTGGAAGCCCATAGAAATACCAATACGTTTCAATTTAATTTTTATTTGTAGGAAAGTGCTACATTACCATAATTTTAAAAGTCAAATATTCTACAAGGATGTTAATGCAAAACAGCAGTCCCTTGTCCTGCAATTCACCACCTGCTCCACCTAAAATTCCTTATCCTCAGAGGCAACCACTTTCAACTATATGAGCTGTGTTTTCTGATTTTCATTTCCATATTACTAAATAATCTGTTTCTACTGAAATTTCAGAATTTTTAATTGTTAGATATTATCAATGCACTTTCTGTTATTGAAAGTAACAATTTAACTGCCTTTCTCCTCTTTATACAGATACTTCCCTTTCTCCCATCATTTCAATATGCTTACATCATAATTTTTGGTTAAACATTAGTGTTTACATTATTATGACTGTGTAAAAATTATTCTCAGCTGAGCCATCTAGTGTACTGTGATGTATTTCCTTGTATTAATGTTTGTTTCCTCATGAGTTAATAATTAGATCTTCTTATTTCATACTTGTTTAGTGTTTTAGGTACTTATTACTATCCCATCCCCAATTTCTGTAAATTATAAATCTACTCTCTATAAATTCTAATCCATCAAACAATCTGTCAACTTCTTTTATTTTCTTAAATTTCTTCCTTTCCTTTCTGACAGGAATTTAACTTCCATTTTCCTCAGTGTCCCAGCCCGGACAGGGATTTTTTCTAGGCTAGCAGCACAGTTCTTGTTTGAGGATCTTCCTCCACCACATCCCTGGCAATTTTATTAAATCTCACGCCTGTATTTGTGTCTTTTATTTCCAGGATCCCATGTCTTTCTTCTCCTTGGTTTACTTTTCCCATAGAGAACAAATCCAAGGGAGATAACATTTTTGAGGCCTGATATGGCTGAGTATAGAATTCTATGTTGGAAAAAAATCCCTATAATTTTAGGACGTTGTTGGTTCCAATGTCCTCTTGTTTCTGGTGTTGCTGTTCTGAAGCCTGATACCCTTTTGTCTCTTTCTCCTGTTTATGTGACCTTATTTCCCACCTTGGAAAAATTTTAGAATCTTCTCTTTTCCCCAGTGTTCAAAAGTTATATGATGGCTGTCCTGGGTCTTCGTTCTCTCAATGTGCTGAACTATTTCTGTGTTCTTTTACTCTGGAAACCCTGAGAGATATTCTTGAAATATTTCATTGCTGATCAAATTGTTCTCTATTTCCAAAACCCCTTTTATTCAGATATTGGACCTCTTAAACTGTTACTAATTTTTAACCTTTTCTTTTATATTTTTCTAATTTTTGTCTTTTTGTTCTACTTTCTTGAAGATTTTTTCAGCTTTGTCTACCAACCCACCTGTTGATGCTTTTACTTCAACTGTCATGTTTTATAAAATGACATCCTTTATAAAGGATATATCATTAATATCCTTAGAGAGATAAAGAAAGACATTATGTAGATGAAATAAGAACTAGCGACTGTTTAAAGAGAAACATTTAAACAATTAAGGATATTAATGATATATTTTATAACCCTTTCTACTGTTTTCTGCCCTGTCTCTATGCTGTTTGAAATTTTAAAAAGTATTGTTTTGTGGCTCTGGCTGGTTGGCTCAGTGGTAGAGCGTCGGCCCAGCATGTAAAAGGTCCAGGTTTGATTCTGGTCAGGGCACACAGGAAAAGTGACCATCTGTTTCTCCACCATCCTCCCCTTCCCCACCACAGCCATGGCTTAAATGGTTGGAGCAAGTTGGAGCAAGTTGGCCCTGGGCATTGAGGATGGCACCATGGCCTCACCTCAGGTGCTAAAATAGCTCAGTTGTTGAGCAACAGAGCAGCGGCCCCAGATGGGCAGAGCATTGCCCGGTATGGATCCCAGTTGATCTGGTCGAGGCTTATGCGGGAGTCTGTCTCTTTGCCTCTCTGCCTCTCCGCCTCTCCCTTAACAAATAAAAAAATACTGTTTTGTTTTTGTGGGTTTTTTTTTTTATTGTAAGGGCTTTGCTCAGAGATTTGTGATCTAAGGCTACTAATGCCTATTAACTAAAAATGACTGGAAATTTCAGGGTGTACAAGAAATGCTTGTTGCTTGGTGGGCTACCCCATGGAATGATCTGGCTAGGTCTTTTCATTGGTGATACCTTAACAACACCTGTAAGTCTTTTCTCAGGTTTCATTCAGTTTCACCAGAAAAGGACCCTTCAGTCTCTTCCTGAGGAGGAGAAGACTGGCTGCTAAACTTGTTAGAAGCTTAATGCAGGAGGGATTGGGGGGTAGCCTCACCATTTTTATATAAATTTCATTTACTCCTTTCCCCCCTATTTTCAGCACAGTATACCTGCCATTAGCTGTGCTATTTTTTACACATCCAGAATTTCTGTGGCTGTGGCTCATTCACTCTGGGCAGTAGGTCTCTGATGATCTTGTTGAAGGAGAGGGCAGGCACCCAAGAGAGCAGGATGGAGGAGGGAATCTCAGGTTGTTTAAGCAATCTTTCTGTTGTCAGCCCTGCCCAGACCCCTCACTCTCAGAAGGGTCCAAGCATCCAGTATCCCAGCTTTCCTGGGGCTCTGCCAGTGAGAATGAGATTGCTCCTGGGCTTTCACAAGTCATAGCTTAGGTCAGGGGTCCCCAAACTATGGCCCGCAGGCCACATGCGGCCCCCTGAGGCCATTTATCTGGCCCCCACCGCACTTCCGGAAGGGGCACCTCTTTCATTGGTGGTCAGTGAGAGGAGCATAGTTCCCATTGAAATACTGGTCAGTTTGTTGATTTAAATTTACTTGTTCTTTATTTTAAATGTTATATTTGTTCCCGTTTTGTTTTTTTACTTTAAAATAAGATATGTGCAGTGTGCATAGGGATTTGTTCATAGTTTTTTTTTATAGTCCGGCCCTCCAATAGTCTGAGGGACAGTGAACTGGCCCCCTGTGTAAAAAGTTTGGGGACCCCTGGTAGGTTTTACTTCCTCAGCTCTAAGTCAGTTATTTCTTATCTATCTGCTCTATAGATCCACAAAGCTTTTGTCTCTTCTCCACTCCCCCCACCCCCGTTGTGGTTTTGTTCCTTTTATTTGTTTCTCTATCATTTTGTAGGTAGATGGGGGTGGGGTATAAAACTGTAAGTGCAATAAAAGTCCAACCCCTTTTTAAGGATAGCACCTGAAGAGCTCTCCAATCACATCCGTGGTCTGGAACTCCTTCTGGGGAAGCACTGTGGCTCTCTTGCTTACAAAACATGGGACTGCAGGTGAATTTAGGAACCTCAGTTTTCTCATCTTTTAAGAGCAGAAAATAGTGCCTGCCTTGTTGGTTGTAATGAGGATAACTGGGGCGCTAATTGGTCTGTATGTTTAGTTCTTAGTCCTTTGAAGAATATCAGTAAACACCGGCTACATTTTCTATTATAATGACTACTGCAGGCAGCTGGGGGTGGGAGGAATGCTCTCTGGCTTCCTGAGGGAGAAAGTAATGCATAGGGAACTAGAGAAGCCCCCCTCTCCCCATTTTACATGCTTTGGAGATGAATTCTGAATTATAAAAAGTAATAAGATTATTAAGGATAACTAATGCTAAGAACATGTATGCATCATGTTTTACTATGCTTTACATGTTAGCTCAATTAAACTTCATCACAGCCCTCTAAGTAGTACCATTATTATCTTTATTTTAGAAATAAGCAAATAGAGGTGTGGAGATGTTAAATCACCTGGTCAATGTCACAGAACAAAGGTGGGGCAGATTTCACATCAGAACCTCGCCATGCTGAAGTCAGAGCCTCTCCAACTTTAACGTGCTCACGAGGCCTGACCTGTGGTGGCGCAGTGGATAAAGCGTCTACCTGGAAATGCTGAGGTCGCCGGTTTGAAACCCTGGGCTTGCCTGGTCAAGGCACATATGGGAGTTGATGCTTCCAGCTCCTCCCCCCTGTCTCTCCTCTCTCTCTGTCTCTCTCTCTCTCCTCTCTAAAATGAATAAATAAAAATAAAAACAAACAAACAAATGTGCTCACGAACCACCCGGGGGTCTGGTGAGAGGGCAGCTTCGGGTTCAGAAGGCTTGTCCTAGGGCTGCGGGTTTGCTTCTCTACCGTGCTCCCAGGTGACCTTGCTGCTGCTGGCCCAGGGACTGCACTTTGAACAGGGAGGCTCCGGAGTTCGGTCTCCCTATGGCAGCGCCATCACATGGCACCCGACTCATTCACTGTCTTCTCTTCCCCATGTGCGGGGTGGGACCACCAGTCCGCACTTCTCCCACCATGCATCCTTCCACGAGTCCCTGTGTGTCTCCTTTCTACTGCAAGACACTTGCTGCTGCTTTCCACCACCTCTGAAGTCATCCGAGGGTAGCTGCTCAGAGACCCCTGCTCCCCTATTTTTTCTCAGCATTTGGCACCTGGTGTTCTGAAACACAGGGCCCTCTAGGAGCAGAGAGGCACTAAGTTCCTCCATAACTAGCGGTCAGCAGAGTCCGGCTATGTATCCTGTGCAAACAAGAAGAAGCCCTTCTCCCACTCACAGTCACCTGGACCCCAAGCAGAAGCACTGGATGTCACAGATTCCTTGTGAAAACAGCTCTGCCCACTGCTGCTGCCCGCAGACTTACGGAACTAGGGAATACAGGCCTTGGCCCTCCTGTATCCCTTTTCCCACACTAGCCTCCTGCTCCCAGCTCTTCTAGCATTTACCAACCTGAAAGCAAGTCGACTCGGGCCAGCCTCCAGCTTGTGGAAGGGGTAGTGGTCCATTAACTTGCCAGACATACCTAGCTATGTGTGAATCTCAGTAGAGAGTCTAACCTTTAGAGCCACGCTCTGGCTCTGCGCATGACACAAGGCACAGCAGAGGAGATTCTGGAGAGGCAGCTCAAAGACTCAGATAGGAAAAACACTGAATAAGTCTGGGGTCTGAAGTTGGAGGCTCACCTCTGTCCTTACACAGCTGTGTGACCTTGGGTTTTTCAGTAACCCTCTCTGACTGTCTCCAAACTATAATATAAGGAAGAAGGAAGGATCTTCTCTTTATCTTTTAGTTCTGTTTCACCTCCTGTCATCTACTTAGATCCCTTAGTGGTCTTGGATAAGTTTATAGAAATTATTTGTATTTACCAACCATGTGTACTACCAATTAGAACTCAGGGGAGTGTTCAGGAGAGAGAACTCAAAATGTGAAATCAAATGACTTAAGTTCTGCACTTTACCAGTTATGTGGTCTTAGCCAATTCACTCTTCCTTTCTAGTTCTGTTTTCTCACTGTGAAGTGAAGGTGCGGGACCCAGTGAACTCACAATACTGGGCAGAAGCTTCAGACTCGAGGCTCTTGGGCTGCATTCATTCCACAGTCATTTTTTTTTTTTTTATATCTATACAGCCTTTTAGAAACTTTGGACCATGT
Organism: Saccopteryx bilineata; assembly: GCF_036850765.1. Classification (NCBI taxonomy): domain Eukaryota; kingdom Metazoa; phylum Chordata; class Mammalia; order Chiroptera; family Emballonuridae; genus Saccopteryx; species Saccopteryx bilineata. Next base: position 341,360,099 of record NC_089490.1, on the reverse strand, counting down.
TCTAGCCTTTAAAAATTAGGAGATTTTACATAGAAATATGGTTTCCTGGCTTTTTTTTAAAAGATGGAAAAATCAGAACACGGGTCACACGTTCTTGGAGAGCCACCACTGGCCTGAACTTTACCGTGACTGCCCTCTGAAAGGGGCATCTCCCTCCGCGTCTTCTCCGTCCCCACCAGGCCCATATTACCCGTCTTGACCGTGTGCCGAAGTCCTGTAAGTACAGGCAGTGCCCAGACTGGAAGCGAGACAGGTTCTGTAGGTTTGAAAATGTTGAAGTATTTATATGCCCAGAAAGGTCAAAACAAATACTTCGTTAAGACAAATATTGTCTAAGTTGTATTTAATAGGTAAATGTACCCATTCCCACTAACGTACCGATTCAACTTAAGAACAGACCTATAGAACCTATGCTGTTCGGAACCTAGGGACTGCCTATAGATAAGTTCGTGATCCCTGGATATAAGTTATATTGACTAGTTGGGCAATATCCAGTTCGTTCTTATCCTTTCTAAGTTGCAGTATCCAAATTATAGATCGGGGATGATAAATGCTCATGTTATCTCATTGACTATGTGAATGAGACAAAGAAGGGATCAGCAGACGTCTCTGTAAAAGACCAGAGAGGGGCATTTTAAGCTTTTCAGGCCACTTAAGATGTCTGTGGCATATTTTTCTTGTACTCATTTTATTGTTGTTGTTGTTGTTTCAAACACTCTCTTAAAAATGTATACGTTCTTAGTTCTCAGGCTGTTCAAAGTCAGGCCCCGTATGGATTGGGCCTGTAGGCTCTAGTTTGCCAACCCCTGAAACAGAGCATGAGAAGTCCTTACAGCAACGCTTGGCCGACAGTGAGTGTCAGCTTTGCTGTCCCAGGCCTCTCTGTCTCTGACTCTGGGACATGTGTGGACATCACGGTGCCCATCAGAACTCCCTGTGGCTGCTTTGATTCTCTTCTGACAACACACAGGCAGACAGCATTTGTCTGTGGAGACACATCTTTCTACATAGAAAGCTGCATGGTAATAAAGAGCTCCAAAACAGCAGGACAAATACAGCGCAACTGTGTCATCACTGTGAAATCAAAGCCATTGTTTAAGCCATTTGTTCAACCACATCCCATTCCAGTTCTTCTGTCTGAAAAGTTACCAAACAATCACAGCTGGACAGAGGGCCGGAGGTCCTCCTCTACCGTCTGATTCCAGCGCCTCTGTTCTCACAGCCTTCCTCCTTTGTTTTGGTCCCTTTAACTCCCCTCCCTATTACCCCCCGCCCCCAAAACTCCTTGTGCTGTATTATTTATTATAACTTGCATGTCAGGGATGCAGTTTGCGATGAAAGGCATTTGACAAAATAAAATTGCATTTTGCTGGATGACTCTTTTGCATGTGGCTGGGCATAATTATAAAAGAGAGACATGATATTGTCTTCTCATTGAAAGAACGTGATGGCTGAATCTGAAGACTGTCAGTTATTGTCTGTGGTGTTCAAGGAACCCAAGGAGAGCAGGCATTTAAATGAAAGAACCAAGGAGCACTTCAAGGGGTTGTCCTAAAGATACATTTACTTCTTTCTTTTACTGGTTCTTCACCAAGAAATGGAACCAAATCATATGGGGCTGGAGGAGGGGCATAAACCAAGCTCCTAGAATGACATTGGCCCAAATCTCCTTGATCTGGGCTCCGTGCATCACGTTTGTGGGGACTTACCACTTTTCCCTTCATTTAGCAAACACTGCTTATGTCCCTATTGCGTGCCAAACCATGTGCCAGGTGCTAGAAATAGAGGGATGAATATATCAAGGGCTCTGAACTCTAAGAATTTATGGTCCAATGAGGGAGACATAGGTGTTAAACACATAATCCCAAAACAAAGTATTAATTAGTGCTATTACAGCAAGAGACAAAAGTTAGTAAGAACTTCCTGCATGCCAGGTATTGTTTTTAAGATTTTGTATATGATAAATTTATTTAATCCTCTCAACAATCCAGAGGGTTATATGTCATTATATATTTCCACTTCACAGAAGGAGAAACTGAGGCCAGGGACTACATACTCCTTAATCCTTTACGGCCACGTAGTTTGTGAGTGGTAGTCTGGCCAGATTGAAACCCAAAGAGCCTGAGTTCAGGGCCACAGCCCGTGAAAGGCACTACAAAGCCTCTAATAAAAGGGCTTGGACTGAACGGACCTGTGGTGGTGCAGTGGATAGAGGATCGACCTGGAATACTGAGGTCACCAGTTCAAAACCCTGCGCTTGCCTGGTCAAGGCACATATGAGAAGCAACTACTATGATAATTCCCACTCCTCCTCCCATTTCTGTCTCTTTCTCTACTGTTTAAAATCAATAAAATAATATCTAAATAAATAAATCTTTCAACACCCCCCCCCAGCATTATCAGTAATTGCTTATTCAGTATTAGTCTTTACTGCAATTCTGAGAACTTCCAAGAGTGCGTGCCTGTCTTATTGACTACACTTTGAGACAAATGAACAAACAGTCAAGATTCAACAGTAGGATGAGGATTAAGCTAATTCTATATTCACTATGGACAAGTGGTAATGCTCAGTTTTATTTTATACCTATAGTAATATTTTAAAATTCTCATTTTATACTGCTTTTTAAAAAAATAAATAAGACATGCCCATAGAATTTTTATAAGGTTTTAAAAGCACAGTATTGTCAAAACTAATATTTATTAGTAACATTCTATACATATAATCTAGAGCAATTACTGTGTGTGCAGAATTATAAGCACAATGCTATACTTTATCCAAATTAGCTATTAATTAGATAACATAATAAAGCAGTACATAGTTACTGCAAAGTCATGGCTGACAAGAAATGATTTTCTTGTTTTTTCATGTAGAAGAAAACCATGCCGATGGCTAATGTAGGGTATTCCAAAGGTTAGGCTTTCTTAGGGGGGGTTGGCGGAACTGTCTAAAGAAAAGACATGTTTTGACTTTGGTAGTCAGATCAGGAAAGATGTCTAAGGCTGGGGCTAAGAAGAAAAAGATGGGATCCCTTTACCAAGGACTTTGGGGTAGGGCTCTAGGGAATTTGGCAATTTTGATGATTTCCTTTTAAGATATCTTTTCAAGTATCAAATAGAAAACAGCATCTGTCTGATAGTGTTACTCTTATAGATACTGAAAGCATAGAGGCAAGGCATGGGGTGGGGTAAGTCAAAAGGGAAATCTTTTCATCAATCCTGTTTTTCTAACATCTCTGAATCTGTGACTCTTTCCTGGTAATCTGTGACCACCAATAAAATTTTTTGATTAGAAAATTATAATAGAGGAATGACTCAGATATTTAAGTGAGGGTATTTGACTTTCCCCTAAAATAATTTTCCAATATTGGGTCACTGACAGCTTTTTACCTACAACCACACATAAAAATGCATTATATGATTTCGGTGCGCATAGTGTCAGCCGTGGAGAGTTGAAATACACCAGCACTGTTCAGTGGGTACTCCCCTCATAAACGAAGGACAAAATTGCCAATGCTTGTTCTGCAAGTGTCCCTTCTCTGGATAACAGTGAGCTTCAAGTTGTTAAACATATCCAAGAAGGAAGGAAAGAGGCGAGCTTTGAGTGAGCCTGACCTGAGTTCCACTTCTGGTTCTTCTACTCGGCTGTGTGTCTCTGAGCAGGTGATGAGGCTGGCATAGACCAGTATTCCCTTCCTTCTCAGAGTATGTTTCCACATCTAAGAGCAGAACAGAACTGGCAGAAATAGCTACATGTTCCTTCAGAGGTAAAACAACACAAGCTGTGACTTGCCTGATCCTAGAATTGGAAAGAAGTTTATGGATGGAAATAGCATATGACCTGGCCCTGCCCTGAGCCTGAAACAATATGAAACATGAGAATCGCTCTTTTTTTATTTTACAAATATTTATTGTGTGTTTATAATGTTCCAGCCACTGTGTTGAGCACGGAGGGAACTGTGGAGAGCAAATGCAGACATGGTCCCTTTGGAGTGGTTTACAGTATATCAGATTCTCCTATATACACTGCCTGAGTGATGTGAAATCGGCATCGTTGAAGATTCCATAGGAAGGAATTGAAGCCAAGAGCCAGGAAATCTGAGTTTAATACAAAGAGAGTCAAGAGTTATACTCAGGCCGCCTGGCTCTATAGCGAGTACTCCTTGCATTGAACCAGTCAGTGGCCTTCAGAGTTTTGTACCAACGATAAGCAAGACAGATGTCTGTTTAATGTTGGGCAGTTGACAAAGCCCTAAAGCCCTTTTGCTCACTTGATTTCACTTGCTGTATACCATTTGGGTATTAGGTATTTTTATTAATATTATCTGTACATTTCATTGATGAAATTGACCCAGAGAGGTATAGTGGCCCATCTGAGATTACCCAGCTAATTAGTGGTTGAGCCTAAACTAGCTTCCAAAACTTCTGATGCCAAGTTCCATCTGCCATATGTTGACTCCCTGTTTAAATATTTCTAAATTCAGAATTCTTGAGCCATAATTTTACTATTTTATTATTCCTTAGCCTGTGTAAATTATAATTAATTGCCTGCTAACAGGCCATTCTGTGGCAAAGCCTCAATAATCAGTAAGCTGAGCTCTGTAGGCTTGCAAAGTTATTTACAGTTAACTCCAAGGGCTGCTATTTCTCACTATATGCGCTACAGCAACCTGTTTTCTCATCTATGCAAGCTGGCTACTCTGCTACATTTTTTCTTATTCTCCCATCAGCAAAAATAGAGGAACCAGCTTCTAGCATATGGAAGCATTTCTACACGGCTAGATTTTTTGATGAGGGCTTGGAGGGATGGTAGAGGCATGATTTGCAACTATGTGTCAGAAGAAATACTGATTTTTGAGTGAGGCTGATTGGATCAAGTTCCATGTGGCTAAAGTTGTCTCCAGAAAATAATTTTCCCCTCCACTTTACCCCCACTTCATCATTTGTGAAAATAAGTCCATTCTAAGTCTGCTTAACATTTATGAGGGCTAAAAATCCAGAAATACCAGGTTTTTTTCCTTATGCAAATGCCGATGCTATCTGGTGGGCTCAGGTTTCTTTCTGCTCGTGCTCCTAACCAGGGCACAAACAGGGTCCAAGAGCTTTCTTCAGGTTCAGCAGCTCCATGTGTGACCATTTTTTAAAGGAAATTAAATTAATAAACACACTTACTAATTTAATACTCTCTGAATAGATGGTCCCTTTAAACATAGAATGTCCAACATGATACATTTATGAGTAAACCTATACAAAATGTATTATTCTATTTCCAAACTAACAAAGGGCTTCTAAAACTGCAAAGGGCATGACAATATGTTATTATCCCTGTTGTACAGAACGCATACTTTTAATGTCCTAAGAAATACCAATTTTTCTCCCTCAAACAATGTTTTTCCCTTTATTTGGATTGAAAACTTCTGACACTGGTTTAATGCATCAGATGAACACTTCTGAACTGCACGGGTACTTCTTTACCTAACTTGCTATTTGGAAATGTAATTGGATGTAAAGAAACCAGAGATGCCATCTGCACAACTTGGAAGGACTGTGGATTATTCTTAATCAGAGGGTTTGACTCTGTGTACCCTGTACCGTCCGTAAAAAGTAACTAAATTTTTTGCTATACTACTGGTTTTCAAAGAACCGCACAGACATTCCCTCATTTGTCCCTCACGGTATCCCTCGGATGTGTGCTATCCACAATGATTAGCCTTGATTACAGATGCAAAAGCCGAGGACTAGGAAGACCAGGGACTTTTTTTTAGGTTACACAAAGTGGCAGTGACCTGAAGTCAGTTCTGTCTGAATCTTCAGCATGTTTGCCAGCCCCTCACTGGAGGAATGTGGGGATCCAGGGAGCTTTTCCTGGGCTTGCACGAAAGAGCACCAGACCAGAAGCCAAGGAGAGGGAGGTTTGCTCTGAACTGGCTTTTGCGCCAGCCAGGCACTGCGAACCTGGAAATTTATAGAACAAGGGGCTGGTCTGGGTGCCTTACATAAGGTGTCCCCTTTCTTCCCTTCCAGGTCCCCATGCTGTTAAGGCTTTACAAAAGGTCTTTTGTTTTGATTTTAAAATTTTATTTACTGCTTTTAAAGTATGTCATAGAAATCAAATTCATAAATACTTAAAGATTATAACACTATTTCTTAAAGCATTCTGAAGGAGGTGGGGGATTAAATTTTTACTTAAATTTGACAGCACCAGTGAAATGTTCTGGTTTATGTCTTATTCCCCAATAAGACTTAACTCTTTGTGGCACGTTCATGGATCTGGCATGGCTGTCCACCCCTCCCTACCCCCCCCCCCCACATCCCCTTGTTCTGCCTTGTGGACCAGTGCACTCTCTGATGCCTGGGAAACTACTCGACCAAGAGCTACAGTTTCACTTTACTATTATTATATTCCTATTTCATTCTACCTAATACATTAAGCTACAAGGTAAACATTAATTTAAAGAAGTATTAATAATTGATGTTTCTCATAATAAAGTAACTCTTTATGGTGACATATTGAATCAGCATTACAACTTGCACAGGTTGTACTTGGAGAATGACTAAGGCAGATCAATTAAAAACAGGTCCACCTTCTAGCAAGATGTGAAGAGTTGCCAGTGTGAAGGACACTAAACACCGTATAAGGACATACTTGATTTTCCAGTTCTGATTTCCTATCATTTTACTTTTTTATCAGTAAAGGCAAATCTTTCAGTATACAATGGGATATGAGTCTACCTTTACACCATTGTAGGTTTTTCATATACATATAGGGGTGGGCAAAGTAGGTTAACAATAATAATAAATAGCCTGACCAGGTGGTGGCACAGTGGATAGAGCATCAGACTGAGATGCAGAGGACCCAGGTTCGAAAAATTGAGGTCACCCGGTTGAGCGCAGGCTCATCCAGCTTAAGCGTGGATTCACCAGCTTGAGGATAGGGTTGCTGGCTTGAGTGTGGGATCATAGACATGACCTCATCGTTGCTGGCTTGAAACCCAAGGTCACTGGCTTGAGCCCAAGGTTACTGGCTTGAGCAAGGTGTCATTTGCTCTGCTGTAGTCCTTCTGGTCAAGGCACATATGAGAAAGCAATCAATGAACAACTAAGGAGACTAAGGAGCCGCAACAAAGAATTGATGCTTCTCATCTCTCTCCCTTCCTGTCCGTCTGTCCCTATCTATCTATTCTCTCTCTCTCTCTCTCTCTCTCTGTCACAAAAAACCCAATAATAATAAATAAAACAATAATAAATAAATAATAATACAAGGATAAACTCTGTGATTTGTGTACTCACAACTGTAAACCTACTCATGTCTCACCCTGTGTAAGTTCACCAATTTGAAGAAAATAAATCCTTTCTTCTGATTTTGGCTTGGAGAAATTAGGTCCCTTTGATGCCCTTTGGCATCACACACAGTCCTCTGCATTATATTGTGTGATGCTAATGACATATTGCAAATTGTGTCATTTCTAAAGCTCCCATGTGACCACAGTGTCCACCATGTACGAAGTACTGCACTAGTCGCAGTGAACATGCAAGCTGACTTTGATCCCCATTGTATAGGCAAGAAAACCAAGGTGGAAAGCCACACCCCTGGGAACTGGCAAAGCAAAGAGGTCACTGTCGTCTGCTGTGCTCCACGCCTGTGTTCTTTCCACACCACTGAGCTGCTGCTCAGGGGCCCTGATTTCTTCCTCTGTGCAGAACTTACTGGGATCAGAGCTCCAAGGGAAAAAAAAAACCATTGCCTCAAAATGACAGGAGAAAATTGAGTTGGTCAGATGTGACCCAGAGCAAAGATCTAATTCAGAATCATTTAGTTTCATATCTGCCACCTGAGACCACAGCCGTGCTCCTCCGGCGGCCAGGCCTGAGGGAAGAGCTCCACATGCACAGACTCATGCCCCGAGACTCACTTTTCAGGACCAGCAGACAGGGGGGGCTGCTGCCAACTGCCTTCCCAGGTACTAATATTTAAAATCACACCTGATACATGACAGTACAAATGCCCACGCCTACTTACTCAACATTCCTGTTCTGAGGTTTTCGCAGATCGCTGCTTGCTGTCCTACCCCATGCCTGCATCTCCAGAACTACTGGGCACGTCTCAAGAGCAAAAGATCAGTTTGCTCTAATGATGCAAGAGGGAGAAAGGGCCTCTTGAAGCCCTAGCTACCTGCTAAAATTCATGGGACTCATCCTTTGCCACCACTCACACTCTATTTTTATATTAAACCAAACTAAAAAATGCTAAAAGTGAGCATCTGATCTCCGAATGACATTGTGCTCCTAGAGGTAATAAAGGGAAGAAATCAGACGGGAAACTAACAGTAGACTGACTATTTAAGACTTAAATTTCTGCCCATTAAAAAAATAAAAAGCAAATAACACCGAGGGAATAATTTTTAATAGAAGTGACAAAGGCCTAATATCTTTAATAGATATAGATCTTTTATGAAGATGAGAAAAAAGTCAGGAGAAAAATGGACAAGGGGCACGAATGGATAATTCATAGCAGACTACAGACAGATGGTTAATAAACATGAAAAAGTTTCATCTCAGTGATAATCAAAGAAATGTAAATTAAAGCAATATTAAAGCACTAGTTTTGGTATATCAATACGTCAAAGGTAAAAAAGAAAAATAATTCCCAATTTTGTAAGCGTGTGGGAAATGTTCTCAGTTTCTTCCATTTGATGCATGCATACTTGCTCTCATTATGGTTCCACTTTGCATTTCTTTGACTATAAAAAGTTTCTCAAATGTCAACGTTCTTTGACTCATTAATTCAAATTCTAGCAAGCTGAAATAAGGAAATAATCAAAGATGGGAATATGAATTATGTTTGTTTATCACAGCATTATCTACATAGAGAAAAAATTGGAGTGAAGGGATACCTAGTGCTCAGGAAAGAGGACTGGTTAAATATTATGGTTCATATATTACTATGCAGGCACAAAAATTTTATAATAAAAACAGTTGGAATGACATTAGAAAATGCTCACAACATATATAATATGTATATATATATGTGCACACATGTACATATGCACATATACACAATATAATTCAACCACTAAAATGGATCATATATATGCACACACAAAAGTGAAAGGAATTCGTATGTGTGCAAGACTGGTCATTTCTGGGTGGAGGAAATAAGGTATCATGAGTGTTTCAGTTTTCCTTTTAGTTTAACTATAACTTTCTATAAGGAGCCTGTATTGCTTTTATAATCAGAAAAAAAAAAACCTCAAAAAGTGTTTTTAACATATCAGACAAGAAAACTTGTAGGCAGCCTGTGTGCCCTCTCAAGAAAGTCTAAACACAGACTCCAGTCCCCAAGAGTCCACATGGGCTCATCACAAAGCAGCGGCTAGATAGTGGGGGCAGGGTATAACCCTCCAGAACTAAGCCTTACCATAGCTGAACTTCAGATAAGCCAGTCAGTGTAGGCCTCCTTTTTGTCATTAGACCAGAGAAGTAGCAACTGAAAATGCATCTTTTTTTACTTGCTTATGTCTGACTGGTGGTGGTGCAGTGGATAGAACATTGACATGGGATGCTGAGGTCCCAGGTTCAAAACCCTAAGGTCACCAGCTTGAGCATGGGTTGAGCACGGGCTTTCTAGCTTGAGTACTGGGTCGCTGTCTCGGTGTGGGATCATCGACATGATCCTATGGTCACTGGCTTAAGCCCAGAGGTTGCTAGTTTGAGCCCAAGGTCACTGGTTTGAGCAGGGGGTCACTGGCTTGGCTTGAGACTCCAGTCAAGGCATGTATGAGAAACAATCAATGAACAACTAAAGTGCTGCAACTATGAGTTGATGCTTCTCATCTCTCTCCCTTCCTCTTTCTCTCTAAAAAGAAGTAAATGAGTAAATAGTTAAATAAAGGTAGGGTACAAGGCCTGTGAGACATTTGCTGCCACAAAAATGAAATGTTGGTAGTTACTCTTCGACTTGAAGAGTAGAAACATGCTATACTGAAAAAGCCCCATGACTTAATATAAATTCTTTTCAAGAAACATACATCATGGGAAATTTAGAAAACACAGAAAAGTAGACAGAAGAAAGAAAATTATAATTCTACTTGTGAAGATGACCACAATTCAAGTCTTGTTGCATTTCTACCCTTAAGTATAGTATTTTTATTGTTATTGAATTTCTTTACTCTTGTTTTTCTCCTCATAACTGTTCCCTAAAAATATAATTTTTAATTTAACTGGTTGCCCTTTTCTGCTTGTATTGGAAGAAAGAGCATCATAATTGAAGAGTATTGTACTTCACTGAACACATGCTTGAGAGAGGGGGAGGGAGAGATATGGCATCCCTGCCCAAGATGGAAGAAGATGACCATTCTAGATGTTCACAGAGGAACTCACAGGACTAAACTGACAAGCAAACACTATTGCAAGTACATTTAAAAATACATGATGGTAGTATTGCATTCCCTAACTCTGATTAGTGTGTGTGTGTGTGTATATATATATACACACACACACACACACCCAATATGGTATATATATACATATATCTCATATATATATCATATATATGATATTAATAAATTTTTACTAAAATGCAGTTAACATACAATATCATATTAGTTGCAGGTGTATAACATAGTATTTCACATATATATGACTAACAAAGTAACCACCATAAATCTAATAACCATCTGTCACCATACAAAATTATTATAATATTATTGACTATATTCCATATGTTATACATTACATCTCCATGACTTATTTATTTTATAACTAGAAATTTGTACCTTTTATTTTCATTTAACTTTTCACCTTTCCTCCACCCCCTTTTCCCACTGGCAACTTCAGTTTGTTCTCAATAACTATGGTGCAGGATAAATTGGACAAATACATGCAAAAAACTGAAACTGTACCAGTTTATTACACCACACACAAAAATAAACTCAAAATGAGTTAACAATTTAAATGTAAGACCAGAAACCATTTAAACTCCTAGAAGAAAGCATAGGAATTAAGCAAACTCTTTGATACTGGTCTTCAAAATATATTTTTGGATATGTCTCCCTAGGTAAGGGCAACAAAGCAAAAATAAACAAATGGGAATACATCAAACTAAAAAGCTTTTGCACAGCAAAGGAAACCATCAACAAAATGAAAAGGAAGAAAATGTCCTAAAATTGACAGTGGTGATAGTACCATACCTCTTTGAAAATGCTAAAATTCTTTGAATTGTGCAATTTAAATGAAGTATCAAGTATGTTAATTATATCTCAATAAGGTTGTTATTTAAAAAAAATGAAAAGGTGCCTGACCGGTGGTGGTACAGTGGATAGAGTATTGACCTGGCATGCTGTTGTCCCCAGTTTGAAACCCTGAGGTTACTGGGTTGAGTGCAGGGTCACTGGCTTGAGCACAGGATCATCAACATGATCCCAAGGTCACTAGCTTGAGCCTAAAGGTCACTGGCTTGAGCCTAAAGGTTGCTGGCTTAAGCAGGGTATCGTCAACATGATCCCAACATAACTGGCTTGAGCTGAAAGGTCATTGGCTTGGGCCCAATGTTGCTGGCTTAATCCCAATGTCACTGGCTGCAAGGGATCACTGACTCAGCTTGGGCCCCCTGGTCAAGGCATGTACTAGAATCAATCAATGAACAACTAAAGCGAAACAACTACAAGTTGATGTTTCTCACTCTCCTTCTCTCTTTCACTCACTTCCAGTCTCTCTCTCTTTAAAATAAATAAAAAAAAGAAAATGAAAAAGCAACCTACTGAATGAAGAGGATATTTGCAAATGATATATCTGATAAGGGGTTAATTTTCAAAATATATAAAGAACTCATACATTTCAACATCAAACAAACAACAACAACAAAAAAACATACCCCACAATCTGATTAAAAAATGGGCAGAGGACCTGAATCGACATTTTTCCAAAAAAGACATACAGATGGCCAACAGACACGTGAAAAGATGCTCAACTCAAAGTCATCAGGAAATGCAAATTAAAACCACAATGAGGTATCACCTCACACCTGTCAATGGTTATGATCAACAAACAACAGTGCTGGTGAGGATGTGGAAAAAAGAGACCTTTGAACACTGCTAGTGGGAGTGCAAACTGGTATAGCCACTACAAGAAACAGTATGGACCGTCCTCAAAAAATTAAAAATAGAACTACCATATGACTAAGTAATTCCACTTGTGGGTATCTATCCAAAGAAAGCAAAAACACTAATTTGGAAAAATACACTCATCCCTATGTTCATTGCAGCATTATTTATAATAACCAAGATATATAAACAACATAAGTTTCCCCTGATAGATGAGAAGGTAAAGAAGATGTGGTACATATATATAATAAAATATGACTCAGCCATAAAAAAGAATAAAATTTTGCCATTTGTGGCAGCATAGATGAGGATATTATGCTAAGAGAAATGAGTTAGAGAGGATAGATAATATGTGATTTCACTTATATATGGAATCTAAATAAACAAAAAGTACAAAGAAACAAAACAAAACAGAAAAAGCCCTGGCCAGTTAGCTCAGTTGGTTAGAGTGTTATCCCAAACCACCAAGGTTGTGAGTTTGATCCTCAGCCAGGGCACATGAGAAGCGACCATCTATTTCTCTCTCCCTTCCTCTCCCCCTTCTTTCCATCTACCCATCCCCAGAGGCTTGATTGATTTGAGTGTCGGTCAGGGCACTGAGGATAGCTTGGTTGGTCTGAACACCTCAGCTTCAGGTGCTAAAAATAGCTTGGTTGATTTGAGCATTGGCCTAAGATGGAATTTGTGGTGGATCACCTTCGGGACGCATGTGGGATTCTGTCTCACTATCTACCTTCCTCTCACTTAAGAAAAATTAAAATTAAAATTAAAAAAAGACTTGGAACATTTATTATTTTTCTTTTGGAAACTGAGGCTTCAGTTTCAGTATGTTCATGAACTCATATTCAGGCCTAAAATGAGGCAGGGAATCTAAATAATAGTTTGAGGTTCTGAAAGCATTTTATTTTATCCATTTCTACATCAATAAAAATAAGAATGAGGCCAGTCATTTTTAAATTTTATTTTATTTAATATATATATATATATATAGCCAGAAAGAGAGGGCTAGAGAGAGAGAGACAGACAGACAGGAATGGAGAGATGAAAAGTATCAATTTGTAGTTGAGTCACTTTAGTTGTTCATTGATTGTTTTTCATACATGCCTTGACTGGGGGCTCTAGCTGAGCCAGTGACCTCTTGCTCAAGCTAGCAACCTTGGGCTCAAGCCAGCAACCTTGGGCTTTAAGCCAGTGACCATGGCATTCAAGCTGGTGACCCTGTCTGTGCTTAAGCTGGTGAGCCTGCGCTGAAGCCAGTGACCTCAATTTTTCGAACCTGGGACCTCAGCATCCCAGGTCGACATTCTATCCACTATGCCACCATTGGCCAGACCCAGGCCAATTATTTTTAAGAGGTTTATGGTTCTTGCTCATACCATCAAATACTTTATAAGATTTCCTTGGGTCTCTAACTGCCATGTGTCATAATCATAGCCAGCCTGGCTGTCTCAGCTAAAGATGTTTCACCTCCAAATATCATTGCTGTCTGGCAAGAAGGTTCCTTTACTGAAATAAGCAGTTGAAGACGGTGTTTGCAACACAGTCAAAGCCTTGAGAAATTTCTAATACTTAAGTAAAATCCAGATAATCTATTCATACCTTCATCCCTCACTTTAGAAAACAATTTGAGTGAATGAGTAAATGACAGGACACAAGCCCTGAGACAACCCTTTCTTGTGGAGAAAACAGGGTCCAAGTATCAGAGAAGTTATATTAAAAACAGATTTAGGTTTTGATGATTGTTCTTTGATCTTTTTTAAATTATAGATTTCAAGTATTAAATGCTAATATAATAACTGATACCTAAATTTACTAAGTGCCTCAAGCTCTGTGTAAAAGACATCACAACAATAAATTCTCCAAAGTCCTTGGTTATTACCCCCATTTTACAGATGGTGAAACTGCTGTATAGCGGAAAAGACTGAATTTGAATGTAAAGTGTTATTTTTTGGGTTTGTTTTTGGCAGTGTATATCTTAATATAGTCCTTTAATCATGTCTATCGTAGGGTTACAAAGGGATCATTTTGGTCTTTGATAATAATCAGTTGAGACTTATTATTTTTTTATACAACTATTTCCATAAGTGTTTTGAGCAGTCAGAAACTGTTAAAATGTGTTGTTTTCCTTATCCACTCTTGTAATGACAACAGCTAACATGTATCCACTCTGACAGGTGCTGTCTTCAGTGTTTGGCACACCGAGTGCTGCAGTTGACTCTCACCACTAGCCCACTGAGAGAAACAAAAAACAGCCAAACTAACAAAATCATTGTTAAAGGAGGAAACTGAAGCACAGGCATGTTTCGTGGCCTAAGACACACATCTAGAAGAGATGTAACCAAAATTTGCATCCCCATCAGTGCAGGTCTCCATTTCATTCTCTGAACTATCATTTCCACAAATCATTAAGACCTTCTTTTTACAGAATCACGGATTTTAGAGCAGGAAGACATTATAAGGAGCTCCTTACAACAGAAGATACGGACAAAGGAATAGGAAGCCCAGAAAGGCCAGTAACTGCTCCTGGGTCACATAGCAGAGGAGGGGCAAAGCCAAGGAGATGAGGTGGATCACTCACTTTCTCTCACATTTGGGGTGGCTCTTAATTCGTCTCCTGAAGCATGATTTTATGATCCAATTTCCTAGGGGTCACCCCACCTGTGACCTGGACTCAGTGCTCAGAATCCCTAGGTTGGAGCATACGAAAGGAAAAATAAAATATGTATGTCTACTTCAGAGTGCCTGTCTAGTGCAGTCCTGAGCTGCTAATAATTGAATTCTCACAACCACTTTGGGAACTCTGCATTGCCCACATCACTTCATGCCCACTGGGCATTTCTCTAGGTGGAAAAGTACAGCAATAAAAGCATCTTGACCTTTCCACCGAGCCCCCTTGGCTGTGCCTAGGGTCATCTCTGTCTCCCTTAGAACTTGCTAGAATTGGCTGGAGAACTGTCCTTGACTCAAATAACTGAAAAATACACTTAACACTGCATTGATTTTCCATATAATTTTATAAGCACAAACATTCTCTTTCATTTCCTGACAAGCAACTATATTCCCCAAAGTGTCTAATAAAAATCAGTAATTTGCACATTACTATCTTTGTCAGTGTCTGTTGTTTTAAGTTAATCACCACGGCCAAGGTCTTTCTCCTGCTGCCTCTACCCTCTTCTGCCCCCTCCCCAAACAAGCCACAAAGTTGAGTCAGAATTGGGAGTAGGGAATAGCTATGCAGACCTCCCTGACTCTGTTCAAAGACCTTTATGGAAAAATACATCATTTTCAAGCAATCTTTCGTGGCAAATGGAAGCCAGAGGCAGACGAAACACAACAGAGCTGTCTTCTCAGCTCTTGAGACTGTGTAGCCAGCACAGGTCTCCTCTGCAGCCTCTCAGCTTAGGCTGTGAACTAGGACATCTCCCCCTGCCTACGTGAGTGGTGCAATGAGTAATTCAGACTGACAAATGTCTGGGGCCAAACGGGCACCCTGACCTCCAGTGGCAGGTATTACTCTAAGATTGCATCATTGAGACAAGCAATGACAAGAGTGGAAATGGAAACTGGGAAGGAATCTTTATGTTTCATTCTCGCTCTCCAGCTCCGGAACACCTGGCACAGGTGTTCTTCTTTACATGCCATTCCTGACTTCCAGGACAGACTTTGCTCCCAAACAAACTCGCTTCTCCTTGGAGCAGTGCCTAGCCTGAATGTGGCAGCAAAGAAACAAAGAGGAAGGTTTGGGTTCTCACCCAGAAGTCCAGTCTCCTCACAGTCCTTTAGAAGCACAATTCTCTGGAGATAGGGCACGGGGGTTGCCAAGGGGACCTGAAAGACCGGTTTGTTACAGTTGTGAACAAATCAGCTCCCAGGGCCAAGAGGGGAGATGGTGTCAATCACTCAAAAGCCTCTGTGGCTCAGATTCTGAAGTGGAAAAAAAAAAAAAAGAAAGAAGCAACGAAAAGTATCGCTCAGAGATGTGCAGGCAGAGGGGTTAAGAAATGGGGGCTTTTCGGCAAGAAGTGCTATGTGACAATTCTTTTGTCCTGGACAAAGCCAAGTCCTCTGGGCTGCTTGTGTTAGAAAGTGTGTGCTCTTGCCTAGGATTTAGGTGTTTTCCCCCCTCCTTCTTTCTCTGAGCCCTGGCACTGGGGAATGTGGAATGGCTCAACCTGTTGTAATCAAACATGGGAGTTGCTGCTTGTTGCAAAGATATTGCAGCAGCCTCTTCATTAAGGGTGTTCCTGGATGCTAAAAATTAATTTCCTTGTCTTTGGTTGCCTGCCTGTGCTCTGGGCTGGGGGTGGAGTGGGTACTGGATGGGAGTGTGGGGCATAGGGCAAAGGGAATACGGGGCAGAAGGGGACTGACTGGCTGTGCTCTGAAGCTCCCTAGAGCAGTGGCCAACTGTTCTCATTTGCTCCTATGATCACCTTGGTGTACAATGCTTAGGAGGTATGGAAGGTGCTGCAGGGGACTCCCAGCAAAGGTATTCTCTATGCACAGTTGGGCCTTAGCTTTTAATCCCACCCTCAGACCTTTAGCCTCATCTTCAATCCTTCTTTTGGAATCTCAACTGGTCCTCTGAATCTTAGGATTTCTGATCAGGAGCACATTCAGTGTGGTGGTCCTGTGGGAAATAGGGAAGGCATTCATTTACCCATTTGTTGGTTCCTCCATTTATTCATTCAGTTTGTGCATGCATACATTCGTGAGTTCATTCATGTATTCATTCATTCATTCATTCATTCCTCCTGGTGTTAATTCATTTATGTATTAAATTATCCATTCTCATATGTTCACTTGCATATTTAATAGCATTTATTTATTGACTTGATTCATACATCCACTGACATATTCACTTATTCACATATTAATCCATTCATGCAGTCCATGCACTTGAAAATGTGCCTACATTCAAATTTGCATGATATATGGCATTCACCTTTTCTTACATGTATTTGTTCCTACATCTATCCATCTATCCATTCATTCATTCAATCTTTTCTAAACCCGTTTGTTCATCCCTCCATTTGTGGTAGGCAGCTAGACAGACATCAGCAGAGCAAGGATGATGGGCCACGTACAGAAGGACACCAGGGCTAAAAGCCCTGGGTACCTAGCAACAGGCAAAACTGGGAAAACAAGGACTTCACCCCCAGGGGTGACCTTTCCTCCGCCAGCATATTGTTGGTCATGCAGTTTAGACCCCTGGCCTTTCATATTGATAGTTATATGATTTGGACCCTCCCCTGACCTTTCTTTCCCTGGTATGTCACTAGTCATGTGGTAGACTGCCTTGGAGGAGGAACAAGGAGCCACAGTGTAGCCTCGTGGGACTCCCATGCGGGCCCTTGCACAACCACCACTCCCTTAAGCATTAACCTCTAGGGATAACATCTAGACCTTAGTTGTGTTTTTGCTTCAGGCCCAGAAAAGCAGCAAAACCAGAAAGGAGATGCCAAGGCTGACATCAGGACCAGTCGCTCTGACCAATGACCACCCTGCCTGGCACCGACTAATTAGTGGAGACAGCAACCCTGAAAGGACATACCTAGAAGCTGACGAATATTCTATTAAGACCTTCCCCTAGGACCATCCCTACAATTCCTACCCTAAAAGCCCTTAGAATGGAGGACCCAGCTCACTTTCTCTCAGGAAGACCACATCTTTCCTGTCCCCCTCTCTCCCACCACCCCAAGCTGGTTATCTCTACCTTTCTCTCTTTCCATCATTTTTTGGCCTTTTCGCTAAGATCCAATGTAGTACCTTTCTTTCTCCTGAACTCCAAGGAACCTTCTTTTGCCTGTGTAACTTGTTTCTTAAACTGTTTCTTCTACAGCTCACTTCTTCTACCTCTGTGACTTTCTAAATAAACGTTGGCTCATAATTTGAGTCCTGTCTCTGAGTTCTTTCTTAGTCAGAACTCAAGTACTGAGGTTGCTGAACTGAGGTTGGGTCTGACTCCACTTGTCTAACACCTGGTACCATTTTCACTGTCAACAAGTTCATTCACTTAGTCTTTCCTATATTCATATATTCACAGATATGTGTAGTGTCAAGGCTGGACATGGTCCTTCCCTCTCCCCAGCTGCATGATGCTGTGGTCATGGATCCCTGCCATGGTCATGAGCCATGCAATAGAGGTTAGTGCAACTGTAACTAAGGTTTTACTAAGAACAGTGAAACTGAGTCACTAGATATGTTTCAAGTAGGGACAACACAGAATAGCATATGCCCTTCCCCCACCCCTTGCTTACTCACTTGCTTGCATGCAGACAAAAAGTTTCACTTAAGTAACTGCCTATGGCTTAGCTATTTAAACTGCTACCCTACCCAATGGGGTATGGAGCTTTCACTGACCAGCTGCCATCAGTGTTGCCTTTGTATGTAAGTAATACAGGCTATGTCCACTCCATCTGGTCCTTCTTGTGGTTCCTTTGGGATCTCACAACAACACCAGATTGATTTTCTGGGTCTGGACCTCCTGTGTTACAATATGTTGCCCAATTAATTTATATATTCATTTATCTCTGCACTTATTTATTTAACTCTCTATTCATTTAAAATAAACCCTAAGAGCCTGCCACCTGCTTGGCACTACCGGGGGTGTGAGGTGAAAAAATCAGACATTCCTCCTGGCTTCAGAGAGTCAAGGGGAGAAGACATGGCTGAAGGAACCATAACACAAAGAAGAGAGTAATGGATGCTGAAAGAGAGGGCTGATGAAGGTCAAGAAGAGAGATTGTAGAGGGGTATGAGGGCCTGGGGTGGGGGCAGCTGGGAACACTGGGAAGAGCACTGGATTTGGATTCAAACTTGCTGCCTTGGCCTTGACCCTTGCTCTGCCACTTCTTTTGTGTGTAAACTGGCCCTAGTTTATTAACCTCTCTGAATTTCAGTTTCTTACCTGTATAATACTAAATGAGGTAATTGATGTCAAGTGCCTCACAGATTTAAAAAAAATAATAAAATTAACGTGTTCAGTAAATATTCATTTTCTTCCTCCTTGACCTCTATGTTTCTTTCCCAAACTTTTCTCAGCAAGTGTATTTTGACCTCCACTGGGGGGGAGGGGGGAGTGGGAGAAGCTGAAGAGCTGGTCTGAGCAGCTGAGACAGCCAGAAGTTAATTCTGAGAGGTTTTTCTAGACCTTCCCTAGGGCCCCAGAGAAAGGCTGGGTAAAACTGTCAAATATTCTTTCAAATGTAAAACCTGCCTGGTGAATTGGCCAAAAGAATCTATTAACATAGGATTTACACAGACCTTTTCATTGGGTAGAAGGGAACGGAGGGTTTTATTAAGGACAGAGCTGGGGAGGGCTGTGATTCCTGGGGCTGTGTAGTCTCTGTAGGTCTGTGGTCCCAGGGGGTGGGGAGAGAGCTTACATTTCTCCAGCAACACAGTTTCCTGTCCGGACCTTGTGTAGACGCTGCGTGTACCTTATCCCCCGTGTTTATTACTGTGGCCTCATGAGCCACGTATTATTATAAATGAGGAAACTGCCTGACCTGTGGTGGTGCAGTGGATAAAGCATCGGCCTGGAATTCTGAGGTCGCCGGTTCAAAACCCTGGGCTTGCCTGGTCAAGGCACATATGGGAGTTGAAGCTTTCTGCTCCTCCCTTCTCTCTCTCTCTCTCTCTCTCTCTTCTCTAAAATGAATAAATAAAGTCTTTTAAAAAAATAAATGAGGAAACTAAGAGGTTCAGCAGTTTGCTCAAGGTCACACCATTAATAAGTGATAGAAGCAAAATTTAAACGCAGGTCTATCTGATTCCAAGACCTCTGCTCTTACCCATCTTTTTTTCCCATGAAGATTTCCATCCTCTCTAGACATTTTTAAAGGTCCATCTAAATGGGTAATTAATGGCCTTTTCCCAAATATTTCTCACTATCTTTCTTAACTGATACTTGAAATGTGAACAGAGTTAGGCCAAACCTTCGAAGGAAAAGATGAGAATTTTATTTTATAGTCATGAAAAATACATGTATACATTACACATGTATACAAAACATGTTTTACATGTTTATGTTAAAATGTTTTTAGCGAGAGAGACATATAAACTGGATGCCGTCACAAAGGGCTTCACGGTCTCCCCTTGTGCTCTAAGGTGGGGGGCCCAGGTCTGTGGCTGTCTTGTCAGGACTGGTTTCATAGCCCAGGCTGGGGGAGAAATGAAGAATGTGACATGTTCAGAGCTGCCATTTCAAATATGTGGCCACAGGTATGGAAGGGAGACAAAGCCGTCAGAATCCTGGGCCAGAATGAGGGGAGGCGAGTGGAGGTTTCGCTGTGTTGTCCTTCCCTGCCCATCATTTATTTGTTGGCATCTTAAATCCCAGCACTTCAGAATGTGTTGGAGCTAGGCCCTTACAAAGGTGATTTAGCTAACATGTGTCCGGATTCTATTTGATGGGTACCCTTAGAAGAAGAGGCTATTAGAACTCACAGGGAGACACTAGGGGGCACACCCAGAGAGAACGCCTGTGAAGAGGCAGCAAAACAGGGCCACCTGCAAACCTAGGAGGGAGGCTTCCAGAGAATCCATCCCTGTCAGCGTTTTGGTCTGGCACTCAACCTCCAGAACGGGAGCTGTCTAGTTTGCTACAGCAGCCCTATCCGGCTAGCACAGCCGTGGCATGTCAGCGAGGGACTGGTGGGGATGAGGAACAGTGGCTCTCTACAATGAATAGGGAGCATCAGCATCTTCACAACGGCTGCACCCATTCTGGGGCACACCTTGAATCTGTATGGAGACAGCAGGACATAGACCAGGAGGAAGGCCTTAGGTGGGGAGACCCTGATGACCAGTCAGAAGAGACATTCCCAAGTGTCCAAGGACCCAGTGTTGCACCGTGGGGTGTGTGCTCTGCCTTCCCCAGAGGGTTCCTGAGGGCTCCAGTTTCCCGTGTGAAGGAAAGAGTTCCTGACAAAGGTGGCGTATTTAGGACGCGTCGGGTTTGATTCCCTTGGATGGGACACTAAAGCTATGAGAGTGTTTTATTTATTTATTTTTTCTCAAGACACAAGCTGATGAAAACAGGGAGAACGGGAGAGAAGATAACATTGGCATTTGAGCGGCTGGCAAGCTGGTGACAATAGTCACAAGAAAACCCGAGTCTGAGTCAGTGGATGGCAAAGCTGCTCGTCAGCGGGATTTCACTGCAGAACCTGCACGTGGCTCAGCTGGGGCAGCTCTGCCCACTTCTGGAACAGAGGAGCGGGGAGGAGAGTGCTTAGATTCCCCAGACCCCCACCCTTGCTCCACATGTCCGGGAGACTGGCTTGCCCCAACATGGTAGAAACTGCAGATTGATTTCCTAGAGAGGATGAGGCATAGGTGTTATTCAGTCTCTAGACTAAAAAACACCAGATATGGCTGAGGCAGGAGACCCCAGTCCACCTCCGCTGGTAGCTTCTGATGCAGGGCTATATGAAATATCTGTTGCTGCTGTAATTACCAAACAACACAGATGTATGATCATACAGTTCTGGAGGTCAGAAGTCTGAAATCAGTTTCACGCTGTACAAAAAACAGGGCATAATTAGGCCTGGGCTAAATCAAGGTGTGGGTAGAGCTGCCTTCCTTCTGGAGGCCCTGGGGGAGAGTTTGTTTTACTGCCTCTTTTAGTTTTAAGAGGTTGCCCGCATTCCTTGGTTTGTGGCCTCTTGTCACACCAATCTCTGCTTCCATAGCTGTAGTTCCTTTTGTGAGTCTGAGCTATTGCCTCCTGGTTATAAAAACCATGATGAATATAGTGGGCCCACTGAATAATCTAGGGCAGTGGTCGGCAAACCTCAGCTCGCGTGCCACAGGCGGCTCTTTGGCCCCTTGAGTGTAGCTCTTCCACAAAATACCACGTGCGGGCGCTACCTTGATAAGGAATGTACCTACCTATATAGTTTAAGTTTAAAAAATTTGGCTCTCAAAAGAAATTTTAATTGTTGTACTCTTGCTATTTGGCTCTGTTGTTTGCTGACCACTGATCTAGGTTTATCTTCTCATGTCAAGACCCTCATCTTAAAGACATCTGCAAAGTCCCTTTTGCCATGTAATGTATTCTTAAGTTCTAAAGATTGGTACATGGACATCTTTGGGGGAACCACTGATGTCCCTACCACACAAAGTATTGGAAAGGTCTTCTCCGGAAAACTAAACTCATTCCAAGACCAAGGAACTAAAGGAACTGACAGTAGGGGTTTCCAGTACAGGGCCCAGGTGGCTCTCCCACAGCGACACTCGCGTGGACAAACCCCACGTGACCCCCCCCTCCCAACCAACTTCTCTTCTGCAGTCTTTAAATACTGGCAAACACCTGAGGTGAGACTCTGGCACGAAGGATGGAGATCAAAACAGAGGAGATGAGCTCGACATCAGGAGTAGAAAACATGGAAAGAAAGGCTGTCAGAGTAATTCTATTCATTAGAAGGGTTGGAAGATAAGTTGAAGATATCTCCTGGGAAGTAAAGCAAAAACAAAAACAAAAAAACCCCAAACCAAGACAGAACACCCCCCAGGAATGGAAAGTATGAAAGAAAAATATAAGTAAATTAGAAGACCAACTTACGAGATGCCGTAAATAATAGGAATTCCAGGAAGAGAAAACACAGAAAAGAGTGAGGAAATCATCAATTATTCAAGAAGATTTCCCAGAATTGAAGGACATGGCTTTTGAGATTTATGGGCCCACCCACAGAGTGCCTGGCACAATGGTTGGAAACACACTCATCCGAGGTTCACCACTGTGATACTTCACAACACGGGGGACAAAGAGATCTTACAAGTTTCTAGAGAGGGGTAAGACCCAGGCAAGAGCGGAGAGATGGGAATGTCTTTGGATTGGTCAGTGCAACACTGGAAATGGGAGCACTGTCTTCGATGTGTGAGCGTGGGAGGGTGGGATAAAGACATTGATAGATAGTCAAGGCTTCCAAACATTTCCCCTTCTATACTGGGATGTCTTTCCCCCAAATGAGTAAGTCAACCAGGAAAAAGGAGAAGATATGAAACTGGAATTGGGGACCCACAGAGGAGAGAGGACAAGGGCGATGCCAGAACGGCACCAGCCCGAGAGGACGACAGTGCAGACTGGGGACAGCAGCCGTGCACTGGGCACAGAGGACAACAGTGCAGACTAGAGAAGCTCAGAAGGTTGTAGGAGAGTGTGCATCCTGCTTCCAGTGCAGCCTGCCCTGGGGGATGCAAGGAGCCTTCTCGCTACCAGTCGACTATAAGGTTAGTTTAGCTGCCAAAGATCCTGGCAACAGTCTTCTAGGATGAGCTTGTACCAATGTGACCTCATTCTCTCCACCCTTCTCCATTCTCCAGCCCCCTCTTTACTGATCTGCCTTAGATTCCCCGACAGTGTTCTAGGTCCCAAATGCTCCACATCCCACACATTTGACTGGGACCCTCCCTCCATAACAATGACATTCTGCCCATTTGTTGCCAATCATTTTCCTAGGGATGGGCTGGAGGATGCTTTCTGGGCTCCCAGCCATACCAGAGATGCTCAATGGGGACTGTGATGCTGCTGCTTGGGGACTGCAGTTTCCACAGGGTCATCCACCTACTTGCTAGGGATAGCCTTTGGTCAACGCTTCCGAGGCTGGGCTTTCTCCATTCCTCAGGTTTATCCTCTATCAGGGGTCCCCAAACTTTTTACACAGAGGGCCAGTTCACTGTCCCTCAGACCGTTGGAGGGCCGCCACATACGTGCTCCTCTCACTGACCACCAGTGAAAGAGGTGCCCCTTCTGGAAGTGCGGCGGGGGGCCGGATAAATGGCCTCAGGGGGCCTCATGTAGCCCGCGGGCCGTAGTTTGGGGATGCCTGCCACCAGCCTTTATTCTACATTGTCCAGGCCTCTTCTTCACCCCATGTCCAGCGATTCATAATATGCAACTGTCTTAGCATTGGCAGCTCCCAAACCAGGACCTGAAGAAGCAGCTAACTGAGCCAAGAGGCAGATTTGTTTTATCTTCACCCTTTGCCTGCCTCCTAAAAAGCGCACTTGAACACTAGAGTGAGTGACATTTGTTAATGGAGTAAAGTTGAATCTACTCTAGCTTTCAAAAGGAAGTTATGAGCAAACATCAATCAGATGGTGTTAGGAGCTATCATTAATAAAAAATACACGCACTTCACTAGAGATCATGACATACTAATGTAAATAGTGGATAATCACTGGTTTATTGGAAGGTCAAACACCCTTCCTCCTCTATTCTTCGATTCCATTGTTCCCAGAAAGACACCATCACTTGGAGAGAAGGTGTTTGTAGAGTGGTTTTTAAAACTACTAGTAGAAATCAATTTCAAGTAATGTTCACTGCACACCTGTCATGCACCCGAGTTTGAGCAGCAAGCTGTCTGATTAAATCATAGAAACGGTAACAACCAGAACTATCACTGGGAATTATAGCCACCCATATATTGTGCATCATGGGCAAGTCCCTCAGTCACCCCTCCTTTCTTGTGCCTGTAAAATCAGGAGGACATTTTCCAGCTCAGCCTATTCTCTGAGGTGAAGGAGCTTATAACCCTGCATGAACTCTAAAGTACCTTGCAAGTATTGCTGCTGAAATTTTTCTTCTCAGCATTTTACAGGTTTTAAAGCATTTCATATCCATTATGTGTTTAACTTCCCAGCATTCCAGGGAGGTATTCGGGGATTAGAACTTTTCTGGCATTTTTCGCAATGCCAAAAAAGGAAAGGGGAAAGTATGGTGTCGACTGAATGTCAATGACTTTTTGAATCTACCAGGCATAACTTGAGTATTTCCAGTGTAAATTTTCTCATTTTAAAAGTGTTCTTTCCTGGTTCTAAAACATGATGAGCAAGATTGGTCTGTTCTCTTTGGCAGACCAGAAACTCCCTACCGAGGACACTCTCCCTTAGTCAGCTCAGTGTCCCTGGAGACTAATCTGGCATGTGGAAAAGAGGAAGGGTTCTCGAGTGAATGAATGAATGGTTTTCCATTCATTCCCATACAGGGCACTGCTGTGGTGGTCAGGAAATTGCTAATCACAAATATATGGAACTGGGCTGCCTCCCAAAAGTCATGAATACAAGAAGTTCCCAGAATAAAAACTGGAATTATAATCTTGGAAGGGTATAGATTAAAATAAATAAGTAATTTTAAAATTTGAAAATACACTGTGGCCCTGGCTAGTTGGTTCAGTGGTAGAGTGTCAGCATGGTATGTGGCTGTCCTGGGTTCAATTTCCAGTCAGGGGACACAGGAGAAACAACTATCTGCTTCTTCACCTCTTTCCCTCCTATCTACCCCTCCTGCAGCCATGGCTTGATTTAAGTGAGTTGGCCCTGGGTGCTGAGAATGGCTCTGTGGCCTCTGCCTCAGGCACTAAGAAGTACTTGGTTTCTGAGCAATGGAGCAATGCCCCAGATGGACAGAGCATTGCCCCCTAGTGGGCTTGCCAAGTTGATCCCATTCAGAGTGCATGCAGGAGTCTATCTCTACCGCCCTTCCTCTCACTGAGTGAAAAAACAAGTAAGAGAAAAATACATTGTATTTAATTAAGATCAACAATAAGCAAATGAAAAACTGTGTCTACATTGACATTTCAGTTCTTACCATAATTTTTAATTAACATATTTTATTATGACTCTTGGTATATTAAAGGAGTTTTTTTAACAGGAAAGAAATCCTGAGAATTAGCCATACAAGCAAAACAATAAACACAATGACAACTTTCTACTTTACTTAATTTAAATGATATAAATTTTACTCTACTTTAAAGAGAAACCAGCAGCCATCAGCTAAGTGCTCCAACATGGAATGACCAATAGTAGGCTCAGCACAGACCAATCCCCCACATTGCTGGCCACTAATGGGCATTTTCATCAGATTGACATCAGTGACTATGTAGCAAACAATGTCAGCATTTCACTGTGGCCTGGAGGCTAAGAGTAATTGTGCTCTGGGCTGTTGGTTTGAGATGTAAATAAAGAATTATTTCTTCTCCCACCATGTAAAGCCTTTTATATATAAAATATATAATTATATATATAATTAAATAGCAATGAATATAATTCACCATTATGGGCAATGAGGGGTTGCTCATTTAACTAAAGTTATTGTAGAGTCTGCTTGATGTTGGGAAAACAAAATTGGATAAACTATGGCCTTAAAGGTGCTCACAGTTTAACCCTTTGAGTAGGACAAACACTCATGTACGTCCTCGTGCCTCCTGACCATCCAGAGTATGATTGTATATGTGTAAGGCAACATTAAGAAAAAGCAAATGTATGTTCCTTTTG
The DNA here is from genome assembly GCF_036850765.1 of Saccopteryx bilineata. Classification (NCBI taxonomy): domain Eukaryota; kingdom Metazoa; phylum Chordata; class Mammalia; order Chiroptera; family Emballonuridae; genus Saccopteryx; species Saccopteryx bilineata. Next base: position 341,333,718 of record NC_089490.1, on the reverse strand, counting down.
TTTCTTTAAATTGGTTATCAAACAAATATGATTTTAAGTTAATAAAACTGTAATTGGAACTAATTTCATTTTTTGAAAGAAAAAAACAACACCTCACTCCCGGGGGTCAGTGAGCATAAAAATACTCACTACTCAAAGGGTTAATAGTGGAAACAAATCTGGAAATAAAAGTAAAATAACTTAGCTTGATATTACAAAAAGGGAAGAACAAAATGCTGGGAAGCTTGAGGAGGAAGAGAGCAATTGACTTTCTTGGGTACAAGTTATTGTCATAACCCTTTGGCCCCTGTGTTTGATGTAAGTCATATCTAGTTCTCATTGTAGCCAGAGAGATATTTCCTAAAGGAAAATTGGGTATCATGCTGCTCTTCCTCCTAAAATGCTTCAATGCTTGATGTCTATATTCCTGATTAGATCTCAGCCTAAGAGGGCAGTGACTGGTTTTGTTTTACTCACCTATGCTAATCAAGCAACATAAGTACTCAGATGTATTTATTGAATAAATGGCTGCGGCAGACAACTTAGAGATAATAAACATGACCATAAACTTTAAGACGTTCTCTCCCTTCTCTTTTTAAGTCATTGTGTTCTGCTAGTTAGTATTTGTAGAAGTTTCACAAGTACAGCAGCATGGGGTTAAGACATAAACTTGGTTTGGACTCCAGGATATATAGGTTTAAGTCTGAACTTCACTTTCCTAGCTGTCTGACCTTGAAGATGTTATTTAAACTCTGTTAATTTTAGTTTCCTCATCTATAAAATGATGATGATGATGATGATGATAATGATAATAACTACTTAATGGGATAGCTATAGGATTATACATTTATGTATAATGTAGACTCCCATCATGTATTAAATGTTCAGCGAACACAGACACTAATTTTGAAATTCTCCTCCAAGTTAATTACAAATATCAAAGTTGTTGGCGGGTGAGGGAGTTCAGAACAAGCCAACTCAAGATGTGCCTCTGTGCTATGCAGATTGTTTTGAGCTAAAGGAAATTTTAGCTTCAGACGCAAGAGAAACTTCTGTTCCTCCCTTTAACTACCCAGAAGAACTTGAATTAGGGGTCTTTCCCATAAGAAGGAATTATCAGCAATAACCTTTTAACCACCCATATGGCAGGGAAAGCTTTGATTCACTAAACCTCTGCTCTTCTTATCATCTTGCAATGACCTTTTGAACTCCTCAAGGTGCATTGCCTTATCCTCAGCTCAGGGTGTCATATACTTCATGTTCCCTTTCTATCTCTGACCCTCTCCTGCACGTGGGGTCTCTTGACTCTCTCATGTACCGGGGGTCCCCATACATACATATGTTTTAAATTTAGTTATTTTCTCTTGCTAATCTGTCTCATGTCTATTTGATTATTAGACTAGCCAGAAGAACCTTGAGGGTAAAAGAAAGTTTGTTCCTCCTCCACAGGGGTTTCTTCTTTGAGAATAGCAGTCAACCTTACACAGGAACCTTCTGGTCCACTCCTCTTCCTCCATCACAACCTCAAGGAGAATTCTCTGTCTCGAATTTCCCCATTCAGCATGTTCACCAGATTTGACCCCAAATGACTCAAGATTATCTCCAAATTTCAACAGAACAGATCAAGGACTTGTTTGTCTTCATCAAAAAGTCTAGAATCAATGTTGTTTCATTGACAACATGGGGAGGAAGGACGGAAGAAAGTACTTTCTAGAAGGGAACTCTCCTTATCACTCCTGAAAAGGGGCTGTCCTTAAATTTAACCCATTACCTACTATAAACAAGCTAATAATTTTTGTGTTTGTTCATTTTATTTTGTGTTTGATCTTATAATCAATCTCACAGAGAAAATAAAGTAATGGTAGTGAAGGATTTTGGAAGGTTGGACACATAGAAAAGATGCTCTTGTTGATATCTGATATTTGCACTTCAGAGATCCAATAAGGGAGAGTGGAGATACACAAATCACTAGGGCAACCTGAACAAGAAACGCTCAGGCTTACCCTAGTTTGAGACAGGGCCACCAGTGAGGTCAGTGCTATGATTTTGTAGTTTTGAATCAGCTTTGTACTTACACGTGGTCTGTCTATATGTGTCAAGTTGGAAAGAAGGCAGGAAAGGGGCTGGGAAGCCACAATGTTCTAGTCCTGTGTCTACCCTCCTGTGGTATCATCTCTGAGCATGAACTCCCCTTTTTGTATGTCAAAATTAATTATATTTGTAAAATAATGAGGTCCTCCTACCAAGGACCCTCTTTTCATTATTTTCTTTCACAAGACTGTTTTTTTTTTGAAGACTTTCCCTACTAAACAAACAAGATTGGGAAGTTTATAAATAATGAATTTGTTCAAGGGTTCCTGGAGGCAGGCAAATTATCTGAGAGGCAAATTAGCCTTTGGAGGGCAATTCTGTCCCAACATCAGAGATAACCCCAGTAATAATTCCAATTGTACTAACTGCAATCACTTACAATGAGCTTACTAGGTGACAGACACTTTATATACATTATCTGATGTAACCCTTACCAGAAAGCAGGAGGAACATGTCATTATTTTTTCATTTTCTTAGGTGATGAAACTGAGGCTTGAGAAGATTTAGTAGCTTGTCTGAGGTTACATAGCTAGTGAGAGTCAGAGAAAGGGTTCAACTCAGGTCTAACTCCACAGTCCAAGACCTTAACAACGAGACTCAACTGCCTCCCCATTGCAGTAGAACAATGTTGCTTATATCAGGCTTACATTCTAAAATCAGAAAACACATGGAAAACTACATAGTTACCATTTCCCCTGAAAGTCCCCTAAAGCCATAGAGTGGCAAAAATCTCATACTACAGCTGAGACCAAATATAGAAAAAAGCATCATATGCCCACCTCAGGGCAACTTTGTTGGCAAAAGAGTGGGCTAAGTGCTACCCTGTGTATAACCTTTATATTATATTATTTTTAAGCTTTTAACTCCTTTTTTAATTGAATGATTTTAGTTGAAATTGCTTATATTAGTTCCCTACTGCTGTAACAAATTACCACAAACTTAATAGCTTAAAATACAAATTTATCTTATTGTTTTGGAAATCAGAACTCCAGAATGGGTCTCACTGGGCTAAAATTAAGAGGCTGGCAAGGCTGTGTCACATCTGAAGGCTCTAGGGGAGAATCCATTTCCTTGTGCTTTTCAGTTTCTAGAAGCTGCTCACACTCCTTCCATCTTCAAGGCCAGGAAGTTACACCACTCAGACCTGGGCTGCCGCCTCTCAGCTCCTTCCTGCTCTCCTGCCTCCTTCTTCCACCTGTGCTTAAACCCAGCCCACCTGGACCACCCAGGATAATGTTCTCATCTCAAGGTTTTTAATTAATCACATCTGAAAGCTCTCTTTTGTTATGTAAGGTAACATAGTCACAGGTCTGGGTATTAGGATGTGGACATCTTTAGGGGCCTTTTTTCTTTTTTGCCTACTACAGTCTGTTAAATGCGCGCACACTGGGATACTGCAGTATTAAAAGATGTGCCATGTCAAGGCTCCCAAGAGCTCACGTGCTCCTTGAGGAAAGGGCTCCAGCACTCAACACTATGCTTACAGTAGGTGCCCAATAAATGTTTGCTGCATAAATAAAGGAATAAATACATGAACATAATGGAAATTTCCAGTGATGGTCTCTATGCTGCTCCTTTTTTCTCGTTCTTTTTTTTCCTTTTGTTTGATATAAACTTTCTTTCAAAGATTTTCATAACTGCAGAGAATAATATAACAATCTCCCATTAATGTACCACTAGACTTTGCTATTGTTAACACAATGTTCTATATACACATTCTTTCTTTAGAAAGTGACATGTTTCTTGTGCGACCGCGTGCAAGTCTGGCTATGGTAGCCAGTTGGTCTCTACCCTGCTCGGGTTGGGGTTGCTGTGTCACAGACGTAACAGGGACTGTTCCTGTCTCTGTTTCCGCTCAGAGTCCGTGAGAAAGGCTGTCCAATGCTGCCAGTTCCAAGGTGAGGGGCGAGACCCACCGAGCTGAGACTGATCAGACGTGGTGTTGTTCAAAGACCCCAGATTTTCAAGAGTCACAGTGGCCTAGGAAAACGTGGATGGAATTTCTGGAAGGCGCCTTCAGCGAGCTCTGAGCTCCAGTCTGGTCCTTTCCTTCAAGGGCCTCAGGACAGGGGTTCCAGGTGACCACTCAAAGAACTCCATATGTCTTTGTGGAACTTAGGGGACACTTGTCCTGGTGCCCAATTCACACCTGATGAATGTAAAGGGTGAGAGATCTTGGCTGGCTACCGCACAGACGGGGGTGCAGAAAGAGGGTGCGGGCCCAGGATGGCTGCCTTCCCCGAAAGGAAGTCTCAGCCCACAGGTGTGGGCTACCTGAGAATGGGCCCACATGCTGACTGACAATCAGGGCACTTTGGAGGGACAGGAGCAGGCAGGAGGAAACTAGAGGTGACACCTAGGGACAATACCTTCCCACTACAGGGCTCACTGGGAAGGGAAGCAGGCCCACTCCAGAGGACAGAGAAGATTCCATTTTAAACAAACCCGGACCTTATGACTATTACATGGGCTCCTTTTCACTGAACTGAGCCTTTTGTTTTGGTGACAGAAATGACTGGAGGCCTTTTTGTTCCTCAGTGGGGACCTTAGAGATTATATGAGGGGAGAGAGTAGCTCTAACCTCACAGAGACATCCTGCTCAGACGTTACAATGTTACCTCTGCGTCCTTAGTCCCAGAAAGCAGCTCCTTGCTCCTGGGGCTCCACACTGCCCCCTCCAGGTGCGCCTGCCAGACCCCCAGAAATATGTGGGTTTCTGTGCTTTTTCTCCTTGTCCTGACTGCAGCTTTAAGAAGTCCTCTGCCGTTTGTGTTTGGTCTTTGGTCTTGGCCTTAGCTCTCAACCACATCTGAAGGGGAATTGGAAGTGTGAGCATCAGAGAGATGTCCTGGGAGGGCGGGGTGTGATGAAGCTGAGTCATGCAGGGGAATGAAGTCTTCCTGGCAGGATACTGGTGACCTTGGAAAGGCCTTGAAAGTAGTGGTCGTTCTTGAGTTTTCAAAATGGCAGTGTCTGGAAAGCCATCTAAAATTTGTCCTGATTGCCTTTTCAAATAAACTAAAGACAAAAGGGTCTTAATATGAAAGAAAAAGAAATAAAAGTGGGCTCACTGCCTTCTCCAAGGACAACGGCTCTGTCTGAAGCCGGTGGCCGAGCCTTTGGTTGGAGAAGTCAGGGACTCGCCATGAGCGACAGACAAGAGGAGGTTCTGATGGTGTTGAGCCCAATCCTTGAAATGAACAGGGACCAGGGATACGATCAGGTCAAGGTTACATGACTAGCAAAAGGCAGAGTCAATATGTAAATCCAGGTCTGTCTTGCAGCAAAGCCCGTAGCCTTTATCTTAAGCCCTTTTCCCTCCTGTCACAGGATTGGAAAGGAATTTCCTGGATAGCTTAACTAATCCCCTCTCTAAGTTGAGTGAGGAAATAGGGGTGCAGAGAGACAAATGCTTGTACACAATGAGTGCCTGACAGGGTCTAGAACCAGGCCTGCTGACCCTTGGGACGGGCCATCTCCACTCCTGTGTGCTAGCATGAAACCACGTCTTTCCTCAGAGGAGGCTGAGGAACTCTGGCCCCATGGAGTGAGTGGGCTTTAATATTAAGTGCATCTCTACTCCATCCCCTGCCACCCTCCCTCTGGATTGTCCTATAGCACTAGCTGTTGACAGGTTCCCTGACTAACCCGGCCTCTGCCTAGCAGTAAGATTGCATTCTTTTTCCCTCTCTCCTCTTTGCTTGTCCATCCTTCTTCTGTATCTGCATTCATTTTGTATTAAACAATCGACACTCCAACACAGGAGGCAGGATAGAACAGTAAAAAAAGTTATGGATTTCACATCAGTAACAATACTCAAATAATAATAGTAACAGCCAACACATACATCACACTTACCATGTGGCAGACATTGTTCTAAGAGCTTTGCATATAGAAAATCATTTAATCCCCTGCCATCTGGAGGAGGTAGGTACAGTGATCATATCCCTTCTATAAATGTGGGAATGGTGGCTCAGAGAAGTGCTGAGCTGGGCATTGAGACACCCACAGGACACACGCAGACTAATTCTGTGAGCTGCAGGAAATAAGCCAGCCCAGTTCAGTCCAGCCTGGCCCTTAGGTCCATGCCCTGGTGCCCAGGAACAGGACTATAGCCACTGGGAAGCATATGTTTTGCTCATTTAACAATCAACCTTAACTGTATGTACAGCCACCTCTAATGCCACATTGTGAAACTCTACTTCTAGAAGTTTCCTCAACCAGTAAGAAACATCTCTCCTGAGAAGCGACAGAGAGAAGTTCTGGCTGCCAGTTCTGACTCTACCTCTCTGGGAACTCTGGCAAGTTATTTGACCTCTCTGGGTCTCAGTTTTCTCATTTGTGCTGTGGGGACAATAATAGTAGTGTCTGTTTCATAAGGTTTAATGAAATGAGATACACAAAATGCCAGCTTTGCTACTGAATCCTCCAGTCCTCATGGGGATAGGGAATGTGGTCCACCATCTTTCCACCCAAGGCAGAAGCCCCCCCTCTAATCTTCCTGCCAAGTGTGGGTTGGATCTGTGCCTTTTTGCTTGGAGTGAGGGGAGTACCATGCCTGGTGCACAGGTTGATTGTGGACAACCTCTGGTCCAGATGTGCTCAATACTTTTCAGTGACACACATGGAAACCTTCCAGTGAAGGCAGATGTAGTAACAGTCGTGATGGTGACTGTGCTAACAATGGTGAGAATTAATGTGCATTGAGTGATTGCTGTGTCCTATGCACATACTAAATGCATTGTCTCACTTAATCCTGGTGACAGCCCATAGGGTAGGAACTAATTTATGTCTATTCTTAAGACAAGGAAAATATAGCTCAGAGAGGTTAATAAGTTTGCTCAACAGGCCCCTTTCAGGGAAAGGCTGGAAAAAAAAAAGAAATTTGCACAAAGCTTCAAGATCAATACATGGGAGACAAAAATCACATCCAGATCTACTGATTTTAGAGCTAATAGCCTCAGTTCCCTGGATTTCAAACTACCTGCAGACAGAGGCTGAGCAGGTCGTTTAGATGATGCCCAGGTGGGCAAGTATGGCTGTAATGAATTGTACAGGGTGGGCAAAGTGGGCTTGCAGATGTTTGTATGGGAAATCAGACAATTATAATAAATAGTAATACAAAGACAAACTGTGTTTCAAGTACTCACCACTGTAAGCCTACTTTTGCCCCACCCTGTAAACCTCTTGCCCCATTTAGATGGAATGGCTGCTCGTCAGCTTCAGCCCATCCAGCTGGGTGGGTAGGTAGTTGGGAGAAATTCAAAGAATGACCAAATCTCTTCATTTTTGCAACAAACTCTAAATATTTGGCTATTTTAATGTGACAGAGCATAATTTTAAGATGCTACCACAGATTTTTTTGAAATTGTGACCAACCTAACTTCTCTGTGCACATCGATGCCATTCCCTAAGGGCTGTACTCTGTTCCTCTCTCTCCCGCTCCCACACTCACATTGCAGTAGAAGAGAGAGAGAGGGGAGCTTATTGCCCAGCAAGCCATGCATTCTCTCTCATTGTCCGTTATGTGGACACTGGTCTTGTGTGTTGAAATTTTAACCATTCCCTGTGATTGGTTGAGAGCCCTGATGCTGGGGGGCGGGGGACGGGTGTGGTGTGTGGTATACAGGGAGGTATAGGAGGATTGGGGAGGCATTGGGTGGTGGTCAGTGCAAGGAAGCTGCTTTTCTATTGCATAAAAAGGGGAAGGGGAGGAAGTAAAGCCTAGTAGTTGATACGATCCCAGCTGACAGCAGGGACCTCATGCCTCTCTGCCGTAGTCCCACCAAGCAGGGAGAGCAATTCCTCCAAACTCTCTAGGAGAAATAGATTTCTTAACCTCCTGGAGGGGACCATCTCTTGGCCCATGCCCAGCTTCCGGGCACTTTCCCAGTCCTGCTTGGTGAGCAGTTTAACCTCCTGTCCCCTCCTGGACTAATTAAAATAATTGTAAGTGTGTTATTTATGGACTGACCTAAACCTTCTTTAATTTATGAAAACAATCTGTGGAGTCTAAATTTGTACAATGAGGACCCTATACTAAAGAGCTTTCACATGATTTCATCATTTACATAGGCTAAACCTGCGGATCAAAGAGGTTTTGAGACTTGCCCAGGTCACTTGGCAAGTAAATGCTAGAGTGGAGCTGGAAATTCTAAACTGGCCTTCTGACGGTGATACGACTACACTGTTTCCTGGGATATTGCACTCTTATTTTCATTCTGAAAATGAGGATGGTAAACAGTGGCCATCCCCTCCCTCCCCTCTACCCCAGCACAATCATCAGCACTGGCAGCATACCACACCAGGGACAGAGCAACAGCAACCCCAGCAGCCCAGCTCTCACATCCCCTCGTTACAAGAACTTCTTATACCGTGAAGACTATCAACAGAACGTCACGGAAGATGCACTCACATCCCACACACATTTTTAATCCTTGGCCTCATGTCTCATAAACATTACCAGGACATTGGCCTGATAATTTATGGGTTATATTGATTTCCTGCCAAAATGATTCAAAGATAAGATGGATTTTTGATAGGCTTTTAAGATATCAATGTAAAGGGTTTGTTGTTTTGTTTGTTTGTTTGTTTTGTTACTTATGTTTTATTTTGCCACAACTTTCTTGGCTAGTTACAAAAAGAATTCTTTTTTTCTTTTCAAATTAAAAAAATATATAAATCTTTCTGGTATTTATATGATACTCTCAAAATCCCTAGGGAGTCTTAAAAACTCACGTTACATACAGTAGAACTATCTTAAGAAAAGGTGGATAAAGCTAGACACTGGCACATGGTTGCTTATATATGTTTCTTTAACAAGGTTTGTAAAAGTATACATAAATCATATATGATGCCTTGATGGAGTTCTCAGGTAATGCCTGGCTGGTAAAAGACTGGGATCCTAGCCCTATCTGGGTAGTTTGGTTGGTTAGAGGATCGTCCCAATATGCTAAGGTTGTGAGTTCAATCCCCAGCCAGGGCACATTCAAGAATCAACCAATAAGTGCACAAGTGGAACAATAAATTAATATTTCTTTCTCTTCCCCTTCCTATCTCGCTCCAAAATCAATAGATAAAAATTTTAAAAAGGAACTCTCTCTAAAAAAAAAAGGACTGGGATTCTGGAGGCATTATAAAACCTTCATATTTATTTCAAAATGTTCCTATTTTATAGTTGTGCAAACTGAGATCTATCAAAATTAAAGACTTGTTTTAGGTTACATAGCAAGCTGTCTTGACAAAAATGGGCTAGAACTGCCATATTGAACTGGATGAAATTTGAGGGTCACTGCCTGGTATGGAGATGCATAATCTTTCTTTTAGAGCACTGACTGCTCTCCCAGTGTGGGCTATGTGTTTCTGCAGTGTCCATCCTTGACAAGTCAGGAGCTTATGTTACTTAATCTTACTGCGGTGTAAGAATGGATGGGTTCTAAATATCAGCATTCTGGGAACTTGATTAGAAGTGACGGGATCTTCTTCAACATTTTCCACGGGGGGAGAGGACATATGTCCCTTATGCCAACAAGACTCTTTGTCGCCTTTGAGTTCCCGGGTAAAAATATCTCATGAGACAATTAGTAGTCATTCACACACTAGAATGTTTTAATCCTCTGTAAGAGAAAGCTCTTTGAGACTAAGACTACAAAGGGGGAGAGGTGGGAGGCAGGGAAAAGTAATGCTCTTCTCTCTCATTTCTATGCTATGAAATCCTATTTATCGTTCATGAGCCCAATCTCATTTTTTCCAGAAATCCTTCCTTTCTTGTTAGATCTCTCATTAGAGAGATTGCTCCCTTCTCATTGCTTCAATAAACGATACCCTTTCTCATGTTCTAGTCCAGTACTTCTTATAATCTCTTCCATACATTTAGTTATTTTGTGTTCATTTTATATTCTTTATATTCCCCTGTGGCCTGGGAGCCCCGCAAGAGCAGAGGATATTTCTACTTCCTTACCCCCGTGGATTGGCTGGCTCAGAGAAGCCAATCTTCTTGTATTCTAAAGTCCTGGAATTACTTAAAAGTCGGATGCAAGGTGGCTATGTCCAGTTTTGCATAGATCTCTCTAGCTTAGCCATCCTTCTACAGCAAACTTTGTACCACTTGGAACAGAACCCTTGCTCTGTCTACTTTCAGAGTCTGGTGCAGAACCAGTGGTGCCACCAGTGTGCACTGACTGCCAACCTGCTCTGGCTAGATTCCCAGAGATGGCACATCCTAGCTTTGTGCCCTTGAGCATGTCATATCATCTCTCTCTCTTCGGTTTCTTCTCTTATAAAATAGGCATAATACTTGCCTCTCCTGACTGTTGTTCTGAGGACTGAAATATTACATCTACAGTACTGGGCACAGTGCTTTGCACATAGTAATCTCAGCAAAGAGTAGTGATTCTTTTTTTTTTTTTTTTATGAGGTGAAGAGCCAAAAAAAAAAAAAAACTGCTTCAGACAATGTCTGGCAGGAAGTAAGGGCTGCAAGGGGTGTGTGACTGCTGTCATTTTTATTCTTGTTTTAGAGAAGCAGTAGAATGTAGTTATAAAGAACAAGAGCTTTGGAATCTGCTTTGGGTCAAATCCCTGCTCTGCTAATTGCTAGCTAGGATATCTTGGGAAAATTGCTTAATATTTCTAAGATCAGATTTCTTCTCCCTATAACGGAGGGATAATGCTGCCTTATAGAATTATTGCAATGATTGAAGAGAAACCAAGTCTTTTCGAAGTAGTGGCTGAATATATTCACCAAAGATGACCACAGTAGTATCACTCTAAAATCTTATCACTGCAAACACTTCAAAACGTCCCACCTCAACCCCCATCAAGAACTAGAGTCTAATTTCCCTCTCTTCAAATCAGGGTTGTCACCTAAGTAATCCATCATGGGATGAGAAAGTACAAGCCACTCGAAGGGGCCACATGTATGTATCCTTCCAACGGCCCTAGCCAACGGACTGCATCAACTGCATGGATGTGAAGATGCTTCCAGATGATCCCAGCCTTTGAGCCTTCCCGGCTGAGGCCCCACACATCGTGATGGTGGAATGGAAACAAGCTGTTCCTGCTTAACCTACAGAAACTGAGTTGTTTTAAGCTGTGAATTTGGGGGTAATTTGTTACAGGGCAACAGTTGTTGGAATGGGATTCCAATAAAGTTTTAGTACATAGTAAAAACCCGATAAGTGGAAGTAACAAAGTTTGTTATTGGAGCAATTATTAGAATTATGACTATATTGTGGGGTATGTCCACCCAAGTGGCCACATCATCCTCACCACCCGCCAGAACTCCTTCTTCTGGGCCTCTGCCCCGCCCACCAACCTGTCTGCCAATGAGAATCCAGCAAGTAAGCCTCTCCACGCCCCCTCCCTGGTTGCTGGGGCAGGAAAGACAGAACAGTTGCAGGTGTGGTTTTGTTGGCCTCCTGAGTCACAAACTGTAGGAATGGGAATGGTGCGGGCCTTCTTTCTTGTTTGGACACAGCTGTGTACCCTGCGGGGGGGGAGGGGGAAGCAGGCGCTCACGCTGCTTTTGTGCAGCAAGGGCCGCCTTGCCTGTGTGAGGGCAGACTCGTTAATCTCCTGTCCTCTGCTGCTGCTACCCAGCGGCTGGACAGGGGTCAGCTTCAGTGGACACATTCTTTGTTGCCGTTAAGCCAAGCCCTTCGGCTCTTAGAATTGGTTTAAGCTTGATTAACTCCTGAGGAAAGGGAAAATTTACATTTTGGGGACTGGAGAATAAGATATTTAAGCTGCTCTCTTAAAAATAAACACTTTCCATCTTGCTACCTCAAAGCCTCTGTCTGGCTCCCTCCCGCCCTTTCCCTCTCTCCCCATCTCTCTCCTTCTACTCCTCTGCTCTTAACTGCCTTCTTTTCTCCTCTCACCTCCTCCTCTTTGTCGTTTGCTCCCTTTACTTCCTGTTCTCCTCCAAATCCCACCCTCTCTGTTCTCCCCCCTCCCTTCACTGTGTCTGTCTCCCTGTTTTCCCTCTCTGCATGACTCCTCCCAGCTTTGATCGCTGTCACTTTTCAGCATCTTTGTTCCTGAATGGTAAAATGTGCAGCTGCCTTGGAAGCTGACACCAGCCTGGTCCCCTGGAGTTAGTCTGGGGGCCGGGGGGGAGGGGAGGCTGGAATTCTGGAGCTTCTGTACTAGCTCTGTTTATATTCTGAGCATCTTGGTGGAGAATGTACCCAGCAATGTGTTTCACATCCAATGGGGCAAATCTTCCCTTGTCAGCAGAGGACCAGCTGAAGCCGCACTGTGGGGTGGCTGGCCCATCCACCAGGGTTCACCAGGCTCCTTCCCCAGCTGTCATTGTGGGGAAACTGTAGGGCAGTGAACAAGGAAAAGTTCTGAGGATGATCTGACCTCTCTCTAAAGACTGTCCTGGATTTGGGGGAAAAAATAATCTCTGGCCCCACCAGCTATGTGATCTCGGGCTAGTCACTTTTCCTCTCTGAGGACGTTCCTCACCCACAAAATGGGATAATGACAGTCATCTGTCCTTCCTCAGGGAGTACTTATGAGTCTCACATGAGCTAATGAATGAGAAAGCATTTTGTAAAGTATGAAAGTGCTGTACAAATTTAAATGCTTTTTATTATTGTTGTTATCATAATCATAACTTTTATGTCCCACTAATGCTCATCTTACAACTCATCAACATTAAGAAGAATAAGCTCTAAGTGGAATGGAATCTTGTTTCTCCCTCTAGCATGAATTTAAGGTATACATGTGGGAAATAAATATTACTGTTTCCAAGAGGCCTTTATTATGCCCCTGGCTTCCACCCCACCCTGCTCCTTAAAGCCTGGCTGACTCCTACAAATGAGGCTGGTAAAGCCAGAGTTGGCCCTAAAGGGGACTTGACCTTTGTCCGACCCTTGCTCCACATATCTTGCCCTTTTCTGCATTTGCCCATTGTCACATAAGCCTAGCACTGGCTCTTCTTCAGAGCAGATCTTCTCAGGGTAGCCCTGTGTCACCTAGGACACAGTGTGCCTCCTTCTCAGGTATTCCTTGCCTCTCCCTATCCTCTAAACTGGCTTCCACTCTAACCCTCAGCCTCAGTCTCTTGGGCTCCCCCTTGTGGCAGACCCTAGCCAGGCCCGCCTCACTGACCCTCCCGGAGGTCCTCTAACCCAGGAAGCAACACATGGTCCATTTAGGGAACTGTGGCTCCTGTAACCTGCAGACTTCTCTATCCTTGCAGCCTGCTGAGACCACAGACCTCTGGTGCCTTTGGGGGGACAAAGAGAAGCTCTGGGGAGTGGCAGTCATCTCAACACTTCTGCTTGGTGTGGCAGCTTTTCTGTTATTAAAACCAGTTGTCAGAACCTTGTTGAATCCCCATTCTCATTAGTCCTCAAAGCTGGATCAGACCTGTAACTCTTGAATATTGAGGAGAAGTTTACAAGGAGGCACGGGGGGGGAAAAGCAGGGAGTTACTGGTACATTCAGCCAAGAGTTTGCCTCCATTCTGTTCTTGGGTCGCCCTGCAGGGGTGGCGCTGTCCAGCCTCAGGCTGAGTCTGACCCTGTTCTCTGCTCCTGACCTGGCACATCGTCCATTCTTGCTCCCCCCCGAGCCCTTTCTCTCCCCTCTCTGAATCCTGGAGCAGCCTTCCACTTGGGCTCTCAATCCAGCCCCACTTTGGCTCCCACACCTGCTATCTGAGGAGCTATCATGGCAGCTTAGAGATGGAAACTGAGGTCTAGGAAGTAAAATGGCTTATCTGAGGTTTGAGGATAAGTCTTGGAGTGGTGGAGCCAGAAGGTGAAGCAAAGCAGTTGCTCATTCTGTTACTACAATATCTTGCCTTCACTTTGGTTTTACAAAAAAAGATTATGGCTTAACCTCTGCCCTCAAGGAATTAGGACCCAATGGAACAGACAGGCATTTAAACAAATACCTACCTCCAATGTCCTTTTCTGTTAGAAGAGGAGGCTCTCATGAATCAAACTTGTGTTTTTTCAGAGAGGTCAGAAACTCTAGAAAGCAAATACAAAGTGTGTGTGCCCCCTCTCCTACAACCCTGCCCATGGCAGGCATTGCTAATCAATCTTCCCCAGTGAACCGATTGGTTTCAGAGCCCTTTGTAACAAAGTATACAGGCATCTATGCCTATTGGTCAAGGCTAGCAGGCAAGAGAGCATTTTTGGTTATTTCTGGGTCTTAGACCAAAACTTCTTTTTTACAAAAGGAAACGGGCTCAGGGGAGGGAGTGGTTTCTTTTTATCGCCATCAGGATTTGCTTCTCTGAGTGAAGGAACCAACATTTATTGGCTTCCTGTTCTGCGGCATGTTCTGCGCATGAACAGGGGACATTGCTGGTGCTCTCATTTTCACAACCAGCTGAGAGGTAGCCGTGACTATGGCCATTTTGCAGAGGGCAAAACTGAGGCTCAGAAATGCAAATAACTTGCTCAAGATCACATAGCCAGAAGGCAGTAGAACCAACACCTGTGTGCAGGCCCCTCTCACCTCAAAGCCTACTTGTTTTTTTCTCCTTCTAAATTTATGACAAAATGTATAACATTTTAAAAAGTTTACAATGACTACAGTGTACACACCCTTATCCCTATTTCCTAGCTAGGACATGAAACAAAGCCTGATTTATTTTTGTGGAACACCACACTGCCCTTCATGATGCATTTAAAAAAAAAGGGATTTAATAAAGTAATTGAGCAATATTGAACATTTCTCAATGAAGCCTGTTTCTATTGGAGTTTTAAAATAAACTTTCTTTATAAATTGAAATCATGCCTTTGGATAGTTCAGAGATTGGAGCAAGGGAAGCCTGAAATTCACGGACCTGCTTGTCTGAAGAGTAATTTAATGCCACTGACATAGATCTGTTTCTCTTTTTACCTTTAATCCATTTAAACAAGCCAAATGGTCATTGCAAATGGGTCCTCCAGCGTCTCCCTCGTCTGCCTCCGCTGCTCTCGGGGATTTATTTAAATTTGGTTTCTGGCAATGATCTTCTTTTTTAAAATTATGTTTTTATTTTTCAATTACAGTTGACAGTATATTTAGTTTCAGGTGTACACCCCAGTGATTAGACATTATATAAGTAAGTGATCATCCTGACAAATCTCGTGCCCATCTGACACCATCCTGGCAACAATCTTGTACCTTCCTGTTCTCTGCCAGTTCCTGACACCATTTGGATCACTTTACAATACTCATAACTGATTTTTTGTTAGCTCCCTGATTGGAATTAACCTTTTCTGCTATAGTCTATAAATTCTCTCAGCACACGGTAATCCTAGCAAAGTGCGCATCTGCCTTGCATTAGTTATTTATGTATGTAATTTTCCCGTTAGACTGAGCCTTGCTCATCTATAATCTATGTAACAGTAATTATCATAACTGCTACTGCTTTACATTTTCCAAGTACTTTTGTTAGTCATAATATTATTTAATACTTACAATTTCTGTGAAGTATTTTTTTTTATTGTATTTGATTTTACAGCTAGGGCCATGGAGCCTCAGAGAGGTGCTGTAACTTGCCCAAAGTCACAAAGCTAGCTAGTCACAAGTTGTAAAGAAAATTTAGTATTCCTTCCCTCCAAACTAGAATATAGAGTAGTCTATCAATATATATAACTTTAAAAATACTTGAGATTATATTATAGTTTTATTAAAACTCCCACCCATGAATTCCTTTAATCTATAAATAGCTACTGAGCACTTATTATGTACCAGGCATTATGCTGGGTTTGGAAAATTGAAAAATAAAAACATAATTTTAAACACAGCAGTGACTAAGACAAAGAAGGCCTGTTTCTCATGGAACTTAAGAGTGAGGTAGGGAATTAGTAAACAAGTAATCAAATAAACAAACTATGGTAGGCTGAATAATGTCCTTCCTTTAGATGTCCACATCCTAACCCCCAAAACCAGTGAAGGTTAATTTATGTGCAGATGTGATAAAGTTAAGGATTTTGAGATGGGGTGTTTACCTAGATTATCTGGGCGAGTCCAATGTCTTAATAAGAGTCCTTAGAAAATGGAGGCTGCAGGATGACAATCAGAGAAGAAGAGATATGATGATGGATGCAGAGGCTGGACTGATGTAATTTTAGATGGAAAGGGCCTGGGGCCAAGGAATGAGGGCAGGCTCTAGAACAGGGGTCCCCAAACTATGGCCCGCGGGCCGCATGCGGCCCCCTGAGGCCATTTATCCGGTCCCCACCGCACTTCCAGAAGGGGCACCTCTTTCATTGGTGGTCAGTGAGAGGAGTATAGTCCCCATTGAAATACTGGTCAATTTGTTGATTTAAATATACTTGTTCTTTATTTTAAATATTGTATTTGTTCCTGTTTTGTTTTTTTACTTTAAAATAAGATATGTGCAGTGTGCATAGGGATTTGTTCATAGTTTTTTTTATAGTCCGGCCCTCCAATTGTCTGAGTGACAGTGAACTGGCCCCCTGTGTAAAAAGTTTGGGGACCCCTGCTCTAGAAGCTGCAGAAGTCAAGGATAAAATTCTCCCTCGAGGCCCTGGCCGGTTGGCTCAGTGGTAGAGCGTCGGCCTGGCGTGCGGAAGTCCCGGGTTCGATTTCCGGCCAGGGCACACAGGAGAGGCGCCCATCTGCTTCTCCACCCCTCCCCCTCACCTTCCTCTCTGTCTCTCTCTTCCCCTCCCGCAACCGAGGCTCTATTGGAGCAAAAGATGGCCCGGGCGCTGGGGATGGCTCCTTGGCCTCTGCCCCAGGCACTAGAGTGGCTCTGGTTGCGACAGAGCGATTCCCCTGATGGGCAGAGCATCGCCCCCTGGTGGGCGTGCCGGGTGGATCCCGGTCCGGCACATGCGGGAGTCTGTCTGACTGCCTCCCCGTTTCCAGCTTCAGAAAAATACAAAAAAAAAAAAAAAAAATTCTCCCTCAGATGAAAAACAGTCCTGCTGCCCCATAGACTTCTGACTTCTAAAACTATAAGAGAATAACTGGATGTTGCTTTAAGCCACAAAAATTGTGGTAATGTTACAGTAGCCATAGGAAACTAATACACAATGTAATTACAGATTATGATCAAAGCGATGAATAAAAGAAACAGTTTGATGAAATTAAAATGGGGAATGACTCTGAGGAGAGGATGAGTGAACTAGCCCAAGGAAGAGCATTCCACTCAGAAGGAACAGCAGGTGCAAAGGCTCAGAGGAGGCAATGTGATGAGGAACAAGACAGGACTTGTGTGGTCAGACTTTAGTGAAATGAGGTTGGAGAGTTAGGCTAGAATCAGATCTTACTAGGCTTTTTAGACATGGAAAGCGGTTTGACAAATGAAAAGCTTGTGTAGAATTGTGAATAGAGGAAAGATAAATTATCGTTGTATTGTCTAAAGTTCCTGTAGGACGAAGACCTGATCTTAGGACATGGGGAAAACTTCCCCATGTTGAGACCAACCCACCTTCCCAATATGCCCTTCTGTGCTCTTCCAGTTCTTAAAACATGTCCAGTGTTCACTAGGAAACATGAGTTTTCTTTCTGCCCATGTGGCAATCCAGTTCCTTAGAGGGCAGGTACTCTGATGTAAACCGTGGGCAGTGGACACCTAACCTGAGGTGTGATTTATTAGTGAGGGCTGTCATGCTATGTGGAGGGGAACTTGGTATTACTGAGTTTAGAAATGTTTTTGCCAAGGGGCGGAACTTATCATTTGACGTACTATATGAATATTTAGCTCATTTTTTGCTTCTGTGTTTAGACTGGAAGCTCTGTGAAGTCTTGGACCATTTGTGCTTTTAACCCTCTGTTTCCAAGGCCTGCACATAGTAGGTGCTCAATAGCACTTGCCAAAAGCATGGGTGATTGGAGGGAAGGGGTGCCAATTATTAGCTCATGTTTGGTAGAAAGCAGAAATATGAAGAGGGTTAATAGGCAGTAAAATATAAACATGGAAACAATCTCCAGTCTGTTCTTCTAAAATGCTTATTTTGAAAATAGAAATTTGTTATAATGCAATTTATAACAGGGAATGATGTGAGGATAATGGACCTTTCTCCCGTGAAAAACACTAAGTGAATGCCAAAACCCTAGCTGAATGGAGCCACATAAGAACACACAAAATGTCCCCCCACCCACATACACATCAAACACCCCCCAGCTACCTCAGTTCACTGCCTGTGGTATGAGCCACATCTATCCACATCTGGGTTCCAACTCTATCCAATTTCGGATAATTCCCCTTCATAGTAACTCATAGTTTTGATACTCACTTCCACAAGCAAACCGCAGGTCTTTTTCAAGGTAAACTACAATATTTATTGTAGTATTTATGCATTTAATCATTGAATATATTGAAAACTGTGCTACAATTTTTATTAGGTGCCTATTAAAAAACATTAACAACTGTGTCCTTCATTCCATTTCTGCCATAAGCACTGTGGTTTTTACTGCATGATTTTGCATAGTACAGTGAGTTTTTGAACACATATATGGCATGATAGCAGAATTGACGGTACTTTCTTATGTCTATATAACACCAGGCAAACAAGAAAACACACACTGTGATTAGCAAGAAATTGAAATCAAACCATTGAACATTAAGAATGATTCTCGATGTTCTTCTGATCTATAGATTGATCCTCTTATTATTTATTTATCCATTTTCATCTATCCTTCCAGTTATCTATTTATTATAGAAATATTTATTAAGAGCCTACTATGTATCAAGTCCTGACATGCCCTGGAGATATAGCACAGAACAACAGTAGAGTCACAGGGTTGGGAGAAAATAATATATAAACAAAAAATAATGAGTTGCGGAGCCCTGGCCGGATAGCTTGGTTGTAGAACATTGTTCTGAGACGCAGAGGTTGCTGGTTCAATTACTGGTCAGGGCACATGTAGAAACTGCTCAATGTTCCTCTCTCTCTCTCTCTCTCCCTTCCTCTATCACCAAAATCAATCAATAAAAAAAATTAAAGAACAAAGTTAAAAAAAATGAGTTGCAATATGCTGAATGTTTATGTCCCCCAACCCCTCGAATTTATATGTTGAAATCCCAACTCTCGATGTATTAGTACTGAAGGTGGGGTCTTTGGGAGGTGATTAGGTCATAAGGGTGGATCCCTGAAAAATGGACTTAGTGCCCTTATATAGGGGACCCCAGAGAGCCCCTTCTCCCTTTAACCATGTGAGGATACTTCAGAAGATGGACAACTATGAACAAAGAACTAGTTTCTCATCAGAAACTAAATCTGTCAGCACCTTGGTCTTGAACTTCCCAGCCTCCAGAACTGTGAGAAATAAATTCTGTTGTTCACAAGCCACCCACTCTATGGTATTTTGTTGCAGTGACTTGAGCTAAGGCAATGGTTAATCTTTGTTATAAGCTTACTACATTCCAGACACTATGATCAGCACTTTAAAGACATCATTCTATGCAATCCTTTCAATACTGCTGGTTATTGTATTTGCAAGTGCAACGGGCATTATTATTTTTCCCATGTTCCAGATGAAGATACTGAGGTTAAATGGTGAGTCACCACTTATTTACCATCAGCATCCATGCCCAGGCCATCTGACTTGAGAGTCTGTGCTCTTGAATTATATTTTTGACATTTGACTTCCTGCCTCTGCTTGATTACCTTTAGTGGTGGGGAACTTACTGCCTCTCAAAGCAGCTTGTTCCATCTGTGGCAGGATATCAAAAGGGCAAAATGGAGTGAAAAATATATTTTAACAGTAGTGGGAACTAGATTAATTGTAGGGAGAGAATTGAATTTGCTTAAGAAATACATTGGAAGGCCGCTTCCGTAGGGGCTGCAGAGGAAGAAGAGGAACAATTTGAAAGGACACCAAGTTATACCTTCTTGCATAAGATTTTAATAGGAGAATGAGAATCGGAGTGGAGGAGAGGAGGGTGAAGAAGAGAGAAGGGTCTGTGCCATCTGGCAGAGCACTAGTGCCCATGGGGAGTGGTGACCAGTGAGCAGATTTTGTGGGTCGGTGGCTGCAGGCTTTCGAAGGCTAGGGAGGCAAATATTCCGTTTACATTGTTTTCTCTCCTGTGATGTAAACACTTTCCATCTCCCAGACCTCCATCAGTCTGTGGCACAACTTGGGAAAGTTCAAAGCTGAAGGGTGTGCCCTGCACCCGGCTAACATGGAGCATGCCTGCGTAGGAAAAGTCCCCACTACGTCCCCACGAGTATGGCCGGTCACTCCTGGCTTTCGTTGGCCAGCCAAGGAAAGTGAGTGCCGTTGTCGGGAATGGAAGGAGTAGACCTGAGTGTGCAGTGAAGACCCTAGTTCCCGAGGGTTTGCAGATATCTGGGAGGGCTCAGGTATAGATTAGGGGCATGCGGGTCCATTCTTATGTAATTTTCACAGGGCTAGGGGATCTCAGACAGCTTCTGGGTTATAGCTGTTAGGAGCAAAGGCTCTCTCAAGTAGGGAAGCCCAGGTTTGAATCCCAGTTTGGCCATTTAATGGGTAGCTTTGAGCAATGTATTTAACCTGCCTGCACCTCAGCTTTCTCCATCACAACTTGAAGAAGACCTTCTCTACCTTGAGGGTTAGACATATGTAAAATATTTAGCACAATGCCTGGCATCCTAGCAACCAATTGCTCAATGGCTGTTGTTATAACTAACTCCAGTGGCAGAGTGTAAACAGTGTAAGTGTTCTGTTTGGTGGGATCAGGGTTTAAGATCTACTTCCATTACTAACTAGCTCGGTATACCTGGGTATGTGACTGAACCTCTCTGGCTCTCAGTAAAATGAAGGAGATCAGACCTCCTAGCAGGACTGTGGGATTAAATGAAAGAATAGAACCTGCTTAACCTTCCGCTGGGCATACACAGATGCCAAATGATCAGGGCCAAGGCTAATCCAAATGGTGACTTTTGTGAATTAGGCTTTAAATAAAGGCGCCCCTTCCTTTGGGCAGCACAGCTCATGAAGGTTTCAGCCTCGCTCGCCGCCCTGGCCCGCAGGCCTTCGAGCTGCACACCACGGGTCTGTCTGTGGGATGCAGCCTCCCGATGTGGCCATGCTAATTCTTCTGCCTCTGACTTGCCCCTTTGTGCCGGCTCAAGACCGTTCAGTGTTTGAAAGAAAGCACCTAGGCCGCTTCTTATTCCTTTCTCCTGTGTCCAGCTGCCCTCCTTCTTGTGACCTGGTTTCTTGCCCTCCTTCCCCCACTTCCCAGCCTCCCTCCCTAGCAGGGCTTCCCCCACACCAGGACCCTGGCCACCCTGGCCTGTGCAGCTGGGGGGGGGGGACCAATTAGCCGAGAGGCTGGATCAATGACTTCCCTTCAGCCTCACGGGCCCAGCCTGGGTTCTGGAGCCACCTCTGCTGAGATAATCTACTGCTTTAATTGCCAACAGCCGTCAGAAGAAAGCAGCTGATCACTGCCCATCCAGGGCTCGGAGAATCCTCGGTGGGCGTCGGGCTGGCAGAGGAGCCGTCAAGGGCTATTTTTAGTGCCTGGCCACAGAGGTGCCAGGAGAAAATGCCAAGTGGGAAGGCAGCCTGCCTGCAACTTCCAACCCCAGCCCTTTGTGGTTCCTCTGCTCCGCAGCGAGGACAACAGCCATTCCTCTGCAGGAAGCCAGAGTGGGCAGGGAGGGGCAGCAGTACTGCGGCCTGGGCGGGGTGTTTAGGCTGGTGTTTAACTCACTGGCAATACTTAGAACCGGGGGACTCAGCTCTCATAATATTGCCTATTTTGTAGGCAAGGCAACGGGGCTTCAGATGTATGAAATGAATTCCTGTGGCCACTCTGCAGTTTGCTCTCACTGTGGCTCTGTCGGGCTTTCTCGGAGCATTTCTTCAGCAGAGTGGTGGGAGGTATGGCCAGAATCCCTGGGTCTGCCCCCAGCCTCTTACTGGTATGTGCTGGAAGGCCAAGATACCTACTTTTCAGAGTCCCAGTTTCTCACCTGTAAAGTGGGGTAAGAAGAGCACTTTCCCATAGAGAGAACTAAGAGAGAGAAAGTGTGGGGGGTTGTTAGAGTCGTGCGTGGCACGCGGGAAGTACTCAGTGAATGTGGGCTGTTAGTGCTGGAGTTTCTGCTGCCAGGCCATCTTCTGGCACATGACATGCTTCCTAGCTGACCCTCACAACAGCTCAGCAAGGTATTATCAACCCCATTTTCAGATCAGGAAACTGAGTCCCAGAGAGAAGAACTGAATTCCTAAGGGCATACAGCTGGGAAGGGAAGGAGACGGGCCTGGAGCTCAAGGCTTTGCCCTCCCGAGTCTAAGATCTTTCTTTCTTGTAGGCTGGAGTTCCTGTGTGTTGTGTTCCTGGAGATTTGGGTAGAGGGAAGATATCAAGGAGGTGATGAAGTGTGTGTGTGTGTCATGTTAGAAAGATTGGTGAGGAGAAAGAGCAATGAGTTGTAACCCAGAGATCAGGTTAGCAAAGATCTAGCTCCCCATCCTCCTTCATGGCTTTCAGGGTGTCCTGAGACAAATGCTGAGAGGAGAGTCATCCTGAGTGACCTACCTCCAACCCTTACATGGAATAGATAACTCTCCCACCCTGCTCATGCTCTGTGTATGACGAGAGGCTGTGTGACCCAGGCATTCTTCTTCCATTGCTCAGTCTACCAGAGTCTAGGTGATATGCCCCCAGCCCCCCCACTGGGCTCTTTCCCTGACTAGTTTGTCCTCTAAATCTCTCATATGTACTTTTTCCTCTCTAGATTGCTACCAGCAACCCCCCCCCCCCCAATTTAAACCTGCTTCTTTCAGCTGGGCCATTGCCACAGCCTTTTAATTTGTCTCCCTGACTCAGGTCTAGCCCGGCCCCCAATCCACAGGGGCCACCTGAAAGGGTGCCTCATCTAGTGTGAATCTCATGAGGTCATGTTCCTTCTTCTATCCCTTCATGAGCTACAGAGAACCTGTGAAATCAACACTCCTATCTCCTGTTTCTCCAACTTTTTCTTTCTAGCTATGTGTACTCCCATTGTATTTTATGAAGAAATAATGTACGGATGGTTCTTACAGCATAGATTTCCTCACTCATTCACCCTCTCCCTCATTCATTCATTCTTTTATCCATTCACTCAATAAGTGTTTATTGAGCAACTACTAAGTGCAGGGCATGTGTTTTTTTTGTTGTTGTTGTTGTTTTTTTTGTATTTTTCTGAAGCTGGAAACAGGGAGAGACAGTCAGACAGACTCCCGCATGCGCCCGACCAGGATCCACCCGGCACGCTCACCAGGGGCGATGCTCTGCCCACCGGGGGGCGATGCTCTGCCCCTCCGGGGCATCGCTCTGTTGTGACCAGAGCCACTCTAGCGCCTGGGGCAGAGGCCAAGGAGCCATCCCCAGTGCCCGGGCCATCTTTGCTCCAATGGAGCCTTGGCTGCAGGAGGGGAAGAGAGAGACAGAGAGGAAGGAGGGGGGGTAGAGAAGCAAATGGGCGCTTCTCCTATGTGCCCTGGCCGGGAATCAAACCGGGGTCCCCCGCACGCCAGGCTGACGCTCTACCTCTGAGCCAACCAGTCAGGGCCGTGCAGGGCATGTTTTAAGCCCTAAGGACACAGCAGTGAACAAAAGAGACCCAAATTTAGGCCCTCAGGAATCTTACATTGTAGTGAGAGGAAAGAGAGAATGCAATACATAAATTTATTTTAGTTTTGAAGGTGAATAGGAATATTATAGTGAAGGCTGGGAGTGGGAAGGGGCTGCAACTTTAAATAGCATGTTGAAAAAGGCTAACCTGAAACAGTGACCTTTGAGCAAAGACCTGCAGGAAGTGAGAGAGCCAGTCAGGAAGGTATCCTGGAGACGTAGCCCAGGCAGATAGAGCAAGGAGAGGCTAGGGCTTTTGGCGGAAGGCAGGGGCTCAGACTAAGATGAAGGCTTCACCGGCTGGGTGGGTGAGGGAAGAGAAACAGGAGATACTGAGGAAAGGTTTGTTAATTTGGATTACTTAAGGAAAGCCTAAGACTTATCCAAAAGTGTTGGCTCCAAACTTGTCACTTTCAGAAGAAGATACTTGATTATGAACTAAAGTTTGTGTGATAACTAAGTAACTAGAGCCTTGCAGTTTCAGGGAGCACTAGAAGGCCAGGCCAGGCCAGGGAGGGGTGGGCCTACTTTGCCTGTGACCTTGGGCACTTTTCTCCCATTTGGCCACTAACTTTTCACCTGTATAGGGGACCAGAGGACATCTCAGGACCCTTCCACTTCTGGCTTCATGTTGATTCAGAAGCCTACTTTTCTGTGCCCACTCATCTCTCTTTTGATTGTTTTGTCGAATCAGGTAAGGGAATGACTTTTTAAGAATAAAATGTGGAGGGGGCTTCTGGTCAAGATGGTGGCGTAGGTAAATGGGTACTCAGACCCACCCATAACCGCATCAAAATTACAGCTGAATTACAGAACAACCATCACTGAGAACTACCTGAAATCTAGCTGAACAAACGTCCTATGACTAAAGATATAAAGAAGCCACATTGCCCCTGGTTGGTTGGCCCAGTGGTAGAGCATTGGCCCAGCGTGTGGATGTCCTGGGTTCAATTCCTAGTCAGGGCACACAACAGAAGTGACCATTTGCTTCTGCATCCCTCCCCCTCTGGCTTTTCTCTCTCTCTCTTCCTCTCCTACAGCCGTGGCTCGATTGGAGTGAGTAGGTCCTGGGCGCTGAGGATGGCTCCATGGCCTTGGCCTCAGGCGTTGAGAAGAACTTGGTTCCTGAACAACAGAGAAATGCCCCAGATGGGCAGAGTATCACTCCCTAGTGGGCTTGCTGAGTGGATCCTGGTCAGGGTACATGTGGGAGTTTGTCTCTGCCTCCCCTCCTCTCACTGAATTAAAAAAAAAAAGAAGCCACATCAAGACTGGTAGGAGGGGCAGAGATTCAGAACAGGCTGGTCCCACACCCACCTGTGCTGAATAAAAATCAGGAGTGATATCTCAATAGTGGATGTTCCCCTGAGGTGTGAGGAGTGCTAACTCCAACCAAGTCTCCAGGGATCCAGTGCGGGAAGAGAAGCCTCCATACTTCTGGTTGTGAAACCAGCAGGGATTGTGACTGAGTGAGACAGAGGGTGGTGGAGCCCCAGGTGTTCCTCTTAAAGGGGCTGCACACGGACTTACTTGCACTCATTCACTCCTAGTTCCAGCACTGGGGCAGCAGCTCAGACGGCACTTCGGGGACATACAGGGAGGAACTAAATAATCTGACTTCAGCGTAAGTTTTGAAGGGCCAACTTTCTCCTAGACAGAAGGTCTGCCAGAGGCCATTGTTCCCTTGCTGGGCTCTCCCTGCACAGAGACGGCAGGCAGGTGTCATACCTGAGTCTCCATCAACCTGGCTCACACTGTTCACCCTGTCCTGGGATTCCCTGGGGCCCTGTCTTACCAAAGCCTTTCCAGTGGCTTTTCCATATAATCAGCCTGGCTCGGTTCATGCTGCAGACTTTTCTGAAATCTATTAAAGGTTTACAAACTTCAAAAAAGCAGCATCTGGCCTTGGCCTGCCCCATACATCTTGCTAAGTGGCTCCAGGCCTGGTACTAGTGGCAGAAGGCCTAGGTTTGTAGTTTGACCTCTCCCAGGCACCTTCAAACCCAGCACAAATAGAAGCTACAAGAGATTGCTTTGTAGCTCATGCCAGGTGGTCCCAGGCAGGACACAGGAGGCAGCTGATCTTGTGTTGTACCTCCTGGAGGCCCCAGAGCCAGTGGCCAACCTCAGACCACACAGGAATGTGACACAACCACCTCTACCAGGGACACACTCAAGGGGCGGAATCATTGCGCACCAGATCCCTACTAAAGCGAGTCCTGTATCAGCCCCTGCACAGCAGATCTTCTGCTGTTGTCACAGACAATCCTTCAAGTCCATCAGCCTGGGGGTAAATCCCTCCCACTGATGTGCCTAACAGCAATCAGGGCTCAACTACAGCAGGAGTGTACACACAGCCCACGGAGGGGGGCACATCTGGAATGCCAGGATTGGGTAACTGGGGAGGTTCTACCACTGGGCCCTACAGGCTCTATTACATAAGGCCACTCTACTAGTCCAGGAGATGTAGCAGCTCTGCCTAACGCATGAAAATAAACACAGGGAGGCAGCCAACTAAAGGAGACAAAGAAACATGTCCTGAATAAAAGAACAGGACAAAACTTCAGAAAAAGAACTAAACAAAATGGAGACAAGCAATCTACCAGATACAGAGTTCAAAACTCTGTTTATAAGGATGCTCAATAATCTTAGTGAGAACTTCAAGGAAATAATAGGAAACATAAAAACAAACATAGAAAACATAAAGGAGATCCAGTCAGGAATGAAGATTACAATAACTGAAACAAAGACTATGTTACAGGGAAATCAACAGTAGAGGAGATGAAGCAGAGGATCAAGACAGCAATTTGGAAGCAAATAAGGAAGCAGAAAACACCCAGCCAGAAGAGCAAAAGGAAAAAAAAAACAAAAAACCTAGGATAGAATAAGGAACCTCTGAGACAACTTCAAATGTAGCAACATTTGCACAATGGGGGTGCCAGAACGAGTACAGAGAGATCAAGGATTTGAAAACCTAATTGAAAAAATAATGACAGAAAACTTCTCCAATCTGGTGAAGGAACTAAATGTAAAAGTCCAGGAAGTCAAACAAGATAAACCGGAAAAGACTCACACCAAGACACATCATAATTAAAATGCCAAAGTTTAAAGACAAAGAGAGAAACTTAAAAGCAGCAAGAGAAGAGCAGTTACCTACAAAGAAGCTCCCATAAGACCGTCAGCTGACTTTTCAACAGAAACTTTGAAGGCCAGAAGGGATTAGCATGAAATAGTCAAAGTGATAAAAACCAAGGATCTACAACCAAGATTACTCTGCCCAGCAAAGCTGTTATTTAGAATTGAAGGACAGGAAAAGAGCTTCTGAGACAAGAAAACAGCTAGAGAAGTTCATGATCACCAAACAAGAATTACAAGAAATGTTAAAGGATCTTCTTTAAGAAAGAGAGAGAGAGAGCGAGAGAGAGAGAGAGAAAAGAATAATAAAACAACAATAAATACATATCTTAAAAAAGAAATAATAAACTGTGGAGTCCAAAATAGAAAAAGGCTATTTTTGTAAGGGGGCAAAGGGAGGAAGAGACAAAGGAAAGGAGGAGAGAGAGAGAGAGAGAGAGAGAGAGAGAGAGAGAGAGAGGAGCATCAACTTGTTGTTCCACTTAGTTGTGTATTGATTGCTTCTTGTATGTGCCTTCTTGTATCAGAGTTTGAACTGATGACCTCAGGCTCAAACCGGTGAACCTTGGGATTATGTCCACAACCCCATGCTCAGGCTGGCGACCCTTCACTCAAGCCAGTGCCCTTGGGTTTCAAGCAGGTTCTCAGCTCTCTGATTCGACACTCTATCCACTGTGCCACCATCAGTCAGGCAATAAAGGCTAATTTTAATAGAAAACCTATCACCATGGTAGTAACCAAATCCACCATTACGAATTTTCCATTATATCCTCCCATTAACTGTAACAGTGATGCTATGACCTGGGCACAGCAGTCTCATTTTATGGTTGAGGAAATTATGCCTCAGAGAGGCTAATTCACTTTCTCGAGAGCACAGAGCTAGTGAGAAGAAGATCCAGATTCATTTCAAAATCTGTAAAAGCTTGGGCTGACTTCTCAGAGGAGAGGCTGAGACCCAAAGCTAGGCTTATAGACAGGGACAAAACAGAGCCAAAGGCAATGCAAAACCAAATAAAAATTTCCAGCCCTTACCGTTGTTACTAGCCAGAAACAAGGTGTAGTTAAAAGTTGGAAATGAAATGGAAGGGTGAAATGGATTGTGGGCCACTGTGGACCAAGGCTTTGGGCCAGCTCAAGATGAGGCATGAAGTGCAGAATCGACTTGCAGTCCTGGCTGTGGCCACACGTGGGCAGACAGAGTCATGCCCAGCCCCCTGCAAGGGCATCTGTGGGTAGCAGAGGGCAAGGGAGTCTTACCTCATGGGATATTAATTATATTACAGTAACTATGAAGGACCCTACAAAACAAGAGAAAATATAAAGGAAAAAAAAAAAAAGAGTAAAACTAATTATATATATATATATATATATATATATATATATCCTAAACAAAACTATCTTTATTAATATTTTCACACTAGTGATAAGATAGATGAATTGGAATTAGATAAGAAAAAAATTTAATATTCTACAAAGGAAACTCTAGGGAGACCCAGGGAGTTACAAAGGTCATTTCTCATTAAGGGTAAACCCTTTATTCTTTGCTCCCATGCCTTTCTCTTTACTGAGACTCTGCCAGAGCCAGCAATTTCACACTCTTTTTGTGTACTGGAGACAGACAATGGCACCAAGTGCCCCTCTCGTTAGTCAGTGCAAGGCTGCTCTTAGCTCTGTAAAAACAACTAACGGGATTGCTGGCTGTCATTGGGTGATGGATGTTTCCCTTTTTTAAGGTCTCTTCAGCTGCTCTGGAGTATAAGCAGCATATTAATTGCATCATTTGGACACCTAGGACAGGGGACATGGTTTTTCCTTGACTTGGGCTACAACAAGCAAAGATTTCTGAATTTTATAGGTAGCAGGAACATTGGGAAGGCTGGGTTTTGAGGTAGACCTGAAGTCTCAAGAGAGCAGTACCTTGGCTTCTAAAACGTACATCATACTATGGAAGTTGTGTCGCTGTCTAAAAGTGCCCATAATAGAATCTGAAACATTTATGGAAGAAAGATTTGTTCAAGGAGAAATGACATTGGTGTGATTTGTAGTACAGCAAATGTTTGTGGAACATATGAGACTGTATGTGAAGTTTTAGCAGAAGGGATTATTATTGGGGAGGTTTATAGGTTAAATTATGCCCCCCATAATAAATGTCAGTGTCTTAACTACTGGTACCTCAGAATGTAACCTTATTTTGAGATAGGGTCTTTACAGAGGTAATCTTGTTAAAATGAAGGCATTAGGAGTGACTCTCATCCCAAAAGACCGGATGTTCTTATAAAAAGGGGAAATTTGAACATAAAGACATGTGCAGGGAGAAGGCCATGGAAAATAAAGGCAGAGATCAGGGCAATGTACCTACAAGCCAATGGATGCCAGCAATCCCCAGCAAACCACCAGAAGCTGGGAGAGAGGCCTAGAAAGTGTCGCTCACAGCCTCAGAAGGAGCATGCTCTGCAGACACCTTGATTTTGGACTTCTAGCCTGCAGAACATTGAGACAATAGATTTCCATAGTATAAGCCACCTAGGCAGTAGTGTTTTACTGGGGCAGTCCTAGGAAACAAATACAGGAAGCATTAGTGAAATTCTAAACTATGTAAATCCTTGGCTGTGGCCCGGCATAGAGCAAAAGCTTAACATATGCTTCTAAAATAAATCTGAGATGACAGAGGAACTTCTCACACAGTATCTGACATGGAGTAGTTGCTCATTGATGCTCACGAAATGAATGCATGAATAAGGTTATGTGTAAAGCATGTGTCTCAGAGCTTGGCATATGGGCACATGTTCAGTGAGTATTTGCCATTCGGATGGTCACCGAGCTAACACGTGTATATCATTTACTATGAGCCAGACAGTGCTCTAAGTGATTGACAGTATATAATCCTCATTTCATCCTCACCACAACTCTATTACTTATCGCTTTTTCAAGATCAGAAGACTTAAGTACAGAGAGGTTAAATAACTTTCTTGAATTCACCCAGCTTGTAAGCAGTAGACTGAATTTTTTTGTCTAGAACCAGGGTCTCTACTCTTAACCACTGTTTGAAATAATATATGTACGGTATATAGTAGGTGCTTTATTTCAAACAGTAAGTGGATAAGCACCTGTGAAAAACAGGGAGCACAGGTGGCCCTGCATTCCTTCCTCTACAGACAGACCTTTGGGATTCCTTCACTCTCCTCAAGGTCAGTGTGGCAGCGCCTGGACCCAGCGAGGGTTGGTGGGGCCCCTCCTATGTCAGTCATGCCCCCACTTCCCATCCTTTTGCTGGGTTAGAGGAAGCCAACTGGATGCTAAAGAGGGGGAGTAGAACAGAGAAGGTGTCAACACCTTACTGTTCAGAGGGATGACGGCCTGTGTCCTGCCTCCTCGCCATCACTCACCCCATATCAAGGACGGAGCATGACTGGGCGCCGCCCGCCCCCGGCCCCTGCAGTGTCCACCGGCTTTCCCAGGAGTGGCAAGGATTTACGATGTCACAGGCCAGAGTCCCCTACCCTGACCCCTGCTCTAGGCCACAGGTTTAATTATTTAAGCAGATTTTCCATTTTATGACCACACCCTCAGGCCTGGCAGAAGAAAACCTTAGGAGAAAAAAAAATGTTATTTGAAAGATGAAATGGAAATATGCAAGGACAATGTACAGGGGACGATCAAAAATCCCGAATCTGAATGTGGTGTTCAAGGCTCTTCCAAATTTGCCCCGTTCTACCAGCCCCATCTCTTGTTGTGACCTCTTTCCTGGACAAATCGCTCATTTCTGCCTCACTGTAGAACAAGGTAGTTCTTTGTCATTCTTGCAAGTTCCCAATTTTGCTTCTGCTAGCCTGTTTATACTGTGTACATCTCTTTCTCTCTCTCTCTCTCGGTCTTGCTATGCACCAGGCACTGTAGTAGGGCCGGGGATCTGTTAGTGAACAAAACACTAAAATCCCTGCCCTCATGGAGCTTCCATTCTAGGGCAGCAGACTTCCCTACCTCATCCCTGTAGACCCTGTTCTTCCATGAGGTCCAGCTAAAATGCTACTTCTCTTACTTCCTTTGTCTTCCCTGAACTTCCAGGTGAAACTAACCACACCTGAGCCAGTTTGTAGTTGTCTTTACACACTGTTGGTGAACTTGCTGTTCTTCCTCTAAACTCCCTGAGGGCAGGGACTGTCGGATTTTAGCATCTGGCACATGGGAGGTGCTCAGAATAGTGATGGCCATTGGGAGGCTCCTCTTTCTTTCTGGCAAAGAGAATCTCCTTGTGTGGTCTCTCTCTTTTGACATTTCCTGGTCAGTTTTGTTGTTTCTTTGTTCATTCATTCACTCACTCCCACCGTTCATTCACTCAACATAAGGTCATTGAGTGCTGCTATGTAAGGGGCCCCTGATAGATGCTGGGGATATGGTCATAAAGATAGAAAAGGTCCCAGTTCTTAGTGCACTCACATTCTGTTCATGGAGACAGGTGGCAGCCTGCTGTTCTATCATTCTTCAGATGTCTGCTTCTCAGATGGCTGTGTGTGACCATCAGGCCTCAGGGGACAGGGCACACCCAGGCTGGGCATGGGCTGATCCACCCTAAATCTCAAGTCTGTGTTTCCCTGCCTGGATCAGAGGACATGGCTGGAGAAAACAAATCTCACCAATCTCCCTCTTCTAAGCTTTCCACCTTCATGTAAACTTTGAACACCAAAGTCCAAGGCTATTAAAATAATAATGCAAATAATCCATATTTTTCATCTTAAAAGCACTCCTGGAACATCCAATCAATCTTTTCAGTCCAGTTGCCTGTAGGTTTGTATAATTTTTTTTTGCTTATAGAAGAAGAAATTGAAGCACAAGGTGATTAAACTATTGGCCTGAGGCTATAGAGGAAGCAAGGTTTAGAGCAGGGATTCATTCATCAGTCTATAGTTACTCTGAACAATCGCAGACTCAGAGGCCCCTGTCCCTTGGGCAGCGAGCTGCTAGGGAGTGAAGCCAGTGTGCCTTGGTGGGGCAGTGCAGCTCGGTGGAGGAGAGACAGAGCTTCGCAGGTGCACAAAGCTGGGTTTGGCTCCTGGCCCCAGCACGTACAATTGAGTGACCTTTGGCAAGTGGTTCAAGCTCTATGTCCTCTAGTTTTCCCATCTATAAAACAGAGGTAATAACTTTGCAGGATCAGGAGGGTGAGAACAAATGAGATTACCTTTGTAGAGAGCTTAGCATGGTGCAGGATGCCTTTTTCTTAAACATATTCTGAGACAGAAGCATTTGAAATGGGCAAGGTGTTTAGAGCTGCTAATCATATCATTATTGTCACCTAACCTCTTTTGGGTACTTGGTCTATTCCAGAGATAAGGGTGTCTTAGCATAATTTATTCAATGTTTGTTTGTTTTTTATGATTCATATCAAGTGGTTACTGCTGTTAGGTTCTCTCATTCATCTGCTCTCATTCTCCTTGAACAAAAATGCCCAGCCCCTGTGCTGTATGCTGGGAGGTTAGAGGCTTGCCTTGGACTTGGAGCCTCCCCACTCCTTTCGCAGTCCAGCTAGAGTCACGAGTGCCCTGAGTCCACATCCTTAACTTCACCCCAGTGCTTGTTACTCGGAAGCCTTCACATCATCAGCAGGGAGAGTTGCAATTAGTCTTGCTATAAATAGCTGACATTCTAGATGTGCCAGGCCCAGTACCTGTATTCTTTTGTTTAGTCCTGACAACAGTCCTATACGGCCAGAGGACAACTTTCACTCCACTTTCATAGAAGGGGACACTGAAGTGCAAAGAGAGAAATAATTTTTTGCAAGGTCCTGCAGCCAAGTCCCAGCTGGCCAATTCTGAGTTTGGTGTGGCTGGGATGAGACTTGTGTCTGAACAGAGAGTAGAGAATTAAAGCCGGATTCTTAATCCATTTCACAGGAACTAGCTATGTGGCCTTCAGGTTGTTACCAAATGATTTGTGTGACTTTAGTAGGTCACCAAGTATGTGTAGGATCTCTGTTATTGGTCCAGATTATAGTAAGCATTTTGAATATTATAGAGTAGTAAATAATTATTATTTTTTTTCCTGCAAAGATATATTGAGACAGAAGCATTAGAATTGGACATGGTGCTTGGAGCTGCTAATAATCATTATTATCATCATCATTGCCATTCAACATATTTGGGGCACTTGGCATATTCCAGATATAAAGATATTTGATACAGACCATCCCATTTACTTTTCACAGAATCTCTCTGAAATTGGTAATATTTTCCCCATTTAGAGATGAGAACACCGAGCATGCTAGAAAGCTCATAGAGATGAACTCAGTCGCCTGAGTCAGGCGGCAGAGCCAGCACATAAGGGAGCTGGTGCTTACCTCATGCAGGGCTGAGCACACAGGAGGAACTGCTGCCACCCCGTTAGGGTCCTGTCAGAGAAGCCTCCAGCCTTATTTCCTCCTTCAGTGCTCTCGTCAGCTTTCTCCTCCAGCAACAATGAGAATTAATAGCTCTAAAGTTGGAAAAGTCACTCCCTGGTTTACAGGCTTTTACAGGGCTGTCTTGGGAGGACACTTAACCTCTGTCTGCACTTCTATTTCCTCATCGTTAACATGTGCCTGCCTCCTGGGGGTGTGCCTGTATTATTAATGATGGCATGGGATTCAGAGCACACTGCCCTGAGATTCATGACAAATGTAATGTGCGATTAATCTTGAGAACCGTTCGACAGGGACACATGGAGCTGAAGGACAGGGGGACCCTCTCTCGAACAGGGCCTTGACAAAAATGCTTTCATACCACTGTCATGTCTGGTCCTTGCAAAAACCCTGCCCAGAAAGCGGTGTGGGAGATGGGTAAAAGACTATCAGAGGTCCAGAGACCCATAGCACTGTGGGAGGGAAAAGAGAGAGTCGGGGCCAAGGAGAAACATGTGGCACAGAACTGCTAGCTCACCAACATCATAGCTGTGCCAGTCTCCCAGCCTCCAGCACCCTTGCAGCTGGTATGTCTGTGTGTCTCCATCGCTCAGTGTAGCGTGGATGGATGGGGTATGTGCCACTGCAGGCGTGGCTCCTAGACACCTCCCACCAGTCATCTCGCTCTCTGCTGGCTAGAAGACTAGATGAAGCGTGGAGCTATAAGACGGAAGGAGCCTGGGTCCCTGAATGACTGCTGAGTTCGTTCTCTTGCCAACTCAGAATAACCTGTGATATGGAAAGTAATCATTATTTTACCATGTATAGTCACAAGATTTGAGGGTTTACCTAGCATTATTTGCCTAATAAATAATAAAAATAATGTGACTTTTAGTGTTTCTAGTTCTCCAATTACTGTCATGTATATTATAGTTGGAAGATCCTTGGGAGGCCTTTGTGGTTTCAGTATCACAAATATTTGTATGTTTTTGGAGAAAATTATTTGTCTTCAATCTTATGGATAGTTCATGGGTTGGACATCTTTTCCCCTGATATTCTGGCTGCTAAAAAGCTCACAGAAATTGTGGCCCTGTGATCAGGATGGCATGACCTGCTGTTTGGGCACCAACTTCACAACCGGCACCATCTTGCTTCCCACGTGATTCACTTTCTTCAAACCTCAGTTGTGCCGTCTGTGGCCCGGGGATGGAGATTGGGCCAACTGGGCTGGGCTGTGAGGATTCTCTCTGCCTGTGCAGCTCACACCCCGCTCCACTCTGGAGACAGTTTCCAAAGTCTGAGTCCCAGAGTGTGGGACGAGCAGGAGGCTTAGAGACAGCCACTCTCACCTCTTGGTCAGTGAGTCTCAGGCTTCTAGGCGTTGTCAGCGGTGTGCCAGGAGGTGAGCAAAGCCACAGAAGAAACGGGGCATAATTCTGCCGTAAATGTACAGAAATGAAACTTCCCAATTTGTATGTGGCGTATACATCAGTAACCTCATTAAATATTTTCTTTCTATGATACTCGACTTAAGGTCCCCCCACCCAACAAAAACCCCAAAGTAGAACATTTTTATATGTACCAGAGAAGGACTGCTTGACACTTGGCTCAAAGTGCTAGTAGGTGCACCCTTTGCCCTGGCTGCCCTGGCGCCCACACTGCCGCCCCCACCAGGATGCTCTGCGGGACTGAGGCTTTGGCTCTTACCCAGCTCCCAAGAGCAGTCTGTGCATTACCTTTTCACACGTGCACCTCACTTCCTAAGTTGTAGGAAGTGCCTCACTTTCGGAATTTCTCTCTGACCTTCACCTGGGAAAAGCATGTGCTATTCCAAAGAAAGGTCACTTGCTTTCCCGCCCTGATAAGAAGCCCAGTGGAAACTACCAGCTTCCTCCTCTGACAGCGGCAGCCTGGAAGCCCTGTGCTCGGTTTCGCACCCATTTGTTTTCTCCTATTTCTTTAAACCCAATGTTTTTCCCTTACTTCCCCTGCCCTTTCTTATTTTTCATAAGTTTATTATGAATACCCATTTTTTTTTTTTGGTAATTTTCCTCAAATCCTTTCAAGAGTGAGGCAGCATCTAAATCAATTCAAGAAATTATGTAAGGCTCTCGAGGCCAGCCTTGTTAAAATGATAAGTGGGACAGACTTCTTTTTCTCCTTGTCACTCGCCCCACCCCCTTCTCCACCTTTGTCTGGCTGGTCATTGCACAGCCCGTTAGCCTCAGGCAAACGCCCCTCTGTAAATCTCCTACCCTCTTCCCTGACTCCTCATCCTTTCTTACCTTGATAAACAGTCCTGGCCAAGTCACAAAGTGACATGCACTAGCAGCTTCCATCAAGCAAAAAGACATCCAAAGCTCCACTTGAATGTCAACTTCTGCATACACCGGAGGTGGTGTGGAGCAGTCGGGCTGAGGCATTGCTAGTGGGAGCTCCCCACGAGGGGGTCTGCAGGGAAGGGGGCGCTCTGGCAGGGAGCAGAGGAGGGGAGGGCTGGTTTCGGAAATGGAGGGGTGAACGCAGGAAGGAGGGAGGTCAGGTGTGGCGGCCGTGCCAGTGCCGAGGCTGGTGGAGAAGCTAGTGGTACTATTTTTAAGTAGGTTGAGAAAAATAGGCCTCTCTTTTTCCTGTGTGTTCAATTTTTTTTTTAAAAAAATTGTAATATTGGAAACTTGTGCTTTAAACAAAGCCACTGGAAACGGAGCCCAGGGAATGAAGCTTCTACCATCAAACATTAAAATTCACTTTGGACTTAAAAAATCCACTTGCTAGCTTTAAATTCTTTTAATATATAGGTTTAAAAGCTCTCACACTCTTTTGCTTTTTATTTTTTGGATGTAACATCTCCTGCCTGCCTCCCAAGTATAACATTGCACATTTTTTCTTTCTTTTTCTGTAACTGGATCATAATTCATTTTGACCAGGTTTACTGTCAGGTCATCTCTGCCTCAGTGGTTAGAGACCACGGGGAGACAATGAGGGGCCTTACATAATTGCTACAGGGGCAGCCCTGCCAAGTTCTGTTGGTACCATTTGTTTGCAGGAAAAGATTCTTACCTGTTTGGGTTCAGCAGACAATGAAATGGGGCACAGGAAGCCCCCACTGGGCGCGTGGACTGAGACCCTGTGAAGTGCCGAGGGGAGTGCACACTCTTAGCTCGACCCCTTCAGTTCAGAGAGGGGAAACTGGAGTCTAGAGACGCAATGTGAATACCCCGAAGGTCACAGATACTGTGAAAGGCATGGCTCGTCCCAGCATCCAGGCCTTCCAGTTCTTTGGTTGCAGAAACCCTGGAGAGTTGGAGCCTGGGAAGAGGCACATGAGCAATAATATTTATTGAGCATTTACTACGTGTCAGGCACTACCTGAGGTGTTTTACTACCACTGCCATGACTACTCCCAGTGCCAGTGGTTGCTTATTAAACACCTGCTACTTGCTAGTTACTATGCTAACTACTTACATAAATTTTGTCTAACCCTTATGTAACCCATGTGGCAGGTATAATTCCCCTTTTTACAGATGACTAATCAGCCTAGAATAGCTGACTAACCCAAGGACACATGACTAGGAAATGTGGGAACTGGGCTGTGAGTGGACCTATGAGACTCCAAACCCATGTTCTTTCCTCAATCTGTCCTTTTCCTCCGGTGAACATTCTCATTCAATGAGTCCAGCCTTTCCAAAGCCCCACAGTGCTTGTGACTCAGGGTGTGGGTATAAGATGTTTATAAGATGTTTTTACTTCCTCCACTCTCCGTGGTGCTTCTGCTCTTCTGACTGAGATGCACAAACATTGGGGGAAATAGGAGTGGCAGAATGGGAAGAGTGTGTAAATGTCAGTTCAGTTCTGGCTATGATTCTATAGTGGCAAGATTAGGCCAGTTCCCTGGCTTCTTTGCATCTCAGTTCTTCATCTTTTAAAGTGAAAATAATGATGTCTCTGCTTACAGGTCATAAGTTTGTCTGACTCATAGGTGCTCAGGAAGGTAAATTTCTAAGCTACTGTATCCCTGGCCACTTGTGGAAAACCTTGCTCTCTGAGAGACTATGGAGAATCAAAGACCCTCAAAGGTCCCAGGAAACCTGAGCTCCTAACCCTTCCCCTCCTGTGTGTGAACTTGGGCCTAGACGTTCTGTGCGGGAGGGGGAAAGCAATCAGAGCTGAGTGAGCATCTATGTGGGGCTATTCAGAGTCATGAACCATTGTCAAAGGTGAAAACCACTGGTCACATCAGATTCATCTCCTGGTACATAATTCCCACCCTCATTGCAGAGTGATGACAAAGATCCTTACTTGTTCTGTACATATTGAGGAGAAGGGAAACATCCCCAAATCATGACTTGGGAGGGAGCAGAAGTTTCCAGAGGTGGATACCAGCAGCTTCCAGCAGATACTGTGGTTTTGTGGTGGAAGCTTTTATGGGTGCTTGTATGTGTGTACGTGTACTTGATCTTGGTTTCAGTTATTCCGTTCATGTGAAAGTTCTCTTGCTCTCTCAGGAAGCTAGAGGCTTGGTCTGTTTTGACCTTCATGGAGACGCACACAGATGTGGTTGCTGTAGTCACCATGAGGAACATGGAGATCTGACATAGTGGTTCTAAAGCCTGGCTGTCATTAGAGCTTGGGGGCTTATAGAAATCTCCTGCAGAGTTCTAGACCCCATCTCTAATGAGCTTGATAAAAAGGTCCTGGGTGGGAACTAGTGTCTGTTTGTATTTTTAAAAGGCTTTCCCTGTGCTCCTGATGGGGAGCCAGATTAAGAGCTACTGGTACGGTGGACAGGTCATGACATAGGAACCACACCTGGGTTTGAACTCCCTCTACTAAGGACCAACCAGGGGCCAGCAGCTCTGTGTAACATCTCATTGGCTTGTCAGAACCTGTGGTGGGCTGTACCCCACCTTGTTCCCTTGCTCAGAGAGAAGGAAACATGCAGGGAGAGGCTGCCCTGCTAGGCAGAGCCTCACCCTGGACCATTGCTGCCTCATCCGTGGACCCATGGACACGAGGCATCCTGGTAGGAACCATATTGGAGAGCCAGGGTCAGACACACCCCTCTGGGCAATAATGGTCATTTACTTTAAAAACTACATTACAATTGGTACACTTCCGTCTGCAACAATAAAGAATAATTTCTCTTTCTTGTGCACAAGAACTTCAATTATAATTTAATTCAATTCCGATTAACTGTGCTTTGATGGCATTTCCATTACATAAAAAATAAATGTATTTGTCAAGCATAATGTGTTTTGACTATAGTTCTAATGCTGATAAGGAGGCCGGTTGGTGGCTCTGATCCCGCGCTTCATCCCACAGTTGTGAAGAATGAGAGAGAAAAAGAAAAGGATGAGGCCACTAACACTGAGAAATCCCACACGTGATTTGGGGTGGGGGTGCTGCCAGCATATGTTTGGTCTTCACAGGTTTTCCTCCCACAGCTGCTGTGCGAGCTGCTGTCGGGTGGGAGCGTGGGCAGGTACCGAGGGCTATTCCCACTCAGGGTGGTTTCCTGGGCAAGGGGGGTGTGGGGGCGTGGTGTGAAGATGGAGATGACTACGTACTCTGCATGTCGGACTTGGCAGGCCTGTCCCCACAGCATTCGTGACAATAACATTGCTCCCATCCCCCATCTCTCTTACAGCCTGAGTTCCCTGCAGCTATTCCGCAGGGCCTAACCCCTGCTCACCTGGTGTCCAGCTGGACATGCTCTTGAGATGTCCAACGGCCTCCCAGCTCTCCCTCCCTCACTGGCACAGTCAATGACTCCTGGGTCCCACGGCACCCAGGCCTCCTTCCCTCCCTGAAGAAGGGCACTGACCTGGGCAAGCCCCAGTCCTGGTACATGCTTTATAGCCATTATTCTTTGGATGACATCCTGAGGGAGGTTTCCATTCCTGTTTCCACTTCAAGAAAAATTTCCAAAACTGCCTGTATGGTTCTTGGCCCAAACTCACCAAGGAAGAAGCCAGGGGTGGGTGGGAGAGGAGGCAACCAAGCATAGTACTGGGCTTCTCATCAGCCAACGTTCGGAGAGGAGCAGAGAAAGGATGTGGGCAGCCCACCCAGAGAAAAGCCTCGTATCCCCTGTTCACTCTCACCAGGATCTGAGGACGAAGTCAGCGCAGGCAGTCTTCCTCAGCTCACTGCTTCTTTGGATATTATGTTCACACCGCGAAACAGGTGAGGAGGCGCACCAGAGAGCGCCCCAAAGTGCCTGGTAGTGCAACACCACAGCAGAGTTGGAAAAGGAGGAACAGATATGGATATAATAGGAAGGGAGTGGAGAAAATGTAACCACACATAGAATTCCAAAGAAACTGAACTTCTAGTCAGGACTGCCCAAGTGAAGCATGAGAAAAATAAGAAGAAACCATGTAGCAACTAAGAAAACATATTATATTTTCCATCCACTCTACCCTGGATGGAAGGGAGACAAATACACAAAAGAAAGGCTATTGCTTGCAAAGAAGAAATGAAAAACCCACTCTGAAAGAAAACATCTCTCCAGGAAAAAGAAAATTTCCCATGTGTATTTTGCACTACAGAGGAACTTAAAAATCTGAATCTGATGCAACAAGGGCTCAGCAATGAGGAACTGATGACAGTGCAACACAGTGATATTCAAAGAGAGTTCACAATGTTAAGAAAATTGAGAACTCAAACTACAATATTATAGAAGTCATAAATTATAAATAAAAGACTTAATCGGACAGCTGAAAATTGTATTTCTGTCAGAGAAAAGGTTTTCTGTAATAATTGTGAAAGCTGGAGAAAAAGACAGAGAGTGAGGCAGTTAGAAAGCAGGTAATACACATGAAGAACAAAGTTGATTTAAAAATAAGGATCATTGGTGTCTCTGCTGAGGAGAATCAAACATGTGAAATAAAACATTCATTTCATTCCGCGATCTAAGGATTGAAAGGGTATACCATAGTCCAGAAAAGAAATTCAATCAGAATAATAAACAAGAGAGAATATCTTGTTATTGCCAAACTTGAATAATGAAGAAATTATTCCTCTGGCCTCTGAACAGAGAGAAACAAACCGCTTCCAAGGAGGGAAATCAAGCTGACCCCAAACTTCTCCACAGGGATGTTCAGGGCCAGAAGGTAAGAGAACAACGTCTGAGGAGTTCTGAGGGAATGACAAAGGGACTAAACACAATCGTACCTGACCAAATGATTGTGGGTGTATAAAGGCAAAAGGTAGACATTCGGAAATACACCACAGGGATGCAGCATCCATGAGCCCTTCTGGAGAAACTACTCAGTTGAAATGTAATGAATGGAGATAAGACAGCAGAAAAGCTGGTGTTACACTCAAAGGCAGAAGATGGTAAAGAAATATCTACAAGATCCAAGTAGAAAAGTGTGACTGACCCATGATTATTATATTCAGCCAAACTGCCTGTTATGCATAAATGTAACAAAGAAGTACTGTATTTTCAAATTTTTAGGAACTCAGAGATTATAAATGTGAACCACCTTTTTTAAAGGATAAAAAGTTGGTTGATAATAGTCAGCCACTGTAAGATGAACCAATTCACTGAACTCCAGAATGAAGATGCTTTGGTAAAAGGATAACAGATCAGCATTAAACCAATTTAAATATAGCAAAAATAAAACCAAGACTAAAAAGTATAGGAATTACAGTTACATAACATACTTTAAATATTATAACTGTCCACAAAGTAAAAGTACTAATATATCCAAAAACTTGGAAATAAGGCAGGGGAGCAGGGATGTTTATAAAAAGTCCTAATTTTCTTAACCTTTCACAGCCAAAGACAGTCAATACTGTCTAAAATTACATCATGGAAAAAAAAATGATTCAGACTGCTTAAGATTTTATTCATAATATTTTGTCTTAAGGGAAGTTTCTTATTTTGTGTATATATTTGTTATAGGTTGAACTGTGACCCCCTAAATAGATACATTGGAGTTCTGACCCCTTGTTGCTGTTTCATGTGTTGAGTGGGCTCCAACTCCTGGTGATTCTGTGAACAAGAGTCAACAGTGTCCTGTCCTCAGAAGCCCTGCTCAGCTCCTACAACCCACGCCGATGACTTCTTTTATGTAGTTAATGTACCTCATATTTGGTCTTCCTATTTTCCTACTGCCTAGACCGTCAGAATGTGTCCTATTTCTAGATAGGGTCTTAACAGAGGTAATCAAATTAAAATGAAATCATTAGGGTGGGCCCTAATCCCAATATGACTGGTGTCTTCATAAAAAGGGAAAAATGTAATATTGTGATAACTATGTATGCTGCCAGCTGAGTA
Source organism: Saccopteryx bilineata (assembly GCF_036850765.1). Classification (NCBI taxonomy): domain Eukaryota; kingdom Metazoa; phylum Chordata; class Mammalia; order Chiroptera; family Emballonuridae; genus Saccopteryx; species Saccopteryx bilineata. The sequence goes on along the minus strand of NC_089490.1, from coordinate 341,292,307 downwards.
CTAGAAAAAGCAGGGGAAGCACTTTGTAAAGTATATGACTGTCTAAGCACTATGCGGTACACCTGAAACTAATACAAAATAATATTGAACGTAAACTGTAATTGAGAGAAAGGAGGTGAGAAAATTTGGACACAAGGACATGCCTGCACAGAGATGATGACCACCTATCAGTCAGGGAACACCTGAGGCCACCAGAAGCGAAAAGAGGGGCCTGGAACAGACACTGCACTAGCATTTCCAGAGGGAGCTCAGCCTGCTGACATTGTGTTTTGGAACTTCTGACCTCTAGGACTTTGAGACAATAAATCCTGTCGTGTGACCTAGTCCGTGGTAGTTTGTTACTGCAACTCTAGGGAACGAATACAAGATTTTTGGAAGTCTTATCTTACAAATGAACTTTCTTGTGGTAAAAAAAACTTTAATAATTCCCCAGTTTTACTCCAATTACTATTTCTTCTACAAATTAAGTAAAATATATAGAATGATTGGTTTTCTTAATAATAGCATCATATGAGATTATTTTATAAAATTATTTTCATCTAACCAAAACTTACCAAGCAAGCCCGTCAAACTATCTTTGTGTATTTGGGTTCAGAAATGTACCTGGAGTGTGGTCACCTTATTTTAGTGCTGATTATTACTAGGTAGTAAGATTTTAGTTAATTTTTTTTTTCTTGTGCTTGTTCAAAATGTTTTTCAATGAACATAAGTACTTTATTTAAAAATCCTAATGTTGCAATAAAAACTTCTTGTTTAGTGGATTAGATATCTCATTTTATAAAAACTATGGAATCTTAGAGCTTGAACATTTTTAAGGCTCTTTAATACTTGTGGTTAAATTCTTTTCTGTATTATAATGGTTCGTAGTCATAAAAACGCATTATGATGCCTGCCTTACTACAGGTTTACAACATTGAGTATTAGTATTATTATTAAAATAGCAATTTGATGGCATCTTGTTTTAATTTGCCTTTTTTTAATTACTAGAGAGGTGGGACATTTTTCACAAATCTATGGACTACTTGTATTTCTTGTTCTGTTCCTATTTTTATACCTTTCCTACAGTTGTTTTTTTACTTACTTATGAGTACATCACACACACATGCATACACGCAACCGTCTGTCCTGTTTGTTGTACATATTCTTAGTCTATGTTTTGCTTTTTAATTTTCTTCTTTATGTTTTGAAATATTAATAAATTTTTAATATTTTAGTCTGACAATTTATTTTTTTCTTATTTCTCTCATTGTTTTTAACTGATTGTTTTTTGGCATATTTTATCTTTTTTTATGTACACATCATCCTCCCACTACTCTGGCTTTTCTTTGAGGGTAGCATCTACCACATAATACATTTTTTTCCTCACCATTTTAAAGTATGCAATTTAGTGGCTTTTTGTACATTCACAATGTTGTCAAACCATCACCGCTGTTTAATTCCAGAACATTTGCATAACAACAAAAGACACCCATGCTTATTAAGCAGTCACTCCCCATTCTCCCATGCCCTCCAGCCCCTGACAAGCATTACTCTACTTCCCCTCTTGGTGGATTTGCCTATTCTGGACATCTTACATAAGTGGAATCCTGCAATATGTTGTCTTTTGTGTTTGGCTCCTTTCACTTAGCACAACGTTTGCAAGGCTTATCTATACTGTAGCATGTATCAGTACTTCATTATTTTATTTTATTTTGTTTTTTTTATAGCTGAATATTAGTCTCTTGTCTGGGTATACCACATTTTGTCTATCTATTCATCAGTTGATGAATGTTTTCGTTGACTTTCCCTTTTAGCTCTTATGAATAATGCTACTGTGAACATTTGTGTGCACCTTTTCCCTTGAACACCTGTTCTCAATTCTCTTTAGTATATACTTAAGGAGGGAATTATTGCTGGTTTGTGTTAAACTTTTTGAGGAACCACCAAACTGTTTTTTTTTATTATTATTAAATTTTTCTGAAGTGAGAAGCAGGGAAGCAGAGAGAAAGACTCCCACATGTGACTGGGATCCACCTGGCATGGCCACTAGGGGTGATGCTCTGCCCATCAGGGGCGTTGCTCCATTGCAACCAGAGCCATTCTATTGCCTGAAGTGGAGGTCATGGAGCCATCCTCAGTGCCCGGGTCAACTCTGCTCCAATGGAGCCTTGGCTGTGGGAGGGGAAAAGAGAGAGAGAGAGAGGAGAGGGGGAAGGGTGGAGAAGCAGATGGGCACTTCTCCTGTGAGCCCTGACCAGGAATCAAACCTGGGACTTCCACACATCAGGCTGACACTCTACCACTGAGCCAATCAGCCAGGGCAGAACCACCAAACTGTTTTTCACAATGGTGGCTCCATTTTACATTCCCCCAGCAATATATGAAGTTCAAATTTTATCACGTCTTCTCCAACACTTGTTATTTTCCATTAAAAAAAGAAGTAAGGCCCTGGATGGTTGGCTCAGCAGTAGAGCGTCGGCCTGGTGTGCGGGGAACCTGGGTTCGATTCCCGGCCAGGGCACATAGGAGAAGTGCCCATTTGCTTCTCCACCCCCTCCCTCCTTCCTCTCTGTCTCTCTCTTCCCCTCCTGCAGCCAAGGCTCCATTGGAGCAAAGATGGCCCGGGCGCTGGGGATGGCTCCTTGGCCTCTGCCCCAGGCGCTAGAGTGGCTCTGGTCGTGATAGAGCGACGCCCTGGTGGGGCAGAGCATCGCCCCCTGGTGGGCAGAGCGTCGCCCCTGGTGGGCGTGCAGGGTGGATCCCGGTCGGGTGCATGCGGGAGTCTGTCTGACTGTCTCTCCCCGTTTCCAGCTTCAGAAAAATACAAAAAAAAAAAAAAAAGAAATAAAACCATCCTACTGGGTGTGCTGTAGTATCTCCTTGTTGTTCAGGTTTGCATTTTCCTAATGACTAAAGAAGTTTAGCTCCCCCTCCTCCCCCAGCTTTATTCAGATACAATTGAAATATAACATGGTGTAAGTATAAAGTATACAATGTGATGATATGATACCTGTATATATTGCAGCTAGTGATTCAACAGAGATTGCCTTAAATGCCAAGGTTCGACTGCTATTTCTTGATTATTTGCCTGGTTGCTTGTCAACTCCTGATTTCTTTCTTGAGCTCTTACAAAGTTCATTTTTTATATTTTTTGTTAACTCATTCACTGCTTTTGTAGATAGTTGGGCTATGGGAGTTTCCCCTCCACTATTTTTGCTGATGTCATTCCTTATGTAGCATCTTTATCATTTTATTTACTCAGTGAATGAATAATTACAAGTATTTACTGAGCACCTACTACATATAAGAAATGGTGGTAAGTTCATTCATATATTAATTACACCTAATGACAATCTTATAAGTTAGGCATTACTATTAGCATTTACATTTAAGTCTATTAGGTCCAAAAAGTAAGGCTGTCCGTCCTGGCTAGCAGGGTGGAGAGGGCTTGAGGAGGTCAACCTTGAGTATTGTAAGGTCAGTTACATGGGTGCCTCTGGCTCTGGTCAGAGAGGGTTTGAGCGTTAGGTGCCAGAGGCTCACCCTGCCGGCAAAGGCGATTGTCAGGGGCTGACTACAGTGCGATTCAAATAATTTAACAACCAGTTCTCTGCCCTAATGATCGTTTTAAGTATAAAAAAATGTTATACCAAAAGGTAGTTTATTATTTCATGCATTTAATGCTTAAATAAGAGCAGTAACAGCAGTACACAAAACTAGATTATGTTTTAAGAAAGAGTTTTAAAATATTAAGGAAAAATATATAAATAATACCTGACAAAAAACAATAAAACTGTTACTTAAGATATTTCCATATTGCTTCTTTTTTTTTTAAGTATTTTTTTTAAATTTTATTTATTCACCTTGGAGAGGAGAGAGAAAGGGAGAAAGAGAGACAGAGAGAGAAGGTGGGGAGGAGCTGGAAGCATCAACTCCCATATGTGCCTTGACCAGGCAAGCCCAGGGTTTCAAACTGGCGACCTCAGCATTTCCAGGTCGATGCTTTATCCACTGTGCCACCACAGGTCAGGCCCATATTGCTTCTTGATTGGTGTCCTCACTTGCAATTTTCTTTGCTTTAACCAAGCATCATTGACTGTGTGATTTATCCTTAACCATCTTTTCACTGTAGGAGTAGGGTCCAATTCCTTTGTTTAGAGGCAAGCCAATTAGACTAATAGTCATTGTGTTTGATATATTAGAAACAGGCAACTTCTCTTCTCTAAACTTATGTTCATCTTTGAAAACTCCACCTTAGAGAGAACACTGATTACAAGTGCCATTTTAACAACTGGTTTGCCAAACTCAACAAAAAATTAGGTATTGGTTCTGCTGGACTGGTGCAAACCGGCTGAATCCTACCATTGGCTGACTACCTGCAGGGAGTCTTTGAGGCAATCTAGTACAATGCAGGAGCCATAGGCTTCTAAATCTAACTGACTTGGTTGCTCACCTGATTAATCTGGAAGCCTCTCTACTTCCTAGTTATCATATCTTGACCACTCTGAGTCCCCATTTTCACACCTTCTATACAGCCTTAGGAGTAAATGTCTTTCAGTGAGAAAGATCCTCACAATTAGCCATGGCTCAACAAATGGGAAATTTCTGTCTGCCCTGGCGTAAGGAGGAGAAGGCAGGTGTCCTGTGGAGGCTGTTACAATCAGCACCACGGTGGTGCTCGCAGTTCCCGGCTAGTTCTGTAATGGATTTGTCTGGTTTGCAGTTCTCATTTCTGAACCTCATGCCTGTGTCTTCCTCACTACTGTGCCTTTCCTTAGTCAAGTCGTTCTTTCACCTGAACCTTGTTTTCTTCTTTTCCCAGCTATATTTGTTAAAATTCTAACAAGGCTCATATCAAAGGCCACTAGGTCTGGGAAGCCTGTCCTTGCCTTTCAGCTAAAAAGCAATCCCACCTGCCCCTGTGCTCACACAGCCCTCTGGCCAGAGCTTTGTGCTTCGTTGTCCATGCTCACCCTCTTGCCTCTTAAGCCTCCTGGGAGAGGGAGAGTTAGAGGCGTGAGCAGCTGCTGAGCCAGTGTTGCACACAACCTTGCTCGTGAATGCCCTGTTCCACAAAGACTGGTTCCTACTAATGCTTTTTGCCAGTGATAAATTCTTTTATTAATTTTTTTTATTTTAATTTTTTGTATTTTTTGAAGATGGAAATGGGGAGGCAGTCAGACAGACTTCCGCATGCACCTGACCGGGATCCAAACAGCATGCCCACCAGGGGGCGATGCTCTGCCCATATGGGGCATTGCTCTGTTGCAACCAGAGCCATTCTAGCACCTGAGGCAGAGGCCATAGAGCCATCCTAAGCACCCGGGCCAACATTGCTCCAGTGGAGCCTCGGCTGCGGGAGGGGAAGAGAGAGACAGAGAGGAAGGAGAGGGGGAAGGGTGGAGAAGCAGATGGGCACTTCTCCTGTGTGCCCTGGCCAGGAATCGAACCCGGGACTCCTGCATGCCAGGCTGATGCTCTACCACTGAGCCAACCAGCCAGGGCCGCCAGTGATACATTCTAATAGTGATTATCAGCTATGATTCTTATAGTTAATTTAAGAAAATTTTCTTTGTCATCATATTTTGGTGGTTTTATAAAAAATTGGTTATTTTGGTGAGGACAGGTATATTTGGTGAGGACAGTTTACCCCCACAAAGACCCTCTGTAACGGTGGCAGAGGCAGGAGGAGCCCTGCCAAGGGCGGTGAGCTCTGCGAGCTGGGTCCTGATGTAATCCGACTGTGTTTCCAGCCCCGGGGCATCCTGGGCACAAAGTCCATGCTCTGGAAATGTTGAATTGATATATCATATTACCATGACCAGTTCTCTTCTGCCTGAACCTTCTCTTTATCTGACATTTAGAATTTAAAAAAAAATGAGTGGCAGGTCTACGTATTTCAATAAAGTCAGAAAATAACTTTCTGGTCCCCTCTCACTTCCTATGCCTTCTCCCTTCCCATTGGCAGACATATCTTGTTCCCAAAGTAAGTGATGAGGTAGAAATGTTAATTTGAGGGGCTTTATCATACTTTTTAAAAAGTCACTTATATGTGGGATCTTAAACAACAGTCCTCCCCACACCTCTACCCATCTTTTTTGGCTAACTTCCCTTGAAGGACACCTGATGGGTGTCGAGTTAGACCTGCCGCCTGAGAGGCAGGGACCTGCCCCCAGGAGAAGCCCAGTGACGCTTAGAAGAGGTGACTGTGAGAGCACCGTGAAGGAGGAGGAACTGGAGGCTTTGGGGTTAAGATAGTCTTATATTCGAACTCTGATTTTTAACCTACAATTTAGATTTCTATGGACAAATTTCTTCACTTCTCTGAGCCTCATGATTCTCATTATAAAATTGAAGTCATAACTCCTACCTCACAGAGTGATGAGCGCTATGTGGGAAGCAGAAATGCATGAATCCATGAGCGAATGAATGAGAGTGATGTCCAGCTTTAAATACTGGAGCCCCATCATTGGCCTAAAAATTCATTGACTTGGCAACAGCTTACCGAGGAATATGGTTGGATCAGAGGACCCTTGGGAGGAATAGTTTATCACTGACATTGTTTAGAAGTGCCAGAACATGAAGATAATGAATAGTCTGACTTTCAGTTTTATCACTGTTTTAGAATTCTCTTCAGATAGTTCACCCCCTTTTGGCTGATACCCTGACTGGACTGCTCCCCACCCTCTCTCCCCCTCCCCTGAATGCCACTGGAATCGGGCCTATGGAGAACGCCACTTCACTAAAGATGGGACTAGAGGATTGAGGAGGTAGAAGACCCGGCCCTGGCTATCCCTCTGGGCCCATAATTGTAGATTCTGAGCTATTTCTGAAACTCTTTGCTTGTTCAATCTGAAAAGTCGTTTGCAATGAAAATTTCTCCCCCTTGAAATCCTTGTTAATCTAATTGCAATTGAAATGCATAAATGAAATGACAAAAGCTGCATTTTATCAGCAATTATAGCAATTTTCTTTTATTTACTTGAGTCTGACCTCTGCTGTATTGATGAATTGCACTTTTTTCAAGGTCTATTTTCCCATCAGCAAAGTCAGGTTGTTTATAAAATGATTGGCATAAAAATGTTTCCCCCTCTCTTGTTTCTCCCCCCATATTTAAAACGCTGTGTCCCAAGTCTGAAGAAAGGGACTGGGAATTTATGGAGCCGGCACATCTCTGAGTGTGTATTTTTACATGGAGCTTTAAATAATCCAAGGACAGTCTTTTCAACACCAAAATCTGAAAAATAAGCGGCATTTAGCATCTCACACCTCAGTCTCCTTCTGAGTCCTTACAGATTTTTCCGTGTGAAATCTGCACCCATTATCTTTTCAATCTTCCATGTAATTGCTCCTTTCCAAGGTGACATTGTCAGCAAATCCCAGTGGGAAGTTGGAAGTGAATGAGGGGCTTTGCCCCCTTGCTGTGTCACCAACAAGTCCTGCTGACCCTACCTCCTCAGACTCCTCGCTTTCCCTCCATCTCCACTGCCATGCTCTCATTCGGGCTTTTAGCCACTCTCTCCTGGACCCCTGCAAGAGCCTCCGCACTCCCTGGTCTCTCTGCCTCCAGCCTGAAATGCCTTTCTTTGCTGCCTCTCTCCCACACAGCTGTCAGAGTGATGTCTCAGAACCACAAATGGAAGGTGCCGCTGCTGTGCTTTAATCCCCCAGTGGTGCCCCGGTGCCACCATCTACATCTCACCTCTTCAGGAGGACTCGCAGGGTCTTAGGTGGCCTGCATCGGAATCTTTCCATCTGTCCACATTACAGTCCACCTGTCCCGCCCTGCCTCTCAACCAGTACTCCAAGGATCAGAAATGGTTTTTGTCATTTAGACAATGTGGTAACCGCCCTCCTCCTCTCTCTCTATGCTGTTTCCTGGGCATGGGGAGCCTCTTTCCTACTCTTCCTGCTTAACCTGGGCCTGCTTACTCAAGCTTTACAACAATGTATCTGTCATCTCCTCTGTGAAGCCTTCTCGCTTACTCTGATTCGCTTTACACACGCATCTCTTTATCAAAGTGCTTACTAGTTTCTACTGAAATGACAGGTCTTCAGTCTGGGCCTCTGTATCAGGACACAAACAGGTTGTTCAAGGCCCAGAAATGTAGCTTGGTTAGCTCTGTATCTCTGGTGCCTAACTCAGGTCACCACTTATACAATATCTGTCAAATATACTACCAAGAAGTTGCTCAATTATTGCCAACTTACTCTTGTACGTCCCTCACTCCTCAGAGTACTGATCTCCCTCCTGTAAATTGTGTATGAAGTTACTTGTTTTACCTAGATCCACGCATTCCTGTGAGGGTCAGATGAACTTCTGGCTCTAAGTGTGTGATATAAACTTGAAAGAATTTCCCAGAGTTAGTTCATTTTATTATTACTCCCCTTTGACACTTTCCAAATTACCCCCCCCCCCATCAGAAAGTCTTACAAATAAAATATTTCAGGTGACAAACAGGAACCCCTGATGAATCAAACATCATATATCAAACAAAGTTGGGCTCATGTTAGAGGCTGATTAATTGTTTATCCCTTTCCCCTTCAACCATCCAGATGTCTAGGCTTGATATAGCTCCCCTTGTCTGGTCTCCCACATCACACTGTAGCTCTCAATTCCTTTCCTGGGGACTGTCCTGTATTCTGAGCAAATGATAGTTAATACTGTTAATGATAGCTGATATTAACATTCACTATATGCCAAGTGCTAGACTGAATGAATTGACTCATTTAATTCTCCCGAAATCCTTGTAGGTGGGTACCCTTCTTATCATCATGCATAGATGAGGAGACTTTGGACTGGTTAAGTCACTTGTTCAGAAGCTCCCAAGTTGTGAAGAGATAGAAGCGAGTCCAGAAGCTCCCCCTCTACTTCCTCTCCAGGCTGTGTGTCTGGACGATGGTCTCTCAGGTGCCAGGGCTTCACTGATCTACCCTTGTCCCTCCAGACTTCTGGGAAACATTCCTCTGAAATGCAAAGACTCCCACTGGGAGTGTCACAGTGTTAGGGAATATGTTTTCTGGAGATAGGCAATCCAGATTAAAAACCTTGGCTTTACAACTTTTAAAGAGGCCTCAGTTTTCACTTTTGGAGGATGGAATTAAAAAAAAATTGACCTCATAGACCTGTGGGACTGAATGAAATGTTACGAGTAGAAACACTTAGGTAATGCTTGAGTCAGAGGAGATTCTTGGCAAACACTAGTCGGAGCCTCTTGGAGCTTCACTTTTGCTACCCATGCAACTGTTTTACTGAACTATTGTGTTAAAACTGGACATCAACTCGTATGTGTGTGAATGTGTGTGTGTGTGTGTGTGTGTGTGTGCCTGCCATTCCCATTTTATGAAGGAGGACAATGAAGTACAGAGAAAGGTTGATCTGATGTCCCCTGAGTCAGTGCCCCCTGATTTGAGAAGCACGGTGACCCTGGCTCTTCTGAAATGCCTTGCATGGCTTAGGAACGTACTGCTATTGCTAGGCCCCTTCCAAGTCAGCCTGGACAACTTTCACTCCACCCGCACCGTGCAGACTCTGCAGTAGCTGTAAACCATCCCGCTTCACCATGTTTCTCAACAGTTCCTCAACCAAGAAGGTGAGATGTGTGCTGACCAGGTGGAGCTAGGCCTTCAACATGCTAGCAACCTGAGAGGAATCTCTTTGATCTTATTTCATTGTCTTATGGTTTCTTTATCCTGATTGCTGTACCTTTGTTTGTAAGAGGATTGACTGTGCCATCCAGGAATGAATGGCTATTACAGAGCCCTCTGGCACAGATAACAGAGAGCCTCTTCTTACCCTCAACAAGGTCCCAGACATCTGGGGAGAACAACATGCAAACCAGGATTCTGGGAAAACTGTGTGGAATTCTGCAGGATGCATGTTTGGTATGCTTCTCTGGCTGGAAGTATCAGGAAGTGGATTTGGAGCTGGTTCTTAAAGAACCAAAGAAAAAAGTGGGCAAATCCAGTGTTGGCAGAAGGATGTGTGGGCAAAGGCATCCTAACACAGAGGTCTACAGCGGGAAATTAGCTCTCTTTTGGGAAAGTGGTAGAGTCACGTCTGTATTATGTCTCGAATCTGCAAAGCAACAGGGGAGTACATATTTCAAGCATGGCCTCCTAGCCAGAAGAAAACAGTGCCCAGCAGTCCTGGCTCTTCCCTTTCCTGGGGACTTATTTCTATACTTGTCATCTTAGCTCTACCAAATTCTTAAAGTATAAATAATGGGGACCCATGGTAAGGAAATCAAAGTCTGATATTTCTCTTCATTGAGATTAATGATTGTAATTTTCCCTATGGTGGGGCAAGGAAGTGGAGAGAGTTGCATAAGAAGAACCGTCGACTCTGAGGAGCAGAAGCCTCATACAAGGCTTACCTTGAATATTACAACTTTGCAGGGAGCTACACAAAGGAACTCGATGCAACAGAAATTACTCTAGGGGATGACTGGCCCCACGGGCAGCCTAAGCCAGTCAAGTTTCTTCCTGGGATCCCGGGTGACCTGTGCCTGAGCCAATATGGCTTCTTTCAGTTTGATTCTGCATGTCTTCCTGTGCCATCAGGGCACCCTATGCTCTCAGCACATAACTGACAATAAACTCAGCATAAAAACAAGACCTCAGAGGCAAGACAGATGCAGAAACATGTGATGGCTGGACACGTGCCAGTTGCATGAACTTACGTGAGGCAGGTCATTTTTCTGGGCCTCAGTGGTCCTCATATGTTGGATGAGGGTGTCATGAGGATATTTAAGGCACTTGGAAGCATACTGGAGGCTTAGTAAACACAGGACAAATTACCCCGTGCCACATTCATCACCGAGGCTCCCAAAGGCATGTGGCTGGAGGAGCTGCCTATTGCAAATGTCCAGTTCAGAAAAACACTGGATATCTGAAGACAGGATGTTCAAGGGCATTTAGCATTTCTCCAGCTCTGAGTGTGTTCCTTCCCTTAAAGACAGTGGCTGCTCCCAGGGAATGGGATGTATTAAACTATGACTGACCAACAAGAGATCGTGGTAGAATCACGGTTGAGAATATCATCTCCAGTACAATGCTGTGTGTTCAAACCCCATCCTTGTGACTCCCTAGCTTAGTGTCCTGGGGGAAGGAATTTCAGCTCTCAGAGCCTCCATTTCTCATCTGTAAGATGGAGAGAGTAAGAATTATAATTGCTTTAGGAGCTGCTAGCTCAGTACATATGTAAAGTTCTTGAGTTTTTGGAACAGTGTCTGGTGCATAGGAAAATACTATGTAATCTTTGTTATCAGTTTTACTTTTATTGATTCTTCCTCCAAGGTTATTGCTTTAAGTCGATTGTATCACTGTTTCATCCTTCCCCCTTCTTGGGAGAAATATCCACCTGCTTTTCTGCTCTCTGGCTCTCATATCTGCCTGTGTGCCCTAAAATGCCAGGGAAACACTGAGAAAGGAGTTCCTGTGTGAATACTGGTTCATGAGCTTATTGTTATTGCTTCCTCTGCACCCATCCTTCCCTTTGTTGTTGTAGGAGCCCTGCCACACCATGAAGTTCCAAGGTAGATGAGAAGGGAGTCTACCTTTGACAAAAGAGGAAACCAAGGTAACCCTTAACTCCTCTGAATTTCTGCTTTTATATCTGGGAAACTACGAGTTTTAACTAGATGGTCTCCAAGGGCTCCCTCAGCTCAAATTTCTGACACTAAGACAGCATTAATTGAATTCATCTGATGGCAACAAACAAAAAACAAAACAAAACAAAAAATGAGAGTGAGGGCATGGGGCAAGATCAAGTCCACATAAGAACAAAACATTTCTGAGAGCAATGGTATAATCATATGGCTATTAAAAAAATTGTTAGACAATTCTGTATTATCTTGTTTTAGCCAGAAATAAAGAAATTAATAAATGAAAGCTCTGATATACTTAAGTCTGAGCATAACTGTGATTATCTTCTGACAATTATAATCCTAAAATGCATTGTTCAAGATTTTAGCACAAGTGCTACTGCTAAATAATCTTTGGATATTCAGAAGAGGGGAGATGAATCCCACAGAAATAACAACAGCCTTTTTAACTACAGGGTATTTCATTATTTTAATTAATTTCTTCTTATCATTGTTTTTCTTTTGCTCAGGGTGCACATTATTAATTCAGAGGAACAGTCTCCTCTTATTTCTGATAGGGGGAGTGGAGAGACCTCTCCATCCTATGATTAATAGCAGTTTTGAATAATCTCTGGTTCCATTTTGCTAATAGGAAGTAAATTGTCCTTGGCCATGACTCCTGTAGTTACTGAAAGAAAATCAGTCCCTGTAACGTGACACTTGGGTGCCTATCTTTTGGTCATGTTATTGTTAGAGATGGCTATTTCCCAATACCCAGCAACCACAGGTCAAGTTGGCTTAAAGTGTCCTTCTGCAATAAACTAGTCCCTCCAGGCATTTGGAAATAGTAGATAAAACATTGTAGGAGACTTCATGTTACATTCTGATGTAACAATTCAATTATTTCTGGAACAATAGAGTTGTGATGCTGGGAGAAGGACACCTGGACTTCATTGCAGTTTTTGTTAATGACTTGCTGCGAGACTTTTACCAAGCACTTAAACTCTTTGAACCTCAGTGACCTGAACTAAAAAATGAGAAGAACAATGTTTACTGTTTTTTCCTCCCAGGCTTGTTTTGAATATCACAAGATAATGATGTTAAAGTACTTTTAAAATTCTAAATGCTTATAGACAGGTAACTAAGAGATAGTGGTTAGCAGTCAACATAATATTGCTTAAAAAAGGATATCGAGTAGTCACTCTTTGAAATGTTATGAACTTAAGTGGGCTCTGTAAAGTTTTCTATACCTTAAAGGTGATTGGTGAAGTGGAGAGTCATGATAATATACTGCTCACAAACATTAGGGGATATTTCAAAATGAATATGAAGCAATAAAAAAAAGTATTTGATTTTTTTTTATTAAACAAGTACATCAGAAAAGCAAATGACAAGTCAAAGAAAGTTCTTTGATTATGCAAATGAGATGCAAAACCAACTTTTATTTCATTGGTGAAAATGCACTATACAAAAGGCTGGAAGTACTGGAGTATCTGCACATTTCCTGATTCCCTAATTTTTGTGAGCAGTGTATGATAATCAATCGAAAGGTAGTGATAAAGCACCTACTGTGTGTCTTGCCTAGTTCTGTGGGGGAATGCATAATAGGACAAGGACTTGCCCTGCCTTCTTCTTAGAGTTTTAGTGAGGATTAAATGACTTCAAGTAGGACATTATTTACCTCCTGCCCTTCCCTTCACCCTTCCCACCTCTGCTCCTCTTTACCCTTAACAGATGCTTGTAGAGCATTCCCTGTGTAACAAGAATAACTTAGGTGTGGAGGTGGAGCAGGGCACGAGACAGAAACTCTCTGCCCTGCGTGAGCTTCCATTCCAATGTGGTAACGAGCAAATATACAGTCTTCGGTAAAGATAAATGCTTAGGAAAACAAATCAAGTGGAGTATAGGGATGGAGAGTGTAGGGGGTGTTTTAGATAGGTGTCAGGGAAGGAGTCTTCGAAGAGGTGCCAACAGCAGAGACCCAGATGAATGGGGGGGGGCGGGATAAGCCACATGAATGTTCGAAGATTGTTCAGTACAGAGGAAACACCAGTGCTGAATCCTTGGAGGATGGAGGGCGGGAGGTGCCATCATTTGATGAGGTTGAAAAGGCCCGCCAGGGTGCTCGATGGAGACCAGGCAGTGGGGTGATGGGTGAGCTGAACCAGGCCTGGGACAAGAGAGTGTCTGTCCATGGGCTGCTCATGTAGGTAGGTGGTGATGGAGGAGCTGAGAAGAGAGCCGATACAGGGTGTATGTTCGAGGAGAACCAACCGTACTAGCTGATGGAGGATGTGGGAAATGAGAGGAAGAAAGGGATCAAGCATCGATGTGTTCTGCCTGAGCCACTGGACTGAGAGAGTTTCCATTTGGCACCATGCAGGAGACTATGGAAAGAGCAGGTTTGTGGTCAGAAAGTAGGAATCACAAATGCACTTCTGAGATACTGATTGAAAGATGCTTTCGGTACATGTGAATGGAAACTTTATACACAACAACAGATACAGGAGTCGGGAGAGAGACTGGGGCTTGAGGTATTGAATTAACCCACACATTCCCTAGACACTTGCAATCTGCCCTTTGGGAAGAGGTTTTGTCTAATCACACTTTTAGCCCATAATGCTTATTTAGCATAGCACAAGGTCTTGCCTTGGTATTTCCCTTGGCCTGCTAACCTTGGTGTTGAGAACGCACAGACCAGAGTGGGGAGGTCCCTGCGAATCCCCCCTTGGTGTACACTGGCCACTTCGCTGTGGCTCAGAGCCTTCAGGAGTCATGAGAGGAACAGGGCTCTTTGATAGCCTTGACTATACATGCATCAGAAAGTAATACTGATTACAGTATCCTATCTATTCTGGTTTCTAATCATAACCTCTAGACTCAAGTCAAGTACAGAGTCACAGTTGCACACCAGGGACCACCATCAGCTTCCCTCATGTTTCTGGGAGTCTCACTGGGAGTGCAATGTGTTTTGCCTGAAACGGTGACCATGTGATGAGAATTCACAGTTGGGGGAAATTAAGAAGTTGTGGGTAATAACTGCTGCTGGTTCATTAACTGACTGGCAGCTGTCACCTGGCCATTCCCCCAGACTGAGAGAAATAAGGCGGCTTCAGAGTAGAAAAGCGTGTCAGCCTGCTGAGCACTACCTGGATGGGAGAGAACTGCATGCTGGCCACGTGTAGGCAAGCACAGCAGCAAGGGCGGAGAAGGGGAGCCCCGGACCAAAGTCAGGTGACTTCTGCTCCAGTCCTGCCACAAGTTCTGTTGTGCTGTTACATTGGGTAAGTCATCTTCCCTTATGTGCTCATGAAGAGGCTGGATTATGGGCTGGGAGGGGCCCTAGCAGCTCTAACATACAATGAGAGTCAGGCTGACTCTGAGTGGCACAGTCAGAGTTGACTTTGCCATTGAACTCTCCTCTGCTGGCTCTCCTTGTCTCACCTCCTAAGTGTTGGGGTTCCCAGGCTGAATCTTCTGCTTGCCTTTTTTCCCTGCCTCATATTCACGATGGAGGTGCACCCCCTGTGCCAAGGCGTGAGCTGGGGCTCCTGTGCTGATGAGGGCAATGCATCTAGCCAACGTCCTGCTGGGCATCTCCTTCCATAGATCCCTTAATATCAAGATGCTCAAAACTGAACTCACCACCTTCCCTTCCAGAATTTTCTTTTCCTCTTGAGTTTTGTACCCTCATTAATCACACACCTCGTCTCCCAATTCAGAAACGGGAGGTCATCCTAAATTTGTACCTTTCATCTAGCCAGTGTGCGAATCCTGTCAGTTATCTTTTGTTGCAGTCTCTTCTATCCATCACAGCTTCCTCCTCCTCCTTGCCAGCACCCTGGTTTAGCTGATATCACCTGCTCTCAGACTCCGGCTGCCTTCAGCAGAGTTCTTCTATCAGCAAGCCTGACTTGTTCATTTCTTGCTTGCAACCTCCAAAGACTTCCTACTGCCTGGTGAAAAACACAAGTCAGCACCTTGGGCAATTGATCAAGGTTTGTGTAAAGAATCCATGTTTACTCAAAAAAAAAGGAAAGTTCAAAATTTGAAAATACTAACAGGTATTATATATTGTACTGGGTATAAAGCTTTATTTCTATTATCTTTTTAAATCTTCATAGCAACTTTGTGTGGAAGGCATCCTTATCCCCTCTTTACAGAGGAAGAAATGGAGACTTGAAGAGTTCTAGTAACTTGCTGGAAGAACCCAAGTGGTAAGTGGTGGGGCTGGGAGTGGAATCTAGTTGGGGCTGATATTTAAGGTCTGTCTGTCATCTCTCCCTGCTCCAGCAGGCAGGAGCCTTCACCACTTATCTCGGCTTAGTCACCCTGCCTCTCACTGCTCTCCGCATCAGCTCTCAACACGTACACTTTGTCTGTTTTCATTAGAGTATCTACCACAACCCAAATTCACCACGGACTTTCTATAGTAATGCCTCTGCCTTTGCTATTTTTCTCTGCCTGGAATGCTATTTCCACCCAGCAAATCCCTACTTCTCTAGAGGCCCCATTTTTAAGAGCATCTCTGTACAGACTCTTCTGGGGACCGCGGGTGGAATCCATCATAATGTCTGTTCTGCCAGAGCACTATACTTCGCCTTTCTCCACAGCATCTATCACGCTGTGATGTGAATGGCAGCTTGCTATGACTATGCCAGAAGAGACCCAGTTTTTTGATGGCCAGGACTGTATCTTTTTCCACTTTGTAGCACTTTGTATTGGTCTTCAATGCCTAGGTGATTGCCTGATGTATAGGAACAGCTCAATAAATGGTTACTGCATTGAATGTAGTCCAACCCCAAATACCATGATAGTACTAGAAGGCATCACTGGTAATGCTGTGTTAGGCAGAACAGTAATATAATTCAAGTTATAGTCCATAGTTTTAATGATCATTGATTGTGCATCCTGCTCTGTGCTATGAATTTTAATCTGGGGATGGAAAAGCCACACTTATCATATTGGCTAAATTAAGTGAACGCTTACTAAGTTTCCTGCTGTACTTTATATGTAGTTTCTCATTTAATCTTCACGCCAAATCTATGTGTTAAAAGTTATTTTAGGGGCCCTGGCTGGTTGGCTCAGTGGTAGAGCATTGGCCTGGCGTGCAGGAGTCCTGGGTTCGATTCCCGGCCAGGGCATTCAGGAGAAGCACCTATCTGCTTCTCCACCCTTTCCCCTCTCCTTCCTCTCTGTCTCTCTCTTCCTCTCCTGCAGCTGAGGCTCCACTGGAGCAAAGTTGGCCCAGGCGCTGAGGACGGCTCTGTGGCCTCTGCCTCAGGCACTAGAATGGCTCTGGTTGCAACAGAGCGACACCCCAGATGGACAGACCATTGCCCCCTGGTGGGCATGCCGGGTGGATCCAAGTCGGGCGCATGCGGGAGTCTGTCTGACTGCCTCCCCGTTTCCAACTTCAGAAAAATACAAAAAAAAAAAAGTTATTTTATACCTATTTATTAGTGAGTAAGAATGTCTCATCTAATTAAGGGAAAATTCACATATTGACACAAAAATGACAATGTACTGTATATTGTAATGCTACATAATACTATGGACTAAGCTGAGGTTCAGGAAAACCCACTGGACTAGAGATGAAGGGTCCTAGAGACAAGTATGTTATTCATTCAAAGTATAACTTTGAAACCTCAGTTTTTTCATCTGTAAAACTGACAGGGTCATTGTCATGATTCATACAATCTCAAATAGACTCATAGCTTTCCAACACTACCATTTCCAATGTAGGCTGTGAATTTGGAACTTTCAAAATAATCATTACCTTAAGTTCTAGGTTGAATAACCCCTTTCTCCCCAAGTCATATCTACCTAGAACCTGTGAATATGACTTCATTTAGAAACAGGGTCTTTTCAGGTATTATCTCATTAAGATAAGGTCATACTGGAGTAGGGTGGGCCCGGCTCCAATGATTGGTTTCTTACAAGAAGAGGGAACATTAGACACACAGAGATACAGAGGTGAAGATGGAGGCAGAGGCTGGAGAGATCCACCCGCAAGCTAAGGAACATTAAAGATTGCTGGCAACTCCAAGAGGCTGGAAGAGAGGCATGGAACAAGGCCCTCTCCAGGAGCCTCCAGCAAGGAACCAACTGTGGCAACATCTCAACTGCAAACTTCTAGCTCCTGGGACTGGAAGAGAATAAATTTCGGTTGTTTGAGCCAACCAGTCTGTAGTACTTTTTAATGGCAGTTCTAGATAATGAATGTACTGTGGAGGAAGAGACTAATTTTGGTGATGGTAATAGTAAAATACTATAATCATCTATAAAAATAGAATTGATTTTCTTTCTGTGGAATTGCTACTACATTATCTTAAAATACCTGTATAGATTTTTTTTTTTGGCAGAGACAGAGAGAGTCAGAGAGAGGAACAGATAGGGACAGACAGACAGGAAGGGAGAGAGATGAGAAACATCAATTCTTCGTTGTGGATCCTGTTGTTCAGTGATTTCTCATATGTGCCTTGACCGGGGGCTGCAGCAGAGTGAGTGACCCCTTGCTCAAGCCAGTGACCTTGGGCTCAAGCTGGTGAGCCTTGCTCAAACCAGATAAGCCAACGCTCAAGCTGGCGACCTCAGGGTCTTGATCCTGGGTCCTCCACATCCCAGTCTGATGCTCTATCCACTGTGCCACTGCCTGGTCAGGCACCTGCATAGATTTTGATATTTGGGGTGGTCTGGCCTAATACATCAGGCCATGTTCTTACCATGCACGTCACTTGGCTGCCTTTAACGTCTTCTCTCAAAGAGATAGAGAGCCACCCTCCAAGGAATCTTCATGTAACTATTGCTTGGGAGAGGTTCTGTTGTACATTTCAAGGCACTTTGGACCAAGAAAACAGTGGTTTGTAATATCAGGGCCAAATAGAAATGCCCAAGGGTTGACTTTGGATCTGCTGTTCTGATTTGTAATGAAGCCACTTCTCACACATGTGTGTACCTGCCTCCCAGTTGAGGAGCAGGAGAGTATCTTATTTCAGAGTGATGGATGGTTCTTTAGCCTTACCCTCAGGAGGCCCCCTGGTACTACAGAAGAACCAACCTTTAGAAATGACTTACTCTGTGCCCTATACATTGTAAGGCACATTCTGACATCTCATTTAATGCTAAGACCCACAGCCACCCATATCCTACAGAGAGGAGGAGACCAAGGTTTAGAAAATTCAAGCAACTTTTTCCAAGACATAGGATTTGAATCTGGACTTCAGTTTTGGAGCCTGAATTCTTAACCACCATGACACTGCACTTAGTGAATCCTTCCCATTTATTCTTACCAGAGAGAATTCCAAAGCTGGTCAGTGGGGTTCTTGGTAAAGGCCTGATTAACTATCCGATATCTATACATTCATCATTAGGATGAATGAATGGTTTCTTCTAGCATTTCATCTATCAAGTTCAAAGCATTTTCTTCCAGCAGCTTCAAAGTGTGCTGTCTCCCTTTTGCTTTAGCACACGTCTCACCAAGGACTGCATTCTAGTTGGTTTCACAGATAACCAGCATTCAATTCAGGCTCTCTATCCTTTGACATTCAAATTCATTTGGTTTGAACCCCACCCATGGGCAGTGGGAGCTTCAATTTTCTCCACTTCTCTTATGATTTGTGTGTGTGTTTATGTTTGTGTGTGTAAATATGTGTGTTCGTGTGCGCGCGCGTGTGTGTATGTGTGTGTGTGAGAGAGAGAAACAGGAGACTCTATGAAAGAGACAGAGACAGAGAAAGGCAGGAGAGAATGTGGTTTCCTCAGTTCCCTCTGCTTGCCAGTTTCTGTTTCTGCTTGCTAAGTTCATGTCACCATCCCTTCGGTCTGACTTGGTTCCATGTTACTGCAGGTAGGGAGCAGAACATTTTCCCTTAAACCACTGCTCACAGGCATTCATAAGCAGAGCAAACTTGCAGGTTGAAGGCAAAGAAGTTATTATTTGGCCAGGCTACTCCAACCCCACCCCCTCAGGCTTTCTGCTTTTCCAGCTCTCCTCTCTACTCATTCCCTATCCCCTTCCCAGAAAGTCTCACCTTGCCATGTAGAAAGACTCAGTAATTTGCTCTGCTAAACAATGGGCCATCTACTCCAGGCTTATCATTTAGCTGAAATAAAAAATGGGCAGAAACTTTAGGATTTGGATTCATGCCTCCCCGCCTGTGTCAGTAAGGGCCAGGATGTAGTTTAGGAATGAGATAATCCTGATACAAATTAAATTAGGTCCCATACCGTTAGAAAGCACAAAAGGCCACTACTAATTTATGCTGTAAATTGCAGTGAATTTCCCCCTTCCTCTTGGTTACTTGGCCGACTGACTCCTCAGCCAAACCACGTGCTTCCTCAGGGAAAGGACTGAGTGACACCATCCTTGGGTCACTCTGAGGACCCACAATAGTGCCTGCTATAGCATAAGGGTCCGGAGGGAGCTGGTGGAGGTAAATTGCTTTTCTAGGTGGTCATTTTCTGGGAAGGTCTCCATCAGAGAATCTAATTTCTTGCCTTGGACTTTTAAATAATGGGGAAAGGAATGTCCATACCTAGGAGAGTGTTAAATGGGGGAGTAATTTAGGGAATGCACCCAGGATTAAACTGCCGGTTCTTCTAATCTCTGCCTTTATAGCCCTAGAGTCCTGGCTTTCTTGGCTGGAAGTGCTGCGTGATTAGGCCATCTTATTGGGATCAGTGGGGATTCTTCACCATGAAGAGAACTCATTCCCTGCAACCCCAGGGGGGCCTGAGTCAGGCATAGTGGGAACAGGGCGGGCAGGTCCCATGCTGGGAGGGCTCCATGTTAAGTGTTCAACTAATTAACAGTGCTCAGTGGAGGGGACATACCTTTGATTAATCATAACTCACAGTTCATTCAGAGACTGAAAAAGCAGCACCTTCACTTACTGATACCTGCCATGGACTAGGTATCTATATTAAAACTTTATCTCGAAATTTTAAAATATGAGGTTTTTTTGAGCCAATTATATATACATTTTTTGCTTTAATAAAACCTACTTAGAAAGTTTTACATAATATTGTCAGGGGGAAAAAATAAAAACTAACCATACTTAGAAGTTTGTCACGGAAGAAATTCTTAGAAAAAAATTGAAGTGCAGGGCTTTAAGAAGAAGAATTTCTGGGTTCAGTCTCCAGCTCCCATATGTCTGTGACACCCCCCTTGAGACCATACCTGGAGCCAGACCATGCACATAGTAGGTATTAACTGCATGGTTAAATGGGAGAATAAATGAGAAAAGATTCTGACATACGAATGGGTGGGATTTGCCCCGGCTCCCCTCCCCCATCACTGACATCTGGGGTGCACACACAGAGGGCCAGCCAGGGATATTTAAGACACGTAGTGCTCTTGTGTCCCCAGATATATCCATGTCCTCTGGAGTTGGAGGATCAATTGCTGATATTCTTTTACCAATCGGATTTCTAAGACAGATATTAAAGAAGCATTGTACCACAGTTTGATTGGTAGAATTTCCTTTTCTTTATTAACATGTACATGATAGTGGAAAAATTTTGTTGGCATTTTAAATTTGTTGAAATATAGTATTTCTGTTTTTTTGATAAGTGGGGTCTTTACTGTTTGTTATTATCTAAGTAATGTTTTGTTCTATTTTGGGTTGTTAGTTCCACCCTCTTAATTCTTTGTTGTCTCTGAATCCTTTAACATTTGGGAAGAGGCTAGAGGTGACACAGGTGGGCTGCAGCATCTTTCGGCTCACACTCATAGGCTTTGGTCAAGAAAAAGTGGAGGACTTCTGCCCCACACTGGACCCATATCCAGAGTCTGAGCCATCCCTCCTTGTTCCTGTGTCTATGTCAGACATCACTAACTGATCGCTGCACTCTTTCCTGTTGAGCTCAGATAAGGGCTCCCAATCCTTCTCACTATAGCCCATGGGGCAGTCACTACAAATTACCTGGTCTTGGCATTCGAGATAAAACCTAGTTGACATCACTAGAATTCTAGATCTTTTTTCCTGGATCAAGCCAAACCACTAGAAAGCTTTGCACTTGTATCATATTTTCTTTGCACTTGGCAGCTATGCCCTAGGTTTTTATTGACTGGTCATAAAAAAATTGCCTTATGAAACAGTTTTCTGCATTTCTGTGGGGAAGCTGTTAAAGTCATTATTCTCTACATCACTTGGTGAACATTATAAGTAATTCTTAGAAGAGTCTTAACTGCTAGGAAATACTTAAATACTTTCTATCTCTTGAGAAACGACTCTTATTTCTTCCTCCTATGATTAAGACTGCGTAGCTAACCGGGTATCCCTTTTGGTTCTGGCTGCCAAGAAGCTCAGAGCCAGATCCGAGGGATATTTTTAGAAAGTGTTCATTGATTATATTTCTGTTCTTCCTCTAGCCTCAATTTTTGACTTCTAGCCTTTATATATTTTATACATTTATCTTTTATATTTTTTCACATATTATGCTTTCATTGTATTTCTATGTATTCTTATTTATTTTAAGACTTCTTGTGGACCAAAGTGAAGGAAGAAAAAAAGTAAAATTGGGTGGTTTACTCTGTCAAGGCCCATAGGAGTTGAGGCAAGAGTGTAAATGATAGCTCAAAGTTTTCGTGGAGGAAAACAGGCACGCTCTAAATGCGTTGGGAATGCTAAGCCCTCAGGTCTGGGGGATTGCGGTAGGCAGCTTCCAAAATGGCTCTCTATGATTGATCCTGTCTCTTGGTCCTCACCTCTGTGTAATCTCTTTTCCTTTATTACAACTTGAGAGACCCCGGGCCAGAGACCCAACTAAACCACACCAAACTGTGAGATAATAAACTTTGTTGATTCAAGCCAATAAATTTTGGGGTCATTTTTTTGAGCAGTAGTAGACAACTAAAACAGTAATACATTGTGGGTGTTGCCATCCTCTCATTTGGTCCATATGTCAACACTAAGTGCTAGCATCACTCCCAGCGCTTGGGCACAAGCTCAGAGAGGAGCCGCGTCATGGTTAAGTTCACCCAGATAAAGGCAGGGAATTTGAAATTGGTTTGTCCAGAGTCCAGTGCTCTTTGCTTTACAACAGTGGGTTCTTAACTCAGGGTAGATATGAGCTCTGTTGTATGGCAACTGACTTTCTAGTTGAATTGATGGAGCTTGACACCGTTCACCTGCATTTTCAAGCTGTAGGTACAAGAAACATTTTATTGAATGTCTAGAGGCTTCCTCATTTGCTAGAATTTTAGTCTTTGTATACAAAGTATGTTGCACAGTGAATATATTTAGTAATTATAATTTTATTTATAATAAAATTGTATTGAGTATCTGTGTGTCCATTACTTTTATACCTTTAATCTCATTGAATTTATGCCATTTGAGCCTCACAGATAACCAATAAGGTAGATAATAGACAAGGAAGATTGGGGCTCAGAGAGATTAAGGCCATGACCAAGATTACCCAGCTAAGAAGCCACAGAGATAATGTTTAACTCCAGCTTGGCCCAATGCTAGAGTCCATTGTTTCTTGGCCACAAATAAACAGCCTTGATTAGCTTCCTTTTCTGTAGCTGTATCAATGTCAGAAAACTGACCAGTGTTAAAGTTTCTTTCTGAAGTTTTCTTTTTTTTATTAGTGAAAAGAATGTTATTTTGAAGAACCCTATTACCTTAATGAACAAATTCATAACTTTTATTTTTATTTTCTTTTTTTATTAAGAGAGGGGCAGGGAGGAAGACAGAAAGACTTCCACATGTACCCTGACCGGGATCCACCCAGCAAGACCCCTACGGGGTAATGCTCTGACCATCTGGGGCCACTGCTCCGTCAGTAGAGCAACTGATCTAATTTAGCACCGGAGGCGAGGACATGGAACCATCCTCAGTGTCCGGGACCAACTTGCTCAAACCATTTGAAGCATGGCTGTGGGAGGGATAAGAGAGTGAGAGATAAGAGGGAGGGGCGAAGAAGCAGATGGTTACTTCTCCTATGTGCCCTGACCAGGAATCAAACCTGGGCCTTCCACACACTGGGCTGAAGTTCTACTGCTGAGCCAACCAGCCAGGGTCTATCCCAACAAACAAATTCAAATATCTCCTTATACAACTGTTAAAATGTAGGAAGGATTCAGCAGCCAAAAAATCCCCATTGTATTAAAGGACATATTCTTGTCCCCAAAGAAAAAAAAAATTAAGACATTTTGAAATGGGGACCAGCTTCATTTTTCACAGACCCTTCTCAAGGACTTTTTACATGTAAACAAGATCGTTAAACACTTAATTTGACATTTATTATCCTTAAATATTCATAAGTGCTGAGGACCAGGCAACACCTACTGCACCGTTCAAGCCTGACTGAGTCTCACAAAGTATGGTGTGATTGTGAATAACTTTCAGGAACCAGGAGGAAACTTCCCGGTGCAGCTTCTTCCTCTGAACCTTGAACGGAGCTAACTACAGTTATGGATCGTCATGTTTGCAAACAAGTTAGTAAACCCAACAAAGCCACCCGCATCTATTTCATCACATGTTGCCCATGAAATTCTGCTTTTCTTTGATATGGTAAACAGAAAGACATGCACATTTGATTGACTTGTTCTCCGCCTTTACCCTGACCCTGGGGTTAAACCCATAACTCTGGAAGAATGATGGCTGCCCCTTCTCAGTCCTAATCATTGTGACTAACATTTGCTATCAGTTCTAGGATGAGATAGGAAAAGAACTTAGCTTGACCACCGTGCATGGGAAAATGCATTTTTAACACATTGCAAACACTGTCCTATGTAGATGTGTGTGGAGGCAAACTTGTACGATGAGACACCGGTGAAACTCTGGCTGTGCGTTACTCCCCGTCTAGTAATGAAATAAAAACATATGGCTTGGGTGTCCAGTCGGCAGTGAGAATCTGCCTAAGGATGTGGAGGTGGTAGGGGTGGGGCTGGTG
The DNA here is from genome assembly GCF_036850765.1 of Saccopteryx bilineata. Classification (NCBI taxonomy): domain Eukaryota; kingdom Metazoa; phylum Chordata; class Mammalia; order Chiroptera; family Emballonuridae; genus Saccopteryx; species Saccopteryx bilineata. The sequence goes on along the minus strand of NC_089490.1, from coordinate 341,267,840 downwards.
AGGGAAAGGGATCTATCTCACCCTTCACAGTTCCCCTAGGCAAAGTCTTGTGATATTGGTGATGCCGCAGTTGTCGGTATGAAATCTCTTTTGTGTCCACAGTAGTCATAATTATTATCATGCCCATTTTATAGGTAAGGAAGTTGAGGCTTAGGGAGTTTGAATGATTAGTTCAAGGTTGCAAAGTTGGGACTCAAGCTCAGCTATTCTGACTGTAAGTTTATGACCCTTTCCACTACAAACACCTAATGTGAAAAATTCTCTTCTGCCCTTTTGGAATTTCTCAGCACTCCTGGAGGAACTAGAGATTAAAAACATGAACCAGAGATGGCCAGTAGCAGACATGCTCTCTGTCTTCCAGTAGTTGGTTAGACGGAAAAGGAATTAGGCCTGTTCTGTGAGGTTGCAGATAACAGAATTAGATCAATTGGTAGAAATTCAAGGAAGCAGATAAAAGAATTGTCTAACCATCAACACTATTCAACAGCGAACTAGGAGACAGTGTTAGCTGATGAGTTTCCTGTCCTGAAAATGCTGCGGCCGGGCACCCTGCGCTGGGTGGGGCATTGCCCCGGGAGCCCAGATTCTGTGGATTCTCTGGGGCTGAGCACAGCGGTGTCTGTTACAGCTCAGCCCACCGCTCACCTCCTGCGCTAATGCAAACCCGATGTGCAAACCTCAGGATCCCACAGAGCTGCTGTCGGGTCCTGCACACGCTTTATGTAAATTTCAAAAGTTCTATACATTTTTCCTAATAAAATAAAAAAAGACTTTGTAATAGAACCTAAACATATATGAATTTAAAGGTAGAATTAAAAAAAACACTTTAATCAATATTTTGGGACAAAGGGCTAACCATTAAGATAAAAACAAAAAAATGGTCCTCTACCTTATTCCTTACAGGAAAATAAATTCCAGGTTAATTAAAGATTGACACCTTAAAAATATTAGAAAATATGTGTGGGGAAACACACACTGCACACATGCAGACCTGTACATAGCACATGTGATAGATAAAAGGCAATTTCCTTCGTCTGTATAGAGTTTTTACTGCATACTTTGAAGTTCTTGCATTTGTGTCATTGATCAAGGGAGCTGGAGCTCTACACGTTTTGGTTATTAAATGTCGGGCTTGTGCATGTTGCTTGTGCAGGTGACTTTATTCACCTCTACGGCCCAGACTGTGCTGAAGAGAAGGATGCGATCTCTTTATTCCCAGCAAGGCTGAGGTGGCTGCCCTTTGCACTCTCCTATGAAAACAACATGGATAGTGGAATGAAATATAGCAACCACGTTTCAAATGTTTTGTTTTGTGGTTGTTTTACAAATTTTTGTTTATTGTATTTCTTTTTGTAAATCTTTTATACTTAGGTAAAAAAAATACAAGGTGTTTGTTGGAGATCATTAGTGGTTCAACGTTGAAAATTTCCTTCCTCTTTACTTTGAAGCTTTTGAATCAGATGATTTGAGGAATTTCCTGAGCTTGCAAGGCAAAGAATTAAAAATGTGCCATTTGCAGTTTCTTATATGGGCAAATAAGGCTATTCTTACAAAAAAAAACTTGCAACACTATACAACATGGAGAAATAAAATACATACTGAGGGTGACATAAGGATGCAACTTTAAAACTCTATTGTTCTCTTTAACTTTACATTTGAAGTTAAAAAATAAATTGAAGCTAAGAAGACTTTTTTTTTTTGTATTTTTCTGAAGTTGGAAATGGGGAGGCAGTCAGACAGACTCCCGCATGCGCCCAACCGGGATCCACCCGGCATGCCCACCAGGGGGGCGATGCTCTGCCCATCTGGGGCGTTGCTCTGTTGCAACCAGAGCCATTCTAGCACCTGAGGCAGAGGCCACAGAGCTATCCTCAGTGCCCGGGCCATCCCTGCTCCAATGGAGCCTCGGCTGTAGGAGGGGAAGAGAGAGACAGAGAGGAAGGAGAGGGGGAGGGGTGGAGAAGCAGATGGGCGCTTCTCCTGTGTGCCCTGGCTGGGAATTGAACCTGGGACTCCTGCACACCAGGGCGACGCTCTACCACTGAGCCAACCGGCCAGGGCCTGACTTTTGTTTTTTCAATTGGGGCTTTCGGTAAGATTTCATTAGGGCAACTGCTTTTCACTATTAAATCATTAAAAATATCAATGACTTAAACGTGTGTGTGTGTGGGAAAGCAGAGATCTTTGACTATCATTGCTTTTCCTTTTCTCTCTTTGCAGTGGCTGCCAGTATGTTCAGAACTATGACATGTTTCTCACTGTGATAGTGCCCACTCTTAGTTTAAGTTTTCTGGGATAGTCACTTCCCTTTCTCCCTATTAATACTTAAAATTTTCTAATATTTGTTTTTTTTAATATCTGTAGGTTGGTTGCCCCTCCCCTTTGAACAAAACTATTTCTTTTGCTTCCATAGAGGCTGCGGGGGGAGGGTACAGTTATTTAAGAAATATTCACTTCAACAACACTTATTGCATAGTTTTTATATTTCAAGTAGACTTCTAGGTACAGAGACATTGGATAACAAAGCAAAGTCTCTGGACCCATCAACCCTATGCTAATAGGCTGAGGACAGTAAACAAATAAATCTATTATACGCCAGGAAATGATGATATCCATAGGGAAAAATAAAGCAAAGTAAAGTGGCAGAGGCTGAGGGTTGGAGGAGGGGTCTGACTGTAGATTACAAATGGCTTTTCTGAAAAAGTGAGATTGAGATAGAGACATGAATGAAGCGGGGGAGCAGGATATGGTGACATCTAAGGAAAAAGCCATCTAGTCTGAGGAACCAGTGAAGGGCATGAGGTGGGAGCAGAGCTGATGGATTCAAGGGAGAACCAGAGGATGGAGGGGCTGGAACAGACTGAGTGAGAGGCAGAGTGGGGGAGATGAGGGTAGAGAGGTAATATGGGGCCTTGCACACTGCACGCGTACATCTTAAAAAATGAGAATTACAGAGTGACTGCGTTTTCTCCCTATGCCAGTGGACAATGACTTGGCTGGAGGTCTGCTGAAGTTATTCCTTTGCATACTCATTCACTTTTGCTGGCCACTCATTTCTGTGGACATGGTCAACAAAGGCCTGGCCAGAGTCCTTCAAAGGAGCTAAGAAACCTTAGAAATCTTATTATTCCATAGGTTTTGCCTTTTCTTTAGTCCCATTTCTCTATAGACACTGATGTGTTCAGCCTTCTGACTGAGCCCCTTTAGTTCCCAAGCTAGTCCTGGTCAGAAGTGGGGGACTAACTTTGGCCTTCAATCTTGACTGCTAAAATATTGCTAATGATGATGACGATGATGATTATGATGATAATGATGCTGCTGCTGCTGATGCTGATAGTAGTGACAAGAGCAGCACCTACTGAGCTCTGATTCTATGGCATTCCTAACAACCTTGCAGGACAGCTAGTATTCCCGATCTGTTACTGAGGAAACCGGGGCTCAGAGATGACAAATACATCACCCCAGACCTCACATCTTAGAAGTTGTGAGCAGGTTTTTGAACCTAGGCTTCTGGCTCCAGAAAATTTATTCTTTTCACTAACAGGTACTTCTGAGTGGGAAATCCAGGCTCTTGTGATGTCACCAAGAGGCAGCCCACCCCAAACACGTGCCTTTTTGGTCTCAGCACAAGGACAGGGTCTTTTTCATGGTTCATTATTAATGTTCTAGCTTCTTGTTAGAAGGACACCTTCTAACAGCACCTTTAACTTCTCCAGAATCTTGTCTAGGAAGATGGACCCTGTCCATCATTACCGGAGAAACCACCAATGCAAGTCTTCTCTGAATGTCACGGGCAGCTGTCACTGTGTGAGCCGCGGACATCGTTGCTGACTGGCATTTTGCCTGCTGGGCCTCAAAGTTATGAAGCAGGTTCAGTTTTGCCCCCCCCCCTTTTTTTTCTTTTTTAAGTAGTTATAGTTTGAACTTCTGGTTAACCTGTTTCAGGCGCCCTTCCTTTAGCTAGTGATTTTTCTTTAGCTTGAGTTCCAGACAGATCCTGCCTGGCTGACTCTTTCCTCTGCATTCCCCTGGGTTATGACCATTTTCCTTGATGTGAGCACATACATATCCTACAAATGCAGTCCTGTTTGGAGCATTTTTGCCAGGATTTTATCCCCTGTGTGTTCACTTTTTTTGGGATATGTTCCAGAACCAAATATATATGTATATATTTTATATAGTACAATTTCTGAGGAGAAAGATTACTATGTTTAAAACCTGATATTTCAAGGGCAGATGAAAGTTTTTTCAAGAATTAAGAAAACACTCCATCACTTATTTCTTTGGCAGAGTGTCTACATTTGTTTCCCTTAAAATCTTCAGAAATTAAGACCATACTGTTTTCATTTTCAAATTATAGAAAATGAGCTAAAGAAGGAGTGAATAGAAGAAAAGAAAGATATATTTTTGCAGAAAGAGTTTTCTTACACTGTTTGGTCACATGGATTCATGGATTTGTTTAAAGAAAGAATAGGCAAACTTTATTTGTAAAAGGGCCAGGTAGTCAATATTTTAGACTTTGTGGCCACAAAATCCCTCATAACCACTCAACTCCGCCATTGAAACATAAAAGCGGCCATAGACAACACACAACTGACTGGTGTCACTGTGTTCCAAGTAAAACTTTATTTCTGAAAACAGGTGGTTAGCTAGAGTTGGCCTGGAAACTCTGACTTGCTGACTCCTGTTGTAATAAAAGAACAGGTAGTTTGTGTCAGTTCATTACAGCAACAAGATAGAAACAAAGACTGTCAGAACCGGAGGAACTGTTACAGATCAGCTATTCTCAGTCTTTCATTTTATCTCTGAGGATTTCCTGATTACTAAAGGAGGCATAAGCTTGTTAACAGAAGTATCGAGAGAAACTAACATTTTTGACTAGCTACCATGACAAAGATTGCTGGTTGTGCCTAACAGCCATTCTTTCCATCTTTCTTAGAAATGGAAGCTCCAGATTTTTGTCTGGATTCACAGCCAATGGAATTAAGAATCTATTTCCCAGCCTCCCTTGCTTTGTGGTGTTATCATGTAACTAAATTCCACTCAATGTTTATATGCCACTTAGAGGAAATATCATTAAAGAAAGAAATGTGTCATTTTTCCTCCCTTACTCTTTTCTCCTGGCTGGAATATGGATGCAATGGCTGGAGCCTGAGCAGCCACCTTGCACTGTGGTGAAGGCATTGCACTGAAAACAGTGAATCGCTAAGAAAGAAAGAGCTCGGGAGCCTGGTGCTGTGCAGCATCACATTGGGACTGAGCTGCCTCCAGACTTCCTTTATTTCAGCACTTGAAGACGCTTTTCCATTACCTTCTGGCTTAGAATGCACCCAATAAAAACTTTGTAGTCATTCTCTTCTTTATTCCTCTCTATAATAAGTCACTTTTTTTTTTCTGGTCACTACTCTTAAGATTTCTTTTTTTACTGTGAATTTTCAGTATAGGCAGTTCCCAGGGTACAAACAAGATAAGTTCTATAGGTTTGAAAATATTCAAGTAATATGCACAGCAAGGTAAAATAAACATTATGTTAAAACAAACATCTATCTAAGTTGCATTTAATAGGGAAGTGGTGTACCTGTTCCATGCAAATTCAACCTAAGAACTAACCTACAAAACTTACCTTGTTTATAACCCAGAGACTACCTGTAATTTGATAATGACGTGAATGGATGTGATTTTCTTCATGTTTATACTTCTTGGTGTGTGTAAATCTCACAAAATTTAAGACATCATGATCTCAAAGTTTGTTTTTCTTCCCACCCACTCCTGTTTTATGGGAAATAAATTATATGTGTGTTAGGTTGCTTCCAGGGGTCTCCAAACTTTTTACACTGGGGGCCAGTTCACTGTCCCTCAGACCATTGGAGGGCTGCCAAATACAGTGGTCCTGTCACTGACCACCAATGAAAGAGGTGCCCCTTCCAGAAGTGCAGTGGGGGCTGGATAAACGGCCTCGGGGCCACATTGCGGCCCGCGGGCCGTAGTTTGGGGATGCCTGCTACTGTCCTATGGACATTTTTGATTCAGTTTGGATAGTTTCAGGTCTTGTTCAAGTTCATAGATTGTTTTATTTCCTGCTTGATTTAACTGGCTAGTACACCTACCTGGTAAATTTTCATTTCAAATATTGTAGGTTTCGGCCCTGAAACTTTTATTTGTCCTTCTTTATAATAGTTTCCATTTCCATTTCTTTTTTCATCATGTTCATATTTTCCCTGAAATCTTCAAACATTTGTAATAGCTTTAAAAAATCCATTCTCTGCTAACTTCAAAATATTTGTAAACTATCTCTTTTTGTTGACTGATTATCCCCTTCCCCCATCATATGGGTTACATTGCTGCTGGTTCACATGTCTAGTAATTTTTATTGGATGCTGAATATTTTATATACTTGTTATTAGAAATTCTAAATTTTTCTTTATTCTTTTAAAGAACATTGAATTTGACTTTGGCAAGCAGTCAATTTACTTACATATAAATCAACTTGATCTTTTGAGGCTTAAATCTTATTTATTTATTTTGTGGTGGTAGGTCAAGCTTTTACAAGGATGGCTTAGCCCTCTTCCTGAGATGTGATCTTTCTGGAGTTCCTACTAAATATATATTTACTAAGTGTTCAATGAGGTTCAACTTACAGCTTCTACATAGTTACTCTTTTTCTGTTAGTCTCTGCCTACACACTTCAGTTTAGGATTAACTCAAGACTGAAGGGTATCCTTATACTGAGTTTTTTGAATTCTCTTTCTTTATAGCTCCTTCTTTTCTGTTACAGTATTCTGCATTTTGACTGTCCCACTCTCCCTAAGTACTCTATTTTTGTAATACTGTTGTGTTGTGCTTTGCTTGGGCCCCTGCCCCATGGCACAGAGAAAGCCTGCAGGTAGAAATCTGGGGCAATCATTAATTTCATCTTCTTTGTTTCCCTTGTTTCAAGGATTACATTCACACATTGCCTTTTGCCTAATGTTTTCAAAAGGTTGTTTCATACCCTTTGGTCAGTTTCTAGTTGCTTATGGTGAAAAGGCTAGTCTAGTACAAGTAATTATTTCATAGTTGGAAGGGAGATTATACTTATATATAAAGGAAATAGATCAGAAAATGCCTACTTCTATCATTATTTAAACCATCATATTTCTTCTGACCTGTGGTGGCACAGTAGATAAAGCATCAACCTGGAATGCTGAGGTCTTCAGTTTGAAACCCCGGGCTTGCCTGGTCAAGGCACATATGAGAGTTGATGCTTCCTGCTCCTCCCTCCTTCTTTCTGTCTCTCTCTCCTCTATCTCTAAAAATGAATAAATAAAATAAAATAAAAAATAAATAAACCATAATATTTTTTAGTTTTTCTGTTACCTGCGGCCAAGCCAAATCTTAACCCTTTGAGTTGCACGAACGTTCATGTACGTCCTCATGCCTCCTGACCATCCAGAGTATGATTGTACGTGTGTAAGGCAACACTAAAGAAAGACAAATGTATGTTCTTCTTGTTTCCATAAATTGGTTGTCAAACAAACATGATTTTAAGTTAATAAAACTGTAACTGGAACTATTTTCATTTTTTGAAAAAAACTCACTCCAGGGGGTCAGCAAGTATGAAGAAAACTCACTACTCAAAAGGGTTAAATACTCCAATATATCAAGCATCAAGCTAAGTGCTTCATACGCAGGCAGTCCCAAGGGTATGAGCAAGATGGGTTCCATAGGTTTGTTCTTAAGTTGAGTTTGTATGTAGTTGGAACAGGTACATTTACCTATTAAATGCAACTTAGACAGATGTTTGTCTTAACATAGTATTTATTTGTAACTTTCTGTGCATATAAATACTTCAACATTTTCAAACCCACAGAACCTATCTCATTCCTAACCCGGGAACTGCCTGTAAATTATTTCATAGATCTCATTTTAGCCTCATGAAAGTCTCATAAAGTAGTAGTTATTGTTATTCCCATTTTACAGATACAGAGAATTGAATCAGAAAGGAACAGAAAATGGAATTAAGGAGTCTCTTTTTCATTCTACTGAGCAGTTAATAAGGATCTATATCAGAGTGATCACAGAGAGAATAAAAAGTGAGGTAACTGAGAAACACTGGAAAGGTAGAATTAGCTGATATTAATGAATGATTGATATAGAAAGAGGAAAAAGTTGTGATTCTTGGTATCTAGCATAACAGCAGTATCCTGAATGTATGAAGGATAGATCCAATGATAGTACTATGCCTACTAAGGCAGGAAAGAGATTGATAGTGTGGTATAAAGAAGTTCAAAACTTGAGGTAACATATGGTACTTTGCTTATGATGTCATCAGTTAGACACAATCCTTAATTTTTTTTGGTTATATAACAACAGTTTTACTGTTCATCAAAGAGGACTTCTGTAAATATGTGCACTGTGCAAATGGCACAGAGTAGAGCGGCTTCGTCTTGGACAAAACTTACACCCTGGATGCAGGTAGAAATCTGGGCAATCGCAGATCACGCAACATCCTCTCAGCCCGCTTATTACTCAAGGTTCTGCCTACACAGAGGTTTTGGACACCTTTATGCAGATGTGCTTGGGCAGCATCCACCTCTGGCTTTATGTCAGGTATCTTTTATTCCTTTCCTGGGGCTTCTCAGAGACTTTAGGGAACCTGCTCTAGTCACATACATGCCATTAGGAAGTTCAGGGAAGTTAACACCTTTGGCGTCATCCTTGACCAATGAGGGGAAGGACACAGGGATAAATGCTTCTCTCCCTCATGCCTCAGGTAGTTAATTATGAGTTGCATGTCATAAGGTTTCTGGGAAAGTCCTGGTAGGACTGAGAACCAGCTGCTTTAGTGGTGACTAACTCAGTATCATATCCTTGTTATGGCTCTCTCCTTCTCTCCCTTTTCTTACATCTCTGCCCCCTGGGATCACATTCTCAAATGTGACCTACACACAAACCACAGTTGTAGGCTCTGCTTTGGGAGGAACTTAGGCTAAGACTCCCTATAAGATGGAACAACTCATAGGGAGCAAGTCTGACAGCATTGCAGGTCAGTATTGGTGGGACGGTCTCCTAGAAATGACAGCACCAGAGGGACTAGAAGGATAAAGAAAGAAAGATGTAAAAACTGAGAGAAAATTTCTTAAAGAAACAGCCTATAAAATACCTGGTCACGCAGTTAAGAAACAAGTGAGCTTCAAAGCTTCTCCTGTGACCAGTTGTCTAGCAATCAACTTAGCTTCATGAAGTGAAATCAAATAATTAAAAGCAATTTAATTTCCACTTAAAGCAGATGGTTAGAAAAGGGAGAAAGGTCTATATAAATCTGTTTATACAGACTTGATTTCTTTGGTTCTACAGGGTCGGGAGGCAATGTGGTCTAACTGAACCAAACTCTCGATTATGAAGTTGACTAAAACAATGCTCTCATAATGGCTTCTTAACTGAGCTCCCCACCTACTGCCTCTCCGTGTCACCTGCAATCAGTTCTACTCAACAGCAGCCAGAGAATTATCTCTAAAGCTCAGTAGTGGTGAAACCAGCCCTCCACCTCACAGACCTTCAGTGGCTTCCTGTTTGTTACTTTAGCTTTCAAGGCCTTCTACAACATGTTCTCAACTTATCCAAAATTTCAGTTAAATTGGACTACTACCATTCCAAGTATACCCCTCCATACTAGTATGTCCTCAGCTACTGTCTTTGCCTAGAATGTCTTTACTTAATTATGTCTATTGTAGTCATACCCCCTATTTGGTAATCTCTCCTGAATGCTACTTGTTTATTTTTAAGTTTTCCATTGACAGAGAGAGTGAGAGGGAAAGGGAGAAAGAGAAAAAGAAGCATCAACTCATAATTCCACTTAGTTCTTCCATTTAGTTGTGCACTCAATGATTGCTTCTTGTATGTGCCCCAACTGAAGATGGAACCTGTGACTTTGGTGCGTGGGATGATGCTCTATCCACTGAACCACCCGGCTAGGGTCTGAATGCTACTTTTCTGAGGAAGCCTGAAAACCCCACCAGAGGTAATCACTTTCTGCTCAAAACCCCATAGCATCTTGTATTTCCTCTCTAGGACTTACTATAAGCTGGCTTGTATTAGAGCTATTTGTAAAAATGTCCACGTCACCTTTAGGGTATAAAATGTTGTGTTTTTTCCCCCATTTGTATGTGTTGAGTTGAATTATGAAAAGGGTATATAACCAAAAGAGGTGCTTGGAGAACTACAAATAAAAATTCGTATCCTTCTGACTTAGTGTTGGGTGAATGGGGAAGAAGGAGAGTAAGGGAAAAAGAATTTGCCTTCATAAAAAACCTACTATGTGCTAGGCGCTTTCCATATTTAGCTTATTTTCTGAGTCTACAACACACTCAGTATCGTACTCATTTTCCAGGAGAATGTGCAGCTCAGAGAGGCGAATTCCCACAGAACACAGCCAGGAGGTGGTGGAGTTAGGAACCGAACCCAGCTCTTTGTGATCTCTTCAAGACCTTTGCGTATTCTGTTTTAACTGGGGGACATATAATTTATCATCCTAATTGGGATGATTTGGAAAGGGAAAGGAAATGCTATTAATCATTACTCTGGTATAAATGGAATAAACTGGGACTCTCCCCGACCAGCTGGGTCCTGTGGCTACCTTAGTATAAATCACCGTTGCCTTTTTGCCTCTTGAGTATAAACTGGTCTGAAGCAGAAAATTAAACTCAATCATTTCTTGAGATCTTAAATTCTCTCAGACAGGGTAACTTCTGGAAAAATAATTTGGTGTTATAGAAAATTTCCTGTACTGTTGATTGGAAAGAAATCCACGTTATCAAGGAGAATAGGTGAGGAATCAGGTCTTGTCATGCTCTCCTAGGAGAGGGAGAGCACTCTGTCCCCTTTATGTCCTTCTCTAAAAGCAAGGCAAGTTAAACCGCCTGTGGTGTGCACAGTTGTTCCAGCTTGCTGAAATCAGGCACCTTGGGCCCAAATGCAGCCTGACCATTTATAAAACAGGTAATAATAATAGTAGCTATTTTTTACTGAGCTCTTCCTATGTACAAAGTCTTTTATAGCTATTATCTCATTTGTTTTATATGATATTCTATCTTATTCATTAGAAATGGAAAGAAACTCCACCATATATCAAACCAGTGCCAGGTCCTGGAGACAGAAGACCTGAGCATCCTTTCTGTTGAAGTCACATTCTAGCAGAGAGGACTGGCATTTAGGAAATGAAAAATAATGCTTGATATAACATAGGTGTGCCCAGGACGCTTTGGGCTCATTCTCTCCAGAAGTATAGACCCATAATGTTTTGTCCTTAGAGATACACAGACTATGGAGGCACAGATGAAGAGGGCAAGTCGGAGATGTCACAGGGTCAAATAGATTCTGTCAAGATGCTGCTGGCGCCTGGTCTTGTCACATCGGCAGGAGCATCCCTCTGTTGGGGGTTTACTGCCGCATGTCGTCCTCGCCCATTTGCCTAATTTCTGAGCCAAGCTGTGGAAATATGTGCTTTGTGGCTGTGCTCTGAACTTCAGTGAGGGGAGTGACAGCTGACTTTCCTTGGGGGCTTTGGCATTTCACAGTGAAGACGTGCAAACATCACATCACACTTTTTATGCTGGAGTCTGGGCATGGCTCCCTCGGAGTAGCATTTCCATCCCCTGTGGCTTCATGCTTTCTCTTTTCAGCTTCCTATTGCTGTTGTCGGTACTCAAAGTGCAAGGAGAGCTTTTTGGATTGGCAAATGTACAACACAGAAACTCCCCAACCTCTGAAAAAACACAAGTGAGAGTGTGAAAGACTTTTCCAGAAACCAGCGAACATATGTTGGAAAGATGCTAAAATAAATAGATATTTAACTTCCATTTTTGTAGAAATTGCCCTCATGAAGCTCTGTAGCTTTAAGGAAGCTGCTCGGATTACTGTTGAGACAAAGGGGAGAGAAATACTTTCCTAGAGCACAAACGATGTGCCCAGCGCTGTGGGTGAAAAGGCTCAGCTCATGTAATACTTACCGAGGGTCTCTATACCAAGGTGTTATGGCTGAATTGTGTGTCCTCCAAATTTCTATGTTGATATTCTAACCTCCAGGACCTCAGAATGTGACTATATTTGGATGTAGGGTCTTTAGAGTGTTAATTACATCACACTGAAGTCATTAGGGTCGCCCCTAATCTGATATGACTGATGTCTTCATAAGAAGCGATTAGTTCACGGTCATGGAGAGAGGGAAGACTGTGGGAAGACAGAGGGAGAAGACAACCACCTGCAAGTAAGGAGAGCGGCCTCTGAGGAAACCAACCCTGCCAACACCTTTGTCTCCGACTTGCAGTCTCCAGAACTGTGGGGAACACATTTCTGTTGTTTAAAACACCCAGTTGCTGGACCTTGTTATTGGTCACTGTTTCAAATGCTCAATCTGTTGTTCTAGATCAAAAGCAGCCATAGACACTATGGAAATCAACGGACATGGCTATATTTCAGTAAAACTTTATTTACAAAACCAGGCAGTGGCTGCCCGCCTCCAAAACATCTAGGACACATTTGAGAAGCTCCTGCACTCACTGCGGTACAAAGCCCGGAGACTGACCATGGCTCACTCTGTTTAGGACACTGCACAGGTCTCTCTTCCACAGGATGCCTCAGTGGGGCGGGGCCTGGGCCTCAGAGAACTCAGCATCCTCATTTTGCAGATTGGGAGAAAGTGGTCCAGAGAAGGTTGTGGCTGGCTCAATCTTCACGTAGTGACAGGCAGGACAGGATTCAGATTTTCTGCCTCATGAATGGCAGGCAGGACTGCCCATGGGCTTAGCTCTCATAAGAGATTACCCTTCCTAACAGCCTTCTTCACTACATTTTGTGGGAGCATTAATTTTTTTCTGGTTATAAAATTTTATATATATATGTCAGAATATCTGAAAAGTATAAAGAAGTGCTACCAAACAGGTAAATTAGTCTATGATCTTATCTTTCCAAAACAATCACTACAAACATGTTGACATATTTTCTTCAAGATGTTTTTGCCAATTATCTTTTAGAAAATATAATTGAATTCTGTTGTTTTTAGTTCAGCTTTGAAATTTACTTTTCATCCTTTACTATTATAAGCATTTTTCCATACCACTAAAAATGCCCTCTTACCATCCTCCTTTCCCTGTGCTGAGTCTCCAGATTGCCTGAGTAAAGCTTTATTTGGGTAACCAGCAATTACTGAGCCAGGCTGGGCAGACATTCTGAGCCCCGAAATAAACATCAGACACCTCTGTCCTTGACTTGCTGGTGGAGTGGGTCTTGTCTCATTTATTCACTGGCCCTCAGTTTCTTCATTTTTACAAAAAGGGCTGGTCCCAATGCCCCCCAAACTATCTTTTGGCTTCAGAATGCTGCCCTGTGCCCTGCTTTTTCTATAATAGTAAAATGCTCAGACAGGTTTGTTGATAAGTAGTTGAGAAAATCTCCAAACTAGCTTTCCTCAAACATAACACTAGTTGAATGCACTGACTGTTTCAGGTGTGTTTTGAACAATTAAAGAAGACAGAGGAGATGACGTCAGAGTAATGGCGGGGTAGGAAGCGATACCGATAAATCTCCCCCAAAACTCAACAAGATCTTCAACCAGAAACAGAAAAACCTATACTTGGAGCTTCCAGATGCTTCGCAATACACCCAAAGGTATGATTGAGTGAAAAATTGGCTAAATATATAACCAAACCCCGAAGGAAATAGGGAGTAAGAAATGCTCCTCCTTCCTCACTAACCTAAACAGAGCGGCTTTCTCTGGTAACTGTGAATATAGAAACTGAGGCGGGCAAAGGGGGTGAATAGATCCAGGCCGCCGTGGCACAAACAGCCGAACCAGGCTGTGGCATGGAGATCCAAGCCGAGGAAAATCTGATCCTGTGGCAACCCGGGCAATACAAGCTAACACTCGCGCCAAACCCAAACAAAGAAAGACAAGCGGAGCAGCCATTTTACTCCGTCTCCTGGTCGGTGCGCAGTTAGTGGGCGAGAATTTCTTCCTAGGCCCCGAGAGTGGGTGCCCGTGTTGCCCCACGGAGAAATAGGGTCAGAGGCCTTTCTGTGGGCCGAGGGCAGAGTCTCTGGGCTGCCCCAGCGCCCTGGGAAAGCCACGCACGGGAGTGAGTGAGAACTAATTCCAACGGTGGAGATTTTCCGTGCTGGAGGGTGTTTCACTCAGAGGGAACCGCGCCCGGCCTCATATCCTGGTTTGCGCGCGCAGATAAGGAGTGAGCAATTCCTCCGAGTGCCTCGGCAGTGCGCGCCCGTGTTATCGCACAGAGGGGCAGAGTCAGGGGCCTTTGTGTGGGCCAAAGCGGAATCTCAAGCCGCCCCAGCGCCTTGCAAAAGCCACGCACGGGGACGGAGCGAGACTCAATTCCAACGCTGCAACTTTTCCCTGCAGTTGGGGGTTTCACTCAGAGCGTGAGACTGCTGGCCGGATATCCTGGTCGCAGACAGTGAGTGAGAGTTTCCTCCAAGCGCCCCAGAAGTGGGCGCCTGCTTGTGTTACCGGACAGAGTGGCAGAACCAGAGGTCTTTGAGTGGGCGGAAAGCTGCCTGATTATGCTAGCAGCTCTGACTGACTGAGCCTTACCCAGAGCCCTGTGCTGAGTGGAAATAGAGTGGGGAGTTGCCAGCTCTTTTAGCCTCTTACTATCCAGGCAGAGGCAGCAGCAACCCCATAGCTGGATTATCAGGCTACTAATTGAGGAAGGAAAGACTAGGAGAAAGGCTCCAGGAACACGGACTCTCTCACTGTCGGAGCCTATAAATGCTAATGAGCTTCGACTGCCAACGAGACTAAAGCACAATACATGACATTGCCATAGAGACTTATCAACTGCAAACCTCTACCTGAGCGTGCCAAAGGGGCAGAACCCGGGGTACAGAGTCACTGACCAGGAAGAGGGAGAGAAAAGAAAAAGCAAGAAGATAACCTCTCAAAATCAAGAATAATCTGCAGACTTTATAACCTATCCCATTTTATTATATTTGTTTGTTTGTTTCTCTTATCTTCATTCTTGATACTTTTTTCCTCCTCCAATTTGGCCGATTAACTCTCTACCGGTCTTACTCTCTCCTCTCCTTGAACTACACTACCCATAAGTGTTACATCTCCCATTATCTTTTCTCTTCTCTTCCTTTCTCTCTATGAGGGTTGCACTCCAAAACCCTTAACTCTCTCTCTCTCTCTCTCTCTCTCTCTCTCCTTTCTTTTTTCTTCTTTTAGTGGTTCCCTCTTTTTATCTCTCTCTCTCTTTCTTTTCTCCCTCTATATTAGTTTCTTCCTTTCTCATTTACATCTCCTCTCATTCAAACCTCAATAACAAACAAATTATCTTATCTGGGGCTCAAACCTATGTTTGTGGCATTTTGGGGGGTTTTTACTTCACCTTTTTCCATATTATCTAGTTCTTGTTCCACTAAATACAATAGTAATTTTTTAATTTGTCCCCCTATTTTTCCGTTTTCCTCTTATTCCTCTCATCATAACTCTTAGACAACCAACACCTAAAAGCAAATCATTTTATTCTTGACCCAAATTTTTTCCTTATTTGCTTTTTGTGGATCCATATGCTCTTTTTTTTTTCTTTCCTTTTTTTTTCTTTTCTTTCTTTCCCCCCCCCCCTTTATTACTTTTCCCCAATTCAGGCCCTCCATCACAGGCATTGTTTGTTATAATTCACAGTCCACCACAAGATTTTCTCAAAACAGAGGGGAGAGGAGAGGAGAGGAAAAAAGGAGGGGGGAATAATTTCCTTTTTTTTTAAATTTTTATTTTATTTTATTTTTCTTTATTTCATTATTAATTTTTTTTAAAAAAATAACTCTTCGATTTTTTATTTTTTTATTTTCTTTTTTTAACTTTTTATTCTTTATTAAATCTCATTAATACTATCAACAAAACCACCCTCAGATGCCATTAAGGAAGAGAAAATCAAATATCATGGATACAAAAGAAAGAGAGGTAACACAGCTAGATGAGGAAAAATCTATGGAGAAAAAATTTAATATATTGGAAACCTTGGAGCTAAATGACAGAGAATTCAAGATAGAAATACTAAAAATCCTCCGAGATATACAAGAAAACACAGAAAGGCAATTTAGGGAGCTCAGAAAACAACTCAATGAACACAAAGAATATATGTCCAAGGAAATTGAAACTATAAAAACAAATCAAACAGAGATGAAAAACTCAATTCACGAGCTGAAAAACGAAGTAACAAGCTTAGCTAATAGAACAGGTCAGATAGAAGAGAGGATTAGTGAAATAGAAGACAAGCAACTTGAGGCACAACAGAGAGAAGAAGAAAGAGACTCAAAAATTAAAAAAAAATGAGATAGCCCTACAAGAATTATCTGACTCCATCAAAAAGAATAACATAAGAATAATAGGTATATCAGAGGGAGAAGAGAGAGAAAATGGAATGGAGAACATACTCAAACAAATAATAGATGAGAACTTCCCAAGCCTGTGGAAAGAACTAAAGCCTCAAGTTCAAGAAGCAAACAGAACTCCAAGTTTTCTTAACCCCAACAAACCTACTCCAAGGCATATCATAATGAAATTGACACAAACCAACAGCAAAGAAAAAATTCTCAAGGCAGCCAGGGAAAAGAAGAATACAACATATAAAGGAAGGCCCATTAGATTATCATCAGATTTCTCAGCAGAAACTCTACAAGCTAGAAGAGAGTGGACCCCAATATTTAAAGTCCTGAAAGAGAGGAACTTTCAGCCACGAATACTATACCCATGAAAGCTATCCTTCAAATACGAAGGAGAAATAAAAACATTCACAGATACAGAAAAGATGAGGGAATTTATCATCAGAAAACCCCCACTCCAGGAATTACTAAAGGGGGTTCTCCAATCAGATACAAAGAACAAAAAAAAAAAAACAGAGCCACAAGTAAAAGCTCCAAGAAGAACACAATAAAACCAAATTTAAACTGTGACAACAACAAAAAGAAAGAGGGGGAGAAGATGGAGATTAACAGTAGCAAAGGACGATGGAGTGTAAAAGTACTCACAAAATAGTTCGCTACAATGAACAGGGTAGGGACCCTTTTCATTACTCAAAGGTAACCACCATTGAAAAAACCACCACAGAAGCACATGAGATAAAAAAGATAGCAACAGAGGAAAGATGTATGGAATACAACCAAATAAAAACAAAAGATAGAAAAACGAAAGAGAAGGATCAAACAAGACACAAAACTAACAGAAAGCAAGATATAAAATGGCAATAGGGAACTCACAAGTATCAATAATTACACTAAATGTAAACGGATTAAACTCACCAATAAAAAGGCACAGAGTAGCAGAATGGATTAAAAAAGAAAATCCAACTGTATGCTGCCTACAGGAAACTCATCTAAGTAACAAGGATAAAAACAAATTCAAAGTGAAAGGCTGGAAAACAATACTCCAAGAAAATAACATCCAAAAAAAAGCAGGTGTAGCAATACTCATATCGGATAATGCTGACTACAAGACAGGAAAAGTACTCAGAGACAAAAATGGCCATTTCATAATGGCTAAGGGGACACTGAATCAAGAAGACATAACAATTCTTAATATATATGCACCAAACCAAGGAGCACCAAAATATATAAGACAGCTACTTACTGATCTTAAAACAAAAACTGACAAAAATACAATCATACTTGGAGACCTCAATACACCGCTGACGGCTCTAGATCGGTCATCCAAACAGAGAATCAACAAAGACATAGTGGCCTTAAACAAAACACTAGAGCACCTGGATATGATAGACATCTACAGGACATTTCATCCCAAAGTGACTGAGTATACATTTTTCTCCAGTGTACATGGATCATTCTCAAGAATTGACCATATGTTGGGCCACAAAAACAACATCAGCAAATTCAGAAAAATTGAAGTTGTACCAAGCATATTTTCTGATCATAAAGCCTTGAAACTAGAATTCAACTGCAAAAAAGAGGAAAAAAATCCCACAAAAATGTGGAAACTAAACAACATACTTTTAAAAAATGAATGGGTCAAAGAAGAAATAAGTGCAGAGATCAAAAGATATATACAGACTAATGAAAATGACAATACGACATATCAGAATCTATGGGATGCAGCAAAAGCAGTGATAAGAGGGAAGTTCATATCGCTTCAGGCATATATGAACAAACAAGAGAGAGCCCAAGTGAACCACTTAACTTCCCACCTTAAGGAACTAGAAAAAGAAGAACAAAGACAACCCAAAACCAGCCGAAGAAAGGAGATAATAAAAATCAGAGCAGAAATAAATGAATTAGAGAACAGAAAAACTAGAGAAAAAATTAATAGAACAAGGAGCTGGTTCTTTGAAAAGATCAACAAAATTGACAAACCCTTGGCAAGACTTACCAAGGAAAAAAGAGAAAGAACTCATATAAACAAAATACAAAATGAAAGAGGAGAAATCACCACGGACACTGTAGATATACAAAGAATTATTGTAGAATACTATGAAAAACTTTATGCCACTAAATTCAACAACCTAGAAGAAATGGGTAAATTCCTAGAAAAATACAACCTTCCTAGACTGAATCAAGAAGAAGCAGAAAGCCTAAACAGACCTATCAGTAGAGAAGAAATAGAAAAAACCATTAAAAACCTCCCCAAAAATAAAAGTCCAGGCCCTGACGGCTATACCAGCGAATTTTATCAAACATTCAAAGAAGACTTGGTTCCTATTCTACTCAAAGTCTTCCAAAAAATTGAAGAAGAAGCAATACTTCCAAACACATTTTATGAGGCCAACATAACCCTCATACCAAAACCAGGCAAGGATGGCACAAAAAAAGAAAACTACAGACCAATATCTCTAATGAATACAGATGCTAAAATACTAAACAAAATACTAGCAAATCGAATACAACAACATATTAAAAAAATAATACATCATGATCAAGTGGGATTCATCCCAGAATCTCAAGGATGGTTCAACATACATAAAACGGTTAATGTAATACACCATATCAACAAAACAAGGAACAAAAACCACATGATCTTATCAATAGACGCAGAAAAGGCTTTCGATAAAATACAACACAATTTTATGTTTAAGACTCTCAACAAAATGGGTATAGAAGGAAAATATCTCAACATGATAAAGGCCATATATGATAAACCATCAGCTAACATCATATTAAATGGCACTAAACTGAAGGCTTTCCCCCTTAAATCAGGAACAAGACAGGGTTGTCCACTCTCTCCACTCTTATTTAATGTGGTACTAGAGGTTCTAGCCAGAGCAATCAGACAAGACAAAGAAATAAAATGCATCCATATCGGAAAAGAAGAAGTTAAGGTATCACTTTTTGCAGATGATATGATCCTATACATCGAAAACCCCAAAGAATCCACAAAAAGACTACTAGAAACAATAAGCCAATACAGTAAGGTCGCAGGATACAAAATTAACATACAGAAGTCAATAGCCTTTCTATATGCCAACAATGAAACAACTGAGAAGGAACTCAAAAGAATAATCCCCTTCACGATTGCAAAAAAAAATTAAAATACTTAGGAATAAACATAACAAAGAATGTAAAGGACTTATATAATGAAAACTATAAACCATTGTTAAGGGAAATCGAAAAAGATATAATGAGATGGAAGAATATACCTTGTTCTTGGTTAGGAAGAATAAATATAATCAAGATGGCTATATTACCCAAAGCAATATACAAATTTAATGCAATTCTCATCAAACTTCCAATGACATTTTTTAAAGAAATAGAGCAAAATATCATCAGATTTATATGGAACTATAAAAAACCCCGAATAGCCAAAGCAATCCTAAAGAAAAAGAATGAAGCTGGGGGCATAACAATACCTGACTTCAAACTCTATTATAGGGCCACGACAATCAAAACAGCACGGTATTGGCAGAAAAATAGACACTCAGACCAATGGAACAGAATAGAAAGTCCAGAAATAAAACCACATATATATATAGTCAAATAATTTTTGATAAAGGGGCCAACAACACACAATGGAGAAAAGAAAGCCTCTTCAATAAATGGTGCTGGGAAAACTGGAAAGCCACATGCAAAAGAATGAAACTGGACTACAGTCTCTCCCCCTGTACAAAAATTAACTCAAAATGGATCAAAGATCTAAACATAAGACCTGAAACAATTAAGTACATAGAAGAAGACATAGGTACTCAACTCATGGACCTGGGTTTTAAAGAGCATTTTATGAATTTGACTCCAATGGCAAGAGAAGTGAAGGCAAAAATTAATGAATGGGACTACATCAGACTAAGAAGTTTTTGCTCAGCAAGAGAAACTGATAACAAAATAAACAGAAAGCCAACTAAATGGGAAATGATATTTTCAAACAACAGCTCAGATAAGGGCCTAATATCCAAAATATACAAAGAACTCATAAAACTCAACAACAAACAAACAAACAATCCAATAAAAAAATGGGAAGAGGATATGAATAGACACTTCTCCCAGGAAGAAATACAAATGGCCAACAGATATATGAAAAGATGCTCATCTTCTTTAGCTATTAGAGAAATGCAAATCAAAACGGCAATGAGATACCACCTCACACCTGTTCGATTAGCTGTTATTAGCAAGTCAGGTAATAGCAAATGTTGGAGAGGCTGTGGAGAAAAAGGAACCCTCATACACTGTTGGTGGGAATGTAAAGTAGTACAACCATTATGGAAGAAAGTATGGTGGTTCCTCAAAAAGCTGAAAATAGAACTACCTTATGACCCAGCAATCCCTCTACTGGGTATATATCCCCAAAACTCAGAAACATTGATACGTAAAGACACATGCAGCCCCATGTTTATTGCAGCATTGTTCACAGTGGCCAGGACATGGAAACAACCAAAAAGCCCATCAATAGATGACTGGATAAAGAAGATGTGGCACATATACACTATGGAATACTACTCAGCCATAAGAAATGATGACATCGGAACATTTACAGCAAAATGGTGGGATCTTGATAACATGATACGAAGCGAAATAAGTAAATCAGAAAAAAACAGGAACTGTATTATTCCATACGTAGGTGGGACATAATAGTGAAACTAAGAGACATTGATAAGGAGTGTGGTGGTTACGGGGGTGAGGGGGGAATGGGAGAGGGATAGGGGGTGGGGAGGGGCACAAAGAAAACAAGATAGAAGGTGACAGAGGACAATCTGACTTTGGGTGGTGGGTATGCAACATAATTGAACGACAAGATAATCTGGATTTGTTATCTTTGAATATATGTATCCTGATTTATTGATGTCACCCCATTAAAAAAATAAAATTATAATAATAAAAAAAAAAGAAGACAAAGAGCAGAATGTATAAATCAGATGCTGTCTTCCAAATCATGCCACTCTGGAGCAGTATTTTGGAGGTGGGGAAGTAAGAGGACTGAATGGCGGGAGAGTCTACAGCTGACAATTCTCTTTCTAACACCCTGACTGACCCCTCCCTCTGCTGCGTTCTCAGGGTTCACCCTGGGGCTCCTCCTTTTCCTTCAATAGAACTGAGCATTGGTAAAAAAATTTTCTAATACTAAAGTCCCCTTCAGTGGTTGAAGTGGTAGAGTTTGTATTTTAGTCCAAAGCTAGAAGGGAGCCTCTGAAAGGCTTTGGTTTACCTAAGTGTGTCATGGACTTCGGAGGAGCGCTGGCCTGGATGTGAGTCTTGGCTCTCTTTAACACTTTCACCTGTGTGACTTTGGACACTTTTCTCTGAGTCTGTTTCCTTATCTGTAAAGTAGAGATGGTAATATCAAGCAGGAGAGAATTGTTGAAAAGAATAAATGAAACAACGTATTGACATATCTAGTATAAAGTTTAGGAACACTATAAGGGGTATTATAATTAGGACTGTAGAATGATAGTGAGTATATATCATTTATGTCTCATTTTTAAAGAATGTAATGCCTAAAATTCTCAGACATTATTCTTAAGCCATAATCTATCTACCTGTAGCCTCTAGCATGAATGTGTGTATTCTCTGTGTACAGAATGCACAGCAAATGAAATTCCATTATAATAATCCGATAATTTTTCCTTGAGCAATGACAGGATTTTAAAACCTTTCCCTGGGAGAGATGTTGATAAGAGCTTTAGGTTGATTACTTTTTTTATATCCCATGTCTTGTTTGGCTGATAAGCTCCCAATCTCTGCATTTCACATTGTTTTTATCTTCCTGGGCTGTACCCAGCTTGTCACTGTCATCTTTTCAGTTGTCAAAATGAAATTGAGGGAAGACAGAGGGAGCCTGAGGCCTTGCGAAGGGATGGCTAAGCCCCAGGCGAGGACAACGGGTCAGAGCTTCCAGAGAAATGGCTGCTCTGGGTTTAGGAATTGAGCAGGTAATCTCCAGGAGACAGCTCCGTTTACTAATCTGGTAACCAAAGTCTGGCTCTCATGTGATGCCCAAACTCCAGGCCTCCTCTTGCTCTGCTTTGGGCTGATGAGATCCTGGATGTTTACAATACCTGTGTTAGTTCAACATGCTTTCTAATCCCATTGTCGTTCCTTGGGAACCAACGTATTTTGAGAATCATAAACTTTTAGAGTAAAAAGGGACCTCAGACCACATTTAGTTCATGGAGACGAGGCTAACAGAAGAGGAAGAGCTTCCCCAAATCACTCAACAAGTTAGAAATAGCATCGTAGGATAAAAGCACAACTTTCTTCTAAGGAGATCATGGGCTCCTCACCGCGGGTGGGCTGGGCCTTGCGTGATTTATAACTGCACTGACATATTTGCATTTAAGAGATCTGTTGGTGAACTCCAGGTAGTTCCTCCCATAGGACGGGTTGAGTTCTCAATAAATTATTCCTTGAGCTTACAAAGCCTTGGTTTTCTAGGACCCCTTCAGATGCTGTTAAGGGACAGAGAAGCAAAAGATTTTGGAATCATGATGTTGGGACCCCATTTGGGAAGCTAGAAAACTATTGTATCTTTTGGAATGGAATGAAGTCCAAACAGAACTTGCTCCTGATGGAGGATAGTGGTGGATACTGGTTTGCTCAACATGTGTTTCAATCTTCTTCTATCACATCTTCTTAGAATGTTGGGCCTGGAAAGCTAAACATGAATTCCCAGACTGCCTTACGGCTGAGGTTCAGATGTGATTTTGGTTTCTCCATTAAGACATACCATGCAAGGTAGGACATTGAGCAGCTGGACTTCAACTGTGTTTGTTGGCAAGGACAGTCCTATAGAGGCATTTGATTTTTTGTGTGTGGTCCCTAGCAGAAGCACCTAGTGGGACAGTATTTATATCACAGTAAAGGGGGCACTGCTCTAGAGCCAGTACGTGTAGTCATAGTTTCCCCTTGTATTAGGCAACTTCCTATTTCTATTGCTCCTTGATGGCAGCAGGGTCAGCTGCCCTCTTGGAAGCTCAGTCCTGCTGTGTGGCTTTGAGGGTTATTCCTGGAAGTTCAGCCCTAGCCTCAGTTTCTTTAGCTCTCAGTAGTCCTAGAATCCAGGGGCCAGCAAACTCTTTCTGTAAGGAACCAGGCAGTAAATATTTTAGGCTTTGTGAACAATATGATCCCTGTTGTAACTATTTAACTCTGCCATTTCAGGATGAAGGCAGCCTTGGAAAATACATAAATGGGTGTGGCCATGTTACAATAAAACTTTATTTACAAAAGCAGACAGAGGGCCAGATTTGGCCTGTGGGTTATAACTTGCTGACCCCTGTATAATACATCCCTTTCTGCTTAAACTAGCCAGAGTGTATTTCCCTTTCTACTGTTGAACTCTGACCAATGCTGAGATTCTGAGTGTGAGAGTGGATGGGGTGTGAAGAAGGAGGGAAGGTAGTTTGAGCTTCAGGTTTCCAGTCCCGGGGGATGATGAAAACATGCACCCTTAGCTAGTTGAAAGCATTCAGTTCTGAGTGCTTTCACACGTAATACCTCATTTGACTTTCAGAATGCTAGTTGAGAGAGGTGAAGGGGGTAGGGTTGGGAAACCTTAGAAATACTCTGGACAGTTGTAATTTTCTTAGTCACATGGCTGCAAGGAGAGCAGGCAGGACTTGAAACTGGGCCTCCTGCCTCCCACTCCAGAGCTTCCTCCAGGGCTCCATTTATGGTCTCAGGAGATTGGACCTGAAGCTGATGTGACCTTGAAAAGACAGTCTAACAACATTTGGAAGTCCTCCTGTGGCGGTTTCGAGAGCATTGAGGAACTTGAAAGAGAGAGGCCTGGTAGGAGCTGTCCACAGCTTTACTACGCAATGTGTGGGCCACGGACCAATAATACCTGGCAGCTTGTTATAAATGCAGACTCTTAGGTGCCACCCTGGACCTACTGAATCAGAACCTGCTTTTTAACAAGGTCTCCAGGTGATTCACATGCACAGTAGAGTTTGAGAATTAATGGTAGAAAGAGACATATTCAAAAGTTTAGTGCTTGCAATTGGATTGCCAAGGCTCAAGCGACATAGTACATAGCATAATCAGAAGTCAAAAGTCACGGGAAGAGTAATATTAAAAGGTGACAGTAAGATGTTATTGCTATGCTACTTAGCTAGGAGATCGAGGGACAGCCGACCCTTCCTTGACCTGCCGCATCTCCCCACAGTAGATCTGCACAGGGAAACGCGTGCCCGAAGGAGGAAGGATGACGCAGAGGAAAGCCTACGTCGGAGCTGGAGTAAGCTCGTTCCTCATCAAATATTTCCTATTTTTCTTTTCTTCAATTAATATTTCCTCATAAATCCTGCTAAATAAGGCTTTTATTTGTTTTCCATTTGAGCTAACCACCACCTCCACTCCCCTCACCACCATCATCACCATCATCATCACCAGCATCACTACCACCACCACAGATCCCACACAGCTTAAATCATTGTTCTAAGTCATCTACACACACAGCAGACTTTTCCTTACAATAATTTTATGAAGTAGCTTCATCTTCCAGATAGAATGACTGAAGCATGCAGAATTCAACAAACTCACTCAAGTTCACACAACTGGCATGGTAGTGGTAGGATTCAAACCCAGCCAGTAGCACTTCAGACTGCATGCTTATAATCACTATATCGTATTCTATTGCTGAGCAGAATGGCCAACTGCTGCAAGATCACAAAACTAACAAATGGCAGATGAAAGATTTATACCAAAGTCTGACTCTACACCTGTGCTCTTAATCACAACACAGTGTTTCCAAGCAGGATGAGATTTCTGGTATCCATGCTAGACTTCCTGAATCTCTGGAGATAGGTAAGTAAATACACATGCATCATTTATATATAGGATATATAATATATAATTATATGGAAATACACAATTATACATATATTATTTTTAAACCTCTAGATATTCTATTGCGTAGCCCCTGTCTAGGGAACTGTCTAGGGAGCCTTCAGAGAGGAGGAGGGATTGGGCCAAGCCTTGAAGGATCCCCAGGGAACACAGGCAAATGAGGAATGTTATCATGGTATTGTTTCCAGTTCACATTTCAAGAGATGACTCACTATACCCTTTTATGAGGGCATGACCCTGTAAATGAAGTATGGGAAAGATATGACATCTGATGGTATATACTTTGAGACAATGTGCCTTTAATTTTACCTATTCATTAATGTGGAGAAGTGCAGATGTAGGTTTCTGCTCTCATCAACTAATTGGCAACTCATGGTCAATCTTTCCATTATCTAACAATGTACCACTGTTAGAAAGTCATCATTACAGGGTAGAGTGCTATTGCTTGGTATGTATTTGAATGTAACACATTTCATTGTCATATTTGAATTAGAAATCAAAAAGGCAATCTTATCTAAAATGTACGTAGACAAAATGAACGAGTAAAGACAGGCTACCTGATATTATTTGCTCTTACGGCAACATAGAGTGGAGACAGCTTGCTGCTGAGGTTAACAGCACATATGTAGCCTGAACCAGCATATGATTGAAGAAGTGGTCAGGATTTCCAATCTCTGTGGTCTTCTCTGGTTAACCATTCTATTCCAGCAATAGGGATATGGGGTAGGGCAGGAAATGTTTCTGCATACCTTCCTTTCTCCTCCCCAATCAGTTTCCCAGGAATGGCATTCTGAGAAAAATGAAGACAAGCAGGAGCCACCCTGAGGATGGTGGCCAGGTTGGTAAGGTGTCCAGAGAAAAGTACATAGAAGGAAGGGAAGCCCCTCATAGAAAAGGGAGTGGCAGAGTGGGTGTGTGCGATTACCGCCCCCTCATAGGGTCAACCCTCACATTTTCTCTTGAAACTCAAAACATTGTGTGCTGCTGTTTAACAGATCCCACTGGAATCTATAAACATGCTTACCCATCTGTCTCTCCTGTCTCACCATCAGTTCCTTAATGGATTCGGTTTTATTCACCCCCACATCTCCAGCATCAAATATAATTCTTCAAATAGTATGGGACCTCAATAAATGTTTGTCTATTTTAATTTGCATTGCTGGGAAGAGAGGAATGTGTGGTCTGTTTGTCTCCAAATGACAGAACTGTATCAGCGTGACTATGGAAAGGCAAGTTTATGGGGACCTATTCTATCCATTTTTGCATCTATATTTATTCCTGGGTAATAATGCTACTGTGAAGAGTAAAAGAGATCATTTTGTAAAATGCTTAGCTCACTGCCTGGGGTATGGTAAGTACCCAATTAAAGCTTTCTTTTATTATTGGTATTATCAAGTGGCCCTTTCCAATTTTATGTGGTAAGTTTTCATGGATGCTCTGCCTTTGGTCTGAATCTTCCTTCCTTTCACTTTCTCTTCTCTTCTTCCTCCCTCTCTTTCTTCTTTCCACTATTACTCTTTGTATCTTTGCACTTACCTATTCAATTATCCAGTTACTGGATGTCTGTCCATTCATTCTCTTGTCTACTCTTTCACCTATTCATATGTACATTAATTACTTATTTACTTAACCCATCCATTCATCTCTAACTGGGTGGCTGTGGTGTAGTGGAAAGTGCATGAATGTAGCCGCATTCATACCCTATTGGTTGAATCTTGGATAGTGCTGCCTGTAACAGACAGTGGGGGATATTGATATTGTTTTGTGTGGCTGAGAGATGGACTGTGGTCTGTGTCCAAATGACTTTTCATGGGTACTTCTGAGAGCCATTGAGGTCTGTAGTTCCCATCAGGCACTCTGGGAAGCCACTTGAAGCAGCGGTATCTGAGCTGCAATTTGCACATTTACAATTAGATGGTATTATTCATCACAGTAATATTTTATTTAAAGAAACCAGTAAAGCAGATGGAGACTACTAAAGATGGGACTATTTTAGCTGGCATGTTTGTTCAGCAACTGGCACAATAAGAGAGGTGCAGAAGAGCAGATGAGATGGAGAACACCAATTATTTTAATTTTCTTGAAGAGGGGAACTGAAATCAGTTTTGACCTTCACAAATCAGAAAATTATCTGGATTCTAGGAAATTCAACTTCATCAGAGGATACTTGGCAGAACAGGGAAAAAATAGGCTGTGCCTTTAATATTTGACTCCCATGGTCAGCTGAGTTAATAGCAGTCTCTAGAGGAAGGGGCATGATTGGGATGAAACAGTAGAAAGAGCATTGATCTGCTGTTGTTCAGATCAAAGTTAGAATCCTGCCTTTCTGCCTATTGGCTGAGCATGCTTGGAAAAGTCATTTTATCTTTCTGAGTTTCAATTTCCTTATTGGTCACGGGAAGCAATAATATCATTACATTATTCAATGAAAATTAAAATGAGATAAGGTGGACAAAACAGCTGGCAGAACTCTAAGTGCAGCTCGATCCATATTGGTACCCTATGGGTTCCAACGCTGTGTGCTGGTCAGGTGACACCTGGAATGCTGGGTTTCCTTTCGCACAAATGCAATAATAGTTTAACATGTGCTTCAAAGAGTGACCAGGATCTGAAGGAACTTGAATTTATGTCCTGTGCCTAGCTGAAAGGAGATAAAACATCCAATCTGAAGAGGAGAGAGTTGAGGGAGACAATACTGGGATCTGTGGTGTTGAGGAAAGAGGGTATAGACTGACTGTATCTGTTCTCTAAGAGACTGATGTGGGAAAGCTATAGAAAATATATTTTAGCCCAAATATGGAAAAAGAAATAAACAAAAAATCTACAAGTGAGTCCAACTGAAGGGAAGGGGAAAGGCTGCTTAGAGGAAATGAATAAGCTGGGTTTTGCAAGGGCAGGGTTGTCCTAGAAAGCCTGGGGACACCAGCGGTGTTGGGGGTCATCTCAGGCAGAGGAGTAACACA
This sequence comes from Saccopteryx bilineata, assembly GCF_036850765.1. Classification (NCBI taxonomy): domain Eukaryota; kingdom Metazoa; phylum Chordata; class Mammalia; order Chiroptera; family Emballonuridae; genus Saccopteryx; species Saccopteryx bilineata. The sequence continues at coordinate 341,239,596 of NC_089490.1, read as the reverse complement.
TGCGAAGGCACAGTGAGGTGGAACCACATGTGTATATGGGGAGCCAAGCACTGTTAGTAAAGTTGGGAACTTGGGATAGGGAGAGGTTGGGACGAGTGGTAAAATGTGGCAGGTTGGAAGTAATCATGAAGATTTAGAGCAGGGGTCCCCAAACTACAGTCCACGGGCCGCATGTGGCCCCCTGAGGCCATTTATCCGGCCCCCACCGCACTTCCGGAAGGGACACCTCTTTCATTGGTGGTCAGTGAGAGGAGCACATTGACCATCTCATTAACCAAAAGCAGGCCCATAGTTCCCATTGAAATACTGGTCAGTTTATTGACTTAAATTTACTTGTTCTTTATTTTAAATATTGTATTTGTTCCCGTTTTGTGTTTTTACTTTAAAATAAGATATGTGCAGTGTGCATAGGGATTTGTTCATAGTTTTTTTTATAGTCCAGCCCTCCAACAGACTGAGGGACAGTGAACTGGCCCCCTGTGTAAAAAGTTTGGGGACCCCTGATTTAGAGGTTTTACTGAGATAAGGTTCCAGCTGAGGAACATTGTGATCAGGATTGCTCATCCTAATAGAAACAATAATGGCGATGGACGAAGACTTGGGCTGGTGAACACACAATACAGTGTACAGATCTGTTGTAGAATTGTGCACCTGAAACCTGTATCATTTTGTTAACCAATGCTACCCCAATAAACTCAATAAAAATGAAAGGAAAATATAGAAACACTAATGACAAACAGGACATGAGACAAATGCAAAGTGACCTTCCCAGGTAAAGAGCTATTGTTTTATTGCTACTTTCCCCCATTCCTGATGTAGGTGAGGAGTGTGATAATGGGTTGAGAATATGTCTTTTTTCAAGATCTTGGTTTTCTTTTCTGCTGGGATTTTTTTTTTAAATTATTTTTAGTTTTTTGCTTTGAATGTATTTTAACAAACTATAGCAAGAAAAAATAAACAGAACAAAACAAAACAAAAACCAAAAAAACCCTAAAAAAACAAAAAACCATAGCAATGCCTTGTCTCCCCTTCTCATTTCCCAGACTGAACACGTTCTGGCCCTTCCCTTCTTTAGGTCCCTGTCCCTTGTACTGTGCAGCTGGGACAAGGAGCCTGCACTGTGTACACTGTGAAGTGCTGTCACACACAAGACTGACCCACATCTCCATTAGAACATCACTTTCATGGTATCATAAAAGAAGGCCTGAGAAAGATGATGGTTACGTTATACTTCCTGGTTCCTCTATTTATGAGTTGAGGTTCCAAGTTCCTGATACCCCAGACTGATGGTGTCATTGTCCTGACAAAAACCTTTCAAGGGCCCTTAATGCTCTTAGACACATCCCACATCCTCATTGTGGTGGTCAAGGTTAGACAGGCTAGTAAGCAGGACAAGTGGAATAGGGAAACTGAAACAGTTTAATGGCCAAGCAGTTTACAACCATCTAGTGAATTGCAAAGCCTTATCTTCCGTAACCAAGGACACTTAAGAGAAAATGGTTTTTACTCTTTGCCTCAGTCAGAAAGTAAACAGCTTAAACCACTCCTACCAATTTCATCCTTTGGTGGGTGGGGGTAAGGAGATCTATAAAATATTTCTTTACCAATAAACATTCTATGCTTAAAAAAAGTTTCAAGGCCCTGGCCGGTTGACTCAGTGGTAGAGCGTCGGCCTGCTGTGCAGGAGTCTCGGGTTCGATTCCCAGCCAGGGCACACAGGAGAAGTGCCCATCTGCTTCTCCACCCCTCCCCCTCTCCTCCCTCTCTGTCTCTCTCTTCCCCTCCCGCAGCCAAGGCTCCATTGGAGCAAAGTTGGCCCAGGCGCTGAGGATGGCTCCATGGCCTCTGCCTCAGGCGCTGGAGTGGCTCTGGTTGCAACAGAGCAACACCCCAGATGGACAGAGCATCGCCCCCTGGTGGGCATGCTGGGTGGATTCTGGTCGGGTGCATGCGGGAGTCTGTCTGACTGCCTCCCCTTTTCCAACTTCAGAAAAAATACAAAAAAAAAAAAAACCCTTTCAAACCACTGCTTTAAGGGGTCAGCTGCCACAAGATGGCTCAAGAAGGCTTGCAGATCTCCCAGCAGGGGAGACAGGGGTGGCTGCCAGGCTGCCATTTACTGTCAATCCTTTCTCCACCCAGGTACCTTCTTACTCAGGTAGGCTTACACCTGGGGAGCCTTTTGAGTTTACAAACAGCTTTTACCACATCATCTCAGCTGATGCCAACAATGACTCCTGTCATACACAGAAATAGGATCCTCTCCAATTTAGAGATGAGAACAATGAGGCTGCAAACAGTAGCTACCAAGTTGCAGAGCCTGGTCTGCGATGGCCGGGCCAGTCCTCTGGGTCCGTTGGTCCCCGTAACCACTTTTCACTGCCTATAGCAGACTGTACTCTGCTGTAAAGTTCTTGAGGAGAAGCAGGATGAGCGTGCTGTCCTTTCAGAGGTTATGTGTGAATGGGGGTGGGGGCCCCAGAGGAGGAATAGCGTTACCATACTGTGGGGTTTAAGGGGCACTGAATTTTAGCTAATAACTCCATATGGGCAAAAATCCTCCCACCTCTTCCAGACAATGTAGCTTGAAGACAGGAGGGGAGAATCTAACCCCTTGGGGAATGTGACTTCCCTTGGGGAATGTGACTTCCCTTGGGAACTGTTGTGTAGACAACTGGGCATTTGTTACAGCTACATCTCCACAAGGACCCAATTGACCAACTCTCTCTGACAAAATATAAGCAGAATGTTATAGCAGAAAGAAAAAGTAGATGGAAGACAGGGGCCAGGGGCCCACCTTGCCTCTGTAATTGAACACTTGGTAACATTTCTCCCCAGAGCCCTTTCTTCATTTGTGAACCCAGTGATGTTTCTAACAGTCGATGACTGTGGCAGCCTCCTGCCTTCTTTCTAAACTCTGCTTCTCTTGGATGTGAGTCCCAGACTCAAATCTGTTTGATCAAGATGCTTGTCTGAGCTAGATATAAGCTAGCCTCTCCTGGTCCTTGTCTATGTAGCCTTGTGCCTGGACTGGAACTGCCACGTGTCATGGATATTTGTTCCTGATACAGGCCTTAGAAGTCCAGTTAATATGTTTGTATATGTCTAATGGGCTCTTTCATCCCCTGCTCCTGAGTCAATGGAAGCCATGTGGCCTTCCTCTCCGGAAGGTTAAGACCATACCTCTTAGCCCAGACCATTTCATATAAACATGACCACATCCAGCTACTGTAAATCACCTGGACATTCTTCCTCTCTCTTTTCCTGCTGGGGGCTTGGTACTGAGCTCAGAGCAATGACTAACTTCCAGGATCAGATTCCTGCTGCTAGGAGGTTAATTAAAATTCCAGGGCCTGAGGTGGCTTTGTTTTCCTTGCTGGGTAGGAGAAGGATCTAAATGCAATCCATTCAACACAGCCCATGCTTTCACCAGGTCTCTCTGACCTAGAAGATGGGTTTGGAAGAAAAGAAAGGGATACCTGTATAAACAGGTGGAGTTAAGAAAGGAAGAGAGAAAATAAAGCCAGTGTGACCAATGCAGAGAGCTGGTTCTCTCATGCTCTGGTGGTGGAGCCCACACTGGGGCAACATCATTGGAAAATAACCTGGTGAATAACAAGAGCTTGAGAACTGGTCATGTTATTTCACCCAGTAATTCCTCTTCCTCATGTCTACCCCAAAGACCTGATCAGAAATGCAAGTAGCAAATACAGTATTACACACATGTGTATTTCTCAGAGGGCGTCTTTCCTTGTGGGGGTGGGGGAGCAAGAGAGAGAGACAGAAAGGGAAAGAGATGAGAAGCATCAACTTGTAGTTGAGGCACTTTAGTTGTTCACTGATTACTTCTCATTTGTGCCTTGACAGTGGAGTGGGCTCCAGCTGAGCCAGTGACTCCTTGCTCAAGCCATTGACTTTAGGCTCAAGCCAGAGACCATGGGGCCATGTTGATGATTCCACTGATGACCCTTTGCTCAAGTCAGTGACCTTGGGGTTTTGAACCTGGGACCTCAGCTTCCCAGGTCAATGCTCTATCTACTGTGCCACCATTAGTCAGGCTCACAGGAATTTTATTACAATAATGAGTATTGGACTAATCTAATTGTCTGATTTTGGATTGGTTATGTAAATTATGACTCATCTGTGTAGGATAGAACATTTTGTAGCAATTTGAAATAATGTTTATGAAGGCATTTTCATGGCATGGCTAACTGCTTATGATGTAATGTTCAGCAAAATCAAGCAGAACAAATTTTAGAAAAAAATGATCAATAATAAGATGTAAAGGTAAAATATGCTTAAAAAATGTCCTGGGGCCTGACCTGTGGTGGCACAGTGGATAAAGCGTCGACCTGGAATGCTGAGGTCGCCGGTTCAAAACCCTGTGCTTGCCTGGTCAAGGCACATATGGGAGTTGATGCTTCCTGCTTCTCCCTCCCCCTTCTCTCTCTCTCTCTCTCTCTCTCTCTCTCTCTCTCTCTCTCTCTATCTCATTCTCTCTCCTCTCTAAAAATTAATTTAAAAAAAATGTCCTGGGAAGAATATGACATGTTATCATCAGCAGTTGATTCTCAGATGGGATAAAATTTGCTTGAATTTTCTGATTTTTTTAAATGAGCATGTAATTCTCTTAGAATTAAATAAAAGTGTCAGGGGGGTGCAATTAGATAGAACCAAAGGGCTACTTTCTCCCTTGCAATTGTGAATATTCTGAAATTCTGTTGGGCCCTTGGGTCTGTAAGGTTGGCCTACAGGCATCAAGCTCTTGGCTCTCTTGACAACCTACCCAGAAAGTCTTATATTTAAAGGTGAAAAAAAAAGAAAAGATGATCAGGGCAAAGGGCACCACACTCCCCAGATGTCAAATCTCCAAGTAGTCACCAACTGGAAGTTTTATGGAGGCTTCATTTTATAGTCATGATGGATTAAATCCTTGGTCATCAGGAATGGATTCAACCTCCAGCCACTCTTCCCTTTCCTGAGGTCAGGGGGTGGCAGGGCAAGTTCCAACCCTCTAATCATAGGGTTGTTTCTTTTGGCACCCAGCTCCCACCCAAAAGTCACCTCATTAACATAACAAAACCAACTTTATTGATCCCAATCACTTAGGAAATTACAGAGGTTTTAGGAACTCTGTGTCAGAAACAGGGATGAAGACAAATATATACTCATTATAAATCACCATATCACAGTAAGGGTCCCCCCACTTTCCCTTGGGGAACTGCAGTCGCCCACACTGTTCATCCAGCCATTCAGCACAGAGTCTTTCTCTGGCCCTGTGCCTGGCTCACGGAAGGGCACAGGGCACACTCAGGGCCACTGGAAGGAAATGGGAATTTGGGGAATCTTTGTGGGAATGAAAATCTCAATTTTCCTGTGGGCCCTGAGACTAAGAGAAGGCAGGGGCTGCAGCTGTTATGCCAGCCTGAACACTTACAACTGAAGCCAGTCCCGCAAAGATTGATTTGGGAGATGAAGACAAGGTCTAGACAGGAAAGATACCTTAGAGCTCTCATTAGAGGCAGGGTCCAAAAGGAAGTACATGGCTCACTTGAACTAGATACTATGAGGAAGATTTAATAAAGGGACCATTCACTGTGGGCAGAGTGGAGGGTGCCAGACTATCCTGTGCAAACATTCTGCAGGGACCCAGGGTCAAAACAGTGGAGCTGTCACCAGCTCTAGGTCCAAAGGGATGGGAGAAGGAGTAGTTACCAGAACCTACAGGAGAGGGTCATGTAGGGAGAAAGAGTGACCTTGAATTGAGGGACATAGACAGCCTGGGTGACCTGCAGGGAGGGAGCCGGGAAAATGGACACCCTGACTTTCCCGTTGCTCCCTCCTTCCCATCGGCCACGCCGCCTGGAAGGCAGAGGTGGCAGAAGCCCTGTTGATGTGGCCCAGATAACACAGGCTCTGGGGACAGAGGACAGGGAGCAGGGTAGTGAGTGAAGCTGGAGCAGCAGAAGGGAATGCTTGCGCACAGTGCTGACTCCGGCCTTTCCCCTAGATTGCCCCGTTCACGTGAGCCAATTTCACCCTTTACCTAAGTCCACTGGATTGGGCTTTCTGTCCGTTGCATCTGAAAGAATCCTAATTGACTTGGTGATTTAAATGAGATTCCCTTTCTTTCTCTGTGTCTCCCCCCCCCCCCGCTTTTTAAAACATTGTGGTAAAGTATATATAGAATGAACCCTTTTAGCCATTTTTAAACATACAGTTCAGTGGTATTATTTCCACTTACAATGTTGTGTAACCATCACGACTGTCTAGATTCAAAATGTTTTCATCAACCCAGACAGACACTCTGTACTCATGAAGCAATAACTCCTCACTTTCCCTTCCACCTAGCTCCTGGTAAGCTCTAATCTACTTTCTTCCTTTATGAATTTACCTCATCTAAATATTTCCTATAGGTGGAATTGTACAACATCTTTCCTTTTGCATTTGGCTTATTTCACTTAGCATACTTTTTTCAAGTTTCATCCAAATTGTAACACATATCAGAACTTCATTTCTTTTAATGGCTGAGTAATATTCCACTGTATGGATAAGTTACTATTTATTTATTCATTCTTGTATGGCTGGATACTTGGAAGGTTTCTACATTTTGGCTATTGTGAATAACGTTGCAGCGAACTCTTCCTGTGTACTTCAAATGCCTACCACCAGAAGAGAAGCTAAACAGCAAGGGAACTGATGGGGGGCGGGCCCATTGCACACGGTTAGAGCTGCTGCATGTGCTTCAGGGCACACTGTCCATTCGGAACCCGTGACACTGGCCCCCACGCAGCCCCCGCAGAAGCAAAGGAAGTGAAAGAGCAAGGCCACTGACTTCTAGTTTCGAGGCCGAACAACCTAGGCTGTTGTTTTGAAAAATATGAGAAACCCATAGTAACCTAGTAATTAGACCGGCACTGTTGCCTGCGTTTGTTTAATGGTTGAGTGATCAGAAGTTTTCTTCCTTTTTTTTTCCTTCCTTTCTCCTGTCAATTCTGGCTGATTAGCAAGGCATGTGAATCTTTCCTTACACATAATTTTCCAAGTCTGAAGTGAGAAATTGAACTGAACTCAATTATAGCAGGCAATCTAATGCATTTAATTGCACACAGGAGCTAGGAATTTGAAGGGTTCTTTGGAGGATGAAGGTGAGCAAAGTGGACTTGGAGTTATTGATGTCACGTTTACCTGTGGGTGTGCACGTGGCCTCCACGGTACCCAACCCCTCCCGAGCACACTTGTGTGTACACATCGACGAGCTGCAGATGTCGGAAGACCACATCCTCTGGGAGGGTGGCACTTTCTCCAATGATTTGGCTGATGAATTTACAACTGCTTTCAAGTGCTAATTCAGAAGCTTGAATAATTTAAAATATATATATTCTGCCCCCTGAGAAACTGCAACAAACTAAACGAAGAGGTCAAGCAAAGGAGGAGAGTTGATTGGTAGGAAGAGCCTGTTCCCCAAAGGCACACTATGTGCAGGACCAGTTGAAACCCAGCTGGTTCCTAGCAGCAGTGAGGAGCAGCACTGTGGGGCCCATGACAGATCCAGTGCACTGTGATCAATATGGTGGTCCTGTCCTGAGTGACGGCCCTATACTGAGCACTTCCTGTGTGCTGGATACTGTGTCCCTGCTTTTTGTATGTTATTGTCAGTCTTCAGAACAGTCCTGCATGGCTGGTCATGTGATTCTGGTTTCACAGATGAGGACAGCGAGGTTCTGTTGAGATCCGCTTGAGCAAGTGACTGCACAAAATTGAATTTCAGATCTGAGCCAAAGCCAGGGAATGCCACACAATGTCCTAGTGTCCCAGTGAATTGCAGAATCTGTGGCACAGTGACTGCCAGGCAAGGCAGAAATGCTCATCTGCTCCATATTTCAAATGCCTACCATCAGGAGAGGTGCGGAAGAGTCAAGGAGCTGATGGCGAGGAGATGCAACTTGCCTCCTCGGCTTGACTTCTTGTTGGTATTGTACTTTTGTCTTTTCCTTCTGCTTTAACTTTCTATACTCATCCTCTTTCATTTTCCCTCCCCTCTCATCTCCATCCTTTCCCCAAAACCATCCTGCATGGTGTTCTTTCTCCCTCCCTATTCTCATCAATTTTTTTTATCGAGAACTGGTCATCAGGCTGTCACTCAGAAACCAAAAAAGGAGCCCCAGGAAAGAAAACTTCCCTTTGACATAATAGTGAGCTGCAAAGTTGGCAGACGCCACCAAGGGTGAGCCATGAAACTCTAAAGGGCAGCAAGAAGCAGCCAGATGAAGGTGCCCTTGGCCAAAACAGGGAGCCTAACTCAGGCTTCAGTCCCCTGGCCTGAGCTATAACTCACCAAAGAGGCCAGAGAACTATCATTACAGTGGAGGTGGGGTGCTGTCCAAATGCAGGGACTGTGCGGAATCAAGCATCAGATGATGAGAGAAGGAATTGAGAGCTCTTGGTAAACAAGGAGGGAGCAGCCATAGGAAACTAAGGTGCAGAGCCAGGGAATAGGAGAGTGGGGGAGATGTGAGCAGTGAGGTCACGTCAAAGCCAAGTCAGTAGAAGGGTGGTTCCAGGTGAGTCTGGGCTTGCTGACAGTGACTAGTTCTGATGTGCCCAGCTCTCATTGGCATGAGGTAGGGCAGGCCTGAGCCCCGTCAAAGCCCGGAGGAAGGGGGTTGCTGTTACATGCTCTTTGGCCAGTAGCATTGTTGCCTAATCTTAGCCTTTGCACATTTAAGACCCACTTTGGTGAGTCTTACCATTAGGTCATCAAAAAGAGGACCAATGATATGACTACTGTATCTTAATAGGTGAGAAAACTGAGAGTCAGGGGGATCAAGGATCTTGTTCAAGTTTGCAGAACTGGGAAAGTAGAAAAGCCGGGATCAAACCAGGAAATAACCTCCCACTTGCCTATGCTGCTTGGCGCTCTCTACAAAGGCCAGGTGGAGTGGTATTTGGAAACAAGCACAGGCCCTGCAGTCAGCCAGCCTGTCCTGAATCTTGACTTAAAAACTTATTAGCTCTGGCCCTGGCAAGATAGCTCAGTTGGTTAGAACATCGTCCCAGTACACAACGGCTGCTGGTTTGATCCCCATTCAGGACACATAGATGGAACACATCAGTGTTACTGTCTATCTGTCCCTCTCTCTTCCTCTCTCTTTAAATCAATTTAAAACATTAGCTCTCTATTTCTACTTTCCACATTTTGCTACTACACAAATGTGTCCAGTCTGTCCTGTGTCCTGCTTTCTATAAGCAAATACAACAGAATTCACAGAGGGAGTACTGCTTCTTGGGGCTTGAATGCCTGGTCCCTGTTAGCCACTGAGTTCACGGGAGGCAGCCTGATAGCATGGACCTCCTGGGAAGGAAGGCTGGACACTGCGTGGAAGAGCCTAATTATACCCAGCAAGTATCTTTCACCTGGTGGCTCTGGGCTTCCAATGATGTGTACATGTGGCAAAGAACATTTTCCAAGTGAGAACTCGGACGCTGTAAAAACAAAATGGAATGATTAGGGAGGCGCTGGACCATGGAATGTTTTCCTTGAGCAAGTCTTTTAACCTTGCAGTGAAGCTGACCCTCTCTCAGGCACTGACAGCCTTTTTAGAACAGAGGAAACAAGCTAAGTTCTTTTTAATGTATATTAAATTGAGCCTGTCAACCTTGACAAAGTCCCTCTAACTAGATGGTCACTAAAAAGACAGCCTGCCCAGACACGCTGCTTGGGAGGCTGTGTGGATGGCACTTTCTCCCACGACTTAGGCAGAACAAAACCTCGCTCTCTCCCTCTCTCCCTTCTTTCTTTTCTTCTTTCTTTAATAAAAGCTATCACCTCTGTGGTCACAGTCCAAAACCGGTGCCAAGGACTGAACATGAATTCTCTGATGTAATCCTGAAAATGCCCCTATGATTTGGGCTCTCATTGGTCCTCACTTCAGAGAAGAGGGGAGCAAGCTCAAAGCACTGTGGCCTCACAGCTTCTCCCAGGCTAGTCTGGCTTCTGTACAGAGGCCCTTAATTCCTTTGGCTGTTATTAGCCTAACAAATCACACTGCTTATATTGGCTACATTCTTCCTCAGGCCTTGCCATGTGTCTATATTATTTTTGCATAATTAAAACTTTAATTATTTTACAGCTATAGTTTGGTATTCTTTTAAGATTGCTTTATTTTTAATTTTAGCTTTTAATCTTTTTTTTGAGAGAGAGAGACAGGAAGGGAGAGAGATGAGAAGCATCAACTAGTAGTTGTGTCATGTTAGTTGTTCATTGATTGCTTCTACATACATGCCTTGACTAGACTAAGGGTTGGCTCCAGCTGAGCCAGTGACCCTTTGCTCAAGTCAATGACCTTGGGCTCAAGCCAGCAACCTTGGGATCATGTCAATGATCCTGTGTTCAAGCTAGTGACCCTGAGCTCAAGCTGGTGAGCCCATGTTCAAGCTGACAAGCTCTTACTCAAGCTGGTGACCTTGGGATTTCAAACCAGGACCTCAGCATCCCAGGTCAATGCTCTATCCACTGCACCACCACTGATCAGGTAGATTGTTTTATTTTTATCAAAGTACTACATAAATATTTTTAAAAGCCATATGTTTAAATGTAAAACATATGCCTTAGAAAATATTAATCCCTGGTCTTATATGATCTCTTTTAACTATTGCTTCTGATATTGATCTCCACGTTTTTGGCAAATTATGTTAATGTTGCTTTTCCTCAATTTATCAATCTTAGGTATTGGATTCCTTGAGCAGTAAAGGAGGACCTGCTCTCTCACTCCTTTTACTTCCCTTCCATGGATTTCTGTTGTGACTCTGTGGGTGTTGTGCAGAGCTAAATTGTATCTCTTCCCTATATTAGACTTTGTTTTTTAAGAGGTAACAATTCCCTTGCTTTGTTATTTGCATACTTTGCTCTAACTTTACACACATCTCTTTCACTAACCCATCCATAATTTCCCTATACACTCAAATATATCAATTTCAGTGTTTTTGTTCCCCTTAGAGGTTATCCTTCTGGAGCTGTCCTCCTGTTCCAGTCTCAACTGGTTGTTTACCAGGACAGCTGCAGAGTTGGTATATAGGGTCTTCTTTTAATTATCATCCTGGGAAGTCCTTTTCTGGCTTTCTTGGGTTGAGTTCTCATTAACTGCAGCCCTTAACTTCCTATGTTGTGATTTTCTTTTTCATTCACTTTCCTAAGAAAGAGTATATCAGTCATAAAAATGGAATCTTTGAGATTGTCTTATTACTCACTTAAATTTAGGTAACAGTTTGGCTGGGTACAAATTTCGAGTTTGAAAAATTATCCTCTTTCAAAATACTTAAAGCAATTTTCCATTGTCATTCAACTTCTTATCTTGGTTTTTAGAAGTCTGAGACCGATGTGATTCTGAACTCTTTGTATGTGACCTTTTATTCTCTCTGGAAGCTTTGGGATATTCTCCCTATTCTTTGAGTTCAAAAATTTTACAATGATATGATTCAGTGTAGGTCTTTTTGCATGCATTGCACTCAGAACTTTATGAATCCTTTAAATTTGAGATACTTCTTTAGTTCTGAGATATCTTCACATGGATTTATAGTATAAAGATTCCCTGAAGTTTGACTTAATCTTTTCTATTCTTTGTGAATGACTGGAAGGCAATTAATGTTTATTGTACAGCTACTATGTTTTCATCATTGAAATAGTCAATTTGCATATGCTATTTATTTTATCAATAGAAAATCTTCACTATAGATGTTGGCATTAATAGCTTATAGGTGAGGACTCTGTGACTCAGAGTAGTGGAACAATTTGTCCCAGCTAATAAATAGATACCCAGCTATTAAACACCACGGCTATTAAACAACAATAACATTAAACAACAACAGCTATTAATTATCACAGTCAGAATTCAATTCAAGTCTGAACAACTCAGTCCACTAAATGAGCGTCCCCAAATATTTTCCATGGAACACTAGTGTCTCTGACTTTCTGTAGTTTAATATGTTTAGGAAATGCTGGGATAAATATATGTCTTAGTTTCAGGATTTCTCAGAGTTTTTGACATCCTAAAATGCACTGTGAGTCTCTAAGGAGGAGATTGTGTGATGCATCATCTCCCAGAGCAGATGGATGTGATACTGAAACTGTGCCTTGAAGGGTAGGAGAATTAGAGTATGAGGTATGAGAGCTGGTTGCTGGCTAGCATGCCATAGTTGCAATGGACTCGACAGTTCTCCCTATAATACCTTGTCTCCTCCCTCCTACTCCTCCTTGCTTCATTCCACTGGCCCACCTTGATCACTTGGCACTAATTACAGCATCCTTTTCTCCCTTCAGTTTCTTGAGTACTCAAATGGCCATACTGGCTGCCATTTATTTATTTTTATTTATTATTTTATTTTTTTTTGTCTTTTTAAAAGCTGGAAACAGGGAGAGACAGTCAGACAGACTCCTGCATGCGCCCAACCGGGATCCACCCGGCACGCCCACCAGGGGCGACGCTCTGCCCACCAGGGGGCGATGTTCTGCCCCTCCGGGGGGGGGGGTCGCTCTGCTGAGACCAGAGCCACTCTAGCGCCTGGAGCAGAGGCCAAGGAGCCATCCCCAGCGCCCGGGCCATCTCTGCTCCAATGGAGCCTCAGCTGCGGGAGGGGAAGATAGAGACAGAGAGGAAGGAGGGGTTGGGGGTGGAGAAGCAAATGGGCGCTTCTCCTATGTGCCCTGGCTGGGAATCGAACCCTGGTCCCCCGCACGCCAGGCTGACGCTCTACCACTGAGCCAACCGGCCAGGGCGCTGCCATTTAAATCAATGAAAGCGCCTTTATGCCTTGGGGTTTTTTAATACACAGCTCTCTCAGTACCCTTTACCTTCTGCACCTCACTCACACCCATTTGTCCTTCAAAGCTTAGCCTAAAGGCAGTCTCCTTAAGGAAGATTTCCCAAAACATCCTGATTAGGTTAGGTCTCCCTACATTATGTTCTTAAAAGTATACAGTATTGCACTTCTATATTATACCATGAATAACATATCATTTGCATATGATGTACAACATATCAATTGCAACCATATAATTATATGGCTTTTAAAATTTGTTTACTGTCTTCTTTCTATAGACCCTAAGATTTTTCTGCAGCAGGGACCATTCTGTCTTGCTTATTGCCATATGCCTAGAACAGAGAGTTGCGTGTAATGTATGCTAGGTGCTCATTAAACATTTGTTGAATGATTGCATGAATGATCAAACACATAAATGAAATTGGCTACTTCATTCATCACTATCATTAATGAGAGTGCTAATTAATGAATTTTGCTTAAAATGGTGGCTCTTGTTAGAGTGCCAATAGCCCAATTCTGCTTCTCCATAGGTCTGCAATGAGAAAAGAATATCATGCAAAACATAGCCTGAAATGTAATGAATATTCCATTAAACAAAATCATAATTTAAAAATATTCATTTCTGATCTGTACAGAAATTATTTTGCCAACAGGTATCTCAGCATGAGACTGCTTCCACCCCCAAATACCCCATGTCAAAAGCATATTCAAGTACTTCTTCATGAGTCCATAAATCAAGCTCTCATCATAGAGCTAAGAGAGCAAATGAATATTCTCTTTTAAAAAGTGAGAAGACAAACACTTGGAATAAAAAAGAGTCAGGATGGATATTTTTCAGGACTTTTTTCTAGCCTTCACTGGCTGAGCAGGCAAGCCTGACCAAGAGTCTCAGGCCATTGCTTTCATTTTCCATGAAATTTGTGATGCCACTGAGATGAGCTCTTCTGGGGAGCTGTGCCTCCCATCTTACTGCAGAGGATGCTGGGAAGGCTAAATAGAATAACAGCCTGCAAAGCAGTGCAATGCCTGCCCATGCAATAAATACAGTTCCTTTGCCCTTCATCTTTCTCATCTGGCTCTCTCTGCTCTGACTTCATTGATTGATTAATTAGCTCTTTCTGTGGGCCCCTTCACTCTCCCAGGGGACACTTAAGAGTTCTGATAATGTCTGATTCACCTCTGCATCCTCAGCCTCCCACAATGATGGGCACACATGAGGCATTCCGTAAGTATTTATTGATGAGGAGTGAATGATCCCATCAACAGCCCTGTCAGGTGAGTGTGGGGCCTTTTATTTTCCCCAGTTTCGCAGTGGAAGAGACTGGATTGCAGAGTTTATGTGACTTACTTGCCTAGGGATTCAGACGATGATCCCCAACGTGTACACACTGTGAATTAAGGATGGCATCTACAGTCCTCCATGACGGGGTGCCTGACCCCCACTCCAGGCCGGGCTCCTTCCTGCTGCTCTTCACCTCACTGTTTTCTCTCTAGTAAAACAGAACAACAGTGGATCTGCCCTTGTATTGAATAAATGTTGAAAAGTGCTTTTTGTGAGACTGGGCCTTTGTTCATTTTGTTCTTTCCTATTGAAAGGTCCTCTTCTTTTTTTACCTTTTAGCCCTCTGATAAGGCATCCCCTCCTCCTCCTGGGAGCCTCCCGGGACTAGGTCTTCCTTGCTCTGGGGTAGGCCCCCCTGATTCAATGTCCTGATCATCGCGCTTGCAACACTGTACGGTGATTGTTTATTGGTCTGTCCCCAACTAGACTGTGAGTTCTTCTGGGGCAGGGGCTGGAATTTAATAAGGTCAACAAAAGACACGCTGCAAAGCAGAGCTCAAATCTTTGTAAAGAACAACCAGCAGCACAGTTGGGGTCCCAGCCTGGCCCTCCTGGTCTAGGGCTCTTTCCCAGACACTCCGCTGCTGAACACGTTGCATAATATGAGCATCAGGAGGAAAAAAAAAAAAGTAGATCAAATGGTAGCACAAACCCAAATTGGCAGCCATCCTCAAGATGCTGAGAGGCCGCCCATCTGCTCTCCTCCCGTTTTAAATCCACAGTTGTGCCCTCCATGCTGAGAGAGCTGGCAGCAGCTGGACCCCTGCTGTGAGTTAAGAAAGGAACAATTTATTACAAAGAGCCCTCTCTAAATCAATCAGTGAATCCGCTCTGGCGGTCTGGGTGCAGAGGCGGCTTGCGGGTGCTGCCTTGTTCAGGCGTCTGCTACCCCTGCAGCTCAGCCACAAGTGGCCAGCACCTCACTCGGGCATGAAGAAGCCTGGTGTTTTTTTCTGGCAGCAATTTTAGGAAGTCAGAGATGAGAACATGTGATTCCCTGTCAAACAGACTGCTGCAACTGCTGGCATGTCCCAGGACTGCAGCTCCACAGCTGGCGCCTGGGGGATGCTCGTGGTGCTGGGCGACGGTTTCCGGCCAGTGAAATCTTTTATGGAAACAGGTTTCCACACCTGAGTCCTTCAAACATCAAATGATATTTCTGGCAGGCACATCTGGGAACATATCTTCGTTGGTAATCACTTACAATGTTTTTATCCTTAGAGTTGGGATGTGCAGGTTAGATCATGATCTAGTGCTTTTAAAAAGTTAGACTGAAGCTGGGAGTGGAAGTCAGCCCTGATGTGTCAGTGTGGATCTTTTTAAGAGGTCAAGCTTGTCCTGGTGGAAGCCCGAGCTGAATGTGCTGGCCCTCTGCAGTCCTGAGTTATGTACATGGTCCTGCCCTCTGGACAGCGCTGATTGAAATAATCAAGAGTAGCTGTTCTACAGTCCTGTCAGTGACCCACAGTGGGGTCTGGTGCAAAAATATGAGCTGGGCCAATGTATCTTCTGAGTATCTTCTGATTCAGAATTAAGAAATCCCCAGGAAATAAGTGTACTCATGGTGAGAGCTGAAGCTGAAGATCAGATGGAGAGACATCAGTGGGGTATTGATGAACTACATGCAAGCTGAAGTTAGGTGGGAGCAAATCACCGAGTCAGCAGAAGCCATGTGGTTGGGGTGAGTAGGAAGAATGGGACATACGAGAGGGAAGGGAGGCTTCCTGATTAGAGAGACCACACAGTCCTACAGGGGTGTCTATTTCTTGAACCACGAAAGCCCTCTTTATATGTTTTCTCAATAAACAAGCTTAAATTAAGTTCTAGGCTAATTGCTTGGAGTTCAGGGATGATGGGGGTATAGCCCTTGATCTTCAGGCACTCATAGTCCTGTTGCGGAGAGAAGTCTAAAGGGACAATGACATAGTTCAACAGGCAGCAGATAATGCATAAATATAGAAGGTGAACTAGATACAGAAGGAGGAGCATCTCCGGGTGCCTGGGAAGTCAAGGAAGGTTTCCTGCCAGGCTGAGGAAGGGTGGGCACACATTCCAGGCATTTGAGGTGAACTCTGTCAAAGCCCGAGAGGGAGTACAGCATGTTCGGAGATTTAGAAGAAGATGGAAAAGTGAGAACATAAAGCTTGAGGCTTGATTCCAAGAAGAAAATGTAAGTGTAGGTAGTGATGATGAGAAGATGAATGTAGTAGGCACTGGCAAATTAGTCTTTAGAAGCAAAAATCACGCAAGTATGGAGATGGAATGAACTTTAGAGATCATCTAGTATAAATGGTTTATTTTATCAATGAGGAAACTAAGGCCCAGAGAAGGGATGTTGCTTTCATGCTGCTGTGAATCTTTCTGAAATTGCTCAAGGAAGTAGGGGCAGGCCTGGGGGAAGAGCCAGGTCTCCTGAGTGTTGGTCCCAGCCTCTGTGTAAGGGAAGGTAGCTAGAGTGATGCAGTCTGATGCTTCATGGGGGGAAGGGAAGTCCACCTTCTCCTGCACAGGAGCACTGAGAACCCAGCACAGTACACAGTGACACAGCACACAAGGACACTGTGACTTCAGGCAAAAGTAAATGCTGGGTTCCAGTGCTCACTGATACTCTAAAATGCCCTTTATGTCTTCTTCAAATCCTGTCCTCCCCTTAGGGCCTGGTTCAACAATCTTCTTTTCTAGGAAGATTTCCATGTCTCCCAGCACCCATAGGTGGCCTTCCAGGATCTGATATTCACAGAGTATTCACTTTTCTGGCCTATTACCATGTGAGTTTCTTGCTAATCTGTATGATTATGTCTCCAATTGGGAGTCCTGCCCTGTGGAGGGCTCCCTCTCATATCTTTTGAACCCTACAACACTTAGTCTAGTGCCTGGCACAAGGAAAGACGAATGGATTCTTTTAGACTTTGCAAAATGACCCTTTCTGCCTTCCCGCATGCCCTTCCAAAGCTAACTGGACTCCCTATATTGTTCAGTTTCTACTATTGCCTACCAGTTTTCCCATTTATTTTCTTAACATTAAACAATAATTATAGCATCCCTTTATATTTATATAGAGCTCTGTAGTTGGAAAATATTTTGCCAAACCTGTGGAGAACAAAGGTTAGGAAAGTTACATGACTCTCTAGGTTTTTCAGGTAATGCTGATCAAAGTGATGGAGAAGTTCAAAGCCATACTTAGGTAAACTGAGGACAGACAAGAGGTTCAGGAAAACCACTTACTTAAACATCGTCAAGTAGATGGAGCTTTGGGGAAAGAGCCCACTTCCTCTGCACCCCATAGTCCTTATTCAGGGAACGATCTAAGTGGACAAGAGGAGGAATCTTTCACCTCTGACGGTCTATGACAGTGTGATTGCTATGTGTGCTTCCCACTCCTTGCCCAAACTCCAGACCCATGTATGTGATGTATTTGCAATGTTTATTTTGTTTTGAAAGATAATTATATGCTTAGTTCCAGCCTCTGATAAGTTCTAAAATATCATTTTTACTTCCTTCTTCACCTTCCTCTTAATTTATTGCATATTCAACTTCTGGCTCAATGATATTAATCGCATGCCCAGCATGTCAAAGGAGGTCGCTATGATGGATCTACTCCATTTGACCCCCAGATCCACTTTCCTCTCTTCTCCACCCTGCTGTTCCCACAGAGGCCACCCTCTAGGGCAGTGGTTCTCTAACTTTTTGAAGTTGGGGTACATTTAAAATCCTACAAATAATTGTAGGTGCACTATATACAAATTTCTGAGAAGTATGTTATAATGATTAAGTCAAATATTAAAGAAAAAAGAAGTCCAAGCATGCTTTTATGGTAATTAAACAAAATAAATACAACAGAATTAAATTTATTCTGACATTTGAAAATATTTTTATGTTACATTTATGCTTTTTAGAATTCATAAAAAAGAGGGGTTAAAAAATGATAAAAAGTTATTTATACATATAGATATAGATATAGATACATTCTTAGTAAGATTTAGTAAATTCAGCAGGTCCTGGCATGAGTGTGTTAAGTTTTTTCATTCTAGTGTTTATGAGAAACATGACCTGAGCGATTTCTTCAATGTTTGGGCATATATTTGAAAGGCAAACTCTCATTTCCTCATCATTACGTTGAAGAATTCCTCTCTTTTTACTCTTAATTGTGTTGAGTGCAGAAAACCCGCACCATACATATCATCTTAACTTTACACCAAACAAAGGATAGAAGAAACTTGCCTCCAGTCTTTCCGGGGAACTTGGTGGGTAGTATATACAATTTAGCACCACAGCTTAGCCTTTTGCAACCTAATCAGGCAAGTGAGGTGGAGGGTTGGACAGACTGTCAGTTTACAGCCAATTCCCCACACCTCTGTCCCCCAAAAATCTAAACTCCAAAAACTCTATTGGTTTTTTGGTCCCCAACAGGCACATATTTCTCTGGAATACCAGAGGGCACACCTGGAAATCTTCTAGGGTGCACCAGTGTGCCCTGGTGCACACTTTGAGAACCACTGCTCTAGGGACTGCACCAGTGCCCTTGAACTCTGGAGTCTGACTGGGTTTAGCCAGTGGGAAGCACTAGAAGGAGGTGGAAGGGTAGGAGAAGAGTAGAGGTCAGGGTATCGAGTCCCCTGGCTCCCCAACCATCGCGTCACTGTGGGTTGGCTGTAGTCCCCGACTAAAGGCCGCAGCTTCCTTCAGGGGTCCTCTTTATATGGCCCACCTTTTCTGGTTCTGAAAACTGTCCCTTTAGGCCTAGGGGTGGTCACCACTCCCTGCTGCTACTTGTCATGTGGTTTACACCCTCCCTTGTTGTTTCCTTAAATCCTTTCCCACATCTTTGCAAATAATCTATTTCTTAAGTAAACCTCCATTATCCAGTTTAAGGGTGCCATGTGTTTCTTGCCAGGACCTTACTGATAGTCATCACACGTTTTTTAAAAAATGGAGTAATTCCATTTATCTTAGGTATCTAGAATAGTCAATTTTATAGAAGCAGAAGGTGGAATGGTGGTTGCCAGGGACAGGGTGTTACTGTCTAATAAGTACAGGGTTTCTACTTGGGATGATAAAGAAAAGTTCTGGAGATGGACGGTGGTGATGGTTCCACAACAATGTGAATGCACTTAATGCCACTGAACCATACACTTAAAAATGGTTAAAGTGGTAAACTTTATGTTAGGTATATATTACCACTATAAAAGTAAATAAATAGGGGACAGAAAAGCTGATTGCTTATTAATGCTTGATAGGTTAGAGTCAAAACAGAATATATATATTTTTTTAATTTATTTTTTTCTATTTTCAATATTCCAGTGGAGAGATCACATTGGATCAGCCCATGCAACGACCAGGAACCTTTTATTCCTGCCAAACAACTTAATCATGCATGAGATGCTGTTGAACTTATTTGAATAAAGAGATACATGCTGATCTTGGTCTGATGCTGGTATACAATACTGACAGACAGTAGCCTCCTTTGGTCCTATCCTTAATTCAAAGCCTAGCTTATCTCCATTTATTTCATACTTATTTCTGGAATTGCGCTACCTAACGCTCCTGTTGCTTTTGTCATTCTTGTCTCTGAACTCCAACAGCACTATGTCAGTTCTGTAGAAGCTAGTCCATTATGTTACTCCTGGTTCTAATCCCAGACAGTTGTCTCCAAAAGACTCAGTTTTTGGATGTCAAGAATCTGAGCCTTATTGTCATTGTTTCCTGTGCACCTACAATGATGCTATATGGTACTCCACACTTAGCAAATGATTGCAACCTTACCTAGCTAGCACTGTGCAATTTACATAATAAAAAGTACCACAGATCAGAGTGTGTTCCTCTCTGGCTCTGATTTCTACTGGCAGGGAGACTAATTTTCTCAAACTTATAACAGCCCAGACTCGTGACAGCAGTTTGACATCCAGGAACAATGGATGACTTGGGAGCTTTTTTTCCTCCCCCATTCTTCAGTGTTCTGCAGGCCCTTAGCCAGAAATTTATAGAAATAGCTCAAATCTTCAAGGAATAATGAACTCCTCTCCAGGAACCTCGGAGGTGTGCAGCACCAACAAAGCTCCCGTTTCGCCAGAGAAGAGCCATCTGCTCTGCTGGCCTTGTTCTCAGACAACTGTCGCATCCTCCTAATTTCTCTCCTTGTGAGTGGTCAACTGCGCGGCCTATTTATAGCATGATCATTATGTTGTTTTAAGCATGGCTTTTTCAGTAAGAGAGAGAATTTAGTTTTATTCAGACTATAACAAATGCGAGTGAATTTCAGCCCCATTCATGAGCATTGCTGAAATAGCCACATATGTCACAGGCTTGATCAGGGGAGCCGTGACATCCCAAGACTTGAACCCTGCCCCTCTTCTCTGAACTGGATACTTGAAAGACCTCAAAGGGGAAAGTGAAGATGAATTAGAATATTAGTGTGTTAAAGTTCTTAGCTATTTTATTTTTTATTATGATGTATTTTATTGGTTCACATAAACTCTTTATATTAAAAATATTATAATAGCCTACTGTATATCAAATTTGTTCCATTTTAAATTAATATTTTTGTTGTCTCCATTTTATTTGTAGCACTTATGAAACCTCTTCATTTTTATATAGTCCTTGTACATTAACATTTGTTTGGCTGGGTATTCTGTCCCATTAAATTTTCTTTTGTGTGTGTTAGTACCACATTTAATGCTAATGAATTAAGTAGGCATTTTAACAGATTTTGGTGGGAATATAATTGATGGTAACTTTTCAGGAAAAGCAATTTTTCAGTTGCTTACAAGGGCCTGAAATATGTTCATATTCTTTGACCCAATAATTCTCCACTGAGGGACCTGTGCTAAAAAAAATAGTAAGAAATGTAAAATATGTATGCACTAAGATGTTCACTGCAGTATTATTTAAAATAATGAAAAATGGGGTATGATGTTTGAGAGTTAGAACTTTTGATAGATTTTTATATAACCATTAAAATTTTAATTACAAAGAAAATGTCAAGATCCAAGAAATACTTAGAATATAATCAGTGATGTGCTAGCGGAAGTTTAACATAAACTCTCTGAACACATGAAACAAAACAGCCCTGCTTGTAGCATCTGCCGATTTCTGTCGTGTGCACATTCTCATCATGGCTGATTTCAAGCCCTGCCCCCTCACTGTGATGTCATTGTATTCAGAGGTGGGAAGAGATGTGCATAGGTTCTTGTGAACAAGTGTGAGCCAGCTTGAGCACACCAATGGTTATAATGCTTTGTGGCAAAAATAGGATGTAAAAGGTGCATATTGTGTGATCTCCACAATGTAAGTAATTTTTGGTATTTAAAAAGAGGCTGGAGGAAGAGTGGCCCCTTCGGGCAGTAGAATTATGAAGGATCATTTCCTCCTGCATTTAAATATTTCTCTGAACTTCACAGAATGCGAAAGAGCCAAAATATTCTTACAGTCAGAAAAAACAGTTGCTAGTTGTCCCATTTCCCACCTTCCCCATCTACTTCTCGTCATAAAGCTTGGTTCTCTGTAATTCCGTTACCCTAGGGACAATACTACACTGGGACCTTTGCTGGTGTCAACTTTGAAGACTTGTGCTGCCTTTTCAGTCTTTTATTTGTTTCA
The DNA here is from genome assembly GCF_036850765.1 of Saccopteryx bilineata. NCBI lineage: Eukaryota > Metazoa > Chordata > Mammalia > Chiroptera > Emballonuridae > Saccopteryx > Saccopteryx bilineata. The sequence continues at coordinate 341,217,839 of NC_089490.1, read as the reverse complement.
GAATCTCTGTCTACACACCTGTTTCCTTTTTCACCCTCTAAAAAGAAGCAAAGAGGATTTTCATTCTCTACGAAGAAGGTACTTTATTATCTTGGTGTAGTAGGTGGAGGCATAAGAATTATATCCTCAGGTAACCCCCAGTATAGCTTGTTTCCATCACATGTGATGATGTGTGCCTCCTGTTACTCAAAGTGATAGGAAATCCTCACGCTGGAAGGAGGTAGTCTTCTCACTTCACTGTCAGACAGGGAGTATGAGGCCAAGAGATCAAGGTGAGGATGTACAATGAGCTAGTGGCTGGAACCCAGGTTTCCTGACCAACAGAGAGCTGCTGCAGTGCCTGTTGCAGTGGTACTGAAGGCAATGATCAATCTAGACCTTCTTGTGTAGAAACTGGTGAGAGCTAGCCCCTCAGTCTGCAGGTAGATTCACATGGACACCCAACACTGCCACTGGGAGCTTTGCCTCGGCTTGCAGGGCAGTGGTGCAGTTCTAGAGAAACTTTTAACCTTACCATTCTCTTGACAATAATCCCTTCTTCCCTTTCACAAGAGTGTTTTTGGATGTGGCCAGTTATGTACTGAGAAGAGGAAATGGCCAGTGCTCGGGGGAAGACAGAGCATACAGACTTAAAAAGCTGCATTTTAATAAGCAGCAACTCTCTAGGAAGTCAATTGGCAACAAAAGCCACAAAGAAACATGTCTGATTAAAGGGGAAATTGTCTTATCGACAGCTGGGGCACACCTGAAGCAAAGGCACATCAGCCTTTCTTCCCGGGCAATGTTGGCCCTATGGGGTGGGGCCCAGTAAAGTCTTCTCCATGTTGTAATTCTGAAATACAATGTCATTGCTTGAACCTCTCACCAGTTTTCTGGGATACAGCATTCTTTCTCTGTTCCCAATCTCAGAGGAGAGGGTTAGAAACCTTGTCCTGTCTTGTGTACTTGTCCTGACTTGCCCTGACACTCCTTCCAGCTCAGCCACATTATCCTCCAACTCATCATCAAACACTGTCCATGTCACTCTTAGGAGCCCCTGGAGTCACTCCTCTTGCATCCATCTTTCTTGCTCTAAGCTGAGCTGCCATCCCAGGTTGCCTGGACACTGCAGTAATCTCCTCTCTTGACCATTCAGCATTCACCATCTCCTTTCTTCCATTCTACACAGGGTACCCAGGGTTACCTTTTCAAAATGCCCATGCTTCATGTCACCCATCTGATTATAACCTACTTCTCTTATGACAAGACCAAAATCTCCACATGACTTATATGCCCTGAAGCACCTGCATCCACCCCCATCCCACTCTCAGCTGGGTTCCCTGGGCTCTGGTCCACTTTCAGCTCTTTGACTGTGGTATGCTCTCTCCTTCTACACAATGTTTCTGGGGCCATACTACAGCTCTCATGCTTTCATTAAGCCCATCCTGTCCACCAGTTCAAGCATCACTTCTTCAGGAAGTCTTTGTTGACTCCCTCCCCCAACACCTCCTTAGATGACTAGGTCCTTTGTCAGATGCTCTCCGAAAACCATGCCTCTTTCCTTCAGAACACTTATTCTAATGTGAAGTTCTGCAGTTATTTGATCATATCTACTTCCTGTCATGACTGTGGGCGCCATGACAGCAGGGGCCACATCTTTCATTATTTACAATTATTTTCTCAGCATCTACCACAGTGCTTGTTAGTGGCTCACCAGATGTCATTTAAATGAGTGACTGTGGATGAATGTGACTTTTCTCTGTGAATCCTTTGAGACTAACCCTGCTGGAGTAGCTAATTCCTACCCCGATGTTCACCTGGCACTTCTTCACAACCATCCATCAGTTTCCCCATCTGTAAAATGGGCTACATTTGTCACAGTGTTAAATGGAAGGTGAATTGTGATGATGGAGCTGGACATACACAATGGCTAATGTTGGTCAAATAAGTTTGTAAAATATGATTTTTATGTTTGCTTGCTTATAGTTTGCATTAGGGGCTGGGCAGCACCAGGTATATGTGATATGTGAAATTGCAAATTACCTTCCTGCTTGGGAAGGGTCATTGTTTTGCTAATGTTTGCTGGAGAAGAGGTTTTTGCACCATAAAGGTTTGAAAAGAGAAAAGAAGAAGTCAGTTTTGCAGAGAAAGAAGCCATGTTTGCAGAGTGAGAGCAGAGAGAATGCAGTGTTAAGAGAGAAGCCATTCATTAGTTATTAGAGAAATGCAAATCAAAACTACAATGAGATACCACCTCACCCCTGTTAGATTAGCTATTATCAACAAGACGGGTAATAGCAAATGTTGGAGAGGCTGTGGAGAAAAAGGAACCCTCATTCACTGTTGGTGGGACTGTAAAGTAGTACAACCATTATGGAGGAAAGTATGGTGGTTCCTCAAAAAACTGCAAATAGAACTACCTTATGACCCAGCAATCCCTCTACTGGGTATATACCCCAAAACCTCAGAAACATTGATACGTGAAGACACATGTAGCCCCATGTTCATTGCAGCACTGTTCACAGTGGCCAAGACATGGAAACAACCAAAAAGCCCTTCAATAGAAGACTGGATAAAGAAGATGTGGCACATATACACTATGGAATACTACTCAGCCATAAGAAATGATGACATCAGATCATTTACAGCAAAATGGTGGGATCTTGATAACATTATAAGGAGTGAAATAAGTAAATCAGAAAAAAACAAGAACTACATGATTCCATACATTGGTGGAACATAAAAATGAGACTAAGAGACATGGACAAGAGTGTGGTGGTTACCAGGGGTGGGGGGAGGGAGGACATGGAGGGAGGGAGGGAGAGAGTTAGGGGGAGGGGGAGGGGCACAGAGAACTAGATAGAGGGTGGCGGAGGACAATCTGACTTTGGGCGAGGGGTATGCAACATAATTTAATGACAAAATAACCTAGACATGTTTTCTTTGAATATATGTGCCCTGATTTATTAATGTCATCCCATTACCATTAATAAAAAAAAAAAAAAAGAGAGAAGCCATATTGGCAGAGAAGGCAGAAGGTGTGCAGATGGGGAACCAGAGGTGAGGGGCTTTTGTGAGCTCTGCTGAGACTGGTGGGGCCTTTGATTCTAGGAGGAACCAGAGAAGATTCTACTGGTTGTGGAACTGGATAATGTGTCAGGGCTTTGTGAGCTCTGAATGAAGAGGGAGGTGTTTTCCCTGTGTGTTTGCTTGTCGGCCAGTACAAGACCTTAATAAAAGTATGGCCCACCATTTTTTGGCTCCACTGTTTCTTTACCATCTGTCTGAATTCAATAGGAACCTGCATGTGCATGCCATGATGGCCACGACTACTGGCCATTCAGCTATCACATAGTGGGTATTCCAAAAAAATGATTTTTTTCTTTACAATCACACTCATTTCTTATAATGAGCACTTAGCAGGAATAGTCCTGACCCCATTCATCTCAGCCCTTTACAGGGAGGGCACTGCACACAGTAGGTGGGCCCCATGAATGTCTGTGTGTCTGAATGACGGCACTGAGACATTAGCTTCTATTGTCCTTGGCTGCCTTTTCCAAGACTAAATCCTTAGCTACCTCATCTTGCTGTGAAGCATTTTTTTCTGATCACATAACTTGTGGCTTCTCTGGCTAAGTTGTTTCTGGTCAACTGGATTGCTCTACACTCACATTTCATGTAACACAGCCCCTGGAGTTTACCTCAGCACTGAAAGGCAGTCTGGCTCATTTGAACAAATTGCTTAACATGTTAAATTAGATTCAACCATCCTTAAAAAAATTAAGTAAAAAAAAAAAAGATTACTAATTGTCCTCAAACCCATAAAACATAAAATGAGACTTCCACAATCTTCCAAAACCGCCTTATTTTACTATTGACAACTCCCCAGGCATGTCTGCATTGCTACTGTGACTTGTGCCAACCAGGAGGTTAAGTCATTGTCACCACCACCAGTCAGCAGTCCCTGAGAATGCACTGAGCATTTGGCACCATGTTCACAGCATTGTAGAGACATTTATGACCTTAAAATAGGTGCAATGCAGTTGGGCAATTCATTCACTGATTGTCAGTGTCACTAATTTGTCTAGCCACGCTTTCCCCTTTCAACCACTCCTATCCATCATGGCTGGTTGGACTCCTATTTGCCCTCTAGAGCCCAGTTCAGATGTGCTCTCTGCTCAGATGGTCCTCTATTGTTGAATAAAAAGTTAGTCACTCCTTTAATTGAGCTAAATCTATATCTTAACAGACTTCTGTTTTTATTTTTAACATTGTATTTCTTTGCTAAATATTTCTCTTCTTTATTGGAATCTGAGATACTTAAAGGTAGGGAAATAACTGAGTCCTCAGCATATAATATGGTGATTAATATATAGTACATGCTTAAAAAAATGCTTGCTGAACTGAACTGATAAATTTATTTGGCCAAAAAATATATTGCACCTCCTATATGCTAGGTGCTAAGAGTACTATTCAGACAACTCTCTAGGAGCTGTGGCTATTTTGTGAAATGACAGGTACAAAACTAAAATGTAAAAGAAAGTGTCATAAATGGAATCACAGAGGTGCTTGAGAAGTGCTATGGAAGCCCACGGGCGTGGGGAAGGCTAACACATACACAACAAACAGTCACAGTACCATGAGGCAGGAAGTAACAACTTAGAGGAGAACCACTAACAATTGAGAGGAGGCAAAAATTTGTGTGACTGGGATGATCAAGGCAAGGTTTGGCTTGATCCTGTGATGTTTTGGGTATGTTTGATTTATATAAGCAGTGGTTTCTCTTATCATGACCATGCCAGTACTACAAGTTACAGTGTACATTTATCACAGTCAAAAGGGCAGATTCAGACTTAAGAGTGTGTGAAGTTTGGGGCAGCTGTTAGCCAGTTTGTCTTGATCTAGCGTCCTGACTGGGGTCCTATCAGGGCTTGCCTTCTGAAACCTGTTTGACTGAGTTTTAGAGTTTGAACACTGAAGAATGTACAACGCTGTTTGGAAGCACCTGAAGCAGCGTCACGTGGCGGAAAGATCAGAGCTGAGAAAATCAGGAGGCCTGTTCCAAATCCTGCCACTCTGATGAGGCAGCAGAACCATGTGTGTTTCAGATGCTTCTTAGGCATCCTTGGCTTCAGGTCACCACTACAGGAAGTCACAGAAGCCTGACGCTAGACCACGTTCCTCTAGTCTTCACATTCGAGTTCCTCCTGACCTTAAAAACGCATCACCATTTTGTAGGAGTTAGTGAGTGGGGAAGATGATTAAACCCTTTTCCTATGAGACCCAGCCCAAAGCCACGGAGTCCAACCTGTCTGTGTTCCCTCTCTCCTCTGTGCTGCTCCAGCCCTTTTCCCTCCATGCCGAGAGGAGGCAGCACAGATGATCAGGAAGAAGAGCCATGGCAGGGAAGACAGTTGTCGCTTCAGTCCAGTTCATTAGCCCTCCTGCCTTTCCTTTACAGTCCCCACCCTACTTCAAGAGGCCTAGCTGGGTGTGTCCGCACAGATCACCTCAGAACTCCTCCTCTGGATGGGGAGGAGGCCTTGGTGTCCCACAGCGCCTGGACTGTGCCATCAAGGGGCTTGGTGCCCAGGCACAGGCAGCATTGGAGGGACGCTGCAGGACACAAGAGAGCACCTGCTGCCACCTCTTCATGAAGCATTGACTGCTTTTTACCTTTTAAGCCTCACAGGATCATCAATAAGATAGTACTAGCATCATTTTATGGACATGGGAATGGAGGGGTCAAAAAGTGAGGTTAGTTGCTGGAGTCACAGCTTTACTGGGAGTAGTTTGCTTGCTGTAAGGAAGATGACAAAAAGAAATCTTTGTGAATAAAGACGTGTGTGGACCTGCAATGGAGCCACAAGCTGGCCGATAGAAGGTGGCTCAGGGAGAAGGTATTCTGACTCTGCCTTTGTTTCCTTCTCATGGAGACCTCCATGCTCTCTGCGCACCTGCTCCAGCCCTCCCTCGTGCTGACTGGCCAGCCCGCTCCGCTTTCCCAGTCCAGCTAGAAGGGTCAGGGCAGTGGCTGAGTCACCTTCATTTCCCCAGTTGGGCAGAGCCCAGCTGCTGGGGGACCTCACTGGGCTTTGGAAACAGTGACTTTTCATTTGAAAACAAAAATCTTTCATTATGATCCCCTGTAAAAAAGTATGTCTTACATTATGAGTAGGTTCACAAATATATACATATCGTAAGTAAAGATATAAATTTGTATGTACAACATACACAAACACACAAATATAGAAACAGATGTTTGTTTTATAAACATATATAATGAGAACTATTTCATGAAACAATACTATATGCAAAGTATTCTGGTATTTTTCATTCTTTTCTACCCCATTAAAGAAAGTACTGCTCATTATTCTCCAAAATGATTTTCTAATCCACTAATGAGTGGAAGCCTTCAGCTTGAAAAGCACCAATCTAAATGTTGGTGGGCCTCAGGGTACAGTCCGGGGCCCCTTCTGTTCTCTCTCACACTCTCTTTTGGTGTCTCATTGAGCTTTATGATTTAAACAGCATATATACTGATGCTTCACAAATTGACACTTCCTGCATTCCCACACTCATGTACTCAATAGCTGATGGACAATAGCATCGCGCACCACACTCCTGGCCCCTTTCCTATGTTCACATTTTTTCTTTTCTTTTTTTTTTTTTTTGCAGCCTGTCCCACTCCAATAAATGACAACTTCATTCTTCCAGATGCCCAGGCTTAAGCACTTGAAGTGACCCCTGAGATCACCCCGGATTCAAACCACTTCGATACTCTTGGCTTCAAACTTTGTCTAGAAATCATCAAGTCCTTACCATCTCCACCAAACACCACTCTGGTTCAAACACCATCATCTCTCTCCTGGATCCCTGCAATGACCTCTTAACTGATCTCCTTGCTCTCACCTCAGCCAGAGGGAACCTTTAAAAATATGTCAGATCATGTCACTCTGCTCAAAACCCTCCAACAAATCCTCATCTTTTGCAGCATGAAACCCCAAGCCTTTTCACTGCCTTCAAGGCCTTACACCATTTGACCTGGTGACTCTCTGACCTCTGTATTTTCTGTTCCCCTTACTTCCTCTGCTCTTGCTGTTCCTCAGCCAGGCCAACCACACTCCTACCTCAGGGCCTTTGCTCTTGCAGTTCCCACTGCCTGTACCGCTCCTTCCCCAATTATCCACATGGCTCACTGCATTAGTCAGGGTTCTCCAGAGAAAAAGACCCAATAAGATATACATATATACAGAAAATATTTATAAGAAATTGATATGGAGGCTAACAACTCCTAACTTCCAAAGTTGGCAAACTGGAGACCCGGGAGACCCAATGGTATAGTTCCAGTCCAAAGACCCAGGAAGAGCTGATGTTTCAGCTCCAGTCTGAAGGCAGGAAAACAACTGGTGTCCCAGCTTAAAGGCAGTCAGTCAGGCAGGAGGAGCTCTCTTTACTTGGGGAAGTGTCAGCTTTTTGTTCTGTTGAGGCCTTCAACTGATTAGATGAGGCCCACCCACATTATAGAAAGTAATCTGCTTTACTTGATTTACCAATTTAAATGTTAAACACATCTAAAAACACCCTCATAGAAATATACAGAATCACATTTGACCAAATATCTGGATATTCTGTGACCCAGGCAGAATGATACATAAATGTAGCCATCATACTACTCCTTCACCTCCTGTAGGTTTCTGCTCAAATGTTGCTTTATAAGAGCGGTTTTCTCTCACCATTAAGATTGAATGACACTCCTCTCCCCTCTCATGTTATGTTAAATCCTCTTATCCTGCTTTCTTTTTCCCCAAAGCCACTTATTACTAACCTGACTTATTATTTTTTGTTTATTGCCATCTACTCCAAACTATAAAATTCAAGAGGGCAGGGACGTTTTTTAGTTTGTTTGTTTTCAGCCACCTTTCTAGGGTCTAGAACAATGCCTGGCATATAGTAACTGTTCAATTAATATTAATTAAAGTAATGAATGAGTCTCTAGAGAGCCAATACAAAAGTCATCCTTGGGCTTGGTACCTGCCCCAGTCCAGCTAGTGGCCACCTCTTGTAAAGAACAGCTGATTTTGCTCCCTGAATTGGGAGCAGCAGGCACAACTGATTAAGTTGGAATGGACTTCTGGGCGTGGGAATCCCACACACACTGAATTGCATGTATAATAAACCATATATTTTCTTTCCTTTGTATGAACTTTCCATAAATGTGTATGTCTTTTTTATGAAGTCCCATGAAAAATAAGTTTACAGGCCACAAGAAACTTGAAGATGCTATGCTTGTTCAGAGAAGGAGGGAATTGATTCTAAGCTAGTGTTATAGAGAATCTTTGTGGAGAAAGGGATCGTAACTGAGCCCTGAGAGTAGGATTCAGGACTAGAGACGGGGCTGAGCAGAAAGGTCATGTCAGACTGGGGGAAAGATACACATAGGCAAAGGGATGGGAAAGTGCATTGTACACAGAGAAGACTCAGTCGTTTTTCTGAGCACCTTGTAAGTACCAACTGAAGATCTGTCACTGCTCCGGTTATCAGATCACAGGCAATTCAGGTAAGAAATAATTCAGGTTCCCAAGTTTCATTATGCTATGATGTGGCTTGGTAGCTTGGATCACCCAGATCATTGCTTCTACTCTCTCCTCTAATGGGCTCTGCATTAACGCAGGTAATATTTTAGCAATCTCCTGGCTGTTCTGTATAGGACACCTTTGAAGTTCAACAGGTACAGGTGAGATCAATGTAACTCCAAGAAGTGATGAGAGCCTGCACTTGCAAAATGCTTGTCTCCACTTTCTGAGTGTTTAATTAGTTGATTCTCACATCTTCAACTGCACAAGGGCAGCTGGACAATCCTCATTACAACATTTATTAGCTTTTCTACAGCTCAGAAGCAGGAGGGAGGGTAGGGAGGGTAAGTACTAGACCGAAATTTTAAGCTTGTCAGAGTCAGGAGTCAGGATTTCAGTGCCGCTCCTTAGGTATTTGGACCTGCCAAAGAACTGTACTGTTCTTTTTCACTCACCTCTTCATAAAAATTACCAACTTTTTATCATTTTTAGGACCTCTTGGAAAAAAGAACAAACATGTAAACATGTTCTTAGCTTATAGGAGTCTGACTTTCTCTTTATATTTTTTTCTGTCTGTTTATTTCTGTGCCTGCATCTTTGTCCTTTTCTCTCTGTTCTCTTGTCCAATCTGTCTATCTCTGAGAAGCAACAGAGTATATACTGTGCAGAGAAGAATACTTGGCAAAGAATGAGAAAGCTTGTGACATGGGTTCCAGCCCCAGTTCTGCCCCCTAATAATAGGGTATCTATCACCAGGCAAGTTGCTTAACTTTTCTGAACCTTGGTTTTTCTGAACATTCAATGTGAAGGATTGGGGAGGCAGGGTAGTATCACAAAAAGCAAACAAGTCTTCTTGCATCAAAAGTCCTAGGGCTTTTGTGGGCCCTGTCATATCCTCACTCTGGCACTGAGCAGGTTCTTACACCTCCCTGCATCCTGCATCCTGCATCTCAAGTTTCTAATTGAGAAGATGAGGATCACATGAGGGTGTGGGGAGAAAAAGAAGAGGCAGTAACCTCGCCGAGAAGACATGGCTTTGGCTCAGAAAGGCTAGCATTCTATTCTCACTAGCTGCGTGGTCTTGGGTAAGTTACTTCCTAATAGTAGTTAAGATTCGCTATGTATGTATCATGCGCCAGGCATTATTATAAACTCTTATTTGGATTATCTCAATGAGTCTTTCTAACTTGATGAAGGTGTGATATAATTTTCTCCATTTTGCCTATGAGAGAATGGAGGCTCTGAGAGGCTCGGGGATTGCTCAATGTCAGAGATCAAGGGCTGGCTGACAGGACAGCAAGCCCAGCCCTTCCAACGCCAGAGCCCACACTTTTTGAGCATGACAAGTCCACAATAGAAGGGCTTGCATAATAGGTAATATCAATTAGTTTTTATATATTTATAATTGATAATAATACATCAATGATTACTATTGATATGTTAATATCAATAATATGTAATATCAAGTAGTGGTTACCTTATATGGCTATTCCAAGGAGTAAATGAAATGCTACAAATAAATGGCGTCACAGTATCGCATACAAATGTCATGCTGTAATAAATGTCAGCATGTGTGTATATGCCACCTTAAATATTTGTTTTGTGGACATGACTGGTATAATATATACATCACAGGTATGTGAATAAGTAGCTGTGACCTTTTTTGTACTATACAAGTCACTGTCATGATGACAACCTCTAACTTTGCTCCCAGCTCTTAATTCAGACCATGACGCATTTTCCCCCGGCTCTGTCAGCTTTGGTGGAAGTTCCCAGACCACCTTACACAGTGATGACAAATGGTTCCAGAGCTCTTTGACTTCTGTATTAATTAAATGTGAGAAAACATACAGCTCCATGAAAAGACACCTCTGTGGTTTCTTTTGTAATCCTGTGCTTCCACCATACCTTGCATCTGCGTCACTCAAAACAGCCTGCTGCAAAACAGTATCCTATTCATTCAGCGTGGTGAGTCACAGATCAGTTATCCAACCTGCATCTCATATTCCAGAAAGGAGAGATGCACCTTGAGAGGCAGAGGAAGCAAAAGGTGAATCAAGGGGCTTTGCGTAGTCGGTGCAAAGGTCATAAATACATAAGATGCCAAGCTTTGCCCACTTACTGACTCACACAGCAATCATTTATTAAGCCTTTACTCAGGGCTAGGCACTGAAAAAAAACAAAGTCCAGTAAGTCTTGCTTCCTGTCCTGGAGGAGCAGAAGGGAGAGGATTTTCCATCCACTGATTGTTTGCTTTGGGCTGGGCATTGGCTAGGAGATTTTTATTGTTTGTGTTTCGTTTCGTCTTTGTTCTTGTTTTCAGAGAGAGAGAAACATGATTTATTATCATATTTCACTTATTTATGCATTCATTGGTTGATTCTTGTATGTGTCCTGATCAGGAATAAATCTACAACTTTAGCATATGGGGATGACATGCTAACCAACTGAGCTACCCGGCCAGGGATTGGGTTAGGAGTTTCAGTCCTTATGATAATTGTCTTGAGATAGGCATTATAATTCCTATTTTGAAGATAAGAAAATTAAAGTTTAGATTATCTAAGAATTCTGCCTAAGGATCACATAGCTGGGAAATGGAGGAATTGGGACTGTTGGTTCTACCACACTTTATTGTCCCTCTGATTAGAGAAGCTCGTGTCTAATGGGAAGCTGGACTCACGTCATCACTGTCTGGAATGAGACAGTTCCTGGCTATTTAGTCCTCCAGTGTGGGTGGGCCTAGAGGGAGAGCTTTCCTGCAGCGACCTGTGTGATTTGTGTCGAGTTCTCTGCTACCTGTGTGACCTCAACCCATGCATGTCCATCTCTTTCTTCAGTTTAACTGCTGAAGGAAACCTTGAAGGTCTGGATGTGAGAAACCACAGTGAAGGCTGCTACAGGTGCTGAGAACTGGCTCCCTCACACAGCCAGAGGAAGGAGGCTGTGTGGCCCTGGCGCGGCTGGTATATTGTAGGACAGGCCACCCAAACGTTTCTAAAGCACGGGTCTCATCACATCACGCCTCTGCTGGAAAGCCGTCAGTAACTTCCCTGGCAGAGAAAAGAGGCCAAGTCCTTGACCACGTCACCACTTGTCCCCCACAGCTGTAGCCATGCCACACTCCTTGCTTCATTTCAGGACTTTTTGCCTTTGTTCACCTTTTTATTTTTTCTTAGCACTTATGACTGAAGTCAAATGTCTACTATTCCGTGAAACCTCCTCAGATACTGCAGGGTGGAGTAATCACTCCCTTGTCTGCATTCCCATGGCGCTTTGCTGACACTGCTGAAGTAGCACAGAACATTGCCTTCCTTGGATGATACCTGGCCATGGCATAGTTTGAGGAGATCTGGTCCTCTTGGAGTCCTCCAGGAACGCTGGCATAGAGCCTCACGGGGGGTTCAGGAAGGGTTTGTGGATTGACCAGGAACCCGTGCCGCGCACACCGTTGGCTCTAATGTCTGTGCAGTCCCGTGACTGTGTGCCTTCAAAACCTCTTCCTGCCTGGCCCCTGCTTGGCCCCCCCACCCCCCACACAAGATTATAAGGCCTCAATTCCTGCCAACCATTCTTTGCAGATGCTTTTGCAAATCACATTTCCCAGGGTCCTTTCTAGGTTCTGAGGTCACATTCTATGGGCATGAGGAATGCTGGATGCTGGTTCTAGTTCTGCCACTAAGCATTCCTGGGTAATTCACACAATTCCTCTGGGCTTTAAGAGCCTGAGCACCCTCTTACCCTTCCTCCCTCCCTTCCTCTCTTCCTTCCATCTTTCCTTCCATCCTTCCTTCTTTTATCCACATAGTCATGAAAACACACTGTGTTCTCTCCTTGTGCCAGGCAGAGGGAACACAGAGCTGGGTTCAGCCTGGTCCCTGTACTCAGTAAGCTCATATTGGGGCAACAGCAGCACTTTGGGAAGGGCAGTGATGTGAAAGGACATGTTCTTTAGCAAATGTAGCGGGCAGCCTGTGGTGGGGGCTAATGGAAGCCAATTTCCTGAGGGCAGGATGGGAGCAGTGGAGACAAGTCAGAGGAAGTCTGATTTCATCTTGGAATGGCAGGGCGAATTTTCTAACGGTTAGAGGAGCTCCACAATGACATTATAAGGTAGTGACACCCTGTCAACAAACATATCCCAGAAAGGGCTGGCTGTTGCCCTCCTACATGGTGGGGAATGTTTGCCTGCTTTAGGAAGATAGACTAAATAGTTCTGAGGACGGATTTTTAACTCTAAGCTACTGTGATTCTAAAAGTCAAGATCTCTATGCTTCAAATTAGTGGTTTTGAAACCATTTTTTGAAAGCAGCATGATTTTACCTTTAAACAAAGTACCATGGAATCTCAATCAAAAAATAAGTAAAATTGAAGCAATTCTGGTTAACATGCAAGGCTCCGCTCTCCTGAACTCCCCTTCATTTCCTGAGGAAACAGGTCAAAAACACAGCTTTATAAAACTCAGAACTCTGTCTTAATGGTGGTTGAGCAGATCTGTGCTATGAGGTGCTGCTGGTCCCAGCCCCTTCTTTCTCCCCTTCTCATGACCTGTTGCCCCCACATGCAGTTCCTTTCTCCACTCCTAACCCTCTCTGCCCTTGGCCATGAGAGGTTAAGGATGTAACTTGATGCCATGCAACTTGCAGCACATGGCCCTGGCTCCAGGCCTGGACTTTGCCATGCTCTGACGCTGGGCTTCTGCCAGCAACTGACTCCTACTCTCCACCTTGCTGACTCCCAGTCTCACCTGGATTCCCTATCAAGGCACCAGAATACGTCTCCCCTACCCTTTTTGCCCCCTTCCACTCCATCCTCCCCTTCATTTCTGGCCCTGAGGACCTCCACTGTTGGGCAATAACTCACATTATCTGAGCATGCCCTCTGAGCCAGACCCAATGCTCATAGTTGATCCTCACATCAAAGCTGTCAGTCACCCGGTATATATATATGTGCACCTATGTTGTGAATGAAGAACCTAAACCTCCTAGAGGGCGACTGACTTGCTGAGAAGCTGCTGCACTGAGATCACAGCCCTGCCTGGCCCTGGAGCCCACGTTCGTTCTGCACCCTGGGAAACCCAGTCTCTCCCGGGTCCAGGCCCTGCTTTTCTCTTCCTTCTGGTCTTTTCAGGTGCCAGGATCTCTCACTGCTGAAGACCAATGTCCTACATGGTTTTCTGAGCCTCAGCTGCCACTGAATTTTGCTTAGTCTCCCTCTGTTCATGTACTCTCACATTCATTAAGCCCACATTATATACGGGGCATGATTTAGAGTCTTTACATGTATTAACTTATTTAATCCTTTAAACAGATTTAGGAGGTAAGCATACTTCTTATACCCACTTTACAGATGAGAAAACTGAGGCCCAGGAAGGTTGAATAACACAGTCACATAACTATTCAATGGTAGAGCCAGAACAAACCTGGGCATCTAGTTCCAAAGCCTGAACTAATAACTAGACCTTGACTACAGAGTTTTGACTGACTAACTTGTGTCTTTCTCAACAGCAGCTGATATGGTAGGACTCAATAACACAGGTGCTCACTGGGGCTTAGTGACTACCCCTCCCTAGAGGTGTCAAAATGGCAACTACTTTACATAGCTACTTTGACAAAGGACAATTTTTTATTCAAGCTAATAAGTAAATTAGCGATGAGAGCTATGTTTGTGCTTGTTTGTGTGAGTGTATGTGTGTGTAATGGGACGGAGAACAAGGATATCTCTGCTTACATTATTTGGGTTGACAGCTTTTTTATTTCCATCTAACTACATCAAAATATCTTGTTTTGCTTCAGTGAATGATTGAAGTTGTGGGCTGACATATAGATTTCATCTCTTTTTCCAAATTTGGTCGATTTATTGTGGCTGCTTGGAACTGTGAGTTGAGAAGGATTCTGCAGTCACAATTGGTCTCAGTAGGAAAGAGTCATGATCTATTAATAATGTCTGCCATGGGCAAGGGATAAGAAGGTGATGCATGTGAGTTGTTCATCTGATAGCCATGAACTGATTTCCTATCCTGACTCTTCCTTATCTGTTTTATCCTGTCAGTTAAGCGGGGGCAGGTCTATCCTTATCCTAAAGACGTGACCTGAGGTTTGCCAGGGCATCCATCTCTTTCATATCTGGATATCTGTGATATAAAACACAGTTCTGAGTGGGGAGATGTGAATGTGGGGAGAGGGATTTATAACAAAAACGTTGCTTGAATATATTTTGTCTTGGCATTCCTTCATAATTCTAATGGAGTGTATAAGTTTACATTAATAACTGGGAGAATCAGTAGAGATCTCTCTTCAGTTCTTGGGCACATGGCAAGGACAGCATTCTGAATGACCCTGTTCTGCATCCTATTTCGGCGAAGTCGATGGTAGCACAGACAGCAGTTCCACTGTTCTGGATGCAGGATCCTCTCAGGGCTCTTGTACAGGGTCCTGGAAGACTGTCAGATCTGCAGTGTTCTTCCTCAGGTCTTCCCAAAGCTGGTTTTCCCTCATCATTCAGGTTTGAACTCACGTGACCCTACTTCAAAAGGCTCTCCTTTAGCACCCTATTAAACACATCATCTCTATTGTATTGTTCTACCTTCTTTACTTCAGGGTTGCTTCATTGACATCCATTGTTTTTCTTATTGCTCCATTTACTCATTAAGTGTCTGCCCCTCATGTTTGCATTGTAAGCCCCACTGTTTTTTTCTGGTTCACCACTATATCACCTATACCTCTGAGAAATAAAATAAAAACCAAGATTGGTGCTAGATATTCCTTCTAAGGTGCGTGAGAACTGCCATTCAGTGTCTGCCAGGGACTTTGACCATCTGGCCTTCATGAGACATGTTTTCCTTGAAGCAACCTAGTTCTCTGACATTTCTTATAATCCAAACGCATCTTTTGAAGATCTTTTCCGATGGTGCACACCCATATGCCCTTCTAGATGGCCTCCAGCCTGGGTTTCCATCAGATCTGTCAGAGGCTGGGGACATCCGATATCTGGTAGCTTCCATTCTGAGTGAATTATAGCTCTTCAATCACACAAATTTCTTGGACCATGCAGGCAGGAAGAGCTTGTGTGCCCAATTTCTTCCACAGTGACCCTACTGATATACTCCTTTGGTTACATTCCTCCTATATCCCCTCTGAAATCTTCAGTGTGCTCACAGACCAAAGTCCAAGGTCTTTAAACTAAGGCACTCAAAGCTGCTCAGATCTCCCTGTCTCCTATTTTCTTGACTTCTGCGAGGACTGGACCTTGGCTTATTCCCTGAACATTCCTTGCATGCATTCTCTTCCCTTTGCAGTCTTTGCCCAGGCATCTCTCCCTGGGTAATCTTTTGGTCTGCCTAATCTTTGGAATGAATGGCTCTCTTATGGTGTCTGATCCCCCACCCCCTGCACATTTCTGCATTGCTGCACATTGACACATCAGTTTGAAATGCATTTTTACATAGCCTGACCAGGTGGTGGTGCAGTAGATAGAGCATCTGACTGGGATATGGATAACTCAAGTTTGAAATCCCAAGGTTGCTGGCTTGAGCACAGGTTCATCTGTTTTGAGCAAGGCTCACCAGCTTGAGCCCAAGGTCTCTGGCTTGAGTAAGGGGTCACTCACTCTGCTGTAGCCCCTTGGTCAAGGCACATATGAGAAAGCAATCAAGAAACAACTAAGGATCTGCAATGAAGAATTGATGTTTCTTATCTCTCTCCCTTCCTGCCTGTCTGTCCCTATCTGCCCCTCTCTATATCTCTCTGTCTCTGTCATAAATAAGTAAAAAAATAAAGAAATGCACTTTCACATGTTATAAGTCTGTAACATAACATTTTTACCTATTATCTTAAATAATAAGCCTGGGGTGAGTACCCTCTCTATTTTTTTTTGTATTCTTAGTGCACTTAGCAGAGTGTCTAACCCAGATTACAAAGAAATGAGTTTTGTGAATGAGGAAACAAAAGCTCAGGCAGGGGTCCCCAAACTTTTTACACAGGGGGCCAGTTCACTGTCCCTCAGACCTTTGGAGGGCCGCCACATACAGTGCTCCTCTCACTGACCACCAATGAAAGAGGTGCCCCTTCCAGAAGTGCTGCGGGGGCTGGATAAATGGCCTCAGGGGGCTGCATGCAGCACTCGGAACGCCTGGCTCAGAGTATAAGTTTCTCCCTGCCCAAATCTATACAGCTGTTTTCCAGGAGAATTGAGACTTGAACATCAATCTCTTATATTTAAATTAGAGGCCATACACTCAAACGTCCAAAGAGACAAGCAGGTTCCATAAGCACTAAAGCATGTGGTTAACATACACTCTCAAGTACGAAACTGTCTATCTAGGAGAGAAGCCACCAAACAGCTCAGCTGACAGTCATCAGGGGGGCGTGTGCATCCAGCTCTGCCAGACATTCAGGTTCTGTGGAAAATTGAAATCTGATTTCTCTGTGTCATCTCACAAAATTTTTAATGTTGCCAGCCAGTTCTAATTAAAAATACTGTGTGGTCCAAACACATCCCCTCTGTGAGCCAGATGATGTCTCAGCCTACCAGTTGGTGACCTCTGCTTTTCATTTCCATGAGGCTGCCCTGAGTATGGTGCAATGGATCAAGTGACTCAGATTTGCGGAGTAAGAGACACGTTCCAATTGCCTTTGTGGTAGAATTATTTTAAGTCATTGACATTGGGCTGATCTTGGCACCCTTGAGGTGAGCAGGATGAATACCCTTGAGTTTCACACAGATGTTTTGAAGTTGTGTCAACTCCAAATAACAGGTTTGCTGGACATTAAAATTGACCAAGAATTCTAGTGATGGTCTGCAAATGGGTTCTGCTGTGGATAAATATAAATCAATGCAAATTATAAAAGGGTCCTTGTGTGGATTGGCTGGCTGTCAGGAAAGGTAAAATACTGAAGAATTATTGAGGGGTGGAGGGGATCTCTGAATGTCTGGCTCTTTGAAACTGGAAGGCAATTAGCCATGTAACAATTACACTCATGGGGTGGGGTAGCGTTCAGTTTAGAGAATGTAATCAGCTTTGCCTCAATACAGGCACTAGGAGCCAAGCAATGGGAGTTTGGGCCATACTGACTTGAGCATGCCTTTATTATGACAAAATGACCCAGTATTGACGTGGGGGCCCTAGTGCAAGGTATCAACATATTATTAATATGTCATTACATACTCTGTCTAAATACTAGGGATTAAAGTATTGCTGTCCTTTGAAATATAAAGGAAGTGGTATCGTTTGGATTTGCAGTGATTATCTCCAGGCTATCATGACTACATGTAAATTGGAGTTTGGGGAATAAACAGGGTCAGTATAAGATCAGCATGGGTTCACATCTTAATTTCACTCCCTACTAGTCTTAGACCCTTGAGTATGTTGCTGAACCCATTTTCAGCATTAGGTTTATGATCATTGAGGCAGGGATGATAACATGTTCCTCTCAGGTTGACTGGGAGATGACTTTGTCAATGTGCTTCGCACAGTGCCTAGTGCAAACTGGATGCTGAAAGCAGTTCATTTCGCGTCCCTTCTCAATTTCCACAGCGCTTTATTGGAGTCGCTCTCAGGACTTGATTGGCTTTCTTTCTGAATTTTATAGTCTCTCTGTTCATATATTTTCCCCTGGCAGGCAATGAATTATTTTGGACTCGATTCATCTTTGCATGTTCCACAGGGCCTGCCCATAGTAGGCACCTGATCACTATTGTTGCACCGATGGGTACATAGCTTAAGGCACAGGGGTTGTGGAAGTCTCGGTCCATTGCACCAGTCAGCATCTTCCCCATCAGTCACTGTGCCCTGAATTGCTCTGTAGCACCAGCCCATCTGCCTCACGATGAGCAGATGACCCTGCTGGTCCTGGTGCATGTGTGCCTGCCTAAATCATCAACTGCTCTAAGTATGGACTAGTGGCTATTGAGCATGGAAGGAGGAGCTCTAATTTCTGAGACTGAGGGTGGAGGTAAATCCGAGGAAATATCCTTCAGTAGATGACTTTTGAGATGGGTCATTGAAGATCAGAGCGATGTTTCCAGGTAGAAAATGAGGGAGAGTATTTTAGGCAAAAGAAAGCCTGTGCAAAGTTATGGAAGTGTGAAAACAGAATGTGCAGCTAAAGAAGGAAGAGAACTTGAATCTGTTGAACACCTACTATGTGCAGGAGCTTTGTCTCTGTTATTGCATTTCATTATCTCACATGTCTTGCTAGGGAAGCCTTATTCTTCCTATTTTAAAGGGAGGGCAAAATATTAGTGACTAAGTTTAGTAATTTGTTCAGACCATACAGTGTGAAAGTGACAGGGCTGAATTTTGAGCTCAGGTCTACCTACTGCTAATATTCTCGTGCTCAGGGTGTATGGTGAGGGGCAGGGAGCAGCAGGCTGAAGGACTGGGATTCACAGCAATTCCCTAACATAGTACTGTCAACATCAACCCTGAAGGTGAGCAGAGTCTGCTTCTTTGAAACTGTATTCTCTTTCGGTTTTGAAAATTTCCCCTGAGTTTGAAAAGTGATTCTCAAATCTCCAGAAAGAAGTGGGATCAGGCATGTGAGGAAAGAGATCTATCTTTCTTGTTTCCTTTAACAAGTTGTAGCCAAAACGCTTGAGCTATTTTCATAGTTGGATCTCAGACAACTTGCTGAGATCCGTATTATCTGACTTAGGGTGTTTTTATGCAAAGCCTTTTTATTTTATCAGGTGCATTTCACTCCACCAGAGCCCAGGTTGATCTCCTTGGCGATGCCTCAGGAAATCGGGTTGGCAGTTTGCAGAAGAACTGGAGACAGGCGTTTCCACGGGCGGTATTAGTCCAGGTGCATGAGGGCTCCTGATAGAGTGTCTCTAGGGACTAATTTGGGAGGCCTTCTTCTATCGGATATAATTATCTTTTAGATTCTGTGGACCTCTGGGTTCTGATGGCAGGCTGAGCTGTCACACCATCATTTTCTTAAGTTAAGTGTAATCTTCAGTGTGACTTTATTAAACTGGATGTAGATAGGTCTTCCAATAAGAGCAGGTACATGCATGGGTACTCAGTAAACCCTACAAAGTTAACAAAGGGGCCACTCTGTTTAGGAGCTTAGACTCTGAGGTCAGACAACCTGCTTACAATATTTTTCTCTCCCCTTACTAGTTGTGTGATAATGGGTGAGCATTTTAATTACTGTACCCCTCAGTCTCCTTAACTAAAATGCAGACATAAGAATACCTTTCTTTTAGGTTTGTTGGGAGATTTATATAAAATGAATTTGTAAAGTTCTAAATATATTCCTGGAGTATACGTTCCCCACTTCTGAATTCTTGATTGGGAAAATAGTTAAATAAGTTAAGTGATAAATAATTAAAGTGCTATTTTTAGTCTAAAAGAGAGATATTACATTTTGTGTAATAGATATCAAAATTTACACCTTTTATGATTAATAAAGGAAACCCCAAAGAAATTTTAAAATTGCAACTGTTGTCTTCAGTTAAGTCTTCAGGTCTCTAAAGGAAGACAGTTTTGTCTATTATCGAGATTTGGTGAAAAAACTCAAGTCAGCTCTGATCCAGTCTTCCAACCATTGAAGGAAAAGTCTAATTTCTGGTTTTTAATGCTATGTACACATTTAGAAGTCCTTTTCCAGATGGAGTGTCAAAATTGTCTCTGTGAATAGTTAAATAATCACTTCACTGAATGACAGGATTAGAGAGCCCAAAGGGAGCTTTTACTATGACAGGTATATTTCACTTTATCTGCCACTTGCCCTACTGGGCCCAGAAAAGTTCTGGAAATTGGTTTGCTATTTGGTAGGAGATCCAGAGACCAGCATTTCCATAGGGGATGATAGTTCAGGTGCAAGGTGGCTCCTGGTAGAACTTCTTTAGGGGCTAATGGTAGATCTAGAGACAATAGAGCCTGTAACATTCTTGGTAAAAATCTTGGACTTCCTATAAGATTTAGGAATGGGATTTTGAGCCAATTTCATATTGATGGTAAGGGTAGGAGACCAACAGGTGACCTCCTAGTCACATAAGTGTTTAATAGAATAGCTAAATATGGGGGGTCCTGGGGCTAATGTCTGAGTTCACACTTTGGCAAGTCACTGAGCCTCTCTGGACCTCATTCTTCTCTGTCAAGCAGGGCTGGTATTAGTAGTTACCTTCTTGGGCTGTGGTGAGGATGCAAGATGAGACCATGTGAAGCTCTCAGTGTAGAGTTTGGTCCATGGCCAGCACTCAGCAGATGGTAATGTTGATCGCCCAGCACTGCTACTGCCACAACTCAACTTAACCACAACGTATGGCTGATCGTGCTCTCCCACATCTGAAACACACTTTCTCTATTCCTCCTTTATGATCTGAGTTGCTTGCTCCTTTGAATTAGCAGAGTTTGTTGTCTTTGTCATGTCCCTTCTAAACCCTTGAGCACTGTGATTTCAACCTATTTATTGCTATGCTTTTCTAGCACTCAGCACCGGCTGAGTCTTGCTTCAGATCCCCTTTAAACCCCTTTTGCTATCTACCTCCTCCACCCCCAACCAAAGAACCCTTTGTAGTGATGCTTTCTTTCTGTGGTCACCAGTTTTTCCCTAATTTAGTTGAACTCTACAGACCTCAGATCTGATGCTGATACACTTGATTATATTGCAATCATCTGAATTCAGGCAAAATACATTTTAAAGCATGAGTGAGGAATTGACTGAGCATTATGTTATAATGGGGTTGGTGGGTTTATTTGTATCTGAGCTATTCAGTCTTGATGCCTGGACACTTTTACAGAGATCATAAACATGGCCTGCCCATGAATGGGGTATTATAGCCACCTTTTGTGAGCAGCATGAACCACAAGACAAGGACCAGATCTAAGCTCTGGCCATTCCATCAGAGTCAGGCCTCAGAAGTGCCGGCTCTTTTATGTTGAAGATTTCCTGGGATAGCACATTGCCAGAACATTTTCACAGTCCCCTCTTTATTGTTAAGAGTGAGCAGTGTGTGTCTTGTGGGGTGAGAAGCAAGACCCTTACTCTCTTTTCTGGCCAGAGGTCTTTCTTTTCTTCTTCCTGGGGCCTGGTGAGGACAGGAAGGTTTTAATCCTGTGTTTGCTGTTTTAAGCCCTCACTTAGAGGACAAAGAACCTGTACCTCAACCCCTCTCTGGAACTAGAAAGTCCATCTCTGATGAGACAGATGCATTTAGTACTCAGTGATGCATTGGATGACCTGTGATACTGTGGAAAGAACATGGATTTTAGGAATAGCAGATAAAAATTTGAATTCCTGCACTGCCATGAACTAGTTTAGGCAAGTCACATCTTTTACGTTAAAATTGCCTTACTTTCAAAATAGAGAAGATACCATCTACCTCCCAGGATTGAAAGAATTTAATGAAATAACACATTAAAAGCTCCCAGCAGTGTTTGCTTGGCACATTCTGAGCTCTAAACAAGAGTTACTCTTTTTTGTTTCTCTTGCTCATTTGTGGAAAGGATATATTAATGTTGAGATTGGATTGGATGCTAGGGTAACTGAATTCTGGTGTGGGCTCAGCCATTAACTCCTTAGGTACAGCCAGAAAAATAATAACTTACCTTTCCAGATATCAATTTGTGTGTGTGTGTGTGTGTGTGTGTGTGTGTGTGTGTGTGTGTGTGTGTGACAGAGACAGAAAGAGACAGAGGGAGGGACAGATGAAAGGGAGAGAGATGAGAAGCATCAATTCTTCATTGTAGCTCCTTAATTGTTCATTAATTGCTTTCTCATATTTGCCTTGATGGGGGGGGCTACAACAGACCGAGTGACCCCTTGCTCAAGCCAGTGACCTAGGGCTCAAGCTGGTGAGCCTTGCTCAAACCAGATGAGCCCACGCTCAAACCACTGACCTCAGGGTTTCGAATATGGGTCTTCTGAGTCCCAGTCCGATGCTCTATCCACTGTGCCACCGCCTGGTCAGGCTCATCTTTAAAACAGATATTAGGAATTTGTTCTAGAGTGTCTCTAAGGTCCATTCCAGTTTTAGTATTCTAGATGTAACATAGACTTTCTTTAAGAACAAACTAGCAGTCTGCTAAGAAAGCTTAAGATTACACATCTCCCTCAGGCCATAGATATTTGCCTTTCCCCTGTTAACCCAAGCAGATTTCAGGGGTCCAAGTCAGTCACCCCTCCACTGCCAATAATGAACAAATCCAACTCAACTCAGAAATCTGCTGCCTCACTATTGTCACAGTTTAAAGAAAATTTCAAAATAATAAAACTGAGTCTTCTGTTCAATGCAGAACAGAATTTTGGTTATACCCAATTTCTAGAACAGACTCTTCTATTACTCCCTAGTTATCATGATCTCCATCCCTCCAATCGGCGAGGTGCTGCACCCTCTTGCTTTGGACATTCCCTTTACACACTGTGTATACCAAGAATGGTAAAACATGAACTCAGGATTTGTTTTCTGGAGCCCATACAAAATGGCCACTTGGATTATTTGTTGACTCTGGTGGACAAGTACATATAAGGAGAGTGCTTTTTAAAGATTATTATAATAGTACTTATAACTAAGATTATTATTTTTTAATGTTTGGGAACCAAACAGAGCTATTTTATACATGCTCTCTGTTCTTATTTTTCATTAACACTACCCTGGAACGTAAGGTATTAAATATGCTTATTAGCAGTTGGAATCAATGAGAAGTCAGTAGAGAATCCACTTATAAGGGGCACTGTTAGAATCCACCGCAGAGGACAGCCTTCCAGTCCTTGTCAGCGTGGCTTTTCCCGCTTCCTCCATAAAGAGTAGTATGTGACAAGCCTGCTGGGGCAGGAAATAGTTTTGTGCTAATGAGTTTGTGCTTCACTGACGCTTTCCCATTAAAATCATGTTAACTGTGCCCCCCTGTTAATCATCCCAAAATCAGTTTATTAATTAACTCACTTTGGGAAATCGCAATTTAGTCAGAGCTCTCCAGCTCATTAGCATGTTACCAGGACAGAGAAAATAGATGTCATTGAAATTCCTCCTTACATGTTTAGCTCATCAGGGCAAGGAGTCTTCTTCAATCTTGTTAGTTTGTTCATTCAGTCATTCATTCTATAAAGGATTATTGAAAGGGTCCTATGTGCCTGACTCTACACTTGGTCTGCCTCGAGAACATCAGAAGGTTGAGGGAGTGCCACTTGTGAATGGAAACAAATCACAAGGTGGGAAGGAACACAGGGACTGTTTCGGGCCCAGCAATCTTGATACTATCCCCTAACTAGACATTGCCTTAGGGGCAGGCATTGCCTTTCAAAGTCACGTCCAATTCAACTGTCACTGGCTAAATGCAGGCAGCTCTGAGATTATCCAGCCCAATCTCCATTTTTATAATAATATTATTGACAAAAAGACCTAACATTAATTAAATGA
This sequence comes from Saccopteryx bilineata, assembly GCF_036850765.1. Classification (NCBI taxonomy): domain Eukaryota; kingdom Metazoa; phylum Chordata; class Mammalia; order Chiroptera; family Emballonuridae; genus Saccopteryx; species Saccopteryx bilineata. Next base: position 341,193,918 of record NC_089490.1, on the reverse strand, counting down.
TTACGGTGTGCCAAGCTCTGTCCTAAACACCTTAATTTCTAATAACTCAGTTAATAACAAAGATTTAATAACTCATTTAATTAATAATAACAAATGAGTTAGTATCATTTAATCTTCAAAACGATCATCTAAGGTTGGTACTAATAGTATCCTTGATTATAAATGGAAAACTGAGGCAGGCTGCACAGATTTCAGACAGGCAGTTTGGCTCCCAAATCGGATGAAAGTGAAAACCAGGATAGGAAGTAACTTGTCCTGGGCGTCATAGAGAACAGTGAGAACAGAACGGAGGCCTCCTCAATGTCCAAATCTACACTGTTCCCGTTGTGCCTGCTATCTGCTTCCAGAAGCTCCTACCTATAGATCAGTCCACTTTCTCCTGAAGGTTCTTCCTAAAATATAATACAGATTCCATGTCTCCTGGGGGTAGAGTCCAGGCCTCAATTTGACTCTTGTCCCTCGTGTTTGGCACATAATATGCACACAGTTGATATTCATGGATTGGTTATATGAACCTGTAAATATTTAGGAGTTATCTGTTTGGTAATACAAAGATGTCATCTTATAGAAGATGTAAGTTTCTAGCTGTGTGATTTTGGGTAAATATGAATCCTTTCTAAGCCTCAGTTTTCTCATCTGAAAAATAAATCTGAAAGGAACTTCCCAGGGCATTGTGAGGTTAAATGAAATGATATTGAAAGTGTCCTGTGACTAGTAACTCACTATGACAATGTCAGCAGAAGTCACCCTCCTTATTAACCTTGCCATTTGAGTGTCAGGGTGGTCTTTGCTGAGTGGCTCGAGGGCAGCTGGGGGCCAGTCAGCCTGAAAGGAGATGTTGGCTTTCCTTCTGTTCAACAGTCACTCAAGGGACAATGCTGGCATTGGTGAACTTGCCTGCCAATTCCACGATTTCCCTGGACGCCTTTGCCCACAGAAGATATAGCCATCAGCTGGCTATCCACAGCTCATTCTGGCACGCCAGCCAGAGGGGAAACATGCTGAGCCCTCCACCTTGCTCTTTGGAACCTTCTTGCTTGAACTCTGGGCTCCGTCTGGTCTTTATCGCTAATGCTGCTCTCTGGGCAAGGAAGGTCTGTGCATGCGAGGAGGTTATGCATGCCTATCAGCCTAAGGAGGTGGTATATATCATGGTGGGTGAGACACGAAAGCTTGATTGTCGACTTGGGAGGAAAACTAAGATTCTAAAAGTAATTTTTGGGATAAGAGACAGAGATATATGAAGATAAATAAATAACACATAAAATGGGATTGTCTTACTTTATTAATTATTTCCTGGCAGAGCCTGGGGACATTTCCTCAGAGGGAGGTGGGGAGGGACTGAGCCTTTGCTGCAACAGACATCATCTGAAGTTAAGGGGTTGGAAGGTGGTCCAAGTGGTAGACAGAAGTTCAGGTCTTTTGGATTCTACAGCGGTAACTTTCAAACTTTTTCTTGTGACATAAGTTCTCCTATGAGCAACATTCTACATGAAATACTGATGTGTAAAACAATGTAGAGAGAGAATGAGAGAAGCCATGCTCAACTCTTTTTTTTTTCCAGAAACAACAAAAACAGACGCCTCTTTGCAATATGAATGACCACGAGCTTCATTATTTTTTTTTGTATTATTATTTTTTGGGGGGTATTTTTCTGAAGTGAGAAGTGGGGAGGCAGAGAGACAGGCTCTTGCATGAGCCCAACTGGGATCCACCGGCCTGCCCACTAGGAGACGATGCTGTGCACATCTGGGATGTTGCTTCGTTGCAACCAGAGCCATTCTCGCACCTGAGGTGGAGGCCATGGAGCCATCCCCAGCGCCCAGGGCAATTTTGCTCCAATGGAGCCTAGGCTGCAGGAGTGGAAGTGAGAGAGAGAAAGGAGAGGGGGAAGGGTGGATAAGCATATAGGCACTTCTCCTGTGTACCCTAGCTAGGAATTGAACCTGGGACTTTCACATGCTGGGCCAACGCTCTACCATTGAGCTAATCAGCCAGGGCACAAGCTTCATTTTTAGTGGAGACTCTTGGACTTTACCTCCTGCAAAGGCCCACACAGCAGGATGCCTGATGGTGCTCCAGTTTGAAAAGCTATGAAGTAGAAGGACTGGATAAGAACCATTGCTTTTCTCTCAGACTTTTCCAGGTACTTTCAGGGAACTCAGCCACCATTTATTGGGACGCCTCTCAGCTTTGTCAAGGAGATGTAGAGTCATCACTAGAAAGGTGAGCTGTTTGACCTCCATTTGAGAACTACTAAGTATTAGGGAGAACTGCTTAAGTGATAATATTTTCAGTGAGCCTGAGAGATTATTTGCTCCAATCCTCCTCCCTCTTCTTATGATGAAATTGAGGCCCAGACAGGAGAGGTAGGTTTGAGTGCATGCTGCTAACCTAGCTCTAGTCAGGCCCAGAGCTAAGTTAGGTGATGATGACATGATGACAATAGTGGCATTTTATTGAGCAGATGCAATTTCATAGATGGTGCAGGACACCTTGACAACCTGAGCTTATTTGATCCTCACATTTACTCTGTGAAGAAGTATGGTAAAGATGTGGCTATGTGCTCCTCATATCATTGCCTCTTCCTGGACACAAGGAAGACATTTTCCATTCCAACTGGCAGTTATGTTGGAACTCTTACAACTAAGTTGTAGCCAATAGGATGTGCGTCCACACTGTACTTCTTCCAAGCTTGGCCGTAAAAGGCCCTGTTTAATCCCCAATTATTTTGTTCCCTGCCATACAACCTTGGAGGTCATATGTTCCAGATGGGTGGCTATAAGATAGAGAAAGATGTGGCCAGCCAGTGATACATAGTGTAATGAGCCACTAACATTTGGGGGATATTTGTTACTGCAGCAAAGCCTGACCTATTCTGACCAGTGCAGATAGGTTCTTTTATGATCTCATATTTGCATATTATAAAGTTAAGACCTAATGAGATAGACTAGCCAATAAAGAGGCAGATCCAGGGGTCAAGGCCATCTTGGTCTGATCTCAGAGCTTATACTCTTTCTATCATACTATGACCATGAGATAGATGGAAAGAATGGTGGGTAGGAAAAAATAGCAAAGATCCACAAGATATGAACCTACGTGTGTCACTTTATGCAGGCTTCTTTAGCACTCTGGGTACTGTTTGCTGACCTATGAAAGAGAGAAACAAACATTTCCCATTCTCTTTAGATCTTGCTCAAGAAGATGAGAGGTTGTGAGGAAAATAGCATTGCACTGGGAGTCATGAGGTCTGGGTCTTACTTCCTATCATTTACCTGTAGGTCTTTGGGCCCCTATGGGCCTCTTTCCCTAAGCGTTTCTTCTTTATAATCTGTAATAGCAGGGGATTGGACGAGATAATTGATGAAGTATTTTTGGCTATACAATGAACTTGACCTATTTGGCAGGGTCCTAGTGAGGGTCAAATAAGAGGTTACAAGAGTTTGTAAATTGTAAGTACCATGCAATTGTACTTAAAGGAGGGAGCACCACTGTGAGATTTCTTCAGGAAGCTGCAGAACTTCTAATCTGGTGCCTTGTTATTGGGAACAAATGCTTCCTTCTGGACTGTGTCAAAGACACATGTTTTAGAGGCTGCCACTATGGAGCTGGCTGGCAACAATCTGAGCGAGGACTGGGTCACACTGATTCTCTCAGCCATGGGAAAATAGGCTGTGGCATAGGTTGATCATAATTCAAGAGAAACTGTCAACCTCTGGACTCCTTCCTCTGCTTAAACACTGTCTTTCAGCCTGGCCTTTCCTGCTACCCCAGCTAATGTATCTCCCTCAGCATCCCCCCAGCCTACTTTATTTTCTTCCTCGCATTCAGTGGCCACGACCTGCCAACAGTGTCCTGTTCCCCTGCTACAATGTGACCTTCACAGGAGCAAACACTTGTCTGACTTGTTCATGGCAGCAACCCCACTTCAAGCAGAGTGTCTAGCACCCAATAAATATTTGTCGAATGCTTTAAAGGGACCACTGGTTCACCTTACAAGAGGTTATTCTTCACTCCTTCTGTGAAATACATCCAGAGAGAGAATTTTCAGAAGAGCAGAACTTGAAGCTACTTTCAGGATCAGGTACTGCAAGCACTTCGCTTGTCAGAGATGAACTTGGGATTCTAGAGAGAGAGGTAGAACTTATAGAAGAGGGAAAATCCGCAATTGCCACAGCTTAGACTTGACATTTGAAGGCCCTTTTGAAGTTGAAATCAGGCCACTGTGACTATGATCCCAAAATTGGGTATGTTCTGTGCTGTGGATGGAGAGGACCAAATTGCTGGCGGCAACTGCACAACTTGGTCCGTTGTTTTCACTGAAAAAATTTTTTTTTTTTTTGCATTTTTTCTGAAGCTGGAAACAGGGAGAGACAGTCAGACAGACTCCCGCATGTGCCCGACCGGGATCCACCCTGCACGCCCACCAGGGGCAACACTCTGCCCACCAGGGGGCGATGCTCTGCCCATCCTGGGCGTCGCCATGTTGCGACCAGAGCCACTCTAGCACCTGAGGCAGAGGCCACAGAGCCATCCCCAGTGCCCGGGCCATCTTTGCTCCAATGGAGCCTTGGCTGCGGGAGGGGAAGAGAGAGACAGAGAGGAAGGCGTGGCGGAGGGTTGGAGAAGCAAATGGGTGCTTCTCCTGTGTGCCCTGGCTGGGAATCGAACCCGGGTCCTCCGCATGCTAGGCCGACACTCTACCGCTGAGCCAACCAGCCAGGGCCTTCACTGAAATTTTGATGCACCAGACTCAGTCTCTGCAGGCAGAGAAATGACTAATTCACATTCTGTGGCCCCGGCATCCAGCAGGGAACCATTCTTAATGGTCAGTCAGTGTTGAAGAAGAGCACGGAGCTGATAACTTTCCTTCATCAGCTCTGGGTCTCCCTTCTCTGCTTCCCAAATTTTCATCATCTGTGGCCAATCTTATTCTCCACCACCTCCACTTACCATATACATAATCATCTGAAACTTCCTCTTCTTCCCCATTTCTCCCAGTACTGTTAATAATTCATATTTCATACCCATTTCCTCTGTAACACTGCTGTTTCTACTTAGAATTTCTTTCTTCTCTCTTTTTTTAGGTATTTGGTTTTTTGAGGACAGAAACTCTATCTATCACATTATTCTCCATGCCTCACACAGTGTCTGGAACTGAATAATGATAATAATAATGATGATGATGATAATAATAATAGCTATAATTTATTGAGGACTCACTCAACATCAGATACTGTGTGGAGCATTTTACATGATTCATTTCATTTACAGCCATGAGTGGTGAATTACCATTCCCATTTTACAGATGGTAAATTATTAATTAACTAGAACTCTGAACTCAAAAGTCATAATAATTACCCAACGAAATATTAAGTGAACTGAATTAGAGGGGATGGAAAAGGATGAGGCAAATTGAACTCTTCCTTCTTTTCTTTATGTCTATGTGTATGTGTGTTTTCTTTTTGTTCTTTCCCCTTGAGAATCAAGAAAATAAAAACCATTTCCTAGAGTCTGTGGGCATGCATGTGTATGATAAAGAACCACCTCCAGACAAGGCACCATGATACCCACCAGACCTTTGGGCACTGACGACATGAGGGCATTCTGCGAGGCTCCCACTTCTTTTCCAGGAGAAATTTGTGACTCAGCAGTATTCGCTCCCCCCCTTAGGCACAGGTGGCACATGGACTCCCAACCCCAACCTCTGCAGCAATTAGAAAAACCCACTTGAGTTTCCAAATTAGTATGCAATTATGATTTTGGCAAGTGCTCCAAGGAAACCCCCAAAACAGCTTAATTGAGTGGCACTTTCCCATGGGCCCATCCCCAGACAAACAGGACGAAACACTTCAGATGTGCTCTGGCCCTAGACATCACAGGGGAGAGTGTTGCCTCAGGGGGCAAAGGGTGCTAACATTTGCAGAATAGTGATAGAAATTCAACCAGACAAGTATTTGCTATTTGAGCTGCCTAAGCTTCAGGGAAAAAATCGCACCATTAAGGACTCACAATGGAGAGGAGAAGATAGGGGGAATAAAAACAGCTCTACAATTAAAATAAAATGTCATAAATCTTCCCAAGCGGGATTGGTTAGAACCTATTCAAAGGCTGGGGGCCCAGTTTGTGTGCGAGAAGGTAGAGAAAGCTGCACCCAGCATCGGGACACCAGTCCTTGTACTTGAGCGAGGCAGCATCAAGGGCAGAGTCAAGACCCAGAGATGAGAGGATCTGAAGGCAGCCTCCGGCTCAGTCCACACAAGCAACATTATCATGAGTCTCTGCCCCCCACTGTATACAATAATAACCTCTGGGTGCATGAAAGATTTAAATAAGTGAAGAAAGCAGGTTATTTGTATAACCTTAGGCACTACAGGACCTTCCTAAATGAGATAGTAAATTTAGATGCTTAAAAGGAACAGATAAATATATTTGAATATATAAGCATTTAAAATTTGTGCATGTCGAGATACCAAAAGCAAAGGCCAAAACCCCAAACAAAATGAAATAAGTGATAGTCTGGAAAAATACTTGCAGCGCATATGAAATAAGGTTATAGAGGCCTAGGTTAATGTGTCTGTATAAAAGTGCTTCTACAAGTTCACAGGAGAAAGTCAAGCAACTTAATCTAAAAAATAGTCAAAGATTTTACATAGGCAATTCACGGAAGAGAATGTCTAAATGGCCAATAAGCAAGTGAAACGTGCTCAACCTGAGCAGTAGCAAGGGGAATGGAAATTAAAACGACACTTTGTGCTCTCTAGATTGGCGAACACTGTACATGGCAAAAATATGTACTTACAGGGGAGACGCAGGGAACGAGTGGTCTCAAACACTGCTGGTGCGTGATTAAGTGAGGTTTTAGGAAAACTACCTGACAATATCTTTTAAAATTAATATTATGCATACCATTTAATTCCAGATTTGGAAATTCATTCTCCACTTACAAATATGAGTATGTAAGGATTTATAACAATTAAAAAAATTTTTTTTACAGCAAACAACACAAAGCATCAACAACAACAAAAAAACCTGGAGGCTCTGGCTGGTTGGCTCAGTGGTAGAGCATCTACCAGCATGTGGATGTTCCAGGTTCAATTCCTGATCAGGGCACACAGAAGAAGAGACCATCTGCTTTGCCATCCCTTCCCCCTTCCCCTCCCCCTTCTCTCTCTCTCTCTTCTTCTCTCTCTCTCTGTCTCTTCCTTTCCCACAGCCATGGCTCAATTGGTTTGAGAGCATCAGCCCCAAGCACATCATCCCCGAGTGCTGAGGATGGCTCTGTGGAGAACTCTGCCTTAGACACTAAAAATAGCTCAGTGGAGAGCATGGCCCCAGATGGGCAGACATTGGCCCCAGAGGGGGTCACCAGCTGGATCCCATCATGGCGCATGTGGGAGTCTGTCTCTCTACCTCCCTTCCTCTCACTTGGAAAAGAAGAAGAAGAAAAAGAAACTTGGAAACAGTCTGAATGGCTGTGAATGTGGGAATAGTGAATAAATGGCAGCACGTTCACACTATAGAATGCTGTGTGGTTATGATGTTAGATGAGTTAGTTTTATATCTTTATAAATTTTGACCTGGAGCACTTTTACAAGTTACTGCTAAATGAGAAAAACAAATGTAATACATCTATACCATAATTCTGAGGGCAAAAACAATGCTATTTGTGCATATTTGTATATTTTTATGGGCATGAAGAAAAGTGTTGAAAAGGGAGTGGAGTGGGGGGATAAATATTAGATTTTTACTTATTCATTTTTAGTTAGAATGCACATATGTATATATTGCTTTTATAATTAAAAGAAAACCAAAATAATAGAGTTACAAAAAGAGAGAACCACTGAAAACCAATGAATAAATTATATATGGGTGGGCAAAAGTAGGTTTACAGCTGTGAGTACACAAAACACAGAGTTTATTCCAGTATTATTATTTGTTATTGTGCTTTTTATTTGTATTACAACTGTAAACCTACTTTTGCCCATCCCTGTAATTGTGAACTGACCAAGGGAATGGGCCAGCTACTGTAGAAAGGATATTGGCAGAGGTTATTTAATGCCTGCTTCTTAGGCTCTGTGGATATTAGGAAAAGCGAAGTGGCCCATCTTTGGCACTGAACAAGTGACAGATGCTGTTGCTGTTTAAGGGGCAAGGTGGTGTGCAGGGGAGGAGGTGCTCTGGGGAGTCAGCATACTGGGATTGGAATCCAGGCGTGGACCCTTACTAACTGATGACCATAGAGATCCTAAAGGAGACTTGTTTCCTCATCTATAATTGAAGCTATGACTGTAAGGATCTTGTAAAGTTCAGAGATAAGGCCTGGAATAAAGACGATCCTTAACATATAGAAGCTGTTACTGTTTTTTTCATCATCCTTTTCATAGGAGGTAAAGTCATGGTATAACAGTTTTTGTAACATATGAGAAACAGTCTAAGAAATGAATTGTCAGTTTTCTAAGTGGCAGAGAGACCCTGCTTAGTGAACATGGTATACTCTAGTTGCTCTTGGCTTCCTGGAACTGGAGGTGGGGAAGGGAGATCGAAGACAGGAAATGAGAAGACCAAAGAAGAGAGTAAGGATATTAGCTTCCTTTTGATCATTCTAATCCCCTACTCTTTTTTGTAACTAAACTTCTATTTGAGCATTTCTGTCTTGTAAAAATTACTTTGCAGCCTGACCAGGCAGGGTCACAGTGGATAGAGCGTCGGACTGGGATGCTGAAGACCCAGGTTTGAAACCCGTAGGTCGCCAGCTGTGCGTGGGCTTATCTGGTTTGAGCAAGGCTCACCAGCTTGAGCCCAAGGTTGCTGGCTTGAGCAAGGGGTCAGTTGGTCTGTTGTAGCGCCCCGGTCAAGGCACATATGAGAAAGCAATCAATGAACAACTAAGGTGCTGCAACGAAGAATTGATGCTTCTCTCATCTCTCTCCCTTCCTGTCTGTCTGTCCCTATCTGCCCCTCTCTCTGTCTCTCTCTGTCTCTGTCACACACATAAAAAATTACTTTGCATATCTGTGGAACTATGTGGGACAAGCAGAAGATAGGGACCTGGGTGCTTAGTGGTTGTTACTGAGCAAGGGGTTTTAAGAGCATCAGATTCCTATCTGTAAATTGTCTGATAATTCCTCCATCTTGATTAAATAAGCATGAGTGGATACTGAACTTGACACAGTAAATATGAAGGTTTTTTTTTCCCTTGGCTGCTAGCAAGGGTCCTATAGCATTCATCTCTGATCTTTGTCCACCATGAGACCTGGCCTAAATAAAGTACTTCCATAGTGATTCATAAGTAAATGAATGAACAAGTGAACAAATGAACTAATGTATGCTTGTGAGAACAATGTCAAAATGGACCATCCCAGATACCACACGCTGTGGACTGTATTGTGTGGTCTCAGAAAGTACAGTACTTAAGGGATCTTTCTCCCTGCCATCAGAGACATGATAAATGATAACTTATTTTATGGCCAGCAGTAATTAGACAAGGAGGGCCATTACAATCTCTCCTCTTTCAGCAGTGTGGTAACATTTATGGGGCTCAGAGGGCAGCCATTTCCTACTGCCCTGCATCTGGGCTGATTCCTATTCATGGGCCTTAGGGACCCAGCGCTGGGGGACAGGGCCAGTGCAGCACTGGCTATCACAGCCTACCTCAGCAGGTGCTGAGTCCACCAGGGGACTTGAGCAGGGGTCTGGGGCCCCAGAGAAATGGGTAGGATTAATTAGCTGTGTAAGCATTGATCCTCCCATCCTCTCTGGTTCTCAGGTCTCTCTTCTATACAATGGGATGTTGAAGGTAAATAACCTTTCAGGCTCTCTCCACTTTTGAAATTCTATGTCTCAATTGACCTTTTTGAAGCACTAGCTTGATTTTAGATTCAAAAATACCCACATGAGAGTGCTAGTGTGGGTTTTCTGGCAGTCCTTTCTGCAGCCCTGAGATGCTGAGGGATGCTGCCCTTACTAATACATTCAGCTAGTGGTTAAAATAGCACATAGCAGAGTATCTCTAAAAGGGACCACACGGTGTCTTCTAGTCTAGAGCTTATGCTTTGATGTCCTGCTGGCCAAGTTTGTTCTGTAAAGTGTTTTGTTGGGCTGTCATCATCCTTAAATGTTTTAAAAATCCTTTATTATGTTAATATATCCTAATCTACCATTTCTTATTGCCAATTTGCTCCTCAAGGCATTTGAGTTTATAATGGGTGAAAATCAGGCTTTCATTTTATACACGACTCTTTGACTCAGAAGGAGGCAATGTGACTTGTCGAAGGCCCCTCATTTTGGATTCCAACAAGACCTTCTGACTTTCAACCAAACTCCTTTCTCCATTGCAATCTAGGCATATGGCTCAAGTACATGTTCAACAGAGACCAGGGACGGGCAGGTCTTTGACTAAGCTTGCCTTATGGGGGTATCTGATAGTGGAGTCCTTCTTGAATAGATTTGAATGGGAAGAATAGAGAATTAGGACAAAAGACTCATCTCAGGTGGTACTGGCCTCAGCTTCCTCATCTATATTAATTTGGACAATCCCACTCAGCCCCTTATCTTGAAGAATTTGGTGGACTCTAAGTGAAAAGAATGCCTAGAGGTGCTCAGGATATGGGGACCCTTTTCCTTTGAACTGCCTGAAGATAGCTGAGGGGGGTGGACTGAGCTTTACCTTCCCAACTTCCCAAATTGTAATAATCACACACATCCTTGCCTTCAGGGCCACATGAAGGAGGGGAAGGTGAGGGATTTGCATGGAAATGCGCATGAGCAATTTGAGCTCTCTGCGGAGAGGAGTGCCAAGGCACAAGCCCTCTGGACAACCTCTATACCCACCCTCCCTCCTTGGGGCACCCATGCTGGATGGAGACAGCCTCTTGCTAGGATGGACCATGGGCTTGACCCAATTTCCCTGTGTTTGCATAATTCAAAAGAACATTTACTTTAACAATCCTTCCCTCTCCGGGCGGAGATGCATTTTCCTTTCCTGAAAACAGCCAGTGCAGATGCATCATCGTTCTGACAACACGTTCTCTCACCCAACAGATTGGAGCAATCATTTAAAAGCTCGGAGTGAAAGCTTGAGCTTCTGATTGATCCGATAATACTGTCTCGTTCCCGTTTTAAGCTACCTGTTCTTTAAATTGCATATAAAAATACGGTCCATGCAATATTAATACACTAATGAATAATACACTAACAATTTGAAGCATGCCAACCCACCCAAGGATTTTTCATCTCCTGCATGTTTCATCAGAGACACTTGGTATATACTGAATAATCGTTAGAATGATGAAAGTGATAATAACAATGAAATAAATACAGAGCCGTTTCACTGTGGTGGGGAAAACATGAAAGGTAATTCTCAATTATAAGTGAGAAATGGATGCTTGTGATCCTGGGACGGGCCCCTGCTTTTGATGTATCACAGCAGAGGGCGGCCGCAGCTGGGTGTGAGTGTATGTATAACACAGCCTCCTCTGTCTAGCACTGCCAGAGAAGGTGATGTTGCACACAAATAGAAGTTTCTGATATTAGAGGTAAAGTGATTTGAGGGAAAGGACAAAGACTTTGGAGAGAGCTGCCCTGAATTTGAATGCTGGCCCAACCACCCAATTGTCCCATGAGCTGTTTCAGCCTTCCATTCGCTATCTGGGAGGTAGGATAATGACGACCCCACAGGATTGTGGCGAAGAGTAAGTCAGGTCATGTATATGAGAATGCCTGGACCAGGCACTGGCACCTGGGAGGTGTTCAGCAAAGAGTTTCCTCCCTCAAAGCACGGAGAACAGCACCTGCACAGGCTCCATTTGCGTTAGTTCCCTTTCCTTACACCTGAAGCTTAAACTGTGAGGTTGAACTCTCCAGAGGCTTCTTTGTCTTATCTGTGGTTTTGAGAGTACTTCGCAGATGACTGGAGTTTGGGGATCTCTGATCTCCAAACAGAAGGATGTTTTGGTTCATCTGCATCCAAATATTGTTTTAAAAGTATGGAAAATATGCCCAATTGTCTACCAAGAGGTTATCTACAAACATTTATAGAGCAGTTACCTATTTAGAAGACTCTGCAAGCATTTGTAAGCTTTCTTTTAACCACGAAGTAGATTTTTAAAAAATTCATTATTTTGGGAAAAGCATTTTAAATGTGATTCATTTAGTGAAAAGTTACAGATTTTTTTTTAAAAAATGAAAAACAAATGCATTTATGCATTCATTTATAGATCCTATAGTGAGTGTTGATAGTGGACTAGTCACCATGCCATAAACACTGAGGTATAAAGACATAATACAAGGATGACAGACCCACATACTGTTGACTTGGTAAGCACGATTAAAATTGCTAAAAGAGAGGACAAGATTCACTTGTAATGACAGGTCCATTCTGACACTGTGATGAGGGACTCCTTGAAGGATGTGCTATTTAAGGTAAAGAAGGTAGAGAAGTACATTCCAGGCATATGATATAGTGTTAGAATTGAGAAAAGTACATGGCTCACCAAAAATTTTGGAGAATGGTAAGTGTTGCAGGTTGGTGACAGGGTAGAACACACGATGTGCTGTGTCCATGTAAGTGTATGAAGGTGTGGGTTGGGTATGATTCTAATACTAGTTTCCTATTAGTCACTGACTGCTTAATGTGTTCGAATGTGCTTCACATAGCACTGATCCATGTCCTACTTGGTCATTATAACAACCTTGTAGGCTATGCACGATTGTCCCCATTTTCCCTTTGAAGAAACTGAGATTCAGAGAGGTAATAACTAGACAATGCCATACTTGAAATTCTATTTCATCTTTCTGGTTCAAAGGCTGTGTTTGAGCTCTACTGAGTTCCAAGGCATTGTATTAGAGAGGATACAGAAGAGAATAAAACAAGATCCCGCTCTCAATAAACTAGTTGTGAAGGCGAGACTTCACAACTAGTTTTAAGATTTAGTTTTAAGATGTTTTAATATTTTAGTCAAGATATGATCAATCCCAACCTGGAAGCAGGTGAGCTGCCAAGTTCATGGCTAGGGTGCAGTTGAACAGAGGAGGAATTTTTTGAATTAGATCTTGAAATATGCATGGGACTTTGACAAGCCAAGAAGAGGAAAGGACATAGCATTCAAAGGGAACTAAAGAGTCTGGAGAGGACATGCCTAATTCTGGGTAGGGGACCAGTATTCTTTCTTCCGGAGCCAGTATTCAGACAAAATAAAGAGGAAGGTGGTGTGCCTACAAAACAGGAGAAGGAGTTCTAAACTTGACTCCAGGACATTTTGTTCCACTTCTTTTTTTTTTTTTTTTTTTTTTTTTTTGACTAAATGTGACACCTTAGTTAGGCAAGGCTTTTGAGCTTCTTTATTTAATTCTTTTTTTCCCCATCTGTCAAGAATGATCCAAGGAACTGTCATGAGGTTAAGTCTGGTACTAAGAAAAAAGCAGCAAGAAGTCACTGGTAGCTAAAGCACTCTGTCAATCTCGGGAACTATATTGTAATGAACAACAGGAACATGGCCCAGAACAGTAGGTCACCACGGCAGGGGAAGAGAGAATGAACTTGACTCTCACCTATCTATCAGTACCACTTCTCTATCAGGCAACAGACATCAGGGTTTCCACCTAGACCGGCCCTGAAATGGAGCTCACAACCCCTTCAACTGTCACTGTTTAAGCTGTTAGCGGCCTAGTGGGACTTTTGAGCCACGTGCTGTTAATAGACGAAACAAATTAAGAAGGGGATATGCCATCATTTGTGCAGGTAATGCCATTTTGTCTCCTTGGGTCTCTGGTTCCCCACTGAGAAAGTAGATGTTCCCTAATAATGTCTTCTGACACCATGTTCCATGACAATGGAAAATTACTATTCATCCAGGTTCTCCTATATACAATCAACATTTCTCAAAATGTTGTTTGATGGGATGCTAATATATATCCAGCAAGAGTCAAAATAAAACAAAAACCAAAAACAGACAAAAAAATCAAGAGGGATTCTATGGGCAAATTTGGTTAAACAAAATTAGACAGGGTTATTTACTAAAAGCCTTGAGTGGGTTGAAATGCACTGAGAAAATTCTGGAGGATAAGATTTGGAGAACTTTTCCAAATGTATTTGTCCACATTTTTTTTTTCTTTCAGAGCCAGTATTCAGAGAATCATACTTGGAAAAATGTTACATGAGCTTTGGCATAATAAGTTCAAACCCTTGTCAATTCCTTCTGAGCATCAGGACCAAGAGTGATGCAGTGAACTGAGTGTCTAGGATGCAGGGGTACTCATGCTTTAAGTCCAGGTCTGTCTGTCTGTGCATGATGTTACCCTAGGCAAATTATTACTTCTCCTTCCCAATAATTAAAACAAATTGGATAAAATAATCTCTGAGATCTCTTTTGGTTCTAATATTTTATGTCTACCTAATTTTCTAAAGCTTATACATTCATTCTTTCACTCACTCAGCAAATATGTGTAGAGAATAGGCTGTGTGCCTGTGACAGGAGAAAATGATGGAAAAACATATCCAATACCTGCCCTGGAGAAAGTCTCCAGCCAGTGGGAGAGAGAGGTACAGGGATTGGCAGTAAGAGGTCATGTGGTCAGTGCTTGAGTCCAAGTGTGGCTCAGAAATGGCATCTCACCAGCCAGGGGGAGGGGATGTTGGAAAATGCCTTATAGAGGCAATGCCACTTGAAGGATGACTAGGCATTAACTGGTGGTAAAAGGAGCTGTGCATGGAAGGACATTATGGATAGAGGCATGGAGAGAGGGACAAGTGAACGCAATACTTTCTGGGAACCACAACAATAGCAACAGCAACAAGGACAGTGACAGCAGGTATGATATTTTGAGTGAATATTAATGAATGCTTTGTATTCATTAATCTAAATTTCCTACAACTCTATAAAGAAGATATTATTCTGATTTTATGGTTGAGGCAATAACAGGCAATTCATTATGCTTTGTGGGGATTTCCTCTGAATACAGTTAACTTTGAGCAAATCCCAACTGATCTATCCACTTCATCTATTACTTGTCACTCTCAGTCCAAGATTGATTTTTCCTTCTATAAATTTCTTACTGCCTCTTACCAACTCTAGTGAGAACATGTCACACAAACTTCTTTCAATATTAGCTTAGGCAAAACATTAGGATGCAGAAGAATCAGGATGCATTTTCAAACCAAAAATGAGCAATTTGCATGTTTTTCTTTTCAAGCAATAACTCTTCCCTCTGTTGGGATGGGTCATTGGGATTAGGCTTAATTAATTCAGTTGTTCTCCCTGAATGAAAGACTTGAACATTTATATTAATGCATTCATTCATCCACTGTTTATTGGAAACCTATTCCATGGCAGACGCAGAATAAGACACTCTGGGGATAACCTCAGATCCACCATGATTCAGTGCAGGTGGTACCTCTTCCAGGAAGACTTTCTGGATCTACTCTCTCACCCTTTACCCTACAAAAAGCTAGGCCAAGTAACTTTCTCTATGCTCCCAATCTGCACTGGACCTTGCTTGATTATAATACTGCACAACTCTGTTTATTTATTTGTAATATTTGGCTTAGTGTCTAGAATATAAAGTCTATGAGGGCAGGGATGGTGTGTGTTATGTTAACTGCTACGTTTCCAATGTCTAGCACACTGGCTGTCTGCATAGTAAGTGTTCAACAGTACCTATTGATTGAATGGACAGACTTTCTGTTCTTTGAATACTGAGACTATGGCTATCATTTTAAAAATCCCAAGTGCTTACCAAAATGCCTGGAAATGATAGAGACTCCTTAGATATTTGTTAAATGAAATGAATGGATGAAAGATGAGAATCATGCCCTCTATCCCAGGGAGCTTATATCTAGCAAGGGGGACAGTTACTTGCAGGCAGCATCCATCCTTTCTGTTGAACAAGAGGATCCCATCCTTCCCTACTTGTGGACCATGTTGTTTGGATGTACTTCCAAACCTGGCTAAAAGGGCAGAGAGCTCATTCTAGAAATCAATTCAGGGGTGGGAAGCTAAGCTAATTCTTGTCAGGGAGAAAATATGAGCCCTAGGTCTTAGAAATGAGGGTGCTAGGAGGAACCCTGGCTTCCACTGCTGTTAGGTATAAAGATTTGAAACTTGGAGCTTCTGCAACCAACTGGCTACTATGAAGAAATCTGGCTGAGGATGGAGCCAGCCCACAGCAAGGAGAGTCAAAAGATTGCCCTAACCCAAGCTTATGGCCAGTATAATTTCCTTTATGCTGACAATGGTGTGAGTCAATTATTAGATATTTATAAGAGAGAGTTCCAACTGAATAAAGCATGGGGCCCTGACATTAAAATGGTAGAGGGTTCTAGAGAAAATACTGAGAGACTTCAGAAGAGCATTCAGGAAACAGGTGGACATGTTCTAATCAGGACATCAATGCAGGTAATTGCTTTGACCTAAAGCTCAAGTTAAATACATTTCCTCTTTTTCTATGTTCTTGCATTGAACTTTGGTCACTTCTGTACTGCATTATGGTTATTTTTGCCATGTAAGATGCAGCCTACATAGCTTTTAGAAAGAGAAGTCTAGATTCAAATGGATGATTACAGACATCTTAATGTCTCTGAGCCTCAGGGTCTTCCCTGGTACAATGGGAGTTCCAGCTGCAGAGTGTTCAGTGTTGTGAAGGGCAGTAAGTAAACTACAGCTAGGGGACTGGATCTCTGGTTTGGTCAGGACAGTCCTGCTCTATGCCAATTATTCAGACATAATTAGTAATAGTGCCCCTTTAACTCCAAAATGTCTTGGTTTGATGAAAAGTTATATGACTCCCTGCTTTCACATTTAAAAGTTCCCAGCGACATATCAGACACATAGTAGGTACTCAAGACATGTTTGCAGAATCAGAAGCTTAAAATTTTTTTTTCTCGGCCCTTTGCTCTGTGTATGTGAGCATTTGTATCTCTACTAAATTTTACAGATTCATAGTTAATAACAAACTATGCAGAAGCTCAAAACAAAACAAAACACCATGATGATGAAACCACCACTTTCATCCCCCCACTGTTGCTTCAAGCGCTGTGATGATGGCTCGAATGCCATTGGCAGAGCTTCCAGGAGGAAGCAGAGGTCCAGCTGATCTGTTTTATCTCCATTCCAGTGTCCACAGGGGCCTGCCAGTCATGGGTGTGGGGGCAGTTGGACTGTGGGTGACTTTCATTTTTACATTTGCGCCGATGCTAAGGCAGGTGGTGTGTTCTTGATTTCCTTTGGGGGAAGAACCAGAGTCTGGAAATGGACCCCTCTTTGTCTGGCTTTGCCCTATTTAGTGAGAATCTGCTGGGGGGTGAGTGCCCCGGCTGGCCCTTTATGTTGCCTGCAGTGGAATCAGGGTCCCCTTGCAAGTGTTTCGGGGGTAACAGGTAACGGAATTTTGCTTTGGTAGACACATGTCCCTCTCCTGCAGTGCAGGGAACACCTGAACTGTGCACCTGGGGACTCAACTCAGCTGGCTCTGGCTGGACACCTCCCGGGGGTGTATCAGGAAACACAAAGACGGGGCATTTGATCTTGTTGTTTGGGTCTGAACACTTGGTCCTTGTTGTTTGCACTTTGTTTTATTGTTCTATTATTTTTATATTTTAAAATAAAGTTTGTACATATTTAAGGTAAACAACATAATGATTTGATATACATGATGAAATGATTAATATAGTCAAGCTAATATACACTATCTAGCTCATCTCATAGTTGTCTTTTTTTTTAAAGATTTTATTTATTCATTTTAGAAAGGGTGGAGAGAGAGAGAGAGAGAAAGAGAGAAGGAGCTGGAAGTATCAACTCCCATATGTGCCTCGACCAGGCAAGTCCAGTGTTTTGAACCAGCCACCTCAGCATTTCCGGGTGGACGCTTTATCCACTGCGCCACCACTGGTCAGGCTGTCTTTTTTTTTTTAATTTGTGGTGAGGGCAACTGAAATGAACTCTTTTAGCATAATTCCAATATTCGGTACAGTATTATTAAACTATAGTCATTCTGCTGTACAGTAGATTTCTAGACTTATTCAAGATGGAGCTGCAACTTTGTACACTTTGGTCAACATTTCCCTCCTTGCCCACTCTCCATCCCTGGTTCCCATCGTTCAGCCTCTGCTCCTACGCATTCACTTTTAAGGCACCACTTATAAGAGAGGTCATGCAGGTATTTTCTTTCTGTGTCTGGCTTATATCACTTAGCATAATTCCCTCTGGGTTCATCCACATTGCTGCAAATGTTAGAATCTCCTTTTTTTTTTTTTTTTTTTTTTGTATTTTTCTGAAGCTGGAAATGGGGATAGACAGTCAGACAGACTCCCACATGCGCCCCACTGGGATCCACCCGGCACGCCCACCAGGGGGCGACGCTCTGCCCACCAGGGGGAGATGCTCTGCCCCTCCCGGGCGTCGCTGTGTTGCGACCAGAGCCACTCTAGCGCCTGGGGCAGAGGCCAAGGAGCCATCCCCAGCGCCCGGGCCATCTTTGCTCCAATGGAGCCTTGGCTGTGGGAGGGGAAGAGAGAGACAGAGAGGAAGGAGGGGGGGAGGTGTGGAGAAGCAGATGGGCGCTTCTCCTGTGTGCCCTGGCCGGGAATCAAACCAGGGACTTCTGCACGCCAGGCCGACCGGCCAGGGCCAGAATCTCTTTTGAAGCTGAATAATATTCCATTGTGTGTGTGTGTGTGTGTGTGTGTGTGTGTACCAAAACTGCTTTATCCATTCATCTGTGGATGGGCACTTGGGTTGTTTTCATATCTTGGCTATTGTGAATAATGCTACCGTGAACATGGGAGCACAGATATCTCTCTGAAGTATTGACTTCCTTTCCTTTGGGCGTCTATTCAGAAGGAGGATTGCTGGACTATACGCTAGTTTTACTCTTAGTGTTTTGAGGAACCTCCATAATGGCCGTACCAATTTACATTCCCACCCACAGTGTACAAGGGTTTCCCTTCCTCCACATCCTTGCTAATATTGATCTACTTGATAATAGTCATCTCCTAAGATGTGGGATGGGATATCTCACTATAGTTTTGAGTTGCATTTCCCTGATGATTAGCAATGTTGAGCAGCTTTTCATGTACCAGCCGGCCACTTGTATGTATTTCTTTGGAAAAAATGTCTGTTGAGGTCCTTTGCTCATTTTTGAGTTTTTGCTATTGGGTTGTATGAATTCCTTTGATATTAACCCCTTATCAGATATATGACTTGCAAATATTTTGTCCCAATTCCTAGGTTGCCTTTTCATTTTGCTGGCTGTTTCCTTCGTTGCACAGGTGCTTTTAGTTTGATGCAGTCTCACTTATTTATTTTTGCTTTTGTTGCCTGAACTGTTGGTGTCATATCCAAAAATTCATTACCAAGGCCACTATCAAGAAGTTTTTTCCCTGTTATCTTCTTGGAAGTTTAAGGTCTCAGGTCTTATGTTTAAGTCTTTAATCCATTTTGAGTTTATTTTTATGTATGGTATAAGATAAGGGTCCAATTTCATTCTTTTGCATGTACATATCTAGCTTTCCTAACACCGTTTATTGAAGAGACCATTCATTCTGCATTGTGTATTCTTGGCACATGCAGTGTGTAGATGGCTTGGAATTGTTAGATTGGGAATGCAATAAGGAAGAAATCTCTGACAGGCATTATACATTACTTATGAATTAAGTTTAAAAAAAACCCAAATCTATTAGTTTCCTTTTAAAAAAAAATCTAGTTCATAATGAATATTACTGGTGATAAGATCAACATGAATAGAACTGCTTGCCATCAAAACTAATTTATCCACGGGCTAGATTAGGCGCTTCTTCTTGGCAGACCTCTGAAACTCGATGCTTATCTCTACCCTCGCCAGTGGTCACATTATTTTCTAGTATCTGAGCTTACGTGTTTTTCTTGCCAACAAGATCAGAACTGGCTGAGAGCAAAAGCCCTCGTTTCTGTGCCCGTGTCAGGCAGCAGTCCAGTCCAGTGTTTGTCCAGACATCTGGGCCTTGTCTCACCTAGGGCGGTGAGACAGCATATCCGTCAGAACCTTCTCCTCAGCTTAGAACTTGCTTTGTGTAGGGAGGAAATAATTAATACAGAGCCTCATAAGCCACTGGAAGGATCTCCATCGGATCACATTTTGAATGAATTGGGAGCCCTTGGTAAGTCTTGGGCAGAGGTGTGACCTGATGTGGCTTAGGCTCTAAAGGGTCACAGTCCGGAAGCTAGGCTGAGCATAGACTGTGGGGGGGGGGGTTGGAAGGGCAGATGGTCTGCCAGGCTATGCCGGTCACTTAGGTAAATGGTGGCTTGAACCAGTGTAAGAGTGGTAGAAAGGTGAGGAACGTTCAGAAAGTTTCCGTAATTTGAATGCCAGGCTGACAGGGTTGACTGGTAGAGAGAACGTGAAATGAGAGAGAGAAAGGAGTCAAGGGTGACCGTGTCTTTGGCTGGAGTAACAGTGGGTTGGAGTTGCATTTGCTGAGTTGGGGAAGAGTGAGGGTGTGGGAGCACACTTGGAATAATGTCCTCTCTCGGGTGGGAGAGGAATTCTGTCACTGGGCTTGTTTCCAGCCTCCAGTAGCTCCACATTCCTGCTGCCACTCTGGAGGCCCCAGCTTCTGCCTCCTGCCTCCTTCAGCATTGCTCTACATGCTGCCCTTTCTCTGGGATGTCCTCGTGTCTGTCAGACGCAGTGGGAAGGAAAATCAGGTTCTACCCAATTAGCTCATCTTAAGTGGATTTCACTGTGCCTTTAATTAAAACTGTTATAATCTTGAAGGGTATTTTGATACATGGTACTTGATACAGAGTAATTAGACTATTGTGGGCATGCACATAAATACCTTTGGGCTGAGGTTTTAAGCTGGGCTCTGCTGCTGTGGGTTCGTATGAGCTACCTGCCAATAATTTCAAAGCCTGTAATATTTACACACTCCATAGTTTGCAGCTTTCTCAGCCCCATGGCTGGTGGATCAACTGCAAGGTCACTGGTTATGCTTCTCCCTGGCTTAGGGAAAGAATTCCTGGTCCTATCAGTCTCCTGTTCAAACAATGGGCTCCTCACTGAGTACGGAGTGAGGTGAAAACTCCTTGAGCACGCGTTCTGGAGCATACACAGTTCAGTCGCCCACCCTGCTTCCAGGGTACACTCAGTCTACAAAGCTTTATTGCATGGGATGCCTATATCTCCTCTGCCTCCGAGCGTTTGCTTCAGTATTTCATTCTACTTTGGAAGTCTTTGGTGTTACGCTGTGTGTCTGCCAGAATAGGTCAAATTGGGCTGCAGTGACAAACGGCCCCAGTATCTCGGTGACTTGACTACACCTTTCTCACTCCCCAGACGGCCATTGTTGGTCAGCCACAGCCCAGCTCCACTGCCAGCTACCGGGGCAGAAAGGAAGAGAGAGCATGGTGACCCACACACTGGGTCTCATTCCACTCAGGAGCAGCACACTCACATCCACGAACACTTCCCCAGCCGAATAAGTCCTGCGTCCAGGTCTGCCATCAGCGAGGTGGGAAAGGAGCATCCTCTCGCAGGCAGACAGAGTGAATCTTTGTGATCTAGAGTTGGAATTGCACTAAGGATCTTTCTAAGATGACCCCTTACTTTTATTTCCAAAGCAGTGGTCACACTGCACTTTCCACGAGAGTTTTGTTTTTTAAGCTTGTGCTTCCCTCCTTGAATAGACAGTGGGCAGCTATCTCATTGTCTCCTGTCACCTCTCACCTGCACCACCCCGTAAGAGTGCTTTGCTCCTTAGACACTCAAAACATGTTTTATGAATTAAATGTTGCATTGTCAACAGTGCACCATTTAGGAGGCAGCGATTATGAACTTCAGAAAGCTAGAACTGCTCCCCTTAGAATGATACATGGCTCTCTCTTCAGTAATAACTTCATCATATTCAACCATAGTGCCGGCATTGGGGTGTTGGCATGATTATTATCCCCTTTATACTTGTGAGAATACTGAGGCCAGAGAGACACTAGCAAGCTCCCTGTCCCAGTGAACTAAATTACTTCCAGGTTAGCTCTATCTACATTTGAGTTTAAAATTATGTCTAAAAATGATTACTATTTCATGGCCAAAGGGATAAGCCCAAGTCTTCCGTGTTACAGGATAGTGATGTCGTTTATGCCTTCTGATTTTCAGGGAGTAGGGGTGGGGGAGAGTCACCAGATTCAGAGAGACTCACTCATGTTGTAAATTCCTCTATGGTATGGTTGTGTTAGGGAGAGCCAGGGAGTGAAAATGGATCACTCGCAGTGGGATTGGCCAGAAGAGAGAAAATAGGAAGAGAAGACAAGAATGAAAGGGATGAAAATATTAGTGGAGATATATGTTTTAAAAAGTAAATTTTAAAAACAGTCATTATTTGAATTCATTATTTAGGGCTGTTAATTGCCAATACATGTGCTAAGAATTGGAGATACAGAAATGGAACAGCGCTAGGCCGTGCCCTTGAAGAAGCCTTCAGCTTGGAAGAGGGGATGACTCTGGGGGCAAGATGGAGTAATGCCCACCCTGCAGGGGCACAGGCTGAATACTTCGGGAGCACAGGGGACTGAGGAGGGGAAGGCAAAAGGCGCTGAGCCCAGCAGTATTGCTCTAGTTCAGGCAGCTTATTAACCAGGTTGTCAATAATGTCATGGTAAATGTTTCCAATGTTTTTTTAAAAGCCTCCAAGCATTTTATTGCATTTGACCCTTCATCTAATAAAGCTATCTGCCTACGTCAAGTGGTGTCAGCATACCAGTTAACACAAGTGCCCGAGTGAGTCCATTCCAAAGCCCATGGGGATGCGGGGAGGGGGCTCCTTCATGGAAGGCAGTCCCTGAACTCTTCATGTCTAATTCAACTCATACCCCAGGGCTACCTGAGCTGTGTCCTGGCTCCACACTGGACACCAACAAGCTCTTCCTACTGGGAGTCCAAAGAGCATTGTCCAGGAGTGTGAGCCAGCCAGCATATGTGGGTTCACATCCTGGCTCCACAAATGAGCCTGAAATCCATGGTGAGCATCAACTTTCTCATCTTTACAATGAGACTTATGAGCACCTGCCCTGCTGACTTCCCATGGTTACTGTGAACGACTTAGCAATTCTCTACCACCAGCCCTGCCACCACCAGCAATCCCTAAAGGTTACTGAGAGCTTTGCTGGTGTCAGCCACCAGGCCAGGCACTTCCTGTGCAGGATCCCACTGAATCCTCATAATGCCCTGGGAGTAACAGTGTCTTTACTTCCATTGTATAGAAGAAGTAACTGTTGCTTAGTTACCTCCAGTCACCTGCCCAGTAGCATACAGCTATTCACTGGCCAAGGCGGTACTTGAGCCTAGATTAATCATGCTGCCAAGGTAAACCCTTTATGATCACACTTCACTCACAAAGTTGTGGTGCCTAAGCCAGGCTAAAAGGACTACTAAGAAAGGGTACACAACAGACCATGCACATGCACACATGTACACACACACACACACACACACACACTAATGCACACACTCCCAGTCTCCATCCAGCACATTCTGATTCCATGCATCTAGGGTGGAGTCTAGCAACATGTATTTTTTTAAGCAAATTGTTTGGATAATTTTGATGAAGCTTGTTCTTAGAACAACTTTTGGGACCTCAATTTGACTTAAAGCACGTCCTGTTTAACTCTTCTCTACACTTGAGTCTGGTCCTCATCCTCAGACTCTTCAGTCTCGTTTGAGGGTCATCCACCCGCTGATGCTGCTCACCTTTGTGCTGGACGTCGGCGATGCAGGCTGGAGGGAGCCTCAGTCCCCAGTGGGAGGCACTCACGGCTGGAACCACAGGAAGCCTTCCCCATGTTCTCGACCTACTTCCTGCTTCCATGCATTAGTTCTAGAACATATTCAGGAGGCCTGGAGGATGAGTCTCTCATTGGCCTCCTGTTTTTCCTTGGCTTCTTTTTCCTTTGGACAAAATACCTCTGAAGGAGAGGCTGGAGGAAAAAGTGGTTTGTAAGGGTAGGTTAGACCTCTAGGGGTTCACTGTCTCTCTTGAACAACCCCCCCCCAGCAGTTAGCTTGACACAATGCTGTGGTTGCTCTACATACCTTCCTGCTGCATCCCAGCAGCTCCTTGAAATAAACATCAGCAGCCACAACGGGACCTATCCAGTGCCCACCCTCCACGGCCAGGAAGGGATTTGGAGCCTTGGAGATGGGAAAGTTCCCCGGGAAGTCATGGGTGGGTTTTGGAGGGGCCCATGAACCCTAAAAACATACCCATATGCCTTATATTCATTGCATGTGGGTGGTTGGGAAGTCCATGACTGTCACTGGATTTGGAAAGCATTTGTGACTCTCAAAAGCTTAAGAGTTACTGCTATACACCCCCTCAAAGGGGGTGAAAACCTGTCCTCAGAGGAGAACAATCATTAGGCCTCATATGTTCTCTCAATTTCTTACTAAGGAGACTTATCTCATTTGATCTTTGCCACCGTGCTGTGGAGTAGTTATTATATCCACTTAATGATTTTGAAACTGAGGTCTTGAAGCTAAAAGAGACTGGCCCAAGTCCCACAGCTATCAGATAGTGAAGGCAGGGCCCACAATGAGGTTCCCTGACTCCCCACCCAGAGCTCAGGCCATTACACCACTCAAGTGTGGCCCTGGCCAAAGATCAAAGCTCCCTTAACATGGAAGAAACCATTCATTCCACTAGAAGAAATGAAAAGTTTCTTTCACAGGAAAAGCCAGGGAAGCCACCAGTTTAAATTAGTAATGTGAATTCAATACCATTTTGGAGTACCTACCATACGTCAAGCACTCATGTGTATTATTTCATTAAATTTACTGAGTGCCCTGCAAGTCCAGTCTTTCTGTTCTGTAGACGAGGAAGATGACTCTCTGAGAGGCTGGATTAAACTGCCAGGCTTCCACTGCTGGAGGGTCAGGATTTGAACCCAGGTCTAGGGAAGTCTTCACAGTTTTGCCTCTTTCTACAATTTCCTCTCACCCTGGTGATTTATAGGACCTGTGTAGGAAGTTGCTGGCTACTGGCTAAGGCAGAGAGTCGAGGGAAGGGTGGGCCACTAAATCTCTCTGAACCTCCATTTTATCATCTGTGAAATGGGAGTAAATCACATTTTGAACAATGACTTGTGGATAGTGAGTGAGATGATGCATTTAAGTGGCTGGCATGTGCACTTTAGGCCCCCCTGCATTTAGCTGTTACTATCTGATTGGCAGGAGAGGCACATGCTGCAAACATTGGGGCAATCTCCTCCCCAGGTCTCTGCCATCTGCAATGACTTTGTGGCCTCCTGTGAGGCGGAACCAGCTCTATTAGAGAGTTTCTCTTTTTCATCCTGCTGGGAGATTTGGGAAGTTAAAAACCATTTTTCAAAATATGTTTTGACATTTAATTATACACATCCTCCTCTTTAGTTATAACTCCCCTTGTCATGTCTGCAGCAAACAGGGGTTTTGATGTACTAAAGCACAGCTCCTGCCCCTCGATTATCAGGTTTCTGCCTTTAACAATTAGTAGTCTGAACATCGAAGTCCAAACACGCAGGTCATTTAATTATTTCTCCTTCTTCTTCCCTTCACCACGAAGAACCAGCAAATGACACATTGGTTTATCTAAGATTTTTAAAAAATGTGACTTCAGACTGCATACTGGAACCAGTGACCCTTCTCTCAGACCACATTCAATTAATATGCAAATGAATGAGACCTTTTGGGTCAGCATTGAAGTTCAGAATAAAGGAGTTGGGGAGGAGATGTGGGAGGGGGAGGAATTAACAAACACTTAGAGGAGTAGTTCAGACAGAGTATACAGGCTTTGCAATCAGATCAACCAGGATTTAAACCCTGTTTCTACCATTTACTTGCTTTGTTACTACGGTCATGAGATTTCCCCTATTGGAGCCTTAGTTTCATCAACCTTAAAATGGGGATAATCTCTGCCCTTCTCTGACTTCAAAGGTATTATAGCATTTGCCACATGGCTAGGTGCACCCCATAGGAGAGCTGGAACTAAAGGCTGTCTTTTTCTTTTATGAGTTATCATTTTGCTCTTGTGCAGATGTTGCAAACTCAAGGCTTACAGGTGTCTGGTAGGTATTGCAAAAGAGTCAAGTGGGTCAGGGCACCATAAGGACAATAGGGAGTGGTGGGGACTGTGACAAACCAGAGAATGTAATCCCCATAGGGACAAAAGGTGGCAGCAATTACCCAGCTTCAATGGTGCAGACCTGGGTTATCACAACTTCTCATTTTTTTTAAAGAAAAGCATGAAATCTGAATTTTATATACTATCTTCCAACATTGTACCTAAACAAAACACATCTGCAGGTACGATGTAGCTGGTGAGCATCCATCCAGTGTGCCCCTTGGCCCAGAAATTTGCTGGGGCCCAGAAATTTGTCTCACTTTTGCTTGGAGTAAGTGCACCTTGCAGGCAGACTCTTTCTGCACCATCTTCAATTTTCTCTTTAGTTCCAGAGCCCCTCGCCCCCATTCCTCTCTTCTCCGACCACAGATAGAAAAGTAACAAATCATGTTATTTTATCATACAGAGCAAGGTAGCTCCCACTGGTCATCTAAAAGCAAGCTCTGGAAACTGTGTTTGTCCATCTTAAAAGGTCTGCTAGCAAGCTTTCCCAAACACCAGAGCTGTGTTCTGTGAGATGAGACCATAGGTGGGAGGAGAGAGAGGAGGGGGGAGATCTCTGGGGGATGGGGGGACCTCTGGAGAGCAGCCTAGGACAGAGATTCCACTTCTAGCTCCACCACTACATTATTGTGTAGAAACATCACTGGAGAGGCTTGTGTCTTAGTATTTTCAGTTTCATGACAGAAATAATAACACATACTTCCCTTCCTCCTTGAAACTTTAGGAGAGTAAAATGACAAAATCTAGTGGAAATTCAACAACATCTTCTGAGTGCATGCTCCAGTCCCTATGCAAGAAACTGGAGATACTGACATAAATGCAACCATCCTTGTTTTCAAAGAATTTAGGGTCTAGTGGGCATACACACATAAGAACAACTGTTTGTTATATAATACAGTGACCGAAACACAAGAGGAATGGACCAGGGCAGCAGGAAGGAGGAGGAAGGAGATTCCAAGTCATCTTGAGGTTCAAATAGTCAGAACATATTACAGGTATAGGAAAAAGAATTTTTAAGGAAAAAGAATTTTTATTAGTTGATAAGAGAAAATGGTCAATACATTCTGACAAACAGCAGTGATGGAGAAAGATATTAGAATTTCATTTGGTATGTTAATTGTTTATTAATTTATTCAATGCACTTACTGAGTTCCTGTGCTAAGAACATAAATCTCACTGTCTCACTTTAATCACGATTGCTGGATCAATCTGTTGACGCCACTCAGTGACCTGGAATTCATATCAGCCACTGAGTATTGGTTGAAAGTGAGCAAGGAAACAAATGAGCACAGGTTTGATGAAGTTCAAAACCTTAGAACTGACTTCTCAAAGTCTTCAGAAAGATAAATCTTCTGTGATTCTAATAATTTGGGTCTACTGCCTTCAAAAGCTCTGTGTTTAGAAAAAACTAGGGACATACAGAACTCTTGAGTTCTTTGTCTTTAAGAAGAGTGCTCTTCTTCCAAGGCCAGTTGATTATCTAGTTAATATACTTCTGCCCGGAAAGGACTTAGGAGGCAGAGCACAGGGTGGCGTGGAAAGCAGGAGCCCGTATCAGTAGCCTTTCTTCCCTGGCTTCCTCTGTTCAGTCTTGCCTCAGTGGTGGAAGGAATGTCAGTGTTCATTTTGGCCCAGGTCACAAGCATTGTGCTTTAAGACGATGGGGTGTGTCTCTCTGTGCTCTGGAGCCAGGCAAGGCTCCCCGGAAAGGGCAGCGGAACTGATACAGAGCAGGGAAGGGCAGGGTGGGGACTGAGGACTGAGGAGGAGTATGGGAGGTGAGAACGAGCAGTAATTCACTGTGAGATTGTGGGCACCTAGGATCTCCTTTGTACAAATCTTCCAAGCATGCTGGGTATAGCAACATGGCTCTCATTTTGACCACAAAGTAAAACCTTCATCCATCCATCTACCCACCCACTCACTCATTCCTCCCTTTCCTACTGACCCATCCACTCTTTCATTTAACTAAACATCATTGACAGGCTCACTTCTAGCCACTGGGTATACAGAGATGAATAAGGAGAAACAGGCAGGTAAATTTAGGATACAATATACCTAAAGCAGTAGAGAGAGACTGAGAAAAGCCAGAGGAGGAAACAACAAACTTGGTCAGGGGGAGTCAGAGAAGTCTCCCCAGAATAAGTGCCAGTTGGGCTGGGACTGGAAAATCAATGAGACTGTCAGCACAGGCGATGTTTGTGACTTACACTAGGGTGTGTAAGGAGCAGTTTCAATAGAACAAAGGCAGAAAGGGTCTAGAATCTCTGGGAAATGGGAGAAATTGAGTGGGTGGTTGTAACACAAGCTTGTGAAGTTCACACCGCATTTTGCAGGGTCAGTTGACTTTCAGTTTGTTGAGTTTTTAAGAGCTGACCTGAGATGGCATGGACCTTGGAGACATCAAAATACATTTTAATATTGAATGAGACTAAGTTAAATGCCTCAGCTTTATGTTCTTATTTCTGTGTCTTCTGGATGTTGTTATTTGAAATGTTGATTGCACACTATTCATTCTTCTATTCACTTGTTCGATGTGTACTGAGAAAGTCCTCTGTGCCAACACGTGCACTGAGAGCTTAGTCTTTCCACATTCATGCAGCTACATTCATCTTAGTGAGCGAAAGAGGACAACTCAAACCCAGACTCCTGCTGCTTCCACTTACAACAGGCATCACACAATGTCAATTTTTCTGTAGACATGTGAAGGAAGGAACAAACTGTTCATGGAACCTGAATTCTTTCAATTCTGAGCCTCGCCTGCCTGCTGTCATTTAATACTGTAATGAGGAAGGCAGACCAAAATGGAAAGTGAATCATGGTCCCACTGCGCTCTAGGCACTGTGCTGAAATAATGTATGTAGAGTCCCTGGCCCAGGCACGCAGTCCAGCATCGGCCTGTAATAGCTCAGAAAATACAATAAGAAGTATCATTACTATGCTCAGGTCTTTTTGGGAGATGTGTTAGGTCGTTTAGAATTTGAAGAAAAAGATCTAGAACCTCTAAACAGGGGGTTTGAGGTTGAATCCTGACTCTCATTTGTGAGTTGTGTGAAATCATCTTAGTTTCTCTGGGCCTTGACTCTTCACTTGTGAAGAAAGAACTAGGTCCAATCATTTCTACTCGTATTCCTTCCTCACCAAAGCCCTCTCTTCTCAATTCCCGCTGCTAGTGAATTGATTCAGACTCTCAATTGCTGCTGCAGACTGTTTGTGTCCCCTACAAAAAACTTATACAGAAAACCTAATGCCCACTGGGTGATATGAGCAGTTAGGGTCTAGTCTTTGAGAATAGTTTTATTTTTAAATTAAATTTAGTTTTATAAAAATATATATATATTTATTTATTGAATTTATTGAAGACAGATTCATGTATGAAACTCTATTAATAAAGTATCATCTGTACACTGCATTGTGTGTCCATCACCCTAAACAAGGTCTCTTTTGTCCCCCCCCCCTTTGTCCACCGCTACCTACCCTTCAACCCCCATTGCCTCTGGCTATAACCATACTGTTGTCTGTATCTGAAGAAACTCAAAACACTAACTGGAAAAAGTATATGCACTCCTTGTTCATTGCACTGTTACTACAGCCAAGGCCTGGAAACATCCCATGTGCCCTTCAGTAGATGAATGGATAAAAAAGCAGTGGTATGTTTACACAATCAAATACTGTTGGCTCTAAAAAGAAGGAACTCTTGCCTGTTGGGGACTGAAAAATCAACAGGGTTTTTAGAATTTGGATTTCTGGGAGACAGAGGTGTGGGGAACTGGCTTAAGCTGAGAGTCTGCCCACCCTCCCACCTCACTTGCCTGATTAAGCTGCAAAGGGCTGAGTCCTTCCCCACACCTCCATGTATTTGTTCATCTATCACCTGTGTTCCCGGAAAAGACTGACGGCAAGTTTCTTCTTTGTGTAAAGTTCGGATGTTAATGTACGGTGGGGGTTTTCAGCACATGGTAAAATTCTTGAGTTGCCTTGAAAACTGTAATCAGAAAAGTCATTGATTTGCTAGTAGCCCACTTTGCCCTATAAAATAAAGGAAGATGCGATTTTGGGGCACGGCCTGTTTTTCTGCTAGGGAGGTCTGTTTCTGCTAGCAATAATTGCAGAGCCCTCCCAATCCCATCTTTTAATTCTTTAATTCTTTTAAGTCTATTTTCTTAATTCCACACCATTCTCGCTTGGGACCTGAAAATACTAGTCGCGCT
Organism: Saccopteryx bilineata; assembly: GCF_036850765.1. Classification (NCBI taxonomy): domain Eukaryota; kingdom Metazoa; phylum Chordata; class Mammalia; order Chiroptera; family Emballonuridae; genus Saccopteryx; species Saccopteryx bilineata. The sequence continues at coordinate 341,163,579 of NC_089490.1, read as the reverse complement.
GGTTCACGACACTTGCCCTTTGCAACATCATGGATGGACCTGGAGAGCATTATGTTAAGTGAAATAAGCCAGTTAGAGAAAGACAAGTACCATATGATTTCACTCATATGTGAAATCTAATGAACAAAATAAACAAACAAAATAGAAAACAGACTCATAGATATAAAGAACAGACTGACAACTATTAGAGGAAAAAGGATTTTGGAGGGTTGGGTGAAAAAGGTGAAGAAATTAAGCAGAAAAACAAAACAAAACAGAAAACAAACTCATAGACACAGACAACAGTCTGGTGGTTACCAGAGGGAAAGGGGTGGGGGAGGTAGAAGAGGGTAATAGGGTGATAAATGGTGATGAAAGAAGACTTAAGTTTGGGTGGTGAACAGACAATATAACCTACAGATGATATATTATAGAACTGTATACTTAAAACCTATATAATTTTATTATCTAATATCATTTCAATACATAGAATAAAAATGAAAAAAAAGAGGAAAACATGGCTGTCTGTGAACCAGGAAGCAGTTTTCTCACCAGACACTGAATCTGCTGGTACCTTGATCTTGGGTAGACTTCCCAGCCTTCAGAACCATGATAAACTTTGGTTTGCTCATAAGCCAGCAGTCCATGGTACTCTGTGTTAGAAGCCCATACGGACTAAGACAACTAACAAGCCTCCCCACCATGCCCCAGCCAGTTCATGTACAAATTGGAAAATGATGACCCAAGTGGGCGGACAAATTAGAAAGGGCTGACTTTCCTCTGGACTGACCCAGTCCCATGCCAGAGCTGCTTTGTTAGCCAACTGTAGGCTTGATTTTGACCTCTGTTTTTTCCCAGCCAGGTATTCTAGCACTGTAAACAACCTACTCCAGAATTAGCTGTGGCCCTGGCTTCCTCATGTCTCTCAGCCTCTAGACACAGCTGTTTTATTCCAGTCCTTCCTCCACACTATTCCAGGAAATCACTCTCAAACCGAATCTGACACAGTCGCACTTCTTTCTGTGCAAAGCCTCACTGGCCCCCAGTGGCTTCAGGATAAAAGCACATTGCTTTGCTAAGCCTTACACAAGCAAGCTCTTCTTCATGCTGAACGTCTGTGCACATCATACATTTGCAGTACCCTGAACATGCAGTGCTTTTCCTCACTGCTATGTTTCTGCAAGTACAATCCCTGCTCAGAAGACCCTCTCCGAGGTTCTCCTCTCCATCTGTCATCTTAGCTAATGCCCTGTGACACATCAAGACTCAGCCCAATTGTCATCTCCAGTGTAATCTTTCTGTGATCCCCAACCCTCAAGACAGACCAGGGGAGCTCTTCACTGAGCCTTTGAACAAAGTTACCTCTTCTAGTGTCAGGTCTTATATTACAGTTGGGAAACTGCAGCCCAGACAGCTGAAACTTTCCTGACAAGAATGACAATACCAGCAGCCACAGCCATCACGGATTGAGAACTGCGCCAGGTCATCTATAATGTAAACATTGTCATTTCCAGTATATGGATGAGGAAACCGAGGCTGTGAGTGACATCTACTATCTAGTGCAGTGATTCTCAAAGTGTGGTTCCTGGTCACGCAGCATCAGCTGGAGCAGGGGTCCCCAAACTACAGCCTGCGGGCCGCATGCGGCCCCCTGAGGTCATTTATCCGGCCCCGCCACACTTCTAGAAGGGGCACCTCTTTCATTGGTGGTCAGTGAGAGGAGCATCGTTCCCATTTTAATACTGGTCAGTTTGTTGATTTAAATTTACTTGTTCTTTATTTTAAATATTGTAATTTTTCCTGTTTTGTTTTTTTTACTTTAAAATAAGATACGTGCAGTGTGCATAGAGATTTGTTCATAGATTTTTTTTATAGTCCGGCCCTCCAATGGTCTGAGGGACAGTGAACTGGCCCTCTGTGTAAAAAAGTTTGGGGACCCCTGAGCTGGAGTCTTGGGAGAAATGCAGACATTCCAGGACCCAGAAATACAAGTTTAAAAAGCCCTTCAGATAATTATGATATACATTAAATTTGAATTGTTTGAAGCACTGGCTTATATTATCCAGCTGGTGGTGGCTGGAGCTGAGATGGAGAACTGTGTGTGATGGTTGAAGAAAATTAATAAGTCGTGCGTTTAACTTTTATGCAGGGACCACCCATGGGCTTTGCTCTGGGGGCCTCTCCTGGCCACCTTATTGAAAGTCACAGCTCGTCCCCTTCCTCCATCCACTGCCAACATTTCCTATATGCTGCCCTTTTACTCAGAAGCACTTCCCACCAGCTGGCATATTATATTTTCAAGTATTTATTTATTATTCATCTCTCTCTTAGCTTGGGTTGCTACAACAAAATACCATGGACTGGGTGATTTAAAACAACAGAAGTTAATTTTCTCACAGTTCTGGAGGCTGGAAGTCGCAGATTAGTTGGACTCTGGTGAGAGCTCTTTTTCTGGTTTGCAGCTAGAAGGTGAGAGGGCCACCTTCTTTCTGTGTCCTCACGTGACAGGGGAGAGAGTGAGAGAAAGCTCCTAGAGTCTCCTCATTTCAGGGCACCAATCCCGTCATGAGGAGCCCACCTCCGGACCTCATCTGACTGCACCTCTCTAAGGCCCTACCAGTCAGGTTAAGCTCCAACATGTAACTGTAGGGAGGACACACTCATTTAGTCCATAGTAATCTGCTGCTATCGGAGTGCAAGCCTGAGTCGGTAGGTGGTTTGTCTTTGTATTTCACTTGGGAATAGCTAAATCCTCTGTGCCTCTTGCACAGTAGGTGCTCAGTAAATATTTGTGAACTACATGGTCACACAGCTGGTTGGTGACACAACATGGAGACTCACAAGGACCTGTCATTTCCCATCCCAGTATACTTCATGGGGTCCCCGCACACTTCCTGCCTCCATTGAGTGTTCTCCTGAATAGTACCTCTCTCCTTTCTAGAAGGCTCATTTTCCAGAAACATTCCTTCACCAATCATCACTTGCAGGAAGACAGCCTCTTCCCAACAAGCCCTGCAGAGTGGTTACCCTAGACACGACTTAGCTCATTTACTCAGTGCTTTGTCCTAATGGTTCACCAAGTGGAGATTCTTTCAGTAATGACAGTAAATGCATTTGAAATGTAGATATTGACCCAGGCAATGCTGCATATTCGGCTCATCAAATTTTCATGTTAAAATTAAAATATATATATATATGGTGGGAAGAGAGAAGCAGAAGTGTTGATTTCAATCCTATCACAGTGGCATACTTTTTCAAAAAACAAAAAAACAAAACACAAGGAGAATGCTTTAATTGTACATCTCTCTCATGGCCACTGCCACATAATAGGTGATAACAAGAGAGAGAATGAAACCTGGTTCGTTTAGGACCTATCAAGTTCTCCTCATGGTACTAAAGGTGCATGGGATTCCTTGTCATGCCACCTGTGGGCAAATGAAATGCCATCATCATTCCACTATTTCTTTCAAATAAAAATTTCCCAGACTTCCCAGCTGTTTCAGTCATTATCAGAGGTCCTCTAACCCCTGCCACAAGATTAAAACCATCCCCACTGTGTTTTATTCAATTTTTTACATCCTCAGTATTGCTTTACTGATCATCTATTCATGTAGGTATTGTTTTTCCCTATTATCATCCTGCTTCCCTCCTTCTAGTATTTATCATAGTCTACAACTATTATTTTTTATTGGTGTATTTTCTATGAGGTTCTTGTCTATACTTAGGAAAGCCAAGACCTACAGAATCGCAGTTAGCTTCTCCTTGGGATGGGAAAGGGAAATTGTAATGCCAATTTATTTCTTATTAATTCATCCTGCTACACATACTGATCTGTCACTTGCAATAACTCTGTGAGGCAGGAAATAGCATCTGTGCTTTGTCAAAGAGGTCATTGAAACCAGAGTAGTTAAAGGATATGACTTGTGCAAACCAGAACACAGGCCAGGACACCTCATCCCCCAGGTCTGCCCGACTCCAGAGTAGAGATCAGTGGGAAAGCTTGCGGGCTCCAAAGCCAGCAGACTGGGTTCAAATTCTGGCTCTGCCACCTACCAGCTCTGTGACCTTGAATGAGTTATGTAACTTCTCTGTCTTTTAGTTTTCCCATCTGTGAAATGGGAATATAAATAACACCTACTTCACAGGAAGGTGAAAATTAAAGAATAAAAAATATAAAGGACTGAATAATTTCTGTCACATGATAGTCATTCAATACCTTTTAGCTGGTGTTTCAACTTCACCATGCTGGAAATTCACAATTTTTCACATTTGAATAGACTTTTACAACAGTCTAAGTTAAGGTAGGTACTGTCCCCACACTTTGTCCTCACATTTCCCCACTTTTCACAGAAGGAGATAAGAACCCAAGATTTCCAACCCTTTGCTTATGGTCACAGAGCTAAGAACCTGGCAGTTAGGACTAGGTCGCAGGCCCGTGGCTGCTCCTCCAGTGGCCTGCTTATTTAGGCCAGAAGTTCTATGGGCTCTATGTTGCATTTGTGGCCTTAATGTGCCAAAGCTTTTCCAATTCCCTATAGGGACTTCAAAACAAAACAAGTTGTATGGGCTCTATGTTGCATTTGTGGCCTTAATGTGCCAAAGCTTTTCCAATTCCTTATAGGGACTTCAAAACAAAACAAACAAACAAACAAAAACCCATAAAATGAAGTGAGTAATTTCTCCACCAAAACAATGTGGTGAAAGGGAGATCCAAGCCAAGGTTTTATAAAGAGGAGCTAGTGGGCTGGTCAGAGTGGCAAGTTGGGCACCCTGTAGACTTTCCCAGATGAACAAGTAAGGGTCCTTACAGCAATACTGATACTCACCTGCACAGTGATTGAAAAAATTCTGTCTGAACCACTTTCCTCTAGCTAATTTGTCCAAAGTAATCTCCCCAAACAGACTGTTGATTCTACCATTCAAGACACTTGAATGCTGCCCCTCATCATCTTGCCCAGAGGCAGAAGAAAGTTTTCAGACTCACTTTTGCAATCTGCCCCCACTGCCCACCCCAGGGCTTCCCTCTAATCGACCTGCCAAACAATCCCCTAAAGCAAAAGGGAAAAAGAGCCTTCTATGATACTTCACCCTGGGCGGTTTCTATGTTCCAGGGATGGGTAGCCTGTTCTGCATGTATCATTTAACCATATATTGACACTGAAATGTAAGTAGCATTGTTTCTTTCTGATGGATAAGGAAATAGACTCAGAAAATTTAGAAAACTTGCCAGAGGCTACAGAGTTTAAAGTAACTGACCTAAAATTCAAACCCAGGCATGCCCAGCTCAAGTCTCTGCTGCTTTCATGACACCAACATTTATAAGGCCGCTAGCAAAGCAGCTTGGCTTTCTGTGTGACCGTGAAGGTATTCGTGCAGCCTTTGCTAACTTATCAGGCCACTCAAGATAGTACCATTGAAATGTCTCTTTTGGAAACTCGGGTCTGTTTTCTTGGAGGCTCAGGATCATGCTGAGTTTCTGGAAATCGACTTTCCTGAAGTCAGGAATGCATGAGGGCTCATGTGGGAATTCTTGACCCAGTTTCACTCTAATACGGCACAGTTTATTTCTACCAAACTCATGTCATGTGTGCATCACCATCAATGCTTTAGTACCACTCAGCCCTGAGGAGGGTCCAAGGAGCAATTTTTCTTGGTGCGGTTTCCTTTGACTATACAATGGTCAAGAAAACAGTGTCAGTTGTCCTCCCATTATCTAAGAGACTGGTGGGGGCCATTCTATGACTTGAACCTGCCTTTGTTCTGGCCTGTGTTAGCATTTCCTTTAGATGAGTAGGCTGTATGACTTGGAAGCTCATTCCCTTGATATCATTCACGTGTCTTTTTATCTTTTTATCCGTAACCCTCAAACTTCCATAGCACTTTGTAGAGGTTAGACATCTTAATCCTTTCATGAGAGTTTTCCCTTCCTCCCTCCCGCCCACCTCCCTCCCTACCTTCCTTCTTTTCTTCTTCTTTTTAAACAGTATTTCTCTTTCTATTGTTATATTATGATCATGCAAATCAGCTCACTAGTGGTATTGAAATTCTGGGTGTACACTTTCACATTCTTTCGCTTCCTACCTCTACTCCTAATAACCAACCATGGACAACTGAAGCCATACATGAACTTCTGGATGGTCTTCTTTGGTCTCCTGTGATACTCAACACAAAGTAACTCCTGTAAATCCAATCTTTAAGGGAGGGAAATTAACATATACTGAGCATTGATCATGTACCCCGTTTTCTCTTAGGTTGTCTTAATTGTGCCTTAGAACAACCAAGAGAGGAAGAAATTTTCACACCCTTTACATAGATAAGGAAAGTGAAGCTCAGAGAAGTTAACTAATATGGCCAAACTCATACTCTTGAGGGTCCAAGTTAGGATCTTGATCTTTTTTTTATCTAACTTGAAGACTAGATTTTGCTATTATACAGTACTGGGTAGCATTTAAGATCTTTAGACTATTCTGACTTGTTCTGCTTTCTAGAGGAGCCAACTATTATCACATGCTGTTCTTTGTCACTTGTGACCTGGTTGAAAATTAGAGCCAGGTACATCAACTTTATGCCTCAGCAGTCACTTTATAAAGCAACAAAAACCAAACAATCCACAAACAGAAGTTGAAACAAAGCATGACTTTTTAAAAGATGTGGTGGAGCCTCTCATCAAAAAGCCATTTATTAACTGTTCTATCCACATTCACCAATTAGGTGGCCCTGTCATGTATCTGCTTGAACATCAAGCAGATCTACATCTATTATTTTAATTAATTAATTCAGCCCTTTATTCCCAGGGCGGGCCCTGGGAGACACCTGGCTTACTTTCGCAGCGGTCCCTGGTGCTCAGCTGTCAGGCCACATCATGGCTGGCACTCTGAGCTTCATGCAAGGCCAAGCACTTGATCTCTTTAACGGAGACCTGTCACCACTCCAGTGCAGCCCCAGTCTATGTTGCGACATAATGTCTTATGCACCTGTCTCTCCTTTCCCATTCTAACAACCACCATCTGGGTTCAGACACTTCACAATTCCTCTCTGAATCATTGTGCCTGAAACCCATCGAGTACCTGTCTGGGCCAGGCACCACGCTGTGTGTTTCAGATTCCTCTTCTCCCATCCACATAACAGTCATGCAACCTAGTATTACCTCCTTATTCTCCAAAAGGACATGGGGTCTTAGAAAAGTGAAGTGATTTGACCAATACCCCTCAACTCAGAAGTTGCAAAGCAAGGATTTGAAGTGAGATCTGTATTGACTTCAATAATTAAGCTCCTTATGCTCTTCTGCACTGTCTGTGGGTCTGCCTTTAATCTTTAAGATCTAGGAATAAAAGACAGGTGCTAGCTCAGCTATAAACAGCATAAAATAGACAGGGGGCCACCAGAGAAACATGGGAGAGAGAGGACCTAGGAGAGATGAGAAATGTTAAGTAAAAAAAGTTCTGTTATTATTTTATGTAAATTGTCTCATCTGTGGACTCTAATAAATTCTGCATTGCTCCCAATATTCATATGCAGTATATTTATTTGGTGGTGGTGGTAGAGCAGGCATTTAAGGCTAAGGGGAGAAGGGAGGTATAACAGGCATGTGGAATACATTTGGTTTTATAACATTGGTCGATTTAAAAAATAAATAGCAGATAAAACAGGGTATTGGAGTGGGGTGATCTTCAATACCGGAATGAGAGAGGAAGGCATTTCAGGTGAGAAAACAGTTTGTGCAAAAGTCCAGAGCTGTGACAGGGTCCATACCCGCAGCTATACTTGTCCCTAGGGGTATGATGCTTTCCAGAGCAGTTCTTTTTGAATACAAGATGCAGAACTTACCTGCTAATGTTCTTAATCAGTTTTCAATTCCAAGCCATAGTTTTAAAAGTTCTGACTTCCACATTTTTTTCTTTGCTGTTAAGCATTAAAAAAAAAAAAACCCAGCCATTTTACATCCATGGCTCCTTGGCTGCCCTGGGTGGGCTGTGCCACCTCGAAGCCAAAACCTCCCATAATTATTGGGGAACACTGGGCCTCCTGATGGTACCTCCACTTGATGCCGTTGCCGTCTGGCTCCAGGTTCTTACAGCTTGGTACCTGCCCTCTTTGCTTCTTGCTGCTGGAAGGAATCCCTCTTAAAACTCCAGTATGCTTTCCATTGTGCAACAGAGCCAGGAACTGCTCTTAAAAGCTATCCTTCATGCTGCTAGTTGCCTCTCCTTGTTGCATCCAGGGAAGATGGTGGGGCAGGTAAATCTCATTCTCTGGGCTGTGGAAACAGTTTGAAGCATGTCTGCTGAGTGCTTTGCCAAACATGCTCTATAGGACACTGGGCCCATAATGTGGCCTTCAAAATGTAAGTTCAGTGGTCAAATGTCCTTGGGAAGCATGACACACTACATCCCAGACTTAGAGATTCCTAAGGTGTATTTGCAGATTAAAGGCACAGAGTTCTACAATAAAAAAAACCTCTTTAACCAGTACTTTCTAAACTTATTTGGTTAGAGAATGCTACTTTTTGCATTATCCTTATACCCTTTAAGAAGTGCAGCTTTGGGTGGAAGGACTGAGCAGAAAAGCACCCCCCCCCAAAAAAGAAAAGGAAAGCGAGAGAAAGTCACAGACATAGACAACAGTGTGGTGATCGCTGGGGGCGCTGGGCAGGGCAGGTGGAGGAAAAATGGCGATGGATGAAGATTGGACTTTTGCGGTGGTGAATACCACATACACTGTACAGAGATGTGTTACAGAATCGGGCACCTGAAACCTATATAATTATGTTAACCAGTGTCACCCTAATAAATTCATTTTAAAAAAGTGCTGCTCCAGATAACCACCTCCTCCAGGTGCACAGAATCTAAAATTTTATCTTCTGTTGGAGCAGGGAGTGAGAAAGGCAGTATGAATTAATTGTATTTTATAGGTGACACCAAAGGGCAGTGTCTGTACTAAGAGAAAGCAGCTCTTAGGAGACAGATGGAAGTCAGGGTCTCTAATGTGTCGTGGGGGTCTGGTCACAAAGCTGCATTTTTTTTTTCTGCAGCCATTTACACCCTTTTTCTAGCCAAGTCAACATCATACCACACACACACACACACACACACACACACACACACACACGTGCACAGAGCAAAATGAACTTTGTAAATAGTCGAGTTATTATTACTTTAAAAAAACCACAATGAGATAGGTGGAGAAAACAAAGGGAATATTTGTTTAGTGGATAGAGGGTTATGGGTGCTTCACCTACATCACCTCACGAATCTTTGCAATAATCCTGAGAGACAAGTATCATTTTTCTTATTTTTCAGAGGATCACATAATCACCCTTAGACTCAGGGAGATTATGTACTGTTCCTAGGGTCACACAATACCACGATTCTCAGCCAAGCTTTACATTTATGCCTAATTCCAAATAGCATTCTCTGTCCTCTTACCCCACTACCTTTTCCTAGTGTGTGGCACCATCCCTGTGGCCCTCGACCCGGATAGAGAGAGCTATAGTTTCCCTATGCCTGTGACCCTATCTGTGCTCCAGCAGGTTGTTTAGTCAAGACTGGCTCAATCTGTAGGTGCAAGAAGAATAAGAATATTTAGAACTAGTAACTGAGCTCAAAGGGGATCAAAGGGAGTTTATGCTTAAATGGTTTGACAGTGTTTTATCCCACTCTGAAAAGTATATTTGGGATTTATGCCCCAAACGGAAAGAATTGTTGATGTCTTCTTAGGGAGCTGAGCAAGAATGACCAAGACAGGCCCTGTAGGCTCCTCAGGCTGAGAAACTACTTGTATGGAGACAGTGGTGGGTATGAGGAAAGTCACATGTCTAATCTGTACACCCAGAGAGTGTGATCATGGCCAATGTCTTAAACCCGCTTGGCCTCAGTTTCTCATACATAAAATAAAAGGGTGTGAGAAGATGCCCAGAGGTGACATTCTATGGACAATGTCTCTATTTGGAGGCAAGAAGAACCAATTGTCTGGCCAGGGTTGCATCCTCTGACCTAGTTAGTCCTGGAAAGAGGTCATCTTAAGTCTACAGAATAGGAGAAGTTTTGATGATTTTAATCTGAAATAAATAGGATAGGAAGGGTTCGTATCTTGCAGAGGGGGCATTGGGAACCACAGACGGGGCATCAGAAGACACTCTCAGCAGAGGCTGCTGGGTGCTTGTTACCTGAGTTTGAGTCCCAGGCAGGGAGGCTGCAGAGGGCTTGCTTGGCATGGATCTATCCATGGAGTTGTTAGTGTGGAGGTGCAGGGCCTGGCTGTTTCAGCGGGTTAGGCAGCCCTCAGGGCAGGGGTCCCCAAACTACGGCCCCCTGAGGCCATTTATCCTGCCCCGCCGCACTTCCGGAAGGGGCACCTCTTTCATTGCTGGTCAGTGAGAGGAGCATAGTTCCCATTGAAATACTGGTCAGTTTGTTGGTTTCAATTTACTTGTTTTTTATTTTAAATATTGTATTTGTTCCCTTTTATTTTATTTTATATTTTACTTTAAAATAAGATATGTGCAGTATGCATAGAGATTTGTTCATAGTTTTTTTTTATAGTCCGGCCGTCCATAGTTGTTTGTTTTTTTTTATAGTAAACTGGCCCACTGTGTAAAAAGTTTGGGGACCTCTGCTTCAGGGACTGAGCAGCCAGGGGTTGTCCTAAAGAGGGTAGGGTGCCAGGAAGCCCTGGGGCTTGTGAGAGGGAAAGGAAAGGAGCTGGCTGCCAGCCTGGGCCTGGGAGGGACCCTCAGCAGTGGAGATTTCCAGAAGCTCCTACAATAGGAGGTTGGTGCAATTTCTCAGCTCCCTCCCTGCTTGCACATTATGTGTTGATTTCATTTCCCAGCCTTCCTTGAGCAACCCCACAAACAAGAGTCTCAGGTGAGCTCAGATCCAAGTGTGACCCAGCGAGGAGTGTCCGGGCCTCCACGCGGCAGACACCAGAGCATAATCGGCTCCTGCGCGGCCCGGCACACGTGAGCCCACTCCCGAGGAAGCGCTTTGCCTCCCGCCCCGGTGTCCATGAGCAGACATGGAGCGCAGGCATGCATCAGGCCCTACAGAGGCCGCCGGGCACTGGGCTCCTGACATCACCGGGGCCTCCTGGGGACCACGGACATTTTGCCTGACAGAAACAAAAATCTTAAGAAACCCTCATGGGTTCCTCAGCAGATGAAAAGGAGCAGGCCCCTGTTACTATTTGGGAGAGAGACACGAAGGCACCACTCCTAGTTTCCAAAGCGTGGGTGGATGGACGTCATCAATACTTGAGTAGCGCCAGCTGTCAGTACCACCCTCAGGCCTCTACTCCACCCCTCCTTGTAAAGCTCTCGTTTTTCCCACCGGAGACAGTTGGCAAGCTTATCCAGCGTGGGGGCGGGGCCTGGAAGTCACATCATCAGTGCAGTCAAGGTGAAGCTAAAAGATGTCATCTCCAGAGGACAGCCAGTCTGTGGGTCAGGGCTGAGAGTGTGGCTTGAGGGTTCAGCATGCAGGCTCTTGAAGGCAGGGACAGGGACAAACCCTAGAGTCCCTTAATAAATAGTGTGGAATGGTGCAGAGGTGGTGACGCTGGGATTACTGTGTGGGTCTCAAGGTAAATGAGGATCTTGGGAAAGCAGAGGTCTCTGAAATTTGGGACAGGGAGAATTAGGGGAGAAATTGAGTACCTACTCTGTGCAACAGATGTTGGGCTTGACCTTTCACACGAGTTACATTCCTTAAATCCTGACCAGTCATTATTACCTATCCTGTGAGCTGAGGTTGGAGAGACTGTGAATTTCCTATTTGTAAGTGGCAAAGGCAGGATTCAAACCTGGGTCTTCTGACTTATCTGCCTTCATATAGTGAGGCCATTATGTTCTTCATTTTCTAGAGAAGACTGAGACCCAGAAAAACAAACTCACAGCTAAGAGAAGGCAGAGCAGGGACTAAAATTCAGACCTCTTAGCCTTAGAGCTTCAAACCTCATGGTCTGCCTGACGTTCTCCATGATTCATAAGCCTCTCTCCCTCCAGGTGGCACTGACTGTATTCAGCAGCTTATCCTGTCCCCAAGGAGGATTGAACTCTCCCCACCCTGAAACCTTCATCTTCTCCCTCATCTGCTCATCGAAAGCCAGGGAATCCCTTGCAGTCCCTTCGGGGAGGGCAGACATCTGGCTCACAGCTGGCCTGAGTACAGCTTGTGCAACACTCTGGTGGAGAGTGTGGGCTTTGTGTTGTGTTTATTTTTCTTTTCTCTGCTGATAATAAAATTGGATAATGAGGCTGATGAATGAAGCTGCACCAGAGACTAGGCAGGAGTCTTGGTTCTACCCCTTGCTTGAGGTGACAAACTGTGCCACTGGAGTGCCGATCTGAGGTTGCACAAAATGACACCCAAGGTCTCCCAGCGCTGACCTTGTAGAAATCTATTTAAAATAGGTCAGCACACAGACACCAGAAGAGCCAAATACTCTACCCCATGAAGCAAAAATCTAACATTAAACAGGCATAAAATATATTGATGTTTAAATCAACCCTTGGCATTTTCTATTTCCTTTATTTTTTATCCTTGTATGAATTTTTAAAAAATTGTCTTCTTTTTATGAGAAAAGTATATTTTCCTCAAGAAATGCACAGAATTTCAAACTCTTATTTGGTTTTCATGCACTAAAAAAGTGCTAATTAAAACAACAAAATAATAGAGTAGGTAAAGGGGCAGAGTCACTTAAATTTAAAACATTTCTGGGGTCCCTGTTTATCTACATCTTGTGATAGTTAATTTTATGTGTCAGCCTGGCTAGGGTATGGTGCCCAGTTGTCTGTCAAATACTAGTCTAGATGTCACTGCAAAGCATCTGTGGATGGGATTAACATTTACTACCAGTTGACTTTGGGTAGAACAGATTAACCTCCATAATGCGGTAAACCCCATCCCATCAGTTGAAGGCTTTATGAGCAAATTCTGACTGAGGTTTCCTAGAGAAGAAGGAATTTTGTCAAAAGATTCAACAAAGAAATGTGGCCTATTAGTTCTATTTCTCTAGAAAGCCCTGACAGATATATATCTGTTAGACTCAAAGCTTTTCCCACCAGAAATGTCATAAAAGCCATTGTTCTCAGACTTTTTCTAGGAATGTTGTTCTTGCATTCTAGCTGTTATGTCAAAGTCATGAGTTTGGAATCAAGTGACCTGAGAGTGTGTCTGGTCATACTGGCCACTTGGGTGGGGCCTGTAGCAGGTAGCATTCCCCCAGGGCCTCAGTCCTCTCATCTGTCAATCAAGAGGTAGGGAGGGGGTTTGATGGTAAAACCTTGCTCAGGATTGCTGGGATGACCAAATGAGATGATGCTTATTTTTTAAGAGGCCTGTTTTATTTTAAATCAAAATTAAAAAGGAATTTGTAACTAGACATAATAAAGTAGACAAGAACGTTATATTCTGACTACATAACCTCTCATTCTTGGTGGATCACTAAAATATAATGAAGGATTGTTCTCTTTGCTAATTTTCAGGCTGCTCCGTTAAATCGTTACTTGGTATCTCTTTAACAGGTTAACCTCTTAACTATTTAGAGTTTCTTCTCAGAAACACTCACATATTATATAGGAAACATTCATAGTTTATTTGAGAAACAAATTTTATACAGGATATACAAATTTGAGATAATTAAAACACACACACACACACACACAATTGTAGATGCAGCATCATCCTTGCTGCATTGGGATTATTGTTCAGTTAACTGTCCACTATATACAACTGGATTTTAATAGTGTTATTTACAGAGGAGCCAAAACACTCAGCTAAGGTAAAGGCGCTCAGGTTTAAAGTGCTTTCACAGCCCTAGGAAAATACAACCATTATATACATGTAAACACCACAGGGCATGCAATCCATCTCCAGCCCCAATCATCAGTCTCACTAGATCAAGCATACAAGGTCTAAGGTAAGGTACCTGACTTTCCTTTCATAAACACTTGTCATCCAGGAGTGCTGCTATTCTCTTCACAGGACACTACTCATTTACCGGTATTTCAAATACAGTGCCAGTGCATGAAACACTTCTGGAACCCTTTTTGGGGATTGCTTTACAGTCTGCAGTGAACTTTCCTGAACATTCTTGATGGTGGCAAGTCTTTGTCCTCAGGACAGACTTGATTTGGAAAAACAGGCATCATTATTCATAGCCAGGTGAATTAAGTGTGGACTTCTACCCTGGATCAGAAGGAGGCGCTGCTATAAAACAAGGAGGCCAGTTTCCTTGTACGGCGTGTGAATAAAACATGGTCTGGGCTCGGCTGTCCTGGAGGAGTACATACAGCTTCTCCCAGGGATGGCTCTGAGAGGCGGCGTTCCTTTGAATGGTATATCTAGGTGGTGGTGGTCTGCAGTTTTAAAAAAACAATTATTTTGTTGCCTCTCACAGAGACTAGTATTCTTCTTCAGTTGCAGTCCCTTTTGCTTTCTTTATGGATTGCTTGCCCGATTTAAAGCTGTAGCCAGTGGGGACCCAGTGATTGTCACAAAGCCCCAACTTATAACCAGGGAAGCCTTTCTGAGAGAGGTGGCAGCACATTCAGTATCCTGGCCCGCAGGGCAATGCCTGGCAGCAGGGACTGAGGTGCCGCTGGCACAGGGACACAACCCCCTTCACATATCTTTTCTTGCACTGCCACAAGGACCCTCTCTCTCTATAGTGTGGATCTCAAACCCAGTGACAATCTGCTGGCCTGATGTAGTATTCAAGGATAAACTTGAAATAGCAGGTACATTTAAGAGCCACTGAACTCTTAGTGGCAGTAACCTGAAGATTTTCACCATCATGTGGTACAGCAGGAAAGCCACGTACTGCTGAGGCTCCAAAGGCTGCAGGACTTTAAACCTGGTCTCCAGCAAGTCATGACATACCTGCTTCTTGCAACTGGGTGCCTCAAGCCCCGGTAGTGTGTGTTCCACAGGAGAGGCTGGCTGGTGCTGGGACCGAGGAATCAGCTGAAACATGTCCTTCCTCAGATGCACCGCCACCCTGGGCAGCGTCTTCCAGCTGGCTGGCCTCTGAAGACTCTTCTGTTGTGTTTTCATTCAAATGGGAACAGTCCAGCTGTTGCTGACCAGGTGGCAACAAAACAAAACTTAATCTCTGGAAGTAGGTCTTCACAGGTCTCTATACTAGAAGACTGGTCTCTCTCTGCCATGGACAAGGTGATGCTAATGCATACAGATCTTTTTGTCTCTGATTAGGATTTTGTGACACAAGCTATCTGCTCATACAGTCAACAGCATCTGTGGGCAACTCAATGGCTTCAGGACAGGTTCAAGGAGCAAAAGGTGACTCAAATTCCTCTGTCATTTCTACATCATCTATTGCTGCTTTTCACAGCAGTTCTGGCCTGGGCTCTAATGCTGCATTATCCAAGTGGAAACTCACACCTGCTGGCAATGAGGGACCATCCCTAGGAGCCCCATCACAGGCCTTCCCCTTAGGAGAACAAAGGTCAGCTCTTGCCACAGCCACAGCCACAGTCCACGCTGCCCAGGGAGGCGGTGCATCTGAGGAAGGACATGTTTCAGCTGATTCCTCGGTCCCAGCACCAGCCAGCCTCTCCTGTGGAACACACACTACCAGGGCTTGAGGCACCCAGTTGCAAGAAGCACCCCACAGGATTCACCTGAGTTCAGGTGCCTCCAAGATGCCTTTGTTTGTTTTGCCTTCATCTGCCTGTGTGCCATGTGCAGCAACACCTGGCATGCCTTTCCACAGAAGCTGCTCTCCCTGGAGAGGCTCCCAGGCTCAAGCTGGCTCCGCCGCTCAGGCTCTCAGACTCAGCCTGGCTACCACGTTGAGGACGGGGACTGGTTCACTCTCGGGCTCACCAACCTCAGGATCTCCCCTTTCTGTGGGTTCTTCACAAGCTCCTGGGGTAGAAAAAGGCTCAAAGGCTGGGGGCACACCTCTGGATTGCCCAGAAACCCTCACCACGGCAAGTGAGTTACTGCAGTTTCCGCACAAGTGGTTGGCAGAGCAGCACTGGCTCTTCGCTCCAGGAAGGTAACCATCTTTTTGACTAACAGAGGCCTCCCAGCACAGGCCTCGTCCCCACTGACACTCACATAATGCACAGAACAGTACTCAACGCCACATGCAAAAGGCGCAGGCTCAGAGCACTTGCTGTTCACTTCCCTCATCCTTTCTGACTGCATCTTGGCTTCTTTAAGAACCCTTGATTTCCCCCTCTTTTAGAAGCTCTGCCATCAATATCCCAGGAGCTTTTAATTTTCATAGATCTGATCCTAGCAGGATCAGATAGGATCCTAGTGGGCTGCAAAGAATGCCATTTTCTCCTTGGAATTTCCAAGTTTCGGCGCAGCCCAGGTATCAAGCAGCCCTTCTCCTTCTTCACCCTGGTGGATTGCTGGAGATGGTTTTAACATTCAAGTTGATCTCAACAGGGCTCCTCCCACTCATACTGCACAGAACATTTGGAGAAAGGATCCCGAAAGGCTTTGGAGATGATGATTTACAAGGAGAGGTAGAAGGAAAGGCACCTGATTTTATGTAGCTAGCTTTGCATTTATTTATTTATTTTTGTCTCTCATTTATGGCCTCCCGGTGGCTCATGGGAGTTCTCAGAGTGTCTTTGCTGATTCCCAGAGGTTGCGCCTTCTTCTGCAGTTTCCAAAACTGTTTTAGGTACATAACAGAGGCTCTTAAGAATTGAGGTTGTGAAGAAGGATTGAGGACCCCTAGCCAAGCTTCCTGCTGGAGAGTCAGTAATGGCAAGTGACTAGGTTTTCTTCCTGTCTGATCTCTTTTGAAAGATTACAATTGTAAAATGCTGATATTGAACAACTTGTGATTCGAATCCTCCGCGATTCCAGGCAACAGAAGACTGAACTTTTTTTTTTCTCTCCAGAACCACTTGGCCCTTCCAAGCCAAGGTCTCAACCAGGACCTGCGGTGACGACACAGCCCATCTTCTTGAATATGCGGACCACAGCACTATGACTTCATTGCAAACTGAGGTTTACCTGTTAGTGGACTTGTGCCAGACTGGAGGCGAAAGAAGCTTTGTCCTACCGGGACTGAGAAAGGTTAAGGGCAGGTGCTAGCTTACTTGCACTGGGACAAGAAGGACAAAGTGGCTGAGACAAAATTGGCACGGCAGTGCGAGGCGATTCCCACCCAGGATCTCACTTCATCACTGGCCGCTGGTACCGAAGGCCCCCTCACGGCTTGGCTATAATTGCCTTAGCTTCTGCCCAGCCTGGGACCACGCTCCTGCCCGCCGGCCCGCCCTGCTCCCTGTGATCCACAGGGGGCGCTCAGCGCCTGGCCCCTGCAAGGGCGAAGGCGGCCCTGGAGGACATGCGCGCTGGGTCCCTGCCCCAGACGCACCTGCAGCGCAGGGCTCTCCAGACGCGTGGCCTGCTCCGCCCCTTCCCTGGGATGAGGTTTTAAATAACCTGAAACCTCACATGAACTCGATAAAGAATAAACGCTACTACTATTGTGAGTATGACTCCTCTTCCTTCTATTGGACTCAACATTTATGGAGCACGGACTGGCTGCCAGGCCCTACACCGGAGATCTGGCTGTGAGAGGTGAAAGTCAATGTCCTTCCCCTTCGGGAGCTCCGAGTTAACAGAGAAGAGAAAGCTTCCTGTGCTCCCTGAGCCACAGACAAGATTTATAGCTCTCCCAAGCTTTCAAGGCTCAACCCAAATCCTATCTCCTTCATGAAACCTTTCTGGATCTTCCTATTTAGAAATTAATCTCCCCACTCCCATGTCCCCAGGGCCTTTGGCTTGTTCCTTTCCTGCAGTACTTACCACTATTTACCTTGTATTAGAGTGATTTATGCACATGTCAGTCTCTCCCCCTAGAACGTGAGTTCCTGAGGACAGAAATATTTATGAAGGGCCTTTTGATGACTTTGGCTATTGTATGAAGGACCAACCGAACAGCATCCATAATCTGCTCCACATTTTA
The DNA here is from genome assembly GCF_036850765.1 of Saccopteryx bilineata. Classification (NCBI taxonomy): domain Eukaryota; kingdom Metazoa; phylum Chordata; class Mammalia; order Chiroptera; family Emballonuridae; genus Saccopteryx; species Saccopteryx bilineata. The sequence continues at coordinate 341,145,639 of NC_089490.1, read as the reverse complement.
AAATAATTTTATGACAAAATGTTTTAAATGGGATATTTTTAAACTGTTTTAACATTGTTAGTCTCATTACCATTGTCTCTTTTCCTGTCCATTTCATGGATGCCATGCAGGAAGCAGAGAGCTTGCGGTGACCTGTACAGGTCACAGAACAAGTTAACAGCAGGGCGAAACCTAGAACCTTGCCATTTGTACTCAGCAGTCTAAGGCTGGCACTTAACTAATGTAAGCTGTGTTGCATATTCCTAGTCCCATTAAATCACCCTTACCTAGTAACCACACATTCTGCTGCACACCAGTGGTTTGGCTTCCTTGTCATTAGTGCAGTTTAGTAACTTCCCTCCCTGTTTAGACATAAAATGAAACCAGATGAAACAAATTGCATCTTTTAACTGCCTTTCTAGACCGATTGTAACTCCTGCCCTGATGATTTTCAGGTTGGCGGAGAGAGGTCTGTAGCAGTTTTCCCAACAAAACTCTGTCTTTGGACTGATTAGAGCTGGGTGTGCTTGCACACTGATCGTTCCATAATTCTTCCCTAGAATTTCTCAATGGCTTGTGACAACATTGAGAGAGAGGCTCAATTATGTGCTGTTGATAGATGAGGACCCTGCAGCTCAGAGAGATGAAGTGACTTATGTGCCCAAGGCCACACACAGCCAGTGTTCAAACCCAGGTCTGTTCTGATGCTAAAGACTTTCCATTTATACCCACACTGGATTTCTTCTCTATTTGGGAGGATCTAACTGTCCTATCTCTAGCTGACCAACTTTATTTGTAAGATACTAATTAGAGGAGAGATTTTCTGGGAGAATTAGTCAATCTCATTAGACAATGACCCTGACCCATCGATTCACTTTTGAGATTGTTACATGTTGATATAAGGCTGAATATAATCTTTTCCCCCCTCTCCCATTTTGGAATTTGAGCTCAAATTGACAGCACTCTCCACTGTGATTTTCCACTACAGAATTCCCTCCTATAGCCACATCTGACTACTGGGAAGAGTGACTAAAACCCTCATCCTTCCACCTTCATGCCTTTACTTCTGCTATGTTTGCACTTTGGATGCCCTATCTTCACACCTGTAACTAGGCTTGTTCCCCTCCTTCAAGATACCACTGGATTGGGCATATGGACTGGCTGAATTTGGACTTTGGCAAGACTAGCCTTCGTGCCATAAACAATAGGTGAAGGGTTAAAAGCAAAGGGTAACCAATAATGGGAAGCTAAGTAGGAAAGTTGGTGAGAAGCAGATTTGGTTACGAAAGCTGAACTCCCTTTGTTGGGCAGAGAGGAGACATGGAGCAGAGGGGTGGGCCACATGATGTGACTAATGTTTTGAGAAGGTAAATCTGGTAGGAGAAATTAATGGGGTTAGGACTGCTCAGTAAACTCTTAGAATAGTCTCTCTACAAGGTGATGAGGACCTGAGCCAGGGAATTGGCTGCAGACTGAAGAGGAGAGAAAGATGGGAGATAAAACTGGAGTTCTTTTCCCAGTGGAATCGTGATAAAATGTGGCACAGCACAGAAAACAGAACGTGGGTTTTGGAATGAGGCTGTCTGAGTTTTGAATCTTAGCACAGCCACTTGCAGGCGTGTGACCTTGGGCAAGTTCATGTAAACTCACTGAGATTCAGTTTCTTCACTTGACAAATGGTTACATTACTAACCACTCAAACACTTTTGTGAGAACTGACAGAAAAAACATGTGGACAGCTAGTCACATTGTAGATGAACAGTTAGTGATCATCACCCAGGAGGTGTGGAAGAGCATCCTAGCTAAGACTTGGGCTAGATATGTTGCACTTTCACCCCTTGTCATCTGTTTGACCTTGGGCAACTGACTGAAGCTTAGAGAATCTAAGTAAAGTGGGGATGATAGTGGCGCTCTGTCAGATCGGTTGAAATAAACACAGTTAAATGAGAGAAATGTATGTGAAAGTAATTAGCTTACGATGGGCATGCAGAAAGCACTCAGGTAAGGGGGAATATTATCAGCATTATTAGTGTCAGATGGACACTGCTTGTTAGTTGAACCAACTTCCATTTCTACCTCCTTTTCCTTTCATATTATAGAATCTACAAAAACTAAATATTCTACTGTCCAGCCTCCTTCACCACAATGAATGGCCAGGTGATAGAGTTCTGGCCAATAAGATGGGAGCAATGTCTGCTGGGAGATTCTGGGAATGCTTTTACTTCCATGTTTGAAGGAAGAGTCCTACTCAGTGTGGGCCAACCCTTTCCTGCCTTTGACTCATGCCTTCAATTGCTGGGACAGCTAACTCACAACTATGAAGGAAAGGCCAAGAGATGAAAAAAGAGGCCAACCAGCTTAGTGTTGGGGAGCTACTAGTCTACACCAATGCCAGCAGCCATCCATTTATCCAGAATTCTTGGCATGTGAGGAAAATAAACCCTTACATTTAAATCACTATATTTGGGTTCCTTGTGCACTTGTAGCTGAATAGAAGAGTCATGATAGAAAAGTAATGACAAGACAGTAGAAAATAGTCAGTACATGGTATTGAGCAGCAACAATACAGCTCAAGAAAGCAATTCCACATTTCCATAGTGGCTCTGCACTTTCCTCTTCCTGTGGTTTTCCTTACAGGATCTCTCTCCTGGGATTCCGCTGTCTCTGCCCTGCTCCCCCATCTCTGTGCAAATAAATCCACCAAGACTCAGCCTGGGGCTGCTTCATCTGTGGACCATCTCTATCTCTTCATGCAGAGTGACTCTCTCCTCTTTAAATTTCCCATTTAAACACTTAAGGTCTTTATGTCTTAATATTTTCAAATGACTATGTAGTTTGATATCAGTGCTCATATCTTACGTCTTTTGGTAGAAACTCAACTCTTTTACATACATTATAGCTAAGTGAGGATGTGCATGAAAAGTAAATGAACACAATCTTATACACTGCAGAGGTCCCCTAACTTTTTACATGGGGGGCCCGTTCACTGTCCCTCAGACCGTTGGAGGGCCGTCACATACTGTGCTCCTCTCACTGACCACCAATGAAAGAGGTGCCCCTTCCGGAAGTGCAGCGAGGCCTGGATAAATGGCCTCAGGGGGCCACATGTGGCCCACAGGCCATAGTTTGGGGATGCCTGTCAGAATATTAGATATTATTATTTTGTATTTCCAATGTTTGGCTTATTCACTTAACAAATATGTACTGAGACTCTATGTGAGCCACCAGGATTAATAGCATCTGCCCTCATGATAAACAGTTTGGGCTCCATGGGACACTTTACTCAGTTTCTTCATGTTTAAATAGAGATAATGTAGTAACAGAGGTATTATGGGGAATATGTGAGTTAATATATGTAAAATGTATAGAATAATATCTTGCATGCAGTAAACACTCAGGGAATATTATTATTTACCAGGCCATCTAACAGTCTTATCTAACATGTTCCCTCTCTTATAGTAGGTCCTCAACAAACATTGAATGAATAACTTGTGTATGTGTACCTCTAACATGATTTTTTTAAAATCTCCAAACTAAACTAATTTAAATTCATATATACTTAAGTACATTAATGCTCATGAATAATTCACATTAAGAAATATGTGTTTTTAAATTGATCTCCTTTGGAGACTACATTGAGAATTTCACAACAGCTCTTGAAGTAATTGGAGAAGCACCGGTAAATACCACAAAGCCAGAAAGAGGAATGACTTAGGTCAATTAGGAAATTCATTTGCTTTTAAATTCCACAACTGTCTACATGCTCCATGCTCAGTTCAGCACCTGGGGAGGCTCTCACCACCTGGTTTTCTGGAGTGAGAATCGATCCTCACCTCTAGCCCACAGGGACCCCTGCAGTCTGAGCTCAGCACGCAGCATCAGCTTGGTTTTTAACACCTTGCCAAGAGTCTGGGCTCTGCAATCAGAATGCCTGGGTTCAAAATCACGTTTTACTGTTTGCTCTGCATGCACTCCCTACGGCCTTAGTATACCATGTATAAAATGGAATAATAGAGTTTCCCTTGTATTGAGTTATTAAGAAGCTTCATTGGATTCATCTCAGTGAAGTGCTGAGCACATGGTGCATGGCCAGTCTGTGTGAATCGTCCTATCCCCGTCCCCCATCAGTCTAGTCAGACTGTGCTACCTACTGGGCTCCTTCCTCCCTCCACTACTTTGCACCTGCTCTTTGCAAGACATAGTCTTTTTCCTTGTCCTTCACTGGATAAACGTCTATTGAGTCATTGAGACTCATCACAAATGGCATGCTAGTGAGGGATATGACATGACATGATCATGCATTCCCAGAATTTATAATCACTGTGGTGAAACAAACATGCAAACAATAGCACTAACACCAACACCACCAACAAATACCCTTATGAATGATCCACTTAAAGACCCCTTTTCCAGGTACCCTCAGATCCACTAGTGCTGGATTTTGACATGTCTTTCTATTCACCATTCTATCCGCATGTATATCAGTTAACAGCCTGGGAAGAGATTCCTATTCCCACAAATTAGGGTAGAGTAGCAGACCTTTGCTGAGTTAGGGAGGGGACTAATATTTATTGAGTCCCTATGATGTGTTGGCACTGCATGAGTGTTTCATGCATCCTCATACTTAGTCTTTACTAACGACCCTATGAAATAGACAGTATTATTCATTTCTTGCACTGGAGGAAATAGGCACAGAGAGGTCACTGATTCGCTTGATTTTACACAGCTCTGAATACTGGCTCTGGCAATTGAATTCAGATGTCTGTGTCTGTGCTGACCCAGTCTTGCACAGCCCTTAGGCTTTGTTGCAGAGGAGATTGAGCCGTGCAGGGTGACAGGAATGGAGAGACACTAGAAGAGTGAAGGCATGCAGGAAAGCCAATCTTATTTAGCACTGATCCTGACTAAAATCTTGCCAGGTGTTCATAATAACAGAGAAAAATACATGTGTATAGGCTTATTTTATTGGCAGAATGGGAATTACTGGACCATGATCACACAGAAATGTTTCATTTGGAAACCAAGAACTTTGATCATCTTATTCTTCTGAATACACAAAGAATTACTCATGGGATGTTGGAAAGCCTGCTTCAGCTCAGCCATTCCTAAATTGGAAGCTGGATTCTAACACATGAGCTGGCAAATGTCACGCAAGTGATTTGACCTCATTGAGCCCTTAGTTGCTTCATCTAAAAAAGTGAGATTTTTGGCAATATCAACTCAGCAGTCAATAACAAGAAACTATTAAATGAGGTATGAGTAGGGTGGAGATAAAATTTATTGTTCAAACAAGGACACTCTATGTGTGTTGGGGGGGGTAAATTCTGCAAAAAATTATACTGGGACAACAGAAATTAACTGGTACCATATTGAGCAAACTGGGTTATATGGCTACACTTAGTTATGATCTGTAGAAGTGTCTAGCACAGTGACTCATATCTAGTAAACACCTATAAATGTTCTTTCCTGTGTTTTAAAGGAAATATTAAGTATTTAGCATAATTTCAAAATTAAGCTACATGGTACCATTTAAAAATTTCTGGACATGTTAGACTTTCCAACAGAGAAAGCTCAGCCAGGGTCCTATTAGTCAGTCATCAGTTATTATACTCTCCAGTATGACAGACCAGTGAACATGTACAGACTCCTCAGAACAATGTAACAGACTTCTCCGTGGGGTTAGAAGAAGGCAACTTGAGAGGATTTGTTGAAAGGGTAGAGGAAGGAAGGTATGTGCTGTAATCTATTTAAACACAAACAGAAAACTTACCAGCTTCAGATCAGAAGATGGGATGGGGGTATAAAGTAACAGAGGGAAACAAGTTAGAACAGTCCATTTATTCACTAATATCTGCTAAGGAGTGAGGGTGGGCGGCCAAAATATTCCAACAAGATAAGGCATCTTCAGCAACTGCTGAACACACTCTGGAGGAAAGGGAATGAGATAAAGGTAAAAATCCTAGGCTTTTGTCTTTCTGACAATGTGTTTTTTAATAACTGTTAGTGCCTTTCCTTTTGCTTCTTTTGTGGTAAGGATTTATAAAATACTCTGAGAAGCTTATTTATAGTTTATGCCCATAACCTATTAACTGCTGGACCAAGTAGAAATTGAGGATCATTAATGCCTGCCTAATCATCAAACCTTCCTTCTCCCTCCACCCCCTTCCCAAGTTCTTCCTTCCACAGCTATTTCTTAAGATAGAAATTGAGGATATGGTAGTGAATAGACAGAATCATCTTTGACGGGGAAGACAGACACTGAGCAGATAATTAACTGCTCTGCAGTAACTTCCCTGTGATCAGGCCCTTGGTTTTTTATATATGTTTGACATGGGCATGTGGCTATCTCAAAGCATCTTAAATCCAACATGGTCAATACCCAACTCATGATCTTTCTCCCACATCTAGCTCTTCTTGCCTTCCTTGTCAGAGTGGATGGTATCATTAACACCCAAGCCCTCGTCTTTATACTATTCCACAGTTCTTGGTTCACTGGAGCAGGGTCTTGGGGTGAATGTGATTTGTGTGTTCAAAGAGCCCTATAGAATGTTAATGGGAGTGCATGAGTTGAGGGTGAAAATCCTGACCATTAACTTTTGGATTGTATTATAAATGAGATGAGAGAGAGAGAGAGAGAGAGAGAGAGAGAGAGTGTGTGTGTGTGTGTGTGTGTGAGCAGAAGCGTATGGAGGGGAATCTCTTAGTTGAGACAACAATCATAGTTCTGCAAAGTTCATCATCATGGATTGAGGGATGTATACCTCCCCTCCCCTTCATAGCCACTCTCCCCCTTGACTTGCCATCTTCATCATCAATATAAAAAACCCTAAAATAGACCCTGGCTGGTGGCTCAGTGGATAAAGTGTCAGCCCAGCATATAGATGTCCCAGGTTCAATTCCTGGTCAGGGCACACAGGAGAAGCAACTATCTGCTTCTCCCCCCTCCTGCAGCCAGTGGCTTGATTGGTTCAAAAGGGGCCTCAGGAATGGAGGATCACTTGGTCAGTTCAAGCATCAGCCTCAAGCACTAAAAATAGTCCAATACTGAAGCCTCAGCCCCAGACAGGGGTTGCTGGGTGAATCCCAGTCAGGGTACATGTGGGAGTGTGCCTGTTTCCCCTCCTCTCATCTAAAAGAAAAAAAAACCCTAAAATATGGTAGGAGAGCCCAAGTCTTTGTTCATTCTGCTTTATCAGAAGAGAGACTTATATTAAATGCCTTCTAGAAAAAGAAAACAGCCGTTATAGCTCTACCTAGACAGACACCCCCCACCCCCCATCCCTCCTTATCTATCATCTATTTACCCATTTGAGTAATGGGAGGAAAAACCAGCTTCATAGTCAATCTCATTTTCCCTGAGTGTTTAGAGTTTAAAAATCATTTGCATTTTGACAATAGTCCAGCAGTTCCTTATCCCATCCATCAATTTGATTGGTAAATTGGCTGCCCACTTTTCATCTGATCTTTAATTGAATAACTGCCTGTTATCAACACAAATTTTCAGTTTGGCCTAGAGCCTGCTTTGCAGGGGGGGGGCTTTGCTTCTTTACTAAACTGTTTCTAATTTTAAATGAATATCATGTCCACACACTACATGCCTATGGAGAGAAAGAGAGATGTGACCAGCTGTGGGGAAGAAGTATATTAAAGGAGTTGAAATTTCAGACATACACACCGCTAATTAAAATGTAAAAATATAATTCTTTCACTTTGGGGCCACAGGCAATGACTGGTCCTTGGAAAAAAGAAAAAATAAAGCCCTTAATATTTAGAGATTTGCAACTGGATAATAACTTTGTAAAACGTGACTGACAGTTTACCATATTATCTCCTTAATCCCACCTTTATTTCTATTTAACAGGGCTTATGCTCCCTGCAGGTTTCAAACATGTGTTGAAAGTGAACATCCCATGGAAGAATCAAAGGGCTGTAGCAACTGGAGCTTTGTGGAGGGACTCTACAAACAGAAACACTTAGAATGAAGAGCAGAAAAACCAGTGTGGAGCAAATGCAGCTTCAGCCTCGTCTGACTTAAACAAGTATCTCCTCCCACAACCAGGGCAGAATATCAGCAGCTCCAGAGAAAGATGATAGAAATGTAGGAGACATACAAATCAAAAAACCCTGCAGATTTTTTTTTGGGGGGGTCTCAATGAAATCTTAGGATGATAAGAGTTTGTTGTCCCAAAAGACTAATTTCCATACAATATATCAGCATTTATACAATTTTATTACAAATGATCTTTTTTTTTTTTTTTTCACTTCAAATGGCTAACCAATATGCATAGTTAACTTGACAGTAAACCCTCAGAAAGAGATGAGGATGATCTGTCCTGGTCTTTGGGGTTTAAAATGGAGCCTAACACGAGGTCTAAGATACCCTAATAGTTACTAGAACCTCTTCCCAGGAGTTGGCATAGGAAGGACAAAGGGAAATAGACCAATGGGAAAGGTCTACACTAAATACTGCATATGAACTAGGTCAATTTGGTCATCTGCACTTTGAGCCAAGTATTATCCCAGGTTGGAGAAGAGGAAACTGAACCGGGATCTATTAACTTGCTTAAGAAGTTAGAAAATTGTAGAGTCAGAATCTGAACCCAGATCCTCCCTCATTTGCCAGCTAAGTGAATGGAGCAAGCACATGGGAGCTGTTTGGATGTTTTTCTCTCTGGATCCCATTTTGAAGGATCTCACTTCCCTTCTTTTCCTGTGCCTGTTCCTACTGTTTTTCTTCTTCCTCCTCTCCTCCCCATCTCCTCTTCTCACTCTCGCTTCTTCTTGATTTTTAAAATTTTCTTTCCACCTCCAAGTATGTGAAGATTTTCCATTGGCTGCACTAGAGCACTCTCTTTCACCCTGATTGGTGCCCCAGAAACAGCCACCCCGCCTTCTGGATCCGAGAGGTGTTTGGGCAATGGGAGCCCTGGCAGCTTGGAAGAGGGGAGTTGATGATGTTGCTCGGGGTATTTCCTTCCCAGGCCCCTCCTGCTGGGATGTGGTGGTGGCCATCCGAATCCTGCCTCGTGGCCATCTTCCACATTGACCGATCTGAACTGCAATCACCTAACAGGTGCCAAATATTTTTATCTCAAACTTATCAATTTTTAGACTCTTAAAAATTGTTGAGGACCTTCAAAGAGCTTGTGCTGATCTCTCAATGTTTACCATATTGAAATTAAAACTGAAAATACTCAAACACAAGAATCCACAAACATACAGGGTGGCACAAAAGTAGGTTTACAGCTGGCAGTACACAAAACACAGAGTTTATTTTTGTGTTATTATTTACCAGTTATAATATTATTTTCCATAATGAATAACTGTAAACTACTTTTGGCAAACCCTGTATATTCCATTAGCCATCGAAGCAATGTATCCATCACAAGTCATATAGCCTATTGTGCATTCACGAGGGAAGAAGAATAAGGAGGCAAAAACACACATAAAATGTCTTGGTGTTATTATAAAAATATTGAGCTTGTGGTCCTCTAAAAGAGTCTCAGGGACCCCAGCAGGCTTCCAGCTTTGAGAACCACTGACCAAACTGCTCTATCAGTTTGCTCTATCAGACTTGCTCTGGGATGCTTTTCCATTCCTTGTCAGAGGCCTTCCCTCTGCTCATACAGTCATAATTACCCCCTTTATTCAACTCTCCTCAATCACTCCATTGAGGCATGCCTTCTGTTTCCCACAGGGACACTGACTCATCACTGATAAGGCATGGCTGGAATTTCACCTTGGAGGGAGAGCTGGGGCCAGAAGTGGATAGAAAATGTCAGCAGCCAAGAAAAACATTCCTTTTGCCTGCACTGACCTTTTCCTGTGAACTTTGATTCATCTTTTAAATTGTATTGATCATTTCTTCACTGATAAAAGGGAGTGTCTGGAATCAAAGAGATTCCTGTTTTTCTTTCCTGGATCCAGGCCAGAACATAAGAGATTCATTTCTTCTTACAGGTGTAAATGAACTGGGCCATCTTCAGAGGAGGAAAAGTAAGACTCTGGAAGCCACGTTCATGAGGAAGAAATAAAGAAACAGTTTCTTCTGAAGAAAAGCTGCCTCAGAGGAACTGGGCTATTTTCAGCTCCCTCTTCATCAGCTGGCCTTTCTTGTTCTAGGGAGGAATTCTCCATTCCTCTTCCTGGGCTCCCACTGAATTTCGATAAGATCTTAATTGTCCCAGATCACTTTTTATTGTCATTATTTGCATACTTCTCTTTTCCCCTTGTAGATTGCTAGCTCCTCAAGACAATTTTAGTCACCAATGTTTGGTGAAGAAAGAAGTAGAGATGGCTATTTTTTTATAACTACCATTTTGTTTCCTATTGTCAAACAAAAAGCATGACAGTTCATGCTTACCAGCTTTGGTGAGGTATAAATGATCTACATAGAACTGTACATATTGAATACGCACAAATAAATGAGTTTTGCCATACGCCAACACCCATAATATCATTAGCACAATCAAGGACATATCCCAAACCTCTCACAGTTTCCTTATGCTTATGTCTCTTTTTATTAATTTTTTCCCTGTGTTAATAACACTTAAAGTGAGATTTACTTCCCTAAACCCAACCAATTTTGAAGTGCAAATACGGTATTAACTATAGGCATTATGTTGTAGAGCAGATCTCTAAAATTTGCTCATCTACCATAACTAAAACTTTATACTCATTGACACCAACTCTGCATTCCCCTAACCCTTAACCCCTGACAATCATTATTTTATTTTTCACTTCTATAAGTTTTGACTATTTAGATACCTTATATAAGTGGACTCATGCAGTATTATTTTTATAAATTACTCAGGAAGTTCTTCAATAGATCTGCAGAAGCAGAAAGGGAAGCTCTGAAAGGGCTTATGCAGGTGTCATGATACCTTGACAATAAACCAGATATGAAATAAAAATGCCTGAATCTCAATCCCAGCCCCAGCGCTGGTCAGTGGAGCTGCCTTTCACAGACAGGTCACTTCCTTGTCTTAAGCCTCAGGCCCTCAGAATGAATGGTTTGGACTAGAAGAGTGAATACCAACTTGTGTCTGTGGTTCCCTGTCCAAGAGTGTCATTGCAAGGTATCTGGTGATCCAGCCAGAAGGGTGCGAACCATTGTTGGCTGCCTAAGAAGTTAGTATCTTTGGCTCATATCTGAATTGTGTTTTTACATATATGGAGATGTGGTTATAACTGATAAAATACAAGACTCTTAAATCATTCTTAAAATTGTTGAATTTATTTTGCTTTCTTTTAAATCAAGAAATAAAATGATCTAGTGTGGTAGGGTCTACAAAGTACTCTGGCACTAGAAAAGAGGTCTTGTTCTTGGGAAAATTGGAAATCACTAAGTCTCAAGCCTCAGTTTCGACTCTAGTCTATAGTTCTGATGATGCAGAGAGTAGGAGTGAGGCAGCATGTCTCACCTGAAGATAGGAAGCGCTGTGCTAACCGTAGTTAGATCACTGATAGAGAAAATACACAGCAAAAGCCAGTGGACATGTCTACTATAATAGTTTTCTAATTGACTTCTTCTCCACACACAAAATCCATGATATAAACACAAGGTTCCATACTATGAAAAAAGTACAAAAGTGTTTAAAGAAGGTAAAGGTAATGAATTTTTCGGAAGGAGACAAAATATTATTTGTTCTTTCTTTCATCCATCCTAATCTGTTATCACTCAAAAATATTTCAGAAAGTTTCTTCCTCTAATGCATGAGGAAGGTTTTAGTGAAAATTTAAGCTACTTAATAACATGTTTTGGGAGTCACTAAATAGATGAAAATATTTTTTTTAATTTTCAAGGATATTTGCCAATGCCTAGTTAAAGGAAATCAATGACAATTGAATGAATATTGTCAACTCTTAGAACCAATGAACTAAAAAGCAATGCTTTAATATTTTTCAATAATACTTTTATCTATATTTTTCTAGTTACTGCAATAATATATATCCATTGTAGAAGTTGGAAAATATAAAAGGCTCAAAAGAGGAATAAACTACCATTAATCTACATGTAGTATTTTAGATTCTTGAAGGTCTTATCTCTATAAATTCACAATTATTTTATATTATGTATGCCATTTGATAACTTGCTTACTATTAATTTTTTATTAACTAATATTAAACACATATAAAAGACTGTAAGGTATATGTAAGTTATAAAGCATGATAAAAAATAACCATAAGGTCACCATTTTTATATTAAAAATTATTGAGCCTGACTAGGTGGTGGTACAGTGAATAGGGCATCGGACTGGGACGCGGAGGACCTAGGTTCGAAATCCCAAGGTTGCCAGCTCGAGCGTGGGCTCATCCGGCTTGAGCAAGGGGTCATTGGCTTGAGCGTGGTATCATAGACCTGACCCCATGGTGGCTGATTTGAGCCCGAAGTCCTTGGCTTGAGCAAGGGGTCGCTTGCTCTGCTGTAGCCTCCTCCACCCCCAGTCAAGGCACATATGAGAAAGCAATCATTGAAAGCTATGTAGCTGCAATGAAGAATTGATGCTTCTCATCTCTCTCCCCTTTTGTTTGTCCCTATCTGTTCCTCTCTCTGACTCTCTGTATCTGTCAAAACAAATTATTGAATTTATTGGGGTGACACTGGTTAATAAAATTATACAGGTTTCAGGTGTACAATTTATAATACATTATCTGTATGCTGTATTGTGTGTTCACCATCTCAAGTCAAGTCTCCTTTTTTCACCATTTATTTCTCCTTTACCCTCTTCTACCTCTCCCTACGCCCTTCCCTCTTATATTAGTGTTCTTTTGAATCTTGTAATACTGTTTTTTTCCTGTTTTTCTTGAGATTACTTTTGTTCAGTTACATAGTTTTTATTTATAGTTCATCAAGTTATACATGGCTGTATTTCAATTTTAATTGCTGTATGATATTTAATTGTGTAAATATGCTGTTTTTCTGTTGATGGACATTTGAGTTTCTTTTTTTTTTTTTGCTATTTAAAAGAAATACAATCATGCAAATTTTTATATTTGTTTCTTGGTACACATGTGTAGAAGAAACTTTTCTAGGGTACATACCAGGAGTAGACTGAATCATAGATAGACAAATACATATAAGAATAAATGTGGTTATAATTGATAAAATACAAAACTCTTAAATCATTCTTAAAATTGTTGAATTTATTTTGTTTTCTTTTAAATTAAGAAATAAAATGATCTAGTGTGGTAGGGTCTACAAAGTGGTTGTACTCCATTACTAGTACATAGAAGTCTCCATTCTTTTACATCTTTGGCAATATTAATGTTTTTCCTTTTGGTATTACCTATATATTTCTCGCTATGGTTTCAATTTGCATTTCTTTAGTTACTTTGAACACAAATGTTTATTGGGCATTTGTGTTTCCCTGAGACATACCTGTCAAAGTCTTTTGTCTATTGTTTTGATTGACCTTTTCTTACCGGCATGTAGCTAATGTTACTGATTATGATTAGGAAAGGGGGATTCTTTTACTGTTCCAGTATTTATAGCTGACATCTTAATTCACCATTCAGAAGCGATTTCCTAATCCCCGTTCCCTCACTGCCTCATAATATTGAAACTTCAAAGCCATATAAATATTTTCTCAGACTCCCTTGCAGTTAGAAGTGGCCATGTGACTCATTTGGGGGCCAGGTCACATTAGCATAAATCTTCTGTTGGTGCATTTGAAAAAGCACTTGCTTTCCTGATAAAAGGGTACAGACGCAGCTGTCACAACCTTATGCCACCCGTGGGTCATCTTGAATGCAGATGTAAAGGAGCTACAACAGCCTCAGGGTGGCTAAGAGATTTATGAAAATTCCGGCCTTGACAATTCCTACACCCATTTATCTCCAAACTTCTGGATATGTGATTTTAAAACTCCTGGTTTTCCTGAACATTGGAAATCAAATTTTCTTTAAATGAGAGATGGCTGTCATCCTGACCTATGTGGCATCTTTATTCACTAAGTCCTCAAACTAGAGTCACACATCCAGCAGGGTCTCAACAGTAGTAAGGTGTTCCACACAGAATTTTATGACGTCAGAATATAAATTCCTTAACAAGGCAATGTGGCCTGGCCGCACTCCTCTTGTATCACTCTGCCATTCATGCATTCAGTGTCATCTACTAGACCCTTTCCAAAAAAAATACTATCTTCTTTCCTACTTTGTGTCCTTCAACTTTTCTATTTCATTTGCTTGGATTCCCTCACCCCTAACCTTCCTCCCCATTCTAAATGAGAACTCCTCTTACTATCTCTTTGTAAAGCATATCACAATATGTCTCTCCCACTAGGCTTTGAATGTAGACTTGGAGAATGGACTCTATGTTAATTTTGTTGTATACCTCATAGAGCCTGGCATAGCCTTTGAGAAATAGTAAGCACTAAAAAATATTTTGTTAGAGGCACAAGTGAATGAAAATCTTATATGTCCACTAAGTGTCAGACAAAGCCTATCTTTAGTTTCTCTTTCCCTTCCCAAGCCTCAGGGTTTTCACCTTTGAGATGGGCTAATAATCCATACTTTTCCATGACATTTGAAAATTAAATGTGATCATTGTACACATGTGCTTAGTTACGTGGTTGGAATGTGGTTTGGGTTATTTGCCTCTGATCAAGGGAATCTTTATTCTCCAATAGCAAATTTTCCCTTTAACTTTTGTTTTTCACACTGTAAAAGTAATATTGGATATAATTATTAAGGGTAATTATAATTCAATCCAACATGTGTTGAGTGCTTGCTCACACATTATATGTGCCAAGTACTTTATGAACAGTACCTCATCTATTTGTATGACATAGCCTTTGTTACGGTCTCTTTTTATAGGGATAAACTGAGGCTTGATGAGAGCAGGGACAAGCCTTCTGTGAACCTGACCACAGCCTGTGGATGTACACAATGAAATTGTGGTTGGTGGGAAGCTACCTAAGCTGAGAGCCTGCTACTGACAGGTACGGTCTCTATACCTGCTTCATTCTGTTTTTCCAGAGAAAAAGGCAAAGCAGAATAAAATGTGCTGATATCAGATTTCTTTTTTTAAAGAAAAGCAACTTCCAAAATCTGCTCTGAGGTCAATATGGGTTTTCCTTCCAATGTTCTGTCTTCCTAGGTCCAGAGACTCTGAAATGAAAATTGACACTCAGTGCTGGTGATCCCACAGCAGGATCCTCAACCAGAAAACGCCTGGGTCAGGCTCTGTGCAGCACACTTTGGAGGTCCGGAAAGGAGATTAATGTGCCTTATAGAGATTTTGCTACAATAATGAAAAGCAAAAGGCATTTATTGTAATCAGAGCTCCTACTTTAGAACCTCACATGTAGGAGGTGCTTAAAATACATTCCATGAGTCTTATGATAGAGTGACATTATATTATAATGTCCAGTGTAGTTCATTCTGAATGCCACTCAATTTAATATAGCAAGACTCTTCAAAATTTGCCCAGCCTAGTCTTCTCATTTTCTCTTTTTGCTTTCACCCCTTGCACACAGTTCTAACTACACTCGAGTACTGTGTCCTGGGGACACCCCCACGTTTATAACCTCTGTGTCTTGGCTTGTGCTGTTTCTCCTTCCTAAAATGCCTGCAACCCAGTCCCACTTCTTTTAAGAAAACATGGCAACTCATCCTTTAGGTCTCTGTTGGGATAACTTTTCTTTATTAAGCCTATCCCAGGTAAGACATGTCCACACCTAGAGCTTCCAAATCTTCTAGACATAGTTATGGCAACATTTTCCATTTTGTGGAATGGTGTGTTTCATGGATAAAGCATAGACTTTAAAGTAGGATATACTTGGACATAAATTCTAACTCTGCCACAAAAAAAGTCATAGGCAATGATGTGATTTACCCAAATTGTGAGTTTCCATTTCTTCTTTAGAAATGAGGGTGCCATCACCAGCCTGTTAGGGCTGGTGTGGGGGAAAAAGGAAGTAAGCATTTCAGGTGTGCAGCACTGAGTCTAATTCATGGTTAGCAGCTGCCTGGTTGTGGTTATTCACATTCTCAGCTCAAATATCATCTCTTGAAATAGCCCCGATCTAATGTCCCACCATTTCACCTCACGACCTCTTTAAGCGTTGGACCTAGGATATCCAAATGCAAATTTCAACTCTACCACTTAATAGACAGTAAGTTATTTAATTCCCTTTCCCTATTTTCCTCATAAACAAAATGGAGCTAATAATGAACTCATAGGCACGTTATAGTAATAAGTCATACCTTAGATTAGTGCCAGACACAGATACATTCTAGCTGTAACTATATTGTTCACTTCTCTATCCCTAGAGTCCACATTAGTGCCTGGTTCAAGGAGGTACTCATTTCATCACTGTTAAGTGAATGAATGCCTATGCTCTGGTTCTTTTCTCCCTCCTTTGCATTCTATCCCTGGTTCTTAGACTAGAATATGGGCTCCTGTGAGGCAGGAAGAGGGTACCATTGTTGTTAGGGGCTCAGTACCCAATGCAGGGTCTGATACCAGGCAACTCTTACTCAGTTTCCTGAAATGGAAGGGAAATTTTTCTGCTGTGTGTATTCCTGCTGCATTTTTCTGGAAATGGGTCCTTTAGCATCAGCAAGCAGAACAGTTGGCACTGCCCACCTCTCAGCAAACTCTTGCCACCACTTACTCAGGCTTACTTAAAGGGGATGACCCAGGAATGAAAAGCTGCTGCTTCCTCTCTGGCATGACAAAGACTCAGATCATTGTGTCTCTTGACTGGGTACAAGATTTACCTTATTCTGTTGGCAGATCCATTTAGTCTATGCCTTATTTGGCTGGAGGCAAAAAGACTCTTTTCTTTCTTGTGGGTCTAATCCCTTGAATCAATATTTGTTCCCACCTCCCTCTCTTTGCTCACAGAGACTGCAAAGCTCATACAGCATCTCCAAAGTAAGAGGACAAGCATGGGCTATGAGAAGGGGGTCTGGGCAAGAGAAGCTAGGGCCATCCTGAGAGCATCTCAACAGGCCAGGGGCTTTGCTTTCCAGTAAAACCAGTCACTTCCTTCGTGAAGTCATTTAACCTCTTTGTAAGCTTCCAAAAAGAGGTGGTGTAGGAGGCATGTCAGGGCAGCCAATTAAAATTCAGCCTGACCAACAAAGAGAAGTAGGCCATGGCTGAGTAAAAGAGAGGCATTGACTGAGAGAGGCCCTTGGCTCCAGGAGTCCACACTGCTTGAATGTTCTTTTCTTCCAAAACAAGAGGACTTCCGAAAGCATGGAGTTATATTGTCCAGGTCTGGGTTTATAGAGCGTGTGTGTCTCTCATAGAGAACCCACAGCATGCTGCTTTGGCTTGCTCTTCACTCTCTCGCTACATCTCTACAGGATACAGACTATTTTTGTCCATTCTCAACACCGTCATCACTGAGTTTTCTTCCTATTGCCAGATGTGATCTCCTCACATAGCCTGCAGGCAGATTCTGAGTCTGCTACTAGACAGATGCCATTTCATAATATATTCATTATTCATGCCAACCTAAGAGTCTTTTCCCAGGTCCTCTTGTTGCTGATGACTTTTTAGATCAGACGAGGATGGAGGAGGGAGGGGAAGGGGGCAGCTGGGAGCATGAATTTTGAAATTTCAGACTTTTAAACCACATGTGACAAAAGACTGTCTGAGAGACTGGCACACCCTACACCCTACTCTCACTTGTGTGTCCTTGAAAATGAGTGTGAAAGCTGAAACACAAGAATGTCAATCAAACCATGGAATAAGGACACTCTCTTAAAAGCTAAATGTCATTAAACATTCACATTCACTAATTTTTCTTACTTGTTAGACATAGCAGTGATACATAGTCCTTCCATTTTTGTGAATCATCTTTAATCTGGTTCTTTTCTTGCACAAGCAAACACAAGTTGGCATCAGTCTAAAAGGCATCCAAGTGAGACCAGAATTTTCTTTCTGGACAGGTTTAACATTTGTTGTCTGCCTCAGTTTTATGAAGGTAATAAGGCCTCCTTTTACTTTCTGTCTTAGCTGTTATTTAGCTATTATAATTGTCATTGCTGCTATTGTTATCACAGATGTGGAAGGGGACACCACTGTGGCTAGGGGGCAGCATCTCCATGTCACCCTGTTCAGTCTATCAACTAAATGACAACAATGCATAAAGTAGAAAAGTTGCTAAACAGCCAAATGTTATCTAGTCAAGAGCCATCTGTGGTAGTAAGTGAAAACATGGGCTTTGTAAACAAAGGAGGGCTCAAATCCAGTTTGCTGTTCTAATACTCTTTTCATCGTTTCTGGGGTCCAAAGATCATGCATGTTTAAAGGTCAGTGCTTTAAATATCATGATTATAATGAGCTAACATCTGATAATGGAAGGAATAAGGAGTCAGAATAAGAATAAATCCTACTGTTAGCCAGTAGAGAAATTTATTGGCCCTGGAGGGGGCTGGCCAGTTTTAACACTTGGCAACTATTTCATGTCAGCTAACCCAAAGCCACCCACGCTGGTTTTCATCCTTTGTAGTAGGGCAGAGTGAAGGTCATGGGCTTTAGAGAGACCGATACCAGGTCCCCATCTGCATCAGCTTGGGAACATTAATTATCCCCACTGAAATTTCATTTCACTTATAAAAAGGGGGAGAGTGTTGGTTACTTAATACTAACTCAGAAGTGTTGTAAAGTTTAAATGGGTATAAAAAATTATTAACACAGTCTAACCCGTAAAGAATACTTAGACTGGTGGTCTTCAACTGGGGGAAACTTGGGTACCCTGGGAAATTTTGGCAATGCCTGAGACAATATCACAACTGTAGGATGGGGCAGTAAATGCCTCTGGCATCTAGTGGGTAGATGTCAGGGATGTGGCTAAACACCCTCTGGTCTACAGGGTAGGCCCTATTGTTGCAGTGACAATGAGCTGCTCAGGGGCAGATACTCTGAGGGACCACGCACGGGCCACAGATTGAAGGACTAAAGCCCCATCCCCAGCCTTACTCAGATATTTATTAGCCAGTACAAATAACTCAAGGAAGAGGACAAAAGAAATTTTCAGAGGGGTGAAGTAAAAGACAAGGAACAAGCTGACTTTTAATCTCTGTTCTGAGAGTCTAAACAATTTTCTGTTTTGCTGAATCTTATCCTGTTGTTTTGCTGTTTCCCACATAGGGTCAGAGAGGTCCAGGACTCTCATCTGTTCAGGACCTTCACTCTAAGGTGCCTCTCTGCCTCTAGTTGTTACCTAACTCTGCATATTTTCACAGCAAATTCCTACACCCTATGATAGGAAATTATGTCTCAAAATTTCAAGAGTGCCAAAGCTGAGAAACTTGGGCTGAATAAATAATAGTCATTATTCATCAGGCTAATTTTCCTGTATATGTCTGATCTTTCTTTCTTTCTTTCTTTCTTTCTTTCTTTCTTTCTTTCTTTCTTTCTTTCTTTCTTTCTTTCTTTCTTTCTTTCGTGCAAGGAGGGGAAATAGAGAGACAGAGTCTTGCATGTGACCTGACTGAGATCAACCTGGCAAATCCTGTCTGGGGCCAATGCTTGAATCAACTGAGCTATCCTCAGCATCTGAGGCTGAAGCTCAGACCAACTGAACTATCCTCAGTACCTGGAGCCAAAAGTTGGACCAATTGAGCCACTGGCTACAAGAGGAAAAGAGAAAGAAGGGGGAGAGGGATAGAGAAGCAGATATTCATTTTTCATGTGTGCCCTGACCAAGGATGGAACCTGGATGTCTGCACACTGGGCTGACACTCTATTCATTGAGCCGACCAGCCAGGGACTGTGATCTCTTTCAATCATACAGATTCCAAAATGTCGATGCAGGACTTTAAGACTGAAAATGATAGTATCCACTCACTTACAAACAGCTTCCATATATATGATCTCCCTTGATTTTCAAAAGCACCTGTTGATAAGTATTATTCATATACTATTCATTTCACTGGTGGACACACTGAATAAACAGCATGTCAGTCTAGGCTAATTTCAGTCCTTGTGTACTGAAATATTTCCACATGCATATGGCACATTTAGGAAACATGGAAGCTCAGCTTTGAATAATTTGAGTAATCTGTTCACCTGTGAAATGGAACAGATGATAATGATTTATGGAGAGCAATTATTGCAAAAATCACATGAAATAATGCATGCAATAATATGCACTCAAAAATCAGAGCCCAATGACATCTCTGCTTCCTCTTAATGACTGGGCCACAAAGTCTACTCAACACCCATGTGTGAGCCAAGAAACCTCACAGGATCAAGCCAGGTTTTGTGTCCTGTGTAGGGTCCCCCAGCATGAGCCTATGCACGAGTCCCAGGCTTCACCAGGCCCATGACCCTCGGTTGCCTTGTCCACTGAGTGAAAGGCACTGCCTGTCAGGCAGCACCTTGTTCTGGTCACCAAGACTTCGCAGGGGCCACCCATCCTTCCTGCGCCCTGTACCCCAGGGCTGACGACTTGACAGCTATGTCACTGCTCTCTCATTACTTATTAGGAGGGTCACCTTTCTGACAGATAGCTTTGAAAGTTCCTTATTTTAAAAAAATGTTTTTAGGAGAAAAGACAGATTACTTTACAGTTTTGACATGCTCTACTTATTAGGACATGAAACATTGTTCCTGTTCCTTTTGCTCGGGGATGTTTAACTGCTACTGGCTCGTGTGGTATATCATTATAATGTATTGGTGACTTGATCAGACCTTCCATGACCTTTACATAGTAATTCATTTTCATTCATTTGTTCATCACTCAGCTGTACATTTATCTACAGTGAGCCTACTGTTGTGCTGGGCATTTATTGGATAAAATAATGCATTTATATTTAGTCTTTGATCCTGAGGATGTGCCAAGCAATGCAAGCGTGTAAAGGAGATAAAGCTTTAAAGTGGCAAATGCAATGAAAGAGGTACCAGAACTGGCAGTGCCTTTGCAGAGCAGGGCCACCTGGGTCACCCTGGATAGTGACAGGGAGGGTAGCAGCAGAGGGTGGGGTAGGTTTTATTGGCGTATAGTGTAACCTGTGCACAGGCGATGGGAGAGGAGTGAGCATCCCCAACTGAATTAAGCTGATGATACCTCATCCTGGAAGAAGGCCTGAATGCCAAGCTTTTGGCCCTGAGTAATGTTTAATGGTCCTGACACACATGATAAATAATATCTCACAGGCACCACTGCGTATCTGAGTGTATTAGCAGGAAGCTCTAGAAAAGGGATTTACTAACCTTGTATGGGGTGCAGATAGGGAGACAGTGCCCCAGAAGACGTGATATTTGAACAGGACATTAAGTATTCAGAGAAGCTCACTACATGGAAAGGGAAAGTGAGGGTGTCTGGGCACAGACAGGTGAAGGTGAGGCCGTCAAAAATGGATGATGATATGGTTAAAGCAAAGCACCAGAGGCTGAGGACCGGTGAAGACAGAGGGCACTTTTGGGCCATTTGAATGCCAGGCCATGGAATCTGGACTCTTGCCAGTGGGACTTATTGCGCTTGTGGCTGATGCATGCAGAAGTGCAATCTGGTAGGATCTGCACGTAGACACGTCTCTCTGGAGCAGTGTGGAACTGTGGGACAGTGGACCCGGAGCGCTGCTGTCCCCACCCAGGAGAGAGATTGTGAAGCCCTCCCCATCAGGTTTCACCCAGCCAAGCCGCCTGGCTGTTCATACCTGCATTCAGGTGATCCAGCATGTATTTACAGAAAAATAAAGGCCAAGGATGACTGGGTTTCCTCAATAACAACAACAAAAAATGTAAACGACAAAACGAACATGTGTTAAATACCCCAGCACCTAGTGAAATGTGAAGTGCACATACTTTATGGAATAAATGCATGAAGGAATCAGAAACAATGAAGTGTGTAGTAAGAGGAGAGGCTAGTGAAAAGGACCCTACAAAAGTGGTCTGTTAATTTGCTATTGCGCTGATGACTCTCTCATTCCTACGCACGTGTGAAACGTGGGTTTACTGATTTGACTCATCCTCTCAATGAAGACCCAGCCCCCATTTACAGAGCACCTGCTATGCTTCATCATGCACCGGCTCAGCATGCCACATGTTGTCTTAGTTCCTCTTAATAACAAGTGCAAAGCAGACTTTATCCTGCCGAGGTGCAGAGGGTTTAGGGTTTTGCTCAAGTTCAGAGTAGTCGGTGAGGAGTTGGGATTTGGACTCCGGTTTGTCCGGCTCTAAAACCTTCTGTGTTAGTCCATCCTACTGAGTACAGCAGACCCATCACTATAGGATGAGAAATGCCTGCAAGTTGTTAAGATCACTTTCCTTTCTGGATGCTGCTTCAGTGCCTTTAAAATACCAATGTGGGCAGAAAAATCAAAACTTTTGGTTGAGGAAGGAATTGGTAGAGAGGAAAAGGAGAATAAAATCTCTGCCTCCTATGTTTTGGGCTTATGTAAGTTTTTTATCCTCTTTGGATCTGATGTTTTTCTTCAATAGAATGAAATAAATGAAATGAATCTTACGCAAGCTACATTTTGTCTTAACATTCCTGGGATTTGATGCCACGAGCTGAGCTTGTTAGCATACAGCAGAAAGCAGCATGGCATAAGATGATGGCCTTTTGTTTTTTTTAACCAACCTAAAGATAAAATATGAAATCACGGCGGTCAGTTTCAGAAGGGAATAGAAATGTTATAAACCTCAGAGGATTTCCAGATATAGCAAATAAAAATGTACGTGTTCTGTTAAATTAGAATTTCAGACAAGAAACAAACATTTTCATAGTACAAGTATGTCCCATGCAATATTTGAGACATAGCTTTTTTTTTTTCTTGGTGTGTGTGTGTGTGACAGAGAGAGACAGAGAAAGGGACAGATAGGGACAGACAGACAGGAAGGGAGAGAGATGAGAAGCATTAATTCTTCATCGCGGCATCTTAGTTGTTCATTGATTGCTTTCTCATATGTGCCTTGACGGGGGTGCGGGGCTACAACAGACCAAGTTGCTCAAGCCAGTGACCTTGGGCTCAAGCTGGTGAACCTTGCTCAAACCAGATGAGCCTGCGCTCAAACTGGTAACCTCAGGGTTTTGAACCTGGGTCCTCCACATCCTAGTCCAATGATCTATCTATTGTGCCACCGCCTGGTCAGGTGGAACATACTTATACTAAAAGTTTTCCATTGTTTATTCAAACTTTAAGTTTAGTTGGTGTTCTGAATTTTATCTGGTAACCCTAAAACCTTGACAAAAGAATGATAATGACATAGCTGATTACAGTCAGAAGGAAGGTTGAGAAAGTATAAACAAACTGGTTCCTTCATCTTACAGAGTAGCAAACCAGTTGATGCTATCTGTAGTGAGAATTAAAGAAGCAGAGTTTGAATTCTAACTTAGAATTTAGTACTGAACTTTCATTCAGGACTTCCATTCATTTGGAAGGGAGGCACAAGTGTTCAGCTGGGTCTATCAGAGAAGGTCAAGTATAAAGAAGCCACTTGATGTTGTGTGTGTGTGTGTGTGTGTGTGTGTGTGTGTGTGTGTGTGTGGTATATAGCATGACTAAGAGATAGAAGGTTTGAACTATAAAAATGTCACTGAATTCAAAGTGAAGCCCCATTTGGAGAATGCTTGTTAAGTATTGTAAAAACATACAGCTTAGCTTTTGATTAATGGCATTCTACCCAAAATATTACTAAGGCAGCCTGCAGTCTGCAAACCCCAAGTCACCTTACATCAGATGGGATCTTTATAGTTTTTGAAATTTGCTGCCACCACCAGCTGATTATAGTCCTTTAATATGAACTTATAATGTGTTAAAGTACACTCTATTTATAAGGGCAGTAAAGAGCCTCAACACGCTGGCTGGATCTCCTAGGACAGAGATCAATACCCACACTTTACTCCCAGGAGGCACTGCAGGGAGACATTGAAGGGGGGGCACAGCAACCACCCGTTAGCCTGGCTGTTTTTCTCATGTTGCCCTGCTGTGGAATCCTCTTCCTTCACAGCCTGGCTCTGAGGCCAACTCTTCTAGAAAGACTTTTTGTCTCCCTTGAATCAAGAACTAATATCACATCAACTCCTTCCAGAGTTATTTTGAAAAGTAAATAAGATAATGATGGAAGCTTCTGACTGAGTTAAGGAACTAATAATTTATAACATATGACAGGAAAAAGGCAAGTCCTATCTAGTTTCAATGCAAAAGACACAGGAATTACAAAAGTAATGACAAAAAATAGCAACAACAAATAACGCCATAGTTTCCACCATTTTTTAAATACCTATTATGGGCATATTAGGGGTTTTACAATTTTCATCTCATTTACTTTTCACCACAGGATAGGGCATTATTATTTCTTACTGCAAAATGAAGAAAATAAGGCACAGAGGTGTCAACATACAAAATACATAAAGAACTTAGGCAAGTCAACATAAAAAAAATCAGATAAAAAATGGGCAGAGGAACTGAATAGATATTTTTACAAAAACATATAGATGGTCAGTGGTACAAAAAGGTGCTCATTGTCACTATTCATCAAGGAGATGCAAATCAAAACCATGGTAGGATGTTATCTTACGCTTGTTACAATGGCTATCATCAGAAAGACACGAAATAACTGTTGGAGAGAATGTGGAAACAAGAAACTCTCCTTGTGTGCTGTTGGTGGGAATGTAGATTGGTGCAGACCTTATGGAAAACAGTATGCAAGTTCTTCAAAAATTTTAAAATAGAACTACCATTGGATGTGGCAATTTCATCTCTGGGTATTTATCCGAGGAAAATGAAAACTCTAACTCAAAAAGATATATGTACTCCATGTTCTTTGCAGCATTAGTTATAGCAGCCAAGACACGAAAACAACCTAAATGTTGATAGATGGATGGATAGATAAAGAAAATGTAGTATGTATATATGTGTGAGGGATTCAATAATTTAACAACCGGTTCTCTGCTTTAATGACCATTTTAAGTATAAAAAAAGATATACCAAAAGGTAGTTTATTATTTCACGCATTTAATACTTAAATAAGAACAATAAAAGAGGTAAACAAAATTAGATTGTATAAGAGTTTTAAAATATTAATGAAAATATATTAAATAATAATTTAAGATATTGCTTCTTGATTGTCATTCTCACTTGCAATTTTTTTCACCTGTGAATGGAATGAACATTACTATGGGCACTTAGAATATGTTGTTGCACAGATAAACATTAAAATAGAGTGAGGAATGTCATTTCCACATTGAGTAGCTGTCCAGGTGCCCACCTTAGAGAGAACCCTGATTACAAGTGCCATTTTAACAACCAGTTCACCTGACTCAACAATAAATTAGGTTTGTTTGTTTGTTTGTTTGTTTGTATTTTTCTGAAGTGAGAAGCAGGGAGGCAGAGACCGACTCCTGCATACACCTGACTGGGATCCACTTGGCAAGCCCACTATGGGGCAATGCTCTGCCCATCTGGGTGGGGTGTTACTCCATTGCAACTAGAGGCACTCTAGCACCTGAGGCAGAGGCCATGGAGCCATCCTCAGCACCTGAGCCAACTTTTGCTCCAATGGAGCCTTGGCTATGGGAGGGGAAGAGAGAGAGATAGAGAGAAAGGAGAGGGAGAAGGGTGGAGAAGCAGATGGGTGCTTCCCCTGTGTGCCCTGGCTAGAAATTGAACCCGGGACTTCTACATGCTAGGTTGACACTCTACCACTGAGCCAACTGGCCAGGGCCAATAAATTGGGTATTGGTTCTGCTGAACCTGTGCAAACCAGCTGAATCCCACCTCTCTCTCTCTCTCTCTCTCTCTCTCTGTGTCTGTGTGTGTGTGTGTATACATACACACTGGAATATTATTCAGTCCTAAAAAGAGGAAAATACTGTGACAACATGGATGGATATTGAGGGCATTATGCTGAGTGAAATAAACCAAACAGGAAAACGCAACAAGATTGTAGACACAGAACAGATCAGTGATTGCCAGAGGCAGGAGGTGGGGGTAATGAGTGGTGAAGGTGGTCAGAAGTTACAAACATCCAGTTATAAAATAAATAAGTCTTGAAGATGTAATGTGTGGCATCATGACTATAGTCAGTTATAATGTACTGCATATTTGAAAGTTGCTAAGAGAATATTTTTTAAAAATTATCACAAGAAAAGAATTTGTAACTACGTGAGGTGATAAATTTTAACTAGTTTATTGTGCTGATCATTTAGCAACATATACTGAATTATGTTGTACACCTAAAATGAATGTCATATGTCAATTATATCTCAATTAAAACTACAAAAAAAAAACACAAAAAAAAACAGGGTCAAGGCCAGAGAGGTTAAGTAACTAGCCTAGAAAGATGCAAAGCCATAGTTCAAACCCAAGTCATTTTTAATGGAAGCCCGTGCTCCAGACTGGGCCATGGATTAGTAAGAAGGTTAGAGGAGACCCTGATACAAAACAGCAGAAGCAGCTCACAAATAACCACTGGCACATTTTGTGTATAGTCTGCATCAGCTACTTTATATAACATGCTTAGAATCCCCTTGTAGATTATCTCTCCACCACGAAGTATTAAGGCATCTGTGGACATGCACTGGCTATGCTGTGCCAGCGATACATGATGACACATGGCTGCATCATGATTGTGGGCAACGAACAGAGGAAAGATTGGGCTGTCAGCAGACAAGGAGGCTGCAGGGTTATACAGCTCTGTGCAGACCCTGAGCAGCAACAATCCTCGAAATGCAACACAGCTGCTGCCCTGATTGCATGGAGTCAAGCAGCAAATGAAACTGATCAGATACAGCTTCCAATGTCTGCCACATAGGGACCAGAGGGAGACGGTGGCCATCTGAGAGGGCTTTGGATTGCAATGAGGGGTTTAAAGTACTTATCAGGCACTAGTTGTTCTACAGAGAGGCAATTCCATGGGCTAGTTTACAGCACGGGCTTCTCCTTGAGACTGACCTGCGTTTGAACTGTGGCTTTTGCAGCTTCTTTGCTCTGTGAGTCTGGGGCTTGTTACTTTAACTTTCTGTGCCTTATTTTCCTCCTTTTGAAATAAGAAGTATACTTTCCCATCCTGTAGAGATAAATAATTTGATAAAAATTGTAAAACCACTAATATATCCATAATAACAAGTACTCAATTAATGGTGGGAATTATGGCTGTTTTGTTGTTATTTTTATAATTCTTATGTCTTTTGTACTAGAACTATATAGGACTTTGCTTTTTTTCTGAATCTAATTCAGACTTTCCAGGCCTCATGGCGGGCCAGAAGATAGTGGACAAGCTACCTCCTGGGTTGACCAGAGGATGACTCAAAATTAAGGTCTATTATGAGTGTGGCTGTCTCTGCTCCTATCTCTTGTTTGTTTGTTTTTGTGACACAGAGAGAGAGAGATAGACAGAGAGAGGGACAGATGGGGGCAGACAGACAGGAAGGGAGAGATATGAGAAGCATCAATTCTTCATTGTGGCACCTTAGTTGTTTATTGATTGCTTTGTCATATGTGCCTTGACCAGGGGCTACAGCAGAGCAAGTGACCCCTTGCTCAAGCCAGCGACCTTGGGCTCAAGCTGGTGAGCCTTGATCAAACCAGATGAGCTCAAGCTCAAGCTGGTGACATCGGGGTTTCAAATGTGGGTCCTTTATGTCCCAGTCTGATGCTTATCCACTGCGCTACTTCCTGGTCAGGCTTCTCCTCTCTTGCTCAATTATCCTTTTGCTTCTTTTTATCTATCATCTATCTATCTATCTATCTATCTATCTATCTATCTATCTATCTATCTATCTATCTATCTATCATCTATCTATCTACCTACTTACTGACCTAGCTACCTATCTAGCATCTCCATCTATCCATCCATCCACCTGCCTTCCTTTCATCTATCTATGTATTATCTGTCTGGTCTTTTCTTTCCATTTTGTTTTTGTTTTTGTTTCTGTGGAATTTCTTAGTCCCTGCTGCAATGGCCTTTTAAAAAATGGCTTTTTCTGCCTTTATCTACATCTTCCCCCTGCCTCCTTTCTTGCTTTCTCCTTAACACAGAACTTTCTGTGCTGCACCAAGTACTGTGAATATGGAAGATGGACTCTTTCCTAAGGACCTGACATCATCACAGGAGGAAAAAACACATTTGTAACTATAGTATAGGGTAGACTACATGAAGTGTCATTCTTAAGTTGTTTATTCATTCAGGAAGGCTTTAAAAAAAAAAACCCTTGTAATTACAAAGCACTTTGCTTGGCACAGATAGATTTTCCAGGAATTTAAGAAGGGAATAATTGCTTTTGGGTAGCCATTGGCAGCCAGGAGGGCAATCCTGGGGAGAATAGAACAGCTATCAAAGATGAGTGGCAGGCTGTTGTAAGAAAGCCCTATTCCTTTTCACTGAGCCCCGCTTTGGCCAATAAAACAGGAATTTCTGCTGCTGTTCTGCTCTTTCAGGGGAGCGTCTCCTCTCCATTCCCTAACTGGGTGTTACCTGTGGGGGTGGGGACCATCCATCACAACACACAGTGCGCACACATATCCTCTCCTCCTCTCTCTCTTCTCTGGACATTTTCTGACTTTTTTTTTTAATTTTCCTTATTTCTTCTCTCCTCTGTTTAGCTCACTTCATTCTGGCAGCTTTAATTTTCATAAGTATTACTCAGCTCAAAATGCTAGCAGACCTCAGGGTGTTCAGCAGTGATCTTTTAATAATGAGATATTTTCAACATGGTAAATGTTTAACATCAGATGTGTGAATTATGGTTCATCCATTTCATGGAGTATTTTAGAGCCTCACGTTAGTCAGACCTTTGTGTAACTGTCATGTCCTCACACAGACTTCCCCTCAGACAGCACACAAACCTCTCACCCTGCCTCAGTCTCCTTCACTGCACTTAGAACTTGGAAAGGGATTCCCTTATGGCATATTGCCCCCATGGCCTGCAGGATTCCTGGGGCCCGGGGCCTGGCTGTCACTACTAGACATCTGGCAGATGTTCAATAAAATTTTCTTGATGGAATGGATATGTATAGGCATTATAATTGTGCAAATAAATTTGAATAACACAAAATTTTCATTTATATTAAGTGAAATAGTATATACTAAACTATGCTATATCATGATCTCAATTGTATAAAACATATGGGAGAGAAAAACTATGAAAAGGAAGAATTCATGTTCACTCTGGTCTCTAGGTGATATTTTCCTTAGATTAAGTTAATCTGAATTTACTCAATGTTTTTCAATAAACATACATATATATCTATGTGTGTGTATCTATTTAAATCAGTACCTTAAAAAAAATGTTCATGGCCCTGGCTGGCTGGCTCAGTGGTAGAGTGTTGGCCCAGCGTGTGGAAGTCCTGGGTTCGATTCCCAGCCAGGGCACACAGGAGAAGTGCCCATCTGCTTCTCTTCCCTCTCCCCTCTCCTTTCTCTCTATTTCTCCCTTCACTTCCTGCAGCCAAGACACCATTGGAGCAAAGTTAGCCCGGCTGCTGAGGATGGCTCCATGGACTCTGCCTCAGGCGCTAGAATGGCTCTGGTTGCAATGCAGAAACACCCTAGATGGGCAGATCATCGTCCCCTGGGGGGCATGCCGAGTGGATCCTGGTCAGGTGCATGCGGGAGTCTCTCTGCTTCCCTGCTTGTCACTTCAGAAAAAAAAAAATTTTTTTTAAAAGTTAATGCTGCTGGCTCAGTGCAAAGGTTTTGTAGCTAGGACAGACTGAGGGATGTGAGGGTGACTGAGAGATCAGTGCAGTGTTTGGGAAAATCTACTTGACTCAGTGCCCTAATCGAGAGTTGACAATTCCTTTGATTGTCAGTGATATGTTTCAAGTGAATGTTTTGATGATATAAGTGAAAATGAAGAAGGAGAATCAACAGGCTCAAGATTGCTTTAAGGGTGCAAGGGCTGAAATATAAAAGAAAGTGAGGGTTTGGCTAAGCCCATGGTTTTGGTGGTGCCAA
The DNA here is from genome assembly GCF_036850765.1 of Saccopteryx bilineata. NCBI lineage: Eukaryota > Metazoa > Chordata > Mammalia > Chiroptera > Emballonuridae > Saccopteryx > Saccopteryx bilineata. The sequence continues at coordinate 341,115,791 of NC_089490.1, read as the reverse complement.
ACCTCAAATGATCAAAAACTGCTTCAAGATGTTGATGAAACCTCAAATAGGGGTTATCCATAGGCCATTCATTCAGTCTCAATGCTTTGCAGCCCTAGGACAGGCTGAGATGGAAGATAAATCCTGTGGCAGAGCTGATTGAGGGAAGCTCTGTGCAGAAGGGCTTTATCTGACTTTTTAGCCTTTTTATTGTTGCTACTGATGATGTCCTGCCCACAGACTCAGCTCTATTCCTCCCGGAGGATATCTTCATGGAGAAAAGCACTTTCAAGCTTATCAAGTAGAGGTATGAAAAAGTCCTGATGTCTAAATGTTCATCCACTCATTCAACCAATGCTTATGGGGTGTCTACTTTGTGCCAAGAACAGGACCAGACATTGGTAATCTAGGCATTAATAAAACAAACATGAGTTCTTGCCCCCATGAAGCTCACATTGTATGAGTGGGCCTGTAGTTTAGGCTAGAGTACTTGCCAAGCACCAGACTTCTCTTACTGCCTTTTGAACAGTTTCTGGAACAGTCTCCTCTTCATAATTGGATGGCTGCCTCAGTTTCCCAGTTAGCACTAGTTCCTGGAAGGGGCTGGAAACAGTTTTGGAAAACAACCTTGTCTATGACCCTGACTTGCTCCTAAGAGATTATTTTCTTACAAATCTGGAGACTTGCTGCCCCTGGAACCTAGAGTTTGGCTGTGAGCCAATGGTGAACAGAACACATACTCTGTTAGCTACTGCTCATCATCCGCACAATGATCATTTATTGATCATTCACCATGTGCCCAAAATGTGCCAGCTTTTTCTTTCACTGTCTCAGTTAATAGTCACGGTGTATGTGATTTCTGCTGTCAGATCCCACCCTTCCACTGATGACAGCTATAAACTGGGGACTGAGTAAAAACATCAAACCGAACAATAACCTGCAGGCACAAAAAAGCAACAAAATAGTAGGCATATTCTAAAGGGCTTTAAAAAATTAAAGGAGAGAATAGCATGGAGTGTTTTCTTTCCCCCCATTTTTACAGTTTTTAACCTGAGGCTAGGCCGAGGCCGAATTGATATTATGGAGAGTGGGCAAATCTATAATACAAAACCCAGTCTTTCCAGCCCAGAGAACAAAATAACAGAGTTCAGAGTAACCACAGCCACTGAAAAATGAGGAAGGAATCTCGGAAAGGAGACAGAGCCAAATTCTGTTTATAAATTCTGTCCAAGGCCCTGCCTTATTCCAGCATGTATGGGGCACACTAGAAGTAATGTGTACTTAAGGCCTAAAGAACACACGTCTACTGCAGTGTGAAAGCTCTCCATGTAAGTCTAAGCAAGTGTGATGGTCAGTCTTAACATTGTCAACTTGGCTACCTTAGAGCATACAGTTACTTAATCAAATATTAATCTCAGTGTTGCTGTGAAAGTATTTTGTAGATGTGATTAATATCTACAACAGGTTGACTTTAAGTAAAGAAGATTACTCCTGCTAATGTGATTTAGGCCTCATCCAATTAGCTGAAGGTCTTATGAGCAAAACTGAGGTTTCCTGGAGAAGAAGGAATTTTGTGAGGGCACATCAAATTCTGCTGGGTTTCCAGCCTTCAGCTTGTTCTACAGATTTTAGATTTGATAGCTCCATACTATATGACCCAATTCCTTAAAATTAATTTCTTTTATCATAACAATATATATTGGTGCTGCTTCTCTGGAGACCCTGACTGGGACACCATGTTCATTGTTTGCAAAATCAAAACCACTAACACTCTTTAGAAGTTGACTAAATCTAGAGGCTCCATAACATAGTATTTCCAAAGACCAGGATAAAATGCAACATTACTTGATGTTCTAAGAATGAGGAAATTGTAACTCAGTTGCAAGAGAAAAGACAACTGAGAGTGATCCCAAGATTGCCCACCTGTTGGAATTAGCAAAGATTTGAAAGCAGGTATTATAACGAGGCTCAATGAAGGAAAATAGGCTCAATGAAGGAAAATAGGCTTGTGGTGAAGAAAAAGCAAATCTCAGCAAAGAAAAAAGCTTCCAAAAAGAAACCAAATGGAAATAATCAAAACTGAAAAAATATAATATGTGAGGTAAAAATTAACCAAATGGGTTTAACAGCAGAATGGATATGACAGAGGAAAAGTCTAGATATTATCCAAACTGAGAGTAGAAAGGGGTAGGGGGAAATATTGAAAACATTTAAAAAGAGACTCAGAGGAACTATGGGACAAAAAGTTTCCATCTGAATATCCGGAAGGAAAGGAAGAAAAGAATGGAGCAGAAAATTTAATTAAAGATATAATGGCTGATGTGATGGTCAATTTTATGTGTGAACTTGACTGGGCTAAAGGATGCCAATAATATTAAAATATTATTTCTGGGTGTGTCTGGTGGTGGGGGGTATTGCCATAAGAGTTTAGCATTTAAATTGACTGACTGAAGAAAGAAGATCACCCTCAGCAATGTGGGTGGGCATCCTCCAATCTGTTGAGGACTTGCATAACCAAGAAGGTGAAGAGAGAGTGAAGTTGCTCTCCTTGCTTGAGTTGAGAATCCATCTTATACTGAGCTCAGACATCGATGCTTCTGGTTCTCAGACCTTTAGACTTGGGCTGTGACTTATACCATCAGGTCCCAATATCCAGGGGTTCAGACCTATACTGAATTATGCAAGCAGTTTTCTGGTTCTTCAGTTTACAGGTGCCACATACTATGGGACTTCTCAGACTTCATAATCATGTGAGCCAATTTCTATAATAATTCTCCTTTCATATAGCTCTATATGTATCCTATTGGTTTTGCTTCTTTGGAGAACCCTGACTAAGCCAGCTAAAATTTTCCAAACTTTGGAAAAGACATAAATTTACAGATTCAAGGATGCAGAGAGCTCTAAGCAGGAAAGATAAAAAGAAAATAATCACATCTAGAGAAATCATAGTCAAACTGTTGAAAATCAAAGATGAAGAGAAACAGAGTACCCAGAGAAAAATGACATATTACATAAAGGACAGTAAGAATCAGAATCTTGCTGATGACTTATCAGTAATTACAGAGTCCAGAAAGTGGCACAAACATCTTTCAAGCACTAAAAGAAAAACAGTGAACCCAGAGTAAGAATATCCACTGATATTTTCTTTTAAGAATAAAGCTGAAATAAAGACATTAACTATATGATATAATAAAGAAGGCTTCAAGCTCAAGAGAAATTATACCAGATGGAAACTTGAGTCTTTGGGAGGGAATGAAAAGTATTAGAAATTCTAAATATCAGGGTAAACTTATTAGACTAGAGTTTTCTCTTAAATTATTTAAAATATATAGGACTCTTGAAAACAAAAATATAACTCTGTCTTATAGCATATGTTTTTCTGGAAACATAATAATATGGCAACTATACCACAAAGGAAGGGGAGGAGTGATAAGTAGAGTTAAGAGGTATTATGACAGTGTTGCAAGATTAGCTCTTAAGTAGAGAGAAAATTTATGAATATATATTGAAATCAGTAGAGCAGCCACTTAAAAATACTATAAAGAGACATATTTAAAAATCCAAGAGATAAAACGAAATTGAATTCTAAAAAATGTGAAAAAGATCCTAAAGCTGGTCATAAAGAATGAAGAAAGAAGCAGAAACAGAGGAGACAAACAGAAAACAAATTGTAAACTAGCAGACCTGAAACCAACCAACCATATCGACAATTACAACAAATCTGAATAGCTGACACTCCAAAAGTAAGAAATTGACAGAATAAAAAAAGGCAAGAATCAACTATATACACTGTCTAAAAGAAATGCTTTTTAATTATAAAGAGACTGAAAGTAAGTGGATAGAAGAAGATTAACCATTCAAATGGTAAACATTATAGAGTCTGGACTAGTTGTTTTAATATCAGACAAATTACACCTTTTGCCAATTATTACTTTTCTGTTTCTCAGCTCCAAAGCCATTCTCCTTGGCTGGCTTTGTGGTACTGAATGAAGTGGGACCTGAAAACGTCTCCTTTCGCTGCCTCTGTAAAGCTTTGTCAGTAGAGGGCGCCGCAGGGTCATCACAGGAAGAAAGGGCTTCTCTTTCTGATGGGTGTGCCTTTGTCCTTTCTTTCTCCTGGGGCAAGTGTAGCCCCAGTGTCTGTGCAGGACCTCTGGTGGTGCTCACTCCTCACTAAGTGTTGGTGGCAACCCTGTGAATGTCTTCTTGCAAGTTTACAGGAGCAGACCAGCTGATTTCCCAGGGTCGCCTCCCAGGCACCCTCTCAGTGAGCTTCAGTTGTACCTAGCAGGCACCTTAGGAGAGCTGAGAAGGTAGGTCAGAAGGAGGCTATTCAGTGAGTCCCAGTGGTCCTGCAGTTGGTACTTTCCTTGGGAATTTCACCAGCTCCCTAGTCTGTTCTTTCTGGCATGCCAACTCGTCTGCAGCTTCTCAGTGAACGCCTCTGCCATCCAATGTGCCCAAACCACACACTCTCCAACACGGTCTGACTTCCACGCTCATGGCCCTGTTCAAAATGCATATCTTCCTTGGGTTGGATCCCTCAGTGCCAAAAGTAATGGGTACTCACATGGCTATTATTCTCACATTCTTCAGAGCCTGCCTTGATCCATAGTCAATAATCCCATTGTGAAGTATATAAAAAATATATGAATTTGAACTCAGTTGAACATGAGCAATAAGGGTCACAAAAAAATGGCTGCAGTAATGACTGAATCATTTACTTAGGGTGGATAAGACACTCTGCTGCCGTTTCCCCTGGAGCCAGGGAGGATGGTCCTAAGACATCCTGCTTTCCCCGGGGCTACTCAGGTGTGCAGTTTCTCCTGAAGCCAGAAAGGATGCTCTTACCACTTGATTGCCAGGCTAGTTAATATTTCTGAAATGTGGTGACCTTTCTTTATTCCTAGAGGCTATGTAGAAGGGTAGTCGTGTAAAAGCCTCTAGCCAAAATTTTCCCATAAAATAGGTAGGGTCTCAGACCACCCCTGAAGCTTGAGAACTCTTATTAGTGGATGCACACAGTGGGTGGTCAACTTCAGAGCCTGGGCTGAGGCTTCCTGGTCTGGTGATACATTCTTCCATGGTTTGGTGAGATTTGTACATACTCATAATTCTCTTTTTCTTAGTCTGTTGCTTTAACTAACTGTTTCTCTAGAGTTCAGGCTGATGTTTCTCCATTTGGTGATGTGTAGCTTATCGTTGTGTTGATTCTTTTTTTAAATTCTACTTTAGGTTACATAAGTTCAAACTTCTTCTGATTTTGCCTTATTTTTATTGGCATTAAGCATAATAAGTTCCCCCCTAAAATCCATCCATGAGTAATTGCGGCTCTGTACTGTGCCTCCTGCATAGCACATTCGTTATTAACTAATGATTACTTATATAAAACTTGCCCTGATTAAATTCTGTGAGACTTCTGGGCCATGACTGATACAGACTTCAAGACACAGAGCTTTATCAGGGGTAGAGAAAGTTCCTTTATAATAATAAAAGGACACTGATGAAGAAAATGTTTAAAATCAACAGAATTAAAGGTAGAAATAGACAATTTCAGTCATAGCTGGAGACGTTAACACCCTTCCCTCAGTAACTAGACAAAAAATGCAAAGACATAAAAAACAACATTTTCAACCACCTTGATCTAAATAATATTTTTAGAATATTACACTACAGGTAAAAACCACTCATTCTCTTCAAGTGCATATGTTCATCAAGATAGATCATGTGCCAGACCACAAGTTTATAAAAAAAATAATTGAAAAGAACTGAAATATAGAGTATGTTCTCTGACCTCAACAGAATTAAAATGAAGTCAATAACAATGTAATATTTAGGAATATATCAACTATTTGGTAATTAACCAATAGACTTTAATAAATTGATCAAAGAATAAATCATGAGGGAAATCAGAAAACATTTTGATATAAATGCTAATAGAAATATGACATATCAAAAAATTTAGGATGGAACTGAAGCAGTGTTGAGAGGAAATTTGATTTAAATGCTTATAGTAAAAATAAGGAGGCCTGACCAGGCCGTGGCTCAAGGATAGAACGTCGGACTGGGACGCAGAAGACCCAGGTTCAAGACAATGAGGTCGCCAGCTTGAGTGCGGGCTTATTGGGTTTGAGCAAGGCTCACTAGCTTGAGTCCAAGGTCACTGGCTTGAGCAAAGGGTCACTCGGTCTGCTGTACCCCCTACCCACCCCAGTCAAAGCACATATGAGAAATCAATCAATGAACAACTAAGGAACTGCAACGAAGAATTGATGCTTCTCATATCTCTCCCTTCCTGTCTGTCTGTCCCTATCTGTCCCTCTCTCTGACTCTGTCTCTGCCAAAAAAAAAAAAAAAGAGTTAGCATGATGAGGTGGTGGCGCAGTGGATAGAGTGTCAAACTGGGACTTGAAGGACCCAGGTTTGAAAACCCGAGGTCGCCAGCTTGAGCAGGAGATCATTTGGTTTGAGCAGGGCTCACCAGCTTGAGCCCAAGGTCACTGGCTTGAGCAAGGGGTCACTCAGTCTGCTATAGTTCCCCAATCAAGGCACATGTGAGAAAGTAATCAATGAACAACTAGGGTGCTGCAACAAAGAGTTGATGCTTCTCATCTCTCTCTCTTCCTGTCTGTCTAACTCTCTGTCTCTCTCTGTCTCTGTCACACACAAAAAAGAGGAAAGCTTAAAAAAATAACAATGACATCTGGTTTCACCTTAAGTAATCACAAAAAGAATAGCAAAGTAAATGATAAGCAAGTAGAAAAATAAATGTAGAATTTAAGGAAGCTTAAAATTGGTAGCAATAAAGAAAATTAACAAAGCCCAAAGTCAATTCTTAGAAAAGCCTGAAAAACTCAGTAAAATTCTAGCTGGATTGATAAAGAAAAAGAGAGACAGAGAACACAATTTAATCAATATCATGCCCAACTGAGGTGTAATTACTACAGATCCTACAGACAAAGGATATTTTAAAATAGTATGGATAAATCTATGCTACAAACTTAAGACTTCAACAAATTCCTTAAAAAATACAACTTAGCAAAAATGATTCCAGAAAAAAGAAAACCAGAACATCTGAGAAGCTCTGCATCTAATAATAAATAGAATTATAGAATTCATTATCAAATAGTCCCACAAAGAAAATTTTAAGGCCTAGAAGTTTTTACTGGTGAGTTCTATCAGAATCCAAAGGAAGAAATAATATCCTATCAGACATTAAAGAAAGAAATTAAAACAATTTAAAAATTTTAGGAAATAGAAAGAAAAACTTGCTTTTTGAATCCAGCATAATACCCAAAATTGACAAAATATTTTTAAAATTAGACTAAACCCTCATGAACACAGATGCAAAAATGCTTTACACATGATTAGCAAATTGAATGAGAAATAAAAGAATAAAACATCATGACCAAGTAGGTTTTTTTCACCATGCACGGTTAACATTTAAAAATCAATTTATATTACTTGCCACACTACCACAATATAGAAGAAAAATCATGTGTTCACTTTAATAGATACAGAAAAGAAAGTTACCAATTTTAAATCTTATTCATCATTCAAAAATCTCTCAGAAAACTAGTAGTAGTTGAGAATTTTTATAACCTGATGAAAAACTATAGAACTCCTACAGCAAACATTGTACTGAACAGAGAAATACTGGTAAGGAGCAAGCAAAAAACAAAAATGATTAGACTAAAGCGACACTATTTCTATTTGCATATAATATAATCATTTACATAGAATATCGAAACTACAATACTGATATTAGACCCAATAAGTGTATTTCGTGAGATAGTAGGGACACTGTAAATATGCATACATCACTTGTAGTTTTCTATTCCAGCAGCTAAAATATTTCATCGACAATAGTATTTATAATACATAAAATATTTTAGAATCAATTTAACAAAATATGAGGCGAACCTCTACATTAAAAACTATAAAACATTTAGATCTAAATAAATTGAGGGAAATAATATGTTCAGTTTCTTAAGATATCAACTGATCTAAAATTGATTTATAGATTCAACATGGTCCTCATCAAAATCCCAGGAGGCCTTCTTTTCCGTAGAAATTCACAAGCAGATAATAAAATTTATATGCACAAGCAATCATGAAGGAACAGAGTTGAAGGGCTAACATTATCAGATTTCAGGATTTAACATAAAGCGACACTATTCAAGGTAACTCAAGGTAACATGGCATATGTTACCTTGGTATGTGTGTGTATATATATATATATATAATTAATTAAAGGGGTAAATAGATCAATAGAACTGAATAAAGAGATAGAAGTAGATTCTCATTTATACAGTCATTTTGTTTTTATTTTTGTTTGTTTTTTTAAACAAACATATCAATCCAGTTCAAAAAGAAAAAAAATTGTGTTATGGTAAAATACATATAACATTTACCACCTTAAGCATTTTTAAGTGACAGTTTAGTGGCATTACGTGCATTCATATTTTTGTGCAACCATCATCACCATCCATCTCCAGAACTCTTTTCATTTTGCAAAACAGAAGGTCATTATCATTAAACACTATCTCCTTTTCCTCTTTCCTCAATTCTTGGCAACCACCAATCTATAGTCGTCCCTCGTCATAATGCGGTTCACTTTTCATGGTCTCACTGTATCACAGATTTTTAAATTGTATATATCTAATTTTGTATCATGAATTTTTCACTATATCATGGAATTTTGTGGTATACAGGTATTTTTATATGTTTATTATTTTTGCAGTAAAATAAGCAAAATAAGTGTGGGAAAGGCTAATAAGAGTGTGGGAAAGGTTTCTAAGAGTATGAGAGGGTTTATAAAGCCTTAAAATATATATAAATAATATAAGATTGCTGCTTAGTGGATTTTTACCTATTGTGGGGGGTTCTAGAACCTAATCCCTGTGATAGACAAGGGACCACTGTACTTTCTTTTTTTCTTCTTCTTCTTTTCCAAGTGAGAGAAGGGGAGATAGAAAAACAAACTCCTGCGTCCACATGCGTCCTGACTGGGATCCAGCAGGGACCGCCCATCTAGAGCAGATGCTCTGCCCATCTGGGGCCAATGCTCACAACCAAGCTATTTTTAATGCCTATGGTGGAGGCTCCATGGAACCATTCTCAGTGCACAAGCTGATGCACTTGAACCAATTGAGCCATGGCTGCAGGAAGGGTGGGGAGAGAGAAGGCAGAGGGGTGGAGAAGTAGATGGTTGCTTCTCCTGTGTTCCCTAACTGGGAATTGAACCCAGCACATACACACGCCTGGCCAACAGTCTACCACTGAGCCAACTGGTCAGGGCCAATTCTGCTTTCTGTCTCTATGAATCTGGCTATTTTAAGTACCTCATATCAATAGAATTATAGAGTATTTGTTTGTGACTTATTTTACTCAATGTAATTAATGTCCTTAAGTTCTGTTTATGTTGTAACATGTGTCAGAATTGTATATACAACCACATTTTGCTTATCTATTCATCTATTCATGCATATTTGGTTTGCTTCCACATTTTAGCTATTGTGAATAGAGCTACATAAACGCAGGTATACATAAACCCCTTTGAGATTCTACTTTCATTTTTGAGTATATACCAGAAGTGCAATGGCTAGATTACATGGTAATTCCAGTTTTAATGTTTGAGGCACCACCATCTCATTTCCCACAGTGGTGGCTTCACTCTTTTACATTCTCAACAACAGTGTATAAGAGTTCCGATTTCTCCACAGCCTCATCAATACTTGTATTTCTGCTTTGTTTGTTCAGACTTTGAAGCCAGATCTGCCCACAAAAATTGCTTTTAGTTGTACCAGTAAGTAAGATTTATGACACTAATACAGTAAAGATGATGCAGCGGGATCAGAAGGAAAAGACTCGGGCAGAGTCTGGAGAAACCCACACACAAGCATCCTCACGCTCTCTCCCTTCCATGGGGGCACACAGTGCACACTGCTCCCCCAGCAACAAACATGTAGTAACATAGGCATGATGTTTTTGCCCAGGGAAGTCCATTAGAGACTCAGTACCTAAGATTTTTTTTTAACTAGGGGCTGGTCATATAGGCACTTGAAAGAAAATATTAAAAAAAAAATTATTGATTGATTTTAGAGAGAGAAAACAGGGAGACAGAAACATCAGTTTGTTCCTATATGTTCTCTGACTGGGGATCAAACCCCAAACCTATGCATACGCGGATGATGCTCTAGCAACTGAATGACTAGGGCAGGGCAAAAGAAAATACTTTTAACAAAGTGCTGGAATAACTAGAGATCTGTAAATAAACAGGAAACCACCATGACCCTCCATCCCTACACCTCACAAGACACAAAATGAATTCAGATGAATCATTTCACTCTGACTAGTCACTTGCATGGGCAGCTGAAGACTGGAGCAATGGAGTCACCTTACATTTATACAAGTAACTGGCCAAGTCAGATTTTCAAGCCAGATCTGTCCATCTTCTACACCTGTGTTATTTATTGATCTTCAGACTCCATCTGTGAGGTATACCTAATCATTTTTTCCATCACTGAACCCCAGGGTCCAGCAGCATCTGATATTCAGTCAACACTCTACAAATACTGGTTGAAGAATGATTGAATGGTCTCTAGAACACCCTGCTGACTCTGAGCACAACTCTCACCACAACGTGCAGCACACACATAGGAGCCAATGTGTTTCCCTGGCTTTCTCTGTACGGAGCTTGGTTTTCAAACTTGGTGCTTAGATATTGTAGCCAAATTTGGAAAGAGAGAGAGAGAGAGAGAGAGAGAGAGAAAGAGAAAGAGAAAAGAAAGAAAGGGAGAGAGGAAAGAAGGGAGGGAGTTTGGGAGGGAGGGAGGGAGGGAGGAAGGAAGAAAAAGAAAGATCATTACAAGCTTTTACATGACAACAAAAGTAATTTTTACCTAGAGAGCTAGTGGCATATTGAATTTAAAGTAATATAAATAAAAAATATTTTAGTTTAAAATCAACATCATGTATCTTCTAATTCCATTAAGAGACAGTTTAAAATATTCAATTTTCTTATAATTAGAATGAATGGGAGGCCATCAAATTCTATCTAGGATATATTATAATTAGTGGAGAGAGAGGGGAGGGTGGGTGGCAGCAAAAACCAAAACAGAGAAAATCATGAAGGGAGAGTAGGAGAGGGACAGTCAGGGAACATTCTGCTCATTAGACAATGTACAGAACCTGGCTCAGTTTAAAGTATCTAGATGGCCAACACTGTGTCTTAGAGAATTTTGCCTTCCCCATGGGCTGGAATCCCCAGTTCTCCAGGGATGATGCTGGTTCCCAAAAATATGATGTAAGGCTAGTGGCCATTACCATGGCCATGCAGATGCAGGTTCACATTGGATCTGTACAGACTTTTAAAGAACTGTGGAGCCAGAAAATGGTGGGCCATTCCATTTATTAGAGTCTCTTAACAGTGGACAAGCAAACAGGCAGGGAATACTGCTTCCCTCTCTTCCTCTGGACTCACCTGGACTCATTGGCCCCTATAAGTAAAACAGCACTCCACAGTCAAACAGGCCAGGCCCAAATCAGGGCTCCCAAACCCCTCAGCACTCGCCCTAGCGAAACAGGCCCTGTGGAAATACGCCTTCTTTGGCAAACAGTAGCAAATAATTGCCCCTCCCCACTGCAGCAGGCAGTTTGCAAGTCGCAATCTGCTGCCCTGAGGGCAAGCACCAGCAGCCTTTTATAGACTATACACACATGGAGCTGCCCCCGCCAATGCAAAATACAAGCGAGCAAACCTAAACACGTTTGTTTATCCAACATTCCACCACTTTAGGATTGCTTGCTTCACAATCTACACCACAGGTATTCCTGTGTGAGGAATGAGGTACATTACATAACTGATGAACTATAGAAACAGCACAAGTTATACAATGGCAGCAATTACAAAGGTGTCCTTCACAATGTCTCCCTGAGCACTCTGCCCAAGCGGCTAACTGGAGGCCCATCTTTAGCCCCCTACTCCCTGGTAGGTGGGAGGGCCTGTATATTCCAGGGCTGTGTCCATGAAAACCTTAAAGTATCCTTGGTGTGTCTCTCCAGCTGGATGAGAACAGATTTCTGGTGCAAGAGGGCTTCCACCAGAGCTGCCCCCCCCATCAGGGTCTTTTATACTATCCAAAAGTGGTGTGTCCATTCAACAAGGGAGCTGGTGTCCCCCACTGGTTACAGTCTAAGAGTCCTTTATACCTCTCCGTGATCAGTCCATGATAGATTGCCCAGCTGTCTGTGCAAATCACCAAGGTCCATTACAGGCAACTAGGTTCACATAGAGCCTCAGGCCTCCCCCCTCATCCCTGCCATCATGGCAGCTCTGAAGACACTGATCCAAGGAGGTGTGTGTGGCAACAGTGGCCAATCTTTCCACTGCTGCTTGGGAAGGCATGATGATGTCTACCCCCTCTGTCCCACAGTCACAGCAACCAGACGACCAGTGCCCCCCAACTCCATCAGCTCAGTCCGGGTGTAGGGCCAGACCACAGAGTGCTTCACTACCTGGAGAGGCTGTGGCTGCCCCTGAGGGACTTTGTGTTGCTGAGTTTTTACCTGCTGGGTGACCACTGGCCAAGCTCTGAGTGTGCAAATGGCAGCTTCAGCCCGAGCCTCTAAACATGCTTGTTTACCCAACACATGATGTTCTGCTTTTAAAATCTAAACTCAGGGTAAGCTAAGCCTTTGCATAATTACGTAGTGGTAAGCCTGAATCTCTCAAAATAGTATTGAGAATCACGAAGGGAAACTCAAAAGGAAAACCAATAACAACAAAGAAAAGGGGCACAGGTGCCACTGGGATATTCCTAAAACACAGATTTCTGACTCTGCAAGAGTGAAGTGCAGGCCCCACAGGGCTGGTGCTCACCAGCGACTCCTGCCTGGCTTCCTGCTTCTCACCTCCGGGTCTGCCTCTGCTGCCGCTGCCACTTTATTTCTTGGCACCGGGTCTGTCTGTGAGAGTCCTTGTCACCTTCTGAATCAAGGCCTCCAAAACCCTTTTTTTTTCTCCACATTTTAATGATTCTGAAATACAGTTGCCTTTATACCTGATACCCAGTTTCTTTTCTGTTTGTCATGAGGAAAATGACACTTCCATAGTCTTCAGCCTCCTGTACTGATGGACTTCACAGGCACTTGCTCATCTGGAAGTATCCTATGATTTGACTGGGGTTCCTTATCTATGCATTACATTTGCCAGTTAAATCTGGACACTTTGGAGAGGTAACAGAGCCCTACCAATAATTACACAGGGACAATAATGACACACAATTTTTCTGGGCTGGATGTATATATGATCACCTACTTACGGACTCACATGAATAGATACTCCAAACCCAAACTATTATTTTATAGTTTGTAATAAAAGTTATCACACAAACAGTACAATGAGTTTGGTTTCTTTCAGAGGGGAAGATGAACAGATAAACAAAAGGAGAGGGCATACACACAGAACTATGCAGGCGAGAGAAAAAGAGCAGAGGAAGGACAAGAAAGAGCAGGAGGAAGACCCTGGAGGTAACTGTCTCCACAGGCTCTGCCCTGACAGCTCCTTGTTTAGGTTTTTGTGTGTTTATACAGAAGATGCTTGTCCTTTGAAATGTTAATTGCTATATTTCTTTAATTCAAAAGGGAACACTTTTTTTCACATTTTTAATGATTCTGAAATATGAATGTGTATTATAAGGGATGCCAGAGCAAACTTCCCAGCTCCTAGGGAGAATAATTAGTCATCCAGTTGGTTTTCCTGGTGCACATGTGAACTGGGCAATGTATAGGAGGTAGTTCTGCTCAGACCAACATCTCAGATGAGACATGTACGGTAGTAACTCCACATTTCCAATTTTACCTTGGTTTTAGATATACAGTAATTGCTCAAAATGTCCCCAGGAAGGTTGTACTATGATGTCACACTGTAGAAAAAGTGATAATATGTGGAGAATAATCTATGCAGTCCAGGCAGTGAGATTAAAAGCAGTGAAAGTCACCAAGACTCTTCAACTGATTCATAGAATGTTGAGTCTTAATAGAAGTAGGTGAGGACAGGTCATGCTTCAAGAAGACTTAGGTGCCTGTGGTCTGTCAGAAGTTAAGGCTGATTCTTAACAGAAATCACTAGAGATAATTAGTTCAATTAAGCAAAGAAAAAAAAACCCTATAAATTTAACCATATAGCTAATGTAGATCAAGTGGTGGTCCCCTTCTAATTGCTTTGACTTCACACTGTCATTTGTAAAGTTATTAAAGAGAACAAATAAATACCAGGCTCCCCCATGACACAATTACATAACTGCTGATGGCCAAAAGACTCCAAAGGCTCCCAGTGTTAATGAGGTTTAGATTCAGACTTTGATATTGACACTTAAAATATGTGGTGTATATGTGGGTAGATAAATTAATGCTGTTGATTAGTTTTTTTAAGTTTATTTACACATTTATTTCCACTTCCTCTATACCAGTAACTGTCCTAAATACTGTAAATAGTGATTTAGTACACCATTGACTCTGTCTTAAAATGAAAAAAAATGTGACAGTTGTCAGCTCTGCAACTACTTTAAACCTGAACTTAGAGGCTCCACTATCAAATGGGTGTCCCAAGTTATCTATCTTGATCGGAATTACTAAAGGTGCAAAAGTAATAATTAGGATCCTATAATTTCAAGAAGTGAGAGAAATCTGAACAAAAACCAGATTTAGCTGTGAGGTGAAAGTTTCATATTTCTGATATGAGTACACGTTTTAAAAATAAATACTCGTGGCCTGACTGGGCGATGGCGCAGTGGATAGAGTGTCGGACTGGGATGCAGAAGACCCAGGTTTGAGACCTCGAGGTCGCCAGCTTGAACGCGGGCTCATCTGGTTTGAGCAAAAGCTCACCAGCTTGGACCCAAGGTCACTGGCTTGAGCAAGGGGTTACTCGGTCTGCTGAAGGCCCGCGGTCAAGGCACATATGAGAAAACAATCGATGAACAACTAAGGTGTCGCAACGAAAAACTAATGATTGATGCTCTCTCCATTCCAGTCTGTTTGTCCCTATCTATGCCTCTCTCTGATTCTCTCTGTCTCTGTAAAAATTTTTAAAATAAATAAATAAATAAATACTCATGGTTCAAATGTCTGAACCAAGAAAAATATCAGCATGTGACTATAACACCACTGCAATGTATAATATAATATATGTCATAATTTGACATCACTCATGTCATATCAATACAGAAGTTTAAAACATTAGCCTAATGTAAATTATTAAGTAGCTATCAGAATATTTAAAATTAAAGGAAAAGGCCCAATGATTCAAGATCTGTATTTAATCTTGAGTTAACAAACTTCAGCTCCAAAGTGAAACAAAGCATTCTCTGACTGTGCATCTTAGATTATTTCTTTTAGATTTTAAGGGTCTCACATGGAAACGTTAAAATCCACTACGATTTTAATAAAAAACCTGAGGAAAAGGTCAAAACACATCATCCAAAAAGGTGATTATTCTTGTGGCACCAATACTATTATCTTTTTATTATTTTGCAGAATATTTACAGAAACATTTTTGTTGAGATAATGGACAAGTCTTCTATCCAACTTGCCATATAGGGAAAAAACTGACTTAATACAAGGTGAACATACTAAGTCCCTGTTTCATAAATAGTTGTACTGAAACATTAGATGCTCTCTCCTAAATTGTTAGCAACCAAACTAGATTAAACAATATCATAGAGATGTAAATAATTTCCTACAGGTGAGGGACACAACAAAAATGTTTCTTGCAACTTATTTAAGACAGCATTTTAGGATTTTATGATGGGAACAATATGTTTCCCCAATGTAATTGAAATTCTGATTTTGTTTTTTTTATGATGTTCAAAAATGAAAAGGCTCAAGTATATCAATGTTTTCAGCAATGAGCCAACAATCCAAAAGTGATTACTTTGTACTTGAGTGGGAAAAATAGAAATGGAAATGGCTTAGAACCAAAAGTAAAAATAGTAAGGCATTTGTGATATGGTGATGGGGATGTGAGAAGAGATGGAGGAATATATGAACAGGTTGATAGAAGACAGATATTGAGTGTATTTTCTCAACTAAAAATCAGAGCACAAAATTGAAGACTCCAAATATATCCGTGAGAATAAGGATGAGAAATTATGGCTATCCCAGAAAATCCAAAAATTGTTGCCCCAGTAGTGCATTAAAGAAGCAGTGAAATATTGACAAAGATGTTAACACAGGGAAAAGAAAACTATAAAAAGAAACCAATTACTAAGTGAATTCTATTTTTTAAACCTGTTTCTGTTTTCTCCAAATTATTGGTAGTAGTACAGGCAAAATGCAGGCATATGGGGGGAAAATGTGTTAACTGTGCCTTCTGAGTACCTTTATTCTTCTAAATCTGTATTTATGTACCAAGAAATACTTTTTTTACTAAAAGCAAAACCAACTTAGTCTACAGAATGAGCTCTTCTTTATAGAAACAAAAGACAAGCTTCTTATCACACACCTCTATGTACTGTGACTACCAATAAACAAAACTCCAAATCAACTTCCCTAGAAACAAACAAACAAACAAACAAGCAAACTAGCAAACAAAAACAGAACAATATCTCAGTCAATCATTCTAAAACAACACATGTTCTGAAGAAGAGACCAAAATAGAAAACCTGTCTGGAAATATACTTCAATATTTCAAATACTTAAAAAAACAAAAACAAAAAAAACTTAAATTTTCCATGGGAATGCAGCTTACATGAAAGTCAGAAATTTTTTTAGGCTGTTTGGAAATATCTCAATTTAATGTGTACCCTTTGATATTTTTTTTCATTTAGGGAAAACTCTATTATCTTGTCACCAACATTTCAGCAATATATCAAATGAAAGCACTCATGGTAGCAAAGTTTCATTATTGAACATAAGGTACATTTCTAGTATAAATGAATGATCACCTTTTTTGAAGAAGATTAAAAGGAATGATTATTAATTTTTTCAGATATATTTTTCATTTCAAAATGGAATTCCTTTGAAAATAAAAATTCTCTAGAAGATTTAAATTTTATAGATGCTTCACAAACATTTGGTTTATACACAACTCTTTAGCAAGGCAAATGTGACCTACAAGGAGTCTACCTCAAAAGGTGAACAGTATACCTATATACCTAGTGGAGTATCCTAGCTACAAGCAGATCAGGATTCTGAAGCCTTTGAGGGGAGGTTTGAGAATCATGAATATAAAATAAACCAAGAATAGAGTACAAATCAAGTCAGGCTTTTGACCATAACTTGGCTCATAACCAACAATGACAAATGGGAAATAAAGAACCGTATTACTCACCGACATAACCAGTTATTTGGATAGAAGGGTCTATGACAAATACAAGCTTTATCAAGGACCGATCTGTAAAAAGAAAAAGGAAGAATGTTATCACTTTTGTGAAAGTGGAGACATTTGTGAGCAAGGAATAGAACTGACCACATTCTGAGAGATCCATGTTGCAAGGCAGACTTGGGTGTGAGGTGGGAAGGCGAAGGGAGTGTATATTAGAACTGCTTTGTTTCTCTTTCAGCTGTGATCCTGTATGTCTATTGTATAGCTATTCCTTCGGGCCTCCAGACTGCAGCCAGGTCCAGCCTTCAGTAAGGTTTTGATTAAAACCCTCTGATGTGCCATTAAATGCATTTTTGCTGGTCTTTCTAAAATTATAGATATCATCAAGTTACCTCTCTGCTTAAATTGCTTTTCACTTTGAAGGTCAAGTATAATCTTCTCACCAGGGTTTACAGGGCTGTTCAGAACCTGATCCCACCTCTTTGCTTTTCCAATTTGCTGTCTCCTTCCTAGCCATACTAACTTATTTGCATCTTTATAAAGTCACACACTCACCATAACCCATAGGCCACTAAGTATGAAGACCCCTCTGCTTGAAAAACATGTCTCCTCAGTTCGCATAAAACCTCTTCCCAATTGCCCCCATTCATGCTCAGGACTCATTCAATTATCTCAGAAAGCCTGTCTTGACACCCAAGGCTCATTCAGATGCATGCCCACCATGTTCCTACAGCACCTTAATTCTAATTCTACCTTAGCATTAAGATTCTGTGACAGTTTGCCACAGAATCTGGTCTTTATTGTTCTATATGTTATAGATCTTACTTATTGCTGTATTGTCAGTACATAGTAGAGTTCCATATAATAAGTGTTCATAGACTGAGTTACTTAGCATTTGACAGAACAGGTGAATAATTTAATGTATGGCTAGTAATAGTGGCCATCACAGCCGCCTGGCTCATGCAGGTTCCCATTTGATTCAGATAGACAGTAGAGAAACAACGGAGCCAAGAAATGGTGGGCCATTACCTTTATTCTAGCCTTGCAACTGGCTGGCTAGTAAATACACACAGTGGGAAAACACTTTCCTTTCCATTAAGTGCTCCCAAGGCCACTGACTTTCTCCCAGTTTTCCTAGAATCAAAGGCCCCCACTAGTTCAGCAGAGCTCACAAAGCTCCTGACCTCTGTTCCCCTTCAGCACCCCGCCATCTTGGCTGCTTCCTCTTCCAATAATGTGGCCTCTGTGAAAATGGCCTCCTAGCTCCTCCTTCTTCCTTCTTCTTAAAACCTTTTGTGCACAAAACCCCTCCTCCAGGAAACATTAGCATAACCAAGCCCCTGCCCAAGCAGGGAGGTATTTAGCTGTATTACCTGATAGCATCATCATGTGGACAGCAGCCATTTTTAACAATAAAAGTGAGCAAAATCAAATAGCACAAATTTTACAAACTTATTTGCCCAGCATTTAGTCATTATTTATTAATCATTTGTATACCAGGCACTGAGTTAAATTTATTACAAATATTTGTTCTTTTTCTTGCTGAGATTCTATTTTGCTATGGTGCAAGTGACTTGTCTTGATTGTCTAAACTTACTGTATTCTTAAGACTATTTATTATTCATCTTTCTGGCTTAGGTTCTCAAAACTGGAATTTGCCTGATGAGACCTGTCTTTAATGAACTTTCTTGAAGTTCACTCTTAACTCATGTGACCATAGGAGTTTGCCAGAATGCTTCTTAGTTTTGAATGAAGCTTTCAGTTCTTTCCTTATGATAAAAACTTTGAAGCTATAAAAGTTCAATGAGCTATTTGATTTAGTTAAATCATTTGGTTTGGTTTAAGAGGTAGCAAACTATAGTCCCTGGGCTAAATCCAGCCTATTTCTTGTTTTGTTTAACAAAGTTTTATTGGCGCTCTACCCATTTGTTTACATATTGTCTCTGGCTGATTTTTTGTTACAATAGCAGAGGTGAGTGGTTCGAATGAGACTATATGACTTGTAAAACCTAAGATATTTACTTGTCTGGACCTTTACATTAAGTTTGTCAACTCCTGACCTGGATTATGTTCTCATGATTTGGATCTGCAATATTCCTTCAGTCGTTTCACTGAAGAGAATTTTTGAATTCTTAAAAAAACTCTTTTATTTATTGGAACGTCAAACACAGAAATTTCTCCAGTATGTTAAATTAAATGTATATGCTACACAAGCATAGAAAAAACAAGAAGGAGAATCTAAAATGTTAACTTTCTTTGGTCACTAGTATACTGCTCACAAAAATTAGGGAATATTTCTAAATGAATATGAAGCGATAAAATATCCCTAATTTTTGTGAGCAGTATATTTTGAATTATGACTTCTACTGTTATAAATTTTTTTTATGAAAAACCATTGCTTCTATAAATGGAAAAAAAATTTAAATATAAACATTTTTACCCATTTGTCCTAGATACGTCTACTCATTTGAGATTATTACGGAGGTGAGCAAATATTTTCCATAAACTTCTCTGTAAAGGGAGACTATAAACTCAATGCAACAGTGAACAGAAACTGTGGTAGCCCAAATAGAAATATCAGGGGAAACAGATAGCTCCTGAGTTGTGTTAGTGGCTTTAGTTGGTCAAATAAAAAGATAATGAAGTTTAATAGGCCACTGAGAATTACCCTATAAAAAAGAGTTATATGAAAGTCTTTTTGTTGGACTCCCTGTCTCATTCTGCTTTTCCAAGAGTTATTGAGTCTGCCAAACCTATGGCTGGAAAGGACTCTAAGAGTCTTTGTCCTCACCTATCCAGTCCTTCAGATTCTTCTACATTTTCATCTCTACAGACTCATATTGTACATCTCCAATGATGGGCATTGACTATATTAGCAGGTCACTCCTGGATTATTTCAAATTTATTTAATCTTTCATGTTGAGATTGATCTTCTAGCAGATTACATCATTGGTCCTAATTTTTTCCCATGTGACCCTACAAACCTGACTACCCCCTTATCTTTGTGGCACTTGTAAAGATGTTTTAATTCCTGAGTTTACTCCTATTCCAGTTGAACATTCCCAGTTCCTCCAGCTTTTTCTCATGTGATACCATTTCTGGTTCACTCACCATTCTTTGTGCCTTTTCTGTTTCAAGTGTGGTTTGCTCCAAGGCAGTGTGACAGCATTGTCTTTCTACTTTTAAATACTGTGTTTCTACTGAAGCACATGAGTGCAATCCTACCTTAGGCTTGACTCTCATTTCCTTGCTCATAGCCCTTCGGTGCATGGTTATGTGTAAGTTCCAGGTATATACATGGTTCTCAAAGTCATAATTTCAGATCACTTTCCCATAGCCTCTCTGGGAATGACCATGAACTTACATGATCAATTTTTTTATATTGGTTATTTAGGTTGTTTTTATTTTTTTCCTCTTATAAACAAGGCCACAGCAAGATTATGTGTTTGCAAAAACCTTTGTCATACTTAAGGCTATTTTTTAAAGATTTGCTTCCCAGAAAACTATTCCTCATCAATAAATACTCTCTGAGTAAAAACTACAAGATAATGAAATATAAGTATATTTTATAGATCACTAAGTCTGATATCATAGTTTAAGAAAAGTCACTTGACCGAGCGAAAAAATATAACAACAGGAGAATGTATGCATGGGACTTAAAATTAAATAAGGCTTTTATTACTTCCCTCTTCTACCCCTACCCGCTCTCAGTACTACTACCTACAATCATTTAATGAGGCACATACAGTCCATGTGGGTAAAGTATATACCTTACAAATAGAAACAATGATTGAAATATAATAAAAAATTTAAAGCAAATAAAAACCTCTATAAAACAATAAAATATCCACTCGAGTAGATATATTTTGAAAATATTTCCATTTCAATTATCTAGATTCCTATAGAAAATAATCAGAAGGGTATGGATTTTTAGAATATCTTTTTATTAGAGCATAGTCTTTAATTATTTAAAACTCATGAAACTGCCCCACCTTTTCCAATCTTGCCTATATGAGAAAGGCTCTTTCTTTGCAAACTTATGTTTATTTTGCTGTGCATAGCTCCTTGGATTATGTACAAGATTTGCCTGAAAGACCTTTCAAATACATGTCCAAGCACTTGTGCCATTTTCAAAATTCTAGACACTGAAAATGATTATCTAGTGCTCATTTAGAGCAAGATGAGTGCTACGTGCCAATGTGAAAGAAAATATCCTTCAGTGCTATCTCTGATAGTGACCTGGGAAAATACTTTCCTTTATGTCTTCTTCATTTTCTACTCTCCTTTCTATACCAATAATGAACAATACTTTTCTCCTGAGGTTTATGCATCACCTAATTAGTAGGTTTCCCATGTCCACTAAGCCCCAGGCACCACGTTGGGCATTAAGAGCACAGCTGTGAGCAGATGGATGTAGTCCCTGCCCCATGGATCTCTGCCAAATTCCCTTGATATTTGCCGTAAACTATGATCTCCGAGGCTTTGATTCTGGCTTCATTGTCCTCATTATCAGCCATCTGCTGAAAATATGGATAATTTTATGAGGAGAAAGTGGCAGACTTATGTTTGGGTCTGATCAGTTTATAATCCTCTCATTAAGCCAACCTACCCTCTTCCAAAGAGTAGGCCCATGGCAACCACTTTGAATGAGAATATTACCTTCTGGCTACAACCACAGCTGCTTGGACCAAGTGCTGTTATCTTACTACTCATTCCCTGCCCCACCCAAGAAACATGGAAATCAGACTAAAAGAATTAGCTTTTTTTAGGTGCCTGGATTGTAATATGTACATTTGAGAACTGGAATGACCATATCTTTTTCCATGCAAGAGATCAAAGAAAGCCAGTCCTCACAGGGAGAAGAAGAACATAGCTACATAGAGAGAGGCAGAGATAGAGTCCAGATAGCATTCTGAGCTTCACCTGGATTCCTGACCTTGTTTTTCATGAGATGATTTTTTTTACTCATAATAAATACCACATTCTTGCTTAAGTTACTTCAGGCTGGTTTCTGTAACTTAAAATTAGTGGCCTAACTAATATGTTGGGGTGGAAAGGTGGGGAGGGTGGGGAGGGGTGCCACCTCACAAATCCAATGATAAGAGTCTTACAGTGAGCGTGACTTGAGTTATTATGGGAAACACTGCTGGGCAGTACTTAAAGGATGAAGGCAGGGTGCAGTTATAATCCCACACTTGATGTAAGTTAAAAGGAAACATTAAAATTAGAGATATTCAGAACTCAGGGCTGCGAGAATTTTAGAGTTGGCACAAAAAGCCTTCTTAATCAGAGAAAAAGAGAAAGATCCTTGGAGATGTAAATTACAGAAGTAGAGGTGAATTTTAGGTATATTCAGAATAGAGTCTTGCATTTGAAGCAATGAGGCTGATTTTTTTTTTTTTTTAGAGACTGGTGAAATTATATATACATAACACAGCGTTATAGAGAGCAGAAAAGCAAATCCTGGAGCAAAGGGGGGAGGGCTTTGGAGGCAGGGGTGCAAGGGGGATGTTGAGGGGAATACGGGGGTGGGGAAATATATTCGGTGGGACACTTGAATCTATGTAAACACAATAAATTTAAATCAATAAAATAATAAAAACAGAAAAATCAGAATTTAAACATCAAAATCATCACTGATAAAAAAAAAAGGTCACCTACAAAGATGGGATCTTTATTCCTGTAAATCTGTGTAAACCAGTTCAAGAATATGGGTTGTTCAGTTCATGTGGTATGCAACTAACTATTACGTGAGACAGATTCCAGCTGGCTTCATAGGCACCAATTGTGTCACATCAGAAAGTCACAGAATCCCTATAGGTTTTAAATTCTTTCACCTGAGGAACAAGGTGGTGTATATTTGATTTGAAGGGTTTTAGTGAGATTAAATGAGATACTCTAAGTAGCATAAATCTAGTTATAAAATTTGTCATTTCATATGTTTTGGTTCTCTTTTTGGCTTTTGATGACATACTTGTGTTTTTGGTGAAGCATAAAGAGATTTTGAAGAAAAACTAGTAAATTTGGACAAGGTGAGAAATAGTGTTTAAAATAAGGTGAGATTTTCTAGAACCCAGTGCCAAAGTATCAGTGATGAGGCACATTCATGTCTCTCATTTTAACCTTACTGAGCATTAACTTTGACTTTCCTAATCTTAATTGACATTCCAAATGGAAGCAAAGCATTCAGTAGAATACAACTATTTTACAAAATCTGAGGCCAATGAATTCTTCCAATGCTGCATGTGCTGAAATGGCCAAACAAATGAATAAAGAAACCAGTCCTTATCTAGAGGACAGTGTTGTGACTACTGGTTGTCTGAAGGCCTAGAAGGAATATAAGCTTTTATAAGGTAAGTTTATAGGTCTATTTCTTCCTGATTAAATTTCCAATTCTGAGCATACTGCCTGACACACAATAGGTACTAAACAAAGTAAAAATAAGAGAAGGAGGGAAGGAAGGAAGGAAGGAAGGAAGGAAGGAAGGAAGGAAGGAAGGAAGGAAGGAAGGAAGGAAGATGTATCTAATAATCTTTAGGGTATTTTTAATCTTGAATACTCTAAAATTCTGTAGGTCTATTTCCGGAAGATGTATAGTGGCAGAGGACTGCTTAGATTTTTGCCCTGATGCACACACTGGGACAATGATGCAGAGTGCCTAGTGCTTTTTATAACCCATCAGGAAAGAAGCTAAACATTTTCCTCAGAAAGCTAAATTCACATAGAAGCCCTACTTGTTAGCTGAAGCAGAAAGGACAAGGAATCAACTGCAGAAGTCTAGCTCTACTGCCTGAAGTGTATAGATACAACCCCAGGGTAGGAACAGAGTCCAAGGGGGAAAAAGACCATGGGCAGCATACTGATCAGGACAAAGGCACTGTCCATCCACCCATGATAAACCTCCAAATACTGGTGGGCTCACTTGCTTTTTGGGCTGATACAGCTTTGGGATAAAGACAAGAGAGAGATTGGTGAATTCAGTTTTAGGATGCAGCTTTGCTACTGAGTCCCTGGGACACAGTCTGATTCATTTATTTATATACATTCAGTTACTTACTCAACTAATGTTTATGGATTAGAAAGGGCCAGTTATATGAGAGTATATGGGAGGAACCACCAACTTAGTTTAGAATTAGGGAGATGACATTAATGTTAGGAGGTAATATTTCGGAAGAGAGAATGGATGAGTATGAGTTGGTCAGCTATAGAGGAGAGGGAGAAAACTTTCAACTAGAGGAACCAATATACACAGATATCTGGAAATTAGAGGAAACATGGTATATTTGGGAGAGCAACAAGGAATTCAGCATAGCTGTGGCATGGGCAAAGAGAGAAAAGGCAAGAGGTGAGGCTGGTGTCTTGAAGGGAACAGATCTTGAAGAGCCAGGTCTTGAAGAGCTTTGTAAACCATGCTAACAGGTGTGCACTTTTTCCATAGAGCAGTGGGGACCTTTGGAGAGAGCTAGGAGACTAGCTAGTAAGCTGCTGAAGCAGTTAAAGTGAGAGGTAATGGTGGTCTGATCTAGAGTAATGGCTGTGGGAATAGAGGGACATGGACAGAGTAAGAGAAAATTAGGAGGTAAAAATGTAAAGTCTCTCTCTTTTATGGAGGGTTCACGTCATATGTTCTCTGTGGTTTGGATCCCTCATTACAGGTTTGGGTTGTAATGATTAACAAGGATCTTAGTCATTACATTAGTGTTAACATATTGTCATCACTTTTGAATATTGGTCAGAGTCTGGCCTTTAGCTATAACATGATATTAGCCAGATACCACACGTAGTATGAAAGATACTTTTAGCTTGTCAATACCCAAGGTCAGGGGCTCCATCTGCTTCACTTCCATAAAGCTATGAAACCATAGCACAATGAACGTAACACAATAGTCCAAAGAGTGACCACAATTTTCCCACTGGTCTGAAAACCCTTGATCAGCTCCTTTCAGGGTTCTCAGTGATCAAGCTATTAGAGTGGGGAACCTCTGCCCTTTGGCATCACTTCTGTCACATGCATGCCACAGTTAAATGTGCAATATTAAGAAAAACACAAATGAGTTCAGAAATGGTTGCTGAGGCCATGGGTGTTTGAGCATGCTACTTGCAGTCTATGGGTGATAGATATATATGCACAGTCTTTGATTCCAGTCTATGTGTTCTTGCAGCCTTAGGATTAGAATTTTTGTCCTTGTCTCAGCCCCTCAAGGTATGAATGTATATATTAATTATTTATTTTCCTCCTACTTCCCCTAAATACAAGCTTTGTGTGGGAGGTTTTTCTTATAGTTTCATTACTGTATCCCCAATGCTTAAAAAGGTACTTGGCAAAGAGTAGGTAGTCAGTTACAATTTGTTGAAGTGCTATATTAGCTGAAATGGGCTTGGGGGATATTATTTGAGTTCTAACTTCAGGTTTATTCACATTTCAAGTGGGACTCATCATAGATATATGTCTTATACCTCTTTCAGGACTCTTTTGAATATTAAATAAAAAATGAAAAAAAAAAGAATTCTACTGGACTTTCAGTTGCAATCTTTATATCAGATAGTTTAGTTAGTTTACAATGTCTTTCTGTCTTGCTGGCCATCCATTCACCCATCCATTTATTTATCATCATTCACATATCCATCCATCCATCCATCCATCCATCCATCCATCCATCCATCCATCTATCCATGCATCCATCAATTTATCAATCCATCCATCCATCTATCCATCCATCCATCTACCCATCATCCATCCATCCATCTACCCATCATCCATCCATCCATCCACCCACCCATCCATCCATCATCCATCCATCCATCCATCCATCCATCCATCCATCCACCCATCCAACCATCTATCTTCCATCCATCCATCCATCCATCCATCCATCCATCCATCCATCCATCTATCCATCCACCCATCCAACAATTCATCTTCCATCCATCTATCCATCCATCCATCCATCCATCTTTCATCCACCCATCCACCCATCCATCTATCACTTTAGTTTAGCACTTACTGTGCACCTTTGTAGAGGATCTAGCACTATTCCATGTCAAGGATCATGCTAGACACTACATTCATTATCTCTGATGTTTACATCAATACTGCAGCATGATTCTCTATATCTTCCTTTTGTAAATGAGGAGGCTCAGGCTCAGCACATTTACACAGATGAAAAGTGGCAGACAGGGATTCCATTCCAGGTTCATCTAATTGGCTTTTGACTCCTGGCTCTTCCGTTTTCTCTCTAGAGTTTTCTCAGATCTGAAATAGACACCAAACACCTACTTCACAGGATCCTATGAATGTGCTTGGCATAGACACAGTAAATTATGTAAAGCAGTTACATTGTACCTCATCATTGCTGCTATTACAGGTAGTATTTCCATGGGGCTCCCCAAATGATGATCCTTATGGTATATCACACCCAGTGTCCTTTTATTGATCACCCTCCTGTCATTCATTATTTATGGCCATTTCAGCAGAGAAACCACAAATGATGTTGTTCATTCCTGCTGATTGCTAGTGTGTGAGTTTCCAAGTGCCTTCCCCAGCTATGCTCCATTTCTACTCCTGGGTAAAGTCTCACTCCCACATTCAGGCACAAGCCCTCCCTGGGGAAGTTCCAGATGTTTCTTTATGGTCTCTCATCAGCCACTTCCTGCTTAATTTTCTGAAAAAGCCTTCTCTTAAAGAGTCCTTTCAGTAAACAAAATTAAATTTGATAGGAAAAGTATTGCCCTATGTATAGTTTTATGCAAAGCCCAGAAAACAATATTAAATTCTAAAAAAACTTCATTTCCTCCATAAAATGAGGGATTTTGGGTTAGTTTCTTGCAATACTGGGTGTCAGGGCCTTGTCTAGTTATGTAAAGAGGACTTTTGATACAGTGGGAAGATAAACATAGGACCAAATTCTACCCCAGCTCCATTTTTAGAATTAGCCTGCTGTGTGATTGTGCCTTGGCCACACAGTAATGCCAGCCTGACAACTGACTTCCTCTCTTTTTGTATCTGTTTCATTGTCACAAGAAGGAGGAGAATGGTATTTGAGCATATCGTGGCTAGTTCCACACTCGGATCACAGGGGAGTAGTGGGCTGAGAAGAACAGCTATTGAATGATTGCAATAAGGCAGGCAAAGGATCAGGAGCTTTGCATGTCTTGTGTATTATTAACGTTTTACAACTCTGCAAGGCACATGTCCCCATTTCTTAGCTGTATAACTCAAGGCTCAGAGACATACTTTGTCCACACAGGATTGGAGTTGGAAATTGATTCCAAATTTCTCTAACTCCAAAGTGACTACTCTTTCCACCCCCCTATACTTAGCATTGCCCACTTTTACTTCCTCTCTGTCTTGCATTATTTGTGTGTATGGCTGTTAGCCTCCTTTGAAAGTAAAAATAATAGCTTCTGGCCTTTTCATATTTTTTATATTTTCCTCTAGTGCCTAGTGCAATATAAATGCTTAACATATGCTTTTCTTAAAAAACAAACAAATAAAACTTATGTAGGGCTTCTGGTTAAGATGGTGGTGTAGATAAACGTAGTATTCACATCCTCCCACAGCCACATCAAAATTACAACTAAGGTCATGGCCAGTTGGCATAGTTGTAGAGCATTGTCCCAGCATGTGGATGTCCTGGGTTCGATTCCCAGTCAGAGTACACAGGAGAAGCTACCATCTGCTTCTCCACCACTCCCCCTTCTCTCTCTCTTCCTCCCACACAACCATGGCTTGATTGATTCAAGTTCATTGGCCCTGGCCATGGAATATGGCTCCATGGCTAAAATTAGCTTGGTTGCGAGCATTCCCAGATGGGCAGAGCATTGGCCCCATATGGGAGTCACTGGGTGCATCCCAGTTGGGGTGCCTATGGGAGTCTGTCTCTCTATCTTCCCTCCTCTCACTTAAAAAAATTGCAGCTAAACTACAGAACCACTGTTATTCATAACTCTTGATGTTTCCAAAGGCATCTCTGCCAGGGAACCCTATCAGTCCCCCCCTTAGAGTCATTCTGTGGTTCTCTATTGCTCAACAATAACATCTTCTTGGCTAGCAGCTAAATTGGGCTGAGCAGAACTTCTACCACTAAAGATTTAAAGAAGAAGCCACATGAGACTGGTAGGAGGGAGAGAGATGCAGAACTGGCTGGTCCCACACCCACGTGTGGTGAATAAAAATCAGGAGGGATATCTTGACTGCAGAAGTCCTCCCTGAAGAGTGAGGGATCCCAGCTCCACTCCTTACCCATAGCCCAGGGTTCCAGTGCCAGGAAAAGAAGTGCCCACAACTTCTGGCTGTAAATTCCAGTGGGGATTGTGGCTGAGTAATACAAAGGGCAGCCGGAGTCCTAGGTAGCTGCTCTTAAAGGGCCAGCACACAGACTGACTTTGACTCACTCCCTTTGAGCTCTAGCATTGAGGCAGCAGCTGGAAAGGAATCAGGATATATAGGGAGGAAATGAATTGTCTGCCATCAAAGTGAGAACCGGAGGGATAGCTTTCTCCCAGACAGAAGTGCTGGCAGAGGCCATTGTTTCTTTGCCAAGCCCTCCCCCAACAGAGCCAGCAGGCTGGTGCCATATCTTAGTCTCCATCAATCTGACTCACATTGTTTGCCCTGCGCTGGTGATACCTTGAGACCCTGTCACACCCAATTTTCAGGCCCACCCAAGCTGTTTGCAGAGACCTTTCCATATAAACTGCCTATCTTGGCTCATGCTTTGGACTTTCCTAAAATTTTTTTAACAAGCAGCAGTTGGCTTGGTGTAACCTGTACCTTTTGCTAAGTGGCCCCAGGCCAGGCACTTACAGGAGCCAGTCTTGGTTTGCAACTTGAACTCTCCTGGGCACCTCTAAGCCCAGCACAAGTAGCAGCCATCTGCAGGTTACTTTGTAGCTCATGACAGGTGGCCCCGTATAGAAAACAGATGGAGAATGACCTTGGCCTGCACCTCCTGGAGCCCCCAGAGCCAGTACACTCAGAGGACAGCTTCAGACAATATCAAAGTACCACCTAACCACCTCCACAAGTGACACACTCAAGAAGCAAACTTAGCGGGTAACAGAACTCAACTGAAGTAAGTCCACCTCCGTGGGGTTGACCCTGCACAGCTGATCCTCAATGGTGGTCACATTTAGTCTTTGTAGCCAATTGGCCTGGGCAGTGGGGTAAATCCTTCCCATTGATGTGCAAACAACAATCAAACCTCAACTACAACAGGAGGGTATACACAGACCACACAGGGAGTGCACAGACAGTGCCCAGCTCAGGTGACTAGAGAGGCTGAACCACTGGGCCCTACAGAACCCTAT
Organism: Saccopteryx bilineata; assembly: GCF_036850765.1. NCBI lineage: Eukaryota > Metazoa > Chordata > Mammalia > Chiroptera > Emballonuridae > Saccopteryx > Saccopteryx bilineata. The sequence continues at coordinate 341,086,174 of NC_089490.1, read as the reverse complement.
ACGGACCTATACAAGGCCTATCCTAGCATCTGTCTTGCAGCTTTATTGCTCTTTCCTCAGCCCCCAGCAGGGGGCCTGACACATCATAAATGTTTAGTGAATATTTGTTCAATAAATACACGGAAGGTGCAAGACATTCTCCTTATAAACATCCCCAACTATTTCCCCATCCTTACTAGCCAAATGCAACTGGTCACCAAGCTTTATTCTCCTAGATGTCATTCCTTTTGTTTCTGCACTTGTCCTCTCTGGCCTGGATCAATGCCAGACCTCTTCATGTTTCCAAAGGTATCCCTGCTAGTGAGCCCTATCAGTCCCCCCTTAGAGTCACTCTGGTTCACTATTGCTCCACAATAACATCTCCTTGGCTAGCAGCTAAAGCCCTTCCCACTGTATTCTGTAGGCCCCCATGTCTGTCCTATAAAGAGTCTGAGGTCTTAAGAGCTCTACTGAGACCTTCTAATGTCTAAGAGCAGCAAAACAGCAGGAATCTCGTTTGTGTTCATTGAATGTCCATGTAAAGAATCAAGTCAGTCATAAAGTCAAGCATAGAAAAATATCATTTTGTGTACTTGAAAAATATAGGCTAAAAAGCTCCTTAGCAGGGCACTTAATTTGAAAGCTAATGTCCCAAAAAGGAAACAGAGTTAAACTCAGCACAGCTGACTGCTTAATAATGCCATTCAAGACTATAAATGAAATTAACTTCTCTTGTCACATTTACCAACAGGGCTGCTGAGCAGATGCTCCAGGAGGCCGATCTAGAAAAAGCTTCTGTAATGACACCCAGCACAACTGAGCCCAAAGCTCTCTGAACTCCCTCAGGTTTATCCCTCACTGACCAGCTGACATTCTGAGACTTCCTTGGGAGTATAATAGTCCTTCTCTTTATTCCTTTCTCCTGCATCATGGCCTGCCTCGTAGTTCTTTTGCAGAAGATGTGATCTTGGCAAGGGACTTAACTTTCCTGAAAACCAGTTTCCTCTTTGAAAATCATCACCTTCTTAGACTCTTCCTGAGACTCTACACAGGTCATAATGCCAGTCATTAGGGGTAGTGGTAGTAATAATATGAGCAGTGAACATTGGTCCGCTGCACACTCCACACCAGGCACAGTGCTGAGTACTTTTCCACAGATTCTCATTTAAAGAGATAACTCTATGTCCCTTAATTCTTACCATGATCCTTAGCATAGAATAAATTTTCAATAAATGTGAGTCCCTATTATAATTCTCTCATTGAATCCTAACAACCATTTTCTGAGGTCAATATTTCATATCTTTTTCAGTGTTTTAACAATGAGAAGTCCGAGCTTATGGAGGTTTACAATATTTGAGTGTAAACTTGAGATCCACACCCAAGATGTCTGTCTACCAACTCCAGACAACAGAACAGATACAGCAGCACTTTGTGAGACATGGGGCTCTGCAATATGTGAGTTGTCATCACTACATACAGGAGGCTAAGTAGGTGAGAGGACAGAGCCTATACAGAGGCAGGGGAAGCACTTTAATAAAATGGGGACGCAATTATCATCAAATGAGAAATGGTTTTAGGGCAGTTAAATTCAGTGTGTGTGTGTGTGTGTGTGTGTGTGTGTGTGTGTGTGTGTGTAGAAGCATATTTTTTGAAAAAATTTTAAGAAAGTATCCAAAAGGCAAAATCTTCAGGATAGAAGGTAGCCAACAGGGTTTCTAAAATGATTGACATCTCAAGTTCTAAAGTCTTCTCTTGGGCTCACGAGGCTCGAGGCTCGCTGCAAGAAACGGTGTGGGGGGAGGAGTCAAGTTAAGAAGGGTTTCTTCCAATTTCCCTGGCAGACTTCAGGGTTTCATGGAGACACATGAAGTAGGGGTTCTCTCTATTCTACACATGTATAGATTGACAAGCAAAGGACTGAGAGCCCCCCCCCCTCCATTGACTACTTCAGAGGTTTGGCCAGACATTTCCCAATTTTGAGTACCATACTCTTTCTTGAGTAAAGCACTTAAAAATTCCAACTCTCAATAAACCATAGGCAAAATCAATTAAACCAGGCTCCTCCCTCCCCTACTTTCTGGGGCATAACAGCACTGAGTGTGCTCAGGGAATCTAGGTCTCAGTGTTGGCTTTGCTAGGACTTTCCCCTGAACTCAGTCAAGCACCTAGTTGGCTTTCAGTTTCTTTATCCGTGGAATGAGTAGATTGGGCCAGATGAGTGTGATTTCCAGCTTGAAAAAACAATAACAGGGTTCTAATGACTTCAGAACACACTTACAGACACATGTTGTTAGAGACACAACTTGCAAAGTTCAAATAGATGTCTTTGCCTCAGGGCTGCAGTTGCTGCTTCTCTTCCTTCTCTCTCTCCTCCTCCTTCATTTTAAGCAAGCCACATTCTCCTACAATCATCTCACTTCCAAAAGGTGATAAGATGCTGATCCATCTGACAATCTAACTTTGGAGGGATCCTGACAGCTGGCAGGCTGATGAAACCGTGGGCCTCCTTAATAAGAAGCAGGTCTCTGCTCTGTGCTGGAGCTGCCTGTGACAGAACTATGGGATGGCCAGGTGGGCCAGCAGCACTGTCCACTGCCACCCTCTGCCCGCGGTGATGAAGGAGTCCCAAATGCACTTGATGACCACCTGTCTTATTCTGCTTGCTCAGTGCATTATTCAACTTCATAATCATTCTCATAGAGCCTGGCTGGGCCTGTGCTTTTCTACCCAACTGCAGAGAACCAAGAAGTGTGGGCAATAATCCAAAACACAGTTTTTCATTTGCTGTATCCAATCCAGTGGAATTCCTTGCCTTTTGCCAGGCCAGGCTGTGGTTCCCACATGCTGATGCCTAGGTGCTTCCTCTTGGCCAGAGGTCAACAACATTTCAGAGCTGTTTTTGTGTGGGACTCGAATTCTGTGCTCAGAACCCCCCTTACTACTTTCACCTGTTTTCCTGGGGTTAAGACAAAACTAGTTTTGAAGGTAGGAAGAAAATTCCAGTGCTTCAGGTTTGCCTCTGAGCTTTTCTGAATCAACTGAAAGGTTCTCAGTTGTACCAATAGAAATACAGCATCCTGGAGAAGAGAGGTGACACTCCTCTGTGTGCTACTTACTAGACCACACTAGAAATGTTGTGAATTGGCCTCAGCAGCACACTTTACACAAAACGAGGCTTGTATTCTTAAAAAAAAAAATCTTTATTTCTTAAAAAAACATGCATTCCAGGAAATTGACTATATATTCTCATGCATTTTAACAAGACATGCCTATCTGGAGGACATTCAGTGGTCTGCACGGGTATGGCTGCATCAGCTGTGCAGTTCAGTGCTTCAAGATGCCCTGTGTTCTCCTTCCCACCAAAGCAGCTAGGCCAACTCCTACCCCAGGGCCCCAGACCTCCCTGTGATGCAGCAATTAAAGTGTCAATACCTGGACCATCAGGGTAACAAGGCTCTAGCCCCCAGACCAGCCACTACTTTAATGGGTCAGTGCTTGTGATATGATTTGTTATTGATTTTAATATTGTTGTTATTCTAATGAACTAGATAATTATAAACAAACACAAGAATAGTAATTAATAAGGGATTAGATAAAAAGAACAAATAGAAGTTCTCACATGTCCTTTTGGTATTGCAAAGGGTGACATCATCCCTGTTTCGGAAACTGCTGATTTAAACCACCTTAATGCCATTTATTTATTCATATATATATATATATATATATATATATATATATATATATTAGAGAGGGGAGAGAGAGAGAGAGAGAGAGAGAGAGAAAGGGGGGAGGAGCAGGAAGTATGAACTCCCATATGTACCTTGACCAGGCAAGCCCAGGGTTTTGAACCAGTGACCTCAGCATTCCAGGTCGACACTCTATCCACTGCACCACCACAGGTCAGGCTTAATACCTTTTAAATCCAATCTCTTTCTTTATTCTTCTCATAACTTTTGTGCAATCATCATCAATTTTCACATGTAATAGCATTCTAGGGGGTTCTCCTACCTTCAGTCTTTCTAGTCTTAAACTTTGTCTTCACACAAAAGCATAAGATGAATTGTTGTGAATGCACTGAGACTTCTCTGCTTAAAGCCCTTGGATGGTCCCCAAGACTGTCAGAGGGGTCCTCTGGCAGAGCAACTAGCAAAATAAATACTGGTCTGGAAAATGTCAAAAGATGTGCAATGAGTGGGAATTCCTTGTTCATGTAACCTGGGAAACATCAGGTTACACTTTTCATTTTCTAATTTCTATTTTTTATTGTTGAACTTTTACATGCCTTCAATGTGGCATGTGAACTATGAATCTGACAAGAGGACCCATGTACACCATTTCCAAAACTTTTTGGTCATGAAACATCTTTTCCAGTCCATTTCTATTGATGACATAAAGAGCAATGGTTCACTGACATTAGTTTGAGGAACGCTGGTCTTCAAAATAAAGTCCCAGCATGTCGGCAGGGAAGTCAAGGTCTTGTATCATCTGCCCCTTCACTTCTTTCTTTGGTATTCCAGCCTCTTTCTTTGGTATTCTTTCTTTTTAATGACCTTCACTTCTACTCCTTATTTAGGTCAGTGGTTCTTGAAGGATGGTCCAGGGATCTCTATCAGTTACCAAAAAGCTTTTAAGAAACCCATGAGGTCAAACCTATTATTTTCTTAATAATACTAGGATGTTACTTGCCCATTTCCAATTCATTGTGTCATGAATATGCCGAGAAGCTTCCCAGGGCTACGTGAGGGGTAATTTCTGTAACAGGCTCAATGCAGTGCCAGATATAATAACCCAGCTGTCTTTTATTCAGCCAGATTAAAGACATTTGAAAAATATAAAACAATCACTTTTCTTTTGTTTTTGGAAAATAAAGTTATTTTTGATAAAGTACATTGTGTTATTTAAAATGACTAATAAATATTTTAAAGTGTCTCAGTTTTTATTTCTTTTTTAATTGAATTTTATTAGGGTGACACTGGTTAACATACTTATACAGGTTTCAGGTGCCCAATTCTATAATACAACGCTGTACACTACATTGGGTTTTCATCCCCCAAAGTCGTCTTCGTCTATCACCATTTATCAGCCCTATACCTTCCTCTGTCTCACTCCTCCCCACCCTTGGCAATCACCACACTGTTGACCATGTCTATGAGTTCTTTTCTCTTTTTAGCTCTATCCCTCTACCTACCTCACCCAAGTCCCCTCACCCCATGGAGACAGCTGTCAGCTTCCTCTCATTGTATGAGTCTGTCTCTATTTTGCTTGTTAGTTAATTTTGTTCATGAGATTCCACATATGAATAAAATCTATGGTACTTGTCTTATCTATGCTGTCCCCAAAGGTAAGATTTCGTTTTTGCAGCTGCAGCTGCATAGTATTCCATTGTGTAAATGTACCATAGCTTTTTTTATCTAGTCATTGACTGATGGGTACTTGGGCTGTGTCCAAATTTTGGCTATTATATAACACTGCAAAGAACAGAGGGGTACATATAGTCTTTCAAGTTAGTATATCAGGTTTCTTCAGATATACTCCCAGAAGTGGGATCACTGGGTCATAATGCAGTTTCATTTTTTATTTTTTGAGGAAACTCCATACTGCTTTCCACAGTGGCTGCACTAATCTGCATTCCCACCAACAGTGTCCGAGAGTTCCCTTTTCTCCACACCCTTACCAGCACTTACTTGTTGACTTATTTATGAAAGCCATTTTGACGAGTGTGGGGTAGAGGAGAGAAAAGATAAACAAATGGGACGACATCACACTAGAACGTCTTTGCCCTGCAGAGGAAACCATCAACAAATGAAAAGACAACCACTGAATGCGAGGACTTATTTGCTGATATATCTGATAAGAGATTAATATCCAGAATATATAAAGAACTTATAAAACTCAACACACACAAAAAAACAAATAATTCAACTAAACAATGGGCAAAGGTCCTGAAAAGACACTTTTCTAAAGAGGACATACAGATGGCCAATAGACATGAAAAGATGCTCAACATCACTAGTCATCAGAGAAATGCAAGTGAAAAACCTCAAGGAGATATCACTTCAGTTTTGATTTCCTATACAGCAAATATTTCTGGATATCACTCACATAAACAAAATCTCTTTGGGGTTCTTAATATGTTTTAAGAGCATAATGGACTCTTTTGAAAAACCCTAACTCACAAGGAATAATTGACAGATATAATTATATATATTTAGAGTATAAAATGTGATGATTCTATATACTTGTATATTGTAGGATGATTACTAAGATCAAGATAATGAACACATCCATCTCCTCACACAGTGAGCTCTACAGAAGGGTTGAATCAAGTAAGAGGTACCTGGGAAAAAACTGGAGTCTCCAGAATAGAACACAGGTGTTGGAGTGGAGCATGAAACACCACAGACAGAATCTGTATGCCCCTGGGAGTCAGATCGCAGGGCTGTTTGGTAGTATGTATGAGGCCTTGCATCACAAGGGGAAGATATTGGGCACAGGAGTATTTTAAATTTATAAATAAATAAATAGTACAAGGTAGAGGAGACAGAGAACAACTTTCTTAACATCTCTAAAATTTTCTTTTCATTTCCCTTTTTATTAATTTCCTTTTCTATGCCACTAGAAAAATCATCCTACCCACCTTGTAGGATAGATCCTAGTGAGGGAATGGATCTGAAAGAGATCTGTGAATGACTGCTGCGATTTAGATCACATGCATTCTAAATGTGATGTGCAAAGGCTCTCAGTCTCCTGCTCCACCAATAAGATCACATTCCTGGCTCTTGGGCTCACCTTGGTGCTAGCCCTGTGTGTATGTGGTGGAAACAACTGGACTCTGTTACCGTTTACTCAATACTGTGCCCCAGAGACCTTCGGTCTGGCTATCACTCCCCCATCACCATATTTGTTCCAGCTTATCTGTCTTGCTAACATCATTTGTCAATAAAGCATTGCCTTTTCCTGTGTTTGAATGCCCAGAGGCAGTTGTATTTGGGTTTATCTGGAAAATTCAAATAATGTAAGCAGAAAGCATAAATAATAGATCAGCTTCTTATTCCTAGGGGTCCTGGCAGGCCTGTTTAGAAATATGGTTCCTTTTAGTCTCTGCCCAGTTCAATTTTAAGGTCTATGAAAGCAGTGATATGATTTGAATAAGAAGACATTAACAGGGAAGATTTCTTTTCCTATCAATAATCTTGTTAAGTACTAGATGTGTAGAAGAGTCAGTGTGGGCATACATGAGATCAGAAATGAACAGAATTTGGAAAAGTGAGAGTTCTGACTTTTTTTTTTGTCTTTAGGTCTCAGGATGGGAGATGATAACCCTATACAATTGCCATTTCTACTTTAATAAAAAAAAATCTCCATTAAAAGGGAACAGTTATCTGCTGTGAGTTGAACAAGTCTTACCTTGAGGCCTGGTTCTCTCTATTAATTTGCTTTCTGTATTTGTTTTCTCCCTCTCAGACTCTTTCCCGCACAGGCAAGGCAGTCAGTGACGGCACTTACAGTTTTGTTTTCCCTACTGGAAGTAAGAGCTAACATGGGTGAGTTCTTTTTTTTCTAGACTTGCACAGACAGTTTCCAGTTCCTGATTTTCTCACTCAACTTTTCAGGATGATCTAGTAACTGTGCTTTTGTTCAAGCTTGTTTTATCCCCCCATCTACCATTCAAAAAAATACTTACTTACAATTTACCATACACAACCACTGTGCCCCCAAGCCTCTCTCCCTTTCAAACTCTCCTATAAGTAACGGGGTCAATTTTTAAAAATACACATTTTATATCCTTTCACTGCTCCCTATGGCCTCCATTGAAAGAAAAAGTGTGAACTCTCCATCTAGCATTCAAGATGATCAAATTCAAATGTCTGAATATTCTGGCCAAGATGAACTAACTGGGACCAGATATAATTAACTATCTAAAATGACTAAAAAGAAAACTAGACAAATATATGAAACAATAGTTTTTAGATCCTGCACATGGGGCAGTGCAAAAGAGTGACCCTGATAGAGGAGAATCAGAGGAGGAGTGCCCTACAACCATCCCAGTGGACTGTCCGGAGGGAGTTTCCGGGCCACAGCACAAGAAGGGGGCTAAAGCAGAGCATCCAGGACACCTCGAGTTGGGAAGAGTTTACTAAGGATCAGAAAAAAGGGAGCTGCTCAGAGAGCTCCAGGGATCCACAGAGGCTCCACCAGCCTTTGTCTGAGCGCAGATCAGAACATACCGACATGTGAGGAAGCTACCCAAGGACAAGGGAAGCGCGACCCAAAAAGATTACAGCAAAGAGCCTCCAGAACTCAAACAGGGCTGGAAAGAATTCTTGTTCCTACCAGCTAGAGTAAACATTTCTCATAATCAGTAGAGTAATTGATCAAGTATATGGACACATTTTGTCTTGGTGGTGAGGTAAATATAGCACTTGGACTTAAGCATCCTCTGGTCCAGCTTGTTAGGTAAACTTAAAAAGAATTACATTGTTGCCAAATAATTTAACTGCATCCTAGAATAAATTTTAAAAATAGTTATAGGAATACAAACCATCTAGCACCCAACCAGATAATAAGAACAGATTAAATAGAAATGGATAGAAAACAAATAGTATGTTACTAGATTTAAACCTAAAATATCAATAATCACATTAAATGATTAAATGTCAATTAAATGGCAAAGTTTATAAAATTGGATAAAAAAGAAAGACCCAATTGTATACTGCTTACAGAAATCCAACTTTATATTTAGAAACACAAATAAGTTACAACTTAAAGAACAGAAAATGCTGTTAATAATCAAAAGGATGCTGTACTAAAAACATAATATATATTAATGTCAGAAAAACTGAATCACCAGAGAGATAATAAAGTTTTCTGCAATAATAAAATAATCATTTTATCAAAGGTCATAAGAATTTTAAATATCTATATACTTAAGAAATAGAACTTCAGCCTAACCAGGTGCTGGTGCAGTAAACCCTGAGGTCGCTGGCTTGAGTGTGGGATCATAGACATGATCTCATGGTTTCTGGCTTGAGCCCAATGGTCACTGGCTTGAAGCCCAAGATCACTGGCTTGAGTAAGGGTTCACGGGCTCAGCTGGAGTGTCCTGGTCAAGTCACATATGAGAAAGCAATTAGTGAACAACTAAGGTGTTGCAACTACGAATTGATGCTTGCCATCTCTCTCTCCCTTCCTGGCTGTTCCTGTCTGTGTTTCCATCTCTCTCTTTCACATTTTGGTGCATGCATGTGCACCAAAAGAAAAACAACAAGAAAAAAAAAAGAGTTTCACAATACTTGAAGAAAAAATACTAATAGAACTGCAAGATGAAATAAATCTACAATTATAGTTACTATTTCAAAACTCTGTTCTTCATAATTTATAGAAAAGGTAGAAAGGAGATTAGTAATAATCTAGTTGATCAAGCAAGTATCAATCAACTTGACCTAATTGACAGTTGTGGACACACTACCTAACAAAAGAATATATATTTATATTTTTTCAAGTATACCTGGAACATTTTCTAGCATTGACCATATTACAAGTCTCAATAATTTAAGAGGATTCAAGTAGCAATGCATATATTCTATGGTCATAATGTAATTAAATTTGAAATTTTGGAAACTAAATAATACATGTCTAAATATCACATGGGTCACAACGAATAAATGAAACTGGACATTGAAAAGATTTTGAACTAAATGAATACTAAACACAACATTAAAAATTCATGGGATTCAGCTAAAACATTACTTATAGGAAAATTTATAGCCGCAAACACCAATATTAGAAAAGAAAGTCTCAAAACTATGACTTTCATTTTCACTATAGGATATAAAACTATTTATAATCTCACTTTACATACTTTTATAATGACAACTCACTACAAATTACCAACAAATACTAGTATAAGTACTAGTAGTAGTTGTAATAGCAATATTAGTAACAGCTGCTGCTAATTTATATTTATTTTATTATTATTATTATTTAGAGAGAGAGAGGAAAGGAGAGAGATGAGGAGCATCAACTCACAGTTGAGACACTTGAGTTGTTCATTGATTGCTTTCTCATATATTCCTTGACTGGGGGGCTCCAGCAGAGCCAGTGACCCCATGCTCAAGCCAATGACCTTGAGATCATTGGTATGATCCCATGCTCAAGCTGGCGACCCGGCACTTGATCCAGCAACTTCAGGCTTTCACACCTGGGACTTCAGTGTCCCAGGTCTATGCTCCATTCACTGTGCCACCACTGGTCAGGCCTGTCAATTTATTGAACACTTAATATGTACCAGACAATTTCCATACAATATCTCATTTAATCATCTGATATAGGTATTACATGTATCACCTCATTTATTTTTTACTAGAATTCTATAAGGCAGTATTATTATTATGTCTAGTTTAATAAGGAGGATGATAAGTTTTAGGGAGATTATGGAAATTGTACAAGGTTACATAATTACACTGTCATTCAAAAAGTAGTGAATATCTATTATGTAGAAGGCTCTCTTCCAAGTACACAGGAGCTAAGCTTCAAATTCAGGACTCAACATGCAGATTTGTGTGGCTTTAAACCCTATTTCCTTAGCCATTTTGATTTCCTTGCCACCTGTATACTCCTTCATCTGCAGTGAACTTTCTTTCTAACTCCAGGGGCTTAGTATGATGTTAGGAATATAGGTGGGATACAGGAATTGAGAAAGGAACATTTATTTATTGAATGACCATTCTGTACCATATCTTATGATTTCTTTTTGTATATGTATCACCTTTATTCTTTTAAAAAATATTCTAAAACAGTTTATTATTTCTAATGTAGACAAAACCAAATATCAAGGGTTGCTACTCTTTAATTTTAAAATTTATACTTCATAAAAAATAAGACAATAAATATGTGTGTGCAAAAAAAAATGAATAGTTATATTATCTATCCTCACAAAATGATACCCCCATCTCAGTAAAATATTAATCCACAGGAGTCATAGAAATCATTTATGCAACATATACCTAATGAAGAGATACATATTAAACCAAGAAAATCAAAGAGAAAAGCAATCCTTGATGTAATTCAAAAAGAAATCATGCATTTGCTATTGATTTCTTTTTTTTCTTTTTTCTTTTTTTCAGAGACAGAGAGATAGTCAGAGAGAGGGATAGATAGGGACAGACAGACAGGAAAGGAGAGATGAGAAGCATCAATCATTAGTTTTTCATTGCGCACTGCGACACCTTAGTTGTTCATTGATTGCTTTCTTTGACCACGGGCCTTCAGCAGACTGAAAACCCCTTGCTCGAGCCAGTGACCTTGGGTCCAAGCTGGTGAGCTTTTGCTCAAACCAGATGAGCCCGCACTCAAGCTGGCAACCTCGTGGGTCGAACCTGGGTCCTCGGCATCCTAGTCTGACGCTCTATCCACTATCATTTTTTTACAAACACCACTCAAGTCTAACATATTACTATTCTTTAAGAAATTAACATAAGCCCTCATGATGTTCAATAACTTCTATATATATTTTTTCCTTTTGGTGAGAGAGAGAGAGAGAGAGCGAGCAGACAGGGACAGAGAGGTCAAAAGGGAGAGATATGAGAAGTGTCAACTCATAGTTAAGGGGCACCTTAGTTATTTTTTATTTTATTTTTATTAATTTTAATGCAGTGACATTGGTAAATCAGGGTACATATGTTCAGAGAAAACATCTCCAGATTATTTGATATTTGATTATGTTGCATACCCCTCACCCAAAGTCAAATTGTCTTCCGTCACCTTCTATCTGGTTTTCTTTGTGCCCCTCCCCTCCCCCAACCCCCTCTCTCTCCTTCCTTGCTTCCCCCCCACCCGTTACCATCACATTCTTGTCCATGTCTCTGAGTCTCATTTTTGTGTCCCATCTATGTATGGATTCATATAGTACTTAGTTTTTTCTGATTTACTTATTTCACTCCATATAATGTTATCAAGATTCATCTATGTTATTGTAAATGATCCGATGTCATCATTTCTTATGGCTGAGTAGTATTCCATAGTATATATGTACCAAAGCTTTTTGATCCACTCATCCTCTGACGGATACTTGGGCTGTTTCCAGATCTTCGCTATTGTGAACAATGCTGCCATAAACATAGGAGTGCATTTCTCCTTTTGTAACAGTTCTATGGTGTTCTTAGGGTATATTCCTAAAAGTGGGATAGCTGGGTCAAAAGGCAGTTTGATTTTTAATTTTTTGAGGAATCTCCATACTGTTTTCCACAGTGGCTGCACCAGTCTGCATTCCCACCAGCAGTGCAGGAGGGTTCCCTTTTCTCCGCATCCTTGCCAGCACTTATTCTGTGTTGTTTTGTTGATGAGTGCCATTCTGACTGGTGTGAGGTGATATCTTATTGTGGTTTTAATATGCATTTCTCTAATAATTAGCGATGTTGAGCATTTTTTCATATGCCTATTGGCCATCTGTATGTCCTCTTTGGAGAAGTGTCTATTCATTTCTTTTGCCTATTTTTTGATTGGATTGTTTGTCTTCCTGGTGTTGAGATTTATAAGTTCTTTATAAATTATGGTTATTAACCCCTTATCAGACGTATTGTCAAATATGTTCTCCCAGTGTGTAGTTTGTCTTTTTATTTTGTTCTTATTGTCTTTAGCTGTGCAAAACTTTTTAGTTTGATATAGTCCCATTTGTTTATCCTGTCTTTTATTTCACTTGCCCGTGGAGTTAAATCAGCAAATATGATATATCGCTGTAAGAGATGTCTGAGAACTTACTGCCTATGTTTTCTTCTAAGATGCTTATTGTTTCACGACTTATATTTAAGTCTTTTATCCATTTTGAGTTTATTTTTGTGAATGGTGTAAGTTGGTGGTCTAGTTTCATTTTTTTGCAGGTAGCTGTCCAATTTTCCCAACACCATTTATTACAGAGGCTGTCTTTACTCCATTGTATGCCCTTACCTCCTTTGTCAAATATCAGTCGTCCATAGAGCTGTGGGTTTATGTCTGGGTTTTCTGTTCTGTTCCATTGATCTATATGCCCGTTTTTATGCCAGTACCAGGCTGTTTTGAGTACAATGGCCTTGTAGTATAACTTGATATCAGGAAGTGTGATACCTTCCACTTTACTCTTCTTTTTTAAGATTGCTGAGGCTATTCATGTACTTTTTTGGTTCCATATAAATTTTTGGAATATGTGATCTATATCTTTATAGTATGTCATTGGTATTTTAATAGGTATTGCATTGAATTTATAAATTGCTTTGGGTAATATAGACATTTTAATGATGTTTATTCTTCCTAACCATGAGCATGGTATATGCTTCCACTTGTTTGTATCTTCCTTGATGTCTTTTATTAATGTTTTATAATTTTTCAAGTACAAGTCTTTAGTCTCCTTGGTTAAATGTACTCCTAGGTATTTTATTTTTTTGGGTTGTAATAGTGAAGGGGATTATTTCCTTAATTTCTCTGACTGTTCGTTGTTGGTATATAAAAACGCTTCTGATTTCTGAGTATTAATTTTATATCCTGCCACTTTGCTGAATTCATTTTTCAGGTCCAGTAGTTTTTTGACTGAGGCTTTAGGGTTTTCTATATACAATATCATAACATCTGCAAATAATGATAGTTTAACTTCTTCTTTTCCAACTTGAATGCCTTTTATTTCTTCTTCTTGTCTGATTGCTGTGGCTAGGACTTCCAGGACTATGTTGAATAATAATGGTGAAAGGGGGCACCCCTGCTTTGTTCCTGATCTTAAGGGTATTGCTTTTAATTTTTGCCCATTGAGTATGATGTTAGCTGTGGGTTTGTCATAGATGGCTTTTATCATGTTGAGATATGTTCCCTGTATTCCCACTTTGTTGAGAGTTTTGATCATGAATGGGTGCTGGATTTTATCAAATGCTTTTTCTGCATCTATTGAAATTATCATGTGGTTTTTCTGCTTCCTTTTGTTTATGTGATGAATCACATTGATTGACTTGCGAATATTGTACCAGCCTTGCCTCCCCAGAATAAATCCCACTTGATCATGTTGTATGATTTTTCCATATATTGTTGGATCCAGTTTGTTAATATTTTGTTGAGGATTTTAGCATCTATATTCATCAAGGATATTGGCCTATACTTTTCTTTCTTTGTGTTGTCTTTGCCTGGTTTTGGAATCAGAATTATGCTTGCCTTCATAAAAGGAGTTTGGAAGTCTTCCTTCCTCTTGAATTTTTTGAAATAGCTTGAGAAGGATAGGAATTAGTTCTTTGAATATTTGGTAAAATTAACTTGTGAAGCCATCAGGCCCAGGACTTTTCTTTGTTGAGAGTTTTTTGATAACTGTTTTGATCTCATTTGGTGTAATTATTCTGTTTAGGTTTTCTGATTCTTCTAGATTGATTTTGGGAAGATTGTATGTTTCAAGGAATTTGGCCATTTCTTCTAGGTTGTTTAGTTTTTTGGCATACAGTTCTTCATAGTATTTTCTTACAATATTTTGTATTTCTGTTGTGTCAGTTATTTCTCCATTCTCATTTCTAATTTTATTTATTTGAGTCCTTTATCTGTTTTTCTTGGTGAGTCTAGTATAAGGTTCATTGATCTTGTTTACCTTTTCAAAGAACCAGCTCCTAGTTTCACTGATCCTCTGTATTGTTTCTATAGCCTCTATGTCATTTATTTCTGCTCTGATCTTTATTATTTCCTTCCTTCTACTACATTTGGGCTTCACTTGCTGTTCTTTTTCTAATTCTTTTAGATGCAGGGTTAAGTTGTTTACTTGAGCCTTTTCTAGCTTCTTAAAGTGTGCCTGTAGTGCTATGAACTTCCCTCTCAGTATTGCTTGTGCTGTGTCCCATAAATTTTGAATTGTTGTATGCTCATTATCATTCATTTCTAGGAATTTTTAAAATTTCTTCTTTGATCTCATTCTTAATCCACTCATTATTTAACAACCTGCTATTTAGTTTCCATGTATTTGAGTATTTTTCAATTTTTCTGTTTAGGCTGATTTCTAGTTTTATGCCATTGTGATCAGAGAAAGTGCTTGATTTGATTTCAATCTTCTTAAATTTGTTGAGACCGCTTTTGTGCCCTAACATTTGGTCTATCCTAGAGAATGTACCATGAGCACTTAAAAAGAATGTATATTCTGCTGCTTTAGGGTGAAAGGTTCTGAAGATATCTATTAAATCCAGTTGATCTAGCATGTCCTTTAAGTCTGCTGTTTCTTTGGTAATTTTCTTTCTTGAGGATCTATATAGTAATGTTAGTGGGGTATTGAAATCCCCTACTATTATAGTATTGCTGTTGATCTCATCATTTATATCCATCAAAGTCTGCTTTATATATTTAGGTGCTCCTATATTAGGTGAGTTGATATTTATAATAGTTATATCTTCCTGTTGGATTGCTCCCTTTATCATTATGTAGTGACCTTCTTTATCTCTTACTATATCCTTTGTTTTAAGGTCCATTTTGTCTGATATAAGTATTGCTACCCCAGCTTTTTTTTCATTTCGATTTGCATGAAATGTTTTTTTCCATCTTTTTACCTTAAGTCTATGTGCATCTTTTATTTTAAGGTGTGTCTCTTGTAGACAGCATATGTATGGGTCCTGTTTTCTTATCTATGCTGCTACCCTATGTCTTTTGATTGGATCATTTCATCCATTTACATTTAAGGCTATTATTGATATGTAGTTGTTTATTGCCATTTTATTCTTTAAAGCTGTATTCCTCTTTTGCTATATTCTTTTCCCATTTTGATCTGTTTACAACAGGCCCCTTAACATATCCTGCAGCATTGGTTTGGTTGTAATGAATTCCTTGAGTTTTTTTTTTTTTTTTGTCTTGGAAGCTTTTTATTTCTCCTTCAATTTTAAATGTTAGCCTTGCTGGATAAAGTAGTCTTGGTTGTGGTTCTTGTTCTGCATTACTTTGAATATTTCTTGCCATTCTCTTCTGTCCTCAAGTGTTTCTGTTGAGAAGTCTGATGTCATCCTGATGGGGGCTCCTTTGTAGGTGATAACCTTTTTTTCTCTTGCAGCTTTTAATATTTTCTCTTTATCGCTTAGCTTTGGTATTTTAATTATGATGTGTCTTGGTGTAGGTTTCTTTGAGTTTTTCTTTAATGGAGTTCTCTGTGCTTCTTGAACTTGTGAGAGTTTTTCTTGCATTAATTTACGGGAGTTTTCAGCTATGATATGATTGAACAAAGTTTTTATCCCTTGTTGTTTCTCTTCTTCTTCAGGGATCCCTATGATGCGGATGTTATTTTTCTTCATGTTGTCACAGAGCTCTCTAAAAGTTTCCTCAGACTTTTTGAGTCTCTTTTCTTTTTTCTTCTCTGCTTTCATGCCTTCATTCAACTTGTCCTCCAACTTGCTGATTTGATCCTCAGCTCCATCCATCCTGTTTTTAATTCCTTCCATTGTGGTCTTCATTTCTGATATTGTATTTGTCATTTCCAATTGATTCTTTTTTAATATTTCAATATCCTTTTTTATACTTGCTATTTCTTTATTTAGGTGTTCGTAATGACCATCCATTGTTGTTCTAAGATCCCTAAGCATCCTTACAATCATTATTTTCAACTCCGCATCTGGAAGTTTGGTTATTTCCATATCACTCAGTTCATTTCCTGAAGGTTTCTCTTGTGCTTTCATTTAGATTGCACTTCTCTGTCTTCTCCTTATGTCTGTGTGTTTGGGTGTTTTGTTTGTAGAGCTGATTGAGTCTAGGCGTGGTGTTGTCTGCCTCCAGTTTTCAATTGTATTATTTCTAGATCTTCTTCAGTTGGCATCAGCTATCATTTGTAATCCACTTTCAGATTTGGGCCGCTTTGAAGTCTTTATTTGTTTGTTTTCTTAACAGGTGATAGTCTTATTTACTGATCTGAGCAGGGGGCTTATTTGAAACTTTATCCAGGAATGTGGTGGGTATAACCTGAGACTCTGAAGGCCACTTCTGCCAGTTACTCTCTCTGGGAGCAGGGTGTTTTTTCAGCTTCAGTAGGGGGAGGTGTATCTCAGATCTCCATGGAGACCTGAGTTACTGCCCCTTCTCCCCACTTTTTGTTTTCAGCTCTGTCTTATTGTGCTGATTGGAACTGGAGAAATGTCTGGAGATTTGTGACCCGGAAGTACTTTAGCCTTTCTTTTGTGGAAGGATCAGACCCTCCCCCAGCCATGGCCACCTCCAGCACTGGATGAGTCAGCTTCTCAGGTCATCCCCTGCATTCCTCTGCCCCTCACCATCTGTCTCTCTCTCTCTCCCCTTTCTTTTTGGAAGACAAGCTGGCCCTTTCAACACACCTCGTTCCCTGGTCGCCAGACATGTGTCTGTGAGCAGTATTTTCTGCTCTTTTCCTTTGAGTGAGAGCCCTTCTGGCTCTCAGCCTCACCCCCTCTCTGTTCCTGTAAGCAGGGAAGATTCAGGCACTCTCTACCAGGTTTATTGTGGCTTCTTCTTTGCTCCTTGGTTTTTGCGAGCTGTTCTTGTAGTCCACAGTTGGTTTTTCTCACTGATTGTTCATAAATTAGTTTGTAATCCAGTTTAGTGGTGTGAGCTGGGAGTCTGTGTGTCTGCCTATTCCGTTGCCATTTTCAGGTCTCCCCCTACCTTAGTTATTTATTAATTGCTTTTTTATATGTGCCTTGACCAGTGGGTCCAGCCAAGCTAATGATCCCTTGCTCAAGTCAGTGACCTTGGGCTTCAAGCCAGTGACCTTTGGGCTCAAGCCAGTGATAATGGGGTAATTAATGTCTATGATCCCACATTCAAGTCTATGACCCTTCACTCAAGCTGGATGAGCCCGTGCTCAAGCCAGTGATTTTGAACCCAGGTCCCCTGAGTCCTAGGCTGATGCTTTATCCACTCTGCTTTCACCTGGTCAGGCACTTCCATATATTCAACTGATAAGTTCAATTTCTAATGCAGTAAGTGTTTCCAGGTCAGTAAAACATCAGTGAGGGGACTGTAAATTCTCCATGGTGCTGTTTTGTTCTCAGCCATGGGAAGCCACAATGGCAAGAGCATGGACTCAACACCAGATAACAGTAGTTCTCCCAGAGTCATTCCAAAGTTAGAAGTGGGAGGCAGTCAGACAGACTCCCACATGAGCCAGACCTGGATCCATCTGACATGTCCACCAGGGGGTGATGCTCTGCCCATCTGGGGCATTGCTCTGTTGTGGCCAGAGCCATTCTGGCACCTGGGGCAAAAGCCATGGAACCCTCCTTAGTGCCCATGCCAAACCAGCTCCAATGGAGCCTTGGCTGTGGAAGGGGAAGAGAGAGACAGAGGAAGGAGAGAGGAAAGGGTGGAGAAGCAAATGGGTGCTTCTTTTGTGTGCCCTGACCAGGAATCGAACCTGGGAATTCCACATGCTGGGCGGACTCTCTACCGCTGAGTCAACCAGCCAGGACCTAAATATTTTTTATTATATTTTCTATTTAGACAATTAAATTTAACAGGTGACATTGGTCAACTAGAGAGAAAACATCTTCACATCACTTGGCCAGTTGATTATGTTGTATATCCATCACCCAAAGTCAAATCATCCTCCATCACCCCATATTTGTTTTTCTTTATGCCTTTTCTCCTTCCCTCCCTCCCTCCTTCTCCTCCCTTCCCCTCCCCTTGGTAACCACTGCACTCTTATCTATGTTCATGACTCTCAATTTTGTGTCCCACCTATGTATAAAATCATACAGTTCTTAGTTTTTTCTGATTTACTTATTTCACTCAGTATACTATTATCTAGGTCCATTCATGTTGTCACAAATGGTACTATGTCATCATTTTTTATGGCTGAGTAGTATTCCATAGTTACAGTAGTTCTCAAAGTGTGTGCCAGGGCACACTGGTGCACCCTAGAAGATTTCCAGTTGTGTCCTATGGTATTCCAGAGAAATATGTGCCTGCTGGGGACCAAAAAACCAATAGGGTTTTTGGAGTTTTTAGATTTTGGGGGAACAGAGGTGTGGGGAATTGGCTGTAAGCTGACAGTCTGCCCAACCCCCCACCTCACTTGCCTGATCAGGTTGCAAAAGGCTGTTAAGCTGTGGTGCTGGATTGTTTACACTACACCCCATGTTCCCTGGAAAGACTGGAGGCAAGTTTCTTCTATCCTTTGGTGTAAAGTTAAGATATGTGTGGTTGGGGTTTTCTGCACTCAACATAATTAAGAGTAAAAAGAGAGGAATTCTTCAATGTATTGCTGAGGAAATGAGAGTTTGTCTTTCAAATACATGCCCAAACATTGAAGAAATTACTAGGACACATCAGGCTCATGTTTCTCATAAACAAAAGAATGAAAAAACTTAATACATTCTTGCTGGGACCTGCCGAATATACTAAATATTATTAAGAATGTATCTATATATATAAAAACATAACTATTTTGTTATTCTTTTATTTTTTAACCCCTCTTTTATATGAATTCTAAAAAGTATAACAAAAAATGTAATATAAAAATTTTTTTAATGTCAGAATAAATTTAATTTTGTCATTTATTTCATTGAATTACCATGAAAGCATGCTTGGACTTTATATTTTTTCTTTAATATTTGACTTAATTATTATAACATATTTCTCAGAAATTTGTATATAGTGTGCCTACAATTATTTGTAGGATTTTAAATGTATCCCGACTTCAAAAAGTTTGAGAACCACTGCCATAGTATATATGTTCCACATCTTCTTTATCCAATCCTCTGTTGAAGAGCATTTCTGCTTTTTCCATGGGGTCTTGGCCACCATGAACAATGCTGTGATAAACATGGGGGTGCATGTCTTTATGTATCCATGCTTTAGAGTTTGGGGGGTATATACCCAGCAGAGGGATTGCTAGGTCATACGGTAGTTATATTCTTAATTTTTGAGGAACCATCATACTTTCTTTCATAATGGTCCTACTAATTTATATTCCCACCAACAGTGAATGAGGGTTCTTTTTTTCTCTGCAGCCTCTGCAACACTTGTTATTACTTGTCTTGTTGATAGTAGCTAATCTAACAGGTGTGAGGTGGTATCTCATTGTAGTTTTAATTTGCATTTCTCGAATAGCTAGTGAAGATGAGCATTTTTTCATATATCTGATGGCCATTTGTATTTCTTTTTGGTAGAAGTGTCTGTTCATGTCCTCTTTCCATTTTTTTATTGGGTTGTTTGTTTGTTGCTGAGTTTTGTGAGTTCTTTGTATATTTTGGATATTAGCCCTTTATCTGAGCTGCTATTTGAAAATATCACCTCCCATTTCACCGTCTGTTTGTTTTGTTGTCAGTTTCTTTTGCTGTGCAGAAGATTCTTATTCTGATGTAGTCCCATTCATTTATCTTTGCATTTACTTCTCTTGCCTTTGGTGTCAAATTCATAAAATATTCTTTATGGCAAAGGTCCATGAATTTAGTACCTATGTTTTCTTCTATGTAATTTATTGTTTAAGCTCTTATATTTAGATCTTTGATCCATTTTGAATTCATTTTTGTGCAAGGAGACAAACTGTAGCCAAGTTTCATTCTTTTGCAAGTGGCTTTTCAATTTTTCCAGCACCATTTATTGAAGAGGCTTTCTTTTCTCCATTGTGTGTTTTTGGCTCCTCTTTCAAAGATGATTTGCCCATATATGTGTGGTTTTATTTCTGTTCCATTGGTCTGTGTGTCTATTTTTCTGCCCATACCATGCTGTTTTGATTATCGTGGCTCTGTAGTATATTTTGAAGTCAGGTATTGTAATGCCTCCAGCTTCATTTTTTTTCCTTAGGATTACTTTGGCTTTTGGTTTTTTTACGGTTCCATATAAACCTGGTGATTTTTTGTTCCATTTCTTTAAAAACTGACATTGGAAATTTGATGGGAAGTGCATTATATTTGCATATTGCTTTGGGTAATATGGCCATTTTAACTATATTTATTCTTCCTATCAAAGGACAAAGAATATTTTTCCATTTCACTGTGTCTTTTTTTATTTCCTTTAATAATGCTTTGTAGTTTTCATTATATAGGTCCTTTACATTCTTTGTTATGTTTATTACTAGGTATATGTTTTTTGTTGCCACTGTAAAAGGAATTATTTTTTTGAATTCATTTTCTAAAGTTTCATTGTTGGCATATAAGAAAGCAACAGATTTCTGTATATTAATTTTGTATCCTGTGACCTTACTGTATTGGTTTATTATTTCTAATAGCCTTTCTATGGAGTCTTTGGGGTTTTCTATATACAGGATCATATTATCTGTAAAAAGTGAAACCTTTACTTCTTCTTTCCCAATATGAATGCCTGTTATTTCTTTCTCTTGTCTGATTACTCTGGCTAGAACTTCCAGCACTATGTTGAATAGGAATAGAGAGAGTGGGTAACCTTGTCTTCTCCTGATTTTAAAGGAAAAATTTTCAGTTTTTTACCATTTAGTATGATGTTAGCTGATAGTTTATTGTAAATGGTCTTTATTATGTTGAGGTATTTTCCTTCTATACCCATTTTGTTGAGTGTTTTAAACATGAAAGGATTTTGTATTTTTATCAAATGTCTATTCTGGCCCTGGCCGGCTGGCTCAGTGGTAGAGCGTCGGCCTGGCATGCAGGAGTCCTGGGTTTGATTCCCAGCCAGGGCACACAGGGGAAGCACCCATCTGCTTCTCCACTCCTCCCCCTCTCCTTCCTCTCTGTCTCTCTCTTCCCCTCCTGCAGCCGAGGCTCCATTGGAGCAAAGTTTGCCCGGGCGCTGAGGATGGCTCTGTGGCCTCTGCGTCAGGTGCTAGAATGGCTCTGATTGTGGCAGATTGACGCCCCAGATGGGCAGAGCATCGCCCCATGGTGGGCATGCCGGGTGGATCCCAGTTGGGCGCATGCGGGAGTCTGTCTGACTGCCTCCCCATTTTCAACTTAAGAAAAATACAAAAAAAAAATGTCTATTCTGCATCTATTGATAGGATCATATGGATTTTGTTCTGTTTTGTTGATATGGTGCATTACATTAATCATTTTATGTACGTTGAACCATCCTTGTGTTTCTGGGGTGAATCTCACTTGATTGTGGTGAATCATTTTTTTAATGTGTTGTTGTATTTGATTTGCTAGTATTTTGTTTAGGATTTTTGCATCTGTATTCATTAGAGATATTGGTCTGTTGTTTTCTTTTCTGTGTTGTCATTGCCAGGTTTTGGTATGAGGATTATGTTGGGCTCATAAAATGTGTTTGGAAGTATTGCTTCTTTAATTTTTTAGAAGACTTTGAGTAGGATAGAAACTAAATCTTGGACTGTTTGATAAAATTCACTAATATAGCTGTCTGGCCCTGGACTTTTATTATTTGGGAGGTTTTTGATGGTTGTTTCTATTTCCTTCCTGCTATGGGTCTATTTAGGCTTTCTACTTCTTCATGATTCAATCTAGGAAGACTGTATCATTTTAGGAATTCATTCATTTCTTTTAGATTGTTGACTTTGGTGGCATATAGTTTTTCATAGTATTCTACAATAATTTTTTGTATATCTACAATATCTGTGGTAATTTCTCCTCTTTCATTTTGGATTTTGTTTATATGAGTCCTTTCTCTTTTTTCCTTAGTGAGTCTTGCCATGCATTTGTCATTTTTTTAAATCTTTTCAAAGAACCAGTTCTTTGTTGTATTAATTTTTTCTGTACTTTTTCTGATCTCTACCTCATTTATTTCTGCTCTAATCTTTATTATTTTTCTTCTGCTGGTTTTGGGTTGCCTTTGTTCTTTTTTTTTCTAGTTCCTTATAATATGATATCTAGTTGTTTACTTGGGCTCTCTTTTGTTTTTCATATAAATCTGTAATTATATGAACTTCTCTCTTATTACTGCTTTCACTGCATCCCAGAGATTCTGATATGTCATGTTATCATTTTTTTGTCTGTATATATCTTTTGATCTCTGCTTTAATTTCTTCTTTGATCCAGTCATTTTTTAGAAGTATGTTGTTTAATTTTCACATTTTTGTGTTTGTTTACTTCTTTTTTTGCAGTTGAATTCTAGTTTCAAAGCCTTATGGTCAGAGAATATGCTTGGTATAATTTCAATCTTTCTGAATTTGTTAATGTCAGTTTTGTGGCCCAGCATATGGTCTATTCTTGAGAATGTTCCATGTACACTGTAGAAAAATGTATACTCTGAAGTTTTGGAAAGAAATGTCCTGTAGATGTCTATTATATCCAATTGTTCTATTGTTTCATTTAAGGCCTATTTTTCTTTATTGATTTTCTGTTTGGATGAACAATCTAGAGCTGTCAGTGATATATTGAGATCTTCAAGTATGATTGTATTTTTGTTGACTTCTATTTTTAGATCAGTTAATAGATGTCTTATATATTTTGGTGCATATACATTAAGAAGTGTTATGTCTTCTTGATTCAGTGTCCCTTTATCATTATGAAATGACCATGTTTGCCTCTGGTTACCTTTGTTGTCTTATAGTCAGCATTGTCAGATATGAATATGGCTACACCTGCTTTTCTTTGGATATTATTTGCTTGGAGAATCATTTTTAAACTTTTCACTTTGAATCTATTTTTATCCATGTAGCTTAGATGTATTTCTTTAAGGCAGCATATAGTCGGTTTTGCTTTTTGATCCAGTCTGCTACTCTGTGCCTTTTTATTGGTGAGTTCAATCCATTTACATTTAATGTAATTATTGACACTTGAGCATTTCCTATTGCCATTTATATATTGCTTTCTGATCACTCTGTGTCTTGTTTGGTTCTTCTTTTTTCTTTTTTTGTCATTTACTTTGTTTTGTGGTATTCCATATTTCTTTCTTCTGTTTGTTCTTTTTTAAGCTATGTGTTTCAGTAGTGGCATTTCAGGATTGGTTACCATTAGGTAATTAAAAATATATATATCATATTTATTATAGTCCATTATCTTATGAGTGCTTCTGCACTCCATCCTCCCTTGCTACTGCTAATCTTTGTCCTCTTCCCTTGTTTTTGTTGTCACAGATATCCTTCTTTTTATTATGATCTTTTTGGAGATTTTACTTGTAGTTTTGCTTTGTTTTGTTCCTTGTATCTTGTTAGATAACCCCCTTTAGTATTTCCTGACGTGGGGGTTTTCTGGTGATAAATTCTCTCATTTTCTCTACATCTGTGAATGTTTTTATTTCCCCTTCATATTTGAAAGATAGTTTTGATGATATAGTATTCTTGGCTGGTAGATCCTCTCTTTCAGTACTTTAAATGTTGGGGTCCACTCTCTTCTGGCTTGTAGGAAGACCCATTAGGCTATCATCAGATTTTTCAGCAGAAACCTTCTAAAATTTTTAATCATATGCAAGACCAAGTTCTGATAAAGCATAGCTATTCTTCCTTCTATGATCTTTTTCATTTTTTATGTGGCATAAACAAAATCCCAGATGTTTATTATGTATCTTGGGTTTTAGTGTTGTTTAAAGGTACTGAGTTCAGATTGCCAAGAATGAAGTTGAATCTGGAATTAGGTTTTTCTGTATCCTGGCTTCACCACTTCTTAGGAATGAGATATTTGCCAAATTATGTCATTTCTCCCTGCCTCAACTTCCTTGCACTCTCTCCAGGGAGGCCTGGGAGGTACAGGCCCAACAGAAGTCCTTCCCAGCTTCCCAGCTGCAGTCTCTCTGTTGCTTCACCTTCATTCTTTTATAGGACTTCACTATTTTCCCTTTTCTACATCTCTACTTGTGCCACAATCTAGGGCATTAAAATTTCTTTTCCAGAATACTGCTGTAGTTTTCTAAATGGTTTCCCAACTTCCATCCTTACCTCTTCAAAATCTGTTTTCCACAGAGTAGTAATAATAATTTTTGAAATAATATTCAAAACAATATACTTCATACCATCTAGTTCCTGTGCTTAAAAATCATTATATGTGTTCTCAGAATGAAAGACAAATTAACTCCTCAATGAAGCAAACAATATCTAGTCCCTGTCCATCTTGTCAACCTCAACTCTTTCTTCTTTGCTCCTGGTTACAAACAGCCTGGACATACTGGGCTTTTAGTTATTGGTATATACCAATCTCTTTCCCATCTGTACTTTTATTCATGCTCTTTTCTTTCTCATTCTCTTTCCCTCCCTTCCTCCCTCCCGCCTCCTTCTCTCCCTTCCTCCCTCCCTCCCTCCCTCCCTCCCTCCCTCCCTCCTTTCTTCTTTCTCTCTCTTTCCATCTTTCTTTCTTTCTTTCTTTCTTTCTTTCTTTCTTTCTTTCTTTCTTTCTTTCTTTCTTTCTTTCTTGATTTATTAATTTTAGAGAGAGGAGATAGAGACAGAAAGGGGTGGGTGGAAGCATCAATTCTCAGTAACTGCTTCTCATACATGCCCTGACCAGGTAAGCACAGGGTTTCAAACCTGCAACCCTAGCACTCCAGGTTGGAGCTCCATCCACTGAACCACCACAGTTCAGGCTCATTCACATTGTTCCTTTTTATCCAGAGTCCATTTTTACTTTCTCACATGAAAAATCCTATCCATGCTTCATATCCCACATTATGTATTATTTCCTGCAATCTTTTTTTTATCTCTTTCAATGCCAATTTGCTTCATTAATCCCTCTCATAGCTTCCTGTGCTTCTGTTTAGTTGCTCTTATCATAACTTAGAATCATATAATATTTATTTATGGCACCAAACATTAGCAGAAATCTAGATCTTACACAGATCACTTGTCAGTTCTTTTACTCTCTTGTGCAGTAGCATATTACCCCATGGTTGCTCACTTCCATTTTTGAAACAACTTCTGCTATCTCCCATGACACTACCACCCAGACACTGTTTATTTTCCTTTGCTAAAGCCTGTTACTCTTCCAAAATTCTAAATGTTGGCCGGCTTTGGGCTCAGTTATAGACAATGTTCTTTTCTCTGTTTTACCTTTTTCTCATGTCTCATTTGTACACATGAATTTAAATCTCATTCATGCACTGATTACTACCTGCCTATGCAGTATCTCTGCCAGCCTGACTAAAGCAGATCCTGCATGCCCCCAAACACATAAACAGATCTCTCAAGCCTCTGCCTCTGAGTAAATGCTCTACCACCCATTCTGTTGCTCAGATAAAAATAGAACTAGCTCCTGATTGTTCTCTTTTTCTTAGACTTACTTATTAACCTTCAGTAAGTACTGTTGACTCAAATTCCAAGAAAAATAAATAAATAAATAAATAGAGAGAGAGAGACAGAGAAATGCCATCTTTCTACTTTCACTGCCACAATTCGAGTCTGAAACACATCTCAACTGGACACTGGCAGCCCCTCTCATGGCCTATCTTTCATTATAGCAGCCAGAGGGAGGGAGTATGTAATAGCATATGGTGGATAACACCATTTAAAAAGATCTTCTAATATTGCAACCAAAATGGAACCCAAACTGTGGTGGTCTACACAGTCCTGTGTGTCTGAACCTGTCCACATCATTTATCTCACCTTCCTTCACTCCTCTTCTTATTCTCTGTGTCCCTGCATGGTTGCTAGTCTGTTCTGAGAACATGCCAAGCTCTTCCTATTCCAGAGACTTTGATAGTACACCTTCCACTTGGAGTGCATTTCCACAGTTTGTATAACTTATTCCTCACGATAAAGCTGTCATATATTATCTCAGACAAGTTTTTCTTTCCCTTGTCTAGCTAAATAGTTCCTCCACCACCATCTCCCAATATTGTTTCCACCATAGCCCTTTTCAGAATCTAATACTACAGCATTTTTCAGCATATTTATTTTCTTCATTACAATGGAAGTTTCTTCAAGATGTGGACTGGCTCTGTTGCTCTGCTGCTTAGAAAAGTACCCGGTTCATAGTAGTCAAAT
Organism: Saccopteryx bilineata; assembly: GCF_036850765.1. NCBI lineage: Eukaryota > Metazoa > Chordata > Mammalia > Chiroptera > Emballonuridae > Saccopteryx > Saccopteryx bilineata. The sequence goes on along the minus strand of NC_089490.1, from coordinate 341,059,413 downwards.
ATCTGTTGACTGACTTCCTAAGACTTTCTTTGTTCAAATTGTTTGTGTAGGCACACTTCAGTTATCTTCTAATCAGATACCAAAAATTTGAAAATATGTTTTCATGCCAATGTATATACTTTTTCAAAGCTGACATAATTGATTGAATCTCAAGAAATGTAATGACTCATCAAAAATATAAATTGGTCTCTTCCCAAACTGGAAAGCTCCATTGAAATCACACAAAGGCCTCCTACTGAAATTGAAGTATCATCTACAGAGTGGGAAATTATGAGGATCAATTTTGAATCAGGAAGCTGAGATCAGCTTAGATTGGCATTCATTGATTAGTTTATCATATCTCCAACTCTTTCAAAAGTTTAAGCATGATTGAATCATCTTTGTTTGGGAGTTGAGGTTCAAGAAACTAGCTGGCAATTTAACAGTCTGTTTGCATTTGGGTGTTGACTGTATGTTAAATCATGTGTAAGTCTCTGGGAATACAAAGAAAAAGACAGAATGGGAGATGGATATATATATATATATATATATATATATATATATATACATACATATATATGTGCATGTGGGTTTTTGTGTGTCTGTATACACACACACACACACACACACAATTAATCCCAGTGCAGCATAATCAGCACTATAGCAGAAGAGTAGAAAAGAGCAGTACCTAAGTATTGAGGAGTCAGGAAGAATCTACAAGAAGGTAACATTGGAAGGTTAAGCAGGGTGATCACCTGGCAGACCAAATAATAAGGGGGTTTTATGCAAGACTCTGTGATGAGACAGCTGGTTCAGGAAAATATCAAGCATTTTGGAGGGGCTAGATAATTTGATGCTGGGGAGACAGTGGTCAAAGTTGATGTCGGCCAAGTCAACCCACAGAAGAGCCTGAAAAGGCTGAGGAATGTGGAATTACACTTGAAAATTAATAAGCAGAGTTAGGATGGTTTTGAAGCTAAAACAGAAAAAGGGGTAGACTACAGAGATTCAAAGTTGGATTTCCCAAGTTTAGAGATAGGGTGTTGGTCCTTCATTCTTTTTTTACCCTAGAAATATTTAGGTAGATGTATTGAGATAATGTTCATGGCCATTCCCAAGGCAGGACTGGGAGAATTCTGAAATAGAAGAGGCTACCACTTGGGCTAGATATGCAGTATTAGAAGGAGAAGTAGTCTCTGAGTAGCTACCCTGTTTTATAGCCATACATACATTCTCATGCACACACACACATGCACATGTCATTTTCTTTTTACATGAATGTTCACAGCAACTTTATTTGAGATAGCCTCAAGCTGGAAATATTTCAAATGTGCAACAAGACATAAATGGACAACCCATGGCACAAATCTTTACAATAAAACACCACAAAAATGTCTCTGGAACAATTAATACATGTAAAAAAAGGAATAAATATCAAAACAATATAAAGTTTAAAATAAGCCAACTATTCTGTAGTAAGAAAGTATACATGTAGCTGTCTGGGGTGTGGTCCCATTTTTAAGCTGACAAGAACTGCATGGGGTAGGTCCTATTATTATTCCCACTGTACAGAGAAAAAGATAGAGTCTGTTATCATATATTGACTTTCTGGGAGTCTTTCTATGATACCAAATATTAATATTGTCTTTAGCCTTAAAATTATTTTAGTATTTTAAAGACTTATCATTAAATTTTTACTCTCAACTATGTAAGCAATAGTAGCAAAATTTCTATTGGCTTTCTACTATGTTTATAAATACTCCAATCTAATGGCATATAAAAATCACCCAGAGAGCATAAAAATATAGTGATTATATTTCTCATCCTAGATAAGTAGTTCTGTGCAATATATGTACAGTGTCTATACTATGACTAACATAGCTATTTCACGCCATCCTTACAACAGCCTGAGAAATAGAATTGTTATCCCTATTTTGTACTTAAGGAGTCGGCAGTAAAACCCAGAAGGGTTAAGTGATTTGCCCAAAGTAACCAAGGTAGTAAGTGAAAAAGTTAGAATGTAATCCCAGCCAAGGAGGCTTCAAAATCCAATTTTTTCCCTTCCCCAACACCACTGCTATCTCTCCTGACAAGAAGCCAGGAGTGGTGGCTTTGGTCCCTGTTAGAGAGGCAACATGTTTATAATAAGCTGCACATTACACAAAAAAGAAAAAAAAAGTAGTTCTCAAATACATTAGAATTATAAGGGAAACCCGGTAAAAATATAGTGGAAGGGGTCTTTCTCTCTTTTTTTGTTAGTGATTCTGATTAACACTAAAGTTTACTAACCACTGTCCAAATAAATTAGAAGTCCTGAGCTATGGCTGGATATTTGTATTTTTAAAAGGCCTAACAGATAGTTTAGCAACCAATCCATGGAAGAAATTTTGGCAGCAGGATAAAATCTAAATTCATTACATTCATTATTATCTTGTATAGAATTATTTAAAGTCTGGCCCCCTTCCAGTCTTATCTGAGCCCTCTTCCGCAAAGCGTGCATTCTTGCCAGGCTGACCTTCTCACAGTTCCTGGAGATGCCACCCAATGGAACACCCACCACACAGAATGCTCTTTCACAGCCTCAGTTTTCTCCACACCCTTTCTCAAAATACACATTCCCTTTTCTCTTTTTTAGGGACTCATATATGTCAGGTAAAATTCTGCTCAAATACCTTCCCCTCAGTGAAGAAAGCCTTCTCCGCTATCCCAGACCCCTTCTTTCATGTTCTCTTGGCATTTTGGGATTGTCGGTTATCACTCAGAATTGTTGCTTTCTCTGTTCATGCACTTCACAGTCTGCATCTTGAGTCAGGAAATCCAATGAAAACAGCACAGACATTTGAAACATATGCATCTGTGTAGATTCCAAACTTTGACACTAATATTTCCAAAAACTTGGCCAAGTCATTTAAACCTCAGCTTCCTTCTGTGAAATTAAGATAATAATTGTTACCTCTTTCATAGAGTTTTTTGTTTTCTTATTTTTTTTTATTTTTCTGAAGTTGGAAAAGGGGAGGCAGCCAGACAGACTCTTGCATGTGCCCGGCGGGGATCCATACAGCATGCCCACCAGGGGGCGATGCTCCGCCCATCTGGGGCATCGCTCTGTTGCCAACAGAGCCATTCTAGTGCCTGAGGCAGAGGCCACAGAGCCATCCTCAGCACCCAGGCCAACTTTGCTCTAATGGAGCCTTGGCTGTGGGAGGGGAAGAGAGAAACAGAGAGGAAGGAGAGGGGGAGAGGTGGAGAAGCAGATGGGTGCTTCTCTTGTGTGCCCTGGCTGGGAATCAAACCTGGGACTCCTGCATGCCAGGCTGATGCTCTACCACTGAGCCAACCGGCCAGGGCCCTCATAGAGTTTTATGAAGGTTGAAGAGATAACAAATCGACAGAATCTCCTGTAGTGACTGGATATGGTAAGCACTCAATATAGGATAGCCATTACTAATGTTACCGTGTAGTTATGGGACAATGAGTTGGCCTGATTGACCTTCATATTTATAATACATGGAAGGCACCAACAGGTCCGCTGGATGCATTTATTTAACCATATAACCTGAGTACTTGCAAAATTTTTTATTCAAGGGAAAATCATTAGAGACAAAGTGTGCTAAATTATAAACCATGTTCCTAGCATGAGAAAGGTCCTGTTGCAATGCAGCATCCACATGATGCACTTAAATATACCAACACTGGGCCTTGTTCAAGTCTTGCCATACATGCCAAACTGAAATGCTTCATGCTTCCAAAGACGGTGACTCGAGCATGGCTCGTGAACTCCATGTGCACACACCATCTTCTCCAGAAATGTCCTGCAACAAACTATTCTTGGCCTTGGAAGTTTTGGGTGTTTTCATGATGAAGTTGAGGATAATTGCCAGGAAGCTCTGGCAGTTTTCATGGCAAAAAGAGCAAGCATTTTGGGCAAGTAGGGAGGGGGAAATGGGCAAGGGTGCTTCTTACTGATTTCTGGGGTCTCAATTCTAACTCTCTTAGGGGCCTGCCATAGTAGCAGTCAGAAAAGGAGATAACATGCAACAATGATCTCTCCAGGCATTTCAATTCCTTTCGGAGTTTTACTTCCAAATGGCTGACACTGAATTTTGGTGTGAATAACTCAGATGTATTAAGGATTAAGAGCAGGAAGGAGGTAAAGTAACATAGTCTTAATTGAGGTCCTTGGTGATTAATTTTGCCTCTGCTTCAATCCATCCTCCACAAAATCACCGGCATAATACTTTTAAAATTCTCATCAGATGAGTTTACTCTTGACTGAAGGTCTTCAAAAGCAACCTGCTGATTACACAGTGATATCCAAATTTCTTACCCAAGAACATGAATCCTCAAGTCAGCCCCCATAGCTTCCATGGCATTATGTTTTACACTTAAGTCTTATAAAAATACATGCTTTCTCAGAATGGAGAATGGTGTTTCCTGAAACACCATGCCTTTATAAAAGCTTTCTTCCTTTTTAAGAATGCCTTTCCTTACCTTATCTCCTTAGCCAAATCTTATTCATTTTTGAAGACTCGTGTTATGCTTTATGCTATTTAATCATCTCCCCCTTCCCCATGCTTTCCCCCTCCATGAGTTGACTATGTCTGCCCTTATTCCAGTAGTCTCAACATATACCTCCATCCTAATACTATAATGTGATGCTATTGACATCTTATCTCCCCCATTGAACTGGATATTCCTCAAGGATATCAAAGAGAGTACTTTTCACAATTCTGCCCACTCCTACCTCTGCAGAGCACCCTAAATCCTGGTCCTATATGTGGACTGACAGGGAAAGAAAGAAGGCCATTAACCGTTTGAATTGGGCAATAAAGAGGGTATTACAGAAAGTAATAATTCCTGTGTGCCAGCCATTAGGGTGGGAACAAGAAGTTGAATTAAAGGAGTCCTTCCTCTTGAATTTTTATTTCCAGAACATCTATCATATTTAATGAATTGTGAGAACTTCTATAGACTGTTAACTTAATTAAGCAAAACAACCTTGGAAGATAGTTTGAATTGTTATGCAATTTTAGAAATAAGACTTTTCCAAGATGTTATTCCTTATAAAAGATACAGAGTTGGACCTGAGTTATAAAGTGGAAAATATTTTAAAATAATTAAATCTACTATTTATTAAGCATCTGCTATTTTCCAGGAATTGTGGTAAATTCTATGTATATTATCACTAATCTTTATCAAGCTATCATGGTAATTGGGATTATCTCCATTTTGTAGACAAGGAACTAACCTATGGCTCAGAGAGATAAAGTGATTTTTCTAAGTCGACATGACAGGCAAGAAGCAGAATCAATATTGAAACTGGGATCCAACTGACACCAAAACACCAATCTTTCTATACCCATGCTTTTTGAAGTTTTTATTTGTATGTACCCAGTTCCCTTGAGAAATGCAAGAGCTCATAGAAACCCACACAGAAAGCCACCTGAAGAGGTAAGTGAAGGGTTTCTGAAATCTCTGTGCATGGAGAGAGGATCTATTGCTTAAGGCTATTTTGGGAAGCAAGCATGGAAGACTCTGTTCATCTCTTTTGCTATTTTTTGGTTTTTGCACCTCCATCAAGGAATCCACCCAATGGGCCCATTGACAACAGCTGAGACAATGCAGAAAACTTGGACATCTTCAGGATAATGAATGATAAATATTGTGAAGACTCAACACCACACTCTTTGAGGGGAATTTGAAAGATTGTGCACATCTCAGGCAGGAGAATGAATAATTCAGGACATCTGAGGTAAAACTCTTCCAAAATTTGAAGGTTGCTCATACAAAAGGAGCAAAACCAGGAAAGAAACCCCTAGGAAACTCAGATTTTCTCCTACGGTCCATGTGTGGATATAACCAAGAAGCAAGTTTCTTTTCAACTGTATAACAAAATTTCTGAATTAATGGGGAAAGCTAGTGGGCTGCCCATCAGGGGAGAGGTTCAAATCAAGGTGGGATGGCCACTTGGTGGGGATGTGGTAAAGGAAATGCAAGAATTATTAAGGCCCTTAAAACTGCTGCCATTTCAGTTCCCTTTCATGTTGAGAGCTGCATTGAATTCAAATGAATAACACTGAAACCATATTTACCACAGGCATTATCATGTCTTTAGAGATCTGAGGAGATGGATATTGTCTTGGCTGTTCAGATGGGAACATATATTCGGGAACAGAATCCCAATCACAGTAGGTACCAAATGAATGAGCCACTGGGGTACAACAAATCAGAGCCCCTTAAGGGAGATGAGTCACAGGTTACACTCATAGCTGGTGTCATTACAATCTCCCGGGTCCTGTGCTACACAGCACTGAAATAGGCTGAAAATATTATCTCCTCGGGGTGATAAAATAATCCTTGGTAAGCACACAGATCCATTTTCCTAAAACAAATAAATCACTTGTGCTTTTCTTCTCCTACATTTTCTATCAACAGGGTAAGAACCCTGGCTGCCAAAATATATCTAAAAAAAAAGTGTTCTTTTTGAGAGGTACTGTACAAAGAGTAATTACAAAGATGTTCCCACACCAGAGGTCAAATGAGGTTGAAAATGTGCCTATTTTGATGGCAGCTATAGAATCCTTGCTACATAATGTACAATGTTTGTGGTGAGCTTAAGGGTCTAAATGCCAAGCAACTTTTAATTTTCACTGATGTTATATAGTCAAGAATACAAATGGCTTTAGGTATTGAGGAGAAAACTGTTGCCCTAAGTAAAATTCTATCTAATAACTCAAGTCTCTCCTGTTTTCCCCATGAGTTTTGCTATGCTCAGACTGATATTTGAATGCTAAATACAATATATGCCAGACAGAGCTTTGCTCAAGTACTTCCAGTCCTGGGGACTTGGAGGTTGCTTTGAAAACACTTATAATAGGAGTATTTTACAGAGGTAGCATGAACTGAATTTATTCTTTGAAAAATTATTTTTAAGTACTATTCCTGTATCAGGTATTCTGCTGGGCATAGGAGTGGAGCATATAAATAAGACATAGCTCCATTGTTGAACAAATTTAAAATTTAATGGTGGGGAGACAGATTTATAAACATATAATGTAGTGTTCCAAGTGCTACAAGAGAGTTATTCATAGGTAACAATAGTGATAGAAAGGAGGATACAATTGACTATGCATCTTGTATGTGTTGGGGTATGTAAGGTGGGAGGGGTATAGTTTATAGGAGAAAGTTTCTCATAAGAATTAATATCTAACCTGTGAGCTGGGTATTGGGGTTCATCTTTTCCTATCCAGTTAAAAGACAACAGTGCATGCCAGAGAGAAGGAGAACCTGCAAGGTGCGGAGGCATGAAAAAGTGTGGATATTGAGGAACACCTGAATATCCTGTACAGAGATGGGGCTAGGAGGTAGCAGAAAGCAGAGAAGTGTTGGTCTGTACAAATGTAATTATCCTTTGAGTGCAAGAAGGCAAAAGTTTTTAAAGAAGAAAGTGACATGATCAGATTTTATGATTTGTAAATGTATGTGTTCATAATGTGAGGTTGGGACTGGAGGGGAAAGAGAATGGAATCTAGAAGAATAATTAACAGATAACTACAAAATTTTTAAGTTTGATACAGCCTAGTGGTGAGAAGCCTGTAGGGAAATAAGCATTCTCATATATTGTTGGTGGAAATTAATTTGAAATTTTAGAAACCAATTTGGTAATATGTAACAATTTCTAGAATTTATCTTATCAGTATATTCATATACATGTATAATAATATTTGCTTATATAATTGTGAACAAAATACATGTTCATCAATAGGGAAATGGCTAAATAAAACAAGATGTACTTATACAGTGTAATAAGCTGAAATTATAAAAAAATAATAAGGCAGCCTGACCAGGCAGTGACACAGTGGATAGAGCTGGGACACATAGAATCCAGGTTCAAAACCCAGAGGTCATTGGCTTGACTGTTGGATCATAGACATGACCCCATGGTCACTGGCTTGAACCCAAAGGTTGCTGGCTTGAAGTCCAAGGTCACTGGCTTGAGCCCAATGTTGCTGTATTGAGCAAGGGGTCCCTTGCTCTGCTATAGCTCCCCAGTCAAGGCACATATGAGAAAGCAATTAATGGACTAAGGTGATACAAGAATTGATGTTTCTCATCTCTCCCTTCCTGTCTCTCTGTCCTTATCTGTCCCTCTCTCTGTCTTTCCGTCTCTGAAAATAATAATAATAATAATAATAATGCAGATGCATGCATACTGACATGGAAAAATTGTCAATGTGTATTGTAAAAGGGAAAAAAGGAGTTGTAGAACAGGCTATAGTTAGCTGCCTAGCTACATAATATAGGTTAAGTAATTAGTAACCATCCTGTTACCAATAACTAGAAATGAAATATGAATAATGTAAATCAAAATGAATAATATATTTTGAAGGTGTTGGGATGCTATGAAGTCATTGAATAATTATAGATTCAAGATTCAGTGAAATAAAGAAATTTGGAGAAATGAGCTCAGTATTCAGGGCAGCTCTTCCATTAGAACAGTCTGCAGATTCTGAAATAGGTACAGAAGAAGCTGAGAAGTTGTACATAGAGCTTTTAACAGATTCCTAGAACTAAGAAAGCAAAATACAGAGTTAAGTCTCCCCAAGCTAGGAGGGATCATTTTAATAAACACCTTCACTTACAGTTGAGAAGTTAAAAGTTTATACCCAGGAGTAACAGTGAAGCAGGAATACGTTTTCCCTCAGGGAATGAAGTCTAGTTTGAAGACATCTTAATCTCAAACTGGATTGACCCAGGATAGCTACTAACACTAAAATATGTATAAAGCCTATATACATACTTCTGGAGACAAATACTTTATACTAAATTTAAATATTACCCACACAATATTTTATAAAATGATCAACATTCAGTAAAAAATGCTAAGGTATAAGAAGAGATGAGAGATAGGACTGAAAATCAATAGAAACAGTATACATGCACACAGAGAGGCTTATGGGTATTCAGATCACAAAGTTGTAAGACTGAATGAAACACTTAAAATAGCTATGTTTAAAGCATTCAAGGGAATGAAAGATACTAAAAATTTCAATAGAAAATTGAAATTTAGGAAATAACTAAATGGAAAATCTAGAACTTTAAAATACATAGATTAAAATTAAGAACAACATGGATGGGTTTAATTACAGGTTAAAGCAATTAAAAAGGATTCATCAACTGGAATATTAGAAAACACACAGTACAAAATGAAATGGAAATTTAAGTGATAAAAAATACTAATAAAGATGTGAAGAGGCCCTGGCCGGTTGGCTCAGCGGTAGAGCGGGCGCCTGGCGTGCGGGGGACCCAGGTTCGATTCCCGGCCAGGGCACATAGGAGAAGCGCCCATTTGCTTCTCCACCCCCCATCCCCCTCCTTCCTCTCTGTCTCTCTCTTCCCCTCCCGCAGCCAAGGCTCCATTGGAGCAAAGATGGCCCGGGCGCTGGGGATGGCTCCTTGGCCTCTGCCCCAGGCGCTAGAGTGGCTCTGGTCGCGGCAGAGCGATGCCCCGGAGGGGCAGAGCATCGCCCCCTGGTGAGCAGAGCATCGCCCCTGGTGGGCGTGCCGGGTGGATCCTGGTCGGGCGCATGCGGGAGTCTGTCTGACTGTCTCTCCCCGTTTCCAGCTTCAGAAAAATACAAAACAAAACAAAAAGATGTGAAGAGACCTTAAAAGTCATCTAGACCACATTCACTATAGTAGAAATTAGTGAGAAGTTTATTAAAACTTTTTTTTATTTTCTCCTTGGCACAAAAAGCTGGATTATCTCTTCAAGTTGAATATGACCATGTGATTGAGTTCTGGCCAATGGAATATAGAAGGAAGTAATGTGTTCCACTTCCAAGTATGGCCCATAAAAGATCTCTTATGGAATCTTTTTCTCTTCTCTTGTCTGGGATACTGACACACAGGTGACCTTGGAAGCCACATGTTGAAGATGGTTGAGTTTCCGTCATCCTTGGTTCCTAAATGAGTGCATGGAGCAGAGTAATTCAACCCCTGCCTCTGAATGGACTGTACATGAATGAGGAAAAAAAAATGCTGTTATGTTAACAAACTGTGACTTATCTATTAAAGTGGCTAGCATTATCTTAAATAATATTCTCAGCCATGCCAGAGCCTTTTTCGCAATGCTTCTCTACTAAGTCTACTTTCATATGGAACGCCTGCAATGAAGGGGATGTCCAGGTTTCTAAGACTACTCATTCTTTCTGATGAAAGATCTATTGGTTGTAAAAATTTCTTGCAGGTATAATCTCTCTGTGTAATTATGCACTTGACTTATCTATTTGAGGTCTCTTTAAGAGGCCCTCCTTTTGCTAGTGAATCAAGCCCCCAGAAAGAATTTCTATTTTGGAATGCATTTTTGAAAGATAAAATAGAAAACTGAGTTTATCAGGCTGAATGGTATTAAGTATGTCTTTTTTCTTTGAACTTGGCCTCTGCTGATGAAATAGTTGTTAGATTAAATTGATCTCTATGGTCAGTTTTTGTTCAGAAAAGGTGAGATTGAGTTTTACCAATTTGCTCAGAAAAAAGAATGCAAAACAGGATATATATTAAAAAATCTTAGCCTGACCAGGTAGTGGCGCAGTGGATAGAGCATCAGCCTGGGATGAATTCTGAGGACCCAGGTTTGAAACCCTGAGATCAGTGGCTTGAGTGCAGGCTTACCAGCTTGAGTGTGGGATCATAAACTTGACGCCATGGTCACTGGCTTGAGCCCAAAGGTTGCTGGCTTGAAGCCGAAAGTCACTGGCTTGGGCCCAAGGTTACTGGTATAAGCAAGAGGTCACTGGATTGGCTAGAGCCCCCAGGTAAAGGCACATATGAGATAGCAATCAATAGAACACTAAGGTGCCACAATGACAAATTGATGCTTCTTATCTCTTTCCCTTCCTGTCTGTCTCTCTCACTTGCTAAAACAAATAAAAAATAAAAAAATAAAATAAAATAAAACATGTTCTATTACATATAACATAATTTTTATCTAGATCTACAGCTAGTTGAGATGAGAAGAGTGAAGATTAGATCTAAATATGATAAAGAGAGATGGTATTTTATACATTTACACATTCAAAATTCACAAAAGTAAAATTCCTCCTTAAGGGTCACTTAATCCTGTTTCTTTCCCTTTTTCAGCTTGAATTCCTTCTACCATAGCTTCATCAAGTGGATGTAGAGATACTGCTTTGAATGCCTCTAGTGATAGGGAAGTCATTATATTCTAGTGAAGCAACACAGTTTATTGCTGATCAGCACAATTGTGATACTTAAATAGTAAGAATTGATTTTAAGAATGTCTGAAAATAATTTGACTACAGGATTACATATTCTTATGCATATATACACATATAGCACACTAGACATAACAGACATCCTAAGATATAGTGAAATACAAATAATGTATACTTACAAGTAGTGTAAACATGCATACATAAAACTATTCACTGTTGACATATTTCTATGTCTTATGATACATAGCATCACTCACTAATCATTTTGACTATATCATAATATGAGAATCTTTTGCTCTCTTTTAAATGAGAATAAGGTTATTCATATGCCTTTAAAATATGTAGAACAAGTCCTTCTTACTCAATGGGTCATATAAGAGAAAATAATTTTCCGTAGTACTTATGCTTACAGTATAGGCTGGTCCACCCAACCCTCTGAACACAGGTTTTCCTTTTGGTAGGCCACAGGAAGGCACCTGCCAGGAGTAGAGAGTTCAAGTGGAATTTGGCCTCTTGGGACAACCTCCTTTTTGTCACTCTGCAATGAGTAAAATCCGCTCCCATCACTTTTCCTGGAACACTGTCATTTCCTGTCTGTTGTTTAGCATGTTTGGAGGTCAAGGGTTGTACTTTTACCACTGGAAGTGGCTAAATAGTGAAATATTTACAAACTTCTCTGAAGCTGACAACGTGTGTTATAATGCATTGGTTATTTAACTTTTCCAACCATTCTTTAGTTAGGTAGAGTAGTGTTCTTACCTCAAGTTATAGTCAGGAAGCTTGCAAAGTCAGCAGAGTTAGCAACAACCCTGCTATCACTGGAGAGTTCCCGCTTGATATCTGTTCATCCCCTTCTCAGACAAACCCATTGTTTGGTTTAGGATGGCAGTGTGTGTAATCCAAAGCACGCGGTCTCCACACTATTTTCAGGTAGGGGTGAGCATATGACTCAGTTCTGGTCAATAAGGTACAAATGAAAGTTTTATATGAAGGTGCTTATTTTCTGAATAAAAAGACGAAGTTTGGCCACAAAGGGATTTGACTCTCTTTTTTTCTGTCTGGGAAACAGGTATGATACCAGATGGAATGACAGCTATCTCGCAACAGCAGACACAGTAAGAGCTGACACAAATTAGCCCTTCTTTAAGCTAGATATGGCTAATCACTTTCTATAAATAGATTCATTTAAATGTCATAATTATTATTTAAAGATGTGAACACTGAGGTATAGGAAGGTAAAGTAATTTCTCTAAGATTCCACAGTTAAAGGGAGGATTTGAACCTTGGGCTTCAAGGCCAAACTGAGGATAGCAAAGCAAACAGTGAGAGGGGTCTGGGTCCCTGCCAGCATTGCCCAGCACCCACACCTACTTCTGACACCCTCTTTTGAACTGGTGACAACCAAAAACCAAATCTCTTATTTATTTGTTCTTTCTTTTCATTTTAGTTTTTATTTTAGAGAGAGGAGGGGAGGCAGGGGCAGACTCCTGCATGCACCTTGACTGGGATCCACCCAGCAAGGCTCCTACAGATCAATGCTGTGCCCATCTGGGGCCCTTGCTCTGTTGCTCAGCGACTGAACTCTTCTTAGAGGCAGAGTCCATGGAGCCATCCTCAGCACCAGGGGCTTTGGCTGCAGGAGGGGAGGAGAAGATGGAGAGAGAAAGAGGAAGAGAGAGAGAAGCGAGAGGGGGAGGGGTAGAGAAGCATATGGTTGCTTCTCTTGTGTGCCCTGAACCGGAATCAAACCTAGGAAGGATATTTACACACTGGGCTGATAAACTATAGAAATGATCCCTGAAAGTATAGTCTTTGGGCTGACACTCTACCACTGAGCCAACTGGCCAGGGCCATCTTTTACTTATTTAAGTCACTGTAATGGGTTTTCTTGCAGCTGACTGCAATCTTGGCTTCTCTTTGGCTTGCTGTGATACATAGGAGAGAGCCTTGGGCTGGGGGATCTAATGAACTTGGTTCAAGTTTAAGCTTTGTCTGGTAACTAGCTGTGTAACATTGAGGAACTCACCTTAGTTCCCTGAGCTCAGTTTCCTCATTTTTGAAAAAAGAAACCTAAATAAGATTTCTTTCTAAGCCTTTCAAAGCCTGCTCTCCTCTGAGACTTTCTGTTTCTCCGGCTGCCACTTCATATTTTCTGATGAGTTAATTGTTGCATCAGAGGATGGATGTGAAGCAGTGCTTGCTATGAGCATGGTCCCAGTGTCCAGATAATAAATGGCACCGCTGCCTCTGAACATGGCCTTGTCCTTACCACCCTTCTATTTATTAGTTCATACAAGTTGAGAAACCAATACCTGTTGAATTTCATACTATTAGAGACCAGCTTGTCTAACAGTCTTAATATCCCACCACTTCCCCTCTAACTATCTATCAGGCACATGAATTTGTACTTAATTCTATTAAAACAAACAGCAACAACAAAAAACCTTGCCAAGCCCTAGAATCAGAAATAGCAGGAGTTAGTGAGAGGAAGTTAGGGGGAGAGTCCTAACTTTTGGCAGGCCGACTCCACAGAGTAACTCAATTTTGCTCTTTCTCGGTCATTTCTCAGAGATGTTGGAGTCACTGTAAATCACCATTTGATTTCCAGTCTGAGAAATTGTCACAAAATGTCAGCAAAATATGACAAAATAACAAAACATTACAAATACATGCACAAATATGTTCTGGTGACAATATGGCAAAATGTATAAATATGGAATAAACACTAATGCTCTCTCACTTACCAGCTCTCAGGCTTTCCATTGCCATAGGTCACAAAGTGGAAATGACATGGATGTGGTTTTCTGATGGGCTTTAAGGTCACATAGAATCAGGGGCCAATTGAACGTGCTGAGCAGCATTGAAGCTTAGAGGTCACCTTGTCCAGATGTTCCCATTTTTTTCTACCTATTAGAATCACCCATGGGGCTTTTAAAATGTCCCAACATCCAAGCTTCACCCCAAACCACCTAAATCAGAGTTTCTGTGAGCGGCACATAAATGTTCATATATTTGAAAGCTTCCAGGTGGGTCCATGTACAGCTAAGGTTGAGAATCACTCATTTCAGCCAGTTACCCCTTTATTCAGGGGAGAGGCTGAGACTCAGAGAGGTGAAATGACTTACCTAAAGTCTCACCATTTTACACTGAGGTTTTTGATTCCTGTGGTCTTCGCTCCCTGCCATGCCAGAGCAACTTCATGCCCTGGGAATTCTGGGCTCAGACAACTCCTGCCACACTGCCAGTGCAGTAGCCAGTGTGGTACTGTGTTTGCCAAGGCATACTTTAGAGTTCTGACTCAGAGATGTTTTGAGAATCAACCTGAAACTTTGTGTGCCTACACTGCAAAGAGAGACAGGCTATGCAGCCCGAGTCTGAGGAATGACACTGCGTGGAGCGCAGAAGGACAGGGAGGGCTGGAACATGGACAGGGTGCGGAGCGAGGGTGATGGAAGAGGCAAGCTACATCTGCTGGGTGCCCACTTCTCTGTGAGGAGCCAAAGGCTAAACACACAGATGAGCGTACTTCATCTTCAAACCCAGCTGTTCAGTTGATATATTCAGGGATAGAAGTATTGGTTATTAAATTATTCAAATATTTCTGTTGAGCTTGATAAAGAGCCATGTTCCAAGACAGCCAGTTGCCCTTCTTCCCTCTCTCTCTGCCACCTGGACACCTGCTTCTTCTTAAGGACCCTCCACCTTTCCTTGATGCAGTAGGGGGTTAACCTGAGACACAGTGGAGGCCTTCAGACCCTGCTCTAGTGCAGAGGTCCCAATCCCTTCTGATTACTCAGTTCCTTGTCCTTCGTGAATTATTAAGTCTTTTAAGAACCACTTTTATTCGCAGCCCTCCCCCATATTCCCACAGCAAATCCGATCCTAACTTTACAGATGAAAAAGCAGATGCTCAGAGAGCGTGCCAGACTTGTACAAGGTCACACAGTGAGGGAATGGCAGTCACGTCAGCCACATGGGGCATCAGGAGGTGGTGGGTTTAAAGAGCAATGCCCAGTAGGCACTCTGGGCTCCCTGTGCACTCTCCACCTCCTTCTGTTTGAAGCCTTAGCATGAAAAGAGGAAAAGAACAGCGCTCTGCTTCGTGCCTCTCCTGCACAGAAGTCCTAGGATGACTGTGGTGAGGATACCGCCATTGCCTGTGGATTTTCTTAAAAATGCAAATAACCTGGACATGTTTTCTTTGAATATATGTACCTTGATTTATTGATGTCACCCCATTAAAATTAATAAAAATTTATTTATAAAATAAATAAATAAATAGAAATGCAAATAACTTTGTGTGTGTGTGAGAGAGAGAGAGAGAGAGACAGAGAGAGAGAGAGAAGCAGATAGGGACAGACAGGCAGGAAAAAAGATAAGAAGCATCAATTCTTTGTTGTGGCATGTTAGTTGTTCCTTGATTGCTTTCTTATATGTGCCTTGGCTGGGGAGCTACAGCAGACCCAGTGACCCCTTGCTCAAACCAGATGAACCCGCTCAAGCTGGCGACCTAGAGGTTTCAAACCTGGGTCCTCCATGTCCCAGTCCGACGCTCTATCCACTGCACCACTGCCTGGTCATGCACAAATAATTTATCTGAGGGGAAAAGAATGACCATTTTAGGCCCTGCCTGGGAACTCGTCCTTGGGACTTGAGTCCAGAGTAAATCGTGTAACCACATTACCTATATCTACTAACCACCCCTCTCCTCCCTTCTGATTCTAGATCCTCACTCCAGACTTCATTACAGTAATGAACACTTTCAGGTCCTGCCTGGGCCAGCATGGCCATGACTCTACAATATGTGAGAAGTGCTTAAACACAAAGAGTGCTAAATAAGTAACATTTACAGCCCCTTTACCATCCCTTTTCCACAGCACAAATAAATCTGGAGATAATTTTTTTTTAATATTGCAGAGGTGAGCTATTTATTCTGCACTGAACGTCACATTCTTAGCCTCCTAATATTTGTAACAAATGTTAATAAAGTTTAGCAAAAACTAGAATTTATTAATCTGCTTCTCTACCTCTTCCCCTCTCGCTTCTCTCTCTCTTCCTCTTTCTCTCTTCCTCTTCTCCTCCCCTCCTGCAGTCAAAGCCCTTGGTACTGAGGATGGCTCCATGGACTCCACCTCTAAGAAGAGTTCAGCTGCTGAGCAACAGAGCAAGGGCCCCAGATGGGCACAGCATTGATCTGTAGGAGCCTTGCTGGGTGGATCCCAGTCAAGGTGCATGCAGGAGTCTGCCTCTGCCTCCCCTCTTCTCTCTAAAATAAAAAATAAAATGAAAAAAAAAACTTTCATCAGCAAAAGAGAGGAAATGATCAGGAGTTATTTTCATTATCTGAGCAAATGCTTGGGTGCAAGACTGTGGGTCCTGCTAGCACAGTAAGTGGTACAAAGGAGGCACTCAGAGAAAGGCTGCTAAATTCAAAGTTGAATAATAGAACTAGGTATCTCAAAGAAGAGTAAATGTCCATGGTCAAATGTCTCGTTTCTAGGCACAGATGCAGTGGCAACTTCAGTCTGCATGAAGTCATCATTTTTCAGTAAGTGCCCCCCCCCACCCTTATATTCTAGGGAATTCACTCTTCTTTGTTATTTTTGAACAAATTAATTTCAAAGCAGGGTATGATAAGGTAAAGTCTAGTAATTAGGAAAGAAAAACCTAAATATTTTTTATTTATGGAATCTTTATGTCTCAGTGACTTACTGATACAAAATAACCCACTTATAATAGAAGATGAGAGTTTCACAAAAAACCTTAAAGTTATGATACAGGATGATTTTTCAAGGCAAACAGACCTAGATCCCAGTTTCTGCTTGGCCATTTACTAGGCCAGACTTTTACTTTTTTTACTTTTTTTTTTTTTACTTGGACAGACTTCTTAACTTTTAGAAGCACTGGTTTCAACATATATCACAGGCATCATGAATTTCTCTGCCTCCCTTCCCAGGCTGCCTGACAGGCTGTGGAACAGTAGGTAGTGTCAGCCTGAAATGCTGTGGTCCCTGGTTCAAAACTTCAAGGATGCTGGCTTGAGTGCAGGCTCAAAGGCTCACCAGCTTGAGTGCAGGGTCATCAGTTTGAGCGTGGGATCATCAACATGACCCCATGCTTGCTGACTTGAAGCCCAAGGTTGCTGGCTTGAGCAAGGGGTCCCTGGCTCAGCTGGAGCCCCCCAGTCAAGGCACATATGAGAAGCAATCAATGAACAACTAAAATGCTGCAACTCTGCTCTGATGATTCTTATCTTTCTCCCTTTCTGTCTGTCTCTCTCGCTAAAAAAAAAAAAAAAAAAAGAAAGAAAGAAAGAAAGGAGATGATAAATACAGCATTTATGAACTGAGACCCAGGACATGTTAGGTTTTAGGAAAACATTGGCCTTCTTTTCCCCCCATAGTTTAAGGTCTTGGTATACATCATGAAATGCTGACAAAAAAATCTTATGACTTTGTAGTGCTTTGTTATAGCACACACAAAAAAAGATTTGAAAATATTAAAACAAATTTTCCAAAAAGAAAAATTAAAGAACTTACAATCAAAATGAGGTATTAATTTTTAAATTTTATAATTACAATTACCCTCTCATCCTTTTTCCTAATTTACAATTCTAAAATTATGCATCCTTATACTTTCCCCAAAATATAGGGGTTTAATACTATTTTAATTTTTCCAAAAAAATATATAATTTGAGAAAAAATATATAACTTAAATATAATTTAAGATAAATGGATGATAGATATCTACTTTTCTGGGTGAATTGGATGATGAATGAATAAATGAAGGGAAAGAATACTATTATCAATTTCATGTCTCACTATGAGTTGAGAATAATTATTTTGGTTTCACAGATAAGGAAGGTGATTCTGTTCTGTTCTACAGATTAAGTCCCTCATCTAAAACTGCAGTCATCGTTGAGTTGGTGTGACTGGAACTGATAGGACCATAGCTGGACAACAGAACTGATAAACTGGGTCAGCCAGAGTCTCTCTAAGACTCTGGAATTAGAAAGTGTTGCGCACTGACACAGTACTTTTGAGTAAAGATGGGACACAGTTGGGACTTCATCAACTTAAAGTCTCGTGAAAGTTGTTATTGTAGGGATTAGGGGTTAAGAGTTTTATCTGGGGAAAGAAAAAATATAGAAGAGAAGAGGAAAAATAGAGATTTTTCATGAAACTTGGGATTCATGAAACTCGTTTCTATCCACTGAAAACAAATAAAGTATTATTACACAAGATTTGAACATGTTTCTGTTCTGTATAACCAAAGTTTTCTAAGATAAGAACACTTACAACAGAAAAAATATGGTGCTGAGACTGAATTGGGAAGAATTATATATACATAATATCAATATTAGATAGATAGATAGATATCCATTCCTGGTTCAAAGGTTGGAGAAAAATAAGCTTTACACACATACATACCATATATACCATACATACCATATATCTATATCTATATATGTAAATATATATAGATATATAGAGATATATAGATATATAGATATAGTTATAGAGGATTATATATAATAATCTACTTTCATGGAGTAGTGTAAGGAAATAGAAAAGGCTAGAGTGGCATTGGGGACTGAGCAGAGAGCTTGACTTTTCTCTTGCTCCAGCACAGTACTCATCCTATGGGAAACAGAATTAGCTAAGAGTTATGGTAGTGCAATTGACAAGAACTCTTTATTTAAAGTGAAATATAGAGCAATTGAAAACAGGAAAGAGAATTAGCTATAACTGCTAGAATGTGACCCATCCACATAGGTAGGAAGGAGATGTTCAAAGGCAGGGACCAGAAAAAATGATCAATACATAAGAAAGGATCAAGATACTACAAGGCTAATGTAAAAGCAAAAAGGGACTATTGCTTTGGTTATTCCTGGGTAAGGGTTTTTCTAGGTCCTTAATGAGAAGGTGTTGAAGTAATGCCAGAGACATGTGATATATTATTTGTTCTTTGTTATATATATATTATGGTTTATATAGCTTTAAATAACCTTTATATACTATAGTATATTCCATGTATGATGGTAGTAAGAGTAGTTATTATTTATTGACACCTTGCTATATACCAGATATTCTGCTAGGCATTACATTTATCCACATTTCCCTGCTTACATGACCCAAATCTGCATAGGTTTCTTTTACACATGCATCCTTCCAAGAGTGGAAGGTATTCACCTGCTGGTGCATACTCCCTAGCGTTGAGGAGTAGCCAAAAGAGTCCCTTCCTGTGGGCATGTAGACTGGCTTGGACATATGGGTGAAGGTGTCCATGTACATGTGAACTGAGCCCCCTTGCGGCATGGATATGAAAAACTGAATGACTGTTAGATCATGGGGTTTGGCTCTACACTGCCATGTTTGAGCATGGAACTTTGCAGATTCCAAGAATTTTAGAGTAGTACTTGGTCATCTGGGTTTTTATGAAGTTAGATTTGACAGAAGTATAAGACAGAACCTATTTGATAACAGTTATCTTGATTTTCATAGCCTGTAATATTTAGCCATAGGAATAAAGTCTCCATGGGAGCCAGGCTGTCCTTTGGGCCAGAAAATTCAAGGCCAGGTCTGGTGTCCAGTACAGAGCCTGGCACATAATACACATATTCAGATTGCTGGTAGGTAACTATTGTGATGGCTTATGCCTGCTTAGGAGGGCTTCAAGGTATATACAACATAGTGGTCTAAAGTGCATTGGATGGGGTTTTGAAATTTCTAAAAATTAGATTCTAGAATTAATCATTCAAACAGAACAAATGTGAATCCTTGAATAAGAAGAGCCTGGAAAAATAACAGCTGGACAGAGGCTGTTGAAGGGGCCAACGCTTGCAATATTCTTAGCTGCTCTACTAGCTGGTAGCAATTAGCTGGGGGAAAGGTGAGGGAGATGGGGGGAAAGAGAAGAGCAGTTGTTTCTGCAGCTGTTGACAAGAACACTGAGGCTGAGTGGAAATTAACATTCATCTCGATGAGCTGCACTGTTTTAGCATGAGGGAGGGTCAGCCATTTTGAAGTTCCCTGAAAAGTATGATAAACGAGACATGCCCTGATTGCTGAGCCCCTACTGCATGTCCTGCTCTGACAACTTAGTCACTGGAAGAATCTTGTCTCTGTAGTAATGGAAAACTGGAATTCAACTAGTACAGAGAAGAACAGAGAGGTGTGGTGAAATCTCTGGGCTCGAATTAAAAGACATGTCCCAATTTATTGAATGTCTATAGCTAAGTCAGTTCCTCTCTCTGTGCTTCATTACCTCATTAAAAACACAAAAGTGAGCCTGGCTGGTTGGCTCAGTGGATAGAGCGTGGGCCTGGTGTGCAGAAGTCCCAGGTTGGATCCCTGGTCAGGGCACACATGAGAAGTGATCATGTGCTTCTCTCCCCTTCCCTTTCCCCTTTTGCTCCCTCTTCCCCTCCCCGTACCCAGTGTCTCTATTGGTTCAAGTGTTGGCCCTGGGTACTGAGGATAGCTTGGCTGGTCTGAACATTGGCCTCAGGTGCTAAAAATAGCTTGGCTGATTTAAGCATTAGTAGGTGCAGAGTGAATCTTGGTTGGGGCAGATGCAAGAGTCTATCTCTCTATCTCCCCTCGTCTCAAATAAAAAAATAACACAAAAGAATGTAGCATCATATTCAACATAGAACCTTAGGTGAGTTTTCAGCTGCTACTATACTACTACTCCTGTGAATGATTCCTCTCCCATGTAAAGAAGAAATTATAATATTCTTCCCAATTCCTGATTATTTCAGGGCTGGTTCAATGTGAAAGTGGTTTTAAAGCTGCAGACAATGCTTAAATGAGATGAATTGTTAATATTACATATTCCAAAGGAATTATTTAAATGGCCTCCAAAGGCCTGCCCGACCCCTAACATCTGGTGTATAGAATTCCTTCTGTCAACATTGTTTGTTTGGTGTCTGGAATTCCTATGTTCTTGCTGTCCAATAGAACTTTCTGTGATGATGGAAATGTTCTGTCTGCACAGCCTGTGCTATCCTTACATGTGGCTAGAAGTCAATATATTGACTGCTACCACCTTTGGTTAATTTATTCCTAAGGAATAAATGTTTTTAACATCTTTCAATCATAGTTTCTTGCTATGAGCAACACAACTTTGAGTTAAAACAATGTCAAAAATTTTAACAAGCCTGACTAGACAGTGGCACAGTGAATAAAGCATCAGTCTGGGATGCTGAGGACCCACGTTTGAAATCCTGAGGTTGCCAGCTTCAGCGCAGGGTCACTGACTTGAGCATGGGATCACAGACATGACTCATGGTCTCTGGCTTAAGCAAGGGGTTACTGGCTCGGCTAGAGCCCTCCCGGTCAAGGTACATATGAGAAGCAATCAATGAACAACTGAAGTGCCACAACTATGAGTTGATGCTTCTCATCTCTCTCCCTTCCTGCCTGACTGTCCCTGTCTGTCTGATGGTCTTTCTCTTTCTCTCAAAAAGAAATAAAATAATTAAAAAAAGAAAAAAAATTCTAATAGTCATATGAACACCTTTATAATCATACTACACAGATGTGGTAGCTGACATTATACAGAAGATATTAATAGCCCTCTGAGCTAGATGTTGTCACCCCATTGTATGAAAGAGGCATTGGAAGCTCAGACAGATTAAGCTTAAGAGAAGATGTAATCATATAAAGAATAACAATGACAGGCTTTATTGAGTGCTTACTGTGCAGGCCAGGAGCTCTCTAATCCTTTTATAATTATTTTCTCATTTGACTGTTACATTAAATCTAAATATTATTATAATAATCATTTTGAGGAATCTAAGTATAAGTAATGTGTTTAAGATCACACAGCTTGGAAATTGCAGATATACAATTTTTACAAGGATATCTAATTCCTTAAAGAAATTGCTCTACCTGAGTACCTGTCCCCTCCCTATTCCCCTTATAAACTTCACAAGGGCATAAAGCATGTTTGCTCTATCCACCAATATTATTTATCTCCATAGTAGGTGCTCAATAAATATCTGTTGTTGAATGAGTAAGTGTCTAGAGCACTTTGGCTGTCATCATGATTATTACCATTATCAGCACTGCTTCCATTACCCCTACTAATTTTGGGGTTACATACATCTCTCCCATCTTAGACAAGGAAAGCTTTGAGGTCAGCCAGTCTTGTCTTTTTTTTTAAAATCTTTGTATACCTAACCTGGCATAGAGTAGGCCTTCGCAAATATCAGCTACATTAAATGGAATGGAATTAAACTCTTTTGGAGCAGAGGGTAGGAATCTAAGAAATTGCGACATGGAGTTAGAATGACCTCTCCAATACAGGAGGAACGTTAAAAGAATTGCTATTTGGCCCTTTTCTGGGTGGAAAAATGCTGAAGTCAAATTTAAATCAACCTTTTTCCTCAGTATCTTCTCTGAAGTGTTACCAGAACATGGTTTTTCCTTTCCTAATTATAACAAACAATATTATTTGTTTAATATTATTTCTTAATGGAAACTTTCCCTGCCCATCTCTGAAATAGGTCAGCACACCAGTCTATGTTTTCAAAGCACTGTGTGCTGTCTCTTTGTAACACTGTTAGAATTTTCATTGATTAATTGTGCAACTATTGGTCTCCTCAATGAACTGTTAGCTCATGGTCACACTATTTACTGTCTTATCCCCTTGAAGGTTTAATGGTGAGAATATATTCAAATCACCCAGTGCAGTCCCTGTTATCTCATAAATATCATGTGCATGTCAGCGGCTTTGCCTCCCTAACTCTCTGAACTATTTACATATAAGTTGTCAAGTATAAATAATGAATTACTATAAAACAAAACAAAATCAATAGAACATATATTTGCACCTTCATGTGTTATGCACATTAGGGAAGGTCTTCTTGCCTCATGTGTAAAAAGATGGCACTCTGGACTACAGTTTTCAGTGAGAATCATATGTGGAGTTGAAACATGCAGATTCCTGTGCCCCACCCCTAGGAATTCTGATTCTAGGCTCATCAAAAACTTTATGCAGCTCAGACTGTTTTCCTTTTGGAATATTTCCCAAAAAGAAACCTACCTGGAAGAATCACTAGAGAAGTAAAAGCAAGCTTCTGGACTCCCACACATCCCAGATTTAGGTAACAAGTCCCAGTTTTTCCCTACGTCAGGGATCATAGACCAGGCTGACCAGCAGCATCACCTGAAAGGAAGATTTGAAGGACAAGACTCCAGTTCCCCACATCAGGAGCTGAGTGTGATGATTGTGATCAGCTAGGTCTGGGAATTGCTGAATGACTGGACGTGAAGGGTGCTTTCTCCCAGTCCTCTCTTACTACCTCTTATTCTGGCACTTCCTGTTCCTCTTAAAACTACCTTTCCCCTGAGACCCAATCTGTTTCCTAGGTCCTTGCAACTCCCATTCCCAGGGCTGCTAGATGGTATGCTGGTTAGAAACAGGGATCTTAGTTAACATCTGGAGATCTGCTTAAGATCTGCTGTTACCCATTTGACTTCAACCACTACCGGCCTCTTAGACTGTTGCTCAATCTATGGCTCTTCCCTTCTCTTCCTGCCACTGTCCCTATCTTCCCTTTAATCCTCTGTGTTTATAGACAATTTCCTCAATTACATCCTTCAGTTGGCACTGAGTATTCATCTGCCCAGCTGTTTCTATGAGGCCTGGTTCTGTGCTTACCCAGCCTGCCTTGCATAGTTGCCAATACTGATTTTCCTAAATATAATAGTATTCATTCCATGTTCATGTAAATCATTCTGCATTTTTAAGAAATTATTTTGTTTTATTGCATGTGTGAAGGGGGTGGGGAGGGTCAAATTAATTATGAATCTTCCATTCCAACAATTATTCATAAAGCCAGCATCATTTGCATCTTAAATATTCTCCAGGAATTCAGAGAAAGAGTGTACCATAGTCACAATGATAAACTCAATAATAATTAGAACTATTCCCAAGTTGTTAAGTAATGCAGACATATTAAAACATTTTTAGTTGAGCTAATTATGTTCTAATAAAATGAAAGCACAGAAAAGGGAAATATTAAGTAGCAGCTGGTCTATTACCAACGCCAGTGTCTTTGGATGTGCAGATGTGCCTAGGTGTTTATATTGGCTCACAAAGATGATTTTCAAAAACCTACCACCACCTCAAGCCTATGAACTCAGAACTCAAAAACACAACAAAACAAACAAGCAAAAACTTTTTTCAATGTAGTTATTTTTCAATTAGAATTTTCACCACTCCTAATCTAATAAGTAATCCACATAAAAGTTTTACAAAACTTTTATTAATTTTTTAAATTTTTTATTATTTTATTGTGTTCACATGGATGGATTCACTGAGTGTAGCTCCCTCACCACCCTGCCTATGACCCTTTTAATACCCCCTTTTCCTCCCTCCCCCTAACTCCCTCCCCTCTTCCCTCTAGGATTTGCTGTTTTGTTATCTATATCTGTGTTATGTATATATAGTATCCCTAGTCCCTTAACCTTCTCTGATCCCATCCCCTCATCCACCTTCCCTTTGACTGCTGTCCTTCTAGTCCCTGTGAACCCACCTCTGCCTTTATTCCATTCCTCAGTTCATTTTGTTCATTAGATTCCACATATAAGAGAGATCATATGATATATTTCTTTTTCTGCCTGACTTATTTCACTTAGCATAATAGTCTACAGGTCCATCCATACTGTCACAAAAGGTAAGATATCCTTCTTTTTCATGGCTGCGTAGTATTCCATTGTGTGTATGTATCACAGCTTTTTAATCCACTCATCTACTGATGGACACTTGGGCTGTTTCCAGATCTTGGCTATTGTAAACAATGCTGTCATAGACATGGGGGTGCATATCTTCTTTTGAATCAGTTATTTGGTATTTTTAGGATATATTCCTAAAAGTAGAATAGCTGGGTCAAAAGGCAGTTCCATTTTTAATTTTTTGCAGAAACTCC
Source organism: Saccopteryx bilineata (assembly GCF_036850765.1). Taxonomy (NCBI): domain Eukaryota; kingdom Metazoa; phylum Chordata; class Mammalia; order Chiroptera; family Emballonuridae; genus Saccopteryx; species Saccopteryx bilineata. The sequence continues at coordinate 341,034,258 of NC_089490.1, read as the reverse complement.
ATAAAGTTCTCCATTGTGGCTGCACCAGTCTGCATTCCCACTAGCAGTGCAGGAGGGTTCCCTTTTCTTCACACCCTCGCCAGCACTTATTATGTGTTGTTTATTTAATGAGCGCCATTCTGACAGATGTGAGGTGGTATCTCATTGTGGTTTTAATTTGCATTTCTGTGATGATTAGTGACATTGAACATTTTTTCATATGCCCATTGGCCATTTGTATGTCCTCTTTGGAGAAGTGTCTCTTCAGTTCTTTTGTCCATTTCTTAATTGGATTGTTTACCTTCCTGCTGTTGAGTTTTACAAGTTCTTTATAAACTTTGGTTATTAACCCCTTATCAGATGTATTGGCGAATATATTCTCCTATAGTGTGGGTTGTCTTTTTATTTTGTTCATGGTGTCTTTTGCTGTGCAAAATCTTTTTAGTTTGAAATAGTCCCATTTGTTCATCCTGTTCTTTATTTCACTTGCCCATGGAGATAAATCAGCAAAAATATTGTTACAAGAAATATTGGCAAGTTTACTGCCTATGTTTTCTTCCAAAATGTTTATGGTTTCACGACTTACATTTAAGTCTCATCCATTTTGAGTTTATTTTTGTGTATGGTGTAAGTTGGTGGTCTAGTTTCATTTTTTTTGCATGTACCTGTCTAATTTTTCCAACACCATTTATTAAAGAGACTGTCTTTACTCGAATGTATGCTCTTATCTCCTTCGTCAAATATCAATTGACCATATAGGTGTGGGTTTATTTCTGGGTTCTCTGTTCTGTTCCATTGATCTATATGCCTGTTTTTATGCCAGTACCAGGCTGTTTTGAGTACAATGGCCTTGTAGTATAACTTGATATCAGAAAGTGTGATACCTCCCGCTTTATTCTTCTTTTTTAAGATTGCTGAGGCTATTCGTGTTCTTTTTTGGTTCCATATAAATTTTTAGAGTAATTCTTCTATATCTTTGAAGTATGCCATTAATATTTTAATAAGAATTATATTGAATTTATAGATTGCTTCGAGTAATATAGACATTTTAATGATGTTTATTCTTCCTATCCCTTAACATGATATATGCTTCCACTTATTTGTATCTTCCTTGATTTCTTTTATCAATGTTTTATAGTTTTCCAAGTACAAGTCCTTTTCCTCCTTGGTTAAATTTACTTCTAGGTATTTTATTTTTTATTTTGCAATAGTGAAGGGCATGAGTTTTACAAAACTTTTTAATACCAACTTTATTTCTCAATATCAGTATACAGTGCTTTATAGATATGTCACCTCATACTTTATTCTGTCCTATCCCCCTCACCTTATCGTACTTTATTCTATCCTGTCCTGTCCTGTTCTGTCCAGTCTCATTTTCCCTGTATTATCCTATGCTACCACAGCCCATTTTGTTCTCTGCAGTTTAACAGCAATCACTGGTTGGTCACCTTTGATGAAGAGATGAATAGATTTGATATTTTGCTCTCAAGCTTTTGGCCTTGGGGTGAAAAGGAAATATGAGAAGTATACACATTACTACAAAATAGGGCAGGTCTGTGATGTGAGAGTCCAGATTGCCATGGGAGAGACACATGTGGCAATAAAGAGATTGGTAAGAGGTTGGGTGAGGGGCATGCCCTCAAATATCATGTCCTTGCAATGCTGTGACACCTGATGTCACATCACAATGCTCAAGCAGGAAGAAGGCCGCTGGTGTAAAGGTCACCAGACCATTAAAGGAATACAAGATCAAAAACAAAAACTTCCAAACAAAAGTTACAGGTCTATTGGTTCTGTAGATCTTATAAAAGTGGTAAAAATTTTCCCTAAAAGAGAAAAGGAACACAACAAAACAATAATGTAGAACACTATCAGATGAAGATCTCCATCTTTAGCTGATTCTTGTTGCCAACCTCCATGTCCCGCCACACCCAATGTGGCTGAGTAATTCAGTTACTTTATTATATCTCACCTGTTCTTAGCAGGGATCATTTTAAAACTTATAAAACATATGAGACCTATATGTTACTCTTTGGGAACAGAAAAAAATAACAATGACACTCATAATAATAATAATAGCTGCCATTTTAGGAGTACCTCCCAGGTGCTAGTCATTATGCTTAACCCTTCCCATGTATAATTTCTCATCCTTATAATGACAAGGAGAGATTGGGACTATTATTAACCTTAAATGAAAATGAAGTTAAGAGAAAGGACGGGCACAGAACAAAATTGCATAAATCATTGTTAAGTGAATGAACGTATGACTAAACCAATGAATGAATGGAAGAAGTGTCAAAATCACTCCGCAGTATGGGTGAAGTGCAGTCTTGAACTGTCAGACATGGTTGAAGCCCTTGCTTTTAACTAACATGCTCTATAGGGGTGGTTTGAGCTCTAGAGGGGAGAGAGTAGAGGAAGAACAGGAGGCAGCCATAGAACAAAATGCTGGCCATTAGCATCCCTATGCAAACAAGAACAGGGAGCCTGGAGATCTGGCCTGGCTTTGGGAGGGGCCCAGGGGCAGCTGGATGGGAAGTCCCGAGGACTTCACTAAAGCATTTCTTCAATGAACTCATGTTGGTTTGAAGAACCCTATGTTTCCTTCTCTTTTCTGCATTACAAACCCCAGTTCCTTCCTTTCACCAACATGGCTTACAGTTTCCTTTCCATCATCGTCATCGTTCTTTGGCTGGACTCTGTTTCTTTTGGGTTTCTCTAAAAATGCATACACACTGTGATTCCAACAGCTGTTGATACTTCTCAGCCAGAGCGATGTGAAGAAAAAGTTGGAAGAGTTTTAATTTTTAATTTATTTCTATTTTAACTTCAAGGAAGAAAAAAAATCTACATCCTGCTTCAGGACATTATCCAAACTGGCAAAAATCCAACACCCTGCTCATGGTTATCAGTGAGGAAGATGCCCACCTAGGAAAGGTGCAAAGGCCTGCACAGGCCAGAGCGCCACAGGAAGGAAGCAAGGAGGTCTCCAAACACAGGATTGTCATCAGAGAAACATGCATTGCCCTTCTAAGTGGAAAAATTGATAAGAGTCTGATAATTTTATTCACCCCCCCACCTATATGTAGCATAAACTCCCACACAAGTCATCTTTATTACTCACGATTGTAGTCAGAGCACCTTGCATTATATCTATATAATATTTTCCTCCATCACAAATTCATTTGCATGCATCAGCACTAATTTTCAAATGTGCCTCGAAGCAGTGAAAAATGAAACTTCAGATTGGTAGCAGCTTTCAAATAACGTTTACCCACAGCTGGCTCTCCACTTTCGCTTGTTATTAAAAAGGGGGGAAAGGCAAAATTGGTATTTTTTTATTGCTCTAATTAAGCCTTTAAAAGTTGCAATTGCACGGGAAAGAGTGAGGGAGGAAGAGGGAACAATAACAACAAAGACAGACAAAGCTCCTGATTTAGAAATCAAAGTGCCAGCCCCATAAAACCTACAACAACACAGTCCACTGAAATTACTTCCTTCTCAAACATGTGGTGCCTGATCTGTTCTCCTGTTGTCTGGGCCCTGGCTAGGTAGCTCAGCTGGTTAGACTGTCATCTTGATAAGCCAAGGTTGTCAGTTCCATCCCCAATCAGGGCACACATAAGAAGCAAGCAATGAAGGCATAAGTCAGTGGAACAACAAATCAATGTTTCTCTCACTAATAAATACAGTAAATAAATAAGAAGTAGATATTCCTGCTGAAGAGATTTTTTTTAAAGAAAATAGGATCCTGAGTTGAAGATCAGGGTAGACTGGGTAGAAAAAAGGAAAAAAAAATACCCTCTACAGAGGGCCATCCTCATTCCAGAACTCTTCCAGGAATTTTGTCTGTGTTGTCTCATATACTTGTCATACCTTCTTCCTGGAGCCCATTTGAGGTAGAAACGAAAGAGATATATATGATAAAACTAAAATAACTGTGTTCTGTTTTAAGGGCCTTATGTAACAAATCTCATTTAATTCTCACAATTTAATGGTTTATACACTATTTTTCCTTTTGTTTAATCATTGGGGTTACTAATAAAAAAGATAAGACAGTGCTCAATATCACACAGCTCAGGGTGACTCAGTTGGACTCCAGGGCCCAAAGACCTACCGACGGCACTGAGCTGTTATTGGCTGGGTCTCCGATGGAGAGAAGTACTCTTTAAGGTGGACTGTACTGGGAAACACCCTAGCTCTCCACTGAGACTAAATCTAGACTGGGGAGTTCCTTGAGAACTACAGTGAATAATTCAGGCTTTATTCTAAGGAGAAGCCATTGAAAGAGTTTTAAGCACAGAAGTGTCAAGCCCAAGTTTAATTTCCAGCAAGACTGTTGACTATGGAGAATGGCAGATTTGAATAAGATAGGCAAAAACTAGAGGCCAGAAAGGGGCCTGATGCAAAATCCAAGCAGAAGATCATGGCAGTTTGAATAAAAGATACGGCAGAAGACTGTTCATGGGAATGCAGATTGGCACAGCTACTACAGCAAACAGCATGGAGTTACCATAAAAATTAAAAATGGAACTGCCTTATAACCCAGCAATTCCACTTCTGGGAATTTATCCAAAGAAACCCATACACTAATTCAAAAGAATATATACACCTCTATGTTCACTGCAGTGTTATTTACAATAGCCAAGGTCTGGAAACAGCCCAACTACCCATTAGTAGATTAGTGGATAAAAAAAGCTGGGGTACATTTACACAATGGAATACTCTGTAGCCATAAAAAAGAAGGAAATCTTAACTTTTGTGACAGCATGTATGGACCTGGACAGCAATACACTAAGTGAAATAAGCCAATCAGAGAAAGACAAGTACCATAAGATTTTACTCATATGTGAAATCTAATGAACAAAATGAACTAACAGGAAAAATAGAGACAGACCCATATATAGAGAGCAGGTGAACAGCTGTCAGGGGTAGGGTCTGAGTGAGGAGGGTGGGGGTGGAGGGATTGGTCAAAAAAGGAGAAAAAAAAGAGAAAGAGAAAGAAAGATTCATGGACACAGACAACAGTGTGGTGATTGCCGGGGTAGAATGAAGTAAAGGAGGGTACGGGGTGATAAATGATGATGGACCAAGACTTAAGTTACAGGGATAAACACATAATATGGGGTGCAGAGGTGAGATGTAGAATTGGGCATCTGAAACCTACATAATTATGTTAAACAGTGTCACCCCAATTAATTCATAAACATTCACACACACACACACACACAAAGATGTGGCAGAAGACTGGAAGTAAGCAGAGAAATCTACGAGAAGTATATTAAAAGCACTAGGACCTAGTGATGACTGATTTAATATGTATATTTTTGAGTGGATGGGCTAATGAAGAGGAGGCTGAAGGAGATGTTGAGGATGGAATAGAATATGAGGAGACCATAAAGAACATTCTCTGGAATGGGGTTTTCTAATTCTAGAACATACTTTTAATATTTGTTTCTCTCTCACTTATTTCCCTTAGGAAGACAGAACCATAGCAAATTTCTGTTCATTCAAGATAATGTCCTGTGCACTTTAAGAATTTGGTGACATCCCATTGATGGTTAAACAGATCAATACAGCCACTATGGAAAACAGTGTGGGGGTTCCTCAAAAAATTAAAAATAAGCCAGGCAGTGAAAGAAAAATATCATATGACCTCACTCATTTGAAGAATCCAATGATCAGTGTGAACTGAGGAACAGAATAGAGACAAAGGCAGGAACAAAGGGACCAGAGGGAAAGCGGACAGAGGGAAAGGGGATGACAGGATGAGATTAGAGAAGGGAAGGAGATTGGTGAAATTATATACACATAACATAGTGTTATAGAGAGCAGAAAAGCAAACCCTGGAGGGAAGGGGGAGGGCATTGGGGGGAGGGGGACAAGGGGGATGTGGAGGGGAACATGGTGGGGGATGCATTCAGGGGGACACTAGAATCTATGTAAAAATAGATTAATAAATTAATCTATTTAATTTATTAAAAATTAATAAATTAAAATCAATTTAAAAAATGGAACTGCCTTATGACCTAGCAATTATACTTCTGGATACATAGTCAAAGAAACATAAAACACAAATTTAAAAGAATATATGTACCCCATGTCCATTATGGCATTTTTTTACAGTAGCAAAAATATAGAAGCAACCCAAGTATCCATCAATAGATGAATGGATGAGAAAGTTGTGGTACATGTATACAATGGAATACTACTTGGCCATAAAAAGGAACTAAATCTTAACCTTTGTGACAGTATAGACAGACTTAATGGGCATTATACTAAATAAAATAAGCCAGTCAGGAAAAGACAAATACTATGTGATTTTATTTCTATGTTAAATTTAAAAAACAAAATAAACAAAATAGAAACAGACTTATAGATACAGAGAACAGACTGATAGATGATGGATGCTAGAGGGGAGGAGGACTGGGGAGGATGGGTGGAAAAAGGTCATGGGATCAAGAAGTTCTAATTGGTAGTTACAAAATAGGCATGGGGATGTAAGGTAAAACTTAGGTAATACAATTAAGAATACTGTAATAAGTATTTATGGTGGCAGGTAGGCACTCAAATTATCAATTTTTAGCCTATATGAATATCAGTCTTCTGTGCTGTATACCTGAAATTAATATAGTGTTAAATGCAAACTGTAATCACAAAATAAAATAAAAATACATAACTTAGTGCCATCAAAAGGAAGAGATAAGGTGGAGTACTTAAATGTAGAATCAAGGAACTTCCTTAAACTGACAAAGGACATCTAAATAAACCTAAGTTAACTGCATATTTAATGCTGAAGACAAAATGCTTTTCCCCAAGGCCAGGGACAAGGCAAAAATTTTCATTCTTATAACTGCTATTCAACATTGTAACAGAAGTTCTAACCTTTGTAATAAGGTAAGAAAAATAAATAAAAGTCATCCAGATTAGAAAGTACAAAGTACAAAATTAGAACTTTTTTTTTTTTTTTTCCATTTTTCTGAAGCTGGAAACAGGGAGAGACAGTCAGACAGACTCCCGCATGCGCCCGACCGGGATCCACCCGGCACGCCCACCAGGGGCGACGCTCTGCCCACCAGGGGGCGATGCTCTGCCCATCCTGGGCGTCGCCATGTTGCGACCAGAGCCACTCTAGCGCCTGGGGCAGAGGCCACAGAGCCATCCCCAGCGCCCGGGCCATCTTTGCTCCAATGGAGCCTTGGCTGCGGGAGGGGACGAGAGAGACAGAGAGGAAAGCGCGGCGGAGGGGTGGAGAAGCAAATGGGCGCTTCTCCTGTGTGCCCTGGCCGGGAATCGAACCCGGGTCCTCCGCACGCTAGGCCGACGCTCTACCGCTGAGCCAACCGGCCAGGGCTACAAAATTAGAACTTTTAAGCGGATTTAGTACAAACTGAAGGATTCAAGACTAATATACAAATCAGTTGTATTTCTGTATTTTAATTAACAAGAAATACAATGTTAAAATATTTTATTTAAAATGTTGAATAACTGTATACCTGAAACTAATATAACTAATATAATACTTTTATCAGATATATTTAAATAAAAATTAAAAATAAAGTAAAAAAATTGCTAATAAATATATAAAAGACAACTATAAATTGAAAAAAATTTGCAAGACTCATGTTCTGAAAACTATAAAACACTGTAGAAAATGAAGATGCCCTAAATAAATGAAGAATTCCATATTCATGGATTGAATGACTCAACAGTTAAGATGTCATTTCTTGCCTAATTGGCCTACCGATAAACCAATCACAATCAAAATCTCAGCATGTAATTGAAAAAAGAAGTAAAAAAATAAAATGAGATCACAGCAGGATTTTTGCAGAAATTAACAAGATAAGTAAAAAATTTACATGGAAATAGATAATACAGATAATAACCAAAAAGACTTTGAAAAAGAAGACAGTGAGGAGGTTACACTACTCAATTTCAAGACACTATAAATCTAAAAATATCAGAACAATGTATACAGTGTAGTATTGATATCAATATATACAAATAGATCAATGGAATGAAATAGCAGTCCAGAAATCTACTTATACATATATGGTCAATTGATTTTCAGCAAAGGTGCAAAGACAAATAAGTGAAGAAAGAATAGTTTTTCAACAACTAATGCTGAAATGATGCTATAGCCATATGCAAAAGAAAAAAAGACAAAATGGTTCTATTTCTCACATTATATAAAAATTAACTCAAAATGAATCACAGATATAAATGTCAGAAATAAAGCAAAAATTCAAAAACTTTATTAGAAATAAATATGTGTAATTTATTACAATTGGATTATAATTCAAGAAATGAAAAAAATCTTATGACCTTAGTTTAAGTAAAGACCTTAAATCATTAAAAACAATCCATAAAAGAGAAAAAATTATACATTGGACTTTATTAATCTTAAAAACTGCTCTTTGATAGACACTATTAAAAGAATGAAAAGAGAAGACAAAAGTAAGAGAATATATTTACCTTCAAATATTTGGTAAAAGACTATATCCAGAATATATTTTTCAAAAATCTCAAAAATTAGTACTAAGTAAACAAACAAGCTAAATAAGAATATGGAAAAAGATTTGAACATACTTTTTACAAAATAGGTAAATGGTTAACAAATAAATACAGTAATAAACAGTCAATTATTATTCATTAGAAAAATGCTCTAGAAGATATCATTATGCGTATTAGAAAGCCTAAAATTTAAAAGAATGACCCTGCCAAATGTTGGTGGTGATGTGAATGAACTGAAACTGGTAATAATATAAAATGGAACTAACACTTTAAAACAGTTTGGCAGTCCTCCTCCCACCCCCAGATTAAATATACATCTTCCATACAAGCCAGCCATTCTATGTCAGGGTACTTTCCCAAGAGAAGGAAGAACATAAATCCACACAAAGATTTGTATATAAATGTTTATAACAGATTTATTTGTAACAGCTTCAAACTAAAATCGACCCAATATCCATCACCAATTGAATGGATAAGCATATTGATATATATCCATACAATGGAATAATGCTCACCATTAAAAGAAAATTAGACATTTGCATGAATGCATGTGGATGAATTTCAATGTAGTTATGCTTAGAAAAAGAAAACAGAGAAAGTATGAATTGAATAACTTCTTTTCCAAATCCATAGTGACTGAAAGCAGATCTTTTGTTTCCTGGGATGGAGAAAGGAGAGGGAGGGCCAGGAGAAAAGAATTATAAAGGGACACCAGGAAACTTTTGGAATAACAGATAGACATACAGTATCTTTTATTAATTTTTTAAAATTTATTTAGAGAGAGGCAGGGAGAGAGAGACATAGAGACAGGAAGATTGAGCTGTTCCTGTATGTGCCCAGACCGGAGATCAAACGGGCAACTTCTGCACTTCCAGAAGACACTTCACCCAGTGGAGCTATATGGCCAGGGCCCATTCAGTATGTTGATTTTATTTATGGTTCTATGATGTTTACATATGTCAAAACTTACCAAATTATACAGTTTAAATATGGGTAGTTTATTATATTTTGATTATTTTTTAATAAAGCTTTTTGATAAGCTTATCTGTGCACAATTAGATTTTATTTCATATTCTGAGAGTCTAAATTTCTAAGAATATACTTTCAATCTGAATATATAGCTCAAAGAATTTCTAGAAGTGATAAAGTACACCTTCTCAGATGCCTACTGGATTTTCCCTGAGAGGCCTAAGTTCTGTTTTGTGAGAAATCGGAAAGTAGGTTTCTTCTAAGATCTATTTCTGGCCCACGGGCCTAGGACGATGTGTGTAGCCATGGTTGATGGAGAGCCAGTTAGTGCACTAGCAATGTTTTGCCAGGTATATTTCTTGGCTGTTGAGGTATCCCCCAGTTAAAGTGGTAATTCGATTAATATCTGTCATCATTTCTGTCTTTGGGACCTCCCAGAATCACGTTCCTCTTTCACAATGGAGAAGCAGCTTGCCCTAGTCTCAACTATTGCTAAAAAAAAAAAAGGGAACATAAAACACTTATGTTGGAACCTCTTCTTGGGATATAAAACTTGCACATAATTATACTATGCCTTTTTAGTGTTACTTATTGTTTAAAATTTATATTTATGAGTTTATAATTATGATAGCAATTATATCTCTAGTTCCTATTGAGTTGTCCTAAATCCTTTACACAAATTAGCTCAGTTAACCCTCAGAATAATCCTGTGGGTGGTATTATTACTCCATGTTATAGACTAAAAAAAGAAAAACAACTATGTATTAAAAGGCTATTTGTCCCCATAAAACCGTGTTATTTTTTAAATGGATTTAAACCCAGATCCACCTGACTACAAAGCCGGTGATTCAGCCCAGTTTTCTACTGTTTCTCATACATTAATTTATTAATTTTCTTTTTCTACAAAAAAACATTAAGTTATCTATTGCAAACATAATATAAAGTAGTTAATCTCCCAGTTAAAATTATACCCTCGAGCAGTGACTTTCAACCAGTGTGCTGCAAGAATTTTTGAAACATGAAATACCTATTTAGTCAGGGTCACTGACCTCTTTTTCTTTAGACTGTCAAAAAAAAATGACAACAGCCAATACAAAAATAGCCATCTGGTGTAAATAAATCAAAATTATAACTATTTTTTTTGTCAGATTGGCAAAGAGTATATTTTTTGGTGTGCTGCAGAATCTGAGTTGTTAGTTATGTGTGCCATGAGATGGAAAAGGTTGAAAATTGCTGCCCTAGAGGAGTATCTATTTGTTTCTTTTCATGAACTGTGAGAGTGGGAATTTCTCTTTTTTTATCTTCTGTTTAAACAATCATGTATGATTTATTTTTTGCCTTCTTGTCAAATTACCAATCTATTGCATCCATATTTTGAGTCATTTTTATAGATTTTTTTTCTGTAATCAGATTATAAGATACAGATGACTCATTCATGTTTTCTTCTAGCATGTATGTTATAGGACTTCATAGTTTTACATTTAGATATCTCATTTGGAATTTTTTTTTGTATGTGGTTTGAGAATTGTATTTTCATCTTTATTCAAATAGCCCCCCAGTTGCCTCAAAACCATTTATCCCAAAGTCCATTTGGTGACTAAACCTAACAGATGATAAACCATTATAAAGGCTCTATAATTAAAATGTTTTATTGGCATATGAATAAATGGGCGTAACCAGATAGACTAAAAGTCCAAAAATAGACATAATTATATATAAAATTAATAATATGATAAAGGAGGTACCTCAAATCTTTTAAATCTTTTATCACTTGTTCCTGGTACTATATATATATATACCATATAATAAAGTTTGGTGAAATACATATTTTAAGAGATCCAGGTTTAGAAAACTTTGTCTCCTGTTAAAAAGAAAGAAGGAATTTTCTCATTTAAAAATTTCTGAAAAATTTAAAGTTTAGAAGCAAGAAAGGTCATCACTTTGGCTTTAGACAAATATTAGGCCATTGCTATTTTGTTCACCAGGAAATCCTGTAGGCACTAACCTGCCTACTGCAGCAGCAACTCTGGAATTTCAAGACAGGTCTGCAGGGATTAAAAGAAAATTAGAATCTAATTGTCAGGCATGAGAATAACCAGAATTAAGTCTCTCAAATGAAAAAGGGGAGGCAACTGTGAAGGCAGGACTGTCTTCAGGAAAGGCAGGACATACACCCTGAGCTAGGTTAGTCTTTCAGCATTAGACATAATGGCTGAGAGTGTGACACCAGGTAAAAATAACCACACTTACTGAAATCTTACTATGTTCCAAGCAGTTTATATGTATTGCCTCATCTATTTCTCTCAGCAGCTTGGCAGTGAACCTGTAGGCACTATTATATCTGCATTTCACAGATGATAAAACTGAGAGAGAAAAAGTTTAAATAACTCGCCCAAGGTTTAAGAGATAGAGAAGACAGAGCTGACATTCCAAGTAGCATCTTTAGCTGCTCTGTGTAATAAGGTACCAGAGGAATTCCCTGGTCATTCCTGTGGGACTTGATGGATATGTCCAGGCAGAGCTGTAAGGCTAAATAATGACCAAGGAGTCAGGGAACAATGTTGTCTTCCTGGTGTTGACTAGCTAAGGTTGGGCGTTGGGGGAGTTGGGTTGTACTGGTACTGCCAGTACATACGAGTCCCTTTTGACCCACAGGGTTGGAAAGAGACTAGTAGCAAGTGGGTTCTCCTCCTAATAATTCACACACCATGTATGAGGGCAGGTCAGGATCATACCAGACCGAGGGACAGGGAAAACTGTGTGTGTGTGTGTGTGTGTGTGTATGTGTGTGTTGAAGTTAGAACTTTTGAAGGAAAAATAAGAGAAGACTGTTTCAAACCACACCTTCATCTGGCCTCCCATAGGACTCCATGATTTCATTTATTCCTCACTGGCTTAGAATTCACATATATTTGTTGAGTACCTGCTGTTGACCAGGCACAGTGACATTAGTGCTTATTGCAGGGGTCAGGAACCTATGGCTTGCAAGCCAGATGTGGCTCTTTTGATGGCTGTATCTGGCTTGCAGACAAACCTTTAATAAAGAAAATAATAACATTAAAAATATAAAACATTCTCATGTATTACAATTCATTCATTTCCTACCGCTCATGTTCATGGTTGCAGGTGGCTGGAGCTAATCACAGCTGTCCTCTGGGACAACACCAATTTTTATTGGATAATGCGTAATGTACATGGGTCATTGTGAGGTCAGGAAGTAAACTTCCCTCCTTTTAGTCAAGTAGTCAGCTAGCTAATTGCAGAAACCCATTTGATGAAGAAGATGGCAAAAAGAAAAAAGATGAGGAGTATCGTATTTTTCAGCAGGAATGGACAGAGGAATTCACCTTTGTGGAGAGAGCAGGTTCTGTACTGTGTCTAATATGCAATGATAAAATTGCATCAATGAAACAGTCGAATATAAAGCGGCACTTTCACAGAGGCCATACTACATTTGCATCAAAATATCCAGCAGGGGACAGCAGGGAGAAAGCTTGTTAAGAGCTACTGTACAGTGTGCAAGCTAGTCAGCAGCAACTCCGTGTTTGGACCCAACAAGGTGACTAGAATTCAGCTAGCTTTGCTGGTGCTTTAGCAAATGTGAGAAATGGAAAGCCATTCACAGATGGGGAGTATGGCAAAACATTCATGCTTGATGTTTCCAGTGAACTTTTTGATGACTTTTCAGATAAAGACAAGATAATCAAACGAATAAAAGACATGCCTCTGTCAGCAAGAACTGTTCACGATTGTACCATCATGATGGCAAATCAAATTGAGGCAACACAAGTGAAGGACATAAATGCAGCACCATTCTTTTCTCTCACTTTGGATGAGTCAATAGCCATTTATCCCAGTTCAGCGTGATTGCAAAGTATGCTGTTAGTGACACACTATGTGAGGAAAGTCTTACTGTTTTGCCTATGAAAGAGAAAACAAGAGGGGAGGATTGTTTCAAGTCTTTCACTGAGTTCCCTATAGAAAAAAAATCTACCAATGGATAAACTTATTTCGATGTGTACTGGTGTGCTCTGTGCCTGGTGGGAAAAAAACAGAGGATTTGTAGTGCTTCTTCATGAACATGAAAAGAGACCCATCCTAAGTTTTCACTGCATCCTACATCAGGAGGTGCTTTGTGCTCAGATGTGTGGCGAGCAGCTTGGTGAGGTAATGTCGCTGGTCATTCAGGTGGTCAACTTTATTGTTGCCTGAGCTTTAAATGATCACCAGTTTAAAAGACTGCTGGATAAAGTTGGGAATAATTATCCTGGTCAGCTTCTGCACAGCAATGTGAGTTGGTTGTCAAGAGGGAAGGTGCTCAGCCGTTTCATGGCTTGTCTGAGCGAAATCCGGACTTTTCTTGAAATGAAAAGCACCGAGCATCCTGAGTTAGCTAACACTGAGTGGCTCCTGAAGTTCTACTATCTCATGGACATGACTGAACATCTGAACCAGCTCAATGTGAAAATGCAACATGTTGGAAATACAGTCTTATCCCTTCAACAAGCAGTGTTTGCATTTGCAAACAAGCTGGAACTCTTCATCGCCGACATTGAAACAAATTGAAGCAACAAATTGAGGTGGTTTACTACACTTTGAAAAACTGGGAGAGTTTAAAGATGCATACACAGCAAGTGACCCTGCTCAACATCTTGATCTCCAGCAGCTAGCGGGCTTCACATCTAATCTCCTGCAGTCATTCAAAGTGCGCTTTGGAGAATTTCGTGAGCAAACTCATCTTTTTAAGTTCATCACCCATCCACTCGAGTGTGCAGTGGACAGCGCCAACCTGAGTTACATCCCTGGTGTCTCTGTCAGAGATTTTGAGCTACAAGCTGCTGACCTGAAATCCTCAGACATGTGGGTGAATAAGTTCAAGTCACTGAATGAAGATTTGGAAGGACTTGCATGACAGCAAGCAGAGTTGGTGAGCAAACACAAGTGGGGAGAAATGGAAAAACTTCAACCCGCAGACCAGCTGATTGTCAAAACTTGGAACGCGCTTCCCATCACATATCACACACTGCAGCATGTGAATATTGCTGTACTGACAATGTTTGGCTCTACGTATGCATGTGAGCAGTCTTTCTCACATCTAAAGAACGATAAGACCAACATATGATCACGTTTAACGGGTGGAAGTCTCCACACCTGCATGAAGCTTAACCTCATCACGTATCAACCAGACTACATCATGCAGCACCAGAAGTTGCATTAATGGTAAGAAGTACTTTATTTATCATTGGTTAGCAACAGCATAACAACGTTATTAAAAAGAATTCAGAGACTTATTATATGTATACTTTAAAAATTTGGTCTTACATAAAATGCACACATTTACTTGTATTTAGTGTTAAACATATTGTATGGCTCTCACAGAATTACATTTTAAAATATGTGGCATTCATGGCTCTCTCAGCCAAAAAGATTCCCGGCCCCTGGCTTATATAGCTTGGTAATAACCTGTTTCTTCTCTGATTCCCCAGCTGCTGTGGAATCTTACTGATCAGAGACTGTTAGTCCTATCTTTTCATAATCAGTAGAGAACAAAGTACCAGACACATATTAGGTGAGTGAAGAGTAACCAGGATTTAAATCCTGAATCTGTCACTTGATAGCTATGACATCTTGGCTAAGTTCTTAACTTCTTTGAACGTTAGTTTCTCTGACTATTCAATTTTCCATCCTGTGAGCATGTGAAGATTAAGAGAAATAATGCCTAGGAAAATACTTTATATGATACAATGCCAAGTGCCATATAAATGCATCTCCTTGCTCTCTTTAGTTTGCTCTTTCTTCTTTCCTCTTCCTCTCTGCAGTTCTTACCTACCTTCCTCCTCTTCCTCATTGCTTCCCATACCCCAATTTTTGTTATTCAGCTAAATATAACTTGTTTAAAGTGCTCCCTTATAAAGTAGTAGATCAGAAGCCAAACACAAAGAGGAGATAAACACACATTTCAAGGGCAGCATTTACTCTGAAAGTATAAGCAAGAGAATCCTTCCTTGTAATTTTTTCATCACTCTTTTAGCATCACACTGCTTCCCTGTGAGAATGCCAGAGAACATTCCATTCTTTGTGACTGTGTTCTGAGGACCAGGTTAAAACTATATGGCAGATGCTGGAGGTTCCACCTCAGAAGCCCTGAGATCCTCTTAGCCTCCCATCTGCAGCACCGAGCTTCAGAGATGAACAAATCCCAACCCCAGGCATAAGCTCTCAGGACACCTCCTCCCTCCAGGGTCACACCAACCTCTCTCAGCCCAGCTCACAGGGAGAGCTTCAGGAAACTGTTGTGACTCCACTGCTTCTAAGGGAAATGGCCTTGCAGAGACATCTATGAGATGATGGGTCTCTGAATTTTGCTATCTAGTGTGATATCCCTTTTAGAACCCCTGGGCACCCTGCAGAGCAACCCAGAACTGGGGTTGAGGTAGGAGGGGCTACCTACTTGAGGTAGGAGGGGCTACCTCCACCTGAGAGACAAAACCAAGCACTGGACTCTACTGTTTGTGAAAGTGATCCTTGGGTGTTTTCTAAAAACTCACAGTAGATGATTTCTCTATCAATGAGTGAGTCATGCCCCTTCAATGGCTGCCCAGTGTGTATGGGCGCCATTCTACCCCAAATCCTTTGTAATTTAAATCTTCTACCATCAGTCACCATAGATTCTCTACTATAAAGCCTCTGTTATTCTTTTCATTTTTCTGTGCCTACCATGTGCCACCTGTCAGGTATCTGCATCTTGAAAAATTCCAACAACCCTTCAAGATCCAACTCAAACATGAAAGCTACTCTAGGCTATCTAAGAAGAATACATTGTGGGATATGCTCATACCACTGTATCCATGCCTCCATTACAAAACTCTTGTGGGCCCCTTCCTCATTTGGTTAAGTTAAGAACAGAGAATATTATTCCTCTCTGTTCTCCTGTGTTTAACAGATAAGAAACACTAGCCTCTGATATGCATTTAAAATCTCTAACACTCCTTCCTCTACACATTTTTCTTTGCCCTAGGGAGGGAGAATATTCAATTATGTTTACCAAACTTCACTGACATCCAGAACATTGGGCATGGTCACAGTTGTTGTGGGTAGATCTTTAAAAGGGTTAATGGTAGTGGTTGTAGCACACCTGTTATGGCACTCCTTTCTCTCAAGTGTCTTTCTCCCCTGCCCTAGTTCCTTCCAAGTATATGGCTGAAGGCTAAGTCGTCTGTATGCTAGAGTGATAAAAGGACCCCTGAGCTGCATCAAGCATTTCTCATTCTCATTTCTTGCTCTTTTCTCTCAAACATGGTACATGTGGCTTTTCAGTCTCTCTCGGGTTAATGCAGATAATTGGGTCTGCACATTGCATATAAATATAATAGGTTTAGGGCTTGATTAGTTTCAAGACTATTCAACCTTAATTGACAGTGCAAGAACAAAAAGTCCTCTATGTGGTTTGGCTGAGCTTAAAAAGTTCAGCCACGTGAATTTTGTGGACAAAGCTCCACATAATACTACAGATTTGCTTTGTCCTATTTTTCCTTCATGCCTCTGTTTATGCAGGAACCTCAAGATAGTGAGGGTGTCTGGGTCCAACACAGGATTTAGGTTTTCTGGCCAAACCATATTCTTGCTATCGTATTCATGCTCTTACTCATTGGTATCCCAAACACACTGACTGAGGAGGAAATAAAAAATCAAATTATCCTGCCTTCTGGCTCAAAGCCCTGATGTCATTTTCAACTCATCTTTTTGCCTTCCGTTCAGTCAGCTTCTTAATCAATTCTACCTTATCAATTCCTTTCATATCCCACCCGCCTTGTCTCATCCCCAACTTGAATGTTAGGGGCGTATTTTGGATGCTCACCATCCTGCATATGGATTACTAAAACAATTTCCTAACTGGACATACTCCATCTATTCTCATGGTGTCCCCAAATGTACTTTCTAAAATACAGTTCAAATCTTTTCTTCTTACTTAAAAACTTTAGAGACCTTGCATAATTGATATCAGCATCCTTAGGCTTATGACCAACAGACCAAATCCAGCCTGCAGAAATGTATTTTTTATAGCTTAACAATTAAACAAATGAACAAACCTGAAACCAATATTCAAATATTTACAGGTTGTTTATAAAGAGCCATCTTTCCATTTTATTTGGCAAATTTGAAGATGTGACTATGGTATGCTGAGATTCCCAAATTCTCAGCTGAAGGTAAATTTGGGCTTTTGAAGTGATTGGTGTGCTCCTGAAGCCATTGACTTTCCTTCCCCTCACAATTGATACATATTAACATTCATTGGCAGACTGTCCACCTAAATGGCTGATTCTTATCAGTGGGACTGAAACCTCTCTCTTAAGAATGAAATTCCGATTCTTTAATCTACTGTTTGAGGATTTGACAACTGTGGTTGGCTGAATAATGTCCCCCACATATGTCCATGTCCTAATTACTGGAACCTGTGAATGTATTGCCTTATACAGTAAAAGGGACTTTGTATCTGTGATTAAGTAAAAGATTTTGGGATAGGGGGAATATCCTGTATTCCAGGTGGGCCCAATGAAATCACAAGAGGACTTCTAAGAAGGAGGCACAAAAACAGAGATCAGAAAAGAGACATAACATCAGAAGCAGAGATTGAATTGATGAAACCACAACACAAAGAATACTGGCAGTCACTAGAAGCTGTAAGATCAGGAACAAATTCTTTCCTGGAACGTCAGGTGGAAAACCTGTCTATGCTTTGATTTTTGCCCTGTAAGACTCATTTCGGATTTTGGGCCTCCAGAAATGTAGGAGAGCAAATGTGTGTTGTTTTAAGTCCCTAAGATTGTGCTAACTTGTTACAGCAGTAATAGAAGGCTAATGCTTTTTCCACAAAGAGATGTCTCACTTTTCTTCCAATGACATATCATTTTCCAATTCTTGAACTTTGCTCAATCTGCTTTGATTGCTCCTTTCCCTATTTCCATGAGTCCAAATTCTTCATGACTCTCAAATGCTACCTCTTCTTGAAACTTGTCCTTTCCACTCTGTTAGATTTGCCTTTATATGAGTTGAGCACTCCATTTTTAACTCTTCTACCATTTTATCAAGTGCTTACAAAGTCTTTAGCTCTAGATTTATGCTTTACATTCATTATTTTGAATAATCTCTCAAGGAGAGGACCCTGTATGCATATACATACTCATATGTGAACATCTCAGGCTGTGTGTTCAAGCCCTACTATATCCTTTGAAAGTTCCCTTCTCTTGCCTAGCTTTCATATTTCGGGGGTCTGTGCACCTAATGTGCTGTCCTGATTCAAGAAGATATACTATAAGGAGCTTGCATAGGTCCTGGGAAAAACTTGGAGTTGTGCAGGCAAGAATATTTGGGGTTTGTTATACACAGACTAGTGACTAGAAGTTGGGTATGAACTCTGGGTATACATATCTATCTATTTGGCCCTTCAGTATTCCCACATTTTGAAGAAGGATACAGTCGGAGGAGGGCCAAAGTAGAACCTTTCAAAGTATGTAGGCTGAGGCAGAGTCCTCTGTTTTCTGGGTCTATGGGAAATACTGATTTTAAAAGTCTCATGTGTATGACTTATCTCCTCAATTGCTGGATAAGCTTCATGAAGGTAAGGACTGCGGTATATTATTTTTCTTGTGTCTCTCCATTAGCCTGACAGGGATTAGCATGTGTGATGAATTTAGATCTGATTGAACCAGAATTAGAGGTATGTGTAAAAGTAAGCCTGAATTTACTGCTTGCCTGTTGTATGCTTGTCACTAAGCTGATTGTTCTATATATGTTTCTTTACTTGATCCTCAAGACTTTTGAAAAATATATTGAACCCAGAAGGAAAAGGTATATTCCAGGTATAATAAATAATTCAGTCAAAGTCGCATGACTAGTAAATAGTAGAGTCGGTCTTTGAACTCACGTCTGTCCAACTCCACCTGCCATACTCATTTATGAATGTACTACTTCATATGAGTCTTCTACTGATGGCCCATGATGTGGCAGGTATTGCTCTGATTGCTGGAGATATGATACAGAGAAAATCAAATACTTTTCATGACCTCATGAAGCTTACCCTCTACTGAGACAGTCATACAAACAAGTAATCATATTTCTGTGTAATGTTTGCTAATGGAAGAAGTATGCTGTTCTTCCATGATATTGCCTCGAATTACCAAAGGTAGTCCTTAAAATGGTGTGACAAGCTTCGGGAGAGTGCTCTTCAGAGTAGGTAGGCCCCAGGACCTTTCAAACCTTCTTACATTGGCCCACTTAGCTTCATTTAGAGATCTTCCCAAGTTGTAGAAATGTACTATTAGCATATATTCTGAATAGCCATAACTCTGCATTACGCAATTTACTGCTTGTAGTTCTTAGCATAGAATGGTCTCTGTAAGAATACTTTCAAGGGTTTGATAATGTAATAGAATTTAATTTACTACCTTATTGTGCTATTGAATAAGCTCAAATAGTGTAAGTACGAAAATTATATTCAGCATGATATTTTTGAACTATTTGGGAATAGCGTTAACTACTCTAAACCCAATCTCAGTCAGGCAGGTTGAAAGAGATTTTGTACTGTTTCTAGCTATTTTTCTTTTTTTTTTAAATAAATATATACAGAAGTACAAAAACATCAGGTAAGCGGTTCAAGGTCACACAGAAAATCAAAGTCCAAGGTGGATGAGGAGGTGTACATGAAGGGTTATAAACTCCTAGCTACTGAATGTGGTGTGTATGTGTCTCATACATCATTTCTTACTCTGTCTTTCATTTAAAATTTATACAAAGAAAGAATAAAAGGCTTTCAGGATCTGCATATGGTGTGAGGAGTGAGTTCAGGGTTCCTTTTCATTGAAAGCTCTGAGGGTAAAGTTTACAGATCAGGGCAGCAGCTGTAGCACATACAACTGCCCCTATATGCTTGTGTCTCTGTAATAGAAAGGCTTATTATGTTTTAATTAGGAGCTCCAGTATTTTTTTAAACTGTAGATGTGTCAGGACCTGGGGATTTGGTTTGCACTAAACCATATTGCATTTAATTTTTATGAAAGCTTTTGGGAGACAGAGGGTCAGTTTGTGAAAGGCATTTTGTTACAGTGGAATAACAATAGTTAACATTTACTAAGCATTTACCATTTTTCAGGCATTATACTGACTACTACTTAGATTCATTTAGTCAACCAACCAGCCAATTGATACATATTCCCTGGACTGCTACTATGGTCTAGGGACTGTATAAGGCATTTTGGTTAATCGATTGTGATGAATAAAACTGATCCAGACTCAGTACTTTAAGAAATTATGAATATACAAAACATATGTTTATATAAATAAAGTGAAAAATATTTTGTAATTATCACTACAAGGGAGGAACAGCTAAAGTCTTCCTCCACTCATAGACTTACTCCTCCCCAAGCAAATTACTTTCATCTATCCACTTTCTCAGGACAAAAATACTGTGGTCATTTTTTATTTCTTCTCCCCCCCCCCAGCTTGAATCAAATCCATCACCAAGTGCTGCTTATTCAACCTCCAAAATACTCTTCAAGGTCATCTGTTCTCCTCCCGCTAACTCCCACCCCAGCTTAAGCTTTTTCTCTGTATTTGCTTCAGTAACCTCTCACTTGGTATCCCAAATGCCACTCTTGCTCCTTCTAATTCTTTTTCCACACTCTAGCCAAAGTGATTTTGTTAAAACACTTATCAAATTATGTCTTTCTTCTGCTTAAGAATCTTCAGTTTGCCCTGGCCGGTTGGCTCAGTGGTAAAGCGTCAGCCTGGCGTGCAGAAGTCCCGGGTTTGATTCCCAGCCAGGGCACACAGGAGAAGCGCCCATCTGCTTCTCCACCCCTCCCCCTCTCCTTCCTCTCTGTCTCTCTCTTCCCCTCCCGCAGCCTAGGCTCCATTGGAGCAAAGATGGCCTGGGTGCTGGGGATGGCTCCTTGGCCTCTGCCCCAGGCGCTAGAGTGGCTCTGGTCGCAACAGAGCGACGCCCCAGAGGGGCAGAGCATCGCCCCCTGGTGGGCAGAGCGTCGCCCCCTGGTGGGCGTGCCAGGTGGATCCCAGTCAGGCGCATGCGGGAGTCTGTCTGACTGTCTCTCCCCGTTTCCAGCTTCAGAAAAAAAAAAAAAAAAAAAAAAAGAATCTTCAGTGACATCCCATTGCACCCATAAAGCCCCCTATAAGTCCCAGGACTACCTGTCAGTTTTAATCATTATTCCCAGCCCCACCCACCAATTTTGTTTTGTTTTGTTTTGTTTTTTCCCCCATGGATCTCATTGCCTTTAAAGGGCTATTATGCTTTTACCACCAGTAGCTATGTTGATGGCTGGCTGCTGCATGTCCTTTACATATCGGTTAGGAGTGTACTTGCTTCAGGGAGAAATCCTTGGCTCTAAGTTAGAAGTGGATCTTTATGAGGTAACAAAACTTAAATCAGACAAAATAAACTTTAAAACAATGGCTTTAACAAGAGACAAAGAGGACATTTCATAATAATAGAGAAATCAACCCACAAGAGGAGATGACTCTTGCAAATAATTATGCATCTAAAGTAGGAGCACCTAAATATATAAAGTAAATATTGACACACACAAAGAAAAAGATTGGCAGTAATACACTAATAGTAGGGAACTTTAATACCCCATTAACATCAATGGATAGATCATCCAGACAGAAAATCAACAAGAAAACAATAGCGTTAATTGACACATTGGACCACATAAATTTAATTAATATTTTTAGAGCATTTCACTCTAAAGCAGCAGAGTATATAGTCTTCCCAAGCACACATTAAACATTTCCAATATAGAGCACATGTAAGGACACAAAACATGTCTCAATAAATTTAAGAAGATTGAGATCCCACCAAGCATCTTCTCCAAACACAGTGATATAAAATAAGAAATCAATTACACGGAAAAAAAAAAACCCTGAAAAACACTAAAACATGGAGGCTAAAGAACATGTTACTAAACAATGAACGGATCAAGGAAGAAATCAAAAGATACCCTGAGATAAACTGAAATGAAAACACAACAATCCAAAACCTATGAGATACAGCAAAAGTACAATAGTTCTAATAGGGAAATTCACAGCAATATAAGCCTACCTCTACAAGCAAGAAAAATATCAAATAAACAAGCTAATCTTCTACCCAAAGGAAATAGAGAAAGAACAACAAACAATGCCCAAATTGAGTAGAAGAAAGAAAATAATAAATTTCAGAGTGCAAATAAACAAAATAGAGTCTAAAAATATACAAAAGATTTATAAAACCAAGAACTGGTTCCTTGAAAAGATATACAAAACTAGTAAACTCTTAACCAGATTCATCAAGAAAATAAAAAGAGGAGAAATAAAAACTGGCATCACAGAAATACAAAAGATTATAAAACGTACTACAAACAATCATATGCTAATAAATTAGACAATTTGGAAGAAATGGATAAAATCCTAGACACACATAATCTTCCAATACTAAGTCAAGAAAAAAGAGAATATTCAAACAGACCCATAACTGCTAACGCAATCAAACCAGTAATCAAAAAGCTTCTAAAAAACAAAAGTCCTGAACTGGATGGCTTTACAGGTGAATGTAAATAAACATCCAAAGAAGAACTAACACCTATTGTTCTTAAACTATTAAAAAACAAAAATTCAGCCTGACCAGGCAGTGGCACAGTGGATAGAGCATCAAACTGAGATGTGAAGAACCCAGGTTTAAAACCCCAAGGTTGCCAGCTTGAGCACAGGCTCATCTGGTTTGAGCAAGGCTCACTAGCTTGAGCTCAAGGTTGCTGGCTTGAGCAAAGTGTGACTTGGTCTGCTGTAGCCACCCCCTGCCCCGGGTCAAGGCACATATTAAAAAGCAATCAATGAACAACTAAAGTGCCGCAGCAAAGAACTGATGCTTCTCATCGCTCTCCCTGTCTGTCTGTTCCTATCTGTCCTTCTTTCTGTCTATCTGTCTCTGTCACACATGCAAAAAAAAAATCAAAGAGCTCATTTTTTGAGACCAGCATTACCCCAATTCCAAAACTAGAGAAGACATTTAAAAAAGAAACTCATGATGGGCCATGCCTGGTGGTGCAGTGTATAGAATGTCAGCCAGGTGTATGGATGTTCTGGTTTGGATTTTGGTTCGATTCCCAGTCAGGGCACACAGGAGAAGTGGCCAACTGCTTCTACTCTCCAACCCTTCTCTCCTTTCCCCCCTCCTGCAGCCAGTGCCTCGATTGGTTTGAGTGTGGCCCTGGGCACTAAAGATAGCTCTGTTAGTCCAAGTATGTCAGCCTCAGACACTAAAAATAGCTTTGTACTCAAGCATCGGCCCCAGGTGGGGTTTCTGGTTGGGTCTTATTGTGGGCACATGCAAGAGTTTGTCTCACTATCTCCCCTCCTCTTACTTAAAAAGAAAAAGAAAACAAAAAAGAAAACGATGATAAACATAGATGCAAATTCTTAAAGTATTAGTAAACTGAATTCAACAATGCATAAAAAGATCATATGCCATGATCAACTGAGATTTATTCTTGGGATGATAGGATGATTCAATATTCACAAATCAATTAACCTGATATACCACATAAACAAATGAAGGTTAAACATCATGTAACCATATCAATTATATAAAAATCATATGATCAAATACAGGAAAAGCATTTGAAAAAGTTCAGCATTCATTTATGATAAAAACTCTCACCACAGTGGGGACAGAGGAAACATACCTCAACATGAGTAAGATCATATATGACAAACTCACAGCTAACATTATACTTGATGGTGAAAAGATAAAAGGGTTTTCCTTAAGATCAGGAAAGGATGTTCACTTTCACCACTTTTATTCAACACAGTATTGGAAGTCTTAGCCATAGCAATCAGACAAGTAAAATAAACAAAAGGTATCCAAATTGGAAATAAAGAAGTAAACTGTCATAAATTACAGATCACATGAAAATATATACAGAGAACCCTAAACATTCCACCAAAAAAATTTAAAATTGATAAATGAACTTAATAAAGTACCAGAATACAACATTAATATTCATAAATTAGTAGCATTTATATAAATCAAAAATGAATGATCAGAAAAAGAAATTAAGAAAACAATCCTACTTATAACTGCACCAAATTTTAGGAATAAATTTAATTGAGGAGGTAAAATATATACTCAAAAAATTATAAGGTACTGAAGAAAGAAACTGAAGAAGATACAAATAATTGGAAATATGTATATACCATGCTGATACATAGGAAGAATCAGTAATATTATAATGTCCATACTACCCAAAGCAATTTATAGATTTAATGCAATTCTTACAAAAACAGCAAGAAAACACTTTTCATAGAACTAAATAATCCTTAAATTTGTATGTAACCACACAAGACACTGAATAGTCATGGTAATTTTGAAAAAAAGAATGTAGTTAGAGGTAGCATGCTACCTGATGCCAAACTATACTATAAGGTTGTAGCAATCAAAACAGCATAGTACTGGCATAAAAAGAGATACATAGATACATGAAAAGGAATAGAGAGTAAAAAAATACACTCACACCAATATGGTCAATTAACCTATGACTAAGGAAGCAAGCATATACAGTACAGTAAAGATAGTTTCTTCAATAAATGATATTGGTAAAAATAGACAGATACATGCAAAAATTGAAACTAGTCACTTGCTTACACCATATACAAGAATAAACTCAAAATGGATTAAAGATTTAAATGTAAGACCCAAAACCATAAAATTCCTAGAAGAAAACAATAAATTCATTGCTCATACTAATATATATATATATATGATATTTCTCCTCAGGCAAGAGAAACAAAAGAAAAAATAAATAAAAGGAATTACATCAAACTAAGAAGTTTTTGCATATCAAAGGAAACCATAAAACAAAAAAATAACCTGCCAAATAGGAGAATATATCCACTGCTGATCTGGTGATACATCCAATAAGGAGCTAATATCCAAAATATATAAAGAACTCATACAACTTAAAACTAAACACCAAACAATCCAATTAAAAAATGGGCAGAGGACCTGAGTAGATATTTCTCCAAAAAGGATATACACATGGCCAGTACACATATGAAAAGATGTCCAAGGTCATTAATCAGCAGATAAATGTAAATTAAAATCACATTGAGATATCACCTTACACCTGTCAGAATGGCTCTCATCAAAAAAATCAGCAAACAAGTGTTGGAGAGGATGTGGTGAAAAGAGAACACTCATGCACAGTTGGTAAAATTGCAGATTGGTGCAGCCACTGTGAAAAACAGTAAGGAAGTTCCTCAAATAATTAAAAACAGAATTATCATATGACCCAGCAATTACACTTTTGGTTATTTATAAAAAAAAAAAAAATGAAACCAGTAATAAAAAAAATGCACCCCTATGTTCATTGCAATATTATTTACAAAGCCAAGATATGAAAGTAACCTAAGTATCTATCAATAGATGACTGGATAAGGAAGATGTGGTCCATAAAGTGAAATATTACTCAAAGAAAATCTTTCCATTTGTGCCAGCATGGATGGACCTAGAGGGTACTATGCTAGGTGAAATAAGTCAGTAGACAAATACCACATGATTTCACTTATATGTGGAATCTAAAAAACAAAATAAAAAAACAAAACAGAAATAAGTCTCACAGATACAGAGAACAAACTGATGGCTGCCAGATGAAGGGGGAGTTGAGGGACTGTGTGAAAAAAGTGAAGGAATTAAGAAGTATAAACTGGGGCCTAACCTGTGGTGGCGCAGTGGATAAAGCGCCGACCTGGAAATGCTGAGGTCACCGGTTCGAAACCCTGGGCGTGCCTGGTCAAGGCACATATGGGAGTTAATGCTTCTAGCTCCTCCCCCTTCTCTCTCTCTGTCTCTCTCTCCCTCTCTGTCTCTATCTCTCCCTCTCTCTCTCCTCTCTAAAAATGAATAAATAAAGTTAAATTAAATATTAAAAAAAAGAAGTATAAACTGGTAGTTACAAAATAGTCACAGAGCTAGAAAGTCAAGCATAGGGAATATAGTCAGTAATATTGTAATAACTATGCGTGGTACCAGGTGGTTACTAGGCCAATTTGGGAGGCGGGGGAATATCACTTTGTAAGTTATATAAATTTCTAACCACTATGCTGTATACCTGAAACTAATATTGATTATCAACTTTAATTTTTAAAAAATTAAAACATGGATTTTTATTATTCCTCTTCCTAGCCTCTCTTTCACAGCAGGTTGCCATATATTTTATTGTATGTTATATATTTAATGTCTATGTAGTATACCAGAACATCAACTTTACATATAATAGCTTCAGTGCCTAGGACAGAGCTTCAGTAGTACTTGGCATCCCACAAATATTTGTTGCAGGAATGAAATAAATTATATATATATATATATATATATATATATATATATATATAGAGAGAGAGAGAGAGAGAGAGAGAGAGAGAGAGAAAATGAAACCTCTATACATTTAGAAGGAAGAAAGACTGCTTGTGATTAAGAGACTAGATGAAGAATTCAGAAGGAAATGAAATTTTAGGTTTGATCTTAAAGGATCTAGTCAGACTAGAAATGGGGTGGTCAGGAGATGATTGGCAAGGTTTATCCAAACAAAACATGTAGATGTGTCTGTTTCAGTCTTGGCCTTATCACTCATCCTTGGTCCTGATCGAGTCACATGACTCCTCTCTGATCTTATTTCCTATGAAGTATTAATACAGATTTGGGTTTTTTGTTTTTTACAGAGACAGAGAGAGAGAGTCAGAGGGATAGATAGGAACACACAGACAGGAACAGAGAGAGATGAGAAGCATCAATCATTAGTTGTCGTTGTGACACCTTAGTTGTTCATTGATCGCTTTCTCATATGTGCCTTGACCATGGGGCTACAGCAGACTGAGTAACCCCTTGCTCTAGCCAGTGACCTTGGGTCCAAGCGGTGAGCTTTGCTCAGACCAGATGAGCCCGCACTCAAGCTAGCGACATCTGGGTCTTGAAACTGGGTCCTCTGCATCCCAGTCTAATGCTCCATCCACTGCGCCACTGCCTGGTCAGGCAATACAGATTTGTTTTTTATGGACATTTATGAGAGTCTAATGAGATGCAGATGATAAAAATCTTTTAAAGATCACCAAATTATAATAGGGCTTGAGAAGTTTTTTAATATCTGTATCTTAAAATTTAGATTTGTGTGCACATTTAATTGGCAAATTTGTCCTATGACAGATGTTCTTCAAATTTCATAGGTTCCCGAGTTTCATTGTTTTTCCTGCCCACCTCTGGGGAGCTATTTATCGGCGAATGCCATGGAAATATGTGGCTTGCCTTCGGTGAGTTCTGTATTTCCTTCTGCATTGTGGGGTTTTCGGTTAGCCTCTTTGCACCTGGTTCTAGTCATATTTTCCTTGTTTAAAGGTTATGTTTTGCAAAACCAAAATAACCAGGCACACGTGGAGATGATTGTGAGTCTTGACCTAACCACTAAAAGTTGGTGGGCTTGTTAAGCTGAGGAACCAGCAATAAAGGGACATTAGGGAGGAAATTCTAGCTTTTCATTGGTCTCTGGACATCTGTGTTGGGGCAGTAGATGTGTGCAGTGGGTTTGGAGG
The DNA here is from genome assembly GCF_036850765.1 of Saccopteryx bilineata. Lineage (NCBI taxonomy): Eukaryota > Metazoa > Chordata > Mammalia > Chiroptera > Emballonuridae > Saccopteryx > Saccopteryx bilineata. The sequence continues at coordinate 341,006,166 of NC_089490.1, read as the reverse complement.
CGTAAGGAAGCAAGCTAACATTTACTTACACAGATGAGATACTGAGAACTCCCACAGCCCTATGGGCTATGCATTTAATAGCTCCATTATTTCTAGCTTATTCCAACTACTTCTAAAAACTACCATATGGTTAGCATCTCTTCTGGGGCCAGACAGTTTACATGATCTTCACTAGCATTATCTTATTTAATCCTCACAGGAACTCTGTGATAAGACTGTTATTTAATAAATATGGAGGATTTAGTGTTTATCAGAAAATCAGAAACACCTGGAGGGCTTGTGAAGCTACAGATTACTGGACTCTACACCCAGAAGCTTCTGGGTCTGGGGCGGGGGGCAGTATTTCCATTTTTAACAAGTATGGTAGATCTGGAGTGAGGCTTATGCATGTGCACTTCTGACAAGTTCTCAGGTGATGATAAGGCTGATGGGTCAGGGACCACACTTCAAGAAACACTGTTTCAGAGGATCAGTGACTAGCGTCCATTGCTAATGCTCAGCCAAACTCAAAAGTCAAATCCAGACTCATCTGAATACAAAACTCATATTCTTTACTGCAATACTGAACTTGATTTTTTCAGCAAAGGCTAGAGTGTGACTTCCATCAGAGCAAAGCAGGCAGGGAGGGACGGAGAGAGAGAGAAAGAATTTAAAAAGGAATGAAAAAAGAAACAGAAGAGGAAATAAGGTGAGTGAGTAAAAAAAAAAGACCAGCATGAGAAGTTTGAGACCGATCTGATGTACTGGACTGTCCCCACTTTGTCATCCAAAAGCCATTGAGCTCGGCCCTGGCCAGTTGGCTCAGCGGTAGAGCGTCGGCCTGGCATGCGGGGGACCCGGGTTCGATTTCCGGCCAGGGCACATAGGAGAAGTGCCCATTTACTTCTCCACCCCCCCTCCTTCCTCTCTGTCTCTCTCTTCCCCTCCCGCAGCCAAGGCTCCATTGGAGCAAAGATGGCCCGGGCGCTGGGGATGGCTCCTTTGCCTCTGCCCCAGGAGCTAGAGTGGCTCTGGTTGTGGCAGAGCGACGCCCCGGAGGGGCAGAGCATCGTCCCCTGGTGGGCAGAGCGTCGCCCCTGGTGGGCGTGCCAGGTGGATCCCAGTCGGGCGCATGCGGGAGTCTGTCTGACTGTCTCTCCCTGTTTCCAGCTTCTAAAAAATAAAAAATAAAAAAATAATAAAAATAATAAAAATAAAAAAAACAAAAGCCATTGAGCTCATGATTAGGCCATTCAATATACATTTTTTTCTTTAATTTCTAAATTTGGTGTAAAAAACTAACTTTAACAAGGTGAAATTTATCAATAAGAGTACATAGGTTTCAGGTAAGCATTTCTATAGCATTTGAACTGTTGATTATATTTTATATCCATCACCCAAAGTAAAATCATTTTCCATCACCTTGTATTTGTCACTCTTTACACCCTCCCCCCACCTATCCCCCTCCTCCACATCCACTTCTCCCTGTTAACCACTTCACTTTTATCTATGACCATGAGTCTCAGTTTTATATCTCACTTATGTGTGAAATTATACACTTTTTAGCTTTTTGTGATTTACTGATTTCACTCAGTACAATGTTTTCAAGGTCTACTCATGTTCTTGTACATGGCACTATGTTATCATTTCTTATGGTTGAGTAGTATTCCATTGTATATATGTACCACTTCTTCTCTATCCAATCCTCTATTGAAGGGCATTTTGGCTGTTTTCATGCCTAGCCACCATAAACAATGCTGTGATGAATATGGGGGTGCATGTGTCTTTACGTACCCATGTTTTCAAGTTTTGGGGATTGCTGAGTCAAATGGTAGTTCAATTCTTAGTTTTTTGAGGAACCACCATACTTTCTTCCATAATGGTTGTACTAATTTATATTCCCACCAACAGTGAATGAGGGTTTCTTTTTCTCCACAGCCTCTCCAGCACTTGTTATTACCTGTCTTGTTGATAATAGCTAATCTAACTGGTGTGAGGTGGTATCTCATTGTAGTTTAGATTTGCATTTCTCTAATAACTAATGAAGATGAGCATCTTTTCATATATCTTTTGGCCATTTGTATTTCTTCCTGGGAGAAGTGTCTGTTCATGTTCTCTTTCCATTTTTTTTATTGGATTGTTTATTTGTTTGTTGCTGAGTTTTGTGAGTTCTTTGTAGATTTTGGATATTAGCTCCTTATCTGAGCTGTTGTTTGAAAATATCTCCCATTTAGTTGGCTGTCATTTTGTTTTGTTGTCAGTTTCTTTGCTGTGCAAAAGATTCTTAGTTTGATGTAGTCCCATTCATTTGTATTTGCCTTTAATTCCCTTGCCTTTGTGGTCAAATTCTTAAAATGTTCTCTACGGCCAAGGTCCATGAGTTTAGTACCTATGTTTTCTTCTATGTAATTCATTGTTTCAGCTCTTATATTTAGGTTTTTGATCAATTTTTAATTAACTTTTTTATTATTATTATTAATTTTAATGGGGTTACATTGATAAATCAGGGTACATATATTCAGAGAAAACATCTCCAGGTTATTTTGACTTTTGATTATGTTGCATACCCATCACCCAAAGTCAAATTGTCTTTCATCACCTTCTATCTGGTTTTCTTTGTGCCCCTCCCCCACAACCTCCAGAAACCACCACACTCTTGTCCATGTCTCTGAGTCTCATTTTTATGTCCCATCTATGTATGGAATCATAAAGTCTTAGTTTTCTCTGATTTACTTATTTCACTCAGTATAATGTTATCAAGGTCCATCCATGTTGTTGTAAATGATCCGATGTCATCATTTCTTTTGGCTGAGTAGTATTCCATAGTATATATGTACCAAAGCTTTTTAATCCACTCATCCTTGGGCTGGAAACACTTGGGCTGTTTCCAGATCTTTGCTATTATAAACAACGCTGCCATAAACATGGAGGTTCATTTCAACTTTTGGAACAGTGCGATGGTGTACTTGGGATATATTCCTAAAAGTGGGATAGCTGGGTCAAAAGGCAGTTCGATTTTCAATTTTTTGAGGAATCTCCATACTGTTTTCCACAGTGGCTGCACCAGTCTGCATTCCCACCAGCAGTGCAGGAGGGTTCCCTTTTCTCTACATCCTCGCCAGCACTTATTCTGTGTTGTTTTGTTGATGAGCGCCATTCTGACTGGTGTGAGGTGATATCTCATTGTGATTTTAATTTGCATTTCTCTAATGATTAGTGATGTTCAGCATTTTTTCATATGCCTATTGGACATCTGTATGTCTTCTTTGGAGAAGTGTCTATTCATTTCTTTTGCCCATTTTTTGATTGGATTGTTTGTCTTCCTGGTGTTGAGTTTTACAAGTTCTTTATAAATTTTGGTTATTAACCCCTTATAAGACGTATTGTTGAATATGTTCTCCCATTGCGTAGCTTGTCTTTTTATCCTGTTCTTATTGTCTTTAGCTGTGAAAAAGCTTTTTAGTTTGATATAGTCCCATTTGTTTATCCTGTCTTTTATTTCACTTGCCCATGGAGATAAATTGGCAAATATATTGCTGCGAGAGATGTTGGAGAACTTACTGCCTATGTTTTCTTCTAAGATGCTTATGGTTTCATGGCTTACATTTAAGTCTTTTATCCATTTTGAGTTTATTTTAGTGAATGGTGTAAGTTGGTGGTCTAGTTTCATTTTTTTGCTGGTAGATGTCCAATTTTCCCAACACCATTTGTTAAAGAGGCTGTCTTTACTCCATTGTATGCTCTTACCTCCTTTGTCAAATATCAGTTGTCCATAAAGCTGTGGGCTTATTTCTGGGTTCCCTGTTCTGTTTCATTGATCTATATGCCTGTTCTTATGCCAGTACCAGGCTGTTTTGAGTACAATGGCCTTGTAGTATAACTTGAGATTAGGAAGTGTGGTACCTCCCACTTTATTCTTCCTTTTCAAGATTGCTGAGGCTATTCGTGTTCTATTTTGGTTCCATATAAATTTTTGGAATATGTGTTCTATATCTTTGAAGTATGTCATTGGTATTTTAATGGGTATTGCATTGAATTTATAAATTGCTTTGAGTAATATAAACATTTTATTGAAGTTTATTCTTCCTAACCATGAGCACAGTATATGCTTCCACTTGTTTGTATCTTAATTGATTTCTTTTATAAATGTTCTATAATTTTCCAAGTACAAGTCTTTAATCTCCTTAGTTAAATTTACTCCTAGGTACTTTATTTTTTTGGTTGCAATAGTGAAGGGGATTGATTCCTTAATTTCTCTTTCTGACAGTTCATTGTTGGTGTATAAAAATGCTTCTGATTTCTGAGTATTAATTTTATATCCTGCCACCTTGCTGAATTCATTTATCAGGTCCAGTAGTTTTTTGACTGAGACTTTAGGGTTTTCTATATACATTATTATATCATCTGCAAATAATGATAGTTTTACCTCTTCTTCTCCAATTTGGATGCCTTTTATTTCTTCTTGTTGTCTGATTGCTGTGGCTTGAACTTCCAGGACTATGTTGAATAATAGTGGTGAAAGGGGCACCCCTGCTTTGTTCCTGACCTTATGGGGAGTACTTTTAATTTTTGCCCATTGAGTATGATGTTGGCTCTGCCTTTGTCAGAGATTGCCTTTATCTTGTTGAGGTATGTTTCCTGTATTCCCACTTTGCTGAGAGTTTTGATCATGAATGGGTGCTGGATTTTATCAAATGCTTTTTCTGCATCTATTGATATTATTACCATGTAGTCTTTATCCTTCCTTTTTTTTATGTGATGAATCACATTGATTGATTTGCAAATATTGTACTAGCCTTGCCTCCTAAGAATAAATCCTACTTAACCATGGTGTATGATTTTTTTCATATATTACTGAATTCGGTTTACTAATATTTTGTTGAGAATTTTAGCATGTATATTCATCAGGGATATTGGCTTATAATTTTCTTTCTTTGAGTTGTCTTTGCCTGGTTTTGGAATCAGAATTATGCTCGCCTCATAAAAAGAGCTTGGAAATCTTCCTTCCTCTTGACTTTTTTGAAATAGCTTGAGAAGGATAGGAGTTAGTTCTTCTTTGAATATTTGGTAGAATTCATTTGTGAAGCCATCAGGCCCAGGACTTCTCTATGTTGGCACTTTTTTGATAACTGTTTCGATCTCATTTGTTGTAATTGGTCTGTTTAGGTATTCTCATTCTTCCAGATTGATTTTTATAATATTGTATGTATCAAGGAATTTTTCCATTTCATCGAGGTTGTCTAGTTTTTGGCATACAGTTCTTCATAGTATTTTCTTACAATATTTTGTATTTCTGTTGTATCAGTTGTTTTTTCTCCACTCTCATTTCTAATTTTATTTATTTGAGTCCTCTCTCTTTTTTTCTTGGTGAGTCTAGTTAAAGGTTCATCGATCTTGTTTACCTTTTCAAAGAACCAGATCCTGGTTTCATTGATTCTCCGTATTGTTTCTTTAGCATCTATGTCATTTATTTCTGCTCTGATCTTTATTATTTCCTTCCCTTCTACTACCCCTGGGCTTTACTTGCTGTTCTTTTTCTAGTTCTTTTAGATGCAGGATTAAGTTATTTATTTGAGCTTTTTCTAGCTTCTTAAGGTATGCCTGTAATGCTATGAACTTCCCTGTCAGGACTGCTTTTGCTGTGTCTCATAAATTTTGAGTTGATATATGCTCATTATCATTCATTTCTAGGAATTTTTTATTTCTTCTTTGATCACATTGTTAACCCATTTATTATTTAATAACATGCTGTTTATTATAGTTTCCAAGTGTTGGAGTATTTTTCAGTTTTTCTGTTGTGGTTGATTTCTAGTTTCATGCCATTGTGATCAAAGAAAATGCTTGATATGATTTCAATCTTCTTAAATTTGTTGAGACCGCTTTTGTGCCCTAACATGTAATCTATCGTAGGGAATGTACTATGAGCACTTAAAAAGAATATATATTCTGCTGCTTTAGGGTGAAAGGTTCTGAAGATATCTATTAAATCCAGTTGATCTAGTATGTCCTTTAAGTCTGCTATTTCTTTGTTTACTTTATTTCTTGAGGATCTATATAGTGATGTTAGTGGGGTATTGAAATCCCCTATTATTATAGTATTGCTATTGATCTCACCATTTATATCCATCAAAGTCTGCTTTATATTTTAGGTGCTCCTATTTTAAGTGCATAGATATTTATAATGGCTATATCTTCCTGTTGTATTGCTCCCTTTATCATTATGTAGTGTCCTATATCTCTTACTATATGGCCTTTGTTTTAAAGTCCATTTTTTTCTGATATAAGTGTTGCTACCCCAGCTTTTTTTTCCATTTCCATTTACATAAAATATTTTTTTCCAACCTTTTACCTTTAGTCTATGTGCATCTTTTGTTTTGCCGTGTGTCTCTTGTAGACAGCATATGTAAGGGTCTTGTTTTCTTATCCATGTAGATACCCTATGTCTTTTGATCGGTCTTTTAAACCATTTCCATTTCCCTGGCCAGTTGGCTCAGTGGTAGAGCGTCAGCCTGGCGTGCAGAAGTCCAGGTTCGATTCCCAGCCAGGGCACACAGGAGAGGCACCCATCTGCTTCTCCACCCCTCCCCTTCTCCTTCCTCTCTGTCTCTCTCTTCCCCTCCTGCAGCTGAGGCTCCATTGGAGCAAAGATGGCCCAGGTGCTGGGGATGGCTCTCTGGCCTCTGCCTCAGGTGCCAGGATGGCTCTGGATGCAACAGAGCGACATCCCAGAGGGGCGGAGCATCGCCCCCTGGTGGGCATGCCAGGTGGATCCCGGTTGGGTGCATGTGGGAGTCTGTCTGACTGCCTTCCTGTTTCCAGCTTTGGAAATATGAAAAAAAAAAAATAAATAAATAAACCATTTCCATTTAAGGTTATTATTGATATGTAGATGTTTATTGCCATTTTATTCTTTAAAGCTGTATTCCTCTTTTGTTATATTCTTTTTCCCATTTGATCTGTTTACAAAAGTCCCCTTAGCATTTCTTGTAGCATTGGTTTGGTTGTATTGAATTCCTTGAATTTTTTTTTTGTCTGGGAAGCTTTTTATTTCTCCTTCGATTTTAAATAATAGCCTTGCTGGATAAAGTAGTCTTGGTTGTAGGTTCTTGTTCTGCATTACTTTGAATATTTCTTGCCATTCCCTTCTGGCCTCACATGTTTCTGTTGAGAAGTTGGATGTCATCCTTATGGGGGCTCCTTTGTAGGTAAGAGCCCTTTTTTCTCTAGCAGCTTTTAATATTTTCTCTTTATCACTTAGCTTTGGTATTTTAACTATGATGTGTCTTGGTGTAGATTTCTTTAGGTTTCTCTTTAATGGAGTTCTCTGTGCTTCTTGAACATGTGAGACTTTTTCCTGCCTCAATTTAGGGAAGTTTTCAGCTATGATTTGATTGAACAAAGTTTCAATGCCTTGTTTTTTCTCTTCTTCTTTAGAAACTCCTATGACGCAGATGTTATTTGTCTTCATGTTATCACAGAGCTCTCTTAGAGTTTCCTCAGACTTTTTGAATCTCTTTTCTTTTTTCTGCTCTGCTTTTGTGCCTTCATTTATCTTGTCCTCTAACTCACTGATTTGATCTTCAGCTTCATCCATCTTGTTTTTAATTTCTTCCATTGTGGTCTTCAGTTCTGATATTGTATTTGTGATTTCTGACTGATTCTTTTTTATTATTTCAACTTTTTTATTTGCTATCTTTTAATTTAGGTGTTTGTAATGTAATGACCATCTATTGTTGTTCTAAGCTCTTTGAACATTTTTTTTTTTGTATTTTTCTGAAGTTGGAAACGGGGAGGCAGTCAGACAGACTCCTGCATGCGCCCGACCGGGATCCACCCGGCTTGCCCACCAGGGGGCGATGCTCTGCCCATCTGGGGCATTGCTCTGTTGCAACCAGAACCATTCTAGCACCTGAGGCAGAGGCCATAGAGCCATCCCCAGTGCCCGGGCCAACTTTGCTCCAGTGGAGCCTTGGCTGTGGGAGGGGAAGAGAGAGACAGAGAGGAAGGAGAAGGGGAGGGTTGGAGAAGCAGATGGGTGCTTCTCCTGTGTGCCCTGGCCGGGAATCAAACCCAGCACTCCCGCACACCAGGTCAACGCTCTACCACTGAGCCAACCGGCCAGGACCTGAACATCTTAACAATCATTATTTTAAACTCTGTATCTGGTAATTTGGTTATATCTGACTCAATCAGATCTTTCTTTGGGGATTTCTCTTGATTCATTTGGGTTGCATTTTTCTGCCTGCCCTGTTTGTCTGTGTATAAGAATGGTTTGGCCACTGGAGTCCAATGGGTGTTGCCTCTGTGTTCTCTAGGTTTGGTCTGTCTGCAGGCCCGCCACTCCCTCTGCCGCTGCTGCCTAGGGTGTTGTGGTATGGGCATTGCCGGGGCCAGCCTGCTGCAGCTGTCAATGTGGTTTCTGCCTCTCCTCCATGGGAGAGGCTGTGTTCACATGCCTGGCTCTACAAGCCTCAGCTGATCTGGACCTTCACCCCGACCCCATGGGTGGGGTTGCATGCCATACACAGGCCACAAGTCTTGGCACTAATGGCAGGGGTGAGCACCTTTGCTCAGCTGAGGGTCTCTATCTGTTCCTGGGCTTTTGACCCACCCTAGCAGGCAGAGCTGGCTCATGCATAGGGCTGCAAGCCTTGGCTCCACAGGTCAGTCAAGGTTGTGCGCCATGGGCCCTTGCTCAGCAGCAGGTCTCTGCCCATTTCTAGGCTCCCGCCTTTACCCCTCTGCCCCGGCTGGGCTAGCCTGAGCTCACGCTGGGCCTCAGGTGTGGCTGGCCTGGCTTCCACCGCTGCTGACAGAACCGTGCTTCTGTGTCCCACCACCTCCTCCCCTCCAGCAAGCTCTCAGCAGTGTGGGTGGAGGCACTGCTGGTCAGACCCTAACACTCCATACTGTAATCCCAAAAGCTCCCTCCTTCTAAGTGAGTCTGCTCTGAGTGCCGTGGGAGAGCTTGTTTGGCTGGTGTCCTGCTTCCCTTTGCTGGTTCTAGTGTAAATTTTCTCTCAGATTTGGGAGTGACTCAGCCCAGGGATTAGGATGGCTGTCCCTCAAAGTGTTTCTCCCTGCACCTCCTAGATTCCACTCTCTTCCTGCTACTCTGGTCCTCTCCTCTCTTCCCATCTCCCCAGAGCCCCAGGTGGTTGGTTGTGAAAGAGGTTTTCTGCACGGCCCCTTTAAGAAAAATCCTGGGTCTGAGAAATCTGTCTCTTTCTCACAAACAGTATCCTGACTTGTTTTGTAACTAAATACTGTCCATACGCCTCTTCTAGGCTCGGGAGTAGCAGGCTGAGGCTTTGTTCCTGGGGCTGAGGCCCCTCCCCTCTCTGCTCAACTCTCTTCCCACCACACGAGTCTGTCCGGGCTGCCGTTCGCTCCCAGTAGCACTCTCCGTGATTCTGCTTTTCCTACCAGTCTTAATGTGACTTCTTCAGTGTTCCTTGGTTGAAGATACCTCTTAGTTTAGTTCAAAGTTGGTTTTTCCAGATGATAATTCTTAAAATTAAGTTGTAATCCACTTTGGTTCTGGGAGTTGGAAGTTGGTACGTCCGCCAACTCCACTGCCATCTTGCTGCCCCTCGAATTAACTTTTGTGCAAGAAGACAAACTGTAGTCAAGTTCCATTCTTTTGCATGTGGCTTTCCAATTTTTCCTGCACCATTTATTGAAGAAGCTTTCTTTTCTCCACTGTGTATTTTTGGCTCCTTTATCAATGATGATCTGACCATATATATGTGGTTTTATTTCTGGGTTCTCTATTCTTTTCTGTGGGTCTGTGTCTATTTTTCTGCCAGTATCATGCTGTTTTGATTATCATGGCTCTGTAGTATAGTTTCATGTCAGGTATTGCAATGTCTCCAGCTTCTTTTTTTTTTTTTTTCCTTAGGATTACTTTGGTTATTCAAGGTTTTTTATGGTTCCATATAAACCTGATGATTTTTTGTTCCATTTCTTTGAAGAATGACATTGGAATTTTGATGGGAATTGCTTTAAACTTGTAATTTCTTTGTGTAATATGACCACTTTAACTATATTTATTCTTCCTATCCATAAACAAGAAATATTTTTTCATTTTATTGTGTCTTTTTCAATATTCTTTAATAATGCTTTATAGTTTTCAATATATAAGTCCTTTACATTCTTTGTTATGTTTATTACTAGGTATATTTTTGTTGTTGTTGCAACTATAAAGGGAATTTTTTTTTTAGTTCTTTTTCTGAGGTTTGTTTGTTGGCATATAAGAAAGCAATAGACTTCTGTATATTAATTTTGTATCTGGTGAACTTACTGTATTGGTTTATTGTTTCTGATAGCCTTTCTGTGAAGTCTTTGTGGGGTTTTCTATATACAGGATTATACCATCTGTAAAAAGTGAAACCTTTACTTCTTTTTCTCAATATGAATGCCTTTTTTTTTTTCTCTTGTCTGATTCCCCTAGCTAGAACTTCCAGCACTGTGTTGAATAGGAGTGTAGAGAGTGGGCAACCTTGCCTTGTTCTTGTTTTTAGAGGAAAAGTTTTCAGCTTTTTACCATTTAGTATGATGTTAGCTGATAGTTTGTCATAAATGGTCTTTATTATATTGAGATATTTTTCTTCTATACACATTTTGTTGAGTGTTTTAAAAATAAAAGGATGTTGTATTTTATCAAATGCCTATTGGTAGGATCATATGGTTTTTGTTCTCTGTTTTGTTGATATCGTGTGTTATGTTTATTCTTTACATATGTTGAACCATTCTTGTGTTTCTGGGATGAATTCCAGTTGATCATAGTGAATTATTTTTTTGATATGTTGTTGTATTTGATTTGCTAGAATTTTGTTTAGGATTTTTGTATCTGTATTCATTAGAGGTATTGGTCTATAGTTTTCTTTTTGTTGTTGTTGTCCTTACCAGGTTTTGGTACGAGGGTTAAGTTGGCCTCATAAAATATATTTGGAGTTATTGCTTCTTCTTCAAATTTTGGAAAACTTTGAGAAGGATAGAAACCAAATCTACTTTAAATGTTTGATAGAATTCACTAGTATAACCATCTGACCCTGGATTTTTATTTTTGGGGAGCTTTATGATAGTTGCTTCTATTTCCTCCCTGTTTATCGGTCTATTTAAGCTTTCTACTTCTTCGTGATTCAGTCGAGAAAGATTGTATTGTTCTAGGAGTTTATCCATTTCTTCTAGATTGTTGAATTTGGTGGCATATAATTTTTCATAGTATTCTGTAATAATGCTTTGTATATCTATGATATCTGTGGTAATTTCTCCTCTTTGATTTTGGATTTTGTTTATATGAGTTTTTTTTCTTTTTCCTTAGTGAGTCTTGACAGGGCTTTGTCAATTTTGTAGATCTTTTCAAAGAACCAGCTCTTTATTGTATTCATTTTTTCTATACTTTTTCTGTTCTCTATTGTATTTGTTTCTGCTCTAATTTTTTATTATTGTTTTTCTTCGGCTGGTTTTGGGTTGTCTTTGTTTTCTTTTTTCTAGTTCCTTAAGATGTTATTTTAGGTTGTTTATTGGACTCTCTCTTGTTTTTTCATATATGCCTGGAATGATATGGACTTCCTTCTTATTATTGCTTTTGCTGCATCCCAGAAATTCTGATGTGTCATGTTGTTGTTTTCATTTGTCTGTGTATATCTTTTGATGTCTGCTTTTATTTCTTCTTTGACCTACTCATTTTTTAGAAGCATGTTGTTTAATTTCCACATTTTTGTGGGTTTGTTTATTTGTTTATTTCTTTTTTTTTTTGCAGTTGAATTCTAGTTTTAAAGCCTTATGGTCAGAGAATATGACTGATATAATTTTAATCTTTCTAAATTTGTTGATGTTAGTATTATCACTCAGCATATGGTCTGTTCTTGAGAACATTCCTTGTACACTGGTGAAAAATATATACTCTGATGTTTTGGGATGAAATGTCCTGTAGATGTCTATTATGTCCATTTGTTCTAGTGTTTCATTTAAGGTGTATATTTCTTTATTGATTTTCTGTTTGAATGAACGATCTAAAGACATCAGTGGTGTATTGAAGTCTCCAAGTATGATTATATTTCTTTCGGTTTGTACCTTTAATTCAGTTAGTAGATATCTTATATATTTTGGTGCTTTCTGGTTTGGTGCATATATATTAAGAAGTGTCATGTCTTCTTGATATAGTGTCTCCTTTATCATTATCAAATGTCCATCTTTGTCTCTGGTTACCTTTGTTGTCTTGCAGTCAGCACTGTCAGATATGAGTATGGCTACACCTGCTTTACTTTGGATATTACATGCTTGGAGAATTGTTTCCAATCTTTTACTTTGAATCTATTTTTATCTTTGTAGCTTAGATATGTCTCTTGAAGGCAGGTTCCTGTTGAGTTTTGCTTCTTGATCCAATCTGCTACTCTGCCTCTTTATTGGTGAGTTCAATCCATTTACATTTAGTGTAATTATTGACACTTGAGAATTTCCTATTGCCATTTTATATACTTCTTTCTTGTAGCTTTGTGTCTTTTTTTGTTCTTCTTTTTTTGTTTTTCTGTCATTTGTGGGTTTTCTTTAAAGATTTTATTTATTCATTTGAGAGAGGGGAGAGAGAGAGAGAGAGAGAGAGAGAGAAGGGAGATACAAGGGGGGAGGAGCAGGAATCATCAACTCCCAACTCCCATATGTGCCTTGACTGGGCAAGCCCAGGGTTCTGAACTGGTGACCTCAGTGTTCTAGGTTGAGGCTTTATCCACTGCGCCACCACAGGTCAGTCCTGTCATTTGTTTTTGTTTGGTGGTATTCCATACTTCTATTTTCTGTTTCTTCTTTTTTAAGCTATGTGTTTCAGTTGTGGCATTTTCAGGGGTGGCGACCATTAGGTTATTAAAAGAAAAATTATCATATTTATTAAAGTCCATTATCTTTTATGAGTGCTACTGCACTCCATCCTCCTTTGATACTGTTGATCTTTATCCTCTCCCCTTTTATGTTATTGTTGTCACAGATTATCCTTGTTTTTACTGTGGTTTTCTTAAAATTTTTATTTGTCATTTTGTTTTGTTCTTTGTATCTGGTCAGATATCCCCCTTTAGTATTTCCTATAGTGGGGGTTTTCTGGTGATAAATTCCCTCAGTTTCTATAGGTCTGTATATATTTTTATTTCCCCTTCATATTCGAAGGATAGCTTTGATGGATACAGTATTCTTGGCTGATAGTTCCTCTTTTTCAGTACTTTAAATGTTGGGGTCTGCTCTCTTCTGGCTTGTAGAGTTTCTGCTGAGAAATCTGATGATAGCCTAATGGGCCTTCCTTTATATGTTATATTCTTCTTCTCCCTAGCCACTTTAAGGATTCTTTCTTTGTCATTGATTTGTGATCATTTCATTATGATGTGCCTTGGAGTAGGTCTGTTTGGCTTGAGGTAACTTGGCGTTCTGTTTCGTTCTTGGATTTGAGGCTCTAACTCTTTCCACAGGCTTGAGGAGATCTTATCGATTACTTGTTTCAATATGTTTTCCATTTCCTTTTTCCTCTCTCCTTCTTCTAATATAGCCATTATTCTTATATTGCTATTCCTGATGGAGTCAGACAATTCTTGTAGGGCTTTCTCATTTTTATAAAATTTGTGAGTCTCTCTCTTCTTCTTTTTGTAGTATCTCTAGTTGCCTGTCTTCAATGTCACTATTTTTCTCCTCTTTCTGGCCTGTTCTATTGGCTAAGCTTGTTACCTCAGTTTTCAATTTGTGTGTTGAATTTTTCATCTCTGTTTGGTTCTTTTTTAGTTTCAATTTCCTTGGTGAAGAACTCTTTTTGTTCATTTGGGGGGGCAATAAATTGCCTTTCAGTGTTTTCTTATATCTTATTGAGTATTTTTAGAACTTCAATTTTGAATTCTCTGTCATTAAGTTCCAAGGTTTCCATGTATTTGAGATTTTTTTCCCCTGGAGATTTTTCATCATCTATATGATCTACATCTCTGTCTTGTATACCCAAATTTGATTTCTTTTTCCTTGGTGGCATTTATGAGTGGTATTGTTAATAACCCCAACAAGAGATAATTATTGCTTTTTCTGGTAGGGGGCACTGTACTACAAGAGTGGCCTCTGTGAGATTCTTAGGTGGAGTTCTGCTGAGACGTCGCTGTCTAATGATGCAGGCAAGACCATTGCGTTGGTAGGAAGGGCTTGTTTTTAGGGCTTTGCAACTTTATGGCTCTAGCAGTGGCAGAACAGGGGTCCTCTGGGGCCCTGAGACCCAACAGAGCAGGGGATCAAGCCTCAGGGCACCCCTGCCTCTCACAGAAGAGAGCAGCTTGGAGACCCAGTGGAAGGGAGTCAGCAACCACCACTGTTCACACTCTAAGCACTTAAAGTGCAGCCTTAGGCGGGGCAGGGGCCGCACACCACAAGCTGGTGTCTGAGCTTCAGGAGCCTTGTGGCAGAGACCGTGGATCAGGAGTGTCCTGCCCGCACTTGCAAAACTCCAACTAGGAGGCTGGTGCCTGAGTTTTGGAATGGGTGGGGTGCAGATACCAGATCAAGCACATCTGGCCTCAGAAGGCTAAATTCTGCAGGCAGATCAAGCATGCCACAGTGCCCCGTGGGCCTATCTGCACAAGCTATTCACACGTAGTTCTTGGGAGCATGCCATAGGCTTTGTGCGCACCCAGTGCCTGTAAGCCTGTAATCACCCAGCGTCTGCAATCACGGTGCAGCAGATGCCAGGAAACAGTTCTGCTCCCCGTTCTTGGTCATTGCCCTACCTTTTGCCCAGACTCTCCTCTTCTCCTAGCTCCAGCTCTGAGACAAAGCCTGTGCCAACAGAGCCTCCCTCCCTCTGGTCTGTAAGGAAAGAGAAAACTCAGTCCTCTGGCATAATTTCTTCTGTGAGCAGATTCTATGTTTGGCTCACCTTCTTGCACAATCCTACATTTGTCTATCTGGTGTGTGTATATTTCAGGTTCATCTGGAGTTTTTTGTCTGCATATAGTTGTAAAATTTGTTGAAATTTCAAGGGGAGAGATCGGGAGTATCTCTTACACTGCCATTTCTCTGATGTCACCTTTTCTCCTCATTTTTTAATTGGATTATTTGCTTGTTTGTTGCTGAGCTTTGTGAATTCTTTATATATTTTGGATATTAACCCCTTATTGGAGCTGTTGTTTGCAAATATCTCCCATTTACTTGGCTTTCTAGCTGTTCTGTTGTCAGTTTCTTTTGCAGTGCAAAAGCTTTTCAGTTTGATATAGTCCCATTGATTTATTTTTGCCATTATACTTTTGAAGTATATATCATCAAGATGATTAATTATTAGAAGGGGACAAAAGAGCTTTTTTTGCGAAGATGTTTTCTGAATGAGACTCTGTATTTTTCTTTGTACATAAAGGTTGGTGGCTTTCCCAAGTGTCATGCCCTTGCAAGTCACTTCACTTCTCTGCCAAATCTTTTTTGGTAAAAATATCTACAGTAATATTACCTATCTAACAAAGAAATAGCAAGAATCACAAATGTAAGATATGGTGAACTGGAAAGTGCTTGGCTGATGTGAATTAGAGTGATATTCTGTTAAATTCCAATGAATTGACGATAGTGAAATTATCAACAGTATTCATGATTAAATTCATATGAAGCATTCAGCACATTCAGAGTGGGTAAAGAGGCAAGTGTTGGTTGGGGAGAACGAAACTGGGGTGAAAAGAGGGATATAGACTGAGATCTACTGAGAAAGGGAAGAGGCAAAGAATTCTCACAGTTAGCATCTTAATAATGTACCCACAGCCTTAGAGCAGTAACACATATCTTTCATAAATACCTCTGGCATCAACGCACTCTGGAAAGTGAGCGTTTAAGACTGGGGGTTTCAGTGTCAGTCTGCAAGCTTTCAAATTCCTGTCTCACCACCTAATAGCTGTGTGACTTTGGGCTGCACATTTAACTTCACTAAGTTTCAATTTCCTCTTTGTCAAATTGGAATAAATGAGAGTATATACAACATAAGATTTCTGTCAAAATTAAATACATTAATGCCCATAAAAGGCTTGGCATAGTTCCAGAACAATTTTTTTCTGACATACAGATGTTTAATAAAAATACTGAGGACTAAATGAAAGAAGAACACACGCACACACACTTATCCATTCACAATCTTGCTGGGCAATGACCCAGTCCAATGGATCCTACAATAGGCCTCCTTTCATTGGACTCAAAGGGGGTGTTCCCTGTCTCTCCACAGTAAGGTCCCACTCTATGCCAGTGGTGCAGGTCACCTGAGAACGTGAATGTGTCACCTCAATGCATTCCCTTGGGGTTTTAGACTAGTGGTTGGCCCTAAGAAACTGGATAGGAATAGCAGGCAAAGGTGACATTAAAGAAAACACTTGTTCTCTCATTTAAGGAAGTCCAAGAGGAAACCACTGACTGCATTGAAATTGTACATGAAGTCATGGTGACCTCTGCGCTACCCTGGGAAAAGAAAATAAGCAATTTACTTGCACAGGGTTCATGGGGAAATAGCCTTAGGGGGAAATAACTTATGTAGTAAATTTAAGTAGGGTTGTAAGACAAATTACACTATCAGCAAATGAGGTCAGAGGAGCAGGGGGAGGACCAATGGTGGAAGTGGCTTGCATGGAACAGGTTGCCTTAACTGTATGTGAACCTTGAAAAAGCCGATGACATTTTTTTAAGTGCTGCGTTAAAAATGTGTCACTTTTCTTGAAATCCCTGGAGCTTAACCTGGCATTTTATTTTGCATGTGTTTTATATTCATGTAGAGCAGTTTTTGAAGTGTAATAGTAAAAATAGCATAGCTAGACATTTCATTAAGAAGCAGAAACACCTGGAGATATTATAGTATTGCTGTGTGTTATTGGTCTGTCTGTTCTATGGGTCTCAAATGTGCATGTCTAAGAAGGACGGGCAGGGAGTGTAAGTGACACAAGAGGGTTAAACCAGGGAGACAAAGGAGTGGGGGCAACTGTAGTGAAATGCAGCACACACACCCTGTTAGAAGGGGCAGCTGAGTCTCAGTTTCCAACAAAGAAGGACTTAGTGTTGACAGATCTTTTGGCTTTTTCAAAAGACACTAGGAATCTAGTCTTGTGTGCCATTGCCCAATTGTTTAATTTTGAAATAAATTTAAATTTAAAACGCACTAGAGCTCAAAGAAAACTTACCCATGAGTCAAATCTGGTCATCAGTAAGTAACCCAGATGTATTCAGGTATTCTTCCATCTATGGTTTAACTCCCAAACCTAACATCTTTGCCCATGACTTTGTACATTTAAGCCAGGTCAGGCTTGGGCGAACTTGAAATATTTATCAGTGCTCTCTTTGTAAAAGGAAAGAGGCTGGGATGATTCAAGGAAGGCATTTCTAACCCACCAAATAGCCCATTGGATTGGGTTTCTGGCAGGCAGGAATGGTTAGATTAATTTTCAGCATCATTGGAGTGGTCAATATCTGGGTTTAGAATTAAAAATATTTAGGAGTAAAGCCTGCACCCCAGATTTACCAACTGTGTGACCAAGTGTAACCTGGGTCCCAGTTCTCTCATATAAAAAAATAGGGTTAATAATATTCCATGGGGTCACTGTAAGGTTGAATTAGTGATGCTGATTGGCATGTACTGAGCACTCAATGCCTGGGGGCTATTATCAGGTTCTCTGGCTCTGGGGGCTCCACTTCCAAAAGCATCTAGGAAGAGCCAGGGAAACCACACCCTAACTGCTACTGCTATTGCTGATACTGATAATATTTAAACAGTGTGTCTAATTCTGTGTTGGAATGTAAACACTGAAAGCTATTTGGGTTTTGATGCTGTTTTCTTGCTAAACGGATATACATCTTTGAGAAGCTTTTAAAGTCTCAAGCTTCCCTTTCAACCAAAGCCTGCCTGCTCAACTGGAAGTGAATTATTTTATTCATTCACCTTGACTTTATTGACAGTAATGGCCACATCTTATTTCCTCTTTGCCTTTTTTTCTTTGCACTTCCTCCTTTTCACAGTTTCCTTGGTTCAATTTCTGCACACTGGAGGGAGAAGAGCCTTGGAGCCACTTGGGGATGTGTTGGACCTTTGCAATATTATCGCTTAGTTTCTCAGCTGCAAACAAAGAGGACTAAATAGTTTCTAAGGTCCCTGTTCTGACATTTTAGAACTGAAGTTAATTTGCATTTGCTTGCTCACTTATTCAATGACTAAGTATTGATATCATCTCCTGCCTAGGTCTTCAGGGCAGTAATTAACTTGCTGCTATGTAATTGTTTGTTTGCATCTCAGCACTGGGGACATAGATATAAAATGACATGATCTCTGTCTTGAGGAGCTCCACAATCTTGAAGGGGAGGCTCAAAGAGAAACATTCTAGTACTATAATTACTGCAGTAGAGACTTGTCCACATTTCAGAAGAGAGTCAGGGGTGGTTAGGGAGGGGCCTGGCCATTGACAATCACTTTAAGCAAATGGGGGAGGTTTATTTCATTATTAATGCATGACACTCTTGTCCTCCAGAAGTTAGCAGTCAAATGCAGAAAATAGTAACACAGAAAAATGCTTACATGTCAATATGTCAAGTTCTTTCATAAAAGAATAAAAAATTTCATCTACCCACAGAAGAAGCAACTAGTTTGTTTGGCTCAGACTGCTGTTCCTGTGAGCTGTGAAACTGATTAAAAATAAACCTAGGAGAAATTAGCTACAGGAATATAATTTTTAAAAAAGATGACAAAGAATCTATTAATTTATGATCTGACTATTTATTGAGTGTTTGTTACATGCTAAACACTGTTCCAGGAATAACTCAATGGTATAGAAGATTCCTCTTCCAACTTGGATGTTAGGAGGAAAAGCAACACAAAATCAAACCTCAGTTGTCAAGAATTTAGAGGCAGAGAAGTGGACTTGTTGCCCTGGCTCCTCCACTTATGAGCTGTGTGACACCAAGAAAACCCCTTGACTTCCCAACTTTCTCTGCTGAGGACAGTGGGATAATATGTACAAGTGACCATATGTAAGGGACAGACTCCAAATAAAATAAAGGTTGTCGAAGTGCTTTGTGGGCTGTTAAAAACTCTACACATGTTAGTGATTATCATAAATGAAAAATGAGGAAACTGATTGTGCTTAACCTGAGATGAAAGGAGGCAACGATTTCCACACCCAGTGAGTCATCTTTCCTAGAGCTCAAGACCATGCACATACTGATAATTCCCAGTCTTGTTTCCCATGATTCGTCTCCTTTTTTTTTTTTTCCAGTAACTTGGCAATAACAACTGCCCTTTGGACTTCTATGCTTGGCCTCCCTAGCACTTTATACTTGGCATGGCCAAAATTAAATTCAACTTCTTCCTCCCCTTACTTCATTCAGACTTTCTCCTGCTCTTCTATTTCCCATCATATAAGGTCTACCAGAAAGTTCTGTCTGTTTCTATCACAACAAGTTTCGACACGTAAGCACGTGATTATTTGGCGCATGTGTGCCTCTCTATTTTTTATCACTTAATGTATACATACTGACATAGCAAATTAACTAAAACAAAGTTGATTCACATTAGTTTTATGTGTCAAGCGATAGTGTACCCATGGCTACTGATAAAGTTCATTTACGCCACTGTAATTTTTACGAATTTCAACAAGGAAGAAATGCTACAGAAGCATGTCTGTCGCACCCACCATATTCCCCGGACTTAGCACCCTCCGACTATCACTTGTTTTTATCCTTACAAAATTTTTTGAAGGGCAAAAAATTTAAAAATGAAGAAGATATCAAACAAGCACTGGTTCAACTTTTCACATCAAAAGATGACATTTTTCAAAAATGGGATATACAAATTACCCTCACCCTGGCAAGAAATCATTAATAATAATGACAATTATATTATTTAATAAAGTGTATTGACGGTAAGAAAAATTTGTATTTTGTTTTATTCCAAAAATGGACAGAACTTTCCGGTAGACCTTATATAAATAGTCTCCAAATCTGAACTCTCTCCTCTAGTCCTGGATTGTTCTCAAGTTATCTCCACCCTCCACCCACTGCATGCATCAGACTTCATCATATCTCCTTGGCTGTGCTGCATTAGTTCCTTCAGTAGTATCACTGCCTCGAGATTCCATGCCCTTTCTTCTCCCTCTCTCCCTCATCACACTGTTGCCAGACTGACCATTTTACAGTGGTAACTTGACTATGTCACTCTGATTCTCAAAAGGTTTCAATAATTCCTCATGGCCTACTGGATAATTCAAGCCAGTAAGTAGAACCACAATAATCTTTGTGACTTAAACCCTGTCTCCCTCTCCAGCCTCAGTTCACCACTTCCTTATTTACCAAGCTACTAATATTGATCTACTTAGTCTTCTTTTCTGTGACTTTGCTCATGCTCTTCCTTAGCCTAAGACTTTCTTTCTTTTCTTGTTGTTTGCCAACCACTATTATTTAAATCAAGGTTCACCTCAAATATCACTTCCAAGAAGGAATTCTTGGATCTCCTCTCTTCTGTCCTTTCATCATCCACACTATACATCATTGTATACTTCTAACGTAGTTCTTGTCCCACTGTCCTTACAAAAATCTAATTCACATTCATCTCCATGTCTCAGCACATAATTCAGGGCCAAGTACACAACACCTGCTCAGCCATGTTTGAACTGGTTGGTGGACATTCTGCATGCTATCAAGCCCTTTCTGTGGAGTTTATAGCTATATTTATACATTTCTAAATAATGCATTTTGATAAATATTTTCTACCAAAATACCTTGTCTTCCAATACATTTAAAATAACAGAGCTTTGGAATTTTTAAGAAGAATGAAAGAAGGGAGGGATTAAGACAAGGAGGAAAAAAAAAGAAAAAAATGGGGTGAAGAGAAATAAAGAGGAGTAGAGAGTAGGAAGAAAGAGATAGATAAGACATACAAATTATCATGAAAAATTGGTGAAAATAGAAATGCCTTAACATCTAAAAAAGTATCTGAGAAACTCCTTGTAAAGAGGAAATGGTGCACTCTTCACTGAATCACAAAGCAAACCCTTTGAAAAAGAGTTGCACTGTCACCTCAATCTGGTGTTTCTGACCTCCTGCTAATGGCATACCACCAGTTTGCATTTATTCTAACATCTAATGCCTTAAGAAGCCCTCCTGATGTTGTCATCCTGCCCAATTGAGGAGCTGTGCTGTCCTGCTCATCCACCCATGGGCAGTGGCCTCACTGAGTGAAGAGCTGCCAAAAGGGGAGCTGAGAGAGAATGGGCTCTTATGTTTCATAGCATCTAGAAAAGTCAAATGGTTCATAAACAGAAGTCATATCTCAACCCTCTAGGATTATAAGGGTAGGCTTCTTTATGCTGATTTTATTTCTGTTGCTATATTTTTTTTCTAAACCTCAAATTGAAGTCTTATAAAATCTCATCAGTTTTATGGCCTCCTTCCCAATTTTCCCCCATGACTTCTGGAAGTTACCAAATAGTATTTCCCAGGT
Source organism: Saccopteryx bilineata (assembly GCF_036850765.1). NCBI lineage: Eukaryota > Metazoa > Chordata > Mammalia > Chiroptera > Emballonuridae > Saccopteryx > Saccopteryx bilineata. The sequence goes on along the minus strand of NC_089490.1, from coordinate 340,984,724 downwards.
GTCCATCACTAGTTATAATCCCAGTGCCAGAACCCTCACCATTAATCTGTCCTTCTTTGGGCTCCGCTCATAAAGATCCACTTAATATCATTAGAATCTAGCTAAAGAAGGAATAGTCCACAGAAATAGACTCTACTGCCTACAGAGAACAATAAACAGAATGAGTTGTTATGATTTTGTGTATATGTTTATTGAGGATGGTCATCCATTGCTAGCTTTGTGCCTTGGCTGTTGGTGCCAGTGGAAGAACATGGCCGATATAACATAAACCAAGCCAACATGTGGGACTTCTAGCACATTATTAGCTAATGATGGTGCTGACAGTTTCAAAGGCTGCAGACAGTATTTATGGAAACAAAGGATGATTGGCCCTGGCAATGGCTGTATAAAACTAACCTGGATTACTCACACTAAGCTAATTGTTGTGCTTTGGTGCATACATTAGTTTTAATTTTGTCACTTGTGTAGACAGCTACAATTATGCTGGTCAACTATTCACATGTATTTCAGGGATAATGGATGTATTTCTCACTTTAGAATGAGCTTGGTAAGTTGTTTTCTGAGAATTGCTGGCATTCTTCTTAATTTGGTTCTTTGGTTTAACAATAGCATTAGGGGAGATTGAGGTTAGATATTAAGAAACACGTGCACTGGAAGTACTGGAGAAATCTCTCTGTTTCAATGTTAAAATGTTTTGGAAATTCTTACTGTCTGGGATAGATTAGCAAGTTTCCTGCCAAAGGTTGAACTCTGCTATGTCCAAACATTTATAACATTAGGACTTTATCATATTCTGGAATATGATATTCTATCCACCCATCATTTATTGAACTCTCACCAAACTTAAGGACTTGTGTTTTTCAATAGGAATGCATATGTAAACTAAGAAACTCCTGCCCTCACGGAACTCATAGTCTAGTGGTAGGAACCAGACATTTAAAGAGAATTTGTCATAAATGATAAGGAATTAGCCAGGTAAGTAGGTGGGGGGGGGGAGTATTATAGGCAGGGAGAAGTGGTGTCTACACAGAGGTCTCAAAGCAAGAGAAAATGACCCATTTGGATAACATGATGAAGACCCTTGTTGGACTGTGACAACCTTGTGATTGTGCCACCCAGTTACCCTTTTTTGTGTGTGTTTTTCTGAAATTGGAAATGGGGAGGCAGTCAGACAGACTCCCGCATACGCCTGACCGGGTTCCAACCGGCATGCCCACCAGGGGGCGATGCTCTGCCCATCTGGGGCATTGCTCTGTTGCAACCAGAGCCATTCTAGCACCTGAGGCAGAGGCCATAGAGCCATCCTCAGTGCCCGGGCCAAGTTTGCTCCAATGGAGCCTCTGCTGCAAGAGGGGAAGAGAGAGACAGAGAGGAAGGAGAGGGGGAGGGGTATAGAAGCAGATGGGCGCTTCTCCTGTGTGTCCTGGCTGGGAATCGAACCCAGGACTCCTGCACGCCAGGCCAACGCTCTACCACTGAGCCAACCATCCAGGGCCCCAGTTACCCTTTTAAGAGACAACCTGCTGCAGGGAGGACTGGCTAGTTGACCACCTCCAGGTGCCATATGTTTGGGTTCACACTGAGACTTCCCTCTCCCCAGGATGCTCCCAGCTAATGTCTGAGTTTGGTGGGGGACTAAAGCTGGCTCATTTCTCATTTCTAGCCTACACAAGACTCCTCGGAAGGACAGTCTCTGCACCCCAGTTGGCTTCATCATGACCTTGCCAGGGCTGTACTGTAGTCGTCAGCACTTCCTACTCAATTCTTCTTCCTTCCCTTTCCCCTTTCCCAGGTGTCAAATCTGCCCCACATTCTGAGGCTCTCCTCCCCACCCACACATTCTCTCCCCCTTATCCCTCACAAGCCCTTCCCTCCACAAATCTTACACCTTCAATTTGGTCTTGGTGCATGCTTCCTGGAGAAGCCAACCTGAAGCAGACACGGTAAGGTGTTTGGATTTGGAACTGAGGCCAGTGAGAAGACACTAAAGGGTTTTGCATGAGGTCTTTGAATAATAAAATCTTTGTTATAGAATGATTATTGTAGCTACAGTGCAGAGGATGAATTTAGGAAGAGATTTGAAGAAGCAAGACCCATTCAAAGAGAGAGAAAAATAAGGGTTTTAAATGGGGCAAAGAAGCAGAAGAGTTAGAAGAGAGATGCTGGAGGTAGAAATAATAGGTCTTGGTGATCCATTGGTTGTCAACCCCAACCAGAGGGAGTGTAAAGGAGGAGGGGAGCATGCAGATTGTTAAGCAGGGCCACATCTCTAGCCTGAAGGAATTCTTGGGAGGTGGCTTGTTGGTGGACACTCCTATAAAATGTTTACAAGGTAAGTTGGCAGTTGCCTATGTTTCTTCTGCTAAACTTCCCCTCCACTGGGATGGACTCTGTGGGCAAGGAGAACTGGAAAGGCCTAGCAGGAAACTGGGTGACCAACACTCGAGGGGTGGCAGAAAGATGTGCTCTAGGCTATGGATGGGGTACAGCCTGGGCAACATAAGGCACCATAAGGTTGTAGGAAGCTGTACTGTTCTCCAGGACTGCAATAACAAACTGCCCTAGATCAGACAGCTTAACACAACAGGACTATACCATCTCATAGTTCTGGAGGTCTTAAGTCTGAGATCAAGGGTTTGGCAGGGCCATGCTCTCCTTACTGAAAATTCTAGAAATGAATGCATTCCTTATTTCCTCCTAGCTTCTGGAAGTTGCTGCCAGTTCCCAGCATTCTTTGCTTATAGTTGCATAGCCCCAACCTCTGTTTCTGTTATCACATAATGTTCCCCATGTGTGTCTTCACATCATCTTTCCTCTGTGTGTCACTCTCTGTGTCTCTCACCCTCTTCTTATAGGGTTACCAGTTACACTGCATTAAGGGCCCACCAGTATGACATCATTTTAATTACATGATCAAGGACTCTTTTACCAAATAAGGTCACATTCTGATGTTCCAGAAGGACATGACTTTTTTAGGGGGATGCTATTTACCTCAGTTCAGAAGCTTTATGTAGAAGCTCTTCAAGACCATAAGCTTTTACTTCACAACCCTGAAACTCCAGCATGAACTTAAGAGTCTGGGAAAACTACATTTAACAAGTCTAACAACACTTAACATCTGTTTCTGGCTACAGTTTCTTCCTACACTATCAGTGCCAACCACATGTGTCTCTGTGCCCAGTCTGAGGCCCACGCACATATTTCTCTACAAGGTCCTGTCCTGGAAGGCTGGAACATAGCAGTCTACACAGGGCTGCTACAGGACCAGCTCAGACATTGCAGGACCCTCCTTCAGTTGATCCAGGATTTCTTGCAAGGTTTTCGTCATTCCTCCTCTCAATCCTGGCCACGAACTAGGGGTTGGGGAGTGTTAGGTTACCCTACGATTTCCTTCCAGCAGTTCTTTTCCGGTAGTCACAAGGCCTCCACCTTACTCGACCAAGCTTTGGTATTGCTATGTAATGGAAAACTTTGATAACACCTCCTTTTAATATTTTTCTTTATCCCAACAAACCTGAACATCAAGATTATCTTGTTACGAACTTTAGAAAATATGTATTTGAAACTCAGAATGGAGCTGTGATACCTTTGTTCTTGGCAGTTATCAGCCCTTGAGAATTACACTTGCCTGGTGACCTTAGCCTCCAGTCCTCACCACCTTGTCATTTGTCTCTCTCCATTGTGGGGGCCAGGAGAGCCAACCACTCACCTTCCCTTCTGCCTTGCAGCTTAGGTAGCCAAGGAACTTACTTTTAGTCATCAATATGTAGCTGAAAGTTTGTTGAGGTATTTTCAGAAAGCATTGGTTTTATTAGTAAAAAATGACAGATATGGCTGGTATCTCTTTTCCCCTCCCTTCTACTTTTCCTGGATTAAATATGATGAGATGCTGAAAGCTTGGAGCCGCCATCTTAGGATATTCAAGAAGAGGCTAATGTGACATTATTGAACCAATGAGCCAATGTCAGCAACATCTACCTCCAACTTTATAGATTAAAAAAATCAACTTATAAGCCTTAAGCCATAGAATATTAGAACTGCAGCAAATGAATTCCTAACTGTCCTCTTCTCCAAGCATTGAATAAATCTGATTCAGTTGAGAGGACTTCCACGCAAAAAGAATAAAAACAACTTTAGCTTCACATCTCCAAAATATTACTTTCATTCCTTCTTTTTTTCTTTTTTTCTTTTTCTTTTTTAAGTGAAGGGGGAAATAGAGAGACAGACTCACTCCTGCATGTGTCCTGACCGTGACCGGGATCTACCCGGCAACCCCAGTCTGGGGCCAATGTTTGAATCAATCAAGCTATCCTCAGTGTCTGGGGTTGATGCTCAAACCAACCGAGCCACTGGCTATGAGAGGGGAAGACAGAAAGAAGGGGGAGAGGGAGGAGAAGAGAAGCAGAGAGTTGATTCTCATGTGTGCCCTAACTAAGGATTGAACCCAGGACGTCAACATGCTGGGTCAAAACTATTCATTGAGCCAACTGGCCAGGGCCATTTTCTTATAACTCAGAAATAGGTTATCGTAGCCAAGGACCTAAGATTTTGAAAATTTGATGTGAATGTAACTGGGATGTAGAAAAATATAAATAGACTAAAGATAACAATAGATAATTTTTATGTAAAATGTCACATTTTGAGTCTTTAGAAGTAGAGAATTGCATTTACTTCTAGGATAAACTTTTTTCTTTTTGCTTCAGGATAAGTTATCAGAATGGATCAGGCTGAACACTGGGACTCCCCGAGGTAGGTATAATATAAAAAAATGAGAAAAAAAATAGGCCCCTTAGGAATGCAATGTGAAGCCAATGCCCCACCCTTTGTCTTGGGACAGCATGAAGCTACCATTAACCTGAAGACAGCTGCTGCATTTGGGATTACCCATTGTTTCCTTAAGCTGAAGCTGTGTTTAAAAGCTGCATATTGACCCTTATTTTCCCCCACCTATGTGGAAATCTTATAGCAATTAGGAGTAGAGAGGAGAAGCAGCAGCCCTCAGGACCCACAGAGGCTTATGATCTTGGTGTCAAATTGTAGTACAGAACCAGGGAAGAGGCCTTCACAACAACTCTGGGCAGACCCAGGCACCTGTTCGACATGCCTGGAAGTGACACCTTTAGAGCAACAGAAGACAGCACTCCGGGCTGAGACTCAGGTAAGGTGATAAGAAATATTCTGGACTGCAGCAATAGAAAGGCTTCCTTACTGGCTTTAAGGAAAAGCACATGATGGATGCCATTGGTCTCACTGTGACAAGAACACTGAGCACATGTAAGGCTTTGGAGCTCCCAGAAGCAACAGAGGCCACTTTGCAAGGTATATTGGAGTCTAATAGTCACACTGCTAGAGTCTTCATAATTGGGAATATTACTATTGAGATTTTTCTTTACCTGCTTTTGTAGGGGTATGTCTGTTACAAAAGCATTTGGAAAGTATTAATGGTATGTTTAAAAATTTCTAGTGGTGAATTACAATGATGGTCTCAATTTTTAATGCCTCCTTAGAAGCACACTGTTTGCCCATATCACTTTGCAACTGTCCTTGCTTTAGATCAGCCACTAGGCAGCCATCTTTTTCTTAGATATAGAGTGGGCCCAGCTAAGTCAGCAAAAACATCTAGTCAGCCCCGAGTAACTCCAGTACACAGCAGACAAACACTTACTGCTGCATGCCACTGAGATTTAGAGGTTGTTTGTTATGCAGCACTATTATGACAATTGATAACTAATTTATTCTTTAAAATGAGTGATGCAATGAATATCACATAGTATTGGAGCCTCAGTTTTGTCATTTTTTATACTGTAAAATAAGCATGACAAGACTTTACCATTTATGTATTTTGAATATTAAATGTGATAACTCAGCACGTAAGATAATTATTATTTTTTGGCAACACTAAAGACTGAATATGTGAATTTTAAGATCTCATTACAGGATAGACATCTATGTTTCTGCCCCAGGGATAATGTTCCAATAAATATTTCTGCATTCCAAGTTTCATGGGGATGGCTGCACATGGGTTGCCTTGCAGTGCGTTCTAAGCTTGAGAGGGTGACATTATCAGAGATTCTCTCAAATAGAATTCTGTTCCAACCCGAGCACTTGCAGAATTGGCATTATAAATGTGTAAGGTGAGGAAGCCAGGAGGGGAAACAGCTTCATGATGTTCAGTTGGAAAGGATTTTTTGGGAAAGTTGGCAAACTAGAGGAATAGTAGAAATGGCATGAGCTTTAGAGCTGGGAGAATGAAGTCAAAATCGAGGTTTCCTCATTTCCCAGCTATAGGACTTCAGGGGGTTCTCTAATTTCAGTGAGCCTTGGTTTACTATCAAACAAATGGGAATAAAAATGAGAATTTTATAGAATTATTGAGCACATTAAGAAAAGGTATGCATTCAAGGCTTCTGGGGCAGAGTAGATATTCTTGCAACTGGATGTCAGGAACATTGTTATGTGAACTTGGAGCACAAAGACTTGGGGAACAGGGACCCAACTAACATCATTAGCAATTTTAGGTGCTGCGTTGTGAAAGGAATTTTGATAAAGAAAGAGACAAAAAAGTTGGTCTTTTTTTGTGTGTGCCAGTTTTAATGCATAGGATTCTTCTTCTTCTTCTTCTTCTTTTTTTTTTTTTTTTGTATTGCACTATATTTAGATACAAGGTGGCCCAGAACAAAAGCTGGGATTTATTTTTAACTATTCAGAACAATGAGATGGCTGGTGCTCTATATATCACCATCACATTGCCAAACACAGAAGAATTTACACTCAGTCATTAGCATTTTACAAATATCTGCCACAATGTTATAGTCTGACCCTGCTTTACTCAACCTTGCAGCTTTGGCTCCAAATGCTAAATATACTTTACATTTGCATAGCATTCTACAAAAACCCTTGCTGAGATATTATTTCATTTGTGACATTCTCAACAACTCTGTGAAATAGCAGTTCTTATCCTCATTTTGATGACAAGGAAATCAACTTTGAGTGGTTAAATGGCATGCACACAGTCACAAAACTGATGGATGTTGGTCTAACTGGCAAAGCTGGTAACATGCAGAGCTCTGACTGAGACATTTTGTTTGTCAGGTGCTGTGGTAGGCTCACAACCCTCAAGTCTTCTAATTGTAACAAAAACACTAAACACAAAACCCTCTGTGGCAGACCAACTTGAGTACCTAATTAGTCACTGTTCTACTCTCCTGCCTTGCCCTCAATCCAGATTGTTTTTTTTATCTGTAAGTTGAGATGTACTTAAAGATGGAAGATTCCTATCCTAGCCCTAGAGGAAATCTCATGGAGTCTAAACTGATCATGACAAGACCATTCTTCTTTGCCAAAGACTTTTATAGAGATGGGTATGTGATCTACTTTGGCCAAGGAAATAAAAGGGAAGTTTGCTGCAGCCTTCTGGAAAATACCCCTCTCCTTTGATTCCCCCATTCCACCCTGATAAAAAAGAAAGAGAGGTACATAAGGAGGGAACCCAACTCCTTCCTTCCTGCTTAGGGTGTTAGTGAAGATCTGATGTTTGGAGCCACGCTAGTTATTTCAACCATGAACAGAAAGCAAAACAAAATAGAGAAGCTGTCCCAGAACCCTTGAGTGGCTCGACTAGTCAACCTGGAAAAGCTCACTTTTGGATTTAAGTAAAATAATTAAAAGTTCTTCTTGTTAAAGAGAACTTTAGTTGCATATTGTATCATTTGCTCTTAAAATTGTTCTATATCATACATCCTCACAAATGGGTATAGTGGTAACTGTTCTACAGTTGACAACACTAAGGAACAAAGCTTTCAAGTAGTCTGAGACCATAAATGTGGACAGATGCAGATGTGGGGTTTAAACTTTGGGGTGTTTGATGTTGTAATCTCTGATTTCTTAAAATATGGTGCATTTCTGCCTAGCCTATCCATTCTATTATACCTCTTTCTTCCTGTCAGTCTGCAGTGGGGGAACTGGAGGATAAAGAAGGATCAGGCATGTATGGCCCTGGGACATTAGCAAATTTTTCCTGGGAAAAAAAACAAACAATACCTACAAGTCATTGGGCCACAAAATAAATTGCTTACTTGACACATTGGCCTGCAATGGCCCACTCTACTTTGCTCATCTCAGTATTGGGGAAAGCAACCTGGAGAAATAGAAAGAACAGAAGACTAGAAGATAAAAATTCTGATTTCAAAGTTCTGGTTTTACCATTTTATAAGGGTGTCACTTTGGGCAAATTCCTTCATCTCTTTGAGACTCAGTTTTTATCAGTCATGAAAATAACCTCTGTTCTATTTCCTTCCAAGGTTATGGTGAGGATGACAAAAGATAAGGCATGTGGAAATCTCTTTCTACTGCAGAGGATAAAAGATGCTTATTATTAGAGAAGATGTCCTCAGGGCAGACATGGTCTCCTCATGATCTACTGTAGAGACTAAGGATGCTAATGGTTCATAACATGAGCATTACAATAATGTTATTGCTTTTGATAAATTTATAATTCGTAGGTTATAAATTCAAATCTTCTCCCCTCTGAATGCCATCCTGAAGGTTAATGAATGAAATACATGATTTCCAAATCCCCAAAGTTGGTGTTAATTGGAAGCAAACACACACCTTCAGATTTGATCTCTCAGAACAAGACAGTCAGATAACTTAACCTCAAAGCAATTCATTACTGCACCACTCAGAGTTTTTGGAGGATGGTAGACATTTCAAAGGCTTTGGATTTGTATGTATGCTTCCCCCACTTCTCTGAAAAAACAGTAAAATTCAGGGAAGAAAGGGACCAAGGGAAATTTAGGAAAACTTCATGGAGGATTTTTAAATAACCGGAGTAACAGACAGAGGCCTTCAAATTCAAAACCACAGAGTGTTTGTTAGTTTTTGAATTACTTCCCTTTTTCCAAAGTTATAGAATGAGGACATAGCTTTTAAACTATATTTCAGATGTATATTTTATAATAGTGTTCATGCTGTGCTTACTGTATGCCAGCAGTATGCTATGTAGGGGCCATGATAAATTTAGGTGCTAATAAAATTTTTTTTAAATTTTTTTAAATTGATTTTTTAGAGAAAGAGGAAGGGAATGGGAGAGGGAGAGATAGGGAGAGGGAGGGAGAGAGAAAGAGAGAGACAAACAGAAACATTGATCTGTTCCTGTATGTTCCCTGACAGGGGATCAAACAGGCAACCTGTGATCTTCGGGACTGTGCTCTAACCAAGCCATCTGGCCAGGGCCAAAAATGTTTTAATTAGAAGAAATTAAAAGTAGAAGGAAAAATTGAACATAATCTATCCTAGGTTATATCCCCTGAAAACAAAAGTGCCCAGGGACCATGAAAATTATAATGTTGTTCTGTCTCTCCCAACTTTCCGGAAGTCCTGTGGCCCTCATGGACAGGTCTTACTTGTTCTTAAAAGTCTTGCCCAAAGCATCATCTTCCCTGACAGTCCTTTCCAGCATTTTAATTAATGCATATATATTTTCATTTATGTAGCTCCTCAACTCCTTTAATGATTTCAAACGGAGATTGAAGTAATCCTAGCCAAGAAACAAGAGTACAGTATTTGTAATGTGCTGAATACAGTGTGTCTATAAAGTCATGGTGCACTTTTGACGGGTCACAGGAAAGCAACAAAAGACAACAGAAATGTGAAATCTGCACCAAATAAAAGGAAAACTCTCCTAGTTTCATACCTATTCAGTGCAGTTCAATGTGGGCTCACACACAGATTTTTTAGGGCTCCTTAGGTAGCTATCCGTATAGCCTCTACAGACTCATCACTGACTGATGGCCTACCAGAACAGGGTTTCTCCACCAAACTGCTGGTTTCCTTCAACTGCTTATCCCACAGAATAATGTTATTCCTATGTGGTGGCACTTTGTTACAAACGCGCCGATATTCACATTGCACTTTGGTCACAGATTCGAATTTAGCGAGCCACAGAACACACTGAACTTTCCTCTGTACCATCCACATCTCAACTGGCATGACTGTGGGCTGCTCTGCTGTATCCACGGTGTTACATCATCATCTGCACATGCGCACATGCTGCCACATCATCCTACAGAAACTGGGAGGGTTTTCCTTTTATTTGGTGCAGATTTCACATTTCTATTATCTTTTATTGCTTTCCTGTGACCGGTGAAAAGTGCACCATGACTTTACGAACACACTATATAGTGGTAAGTGCTTACTCTACTTACTTGTTTTAGTCTCACTAGGAGGTAGACACTATTATTACTATCATCCTCATTTCACATTTGAGAATATGGTGGCTAAGAGTAATTGAAGTATTCCTGTTTACAAGTGGCAGAATGAGTGCTTAAACTCATTCCTGTTGTCTGTGGAGCCTGGAGTGGCTCTGATGATGATTGGGTAGAGGATAGGAACCTCCTACAGTTGGCTTCATGATTCCAATGGGATGAGATAACAATTAGTGTAACATCTTTGGACTTTCTCGTCCTCTAGCTATGCCCCTGGGTAGTAGAATGACCATGTGATGCTAAGCTCAGCCACTCCTCTCCTCCATCTCTTCCTTCCGACTCCATCCATTGTCAGACACTCTATTCCCTACCTTTAGACAGACTTGAGAAGCCCTGCAGCTCTTTAGTAACTATTTTGCATGTCTATTCTGAGATTAACACAATAAACCTTGCCCTCAACTTTTTGCTCAACCATAAAGTTATCACTTATTTGATCTCTTATTTGGTTCCACATTTGTACAGTGTAGATTAGTGATTGTTATTTGGGCCTCTTAGAAATAGCAGCACACTCCCAATCATAAGGCACAAAAACAACTCAGAAAAGAGTATGATACACTTTCTTTAAATAGTTAAAGAAGACTTTTTTGAAAAGGAGGATTCTGAAGGTATTTGGGGTTCTTTTGCTATTTTTTTCTTTACTATTAATCTCAGTGTAACAAAAAATAAGCACTAATTCTACAGTAAAAGACTTGAGTTCAACAGCATATTGAAGGCATACTGAGTTCTGGGAATATACAGATTAATTAAACAGACATCATTCTTCACAGTTACCTAGTAGCTCTTATTCAGGGGCTACCATTTCACGTGGCTTATTTCATTCAACCCTCACAGTTTCTCTTTGAGGTAGTAAATATCTTTACCTCCTTTTTTACAGATGAATAAGATTCATAGATGTTAAGCTGTGGACAAGTGCTGCCAGGGGTGAAGACCACGGAGACGCAAAGACCCGACTCCAGGCACCAGGTTCAGTGATGCAGATCCACTTTATTCAGGAAGTAAGCTAGCTCATATACATGGGTACAGCCAATAGGATGTTACAGCGTGTCCTTCATAGCCAATGGCTGAAAAGATCAGGGAGCTGCATGGTTGGTGCTAAGTCACTTCCTTATAGCGGGCAAGCTTCCTTCCTGGGTATGCCCAGGAGGCTTCTAGGAGCTAAAGTATTCTCACAGCATTGCATCAGCCACAGCTGCTAGGAATGTGCTCTGTGCTCCACCAACATTAAGCAACCTGCCCAAATCATCAGTTACTTGATGGTAAAACAAACAATCAAAAACAAACTAACAAAAAATGTCAGTGATAATTAAAAATTCAACCAAGTTTGTCTATCTCTAGGGCCAGTAGTTACATACTATTCACACAATCATTTCCTACCATTACAGTGCCTTGCGCTTAGCTTCTGCATAGCTCATATCTCTAGATATTTGTGATTAGGTGTTGTTTTCTACCTGTCTTCCTATTAGTATATAAGCCCTTTGAGGGCAGGAATTGTATTCTGCTCCTCTTCATCCTCAGTTCGTTGTATATACCATGTATTTTATCTTGAGTTTTGCTACTTGCTAAGCACATGTGCATTGCACAACATGCTTTACTGAGCAAGGCATATATACCCCTACCCTATGATGCTAATCGTTTATCATGGGAAACAAAAATCTCCAAGTTTTTTTTAAAAAGCAACTATAAACTAATATAAGTACTGTGAAATATGGAGCAAACAATGGGATAGTGTGTGTAGAGGGAACATGAACAAGGAAAGCCTCACTGTAGAGTCTAAGCTAAGAGTTGAAGAATGAGAAAGACCCAAGACTATGGGACAAACATTTCAAGAGAAAGAAAAAGAATGAAGGATATAATATTAGGAAAATCCTGACATATTCAGACTAGGGTGAGTGGCAGATGAGAATTATATAGAGCCTAGGGGTGACTTTGGATTTTAGTTTAAAGGCAGTAGGCAAGCACTAAAAAATGTTAAAGCAATGACCATGAAAAAATGGAGATGGTGTCAACATTCTTTTGAAGATAAAATTTATAAAGCTTTTTGATGATTGCTTGAAAGGCAAGAGGGGAGTCAAGGCTGAGAAGGGGAGGCTTTCTATCCTGAGTGAGTAATGGTACTATTGACTGGGCTGGGGAAGGCTGCTAGGTAGACATAGGTTGAAGGAGAGTGTTGGGGAAGATAGTAGGACTAACTTGTGTTTGAGATGACTATTAGAAATCCAAGTGAAGATGAAAAAAGTGACAAATGACTAGATTATTTTTATTTGGTTACAGTCTTACTGTCTGCTGGTGGGATGTTATATACCTGGATGCAAATAAACTAAACGGGCAATGCAAAGTAGCAAACATACATACCTTGAATGGTTATTTTTTTTTAAACGTAAAATACACAGAGCAAAAATGTTCTGTTATGGCTAAAACATCTTTATGCATAAGGTTGCTCCTGGCTTTTATGACCAATGTAAAAAAATAAATTTCACAGTTTCTCAAATTCATGTTTTTATACAGTGGAAAATAGCTAGGTCAGTGTCGGCAAACTGATTAGTCAACAGAGCCAAATATCAACAGTACAACAATTAAAATTTCTATTGAGAGCCAAATTTTTTAGCTTAAACTATATAGGAAGGTACATTCCTTATCGAGGTAGCACTTGTATGTGGTATTTTGTGGAAGAGCCACACTCAAAGCGCCAAAGAGCCACATGTGGCTCGTGAGCCACAGTGTGCCTGCCAGGGAGCTAGGTGAAGAAAGTATTTTTACTTTCTGCTGTCTTTGTGTGTATGTATGCACACACATACTTACACAGACATACACATACATTATGCACAGGGTGAGCAAAAGTGGGTTTCCAGTTGTTTATATGAAAAAAGACATGTAGATTATGATTATTATAAGAGTTTTTTTTAAGAGTTTTAATAATACTAAAGAATGCCACATGCAACAAAAAACCTACTTTGCCAACTCCCTATATACACAAACACACCTATACATACATACATATAAACATGTATATCTATAATATCTATATCTCTATCTTGGGATATATCTATATCTATATAATACAAATACACATATATTTTATATAATGAAAATAGATATATCCCAATGCAATTCACTTTTATTACCTAATTAAGAATGAACTAATAGCTCTGAATTCCAAAGCTAATAGCTTTGCCATACCTATCTGCCAATATTATATCTTAAGTTGTAAAGATGCATAAAGCAATATTCTGGTTTGCTTTTTTTTTAAAGATTTAGGAAGGTAGATTTCCAGAAGGACTTTTGGAGATGTTACTTCCCATCTCTCCCAAGCACCAGGATGTATGCATATCAAATGTTGGCTTGAGGTCATTTTAAAAAGATTTTCCTACATGATTGAAAAAATGCAATTATTATTTAAAATAAGAATAAATGTCTCATCTTCCACCCCTTCTGTATATTTATTTCAATTACTTTTCTAGAAATCTGTCTTGGAAAGGAGCCGAGAGTAAAATATTAAGACATAAGGTTTCCATCTTGAGGACACACTGCCCTTTAGTTTCTAACATACACTCATTTTGACAACAGGAACCAAGCAGCTTGCAAAAGGGCAAGGCCATCTTCTAGCTTCTAGCAGGGAACAAGACATATGCAAATGAACATTATATTCCCTTGCTAAGCAAACATGGCCAGTTATTACAATGGGCCAATGAGGAAATAGTAAAACAAACAAATAAATGACAATGTGTAAAACAAGCAGACTTTAAATGAGAAAAATATTAATCATAAAGCTAAATTCTTCATGTGGGAATGTCATTTGAGATCATGGAGGGTGACAAATGCCATGACATATTTTGAAATAAATTTTGACGGTTACCATTAGATGTCTGCAAAAGGCATTAAAAACACTATGTTGGGGTGATGTCAGAAAAATGGCGCTGTGAGGAGTGCGACCGACAAATCTCCCCAAAATTTCAACAAATTCATCAACCAGAGACATAAAAATCTATCCTTGGAGTGTCTGGGAGTTCCACACACTGAAGGCGAAGTGCTATCAACAAGACCAACCTTAGATGCCATTAAGAAAAAGGAAATCGAATATCATGAAAACAAAATATAGAGAAGTAGCACAGATAGATGTGGAAAATCTATGGAGAAAAAATTTAATATATTGGAAAGCTTGGAGCTAAATGACAGAGAATTTAAAATAGAAATCCAAAAAATACTCAGAGATATACTAGAAAACACAAAAAGGCAATTTAGGGAGCTCAGAAAAAAACAAACACAAAGAATATATTACCAATGACATTGAAACTATAAACACAAATCAAACAGAGATGAAAAACTCAAGTCATGAACTGAAAAACAAGGTAACAAGCTTAGCTAATAGAACAGGCCAGATAGAAGGTAGGATTAGTGACATAGAAGACAAGCAACTTCAGGCACAACAGAGAGAAGAAGAGGGAGACTCAAAAATTTAAAAACACTGAGAAAGCCCTACAGGAATTGTCTGACTCAAAAAAAGAATAACATAAGAATAATAGGTATATCAGAGGGAGAAGAGAAAGAAACTGGAATGAAGAATACATTCAAACAAATAATAGACGAGAACTTCCCAAGTCTGTGCAAAGAACTAAGCCTCAAATTCAAGAAGCAAACAGAACACTGAGTTTTCTTAACCACAACAAACCTACTCCAAGGCACATCATAATGAAATTGGCACAAACCAACGACAAAGAAAAAATTCTCAAGGCAGCCAGGGAAAAGAAGAATACAACATATAAAGGAAGGCCTATTAGATTATCATCGGATTTCTCAGCAGAAACCCTACAAACTAGAAGAGAGAGGACCCCAATACTTGAAACCCTGAAAGAGAGGAACTTTCAGCCAAGAATACTATACCCATCAAAGCTATCCTTCAAATATGAAGGAAAAATAAAAACATTCACAAATACAGAAAAGATGAGGGAATTTATCATCAGAAAACTCCCACTCCAGGAAACACTAAAGGGGGTTTTCCAATCAGATTCAAAGAACAAAACAAAACAAAACCACAAGTAAAAGCTCCACCAAGAACACAATAAAACCAAATTTAAACTGTGACAACAAAAGCAAAGAAAAGGGGAGAGCATGGAGATTAACAGTAGCAAAGGATGATGAAGTGCAGAAACATTCATAAGATAGGGTACTACAATGAATATGGTAGGTACCCTTTTCATTACTTAATGGTAACCACCTCTGAAAAAACCACCACAGAAGCACGTGACTTAAAAAGTTAGCAACAGAGGAAAGAAGTATGGACTACAAACAAACAAAAACAAATGATAGAAAAACAAAAGAGAAGAATCAAACAAGATACAAAACTAACAGAAAGCAATTTATAAAATGGCAATAGGGAACCCACAAGTGTCAATAATTACACTAAATGTAAATGGATTAAACTCACCAATAAAAACACACAGAGTAGCAGAATGGATTTAAAAAGAAAATCCTACTGTATGCTGCCTACAAGAAACACATCTAAGCAACAAGGATAAAAACAAATTCAAAGTGAAAGGCTGGAAAACAATACTCCAAGCAAATAAAATCCAAAAAAAAGCAGGTGTAGCAATACTTATATCTAATAATGCTGACTACAAGACAGAAAAAGTACTCAGAGACAAAAATGGTCATTTCATAATGATTAAGGGGACAATGAATCAAGAAGACATAATACTTCTTAATATATATGCACCAAACCAAGGAGCACCAAAATATATAACACAGCTACTTATTCACCTAATAACAAAAACTGATAAAAATACAATCATACTTGGAGAACTCAATACACTGCTGACGGCTCTAGGTCAGTCATCCAAACAGAGAATCAATAAAAATATATTGGCCTTAAAGAAAACACTAGAGCACCTGGATATGATATACATCTACAGGACACTTCATCCCAAAGTGATAGAGTATAAATTTTTCTCTAATGTACATGGAACATTCTTAAGAATTGACCATATGTTGGGCCACAAAAATAACATCAGCAAATTCAGAAAAACTGAAACTGTACCAAGCATAGTTTCTGATCATAAAGCCTTGAAACCAACTGCAAAAAAGGGAAAGAAACCCACAAAAATGTGGAAACTAAACAACATACTTTTAAAAAGTGAATGGATCAAAGAAAAAAGAAGCGCAGAGATCAAAAGATATATACAGACAAATGAAAATGACAAAACGATATATCAGAATCTGTGGGATGCAGCAAAAACAGTAATAAGAGGGAAGTTCATATCACTTCAAGCTTATATGAACAAACAAGAGAGAGCCCAAGTGAACCACTTAAATTTACACTCTAAAGAACTAGAAAAAGAAAAACAAAGACAACACAAAACCAGCCGAAGAAAGGAAATAAAAATCAGAGCAGAAATAAATGAAATAGAGAACAGAAAAACTATAGAAAATATTAATAAAACAAGGAGCTGGTTCTTTGAAAATATCAACAAAATTGACAAACCCTTGACAAGACTCACCAAGAAAAAAAGAGAAAGAACTCATATAAACAAAATTCTAAATGAAAAAGGAGAAATCACCACAGACATCATAGATATACAAAGAATTATTGTAGAATACTACGAAAAACTATATGCCACCAAATTTAACAATCTAGAAGAAATGGATAAATTCCTAGAACAATACAACCTTCCTAGACTGAGTCATGAAGAAGCAGAAAGCCTAAACAGACCAATTAGCAGGGAGGAAATAGAAAAAACTATTAAAAAACTCCCCCAAAATAAAAGTCCAGGCCCAGACGGTCATACTAGTGAATTCTATCAAACATTCAAAGAAGACTTGGTTCCTATTCTACTGAAAGTCTTCCAAAAATTTGAAGAAGAAGCAATACTCTCAAACACATTTTATGAGGCTAACATAACCCTCATACCGAAACCTGGCAAGGATGGCACAAAAAAAGAAAACTACAGACCAATATCTCTAATGAATACAGATGCTAAAATACTAAACAAAATACTGGCAAATTGAATACAACAACATATTAAAAAAATAATACATCATGATCAAGTGGGATTCATCCCAGAATCTCAAGGATGGTTCAACATAGGTAAAACGGTCAATGTAATACACCATATCAACAAAACAAAGAACAAAAAACACATGATCTTATCAATAGATGCAGAAAAGGCATTCAATAAAATACAACACAACTTTATGTTTAAGACACTCAATAAAATGGGTACAGAATGAAAATATCTCAACATGATGAAGGCCATGTATGATAAACCATCAGCTAACATCATATAAAATGGCATAAAACTGAGGACTTTCCACCTTAAATCAGGAACAAGACAAGGTTGTCCACTCTCTCCACTCTTATTTAAAGTGATGCTAGAAGTTCTGGCAGAGCAATCAGACAAGAGGAAGAAATAAAAGGCATCCATATCAGAAAAGAAGAAGTAAAGGTATCACTTTTTTCAGATGACATGATCATATACATCGAAAACCCTAAAGACTTCATAAAAAGATTACTCAGAACAATAAACTAATACAGTAAGGTCGCAGGATACAAAATTAACATACAAAATCCATAGCGTTTCTATATGCCAACAATAAAATATTAAAAAACAAACTCAGAAAAAATAATCCCCTTCACGATTGCAAGAAAAAAATAAAATATCTAGGAATAAACATAACAAAGAATGTAAAGGACCTATATAACACAAACTATAAAGCATTGTTAAGGGAAATTGAAAAAGATACAATGAAATGGAAAAATATTCCTTGTTCTTGGATAGGAATAATAAATATAAACAAAATGGCCATATTACTCAAAGCAATTTATAAATTTAATGCAATTCCCATCAAAATTTTTATAACATTTTTTTTAAAAATGGAACAAAAAATCATCAGATTTATATGGAACAATAAAAAACCCCGAATAGCCAAAGCAATCCGAAGGAAAAAGAATGAAGCTGGGGGCATTACAATACCTGACTTCAAACTATATTATCGGGCCACAACAATCAAAACAGCATAGTAATGGCAGAAAAATAGATACTCAGACCAATGGAACAGAATAGAAAGTCCAGAAATAAAACCACATATATATGGTCAAAAAATTTTCAATAAAGGGGCCAACAACGCACAATGGAGAAAAGAAAGCCACTTCAACAAATGGTGCTGGGAAAACTGGAAAGCCACATGCAAAAGAATGAAACTCGACTACAGCTTGCCCCCTTGTACTAAAATTAATTCAAAATGGATCAAAGACCTAAATATAAGATCTGAAACAATAAAGTACATAGAAGAAGACATAGGTATTAAACTCATGGACCTGGGTTTTAAAGATCATTTTATGAACTTGACTCAATGGCAAGAGAAGTGAAGGCAAATATAAATGAATGGGACTACATCAGAATTAAAAGTTTTTGCTCAGCAAGAGAAACTGACAACAAAATAAACAGACAGCCAACTAAATGGGAAATGATATTTTCAAATAACAGCTCAGATAAGGGCCTAATATCCAAAATATACAAAGAACTCATAAAACTCAACAACAAACAAACAATCCAATAAAAAAAATGGGAAGAGGACATGAACAGACACTTCTCCAAGGAAGAAATACAAGTGGCCAAAAGATATATGAAAAGATGCTCAGCTTCATTAGTTATTAGAGAAATGCAAATCAAAACTACAATGAGATACCACCTCACACCTGTTAGATTAGCTATTATCAACAAGACAGGTAATAGCAAATGTTGGAGAGGCTGCGGAGAAAAAGGAACCCTCATTCACTGTTGGTGGGAATGTTAAGTAGTACAACCATTATGGAAGAAAGTATGGTGGTTCTTCAAAAAAACTGCAAATAGAACTACCTTATGACCCAGCAATTCCTCTACTGGGTATATACCCCCAAAACTCAGAAACATTGATATGTAAAGACACATGTAGCCTCATGTTCATTGCAGCATTGTTCACAGTGGCCAGGACATGGAAACAACCAAAAAGCCCTTCAATAGATGACTGGATAAAGAAGATCTGGTACATATATACTATGTAATATTACTCAGCCATAAGAAATGATGACATCAGATCATTTACAACAAAATGGTGAGATCTTGATAACATTATTCGGAGTGAAATAAGTAAATCAGAAAAAACCAAGAACTACATGATTTCATACATTGGTGGGACATAAAAACGAGACTAAGGGACATGGACAAGAGTGGTGGTTACTGGGGGTGGGGGGGATGGGGTCGTGAGAGGAAAGGAGGGAGAGGGGGAGGGGGAGGGGGAGGGGCACAAAGAAAACCAGATAGAGAATGACAGGGAGTGACGTCACGGAAATGGCACCGTGAGCAGCACGTCCGACAGATCTCCCCAAAATCTCGCCAAATTTATCAACTAGAAACAGAAAAATTTATCCTTGGAGCATTCCGGAGTTCCACACACACACTGAAAGCAAAAGGACTGTTGCCGAGGAGGGAGTACACCTGTGGTGAGTCAACCCACACGTGCAGCTGCCCACCCACACTCGGGGACGGCAGCCTGGGCACTGGCGGCTGCCCCAGCATACCCTGAGAAACCACGCGCGCGCCCCCCGTGCCGTGGTCCGACCACTGGCGTGACGAGAAACCGCGTGTGCGTGCCTGGTGCTGCGGTCCAGAGAGTCCTCATCCACTGGCGTGCTGAGAAACCATGCGCGCGCGTCCCGAGCCGCCGACCGGGAGGGGCGCCAAGGCTGTCTTTCCTAGTCAGGAGATTCTCTCTGTGGGCGGGACACCTCACCCAGCCATTCAAGCTAACAATCTAGCATTGGGGGGAGGGGCGTGCAGGCAGCCTGAAATACTTTCTGGAGCACAGCTGCGGATCCAATCACTGAAATTAGCTTAACCCATGAAATCTATGCACCCACGGGGCTCTAATTGATAAGATCTCTCCCAGTTCAGCGATCCAAGACAAGAGGCGTGATATTTTTCAGTGCCTTTCGCTAAAGGGGCGGGGGCAACTTCTGATTGACAGAGCCTCCATATTCAGGGATATATCTAACAAGAGGGACTTGTAAGATATTAAGATCCATAAATCAAACAGCGACTAGTGCTTCTTCTTCCCAGCCAAAACAGGCTACCAAGTGTGGAAAGCCTGGGTTGAGTGGTCCAACTGAATGATAGGCGCTGAACAGTCACCTTGACAACAATTGACTCCCAGCCCCACCTGATTACGCTGGAGGCTCTGACTGCCAGAGCCTTACCCAGAGCCTTGCACTGAGTGAGGATAGAGTGGGGATTTCCCAGCTCTTTGAGCCTCTTACTCCCCAGACAGAAGCAGTGGCAGCCTCATAGCTGGATCACCAGGCTGCTAATTCAGGAAGGGGAGACTAGGAAAGAGACTCCAGGAAAGCAAACTCTCTCATTTTTGGACTCTGCAAACGCCAACAAGCCTTGACTACCAGCGAGACTAAAGCCAATTATATGGCATTGCCATAGAATCCCATCAACTGCAAATTCCTACCTAAGAGTGACACAGGGGCAGAACCTGGGGTAAAGAGTCACCGACCAGGAAGAGGGAGAGGAAAGAAAAAAGGAAGAAGTTAACCTCTCAAAATCAAGAAAAATCCACAGACTTTATAACTTGTTCCACTAATTCTTTGTTGTTGTTGTTTCTTTCTTCTATCTTATTGCCTTTATTATTTCTATTTCTTCCACCTCGGTCCTTTTACTCTCTGCCCATCTTATGCTACCCTTTTCTTGAACTACACTACCCATGAGTGTTACATTTTATTTCTTGTCTTCATCCTAACTCTCCTTTAGGGTTACACTCCAAAACCCTTAACTCTCACTCTCTCCCCTTTTGTTTTTTTTTTCTTTCCTTTTTTTCTTCCTTCATTTCTCTCTTACTCTTATTTTTTCCTTTCTATTCATTTCTTCTTTTCTCCTTTTACTTTTCCTCCCATTTAAGCCTCAATCACGAACAAATTATTTAATTTGGGACTCAAGTTTTTGTGGGTTTTTTTTTTGTTGTTGTTCTTTCTTTTCTTCTTCTGCTTTTGTTCTTGGTTTTCCTTTATTTGTTTGTTTTTGTGGCATTTTGGGCACTTTTTACATTGCTTTTTAACTCATTAGCATTCCTCCCAACCCAAAGTCCCCATTGTATTTAGTCTTCGCTCCACTTAATACAACAGATGTTTACTTATTATTTTTATTTTTTTCTTCTTTAATTATTTTTTATCTCTCTTTTTGTTTCCCTCTCATTATATCTCTTAGTCGACCATCACTTACAAGCAAATCATTTTATGCTTGTCTAAGATTTTCTCCTTTTTTTTTGTATTTAGTAGGTCCCTACTCCCTTTTTTGCCCCTTGAACTCTTCACCCCAAATCAGGCCCTCCATTATAGGCAGTTTTTGTTCCATTTAGCATAATATAATTCACAGGTCATCACGATATTTTCCTAAGGAGGTGAGAGGAGGGGAAGAGAAGAAAGAAAAAAGGGGGAAATAATAAATTATTACTTTTTTTTGTGGAGTGTTTTCCTTTTCTCTTTCTTTTTTTTCTTTTCCTTTTTATTTTTTATTAATTCTAATTAACACTATCATCAAGACCACCTTCAGATGCCAATAAGAAAAAGGAAATCGAACATTATGGATACAAAAGACAGAGAGGTAACACAAATAGATGTGGAAAAATCTATGGAGAAAAGATTTAACATATTGGAAGCCTTGGAGCCAAATGACAGAGAATTTAAAATAGAAATCTTAAAAATACTCAGGGATATACAAGAAAACAGAGAAAGGCAATTTAGGAAAATCAGAAAACAACTCAACGATCACAAAGAATATATTACCAAGGAAATTGAAACTATAAAAACAAATCAAACAGAAATGAAAAACTCAATTCAAGAGCTGAAAAATGAGGTAACAAGCTTAGCTAATAGAACAGCCCAGATAGAAGACAGGATCAGTGAAATAGAAGACAAGCAACTTGAGGCACAACAGAGAGTAGAAGAAAGAGACTCAAAAATAATAAAAAATGAGAAAGCCCTACAGGAATTGTCTGATTCCATCAGAAAGAATAACATAAGAATAATAGGTATATCAGAGGGAGAAGAGAAAGAAAATGGAATGGAGAATATACTCAAACAAATAATAGATGAGAACTTCCCAAGCCTGTGGAAAGAATTAAAGCCTCAAATTCAAGAAGCAAACAGAACACCGAGTTTTCTTAACCCCAACAAACCCACTCCAAGGCACATCATAATGAAGATGACACAAACCAATGACAAAGAAAAAATTCTCAAGGCAGCCAGGGAAAAGAAGAATACAACATATAAAGGAAGGCCTATTAGATTATCATCAGATTTCTCAGCAGAAACTCTACAAGCTAGAAGAGAGTGGACCCCAATATTTAAAGCCCTGAAAGAGAGGAACTTTCAGCCAAGAATACTATACCCATCAAAGCTATCCTTCAAGTACGAAGGAGATATAAAAATATTCACAAATACAGAAAAGATGAGAGAATTTACCATCAGAAAGCCCCCACTCCAGGAAATACTAAAGGAGGTTTTCCAACCAGATTCAAAGAACAAAAGAAAACATAACCACAAGTAACAGCTCCACCAAGAAAACAATAAAACCAAACTTAAACTGTGACAACAAAAGAAAAAAAAAAGGGGGAGAAAGGATGAAGATTAACAGTAGCAAAGGACGATGAAGTGCAGAAATACTCACAAGAAAGGGTACTACAATGAATATGGTAGGTACCCTTTTCATTACTTAATGGTAACCACCCTTGAAAAAACCACCACAAAAACACTTGACTTAAAAAAGGTAGCAACAGAGGAAAGAAGTATGGAATACAAACAAACAAAAACAAATGATAGAAAAACAAAAGAGAAGAATCAAACAAGATACAAAACTAACAGAAAGCAATTTATAAAATGGCAGTAGGGAACCCACAAGTGTCAATAATTACACTAAATGTAAATGGATTAAACTTACCAATAAAAACACACAGAGTAGCAGAATGGATTAAAAAAGAAAATCCAACTATATGCTGCCTACAAGAAACTCATCTAAGCAACAAGGATAAAAACAAATTCAAAGTGAAAGGCTGGAAAACAATACTCCAAGCAAACAACACCCAAAAAAAAAGCAGGTGTAGCAATACTCATATTTAATAATGCTGACTACAAGACAGAAAAAGTACTCAGAGACAAAAATGGTCATTTCATAATGATTAAGGGGAAGTTGAATTAAGAAGACATAACAATCCTTACTATATATGCACCAAACCAAGGAGCACCAAAATATATAAGACAGCTACTTATTGACCTTAAAACAAAAACTGACAAAAATACAATCATACTTGGAGACCTCAATACACCGCTGACGGCTCTAGATCGGTCATCCAAACAGAGAATCAATAAAGATATAGTGACCTTAAACGAAATACTAGAACACCTGGATATGATAGACATCTACAGGACACTTCATCCCAAAGCGACAGAGTATACATTTTTCTCTAGTGTACATGGAACATTCTCAAGAATTGACCATATGTTGGGCCACAAAGACAATATCAGCAAATTTAGAAAAATTGAAGTTGTACCAAGCATATTTTCTGATCATAAAGCTGTGAAACTAGAATTCAACTGCAAAAAAGAGGGGGAAAAACCCACAAAAATGTGGAAACTAAACAACATACTTCTAAAAAATGAATGGGTCAAAGAAGAAATAAGCGCAGAGATCAAAAGATATATACAGACAAATGAAAATGAAAATACAACATATCAGAATCTCTGGGATGCAGCAAAAGCAGTAATAAGAGGAAAGTTCATATCACTTCATGCTTATATGAACAAACAAGAGAGAGCCGAAGTAAACCACTTAACTTCACACCTTAAGGAACTAGAAAAAGAAGAACAAAGACAACCGAAAACCAGCTGAAGAAAGGAGATAATAAAAATCAGAGCAGAAATAAACAAAATAGAGAACAGAAAAACTATAGAAAAAATCAATAAAACAAGGAGCTGGTTCTTTGAAAAGATCAACAAAATCGACAAACACTTGGCAAGACTCACCAAGGAAAAAAGGCACAGGACTCAAATAAATAAAATCCAAAATGAAAGAGGAGAGATAACCACAGACATCATAGATATACAAAGAATTATTGTAGAATACTATGAAAAACTATATGCCTCCAAATACAACAATCTAGAAGAAATGGATAAATTCCTAGAACAATACAACCTTCCTAAACTGAGTCATGAAGAAGCAGAAAGCCTAAACAGACCAATCAGCAGGGAGGAAATAGAAAAACTATTAAAAAACTCCCCCAAAATAAAAGTCCAGGTCCAGATGGTTATACTAGTGAATTCTATCAAACATTCAAAGAAGACTTGGTTCCTATTCTACTCAAAGTCTTCCAAAAAATTGAAGAAGAAGCAATACTTCCAAACACATTTTATGAGGCCAATATAACCCTCATACCAAAACCTGGCAAGGATGGCACAAAAAAGAAAACTACAGACCAATATCTCTAATGAATACAGATGCTAAAATACTAAACAAAATACTGGCAAACCGAATACAACAACATATTAAAAAAATAATACATCATGATCAAGTGGGATTCATCCCAGAATCTCAAGGATGGTTCAACATACATAAAACAGTTAACGTAATACACCATATCAACAAACACAAAGAACAAAAACCACATGATCTTATCAATAGATGCAGAAAAGGCTTTCGATTAAATACAACACAATTTTATGTTTAAGACTCTCAACAAAATGGGTATAGAAGGAAAATATCTCAACATAATAAAGGCCATATATGATAAACCATCAGCCAACATCATATTAAATGGCATAAAACTGAGGACTTTCCACCTTAAATCAGGAACACGACAGGGGTGTCCACTCTCTCCACTCTTATTTAACGTGGTGCTAGAAGTTCTGGCCAGAGCAATCAGACAAGACAAAGAAATAAAAGGCATCCGTATCGGAAAAGAAGAAGTAAAGGTATCACTTTTTGCTGATGATATGATCCTATACATCGAAAACCCAAAGGACTCCACAAAAAGATTACTAGAAACAGTAAACCAATACAGTAAGGTCGCAGGATACAAAATTAACATACAGAAGTCCATAGCCTTTCTATATGCCAACAATGAAATATTAGAAAACGAACTCAAAAAAATAATCCCCTTCACGATTGCAACAAAAAAAATAAAATACCTAGGAATAAACATAACAAAGAATGTAAAGGACCCATATAAAGAAAACTACAAGGCATTGCTAAGAGAAATAGAAAAAGACACAATGAGATGGAAAAATATTCCTTGTTCTTGGATAGGAATAATAAATATAATTAAAATGGCCATATTACCCAAAGTAATATATAAATTTAATGCAATTCCCATCAAAATTCCTATGACATTTTTTAAAGAAATGGAACAAAAAATCATCAGATTTATATGGAACTATAAAAAACCCCGAATAGCCAAAGCAATCCTAAGGAAAAAGAATGAAGCTGGGGGCATTACAATACCTGACTTTAAACTATATTATAGGGCCACAATAATCAAAACTGCATGGTATTGGCAGAAAAATAGACACTCAGACCAATGGAACAGAATAGAAAGCCCAGAAATAAAACCACATATATATGGTCAAATAATCTTTGATAAAGGGGCCAACAACACACAATGGAGAAAAGAAAGCCTCTTCAAGAAATGGTGTTGGGAAAACTGGAAAGCCACATGCAAAAAAATGAAACTCGACTACAGCCTGTCCCCGTGTACTAAAATTAATTCAAAATGGATCAAAGACCTAAATATAAGATCTGAAACAATAAAGTACATAGAAGAAGACATAGGTACTAAACTCATGGACCTGGGTTTTAAAGAACATTTTATGAACTTGACTCCAATGGCAAGAGAAGTGAAGGCAAATATAAATGAATGGGACTACATCAGAATTAAAAGTTTTTGCTCAGCAAGAGAAACTGATAACAAAATAAACAGACAGCCAACTAAATGGGAACTGATATTTTCAAACGACAGCTCAGATAAGGGCCTAATATCCAAAATTTACAAAGAACTCATAAAACTCAACAACAAACAAACAAACAATCCAATAAAAAAATGGGAAGAGGACATGAACAGACACTTCTCCCAGGAAGAGATACAAATGGCCAACAGATATATGAAAAGATGCTCAGCTTCATTAGTTATTAGAGAAATGCAAATCAAAACTACAATGAGATACCACCTCACCCCTGTTATATTAGCTATTATCAACAAGACAGGTAATAACAAATGTTGGAGAGGCTGTGGAGAAAAAGTAACCCTCATACACTGTTGGTGGGAATGTAAAGTAGTACAACCACTATGGAGGAAAGTATGGTGGTTCCTCAAAAAACTGCAAATAGAACTACCTTATGACCCAGCAATCCCTCTACTGGGTATATACCCCAAAACCTCAGAAACATTGATACGTAAAGACACATGTAGTCCCATGTTCATAGCAGCACTGTTCACAGTGGCCAAGACATGGAAACAACCAAAAAGCCCTTCAATAGAAGATTGGATAAAGAAGATGTGGCACATATACACTATGGAATACTACTCAGCCATAAGAAATGATGACATTAGATCATTTATAGCAAAATGGTGGGATCTTGATAACATTATACGGAGTGAAATAAGTAAATCAGAAAAAAACAAGAACTACATGATTCCATACATTGGTGGAACATAAAAACGAGACTAAGAGACATGGACAAGAGTGTGGTGGTTACCAGGGGTGGGGGGGAGGGAGGACGCAGGAGGGAGGGAGGGAGAGAGTTAGGGGGAGGGGGAGGGGCACAGAGAAAACTAGATAGAGGGTGACGGAGGACAATCTGACTCTGGGCGAGGGGTATGCAACATAATTTAATGACAAGATAACCTAGACATGTTTTCTTTGAATATATGTACCCTGAATTATTAATGTCATCCCATTAACATTAATAAAAATTTATAAAAAAAAAAAAGAGAATGACAGAGGACAATCTGACTTTGGGTGATTGGTATGCAACATAATTGAATGACAAGATAACCTGGACATGTTTTCTTTGAATATATGTACCCTGATTTATTGAGGTCACCCCATTAACATTAATAAAAATTTATTTATTAAAAAAAACACTATGTTAAAACATTTTATAAGGAAAATACCTTGCAATTGCTATTGGTATGATAGTAATACTTTTGGCCCAATAGGGAGACTTATAAGATACATAACTAAAAAAAAAATCTTTAGACCTACTTTTCCCCCAAGAAATCTCTCTTGTTTTCTGATAAAATATCAATAGGAATGAGATAATTATTATAGGAAATAATTCTTTTTAAAGAATTTTAAGGACTTCTAATTTCTTTCTCAGCTGTACTGAAATTTTTTTGGTAAGGCTCCTGTGTTTCCCAAAAGTTCTGATGGGATTGTCCATAATGGCTTCCTATTCCCACGGCTCTGCTTCTTGTGCAGACTCCAGACCCTCCTGTGCCCTTGTGTGGAGAAGTCGCCATTACCTGTGTTATCTATTTAAACCAGGGATCCCCAAACTATGACCCGTGGGCCACATGCAGTCCCCTGAGGCCATTTATCCAACCCCCACCGCACTTCCGGAAGGGGCATCTCTTTCATTGGTGGTCAGTGAGAGGAGCATAGTTCCCATTGAAATACTGGTCAGTATGTTGATTTAAATTTATTTGTTCTTTATTTTAAATATTGTATTTGTTCCCATTTTGTTTTTTTACTTTAAAATAAGATATGTGCAGTGTGCATAGGGATTTTTTCATAGTTTTTTTTATAGTTCTACCCTCCAACGGTCTGAGGGATAGTGAACTGGCCCCCTGTGTAAAACGTTTGGGGACCCCTGATTAAACAAAACAATCTAACCTAATGCTCCCCTACTTAAATTCCTTTAATTACTCCTTCATTTCCCCAGGAGAGAGTCAAAACTCCCTAGCAGACTTACAGAGCCCTATATCACTAGCTCCATCTACAGACAGCCTTATCCTTTCTGTACTGAGACATACAATCTAGCTTGAGCTGTTCTCCACATACACCCTGCTGCCTGTCATTTCTAGATATTCCCTTGATCTATAACATAATTTTCCTTTCAATAGTCCATACCTGAAAAGGTGTTCTTCACCTGGCTAATTCTGCTTGTTCTTTTTTCTAGACTCAACCCAGGCATCACCTCTTCCAGAGAGCCTTTCCTATTGCCATCACTCTGGCAAATGCCCACAATTCCCTACATGTATTCTTATCATTACACTCCCATTGTGTTATTAAAATTACTTGTTTCTATGCCTGTCTTCATTACTAGACTGAGAGCTCTCTGAATAAAGGAAAGGTGCCTTATTCAATTGTGTAGAATCACCCAGAATTCTATCAGGCACACAAGCATTCAATATATAGTGTATTTTGGTTTTTTTTGTTTTTTTTTGATGAAACAAAATAATTCAATACTAATTTCACTCTACTTTGTCCTAAATCTCCTTGCTCATCACTTGTAGAGACATCCTCAACACTTGAAAATAAGATTGTGTCAATTCAGGGGCAAAATCAATAGGCCTTTCTTAAGAAATGGGAAGTTGGGAATAAGAATAGAGGATTGCTTTGATTAAGTAGCAGGAACCCTAGAGAGTGAGGAATGCCAGCCTAGGTCTGCCACAAAGTGACAAAACAAGTTAATTTCACACAGGGAGCCTTTCAGGGTGTCTGGAGATGCATTGGGCAAAGTCAGATGGGAAAACACAAACATTTTGTAATCCTCTTAAAGTTCTTGTTTTGATTTTTGCACAATTGTAATTGGCCACCCACACAGGGGAGATAATGTAAAATCTCTTGAGTGGAAATTCCTGGAAAATCTTAATACTAATGCAATGAATATGGGAAGGACAGGTTTTTGTTTGTGCACATGTATGTATGCACTCTATTTTTTTTTAAATTAGCATTCTAAAATCTGGCTAATAATGTAAATAAATAGCAGGACCAATTTATAGATAAACTCATTAAAGATTTTCTGCAGGTAAATTCACCAAAAATGCAGACAGCCTTTGCTTCTATATCAGAGTCCTAAAGACTGACTTTAAAGCTGACCTGGCAGTTATTTTTTACTGTATAAAGCTATTGCCATTGTTTTGTTTTTTAAAGGAGAGTAGGAAAATCAAAGTTCCTAGTAACTCTGAGAGTAGAAGTCCTTTGTGAAGAGGTAGCATCCTTGTTTGCATAGCCTTTCATTTCAGCTGGCTTCATAAAACATTTATTGTACACCTACCACTGTGTGTCAAGGTGAGGTCCTGGAGTTGTGAAGGTGAGCATGACTTTGGCTCAAAGACATTTACCAGTCAGCAAGAGCCTGTGTTCTGTGTAATTATGCATATATATATATATATATATATATACACCTTTAATTCTCATTTTCTCAAGAAAAGCTTACAAGTCTCTGTTCCATGTCCCCTCAGTACACTTCTCATTCCCATTTTCTGACACTAAATGTTAGTGATTATTATTCTAGCCTTTTTCATGTTATCTCTTATTGCTGGTTTTTGTATGTTCATTAGACTAAATGAAGGGATTCTTGGGGCGGGGGAGGGAGTGGTTATGTTAGAAATGGTTAGCAAAATGGACTCTGCCTCAGGACTACATGGGTTCAAGTCCAAAGTGTACATTTATTAGCTGTGTGATTTTAGGCAAGGTTCTTAGAATTGTTCTGCCTCTGTCTCCTAATTTTAAAAATGAGATTCTATTATTACCTGTCTCAAATGGTTGTGATGAGGAGAAATGAATTGATGATATACATAAATGCTTAAAATCATGCTTGCTAGGAAGCAAACAGTCAAAGATAGTAGCTATCAAAATTTTTATGTCCACACAAAACCAAAATATCCTGGCCCTACGTAGTAACTGCCAGTCTAACAGCCAGTACTTGCTTTTAGCTTAAGGCCTGAACTGTAGTTAGTTGATGTGTTGACATTAGTAGAAGGTGCTTCTCTATTCACTCAGCTGTCTGAGAAAGAAACTTGGGACCTCTCCCTCACCTCCCACATCCCATCCAGTATCCACCTTCTCCATCATAGACTTTCAGTCAAGTCCCTTCACTCCATTCTAGTTTATGCCATCATCACTCCACTCCTGAACATGGCTGTCACCCCCAAATTGTTTCCCTATCTTCTGCTTTGATAGTCTCCAGTTTATTTTCAATGCAATCATCTGAGAGGCCCTTAAAAACAAAACAGTTCAAATTACTCTCCAGTGTACAACTTTTAAGAGTGAAAACCCAAGTCCTTAATGTGCTTAAAGAACCAGAGTGTGGCTTGGCACTCCCTAGCAACTCAGCCTCATCTTGGGTCACCCCTAAGCCTGTTTCCTATTCTCTGAAATTGTCAATCTCTTTTTCCTCTTGGGGCCCTCCTCTGCTCTCCATTCTCCCTCCTACCCTTCACATCTTGTAGGGCTCAGCTTAGAAATCACTTGCTCAAAGGAGCCTTCCCTGACCCTCATCCCCTACTCTTAAGTGCCATCCTCTGCATTGCTCAACCCTCCCCTTCACATCAGCTAGCACAATTTACACAGATATATTTATTGGGGGGATTATTTGTTCACTATGTCTCTCCAATATTTTGTAAGTTCCGTGAGAACAGGTGCTTTAATTTATTTATCATTTTATCTTCAGTGCTTAGCAAAGTTCCTGGTGACTCATAAATAATTAGCAAGCACATGAATGCCTAGTAACTATTTATTTAATACATATATCAGTTGTGGCAATGAATCTGACCAATCTGAAAAACTTGATCTATAAAGAACATGAGGGCTCTGACACGCTTTATATATTTCTTTCTGCTTTATATAATGTTACTGCTGAAGGAGCTATTTTACAACCCATCTAAGTACCAAGAGAAGGCCATTTTCATGTTAAAAACATTAAATGTATCTTTGATCTCACTCCCTGAGAGTTCCTATGAAATAAACAATCCCAAATCCTTTCTTGTAAAGGAGCTCTTGGCAGTGAGCACTGCACATCATGTCTGGTCTTGTTGTGATCAGTGTGCATGAATATGTGTAGAATCATTTCCAGTCCTCCTAAAACTATATTTCAAGAAGTCTGTATTAAAACACTCATCCAATACTAATTCAGCCAATAATTATACATGGCTGTGCCCTGGAGTGAAAAGGACAAGAATGAATTAGATTTGTAGAGATGAGAACATTGAGGCCCTGAACAAGACTAGGTGAAAATGAAAGTTACACATATGTACGGAATTGAAGACTGATTAGAAACTCAGAGAAGGCTGGAGATGACAGAGATTGTCATGATCATCTTGCAGAAAATAAGGAGGAAAGTAACATAGGGCTTAAGAGACATGATTCAGAATCAAACAGACATATCTTCAGGTATATCTTGAGTCCTCAAAAAGAAAATGCAGAAGGATTATTATCTTTTATTATATAAACCCATTATTTTATGAATGCAGAACACAGGACTCAAGGAAGAAGCAATTTGCCAAAGGTCATGTGGCAAAACAGAGATAACACCGGAACTGCTATTTAAGACTAAAAATTCCCTGTCTAGTATTGCTCCCTCCTCCTTTCTCCTTCCCTTCCTGCCCTTTCACACATGCACATCATAGAACATAGAGCCACAGGTGGAGAGCAAAAGAAAGTCACTCAAAGGTCTTTCTGCTTCTGGCAATATGTAGAGCAGAATACATAATTTGAAGTACCTCCTGTTATTAGCCCTCCTTTTTATGACACCTATACAACTGGGATAATATATATAGACAAATTCCTTTAAATGCTTACATTAAGTGTGAAATAAAGAAAGATAATTTTCAGCAACAGTTTCAGGAAATGAGAGGGAACTGAACACACGGTCTGAGAGAACTGATGATATAGTGGCCTGGCATCAGGACACAGGTGAAAATGGAGATCAGTTTCTGTACAAATTTATTACAGGGTGGAGACATGAGATGACAGCTGGGTCCTGCATGAAACAGGCAGTTGTAACCGAAGTTTTTATATAAATCCAAGATCATCAAAGAGTAGAACAGAGAGGAACAGTCTTCATCTAGCATGGGCAGACAGCAAAGATATTGTATGCAAGTTTATGATTAGTTTGTGTTTAAGCTTTGGTTGAGAAAAAGAGGACAGATATTTTAATCTTGGATTTATGCTTCATGTGGATTTGAGATTCAGATCTGTATCAGGAAACTCTAAACTGAGAAATTAACATGAGTTTGGTTCTAGTTTAGTAATAATACTTATCTAGATTCTCAAGGGAGAAACTCTAAATAACTGGGAACTTTAATGAAAGAATCTAATAAGGATAATAAACTTAGTATGTTTAAATAATTATAAATATAAAAGTATAGCTTTAAACTATAAGTCAATAATAAACAGGTATGATAAAGAACTAATTAGAACATTTAGACATAAAATTTTTTCTTGAAATGAAAGATCAGTGAAATAATGGGTTAAACAAGGTTAGATTAAGAGGGAATTAGTGAGTTGAAATATATTTAAGGAAACTATCCAGAATACAGGAAGAGCTTAAGAGACGTAAAAAATAGAGTATGATCCAAAACATGTCTAATAGTAGTTTGGAAAGAGAAAACAGAAGGAATGTGAGAATGTAGATTGTAGATGATGCAATATTGAAAGAAATCAGTACCAAGAACTTAAAAAAAAGATGAAAAACATAATCTCTCAGAATGAAAATTGCATTGAATTCCATGCAGAATAATTTAAACCTAGACCTGGAACCATCACAGTAAAATTATGAATACCCAAACAAAGAGAAAATCATTAAAAAGACAGATAACTTAGAAAGAAATGACCATTTCTCTGACATTAGATTTCTCATTAGCAGCAAAGAAGTCAGGGAATACTGAAATAGTACCTTCAAAGGCTTGAGAAAATAAAACCATTGTTCTAAGAATTCTATATTCACCTAAAGAATCATTCCAGAGTGAAGACAATTGAAGATATTTATATATATAATGAGTAAAGGAATTTACCACTGAAGAGATCAAGCTGCAGATAAAACAGGATCTATTTCAGGAAAAAAAAAACCTGAATCCATGATGAAGGCATGGGATGAGTAAGGGAACAGGGAGTAAACAATCTGATTAATACATGGGTAAATCTAAAATGAACAAAGTGATAATATTAATTTAGGGAGAGTGAAACTGAAAGCAAAACAAATCATAGGTGACAGCAAAGGGGGTAACTTGGATGAGTGTTCTCTCTTTCTTTTTTAAGTGAGAGGATGGGAGATAGGGAGACAGACTCCCTCATACGCTCTGACCTCTACCAGGATCATTTTAACTGAAGTTAAAAGAAAAAAATAGAAGGGAAAAAGCATGTTAAACATAAAACAGAAATGTGATAAAAATAGATCCAAATAAATCATTAATAATTAGAATAAATGTAAATAGAATAAACTTGTGTTTTTGTTAAAGACACATCTAAAACACAAGGACACAAAATTCTATAATAAAGGGATAGAAAAAATATATTTGAACAAAGGCTAATCAAAGTTGGTATGATATAATAACACTGAATAAAGTAGAGCTCTGGGAAAAATGCATTATTAGAAATAAAGGAGGTCATCATATAATGTATAAAAATAATTTTTCAAATACCCTATCAATTTTAAGTATGTATAACTTATTAAACCTGCCTTAAAATATGTAAAGCAAAAACTGAAAGAACTAAAAGGAAATTAACAAGTCCATAGTTATAGTTCATAGATTTAAACACAATTATCTTGGTAATTAATAGATAAAAGATTAAAAATTTATGAAAATGATAGCAGTGATGAACATTAACAAGTTTGATTTAATGAACATACTAGAGAACATTTTTTTTTTTGAGAACAAAATATTTTTTAACACACATGCACTATTTTAAAAACATTAATCATGTGTTTGGAAACAAAGCAAATCTCAATACATATCAATGAATCAATATCATTGAGTAAATTACCACAATGCAAAATAAAGTGAGGGGAGTCAATTAAAAATCCCCCTTTAGTCTGACAATTTAAAAACACACTTTAATTAAAGTGAACCAGAAAAAAATATAGAATGGAAATGAGAATATATTTACCAATGGATGACAATGGAATACAACTAGTGCAGTTCTCAAAGGGAATTTATAGCCTTCCCATGCTTATATCTACTATTAGAAGAGCAGAAGACTGAAAATTGGCAGAGCATTTAACCGCAGTGATTAGAGAAATAAAAACAAGAGAATACACACACACATATATATATATATATATAATAGAAAGAAAAAATGATAAAAATATATCAACAAAAATGTATCAAGTAGGAAATAATGATAAAGTAGAGGGGTTAAAAATGCTATTTGAAAAGAGCAACAAGGAGTGACGAGAGAAATGGCGGTACAGAGATACTTCCGATTTCTCCCCTTGAAATTTCAACAAATTCTACAACTATATGCAGAGAAAAAAACCCAGATGAACCTGAAATATACACACACCAGACAGACAAAGTATATCTGTGCAAGAAGGCAGGCCAAAAATAGAATGTGCGCACAGAAAGAAAAAAAAATGCCCGAGGATTGAGTCTTTCTCGTTCCTCAGGATCTGAGGGAGGGAGACATTACGGGCGCAGGCTTTGTCTGAGAGTGGAAGCTGGGAGAAAAGGAGAGTCTGGGGGCTGCGGAAAGGAGCTGAGATAGGGCTGACAACTAAGAACAGGGAGCAGGGCTATTTTCCCGCATCTGCTGCACCAGTGATTGCAGGCGCTGGGCACACACAAAGCCCATGGCGTGCTCCCAAGAACTGCATACAAATACCTTGTGGAGATTGGCCCACAGGGCACTGGGGCGCGCTTGATCTGCCCGCGCAACTGGACTGGCAGAGTTTAGCTTTGTAGCACCAGATGGGCTTGATCAGGGATCTGCACCCCACCTGCTCTAAAGCTTGGGCATGGTTTTGCTGGGCAGGGTTTTGCATGTGTGGGCGGGACACCCGTGATTGCGATCTCTGCCAAAACTACTCACACTCACACACTGGTTTGTGGCTGCAGCCCCTGCCTACCCAGGGCTGTGCTTTGAGTGGCATCAGAAGAGGAACTGAACTGTGTCACCCCAGCCTCCTGGTTAAACATTGTTTCCCTTGCTGTGCGAACAGTGGCGGTGGAAGACCCTCATCAATAGGTCTCAAGGCTGCTCTCTCATGAGAGAGGTGGGTGTGCCGGGGAGCCTGATCCCCTGCTTTGTTGGGATGTGGGAGACCCCGGGAAGACCCCTGGTTGGCTGTTGCTAGAACCATAAAATTGCAAAGTTTTAACAAGCCCCTCCTACCGGTATGATAACCTACTAGCATCATTTCGACAGTGATGCCTCATCAGAGCTCCACCCAAGAATCTCGCAGAGGCAAACCTTGTAGTACAGCGACTCCTATTAGAAAAAGGAATGTTACCCCTCAAAACGGAAAAAAAAACTTTTTTTTATTTCTCTATTTTCTTTTTCTGCTTTATTTCACTTTTTCTTCTTTCCTTTTCCTTCTTTCTCCTTTTCCCATGTGAACTTCATTATCCTTAGTTGTTATATTTTTATTCTTGATTTTTGCAAGCGTTTCATTTCTGACACTTTCTCTTCTTTATTTTTCTCCTCCTATCACCTTTGTTTCCTTTCCTTTTTGCCTCTCTTTGTTTTCCCCCTTTCACCTGAATGTCATTTTCCATCAAATTATTATATTTTAGATTCATATTTCTTATTGTGGCATTTTGTTTGTTTTTTACTTAATTTTCTCTGATTTTAAAATTTTTTTGTCAGTTTCTGATTTTTATTTTTTGTAGTTTTTGATCTACTTATTATTTATAGAATTTTCATTTTTTTCTCTTTATTTTATTCAATTTTTATTTTGGTTATTATTTTTCACTTATCTCTTATTAGGGTTAGTAACAATACCACTTGCAAATACCACCACCAACAACAAAATAAAATATGGATATACAAGACAGTGTTATAGCTCAGATAAAAAGTCTTCAGAAAAACAATCTCAATTACATGGAAGCCTTGAAGCTTAATGACAGAGAATTCAAAATTGAAGTTCTAAAATTACTCACTAAGATATAAGAAAACACTAAAAGACAATTTAGTGAGCTTAAGAAACAACAAACAAAAAGAGTATTTCACCAAGGAAATTGAAAGTATAAAAAAGAACCAAACAGAGATGAAAAATTCAATACATAAACTGAAAATTGAGGTAACAAGCTTAGCTAATAGAACAGGTCAAATAGAGGAAGAAATCAGTGACACTGAAGACAGGCAACTAAAGATACTACAGACAGAAGAAGAGAAAGACCCATGAATTACAAAAAAATAAAAAAATGAGAGAGCACTATAAGAAATGTCTGACTCCATCAGAAAAAGAATTATAAGAATAATGGGTATATTAGAAGAAGAAGAAGAGAGAAAAGGAAATGGAGAATATATTGAAACAAATAATCAATGAAAATTTCCCAAGCCTGTGGAAAGAGTTAGAGCCTTGAATTCAAGAAGCAAACAGAACACCAAGTTACCTCAAGCCAAACAGACTTACTCCAAGGCACATCGTAATGAAATTATCACAAATCAATGACAAAGAAAGAATCCTCAAAGCAGCTAGGGAGAAGAAGAATATAACATATAAAGGAAGGCCCATTAGGCTATCATCAGATTTCTCAACAGAAACTCTACAAACCAGAAGAGAGCAGACCCCAACATTTAAAGTACTGAAAGAGAGGAACTACCATCCAAGAATACTGTATCCATCAAAGCTATATTTCAAATATGAAGGGGAAATGAAAATATTTACAGACATACAGAAGCTGAGAGAATTTATCACCAGAAAATCCCCACTATAGGAAATACTAAAGGGGGATATCTGACCAGATACAAAGAACAAAACAAAACAAAACTATAAGTAAAAATTTTAAGAAAACCACAGTAAAAACAAGGATAATCTGTGACAACAATAACATAAAAGGGGAGAGGATAAAGATCAGCTGTAGCAAAGGATAATAGAGTACAGTAGCATCCATAAAAGATAATGGACTCTAATAAATATGATAATTTTTCTTTTAATGACCTAATGATTACCAACCCTGAAAATGCCACTACTGAAACACATAGCTTAAAAAAGAAGCAGAAAATAGAAGTATAGAATACCACCAAACAAAAACAAATGACAGAAAAATAAAAAAGAAGAACCAAGGAAGACACAAAGCCATCAGAAAGCAGTATATAAAATGGCAATAGGAAATCCTCAAATGCCAATAGTTACACTAAATATAAATTGATTGAACTTACCAATAAAGAGGTACAGAGTAGCAGATTGGATCAAGAAGCAAAACCCAACAATATGCTACCTTCAAGAGAAACATCTAAGCTACAATGATAAAAATAGATTCAAAGAAAAAGATTTAAAAATGGTTCTCTAAGCAAATATCCAAGCAAATAAAGAGAACCATGTATAGCCATACTCATTATCTGTCAAAGCTGACTAAAAGACAACAAAGGGCCTGACCTGTGGTGGCGCAGTGGATAAAGCATCGACCTGGAATGCTGAGGTCGCCGGTTCAAAACCCTGGGCTTGCCTGGTCAAGGCACATATGGGAGTTGATGCTTCCTGCTCCTCCCCCTGTTCTCTCTCTATCTCTCCCTCTCTCTCTCTCCCCTCTCTCTCTCTAATAAAAATGAATAAATAAAATCTAAAAATAAATAAATAAATAAATAAAAGACAACAAAGGTAACCAGAAACAAAGATGGACATTTCACAATGATAAAGGGGACATTTTATGTAGAAGACATAACACTTTTTAATATATATGCAACAGACTAGAGAGCACAAAAATATATAAGACATCTACTAACAGATCTAAAATATAAACCTAAAAAATATAATTATACTTGGAGACATCTATACAACATTGAAGGCTTTAGATTATTCATCGAAACAGCAAATCAATAAAGAAATATCAGCTTAAATGACATAATAGACATTGACAGAATATTTCATCCCAAAACTGAAAAAACTGAAGATGTTTCCTCTAAAGTCGGAGTATACATTTTTCTCCAGTGTACCTGGCACTGTCTCAAGAACAGACCATATGCTGGGCCACAAAACTAACATCAACAAATTCAGAAAGATTGAAATTATACCAAACATATTATCTAACCATAAGGCTTTGAAACTAGAATTCAACAGCAAAAAAGAAGAAAATATACCCACAAAAAATGTGGAAATTAAACAACATACTTCTAAAAAATAAGTGGGTCAAAGAAGAAATAAAAGCAGACATCAAAAAATATATACAGACAAATGAAAATAACAACACAATATTCAGAATCTCTGGGATGCAGCAAAAGCAGTAATAAGAAGGAAGTTCACATCATTCCAGGCATATATGAAAAAACAAGAGAGAGTCCAAATAAACAACCTAATATCACATCTTAAGGAACTAGAGAAAGAAGAACAAAGGCAACCCAAAACAAGCAGAAGAAAGAAAACTATAAAGATTAGAGCAGAAAGAAATAAAATAAAGAACAGAAAAACTATTAAAAAAAACTTAGTATGAAAAGAGCTGATTCTTTGAAAAGATCAATAAAATTGACAAATCCATGGCAAGACTCACTAAGAAAAAAAGAAAAGGACTCATATAAACAATTTTCAAAATGAAAGAGGAGAAATTACACATATATCATAGATATAACAAAGGATTATTGTAAAATACTATGAAAAACTATATGCCACCAAATTCAACAATCTAGAAGAAATGGATAAAGTCCTAGAACAATATAGTCTTTTTAGATTGAATCAGAAAGAAATAGAAGGTCTAAATAGTCTTATAAGCAGGGAGGTAATAAAAACAACTATCAAAAATATCCCCCAAAATAAAAGTTTGGGGCCGCATGGCTATAGTAGTGAATTTTTCCAAACATTCAAAGAAGATTTGGTTCATATCCTTCTCAAAGTCTTCCAAAAATTGAAGAAGCAGCAATAATTCCAAACACACTTTATGAGGCCAACATAACCCTCATACCAAAACCTGGCAAGGACAACACAAAAAAAGAGAACTACAGACCAATATCTCTAATGAACACAAATGCAAAAATCCTAAACAAAATTCTAGCAAATAAAATACAACAAGATATCAAAAAAATAATTCATCATAATCAAGTGAGATTCATCCCAGAAACACAAGGATAGTTCAAGATACATAAAACAATAAACATAATATACAT
Organism: Saccopteryx bilineata; assembly: GCF_036850765.1. Lineage (NCBI taxonomy): Eukaryota > Metazoa > Chordata > Mammalia > Chiroptera > Emballonuridae > Saccopteryx > Saccopteryx bilineata. The sequence goes on along the minus strand of NC_089490.1, from coordinate 340,945,175 downwards.
CAACAAAATAAAGAACAAAAACCATATGATCCATTCAATAGATGAGGAAAAGGCATTCAATAAAATATAACATCCTTTTATGTTTAAAACACTCAACAAAATGTGTATAGAAGGAAAATACCTCAACATAATAAAGGTCATTTACGACAAACTATCAGCTAACATCATACTAAATGTAAAAAGCTGAAAACTTTTTCTCTAAAATCAGGAAGAGAAGGGTGCCCACTCTCTCCACTCCTATTCAACATAGTACTGGAAGTTCTAGCCAGAGCAATCAGACAAGAAAAAAAAAAAGGCATTCATATTGGGAAAAAACAGGTAAAGGTTTTACTTTTTGCAGATGATAGGATCCTGTATATAGAAAACCCCAAAGACTCTACAGAAAGGCTACTAGATAAAATAAACCAATACAGTAAGGTCACAGGATACAAAATTAATATACAGAAGTCTATTGCTTTCTTATATGCCAACAGTGAAATGTTGGAAAATTAAGAAAAAAATTATCCCTTTTACTGTTGCAACAACAACAACAAAAAATACCTAGTAATAAACATAACAAAGTATGTGAAGGTCCTATATAATAAAAACTACAAAGCATTACTAAAGGACATAAAAAAAGTCACAATGAAATGGAAAAATATTCCTTGCTCTTGGATAGGAAGAAGAAATATAGTTAAAATGGCCACATTACCCAAAGCAATATACAAATTTAATGCAATTCCCATAGAAATTTCAATGTCATTTTTTAAAGAAATGGAATAAAAAAATCATCATTTTATGTGGAACCATAAAAAACCTCAAATAACCAAACTAATCCTAAGGGGAAAAAAAAGGTGGAGGCCTTAAAATACCTGACTTCAGATTATATTATAGAACCACAATAATTAAAAGTGTATGGTCTAGCAGAAAAATAGATCCATGGAACAGAATAGAGAGACCCAAAATAAAACCACATGTATACTGTCAAATCATCTTTTAAAAGGAACCAAAAACACACAGTGGAGAAAAGAAACCCTGTTCAGTAAATGCTGCTGGGAAAATTGAAAAGGCACATGCAAAAGAATGGAACTTGACTACAGTTTGTCTTCTTGCACAAATGTTAATTCAAAATGGATCAAATACCTAAATACAAGATCTGAAACAATAAATTACATAGAAGAAAACATAGGTATTAAACTCATGGACCTTGGCAGTAGTAAATGTTTTATGAATTTGACCCTAAAGGCAAGGGAAATAAAGGCAAAGATAAATGAATGGGGCTAAATCAAACTAAGAAGCTTTTGCACAGCAAAAGAAAATGACAACAAAACAAATAGCCAACTAAATGGGAGATGATATTTTTAAACAGCTCAGATAAGGTATTAATAGACAAAATTTATAAAGAACTCACAAAACTCAGCAACAAACAAGCAAACAATTCAATAAAAAAATGGGAAGAAGACATGAACAGACACTTCTCCCAAGAAGAAATACAAATGGCCAACAGATATATGAAAAGATGCTCATCTTCATTAGCTATTAGAGAAATGCAAATCCAAACTACAATGAGATAACACCTCACACCAGTTAGATTAGCTATTATCAACAAGACAGGTAATAACAAGTGCTAGAGAGGCTGTGGAGAAAAAGGAACCCTCATTTACTGTTTTTGGGAATGTAAATTAGTACAATCATTATGGAAGAAAGTATGGTGGTTCCTCAAAAAACTAAGAATGGAACTACCATATGACTCAGCAATCCCTCTATTGGGTATATACCCCCAAAACTTGAAAACATGGGTACGTAAAGACACATGCACCCCCATGTTTATCGCAGCATTGTTTATGGTGGCCAAGACATGGAAACAGCCAAAATGCCCTTCAATAGAGGATTGGATAAAGAAGAAGTGGTACATATATACAATGGAATACTATTCAGCCATAAGAAATGATGACATAGTACCATTTATGACAATATTGATGGGCGTTGATAACATTATACTAAGTGAAATAACTAAATCAGTAAAAGCTAAGAACTGTATGATTCCATACATATGAGGCACACAAAATTGAGACTCCTGAACATATATTAGAGTGCCGTGTTTACCAAGGGGAGGGGAAGGAAGGTGAGAGATGGTGGTAATGAGAGGAGGAGGGGCTTAAAGAGAAATAAAATACAGTGTGACTTAGCATGATTTTATTTTGGGTGATTGGTAAGGCATGATCGACTACCCAACTGATGTGGAGATGTTTTCTCTAAATCTATGTGCTCTGGTTGACCAATATCACCCTGTTATATTTAATTGTCTAAATAAAAAAAAATTTTTAAAAAAGAGAAAAAGAAAACAACAAAACAAAGAGCATTTTAAAGATTAAGAAAACAAGATACAGAGTGACATCAGAGAAATAGTGCTGTGAGGAGCGCTCTGGATACGTCTCCCCAAAATTTCAACCAGTTCTACAACCAGAGACAGAAAGATCTATCCCTGGATCATCTGGAAGTCCCACACACTAAACAAGAAGGTATGATTGGGTGAAAAGGTGGCTAAATATATAATCAACCCTAAAGGAAATAAGATGGAGAACGGAACACTCCGCCTTCCTCACTGACTTGAGCAAGGGCTGCTTTCACTTGGAACTGAGAGAGAGTGAGGGCTGGGGGCAAGGAGGGAGCTGGGCTGGGGCACAGACATTCAAGCTGAGGAAAGAGTGTGCCCGCCGCAACTCAGCCCCAGGTGAGCTAATGGCGGCGCTGGACCCTGGCAAAGGCAGGCGAGTGCGGCCACCATTACCCTAATATCCTGGTCGGTGAGCATGGACAGTGTGCAAGAGGGTCCTCCTAGCGCCTTGGGCGTGGGCACCCGTGATCCTGGACAGAGGGGCACCCGTGATCCTGGACAGAGGTGCGTGAAAGCAAACTTCCCTAAATCCAGACCTCTCTGGGCAGGTGGGGCACCTCACCCAGCCATTCAGGCTAATATCCTGGAAAAGAAAAAATATGGAAGTGCTAGGGGCAGGGGCGTGCAGGCAGCTTGCAGACTGTCTCTCGAGCAGATCTGCAGATCCAATCGCTGAAATTAGCTTAACCCACAGTCTGCTCATTGCCCAACTGGCTTATGTGGCTCTAGTTGACAAGGTATCTCTCAGATCAGCGATCTAAGACAAGAGCCATGATATTTTTTAGAGCCTCTTGCTCTGCACGTAGGGGTGGGGCAACTTGCTGTCAGCTGATACAGGGTGAAAAACACATTCCTATGGAACAAACTTCAGAGAACACTGCAGAAGTTAGACAGGCTAGGCTGTAGGCTATTTAACAAGGAAGAAGCATGCAGAGAGCAATTCCATGTAATGCTAAGGCAAATTTAACTAGATATACCTGGGGAACCTTAGAAAGGAGCCTGAACAGAAGTCAACATGCCCCCCTACCTGCTAAAGCTGGTGGCTTTGATTGGCAGAGCTTTCATACTCAGGGATATGCACTAAAAAGAGAAACTTGGCAGCTTTTAAGACCTCCTGTTCAGCAGGCAGCAACTAGAGCATGGATCCCCAAACTTTTTACACAGGGGGCCAGTTCACTGTCCCTCAGACCGTTGGAGGGCCGGACTATAAAAAAAACTATGAACAAATTCCTATGCACACTGCACATATCTTATTTTAAAATAAAAAAACAAAATGGGAACAAATACAATATTTAAAATAAAGAACAAGTAAATTTAAATCAACAAACTGACCAATATTTCAATGGGAACTATGCTCCTCTCACTGACCACCAATGAAAGAGGTCCCCTTCCAGAAGTGCGGCGGGGGCCGGATAAATGGCCTCAGGGGGCCGCAGTTTGGGGACCCCTGAACTAGGGCATCTTCTTCTCAGCCAATACAGGTTACAAAGTGCAAAAGCCTGGGGAGAGTGGTCCCACAGAGTGCTTAGGCATACTAGACATGCCTGGAGGCTCATAGAAAAACACCTTGAGAACAAATGGCTCCCAGCCCTGCCTGATTATGCTGGCGGCTGTGTCTGACAGAGCCTTACCCAGAACCCTGTACTGAGTCGGGATAGAGTGGGGATCTGCCAGCTTTTTGAGCCTCTTAATCTCCAGGCAGTGGCAGCGGCAACCTCATAGCTGGATCACCAGACTGCTAATTCAGGAAGGAGAGACTAGGAAATAGGCTTTGGGAAAACAAACTCTCCCATTGTTGGAGCCTGCAGATGCTAACAAGCCTCGACTACCAACGAGACTGAAACCTAGTAGTATATGACATCGCCATAGAGACACATCAACTGCAAATCTCTACCTAAGCGTGCCACAGGGGCAGAGCCTAAGGTACAGAGCCCCGACCAGGAAGAGAGAGAGGAAAGAAAGGAAGAAGGGAACCTCTCAAAATCAAGAAAAATCTAGTCTTTAACAGTCTTTATAACTTTTTGCACTTTTTTTGTTTCTTTCATCTTTATTTTTTCTTCTTCCACCTTGGTCCTTTTATTCTCTGCTCATCTTATTCTTTTCTCTTCATCTTGAACTACATTACCCATAAGTGTTACATTTCCCATTTTTTTCTTTTCTTTCTTCTTTATCTCTATGAGGACTATACTCCAAAACCCTTAACTCTCTCCTTTTTTCTTTGTTTTTCTTTTTTCTCCCTCTCTCTTAGTTTCTTCTTTTCTCCTTTACTTTCCCTCTCATTCGATCCTCACTCACAAATTATTTTAGTTTGGATTCAATTTTTTTTCTTTGTGGCATTTTGTGTGCTTTTTACTTTGCTTTTTAACATATTTGTATTCCCCCCAACCCTGGCTCTCCATTCTATGTAGTTTTTGTTCCACTTAATACAATAGTATTTTTTTTTCTGTTTCTTGTTTCCCTCTTATCCCTTTCACTATATCTCTCAGTTGAACATCATTTACAAGCAAATTACTTTATTCTTGATCCAATTTTTTTTCTTTTTTTGCATTATGTGGGTCCCTACCTCCTTTTTGCCCCTTTATCACTTCTCCCCAACTCAGGCTCTATATTATAGGTAGTTTTTGTTTCATTTAGCACAATATAACTCTCAGTTTCTCATGGTATTTTCTCAAAAAAGGAGAGAAAAAAGGAAAAAAAAATAATAATTAAAAAAATTTTTTTATTGTTGTCTATTTTTTTTACTTTTTATTCTTTATTAATTCTCATTAGTAGTATTAACAAAACCACCCTCAGATGCCATTAAGGAGAAGGAAATATCATGGATACAAAAGACAGAGATACAAATATCATGGATACAAAAGACAGAGATGTATCACAGATAGAAGAGCAAAAATCTATAAAAAAATTTAATATATTGGAAACCTTGAAGTTAAATGACAAAGAATTTAAAATAGAAATCCTAAAAATACTCAGAGATATACAAGAAAAACAGAAAGGCAATTTAGGAAGCTCAAAAAAACACAACTCAATGAACACAAAGAATATATTATCAAGGAAATTGAAACTATGAAAACAAATCAAACAGAGATGAAAAACTCAATTCATGAACTGAAAAATGAGGTAACAAGCTTAGCTAATAGAACAGGCCAGATAGAAGGTAGGATTAGTGACATAGAAGACAGGCAATTTGAGGCACAACAGAGAGAAGAGAGAGACTCAAGAATTAAAAAAGCGAGAAAGCCCTATAGGAATTGTCTGACTCCATCAAAAAGAGTAACATAAGAATAATAGGTATATCAGAAGGAGAAGAGAAAATGGAATGGAGAACATATTCAAACAAATAATAGACAAGAACTTCCCAAGCCTGTGGAAAGAACTAGAGCCTCGAATTCAAGAAGCAAACAGAACACCGAGTTATCTTAACACCAACAAACCTACTCTAAGGCACATCATAATGAAATTGGCACAAAACAACAACAAAGAAAAAATTCTCAAGGCAGCTATGGAAAAGAAGAATACAACATATAAAGGAAGATATATTAGATTATCATCAGATTTCTCAGCAGAAACTCTACAAGCTAGAAGAGAGAGGACACCAATATTTAAAGTTTTGAAAGAGAAGAACTTCCAGCTAAGAATACTATACCCATCAAAGCTATCCTTCAAATATGAAGGAGAAATAAAAACATTCACAGATACAGAAAAGATGAGGGAATTTATCATCAGAAAACCCCATTTCAAGAAATACTAAAGGGGGTTTTTGAACCAGATATAAAGAACAAAAAAAAACCACAAGTAAAAGTTCCACTAAGAACACAATAAAATCAAATTTAAACTGTGACAACAAAAAAAGGGGAGAGGACGAAGATTAACAGTAGCAAAAGACAATGGAGTGCAGAAGCACTCATAAGATAGTGTACTACAATAAACATGGTAGGTACCCTTTTCATTACTTAATGGTAATCACCCTGAAAAAAACCACCACAGAAGCACATGACTTAAAAAAGGTAGTAACAGAGGAAAGAAGTATGGATTACAACCAAACAAAAACAAATGATAGAAAAACAAAAGAGAAGAATCAAACAAGATACAAAACTAACAGAAATCAATATATAAAATGGCAATAGGGAACCCTCAAGTGTCAATAATTACACTAAATGTAAATGGATTAAACTCACCAATAAAAAGACACAGAGTAGCAGAATGGATTAAAAAAGAAAATCCAACTGTATGCTGCTTACAAGAAACTCATCTAAGCAACAAGGATAAAAACAAATTCAAAGTGAAAGGCTGGAAAACAATACTCCAAGAAAATTACATCCAAAAAAAAGCAGGTATAGCAATACTTATATCTAATAATGCTGACTACAAGACAGAAAAAGTACTCAGAGACAAAAATTGTCATTTCATAATGATTAAGGGGACATTGAATCAAGAAGACATAATACTTCCTAATATTAGCAGTTTATTGCCTCATATTACCTCTTGAGTTTATAATTCTCTGGCTCTGGTTAGTCAGTTCTTTCTGATTTCAAAACTGTGTCAGCTCAGACCTGAACAGACACTTCTCTAAAAAGGACATACAGATGGCCAAGAGACATATGAAAAGATGTTTGAGGTCACCAGTCATCAGAGAAATACAAATGAAACCATACACCTGTCACCTCACACCTGTCAGAATGACTATAAACAATAAATCAACAAACTGGCAGGGATGTAGAGGAAAGGGAAGGAACCTTACACACTTGGTAGAAATGCAGATTGGTGTAATCACTGTGGAAAACAGTACAGAGGCAGCTCAAAACTTTTAAAATGACCTGACCAGGTGGTGGCACAGTGGATAGAGTGTTGGCCTGGGATGCTGAGGACCCAGGTTTGAAACTCCTAGGATGTTGGCTTGAATGTGGACTCACCAGCTTGGGCATGGGGTCTCTGGCTTGAGCAAGGGGTCTCTGGCTCAGCTGTAGCTTCTCGGTCAAGGCACATATGAGAAAGCAATCAATGAACAACTAAAGTGCCACAACAAAGAATTGATGCTTCTCGTCTCTCTCCCTTCCTGTCTGTCTGTTCCTGCCTGTCCCTTTTTCTCTCTCACCCTCTCTCTCGCTCACTAAAAAAAGAAAAAAAGAGTTTAAACTGGAATTGCCTTATAACCCAGTGATACCAATTCTAAAAATATATCCAAAAACATTTAAGACACTAATTTAAAAGAATATATACACCCCTACGTTCACTGCAGTATTATTAAAATAGCCAAGATAGAGAAGCAACACAAGTTTCCATCAATAGAATGGATAAAAAAGCAGTGGTATATTTGCACAATAAAATATTACTTGGCCATAAAAAAGACTAACATCTTGCCATTTGTGACAGCATGGACAGACCTAGAGGGTATTATGCTAAGTGAAATAAGTCAGTCATAGAAAGACAAGTATCATACTATTTCAATGTGGAATCTAAAATGCAAAATAAACAAAATAGCCTCAGAGATACAGAAGACAGTTTGCCAAAGGAGCATTAGGGATGAGTTTGGGGACTTGGTGCAAAAGGTGAAGGAATTAAGAAGTACAGATTGGTACTTACAAATAGTCACAGGGATGTAAAGTACAGCATAGGGAATATAATCTATAATGTGAAAACTATGTACAGGGCCAGGCGGGTATAGGAAATATCAGGGAGAACTCAATGTAAAGTATAGGACTGTCTACCCACTATATAATATACCTGAAACTAATACAAAATATATTAACTATAAACTACAGTTGAAAAACAAGCCAAAATTAAAACACCTCTCTCAGCCTAAGATGTCTCTGGGTGTCTCTAAGAAGTGTCTCATTGACTGTGAAGGACCCTTAAATGTAGTGCCACACACAGTCCAATGAAGAGGACATGCCACTACTCTTTTGCCCTGGTTTTTAAATACCTTTTCCAATAGGTCAGTTCTGGCATTAGTTTGATGCACAAATTTCACTCAAGGTAAAATTTCTTCAATGAGATTATTTATTAAAGGAAATGTGTTACCAGTGAGCCTTGGTCCAGGGCAATGAAGCAATCACTAGGGTACTCTACTACTTTGTTTTCCCCATCTTGGGACCCCCTTGGACCTTAAAATTAGGCAGGTCTCCTTTCTTCCATTTAACTATTACTTAGGTATTATCCCATTTTGGTTGTATATGTCTTAAACTTTGGGCTTGACTAGAGAAATCTAATATTTCTCACATGCATTTTCTCATTGCAGACATCCTGGGATTTATTATTTGAAGAGAAATGTTGTGACAATTGTTGATGGTAGATATTTTCCTATGAGGAATATTTTATGACTCTAGAGAATTTTATGTAATGCCAGAGTAGATAAAATATTTGAATTAAAGAAAAGTCTGGCTGGCTGCTGGTCACAGGAATGAGATAAATTTGAATGTAAGCTTATTAGTAGGTTTCAACCCCCAACCATTTTCCTATTCCTCGTTTCCTTAATCACTTTATTCTTGATTTTCCTGGTTGGAAATATTGGACAATCAATACCCTATATATATCACTAACCTACCTAGGAGATTTTGAATTTTTCTCTCCTTTTAAATTTCACTTGTGGCATGAACGCCTTTTGCCAATGGGAAGGAGAACCAGGTAATAGCTCACAACTTCCCTCCCATTAATCTCTCTACAAATCACCTTTTCCTTTCTTTTAAAATAGTCAGTATCAATGCTCAAATTATTTAGAAACTTGAAGTGGTTTTCAACCTTTACTACACATTAGAGATACCCAGAGAACATTCAAAAATCCCAGTGCCCAGGTTATACCCTGAGTTAATTAAATTAGAATTTCTGAAGGTGGAAACTGGGTATCTGTAATACCTAAAACTTCCCAGCAATACCATAATACGAATGTGCAGACAAAATGGACAACTGCTGCACAGCAGTACTTCTTAAAGTTCAGTGCTTCTTAAAGTTGAATGTGCATGTAAATAGATTATTACCTGGGTGTCTTGCAGATTCTGATTCAGTTCACCTAAAGTATCTCTACTAGCTCAAAGGTGATGCTGATGCTGCCAGTCCACAGACAGACTAAGTAGCAAAGTGCTCGTGGGAGCTAAGTCAGCCCTTGTCCTCCCCAATTCCTCTGGACAAATGAGAAGGAGGCCTATCTGAAGACAGGACAGGCTCAGTAGCTGATACTGGTGCAGGCAGCAGCGTAGCAATAACTCAGTTCCACCCACCTGGAGCTTCACGTGGCCCCACGGCCTCAGGAGGGCCCACAAACGACAGGGTGGAGCTGACAGGGAAAGGGGTTTTCTTGGTTTCTCACAGTCAGGAAAGTGCTCATCCTCCCTCATAATGCTCCCAAGATGCAGGGTCAGGTATGTGTAGGAGGAGAAGTTAAGGAAAACTATTTTTTAAATTTTCCAATAATAAGAAGACTGGCATGTAATGTGTTTACTGAAAAATAAGCCCTGTTGACAGTAGGACAGATTTGAGGACTCAATGACTTCTTTAAATCAATGTTTCACAAAGGTAGGCATAGCTCTTTTCAGACACGCTTCCTGAAACAGAGAACCAGGTAAGGGGCTACACAGGTCAGGGGGACAGAGTGAGCCTTGACTTTGGAACCAAAGCAGATCTGGGTATGAACTATGGCTCTGGTCCTTAAACACTGTGTGACATTGGACAAGTTCCTTTAACCTCTTTAAGCCTTTGATTGGTCATCTGAATCATGGGCTTTACTTGTAATTTTATTTTTAAATTTTTATTCATTGACTTCAGAGAGAGAGGAAAAGAGAGAGAAGAGAAATATCGACTGTTGTTCCAGTTATTGATGCATTCATTGGTTTGTTTGTTTTTTATTGTAGATGCCCTGACCAGGGATTGAACCCACAATCTTGGTGTATTAAAGATACTCTAACTAGTTGAGCTACCTGACCAGAGCCTGAACAATGGATTCTTGTGAGGATTAAAGATCACCTATTCACAACACCCGGATTATAGAAAGGTTTACTGAGTGGCGTCCATTAGCATTTTAAAATTTTGCCGTAGTTTTTAACACTTTTTGGAGGGTGGGGGGTTGAAGTTCAAACAGCAAAAATCTTAAGGATTTAACACCAGGAGAAGAAAGGCACATGGCCATCCTTATTAAGTTGTCCTTTCCTGTGTCCTTCTCTTTCACATCTGACTGTTTTTTTGGAATAAGAGTCTCAAGTCTGGGACAATACCAAGCAGTGTGACTTGGGGCTAAAACAACTTTCTAGGCTGAGGGTGGTGGCAAAGAGATGTTTATCCCAGGGACAGTACAGAGTGGGGTCTCCAAGGAAAGCAGACATGCTAACTCCTCCTCTGCGTTTCCCCAGCGCAGGAAGATGCTAGCTCCCTCTTGTACAGACTCAGCCTGTGCAGGCTGTTTCTCAAGGTCTTCTGGGTTTTCTATAATCTGCTCCTCAAACAGATGAGTAATACGATGTATTTATGCCCATGAATTTGCCACTTCCTTATTTACAGGTTGAATAGTTCATACTTGAGAACTTGTACTAAGTGCAGTAATCTTGGGTTTATCCTTCTTCTAGGGAGGTTACTTCTTTAGCCAGAAAGTCTCACAATTAAGATTATGAGAGTTTTGATCATTCAATTTAAACTTTGAACTGTGGCTTATTTTAAACATGATGTATCATTAGTTTGCAGATTGGATGTAATTATTTTATGTTGAAAAATGTGACTCTTAAAAAGAAATTAGAAACATTGCCCATAAAATTTCAGTATCAGAACATCTATCTTTATAGAACCTGAATTTAGATAGGCTGATTGTTATTGAATTTCAATCTATTCTTTAAGATTTATAGCTAATATGTGCTTGAGTCCAAAATCAAACCCAAATGTGTCAGTCAGTGTACACAAACTAACACTGTGATAAAAGATTGCCCAAAATGTTAGTGGCTTACACAACAAAGCCTTTTTTATTCCCTTTAATGCCCACTGCAGGTTGATTATGGCTCAGCTTCATAACCATGTCATTCTGTGCCCTACACTAGTGGGGCAGCCTTTGCTTGTCTTGTGGCAAAGAGAGGATACAGGATGGAGCCATGCAATGATCTTCTTTCACAGACAGTCCTTGGACCAGAGCAAGTCAGATGGCCAAACTGCTTTACTGTGATGGTTAGGCAGGGGGTATGGTAGAACATAATTCTCCCACAGGGAAGGCAGAAAACACTGGGGACAAATAACACAACCCACACCTCTCCAAGCATAGTTTGGGGTATAGTATTCTTCCCATGCTGCCATATTGTGTAGATGTTTTCTAAATGGTAGAGTGTTATACAAAAGGTGTTATTCACATTCTAGTTCACACATTTATGAAATCATGTGTTTCATTTTGGTTTTGTCTTCAGAGGCTATTGATGCTAAAATTTATATAAAAAGAAAATTTCATTATGGAGATGAATGAGTTACAGGGCCGATTTGGGATCCTAAATTCAGAAAGTCTATTTTTCTAAATATGCCCAAAGGTATTTTGTGATATTTATTTTTACTGTGAAATTTGTGATTAGTCACAATTACGTAAGTCACTTGGGCCAAACAGTGCCACTAGGTCTGGCCATATTTCTCCAATATGGCCAAAGCAAAGAAATCCTCTCTACCCTTCTTACTAGCCCCTGTCATTCTTTAAACACAATGCCAACACAGCCTTCACTGACATTCTTCCTGCTGCACTCTAACATATCTCAGGGGTTCATGAGACCATGTATATAATTTTTGACTAGGCATTTGGTATTCCAACTATCTTTATTATATATGGCTTAAGTGTCTGTTTGTCACTGATAGCTTATTGGTTGCTTGCGTAACTGTACTAGCCAATGGGGTGAAGTTGCCATGGCTGAACGCAAATTGAGCGGGTCAGGGGGAAGGTGAACATTTGTTTGCATTGGCAATCATCTGCTTTTGAAACAATTTAAGGCTGAACACAAATTGAGCATGTCAGGGGGAAGGTCAACATTTGTTTGCATTGGCAATCATCTGTTTTACATAAAAACTATGTCTTAACATAATTTCTTTTAAGAATGCCTCCTAGAAAATACAGCACTGAAGAGGAGAGAAAAGGAGCTAAAGCTGAACAATAACGGCTTTCTCAACAAAAAGAAACCAGTAAGCAGAGAAAGACAAGGCTTGCTTCAGTCGCAGAGCAAATGCGTCTTTCTTGGCAAAATGAGACTGTTGAGCATAGAGAAACAAGGCTTGCCTCAGATGCAAGACAAAAAAGCCTGTCTCAACAAAATGAGTCCCTTGAACAAAGGCAGGAATTTTTAAATAGTCTGTCGCCTTCTGGCATGCCACCTCACAAATTGAGGTTAAAGATTGGAGCAATTATTATACTGTTAAGAAATCTTAACACCAGAAGGGGTCTTTGCAATGGTACAAGACTAGAGGTTCTCCAATTGAAAAATAATGTCATAATAGGTAAGTCTTTCAGAGTCCAGAGTGCTAACCATTATACATAATAGCTAAGTCTTTGACTGGCTCCTCTAAAGGTGAAATACATGTCATTCCAAGAATTGATTTGGCTCCATCTCAAACAGGGTTGCCGTTTCAATTGAGACATAGACAATTTCCTGCTTGCCTTTGCTATGACCATCAATAAGTCTCAAGGCTAAACGCTTAAGCGTGTTGGCATTTTTTTACCTGAGCCTGCATTTGGACACGGTCAACTTTATGTTGCCTGTTCAAGAGTTCGTGAAAGAACAGACATAAAATTAAAAATAATTGCCTCAGATCCAAGACAAAAAAGCCTGTCTCGACAAAATGAGTCCCTTGAACAAAGGCAGGAGAGAAATGCAAAAAAATGACAGAGTAATGCTGACCAAAACGCAAAAAGGATTAAAACAGTTTCAAATGGAGAAACTTTAATTTTTGAGCATTCCTCTGGTGACGTAAAATTAAAAATAATTGATGGTCCTCTGCAAGGCGAGCTTAAAAATGATGGAAAGATCTACACAAGAAATGTTGTGTACAAAGAGATCTTTGACATGTGAATTAACATTTTATTATTTAAATCACCTTTATTTATTGAGCTAGCGGTGACTCTTAAGAAATGTACCACCAGTATTTTTCTTCATTGCACTCTACTTTAAGCAACTAAGCAAGTAGAAGGGGGAAACCCCGTGGGGCACTAAGCAAAGAGGCGTCCTCGCCACCTGCCCTGGGTAATTCAGTTTGAATTAGCAGACACCTTTGCACAAATCATTTAAATTACAATTTATAGTATCTAGAACAGTGGTCATTTTGTATGACCACCGGGATTTCTAGTCTTATATATGCAGACAATAACTTACTATTGGGACATAGAGAAATTTCCTCTCATCAAAAAAATAAAATCAGTCATGTGCTAATTTGAGGGGCTTAAACTTCCAAAGACAGAAGCAATGTCCCAGCGAGGGCAAGAATATGAGCTTTCAGTCTAGCTGCATTATCGCAACAGCACCGCTCTGCAAGCTCCCCCCTCTGCAACATGTGCGCACTCACAAACACCCATGTGCAATTGTACTTTGAGTGAGAGTGTTGAGTATCATTTAACTCCCAGTGGAAGGCACAGCTGCTAACAGCTGTCTTAAACACTGTCTTAAAATAAAGATGTCTCGAGAACAATTTGGTAAGGGAACTAATATTGAGCTTTATAATGTAGCAGACACTTTCTAGGGGCTTTGCATGTCCATTAAAGACAAGTTATTTCAAATTTTCATGTTTTAATTTCCCAACATGTATTAATAATAACATTAAATAGTTGAACTTTCCTGATTCATAATTTTATCATCTCTAAAATAAGAATAATATTTAATTGAACATTATAAGGTATAAAGATATTAGATGCAAAATGCCTAACATATTCCTAGTACAGTGAAGGTAAGTGTAATGGCCGATTTTATGTGACAGTTTGGCTAGGCGCAAGTCTTTGGTCATTCAATTGAAGACTAATCTAGGTGTTGCTATGAAGGTATTATGTAGATGTGATTAATATCTACAATCAGTTAATTTTAAGCAAGGTCAATTATCCTATATATTCTGGATGGAACTGATTCAATCTGTTGGAAGGCCTTAAGAACAGAGCTCAAGCTTCCTTGAGAAAGAAATTCTGCCTTTGAAGTGAATCCTACCTGAGAGTTTCCAGTCTGTCTTTCCTGAGAGCCTATCTTATGGATTTTGGACTTGCCTAGCCAGCTTCCACAATCGGGCAAGCCAATTCCTTGCAATAAATCTCTTTCACTTTTGATAGACAGATAGGATGATTGACTGATAGATAGATAGAAAGATAGATAGATAGATAGATAGATAGATAGATAGATAGATAGATAGATAGATGTATAGATGAATGATCCAATGAACAAACAGGCTTTTTCATAAATAGTGAGTTCTCTTTCACTGATGGATATAAAAGGAGGCTGGATGACAACTTGCACATGCTATGGAGGGGATTCAAAGAGCACATGTGGTTCGTATTGAGGGCCTTCAGTTTCTTTCCAACTGAAGTTCTGAATGATATTTCCAATTGTTCCTATTAACATTCTTAGGGTATCTAGGCTCAAATTACAGGGGAGGAGGTCAAGTAACTAAAAATAAATAGAAAACTGTGGTCCAAAAATGTTAATATTTTCCTAGAGAATCTAAATGCCGCTTTATCTAGGGAATGTGATAAATGCTGCACTCAGACTTCTGCTCCTAGCAGTGCCTTTTACTTGACACTCTCAAAAGTCCTACTTCAAAAACTACTGGATATTAGAAAAAATATTCCATTTAAAGGTTTTTCTGGGGTTTTACGAATTAAAGAGACAACATTTCTTCCCTAAATTGAGGAAATCAAAATAAAATATATGGTAGCTTTACTCCTTAAATAAAAATGTTTTGGCCCAGTGGTAGGCAGGATTACTGCCAAGAACTGTAAAGGGGGACCAGCATAGTCCCAGCAGAAGCCAGTGTCAGCCTTCATTGGAATAACATATCCTAATAAAGGCCTCCAGTGTCGCCACAGATTAAGATTACTCAAATGTGGGCTCTCAATTACAGTTCAATGAATACCTACAGAAATCACCCACTGCAGGTTCTCTTTCTGCTGGGGAGATTATCCCAGTGCAGCAGAGAGAGTCAGGAGAAATAGGAAAAGAAGGTGAAGAGATGTGGAAGACACAATGAATATATCTAATATGCACAAATAGAAAACCAGAAAGACAGGAGAAAGAGAAGGGAGAAGAAAAATATGTAAAGAAAAGGATTGTGCCTGACCTGTGGTGGCGCAGTGGGTCAACTGTTGACCTCAAATGCTGAAGTCACTGGTTCAAAACCCTGGGCTTGCCTGGTCAAGGCACATGTGGGAGTTGATGCTTCCTGCTTCTCGTCCCCTCCCCCTTTCTCTCTCTCTGTCTTTCTTCTCTAAACTGAATAGAGAAATAATTTTTTTTTTTAAAAGAAAAGGATTGTGAATTTTCTAGAACTAATAAAAGATACAAATTCACAGATGTGGGAAGCTTACAATTTATCAAGCTTAATAAATAAAAATAAACTTACACCTTGCCATGATAAAATGAAAACACATAGCACCAAAGATTAAAAGATCTTAAAGCAATCAAGGGATTTTAAAAAAGACCAATCACTTGTGGAAGAACAACACACAGACTAGAAGTTAGAACATGGTGAAAGGGAAACTTTAAAATGCTAAGAAGAAATATATCTTAACCTAGATATAGGTGCCCAAGAAAATTATCTTACCACGAGGATAAAATAAAAATTTAGAGAAACAATAGCTGAGTTTACTAAAAGCTGAGCAATAGTCCTTAACTAAAGAAACTTCCAAAGTAGAGATTCACTAAAAAAGAAATCGCTATTAGAGAAAAGGTATGAGATATAAGAAATGGGAAAAAAAATTGGTAAATGTGTAGATAAATCAACAAAAAATATTATCTGTATATAAATGGTAAAGTGTTATTTAAGGAGTCATGAATTCTCTTAATCAAAAAAAGAAGGACTCTCTTAATAAAAAAGAAGGAAAAAAAGAGATTTAAAAAGAAGGATGAAAAGCAAAAAAATCATAGTAACATAAGTTTAATCCCCAGTGAACCTGAACAAGGTAACAGATAGGAGTTATCAGACTGCCAATTTTATCTTCATTGGAGACAAACATAAAATATTAGGATACAGAAAGGCTAAAAGGATAAAGATATATCTGATGAATATAAACCAAGAAAAATAGAGGATAGGTATATATATAACTTAAGGGGGAAGTACTATTGAGTGCATA
Source organism: Saccopteryx bilineata (assembly GCF_036850765.1). Taxonomy (NCBI): domain Eukaryota; kingdom Metazoa; phylum Chordata; class Mammalia; order Chiroptera; family Emballonuridae; genus Saccopteryx; species Saccopteryx bilineata. Next base: position 340,928,535 of record NC_089490.1, on the reverse strand, counting down.
AAAGATTACATAATGACAAAAATCCTTCAGCAGGAATTTATAACAATTCTAAACTTGTAGGCATAGAATTAAATATACTATAATATTATACAGCTATCTCAATCATTTTAAATATGTAAGGTAAAATTTGGTCAAACTGCATTGAGAAATTGGCCATTCCACCATTATCATGAGAGGGTTGTAAAGTACCCAAACCTCAATTCTGCAGGTTTACGTACAGATACCAAGTCCAGATGAATTTTGAAGAGTTTTATTAAAGGAGGAGATTTATTAACTATGCTGGCCATATATGGCTTACATGGGGCAATCTGGAAGGCCCAAATCATATGTGTGTAAAGTACATATTTCAGGGGCTATTTATATACCCTTGATCACACACAGGCAGTTGTTGGGCAGATAAAATATGTATATTATGCTCACTTTGTTAAAGATGGTGCTGCCCAGGTGGAAGCCAATCACCCAGGTGATTGCTTGGGATGGGCATGATTGTATTAATGTGTGTTGGGGGCGGGCTGTGGGCAGGCCTTGTAGCCTGGGGCTTGGTTTTAGAACTAAGCCTTTCCCACCCTTTTTGATGTGGGGTGGACTTTGTATCAGAGACTTCCTTGTTTGTATATTGGATTAAAGGTTTTGATTTCTGCACTATAAAGTGAAGCAGACCGGGAACTTGCTCTCTTGGTTCCTGAGATTAGCATTAGAGAGAGCAGAGAGGAGAGCAGAGAGAGGCCACGTGGAGGAGGCTAGGAGAATCAGCCAAGATGGCAGAGTGTTGAAGGAGAAGCCAGTTTGTGCAGAGTTTGTGTAGGGAGAAAGAAGGAAATGGTGAACAGAGGTGAATAAGGCTGGTGAGCTAGAAACCTTTGATTCTAGGAAACTCGGATAAGTCAGTGGCTTTGTGAGCACTGAATGAGTGGGTTTTGGAGCCCAGTGTGTGTTATTACTTGCCTGCTGGGTGCAAGCTAGGATTAAATATGATGACCCACCAGTTCTTGGCTCCATTGTTTCATTACCATCTGTCCGAATCTAATACGAACCTGCATGGGCCAGGAAGTTGTTGGGCAGATAAAATATATTATGCTCACTTTTTTAAAGATGGTGCTACCCATGTGGAAGCCTGTCACCCAGGTAATTGCTTGGGATGGGTGTGACTGTATTAATGTGTGTTGGGGGCGGGCTGTGGGCAGTCAGGATCCTTGTAGCCTGTGGCTTGGTTTTAGGACTAAGCCTTTCCCACCCTTTTTGATGTAGACTGGTGTGGTCTCATGAGGAATCTCATTATGCCTCAGATAAGTGACTTTGTATCAGAGACTTCCTTGGTTGTATATTGGATTAAAGGTTTTGGTTTCTACACTATAAAGTGGGGCAGATGAGGAGCTTGCTCTCTCTCCATTCCTAAGATTTGCATTAGAGAGGAGAGCAGAGAAGGGCCACGTGGAGGAGGCCAGGAGAAGCAGCCAAGATGGTGGAGTGCTGAGTGAGAAGCCAGTTTGTGCAGATTTTGTGCAGGGAGAAGGAAAGATATGGGGAACAGAGGTGAATGAGACTGATGAGGTTAGAAACCTTTGGTTCTAGGAAACTCGGATAAGTCAGTGGCTTTGTGAGCACTGAATGAGTGGGTTTTGTAGCCCAGTGTGTGTTTTTCATTGCCCAACGGGTGCAAGCTAGGAATAAAGATAATGACCCACCAGTTGTTGGCTCCATTGTTTCATTATTGTCTATCAGAATCAAATGGGAACCTGCATGTGAATGGCCATGATGGTGGCTCCTGGCCTTACAGCAGGGGAGAGCATGACATCATGGCATAAGCTTACATCCTTTGTTTTCACCTACAGGTTTAGGGAAAAGGATGAGGGGGATGGGACACAATTCATTAGCAAGTTTACAGCATATGTCTATAAGGATTCTGTAAAGCCAGTAGGCAAGGCTGCCACTATCAAAGCAGCCTGGCCCATGCAGGTTTGCATTGGATTCGAACAGTTGGTAAATGTTGGGCAGATAAAATGTATTATGCTCACTTTGTTAAAGATTACGCTGCCCACGAGGAGGCCGTCGCGCAGGTGATATTAATGTGTGTTGGGGTGGGCTAAAGGCAGGCAGAATCCTTGTAGCCTGGGGCTTGGTTTTGGAATTAAGCCTTTCCCACCCTTTTTGATGTGGGGTGGTACAATCCAATCATGCCTCAGAGAAGTGACTTTGTATTAGGGACTTCCCTACTTTGTATATTGGATTAGAGGTTGTGAAGCTACAGTATAAAATGGGGACGGAGCGGGAGCTTGGGCTCTTGGTTCCTGGGATGATTAGCATGAGAGAGCAAAGCAGAGAGCAGAGAGAGGCCACGTGGAGGAGGCCAGGAGAAGCAGCCAAGATAGAGGCCATGTGGCCAGGAGAAGCAGCCAAGATGGCGGAGTGCTGAGTGAGATGCCTGTTTGTGTAGTTTGCGTAGAGAGAAGGAAGGAGATGGGTGTAAAGCCAGCAGCCAGGGCCAGGGCCACTATCACAGCCGCCAGGCCCATGCAGGTTCGCATTGGATTCGGACAGTCGGTAAGGAAACAGCGGAGCCAAAAACTGATGGGCCATAGTCTTTGTTGGGCAGATAAAATGTATTATGCTCACTTTGTTAAAGAGGCCGTTGCCCAGGTGATATTAATGTGTGTTGGGGTGGGCTAAAGGCAGGGAGAATCCTTGTAGCCTGGGGCTTGGTTTTGGGATTAAGCCTTTCCTACCCTTTTTGATGTAGGGCGGTACAATCCAATCATGCCTCAGAGAAGTGACTTTGTATTAGAGACTTCCCTGTTTTGTATATTGGATTAAGAGTTTGGATTGCTACACTATAAAATGGGGACGAAGTGGGAGCTTGGGCTCTTGGTTCCTGAGATTAGAAGAGAGAGCAGAGGAGAGCAGAGAAAGGCCACGTGGAGGAGGCCAGGAGAAGCAGCCAAGATGGCGGAGTGCTGAGTGAGATGCCAGTTTGTGTAGAGTTTGTATCTGGGATAAGGAAAGGAGATGGGGAACAGAGGTGAATAAGGCTGTTGAGCTAGAAACCTTTGATTCTAGGAAACTCGGATAAGTCAGTGGCTTTGTGAGCACTGAGTGTGACTGGGTTTTGGAGCCCAGTGTGTATTTTTACTCGCCCGCCGGGTGCAAGGTAGGATTAAAGGCTATGGCCCACCAGTTTTTGGCTCCGCTGTTTCTTTGCCGACTGTCCGAATCCAATGCGAACCAGGCTGCTGTGATGGTGGCCCTGGCCTTGCCTCCTGGCTTTACAGTCTTTAATTCTAGCTTGCACCTGGCGGGCAAGTAAAAATATACACTGGGCTCCAAAACCCACTCACATTCAGTGCTCACAAAGCCACTGACTTATCCGAGTTTCCTAGAATCAAAGGTTTCTAGCTTACCAGACTTATTCACCTCTGTTCCCCATCTCCTTCCTTATCCCAAATACAAACTCTACACAAACTGGCATCTCACTCAGCACTCCACCATCTTGGCTGCTTCTCCTGGCCTCCTCCATGTGGCCTTTCTCTGCTCTCCTCTGCTCTCTCTTCTAATGATAATCTCAGGAACCAAGAGCAAGTCCCCGTTCTACCCCTATTTTATAGTGTAGCTTCACAACCTCTAATCCAATATACAAAATAGGGAAGTCTCTAATACAAAGTCACTTCTCTGAGGCATGATTGGATTGTGCTGCCCCACATCGAAAAGGGTGGGAAAGGCTTAATCCCAAAACCAAGCCCCAGGCTACAAGGATTCTCAACACACATTAATATCACCTGGGTGATGGCCTCCTCATGGGCAATGTAATCTTTTACAAAGTGAGCATAATACATTTTATCTGCCCAACAATGGGGAACTGAGGAGAATAAGGCTGGTGAGCTAGAAACCTTTGATTCTAGGAAACTCGGATAAGTCAGTGGCTTTGTGAGCACTGAATGTGAGTGGGTTTTGGGGCCTAGTGTGTGTTTTTGCCTGCCCGCCGAGTGCAAGCTAGGATTAAAGACTATGGCCCACCAGTTTGTGGCTCCGTTGTTTCTTTACAGACTGTCCGAATCCAATGCGAACCTGCATGGGCCGGGCTGCTGTGATGGTGGCCCTGGCTGCTGGCCTTACAGTAAAGAAACAATGGAGCCAAGAACTGATGGGCTGTCATCTTTAATTCTAGCTTGCACCCGGCGGGCAAGTAAAAAACACACACTGGGCTCCAAAACCCACTCACATTCAGTGCTCACAAAGCCACGGACTTATCCGAGTTTCCTAGAATCAAAGGTTTCTAGCTCACCAGCTTTATTTTCCTCAGTTCCCCATCTCCTTCCTTGTCCCAGATACAAACTCTACACAAACTGGCATCTTACTCAGTAGTCCGCCATCTTGGCTGCTTCTCCTGGCCTACTCCACGTGGCCTCCTTCTGCTCTCTGCTCTGCTCTCTCCTCTAATGATAATCTCAGGAACCAAGAGGGCAAGCTCCCACTCTGTCCCCATTTTATAGTGTAGAAATCCAAACTCTTAATCCAATATACAAAATAGGGAAGTCTCTAATACAAAGTCACTTCTCTGAGGCATGATTGGATTGTACCACCCCACATCAAAAAAGGGTGGGAAAGGCTTAGTCCTAAAACCAAGCCCCAGGCTACAAGGATTCTGCCTGCCCACCGCCTGCCCCCAACACACATTAATATCACCTGGGCAATGGGCTCCACGTGGGCAGCATCATTTTTAACAAAGTGAGCATAATACATTTTATCTGCCCAACAGATTCATAAAAAAACGTTTTTACACATTAAAACTTATAAGGTAACACAATAGTGAAAATGTCATTCTACATACAAAAGACACTCTTAAATCTTCTAGTGTTTATTTGCCATTCCTTTGTTTAGAGATATATGCATTAATTACATGCTTTCAGGAGGGGAAATTCCATGGCCTAGGAGATATAATGCCTGTAAATTGTCCATCAATATAAGAAAAGGTTTATTTTAATCTTTCTCTTCCTGCACCTGGCTAGCTATTAACCTGCTTCCTTACAGGTGTGGGGGAAGGACAGGAATTTAAATCTCCTTCCCCTCTTCATTTACAATACAATGCTATCTGCCATCCTGAGTTGGTGGTAATCTCACAAGTACAGAAATCACATTTACAAAACATCTCTGCATGCCTAGCCCAAATTAATAAAATGTTCTTTAAGATTCCTAAAATATTAATATTGATTCTGTAGCTTTTTTGGTACCTTACTACAAGAGAACATACCTATCTTGATAATTCATAGGTCAAACAAAGACCCTACCAAAAACAGTAAATTTTAGAAGAACTAAACAGCTCTTATAAACTTTATTTAAAAAACATAGACTATAAATTCTTCTGCAAATATATATTAGCAAATATATATTCTTTGTATATTGGATTAAAGGTTTTGGTTTCGGCCCTGGCCGGTTGGCTCAGTAGTAGAGCGTCAGCCTGGTGTGCAGGAGTCCCGGGTTCGATTCCCGGCCAGGGCACACAGGAGAAGCGTCCATCTGCTTCTCTACCCCTCCCCCTCTCCTTCCTCTCTGTCTCTCTCAATTAGCAAATATATATTCTTCTAAAAATATATAAATTGTTTATAAACCTGACTATATATATATATATATCTATATAAAACAAATCTCATTGCATTAAAAACAACTGATGTCATTATGACCAAGTTTTGTGACCTAACACAATTAAATTATAAGTAAACAAGAAAATATATAAACAAAATCCCCACACATTAAAATTATAAATAGAACACTTCTAAATAACTTGTGAGACAAAAAAAAATACAATGAAATATAAAAATACATGTATATAGGTAATACTGAGAACTGATGAATAATTATAATCCTACATATAAGAATGTGCGGGTGGCAGCTAAAGTGCAACTTCAGAAATAAATATTAGCTTTCAGTATTTACCTTAGAAAAGAAGACTAAACATGAACAAGCTAACTATCCAAATTAGAAGTTAGAAAAAGTATAGAATAAATCAGAAAGTATAAAGATAGAAATAAGGAAGATAAAGCCCAACATTATAGAAGGAGAAAATAAGAAAGAGAAAAGTTAGTTCTTGAAAGATTAATGAAATAATTAGAATGGTCAGATTTGATCAAGAAAATTAGATAGTAAGCACCATTTAAAACAACAGTCTGAAAGAAAACTAAGACATAGTTATAGACACAGCATCGTGCAGTTTGACAACTTTATGATAACTATGCCAACCTCAGTAAGTAGACTTGGTTATTATTCTTATTTTGCCAATAAGGAAACTAAGGCTAATCACAAACCACTTTTCTTATGGACTTTGTGACTTGATCCAGGGCAAGCAGAGAATAAATTAAAACTCTTACTTCAATTTTAAATTCTTACTATTTTGCCTATAAATAACAAGCAACCCCCAAAACTATACAGCCAAAACATATATGATGTAGCTAAAAGGAGTTGTAAGAAGGATCACAAAATTACTGTTGGAAATATTTAAGCTGACATGGAGTAAGAGCAAGAGTGAAAAGACTGGAATAATGCAACAGAGATCGGCCTCACTTCACCTCATCTCAATAACCTCATGAATTTCAAAGTCAAAAAGCCCTTTATAGTTATTCCTTGTCAAGTCCTCAGACACAGTCAGCTACAAAACCATGCTCCTAACACCTGTCTCTCCAGATCCTTTGCAGCTCACTTGAATTGTTTGTTGTTTGAAATTCTTTAATTCAATGACTATGTAAATAAGGTCATGTTTGGAGGCAGATGCAACAGGTAACTGAGTGAAATGATCCAGGCAAAATTCAGACATATTCCTAGTAGCCAGAATAGCAGTTACACTGAATGAAATAATAGAAATTATTTATAACATAGTCCTGGCTGAGCAATTAATTATCAGGGGATCCTGTAAGAGAAGTTGGACAGAGACAACAGAGAAAGACGTGAGCAAAACTATGGTCTTTTCTGATGGTCTGGTGGGCATCACCAGCAGTTCACTAAGCATGCTTACCCAGAATGGCAATAACAAGAAGAGGAAAGAAATGTTTGCCAAGAAGCTCCTATGTGAAAACATTTTACACTGTAGCATCTAGTAATCCTACAGGCACCTTGTGGGGCAAACTCTAGTGACCCCATTTCATGGATAAGAATACAGTAATTAGAAGGGGAGCACATTACTCAAGTGTTCTCAGGTAATAAAGTCAGAATCATGATTTGATTGTCTTTAAAGGCCATGCTCAGAAAATTACATGTTCTTTACATCACAGAACACACCTAAAGTTTGACATATCACTTCCTCTTCCTTCTTGACATCAGTTTATTCTCCCACATTCCCAATCTTGCTCCAGATCCTGATCAAACTTCCAACCATCAAGGCTTCAAACCTCTTTTTTTTCTCCACATTCTTATCCCAAATTCTGTCTATGCTATCTCAGAAATGTCTCATACTTGTCCTTTCCTTTTTGTTCCCACTCCCATAATCCAGCCACATAATCTTCTGGATTATAGTGACCCTGTTCTTACAATCTTTCCATTAATTTCTAATGTCCTCAGGAAAGTCCTCTTCCAACCATTTTCCTCATGGAAGGGTGATTCTTTGTCATGCCGAGGGCAAATGAGAATCACCTTGAATGGGTTGTAGGGGTATGTGTGTGTAGTGGGAGGCAGGGGGTACTTTCTCAAATTAAAACAGAACCATTCTCTCAACCCACTCTTGAGATTCCCTGATGGGGTCCTTCTCTCCCTCTGCTTTTGCTATAAGAATTATTGTTGGAAGAAGTCTGTGATGCTGATAGAGTTCTTCAGGTGTTGTTTCAATGAGGCTTGGAACTACTGCACTAAATCATGAACTTGAAGGAGTAGCTCAAATCTCTGGTCTCTATTGCCTAGCACAGCACTTGACCTTCAACTGATGCAAGATAAGTATTTGCTTAATAAGTGAGCTAACCATTAACTCCTTAAAGGCAAGGACCACACCATTTATCATGTATATTTAGCCTATAGTTGGCATGCAACACATGTTTATTAAAATAGTAAATAAACAGAATCATTTTTACTAACTCATTTAGTTAATTTTGGCAATATTGGTTGGTTGCTTCTTTTTCTTTTGTTCTTTACAAGTAGAATGACTGAGCCCTTTACTGTTGACACCCAACCTAGAATTCTAGGATACATAGGAATTTTAAAGATAATAATGAAAACTGAAAGTTATTTTCTACATTTCAAAAATGCTCATAAATAAGACATTTACTCATATTAAGGTTAATTAAAATAACAAATTGCTTTGCTTCTGGCTGTAATATACCAAATTAGTGTGTGGTAACTTGTTGATGAAACATCTTAAGTTTTGATTGGCTGACATATATCTTTGATTAATAAAAATAATGAGACAAATTAGTTACTGCTAAATAAATGCAGATTATTTGATACATAAAATTTCTCAAAGTATGTCTCTGTAGAAAGAAAAACATTAAAAGGGCATCATTCCCTCTCCTCTCTCAGTAAGGAAGCAAGTATTATAAGTAATGGAGATGTCTCAACCATCTCAACCTGACTAATATAGATATTATATATAAATTATATATATTTTACATTGGCTTCTGAGACCTGGATTTTAAAGTTCTTCCTTAGATTTTATGAACAAAATTTATTTTTCTTGTTCTGAAATTCTAGGAGGCAAGTTGTCTTTTTTTATTTTAGTTTTTTTTTTAGTTTTTCTCTTTTTCCTTTTTTTGCTCAGTCTCTCCACCCATCTCACCCAGCCTCACCCCAACCCCTCAAACAGCTGTCAGCCTGCTCTCTATTAGTCTGTCTCTATTATCCTTGTTAGTTCATTAGATTCCATATATGAGTGAAATCATATGGTACTTGTCTTTCTCTGGTTTATTTCACTTAGCATAATGCTTTTTATTTTTTCATTCTTTGAGAGCTAATGGGGCCCAGGAAGGCTAGGTGACCTTCCCATAGTTGGAGATCATAGAATCAGAACTGGAATGCTCTGATTCTGTCCCAAACCAACCACTTTAATCACATGGATATTCTTTTTTCTTGATGTACTGATGAGGAAAAAGCTAATAATGATTATTCAACTATTTATTCAGTAACTATTTATTGTACACATACTGTGTGCCACTTGGGCTAAGAGAACCCCAGCTCGGAGACTGGCAGATTATCAGAGGAGACAAGCAGGGAGGCTTGAAGATGACTCCAAAAAAATCTCAAAGGGAGATGTCTACCCACATTCTTTAGTTCACACCCTTACCCTCCTCCCAAAGTGTCAATGGCCCTCTATTACTTGGTGAAGTTCAAATATTTTTAGTCTTGTGGGTTAGACATTCCATGACTGGGCCAGCCAACTGTTTCCTTTACTATTTTTTATGTCCTTCATGCTCCAGTCATAAGGGTTTGTGACTTTTTCTCAACACAGCATCTGCATGCTCATCAATCATCAATGTTTCCGTTCATGCTGCTCCATCTCATTTGAAAGGCTCAATGCTCGACCTCCAACTATTGTGCTTATCCACTTTCAGTGAAAGGCTTTCCCCTGCTCTGTGTTGTAAAGTTTGCTTTATTCTTCTCTGTACTTTAGTCACTTACAATGACTCTCCCACTAGACAAAGACCCTAGAATCAGGATCAAACCTCAAGTGTTGATATTTAATACTGACAGTCTCCAAAAATGTCATATGTTGCCCCTGACATTGTTCCCAGCATTGATATCAAATACAATATATACTTTATATCATATATTGAAAAGCAAAGCCCAGAGAGGGGCTCTCCTCCATCTGTCTAGGTTTTGTTAGTCCTGAGAAGTTATTAGTCATGAGTGTCTAAGAGGATCTTCGGGTATGTTGAGAAAAGCAGTTTCACGCATGCAACCTTTCAGCTTCCACTCAAAGAAAAGTGGGCCATGGGTCTCAACCAAGATATATAGAGGCCACATAGCTTGTGCTGGGTTTCTCACCTTGTGTGGGAATCTCTGTCCTTGTTTCAAACTCAATGCACAGTCCTCTGTTCTGCTTAAGTCTCTGTGTCATTGGCGCTCAGGTACACCTCAGCGTATATGTATTTCTGTATTTCAGACTGTATGGGGGCACAGTTTGGGGTTTCCCTACTGTAGTATGAAATGAAGTGTGTGCAAGCTACCTCTCCTGTGCTGGCTGAGAAGGGGATCTGCTGGCTGCTGGGGGTCGATGCATTGCAGAGACTGCATTTTGTACCCTCTTTTCTCTTGCTCTAAGTAAAGCCTGTATCACATGAGCCTGGCATGCCTATTGTCTTCTCTCAGTGACCTTGATTTCTGCACTGGTCTCTTCCCTGGGTGGTCCTGGTCTGCATTTTAACCTTCGCTGCACAGTTTGGCGCTCTGGTGAGCAGTGAAGCAGGGCGCCTTCAGGAGATGAGAGAAACTGGGCTCACAAAAGGTAGAGACTTGGAAGCTTTGAAGTAAGATAGTGAATTAAAAGGATAGTATGTGAGAACATGGCCCATATCCACCAAAGGAAAGTTGGGACTTCTCACAGAAGAATTAAAGGAATACACTTATGTTTCCTCTGATCTTTTCTCTATCTGGGATTATCATGAGCTCTGAATATATCTTTGTGATAAAATTCTGAAGGTATTTGTGATTGTCAAAGATTAATAAATGAACTTACAATTTCTGATAGAGTTCTAAATGCATCTGTTTCATCAGAGAGTTTCTTTCCCTCCTCCCAGTGACCTAAGCGTTATAAGAAGTCCAGCTAGCACTGCTACAGAGAAGTCATAGTGATGAACATTTTGGAAGAAAGCAATACTAGCCTTTCTGCAAAGCTGTGGTGTGATAAGCAGATAGTTGTCTCTTAGATGTGAAATTATGTTGACAGGACAGAAATTATTCATGCTCAATGTCAGATTTGAAAACCGAGGCACAAATTAGCTGAGTGACTTCCTCATGGTCGTGTAGTTCATCCCAGAGTGGGGGTGGGTTGGATGCTCTATGCTGGATTCCCTGTTCATTTTATGTGGGTTGGGGAGTATACTCTTTTTCCAAACTCTCATCATAGCAGAGGAAACAAGCTCAGTGTTCCCTATACTGTCTAGGCTTATAGCTAATGAACAAATTTTGTTGTTTTTCACTACTGTATTTTTTTTCTGGAGCTATCATACCGCCAACATCTATTTTACTGGTTTAGAGTAAATTATTCACCTCTTAATTACCATATTATGAATGTTTAATTTTTGCCCTGATATTGTCACATCCATGGGCTCTGGTCCTGAAATGTGCTTCCTCTTTCACTTCAGCAGCAAGAAAAATCAGTTTCCCAGAGGCCCCAGCACAGGCACAGTCTCTGCTGAAGGGAATGCAAAACCACTCACCTTCCTTCGACAGAAGAGCTAGTGGTAAGGCAGGCGATTGTTAAGTTCTGGCCTGTAGAAGACAGTAAAATTCTTATAATTTTCAGAAGAACAAAAAGTCATTTCAGGAAATGAAAAACTTGGTTTTTAATTTCTCTAGAATATATATAATTATATTCTCTAATTTGGCAATAAAAGTTCCCTTTTACTTAGGGTGGAATGGCAGTGAGAAGTTTTACTGTAAAACGAATGAACCACTACTGTTTGTGGCCAATGACCCTGTGTATCTGCATCGTTTGTAGAAGCCCAGAGTCCACCGGGTCTGCTGTCCACATGATGAGAACCCAGGGATCACATAGGGATCCCTCCAGTCTGATTCCTTTTTTACATTTGGATAATGGTAAGATTCTCTGCATCCTGTCTCTGAAATCTTTCAAATTTATCTCCTCCTCATCTCCCCACTGCTGTTTTCCTAGCTCTTGCTCCCATTGCTTACCACCCAGGCCACTGCACTAACTTCATAGCGGGCCTTTCCTTTGCTGTCACCCCTCCAACTCACCTTCCACATGAACACCAAAGTAACCTGACATCTGAACTAACATCATGTTAGTTCTCTGCTTAAAATCTGTCTCTGACCTCTTGAACTTCTCAGTGGAAAGGTCCATAGTAATAAAGGAAAGGAAAGCATACTCCTGTGGTTAGGGTTTTAGTCTGAGCTGACCATCACAAGTGCAACGTTTCTTTGCAATCTCTTAGTTTATCTTAAAAATTGTCAAGAGTTTTGCATTTCATTAACTACCTCGCTTTTAATATAAAAACCATATGTTTTTTCACCAACTACTAAAATCTTTGAGCAAACTAGGCTTCAGGAAGATGCTCCAAATCTATCCCTGGGCTTTGCAACCCCTTTGAAAAACCACCTCATATTCTCGGGTATCTGTTACTTTAAAAAGCTCTATAAAACTATTCATATGTGATTGAATATGATGGACACAGCCATTTGTTGAGTGCCAAAATGCTTGGCACTATTAGATCCTTTTCTTGAAGGACCTCATTTGTTGTCTAACTCCCTACTCTCCGGTAATGGGAATGCTCTTTTACAGATGGGGGAATGGAGGTCCAACAGGCCATACACTTTGCACAGAGAAAGGATAGGAGGAAATGCCTCAAATAACTAACAGTGATTCTAACTGATTTTAATATTTGTTTTTTATAACTTTTTCTCCTTCCAACTTTTCCACAATGACCATGAATTATTCTTTCTAATATAAACTATATAAAAAGATTAAATGAGATAATCTGAGAGTCCTTAGCACAGTGCTGGGTACATCAATTTTATTCTCATTCCTTATTCATTTTTGTATCCGTCACAGCATGCAGCACTCACACTTCTAATAAACAGTCAATCAAGCTAGGTTCCACTCAATTCGATTATTAATTCAGCTGAAGGTTATTTTAACGTTATTCTCCTCCAATAATAAATATACAACTATAAGTTACATGCACACAGGATAGCCTGGTTAAAATGTCTCATTAAGATGATTTTAAGATTTTGGTTAACCATTCCAGGTATAGTTCACATTTATTAAGGTCTTACTATGCCAAAGATCTTATGCTTTGTACTTGAAAGGCATCTTTCAGTCATAGGAAAAACTTTATATGCTGGGTGATACTATATTTCCTAGTCAGAGAGAAGTAAATAACATGCGTAAGGTTACCTGAACAAGTGGAAGAAGCAAAATTCACACCCGGGTTTGTCTGACTTCAAATTCCTCCTTTAAAACCCCTATGCTAGGCCCTTAGCTGGTTGGCTCAGTGGTAAAGTGATGGCCTGGCGTGCAGGAGTCCCGGGTTTGGTTTCCAGCTAGGGCACACAGGAGAAGTGCCCATCTGCTTCTCCACCCCTCCCCCTCTCCTTCCTCTCTGTCTCTCTCTTCCCCTCCCAAAGCCAAGGCTCCATTGGAGCAAAGATGGCCCAGGCACTGAGGATGGCTCTGTGGCCTCTGCCTCAGGCGTTAGAATGGCTCTGGTTGCAACAGAGCAACGCCCCAGATGGGCGGAGCATTACCCTCTGGTGGGTGTGACGGGTGGATCCCGGTCGGGCGCATGCGGGAGTCTAACTGCCTCCCCGTTTCCAACTTCAGAAAAATACAAAAAACAAACAAACAATCAAACAAACAAAAAAAACCCCTATGCCCTACTGCCTGTTGGAGCCTTGTTGCCAACCCCATGCAGGCATTTCTAATTTGAAACAAGCTCCAAGTTACTGAGGGCCTACCATGTATCAGACTCTGTGATTCATCCTGTTTCGTCCATATAATAAAATCTACTGCATCGGATCTTTTTGCACAGAAAACAACAACAACAACAACAACAACAACAAACAGATTAGGCAATCTGCCTGAAGTCCCCCTGTACGGGACAGAGCTGGAATTTAAAACCAGTTCTGAACCAACAGCCTTCTGGGTTTTGCTGCCTCTGCCATTTGTGTAGGGTCATAAAGTCCCCAGTATGCTCAACACACACACCTGATCCTTAAACACACTTGTAATAGAATGCCAAGCCAAGAATGAGCACCGGATATGCCTTAGTGAAATTCAGCTTGAACTCCGCCTGCAGAGGCTTTCAGAGCCTGCAAAAATGCTGGGCCCGCTCAGAAGCGGTTCACTTGTCTCCAGTCTCTGCAGTTCCTGTCATTGTGGAGGTTCACGGCCTCCCGGTCCACCTCGGGGGCTGCTGTCCACTGAGCGTGTCTGTTTCACCACACTAGGCAAATGGACTCTGCAGACGCAGAGAACACACAATGCTCTGCTCCACTCCTGTATGTAACACATGCCTCTCCGAGAAAATGGTCCTGAATCCCAACTACAGTTTATAGACTCTGGTTGCACTGGGCTGAAACCAAAGATAAACGGGCGTGTGGGAAGTTTTATGTCGGGGACTTGATGGCTGAATGTGGATGCGCACGGCCCTGACCAAGCTCACAAGTCCTTGCAGCAGTCTCGTGGATGGGCTTCTTGTCTCAGCTCCTAACATTCACGTTGGCGCGCTTGCTGGGAATATAGCTCCATGCTGGGTGCAGGCATATCCTGATCGGCTCAACTGATGTTTTCTTCTGGCACAGGTCCCCAGGAAAGCGTTCTGCTCCAAGCCATAATGACTAGTCAAGAAAGTGCTGCTCACCTGTCGTGCAATGCTTGTCCAAACTTCCTACTACCACATCCTACCCCAAGTTCCTAATACTATGCCAGTTCTGGATATTTCTCAACCAAGTCCTGATTATTATTATTATTATTATTATTATTATTAGTGAAAGGAGGGAAGACAGTAAGGCAAACTCCTGTATGTGCTCCAACCAGGATCCACCTGGCAACCCTATCTGGGGCAATGCTCCAGCACCAAGCAGTTTTTAGCTCTTGAGGCTCCTGAGGCTCTGAGCTCTGAGGAAGCTAATCCTCAGTGCATGTTGGAACCAATTAAGCCACTGGTTGCTGGGAGGGTAAGAGGGAGAGGAGGGGGAAAGGAGAGGGAGAGGAAAAGATGGGAGAGGGGACAAAAGGGGGAGGGGGACAGAAAGAGGAGGGGGAGAAAAGGGAGAGAAACAGATGACCACTTTTTCTGTGTGCCCTGACTGGGAGTCGAACCTGGGACATTCATAGTGGGGCCCACACTCTAACCACTGAGCCACTGGCCAGGGCCAAATTCTGATTTTATATATCCCTTTGGACACTATTCTATATTGTTAGTTTCCCGTTTGCCTTTATGTGTATCTATCCCCTCCTTTATCATTGCATTTATTGGGGTGACATTTTTAATAAAGTTATATAGGTTTTAAGGGTACAATTCTATAATACATTATCTATATATTGTATTGTGTGTTCACCACCCCAAGCCAAATCCCCTTCCATCACCATTTATCCCTCCTTTACCCTCACCTTCTATCCCTTTCCTATCTTTTCTTCCTCCATTTCTCACACACTTTCCATGCAGGACTATGTCTGTTTTGAAGTTAAGCTTACAGATTGATAAAAATACTCTCCTAAGTAGAGTATTTGAGTCATTATGGGAAGAATATACTTCAATGGCATTTGAGTTTGGGTATGTATATTCAAGAAACAATTGCAAGAAACAATTATAGCATGAGCTTCTATTGGGTATTTTACTCTGTGTTAGGTAAAGTACAGATAAAAAAGAAATACATAAAATTGATGCTTTTCTTCAGGGAAGAAAAGTACTACTCAAGGTGAATCAGATTAGCAGCAACACAAATCAGTAAATGTAATGCATGTATATTTCATGGAAAAAATCTTGGATCAAGAATAATAAGACCTGAGTTTAAGTCCTGATTTTTTCATTATTATATGTGTGATATTCTCCAAATTATTTGATCTCTGCAAGCCTCAGTTTAATCATCTATAAATATGTATAGAATATATCTTTCTCTAATTGGGTTGTTATCAAAGGAGGCAAGAGTTGTAATAATTGTTATAAAAAGAACTGTGGAAACTATGAATCCTATACAAATGTAATTTATGTGTACTATCTTTTGTATAACAATAGACAACAAAAGTAGAATTATAAGTGTTATGTGCCACATCTGTTCATATAATAAGGAAAATAGAATTAGATAGAATTCATTCATTCACTCAATAAATATTGATTGAATACCTACTAGGTCCAAGTTCTCTTCTGTCAAGGAGCTTATAATAAAGAGAAAGGATTATACGAGGCGGATGCAATAAGAAGGAGAGGAACACCAGTGGAGTGAGGTGGTAGTGCTGTTTTCTATAAAGTAGTCATGGAAAGTCTCTTAATTGATGATATCTGAACAGAAATTGGAATGCAATGTGGGAACAATTCAAGCAGATGACTGGGGAATAATACTCTAGGCATAGCAAGGAGCAAATCGAAAGCTGAGGGGGAGTGTGCACATCGAGGTGCATCATGGAGGCCAGAATGCCTGCAGCGTATGAGGGGACAATCTCAGAAAGGTATTGTGAAACTGGGTGCAGGGGAGTGGTTCTTGTGGCTCATGCTAGAAAATTTATGGCTCTGGAGTTCAGGAGAGAAGCCCAGGCTGGAGATTTACCATTGAGAGTCATCAGCTGTAGTTGGCATTGAAAACCATGGGATTTCACAAGAGCATTTAAGGAAGAAGTAGAGAGAAAGAAGAGGTTTGGTGCCTGAGCACCAGTCATCAAGGTATAGAAAGTGGGAAAGATCCAGCAAAGGAGGATGGTAAAAGGCCAGTCTGTGAAAGGCTTGAGCCCAGCTTCCTTATGTGCTGACATCTCCTGCAAGAATCCCCACACTGTGCTCCATGGCCAGGTGTTTCGCTTGCATTCCTTTCACCCCAACAAAAAACTGGCAAGAAAGATATTGCTGCTCTCGTTTTAGAGTGAGGGAACCAAGACTCAGAGAAGTGACATGACTGACCAAGGTTATACACTGGGAAAAGGAAGAAACAGGATTTAAAATTAGGTCTTTCTGGCTGGGTAGAATTTGAAGAATGACAAGAGGAACAGTCATTGGTACTTGGTGTCTGGCACTGGTGATACTGTCTCAGGCATCATCCTGGGCATGCTTACATATCAGATTCACATATTATTCACAATATCCCCAGAAATCAAAATGTTTATCTCTGTTCCTCAAGCTGAGGAAATGAAGACACAGAAAGCTTAAATAACTTGCCCACATCTCACAGCTAGTGTGGCCAGGCCTCTGTAACTACAAACCCCATTTTCTCGGTACTACACTTTCCTCACACTGAGGGCAATCGAGAAAAGGCATGAATGTGCAATTCTAAGGGGTCCTGGCAAATACAGGAAATGCAGGATGGTCAGCCAAACTGCAAAAGCAGTGGATGCTCCAGAGTTTCTCCCTGCCCTTTGCTCTGCTCACTGCAGGCACCCCCCAGCAGAAATTAGTCTGCACCAGACTGGCACCCTGAATACATGCAAGCAAGCCAGGAACACATCACTGCCAGCACTCCCCGATCGCTGATTTGTGAATTGGGATGTGCATTCACAAAGCACTGCGATTTAATGTCACCTAAATTATCTGGCACTCACAACCCAAATTAGAGATGCATGGTGCCTGGTTGGCATAGGAGGGATGTCTTCCTTCTCATCATGGTAAAAGGCCCTGGGTTTCCAGTACAGAGGAGAAGCAAAGGAAAGTGTCTCTGTGACTACTATTTGTGTACCTGCTACTATGTTCCAGCTACTATGACAACTTAATATGTGTATGTACATGTTTGTGTTGATGCATGTACATACACACACTATAATTTCAGGGAGAATAAAGGATGACAATCTTCATTTTACAGATAAAGTAACTAAAATCAAGAAAATTAAGGCAAGCACATTTTTCAAACACGTTACTAGTCAGTGGCAGAGTAAGGGGTTAGATCAAGGTGCCCTAGCGTAAATAGAACTACTATTTTCCCTCCCTCCCTCCCTCCCTCCCTCCCTCCCTCCCTCCCTCCCTTCCTTTCTATTTCTATTTGAATACTAAACAAAACAACAGGAGAACAAAAAACACGAAAGAGAGGATGCTCTCAGGATTGTTTATGGCGATAGGGTTATTTTAAGAAGAATTAGACTTAGAAGGACCTTTAGGGCAGGTCATGTTCAGAAGCAGATTCTGATTCTGTGGGTCTTGGAGAGGTCCAGTGTGGTATGCAATACTTAGAGAAGCAAGGCCTTAGGGAACACCTGACTCGATGGTTCTCAAACTTCATTCCTTCAACGCCAGCTAAGATATTTAGCTAATATTATAGTTTAAAAACTCCATTTGTTTTACTTAAAAGTCGCATCACTGTATACTGGATTGTGTGTTTACCACCCAAATTCAAATCTCCTTCTGCCGCCATGTTTTTTACCCTCTTTACCCTTTGCTACTCACCCTATATGTCCATTTCCCTCTGTAGTCACCATGCTGTTATCTGTGTCCGTGAGTGTTTGTTTTCCTTGTCTTATTTATGTGTTACTTTCAATTTTATATCCCACATATGAGGGAAGTCATACAGTTCTTGACTATTTCTGACTTATTTTGCTTAGCATGATACTCTCAAGGTTCATATATGTTGTCACAATGGCAGTATTTTATGTTTATTTACAGCTGAATAGTACCACATTTTTTTTAAATCAATCCTCTATCACAGTGGTAGTCAACCTGGTCCCTACCACCCACTAGTGGGCATTCCAGCTTTCATGGTGGGTGGTAGCGGATCAACCAAAGTATAAATAAAAAGATAGATTTAACTATAGTAAGTTGTTTTATAAAGATTTATTCTGCTAAACTTAGCAAAATCTGACATAAAGTACTTGGTAAGTAATTATTATTGTATGCTTTAACTTGCTGTAACTCTGCTTTATAAATTTTATAAAGTAAAATTACTTCCCTACTTTATAAATCACCATTACTGTGGAACCGGTGGGCAGTTAGAAAATTTTACTACTAACAGAGATACAAAAGGGGGCTGTAGGTATAAAAAGGTTGACTACCCCTGCTCTATCAGATGATGCATTATAGAATTGTATACTTGAAACCTATACAATTAAAAAATTTTTTTTTGCAGCACCTTAGTTGTTTAATGATTGCTTTCTCATATGTGCCTTGACTAGGGGGCTACAGCAGACTAAGTGACCCCTTGCTCAAGCCAGCGGCTTTGGGCTCCAGATGGTGAGCTTTGCTCAAACCAGATGAGCCATGCTCAAGCTGGCGACCTTGAGGTTTCGAAACTTGGTCCTCTGCATCCCAGTTCGATGCCCTATCCACTAAGCCACTGCCTGGTCAGGTGAAACTTACACAATTTTTTAAACCTATGGCAGGCACCCCAGTAAGATTAATAAAAAATTTACAATAAAGTTATATCATAGAATAAATGGAAAAGTGGTATCATTAAAGATAAACACTTAACAGCAGAATTTCTTACCCAAATACTGTTACTTGAAGTTTCTGAGCTCAATACCTGTTTCTCTTTATTAAGTAAATACAAATATATGAAAATGAGGGGACCATTGTTGAGCAGAAAGACCCTGAAGACATGTGAGCACCAGAGCAAATGTTCCCCCTAATAATCACAGGGGATGCAAGGGAATTTGAAAGGTTTTTAACTTAACATCTAAGTTAATCTGCACTCTCTCCAGTGGCATCTCTTCCGGAGGAAACACTGATCTTGTCCACTGTCACTTCTAAAAGGAACAAAGCCAGCTAAGGACGGACCAAACTGCAATCAGCACTTCCAACCACACTCATTTATTTCATCCCACTACGTGTTACCCACACCTGGTTCCATTATCCCCCATTTTAATCCTTTCGTGAGGATGAACAGGGATTTAGCAAGTCAAAACAAGCTAAATACACTCCTTGTTTTGTTGTCAAGTGGGACAGGAGGTACCACCACATTCTCTCCATTCCCCCCAAAAAGTCTCCCTACCTACTCTTGAGAATAATTTCTTACTTTCCAGGTCAAGACTGAGTTAACCCTCTCCAATTTCTTTGTTTATTTTGTCATCCAGAAGTTTTATTTCCTTCCCCTGCTAAGTAAGCCTCATTCCGCAGATCTCTTCTCAAAGCGCTGCCTTGTTTGGGTTCCTAGTTTTGTTCACACAGCTCCTGGTTCTCTTACCTGTAAACATTCCTCATCAGGGTTTGTCATGCTGAGGCTGCAAACCACCTCACCTTCAGGAAGGAAGGCAGTACAAGGTAGGGGGAATGAAGAGTAAGGAGTTTAGTGTCTGGAGTCCTGGGTTGGCAACAGGTTGGCAATTCAATTTTCTCAGGAGGGAGAAAATGTGTGAGACCACAGGGAATCACTGCCTTGCTGACCCTTTCCCTCACTCCGAACAGGGACTAAGTGCCCTCTGCACCTGTCTAAGCTACTGGAAATTTGTGAGGATTTGATCATCCTTCGCTCATATTAGCTGTGGTTTGTTGAGTAGGTCAGCACTTACTCACTTTTTCTGCACAATTAGTCCAGTAAGGATCCTCCAGGAAAGCATTACCTCAAACATTTAGATCAGGAAACTGAGGCTCCTGACAGGTAGTTTGATGAGGTAAGTCTTAGACACAACTCCATAGAAACTAAAAGGCTATGCAAACATAAGGTGGTAGAGAAAGCATCCCTATTCTTATTTCATAATCCAATTAATAAATCCTCAGTGAAAACTGTATAGTAAATCTTGAGCTATAACATTTCACATCTTAGATATAAGATAAACTAGGCGTGTACTTGTCCTCAGGAAGTATACACTCTAGTCAGAGAAGTAGGAAGCGTCTGGGACTTCATGCAATTGACTGCACAATACCCCTCTACTATATAAGAGGCAAAGAACATCTTTCATTCCAGTTTCCGACTTGCTTGGTCCAACTAGTTGTGAGATTGTGAGTAGGTTTGGGTAAGGTAAACTCTCAGATCCAAATTTTCATATCTGAGTAATAGAGATTATAAGTATTCCTCTTGCAAAGTTATTGTGAAAATTTATTTTATATGTAGGTGTAATGTGATGTAGTATAAAGAATGTGACTGCAGGAGTCAAAAAGAATTATGTTTGAATTTCAAACCCATAAGTTTGACCCTATGACCATGAATATTTCTTCATCTCCAAGAGCCTCTTAACACATGTGGGGATAATTGTTAGTTGCAGGGTAGCTGATAAAATTAAAGATATCTGCAAGCACCTGTCATAATGCCTGGCAAATATGTAACAGGTAAGAATCAAGGTTAGTTTTCTTCACACCTATCCTCAAACCTATTTTTTTCTCCCTTTTTTTGGCGGAGCTCAGGAGAGAAGTGCCTTCTGAGTGGTGCAGTGGTAGGGTCATGGCAGAGGTAATAGAGGAGGACCTGAAGGACCCTCGTGACTGAGGCGAGACGGGGAGGGAGGCACAGGGAACTGTTGTATATAAACAAATGGTTAGAGGTGGCATAATACAAGGACTTTCTGGAGAAAAGAAGTCATTCAGTGTTTCTCAAAATGGACAGGTAGAGAGCCAGAGAGCAGAGAGGCCTGTGGCTCTCTCAGGAAGCCCACTGCTCATGGTAAAGATAGAAAGAAATCTTGACATATGGTTTTCTTAAGAACCTCCACAGACTCCCTATTTCCATCAAGATAAACTCCAGCTTCCCGACCTGGCATGCAGGTCTTTCATGTCCTCATTCCCAACTGTAGGATGCCAGTCATGAGTAAGCTCCTACTTCCCACATGAGATGTGTGTAAAAAGTAGTTCCACCCCTGAAAGGTAACTGGGATTCATACAACTAGAATGTAATAGCGCTGAGAGCAAGAGCCTTGGCATCAGTGAGCACTGAGTTCCAGTCCTGGCTCCGACACCTTCTATCTTTGTGACCTTATGTGAGTTACTTAACTTCTTCCAGTCTTAATTTACCCATATGAATAATTCTTCCTGTGTGGCAATAGAAAAAGATTTACCTCTCGGGGCGGTTCTGAAGACTAAGTGAAATAGTGCCTAAAAGATACTTAGCATAATACAATAAAGGAAGGGCTAAAAAAATGATAGCTATTTTTATTTTTAAGAAAGGAAGTTGCTCATTTTACCAGATGAAAGGAACCAGAAGGGTTTTCCTTCTCAGGCTACTCTGACCGACCACAGCAGAAACGGGGCACTCCTACTGCCCCTGGGCTGGTTCAGGGGCTGCCTCTTCCCAGGGATCCCAGTGTTATGAAGTCACTGAAGAAAGCAAAGGCGCTTAGAGATCTAGGGTTTGTAAAGGATTCAGAAAGTATTCAACCTGGTCCACACTCCCTGCTGTCTACTTGGCAAACTGAGAAAGTGAGGGTCTACGAGAGGAAGTTCATAGCCCCTGGTAGGAACCAAGCAACTTAATAGCAAAGGGAAACATAGACTCCAAGTCTTTTGATCTCCAAATATATACTTTTCTTGTGTTATTATTATAACTGGGGGGGGAGGGGTTACTGGAAAAAAGAATTCCATAATCTCAAATCAGGCCTCTTTTTGTCTCACTTTTTTTTCCTTACTCATTTTCAAAACAAAACAAAACAAAAGACAAAGCCCTTTGTCTTGAGACTTCACTCCATTTCATTTACAATAGATGCAAGGCATAAATAAATAGAGTGAGTTAAAAATAAATCTGGTGTGACTATGACATTTTTTATTTAGCGCTTTTTTTTTCCATCCTATGGATGGAATAATGCCAACCCCTACTCTGCTAGAACAGATAGGGCAGGTTCTGGATAACGTGATTTCATTTACTGTCTTTGTTATAACCTTGATGAGATACCATAGAACTTAACTCTTATTTATACCAATTATCTTATGATAAAACTGGTTTTGTTATAGGTCATTTCACTTAAAGTAACAGAATGTATTGAAGACATTGAGGACTTACTGTACTCACTGCTATTGAGGGTATTAAATATGATATTTTATTCAATCTCTCTATCATCATGTCAGTAAAGGCATTAGAAGGGAGATATCTATCTGTCAGATTAGATATCTAGAAGTATAGATAGATAGATAGATAGATAGATAGATAGATAGAACAAAAGTAGTGAGTTTCAGGATTGTATGACTTCTTTCACTCATGTATTTTTTTTATTCATTCAGCAAAAGTGACTCAGTACTTATTTTGTGCCAAGTTCAATGCTGAGCACTAGAGAATTAGGGTTGAATATGACGTAGTCTCTACTTTTAGGGTCCTTATAGTCTAGTGTGGAAACAGATAATTTGGAAGTCTTGTGATAATTTCTATGATAGGGAAGCCTAGAGGCCTGGGGGCACTGATGTAGGATAAACCCCTGGCCTGGAGGGAGAGGGATGGTGCCTACAGGAGATGGTTTATGAAGAATAATGCATTTATTGCTCACTTTGGCAACATATGTACTAAAAATTAAATTATACAGAGCTGATATAATTAGAGTGTTAAATTTCTAGAGAATAGTTTAGAGAGATATTATTACGCTTGGGTTCTAGTCCTGGCTCTTATCATCCATTCTATAAGTGGCCTGAGAAAAGTTAATGTGCTTCTCTGTAGTCTACTTTCTAATTTTGAAAGTCTAAGAATTTTTCTGGATTATTTCTAGGCACCTTTTCATCTCTGTACTTCTGTGGCTTGCTAGAATGTGTTCAACTTGAGGTCAGAATTATGTCTAATTTATGCCTTTTATTTATGTCATTTATTCCTAGGACCTAGCACAAGTCTTGACACTTGTCACAATTTGTGTTTGTGGAATATAATAAACATTTAAACTGGATCACTTTGATTGAGTCCATAAATAAAACAGATGAGCTATTTTCAAATGATGTCCTTCGATTTAAATGTAAAAGCATGCCTATATTGAGAAAGAGCAGCAGGAGGAAACTCAAAAGAGTTCACTAGGCAAACCTAGTGAACAAAGTGCTTTCAAGTGAAGTGTTGCACAATTGTCAGGAGTGTCAAATGATGCTGATAGCTTAAATAACAGGAGAACGAGAATGAACCATTGGATTTGATAATGTGGTAGTCATGGATGACCTTGACGAGCAGTTTTGGAGAAGTGATGAGGGTAAACAGCCAATTCCAGTGGGTTCAGGAATGAGGAGGCAGTAATTATAGATAATTATTTGCTATAAAGATAAGGAGAGCCATGAGATAGTAACCACAGGCAGAAGTGAAATCAAGAGAGATTGTTTTGGAGATGGAAGACAATGTGTTTGTACTACAACATTAACTAGAGGGGGAAAAACTTATGCAGAAGACAGAAAACAGAATCACTAGAGCAACATCCCTGAGTAGGCAAATGTAGATGGGATACAATTTACCAGTGGAGGTTGATCTTGAACAAGACCAGGGACAGATTATCTCCAGTAGTTAGAAAGCAGGCAAGAGTAGGTGGGTACAGTCACAAATAGGTAGGTTGTTAAGAAATATCACCCCAAATTTGGAATGAGGCAAACAGGATTACTGGGTATCCTTTTAGAAAAGAGCTGTGCTCTGTTCAGGTTTTCTGGGGATTACTTGAATTTCTAGGGGCAGGAACTTTTGCTTAAGTTTCTACTTACTATTCACTATGATATTTTACAACTCTCTTTCTTATAGAAGACTTATAGCAATGCAAATAGTTCTTGTCTGAGAGAAATACAAATGACTTCTGTTCATGGAAACTATAATTTCACAGTTATAATTTCTTTTTTATTTTTTGCATTGTAGGGTATTAACCGGTTTTGTTTCTATCCTAAAAATCTTATTCTAATATTTTTAAAGCATATTTCCTGATTAAATATATCAACTCCTGTTCCTCATATGCTTTTTGAACCAGCTTTATCATTTTACTGGTTTCTTAGTTAATAAATCTTAAACACATATTTATTCTAAAAAATAAAAGCGAGCCCTGGCCAGTTGGCTCAGTGGTAGAGCGTCAGCCTGGCATGCGGAACTCCCGGGTTCGATTCCTGGCCAGGGCACACAGGAGAAGCACCAATCTGCTTCTCCACCCCTCCCCCTCTCCTTCCTCTCTGTCTCTCTCTTCTACTCCCGCAGCCAAGGCTCCATTGGAGCAAAGATGGCCCGGGCACTGAGGATAGCTCCATGGCCTCTGCCTCAGGCACTAGAATGGTTCTGGTCGCAACAGAGCGATGCCCCAGATGGGCAGAGCATCACCCCCTGGTGGGTGTGCCAGGTGGATCCCGGTCGGGCGCATGCGGGAGTCTGTCTGACTGCCTCCTCATTTCCAGCTTCGGAAAAATACAAAAAAAATAAAATAAAATAAATAAAATAAAATAAAAGCAATAACACTATATTATCTTACTATGTAAACCTTAAAAAAAGACCAAAAACAAAATGAAAAAACTGTGTAATAACCAGGATAATGATTACCTTTGAAGTGAGCAGTAATAACCGGGAGTAGATATAAGGGATTTTTCTAGGGTTCCCGTAATGTTCTGTTTTCTGATCTGGGTGGAGGTTTGTTAGTGCGTATACTATGTGAAATTGTTGAGTTGCTCCTGATAACACACACATTTTTTGGTGTATGTTATTCTCAATAAACCATTAAAAAGTGTTTTTAAAAAAAGCATGTATTTAGTGGTAGACCATGTGAGTCTTGGAAGCCTATAAAAGTGCTGTTCTAAATGAAGGGGAATGCAGCAGTAGTGGTGGTGCCTGTGGGAATGGCAGTAGAATAAGCCAAGGCCCAAATATCTACCACTGGCGTTCTGGAACAATACTTGTCTCCACTTGAAGACTGCAGCTGCTAATTCTTTCAGGACAACCATGAGTTTAATGAGGAGACAGGTAGTCAGTGAACGTGTTATACTTGAGAACAAAGACAAGAAAGAAGCAAAATTTTTCATTACTGTAAGACAAGGAGTGAGGGAGTGAGATAAGAAGGACCACTGAGTCTGGAGAACTTCAGAGCAGAGCTCCTGCCAGATTTCCATAGGTCTGAAGGCCGCAGTGTTACTTGGATGCTTTCTAAAGATGCTTTCTGCTCTGAGGATGTCAAGGATATAGATATCAACCTCCTGTCTCCCAAATTGCCTCTTCGTGGGTGAGAAGTCTTTGTGCTTAAAAAGCACATCTCTATGAAGAGTAAAATGGCAAAATTTACATGATTGGGAATATAAGAAAGAATTGTCATCATTGCCATCGTCATCATCATTACCATTTTCAAGGTTGTTTACTAAAGGAGGGGAGTGTAGTATTAGCTCAGTTATTTGTCAGCAGAATGGTTGAGGATGTTATTTCTACCACCTCTGCAACTATGAATCCTCTTCTGTAAAATGGGTAAACCAATAAACAGTTGTTTTGAGTATTAAATGAGGTTATTGAGGGGAAATATCTGGCACATGGGAAGTTCTCAATTAAGGGCAGCTCATACTATAGCCAAGCCAGATGTTCAGTGGAAGATTCTGTCTTCACAAGGCCAAGAAGAACAGGAAACAGAGGAGCACAAGAAAACAATTGGGAGACACCTAAGTTATGATGTGGAAGGGAGGATGGAGACACCGTGTGACTGGGTCCAGATGTGGATTGGCTGGGCAGCTGGCCTCCCAGCACACTAAGCCATCAGAGGGGCCAGCTGTATCATTGCAATAATTAAGAGAAATAAACAGTCACTACTTCATAACTACAGAGGTAGATGCATGGGCCTAGGGCTCTAGGCTAATATCGTTGCTGCAAATAGTTCTCTGTATAGAACACTAGCTCTGTGCCTGTCACTGTATTAAGCCCTTTGCAGGCATATTTCATTTCATACTCCCAGTAGCACCTATGATGTAGGTACTATGGTAATTGCTGTATTACAGATGATAAAACTAAAATTAAGAACATATAAGTCATTCACTGAGGTAAACACAGTAAGTGGCAGAGTCAAGATGCAAACAGATCTAAACAGCTTTCACTATACTTAACAACCGCTATGCTGGTCTCCATGGCAGCATAACTTGGACCTTTCCAGGTGAGTTGGGATGAAGTCAGGCAGGGTGAAATTGACTGCTATGTACCATTAGGTGTTATATTATTTTCTATAAAATCAGAGACATCGCTTTTTATAATTCCAGAGGAACATCCTAGCTACAAGAAATATGTATATTTTTTCAACAATATTTTGATAAATAGTTTGAAGGCTACCATCTTCTAATTTGCACCAATTTATCATATTGCCCAATGAAGGGGCTAAGGGTGTGCTATTTTTTTCCCTATGTTAGGGAAAGATATGTTTGTGACTAAGATAACCAATGAATACATGCTATATCCAGAAGTCTTGTTAGAGGAAGCTGAACTTACCATAACTTCTCCCTCAGCCCAGCCATAGCCAATTGGCTACTGATGATGGGCAGACCCAATGAAAGCCATAGTGTGGAAGCCTGCCACAAAACTCAGTGGTACCCTACACTGCACAGTGGCTGAATGACTCATTTGTGTTCTCTTTCTCAGTGAATTTGAACTCTGGGAGAGGAGGGGGTAGAAAGAGGGGTGAGAAGAGAGACAAAGAGATCAATTCTATTACTTATGGTGGCAGGATCAATTAGTTCAGAGACATAAATGCACCAAGTCACCATCCTGGTAGCATGATGCCTTCACTGTGACAGGCAAGGATATTAGTTCAGATATTTCTCTCTCTCTGCGTTAAATATTTGGGGATTCAGATTTTTCATACAACTCATCCCTTTCAAATTCTTCTCTTTCTTTTCTTATGTGGCTTCTTTCTCCCAGTTTTCAGCATAACCATTGAAGTCTAAAGCTCAAATCATCTGGTGTCTCTTGCACAATCCAGCCCAGCCCTTGGGAGGTAGAGCAGGCCCCACAGAGTTTGAGACAAATGTCTAAACTAATAATTATTGCTTAGCCTGATTTTGTTCTCTCTACTTAGATCTCTTCTGAAGACTCAGAGAGGGAGCAAATAGAGTTTTCCAGGATTTTCTTTCTTGTACAATAAGATGTTAAATCATTAACACAGAGACATTAGTTCACTTGACAAAAGTCCCATTTGAAATCAGGTCTGTCTGCCTCCCCAGCACTTATCTTTTTCTGCAGGAGCACAAGCCTCTACCACTTACTGATCTGAGCTCCCCATAAGGCTCTAAAAATACAAACAAACAAATAAAACACATTTATTTATACCCTCTTGTTTCTTGTTCCTTGAAGAGAAGCTTCATTTCCAACAAGGCTATGGTGGCCTGAATGGGTCAATTTGTCCTTCCTGTCTTAGACTTCCCTGCCATCATTAAACTACCTGACCAACTATTTCCTTTAGCAGAGTGGGGACTCACAGTGGAACCTTGAGATGTCCTGACTGGGCTCCCATCTTCTTATAAAGAGATACCCAAGGTAGGGCTGTTTGTATGGTAACTAATATTGCAGATTCTTTTTGGTGTATTATCATTTTAACATATGTCATCTCAGGGATCAATTCATTCAGGCATGCACTAAACATCTATTTTGGGTCAGGTCTGATATCAGTCACTGAGATACAGTTATAATGAGCATGAGAAAAATTAAATTCTCTTTTCAGCAGCCAAATGGTTTTCCTAGAGAAAGACTCACTATGTTGGGTTTTGCTTTGATGAGTCTGCTATGGGAGGAGAGTCCTAGGGAGACTGGTATCATGTATTCTCAAGGTTTTGGAGAGCTGATTCAGCATCCCTGCATGAAACAAGAACAGGATTGATGTGCAGAGGAAAGGGGAGAAAGCAAAGAGGAGGAAGGTGGGTACAGCAGGGAGGCAGTGAGAGCAGAGCTCCAAGGCTGGGCTAGAACCTCTCCACATGCCTCTGCAGATCTCAAATAAGATTGCTAAATTCACATGGCAGCTGATGTGACTGAAGCTGGAGTTATTTGTTGGGGGGTGAGGGGATGAGTAGCAGAGCAGGGACAGCACTGCTGTCCTGCTCTGTGAATGTGAAGAAGCTCAGGATCTGTACTGAAGATACTCCCATGAAGCTTTTAGGTGTGTAATTACCCAACCTACTGGAGGAAAGCAGACAGAAGTCCCTGCTTTCCATCATCCTGAGCCTACTGAGGGCACTCACAGTGAGTCAGCGGCTGACGCACAAACTGAAGACATTCTCAGTCCAGTGCATATGTGCTGCTGACTTCGTGCACGGAGGGCTGGATTGTCCATGTTCCCTTTGACTACAGAGTTGTCATGGACAGATGCTGTATTTCCTGGGCCAAAGCGACAACCTTGTTTTTCCCTTGGACAACATGGAGCATGGAAGTCACCTCTGCCCTGCTCTCCAGCATCTGGTCTCAGATTAAGACACTTATTTAGCAATACATTGTATTATGGACCAACTAAGACAAAAGCTTTCTTTTTTTTGTATTTTTCTTAAGTGAGAAGCAGGGAGGCAGAGAGACAGACTTCCACATGTGCCTGACCAGGATCCACCCAGCATGCCCACAAGGGGGCAATGCTCTGCCCATCTGGGGCATTGCTCCGTCCACTGCAACCGGAGCCATTCTAGCCCCTGAGGTGCTAGTCTGCGCCTAGGCCAACCCTGCTCCTGTGCTTCTCCTGTGTGCCCTGGCCAGGAATCGAACCCAGACTTCCACATGCTGGGCTGACACTCTACTGCTGAGCCAACTGGCCAGGGCCGAACAAAGACTTTCATATTGATTAATCCACTTATTCCTTTCAAGAACCCTGAATGATTACTGGTAATTCCTTATAGATATTATTACCATATTAATAGGTGCAGAATCAGAGGTGGCGAGAGGTTAGGGGGCTTGTTTCAGTCATTGGGTAGGAGAATCAGGGACTGATCTCAAAAACCCGAGGCTTCAAATCCCTGCTCAGTACTGATGCTGGCATGGAGGCAAAGCATCACCTGCTCTCATGCTCAAGTTCACTGCCTGGAGGGGAGTCAGGCACACAGATAATTCATTCAAAGGAACCATTGTAACCCTTATAATTCCAGAAGGCAGGTACTATTTTATCCTCATTGCAGATATAAGGAAACTGAGGCACAGAGAAATTAAGTCATTGTCTTCATGTCACACAGCTAAAAAATAGAAGGCAAGGAGGCACATGCTGATCATTGGCTCTAAGTCTGCAGTCTTGACAACAGCATCATGCTGTCCTCTGACCTTGAGCTCTTAACATCATGTCACTCCCTACTTCATAAGCCTGAGGCCCTTCTGGGTCTCTCTACTGCAGTGGCTCTCAGCCAGGGGGATTTCATGACCTGGGACACTTGGCAGTGTTTGGAGACATTTTTTACACTCCCAGCTAGGGTGTGGGGTACCACTGGCATTTAGTGAATAGAGGTCAGGAGGCTACTGCACATACTACAACATACAGGGCAGCCTTCCCTCCCCGCCAACAAAGCATTTCCCACCCCCAATGTCCACTAGACTGATACTAAGAAACACTGCTGTAAAAGAATACCGATAAGGCCACTCTGATGGCCTCTTGACAGTCTTTCTAGAGGATGACCTCCCTGTGCCTTGGGCAGAGCTGGGCATGTAGTGAGGATCTATCAGTATCTGTGGAATAACTGATGATCTCAGTGAGTAAATTTCGTGATTTGCGTTACTGTATCATATAATTCTGCCTATTATTCATTCATTTATGGAAGGAATATTTTTTTAATATCTGCAGAAATGAACCAGGCATTACTGTCCCCAGGCTCATAGTGGGGCAGAGGGTAGAAAAACACAGAGAACTCTGAGCCAAGGCAGAGTGGAAGGGTGCATAAGACAGGGCCCCGCTGGGCGGGGTGTCTCAGCTCTTAGGAGAGAAGTGTCCCTGTGCAAATAAGGCAGTGGTTTGAGAACTAGGAGGTACACTTCGCTTTTTACTTTGAATATTTCAGATGTGTGAACTCAATTAACATTTGGAGTAAGTTTAGAGATTTAGTGATAAAACAAGTCTCTCCCTCCCCACTTCCGTGCTGCTTTCATCCAAGGCTGGTTTCCCTAGATCCTCCTTATCGTTTCTGCGATTGGAACTGGAGAAAACATACAAAATAGTACCAACTTGCAGACTAATTAATTAAGGGCCTAGATAAATTACAATGTTATTTATTGCTCAATTATAGTAATTACTTCATCCATGTTTTTCATACAATTATCTTCCCTTTCTCTGCAGGGTTGCTCATTCCTCCTTTAACTACCCTCTCTGCTTTTTTTTTTTATTGTTGTTACTTTTTTTTTTGTCACTAAATATCCTTTGCAGGAAATAGACACAAGATATTAAGTTACAAATAAATAAATGCTGATTTATAGAACATCAAGGCTGGAAGTGTCTCTGTGGCTCATTTCATTTTACACATGAGTAAGCGAGTCCTGAGAGGCCAAGTGACTTGCCATGGGACAGAGTGCCATTGAGAACTCTGGACACGGAGGCGGGCTTTCTGGACACAGCTCACATTGAGATCCCACAGCAACTAATATTTATGCAGTATGCATTTTGTTCTTGCCCACACTAAATATCTAGCAAACATTTATGAAAGAACACCAAGAGATCTGTTCCCTTTATTTCATGTATAATGACTTTAAGCTCTGAATCCCGATGGTTATTCTGTTACACATTTGACTGGCTCCCTTCAAGTTATATGCAACATGGACAGAAGAGAAGTACAGATGAGTAGAGCTTTCTTTCTCTTCTCTGACTCGGAATGAATTTTTGTATCTAAGTTTGGGAAATGTCGGTGGCTGGTGGCAGTTCCATCTAGACTTTTTCCTAAAGAGGCAGAATGGCAAAGCAGAAGAAAACAGGCCTTCGGGAAGAGACCTGAGTTTTCATCCTGTCTCCGACTGTGTCTGACCTTGGGTGTGTTAACTAAATCCTCGGGGCCTCAGTTTTCTTACCTAATGAAAATGCTCATTCTAAAAGCCACCCTGGATGATTGTCGTTAGGGCTGAATGTGAATTCTCAAGGCACAGTACATGCCATAGTATATACTCAGAGTAAGGGCTTAATGCACAGTAGTTATAAAGGTCTCTCAGGTAAGCTCATGGGAATGTAGCATACAGCAATTCTTTGTTTCCTAGAGGAAAACAGTAAATGTGGTTTCCAACTACTCTGACTGAGAAAAGAGGGTGAAAACTGTGTTTATTTAATGAGTATGAGGCCATTTTAAAATAGCTATGCTGAACTGGGACCACTAGTCTTAATATAAGTAAAATAATGATCATGTTATAATTAATTCTGTTAGTATGATGTTCATCCTGCAATAACTCATTTTACCCTTCCAACAAGTCCCCTGAGAAAATGACTAATATCCTCATTTTACAAGCGCAGAAACTAAAGCTCAGAGAGTTAAGGTGTATAGCTCAGGCAACTCAGCAGGGTAAAGGGCAGCCACGGAACTCAGCTCTTGCGACAATTGTATTCTGGAGCATTGTGCTAGGAAGATGCCCCATTCTGTTCTCCCAAATATGTTGCCATCCACCCCATATCCTGACTTTATAAGAATGGAAACTCCATATATAAGAGATAGTCTTTAATTTCCAACAAGAAATAAGATTCTTCTGAGACTCAGACAAAGGGAACCAGGGCCTCATGTTTGTACTGCAGGGTAAGCAGAGAGCTTTGAGGAAGAGCCACAGTTACGCCTGCTGTCCTACCCCACAGAGCAAAGGCAGCTTAGCACTGCCTCCATTTGTAAGTGAGGTGATGGTTTGAGATTTTCATTTCAAATGGAAATGAGGGAGAAAAGAGATTCCATATTACAAACTAAATCTCCCTTTCCTACCTTTTTTCTTATTAGTTGGGACCTCTTTGATTGCTATACTTACATTTTGTATGAATAAATGAATGGGAGGAGACAGACACTACACACATACATACTTTTCTGGGGATTGAATTACATAAACAATAGTAAAACTGTGAATTATGGAAATATGGATATATATTATCCATGAGAATAATATGTTTTCAGTATCTCAATATCTTTTCACCAGGTTTATATTATGATACAAAAGGAAGAAAACTAAAATATATTATTTTTAGTGACTTTAATATCTATGATATCTCACTTAATCCCTAGAGAAGCACTGGAGGGTAGATACCATCTTCCTTCTTATAACTGTGAAAATTAAGATGCAAAGAGACATGGCAACTTCTCAAGGTGACACAATCATGGCAAGGCTGGGACTCGAACCCTGACTCCAACAGCTATAATCGTAGCCACAGGACTCCACTCTCTCCAGGCACTGGCTTTAAAGTCATAAAAACATGGGTTCAAGTTTCTATGTACTCTTACCTGCTGTGTAAATTTAGGCAAATTATTTTATATCTCTTAGCCTCAGCTGCATTATCAGTTAATTAAGGATAGAATCTGTTGCCTTAAAATAATTTCATAAAAGGTACAGATTTTAAAAATGGTTGACAAAGTATGCAGTTGAAGTGACAGTGTTTGAGCAGGGAGTGAGTACTGTTTGGTGGCTAATAACATTGCGGTTGGACTGAGGGAACCTGTCCATGCCAAGCAAGTAAGCAGACCGGGCAGATGGGATGGCAAGGGAACAATGTGCCCCAACTTGTCCTCATTGATTCAAACCCTCCTCAGTGCCAGCAAAGAAAGAGGAAGCCCATGAAAATGTAAAACACGAGGCAGCAAATTATGACAGCCTGAAACACAGGCACTGCAGTGTTGTATGCGGATCAAAGTGAATGCATCTGCAGATAAACATATGGGGAAAATTGGGCCCATAATCCTGGCCATTATGGTTACAGTGCCGCATGTGCGATGACTGCTCTTAAATATCATGTGCTGTTCTTTTCATACTCTGGAAATGGACTGAATGGACCACAAAATGTATTTCAAAAGGCAGGCAATCTGTGGTGAGAATAGAAGTCTCCTTTATCTTTGTACAAAGGGGCCTGCCTTTCACAAGCATGGTTAAGAGTGGAATGATGATTCTCCCAGGGTGGAATTCTGATTAGAAAATGAATATGATTTGTTTGTTGTGTGTGTGATTGTGTCTGAGAGAGAAGGGAGAGTCAGTGAGAAAGACTATCCAACTTGGCTGATTCTTTTACTTCATCAAAGACTAGTGCAGGAGTATCCCACACTTGGAGCTCCACATTTGTGGAAAGCAATGACCCTCTGTCTAGATTTCTTTTTGAAGGGAGGTTGGAGAGTCAAGTAGGTGATGTTTTGTAAAGTATTGGCAGTATGAGAGGCAATATCTCCCTAAGGGTGTGCTGTGTCCTATGAGGCATTCTAGAAGAAGAGGGCTTTATGGTCATAACAATTGGAAAAGAAATACATTCTATTGCACCACCTAAAGGCTCATCAGACACTCATTCTTACCTTTGCCTGGGGAAGGTCCTACAAAAAAGAAACCTATTTATTTTAATTTCTTTTTCAATTTTCTATTTCCTAAATATATTCAGCCTTGATATATTTATTTTTGGGGGTTTGACAACCAAATTTCAAGCAAACATGGGGGTCTAAGATTCATATCACAACCCCAAGAACCAGGGACCCTGGAGTTTGGTTCTGATTTTGATATTCTCCTGCTATGTGATACTAGGCAGGGGTTCTTTGACTCAGTTTATTCATCTAGCAAATGGTGATAATCCTTTTGACTCCACGTACCCCAGAGGATTTCTCTACACATAAAATGCTATCACTGAACACATCACCACTCTCAAAAGTTATAAATACTATATTAGTGTAACATGTTATCATACTTCTTGGTAATTAGATGATCATAAGAAAGCCTTTAGCAGCAGCAACAACAAAATGTAGGAGGGTCTACATGAAACTGAAAATCTTTTGCACAGCAAGGAGATCAATCAACAAAATGAAAAGGCAAGCTACTGAACAGAAAAATTATTTTTAAATCATATATCTGACCTGATAAGGGGCTACTATCCAAAATATATAAACAACACATATAACTCAATTGAAAAAAAAAAAAAAGAGGAACACACAATTTGATTAAAAAATGGGCAGGTAATCTAAATAGACAATTTTCCCCCAAAGAAGACATACAGATAGCCAACAGGGACATGAAAAGATGCTCAATAGCACTAATCATAAGAGAAATGCAGTCAAAATCACAATGAAATATCACTTCCTACAAGTTAGAATAGATATTTTTTTAAAAAAATAAGGAGTACTGATGAGAATATAGAGAAAGAGAACTCCTGTTCACTGTTGGTGGGAGTGTTAATGGGTGCAGCCACTATAAAAGACCGCATGGAGGTTCTTCAAAAAATTAAAAATAGACCTATAATATAACCCAGCAATTCCAGCTCTAGGTTTGTATTCAAAGTAAACAAAAAATACTTACTGAAAAATATATATGCAGTACCATGTTCCTTGCAACGTTATTTATAATAGCCAAGATATAAAGACAACTGAAATAACCATACATATACACACATACATACACGGGAATAAAATCTTGCCATTTGGGACAAAATGGATGGACCTAGAGGGTATTATGCTAAATGAAAGAAGTAAGACATGAAAGAAAAAGTGCCATATGGTTTTACTTATATATGAAATATAAAAAAATAAAATAAACCCAAGTTTATAGATACAGAGAACAGATTGGTGGTTGCCAAGAGGCAAGGGCTGGTAAAATGGCAAAAAGGGTGACGGGAGTCAAAAGTTACAAATGTCCAGTTATAATATAAACATGCCATGGGCAATGTAATGTACAACATGGTGGCAATGTTTAACAGTACTGCACTACATATTTAAAAGTTACTAAGAAAACAGATAATAAAAGTTCTCATCACAGGAAAATATTCTGTAACTATGTATGGTGGTGAATGTTAAATAGATGTATTGTGGTGATCATTTTGCAATACAAATATTAAAGCATTATGCTAAATGCCTAAAACTAATATAATGTTTCAATTAATTATACCTTAAAAAATAGTTCTTATTTTACTCTCATGTGAGAGGGTGGATCTATTTTTTTTTTTTTACAGAGATTGAGAGTGAGAGGGACAGTTAGGGACAGACAGGAAGAAAGAGAGATGAGAAGTATCAATTCTTTGTTGTGGCATCTTAGTTGTTCAGTGATTGTTTTATCATATGTGCCTTGATCGGAGGCTACAGTAGAGCAAGTGACTCCTTGCGCAAGCCAGAGACCTTGAGCTCAAGGGCCAAGTGACCCTGGCCTCTAAGCCAGCGATCTTTGGGCTAAAGTGAGTGACCATGGGGTCATGTCTATGGTCCCATGCTCAAGCCAGTGATCCTGCACTCGTGCTGGTGAGCCTGCACGCAAGTTGGCAACCTCAGGGTTTCGAACCTGGGTCTTCTGCGTCCCAGTCCTATGCCCCATCCACTGCCCCACTGCCTGGTCATGCAAGAGGGTGGATCTTTTATCACAGCAGAGCCGACCTGACACAGACTTACATAGTGACATTACTGTACTAATCCCTTAGAGATTTATTGTTTTCAACTATAAAATGCAGGTGGTTATTAATTCATTGCAGGTTTTTGTAAAATAACATGCAAAAAGGCAAGTTGAAACAGCAGATTCACAAAAAAATAATTGATTAATTTCACCTACTAGTGATTTTCAAAGACTTAACATTAAACATTGCCTATAATGAGTTTATCTGAAATTATTCCAACATTTTAGTAACACAACAACAATAAAAATAACAATAGTAATCATAAATATTATAATTATGTTGGATTTTCTATGTTATGGAATTTTCATGTTAGTATGATTTTTATCTGCTCAGAGAAGGTTACCAACATATAGAATCAGGTAAAGATAACAACTAGACCTAGAATCTAGACTTATTAGACTTAAACCCAAGATCTCTCATCCTACTATATAACTTTACCTGCTATATTTGAAAAAAAATTGCAATTTACTTCCCAATTCAAACATTCCTAATTTTCTCCTTTATTTGGTAGAACAGGGCCTTGCCTGGAACACTGGAGTTGCCCAGGAGACGGGAAGCCATACTGAGTACCTGCTCTCCTTTATGAATATTTATGATTCAGGGAGAAATGACTCTGCTGGCAGTTCTGAGCCCTCGCGATAAATCTTCATGCAGAGGCTGTTCTGGCCACAGACAGTTGCAGATTGGATCGGACAAGGAAAAACTGAGCTTGGGAAAGGTTCTTTGAAGCTGCATAATCAGATTATGATAATTTCATCAAAACCCATTTCAAAAAGCTAACATTTATCATTAGTTTGTGTACCTCCTAATTATTTCATGAGAATTATTCCATGCAGGAATGATAAAAAATATTCTAGCTTGAGAGAGCTTTTTAATGCAGTGTGTACACAGCCAGATATATGGCATTGACATATGGGTCACATTTGCATTTGGGGATTATTTGAGACAGTTTTCTGAAAATGTCAAAGGGGGTAATATATTTTAAAAGATTGATATTAGTCACAAACATTAATTTCTTTTTGCCACTTTCTATAGTTAAAAAGAAAATTGCCCCCAAATGGTAAACAAGTATTTACCAAGAACAACAACAACAACAAAATTACTCAAAGCACACATAGTTCAAAATACTTTTCTCAGGAGACTTGAGAATCCCTAAATACTAAATCATCAAGAAGGGAAGGCCTTTTTCAGCCTCTGCATTCTCCAGTGTCCAAATTCTTCCTTCCCCTTCTGTCTTCCCTATCAGGGTGGAGGCCTCACCTCTCATCCAGGGTCTCAAGCTACAACTGCAAGAGCTAAGTCCTTAGCAACACTCCTTAACCAGCAAGAACCAGTCAGTCGCAGAGCCCTACAGCACACTTGACAAATCCAGTTAATCCCCTCCCTTTAAACCCATTATGTAAACTGAGGTAGCTCTTTGTTTCCTCTGAACCAGTAGAGTGTTTCCCACATTTTTAAATGGTTGGAAAAATGATAAAAAGGTAGCATTTCACAATATGCGAAAACTACCTGAAATTTAGACTTTATTGCCTATAAGTAAAATGTTTTGGGAACACGGCCATGTTGGTTCATTTGTGTATTGTCTATGGCTGAGTTTGTGCTCCAGGAGCAGAGCTGATAGTTGGACAGAGATCATGTGGCCTAAGATATTTACTATCTGTCCCTTTGCACATGCAGTTTGATTACCTCTTTTCAGCACCATAGCCACAGCCTCCCCATTGTTCTCCGTCCCTCTAGTCCTATACCTTCTGGTATATTCTCACATTATATTCACAATGATCAACCTAACATTCAGCTCTGACATTACTGATCCATGTTTAAGATCCTTCAATAACTCTCCAGTCCATAGTACAAAAAGTCTAAGATTCAAGGAACTTTATATTTTAGTGCCTGCTCGCTCCTCTATCTCATCTAACATAGTCATTGCCTCCCATTGATATTCCAGGCTCTCCAAATAGGCTCTTATTTCCTCTTCTGTCTGGACTGCTTCCTACCCTGTTAAGCATTTTCAAATATACATGGCTATTGCCTACTTACCATGAGGACTGAGCTTAATTAAGACCTCATCCAGGAAGCCTTCTCTGACTCTCCATTTTGTCTGGGTGCTCCAAACACAGTGCTTTCCCCCTTCCTTTCCCTTTTTCTTTCTTTTCTTTCTCTGATTATAGTCCATACCTTAATACATTGTCTTTACAGATATGTGTCTATGTCCTTGAGGACTCATGTTTTATATTCTCCCATCCCGAACCCTAAACTGAATATTTGAATTATTAGAGGTGCTTAGTGACTAGTGATTAAATAAATATTTTATTTCATCAATAAACTTCTGTTGATATTTCAAGG
Source organism: Saccopteryx bilineata (assembly GCF_036850765.1). Taxonomy (NCBI): domain Eukaryota; kingdom Metazoa; phylum Chordata; class Mammalia; order Chiroptera; family Emballonuridae; genus Saccopteryx; species Saccopteryx bilineata. The sequence goes on along the minus strand of NC_089490.1, from coordinate 340,890,071 downwards.
TTTTATTCAAGTGTTTCATCATCATATGGATCTTCTGTGATCATCCCAATTGGCCTGTCCCACAAGCAGTCATATGTGCCCCATGGAATGATTTATTAGGAATAAGGGATGGTATATAAGTAACACATTTTACCAATAAAATAATCTGCACATAGCTTTTCAAATTTTAGCAAATGTTGCATTTTCTCTAAATCTTAATTGTACTAGTTCTTTCCTCTAAATTAACCACAGCTATTAAGCTAATTAGATAAAAATTGAGTGCCCAAAATAAAATTTCTAATTTTATAATATTCATCAGCTAATACAATTTAGTTTTTCTCTAGCTAAGTTTCTGAAAAATTTTAAACTGAACAGCTTCATATCTCAGGTAACAGACTAAAATTATCTCTGAGGCAGTTTTAGCATTCAAGTTTTTTAATTCCAAAAGAAATCTCTTGTCTCCCTCCTTTCTTCCCATCTGCTTCTCTGCCTTTTTTATTCTCTCTCTCTCCCTCCTGCCTAGACTCATTTTTGACAAGTTAAATGGTTTCCTTTCAGGCTTTGTGCTTTATATAATAGATTTTTGCCAAAATCTGAAGTTGCAGCAATAATCATTTTAAATCAGTTGGACGGCTATTTTACAAACCAGGGGGGACAGAGGAATTACCAGTTTAGCACATAGTGGCAGCTCTAGTCCAGTTATACTAGAGTTTAGCCCTGAGCCATTTTCTAACTTCAGTGTCTGAGTGCCTAACTAATTGATCTAGTACAGGCAGAAACAGCTTATTTGCTTTCTGACTTTTATTCCAGAAAGTTTATGAAATCCATATCTCTGCTTCAAGGGATCTATTGCTTCTCTAAGTTAATTATGTAGTAAGAAGTGCAAAGTTGGAAGTGTTCTGGGTCCCCTTGAACATGAATGTGTCTCCCCACCCTTACGCATATAGGAATCTGTCCTAAGTAAAAAACAAATAAAGAATGCAAACATATGCAAAAAGATGTTTCAAACTGCTTTATTTATACTAATGAAACATTAGCAGACAACTAAATTGTTCTTTAAACAAATTGGGATATATCTACTTACTGTAATATGGAGCCACTAACCATTACACTGATTATAGGATTACATGGAAAAATGCTTATAATAGAAAATTAAAGAAGTTGATGTCTAATATAAATAATTATACATTATGTATATAAAAACACTTTGCAAAATTCATGTACTCTGCTAGGATGGTTGGCTTATGAGTAAAATTTTGGTTTTATTGTCCAAATTTTCTGTGACATTGCTGCGTTACTCTACAGTTAATACTTTAAAAATGTATTGTCAACGTATCATGGGTTTTGAGTTTCTTTCATAGTTATTACTAATAATTGAGCTAATTTGAGTAATATATCAATATTTGGAATGAAGAATGGAAAGAAAGGGTCGAGATTAAAAGGGAACATACTGCTATTTGGGAAGAAAAACTCAAAGGGCTATAACCAAAATGATGTGGACATGAGCTGCAGGAAAACAATTTATCATGGAATCTCAAAATTGCAAAAGACTTAAAGATCTCTAATCCACCACCCTCTTTTCTGTCTCTGTTTGGAACCCATGTCAAGTTCTGGTTTTGGTATTTAAAAGCAACACAATCAAGGTGAAAAAAGGCAGAAAACTAGTGACTTTTGACAGAGGCTAATGACGGGCACAGAGAAGTTTTTGGTTGTCTATATCAGCGGTCCACAACCCCCAGGCTGCGGACTGGTACCGGTCTGTGCGCCATTTGGTACCGGTCCGCAGAGAAAGAATAAATAAGTTACATTATTTCCATTTTATTTATATTTAAGTCTGAACATATTTTTAAAAAATGACCAGATTCTCTCTGTTACATCCATCTAAGACTCACTCTTGATGCTTGTCTTGGTCACGTGATACATTTATTCTGTCCCGCCCTAAAGGCTGGTCCGTGAAAATATTTTCTGACATCAAACTGGTCCACGACCCAAAAAAGGTTGGGGACCACTAGTCTATATGACCTATGCTTGACCTGGGTGGTGTTCCTTTTGTAAATTCAGTGGGCTTTGATTTGTGTATTTTTCTGCATACATGTAATATATACTTCAGAAAAATTTAAGTTAAATTTCATAATATCAAACATCTTCAGAGAAAAGAGTGATATAAAACTGAGTTTGTGGAAGACAAGATGGTGCTAGAGTAGGCGGATATACCAACTCCCACTTCCCAGAACCAAAGTGGATTACAAACTAATTTTAAGAACTATCATCTGGAAAAACCAACTTTGGACTAAACTAAGAGGACTCTTCAACCAAGGAACACTGAAGAAGCCACGTTGAGACTGGTAGGAAAAGCAGAAACGCAGAGAGGGCTGCCCAGCTCCTGGAGTGAACGGCAGCCGGGAGAGACTCGCGTGGCGGGAAGTGAGTTTAGCAGAGAGGGGAGGGTCCTGATTCCCAGGAACAAAACCCCAGCCTGCAGCCCCAGAGCCTAGAAGAGGTGTATGGACAGTATTTAGCTGGAAACAAGACAGGATACTGTTTGTGAGAAAAAGACTGGTTTCTCAGACCCAGGATTCTTCTTAAAGGGACTGCGCAGAAGACCTCTTTCACAACCACTCACCCGGGGCTCCAGGGAATGGGGAGAGAGGAGAGGACCGTAGTAGCAGGAAGAGAGTGTAATTTAGGAGGCACAGGGAGAAACATTTTGGGAGATAGCCACCCTAACCCCTGGGACGCGTCACTCCCCAAATCAGAAGTGAATATTTCCCCCAGAAACAGCAATACCAGCAAAGGTAAGCAGGACACCAGCTAAACAAGCTCTCCCCCGGCACTCAGAGCAGAGTTGCTTAGAAGGAGGGAGCTATTGGGGCTACAGTAGTGACTGTTAGGGTCTGAGCTGCAGCGCCTGCACCCCACACGGCTGAGGGCGGGAGGCAGCGGGACATGGAAGTGCAGTTGTGTCGGCAAGGGCGGAAGCCGACTAGCCACTACTGAGGCCCAGCTGTGAGCTCAGTCTTGCTCAGCTGGGGAGGAGGGGGCATACAAAAGTGGTCAAGCCCAGCTGTGGGCTGCCTGCAATCCAGCCTGTGGGAGAAGGGCAGGGAACCCTGGAAGGGGTGGAGACCTGCCCTTGAGCAAGGGCTCAGGAGCACAGCCTTGCCCCACCCCCAGAACCGAGGCTTGTGGCCTGACTTGGGAGCCGGCTCCTCCCACGGGGGTGGAGCCAAAAGCCCAGAACAGGCGGAGACCCACTACTGAGTGTGGGCACGCAGTCCCACCTGGCCTGTGGAGCCAAGGCTTATAGCCATCCCACGAGCAGGCTCCTCCTGCAAGGGCAAGGTGGAAGCCTGGAAACAGGCAGAGACCCGCAACTGAGCAAAGGTGCTCGCCACTGCCCTCAGGGCGGAGCATAATGCTACCCACAGGGGCAGGGCGAAGGCCAAGGCCACCAAGGCTTGTACACCTGAGCACGTGATCACAGCCACTCCATGAAGGAAAGGCGAAAACCACAGCAACAGCCCCAGAGGGAAGGCACCGGCAACGCCCATACCCAAACGCCCTACGCAGCAACAGGAGAGGGGGTGGTGGGCCTGAAGACAGACCATACCTAGGGAACAGAGGCCACACCCAGTGGACTCTAGTGACCAAGACCTTCTTTTACACAGAGATGATGAGATGGCAGAGAAATGCAACACAAATGAGTCATGAGAAATCCCCAGAAAAGGACCTGAATGAAACAGATATAACCAAATTACCAGATGTAGAGTTTAAAATAATGATTATTAGGATGCTCAAAGATATTAGAACAACAATAGATGGTCATTACAAACACCTAAATAAAGAGATAGCAGATATAAAAACGAACATTGAAATAATAAAAAGGAATCAATCAGAAATGGCAAATACAATATCAGAAATGAAGAACACAATGAAAGGAATTAAAAGCAGGATGGATGAAGCTGAGAATCGAATCAGTGAGTTAGAGGACACAATAAATAAAGGCACAGAAGCAGAGCAGAAAAAAGAAAAGAGACTCAAAAAGTCTGAGGAAACTCTAAGAGAGCTCTGTGACAACATGAAGAGAAATAACATCTGCATCATAGGGGTTCCTGAAGAAGAAGAGAAAGAACAAGGGATAGAGACTTTGTTCAAGCATATCATAGCTGAGAACTTTCCTCAATTAAGGCAGGAAAACATCTCACATGTTCTGGAAGCACAGAGAACTCTATTAAAGAGAAACCCAAAGAAATTAACACCAAGGCACATCATAATTAAAATACCAAAGCTAAGTGATAAAGATAAAATATTAAAAACTGCTAGAGAAAAAAGACTATCACCTATAAAGGAGCCCCCATAAGAATGACTTCTGACTTCTCAACAGAAACACGTGAGGCCAGAAGGGAATGGCAAGAAATATTCAAAGTAATGCAGAACAAGAGCCTACAACCAAGACTACTTTATTTAGCAAGGCTATCGTTTAAAATTGAAGGAGAAATAAAAAGTTTTTCAGACAAAAAAAAAAACTCAAGGAATTCACTACAACCAAACCAAGGCTGCAAGAAATGCTAAGGGGCCTGTTGTTAACAGATCAAAGGAGAAAAATAATATAGCAAAAGAGGAATACAATTTTAAAGAATAAAATGGCAATGAGCAATTACATATCAATAATAACCTTAAATGTAAATGGATTAAATGATACAATCAAAAGACATAGGGTAGCTGTGTGGATAAGAAAACAGGACCCATACATAAGCTGTCTACAAGAGACACACCTTAAAAAAAAAGATGCACATAGACTGAAGATAAATGTATGGAAAAAATGTTTCACGCAAATGGAAATGAAAAAATAGCTGCAGTAGCAATACTTACATCAGACAAAATGGACTTTAAAACAAAGACTATAGTAAGAGATAAAGAAGGTCACTATATAATGATAAAGGGAGCAATCCAACAGGAAGATATAACTGTTATAAATATCTGTGCACCTAATATAGGAGCACCTAAATATATAAAGCAGACTTTGATGGATTTAAAGGGCGAGATCAACAGCAATACTATAACAGTAGAGGCTTTCAATACCCCACTAACATCACTAGATAGATTCTCAAGAAAGAAAATTAACAAAGAAACAGCAGACTTAATGTACATACTAGATCAACTCGATTTAATAGATATCTTCAGAACCTTTCACCCTAAAGCAGCAGAATATATATTCTTTTCAAGTGCTCATGGTACATTCTCTAGAATAGACCACATGTTAGAACACAAAAGCGGTCTCAACAAATTTAAGAAGATTGAAATCATATCGAGCACTTTCTCTGATCACAATGGCATAAAACTAGAAATCAACCACAACAGAAAAATTGAAAAATACTCAAACACTTGGAAACTAAATAGCATGTTATTAAATAATGAATGGGTAAAAAATGAGATCAAAGAAGAAATTAAAAAATTCCTAGAAATGAACGATAATGAGCATACATCAACTCAAAATTTATGGGAAACAGCAAAAGCAGTCTTGAGAGGGAAGTTCATAGTATTACAGGTATATGTCAAGAAGCTAGAAAGAGCTCAAATAAACAACTTGACCCTACATCTAAAAGAACTAGAAAAAGAACAGCAAGTAAAGCCCAGAGCTAGTAGAAGGAAGAAAATAATAAAGATCAGAGCAGAAATAAATGACATAGAGGCTAAAGAAACAATACAAAGGATCAACAAAACCAGGAGCTGGTTCTTTGTAAAGGTAAACAAGATCAATGAACCTTTAACCAGACTCACCAAGAAAAAAAAGAGAGAGGGCTCAAATAAATAAAATTAGAAACGAGAGTGGAGAAATAACAACTGACACAACAGAAATACAAAATATTGTAAGAAAATACTATAAAAAACTGTACGCCAAAAAACTAGACAACCTAGATGAAATGGACAAATTCCTTGAAACATATAATCTTCCAAAAATTAATCTGGAAGAATCAGAAAACCTAAACAGACCAATTAAAACAAATGAGATTGAAACAGTTATCAAAAAACTCCCAACAAAACAAAAGTCCTGGGCCTGTTGGCTTCACAAGTGAATTCTACCAAAAATTCAAAGAAGAACTAACTCTTATCCTTCTCAAGCTATTTCAAAAAATTCAAGAGGAAGGAAGACTTCCGAGCTCCTTTTATGTGGCGAGTGTAATTTTGATTCCAAAACCAGGCAAAGACAATACAAAGAAAAAAATTATAGGCCAATATCCCTGATGAATTTAGATGCTAAAATCCTCAACAAATTATTAGCAAACCAGATCCAGCAATATATGAAAAAAATCATACACCAGGATCAAGTGGGATTTATTCTGGGGAGGCAAGGCTGGTACAATATTTGCAAATCAATCAATGTGTTTCATCACATAAACAAAAGGCAGGAGAAAAACCACATGATAATTTCAATAGATGCAGAAAAAGCATTTGATAAAATCCAGCACCCATTCATGATCAAAACTCTCAGCAAAGTGGGAATATAGGAAACATACCTCAACATGATAAAGGCCATCTCTGACAAAGGCACAACCAACATCATACTCAATGGGCAAAAATTAAAAGCAATCCCCTGAAGATCAGGAACAAGGCAGGGGTGCCCCCTTTCACCACTCTTATTCAATATATTAATAGTTCTGGAAGTCCTACCCACAGCAATCAGACAAGAAAAAGAAATAAAAGGCATCCAATTGGAAAAGAAGAAGTAAAACTATCATTATTTGCAGATGACATGATATTGTATATAGAAAACCCTAAAGTCTCAGTCAAAAAACTGCTAGACCTGATAAATGAATTTGGCAAGGTGGCAGGATATAAAATTAATACTCAGAAATCAGAGGCATTTTTATACACTAACAATGAACTGTCAGAAAGAGAATCAATCCCCTTTACCATTGCAACCAAAAAAATAAAGTATCTAGGAATAAATTTAACCAGAGATTAAAGATTTGCACTCGGAAAATTATAAAACATTGATAAAAGAAATCAGGGAAGATACAAACAAGTGGAAGCATATACTGTGCTCATGGTTAGGAAGAATAAACATCATTAAAATGTCTATATTACCCAAAGCAATTTATAAATTCAATGCAATACCAATTAAAATACCAATGACTTACTTCAAAGATATAGAACACATATTTCAAAAATTTATATGGAAACAAAAGAGAACACGAATAGCCTCAGCAATCCTGAAAAGAAAGGATAAAGTGGGAGGTATCACACTTCCGGATATTAAGAAATACTATAAGGCCATTGTACTCAAAACAGCCTAGTACTGGCATAAGAACAGGCATATAGATTAATGGAACAGAACTGATAACCCAGAAATAAACCCACACCTTTATGGACAACTGATATTTGACAAAGGAGGTAAAAGCATGCAATTGAGTAAAGACAGCCTCTGTAATAAATGGTGTTGGGAAAATTGGACAGCTACCTGCAAAAAAATGAAACTAGACCACCAACTTACACCATTCACAAAAATCAACTCAAAATGGATAAAAGACTTAAATGTAAGTCGTGAAACCATAAGCATCTTAGAAGAAAACATAGGCAGTATGCTCTCTGACATTTCTTGCAGCAATATATTTGCCAATTTGTCTCCACAGGCAAGTGAAATAAAAGACAGGATAAACAAATGGGACTATATCAAACTAAAAAGCTTCTGCACAGCTAAAGACAATAAGAACAGAATAAAAAGACAAACTACACAATGGAAGAATATATTTGACTATGCATCTGATAAGGGGTTAATAACCAAAATTTATAAAGAACTTGTAAAACTTAATACCAGAAAGACAAACAATCCAATCCAAAAATGGGCAAAAGAAATGAATAGACACTTCTCCAAGGAGGACATGCAGATGGCCAATAGGCATATGAAAAAATGCTCAACATCACTAATCATTAGAGAAATGCAAATTAAAACCACAATGAGATATCACCTCACAGCAGTCAGAATGGCGCTCATCAACAAAACAACACAGAATAAGTGCTGATGAGGATGTGGAGAAAAGGGAACCCTCCTGCACCACTGGTGCAGCCACTGTGGAAAACAGTATGGAGATTCCTCAAAAAATTAAAAATCGAACTGTCTTTTGACCCAGCTATCCCACTGTTAGAAATATATCCCAAGAACACCATAGCACTGTATGAAAAGAAGAAATGCATTCCCATGTTTATGGCAGCATTGTTCACAATAGCGAAGATCTGGAAACAGCCCAAGTATCTGTCAGAGGACGAGTGGATTAAAAAGCCTTGGTACATGTATACTATGGAATACTACTCAGCCATAAGAAATGATGACATCGGATCATTTACAACAACATGGATGAACCTTGATAACATTATACTGAGCGAAATAAGTAAATCAGAAAAAAACTAAGAACTATATGATTCCATACATAAGTGAGACATAAAAATGAGACTCAGAGACATGAACAAGAGTGTGGGGGTTACGGGTTGTGGAGGAGGGGGGGGATGGGGGAAGGGAGGGGCACAAAGAAAACCAGTTAGAAGGTGACGGAAGACAATTGGACTTTGGGTGATGGGAATGCAGCAAAAGCAAATGTCAAAATAACCTAGAGCTGTTTTCTCTGAACATATGTACCCTGATTTATCAATGTCACCCCATTAAAATTAATTAAAAAAAATTGAGTTTGTAAGCAAACTGGATGTTTAAGCATGCTGAAAGAGTCAACAAAAAGTCCTTTCATATGTATATCTGAAATTAGATATACACTTTAATATTTACTATTATATAATATATGTGATATATAATGACTTATATAACTATATAAATAATTTTACAATTAATACCATCGCTAGTTCTAACTCTAATATCTATCTATGACATCTGTATCTATCTCAAATAGGAATACATAATGGCCAACTCTTCCACCATGGAATTATAAACAATCTGGTAAAAGACATCCTTTTTATCTATTTGTAAAGCATAAGATTCATCTAATCAAAATAGATAGAAACTCCCAGTCAGCAGAAAGAACCCAAATATTTTTTTTTTATTTTTTTTTTGATAAAGGCAGGTAGAGAGAGAGAGACAGGAACACTGAGCTATTCTTTTATGTGCCCTGACTGGGGAATCAAACCAGCAACCTAAGTGCTCCCGGAACAACACTCCAACCTACTGAGCTATCTGGCTAGGGCTTAATTTTTATTGATCTTTAGAGAGACAAAAAGAAGAAAGGAGAGAGAGAGGAGGGGGAAGAAAAACATTGATTTGTTGTTCCACTCAGTCGTGCACTCCTTAGTTGGTTCCCATGTGTGCCCTGACCAGGGATCGAACCCCTAACTTTTCTTTTCAGGATGACAGTCTTAACTGAATGAACCAACAGGCCCGGGCTCCAAAGAAGTTTTGAGGTCAAACAGGATTGAAATCACAAAGCTCTCCATACACAAAAAAATTACTAATTTTTGATAGGGTCATTATTCATGCGTGAGTATATGAACAACAACAACAAAAAATAAAATTTAATAGAAGAAAGGTACCTATTTAGTAGTTAGAAGAAAGGTACCTAAGATTTTACACATTTTTTTCACTTGTATTCAAATGCTATTTTCATGCAATGTTGTTTATATTGGGCTGGGAAAGTGCTGCTGTGCAATTTAAGTCTAGAGAGAATGTTGAGAAGGAAGACGTCAAAAGTAGGACTGTCACACAAGACGATGGCTGCAAAGTATGTATTAGTTCTGGGAACAAGAGGTTGTTCTAGATTTCTACAGTGATGTCATTCCAGTGGAGACAGATGGCAATTTTCAATATTTTGAGGGTTGATAGGGAGACTGTAGACAACTTCAGATTCCTCTTGGTTATGAGACATAAAAGAAAGAGATGCAATTTGAAGACTACTAAAGGAAGATGTGGAAAAGGTGAGGAAAAAGTGAAGGAATGATGACAATCCCACACAGATTCTGAATCTGAAACTGAGTCCAGGTAGTCAAGGCTTTGAAAGTTATTGTTATGCTTTTTCAGCTAGTATTAGGTCATTAAAAATCTTAACATAAAGTCAGCTTCAGACATACAAAGACAGTATCTTTAAATTGGGCATTCCAATGTCAACAGCAGTGGCGTAGTGGGTAAAGGTGTCCCCCTTGGAGCTAGACTGCCTGTGACTAATTCACAGCTATTCCACATACTAGCTGTAGAACCCAGGCTATGTTATTTAACCGTCTTTGTGCCTTTTCTCATCTTTAAAATGGGGATATAGTTGGGATAATCAAATGTATTAATAAATATTCAGTGCTTAAAATAGTGCCTGGCATAGAACTGCTAAGCCAGCCTACCAGCAGAGCACTCTTTCAGCTTTTTGTGCCTTCTAGATTCTAGGTCCCTTCTTAGCTTATCTCATGCAGTTCTTTGAATAGAAATGTGCACACCCAGGCCCTGGTTGGTTGGCTTAGCAGAAGAGCATTGGGCCGGCGTGTGGAAGTCCCAGGTTCGATTCCCAGCCAGGGCACACAGGAGAAGCACCCATATGCTTCTCCACCCTTCCCCCTCACCTCTCTCTCTGTCTCTTCCCCTCCTACAGCCAAGGCTCCATTGGAGCAAAGTTGGCCCAGGCACTGAGGACAGCTCCATAGCCTCTACCTCAGGTGCTAGAAAAGCTCTGGTTGCAATGGAGCAACAGCCCAGGTGGGCAGAGCATTGCCCCCTGGTGGGCATGCCAGGTGGATCCTGATCAGGTATATGCAGGAGTCTGTCTCTCTGCCTCCCCACTTCTCACTTCAGAAAAAAAAAAAAAGAAAGAAATCTGGACAATCCTGAATTAGTTACCACTAAACCCTTAATGTATATACAAGGTATACAAGATCAAAGGGATTACAAAATATTTTAGAAAATACTGTCATGTTTAATATCATAAGCAACCCTAATATTGGTAGTACTATTGATCTGAGTGCACCTATTACCTGTTTAGTGAGTAAGCAATATTGTGGTATTCCAATCCAGGTCTTCCTCCTTTAGAACACAGAGGTGGTGTCTGGAAGCCTGACTGCCTGACCAGTTAGTGCATTCTTGCCATTCCTGGCCTGAAAGGGCTGCAGTCTCGATTTACAGAGTCCAGTTCAAAGTGGCAATTTTCTACTCTTATACATTTATCTCTGAGAGAATGTAATCCCCTCAAAGGTTCAGTTTGCAGCAATCATCTTTTCTCACAGAACCTGGGACTACATATATTCTCAATACATGCTTATGAACCTGAGTTCAGTGGGCTGCCACCTATGTGCAGGGCATTGCCAGGTAATAGCATTAGAGACTCATGGGCAGCCGTCTAGTCCTGTGATAGTGAGCATTGCAATAACACCAAGGATGTCGCGCTTTTTTTTTTTTGTATGGTTGCATTTTTTAAAAGAAGAAAAATAATATCTTGGTGGAGATTACAAAAAACAGATCCTTTTCCCCCTTCAATTCAAAGTCTTACTCCATATTGAGCAAATGCTTATTTAGGCAGTTGTTAGGGGGTGGTGTATGGGGGAGGTAGCAATGAGTACAGTAGAACTCATTTAGACAAACATCTGTAAAAGGGGCTGATCTGCTAAGCCAACAGATGTTTCATGAGCTGAACCAAATCAGAGTGATGACTGAGTCATAATGAAGCTCTAGACACAAGAATAAACTTGTTAAGAGAATACTGTATCCTGTTAAGGGAACTGTGTCTGCTGACAATCTAAAGGAGATTCTGCCAGTTTCCAGAACACAAGGCTTGCTCGACTGGTCCTGAGATGGATTCACCAGCATTAAGAGTACAGAGTTATATATTAGGAGGCGATGCTGGGCTGTCAAGAGAATATCTTAGTAGGTGAAGTTTGTCGGACCACAGAGTAATAGCTGAGCATCTACCAGGCTCTGTGTAAGGTGCATCATGAGCATTGCCATCTCAAATCTATACAATACTTGCATGTTTAGGCATTATTATTTTGCAGATGAGAACACTGAGGTTCAGAGAGGTTAAACTGCTCTGGGTTCTACAGTCAGTGAACAGGGAACCAGTTCTTTGTGGCTATTAAGTAAAATGTTTGCACTATAATTACCTTCATCTCGCTCAAGTAAAAAGGTATTTGCTGAGCACATAAGCATATGGTCAGGTAGGAAGAGGAGGGAATGTGATGGGGATCCTGCATCTCCCAAGAGTCAATTTATACCCCACCCCTTCACCAGGTAAGGCTTCAACCCTGGAGGGAAGCAGCAACACTTAACTGTCAGAAATGGCATACAACTGTCAGCACACTAGACAAGTCCTGTCCATCATGAAACATCAGTCACAGCTCTATTGGGTTCTCACCAGTGTAAGCATAGCTATTTTCTTTCTTTTTTATTTTTTTACAGGGACAGAAAGAGAGTCAGATAAAGGGATAGATAGGGACAGACAGATAGGAACGGAGAGAGATGAGAAGCATCAATCATCAGTTTTTCCTTGCGACACCCTAGATGTTCATTGATTGCTTTCTCATATGTGCCATGATCGCGGGCCTTCAGCAGACTGAGTTACCCCCCCCCCTCACTCGAACCAGTGACCTTGGGTCCAAGCTGGTGAGCTTTGCTCAAACCAGATGAGCCCATGCTCAAGCTGGTGACCTCGGGGTCTCGAACCTGGGTCCTTCCGCATCCCAGTCCGACACTCTATCCACTGCACCACCACCTGGTCAGGCAGCATAGCCATTTTCTTCTTGTGGTCATAAATAAAAACAATGAGAAATCTGATCCAGTTTTGTGAACAGACCTACTTTTTCTAACTAAGGAATTCTGTGGCTCTGCACTATTCACATGTAAATGCCCATGTGTCAGGCTCATTTATGGAGCTGTTACCATGGGCTGGGCAGGGACTTTCTAAGCATCTATATGGATTATGTCATTTAACTCTCACAACAATTCTATGAGGTAACTACTATTATAATTCCTATATTATAGATGATGAAAGAGATGGTCTGTTGAGTAAAAAATATTTTTTTCTCTTAAGGAACTTACAGTACAAAATGAGAAAAATTCTGTAGTCAACGTATTACATCGGTGAGAGCAGCCTACTGGAGGCAGGGTTGGCCTTTTCTCTATATTCCTTAGAATAGTTCTACCAAGGCACAGGCTAACTCAGGCTGCCAGACACACCTCCTAAATGCAGCCTCTGGACAACTTGTCATGACCTGGTGTTCTGTTCTGGTGACTGTTTCCTGCCATATTCCCAAATTCTTAGAGCTGGGCCTTTGTCCTCTTATTCTCTCATTTAATTCCTTCTGAACAATGAAGAAACTGAATCTCAGATCAGTTAATTAACTTTCTTAAGGTTGCTCATGATCTGAACAGATGACTGATTGTAAATTCTATTCCCTGTCTATCATGTAGCAGTGTATCGGGTAAGGCTGCGAGCTGGGTTTGGATTAGGTTGTGGATAATGTTGAGTGCCAGGTAAAGTGACCCATATCCTGTACACAAGAGATCCCCCTTTGGTTCAAAGACAGGAAAATGGTCAGGTCTTCATCCAAGTAAAGCGATTTTGGCTGCAATGTAGAAAGTGGGCTGGAGGCATAGCCATCAGAAGTCACATGGCTTAAATAGCTGCCTTGGCAAGTGTGGATGAAGATCGCAGCTGGGGAAGCAGCCAGAAAAAGCCAAAGGGTAGAAGACATTAAATAAACGTACATTAGATGCAATGAGATTAGTAAATTGAGGCACAATGCCACTACAGTGAGAATAAGAAATGAGTGTAAATCGCTGAATGCAGTGCCGGTCCCCTTGGAAAATTCTGTTCTGAATCTTACTGTCACTGCTGCTGTTAAAATGTGGCATGCACTCCTCTAGTGATGAGCTTTTTCTGACTTTCTTCCCTTAGCCAGGCATGCCTTTCTCTTTTTTCAATCTTTTCTAGATCATCTCTTGAAATCACTTAATCAGAGTTCTCAAAGCTGAAAGGAAACCAACCTCCTTTCTCCAAAGTCTGTTTTATTGACAAAGACACTGAGCTTCAGGACCATGGCAGAGATGGGGTTCCCATGTGTTATACCATATGGATACCTCCTCTTGAGGACTCTGAACAGTTTCCTGGGTTCCCACCCACCTCTCTGGATCAAATGAAAAGATTCTCACCCTTGGCGGCTTGTTTCCGAACTCAGCACTTTGCTATGTTAATATTGGCCATGAGTCTGTCTCCTTACTTGGATGTGACCTCTCTAGGGAAAAGCCCAGCCAAAAAAAAAATGTGATTCTACAAGCCCCTGCATTTATTTTTCATATCACACTTCTCATATTGTTTATCTATCTTTCCTGCTACACAGTGAAATTTTAGAGCACAAGAGGAAATAGCTATCTTTTCATTATCTATCACTAATTCTTAATTAACAGAGTGCCTGGCCCATGCTGGCTCTTAAAATATATTTGATGGATTAATGTATTAATATTTGTATTCTCTGTGAGAATGCAGTGCCTGCCACACAGTAGGCGCTCAATATATATAAATATTTCCTTCATGTATATATACCATTATTTATGTACTTTTTAAAATTTAGGCTTCAACACAAAAGGTTTGAACACAGCCCAAAGTCTCTAAATCCTAAATGGATGACACATTTCTCTGAGGGAAAAAGCAATGAAGTTATTTAAAAATGGCCTCAAGTCTCACAGTGAATGTTCAAGCGTGATTTATTTACCGTCTGAAATCTTTTTTCTCTGAGAAATATGTGATGCGACACAAGTCACATTAGCTCACTTAAATGCATGACAGAAATGACTTTGCAATTTGAAATAATAATTTAGTTTGATTTATGATTTACCAAGGCTCAGATATACCTAGTTATTTTATTGTGTATATTTATATAACTTATACATGTATACATGCAAAGAAAAAAAGTTATACAAGAATCCTGCAGAAATATCAGTAATATTGTGGGTTATTATTATTTCTATTGTCACCGTTTTATCACTTTCTACCTTACTCCCACTCCTTTGGATAGGGTGGGATGTTTTAAGGTTCAGTAATTCTTTTGAGATAATGTATATTTTTCAAAGTTTATTTTTCAGAAAAATGAAAAGGAAAAAGCATACACGGAGTATGAGACTCAGAAGAGTTTCTCCCATTTCTTTAGTCTGTTAACACACGTGCACGTGCAAATAATAACCTATGACACCAGCTAGGGCCAGCTCTATAATTTTCAGTGCCCAGTACAAAGTGAAAATGAAGAACACATTGTTAGAATACAGCCCTTTATTTTTATTTATTTATTTATTTTTTATGCCTTATAGCCATTTTCAGGGACCTTAATGACTTTAAATGTCTTTAAGGCTCGTAACATGGCTTTACTATTGCCAGTTTTCTCCAAATTTCTGCAGAAACACATTCAGGTAAGCAGATTCATTGGCTGGCTCAGTCCTTCTAAGTGTGGGCCCTATGTGACACAGGCACAGGTTGTAATGCCTATGGAGCCAATCCTGCAGCCAGTAGTGAGAATTAACAGGTTATGTAACATGCCTCACACAGTGTCTGACTCAGAATAGGGACTTAACAAATCGGGTTTCTCCATGTCAGTTTTCAAGTTGCTCTCACAGAGCCCATCAAGTCTAATGCATTTGGTTGTTTCTGTCAGAAATGAGTTCACTACACTATGGGGTTGCATGGTTGCATGTTTCAAATGCAACCCACTTAACTTCCCCATTAGGGAAGAAAGGGAAAAAAGCAAACACCAAAGCATGCAACCTTTGTAGGACCAGGATATGTCCCAAATGCCAGGTTATTCCCATTGAAAAGCTCACACTTGAAAACCATGTGCTACCTGGAATTCCAGATGGCCAAGTTAAGGCATCAAACCATCAAACAGAAGGTTCTGGTTCTCAACTATGATAATCTTAGGCAGCCCGTCAGGGAGTGGGTGCAGAATAGCATGTTTCCTAATGAAGGTGGAAAAAGAAACCCAGAAAGAATTTGTCCCAGATGGCCACAGCAACGGGTTCCACTGGCTTTTGGAGCAACTCCCCTCACCTCCAAATTTGGCTCTGGCGTTAAGGGAGATACTTGGCTTGAGTAAGACTGTAATCACAGAGTTTTACAAGACCTCCTCCTTGTGGAATGTCTATGACATCTGGAATTAGAGAGGTATTCTCTTCTAATCACTGTTCAGTCTTCCACAGGGATAAGTGAGTGCCTGGGTATCTTCCAGCTGCCCAAACTGTTTTAGTTAAATAATGTAATCTATTTATACACAAATGCGGAATAAATGTCACCGAAGTTCCTTAGTGTGCAGTTATAATGAGTTATCCCTTTGTCGAGGTGATTAGGAGTGTTTAGTTTGTTTCAAATGCATATCAAGCCTCATGATTGCCAATGAGCCAGGGATGACCTAAATTAGCCTCCCACAGCTGCTGACCTCTGCAGCTGCAGCACAACCGTTCCTTTGGGGAATGGGAGTCTCCTGTGAAGGTAAGTTTGGAGCTGATTTGCTTCATTCCCCTTAAAATGTAATGTGCCTACCCATCCTCCACAGACCCATGTCTCCTCAGAGCGGGTCAGGAAATGCAATCAGAATTATAAGATAAACAGGACCTTAGCACTCATTTAATTTCAATAGGATTTTAGAAATGGGGACTCTAAGATCCTGAGAAGTTAAGTGCTTTGCCCAAGACCACAAAATGATTCAGTGTCAGACTTTCAACTAACACCCTAGATTCTGACAAGCGGATCCTGGCTTTTTCTCACACACACCCTTAGCTTTCTTTCATTCTCTTAAAATGACAAACTACCTGGTGAGGTAGGCAACGTGCTGTGAAGGGAAACTTCAGCTATAAAAACAGGGTGACCAGGTGCCAGCCATTGCCAGACAAACAGTTCTCAGTCTGACCATGAGCAAATTACTTCACAAGGAGGAGCCTCAGCTTCCCTACCAGAAAGATGAGAATTTGATCTGCTCTTTAAGGACCGTCTATTCTATCACAGACAATTTTACTAGCCTTTACTTTTCTGACTATGTGACTCTTTTAGCTCATGTCTTCATTTCCTGTTCTCAACTACATCTTTGTTAGGATCCCTTCTGGTTTGCTATATTGACAAATTAAAAAAACAACAACACATAGCAACAACACACAAAAAAGTGAAAGCTAAATGAAAAATGATTTCACATATTGTCTTCTCTGGAAAGATGAAACATTCAAGAAGAGACACAGCAGAAACTGTCAAGTCAATTAGATGAGATTGCACCTTTTGTCAATGAATATCCTTCTTCCTGTCTTGGTCAAATAGCTGTGGAAGAAGTAGTTCTATCACCTTGTGCAAAACTGATGTCTCTGCAGCTACTCCTGGCTTTCAAGAGAAAAAGTAATCATTGTCTGCTATTTGAATGTCTTTATAAATATAATTTACAGCTTTGATACTGATCAGTCCTGCATAGTCTTAAAAGATCAATAGTGCCATGTTCATTATTCCTGAACTGAATAGCTCTCATACTTTGGCCAGAAGATGGTAACTGTTTTTAATGATATATATATTTGCCAGTTGGCATCAAAAGTGAATTCTATGTCACTGGTAATTCCCTTAGTTATCTAGAGGCTTTTCATTTCAACATTCAACCATGAAAGTCAGAGGGTTGCTCTCTATAAAGATGACTATAGCTGCGTTCTTGGACTCTTAGGATAAAAAGTATAACTCTCCATCAGCTGCTGTATAGTAGTTGCTTTTACTCGAGCCCTAAGGTGACAGGGTGCTTATGTGTTTTTCCCATCATGTCATTTTTAGAAGCAAATGGGTGGACTTGGGTTCTAATTCCACAAGTGTTATGTGCTTACTGGTTTTTAGTTTGGGGAAGTTATTCAATATGGAAGATTGTTACTTCAGTGGCCCCTAATATACCATGTCTTTCACAATTTACACTCTTGTGTAGTATCTTTAAACCTGAAAGATCTTAAACATAAGCTAATTTACCCAATGATTGCTTTAACTATGGTTTTCTTTAGCCAAGAGAATGGGGAGGAACTGATATTCTGCCAGTTGAAACACACCTTTTTTAGTTTTTTATTTATTTTAATTTATTGTGCTTACATAGATTCAAGCATCCCACCAAATATATCTCCCTCTTCCCCACCCCATATTCCCCTTGAAACCCCCTTTGAACCCTCCCCCCAAAACCGTCTCCCCTTCCCTTCAAGATTTGCTGTCCTGTTCTCTATAACGCTGTGTTATGTATATATAATTTCACTAATCTCTTTCACTTCTCTGATCTCATCCTTTCCTCCCCTTTCCCTTTGGCCACTTTTCCTCTGTTTCCTTTGATCCGGCCTCTACCTCTATTTCATTCCTCAGTTCACATTGTTCATTAAATTCCTCATATGATTGAGGTCATATGACATTTTTTTTTTCTCTGCCTGGCTTATTTCACTTAGCATAATAGTCTCCAGGTCATCCATGTTGTTGCAAAAGGTAAGATTTCCTTCTTTTTTCATGGCTGCATAGTATTCCATTGTGTATATGTAGCATAGCTTTTTAATCCACTCATCCACTGATGGACACTTGGGCTGTTTCAAGATCTTAGCTATTGCAAACAATGCTGCAATAAACATGGGAGTGCATTTCTTCTTTTGAATAAGTGATTTGGTATGCTTAGGATATATTTCTATACGTGGGATAGCTGGGTCAAAAGGCAGTTCCACTTTTCATTTTTTGAGGAATCTCCATACTGTTTTCCACAGTGGCTGCACCAGTCTGCATTCCCACCAGCAGTGCAGGAGGGTTCCCTTTTCTCCGAATCCTCGCCAGCACTTATTCTGTGTTGTTTTGTTAATGAACGCCATTCTGACAGATGTGAGTGGTATCTCATTGTGGTTTTAACTTGCATTTCTCTAATGATTAGTGATGTTGAGTATATTTTCATATGCCTATTGGCCATTTGTATATCCTCTTTGGAGAAGTGTCTATTCAGTTCTTTTGCCCATTTTTTGATTGGGCTGTTTACTTTCCTGGTGTTGAGTTTTACAAATTCTTTATACATTTTGGTTATTAACCCCTTGTCAGACTTATTGTTGAATATGTTCTCCCATAGTGTGGTTTGTCTTTTTATTCTGTTCATATTGTCTTTAGCTGTGCAAAATCTTTTTAGTTTGATATAGTCCCATTTGTTTATCCTGCCCTTTATTTCACTTGCCCATGGAGATAAATCAACAAATATATTGCTGCAAGAGATGTTGGAGAGCTTACTGCCTATGTTTTCTTCCAAGATGATTATACTTTCATGACTTACATTTAAATCTTTTATCCATTCTGAGTTTATTTTTGTGAATGGTATAAGTTGGTGGTCTAGTTTCATTTTCTTGCAGGTAGCTATGCAATTTTCCCAAAATCATTTGTTAAAGAGAGTGTCTTTATTCCATTTTATGCTTTTATCTCCTTTGTCAAATGTCAATTGTCCATATAGGTTTGGGTTTATTTCTGGGTTCTCTGTTCTGTTCCACTGATCTATATGCCTGTTCTTATGCCAGTACCAGGCTGTTTTGAGTACAATGGCCTTGTAGTATAACTTGATATCAGGAAGCGTGATACCACCCACTTTATTCTTCTTTTTTAAGATTGCTGAACCTATTGGTGTTCTTTTTTGGTTCCATATAAGTTTTTGGGATATTTGTTCTATATCTTTGAAGTATGCCATTGGTATTTTAATAGAATTTGCATTGAATTTATAGATTGCTTTGGGTAATATAGACATTTTTATGATGTTTATTCTTCCTATCCATGAACTCGATATATGTCTTCCACTTGTTTGTATCTTCCTTGATTTCTTTTATCAATGTTTTATAATTTTCTAAGTACGAGTCTTTAACCTCCTTGGTTAAATTTACTCCGAGTTACTTTTTTTATTATTTTGCAATAATGAAGGGGATGTTTTCTTAATTTCTCTTTCAGACAGTTCATTGTTGATATACAAAAATTCCACTGATTTTTGAATATTAATTTTATATTCTGCCCCCTTGCTGAATTCATTTATCAGGTCCAGTAGTTTTTTGACTGAGACTTTAGTGATTTTATGTACAGTATCATATCATCAGCAAATAATGATAGTTTTACTTTTTCTTTTCCAATTTGGATCCTTTTATTTCTTTTTGCTGTGGCTAGGACTTCCAGAACTATGTTCAATAAGAATGGTGAAAGGGGGCACCCCTGCTTTGTTCATGATCTTAAGGGTATTGCTTTTAATTTTGCCCAGTGAGTATGATGTTGGCCATGAGTTTGTCATATTGAAGGATGTTGAGGGATGTTCCCAGCATTCCCACTTTGCTGAGAGTTTTGATCATAAATGGGTGCTGGATTTTATCAAATGCTTTTTCTGCATCTATTCATATCATCATGTGATTTTTATACTTCCTTTTGTTTACATCACAATGATTGTATTGCAAATATTGTATTAGCCTTGCCTCCCCAGAATAAATCCCACTTGATTGTGATATATGTTTTTTTTTTTTCATGCATTGCTGGATCTGGTTTGCTAATATTTTGTTGAGAATTTTAGCATCTAAGTTCATCAGGGATATTGGCCTATAGTTTTCTTTCTTTGTGGTGTCTTTGCCTGGTTTTGGTATGAGGATTATGCTCGCCTCATAAAAGGAGCTTGGAAGTCTTCCCTCCTCTTAAATTTTCTGAAATAGGCTGAGAAGGATAGGATTTAGTTCTTCTTTGAATATTTGGTAAAATTCATTTGTGAAGCGATCTGGGACAGAACTTTTGTTTTGTTGGGAGTTTTTTGATAATTGTTTCAATCTCATTTGATGTAATAAGGTCTTCTAATTCTTCCAGATTAATTTTTTGGTTTTTGGGGTTTTTTTTTTTTGTTTGTTTGTTTTTTGTGGCAGAGACAGAGAGAGTCAGAGAGAGGGACAGATAGGGACAGACAGACAGGAAAGGAGAGAGATGAGAAACATCAATTCTTCGCTGCGGTTCCTTAGTTGTTCACTGATTGATTTCTCATATGTGCCTTGATCAGGGGGCCACAGCAGTGACCCCTTGCTCTCCTCAATGACCTTGGGCTCAAGCTGGTGAGCCTTGCTTAAACCAGATGAACTCGTTCTCAAGCTGGAGACCTCAGGGTCTCAAACTCAGGTTCTCAGCATCCCAGTCCGATGCTCTATCCACTGCGCCACCGCCTGGTCAGGCCAGATTGATTTTTGAAAGATATATGTTTCGAGGAATTTGTCCATTTCACCTAGGTTGTCTAATTTTTTAGCATATAGTTCTTCATAGTATTTTCTTACAATCCTTTGTATTTCTGCTGTGTCAGTTGTTACTTCTCTCTCATTTCTAATTTTATTTATTTGAGTCCTCCTTCTTTTTTGGTGAGTCTGGTTAAAGGTTCATCAATCTTATTTACTTTTTCAAAGAACCAGCTCTTGGTTTCATTGATCTTCTGTATTGTTTTTTAGCCTCT
Organism: Saccopteryx bilineata; assembly: GCF_036850765.1. Classification (NCBI taxonomy): domain Eukaryota; kingdom Metazoa; phylum Chordata; class Mammalia; order Chiroptera; family Emballonuridae; genus Saccopteryx; species Saccopteryx bilineata. Next base: position 340,868,666 of record NC_089490.1, on the reverse strand, counting down.
ATATTATTTATTTCCACTCTGATTTTTATTATTCCCTTCCTTCTACTTCCTCTGGGCTTTGTTTATTGTTCTTTTTCTAGTTCTTTCAGATGTTGGGTTAGGTTGTTTATTTGGGCTTTTTCTTGCTTCTTAATGTATGCCTGTAATGCTATGAACTTCCCTCTCAGGACTGCTTTTGCTGTGTTTCATAAATTTTGAGTTGCTGTATGTTCATTTTCATTTGTTTCAAAGAAAATTTTGATTTCTTCTTTAATCTCACTGTTAACCCATTCATTATTTAATAATATGCTGTTTAGTCTCCAAGTGTTTGACTGTTTTGCAGTATTTCTATTTAGTTGATTTCTAGTTTCATGTCATTGTGGTCAGAGAAGATACTTGATATGATTTCAATCTTCTTAAATTTATTGAGACTTGTTTTGTATCCTAGCATGTGGACTATCCTAGAGAATTTACCATGAGCTCTTGAAAAGGATGTACATTTTGCGGCTTTAGGGTGAAAGGTTCTGAATATATCTATTATATCCAGTTGATCTAGTGTGTCCTTTAAGGCTGCTGTCTCTGTTAATTTTCTTTCTTGTGGATCTGTCCATTGATGTTAGTGGGGTATTAAAATCCCCTACTAGTATAATATTGCTGTTAACCTCGCCCTTTATGTCCATCAAAATTGCTTTAAAAATTTAGGTGCTCCTATACTAGGTGCATTATAGATATTTATAATGGTTATATCTTTCTGTTGGATTGCTCCCTTTATCATTATGTAGTGACCCTCTTTATCCCTTACTATAGCCTTTGTTTTCATGTCTATTTTGTCAGATATAAGTATTACTACCCCAGTTTTTTTTTTATTATTTTCATTTGCATGAAATATTTATTTCCATTCCTTCACTTTGTCTGTGTGTCTCTTTTGTTTTGAGGTGTGTCTCTCATAGATAGCATATGTATAGGACCTGTTTTCTTATCCACACAGCTACCCTATGTCTTTTGACTGGAGCATTTAATCCACTTACATTTAAGGTTATTATTGATATGTAGTTCTTTATTGCCATTTTATTCTTTAAATCTACATTCTTCTTTTTCTAAATTTTTTTCTCTTTTGTTCTGTTTACAACAGGCCCCTTAACATTTCTTGTAGCATTGGTTCAGTTGTAATGATTTCTTTGACTTTTTTGTTGTCTGAGAAGTTTTTTTATTTCTCCTTCAATTTTAAATGATAGCCTTGATGAATAAAGAAGTCTTGGTTGTAGGCTCTTGTTTTGCATTACTTTGAATATTTCTTGCCATTGCCTTTTGGCCTCTTCTGTTTGTGTTGAGAAGTCGAATGTCATTCTTATGGGGGCTCCTCTGTAGGTAATTGACTGCTTTTCTCTTGCAGCTTTTAGTATTCTTTTTTTATCCCTTAGCTTTGGTATTTTAATTATGATGTGTCTTGGTGTAGGCCTCTTTGGGTTATTCTTTAATGACTCTCTGTGCTTCTTGAACTTGTGTGACATTTTCTTTCATCAATTTAGGGAAGTTTTCAGCTATGATTTCTTAATTAGGTTCTCTATTCCTTGTTCTTTCTCTTCTCCTTCAGGAACCCCTATGATGCAGATGTTGTTTCTCTTCATTTTGTCACAGAGCTCTCTTAGAGTTTCCTCAGACTTTTTAATCCTCTTTTCTTTTTGCTGCTCTGTTTCTGTTTTTTCATTTATCTTGTCCTCTAAATTGCTGATTCTATCCTCTGTTTCATTCAGCCTACTTTTTATTCCTTCTAGTGTAGTCTTCATTTTTGATATTGTATTTGTCATTTTTGACTGGTTCTTTTTTATGATTTCAATGTCCTTTTTGATATCTTGCTTGCTATCTTTTTATTTGGTTATTTCCATCTCCTTCTGTTCTTTTTCTGAGGATATCTCTTGTTAATTTATTTGGATTGCATTTCTCTGTCTTTCCATTTTGTCTTATAAAACTCTTCCTATGGGTGTGTTGTTTGTGTAGCTAGCTGAGTCTAAGGTTGGTATTGTCTGCCTCCAATTTCCAGTTGTGTTGTTTCTAGATCTTCTTGGGTTGGCATCAGTTGTTGTTTGTAATCCACTGTGGGCTACTTGTCTGCTGTCACTGTTCTTTTTCTATTTTGTCAGCATTTTCTATAGCTTAGTTGGGTCAGGTGTGAGGAGCCCTTCCTTAAGATACCACTCTAATAAGGGTTGTTAGGTCCTCAACTGATGTTCTTCATATCTGGTGGCTTGATGTGCCCACCCTGGACTCCCATGGCCGGAGCCTGGCACAGATCAGTGGGCGTCACTGCCTATGACTGGCCCTTATCAACCTTTTTGGAGCTACAGGCTATGCCGATCTTGTGACTGCCTCTGCTGGGCCCAGGTGCTGTTGTAAATATCAGCTGCACTCCTAGGCTAGCTTTTATCTACTCTTGGCCTGGGGGAAGTTTGTATAAAAGTTCAAGTTCCCCTGAGATCTGCTTTCTTCTGCCTATTATTGCTGGCTACTTGTTGGGCTCAGTACTGTAATTCAGAGATTAGATAAGGTATTGGATGTGGCTTGCCCCTTAGCCTCAGGTATCATTCTATCCAGACTATATTTTTAAATTTAATTTTAATTTTATTTTTTCTTCTTTTTCAGCCCTCAGAAGGGTATGGCCACAGAAGCCCAGTGGGTGTGGCCTCTGTGTTCCTGATGTGTGGTCCGTCTGCTGGCCCATTGCCACCACTTCAGGCATTTGGGGTTGGGTCTCTGGCCGCCACCAAGGTTGCCCTGGCTTCCACTGTTGCAGGTGGGTTTGTGTGTGTGTGCTCAGGCCACCCTGGCCCCTGCCACTGTGCCCCACCACCACCGGCTCACCCTCCAGTGAGTATTCAGCAGCATGAGGGGGCGGTGTAGCTTAGACCTTAGCACTCACTACCTGTGTTCCTGATGTGCTCCCTGCTTCTAAGTGCCTCTTTGTTCTGACTGGAGTAGGAGAGCCTCCAGCGGGCAGGGTAATTTATTCCCTTTGCTGGTGTTGCTGCTCCCAGGAAAAACGGTCACTTTAAATTTGGGGAGTGACTCAGCACAGGGGTTAGGGTGGCTGTCCCTCAAAGTGTCTCTCCCTGTGCTTCAGAGATTACCTTTTCTTCTAGCCACTCAGTTCTCTCAGTGCTCCCCGTTCCTGGAGCCCTTGGTAAGTGCCTGTAAATGAGGTTTTCTGCGCAGTCCCTTTAAGATAGAGCCTGGGTCTGAGAGTTCTGTCTCTTTCTTGTTAACAGTATCCCTGCTCTTTTCTCAGCTAAATACTGTCCATACACCTCTTCTAGTCTCTGAGGCTTCTAGGCTGGGGCTCTGGTCATGGGGCTGAGGACCTACAACTCTTCGGGCAACTCACCCTGCTGTGAGAGTCCCTCCGGGCTTCCACTTGCTCCTGGGAGTGGGGCAGCCCTTTCTGTGTCTCTGCCTTTCTTACCAGTCTTAGTGTGGTTTCTTCAGTGGTCCTCTGTTATAGATTCCTCTTAGTTTAGTCCAAAGTTGGTTTTTCAAGCTGATTGTTCTTAACATTAAGTTGTAATCCACTTTGGCTCTAGGAGGTAGGAGTTGGAATGTCCACCTACTCTGTTGCCATTTTTCCACCTTTGAAACACATCTTAAGAAGGCTTGACAGCTTCCACGTTTGTGCTCTGTGATATATAGCTGTCTAGTAAAAAGTCTGGCTTTACCCTGAGACTGCCTTGAGGTCTGCTTGAGGAAGTCCATGCAGCCACATGGCCACTGAGTATTGGTCCATGATTCTTCACCAGGAGAAGGAGTAGGCTGTGGCTGACACTCCAGCTGGGCTCCCAGCACCTGATCCCAGCCATGTGACTGAAGCCACTTTGTACCTTCCCCTCACCCAACACCCTATCTGACAACATGAAGCATAAGCATGCTGGCTTAACCAACTGAATTGTAAAAAGTATTTAATAAGCTGGGTTATTTTAAGTTACCATGTTGGGAGTGTTTTTTTTTTAAGTACTACATAATAGAAACAACCAGCCTCTCAAGTTTCTCTCTCTCTGAACTCCCGTTTTCCCATCTGGAAGATGAGGGGCAGGACCAGAGAAACTGCAAACCAGACCATATACTTATGACATTTAAGACCTTTCTGGGAACTCAATCAATGTTTCTAGCTTCCTTTTTTCTAACTGACCCCAGAAATGACACTCTAGCTACTTTTGGCCATTTGGAATCCTGTTAACATCTGAACTGCTTGCAATAGGTCCAATCCTTCATGACTTTCTCAGTTTTGTTCTTCCTTTTCTTTTCCTTTTTCTGTGCCATGAATATTTTTTTTTATTAGGTAGAATGCCACCTACGAAGCTATCTCTACTCACCACTATCCACTTGCTACCTACATCTACTACAAAATAATTGTTTCTGAGATCCTAGAAATATTATATTAAGGCAGACTTCTAACTCAAATGATAGCTGAGAAAAAATGCAAATTTATTCAAAAGCCATATCAAAAGACACCCTTATATCTTCTTGAACATCAGTAATATTTTTGCCTTAATCTAGCATTTTTCTCTTAAAAATGTATGATTGCCTGACCTGTGATGGTACAGTGGTTAAAGGCATCAACCTGGAATGCAGAGGTTGCCAATTCAAAATCCCAGGCTAGCCCAGTCAAGGCACATACTAAAAGCAAATACAAATTGATGCTTCCAACTCCTCTCTCCCCCACTCTTCTCTCTCTCTCCTCTCCTTAAAATCAATAAAATCTTTTTTAAAAAGTATGAGTATTAGCTTTAAAAGATCAGATGGCATGATATATTGTATCTCTGTATATATAATTGAGCATTATTAAATGGTCAGTATGCACTAAGTATAGTACAGCAACACAGAGACTTTCTCTAACATCTACATTTAGAGGGCTACTAGCTATCAAAGATGCTTCTGTTCAGAGTACAGCACCTTTTTATTTTCTGAGAATGGGATCTCGAGACACAACATCCCATTCCCCTTTGTCTTGAATATGTGCTTTCTGATGGGAGTAAATGGGTTTACATTGTTCCCAATATGTCATGACACATCCTTACATTATATTTACCAAGGGCCCATTTTGCAAATATTTGAGTGAAGTGAAAAGCACAAGAAGGTATAATTCATATTGATTGAGGAGCTGTGTGCTAGGCATGGGACTTGACGGTTTGTTTTATTATTTAATTGTTAGCATTAGATATTAAGGAGGCATCACTCTTCTTAAATTTCAAACTATATTACAAAACTGCAGGAATTAAAACAGTATTATATCAACATAAAAACCAGACACACAGATCAACAGAAGAAAATGGAGACTCTAGAAATAAACCTAGGCATATATGTTCACTTGACTTATGAAAAGAAACTAAGAATATACAATGGAGAAAGGACAGACTCTTCAACAGATGGTGTTGAGAAAACTGGACAGTCACATGCAAAAGAATGCAAGTGGACCAGTATCTTATACTATATATAAAAATTAATTTTAAATGGATTAAAGGCATTAACATAACCCCAAAACCATAAGAATCCTAGAAGAAAAGATAGGTGGTAAACTCTTTGACATTCAGTCTTGGATTTGACACCAAAAGCAATAGCAACAAAAGCAAAAATAAATGAGACCACATCAAAATAAAAAAGTTTCTTCACAGCAAAGGAATCAGTCAACAAAATGAAAAGTCAGCCTACTGAATGGGAGAAAATATTTGCAATTAATAATTGGATAAAGGGGTTAAGACATAAAATATATAAAGAACTCATACAAGCCAATCACAAACAATCCTATTTAAAAGTGAGCGGAGAATCTGAACAGATATTTTTGCAAATAAGACATAAAAAGGCCAATGGGTACATGAAATAATGATCAACATTACAAATCATGAGGAAAATGAAAATCAAAACCACAATGAAATATCACATCCCACCTGTTAGAATAACTACAATCAAAAAGACAAGAGATAACAAGTGGTGGCAAGGATGTGGAGAAAAGAGAATCAATGAATATTACTGGTAGGAATGCAAATTGGTACAGTCATTATGGAAAACATTATGGAGGTTCACATTATAGCATCACAGAGACTTTCTCTAACATCTACATTTAGAGGGCTACTAGCTATCAAAGACGCTTCTGTTCAGAGTACAGCACATTTTTATTTTCTGAGAATGGGATCTTGAGACACAACATCCCATTCCCCTTTGTCTTGAATATGTGCTTTCTGATGGGAGTAAATGGGTTTACATTGTTCCCAATATGTCATGACACATCCTTACATTATACTTACCAAGGGCCCATTTTGCAAATATTTGAGTGAAGTGAAAAGCACAAGAGGGAATAATTCACATTGATTGAGGAGCTGTGTGCTAGGCATGGGACTTGACGGTGCCAGGTCAAAAAATTAGAAAATAGAACTACCATATGCTGCAGCAACTCCATTTCAGGGTATTTATCCAAAGGAAATAAAAACACTAACTTGAAAAGATATCTGCACCCCATATTCATTGCAGCATTAGTTACAATAGCCAAGATACAAAAGCAACCTAACTGTCCCCTCATAAATGAATGGATAAAGGAGTGGATGTACATAATGAATGTGCCTGTGTGTGTGTGTGCGCGCACACACACACACACACACTGAAATACATTTTAGCAATAAAACATGGGAAATCAGTGGTAGAGCATTGGCCTGGCATGTGGGAGTCCTGGGTTTGATTCCTGGCCAGGGCTCACAGGAGAAACGCCCATCTGCTTCTCTACTCCTCCCCCTCTCCTTCCTCTCTGTCTCTCTCTTCCTCTCCTGCAGCCAAGGCTCCATTGGAGCAAAGTTTGCCCGGGTGCTGTAGATGGCTCTGTGGCCTCTGCCTTAGGTGCTAGAATGGCTCTGATTGCAGCAGAGCGACGCCCCAGATGGGCAGAGCATCGCCCCCTGGAGGACATGCCAGGTGGATCCCAGTCGGGTGCATGAGGGAGTCTGTCTGACTGCCTCCTTATTTCCAACTTCAAAAAAATACAAAAACAAACAAACAAACAAAAAATGGGAAATCTTGTCATTTGTGATAGCATGGGTAGAACTTAAGGGCATTTTGCTAAGTGAAACAAGTCAGAGAAAAACAAATACTGTATAATCTTATTTACATGTGGAGTCTTATAAACTTCCCCCTAAAACTCAATCTCCTAGAAGCAGAGAACAAATTAGTGGTTGCCAGTGACACAGGGTGCGGTGTAGGCAAACTGGATGAAGGTGGTCCAAAGGTACAAACTTCTAGTTATGAAATAGATCATGGGCATCTATTGTACATCATGGTGTCTGTAGTTAACAATATTATATGATATATTTAAAAGTTGCTAAGAAAATAAATTTTAAATGTTCGCATCTCAAGAGAAAATAATCCCTATGTGTGGTGATGGATGTTAACTAGACTTATTGTGACAATCATTTCACAATATATATAAATATTGAATCATTGCACACAGCTGAAACTAATGTCATGTGTCAATTATATCTTAGTAAAAATTAAAAAAACATATACACACAAAAAAACATTAGCTATAAGGTACAAAGAATATAAACTATTGTCACTAGGTCACACTGACTGTGAACAGAAGAGGTGGAGGGTAATTCAAATGCTGATCTGTCTGATTCCAACTGGAACCTCTTCCACTCCATCAATACTGCTTTTTGTGGACCCTATTCTTGGAGAGTCCATATGGCGCATATATATATATATATATATATATATATATATATATATATATATATTATCAAATATTTAAGATGCCTTAGAATTAAGTGCTACTTGAGAATTACAGATACTGTATTATAGCGGTTTGTGAAGAGGAAGGCATTGTGTGCAAGTGTACTCTGAGAAAGCTTCCTGGTTTAGGTGAAATTTGAAATAATATTTAAAAGAAATCTAATAGGGGCAGAGATTGGTGGAAGAGAGGCTTGTGGCATGCACAACTTTCTTATTTTCTTCATCAACCCTTACTGAAAGGCCACTGTGTGTAAAACAGTGGTATGTGTGACACATAATGAATATGTCTAGTCTACTTCATGTTGCCATGCCTGCCCATGCCCATGCGGCTCCTCCTGTCTGCTGTGTTCTCTCCGAGATTACCCAACTGCTGAATCCTCCATTACTCAAAGTCCAGCCTGGGCATTTTCTCTATAAAGCCATTAGTCTTAGTAGTTATGTCTGTGAATCACTGAGACAGATAATCTGGATTTGAAACCTACTGTGTACTAGTGAGTAGATGAGTGATTCTTGGACAACTAACTTCTCTGTGATCCAGATTCCATGTTTGCAAAATGAAGACACATACTCCATAATATTATGACAAGCTTTCTGAGACAACAAACATTATCCAAAATAATGATGATTATAGGTGATGATGATGGAGAAGGAAGAAAGGAGGAAAGAGGAGGAGGAGGAAGGAGGAGGAAGGAGGCAGAGGAAGGAGGAGGAAAGACAAGTAAAGAGGAGAAGGGAGGAGAATGAAGGAGGATGGAGGAGAGAGGAGGGAGGAGGGAGGAGGAGAGGGAGGAGGAGTGGAAGGAGGAAGGAGGAAGAAGAAGTAGAAGGAGGAGGAGTGAGAAGAGGAAGAGGAGGAGGAGAAAGAAGAGGAGGAAGGAGAGGAGGAAGAAGAGGAGGAAGGAGAAGAGGAAGAGAAGGAAGGAGAAGAGGAAGAGGAGGGGGGAGAGGAGAGGGAGAGAGGAGGAGGGAGGAGGAAGAAGGCAGAAAAGGAGAAGCTTTTCCTAACAAGTCTACACTTCCCCCCATCACAGTGAATTATACTGTACTTGGGTCATGACTGTCCAAAGTCCAGACAGCTTAGAGAACTGTCCTCCTACCTCCTTTCCATCCTCATTACAGAGTGAGTTTCTAAAGAGCAAAAGTACATCTGAATTTCTGCTGTTTGTCATAAACTATCCTTTCAACACATCCTAAGTAAATTTTCAAATAAATTTATGGAGTCCCTATCCATATGCTATTGCCTATGGTTTCCCAAAAGGAAACAAAGGGAACAAATGACCACCAGGAACACAGAATGTTTAAATACACACACCAATGAAAACATAATTTTGGGAGAGGAAAGTAAAAATTGACAGAGAAGTTGAGAGGTGGGAAGAAAGGGAGCTAGTATCTGTTGAGCACTTGGTGTGTACTAACACTATGCTGGGAGAGATTTAAATATTAACTTTATTAATACTACACAGACATTCCATTAACTTATGCTTATTATGTAGCTGATGATCACAAAAGATACTGATAATAAAAACACTAAAAAACAAAATGATTTCTTTTTTTAAATTTTTTTTTATTTATTCATTTTAGAGAGGAGAGAGAGAGAGAGAGAGAAAGAGAGAGAGAAGGGGGGAGGAGCTGGAAGCATCAACTCCCATATGTGCCTTGACCAGGCAAGCCCAGGGTTTCGAACCGGCGACCTCAGCATTTCCAGGTTGATGCTTTATCCACTGCGCCACCACAGGTCAGGCACAAAATGATTTCTTAAATGTATTAATTATCTGAACTGTACCAGGTAACATGTTGTTATATACCAAATTTTTATCATATTTAAATCCAAAAGGATAATTTTTTGTGTGCAAGGTATTATTACATTCATTTTCATAAAAGAGGAAAGCAGGTCAATGAAGTTAATTGACTTGACCAAAGTCATACAGAAAGTGAGGCAAGGACAAGAGCCAGTTCTAACCAAATCCAAAGTTAATGAGAATCTCTCTGAATTAATGGCTATACTCTACCAGATATCAAGACCTATTGGGTTATATCACAAAATAGCTGATAAATTCATTACCAAAATGTCAGAATTGACCAAACACATGCTAAACCGATTTCCTGTTTTGTCAACCTTTGGGTTATTGAAATCTCATTCAAATGAATAAATATGTGAGTGTTAAAACAGATCTGAAAAAATAGATATTGCTAAACAGACAGCAAAGCAATACCTGAGTTTTACTGTAAACATCAGAAGGCAGTAGATGATGCAGCCATGATAAAGCACCTTGGAACCTCCAGCTATAGGGAATAATTGACCAAAGGCTCTGGCTGCTGCTGTTTGATATTCATTGTTGAATCTGCAGCAAGTTCATGTCTCGCATGGGCTTCTCCAGGCAAGAACCTGAGCATAAAGGCAAAGTAGTTCCTGGGAGACGAGGTCTTTTCTAAACTCACTTTGGCATGAGGACCCCCAGTAGCTTAGCTGGACTTGCCTTAGTTTGCATGGAGTCCAGGGTGTTTCCAACCAACCTTCTCTCCCTCTCTTTGTCTGGAGTCAGAGACTTGCCTTACTGGTAGCTCTCCCAGTCTTTACTGTTGATTTCTCTGTTTTCTCTCATGCAAGCTTAGCCCCAATAGAGTCCTTGTATGTGTAACCTGGTCTTAGAGTCTGCTTCTTGGAGGAGCTAGATGAATACCACGTAGAACAGCCATGTGGCAAATTGCCTCACAGACTAATTCAGCTCTGACTATAATTTTCATGCAAAATGAGGAAATAATCAGAAAGCTTTAAAAAAGATCACTGTATGGGATATGAATACTCTTAAAATATTAAAATATTTCAAAATTTATTAGACATTTTACATATGGGATCTTGTTTATATCTGACCACAATCTGACAGTGTAAAACTGTCATCTTCAATTATCTTTGTTCAGATAAGGAATCTGAAATTCCAAAAATTAGCAGAGTATTCTCAAGGTTACACATGATTTGGTGGTGAGCTGAGGCTTCAGTCCAGGTCTCATGACTCAGAGTTTTCATAGAATGTGGTTTTTAGACACTAAAGCCTGAGTGTATTCAAAATTTTTAAGACTCAAGTGTTGGAAGAAATCTGCAGTACAACTTTAGTTTGTGGATCACCAATTTGTAGTTTCTAGACTAAATGTTTGCTACCCTAAAACTTGATGTCTTCAAAGAGGAAAATTAACAACACTGATTTCTTTGGGAAAAAAAACAATAATAGTTAAATATTTTCTATTGTATGGTGAATATTGTCCTTTTATTAAGTGATATGTGTTTTCCGATGTTATTACTCCTGCTCACTATAAAAGCAACTGGCATTAATGGCGCCTATGCAGTGAACTCAGGGAGATAAAGAAGACTCAGAAACAAGAATGAGTCAGAGTCTAAACTTTTAGATTATGGGTAGACATTTGCTAACAACAGGAAAACCAAGGGGTGGGGGGAAAGAGAGAGAAGGGAGGGGGATGGAGGAAGGGGAGAAAAGGGAGGGGGTAAGAGGGAGGGAGAAAAAGGGAGAAGGAAGAAAGGAGTTCACCAGAGGAATAAAAGAGGAGAAGGCCTTCTAGACTGAGGACACCAAACAAGCCATGAAATCACACTGCTTCCGTATGACAGGGTGACAATGAGGTTGGCTGCCGGGAGGGGGAGCTGGTGCTGGATCACTGCCTATGTAAAGTAGAGAAGCAAAGGAGTGAATCTGGAGAGTAACTAAAACCACTCCAGGTCCATGACAGAGGGAATCCCTAAGGGAACACAAGAAAAAATAGCAAAGGATGCAATGAACAGACAAGGCCCAAAGGGGACTAAGCACCAAATTAAAAAGGAGGAATAAAGGCAATGGGGCTCTTTTCCTCTTGGAATAAATATTCCCACGTGAGCCTCTGTATTCCCTTAAAGCAAAATTGTGTGTGGAACACAGCAGGTGCTTAATAAATACTGAATGAGTGAATGAATTTCTGTTCAGAATAAAGATATACTTTTTAATGGTAAAAAAAAAATGCTCAGAGATAGGCTCAAATACTAAGAAAGGTGTTGAACACTCCAAACTAATTGCTTAAGGGGTAGTCCACACATCTTCATTCCCTTTGTGTGCTGAATTCTTTTAGTCTGGGGTTGGGGTAGCAGGAGGAAGGGGATAAGGGGCTTCAGATAGTCCAGGGAAACTACAGGGACCCTAGGCATCCTTTTTTCTGCTACTTGACCTGGGCCGGCCTTGCTGATTAACCATGTGGATGGAGATGATGGAGGAAAGCAAGCCCTCTGCACCAGCTGCTCCCATACAGCCTGCAGGTATAGCCCTAGTGACAGCAAACAGTACTGCAAAACACTGCTCTCTGTGGACAGACACCCTCCCAGATGCTAAACTACTGATTGGCCAGCAACAAACTGAACGTTCCTGCCTCCAAAAATGCTTCCTGAACACAACCCAAAAACCCAGCAGAATTTCCCAGAGGATCTGTGCTTATACCTTGCTTTTTCTTCCATCAAGTAAGAAAATGTTTTGGGGAAGAAGAAAAGGCCCCACAAATGTCCTTAAGGACTGTCTCATTACTTCGCAGGTCTCCTGAGCCCACATTCCTCAGGAGCAACTGGGAATCAAGAGAAAGGAAGGACTGCTTCACAGATAAGAAAGAGCAAGTCTGAGAAGACTGCTTAAGTAAAGAATTAAAAGTTTCTTATAATTGGTGTTTCTAAGTAGGTTGCCCAGTAATTTTTTTTTTAAACACTCACAAGATGAAGTTTTAAATCCTTTTTAGGCAGAACAATGAGATATTATTAATTTGTGTGGTCATTGTAATAGGGTTTAATAAATTTTCTGGTTGAATAACCTTCGGGAATCTATTGTATATTGCCAGCTAAATGAACATCAACTAAATGAGCACAAACAAGTGAAAAGGAAGGAGGCTGGAGGAAAAACAAGACCTTCATCCTCTTGTTCCACCTGCTTTCTCTTATGCACACTTGGATTTGGGAATATGGATCCTGACACATTTCTTCTACCCAGAATGCCTTTGTCCAAGGAGTCTTCACATAGGACCTCCCGATCCTGAGCTCATCCTCATGGCTCTGCTCACGAGCCACTTTGTAGGTGATGCATTCTCTGCTCCACCCCAGTTACTGCTTCCTTCCTTCTATTTGTTTCCCTAGCATTCTGTTTTGGCATTTATCATATTATGTAATTATTAGTTATTTATTTGCCCGTCTCTCCTGCTTGCCTGTAGATTTTTCATGGGTAATAATTTTATTTGTGAGCCTCCAGTGTTCATCTAGCATAATGCCTGACCCACAGTAGTTTCCTAATAAATATTTCAAGGAATTTACCTCTTTATTCTTTCTTATTTCAACTATTAAACACTTAATGCCTACTATTCACTAAGTGTTGAGAGACAAAGAGTTATGTTCTTTCTGCTATTCAGTATGGTCTGCCACCTTGTTCTGCACATTTCATTTATCAACAAGCTCCCCCGCTTAAAGGTAAGTTCCAGAGTCTCTTCCCTGCTTCTGCCAGTTCTCGTTATTCATGGTCCATGAACCTCCATCGTTCTTGCTTTGCACTCTGCGCCATCCATTCTGTACTGACCACCTCTTTGCTGTTATATGGAGGCTCTTTAGAGGTATCTAGAGGGGCTAGAGAAAAAGTACACACCTTAGAGTTTTAAAATAAGATTTACTTGGATTATTGAAAATCATACCTGAGCTATATGTATTAGTGCACTAGGGCTGCCATAACAAATATTATACAGTGGGTGGCTAAAACAACAGGAATTTCTCTTCTCACAGTTTTAGAAGCCATAAAGCCAAGATCAAGAAGACATTAGTATATTTAGTTTCTCCTGAAATGCCTCCCCTTGCTTGCAAATTGCCATGTTCTCACCAAGCACACACATAGCCATTTCTGTGTAAGACTGTATGTCCCAATCTCCTCTTTTATAGGAACACCAGTCAAATTGGATTAGTGCCTGCTCTGATAGCCTCATTTTAATGTAATTACTGATTTAAAGGCCCTATCTCCAAATATAGTCACATTTTATTCTAAGGTACTGGAGGTTAGGGCTTCAGCATATGAATTTTTGAGGAATGCAATTCAGTTCATAGTGATATTAATTTTCCACTCAATGTTTAGCCTAGAATTGTCAATTAGATGGAAAGTTCAAATTCTTTTTTATTTATTTATTTCCAAAATTCTTCACCACTAGGGACCTTACAGTCACCTGCAGCCAGGGTCACCAGGGCCAAAAACAGACTGTCTATGGAGAACCTTATGCCCATAATAGCCTCATCATGCCCTAAGGCTAGGAAGAGCCTGGGAGACACAGGCCTATGAGAAAGGAAAGGAAGTTAGGATAGAACCCCTAGCCAACTCCATGGCAGAATACTGGATAGGATGAAAATTCACTGTCCACCTTTCAAACAGTGGGGCTGACTTACATGGGACTTGGGTCATTGCTTATTCCCAAAGAGGTTGCAATGGCTAGTGGAATAGTCTCTGTGGTAAGACTTATATTCAGATAGAGAGTAGCATTGTGTCTAGAGCAATTACTGCCTTGGGGCAAGGCAATTACAAATTCAGTTGATATTTATTTACTTGCTGCCTCCTGAGCATAAGAAAACTGTACACACACTTGTTCCAGATTTTGAAATACCTAATATTTTCAATTTCTTTGGCTCAGCTAGGACTGGAGACAGGGAGGGTCAACATGGGCAGGTACAAAGTTGAATCAGATATAGTTCACATGAAATAACTGTAAAGCAAGTTCATAAATTAGATCAATACCATAATCCTTGAAAGTCCTTTGTAAAGTGTCGAGTGCTACATAAAGGTGAGTTTTTCTCATAAATCACAGTGCTAAATATCACAGTAATGCTGGTAAGGCAGAGACAAAGTACAATGGGAGACCAGAAGATGACTTCATCCCTGTTAGCATCTTGCACTGTGCTGAGCCAGATTAGATACAATAAATATTCATTGACAGGCACCATTCGGCCCAGGAAGGTCTATTTCTTCCCTCTTCCTGGACTGTAAGAAGATCAAGCGTCTTCCTTTATGTTTTTCCCTGTCATCTTTTAGATGATACCTCAAAAATGTTAGTAGCACCATGAAGAAATACAAGAACTTGGGTCAGACCCCAGCTCCATCCCTTTGCCAATGACACCACAGGAGCACTTATTGCTAGCCATGGGGCTGGGTTTCCATTTCCTCAGCTGTGAATGGAGTTAACATTTTCTACTTTATATTTTGTGAATTTTAAATACAATCATTTTATGTACAGCCTAGAGCATAGTTCTTAGCACAAAGTGAATTATTTCTTGTGGTTTTCTCTCAGTTCTTGGAGCAATCACTGGACTGAAGGTGTGGTAATAGAGCTCTTAGTAAATTGTACATTCATCTTCTCATTTTCTTTCCACTCTCACAATGAAGTTAACTTTGCAAATTCAAGTAAAAGGTAGTAGTGAGGGGTCACAAAGCGAAAGTTGCAGCATTCTTTCACGTTCCTTGAAGGCATGAAATTTTGTGCGCATATGGGTACTAGGTATTCTTTTGTGTTGACTACCACCTGACCAACTTTCCTTCCCCTAAAGTCATCTTTGTTGCAGAGAGCAATAGCCTTCAAGGCCCAGGATCACTTGCTTACCTTTCCTGCCTCAAGGTACTGGAGAGTGTGTTTATTTAGAAGGGACAGAGGTTTTTTTGTTTGTTTGTTTTGTTTTTTTGGTATTTTTCTGAAGCTGGAAACGGGGGGGGGGGGGGGGGGGGGTAGACAGTCAGACAGACTCCTGCATGCGCCCAACCGGGATCCACCCGGCACGCCCACCAGGGGCGATGTTCTGCCCACCAGGGGGCGATGCTCTGCCTCTCCGGGGCGTCGCTCTGCCGCGACCAGAGCCACTCTAGCGCCTGGGGCAGAGGCCAAGGAGCCATCCCCAGCACCTGGGCCATCTTTGCTCCAATGGAGCCTTGGCTGTGGGAGGGGAAGAGAGAGACAGAGAGGAAGGAGGTGGGGATGGAGAAGCAAATGGGCGTTTCTCCTATGAGCCCTGGCCGGGAATCGAACCCGGGTCTCCCGCACGCCAGGCCGATGCTCTACCGCTGAGCCAACCGGCCAGGGCTAGAAGGGACAGAGTTTTGACCAAATTTTACTTTAGTCACTTTCTATGATCATAAACAAGTAATTAAATTTTTTTTGAGTCTCAGTTTCCTTATCTGAAATGTGCATGTGCTAGCAAAACTAACCACACAGTCTACCTGTGAAGACCTAATTGAAGAACATTTTGTCATTTTCCTTGCCATTGTTAGTTATCTAATATTTTGGGTAGTGATAGCATAAAAAAAAGAAAATTGAGTTCTCAGGGTACTGACTAAATATACAACTTTAACATACCAACAACAAAGATTTTATCCAGACATACTCATTTTTGCTCCCATGTCAAATTTATTAATTTTAATTATTTAGAAGAAAAATACTGGCTTGATGTATAACTTGTAGTGCTAGATTAATAATTTGGTTACCTTTTACAAAAGTTTAAAACATATACTAGTTTTTCGCAGAGGAAAAACTTTAGATTATTATTGTTTAAGTTATCTTATATATGTCATTTGGAAATGGCAACTATGGTTAGTGGTAAAGACTTTCTATTTAATGATTTTTGAGCCATGTTTCCTCTTCCCTTTATATATTTATATATTCATTCATTTAGTTAATTAGTAATTCAATTCTTGCTATGGATTATACATTCTTTAAAGTACTAGTAAAAAAGTAAAAAAAAAAAGGTTATAATCCTGGCTTTTATGAAAATTATGGTCCATCACATTCTAGAGGAAATGACAGACATTACATAAATGCAAACAAATAATTAATTTTAGCATATTAAAAAATAAAGAAAACAAAGAGTGTGAATAATGATGTATGTGTATGGGAGGAGGGTCTACTTAAATAAACTAACATTTAGAGAAACAGCATCAAAGGACTTATGTGTAAGCAAAATTCTGAATAATGCTTACTATAAGAATGTGCCACTCTTCACATTCGAGGGAAAATTTGGAAGTCAATATTTTTTACATGACAGAATGTATGCCATGCAGAAATTTCCAGATAAAGTCTTCTTTAATTTTTACAAACTCTTTGCACTATGAACACTAATTCAAATCAAAAGTGAATCAATCACCTCAGCTAATAAAACAAACTTATACTTCCAGTAAAATGGCCGGTAAGGTTTTACGAAATGTCTAAAAATACTACACAGTGAATAATGACAAACATTTTAAAATTCATAGCAAGCTCATTGGTACTCACTTGCACTCTCCCTTACATAAGCACACAAGGAAATCTCCAGAGACCATAAATAGAGAGAGAACAAAATATAGTGATAAATAAGTGCTGAGTTTTTGGCTTGGGGGCATTTGTCAAGACCAGCTATCTAGAATATTGAGTTCTAATGGCTTTAGACCCCAGAGGATAAAGAATTAGAAATTAGGACTCTTATACAGAGTTGAGAAACTCAAAGGCTGTATTTATGTTAAAGAGTAGTTAAGAGAGAATAAAAAGCATGCCAGGAAAGCAAAGTCACAAGGAGAATTGTTTGTTTACTGGTGTTAGCTCTGGAAGTGAAGGATGAATGTCTCAGTGACAATTTGTAACTCCAGGCCATACCTCAAGCAAGTTTGGAATGTGAACTTACACTGTGTGTTTGTAAAATTTCAAGTATAAAATGTATTACAAGTAATTTTGGGGTTTATGGTGCTTCAGCAATACTGATAGTAGTGTAGATATAAATTCCCCTTAGAAAAGCTACGACACCAAGTTTAAGAAAAACACAAACAGCAAAATTAAATACCCAAGACTTCATGTTCTGAGAGTTGTTATACAGAACATAAGAATATTTCAGATGTTTAAGGAAATACAACATGAAGCCAAAAATATGAGCCTCAATTATTATTAAAAATGACTCAATATATTTTGAAAACCATATACAATTACCAGAAATGAAAAAAGTAATCCTTAAAAATATATCATCCCCCAAAATGCTTTCTACATCTGAGTTAAAAAGTAATAATAAAATAGGTGAAGAAAGACTTAGTGAATTGTAAAAAATGTTTGAAGTACTTAATACAGAATGTGGCACAAATAAAAAAAATAAAAACATTAAAGAGATATGATAATAGAATGACAAGGACTAACATTTAAAACGAGACTCAGAGAAGAAAATAAAAGATAATTTTAAAGAAGCAATATGATATTATTTTACAGGTGAGAATGTTCTAGAACTGTTTACAAATACATCCTCAGAGTCAGATAACAAAAAAAAAATCCCAAGTTAGTGAATAAAAACATATATCCAGAAGTGTCTTCAAGAAAATGTAGGGCATATAGATTAAAGAAGTCTTAAAAATAGAGGAGAAAATAAAAGAGCATAGGAATAACAGAAATAACAGACTTTATAATACTAGATGTCAGAAGATAGGAGGATATCTCAGAATTGGTGGAAAGTAGTTGTCAATCCATAAGAAAACACAGAAAGACAATTTAGCAAAATAAGATAAACAACTCATGAACAAAATAAGAAATTTAACATATGGAAACATAAAATCAAACCAAACAAATTCTGGAGCTGGAGAATTCAATGAATAAAAAGAAAAATGCAGTTGAGAGCATCTACAGCAGAATAGATAAAACAGAAAATAAAATGAGTGAGCTTGATAATAAGTACTTTCAAATAACACGGTCAGAGGAAATAAAAGGGGAAAAGAATGAAAAAGAGTGAGGAAAGCCTAAGTGATATGATGGACAAATACTGTATATCACCTACATCTGAAATCTAAAAAAGTTGAACTCATCAAAACAGAAAGTAGAATGGTGGTTACCAGGGACTGGGTAGGGGGTGGTGGTGGTGGTTGGGAAATTAAGGAGATATTGTTTAAGGATACCAATTTGCAACTTGTAAATAAGTTCTGGAGATCTAGTGCATAATGATTATAGTGAACAATACTATATTATAAACTTCAAAATTACTAAGAGACTAGATTTAATTATTCTCACCACAAAAATAATTATGTGACATGATAGAAATGTTAACTAATTCCATAGGAGTAATGGTGTTGCAATATGTAAATGCATCAAATCAATACATTGTACAGCTTTAAGTTACACAATATTATATGTCAATTATATCTCAAAAATAAGTAAATGCATAAAGAATAGTTTTTCATCAATGAAAATAAATAAAATATGATAAAGTTTCAGAGTAAAAAATATAGAATTGGTGCAAAACAAAAGCAAATAGATTTATGGAATGAAATAGTCGCCAGAGTCACATAAATTTGAAAAGTCTGTATATGTCAGCAATTGCATAGTACTATACTTGAGTGAAGGATAAAAAAGTTAGTGAATGCTTCTGGGCTAATGGGCAATGACTTTGAAAAACAAAGTTAGATTCCCACTCAGTCTGTAGTATAAGTCAATTGCAAGTAGAGTAAAAATACAAATGCAAAAAAGGAAAATATATACCTTTCAGAAAAAATGTAGCAGACTATCTTTTTGACCTGAGGGATTAGAAGTTTTCTTAAGTCAGGCATAAACTACATTAACCAGAAAGCAAGATTGGGTAAAATCTGACTACTTTTAATAAAATAAACCTTTATTTAAAGAGAACACTTAAATCAATAAAACAATTATATAGAATATAAAAAATGACTAAAACAAACAATAAAGCATAGCAAAAATAAATAAACAATCAGTTTTCAGGACAAACATGAAAGAAAGATGAGAGATCTAAACTTCAATGGTGAACTGAAAGAGGCAAATTAAAACTACTTTTACATACCTTATATCTATAATGGGTCAAAATTTTAAAGTCTGACAATCCTAAGTGTTAGTGAAAATATGATATAACAAGAATTCACACACAGCTATTAAATTCTGAGTTGTATACACTAGGCTGAGAAACTCTCACTAATTTTTGCTAAGTCACTTATAAGAGTGATCAGCACGTAAACAATAAATAAAACTTGAAACAAACAAAAAACCTACAAAAAGCCAAAAATAGCCTGACCAGGCTGCGGCACAGTGGGTAAAGCACTGGACTGGGACACAGAGGACCCAGGTTCGAAACCCTGTGGTTACCAGCTTGAGTGTAGGCTCATCTGGTTTGAGCACAGCTCACCAGCTTGAGCCCAAGATCACTGGTTTGAGCAAGGGGACACTCGGTCTGCTGCAGCGTCTCACCCCCCCTCCCACCGGCCCGGTCAAAGCACATATGAGAAAGCAATCAATGAACAACTAAGGTACCACAACAAAGAATTGATGTTTCTCATCTCTCTCCCTTCCTGTCTGTCTGTACCTATCTGTCTCTCTTTCTGTCTTTCTCTCTATCTCTGTCTGTCTCTGTCTCTGTCTCTGTCTCTCTCTCTCTCTCTCTCACACACACACACACACATACACAACACCAAAAATAATTTAAATGACCATTAAAAGACTGAACAAGTTATTTTATTCAATGATATACTATATAGCAATAAAATGACTTAGAAATGCACTATATAGTAAATGGTGCTGGGAAAATTGGACAGGTACATCATGCCTAAATAAATAAAACTAGGCCACCAGCTTATACGATACACAGGAATGAACTCAAAATGGATTAAAGACTTAAATGTAAGTCATGAAACCACAAAAATTCTAGAAGAAAACATGGGCAGTAAAATTTCATACATTTCTTAAGCAATATCTTTGCCTATATATCTCCTTGAGGAAGAGAAACAAAGGGAAAAATAAAAAAACAGAACTATATCAAACACTTTGCTCTACAAAGTGTTTGCACAGCAAAATAAAACAATAAAATGGAAAAGGAACCCACTGGATAGGAGAACATATTTGTCAATGATTTATCTGATAAGGGGTTAATTTCCAAATTATATAAAAATCTTCTACTACTCAACACCAAGAAGGCAAACAAATGGGCAAAGGACCAGAATAGACACTCCTGCAAAGAATACATACAGAAGGCCAAAGACATATGAAAAAATGCTCAGTGTCCGCAATGGTCAAAGAGATGCAGATTAAAACCACAATGGGATATCACCTCACCCCTGTCAGAATGGCGCTCATCAATAAATCAACATGTGCTGGTGAGGATGTTGAGAAAAAGGAATCCATTTTACACTGTTGGTGGGAATGCAGACTGGTATAGCCGCTGTGGAAAACAGTGTGGAGTTTTCTCAAAAAATTAAAAATGGAACTGCCTTTTGACCCAGTGATATTACTTTTGCGTATATATACTAAAACCTCCCCAAAACACTCATTCCAAAGAATATATGCACATCCATGTTCATTGTAGTATTCTTTACAATAGCCAAAATCTGGAAACAGCCCAAGTGCCCATCAGTAGATGGACAGATTTAAAAAAGCCGGGGTATATTTACATAGTAGAATACTACTCAGCAGTGAAAAAGATGGAAATCTTGGCCAGGCTAGTGGTGACATAATAGATCGAGTCAACCTAGGATGCTGAAATTCCAGGTTCGAAACCCTAAGGTTGTAGGCTTGAGTGCGGGCTCATCTGGCTTGAGGGAAGGCTCACCAGCTTGAACATGGGATCATAGACATGCTCCAAAGGTCACTGGCTTGCAGGCCAGGGTCGCTGGCTTGAGCTCAAGGATGTTGGCTTGAGCAAGGGGTTACTGGCTTGGCTGGAGCCCCCTGCCCCTCATTAAGGCACATATGAGAAGCAATCAATGAATAAAATGCTGCAACTATTAAATAAATAAATAAATAAATAAATAAATAAATAAATAAATAAAATACTGTGACTAGGGGAGTTGAGGCTTCTCATCTCTCTCCCTGTCTGTGTCTCGTCTCTGTCTCTGCCTCTCTCACAAAAAAACCTACAAAATAATAAAAGAAGGAAATCTTACCTTTTGCAACAGCACGGATGGAACTGAAGATTATGCTAAGTGAAATAAGCCAGTTATAGAAAGACAAGTGTCATAATGCCATATGATCTCAGTTACATGGGGAATCTAAATAAACTGAACAAAATAGAAACAAGGCATAGATACATGGAACAGATTGATGGCTGTCAGAGAACAGGAGTGTGGGGGGACTGGGAGAGAGAAGGTGAAGCAATTACACAGAAAACATATATACATGATACATGGAGAAAGTGTGAGAAAGGGGAGGTGGAGACGGAGAGAAGAGCAAAGGGCTGGGGGCGGGGACAGAAAGAGACATTGCTTGGGGTGACGGGCACATGCGGCAGTGTGCAGTTGTTTTATTGAGTTGTACACTTGAAACCTGTAGGGTTTTATGTCACCCCAATAAAGTCAATTTTTTAAAAAAGAAATGTGCTATAGTTGACATCATCAATGTCAATAATTCTTACAAATCTTATTTGAAAAACAAGCTGTAGTGTAATATTATAGAGTGAAACTATATGTATAAACACAATATTGTTTTTAGGGAAAACACTAGAATATATATGGACAAATTCTCAGAATATGAGAGTCAGTAAGGTTCTTGGATGAATGTAAAAACCAACTTCATTCCTCTGTACCAACAACAAAGAATTATAACACAATAAGATATCTTTTCTCACTAACTATAACAAAGGTACCACATATCTGCATTTACGCATGCATATGCAGTCACCATTTCAAATATGAATAGGTATTGTCAGCACCAAATACAGAACAGTGCTTTCCTTTGAAGGAAAGGGCAAGAAACACATTCAGGAAAGCAAAGACTTCAGCTACACTGCTAACATTTTATTTCTTAAAGGGAGAGGTGTTTGTTGTATTATTCATTATATAAGTTGTTGTATTTTTAACACTGTATAATACATTTTTAAAAAGAATCTGAAAAAACCTGATCCCAGGTCTATACCTAAGGCAGAAGACGAGGAAAACCAGTCTCTTAACTACAGGTCCCAGCTCCCATTCCGAGCCCCAGTCCCTCAGGAGGTTGGGGGAGGAGGTAAAGTGAAGAAATTAACATGCACTCTGGAAGAGGAAACAAAAATCAGAGTGGTATCGTTTTGGGTTGCTGTGGTGTCTTCTCATGAGTCATGCTTTTGTTCACAAGATCTTAACCTAGATTTTCCCTTAGAAAATCTTTTCCAGATGAAAGCAAACTTTTCTTTCCTTGAACTACCTTCTGGTTTCCTGTCATTCTTTCCATTCCATAATTTCTTATCTTGGATCCCATTTTTAGTGCACGTGCCTCTCCTCTACGTCTCTCCATCGTCAGGAAGTCAGCATTCCTTAAAGCCCAGTGTAGCTGATGCCCAATAAGCATCAGCTGAAAGAAGGGGACAGCATGGCCTACTCAGAGGAAGGAGCGCAGGCCCTGAGAGTCAGGCCGACTGAGACAGGAATCTTAGCTCTAACCTACCAGCTATGTTGTCTTAGGGGGTGACTTCACTACCATGAGACTCATTTCTTCGATTAAAGAATGGAGAGACAGTTACAGCTAAAATTTCAAGAGGTTGTGTTGTGAGGAACAGAAGTGCCAATTACAGTGCCTGTCCCAAAACAGGCAGCCAGTGAATATCAGTTCCTGCCCTCGCCCTTTTAGTCTTTCCATTTGAAAGATACTCTAAGTGGCATCTCTAGTAATGAGAGTTGTATCAGTGCCAACATTACTGCAAATGCAGGTTTAATGGTAATCTCTCTACTTAGTGAGCATAATTGCTTTTGAATAAGCATCCATTTTGGTTGGAGAATAATGAGGAATTATAGTTGATGATTTAAAGCACTGAGCATTTACCCTTAGAAGATAGAACCCTACCAAGGGCAGATACTAGGAACTGCTAAGATTCAGTCCATGAGTGTTCCCAAGATCCCTGGCACATAGCTCTTGTCTCTGACTCTTCAGTACAGAAGTGACACACTTTCCTGGATCTTAGGTCCAATCTTTTGCCTTGGCAGTGTCATTCATTCTCAAAATAAGCCTTAATTAACATGAAAAATCAACTCACCCCTCAACTTCCCCAACCCATAGAATAGCCTTGTTAAAAACTAAAGGTTTTTCTACGTTTCAGGGAAGCTGTGGAACTGTTCATCTTTTAAATCACACATTCCTGGTTGAAATAAACGTCTTTCTCACTAGAGGAATGTTACCTGACAAGGACATTACATATTAATCAAATAGCAGAAGTTTATCCCTTCCTTCCTGGGCAACTATCCAGTGATTATAGGAATATAGTCAGATCCCTCTTGAATATTTTTTCCTCCTCTAGGCAAAATACACATTTTTTAAAAAAATTGTTATTCAAAATACATTTGTCTCTTGTGAATGATAGGACATATTCAAAGGTGGTATGAGAAAATGAACAGTATTCTAGATGTAGTCAGAATAAAAACACATATAATAGAATTACCACCTCCTTTATTATTTATATTAAACTTCTGATAATGCAGTTTAAGTGTCTTAGAATCCTTTGGTGATGTAGTCACACTTCTGACTAAATACTAAGCTTCTCAGTAACTAAAACCTACAGTCCTTGTTCACATAGCCTGCTGCTGAGCTGTGCCGATTCCTCCTGTCCTCACATGATTCACCACCTGAACAGGCATTTAGTAAGGGTTCACCCTGTGCAAGGTACTGAGCTAGCTACAGGAGAGATAATCAAGATACAACTCCAACTTTCCATTCATTCTAAAGGCAAAGGCAATTAAACACAGTAGTATAGGTCCCATAATAAGTACATTAAGAGATTCCCAAAAGGGAAGACTGAACCCAAACTTGGAAAATCTGGGAAGGCTTCCCAGATGAAGTGATATCTAAGGATGAATGGGAATTTGCTGGGCCAGGTGGTAGAGAAACCAATGCAGAAAGACTCTGAGTTTCCTCACAGTCAGAACCTCCCAGGTTCCAGGGTAAGTATCCCAAAAGACACTCAATCTCAGAAGTCACATAGCATTATCTATTGATGGGAGGCACAAAGGCACACTCAGGTATAAGGGCAAGGACCATAGACCACTTCTTCATGGAATACTGGCAAACTTTTGGGACAGCTGGTATTTGAGAAATATAATCAGCCACACAGGCAATGCATTACTATTGATACATAGGGCATGAGAGGTTGGAAAAAGGCCAGAGATGGGACTTCATCTTCAGTTTGTTAGATTTTTGTTTTTGCTCCAATCCCCATTTCATCATTCATATCTGTCCCTGTTCCCTTTCCCTGTGTTTTCTGCCAAGGTAGAGGCAACCTGGAGGAGTCATTCTTTAACACGTTGGGAAATATGCCATTATGTACCAGTAATTGAATGCTTTAATCTGTTCAAAGTGAGCAATATGGAGCTAGGGATAGATATTGATAAGGAAGAATTGATAGGACTAGTGTATGTGATGTGATGTGAAATCAAAGAACTAAGGTTACAGTCCTGACTCTGGGATCTTGAACAAGCTCTGAAACCTTGTTAAAATTTCATTCATTCATCTATAAAATAGACTTAGTTGTTGAGCTGAATTATTATAAAAAAGAGAAAAATCAAGTATGAAAAATGTGATCTATTATTTGTGATTTGCACCTCAGATCAACCACAAGATTTGAAACTCTAAGAGGGCAGGGTTCTCACCTTTTTCATCCTGGGAACCCCAGTGCCTAGAACAATAGTCATCTCATAGAAAAGGCTAAAATACTTGTCAAAAAAATACCTGTAAAATGAAGGATTGGAATGTTCATTCAACTGTGCATAAGCCAAAAGACCCAGTGTTAATATGTACTGGGGTGCAAGTGTGGGTCAGAAGGCCCTTCTCCAGGGAATGATGACCGGATAGGTCACCAAGAAGTGCATTAAGGTTACAGACCATCAAATTGGGCTCTCAGAAAGCGTGTAATTCAACTTTATATAATCGCACTTAAAAAGAAATAGATGAGAGCCTGAAGTTCAGAGACATGAGCCGATGGCTTTGGGGTCACAGTAGATGAAAAGTGAGACTGGAGTTTGACATGCTGAGTAAGGTGGTACATATGTTCTGTTATGCACTCCAGTGTGGTTATAATTCTGGGTGGTGTTCTTCCATATCTCATTCTGGAGATGCAATAATTTAATGGTCCATAATCTAAAGTTAGAAATATAGTTTTTAAAGGAAATCTTCGCAAGATAGGATCACATTTATCATTATTCTATAAGAATCTTCTGATTTACATACACAGTGGTCTTTTTGAATATTTGTCTCCTTTGTGGAGGCTGCCTAGGGAGAATGCTGAGCAGAGCCTTAAGAAAGCCTTCATTTAAGAGAAAGATCTTACAGCAGCTATTAAAGAACAGTGTTAAAGACTATCAGTGCTTATTATTGGGAGCTTTATTCTCCATTACAAAGGGAATTTAAAAAATTGTGAGAAAAGGACTTATTAGAGGGGAAGTAGCTATTTGTCTGAACTTTCTTTTTTTAAGGGATGGAAGATGACAGGGGTTGAATACCTACAGCAACCTTATAAGGGAGGTATTCTATATGCCATTTGATAGCTATTAAACTAAATTCAGAGAATATTTCTACTCTCTGTATTCTGGGCTCTGGCAATAGAAGGGGCTCCCCAGAGCAGTGATTCTCAACCTCACTTGCACACTAGAATGACCCAAGGGACTTACAAATACTGGAACTCTTCCCCCATGGATATTGATCTTACTGTTTTAGGAAAAAACCTGTGCACTAAGATTTTTAAATGCTTTCCACGTTATTCTTAATGAGACCTATTGTTCTAGACCAGGGATTCACAAACCTTTTCTGTAAAGGGTCAGTGATTAGAAATTTTAGGCTTTGCATGCCATCCAGTCTGTCTCTTTGCCATTGTAGCACAGAAGCAGCCACAGAGAATATGCCAACAAATGAGTATGGCTATGTTCCAATAAAACTTTATTTACAGCCCTGGCCGGTTGGCTCAGTGGTAGAGCATCAGCCTGGCGTGTAGAAGTCCTGGGTTTGATTCCCGGCCAGGGCACATAGGAGAAGCGCCCATCTGCTTCTCCATCCCTCCCCCTCTCCTTCCTCTCTGTCTCTCTCTTCCCCTCCCGCAGCAAGGCTCCATTGGAGCAAAGATGGCCCGGGCACTGGGGATGGCTCCTTGGCCTCTGCTCCAGGTGCTAGAGTGGCTCTGGTCGCAACAGAGCAACGACCGGGAGGGGCAGAGCATGCCCTATGGTGGGCAGAGCATCGCCCCCTGGTGGGCGTGCTGGGTGGATCCCGGTCGGGCGCATGCAGGAGTCTGTCTGTCTCTCTCCGTTTCCAGCTTCAGAAAAATACAAAAAAAGAAAAACAAACAAACAAAAAACTTTATTTACAAAAGGCAGCCTACAGTTTGCTGACCCTTGTCTGGAATCTAAAGCCATCATTGTGATTTGAAAGGGTGTATATTTAAAGCCAGGTGATCTTGTTTGGTGGAAGAAGGGTTGGGTTTATTGGGAAGGTCAATCAAATGTGAAAGAATAATTCTTATAAAAGTCAATTTCTAAAAATATGCACAATGTGAAATTTTGTTGTTTTCAATGGGGAGTTCATTTTATATTTCAAGAAAGGTCAATTGTGGCTAATATTAAGATTTTTAAACACTGGTGCTACCTTCTGATCAAATGTTTTGTGTAGATATGCAAACACACTTTTTGAGCTGATATCTTGAGAGCATTTGACACCAAAGAGTCATGGTCCACATCGTATTACTGCTCATGTATTTGGAGTAAATACTGGGGCATGTGTGCTCATAATTTGTTACCTTATTTTTCAGACTGTTACCTTTGACAAAAAGTAATATTTTGGGAGCAGCCAGGAGTTTTGTCTTTCTTGCTGAAAAGAGGAATGCTTAGATTTAAAAGTATAATTTAGAGTTTTCCCAAATTAACTCTTATGTTGGCATATCTCTGGGCTTTCCAGAATCAGGCCATGGCCTCTGTTTTTTGTTCATTTTTTTTTCCTGTGGCAAAGTAGTCACATTGCCCAGTCTTTCACCATCCTGTTTAATTTTAGACCCCAAGGTCCTGCCAGGCCTGAATAGAGCAGGGAAAATATTAGGAGGGTTAGCGCCAATGGAGTGAGGGAAGGCTGGACTTTGTTGAGTTGCAGTGTGATGCTATGCAGGATGCTAGAGAAAGACAGACAGGTATGCATTCAGAGTCTCTCCACTTTCCATCACCCCAGGCCTCGATGGCTTGGTCTCTGTGTGGAGTTTCTGCCTCAACGTCCTGTTTGCTGCTACTGTGGCCTCTACCTCTGATTGCTTCCCCCCTGCATTACATTTTATTCCTGGGTTCTTGATGAAATTGGAATTGAAGTCTGGCTCTAAAATCCAGCCCAGTTGCCTAAGCCTGATAATAATAATAATAATAATAATAATAATGGCTAATAGTAATAAGGCCATCAGCTAATAATTTGAGAGCTTTCTAGGTGCAAATCTTGATCAAAGCATTTTATGTGTATTATTTGGGGGCATTAGTAGGATAGAGCCCTTTGGAGAGAAGACACTGTAGTCTCTCCTTAAAACACCTACAAATCCTGTTAATATATATGATAAGTGTTCCTTGTCTGGAAACTTGCTTTGATATGATTCCTGTGGTATTCTCCTGCTACTACCTATATATACTTTATTGTGGGAAAATCAATCAGATTAAATCCCCTTGACCTTTGGTGAAGGTGGGCATTCAATTCAATTTCAAAACTTTTCTTTGGCTACTGTCGAGTACAAAATGCCACTCCCTCAAGGCATCCAGAGGTAAGCCGGACCTGCAGATTATCCAGTCCAGGCCTGGCTTCTAGTTTCTCATGCTGTGTGGCATGATGCCCCTAACATGGGATGTCCCTGTGCCTATTATTCATGAGCACAGAGGGCACCAAGATGAGCATTCAGGATGAGTTTAGAGTCTAACGTGGCAGACAGATGTTTACACACAGCATCCTCATCAACAGCACCACCGCCATTCCCAGCGACAAGACCAATGTTGCTGCTTCCCCTCACTGCCATCGCCAGCCCCTCATCTACAGTGCCACCACCACGTCCACGTCACAGCCACTGCTGCCATCACCACTGCCACTGTACCTCTACTCTTTTCAGGGCAGTAGGGAGATATCTATATGACATGCAAATCCCACAGCAACCCTCAAGATAAATAATAGAGCTTCCAATTTACAATGAGGAAATTAGCGTTTAAAGGGAAAGGTGATTTGCCCAGGGCTACACAGCCAATTAATGTAGAGCTGGGATTTAAATGTTGGTCTGTTGGACTCCAATGCTCATGCTCTATGATAATAATTAACATCTAAGTCCTTACTCTGTACCAGACCCTCATCTAAGTACATGGATTAACTCATTTCACCCTAACAACAGCCATGAAAAGTCAGTACTGTTGTTCTCCCAGGTTGGAAGGCAAATGCGGGAAAGTGAGGCACAGAATGAGCAAGTCACTTGACAAAGGTCACAAGGCCGGTGTTTGATTGGTTTCCAGAACAGACCATTAGACTCCAGGGCCAGTGCTCCTAACCTGGCTGGGAACTGCCTTTCACAGACATGACCAGAGATCGCCAGTGACACCGTGTGACCTGTGCTAGGTGGGAAGGGCCTGATGAAGGAAGAGAGAGGGTGATTCAGAGAGGCCGGAGTACTGCACAGAGCACACTTGCCCGAGCTAAGTGTCCCAAATACACACATACATAGATGTTTATCAGAGGAGCCCCTGTGATGGCACTGCGGTTTTCTGAGTTGAAAAGAGACTACACTCCCTGAAAACGGTGTTTCTTTTTCCCAATGACTATCAATTTGCAAGCCTTAAATTACACTTTGTGTATTCTAAGCAAGAGAATATTCTAATATATCTGTGTGTGTGTGTGTGTGTGTATGTATGTGTGTATCTTTGTGATGCTTTTAAAACAGATAAAATACAGTTTTCATTTTATAAATGCAGTTGATTTTTATATTACCACTAAAAGTAGCATTGGGCCAGTCAGACATACTGTTTTAAATACCTTGAATTTTAAAAATTAGTGCTATGATTGAATTTCTACTTAAGAGTTAAACAAGATGTTTATAAAGTTAAAAGAAATCACTCTGTACTTATTACTAAAGTTAGTAAAGTGGATGTTATGTTCACAAAAACCATTCCCAAGATTCTGCAGCTGAAGATGTTGATTTAGCCTTGATTAGTAACTTGGTGGCTCACAGGATCACAGAACATGAGGAACCAAGGGGAGCACTGAGCTCCCTCAACAGGCAGCACAATGGAGCTTACAGGTAAGTACAGCGATTCTGGATCCAGGTTACATGACCTTGGCTAAACGATATGAGTCTGACGTCTGTCAAATAGAAATAATAGTGCTGTTTAACCACTGAACTCCTAGGGATGAAGTAAGTGAATGACTAGTGTTTTTTTGTTTGTTTGTTTGTTTGTTTTTAAGAGGTAGATATTAAGGCTCAGAGAAGCCAACCTAGTGAGCTGGTGGCAGGAAATTACCATGACTCAGATACCTTGACTCCTTGCTCATTGCCCTTGTACTAAGCAATCCCATCTGTTTATTTAGGAATGGTAGGGGACACAAGGCTGCATCCAAAGCACCAGGCCAGAGCCTACATTCTACCTCGTCCAAGGTGACTAAGGTGATGGGGTGGGATCACAGCGTTCCTCTTCAGGCCACTCAAGCCCTTCCAATGCCCAGCACTCTCCCAAGGGTATTTTACTACCTCTTGTCCCATGACACATCCACTATGTAAGAGGTGTTGCTGAATCTACAGTTATTATGGTTATTAACATTTTATGAGCTTGTTATTCACCTTTTAAGCTCCTTAACACGGAGTGATACATTGTAAAAGCACAGCACACACCTAATTGATTCTGCTATAAAAAGGTTGCTGAACTCCTTGGGTTTCTGTCTTTGCTTCTGAGTCTACAATGCATTAGCAGAGGCCATATAGATTTATGGACATAGTAGTTGTACAAGACAGCTCAAATTTTTCTTATAGGAGATTGCACAATTGTGTTAATTCCAATGGACTTTCCTCCTGCTGTCATAAATGATGACCTTTGTTTAACCTTTAGATTTCTTTTCTCTGCAGATGCATTATACAATGTCAAGTTCTAAGGCACCCAGCATTTTTACTTCCTGTAATGGAAACACACATTTGAACTCTGGCTCTTCAATTTTCACCTATGGAAGTTTTGCCAATGGCTTTTTTTCAGATCTTATGAACTGAGTCTCATTGTTTTCAAAACAGCTGCAGACCAAAAGTTGGAAGGCTTATGCCTTAGCTGTATGAGATACCCTTCAGCCTCTATCTGCTGATCTTTAAAATGGAAATGATAGCCTTTGTCCTGTGTGACTCCAGGGCTGCTATTAGTGGCCACATAAAGATTGGAACTAAGATTCCTTTACTCTCATCCCCATGTATTTGTTGAAATATTACTTGGAAATAGGTGTATGAAAGTACTTTAAGGATGGGAAAGGCTTGACCTGTGGTGGCGCAGTGGATAATGTGTTGACCCGGAATGCTGAGGTCGCCAGTTCAAAACCCTGGGATTGCCTGGTCAAGGCACATACGGGAGATGAAGCTTCCTGCTCCTCCCCCTCTTCTCCTTCTCTCTCTCTCTCTCTCTCTCTCTCTCTCCCCTCTAAAATGAATAAATAAATAAAAATAATTTTAAAAAAAGAATGGGAAAGAAGTATACAAGAAAGATTATGATTACTAACATTCACTGGGCAATTTACTGAATTTTCTTTTATATTACAAAATGATTGAAGTGCATCTGAAACTAAAATTATTTTGTTTTCAAGTTTTTAAACAATGGTGATGATTAGCCTTGTGAACTGCATATACATTTTAATATTCTTATAGGTCATAGGATGGGGCCTGGTGACCCGTGTTCTACAGAAGATGTGAAGATCAATACAATTTATACCTGGACTGAGAGAATAAACCTATTTTTTTTTTCTGAAGGAGACTACTGTTTTTTTTCCCTATAGTTTCTTGCTTTGTAAGAAGGTAAACATTGGATACCCAAATAGGAAGGAATAAAAAAAGCAAGAGTCCCCACTTCCCCATGACAATAATGTGATGAAAATATGTGACAATTTGTTTTTTCAAATACTTAAATCATTTAGGCCCTGGCCAGTTGGCTCAGTGGTACAGCATCGGCCTGGCGTGTGGATGTCCCAAGTTAGACTTCTGGTCAGGGCACACAGGAGAAGTGCCCATCTGATTATCCATCCTTCCCCCTTCTCTCATTCTCTCCTTTCCTCCTGTAGCCATGGCTTGATTGGTTCAAGTGAGATGGCCTGGGGCACTGATGATGGGTCAATAGCATACACCTCAAGTGCTAAAACAATGGCTCTGGTTGCAATGGAGCAACAGCCTCAGATGAGCAGAGCATTGCCCCCTAGGGGACTTGCTGGGTGGATCCTAGAGGAGCACATGTGGGAGTTAATTTCTCTGCCTCCCCTCCTCTCACTAAAATGAAAAAAAAAATACTTGAATCATTTAAGAAGCACATATAACAATTATGATGCTAGCATGATTTTCTTTCCTTTTCTTCTCCCACAAATATTTACCAATTGCCCCATTTTCTGTCAAGCCCTATGTTGAGCACAAGTTTCCTGACTCAAGAGTTCTTTTAGTTTAGTTGAGGACACAGGCATATAAACCTCTAATTATAATACGGTGTGATAAGTTTATGCTATAAAAGGCAAGGACAAGGACTGAAGCAGAGAAGACATAGTCAGTGATGCCTGGATAGAGGAGGGGATGCTTAAATTGTCTTGAGAGGCATGTAGGACCTTACCAGATGGAGAAAAGATGGAAAATGTGTTTGTTACAGAGGGAGGTGGGTGTCCAGAAGCAGCATATTGCATACAAAGCATGATACAGTGTATAAATGGCATGTTGTTTGATGATCTTGGAATTACAGGGTTAGTCTAGGACAGAGGAGAGAAATACTACAGGACTAAGCAGAGGTCTTTTAAGGTCATGTGATATTGAACATTCCCACATAAGATAGAAATCCAATGTTCCATCTGAGGTGGGCAAGTGGAATCCATAGATGGGAGAATTATGATAACTGTAGGATCTTAGTACTCCAAGCACTTAGTTTCTCATAAAATGGTGATGCTACTATGTCCCACCTATGGTGCTTTTGAAGCTTTAGTCTTTGAGAAGTAAACATGGAAAAGGCACTGTCAAAAGCCCCCCAACACACACACACACAAAATGCTCTCAATGGCATCACTTCTCATCTCAGTCTTTGCTCCTGAAATTATCAGCCTTCTCCGGAGTGTTTCTTGGTAATGTCTATCAACTCACCAAAAAACAAATAAACAAAAAAACCCAAATACAAAAAACTTTTTCAATTTAGAAAAAAATGACTCTGTTCACCATATTTGGTTGCACCTACGGCCTGACATTTTCCTTTACTTACGTAAGAGACTGTCTTGAAAAAGATGCCTACAGCTTCTGTCTACTCTTTTGTCACCTCACATTTTCCATTCCAATCAAGTTTTCACCTCCACCATCTCCAGAGACTGTTCTGTCAAGCTTATCGGTCTTCTCCAGTGGTAACTTCACAGTTCTTCTGTCCCTTTTCCTCTCAACCATGATTGACATGGCTGACTTCTCTCTGTAGAGGGAAATATTTCCTTCCCTTGACTTCACTAAATTCACAATGTGCTGACATCCCTCCTGTCTCTCTACAGCCCCTGCTCAATCTCTTTTGCTGTCTCTAATCAGTAGACTACCCTAGCCCTGTGTTTTGGCCTTTTCTCTACATCTATTCTCTGATTCAGTCTGATGACTTTCAATATGGGCTAACACACCCATGTCACTGTCCCCAGTCCTCTACCAGGCCTCAGTTAACACTTAAGGTAAGACAAACTTTTTACCATGCCTGTGATAAAAGTAGAGTTCCTACTTTACCATCCTTCCTGTGTTTTTCACCTCATCACATGCTCATTCCACCCACGTCACGTTGTATTTTTTTTTTAATTCCTTAAACACACATGCTTGTTCCCTCCTGCTATAGGGACTTTGTGTTAGATATCCCTTAATGTGGAGGCTGTTCTTCCAATATTGACATGGCTGCCTTTTTCCAGCCATTCTCACTTCAAGCCTTTCGTAAGTACCTTATCTGAAGTAGTCCCACTATGCTCATTTTCACATGATTTTTCTAATTCTTCACATGGCCTTATCACTACACTACCTGATCACTTTTTCTCTTTTATCTTGATTTGTTGACTGATTGTCTTTTTTTTCACTAATGTTAACCCCATGAGAGCAGGAAATTATCTTGGTAATTGCTTTACGCCAGATTCAAGGACATTGCTTGACAATGATAAATGCTCAGCAAATATTTGTGAAAGGAATGAATGAACAATTAAATGTTAATTTCTCTTCCCACACAACATGTAAGCAAATTCTGTTTGAATAAATAAGAATCTCCTCCCAGTAGACAGTGTTTTCAAATGTCCATCACATGCACTATATTTAAATTGCTCTTTACTTGGGTCAGTGGGTTTACTTTGTCCTGATTTTGTCCCACCAGCAAATCATCTTAATTTGCTTAAAATCTTTGACCTGTTTTTTCATCAGAAGGAAACAGAAGCAGTAAATAGCAGCTGTCATTAACTGTGGCTGCCCTTGGAAGTGTTGGGTACCGCTTTCTAAACTTTGAGTGTCTGGAGTGTTCTTCCTGGAGTAGAGACTAGAATACTTTCTGAAGAGGTTATCCTGGAATATTTTGGCAAAAAAGCAAACTTTGCATATGCTTACATGTGAGACATGGGGTAGGCATACCACTAGTGTAAAGTGGAAGACTAAGGGAAGTTAAGGAGCAAGAGCTGCAAAAGGAAAGAGAGTGTGTGACATCGTTGGTTTTGTATCCCAGCTTGGCTCTTCCTAAGCTTAGAACCTTGAACTAGTTACCTTTACTTTGAGTTCCAATTTCGTTATCCATGAAATAAGGACAATAATATTTACTCCATAGGGCTGTTGTTTACACTAAGCTGAAATCAATATTTCATTTTTTTGTACTCAGTATGTTTTTCAGCACAATGTAGATGTTCACAGTTATTAATAACAACAGGGGCAACTGTAACATTAACTGCTGGTACTGAGGGCTGATTCATTCAAATACTGATTTTGTGTTCTACCAAACTTTCACATAGAATTTTTATTCAAAGCATATTAAAAAATAAAGAGTAGAAAACCAAATGATGATTTAAATATCTAGCTTAAATTGGCCTGAGTAATTTTGATTTGACTCTCATTATATCACTCTAACATTGCAGGAGGCCACAGAATGAAGCATAAGACCTCCCTTGCAGGGGACGTTTCAGCAGTGGCCAGTAGGCAAGGGTGTTACATGAATGAGTCTGTGTGCTAGAGTATTATCTTTTTAATTTCAGATCAGTTAACATTTTTTGAGCAGATACATTGTACCCTCATTCTACTGACCACCTGCGTGGATATGTAAGAGACTCTATGAGGCAGGCGTGATGATCACAGTGACAAACGGGGAAAACGATATTCAGAGGGCTTAGCAACTGGCTACGGGTATACACCCAGCAGTCAAATGAAAACCTGTCTAACCTCAAGTTTGGTCCTTGCTGTCTCTGCTTCTATGTCTTTGACTCAGCTGTGTTCATTTTATGCTTAGCCCATAAATGAAGTCCTGCTGCTGTTGTTACTAGAGCTGCCATGACCAGCTTTTTAGTCGTCACCAGTAACTTAAAGGTGGAAGTAGGGTTGGCTACTGGCCACTAGATGGTTTTTACAGACCGTGTTACAGTCTCATGTGACCTTTCCCTCTGCACAAAATTACTCTCCTTTCCATTCATATATTTCATATATGTAACTAGGAGACATGCTTTCTGTCCAAGGACAAACATGAGTTGGTAAAATTGTCAATAGGTCCCATATACTTTCTCAGATAAAAGCCCCCAGGACGAAGAACCCAGTGCAGCTCTCTCTCCAGAACAGACCCGCCCTGTTTCCCAATCCTCCCCCCTGGTGCGTTTGCCTTGCCCCTCTTTCTCCCAAGCTCCCAGGGCCCTTCTTTGTCCTCTGCTCATTAGCTGACCTCCCTTACTCAGAGGCCTTTATTTCCAGCCCTTCAGTTGCCAGGCTACAAGGTTCCAAACCTTACCATTTTACTCAATTTTAAAAACACAAAGCCTTCTGCTGGCTTGGTCAAGTAAAATATAAATTTAGAGGGTTCAGCTAGGAACCCCATGATCCATCTGGAGGATGACAGGACTGTTGTGCTCACTGTTGCAGAACTGGCTGGCAGCTGGGAGGTGCCGCGTCACCCTTTTCCAGGACAAAAGGGTTCACACCTGCCTTCTCACCTTTTAGGTCAGTTTCTTAAGATGCTGTGGAGAATGTATCAGCATTACACGAGAAGAATTACATCTTCAGTTATCATCCCCTTCTCTTTAACAACATTTATTACATAACTGACGGGTGGAAGAAAAGGGCTTTGGGAGCCAACGGAGACACGACGTGGAAGGGGAGAAAGGCAGCTGTGGGAAAAGAATGACAGAAGAGGAATGTGAGAGGAGACAAGATGAAGTAGGAAAAGAAGGGAAGAAGGTACTCACTGAACAACTTCATCATACCAGGCACCAATGTGGACGTGTTGCCCAACTCAAAATAATTCAGTGAGATGTTATTATTTATATTTTAAATACAAGAAACTGAGGTGTGGGCAGCAAGCTTGATATACTCAAGTCACATTACTGGTTTGGGACAGGGTTTGGTCAGGTTTTTACTTTCTCTCTTCTAACTCAATGAATCATCATCCTAAGACTCTCAAGAAATAAATCAGATTCTGCCCTATTCAGAGAGAAGGGATCAGAGGCTTTTGGTAGTTGAAAGCATTTTTTTCTTTTAAATACTGTCTTAAATTTAAACATGCTTCTTTATTGTATGACTTCTCAGAAATTTTACTCTACTAATAGTGACTCTGTAAGAAAAAAATATATTTTATCTAGCATCATATTGCTTCAGAAACTCTTTGCTCATGGACTCGTTTTCTATATGAATCATTTTGTAGGACTTCTGAAATACCAAGAGAACAAGAGTTTGTTCAGCTAGGACTAGACTAATTCAAAATCCAAATTCACTATCTACTATTTGACCTTAATTTTTTGTTTTGTATTATTTAACCTTAGGGAAAAATTCAAAAATCTGTGAACTTCCATTTTCTCTTCTGTTTCATAGGGAAATTAATTTCTGTTGTTTTGAATTTGTAGGTTATCACAGGCAAAACATTAAGAACCTCCCTATTATTGAGAAAGAAAGACTCCTTCTACTTCAAGTTCTACCCACTGAATTAAATTCTCAAGGGGGTAGTGGATGGGGAGGCAGCGGAACCAAAACTGATCAAGTAAGCAAGCATGACCCTGGTTGCCCAGCCCCCCCCCCCCCCCCCCGGTGATGAATTGCTAAGGTCTTATTTGTATAAACTCGGGGCCCATCCTACTTGGCACCCAGATGAGCTGCCCTGATTGTGCTGTGTCTCCACATTTATGCACAAGCGTAAGCTTTATCAGCTTTGTAGGACTTTTCATTGCGGTTAAGAACATAGACCAACCATGTAGGTCTGAATCCTGCACAGCCATTGACTAGCTTTATGATCTTAGACAAGTAGTTTAGCTTCTTTGTACCATAAGTTTCTCATTGGATAAGATGAAAATTAAGTAAGTTAGTATGTACAAAGTGCTTTTTTCTCTTTCATACCCCTGTATTTCGCTTTTGGTTTTCTTTTCCTTTTTCAAAGATAAAACGAGTTCACAACTGTAATTGAAGCTGGAGGCTCTAAGGCCTGTCCTACATTGTAGTTGGGGATTCTCTACTGTAACATGCTCCTGAAGAAGGTTGTATTGTTTGCAAGAGAGTTGTCTGTGATGTCACTTTCTTAGCAGTTGCTATCCAGGTGGGAAAAGAAAGAAATCCTCCTTTGTCAGTCTGGGAAATTACCTTTCTTTTATCCTGTGGCCCCTAATGATCCTTCTGCCTGTTCCACTCAGCTTAACCTATAACTCAGTTACATCTCTCAAGTCTGAAACTTGTCCTCCCCTGTCCACTCCCAGGCTGAATCAGGTGACTCCTGTGCTTCCACTATTGTTCTTCTTTCCCAACAGAAAAAAGACCTTTCTTGCTTCCCTGGAAAGCACTTTGAGGGGGGAAACAAGGTCTGTCTTGCTCACCACTCTGCCCTTAGCACAAAGCACAGGTTCAGCAAATGGTATAAGTTAAAAAATAACTACCAGTGATCAAACAAATAATCTAAGTAACCTGACCAGGTTAATTACTGGCAAGTAATCTGAATTTCGAGCTCATGTGCTTTTCACTAAGCCTCATTGGTTCTTGACAAAATTGTTAGGTCAGATAGGTATGTTTGCCTTTCACCAATCAATTAACCTATAACAAAGTCTCACTTCTTTATTGAATTCTATGATTACTCTTGGAAAGAGTTTAAGCTCTACTTTTTCTTAGGAACAAAGTTAAGGAAACCTTTCAGTTCAGTTCATTTGAAAAAAATTGATATCCTTACTATGACCTAGCATTGTATTTATGCTTATTCCTGAGGGGCCGGCAAGCAAATGGAAGAGTGTGATGTGCTAATAGATATTTTTCAGCATTATAATGCTATAGTAGAGGAGAAAGTGATATCTATGCCACTCACTCACACACACAAACACACACGCGCTAATAAAAAGGATTAAAAACACTATACAACTTTAATTAGATCATTATTGACATGATGGAACCGAAGTATAAAACAGATGAACAATTTTGAATATACATATGACCTTCCCTCTTGGGACTATTAACCCTCATTTAGAATCTAGACATAATGAAGTCACGTAATCATACATATTTCAGATACTTGTGAAATAAAGTAAAAAAGTAACAAATTAGGGGGGAGACAAATATTTTATATGGGCACAATTGTCAATCTTTGTATCAAAAGTTTCCCAAGAAACTATGCTAAATTTTAAGACAGAAGATAAAGTGTTTATTTGTGGCACCCAGTTTTAAATATAAGACTCATGCAGTTTGATCACATGTTTCCGTGGTTTATTCAACTCAAGTATCTGCTGTGTAAGGATCCTTCAGCAGCTGAAGTTCTAACAGACTGGGGTGGGCAGGGGTTGGCTCAAATGTTGTGTTCCCTCACTTTCTGCAAACCCCAAGGACTCAGCCTTATTAAAAATTTTAAACTACTTCTACCTTGTTTAAGAGATAGTGCAGTGAGTGCCTTGAAAAGATTGTAGGTTCCTGAATCAGCCATATCTGGGTTTAAATCTCAATTCTGACAGTTCCTAACACATCTTGGCATTACACACATCTTTGATACTTGGTTTCCTTCTTCTTCATGGGAGGCTCCATAAAAATGAGAGGATATGTGTTAGTTTCTTGATCATAACTGTTAAAAATGTTAACTACCTTCTAGGTTAGTGGTTGCCAGAAACAACAGTCCACATGTGCTGACCAATCACTTAGTAAAAACTGAACAGACATAGCTGCATAGAGGTGAGAGCTCTGGAAGGAGGACATGTGAACCTTCTAGAAGAGCTGTTGTCCATATCTAGTTATTATTTTTAAATCACAATTTATTATTGAAAATAAAGCAAAAAGACAACTTGATGTCCTTTCAAAGTCACACAGGGGCATTGTTTTATAGGCCCACCCCAGGATTATTTAATTCTCTGTGGGATTAACCCTTTGTTTTGATATTTATAATGGATTCGAACCCAGACTCTGTGAAATTACTTGTTAATTTGTAAGATTACAGTTTTGTTGTCCTTTAGGACATTCAGCAGTTTTATATTTGAATCTAGCCAGCTTATTCTAAGATTTATTTCTGTGATGTCTATAAATAGTTCTGCAAATGCTCTTTGAAGCAACTTTATTATATGCTAGTTTCCTTATTAATGAGTTAATGTGGCATCTGTTCACTTATATTTGGATTATTTGAATGAGTCTTTTTTTTTTTAATTTTAACACACACTTTCAAATGTTTTCATGGTTCTTATTTCTGGTTTTTGGCTTCTAAATCCATTACTTTACTCTCCTCTGTCATATTTCTACCTCTTTAAAGCTGTTCAGATGGGATGCTTGATTTTTTGTTTGTTTTAAGAAATTATGTCTTTAATATATAAGCCTAAGCCTAAATTATCTGTGCTTGGCAAAAATAAATGAGATACATTGGCCATTTATATACAGATCAAGCTGTAAGCAGATAATCTACATATCCAGAGGTCTCCAGGGTAAGAGACACCAGTTACTATAGGCTGCTCATTCCATAGAAACAGTTGACTCAGGACACTTACAAATTTCTTATAGTTTTTTGTGAGTGTAAGAGCAATGTCATTTCCACTGATAGTTGCAGGATTCTCTTGGACAGAAATGAATATTAGCGTTCTTCATTTATTTATTTTAAATTCGACTTTCTAGGAATTTAGTTCAAAATAAAAAAGTTAAATGCGAAAACTAATTCAGTCTCTTTCTATCAGTTTGATGGACATAGATTTTAGAATCATATAAATCAAACTAAACTGGTTCTGAATCATTAATAGTATAACAAGGTAAACAAAACAGAATAACTTTTCTTAGCTTTAGCGTTTGCTCTTGAAGATATGGATATCATTATCCTCATTTTGTTGTGAAAATTAATTGAGATGATGTTTATAAGATCACATAGCTGGGTGTCTGCATTTAGTAGATATTCTGTTATCATTCTACCTTTTCTGCCTTTCTCCCCAAATCTTTTTGAATAGAACCTCATCTACTTCCTGTAATAATACTGAGGATTATTGAGTGTGCATTTTCTGCCAGGCATTAAATTTATACATAATAAGTTTATATTTTAAAATGCAAATATGGTATCATTTATAAAAATGATGAAAAAACACATTTTTAATTAAAAATGGATATGGATGGTTTATATATAATGCCTGAATGGGTTGAATAAACAAATTCATAAATTGTTTGGCTGCATCTGTACAGAAAAGTCAGACATTTTCACATTGGTTTTCTCTATCCTATCCAGAAGTTAGCATTCCATTTTCAGCATAAATATTTCCACATGCATATAAATTATTCCACAGCCTCATTTTCTCTCATGCTTTCAGATCTTTAAATAGTCAAAATGGAATAATTTATAATTGTATACTATAATCCAAAGACTTTTCAACTCAGACTTTCTAATATATCCTGGGCTATTGTGACTTCTGAGTGACATAATAAGAGTATATTTGAGGTCTGGCTCCATCATCAACTCCCCAAGTGACTTGGACAAGCTATGCAAGCTCTGGGACTAATGACATGCCCCTGTGAAACAAGAATGGTGAAATCCAGGACCCAAGGCTGCTATGAAGAGTGTATGAGAATGCAGGCAAAGTATTAGCACATGAAAATGATTCAAAAATCTTAAATTTTAAAATATATACATATTACTAATATTACTTGTGTAATACTGCCCTTCTTCTTGATGGTTGTTTCGTGAACTGTGGCTCATTTCACTTTTGCTGGCGAGTACAGTGCAAGCATGGAGAGCTATGGGGGTACTGGACTCTGGGTGCTTTTTCTGAATTCAATGGGGAAGTTTCCATGTCCCACTTTCCTCTAGAAAATATAACATACTTTTAGAGTTTTTGATAGTGAATGCATTAATATTAAAAGAGTGTAATTTAAACAAAATTTATGCAAGCACTACTAATTGTTTAAAGTTGATATATTTTTTTATAAAGAATAAAATCCCTCTGTCCTTTTTTTATTTTATTAGTTTTTAGAGTGGAGAGAGAGAGGGAGAGAGAGACAGAGAGAGAGGAGAGAAAGACAGAGAGAGAGAAGGGGGGAGGAGCTGGAAGCATCAATTCCCATATGTGACTTGACCAGGCAAGCCCAGGGTTTCGAACCGGTGACCTCAGCATTTCCAGGTCGATGCTTTATCCACTGCGCCACCACAGGTCAGGCTAAAGTTGATATTTTTGCTAGAGCAAATGCTATGGGCTGAATATAAATTCTAAGGTATACTCAGGTATCCTTAACTAGTTTTACTTGTATATTAAGTTAAATTGAATAGATTTTACAGCAACTATGTTCTGTTTCTTCTTACCGCTGTGAGCTAAGCTTCAGAGAGAGACTCTCACCTCTCAGTTACCTATAATTTTAGTGGCAAAGATGGCCAGCTATTTATTAGCTTCACCTGTCAGTATCTGCTTAGGAAACTATGTGAGACTGTATATTTTTTCTCTCAGAAGATGGTTGAAATAATTATTGGATTTCAACCCTAAACACAGGAACTTTTAATCCCTAGAACACCCCACTATTTAAACAGATGTAGAGTCCTTTACATCATAACTGTTAAATCAAAGTAATCCTCCTGCTAACCTGAACACTTACTCTAAGTTAGTCCTCAAATGTACATATTTTTCTGAAGACACAAGTTTCATCTGATTTGGATGAATGACTTCAGAAAACTTAAAAATTTTATTGGCCTGGAGATTCTGTATTCAGAATGACTGAGTAGGCTCTTACCAGATGTGATTGTGCATAAGAGCATTATTTATAGTAATAAAACATAGAATCAATCCAAATGTCAACTGGTGATTGGACAAACTGTGCCATATTCAAGCAATAATATAGCATTTGGCAATATTAAAAACAGACATGTTTCAACGTGAATAAATCTAAAAAACTTTATGCTAAGTGGAAAAAGTCTGATAAAACAGGCAACATATTGTATTTACTATATGAAATGGCCAGAAGAGGCAAGAGAGAGAAAATGAAGATAAGAAGCTGCCTGGGCCTGGGGCCGGGAACAGGGATTGGCTGCAGTGAACGGGAGAGATCTCTTTGGGGTAAGTGATATGTTCAACCACTGGGACATGGTGATGGTTTCATAAATGTATAAATTTACTACCAATCTCTGAATTGTGACTTTAAAACATGAACTGAATGGTAGGCAAATAGCTTAAAAGATAAAAAATTTAAAAATGGGAATGATAAAACTTGAAAAAGTACCTGAAATTTAAAAAAAGTAACTGGACAGGTTTAACTTAAAAATGAATATAAAAGAGGAAAGACTTAGTTAACATAATCAATGGAAACTTATTTGAAGAGAAAAATTTTGAAAAATAAGAGCAATTTGGGCACTTATGGGACAATAACAAAAGGTTGATCATAATGTAATTGGATTCCAGAGGGAAAAGATTGAGGGAATGAGGCAGAAAACATTTGAACAAGTATTAACTGAAAATTTTCCAAAGTTGGTGAAAGACAAATTTTTAAATTAAAAAGCTCAGGTGGGTGGGGGGTTCAGGGGATAGAGTGTTATCCTGGCATTACACATTAAAAAAGAGTACTGTATAGTATACCCCTTAGAAAGTGGAAGGGAGGAAATAATATATAAGACATATGCCTGAGCTGTGGTGACACAGTGGATATAGGATAGACCTAGAATGCTGAGGTTGTCAGTTTGAAACGCCGGGCTTGCCTGGTCAAGGTATATAGGAAAAGCAATGAGTTGATGCTTTTTGCTCCTCACCTTCCCCCACCT
Organism: Saccopteryx bilineata; assembly: GCF_036850765.1. Taxonomy (NCBI): domain Eukaryota; kingdom Metazoa; phylum Chordata; class Mammalia; order Chiroptera; family Emballonuridae; genus Saccopteryx; species Saccopteryx bilineata. The sequence goes on along the minus strand of NC_089490.1, from coordinate 340,825,386 downwards.
GCCTGCCTCTCTCTGTCTCTCTCTCTCTCTCTCTCTCTCCTCTTTAAAATCAAGAAATAAAATCTTTAAAAAAATAAATATGACATATAAAAACAAACAGAAAAACAATAGAAATAAAAAATTGGTTATTTGCGAGTTTCTACAGAAGTGATAAACTTCTAGTTATATTGATCAAGTAAATAAGACACATATACATTACCAATGTTGAGACTGACACTTAAAAGATAAGAATTTTATGAATAACATTAAACTTGAAAATTATACAGCTTATATAAAATGGAAATATTTCTTGAAAAATAAATCTCAACTAAACTGACTCAAAATAAAACAAAAATCCAAATAGCTCTGAATCTATTAAACAAATTAAATGTATATAAAAACCTGTCTACAAAATTAATCCCATGCTCTAACTATAAAATATATTAAACATTTAAGGATAAAATAATACAATTCTTTCAGAAAATAGAAGAAAATTATTTTATGAGATCAGTATACCCTAACACTATAACTAGACAAAAACATCACAAGAATATCTCATAAAAATAGGTGCAAAAATAGTTAGAAAATTATTAGCAAGTGAAATTTAACAATATCTAAAATTGATAATACATCATGATCAAAAAGGCTTTATTCGGCCCTGGCCGGTTGGCTCAGCGGTAGAGCGTTAGCCTGGTGTGTGGGGGACCCGCGTTCGATTCCCGGCCAGGGCACACAGGAGAAGCGCCCATTTGCTTCTCCACCCCCCCCCCCCCCCTTCCTCTCTGTCTCTCTCTTCCCCTCCCGCAGCCAAGGCTCCATTGGAGCAAAGATGGCCTGGGCGCTGGGGATGGCTCTTTGGCCTCTGCCCCAGGCGCTAGATTGGCTCTGGTTGCGGAAGAGCGACGCCCCAGAGGGGCAGAGCATCGCCCCCTGGTAGGCAGAGCATTGCTCCTGGTGGGCGTGCCGGGTGGATCCCGGTCGGGCGCATGCGGGAGTCTGACTGTCTCTCCCTGTTTTCAGCTTCAGAAAAAAAAAAAAAAAAAAAAGGCTTTATTCCAGTAAGGTAAGGCTTATTTAACACATATAAATCAATCAGTGTAGTTTACTATGTCAAAAGAACAAAAAAGCTATGCTATCATTATAATAAATTCAGAAAAACCACTTAACAAAATTCAACACCAATTTTGTTAGACTCTCTCAAATAGAAAGTAGAATGTCCTTATTCTGATATAAAGCATTTAGAAAATCTATAGCTAAATCTTACTTCATTGTTAATATTGAACACTTCTACTGGGATCAGTAACATGAAAAAGCTGCCACTTCTTCTACTTCTTTTTTATTATTTTTATGATATCATCTTTATCATCACTGGAGGTTGTAGGCAATGCAATAAGGTAAGTAAAATAAAAAACCAAAAGATAGAAAGGAAGAAAAAAAATATTGACTTATAAATAACCTGGTTGTTCATGTGGAACATCCTAAAAAATTTACAAAACAACTACTAAAACCAATGAGTGAACTTAGCAAGTTGCAGGATGCAAGATCAACATATAAAAATCAATTCTAGTTTTTTGATGTTATTCTAACATCAAAAAATTAGAAAATTGAAACAAATCTATTTATAACAGCATCAAAACTACTTCGGAATAAATTTAACAAAAGAATTTGCAAGATTCCTGTACTGTAAATTATGAAATACTGTAGAAAGAAATGAAAGATATAAATAGAGATATATACATAGAGTCCACCCAAATTCCAATGGGTGGGGATACTTCCCACACCAACCAGCAATTCTCCTAAACCATTTTCGTATCCTACAATTCAACTGAATTCTGACACTCTCTACCTAGAGATAGCATCAGATTCCATAGGTTAAGGACTTAGTCCCACAAAACTACCCATTGTCCCACTTCAGAATCTACTTGCAACTCTAGGTTGTTACCTGTGCTTCTGATCAACGGACTATAGATAGGGCTTCCATAGACTTACTCCTTGGGTTCAGTTAATTTGCTAGAGAGGTTCACAGAATTCAGAGAAACATTTTACTTACTAGAATAACAGTTTATTATAAAAGGCTATAACTTAAGAATAACCAGATGGCATAGAATTTTAGGGCAAGGCATGGGGAAAGAGCATAGATTTTCCATGCCCTCTCTAGAAGATCCACTCTCCCCTAATCTTCACATGTCCACCGTATCCTTTTGGATTTTTATGGAGTCTTCATTACATGGTTGATTAAATCATTGGCCATTGACTATTGACTATAGTCTCAATTCTTTCCCCTTCCCTAAAGGTGGAGTGGTAAGACTGAAATGTCCAAACCTCTAATTACAAGGTTGGATTTCTTGACAACTAGCTCCTACCCTTAGCTGGTTTTCCAAAGTAATCTCATTAACATAACAAGAAACATCTTTGTAGCTCTCATCACTTAAGAGATTCCAAGGATTTTAGGATCTCCGTGCCAAAACAAATGCCAAATGTATATTTCATATTGTAAGTCACAATACCACAATACAATATTCATGAATTAAAAGGCAGGACTTTGTTAAGCTCTGAATTCTCTCAAAATTAAATGCAGCTTTTAAAAAGTTTGTTAAAATTAAAGACACCTGGAATATCCAAATCAATCTTGGAAAAGATGAAAAAAGTTGGAAGACTTAAACTACCCAACTTGAAGCCTTACTATAAGGTGACAGTAATCTAGATACTGTCAGGCATTTGTATAGGGTTAGATCTAATACCCAGAATAGAAAATCCAGAAATAGAGCTATGCTTATATGATAACGAATTTTTGAGAAACCAAACCAAAACAACACCACCGAAGTAATGTACTGGGAAAGAAGAATCTTTTTAACTAACAGCGCTGGAATCATAGGGTTTGATGTGAGAGGTGACATTAGACACTACCTGACACCACACACAGAAATTAATTCAAGAAGAGTCAGACTAAATGTAGAAGATAAAATCATATAGCTGTTGGTGGGAAACAGAATATTTTCATGAAATAACCATAACAGAAAAAAATGATAAATTAAATTTCACTAAAATTAAAAACATTTGTTTATCAAAAAAATATAAAGAAAATGAATAGTATGCTGCAAAACGATTTGCAGAACATACATTTAACAAAGAATAGCAATCAAGATATATAAAAGCTCCTACTCTTAGGCATTTACCCATGACAAATAAAAATCCATGCTCCTAAAAGACTTGTACAAGAATTTTTATAGCTGTTTTATTCCTTACAGCTTAATATCAGCAATAGCTCTGGCAATCTTCAATGGAAGAATGGATAAACACACTCTGATATATTCATTTAATTGACTGTTACTCAAAAATAAAATTAATACATTCACCAACATAAATGAATCTCACATTTTACTGAGTGAATGAAGCCTTGTATAAAAAAAGAGAACAAACAGTACTATATGATCCCATTTATATAAAATTCTACGACAAAAGAAACTAATACATTGTCAAATTTTAGAATACTGTTTTTCTCTGGGAGAGTGGGTTAATGGTGACGTTTCATGTCATGATGAGTGTTTGAGTTACTCAGGCATATGTACTTGTCAATACTCAGTGAATGGAAACTTAATTATACATTTCATTGCTTGCAGATTTTATATTAAAAACTAAACAAATATTGAACTCTAGTGGTATGTATCCTCATTATTTAAGGAGATATTTGCTCATGTTTTAAACTATGAAGTGCATTAAAAGTCAGATGAAATAGAGAATAGAGGAATACATAGATACATAAATATTAATAAAGCAAGTAAATAAAATATTAATGGTAGAATATAGGTGGTGTATATGGGTATTCACTGCACCCTTTTTCAACAATGATCTGTATTTGAAAGTTTTCAGTTAAACATTTCAGGGAAAAAAAAATTATTGGCTTTTTGAATCTTACCAGTTTAGAGCTCCAAACTAGACAATTTGTTCAGGCTCATAAATATTAAAAAAATGAGTAAAGTGAACAGTGAAGGCAACGCCCACTGGTTTACTACCTTTCCCAGCAGATTTGGCGAGGTATCCTGCTTCCTCATCATCTTCCCTTCATCTGTACTCTGAAGCACTTGCCAGGACTCCCCTTAAAATCCTCCTTCCTGCTTCATTTCCTTCCCCACCACATGCCAGCGTTATTTCCTTCGCTCTCTCCTTTTTTTTTCCACTCTCCCCTAACAATTTCTCTTCAAGGTTTTGCCATTCGCTCTTTATTTGCTCTATTAATAGTTCTCAAAATTAGTCTGAAGACCATTAATATCAGAATTATCTACTTTGTTTTTAAAAGTTTAAAAGTCAGCAATTAACCAGGGAGCTCCTGTGGCACTGGTCCCCAGAATCCGTGGTCAACAAAATGCACAGGTGACCCTGATTCACATGATAACAGCTTCTGCCTGGGAGCCTCCCCCTGACAAGTGCAGTTGCCTGCAGAGCTGCAGCTGCTCCTCCTGGGGCTGCTGTTTCCTTGGGAAAATTCAAATTACTCTCTTCTTTTGTATTTTTACTTTCATTTCTTTTTTTTTTTTATTTTTTTTTCTTTTTTGTATTTCTCTGAAGGTGGAAACGGGAAGGCAGACAGACTCCCGCCTGTGCCCTACTGGGATCCACCCAGCACGCCCACCAGGAGCGATGCTCTGCCCACCAGGGGGCGATGCTCTGCCCATCCAGGAGCGTTGCTCTGTTGTGACCAGAGCCAGTCTAGCGCCTGAGGCAGAGGCCATGGAGCCATCCCCAGCACCCGGGCCATCTTTGCTCCAATGGAGCCTTGGCTGCAGGAGGGGAAGAGAGAGACAGAGAGGAAGGAGAGGGGGAGGGGTGAAGAAGCAGATGGGCGCTTCTCCTGTGTGCCCTGGCCGGGAATCGAACCCGGGACTTCCGCACGCCAGGCTGACGCTCTACCACTGAGCCAACCGGCCAGGGCCTACTTTTATTTCTTTAGTTTGTTTCTTTGCTTTTTACTCATGAAATTAATGTCTTCATACAATAATGCTCTAACAGGGTTGTGCCCTTTACTGCTCTGGCTTGGTTGACAAGACATAAATTAGGAACTCCGCATTTGAGGCATCACATGACTGGCCAGGTTGATTTCTACAGCGTTAAGTGCTTTTCCTTTCTTTTATCTCCTGTATTTCAGAGATGTTCAGCCACTTACTTTTCAAAGAAGTACCTTACATATTTATGATTAGTTCCAACAGCAAAACATTTGGTTTTATCCATTCAGAAGAGCTATACTTTTTCAACTCGTGAAAATAAAATAGTTCATATGTTTAAAACAATATTATTATTATGTTCTGCAGGAAAATTAACTTTGTTATTATAAATCTAAAACTTTCTATTTGTAACCTTCTTTTCATATCAAAATAATTGTTCCTAGTTAGCATAATGTTGAATTAACTGGTACTTTTGTAAGAACAACTACAGCAGAACCACTTAATTATAAGATCCATGGAGCCAGGAGTAGTGTCTCTATTGATCACTACTGCATTCTCAGCACTAGCATAGTACCTGAGACCAACTCTCCACATATGTTCTCTATAATAAATCCTCAATAGAGAAACATACAGTATATTACTAGCATCACAGGATTTTGTAAAAAAACATTATTAGATTGTGACATAAAGTTTTTGATACAAGGTCTTTTGTGTGTGTGTGTGTGTGTGTGCGTGTGTAAGAGAGAGAGAGAGAAATCATGATTGTTGTTCCACTTAATTATACATTCATTGGTTGATACTTGTATGTGCCCTGACTAGGGATCAAACCTGCAACCTTGGCATGTCTAGATGATGCTCTAACCAACTGAGCTACACTGCCAGGATGATACAAAGTTTTGTACCAAAATAGTATGTGCTCAATAAATATTAATTTCCATCTCTTTATAGCAAGAGGTATAGCTTAGTTTTCCATCAGGGTAATTAAATTTGGCAGTGGGCTCAGGTGGGGGTGGCCTGTGCCAAATGTTACAGGAGGAGCAAGCAGATATAAAAGGCCCCGCCCATTGTCTTCAGCGTTTCAGAGTTACTGTTGTTTCCTTTCAGTTTTTTATACCAGTAGTAACAACCACCAGATCAATATCTTGCCTGGAAAATTTTTTGAATGGTGAATCAGTTTAAAGGAGAACATACTTTACTCTTTCCCCTCAAGCTAGACTATTGTCAGAAACCAAATAAAGAGTGTGATTTGAGAACAGATCTATTATTGGGAAAACAGCTGTATTAGGCTTGCTCACTGGTTTGTCAGCTACAAGCGCTTTGCTTGATTGGTGCGTGAGCATGTGGAAGGGCCATGTGGGTGTAGCCTGTGTAAGGCTATGGGTGCTTGTGCTCAACTGAGATTGTGGATAGCAGATTGTGAATTGCCTGGTCGCCACCACGAGAGGCCATTTTTGCTGTTTGTTTGCCTGAGAAGTGGTTTCCCCTGCCTGTTTGCTCATCTGCTGTTGGGAGACTTTATTAGTAAATGGTAATAGTCTAATGTTTTCTGGCTCCACAGATTTTCTATCGTCTGCCCGAATCCAGTGTGGACCTGCCTGGCCTTGGTCACTGGCGTTACACCTATATACCTAATTTCTATTATTCTTGGAATCCATGGAGATCAGGGATCAAGTATGTTTTAATATGGCAAGGAAAATGATGATGGAATAAAGGTTTGCATTGATTCCCCAGATGCCAGTAACTGGGAACAGCCAGGCTCTCAGAGTCTTTGTTTAAATGCACACAAGTTAAGAGATGCCTTTTAAGACTCTTTGATAACTCCTGGCTTTAACAACCTGAGTTTTGTAAACCAATACCAATCAATTGCCAGCAAGTTCAAAGTCCTGAGATTGGAGTTTTCATAGGACTGGAAGAAAAAAAGAGTTCAGTTCACCCTCCTAGTTTACCCTGTTCATCTTCAATTTAGTTCAAGTCCACAGATACTAACTAAGCACCTCTAAGTGCGAAGGAAATCTTGACTGTCTTACTCCGAAATAAGAGAAGCATCTGCTCTTAAGTGGCTGGAGGAGCAGCCTATCCAGGGCTAATCATGCCATCAAATTAGCTGTGATGAGTGCAGCGCTGCCTGTATTCTCTCCCAGGATTTCTAGAGAGTTTTGCAGTTTTCAGTGCTCTAAATTGTTGATGAATCCTGAAAACAACCTTATGAAATATGAAGAGCAGATATTAGCATATCCACTTCAGAATGGGAAATACCAAGTTTGGCAGGAGTAACATGACTTACTCATGATGATATAGCTCAAAAAACAGAGGATGAGGATGAGAATTAGATTGTCCTGCTCCTGCCTCCAGGTTGCCTGTTTCTCAGGGTTCTCAATGATGCCCCCAGGAGATAATGAGTTAAGCTCAAGTGCAAGGGCTCTGCTATAGAGGTGTTGAAATGCAACTGGAGGCTGCCCTCCTCCCTTTCTGCACTAAGATGCCAGTCCTGTCTTCTTAAGAACCTCTCTCAGATAGTGGTCAGGTCCTGAAAGAGGTTGAATTTCAGGCAGCACCCAAGTCTCTGAAACTCAATTCAGGAAAAGGGATCTTTGTTAATATACAGATAACAACAACAACAACAATAATTTTAACCCAAAATTTTAAAAGAGGAGCTCAACTCTTAAGAATTTGCTATGACCAGTGAATTAGGTAAGACAGAAAACCATCTGCTGGAGATCTAAGAACCCAGTAAAAGAAACAGTTATTCCCCCCAAAATATTCATTTTTATGAAGGGAAAAAAAGATCTGTGTTAGAATCTTATCTCTATTATTGTAACATATTAAAATTGGGGGTGGGGAGTGGAGAAAGGGTGTGAAATTGTTTTTTCTAAATAGTTTCATGCGATGTATTTATTCATTGATAAGGTAAGCAAATGAGTGAAGCAAAAAAAAAAAAGTAGGATGATGAACAGAGATATGCTAATAATTATTCAGAGAAAGATTTCAGTGATTAAAAGATATGGAAAACTTGTGGAAAACATGTTTTAAAAGGTTTCTGTAATGTGGGGCTTCCTAGAACTATTTTATACTGATATCCTTTAAGTGAGAGCATATATACACTGATTTCAAACATATTTGTTCCCAGACCCCTGTTTTGAAGATATAGTTTAGAATATGCTAAACAAATAATCTACTGGGTCTTGGTGGCAAATTTTTGTAGTGTAGAATAGAAATGGAGATGATATGTAATATTTGGTGAGCTGTTCCTTTGCGTCAAGCAATTTGATGATATGCTTGCACACATAATCATTGTTAGTTCTCATCAAAGCTCTTTAGCGTAGATATTATTGGTCCCAGTCTGCAGATGAGGACACTTGGGCTCTGGGTAACTAATTGGTACAAAGTCACTCAGCTATTAAGTTGAAAGGCTAGGAATGGAATGATGCTTTTCTGTAAAGCCCTTATTATTTTCTGGGGCATCAGAATCATGTACCGTGTTATTTACAGAGCAGTGCTGGAACACTGATTCCTTCTTCTAAAATTTTCTCAAAAATATAAAAGCCAGAACATTTAACATGCCAGCTTATCTTGCCCCACTCCCCAGACTCTGGTGTACTCTCAGCCCAGGTTGGGCCATAGACATCTAGCAATGCCAAACACTCCTGTGAACTGCCTATTTACATGCCCGTTTCAAGTCTGTGGGCCCTTTGAAGGCAACAGCTATGACATGACATGACATATTCTTTATACAGCGCTAATGTTAGTACAATACTTGATGCTGTTTGCCAAATGAATGTCTAGATTTTGTAGGTCAAACCACAGGCTCATATGTTCTTTTTTACATCCACCCAAACTACCTCTGCTGCCTCTTACAGATGAGTCTCCTACTGTTTTCATAAGAGTCCTATAATGGTTAGTTGCTTACTTCCTCATCATGACCATTTCTAGTACAAATGAGCTTGATTATTTCTATCCCATGAGTTCTGAATGAGAAATACACGTGGCTTCAGTTCAGTTCAGTTCAAATTCAGGTCTCTCCTGTCCAATCCAATATAATTCAATACAATTCAACATCACCATATTACTTATTTGAATTCATGCTAGTCTGTACTTTCCCTGGAAGCATGGATTATGTCCTTGCTATTTCCCAGCTCCTAGCACAATGCATTCCACTTAGTAGGCCCTACTGTTGGTGAATGGATGAGTGAATGAAGGAATAAATGAATGAATATATAAACTGCCTAGGTAAAGAACAAGCACTATAATTAAAAAAAAAATCTTGATTTAATTCCTATACCTTTCAGTTTCTATCAGTATGGTCTTGAATGAGTCATTTAACTTCTCTGAGCTTCAGCTACTTTATCTATAAAGTGAGGGAAATAATATGGCCTACCTCACAGAGTGGTGGCTTGGATTAAATGAGATAATGCAGGAAAAGTGCATAGCATGGTGCCTGGCACACAGAAGTCAGCTATTGTTGTTGCTATGGATATTGTCAGTACAAATTATATTTAAATGGAAGAATAAGTGAAAGAACAAATGAGTAAATATTTGTTCAGTGCCTAGGTGTAGTGAAATTGACAGTGATGGGTTTCAGAACTAACTCTGCCCCTTAATTGCTATGTATCCTTGGAAATATCAAATGACCTCTCTGAACTGTTTTCTCATCAGTAAGTTGGGACAACCATAGTCCACATTCCAGGGTTGCTTCTAGGCTCAAGACAATAACGTATGAGAAATTGCACATCAGTGATAAAAATCTGGAGTTGTAAGGAACCACCGTTACTTTCATGTAACAAACATTATCCATTAACATGTCTAAGAGATTGTCTGAAACATAGAAATAAGATCAGCTTTATTCACGTGGCTTAATGACAGATGTGAACAACTTTGTGAGTTAGCTCTGCAAGAGATAAAAATAAGCCTACTCTTTCCTACAGAAAATTTATGAAAGGACTGACATTTTATTAAATTCAAAATATTGTGGCTGATTTGCACAGGAAATGAAATACTCACGAGATGTGTTGAATAACAATTTTAGAGTTTTCTGTTGTTCCTGGTGTTCGCCTTGTGCGGGACAGCAGGGCACCTGCAGGCCGTCTCTCCCTGCAGGTGCTCAGCTTAGGCTTCTAGGAAGAAACTGACATTGACTTTCAGGATTGTGCTTCCAAATCTGGATTTCTATTGAACAAATAAGATCTAATAATAAATGTGTTTGCACCATTTTCCAACAGTACTATTAGGGAAGGCAAATGTAATTAAATTTATATACTGTCTTACATTCTGTGGGTAATGAGCTAATGTGTGATGATTTGATATTAATCAAGGTTTGATTTATTTTTAAAATAAATACACTCATGCTACCTTGGGTTGCTTACTTTTCTTTTAATATAAATCTCCTATCTCCTCTCTTAGCTCCAATTTCTTCACTGACAAAAATGAACAGAATAATATTAATTTCATGGGTTGCAGTGAAAATAATGAGATGTTTATACTTACCTAGAATTTATATATTACCAGGGCACTTTAAAAATATTAAGTTAGCCCTGGCTGGTTGGCTCAGCGGTAGAGCGTCGGCCTAGCGTGCGGAGGACCCGGGTTTGATTCCCGGCCAGGGCACACAGGAGAAGCGCCCATTTGCTTCTCCACCCCTCCACCGTGCTTTCCTCTCTGTCTCTCTCGTCCCCTCCCGCAGCCAAGGCTCCATTGGAGCAAAGATGGCCCGGGCGCTGGGGATGGCTCTGTGGCCTCTGCCTCAGGCGCTAGAGTGGCTCTGGTCGCAACATGGCGACGCCCAGGATGGGCAGAGCATCGCCCCCTGGTGGGCAGAGCGTCGCCCATGGTGGGCGTGCCGGGTGGATCCCGGTCGGGCGCATGCGGGAGTCTGTCTGACTGTCTCTCCCCGTTTCCAGCTTCAGAAAAATACAAAAAAAAAAAAATTAAGTTACGTGACTTGTACACAAAACCTTAATTTGCATAACACCCCCACTTTATGGATGAGGAAACTGAGTTGCTGAGATTTATTAGCTTAGCTAAATTCATAAACCTAGTAAAGGTAAAGCAAGTAGCAAAGAACTTGGTGGAGTTTGGCCAACTATTAAGGACCATGTTCTTGCTAAGCCCATGGCTGATGTCCTAAAGCCCCTCATTCAATGTGGTTCTATCCTCACCTTAAAAGAATTAGAATGTAAAAACCATCTAAATGCTGGAGAAATAACGAGGCCCACATATTTGTTTCAGTTACAACATTTCTGAGATTAATTCAGACTCAGCAGCTCCTCAAGATGAAAGCTCACTGTAGGTTTGACTGGAGAAGTCACAAATTAACAGACTTTTTTTTTTTTTTTGGTTGGTGTTGGCCATCTCAATGGTCTGGCATGCAGCAGGGACTCAGGAGAATAGAGTTCAGGATGGTTAATAATGGTAGTCAGGACTTGCACTCATGTCTGTCTGGCTACAGACCTCAGAATCTTTCCATTAAGGCACAATAAAGTATGAAAGGGCCAAATGGGTCTTTTAGAGGCTTTGAGCTCCACAATATGTGGATTTCTAGAATTCCCACTTGACAAACAGTGTGAACCTACTGATTCTTGATTTTATTATAGATGCTAAGGCTGCAAGATGAATGAGATATAATTCTCCAGGGAAGAATTCTCCAGTTACACTCTAATTGGGGGGAACTGATGTGCCTTACACAACAGATGCAGAAAGAGTAGCCCCAGATGGGCAGAGAGAAGACTTCTAGCAGGTGGCTTCGAGGATTAGCATGGCTGCCCTACCCTGATATTCTTGTGACTAGAATGGTCCTAAGCATTCCATATCCAACAAGCTAAACCATCCCACTTGTCCTTACTTCAACTTTTTCTGCACTTTCATTTCCTGAATCCATTTCAAGTCTGAAGTACAGCTACAGGTCTAGCCAGAGCCCCTATCCCACAGGACTCATCCAGTTCCTCTTACTCCTCACAGCTTTCTAGCTTGAGGTTAGACTGATCGAGGCAACTCATGGAAATCAACAACAGGCTCATCATCCTGGACCACAAATATCATTTTGCATTTGTTTTTTTATGATTGTATAACAATCGACCACAAACTCAAGTGCTTAAAACAAGTTTTTGTTTTTCTTAGGTGAGAGGAGGGGAGATGGTGAGGTACACTCCCACATGCGCCCTGAAAGAAATCCACCTAGCAACCCCATCTGGGGCTGATGCTTGAGTACCAAGCCATTTTTAGTACCTGAAGCTGATGCCCTTGGACCAACTGAGATATCCTCAGTGCCCTGGGCCAATGCTTAAACCAATTGAACTACTGGCTGTGAGAGGGGAGGAGGGAGAAAAGGTGGAGAGGGAGAGAAGCAGATGGTTGCTTTTCTTGTGTGTTTTGACTGGAAATTGAATTCAGGACGTTCATATGCTGGGCCAATGCTCTATCTATTGAGCCACTAACCATGATCAAAACAGTGCAAGTTTATTATCATCTCCCAATTATCATGAGTTAAGAAGGGCTTTGCCCGTTTTACTTTGCCTGAATCCTGTGTTTAGGTCTCATGGGCTAAAATCAAGGTGTCAGCCAGCTGATTCCTCACCTAGAGGTTCTACAAGGGAGATACCCACTTCCAAACATATGCAGGTGGATGAAAAAATTTATGTTCTTTCAGTTGTAGGGGTGATGTCCCCATTGTTTGCCAGCTGCAGGCTGAAGACCACTCTAAGCCTCTAAAGGCCATTCTCTCAGATCTTCATCATTTAAGCCCCTTCAGCTGAGCAGTGGGGAATGCCCTCATGTCAAATCCCTCTTATGGCTCCAGTCTCTATGAGATCCCATTCTGTGACCAGAGAAATCTCCTTGCTTTCATAGTGTTTATGCGATTAGATCTGGCCCACCCAGGAAATCTGATATTAAGGCCAAGTGTGCCACTGAATATGTCCTGATCATGAGGGTAAAAGCCATTATATTTAGTCCAGGGGATTTTGCTGGGGGTTGTACACCAGCGGGGGTTGGGGGTGGGAGGAAATCATGGGGACATCTTAGAATTTTGCCAACCACACTTTACTCTAGGTCCTGTCTGCCACATCCCACCTCTGTTAAAACCCCTCAGGGAATGCCAAGCCACATTATGAGATGAAGTTTATGATCATTGCTACCTGTCCTTGGAACCTGAGATCCGGGCAGGTGGCTCCCATTAAGAAGCTGGCTTCCACAGGCAGCTCAGTCCCTCTAACCTGGTACAGACTGTTTCCAGCTTACTGCCCTTTCCTGCACTTCATCCCAAACCTCACACTGATACACTAGCCAGCTTGTACAATGACATTCAGGTATATAGCCAGCTAAATACAGTATAGCATAACAAATGCCTTATTTGTGTAATAAATTGATTATATAAATAAGTTTTTTTTTTGTTTTTGTTTTTTTTGCAGGGACAGAGAGAGTCAGAGAGAGGGATAGACAGGGACAGACAGATAGGAACAGAGAGAAATGAGAAGCATCAATCATCAGTTTTTCATTGCAACACCTTAATTGTTCATTGATTGCTTTCTCATATGTGCCTTGACTGTGGGGCTTCAGCAGATTGAGCCAGCGACCTTGGGTCCAAGGTGGTGAGCTTTTTGCTCAAGCCAGATGAGCCTGTGCTCAAGCTGGTGATCTCAGGGTCTCGAACCTGGGTCCTTCTGCATCCCAGTCCGACGCTCTATCCACTGCACCACTGCGTGGTGAGGCTAAATAAGTTATTTATATAATAAAATTAAATTGATATAAATAAGGCTTTGAAACAGAGAAAGTCCTGAACTCTTCCTGATGAAAGTGGTATTGGTTGGGAGAAGGGTCTGCAGAGGGAGACAGCTGTCATAGATTTGACGTAAGGTTAGGATTGCAGTAGGGACAGAAGCAGTATATTGGGGAAAAGTCAGGGAAGCTTAAGGAAGCAGGAAACCGTGGTATAGGATTAGTTCAGAGGGAATGAAAAGAAGTATTTGAATTTAAGACTAAGTGAACAGGCCCTGGCTGGATAGCTCAGTTGGTTAGAGCATCATCCTGAAGCACAGAGGTTACCGGTTCAATCCTCAGTCAGGGCACATACAGGAACAGATCAACGTTCCTGTCTCTCTCTCTCTCTCTCTCTCTCTCTCCCTCTCCTCCTCTTCCTCTAAAATCAATAAAATAAATACTTAAAAAAGACTAAGTGAACAGGAGAGAGTTGAAAAAGGATCTTTTGATTCATACTTAACTTGGAATTTAACTTGGGAATAAACAGAGTCATTGGTTCCCAAATAGGAAATGACATGATTTGATGTGTTTTGAGAATAGCCCTCCTAGGGACAGGGTGGGTTGATCTAAGATGGCCCATATAAGAAGATGCTGCAGTAGGCCAATGGGAGGGCTGTATTTGGGGGATTAAAGAACAAGAGAGTGGTTTAAGGTACTAATTTTGGAGGTGAAATTGAGACTGGACATGAAGGCTCAGTGGGTGTAGGCCGAGAACATGCTGTCACCCACACACTGCAATTTTATAGACCACATCACATAAATCATTCTATATTCTTCTGTAAATTCTTCATCTCTTTGTCTTCTTCAGTGATCTACATGGACTCTGATGCTCTCATCCTTCAGGTGTCAGGTACAATGTTTCCAGAGTGGATATTTTACTTCCTCACGGATTCACAGCAGAGTGAACACTCTTCCCCTTCACAACTCAGGCTTACTGCCTCTCTTATAGCTACGATAGCCCAGGATTGTTTGCACATCTTCTAATGTGTCACTGATTCTAGAAATCATTTCCCAACCTCTCCAATGGTTCATTGCTTAAGAAGCATCTGCGTGTGATTTAGTGATATTTGCCACACCCTGTGTCATAAAAATAATATTGATATCTATAAAAAAACTAAATGTTAGAAATCTAATCTCTGGTGATATAAGTCAGAAGAATAGCTACCCTTTGGGGATTCCTGGCTAGAAGGGGACAGAGGGAGCCTTCTGGGCTGCCAGAAATGTTCTCTATATTTACCTGGTGTTGGTTCCATGGTTGTGTTTATTATATGAAAGGTCATCGAGTTGAGCCCTTAAAATATGTGTGCTACTATATATGTGAGTTATGTCACAATAAAACCAAACAAAGGAAAGAAAGGAAAAATAACCAGGAGTCATTCCTGAAACTTATCTATAATTCTGAAAAGGTGGGTTTTATGATCTCTAATATTTAAAAAATATTGAGGTTCAATTTTAAGTAACTTACCCAAAGTCACATGGATAGCCCAGAGACAGACTCAGGATACAAGCCCATGTTGTTCTCATTAAAAAAACTACTTTTTCAACTATATAACTGAGGGTTTGCAAGGTTTCTTTTTGCCCTAGATTTTCCCCCCTTTCTGAAATAGATACAATGAACGCTGGCTACATATATGTCTCTCTACTATGCATGTTAGACTTATTGTATTCTAATATGGTTGGCTTTGGGGGACACAATGGAGCCACAGACCCTTGCATGGGGCAAATTATGATCTTTATATCAGTTATTCAAAGAGAAAAAAAGCCCTCAGACAAGAACCAGGAAGTAGAATTAAGGGGCATAAATTGGGAAGTGTAAGCAGCCCTGTGTTTGCTGCTCTCTGAGCTGAGCCCTCTTGTGAGGCCAAGAAGATAGCCTTTCCACATGGGATTGGGAAGTCCCTGGGGTGGAAGCTGGTCTTCAAATGGTTATACATTATTTCATGAATGAGATTTTCCAGCTTATTTCCCCTCTGTATTCCTTTGGCAGTATTTGCCTAAATGTGACAAAATCTTCTGCATCATTTATAAACACACACACACAATTTTTAAAGCACAGATGATTTTGGAGCTCACTTCAAACCTAGATAATCAGAATATCTGGAACCTAGACTATTTTAACAAGTTCTCTCAGGGGTTTCTTCTAATGCATAGCAAAGTGTAGAAGCTACTGCCCAGAGGTTAGGACAGTGACTGGAAACTTGCTGGCTTCAGAGTCACGCTGCTCTGGGGATCTCTGCACAGACTGGACCTTAAAAGAGAAGCAGCTCCTCTTAGAGTTTAAAATGAAAACAACTTAGTAAGAAAGGCCTGTGGGAGGCAGTAAGGATCTTTGAGGCCAGACTCTTAAACTCATCACATAGACCCTATGACCTACACAAAATCTGAGAATTTGAATTTTTTTTCAAGATACATAATGTAAAATTTATCCTTTTAGAAGTTTAGTTTTTCACAAACACCATGTCATGTAACCACATACAATGCAGATATAGAATAGTTTCATCCTTTTATTGCCTACCTCTGTCCCCACTTCTAGTCTTTGGCAACCATTGACCTGTTTCTGTCCATTTAATTTTATATTTTCCAGAATGGTGACATTCCATCTAAATAGAATAATGGAGCCTTTTGAGCTTGATCTCTTTCACCTTCTTAGCATAATCAACTTGATAATACATAATCCATGTTTCTGTGTATTTCAATAGTTCACTCTCTCTAATTCTTGAGTAGTGTTCCACTGTATGGATATATGGATATAGCACAGTTTGTATGATGAGAGAGAAACCGGTTTGACTCAGGAGTGTGGGAACAGGAGGTGGTGTGGTGAAGCAGTGGCAGGGCATGTGACTGAGATCCCTCGGTTCAGATGTAACAATGTGACATGAAACTACCGCCTCTGTGATATTACCCTGCCATGTCCACTACATGTGGACATCTATAAATAGGACCAAGTTGTTTCATAAAAGGTAACTACAGAATACCAAGATATACTTAGAGATGCCCTCCTATTAATAATGACTACTTTTCTTATTTGAAGCCAAATTTGATTCTGAGGACATTGGCGAAGAAACATCTGCATTAATAAGATGACTTATTACAGAATGGAGAGTGTGACTATCAATAAGGGTCTGCTACTTTCCAGCTGTGGAAACTTGGGTACACTCTGAAGTCAAAGTTCATCTCATTTAAGGTCTTCCTGCCCTATAGACTTTTCCTAGGTCTTAGAGATTCAGGCAAGGTAACAGATGTCAGACCCTATGAAAACCCTGATGTTATCTATACATGTTAATCACCTTGAGAGTATTTGTGCATGTGTTGTATCTTCATACAAATCTGTGTTGTACAAAGGTAGTATATGCCTTCATAGTACTTCCAATAAATTAGAAACTCAAAACCCTTTGAAGGAAAGAAAGGAAGAGAATCTATATAACATCCAATTTAAAATCAGGCAGTTAAATTTGAGATTCTTGTTATAATATGTATTTTTCTAAATATTTTAATGTATGAAGAATAATCATTTTGATTCTGGATGAGTTTAGACAAATAAAAATCTCTTCATTTTTTCTTTTGTTTAAAACTTTCATATTTGATATGGTTCACTAAACACTACCAAATTAAATTGTTAGTAATAAAGTAAAAGATAAATTCAAAACTAATTTACAGTATAAGTATAAAGCATCACTTTGTAATAACTAAAGTTTACATATTGTATTCTTACTTTGGTTGAGTCAAATGCCCTAGTGTTAAATATCAAATCATCTAAAATTCTGATGAATTTAAAATAAAATTAATCTCTTTTAATATTAAAAGGTAGATTGACCACATTGAAGTCCCTGTGCTCTTCATGAATCGAGAATAATCATATAATGATTGTGAGGTTAAAATGAGGTAACACATAAATCGTGGTTGGGAGTGGGCCTGGTACATTGATTAAAGACCTACTGGAGAGAGTTTACTTAGAATACATTCAGGTAATAAAACTTGATAAAATAATGTCCTTGCTTTCAAGGTATTCACAGTCTAGTAAATGTGTGAGGGGGCAGATAAATAAAAGGATAATTACAATTCCACAAGATAATGTTCTGAATGATAGATGTAGATACAATGATATAAGAATATAGAAGACTGCACATTGAATCTTGAAAGATTATGAGAAAAATGATTCAGAAAAGCTTTCTTTATGAGCCAATAATATAAAGGCTAATTTTTAAAAATTAAGTAGCACTCAGGCACATGACAACAACAAGAGGAATAATTTCTAGAAAAAACTGTCTAAGTTTAATACCTTTACTCCACCATTAACTGGATGAATAACCTTGAGCAACTTACCGTACTGAGCATCTCTTTTCTGTGTCCCAATTTCTTCAGAAACTACCTCACAGTGTAAACAAGAGGATTAAATGAGTTAATTGTGAAATATCTGGCAAATAGTACATATTGTATAAAAATTTAAATAACAAATAAATAAGCCAAGGGACGTTCATATGGTAAGATCTAGAAAAAGGAGAACATAGTGTTTTTAGAGCTGTACTCAGATTCTTTTCTGGGAGGAGAGTAAGGTGTGAAGAGAGAAGCTGTAAGCTCTGAGGGTCTGTCTATTGGTTGATAATGGAGAACCTTGTAGACCATTCCAAGGGGGTTGGGTTTTACCCTGATAATAATGAAAAACAATGAAAGCATTTAAAACGGGGTGACTTGCAAAGACTACCGTCAAGGAACCTAGGAAAGATTCTTTGTGATATTATAACTAATAAAAGCTGGTGGCCTGAGCTAAAGAGGTAAAGTAGTATTAAGGAGAAGAATGAACAGATCTTGATGTCAGGTTGTTAGAAGTTGAGAAGATTGGGAACTAACTTTAATTCCCAAGCATTTGGCTTTTGTGTCCCAGAGAGTGGAGGAGCCATTCGCTAGAGAAGAGACTGGACAAGAAGGAGAAGGAGTGGGCTGTGGCCAGGAAGGATATTATGATATTTAGAACCTTATCTGCCCTGCAGTCTGTGACACACAAGCAGTGAGTGCTCACTCCAGGGCCTCACTGGGTGGCCTTGCTCTGGGTTCACCGTGAGCAGAGGCGAGCTGATGGAACACGTGCTGTCTCTAATTTGAGTTTATGAAACTGAGGGTCAACTATGGAAGTCATATCCTGCAGAGCTTTGGTTCTGGGAATAAGCCCAAAGCCAGATGGAGTTCAACTCAGAGCAACTAAGTTAAATGAAGCCAGAAAACAGGGGACTAGGGCAAGTGAAAAAAACTAAGGGCCCCAGAGGGTCTCTGAAGGTGTCAGTGCCTGCCACAACCACAGGTCCCTCCTGAGGATAGCAGCCTCACAAGAGTTTTCTGATGAGTCACTGTAATGTGGGACATGGGTCTCAAGAGCAAACCAGCCAGTTACCTGTCCTATATTGATTAGGCCTGCTCAGATGCCTGAGCCAATATAATGTACAACCAGGAGGTCATTACTGTTTTTCCACCCCCACCATCATCCCCACACAGCTTGGAAAGAAGAAAGGTCACTAAGAACAGTTATTATTAAATAGTGGCATAGATACCCACTCCTATCATCTCTTGCAAAGGATAAAACAAACATAGGTATGGTATTCTGAACCATGCTGCTCTGCTCCATGAGGGCTGGGGCCCAGAGTGGCCTTCCAGCAGAGAAAGAGATGGCACTCTGTCTTACCTCATGGCCTTCAGGATGCTTGCTCTATCCACTCTTGTCAGAGAAAGAAACTGAGGCTCAACATGTAACATTGTTATAAAAACCAAAAACCAAACAAACACATTCATTGAGTGGCAAGAACTCATAGTCTACAGCTAAATTGGATGTATCCCCCTACTCCACAGTGCCCTGCCAATACTTTGATAAATGTAATTCAATCAGCAGTCTATGATAAGATTTCTTAAAATGTCAAGAGGCTTACCAGTCAGAATAAAAATGCAGGATAAAAAAACGTATTTGTGGATTTTACTAAAGCCCACACTGTTGGACAAACAGTCCTACTGTTCAACAAATCCAGGCTCACTCATCTCTATTCTATTGTGCTGAGAACACAAAGTAATAGGAGGAATAATGCTTTCCTTTTGCTCTGCTCAAGCTTTAAGCTTAAAACCGGACACAGCATGCTGCTTTTGTTCCAAAGTCAGGGAACTTGATCGCTACCGTACATACGCATTTGGCTTCGTCTAAAATATTATCCCCCAAGTTTGGAACAACTGGCTACCCTCCTACACGAAAAGTTTATTTGCCTGTTTATCCTTTTCTGCAAAATCCAGAAATCATAACAGATGGTTATTATTATTATTTTTGTGTTGAAACCACAATAACATCTCATCTCTGGTAAGAAAACATGAAAGGAAGGCCACGCAGAGAGAAATGGGTGCTTGCATTGCCCTGCTTTGTCCCTCACTGGGGTAAAAGTTGGCATTATCAAAGGCCTCAAAGGCACACCAGTGGCTGGGATGTACATCAAGGAACAAAGTGAAACCTTCCCTGCACAAGTGATTATCAAATTACAGACCTGTCACCCGCGCTTCCTGGGAAGGGTCAGCACCTTCCCTTGTTCCCTACAGACAAAGAATGTGTGACAGGCAGATCGATACTTCAGTTAACTAAACAGCTGGCTAATAACAGAACTGACAGCACACAAAGGTTGGATTGAAGACAATGAAATAAAAGTGCTTTTTTATGGTTTTTTTTTTCTCCTATTCAACAGCGTGGTAGGTCCTGCTTTCATTTATTTTTTTCTTTTTTCCTTTCTCTTTTCCTTTCATGAGATGGGGCTGATGGTGAGTTTAAGCTCAAATTTAAAAGAAGAGGAGACAGAACTGCCAGCTAATGATGTGCATACAAGGTGTGACTGGTTATGAAGAAAGAAGTGGCCGACGAGGAGAGGGAAGCCAACGATTTATCAGCCTCCTGCCGATGATGGCACAGACCCAACTCAATTGTCATTAACTAATTACTCTTCTCCTTTTGTCAAGATAAATTGGTTCATCCAATGTGTTTTCCAAGTGTGTCAGGTGAATTGCATTAAAGAGGATAAACAGCACTCTTTTTCTGTATACTCTGTCGAAAATCTTAACAGCTTAATTGTTGTTCTGCTGATTAGAGAGGCAGCACTGGGTAGTAATTAAGGGCCAGGTCTGGGACTGCTCAGACTTGAAGTTTCCTCTATCACCTCCTAGTTTGGGGGCTTCCAGCAAGTTTTTTTCTGTCTTGGTTTCAGTTTCCTTACCAGCAAAATAAAAATAACAATAAAATTAGTGTGAGAACTTATATATATATACACACACACTTATAAATGTTGTTATTATCATGTATATCATGTAATACCATCTAAAAAGTCATGTAAAGTCTTAGGCACTCTGGCCAGTAGCTCTGTTGGTTAAAGCATTGTCTGAGACACTAAGGTTATGGGTTCGATCCCTGGTCAGGGCATATATAAGTAGAAACCAGTGAATGTATAAATAAGTGGAACAATACATTAATCTCTCTCTCTCTCTCTCTCCCCCCCCTTCCTCTTTCTCTAAAATCAATAAAAAATGATAAAAAGGTGTTAGACATAGTGACTGGCACATAGTGAGGTAGTAAACTTGCAACAATATATATATATATATTTAAATTTTATTTATTGATTGTAGCAAGAGAGGAAGGAGGAACAGAGAGACACACACACACACACACACACACACATAGATTTGTTCCTGTCTGTGCCCTGACCTGGGATCTAAGCAGCTACCTCTGAGCTTTGGGATGATACTCTAACCAACTGAGCTATCTGGCCAACAATATACTTTTCAATCCTTTTTTTTTCCTCTGTGACTTGGGAGCAGTATATAAACATATGGGCTACATCTTTTTCAGTGTAAAATATCCAAATTCTTCCAACTACTCATTTAATCAGTAAAATCAGGAATTTCAGCACCTGACCCCTACAAAGTACTTTATGATTAATGAAACACTTTCCTATCCCATGGTATTTTTAATTGGTACAGCATTCTGCAAGGGAACTAGGTTTGGGGTTTCTATTATAGAAAGGGGAACTGGAGCTGAGAGAGGTTATGTCACTTGCCAGTGTACTCACCATAAGTGCTAGATCCAGGCCAATAAACTGGTTAAAACATTCTGATGGTGTTATCACATCTCAGTTGAAATCTTTGCCTTGCCGCTTTTTAGCTGTGTGGCAATTGCCAACTTGCTTAACTTCCCTGTGCTTCCAAGTCCTCGCCTACAGAACAGATACCGGTCCATACCTATCTCATAGGGTTGAGGTGAAGAGTATTAATAAAGAAATAAAATGAACCACTTGGTGGAACACATGGTATTTGTTAATCATTCAGTAATGTTAATGCTACCTGTTCACTCTTATTGTGTTATCATCACAATCCTCATCATTACTAATTAGGTAAAGTGCTTAATAGGGTCATTATTATTTTTTTTGTTATTATTATTATCACAAAACCTGGTATCTTTCCACTCTATTATCTCCCTCTCTTTCTCCCCTTCCTTCTCCTCCTTTGCTTCCTCCTGCTCCTCCTGCTTGGTCCACAGGCCATATGCAATTAGCATATAGAATATACGAGCAATAGTCCTCTTATTACAGATTAAACTCTTGACATTTGGGTCTATGTATTCAGTCCCCTGTGAATCAGTCCCTTTGAATGTGACCTCATTGGTGTATGCTAACAGTTTCTCCATCTGCAATGTAAAACTCCTGGCATGTCCTCCCTCCGTTAGGTAAAAGGAATCCAACACTTAATGAACATCATTCGTCATATTTATTGAAGGTCCACTATGTGTTAGACACTGTACCAGGAGTAAAGATTACAACAGTAAACAAAACAAACCTTATATGTTTACTATGTGTATGATAGACCTTATAAATGCGTGAGGAGAAAGAATTAATCAAGTAATTATCTGATCACAGCATGGGAAGGGCTAAGAGGAAGGCGATTTAGTGCCAAGTGAACTCTTATGAGGCTCGTGTGGGACCCCAGGGAGGACTTCCTGAGGCTGACTCAGTTGCGTGGGCTCTGATAGAGGAGAAGGGGCGAAGCAGGAGGGTAGCAAAGGCCTGGCGGTGAGAGGGACGTGAAGCCTTTAAGGAACTGTTAAGGGTACGACAAGAGCGCAGTATGAGTTAAGTCCTCTGGTGGCCACGGTAGGACTTCACTATTTATCCTAAAAGGAACAGGACACTCATGGAAGCTGTAAGCACGTAAAGAGGGGAGGTGAAGGAAATTAGTAAGCGCTGTATTTTGAAAAGAGCACTCTGGTTGTGAAGAACAGATGAGAGGAGGGAAGGAGTGAGCTCAGGGAGCTAAATTAGAAAGCTATCGACTGTGCATTCACCGTTTCATAAGTCCTCACAAAAAATGTTGTGAGATGCACTACTCACTCCAGTTTCACAAATGGGGAGCCTGCATTTCAGAGGAATTAATTCACCTCCTCCAGGTGCTGTAACAGGTAATTGGCAGCTGGAAGAATGGGATGCTGGAGATGAGAGACCTGGGTTCAAACACTGCCTTAAGGACCAGCTGTTCTGGTCCCATGGCTAGTCTGCATGCCTCAGGATAAGCTCAGACGTGGAAACAGGGCTTCTCTCACCAGACGCATCTTAGCTAGAGTCAGGTCCCTCAGTCTTTCATGTGACACAGCCTCACATTTGCATGCATGTGTGATTTCAGAAGGATAAATAGATATATATTTTTATAGAAAAATATATAAAATGATAGTGGCTTAGAGGCAAAGCTGTTCCCTGGGGACGGAGGGGAGGAAAAGATGTACCCCTCCCCCCAGCTGCTGTGAGTGCAGGAAGCCACTTTCCTGTCCCAGGTGTCTGGTCTGCACTTCTCTCCTGAAGGTTTAGCCTCCATGCCTTTGTGCAGGTTGAACTCTCACTTTGTAAAACCCAACCTACTTTCATCGGACCTGTCACTAATCTGGGAGACGCCTTCTCTTTTATCACCATATCAATGTTCCAGCTGTCCTGAAATACTTTTCAGACCTGCCCTCCCCCTAGCTCCCACCACAATCTAACTCTGCCCTCGTCTGCCCCAGGCCAGGCCGGCAGTGGAAACTCATTCCTGCTTCAACCCTCTCCCACGCGGGACTCATCCTTAAGCAGGGGCTTTAATGTCTGATCTCTATCATGGCAAATGTATGAGAATAAATGAATGGAAGGGAGGGAGGAGGAA
Source organism: Saccopteryx bilineata (assembly GCF_036850765.1). Taxonomy (NCBI): domain Eukaryota; kingdom Metazoa; phylum Chordata; class Mammalia; order Chiroptera; family Emballonuridae; genus Saccopteryx; species Saccopteryx bilineata. The sequence goes on along the minus strand of NC_089490.1, from coordinate 340,801,528 downwards.
AGAAAGAAAAGGGAGAAAAGAGAAATAAAGTTGGAGAGAAAGAAGAAAGGGAGTGGACTTAAAGTGTAGTTGATGAGATAGTGCTTGAATGATGTTATACCATGTCCAGAAAACAAGAATTGAATTATGCTTGAGGCCCCCTTGACTGTTCTGAAGAATGAAAGAATGAAAAGTTATTGTAGTGTGATGACCAGGTTGCTATGTCTGGAGAGAAGGGAAGAGATATTCATGTGACAGAGATGGATTTGTTTTGCTTTTAGAGGTAAGGAGAAAGAAGATACTCTGGGTGGCAGTCTGACAAATTTGTCCTTTTCTGCAGCAATGACATTGCTTCCGAGGAGCACCCAAGCATGGCCAGGAAGGCTTAGGAGAAAGTGCTGCAAGCCCTGTACTTGTCATAACCTTGTCCTTGGTTTGCGGCATCAGAGACTGGCTAGGCTAGGAGTATAGAACTCACAAGTGTGGAATGTTCTTAGGGACCATTTAGTTACAAGTACTCATTATGCAGAGGAGATCACTGAAGTCCAGAGAGGTGAAATGCCTTGCTGAAGGTCACTCTGCCAGTTAATAAAAGAAGAGGGCTTATCCTCTGTGCCACAGTGTGCCTTCCCTGCAACAGGACAGTAACCCGGTTCAGGCTCTTTCATCATCCATGAAAGGTCATAGGTGATATTTTTTCATTATTTATATATTTTACTCTAAGAATCATAAAACTATTGAATCAATATTGCCTGTATGACTCTGTGCAGGGCACTGGATTCTAGAGGAAGCTTGGCATATAAGCAAGAATATAAGCTTTAGCACTAGATGAATTTTGTTTTTTGTTCCTGGCTTTCCTTCTGTCCTTGGGTGACTTATTTGAGCCTTGACACCCTTGAAGAGCTCTGTTGCCTCTACCAAATGTGTGTTTGTGGAGAATACAGGTGAAAGCATAGGGGCTAGGGTTGATGAAATTAAGTAATGTTTCAAGGACAGAGCGAGGCTTGGGGCAGGGACCTTTACCTGTGATGACAGAGGAGGAACAGGCTGATGAGAAGCATGTAGTGGCATGAAGAGCAATCCACTGAGAGACCTATCATCAAAGCAGGAGCCTGCACCATCCAGGCAGGGTCCATCTGAGCTGGACGGGGCAGTGCAGTGGGGATCTGAGGAGGGAAAGACTCCCGAATACTTATTTAGAGCAGTGGGAGAATAAAGACTTCGGGTGCATCTAGAATATCAATAGGAAGGTATGTGCAAGTACTTTGTTAAGAATAAATTTTAGTGGTTATGATTGTGTACCCACAGAATCAAGTATACAGAATATGTCATGAGGTTTAATTTTTTAAAAATCATATTAAACACAACTTTGGCCATATTGTAAAAAAATCCAGTCTCCAAAAATATTGGAGTTTGTGTCCCTCAGGGTTTGCCAAGTTCCCAGTAGTCTTATGCTAAGCACAGCCTGCGGGGAGGGCCCTCAGAACTTTAAAACACTGCAGCTGTGCTTACAAAAGGTACCATGCAATTTCTTCTTTCATGTAAAAGGCTGAAGGTTTCCCAGGATACCTAGGACTTACAGACCCAGACATGTGTCCTACCTTCATAGCCTTCTGAAATCTTCTCTTTTCTCGGACTCTTTAATTTTCTCTCTGATTCTTCTTTTCCTTTTACCTCATTACAACACAACTCTATAATTCTTCTTTTTTGTATAAATAGCAATAATATCCAACTCTTTATTCTAGTCTACATTACAGAAAAATACTTTCACATACTTTATTTCTTCCATTAATCAATGATAAGAAACTCATTCTGCAGTGGTTCCTGAAAAAAATAATCTAGATTTATTTGAGAAGAGGGAGAATAATAACATTAGTCTAGCCCAGAAGAAATAAGTCAGGTTGCCATGATTGACCTAAGCAGAGACAAACCAAGGACTTCAATGTGGATCCTTCATCTTGTGATGCACAGAAATGGAATACTTAGTCTTCATTTTAAGGTCCTCCTTTCTGCTCTGCTTAGCTAGTAATTCTTTCTCTGTCTGAACAATGAGAATAACCACCTTAAAGGGCTGGTTTTCATGAGAGTCAGGAGGGGCCGGTTCTGCTGGGGTGAGGGAACAACTAGTTTTTGCTTCCTTTTTAGAATAGGGACAGATCCAAAAAAAAAAAAAGACCACACGAACAGTTCCCATTCTTTCTGTCCATTTCTTCACTCGAGAGGAAACAAAACTCAGTATCTCTGTAAATTATCTGGACACAGTAATGTGCCAAAGTTTTTAATGACTCAATTTCTTAAAACTGTGGTAAAATATGTGACACAAATGCTACCATCTTAATCATTTTTAAGTGCACAGTTCAGTGGTGTTGCATTACAGTTATATGGTGCGAACAATGTCCGGAATATTTTCATCTCGCCAAATGGAAACTCTCTAGCCATGAAATAAGTCCCCGTGCGCCCACCTCTGTTCCTCTGGCAACCACCTATTTCACTCTCTATGTCTATAAATGTGACTACTATAGGGGCCTTATATAAATTAAACCGTAGAGTATTTGGTTTATTCTTTTGTGACTAGAGTATTTCACTTAGCATAATATCTTCAAGGTTGATCCACATTGTAGCATGTGTTAGAACGTTTATCCTTTTTAAAGTTGAAAAAAATTCTACCGTATGTATAGACATTTTGTTTATAAGTTCATCTGTCCATGGGCACTTGGGTTGCCTGCACTCTTTGGCTATCTTGGATAATGAATGTACATGGCTGTAATAAATAATTTAATATTAAGAGCTAAATGAGAGTCAATTTAGGAGTACTTTTATCATAACTTGAAACCCTCACATGCCAGGGTTCAGGTACTCTGTGAAACCTCATGGGAGTGTATCATGGTGTGACCCTTAAGGGATCATGGCAGGAGAAGGAATTGAGAGTATCAGTTACCTTCCAGGCCCAGAGATGTAGCTCAGAATACCTACTTCCCAGGGCTGCTGGATGAAAGGCAGTAACTGAAGAAAACCACCAGGCTCAAGTGGCAGCTCCATATACTTGCAACCTCCTTCCCTCCCTTAAATTCTCCCTGCTCCAGATGCAGACAGCTGGGGCAGAAGGGGTTGGGTGGGGAGAACACAGGATTTGTGGTTGCTTACAGTGCACCAAGTATACTGAAAATGATTAGACTGCAGATTCCGCCTTCTGTATAGTCAAAACATTTAAAATACCATTACACCTCCACTTTCTCAGCTCTGTGGGTTCCTGTAACCTACAGCTCGTGAAATTTCCGTGTCTGCAGGAGTTCATAATACACTCCAGGCTTGATGCAGTGCTGCACGTGTCCACGAAGCGACTGCAGGCAAAGAATGCAGTGCGGCTAGACTCTTAGTTAGAGATGGCGATTCTGTGTGACATTTATCTTTCCCCTTGAGTATAAATTTTTGTTCCCTAGGATAATTTTTCATGGGCAGGAGGGGGTCTGTGAGAGTTCTGTAATCTCATTTATTGAGTTTTTTTATCTTTAGCTTTTTGTCCTACAGGCATCAAGTGTAGCAGAAAAACACAAGCTCCCGGTTGCAAGGGGTGAAGAGGAGAGAAGGAAAAGAAAGGGCATTTATTAGTAGATGCCATTTATGGAGTACCTCCTGTGCCCTAGAGCCTGGGCTGGGTGCTTTACCTCCATGATCTCTAACCCATCCACGATGCTGGAGAGTTTAAATTACTTAAGCGTTAAAGAGCACTTAGGAAGTGCTAGTGTCTGGACTGGAACCAGCCCTGACTGACTCCTGGGTCTGTGTTCAGGTAACTGCACATTTTTTATGCAGCCACCAAAAGCCAGGAGCTATCCGGGTCCAGGAAGTACAGAGGTAGTAATGCAGTTGCCTGGGGCTCGCATTCCAGGCAAGACTGCATTTCTCTATTGCACATGACTATCACCAGGCTGAAGTGACCTCTGCAGGGCAAAGTGTTTAGAGAGCTTAAAGAAGGACAATTCACATCATTTAGGCCAAGTTAGAAAACTTTTTATGAACCTGAAGAATTTGTAGAAAGAAGGGCATTCTAGGAGGAGCTGGTTGCTGGATCAAAACCACAGAAATGAGAAAACCTCAAATGAAATAGTTGAGACTCAAGCTAGAAAGCTGCTTCTCATAAAAGTTGTGGCAAGGACCTAACTCACTCTCTTAGACTGTGCTTTGCCATGTTATCAAAAAGATGTGGGGTTGGGCATCTGTTCTTAACGCTGATGCTGCAGCTACAAGGAATGAGGTTCAGAATCTTGCCCTGACTGGCTACTCTCCAATGTGCTATGTCACATGACTGATAGGGAGCAAGAATTCCAGCCAGAGCAATAAGTCAACAAACAAGGGTATGGAGAAAAAGAAACTTTCGTGTACTGTTGGTGGAAATGCAGATTGGTATAGCCACTGTGGAAGGCAGTATGGAATTACCTCAAAAAATTAAAAATGGAACTGCCTTTTGGCCTAGCATTCCTACTTCTGCAAATATATCCTAGGGATCTTGCAACACTAATTCAAAAGACTATATTATGCACGCCTATGTTTATTTCAGCATTATTTGTAATAGCCAAGGTCTGGAAGCAGCCATATCAGTAGATGAATGGATAAAAAACTTATGGTACATTTGCACAATAGAATTCTATGTGGCCATAAAAAAGAAGGAAATCTTACCTTTTGCAATAGCACGAATGGACCCAGAGAGCATTATGCTAAGAGTAATAAGCCAGTCAGAAGAAGACAAATACCATATGATTTCACTCATATGTGGAATCTAACGAACAAAACAAATTAACAAGCAAAACAGAGACAGACTCATATATAGAGAGCAGTTTGACAGCTATCAGGGGGCAGGGTGCTTGATAAGGGAGGGGGAGAGATAGAGTAGAAAATAACAAAAAGAAAAAAGAAAAGACTCACAGACAAAAGTGTGATGATCACCAGGGGGTTGGGGGAGAGGAGGGTATGGGGGGAGAAATGGTGATGGACAAAGACTTGACTCAGCAGGAGGTGAACACACAATATGGAGTATAGAGATGTGTTACAAAACTGTGCTCCTAAAATCTGTAAAACTGTTAACCAGTGTTACCCCCAATAAATTCAATTAAAAACAAAAAAGCTAACTCATAGTTTTCTCCTTAGTAACACCTTTATCCTCTCTTCAAGGCAGAGCTGGGCTAGTGTTCCCTCCTAAGCATTCCCACATGCTATTACAGTTATATTTGTGAAGATTCTTAGAATGTGTCACTGTAATGATCTGAGTCCAAGTTTCTCTGCTCCATGGACATTGTATACCTCCAGAGCTTAAGAAAAATGTGCGGAACAAATGAATGAATGAATGAATGGGAAGGAGGCTGAGTAATGATTTCTTCATCCCCACAGCCTGATGCTAGGTCTGCACCAGCAGGCAAGTGGGTGGGGAGAGAATGAGGTGAGAGGGAAGAAATGGATCAGAGAACTTCCAGTGGGCAGGCATTGAATTCCTGCTCTGACCAATATTCTGTAATGACAGACAGACATGAGAAGTGATAGGCAAAGGAAAACTTCCCTGAGACAGCTGTTGTGAACCTGCCATAAAATTTAGTGAATGACGAATTGTACTCAAACAGCTTTTCAAGGGGAAACATCAACTGACAAAAAAAACCACAAAAAACAAAAACCCAAAAAATAACCTAAAAAGGATTAAAATCTTAAAAGACTAGGTACAACTGTACAATTTGGTTGTGGAGACTTTCAGCAGGTATGTGGTAGAAATCTTTGATATATATTTGTTTTTTCTTTTTCCCATTTTCCATTTCATGTAGAACAACTTTCTCCAAAGCAGTATTCCCTGGCCAGTAATAGCTTCAGTCAGGGACATCCCTCCGCTTAGCTGCACAGATAAATCAGATAAATCATCCCCCACATACAGTGGTAAACAGCACACTTTAGTCTAGGCAGCCTGGGGAAGCTGAACATGGCTACACTGACCTTTGCATACATCTGGGTGCAACTCTAAGTTAGACTGCTTAACTGGCTGGGGGACCTTGGACAAGTTTATTCAATGCCTCCTTATATATAAAATGGAAAGAAGATCCTCAGCCATTACCATGCGAGAACTGAGTGGCTTTTAGTAGCTGATCCTCGTATGAGTGGGGTGAAGACAGCAGGGAGTGTAAGCAAGAGAAACAGGACTTGGATTGCAGTTTTATAATTTTGGAAAGTATCCATAACTTTTTAAAAGGGTTTTCATGTTTCTCAACACATATACACAATTATAAATAAAGCATTAGGTGCTATAACAGATGTAAAAACATGGAAGCATGGTAGCAGAGATGGGGGTGTGGTTAAACACTGCCTGAAGAAGCAAGGCAGGCTTCAAGAAGGAGGTGATAGCTGAGATCTGGTTTATCTTCAGTAACCAATACCAGAAGTTCCTTAAAAGAGCTTTCTGCTGGTGGCCTCCCTTACTTATGCAGTTATAAGTCAGAGCACTAGGCATTCATTGCCCTGGCGAAAGACTGGAGCAAAATATTTTAAGATGTTTGTCATAAAGGGCTGGGTGCTGGGGAGATGACAGATTAAATTGCACACGATATCAGAGCCTTCAGAGGATAGAGAGAACAAGCCCCCAAACCTTGTTTCAGAAATTTAAGAGGAGAAATATCTTGGCCAAGATTTGCTAAAGAGAATTCACCAGGAAAGCAGGGACTGTGGCTGGTGACCCTGGCTCAGCCCAGGGCACCGGGCCAGAATCAAGTCCTGGATCCCACAGGCAGGGATGTGGCTGGTGACCCTGGCTCAGCCCAGGGCACCGGGCCAGAATCAAGTCCTGGATCCCACAGGCAGGGATGTGGCTTGGAGCTCCTCGGCACTCTGCAACCCTGACTTGGTGTCTTTCTATGAGAGCAATAGGAGAGCATCAAAGCATGGGAGCCCAAGCTGTAAACTTGGAGCTAATTCAGAACACTTGCCCCCCTGCCCCACCCCTACAGGACTAGCAAATTGTGCCAGGCAGGCAGGTCTAGCCAGGAAAACAGAAACCATCCCAATCTTAATATGGAGAGTTTGCTATGCAGATGATGGAGCACAGAGAAGCCCAGCAAGCACTGTGGGGTGATGCAGAAATTAGCAATGGCAGGAAAAACAAACAAAACAGAAGAGGGAAGCAAAAGATGTTATCTGACCTAGGAGCCCCAGGCAGAAAGGAAGAGAAACACTTTGGCTCCTCAGGTTCACCTGATCTCCCTCTTGTGCCTCACATTGGCTGAGGCTATTTAGAAGGCAGCTGACACAGAGGCCTGGAAACTACTCCTTACTGTAAATAGCCCCTTCACCCTTTCTTCAGTGCGGACCAGAGCGGGGAAAGGATGAGAATGGGCCTGACAGCAAGCAAGCCAACACTGGCTCACAAGGGTAAGGTTAGGCATTGGTAAATTCAGGCTGTGCAGAGCCCATCTGTCTTCCACAGAGACACTGTAAAGCCAGTAGTCATGGCCACCCTCACAGCAGCCTGACCCATGCAGGTTCACATTAGATTCAGACAGATGGTAATGGAACAATGGAGCCAAGAAATGGTGGGCCATCATCTCTAATCCTAGCTTGTACCCAGTGGGTAAGTAAAAATACACACTGGGCTCCAAAACCCACTCATTCAGCACTCACAAAGCTACTGACTTATCTAAGTTTCCTAGAATCAAAGTTTCTAGCTCACCAGCCCCATTCACCTTTGTTTCCCATCTCCTTCTCTCTGCACAAACTCTGCACAAACTGGTTTCTCCCTCAGCACTCCACCATCTTGGCTGTTTCTCCTGACCTCCTCCACGTGGCCTTCTCTGCTCTCCTTTCTCTGCTCTCTCCTCTACTAATAATCTCAGGAAACAAGATAGAGCAAGCTCCCAGTCTGCCCCACTTTATAGTGTAGAAACCAAAACCTTTAATCTAATATACAAACAAGGAAGTCTGATACAAAGTCACTTATCGGAGGCATAATGGGATTCCTCATGAGAGTGCACCACCCCACATCAAAAAGGGTGGGAAAGGCTTAGTCCCAAAACCAAGCCCCAGTCTACAAGGATCCTGCCTGCCCACAGCCCACCACCAACACACATTAATATAATCACACCCATCGCAAGCAAGAAAGGCAACCAATACCATCATCTGGGCAATGGGCTTCCACGTAGGCAGTGCCATCTTCAACAAAGTGAGCATAATATATTTTATATTTTATATTCTTTTATATATTTTATATTCTTGCCCAGCAAGAAGCCATGGCTGAAGGGGACTGATTAGACTCTGGTTCTCTTTTAGTTTTAATAATCCCAGTGTTCTTGGACAATCCATAAGGGAGATATGGAATATTAGGAAAGACTTCAAGAGATAAGACTTTCTGTCAAGAAGGCATACAAATACTTGTTCAATTAACTGACAAAGTAAATTGTATTTGAATGTAACAGACACCCAAGTTGTGAATGAGATCATATGCATTACATGATAATATAGTAATAATTGTACCTACTAATATTGAGTTTCTGTGCACTGTATTAAACACTACACAACTTAGGTCACATAATACTACTACAACCCTACTAGGGTATATATTATTACCTCATTTTGCAAATAAGGAACTGACACTTAGTGATTTGTGGAAAAGTCCTACAACTGATAAATAGCAAAGATAGATTTTTAAATTTGGTGCACTTGGAATTTAAAATATATGCTCTTAATTACCATGGCATTCTGCAAAGGAACAATAGTGTCCTCTGCCTCCCAGTTAGAATGCAGCCTATCTCCTTCCACTAGAAGGGTTGGAATCAAGTGTAACACAGTGGAGAGAAAACCTCATGTCACTAATGCAATGTGACATCCCAGAAATTAGTATCAGGACCCTGATAATATAAAAATATATTTTCACAATGTATAGCAGTGATAGGCTTCTCAGCTTCTGTAATGGGATAATCTGACACTAGTCCTTCTCTCCCCACAGCTGCAGAGGGAAGCTTGGTCCCAGGGAACAGAACAGGGGAAATGGGCTGAAACTAACCAGAAGAGAATTTGAGCTGATTATTCTGCAAAGTATGTCTGAGCTCTGAGCTGTTACGCTATGAAAGTTCCCTCAGGGATGGTGCAGAAGAGAAGCCCCATTGCCTTTAGCTCCTCTGAGTAAGTGCTGTGTAAACACAACGGATCCAGATGATGGTTATGACAGTGTCCTATCAGCTAAGGCTTAGTAAAGGCTGCCAGGGACCACTGCAGAAACAGATGGAGATGGTTCCTGGTAATAGCAACCCTCAGTGCAGCACCATGGCAATACTACCTACATTATCATGTTTGAGACTCTCAATGGTCCTGCAAAGGAGGCAGAACAGATATCTATATCCCTATTGTCTAAATAAGGAACTGGAGGCCCGGAAAACAGGTAATTCACTGGAAATCATATCCGCTGCATAGGAGCGGATCATAGGAGATAGGCTGCAGAAGAGCTGGGATTAGGACTCAAGTCTTGGGATATAGATTTAGATCTTTTTGCCTTGCACTAAATTGAGGATATGGTTATGCTTTAAGGTCTCATTCATACCTATCCAGGCCTTGAGGAGTTGATATGACAGACCTCCAAACGATTGCTCTGACACAGGTATCCCAAACACAAATCAAGGGCGCTATGGCAGCAATATTGGACTTAACTTCAGACAGTGAGATTACTCTAAGGAGAAGTCCACTTGTCCATAAGCAGACCAGGTGACAACAGGAAGGGAGAAATCAAAGGTAGCACAGGGGCTCACACCTCTCTCACTGTGAACCCATCATTTACAGGACCCAAGCAAACCCAGACTTTAAACATCACTCGTGGTACAGGCATGAACTCTTGGGAAACTACAGTTATCTTTGCATCCCCTTTCAGGCTTTATCAGACCATTTTACATGTCTGCGTCCTTTGAAAAGGGCTTCAGCAGGAGGCTTGGGGCAGTCAGAGAAGTGGAAGAGAAGCTGGTGCTTCAGCTGAGGTGCGGAGAAGGCAGAGGAGGGAACAGGGATCCGGGCATGGTTCGGCCCAACACTGCCATCTTTCACTTTAACTCAATATTTATCAAATGTTTTGTTATCAACTTCCTCAGGAAACTGAGACCCAGAGAAATTAGGATATTTTCAGAATCATTCAATGTACTTATAGTGGGGTTGGGTTTACAAGACAGGTCTCCTGACCCTCAGGAGAATACAATGCCTGGTCCATTCCTCTATCCCTCGTCCGCCCAACCCACCACCCTCAGCTCTCGGAGCAAAGTGGTACTGAGGGGCCTTAATTGCCATATTTTCCCTGTTGTTAATACTAGTTGTAAAAATGCCAGACGCTGAGATCTGTCATAGTTCATGTACAGGTGGAATACTGACTAATGATCCCCATTACAATCATTAAGACTTTGCCTCAAAATTCGCTGATTGAATTTGTCAGATCTGACTATGGTTTCACGAGCTGCAGTAAAATCACAATTTCATTTGACATGAATGAATACTGAGGGAGTTGTTGAACCTCAGGCAAGGCTAACCTATCTAATCTTGGTGCTGCAACAGGCTGCAGCCTTCAACTTGCAGTGGAACCTGAGAGAGCCGTTGCTGAGTCATTGGCAGTGTTTCTCATTTTGAGCACCTATTATGCACCAAGCGTTGTATGTCCTCTCACCACGTATAACACAACAAAACAAGAAGTGCTACATCTGTTTAACATGTGAGAAAGCTGGTCACATGACTCGTCCAAGGTTGCATAGCTAGTTAAGTATAGTAAGTACAGTTCGTAGTAGTTTTGTTCAATTCCACATCTCATGTTCTTTTCCCTGCGTTGGGTTGCCAGAGAAAAATCACTTTGAAAGAAAAGATATAAAAAAAGCAGAACCTCAGATCTGGAGGAAAGAAACTTGATGTTGTCGCTACTGGGTGTAGTGATGAGATCTACTAGGTCTTCAGTGGCAGGGACTGTCAGGAAAATGGGAGAAGCTGGAGCTTAGCTGGAGAAGGACGGGGACCAGGGCAGCAAGCAGGCTCAGGATGAGGCTCTGGGGTCCTGCTATCAAGGTTAATAGCTAACTACAGGACATATAATCACCATTATCAAAGCCATAAGAAGATCCAAATTTATACCCCTTTAAATTATAAAAATTAAGACGCCTTTCAGTGTTATACAAAGTCATGAAGAAGTAGTGGATCAGTAGGATCTCATATTTTGCTGCTGAGAACGCAAGTTGGCAGAGCCACTCTGGAAAATACTTGGCATTACTTCGCAGTTCTGCATGTTCATAATTTCACTCACAGATCTGTCCAAGAGAAACACATTCACAAATGTAACTGAAGGCACTTCCAAGAATGTTCACAGCAGTACTGTCCAGAGTAGCTAAAATTTAGACACGGCCTGAATGCCTTTGTCAGATAAAAGGATAAATAAAATGTGTTATATTTATACAATGGGATATTATATGGGAGTTAAATAACCTATGGTTATACATAACAATATAGTATGCTAGCAATATAATATTATATAGAAAGTAATTCCAAAATATCTTTCATGATATCTGTTTTTCATATAAAACTCAAACCAAGTAAAACAAACAAAATTTTGTATAAAGGAAAGCATGGAACTGATGAATACAAATTTCAGGGTAGTGTTATCTTGGGTTTGGGGAGCTAGAGGGGTGAGATAGGTGAGGACGTAGGTTTTATTCACTATAGTAGATTGCTGTAGTTACAGCCATCAAATGTCCATGTCTCTTGGGTAGTCCTTCCCCACTCTGACTATGAGCTCTATATGACTTACTTTGGCAAATGGGATAAAAGCAAATATTATGGAGGCTAACTTGAAAATGCTTGCACACTGTGCTTGACTTCATTTGCTGACCCTAGGGACACTGCCACCATTGCCATGTGAACACATCTAAACTAGTCTGGTAGAGCAGCACAGCCTAGCTAGCCCTGCCACCACCAGCTGACAACCAGGAGCAACCAGCAGTCAGCACCATTGACCAGACATCTATTGAGTGAGGCTATCTTAGCTCATCCTGCCCAAACTGCCCAGACTGCATGACCCACCCAGGTGAGACCAGACAAAATGCTGTCCTGCAGAACCATGAACTAATAAAACATTGGTATTTTAAGCCACTGAATTTTGGGGTATTTCACTGTACAGTGTAGCCTAAACAACTTAATTTTTATATAGGCTGTTGATTTATTTGGTAGTAAACGAACAATCAAACAAATGAGGTGAGAGCATATGAACAAATCAGGACATATACTATGAACCAAGGGTGACAATTAATCCAATTCTATGCACCTGAGGCTCTTTTAAAAACAAACAATAACACAGAAAAGAGCTCAGCTTGATGACTACATCTGCCTGCAAACCAATCTTCCCATCTAGAATGCTTTGCAGACTGCTGATTGATAAGCCTTCTCCAACTCTTGGTTCATTCTATGACAGACTGCTGATTGATAAGCCTTCTCCAACTCTTGGTTCATTCTATGACAAGATTCTCACTAACGAGCCTAAGAAAAAGTGATGTGTGCAGATTTCAAGTCATCTTAATAAAGATTCTTGGACACCATTCTCCCTTTTTCTTTCCACTTCCTGGGAATGGCGAGTAGAAAATCTCAGGCACCAATTCTGAGGATATTGTACCTGCCCTGTTAGCTTGGGTCCCTGGTGGCCTGCTTACATGACTTCACTTGAATAGCTACATGAGAGGGAAATCAATGTATAGTTCATCTGAAACACTGTAATCTGTGATTCTTTGGTATAGTGCACTTCAGTTTTTGCTCCAACTAATTAATACTCTTCTATCCCAACCCTACAATAAGCTTCTTAATGTACAATTATTTTTAAATGTGTGAATGCCTTTATTGTTTTTGTTTATTAAAAAGAACTTCAAAAAACATAAATGTATAAAAAAAGGTAAGTCCTGTGGATATGAAATGGCTTGGAATATATTATTCCATATGGTTTAATACTTGTAAAATTACTCATGATATTGATGAGATTGTTTTATTTATACTGTGTGTATAAGTTGTGTTGGTCATGTAGCCCCATGTTCATAGCAGCACTGTTCACAGTGGCCAAGACATGGAAACAACCAAAAAGCCCTTCAATAGAAGATTGGATAAAGAAGATGTGGCACATATACACTATGGAATACTACTCAGCCATAAGAAATGATGACATTAGATCATTTATAGCAAAATGGTGGGATCTTGATAACATTATACGGAGTGAAATAAGTAAATCAGAAAAAAACAAGAACTACATGATTCCATACATTGGTGGAATATAAAAACGAGACTAAGAGACATGGACAAGAGTGTGGTGGTTACCAGGGGTGGGGGGAGGGAGGACGCAGGAGGGAGGGAGGGAGAGATTTAGGGGGAGGGAGAGGGGCACAGAGAAAACCAGATAGAGGGTGACAGAGGACAATCTGACTCTGGGCGAGGGGTATGCAACATAATTTAATGAGAAGATAACCTAGACATGTTTTCTTTGAATATATGTACCCTGAATTATTGTCATCCCATTAACATTAATAAAAATTTATTAAAAAAAAATAAGTTGTGTTGGTGATTTAATAATACATTATTCCTATCTTTATATGTCCACACAAGGTCTTAATGGATGTACATTTTATTTAAAAACCTTCTCTTTAGCTTTTTCAATTTTTCACCGTTTAATAAAAAAAATATCGGGAAGTCTTACATTAATTTATTTTTGTGCACATATCCAAATTGTTGTTTCCTTAAGATACTTTTTAAGAGATGAATTTTTGGGAGAGAGGATGTTAAATACATATGTCAGACCTAAATTGCCTGGCATGCTGTAGCAAGTGTACTGTAGCCATATTGATTAAAATTTACCACTGAAGGCATCAAGTTATTTTATAACTTTATCCATCTCATGTTACAATTTAGGTCTTTAGTTATTTTGTATATGCCTATTTCATACATGACATATACACTAACATTTTCACCTTTTTTGTGACAGAGATAGAGAGAGAGACAGAGAGAAGGACAGGTAGGGACAGACAGGAAGGGAGAGAGACGGAAACATCAATTCTTTGTTGTGACACCTTAGTTGTTCATTGATTACTTTCTCATATGTGCCTTGACTGGGGTGGGGCTACAGCAGAGTGAGTGACCCCTTGCTCAAACCAGTGACTTTAGGCTCAAGCTAGCAACCTTGGGCTTCAAGCCAGTGACCTTTGGGCTCAAGCCAACAACCTCAGGGTTTCAAATCTGGGTCCTCTGCATCCCAATCTGATCCTCTATCCACTGCACCACTGCCTGGTCAGGCACACACACACCTATTGTGAGATAACTTCTTTCCTTTTTTTGAAGCTCGAGCTCCATATTACCTATTCCAGAAAACCTTTCATTAATTTTCCTCAGCATGTCTATACCCACCTTCTCTTTGCTTTTGTAGTAATTTTCACTGAGTTTTATCATAGCATGTATCACATTCTGCTATGCCACTGACAGTGTTTACTTATTTATTTTGTGTCTAGACTATGTTTACTGAGAGCAGAATGTACTTTTCTTTGCATTCTTCTTAGAATGAAGGCTGGCACCTGGTAGACATTTGGAAAACTGCACATATATCTTGGGTTTTTCTCAGATTTTCTGGGTGGTGTTGCAACCAAAATTTATTTCAGATTCTTGTAAATAACATTTCTGTGTCTACCAATATTCCTCTGGTCATATTAATATTGATTCTGGCCCTAGGGTCTAAGGCTATGTAAATCACTCATCAGCGATTCTATATATACAGAGGAAATGAGAAAGGCAGGAGTTAAAACCTTAGATTAAATTGAAGCTCATCATAAACTTGGTTCTAGACCTCCTAGATATTCCAAGAAAAACTGAGGACTCTTTACTGCATTAAAGCCTTGAATGAATGGCTGCTCTGCTAGCGCATTGGGGTATTGTGTGCTATTGATTAGAAGGGGTTTGTTTAAAATGTAAGAGTGAACTCAGGAGGTTTGGCCATTCCTTGATATTGGAGGACCAGTGTCCTCTTTCCATTTACATGACACAATAATTAAGCTAAAATAATGGACCAGAACTTAACCTAAGTAAGATTATTCAGGCCACAGATAGTTTAGTCTAGAAGGAACCTTTGTAAATCACTAGTCATCTTCCAGATGAAGATACTGAAGATAAGAGAGGACAGATTTTTCTCAAGGACACATAGTGAATAAGTGTAGAGTCAGGATTAGAAGCTAAGTGTTCACTACTTCCTAACCTATGACACCATCTAGCACATTCTGATAAGACAGGAAACTTTGGCCTCTCCCTCTTTTTAAGAGACCAAGTTAAATTTATTCCACATATATCATACTGCTTTTTCTCTATCATAAATAGAAAGAAGAAATGATTCTATTTCCAAAGGGTATTGTGCTGAGTGAAATAAGTCAGACAGAGAAAGACAAATCCTATAAGGTTTCACTTGTATGTAGCATACAAACAAACAAACAACAATAACAAAAAAACCCCAAAACAAACAAACAAACAAGGCTTAAGAACAGAGAACTCCCTGGATGACTCAGTTGGTTAGAGCATTGTCCCAAAGCACAGAGGTTATGGATTTGATCCCTGGTCAGGGCACATACAGGAACAGATTGATTTTTCTCTCTCTCTATCCATTCTGCTTTCACTAAAATGAATAAATAAAAACATTAAAAAAGATAAAAACAGAGTACAAAGGGATGGTTTCCCGAGGGGAGGAAGATAGGGGAAGAGGTAACATAAGGAGAATCTAGTCAGTAACATTGCTCAGTGACAGGTGGGGTGATCACATTTTAAGGTATACAATGTCAAATCATTGTATTATACATCTGAAACTAATATAACTAATACAATATTGCATATCATGTCTACTTAAAATTTTTGGTTCTAGGAAAAAGAATTTAGAATTATTAAACATTATCTATGTCAATAGTATCAACAATATCATAAATATCAACAGGCATTTCACAGAAATCTAATTCACTGAAGCTTATTTGCTTCTAAAATTTATAAAGACAATCATTGAAACTTTGATGATTCAGAAAGTTCAACAATAGTTTTCCAATTAATTTCCCAAGTGCTTATAATACACTGGCCACTGTCCTAAGGGTGTGGACAGCAAGAAGAGCAACCTGAGACATTACTATGTATCAAATTCTTCACAATAAATAGTAATTAGTGTTGAATCAATGAAGAAGAAAACTGACAATATGCATATTCTCATCAGACCCACTTGAATCATCTTGCCAAGTGAGTAAATTAATAAATACCAATATGTTAAAGAACCCAACATAATTCAGTCATTGAACTTTGGAAAATCTTTTTCCATCCTGTGTTTCCATGGCGATAACTATTAAGAGTGTTAGCATTTATAGAACCACTGGGGCTCGTCTAACCAACCACTCATATAACAGATTAAAAAAAAAACCCAAACAACTAAGTGATACAAAACTAATTTGTCCCAGATCCCAAATGTTATTTAGATGAGAGACAGGATGAGGTCCCAGGTCTTCTGAATTCTTTCACCAATTGCCTTTTGATCACACTATACTAGATTCTTGGGGCAGACAGACTAAGATAGTCCACATTATCCACTACTCTTAGTATTCATGTTGTTTAATCCTCTCACCCCAAAGGAACAGGATTTGTAAAGGCTATGACAAAGATGATAGAATGTTACTTCCTTGATTAAGTTACATTATGTAAAGACTCTCTTATTAGTAGACTCACTTGTAATTCTGGTAAAAATCAGAGTGAGCATAAAGCAGATTCTTCCAGATTCTTCCCTACTCCAGTATTTAGACAACAATGTAGACCAGCCAACTGCTTGATTTTGGCCTTATGAAACCCCAAGCAGAGGACACAGCTAAACTGTAACTGAGGTCCTGACTCACAGAAACTATAAGATAATACATGTATGATATTTTTAGGTAGAATTTTAATAAATCAAGATAATAAAGCTATATAACATGACTGCACTGATACATTAAAAAAACAACACAAAATTAAGAGACCTTGGTATATTCAGAAGCCCAACTTAAGATGGTAAAGTGGGAGGTGTCCAACACAAGAAAACCTGGACTGAATGTCCTTTCTGAGGCTCCGTCTGCTGGTCTGCAGTCCTAACAGTAATAGAGATATTGTTCTGCATGAAAGGGAACTGACACTCAACTCCTTGCATATGTGGGAAGCATTTGTACATAGAGAGAAAAGGCTGGATGCTAGGGTATTCTGTCTGTGGCTAAGCATGGAGATAGACATGAATAAGATTGGTAAAGACTGCATTTCAATAATTTAACAGAATTAAGACATTGTTACTAATATATCAAAAGGTTATTGTAAGGATCATAAGGATATATGGCTTCTTCTTGAATTAGGGCATTATATTAATCATAATAAAATTTATATCTCATTGATGTCAGCCAAAATGGGCTCAAAAGTTGAACCTTTATGCTCTAAGGAGATATATAACATCTTTTTATAGCAAGAATGTCAACTAGTTTTTCATCTTGTATGCCAACTGTAATTGATTAATATTAGCAGCTTATATTCAATTAGGCTTTATAAGAAATTATACTGTACTCAGCCAGCAACGTGCGCCATGGGCAGGGTAGGGTAGGGCATAGTATGCATGCCATTCCTGGGCAGTAGATTGTGTTGCAAAATTTATGTTGAAATATTATATATACAGTTTGAGTCCTGATAATCATATTCATCAATTTGATGAGTTGGGGTATGTCACCCAACCTCTCTGAGCCTTAGTTTCTCCAAACAGTTACCATCATAAACAGTTCTTAGAATTATTGTGATATTCTATATAAAAGTACCCTTAAGAATATCAGACCTTTATCATATTTTTTAAAAAGTCTTTACTTATGAATGCCAAAACATGAAGTAACCAAGATGACTGACCTTCAGTAGGTGAATGAATAAAATGTGATACATCCAAACAGTGGAATATTATATAATGTTAAAAAGAAATAAGCTATCAAGTCATAAAAGACAGGGAAGAATATTAAATGCATATAATTAAGTGAAAACAGCCAATCTGAAAAGGCTCTATACTGTATGATTTTAACCATATGACATTTCTGTATCTATTTTTTTTAGACTTTATTTATTCATTTTAGAGAGAAGAGAGAAAGAGGGAGAAAGAGAAGGGTGGGAGGAGCAGGAAGCATCAACTCCCATATGTGCCTTGACCAGGCATGCCCGGGGTTTCGAGCCAGCAACCTCAGAATTGCAGGTCAACCCTTTATCCACTGCACCACCACAGGTCAGGCATGACATTTCCACCATATGAAAATGACAAATCTATAAAGACAGTAAAAATATCAGTGGTTGCAGGAGTTAGGAAAGAGAGAGGAATGAATAGGTAGAACACAAAGGATGTTTGCCTGGTGAAACTATTCAATACGAGGTTGCAATGGGGGAACACAGCATTATAAATTTTTCCAAAGCCTAGAAGGTAAGACATCAAGAGTAAACTTTCACATAAACTATGGACTTTGGGTGATAATGAGGTGTTAATGTGGGCTTACTGATTGTAATAAATGTACTATTGTGGAAAGAATGTCTACAGTGCTGGAGGTTGTGCATGTGTGGGGACAGAGGGTATAAAGAAACCTTCTGTACTTTCTGTTCTTTTTTTTATGAACTTAAAATTGCTCTAGAAATAAAATGTACTAATTAAAAAAGCCAAATTCTTTTGACTCTTTGAACAAAGCTCATCAAGTGAGTGAAGAACTCAGGGATAAAAACTAAAAGTAAATTTACTAAAGATGAGTTGCAGATATTAGTGGATTATGGGGAGAAAAACCCAACAAATCTTTAGTGACTAGAAAGACATATGAGATGAGAAGAAAATGATAATCAAATAAAAAACATGGAGATAAAAATATTAGGAGGAGAGAGCCCAGCTATGAGATATATAGTTTAAATGACTAAAGGACAAAGTAGAAGGTACAACCTCTGAGTTTACTTCTTTGTGTGAGAGCCATGAGATTCACATTACTTAAAAGCATGTGAACAAGTGCCTGCAATCAGACCCCTGCTATCAGATCCCTTCCATTTCAGTTCCAACAGTTGGATAAACACTTGTATAATTCCAAAGACAACATGAAGACTGGTGAGATGTTCATTTTTGAAGCAATGAAAAGAACAGAGAAATCAACTATTGAGGGGGGTCAATAGGAGGAAGACAAGGGCTTTCTCACGCCTGCTAGAAAACAAGTCAGGAGAGGAGTCCTCAGATTTGAACATCTGCATCTAACTCAGAATTCTGAAGGTAAGCTGATCTCAGGTCAGAGCAAAGTCTAACAGCTGGAGGGCACAGATTGCAGACTACCCAGTAGAGGTACAGAAACTATCTGCTTCTGCCTCAGTTTCATCTAGGAAGAAAATTAGAGGAGTATCTGAAAGCACCATATAAGAACCTATAATGGGAACACATAGAGTGCTTGGTCCTTGCCCTCAGAAACTCTAGTTTCAAGGAGAGAGATAGTTAACTAAATATACCACATACCTTTCTATACTGGGTGTTACATGGTGAACAAATGAACAATATACTATGGTAACATAGAAAAAAGTTAGATTTTGAAGAGTGTCAGAATCTGGTTATGCTATTTAGACTCACAGAGAAAAGAAGTTTCCTGATTTCTAGGCTTTTCCTATCAACCAGGGTGGTGGGATTTAACAATCTCACTGTCCAATGGATTCAAATCTAAACTGAAACATTTATTAGCAAATCACTCTGGACAAGCTACCTAACCTCTTTGAAGCTTCTTTTAAAAATGTTATACATAAATGGCTCTAATAATAATATCTACTTCACTAGTCATGTCCTAGTCAAGTATGTTGGTGTGAGGGTCACTTGGAACAACGGTCCTGAATACACTTTGAAAATGGCAAAGCACTATAAAAATATAAATTATTGATGTCATTTAAAAATTTCATTATTTAATATTCAACAAAGCAAATTAGAATGACTGCTTCTTAAGAGCTAGAAGAGAAGATTTTTATTTCTGCCATTTTTCCCTTGGGTAAAATATGATATATATATATATGCATGTTTTGAACATAGTGTTTTTTTTAAAGGGTCTTTCATGATAGTGACCTTTTTTTTTAATTTATTTATTCATTTTTAGAGAGGAGAAAGACAGAGAGGGAGAAGGGGGGAGGAGCTGGAAGCATCAACTCCCATATGTGCCTTGACCAGGCAATCCCAGGGTTTTGAATCAGTGACCTCAGCATTTCCAGGTCGACGCTTTATCCACTGCGCCACCACAGGTCAGGCTGAACATAGTATTCTGACTAAAAGTCTTGGACTGAAGGATGACCTCTCTTTTCTCTCTGAAATAGCACCAGGTTGAGGACTATTTATAGACATGAGCTACTGTATTGTAATATACAGATGCAATCCATTGTTCTTGATTAAGGGAGAAAAAATATTAATGTTATATTATGTATTATATAACATATGTATTTATATTCATATATTAATATAAAAATTCATATATATATTTATATATAAATACACACAACCATATAGGTGTGCGTATAAAATCCTAATGTCTTCTCTACAATTCCTATAGTTGCTAAAACTGGACCCAGCTATACCACCCTAGATGTCGTCTCAATTAGAGCACAGCTATATAATACTGCAGCTGGTTAGAACTATAACATTTTGGTGTGAACCTCTTATTTTATCTTTTTGTGAACACATTTCTTCATATTATATGCAGGGAATGTATTTCTTAATTTGCCAGCCAATTAAAATGGGCTTTGATAAAGAGTAAAAAAAGATTCGGCTTTATCTCTGAGGACAAATACACACTCCTTAATGTAACAGTGTATTTAAACTGTGGTTTGATTAATGTCGAATTCTCAGAAGGTACATTTAAAGAGGAAACAGGCAGGGTTATCAGACTAGGAATTCTTGTCAAAAAGGATCAGTTCCTGTGTTACTTCAACCAGCTATCTTTGTAGTTGCTCATGTTTTTATACCTTTACAACATTTTATAAATAAAGACCTTTTGAAATCCTTTTAAAAGACACCTAATAAAATAGTGAAACAAACTTTTTTTTTTCCTTCACCAACTGTTCATATACCTGGGAATAGCTTGCAGAGAAATAGGAAAATCACTTCCCTTCAAACTTACTCAGTAGGGATAAACGGTAGGTTCAAATTTTTTCATAGCTGTGTTTCATTTGAACACAAATCCTCCCTTCTTCAAACATGCCTTTCATAGATGTGAGCCAGGTCTGATGCTACAAAGAGCAGCAGCGCAAAGAAAGAGCAGTGAGGCACTCTTTTAGGTTGTAGGGAATACACAGCAGAGAAAGAGGCTGAATTCAGCATCTGGAAACCTGGGATCAAATGTTTGCCTTTACGTAGTAATTGGGTCCTTTAGAAAGACACTTTAAGCACAATTACATTTTTTTTTCTTTCTGTACAATGGGGAAGAATAAAATCTCTCCTGCTTGTTTCATAGGCTTATATGTAAAATCAAAATAGATGCTTATATACATCATTGTTAACTTTTTTGAGTGCTCCTTATGGATCAAAAATAAATAAACCTATATTGTATATATTAAAAATCCACTAATAATTACCACAGTTCTATAAGGTATGTCCTATCTGCATCTTGTGGTTGAGGAAACAGAAGAATAGGGAAGTTAACAGGCTTGTCCAAGGTTGCAGATAAGAAATGATACAGTAGAATTCAAATCCAAGCAAGTATTGAGTCTGTATAGTTAACCACTACATAATATCACCTCCCATGAAAGTGGTCATACACTTAGGAAATCATAAACCACTAGGCAAATGCATATAGATTGCTACTTTCCATTTAACTAGGAGCTTAAAGTGAGTTAAAATATGTAGCAAAGTGAATGCTACTTAGCAAGAGCTTGGTAAATAATGTTTAACATTGATGTAATGGCTTACATCAATGTATACCTTGATTTGCATCATACCTTACAAGAAGGGAAGAGCACTTTACCAGTCTCATACCTATAAAGTTAGAGACATGTATATAGTGCTAACTGCTTACCTCTTCTTTTTTTTTAAGTTATTTATTTATTTATTCATTTTTAGAGAGGACAGAGAGAGGGAGAGAGAGAGACAGAAAGAGAGAGAAGGGGGGAGGAGCTGGAAGCATCAACTCCCATATGTGCCTTGACCAGGCAAGCCCAGGGTTTCGAACCGGTGACCTCAGCATTTCCAGGTTGACGTTTTATCCACTGTGCCACCACAGGTCAGGCCTGCTTACCTCTTCTGTATCCCTCTTACTCCTTTCCCTTCTCACAATATGCATATTATGCTGATTTATACCTCAGGTTAACAACTGACTGAACAAAATCTCTGTTATTTATTTTACAAATATTTATCAAACATCTACTATGAGTCAATTCACTGTCCAGTCTGTACATCATTCATGTAAGTTCTTCAAACAAGAAGATATAAAATAAGTCAAAGCTATTATGAAGCCAAGATCCTATGGAAGTTCAGAAGAAGGGCTGAAGCCCTCAAGGGAAGCATTAGATTTCTTTAGGAAAAGAAGATGGTAAGAATATTCCAGATTGTGGACTAGTACATACAAAGATAAGAAGGCCCAAAAGAACAAGGTGTATTGGAGCTGAGGGTATATTTGTCATCAGGTGCAGACCAGTGTCACTGGGAAGTGGGCTTTATGGAGGGTTGTGATGGAGAGAGACCAGGATTAAATGAGGCCAGAAAGACCCATCCACCAAGCTAACATGCTAGTTTCTTTATCTATTTACTTGAAGTGTCCTATTAAACAACAACATGAGGAGAAAACCTGATGTGACTCTGAAATAAGAAGTCACAACAGGCCTATGCAATCCTAGTATTTTGAAAATGTAGCATTGTCTCCAATCTGTCTGCATCCTCTGCTCAGGACCATTGTTGAAAGGTATTACCTCCCAATTCTGAGTATCTGAAGAATATCTGTAAAATTGATAATGGATATGATCAAAATTCTCTTGCTGATTGTGAAATAGCCATTTCTTTATCAAAAATTGATCCTTTGCTTGGTCGGGGGTTTCAGTTGCATATGGTCTCCACTTTCATTTCAGTGATGATCCCACCAAATGTCATGATGACGTGCCTAAAACATCAGGCCTGGACTTTAGATTAATGTTGAGCTTGAGGGTTCCTACAGTCTGAAGCTCTATAGTTTGGGGAGGGAACCCAAGGTAAACTTGGCCAACAGAGTACATTCAGAGCCCAGCTTGCTCTAGCATAGCAGCAGCAGCAGCAGCAGCTTGGCAGGGCTAATAGGAGCAATAACTCACATTGTCTGTGAGCAAATATGACTAGAAGCCACAGGCTGAGAAAATATATCAAGGCAGAGGGAATTAACTTCGGCCTCACTCTTTTGTTCATAATCTCATACGTGTTCCACATTTTGACAAAAGCTACTCCTTAAGAAGAGAACAAGAAACAAAAGAGTCCCAACAACTGTGCCAAGTGTGATACGGAAACTTTCCCAGGAAAGGTCACATTTAATCCTCAGAGCTTGGTGAGGTATATATAATCTCACTCAATAGATGAAATTATGAATCTCTCAGAGGTTGAGGAACTTGCTCACAGTTAACAGTTGAGAAAGAAGGCCTCTTAAGTCCAACATCTGTCATACTACAGCATGGTTTTCCTTATCGGTGTGCAAAAGACTTATATAATAGTGACTTTAATGAATTATTTTAAACCATCTTGAACCAAATTTCTGAGATGTGGCTTCAGATACATTTGTTATATCTCCTTAACCCTTATGTAAGTGTGGACAGTTCTGTCCAATGATTAGGTCTTAGGTAGCTTTTATGCATCATGCACCATGCTGGGTGATAAGGACACAAAGTTGAATGAGAACCAGTTTTGTCTCTATTTGTTTATTTAGTCACCATGTATTGATCACCTTCTTTGTGCTAGGTACTGACCTAGGTTCTTGGAGCACAATAGTAAATGAGACAGCTATAATAGCTTTTCTATGAAACCATACGATGTATTTTTCATGCATGCATTATAGTGAGTTGGATAAAGAAATAATTATGGGAAGGATTCTAATATATTTAGAGTAAATTTGTCTAAGAGGAAAAGGTAGATGTGTGGCTTACAGGTGTTACTTTCAGAGACTGGTGATAAAATTCCTGAAGTCATCTACCTGCTATAAAAAAATAATGAAAATTGTTATCTTGGCTTTTTAGAACTACAGAGCCATTAGAAAAAGTCAGAGGAGGTGGGAGTATTGACTGGGAAAGGTGACAAGGAAATTTTCTGGTGTGATAGAAATGTCCTATATCATGAGGGGCTGGAAGTTACATGGGGGCATAGATTTGTCAAAAATGATGAGATTATGCAGTTAAGCTCTATGTAAATTACACCTCAATAAAAATATAAATAAAAAGTTTTGGCCAAGTAGCGCTGTCCTGACATGGCAAGGTTGTGGATTTGATACCCTTTCAAGGCACACACAAGAATCAACCAATGAATGCATAAATAAGTGGAATAACATTCAATGTTTCTCTCTCTCTCTCAAATTAATAAATTAAAAAAATACAAATAAAAATTAAAGAGAAAAGATAGTAAAGGAAAGAAATATTACTAATGTCTTAAGACCCTTGCTTATACCTTATTTAGATCTGTTGTCATACACTCTGTGGAGGTGACCCAAGATAACTATTTAAACCATTGCTTATTCTGAACAGTAGCTCAAATCTGTGTGATGACCATATCCTACTGTTGAGATGGCAGAACAGTGGTGTTATTTTGTTCATGTGTGCATGTATGCACGTGTGCTTGTAAGTACTGTGCATGTTCAACTGTACATGTCCCATTCATTCTCTGAGCCCAGTTTCTTCACCTACAGAATGGGAATATTAGTATATTCTCTCTTACTTGTAGACTTGTGTTTTGGTTCAGTGACATTACATGTTGGAAACAGCTTTAAAATCTCTTAGCACTAATGAGCTATCTATATTCAAATCTTTTTTCTGTCCTAATTCAAAAGGGTATGTGTAGGCCTGACCAGGCTGTGGTACAGTGGGTAGAGATTTGGACTGGGATGCGGAGGACCCAGGTTCGAGATTCCAAGGTCGCCAGCTTGAGTGTAGGCTCATCTAGTTTGAGCAAGGCTCACCAGCTTGGACCCAAGGTCACTGGCTAGAGCAAAGGGTTACTCAGCCTGCTGTAGCCCCAAGGTCAAGGGGCTACAATCAATGAAAGCAATCAATGAACAACTAAGGTGTCACAATGAAAAACTAATGATTGATGTTTGTCATCTCTCTCCATTCCTGTCTGTCCCTATCTATCCATCTCTCTGACTCTCTCTCTGTGTCTGCAAAAAAAAAAAAAAAAAAAAAGGTATGAGTATATAAGAAAAGAGGCAGTTTCCTTGGATTGTCCATTAACTTCCCACCTCTCAAAATTACCAGGGTTCATATTTTTCAGCAAATGTCCTAATGGACAATGCCATTTCTGGGTGCTTTTGCATCTTTCAGAAACAGTCAGAAGCAGGAGCATATTTACTGAATGTGTATTTACTGAGTGCCTACAATATGCTATTTCCTGCAGAGACTCTGGAGATCTAGATCTCATTTGTTTTCTGGGTTGGTGATATAACAGGTTCCTGAGGGAATTAGGCTAAAGGCTAATCCCACCGAGACAAACTATGTGGTCATTTTGCTCTGACTCTATATATGTCTCTGCACTAAGCCTGTATATCCAACCCCAACAAGCTGAATGTCTTCCTCACCCATGGAGATAGAAAGAATCACATTTCTTTTCCAAGGCTGATCTCAGTCTGCTGAAAGGGGTGAAGTTGATGTTTTTTAAGCAAATAGAGTGCAAGGGCTCTTGCCCTAATGCTCAGGAGTGAATGAGTTGCTAGGGTGTGAAGAGTTGAGATTGAAATATCATTTCCAATGATGACTTTTCCTCCATGAAATTTTTTCTGTAAAGGAATTACTTTTGTAAACATTGTCAGAAACCACATGTGTTTCAGTTCAAGACTTGGGAGGGTACTAAACCTACTCTTTAGGATAATTGGAAGAGAATTAAATAACAATTAGAAATATCAAAGTGAGATAACATAGAACAAGCGAAGAGTGTGTGTGTGTTTGTGTGTGTTGTGCTCAAGTCTTGGGAGTGATAAAGGAAACAGGAGCACCGGTGAACCAAGAACCACCTGGGAAGACCCTAGCAAGAAAGGCAAAGAACATACTTTGATTAGAACTCCTCAGTAGCTGAGCTAAAATAACAACCCTGGTTTTCTGAAGTTACACCAATCACTCAGAACTTTCCCATCTTAAGTAGTCACAGCACTTAGGTATTTTGGAATAACTGCAAAAAAATACATTTAAATATTGTTGTCATGAAAACAAAAAAGACATTTTTTGTGTGGAGAAAAAACCCCAGAAACAAATGCCTCTTACTCTGAATCATGTCCACAAGACAAATGTCCAGGATAGCCTAAAGACCACAGTACTTTCACAAGGGAGTAAATGAATATTAATTGCTCAGAAGCCATTATTTCTAAGTTAGAATGCATAAATATTATTAGTGCTATTTATATTGAGTGTTCTGTCATTACTGGTTTATTTTAGTAAATGTAAAGACTTTCACAAGTTTTATTCCTGATTTCCTTCACACTAAATCTGTTTTTATCTTTTCTCAAGTTCTTGTAATATGCACCATCTCTTCATGGTGTTTTCCAGAAACCTAATCCTAATGGTTGTATTGTATTATAAAAATATGCACTGCTGTTGTTACAGAAGTAGGAATTATGTATTGTGGGGACTATGAAAGGAATTACAGTTTACAAGGTCCCTGGGCCTTAGTTTACTTATCTTTGAAATTTGTGTGTGCAAGAGAAACTATTATAAACTCTTTCCCTCTTAAGGTTCCAATCTGTTCAAATTATTTACAGCTTTAAGCACAAGGAAGCAACTACAGGGACAAAGACCTCCAATTCTTTCTTAGCAAGTTCTCAAAAAATTAAGTTTATATCTAGAAAGTGTAAAATCACTTGGAAAAAAATAATTGGTAGAAAAATAGAAAAAGCAATCATATTTTCATGTCACTTCATTTACATTCTCTCTTTCAAAATTAATCAGTTCTGCAGTCCTTAGGGAAACATTCAAGACCTCTATATCACCTTTCCAATCTCCTCTACTCACCCTGCAACGCCGACCTCATCTGTTTGATTACTATGCTGGGGATTGGCCCTACCATGCACTTGCTTATTTTTTCTCCCATTCAGGCAAGCCTTCCTCTGCCTCCTTTAAAAAAATGTACCCATCCTGGAGTGACGTCACGAAAATGGCACCGTGAGCAGCGCGTCCGACAGATCTCCCCAAAATCTCAACAAATTTGTCAACTAGAAACAGAAAAATTTATCCTAGGAGCATCCCGGAGTTCCACACACACACTGAAAGCAAAAGGACTGTTGCTGAGGAGGGAATACGCCTGTGGTGAGTCAACCCACACGTGCAGCTGCCCACGCCGCGTCCCGGGGAGTGCCGGCAACCACCAGCGTGCTCTGAGAAGCCGCACGCCCCCACCCCAGCCGCGTCCTGGGGAGTGCCCACAACCACCGGTGTGCTCTGAGAAGCCACGCGCCCCACCCCCAACCGCGTTCTGAGAAGCCGCCTGCGCGCCCCGAGCCGCCGTGTCCCGGGGAGTGCCGGCAACCACCGGCGTGCTCTGAGAAGCCGAGCGCGCATGCACGCCCCGAGCCGCCACATCCTAGCCGGCAACCACCGGCGTGCTCTGAGAAGCCGCGCGCGCTGAGCCCCTGCGTCCCGGGGAGTGCCGGCAACCACCGGCGTGCTCTAAGAAGCTGCGCACGCGCCCCGAGCCGCGTCCCGGGGAGTGCCGGCAACCACCGGCATGCTCTGAGAAGCCGCGCGCGCCCCATGCCACAGTCCGGGAGGGGCGCCAAACCTGTCTTTCCTAGTCAGGAGATTCTCTCTGTGGACGGGGCACCTCACCCAGCCATTCGAGCTAACAATCAAGTGTTGGGCGAGGGGCGCGCAGGCAGCCTGAAATACTCTCTGGAGCACAGCTGCGGATCCAATCACTGAAATTAGCTTAACCCACGAAATCTACGCACCCACGGGGCTCTAATTGATAAGATCTCTCCCAGTTCAGTGATCCAAGACAAGAGGCATAATATTTTTCAGTGCCTTTCGCTAAAGGGGCGGGGGCAATATCTGATTGACAGAGCCTCCATATTCAGGGATATACCTAACAAGAGGGACTTGGCAGATATTAAGATCTATATAGCAAGCAGCGAATAGTGCATCTTCTTTCCAGCCAAAACAGGCTACAAAGTGTGGAAAGCCTGGGTTGAGTGGTCCAACTGAATGGTAGGCGCTGAACAGTCACCTTGACAACAATTGACTCCCAGCCCCACCTGATTACGCTGGAGGCTCTGACTGCCAGAGCCTTACCCAGAGCCTTGGGCTGAGTGAGGATAGAGTGGGGATTTCCCAGCTCTTTGAGCCTCTTACTCCCCAGACAGAAGCAGTGGCAGCCTCATAGCTGGATCACCAGGCTGCTAATTCAGAAAGGGGAGACTAGGGGAGAAACTCCAGGAAAGCAAACTCTCTCTCATTGTTGGACTCTACAAATGCCAACAAGCCTTGACTACCAGCGAGACTAAAGCCAATTATATGACATTGCCATAGAATCCCATCAATTGCAAATCCCTACCTAAGCGTGACACAGGGGCAGAACCTGGGGTACAGAGTCACCGACCAGGAAGAGGGAGAGAAAAGAAAAAGGAAGAAGTTAACCTCTCAATATCAAGAAAAATCCACAGACTTTATAACTTGTTCCACTAATTCTTTGTTGTTGTTGTTTCTCTCTTCTTTCTTATTGCCTTTATTTGTATTTCCTCCATCTCGGTCCTTTTATTCTCTGCCCATCTTATGCTACCCTTTTCTTGAACTACACTACCCATGAGTGTTACATTTTATTTCTTTTCTTCATCCTTACTCTCCCTTAGGGTTACACTCCAAAACCCTTAACTCTCACTCTCTCCCCTTTTGATTTCTTTTTGTTTTTTTTGTTTTTTTCCCCTTTCCTTTTTTTCTTCCTTCGTTTCTCTCTTTTTCTTATTTTTTCCTTTCTATTCATTCCTTCTTTTCTCCTTTTACTTTTCCTCTCATTTAATCCTCAATCACAAACAAATTATTTAATTTGGGACTCAAGTTTTTTTTTGTTTTTGTTGTTTGTTCTTTTTTTTTTTTCTTTTATTTTCTGCTTTTGTTTTTGGTTTTCCATTGTTTGTTTGTTTTTGTGGCATTTTGGGTACTTTTTACATTGCTTTTTAACTCACTAGCATTCCTCCCAACCCAAAGTCTCCATTGTATTTAGTCTTCACTCCACTTAATACAACAGATTTTTACTTATTATTTTTATTTTTTTCTTCTTTAAATATTATTTTTTCTCTCCTTTTTTCAGTTTCCCTCTTATCCCTCTCACTATATCTCTTAGTCGACCATCACTTACAAGCAAATCATTTTATGCTTGTCTAAGATATCCTCTTTTTTTTTTTTTTTTTTGCATTTAGTAGGTCCCTACTCCCTTTTTTGCCCCTTGAACTCTTCACCCCAAATCAGGCCCTCCATTATAGGCAGTTTTTGTTCCATTTAGCATAATATAATTCACAGGTCATCACAATATTTACCTAAAGAGGTGAGAGGAGGGGAGGAGAAGAAAGAAAAAAGAAGAAAATAATAAATCATTACTTTTTTTGACTGTGGAGTGTTTTTCTTTTTTTTTCTCCCCCTTTTTATTCTTTATTAATTCTAATTAACAATATCAACAAGACCACCTTCAGATGCCAATAAGAAAAAGGAAATCGAATATTATGGATACAAAAGATAGAGAGGTAACACAAATAGATGTGGAAAGATCTATGGAGAAAAGATTTAACATTCCTGAAGCCTTGGAGCCAAATGACAGAGAATTTAAAATAGAAATCTTAAAAATACTCAGAGATATACAAGAAAACACAGAAAGGCAATTTAGGGAAATCAGAAAACAACTCAACGATCACAAAGAATATATTACCAAGGAAATTGAAACTATAAAAACAAATCAAACAGAAATGAAAAACTCAATTCACAAACTAAAAAACGAGATAACAAGCTTAGTTAATAGAACAGCCCAGATAGAAGATAGGATTAGTGAAATAGAAGACAAGCAACTTGAGGCACAACAGAGAGAAGAAGAAAGAGACTCAAAAATAATAAAAAACGAGAAAGCCCTACACGAATTGTCTGACTCCATCAGAAAGAATAACATAAGAATAATAGGTATATCAGAGGGAGAAGAGAAAGAAAATGGAATGGAGAATATACTCAAACAAATAATAGATGAGAACTTCCCAAACCTGTGGAAAGAACTAAAGCCTCAAATTCAAGAAGCAAACAGAACACCGAGTTTTCTTAACCCCAACAAACCCACTCCAAGGCACATCATAATGAAGATGACACAAACCAATGACAAAGAAAAAATTCTCAAGGCAGCCAGGAAAAAGAAGAATACAACATTTAAAGGAAGACCTATTAGATTATCATCAGACTTCTCAGCAGAAACTCTACAAGCTAGAAGAGAGTGGACCCCAATATTCAAAGCCCTGAAAGAGAGAAACTTTCAGCCAAGAATACTATACCCATCAAAGCTATCCTTCAAGTACGAAGGAGATATAAAAATATTCACAAATACAGAAAAGATGAGAGAATTTATCATCAGAAAGCCCCCACTCCAGGAAATACTAAAGGGGGTTTTCCAACCAGATTCAAAAAACAAAAGAAAACAAAACCACAAGTAACAGCTCCACCAAGAAAACAATAAAACCAAACTTAAACTGTGACAACAAAAGAAAAAAAGGGGGAGAAAGGATGAAGAATAACAGTAGCAAAGGACGATGAAGCGCAGAAATACTCAAAAGAAAGGGTACTACAATGAATATGGTAGGTACCCTTTTCATTACTTAATGGAAACCACCCTTGAAAAAACCACCACAAAAACACTTGACTTAAAAAAGGTAGAAACAGAAGAAAGAAGTATGGAATACAAACAAACAAAAACAAATGATAGAAAAACAAAAGAGAAGAATCAAACAAGATACAAAACTAACAGAAAGCAATTTATAAAATGGCAATAGGGAACCCACAAGTGTCAATAATTACACTAAATGTAAATGGATTAAACTTACCAATAAAAAGACACAGAGTAGCAGAATGGATTAAAAAAGAAAATCCAACTGTATGCTGCCTACAAGAAACTCATCTAAGCAACAAGGATAAAAACAAATTCAAAGTGAAAGGCTGGAAAACAATACTCCAAGCAAACAACACCCAAAAAAAATCAGGTGTAGCAATACTCATATCTGATAATGCTGACTATAAGACAAAAAAAGTACTCAGAGACAAAAATGGTCATTTCATAATGATTAAGGGGACACTGAATCAAGAAGACATAACAATCCTTAATATATATGCACCAAACCAAGGAGCACCAAAATATATAAGACAGCTACTTATTGACCTTAAAACAAAACTGACAAAAATACAATCATACTTGGAGACCTCAATACACCGCTGCCAGCTCTAGATCGGTCATCCAAACAGAGAATCAATAAAGATATAGTGGCCTTAATCGAAATACTACAACACCTGGATATGATAGACATCTACAGGATACTTCATCCCAAAGCAACAGAGTATACATTTTTCTCTAGTGTACATGGAACATTCTCAAGAATTGACCATATGTTGGGCCACAAAGACAATATCAGCAAATTTAGAAAAATTGAAATTGTACCAAGCATATTCTCTGATCATAAAGCCTTGAAACTAGAATTCAACTGTAAAAAAGAGGAGGAAAAACCCACAAAATTATGGAAACTAAACACCATACTTCTAAAAAATGAATGGGTCAAAGAAGAATTAAGTTCAGAGATCAAAAGATATATACAGACAAATGAAAATGAAAATACGACATATCAGAATCTCTGGGATGCAGCAAAAGCAGTAATAAGAGGAAAGTTCATATCACTTCAGGACTATATGAACAAACAAGAGAGAGCCGAAGTAAACCACTTAACTTCACACCTTAAGGAGCTAGAAAAAGAAGAACAAAGACAACCCAAAACCAGTCAAAGAAAGGAGATAATAAAAATCAGAGCAGAAATAAACGAAATAGAGAACAGAAAGACTATAGAAAAAATCAATAAAACAAGGAGCTGGTTCTTTGAAAAGATCAACAAAATTGACAAACACTTGGCAAGACTCACCAAGGAAAAAAGACACAGGACTCAAATAAATAAAATCCAAAATGAAAGAGGAGAAATCACCACAGACATCATGGATATACAAAGAATTATTGTAGAATACTATGAAAAATTATATGCCACCAAATACAACAATCTAGAAGAAATGGATAAATTCCTAGAACAATACAACCTTCCTAAACTGAGTCATGAAGAAGCAGAAAAGCTAAACAGACCAATCAGCAGGGAGGAAATAGAAAAAAACTATTAAAAACCTCCCCAAAAATAAAAGTCCAGGCCCAGACGGTTATACTAGTGAATTCTATCAAACATTCAAAGAAGACTTGGTTCCTATTCTACTCAAAGTCTTCCAAAAAATTGAAGAAGAAGCAATACTTCAAAACACATTTTATGAGGCCAACATAAGCCTCATACCAAAACCAGGCAAGGATGGCACAAAGAAAGAAAACTACAGACCAATATCTCTAATGAATACAGATGCTAAAATACTAAACAAAATACTGGCAAATCGAATACAACAACATATTAAAAAAATAATACATCATGATCAAGTGGGATTCATCCCAGAATCTCAAGGATGGTTCAACATATGTAAAACGGTTAACGTAATACACCATATCAACAAAACAAAGAACAAAAACCACATGATCTTATCAATAGACGCAGAAAAGGCTTTCGATAAAATACAACACAATTTTATGTTTAAGACTCTCAACAAAATGGGTATAGAAGGAAAATATCTCAACATGATAAAGGCCATATATGATAAACCATCAGCCAACATCATATTAAATGGCGTAAAACTGAGGACTTTCCACCTTAAATCAGGAACAAGACAGGGTTGTCCATCTCTCCACTCTTATTTAACGTGGTGCTAGAAGTTCTGGCCAGAGCAATCAGACAAGACAAAGAAATAAAAGGCATCCATATCGGAAAAGAAGAAGTAAAGCTATCACTTTTTGCTGATGATATGATCCTATACATCGAAAACCCAAAGGACTCCACAAAAAAATTACTAGAAACAATAAACCAATACAGTAAGGTCGCAGGATACAAAATCAACATACAAAAGTCCATAGCCTTTCTATATGCCAACAATGAAATATTAGAAAACGAACTCAAAAAAATAATCCCCTTCACGATTGCAACAAAAAAAATAAAATACCTAGGAATAAACATAACAAAGAATGTAAAAGACCTATATAACAAAAACTACAAGACATTGCTAAGAGAAATAGAAAAAGACACAATGAGATGGAAAAATATTCCTTGTTCTTGGATAGGAAGAATAAATATAATTAAAATGGCCATATTACCCAAAGTAATATATAAATTTAATGCAATTCTCATCAAAATTCCTATGACATTTTTTAAAGAAATGGAACAAAAAATCATTAGATTTATATGGAACTATAAAAAACCCCGAATAGCTAAAGCAATCCTAAGGATAAAGAATGAAGCTGGGGGCATTACAATACCTGACTTTAAACTATATTATAGGGCCACAATAATCAAAACTGTATGGTATTGGCAGAAAAATAGACACTCAGACCAATGGAACAGAATAGAAAACCCAGAAATAAAACCACATATATATGGTCAAATAATCTTTGATAAGGGGGCCAACAACGCAAAATGGAGAAAAGAAAGCCTCTTCAACAAATGGTGTTGGGAAAACTGGAAAGCCACATGCAAAAGAATGAAACTCGACTACAGCCTGTCCCCGTGTACTAAAATTAATTCAAAATGGATCAAAGACCTAAATATAAGATCTGAAACAATAAAGTACATAGAAGAAGACATAGGTACTAAACTCATGGACCTGGGTTTTAAAGAACATTTTATGAACTTGACTCCAATGGCAAGAGAAGTGAAGGCAAAGATAAATGAATGGGACTACATCAGAATAAAAAGTTTTTGCTCAGCAAGAGAAACCGATACCAAAATAAACAGACAGCCAACTAAATGGGAACTGATATTTTCAAACGACAGCTCAGATAAGGGCCTAATATCCAAAATTTACAAAGAACTCATAAAACTCAACAACAAACAAACAATCCAATAAAAAAATGGGAAGAGGACATGAACAGACACTTCTCCCAGGAAGAAATACAAATGGCCAACAGATATATGAAAAGATGCTCAGCTTCATTAGTTATTAGAGAAATGCAAATCAAAACTACAATGAGATACCACCTCACCCCTGTTAGATTAGCTATTATCAACAAGACGGGTAATAACAAGTGTTGGAGAGGCTGCGGAGAAAAAGGAACCCTCATACACTGTTGGTGGGAATGTAAAGTAGTACAACCATTATGGAGGAAAGTATGGTGGTTCCTCAAAAAACTGCAAATAGAACTACCTTATGACCCAGCAATCCCTCTACTGGGTATATACCCCAAAACCTCAGAATCATTGATACGTAAAGACACATGTAGCCCTATGTTCATTGCAGCACTGTTCACAGTGGCCAAGACATGGAAACAACCAAAAAGCCCTTCAATAGAAGACTGGATAAAGAAGATGTGGCACATATACACTATGGAATACT
This sequence comes from Saccopteryx bilineata, assembly GCF_036850765.1. NCBI lineage: Eukaryota > Metazoa > Chordata > Mammalia > Chiroptera > Emballonuridae > Saccopteryx > Saccopteryx bilineata. The sequence continues at coordinate 340,766,659 of NC_089490.1, read as the reverse complement.
ACTCAGCCGTAAGAAATGATGACATCAGATCATTTACAGCAAAATGGTGGGATCTTGGTAACATCATACGGAGTGAAATAAGTAAATCAGAAAAAATCAAGAACTACATGATTCCATACATTGGTGGAATATAAAAACGAGACTAAGAGACATGGACAAGAAAGTGATGGTTACCAGGGGTGGTGGGAGGGAGGACGCAGGAGGGAGGGAGGGAGAGAGTTAGGGGGAGGGGGAGGGGCAAAGAGAAAACTAAACAGAGGGTGACGGAGGACAATCTGACTCTGGGTGAGGGGTATGCAACATAATTTAATGAGAAGATAACCTAGACATGTTTTCTTTGAATATATGTACCCTGAAATATTAATGTCATCCCATTAACATTAATAAAAATTTATTAAAAAAAATGTACCCATCCTTCATGGTTGCAGCTCAAATGCCTGTTTTCTTGGATCTTTCTAATTAGAACCAGACTTGCTTCTTTTTTATTCTCTGAGCATTTTGTCTACCTTGGAAGCACATCCTATTAATGTTGAAATACTTATTTCATTCTTTTTAATGATGGATTTAAAATATCATCTGACTTTCTTCTCCTTAGATTGAGAGGTGTTTGAAGGCCAAAATTAGATCTTTTCATACTTACACCTCACACAAGTGGTTAGCAAATGCTTCTGTAATATCCTAAAAAGAGTATCTGAGTAAGGGTCAGGGATTTGGGTTCCAGTTTTAGTCCCTTTAACAACTAGTATGTGGCCCTAGATATATTATTTAAACTCTATTAACCTCTATTATCTTGAGCAATATGGGAATAAAAACATCTACTTCACATGAATAATTAAATGCTAAAAGGCTTTTACATTTCTAAAATACTATATTACTTCAAGAATGAAAGTTATTAATGTTGTTCTTATAATTTTATTATTATGGCAGTAACTCAATGACTATTAAATGTGTCTTAAAGAATGAAAAGGCAAAAGTAAGTAGATAATAAATGTCAGATATGAATTCAGTTATAACAAAATGGAATGACTACACACATTTATTTTCCCTCTTTCCTCAAACTCTATTAAAATAAAATTAAAGGAATTTTTTAGCAGTTGAAAAAGCAACATTACAAAGAGTATGAAGGGAAGACAAGATTTCTACAAACCCTCTGAAATTTGGGAGTAAGTGGGGAAATGATAAGTAGCATAGGTGCAGGGGTCATAATGACCTCTGAACGTGGAGAGGGACATACGAAGAAGAATCCAACAGATCCTTCTAGGAGTCCATAAAACACTTGTTGCTTACAGAGACTAGAAAGGAGGCAATGAAGGGAAGAATGGAATTAAGGGACATGTTAAAATGGTGAGCAAAGCAGTTACTCTTCATCTCTCCTTCTGTCTTCTGCACTCCTGTGAGCAGAGTTTATTTTCTCTTCCTTCTTCTTCCATTCCTTCACCCAGTGGTGGGATTCAGTCAGTTCACCCCCAGTCCAGCAAAACCAATACCTAATTTTTTGTTGAGTTTGGTGAACTAGTTGTTAAAATGGCACTTATAATCAGGATTCTCTCAAAGGTGGGCACCTGGGCAGCTACCCAATGTGGAAATCACAAATTTACATTCCTTACTCTTTTTTAATGTTCATCTACACAACAACATATTTTAAGCATCTGTAGCAATGTTTATTCCATCCACAGGTGAAAAAAATGGATGAAACTATGCTTGTTATTTATTTATTTATTTCATAAAATTCATTATACCTTTGATGAAATACTACATTTTAATTCCTCACGTTTGTTACATCAGTAAACAAATATTTAATGTAAAGAGAAAAAGTGCCAAACAACCAGGGAGTGACAAGCTGTTATTGGAATTATCTTAAATAACAGTTCTATTGTTCTTTGTCAGGTATTATTTAATATTTTAAAACTCTAATAACATAATCTAGTTTTGTGTACCTCTTTTATTGTTCTTATTTAAGTATTAAATGCATGAAGTATTAAACTACCTTTTGTTATATTGGGTTTTTTAATATTTAAAATAATTATTAGAGCAGAGAACCAGTTGTTAAATTATTTGAATCCCACCACTGACCTCATTCCCTGGAAACCAGAGGTTCTACTTTGGGGAAATGAACCTTGGAGGCTGAGGACCCCTGTGCACTAGGAACAGGGGAGGATGGAGGTGAGATGTAGGGCCAAAACTCTAGGCTTGTAGAGTTCTAGGAATACCTTCCTTTTACTGCTTCTAAATGAAAAAAACAAGATGTATCCCTCCAAAGCTGGGGGCCTGAGGATGCCTCTCTACAAAAGATAAAAGAGGAAACCAGGGCTAAAACATACAGATAAAACCACTGGGAGGAGAGCTACTTGCTATTGCTTCTTTGAAGTAAAGCCCAGGGGTCAGATCCAACTCTCACCCACTTCTCCTCCCCCCACCCAGAGAATCTTCAATCTGATTTTTAGTGTCTCATATTCAAATGTAACTGAGTATCTACTGAAGGAATGTGTTCTATATAAGGAGAGAGAGAGAGAGAGAGAGAGAGAGAATATAAAAGGAACTCAAAGAGTCCCAAACTGGAGAAAATTGCAAAGTAAGAGAGAGAAAAGGTGATAATAAATTCCTGAAACTAGGCAGCAAGATGGTGATGGAGTAGGCAGACATACCTACTTCCACCTCCCAGAACCAAACTGGATTACAACTTAATTTTAAGAACCATCATCTGGAAAAACCAACTTTGGACTAAACTAAGAGGACTCTTTAACCAAGGAATACTAAAGAAACCACACAGAGACTGGTGAAAAGCAGAAATGTGGAGAGGGCTGCCCAGCTCCCAGGAGCAAACGGCAGCCCAGAGAGATTTTCATGGCAGGAAGTGAATTTAGCAGAGAAGGGAGGGCCCTGGGCCCCGGGAAAAAAATAATTGTTAATATGGCACTTATAATCAGGGTTTTCTAAGGTGGGCGCCTGGCAGATACAGAGCCTAGAAGAAGCATATGTACAGTATTTAGCTGCGAAACAAGTCAGGATACTGTTTGTGAGAAAGAGACAGATTTCTCAGACCCAATATTTTTTCTTAAAGGAACCACACAAAAAACCTCTTTTACAACCACTCACCTGGGGCTCCAGGGGATGGGGAGAGAGGAGAGGACTGGAGTAGCAGGAAGAGAGTGTAATCTAGGAGGCACAGGCAGACACTTTAAGGGACAGCCACCCTAACCCCTGGGCTGAGTCACTCCCCAAATCTGAAGTAAATATTTCCCCCTTGAACCAGCAATACCAGCAAAAGGAAGCAGAACACCAGCCAAACAAGCTCTTCCATGGCACTCAGAGCAGAGTTGCTTAGAAGAAGGGAACTTTAAGGAATACAGTATTGAGTTTAGGGTCTGAGGTGCAGTGCCCCCAACCACACTGCTGAGAGCTAGCCAGAAGGCAGATGGCAGCTGGACTTGGAAGTATGGTCCTGTTGGAGGGAGTGGAAGCCAGGCCAGCCATGACTGAGGCCGGGCATGAGCTCAGTCTCCCCGGGCAGAGACAGAAGGGGTGCACAAAAGTGGTGCGGCCATTTGTGGGCCCACCTGCAATCCTGCCGGCACAGGAAAGGCAAAAGCCTGGCATCTGCAGAGACCCATGGCTGAGTGGGGGCACACAGCCCAGCCAAGCCTGCAGAGCTGGGGTTTGAGGCCAGAAGCATGAGTGCAACTCTGCCTGTGGGGGTGGGGCGAAAGCCCAGGAACAGGCAGAGACCCACAGATGAGTGCAGGCATACAGCCCCACCGGGCCATGGAGCCAGGGGTTGTGGCCCTACACACAAGCACAACTCTGCTGGTGGGGGCAAAGCAAAAGCCCAGGAACAGATGGAGGACCACAACTGAGCGCAGTCCCACCCAGCCCACAGAGCCCCAGGCTTGCAGCCAAAATTGCGAGTACAGCTCTTCCCATGGAGGCAAGGCAAAAGCCCGGGAATAGGCAGAGACCTGCAGCAGAGCAAAGGTGCTCACCCTTGCCCACAGTGTGGAGGATTGCAGCCCTGGGCATGGCACACAGCCCCACCAGCGATGGCGGGCCAAAAACCAAGGCTTGTAGACCTGGGCACGTGAAAACAGTCCCTCCAGTGGAGGAGAGGCAGAAACCGCAGTGAACAGCTGCAGCCAGTCCCTGCCAGCAACACCTATACCCAAATGCCAGAGGCAGCAGCAGAGGGTGTGGTGGGTCTGCAGACAGACCACTCCTAGGGAACACAGAGGCCACACCCATTGGGCTACAGTGGTCACACCCTTCTTATACACAGACAAAATGAGAAGGCAGAGAAATACAAACAAATTGAATCAAGACAAATCCCCAGAAAAGGACTTGAATGAGTCAGACAACCAAATTACCAGATGCGGACCTTAAAATAATAATTGTTAGGATGCTCAAAGATCTTAAAACAACAATAGATAATCATAACAAGCAACTAAATAAAGAGATAGCAAATATTAAAAAAAATGAAATAATAAAAAAGAATCAGTCAGAAATGACAAATACAATATCAGAAATGAAGACCACTATGGAAGGATTTAAAAGCAGGATGAATGAAGCTGAGGATCGAATCAGTGAGTTAGAGGATAAGACAAATAAAGGCATGGAAGCAGAGCAGCAAAAAGAAAAGAGACTCAAAAAGTCCGAGGAAACTCTAACAGAGCTCTGTGACAATATGAAGAGAAATAACATCCACAAAATAGGAATTCCTGAAGAAAAAGAGAAAGAACAAGGGATAGAGACTTTGTTTAATCAAATCATAGCTGAAAACTTGCCTAAATTGATGCAGGAAAAAGTCATACAAGTTCAAGAAGCACAGAGAATTCCATTAAAGAGAAACGTAGAGAAATCTACACCAAGACACATCATAATTAAGATACCAAAGCTAAGTAATAAAGAGAAAATATTAAAAGCTGCTAGAGAAAAGAAGGCTATCACCTACAAAAGAGCCCCCATAAGGATGACATCCAACTTCTCTACAGAAACACTTGAGGCCAGAAGAGAATGGCAAGAAATATTCAAAGTAATGCAGAACAAGAGCCTACAACCAAGACTACTTTATCCAGCAAGGCTATCATTTAAAATAGAAGAAGAAATAAAAAGCTTCCCAGACAAAAAAATTATAATAATAACTCAAGAAATTCATTACAACTAAACCAATGCTACAAGAAATGTTAAGGGGCCTGTTGCAAACAGATCAAAGGGGGAAAATATAGCAAAAGAGGAATACAGCTTTAAAGAATAAAATGGCAATAATCAACTACATATCAATAATAACCTTAAATGTAAATGGATTAAATGCTCCAATCAAAAGACATAGGGTAGCTGCATAAATAAGGAAACAGGACCCATACATATGCTGTCTCCAAGAGGCACACCTTAAGACAAAAATGCATATCGACTGAAAGTAAAAGGATGGAAAAAAATATTTCATGCAAATGGAAATGAGAAAAAAGCTGGGGTAGCAATACTTATATCAGACAAAATGGACTTTAAAACAAAGGCTATAGTAAGAGATAAAAAAGGTCACTACATAATGATAAATGGAGCAATCCAACAGGAAGATATAACCATTATAAATATCTACGCACCTAACATAAGACCACCTAAATATATAAAGCAGACTTTGATGGATATAAAGGGCGAAATCAACAGCAATACTATAATAGTAGGGGATTTCAATAACTCACTAACATCACTAGGTAGATCCTCAAGAAAAAAATTAACAAAGAAACAGCAGACTTAAAGGACATACTACATCAACTCAATTTAGTAAGTATCTTCAGAACCTTTCAACCTAAAGCAGCAGAATATACATTCCTTTCCAGTGCTCATGGTACATTCTCTAGAATAGACCACATGTTAGCACACAAAAGTGGTCTCAACAAATTTAAGAAGATTGAAATAAAATCAAGCACTTTCTCTGACCACAATGGCATGAAACTAGAAATCAACCACAATAGAAAAATGGAAAAATACTCAAACACTTGAAAACTAAATAGCATGTTATTAAATAATGAATGGGTTAACAATAAAATCAAAGAAGAAATAAAAAAAATCCTAGAAACAAATGATAATGAGCATACAACAACTCAAAATTTATGGGACACAGCAAAAGCAGTTCTGAGAGGGAAATTCATAGCATTACAGGCATACCTTAAGAAGCTGGAAAAAACTCAAATAGCAACTTAACCCTGCATCTAAAAGAACTAGAAAAAAGAACAGCAAGTAAATCCCAGAAGTAGTAGAAGGAAGGAAATAATAAAGATCAGAATGGAAATAAATGACATAGAGGCTAAAGAAACAATACAGAGGATCAATAAAACCAGGAGGAGCTGGTTCTTTGAAAAGGTAAAAAAGGTCAATGAACCTTTAGTCAGACTCACTAAGAAAAAAATAGAGAGGACTCAAATAAATAAAATTAGAAATGAGAGTGGAGAAATAACAACTGACACAACAGAAATACAAAGGATTGTAAGAAAATACTATGAAGAACTGTATGCCAAAATTTAGATAACCTAGATAAAATGGACAAATTCCTTGAAACATATAATATTATAAAAATCAATGTGAGAATCAGAAAACCTAAGCAGACCAATTACAACAAATGAGATAGAAACAATTATCAAAAAATTCCCAAAAAACAAAAACCTGGGGCTCTATGGCTTCACAAGTGAATTCTACCAAATATTCAAAGAATAACTAACTGCTATCCTTCTCAAGCTATTTCAAAAAATTCAAGAGGAAGGAAGACTTTCAAGCTCATTTTATGTGGTGAGCATAATTCTGATTCCAAAACCAGGCAAAGACAACACACACAAAAAAATTATAGGCCAATATCCCTGATGAACTAGATGCTAAAATCCTCAACAAAATATTAGCAAACCGAATTTAGCAATATATGAAAAAAAATCATACACCATGATCAAGTGGGATTTATTCTGGGGAGACAAAGCTGGTACAATATTTGCAAATCAATCAATGTGATTCATCACATAAACAAAAGGAAGGAGAAAAACCTCATGATAATTTCAATAGATGCAGAAAAAGCATTTGATAAAATCCAGCACCCATTCATGATCAAAACTCTCAGCAAAGTGGGAATACAGGGAATGTACCTCAACATGATAAAGGCCATCTATGACAAACCCATAGCCAACCTCATACTCAATGGGCAAAAATTAAAAGCAATCTCCTTAAGATCAGGAACAAGGCAGGGGTGCCCCTTTCACCACTCTTATTTAACATAGTCCTGGAAGTCCTAGCCACAGCAATCAGACAAGGAGAAGAAATAAAAGGCATCAAATTGGAAAAGAAGGAGTAAAACTATCATTATTTGCAGATAATGTGATATTGTATATGGAAAACCCTAAAGTCTCAGTCAAAAAGCTTCTGGACCTGATAAATGAATTCAGTAGGATGGCAGGATATAAAATTAATACTAAGAAATTAGAGGCATTTTTATACACCAACAATAAAATGTCAGAAATAGAAATTGAGGAAACAATCCCCTTCACTACTGCAACCAAAAAAATAAAGTACTTAGGAATAAATTTAACCAAGGAGATTAAAGACTTGTACTTGGAAAATTATAAAACATTGATAAAAGAAATCAGGGAAGATACAAACAAGTGGAAGCATATACTGTGGTCATTGTTATGAAGAATAAACATCATTAAAATGTCTATATTATCCAAAGCAATTTATAAATTCAATGCAATACCCATTAAAATACCAATGACATATTTCAAAGATATAGAACATATATTCCAAAAATTTTTATGGAACCAAAAAAGAACATGAATAGCCTCAGCAATCTTGAAAAGGGTGTATAAAGTGGGAGGTATCACACTTCCTGATATCAAGTTATACTACAAGACCATTGTACTCAAAACAGCTTGCTAATGGCATAAGAACAGGCATATAGATCAATGGAACAGAACTGATAACCCAGAAATAAACCCTCACCTTTATGGACAACTGATATTTGACAAAGGAGGTAAGAGCATACAATGGAGTAAAGACAGCCTCTTCAATAAATGGTGTTGGGAAAATTGGACAGCTACCTGCAAAAAAATGAAACTAGCCACCAACTTACACCATTCACAAAAATAAACTCAAAATGGATAAAAGACTTAAATGTAAGTCGTGAAACCATAATCATTTTAGAAGAAAACATAGGCAGTAAGCTCTCAGACATCTCTCGCAGCAATATATTTGCTGATTTATCTCCATGGGCAAGTGAAATAAAAGACAGGATAAACAAATGGGACTATATCAAACTAAAAAGCTTTTGCACAGCTAAAGACAATAAGAACAAAATAAAAAGACAAACTATACAATGAGAGAACATATTTATCGATACATCTGATAAAGGGTTAATAACCAAAATTTATAAAGAACTAGTAAAACTCAACACCAGGAAGAAAAACAATCCAATCAAAAATGGGCAAAAGAAATGAATAAACACTTCTCCAAAGAGGACATACAGATGGCCAATAGGCATCTGAAAAATGCTCAACATCACTAATCACTAGAAAAATGCAAATTAAAACCACAATGAGATATCCCCTCACACCAGTCACAATGGCGCTCATCAACAAAACAACACAGAATAAGTGCTGGCGAGGATGTGGAGAAAAGGGAACCCTCCTGCACTGCTGGTGGGAATGCAGACTGGTGCAGTCCCTGTGGAAAACAGTATGGAGATTTCTCAAGAAATTAAAAATTGAACTTCCTTTTGACCCAGCTATCCCACATTGAGGAGTATACTCTAAGAACACCATAGCACTGTTTCAAAAGGAGAAATGCACCCCTATGTTTATGGCAGCATTGTTCACAATAGCAAAGATCTGGAAACAGCCCAAGTGTTCATCAGTGGACGAGTGGATTAAAAAGCTTTGGTACATATATACAGTGGAATACTACTCAGCTATAAGAAATGATGACATCAGATCATTTACAACAACATGGATGGACATGGAAACTATTATGTTAGTGAAATAAGCCAGGCAGAAAAGAAAAATATCATATGACCTCACTCATTTGAGGAACCCAATGAACAATGTGAACTGAGGAATGGAATTGAGACAGAAAAGAGATCAAAGGGACGAGAGGAAAAGAGGACAGAGGGAAAGGGGGTGGTGATAGGATGGGATAAAGCTGAAGGGAAGGTGGAGGGTGCTCTGGGGAGGGGGACAAATGAGATGTTGAGGGGAATATAGGGTAGAGGGGATGCATTCAGGGTAACACTAGAATCTATGTAAACACAATAAATTAAAATCAATTAAAAAATAAGTGACATTAAAAATAATGGTATATTAAAAAAATTTCTGAAAGGAATATGTTATATATAAATGAAGAAAAAAATTTCTGAAAAACTAAAATGATCATTTTTTTAATAAAAGATGAATTTAAAGAAAAGTTTCAAAATTTCTCCCTAAAGTTGAACTAAAAAGCAAATTTGGAAAGGTAGGAGAGAAAGTAAGGGGTATCTCACATCCAAACAATAGATATTTAGTTAAGATTAGAAGTTTGTTTTTCTGGAAGTAGTAGAAACAGAGATAAATATTTCCTGTTTAGCTAACTGACTGAAACATCCACTGATTTAAAAAAAAAAAATACCAAAAGTAAATCAGTTCACCTGAAACTCACCTACTTCTTTCTATACAAGTGTAAGGCAATAATAGTAATAATAATAAATAAATAAATAAATAAATAAATAAATCCCTGTAATCAGTTTCTTTATTTACTTTTTCTTTGTCAAGGTAGGGAAACTAATTAGAAAGATAAAGATATAAATTGTCACATAAGTGAAGAACACACACAAGTCTCCAGATTGTAGGCCAGAGTGCCCCCATGTTCACAAAGTGAAGGAATACCCACCTCAAGGTCACTGGGAATAAAAACCAGATCCTAAGAAACTTCCATTAAGAATAAAACACAAATCTTCTCCAGGTGATCAGGAGTCAGGATGGAATTGGAATTTTCAACAGCAATAGTAAACTCTAAAATTCAATAAGCAAAGTTTTCAAACTGCTAAAGAACCATGATTTTAATCCTGATTTTCTCCCCTCAGACATATTTTTTAATCAGATGTAAGGATGGAATTAAAATAAATTTCTTATTAGGAAGTAATTTATCCTTCCTTATTCAGGAGGATAACTATAAGCATGCCCTAGTAATTCGAGGGTGCATTTCAGAAAAAGAAATAAATTAAAAAATAATATCTATGGACTGGATAAAGAAGATATAGTACGTATATACTGTGAAATACTACTCAGCCATAAGAAAATGTAAAATACTGCCATTCACGACAACATGAACAGATCTTGAGATTATGCTAAATCAGTCAGAAAAGGCTAAGAACTATGTAATTTCACACACATATTGGATATAAAACTGAGACTCATAGACTTTGACAATAGTGTAGTGGTTACCAGAGAGAAGGGGTGAGGGGTGAAAGGGAGTAGAGTAGGTCAAATATACAATGATGGAAGATAATTTGACTTTGGTTAATGGGCACACAACACAATATACAGATGATGTATTATTATAAAGATGTATACTTGAATACTATATTATCCTATTAACCAATGTCACCCCCAAAAATTAAATAAATAAATAAAATTAAAATGTCTCTGATTCAAGAACAGGGGTATCTCCCTTGGGAGCAGCTGTAGGAAGAATCAGAATGATTGGATCTAACTGGTTATTCTTGAGCAGGAAATCAGTGGGCTCCAAAACAGAGACCTCCACCTAGAAAAAGAAGGTCATATATAATTTGATGTTTACAAAACAAATTTGGTAATCAAAAAATCTATTGAAGTATTTCTGAATTATTGGTGAAAATATCATATATAGATAAATAAAAATGACATTTTAAAAAATAACATAAGAAATTAATCATAATATACAATTTAAAATGCAGATGAATAATATTTATTTTTTGTACTAGTTTTTTTTATCAGACTCATGATTTTTAAAAATTTAATTATATTTTAATATAAATGATTAAATAAAAATGTCCCATATTTGAGAAGCAAAAAATATATTGCTATAAAACTTTGTCATTAAGCTAGTGTTTCCTTCACATAACATGAACCATGGATTATGTACACAGAAGCAATGACTTCACAGGCCATAGAGCATTTTTGAATTTAAATAAATCTTCCCCAATTGGAATGTCTATGTAGTGGGAAGTACATTGCTAAAGGTGAGTAGAAAGAAAACCCCAAATTTCTTCATTGTTGCTGTGCATCCTGGATACATGCAAGAATGGTTTCTCCTTTTTGGACTATTTAATTTTGATTTTTGATAAATCAGACAAAAAAATAAATGCTCAAAATAACAAACATGCCATAAATCAAAAGCAAAAGCTTGGAAGGAGTTCAAGAAAATGCTTGTCCATGCTTATATCTGGGAAAAAAAATGGTAAAGGAAACTAACATTTACTAAGTGCCACTTACCAGGCTCATTCATGCAACTCCTTGCCTGAAAATTCCTTTGTAAGACAAATCACCATCCTATTTTTAGAGATGAAGAAACCAACCACCAGAGAGGGTGATAACCTACCTATGTTCACAAGTGCTGGAGCTGGTGTTGGTTCCTAGGCCTGTCTCGTAAGAGGCTCACAGCACTCAGCCTTACCAGGACTATGTTTTCATCTCATCATCCTCATCCCTTAATCCAGTACTCTCTAACTGGGATCCAGTGGTCTCAGTGGTGTCCTCAAATGAGCTGCTGATATGCCAAGAGCCTGACCTCCTTGTCGAGTAACAGCTCACTAATACTTCAGTGTTCAAGACACTATTACTGGAATTTTTCTTGGAAAGCATTGTATTGGGAAGGTAATCTTTATTGAAAGAAAAATTTTTGATGGAAGGAGGGCCATACGTATCAACCATTTCAATATCATTTTTTTTCAGATGAGAAAATGGGTCAGACATGTCCGATGACTTTATCTAGAGTGGGAAGCAGAATAGCAGACATCTGTGCTCCACTCTGAGGCTGGGGTCTTGCCCTGTGTGGCTCTGACAGATAGCATTGCTGTGGGCAGCTGCTGCTTCATTTTTTTTCTTGGGTAGAAAGCTACAGGAGGAGGGGCTCTGAGTCTTATTCACCTTTGTGTGCCCAGTCCTAGAACAGTGTCTGGTTCATAACAGGCATTCAAATATTTATTAAATGAATGAATGGCTAAATAAATATCATGGTTATTGGATCCTAGCCTAAGCTCTCTCTTCCCAGGTTGTTAGCTCTCTCATGTAAGACAAGTCATTTATAACTGGCAAATGGGCATTGAAGGTCTTAGGTGATTGTATTACATAAAATAATAATAAGAAGAATAACAATAATGATGATGATGATATATTAATAGCAGCTACTGATTAGTTAACATTTACCATGGGTCAGGCAAAGTTACAAATATTTTGAAAGTATTTTGTTTAAAATACATTTTTTTTGTTATTGTAAATCATCCCCCATGTGGACAGTGATTGATTAGAACTGCTTCTCCAATGTATTTTCCACTGCCTTAGAACTCAGTCTGCGGTATATTTGGTTTCAATTTCTAAAGCTTCTTTGGAAGCAGGTGCAAAGGTGCAGATGACTTAGACCAAGTGTGAGACTCAGAGCTGCTATCCTGACATTCTTTGAAACTGGCAGTGGGGAGTTGAGGAAGTGGTGGAGGATCACATGGTTTTATCTGCCTTAAGAAAGAGAGGAAATTAGTATTCTCCTAATAGACAGAATGTCACCAAAAAGTTCAACCTTCTCCATAATACTGTAATTAGTATTTCATATGCTATAATTTTAGTCTTGATGAGATAAGCACTTTCTGAAGAAATTTCAATATCTATATTGCTAGTGCTGGCAAAAAAAAGGCAATTTAAAATTACAAATTTTAATACATAATAGCTACCCCAACCTTTTGATGTAGCAGCATGAATATCCAATTCTCTGGGAGAGAATGAGGTTTGAGGTGCCTTCCAGGGATTGGTGCCTTCATAATGAACATGAAGCGACAACCTGTGCCTCCTGGGTCTTTTGCTGGCCAGGCTGGTCAGAAAGTTGCCTTCAGCTAATCTTTTAATTCAAGTAGACTCAACCACAGGACATGCTAGGAACCTAGTGGCTTTGCCTTGTGCTGGACATTGAGCTTTACGAACTATATGTCATTAATCTTCATTCTATAGATGAGAAAACCAATGCTTAAAAGGATGAACGTGCTAGTGCATAGATAAAACCAATAGGCATTTGAATGCAGATCTACCAAGTTATTCCATGTTCTGCACATTGCAATAGGTTGCCTCCCTGAAATAGGTTGTTTATAAAAAAGAATTCTTGCTGGGTGACCAGATTGCCTAGTGACATACACTGAAGGTAATCACTGAAAGGAAAAAAAAAAGTGGACACCAAGATTTTTTATTATATTTAAATAGCACTGGTAGTGACACATACTCCCTGAAAAGACCTTAGCTGGTATGATAGCTAGGGGTTAAAACAAAGAACTATTTTCATTTGGTTTGTTGTCTTTTCTGTAGCCACTGGGTTGAGACTTTCTATGGCTATAATGACAATAGTGGTTTGTGATTACAAATGCTCACAAACCTGCTCAGTGAATATCTCCTCTGAAAAGAGAACTACAGTGATATTGCTTTTGCATTGTGCTATCCTCCTGTGAGTTTATTTTAACAGATAACTTTGATCATTTTCTAAACAGCTATAAGAGATGTACAGATTGAGGCATCTACAGGAAACTGCAGGTTGGGGGTAATTAAATTGACTTCCCTCCATCTGGATGGTGTTCTTGACCAGTGCTAATGATTATCATCACTGCAGGGACAGCACAGATGTCACTACTATTATCACTGATTGTATGATGAAGAAGAAGGAAGATGAGAAGAAGAGAGGAGAGGCGTAAGGAGGTTGAGGGAGAAAGTAGGACAGGATATTTATATGATAGCTTCTATGTCTTCTTCATTTATGTGCCCCAGCATGTAACACAGTTACTGGCAGATAACTGATCCTCCATCAAGAATGCATGGGAAAAAGTATGGATAGATGGATGGCTAAAATTTATGAACTACCTGTATAGTCTTCTTGGGCTGCCATAAAAAAATACCACTGACTGGGTGGTTTAATCTACAGCAATTTATTCTGTCACAGTTCTGTAAGTTGTTAATTCAAGATCAAGGTGCTGACAGGGTTGACTGTCTAGAGCCTCTGTCCTTGGTTTGAAGATGGCTGCCTTCTTACTGTGTCCTCACCTGACCTTTTTCTCTCTGTGTGCACATCCTTGGTGTCTGTTCCTCTTCTTGAAGGACACCAGTTCTAGTGGAATAGGGCCCTACTGTATGACCTCATTTAAATTTATCTACCTTGTTAAATGACCTAACTCTATTTAAATATAATGAAAAATTTTGAATTCCACTTTTTTTTTTCAGTGGTTTATCTTCAGTGTGTCACATTGGGGTCTACAGATTCAACCTATGAATTTTGAGGAAAATAATTCAGTCTTTAACTTTACATAATTTAATTCTAGTTTGAATGTCATCTTTGTCGTGGATTATCTCCTGATTCTTATCATTACAATAGTGTCTCTATCCTTTGGGTTTCCATAGCACAGTATAAATATCTATGTTTAGAACTCATTAGTTTGCTCTTTGGGGGGAGCATAGAAGAAACCTCCTACCTGATGTCTTTGCCTCTGGTCTTTCTCTCAGTCTGTGTAACCGCCAAAGTGAACTTACTAAAATGCTCATGGAATCATGTTATTCCTCAACTCTAACCTGACCAATGAGCTTGTGAAGAGAAGTACAACTTCTTCGGGTGAGTTTAAATTCTCTGCACAATCTAAGACCCTGCCTAGGTAATGAATGTCATCTTCCAAATTGCTTACCATACATTGCCCTCTGTCTACTCTGTACCACAGGAACCTCTACTGTTTCAGATATTGGCCATATGCATATTTTCCTTGCTACCTGCAAATCCCTGGGCCAGAGTTCTACCCACCCCACTGTAGCGACCCATGGCCATGCACAGGCACATATACCTCTTTCCTCTCTAGTGTTAAAGACATCCCTGACCTTCCATTTAAACTCCTCTTGTTCTTCCCTTTGTGGTTTAAAATTTTCATTCTTTTAAGATGTGCCCTAGGTGGAAATCATAATAAGATGTATCTACAAATGATCAACCACACTGAAACACTGGCAGAGGAAGTTCTAACTGGTGATAATCAAGGAGTAAATAGTATTAGATAACAACTATAAACTCTGGGTAAAAAATATCCTGAAAGCTAAGGTGACCAATCATCCTCCTTTAGGGAGGACAGTCCTTCTTTTCTAAGTTCCATCCTCCCTTTAAAAGTGTCCTCTACATGTCCTCCTTTTTGATATTGGAAGACTAGTCTGTAAATATTCATATTTGATCTATGCAAAGTCGATCCATTGCATGTGATGTGACGTATTTGTATTTGACATGACAATTCATCAAGGATCAGTACAGTGTGGTGAGACACGATTATGAGATGCATATGTTCCACATGGGAGACCGTGAGAGAGTCCACAACATACTGAGGGCACAAATGGCTTTGTGTACTTCTTACTGAAACACAACATGGCCCATACGACATTGTAGACTCACGATTATTTCTTTCTCAGTGAATATTCAATCATAGGTAAGCACAATTTATGTTTTATTAATTCATTATCTATTTAATAATTTCCAAATATGTATAATTTTATTTACAAGTATTTCCCCAAAATTTGAGTTTTAAAGTGGAAATCTAACCTCAGTCCATATCTATTAATAATGCATTTTGGTTTAATAGTTGCATAAAATAGACGTTTTGTAATTAGAAAGTGATAAATACACCCAAATATCACTCCAAATTAGTGGTTTTGTTTAATATTTAGCTTTACTAAATGAGTACTTTTTTCTTACAATTATTATTAAAAATTAATAGGCATGTGAGCATAATTACAATATAAAATATTACAAATGTTTTTATTATGCATTTATCATTTTATAGTGTATTATTGTTGCAATGAATAAAATGTTTCTTTCATTTACGATATTGTTTCCTTCTATTTATTTTTGTCTTCCTTTTCATTGTAAAAAATCTGGGCCTGACCTGTGGTGGTGCAGTGGATAAAGCATCGACCTGGAAATGCTGAGGTCGCCGGTTCAAAACCCTGGGCTTGCCTGGTCAAGGCACATATGGGAGTTGATGCTTCCAGCTCCTCCCCCCTTCTCTCTCTCTGTCTCTCTCTCTCCTCTCTAAAAATGAATAAATAAATTTAAAAAAAAATTAAAAAAAAAAAAGTTGGTCACCTTGTGAAAGCACATGAAAGCCAACAAAAGGAGTCAGAAACAAGGTGGGTATTTATTATTGAGCAATTTTTATGGTTTATTTTCTTACAATTCTGAGAAGGAATTTTTGAACTTTAAAATTCCAGCAGAACTTATGATGAAATGGATAGGTCACTACTTTCTAGCTGAGTGCTATCGCTCAAATTTGTCTGAGTCCACACCACAAGGAAAACAAGAGCAACCTGTGAACCTAAGTCACAGATTCCCTCTCTGCCTGATCACACTCTTAGTTATGGGAAAACTTGTCATATGGTTTCCACCCAAAGACCCAAATGAAAAGTGGGAGCAACATCTCCATGCTTGGTGAAGCGCTGGTATAGAAATTACTTTCTCAGCCAAAGGCCACAGAGAGGAAGAGGGAGACAAATGTCCTCTATTCCTTCCTGTCACAAATTAGGTCAGAAAGAGGCAGTCCTTATTTTACCTTCTTCACAACATACTCTCCTCTGGTCACAGGTGGAAAGAAGGTTCACTATGGTGAAGTCCAGTTGGGCTCTCCACAGGAAACTTTTGTGTTGAACAAACAAAAATTTTTTGAAAAATCTCTTTTTCTCACAAAACTTAGCAAGATCCTGTTTTGCAAATCTGAGGCTGAAATTTTGCTCATTCTCTTCATTTTCCTCACTTTCTTTTCTTTCAACAATCTTCTATTACAAGTTGTAAATTTTGTCTAAGAAAATAAAGGTATCTTTTTTACTAGGACAAATGACATGTGTTCAGAAAGGAAAAAGATTGCTACAGTAATTTTTAAAATATTTTTTCCTACTACAGAAGTTTGGTATAGGTGTAAAATCAATGTAATAAAACACTATATGCATATACCATTTACATTTCAAAGAAATTATAAATTTATAAAGAATCAGTAGCATTTTATATATTTTAAGTAATGATCATTACAAAATCAATTTTTATTTTATTATTCATTTACATCTAGAAATATTTCAGGATCATCTATAATTATTATGAAGAAATTATAAATTTAGCTTTTATTTTTTGTAGAACATTTATATCCAATGAAACAACTTTGTGTGTGTATGTTGTGTATGTGTTTGGACATGAATATCCAGTGCTCTGCACAAATATTCAATGATTTTCTGGCTTACAAATCAGACTTTTCAAGTTATTTTATTTTCCTCAGTTAGTATGTGAGTTACTCATGAATCATGTTCTTTTAATTAAAAATTCATATTATTGGAGAATTTTTTAAAATATGATAAAAGCAATAATTTTATTTTTTTTGTAGTATGTGATAAGTATGGTGATACATACACACATGAGTTTCTTTGTTTTGTCAGCTGACAGGGCCCAAAAGCAAACATATCCTGGTAGCAATGAGCAAAACTAGCACCTATATCTTGTAGTCTAACACCATTCACGAATAAAAAGAACTGGAAGTCCTGGGACTGGAGCAGTACCATATAGTGAAAAATTGTTCAAACAAACCAACCACATATGCATCCATGTGTACACACATACACACACACACATTCATATGCACCCCAATGCTGAGTATATAAGAGGAACACAGAAGCCATCTGAAAGAGCTACTGATAGCCAAAGCTTTAACAATTTGAGCAACAAAATAAATAAGGCAGTACTGAATTACAACCCAAAGTATAAAATATATATTTTTGGTCCATACTGATATAAATAAATGACTGAGTTTTAAAAAATGGGAGATCATAGGTAAATCTTCCATGCAGAAAAATCCAAATAATTTATGTAAACACCATCTCTTAAGAAGGTGGAACCTAATTCCTCACTCCTTTAGTACAAACTATACATAGTGATTTTTCTTTTAAAAAATAACGTGTGGAAATGGGGGGAGAAACAGTAACTTTATGGAGGTGCAACCTGGCAAATACTATTTCAACCCAGATGATCACAACTAATGTCAACAGTGATAAGTCATAGTGACAGGATGCACTGATGATAAGAGATGATACAAATGATACTTTGCCTCTGTGGCCTTCTTCCCCAAAGCACATTAACCTAGTATAATCATAAAGCAAAAATTACAAATGACAAATCATACAAATCCCAAGGTAAGGACTTTCTACAAAACCCCAGACTAGTGATCTTCAAAACAGTCAAGGTTATCAACAGCAAGGAGCCTGAGAGCTGTCACAACCAAGAGAAGCCCACGGAGATATGCCATTTATTTATTTATTTAATTTTAATTTTTTTACAGAGACAGAGACAGAGAGTCAAAGAAAGGGACAGACAGGCAGGAACAAAGAGAGATGAGAAGCATCAATCATCAGTTTTTCGTTGCGACACCTTAGTTGTTCATTGATTGCTTTCTCATATGTGCCTTGACTGTGGGCCTTCAGCAGATTGAGTAACCCCTTGCTTGAGCCAGCGACCTTGGGTCCAAGCTGGTGAGCTTTGCTCAAACCAGATGAGCCCGCGCTCAAACTGGTGACCTCAGGGTCTCGAACCTGGGTCGTCCACATCCCAGTTCGATGCTCTATTTACTGCGCCACCACCCGGTCAGGCGAGACATACCTTTTAAATGTAAGGTGGTGTCCTGTGATAATGAACAAAATATTAGGGAAGAACTAAGGAAATTCCTATAAAGAATGGATGTCGGTGAAAAATAATGTACCAAGATTGGTTCATGAATTGTGACAAATATACCGTAGTAATGTTAACCGTGGAGGAAACTGGATGTGGAGGTTGAAGGGTATACAAGAAATCTCTGTACCATCTTCACAATGATTTGGTAAAAATAAAACTGTTCTAAAAATGAAAAAAAAATTAAAGCATGCTCCTCCACTATTACTAAATATAACATATTTATAAACTTAGGCAAATTTACATTCCTAGAATGTAGAATTTCCTGCCCTATTCACTATGCATCTATTGAGAGGCATGCTGTAGGGGAAAAGCACGTATTTGCTTGGAGATTAGGTAGGTCCATTTACTTGTTGACTCTTTTGTAGGTAACTGTAACCCTATAAATCATCGAAGTCATATAGACATTGAGGGAAAGGCAAGCATGTGTTAGACCAGTTGTAGTTCCTATGAGATCCAGTACTGCCAAGAGAACAAAGGCTGTGCCATGCAAGCCAGTTCCTGCTCATGTATTTGCCATGCCCCTTACTTGCTGAGCTTTGTCCCCAGGTACTTCTGTCCCATCGTCCCATCACTGTATATGCATCCGTGTGCTCTCCCAGCATTGCACTAAGGGCCATCACTGGGAGGACAAGAACCTAAGCATGGCTGCTTAAGCAGCTACTGCAGTTCTTGTCCACAGTTCAGTGTCATCACTGAGAGGCCCCTTTCTGAATTCTGAGGTCTAATTCATAGACACATTGCTGTTGCCATAGTTGGTTCATCCTTTATCACTTTCTTATTAGTCCATAAGCCTTTTACTCTAGAATTAGATTCTTTTGTTTTTCCTAAAAAGTTCTCTTTTTATTCTCTTACAATAAACCCTACCGAAAGCCTTTAATAAACTTAACGAAGATAGCAGAATAGGTAAATGCTATACTCACCTCCTCCCACAACCCCATCAAGATTATAACTATACTATAGAACAATCAGCATTGAAAAACACCTGAAATCTAGCTGAACAGAAGTCCTATAACTGACAATATTAAAAAAAAATCCACATCTAGGCTGGCAGGAGAAACAGAGACATTGAATGGGTTGGTCCCACACGGGCTGTTAAAAATCAGGAGGGATGGCCCTGGCCGGTTGGCTCAGCGGTAGAGCGTCGGCCTAGCGTGCGGAGGACCCGGGTTCGATTCCCGGCCAGGGCACACAGGAGAAGCGCCCATTTGCTTCTCCACCCCTCCGCCGCGCCTTCCTCTCTGTCTCTCTCTTCCCCTCCTGCAGCCAAGGCTCCATTGGAGCAAAGATGGCCCGGGCGCTGGGGATGGCTCTGTGGCCTCCGCCCCAGGCGCTAGAGTGGCTCTGGTTGCAACATGGCGACGCCCAGGATGGGCAGAGCATCGCCCCCTGGTGGGCAGAGCGTTGCCCCATGGTGGGCGTGCCGGGTGGATCCCGGTCGGGCGCATGCGGGAGTCTGTCTGACTGTCTCTCTCTGTTTCCAGCTTCAGAAATATATATATAAAAAAAAAATCAGGAGGGATATCTCTATTGCACAGGTCTCCCCTGAAGAGAAAAGGATCCCAGGCCCACACCAGGATCCCCAGCTCAGGGTTTTCCAGTGCCAGGAAGAGAATTTCTGGCTGTAAAAACCAGCAGGGATTGTGACTAAGTGAGAGGGAAGATGACTGGATTCCCAGACGTTCTTCTTTAAGGGCCTGCATACAGACTCACTGGCTCTGAGCTCCCATGCTGGGGCAGCAGCTCAAAAGGTGCCAGGGATGTTCAGTGAGGACCTGAATTGTGGGCATTGGAGTGAGGGCTGGAAGCCATTTCCAATGGCTTTTCCATATAGGTGGCCTGTCTTGGCTCATTCTGTGAACTTTAATAAAATCTTCCAAACAAGCAGCATCTGGACTTGGTATGCCCTGTTTCTTTTGCTAAGTGGCCCTAGTTCTGGCACTAGTGGCAGCAAACCTTGGTTTCCAGACTGACCTCTTCTGGACACCTCCAAGATCACACAAGTAGCAGCCATCTGCACATCACTTTGTAGCTCATACCAGGTAGCTCTGGGCAGGACACAGGTTGCAGCTGAACTTGGCCTGTACCTCCCAGTCTGCACTAGAACAAGCACACCTGGTGGACAGCTTTAGGCCACATAGCAACACCACTCAACCACTTCCATAGGTGATGCTCCTCAGGACAGACTCAGAGGGCACCAGAGCCCTGCTGAAGCTACTTCTGCTCTATGGGGTTGTTCCCTGCACAACAGATCCTCCATGGTGGTCTTAGCTATTCCTCTCAGCAGACGACCTGGGGGTAAATCTACCTATTGATGTGTCAACTGCAATCAAGACTCAGAGACAATAGGAGGGTGCACACAGCCCACAAAGGCGGTTCACCTGAAGCACCCATCTTGGGTGACTGGAGAGGCTGTGCCATTGAATCCTACAGAATACCTAGTACATTAAGCCATTCTACCAAGATCAGGAGATATAGAAGTTCTACCTAATACAGAGAAATAAATACATGAAGGCAGCCAAAATGAGGATACAAAGAAACAGGTCCCAAATGAAAAAACAGAAAAACTCCAGAGAACTAACTATATAAAATGGAGACAAGCAATTCACCAAATGCAGAGTTTAATACAGTGGTTATAAGGATACTTAATAAACTTAGGGGAAGAGTAAATGAACTTAGTGAGAACTTAAACAAAGAGATAAAAAAATGGAAATAGCACACATAAAAATAACCACTCAGAAAGAAAGAATACATAACTAGAACAAAGAATATATTACAGGGAATCAATGGTAGAGTAGAAGAAACAGAGGATCAAATCAGAGATTTGGAAGATAAAGAAGCAAAAAACACTTGATCAGAACAACAAAAAGAAAAAAGAGTACAAAAAATGGGGATAGTTCAAGGAGCCCTGGGACAACTTTATATCATAAGAATATTGGAAGAAGATAGAAAGCAAGAAATTGAAAATCTATTAAAAAAAATGACAGAAAACTTTCCCAATCTGGTAAAAGGAAAGAGACATACAATTCTAAGCAGTGCAGAGAATCCCAAATAAGATGAACCCAAAGATTTTACGCACAAGACACATTATAATTAAAATGCCAAATGTTAAAAGCAAGAGAGAATCTTAAAAGCAACCAGAGAAAAGCAGTTAGTTACTTACATGGGAGCTCCCATAAGACTATCAGTCGATTTCTTAACAGAAATTTTGCAGGCCAGAAAGGATTAGCCCAAAATAGTCAAAATAATGAAAAGCAGGGACCTAAAATCAAGATTACTCTGCTTAGCAAAACTATCATTTAAAATCAAAGGACAAAGAGCTTTCCAGGAAGAAAAGGGTAAAGGAGTTTATCATCACCAAACTAGTATTACAAGAAATGTCAAAGGGTCTTGAAAAAAAAAAAAAGAAGAAAAGAAGACAAAAAGAAGAGGAAGAAAGAAGAAGGAGAAGGAGAAGGAGAAGGAGAAGGAGAAGGAGAAGGAGAAGGAGAAGGAGAAGGAGAAGGAGAAGGAGATGAGGAAGAAGAATAAGAAGAAAAAGAAAAAGAAAAAGAAGAAGAAAAGGAAAAAGAATAAGAAGAGGAGGAAGGAGAAGAAGAAGAGAAACAAGAAATAAAAATTAGTAAAATATATCAATAATTAAATGGAA
Organism: Saccopteryx bilineata; assembly: GCF_036850765.1. Classification (NCBI taxonomy): domain Eukaryota; kingdom Metazoa; phylum Chordata; class Mammalia; order Chiroptera; family Emballonuridae; genus Saccopteryx; species Saccopteryx bilineata. Next base: position 340,744,062 of record NC_089490.1, on the reverse strand, counting down.
ATAAATAAATACCTATTAACATTTACTTTAAATGCAAAATGATTAAGAGCTTCAGTCAAAAGACATAGGGTGGCCCATTGGATAAGAAAACAAGACCATCACATATGCTTTCTACAAAGACTCACTTCAGAATGAAACACAGACACAGACTAAAAGTAAAAGAATGGAAATAGATATTTCGTGAAAATGGAAATAAACTAAAGAAAGCTGTGGTAGCAATACTTTTATACTAGACAAAATAGACTTTAAAACAAAGACTATAGCAAGCGACAAAGAAGGACCCAGCAATTTCACTTCTGGGTATTTATCCAAATAGACCCAAAACACTAAATCAAAAGGACATACATTGATATGTTCACTGCCACATTATTTTCAGTAGCCAATATATGGAAGCATCTTAATTGTCCATCAATGCATAATTTGATAAAAAAGAAGTGATGCATATATACAATGGAATGCAATTCAGCCATAAAAAAAGAATAAAATCTTGCCATCTGCAACAACATAGGTGGACCTACAGGGTATTACTCTGAGTGAAATAAACCAGACAGAGAATGACAAATGCCTTATGATTTTACTGACTTGTGAAATCTAAAACATAAAAGAAATTGAACGTGCAGAACAGAAACAGACTCAGATATAGAGAACATTTTGATAATTGCCAGAGGGAAGGGGTGTTGGGGGTTGGGTAAAAAGGTGAAAGGATTATGAATTTCAAGTTGGTAGTTACAGGAGAGTCATGGGGATATAAACTATAGTATAGAGAACGTAGTCAATAATATTGTAATAATGTCAGATGGCTACTTTATTTATTGGGGTGATCACTTTGTAATTTATATAAATGTCTTATCACTGGATTTATAACTGAAAGTTATATAATATTGTATATCAACTGCACTAGAAAAATAAAAAAGATTAAGCACACCTTTAACAAGATATATGCAATATGGATTAGGAGGCATAAAGGGCAGTGTTAGAGGGTCAGGTATAGCTATAATTAGGTAGATGCAAAATGGAATTTTTATGATTAAATTAAGGATTATACTCTAAGATCATATCCTGGTTTTGAAGATACCACTTTCCCCTAAACACACATACAAAAAAGCTATCATGTCATGCTATGATAAACATTATTTTGTCTTGTTTTATTGTTGTTTTGAGGAATGGTACATACTTGTACAATACTGTTGTTTTTAAAAATGTAAAATTAATGTATTGTTATACAAATGAATGCTTTCACTTCATCTTAATATGAACATAAATTTTTCATGTTAATATGAGTTAGATCCTCTATGAAAAAATACAGTATGTAGTGTTTCTTTACTAATAAGATTCAAAAAGTAGTAAGCTTCTTTTTTTAATTTCTTGTTTTTAATGGTCATATTCACTGGCTTTACTTTTTTTGTGTGTGACAGAGACTAAGAGAGACAGAGAAAGGGACAGATAAGGACAGACAGACAGGAAGGGAGAGAGATGAGAAGTATTAGTTGTTTGTTGCAGCACCTTAGTTGTTCATTGATTGCTTTCTCATGTGTGCTTTGACCAGGGGCTACACCAGACTGAGTGGCCTCTTGCTCAGTCCAGTGATCTTGGGTTTAAGCTGGTGAGCTGTGCTCAAACCAGATGAGCCCACGCTTAAGTTGGTGACCTTAGAGTTTCGAACCTGGGTCCTCTACATCCCAGTCCGATGCTCTACTCACTGCACCACTGCCTGGTCAGGCTCATTGGCTTTACTTTTTATTTAATGTTGCATATAAGTATGAGAAATTACAGTGTAGGATGTCAAAGAAGACAGGAAAAGTTTAGAAAGTGATTGCATTTATCAGTGGCCCAGTGATGGTCTCTTAAATGCCTACGCCTATTCTTCTAGTTCATAGATTGTGGTGGATACCCTACTCTTTAGATTATGTAGTGTGATCTGAAATGTAAAGTCACAATACCACCTATTTTACTTAAGCACATGGAAATGCTTTTCTTTTTTACTCATATGATGCTTTTTATACGACTTTATTCTGTTTGCCATGCAAAGCTGAATTTCCACTGCTTGTTTGTCTGCATTTTGACTTCCCTAAACACTTTCTTGCACAGATGTCAGGAACCCAACTTGCAAAGTGCAGCCAGAAATGGAAGCAAGGCTGACTCTCTAACAGTGACATGCTGACCCATATCCTGACTCCAGGGATTATACTAGGTTTTGTTTTCCCTTCTGTGGATCAATTATATAGTTTCTACAGATGGAGGGACCTGGCATGGAAACTTGATCCTGGTAACTCACTCACTGTGAGTTTCAGATATTTTTTTATAGGTTACTCCTAACTCCAGCAAGGATGGAAGTAGTTGGAAGTAAAGTCATAATTATCTGGACTTCAGAGAGCTGGAAAGCCTGGGGTTAGCTCCTGCCAGTACAATCCTGGCTGGTGGCACAAGAAAGGACAGGAGGTAAACTGATTCAAGACTGATTACAAACATCAGGACTACAATCAAGGGCTATAAAGTAGAAAAGTTTCATGGTTGGAAAATAACTCCCCTAGGATTCCAGTCTAAAATGGTATCATTAAATACATTAGTCTAGGACTCAAAGACTCAGTTTCTGGTCCTGGTTCTGCTGTGTCATATGTGATATAACCTTAGTTTTCTCATTGGTACAATGGGGAGAATAACTTACAGGATGCTGGTAACATTTTAGAAGGGGCAAGTCTCTAACAAGGCACTATTGATTGAGTGGGATTTTGAGGGTTGGGCTACTGGAAATATGTGAGCATGCTGATCTGGAGTGACTCAAACATTTCTATAGATATTTGCCTAGATCTCCTGCCCACTAGATAGGTAAACCTGTCTAAATAATGAGTTTCTATTATCCCAGCCTTGGCCAATTTATTAAAATGTTCTGGGAAGTCTTAGTTTCTTCTTTTAAAATAATCACTTTTATAAGATATAAAATAAAAAAATTGCCAGTATTTTTTAGGAATAGGTTAATTAGGTTATATAAAGAGAGAAAGGAAGAGAATATGCATTTCTTGAATACTATCTAATGTCTATCATATTATATGTATTTTTAAGAAACCTACTGCAAAATAAATGTAAGACACAAATATACTTCTTGTTTTTCTTAAATATTTATTTAGAAATTAAATTTAATGGGGTGACATTGGTCCATAGGAACATATAGATTTCAGCTAAACATCTCTGTAGCATTTGAACTGTTCATTGTGTTGTGTGCCCATCACTGAAAGTCAAATTGTTTCTCATTATCATACATTTGACTCTCCTTACTCCCCTCCCCCCAACCTTCTCCCTCTGGTAACCACTTCACTTTTGTCTATGTCCATGAGTCTCAGTTTTATATTCCACCTATGTGTAAGATCATATAGTTCTTAGCTTTTTCTGGTTTATTTGTTGCACTTAGCAAAATATTATCAAGATATATACTTCTTAACATAGTAAACCTAAGGCTTATGAACTTTAAATATCTGGAACAAGAAAGCTGGGAACAGTTGTAGCTGCCATAGAACATACTTTCTTCTTGTCATCCCACACTGCTTGACACATTAGGGTGAGGAAGAAATCGAAACTCTTATCCTTTCTCCTTCCCTTCAGTGAAACTTACAACAGCTCTTTTTTTTGGCTGTGCATCTGTATCTAGATATATTCACCAGTATGTCTATACACAGTCAAATCCTGTGTGCATATGCCTTTTTAGAACTGATGGTGAGAGTCCTAAAAAATCAATTCTGTCAAGGTGTCTTATCAGGCACACAGGTGTTAAGACAGCCTTGACCAGCCTGTAGAGACCTTTACAACTACCCTAAAACCCAACCTTAAGTACCTGCAGGAATTTGGGAATTACCTAGAATATGCAAATTAAAACTCCTATGAAAAACCACACTGTCTTCCATTGTAACGATTCCATTACTGATGATAATGGCAGCTGTATGTCTGTGAACATCAGTAAAACCTCCCAGCGCCTTGTAGAAACATGTGGCTTATAACCTGAGATGGGCTGGAATCCAAAGTAGACATAATGCAGGCTATTAACCTTCCTTTCCCCTGCCCCTTCCATATGAACCTAGAAGAGACTCAATTTCTTTCTGGGAACCAAAAGAATTTACTTTATAATTATAACTTTTGTCTTTGTTAAACTCTCCTTTTACCTATTTAGTCTGTTTGACTTGTGAAATTCATAATAAGGGCAAAAATTATATTTCCAAATGACAGGAGTCAATTTACTGACTTACTGGATATTCCCTGGTGCAGGTCTTGGAGCCAAGACTCCATGTGGTGAGGGCTTTATAGTGTTGGTTTTAATATTCCCAGTATGCAATATCCCTCTGGTCCCATAGAGCTCTCGTAGAAGTCAACAGAAAGATGGGCAAAGCAGACAGCATTGCACATGCACACTGAGAGAATAAGGCTTTTATATTTAATTATTTTGTCCAAGTGAGGTACACTTGGAGGGGAAGAGCAAAGTCTATCTTTACTACTAACACACCATTGCTTCACTATGTTGAGTAATAACGGAACATCACTCTCTACAGCTCTTACCATCACTCATTGTGGAGGGGTGCTGATGCTTATATTGTGTCAGGTCTTGTAGTCTGGAGTTTATATTAAGAAATTCATCTGGGCTCAGGTTGAAGTAGATCTAAGTCAAAGAATACTGCAGTGCCTGACCTGTGGTGGCGCAGTGGATAAACCGTCTACCTGGAAATGCCGAGGTCACCGGTTCGAAACCCTGGGCTTGCCTGGTCAAGGCACTTATGGGAGTTGATGTTTCCAGCTCCTCCCCCCTGTCTCTCTCTCCTCTCTCTGTATCTCTCTCTCCCTCTCTCTCTCCTCTCTAAAATGAATAAATAAAAATTAAAAAAAAAAAGAATACTGCAGATAAAAGCATAGCAGGCCTTGTAGTCTGTTCCATAGTAGCTGTGTAACATTAGGCAAATCTCTCAACTTTTCTTGATATTAGTTTACGTATATATTTATAAAATGACTATACCCTATGTAACCCTTGAAGTAATTTCCAGCATTAAATAAGGGCATGCAGGTTAAGTGCTTACAGCTGATACCTTTTATATACTCTCTGCACTGGAATTCCCTTTTACTGGATAGAAATATAGAGAAATGCTTTGTTAGCTCTATTTTTATTGCTCTTCCAATTTTGAAGTATCTGTGATTCTACAAGTGGTGCCAACCTGTGGGAAACAGAGTGCAGGGTTTCCTGCATGTGCATTCTTTCAGCAAGGAGGCTTCCATGCCTGCAGAAGACTGTAGCCAGCCAGGAGCTGTGTTTACAGGAAAAGTGGAGTTCTGTTTGATGGAAACAAGCAGTAATGTGATCTTCCAGAGAAAAGCAATATTAATACAGGGAGACTCTAATACAGCATGATGTGAAATTGCTAACATAATAAAGCTATATGACATTTCTGTCTCAGTGTGAGTTCTCTTTGGGAGTCAACCTCCTAAGGAAAAGGATGCAGGTAAAGTGAACATATGAGGCTTCCCCTTCATCTCAGAGTGGCTCAGTACAGAAGATGATGATGTCCTTCGACTAACGCTGTCCTGTCAAATTCTGGCTCTATCCTTTAACAGCCAAGTGACTGAAAAAGACAGGAAAAATATTGCCTACAAATGCAGGATGTTGAACAGCACGTATATGAGAAGCAGTGGAGTACAGTGGCAAACAGTCCAGCTGCTGGAGTTGAATTGTCAAGGTTCAAATCCTAGCACTGCCATTCAGAAGCCGTGATGACATTGGGCAAGTCTTTAACTTTCCTTAGCCCCAGTTTCCTCATCTGTAAATTTGGAAAAGATTATATACATAATACCCAATCTGTGGGATTGCTATGAATGTAATACTATGATGTGTTTTGAACAGAGCTTGAAATATTGAAAGAGTTCAACAAATATTAGCAATTATGAAACATGTTAGTCGCCCTTCTATCCCTATACACAATAATAAAATATGGCTTGTCAAACTGGGCATAATTTTTTTGCATTAACCCAGATATGAATATCTGATCAATGCATTGACATATGAAGAAATGCTATTGCTATTATAGCACTTAATTGTGATTAGTTTTGGTATATGCTTGTTTATTATAAAACTGTGAATCCCTTGAGAACAGGGACTGTATGGTTTTCTTTTGGTTTTATTGTCCCTATCATTATGTTTGGCATAGCAGGAAGTTAATAAACCTGGTTAAAGGGTAAGTAAGAAATTGACCAGGTAATTTAATGAATAAAACAAAGAATGCCTAGAATGTACCATTTGCAATGTATATATTCAAATCCTCCTTCTTTCCTTATATCTCCATGTTTGTGTTTTACAGAGCTAAGTCATTCTGTGTCGGGCTAATGATGAGGGGCTGTTATGAGAAGGGACCGTCTCTTAAGCCCAGACACCCCCTTTCTCATCACAACGGCTCGTGTTAATGTAAGAAGAAAAAAAAAGCATGTATTATATGTTTATGAGCCTTGCAATTCATTCTGTTTTGTTGTCAGACCTTTGGGAATGCATTCCATAAACTTTATTGAGGCAAGATATCTAGAGATGTTTGCATATGTCTGAGCTCAGCACAATATTACTTTTTAATGCACTTTTGACTTTGCAGACAGAGGATACAGTAAAAAATGTAAAACAGCAGTAGTTGGGACTTTTTTATCATCTGTATTTTGCTTTCCTGGTTTGAAAACAAACAAGTGTCTCATTTGAATGAGATAAACTATATAATATGCATTGATTTAGCATAGTTACAAATAGGATATCTCCATTGTTGAGCCAGAAATGGAGCTTTACTCCATGACAACAGATACAGGGTACAGGGTGGATAACATTCTCGTTTGCTGTGATCAGTGCCAGCTCCCATTCTCTATATATTAGGAAACAACCATTCAGTGTTTGCCAACAAGGAGGCTGACTATAAATATCAGACTCACAGGCTCAGAGATGGAAGGAACTTACTTCCGTCTTGAGGAAAAACTGAATCCCAGGGAGGTTTAGGTACCAGACCATACATCCTATCTATCTATCTATCTATCTATCTATCTATCTATCTATCTATCATCTATTATCTATTTATCTAATCTATGGAGAGAGAGAATTAAGGAGTATTCAGTCAGCTCATGTGATTATAGGTGCTAGAAATTCCAAAATCTGAAGAGGATTCTGGCAGGCTAGACATTCAGGAAAGAGCTAACATTACAGTCTTGAGTATGAGGCAGCCTGGAGGCAGAATTCTTTCTCTCTCCACACACCTCAGTATTTTTCTTTTAAAGCCTTCAACGGATTAGATGAGGTCCACCTCCATTACGGATGATAATCTGCTTTATTCTACTGGTTTAAATGTTTATAACATCTAACAGATACTTTCACAGAAACATCTAGATTGATGTTTGACCAAACATCTGGGCAACATAGCCTAGTCAAATTGATATGTAAAATTAACCATCACAATAAATTCTCAATAAATATTGATATACATGACAGATATCTTCTGTTTTCTTTTCAATATCTACTCTTCTTCTTTATCTATATGCTATCTGTCCCAGAAGGCTGTCCTGCATGGATTACATTAACAGATTCTTGTGCCTTTTGGCTTACATTGTCTTCAGTAATGGGGAATCTTAAAACGAGCTCAGTGGGAGGGAAGGGAATGAGGTCAGAGTGTTTATTTTTCTGTCATTCTCCCTGAAAACTTCTCTAGGACTAGCTGTGTGCCTTGACCAAGGCTCACTGTACTTTTCAAGATGGACTGCTCCATGCCTCTCTTTATTTCAGACCCTAATAACCTCTCTGTCCCCTAAACTTTTCAGAAACAGAGTGATATCAGCTTCCCCTCTGTTAACTCTGGCCATCTACGCTAACCTTTATGGTCTTCCCAAATTTTGTCTACTCTTTTATAATTAGTCCCCTTAAAAATAAACCCTCTTTGAATTAATTTAAATATTCATTTATTTACTGATTGGTACAGTTGACTAAATAAATTTTTTTCTTAATCTGTCTTCAGCTATAGTTTCTTTGTCTGTAAAATGGAAATAAAAATTCTTAAAGCAAAGGGTTATTGAATGATTAAACCAAATAATATATGTACCTTGTTTAGCATACATTGCAAGTCACTCACAGAAAATAAAACTTAACAAGTAAGTATTAATAATGATAGCTGATTTTTCATGGTCACCCAACCTAATTGCAAAAATTGAGAGCTGACAGGCTTACTGAGACCTTAAAATGCACCACTAATTTATTCATTCACTTATCAAACATTTACTGAGCATGCTGTTGATACCAAGTGCTGGGGATACAGAGGTGAACAAGACTGATTCTGTCCACCCTTGTTACCATCACATTAGCTGCCACCTCTGTCATCTCACCTTGGCAATGCTAACACCCTCAGAGGTTATCTTTCTGAGTCCACTTTGCCAACCCCATGCCTCATCTGTCCTCCACATAACAGTCACTTAAAAACATAAATCAGATCATGTCCTTCCCTTGTTTAAAATTCTATAGTAGCTTCATCAATGCTCCTGGAAGCTAAGGCTCCACATGAGCTGGTGCTTGCCCATCTCCTTTTCTTCCCTGAGACACACTTTCACTCCCTTGTGGAACTATAGCCACAGTGGTCTTGCTTTGCTTCTTAACAATCGCCAAGTTCTCATTTCACTGATTGTTCCTTATGTTTGAGCACTTATTTTTCCCAGACCACTTTTTCCTGATCTTCCCATCTAGTCCAAACCTTGTCACAGTGTTACTGTACTTATTCCTCTTTCCAATGGACATCTTTGCATTTACTGATTAATGTATTTCCCCCTCCAAAATAGTAAGTCTTATGAAGGCAGGCATACTGCCTTTTTGCGCACCATCATATCCCCTATCATCACATATGTGTTCAGTGCCCAAGACATGGTCTTGACCACAGAGAACTTCATCATCTTCTTCTAGTGGCCGGACTCCTATGAGCAATAGGAGGAAATAAGAAGTTTGCTCTAATTTTGCATCTAAGTAGGAAGTGCCCATCAAATGAATAGAACCTAAGGGACCAGTGTGAGGATGCTGAAAGAATTTGACACTCAGAATTAGATCCCATGAATTTAAACCCCACTGCCTCTTCTTTAAGGACAAGTCAGCATGAGCAAGAAACTTACCCTTGCAGAACCTCAGATTTTGTCATTAAAATGGGAATAATAATTATCGCTTCACAACCTTTCAGGAGGAATAAGTGACGTAAAATATTAAAAGCATCTAAGGCAGTGCCTGGTACAGAGTAAGACGTTCAATAACTTTCAGATTTGTACTTGTTACAATCACTGGTGTTATCATCCTTGACACGGTAATCACTCAATTCCATTAAATGAAAGGGTTGAGGAAATGTGTATAAAAGTGAGTGGATACGATTGTTCTATGTGAGGCCACTATCTACTATTGATCTCCATGAAATGTCAAGAGCAAAACTTAAGTCATATAGTATGGTCAGAAATCAGCTTTTCAGATATTTTTCAGAGTCTTTTGATATTACTATAGGGAGTAAATTGAGAATTAGATATACAGTCAAACTACTAGAGTAGGAATATATCAATATATAGCGGGAGTGTTGGGGACAAAAGTAGAAGGAGAGGAGGCTATAAAAGGAGTGAGTTGGGGGAGTTTTAACTTGTGATGTAGAGGAGCCCTCAGTGATGCTGAGACTCATGGTGTGGCCCGGACCAGGTTGTTCAAGAAGGGCCTGGAGTAGCAGGAAAACCTTATATATAGGTATATGAATATGTGTATTATATATATATATACATATATATATGCATATATGTACATATTACTTATATATATACACACACACTAATACAACTTTCAATTTACTTCCTCTACAGCCAGTATTCCTACAAAGGAAAGTCACCACAAGAAGCAGGAGTACTGGGCCCACCCGGTAGAAGCCAATAGACACTCATTTCTGACCCATTCTCCAACTACAATGGTAATCACGCAATCTTTACAGAATGGTTGGTTATTTGATTACATTATTAGACAGTCGATATGGGGCTCTGAATTTCTTCCATCAGATTGATGCGTTAACACTCCTCATTGTGATAATTCATCTACACATGAATCAAATCTAAGCCCTAAATTACTGAAAATTATTCAAATATCTGAGAAGGTGTCAATAATACCAAGATAATTCATGGTTAATTTTGTGTCCCTTGACCGCCTCTATTCATGCTTCTGCTCTGTAGTGATTGATGCCTTACGCAAAATGGGACCTAATGACTTACACTGCTTTTGTATGTTACTGGTGAAGAACAGGGTCGAGATGGGTATGAAATCCAGGCCCACTGCTAACTGAAAGGCTACCTCCTTGGTCCCAGCGTTGGTCAATATTTCTGTTTATTTAATCTTATAAATTGTCTCAAATCCCAGGTGGACTGAGGCAGAGAAAACACAATACTGATTATATGACCTTGGGTTATTCTCAATTACTCTAAGCCTAAGTAAGTTTCCTCATCCACAGAGTGAAGGCAATATAGCACATACCCTGGTGGGTTATATAATTAATATCCTGTCTTATAACAGAAAAAATTTTGGAGATAAAGGCATTTGGGGGATAATAAATGAAGCAAAGTATGTAAACTGCCTATCCAAGTGTTTGAACTGAGATACATAATCATTTCCTATGAATCTCCCTGCTGTTCATTTTTTTTTACCTTTTCTAGTGAGAAATAAAAAAAATTACCTTAACTTTCCCTTTCATCTCCCCTCAGTTCCTTGCCTGTTTCAGCTCCTTGTGGAACTGAGGGCGTTGAGCCACTACTGTATACAGATCCTGGTGCTAGCCTTGGGACATGCATATAAGGGAAGGAAGACCCTTAACACGAATACACCCTAATGGGAAGAAACAAAAGCATGCAAAGTTACGTTGAGAGATGTGTTATAATAGGGATATTACAAAGTACTGCACAATCACAAGGAAGGCTTCCTCGTGGAGGTGACATCTCAGCTGGCTCCTAATGGGAGCAGGCCTGATGTCACTTTTGCTCTGAGAGGCTGGTATCCACGGGTGCTTCTTTTCAGTCCAGGGTCACCTGTACTTATATGTTAGAGGAAAGACCTTTCTAAGGTTGCTTGGATTCTAGACACAAGCTGACTTATTCTTAAAGATGACCAAGTACATCTAAAGAGTAAATGTTATGGGATTTGTCCTGCATTTGGCAAAAGAAGGCTTGAACAGCTCTCCAGGGCAAGCCGACTCCATGGCCCTGTGATTCTGTCCCCACCCCGCCCAGCCTTCCAGGGCCTGTGGAGGAAACCAGAGGGCTGGAAAGCAGGTCCCCCTCTGCCCCCCCATATAGCTCTTTTATCATGTTCGGTGCTTTCTTTGCAATCTGAAAGGAAGTTAGCTCTGAAGATACTGCAATCTGCAACATTTGAAAAACGATCAGATCACTGTTATTTATTGGAACCGTTCTTCCCTCCCACGCAAATCCTTGTGATATAATCTGGGTAATGAAAGTTGTACTGATTGCATTTCCACATATATTCAAACGAGTTCTTGCCAGCCACAGGCCCCTTTAAAAAAAAGGGCTTATATAACATTTTAACATCTTTATTGAAATTCATATTAAGAGGCTTGGAAACGTATAGTCAATATGTCTGCATATTGGCTTTACTCTTTTTGTGCCTTTTGCAAGATAGTAGCTGAGTACTATTTGCACAGAAATGATCTACTTTGATATCTATGTCTATATCTGCCTCAGTTTCACACCTTTCCTCTGATAACATCATCCCACTTCTTGGAAAATTGTTCCTTCTCTTGCTATAACTGCTTGATCCTAGTGGCTACAGTGAGTGTCAGAACTCTGCCTACTTGATTTGAATGTAAGCATGTCATCTAGGTTAAGCCAATTACAAACCTTCCCCAGGAATTTTCAAGTTTGAAATCAAGAAAAACTCTTTTTCTTCATGGTGGTCTAACTTGCTAGCTTGAACCTCTGGTGCTGTCAACCTCTCTGTTGGCAAAGAGATAAAGAAAACATGCAGAAAAATGGAGGAATGGGAGATGGAGAGAGAAACCTAGTGGGCTTCCATATAATGGGTGTTGTCATTTTAGAGGCCTCCCTACATTGCTGCTCTTCTTCCATTTGGGGATGGGTGCCAATACATCTTATTCAATCATCTAGTTCAGTGGTCCCCAACCTTTTTTAGGCCACAGACAGGTTTAATGTCAGAAAATATTTTCACAGGCCGGCCTTTAGGGTGGGACGGATAAATGTATCATGTGACTGAGACAAGCGTCAAGAGTGAGTCTTAGACAGATGAAACAGAGGGAATCTGGTCATTTTTTAAAAATAAAACATCATTCAGACTTAATTATATATAAATAAAACAGAAATAATGTAAGTTATTTATTCTTTCTCTGCGGACCGGTACCAAATGGCCCACGAACTGGTACCGGTCCGCGGCCCAGGGGTTGGGGACCACTGATATAGTTGGAATGTCTGCAACCTGCACCCATAATTATTCTAAAATATGTCCTTCTGTGATTTTGTGCCTTTTCAGGAGAAGTTAGTAAGATGAGCTGGCATTGTTAAAAGTCCAAAGTGATAGGTAAAAGTTCACCCTAAAATGCTAGAACAAATCAAAGTGGAACCCTGACATGAAAAAAGGTTAAAGAAAAAAATAATGAGTTTTAGGTCTGTGTTGGTCCACTAGAGCTACCATAAACAAGTACCACAAATTAAACAGCTTAAAACAATGAAGACTGGTTCTCTTGCAGTTCTGGTGGCCAAAAGCCCAATATTAAGTTGTCAGCAGGGCCACAATACCTCTAAAGGATCTAGGGGAAAAAAATTTTTTTTTGTATTTTTCCGAAGTGAGAAGCAGTGGGGAAGCAGATAGACAGACTCTTGCATGACCCCGACTGGGGTTCACCCGGCATGCCCACCAGGGGGCGATGTTCTGCCCATCTGGAGCCTTGCTCTGCTGCAATTGGAGCCATGCTAGTGCCTGAGGCGGAAGCCATGGAGCCATCCTCAGCATCTGGGCCAACTTTGCTCCAATGGAGCCTTGGCTGCGGGAGGGGAAGAAAGAGACAGAGAGGAAGGAGCAGGGGAAAGGTGGAGAAGCAGATGGGTGCTTCTCCTGTGTGCCCTGGCCAGGAATCGAACCCGGGACTTCCACGTGCATGGCTGACGCTCTACCACTAAGCCAACCAGCCAGGGCCTAGGGGTAAATTCTTTATTGCCTTTCCCAGATTTTGGTGGCTCCTGGTATTCTTTGGCTTATGAGAGCATTGTTCCACTGCTTGCCTCTGCATTTACATTACCTCCTTCCCCCTGTGTCTTTCTGAGATTTTTTTCCCTGACTCTTGCAAGTAAGCTCTTAGGTTTTGGGCCCACTTATACCTCATCTCGATCTTTATCTTAATTATATTTGAAGAAACCCTGCTTCTAAATAAGATCCCATGCTAAGGTCTCAAGTGGACATAAGTTTTTGGGGACATTTTCAAGGCACTACAGGGTCAAAATAAACTTAGGTTAAACCTGCCCTTCTAATAAGCTGTTAACTGTATAACTCTAGGTAAAGTCACTTAAACTTTCTGAACATCAGTTTCTTTATCTATAAATGTATTTAATATCAACCATCTCTAAAGAATTTCTCTTAGCATTAGGAAAAATGTAGAAACCTTATCTTTCCTAATTCCTGACACATAGTAGGTGCTTAAAAATTATAGCTCTACAAGTCCTTTACTTTATTAATGATTTCCATTGATTATATAAAAAAGAAGAATTAAATACATGTTTAAATACATTAAACAAAGTAAAAGCAATCAACTCTGGAATTTCCACTGAGGAAACTCAAGAAAACTTTCTTGGAGAAGGTGTCATGTTTAGTTAAAACTTAAAAATTCATAATTTTATTAAGCTATGAAGGTGCAATTAAATTCAGGAGAAGGCCTAGGCTGATATGATCAAACTAAAGTGCAGCCCTGGCCATTTGATTCAGCAATAGAGCATCAACTTGGTATACAGATGTCCTGGGTTCAATTTCTGATCAGGGCACATAGGAGAGGGAACCATTTGCTTCTCCCTTCTCCCCCCTCCATTTCCTTTCTCTCTCTCTCTCTCTCTCTCTCTCTCTCTCTCTCCCTATCCCTCAAGCCTCCATCCACTTCGGGTGCTAAAAATAGCTGGGTTGTGAGCATGATCCCAGAAGGGCAGAGCATCAGCCCCAGATGGAGGGTCACCAGGTGGATGGTCAGGCGCCTGCAGGAGTTTATCTCTGTATCTCCCCTATTCTCACTTAAAAACAATAAATTAATAAAGAGTAGCCTTCTAGCTGTTTAATTCCCTCTACATAATTCCTTTGAAAGTAGGCGGATGCACACATTAGACAATCATCAGTTTGCTAATTTAAGCTTTTATAAATTTCAATATAAGAGTAATTTCAAGATTATAATCTATGATGAAAATCTGGAAAGTAGATATTCAATACTGTGGAAAAGGGTGGATTTTTATATATTGAAAATAAGTTGGATGAGCAAGTTGACATTTTACAATGAATAATGAGAAATCAATAATCTGACTAATATTGTGTCATTTGGAAAGCATGTTGAAATTCTCATGTTATATGTTTCTTTCCTTAGTTAAGGGACATATATAAAATATTTCTTAAAGATAGAGGTTACTGGCTGCTTATCATAGTGTTCCCAATGCCTGGCATATAATAGATGCTCAGAAAATATTGTGTGAACAGAAAATAAAATTGCATCACATAGTATTTCCCATATGAAAAAATTAACCAATATGCAATTCTGAGTCATATGCTCTCACACTTATTCATTATTTTCCCATGACTGCACTAACAGTCAAAAGGCCAAAAAATTGGATGCAAATTAGGATTAAGTAGATACAATAAATCTTCCTGATTTTACCTTTGCACCCTCCCCCCCCCAGTTGATTATGTATGGAATAGTCAAACTTTTTTTTTGAAAGTTTTAAAAGTGAACTTTTAAAACTTTAGTCAGACCATATCACTCCTTTGTTCACAATCTCTACAGACTTCTGTGGCAGATTAAAGATGACTTTAAATTCTTGCTACTTTCTCTTTTTAAAAGGTGAAGTCTAATCTTATTTTTACTTAATTTGAATTATTTCTAGTCTTAAATTACTTGACCAAATGTATGTGATATAAGTAACATTCTGGGACTTCTTATTTTTTTTTCTTCACATTTATCACTACTAACATTTTATGTGTGTATTTGTTTATTGTCCATTCTCAGGACTGTATTATAGAATTTATGTAGACACAGACTTTGACTGCTCACGGCTTTATTTCTGGGGGCTAGTTTCTGCCACACAGTGGGCACTCAATAAATATCTGTTGAGTGAATGAATTGAATGGGGCTTACAAAATTGGATAGTTAATATCACACTGGTAACAAAGTAGTATTCTAAAAATGTTCCCCTTCCCTGGCAGGACATAGGCTAATCAACTTAATTATTAATTTGTCTGCTCGAGTTTCTATGATTTAACTTAATCTTCCATCCTTGCCCTTCAAACCTATGCACTCTTGATTTAATCAGCAGGATCAGAACTGTTCCACTTCTCTTTGACCTTGAGTCACTTGCAGAAAAATGATTGACAGTTAATCAAGTCTTAAGGGGATCTCTTCCTCTCATTTGTCTTTCACTGTAGTAGGGTTGAAGTAGGTTATCTACTTGGCTAAAATAAATTATATTAATACATATTTTAAAACTTATTTCTCCTACTCTTTGTGCATGTGTTTTTGTTCCTCTCAATTTTAAATAAGGGGGCAGTCCTCAAAACATTATAAGAAAAAAAATGATACAATCAAAGGAAATAAAAGGAAAAAGAAATTGACATTGATTGTACACCTACTGTATGTTAGACTCTGAACTTGAGTTTTCCTTTTACAAAATATCTGACCCTTCTATCTGGTCTCCCAGGACTCTGAAATTTAAATTCCTAGAACATGCATATTACACAGAACTGCAGATCCAGGTCAACAGATGTCTTTGTCAATATTAAACAGAAAATACTGTCAATTTTTCAATGTTTCTTAGTGAAAGTTATAATGATATGTTTCTTTTTTTCCTTCATGTGCTAATCAGGTAGCCTGGATACTCTGTGTATTCAATAAATCAACCAACTCCTAAATGGAAACTCCATGAGAGCAGGAGGCTTTGCTTTGTCCATGCTTTATCACCTGTGTCAAGATTAATGGCAGCTCCACAATGGATATCTAATAAATGTTTCTGTTGAATTAACACAATTAATTTATTGGAGGGCCTGCCTATCATTGCTGGTCTTATAAAAGCATTCAAACGGCTGCATAGCATATCTCTTTTTATTATAAAAAGAATTCTCCTCAATACTCTGAGATATCTAGCCCATTGATTAAATTCTGTATGGCCTCACTTACCTAGACTTGATAGAAATACTTTTATGTCCAATTCATAGTATGTTCTTAATGCTCACAAGTTTCATTGCTAAATATGATTATTTGTCTTTTCTGAAGCATTAGATACAATGATCAACTCTCAGAGACCATCAAGGGCTAATGAAGGAAAATAATTCAGTGAAAGCTACTCAAACAGAATTGCTTTATTCCTTTGCTTTTCTTTTCATTACCTTAACTTTCTGCCTTCTTATTCTATATTCCAGTTTCTGATATAATCTTTCAGTTTGATCTGCTTTAATCTTTGATGTGGTGCCACACTCCCACCACTCATATATATGCACATACTCACAAGTCTGTACCACGGGGTTCTTAGCTCTCTATTCTCTCTTGCCACTAGTAGAAGCTATAAGAGACTGTCGTCTCTCCATTAATTTATTCAGGAATATTTCTTAAGCAACTGCTATTGGTCAAGGCACTACTGTAGGTACAGCAACAGGGGTGAACCTTAGACTTGGTCACCTAAAAGTTCAGCTACCTGAGCCAGTCTACTTTTTATGTAACCTGGATTTCTCAGGGGAGGTAGTGACCAAATAATGTTAATCCTCAAAGGAATAAAAGTATTTGTGAAGTGTCCATTTAAAATGAAGCAGTGGTAGGTTTGGAGCATATATTCAAAGCATGTACTATTTTGCAAGAACAAATACTGTTAATATATAAATGGTTATACATTATAAATAATTAGATCTTTTAGAAAATATATTTAAAAAGATGAAAAATAATAGCAAATATCCACAGTATATTTGCTCAACAAATTCTCTATTGTTAGAGGATGAACATTTTAAAATTCATAGATCTTTGTTTAGATTACCTCAAACATCAGCTTTGGTTCTCTTTTGGGTAATGTGCAATGTGGAGGTAGGAGATGCATGTGTTAAAAGTATAAATCCATTAATGATTCAACAAGTATTTATTTAGCACCTACTAATTTGTTTGCTGTGCGAGGTACTAATATAGACTAAAGTGATTAAATAGGATTATCCTGGAAGTATTTATGCAAAAAAAAAAAAAGCAAATGGCATTACACAGGACCTAACATGATGCTACATGACGGGGGTGTTACTCTTTAGCTAGGACCTCAGTTAAGAAGTTGCTCTTCCCACACACTCTACACCATGCTCACTGCCTTGAGAAAGCACAGAAAATCAGAAAAAGTTAGCAAAAATGCTAACAGAGCACCAAGCATTCAGATTAGGACAGAGTGAGAGAGAATTGTGATGCTCGTTATGAGAATTACTCTCAGGCACTTTCAGAACCTTGGAGAGACAGGCTTTTATACACATTAATTGATAAAGGCTTACAATTGATATTAATCTGAATGATCAAATTAACAGAGACTGTGAAAAGACTGCCAAATTCAAAGGTAACTTTATTAACATAGATGTGTATGGCATCACATTCTCTGACAACTTCCTAAATTTTTAGGTCACATTCTCAAACATGACCACTGTGACAATTCTTGGGCCTCATTGAGGTCTCTACCCTTTCAGCCCTACACTTTTCTAAACTATCCAACCCCCTTCTCTTGCCCTTTCCCTCTTTAAACAGCTCTGATCCCTTCCCTTGTTAATGTAGAGCTGTGGGTCTCTGTTGTTTATTATCAGCTTCTCGCTGGGGTTTGGACTTCCTGCCAGACTCTACTCCACATCTGCTTGTATCATCTGTTTAGGGAACAGGCTGATTGGTTGCCAGGATATTTACTCCATTCTTTGTTCAGTAACAACATGGCAAGGTCTCTCTATCTACTTCTTGCCTTAAGAAATCTCATTCGGTTCCATGACTTTAAGTGCCATTTATAATTTTATGGATCTCCAATACATAAGTGTATCCCAGATCTCTCTTACGTCCAGGCTTATTTACCAAGGCCTCTGGGCCATCTTCATTTTAATATCCAGTAGTCACTTAAAACCCAGAATGTTAAAAAAAAAGTGTTCAAAACAGAGCTTTGACTCACTCATACAAAATGACTATTCCCATCTGTCCTTACGAATAATATTGGCACAGGTTGTTCAAAGTGAATACCAAGGGGTAACCTTTAATTATTCTCTTTCCTTCTTCTGCCCCCCCACCCCAATATTCAGTCTGAGCTCAGGTCCTACTGTCTCTGAAAGACTCCAGGCTCAACTACTGACTTTATTTTCCATGACCACTGATCTGGCTCATTCTGTCTCCACCTCTTACCTGTTACTTCAAGAGGTTTCTAACTTGTTTCCTTATTCCTAATCTTGCTCTCCTTCCATCTACCATGTACAAAGAAAGCAGCTGATTTATTTTATGTTATTACAAACTTGCTAGTATTTCAAAACAATAATTTATATTACTGGTCCCCAACCCCCGGGCCTCAGACTGGTACCAGTCTGTGGGCCATTTGGTACCGGTCCGCAGAGAAAAAATAAATAACTTATATTATTTCTATTTTATTTATATATAATTAAGTCTGAATGATGTTTTATTTTTAAAAAATGACCAGATTCCCTCTGTTACATCCAAGACAATGGTCCCCAACCGCCGGGCCACAGACCGGTACCGGTCCGTGCGCCATTTGGTACTGGTCCACAGAGAAAGAATAAATAACTTACATTATTTCCGTTTTATTTATATTTAAGTCTGAACGATGTTTTATTTATTTATTTTTTTTTTCTGAAGTTGGAAACAGGGAGGCAATCAGACAGATTCCCACATGCGCCTGACCAGGATCCACCCGGCATGCCCACCAGGGGGCAATGCTCTGCCCATCTGGGCGTCGCTCTGCTGCAACCAGAGCCATTCTCATGCCTGAGGCAGAGGCCACAGAGCCATCCTCAGTGCTCAGGCCATCTTTGCTCTAATGGAGCCTCGTCTGCGGGAGTGGAAGAGAGAGACAGAGAGGAAGGAGAGGGGGAGGGGTGGAGAAGCAGATGGATGCTTCTCCTGTGTGTCCTGGCTGGGAATCGAACCCAGGACTCCTGCATGCCAGGTCAATGCTCTACCACTGAGCCAACTGGCCAGGGCTTCAATGTTTAATTTTTAAAAATGACCAGATTCCCTCTGTTACATTCGTCTAAGACTCACTCTTGACGCTTGTCTTGGTCATGTGATACATTTATTTGTCCCACCCTAAAGGCCGGTTAGTGAAAATATTTTTTGACATTAAACCGGTCCGTGGCCCAAAAAAGGTTAGGGAGCACTGATTTATATCACATCAGTTTGCCACATACAACACTTGAAGGGCTTTTCTATTGACCTTTAGAATAAAATCCAAACTTTGAGCATGATTTACAGGTGAGCATCACCTGCCCTCTGCCTGCTGCCTGCTACTGTCCATGCTTCCCTTTACTCACTTGTGGCCCATCTACACTGGCTTCCTTTCAGTCCATTCATTCATCCAGCACATGGCCAAGCAGCTCCTAAGTTCCAGCCACTCTTCTTAAGCAGTATACAAAAGGGCCTCTACCCACAAGAGTTTACATTTTAGTAAAGGGAACAGACAGTAAACAAATAAACATAAAATTTCAGGTAGTATAACTGTTATGGACTAATAGTAAAGCAAGAGAAGAAAATAGTAAGTGATGAGACTACTGTATTTTAGATGAGTGGTGTAGAGCACAGATCTGAGGAAAGGGTTTGAGGAAAGATGTAGATAATATTCAAGGAGGAGGGAACAGAAAGGGCAAACATTCTATGATGGAAGCTTGCTTGTATTTTGAAGAATGATAAGGAAGCCAGTATGACTGTAACAGAGTAAATAATAGAGAAAGGTATCACTGTTCAGTGCCTTGCTGTACTTTGTAAGAATGCCAGCTTTTAATGTGAGTGAGATGGGAAACCCCTGGTCCCTGGGAGATGGCTTGATGAGAATAAAGTGGAAGATGAATAAGGGTAGACAAGTAATTATTTAGAGTAGTTCAGATTAAAAAATGGTGATATCTTAGATAAGAGAGAGAGCAGTGGAAATGAAGTAATGGGTTTGGGAATGTATTCTGAAGGTGGTACTAACACCACTTACAGATGAGATAGATATGGTGTGTAAATAAAGCAGAGAGGTCAAGGATGCTTTTAATTTTTGATCAGGCCAACTGGATGAATAGGTGATAGAATACAGGGTCCACAGTATCCTGGAATCTAATAAGAGTCCATAAACAAATCATTTACTCAGCAAACAGTCATTGAATGACTATTGTATGCCAGGCATAGCGCTTGACATTGGGTGTACTAAGATGACTCAGATTCTGTTCCTGCCCCATGAGGTGTTCAGAGTGGGGCACAAGAGATAGATATATACAATGAATGTGCATCTTCCAGAAATCCATTAGTTGAACACAATTCAAGGGATTCCTGACAGTAATAGCTCTAACTTCAAGGAGAAACCCTGGAGTTATTTTCAACTTTTCTCTAACCATATCCTTTTTTGTTCTGTGCTACTTTGTTATTTTATCTCTTCTTTTAATTTTCTTTAATAGCCACTAATCAGGAATATCATTATTTAATGACCACATAAATGGTATACCATTTCCATTTGAATATAATTCAACACTCCAATGTTAGTTCAATATCTTTATCAGAAATAGGAAACTGGCCCTGGCCGATTGGCTCAACGGTAGAGTGTCGGCCTGGTGTGCGGGGGACCCGGGTTCGATTCCCGGCCAGGGCACATAGGAGAAGCGCCCATTTGCTTCTCCACCCCCCCCCTTCCTCTCTGTCTCTCTCTTCCCCTCCCGCAGCCAAGGCTCCATTGGAGCAAAGATGGCCCAGGCTCTGGGGATGGCTCCTTGGCCTCTGCCCCAGGTGCTAGAGTGGCTCTGGTTGCAGCAGAGCGACACCCCGGAAGGGCAGAGCATCGCCCCCTGGTGGGCAGAGCATCGCCCCTGGTGGGCGTGCCGGGTGGAACCCTGTCGGGCGCATGCGGGAGTCTGTCTGTCTCTCCCCGTTTCCAGGTTCAGAAAAATACAAAAAAAAAAAAAAATAGGAAACTGCAGGCCAAGAACACATTGATCTAAATATCTACTTAGTTGCTAAAAGGAGCAGAAATAGATTCATAAGTAATGAGAAGATTGACCTCATGCCACTAACAGTAAATACTTTTTCAACTAGAGATTTATCTGTAATTGTTGTAAATAAGGACACTTTTCTGGGCCTTTACTTTCTAGAGGCGTGGAAGTCATGAATGTGCCATGAAGCCAGACCAATGGATATTCACCAAGTTCCATCAATACAGCTTTTCTGGGCTTCCTGTTCCAATCACAGCAGATATGGCAACTTATATAAATAAGGAAACATTCTGTGCTTTTGAATATGAATGGATATAAAAGATAACAGGTGGCTGAAATTGGATAGGATGTTCAAATTTTAATTAAATCATCAATGCAATTGCTAATGACATAAATATTAACAGTTTGCTGAAGGAATAAATGACTGGGGCCAATGAAAAAGTGGAGTAAGTTAACAGATTTTTTGAGACAAAAAACCCCCCAAAATATTAGGTAACTCACTTAGAATCATAACAATGTAAATTTGAGCCAGGCTTCTACTCCTAGGTAAGATAGTGGGCCCCTTGGGGTGCTCACACAGCACCTGGCATGTGACTCCATTTTTTGTCCTCCCCTTATAGATGGAAATTGTGGGTAAATAGGGGACACATCCTTGAGTCTTCATGGAAACTAAATATATAGAACAAGATGGTTTTTAAGGGTCTCTAGTGATCATTTCAGTTATGCAATTATTACAAAAATATACTAATAGCATTGGTCAGGAGCTTGTTTCGAATCAGACATTTTTAGGGCTATAAATACATTATTCCATAAAGTCTGTGTAATAGACCTCCAAGGTAGGTATTATAGTGGGGTTTTTTTCAACCATAGCTGACATTTGATATTACATTAGTTTCAGGTGTACAGCATAGTGATTAGACATTTATATAATTTACGAAGTGATCCCTTCATAAGTCTAGTAACAACCTGGCACTGTACACAATTATTACAATATTATTGACTCTTGCTATTATGTTAATGAGAAAACTGAAGATCAGAAATGTGAAGCACCTTGTCCAAGGTCACATAAGCTAAAATATGATGGCACTAGGGTTCAAACTTACCCTTATATGTGTTAAAAAACATTCACCATTGCTCTTATGCTCCTTCAGGCCAGAAAACAAAGTGGTAAAAATTTTGGGGGGGA
Source organism: Saccopteryx bilineata (assembly GCF_036850765.1). Classification (NCBI taxonomy): domain Eukaryota; kingdom Metazoa; phylum Chordata; class Mammalia; order Chiroptera; family Emballonuridae; genus Saccopteryx; species Saccopteryx bilineata. Next base: position 340,721,449 of record NC_089490.1, on the reverse strand, counting down.
GCTGGTTATAAACCGAGTCATTGATAAAACACTGTCTCTACATGAGAGTTTCCATGCTTTGGTACTAGTGACATTGGGATTGGATAGTTCTTTGTCGGGGGTTTTGCCGTGAATTGTAGGGTATTTAGCACCATCATTGGCCTCTATCCATTGGTTGCCAGTAGCACCTCCTCGATTTTAACAGCCTAAAATGTCTCCTGGCTACATTGCTAACTGCCCCTGGCCTTTTCTTTAGAACCACTTGTCTACACATAAACTACAAAATCTTTCTCATATTTCTTACAAAAAAAAGAAAGAGAGAGAAGTTATCACAGGACTCACTCCAGTTTGACCATAATCAAACTCTACCTGCAAGTGAAGTAACAAAAGACTTAATGAGTTGCTAAAATATCTTAAAGTTAATATTTTAGCCAAATAGGATCAATACTTTGTTGAAACAAAATGTGAAATGGAAAGACAACAACAAAAGTCTTTGCAAAAGGACTTCTGTGCTGTGTGAAGCCGCCCTAAAGTCCCACTCCACTAAACTTTATGGCATGTGGTTTCTTAATGGCACCCAGGGAATCCAAACACTAATATGGCCCCTCCCCAGACACAAAATTCCAGATCTTTTAATAATGCAGAAAGAAGCTATTGTATACCTCATACCAGTGTAAAGTATACCATCAATATTCATGAAAACATACACCACTTTTACAGATAATGAGGCAAAAAGCAGTCAGAGCCCTACTCAGATGAGGTCACAGGGGACATACTACCGAGGAGGAAGTTGTGCCAATCTTCTGAAGTGACTTGAAGGAATGTAGAGTGCGGGAGTAGGAGCTGTATTTACTGAGTTTATGATATATAGTGTATCCATAGTGGTACTTAAGAAATGTTAAGCACAGTCCTATTATGTATATTTAAAAAGACTAGGGCATTCACTAGACAGCATCTAATCGTTATCTTCCTACATGGGCTAGGCAATGTTTTCTGGCTTATTACAGGCTTTATCTCATTTATAATTATTATAACCCCAAAAGTCAGTATAATATTTCTTATTTTACAGATGAAAAAGGCAAGGAAGAATGACTTGCCCAAGGCCCTGAAACTAATAAAAAGGGGCCAAAATTTGAATGTAGGTCTGTGACCTCCAAAGTCAATGTTCTTTCAGTTTTATTATCATACAGAGAATGTAAAATATAATGTATTTTTTGGAGGTTCACATTAGCTTCATTGATGTTCCCAATAATTCTTTTTGATAAGGAGGCCAACTAGTATGAACTCTAATTACAGATTAGCAAACTGAGTCTCATTTCAATTCCAAAACCCTTGAATTTATTCCAGGAATATTAGTAAACTTCAGACTAGAAAGAAAGACAATCAACTGCATTCCTAAGGCTGACATTGCCTGGCACACAATGGTGAAATCCTGATCTCACCAGGTTTAGCTGTGTAAACACATAAGTGAATAATTTGTACCTTATTTCCTTTATCTGAGAAAATGGGAGTAGTAAAAGGGCCTATCTCATAGTGTCCCAGTGAAAACTAAATAAATTATACAAATAAAGTGTTTAGAAGAGTGTATGACACATAGTAAAGTTAGTTATAATTATTATTATTATTATTCTTTCATAAACAAGTCATCAAAGACCTATTATATGCAAGATGGCAGGTTACTTGCCATTGAGGAATCAGCAAGTTTCTATTGAGCTCCTACTGTATGCTATGTACTATGTCAAGTGCTTGGGTTACAATGATGAACTAAATGGACAAAGATGAAGTCATTATTGTCCTTCCTGAACCCCTTAAAGTATAAAATCATATACTGATATTGAAGTTGCCTGGCTAATCTTCAAGTTAGTTCTCACTGCCAGGTCCTCCAGTCTTCTACTTCATCACACTAACATCCCTTCAAAGTGTGTTGGGCCTCTAAGCGAGGGCAGACCCACTGATGGTATTAAATAAACAAATACAGACACACATTTAATAGTCAATCTATGCAGCTACTGAGTCAATATGCTCATGCACTATCTTATCTAATCCCTTTAGTACCAAAAGCCCAATGAAATGCGTCTTTTCATAATACATAATAGTCACTTAACAGATGGGAACTACGAGTCTCAGAGAGGCTAAGTAACTTGCTTGAAGTTATACAGCCAGTGAGTAACTTATCTTTACTGAGTCAAAATCATTTGACTCCAGAGCTCTCCCTGGTAATACAGCTTTCTGGTATTTTTACTTTCTTGTTCTATTTAAGCACTATGGTCAGTATTCCATCCATACCCTCTTCTTGGGAATCAGTAATCCTAAAGGAAATGAAAATATAACTCTATCTTTACAAAGGTAAGAGAACCCTCTTTGGAAGTGAAAGCTAACTTTAAGATCACACAACTAAAAAGTCAAAGAGCCACGATTTGAATCCAGACTTGATGTAAAATATTTCTACATGTATTTTCTTCTCTGATCTCTATTAGCAGTGGTGAGACTTAGGATAAGAGGAAAAATTTGGAGTGAGTGGTTGTTTTCCAAATGAGACCTCTTTTTATGTTCTGTGTAAATGAGGTTAGACATCCAGATGGGATATACGTGACTTACTGAAGAAAGATGACATTCAGCATGCATTCCACTAACAACACACATGGCCTCTGGTGGACCATGAATGAGTATTTTTACAAATCCTGTAATTTTTCTTGGAACACATTTACATTTTATCTTAAATGTGTTCATTCATAAAATATAAACATTTAAAATACATCACAAATTTTATAGCCATATTTTGACATTTTTGGCGCTCAAAAATGAGAATTACCCATTAGTGTTAACCAAGTAGGGGAATGATTATTTGTTTGTTAAGTCACAGAGCAAATTACAGAATTGGGATCAGAGAGATACTAGGCTAAATGTTGAAGATTGTGAAAGCAGGTATGACACTTGGCTTCCTGAATTTAGACAAGGTAGAGATAAGAGAGCCAATGGAAATAAGAAGAAGGGAGGGAGAGGAAAAGCAAAAACTTTAAAAACCATGTGGGTAAGGTATTAGGAAAGTGAAAAGTATGGAGGGAAAGGCTTAGGCAGCTGCAAGGTAGGAGATAGTGAGAAAGGAGGAGAATGAGAAAAAAATGTGCAAGTCACATTACTGGTTAAATTGAATCTCAGTGTCTCTCACAGATGCTAGTAAAACTGGAATGGTTTTTGTTTTTTGTTGGTAGACCTATTGCTTCTTTTACTTCTAGTAATGTACTGCCACATTTAGCCTGAAGCACATGGGACCACTAAATTTTTCTGTTAAATAAGCTATTGCTAAATGAAGAGTACTTATGAGTAACAAGCCAAACTAGTAATAAATGACGTAAATATACTTAATATTTATTTTATTTTTTAATGAGAAAGAGAGACAGACAGACAGATAGAGAAATGAGAAGAATCAATTTGTAGTTGCATCACTTTTAATTGTTCATTGGTTACTTCTCATATGTGCCCTGACCAGGAGGATGGGGTTTCCATTCAAGCCAGTGTCCCTTTGCTCAAGCCAGTAACTACATGCTCAAGCTGTCAAGTCTGTGCTCAAGCAAGATGAGCCCATGCTCAAGCCAGTGGCCTTGGAGTTTTGAACCTGGGACCTGAGTGCCCCAGGTTGTCATTCTATCCACTGTGCCACCATTTGTCAGGCACTATTCAATATCCATTTTATTTTTTTCTATTCAACAAGCATTTATTAAGCATATACTATGTGCGAGAGAGTGGAAATATTAAAAGTACCTAAAATATACAGTGTATGGGGTAATTATCTGTGGTACTAAAAAAGGATTCAGAAAACTTGTGAGACTTTGGAAAAGTGTTAGACATTTACCAGGAAAACAAGCAAACATAATATTCTTAAAATAGCCTGAACAAATGCCTAGCAGTATATAAAATAGCATGGTCTACCTGGGGGCATTTTTTTCTATTTGAGAATCTCTAACAAAATAACTTGTGCATACATTACAAAATAGATCCTCCAAGGGCCCATCCTGACTGTATCAGAATGTGAGCGTGTATATTTTGAAAAAAGTCTTCCAAAAAAATCTGATATATTTTCCTTTTTTTTTTTTAAGTGAGAGGAGGTGTGACAGTGAGACAGACTCCAGCATGCACCTGAACTGGGATCCACCCAGCAACCCTCATCTGGGGCCGAAGCTCAACTGAGCTATTTTTAGCACCTAAAGCTGACCCGCTCAAACCAACCAAATTATCCTCAGCAACTGGGATGATGCTTGAACAAATTGAGCTACTGGTTATGGGAGTGGAAGAAGGAAAGAAGGGGGAAAGGGAGGGTAAGAGAAACAGATGCTCACTTCTCTTGTGTGCCTTGACCAGGACTCAAACCTGGAACATCCATTCACAGGGCCGATGATCTATCCACTATATAGGCCAGGGACTGCATAGTACTTTCTAAGAGCCAATTATTTGAGTATTCCAGTAGGTGAATATAAATTGTGAAGCAAGGTCAAGAAGCAGAAGTTATTGTAGAATAGCAAAATTAACACAGACATTAAATACCGAAATCCTTAATCTTTTTTCCTGCTTAGAAATGATAGTCGTACACTTACATTTCCACGTGTGTCACATATTTCATAGTACTTTCATCTAGATCAGGGGTTCCCAAACTTTTTACACAGGGGGCCAGTTCACTGTCCCTCAGACTGTTGGAGGGCCAGACTATAAAAAAAAAACTATGAACAAATCCCTTTGCACACTGCACATATCTTATTTTAAAGTAAAAAAAAATGGGAACAAACACAATATTTAAAATAAAGAACAAAGAGTGACGTCACGGAAATGGTGCCGTGAGCAGCGCGTCCGACAGATCTCCCCTAAATCACAACAAATTTATCAACTAGAAACAGAAAACTTTATCCTCGGAGCATTCCGGAGTTCCACACAAACTGAAAGCGAAAGGACTGTTATCACTTGAATCTGAGAGACGAGGGTGTGGAGGAAGCTACCGCAGGGACGTTCATTCAAGCCGCAAGGGAGTGCGCCTGTGGTGAGTCAGCCCACACTCGAGAGCCGGGAGCAGCCGCGGGCGCGCGCCCGGTCCGGTTGCAGAGTGAGCACCGCCCACACTCGGGAGCCGGGAGCAGCCGCGGGCGCGCGCCCGGTCCGGTTGCAGAGCGAGCACCGCCCACACTCGGGAGCAGCGAGCAGCCGCTGGCGCGCGCCCGGTCAGTTACAGAGCGAGCACCGCTAACTTTCCCAGCGGCCCGCGCACTGCGGGTGAGAGTCGCCAGCCACCGGTGCCCGGAGCACCCCATTCACGCGCGTGCCCTGGGCATTCCACGCACCCAGAGCGCCCTACTGGCCCACACACCCAGGCTGCCCCATTATCCTGTGCCTGGTGCACCCCAGCCGCCAGCGGCGGGGCGAGCGGGAGAGGCACCAGGGTGGTCTTCCCTACTTGGGAGATTCTCTCTGTGGGCGGGGCACCTCACCCAGCCATTCAAGCTAACAATCAAGCGTTGGGGGAGGGGCGCACGCAGGCAGCCTAAAATACCTTCGGGAGCACAGCTGTGACCCAATCACTGAAATTAGCTTAACCCATGAAATCTGCGCACCCTCGGTTCTAATTGATAAGATCTCTCTCAGTTCAGTGACCCAAGACAAGAGGCGTGATATTTTTTAATGCCTCTCGCTAAAGGGGCGGGGGCAACTTCTGATTGATAGAGCCTCCATATTCAGGGATAAACGCTAACAAGAAGGACTTGGCAGATAATAAGATCTATACTACACTAGTCTCAAGCAGAGACTAGTGCCTCTTCTTCCCAGCCAAAACAGGCTACAAAGTGTGGAAAGCCTGGGTTGAGAGATCCAACTGAATGCTAGGTGCTGAACAGTCACCTTGACAACAATTGACTCCCACCCCCGCCTGATTACACTGGAGGCCCTGACTGCCAGAGCCTTTCCCAAAGCCTTGCACTGAGTGGGGATAGAGTGGGGATTTCCCAGCTCTTTGAGCCTCTTACTCCCCAGGCAGAAGCAGTTGCAGCCTTATAGCTGGATCACCAGGCTGCTAATTCAGGAAGGGGGGACTAGGAGAGAGAATCCAGAAAAGCAAACTCTCTCATCGTTGGACCCTGCAAACGACAACAAACCTTGACTACCAGCGAGACTAAAGCCAATTATATGACATTGCCATAGAATCCCATCAATTGCAAATCCCTACCTAAGTGTGACACAGGGGCAGAGCCTGGGGTACAGAGTCACCGACCAGGAAGAGGGAGAGAAAAGAAAAAGGAAGAAGTTAACCTCTCAAAATCAAGAAAAATCCACAGACTTTACAACTTGTTCCACTAATTTTTTTGTTGTTGTTGTTTGTTTCTTTTATCTTATTGCCTTTATTTCCTCCACCTTGGTCCTTCTATTCTCTGCCCATCTTATGCTTCCCTTTTCTTGAACTACACTACCCATGAGTATTACATTTTATTTCTCTTCTTCATCCTCACTCTCCTTTAAGGTTATACTCCAAAACACTTAACTCTCACTCTCTCCTCTTTTGTTTTTTTTTGTTTTGCTTTATTTTGTTTTTTTCTCTTCCTTTTTTATTTCTTCCTTCGTTTTTCTCTTTTTCTTATTTTTTCCTTTCTATTCGTTTTTTCTTTTCTCGTTTTACTTTCCTCCCATTTAATCCTCAATCACGAACAAATTAGTTAATTTGGGACTCAAGGCTTTTTTTGGCTTTATTTTTCTTTTTTGCTTTTGTTTTTTTCTTGTTTGTTTATTTTTGTGGCATTTTGGGTCCTCCCAACCCAAGGTCTCCATTGTATTTAGTCTTCGCTCCACTTAATACAACAGATTTTTACTAATTATTTTTATTTTTTTCTTCTTTATTATTCTTTTTTGGTCCTTTTTTCTGGTTCCCTCTTATCCTTCTCATTATATTTCTTAGTTGACCATCACTTACAAGCAAATCATCTTATGCTTGTCTAAGATTTTCTTCCTTTTTTTTTTTTTTTTTTTGCATTTAGTAGGTCCCTACTCCCTTTTTTTGCCCCTTGAACTCTTCAACCCAAATCAGGCCCTCCATTATAGGCACGATATTTCCCTGAGGAGGGGAGAGGAGGGAAAAAGAAGAAAGAGAAAAGGGGGAAATAATAAATTATTGCTGTTTTTTTTTTGTGGGGTGTTTTACCTTTTTTTTTTTTTACTTTTTACTCTTTATTAATTCTAATTAGTGCTATCAACAAGACCACCCTCAGATGCCAATAAGAAAGAGGAAATCGAATATTATGGATACAAAAGAAAGAGTGGTAACACAAATAGATGTGGAAAAATCTATGGAGAAAAGACTTAACATATTGGAAGCCTTGGAGCTAAATGACAGAGAATTTAAAATAGAAATCTTAAAAATACTCAGAGATATACAAGAAAACACAGAAAGGCAATATAGGGAGATCAGAAAACAACTCAATGAACACAAAGAATATATTACCAAGGAAATTGAAACTATAAAAACAAATCAAACAGAAATGAAAAACTCAATTCACGAGCTGAAAAACGAGGTAACAAGCTTAGCTAACAGAACAGCCCAGATTGAAGATAGGATTAATGAAATAGAAGACAAACAACTTGAGGCACAACAGAGAGAAGAAAGAGACTCAAAAATAATAAAAAACGAGAAAGCCCTACAGAAATTGTCTGACTCCATCAGAAAGAATAACATAAGATTAATAGGTATATCAGAGGGAGAAGAGAAAGAAAATGGAATGGAGAATATACTCAAACAAATAATAGACGAGAACTTCCCAAGCCTGTGGAAAGAACTAAAGCCTCAAATTCAAGAAGCAAACAGAACACCGAGTTTTCTTAACCCCAACAAACCCACTCCAAGAGACATCATCATAAAGATGACACAAACTAATGACAAAGAAAAAATTCTCAAGGCAGCCAGGGAAAAGAAGAGTACAACATATAAAGGAAGGCCTATTAGATTATCATCAGATTTCTCAGCAGAAACTCTACAAACTAGAAGAGAGTGGACCCCAATATTAAAGCCCTGAAAGAGAGGAACTTTCAGCCAAGAATACTATACCCATCAAAGCTATCCTTCAAGTATGAAGGAGATATAAAAACATTCACAAATACAGAAAAGATGAGAGAATTTATCAACAGAAAGCCCCCACTCCAGGAAATACTAAAGGGGGTTTTCCAACCAGATTCAAAGAACAAAAGAAAACAACACCACAAGTAACAGCTCCACCTAGAACACAATAAAACCAAACTTAAACTGTGACAACAAAGGAAAAAAAGGGGGGAGAGGATGGACATTAACAGTAGCAAAGGACGATGAAGTGCAGAAATACTCATAAGATAGGGTACTACAATGAATATGGTAGGTACCCTTTTCATTACTTAATGGTAACCACCCTTGAAAAAACCACCACAAAAACACTTGACTTAAAAAAGGTAGCAACAGAGGAAAGAAGTATGGAACACAAACAAACAAAAACAAATGATAGAAAAACAAAAGAGAAGAATCAAACAAGATACAAAACTAACAGAAAGTAATTTATAAAATGGCAGTAGGGAACCCACAAGTGTCAATAATTACACTAAATGTAAATGGATTAAACTTACCAATAAAAAGACACAGAGTAGCAGAATGGATTAAAAAAGAAAATCCAACTATATGCTGCCTACAAAAAACACATCTAAGCAACAAGGATAAAAACAAATTCAAAGTGAAAGGCTGGAAAACAATACTCCAAGCAAACAACACCCCAAAAAAAGCAGGTGTAGCAATACTCATATCTAATAATGCTGACTACAAGACAGAAAAAGTACTCAGAGACAAAAATGGTCATTTCATAATGATTAAGGGGAAGTTGAATCAAGAAGACATAACAATCCTTACTATATATGCACCAAACCAAGGAGCACCAAAATATATAAGACAGCTACTTATTGACCTTAAAACAAAAACTGACAAAAATACAATCATACTTGGAGACCTCAATACACCGCTGACGGCTCTAGATCGGTCATCCAAACAGAGAATCAATAAAGATATAGTGGCCTTAAACGAAATACTAGAACACCTGGATATGATAGACATCTACAGGACACTTCATCCCAAAGCAACAGAGTATACATTTTTTTCTAGTGTACATGGAACATTCTCAAGAATTGACCATATGTTGGGCCACAAAGACAATATCAGCAAATTTAGAAAAATTGAAGTTGTACCAAGCATATTTTCTGATCATAAAGCCGTGAAACTAGAATTCAACTGCAAAAAAGAGGGGGAAAAACCCACAAAAATGTGGAAACTAAACAACATACTTCTAAAAAATGAATGGGTCAAAGAAGAAATAAGCGCAGAGATCAAAAGATATATACAGACAAATGAAAATGAAAATACGACATATCAGAATCTCTGGGATGCAGCAAAAGCAGTAATAAGAGGAAAGTTCATATCACTTCAGGCCTATATGAACAAACAAGAGAGAGCCGAAGTAAACCACTTAACTTCACACCTTAAGGAACTAGAAAAAGAAGAACAAAGACAACCCAAAACCAGCCGAAGAAAGGAGATAATAAAAATCAGAGCAGAAATGAATGAATTAGAGAACAGAAAAACTATAGAAAAAATTAATAGAACAAGGAGCTGGTTCTTTGAAAAGATCAACAAAATTGACAAACCCTTGGCAAGACTCACCAAGGAAAAAAGGCACAGGACTCAAATAAATAAAATCCAAAATGAAAGAGGAGAGATCACCACAGACATCATATATATACAAAGAATTATTGTAGAATACTATGAAAAATTATATGCCACCAAATACAACAATCTAGAAGAAATGGATAAATTCCTAGAACAATACAACCTTCCTAGACTGAGTCATGAAGAAGCAGAAAGCCTAAACAGACCAATCAGCAGGGAGGAAATAGAAAAAACTATTAAAAACCTCCCCAAAAATAAAAGTCCAGGCCCAGACGGTTATACTAGTGAATTCTATCAAACATTCAAAGAAGACTTGGTTCCTATTCTACTCAAAGTCTTCCAAAAAATTGAAGAAGAAGCAATACTTCCAAACACATTTTATGAGGCCAACATAACCCTCATACCAAAACCTGGCAAGGATGGCACAAAGAAAGAAAACTACAGACCAATATCTCTAATGAACACAGATGCTAAAATACTAAACAAAATACTGGCAAACCGAATACAACAACATATTAAAAAAATAATACATCATGATCAAGTGGGATTCATCCCAGAATCTCAAGGATGGTTCAACATACGCAAAAACGGTTATCGTAATACACCATATCAACAAAACAAAGAACAAAAACCACATGATCTTATCAATAGATGCAGAAAAGGCTTTTGATAAAATACAACACAATTTTATGTTTAAGACTCTCAACAAAATGGGTATAGAAGGAAAATATCTCAACATGATAAAGGCCATATATGATAAACCATCAGCCAACATCATATTAAACGGCATAAAACTGAGGACTTTCTACCTTAAATCAGGAACAAGACAGGGTTGTCCACTCTCTCCACTCTTATTTAATGTGGTGCTAGAAGTTCTGGCCAGAGCAATCAGACAAGACAAAGAAATAAAAGGCATCCATATCGGAAAAGAAGAAGTAAAGGTATCACTTTTTGCTGATGATATGATCCTATACATCGAAAACCCAAAGGACTCCACAAAAAGATTATTAGAAACAATAAACCAATACAGTAAGGTCGCAGGATACAAAATTAACATACAAAAGTCCATAGCCTTTCTATATGCCAACAATGAAATATTAGAAAACAAACTCAAAAAAATAATCCCCTTCACGATTGCAACAAAAAAAATAAAATACCTAGGAATAAACATAACAAAGAATGTAAAGGACCTATATAATGAAAATTACAAAGCATTGTTAAGGGAAATCGAAAAAGATACAATGAGATGGAAAAATATTCCTTGTTCTTGGATAGGAAGAATAAATATAATTAAAATGGCCATATTACCCAAAGCAATATACAAATTTAATGCAATTCTCATCAAAATCCCTATGAGATTTTTTAAAGAAATGGAGCAAAAAATCATCAGATTTATATGGAACTATAAAAAAACCCCGAATAGCCAAAACAATCCTAAGGAAAAAGAATGAAGCTGGGGGCATTACAATACCTGACTTTAAACTATATTATAGGGCCACGATAATCAAAACAGCATGGTATTGGCAGAAAAATAGACCCTCAGACCAATGGAACAGAATAGAAAGCCCAGAAATAAAACCACATATATATGGTCAAATAATCTTTGATAAAGGGGCCAACAACACACAATGGAGAAAAGAAAGCCTCTTCAACAAATGGTGTTGGGAAAACTGGAAAGCCACATGCAAAAGAATGAAACTCGACTACAGCCTGTCCCCGTGTACTAAAATTAATTCAAAATGGATAAAAGACCTAAATATAAGACCTGAAACAATAAAGTACATAGAAGAAGACATAGGTACTAAAATCATGGACCTGGGTTTTAAAAAACATTTTATGAACTTGACTCCAATGGCAAGAGAAGTGAAGGCAAAGATAAATGAATGGGACTACATCAGAATTAAAAGTTTTTGCTCAGCAAGAGAAACTGATATAGAAATAAACAGACAGCCAACTAAATGGGAAATGATATTTTCAAACGACAGCTCAGATAAGGGCCTAATATCCAAAATTTACAAAGAACTCATAAAACTCAACAACAAACAAACAAACAATCCCATAAAAAAATGGGAAGAGGACATGAACAGACACTTCTCCCAGGAAGAGATACAAATGGCCAACAAATATATGAAAAGATACTCAGCTTCATTAGTTATTAGAGAAATGCAAATCAAAACTGCAATGAGATACCACCTCACCCCTGTTAGATTAGCTATTATCAACAAGACGGGTAATAGCAAATGTTGGAGAGGCTGTGGAGAAAAAGGAACCCTCATTCACTGTAGGTGGGACTGTAAAGTAGTACAACCATTATGGAGGAAAGTATTTTGGTTCCTCAAAAAATTGCAAATAGAACTACCTTATGACCCAGCAATCCCTCTACTGGGTATATACCCCCAAACCTCAGAAACATTGATACGTGAAGACACATGTAGCCCCATGTTCATTGCAGCACTGTTCACAGTGGCCAAGACATGGAAACAACCAAAAAGCCCTTCAATAGAAGACTGGATAAAGAAGATGTGGCACATATACACTATGGAATACTACTCAGCCATAAGAAATGATGACATCAGATCATTTACAGCAAAATGGTGGGATCTTGATAACATTATAAGGAGTTAAATAAGTAAATCAGAAAAAAACAAGAACTACATGATTCCATACATTGGTGGAACATAAAAATGAGAATAAGAGACATGGACAAGAGTGTGGTGGTTACCAGGGGTGGGGGGAGGGAGGACATGGGAGGGAGGGAGGGAGAGAGTTAGGGGGAGGGGGAGGGGCACAGAGAACTAGATAGAGGGTGGCGGAGGACAATCTGACTTTGGGCGAGGGGTACGCAACATAATTTAATGACAAAATAACCTAGACATGTTTTCTTTGAATATATGTACCCTGATTTATTAATGTCATCCCATTACCATTAATAAAAATTTATTTTAAAAAAAATCAAAGTATATAATTAATATGAGAAAAGTCTTTCTAACAAAAAATAAATAAATAAATAAAATAAAGAACAAGTAAATTTAAATCAACAAACTGGCCAGTATTTCAATGGGAACTATGGGCCTGCTTTTGGCTAATGAGCTGGTCAATGTCCGGTTCCGTATTTGTCACTGCTAGCCGTAACAAGTGATATGACGCACTTCCAGAGCTGTGAGGCGTGCGTCCCACGTCACCAGAAGTAGTACTGTACGTGAGCGATGCTGTGCTTTACGGTGGTCTTACTGACCACCAATGAAAGAGGTGTCCCTTCTGGAATGCGGCGGGGGCCGGATAAATGGCCTCAGGGGGCCGCATGTGGCCCACGGGCCGTAGTTTGGGGACCCCTGATCTAGATAGAGCTTTAAAGATTCTAATGTATAGAAAGTCTACTAGTAAATAGAGTTTTACATTCTCTTCCATTTTAATAAGTATCGCAATAATATCCTTTGTGGGGTTCACAGCCTTGTTTTGACCTAGATATAATATACTTGTTTGGAAGGACAGCCAGATAGATGAATAACCCTCAAATAAGCCTACTAACCTAAATATTTTCTCTGCCTATGAATGTTCTCTTCCTCTACTTCTCTCTTTAGCGCTATATAAACAATTAACCTTCAGTCTTTCTATTCTTCTTTCAAGTATGATTCTCTAGGAAAGTAGGAGCAAGGAACATGTTACCATGAAAGCTGTTTTCAACTGATCATGTTATGACTGGTTCTAAGAATGTCTGGAGAGAATAATAGCAACACATTTTCCATCTCCCTTGTTTGGGTATGAAGAAACTAAAAAAAAAAAAAAGGCCCTTAGATGATGGAGGTGACATAATTTTAATAGCTATTAAATGTCATATGCAAAAGTTGACAAGTCTAATTGAGTTTTTCTCTGATATTAATCAAATTAACTGACATGGAAACTTTCTAAGCCTAATTAACATAGGCTGCTGTCCAAACTAGTTACCATCCAAATATACGCAAATACGGACAGAACTAATCATGCCTTGTGAGCTGGGTGGTTGGATACCTGAAAGAAGTTTCAGTTGAAAGGAAGACTGTGGAGCTTTGTGTATTGTGGTTTACTATTTACATGTCTTTCTCTGCAAATAGATAATGAGCTCACAGACAGTAGGATTGTGTCTTATTATACATCCCTGCAACCCAGGGTCCTCCAGGCCTGTCTCTCCTTGTCAAAGAGGAGGCCTTCGGGGAGGTGTGATGAAAGAACAGATCAATGAAAATGAATCCCTTACAGCATTACAGCATTCTTGGGTTGGAAATTCCTTTGTAGTTTACTTTTCTTCAAACTCTCTTGACTGTAGCTTCTTCCTGAGTGGAAACAACTGTACTCCCTTGTGTTCCCAGTGCACAGATGGACTTTAAATAAAGGATCTATGCTGGACATCTTTTGCTTTCCCTTACATGTGTAGTGTCCATCCCTTCCCACTCTGTTTCTTGTCCGCTTCATCAGCAGCCTCCCTTACACTCTGGTTTCTCCTTGGTTTGGCCATTGGATGCTCCAGCAAGAGATGGGAAGTATAAAGGGAGGCACTGAAGTTGTGGGACTTATTTCCAGACTCCCTTCCTGCAGGGTCATCTCAGATAGACTTTATCCATCTACCAACCTCACTGACCCTCTATGAAAGCCAGCTCCATAGTTCTCTCTCCTTCCTGCTTCCGGGACCATTTCTCTCCCCCCTTGCTCCTGGCTTAAGGATGGTGCATCTCACTGTCATGAGCCCTGGATTGCTGTGCTGTCCTGTCCACACCATTTTAACTTGTTTCCTTATTGAACTCACTTTGGCTTATCTAATTTTAGCATGATGCTTGTTACCTCTTGGGACTGTGACTAATACAATAAAATGATTAGATCTGGTGGCTAAGATGAGATATGCATTGGAAGAAACAGGACTCTAAGTGAGAAGGTCATGCAGGGCTATTATAACTAATTCCAGAAAGAGAGGCAGATGGCATGCACCAATGGCTACTGGAGCCACTAATTTTATTTCCTGCAAGTATATAGTCTCTGTCAGTCTATGAGCAGCCCCTAACAAGTGAGAACTTTGTCTTATGCACTCTAATCCTATTGCACTTCCCTCCCTTCAGGGACTCTGCTACTTCTAATGCCAATAGCCCAGATGGGGTCAACTGGTACAGAACTAAACAGGAGAAGAATGGAGCCCTATTATAATGCAAACTTGGATAGAACAAGATTAATGATTTATTTCCATCCTATGAACCAGGCTTTTCCTGTCCTTATCATTAACCTTGTAATAATGACACAACTCTGCATTCTGTGAGCTGGACTTAGGTTTGCTGAAGGAACAAAGGAATGACTGAATATTGGGGATTGGGCAGAGGTAGACTGACCTTCCAAAACATAAATAAAACTGCATCAGCTTGCAAAACAAGCACATTAATGTTCTTCCAAAAAGACGATCTTTCAGCAATGGGGAGGTCAGTTGATTTATAGATTAAGGTTTAGTTTATCAGAGTCTACAACTTGGGGGAAAAGAGCAGCTACAACATAAATCTCTTCAAAGTCCCTTCACTGTTTAGTTTACAGAATACATTTTATGTCCTTTATCTCACTTATTTCCGATGTTACGTTTGAGTTTTTCTAGAAAGGAACTAGGACTCAGACCCAGGTTGTCTGACTCCCCGCCCTATTCTTTCTAGAATACTCACAAGGTCCCTCTTTCCAAATAACCTTGACTCTGAACATTATATCTGCTGAATGAAACTGGCAATCCTTTGAAATGGCAGCCCTTTGGGTGATTGATAAACTTAGTACTCAACAGGAAGGCAATCTAAATCAGTGCCATCATCAAGCCATTATGAGAAATGACATATTAACATAACATCAATACCTCATTTTTTTTTTTTTTTATAATTTTATTTTTTTAATGGGGTGACATCAATAAATCAGGAGACATATATTCAAAGATAACAAGTCCAGGTTATCTTGTCGTTCAATTATGTTGCATACCCACCACCCAAAGTCAGATTATCCTCTGTCACCTTCTATCTTGTTTTCTTTGTGCCCCTCCCACCCCCTATCCCTCTCCCATTCCCCCCTCCCCCCCGTAACCACCACACTCTTATCAATGTCTCTTAGTTTCACTATTATGTCCCACCTACGTATAAAGCTTGTATTTAACAGTCTTACATTTAACAAGCTTCACTCACTTAAATTTAATCTTTTCTTTTACCAGTTCTGGAAGTGAGAATGTATTTTTGGCCTAACAGTGTTCCTTGTGGGGAGGGAGAGAGACAGAGAACAGACATACGATATCAGTAATATTGTATGTCATACTGGTTTACTTATTCAGTTTAGGACTGTGAGAGTATAGATAGCACATAGATGGGTCTGAATTCTTGTTTCATAGTGTAGAAGCTGGGCAACTTCTCTGAGACTCAGCTTCCGGATTGGGAAATGGAAATAATAATGCAAGTCTCACAGGGATGCTGTGAAGATTAAACAAAGTAACACTTGGAGATTTTTAAATTATTTTTTTCAATTACAGTTTACAATTACACTTAGGATTTCTTTTTTAAATTTTTATGTATTGATTCTTAGAGAGAGAAAGAGAGAAGAACATCAGCTTGTAGTGGCTTCACTTTAGTTGTTCATTAATTGCTTCTTATATGTGCCCTGACCTGGTGAACCTGGGATTTTAAATCAGCAACCTCAGCGTTCCAAGTTGACACTGTCTACTGTGCCATCACAGGTCAGGCACACTTGGAATTTCTTAATTTGGTGCTCTGCCTGTGGTGTATGCTCCAGCTTAGACCTTTTGTATCCTGAAATGCCTCCTCATATTACACACCCACAGAACACTCTCCGTGCATTGCCTGGCAACATTCAGGACCTTCCCTGCTCAGGATTCACCCATCCCTTCCTAATTCTTGGCACATGGCCTTGTCTTTTATGGATTAACATAAATTCCCACTTAGAATAAATTCTTGGCATTTTGTGTTCCTGGGTGGTGTCTGCAGAGCTATCCAAGACTGAGGTCCTGGCTCTTCCTGCCTTAAGCTGCTTCAGCCAGGCAGACCAAACCCCACTTTCAGCTCTTTAAAATTGATTTTTATGACTTTTTTTTTAAAGCTAGACCATTCCCTGGAGGTAAGAAGACATTCAGATATATTATAGTATGGATACTTTGTGATGGTTGAATTTGAAAGTTGACTTACATTTTAAGTTATTGCCATCCTCTTCTGAATTTACTTGCGACTTCTCTCAATGACATCCCCATTTTACTGTCTATACCCTCTGTGACCTCACACTGCTCTGTACTCCCTGAATGTTCAGAGCTCAGGAAACCAATGGGATAATTCACTCATGGAAGGGAGGTAGGGTTGCCACCCTGGAAGCCTTCCAGGTATGCATAAATACCACCTTAGAAGCTACTATTTTTCTCTTTAGCCCAAAGATAACTTTAATGCTCTTTGGGCGTGGCCTTAGCTCCACTAAATGTGGTCAGTAACTGTATGAGCTTAGTCCAGCTTCTTCATCCACTCGGGACCCTGTGTTTCTATATGCAAAGTGGGAGAAATAAACTCTACATGCCAGGGTTGTGGTGAAGATTCGACAAGTCATTCATTCATAGAATGAACTTTATTATATCACATCCATATGTCTGACTCTGAGCTCAGTGAAGGAAACATAAGGATGAGCGAGACCTGGTTCTAGCCTGGCAGGATCTCCAATTCTGGAGAGAGCAAGACAAATGTTGGGAGTGTTGGAACCCTGGGTGAGTGCTATAAAGGGATAGGGTGGTGGAGACCCAAACCATGTGGGCCTGAGATGGCCAGAGAATGCTTCCTGGAGGAAAAGTCTCCCGAGGTGACCCACAAACTAATGGATAGAAGTTTTATTTGTTTGTTTGTTTTGCAGAGTCATTAAAAGACTACTTCAAGTGGAGGAAGGAGCTTTTGTGAGGTATGGAGGTCAAACAGCCGGGAAGTTGAGTGAACGTGGAGGGTGGAGTTAGAAAAGTGTGGTGAAGAAGAGGAGTGGTGTTGGAGGACGGGAGAGGTGAGAAGGGAGTCACATTTGCCCTTTCTGCCTATCCTTATCTCTGCTGTCTTAATTCAGACACTTGTTTTATCTTCACAGGGATTTGTTATTATCATCTGCGGGCCTTCTGGCCACTGGACTTGCCCTTTCTGCACTCCTGTGAGAATTATTACCTAAATGTGATTATATGGTTCTGCTGTTAGAACACTTTACTAATATTATTTTATTTGGGGAGCTGTTCCTAGACACATTTGTCCCGGGAAGCTCTCTGGGGCTGGGATAGGAAGAGGGCAGTGGGGGGTGAGCACAAGTGTCCCCACGGCTACACTCCTCAAGCAAGCACTCCATTCTATCCCCTCCTTTGGCAACACGTATATCAGAACCTTCAAAGCTCTGACAAGTTTTACAGTGAAGAAACAATGTTTTGGTTTAAACTAGAATTCTATAGTTACTTTTTATCATTGAACTTTTTTTCTTTCTCTGTTTTATATAAATTATCATATTACCATGCATGGCAGGGGTCGTTCACAGAGCTCAGTGCAGAACATGCAGGAACATGGGATTAAGAACAAACTTCTGAGAAGTACGTATTTTTATGACCTGGCTCCTCATTTCTTCAGCCGTGTTCTCCACATCTTCCCTTTTCACCATATCTCTAGTTCCATTGCATGGCTTAAGCATCCCCAAATGCGTCGACTAATGTGAAGACCTGGGGTCCCCCTGGGGGACACCTAGCCAACAGGAAAAAGAATCCAGATGTGACAAACCTGACTCAGAATCAAGGCTGCAGACTCTGAGGGGGCATAGAAGCAGTGAGATGAGCATACAGGCTGACAGTTATGCCATCCCTGCCCAGCCCCACAGACACACACAGATTCTGGCATCCGCCTGACAGCCAGGGTTGGAATTTGTGTGCCAACCATATGTATTTGCAGTCATTACCTCTCTAAGCTTAGTTTCCTCAGCTACAAAAGTGGGATAACTGAGAAGGTTAAATATAAAACACCTAGTAGACTAGCTGGCAGATGGTAAGCACTCAGCTAATAGCCCAGCTATTATTATTTATGAGTAATTATTACTAATTAATTAATGATGATGTTAATGATAGTAAATATATAGTGCTTATTATGTGGCAGGTACTGTTCTGAGTTGTTTTACACATTCATTTAATCTTCACTATGGCACTATCAGGGTGTAATTACTATTATCTCCATTGTACCGATGGGTCAGTAATTTTATAAGTCACACAAATCTTGGAGCCAAGATTTGATCCTTGGAAGTTTGACTCCAACATCTGTACACATAACTACTATCTTAAAATTTAAGAAGCAAAATTATAAAAGAATGGTTTTACTAAGAACTTTGTAAGTGGTTGAAGGCACACAGAGACATCCCTGTTTCAGGCTTAGTGTAGGGAACACAAAAGAAAGAGAGAAAGGCAAGCTCAGCCTCCTTTTGCCAGATATCCTGTGCGTCAGTGGCCAGGCTCAAGAAAAGGACACCAATGGCCAAGGGGACTAGAATTGTAAAACAGCACATGGAGCACAGCCTGGAAGTGATCAGAAATGCTTGTAAGAGCTTTGCAGAATATAGAATAATATGCGCCAGCAGATACGGACAAACACTAGCATCACTAACCTACTTTAGTTGTTAGAACTCCATCTGTAGCCATGAGCAGATAACCTGGGCATGCTCCAAGTTCCTGGTTCTATGGACACCCTCTTGATTGGTCAGTGATTCTTTCCTGGGCAAGTGCTCTGAGACCCCCTGAATGGGCCCATTGTTTTGTACCCATATCTCTTACTGCTTTCCACACTGACCATAAGGGCTAGTCAATACATGCATTTTAAATTAAATTACATTAAAAAAAGAAGAAGAAAATTCAAGTTTATACCTTTGAAACTTTCATAACAATTGGCCACCTGATACCATGGGGTTCTTCTTTAATCTTCTAAAAAGCATTCATGGAATACACATAACTGCAGTGTCTGAGTGTTTGAAATCAATGTTTGTCCTTTTACTAATTTGGTAAAGAAACAATCTACTGCCAAAGAAATTTTTAAAAATGCTTCTGTTCTTTACTGCTGAGAGAAATGGTGAAATCACTGGGTGGATCTCTGTGGAAGTGGCAAACAGAACGTGCCGGGCCTTTTGGGCTGGGAGAGAAATAAAGTAATGATCCATTTTGAACAGGATTGGTGCCTAAACTTCTTAGTTCCTGCTGAGTTCTCTCAGATTTATGGCTTAGATTGTAGCTGGAAAAGCTGTCTGGTGCGTGGAAGAGCCATATTCTGCTAATGGCATTTTGAATGCCACTTTCCTGCCCTTCGCCTCTTACCTGTGAGTCGACTTGGCTCAAGTCAGCCAGTGAGAATGTCAGTGCCCCCGTTTTGTACAGCCACCATGCTCTAGATACTGTGGACATAGCAGTGGACAAAACTGGCCTGGTTTGGCCCCTGTCCTTGTGGACTTCACAATCCAGGAGACTATAAGCCATTCAGTTTCCCTCTCTAAGTTGCAGCTTCTTTATAGAAAATGAGTATAACTCTAGTACTTGAGATTGTGTAAGGAACCTCACATGCTACACATCACACTGTGTGCGAACACTGTGTCCATTTCCCTTGGTCGTCCCCATTCTTCCACCCATGGGCCCTAGATCTGAACCTGGCCCTTCCTCTCCGGTCTCCTTCTGCCTGCTTCACCTCCAAGCTGGATGAACTTTAGGCACCCCGATCCAGATTTTTATCTATCCCTAGGCCTATGTTTCTCCGGACCCAGTGTCTCCCTAGTGTCTTCCTCTCCTCAGGGACCCCGTCTGCTCACAAACGATCTTTTCTGACTCACCATGGGCCCCTGGCTTTTCTTTCAGGACAAGTCTCAGCAGCTCACACCCACTTCCGAGCACACTGCCCCTGGGTCCCCTCCCCCGCACTCCCCTGCAGCCACAGAAGCAGTTTCTCCTCCATGTAAAGAACAGCACAGGGGATTAATATAGTCATTAATATTGTAATAACTATGGCTAGTATCCGGTGGGTACCGAAATTATCTGGGAAACAGTTTCTAAAGTATATGATTGTCTAACCACTATGGTATACACCTGAAACTAATACAAAATAATTTTAATATTAACTGTAATTTTAAAAATGTTTAAAAAGGGCTTCCCACCTGACCTGTGGTGGCACAGTGGGTAAAAGTATTCAACCTGGAATTCTGAGGTCACTGGTTTGAGGCCCTGGGCTTGCCCGGTCGAGGCACATGTGGGAAGCAGCTGCTACGAGTTGATGCTTCCTGTTTCTCCCCACCCCCTTTCTCTCTATCTCTCTCCCCTCTCTCTAAAAATCTATAAATAAAACATTTAAAGTAAAAATAAATAAGAAAATAAATAAATAAAATAAAAAGGGCATCCCCCTGAAAGCCTAAAATTGGACAACCTTTCCACTTTCTCCTTTTATCTGAGGCTGGGACCAGCGGCACCTCCGGTGTCAGCTTTTCCACTTGCTGTGAAGAGGGGCCGCTATTCCTCAAGGCACCTGGCTTCCGTTCTCAGACCTCAGAAGCAAGACACCTCTCTAGATATAAGTATTTAGCCCTGAATCATGAGTGATGGGAATCCTAGGAAGCAGTAAAGTGGTTAGTTAGGAAAACCACAGAGTAGCATTGAGGCTCAATTAAACTATTTGGATCTGTAAAATTGCCCAGAAAATTTCAGAGGATAAAGGATTTCAGACTGAACGTGTGGTACTTAATGGCCTGTAGCCAGGGCAGGCTCTCAAGGTGCAAATCACACTTCATATCAAGAGGGGAGAACTGTGGTCTCTGTGTTCAGTTAGAAGAGAAGTGATTTTTTCTTTTTTTTACCTCTCCACATTATTATTGTGCATTTATTCATTCACTGTCAACAAATATTTATTCAGTGTCTACTTGACTTGCTGTGGCCTCGCCAGGGCTCTGAGCAGGTAGACCTATGCCAGGCCCTTGTGGAGCTTACATCTGAGTCAATGATGCAGACAGCACTCATGTGAACAAACACGCACAAAAGATGATAATAGTGCTATTTTTTTGTTTGTTTGTTTTTGTATTTTTCTGAAGTTAGAAGTGGGGAGGTAGTCAGACAGACTCTGATATGTGCCCAACCCAGGATCCACCCAGCATGTCCACCAGGGGGTGATGCTCTGCCCATCTGGGGTGTTGCTCCTTTGTGGCTGGAGCCATTCTCATGCCTGAGGTGGAGGCCATGGAGCCATCCCCAGCGCCCGGGCCAACTTTGTTCCAATGGAGCCTCAGCTGCAGGAGGGGAAGAGAGAGATAGAGAGGAAGGAGAGGGGGAAGGGTAGAGAAGCAGATGGCACTTCTCTTATGTGCCCAGACCAGGAATCGAACCCAGCACTTCTACACATCAGGCCGATGCTGTACCATTGAGCCAACCGGCCAGGACCAATACTGTTATTTTAACGAGGATGGGCAGAAAAACATTGCTTCCTTACTTCCTGCTGGGTGCTTGGCATTAGGCTAGGGAAGAGTTCCTCAACCTACACTCACCATTTTCGGCTGGATAATCATAGCAGTTAGAGAATCTGCTGTAGAGGACTATTCTATGTATTATAAAATGTTTATCAAAACACTAGATGCCAGTAGTCCCTTCCTATCCACAACTGTGGAAATCTAAACTGTCTTCCGATATGACAACTGTCAGCTGAGCACTGTGGATGACAATGGATTTTTTTTCTTTACATCATTCCAAACACAAAGCAGCAAATGTAGACAGATAATATCCTTTTGATTCACTCATCATAATAATGAGATTCTATCATATCTGATTCCAGAGGAGAAAAAAGTGAAAAGCCTCAGCTATAATAACTCAGGTAGAAAGCACAGATTGGGACCCTCTCACCACTTCATCAGAAGGAATTCAGATGACGAAATGACGGTGGGTTCCCGACAGGGGGAAAGAGCGGGAACTCCACACACTGCCTGTGTGACTGTTGGCAGGTTACTAAGCCCTGCAGCTCCTCAATGTCCTCATGTCTAAATGGGTGTTTTATAGTAAATATCCTCCCCTTCTCAGAGTTCACAGTCACAGAAGTCTTTGCTGTGAGGCTTAAATGAGATGACAGAGATAAAGTAGCTCAATCATAATAGGTGCTCAATAAATGATAGTTTCTAGGATGCTTAGAATCTATATTTAAATATTTTCTCCAGTTTGATCTCAGTCTGAGAGCTATTGGGTTGCTACATTAACAAAATGATATTGCTTAATTATTCTTATTTATACAACTAAAATATTTTTCTCAGCTAACCTAAAATCTCTAGTAATACAGTGTGTCTGTAAAGTCATGGAGCACTTTTGACTGGTCAAAGGAAAGCAATAAAAGATGATAGAAATGTGAAATCTGCACCAAATAAAAGGAAAACCCTCCCAGTTTCTGTAGAATGATGTGGCAGCATGTGCGCATGCGCAGATGATGACATAACACCGTGGATACAGCGAAGCAGCCCACGGCCATGCCAGTTGAGATGTGGACAGTATAGAGGAAAGTTCATTGTGTTCTGTGGCTTGCTAAATTCAAATCCATGACCAAAGTGCAACGTGAATATCGGCGCATTTATAACGAAGCGCCACCACATAGGAATAACATTACTCGGTGGGATAAGCAGTTGAAGGAAACCAGCAGTTTGGTGGAGAAACCCCGTTCTGGTAGGCCATCAGTCAGTGACGAGTCTGTAGAGGCTATACAGGATAGCTACCTAAGAAGCCCTAAAAAATCTGTGCATGAGCCCACATTGAACTGCACTGAATAGGTATGAAACTGGGAGAGTTTTCCTTTTATTTGGTGCAGATTTCACATTTCTATTGTCTTTTGTTGCTTTCCTGTTACCAGTCAAAAGTGCACCATGACTTTACGGACATACTGTAGTTAGAACCTCAAGCCTTTAAATTTTTTTTTTTTATTTTTTAATTACAGTTGACATACAATAATTGATTAGTTTTGGGTGTACAATTTAGGAATTAGATGCTTATTTAACTTAGATCACTCGAAAAAAAAAAATAGTACGCATCTGACACCACAGAGTTATTATAATTATTAACTATATTCCTTATGCTATATTTACATCCCCATGATTATTCTGTAACTACCAATTTGTACTTCTTAATCCCTTTCCCTTTTTCACCCATCCCCCAACCTCTCTCCCATTTGGCAACTATCAAAATGTTCTCTGTACCTATGACTTTATTTCTGTTTTGTTTGTTGGCTTATATTGTTCTTTAGATTCCACATATAAGTGAAATTATCTAGCATTTGTTTTTGTCTGATTTATTTTACTCAGCATAACACCCTCTAGGTCCATCCATGTTGTTGCAGATGGCAAGATTTCATTGCTTTTTATGGCTCTGCTATATTTCATTGTACATATGCATCACTCGTTTTTTATGAATTTATCTACTGATGTACATTGAGTTTGCTTCCACATCTTGAGGATTGTAAATAATGCTGCAATAAACATATGGATAAATATGTCATTTTGAATAAGTATTTTTTGTTTCTTCAGATAAATACCCTAGAAGTGGAATAGCTAGGTCCTTCCTTGTCTCTTGTTATAACCTTTGTTTTAAATCTATTTTGTCTGGTGTAAGTTTTGATACCCCAGCTCTTTTGTGTCTATTTTCATGAAGTATCTTTTTTCCATTTGTTAACTTTTAGTCTGTGCATGTCTTTCAATTTGAAATGAGTTTCTTGTAGACAGCATATATAAGGGTCGTGTTTTCTTATTGATTCAGCCACTCTATGTTTTTTTTTATTTGCTTTTATTTATTTTTTTTTGTATTTTTATGAAGTGAGAAGCACGGAGGCAGAGAGACAGAGTGCTGTATGTGCCCAACCAGGATCCACCCAACATGCCCACTAGAGGGCGATGCTCTGCCAATCTAGGGCGTTGCTCTGTTGCATCCAGAGCCATTCTCGCACCTAAGGTGGAGGCCATGGAGCCATCCTCAGCATCCAGGCCAACTTTGCTCCAATGGAGCCTTGGCTGTGGGAAGGGAAGAAAGGGATAGAGAGGAAGGAGAAGGAAAAGAGTGGAGAAGCAGATGGGTGCTTCTCTTGTGTGCCCTGGCTGGGAATTGAACCTGGGACTTCCACACACCGGGCCAATGCTCTACCACTGAGCTAGCCGGCCAGGGCCAGCCACTCTATGTTTTTTGATTGGAGCACTTAATTCATTTGCATTTAAAGTTGTTATTGACAGATATGTAATTATTGTCATTTTATTTTCTATATTTTTTATTTTTTCTCCTCTTCTCTTCCTCCTCCTTCTTTTTCTTTAAGACCCTTTAATATTTCTTATATTGGTTTGGTGATGAGCAACTCCTTTAGCTTCTTGTTTGGGAAGTTCTTTATATGTCCTTTGATTCTAAATGATAGTTTAGATGGGTAGAGTAATCTTAGTTGTAGGTTCTTGCTTTTCATTACTTTGAACGTTTCTTGGCAATCCCTTCTGGCCTGAAAAGTTTCTGTGAGTAATAAGCTGACAGTCCTATGGGACCTCCCTGTAGGTACCTAACTGTTTTTCTCTTGCTGCTTTTAAGATTCTCTCTTGTGTTTAACATCTGGCATTTTAATTACAATGTGTCTTGGTGTGAGCCTCTTTGGGTTCATTTTGCTTTGAACTCTCTGCACTTCCTGGACTTGTATGTCTATTTCCTTCATAAGAATAGGGAAATTTTCTATCATTATTTCTTCCAAATTAGTTTTAATTCCTTGATTTCTCTTTTCTCCTTTGGCACATCTATGATGCAAATATCAGTATATTTGATGTTGTTCCAGAGGCCCCTTAAATGATCCTCATTTTCTTGAGGGGGAGTCTTTTTTCTTTTTGCTGTTCTGATTGGGTGTTTTTGGCTCCTTATCTTCCAAATCTCTGATTTGATCCTCTGTTTCATCTACTGCTGACTCCCTGTACTATATTCTTTATTTCAGTTATTTTATTCTTTATGCCTGACTGGGTTTTTTTTTATGTTTTAATCTCCAGGTTTTCACTAAGTTCATCTACTGCTTCTCTAAGTTTATTAAACATCCTTATAACCATAGCTTTAAACTCTGCATCAGGGCCTGGCCGGTTGGCTCAGTGGTAGAGCGTTGGCCTGGTATGCGGGGGACCCGGGTTCGATTCCCGGCCAGGGCACATAGGAGAAGCACCCATTTGCTTCTCCATCCCCCCCTCCTTCCTCTCTGTCTCTCTCTTCCCCTCCCGCAGCCAAGGCTCCATTGGAGTAAAGATGGCCCGGGCGCTGGGGATGGCTCCTTGGCCTCTGCCCCAGGCGCTAGAGTGGCTCTGGTCTCGGCAGAGCGATGCCCTGGAGGGGCAGACCGCCGCCCCTAGTGGGCGTGCCGGGTGGATCCCGGTCGGGCGCATGCGGGGGTCTGTCTGACTGTCTCTCCCCATTTCCAGCTTCAGAAATAAAAAAATAAAATAAAAAAAAAATCCTAAACTCTGCATCGGGTAGGTTGCTTGTCTTTATTTTGTTTAGTTCTTTCTGGAGTTTTTCTTTGTCCTTTCATTTGAGATCTGTTTCTTTGTCTGATTTTGGCTGCCTCCTTGCATTTATTTATCCTTGTAGGTAGAGCTGCTACATCTCCTAATCTTGGTAGACTGACATTATTTAGTAGGTGTCGTGTAGGACTCGGTCACCTCAACCTGGGTGCTCTCGGTACACTCCCTCGCAGGCTTTGTGTACCCTCCTGTTGTACTTAGCCCTTGATTGCTGCGGGCACATAATTGGGAGGGATTTACCTTCAGGCCGATTGGCTCTGAGGACTGGCCGAGACCACCATGGAAGATTTGATATACAGAGGCTGACCATATGGAGCAGGACTCATCTCACTTGGGCTCTGACACTCACTGAGTCCACCACTTGAGTATGTCACCTGTGAAGGTGTTTGGGTGGTGCTTTGGCATGGTCTGAAGCTGTCCACCAGGTGTAGCAGCTCTGGGGCTCCCCAGGAGGTGCCAGCCAAATTCTCCCACTATCTGTGCCCTGCCTGGGCCACTGGGCATAAGCTATAAAGTGATCTACAGATGGCTGCTACTTGTTCTGGGCTTGGAGGTGCTCAGGACAGGTCAAGCTGCAAACTGCAGCTCGTCGCCTCTAGTACCAGGCCTAGGGCCACTTAGCAAGAGGACCTGGGAACACTGAGGCCAGATGTTGCTTGTTTGAGAGAATTTGTTAAAGTCTGAAGCATGAGCTAAGATAGGATAGCCACTTGTATGGAAAAGCCACTGCAAATGTCTTGGATGGGCCTAAAGGTTGGGTGGGGCAGTGGTCTCAGGGAATCACCAGGGTGGCGCCAGTGGTGTTCGCCAGGTTGACGGAGACTCAGACATGGTGCCTGCCTGCTGGCTCTGTCGGGGGGAAAGGTCAACAAAGGAACAGTGACTAGTGCCAGCACTTCTGTCTCGGAGAAAGCTATCCCTCCAGCCTTATCCTGAAACCAAACAATTCAGTTCTTTCCTGTCTGTCCCTGGCACCTTCTGAGCTACTGCCCCAGTTCTAGAGCTCAGAGAGAGTGAATCTGAGTAAGTCTGTGAGCAGGCCATTTACCAGCAGCCCTTCATCTCACTCAGCCACAATCCCTGCTGGGTTTTTTTTTTTTTGTTTTTTTTTTTTTGTATTTTTCTGAAGTTGGAAACGGGGAGGCAGTCAGACTCCCGCATGCGCCTGACCGGGATCCACCGGCATGCCCACCAGGGGGCAATGCTCTGCCCATCTTGGGGCTTCGCTCTGCTGCAATCAGAGCCATTCTAGTGCCTGAGGCAGAGGCCACAGAACCATCCTCAGCGCCCGGGCAAACTTTGCTCCAATGGAGCCTTGGCTGCGGGAGGGGAAGAGAGAAACAGAAAGGAAGGAGAGGGGGAGGCGTGGAGAAGCAAATGGGCGCTTCTCCTGTGTGCTCTGGCCGGGAATCAAGCCCGGGACTTCTGCACGCCAGGTCGACGCTCTGCCACTAAGCCAACCAGACAGGGCTCAATCCCTGCTGGTTTTCACAGCTAAAAGTAATAAGTATTTTTCCCCTAGTACTGGAACCCTGGGTGTGTGAGCCTAGTGTAGGGCTGGGACTCCTTCCTTCTCAGAGGAAACCTCCACAGCCAAGAAATCCCTCCTAATTCTATGTCTCTGCCTCTCTTACCAGTCTTAATGTGGCTTCTGTCTATCTTTAGTTATAGGGCTTCTGTGCAGCTAGACTTCAGGTGGCACTTTATAATAACTGCAACGTAGTTTAGTTGTAATTTTGATGTGGTTGTGGAGGTGAGTTGTTTCACCTGTCCGAACTGCTGTCTGAATAGGGAGGAAGCTCTTAGAACCCCAACCATTTGTGGAGAATGCCTGATTTTTTCCCTACCCCAGGCACTACGGAGGCTAATAGATTTTGGAATCTGTGGCTCAGAGGACACTGCTGGCTCATCTGAAAGAATGAGCTAGGTGGATTCCAGTGCAGTGAACATACCTCAGCTGAGCTCTCTGAAGCTGTGGGCCCTCACCCTAACCAGAATGGTATGAAATGCATGTGTGGCCTTGTAGAGCAGTAGATCCTGGATTTAGCTGGGAAAGCTCTGGGCTCAAACTCTAACACTAATGCTTACTCTCCAAATTGCCCTGTGCACATCACTCTACACCCAGATCTCAGTGTTCTGGTCAGGAAAATGGACATGGTGATGCTAGTGACTCTCATTTCATGTTCTTGACTTAATAAAATGCAGTAACTTGTATGTTGTGCTCCTGGAATATTTTGTGCCTTCATCAGTTGTTTTAGTACAGAAGTGTTTTATAAACCAACATAGGAGCTAAAATAATTTTTACAAAACACAGGAATCCATTTGTTGACTGTCAATGTGTATAACTACATTCTGAGGATTTGGTTTACACTCAAAAAGGGGTCTCCCCACGGAGTCATAGCCCAGTAGGTAGAGGGGACATTTAAGTTTTTCATAAAATCACTCCTCACAGAGACTTTATAAATGGTAACAATTTTTAAGTTATAATCCTTGATGTTAAAAACCTCAACTCAAGTACCATTATCCATTCCTTTGATTTGCAAATGTTTTAGCAGAAGCCTTTTACCTTCATTGGACCTTTACTTGGAAGCTCCATATGTAAAAGTAAGACTGAAGCCAAGGGGTAGGAGGGTGGGGAGGTGCCAATCAAGATGAAGAAACTAAAACCTAGGTAGTTTGCAGGTTAAATCAAAGGCAAAGCAAGAGCTACCATATGCTTTAATTCTGATGTACCAGGCTTCTTCCCAGGGTATTCAAAAGTGTGATTTTGCATCTCAGGGGAGATTAATCCTCACTGAAGTACACTTGCAAGTAGCAAATATCACTACTATTACACTTGCAGAAAGATAGTAGATTGGAGGGAATCTTAAGTGAATTTATTTTAACATGTCCCACTTAACTTCACTGTACCTCACTTTGTAAGTCGGAGCAAGCCCTTTCAATTTCCCTCAAGTAGCCTCTCCACATACAAACACCCCTCCCATTCAGCAAGGAACTTCAGCTTTGAGAAAAGGGAAAGAATAATCTATCAAATTTTCTTTTCACATCCATCTTCCTTCTTCAACCATCTTTTCCTACTTAACAATTTGTCGGGGAAACTCAGAAAATTTTTTTTTCAGTAAAGTACCCTGCAACAGACCTTCAAACAAAGCCTAAGTATTTGCTGAAGCCCATCACCATACAAGTATCTCCACTTCCTTGATTCTGAGTGCTGCTGCAAAATGCTTGCTAAATAAATGTGAATAAGATAATTACCTACTTCCATTTCTAAAATGGCTTGATGGCACATGGAGTTAGCAAGACAGGCCTCTCATGTTCAAAATAACATTATAAATACTGTTTTCTCCTGTTTCGATGAAATAACAGTTTCCAGTTTTCAGATAAATGTTATCAAGAGGATGTTAATTGGCATGAAAATGTCTTATACTTTACCATCCTGGTAGTAAAACTTTGAAATAGACAATCCAAGGAAGAATTATTTCAAGAAAAAAATAGTTCTACTACCGGTGTCATTCTAAATTTGCGGTTTCCAGGAACTGAGATGTTGGCCAGGCACTCACAGACAAGGTGAGACATCACTTTTGGGAAGATAAAGATGCTGTCTGATCCTCATCTAGCTTGGTTCCTTCTCAGAATCAAGGCAATATCTCTATGTCACCTTTCTAATCCTGCCTCAGCAAACACTGTCAGTTGAGCTGTAATTCAAAGATATCCTGGAGGTGAGAGGAGGCTGAAGACCTTGTTATCTAACTGAAGAATCATGCAATTTCTTTCTTTTAAGTTTTTGGTCCTTTGTCAAAGGAAGGGATTTTAAATAAATTCCTGATTCTTTCCCCTGAGTTTTTCTCCATGGGTCTCTGGGTCTAATCTGTATTTCAGAGCATAATAATAGCACAACCAAATCTAACCCAACTCTTCCTTTTAAAGATAAGAACCTGGAGGTCAAGATGAGTGTCTTGCACCTGATCAAATATTAAGTCAATGTTAAATTAAAGCTGGAATGAGAACTGGTCTCACCACTGTCTTTCCAGTGCTCCTTTAGAATGCATCTCAACCTGAATTCTACAGTGCCTGACTGCCCCGAGGTCTTGCTGTTCTCTGGGGGGGGAGTGTTCATAAATATTCACTGATGTTTTCTGACTTAACACAGTTAATTGAGTCTTACAGTGGGGGTGGGATCTAGGGCCATGACCTGTAAACTCCAAAACCAAGACTGATATAAGGAAGAAGAGGGCTCAGCAGGTAGGTCATAGTGATTGTTGCAGAAGATTATTTTGCCTTTTTGTTTGTTTGTTTTTTGTTTGAATATCACAGATCCCAGAAATAAAATACATTCTTATTTTCTTATTAACAAAATTATATAAAAACAGCAGTAGCTTGACCAGGTGGTAACACAGTGAATAGAGCATTGGCTGGGATGCTGAGGACCTAGGTTCAAAAACTGGAGGTTGGCCCTGGCCAGTTGGTTCAGTTTAGAGCGTTGGCCAGGCATGTGGATGTTCCAGGTTCAATTCCTAGTCAGGGCACATAGGAAAAGTGACCGTTTGCTTCTCCACTTGTTCCCCTCTCACTTTTCTCTCTCTCTCTCCTCCCCCCTCTTCCCCTTCTGTAGCCATGCTCAATTGGAGTGAGTTGACCCTGGGTGCTGAGGATGGATGGCTTCATGGCCTTCACCTCAGGTGCTAAAAAGAGCTCGGTTGCTGAGCCATGTAGCAATGCTCTAGATGGGAAGAGCATTACCCCCAGTGGTCTTTCTGAGTGAATCCTGGTAGGGCACATGCAGGATTCTGTCTCTGCCTCCCTTCTTCTCACTGAATTAAAAAAAAAGAAAAGAAAAGAAACCCAAAGTCACTGGCTTGAGTGCAGGCTCACTACCTTGAGCGTGGGGTCATTAGCTTGAGTGTGGGATCATAGATATGATTCTATGCTTGCTAGATTGAGCCTAAAAGTCAGCCTGAAGTCCAAGCTCACTGGCTCAGCTGGAGCACCCTGATCAAGGCACATATGAGAAAGCAATCAATGAACAACTAAGGTGCTACAACAAAAAATTGATGCTTCAAAAAAGGCAGTAAGTTTCTCATCTTTATATTGGACAATTCACATGGCCCCTACACCAAAAAGACACTTATATAGCATTTTAGCTCTATCTCAGATTTGAAATACAGTCAAGGTTTCTGTTTGTCTCATTGTTATTTTTTGTTTGAAAGAGATTGGTGAAATTATATATACATAACACAGTGTAATAGAGAGCAGGACAGCAAATCCTAGAGGGAAAGGGGGGAACCATTGGGGGGAGGGGGCAAGGGGGGTGAGAGGGAATAAGGAGGTGGGGGGAGATATATTCGGTGGGACACAAATTAAAATCATAGAAAAAAGTAACATAAAGAGAAAAAAACCTATCACAGTGCTGGGCACATTGGAAGAGGTCAAATACATACTATCATATATTAGGCATTACTAATTAAATGTGCAAAATACTTCAATCCCAGTCCCCCAGAAAAAAATAGAACCAAACTAGCAACCTTGCTTAGAAGAAGGCCCAACTCACATAATTTTGGAGCATGGGAGTAAATCACACATAGACGAAGGACCTGTCACTGAAAGGCTGGTTACTGATGGCTGTTTATTTTAATAATTAGAGTTCAATGGACTCAGATATACTATGTTGCTTGAGAAAAGTAGGATTAGCCAGTTCACCTCCCCCACGTACAGATGAAAATACCGAGGTTCACTTTTCCATGGGCATTGGAGTGCTGAAATAGGAGCTTGATCCACTGTCTACATGTCTTTCTATCCCTTACTTGACTCACATTACCATGTTGCTTCTTCTCAGACCAGAGGAGAGACAGGAGGCATGAGTGAGATGTGGCTTGAAGACAGAGATACGAGAAACAGGGCCAGGATTTGGATGACTTCTGTCTTCTCAGTAAGAGGGAAGAAGCCATCTGCTCAGACTAGAAAGTGTGAAATAAGGATTGGTTAATCTGGAGTGGGAACAGAGGAAGGTGGTTGGAATTTAACATACTCATTCCAGAGACTTTGAAAAGGAGCTAATATAAGATGTGGAATGGACAATCCTCTCTGGAATTCTTTTCTGTTTTGGGAGATCTCTCCAGAGGTATTTTTTTGTTTTGTTTTGTTTTGCTGAAATGGCACCAGTCACATGAGAAGGGCACATTCTGAAGAGTCATTCTAACTTGTGAAAGGCCCTGGCTTAGTGATGGGTGAGCCCCTTAGCTCTAAGGGAACTCAGAGGGACAGATGCTTGTTGGGCTTGGCTTCCTCTTAGAGGGAAGACATCAAGCCAAATGTGGACTCCCTGGAGGGCCTCACCCACATCCTGGATTTTAGCCCTTGACAGGTCACACTTCCTGCTGAAGGACTTTGCCATCTTTCTTTCTTCCTGAGTCTTGGGAAACTGGAAGGAAATAGTTTTGATGTCCATTTGTGTATTCCTTCATACATTTAGTCAACAAATATTTATGTGGCACCGGCTATTTATTAAATGTTTTCTAAATGCCATCTCATTTTCATCTCGTTCAGCCTCATGGGATGGGTACCATCTCACCGATTTACAGGGTAGGCAGCAGGCTCAGTGAAGGAAAGTGACTTGGTCACACCAGAGCATAGTGTCAGAGGTGGCTGTACCCCCGGACTCTGTCTGCCTCCCACCTGGACCTGCTCTGGCCACAACACTGCGGTAGACTGTTCCTCCTTTCTGTCTGACCCCTTAGTCCATTGTGAGCTATGTGGACTAGTTCTACCAGGTTGATCTTGGGGTGCAGAGAACCACACCACAGCCTCTGCAGGACT
The DNA here is from genome assembly GCF_036850765.1 of Saccopteryx bilineata. Taxonomy (NCBI): domain Eukaryota; kingdom Metazoa; phylum Chordata; class Mammalia; order Chiroptera; family Emballonuridae; genus Saccopteryx; species Saccopteryx bilineata. The sequence continues at coordinate 340,688,400 of NC_089490.1, read as the reverse complement.
CGTGGGACCACACGGATCCTGTGGCCTGTGGCCTCCATCTTTCAGTTTAGTTTCATGGCCACAGTTTTGCCACATTCCGAGCCCTATGGAAACCTCCAGGGCTCAGACCTGAGTGCTTTCTAACCCTGAGAATGATTATAGTAATTAATTAATTTCTACATTAACTGAGCATACATTACCATTGCATTACTTGAGCTTTGTTGTAGGGATTTGGGTTGAGCTTTAATATTTAGTAATAGGGTCTGTGACTTTTATCAACAAGGCAGCTTTGCTCCCCCTGTGGATCAAAATTATCACAGGCTTGGGAAATAGTAGGCAAAGCTGGATAAAAAAACCCCACCCTTTTTAATACTTTTTTTTCTAAGTCTATTATTTTCTTCTCTACTAAGTTAAGGGCTACCTGAGAAGTTCCTCTCATCAATGTTTTAATTACTTCTGGAAGGAGGGATTCAAAATTACTTAATAAGAGAGAATTTAGACTGATATTTCTAGATCACTTGGACTCATTCTAGGTAAGTCTTGTGACAGTGTCTATGTATAAGGGACTGGGGGGGTCAGGGGGGGAAGAGAGAGAGAGAGAGAGAGAGAGAGAAAGAGAGAGAACAACACAGAGAGAAGGGCTCTCTGGCTTCCCCTGCACTTGTCCAGGCTCCAGAGTGATCCTCTCTAACACAGAAGCATGATTACTCGTATTGCTTCCCTACTCTATGGTTCTCTATTGCTCAGACTTCTACACATGAAAAGTAAGACCCTTCTCAGCCTGACACCTTTACCTGCTTACCGTCCTACTCACCTCTGGCCTTTCCTTCCTCCCACCCTATACATCATTCATACCAAAGTGTCTGTATGCTTCCCAGGACAGACTTTCACAACCATGTACCCTGGAGGGTTCTGACTCCCCTATCTGCCTAGCAAGCTCTGATGCATCCCTAAAATATTATATCAAACCCCTCATCTCTGAAGCCCACCTTGATTCTTTTGGTCAGATTTTGGCCTTGTCTCTCTATAAAACCACTGCATCTCATGCACATCTTTATTCTGGCCAGATCTTCATGTAGCATCATATGTATCTGTTACCTTTCTGTTTCCCCCAACTAGGCTGTGAACTACAGAAGGCAGGATTGTGCTTCCATTTACTGTGTAACACTAGCCTTAGAAGAATATCTAGAATAAAAAGCCATTCATTAGCTCTTCTGAGAGGAAGGAAGGAAGGAAGGGAGGGAGGGAGGGAGGGAGGGAGGGAGGGAGGGAGGGAGGGAGGGAGGAAGGGAGGGAAGGAGGAAGGAAGGAAGGAAGGAAGGAAGGAAGGGGAGTAGGGGAGAAAGAAGAAGGGCAGACAAATTAGTGAGTCAGTTTATCACACACTGCCCCAATCCTCCGTGGCAGGCAGTGAGCGAGGTACATTTGAGATTACGTCTTCTCTTCTCCCGTCCTCACAAGAGCCTTGCAGCATGTTCATTGTTACTCTCCATCTTAGATGGAAAGTGGATGCATGTAAGTACCTTGCCATGGTCAACACTGGGACCTTCAGAGCTGGGATGAAAACCCAGGTCTGTCTGGATCCAAGGAGTTATTAGTTCTACTGACCCAGCTTGCCTCTTGGATGTATTCTTCTACACATTTGACCACTCAGTCTATATTTACCAAATGTTTCTCTCTTGAAACCCTGAAACCAATACAATCATGCTCCTACAACTCTGTTAATGCTATAACTTGAATATTTTGGGATAAAATTGAGAATTTAGAAAAAGCTTTTATCTATTTAACAACAATAATGGTAAGAACACTGTGAATGTCAGTTTGATATGCCGACATGGCTGAGCCATGATACCAGATATATTTGGTCAAATATTATTCTGGATGTTTCTGTGAAGGCTTTTCTTTTTTAGATAAGATTAACTGTTAAATATGCAGACTTTGAGTAAAGTAAATTATTCTCCATAATATAACTGGAATTCATCCAATCAGTTGAAGGCTGAGAAAAAAATCAACTGACTTTTGTACTCAAACTGCAACTTTTCCCTAGGTCTCTAATCTGTCTACCTATACTGTAAATTTTGAACTAGCACTTCCACAATTATGCGAGACTATTTCTTAAAACTGACCTCTCTCTCTCTCTCTCAGTCTCACATATATATGCATATGTACATATATGTATACTATACACACACACACCTGTATGTATACAAATATACACATCCTGTTGGTTCAGTATCTTTGGAGAACCCCAACTAATACCAATACCTACTAATTCCAAAACCTAGGCTATGCTCTTTATAGCATATCACCAGTTCTAGAACTTGAAATGCATGTGATTCCCTGGGGTCTTGTTAAAACAAAGGTTCTGGTTCAGTTCTTCTGGGGTGGGATATGAGATTTCCATTTCCTTTGAGCTCCCAGTGACGCTGATGCTCCTGCACAGGGGACCTCACTTTGCTCAGTGTGGAGTTAGAGCCCTGGCTGTGGGATCAAGTGGCCTGAGTTCAACTCTGACACTGGTGAAGTTAACCTCATTGGCCTTCAGAATTCATCTCTATAAAACTAGAGGACAAAAGTACCCACCTTGTCATAGGGGTGTTGTAAAAATAAAATAACAGGGTAAGTATTAAGTCCTCATAAGTTTCTGACACATCATACCCACGCAATACATAAACTATGTAATTATTTTCTAGTGTTGCTTTTATCTTTAAAATAACCCGATGGCTCACAATGGAGAGTCGAGGGTACAGGGAATATCTGGCAATATCTAAAGTCACTTTTAGTTTCCATGACTGAGTGGATGGGGGTTGCTCTCAGTATTTAGTGAATGAAGCCAGGAATGCTAGTATGTAATCTACAATGCACAGAACAGCTCTCACAGCAAATGATTATCTGGCTCTAAAGGTCAATAGTGCTTCAGCTGGGAAACTCTGCAATAACCCTACAAATTAGGATTATCACTCTCAGTTTCCAGATGAAGGCACTGCAGTTCAGGGATATGGCTAAGTGCACACATTTAGTAACGTAGAACCATTTCATATGAAAATACAGACCAATAGTGATTCTTCGGGAGATGGCTGAGTTCCTGTCTGTGAGAGGAACACATTGTATCTTCATGTGGTTGGACGCCTTTTTTAACTTCTAGGGCTCACAACAAGCTTTGAGCCAAGATTATTCTTGAATGTCAATCATACATGGAGTCCAGAGGCGGCCATTCAGTCATGGACTATTCTGTGCAGAACCAGTGGGGTCACACAGCACTCATGGAATTCAAATCTCCTGAGATAAAGCTGGGGCGATTATTGTTCTTTTGAAAAATGAAAATCCCTATGGATTAGAGTATGAGATTTAATGCATGTTTCAAACTGTGCATAGATGAACAACAGGTGCTTATTATTATTATTTCTCAATCACAGTGTGGCACATGTAACACCTTCTGCAATACACTTCTCCATTCTCTTTTGAGTCTATAAATACTCTAAACTGTCACTGTTCCTCTAAAAAAAGTTAGGTGCTTAAAACATTTGTGGAGATAAAATTCAAAACTTCTCAGAATGGTTGATTCATTTCAGACCCACCCGCCAACCAACAAAATAAATAAAGCCATAAATAAAAATCGTCCTTTAACACAATAAAACTCTGTGAAATGTTTATCACACAAAAAAGCCATTGTGGCCCTGGCTGGTTGGCTCAGTGGTAGAACGTTGGCCTGGCGTGCAGGAGTCCCGATTCGATTCCCAGCCAGGGCACACAGGAGAAGCGCCCATCTGCTTTTCCACCCCTCCCCCTCTCTTTCCTCTCTGTCTCTCTCTTTCCCTCCTACAGCCAAGGCTCCACTGGAGCAAAGTTGGCCCAGGCACTGAGGATGGCTCTGTTGCCTCTGCCTTAGGCACTAGAATGGCTCTGGTTGCAACAGAGCAATGCCCCAGATAGACAGAGCATCACTCCCTGGTGGGCATGCCGGGTGGATCCCAGTTGGGCGCATGTGGGAGTCTGTCTGACTGCCTCCCCATTTCCAACTTCAGAAAAATACAAAAAGAAAAAAAAGACAAAAAAGCCATTGTGCTTTTCACTAAGGTGGAGTTGATTCTACCACTAATTAACTGTGTGGCTTTCCCTCTAGCACTGAGCATTGGCTTATATAAAATAGGAATGCTAGACCTGCCATAGTAAACTGTAGAGGAAAGGCTCAAAAGAGAAGTGGGCATACTAGAATATGTTTAATATATCAGACCAGCCTGACCAGGTGGTGGTGCAGTGGATAGAGTGTCAGACTGAAACACAGAGGACCCAGGTTCAAAACCCCGAGGTGGCCGGCTTGAGCGCAGGCTCATCTGGTTTAAGCACAGCTCATCAACTTGAATCCAAGGCACTGGCTTGACCAAGGGGTCACCGATCTGCTGTAGCTCCCCCTAGTCAAGCCACATATGAGAAAGCAATCAATGAACAATCAAGGTGCCGCAACAAAGAGTTGAAGAGTTGATGCTTCTCATCTCTCTCCCTTCCTGTCTGTCTGTCCCTATCTCTCCCTCTCTCTGTCTCTCTCTGTCACAATATATATATTGAAAAGCTCAGTAATAGCTGTTCTCTGAAATCTTGGGCTAATTGTAATAAATGCAGTTATAGAAATAATAAAATCATAGAATAACAGGGGCCAAGTGGTAGCATTTAACTTCCAGAATTAAGAGAAGGAAGGTCAGAATGGTTGCCAGGGAGCCACACCTACAGAGACCTATGTAACTGACTAATAGAGCATAATATATATATTTTTTAAGATTTTATTTATTAATTTTTATAGTTTATATATAGAGAAAGGCAGGCAAAGGAGCAGGAAGCATCAACTGGTAGTAGTTCCTTCTTGTATATGCCTTGACTGGGCAAGACTGGGGTTTCAAACCAGCAACCTCAGCATTCCAGGCCAATACTTCATGCACTGTGCCACCACAGGTCAGGCAGAGCATGATATTGCTAGGGGTAAGATAGATGCACAACCAACAAAAATGATGTTGCTTAAAATATGCAACTAAGAAATCAGAAATGGATGATCAGAAAACTGAGGCAGTTGAAACAATGAAAAGTCATATCTTGCCAAGTTTAGAGATGTGCTTTAGTTTTTAGGTTCAGATTCCATCAACTAAATGAGAGGTAGAGTGACGTCACGGAAATGGCGCCGTGAGCAGCGCGTCTGACAGATCTCCCCAAAATCACAACAAATTTATCAACTAGAAACAGAAAAATTTATCCTCGGAGCATTCCGGAGTTCCACACAAACTGAAAGCGAAAGGACTGTTATCACTTGAATCTGAGAGACAAGGGTGTGGAGGAAGCTAACTACCGCAGGGACGTTCATTCAAGCTGCGGAGGGAATGCGCCTGTGGTGAGTCAGCCCACACTCAGGAGCGGCGAGCAGCCGCCGGCGCGCTCCCGGTCCGGTTGCAGAGCGAGCACCGCTAACGTTCCCAGTGGCCCGCGCACTGCGAGTGAGAGTCCCCAGCCACCGGTGCCCGGAGCACCCCATTCGCGTGCGTGCCCTGGGCATTCCACGTGCCCAGAGCGCCCTACTGGCCCGCACACCCAGGCTGCCCCATTATCCTGTGCCTGGTGCGCCCCAGCCGCCAGCGGCGGGGGGAGCGGGAGAGGCGCCAAGGCGGTCTTCCCTACTTGGGAGATTCTCTCTGTGGGCGGGGCACCTCACCCAGCCATTCAAGCTAACAATCAAGCGTTGGGGGAGGGGTGCGCAGGCAGCTTGAAATACCTTCGGGAGCACAGCTGCGGACCCAATCACTGAAATTAGCTTAACCCATGAAATCTGCGCACCCATGGGTTCTAATTGATAAGATCTCTCTCAGTTCAGCGATCCAAGACAAGAGGCGTGTGATATTTTTTTTAGTGCCTCTCGCTAAAGGGGCGGGGGCAACTTCTGATTGATAGAGCCTCCATATTCAGGGATAAACGCTAACAAGAGGGAACTTGGCAGATAATAAGATCTATACTACACTAGTCACAAGCAGAGACTAGTGCCTCTTCTTCCCAGCCAAAACAGGCTACAAAGTGTGGAAAGCCTGGGTTGAGTGGTCCAACTGAATGCTAGGCGCTGAACAGTCACCTTGACAACAATTGACTCCCACCCCCGCCTGATTACACTGGAGGCTCTGACTGCCAGAGCCTTTCCCAAAGCCTTGCGCTGAGTGGGGATAGAGTGGGGATTTCCCAGCTCTTTGAGCCTCTTACTCCCCAGGCAGAAGCAGTTTCAGCCTTATAGCTGGATCACCAGGCTGCTAATTCAGGAAGGGGGGACTAGGAGAGAGACTCCAGGAAAGCAAACTCTCTCATTGTTGGACCCTGCAAACGCCAACAAGCCTTGACTACCAGCAAGACTAAAGCCAATTATATGACATTGCCATAGAATCCCATCATCTGCAAATCCCTACCTAAGTGTGACACAGGGGCAGAGCCTGGGGTACAGAGTCACCGACCAGGAAGAGGGAGAGAAAAGAAAAAGGAAGAAGTTAACCTCTCAAAATCAAGAAAAATCCACAGACTTTACAACTTGTTCCACTAATTTTTTGTTGTTGTTGTTTGTTTCTTCTATCTTATTGCCTTTATTATTATTATTTCTATTTCCTATACCTCGGTCCTTCTATTCTCTGACCATCTTATGCTTCCCTTTTCTTGAACTACACTACCCATGAGTATTACATTTTATTTCTCTTCTTCATCCTCACCCTTCTTTAAGGTTATACTCCAAAACACTTAACTCTCACTCTCTTCTCTTTTGTTTTTTTTTGTTTTGCTTTATTTTGTTTTGTTCTCTTCCTTTTTTTTCTTCCTTCGTTTTTCTCTTTTTCTTATTTTTTCCTTTCTATTCGTTTTTTCTTTTCTCATTTTACTTTTCCTCCCATTTAATCCTCAATCACGAACAAATTAGTTAATTTGGGACTCAAGGTTTTTTTTTGGTTTTATTTTTCTTTTTCGCTTTTGTTTTTGTTTTTTTTGTTTGTTTATTTTTGTGGCATTTTGGGTACTTTTTACGTTGCTTTTTAACTCACTAGCATTCCTCCCAACCCAAGGTCTCCATTGTATTTAATCTTCGCTCCACTTAATACAACAGATTTTTACTTATTATTTTTATTTTTTTCTTCTTTATTATTCTTTTTTTTTCTCCTTTTTTCTGGTTCCCTCTTATCCCTCTCATTATATCTCTTAGTCAACTATCACTTACAAGCAAATAATCTTATGCTTGTCTAAGATTTTCTTCCTTTTTTTTTTTTTTTTTTTTTTGCATTTAGTAGGTCCCTACTCCCTTTTTTTGCCCCTTGAACTCTTCACCCCAAATCAGGCCCTCCATTATAGGCAGTTTTTGTTCCATTTAGCATAATATAATTCACAGGTCATCACGATATTTCCCTGAGGAGGGGAGAAGAGGGAAAGAGAAGAAAGAAAAAAGGGGGAAATAATAAATTATTACTTTTTTTTTTGTGTGTGGGGTGTTTTACCTTTTTTTTTTTTACTTTTTACTCTTTATTAATTCTAATTAGTGCTATCAACAAGACCACCCTCAGATGCCAATAAGAAAGAGGAAATCGAATATTATGGATACAAAAGAAAGATGTGGAAAAATCTATGAAGAAAAGACTTAACATATTGGAAGCCTTGGAGCTAAATGACAGAGAATTTAAAATAGAAATCTTAAAAATACTCAGAGATATACAAGAAAACACAGAAAGGCAATATAGGGAGATCAGAAAACAACTCAATGGACACAAAGAATATATTACCAAGGAAATTGAAACTATAAAAACAAATCAAACAGAGATGAAAAACTCAATTTACGACCTGAAAAACGAGGTAACAAGCTTAACTAACAGAACAGCCCAGATTGAAGATAGAATTAGTGAAATAAAAGACAAACAACTTGAGGCACAACAGAGAGAAGAAGAAAGAGACTCAAAAATAATAAAAAACGAGAAAGCCCTACAGGAATTGTCTGACTCCATCAGAAAGAATAACATAAGAATAATAGGTATATTAGAGGGAGAAGAGAAAGAAAATGGAATGGAGAATATACTCAAACAAATAATAGACGAGAACTTCTCAAGCCTGTGGAAAGAGATAAAGCCTCAAATTCAAGAAGCAAACAGAACACCAAGTTTTCTTAACCCCAACAAACCCACTCCAAGGCACATCATAATGAAGATGACACAAACCAATGACAAAGAAAAAACTCTCAAGGTAGCCAGGGAAAAGAAGAGTACAACATATAAAGGAAGGCCTATTAGATTATCATCAGATTTCTCAGCAGAAACTCTACAAGCTAGAAGAGAGTGGACCCCAATATTTAAAGCCCTGAAAGAGAGGAACTTTCAGCCAAGAATACTATACCCATCAAAGCTATCCTTCAAGTACAAAGGAGATATAAAAACATTCACAAATACAGAAAAGATGAGAGAATTTATCAGCAGAAAGCCCCCACTCCAGGAAATACTAAAGGGGGTTTTCCAACCAGATTCAAAGAACAAAAGAAAACAACACCACAAGTAACAGCTCCACCTAGAACACAATAAAACCAAACTTAAACTGTGACAACAAAGGAAAAAAGGGGGGGAGAGGATGGACATTAACAGTAGCAAAGGACGATGAAGTGCAGAAATACTCATAAGATAGGGTACTACAATGAATATGGTAGGTACCCTTTTCATTACTTAATGGTAACCACCCTTGAAAAAACCACCACAAAAACACTTGACTTAAAAAAGGTAGCAACAGAGGAAAGAAGTATGGAACACAAACAAACAAAAACAAATGATAGAAAAAAAAAGAGAAGAATCAAACAAGATACAAAACTAACAGAAAGTAATTTATGAAATGGCAGTAGGGAACCCACAAGTGTCAATAATTACACTAAATGTAAATGGATTAAACTTACCAATAAAAAGACACAGAGTAGCAGAATGGATTAAAAAAGAAAATCCAACTATATGCTGCCTACAAGAAACACATCTAAGCAACAAGGATAAAAACAAATTCAAAGTGAAAGGCTGGAAAACAATACTCCAAGCAAACAACACCCCAAAAAAAGCAGGTGTAGCAATACTCATATCTAATAATGCTGACTACAAGACAGAAAAAGTACTCAGAGACAAAAATGGTCATTTCATAATGATTAAGGGGAAGTTGAAACAAGAAGACATAACAATCCTTACTATATATGCACCAAACCAAGGAGCACCAAAATATATAAGACAGCTACTTATTGACCTTAAAACAAAAACTGACAAAAATACAATCATACTTGGAGACCTCAATACACCGCTGACGGCTCTAGATCAGTCATCCAAACAGAGAATCAATAAAGATATAGTGGCCTTAAACGAAATACTAGAACACCTGGATATGATAGACATCTACAGGACACTTCATCCCAAAGCAACAGAGTATACATTTTTCTCTAGTGTACATGGAACATTCTCAAGAATTGACCATATGTTGGGCCACAAAGACAATATCAGCAAATTTAGAAAAATTGAAGTTGTACCAAGCATATTTTCTGATCATAAAGCCATGAAACTAGAATTCAACTGCAAAAAAGAGGGGGAAAAACCCACAAAAATGTGGAAACTAAACAACATACTTCTAAAAAATGAATGGGTCAAAGAAGAAATAAGTGCAGAGATCAAAAGATATATACAGACAAATGAAAATGAAAATACGACATATCAGAATCTCTGGGATGCAGCAAAAGCAGTAATAAGAGGAAAGTTCATATCACTTCAGGCCTATATGAACAAACAAGAGAGAGCCGAAGTAAACCACTTAACTTCACACCTTAAGGAACTAGAAAAAGAAGAACAAAGACAACCCAAAACCAGCTGAAGAAAGGAGATAATAAAAATCAGAGCAGAAATAAATGAAATAGAGAACAGAAAAACTATAGAAAAAATCAATAAAACAAGGAGCTGGTTCTTTGAAAAGATCAACAAAATTGACAAACCCTTGGCAAGACTCACCAAGGAAAAAAGGCACAGGACTCAAATAAATAAAATCCAAAATGAAAGAGGAGAGATCACCACAGACATCATAGATATACAAAGAATTATTGTAGAATACTATGAAAAATTATATGCCACCAAATACAACAATCTAGAAGAAATGGATAAATTCCTAGAACAATACAACCTTCCTAGACTGAGTCATGCAGAAGCAGAAAGCCTAAACAGACCAATCAGCAGGGAGGAAATAGAAAAAACTATTAAAAACCTCCCCAAAAATAAAAGTCCAGGCCCAGACGGTTATACTAGTGAATTCTATCAAATATTCAAAGAAGACTTGGTTCCTATTCTACTCAAAGTCTTCCAAAAAATTGAAGAAGAAGCCATACTTCCAAACACATTTTATGAGGCCAACATAAACCTCATACCAAAACCTGGCAAGGATGGCACAAAGAAAGAAAACTACAGACCAATATCTCTAATGAACACAGATGCTAAAATACTAAACAAAATACTGGCAAACCGAATACAACAACATATTAAAAAAATAATACATCATGATCAAGTGGGATTCATCCCAGAATCTCAAGGATGGTTCAACATACGCAAAAACGGTTAACGTAATACACCATATCAACAAAACAAAGAACAAAAACCACATGATCTTATCAATAGATGCAGAAAAGGCTTTTGATAAAATACAACACAATTTTATGTTTAAGACTCTCAACAAAATGGGTATAGAAGGAAAATATCTCAACATGATAAAGGCCATATATGATAAACCATCAGCCAACATCATATTAAACGGCATAAAACTGAGGACTTTCTACCTTAAATCAGGAACAAGACAGGGTTGTCCACTCTCTCCACTCTTATTTAACGTGGTGCTAGAAGTTCTGGCCAGAGCAATCAGACAAGACAAAGAAATAAAAGGCATCCGTATCGGAAAAGAAGAAGTAAAGGTATCACTTTTTGCTGATGATATGATCCTATACATCGAAAACCTGAAGGACTCCACAAAAAGATTATTAGAAAAAATAAACCAATACAGTAAGGTCGCAGGATACAAAATTAACATACAAAAGTCCATAGCCTTTCTATATGCCAACAATGAAATATTAGAAAACGAACTCAAAAAAATAATCCCCTTCACAATTGCAACAACAACAACAAAATACCTAGGAATAAACATAACAAAGAATGTAAAGGACCTATATAATGAAAATTACAAAGCATTGTTAAGGGAAATCGAAAAAGATACAATGAGATGGAAAAATATTCCTTGTTCTTGGATAGGAAGAATAAATATAATCAAAATGGCCATATTACCCAAAGCAATATACAAATTTAATGCAATTCCCATCAAAATTCCTATGAGATTTTTTAAAGAAATGGAACAAAAAATCATCAGATTTATATGGAACTATAAAAAACCCTGAATAGCCAAAACAATCCTAAGGAAAAAGAATGAAGCTGGGGGCATTACAATACCTGACTTTAAACTATATTATAGGGCCACGATAATCAAAACAGCATGGTATTGGCAGAAAAATAGACACTCAGACCAATGGAACAGAATAGAAAGCCCAGAAATAAAACGACATATATATGGTCAAATAATCTTTGATAAAGGGGCCAACAACACACAATGGAGAAAAGAAAGCCTCTTCAACAAATGGTGTTGGGAAAACTGGAAAGCCACATGCAAAAGAATGAAACTCGACTACAGCCTGTCCCCGTGTACTAAAATTAATTCAAAATGGATCAAAGACCTAAATATAAAACCTGAAACAATAAAGTACATAGAAGAAGACATAGGTACTAAAATCATGGACCTGGGTTTTAAAGAACATTTTATGAACTTGACTCCAATGGCAAGAGAAGTGAAGGCAAAGATAAATGAATGGGACTACATCAGAATAAAAAGTTTTTGCTCAGCAAGAGAAACTGATATAGAAATAAACAGACAGCCAACTAAATGGGAAATGATATTTTCAAAGAACAGCTCAGATAAGGGCCTAATATCCAAAATTTACAAAGAACTCATAAAACTCAACAACAAACAAACAAACAATCCCATAAAAAAATGGGAAGAGGACATGAACAGACACTTCTCCCAGGAAGAAATACAAATGGCCAACAGATATATGAAAAGGTGCTCAGCTTCATTAGTTATTAGAGAAATGCAAATCAAAACTACAATGAGATACCACCTCACCCCTGTTAGATTAGCTATTATCAACAAGACGGATAATAGCAAATGTTGGAGAGGCTGTGGAGAAAAAGGAACCCTCATTCACTGTAGGTGGGACTGTAAAGTAGTACAACCATTATGGAGGAAAGTATGGTGGTTCCTCAAAAAACTGCAAATAGAACTACCTTATGACCCAGCAATCCCTCTACTGGGTATATACCCCAAAACCTCAGAAACATTGATACGTAAAGACACATGTAGCCCCATGTTCATTGCAGCACTGTTCACAGTGGCCAAGACATGGAAACAACCAAAAAGCCCTTCAATAGAAGACTGGAGAAAGAAGATGTGGCACATATACACTATGGAATACTACTCAGCCATAAGAAATGATGACATCAGATCATTTACAGCAAAATGGTGGGATCTTGATAACATTATATGGAGTAAAATAAGTAAATCAGGAAAAAACAAGAACTACATGATTCCATACATTGGTGGAACATAAAAACGAGACTAAGAAACATGGACAAGAGTGTGGTGGTTACCAGGGGTGGGGGGAGGGAGGACATGGGAGGGAGGGAGGGAGAGAGTTAGGGGGAGGGGGAGGGGCACAGAGAACTAGATAGAGGGTGGCAGAGGACAATCTGACTTTGGGCAAGGGGTATGCAACATAATTTAATGACAAAATAACCTAGACATGTTTTCTTTGAATATATGTACCCTGATTTATTAATGTCATCCTATTACCATTAATAAAAATTTATTAAAAAAAACAAAAAAACAAAAAACAAACAAACAAACAAAAAAACTAAATGAGAGGTAGAGTTTCAATGTGAAAGGATCCTAAAGCACCATAGTCAATATATACAGTATTGACTCCCAGTCCTTCCCTAAAGGAATCAGTAGCTATTTACTGGGTAACTTTAAACTGAGAAATATGAATACCCAGATGTTTTGAAGAATGCTAGGGTTAGGAGGTAGGGCCAGGCAAACAACATCCCCAAAACCCTGTTAACTAAAACTTCTATATTTAGTAAACCTATTCTTAAATGTGACAGTGAAGACATTTTCAGATATACAGAAAGGTACTATAAAGTACTATAAGAAATTCTAAAACAAGTTCTTAAAAGTCTGAAGGGAATAATACTAGATGACAACTCAGATCGACTGAAGGATATAAAGAACACCTGACGTTGTAAATATGTAGGTAAATATTAAAATCTTTCTTTCTAAAATCAATTTTAAAAAATCAAAATAGCCTGACCTGTGGTGGCGCAGTGGATAAACTGTCGACCTGGAATGCTGAGGTCGCCGGTTCAAAACCCTGGGCTTGCCTGGTCAAGGCACATATGGGAGTTGATGCTTCCTGCTCCTCCCCCTGTTCTCTCTCTATCTCTCCTCTCTCTCCCCTCTCTCTCTAATAAAAATGAATAAATAAAATCTAAAAAAGTAAATAAATTAAAAAAATTAAAAAAAATCAAAATAGAAGACCTAAATGCAACCGTATTGAAGTTAAATTTTATGAAGACATTATCATACAGGATAAAAAAGCATAATTCTACTCTACCATGTCTGTAGGAGACAGACTATAAGTATAAAGCCACAAGTCAACTTGAAGTAAAAAACAGAACTTAATTATAAGAAACTAAAACTTATATAACTAAAGAAATGTATGATGCTTTCAACAGCCCCCTCCAATAGTACAAGTAGACAAAATATAGATCAGTTCCTTTGGCATTTATAGAACCAAATGGCATTCATAGAACCAAACTGGCATTTATAGAACACTTTACCAACAACTGCAGCATACTCTTCCAAGTACACACAGAATTTTCACTTATACAGACCATATTCTAGGTCATAAAACAGTTACCAATAGATTTTGAAATACTAAAATCTTATAGAGGTTTTCTGGTTCCAATGTAATTAAATAAAAAATGAGAAAATGAAACATTTAGATAATTTCCCCAATCTGGAAATTACTAGTCACATATTTGGGGGAGGAGATTGACAGTAAATGGACAGAAGGAAACACTATAGTTTTCCTGGTCAAATGATCATGTACAGTCTATCTGTCAAAACCCATCAAATTGTACACCTAAAATCAGTGAAATTTACTCTTTGTAAGCTACAATTCAATTTTTTAAAAACTGAATATTGTATCTATCTTTCGTAAATGGCATTGACAAGGATACAGGATTGGTGGTCTTTCTCTCTTCTATTTTATCCCCCATTTAATTTACTCCATTTACAAAATCTAATGAAAAAATGCAGACACTAGTAGAATACCACAGACCTAATCACGATTTAGCAGCAATTTAGCTGCTATATAAATGTTTATCTTTACTAGAGAAAGCCTTTGGTTCATGGTATATAGCCACTGATCCTGTGAATTGTTTCACAGTATCCATCGTGAAGGATGATCAGAAATAGTTTATATTCACATGTCTAGAAGTGCATACATTTCTAATCTTGTCCTGGGGCTATGTTAATTCTCTGGCTTTCTAAAACAATAAAATTTGAAGAGATCAGGGCCTTTTAGTCATTCTGAGGAACATCACATTGATCTGCTATACTTTTGATATTTTAAATGTATCTGATGAGAAAAAAACTCTGAATGCTGTGGTAAAAACACATGCTCTGGAGGAGGGAAATAAAATCTAAAAAGTTTCAGGGCTGGAAACATCTATAAAGTTCTTAGGGGTCTTTGTGGTACACTGTTTCAAAGGACAAGTGGTACACCTTTTTCCTACCATTAAGAAAGAAGCCTAATGCTTTGTGGGCTCCTTTGGATTTTAATGGTTACAAATTCTGCAGTTGGGAATATTGTTTTAACTCATGTACTGGGTGATGCAGAAGTCTACTAGTTTGAGTGTGACTCACAGCCAGAAAGAACTCCTCAAAAGGTGTAGCTGTATTTGAAGCATCTCTGCTCTGTGGGACCACATCATTCAGCAAATTCTGTGGTACAAGAGGTGTTTATCTTGGGGAGGGAATGCTGTATAAATCCTCTGAGGAAGTCCCAACAGAAGAGTTTCTAGTTCTTCCTTGAGGCCATGCCATCAGCAGCAGAGAACTAGGCATCTTTTGACAAACAGGTGCTAGGATGATATGGAGCCCTGATAGAGACTGAGTATTTGACTATAGGATATCAGAGATTATTTGACTATAGGATATCTGCCCACCATAATCTGGATACTATTAGACAGGTCAGTTAGATTAGGTTGAAACTCAGTGGAACCAAGATCATCAAAGGTTTTGAATAGATTTTGGTCTGGATGCAAGGTGAGAGCCCTTTGAAGCTTCACATAGTGAAGGAAGCCCCATAAAAGACAAATAGAAGGAGCTGAAACTTGCATAGATAGCCAAGGATATCTACAAGGCCATTTCAGCAGAAGCATCTCAGGTAGCAGCCTAGCCTTTGGCACAACGTGTGTCTTTCAACACATCCTCACAGCACTCTAGTCAGGACAGCCTGGGTTCACCTACCCGGGGCTCCAGGTGTACTTTATCACTAAACATCTATTTTTGGTCCTATTTACTTCATGGGTGTCTGCTCACAGGATCACCTCTATTGACTCCACTGCAACACACCAGGAAACTAAACAGGGCTTTTTGTGCCCCAGAGTTGAGGAAAATGAGGAAGACAGAAGTGAGGAGACTTGCCTAGTATCACAGATAGTATGTTGTGGGGCCAGGACTCAGGTCTGTTGCTCAAACCAATGAATATTCAGGATAAGCTGGTAAGTATAATGGTAATATGAAAAAAAGTATAAAGTTGTAGGCAGGGATTTTTTTAATTTTGGTTTAATGATGTTATTACAAGGGTTCCCAACAATACTGGACATGTATTAGGTATTTGATAACTATTTACTGAATTTTAATTTATCTTCTTCCATTATATTGTATTAGAGACATAACTTGAAAGTGCTGCCTTTGGTAGGTATGTCTCCAAATAACTTGGCATGAGATCTTGCTTTTCAACCTGTATATTTGAGGACCCTTCAGAGTCACGTTTTTTTAATAAGCTGTTAAAAAATAATGAGCCCTACCTCCCAGAGGAGTGTGAAGTCAAGTTGAATAACTCTTTCTCAGCCTCTTTGGCTCCTCCTTTCATGACAGATTCTAAATGTTGGAAGAGGGCTAGGGCTCAGTCTTTGCATCTCTTTGATTTACACTTTCTCTCTAAGTCAGTGATTCACAACCTTGGCTGAATATTGGAAACATACAAGGAACTTTTAATAATACATATGCTCAGGCTGCACCTGAGACCAGTTATATGGACTCTCTGAAGATTACTGAAGCATCATATTTTTAAAAAGCTCTCCAGGTGGTTCCCATGAATAGTTAAGGTTGAGAAGCATTGACTGGGTGACCCTATTCATACTACAGCTTTACCCATCATCCACAATCTGTTGCTTCTCAATTATTTGATCCCAGCCCTGGGTCACATTCCTAACTGATTCTAGACTACACCTGTGCCCGACTCACTCCATACACTTCCAACTTGTTTCGATTTTAGTACTTACGCAAGATTTTCACCTCTGGATAAAAACATCCTTGACTCCATACATTACCACCCAGCATTTGGTTCCACTTTTCTTTTCCACACCCTTCCCTACAAGCAGGTACCTAACCCCCACCAGAGAAGATCCTAAGTCAGGTTGTTAATATTATAGTAGAGGTTTACTTGTAGAGGTTTACTTGTATTGCATATCTACCATGTGACAAGTACTGGGCATAGGGTTTTACATATTTTATCTCATTTAATTCTCATGACAAAATTTTGAGGGAAGTATCATATTCAACCTCATGGAAGATTAAGTCTTAAAAAGGTGAAGAAATTTATTCAAAATCACATGACCAGTAAATGGCAAGACAAGGACTCAAGCGTGGGTTCAGTTTTACTTCAGAGTTCAAGCATGATCATTAAGCATCCTATCGCCTGAATCCTTTGACTTGAAGCCTAACAAACCACACATTATTTGCTAAGTTCATATTTGTATTTTCCATCTTTATGTGCCATAAAAATCTCTGGAATTCTAGAAAGTTAGCTTTTCATACGACTGAAGAGTTCTTAAGTTCAATTCCCTCATTTAACAGATGAGGATATCAAGGTCTTGAGAAAGTTATTTCCTCAAGGTCAAACAATTAATTAGTGTCCAGACAAGGATTTAAATTAGGTCTCTTATGACTCCAACACTCTTCCCAGAACATAATGTTGCCTTCCACTGAAATAGAGTGTTTCCAATAATTTATTTTTCCCTTCAACTTAGTCAAGGACCCTTCATAAA
Organism: Saccopteryx bilineata; assembly: GCF_036850765.1. Classification (NCBI taxonomy): domain Eukaryota; kingdom Metazoa; phylum Chordata; class Mammalia; order Chiroptera; family Emballonuridae; genus Saccopteryx; species Saccopteryx bilineata. The sequence goes on along the minus strand of NC_089490.1, from coordinate 340,670,938 downwards.
ACAGGCTGTGTGTTGTTCAGCTGCATAAAATAATTATTTGTTACATTCACTGCACTCCTTTTACCTTTAATTTCATTCAATTTATATAGCCATTGCTCGCCAAGCTACTTTAACCACAGAGCCCTTATGAGGTTTATTTGTCAATGAAGTCTTGTTTTCAGAGGTAAATTAATGATGTGTTATTCCCAGAGACTTTATGGTGCTTATCACTATATTAACTCACATCAAAAAAATCACAAGGAGCTATTTTTCAAGCCCTGACATAACAGCCTAGAGAAATCCTAGTGAATTGGGGGCTTTGAAATATAAACACACATATGGATCGCATATTTCTCATAAAGAAAATGTTTTCACTTCACATTAGGTAAAAGCTTTCTTTAAAAAGTTGTCACTTAGCACAGGAAAAAATTTATTCCCTCTCAGTCTGGTTTCCAAGAGCAGAGGGATCGGTACTTCCTTTGCAAACAAGAATTATGAATTGTACATGGTGGGTTGGGGTGGAACTAGAGACTGGTTTGAGTTTCTGATCATCTGATTACTAGGTTTGCATCCTTAAGTAGGTGATTTGAATCCTCAATGCCTCAGTGCCTAGTCTATAAAATGGGAATGGAAATGTTACATATAATTTGAGAGAATTAGGTGAATTAATTGAGTAATTAAGTACAATACTCAGTGTTCCTGGATCATAAAGGAGTTAAATTAATGTCATTTCTCTTCCCTGAGAAGATTAAGTTTATCCTATAAGCTTAAAGAAGCTCAGTTTTCCAAACTATTCTAGGTAAGTTCCAATGTTTTTTTGTTTTGTTTTGTTTTTGTATTTTTCTGAAGCTGGAAACGGGGAGAGACAGTCAGACAGACTCCCGCATGCACCCGACTGGGATTCACCCAGCACGCTCTGCCCACCAGGGGGCGATGCTCTGCCCCTCCGGGGCGTCGCTCTGTTGCGACCAGAGCCACTCCAGTGCCTGGGGCAGAGGCCAAGGAGCCATCCCCAGCTCCCGGGCTATCTTTGCTCCAATGGAGCCTCGGCTGCGGGAGGGGAAGAGAGAGACAGAGAGGAAGGAGAGGGGGAGGGGTGGAGAAGTAAATGGGCACCTCTCCTGTGTGCCCTGGCCGGGAATCGAACCCGGGACTTCTGCACACCAGGCCCACGCTCTACCACTGAGCCAACCGGCCAGGGCCAGTTCCAATGTTTTTATTTTAAGTCATTCATTTATCATTAAATACCTCATAACTGTGGGCCCACCATGCCCAACACTGTGCAAGAAGCTCAAGAATCTCAGTATCTTACTTCCTTCTAACAGTACCTATTGTGGAAGATAGACCAGGAGACAGGAGAGTATTATGGTTCATGAAGAATGCTGATAGGTGAGTACCAGGCACGATAGACCTACCTCTAAGTAGGTCTTCTTCTATTGAAAAAGATTTCCTGGAGGAAGTGACATCTAAGCTGAGCATCCAGTGTCACTCCTCCAGCTCTGGGACAGACTGACCTACCCAACTATTCCTTTGGGGCTAGGGTTGGTGGACAGAGCATTTCTTATAAAGCCAAAGGTAACAATTAAGGAATACTGTTTATGTAAGTCAGCAATATGTGTGTTTAAGAAATGTCTGTTGAAGAAAGGCCCCAACTGAACAGCAGCAGTTAAGGAAGCAGAGAGGAGGGTCTCACTCACTTATGGAGAAACATGGGTGGAAGAATTGAGTCCATCTATTTTTACTTGGCAGGCAAGATGCACCAGGGGCTCTCCTGGGCACTGTTTCCTTCTTTCCTTTCTCTCTCTCTCTCTCTCTCTCTCTCTCTCTCTCTCTCTCTTCTATGCCCCCTTCATGTTTTGCTCTTCCTCTCTTTTTAAACACTTGACCATCATAAAATATATGGCTATGCTATCCTTATTTGGCATAGGACAAAAGAAGTCCCAGAAAACTCATGTGACCTTACCCAAGGTCACAGACTAGTGAGTGGCAAAGGCAGAAATTTGGATTCCCTTGGGCTGGCTGTGTCTGGTTCCCAGGGTCTCAGTTAAGTGGGAAGGTTCAGGGCAGCAGGTCATAGAACTCAGAATCACTCTCTCACATCAGGCAAGGATGAACAAACCAACAGTTTGCCCATAGCCCACCACAACTCACTTAAGCAGCAAGACTAAATCAGGACTCTGCCTTTGGCTTAGTGGTGGGAACTTCTCAAAGAGCCAAGCAGGTTGTCATTGACTCAGGAATAGAAGGGGTGGTGCCCAGGATAGGCAGGAACAGACCCTGTTCCATGTTGGGGATACAAAGAGGCCCTTCAGTGGGCCTGGTCTGAATTCTTGACCCATTAAGGTCACTTTTCTCAAACTGGCAGCAAGTTTTCAGTGGCAAGAGGGACAAAAGGGTTGTTCCCTATTTAAAAGGGAGAATAATGCTGACTGAGATATGTTGTGGTTAATGAGAACAGGATGTGAAATAAAGGGGGAAATGGAGTTGGATAAAGAAGGTGGCGAGCTGCTGACTCAGCTCTGTGCAGAAAGTGAAATTAAAGGTTTCCCTTCTCTTTCTGACATAATGGATGTTGAGGCTTTTGTTGTCTTTTCTTCTTTTTAATCATTTATCTAAAATGTTCTCTTTAGGAACAATGAATTAGAAATGCAAAACAGAAAATTCTGCCACAAACTCTTGACAAAATAGAAAGTGGGAAGGAGACAATCGCCAATATTGAACTTGTTCCAGAGGAGTAAAATAGTGCCCTCCTGTCTCTAGGAAGAAGACACTTTGTAATTCTCAGTGCCAAGGAATCACCCAAGATATCTCAGTCCCCCTCCCCATAAATGAAAAGAGAAGGAAGGACGGAAGAAGTACATCCATATCCATTGAGTATTGATGACGGTCCTACAATATACTTAGTGATATACAATATTATGCTATCTTTACGCCGTTTAATCCTTTAAAAATTCCTGCTGGGTATATCATATTGTAGCCACTTTTTTGAAAAGGAAAATTAGGTATAGATGTTGCCCAAGATCACCCTGCTACAAAGAGGCAGACCTGTGATACACACACACCGCCATCTGCCTCCAAGTTCCAGGTATCTGTTCCTGTGTCATCAGCGTGGCTGATATCTCTTCTCTCTCCACCCTCACAGTGCATTGCAGACAGATGAGCATGTAGGTAGTATATGACCTTTAGGTCTCTACCCAATCCAGAGAATCAGTAACTTTTGTTTTACTTCCTAATCATAAAAAAAAAGCTTAGAAGAAAGAGACAACAGTCCTGAAATGGATTCTGTTTGAAACTGCCTCTATTTCTAGACTCATCAATCTCTGTATCTCTCCCTAAACCAAAAGCTAAGGGTGGCTGGTCCCACCCCAGCCATTCATTTATTGATTTATTAATTCACCCATCCATAATATGACAAACATTTCACATCTCTGTGACTGACCTCATCCTAAATAAAGGGTAAGAGTTTCTTCCTTCTCTTGTAGAACCTCCCCCATAAAGCAGGAGGACCAGACAAAGGCACAGCCACAGCATAATGGAGTATAAGTGATGACCTTTAATAATGAGAGATTACACAAATGCTGTTTAAACCCAAAGCAGTGACACACACACATAGTCTGGGGACGGGCAGTGATGGAACGTTTGGGGAAGCTTCTTCAGGGTGGGAACATATTAGATCTGAAAAGACGACTTGGAGGTGGCAAGGCAGTAGAAGGAGTCAGTAGGAGAGGCACACAGCAGCAGAGGAAAGATGTGGTGGGCAAAGAGAACTATGAGTCAGGGGTGTTTTGTGGGGGCACAGAGGTGGACAGAGGCAGGAGAGACAGACCGTAGGTGGGTCAGGAAGTCCCTGTGGGGCTTGCAAGGAGCCTTAACCATTCCATTGGCAATGAGGAGCCACTGAGGAATGTTACTCAGGGCATGACCAGATTAGATTTGTATTTTGGGAAGTTCTTGCTAACACAGGTCAAGTTGGAGAGACTCAGGAACGAGCAAAGAAGTAGCCCCAGTCTTTTAACAAATATTCTAAGTGACTTTCATTTACTTATTTCTATTTATTTACTACTTTGTATTATTTGAGTTTACTTTTATTTGCATTTCTTTATATTTATGTATTTGTTCATTCATTCATTAAGTAGTTATGGAGTGCAAATATGTGTCAGGTACTGAGTGAGACTCCGAGGACATGAAGGTGAGTAAAAACAGGTGTGATCCTGCTGACATATACTATTGAGTCTAGTTGAGAAACCGAAAATTATTTAAATAAGCATACAAGTAACATAGCAGCTGTTACAAGAGCTTTGTTAGGGTGCCACAAGAGCCTGGTGGTGAGTCATTTATCCTTCTCAACTTTCATGAGCAAGTAAGTGACACATGACACAAGATCTACAGAGTCAGGGGCAATGAGCCAAGAGCCATGGGGAGAGAAAAATGTTTCAGACAGGTTGACAATGTGCAAAACCCCTGTTAGGGAGGGAGTGTGAAGAAGGCGGGGGATGGCTGCAGCCAAGGTGGTAAAGGAATCAGGCCAACATGACACTGGTTGGTCAGAAGCAAATGTCATTTGCTTTGGTCAATGGAATGTTCACCAAAACTATGCAAGCAGAGGTCTAAAAAGCACTAGTGTGACTGGGCTTACCTCCACTCTTACCCTTGGCCATGACCAAGGACACACCCACCATAGGATGTCATACCATAGGTAGCAAAGCCAAATCACTTCGGTCATCTCAGCAAAGGCCATCCTGTTTTAGGCAACAACCAGATGACCCTGAAACATATAAATGACCAAATGGACCACCCACCCAAACACAGCCTTAAATTGCCGATCTCCAGCCTCGTGTGAAATAAATGCTTATCATTTTGCGCCACTGAGTTCTAGGGTGATTGCTATGCATGCATGTGGAACAGAAGGTGGAGGAGTACAGAGGTGTCAAGAATGATTCTTAGGTTTCTGATTTATTCAGCTGGGCAAACATTGGAGCCATTCTCTGAGACAAGACCAATATTTAAACTGCAGAGTGAAACGTCCCTGCAAAGGAGCCTTTCAGTCACAGCTAGGGAAACCAGAAGGCTGCTTTGCCAAGGATGATGATCACATTTGAAAGCATCAGCTCAGCCAATTTGGATTGTACACAATTTCCAGATCATTGTTTTGCTCTTGAGTCTAATTGACCTGGGTTCAAATTCTAACTATAACACTCAATTTGTATGTAGCTATGCTGAGTCAATCGACTTTCCTGAATTTAAGCTGGATAGAAAATAAAAACTATAATTTCTATTTGCCAAGTTTTCATTGTGAGGATTACATAAGAGGCAGTTGGAGCAAAACCCACAGTGCCCGGCCTTTAGTTCATACCCAAAACATACGTGCTTTTGTAATAGAATTATACCAACCTATGTTCCAATTGTTCTCCAACTGCTGGATACTCACCTCACCTCTCCAGGTCCTTTTCATGCTTTTAACTTGGCTCTAGATTTACCAACTCCCTGAAGCACTCTAAACTATTCTAACACTCGACTACTCTCACTTTTCTGGATTTCTGAGTTTCTCAATTCCTGTACAGATTAATTCATCATATATTTATTGAGTCCATGCTATATGCTAATCAGGAAGGGAAATAATTGCAAGATACTGATTTGCCCTATTCACATATGTCAAATACCACATGTTCTCATATTTTCATTTAAAAATGGGTATTCATTTCACTCTTCAGGCTACAAACTGCTTTGAAACACAAAATTCCATTTCATGTTTACAAAAGCCTTGCATAAAGGCAGGATAAGTGTTAGCAGCCTAATGTCCCTTTCATAGGGGAGTGTGAACTCTCTGGCAGTGCTCCTTATCCCCTATCACTTGGAAGGAAACTTGGCCACAGAGTTCATCAGATATTTATTTTGGAATGAGTTTGTCTCCCTCACTTGTGTGGTAGCTTCTGAGATCAGATATAATAGGTTACTTTATCTCTGTATCTCCAACATCCAGCTATATTCCTGACAAAGGATAGTGCCTTAGTAAATATTTGCTGCATAGTCTAAGGTCAGAGGGTTTAAGGGGTTTGCTCAGATCCACATGATAAATCAATAGCAGATCTGGGGTGAGAATAGAGTTTTCCTTTCTCTGATTCAGTGTTCTCTCCATTATAACATGCTGGATTCTATTAATTTCACATTTCTGTGACTGCTTTTATTAAACAGAGTAATGTTTCAAAGAGAGGGCAATGTGTTAAGAGCATGGGGTGTATTTTTAAAACACCTACAAATAAATAAAAGGAGGGAGGGCCAAAGAAATAATATTTATTCAGTGTCTACTGTTCACATGAGACATGTTATCTTACAGGTATTGATCGACTTACGACCTATGGACCTATGCAACTTACGACCCTTCGACTTGACGACCAAATCGCTAGCCACGACTGCTCCATGTCTGGCAGTGTAAGCGTTGCCCAGCTGAGCATACGACAGTGTGGACCAGCTTCCGGCAGCACTACCATCTCCGTGTGCACCATTTCAACTGTTATCTCAGACTCGGTACAGCAATTTGTGTTTTATATCTTGGATATTTTTCATCAAACCCCTCCGAAGATGTCTACCAAGAGGAAATTGTCTTTGTCTATGCCTCAGCCTGCCAAGAAGGAAAGAAAGGCCATTGATCTCGACACGAAAATGAAGGTAATTAGGCAGTACAAAGGAGGAAAGAAAGTGAATGTGACTGCACGTGATACGAAGTTATCACACTTGATTGTGTTGACGATTTTGAAAGATAAAGGAAGAACTGGTGAAGCTGTGAAAGGTTCTGCACCCATGCGATCAACAGTTATAATGAAGCAACGAAGCGGGCCCATCCACGAAATATGACTTAAAGATTTTTATAACATTTCACAGTACTGTACATATAGCCTACTCAGCTTACGACCAAATCGTGTTACGACTGGTCTGTCGGAACCAATCGTGGTTTTAAGTTGAGCACCAGCTGTATTTAATAATTAGAGCAACTTTATGAGATCAGCATTATACCTTGTTTACAAATGAGAAAACTGGAGTTGACAGAAATAAACTTTGGTAGGGTTACACACACAGCGGGTAAGTTGTAAGGCTGACATTATAACCCAAGTGAGTCTAAATGCAGTCAGTGGTGGGATTTAGCTGGTTCATACAGTTTGGCAGAACTGATAACTAATATTTTGTTGATTTCGGTGAACCAGTTGTTAAAATGGCACTTGTAATCAGGGTTCTCTCTAAGGTGGGCACCTGGGCAGCTGCCCAATGTAGAAATCACAAATTTACATTCCTTACTCTTTTTTAACATTCATCTGCACAACAGCATATTCTAAGTGTCCGTAATAATGTTCCTTTCATCCATAGGTAAAAAAATTTGCAAGTGAGGAAGCCAATTAAGAAGCAATATAGAAATATCTTAAATAGCAGTTTTATTGTTTTTTTTGTCAGGTATTATTTAATATTTTTTCAATAATATTTTAAACTCTTTCTTATAGCAAAATCTAGTTTTGTATACCCTTTGACTTTTTTAAGTATTAAATGCATGAAATAATAAACTACCTTTCAGTATACTGCTTTGTTTTACACTTAAAAACAATTATTAGGGCAGAGAACCAGTTGTTAAGTTATTTCAATCCCACCACTGAATTCAATGCTTGTGCATGTTTTATCACAGTGCACAGGGAAAAATGGACATGTGGACAAGCTGGTGTACAAATGAATGGCTGAATGGTGCATTATTTGGATGAACTTTGAGTTGAGAGAATGGGCCTTTCACATTCAGAGGCTGGTCCTCCCACTCTTCACACTGTAATTTTTGCTCCTGTGGCTTTGTAATAAGAAAATCATAGCTTAATTCCAAATGTAATTTAGCAAATGTGTGTGTGTATATATATATATATATATATATATATATATATATATATATATATATATATTGTCATTTCATAAAATGACTGTGATTAGCAAGGGATTGAACATATCCTAAGACTGTTTTGTACGAAATGCCCAAGGCTACTCAGCGTCCCCTGCCGGTGCTTATTTCTCTGTGTTTTGATAAAATATAATTGTCTTAAGTCTCTCAGGATTGATTAGTTGGAATGTTCAAAAGGAACGCTGTCTTGTTACTGACCCTGCATCCTTTAGTTAATAAGTTTTTTTTCTAATTTTACTTCAAAGATGAAAGTTTTTTAATTAACCATCAGAGGTTCTCTGCAGCTAAGTATATTAAAGTCATATTATGCCTTCCTGAAGCTCTCCTTAGATTTTTTTTTATTAAGCAAAGCTATTGGAAGGAAAGATATGAGAGTAATCGTATCTATATATAATAAAGATATACTTATTAGTTTTCAATTCTAATCAACATCACTGCCACACTGAAAAAGTCCATTATTTTGTAATATTTAAGAATGCTAATAAAAATGAATGTTATTTAGCTAAGTCTTATTAACTGTGGAAATGAGAAACAAGAATATCAGAATAGGAAAGAAAATCATAGCTTAATTCCAAATGTAATTTAGCGAATGTATGGCAAAGGAACTCAATTATTCTCAACAGTTACTCACTGATTACCTGTCATGTGCCCATCCTCCTTGGTTCTGAAAAGTAGAAAAATGAAGAAAAAAAGTAGAAAAATGAAGGCCCTGCCCTCAGCAAGCTCACCACTTCATAGGCGAGATGGAGTTTTAACTGGTACACAGGCGGAAAGGGACACGTGCTGTAACGAAGGCACGTGCAGAGCAATGACGTGCTGGGAGACTCGGTGTATGGCAGGAACAAAACCCTGATTCGCCAACTCCGTGGTGTAAATAAATATTTCAAGGTTCCAATTAAAAAGCTTCCCATTTAAAAATTGTCTTAAAAATTCTTGAGTATTAAACAATGAGCTCTCATGACTTTGAGAAGCTGGTTCTAACACATCACTGGAAATGTTAGGGAAGTATAAAAAAAAATGACCATGCATTTCAGCCTGGAATTGAGCTAGATCAGGATTCGGAGCAGAGCAAATTTGAGCGAGCCATAGGGGTGAGCAAGATAGCAGGACAGAGAACAGGAAGGAAGGATGCTCCAGGTAAGAGGAAACGTCCTGTGAAGATTTAAGAAGACTGAGAATTGGTGCTGTGTGGAGGTACGGAGAGCTGTGAGGCGCTGAGGCTGGAGCACCGGACCTGAGAGTTACGCTGAGGCCAGATCGCAAAGAACCGTGAATTCCACACTAGCAGTTACAGTTCTTTTCTATAGAAAATTGGGGTTTCTGGAAGAGCTCACAAAACCTATTTGAAGAAAAACTACTGAAATAGTAGAAGCACAGATGGAGTCTGCCAAATGGCCAGGCATTCTGCAAACATGGTTGTTTTCAAAATGACTGATTTCTTGGCTAATTTTTTTTTTTTATTTATTTTTCCCCAAAAGAATTTGGCTCATTTAGAAGTATGGCCAAAGGAGGGAGGAGAAAGTTAAAGAAAAAAAGAGGGAAGTAATAAATTGAAACGCAACTGTTACAGAAATCTAGGAGTATTGCAAGAGTCATGGGGGCTCATAAAGAAAATACGGAAAAGATAGGTATGAGAAAGAAGAAAATAAGAATTACTTGCCATTCTATCCCCCACATGTAGCAGCTTTTATTATTTTTATACTTGTCTTTGTAGTATTTTACGCATGTATTATGCACATATTTCTAAAATTGAAACCCAGTTTTTATTATGTATATTTTATTAAAATTACTCATGAACCATGCCCAGGTCAGCATGCATCATTCTACACCTACAATCCTAGTGACTGCATAGTATTCCATTGCATAAAGGTTCCTTAATTTGTTTATCATCTCATCCCTTATGGACATTAAGGTTTTTGCAGTTTTTTTACTATGAACACATGGTGTTCTAACAAAATCACCTTTTCATTTTTAGCATATAGTTTGACAGAACACTTAAGGAGGTAAATATAAAATTCTTTTTATGTTTTGTTTCTGAGAAGTGAATTTTAGGGAAATAAATTAAACACAACTTTGCAGCTCTTTCGCTAATTACTTCTTGCCCTTAGCACCTCCCTGCCCTTTTGTAGAATTTTTGTTGAGAAGTCGTCTATATTTCACATAGGAAATCAAGTTCTCACATGTTTTAGGACATGCATAATCTTTCTGTGATGCCAGCCAAATGCTCTGTCCTGTTGCTTACCTCTGCCTTCGCACCTTACCTACAGCGTAAGGTTTTATGTTACAAATATCTGGAAAGCCAAATCTACTCCATTGGAAATTAAATAGCACACTGGGATTCATTGTTGTCCTCATCTGGGTGAAGTGTTTGTCTTAGAGCTGCACACTTGGCACACTGATTAGAGGCCACTGACACAGGCAGGGGCAGTTCACTTCAGCTAATAGCCAGTGGTTTCTTCAGGGGTATCCTGGGAAACAGAGTTGACACAACAAGTCCTTATTGAGGGTATTTTGTGTGCTGTACATGGGTCTTGGGATACGGAAAGTTCAATCTGGGATCAAGCTGTGGATAACCATAAACTTCAGCCTTAGGTATTTGGACTTTATACATTACATAGTTATGAACAGGTCTTCAACAAGAAAAACAGTATGTGAATCTAAGCACAACGGAAAAGAAATGATTTGTAATGAATGACCACTGCTTGAATATTTGGGGAGAATGCTTCCTTCCAACTGATTTATGCTCCTTTTTTCCAAATGATAGATGCTTCCTTTCTCCAAGTGATATATTGCATCACTAAAATAGTGCAACAAATTTAGGAAATATATACCTGCTATATACCAGACATTCTATTAGGAACAGAAGGGAAGCAGAGTAAAATCATTGCCTTTCCTAAATGAAGTTCACAGTGTATTGGGAAGTACAGTATGTGAGCAAGCAGTCACACAAAGCAATGCAGTAAGTGCTTTCATGGAACCACACATAAAATAAAGGGACATGAGAAAGCAGACATGACTGACAGATGGGAGAGGTGGCAGGGAGTGGTCAAGCACTGCTTCATGCAGCAGTGATGCTCAGAGTGGGTTTTAAAGTATGAATGGGTACTATTTCTGCAGGCAGAAGCAAGGGCGTTTCAGAGGCAGAAAGCAGTATGTGCCAAGGCAGGTAGACTTGTCATATATATATGTATGTATATATGGCACTACATGTAATCCAAAAAGTGAATTTTAGCTGTATATTTGAATCTGAGGAGTGGTATACATGGTCAGATACAAGCAGCTGATAAAAAATTCAGACAGCATTGTGAACAATAGATTGTAAGGTGACAAGACTCAAAATAAGAAAACTAGGTGGAGAGAAAATGGTAGCCTGAATAAAAGGAATGGGAATAGGGGTAAAGTAGAAAAGATCAATATAAAAGGTATTTAGGAAATAAAATGGATGAGGGTGGTGAAGAAAGATAATATGCAGCTTCTTGATTTCTGGATGGGGCCTAGGTAGATGATGGAAATAGTAAAGAGATTGCAAACAGCAAGATATACAAGTTTCAGAAGTTCAGCTTTGAACATAATGCTTTTGAGATACTGTGAGATACCTGAATGGGAATGTTCAGGTAGCAGTGGATAATAATACTAGACTTGCTGAAAAGTATTGGGACTCTGTGACTCATGAGACAGGAAAAGGTTAACATTTTTTAATGTTCCAATTTTTTATCAAGATCACAGCTTGTGTCTTTTACCATGTACAAACCAGAGGCTAAAGGACTTTGCAGCTTCACAGCTGGACTCTGTGGCTTTTTCTATCTGCAGTAGAGACCCAGAGAGTATTTGGAGTAACTGCTGAGAACTCAATGTCTGACATCCCCTAATTAAGATCACCACCAAGTCAGGGATGGCTGGAAGCAGAGAAGAGGTAAAGTGCATTTATTATCAGACTGAATTCAACACCAATTCTAGGAGTGATGCTGATTGAAGTGGTAGCATTTGTCATGATTGGCTTTCATTTTCTTTTAGAAAACTATGTTTCACAGGAAAACATAAGTAGTTGTCTTTTCAGCTTGCATGTTCAGATGAAATAGATTTACATGATAAATCCATTCACTTCTTTAAATTTTATTGAGTGCCTATTATTTAAATTTGTCTTTTTAAATTTGGGAAATCTGAGATGAGTAAGATTTAGTGCTCAATAAAACATGGCCCTGCCTTTCCATGGACACAAAGTAGTTATTTTTCTTCATTATTATTGTTGTAGCTATTATGGCTATCATTAATTAATAAAGACAATGGTTACATTTTGTGTTTGGTTTAGGTGAATAAAACTTGGTCTTCCCAATGCCAGATAAAAAATATATACTGCTGAGCTAAATTATCATGCCTTCAATTCCTTTTGGCAAGCAACAAATGGGACGTATTGTAAGCATTCCTCTTGACTATACCTAAGATCATACATGAGAGACTTGTTTTTAATGTAGATTGCCAGACTCAAGCTCTAGACATTTTGATTTAGTAAATCTGAGGTGTAAAGTTGGACTTTTTAATTTTTTTTACAACTATCTCCATGAAAGTCTGAAGAATATGTTTTGTTGTACATGGGACACAACAGGGGCTGTGAAGTCTGATTAGAATGTCTAGTTCCACTATATTATTGGTGCACAGTGTGACCACAGAAAAGTTTTTACAAAAACTATTTGAGTCTCAGATTATTCTCTCAGAAAAATGACTCAGGCCTGGCTGGTTGGCTCAGCAGTAGAGCTCGGCCCAGTGTGGAAGTTCCGGGTTCAATTCCAGTCAGGGCCCACAGGAGAAGAGACTGTCTGCTATTCCACCCCTCCCCCTTCTCTCTCTCTTCTCTTTCTGCATCCATAGCTTGAATGGTTCAAGCAAGTTGGCCCCGGGTGTGGAGGATGGTTCCATGGCCTCACTTCAGGTGCTGAAATAGCTTGGTTGCTGAGCAATGGAGCAGCAGCCTCAGATGGGCAGAGCATTGCCCAGTAGGGGGCTTTCTAGGTGAATCCCTTTCACGGCACACACAGGAGTCTGTCTCTGCCTCTGCCTCCCCATCTCTCACTTAATTTAGATGAAAATATGACTCTACAAGACAATTTTTTGTGAGACTAAATAAAATTTCTATGTAAAATAATTACCATTTTATTGATGCTTCATTTCAGATTTTTTTTTTCCTCCTTTACTATCTTATGCCATAATTAATACTCTGGTCTGTGCTTCTACTCTAGCATTTACCTTTTTTAATTTTATTTTTTTAATGGGGCGACATCAATAAATCAGGATACATATATTCAAAGATAACATATCCAGGTTATCTTGTCATTCAATTATGTTGCATACCCATCACTCAAAGTCAGATTGTCCTCTGTCACCTTCTATCTAGTATTCTTTGTGCCCTCCCCCTCCCCCTTTCCCTCTCCCTCTTCTCCCTCCCCCCATAACCACCACACTCTTATCAATGTCTCTTAGTCTCACTTTTATGTTCCACCTACGTATGGAATAATGCAGTTTCTGTTTTTTTCTGATTTACTTATTTCACTTCGTATAATGTTATCAAGATCCCACCATTTTGCTGTAAATGATCTGATGTCATCGTTTCTTATGGCTGAGTAGTATTCCATAGTGTATATGTGCCATATCTTATTTATCCAGTTATCTATTGATGGGCTTTTTGGTTGTTTCCATGTCCTGGCCACTGTGAACAATGCTGCAATGAACATGGGGCTGCATGTGTCTTTTTTTTTTTTTATATTCATTTTAGAGAGGAGAGGGAGAAACAGAGAGAGAAAAAGAGAGAGAGAGAGAGAGAGAGAGGAGAGACAGAGAGAGAGAAGGGGAGGAGGAGCTGGAAGCATCAACTCCCATATGTGCCTTAACTAGGCAAGCCCAGGGTTTCGAACTGGCGACCTCAGCATTTCCAGGTTGACGCTTTATCCACTGCGCCACCACAGGTCAGGCGGGGCTGCATGTGTCTTTAAGTATCAGTGTTTCTGAGTTTTGGGGGTGTAAACCCAGTAGAGGGATTGCTGGGTCATAAGGTAGTTCTATTTTCAGTTTTTTGAGGAACCACCATACTTTCTTCCATAATGGTTGTACTACTTCACATTTCCACCAACAGTGTATGAGGGTTCCTTTTTCTCCACAGCCTCTCCAACATTTGCTATTACCTGTCTTGTTAATAATAGCTAATCTAACAGGTGTGAGGTGGTATCTCATTGAAGTTTTGATTTGCATTTCTCTAATAACTAAAGAAGATGAGCATCTTTTCTGTTGGCCATTTGTATTTCTTCCTGGGAGAAGTGTCTGTTCATGTCCTCTTCCCATTTTTTTATTGGACTGTTTGTTTGTTTGTTGTTGAGTTTTATGAGTTCTTTGTATATTTTGGATATTAGGCCCTTATCTGAGCTGTTGTTTGAAAATATCATTTCCCATTTAGTTGGCTTTCTGTTTATTTTGTTATCAGTTTCTCTTGCTGAGCAAAAACTTTTTATTCTGATGTAGTCCCATTCATTAATTTTTGCCTTCACTTCTCTTGCCTTTGGAGTCAAATTCATAAAATGCTCTTTAAAACCCAGGTCCATGAGTTTAGTACCTATGTCTTCTTTTATGTACTTAATTGTTTTAGGTCTTATGTTTAGATCTTTGATCCATTTTGAGTTAATTTTAGTACAAGGGGACAAACTGTAGTCCAGTTTTATTATTTTGTATGTGGCTTTCCAGTTTTCCCAGCACCATTTATTGAAGAGGCTTTCTTTTCTCCATTGTGTGTTGTTGGCCCCTTTATCAAAAATTATTTGACTATATATATGTGGTTTTATTTCTGTGTTTTCTATTCTGTTCCATTGGTCTGAGTGTCTATTTTTCTGTAAATACCATGCTGTTTTGATTTTCGTGGTCCTATAATATAGTTTGAAGTCAGGTATTGTAATGCCCCAGCTTCATTCTTTTTCTTTAGGATTGCTTTGGCTATTTGGGTTTTTTTATAGTTCCATATAAATCTGATGATTTTTGCTCCATTTCTTTAAAAAATATCATTGGAATTTTGATGGGAATTGCATTAAATTTGTATATTGCTTTGGGTAATATGGCCATCTTGATTATATTTATTCTTCCTAACCAAGAACAAGAAATATTCTTTCATCTCATTATATCTTTTTTGATTTTCCTTAACAATGGTTTATAGTTTTCATTATATAAGTGCTTTACATTCTTTGTTATGTTTATTTCTAGGTATTTTATTTTGTTTGTTGCAATCCTGAAGGGGATTATTCTTTTGAGTTCATTCTCAAATGTTTCATTGTTGGCATATAGAAAGGCTATTGACTTCTGTATGTTAATTTTGTACCCTGCGACCTTACTGTATTGGCTTATTGTTTCTAGTAGTCTTTTTGTGGATTCTTTGGGATTTTCGATGTATAGGATCATATCATCTGCAAAAAGTGATACCTTTATTTCTTCTTTTCCGATATGGATGCCTTTTATTTCTTTGTCTTGTCTGATTGCTCTGGCTAGAACCTCTAGTACCACATTAAATAACAGTGGATAGAGTGGACAACCCTGTCTTCTTCCTGATTTAAGGGGGAAAGCCTTCAGTTTTGTGCCATTTAATATGATGTTAGCTGATGATTTATCATATATGGCCTTTATCATGTTGAGATATTTTCCTTCTATACCCATTTTGTTGAGAGTCTTAAATATAAAATTGTGTTGTATTTTATCAAAAGCCTTTTCTGCATCTATTGATAAGATCATGTGGTTTTTGTTCTTTGTTTTGTTGATATGGTGTATTACGTTAACCGTTTTTGCGTATGTTGAACCATCCTTGAGATTCTGGGATGAATCCCACTTGATCATGATGTATTATTTTTTTAATATGTTGTATTCGATTTGCTAGTATTTTTTTTTTTAGTATTTTAACATCTGTATTCATTAGAGAGATTGGTCTGTAGTTTTCTTTTTTTGTGCCATCCTTGCCTGGTTTTGGTATGAGGTTTATGTTGGCCTCATAAAATGTGTTTGGAAGTATTGCTTCTTCTGCATTTTTTTGTAAGACTTTCAGTAGAATAAGAACCAAGTCTTCTTTAAATGTTTGATAAAATTCGCTGGTATAGCTGTCTGGGCCTGGACTTTTATTTTTGGGGAGGTTTTTAATGGTTTTTTCTATTTCTTCTCTACTAATTGGTCTGTTTAGGCTTTCTGCTTCTTCTTGACTCAGTCTAAGAAGGTTGTATTTTTCTAGGAATTTATCCATTTCTTCTAGGTTGTTGAATTTAGTGGCATAAAGTTTTTCATAGTATTCTACAATAATTCTTTGTATATCTATGATGTCTGTGGTGATTTCTCCTCTTTCATTTTGTATTTTGTTTATACGAGTCCTTTCTCTTTTTTCCTTGGTAAGTCTTGCCAAGGGTTTGTCAATTTTGTTGATCTTTTCAAAGAACCAGCTCTTTGTTCTATTAATTTTTTCCATAGTTTTTCTGTTCTCTATTTCATTTATTTCTGCTCTGATTTTTATTATCTCCTTTCTTCGGCTGGTTTTGGGTTGTCTTTGTTCTTGTTTTTCTAGTTCCTTAAGGTGTGAAGTTAAGTGGTTCACTTGGGCTCTCTCTTGTTTGTTCATATAGGCCTGAAGTGATATGAACTTCCCGCTTATCACTGCTTTTGCTGCAACCCATAGATTCTGATATGTCGTATTGTCATTTTCATTAGTCTGTATATATCTTTTGATCTCTGCACTTATTTCTTCTTTGACCCATTCATTTTTTAAAAGTATGTTGTTTAGTTTTCACATTTTTGTGGGATTGTTTTCCTCTTTTTTGCAGTTGAATTCTAGTTTCAAGGCTTTATGATCAGAAAATATGCTTGGTACAACTTTGATTTTTCTGAATTTGCTGATGTTGTTTTTGTGACCCAACATATGGTCAATTCTTGAGAACGATCCATGTACACTGGAGAAAAATGTATACTCAGTCACTTTGGGATGAAATGTCCTATAGATGTCTATCATATCCAGGTGCTCTAGTGTTTTGTTTAAGGCCACTATGTCTTTGTTGATTCTCTGTTTGGATGACCGATCTAGAGCCATCAGCGGTGTATTGAGGTCTCCAAGTATGATTGTATTTTTGTCAGTTTTTGTTTTAAGGTCAATAAGTAGCTGTCTTATATATTTTGGTGCTCCTTGGTTTGGTGCATATATAGTAAGAATTGTTATGTCTTCTTGATTCAGTGTCCCCTTAGCCATTATGAAATGGCCATTTTTGTCTCTGAGTACTTTTGCTGTCTTGTAGTCAGGAGATATGAGTATTGCTATGCCTGCTTTTTTTTGGATGTTATTTGCTTGGAGTATTGTTTTCCAGCCTTTCACTTTGAACTTGTTTTTATCCTTGTTACTTAGATGAGTTTCTTGTAGGCAGCATACAGCTGGATTTTCTTTTTTAATCCATTCTGCTACTCTGTGCCTTTTTATTGGTGAGTTTAATCCGTTTACATTTAGTGTAATTATTGAGACTTGTGAGTTCCCTATTGCCATTTTATAGATTGCTTTCTGTTAGTTTTGTGTCTTGTTTGATCCTTCTCTTTCATTTTTCTATCTTTTGTTTTTGTTTGATTGTATTCCATACATCTTTCCTCTGTTGCTATCTTTTTTAAATCATGTGCTTCTGTGGTGGTTTTTCAATGGTGGTTACTGTTAAGTAATGAAAGGGTTCCTATCCTGTTCATTGTAGTGCACTATTTTGTGAGTGCTTTTGCACTTCATTGTCCTTTGCTACTGTTAATCTCCATCCTCTCCCCCCCTTTCTTTTTGTTGTTGTCACAGTTTAAATTTTGTTTTAGTGTGTTCTCTTGGAGCTTTTACTTGTGGCTTTGTTTTTGTTTGTTTTTTTGTTGTTCTTTGTATCTGATTGGAGAACCCCCTTTAGTAATTCCTGGAGTGGGGGTTTTCTGATGATAAATTCCCTCATCTTTTCTGTATCTGTGAATGTTTTTATTTCTCCTTTATACTTGAAGGATCGCTTTGATGGGTAGAGTATTTGTGGCTGAAATTTCCTGTCTTTCAGGACTTTAAATATTGGGGTCCACTCTCTTCTAGCTTGTAGAGTTTCTGTTGAGAAATCTGATGATAATCTAATGGGCCTTCCTTTATATGTTGTATTCTTCTTTTCCCTGGCTGCCTTGAGAATTTTTTCTTTGCCATTGGTTTGTGCCAATTGCATTATGATGTGCCTTGGAGTAGGTTTGTTGGGGTTAAGAAAATTCGGAGTTCTGTTTGCTTCTTGAATTTGAGGCTTTAGCTCTTTCCACAGGCTTGGGAAGTTCTCATCTATTATTTGTTTGAGTATGTTCTCCATTCCATTTTCTCTCTCTTCTCCCTCTGATATATCTATTATTCTTATGTTATTCTTTTTGATGGAGTCAGATAATTCCTGTAGGGCTTTTTCATTTTTTTAAATTTTTGAGTCTCTTTCTTCTTCTCTCTGTTGTGCCTCAAGTTGCTTGTCTTCTATTTCACTAATCCTCTCTTCTCTCTGGCCTGTTCTATTAGCTAAGCTTGATACCTCATTTTTTAGCTCATGAATTGAATTTTTCATCTGTGTTTGATTTGTTTTTATAGTTTCAATTTCCTTGGAAATATATTCTTTGTGTTCACTGAGTTGTTTTCTGAGCTCCCTAAATTGCCTTTTGTGTTTTCTTTTATATCTCTGTGTATTTTTAGGATTTCTATTTTAAATTCTCTGTCATTTAACTCCAAGGATTCCAATATATTAAATTTTTTCTCCATAGATTTTTCCTCATCTATCTTTGTTACCTCTCTTTCTTTTGCATCCATGATATTTGATTTTCTCTTCCTTAATGGCATCTGAGGGTGGTTTTGTTGATAGTATTAATACGATTTAATAAAGAATAAAATGTTAAAAAAATAAAAATAAAAAATTGAAAAGAGTTGTATTTTTAAAAAATTAATAATTAAATAAAGAAAAATAAAATAAAATTAAAATAAAAAAAAAGAAATTATTCTCCCCCCTCCTTATTTCCTCTCCTCTCCTCTCCCCTCTTTCTTTAGAAAATCTTGTGGTGAACTGTGATTTATATTGTACTAAATAGAACAAACAATGCCTGTAATGGAGGGCCTGAATTGGGGAGAAGTAATAAAGGGGCAAAAAATAAAAAAAGGGTGGGTATGGACCCACAAAAAGAAAATAAGAAAAAAATTTGGGTCAAGAATAAAATGATTTTCTTTTAGGTGTTGGTTGACTAAGAGTTATGATGAAAGAAATAAGAGGGAAACAGGAAAATGGGGGGACAAATTAAAAAGTTACTATTGTATTTAGTGGAACAAGAACTAGATAAAATGGAGAGCCAGGGATGGGAGCACTGCTAGTGAGTTAAAAAGGTGAAGTAAAAACCCCCCAAAATGCCAAAAACATAAGTTTGAGTCCCAGATAAGATAATTTGTTCATTATTGAGGTTTGAATGAGAGGAGATGTAAAGAAGAAAGAAAGAAACTAATATAGAGGGAGAAAAGAAAGAGAGAGAAAAAAAATGGGGGAACCACTAAAAGAAGAAAAAAGAAAAAAGAGGAGAGAGAAAGGAAGAGGAAAGAAAAGATAATGGGAGATGTAACACTTATGGGTAGTGTAGTTCAAGGAGAGGAGAGAGTAAGACCAGTAGAGAGTTAAATGACCAAATTGGAGGAGGAAAAAAAAAATCAAGAATGAAGATAAGAGAAACAAATGAACAAATATAATAAAATGGGATAGGTTATAAAGTCTGCAGATTATTCTTGATTTTGAGAGGTTATCTTCTTGCTTTTTCTTTTCTCTCCCTCTTCCTGGTCAGTGACTCTGTACCCCGGGTTCTGTCCCTTTGGCATGCTCAGGTAGAGATTTGCAGTTGGTAAGTCTCTATGGCGATGTCATGTATTGTGCTTCAGTCTCGTTGGCAGTCGAGGCTCATTAGCATTTATAGGCTCTGACAGTGAGAGAGTCCGCGTTCCTGGAGCCTCTCTCCTAGTCTTTCCTTCCTGAATTAGCAGCCTGATGATCCAGCTATGGGGTTGCTGCTGCCTCTGCCTGGAGAGTAAGAGGCTCAAAGAGCTGGCAACTCCCCACTCTATTCCCATTCAGCACAGGACTCTGGGTAAGGCTCAGTCAGTCAGCGCTGCCAGTATAATCAGGCGGGGCTTCCGCCCACTCAAAGACCTCTGGCTCTTCCACTCTGTCCGGTAACACGGGCAGGCACCCACTCTTGCTCGCTCACTGTGCGCGCAGACCAGGATATCACGCTGGAAGTCTCACACTCTGAGTGAAACCCCCGCCCGCATGGAAAAGTTCCAGTGTTAGAATTGGCTCTCGCTCCCTCCCCGTGCATGGCTTTTTCAGGGCGCGGGGGCGGCCTGGAGATTCCACTTTTGGCCCACACAAAGGCCCCTGACTCTGCCCCTCTGTGGGATAACATGGGCGCCCACTGCCGAGGCACTCAGAGGAATCTCTCGCTCACTATCTGCCTGCGCAGACCAGGATATCAGGCCGGCTACCTCACCCTCTGAGTGAAACCCCAACCCACATGGAAAAGTTCCAGCATTGGAATTAGCTCTCACTCCCTCCCCGCTCACAGCTTTTTCAGGGCACTGGGACAGCCTGGAGATTCCTCACACAAAGGCCCCTGACTCTGCCCTTCTGTGGGATAACATGGGCTCCCACTCCTGAGGTGCTGGGAGGAATCTCTTGCCCACTCTCTGTGCGTGCCGACCAGGACATCAGGCCAGCCGCCTCACCCTCTGAGTGAAACCCCCGCCCACACAGAAAAGTTCCAGCGTTGGAATTGGCTCTCACTCCCTCCCTGTGCGTGGCTTTTTCAGGGCACTGGGGTGGCCTGGAGATTCCGCACACAAAGACCCCTGACTCTGCCTCTCTGTGGGGTAACACGAGCAACCACTGCTGAGGCACTAGGAGGAATCTCTCGCCCACTATTTGCGCGCGCTGACCAGGAGTTCGGAGAAAATGGCTGCCCCACTTGTCTTTCTTTGTCTGGGTTTGGTGCGAGTGTTAGCTTGTATTGACTGGGTTGCCACAGGCACAGTTTTTCCTTGGCTTGGATCTCTGTGCCACAGCCTGGTTCAGCCGTTTGTGCCATGGCCTGGATCTATTCACCCCCTTTGCCCGCCTTAGTTTCTATATTCTCAGTTCCCAGTGAAAGTAACCCTGTTTAGGTTAGTGAGGAAGGCGGAGCATTTCTTACTCCCTTTTTCCTTCGGGGTTTGATTATATATTTAGCCGATTTTTTGCTCAACCATACCTTCGGGTGTATTGCGAAACATCTGAAGGCTCCAAGGATAGGTTTTTCTGTTTCTGGTTGAAGATCTTGTTGATTTTTGGGGGAGATTTATCGATATCGCTTCCTACCGCGCCATTACTCTGACGTCATCTGCATTTACCTTTTTTATTAGAATTTCTTGTGTCTATATTTTCTTTCTCATGGAATTCTGCATTCCTCAAGTACAGGGATTTGCCTTCCCTTTATCTCCCTGTCCTCAACATGTGCACAGAGCAGGCATACACTAAAGTCCTTTTTCAGAAAGTTATCCTTAAACCCTGGTAGTTACTTTACTTTTGATCTGGCATCAAAATGATCATGAGATTGTTCGCAAGATTCACACTTCTTGAAACTCACTAATTCTTCTTTGTCATTTTATAGCACAACATATTTGGCAAGAAATAAGATTACACATTCTTTAATTCCCCAGTCAGAAGGAAATGCCTGATTTAAATCAAGAAATGATAGAATTAAAAGCTTGTTTTGACAGTTAATACAGACTCCTGATTTTGTTGATCAAAAATGATTTGGTGACTTAGGTTATAGCCTATAAGCTGGCAAATTCATTTACTGTCTCTAATTTTGTTCATTACTTCAGGGAATACTTCTTGAGCTCAAATTGTGTTGCAGACACCGTGTTGGATGGTAGGGATATACAATGAACAAATCAGTCCTTATATTCAGGGAGCCCATGGGTTGGTAATGATGGCAAAGCAATATATAGATAATTTTAATGCCATGTTGAATATACTCATCTAGATATAGTACAGGATATTTTGGGATTCCTGACCTACTGTATGTACATGGGAAGGAAAGTTCCTGAAGGTGATTATATCTAAGATGAAATCTGAAGGAGCAGAGAGTGACAAGGCAAAGAAATAAATGTGCTCCCAGGAGAAGCAGTCACATGTGCATGTGCAAAGACTAGGAGATCATGGGCTGTTCAGGATCATGGTAAACCAGTGCCTCATCTGGCTATGAGGGAAGAGGCTGGCACAATAGATGTGGAATCCTGTCATGGGGAAACTCAGTTTGTTCTGGTGAAGGCATTAGCTTTGTCATGAATATGAAAGGAAGCCATTAAACAGTTCTAAATACAGCTGTGACATTACCATAATTGTAATTCTAAGTTCATGTTCTCTGCCTGCCATGAATTTTGCTTTTAACTGAGGGTTTTTTTAAAAAAAATGTTATTAGATGCACTTATATATTTTCTTATGAAATTTGAGCTTCACTGTTATAATCATGTGTGAGGGAATATCTAATAAGAACTGGTAATACAGTAATTGAAGATAATAAAAGTGTTATCTCAAAATAAAAAGCTTTAATTTATATATATATTTAAGTAGCATATTGCTTTGAAGATCATGTTAGAAAATTCTAGTATAAAATGGCTCTTAGCTGGTATTGCCTCACACATACTCTCCTAATTGTTCAATTTTATCAATTAGAATAAGCTAGATCAAGCTGTGGTAATAAACCCCAACTCTCTGTGGCTTTAAAGAAAGCAACATACTATCCAATCTCCAAAACCACTGTAGGCAATGGTCAGTGGAGTGGGCTGATTCTAGTCCCTAGGGAACTCAGGTTGATGGAGCAGCTGCCTTCCTGAAAGCTGCTGGACAGTGAACCAGAGAGGAGAGGGACCTCTGAACATTTCTACACATTGTCCAGGACTGCCCTCACTCAACTACGAGAAGCCAGAGAATCCAAGCCTACCATGTACTCTGAAGAGGAGGAGAACAAAAATATTTGACAAATACCATTACTTATGATCACACAAATGAAATAACTACAAAACTTAGAAGAAAAGTTAAAAAGTCATACTACCATCAAATCCAAGAATGCCCAACATCCTGGGGAAGATTTTACAGGGTCATTGTGGGGGAAACAGAATGGGTGGCTTTTGTAATCTTAATGTTCATGAAACCGAACAAGCTCACCTGCCTAAAGACGTCCGAGGGTTCTCCATCATGTCCACATGATCTTCCCGTTGGCACACAGCTCCAGGGTTTGTAGCAAATCAAACCCCGAATTGTCCCAAGGGTCTTCTTTTTGGAATATCTAGAAGACTCCTCCCTCCCATACCCTCAAATTTTACAAACAAATACATACATACATACACACACACACACATACACATATAAAATCAGAAACTGCAATCACTATAATAAAGAACAGGGCAAAGAATACTAAGCTGAGTGAGGCACAAAACTTTATTTCTTTTGGCTTTAGCCATTTTCTGATGACATTAAATAGTTGGAGCATTTGCTGGACTCTCATCTCTTTTGTTATGGCCAATACAATGCAGTCCTGGAGTTTATTATATAAAGATAAAGCTGTGGCCTTGTGATCACTGTCAGCCCTCACAGAAACCATTTCTTCTGACCAGCAAAACTGAAGACCTTGGAGTGGAGTAAAGGAAAAGTTATGGGGAAACACAGACATGGATCTAAATTGTGGCTCAGCTTCTCACTTGCTGTATGGCCTTGACAAGGTTAACCTCTAGTGCCTCAGTTTCCTCAAATTTCAAATGAAAATAATAATAGACTCATACCATGAGGTTGCTGTGAAAAGATAATTTTACATGTAAAACATATAGGAAATGCATGGCAAGGATTATTAGTGGTATCATCACATTTCACAAGCAGCCAGAAAATGTGTTTTGATTTATGGTCTACTCATATGTGAACTTTGGGCAAAATATAGAATTCTTCTTGTAAAACCACCTTTTTTGGTCATCTATGGAAGCCACGTGTGCTATCACTGGCAATTCTGTGTAGAGATGTGGCTGTTTTTTGTCCCCTGAACTTCATTCCGGTAAAAGCCATTTATAACTCCTGCTACAAAGGTCAGCAGCTCAAAGACATGGAAACAAAATGGTAAAATAACCATACAAAGTGTACAGCAATTTTTTTATTTTCTGAAGTCTAAAGGTTTAGGGAACTAATTGACAATAAGTGTATACCATGTGCAGTGTACCATTTTATGTTTTTCCCCTATTAGATGGTAAATTCCAGAAATGCAGATATCATTTCCAGCTGGAATTAGAGGTGGTTCAGGCATATAATAAGTGCTCAATAAATATTTGAATAAATGCTTGATTGAGTCATCCAGCCCCATGATGGGTACATGGTTAATCCCTGGTAACATTACATATTCTGAACTTCTGACTTTCTTACCTGCAAAACAAAGGGGTTAATCTCTAGGGATGCAAACTCAAATGCTTTGAGTGGTCTGGTAGTATTAAAATAAGTGTGTAAAGGCACCTGATATAATGCAGGAAGGAGTGGTGGTGATTGTGGCTAATTAGGGAGGTGCCCCCCCCAAAATTTATGTACAACACCTTTTTTAACACTAAGCCTATAAAAAAAAACCTCATCCCCTGGAAAATTAACTCATCCTGCCGGTTGCTTGTTTATAACCCCTTGGAGTAATAATTCAAGTCTTCCCCTGCATTAACGCTGCCTGTCCACAGCCTGCTGGCTGCCAGCCCTGTTAATTACTAATTTTTTTTTTATGAGATGCTGATAAAGGTTTGCATGTAATTTCAGATGACTTTGTCGCCTCATTTATCAAGGATGCCTGTCTTACCGGTAACTGATTTTGAATTCTAGATAATACTATTTACATCCAATCCCGGACATTAGGTCAAATGGCTGAACTGTTGCTTATTCGCTTACATCTCAGCCTGAAGGCACCACTAGTTTCAGAAATGAATTATCCCTGGTGGGGTCTCTTTGACACATGGCTCTAGGAACTCATCATTTAGATGTCAGTCATTCCTTCCTCCTTGCTTCGACGTCTCACAGGTTTCCTGACAACAATTAGGGAGACTAAAATTACTCATAATCACAATCACACCTGCCTTCCTTATTGGCTCACAGGCAATTTACTTTTCTCAGCTTTTCTGTCACATAGCAGACCCCGGGTGTTACTTTTGCAAACTTCAATTACAGACATTCAATCTGACAGCTTCCCTGAAGTCATTATTCTGCCCCCTATTTTCTGATATTGAACCCAAATGTTTGGGTAAAAGTGTAAAAAATAAATGTAGTCAGCCATCCAGATGTTTAGAAATATCCAGTTGTGTATTGTATACAGACATACCTCTGGGTGATGGTTATGACTGTAAATTTTGAGGTTATATTGAATCAGAATTAAAATTTTCTATTGCCTGCCTCCCTTTGTGCATCAAAAACTCATTAGTGTATCTTCTAACGGGAAGGCCCACCTACACCTGAGTCACCCTTCAGCCTCTCACCAGGCATGGCAGAAGGTTTGAAATTTCAGGCTTCTTTCTTCTTCCCCAACCATTTCCTGGAACAGGACTGGAACAGTTTTGACATTTATTTTCCCAATGATGTGACTCATGCTGCCAGTTC
Organism: Saccopteryx bilineata; assembly: GCF_036850765.1. Classification (NCBI taxonomy): domain Eukaryota; kingdom Metazoa; phylum Chordata; class Mammalia; order Chiroptera; family Emballonuridae; genus Saccopteryx; species Saccopteryx bilineata. Next base: position 340,645,327 of record NC_089490.1, on the reverse strand, counting down.
TCGTAGACAGCAAAAACAGCTTCTGTCAGTGTTATTTGAAACAACAATATTCTTTTTTTGCTACAACAATAACAACAACCACAACTCCTGAATGTCTAGAATGTGTGAGACACTTAGCCAGTGCTATCGATAGCTTATGATAGTTAGTATTACAGAAATTAAAATGTTGGGTTTTGGTTTCCATTTTGTAGATTGAAAAAAATAAAAAAACTAACTGGCATCAAAGTTCAGTTTCCTAAGATGACACATAAATGACACATATGGAATTCAAATGCAGTTCTGTCTGATTCCAAATAAAAATATTAACAGCAGCAGCTGTGTGTGTTACTATGCTGAGTCCGAGCCTTCAGCGCACACCACCCATTTAACCCTTGCAACAGCCTATAACATATGGCTCTTCCCATTCTGTTAATGAGCTGACCATTATTCACCTACTTTTAGTCTAGCTCCTTCCCAGTCTGTGTCACTGCAAGTTTTTCTCAATTCTCATACTTTGTCCCTAACTTCCCTTCATTAAACACTTGATTTTGTTAATGTCTTAATAAAATTTTTAATTTAATGATGAAATGCTTAATGCATGCAACATATTACTTGAGTTCGTACAGATGAGTTAAAGAAATTAAACCTCCTGCTGTTATTTATCTCTTCTTCAAATATTTCCTAGTTAGCTTCCCATAAAACTGTATTTTTTTGTGTGAGAGTGTCTCTTCTTCAAGATTCACACTTTTCGTATTTTAACAAAAAGGTGCGATAGAAAGACAGGCCATTGGGAAACTGAATGCCAGCTCATTTCTTGGTTGTGTGATCTCAGATAATTAACCTAGACTTTCTAAATTTTAGTTTACTCACTTATAATGTGGACATATAGCACTTACACACACACACACACGACTATAAATATTCAATTACATTATAGAGTGAAAATGCCAGTCTCGTAGAGTTGTTTAGTAGATGCTACTTCTCGTCCTAGATGATATCCCTGTGTGTTCAGTCTGGCTCCAGAGAACATCTACCTCCTTATCAAAATGTCTCTTATTGTTCAGTCTCTATCCAAACACTAATGGCTTAGTAAAGGGTCTGCCATAGTAACTAGAACTCAGTCCAGTTCAGTTCATGCTTGTTTCCTCTCTTTTTTCTAATTTCTATAACCTGTACATGATGCATGAGACATAGCAAGTGTTCAAAAAAACTTGACTAAATAAATGAAATAAATAAACCTGGTAGCTCTGTTCTACATGTATTTAATCTGTAACAACAATTAGGTAAGATGAGAGCTGTTATCTCCATTTTAACAATGAAGAAACTGAGGCCAATGGTTAATGAAAACCTCTAAGCTGCACACAGCTAATGATTTCTAGAGGTCTGGGGTTAGCCCTGGTTTTCCTGTCTTATTCAAAGTCCCTTGACCTTCCTAAATTTTTCTCTCTTTATTATAAACATATTTATAAATATATACATTTTTAAAATTTGGTATTTTATTATAAAATTAGAATTAATTTAAAATAAAAAATATTGCGTAAAATATTATTTATCTTGATTACTGAATTTTTAGGCACCTCTTAAATTTGGCATCTGGTGAGTAAGATACCAGCTTACCCTAGTTCCAACCCTTTACCATTTCTCATGTCAATGATCAATTATGTTTTCATGAACTTTTTTATTGACTCATTCATTCATTCATTCATTCATTCAGAAAACTGCATACAAATATGTGTCACTGTATAGTCTGTGCTTTCAGTCTTCCTGTAACCTGGTTATAAATAAGTCCTTGCTGTACGGACCCTGGGGCTGGTTCAGGAACCCACACTCGAATATTAATGAGTGGGAAATGGATGATTTTATGATTCCTGACCTTTCTGCTTTAATCCATTAGGAAGTATAGATTGGTTAGTAGTTAGCACAACTGGGCAAAAGCTGTCTAAGTGGAAAATTGATCCTGGTAAGTGCACACACGGTGGTTCCACTGTCAGTGCTTCCTATTTTAGCATTTTGAACTTTTGCTTGCAGACACCTAAAGTTCATGCCGCAGTGTGCCGAGCAGAAGGTGCAGGAGACTTGACATGAGCTGAGAGAGATGTCATTTTTTTTTTATTACATGTTAATTAAAAGGATAAATTAAAGGAAATAAAAATCAGCAGATCTGCCTCCAGTTCTAGGAAACAGCCCACGTGTCTTCTCACTCTAGGTCAACTGGCCTCGTCACTGAGAAAGTTTCGCAGATACTTGCACATCTTAGAGCAGCACTCATTTTTCTTGGCTGCATAGACAGTCCCGGGCCTGGCTGCCTCTCCTTCACTGCTGAGGGCACGTCAGGCAGAGGGAACATGTTGAGATCTGGCGGCAAAGGCTTGAGAGACCTGAGCTCTTGACCCACTTCTGCCTTATTCACTATCCTTGTCTGGGCTTCCATGTCCCCATTTGAAAAGTTAGAGGGTTGATTTGGGTGGTCTTCAAGGACTGACCCTAGAACTCCATGATCCCTTTCCCTTTAAGTTCCCACTCTATTCCATACATACCTCCAGGTTTGCCTTTGTACTAGATAAAAGCAGCGAATAAGTTTCATTTCAAGTACTGAATCCAATTAATTGGAACTCTGTGTTGAGGGATTTTGGAAGCTGCCCCTGACCCCTGAAGGACAAGTTCTATTATGTGCCCAGGGAGTGGAGTGAGGTTGAGGACAGGGTCACAGTGGCTCCCTGAACGCACTATAATTACCTCCCTTGCACTAGATTGGGCGATCGCTGAGGTAGGAATTCTGTTCTTTTATTTTTATACTTCTGGCATGTAGCTCAGGGCATTGAAAATAACAGATGTTCAATAGATGCTGAAGGATTGGAAGGAATGAAAGAACACCACTTATGTAGCTCTAAGGCGTTTATTTTAATGTCTGCATTCCCTCTGCCCAGCACAACACTTAGCCTGCTGCAGTTCTCAATAATAGTAGGGTGAATGTTTGGGTGAAAAAATGAGCTCCATACCAAAAGAATATAAAAAAGGGGTAATGACATGGTTTCTGGAGTCAAAGTGCTTGTGTTCAAATCCAAGGCTTATTGTTTGTTAAGCGTTATCCTTGGGCAATTTTCTTCACTTTACTAAGCCACAATTTCCTCATCTAGAAGATGGAAATAATAACTGTACCTAAATCACTGGTGGTATAAGTACTGAGTAAGGTGGAGTTCATAGGAGAGGGCCTGGCATACATCAAGTTCTAAGTATATTAGTTATTACCATAATTATCAGTTACTGCTTGACTATGAAAATGTATTAACGTATTATGTGGCAGCCAAGAATATTTCATGTTTTCATAGTACTTCTAAGGAAACCAAGGCTATTTTGAGGAGGAAATAAAAACCTAAAAAAATTCTTATCCTTTTGAGAGGGAGTAGAATGTTGGAAAAAGAAGGTACTAGAACAGAGAGAAATTGGAGTCAACAACCCTGACTTTTTAATTATCTCCCGATGGTTTCACAATGCCCTTCACCCCCGAATCCTTATAGCTCTGTAAATAGTCCACCTTTTTAGCCAAGTTTCAGGTGAGAAGCATTACATGACTCCATTACAGATTTTCAGTGTTGCAGATGTTATTATGTATATGATTGTTTTCTCCAGCCATTTGTATACATCAAATTCTTAAAAGGTCTTAATTCAGGCAAAAGAAAATCACCAGAGATATTGCCTTACAGCCGGTAGGATTGTGGAGCCCCTTCCACCATATGAGCACTATGTCTATGCACAATGTGGCATATGTGACATGCACATGGGACATGTGAAGGGAGCTGCACAGAAATGTCTGATTTAGTGCACCAGTATGGCTAACCTCAGAAGAAAAGAAAGTTATTAGAGCCTAACGCATAAAGTTCATTAGTTGGCTAAATTATTGTATATCCAAATGGCTAGTGGAAAAGCTAAAATACAGTAGTGATCAGTACATTACTCATCTGCTTTTACCCTACATTCTATGACCACTATCAACCGAATAATACTCATTTCTTGCACGCAATTAAAAAGATTAATTTTGCAGCCATCTTGCTCATGTTTTATTTTGGTGCTAAGCATAAATTGAATTCCCCCCCCACCCCAGGCTGACAAACAACACACAGTTAACACATATCTATAGAATCTCTTCTATACCCCAAGCACTTGACAGGCAATGTGAAGGACGCACAATGGAACAGGCATTGGTCCTATTTCTAAGAATTTAGAGTCTAATTAGTCTATCGTGAAAAGAGGTGTTAGAATCAACCTGGATTGTTATAAAACAGGGTATAAAGTAACTTAGGATCTAGCAATTTGGAAAGGAAAATATGAATAGAAGGAGCATAGATACGAAAAAAGATTAAAAAGAAACAAAGGTATATTTAGCAACCATTATATACTAGCCCTGTTCTAGCCACTTAACCACGTTCATGTCTTTGTCTATTCCTACACCTCTGTATCTATATACATTATGTCTATCATCTGTATCTAATCTACATCATAAAATACATATGCGCTAGAAGGTTATTATTGCCTTTATTTTACACCGAGGAAGATGAGGGTCAGGGGAACTAAGCAGTATATCTAAAATATATTCTTAGAAAAAGGGGAAAAAAATGACAATCAGGAAAATTGTCTCTATGACTCATCTCTCCTTTGCTTCCCTGGCCTGGAGATCCTTCTCCAGAATAACAACGTCTGTGCATGAAACATAAGGTCTGTGTTAAGCTCTTTACACATATGATATTACTTGATAATAAAAAGATCACAATGAAGAAACTGTCATTTTCCTTTCTCATTTCAAAAAAGACAAAATGGATATTCAAGGAACTTGCATAGGAGGGATTTCAAAACAGGACTCCAACTTGAGGCATTCTCTGTTCTATCATTCTCCCCTTCCACAATCTGAAAATACACACGTATATTGAAATTTGCGGATATATGTGTGTATTATACATACACACACATTGTGTATGTATAATACATACATATATAAGGTGATATTAATATTCATCATGTATCAATCTTTATTATGTGCTGAATTTTAAGCTAAACTCTTTCCAGGATACAATTTCATCATGTCAAAGGTGCTGCCATTTTTCTGATTGTTTAGATGAGAAGACAGATACAGAGAAGCTGCAAAAAGTCCACTGCCGGGTATGTAGTAGGTGGGCCACTGAGCAGGACTACACACATTGCCAGTCTGAGTTAAGAGCTTTTGCTGTTCTGTAGTTAAGCCCAGGGTACTGGGTACTGAGGTATATTCATGGGTACAGAATCAGAGAATAGAATTAAAACCTCAAGAGAAAACTGGCTTGCTCTACCCTAATCCCTTCCAGCCCTAGACATAATTGCAGGATATGGCTTTCAGTTTATAGTGACAGAGCCTGATTGCCTGCTTTGAATTCTCTTTCCTGATTACTCAGGTCCACACTAGCATAATGCAGAAAAGTCCCAGGTTCCCAACAGTCCTGATAGCCTCGCCTGACACATTAAGCCTGCCTTTCTGAGAGTGACAGACAATGCCATTCTGTTTGTCTTGTGGAAGGCTCTGTCTCTTTCTCTGCTTAGGTATGCCTGCTCAATGTATTGACAGCCTCTATCAAGAAAATCCACTCTAGTGTGGACAAGGCCAGAGTATTAGGCTAAATTTTCTGCCTGGAGACAAGGCCAGGGCCTCACGTGGTGAGAGTGGGGGTGGTGAGGATTAAGAGAACTCTGAGACCTTGATCCTTCTGCCTGGAAATAGTGAGTATGAGATTAAAGCTTGGCTGACTGGGCTGGGATCAACCTCAGTTCCATATGTTAAAAACTAGGTGAACTTAGACAAGTTACTTAAAAGTTTTACAATAGCCAAGATCTGGAAGCAGCCCAAGTGCCCCTCTGTAGATGAGTGGGTAAAAAAAGCTGTGGTACATTTACACAATGGAACACTACTTGGTCATAAAAATAAAAGAAATATTACCTTTTGCGACAGACCTAGAGAGTATTTTGCTAAGTGAAATAAGCCAGTCAGAGAAAGACAAATAATATATGACTTCCCTTATATGTGGAATCTAACAAACAAAATTAATAAAACAGAAACAGACTCATAGATACATAAAACAAGCTGCCAGCCGTCAGAGGGAAAGGGGGTTGGAAGGACTTGATAAAAAAGATAAAGGAATTCAGCAAAAACAAACAAATCAAACATAGACAACTGTATAGTGATTGCCAGAGAGAAAGAAGGGTGGGGAGGTAGAAGAAGGCAAAGAGGGATAAATGGTGGCAGAAAGAGACTTACTTTGTGTCCTAGGTGCACAATGCAATATGCAAATGATGTGTTATAGAACTGTACATTTGAAACTTGTATGGTTTTTTTAAGCAATATCACCCTAATAAACTCAACAGCTTCCTGAACTATAAAATTGTGTTAACATTGAGCATTATTATAGGGCTTAAATAAAATAATTTATGTATAGAAAGCACCTAGCATATTTTCAGGCACAGAATATATGACAAAATGTGATAGATACAATGAATATCATCTTCATCATCCTCCTTCTTAGTATCAATGACAAAGGGTACGAGCCACAAGTCTCACAGGCTCTGTCAGGATATCAGGACCTGCCACGGTTGGGTAATTAGAAGAAAGACTTGTTATAGGTTGCAGAAAAGATACTCTTTCTCAAGCTCAAATATTTGCTCATCCTAGAGGCAAAGAAGAGCTTGCTTTAGAGATTAACATGAGATCCAATTTTAAATTCCCCATGTTGGAACTGGGGATTCTAAATAATGACCTGGAGATTTAAATATCAACATTCCCTAGAGAGGAAGTAGCCAAATGGCATTCTCTATTGCTTTCAGCAAATCCAATTAGTTGAAAGCTCAATTTACAGTGAATCATGGAAGAACTTGTGAAAACAACACTGACGAGAAATAAAGAGAGCTATGATCTATTGAAAAGAACGCCCATAATTAATATTTACACTCTGTGTAGTTTAAAGCACATTTCATAGTATTTGATCTTTAGGACAACCTCATGAGCATATTTTATTATTTTCCCAGAATCCAGTCTTACTAAGTCCTGCTGACTATGCCTAACTATATCTGGACTCCAGCCTTTCCTTTCTGTACCCATAAATACCATCCTATATTGGGTCTCATCACCTCTTGCCTGGTGTATTTCAATAGCCTCCTTACTAGTCTTCCTTACTAGTTTAACATCCTCCATTTCATATTCTACACTTATGACAGAAGTCTCTTTCCAAATCACAAACACAATCATTTCACTCACCTGTATAAAATCTTTCAAATTCTGTGCCTCCAAATTACCATGAGTTCCTCCCTCCCTCCTTCCTCCCTCCCTTTTTCCTTCCTTCCTTCCTTCCTTCCTTCCTTCCTTCCTTCCTTCCTTCCTTCCTTCCTTCCTTCCTTCCTTCCTTCCTTCCCTCCCTCCCTCCTTTCCTTCCTTCCTTCCTTCCTTCCTTCCTTCCTTCCTTCCTTCCTTCCTTCCTTCCTTCCTTCCTTCCTTCCTTCCTTCCTTCCCACCGTTCCTTCCTCCTTTCAGTATTTTCTGTTGGGAAAATTCTGCCTCGTAAGTCTCATGGACCTACACAGTATTATGCGAAGTAAAATAAGCTAGTCAAAGAAAAAAAAATCATATGATTTCATTTTATATGGAATCTAATGAACAAATAAATAAACAAAAAAAACCCAGAAACAGACTCATAGACAGAGACCAGACTGGCAGCTGTCAGAGGAGAGGGAGTTGGGGAGATGGGTGAAGGAGGTAAGGAAATTAGCAGTACAAGTTTGTGACTGCAGAATAGCCACAGAGATGTGGATCAGAGCATAGGGAATATAGTCAATAATAGTGAGATAAATAGGTATGGGGCCGGGTGGGTACTTGAAGCAATGAAGGGACCACTCTGTAAAGTACATGATTTTCTAACTACTTTGCTGTACATCTGAAACTAATACAGTATAATAATGAATGTAAACTGTAACTGAAAAACAAGTTAAAAAAAGAAAAGAAAGAAAAAGCAGCAATGAGCACAGTTGCTTCAAGTGAGCAGAGGTAGAGAACTCAAACAGCGCTTATTTGCCCCCCACGCTGTTTCATTGCCCACTCCCTAATCCCAGGTGTCCGCATAACTCAACTTGAAATGTCACTGGCCTGTAGAATAAAGTGCAAACTCCCTACCTGAGGAGAGAATCCTCAGTTAACCCACCAGACTCAGTGAGGAATTAGACCAAATGACCCAGGTAATGAGAGGTGGCCTCCAGTGGCATAGAGCTGAGCTGATAACATGGGGGTGGGGAACCGAATGAAGAATGGCCAAAATATAATACTTACCTTCCAACCTTCTCTTCAATCAAATGGAACCTTTTTTAGCTTTCTGAATGAGATGTGCATGCTTACACTTTAGAACTTTGCAATAATTTTTTTTTCAATCCAATGTCACAAATACCATGTCCTTGGCATAATCTCTCTTATTTCTCTGCTCTTCCTATAGACTGTTTTATCCTTTAACATGCTTTCTTATACCAATTTATGATTAATTCTATGATACTACATATCACTATGTACCAACATTGATTTTTCACACCTGATTTTTATGAACAGGGAGTGTATCTTACTCGTCTTCTGATTACCATCACAATGGTTAGCACACAGTAGGTGATCCATCAGTATTTGTTGAACTGAAGGTGAGGTTTTATTTAACATATAAAAGTTCAGAAAGCATACAAACACTGGTTATTGGTGTGGCTGAGTCTATAATCAATGGAAGATGATCATTTGTTTTATAAAAACACTTGATTGACAGGAACTGAATTAACAAATGACTTCTCAAAGTCATTGTATTAAGAGAGGTGAGCCATTTCTCATCAATAAAATAGATTGACTAAATTTTGGGCTGTGAAGTAATTTTGGAATCTTCATGGAATAAGATGATATGTATGAGGGGAGAAAGAGAATAAAGAAGAAACACATGGGCAGGATACAGGGGTTTCTGGCAACTGTAAACTGTGTCCTCAATTATCTGAGCTTTTAACCAAGAAAAATCAATGCAAAGCAGCTGAGAGCTGATATATGGATCACCATAGAAACAGGATGACTCCCAGGACAGGTCTGACTGTATCCAAATCAGCATATTATCATATCTTAAGAAAGAATATAGAGAACAAAGTGAAGGGGCCCTCTTACCAAGGGAAGCCTGAAGATAAAGAAAATTGGCAGCTCAGTGTAGCAATGCCCAAGGGAAGAGACACTGAATCCAAAAAGCATGAACATTCCAGTTACAAGACATTGCAGCTTCACTACACCTTAGGTCTAATAAAGAATCCTCATGATGACATTCATTCCTTTTGTTTTAATATTTTCTTTTTTTAAAAGAATTTATGTAACACTTGTGAATAAAAACAATCATTAAAAGCATGTGCTTTGGCGTCAAATAGACTCAGGTTGATGTTCCAATATTGATCAAAACTAGGAGCCAAAGTAGAATTAAAAAAATTTTTTTTTCTTAAGTGAGAACCAGAGAGGCAAAGAGACAGACTTTTGCATGCACCTTGACCAGAATTCACCCAGCAAGCCCCCTATGGGGTGATGCTCAGCCCATGTGGGGCCGTTGTTCTGTTGCTCAGCAACTGAGCTATTTTAGCACCTGAGGCAACACCATGGAGCCATCCTTAGTGCCGGAGCCAAGTTGTTCCAATTGAGCCATGGCTGTGGGAGGGGAAGAAAGAGATAGAGAGAAGGGAGAGGGAGAGGGTGGAGAAGCAGATGGTCAGTTCTCCTGTGTGCCCTGACCAGGAATCAAAGCCAGGACATCCACATGCCATGCCAACGCTCTACCACTGAGCCAAACAGCCAGGGCCATCACAGTAGAATTCATCCCATATTACCTGATTCCCATTATAGTGCACTACACCCGCCTTCAAACTGCCTGATGGCAGGAGCCTGCTACCCCTGCAGCATGTAGCACACTAGAAAGGCTGGACGATAATGTCTCCCAAACCCACACCCAGCAGACCTCAACCAATGACTTATAGAAGGTGGTGTATAAATATCCCCAGTCCCTTGTTCTTCTGATGGGATAGCTCTCAGGTACATGTTCTACAGATTGCCTAAATTTTCACAGCAGGATTAAGTTCCACTCACCCATGGGGTCGCTGGCTGGATGATGTACCCTTTATTGGTTGATTTTCCTTTCTCTCATGGATATTTCATGGGATTATCTCCCAAATAAATTGCTTGCACCTAAATATTACATGCAGGTTTTTTTCTGGGGGACTCAAACTTACAGAGTGATTATCTTTGTGAGCTTCATTTTCCTTTTCTGAAAATGCTGATCATGGCATAGAAATGCAAGTTATGAAGAGTAAGATAATAACACGCAAAATGCTTAGCACAGTGCCTGACACACTTGAATGCTGTAGACATGTTAGCTGTAATTTGTATTGTGACTCGAAGCTCAATGTGTATGAGACACACTAGACAGATACCTTGTTGGTGCTGCAGAGAGAAAGGGGGACAAGGTGTGATTCATCTCTGTCCTCACAGAACTTACAGTCTCATGGGAAGTGTAAGTTAACTATTATGCCACATGATAAGGAGAGAAGTGTGTTGTGCTGGTGGGGTAGATATTAGATTTTGGCATGGTATTGGGGACTCAGAAAATAATAGCGTGTTGATATTTAAGGATTGATAAGATTTGGCCAAAATATGTGTGTGTGTGTGTCTGTGTGTGTGTGTGTGTGTGTGTAGGTTTGGAGAGAGTATTATAGGTGGAGAAAATGTCATTTCAAAAGATACATTTGTCGCCTGACCAGGCGGTGGCACAGTGGATAGTGTCAGACTGGGATGTGGAGGACCCAGGTTCGAGACCCTGAGCTTGCCAGCTTGAGTGCGGGCTCATCTGGTTTGAGCAAGGCTCACCAGCTTGAGCCCAAGGTCACTGGCTCAAGCAAGGGGTCACTTGGTCTACTATAGCCCCCCAGTCAAGGCACATATGAGAAATCAATCAATGAACAACTAAGGAACCACAACGAAGAATTGATGTTTCTCATCTCTCTCCCTTCCTGTCTGTTTGTCCCTATCTGTCCCTCTCTCTAACTCTCTCTGTCTCTGCCACACATACAAAAAGATATATCTATATCTAATCTATATATCTATATATTCTTTATAAATAAAAATATATTTTGTCATATATATGACATATATATTATTTTTATATGATATATATTATATATAACATATATTATATATTACATATATTATATATATTATATATATAATATATAAAGCCTCCAGTGGCACAGAACTGAGCTGACAAACTTGGGGGGTGGGGAGAAGGGAGATCAAATGGAGAATGGCCAATACACCTACCTTCCAAACTTCTCTTTGATCAGATAGAATACTTTTGATCAAATGTATATATGACAGAAAAATGGAGCAAGGTAGAAAGATGGCAGGGACAAGAGAAACTGTCTATAACTGCCATCAAGGAACAGAAGAAAGTTTCCTTTAATCTGATCCTATATGCATCAAAGGGCTACTACGTCAGTTGCCAAGTTATTTGTTTATTTGTTGGTTGGTTGGTTTTGATACTGGGAAGTCAGGCTGATGTCTGGTGAGCAAACAATGCCATTTAATCACTGAAAGAATCTCTTTGCTGAATACTCTGACAGGTATTCTGGTTTAACTTGAATTTGTCACTTATGAGTTGGGTTAGGGAAGGCCCTCGAGTTACATGAAGTCTGGGCCACTACAAAATGGAATTTATGGAGCTGAAGGGCTGAGAATGCCACCCTGAGGCTCAGCCTCATCCCAGGGTGATGCTGCTCAGGAGTGTCACCGCTGGTCTCTCCTCGGGATAACCTTATCTTGCTATTGTGCCCTCATCCTATGTCAGCACCCAACATCCATCCCCCACCCACATTCTAGATTTTAGATCTCTTTCTCTCTTCTAATGCAGAAAATGTCTACTCTCAGCAACTTTATCAGCCAGGACCATCCACGAAAGCCTGAGCGATCTTCTTTTCTTAACCCCTGAGCCCTGGAGAAGTTATAAATCAGACAGCCAGGGTAGTGGTGAAATAAATATTACATGGTGCAGCTTTTGAACTTGTAGGATGGAAAGTGCTCAATAAATGCATGTTATTATTATTGCTTCTGGCTGTGGACACTAGGGCATCTGAGACCCTTTGCTTTTTTAATTTTTATTTTTTTTATTTTTTTTTATTTTATTTTTTTTAGTGGTTGCAATGAAACTCATCTGTTTGCAGGCATTATCCTGGTAGTCTATCTTGCTATCTTGTCTTTAATGTTGAGTAACTTCCAGAGCCAACAACCATTGGAACTGCCACCACTCAGACATCATCAAGAAGACGTATGTTTCATCCTTAATTGGGTGGTATAGATTGGGTTTTTTTTTTCAGTATTACTGTAAAGGGGTATGAGTGGATTTTCCAGAATGGTGCAATAAAAATAAAATTTGATTGATTAATTCAATAACTATGGCTAGGAAGCATCTTCTGCTACAGTGGAGAGGAAATGCACAGTGCCCTACACACAGGGGCTCCATAACTCATGTTTGCTTGAGAGAGACTCTCCTGAACTAGATGCTGGCTTCTTGAAAAGTAGTTCAGTCTTGAAAGTATGGGTCTAATTTTTCTCATGAGCTTCATCTCGTGAATTATAACTTTGGGCCATCAGGGTATTAGAGATAGTAAATCATATTTGTAAAGCTCTTTAGCAAGTCACCCTTCATTTTTGCCATGATGCTATTGGCAGAAGCACTTAGTCCCTTCCTGGCAGAATTCCAGGGAGTCCTGACCTCAAGGAGAGGCCCGCACAAGGGGTCATTGGTTTATTCTACATGGCAGGGGATTTCAATCATGCATCACAAAACTCATGACATTCAATGTATAACTTTTATGCACGTGATTTTCTGTAGAAATGATGACTCTAGTCCCCAGAAGTTTAAGAATCATAGCAGTGGAGTATACATGCATGGGCAGGTGGCACTGGAAGGTATACAATGTTTTTAAATGTGTATTTGTGAGCTTAAAATGACCATTGGACTGGAAATACCATCTCCCCCACCCTCCAGAGATATTACCTTAACTTTGACTGGATTTATGTAAAGTATTAAGTTTGATTTAAAGGGAGGACTGCATGAACAAATCAGAGGTGGTGTGGACTCCTACTTATCTTTCAGGGCTCACTTCAATTGTAATTTCTTCAAATGTAATTTTACTATAACACTTTGCACATATGTAATATGCATATATTTCTTTTAAATGTCCGCTTTCTGAGTAGTATTGGAGCTCCTGAGGGAAAAGGAGAAGAAACTTCATCTTTTTCAAGATTACACTCCTGAACCACAGTGTCAGGTAGACTATAAATATGTATGGGTTGAATAAGCAGAAAGGCTCCTCGTGTGCCAGGAACTACATCAGCAGGGAATCTAGGATGTCAGTGTGGAGCTCTGTGTTAACCACACAGTGTTACACTGTGAGTGACAGCTACGCTGCTAAAGTCAAACTAGGAGGTTTACTATTTATAAATGGTGGGGAAGAAAGAAATGGGCTGGTTTCAAGAGTGACTAGATACTCAACCAGCATCAAGACCTTCTCATCTTGTCTTTTTTCTGCTTCCCTTTCTCCACTCGCTCCCTGTGTCCCAGTCTCACAGAGACTTTTGTCCTTGCCATGGTGAACACAGCTAGCTCCCTGCTCAATATCTCCCATTCATTACCTCCTCTAACTGGGCAGTAGCCTGTTTCAGATGAGCTCACTAAACCTGTTTTCTGAGGAAACAATATCAGAGGAGTCAACTCATCTGCATAATATCGCACAGCTAGAAAGCAGTGGAGGCCCTAGCCAGTTGGCTCAGTGGTAGGGAGTCAGCCCAGTGTATAGACATCCCTGGTTCAATTCCCACATAGAAGAAGTGACCATCTGCTTCTCTACCCATCCCCCTTTCCTTTCTCTCTGTCTTCTCCTCCTGCAATCACGGCTTGATTGAAGCAAGTTGGCCCGGGTGCTGAGGATGGCTCCATGGCCTCTGCCTCAGGCACTAAAATAGCTTGGTTGCTGAACAATGAAGCAACAGCCCCAGATGGGCAGAGCATCACCCTGTATGGGGCTTGCCAGGTGATCCCAATTGGGGCTCATACAGGAGTCTGTCCTCTGACTCTCCTCCTCTCACTTAAGAAAAAATAAAAAATAAAATAAAATAAAATAAGAAATAACACAGTGGAGTAAGGGATAAAACCTTTCAAAATGTGTTTTGGACATTGAAAAGACTGAGCCTCAGTATTACACCCTTATTTGAATATTGTGGCTTCATTGCCTTAGTGACAGTAAGCAAGAAAGCACACTTTTATGACTGTTAGTCTTCCTAGCTGATTAACAAAGGGCAGACTATAGCTCCTCAGAGTTGGTGGAAATATATATGTAAATATATATATTCATACATACCAATATATAATTTTACTTAATACATATTAACATATATTAATATATTAAATATATATATATTGTGTGCATGTGTAGATATATAGATATAGATGACATAAAGAGAAATGGTGTATTTAGAAGTTCCTAACACAAAGTAGACTGCCTGAAAATATAGACAAAATGAAATATATGATCCATCTAGCAAGTTTACAAAACATCATTATGAAATGAACTTCATAGAAAACCCTTCCCACTAGTTTCATTTTTATCTGACAACATTCATTTTTTTTCTAACATCCACGCCCACATTTTTTGTATGTTACTGTATTTCATTTGGCATGTCATTTCAGATTTTAACATGCATCCTTAGAAAGATCTTTCTATCCTTTCTTTTATCCAAAAATATTTATTAAACACCTACTATAGTAGGTTTCAGAACCTGGAGCACAACAGTAACTAAGATAGTTCAAGTCCCCTGTCCACGTGGAGATTACATTCTAAGAAGAAACATATGACAAACTAGAAAATAAAGAAGTGTTTAATAAAATTTCAGGTTGAAAAGGTATGAGCTGTGAAGAAAACTAAAAGCAGCAAGGGCATAAAGAATGAGGAGAAGGTAAAATGTTAGGTAGTAAGGCCATCAGAATAATCTTCTCTGAGAAACTTCTATATAAATAAAAACTTGAGGAAATGAGACCAGATGATATATTAAAAAGATATTTATGGTAGAGGACACAGCATATTATTAGGGTAGGATCTGGATTCTTTCTCTAAGCTCTGTAAGAATAGTAGCATAAGGGAGGGGAAGGTGATAGGAGATGAAGTTAAAAAGGCGGCCAGAGTACAGATCACGTGAGGCCTTGCAGGCCACGGAAAAGTGCATGTGCACCCTCCTCAGTGCACAGAAAAGGCAGGGGGAGTGTCCAAGCAACAAAGGGACTTGTATGAACTTCCAGGTGATGGACATGCTGCAAAAGGACAACACTGGAAACAAAGACACCATGTTGGTTCTATTGCAATTAAAAGATGATGATGGGGCCCTGGCCGGTTGGCTCAGTGGTAGAGCGTCGACCTGACGTGTGGGGGACCCGTGTTTGATTCCCGGCCAGGGCACATAGGAGAAGCGCCCATTTGCTTCTCCACCACCCCCCCTTCCTCTCTGTCTCTCTCTTCCCCTCCCGCAGCCAAGGCTCCATTGGAGCAAAGATGGCCCAGGCGCTGGGGATGGCTCCTTGGCCTCTGCCCCAGGCACTAGAGTGGCTCTGGTCGCAGCAGAGCGACGCCCTGGAGGGGCACAGCATCGCCCCCTGGTGGGCAGAGCGTCGCCCCTGGTGGGCATGCTGGGTGGATCCTGGTCGGGCACATGCGGGAGTCTATCTGACTGTCTCTCCCCGTTTCCAGCTTCAGAAAAATACAAAAAAAAATAAAATAAAAAAAAATGATGATGGTTCAAACAATGAGTCCTGAAATTAGAGAGAATTGATCAGATTTGAAAAATACTTTGCAGATATTAGCTGACATGGTTTTGTGGTAGAAAGGAAGAGAATGTAAAGGTTATTATAGTTTTAAGGGAAAAAAGATAAGTATTTAAAATTCTGCTTTCTCTGACGATTAGTGGCATTAAACATCTTTTCATATGTCTATAGACCATCTGATATCCTTTTTAGAGAAGTGTCTATTCAGATCTTTTGTCCATTTCTTAATTGGATTGTTTGTGTTTATGGTATTGAGTTTTATAAGTTCTTTAAAAATTTTGGATATTAAGCCCTTATCAGGAGTATTGGAGAATATGTTCTCCCATTCAGTGGATTGTCCTTTCATTTTGTTAATGGTTTCCTTTGCTGTGCAAAAACTTTTTAGTTTGATGTAGTCTCAGTTGTTTATTTTTTTCTTTTGTTTCCATTGCTCAAGGTGAGATATCAGGGAAAAATATGTTCCTATGAGAAATATCTGATAGTACATTATCTAATAAAGTCAATTAAAGAAACCATTATAAAAGATGTACAAATTCTTTAAGAATTAAGAATATAAGTATGCCTATTCCCTCTTGTGAAAACTTATTTTTCAAGTAAAATAGATAAATGAATTTGTCAAATAAAATAAAATAAAATTTTGTTTTCTAATAATAGCCAACATTTATTCAGCACTACATTTCACTCACTTGGGAGAAGTGCTTTATGCTTATTACATCATTTAATAACTGTCCCTATTAAAAAAATGTTTTGATTTTACTTATTGTTATTGATTTCATTGTTGTTTTTCAACTCTGTCTTTCTGTTTATATAGCTCTTGCTCTCTCTGGCTTTGTCCCCCATTTTCTACCCTGGGCTCAACAGTTAAAATTAATGGCAGATTTAACTTTTAAAAACTTTAACCCCCAAGTTTCTCAGAAAAGGGCTTCCTTATGCACTCTCCTATTCATTTTTTTGTCCTTATAGCATTCAGATAATTACTCTGCTTGCCCGATTATGCTGGCCCAGAATCTAGGACAGCAGATCAACACCTCTAGTACTGATGGTCTTGTTTTTCAGCATTGTGAACTTTTATTATTATTATTATTATTATTATTATTATTTTGCATATTCATTATGTATGAAGTAATAGGCACACTGATTTGCATTGCATAAAAAAATTTAAAAACAAAAAATTTTTAACCAGGTCTCAAGTGGATACTATGAAAATAATAGACGTTTCATTAAGTCCAGCTCTCAGAGAATCAGATGAACTCACTAACTGATTTTCTATATCTGCATGTTCACATAGTAAAGTGATGTCTTTGTCATGGTTATTGATATAGGTGAGGGTAAGTATCAGAACCTACATTTTCTTTGAGCATGACATGGTTTCATGGCTAGTCTCCAGTATGACAGTCACCGAACATCTAGTGTAACATAAATGGCCATGTTCAAAATCAATGAGATCTTCAGAATCAATCTATGCATAATACAGTTCCCACTCCTTAAAGTCAAAGCTTTTCTATTTCATATTTTGGAAATTTTCATATGCATAATAAAAGAAATAAAAACCCCTCCCCTGGGTTTTAGGCAATGCTGCATAATAAATATGAATAATAGAAGCTGAAGGAATAATTAAGGATCACTTGAGAGTGCTTGGGATTGCTCCTGTCTTTCCTTCTACAGCGTGCTTGTTTCTAAGAATGGCACTGAATAGATGACCTAGCGTTGGAAATTAGAGCTGAAATGTTGGCAGCCACCTCCATCAGGCTGCTGGATCCCATGATGCTCTGACATGTCATCCCACGCCCAGAAGAGGGTGTACAACTTGGGAGCCAGTAGTTCTGAAGTCAGCAAGAATGGGAACTATATGTGTAATGCTTTATTGCTATGTTTATTTTAAAAAGGCATTATTTGCTAAGTTGAGCTTGATTTTGTTCCTGACTCAATAACTTATATAAATTATTTCCCCATCGCCCTGGCCGGTTGGCTCAGCGGTAGAGCGTCAGCCTAGCGTGCGGAGGACCCGGGTTCGATTCCCAGCCAGGGCACATAGGAGAAGTGCCCATTTGCTTCTCCACCCCTGCGCCGAGTCTTCCTCTCTGTCTCTCTCTTCCCCTCCCGCAGCCAAGGCTCCATTGGAACAAAGATGGCCGGGGCGCTGGGGATGGCTCTGTGGCCTCTGCCCCAGGCGCTAGAGTGGCTCTGGTCGCAACATGGCGACTCCTGGGATGGTCGCAACATGGCGACGCCCAGGATGGGCAGAGCATCGCCCCCTGGTGGCAGAGCGACGCCCCTGGTGGGCGTGCCGGGTGGATCCTGGTCGGGCGCATGCGGGAGTCTGTCTGACTGTCTCTCCCTGTTTCCAGCTTCAGAAAAATGCAAAAAATATATATATATATTTCCCCATCTGAGACCCCAGTGTTCTATTTCTTTCAGGATGTAATATTCTGGCAATCTAGATGTTCTTGAAAGCATAATTTTAGAGGTAGCACAGTGAAAGATCATTTGATAAACATTTGGGCCCAAATATCTTTTATTACAAAGTTCCAATTTAAAAAAGGAAAAGGGGGGGGGAATTAAAACAGCAAATAAAACCCTCATAAATTCTGCAATGCAAAGACATATGCATTCACAGCTGGGCAGGGTAAAAATCTCCTCCCTAAACTTCTAATCTTCCCAATCTAATAGATTATAATTAAGTTTAGAAAGTTACAGAAGAAATAGAAAATCAGAACAGACCAATAACTGAAGAAAAATCATAGGAAGCTCTTTAAAAATTACCTGCCCCAAAGACATTAGATCCTGAGAGATTTTATGTTGATTTAATTTAAGCAATCAAGAAATACATAAATCCATTCCTTATAATGCATTCTGGATAATGAAAGATGAAGAAAATATTTCATTCATTCCACAAGACAGATTTGACTGATCCCCAAAAGTGATAATGTAGTATGAAAAAACAAACAAAAAACAAACAAAAAAAACAATCTAAACTATGAACATAGATTCAAATCTGTAAATTAACTACTTCAAAATAGAGTTTAACAATCTAATATTGCTGATTTAATAATCCAATAGAAATATACCCAGTTTCAATATAAGAAAATTGAATAATGCAATGAAAGTTTATCAGTAAGTTAATAATAAAAAGCAAAAGGGGATGATTATTTCAACATTCCCTAAATGCATTTGATGAAATGCAATAACATTTTCAATTTTCAAGTTGGAATAAAATAATTCTTTTTAATATGATGAATATTTCTATTTTAAACCCTTAACCAAATGATTCCTTATTAGGGGTTACAGACACAGATCTCTTCATTAGGAATAAAATGAGTTTGTTCAATCTTTCCACTATAGTTTAATATTATTTAAATAGGTCTACCTGGTGCAATAAGGCTAACAAAGAAAATTAATACATATTGAAAAGAAAGAAAGAAATCTCATAGATCCATAAGCCTTGTTTGAAATTCTGAAATTCAAAATATTCTGTAAACTAAGCTTTTTGCATCACTCATTTGATGCAAATACTGATTTGAGCTGCTGTAAAGCCAGTTAATACAAATGTTTATAATGCTGCAGAAATATTTATATGATTATGGGTTCTTTCCCCAACCCTGCTGGGGGTATTACATAAGATATGGAATATGTACCATATTACCATTCAAATTTTAAATTAAAAGATATATCTAGCCCTAAGAAATTTAGATAAAATAAACTTTATTATGTTCAGATGTCATGATTATACACAAAAGTCATTTTATAAACCAGATAATATTTGTTAGAATTAATTAAAAAATGCTTACTATAAGTGGCTGTAATCAATAAAGCTAATGTTAAGGTTACATATTTATGTATTTGTTTATCCCCTACTCTGCTAAAATGCTTGGGGATATGGGTTACATTTTGTTCATTTCTCTATCACTTACACCCAGAATAATTTCTCAGCATAGAAAGAGTAAATAAACATTTAATTAAAAAAAAGAAATGATGGTATAAATAAGAAAATTGTTATTATAGTATTAACTTTTCTAATTTTTAATTTTAATGCATAGATTTCACACAATTCCCATCACTACTCCAACAGGAATTTAAATTTTGTTTTGCTTTCTTTTAATTTTAAAACTTAAAAAAGAGGTTGATAAAAATTATATTTGAAAAAGCAAAATAGGCAGAAATAACAACAAACATTTTTAAAAGTCACGCAACTAAAAGAGAAACCAGGTTTGTGATACAATCTTCCACTTACTCTCTGAGTGATTTTTTGACAAGTTATTTACCTTTTATAAGTACCAATATCCTCATGTGTAAAATATTAATAATAACAATAGTATGTTATATATGTTGAGTTTCTTGCCCTTATATCCTGTTATAGATTTTAGGTCTCCTTTGGAAGTGCTAACATTTCTCCCCAATACCAAGACATTTTTATATGGCAACTTTATATTTCAATAGATAGTTAAGTTAGCCAGAAGCAGAACTAAGTGAAAAATTGAGTAAGCAAGTTGTTTTAAAATAATATTTGCCATGAATATCACAAAAAATAAAAGCAACTGAAATGATATCTTATATATGAGAAATCTTGGGTACAGAGAGGCTAAGTACACCAATTCTCATGGTTTCCATATGGCAAGGACAGAATTCATCTAGAGCTCATTTTCTTGTTTGGTGGTCTGCATAGACTTTTTTTTTTTATCAGCTGTTAACATGAATGGCTTAGGCAAAATGGTGCTGCCAAAACATTATATATAAAAGCCTTAGAGCCCTGGCTAGATAGCTCAGTTGGTTAGAGCATCATCCCAAAGCACAGAATTTGCCAGTTCAATCCCCAGTCAGGGCACATATGGAAACAGATTGATGGTCCTCTCTCTCTCCTCTTTATTAAATAAATAAACAAATAAAGCCTTACTTATAGAAATTTGTTGATACTTTTTCAACTACCAATGCAGGAGCACAGAGATTGAGGTTGTATATTTGAAAAACTAGCCATGAACAATAACTTCAAAGGAACCAGAAACAAAGGAAGCAAGTCCTGGACTCAGAGAATAAAATTCGTACATATGACACATCATCATTCTTCTCTTTCTTTCTCTCTTTAATGCAAATTTTTCATAACTGAATGAAACTCGAGTTTACTTTTTTCTGTCCTAAATGCTAAGGAGGCTATCAAAAACTCAATATTGGCCTTATCTACTTACTGTGTTTCCCTAAATTAAGGTAAGTTCTGGAGGAGATAAAGAAGGCTCTATTTCTGCAACGAACCTGTATGGTTCAAGTAGTGTCAGCAGGGTACTCAGAATAAACACTTCTGAAAATCACAGAGCATCAATTTCTTTTCCACCCAGTGATAGGTTAATCCACAGACTTGGATCCCTCCTCACCTAGGGGTCCCTGGAACCCACATTGCACAGCTCTGCATGCAGATTTACTCTGCTTACTGTATAGCCTCTCTTTTCAGAAGGTCCTTCCTGGTCTCTTCCCAAGACTTCTTCACTAAAGATCCTCATGTTCACAGGTCCTTTTCCAGAGCAGCTGTAATTGTCTCAACCTCTTTCTTCTAACCACTTGTCAATTTAATTTAAGTAGAATTGCTGAGTGACTGTCATGGCCCAGCACTGTGCTAGGTCCCAGGAAGACAGTGACAATTAAAAAGAAAAACAAAGACCCAGCTCTCAAGGGCTTCTCAGGTTACGAGGAGAAAGACACAGAACTGGATCATTCAATCCTCAGGAACAAGATCAGTGATTTAAATATATACAAGCTATGAATGTTGAAGCTTCACAGAGAAGCCAATTTTACAGAGGAATTCGAAAAGTGAACAGGAGTATGTCAGATAGGCAAGTCAGGAAACAGCAAAGAGCATCTCAGGCAGGAGAATCAGCACGCCCAAAAGCATAACCTGTGCAGAAAGACGAAAGAAATCCACGAGAAAAAAAGTGAGGGGAACCTGGAGACAATCTCAGGAAGGGCCTGGCAAGTGCGGAGGAATTTGGACCCCAATGCAAAAGACATCGGAGCAGTTGTTATTTTACTCATAAGGATGATTACACAGATCTTCCTGCTTCACTGTCATTTCAAGACCAGCACTACCCATAATTGTGTCCCTCAAATAGGATGGCATTTCCTTTGCTACCGAAATTTGTCCGCTCCACCCCTGGTTTAGCTGGGTACAGTCTTTGGACTACTGTCTCTTTAATTGCCCAGCTTCCCTTGCAAGGCCACAATTGAAAGCAGAAATCTTTTCTCCATTTCTTCCTGCCTGCCCACTACTGCTGCCTAGTTCTGGTATGTCCTTACTATTAGGGTGTGGTCCATGGGCCACCTACATCTATGTCATCTAAGATCTAGTTAAAAAGGCAGAAGCTCAGTCCCTCATTAAGACCCACTAAATAAGACTCTGAATTTTAACAAGATCCCCAGGGAGTCAGGTACATATTAGGGTGTATTAATACACAAAGTAGGTTTCATTATGGAGCCTGTCTTCCCTGGTACAGAACTGCCATCTCTCAGGCACCAGGCATTAACAGGGTAGCGGTGTGGAGGGAAGCTGACACCCTTGAGGAGAGCACCCTAGGTCAGTAATGTCTGAAACTGGTGGGCTAGAAACATCTCATGCTATTGCACCTTATAGCAATCTTGCCAGGTGAGCAGAAGGGCTCTCATCTCAGAGAGAACATGAAGCTCAAAGAGTCTAGAGCCACATAGCCAAGACTGTTAACCTCCCTGCGTGCCCTCCTCCCAGAGCACCACGTGAACCCCAGGAAGTGAATCCACCATCTCTCCCAATCCACAAAACAAGGCCCCAACCCACAAGAAAAAGTTACTTGCCAATCCTTCAATAATCAACTCTCTGTTCCTGCCACCATTGAGCAGCCACCACTCCATCTGGGCCAGGCTCCTGTTCAGCTCAAATGCAAATTCTGCCTTACAGGGTTAGAATTTCCCCAGGGTCTCTCTTCACTTTCTATCTTGTCCTTTTCTCCTGCACAAATACTGCACAAATATTGAACTTTTCATGTCCCACACCTGAGTTCCAAATCTCAGTCAGCATAGTCCTCTTCTTGCAGAGGTAGGAATCAAACAGCTGCAAAGCAGCCTGCCCTCAGAAAGAGGGGTGGAGAGAGCAGGTAGAGTCAACATAACTGCCTAACAAAGTGTATTTATGAACATCATTGGGCCAAATGTCTCCCTATAACTGCAGCCATTGCCTCCTAATGTTACATCACGGAGACACTGGGAAACAAATGGGCTTATACCTGCTTTTCTATTAGCTAATAATGGGGTCACCCACCTGCAGCCTCCCTAGCCAGGTATAGTGTACAACTCCAGCTTCCTTATAACTTCTAACATACTCTGGGACCAAAGAAAAAAAAGGAAATCAAACAATATTTACAAATATATACATTCCATTAGTAGTTTGTTTCTTATTACATCACACAACTGATCGCCACAGATGCCTTAAAATGTGCTGAAATAAATGACTAAGCCCTCAGAATCCTTAAGAGTCAGCCTTCAGTGGGAGAAATGCAACTGTTTTGATTTGTTTAATTTAAAAGTTTTTTCTTAGAACCTTGATTTTCTGAGTTTATTGGCTGTCCCCTCCCTTTGCTTTCCCTGTGCTTAGATACCTCCCCATCGGTCCCCTTCCTGCTGCCGCCTTGCCCAGTCCCTCCCCTCGCCTTCTCCTACTCGGAATATTGCACAAGCTTTCAGCTGCTCTCTCTTACTCTGCACTCTTTTCTCATCAACATGTCCTCTGCTCTTTATTTTATTTTTTTTTATTTTTTTCCCATTAACACTATGCACTGCTTGAAATCAGGGACCAGCCATGCCTCTTACTTTCCTGCTTCCAGAACCCAGCCTAAGACCTAGCACAACACCACAGAATGGAATTAGAACTACTATACAAAGGATAATTTAAAGAGTCTATGACAATGGTTACACTTTGAGCACCAAAAAAAAAAAAAAAGTGTTCTTGGGAACACAGCCCAGTGCCAGCACCTTCTTTTGATGAAGACAGATTTTTAGAGATCACAATGGGAGACATTCTCCCAGGCTCGTCTAGGATGTATAGACATGCGGAAACTAGCCAGTTCTTGGCAGATGGAATTCTATTAAAAATAACAGGAAGCTCAGGATACCTAACAAGAAGTCACACAAACTCTGCCACAGGAGTGTATAAAGGTTGGAGTGGTGTCCATACTGTCAACCACATGAAGCAAAAGAATCTATGGGCCAATGATATGTATTTAATTCAAATCTGCTTCAAGACCTGAAGACAGACTTGTTTTAGGTGGTAAATTTAATGAATTCTAATATTACAGAATTGCAATGATCTCTCCCCTTTCTCCTAAATACAGTTCTGACTGATGTCAGTTTACTTCTTTGTACTTTCCTAGAAAACAAAATAGTATGTGTTTCAACTTAGGTGTTATACCTTTATCAATAATAAGATTTCTTATGCTTTAATAAGAAGTTGCCAGGAACTGCGCTAAATGCATGCTATGGTCTGCATGTTTGTGTTCCCCAAAATTCATATGTTGAAATAATAACCCCAAAGGTGATGGCATTAGTATTTGAGGTTTTTGGGAGGTACGTTAACTCATGAAGGTGGAATCTTCATGAGAGCCATTAGTGTTTTATAAAGTAAGCACTACTTTATAGAAGGCTCCAGAGAGATCAATAGCCCAGTTACACCAGGCGAGGAACCAATGAAAAGTACCAGCTAAGAAACAGGAAGACAGCCCTCACCCAAGCATACTGACATTCCGATTATGGACTTCCTAGCTTCCAAAACTGTTAGAAATAAATATCTGGTTTTTATATGCTACCCAGTCTATGGTACTTTGTTTTAAAACCTGAACAGACCGAGATAGGGCAAGCAATAAAGAATTTCATTTAATGTCACAAAAATTTAAAAACAGATAAAGTAAACTCTCATGAGAAAATACCCCATGGTGACACAGATTGTAATTGATAATTAGTTCTCATCCTCTGCCCAACCCAATTTGCAGACAGACACAGAGGTTGGATCAAGTTTTTATTTTCTGCAGATAGATGTGAGCCTGGGCAGTATAATGTCAATCAACCCTGCCTGGGAATTAGAGAGTTAGCAGATGGGTTCCTGAATTTCCAATATACTCCTGGTCCAACAGGCTGAGACAAAAAATAAGGCCACATCTAAGTATAGGACATTCCAGGGAGCCACAGGCTGCAGTATAGCCCCATTAATATTTAAGCTGCAGTAGACTTCTGCCACCAGAGGGCATCAAATCACAGTCAGGAGCTGGATGGACTTAGAGGGCCCAGATGGAGTCCTCAAGCTGCCGGCCAGCAGATCATAAAGGCTCACCCTGTTATTTCAGCAGTGCAAGTCCCTGTTTTATGTAATTGAATTTTTATGCCCCACTCATCCAGTTATAGCGGAGCTCACTGTACTATTATTCCCCTGTTACAGATGAGGAAAGCCAGGTTCATAGAAGGAAGCTTGCTCAAGGCCTTAAAGTAGTAAGTGGCAGAACTGGAAAGTAAACCTGGATGAATCTAATTTCAAAGTCGATGTCATCACTACAACTCGGACTCCTGAAAATAATTAGCTCTGAGCATGTCCTTTGGGTCCAACACTGTGCTAAGCACTTTGAATACATCATGCCGCTTAATTCTTCCACCAACAGTGGAACTAGAGTAGCATTTCTCTGTTTTACAGGTGATGGAACAGAGGTTATTCATGGTTAAGTAATTTGTCCAAGAATTCACAGTTAGTAAATATCAGAGATAGGTCTCAAAGTTAGATCTTTATGACTGTAGAACTATTGAGACATAAGAGTGGATTAAATAAAAAAGTTAATTTGGGGGCAGAACAATAATAATGGTGAGAGAGAAAGGGAACTGGAGATAGGCTCCTCCCTTTTACCTTCGAGGGGCAGGAGGGGGGTACAGAAGGTGTCACGGAGCCGGGCACATAGGTGGGACCCAGGAGGCCAACATAATCAATTCTGGGCCATAAAATCAGAAAGGCCTAAATGGAAGATCAGAAAGAAAAACCAAATTCTTCTTAGCATTCATCTGTCTGCAACAAAGTAAAACAAATGCACAATCTAAAGTTTCTTCTGAGGAAGAGGTGGTGAGTAGAAAGAAATTGTTCCATCCTCTTATTTTAAATTGAAGATACATAAAATACCATTGACCTCCTCTGTAAGTTTTTACTAACTTTATTTAATATAAAAAGTCATTTAAAGCAGAGGTCCCCAACCTTTTTTGGGCCACGGACCAGTTTGATGTCAGAAAATATTTTCACGGACCGACCTTAGGGTGGGACGGATACATGTATCACGTGACTGAGACAAGCATCAAGAGTGAGTCTTAGACAGATGTAACAGAGGGAATCTGGTCATTTTTTAAAAATAAAACATCGTTCAGACTTAAATATAAATAAAACAGAAATAATGTAAGTTATTTATTCTTTCTCTGCGGACCGGTACCAAACGGCCCATGGACCGGTACCGGTCCACGGCCCTGGGGTTGGGGACCACTGATTTAAAGTGCTCCTGAGAGTAAATACAACTTCAGTCCCATAAACACTACATTTTCTTGTACTGACAAGTTCTTGAACCTTCAAATAAAAAGTGTAGAAAGGCCACCTTCCCAGGGACCTAGCCTGAGAGCTGGAGCCAGGCTGCTGCACTTGCACCTGTTTTGAACAATAAGCATGCCCTGATGTGCTTTGCATGCCTTCTGGTCTCCAACAGCCTGCAGGGAGCTGGACCAGCATCCTTGCTACACCCTGTCAGGCTGCATCCATCGGATTAGGTTAGGAGTTAAGATGTTACTCAATGTGACCAATGGGATCAGAAGCAGTAACCCAGCCTGTCAGCCAGTGCTTTCCTGACAATTCTGGGGTAAAGAGATTGCTTGCTGGAGCGCGGAGGAGGGAAGAGGGGAGGAGCTCCTCACATGAGAGTATGGGGGGAAAGGGCTACTTGGTTCCTTAATTACAAAGGTGCTGCTAGGTGGAGAGGGAGTGGCCAATCGGTCTTACTTTTCTAGTCATATTTTAGGGTTCAGAATGCAAGCTACGATACCAAAAGCCTTTTCTGATAGCACAAGAGTTGCAGAAATTCGCAGACAGCCTCCTGGAAGCAGGTCCAGAGAGAAAGACTTGTGAGGCCTTCTGTTTCATAAGGGTGAGAGAGGGTCACCTCAGCCTACCCTGTGCTCAGATAGAGCCAGGAAATGCAACTGACAGCTGAGGACAGCTGGCGCCAGTTCAGAGGTGATTGAATCATGGGGCTTGCCTGTTGGCACTGGAGCCATGGGGCCCACTGCTTAGGGCAGATGACTACCCTGAAGGTGGCAGACAGATGCAACTCAGCTCCTGTCTGAACCCAGTAGATGCTGACCTTGAATGTGTCTGCTCGGACTGACTTATAACACACCCAATCTGAATGATGATTCTGAGGCAGAAAATGCAAATGGGGGAGGGCTCTTCCAAGAGGTATCTCATAGTGTGTATATATATATATATATATATATATATATATATATATATATATATATATATTCAGAACTTTGATACACTCCACATTTGCAACAGGTCATTGCCAGGAAATTCCTGACCATGGGATGATTCTCCCAGAGCTATCTGCCCCCTTTCTCTAACTTGAAGTCGGCTTGACACACACTAGCCACACATACAGGGCTATAAAGGCAAACTAGGCCCTGGCTGGATGGCTCAGTGGTAGAGCGTCAGCCTGGCGTGCAGGAATCCTGGGTTCAATTCCCAGCCATGGCACATAGGAGAAGCGTCCATCTGCTTCTCCACCTCTCCCCCTATCCTTCCTCTCTGTTTCTCTCTTCCCCTCCCGCAGCCAAGGCTCCATTGGAGCAAAGTTGGCCCAGGCGCTGAGGATGGCTCTATGGCCTCTGCCTCAGGTGCTAGAATGGCTCTGGTTGCAACAGAGCAACGCCCCAGATGGGCAGAGCATCACTCCCTGGTGGGCATGCCGGGTTGATCCCGGTCAGGTGCGTGCGGGAGTCTGTCTGACTGCCTCCCCATTTCCAACTTCAGAAAAAAAAAAAAAATTAAATAAAGGCAAACTAAAGGCTTGATTTTGATTGAGTGAATCATTCTTGGTTTTCCTTATTTGCTCAAGGCCAGATTCAAACCAGTTCCTTTGAAATTGCACAGTCAATATACTGTGGCCACTGACAAAATGGGTTCTGGAGCCGTATTACCAAAGTTCAAATATTAGCTCCATGGCTTTCTAGTTGTATGACCTTAAGAAAGTTACTTGAACTCTTTGTGCCTCAGTTTTCTCATCTGAAAGATGGGGACAATATTAGGAGCATTCCATTTAAATGAGTGAATATGTTTAAATATTAAACGGTGCCTAGTACTTAAATGGTAAGTGCCCCAGAAATAATAGACATTTCATTTCAAACCCTTGGCTCTCTTTCTTCTCTTTCCCTTCTAAAAGGAAGTCTTGCCCTCAGACATAGAGTTTATATTTGGTTTGTGTTGTTTAACACCTGACTATCTCTATAGGACTCTGCCTTGGAGTTTCATGGTTTGGCTACCCAAATAAAATTTTTCTCTCCTGCCAGCCTTTGGGAACCTGATTTCTGGTATTAGCCTTCCAGGTCAGCTGGCTTCTTGGCTCCAGACATAGGTTCCACCATCCTATGGTGGCAAACTCTTAGCCAAGCCTATTAATTTGCAGGCTACTTGACATGATTCATATCCTGGGTCCTTCCTCTCATAAGCTGGCTCTTTTGATTCAGAAGATCAACCTAGAGACATTTCTGCTCACCTAAATTTATTCTTTAGGCACATAGTAGGTACTCAAAAAATGTTTTTGTCTGTTTATTTGTTTAAATGAGAGGAGGGGGGATAGTGAGACAGACTCCCACATACGCCTAAACCAAAATCCACCTAGCAACCCCCATCTGGGGCTGATGCTTGAATCAACCTAGTTATCCTCAGTGCCTGAAGTTAACTCTTGGACCAACTGAGCTTTCCTCAGCTCCTGGGGCTGACACTCGAACCAATTGAGCCACTGGCTATGGGAGGGAAAGAGGGAGAGAAGAGGGAGAGGGTAAAGGAGAGAAGCAGATGGTCACTTCTCTTGTATGCCGTGACTGGGAATCGAACCTGGGACATCTATATGCAGGCCAATGCTCTATCCACTGAACCAACCATCCATGGACTCAATAAATGTTATTGACCAACTCTCTGGTTTATTTTTTAGCCTTAGTCAACTGGTTTTTAGTGACATGAAGAGTTTTTAGTCTCCATTTTATAAGGGCAGTAACAGGTCATTCTGGGATAGTTTCCCAAAAGAGGGACTCATCTCCTAAACATCCTGGGCAATTCATTGAGTTGACACTTTTTTGAGTTTACCATGTATCTCAGTGGGCTTGGACTATCTACAGCCTGTCACAGTGCAAGCCTCAATTTTTTGTTAAAACTGGGCAAATAAGAACTATTAATTGTGAGAAATCTTGATGAAATGCTGTAGAAGAGGTCCTGGGAAATACATTCAACAATATCAAATATTCTATCTGCATGTGGGAGTCACATATGGAAACTATGACCCTGAACAGTGGTTCTGTATAGGTGGAAGAACACCTGGAAGTCACAAAACACTCTGATCATTACAATGCCCCAATACAAGACACAGGTAATCCCAGTGTCTGAACTACATATGACTTTTATAAGCATAAAATGTGACTACAATGCTCTGTATAAATGCAAAAAGAAAAAAGAAAAAAACAACAACAAAAAAAACCAGCGCAAAACAATTCAAATCTGTAAAAAATACACCATGACCTAAACATAATCACCTAATTCTGAGTCTTTCCATTAACATTATTTGTGAATTTTTTTAACTTGGTCTTTGGCAGGTGCACATAGAAGGCTGAATAGAAATAGGTCTCAAAAGTTCAAGAGAAAACAGGAGTAAAGTTTCAAAATGAGAAAATTTTATCCACTAACTTTTTTTTTTCTGTGAAAGGAAAGGTCTGGTATTATTTCATTTCTACAGAAGAATACTTTAGAACAAGTGAAGAAACAGCAGTATTTGCTGTCTTAGATGACTCCAAGTCATCAGAAGGGTGGGTAGAGGGAGGCAAGGGAAATGAGGACAACTTTTCTTCTGGGAATTCATTAAGATCCTGAGTCTTTCTCTCTCTAGGGTTTCCTGCTCACGTCTCTCCTATCTGGATCCACTCTCCAATCCTTTAGGATAGAGAAATCAAAGGTCTTATGGAAGTTGCCTCTCACTGACTGCTTTTAGACTCTGGATCTTGGAGTTGTAGGAAAGGACAGCTCATTGTTTCTTCTATGTTCCCCTAAAGAAGCCCAGTCTCTTCTGGAAGCTCACTCTATGGAACAGCATGGGATTCTCTACACCTCACTCCTGGGCCTTTCTCTTCTCAAACATCCTCTTTTGGTTCCTTCACACGTGCCCCCCCTTTCTTTAGGTTGTTCCTTGTAACACAGAATTGTAACTACCCTTTTACTTTTTATGGTTCACATTTGTGTTTTCCTATTCAAATGGCAGGCTTTCTGTTGGACTGGCCCAACCAGGTTTCAGTGATATTCTCACATATGAACCAAAGAAATTCTGCCTCTCTGGTATCCCTAAAGAACATTGCAATGCATGGGGAGTCACCAATCAATACTCTGATCAGACCAGAAACCCCAAATCCCAAAGAATGAAAGTTCTGCAAGTGCCCAACATTCATATAGCCCCGTTCTGGGAAAGAGGCAAATGACTGTTTCTCCACTTTGTCATGTGTAAGCCATGTATACTTGTTATTCTGGCCACAACTCATTGGAACATGTATTTGTACAACAGCTATTACAGCTGTGTTCTAGACATAAGGGAGTTTGAAGAACTAGAGACTGTTTCACGTAGAGACTCTTCCCGCTAGAATGTCCTATAACAGACAGTGACAAAGCAATGTGATGCTCCACATTGGGAACGTGGCTGTGTGGTATAAATCAGCATGACACAGAAGCCACAAGACAGAAACAGAGGCAGCTATAGCAGTGAGGGTGGAGGGCGACACTCATCTCTCTCAAAGTGACAAGTATGAAGGACTGGTTACAGTCAGAGGGGCTTCTCAGCAGTTGAAAAGGAATAGCAAGATGAAACAGTCTGGGCTATACCTTTTGGTCACTATTATATCCTGAATATTGTTCCTGGTTTTTTTTTATGAAGCCTGACTATATTATTGCTTGAATGGTTTCTTATGTTTTCTCACTTTTCCAGATGCTTTTAAAAATCATTCCTCCTCACCTGATGTAACTTAAATACCTTTCTTCTTAGTAACCTGAAGCATCACCATCACTGGGGCACACCACAGTCTCCTTAGGAATTCTTGCTATTAGAGCTGTGGTTTATGTCAAGGACTGAAATATGAAAAAGCTGAGAACACCTAATAATCCTCATGAGTTCCTGTTAAAACGTGATATTGTATTTTCACATGTGTCCTGCTAAATATGGTCACTCAAAGCTAAAAAGATAACAGACTGTGAAATATTAACACACACACACAAATGCAAATGCAGGGATAGCTACTGACAGCCAATATGTAGACCCACTTAGAAGCCCTGAATTAGTATAATAATTATTTTACCCTGAAGACACCTGAGATTCCACAAAGGCAAAAATAAGCATTCATAGAGCTTCCCTTATCTGACAGAATAAAGAAATAAATAGAATAAAGTAGAAATGTCTAAAAATGAGGAGTGCCATCAAGACCCTCTTTGGGGTGGGTCCACTCCCAGAGAAGACAAGAGCAAACCTACCATAAATCCTCTCTCCTGGGAAGTTTTATGGCCCTGAAGAAGATGAAAAAAACCACTCATACCTATATAGAGAAACATTATCACAGTTTCTTATCTCCTGTTTGTTCTCCATAAAAACCCATTTGTCTTTCCTAAAGAGACCTATTTGCTCTTCCCATAGGAGCCTTCTGTGCCCTCTCCCATTCCCCTACTAAGTTAGGTATAGATGCACCCAAAGTGAACAACTCCTTTGAATTACTCATCACTGAGCATGCCCATGTGTATGCTTATTGCATGTGTAAATAAACATTTTTTTCCGGGTTAATCTGTTTTTGTTTTTCAGTTTAATTTGCAAGTCCCAGGCACTAAACCTAAAAGGATATGGGAAAGATATTTCTCCTGTACACCAATTTACCTAACTTGAATATAGCACTTTTTATAGTCCATTCTAATCAATTTTAGTCAACTGAAACAGAGAATATCTGATTGGTATAAACTTTAAGTGCCAGACCTCCCCTTTGCGTTGCAGACAAAGGCTTAGCCCTTTCCCTTACACTTCCCCAAAGATCAAAAACAATGCTTCATGACAAAGAACACCAATTCATTCAAACCAAAGAGATCTTCACGTTTAATAACAGTCACCTCTACCAACTGTGATGAACTCTACTGACAGAAGCCCATTGAGCATGCTAGTTTTCAATCCACAGGATTTTGCCCAAGACGAAAGCAAAATAAATAAACAATGCCACAGTTATTGCTCTCTTTTCTTCTTGCCCACCAGTATGTTTCTGAAAACCACAAACTCTTGAGTAGAATAAGCAAAAGAAACCTTTTTACCTTAATTAGACATCTCCATAATGTCCAAGAAGACCATGGAGACTCCAGCTATCTCGTGAGCATCCACACTGTTTATCCTGGGAATGAGAAAACAAAGAAGACACGTGAACTCAGAGACTGTCTACTCTTCCATCTGACAATTCATAGTTACAGAAGGAAATAAAGAGAAAGGGAAATGCACAAGAGCTCTTCATGGAAATGGCACATCTTACAGAGATCGTTTGCCTAAAAACTAGACGGTTTTTCTTTGGATCTTTCGTCTAAAGATTTCTGGGAAGATAGTCTGGCTCTTTCAGAAATAGAATTGTAGTCAGTACATTCCTGGTGGGCAAGACTAGATCT
Source organism: Saccopteryx bilineata (assembly GCF_036850765.1). Taxonomy (NCBI): domain Eukaryota; kingdom Metazoa; phylum Chordata; class Mammalia; order Chiroptera; family Emballonuridae; genus Saccopteryx; species Saccopteryx bilineata. Next base: position 340,612,471 of record NC_089490.1, on the reverse strand, counting down.
TGGAAGAGAGAGAAAAGAGTGTTTTGTGTCCAAACTGCCTTGGTCAAATGACTGAACGGCTCAGAATTTCATTTTCCTGTCTGTAAATGGGGCACTACCAGTTAGGCTCGTGATAAGGATTAAGCAGGGGACATGCAGAGCTCTCCCTGGTGGCTCACACAACGCTGGCACTGCACATGTGTTAGGGCTGTTCCCTCCATGTTCCCTCCCCCACAGCCCTTTGCTCTCAGCCCCTCATCACTGTGTTAGCTCCATGGCATTTAACTGAAAAAAACATAATCTACAACATCAATGACTTCAGAATAGCTGCTTTAAAAGTGGGAGAAAAAATGAAAAAAGAGATGACAGTCAACTTCACATTTAATAATAAGAACAGCTAAATATATTGAAGGTTTCCTATGTGTTAGTCCCTGTATTAATAATTTCATATCAATCATCTCTCTAGCCCTGGCAACAACCACACAGAAAAGGTGACATTAGAAATCTGAGGCACGGAGAAGTTAAACCCCTTTTCCTCAGACGGCAGGGCTCCGCGGTGGTGAAGTTAGACTGGAGTCCATGCAGCCTCGCCTCAGTCCTGCCCTCCTCACCACCTCATCGCCTGGGACTGTCAGGTGCTCCAAATAACATCACACACTCGATTTTCCTCTTCCCCTCCCCCCTCTCCTTCTCTCCTTTTCCTTTTCGTCAACCTTTATTTTTATTGGATTTCACTGTTTTGCTTATTTTGTTCTTTTGTTTTACTTTGACAGACTTGAATGGAATGTTAACCACTGTAGGATAACTCGGTTCTTCTCCTGGGCTCAGCCTTTATTCTTTACTGGCAGTGACATTTCAGATGAGTCACTTAGCTTCTCTGAATCTTGTTATTTTTTTTTTCCTCTCTGTAAAATGAATGCATTAGACAAGATGATACTGAAAGGCCCTTACTTGTTTCCTGGTGCTATGATTGGCTACTTTGGAAGTGTTTAATCATGCTGGTGTGTATGAAGGTTTTCAGAGATGTGTAACAGTTGTGAAATCTACAATATTCATACATTTCTGGGTGGAGAATTTAATACAGGGTGAGCAAAAGTAGGTTTATAGTTGTGAGTGCGTGAAACGCAGACTTTATTCTTATATTATTTATCAATTAATGTCTTATTTTCCATACAAATAACTATAAACCTACTTTTGTCTCATTGTGTATTTATATTTGCTGTTTAAAGAGCTTGCAAATGCAGATACTGACATTCAAAGAGAATAGGTAACTTACACAAAGTCACGTGAAGGTGGTAAGGCTAAAATTTGAAACCACGTTTATCTGTCTCAAGCCCATCTTCTTTGCAATCTATCAAAGACTATCAGAAAGTACTGCACAAAAAACTGGTTGACCTGCATTAGCCTCATTTCTTATATTTGACTCATAATTTAGGGTAATAATAATAGCTGGTATGCTCTGCAAACCTATGGTGCCAGTAGTGATGTCTCAACTGTCACCTCCCTTAGTCTTGTCATCACACCAAATGCCAGGCACCATAGTCACCCTCTTTTAAAAAACGAGAAAATTGAGGCACTAGGACTAATAATACTTGCCCAGGACACAGAGCTAATAAATAGGGAACTGAGGATTTGAACCAAGAGCAACTAAAATATTGACTGAGGTTAAGATTTACTATGTTCTTTGACATGTGCCAGTTTTGATACATTTTCAAGCTAATACATTGCCGTGATAAATGCTGAACGAGAAAGTTGGGAAAGGTTAGGTTTAGGGTGACCACAAAGACAATCTCTGTCGTTTAGCAATTTATACACTCCAACAGAGGAGAAGGGTTTTTTTTCTTGAAGAAAGATTTGCCAGAGACTGTAGAGAAACTGCCTCCTAAACTGTTTCCCTATTTAAAATTGCCAGCTATTGTCATTCTGTCTGACAACTAGAAAAGAAATGACAAAGTGAATTTCAGGGGAAAATGTTTGTCAGTGAGGTGTACGGCATGTCCTTCACACTCAGGGAGTCAGGCCGACTTGCTGACACGTTGTCTACCTCAGGGCGGGGGAAGCTGAGCTCCAAGGAGAAAGCCGGTAAAGCGAACAGTTGATGAGGGAGAGCAGTCCGATTTATTCAGCCGGGTCCAGATTTACTGAGAAAAATGCCTTCCAGATGCATTCCAAGTGTGGCGATGTGATTAGGGCAGAGAAGGCAGTCAAGTCTACTTGGCTTCTGCAGAAGATTTGTTTGTGTATTCTAATTGCCTCATCGTTTAGTTTTATTTCATCTGGAACCTGGCTGCCAAATGAGTGTATTGATTACCTGTCACGGTTGCATATTTCTCAATTACAAGCTATCAAGGTTTGTAAAATCTCAACCATGTCAAGACCCATGGGTGGATTTTAGTATGACTGGGAATAGTCACGTTAGTCACCTTCTTCTGAGCACCAACTACAGAGCTGGTACCTAACAACTACGTACAGGGGCTTATTGAAATGTCACAACCTCTTCAAAGTAGATAACATTGTCTTTCTATGTGTCTAGCAAGAAAACAAAGGCTAAGGAAGATTAATAGCCCTATGCAAGGCCACATAATTAGGAAGAGGTAGAGTAGGGACTTGAACTCATGTATTTAACTTCAAATTCCACAGGGTTTTCTGACACATATAGGCAGTAATTGCACTGGTTAACAAAATAAAAGCAGACTTATAGACACAACGAACAGACTGATGGTTGCCAGAGGGAAGAGGGGCTGGGATGCAAGGTCAGAGGGGTGAAGGGATTAAGAAGTACTAATTAATAGTTGCAAAATAGTCATGGGATGCAAAGTACAGCATAGGAAATATTCAATAATATTGTAATGATTATGGTTATTACACAGTTATTACAAGGGCCAGATGGGTACTTGAACTATCAGGGGGATCACTTTATAAAGTGTATGGTTGTCTAACCATGATCATAAAGTATATGACTGTATACCTGAAACTAATACAAACTGTATTTGTTTGTATTACTTTAATTGACATTCAAACTGTAATTAAAAAGTAAAATATAAAAAAAGAGTATGGATTGTGATGCCATGCTGCTTGGCTTGAAGTCCCAGTTCTGTCACATACTAGTTCTGTGATCTTGAGTAAATTTTTTAACATTTCTATGTCTTGGTTTCCTTATTTGAAGGTCCAGGGAAATAATACTGCATAGAGTTGTTAGGATTTAAATGAGCTACTGTATGTAGAGCATTTAGATTAGTGCCTAAAATAAGGAGTAACCATTATTTTTTACATCCTTTGGATGCTGAGAAAAAGAAACTGCAAATCTTTGACCTTCAAAAACTTGCTGTAGGCACTTTGTACTTCCAAAGCTTTTGCAACAATTTAATTTTTCTCACAGCAGCCTAGCACTGAGGTCAGACCACTGTCTCTCATTCCCAGGCTGAGACATGAGAACACATTGTGTCAAAGTATTTTAAGTTTATGTGATTTGTGATCCTCCTTATCGCATCTAAAGACACACATAATAATGCTATTCATTCTTATTTACCCACATGTTTTGTCTACCTTAGGTCTACTCCCCACAACAACCTCACAATTAGGTGCTATTATCTCCATTTCATGGATGACGATGATAGGGGCCAGAAAATTGAGATGATTTGCCGAAGTTCATAGAGCTGATATGTAATACTACTGGGTCTTGACCCCAAATCTCAATGTATCCTAAATTTGTATACTCATCTCCAAATCATGATACTTAATCACTGATGACTTCTCCATGTCCTGCTGGGGAACTGGTGAATTTCAACCCACATATCTATCACCTTCCCTGAGTTCATCTTATAAACACATATTTACAGAGCCCTTTCTACAGTCCACTCTACTGGGTGTTGTGTGAACAGGGATGAACACAGGCATGGTCTCTTCATGAAGATCACAGCCTAATGGGGCAATATACAATTACACACTTGACATGTTCCCTGAAGGAAATGATGAAGTTGCTAAAATGGAGAAAATTGAGGACAACAGGCCAGTGGGTGGCCCAGGGGCTCTCTGAGAAGATAACATTTGAGCCAAGATGATCATGAGAGGGAGGTGACATGTGGATAGTCAGGGAGGGTGGCAGAGGAGAAACAGATGCACAGATCCTAAGACAAAACAGGAGTATGAGAACCAAAAGAAAGCCTGTGCCGTGAAGGGTAATGAGGATGGGGGGAGGGTGGCAGCAGGGGAAGGGACTGGTTGTTGGGAAAGGTTGGCGGAATGGGCTGGAACCTCACCATTCAGAGGGCCTGTGGGCTGCAGGGCCATGCTAGGTTCTGAGTTCTACAGAGCCTTGTGCAGCCCTTGTTGGTAGACAGACATTATCCTATCACATTGTCATCATATACTTATTTGTCTTTTTCCCCTTCAGACCATGACTTCTTGGGAGCTTAGGACAGTGTTCAGGACAAAGCAAACATTCAAAGCAAATTGAACAAACGATTGAATAAACTTCATCTGATCACACTGAAATTCTGTAAGATTCTTACTGAAAAGTAGACATAATAAAGCTGGAGTAAAAAAAGAAATGAGCATTTTGGTTCCTGGCTAAAAACTAAATCAATCACATATATTTACATTAATGTAAAGATAGATGATCATTATATATTAATAACCATAGCCACCATTAATAACTTGGTTCGGGGCTCAATGCTTCATATACAACCAATTTAATTTTCATGACAATAAACATGTCATAGTTACTATTAATCCCCATTTCAGAGGGAAACAGCAACAGCAGCCTGGGGGGAGAGTTTAACTAAATTACCCAGCGTGAAAAAGAAAGTACTTGCAGCACAAGAAAGGGAACTAGGAATTTTATTCAAAGTCTATGTGCTGGAAACATTATGATACATTTCTAAGGATAGTTAACCTTTCCATCTTTTAAAGTTTAAAAATATATACCATAGTACATAAAAGCAATAGACATTGAAAGGGAGTGAGGACTAGTAAACATAAAAAATAGAAGCTTAGCGATAATAAATAAAGTTTAGCAATAATAAATGCTTAAGGAAAAAAGATCAAATTTGATAGAAGCCCATTAATAACCTTTAGAAAATAGTAAAGAAAAACACAAAACTACTCAATGCATTAAACCTGCAGGTGCGTTTGTTTTAATATTCCTTAATTTCATTAAGTTGCCTGTAGATCTATAAGCTGGGTCAACAAGCCACTAGCTGTATGCTGCCTATTTTTTCTATTTCTACGGCCGGTCAACTATCTAGAACAGGGGTCCCCAAACTACGGCCCACGGGCTGCATGTGACCCCCTGAAGCCAATTATCCGGCCCCCACTGCACTTCCGGAAGGAGCACCTCTTTCATTGGTGGTCAGTGAGAGGAGCACATTGACCACCTCATTAGCCAAAAGCAGGCCCATAGTTCCCATTGAAATACTGGTCAGTTTGTTGATTTAAATTTACTTGTTCTTTATTTTAAATATTGTATTTGTTCCCGTTTTTTTTTTTGTTTTTTTTTACTTTAAAATAAGATATGTGCAGTGTGCATAGGGATTTGTTCATAGTTTCTTTTTATGGTCCGGCCCTCCAACAGTCTGAGGGACAGTGAACTGGCCCCCTGTGTAAAAAGTTTGGGGACCCCTGGTCTAGAAGGCCTTCTTCCTCCCCTGCTGTCTAAATAACTCCCAGTATTCTTCAACAGCCAGATCAGATTCCTCCAATCTGGGGAGACCTACCTGACCTCTGGCCTCTTACTAAATCAATCCATTTCCTTCATACAGTTTATAGAATGCAATAGCATTTTATTTCCTGATTCATCGAATGCAGAAACCAAACCTATACTCAATAGGCAATTTATAATTAGTTATTGAGTAAATTAATAAATCAACTACCTTGCCCAGTTATTCTTTTTTTACTGCAAATGTTGCTAGGAAGTGAACAGAGAGAACAGAAACATATACTTATTTTGATATGCCAGACACTGATCTGCACACTTTGTTTGAATGACTGCATTTAGTCTTCATAACAGCATTGCTGAATATGTATTTCTTTTTCCATATTATCCACGGGCAAAGAGGCTCAGAGGAGACAAACTGCTTGTTCATATTAGTGAGAATTAATTTAGTGTTGTTGAGGGAGGCAGGACAAGTCATGGAAAACACAGAATTTTGAATATCTGGGAAGAGATTTATAAAATAGGAGGAAATGATACTAAGCAGCATTTGGAATGAGAGTGTGAAATGAAATCTCTGCTCCCGTGGCCTGGGGATGCACTGTGAGGCAGCTCAGCACAGAGAATAGATCGTGATTGCTGGGCCAGCCTGCCTGGATGGAAATCCCAGCTCTACTCCTATCTACCTGTGTGACCTTGGGCAAAGGGCATGACATTGCTGGATTTAGTTTAACTACCTGTAAAAATGGAGATGATAATCACAGCATTTGCTTTAAAGTACATAATGAAACCAAAATGAGGTAGTATGTATGATGAGTTTAAAGTTCTTGGCACTTGGAAAGAGTAAAGTATAAACTTTTTACACCATTCACTCCTTTCACCAGTAACAAAAACAACAACAACTGCCCCCCCCAAGAAAGATGACATGTTAAATATCATATGGAAGACACACAAGTAAATATATTATTTATTGGGGAAAACAGAATACTCAGGAATGGAATGGCAGCTAGTGACTCGGCAACCCTCTCTGCAAGGCATGGTGCCCAGCTCTCATCTGTATCACCTAGACCATCTTCACAACAGTGCCACTGGGAGGTAGGGCCTCTTCTAAACATTAATAAATTTAAACTGTTTATTTTATTTATTTATTTATTTATTTAGTGACAGAGACAGAAAGAGAGACAGACAGATGGACAGATAGGGACAGACAGGAAGGGAGAGAGATGAGAAGTATCAATTCTTTGTTGTGGCTTCTTAGTTGCTCATTGATTGCTTTCTCATATGTGCCTTGACTGGAGGACTATAGCAGACTGAGTGACTCCTTGCTCAATCCAGTGACTTTGAGCTAAAGCCAGCAACCATGGGGTTATGTCTATGATCCCATGCTCAAGCCAGCGACCCCGTGCTCAAGCTGGTGAGCCTGCACTCAAGCCGGATGAGCCTGTGCACAAGCCAGCAACCTTGGGGTTTTGAACCTGGATCCTCTGCATCCCACTCCAATGCTCTATCCACTGCACCACCACCTGGTCAAGCTATATATATTGTTTATTTTACATTGGAGAAATAAAGGGTAGAGAGTTGATATGATAACCATGGTTACAAAATAACTAAGTACAAGGAATAGGATTGGAATCCAGATTTATCTTGTGTTAACTAACACATGTGTCCAAAACCTCGTGTGCTACCCAGCAAGTCAGTCCACTTCTTCCTCAGGAGAGTTTGTCAGCTGGTACATTATCCTGACTTGAATAAGGCCCTCCAACAACCACAAGGCATGGGAAGAGGGAGTTAACTTTTTGTGTGTGTTGTTCCAGAGGGCAGAATAAACATAGCATAAAAGGAAGGAAGTGTGGTTTAACATTAAAAAAGTTATTTAATTATAATGAGGCACCTGTGGAATCCGGGAACTATTGCTGGACTTATGAGTTATAGAAGCAATGAAGTTTAACTCCATTTCTTCCTAGCTAAGGCAACAAATGTACTAAGATTCTTCAATCCTGAATTTTCTCATCTATAAAGTTAATATAAGAATTCTTAACTCACTTAGTTGTTTAGAAAAATAGACACAATTATATACACACATCTCTGGTAGTAAATGTGTGTTTGCTCCTCTCAGTCAACCCATTTTAAGCAATTAGAGCTGATCAATAATGCAGTGAAAGGTATTGAATCCTATCCCCACTCCATATCACTGAAAGTGCACAAGCAGATGCTTCAGTGAGAGGGCCCTGTGGTGCCAACTCAACTCGTAATTGTAAAAGGAACCTCAGAATCCTCTATCCCTATGATTCTATGAAATTAGGGAGGACAGATAATATGGTGGATGCTAAAACCAAGATTCAAAATTACCTCAACAGTTTGGGAAATTAAAATTAAGGTGATGGAATGAAACAGGGCTAACTACAAAGAGAAAATATTTGCATTTAAATTAGCAACAGCAAAAACAACAATACAATCTTGCTTGTATAGAATAGTGGAGGAGGTATGGCTTGGCCATGGTGCAAGTGAAAAAGTGCTGAAGTGTTTTTCCAATAACCAGTTCCATGTATGACAACTTTTAAGACAAGTAAACAACAGCAAAGCATAACCTTGACTAATCCAGTCTGAATTTTATTTTTAGAGATTCAGAATCTAAGCCAAGAAGCTTATTGTCCCATTCTGCCATGTATACCTTATTGGAAGAAAATTTTCTTCTAAATCAGCATATAGGTGAAAAATTTCATGTAAGCCAAAACCGATTTAGAAAAATCCTTATTTTACACAAGAGAGTACACATGGTTTGGAAAATACAACCCATTTTTGTAACTGCAATGCACAATAGAATTTAAGGACTGCAGTGCTAAATTATGTCCAAAATGGAAGTCTTACCATGTTAGCTTTTAAAAATTTAACAAATTCCTAATGGTGAATGGGAAATGGATGAAAAATTATAAAGCATTTCTGCTCTGTTTGTTTTTGGGAGAAAATAGACATACATGTTCAGAAAACACAGAGAGTACCTACCAAACAAGATATACCTAAAGAGACCTACAACAAGACACATTATAATTAAAATGTCAAAGGTTAAAGACAAAGACAGACTCTTACAAGCAGCAAGAGAAGTTAGTTACCTACAAGGGAGCTCTCATAAGACAGTTGATTTCTCAACAGAAACTTTTCAGGTCCAAAGGGATTGACAATAAATAGTCAAAGTGATGAAAGGTAAGGACCTACAACCAAGATTACTCTATCCAAAAAAAGCTATCATTTAGAATCAAAGGACAGATAGAGCTTCCCAGACAAAGAGCTTCTCAGACAAGAAAAAGCTAAAGGAGTTCATCAACACCAAACCAGTATTATATGAAATATTATTAAAGGGTCTTCTTTAAGATGAAATAAAAAAAGATAAAAAAAATATGAACAATAAAATGGCAATAAATATGTATCTATCAACAATAGAATCTAAAAAACAAAGTAAATGAACAAGCAGAACAGAAGCAGATTCATAGATACAGAGAACATTTTGAGGGTTGACATATGTGAGGGGGATTAGGGAGATGGGTAAAGAAGGTGAAAGGATTAAGAAGTTCAAATTTGTAGTTATAGATAGCCATGGGGATGAATAGCATATCATAGGGAATATAGTCAATCATATTTTAATAACTATGTATGGTGCCAGATAGGTACTAGATTTATCAGGTGATCACTAAGTTAAGTAATGTCTAATCACTGGGTTGTACACCTGAAACAGATTCAATATTATATGCTAATTGTAATTGAAAAATTAAAAAAAATTAAAGTAAAAAAAAAAAAAGGAAAATCACCTTTAGAGCCAGTTTTCTCATTTCTAGCATAGAGATTTTAACACCTGCCTCAAAGGCATGTTGGAAAGATTACACTCATGTATATTAATTAGAAAGGCTGATACAATGTCTTACACATAGTAGGTAATCAGTTCTCTTTTGCCTCTTTCTAATTCCTCATGACCTCAGGTTCCTCCCCAATGCTACATCTTTTCTCACTACACCTAGGGGAAAAAAAGCGGATTTTCTAGAAACAGTTTCAAACATTTCATTGAAGTTTCCCCTGACTTAATATGCCACCCCTAGAGGATAAACAGTAGGGTTCTGCCAACAGAGGAAGGTTATACATTGAGAGGAGACAGTTCATAGTAATTTTGTCAGCAAAATTGTAACAATAAAGGCCCAAACAACACTTCATCTCCCTGTCAGTTGTCTTGAAAGGGGAGATTACTTTTTCCCTCAATCTTGGCACATCCAATTAAGGTACACTTGCAAGCCAGGATGGTGTAAAGTGCAAGCCAACACTTGTTCACATTAGCAATTATCAATGGAAAACTACATGAATGCAAAGACTTGGCACCCCTGTTGTCCTGGAAACCGTCTGCCTGCAGAGGCACAGTGGACACTGACAAGAAAGCTTTACATCTTTGCCTGAAAAAAGATGGCTTCTCTTTCTCCCTTTTCCCTGGTTACTTTTTTAAAAACAGAATTTTTTTTCAATTACAGTTGACATACAATATTATAATAGCTTTAGGTGTACAACATAGTGATTAGATAATTACATAACCTATGAAGTGATCACCCCAATAACTCTAACACCCACTTGACATAGTTATTACAATATTACTGACTACATTCCCTATGCTGTACTTTACTTCTCTGTGACTATTTTTATAACTGGTGAATAGCACTTCTTAATCCCTTCACCTTTTTCACCCATTTTCCCACTCCCTTTCCCATCTGGTAGTCATCAGTTTGTTTTCTGTATCTCTGAGTTTGTTTGTTTGTTTTTGTTTATTTTGTTTTTTAGATCCCACAAATAAAAAAATCATAATGTTTTTCTCTGTCTCATTTATTTCACTTAGTTTAAATACCCTCTAGGTCTACCCATGTTTTCACACATGGCAAGGTTTTATTCCTTTTTTGTGGCTAATATTCTTTTGTGTGTGTGTGTATTTATATATACTATATCTTCCCTATCCCTCTATTTATCCATAAACACTAAGGTTGCTTCCATATCTTTACCGCAATGAACATAGGGGTGCATACATATATTTTAAATAATGTTTCGATGAACACAGGAGTACACATATCTTTTCAAATTAGTGTTTTGGATTTCTTTAGATAAATACTCAGAAATGGTATTGCTGGGTAATATGCTGGTTCTATTTTTAATTATTTGAGGAACCACCATACTATTTTCCATAATGGCTACACCAATTTACAGTCCCAAAAATAGTGCACAAGGGTTGGCTTTTCTCCATATCTTTGCCAACATTTGTTGATTGGTGATTTATTGATGATAGCTATTCTAACAGGTGTGAGGATAATATCTCAGGTGATTTCTTTTTTTTTTTTAAGTGAGAGGCAGGAGGCAGAGAGATAGACTCCCACATTCACCCCAACTGGGATCTACTGGGCAAGCCCTCTAGGGGGTGATACTCTGCCCATTTGGGGTCATTGCTCTGTTGCTCAGCAATCAAGCTATTTTAGAGCCTTAGGTGAGGCCATGGAACCATCCTCAGTACCCAGGGCCAACTTTGCTTGATTCCAAATGAACCATGGCTGTGGGAGAGGAAGAGAGAGAGAGAGACACACACACACACACACACACACACACACAGAGAGAGAGAGAGAAAGAGAAAGGAGGGGGGGAGGTGGAGAAGCAAATGGTCACTTTTCCTATGTGCCCTAACTGGGAATTGAACATGGGACTTCCACATGCTGAGCTGATGATCTACCTCTGAGTTCATTGTGATTTCAATTTGCATTTCCCTGATGATTAGTGATGTTGAACATCTTTTCATGTGTCTACTAGCCATAGGTACCCTTTGGAGAAGTGGCTATTTAGGTCCTCTGTCCATTTTTAAATTGGATTGTTTTTTATTCTGATGTTAAGTTGCTGAGTTTCTTACATGTTTTGAATATTAATTCCTTATTGGATGTATCATTGTCAAATATATTTTCCCATTCAGTAGATTATCTTTTCATTTTGTTTGTTTTCTTTTGTTTCCTTTGTCAAGGAGATAGGTTAAAAAAAAAAAAGTACTGGTAAGAACCATGTCAAAGAGTTTATTGCCTATGGTTTTTTGTAGGATTTTATGGTTTTGGGTCATATTTACGTCTTTAACCCATTTTAAGTTTGTTCTTGTATATAGTGTAAGAAAGTGATTTAGTCTCAATATTTTGCATATATCCATCCAGTCATCCCAACACCATTTATCTTTTTTTGAGTTTGTCATCTGCTTGGCCTTGGGGAATATATCCAAGACTTACACTGATAACTGCATATCTTTGATGACTATGGATTGAGTACCTACGTACACCAAGCACTGCACAAATAAGCTACTTCCAATATGGAAAAGTAAACTCATCTCTTTTCCTTTCTCTTTTCTTCCTTCCCTCATCCAGTCATATAGCCACACCACTGTGGGAATCTTATGTGCCAGGCACTGTGCCTAACAGAGCTGGTGCAGAGATAAATACAGAGTTGTTCTTGTCCTCAGGAAGTCCCCAGTCATAGTAATAAGCCACAAGAATACCAGAACCATAGGTAAAAGCAAATGCATCCATAAGAAAGATTAAAAATAATATATTATAAGGATGTTATAAGGCCAAAATAATAAAATTTTCAGACACTTGAAAAGGTAGAAGTACAATGCTAAATGCTAAAACAGAAATGCTAAGTATTCTTATAACTTAATTGCTAGTTAATTCTTTATCTATTCATTAATTTATCATGCATGGAATTTTGGATGAATGCAGGATAAAAGAAGTAGCCCAATAAAGAATAATAAGTTGGGGAAAAGGAGAGAAAAAGAAACGGATAGAGAAAGGATGGTTAAGGACAGGCTGGAGGAGAAATGAAGATTTACTAAAACCCCAACTACAAGTCGGGCACATATCTGATCTATTTAATCTTCAAAGAACTTTTAAACTTTTCTCCCCCTTTTTCTCATTATTATTATTAATTCCACTTTATTGATTATTACATGAGAAAATTTTTGTTTAAGGAGGCTTACTGACTTGGAATCAACAGTTTGTACATTCAGCCACATGTCTGGCTTCAAAGTATGTTTTCTTGTTGCTCTGACATGAGGTAGAGAAAATGCACGTTTATAAAATGGAGACAGAAAGTACTGCACTGTAAGCATGGCATTGAGGAAACGACAATACTAAGTGGTGGCCCTCAGGGGTAGCTACTCCTTTTGGAAGGCCTTGCCTTTGGAATATTTAACCTTCCATTGGGCAGAGAGTTTGACATCCCAAAAACACAAACTACCTCTTGACATTGCTTTGAGTTTCATGGAAATCCCCATAGAAAGTGCTTTTAAAGATAATTAACAGAAAGGTAAAATTAGTGAAAGGAAAAATCCTTTTAAAACAGGGCTGCCTGGCACAATTTGACATGTGGCACATTGACGTCACTCATGGGGACAGTCTGAGGAAATTAAAGCAGAAATTGTTCTGGTGCTTATCTTATAGGTGAGAAAACTACCCAAGGATGCTATGTGACTTGTCCAAGTTCACAGGCCTCTTACTTGATTAAAACCGCCCAGTTACTCTTTTTTCATGTGTAGCAGTGAAGAAGAGTTTTCCCACAAACTCTAATTCAAGAAAATGTGGTTGTACTTTATTGGCAAGGAATATTTTAGACCCAGAATTAGTATTCTAGGCCCTTGCTGCTCCAAGTGTGGTCCATGATTGGCAGCACCAGCATCATCTGGAAGCTTATTAGACATGTAGACCCCCAGAATCTGCATTTAACAAGATCCCCAGGTGTTTCACACATATTAAATTTTGAGGATCCCTGAGAAGAAATGGCATATGTTATAGAGAAAGAAAGATAGACTTTGGGACTAAGTTCACTTGGGTTTATATCTAAATATACAAATTTCTGAACCATGAGTCTGATTTGGATAGTGAAGAAAGAAAGGAGAAACATTCAGGGAGAAACAGCAGCATGGGCAAAGTGTAGAGGTGTAACTGAAGTTGGCATGTTCAAGGGGGGACAAGTGGCCGAATGTGTAGATGAATATTCTTCCTGAAGTGGGAAGATAAGACAGAAATAGAACTTATGTAAGAGGGTGAATGTTCAACTGCAATTTTCTGATAAATATGAAACAATTAATGGATCCTACTAAACCACAACACAACCAATTCTTTTTGTATACTATTTTAAAGTTTAACTGTATCTGACACATAGGTACTCAATAAAAATTTGATCACTGATTGAATCAACATATAACATTTTTATGTCAGTCATCTCATGGTGTTTCTCACACGTCTGAAAGTCTGAAAGATAAAAGCAAGCATATTTTTCATATCTTTATTTTATAGAAAAGCAAAGTTTGGGTGAAGAAAATAATATGTAAGAAATTATACTGCTGGTAATTGTTGTAATCAAATTTCAAATTGAAGTCGGACTCCAAAACACTCTTCTTTTCAGCCAATCAGGTTTCAGTTCTTTGGCTTCAACTTTTGCAAGTTCACAACTGAGATCTCCTCTTGAGAACAAAGTACACACAGAGAATAAGGGAAGAAAAGATGCCCTAGTGTGTCACAGTAACCAGTTCTTTACTTTGTAGAAGTTGACGAAGTGGCTTTTTGTGCCACCAACCCTGGTGTCTCCCAGAGTTGGAAGCATGGCCTCTGTTAATTGGTGCTAACAAGCCTTATTTGTGCACCTTGCTCTGCCATTAGCATGATGTTTTCTGTATCCAGATGACCTTTTCCCAATTCTGATTAGCTATTGTGTTGCATTTTCACTCAGAGTGGCATGTAAAGCAGTTCCACCTAGGGAAAGACTTACCAAGAGAGGGGGAAGTTAATAAAGCAAATAACTTAGTGACCAAGGATGTAATAAATTTAATATGTGATGATACATCAGCTACCTAAGCCAGTTTCAGATGACTAATGACTGAATTTGCCTCTATGAAGGTGACACCTCGTGTGTGACATGGTTGTTCTAAAAGACTAGGGTATAATGAAAGATGTGGACTTGGGACTCAAATTGAAACAAACGCCAGCTCAGGCATCAATACCCCCGCCACACCCTGCTAACTAAGTAGTTCATGGTCACCAAACACCAAGGATGTGCCAGGGAAAGGAATAATGTGTTCCCAGGCATTATTTCCTTTAACCCTCACAACCACTCTGTTATCAACCTTAATTTACAGCTGAAAATATAGACCAGGGGTAGTCAACCTGGTCCCTACCACCCACTAGTGGGCATTCCAGCTTTCATGGTGGGCGGTAGCAGAGCAACCAAAGTATAAATAAAAAGATAGATTTAACTATAGTAAGTTGTTTTATAAAGATTTATTCTGCCAAACAGCGAAAATCTGACATAAAGTACTTGGTAAGTAATTATTATTATATGCTTTAACTTGCTGTAACTCTGCTTTATAAACTTTATAAAGTAAAGTTACTTCCCTACTTTATAAATCACCATTACTGTGGAACCAGTGGGTGCTTAGAAAATTTTACTACTAACAGAGATACAAAAGTGGGCGGTAGGAATAAAAAGTTTGACTAC
This sequence comes from Saccopteryx bilineata, assembly GCF_036850765.1. Classification (NCBI taxonomy): domain Eukaryota; kingdom Metazoa; phylum Chordata; class Mammalia; order Chiroptera; family Emballonuridae; genus Saccopteryx; species Saccopteryx bilineata. The sequence continues at coordinate 340,597,302 of NC_089490.1, read as the reverse complement.
CCCTGATATAGATGGAAGAAGTTTCAGAACTTGCTCCCATCACACAGTTGAAAAGAGGTATAGTTTCAAATCAAGTCCTATCCATCTTTAGAGCTCATTCACAGGACCTTAACATCATGGGCCTCCCATGCAACTTGGAACCAATTGTTTAACCTCTCAAAGACATGGTTTCCCCTTTTTAAAAACAGGAGGGCAACACATGCAAAGATCAATAGCTAATGCACATGGAAGTGCGAAAAGGATGCATAGCACACAGTAGGTTCTCAGTAAATACTAGCCTTTTCATACCCTCTTGATGAAAATAAAAGCTGTCATCTAAAAATCAGCTGTGTAAGACTTACAGATGTTTTAATTACAAACAACATCATTTTACTGGAGCTAATCAACAGCATTTTGAGTTCTGAGATTAGCTTCATAGGCAGTTCTGACAGGCTTATGGGATCTGTTACTAAACACAGCAACTCTATCCCTTTTAGTGCTTGGAAAGCTCTGTGGTGCCACACACCTGTCTAAGTCACACAAATCATATTATTGACAGGCTTGGTAACACAACTTCAATTTAGAGGGTCTCTGTTTACTCTTGGCTAATCTGTGCCAAAAATTTCAGCTTCATCATGACTCTTTTCCCTTCTATTTGCCTCACACTGAGAGAGAGAAGTAACAAAAGCCACTGCCTGGTACTTTCATATTCAACAATCAAACAAGAGAAAAGCACCTACTTTCCAGCTTTCGTGTGAGAAGCAAATGAGATAAATGTTGCATGCCTGACTCATGCTAGGTGGTAACTAGTTCTTAATTCCTGCCTTCAAAGGACTTAAGTCACAAGAGGGCCATGAGCCAGCTCTTTCTTTGAAGCTAGAAAGATTTAGCAAATGATCATTCCAAATAAAATGTTCATGTAAATGATTTTCCTAGGAATGCCTGTTCAGCTTGCAAATGAGACGTCCAAAGACAGCTCTTCTATTTGATGATAGGAGCTGCCACATGAGGTGATGGCCAGCTTACCCTCATAAAGTTTGTAAAAGAGCCTCATAATAACCAGAGTTAATAAATAGAATTCAAGGGGAAGAGGAGGTTAAGAAGTGAGAAGCAGTTAGTCTAGAGAAGATGTATCAAGCATTTGCTTGCAAATCACTGAATAAAGGGGCAGTGATTTGAAAAAGCCCAAATTTGGGACATAGTTCTCTACAAGTAGACAGGTATAAAGACAACTGAGTCAATGGAGCAGTCATAGGGAATGGGACAAGGTAAAGGAAGACACTCTGAATAATGTGAGGGATTACACCTTAATGTAATTTAACAAAAAAGGTCAAAGACCACATTCCCCTGAAATGCTTCTGTGACCTAGAGCCCTCCTCGGAAAATTTTAAGATTTTTGTTTGATATGTAAGTTTGGTATTTCAGAATTCTATGGCCTTATATCCACCTTGAACCTAAGTTAATTTCTCACTTATTAAATAAGGATAATGTATAACATGACCCTTTTTTTTTGGTATTTATTATGGTGATTTTTCAGGTATTTTTTAGTTCTGATGTCACTGAATTCTACATAACACATTTTTGAGATAGCTTTCTATTTCTGTATTCTATATGCTAAAACTGAGGCTTAGATACTTAAACAAGGAACTTGCAAAGCCCCACAGTTAGCAGGTGGCAGAGCCTAGATGGACAACCCAGACTGTCTGACTCTGAGTCTTGTGTTCTTTTGACTATGTGACACTAAGCTCCTCAAAAAAAAATTGCATAAGTAATGAACATAGAAGCAAGGGGTGTTGTGTCTAGCACATAACTGACATTCAGTAAATGTTTATTGAATCTGAGACCGAAATGATAAAAAAAAAACTATCTTGTATTATATATCACATATAATTATCTTTAAAATAATATAAGGATGGTTTGGCAAACATGCTATATTCATGCAAAGTAGTCACCACAAGAGACTAGATACTCTTCCTAAAGTTGCTGTCCTGTTAAAGATATTTCTAAACTTTCCCTGCTGAATCATAATTGGAGTTTGAAACATAGACCATTATTTCATTGGAGTACATTTCTGGCTCGGGGAAGGAAGCTTGGAAGTTTGAAAAAGCCATTTTGGCAATTCAGGTAACTCACTGAGGGGTGCCCACGGAGCAGATGGAACAGTCTGGGAAGGAGACCCAAACCAGAAGGGCTAGGAGACAGGTCCACAGTCCAGTCTGCAAAGAAGCTGTATTTGCATCTTAGCGTTCTTCTTTAAATCAAACGTTTCTACTTTTAAGAAGACATTTAATGGCCATTTATGTAACAAAAAAACAACAACAAAATAAAACAATAACAAACAAACAAACAAACAAGGCTTGACCTCGTGTATCGGAAAAGAGCTGGAGGCAGACACCTTCACTACCTCCTAGCTGAGCTATACGAGCTCATGTCCCTCTGGGTCCCTTGCTGTCTAGAGCAATAACAGATTCTTCCCTGTTGGATTTCTGTGGTGTTAAACGAGGTGATGTATATGAAATCACCCCTCACAGTGTGCCTACATGGTAATGACTCAAACACTGTCAGTGTCCTGGCTTTTTTTCTTAGGTGACTTGATTCTTCCTTGTAAAAGCAATGGCTTGGAGGTTGTGAGAGATGTGGTGACCTTTCTACCACCCTGCTGCTTTTTGTGATATGATTCCCTTGTCATTTTGGAACATAATTTAATTTTAAAAGTAAAATATTGTGAGCTCTTGAGACCCAGTTGAGGTTATTCAATCAGAAAAAGGTCACAGTAACATATAAATATTGAAAAGAGTGATAATTAGGCAGGGAAAACAGCAGAACACATTAAAAAGACATGGAACAGTTTTTAAATGTTAACATCTCAATTTAGTAATGTTTATACTACACTTAATAGTTTTTATTTCAAGCCACACTTCTGGTGTAAAGAAGAAGAAGAAAAGGAATTACTTAGAAGTAATTCTGAAAACCTACATAAGCATGATCATACATGTGTACATACACAAATGAGTGACTCTGTTATTTGGGAATGTAGCTGTCACTGATGATTCTCACCCTCCTCTGAACTATTTACACAATAAAGTTATAAAAAGTTAAAAAGGAATAATACAGCACTGGGGAGAAAACAAGACACTATAAAAAGCTGGGTTTCATTTAGCAGTTGGCAAGTTTCAGAGGTTTGGCAATCTGGTCTAGATGCTTATATGAAGCCCTTCAGTCTGAGACAGAAATCTTTGAAAAACAAGACTGAAAAACAGGTCTTACAATCCACAGATTAGGCTTTGACGCTGTCATACACTGAACCTCTGTTTCCTGATCTGTAATACATGAATAAAATTGATGCATATAATATAGTGTTGCTCAAATAAATAAAGCCACAAGTATAGCATGTGGCACATAGTAATTATAAATGTTATTCCTTATCTCCTTTTCTGAAGTGCCAGATAATACTTATTTCATCATGTACATTGACTAATTCTTTTAAGCTTCTATGCTTAATAAGTAATACTCATTTCTAATATTATATAATTTATATAACACATTTTTACTATGCAAAAGACTCCCAACACCATTATGTAAATTGGTCTTCACCAAGACCCTGTGAGTCAATTAAATAAAAATGTTAATACTGCTAATGACATGCTACTATACATAGAAAACCCTGAAATCTCAGTCAAAAAACAACTAGACCTGATAAATGAATTCAGCAAGGTAGCAGGATATAAAATCAATATTCATAAATCAGTGGCATTTTTATATACCAACAATAAACAGTCTGAAAGAGAAATTAAGGAAACAATCCCCTTCACTATGGCAACAACAACAAAATTTACCTAGGAGTAAATTTAACCAAGGAGGTAAAAGACTTGTACTCGTAAAATTATAAAACATTGATAAAAGAAATCAAGGAAGATACAAACAAGTGGAAGCATATACCGTGGCCATGGACAGGAAGAATAAACATCATTAAAATGTCTATATTACCCAAAGCAATCTATAAATTCAATGCAATTCCTATCAAAATATCAATGGCATACTTCAAAGATATAGATAAAATATTTCAAAAATTTATATGGAACCAAAAAAGAATACAAATAGCCTCAGCAATCTTGAAAATAAAGAATAAAGTGGGAGGTATCACTCTTCCTGATATCAAGTTATACTATAAGACCATTGTACTCAAAACTGCTTGGTACTGGCATAAGAACAGGAATACAGATCAAGGAATGAAACAGAAAGCCCAGAAATTAACCCACATCTTTATGGTCAACTGATATTTGACAAAGGAGGTAAGAGCATACAATGAAGTCAAGAGAGTCTCTTTAATAAATGGTGTTGGAAAAATTGGACAGGTACATGCAAAAAAATGAAACTAGACCCCCAACTTACACAATTCACAAAAATAAACTTAAAATGGATAAAAGACTTAAATGTAAGTTGTGAAACCATAAACATCTTGGAAGAAAACATAGGCAGTAAACTTTCCGATGCCTCTCATACCAATATTTTTGCTGATATATCTCCATGAAATATAGGACAAAATAAACAAATGGGACTATATCAAACTAAAAAGCTTTTGTGCAGCAAAAGACATCATTAACAAAATAAAAAGACAACCCATGCAATGGAAGAAAATATTCGCCAATATGTCTGATATGGGATAATAACCAAAATTTATAAAGAACTTCTAAAACTCAATACCAGGAAGGTAAACAATACAGTTAAAAAATGTTGTATTTTTTTATTTAAAAAAAAATAGGCAAAAGAACTGAACAGACATTTCTTCAAAGAGGACATACAGATGGCCAATAGGCATATGAAAAAATGTTCAATGTCATTAATCATCAGAGAAGTGCAAATTAAAATCACAATGAGATACCACCTCACACCTGTCAGAATGGTGCTCATTAACAAATCAATAATAATAAGTGCTGGTGAGGTTGTGGAGAAAAGGGAACCCTCCTGCACTGCTGGTGGGAATGCAGACTGGTGCAGCCACTGTGGAAAAAAGTAGGTGTTTCCTCAAAAATTAAAAATGAAACTGTTTTTTGACCCAGCTATCCCACTTTTAGGAATATATCCTCAGAATACCAAATCACTGATTCAAAAAAAGATATGCACCTCCATGTTTATTGCAGCATTGTTTACAATAGCCAAGATCTGGAAATAGCCCAAGTGTCCATCAGTGGACAAGTGGATTAAAAAGCAGTGGTACATATACACAATGGAATACTATGCATCTGTGAAAAAGAAGGAAATCTTACCTTTTGCAACAGCATGGATGGAACTGGAGACTGTTATGCTAAGTGAAATAAGCCAGGCAGAGAAAGACAAATATATGATCTCACTTATATGTGAAATCTAAGGAACAAAGTGAACTGAGGAACAAAATAGAGGCAGAAGTGGGGTCACAAAGACCAGAGGGACAGCTGTCTGAGTGAAGAGGGATAAGGGGATGGGATCAAAGAAGGTAAAGGAATTAGTGAAATTATATATACATAACACAGAGATACAGATGACAGAACAGCAAATCCCAGAAGGAAGGAGGGAGTGAGTTGGGGGGGGAATAAAAGGGATTTAAATAGGTACACAATGGTTGCGGTGAGGGTGTCATATTCAGTGGGACACTTGAATCCATATTAACACAATAAATTAAAATTTTAAAAAATGTCAAAGAAACTAAAAATAAAATAATAAAACAAACTAAAAAATGTTAATACCAATTGGGCAAATAAACTAAGGCCCAGGGTACAGATTAGAGGAGGTCCATAACTCTACCCTAAGTCTCCCAGTACTTAAAATAATCATGATGTTTTTTCTGTTTCTAGGTATGACCTACTAACTGGTTCTAAACCTGTCCTTCTGGCCCTGGCCAGTTGGCTCAGCAGTAGAGCATTTATCTGTCCAGAGTATGGAAGTCCCGGGTTCAATTCTTGGTCAGGGGACATAGAAGTAAGTGCTCATCTGTTTTCTGCCCTTTCCCCTTCTCTCTCTCTGTCTCTCTCTTTTGTTCTCTTCCCCTCCTCGCACCATGGCTTGACAGGCTCAAGCAAGATAGCCCCTTACACTGAGGATGGCTCTGTGGCCTTGTCTCAGGTGCTAAAATAGCTCAGTTGTGGAGCAATGAAAAGTGGCCCCAGATGAGCAAAGCACCCCCCCCATAGGGGGCTTGCTGGGTAGATCCTGGTTGGGGCACATGCAGGACTCTGTCTCTCTGTCTCCCTGCCTCTCACTTAATAGAAATAAATAAATAATAAACCTGCCCTTTCACTGAAAAAAAAAAAGGAATTATAAAAATGGATAAAATATATGAAGATACTTTTCAGACACTAGACAATAGAGAACACAAGACTATGATTCTTAAGAGATGAGTTGAGCCAAATACACACTCCAGCTGTCTGCCTACATGCATTTTCTGGACCGCAGCACAACAAAGTGGCATCTCAAAGAGAATATGGCTAAATGAGGCAGGTTTGGGGCTGCTGGTACATTTGAGTAGGCATTTGAGAGGTTCAATAAACTGTGCAGGGGAATTATAAGTAAGAGTTCCTTATGGGACTGCTATGTGTTAGTCTATACATGATCAGAACAAGCATACAGCAGCTTCACTGAGAGCAACTGCCGCGGGGTTGCACAGGGGGAAGGGTGAGAAAGTTTGGTCCCATCTAGTATGTGGATGATGTTGCTGAGCTCTTCAGGCATCCAGCTGAGATCCAAACTATGTAGAAGCAAGAAAAAATACAAAGCAGAAATCAACAAAAAAATTGTTTCAAATAATGGTAATAGAGCAATTAATCTAAATTCAGCTCTTAGTAAATATTAATAAAATGAACAAATCCCTAGCAAAACTGAAAAAGTTTTTTAAAGAAGTCAGTGAGCCAGTTTTATCCTCCCTGCTCTTTCTACTGCACTATCTGTCTCATGAGTGGAGATGGGGATCTAGAGGCAGGACCTTCTGTACAGCTTATGACCTCCCAAGATATTTTCCCATGAACGAAAAGCACCAACATAACAAATGATATGAAGGCTGTGTGTTTCTGTGGCATCATATATCTTAGAACAATCTTCTGCATTCTCCCTTATGAGGTCATAACACCCTCATAAAGAAGGAAGGACAGATTTCCAGGTAACAAAAATGATAGTTCAGGCTCAGAGATGCCTAGTCTCATTTTCAAGTCCAAATGGCTAAAAGGGAACCGGGGACCAACATTTTAACTCTAGGCTTATTTTCATATTTTTAAAAAAGGTCAGAAAAGTAGTTAGTACTAAGAACTTTTCTCCACCATCTTTCATCAATCATATGTGGCCAAGAATGATTCTGTTTCTTTGATGATGATTTGTATATTATTAAGGGAAAGAAATTTTCATTATTTTCAACAGTCAACATGCACCAGCAAAGAAGGCCCTGTGTCTCAGCCGATTGCAAGGTCTTCTTCTCACTGTCTTTTTAGTTTCAAATTAAATGGATAATAGAATTAACTTTAGAGGTTGCTTAACAACCAAAATGAATTGTAAATATACATGAAACCCAAAAGAAAAGAAAATTCAATCTAAATTCCTCTCTTTCGTTCAATGAGCTCATTAGTCAACTAGAAACAAATGAAACTGCAACAAGGTAAAATGCGTCACTAACAAAATAACATATCAATTCTATTTAATTAGCATTTTTTTGTCATCTCAAATAGTTGCCTTTTCATTTCAAAGGGCTCTTTTCAGCTGTTCTTAAACTTTTGTTTTGAATTCATGTGGTAAGGATCCTAATTACGGTTTATTTTTTTGTTAAGTTTTTTCCCCCTCCTGTTTTAAGAGTGAAAGAAATGATTAGGGAAGAATCATATTTCAGACCCAAGATAGACCCTCAGCAGTAAGGAGGTTAGTACTTTAGGCTCCAGGTCTGAGGTAATCATTCCTGGAAGACTTTGGCGCATCTAGAAGATATTAATCCTTTATCATCTGTAATTCCCCTTATTTTCTGGCTTTTCTTTCAAAACATACGCTGGAGCCAGACTGCATGGGTTTAAATCATTACCAGTTGGGTGACCTTGGACACATTACTCAACCTCTCTGCATTTTAAATTTTTTACCTGTAAAACAGGGTTGTTGTGAAGACTGAATGAGTTAATATATATAAAGTTTTTTAACAAGTCTGTGGCTCTGTAAGTTCTTGCTATTGGTATTATTATTATCACCCCATTTCTTTCCCAGTTGTTTCCCCCTCTCCATCCCCTAACACCATATTAATTTAGGGAGGCTGCTGACAAGTTCTTAAACACCTTGTGTTTGGGAACAGAAAATTCAGAATATGGTCATGCTATATTCATCCACCATGTGGTCTTTACAAGTTTACTCTACCTTTCTAAATGTTAGGTTAGCATCATTATTTTTATATTGAAAGACGAAATTTATTCTGTTCTTCCACATTGTTGAACTACTCTTTCTGCTGACTCCACACCCTCATTCTATGCACTCACTCAGGCACCCCATTCAGAAGCTAAACCCATATATACTTGTCTCACTCCTCCCTCTTGCAAGGACTCATAGCAGTTTCTCAGTGTATACTTCTTCTCTCTTTCTCTTGGATTACAGCTGTTTATGAGGATAATACACTTCTTTACTGTTACGCAGCAAGTTACTTAAGGGAACAACCCAAGCCATGTCCTCACTCAAGTCACTGCTGCTGATCAAATTGATTTGGTTCCCTAAGATACAGGCTGCATGGAAGAGGCCATGAGTGCTGCCAAGGAATTAAAGGAACCGCGAGTAGTCCTAAAAATGAAGAGATACAGCACTCATGTCAGAGGCACACATGTCGCTTCCCAACCTCCTTGTTCTGACTTATCCTGGACCCTATGGCCAAGCCAGCCTTCCTCACAGGTCACCCCCGGTGGCTGGCTCTCAAGATCCTTTTTCACATAGTATATTCTTTGTTTTTCACTTCATATCCTTTCCTTCACCTTCAATTTGCTATTTCTCTGCTCATTTCTATGTGTTAATTTCTCTCCTGGACCCTCAGGTCTTAGAAATGCACTGTTTCTTCTGCATGTAATTTCTGAAGACCACATGGTGCTAACCTTGACCTCTCACTGAAAAATAAAAACCATAATGCTGGACTGAAAAGCTGAAAAAACTGTTTCCTTCTCATTTCTTTTGTGGATCTTCTCATCTACATATCTATCCGCCCATTCATTCATAAAACCACCCAATGGCCATTTATTACTCACCTGTAATGCAAAAGCCAATGTACTGAGAATACAAACATAAACAGCCACCTTTCCAGCCCACAAAGAGGTGCTGAAGCAATCTGGTGTAGAAGAATTCAATTCAACTGAATTAAAATCAGCCAATCTATCTGATTCTAGAGAGTGTGACTGTGAATAAAATATGGGCCTCAGGGAGCTTCCAAGCCTCCTGAGGAAATCAGCCCTCAGGAAAGTCTTATCCTGTGACAGGTGCTGAAATGCAAATATCATTCTGATGTGATATCAAGCCTGTGCTCTGTCAGGTAAGCGCTTGTTGGCCTGGAGAGGTGTCTCGGCGTCTCTAACATTCGCTTTTCTTGCTTGTAAAGTGAGTGGAATGATATCACACAGTGTTGTTTTGAACACCAAGAAAGATGATTTAGAAAAATGCTCGCTTCGTGGCATCTATTTTCAGAATTCTTAAGGTGATATTATCCATTCAAAGTCACTGTGAGAAGCAAACAGGATAACGAACGAAAGCAGCAGCACGTAGTAGGTGTTCAACACTTATTAGGTTCCCTCTTGCCTTTTCCAGTAACTCCTTTGGGAAGTGGAGGTCCCATATTATATCCTTCAAAGCAAATAGGTTAGGCATTCTGTGACCTCCTTGTGATTTTCCCTCCCTACAGATTTCTGCAGGCAGCAGTTCAATCCTGCTTTCATCTCAGACTCCCACATTACTGTGAACCACTTGACAGCCTAATCCTTATCAGAGTGAGATGAGACCATCATTCCAACTCCTGGCGAGTTGAGCACTACAAAGTGATATACTGTGGACCCAGTCCATGGCATTGCTGCCCTGACAAGGTAGATTAAGAATCTGCTCAGTGGTAGCACATTGTAACTGTGCGCTCAAAGGAAAAGTTATAGAAGGAAGCAGACATGCACCCATGGAATGGAAATCAGAAGGTGTGTGGTTCTGAATGTCTTTAACACAAAACAGAGCCTGCCTCTTCAAATGTACCTTCTTTCTGTCATCCATCACATACAACAGCTCACTCATCAAACATACCCTGAGGGTGTACCCTGGGCTTAGCCCTGTGCGAAGTAAAGGTGAATCAGAGCTGGACAATGCACTGCCTCAGCTCTCAAGGATCTCAAAATCTAGTATCAAATACAAAGAAATATTAAAATTCACTGAAGTGTTATATGAAATATATAAGGTGCTGACTAGAGCTCCATCTGGCCGTGCCAGGAAAGGTTTCATAGAAGAGGTGACATTTATTTCATGCTTGGCAGAGTGAGAAGGAACTCAAGCTATTTTACTTAATAAACATTGATTGGGCAATTGCAATATACTGGCAATATGCTAAGTTTTGAGCTACAAACATTACTATGACTGTATTTGGACTACTAAAGGAGCTCACAGCCTAGTACTTGATCATGTAGGAGGCCCCAGGAGGAAAGGATTAGTTGTCACAGTGTGTGGGAACGTGTTTTGCAGAGGAATGAAAAATAAATAAGTAACTCAGGTGTGGGGGGAATTGAGAGTAGTTAGTGATGAAGTTGGTACTTGATTCAAAGAGTTCTCTATAAGTCATGCTAAGGGACTTGGCAACAAATTTGGATTTCAGTTTTTTTAGAAAATGGACAATCATAAGGTTTTTTTGTTCTGTTTTGTTTCTAAGATGAATGCATACTGCTTGCCTCATTCTCAAGTGAGAGAAGAGCGATGAAGAGTTATTCCTCCAAGTGGGGTTATTAAACCAGCAGCATTAGCCTTAGTAGAATTGCTTAGCAATACAGGGTCTCAGGCCCTGCTCAGAGCTACTGAATCAGGATCAGCATATAAACAAAATCTCCAGCAAGCATAAGGTTCATACACACATTAAAGTCTGAGAAGCATTTGCCTAGGAATTCAAGCAACTCACTCGTGGCCACACAGCTGAACAGTTATCAGACACAGATTTCCAGACCTTCACCCCAATGCTCTGGCCACTTCCATGCCCCTTTCTCAGGTACCCCTGTGCCTCTTTCATCATGATGAGTGGGACAGGATATTCTAGATCAGCTCACTCAGTGTTGAAACGGGAGATCGGGTCCCTTTGGAAAGGACAGGCCTGAAGAGGAGTTTCATCTTGGCCAGAGAGTTTGGTAAAAGTATTTGGTGTAGCCATACTCTACTACATAGTAATCTTTCCAATATAAATGTATGCCTTGTCCCACATACATTTTGTGTTAAAAAGCAGTCTATCCTTAAAACAAATAATAATAATAATAATAATAATAATAATAATGCAATTTTAGTTTTAATGGAATTCAAATTACACTGATGAGCAGATATATTTATTTTATGAACTCCAAGTTGCTATACATGTGAGGGGAACATAATGACAGTACCAGAGGGGTGACTTGTGACAGTGAGAGGGACAGGATGGCACTGATGAGACACAGGATTTTTTTGGGTAAAATAAGGTGGAGCTCTCTGATGTGTCTCAGACTGTTTGAGAATATTGAAAAACAGAATTATTTTTAGAAAGTTTGCCATGAACTATGTTTTATTATCCCCCTAAATGTCTTACAGCTAAGTAAATACACTGGTCCCCCATTGTCCATGGGAGATATCGTATTTCCCCATGTATAAGGCGCACACTGTTATGAAAAATCTTGGGGTCTACAAAGATTGTCTTATACAGTAGTTGTAGATATTTTTACTTGCATTTCCTGCTTTTCTGTGCTTGTTTTTGTGCTCATTGTTGAAGACAGTGATTCGTCATCAGACACTAATGAGGACAAGCTAATGGATGGGAGTTTTGACAGTGATGAGGAGTTGTATGAATCATGATGAGTAAAACTTGAGTTCAATAACTTTATGTAATACTTTTTTTTTTTCAAAGTTCAGGCCCCAAAATTAAGGTGTGTCTTATACATGGGAGCGTCTTATACATGGGGAAATATGGTATGTTCCATGGTTCCCTGTGGATGCCTGAAACCATGACCTTTTTTCATATGCATACATACTTATGATGGAGTTTAATTTATAAATTATTCATGGTAAAAGATGAACAACAATAACCATGTGGATGAAAAAGGGGTCACATGCCAAACCTGACAAACTCAGGTGGAGCCCTCTGTGGCGCCTTTGCAAACTCAGAGACCTACAGTAACCACACAGGATGGTCTGAAATTAAAACTTTCTAACTAAGCCCTGGCTGGTTGGCTCAGTGGTAGAGCGTTGGCCTGGCGTGCAGGGGACCTGGGTTCGATTCCCGGCCAGGGCACATAGGAGAAGTGCCCATTTGCTTCTCTACCCCCACCCCTTCCTCTCTGTTTCTCTCTTCCCCTCCTGCAGCCAAGGCTCCATTGGAGCAAAGATGGCCCGGGCGCTGGGGATGGCTCCTTGGCCTCTGCCCCAGGCGTTAGAGTGGCTCTGGTTGCAGCAGAGCGACGCCCCGGGGGGAGGCAGAGCATCGCCCCCTGGTGGGCAGAGCTTCGCCCCTGGTGGGCGTGCCGGGTGGATCCCGGTCGGGCACATGCGGGAGTCTGTCTGTCCCCGTTTCCAGCTTCGGAAAAATACAAAAAAAAAATTAAAAAAAAAACTTTCTAACTAAAAGCAGTTCTTGGTGGGTAGTCGTGGTTTAGGGAAGCATTTTTCTCCAATGAAAGTCAATGTTTCCAACCTTGTCCTTGTCTTTTGCATCTACAATAACCTGCCTGATAACATGCATTTGAAATGGAAGGGTCATCTTCTTTCCCTGCCCCTCTCCAGGCAGGCAGCCAACCAGAGCAGGGACCAACAAACCCCTCATTGTTGTTATCATCATCTTAATCAACTATTAACCATCTTTTTCCTGCCCATATAAAAGAAGTTTCAGTATATGCATTTTTACTCTTTATCCAATTGCAGAGATATCCCCACTTAACCTTCTCCCACCCCCCTAATCTATCACCACTCAATTTCATGTAACCCCTTTACGTCTTCCCCTTTGATTCTGATGTATAAAATAAGTGGTGAAACCACCATTTTCCTGAGCACTTTCTCAATCCGTTGACACTTTGCTTCTTGGCAATTGTGGACAGTTTGGCTTAAATAAACTCATAAAAGAAAGTTCTTATGGGTTTGAGAGTTTCTTATGTTGACAACTACTGATAAAATAGGACAATCGTAACAAGATACTTTAATAAAAGTTATGTGAATGTGCTCTCTCTCCCTCTCTCTCCTTCTCTTTGATAATTGAGATGGCTACTAAGTGGCTCATGGGCGGGTAGAGCATACAGTGCAGATACAATGGACAAAGGGATGATTCGTACCTGGGAGAATGGAGTGGGATAAAGTAAAATTTCATGACACTACGTGGAATGGAGCATCATTTAAAGCTTTTGAGTTATTTATTTTAATTTTTTTGTTTAATATTTGCAAACTGCAGTTTATCATGAATAACTAATGCTACAAATAAGAGGAACTACTATTCTATTGCAATTTCTATTTAGGATGAATTTCTTTATATGCTGGCACTCCGGCACTAAGACAGGTGTTTTGTTTCATAAAGAAATTGAAGAAAAAAAATATTTCTAAGGCTCTTTCTTAAAAAATGGAGTTTAGTTTATAAGGATGCCCTTCTCATCACTGAACCATAACTCCCAGTATTCATGTCCTTTATAGTTCTCTCCCTTGACATCTATTGATAGCTTGGCCCTATGACTTGGCTTTGACCAGCAGGATCCAAGATGCTCTGTGACTTCTAAGGCTAGAGTATAAGAAGCCTTGCACCTTGGCCTGGATCTATTGCAATGCTCATTTTTATGAAGCTTCATGCAGTCTCCTTTAAGCATTACCAATAGAAACACTGTATACAGTGAGGAACAAAATAAAGATGATTGCTTTTCTCAGAGAGCTCATGGATGATTCTCTCCCCACCATCACATCCTTTTTCACTTCCCTGTTCCATTCTCTAACTGGGGCTGGGCAAGACCTTATATGCCCACACCTCAACCTGTGTACCTCAGCTTGTATACAGCCAGCTGGTACTCTACCTAAACCTGGACTCTTCACTTTCCAGTCCCCTTTGCATGTCACCACTCACAACCAAACTCATCCTCTTAAAATCCCATTAAATCTTGCCATTTTCCCACGGTCAGGTGAGTCTACAGGCTCATAAGAAAGAGGTAAAGTCAGCAGTAGCTGACTGATTAAGAACACTGAAATATCTTGAGGTCATCAGTGAGGTTAGGGCTGTGGGAATCATTCAGCAAAAGTACTAAAATGTTGGGAGACAGAAGTACTATGTGTGATTTGATACAATACAGTAGAGAAGTACCAGTGAAGACCAGTTCCAAATCTAGGGTGTAGCCAAGCAGTACATGACTGAAGTTCAATGGGACCAAAGTCATTAAAATTTGAAAAAGTTTAAGAAGTGAAATAACAAGATGTTGTGTGGGTCATCCACAAAGACAGAAGTCTTTATTTAAGTGTTGTTTTTTTAAAAAAAAATACACCCTATATGATAATAGGACTTGGAGTATAGAATAAGATTATAAATCAAGTGCCAGGAATCTCTGATGAATGTGGGGAGATGACCAGGAAGGCAGTGGGTGGCCCTGACCTGGAAGACCTCCAAGATGGTAGAGTATAATCAGCTTTTAATGAATGCGGGGGGAAGTAATGATTTAGGAGAAGCTCTAGGGAGCTAGAAAAATTTGAACCTCTTTATTCCAGAGCTGTGGTTAGTGAAATGTTCATTCATTTGTTCTAGAGTTTTTATGAGCTCATTATATGAAAACAAACAAACTAACTAACAAAACTGGATTGGGATGTGTAAGGAAAAAGCAGCCTTCACTTAGCAGTGTCCTGAGGAGGGAGCTTCCTGAGGAACAGAGCAGTCCCTCGGAGTCAGACCCCACAGAGCAGTGCTTAAATTACATAGACAAAAAATTTTTTTTACACAAAACAGTTTTTCGCTGCCACTGTCTTAACCACTCTTATGGAAATTCAATTTCACAATCACTGTTTATATGAAAAAAAAATCAAGAAGCATTTAGAGAAAACAAAGTAATTGTTATTATTACCAACCCATTAATTCTTGATATTTTTAGTAGCCAGTTATTATGGCAGGCACTGGCTGATTTCGCTCTTTGTCCTATTTCCCATCAATTTTGATGACATTTGAGTGGTCAATATTTCCACCTGATGAGGGCACATAATAGAAAAGAGAAAATTAAGAAACTATATTACTGTGCATATTCCATCCTTTGTCAAGTTCCTTTCAGATACTTGTCTTGTTTGTTTCTCATAACGTGTATAAAGTTTCACTAGCTGGAGTCCTTGGTGGGATTGTTGAAATGCAGATGGCGAGGCTCCAGCCACAGAGAATCAGTCTCAGTAGGTCCTGGATGAGCCCAAAGAACTTACATGTCTAACAAGTTCTCAGATGATATTGATGCTGCTGGTCTGAGAATCTTTCATTTTTCCTTCGATTTCCTCTTTGACCCATTGGTTGTTCAAGAGTATGTTGTTTAATTTGCACAGATTTGTGAACTTTTCAGTATTTCACTGCTGCTTATTTATAATTTAATTCTATTTTTTATGGTAAAAAAAGATTATTAGTATGACTTCAATCTTCTGAAAGGCTTAGTTACAATGTATGTTGTGACCTTGCATCATCTATGTTAGAGTACGTTCTGTGTGTGCTTGAGATGAATGTGTCTGATGCTGCTGTGGGGTAGAATGTCATATGTATATATGTTAGTCCATTTTTCTATACTGCTGTTCAAATTCTTTGATTTCTTATTGACCTTCTGTCTCAGTGCAATACTCATTATTGAACTTTGGGTATTGGCATCCCTAATTATTTATGTGTTACTGTCCATTCTCTCTTCAGTTCTGTCGATGTTTGCTTTATATATTTAGACACTTTAATGTTGAATAAATATATATTTATAATCGTTATATCTGCCTTATGGGTTGATCCTTCTATTCATTATATAATGTATTTCTTTGTCTCTTGTGACCATTTTAAAAATTTATTTATTGATTTTAGAGAGAGAGAAAGGGGGAGAGGAAAAGGAAGAGGGAGGTCAGAGAGAGAGAGAGAAAGATTGATTTGTTGTTCTACTTATTTATGCTTTATTGGTTGATTCTTGTATGTGCCCTGACTGGGGATCAAACTTTGAACCTTGGTTTATTGGGATGACGCTCTAATCAACTGAGTTACCCAGCCAGGACCTACCTCTTTTTCTCTTAGTTTTAGTTTTTGAAGATTTACTTTGTTTTTTGTTTGATTGAGCCACATTTTTTGTTTTTTATGTGCCTTGTACTTTGTGTTGCTGTTCTTGTATTTGAAAAAATAGCCACCTTTTCCAGTGTATACAGACTGGTTTTTCACAGGGAAAAGATTTTATTAATAAGCCCAACTAAATATTCTGGGGGTCTTTCAAATCTTTTTGTAGGATGCATCTTCTCTACACTTGTATTAAGTTCCCCGTTAGAAAGATTTGTCAATTTCCTTTTCAGGAGATTGTAATCTCTTGTTCTCTCTGATGTCTGTCTGCAATACTGCATGTTCTCTGGAGCTGCTCCAAGCCACTCAGCTCTTGTTCTCAGAGGCTCCCAGTCTTCTAGAGTAGGCTGGGTTCTGTCAGCGCTCTGAATCAGGAATGACAGAAACCAGAACACCCCTGAAAAGCCAGAACATTAAGTAGACATTGCATTCTTTTCTTTCTCTTCAAGAGAGAGACTATGAAGCTACATCAGCTGCTGTCTACTGTCCTGTGGGTCCTCTGGAATATCAGAAAGCTGCCCAGATGTCTTTGGTTTTCATGAGATCCCAGGCATTTAGAATATGCCAGATCTCATCAGTGCTCCAAGGAAGGTCAGATACGAACCAGTCCCATGGGGAGTTCCCCAAAAGTCTGAACATTAGACAAATACTTCAACGGTTTTCTTTCCAAAGAGATATTGAAAGGTGGTGATTTTCTTTCTTTTCCTTCCTTCCTTCCTTCCTTCCTTCCTTCCTTCCTTCTTTCTTTCTTTCTTTCTTTCTTTCTTTCTTTCTTTCTTTCTTTCTTTCTATTAGGTGACAGGTTTTTTCTTTTCTTTTTATTATGTGACAGGTTAGGAGACAGAGAGAGACTCCTGTATGTGCCCCAACCAGAATCCAACCAGCAAGCCTTCTACAAGGGGGTGCTCTGCCTGTCTAGGCAGCTGCTCTATTGCTCAGCAACCAAGCTATTTTAGTGCCTGAGGTGAGGCCATGGAGCCATCCTCAGTGCCTGGAGCCAACTTTGCTCGAACCATTTGAGCCATGGCTGTGGAAGAAGAGAGAGAGATAGAAGGGGAGGGGGGATGGAGAAGCAGATAACTGCTTCTTCTGTGTACCCTGATTGGAAATTGAACCCGAGACTTCTACACACTGGGTTGATGCTCTACTGCTGAGCAACTGGCCAGGGACTGAAAGTTGGTGGTTTTCTTTTGTTTGTTCCACACTGAATTTAGGAAAGGGGCGATGGCAAGTCAATGCCATAAACTTTTCTACTGATTTTGATCTCACTAGTTTCATGTTCACCTTGGATCCGGGTGCCTCATAACTGTTTTCTGATTTCCCATAGGGGAAACTGAACTATATATTATTGACTTATTGTCTCTGTAGGAGGGAAGGTGGTCTGTGATTTCTTGTTCCACCATCTTGCTGATGTCCAGGATTTAAATAAACATATATTTAAATATGTTTATTTAGCCTTAGTGTTCCTACTTTAGCAATATGTCTATTTATTTCTATATAAATATAATTTTATTAAATTTATTAGAAGATTGGCTAATAAGATTAAGTAGGTTTCAAGTATATAATTCTATAATACATCATCTGTATATTACATTGTATGTTTACCACCTCAAGTTAGGTCATTTTTTGTCACCACATATCTGACTCCCTGTTCTACCTCCTCTTCACCCCTCTTTACCTCTAGTAACCACCATACTGTTGTCTGTGTTTATGGGTTCTTATTTGTTTGTCTAGTTTGTTTGTTGTTTTCTCTTTTATATTTCACATATGAGTGAAATAATATGGTTCTTGACTTTTTCCATCTGACTTATTTTGCTTAGCATAATTTTTTTCAAGATCTATCCATGTTGTTGCAAATGGCAGTATTTCATCTTTTCTTATGGCTGAGTAGTATTCCATGGAATAAATGCACATTTTCTTTATCCAACCATCGATCAAAGAACCTTTGGCTATTTCCATTTCTTGGCAACCATAATTAATGCTGCAACAAACATAGGGATGCATATATTTTTATGTTTTTAACTTTTTGGGAGTAGATACCCAGAAAAGGGATTGCTGAACTTTTTGGTAGCCTTATTCTTAAATTTTTTTTTTTAGTTGCTTTCATACTGTTTTTCATAGTGGCTACACCAATTTGTGTTCCCACCAGCAGATTATAAGCATTCCTTTTTCTCCACAACCTTGTCAGCATTTGTTATTTTTTGTCATGTTGATAGCAGCCATTCTAATGGGTATAAATAAGGTGGTATCTCATTGTAGTTTTGGTCTATATTTCCCTGATAACTAGTCAATTTAAGTATCTTTCCATATATCTGTTGGTTTTTTGTATATCTTCTTGGGAGAAGTGTCTGTTCAGTTCTTCTGTCCATTTTTAAAAATTGTATTGTTTGTAATTTTGTTCTTGAGTTGTATGAGCTCTTTAGTTTACTTATTTTCCAAATTCATTTAATATATTGAAAACTCAATTTCCTCACCTATTAACTACAGATTTATTATTATTTTTTTTTGCTTTTCTCAAAAGAATTCAATATGACCTAAATTTACTTTAAAATAATGGCCCCTGAAAAGCAGGCTTTGGATGGGTGCCTAGTTAGTAAAGTCAGAAATGAAGGAAGGCAGGGAGAAAGAAAGTAATAGGATTCAAACTAGCCCCCACTCTCAACTAAAATACCAACCCAGCAGGTCTGATGTGAAGGGGAGGATTAATGTGACAACGACTTATATTTTAAAGCTCTCTATGTAATTTTCCTGTAGCCAGCAAAGGTGGAGCCTCACAGCTCTGACTGGGTGCAAACTGTATTCACACTGAGGTGACTATCGATACTACTGCAAATAAAGAGTTAACTGCAGAAGTCAAAGTGAGGGGTGGTTCAAGATGTGTTCTAAGAACCCTACATATTTCTCCACAGATAATTCTAAAATTTCAAATCAAGAAGAGGTATTTTTTGAATTTGTAGGATCGATGACTATATATTTTCTCTCTGTAGGCTTTTTTTTTTTTTTATGGCCATGAAATAATTAGCACCTAGCACAATTTCTGGCACGTAACAAAATGTCAGCTGAATTAATTGAGTCTGATATTAAAATGTAGGCACAGTTGTCTGAGATTAGCTCCCTAAATGATATCAGTGAAAATTAGCAAACTATTCACTCTTCTAATCAACAGATCTTTCCTGAATGTCTTACATGTGCAAGGCTTTCTGCTGGAGTCTTATTGGGAGATGAATTCGGAAGGCCGAGATCCAGTTGCTAAGGAAGATGTGAGCCACACAAAGTAGGAATAAGCACTGTGAGAGAGCTTGGATAAGGCACTGTGGGAGTCCAGAGAAAGACAACATCACATCTGATTTGTGGATCAGAGGAAACATTCTATAGGAGGTGGCACTAAAGGAGGAATTTGAAGATGTGAAATTTAGAGATAAAGGCTCAGAGGACACCACAGGATGAGGAGTGAGAATTAACAAAAGGACATAGATTTTTGGAGAAATAAGAAGAGATAGCTGACTATAAACACACCTGGCTCGAGATGAGCAGAATTACTACCAGTATAAGGTACTTGCAAGGACATGTGTGGATATTGATGCAGATCATCCTTAGGGGCAGGTAGTTCTATGATGACTAAACTGACCAAAGTATGGGAACATACCCCTAATTCTTACCATCTTGTGATAAGTCTATGTCTATTTTCTCTAGAATAGCTCACAAAAATCCCTTCACTGTATATCGTACATTTTTATTTTTTGTCTTTCAATTATTTTGCAAACATAATTATTGTTATCACCAAAAATGACCCTGCTTAAAATTAACTTGTGTATTATTAGATGTTTTGTGTGTACTTGTGGCCTACTCTTCAGTTGTTTGAAATCTCACAGCACTTTCTAATGACAGCAAAGGGGAGGTAATTATAGCCTACCATTCAGCATCATAAGCATGGAGCATTTTAGATTATGGATCATTATATGCATATGACAATGAACAGAATGTCCTCTGTATAGAAGAGAGAAATCACAAAACATCTCTTGGGAATCAGCAAGAATATGTACTAGTCCAAGGTCTCATTCATATGTCAAATTAACTAGGATGCTAATAATTTCTGGCGGGGTAGAAGGATGTCATCTCTGCCATGTCATTTATAAACTGTTTTTCTTAGGGCAAGTCATTTTGGTAATAAGGGCTTAGTGAGCCCGGGATGCTTTTTCTCTACCTCTTTTCAATGACAGATTTTGTTAACCAGACCACAGAGGTGAGCACACAACTGAGGCTGAGCAAATCCTATTGTGTCCCATCCCACAGCTACAGTGAAGCTTTGGGCCTGGAAATATAAGGTCTACCAGAAAGTTCTGTCCGTTTTTGGAATAAAACAAAATACAAATTTTTCTTACCATCAATAAACTTTATTAAATAGTTGTCATTATTATTAATGATTTCTTGCCAGCGTGAGGGCAATTTGTATATCCCATTTTTAAAAATGTTTTATCTTTTGTTGCAGAAAATTGAACCAGTGCTTGTTTGATATCTTTTTCATTTTTGAATTTTTTGCCCTTCAAAAAAATTTTGTAAGGACAAAAACAAGTGATAGTCAGAGGGTGCTAAGTCCGGGGAATATGGTGGATGCGACAGACATGCTTCTGTAGCATTTCTTCCTTGTTGAAATTCGTAAAAATTACAGTGGCGTAAATGAACTTTATCAGTAGCCATGGGTACGCTATCGCTCCACCCATAAGACTAACGTGAATCAACTTTGTTTTAGTTAATTTGCTACGTCAGTATGTATACATTAAGTGATAAAAATAGAGAGGCACACATGAGCCAAATAAATATGTGCTTACGTGTTGAAACTTGTTGTGATAGAAACGGACAGAACTTTCCAGTAGACCTTATATTTTAAGCAAGAGCAGGCAAGGAAATGCCTATTATTCAGTGCTTGGCTGTAAGGCTGTAAGAATGTGACTGCAGCTGCCAGCCACCATGCCACACTCCACATGAAAAGTGGAAGGGCTGTGAGAGGACAGAGCCAATGTCTAGAGCAGGGGTCCCCAAACTACGGCCTGTGGGGCGCAAGTGGCCCCCTGAGGCTATTTATCCGGCCCCTGCCACACTTCCGGAAGGGGCACTTCTTTCATAGGTGGTCAGTGAGAGGAGCACTGTATGTGGCGGTGCCGAAAAGTGCAGTGTCGCTCACGTACAGTACTGCTTCTGGTGACACGGGACGCATGTGTCACGGCTCTGGAAGCACGTCATACCACTTGTTACGGCTAACAGTGACAAATATGGAATCAGACATTGACCATCTCATTAGCCAAAAGCAGGCCTATAGTTCCCATTGAAATACTAGTCAGTTTGTTGATTTAAATGTACTTGTTCTTTATTTTAAATATTGTATTTGTTCCCGTTTTGTTTTTTTACTTTAAAATAAGATATGTGCAGTGTGCATAGGGATTTGTTCATAGTTTTTTTTGTAGTCCGGCCCTCCAACAGTCTGAGGGACAGTGAACTGGCCCCCTGTGTAAAAAGTTTGGGGACCCCTGGTCTAGAGAGTATGTGAAAGAGAAAGCTCGCCAAGGGAGCTCAGCTCTCCCTATAGCTTCCTGGGTCAAAGGTGGCTGCTTTCCTGCATCTCACCTTCAGATTCTATGAACCATCCAAACCTCCTTCCTGTAAGTCTCCTGCTTAACCTGTTAGGAGTTGAGTTTCCCTACTTTCAGCTGAAAGTGTCCTGCTTACTGACACATGGATACTGACA
Source organism: Saccopteryx bilineata (assembly GCF_036850765.1). Taxonomy (NCBI): domain Eukaryota; kingdom Metazoa; phylum Chordata; class Mammalia; order Chiroptera; family Emballonuridae; genus Saccopteryx; species Saccopteryx bilineata. The sequence goes on along the minus strand of NC_089490.1, from coordinate 340,575,121 downwards.
GGCCTGTGCCAGTCTTTGGTGTTTGAACTTGCTCTTCTCTTTGCTCATGAAATTCTTTCAGAAACTTCACACATCCTTTCCTATCTTTTCTCAGCTTTGGACTCAAATGTCACCTTCTCAGTGGGGCTGTCCCCTAACCATTCTCTCTGAACCAGGCTCAATGCTCCTTACAATACTTTCCTTATCAACATATACAGTACCGCATATTATACTGAATGATCTTGTTTACTATCTCTCTCCTAAACTATAATGTGGGTAGGAATATTTGGTCCCCTAGATATTCCCAGTGCCTAGAAATCACATAGACATAGATGTCATAGATAAATAAATGTTTGTTAAATAAGTGGACCAATAAATCTTAAACATCTTCTTTGTACCAGACACTGTGCTCAGAGTGTAACATGTGAAACTTTATGTTACCCATTTATGCCCTGCTATTTTTGGCAAAAGTTATATCATGGGTGTGATAGATCATATTGGTGTCATGAAGTCATAAAGACTGTCAACTCCCTAAAGACAAGGGCCCTATCTGCCTATTTCAGAACTGATCCAAACTGCCTAATATAAAGTCGGGAACCTGGAATATATGTAAGTATACCTAATACCTTAGATTTAGGAATATGAAATGTATCTTATAGCTTAAACATCACCATGAGTTAAGTCATGAGTCTGATATAAACTCACAACACAGCAAAGAGTGTAGCTGTTAAGGCCTCTCTTTTGGGGTTCACTGCTGGACAGCTTTTGCAAAATGAGGCACCTCTTCTTAGCCATCACATTCGACTGTCTTCCCTATCTGCCTGTCTGGTTCTTAATTTTTTCTTCCCCATTTTTGAATCATATTAGTATGTCCTTGTAAGCGTAAGCCACCTTGAATCCTTTCTGGTACAAGGCAGAGAATAAGTTAGTTAATTCACAGATTGATTTAATTATCAGAGCAACTCAGTGAGGTAGGTATTAGTTCCCTTATTACATGGGAACGGAAACTGAGCCTTTGAGATATGCAATTTGACCATGATCAAACAACAGACAAGGGTCAGCATAAGAATTCAAGTCCACGGCCACTTATCTCCATAGCAGGTGACCCTTCACCCTATAACCTCTCAGGTCTGCCTCGAGCTAAGGACTACAGGAAATGATATTGGACAAGGAGGCAGGAGCCTGAGTGTCAGCCCCAGACTTTTCTGTTTTCAGGCCAGTATGAGTTGGGGATGTTAGCATATTTTCTAAATCTCAGTTTTCCCATAATTCAATGGGAATGGTAATGCATCTCCCTTTGTACTATTAGATTCCTATCAAGGCACCTTCACTGAAGGAAAGGCCTGGTCTGGGAGACAGTGGTCAGGGTTCTAGAACAGAGACCCTAATTCAGAACCAGCAAGCCATGTCCAAAGGATAGCACTCATGCTCACTACCATCTGACATGTAAAATATATGAAGTTGGACTGTGATTCTGAATTTTCTCTGACATGATACTAATTCCCTTGTATGGCAGCAGCATAAAAATACCAGTGTCTCATGAAGTTGAGAGGCATTGAGTGCAAGAAACAGAGAATGAGTTCTGGACTTAGACTTTGGGTAAAGTTCCAATCTGTCTGCTGTGCTCTGTGATTGTGATTTTGACCTTCCTATGTTTTCCAAACTTTGCCTCTTCTGTAAATCTCGATGTCTAGAAAAACCAGCTAATATTTACTATCCATATATTCACGTTTTAACTTCATTTGAAAATGAAGCCATTAAGAATGGCCTTGAGCACCAAGTAGCTAGTGCTCAGGGCCATTCTTTTGTTTTTCTGTTCTTTTTTTTTTGGGGGGGGGTCATATGCATTCTCTTTTCTTTTGCAAAGATCATACTAGTTTTAGGACCCCTCAGGAGTTGGCTAGGGTTTTTACAGAAACAAAGATTCTTCAAGATGTTTAATTCAAAAAAAGTATGACAAATATTTCTTCCGCAAACCTGTAAGACTCTGAGGGAACTTACATGGGACTAAGGCCAAAGCAAGCTTTCTGCACATCTTTCATTCATTCATCAGTCCTACCATACACTCTTTCCTGAGTATTTGCTCTGCCCCAGTCACCATGCCTGACATAGAAAAAGTAAAGCTTTGATCTAGAGAGGTCCACATTCTAATGGGGGACAAAGTCAGACCTGTAAGAAACAGTGTTCCTGGCAACATAACAGAAAGCTTGAGAGAATCTTCCAATGTCAAGAAGACCCAGTTGAAGACGTTTAATCTGAAGCACCCTTTAGCACCACTGCACCTTCATACATGGGCCTGGTTCTAGCTTGTGGATCCCAGAGAGCATCTGATGTCTGTATGTAAGGTCTCTTGATCTTCCAGAGAGCTCTGCCAATGGGTTTTTCATCCATTTGCCCTTTGCATCAGAGCAAAGCCATGCAATTCATGTGGTCTTGGCGCTTTGTCACTTTTAAGGGTCCAAACTGTCTTGTTCTCTGTTTCTTTACAATAGTAAAGTCTTTTAATATTTCATTATTTTCCCTCCAGAGATTATATTTATATGATGTTCATATATATATATATATCTTAATATATATGATTATATTATATCTTAGATATAGATAGATAGATATAGATATATCATTACTGCCTTTGTCTTTTGTACTATACAGAGACATTGCCCTATGCCCCAGATACACTTATGGTTTTATATTAGTACTATAACTAGATTGCAAGAATCCTACGAATGTGGAGCCCAGCCCCTCATGTTTAACAAATGGCTCTTGGGATCAGGAGAGGGGAGTGACTCGGTTTTGGGGCCTCCTGATCTGCACTTCCCACTATACCTGCCCATTTCCTCTGAACTCCAGGGCACAACACAACTCCTCCAATTGCTCTGTCCAACTTTATCATTGTTCCTCATCTTGATCAGTTCATTCTTTTCTTGTTACTTCTTACTGAGGAGATTGTGGATACTAGGCATTATCATAATTGCTTTATGTTGTTTCCTTTAGAACAGAAATGTACCTCTGGAACTTGCTGGAATAATGCAATTGTAATAAAAAAATTTAGAGAAACCACACTGAAGAGCCCAATGATATATCCTTGGGATAAAAAATAAATTTGGTCACTCAAAAGAAGGCAGGGATATTATTTACAGAACAGAAACACTGTGGAGTCTAACAACTCTACCCAGTCTGTTTGCTGACCCTTAGATTTACAAGATCAAATGCCAGTTGAGCCATTTCAATTTCATCTTCCCCCTATTAAAGATAGACCTGTCCACCCATTTGACCAAACCAGAAGCACTCTAGATATTTGATTTACCCCAAAATTGAATTAGTTTTCAAGTGTGGGTACTATAATCTTTAATCACCTCTGTTCTGATTGATAGGAACATCTCTTTGGAAAAGGTATGTGGTATGTCCAAGTTTACACAGAAGCTAAAAATGACAGTGCAAATTCAATTATAAATGACAGCCTATTTTGTCTACCTATATCATGAATTAAGAAGGTCTAGAAGAATGACAGTCTCCTTCTTGTCCCACTCATTTAATTTCTCTGATTTAATTTCCCTGAACCACAGGTTATTTTTTCTATTTGTGAAAAAGAATAATGGCCCTGACCAATTGGCTCAGTGAAAAGAGCATCAGCCTGGTGTATGGACATCCTGGGTTCAATTTCCAGTCAGGGCACACAGGAGAAATGACCATCTGCTTCTTTCTTTCCCTCTCACTTCTCTCCCTCTTCCCCTCCCACAATCACTGGCTCAGTTGGTTCCATCATTGGCCCCAGGCACTGAGGATAGCTTTTTGGTCTGAACATCAGCCACAGGTGCTAAAGAGAGCTTGGTTGATTAGAGCATCAGCCCCAGATGGGAGTTGCTAGGTGGATCTTATTGCAGGCGCATACAGGAATCTGTCTCACTATCTCTCTTCCTCTCACTTAAAAAAAAAAAAGATAATATCTTTCTTGCTTACTTTACACTAAAAATCAAGTCCAATTAAATGTAAACAATGCTTTGTACATTTAAAAAACCATTTTTTTTCTGTTAATTCTAAATAAACATCTTTTTTTTCTAGAAGAGAAAGGTAGAATTTAATATTTTAAATCAAACATTGAGTCTCAAAACATTGACATCTGGAACTTTGTGAACAAATTAGAGACCAGAATAAAAAATAAGTGGAAAGCATTTACAAACTACATGATCTGGAAAATGGGAAGAGAGTGCTGATTTTTACAAAGAGGGGAAGAAACAATTGACTGAATAATTAGAAATCAGAAATGACATGCTAACAGCACATCACAGAGAACAGAAATGCTAGTGAATTCACTGGAGAATTCTTCTTATTATTTTTAATTTAAATGTAGCCTCAGTGGACAGATGTAAAGGGAACAGGGCAGACTACTAAGAAAGGAAGTAGAGGCATCGAATTGGAAAAACACAAACAAAAAACAAAACCACATTATTCTACTTAGCAAAGTCAGAGTCAGACGCAATTCCACATGCAGGATCAAACTAATGGTGGCAGAATGGACTTGCTGAGAAGAAGAAAAACTATTGCTTCAGTCAAAACTGACAAATCAAATCTAACAGGAAACCCAGAGGACCCTTCCCTTTGGGCACAGCACAGACCTCTGTCTCCATTCAAACTCCATGGCTTTCTCTACGGCTGTTTTTCCTGACTTGCCTTTTCTGATTCCAATAGCCTGGAGTCAGGAGACCGGGATTTGAACTCTAGCACTGCAACAAGCAGTCTGTGTGACCCTGGGCAGATATGAGGCTTTCTGCTCATCTATAGAGGGGTGAATCTTCCTACCTATCTCTCAACACTGTTTTGAGGATCAAGAGGGAAGCATTAAGTATACTGATTAAAAGAATAGATTCTATAGACTCTATAGCAAGGCTGCCTGTGATTAAAACTCGGCTATACCAGCTGTGTATCCTTGAGCAAATGACATATACTCTCTGGCCTTAGTTTCTTTATCTGTAAATTAGGGATAACTATAGCACCTATCTCAATTACTACAGGTGAATTGCCTGGTACTCATTAAACACAGAAGCATATTAATTATTACTGTCCATATGTGAAAAAAATTAAAACAAAAAACATGTGAAACATGGAACAATGAAGAGAAATAAAATTCCTCTGCTCAGTGATCTTTGTAGTAGGCCAGCGTCTCTGCTGAGGCCACCCTGTGCTCCCAGTTCACCAGGGGCAGGAAATGAATCCCAGAGAGAGGCGGAGAGAAGAAAGACAAAGAGGGGGAACGCATGAGAGAGAAAAAGTTACTTCTCTTAGAAGATGTCAAATAAGAATTGGCACCTGCTAGCTAGACTCTTATTTTATCTTCTAAATCCCAGTTCAGCTTCACTTTTTGAACTGGGGAAAAAAGAAAAGATAAAAAGACAGAAAACAGGAAAAGGTAGATTAGTCTGTGACAGCTGATGGCCCAGGTTTAAGTCACTAGTTGTGCTGTTTACAGGAGGCCATGTGGCCTTAGGTAAATTAGGTAAGTGAGTTAACCTAACTCTGAGACTATTCTATTTATTCTTCCAGAAAATCAGGATGATGATAAATATTCACTCATTGGGTTTCATGAGGAGTAAATGACATAATGACTTTAGGCATTTAGAATGCTGTTGCACACTCATCACATAGTAACTGTCCATAGATAACATTCCTGACCCTGAAATATGCCAAAAAGTCTTCATGATATTGTACAGGTGAACTACTAAGTGTCAGTCCAACCAGCTGAAGAGAGTAGTGCTCAAGGATATCAAGTGATTTGCTCGGAACCCATCAGGTAATTGGAAGCAGAGCAAGAACTCTAATCCAGCTCTTTCTGCCTCCCATGGCCCACCATGCTCCGCTGTGTCCCAAACGAATGGTCACCTGTAAATCACACTCATTCCAATGCACAGCATATCACTTAACATCCCAAAATAGAACTTTTGCATACATTAAAGAGACATGGTATTTTGCATAAGCCCAGGCAGTTGTTTTAAAAGCTGAATTCAAACAGCTAAAAAAATTAGTGATCATGGTTTATTAAATGTTGAGTACTTTACACACATCACATCATCATCATCATTGTGATCATCATTATTGTATTGATTACCTGTTATAAGTCTGGTGCTGTTCTTCATGTTTTTTTTTTTGTGCATCTCAAAGTTTAAACTGAGTAAGAATTGCCTGGAGATCTTGTTAAAATGCAGATTCTGACTCAGTAGATCTGGGGAGAGCCTGAGAGTCTACATTTTAATCAGCTCCCAGCTGATAATGAAGGCTGCTGTTTGGTAAACCTTAATGAGATTAGCAAGATTTTATAGGATTTTCTTATTCAGCCCTCATATTAATGCTGTCACAAAAATTTTAGAGGAACTAGTGTGCTCATTTTACTGAAGAAGAGATTGAGGCTCAAAGACTTTTTGTGTCCTGGACAGAGTGAATAGGAGACAGAACAGGAATTCAATCTGCCAACTCTCTGGGTCCAATGTCTCTTAATACCTGACCTTAAATGCAGTGTAGAGTATACGTAATCTGCTTTTTAATTTAGCATTTAAAATTTTACATTTATTTTACTAAGAGAATACTTACCATTAGCCAAGTGTTCATGAGTATTTAAAAATATATGATTGGATATAAAAAAATGGCAATTATCTATCCTTGTGCACTATAAAATCAATCTAGTAGGAAAGGAGAGAAATAAATAAGCACTTATAAAGATAATCAGTGCTGGCAAGAGCATAGGAAATCAAGGACTGCAATACAGTCTCATGGGAGGTTCAATGGGCACAGCCTCTCTGGTGCGCAATGTGATTATGTCCTCAAATTCAAAACATGCATATAGATTAACACAGCAATTTCATTTCTAGATATTTATCCTAGGAAAGGTAGACAAGGGAAGAAAGATGTATTTTTAAGGATGTTCACTGAAGTATTATGTAAGAATGGTGAATAAGTGAATATGATTGAATTCAATATCCATTGAAATAAAATTAGGTGAGTTATTGCACACTCCAACTATGGAGTACCATAGATCTATTTAGAAGAATAAACTAAACAAACCTATATAAATTGACATGGGTAATTATCTACCCTATATTTTTATGTGGATTAAAATATTTTAAGAAGCTTATTATTGAACAGCATGTATGGTAAAACTATTTGTGCAATGAATAGTTATATAAGTGCTTTATACACGTGCTTCTCAGTGGGTGACATAAATGTAAAGGCTTTACCAGTCTCTTGTATGTAGTTCTATTCAAGGTTTTACCAAGTGGATACACTATTTGTATAGCTGGAAATAACTACAAGGATACTGCCATATCAGGATGAAACAGTCACCATCAGAAATATAGCAGAGGGTATTCAGGATATTATTACAAGTGAGAGGCAACTCCGAATGCTGCCTGACCAGGTTTGGAAAGCTCTGTACAGAGGTGACCTCTCAACCCAGAACTAGAAGTTTGAGTAGGATTTTCTTAGAAGGTGAAAAGAAGAGAAGCACTCCAAATTGAAGGCAAGTCACTGTGACTTAGTGACACCAAAGTGAATATATCTCAGTCCAACCTGCCACAAAGAGCTCTCAACCAATGTGGGAAGACATTGATGTACACATAAGACAATTAATGACTCAAAGCAAGACATGGAGGCATTTGGAGAAGCAATGAGGATTTGAGCACATACTTTTCTGGGTAAAAGGATTTAATTCTTCCAACAGGGGTTCTCAATGTTCCCAGTCCCAACAGAGCTGAATGATAAGATATTTTTTATCATAACAGTGGTATGGAGGATAACACTTCATGATGAAATTGGGGGCTATGTATGTCAATTTCTCCTTGATACATTCTGGCACAGAAAGACATTCTGGAAGGGAATGCTTGAGGGGCACTGGATACCCAGGTTTACTGGAAAAGATCTTTGGGTTGTGCAAGTTTAGAGGACTTACATTGAGTGACAGTTTGGTGTCCAAGACCAGGGCCATCTCCAAAAGTAGCCAGGAATAATGTATATAACATTTTCTTTGATTCTCCAAATTGTCTACCAATTTTATTATAGTATGAAAATACATGAATGTAATTGTAACATGAATGTAATTTTTTTTAAAATGTTAAAAGAATCACTCATCTTCTTCCAATTTAACTCCACTCACTTTGTATTGATTATTAAGTCTTTGTTCATAAGCATATATTTTTACATATTGGTATTATATATATACTCTATTTATTTGTTTTTATTACCTAACTTTATAGGCATACATTTTCCATTTAAATACATTGTAATTGAAATTTGAATGACTTCCTCATTATGTTCCATTGAATTCATGTACCACATATAGGTTGTCATATATTTAAGTTGCAATGAGTACCATGACTTATATTGTTTATATTTTAAAATTATTTATTTACAATAATTTTCCAGGGATAGATTACTAAATCAAAACTCATTTCTCTTGTCTCTCAAAAAGGCCAAATTTCCCTTGCCACATGTGTGTATGCAGTTTTATCTCAGTGTCACTGGTATTTTATTTTATTTTTTATTTTATTTTATTAAGTGAGAGGAGAGGAGATAGTGAGACAGATTCCCGTATGTGCCCTTACTGGGACCCACCTGGTAACCCCCATCTGGCAGACACTCCAATCAACCGAGCCATCCTCAGCACCTAGATTGATGCTTGAGTCAATTTAACCATTGGGTTCAGGAGGGGAAGAGGGAGAGAAGGGGGAGAGGGAAGGGGAGAGAAGCAGATGGTTGATTCTCATGTGTGCCCTGACTGGGAATCGAACCCAGGATGTTCATATGCCAGGCTGATGTTCTATCCACTGAGTCAATCAGCCAGGGCTTGATATTATTTTTAAACAGAACATTTCCTAACTTTAAATAATGTAAAACCAAAACTTTCTATAGAGTTATTTTTAGGTTTTCAATTGCAAGTGCTGATAGATCTCTTACTCTATGTTAAGTTAGAGGTTAGGATAGCTCACCGAGTGACAGGTCTCTGTATGCCATGTGTTGCAGCAGGCTGTTGAATTTATTTATACATCTGCTTCTTAGCCACAGAATGGGGATAATAAAACTGTTTAGCTGGTTTGATTGTTGTGAGGATTAAATGAATTACTATATACAAAGCATCTAGAATGTAGCCTGGTACACAATAATCATTTAGTTTCCATAACATGTTCTTATTACTGTTGTTGTTATCAGTAAGACAAGTACTGGTATTATATAAATAAACGCAAAGGAGTAGTGTTTCTATTTCCTATTATGAGAACTGATAGTTCATATCATTTCAGACATAAATATTTTCTCTAATTTATATACATATATACTGTTTCTTTATTTAAAGAGTACTGCTTTAATTATTATTAAGACCATGTAGCTACCTATTGGTGTGTAATTTCAAGGAGGTCCTTCATCTCTCTTTGTCTCAATTTCCTTATGCACCAAATATGAGAAGGGACATACCTTGCATGACTTTTGTGAGGATTTGACATAATACACATAATTAAATAGAAAAACTTTAATCCTCTTAGAGGCTAATGTAAGAATTACCTTAGAAAGAGGGCCTTTTTGGTTCAGAAATTGCCTTAATAAGCCCACTTGAGGTGTGCTTCAAGGCTTTTAAGAAAGAAAAGAAACCATTCTTCATGAGATAAGGAAGAAATTTGTTTCGGAGGAGGAGGGAGAAGAGAAGAGTGAGGGGGAAGGGGATAAAAAGATGGCAAAAGTTTTGCAGTGACATCCTGTGATACCTCAAATTCTCCCTAAAGTTTCTATAATCACAACATCTATGGAGTGAATTCATTTTAGGAGGAAAGACTGAGTTTGATATGAGACAGTACAAACTGAGCCCTAAGGAAACTTGAGAGTCCAGAGCTTAGTTAAGGGCAAGAGGAGAAGGATGACCCAAGAATAATGGGATTTTTCCCTTTAAGGTTTTGAGCAACCAAGGCCATGAAATTAGGGAGATCTGAAAGTGCAGGGAGCACTTAGCCTCTGGATTACATGGATACAATAAGTGCCTGGTGCATAAGAATTAATTGATCAAGTAACTGTAGCATAATTTTTTAAGAACATAAACATTTTTAGATTTTAGAATTGGCTATGCATTTTTCTGTACATCTTCTCATTTGATCTTCACAGCAATTTCTGTTGGCATATTTGGGAAAATATTTTTCTCAATCTGTTGGTTTCCTTTTTCAGTTGTGATAATTTTTTATTGTACATACATTTTTTTTAAAAAAGTATATAAGTATATGCAGTTAAATATGTTGATCTTTTCTTTGTGATTATTCCTGTGCTTCAAACCTTAGAAAGCCATCATTCCTCTAAGAAACTGGTAGGCACCCAATTGTATTACTTCTAGTTACCTGATGAATTTTTCATTTTTTAAAAACTTGAACTCTACATGATGCATTCATGAAAGCAAATATATGTGGAAGACAAAGAGATTACATTCAGTGAACATCTATGAAATTTTACAATAGTTGGTGATTTACATGTTTCATATATAAATATATAGCTATCCCATGTAAGGTAGAAGAAGGCCAATATTTACTGAGCTCTCACCCCCTGAAAGGCTCTCTTTTAAGCCCTCTGCAGTTCTTCACATCAGCCTTATTATAGGGGTATGGACATTATCCTCATTTCATATATGAGCAAATTAAGGAGGAGTTAAGCACTAGCAGAGGAGAGAGTGGAGATTTATATCCTGTCAGTCTGATGCCAGAGATACTAGCTTAACCACCATCTAAAACAGAAAACCCTGCAGCTCAGGGAGTTTTACTCAATCGTGTAGCTATTTAGGTGGATCTGTCTAATGGTACAGTCCCGATTCCCTTTATACTATACATACTCTCTGCACCAGTCAGTGTCCCCAACATACTGAACAGTCAAGATGGGAATGTCACTAGCACACAGATATCCTAATTGCATTCAAGTTTTTGAGCTATGTATATAAACTAATCTGTAAGAGTGAGCAATATACTCAGAAAAGCAGGATCTTCAGTGACTGCAAATATGCTTCTCAGTGCTATTTTCACCAAGGAGTTTATGTGCATGGTAAAATTAAATGGCTGTGTGATAAATTGACCATGAGATAAAGCAATTTTCTAAGGAATAGTGAGAGAAGGAACAAAAATGATTAAGAAAATGGGGCTAACTGGGTGAGAAAAGATTAAAGGAGTTAACTGTGTATAGCTGAGCTTGAAAGGCAGAAGAAGAACTGAAACCCCAACACATACCCATGCAAAAGAAGGCTGAGGTGATTCCAAGGGGTGAAAGGGCAAGGATTTTTTTCATATGTTTTAGGCATTACCCAAAGTAAAGAACATATTAATAGAAAAAGAAGCACACCAAATCACTAAATAGTATTAAACATTACAGCCAGGTCATATATCAAACAAAAATAACCAAGGTTGAGCTGGGAATATTGAGAATTGCTGAGAAAAAACACTGTTTGCAGTGCTCACTCTTTAAGAGCATGCTCAATTTTGTTAAAAGGCAGACACAGTTTCCAAAAAGGCCTTTGCTTTCTCACACGTGGGTCCCAATGGCATCCCTTCTCACCCTTCCACCATGCACTCTCTTGTTTTTTATGCTCTGGACACATTGTTCATTTAGCTTCTTGACCAAGCCTTCCATATGCTTCCCCTTTGCACCATCCCAACTGTTGCTCCCTCTTCTTAGAATCATCATCACCATTGTCGTCGTCATCATCATCATTATCACCATCATCATCATCACCATCATCAAGCCAGGTCATCTTCTAACTCCTTTCTCTCATTTATTTCCCACAATTCTAAGTGATAGGTTTTATTACTGCTCCCTTTTCTCAAGCATAGAAACTGAGACACAGAAAGTTTAAGAGCTTACTCTATCCAAGACAACTAGTTTGTTTTACCTCCAGGTTGTCTTCAGTTTTTTAACTCTCATTTATTCTTTCAGTCTAGGCTTTACAATCACTCCTTAAGGAACACAACCCTGACTACCGCATAACATACTCTCTGAGTAGCCCTCCCACAGTTGTCTCTGTATGCACATTTTTATTTACTTGGTATCTCCCTTTTATTCAGGTTGTAAGCTTCATGAAAGGAGATATAGTTATTTGGTAGGTAAAATGCCTGGCACATAATAGGTGCTTAACAAATATTTATTGAATGAATGTGAATAAATGAATAATAACTAAAATATTAGAAGAGATGACCCTGCTCTGTTTTTTGGTATATGTTGATAAAAAAATTTTTTTAGAAGCAATAATTGAGTGTCTAAGGATGTCTGTGAGGGTGGCTGCTCAGAGCTATGTCAGTTAAGGCATCGGTTATAAATAAAAGCTGTTTACTTGGGTGGGAAATAATAGGTTATGGGGATACTTATAATTATTTCAGTATCTGAAGAACTCTATATGTTAGATAGGTTCACCAACACCTAACACCCCCACTTCCTTTTAGAAAACAAAAAGCAAAAAGAGAGAGGAGAAAATTAAAAAAAATGTCATAAATAATTAACTTTTCAGGACCAATCTACAAAATCTTACAAAGAAGAAAAAACTTCAGACAATTGGGAACATTAATTTTACCTTCACTTTGAGGGACACTAACCTGAAACAACATAAATCCAAATCCCATAAAAGCAGGAATACTTTTGAACGGTCAATATTCAACTAAATTGGGCTTTATCAAAAGGTATATTTAAAACAGCTTCCAGAAATTTTGTTGTAGATGTCTTCTACACCCTGATCATATTTGATTACCTGGCCTTTCAGTTACTGGTGGAGCCCAAGGAGTAGCCTGGGGATATTTAAAAATCAGCAATTAATTCAGCAGGTAGGTTCTCTATGTAGAGGGCCATGACATATGGGGAGCTACCCATTTTAGCCTACATTTTATACAACAGTTACATTTATATCAGGAGCAGTAATTCCTGAGCCTTGTCTTCTAGTCTTCAGTTCTTATTTTCAATGCTCAGACTTGTGCAAACCCTTTTCTAAAGCTAAATTAATTTGACTGTTCCCTAGACATCAAATAGGTTTTCAACTCTCTTCCCACCTTTTCTTTGCCCTATGCTTATCTAAGTATATACTTCACAATCCTTAAACATACTTAGCCATACTTCCCCGTGAAGCCTTTCCAGATTCCTCTGGCTCAGGGACCTCTCTAAGTCTTTTGTAATATTCTCAAACTTATTTTAGCACCAAATGAGATAATACCATGCAAAGCAATTTAACACTATATGGTATATTTTGTCTCACTGGTAACATTGGTTTCTAATTAAAGGTTACTTATTTCTTCTGATTTTAATACCCAGAGGGTACTGTGCAAAAAGCAAGTAATTATTAAATCAATCTATAGTGACTTTTTGCTAGGTTGACAAATCAAAGTGGTTTTAAATGTAGTTAAGTACTTTCTCATATTTTATTTATTAACATTCTAACTCATTCCAAAAAGGATTTGGGATAGACCATAAAAAAAGGCCAAACACACATTAAGAATTCTGGCAAAGAAATAGGCCTCAAACCATGAAACAGAAAGCATCAGGCTACGCTAGCTAGCCAGGAGGGTTAATATTAGAATGAACATTAGAATTGGTTCCGAGATGTTTTGGTAGTCAAGGAGATAAATAGATGATATGTTGCATAGTTTCTTACTGCCTGATAAAATGCAGTAGACCAGTTCTTTATCATTTTCCTTATAAATTCTAATGGAAACTTATCTCTTGAAATGGCACATAAAAGGGGTCAGTAGGTAAGACAATGAATAATGTTTTCAATATATTTTACAACAAATGCATATCGGTTTTTCTTCTGATATTTGCTAAAGACCAAAAGTGTACTTAGAATTGAGTTAGATTAGAAATACAAATACATAACATGATACTTAGAGAAGCTCCCTTAAGTATCTTTTTCTTTTTTCAATCAGGCCTTTGAAATAGATAATTGATAGAGTTTTTCAAAATCTCCATTCTATATCACTGGTTTCTTTATTTTATGATTTATGAAACTTAGCTATTGAAGTTATCAGCTACACTCTCCATTCTTATAATTTATGTTCATTTAACTTACATTCATTGGCAATGATTAGACAAATTGATATCTATTCAGTGCTTTAAAGTACACAGAATACCTTACTACCCATACAGAATATGTTACTATTATTGAATGTGACCCTCACAAGAACACCAAGTAAGTTTTATTAGTACCTCCATTTTTTACATTTGAAAACTGACAGGATAAGAGATAAGCAGATACCTGGGACAAGTCTACATGCATAATGGATACATTAACAAAATAGGGGTGGAGGTGGGGCTGATGAGAGTGATGGTGCTTCCATTCTTTGCCAAAATAATCCATTTTGAAATAGCAGTGCCATCTAGTGGTTACTTTAACATGGAAGGAATAAGGATGTTTCAAGATGGCTCCTGGATAGTGCAGTCAACATTTTATGCTATCTCGACATGCATTATTGGAGCTTAGAACATTTTCTGCTATTTGACAGATTCTGACCTTTTGATATGGAAAGTGCACCACATCTACCCAGAGTCAGTCAAAGCTATTGATTCTGATAAATGATTTGACCTCAACCAGTGGTTTTTTTCAAGTTATTTAATGCTTAAGAAAGCCAGCAATGTAATCTGAAGAGGTCAAGTGTGCTTGGGAAGGACCCTTGACAAGGTGTCAGAAAGAAGATGACGGGTATGTGCATGTGTCAGAGAAAAACAAGACATGTTCTGTATGCTCCCCAAGAAAAAGGCACCAAAATATTGTCCTACGAGTAAGATAGGGTCTGTGGATAACAACAATAACTAGCGTGGTGCCTCACATTTTAAAGGTTATAAGACCAGTTGACATACATGGCAATAAACATCTTTGCAAAATATTGTCTCTGGCTCTTCTATAAATTTGTACAGGCAGTGTGTACTTTTCTTTGTTGGTTCATGTCAGTAGCTTTGTTTGGAATTCTCTTTCCTCTCCATCTGCACACTGAAGAGCCAACCAAAGTGCCACCTTCCCCTTTAAGTTTTTCCTGACCCTTCTTTAGCTTATCGCCTTGGACGCTGGTTTTCTATTTATCCAGGTCTCACCACACCTCAATGTTACTTCGAACACTTACCTTTATTTGTTTGCATATGTTCTGTGTTCTCTGCTAGATAGAAAAGACTTAGAGTATCAAGTTCTATTGGCTACTCCCTGAAATATATCTCCTATCCCTGGACTAGGATCTATTAGTATGACCCCCAAGATTCCTGGGTGGCTGACCCTTGCTCCAGTTCCACGGGTCAAAGTTTAGAAAGGCACTTAAATCAGTGTTGTCAGCCTGAGAAGGCAGGGAGTGACAAATGAGAACTGTTTTCGAGGCTGGGCGTAGAGAGCTGCACTGTATTCCGTTAGCCGTGCTGCATATTGCACAGAGCCAACTGCGATAAAGTGCACCTCGCTGTTAGCAGATGATCTCAGCAAACAAGGCTGTTCCAGTCTCATGTACAGAGCCTGACCTTGTGGGTGGGTGGGTGGGTCAGCCGAACTTTCTATAGCTTTAAGATGCATATGCAACTACGTATCCCCCAAGTGAGGATTTTGAAGTTGCAAAACTTGCATCTCTTCCTGTGCTGTGTAACACTTTAGATCCTTCCAGCATCTTTATTACATAAACTTTCTCTTTTTTTTTGTATTTTTCTGAAGTTGGAAACGGGGAGGCAGTCAGACAGACTCCTGCATGCACCCGACCGGGATCCACCCGGCATGCCCCCCAGGGGGCGATGCTCTGCCCATCTGGGCATTGCTCTGTTGCAACCAGAGCCATTCTAGCACCTGAGGCAGAGGCCATGGCACCATCCTCAGCACCCGGGCCATCTTTGCTCCAATGGAGCCTTGGCTGCAGGAAGGGAAGAGAGAAACAGAGAGGAAGGAGAGGGGGAGGGGTGGAGAAGCAGATAGGTGCTTCTCCTGTGTACCCTTGCCAGGAATCGAACCCGGGACTCCTGCATGCCAGGCCGACACTCTACCACTGAGCCAACTGGCCAGGGCCAACTTTCCTTTTTATACTTTAGGTAATTTATGCTTGATTGACCCAAGTGGTGTATGAAGTTGTCATCACATCAGTCTGAAGCTACTACTGTGATAGTGGCTGTGCCCTTAGAATAATATTTGGCCCAGGGTATGAATCTCATATATGAGTATTAAATAAATGCAAGAATAAGTGAATGGATAAACACATGAATTACCAAATAAATGGAGAAAGGAATATATACAAGAAGTATATGAGATGGTACTATATTTCTATGAATCTACTCATTTATTCAATTGACATTTATGAGGTACTTCTGAAGAGCCAAACTCTGTAAGGTGTTGGAAGTGTTTGGACACATGAGTCAAGTGTCAGATCTTGGTATAAAGAAATCTAGCCTGACCAGGCAGTGGCGCAGTAGATAGAGCGTCGGACTGGGATGCGGAGGACCCAGGTTTGAGACCCGTAGGTCGCCAGCTTAAGTGCGGGCTCATCTGGTTTGAGCAAAAAGCTCTTTGGCTTGAGCCCAAGGTCGCTGGCTCAGCAAGGGGTTACTTGGTCTGCTGAAGGTGCGTGGTCAAGGCACATATGAGAAAGCAATCAATGAACAACTAATGTGTTGCAACGCTCAACGAAAAACTGATGATTGATGCTTCTCATCTCTCCGTTCCTGTCTGTCTGTCCCTGTCTATCCCTCTTTCTGACTCTCTCTCTGTCTCTGTAAAACATAATAAATAAATAAATAAATAGATAAATAAATAAATAAATAAATCTAAATAGGGTGGTGTGTTTCTCCTTCTACTTCACAGGATACAGCTCAGCGACTCAGCGAGTCTGACATCTGCCCCTATCTTTACAAGGTAGTTGGGAGGTGTCATAAGGTAATAGAGCACTGCAAAATAGAAAGCACAGGAAAACACAAAGCAAAAACAGCAAGCAGCCATGGTCCCACTACCAAGTTAAACACTGTTGACATTTTAGTATTTACAATTCCAAGAATATTAACAAAGCAGAAGCACATACATGCTAATGTTAACGAAGTACTGACTATGTGCTGGGCACTAGGCATTGTTTCTCTTTGCAAGTATTTTTTTTTTTACGTAACTACTGTCACAGACATTGTGGTGCACCATCTAGAGCTCCCCACCAGAACCGAAGGCAGGCTTTCTAGCTGCTCGGACAGTTGTCTTGCTGACCATGCTCAGTGTTAGGCCTCAGCTGTAAAGAACTGCCTCTTCAGCTCACCATCTTCTGGGCCAGCTGCATCCAATACTGAACCATATTGCAGAGTAAAGGGCTATCCCCTTCACCCCAACTTGGGACTCCTCTGATGGCCAGTCCCAGTTTCAGAGCTCCTCGTGGGATTAGTTTTGTTGTGACTTCTCCATCTGCTCAGAGCAGCTGCCATCTTTCCTTCACAGGGGCCGGTACAGAAGATTCCTAAATAAGGCTTCCCATGCTGACCTCTATTTCCCTGGGCTTCCCGGAGGACCCCCTACCCTACAACCCACCACTGTTCCTTGAGGGTAGATAATATCATTACGCCATATTTTAAATTCCCACTTTACAGATAAGAAAACTGAAGCAGAAAGAGGGAAGCAAGTTGTTCTAGGCCCTGCTGAAAGGGAAGGGCTTTGTAGCAAACCAAGGTCACCTGGCTATTGAGATGCAGTGCTGTAACAAACTGATTAAAGAGTCAGTTACTATGAAAACTAAGGAAAACTAAAAATTTGAACTTAGTTTTCCCTATCCAAGAGAACAAAAAAAAAATTGTGTCTCTTTAGGCATGAGTTTTTCCCTCCCAGATTCTCTCACTTTCTCCTAGGCCACAATGCCCAATGAATAGGGACCGTGTTTGGTAGTGTTACAATTTAGACTGCCAGGAGAGAATGGGTAGTCTCAAACCTGAAGGACGTGGAGGAGAGTGCTTGAAGTTAAGACTGTGGAAGCCCCAACCCTGGAGAGTGACATGCCTGAGACTGAGGAAAAGGCTTTGACTTTAAGCAGTTAATACCAAGGGTTTGCATCCCATTTCCAGAAAGCGCCTGGGAGTTGTGACAGGACTTCTCAGATGTAGCACACGAATGCAGGAGGCAGTTCACAAGAAGGTCACGGTTTTAGGTGCTGTGGCACAATGTCCCCGTGTTTAGTATATGGGACCACCAGCTTTAAAAGGAAGAAATGGGCTTGGATTATGAGCATCTTTAAAATGGTATGAGGAGCCAATACCTACCCCATATTGTGTCAACACATAAATTAAAGCTCCTGTAGCATCCCATGGATGCCACCCACTAATGTCTGAGAATGTCTTTAGCACCAGTCCTGTAGGTAGATATCACAATAAGGTGAATTATAGAAATACAGAACTATGCCTGACCTGCAGCGGTGCAGTGGATAAAGCGTCAAACTGGAAATGCTGAGGTTGCCGGTTTGAAACCCTGGGCTTGCCTGGTCAAGGCACATATGGGAGTTGATGCTTCCTGCTCCTCCCCCCTTCTCTCTCTCTCTCTCTCTCTCTCTCTCTCTCTCTCTCTCTCCCCTCTCTATAATGAGTAAATAAAATCTTAAAAATAAAATAAAATAAAATAGAAATACAGGACTATAACATGTCCTGTTAAATGTTGTGAAGTAAAATATAACTGCTTTAAAGATAGATATACTCAGCTAAAATAAATAATATTTATACATTGAAATTAACTAGTTATGCTTTTATGATGCTATTTTCAATGTCTGCACAAGAATCCATTATATGGTTTTTAATAACTTATCTAATAACCGGTTTAATTAAGTAATCCAACATATACTCTTAAACATTTAAATTAATTTAAAATTTTATTTTTTGAACAGTGTAATAAACACTGCTGCAAAATATTTTTATTGATATTCAATATTATTTCTTTAGCATCAACTTTTAAAAATGGAATTGCTGAGCCCCATAGGAAATACACATTGTTAGGGCTTTGATACACATTCTCTTTTGCTCTATTGAAAGTCTTATCCAATTTAAATATTCATACTCCAATGTTCCCATACTCTCATCAACAGGTATTCTTTAGGTGTTGCCTGTTTTATGTGAAAAATGTAATCTGTTATTGTTTGTAGGTGTCAACATTCATTTCTTTCTTCGAATGCTTTGATTTTTACAATGTGACCAGTATAGATTCTCAAAGTAGAGGCATTTAAAGGGCCACACTTGCAGAGATCCAGTGCTTTCTGTAAATTCTTTATTTCTCCTGCCAACTATGAATGTCTTTTCTAGGATTCCTCAGATAGAACATACACATTGCATGAAAATAATAAATACAAGCAGGTTAGATAATAGAATTCAGTCTTTTTCTCTTTCCCAATCAAAGCTTCCTTTCTTTGCATAATATTCTTAAAATGCAAAGGCAATAAAAGGCAACATCACAGGCATTGATCTTGGAGTGTAGACAATTCAGAAAAGCTCACAAAAAAGCATACATCAAACCCTCTTAGCCTCCAAGCAATATACTCTGACCTTTACAATAATTGCTATGTTTCTCCTTGTGGTCAGCATCTCTGTTTTCTCTAATATTTGTGGAGATTCAGTGGAAACATCTTTGTATTTATTTGTGTACTTGTTTATTTATTCAGGATGTTTACACTAAGCACTTACTTTGTGTCATACCAAGTTTTTATTTTCATATTTATCACTTTTAAAATCTATTTAAAAATCAAGCCTGTGAATGTAATATTAGTATCTGTATTAGATTCCTGTAGCAAAGTTACCTACCACAAACTGAGGGCTTAAACTGCAGAAGTTTATTTTCTCAGAGTTTGGGGGCTAGAAGTCCAAAAGCAAGGTGTCAGCAGGGTTCATTTTTCCCAAGGCTGTGAGGGAGAATCTGTTCTGTGCTTCTCCCTGAGCTTCTGGTGGTTGGTTGCCAATCTTCTGGCATTCATTGCTGTGTACAAGCATCACTCTGATATCTTCCATCATCTTCAAATGAGGGTCTTCCTGTCCTGTCTATATCCAAGTTTCTTCCTTTTATTTATTTTTAATTTATATTTGTTTATTCATTGACTGATTTCTTTAGAGAGTCAGAGAGAGGAAGGGAGAAAGACAAAGGGGTGGGGGTGGGGGCAACTCATTTATTGTTCCACTTAGCTGTGTGTTCATTGATTGCTTCCTATAGATGCCCTGACCAGGGATAGAACCCATCATCTTGGTGTTTTAGGATAGTGCTCTAACTGGCTAAGGACTCTAGTAATTTTGAATTAGGGGATCATCCTGCTCCAGTATGACCTTATCTTAACTAGTTAGATTTACAATGACCATATTTCCAAATTAGACCACATTCTGAAGTTCTGGGGTTTAGGACTTTAATATATAAATTTGGTGGAGGGATACAATTTAACCCATAACAGTATCCCATTTACAGGCATGAAAGCTGAGCTTCAGAACATACAATATGTGTGAAGGATACACACTGAGTATTAGCTTATGTAGGTCACTGTTTTTGTGCATGAGACAACCAGGACATGAAGTCATCGCACTCTCTATCACACCAAGAGATCCTGTGATTTCAAAATCACTGACACCTGACAGAGCTGTTCATGAGGCTGAAAAAGTAGATAGGTGCTAAAATGGCAGGGGGTTCTGAAGTCCAAATTGAGATATTGGTATTAATTTTAGAGGAAGTTATAAAAGATTCATGAGAAAGTGAGTGAAATAATCAGTTATATAGTTGGTGGTTAAGGATTAAATAGTCTATATTTCCCAGAATTGAATAGTTTTACAGTCAATTCCTTATCTTCCTAATACTCATGATCATTATGGTTAGCTGATATTAGGGTGTAACTCCTTTGCTGGTATCACAATTGAAGTTGGTGGCAAAACTAGGAATAGAACCATGCAAGCTTGGCTGCAGGAGGGGGAGAGAGAGAGACAATGAAAGGGGAAGGGTGGATAAGCAGATGGTCACTCCTTCTGTTTGCCCTGACTGGGATTCAAACCCAGGACTTCACTTGCTGGACTGACACTCTACCACTGAGCCAACCGGCCAGGGTCAATCATATTCCAACACTACTAGGAGATAGTGTCAGACCCCACAGGGCTAAGGACTCAGTCTCACAAGGCTGCCCTCACTTCAGCTGCCAGTCACAAGTTCTGTGTCCCTAGGCTACCAGCACATCTGTTCAAGTTGGCTACAAATGCAGGGGTTCTCACAACCCCTACTCAGGTTAATGAATTTGCTAGAAATACTCGTAAAATTTAATAGAACACTTTCTTATGTTTACTGGTTTATTATAAAGGCTACAACTCAGGAACAGCCTAAAGGCTACAATTCAGGGACATGCAACTCTTCTAAGGGAAGAGATGCACAGGGCAAGGAAGAGGGTGGAGGTTCATGGACTTTGATGCCTTCTCTGAGAGTACCACACTTTCAGCACTTTCACGTATGCAACAACCAAAAGCTCTTCAAAGATTACTGTTAGAAAGTCTTTTATAACCCAATCAACAGGCCCTCTTCTCACTTCCCGAGAGGGTGATTTAGGAAGGGAACTGAGAATTTTCACTCTGTACTATGTCTTTGGGGGGAGGGGGCTCATCACGAGTCACCTCATTACCACTGGCTCCAGTATGTTCCAAAGGGGCTAATATGAATAACAAAAAAGATCTCTAATACTCAGGAAATTCCAAAGCTCTCTGTTCTAGAAACCAGAAAGCAAATACTGATTTTATTATACTATATCAACTCTAGAGTGATAGATTATATATAATTAGTAGTAGTATTATTAGAATTATTTAATCACAAATATCTTCATCTGATGATTATTCTTTGACTTAGCCTGGGCATTTCCAGTCTCCAAATTAAAAGGAAAAAAAAAATGACTAGGAGTTTTTTAAAAATTGTCAGGGGGTGGGGAGGCAATCAGATTTGTCCAGCAAGTAACAGTTAACATGGCATAACCTCTATCCCATTTGAACTTCTAGCCAGGCTGATCTTCCTGTGATCTAAGATCTCACCTCATCAGATCTAAAGGATATATGACCTTAGTTGGCTTAGTGGAACCAGATTTTATTCCTTATTGTTCTCAACATTAAAAAGAAGAAGAAGAAGAAAAAGATAGATGGGTAGCTAGATAGACAGACAGATAGAACAGAACTGGTCCCAAAGTATGCTGAGTATGGCTTATTTGGAACATGTGGCAAACAAGGCAGCTATGATTCAACTGGAATACAAGACTTCAGCCTCCTTGGCCCATCAATCACCAGTGTCTCCATTATGGGAAAAGTGTATTGGAGAAATAAAAATGGAAACACAAAGTGAAAACAGAGAGCAACACGCATTTTCCAACCATCTGTGACTGATGGCTTGTAGCATTTTAGTCTCCCTGCTGGGCCAGGCCCAGCTGGCAGAGGGGGCTCTTTCCTGGTAACAGCAATACTTACTTCACTAGAACTAAATTTGGGAAAAGAGATGAACCTATTTTTTTTAATTTTATTTTTTTAATGGGGCGACATCAATAAATCAGGATACATATATTCAAAGATAACAAGTCCAGGTTATCTAGTCATTCAATTATGTTGCATACCCATCACCCAAAGTCAGATTGTCCTCTGTCAACTTCTATCTAGGTTTCTTTGTGCCTCTCCCCCTCCCCCTTTCCCTCTCCCTTTCCCCCCTCCCCCCGTAACCACCACACTCTTATCAATGTCTCTTAGTTTTACTTTTATGTCCCACCTATGTATGGAATAATGCAGTTCCTGTTTTTTTTCTGATTTACTTATTTCACTTCGTATAATGTTATCAAGATCCCACCATTTCACTGTAAGTGATCTGATGTCATCATTTCTTATGGGTGAGTAGTATTCCATAGTGTATATGTGCCACATCTTCTTTATCCAGTCATATATTGATGGGCTTTTTGGTTGTTTCCATAGAGAAATGCAAATCAAAACTGCAATGAGATACCACCTCACACCTGTTAGATTAGCTATTATTAACAAGACAGGTAATAGCCAATGTTGGAGAGGCTGTGGAGAAAAGGGAACCCTCATACACTGTTGGTCGGAATGTAAAGTAGTACAACCATTATGGAAGAAAGTATGGTGGTTCCTCAAAAAACTGAAAATAGAACTACCTTATGACCCAGCAATCCCTCTACTGGGTATATACCCCCAAAACTCAGAAACATTGATACGTAAAGACACATGCAGCCCCATGTTCATTGGACCTATTTTTTTTAAGAAAATATAATAATCACTCAAACTACTTTTGTGAAAAAGGAATTAGCACTATGAGAGCACTATAAAAGTCTCCAAATTCAATGAAGTCCACCTGAAATGATTTCAGGTTATCTCTGTCACACTGAAAACCTTGTAAATAGAGAGATGACAAACAAATCCAGCATCCCCTGTGTGATTAATAACCTGAAAAATTGCCTGGCTGTTCCCACAGGTCCTGGTCCCACTCAGCATCTCAATCGGAGACAGTGGGCTGACCTTGTTAGTCTCTGTTGCTTTGATTACAGTTCTGTCTACCCAGGGAAAGTGTTGGACAGGCTAGTATTTCACCCCCTCTTCGCTTCCAGTATGAAGAATTCCTTGATAAATTTACAGTTCAATAGGATTCATAACCAAATGACTAAGTGCCCTTCTGTGCCCTTTGCTACGGACATGGAATTAGAGATATGAACTACTGAAATGCTTTCCTTCAAGACCAATGAAGTCAAAGAGAAAGACAGAGGACAATCTGACTTTGGGTGATGGGAGAGAGAATATTCTAACATATCAGAGTGCATGCTAAGCCTAAGAAGGGTGATGTGGAAGTCTGGGGAAGATTACTATCTCTAGCCTGGAGCTTGAGAAAAGATTTCCTACAGAGTATAAAGTGAGCAGGAGTAGGTAACGTATACTTGGTCATGGAAACTTGCATTGTAATTTTAACTACTCTTTTATTAACATCAACTTTCCATACCATCCTCTTCTCTAATGATAACATTAATTACGTGAGAGTGTGTGTGGTACTGTCAGATTTGACAAATGAGAAAACTAAGACTTAGTGACTTTCAATAAAAGAATTGGAGCCAGGACTTTGAGTCCAGAATATCTGATAATAAACCTGGAAGTCTATATCAAAACCGTGGACTTTTTGTTTGCATTTAATTTTCTTCTCAGAAATGATTCTTCTACCTTCTGCAATATGAAGGTCATTTTTCTTAACTACAAAGAAGAAAGCAGTTCTTCTATAAAAATATGACAGAAAATGTGTTATACTGATTCCAGGACTTTTACATAGCTTGACAATGAATGACCCAACGATCAGTCCAATCTATTCTACTATTCTCTTTTCTCATTTGTGAAATGAAAGTTATCCATCTGGCTGCAGTTCTCACCACTGCCTAAGTTCCCCTGCTCAGCTATAGAGCCTGCGGTCCCTCAGAACTGTGGTGACCCCTTCCTTCTTCATGGCTGTGTTAGACATATTTCATGGCTTGTACTTCTTTTCCTTTGAAAAGCATTATTAATTGCTCCAAATGTCCTTTTCCTATCAGTCTTTTCCAATTATATCCTCCACTAGACGGGAGTACATCTGTTATATTCCCCCCTATATCCCTATTAGATAGCCCTGTGTCCGACATAGGGATATTTATAGTTTACTCAGCAGCCTTCTGTTGAGGAACTAAGTTATATGTATTTAAGGTAAAATTGTAGTACAGATGCAAACTTCCACATTTCTAAGACATTTAACTGTCTCCTGGATGGGCACATTTTACCTGGATGGGCACTCTATACTTCAGGATTTTAAAAATTTCTCACTTGGAACTTATATGCAATTTTCTCTGAGCCCTGCCCATATTGTTTTTCCTATCACTTCTGCTTTTATTCTCTGAGAATTCTCTTTCTTGGTTCCTCTTGTGATACTGAGTTGTGCCAATTCTGTTTAATTTTACAAACTACAAATAGTTACTCTATGACTTTCAGAGCATAACAGGTATTTTAGATGGAGATGTCAAATGCACTCAGATAACAAAAACCAGTCTTCCTTTTTCTCCCAAGCCAGGCCTCTGAATGATGTTCTCACAAAAAAGGGCCAACTCAGAAAGACAGACATACCTAGACTCTTCTTGTCGTTGTAACTGTTCAACTCTACTAGCCCAGCACCATAATACCTTCTCTAGGGGATAATAGCTTGGTCTTCAGACCAGGTGGATCTGGGGTCGACCATATCCCAGTGATATGACTTACTAAATCTCTCTGCAGCTCACTTTTCTCATAATAATGCCAACCTCACTATGGCTATTGTCAATTAAACACAAGAATGTATATATTAACAGAAGTGGGCCATTTTTTTCTTATCCAGGAAATGAATCAGAAGAAGTATGCTTAAGCATAACAGGATAGAATAAGATGGAATTATGAAGGTGAGAGAGACATCACTTTGTTTTATGCAATTCTGAAATATCTGGCAAAACCTTCAAAACCTGGTTCAGTAATCACTTTCACTTTGAGATCTTCACTTACATGACTTTTCTTCTCTCCATTTCTTCTCAACACATGCCTGCTCCTGCACAAAACAAATACCTTTTCTTCTATGTGATTTCTACCTGTGGCATGGGCTCAGGACCAGAAAGATCCTGGACCTGACATGTTTTATTGTGTAACCTTGGCAAGGCAGCACTTAAGGTCTCTGAGCAATAATATTTAATAATACTATCATGTACATGATACCTGTTAATCACGAAATAAGTATAGTCAGGATGGATACATTTAATTTCATGTGGATATTGTAAGGCATAGTGACAATATTTGAAAAGGTCTGACACAGGAGGAACTCGTTGACAACTACAGAGTGTTATAGCAGAGGCATTTATTAGTGCATTTATTCTAATCCTTTATATTTATTTTGCTCTATCCTTCTTCTTACTCTGAAGTATGAACTCCTCATAAACAATCTTGTGTATCCATCTGTGTGTTCAGAGTAGGTACTTAGAGAATATTAGCTTAACTGAGCCAGTCTAACTGTCCTTACTCTTAAGATCTGCATGTAGTGTTGGGTGTGAGGATGAACCCAAATCAGACAGGCGGAAGGGGAGGGTGGGGAAAGAGAGGGAAGGAGAGAGAGAACACAAGTGCCTTTCCCCACCAACAATAGAACTCAAAAAAGAGACACAGTTTCAAAGGCATCTTCATTAAGGAACGCTGCTGGTGCACCTCTGTCCTCTCCTCCCCTGCCTGGCCCAGGAACCAGCAAAGCCTGCCTGTTCTATGTTGCTGTGTGAGTCCCTATTCCCCAGTTTAAAGATCCACCTCAGTGGCCTTGCCTTTCTCCCTCCAATGCCCCCCTGCTCTTGCGGCCTTCTCTGAGCTCCTGGTCACACTTTATATAACATAATTACCATTCAAGTTGACTCCTCAGTTCCCAGAATGCAGAGGTTACTCTTTTAATTGCAGTGGGTTCTTTTAAGTTCCTGCTTATTTTTAATTATGAATGCCTGAAGCTGGCCTGCCACAGTAGATCTCTTGGCTCCCAGGAAACAAGCCCAAGAAGCTGAGATGGATAGGAGTCCCATTTTCATGCAAATTACTTCCACAACAAAGAAACGTGAGAGAAGAGACTCATTTCTGCATTCCTGAGAGGTGACACTGGCCTTTGAAAATGTCCAGCTCCACATTTAGAAGAGGTTTAGATAAAACTGGCTCATTATCCTCTAGTTCCAGGCCCTGTAATCATATCAGTACCTCAGCTTCCTGGCCTGTGTGTAGGGCTCATTTTTCATATTTTGATTGGTAGGATGAGCCTTAAGCTACACTTTTAGTTACCTAAAAAAAAAGAAAATCTGTCTTCTGGAAACCCAAGTCCTCAGTCTAGTAACTATACAATATCTTTTTAATACGGAACCAGTAGCTACGACCCACAGGTGAGAATCTTCTCACGTCCTTGCGCTCGCTGCATGGACATTTTATCTATGTGCCGGTACAGGGTTGAATAGCACAGTGCAGTGTGTCATTATTATTTCCTTAATAATACTTTAAAATGTTTAACACTAATTAAAATATTATTAAATGAAACTGCTTTATTATTTATTATTATGAAATGACTTTAAGTCCCTGCAATCCTGCCAAGTACCCTAAATGTACGTAACCCTGCTAATTTCCCCATCACTGAAATCCAGACTGGCTCTGGGCTCTCCCAAGGTGGGTAAAGTCATCTTTGCAGTTCTCACTGATTTAGGTGAGTCTTCCTGCCTCTTTCTGTCTCACTCTGTTTGGGGGCATTCTCAGTGTTGTGAGGGTGAAAAGGGGAAGGACTCCTCATAGTAACCTGGCGCCTTCCTGTGCCATAGAATAAACTAACTGCTTTAATCATAGTCTTTCACTTAAATCTGAAATGACCTTATTAAAAGGTATCACTAGCCCCAGGTTTCTAAGAAGAAAACTGTAGCTCAGCGTGTTTAAGTAAAGCTAGTCTTGGTCTGGGTCCTCCAGAAGCAGGAAGACCCTCGATGTCTGCAGAAGTGGAGCAGTGTCACCATGACCCACTGGGACCCACTGGAACTCAATCCAACAATGAAAGTCTAGATTTACTGGGTTGTCCCCTGAGGTAGGAGAAAGTGGGGGTGTCATCCACAAACTTCTGTCAGTCATTATTGAAGGGCTGCTTTTGAGACATTTGTTTCCTGCCCTTTACAGACTGCAAGAATGGGCAGAGCGGGATGCCTCTTCCTCTTCAGAGGAAATCTTTATTAAAAGAAATTCATACACAGGCATTTGGAGTCTATGGCTGCCCATCAAACTGTTGGGACCTAAGAAGTATAAAGAAAAGAAGAAACCAACATCTGCCACAGCTATGTAGCTCATAAAGACCAGAAGAGGAATTCAAAACCGGGATATCTGGCTGCAAGTACATTGCGATTCTACTATAGTGAACAGTATCATATGCTTATAGAGAGGATAGGAGTCAATATATCTGGAGGGATGTTTGTCAGTCTGTATTTAGAATTTATGTCAGGCATATAAAAGAGAACCTTAAAATTGCCAAATAGTACACAATCTGAGGCCACAGCCTGGTGAATATAGATGTGCTTCTTCCTTTCAAACACCACTCACTGCAGATGGTGGCCAGGCATCTCAATGTCCTGTTTACTACAGCACCTGCAGCCTGCCTCCAGGCCTTGCCCTCACCTCTACAGAGCTGGCAACCTTGAGTTGGCTGGAAGAGGAAAGAGCCCCCAAATGGCAAATACTTCCAGCTTCCTAAGAACGTACTGTCTCGGGAAGAGGCTGCTTCTCATCTTCTACGCCATCACACCTCTAAGAGCTGCTGGAGGAAAGATATGTCCCATACTTTCCATATTCAACAATTATCTACTTCCTTCTAGGATGCTGTCAGGACCACTGAAGCATCTCTCTGCCTTTCACCCTTCTCTGGATCTGTTATTGCCAGAGACCCCTCCCTGACCCATCCTGGTGTTCTACAATCACTGTAAAGCCAGAAGCCATGGCCAGGGCTACCATCACGGCCACCTGGCCCATGCAGGTTTGCATTGGATTTGGACAGTCGGTAAAGAAACAGCGGAGCCACAAACTGATGGGCCATAGTCTTTAATTCTAGCTTGCACCCGGTGGGCAAGTAAAAACACACACTGGCTCCAAAACCCACTCACATTCAGTGCTCACAAAGCCACTGACTTATCCGAGTTTCCTAGAATCAAAGGTTTCTAGCTCACCAGCCTTATTCTCCTCAGTTCCCCATCTCCTTCCTTATCCCAGATACAAACACTACACAAACTGGCATCTCACTCAGCACTCCACCATCTTGGCTGCTTCTCCTGGCCACATGGCCTCTTTCTGCTCTCTGCTCTGCTCCCTCTGCTCTCTCATGCTAGTCATCCCAGGAACCAAGAGGGCAAGCTCCTGCTCCATCCCCATTTTATAGTGTAGAAATCCAAACCCTTAATCCAATATACAAAATAGGGATAATACAAAGTCACTTCTCTGAGGCATGATTGGATTGTACCGCCCCACATCAAAAAGGGTAGGAAAGGCTTAATCCCAAAACCAAGCCCCAGGCTACAACGATCCTGCCTGCCCCCAACACACATTAATATCACCTGGGCAACTCCAAGTGGGCAGCATTACAAAGTGAGCATAATACATTTTATCTGCCCAACAATCACTCATGTCTTTCATTATTTATTCTGGAACCCACAAGTCAGTAGTACACTCTCTTCATGCTTCCAGCTACTCTCACAAAGTTCTTACTCCATTCACCTCTTGTTCAATCTGTCCAGCAGTTACAACTGCTTGCCCTGCAGCTATTGTTAGTGAGGACCTCTATTTTATTTTCCATGTCAGAAACTGGGTGTTGGCTGTCCATCTCGCCATTCTTCAAAACATTTTCTTTTCTCCCCTCCTTCAAAAACCTAACTCCTTGAAAACTGGCATTATTAGACTGTGTCACCTCTTCCTTCTCTTTGTTGCTGTCAGCACCTGCCTCCTCATCCATCCCTGCATTCACTGGTAATTTCAGTACGTGCATTGCCATTCTTCTCCATCCTTGTCATCATTCTTAATGATTTCAAAATGTGTTTGGATGATCCATTCAACCCTCGGTCCTCTCTGTTCTTTAAAGTAGGCTCTCAGGCTTTTTTTCACCACCCACCTCAGGCACCCACTTGTAGGCACTCCTATTATGAAACAATTGACAACACCAATAACTGGACCCTATCCCACAATTCCTTTACTACTTTTTTCATGTCCTGCTGACTTACTTTCTAACCCCTATCCCAGCCTCATTCACTTTCTTAAAGATCTTCTCTCTTGTGTTTTCTATCCATTTCATTCTGTCTTTCCCCGCTTTCCTCACCCAGCTCAGGCCTCACTCCTCTGTAGTTAGAGTTACCCCTTTTTCCTCTGTCCTACCTTCCTGACAGACCCATAGCCCTGGGTAGAGCTCAATTCCCAGTGACTCTGCTTCTGCATCCCAGCAGCTAACCATTCTGCAATATACACAGAGTAACTGTCTGGTCTCACTTTAAAAGAATAACCACAGGCCTGACCTGTGGTGGTGCAGTGGATAAAGCGATGACCTGGAATGCTGAGGTCACCGGTTCAAAACCCTGCACTTGTCTGGTCAAGGCACATATGAGAGTTGATGCTTTCTGCTCCTCCCCTGCCCCCATTCTCTCTCTCTCTCTCTCTCTCTCTCTCTCTCTCTCTCTCTCTCTCTCTCCTCTCTAAAATGAATAAATAAAAAGAAAACAACAAAAATAAAAGAATGACCACAAATGCCCATGGGTATTCCAGAATTTCTGGTTATTCTGTGCCCCTTCTTAATGCCTACATCTCCATCACTTTCATTACCTAACACTTGACCTAGAAAATAAAAAATTAGACTTCCATGCATTAAGCCACAAAGGACAGTTCATTCCACAGTCAGATCTTTAGCTTATTTGCTCCTATCATTGTTTCAGGTGATGGGGACAGAGTGTGAACAAACTGGCGAAGGTCTCCCTGTCAGACGGCTCACCCTCTGTCACAATGCCTCCCACTTACCACCCATATTAGTACTCAAACTCCGTTCTCCTCTTGTTGGTACTTCTCTCATCCAAGGCCAACACTCCATTTGACGCCTGTGTTGTAGCCCCTCCTACTTTCTCGGGAAACATGCTCCTGCAACTATGCTCTGTGATCCTAAACTTCAATTCTCACTTCTGCACTGGATCATTTCTAACACTGTACATACACACCCTAGCATCTTCTATCCAAAACATGAAACAAACCCACGAAACCATCCTGTGACCCCTGTACTTATGCCTCATTTGTAATTTTCCTTTCACGGCAGAACTTCTCCAGGATTGACTGTGGCTCTGGTTTCACATCCTGGATGCACAACCCTATCCTGTCCAATCCAGTCTGGTTTTGCCCTCAAGACTTTGTCATATCACCAGCCCCCTCCCAGCAGCCTAGTATTATGGTCATTTCTCCATCTTCATAGATTTTATATTTATAGGATAAAGAGGGTGGGCTCTGGAGACAAACCATCTGGGTTTAAGCCCCAATAGTGCTAACTTAACAGTTGTGTGAACTTGAGAATATTAATTAATATTTCGGCATCTTGATTTTCTCATCTGAAAAGTGAGCATAATGATTGCATATACCTTTTAGATTTGTTATGAGAATTAAATGTATAAATATATACAGCATTTGCGCTGTGTGCCAGAAACAGAGTAAGTGCTTAATTAGTGTTAGCAATGATGAGGATGACAACAATCACTACTATGGATATTATGGTAGTGGTAACATTAGAATGCTGACCTTACTTGACCACTAAGCCTTATCTCAGACAGTGGAAAATGCCCTCCTGGCATTTGCTAACCTTTCCTAACTCCTCTTCTGTTTGACCTGCAAATAGAGGGCTCCAGGCTCAGGACTGGAACTATGATTCTTCTCCATCCACACTCTATCCCTTGATGAGATAACACTTTCTAAATGGCTTCTCTCCTGAGAACAAGATTCAGACACTGGCTGCCCACTGGACTGCTCCACTTGAGTGTCTGAGCTGCATTTCAGAACTGATGGAACACTAACAATTTTTTCCAAATCCTTAGGAAACGGCACAATTATCCATCTAGCTGATTAAACCAGAACATGTATTGCTCTTGATAACACACTTTTCCTTTCCCCCATGAGTTACACTGAATGTTTGAGTCTCTTCAAAGTTCATATGCTGAAGTCCTAATTCCCAAAGTTAGATGAAGTCATAAAGGTAGAGCTTCCATGATGGGATTTATGCTCTAATAAAAAAAAAAAAAGCCTGACCTGTGGTGGCGCAGTGGATAAAGCGTCGACCTGGAAATGCTGAGGTTGCTGGTTCAAAACCCTGGGCTGCCTGGTCAAGGCGCATATGGGAGTTGATGCTTCCAGCTCCTCCTCCTTCTCTCTCTCTGTCTCTCTTCTCTCTCTCCCTCTCTCTGTCTCTCCCTCTCCTCTCTAAAATGAATAAAAAAAAAAAAGACCTCTCTCTCTCTCTCTCCCCTTCTCCCCCATGTGAGGATTTACCAAGAAAGCAGCTGTCTGCAGATCAGAAAGAGAGCCCTCATCAAACACAGAATTTGCCAGCACCTTGACCTCAAATTTCCCAGCCTCCAGAACTAGTGTTTGAAATCAATGTTTGTTTTTTAAGCCACTCAGTATAAGTTGTTTTATTAAAGCAGCCTGAGCCAATGAAGACACCGCACTTCCACTTAATTCACTTATCTGACCGAAATGTTCCGAGTATCTACAATATATGTCCATCACTCTTCTAGGTACTAAGGATACAGATATTAACAGACAACAAGAAATTCTTGTCCTCATGGAGCTTACATACTTGTCTTTTGACTCCACTTTGAAAATAAATTCAAATCTTTTCACTGCTCTCCCTGTTTACTCCAACTCCGGTCACTGTTCAACTTTATTGGGAGGACACTGGCTTCCGCACTCTTTCCCTCAAGGCCACACTGGCCCCTTTACAATCCACCCTTTACATGGTGAGCAGAGTGAACTTGTGCAAACCCTGCTGATATTGATGCAACACTTCTCATTTTTCTTGCAGTAAAAGGAAGTCTCTCTGCCCTGACCGCTGCTCTGACTTCATCCACCTCATCCCCTCTTGTTCCCTGGGCTTCAGGCATATTGGCCTTCTTTCCGTTCTGCATTAGAACTATTGTGTCAGCTTCCCCACTCACATTCAGGTCTTAGTTTAAATCTTACCTCCTCACAAAGCCTTCCTTGATCACCTAATGTTAAGTAGGCCCCCATCATGTTCCTGAGAATATTTTTATTAACATCAATCACTCTTACTTTTCTTGGGGTACTATCACTTTAAGCTTTGTATTTTCTTCATTGACATGGTTAATGTGCTAATGATTTCACTCCTATTTATGAAGGCCAGGGCTTCTATTAGTTTTCACTGTTTTGTCTTTCATGGTACTTTAATCACTACCTTACACATAGTAGAGACAAAGTAGTATTTTATACAATTTTCTGAAAAATAAAAGAACAGTGGGAAGATATGAAAATAAATCACTTTGGGCTAGAAGTCAGCAATTCATTATTTAAATGCTAACTTTGTTGCCTGACCTGTGGTGGCACAGTGGACAAAGTGTTGACCTGGAACGCTGAGGTCACTGGTGCAAATTCTTGGGTTTGCCTGGTCAAGGCACATATGGGAGTTGATGCTTTCTGCTTCTACCCCCTTCTATCTCTCTCTCTCCTCTCTCTCTCTCTCTAAAAAATGAATAAATAAAATCTTTAAAAAACATAATAATAATAAAAAAAATAAATGCTAACTCTGTCAATAGCTACAGAAAATAGCCCTTGGGTACACTGTTGTCCTGGGATTCAGTTATCTTATTTAACAATTAGGTAGCTTAGTGACAGAGCCTCATAATGACAATAACATGATCATTGGCAACAAAAAGGCCTGGTTTTTTATTTCTGGCTCTGTTGCCTACCGGGTATATGCCTTTGAGAAGCTATTTAAGCTCACTCTATCCAAAGAGTTGTTGTGAGAATTAAATAACTACGGAAAAACTTAGCCTAGGGCTCGGTACACATAGGTGCCCCAAAAATTCAAGTTCTTTTCTCCTTTTTCTACTCTGAGCTATAAGCAAATTCCTTGAACTCAGCAGACATTAGCTAATGATGTACTGAGAGAAGCACAGAGAAACAGAAAGTACAGCCCTGGCCGGTTGGCTCAGCGGTAGAGCGTCGGCCTAGCGTGCGGAGGACCCGGGTTCAATTCCCGGCCAGGGCACACAGGAGAAGCGCCCATTTGCTTCTCCACCTCTCCGCCGCGCTTTCCTCTCTGTCTCTCTCTTCCCCTCCCGCGGTCGGGCGCATGCGGGAGTCTGTCTGACTGTCTCTTCCTGTTTCCAGCTTCAGAAAAATGAAAAAAAAAAAAAAGTTTCAATGCTAAAAAAAAAAAAGAAACAGAAAGTACAAAAATTTATTTTTCTTTTGTCTCATTTCCAGGCATCATGAAGTACAAAGGACACTCCCAGTTTTGTTTAGTCCTGAGCTAGAATACACTAAATTAATTTAAATTAAGAAAGAAGAAAAAGAACCTTACCAAGTATGTGCTTACAAGGGCACGTGATCTCTGTACTCAGAAGAAAGTTTATGCAAAACTTTGCAAAGCCTGAGTGAGTCCTCCTTCCCAGCCTAGGCTGTGCCCAGGATGCTACTGGAGCTTCCAGGGCCTTTCCTCTCTTGCAGTCTTCAGACAGGGTGACACCTGGATGACACCTGGGCACACCCTAGAGTCATCTGATTCCTCAGGGAGCCTCCTAGATGCCACAGCTGTTCTGAGAGCCCTTACCCGTCTCCTTGACATTTTCTCTCCAGCAGAGAAAGGGAGTCTATATTTACTGAGTCCCAACATCTGTCACCCACACACGTAGGTGATATAAAACCTTCACAACAAATCTTAGAGTAAGCACCATTTTTGACATTTTACATTTGTTGAGTTTTTACTACTTACCAAGCCCTCTGACAGGCATGTCTCATATGTCTTCTCAATCTTCACAGAAATCTTGGAAAGAGACATAATTGTGCACTTTGTGCAGACGAGGACATTAAGATTTGCAGAGGTTTAACAATGGTGGGAAGTCTTTCAACTGGACAGTGGTACAGCTGAGAATGAAAATGAGATCTAACTCAATGCTGCATGAACCAGAGTAATTAAGCCTGAAGAAATCACAGACCCCCAAACAGAGTCTATGCAAGTATGCTGATATACATGCACCTATCTGATTTATTGCTCATATTAGCCTAATAAAATATTTTGTGATTTCCTGATGTGCTATAAGCCTTTTGTCTTCCAGGCCTAAATTCAATTGTTCACTGCATTCAATTGCCCTTTTCTTTCATACTCAAATGATCATATTGTCCTTTAGGCTGTCAAAGCCCAGGCAGGTTGTGGCAGGCTGTATCTCCTGGTAGGTAAGAGATTTGGGTCAGATTATCAGAGAGAAGTTGCAGGACTAAGTGGATAATGTATGTAAAGTGCCTGGTTCACTGCAGTCTTTAAAAAGGTCAGGATTGTTATTATTTCTGTAGTAGTAATCATAGTAGTTGGTGGTGTAATTTTTATTTACAAATCCCCCCCTTAGAAACAGTCTTTCTTTTTTTGGTAGAAGTGAGCATTTCCCCCTCTGATGTTTTAAGGCAGGGGTCGGGAACCTATGGCTCATGAGCCAGATGTGGCTCTTTTGATGGCTGCATCTGGCTCACAGACAAATCTTTAATAAAAAAATAATAACATTAAAAATATAAAACATTCTCATATATTACAATCCATTCATTTCCTACCGCTCATGTTCATGGTTGCGGGTGGCTGGAGCCAATCACAGCTGTCCTCTGGGACAACACCAAATTTTTATTGGATAATGCATAACATATATGGGTCATTGTATGGCTCTCACGGAATTACATTTTAAAATATGTGGCATTCATAGCTCTCTCAGCCAAAAAGTTTCCCAACCCCTGTTTTAAGGACATTGGCTGAGCTTTTTACCTGACACCCAGAATTTTCAGCCTAGTTTATAATATATCTCTTTTTCTCTCTTGTTTTTCTTTTTAGAAAAACTGTATATTCCTTGAGAATGGGATGTGCCTCATCTATTTCTGCTCTCATGATATCTAGAACATTGCTGTATACATAGTATAACATCAGTGTAGAAAGAAAGAAGGTAGGAAAAAAGAAAGGAAGGAAGGAAAGAAGGAAGGAAGAAAGGAAGGAAAGAAGGAAAGAAGGAAGGAAGGAGAAACAGAGGAAGGGAGGGAAGGAGGGAGGAAGGGAGAGAAGAAAAAAGAAGGAGGGAAGAAAGGAAAGAAGAAGGGAAGGAAGGAAGGAAGGTAGGAAAGAGGAAGGAAGAAAGGAAGGAAGGAAAAAAGGAAGGGAGGAAGGGAGGGAAAGAGGGTGGAAGGGAGGAAGGAATAAAGAAAGAAGGGAAGGAAGGAAGGAAGGAAGAAAAAAAGGAAGGGAGGGAAAGAGGGAGGAAGGGAGGGAGGAATAAAGGGAGGAAAGGAGGGAGGAATAAAGAAAGGAAGGAAGGAAGGAAGGAAGGAAGGAAGGAAGGAAGGAAGGAAGGAAGGGAGGGAGGGAGGAAGGGAAGAAGGAAAGAAGGAAGGAAAGCAGGAAAGAGGGAGGGAAGGAGGAAGGAAAGAAGGAAGGAAGGGACGGAGGGAGGAAGGGAGGAAAGAAGAAAAGGAAGAAAGAAAGAAAGAAAGAAAGAAAGAAAGAAAGAAAGAAAGAAAGAAAGAAAAGAAGAAGAAGGGAAGGAAGGAAGGAAAGAAGGAAGGAAGAAAGGAAGGAAGGAAAAAAGGAAGGGAGGGGAAGAGGGAGGAAGGGAGGGAGGAATAAAGGGAGGAAGGGAGGGAGGAATAAAGGAAGGAAGGAAGGAAGGAAGGAAGGAATAAAAGAAGGAAAGTGGGAGGGAGGGTGGGAAGGAGGAAAGAAAGAAGGA
The DNA here is from genome assembly GCF_036850765.1 of Saccopteryx bilineata. Taxonomy (NCBI): domain Eukaryota; kingdom Metazoa; phylum Chordata; class Mammalia; order Chiroptera; family Emballonuridae; genus Saccopteryx; species Saccopteryx bilineata. The sequence goes on along the minus strand of NC_089490.1, from coordinate 340,538,669 downwards.
AGGAAGGAATAAAAGAAGGAAAGTGGAGGGAGGGTGGGAAGGAGGAAGGAAGGAGGGAAGAAGAAAGGAAGGAGGGAAGGAAGAAAGGAAAGAAGGAAGAAGGGAAGGAAGGAAGGAAAAAAGAAAGAAAGAAAGAAAGAGAGGAAGGGAGGGAAAGAGGGAGGAATAAAGGAAGGAGGGAAGGAAGGAAGGAAGAAAAGAGGGAGGGAGGGAGGCAAGAAAGGAAAAAAAGAAGGAGGAAGGAAAGAGGAAGGAAAGAAAGAAGAAAGGAAAGGAAAGGAAAGGAAAGGAAAGGAAAGGAAAGGAAAGGAAAGGAAAGGAAAGGAAAGGAAAGGAAAGGAAAGGAAAGGAAAGGAAAGGAAAGGAAAGGAAAGGAAAGGAGAGCGCAAGGGTGGGACTCATATTCAGGACTCCAGTCATCTACGTAGAGAACAATATGCTCAGTGTCTGCAGTGGCAAAGGCACTGTGAAGCAGTTAGCTTTTGTCTAAGTGATCAGGACATCCACTTCTACCTATATCATAACACCATCCATGAAATCTTGGATATTTATTTATCTTGGCTACTATTTTTAAGACTTTACTTTTTGAAAGCATTTTAGGTTCACAGAAAATCTGAGTACAAGATACACATTTCTCATAAATTCTGACTGTCAACACTCCTCACCCACCCCTGTGTTTATCCTCCCTCACCAGATCAACATCTGCCACCAGAGTGGTATATTTGTTACAATTGCTGAACCTATATTGAAACACTAAAATCACCACAAATTCATAATTTACAGTAAAGTTCAACCTTGAGGCTGTATATTGTATGTATTTAAGCAAATGTATAATGGCGTATATCCATCATTATAGTATATCATACAGAATGGTTACACTGCCCTAAACATCCCCCGTGCTCTTCCTATTCATCCCTAACCCCTACTCATAGCTTGGTTACTTTTTCTATTTGTTCTTCTCTCTTACTAAATTAGAGTTCCTTGGGTGCAAGAAAATGGGGCTTTTTTTTTTTTTTACCCCTACTTAACAGCACAAGCCTTGACTTGAAATATTTCAGTAAATTAATAAGTAGAGTTTCTAATGAGCACACCTTCATATTGGATCAGGACACTTGTATACAATGTCATAGATAAAGCGATATCTATTTTATGTTAAACTTTAAAGAAGAAGGATAAGGAGGGCCTGAAAAAGAGAATCCTTATGGCTCATGCTGTGAATTTTTTTAAATGTCTTCCTAATAAAGTCATGTGGATCTCTACTTCATTGACATTGATTTTTTTTATCTATCTATAATATATATATATATATTCTCCCTCTCTCTCTATTTACATATATATTTATACTCTATGTAATCTTTACTGAATTTGCTACAAATATATAATATATATTATATACTATAAATACACATATTAATATACCTAACATATATTTGTAGCTTTGTATTCAAATTCAATACAGATTTGGTGAGCAGTACATCTATATTTTCATCACATTTTATCCCAATATATACCTCATATCACACTGCATTAGCACAGGACTGAATAAGAAACACGTCAGACATCAGGGCCAAAAAAAGCAATAACTGGGCACTGGACATTGTCAGTGATCCACGAGGAGGGTGTCTTCAGGGCTGTTATTAGGAGCTGCTATAAGCCAAGCAGAAAAGAGATAGGTGTCCAGACCAGCTAAAAATGGGGTTTTGCACTGTCACAAGGGAAGAGAAACAAAGTAATAAGACTAGACATTCAGGAAGTCACCCTTAAAATAATTTCATTGTGCGGACAGAGTGGACTGGTTCTCGGTGGCTCTCCAGTCCAGTGCTGCTTTGAGACCACCAGCTGTGCTTTCCGGTTCTGTCACCCCAGGACCCTGCTGCCCAACTGTCAGCACTTACTACTCAATAGTCACCAACTATTTGTTTTATGAAATAAAAAATAAAACCTATTTTGGGCCACTCTTAGGGTTCTAAAAATTGTATTCATAAAACTGATAAACATGTAGTTAATATGGGAAAATCAATCAGTCCTCATACCCTATCAGAGTTTGGCTATGAGATATAAACCCTCCCCCAAAAAAACTAGGGTACATTTTTCTCTCAAGTTTTTCTTTTAATCAGTTTCACACTTACACTACATAAACTTTTTCTCTTTTGAGTGTATCCATAAAATAAATTTGTCATGACACAATGGAAGGATAGTCTTAGAGCCAAAGTGCTCTGTTCAAATTCCAGAATTACTACTTACTAGGTATAGGTCCTTAATCAAATTACATAACCTGTTTTAGCATTAGTTTACCCATCTGAAATATGGGGATAATTACATAATACACTGTTAAGAGGATTATTTTGAGGAGTAAAAGAAATAGTTTGTGAAAACTGTTTAATAATATTTTTGGTTATTAGTAAAGACCCAATAACTATTAATTTATATTATTTTTACTATTACTTTCAAGTAGCAGTAAGACATAGAATAAAAAGCCCCAATCTCTTGCTTTAAATGAGAGTTGAGCACTCAGTTCTATTTTCTTTTCCTTCTTTCTTCCATCCTTCCTGCTCTCTCTCTCTCTCTTCCCATCTGTCTGTCTTTTTCTCTATGTCTCTGTGTGCAAATCTCTGTCTATCTCTCTCTTCAAGACTATTTTTTTTAAAAAAGTGGACTTTTTTTATGACAACTGTAGCTTCATCAAAAACAATCTGCTAACCAGACATTCTGAAGAATGAACTAAAGAAGAAAATGACTGGAGGCAATGAGACTCACTAAAAGGCTATGATTATTGCCATTATCATCGCAATTTCCTAACCTGGATGTAGGTTCTTTTATCTAACTAGTCTTCAAATTATGAGTCATCCTCAACTTAATCCCTTCTTCTATCCCACCCATCTAAGCAATTATTGAATCTTGACTATGTAGTTTCACAAATGTCTCTGGAATCTATTCTTTCATTTCATCCCATTGACCCTATGAACCTCTCACAGGAACTTCTGTTAAGAGCTTCCCAATTGTCTCCTGATGCCTGTCGCAATGTCCATCCATTTTCTACAATGCAGCCAATGTAATCTTTAGGAAAGGAAACCAATCAGAGCCCTTCTTAATTTTAAACCTTTTTAAAAACCCCATTGTCTTGAGAATTAAGGTGAAACTCTTTAACCTAGCATATGAAGCAGTGTGTGGTGGGACCTCACATGTCTTTACAGTCCTATTTCATCCTTCCATGCACCACTTACCCTCACACTTGCTGTTCTGAAGTTCCTACTATTCATCTTAAATCCTGTATTTATGACAACCTTTGCACATGGTGATCCCTTCTGCCTAGAATTTACCAATGCACTCTCTCTGCTACCTCATTTTCCTTTTAGTAAAGAGGTACCTCCTTTGTAACTTCTCTTCCATGTAGAATAGGAATGGCTTCCTGTGTTCTCTTACAATCTGTTCATCCATTATTTACCTGCAACTCAATGCATGTACATATAAATCCAAAGGGCAGACTGTATGGCCAGTAGCCGTGACCACCAACACAGCTGCCTGGCCTGTGTAGGTTCACATTTGATTTGGACAGACAGTAATGAAACAACGAAGCCAAGAACTGGTGGGCTATTAGCTTTAATTCTAGCTTCCACCCAGTGGGCGAGTAAATACACACAGTGAGGAAAACAGTTCCCTTTCCATTCAGGGCTCCCAAAGCCACTGACTCATTCGAGTATTCCTAGAATACTCGAGGTTTCTACCTCACCAGCCTTATTCACCTCTGTTCCCCATCTCCATCTCTCTGCACAAACTTTGCACAAACTAGTTTCTCCTTCAGCACTCTGCCATCTTGGCTGCCTCTCCTCTGCAATGCTAATGCAGGAACCGAGCGAGAGTGACCCTGGTCTGCCTCATTTTATAGTATAGAAATTAAGGCCTTTAAGCCAATATATAAAGAAGGAAGTTTCTGATACAAAGCCACTTATCTGAGCCATAAATGGGATTTCTCATAAGAGTGTACCACCCATCATGCAACAGTCAAGGGTATGGGGAAAAGCTTAGTTTTGAGAAGATCTTAGTATTAGAAGGATGTTGAAAATATCTTAGTATTAAAAGGGTGGGAAAGGCTTAGTCTTACAATTAAGCCTTAGGCTATAAGGACCTTGCCAGTTTACAGCCTGTCTCCCACACCCCATGCAAACTACATATAAGCGAGCAAACATATATATCATATTTATAAACTTATTTGACTAACAGCAGAGATAGTCTTCTAGGACAATAAAATTAGTTGTGTGATCTTGATTTTTTTGTATCTTAAATTGAGATAATTATGATGTCTATTTCCTAGAGCTATAATACGGGTTACAGTAAACATACATTAATACTTAGAATAGGAGCTGGCATTAGTCAGATGTATATGCTTATTATTTTGGCCTCTGGTTCTCTAAGTTTCAGCATAGACATAACCTTGAGTTTGTGTCCAAGTTTCTCATCCCAACTGAAACATACTTCCTCACCTACCTTTACCAAGTCTAAACATTTCTTAAATTTAAGGCTCAGTTCCATTAACTCAGATTTTCCATGAAGATTTCTCCAATCTTAGCAGGAAGATACCTTTCTCTCCTTTGTACTTCAGAAACATTTTGTCCCTGTCTTCCTTACCCATATTTTGAGCCTCAATTGAAGTTATATCATATAAGTCCTATTTCCCCACAAAGGCTGGCATTCTAAGTGCAGGTCTTGATCTGGTCATCTGCATCTACCTCCTTCCCCGAAACCCAGTACCGAGCCAAGTATGTGGTTAGGGCCCTGGAATCATGTGTGGATCAAGGACTACATTCATAGTTGTCTAGTCCATTCAGATTGCTAAAATAAAAATATATATAGACTGGATGGCTTATAAACAACAGACATTTCTTTCCCATAGTTCAGGAGGTAAGACATTCAAGATAAGGGTACCATCAGATTTAGTGTCTGGTAAGAGTCTACTTCCTGGTTCATAGGCAACTAACTTTTTGTTATGTTCTCAACATGTTAGAAGGAGCTTGAAAACTTTCTGCAGGCTCTTTCATAAGGCACTAATTCTATTTATGAGGGTCTGTTGGTTAAATAAGCTTTTAAATATGATATATATGTTTGCTCGCTTATACTTTGTATCGGGTGTGGGGGGACAGGCTGTAAGCGGCAGGATTCTTATAGCCTCAGGCTAAGTTTTAGGACTAAGCCTTTCCCACCCTTTTTGATGTGGGGTGGTGCACTCTCATGAGGAATCCCATTATGCCTCAGATAAGTGACTTTGTATTAGAGACTTTCCTATTTTGTATATATATTGGATTAAAGGTTTTGAGTTCTACACTATAAAATGGGGGCACCCTGGGAGCTTGCTCTCTCTCTCAGTTCCTGAGATTAGCATTAGAGGAGAAAGCAGAAAGGAGAGCGGAGAGAGGCCATTTGAAGGAGGCCAGGAGAAGCAGCCAAGATGGTGGAGTGCTGAAAGAGAAGTCAGTTAATGCAGAATTTGTGTAGAGAGAAGGAGATGGGGGAAAAAAAATGAGGCTAGTGAGCTAGAAACCTTTGATTCTAGAAAACTCGGATAAGTCAGTAGCTTTGTGAGCACTGAATGTGAGTGGGTTTTGAAGCCCAGTGTGTGTTTTTACTTGCCCACCGGGTGCAAGCTAGAATTAAAGATGATGGCCCATCAGCTTTTGGCTCCGTTGTTTCATTATCATCTATCTGAATCTAATGCGAACCTGCATGGGCCAGGCGTCTGTGATGGTGACCATGTACACTGGCTTTACAGGGTCCCAGCCTCATGACTGAATCACATCCAATGGTCCTCACCTTTAAATACTCTTACATTGGGGGTTGAGAGAGGGTTAACAATATGCATTTTGGGAAGACACAAACATTCCACAGAAGGTAGTGTTTCTGAAACCAGAAAATATGAAAATAAATAAATAAATAAATAAAGGCCTGGAATCAGTAACATCTGAATTCCTGATGGCAATAGCAAAAGAGAAACCCACCCTTTGTACATGTGGTTGAAGGGCCAGAGGAAGCGGGGCAGAGGAAAGCTGACATTACCTTTTGGAAGGTGACGGAGCAATGGGGTGTTTGGGGGCAAGAGGAGTGGAAACAATTTCCAGAGCAGTGATGACTCAGATTTTGAAGATAACTTGACTATTCCCCTCAAGTTTTCCTCCTTGTCGTCACCACCACCATCATCTAGCACTTATACAGCACTACACTTAAATAAAAAGTGCTTTTCCAGTTACTACCTCATTTGTATTGAAGAGTGGCAGAATACACTGCCCTGAAACATGTCTCTTTGACATGAGGATTATATTTAACTGATTATTTTGAGAAACTGCAGACACTGGAGTCTTTGAAAATAGAGAAGTAACCCTTTTGTAAGGGAAATTTACATTAGAAAGGGAGCCTGTGCCAGGAAGACTACTACTACCAGAAACCACTTTTTCATCAGAGAAACTTATCTCCTTGGAGGTTTGTTTAACAAACACCCTTCTTACCTTCTCAGGAATTGCTCACCCCCAACTTTGAAGACCCAAACCTCTACTCTTTTCCTTAGTTCAGGATGGTATTTAAGCATCAATTGTCTGACTGCCTTTGAGTCTCATATCTTCCTGGGCTCCAATATATGCATACGTGATTAAAGTTATTTTTATTTTCTCCATGTAAAGCTAGTAGGCACATCCACTCACAGCCAGCTGGCCTGTGTAGGTTCGCATTTAATTTGGACAGACAGTAATGAAACAATGGAGTCAAGAACTGGTGGGCCATTACCTTTAATCCTAGCTTGCACCCGGTGAGCAAGTAAAAACACACACTGGGCTCCAAAACCCACTCATTCAGTGCTCACAAAGCTACTGACTTATCTGAGTTTCCTAGAATCAAAGGTTTCTAGCTCACCAGACTTATTTACCTCTGTTCCCCATCTCCTTCTCTCTGCACAAACTCTGCACAAACTGGCTTCTCCCTCAGTACTCCACTATCTTGGCTGCTTCTCCTGGCCTCCTCCACATGGCCTTTCTCTGCTCTCTCCTTTAATACTAATCTCAGGAACCAAGAGAGCAAGCTCCTGGTCTGCCACACTTTATTGTATAGAAGTCAAAACCTTTAATCCAATATACAAACAAGGAAGTCTCTGATACAAAGTCACTTATCTGAGGCATAATGGGATTCCTCATAAGAGTGCAGCACCCTACATCAAAAAGAGTGGGAAAGGTTTAGTCTTTTTTTTTTTTTTTTTGTACTTTTCTGAAGAATCTGGAAACGGGGAGGCAGACAGACTCCCGCATGCACCTGACCGGGATCCACCTGGCATGCCCACCAGGGGCGATGCTCTACTCATCTGGGGCATTGCTCTGTTGCAACCAGAGCCATTCTAGTGCCTGAGGCAAAGGCCACAGAGCCATCCTCAGCGCTGGGCCAACTTTGCTCCAATGGAGCCTTGGCTGTGGGAGGGTGTAAAGCCAGAAGCCGGGGCTACCATCACAGCAGCCCGGTCCATGCAGGTTCGCATTGGATTTGGACAGTCGGTGAAGAAACAACGGAGCCAAAAACTGATGGGTCATAGTCTTTAATCCTAGTTTTCACTTGGTGGGCAAGCAAAAAACACACACTGGGCTCCAAAACCCACTCACATTCAGTGCTCACAAAGCTACTGACTTATCCAAGTTTCCTAGAATCAAAGGTTTCTAGCTCACCAGACTTATTCACCTCTGTTCCCCATCTCCTTCCTTCTCCAGCGTCAAACTGCACAAACTGGCCTCTCACTCAATACTCCGCCATCTTGGCTGCTTCTCCTGGCCACATGGCCTCTTTCTGCTCTCCTTTCTGCTCTCTCCTCTAATGATAATCTCAGGAACCAAGAGCAAGCTCCCGTTCTGCCCCTATTTTATAGTGTAGAAATCCAAACCTTTAATCCAATATACAAAATAGGGAAGTCTCTAATACAAAGTTACTTCTCTGAGGCATGATTGGATTGTACCACCCCACATCAAGACAGGTGGGAAAGGCTTAATCCCAAAACCAAGCCCCAGGCTACAAGGATTCTGCCTGCCCACAGCCCACAGAGACACACATTAATATCACCTGGGCAATGGCCTCCATGTGGGCAGCGCCATTTTTAACAAAGTGAGCATAATACATTTTATCTGCCCAACAGAGGGGAAGAGAGAGACAGAGAGGAAGGAGAGGGGGAGGGATGGAGAAGCAGATGGGCGCTTCTCCTGTGTGCCCTGGCTGGGAATCAAACCCGGGACTCCTGCATGCCAGGCAGATGCTCTATGTAAAGCCAGGAGCCAAGGCCAGGGCCACTATCAGAGGAGCCCAGCCCATGCAGGTTCGCATTGGATTCGGACAGTCGGTAAAGAAACCATGGAGCCAAAAACTGGTAGGCCATAGTCTTTAATCTAGCTTGCACCCGGCAGGCAAGTAAAAATACACACTGGGCTCCAAAACCCAGTCACATTCAGTGCTCACAAAGCTACTGATTTATCCGAGTTTCCTAGAATCAAAGGTTTCTAGCTCAACAGCCTTATTCTCCTCAGTTCCCCATTTCCTTCCTTATCCCAGATACAAACTCTGTACAAACTGGCATCTCACTCAGTACTCCGCCATCTTGGCTGCTTTTCCTGGCCTTCTCCACGTGGCCTCCTCCCGCTGCTGGCTCTATTCTCTCTGCTCTCTCATGCTAACCTCAGGAACCAAGAGAGCAAACTCCCGCTCCGTTCCCATTTTATAGTGTAGAAATCCAAACCCTTAATCCAATATACATAATGGGGAAGTCTCTAATACAAAATCACTTCTATGAGGCATGATAGGATTGTACCACCTCACACCAAAAAGGGTGGGACAGGCTTAATCCCAAAACCAAGCCTCAGGCTACAACAATTCTCAACACACATTAATATCACCTGGGCAACGGCCTCTTTAACAAAGTGAGCATAATACATTTTATCTGCCCAACACTCTACCACTGAGCCAACCAGCCAGGCCCAAGGCTTAGTCTTAAAACTAAGCCTTAGGCTATAAGAATCCTGCCTGCTTACAGGCTGTCCCCCCACATCCACTGCAAACTATAAGCGAGCAAACATATATATCGTTATTTACAAACTTATTTGACCAACAATCCATCTGTCTTTTTTATTTTAAAATTAATTAATTATTAATTAATTAATTTCTTTATTTTTGTCCATCTGTCTTTTTTATTACAGGATGGTCTCAACCAAGAACCTAGAAGGGTAAAGGTAAAATTATGTTTCTTCCCCTATAGTATCTAGTTAAAAGTCTTGTAAAATAAAAACAATGATCCCCTTTTATAGATGTTGGGCAGATAAAATATATTATGCTCACTTTGTTAAAGATGGCGCTGCCCACGTGGAAGCCCATCGCCCAGGTGATGATATTGTTTGCCCTTCTTGCTTGGGATGGGCTTGATTATATTAATGTGTGTTGAGGGCGGACTATGGGCAGGCAGGATCCTTGTAGACTGGGGCTTGGTTTTGGGACTAAGCCTTTTCCACGCTTTTTGATGTAGGGTGGTGCACTCTCATGAGGAATCCCATTATGCCTCAGATAAGTGACTTTGTATCAGAGACTTCCTTTTTTGTATATTGGATTAAAGGTTTTGGTTTCTACACTATAAAGTGGGGCAGACTAGGAGCTTGCTCTCTCTTGGTTCCTGAGATTAGCTATAGAGGAGAGAACAGAGAAAGGAGAGCAGAGAAGGTCACATGGAGGAGGCCAGGAGAAGCAGCCAAGATGGTGGAGTACTGAGGGAGAAGCCAGTTAGTGCAGAGTTTGTGCAGAGAGAAGGAGATGGGGAACTGTTGGGCAGATAAAATGTATTATGCTCACTTTGTTAAAGATAACACGAGGAGGCCGTCGCCCAGGTGATATTAATGTGTGTTGGGGTGGGCTAAAGGCAGGCAGAATCCTTGTAGCCTGGGGCTTGGTTTTGGGATTAAGCTTTTCCTACCCTTTTTGATGTGGGGCGGTACAATCCAATCATGCCTCAGAGAAGTGACTTTGTATTAGAGACTTCCCTACTTTGTATATTGGATTAGAGATTGTGAAGCTATAGTATAAAGTGGGGGCAAAATGGGAGTTTGGGCTCTTGGTTCCTGAGATTATCATTAGAAGAGAGAGCAGAGGAGAGCAGAGAAAGGTCACGTGGAGGAGGCCAGGAGAAGCAGCCAAGATGGCGGAGTGCTGAGTGAGATGCCAGTTTGTGTAGAGTTTGTATTTGGGATAAGGAAGGAGATGGGGAACAGAGGTGAATAAGTCTGGTGAGCTAGAAACCTCTGATTCTAGGAAACTCGGATAAGTCAGTGGCTTTGTGAGCACTGAATGTGACTGGGTTTTGGAGCCCAGTGAGTGTTTTTACTTGCCCACTGGGTGCAAGATAGAATTAAAGACTATGGCCCACCAGTTTGTGGCTCCATTGTTTCTTTACCGACTGTCCGAATCCAATGTGAACCTGCATGGGCTGGGCGGCTGTGATGGTGGCTCTGGCCGTGGCTCCTGGCTTTACAGGAACAGAAGTAAGTAAGTCTGGTGAGCTAGAAACCTTTGATTCTAGGAAACTTGGATAAGTCAGTAGCTTTGTGAGCACTGAATGAGTGGGTTTTGGAGCCCAGTGTGTGTTTTTACTTGCTCACCGGGTGCAAGCTAGGATTAAAGGTAATGGCCCACCAGTTCTTGGCTCTGTTGTTTCATTACCATCTGTCTGAATCTAATGCCAACCTGTATGTGAATGGCCACGATGGCAGCTACTGGCTTTACAATAGACTAGAAAATGAGGCTCAGAAATGTCAAAAGTCTGATGAGTGGCAGAGCCAGGCCTCTTCACTTGGTGAGACCTTGCAGGATGAGTTGGATTCTGGGAGCCAGAGATGCCTCCTTGCTACTCCATTTTGATGTAGTGCCTATTTAACTTGATTGGTTCGATTTCTGGCCTTCTCTCCTCTCCGCAAGTCACTTACCATTCTCATTGCAGAGTTCCTTAGAGCAATGGGCTGGTGAATAAATAATCCCCTTTTGGAATCATTTGGATGACTCTTTATACTTAGCAAACTATTGCTCAACGTTAATCATTGTGGTATCTTTAGGTTTCTTTGCTGTCCCCAAATGTTCAGCAAATGAGTAATGATAGATAAAATGGCTACTCAGTCACTGTCATTCATAAGAACAATGCAGGCCTGAAGCAGAAAGAAGGACTTGCTTATCAGTAATCCCACTCAGACCTCCCCTGCAGCTGGATGCTGATAAGGGATGATTGGACTAGGGTACATACAATTTTGAGGAACTGTGACATCACTCCCAACCACAAACAGAAGAAGCGATCTTGCAGCTGCCTTTGCCCAAGGCCCTTTGACAAATCCATATAACCCCTACCCCATCCCTCCCTCGGAGCTGACACCCTTTGCTGGTCTCAACCTGCCTGCACCCAGGTGCTTTTAAAATAATTTTTCCTTTTGGAACACACTAGCCTCGTGTTTTTGATTTGGCCAGTCGTTTCTGCCTTTCAAGTAACTGATGTGTTAATGTTTTCATGATTTTTAAATCTCCCTTTTAATTTGCCAAGTGGAAACTTTTAACCAACTAATATCATTACCATTTTATTTTTTCCCCTTAGTGAAAAAGAGCAGAGAGGGATGGAAAGTTAAATGGGGAAGTTGCTAAATCATCCAGGTTCTATTAAGCAGCTAATATAAATATAATAATCCTGAGGATTATTCCTATGTCTAGTATTAGCCTCTGGGTGTGAGCCTGTGTATGAAGATTTGGATAAATACAGGGAAAAGCAAATACATTTGCATCAACAAGGTAATCACTGACTTCTTACAGATTCTGCAATGGTAAATAATCTATTGTGTAAGAAGACAGGAATATGAAAATGAAAAATTGCTATAATTTAAACCTCCAATATGGGTGACGTCACGGAAATGGCGCCGTGAGCAGTGCGTCCGACAGCTCTCCCCTAAATCACAACAAATTTATCAACTAGAAACAGAAAAATTTATCCTCGGAGCATTCCGGAGTTCCACACAAACTGATAGCGAAAGGACTGTTATCACTTGAATCTGAGAGACGAGGGTGTGGAGGAATCTACCAAAGGGACGTTCTTTCAAACCGCAAGGAAGTGCGCCTGTGGTGAGTCAGCCCATATACTTGGGAACCTCGAGCCGCCGCGAGCGGCCGAAGCGAGCCGCCACCACGAGCCACCGCGAGCCCCCACGAGCCGCCGCCGTGAGCGGCCGCCGCGAACCGCCACCGCGAGCGGCCACCACGAGCTGCCGCCGCGAGCCGCCGCAAGCAGCCGCGCGCACGCCCGGTCCGGTTGAGCACCGCTGACGTTCCCAGCGGCCCGCACACTGCGAGTGGGGGTCGCCGGCCACCGGTGCCCGGAGCGCCCCATTCGCGCGCGTGCCTTGGGCATTCCACTCGCCCAGGGCGCCCTGCTGGCCCGCACACCCAGGGGGCTCCATTATCCTGCGCCTGGTGCGGTCCAGCCGCCAGCGGCGGGGCAAGTGGAAGAGGCTTGGGAGATTCTCTCCGTGGGCGGGGCACCTCACCCAGCCATTCAAGCTAACAATCAAGCGTTGGGGGAGGGGCGCGCGCAGGCAGCCTAAAATACCTTCGGAAGCACAGCTGCGTCCCAATCACTGAAATTAGCTTAACCCATGAAATCTGCGCACCCTCGGTTCTATTTGATAAGATCTCTCTCAGTTCAGCGATCCAAGACAAGAGGCGTGATATTTTTTAGTGCCTCTCGCTAAAGGGGCGGGGGCAACTTCTGATTGATAGAGCCTCCATATTCAGGGATAAACGCTAACAAGAAGGACTTGGCAGATAATAAGGTCTATACTACACTAGTCGTAAGCAGAGACTAGTGCCTCTTCTTCCCTGCAAAAACAGGCTACAAAGTGTGGAAAGCCTGGGTTGAGAGGTCCAACTAAATGATAGGCGCTGAACAGTCACCTTGACAACAATTGACTCCCACCCCCGCCTGATTACACTGGAGGCCCTGACTCTCAGAGCCTTTCCCAAAGCCTTGCACTGAGTGGGGATAGAGTGGGGATTTCCCAGCTCTTTGAGCCTCTTACTCCCCAGGCAGAAGCAGTTGCAGCCTTATAGCTGGATCACCAGGCTGCTAATTCAGAAAGGGGGGACTAGGAGAGAGAATCCAGGAAAGCAAACTCTCTCATCATTGGACCCTGCAAACGCCAACAAGCCTTTACTTCCAGCAAGACTAAAGCCAATTATATGACATTGCCATAGAATCCCATCAACTGCAAATCCCTACCTAAGAGTGACACAGGGGCAGAGCCTGGGGTACAGAGTCACCGACCAGGAAGAGGGAGAGAAAAGAAAAAGGAAGAAGTTAACCTCTCAAAATCAAGAAAAACCCACAGACTTTACAACTTGATCCACTAATTTTTTTTTGTTGTTGTTGTTTGTTTCTTCTATCTTTTTGCCTTTATATCCTCCACCTCGGTCCTTCTATTCTCTGCCCATCTCATGCTTCCCCTTTCTTGAACTACACTACCCATGAGTGTTGCATTTTATTTTTCTTCTTCATCCTCACCCTCCTTTAAGGTTATACTCCAAAACACTTAACTCTCACTCTCTCCTCTTTTGTTTTTTTTTTTTGTCTTGCTTTATTTTGTTTTTTTCTCTTCCTATTTTATTTCTTCCTTCGTTGTTCTCTTTTTCTTATTTTTTCCTTTCTATTCGTTTTTTCTTTTCTCATTTTACTTTCCTCCCATATAATCCTCAATCACGAACAAATAAGTTAATTTGGAACTCAAGGCTTTTTTTTGGCTTTGTTTCTCTTTTTTGCTTTTGTTTTTATTTTTTTTTATTTTTTCTTGTTTGTTTATTTTTGTGGCATTTTGGGTCCTCCCAACCCAAGGTCTCCATTGTATTTAGTCTTCGCTCCACTTAATACAACAGATTTTTACTTATTATTTTTATTTTTTCTTCTTTATTATTCTTTTTTGGTCCATTTTTCTGGTTCCCTCTTATCCCTCTCATTATATCTCTTAGTTGACTATCACTTACAAGCAAATCATCTTATGCTTGTCTAAGATTTTCTTCCTTTTTTTTTTTTTGCATTTAGTAGGCCCCTACTTCCTTTTTTTTGCCCCTTGAACTCTTCACCCAAAATCAGGCCCTCCATTATAGGCACGATATTTCCCTGAGGAGGGGAGAGGAGGGAAAGAGAAGAGAGAAAAAAAGGGGGAAATAATAAATTATTACTGGTTTTTTTTTTGTGGGGTGTTTTACCTTTTTTTTTTTTTTTTTTACTTTTTACTCTTTATTAATTCTAATTAGTGCTATCAATAAGACCACCCTCAGATGCCGATAAGAAAGAGGAAATCGAATATTATGGATACAAAAGAAAGAGAGGTAACACAAATAGATGTGGAAAAATCTATGGAGAAAACACTTAACATATTGGAAGTCTTGGAGCTAAATGACAGAGAATTTAAAATAGAAATCTTAAAAATACTCAGAGATATACAAGAAAACACAGAAAGGCAATATAGGGAGATCAGAAAACAACTCAATGAACACAAAGAATATATTACCAAGGAAATTGAAACTATAAAAACAAATCAAACAGAAATGAAAAACTCAATTCATGAGCTGAAAAACGAGGTAACAAGCTTAGCTAACAGAACAGCCCAGATTGAAGATAGGATTAGTGAAATAGAAGACAAACAACTTGAGGCACAACAGAGAGAAGAAGAAAGAGACTCAAAAATAATAAAAAACGAGAAAGCCCTACAGGAATTGTCTGACTCCATCAGAAAGAATAACATAAGAATAATAGGTATATCAGAGGGAGAAGAGAAAGAAAATGGAATGGAGAATATACTCAAACAAATAATAGACGAGAACTTCCCAAGCCTGTGGAAGGAACTAAAGCCTCAAATTCAAGAAGCAAACAGAACACCAAGTTTTCTTAACCCCAACAAACCCACTCCAAGGTACATCATAATAAAGATGACACAAACCAATGACAAAGAAAAAATTCTCAAGGCAGCCAGGGAAAAGAAGAGTACAACATATAAAGGAAGGCCTATTAGATTATCATCAGATTTCTCAGCAGAAACTCTACAAGCTAGAAGAGAGTGGACCCCAATATTTAAAGCCCTGAAAGAGAGGAACTTTCAGCCAAGAATATTATACCCATCAAAGCTATCCTTCAAGTATGAAGGAGATATAAAAACATTCACAAATACAGAAAAGATGAGAGAATTTATCAACAGAAAGCCCCCACTCCAGGAAATACTAAAGGGGGTTTTCCAACCAGATTCAAAGAACAAAAGAAAACAACACCACAAGTAACAGCTCCACCAAGAACACAATAAAACCAAACTTAAACTGTGACAACAAAGGAAAAAAAGGGGGGAGAGGATGGAGATTAACAGTAGCAAAGGATGATGAAGTGCAGAAATACTTATAAGATAGGGTACTACAATGAATATGGTAGGTACCCTTTTCATTACTTAATGGTAACCACCCTTAAAAAAACCACCACAAAAACACTTGACTTAAAAAAGGTAGCAACAGAGGAAAGAAGTATGGAACACAAACAAACAAAAACAAATGATAGAAAAACAAAAGAGAAGAATCAAACTAGATACAAAACGAACAGAAAGCAATTTGTAAAATGGCAGTAGGGAACCCACAAGTGTCAATAATTACAATAAATGTAAATGGATTAAACTTACCAATAAAAAGACACAGAGTAGCAGAATGGATTAAAAAAGAAAATCCAACTATATGCTGCCTACAAGAAACACATCTAAGCAACAAGGATAAAAACAAATTCAAAGTGAAAGGCTGGAAAACAATACTCCAAGCAAACAACACCCAAAAAAAAAGCAGGCGTAGCAATACTCATATCTAATAATGCTGACTACAAGACAGAAAAAGTACTCAGAGACAAAAATGGTCATTTCATAATGATTAAGGGGAAGTTGAATCAAGAAGACATAACAATCCTTAATATATATACACCAAACCAAGGAGCACCAAAATATATAAGACAGCTACTTATTGACCTTAAAACAAAAACTAACAAAAATACAATCATACTTGGAGACCTCAATACACCGCTGACGGCTCTAGATCGGTCATCCAAACAGAGAATCAATAAAGATATAGTGGCCTTAAACGAAATACTAGAACACCTGGATATGATAGACATCTACAGGACACTTCATCCCAAAGCGACAGAGTATACATTTTTCTCTAGTGTACATGGAACATTCTCAAGAATTGACCATATGTTGGGCCACAAAGACAATATCAGCAAATTTAGAAAAACTGAAATTGTACCAAGCATATTTTCTGATCATAAAGCCTTGAAACTAGAATTCAACTGCAAAAAAGAGGGGGAAAAACCCACAAAAATGTGGAAACTAAACAACATACTTCTAAAAAATGAATGGGTCAAAGAAGAAATAAGCGCAGAAATCAAAAGATATATACAGACAAATGAAAATGAAAATACGACATATCAGAATCTCTGGGATGCAGCAAAAGCAGTAATAAGAGGAAAGTTCATATCACTTCAGGCCTATATGAACAAACAAGAGAGAGCCGAAGTAAACCACTTAACTTCACACCTTAAGGAACTAGAAAAAGAAGAACAAAGACAACCCAAAACCAGTCAAAGAAAGGAGATAATAAAAATCAGAGCAGAAATAAACAAAATAGAGAACAGAAAGATTATAGAAAAAATCAATAAAACAAGGAGCTGGTTCTTTGAAAAGATCAACAAAATTGACAAACCCTTGGCAAGACTCACCAAGGAAAAAAGACACAGGACTCAAATAAATAAAATTCAAAATGAAAGAGGAGAGATCACCACAGACATCATAGATAAACAAAGAATTATTGTAGAATACTATGAAAAATTATATGCCACCAAATACAACAATCTAGAAGAAATGGATAAATTCCTAGAACAATACAACCTTCCTAGACTGAGTCATGAAGAAGCAGAAAGCCTAAACAGACCAATCAGCAGGGAGGAAATAGAAAAAACTATTAAAAACCTCCTCAAAAATAAAAGTCCAGGCCCAGACGGTTATACTAGTGAATTCTATCAAACATTCAAAGAAGACTTGGTTCCTAATCTACTCAAAGTCTTCCAAAAAATTGAAGAAGAAGCAATACTTCCAAACACATTTTATGAGGCCAACATAACCCTCATACCAAAACCTGGCAAGGATGGAACAAAGAAAGAAAACTACAGACCAATATCTCTAATGAATACAGATGCTAAAATACTAAACAAAATACTGGCAAACCGAATACAACAACATATTAAAAAAATAATACATCATGATCAAGTGGGATTCATCCCAGAATCTCAAGGATGGTTCAACATACGCAAAACGGTTAACGTAATACACCATATCAACAAAACAAAGAACAAAAACCACATGATCTTATCAATAGATGCAGAAAAGGCTTTTGATAAAATACAACACAATTTTATGTTTAAGACTCTCAACAAAATGGGTATAGAAGGAAAATATCTCAACATGATAAAGGCCATATATGATAAACCATCAGCCAACATCCTATTAAATGGCATAAAACTGAGGACTTTCTACCTTAAATCAGGAACAAGACAGGATTGTCCACTCTCTCCACTCTTATTCAACGTGGTGCTAGAAGTTCTGGCAAGAGCAATCAGACAAGACAAAGAAATAAAAGGCATCCATATCGGAAAAGAAGAAGTAAAGCTATCACTTTTTGCTGATGATATGATCCTATACATCGAAAACCCGAAGGACTCCACAAAAAGATTATTAGAAACAATAAACCAATACAGTAAGGTCGCAGGATACAAAATTAACATACAAAAGTCCATAGCCTTTCTATATGCCAACAATGAAATATTAGAAAACAAACTCAAAAAAATAATCCCCTTCACGATTGCAACAAAAAAAATAAAATACCTAGGAATAAACATAACAAAGAACGTAAAGGACCTATATAATGAAAATTACAAAGCATTGTTAAGGGAAATCGAAAAAGATACAATGAGATGGAAAAATATTCCTTGTTCTTGGATAGGAAGAATAAATATAATCAAAATGGCCATATTACCCAAAGCAATATACAAATTTAATGCAATTCCCATCAAAATCCCTATGAGATTTTTTAAAGAAATGGAACAAAAAATCATCAGATTTATATGGAACTATAAAAAACCCCAAATAGCCAAAACAATCCTAAGGAAAAATAATGAAGCTAGGGGCATTACAATACCTGACTTTAAACTATATTATAGGGCCACGATAATCAAAACAGCATGGTATTGGCAGAAAAATAGACACTCAGACCAATGGAACAGAATAGAAAGCCCAGAAATAAAACCACATATATATGGTCAAATAATCTTTGATAAAGGGGCCAACAACACACAATGGAGAAAAGAAAGCCTCTTCAACAAATGGTGTTGGGAAAACTGGAAAGCCACATGCAAAAGAATGAAACTCGACTACAGCCTGTCCCCGTGTACTAAAATTAATTCAAATTGGATCAAAGACCTAAATATAAGACCTGAAACAATAAAGTACATAGAAGAAGACATAGGTACTAAAATCATGGACCTGGGTTTTAAAGAACATTTTATGAACTTGACTCCAATGGCAAGAGAAGTGAAGGCAAAGATAAATGAATGGGACTACATCAGAATTAAAAGTTTTTGCTCAGCAAGAGAAACTGATATCAAAATAAACAGACAGCCAACTATATGGGAACTGATATTTTCAAATGACAGCTCAGATAAGGGCCTAATATCCAAAATTTACAAAGAACTCATAAAACTCAACAACAAACAAACAAACAATCCAATTAAAAAATGGGAAGAGGACATGAACAGACACTTCTCCCAGGAAGAGATACAAATGGCCAACAGATATATGAAAAGATGCTCAGCTTCATTAGTTATTAGAGAAATGCAAATCAAAACTACAATGAGATACCACCTCACTCCTGTTAGATTAGCTATTATCAACAAGACAGGTAATAGCAAATGTTGGAGAGGCTGTGGAGAAAAGGGAACCCTCATTCACTGTTGGTGGGACTGTAAAGCAGTACAACCATTATGGAGGAAAGTATGGTGGTTCCTCAAAAAACTGCAAATAGAACTACCTTATGACCCAGCAATCCCTCTACTGGGTATATACCCCAAAACCTCAGAAACATTGATACGTGAAGACACATGTAGCCCCATGTTCATTGCAGCACTGTTCACAGTGGCCAAGACATGGAAACAACCAAAAAGCCCTTCAATAGAAGACTGGATAAAGAAGATGTGGCACATATACACTATGGAATACTACTCAGCCATAAGAAATGATGACATCAGATCATTTACAGCAAAATGGTGGGATCTTGATAACATTATAAGGAGTGAAATAAGTAAATCAGAAAAAAACAAGAACTACATGATTCCATACATTGGTGGAACATAAAAATGAGACTAAGAGACATGGACAAGAGTGTGGTGGTTACCAAGGGTGGGGGGGAGGGAGGATATGGGAGGGAGAGAGGGGGAGAGTTAGGGGGAGGGGGAGGGGCACAGAGAACTAGATAGAGGGTGACGGAGGACAATCTGACTTTGGGCGAGGGGTTTGCAACATAATTTGATGACAAAATAACCTAGACATGTTTTCTTTGAATATATGTACCCTGATTTATTAATGTCATCCCATTACCATTAATAAAAATTTATTTAAAAAAAAAAAATTTAAACCTTCAAAATTAAGCACATTCTTGAATGTATTCCCTACCACCTTTTTTTTTTTTTTTTTTAGAAAAACAGAGAGAGAGTTAGAGAGAAGGATAGACAAGGACAGACAGACAGGAATGGAGAGATGAGAAGCATCAATCATTAGTTTTTCGTTGCACATTGCGACACCTTAGCTGTTCATTGATTGCTTTCTCATATGTGCCTTGACCATGGGCCTTCAGCAGACCGAGTAACCCCTTGATCGAGCCAGCGACCTTAGGTCCAAGCTGGTGAGCTTTTGCTCAAACCAGATGAGCCTGCAGTCAAGCTGGCAACCTCGGAGTCTCAAACCTGGGTCCTCCATATCCCAGTCCGACTCTCTATCCACTGCGCCACCACCTGGTCAGGCTCACCATCTAATTTTAACACTTGGCTATGTCAATGTTCAGAAATGTTGGCTTATAAAATGATGTAAGGTAAAGTAGTTGGAAGTAAATTGTGGTATTTACCACCTTGATAAAGTAAGGATGCTCCAGATTTGCTCCCTCCGCTTTTTTTCCCCTTTCTTCCTTTCTTTCACCACAGACTAGGTGTCAATACAAATTGATTTCTCACAGTTGTGCACACTAGAAGTCCAAGATCAAGGTGTCAGCATTGTTTGGTTTCTTTTGAGGCCTCCTTCCTTGGCATGCAGACAGTCACTTTTCTACTATGTCCTCGTGTGTGTGTGTGTGTGTGTGTGTGTGTGTGCGCGCGCGTGCGCGCATCTTTGGTATCTTTTTTGCATGTCCTAATCCCCTCACAAGGACACCAGCTTCATTGGATCAGGGCCTGCCCTGGCATCATTTTAGCTTGATCCCATCTTTTTACATTCTGACCTGATGGGGGTTAGTGCTTCGACATATGAATTTGAGGGGGACAAAATTTAGTCCTTAATAAGCACCTAGAAAGAATGTTCACAACTTGCAAACTCACATAATATAGTTTCTCATTGCTTCTCTTACTCTTTTCTTCTGTGTTTAGTTTCCTAAGAGTTCTTGTCAAAAGCATTTGAGAAAATTTGAGAACTTTTCAAAAAGATTTTCAGTTTTTCCTCTTTGTCTAACATATAGCTTTTGTCACATTCAGTTTTGTTAGCTAATGCTTTGGTTTTTTGGTCAAAATAGGTTTGAATGATTGATTTCTAATAACCACAAGCATAATTTGACCTATTACCAACACCACTCCATTACTGGACAACCCCTACTGTTACTCTCACAGCCACTAATACTATGTCTCACCCTCCTTTTCCTCCTCTTCCCTTCCTCTGATGATGAGAACATCTCTTAGGAATATTGTCAGAGTAAAACAGACCAATACATGCAAAACATCTAATACTGCCTGGATATTGTCACTGAAAACACTAGTACCTTCCCTTTCAAAGGAATGAAAGAAAGAAAAGTCAGGAGACAATCGATTCCTGCTCCCTTTCCTTATCCTTCTTTTGGTTTATACTAGTTTGGTACAAAAGAGGTTATTTATTTGTCTTCTTTGCCCTATGGAAGAGTTTGGCCAGCTCAGAGATGCTAAGCTATTTTCAAGAGCCCTGCGCCTCCCTCTTCCTTATCCAGACTTGTCCAGGACAATTAAAGCTGCAGTCAGAAGCACAGAGGCACATCCCACCGGCTGGCAAGCTCTGGCATTTGTGACCCTGTTGGTCTTGACTGACTTGGCAAGAACTGGGCCGCCCCCTCACAAACCTCAAAGCTGTGGTCTTTTCATCCCATCTCATTATCTGCCTCCTTGCTGGTGGAGGCCGGGCCCAGTCAGAGCTCTCGGGCTTTGATGGACCTGCTTTCCAAGGAATCAAAAGATCAAGCTCCTTAGGAAGTTTTAAAGCAGAAAGGAGGAAAAAAAGAGCCAGTTTTTTCTTTCTCTTCCTTCCTTCTTTCAATTTCCTTCCTCTTTTTCTTCCTTCCTTTCTTCCTTCCTTCCTTTCTCCTTTTTTCTTCTTTCCATCTGCCTCACTTTCTCTTTATCTTCTCTTTCTTTCCTTCCTTTCCTCTTCCTATGACTGCTTTTCATCACCAATCACCCAATCTTTATTTTCGCTTACTCTTTCTTCTTTCATTATAATAATTGTCTAAAGTTTAAGGTAATACAGATATTCTAAGATGTGAATCAAAAATGGCTCTTAACTGAAGCAAAGGAGCTTCTATCTTTGTTCATGTTTATATTGGCATATTTATGGGTAGCTGAATCAGTACAGGGCAGCAGCTTAAGTCTTTCTGATGAAAAGGACTTAAGTTACTAGTAACATATTATTTTCTTTTTCTTTTTAATTATACTATATTTTGTTTGATTGCTTTCTCTGTCTACCTCAGTTACATGAGAACAGAGCTCAATTTTTCTCAATTGATGTATTATTATTATTATGCACTTTAATGGAATTTTATTAAAGAATCACCCTGGCTATTGAGGCATGATCCTTACTGGCTGAGTTGCATTAGTTTATAATAGACTGTGGGGTTCTTTTTGCTTTTATTTTACTAATGTTTTTGTATACATTAATATACAAGAAAAGGTGACTATTTAGCTTCTAGCTTTTTGCATTTGTTCTTCTATTAGTTGTAGGGCTTGTATATTTCTTTTCTTTTTTCTTTCTTTTTTGGCTCTAGAACATTTTTCAAATTATTTAAATGGATGTTCCTTAAAAACTTGAGTTAATTCATCTGGCCCTGATATTTCACAGCTCAGAATAGTGGTATAGTGTTATTAAATGTTTAATAAGTGATTCTTCAGGGGGAAAAGAAGTCCCTGATTGGCAGCTTTTGATGATTTCTATAACGTAAATATTCCACTGCAACTGCTTTCAAGTTTATTAACACGATGTCATTGGACTTGGAGATGGAAAGAGATATAAACAAGCATCCTTCACAAACTGCTGCTAGCCAGTTCTAGCACACTACTGGTTGTAGATATTTGATATCTTTCTCGATTTTGTCAGCTGCTTAAGTTGTCCTTCATGGAGTCAGTTTTAAATAATTTCTTAGAAAATCATTCATTTCATTCAAATGTTCAAATACATTAGTTAGCCTTGCACACTACTTTTTTAGAATTCTTTTTACTTTCTTGATATTTTTGATGTTCCTGTCATTATTTCCACATCAAATGTTGTACATTATATAATTTTTCTTTGTATTTATCAGGTTCATTGAAGTTTCTATAATTTTTTACTGTTTTTCAAAGGAACCAGTTCTTAAGTTTATTTGCCAGGTTTATTGCTTTTCTATTTTCTAATATATCATTGTATGCCCATATTTGTTCATTCCTTATTTTCTAATTCATCTGAATATGTTTTTATGAAGTATCACTTATTGAGAGTACACAAAAAATAAATGACATTCATTACTATTACTTAATTACATTTACCCCCTAAAATATAATTTAGCATATATTGGTTTTAGATATTGTGCTAGGTATTATTTCTATATTTTAAATTGGTTTTTATTAACTATAGAACATACCCTGTGCCTTTTATAATATGATCAAACCTTGATTCATGCTTGCATTTTTGCAATCCCTCCAGGATTGCTGGAAAACATCATTTAGATATTTCCCTTGTTTCCTCCATGCCAGTGGCCATTCCCTCTACCCCTAGCTTCTTTGTTCCCACCAAGTCTCCTGTGGTTTCCAATTCCCATGTTTCTAGCATACATCTTCATTAAAGTGAGATTCCTTCTCACCACCCTCTGTCTCTGATTATAGGCTGACTCCCAGACACCCCATGGGACAGGAAATGTAATTTCCTTATGGTCATGGCTGTCTCTGATGTTTTTAAGGAAGACTAAGCCACTTGGTCATTTTGGGGGCAGGTAGAAACTCTATCTAAAATTCAGATTTGTCAAATAGTTGTACTTTCTCCAGATAGTTTGAGAAATTGGGCCAATGGCTTTTAGAACATATGGACAATGAAGGGATTTGTGTTAAGCATTTGATGTTTGTTCACGTTTTGAATAACGTATGTGAAGGGTAACCTTGGGTCAGGCGAGAGTAGTTGGATTGGTTGTAGCTTGTTAACATAGTCTTCTGTTCAGAGTAGTATGAATATAAAGTCCAAATAAAAAGTGATTTAGGCAGAAGAAAAAAAGAGGAATAAAAAGATTTGGGTTGAGTTCTTACTATGTGTCTGACCCTACATATATAACTGAGTGCTTTGAATATCCCTCCAAAGCAGTTATTACTTTAAAACGGAGGTTCAAAAAAAGTAAAATATACAGCCAGAAAGAGAGGGAGACAGCATTCAAAGTCTGACTTACTCACTCCAGGATTTATACATTTTCAACAGGATCCAATGCCCTTTTTTGCACAATATAGTTCTAGGTAACTTGTATATTAACTCTTATTGTTACAGAGTGTACATATTGTGAATTCTAAAAATATCCTGATTTGTTTATTTAATACTCAGAATGTTCTGCAATATCTTTGAGCTTGAATAAGTGGCATTCCATTACTCTAGCTAAGTGTATGATAGTGATAATAGTTGTTTTGTCTGCCTTGCTTTTACTGTTCTTAGGGGAAATATGTATTTAATCTAGGGGATCACATGCAAGAGAGAGAAAAAGGACATGTGTGAGGAATCAGTGACTTGCTGTGGACAAAACTTAAACTTGTCAGACTGAGCTATGACTGTCCCCTGCCATGTGGACTACAGAGAGCAGAGAAAGGTGAGCTACACAGGGAAATAATAATTGATAAGACCCACAGACAGACCCAGAAAGGAATGTCATAGGAGCTCCTCATAAATGTGCTTGGGCAGTTCCTGAAGTTCTGTTCCATTCTTGCCATTGGGTTTAATGGGGGCACCTTACCCTACATTTATTAGGCTACATTAAGTAGGTTCTTTTCTCCTAAAGTTATTTTTGTCTGAGAAACTGCACCCCATTATCTGAGAGGTAGCATGGCACACTAGTGATATGATCAATTGTTCATAATACCAAAATTCTGGAATTGTAGCCTAGATCCAGCACTTTGTAGTAGCTGTAGGAGGCTAAATAGTGGCTCCCAATTATACCACATCTGAATCACTGGAATCTGTATCACCTTACATGGTAAAAATGACTTTACAGATATGATTTAATTAAAGGATCTTGAAATAGGGAGATCTGTTATGGATTTTCTGGGTGGCCCCTAAATGTAATCATAAGTGTCCATGTAAGAAGGAAACAGGTGGAGACGTAATATGGAAAGGAAAGTGGGAGACGTGGTGTTGAGAGGAAGAGGTTGGAGTGACGCAGGAAGGGGTCCTGAGCTAAGGCATGCAGTTAACCTCCAGGAGCTTGAAAAGTCAAAGAAACAGATTCTCCTCTAGAGCCTCCAGTTGGTGCTAGCCCTGCTGACACCTTGACTTAACCCTATAGAAACAAATGACAGCCTTCTGGCCTCTAGAACTGTGAGATAATTAATTTGTGTAGTTTTTTTAAATGCTTATTGAAATCAGTTTTTTTTTTTTAATTCCTCAATTAAAGGTGAAGGGATTAAAAACTGCAAATTGGTTGTTACAGAATAGTCTTGGGGATGTAAAGTACAGCATAGGAAATACAGTAAAAATTATTGTAATAACTCTATGTGATATCAGATGTGTATGGGATTTATCAGGATGGCCACTTAGTAAGTTATATAGTGTCTAATTACTGGGGTGTACACCTGAAACTAATATAATAGTGTATGTCAACTTTACACAAGTGTAGTTTAAAGAACCGAAGTTTGTAGTAGTTTGTTACAGCAGAAATAGCAAATTAATATGGTAGCATTGTGATTTTGGTAGTTTTCTAAACCCTTTATGCTTCAGTTTAACTAGTTAAGTCTGTAATGTGGGGGAAAATGCCTATTTTATTAGATGACTTTGAGAATCAGTGAGTTGGAGTATTGTCTGCCATGTAGCAGGCACTCAATAAGCATTTGACTATTCAATATTTGTATTCAATACAGTTTTATTCATACAATAGTTATAGTAGAGTCAGTACTTCTTTGTAAGTTGTTCTGACTCTAAATACACTACAAGAAAATTGGAGAAAACTATCAATTAATGTATCACATATGATGTGATCCAACTGTAAAAAGTTGGCATAAGTGAATCCATTTTTAAATGGAGTCAGGGAAGTCATTGTAGAAGAACTGCATTTCACATCTTATTCTTTGAAACTTCAGAATGTTTGGACAGGGAAAAATAAGCTTTAGACTAAATCATATCAACATTGTTTTACAAACAATTGTTTGTAAAGCTAACAGGAAGGCATATATCCTGCTACGAGAACTGATATATTTAGAATCAGTAAACAGCCATGTATAGCTAAAGAATAACTTGGTTTATTGGCAACTGATGGAAATTAATTCTTCCCTTTTATATAATTATGTTTATTAAGCAATTTATCTTAAATAATTTAAAATTCCAGAAGTCATTCTGGGGAACCTCTGTTTTAGCTAAGTCTATCTTAAGGAGCTCCATTTAAAAGAGAGAATTCCAAACCTCTTTACGACAACAGAATGCATTCTTTAATTGGTATACAGAAGTTTCCAAAAGTCAAAATGACTTCAAACACAGCTCTACAAAATCCTCAAAAAGCAAACAAAGAACTTTGACCATTTAAATCGTTAACCTTAATTTAGGCATATAAAAGCGAGATTCTCTATAAGACTTCAGATTTTCTTAGTGCTTGTCCCACTTGACACATGACAAAATATATTTAAAAATTAAGAACTTTATTATCAGAAATTTGGCAGAATTGAAAGCTGATATTTAAAGTTTGTTAGAAATTTTTAGGCCAGTTTAACTATTTCTCAGGTTCTCCTATAAATAATCAGAAGCTAGATCAGCTGAAACTTTGCCTTATAAATCTCTACAATATCAGGAAAATAAATACAGCCCACAACTGTCAGGGGTAGAGCCTAGGTTAATTCAATCATTAGAGACTGCTATCCCTGGCAGGTTGGCTCAGTAGTAGAGTGTCTGCTGCTTTGTAGATGTCCCAGGTTCAATTCCTGGTCAGAGCATACAGGAGAAGCGACCATCTGCTTCTTCACTGCTCCCCTACAACTTTCTCTTTCTTTCTCTCTCTATTCCCCTCCTGCAGCCATGGCTCTATTGGTTTGAGCACATTAGCCTAGAAGCTGAGAATGGCTCTGTGGAGCCTCCACATCAGGCACTAAAAATAGCTTGGTTTTGAGTATGGTCCCGGATGGGCAGAGCATCTGCCCCACATGAAGGTTTCTAGGTGGATCCTTGTCTGGGTGCATGTAGGAGTCTGTCTATCTCCCTTCCTCTCACTTGGAAAAAGAAAAAAAGAAAAAAGAAACTGAAACCAAGTGTGGAAAATAGGAAAAAAGAGATTTTTTTTTTTTAAAGCAAAACAGGCTGAATAAGGTCTCTTGCCTAAATCTGGTCCCTCTTCCCACCACCAGCATCCTTAATTTTTTTTTGTCAAAGGCAAATAAGAATATTAAAGTCATCTCCATAAATAGTAACTGCCTTAGTCATCTGAACAAATGAACATTACTGTTATTTAAAAACTCATGAGTTTTGCATTACTGTACTTGGCTTTGGCTGTTAAATATTAAAATAAAACTATCAGGACTCTAGATGTGTCAGTCCCTATATTGGTATATAGGTCATCTTCTTCCAGAGGATATTACTAAAATTGGTTTGTACAGATATCTGTCTGCTTAATTTGTTTAAAGGAATTAAGTTTTTTTAAAATTGTTTTTATTTATTGATTTTGGAGTGAGAGAAAAGGGAGGAGAGGGAGAAAAAGAGAAGAGAGTGAGGGAGAGAAAGAAGCATCAATTCATTGTTCCACTTATTTATGCATTTATTGGTTGATTCTTGTATGTACCATGACCAGGGATTGAACCCACAACCTTCCTTGGTGTATCAGGATGATTCTCTAACCAACTGAACTACCTGGCCAGGGCAGGATTAAATTCTTATATAAATTTAAAAAATAATAAAAACTAGTGCAAATACTTCTTTAGGTTCTAGAAAAAATTTAGTATTAAAGCTAATTAAAATGGGTTTAATTTAAAAAGCATGTCTTTATAGAGTGTTATCAACTTTATTATATATTTTTTACTTTGGTTTACTAAAACAAGTTTGATATCTCTGTTATAAAATTTATCAGTAGAAAAATAGCTTAGAATCATAACTGACTTTTCTGATGTCTCATAAAGTTTTCATGGCTAATCTAAACATAATTGTTAAAGATTAATAAATGAAATAGATGTAAATAGAATGAAAAGTTTTAGGTAGGACTTTTCAGCAATAATTCTATATAATAACATATTACCTAAAAATAATTTCCCCAAATCTCTTTGGTAACTAAAAACTTTAAAGTTTTGCTAAATTGAACTAAATTATGGAAATTTTTTGCATATCTACATCATTTCCAAGTAAGATAAAATACTGAAACATTAATTGCTCAATTAGACTAAATTTACCTATTTTGGCTTCTTATTACAAAGAAATTAAAAAAATAAATTTGAATGTGTTAATAAAAATATCTGTTTTGTTGAGGAAGCATACATTTCTAGAGATTATAAAATCTATTTGTGGGTTTGACTATATAGAATGCTAATATGACAAATCATAATTGAGTATCCCATAATTGAGAAATTTAGGTTTCTAATATAGAGGAAAATTAATATATGTTTTTGTAAAAGAAGGTATAACATTTAAAGATTCATTTTTGAGGGAAATAAAAGAAGACAATTCTATTCTAAAATAAAGTTGGGTATTGCTGAATGGGTAAAACAACAAAAGACAAAATGAAATGAACATAGGAAGTTGTAGAAGGTTTATTAAAAGAAACCTTGAGAAAGAAATGTATGTATGATTAAGTTGGATAGGTTAAATAAATGTATTACAAGCTTTTGCATCAATGTTGTATTTATAAAAACTAAAACTTAAAATCCTTTTTTTTCTGCTAAAAACACAGTATTTCTGTACTATTGGTATGCTTTTAATAAGAGATTATAAAATTTTAAAAAGATTTTTTAATAAGATTATTTTCTGTAATCTTCATCATTAGTTCTTTGATTACTTAAGTAAACTGAGTCTTTTTAATATTAAAAAAGCTAAATATTGTTAAAAACTGTTCTTTTTTGGTATTTGTGAAGTCTTTGTCACCACAATTAAATGCATAACTAAATATCAATTTTCAGTGATCTATGATCATATTTGACAAAATGTTCAACTCCTTTGATATCTTTGACAAACTTTTTCCAAATAAAATCTAAACTAACCTAATTTTAAAACCTTTCAGAGAATGCCTGGTATATTTCAAAGGCTATTTTCTTTCCTTTTAAATGGGTAGAGGTATTAAACTAATTAGTCTGTTTTATATGTTAAAGTCACATGGGAAGCACTGTCAAATAAGAAATAATAATTGTTATATTTACATGCATATGTGTTATTAATATAAATATTCCAGGAATTATCTAAATTTTCTAAAAATTTAAAATGCCCTGGCATAACGTTTTCATTTGTAATTCTAGTTATCTTAAAATGTTGTATCTCAGAAATAAGCATTTTTGTGTCAACTGCATTTTAATAAATCAGATCTTTAACCATGTCGTTTTAAGTCTTTTTTACTTACAGGAAATTATTGTTTTACTGTGGTAATTTTACAAATGTACTTCAACTTCAAAGAAATTCATAGAAAGTCCATTAGAATATAGGTATCTAATACCTTTCAGATCATACCACTGGACTAGGTAAGAATTTACAGAACTCTTTTTATGTACTCACAAAAAGAATCAAGATCAACAAGAGTTCATTACTTATGAGTGACTGATTAGACTAATAAAAATGATTATAATTTTTATGATTTTTTATTTAAAATTTAGTAAATTTTATTTTTTTTCAGATTTAGAAAAACTTTTTCTTTTTTTCTTAAATTACTTATAAATTACAGTAATTTGGTAAATATACATTTGTGAGCTGAAGTGAAACATTTATGTTTTTTTTCCTACCTGAAACCTCTAGAATTTGGAAAGACTTAGTAATTGAGTATTCCTATCTTCATAGTTTTATACTTATTTACCTAAGACCAATAGTAATCTGTTTTCTTTCTAACAGGACACAAACGGAGACACTGGTCATATTGCCAAGGCTTTGCCTGGAATGCCATGTTTAAGAGAGACATACATAGTCTCAGATATAATCAGACAGCTTTCAAAAATTAAGATACGAAAGCTAACCATATCTCCTTGAAAAAACATGTGCCTAGTACCTTGTTTACAGGGTTCCCAGCAGCCTTACTTGCCAGTTGAATAAGAAAGGTTACTTCTTAGATGGCACAGAAATATCAGGACATTTTGTGGATCTCGAGAAGAGAGGAATTAACCCAAATCTAAAGGTACTGCAGGTGAAGTCTGATGGCAAGTATTTGGCTTGGCCTCTTAGCCTCGAGAAGCTATAAAAAGTTGAATCTGAAGATATTTTTAAAAATTTTAGTGAGAGGAGAGGAGGCTGAGAGATAGACTCCCACATGCACCTGACATGGATCCACCTGGCAAGCCCACTAGGGGGCGATGCTTTGCCCACTTGGGAGCATTGCTCAGCAATGAAGCTATTTTTTTAGGACATGAGGCAGAGGCCATGGAGCCATCCTCAGCACCCAAGGCCAACTCGCTTGAACCAATTGAGCCATGGCTGTAGGAGGGGAAGAGAGAGAGAGAGAGAAAGAGAAAGAAAGAAGAGAGAGAAGTAGATGGTTAGATGGTTGCTTCTCCTGTGTGCCTTGACTGGGAATCGAACCTGGGACATGTACTTGCTGGCCAATGCTCTATCACTGAGTCAACCAGCCAGAGCTGAATCTGAAGATTTTTGAATGAAAAGTTCTAGTAAAGCAGATTTAAAAGAGCCTAAATGATCAATTGCTATACTTACTGCATTTATATGTTGTCAGGCTAAGTTTATTGAAACTAACTACAGTAAAACTAATTTGTTTGGAAAATATTTTTGGTAAAAATAGGAGTAATTGTAGAGAGAGGAAATTTGTTTCAATAAAAAGTGTAATATTTACAGACATTAGTTTTGTTGTTTTTGAGGCTTTCTTTTCTGCCTGTAAACTGAACTGAATCCTATATTCTTCTAGTTTCCTCAACTCTCCAAACTGAAGTTTTCAACTTTTCTCCTATTTTTGACTTAAAATAATTGAGAACTAAAGCTGTTCTTTTCCCCAAACCCTTGAAAACTGATTATAAATGACTTGATACAAACTTCAGAGAAATAGTTACAATAATTCATGTTTAGACATCTTTGTGCCTGATGTTGTTCTAGCCACTTAGAAAGTTTTCCTAAACAGCTGATGACTTCATCAGAGACATTTTAAACTACAAAAGATGCTTCTACTCTGGCATATTCTTGATGGGATGCCCCTAGGTACAGAAATTGGTTTCCAAACATTAACCTTTGTTATTCTTTTGTTCCATAGAAAAACCTCTTATTAAATACATCACTGCTTGCAACGTAGGTCTACCTCTGACAAAATAGACAGAACTAGATAAAATTCAGACACATGCCAAATAGTTAAATGGAATGTCCACTTACATCCCATAGTTCATAATCTTTTTAGCTGGCTGCTGATCTTTATCTACTGGCTCAGGTTTGTTCTTGAACCTAGTATTTTATTTGTTACTATAGAAAATTAATTGTTATAAAACTTTGTCTGTTTTTTATAACTCTGTGTAATGACACTACTCAGAAAATGGTCATGCAGGACTTTGAGATGATCCCTAAGGCCTATAAGCCTTCATACGAGAAACCTTAAGTAAATGCAGAAGATGTCTGACTCTAGAGCACGGTGGTGAAGTCTTCCAATGTTCTTGTGCTCTTGTTTCTTAAATGTGATCTAAGGAATCCACTTTCTGTCCTATGTGGCTCATGGCATACTAGGAATGAGCCTTCCTGGCAACAAAGGACTAACAGTGGCATGGTATACCAGGAATTAGCTTTCCTGGTGATGGAAAACAATGAGGAGTTCAACAACTGATTGGCATTGTCTTCCAATGGTTGATCAGCAATGATTACAAAGAAAGCTCTCAATTGAAAGGGGAATATAAAAAGTTGGATTTAGTGGAGACATTTTTAAATGGAGTTAAGCAGCTATTCAAGAGGAACTGCCTTGCATGTCTTACTCCCTGAGGCTTTGGAATGTTTGAATTGGACAGAATAACCTTTGGACTGGGCCAAACCAACATAGTTTTATAAAAAACACTTTATGAAGCTAAAAAGAAAACATAAGTTCTGACTATGAGGACTGACAAGTAAAGACAGTCTTCAGAATCCATAAGTGCCTGACCAGGCAGTGGCTCAGTGGATAGAACATCAGACTGGGATATGGAGGACCCAGGTTCAAGACCCCGAGGCTGCCAGCTTGAGCACGGGCTCATCTGGTTTGAGCAAAGCTCACCAGCTTGGACCCAAGGTCGCTGGCTTGAGCAAGGGGTTACTCGGTCTGCTGAAGGCCCACGGTCAAGGCCCATATGAGAAAGCAATCAATGAACAACTAAGGTGTCGCAACAAAAAACTAGTAATTGATGCTTCTCATCTCTCTCTTTTCCTGTATGTCTGTCCCTATCCATCCCTCTCTCTGACTCTCTCTCTGTCTCTGTAAAAAATAAAAAAAAAAAAAATTAAAGAATCCATAAGTAACTATGTATGACTAAGGAATAACTGCTTATTAGAACTGATAGAAATCCCTTCCATTCATGGGATTACTCACTTCTGTTTTCTCATGAAAACCCCTTGCCTTCACTCCAAAATCAGGACATAATTTGGGTTTCTGCTTGAATTTATACACCAGGATT
Organism: Saccopteryx bilineata; assembly: GCF_036850765.1. NCBI lineage: Eukaryota > Metazoa > Chordata > Mammalia > Chiroptera > Emballonuridae > Saccopteryx > Saccopteryx bilineata. Next base: position 340,506,064 of record NC_089490.1, on the reverse strand, counting down.
GCAATTCTTTTGATTTTCAATAAACACTTACTCCCTCTAAATTTTGCTTTTTATTTCTAGGATAATACAATTTCTATACTTTCCTTAAAAATGACCATGGAATAAAGAAAATGCTATTTTCTGTTTCTCCTTGTCTGCAATTTTAGAAAAGCTAATATTACCTTATGTGAGTCAAAGTTTAATTCTTTCTCTGATGAAAGAATAAATGTAAAAAGTTATTCCAAAATTCTCTAATTTTCTACTTAAGTTATACATTATTATTTCTAGATCTTACATTCTACTTTTTAAATCACTTAATAGATAATCTTTCTAAAAGTCTCTATATTTACCTATATAACTTACCTGCACATATAACTTTGTCTCACATTCACAATATCAATTTAACTCCACAAACCTTTTGTAAGAACCTACTCTGCATAGGCATCATCCCATAAGGTTACAGAAAGAAACACAGTTTTTCACGTATCCATCCATCCATCCATCTTTCAATCAATCCAACTGTTGATTTAGTGGGTAAACACCTGTGAACCCTAATCTGAGCTATTTATACATGAGTTAGGTCCTGGTACAGATAAAAAGTTGGATAAGTTGTAGACTTTGCCTATGGAGGGCTTGAAGTTGAGTTTTGGATACAGACTTATGATCTAAATCTTAAAAAAAAAAAATAGGTGAGAAGGACAGTGATCAATGTTTACCCAGAGAGTAAAAGGAAAGAGAAAGAAGAGGTGGCTGCATCAGACAGAAAGCAGAAAATGTTATGAAATCCTAATAGAGGAATTGTGGGGCCGAGGACAAGGAGTTTAGAAAGAAGGCAATGAGAAAGAAAAGAGCCTTAAATAAAAGCTTTAGGAACATTAAAAGGAAAAATGACAGGGATAAATTAGATATGGTATTTGATAACATATAATAATAATAAAGATGTCTTTACTTCTCCCAAACAAGATGGTAGATCAATATTTGGTTTTTTGATAAAAATAATTTAGAATAACCTAACTAGAATGCTGTATATTCAGGCAGGCGGCTTTCTAAAGATCTGATGCCTGCATTCTGACTTTTTCCCCCCTGAAACATTACTGACAGTCACTGCTATAGTCCAGCAATCTTGAAGTTGACATATGCCAAGTGACAGATCCAAGATAAGAGTAAAAGTACGTTTGAATGTGCCGATAAAAGAAAAATGGGAAAAGGATAAAATTACAGCAATATAAAAGTGTATCTTTAAAGCTCTTAGGAGAACGAATAGCTAATCAGGAATAGAACTATATAGAGGCTTGATAAGTTCAAACGCAGAAGCCCTTCTGGGACGGAAACCCTTTCTAGTGGAGTGGTTTTATAAGAAGTCTAATGAGATCCATTTGAAAATGCTGACTCCTTTTGGTGTGAAGAAAAATTGTCAAGAGATTTTCAGATGTATGAATGGACTGTAACAAGCCCAACTGGGCCAAGGTAGGGTGTCCGAATGACCAAATGGCAAAAAAGCTGTCTTTTGAAACTCATCATCTGCAATAGTACAATCTGTTCCCATTAATTTTTGATAAATGGAAACCATATGCAAAGAAATAACACTGACATCAATCCAGACAGTCATGCTCTGGATTTACTTATAACCTATCATTCTAATCTATTCTATAAAAAAATATAAACAAAGCTACTTCAAAATGAAGTCAGAGCTGCCAACCCAGAGGAACTGCCTTGCAGGTCCTACCCTTCAAACCTTTTTTTTTTAAATTTTATTTATTTATTTATTTTTACAGAGACAGAGAGTGAGTCAGAGCGAGGGATAGACAGGAACAGACAGGCAGGAATGGAGAGAGATGAGAAGCATCAATCATTAGTTTTTCATTGCACGTTGCAACACCTTAGTTGTTCATTGATTGCTTTCTCACATGTGCCTTGACCGCGGGCCTTCATCAGACTGAGCAACCCCTTGCTGGAGCCAGCAACCTTGGGTCCAAGCTGGTGAGCCTTGCTCAAACCAGATGAGCCCGCACTCAAGCTGACAACTCGGGGTCTCGAACCTGGGTCCTTCCGCATCCCAGTCCTACGCTCTATCCACTGCGCCACCACCAGGTCAGGCTCTTCAAACCTTTGAAATGTTAAAATGGACAAATAAACTTTGGACTGAGCCTAAACTAGCACTGCACTCTGAACAACTGTTGGCAATGCCAACAGAAAAGCAGACATCTTGATTACTTGACTAAAAGTTAAAGACATTCATTATAATTAGCATCACCATTTTAGCTTATCTACACTTATCAGAATCCCTTCCTTTGCTCATTAACACCCACAGAAATTTCTTCTTTCTAGTCATGTAACTATTCCCCTTCCCTTTCTTATAAATACCTCTTGCCTTCTCCTCCTAATAGGAACCACTGTTTGGCTTTCGGCCTGAATCAGTGCTCTCTGTTTCCATTTGGATCTCAAATAAATCTTGTTGCCTCTCATTTAAGCTTTTTATTTTTAGATTAACATATCATTTTATACTCATTCAAATATACTTGTACACACATCCAAACACACATACACCCACACAAACCTACATACACTGGTATTTATGAAGAGTTGGTAACTTAAATTCTTACTCTGTCATTAATTTCTAAAACAATAATTTTTTAATAGTTTTATTTAGAGAATTAATTTTAATGGGGTACCATTGGTCAACTAGAGCACATAGATTGAGACAAAACATCTCCAGATCATTTTGACATTCAATTATGTTGTATACCCATCTCCCAGGGTCAAATATTCCTCCATCACCCTTCATTTGGTGTTCTTTATACCCTTCCCTTCCACTACCCCTCCCTCTCCTGGTAACCACTGCACTCTTACCTATGTCCATGAGTCTCAATTTTGTGTCCCACCTATGTATGTAATCATATAGTTCTTACTTTTTTTCTAATTTACTTATTTTACTCATTATAATGTTATCAACATCTATCAATGTTGTCATAAATGGTACTATGTCATCATTTCTTATGGCTGAGTAGTATTCCATAGTATATAAGTACCACATCTTCTTTATCCAGTCATCTACTGAAGGGTTTTTTGGCCCTGTGAACAATGTCTTGGCCACTGTGAACAATGCTGTGATGAACATGGGGCTGCCTGTGTATTCATACACAAATAAGTTTGAGTTTTTGGGGTATATACCCAGTAGAGGGATTTCTGGGTCATATGGTAGTTCTATTCTTAATATTTTGAGTAACCACCACACTTGAATTTTCTATCAATTAACTCCAAGGTTTCCATGTAATTAAAATTTTTTTCTAGAGATTTTTTATTATCTATCTGAGCTACATCTCTGTCCTTTGTATCCATGATACTTGTTTTTTTTTTTTCCTTAATGGCATTTGAGAGTGGTATTGTTAATAATACTAATAAGCGATAATTAAGAAAGAAAAATAAAAGGTAAAAAAATACAGTGAAGAAATGAAAATTCTCTAATGATAAGTGGAATAAAAACTACAGAGAACAAGGAGCAGGAACTGAGGAGAAATGAAAAAATAGAGAAAAACTGAGGTCAAAAACAAGCAAAGTGCCACAAAGAAAAATATGAGTCCAAAATATAATAATTTCATGATAAATGATCAGATGACAGTGAAAAAGGAAAAAAAAGAAAAAACAATAAAGAAAAAATGAGAAGGAAGAATAAAAGAAAAGAAGGACAAAAACTAAATACAAAACAAAGAGAAAGAAAAGAAAAAAAAACAGAAGTAAAGGTTTCTGAGATGAAATCCTCATAAAAAACAAGAATGAAAAATGTAACAACTATGGATAATGTAATTCAAAAGGAAAATAATATAAAAAGAAAAAAGAAAAAGAAAGAAGTAAAAATGAAAAAAATGTTAAAATAAAATGTAATTTTTTTCTGGTTCTGAGAGGTAGCTTCTTCCTTTTTTTCCAGCAGGTGGCATTGTACTACAATTTTTGCCTCTGTGGGGCTCTGGGTGCAGGTCTGCTGGTGTGTTGCTGTGGCAATGACATAGGCTGGGCCTCAGTCCCATTGGCAGGGGGGGCTTCTTAGGGCTTTGCAATTATTTGACTCTTAGTAATGAGAGTCTCAGCTTTCTAGGCACCTCTCCACACATCCCTCTCACTGGAGCTAGCAGCCTGGAGACTTAGCTGTGGGGTCTGCCTCAACTACTGTCCTCGCAGCACAGGAATCTATGCACAGCCAGGTCCCCACCCCCTAGTGCTGCTCAAAGCACAGTTCTGTGGAAGGCAGTGGGAACCAGAGCCACCAGCACGAGCAGGTAGTGCAGGGCACAGGCCAAGGGCCAAGTTCCTTTCTGTAACACACAAGCAAAAGTTTTATGGACCAGCAGGCATATCTGGCATACCTCAGCATGCTGTAGTTTTAATCTCTACAGGCTTTCCCGCTTGCACTGCTTGGTAACCCACAACAGGCCACCTGTGTGTCCAGTTCCCATGACTTCAGCAATGCACATAGACAGTTGCATCTGCCATTCATGCACCTAGCGCAGGCATTCTCAGACCAAGGGTCTTGGCCTGTGTGTGCGCCTGGCTCTGGAGATTGTGGAGCAGAGAATGCCCAAAGACGCTGGTGCCACTGCAGGTGCCCAGTGCTGACATCTCATTCTAAGCACCCCGGGCCCTCCATGTGCGCTGGGCTGGGGATCCTGGAGCTGGGAGTGTCCAATGATGCTGGTGCTCATGCAGGTGCCCAATGTTGTTAATCTCGGACTAAGCACCTTGGCTCCCGTGCGTACCCACTCACTCCCCATGCTGGTGATGCTAGGTGGAGCCGCTAGCACTGCGCCAGTGATCATGGAGCTGGGAATGCACAAAGATCCTGCTGCCAGCCCCCTCAGGCATCTTGTGCTGGTAATTTTAGGTGGATCCCACTGCCCATGTGCGTCCCCAGCGTCCACAGTCTCAGGCAGAGCCAGTGTGTTCTTTCCTTTGTTTGGGCGCCCACCCTAACTCAGCTCCATCCCTGCTAGTTCAGTCTCTCCTCTTCACCCAGCTCTAAAAAAAGTGTCCCTACCTCAAATCAGCGTGGAAAGCGAAATACCCCATCCTCCATCTTATATATTCAGCTACTTTTTTACCCAATGAGAACTTTGTCTGGTGTGTGTAAATTTGGGGTGCTCCTAAGGGTTTTTTTTTTTCCCTCTGTGTTTAGTTGTTGAATTTGTTGAAATTTCAAGGGGAGAGACTGGGACTATCTCTCATGCTGCCATTTCCCTGACCCGAAACAATAATTTCTAATAAATTTTTTATTCAACAGTTTATTTCTTAGAAGTTAGAGTTACTAGCACATGTAGTATTTGATTTACACATTTTCTCTTCTCTGTGATCACTGCACCCTTAGTATACAGGGATGAGAAATTGCTAAGAATTCTTCACTACTTTCCTGGCCATAGTTGACTGATTTGAGGAGTAAATGCCTGACCCTTGCTGGGTCAGTGAGAGAATCACTACTTGGAACTGAGGTGCTGGGAAGGAGAGACCTGTATGAAAAAGCTCATTCAAAACACTTAAGTTGCTCAGGGAGCATCATCCTAGTGAGCAAGGCAGTTAGGCAGACATGAGCAGAGCAAGGACTAGTCTAGGTACAGAAGGTCACCATGGTGGAAGGCCCTGATGCTTAGCAAGGGGAAAAACTGGGAAGACAAGGACCTCACCTCCAGGGTGACCTTTCCTCCCTTACTTAGCTGGTTATGTGGCTTAGACCCCCTGATTTCATATTGCTGGTCATGGAATTCAGATCCTCCCCTGACCTCTCCTCTTCCCCTGGCATATTGCCAGTTATGTGGTTTTAGACTCCCTTATAGGAAGAACAAGAAAGCTGGAGAATAGTGCTTAAACATTAAGCCCTAGAGATAACAACTCCAGACCGAGAAAAGCAGCAAAACCAGACAAAGAAAATCATAGTTGACCTTAGGACCAGCTGCATTGACTTCCTGCCTTAATGCTGACCAATCAATCAAGACCATGACCCTAAAAGAACACACCTGAAAAACTAATGAATATTCTATTAAGATCTTCCCCTTCGACCTCCCTAAAATCCCCACCCTTAAAATCCCTTCGAACAGGAGGTCCTGGCGTGCTTTTCCTTCCCCACTTCTCCTTCTCTTCTTAATTCCAGTCACATTCTCCTTGCCCCTCTATTCCTTCTAAGCTCTAAGGATCCCCACAAAACTTGAATGTGGGGGAGCAGTGGGCAGTGGAAACTTGGCCCAGGCTAACCCCCTGAACCTGTCTTCAAGGCCCCCTTTTCTCTGATCTTTTCCTGCACAGCCAATAAATTCTTTTTTTGCTTGCTGCACTTTGTTTCTTGATTGAATTCTTTCTTTTCAAGAAGACAAAAATCGAGGTCTCATTTTTTTGCCTGTAACACTAGAATCCTGGAATCCCATACCTTTGAGGACAGCTAATGTGGTTCTGTTTGAAAAATGTTCTATCCAGCACTCTGTATAGTAGTCTGCAAACTGCAACTTGCTAAATATGAAAACCATAGTTGCCTTGTTCTTTAATGGTAGCAACATAAATTCTCATTCAACATACAGGGAGCACATCAGATATCCAAAAAAGATATCTCAAAATCTTTTTATTTTTTTTGCATTTTTCCAAAACTGGAAATGGGGAGGCAGTTAGACTCCCGCATGCGCCCGACTGGGATCCACTCGGCATGCCCACCAGGGGGCGATGCTCTGCCCATCTGGGGCGTCGCTCTGTTGCATCCAGAGCCATCCTAGCACCTGAGGCAGAGGCCACACAGCCATCCTCAGCGCCCGGGCCATCTTTGCTCCAATGTAGTCTTGGCTGCGGGAGGGGAAGAGAGAGACAGAGAGGAAGGAGAGAGGGAGGGGTGGAGAAGCAGATGGGTGCTTCTCCTGTGTGCCCTGGCTGGGAATCGAACCCAGGACTCCTGCACGCCAGGCCGACGCTCTACCACTGAGCCAACCAGCCAGGGCCTCAAAATATTTTTGATAAAAGGCTAAGATCATTTTCTTGCACACAACTGCCTTTTCATGTCCTTTACCACTTTCGGAATTTATTTACCAAATGACTCATTCCTAAGAGACAAATCTTTATATCTAAGGTACCAATATGTGTTATGATAACTACTATGGAATGATAATAAATGTCTTTGGTTCTTGTCCTTAGTACAGGGCACAGAACAACTAAAACTCTTGAAATTTCTTGAGAGATAGGAGTGTCTTTTGTTATTCACAAGGACCCTGTTTGGAGCACACCTGACTTTCTGCTAATAAGGTAATAGGATGGAGCCCTTAGACAGCCTCAGATGAGGGGCTTGTCACTAGAAAGAACAAATTTGATATTAGAGAGTAGGAACTCTCAGCTCCATTCTTTAGAGAGGTGGGAAGTAGGTTTATAGACATTAGATTAAAAACACTCAAAAGATAATGTTTGAAGAGCATCCAGGTTAATGAAATCATTGAGGTGCTGAAAGGTGACTTGCCTGAGGAGGTCATTAGCTGTCACGCCAGCCCCAGCACCTTGTCTTACGCATCTTTTTCATTTGGTTGTTCCTGAGTTGTAATCTTTATAATAAACTGGTGAAAGTAAGTAAAGTATTTTTCTGAATTCTGCGGGTTCTAGCAAAATACCAGAGTTGAGGAGGGGGTCTTGGGAACCCCTGATTTATAACCGGTTGGTAAAAAGCACAGGTGACTCAGGACTTGTGACTTGCATTGGAAGTGGGAGTAGACTTGTGGGACTGAGCCCTTTACCTTGGGGAGTCTTATGCTAGCTCCAGGTAGGTAGTCTCAGAACTGAATTGAATTGTTGGACACCCAATTTCTGCTAGCTAATTGCAGAACTGGTTGGTATCTGAGAAAACACTCCAGAGACACTGATAAAGTGTTGATGAATTTGGATCCTAATTCAGCTAATGCTTTTTAGACCATAATAATTTTTGAAATTTTGCTAAACACTTTCAATTTATTTGTGGGTTTAATCCTTCTAGTCAGCTATCTCTGAAGTAGATTATAATCCTCATCATACCATACTGAGTATACTGAGTCTGAAAGAGTAAAAAATATAAAAGGCAACCTATCACCACTCCAGGAATATATGATTATGTCCCAGTTGCTGTGTTTGTATGTGTGTATATATGTGAGCATATAAAATATACACATATATACTTTCTATGTATCATATAATGATAGACTGTCTCAATTTTAGTGATTTAAAAAATCTTTGGTAAATATTATTTTATCATTATTATTTATTTATAGTTTATAAAGTTATTCATAACCATTATTTTTAATGATTCTTACCATATTCTCCCTACCCTCCCACACATGCTTAGTTGGCAATTAAGATTTCTTTTCTCTAGCTTATCATTAAAAGAATAGAGTTCAAAAAATGTAACTGACTATCAAAGTTACACATTTGAAAGGGTTGGAGTGCAAACTTGCATTTGGAATTTTGTTTTCTCAACCAAGGCCCTTACTCTTAGATTATCTACTTTCTCTTATATCATTGATCATCTACATTTACTATCTGTTGTGAGAATATGACTTGAATAGAGTTGCCATAATGGACATAATGAATATGTACATTAAGAGAGGCTCAAAACAGAGTCTTAATTTGGTCAAAACAAAGTCTTATTTGGTCAAAATGAGTAAAGATTCAGAGCCAAGATGTTCTACTGGTTAAGGCTCCTCAATGTGGAGTCAGAAAGCTTATGATTAGCCTGACCAGGCAGTGGCACAGTGGATAGAGCGTCGGTCTGGGACATGGAGGGCCCAGGTTCGAGACCCCGAGATCACCAGCTTGAGTGCGGGCTCATCTGGCTTGAGCAAAAAGCTCACCAGCTTGAACCCAAGGTCGCTGGCTTGAGCAAGGGGTTACTCAGTCTGCTGAAGGCCCATGGTCAAGGCACATATGAGAAAGCAATCAATGAACAACTAAGGTGTCACAACGAAAAACTGATGATTGATGCTTCTCATCTCTCTGCTATCTATCCCTCTCTCTGACTCTCTGGCTCTGTAAAAAAATTAATAAATAAAAATAAAGAGTTCTCTTTAAAAAAAAAAAAGAAAACTTATGATTAGATCTTACCTCCTTCACCTACTAGGTACTCACACTAAAGCATCTTAATTTTTCTGTCTTGGTTTTCTCAACCATATATAAGCAATAAAATAGATATAGCCTGTAGAACTTTTTGCTAGAATTAAATATATATAATTTATAGTTATATAGAATTTGCAAGAATTGAATAAATATAATATAGGTGAAGCATTTATTACACTGGGCACAAGAGAATTCCTATTATTTTTCAGCTATAATTATTATATTATGATTTTACCAAGAAGTATAATCCAGACCCAATACTAGTGCAGCCTCTACTTTGCAGCCCACATTCTGAAAGTCCTGCAGTAGCAATCAGAAAGTCACTTTGGCCTGTCCAGGCAGTAGTATAGTGGATAGAGTAACAGCCTGGGATGCAGAGAACCCAGATTCGAAACTCTAACGTCACGGGCTTGAGCATGGGATCATACACATGACCCCATGGTTGCTGGCTTGAGTCCAAAGGATGCTGGCTGGAAGCCCAAGGTTGTTGGCTTGGGCAAGTGGTCACTGGCTTAGCTGGAGCCTCTTGGTCAAGGTATATATGAGAAAGCAATCAATAAACAACTAAGGGGCCACAATGAAGAATTGATATTTTTCATCTCCCTGTCTGTCTGTCCTTTGCTCTCTCTCTTACAAAAAAAAAAATAAAAGAAAATAAAAAGAGAAAAGAAAGTCACTTTGATGATGGTACCACTCTACATTCATTCAACTAAAATTTATTATGTACATTTAATCATTTATTTATTAATAGATAGCTCTTCTATGAAATGGTGAAAAGTCATTTTTGATAAATTAAGGACTTTTACATGCAAGTCTACATACATTATATCTTTATGAAAGTTTTGACTATTTAATTATAATATTCCCAAAGCAGGTTATGAGTTGTGGAGGCAGGGCATCTTTGAAAATTAAAAACACTAAGCTTAGGAAGACTAAGAGGAAATCTTATGTCCTACAGCAGCTACAATCTGCTAACGTACTAATGAATCACTCAGTACTAAAGTAACTGAATGATTATGGACCAAGTTCTTAACTTTTTCAGGCTGAATTGACTTGTTATAAAATGAAAGGGATAAATAGGTGATTTCAAAGATCTCTTCTCTTTTGGCATTCAGGTGCTGGCTAAATTTGTTCACATTTTAAGATGTGGTTTATACAAATTCATTGAAGATCAATTTATAGTAGGTAATTAAGGGCAAGTAAGATGCTTGGATAGTTCCCTAAAGTCTTATTAGGCATCACAGAAGAATCACCACAGCAGGCTCAGTGGTATCATTTACTCTGACCTCCTTCTATTCCCTGAACAATCTATTGTGGATCATTATGGCTTTCCAACACCTGGCTCATTTCTCCATATATGGTCACACTTTATCTTTATTTTCATTACCTCACCAACTTATTCTTTGGCTTTTGAACCCCACCATGTCTCAGATTTTCGCATTGATTTTGCTACTTTTGGCAGATATTAACAGTTCATCTGATCGGCCTGGTTCAAGGTCATACAGAATCTCAGAAGTGGGGCTTCTGATCATTTTGTTTGGCTATAGAATGGACCCCGGACAATAAGACCAGTCTGACCTAATATGCCAATCAATATATTCTTAGTTGTGAAACAGATGTGGAAACTCTGGCCTTTTCAGTTCTAGGTACATTTTTGGCAAAATTAAAAGTAGAAACAACACAAAATGTTGCTCAAAAAAGGGAGGAATAAACTGATAAATTTAAATTATACTGGATTTGAGAACAGAACGTATACATTTCTTTTTTGAATAGGTTTATTCATTTACTTACTCATTCATGATAGTATAAGTATATGATAATAATAATAATGAAAAGAGATTCTGGAGTTTTACTGCTTAGGTTTGAATCCCATCTCCGCCACTTACCAGCACGGTAAGTCAACTAAGCTCTATGTGTCTCAGTTTCCTTATCTACAGAAATGGGAATAATAATGGTTACTACCTCAAACAATTGATGAGGATTAATCAATTGAAGCATATGAAATCTTTAAAACAATGGCACACAGCAAGTTCTACATATATTAGCTATTTATTATTAATCAACAGTTATTTTTCTCCTATTACATGTCTAATATTAGGAACCCTATACATATTCTTGGAGTAAAAGAATAGTTTAAAGTAACATTTGACATCCAACAGAAAGCAGAGGATATGAGGGATCTGATACTTGTCCATGAGATCTCTTCCTCCCATAGTCATCCTCATCCCCATCCTCATCCTCATCCTTATCCTCATCCTCATCAGCAGCATGACTAAATTTTTTGAGTGTTTGTGCCTGGCACTTTTGAGTGCCTTTCACAATTTTTCTTACTTAGTTTCATTTTCACAGAAAGGTAAACTATTTGCCATAGGTCATATAACCTGAGAATGATAAAGCCAGTATCAAACTCAAGCCATCTGATTCCAATATCCTATGTTATTAATGATATTGGGTGTCTACGGACTATACTGAGATGTGGCCCACAGTATCTTCATTCAATACACACACGTTTTCTGAGAACATGCTAGATACTCAGTGGGCAGAGACATATCAGACTCCTGCCATCATAGAGCTCCTGCTCTTAAGGAGATCAGAGCTTCACAGAGAAAATACAAAAATGAAAATGACAAAGTGTAGTGTGTGCTGTAATGGTGCTATTCACAGGGCAAGCTCAAGGATCAGCATCTCAATCCGAGTGAGGGTCAAGGATACGTGTGAAAAAGACAGACACTTCAGCAGTGTCAGGGAGGAAGAGGTAGCAGGCAACTAGGTCGAGAGCAGGCATCTGAGGCAGAAAAATAACATGTGAGAAAAGATTTGATGCATGTGGGAAGCTCTGGGACTCTGTGGCTAGAGAAGATTAAATGAGGGTCCAGACATGGACCAGAGAGGCAAACAGGGGCATGGCCACAAGACCTCTGTCTGCCACTGTGAGGGCTCAGACATTTAACAAGAAGGCTTGGGGATTCTTTGGAAAGATTTAACCAGACGACAGCAGGATCAAATCTGCTTGGCAAAGATTACTGTACAAAAATTATTAAAGAGAATTTTTATCATGTCTTTTAATTAATGGTATACTTTATTGACATGTGTATCTTAAGCCTCTCTTGTTTTTTATGGATTTACTAATGAATTTCAGTAGGTAGTATTATTAACACTACTTACTACTAATATCAACTATTCCCCTATAGCCTGTTTTAAATTATATTATCTATCATAACTTTTAACAGCCTTGTATTTATTATTATTTTCAATTTTCTGATGAGAAAACTGAGGCTGAGCAACGTTAGCCTTCCCAGATGTGCCTCAAGATCACCACCCCGAGGAGAAACCTGAACATGGAAGCTTTAACTGGATAGCACATGAACATCTTTTTCTACCCCATTTGTGTGCTATATACTGCATGGGATCTGTCTTGTGACTCCCCAGTGCAACTTAAGTATCTCCAGATATTTCTTTCCCACAGATCTGGAGGATGAGAAGTCCTATATCAAGGTGCTGGCAGATTTGGTATCTGTTGAGAGCCTGCTTCCTGGTTCATATACAACCATCTTCTCCCTATGTCCTCACATAGCAGAAGAGGTGAGGGAGCTCTCTGGGGTCTCTCTTATACGGCACCAATTCAACTCAGAAGAGCTCCACACTTATAACTTAATCACCTACCAGTGGCCCCACCAATATCATGACACTGGGGATTAGGCTTTAACACGCTAATTTGGGGGACACAAACATTTCATCCATAACACTACCCAACAACCATTCTCTTGTCTTCCTAAATAACAAATCTGGGTTGTGGTGGCAACATGGTGGGAGAACCCTTCTGGTGACACTTTGAGAGAGCTTCTTTTTTTTCTTTTAAAAGAAAAAATAGTGTGAGATGATGGTCCCTTTGCTTCCTCTCTACGTTGTATGCTCTTGTGTGGAAATGTCTTTAGAGCTGGGTAGACACCTTGTAAACATAAAGAGATCCTTCTGAGGACAAAAGGCAATATGCTGAGAATGGTGGAAGGGGAGGATGCAGGGTCCAGGTCTCTGTGATGGGTGCTGGGATGTGGTGCCTAGATCACACCTCCGGAACCAAAAGTAATTCCCTTGCTTCTAGGAGGGCCTCAGGCTTCAGTTTCTTTGGGGATTGACTCAGCTGTACAGAGAATCACCTTGCCTAATGCCACATCCTTTTCCTAGATGATCAATAGCCCCTGACTGATGAGCTCAGAGGCTCAAAAACCATAGCCTTCCCTTTAACAATACAGGACTGCTGTGAAGGGTCATCCCATCAGCAAAATTCCTCAGGGGAGTCAGCAGAGGTTGAACTTTGGCCTTTGTAACAACTTGACTTTTCCCTCTGCCCAATGCTGCCCCTTATCTCTCCTTCCAAAATGCTATTCCCGAAAGCACTCCCTGATAATCTCTATCAAGCTAAAATCAATCTTAGGGTCTGTTTCTTGGGGATTCCTACCTGCCACAGTTCTGATGACTATTTTGGGCTACTGAACTAACCAGGGATCACCTTCATTCTGTTAAGTTAGCAATAACCACATGGGTTAAACTATAATTAGTTGACATTGACCACAATGTTCTGTACCTATCTGTGTACCTTTCTGACTCGACTGTGGCATCTTCAAAAGTGTTCACTGTGTTTTATTCATTCCTGTGTCTTCTTCCAGGTTCACAACACTAAATGGAACTTAGGCACTCAACAAATGTGTTAAATGAACAAATAAAGCCTATACCTACTTTAATGCCTGCTATTCACAGCCACATTCTAGTACAGTGTACTGTTCCTGCAGACCTTTGTTTTGTACATGGTCAACTAAATCATATCTTTTTCAGGAAGTTTACTAAACAAACTAAAAAAGGCTCACATGCTCTATCAAATATTTCAAACAGTAGAATCAGTCCCAAATTGAAACTTAGCATTTAGATCTTTAAAAAGGAGTTCTACTGCTGGTGTAGGATGATAGGTTTCATTACACTGACAATATTAACGAAAGGAAAATCTATACTGAACTTCATTCTCTGAACCTTAGTTCCTTAAGAAAAATGTTCATGAAGTATTTTTCTTTCTGTGCACAGCCCCAAAGACAAAACAAAACAAAATACACAAAAAAAGCTATAAACAAAAATCCCAGTTCAAAACCCCATCTTTGCCGCTTACTAGAGTATCAAGTATTACTTGATAATAATTTATATTTTAGAGAATATTTGATTATACATTAAAAGACTTACCTTGTTATATTGTTTGAGAAGAATCAGAGCTAGGGAGGAGATCTAGAAATAAATAATTTAATACTCTCCAGTTTATTAATCAGGTAAAATTTCAACACATGGAGGGTATTTAAAACTAACTAAAATGACATGCATGGTCATTGCTATAACACAACAGTTATTTTCAATTTCTTTTTTGCATTCCTTTTAAGTCTCTCTCAATATGGGGTGTGGATTTTTTATATTTGAAATATTTTGAAGAATAGCATGCTGCTGGGAATATAGGACCTTAATAAATATGATTTGATAAAAAAAAAAACACTGAAGTTCAGCTTTTGCACCCAAGAGTACAATGTAACCAGCTTTATTTGATAAAGAATCATTCACTCAGACTGGAGCCTCTAGTCACAGCTCATAAAGGCACAAAGAAATATTGAATATAAGGAGAAAGACATGTTTTCCAATAAGATATTAAAAAGATGAAATAAGCTTAAAGATCGGGGAATGAGGAGGTTTAGAGGGGACAGATGGGGGAGGATGTCCAGCATGCAGAGAGATAATATCGCCTTGGGCTTATTTTATAAAATTTTTTCAACTGAAAAGGAACATTATGTCCACTAATGTCCACAGATATTTATGTATTTGTTTAGAATTTAATAATTGATTGAACCTACACTGTGATGTAGGGACCTAATAAGTGATGGAACCTACACTGTGTGCTCCCTTTTTACTGATGAGGGAACTGAGGCACAGAAAGGTGATGAGACTCATCCTGGGGTCCTAACCCATATGACTCCACAGCTAGAAATGGAAGTTACTTTTCTCTGTTAGGTATATTCCAGAATCTCACTCAGGCTTAGCAAACCTAGAATCAAGCTCTTTACAGTAAGTAGACTGGGTGCAGAGAGATCTAACTAACATGCACAGAAGACCACAGTTGGAATCAGAAAGCTGATTTTATTCATTATTTATGCATTCATTCATTCATTTATTCATTCATTCAATGAATATGCATTGAACTCCTTCTATGTGCCAAATACTGTCCCAGGAGCTAGGGACTCAGTGATAACTTTAAGCCTTGTTAGGATTAAACTAAAGTGGAAAAGTAAAAATAAATAAATATGCAATGTATAAGTCAGTGATAAATTCTATGAAGGAATATAAGGTAAGATATTATGTTCAAAATTAACAGGGAAGGGAACTTTGTTAGGAAAGAAAGAGGAGATGACACCTGAAGAGACACCTGAATGAGGAGGGAACACCTGCAATTAGAGTTCCAGAGGAAGAGCGTTCAGGAAAGCCAGTCCCAGGATGGGGGGAGCCAGTTGGGCCATGCAGCAAGGATGAGGTGGCAGATGGGATGTGTGATGGAAAGAGAGGCAGGGGGAAGGTTGCAGAGGTGGCAGAGATGGAACCAGAAGGTCACTGTGGGCTGTGTGAGAGTTCTGAATTTATTTCAAGTGTGAGCCATTGGGGAGTTTTGAGCAGGAATGTAACCAACATTGCCTGAGTTCAGTTTTAAAGACTTTATTTTGGCTAAGCAGGAATGCCAATCAGGAGGCTATCCAGCTGTCTCAGAGAGGGTTGACAAGTGGCTTGGACTAGGGTGACAGCAGAAGGGATGGAGCAAAGTTTGAGAAATAGAACTTGCTCGAGATTGGGAAGTTAGCTCTATGATAACTGACAAATTCTATCTCCAGAGTAAAGATTCACAGAAACAAAATGGCAATCAGAAACCACTTCTAAGTGTACTGTGAAGGATGACTGTGATAGGAATCGAGCCTCCTCTGACCGACCAGTTTCCTGAAGGCAAACTTGACAAGCCAAGAGAGGATCAAGATGGTGGTTTGATGGGCATGGAATTTGCATAAGGGAGTCAGATGAATTGGATGCCAACTAGCACCAAGGAACATAGCCCATTTCAGCATTCTCACAGGAAGGACGATCTTGCCATGGGAGCCAGAAACAGAGTTCCAGGGCCATAATCCTGTGCATACATTGCCATTCTAGGAATCATTCTGCCTTTAAGGTCACTGCTTAGACTGGCCCAGAATGTTTGCTCTTTAAAAAGTTTCTTTTGCTGCACTCCCAGGGCTCACAATCTTCCATTTTTGTTGTAATTTAATTATATAATTTGTATTGGGGCCTAAAATGTACCCATTAATACCTAGGTGTGCAAAATAATGTAGCTATTATATTTTTGTAATTGATCAAAAATATTCTCAGAAGCTCTTTTTATTTTATTTTATTTTTTATATTTTTTTTAGTGAGAGAGAGAGTGACAGAGACAGATAGGGAAAGCCAGGAAGATATGAGAAGCATCAATTTTTTGTTGTAGCACCTTATTTGTTCATTGGTTGCTTTTTCATATGTGCCTTAACCAAGGGGCTACAGCAGAGCATGTGACCCCTTGCTCAAGCCAGTGACCATGGGCTATAAGCCAGTGACCATGGGGTCATGTCTATGTTCCCACACTCAAACCGGATGAGCCTGTTCTCAAGATGGTGACCTTGGGGTTTTGAACCTGGGTCCTCTGTGTCTAAGGCTGATGCTCTATGTGCTGCATCACTGCCTAGTCAGGCATCTCATAAATTTATATTCCCAGAGGAGAGGGAATGGTGGTCATAGGATGAGACCAATAATCACCACTTTCCACTTTAAGCTATTGTGGGTTATTTCCACTAAACTTATTCTTTTTGGATGGCATCAGTGGTGGGATTCAGCCAGTTTATACCAATTCGGCAGAACTGATACCTAATTTTTTGAGTTCGGTGAACCAGTTGTTAAAATGGCACTTATAATCAGGGTTCTCTCTAAGGTAGGTGCCTGGGCAGCCGCCCAATATGGAAATCACAAATTTACATTCCTTACTCTTTTTAAATGTTCATCTGAGCAACAGCAAATTCTAAGCACCCGTAGTAATGTTCATTTCATCCATAGGTAAAAAAAAATTACAAGTGAGGACGCCAATCAAGAAGCAATATGGAAATATCTAAAATATCAGTTTTATTGTTTTTTGTCAGGTATTACTTAATATTTTTCATTACTATTTTAAAACTCTTTCTTATAACATAATCTAGTTTTATGTACCTTTTATTGTTCTTATTTAAGTATTAAATGCATGAAATAATAAACCACCTTTTGGTATATCTTTTTTTATATTTAAAATAGTCATTAGGGCAGAGAACCGGTTGTTAAATTATTTGAGTCCCACCACTGGACAGACTGTAGTATCAAATTCAATGTTCAAGCATTTGATGGGGTTCTTTCTTTCCTCCAGAGGGTCTCCTCTCCACTTTCTTTTTCCTGATGTGTCATCTTGGAGCAAGGGGAGCTCATGCAATCTCACAGCAACAGCAAGAGGGGTTCTAGCTGGGTCATGTCCTCACCAGTTTCTCATGAGGGCAGTTGGTTTGATGATCTCTGTACATCTGTTTTTATTTTAAGTAAAATTTAAAAAGTAAGCGCATCCACGTATGTCTGTTTGTATTTTTAGCATAGCACTGCTGAGATCTGTGGTGCTTTAACACTTGCCCCCTGTCTTGAGGTTCCCTATGCTGAGCGGCTTCCTCATTCTGGCTGCAGCTCTGAGAGGGTCCAGCCGTTTCTGAACACCTTTGATGTTCCTGCCCTAGATCCCTTGGGAAGCCTTGGTCTTTGCATTCTCTGCAGAGACCTCTCTCAGAGAGTCTCTCTCTCGCTCCTGGCTACTCTCCACCCCAGTCCACCCAGATGGAGGAGGGAAAAGGAGCAGCCTGCACCTTCTCTTCTCCTACAGCTTCTCGGGGCTGCGCGCGATCTTTCCCATCTTCACCTCTCCTCTGGCTACGGCTCTCTGAGAAAGTCAGGCAGCATACTAAACTTGGACGAAGTAGCCTCCACTCTTTTTCCTTTTGGAACTATACCTAGACCCAAAAAGTCCCTATGCTTCTTCCCTCCCCCCCTAGCCTCCACCTCTTTTCCATTGTGGTTTGGCCCTCACCTTTCTTCAAGAATTAATGGCAGAAGGGATTCGTAAAACAAAGCCTTGTTACTAATAAATTTTTAAAAATGAAGAGATAGATATTCTTTTGATATAATTGCCTGTAATCAGGCCATCCATGGAGCCAGGATGGTGCCCATTGCTTACCTCTGCTCTGACCTATGTGTGGTTGATTTTGGGGTTTCCCTCTCAGGAGACCATCTCCCTTTTGTCAGAGCTCTTGGAGGATATATGCATCCCCCAAGAATCCTTAAAAATACAAATAGCACCTTGGGCATACAAAAAAGGAAGAAAGGGAAAATTAATATTTTAGAAGAGCTATATGCTAGAGACTTCCAGGAGATTTACATATGTTTTCCAAATGAATACAATAAATAGAAGCAATCTCTCCATTACAAACCTGGAAACAAAGACTGGCGGTCAGCATCTCAGATCAATGTAGTTGTCTGCTTCCTAATGTCTCACAGGTGCTTCACACTCCAAATGCCTCCCCTTCTCTACATAAAAGCTCCTCATTGCTCACCCACTTTTAGTGAATGCCACCAATATACAACTAAATCCTAAGATCAGAAAGTTTGCAGTCACACTGCCTTTTACTCCTTGTTCTACTGAGGCAGATACCCAGTTTTAAAGTTTCTGCCACCTTAATATATTTTTTTCCTTTTTGTCCTATTTCCTCCATCTACTATGTCACTGGCTTGGTTCTGATATTTATCAACTCTCATTTCGACAATACAAAAGAATCCTAATTGGCCTCTTTCACTTCATACTCCACATACCATAGAGTGGTATTTTGAACACATCGATTGGATTATTTCACATGTCTTCACTTAAAATTCTTTAGTGGCTCTCCATTTCCTTTTCTATAAAGTCAAGTGTCCTTAGCATAGCTTGAAAAACTGCAGACTCGCTGACCTGCAGCCTTACCTCTGTGCATCCCAGTATTTCACTTCTGTGCCTTTGCTTTTGCTGTTCTTTTGGCCTAAGATGCCTTGTACCATATTTCCTCGTGTATAAGATGTACTTTTTTTGAAAAAATTGGGGTCTAAAAACTGGATGCATCTTATACAGTGGTTGTAGAATATTTTACTTGCATTTTCCATTTTTTTGCGCTTGTTTTTGCGCTCATGGTTGAAGACAGTGATTCGTCATCAGACACAGATGAGGACAAGCTAATGGATGGGAGTTTTGATAGTGATAAGGAGTTGTATGAATTTTATGATAGATAAAACTTGAGTTCAATAACTTTATGTAATTTTTTTTCTAAGTTTAGGCCCCAAAATTAAGGCACATCTTATACATGGGAGTGTCTTATATTTGGGGAAATACGGTAATTCTTTGTCTCTTATCTTTAAAACAAATCTAACAGTAAAGCTTTTCTGATGCCCCAATTAAGAGCAATCAATTTCCCTAGGATGCTTTCTTCCGTGGGTATCTGTAGTTATCCAGTGATACCAGTTTTATCTCTTATGATCAGAAGTCTTTGGCTCTTAGTTGGAACCTAATAAATATTCAATGTCCATGTTGAAAAAGAGACAAAGAAGGACAGGAAAGGAAAGAAGAGATAAAGAAAAAAATGTAAAAAATAATGGGAGAAAAGGGGATGAGAGAAGGAGAAGGAGGCAGAAATGGGGAATTATTAGTCAAGATTGCTATGTTCACATCATGTGATCCCTAAGCATCAGTTCTGAGATTAAGATAAAAACAAACCTGGGCTCTACAAAACATGTTTGAGAAATTATCAGGCCTGGAGTATTCCCAGCTCACCTCTCTGCTTTTACCACTTATGCCAAGGCTTTCTGGGCATCCTCTGCAGAAAACATAGTGAACATGAAGCTGAAGTAAATGTGTTTCATTCTATTACTGTTATTTTCAAGAGACATCAGTGAAAATACCTGCTATCCACATTCAAGACCAGTTATCAGACCTCACAGCTTCTGGAAGGAGTTGCCTAACCTCCTGGGTTGTGATCTGGGTGCTGGACACACACTCTTCTAGAGAAGGCTCTCACATGAGCCTTGGCTTCAAGGGCCAAGAGACACCAGCATCGAGTAATGCAGAGGCCAGGTGCCACCTGCCACTGACTGAACCAGGAGCTTCTGAAGTTAGAGGCTATGGTAGGCCTCTGACTAGAAGGAAAATAAAATATGTGACAAAGAAAGATAAGGCTCATTTATTTGATTTATAGAAATAAAATATTACTTGGTGGTACTAGAACTCTTTTTTGCTATATCTGCCTTGATTCTTCTGCTATGCCTCCTTTTTTCCAACAGCTACTTCTGGAGTAAACCCAGATCAGACAGACAATATTAATGATAATGATGACAGTGTCAGTCACAGCAGCCACAGCACTCAGTCACAGGCACCATCACTGTCAGGGTCAAGTACTAAATATATTACATAGAGTAGTAAATGCAATTCTCAACATATTTTTTAGGATGGGTATTGTTATTTCCATTTTATAGTAGAAGCAGAAAACTTGAAGTAACTTGTTTGAGGCCACATTCTAAGTAAAAGGTGTTAGTTCAATCCTCCATTGGGTTCCCATCTCCTAGAGCAGGGGTCCCCAAACTACAGCCCGCGGGCCACATGCGGCCCCCTGAGGCCATTTATCCAGCCCCCGCCGCACTTCCGGAAGGGGCACCTCTTTCATTGGTGGTCAGTGAGAGGAGCATAGTTCCCATTGAAATACTGGTCAGTTTGTTGATTTAAATTTACTTGTTCTTTATTTTAAATATTGTATTTGTTCCCTTTTTGTTTTTTTACTTTAAAATAAGATATGTGCAGTATGCATAGGAATTTGTTCATAGATTTTTTTTATAGTCCAGCCCTCCATTGGCCTGAGGGACAGTGAAATGGCCCCCTGTGTAAAAAGTTTGGGGAACCCTGTCCTAGAGTAAGATTCTGATTCCCCTGCACCTGGTTGATTTATTCCCAGCTGCTCCCTTCTTTCCCCATTGGACTCTGATTACACCAGTCAGCGGCACTTGATATGTCATTCATGTTTTGTTTTATATAAGTGTCCTAGGGGCCTGTGTATTTTCTGGGCTTCTTTTCTAGAATATCTATCCTTAGCGCTTTATGGGGCTGGATCCTTCTACTTAGAATTCTGCTCGAATATCAACTCCACAGAAAGACTTACTTGGCCACTCAATTTGAAATAGCTCAGGACACTCTGTCACACCTTATCTGTACCCAAATGACAGGCAGTGCCATCAGCTCCTGCATTTGAAACCATATTTCAAAACATACACTAGATCAGGGGTAGTCTTTTTATACCTACCGCCCACTTTTGTATCTCTGTTAGTAGTAAAATTTTCTAACCGCCCACTGGTTCCATAGTAATGGTGATTTATAAAGTAGAAAAGTAACTTCACTTTATAAAATTTATAAAGCAGAGTTACAGCAAGTTAAAGCATATAATAATAATTACTTACCAAGTCCTTTATGTCGGATTTTCACTAAGTTTGGCAGAATAAATCTTTATAAAACAACTTACTATAGTTAAATCTATTTTTTATTTATACTTTGGTTGCACTGCTACCACCCATCATGAAAGTTGGAATGCCCACTAGTGGGTGGTAGGGACCAGGTTAACTACCACTGCACTAGATCATAAATTCTTGATAAGTGAAAGGAACAGGCATTATCTGCATTTTATTGACAAGGAAAAGGAGGCTAAGAGAGAAGTCTTGGCAATGAGTGTAGAAAATCAATAGGTGTAGATCCACTGGTATGAGCCCAAGACCACGCTGGGCACTTCCACCTCATTCTCCCACACAATCTGTCATCACAGAGCCATGGACCTTAGTTTTGAATTTCATGTCTAGTAACCATCTCATTCCATCTTTTAATATCATAATTATACAAAATTTAAAAATTTTCAAAACATCAAGCATCTTGGTTGACCTATACATGGTAAATAAAGCTCGGTGAGTAAATGTGTGTGTGTGTGTGTGTGTGTGTGTGGTACAAATGCACAAAACATTGGCTTGACAATGACAGACAGCAAACAGGAAGAGAATGATAAAAAGCCTAATTTATTTCTCTGTCGTCTTGTTAGTTTCTCAGAGAGTTCTCCATTGACTTGATTTTAATTAAGCTTTCCTTAAGCCTAAGAGTTCTGGGAAGCTAAGAGAGTGTGGGTGCCAGGTGGGAATATACCAAGAACTCCCAGATCTAATTTTTTAAATTCTCCTTCATAGCAAACATCTATTACACAGATTCTGTTGACAAATGACCTGGATCTAGCTGAGAAGTATTGATTGTTCATTTGTGTTTGGTGTTGACAGAAGAGTCAACTACTGGGAATGCTAAGTTGTCACCAGGCCCCTGGGTCAGGGAGGTAGCATGATGTGAGGGAGAAAGGGCTGAATTGGGTGTTAGTAGACATCAGTTTAGCTAATAACAACCTGTGTGATCTTCAGGATGCTGGTGCAGCTTTCTCAATTTCACCTCTGCCAGTTGTCAAGTAGAGCTGTGCTACAGGCAAGAAGCTGCTTCTGGAATTAAAAGTCTATAATTTCTGGTTTTTATTTAACATGTGCAAAAAGCTTGATGCTTCTCTTTAAATAAAAGTAGTGTCTGTTATAAACACACTATTCTTTCTTCTATCTGAACTATCATCCCACTCTATTTTTCCGGTGAATATCTATTCATCTCTCAAGACTCATCTCAGAGTTCTCTTCTTGCAGAAAGCATTGACTGACTGCCTCAGGTCACTCTAGTTGGTCTGTCTTTGTGCTCACAATCCTCTCTCTCTCTCTTTTTAATTTTTATTTATTAAGTAGAGAGAGAGAGAAATTGATTTATTGCTCCACTTATTTATGCATTCGTTGGTTGATTCTTGTATGTGCCCTGACCTAAGATTGAACCCACAACCTTGGCGTGTCAGGACAATGCTCTAACCAACTGAGAACCCAGTCAGGGCTACAGTCTTTCCTTTTATGTCTCATCTTAAACTGCCAATTACTTTAGGTCAGATACTATGTCCTTTGTCAGTGCTGTAACCCTGGTACATTGTATAGAATGGCCTACATAGCATATGAACACTAAATATCAATATTTGAATAAAGAAATGTAGAAATAGCCTGACCAGGTGGTGGCGCAGTGGATAGAGCATCGGACTGGGATGTGGAGGACCCAGGTTTAAGACCCCGAGGGTAGGCCCTGGCCGGTTGGCTCAGTTGTAGAGCGTCGGCCTGGCGTGCAGGGGACCCGGGTTTGATTCCTGGCCAGGGCACATAGGAGAAGCACCCATTTGCTTCTCCACCCCCCCTCCTTCCTCTCTGTCTCTCTCTTCCCCTCCCACAGCCAAGGCTCCATTGGAGCAAGGATGGCCCGGGCCATGGGAATGGCTCCTTGGCCTCTGCCCCAGGCACTAGAGTGGCTCTGGTCGCGGCAGTGCGATGCCCCTGGAGGGGCAGAGCATCGCCCCCTGGTGGGCAGAGCATCACCCCTGGTGGGCGTGCCGGGTGGATCCCGGTCGGGCGGATGTGGGAGTCTGTCTGACTGTCTCTCCTCGTTTCCAGCTTCAGAAAAATACAAAACAAATAAACAAAAAAAAAAAAAACAAAAAAAAAAACCCACAAAAAACAAACAAAAAAAAAGGCCCCGAGGTCGCCAGCTTGAGCACAGGCTCATCTGGTTTGAGCAAGGTTCACCAGCTTGAGCCCAAGGTCACTGGCTCGAGCAAGGGGTCACTCAGTCTGCTGTAGCCCCCCTTCCCAAGGCACATATGAAAAATCAATCAACGAATAACTAAGGAACTGCAACAAAGAATTGATATTTCTTATCTCTCTCCCTTTATGTCTGTCTGCCCCTATCTGTCCCTATCTCTGACTCTTTCTGTCTCTGCCACCAAAAAATAAATAAATAAATAAATAAATAAATAAATATAGAAATAAAGGAATGCTAGATAAAAACAATAAGAATTAGAAACAGAAAATGCCTTACATTTTTAGAAGGCTTTAAATTTTACACATGTGTCGTATTTGCTTTTTCTTTTCTTGGGGGGCCCTTTTACATATAAGAACATGGAGGATCAGAGATACTATAAGTCATCCAAGATCAAAGTTTATATCCCAGGTCACTGGCAAAAGCTATTGACAACTCTAGTAATCTGGGGCAGAATCTGCTCTCTGCCCCCACCAGGTCACAGGCCTTCCACAGTAGTTCTTCAGCTTCTTGAACTTAACAAGAATGTACAGGGGACATAACGGCCAAGTGGAATATCACCTATCTCACAAGGGGTGGCGGATAAAGGAGGTGCTGGGAGGACTTCTAGTCTGGCTGTAGAGAGCAGGGGTCTACTGGGGTGATGACGCAAAAAACCTGAAAACATCCACCACTGCTCAAGCCAGAAAAATGAGGGCTGCCACAACGCAGTGCATAGCTAAGTATCTAAGATGTGGTGGGGGCACATGAGCATCCTTCTCCACTTACAAATGCTTCAAAAGATAGCCACACCCAGGACCTCTAGATAGAGGGCACTTGTAACATTGTGCAAACTGACAGCCTGGCACTGAAGAAGGCTGTATGAAAAAAAATATGTTATTACTTCAACCCATATTATTGGAGATCTATTGTGTGTAGTTTTGGCGAGGGCTGGTGATTTCTCCATGCATAAGCCATATACTTTCTGCAAGAAAGGGGGCCAGCAAAACCATAATTTTATGATCATATAGTAGGTTTTCTGTGATGTGCTAAGCATTTTGTGCATAGTATTTTATGTTAAAAAAAATCACACTAGGTCCTGGATGGTTGGCTCAGTGGATAGAGCACTGACTTGGCATGTAGATGTCCTGAGTTCAATTCTTGGTCGGGGCACACATGAGAAGCAACCAATTTCTTCTCTCCTCCTCCCTTTCCCTCTTCTCTCTCTCTTCCCCTCCCACACCCAGTGTCTTAATTGGTACAAGCATCAGCCCAGGGCACTGAGGATAGTTCAGTTGGTCCCAGCATTGGTCTCATGTGCTGAGGATAGCTCAGTTGATTTGAACATAGGCCCCAGATGGGAGTTGTTGGGTGGATCCTGGTTGGGGTGTATGTGGGATTATGTCTCTTTATCTCTCCTCCTCACTTAAAAAAATCACAATAACCCTGCAAGGCAAATTTTGTTACACCATTTTTAGAGATGAGGAAATGGACATTCAGGGTGTGAGCTGCCTAACTAACTGGGTTAATGGCAGAGTCAGGCTGGAAATCCATAGCTTTAGATCGCACGTCATTAGGTCAAACCACAGTTTACATGCCAAGCAACTGCAATCCTGTGAAAATACAGATTCTGATTTAGTTTTTCTGACCCAGCACTAAGATTCTGCATTTCTAACTAGCTAGAGGTGATGCTGATGCTCCTGGTCCATGAACCACACTTTGAGCAGCAAGGGTGCAGAGGACCTGCCTGTCAAATCAAAACTCATTTTCCTCCCTTTCTTTATAAGCAGGACCTAAATCTTACATCATCCCTACCTGCTACAGACCATGAGACTCAGGAGCAGCTGACTCTAGCCCCAGCTCCAGGCAATGTCTTAATCACTCTCCTGCTCTGTCCAATGTGGTAGCCACTAGCTATTAAAATTAATTAAAATAAAAGCTTTCCTTTTCTCAATTACACCTGCAAGCTTCAAGTTCATAATAGCCACCTGAGGCCAGTGACTGTTGTACTGGTCAGTGAAGAATAAGAGTGTTTCCTCATTGCAGAAAGTTCTATTAGACAATGCTGAGAGTCTAGATCAACTAGAATAATTCCTCCAACCTTGTTTAAGAATTCTGTTTTTAAGACCATGACATCCCCCTGGCAACCGCTATCAGTCCATGCACATATAGTTGAGCGAAATTGGCTCAGTCTGGTCGAAGGATAGGATTAGGAAAGAGATTTTCTCTCTCTTTCTGTGCATGCTAAATTAGACAAGGAGACAGTTTCTGTTGGCAATCTCTGTGACCTTTGATGGAAGGAGGACAACGGGGGACCCCTGATGGACCTTTGAAGTGGTCTCATTGAGGGCCTTCCTTACCTCTTGCTTCTGGCAATATGAGATAATAAACTTCCTTATAATATAAACCATTTTGAGTCTGGTTTGTGTTACTTAATGCTAAAAGAAAATCGATAGGCATCTTAATTGAGCATTCACGGGTCAGTGGTGTAGGTGCAGGGCCAAAGCAAAGCAGGACAAAGTTGCAGTGATTGCTCTCAGTAAAAGATAGCTCATGCAGAAAAACACCAGTAATCAGAAGGTTCTGGAAGACAAGGGAAAAGTCCTGCCAATTTGGAGTGAGAAAAAGTCTCTCCTGTGTGAGTGAAAATTCAGGAAGGCTTCCTAGAGCAAATGACATTTCTGTAGGATGTTGTATTAGGCAGATTTTGAAGCAAAGATATGAGGATATTTTAGAGGAGAAATTTTCATGAAAAAGGTGAGGAGGTGGGGAAGGGTAGGTGATTCCCATGTGTGTGTGTATGTGTGTGTGTGTGTGTGTGTGTGTTGCACATGGAGAGACAGAGAGTGAGAGAGATGTATAAGGCAAATATGTCAAGATATTAATGACTGGTGAACCTAGATTTTTTTAAAAAAAATGTAGATTTGGATATTTTTAAAATACAAAAGAAAAATAAAGAACTCAAAATGTAAAGTAGTTAAGATCACTTGGGGTTAGCAATGAAGTCAGTGGAGCTCATTCATCCGAATGTGGGCCATTAGAAAATAATGAGACCGCCTCTTACACCCACAGCTTGGTGGACCTGCATGCCAGTCACATTGTAGAGTATGACTCACAAGAGCTGCACGAGAAACACTAGTTTCTTTGAAGGGTTTGCCTGTTTTTCTTGACACCAGCAGCCTTGACAGCCTCGTGAGTAGTCATCTCCACTTTGCAAGCTGGAATCCAACTCTCCACTTGCTCGACCTGCTGCCCCTAAAGCGTAAAGCATTGGAAGTCATTTTGTCTGACTCTGAAGCCCACTGCATACCAATAGACTAGGTTTTTTGAAAAGGACACACTGGCCTGAGGTATATCTCAGCCTTGGTAACCACTTGGAAAAAAAATGCTAAGTGATGGACACAGAGGACAGATCCTGGAGTTGGAGAAATCTAGGAGGAGATTTAGGGTAGCCATGCTTTGAGAGCCAACTGGGTGTTCAAAACTCAACTCTGGGGCCCTGATTCCAGACCTGGTTGCAAGAGGTAGAGCCTGGAGTAGGAGTAAGGGAGCCACAGCAGACAACACTGCAGGTTAGGGCCCCAAAAGGGTCAATTATGGTTCATAAGAAGAAGCAGGACTGAATCTTCTTTTGGTTGGGGATGAGAAGCAAAACGGCTCAAGAGCACTGTGGACACCAGCAGCAGAATGCCGAGGAGGGGGGCAAGGTGGAGGGAATATGACTAACACTAACTGCATGGAATATAGAATCATCCTAAGTGAAGCAGTTGGCTTTACTAGCAAATATTTGGGTTGAGACGTCTCAGTCCTCCCTGTTTTCCTCCTTTATTAGGAAATGGAACACAGAGTAATATAGAGCAGGAAGCAGCCAACTTAACTAAATGTTAATGACAATAACTACTGGCGTGGAGAAAATCTTTTAGTTCAACTAAAATGTTTCACAAACATCATTGGGAGGATTTCTGTGGGGTTAGCAGACCTCCCAGGAACGAGGGGACTTGATCCAGGTTAGCATGGCATCCCAGAAGAGAATTAGCACTCTGTGGGCTGACTGGGGAGTCAGCATCATGGGACTGTCTAAACATGGTGGCAAAGGAGAGAAGAAGGGATAGACTGTGAAGGTCAAGGAGAAAAGGCTGAAACAGGCAAGGCTGGGTAACTGTGGGTAGTATGACTACGCTAGACTTTGTCCTTGATTCTCGTCAGCCCATCTCCCACTCATAGTGCAGGGCTCACTCAGCTGACACACCGTCAGCCTATTTGGGATGCTTTTCCTGATAGCTTAAGAGTACAGAGAAGAGAAAGGTCTGGGACTGTGGGGAAGGACACAGGAGCATAGCCAGGTAGTCTGGGACTAAGAAAGTACCCCGAAACCAGCAGAAAACTCTGTGGGAGATATGACAGCAGAGATTCACAGAGATACCTAGGTCGAGCATCAACCTCATGTGGGAACTTGTTAGAAGTGCAGATTCCCAGGCCCAATACCAAGATGTATTGAATCAGAAACTCTGAGAGTGAGACCCAGCAATCTGCATTTCAACAAGGCCTCAGGAGATTCTGATGCAGCCTAGAGAAAGAGAGAAGCGCAGGCTATCCTCAATGCCTCCGGACTTGCTCACACTCCTCCCTTTATTCACCTGTTAGCAACACCCAATTTCTACTTTATGCTGTCCATTACAGTGCTGTGACCACTCATTTCATCCCATTTCCAAATTAAAGGTTTCCTACCCATGCCCCATCCTGTAACTAGAGTGACATTTAAAAAGGCACACTTGATCTCACCAGTTCCTTGTTTAAACACTTCATTCCAAAGAATTTCCTGCAATGATGGTCTATGAGATTCAAACAGATACTGAGAGAAGAGAAAAAACAATTTTTTGTATGTTTTAAAGACTTTTGGAAAATATTGAAATTAAACTAAAATAAACAGATTCCTTCCTTCTCAGCAGCTATTTAATAAACTCACATGCAACACGAACTTCGGAAAAGTAGACTTTTTCAAATTTATTTGTCTTTGGAACCTGGTTTAGAGGAGAATCTTGAGAACTGACTTCCATGCTATGACATGAAGGTCAAGCTCTTTAGCCTGGCCTCTTAGTTAGGCCTCTGCAGTCTCACCCCTACTGGCATTGCCAAGACACTCCCGCACCTCCATCCCCTCCCCATGGTCCTAATCCTGCAGTCTCCTCTAGACACATCAGTGCCTGCTCAGCATTCCTAAGAACACTGTTCACTGTTGTCCTTTGTTCTGCTGCCCCTCTGCTTAAAATGTCCTTCCCTGTCTATGTACATTGAAATGTGACCCTTGAAAGACTTAAATTCCAAAGTCATTTCTTTTCTAAAAACTTCCTAGATCCATACCACCTAGGTCAAAGCAGATATTTTACAGCTCCCTCCTTTACCCTCAATTTTCTGTGCGTATCTTTTTCAGAGAACTACCATTTTACAGGAAAGTTAGAGGTTGACTAACATGTTTACTTCTATGACTGGGCTGCAGATATCTTGAAACTGAGGAAATATGCATTATCTATGTCTGTCTGTCTGTCTGTATACCTACCTACCTACTTATTTATCTATTCATCTACCTACCTACCTTCCTACTTATTTATCTAGTCATCCACAATGAAGGCTATATACAATACTCAAAACAAACCTTTTAAATAAATAAATGATGTATGTGTTAATCTAGCAAAAACCTATTTGTATTAAAAGCTCCACTTAGGTTAGTACTGCACACATGTACCATAGCTGTATATTAGTATAGCTTTTTCTTTTTTTCTTTTTTTTTTTTTTTTTTTTTTGTATTTTTCTGAAGCTGGAAACGGGGAGAGACAGTCAGACAGACTCCCGCATGCGCCCGACCGGGATCCACCCGGCACGCCCACCAGGGGCAACGCTCTGCCCACCAGGGGGCGATGCTCTGCCCCTCCGGGGGCGTCGCTCTGTTGCGACCAGAGCCACCCCAGCGCCTGGGGCAGAGGCCAAGGAGCCATCCCCAGTGCCCGGGCCATCTTTGCTCCAATGGAGCCTCGCTGTGGGAGGGGAAGAGAGAGACAGAGAGGAAGGAGAGGGAGAGGGGTGGAGAAGCAGATGGGAGCTTCTCCTGTGTGCCCTGGCCGGGAATCGAACCTGGGACCCCTTGCATGCCAGGCCGACGCTCCACCACTGAGCCAACCGGCCAGGGCCTGTATAGCTTTTTCAATGTTATTAGACCAACACTTCAGGCAAGTAGGTAAGTAAAAAGATTTTATGGGGTTAAAATATATCACCTTATTCTTCCCTGACTTTCCTGTTTCAAAACTCAGCGTACATTTTGGAGCATGCTCACTTTAGATGTCATTCCTCTCGCGGAGAGGAACCCTAACTCAATCATGCTTGCACCTGTTGTCCATCACTGTCTGGGACTAGCAGGCACCACATGATGTTGTTATTTGGTTCTCCAACCTTAATCTGATGTTCCTTTCTCAGCCAGCCTTATAAAGCACCTTGTCCAGAATTTCTTTTGCTATCACAGTCAAAATTCTCGTTTTCTGAAGACACTTTATATCTACGAACCTCTTTGACGAATATTTAGAGTCTACCTTTTTAATCTGATAAGTCATACAGGAAGATACTGATCAAGACTTTGCTATAAACTAAATATTGTGTCTCCCCCAAATTCACATGTTGAGGTCCTAGACCAAAATGGGATGCTGTTTGTACATGGGGCCTTTGCAAGGTAACTGGATTTAAATGATGCCTCAAGGGTGAAGCTTTTATGACAAAAAAGAAATGCAAAATCTCTGCCTGCATGAGAAGACATCACCAGGAAGATGACCCTGAACAAGCACCTGAGCATGCTGGCGCTCTTGAAATTTCAGCCCCCCAGAGCATGATAAATATTTTTGTTGTTTAAGCCCCCCCAGTCTGTGGTAGTCTATTCTAGCAGCCCAAAATCTGCCTAGAAGAGTCTTAGATGTGTGCATCTATAATAATTAGGTGACTGGAATGCACACAATCCACCTGCTCTCATGCTGCACCACTCAGCATCTCAGAAAGGCCATCGTGAACCTCTCCCAGGTAGCTGACTAAATAGCATTCAGTGTGTAAAAATTAGGAAGCGAAAAATAAAGATGTGGAATTACTAAGTAATATATGATTATTTAATGTGTCATGTCTGTAAAAATGCATGGAGAATTTTTATTCTCCCAAACTGAACTGTAAATGAAATAAAATGGAGAATTTTTTTCCTTTTTACTTTTTTTTTTCTAGCCCTCATAGTGTGTGCCCTATTCTGAATTATAAGCATTCATCAAATGGTTTTAAACCCCTGTGATACCCCAGGCCCTATGTAGGATCAACTGTGACTTCCTGCTTTTTAGAATGAGTTGAATTGAAATGACTAAAATGAAATGTTACTAACCTCTTTCAATGCCTTTTCTTATTCATGAAAATAGCCTGAAAACTAATTCAAAAGATAGTCTGACTTCTAACAGTCTTTTAAAGCCCTGCTAAAATTATGTTACTACCCCTAAGCTTTCTTTTATGTTCAAAACTGTGATCAGTTTCTCCTTGCCTTATTTTATTACTGCATTACCTTCCCACTTATCCTAAGTACCAACTGTGGTGCCTTATATGCAATGCTGCCTGTTTCGCACGTTGCTTGAATGCTTCCTGTGCTCCACTGGGCACCCTCTGGCCCACTGTTTGGACCCAGTGGCACTCACAACTAGCCCAGCAGTGTCCTATTTATCCACACTGGGCACACTGGGCATCTCTCACTTTCTCCTGGGGACTTCGCTAATGCGTATGGCACTCGTGCATACATGCCCTAGAGCAGGGGTAGTCAACCTTTTTATACCTACCGCCCACTTTTGTATCTCTGTTAGTAGTAAAATTTTCTAACCGCCCACTGGTTCCACAGTAATGGTGATTTATAAAGTAGAGAAGTAACTTTACTTTATAAAATTTATAAAGCAGAACAGAGTTACAGCAAGTTGAAGCATACAATAATTACTTACCAAGTACTTTATGTTGGATTTTCGCTGTTTGGCAGAATAAATCGTTATAAAACTTACTATAGTTAAATCTATCTTTTTATTTATACTTTGGTTGCTCTGCTACTGCCCACCATGAAAGCTGGAACACCCACTAGTGGGCGGTAGGGACCAGGTTGACTACTACTGCCCTAGAGGCATGTATGAATTATCAGGCCACAGGAGACCCTCAACCAGTGGTAAAATAGGGGCTGGTGGCTGGAGGCTCCCTTCTTCTTCCTCTTAGGTCTATAATTCTGAGACATGGACTACATCACTTCTCAGAAGGGCAAAACAGCTTTGAGCTGCAGCTGCCCATAGGGAAACCAGCTTAATATCCCACACTCACCTCTTTCACTCTTCCTAGTACTCTACCCCTATTCTCTGGGTCATTTCACAAAATGAGCTACCTGCATGCAAAATCCTTCTCAGGCCCTGTGTTTTTGATGGTGGTGGTGGGAAAAGCAGCCAGCCTCCAACTCCTTCCATCTCACCCATCGGGCTGTGAGCTCCTATAGGGAAGAGGTCATACTTCCTTCATGTATACATCGCCAGCTCCAAAAACCAGCACTGAGTAGTTGAAGTTATTGAACAAAACCTGTGAGGTCTATAGGGGTACATACATTTTAAATTTATTTGTTTATTTAACAAATAATTTCTTATGTGTCTTCCATGTGGCAGACACTGGTCTTGTGGCTACAGGCAGAGATAAAGCTCCAGCCTTCAGGAAGATTGTATTCTAATAATAGAAGGAAACATAGGAGCATGCTGTGTATGCAATGATAAAAAATACTGTGCAGAAAATAAAGCAGGGAAGGGGTAGCCCATTAAGGGGAGAGGTGCAATTTTATCCGGGAAGATGAGAGAAGGCTGCACCAAGGGATTTTAGTAGACACCTGCAGCCAAGGACAGAGTAGGTCATATGGAGAGCAGGGAATTCAGAGCCCTGGGGCAGAGTAGCCCAAGAAGACCAGGGTGGCTGAGGCAGAATGGATAGGAAAGAATAAGGAGGAGACAGGGTGTGACGAGTGCCAGAGCACAGGGACTCATAGGCTATTTGTAGGGCATTTGGCTTTTACTCTAAGTGAATGAGCAGACACTGGAGAAATTTGAACAGAGGGTTGCCATATTTAAATATATAATTTAAGGAATTATTATATTGTGTTAAGAACAGACAAAAGGAGGCAAGGTGGGAAGCTGAGAGTCAGGTTAAGGGACTCTTCTCTTGAGCCAGGCAAAAAGGCTACTGGCCTTTCTCAGAGTAGGAGACGAGAAGTGGGCGAAGAGAGGATATATGTGTAGATAGAAACCCCGGTACTAGGTCATGAATTGGATGCAGAGATAAAACAAATTGAGGTTGACTGTATATTTTGCTTGAGCTCCTGGAAAAATAGGGTTGAATTTTCTCAGAGGTGATACACCATGGAGTGGGACAGGTTTTGAAGTGGTGGGAATAAGAACTTCATTGTTACAACTTTTATTTTTAAGATGCCTGTCACACAGCCAAATGGTGATGTCGAATAAGCAACCAGATGCCCAAGCCTAGAGCTCAGAGGCCAGAGTTGACCTAGGGCTACAGATATAGTATTTAAAACCATGTCACTGAGTGGTATTAGCTAGGGTAATCTTGGCTAGAACATAGAAGAAATCTGAGAAATGATCCCTAAAACATTCTCATTTTTAGAGATCAGCAAAGAAGAAAGTAAATGAAGATGGAAAAAGACAATGTTGTCCTAAAAAGATAAGAATGGGAAATGTTCCAAGGAATGGTAAGTAAAGAGCTATATCAAATGCTGCTGACAAATCAAGTAAGGTGAGCACAAAGGACTGACCTCTAGGTTTATCAACATTGCAGTTCTAGCCTCAATGGTAGAACCTATTTTGATAGGGAGGTGGAGATGGATATCTGATTAAAATTGGTCAAGAGGGCCCTGGCCGGTTGGCTCAGCAGTAGAGCGTTGGCCTGGCGTGCGGGGGACCTGGGTTCGATTCCCGGCCAGGGCACATAGGAGAAGCGCCCATTTGCTTCTCCACCCCCCACCCCCTCCTTCCTCTCTGTCTCTCTCTTCCCCTCCCACAGCCAAGGCTCCATTGGAGCAAAGATGGCCCAGGCGCTGGGGATGGCTCCTTGGCCTCTGCCCCAGGCGCTAGAGTGGCTCTGGTCATGGGAAAGCGACGCCCCGGAGTGGCAGAGCACCACCCCCTGGTGGGCAGAGCGTTGCCCCTGGTGGGCGTGCCGGGTGGATCCCTGTCGGGTGCATGCGGGAGTCTGTCGGACTGTCTCTCCCAGTTTCCAGCTTCAGAAAATAAATAAAATAATAAAATAAAATAAAATAAAATAAAATAAAATAAAATAAAATAAAATAAAATAAAATAAAATAAAATAAAATAAAATTGGTCAAGAGAAAATGAGAAGAAAATTGGTGACCACATCATAATCATCTCTTTCTCCTTAGAGTTATGGCATAGTGGATGCAAAAAAAATATATGGATTATGAGTTATGTGTGACCCATGAATTCATTTTAGAGATAAGGAACACATCTCTAAAATAGTACAGTTCCCTCTATTATATTCTGAACTGCAAAATAATTGGGAACTTAAAAATAATATTTTTCTGACCATCTCAGCAATCATCTATTTGGTCAATATTATGTATTTAACACAATCCTATAATGAAAGAACTGTGTGTATCCTCATTTTACAGTGAGGGAACTAAGACATTAAGAGCTTAAGTAATTTTCCCAAGTTAACATAACCATCAAGTATCAAGGAGAAGCATTTGGGAGAATTTAAGGTTTCTATTTCTTGATCCTTTGGGGCTACATTTTTATCTTCACCAGATTTTCTCTGATAGTAGGTTCAGGAATAGGAGAGCTTTCATTAGAGATCAGGGGATTTTCTGAGCAGATCCGAACAGAGAGGAGAACCTTGACTATTGATGAAAAATAAAAGATATAGCACATGTTCCTTCAACTGCCTACTCTTGGGTTTCCTGTAGGTTGGCAAATCATTTCTTTTCTCAATCTTTCATCTGCATTTTTATTTTAAAAGCTGTAAAAGCATGTTTTTGTTAAGTAGAAAAAAACATTGTATCTCTTTTATAAAGAATCTGTGTGTATATATGATATAATGGTTCACAGTAGCCAATCAAGCAACAAACAAGAGAATAAAGAGAATATTGAGGGAGTGAAAACATATTGTCTTTAACTTGAATCCACATTTCTGCCCCAGGAGATTTTTTTTTTTTTTGTATTTTTCTGAAGCTGGAAATGGGGAGAGACAGTCAGACAGACTCCCGCATGCGCCCGACCGGGATCCACCCGGCACGCCCACCAGGGGCCAACGCTCTGCCCACCAGGGGGCGATGCTCTGCCCCTGGGGCATCGCTCTGTTGCGACCAGAGCCACTCCAGCGCCTGGGGCAGAGGCCAAGGAGCCATCCCCAGCGCCCGGGCCATCCCTGCTCCAATGGAGCCTTGGCTGCGGGAGGGGAAGAGAGAGACAGAGAGGAAGGAGGGGGCGGTGGAGAAGCAAATGGGCGCTTCTTCTATGTGCCCTGGCCAGGAATCAAACCCAGGTCCCCCACACGCCAGGCCGACGCTCACCGCTGAGCCAACCAGCCAGGGCCCAGGAGATATTTTTGTTTCCTTTGCTTCTGCTATTATTAAACATTTTGCCTTTTTACTAACTTTATACCATCAAGTGATAATAAATAATCAAATGGACATTATCTCAGACATACGCTAGTCACCTAGGATGGAATAAAACCCGGATTTCAGTTCCAATGCAGCCATTGCTTCTGTATCTTAGTGGCATTTCCTTGCCTATTATAATTAAATACAAAGTCAAATTCCACAAAGTAAAATTAGAATGAAGATGATAGTCTGTATTATTCTGCCCCTTTATTACTCAATTCCATCATCCTAACTCCTGTTCTTTTTTTTTTTTTTTTTTTTGCTGAGCTACTGAAATAACTTCTGAATTGTTTTCCCCATATCCACTCTATCCTCCTTCAACCCATTTTCACACTGTAACCCATGTGACTTTATAAAACACAAAACTTGATCATGTCACTATTCTAATTTAAAGATTCTAAAGGTAGTTCTCTTTTTGTATTTAAAGAACATTTTTTAAAACTACTCATATTTCTGCTCCTGATTATTCAACTGCTAATCATATACCATTCTTCTCATCTTCTCTTCAAGACTGTGTCTTAAAGAATCTTAAAGACTAGCCATATTGCTTTTTCTGTCTTCCCATGCTGTTCAGTCTGCCTGGAAGGCTCCCTGACCATTCTTCATTCATTAATAAATTGTTACTCATCTCTTACAGCTCAATTCCAATTCACTTCCACAGGGTAATATTGTTTCATGTCCCCACAATTACCTCCAAGGTAGTTCATTTCTCCTGTTATATGTTCTCATAGACCCTGCACTTCTTTGTAGCCCCTATTAAAATTAAAATTATATATGTGCTACATGATAATTTATCTGACAGTTATAGTTCCTGACAAAAAGTGATTCTTATAAGTTAAGAACTGTCATTGCCTATTACCATTTTTGGTATTCAGTCAGCATTCAATAAGTAGTTGTTGAATAAATTAATTCAAGACTCTCATTTTACACATTTGTGAAATGGGAAGTGACTTATGCCTTTCCTGCTGGCAGAGGTCCTGTGCGGTCTGGACATACCATGTACCTTTCAAGGTTTGTGCTCATCTCTCAATGACACCTTCCACTCTGCAATCAGCCACTCTTGTCTCTTAATATAATCAGTATCACAGATGTACATTTTTATATATTTTTTATTATTATTATTTTTTAGACAGAAAGGAAGAGACAGAGAAAGAGAAAGACAGACTAGAAGAAATGGAGATGAGAAGCATCAATTCTTTGTTGTGCCACCTTAGTTGTTCATTGATTGCTTTCTTATATGTGCCTTGACTGGGATGCTACAGTAGAGCAAATGACCTCTTGCTCAATTCAGCGAACTTGGACTCAAGCCAACACTTTGGGCTTCAAGCCAGCAACCTTTAGGCTCAAGCCAGTGACCATGGGGTCATGTTTATGATCCCATGCTCAAGCTGATGCTGTGCTCAAGCAGATGAGCTCATGCTCAAGCCAGTGACCTCGGGGTTTTGAACCTGGTTCCTTCATGTCCCAGTCCGATACTCTATCCACTGCGCCAATGTCTAGTCAGGAAGAAATACATTTTTAGTAGTCATTTGTGTACTCAGACCACAGCTGGGTAGACCCCAAACTGGTCCAATCAGGAACCATTCATCAAGAGTTTGGAATTGAGCCTGCAAGACGTCAATTCATTCTAGACCTATTGTTGAATGGGATGGCTATATGGAAAACAATAACAACAATAATATAATACCAAGAATAATAACAACAGTAGTGACACAAATTAAAACTAAAATTAGAAAACCAGTGAGTGAACATTTTCCAGATTGTGAGCAAGTAGTAGAAGAAGTTGATATGCAAAAAAATAAACAGACATGCAGGGAGGAGCTGAGACAGAATTACAGAAAAAATGCTGGGTTCCTTCTCACTTTCCCTTTTTCTGGTTCTGCTTTCATTGTGTGACTTGGCTGCCTGACTGCTGGCTCCACAAGACAGCTCTGTCTCCTTTCTATTAAAAAGAATAGAAAGTTCTCCCCTTCCCTGCAAACCTAGCTCCTCTGTATCTATTGCTTGCAGTGAAGTGATTCTAATTAAGAAAATTAAATATCGATAGAAAATAGTAGGAACTCTATGCATAACACATAATATAACTACAATTACTTCAAATGCCACTTGTACTGGTTGACATATATTGAATATTGCCTACTTGACTGGTGCATGAACTTTTTAATATAATATCTCAAATTTTTACAAAATCCCTGTAAAATGGGCTGATAGATGCTTTTCATATTGAATTAGAATTTGTTCTATATGGACCCATGTTCTTTACTGTAAACATGACAATGGAAGAACCTCTGCTATTGTTTCTCATCATTAACACCTTGAACAGATCCTGATATATTAATATAATTGAAGCGCATGTTTGCTAAGTGAATAACTGAATGCCCTTGTGCAAGTTTTTAAATCTTTCTGAGCCATCATTTTCTTACTTTTAAAAAGGGATCCATACCTGTCACTCAAAATTGGAGTAAAAAATCAAATGACAGGTAGGACAGTCTCTTGAAAACATTGAAATAAAGTATCATTTGCTCTTAGGTCCCTTAGTACTTAGGCAGGGAGGACAGCATCAAGTTCATCTTACAAATGAGAACCTTGAGGCCAGAGAGGTCAAATGGCATATTCAAAATTAACAGGTGCTAAATATTAAAAAAACCATGGAAGAAAAGAAAAACCTCTGTATCCTCCAAATTTAAATATATTAAGATAGCAAGTATGGTCAAAATAAATCTGAAGAAAAATTCATTTTAAAAGAGGGAAAAAACATATGCCAATCAGTAAAGATAGAATATGTTAAATCTGTGGCATTGGGATAAACAGAAAAAATAATAAGGTAGAGGGGATCCAACAAAATAAGGTAAAGAGGCAGAATTCAACCAATAATATTGAGTGGTATCAGGACTACTCCCAGATGCCTTATTATGGGATGTCACCTCATTAAGACATGACTACAAGAAAAACTACTGAGCACCATGTGGTCTCTGTAGGTCCGTCTTGGGAAAACTCTGGGGGAAAGGGTGGATTTTATATACAGGATAAATGATGTATGATGCAGAGGAGTGGATCTGAGCTGTTGAGTCTGTGCTTTGGAAAACATTCTGGCTCCCAAGACCTATTCTGTGCCCTACTAATGTGTTTTTAGTCAGTGTAAATAAAGTAGATCATTTGATACTTGTGTCCTCTTTTACCCGGTGGCCATCTCTTCTTAAATATAAAAATCCTATCTTAAATTTAACATGATAAATATATATTTCCTGGTCACCAGCATCCCTCCCCCAACAAAAAATAAAAACAAAACGACACTCTACTCCCTTTACAGTCTTTCCTGCTCAGCAACTGATATCTTTGCCTTTCTAGTAACTGAAGCCAACATTTTCCTTAATTTTTCTCATAGCCACAGTCAATCTATCATCAAATTCTATGGGCTTAATCTTTCAAATGTGACCTTTTCTCAACAATCCACTGTTACCACCCTGGTCCAAGCCACCATCATCTCTTGGTAGGTGGTAAGAGCATTGCTCCTGGTCTTCTGACTTCTTCTCTTCCCTCTCTTTCAGCCAGAATGATCTTAAAAAGTTTAGGTAACCCTTCTTCTTTAATAATTTTTTTATCTCATTTAGAGAAAAATGTCTAAATTCTTATAGTAGCTTATAAGATATGGCATACTTTCGAAATATAGCTTAAATATATATATTGGAATAACATTTTAGGTCTCTATGCATTGACTTGAAAGGATATCTTTAATGTAGCTGTTTTATTAAGAAATATCAGATTGTGGATTGTACAGCATAGAATTGTACACAAGCATGATACTCTAATTAATAAAATTGTTTTAACTGGGGTTGAGGTCAATAGTTCTATGCATGTATACTGGAAGAAATAATTAAGCAAGTGGATGAAAACATGTGAGTCAGGTTTTTTATTGTTAGGGTGAGAGGGAAACAAATAGTCAAGCAGAAGGAAGCTGTGGGGAACCATGTGGTAATAACTTAGAGTAATAGAAACCAGTATGAACTCATAATTAGCTTAAGGCCTAGAAGCAATGACACCCCAGTAGCAAGAGCACACCTACTAATCAG
The DNA here is from genome assembly GCF_036850765.1 of Saccopteryx bilineata. Lineage (NCBI taxonomy): Eukaryota > Metazoa > Chordata > Mammalia > Chiroptera > Emballonuridae > Saccopteryx > Saccopteryx bilineata. The sequence continues at coordinate 340,466,370 of NC_089490.1, read as the reverse complement.
ATCTTGGTTCATAACATTCTCCAATAAAGAGAATGAGGACTCTTTGGAGAAATGAGCAATTCTAGGATTGAGGCTAGACATATACAACATGAGCCTGGAGCATCTTATAGTGCCAGCAAGTAAAGAATTGCTAAAACACACACACACACACACACACACACACACACACACACTTTCTCTCACACATGGATGGGGCTATGTCAAAAAGACACATGACCCAACTGAAAGAGTTTTCAATGACCAAAGCTAGAATGATCTGAGTGACAAAACAAAACAAAAGTAGTATTGGATATAGAAAATAAATATCCATGAACACATACTAATATAAATAATCAATTAATGAGAAAGAAGAAAAAAAATCTCCTGTGTAGTAGAATTCTGAATAATTTATGTAGCTAACCCTTTAAGGAGATGGAGCATAACTTTTCACTCCTTAATCCTATTGGCTGTGCATTTAACTTCTGTTCTAATGAGTAGGATAGGCAGAGGGGGAGTGGAAGGGAGAAAGTATAACTTTACAATAGAGAAATTCAACAAATACTATTTCAGCCAGGTGATCAAATGTAACATTGACAGCAATAAGACATGTTGATAGAAGGAACTTTGCATATAATGTAAGTGGCACTTTACCTGTATGGTCTTTCTCCTCAAAACCTATCACCTGAGTCTAATCATGAGAAAACATTAGACTAATTCCAATTGAGGGATATTCTCTTAAAATATCTTAACAGAACACTTCAAAACTATCAAGGTTTTCCAAGTCTAAGAAACCATCATAGCCAAAAGGAGCCTAAAGTGGTGTGATAAGTGAACAGTGTTTTTTGGATGATCTCTTGGAATAGACAAAAGAGATTAGAAAAATAAAAAAAAAAACAAATAAAACAACAATGAAATCAACCCACACTAAGTCAATTTGAGTAAAGTATGGACTTTAGTTAATAATAATGTATCAATACTGCTTCATTACTTGTGACGAATGCACCATATGAAAAATCAGATTTTAATAATAGGATAACTAAGTAGGGTAAACAGGAACTCAATATATTATAATAAAAATTTTTCTATAAATCCAAATCTATTCTAAAATAAAGTTTATTATAAAAATATGCAAATGTGGTCTAATTTATATAAAATTATACATTTATATATAGCTATTTAGAAAGATATTTCTGAAAATATTAGCCATGATATGTTTTGAGAAAGTATTATTTTATTTTTTATTCTATTTTAATTTTTTTAATGTTTTCAAGGCATATGTTTTTATTAAAAAGTTATTTTTTGGATCTATCTATCAATCAAGTCATTGCAGGCATTCTGTCACCTTACTCCTGAAGTTCATTTTCTTTATTAAGAAGAATCCATCCCTGGCCAGTTGGCTCAGTTGTAGAACACTGGCCTGGCATGTGGATATCCTGGGTCCGATTCCTGGCCAAGGCACACAGGAGAAGCACCCATCTGCTTCTCCACCCTTTCTCTTCTCCTTTCTCTCTGTCTCTCCTTTCCCCTCCTGCAACCAAGGCTCCATTGGAGCAAAGTTGGCCCAGGCTTGAGGATGGCTCCATGGCCTCCACCTCAGGCACTAGAATGGCTCTGGTTGCAACAGAGCAACGCCGCAGATGGGCAGAGCATTCCTCCCAAGTGGATTTGCTGGGTATATCCCAGTCAGGGTCATGCGGGAGTCTCTCTCTCTGTCTCCCTGATTCTCACTTCAGAAAAAAATAAAAATTAAAAATAAATAAATAAATAAATAAAAATTTTGCCCTTTCTTTCTCCATAGAAAGGCCTATTGGCATCCACTGTGCTTTCTGGTCTTATAACACGCCCAGCTTTAATCCTTTTTCTTTCCACTGGAACAGCATATAACAGTCTGAGGGAGCTAATCAAAGTAATTGATGAATCTTGATGACCAGAGCTTCACTGCCAAACATTTTCTCCCAAACTGGGTTATTTAGAGTCCAATGAAGCTGAGGATAAATATATAAAGTTAAGTAATTTTGGGAGATGTGATAATTCTCAGAAAATATCTCTCACTGGGAGGCATGAAATTGCATGAACTCCTATGGAATGAAATTAAGTCACTCAGCAGCTCCCAGGCTCTAAGATCAGTGGGGCTCAGAAGCCTGTCACTGGGAAGGGAGCTGCAGTTTGGGAGGAGAGCCTCTGGCTCTGGAATGCTAAGAGACTGAGACCATAGCCTTCAGGAGTGTCAGCTTTGGTAGCTGATTTGAGGTGTGGACAGAAGAATACAGGTTTGTCAGGGGAAAGGTGTGGAAGCCAGACTGACTGCTCTAATACAAAATTCTCTATCCTATACTTCTGTGCCAGAATGGTTCAATGGTTCTTTTGGAAAGGTCCACATCTGTTAGGGTAAGATATAATTTTCTCCAGCATCTCATCCTTACCCCTTTTGAGCCTACTTGTATAATGTCTCCTATGACACTCAAGTCAACCTTGTCAGATTCTTCTCATGAATTTTGAAGGACCAAGCTCTCTTGGACCTCCGCCTTTGCCCTGAACACTCAGATGCCTGGCCCCTGCCTTATCACATGGAAAATTCTGAGATTTTTACTTCCTCCACAGCAATCTCCACAATGCCTTTGTTCTAACATAGGTGTCTGGGTCTATTATGTTGCATCAGATCTGTATGGCACTCACCATATCAAATCCTCTGGTCTCTCCACATGACTGTGCACCTTTTGAAAATAAAGACTCTATCTTCTATCAGGGTTTTCTGAGAGTAGAACAGATCCCAGTATTTAGTAGGTACTCAAAAGCTGCATGTGGAATGATGAATGGGCAAATGAATGTGGCAGTTTATAGATCAATATTAAAATTTGAAACAGATTACATTTAAGAAATTTTGCTGAAAGGCATCTACAAAAGCACCAGATACTGCAGCCAGTAAGGAACGCAAAACATAACTCAAAGGAAAAACAAGAGATGGTTCTGAAATGAACCTATTACAAATGCCAGCTTTTTCTAAGATTTTTCTTGTGATTTGCAAAAAAGTCCCCAATCCATCAGGGAAGAAATGGAGGCAGAGGACATTCATAAACCGGTAGGTTGGCTCAAGTCTCCCATAATCGGGTGCTTATCTTTTTATGAGAATGTCTCTCGGAGTGTATCAGTAATTAGGGAGGTAATGGAAAATTACCAACCAACAAAATCTATGACCATTCCAAGGACAATGGAATCACAGGCCGAGATTACCACAGGTTTATTAAGAACAAATCATGCCCGAACATTTTGATAGCTTTTTTGACGGTGGCTGTCCAATTCCTGCCACACTTGCTCCACTGGCTCTACATTGCCTTCTAAATCAATTTAAAATGCCTTCTTTTGAGTTGACCTTCAAGGCTGTTGGATATTCAGTTTATTACTTTTCTCTCCTCTCTCCCTAATTCTTTCCTGTTGGCTCCCTGTCTCTTCTCTACTACCCTTCCTGGCTCTTTGTCTTTAATCACCTGTTCTGACTTTGTGTAGACCCTCATGTAACTGTGACTTCACATATGTTACCTGCTCTACCTGACAGAAGCATGTCTCCTGTCTAAACCACCTAGTGAAGTACTATGCATATGTCAAAGCCTATCACTGATAAACCGTCTTTGGGAACCAATACTGCTCAGGCCAGTTTTCAACATTAGAGTAATCTCTCTCTCCCCTTGGTATTCCTTCATACATGCATCTACTGCTAAATTATAGAGTAATTTGCTTTTATCTATAGCTTTCTCCTATTAAGCTATGAACATAGATACTAGAATGAGAATTCCACCATGGCAGAAATCTTTGTCTCTTGTATTCACTAGTGTTCCCAAACTACTGAGAACACATATAGCCCCTCCCCCCAGACATGTGCATGCACATGCCATGCCCTATAAGTAAGTTCTCCCATAGTAAGACTGTGTCTTATGTAACATCTGGCCTAATAAAAAATAGCTGCCTCATAAATGACAGTTTCACTGATGCCATGATGTAGAATGACAGGAAACAGAAATGAACAAAATAATTCAATTCTCTCAACAACATTTATTGACCCTTTTTATAATATAATCTTCCCTATCACACAAAAATCCCATTTGAAATAATTATTATTTCTAAGAAATATTCCTGGACCCTGTTACTTTCTTTCATTTGTCCATTTATAATGTATTTTAAAATATAGAAATAAAGATAGCTGATAGTTTTTGAGAGCCATGTAACTAACTACTGATGGTACATAAATAATTAATTTAATCTTCATAATCATAACTTTGAGGTAGGTAGTTTTTCTTAAGTTAAACTTTTTTTTTTACTTTTACATATTTGCAGATTTGCATTTCGTTATAAGAAATAACTCTGAGAGATCCCTGTATCTTTCATCTGGTTTCCCCTCATGTTAGTACCTTGTCAAACTGATACAACACCACAACCAAGATACTGACATTGATCCAGTCAAGATATAGATCTTTGCACTCCCAATGAGCCCTCCTACAGCCCTTCATAGCCACACCCAGATTCTTTCTATCTTCAACCCTTTCTTAACCTCTGGAAAATACTAATATTAACCTTTTCTCCATTTATCTAATTTTTTTCATTTTAATAATGCAATATAAATGAAATTATATAGTATTTAAAGTTTTGTGATTGGCTATTTTCACTGAGCATAATTCTCTAGATGTCCATGTAGGTCAGGGGTCGGGAACCTTTTTGGCGGAGACAGTCATGAATACGCCACATATTTTAAAATGTAATTCCATGAGAGCCATACAACGACCTGTGTATGTTACGTATTATCCAATAAAAATTTGGTGTTGTCCCGGAGGACAACTGTGATTGGCTCCAGCCACCCACAACCATGAACATGAGCAGTAGAAAATAAATGGATTTAATACATGAGAATATTTTATATTTTTAAAGTTATCTTTTTTTATTAAAGATTTGTCCACGAGCCAGATGCAGGCATTAAGAGAGCCACATCTGGCTTGCAAGCCATAGGTTCCCGACCCCTGGTGTAGGTTGTTGCATGTATCAGTAGTTTGTTCACTTTAATTTCTCAGTACTATTTTGAGGTGTGGATAGACCATCGTCTGTTTAACCATTTGCCTATTGAAGAACATCTGGGTTGTTCTCATTTTTGGCTATTAGGAATAAAGCAGTTATAAATATTTATAGATGGGGGTTTGTAGTAGCACAGTTTTTATTTCTCTAAGATAAATGCTCAGGAGTGCTATTTCTGGCTCATAGGATAGATTCATGTTTAGTGTTTTTGTTGTTGTTTTTAAATGAATTCCCTACTCTTTTTCAGAGTGACTGTGTTTTCTATTTCCAATAGCAATGTATAAGTGATTCAGATCCTCTCCAGCATTTGATGTTGCCATTATTTTTAAAATTTTTGTTATTCCAATAGGTGGGCAGTGATATCTCATTATAGTTTAATTTGCATTTCCTTAATGACCAATGATTTTAACATCTTTTTTATGTGCTTACTTGCCATCTGTATATCTTCTTCAGTGAAATATTTCTTCATGAATTTTGCCCATTTTCTAATTGGATAACTTGTTTTATAATTATTGTTACTTTTTTGATACTTTACAAGTGCATATGGAAGCTTTACACATGCCTGTTCTTGGTTGCTGTCTAAAAGCTCTGTATGGTCAATTGTATTATTCCCATTTCAAAGATGTCCATAACAGGTGAAATAATAAGGCTAGTTAGTGACTACTTGAACACAAACTTCATGAAGAAAGAAACTTTGGATGTTTTTGTATCTCCATTACATAGAGTACTGCCTAGAATGTAAATGCCAAGAAATAATTATTGAATAAAATAACAATGTAATAAAATTATCAAACAACATTCAGCATTTCATGAGCACAAATATCTGTCATTGCCTGTGATTTGTGATCATTATTCTTTCTCTAGCAGTTTTCTCCTCGTAATGTTGCATATTACTAAGAGATTCCATTCTCCAAATGGAATGTCTATAATTTCTAATTTGCACTAATAAATTTTGGCCTTTAACAGATGCATGACAACTGTACTGTGTTGTGATTCCAATTATGTATGAGACAGTTGCCTGCCCTTTCCCATAAAGCTCATGGCTTTGTGAACTTTCACTATAAATTGCATTTCTGATTTATAAGTAGACATTTTTACTAAATGTGTGCATGTGTGTGTGTTTAAATCACTCACTGAGTTACATATTATTTAGACTTCTAAGTTGTAGTATATAGCAAGATGATACATTTTCAAATATATTTAACACAACTTTATAACTATATAATGTAGTCATCAAACGAAGAAGCAAACAACAATAATAAAACTTTAATTGTCATTTAGTTATGACTGCCAAATATAAACCTTTTATTACCTACCCAAGAAGCCAATTCTTTAAGATGAAGCTATATGTAAAGTAATTTAAATTAACCCTATGACTAACTAAGTTTAGGATTAAATCCTTGCTCAACCATCATCATTGGTTGTGTGACCTTGAACAAGTTACTTAGCTTGTCTTTCTTTGTTGATATTAATATTTGAAATAATAATGATAACCAGACATAGAACTAGCACAAGCATGGTGCTTACTATGTCAGGCAAAGTTGTAAGCCCTTTTATGTAGAAACTTATTTAATATTAACAACAACTCTCTTAAGATAAACACAGTTTTCTTCCCAATTTACACATGCCTGCTTCACAGGTGAAATTCAATGTTTAAGTACACTGGAAATGGCTGTGCAGTACTTGAGGGGCTTAATAACTTATTATAACTAATAAGTTATAATAACTACTTTGTAACATCATTTATACCAGCTTTAATAATTTTTATATAAAACCATACAGATAGACCTTATTTAAATTCAGCTGTCACAGCTTATTATCTTTTGACCTGATACAGTATACTTAAACTTTCTTTTCTTATTTATTTATTTTTTTAAGGGTGGGGAGGGGAAATAGTGAGACAGACTCCTGCATGTGCCCTGACCAGGATACACATGGCAACCTCATTTGAGGCCGATGCTCAAATCAACTGAGCTATTCTCAGAACCTGAGGTTGATGCTCAGACCAACAGAGCTATACTTAGTGCCTGAGGTCAATGCCCAAATCATTTGATCCATTGGCTGTGAGAAGAGAAGCCAGAGAGAAGGGGGGGGTGAGAAGCAGATGATCACTTCTCTTGTGTGCCCTGACAGGGAATCCAACCCAGCATGTCCATACTCCAAGCTGACATTATATCCACTGAGCCACCAGCCGAGGCCTACTTAAACTTTCCAAGTCTCATATTTCTCATCTGTAAAATGGGTATAATATAGTGCCTATTCATAAGACTATTCTGAGGATGTACAGAGATAATGCGTTATAGCTAGCATATTTGCTCAATAACTTTTAGTTACAAAGATGACAGAGATGATGGAGTAGATGAATGCCCCCACTAAGAAAGTAGATTAGAATCTGTGAAATGATGAAAGCTCATTATTAATGTATTTGTGTGATGTTGAAGCCATTTCAATGCATGGAAATGTTTGTGTACATGTCCTACTATCCTTAACTACATTGCTTCTAAGAGACTAAACCACATTCTACATTTATTTTTTTCAAGCCCCAAGTACATCCAGCTCTGTTATATTTCATTTCTATTAGATTCCTGAAGCCTAGTAAGGGTGAGTGTTCAGCTAGTGTAATATGTAAATCTGTTTAAATTATAAGATTTTAAATTATAAGACAACTTAAATATTCACTAGAAATACCTGCAAATAAAGAAATTTGCAAATTTTTAAAACACAAAAGATACAAGTTTATGCATAGGAGAAGATATATTTAAGACAAAATGTAACTACATCTTCAACATTAAAAAGCAATGTAATAATTGAATTCATCTCCTTTTGGAGGTATTGCATGAGTCTCAAAACAGAACTCATCATCTTTCTATCCAAATTCACCTATCTCCCTATGTTTTGTACCTCATTAAATGATTGCCACAGAACTAAACAGAAATGTTGGCTCTGTGTTTGATCCCTCCCCCCTCCCTCACCAGATTACTAAGCAGTCAGCACCTGCCTTCTTCTCTTGGACACATTTACTTCTCTTCATTTTCCCACTATGTTCCTAATTTTGGTCTTCATTATTTCTCATCTGTAGTGCTATAGCATTAATTGAGCATTACCACTTTTAGTTCATTTAGTATCCTATAACTAAAGGGATCTTAAAAAAACAAACAAACAAACAAAAAAAAACAAACAGAAAATCTTGAGTCATTTCACTTAAATCTTCTCAGTGATTTCTATTTCCCCTGCAATAATGTCAAACTTGTTAGTATAGGAAGCACCTTATCTGCCTTTCAAATGATCTAAAACCTCTTCTTGTGCTTCACTTTCTCCCTCCTTAAAACACAACACTCGGAGTGACATCAGAGAAATGGCGCCATAAGGAGCAATAACGATAAATCTCCCCAAAATTTCAACAAGATCTTCAACCAGAGACAGAAAAATCTATCCTTGGAGCCTCCAGAAGTCCCACACTGAATGCAAAGGTATGATTGAGCAAAAAATTGACTAAATATATAATCAATCCCAAAGGAAAAGATGGAGAAAAGAACACTCCGTCTTCCTCACTAACCTAAAGAAGGGCTGCTTTTACTGGGAACTGAGAGTATAGGAACTAAGGCGGGCAAAGGGTGTGAATAGACCCAGACTGCGGCACAAATGTCCGAGCCAGGCTGTGGCATGGACATCCAAGCCGAGGAGAAACTGTGCTTGTGGCAACGCAGTCAACACAAGCTAACGCTCGTGCCAAATCCAGGCAAAGAAAGGCAAGTGAGGCAGCCATCAGCCCCGATCTCCTGGTCGTTGCATGCGGATAGTGGGCAAGAGATTCCTCCTAGAGCCCTGGGAGTGGAAGCCCATGTTACTGGACAGAGGGGTAGAGTCAGAGGCCTTTGCAAGGGCTGTAATCAGATTCTTGGTGCCGCCCCTGTACCCTGAAGAGTGGCGCGCACGGGGAGTGCACGGGAGCGAAATTCCCTATGCTCAAACTTCTTCAGGCAGGTGGGGTGCCTCACCCTGAGAGAGAGGCAGCTGGCCAGATATCCTGGTCAGCGAGCACAGATAGTGGGCGAGAGATTCCTCTCAGTGCCCAAGGAGTGGGTGCCCATGTTCCTGGACAGAGGGGCAGAGTCAGAGGCCTTTGCGTGGGCTGAGACCAGAGTCTCAGTGTCACACCTGCGCCCTGAAGAGTGGCGCGCAAAAGCAAGATTCCCTATATTCGAACTTCTCCAAGCGGGTGGGGTGCCTCACCCAGCCATACAAGCTAACAGACCTGTGAAGGATTAGCTTAACCCACAGTCTGCTCACCTCTCAACTGACCTATGCGACCCTAACTGACAAGATCTCTTTCAGGTCAGCAATCTAAGACAAGAGGGGTGATATTTTTAGTGCCTTTTATTATGCTATGCACGTAGGGGTGGGGGACAACCTCAAATTGGCAGAGCTTTCATACTCAGGGCTATATGTTAAAAAGAGGGATTTAGCAGCTTGTAAGTCCTCCTGCTTTGCAAACAGCGACTAGGACATCTTCTACCCAGCCAAAACAGGTTTCAAATTGCCAAAAGCCTGGGGAAAGTGGTCCCACAGAGTGCTGAGGCATTCGGGACATGCCTAGAGGTGCATAGAAAGGCACCTTGAAAACAATTGGCTCCCAGCCCCGCCTGATTATGCAAGTGGCTCTGGCTGATTGAGCCTTACCTAGAGCCCTGCGCTGAGTGGGGATAGAGTGGGGATTTGCCAGCTCTTTGAGCCTCTTACTCTCCAGGCAGAGGCAGCAGCAACCCCATAGCTGGATCATCAGGCTGCTAATTCAGGAAGGAAAGACTAGGAGAGAGGCTCCGGGAACACGAACTCTCTCATTGGTGGAGCCTGCAAATGCTAATGAGCCTCAACTGCCAACGAGACTGAAGCCCAATATATGACATCACCATAGAGATTTATCAACTGCAAACCTCTACCTAAGCATGCCACAGGGGCAGAACCTGAGGTACAGAGTCACCGACCAGGAAGAGGGAGAGAAATGAAAAAGCAAGAAGATAACCTCTAAAAATCAAGAATAATCCACAGACTTTATAACATATCCCATTTTATTATATTTGTTCATTTGTTTCTCTTATCTTCTTGTCTTGATTATTTTCTTCTTCTTCCAATTTGGTCATTTAATTCTCTGCCAATTTTACTCTTTCCTCTCCTTAATCTATACTACCCATAAGTGTTACATCTCCCATTATCTTTCCTTTCTTCTTCCTTTCTCTCTATGAGGGTTACACTCCAAAACCCTTAACTCTTTCTCTCCTTTTGTTCTTTTTTCTTTTTGTGTTTTCCTCTTTCTGTTTTTCTCCCTCTATATTAGTTTCTTCTTTTCTCCTTTACTTTTCCTCTCATTCAATCCTCAATCATGAACAAATTATTTTATTTGGGACTCAAATTTTTCTTTGTGGTGCTTTGGGTGTTTTTTACTTTGCTTTTTTAAACTCATTAGCAGTGCTCCCAACCCTGGCTCTCCATTTTATCTAGTTTTTGCTCCACTAAATACAATAGTAATTTTTAAATTTTTAAAAATTTTCCCCCTTTTCCTGTTTCTCTGTTATTTCTCTAATTATATCTCTTAGTCAACCATCACCTAAAAACAAATAATTTTATTCTTGACCCAAATTTTTTTTCTTTTTGGCATTTTGTGGGTCCATATCCCCCCTTTTTTGACCCTTTATCACTTCTCCCCAACTTAGGCCCTCCATTATAGGTAGTTTTTGTTCTATTTATCAGAATATAATTCACAGTTCACCACAATTTTTTTCTCAAGAAACAGGGGAGAGGAGAGGGAAAAAAAAGGGAAATAATAATTTTTTAACTTTTTATTCTTTATTAATTCTCACTAGTACTATCAACAAAGCCACCCTTAGATGCCATGAAGGAAAAGGAAATCGAATATCATGGATACAAAATACAGAGAGGTAGCACAGATAGATGAGAAAAAATCTATGGAGAAAAAATGTAATATATTGGAAACCTTGGAGCTAAATGAAAGAGAATTTAAAATAGAAATCCTAAAAATACTCAGAGATATACAAGAAAACACAGAAAGGCAATTTAGGGAGCTAGAAAACAACTCAATGAACACAAAGAATATATCACCAAGGAAATTGAAACTATAAAAACAAATCAAACAGAGATGAAAAACTCAATTCATGAGCTGAAAAATGAGGTAATAAGCTTAGCTAATAGAACAGGCCCAGGCCAGATAGAAGGTAGGATTAGTGAAATAGAAGACAAGCAACTTGAAGCACAACAGAGAGAAAAAGAAAGAGACTCAAAAATTTAAAAAAAATGAGAAAGCTCTTCAGGAACTGTCTGACTCCATAAAAAAGACTAACATAAAAATAATAGGTATATCAGAGGAAGAAGAGAGAGAAAATGGAATGGAAAACATATTCAAACAAATAATAGATGAGAACTTCCCAAGCCTGTGTAAAGAACTAAAGCCTCAAATTCAAGAAGCAAACAGAATACTGAATTTTCTTAACCCCAACAAACCTACTCCAAAGCACATCATAATGAAATTGGAACAAACCAATGACAAAGAAAAAATCCTCAAGGCATCCAGGGAAAAGAAGAATACAACATATAAAGGAAGGCCTATTAGATTATCATCGATTTCTCAGCAGAAACTCTACAAGCTAGAAGATAGTGGACCCCAATATTTAAAGTCCTGAAAGAAGAATACTATACCCATCAAAGCTATCCTTCAAATACGAAGGAGAAATAAAAGCATTCACAGATACAGAAAAGATGAGGGAATTTATCATCAGAAAACCCCCACTCCAGGAATTACTAAAGGGGGTTTTCCAACCAGATACAAAGAACAAAACAAAACAAAACTGCAAGTAAAAGCTCCACCAAGAACACCATAAAACCAAATTTAAACTGTGACAACAAAAACAAAAAAAAGGGGGGAGAGTATGGAGATTAACAGTAGCAAATGACAATGGAGTGCAGAAGTACTCACAAGATAATGTACTACAATGAACAGGGTAGGAACCCTTTTCATTACTGAACGGTAACCACAATTGAAAAAACAACCAGAAGCATATGACTTAAAAAAGATAGCAACAGAGGAAAGAAGTATGAAATACAACCAAAGAAAAACAAATGATAGAAAAACAAAAGAGAAGAATCAAACAAGACATGAAACTAACAGAAAACAATGTATAAAATGGCAATAGGGAACCCACAAGTGTCAATAATTACACTAAATGTAAATGGATTAAACTCACCAATAAAAAGACACAGAGTAGCAGAATGGATTAAAAAGAAAATCCAACTGTATGCTGCCTACAAGAAACTCAACTCAGCAACAAGGATAAAAACAAATTCAAAGTGAAAGGCTGGAAACAATATTCCAAGCAAATAACATCCAAAAAAAAGCAGACATAGCAATACTCATATCTGATAATGCTGACTAAAAGACAACAAAAGTACTCAGAGACAAATATGACCATTTCATAATGATTAAGGGGACACTGAATCAAGAAGACATAACAATTCTTAATATATAAGATCTAACGGAAAGTTCTGTCCATTTCTATCACAACAAGTTTTGACATGTAAGCCCATGTTTATTTGGCGCATGTGTGCCTCTCTATTTTTATCACTTAATGTATACATACTGACGTAGCAAACTAACTAAAACAAAATTGATTCACGTTAGTCTTATGTGTGAAGCCATAGTGTACCCATGGCTACTGATAAAGTTCATTTATGCCGCTGTAATTTTTACAAATTTCAATATGGAAGAAATGCTACAGAAGCATGTCTGTCACATCCACCATATTCCCCGGACTTAGCACCCTCTGACTATCACTTGTTTTTGTCCTTACAAAAATTTTTGAAGGGCAAAAAATTCAAAAATGAAAAAGATATCAAACAAGCACTGGTTCAATTTTTTGCATCAAAAGATAAAACATTTTTCAAAAATGGGATATACAATTTGCCCTCACGCTAGCAAAAAATCAATAATAATAATGGCAATTATATTATTTAATAAAGTTTATTGACAGTAAGAAAAATTTGTATTTTGTGTATGTGTGTGTTTTTTGGTTTTTTTTGTATTTTTCTGAAGCTGGAAATGGGGAGAGACAGTCAGACAGACTCCCGCATGCGCTCGACCAGAATCCACCCGGCACGCCCACCAGGGGCGACGCTCTGCCCACCAGGGGGCGAAGCTCTGCCCCTCCAGGGGGTCGCTCTGCTGCGACCAGAGCCACTCTAGTGCCTGGGGCAGAGGCCAAGGAACCATCCCCAGTGCTCAGGCCATCCTTGCTCCAATGGAGCCTTGGCTGCGGGAGGGGAAGAGAGAGACAGAGAGGAAGGAGGGGGGGAGTGGAGAAGCAAATGGGCGCCTCTCCTATGTGCCCTGACCAGGAATCGAACCTAGGTCCCCCGCATGCCAGACCGACGCTCTACAACTGAGCCAACTGGCCAGGGCTTGTATTTTGTTTTATTCCAAAAATGAACAGAACTTTCCAGTAGACCTTATATATGCACCAAACCAAAGAGCACCAAAATATATAAGACAGCTACTTACTGACCTTAAAACAAAAACTGACAAAAATACAATCATACTTGGAGACCTCAATACACTGCTGATGGCTCTAGATCGGTCATCCAAATAGAGAATCAATAAAGAAAAGTTGGCTTTAAACAAAATACAAGAGCACCTGGATATGATAGACATCTATAGGACATTTCATTCCAAAGTGATAGATTACACATTTTTCTCCAGTGTACATGGATCATTCTCAAGAATTGACCATATGTTGGGCCACAAAAATAACATCAGCAAATTCAGAAAAATCAAAGTTGTACCAAGCATATTTTCTGATCATAAAGCCTTGAAACTAGAATTCAACTGCAAAAAAGAGGAAAAAACCCCCAGAAAAATGTGGAAATTAAACAACATACTTTTAAAAAATGAATGGGTCAAAGAAGAAAGAAGTGCAGAGATCAAAAGATATATACAGACAAATGAAAATAACAATACGACAGATCAGAAGCTATGGGATGCAGCAAAAGCAGTGATAAGAGGGAAGTTCATATCACTTCAGGCCTATAGGAACAAACAAGGGAGAGCCCAAGTGAACCACTTAACTTCACACCTTAAGGAACTAAAAAAAGAAAAACAAAGACAACCCAAAACCAGCCGAAGAAAGGAGATAATAAAAATCAGAGCAGATATAGATGAAATAGAGAACAGAAAAACTATAGAAAAAATTAATAGAACAAGGAGATGGTTCTTTGAAAAGATCAACAAAATTAAAAAACCCTTGGCAAGACTAACCAAGGAAAAAAGAGAAAGGACTCATATAAACAAATTCCAAAATGAAAGAGGAGAAATCAACACAGACATCATATATATATATACAAAGAATTATTGTAGAATACTATGAAAAACTTTATGCCACTAAATTCAACAATCTAGAAGAAATGAATAAATTCCTAGAACAATACAACCTTCCTAGACTGAGTCAAGAAGAAGCAGAAAGCCTAAACAGACCAATTAGTAGAGAAGCAATAAAAAAAACTATTAAAAACCTCCCAAAAATAAAAATCCAGGCCCAGACAGTTATACTAGTGAATTCTATCAAACATTCAAAGAAGACTTGATTCCTATTCTACTCAAAGTCTTTCAAAAAATTGAAAAGAAGCAATACTTCCAAACACATTTATTGAGGCCAACATAACCCTCATACCAAAACCAGGCAAGGATGGCACAAAAAAAGAAAACTATAGACCAATATCTCTAATGAATACAGATGCTAAAATACTAAACAAAATATTAGCAAATCAAATACAACAACATATTAAAAAAATAATACATCATGATCAAGTGGGATTCATGCCAGAATCTCGTAAAACGGTTAACATAATACACCATATCAACAAAACAAAGAACAAAAACCACATGATCTTATCAATAGATGCAGAAAAGGCATTTGATAAAATACAACACAATTTTATGTTTAAGACTCTCAACAAAATGGGTATAGAAGGAAAATATCTCAACATGATAAAGGCCATATATGATAAACCATCAGCTAACATCATATTAAATGGCACAAAACTGAAGACTTTCCCCCTTAAATCAGGAACAAGACAGGGTTGTCCACTCTCTCCACTCTTATTTAATGTGGTGCTAGAGGTTCTAGCCAGAGCAATCAGACAAGACAAAGAAATAAAAGGCATCCATATCGGAAAAGAAGTGGGTATCACTTTTCGCAGATGATATGATCCTGTACATCGAAAACCCCAAAGAATCTACAAGAAGACTACTAGAAACAATAAGCCAATACAGTAAGGTCACAGGATACAAAATTAACATACAGAAGTCAATAGCCTTTCTATGTGCCAACAATGAAACATTTGAGAATGAACTCAAAAAAATAATCTCCTTCACGATTGCAACAACAACAACAAAAATACCTAGGAATAAACATAATAAAGAATGTAAAGGGCCCTGGCCGGTTGGCTCAGCGGTAGAGCGTCAGCCTGGCGTGCAGGGGACCCAGGTTCGATTCCCGGCCAGGGCACATAGAAGCGCCCATTTGCTTCTCCACCCCCCCTCCTTCCTCTCTGTCTCTCTCTTCCCCTCCCGCTGCCAAAGCTCCATTGGAGCAAAGATGGCCTGGGCGCTGGGGATGGCTCCTTGGCCTCTGCCCCAGGCGCTAGAGTGGCTCTGGTCGTGGCAGGGTGATGCCCTGGAGGGGCAGAGCATCACCCCCTGGTGGGCAGAGCGTCGCCCCTGGTGGGCGTGCCAGGTGGATCCCGGTGGGGCGCATGCGGGCGTCTGTCTGACTGTCTCTCCCCATTTCCAGCTTCAGAAAAAAAAAAAAGAATATAAAGGACCAGCCCTGGCCGGTTGGCTCAGTGGTAGAGGGTCGGCCTGGCGTGCAGAAGTTCCGGGTTCGATTCCCGGCCAGGGCACACAGGAGAAGCACCCATCTGCTTCTCCACCCCTCCCCCTCTCCTTCCTCTCTGTCTCTCTCTTCCTCTCCCGTAGCCGAGGCTCCATTGGAGCAAAGATAGCCTGGGTGCTGGGGATGGCTCCTTGGCCTCTGCCCCAGGCGCTAGAGTGGCTCTGGTCGCAACAGAGCGACGCCCCAGAGGGGCAGAGCATCGTCCCCTGGTGGGCAGATCGTCTCCCCTGGTGGGTGTGCCGGGTGGATCCTGGTCGGGCTCATGCGGGAGTCTGTCTGACTGTCTCTCCCCATTTCCGGCTTCGGAAAAATACACACAAAGAAAAAAGAAAAAAAAAAAAAGAATGTAAAGGACCTATATAATGAAAACTGCAAAGCATTGTTAAGGGAAATTGAAAAAGATACAATGAGATGGAAGAATATTCCTTGTTCTTAGATAGGAAGAATAAATATAATCAAGATGGCCATATTACCCAAAGCAATATACAAATTTAATGCAATTTCCATCAAAATTCCAATGACATTTTTTAAAGAAATGGAACAAAAAATCATCAGATTTATATGGAACTTTAAAAAACCCCAAATAGCCAAAGCAATCCTAAAGAAAAAGAACGAAGCTGGGGGCATTACAATACCTGACTTCAAACTATATTATAGAGCTAAGACAATCAAAATAGCATGGTATTGGTAGAAAAATAGACACTCAGACCAATGGAACAGAATACAGAGCCCAGAAATAAAACCACATATATATGGTCAAATAATTTTTGATAAAGGGGCCAACAGCACACAATGGAGAAAAGAAAGCCTCTTCAACAAATGGTGTTGGGAATATTGGAAAGCCACATGCAAAAGAGTGAAACTCGACTACAGTTTGTCTCCTTATACTAAAATTAATTCAAAATGGATCAAAGACCTAAATATAAGACCTCAAACAATAAAGTACATAGAAGAAGACATAGTTTCTAAACTCATGGACATTGGTTTTAAAGAGCATTTTATGAATTTGACTCCAAAGGTAAGGGAAGTGAAGGCAAAAATAAATGAATGGGACTACATCAGACTAAGAAGTTTTTGCTCCGCAAGAGAAACTGACAACAAAATAAACAGACAGACAACTAAATGGGAAATGATATTTTCAAACAACAGCTCAGATAAGGGCCTAATATCCAAAATATACAAAGAACTCATAAAACTCAACAACAAACAAACAAACAATCCAATAAAAAAATGGGAAGAGGACATGAACAGACACTTCTCCCAGGAAGAAATACAAATGGCCAACAGATATATGAAAAGATGCTCATCTTCATTAGTTATTAGAGAAATGCAAATCAAAACTGCAATGAGATACCACCTCACACCTTTTAGATTAGCTATTATTAACAAGACAGGTAATAGCAAATGTTGGAGAGGCTGTGGAGAAAAAGGAACCCTCATACACTGTTGGTGGGAATGTAAAGTAGTACAATCATTATGGAAGAAAGTATGGTGGTTCCTCAAAAAACTGAAAATAGAACTACCTTATGACCCAGCAATCCCTCTACTGGGTATATACCCCCAAAACTCAGAAACATTGATACGTAAAGACATATGTAGCCCCATGTTCATTGCAGCACTGTTCACAGTGGCCAAGACATGGAAACACCAAAAAGCCCTTCAATAGAAGACTGGATAAAGAAGATGTGGCACATATACACTATGGAATACTACTCAGCCATAAGAAATGATGACATCCGATCATTTACAGCAAAATGGTGGGATCTTGATAACATTATACAGCGTGAAATAAGTAAATCAGAAAAAACCAAGAACTGCATTATTCCATACATAGGTGGGACATAAAAACGAGACTAAGTGACATTGACAAGAGTGTGGTGGTTACGGAGTGGGGGGGGGAGAAGAGGGGAAGAGGGAGGGGGAGGGGCACAAAGAAAACCAGATAGAAGGTGACGGAGGACAATCTGATTTTGGGTGATAGGTATGCAACATAATTGATTGACAAGATAACCTGGACATATTTTCTTTGAACATATGTACCCTGATTTATTAATGTCACCCCAGTAAAATTAATAATAAAAAAAAGAAAAGAAACTTAGAGGAACATTGTTACAAAAAACAAAACACAACATTCTAGCCATAATGAGTATCCTTCAGTTCTTCAGACATGTGGTTGTTCCCCTTTTTCCTCTGCATCATTGAACATGGTCTTCATTCAGTCTGGGATAGGGTTCTCCTCATCGTCTTTTACTTAGGTAATTCCTACCTAATTGTAAAGTGTCAGATTAGCCATCACTTTCCAGAAAGCCTTCTTCCAAACTTCAACCAGAGTATATGCACTTCTTATTGCCTCCTTGTCAACCCCTACCACAGCACTTAAGTCACTCTCTCTTCTGTATTCCCTACTAAACACAGTTCTTTGAGGACAGGTATTGTCCCTTATTTGTTTATTATTGCGTCCATGGGACCTCTCTCCAAGCAAGGTACACGTTAGCAGCTCAATATAGATTTGTTGGCATGCATCAGTAAATAAATTCAGAACAGAAAGGATTCATAAATAAAAAGAAAGCTGTGTAAGAGTAACATGGGGAGGAATTTTAGATATAATGGTCAGGAAAGAAAATTTTAAGGTGGTTTCATTTGAACAAAGACCTCAGAAAAGGGCCAAGTGAGCCATGTGGATACCTGAGGATAAAGTCATCCAGGCAGAGCATATTATGCTGAGCTTCTGAAATTTGAGAGAGCAACAAGCAGGCTGCTATAACAAGAGGGCACCAAACAGAAGGCAAGAGGAGTAGAAGTTAGGGTAAATCATGCATCAACTTGGGAGCCAAGATATGAACTTGGACTTTATTCTGAGTGTACAATAGCAATTAGAGGGTTTTTAGTAAAGAATGCCAAGATTGGGTTTAATATTTATCTCTTGAATATACAACATAGCCAATCACACTAGAAAATTATTATTGGATTTGTAAGAGAATGCATTGGAAATAAATGTCCTTCATAAAGATGTAAAATATCAAGTCACAAATCATTTTATAGATAGATAAGAGGCTGATTATTTCACCAAAAATTATACAGAAAATATATGGCTAATAAAGATGAGAAGACATGTAAACAAGATATGTAACTACCTACCTTGTTTCCTTTCATATGGATGAAGAGATAGATATATTGCTTGAGGTCATGTATATCAACTCCTAAATGGCCAATGAAGATATGAAAACTACCTTGAGAGAACATTGAGCTTCTTTATATTTCAAAGATCAGTTTCTTTACTAATTTCCAACTGGACTATGAGCATTTTCAAGGCAAGTATATAGTTGCCCTCATTTTCTCTGTATCATCTGGCATGTACCACAGCGGTTGATGTATCACAGAGCACCAAAAACAAAGGTCTAAGTGTGTTAAAAGCTTGGGTCACTTGCCCCAAATTCTGCCTAATATGATTCAAAAATCGTTTATTTATTTATCAAGTCTTTACAAACCCCTATTTTCTGCACAGCATCATGCCAAGTACTGGCACGACTAAGTTGAATAGGGAATGGAATCTGTCTTCAAGGAACTATAGTAGCATCTTAGCTAGGATGACAGGCATGGATGTGAGTCACTATTAAGCAAAATGTGAGAAGGGTCAGCATAAAACCAAATGGTTTAGTCAAAGCTCTTATAGCTATACTTTATATTTACTCTCCACTTATGCTGTAAGTGCTGTACATGGGTGTTATCTCATTTAATCCTCTTCACAATCCTCTTACTATCACATGGGTCCTCAAGCTCCCTCTTGCATATTTTTGTCATATGAGAAAACTGACTGCAGAGCTGGTAGGTCATTTGCTCAAGGTCAGTCTGATGGTCAATGGTGAAGCTGAGATGTCAAATTCCGGCACTCACATCATTTCGAGAGACCTTGGGCTTTTTAAAATTCTCACAGACAATCCATGAATCTGGTTTTATTTGATCACCATTTCATAGGTAAAGACATGGGTTGAGAGGGGTTCAGAAACTTACCCAATCTACTCTCAAGCCCAAGATAGACTCAAAGTCCTTTGATTCTATATCTTATCTGATTTTCACTAGAACATACTCCCTCTGTACACATATTTGCATCTTTTACAGATTTGAAAGAATGCATTAATTTTTATTTGACTGGTGTGGAGGTGAAGGACTTCATTAAGGAACTGATATATCTCAAAGAGGGCCACCCACCCTATTTTAAAATGTCACCAAAATAGGATCTTTCACCACTATGAAATAGCAAACTGTTCCCAGAGGAATGCCACCTCTGGAGAATGTAAATTAAGCTTTCCATTTTACCTCCTATATTCTGAATAGTACCTGCTAATAGATTTGAGCATGCTTTCTCCATCATTGCCAGGCTAAAGTTATTACATAGAAATGTATTCAGACTTTCTTGGGAGCAAAATTTTCTGACATTTACCTGGGAATCTAACTAAATATTGAATAAATATTATCCTAACTGAAACAGGCAAAGAAATTTACTGTAGTATTTTACTGATAAAAATAACAACAGCAACATTATTATTAACTACATACTCATTACCATATTATTCATTTTTATATTCATTGAAAACTCTAATCCTTAACAACATCTAAGAGATAAAGTATACCTATTTTGCATAGGACATTGAGGATCTGAGGTGTTAGATTCCAGAGATAAGAAATGGCTAAGGTGGGAGCCGAACTTTGTTCCATATAAAACCAAAATTATTGCTTTCTCTATACTGTTTTTTTTATTTTTTTTTTTTTTTATTTTATTTATTCATTTTAGAAAGGAGAGGGAGAGGGAGAGAGAGAGAGAGAGAGGAGAGAGAGAGAGAGAGAAGGGGGGGAGGAGCAGGAAGCATCAACTCCCATATGTGCTTTGACCAGGCAAGCCCAGGGTTTCGAACCGGCGACCTCAGCATTTCCAGGTCGACGTTTTATCCACTGCGCCACCACAGATCAGGCACTATACTGTTTTTAAGTCCACTACAAAGCAGAATGTTCCACTACATCAGACAAAGTCATGGTTGAATAATGTATTCACTGGGTATATGGAATGGTTATGGAGTCTTAGGTTGGACTTAGAAATTTAGTTTCATATTCCTGTGTTAAAGAAATGTGTTAGAGGTCAGCTGTGCCAATGTCCACAGTGAGCACATACAGATGTAATCTTTCCCATGGATCCTAGCCCATTGAAGTTCTCGAATTAGGTTGATGAATCTAGAAATGGCTTCATTAATGTCTCAATATACACATTCAACAAAGTATAGGTAGATGGCTGACTGCTGGAAGTTCCCACCAATAGAGTTGCCAGAAATCTTTGTTGTTGTTCAGATTTACGGGGCATTTGACAATTGCCTGCTTTCTCTACGTTTTTTCAATTATTTGATGCGAACCCTCAATTAGGCTTGTTCAAATCCCATGTCAGGGCATTTCATCTCTGCAGCAGCAGCAACCAGGGTTTGCTCTGCAAGTTCTATGTTTACAGTCACATACTCACTCACAATGTGAATCACCCAAAAATGCTAGGAAAATTTTCTATACTCAGGAAATGGCTGAGACTCTTGTATCTTTGCATAAAATTAATTCTTTTTCTTAAAACAAATTATAAAAGGAACTAACTCATAGAATGTTAAATAAAATAAGGTAAGTAAAGCATTTGCAATAAATCTGGATCATAATGATTTTTTAGAATACATACTAAAACATAATTTTTCCCAAAATAATGCAGCTCACATTTTCAACACATTTTTACTAAGCATTTACTATATGCAATTTTGTGTGGTAAGTTCTGTATATACTTTACATTTTTACAGAGTTATCATTTACTGAGAATGTATAGTTCAAGCTCTTTATTAAGCGATTTATATATACTCTCCTATAACCTTCACAATAACAGCTCTAGATTTTAATTTCTCGTTAGAAATGAGTAACCTGAAGGTCAATTATGTGATATCACTTCCCCAAGATCATGTCCAGAAAAAGGTTATTCACCTACAGTTACTTGAGTGTGTTTGATGTTCATTCAAACTCAATCTCAATACTATTTTTCTCTTGAAGATATTTTAAAAGTTAAGCCAAAAACAATATTTCTTAAACTTGTTTATTTAGTGGTCCAGTGAAAAATGGCATTAAATGCATTTGCCTGAGGTCGGACGCAGAATTGACACAGGGCATTTTCTCTTCTCTCCTTTGGGCTGTGCCAGCGCAGGCACACTGTGGGCACATGAAGTGTCTCCGCTGCAGTTCTTCTTGCCCAGCCTCCGGGGCGCTGGGAGAAGCAACAACAGTCATGGTGGCAGAGGCTCCGTGACCTGATTTCTCATTCCCTGGTGAGCAGATATCGATTTACTTTCTCTGTGCTTTGGGTGTCTGCAATGGGGACAGCAGTGGTAGCAGTTTGGGGGGTAGGACAGCTCCAGAGGTACCCAGGGGTGTCAGTTTCCTTAAGGGTTAGTTGTGCTGTTGGGAGCTATTCCTGGAGACCCAGGGTAGACCCTATTCCTTTAACTTATGTAATGAATTTGTAAGCCACTGATTCCCTCTAGGAAGTCCATCCTTGCTTAAAATATCTAGAGTAATATCTGCTTCTGTTCTTCATCTTGAGTGTTACATTGAGCAATGGCCTCTACTTGTTAAAACATGTTTGCCTGAGAACCCATCTTACAATGACAGAGGGAGGTGTTATTAAAATATTATGTAATTCCTCTACAAACATAAATGTAATCCCTTACACTGGGCACATCTGGGTAAGAATCCTACTATCATCGCACATAATAATCGGTGAGCAACTGAACAAATGAAAGGTCTGTTGCCAACACTGCATTCATACTGTTCTTGGCTTCTTCAGCACTTTTTTCACATTAAACATGAAAGAAGCTCTAGCTTTTTGAGCACCTACTATATACTAGGAATAAGGATGGGAACTTTGACAAACTACTGCCAATCTTCACCAGGATTTATAAGTTATTTATTTATTTATTTATTCATTCATTCATTCATTCATTCATTCATTCATTCATTTAATATGAAAAAAAAAGCCAGGTTCAGAGAGGCAAATGTGGCAGTCTCCAAATTACTCCATGCTTCTTCTAAATGCATGCATTCTGGCCACGGACATTTTTCTCCCCTTTAGAAAAGCTTTGAAAGTTTCACCAGTTACATATAATGGGCACAAATTTCACTTGAAATCAGAAGTTCTGGTGTGAATTCAGCTCCAAGATTTCCTAGCAATTGAATCTGGCCAAGGCACTCGTATGGTCTTTACATCAGTTTTCTTATCACTTAAATGGGTACATCACATCTGATTACAGCATTTAGAGCATCTATTATAATGTTGGAAAGATTTAAAAATATACATGTCATCTGAGTAAACAAGGCAAGTCATTTTACCTCCCTGACACTATTTTCTCATCTGAATGTGGGTAGGACAAGCATAGTGCTGTCATTGTTGTGAGGCTTGAACAAGGTAGGCACTGCATGTTTTGCACAAGGCTGCTGTGTGCTAAGTGCCTTATAATTTTAACTTTTAATATTTTTTATTATAAATAACACAATCGTAAGTTTGAGAAATTTTATCCACATAGTCTCCTCTATGACACTGTTCAAGACTTTAAGTGTAATAGGAAAAAAATGTTGTTAGCATTAGTGCCCTGAGTATAGTCCACCTGATGGGTATAACTTTCTCCTGAAAAGGAGAAGTGAAAGCTCCTGCCAGCTGACTTCATGCTCTGGTTGGAAAGCTGCCTTCTTTCTGCCCTCTTGGCTGCCAAGGCACACAAGTGGATTTTCTATTCTTTGGTTATTGCCAATGTCTTGGGCCAGAGAAACAGATGTGAAGAGTGCTCCCCCAACAAAAGAAGAGGCTGATCAGATGTGCACCTTATCCTGGGACTTCTCCTTTCTTGTCTGGCCTCACTGGCAAGCAGGAGAATGGATGAGAACGGCAGCTGTATGCCAGAACCTATGGCAGATGCTCAGCGACTACAAATGTACCACCAGGTCACTTGGTGTTTGCCTGCCTTTTTTAAGCCAAAAGGGTTTTGAAGTCTATACAGAATTAGAATAAAACCCAGACCTAACTGGAACTGAAACAGATTTGTGAGTGGGTTTTGAGGAGAATGTCTGATTGAATAACCTAAGAACTAATCTGAGAGCCATTCACTTATTGACCATGAGAAAACCTTTTTCTAGGTAGTACTAAGCATAGAACTCATCTTTTTCATGCCCATATCCCTACCATCAACCACATTACTGCAAACAGACAAGTCTACTGCAGCAGGCGTGTTTGTGGGGCATGTACTAGCGGAGAGTTCTCCGTGAGTTCCAGCCCTGCATAGATGCAGAAACAAATAAGCTGCAGCAGCAGCTAGCACTACAGAAATGCAGTCATTAGGGATTCTGCATTTCAAGGCTGAAGCTTGAGCAATTTTAGATAGAGACATTGAGGGTGGGGTTTTTGTTGTTGTTGTTTTGTTTTTGCAATGAGTTTATAAATATCAGTAAAGAAAGTCCAATAAAAGGGAATGTGAGATACAGAAAATATATAGACTTTTTGGCATCAGTACAATAATAGAAAGAAAGAATTCTGAGCTGGAAAAAGACAGTAGCATTTCCCTTAGATGTCCTGGGCAACCGAATTCACTTTGTGTAGAGAGAGAGAAAACACAAATCACAAAGTGCTCATTTTTTTCTTTTCATATGTGCATGTACACATGCTGAATTTGCTGTAAAATGTATATAGTTACATGGTGACATTATTACCAGGCCTCTGGAGACTCCTTACATAATTTTTTTCTTTTTTTTTTCTTTAGAGAGAGAGAGGGAGACAGACAGGGACAGACAGATAGGAAGAGAGAGAGAGATGAGAAACATCAACTCATAGTTGTGGCACCTTAGTTGTTCATTGATTGCTTTCTCATATGTGCCTTGACAGAAGGCTCCAGATGAGCCAGTGACACCTTGCTCAAGCCAACTACCTTTGGGCTCAAGCCAGTAACTATGGGGTCATGCCTATGACCCCACATCCAAGCCAGAGACCCATGCTCAAGCCAGATGAGCTGGGGCTGAAGCTGGTGACCTCGTGGTTTCAAATCTGGGTCCTCTGCATCCTAGGCTGATGTTCTATTCACTGTGCCATCACCTGGTCAGTCTCCTTACTTAATCTTAACATAAAATAATTTCTTCCATATTTTAGAAGAAAGCACTTGAACCAGTTCTTCCCAAAGGGCAATTTAGAATCAAGATTCCCATGTCTAGAATATAAGACTATGTAAGACAAACTTTTCAATAAGGCTCATTTCCTATTTGGGTAGCACATATATTGCAGGAATCTTCTAATATCTAATTTTCCTTTGGGTCTCCTGGATTCTTGAACTTCTGGATACTTCTCTAAGTCACTGTCCAAAGCCCCCAGAAAACATGAAGCCATTTTAAAAATTAATTTATTATGTATAGTGTATATATACAATTCAGAGTGTTTTTAATGGGACACTTGACTTACTCATCTCAAAAAGCAAGGCTTTTCCTTGAGAAATTCTCTGAGGGGATGGATGAGTTACAGCTGGCCTCAGCTTCTTAATTCCCTCTGTTGATTTGAAAAGGGGAAGAGGAGTACAGCTGGGTCCTCTAAGGGTCAGGCCTTTTCTATGGACACAAAAAGGGAGAGAAGGAAAACTGTATCCTGCCAAGGAACACCCTGTTGGATGTGAAGAGAGAAAAAGGGAATTTAGATTTATTGAGACTATGTGTTTGTCAGGGCTATCCTAGTAAAATATTCCATCTCAACTAATTCTCAAAACAGCAATGGAGTAGGTATTTTTATTCTCATTTGACAAAGGAAACAGCTGGCACTCAAAAGTGAAGAATAACTCAGCCTACGTCACACTGGCAGCTAATGGCAGAATAAGGATTTGGACTCACCTGGATTGGAGAGTTGCTTCATTCATAGGTCCTCCCAGGTCTAAAGTAACATTTGGTTCTTCTCTGTTTCTTGTCCCCTCTCTCTAATCAGCAACTTCAACAACCAGAGAGTTGATTGCTTTAGGGTCACTCTCACTAACCTCACAGGATTGCTTCTATCTAGATTTTTTTTTCATTCCCACTAACTGTATAACATACTGACCATATTCTACAGTAATTGAGTCATCTCTTGACTGTTCTTCATACTCCTTGTCTTTCCCTAACATCCACTACTTATAGAGCTACAAGATTGGTCCTCCTAAAGTTAACTTGATCATATCACTCCATAAATACTACTACTACTACTACTAATAATAATAATGCAATTATTCTCTGTTGTATTCTCAATTATTATACTCTGTACCATGATACTTAAAATCTTCTATAATGTGGTCACCATATATGCTCCGAGTCTAATCTTCAGCCAAGAGCCTACATCAAACTATATATCATTCAAACAAGAGTTGTACACTTCCAAAACAACCTTAGTACTTGGATTTTACTCATAATGTTATCTCCATACAGTTATTTTCACCCCAGCTTTATCTATTCAAATAATACCACTTGTTTTGTTGTTGTGGTTGTTGTTGTTTGTTTGGTTTTTTGGTGAAAGATGGGGAGATAGTGAGGCAGACCAGGACCAGGATTTACTCAGCAACACCATCTTGGGCCGATGCTTGAGTGCCATGTATTTTTAGTGCCTGTGGCTGATATGCTCCAAAGGAGCTATTTTCAGCTCACAGGGCCATGCGCAGACCAATCTAGCTACTGGCTGCAGGAGAGAGAGAGGGAGAGAAGGGGGAAAGGTAGAGGGAGGAAGCAGATGGTCACTTCTCCTGTGTGCCCTGACTGGTAATTGAACCTGGGACATCCATACACTGGGTCAAGCTCTATCCTCTGAGCCACCATCCAAGGCCAATACCACTCCTTTGAGGTTTATCTCAAATGTCACTTTTCTCTGTAAGTCATTCTAGATGCTTCCTGCCAAATAATACTTTGCTTTTATGGATTAACCTTGATCTAGGTTGAGTGGTAAAAGGAACAATAAAAATACTGTCAACTGTGTGCTAAATTTGTATTATCAGCTTTATAAATTTCACCTCATTCAATCTTCTCCATAAACTTAACCAGTTTAGTCTTACTTTCTCTACATTCTACAGATGAGGACACTGATATTAAATGACATTGAATTTGTCCACTTTCTTAATGCTAATAAGTTGTAGTGAGGGGATAAAACCCAGGCCTTCTCATTTCAAATGTATAATCTTTTCTCTATTCCACATGTATTTACTAAAGGACAAATAGCTTAATCTGTTTTGTAGATATCTTTAGTTTCCCCTGTCTAGTCTTTTAAGATAGGTGATAGATAGATATAGATGATATAGATATAGATATAGATGATATAGATATAGATATAGATCACATCTCAACTTGGAAAAGATTACATAAAATTTGGATTTTAAGCTTCTCTTGAAAAAATTAGAAAATACTGTATAGACACTTTGTGTCTGTGTTCCCCTATGGCATCAGTTAATTCAGTCTACAAATTAATAACCCTCTTTATACAGGTGAATGTCCCGCAACTTGCGAATGTCTTTACTCTGCCAACTCCACGTTGTATCATTCTAATGCCTGCCCATTTGATGCTGTTTCCCATAACAGTATTTTTTCAGGATCCTTTTCTTGTTCCATTTCTTATTCTTCACCAGTTCTTGGCAAAGTACCTCCAGTAAGAAACAGTGAGGAATTCAGAAGAGAAGTAACACTTGAAAGCAAAGATTTTTGGATTCAGAGATATTTGAGTTTAAATTTCAGCTTAATTCCTAAATGTTGGGAAGAGTGCTTAAGCTTCTATAGTTTCTTTCCAGAGTTAGTGTGTGAATTAGATAATACCTGCAAAGTAGGCGGTAATGTGACTGGCACATAGTAAGTGCTTAATAAATATTAACTCATTATGATGGCTATTATTTCTAAAGTTAAAGTAAATTGAAGTTCTCTTCCATTAGTATTAATAGAAGTAGCAAAATGAAGAGGAAAGAAAAGCTGTTAATAGCCTGCTCTCTTACTGAATAGATGACATAGAGCAATTTTTTCTCTCTTTTTCATCATTTTTCTCTCTTTATTTCTTCATTTTCACAGGGGAAAAAAAGTCAATCAGAATCTGCTAGAGCAGAGAAAAGCAAATCACTTTGGCACCTGAACAACAAAGCAATGTTAGTTTATTTTCTTTGTAAAAAGTCATCTGTTCACAAACCTCTCTTATGAAATACCTGTCATAGTCCATTTTATTGAACGTTACTCACTCCTCATGTTTCTGGCCTCAAGGTCATTCCATTATCAGTTCCTACATCACCTTCAGTATTGGAAATGGACTAGGGGAGATGGGAAGGAAACCACGCGCACAAATACACAGCACACTCACTAGGTGGACAGCTCAGATAATGAAGGTGATCTCAACCCACGGCAGGCGGAACTCAGATATGTCTGTTTCAGACGAAACCAGCTTCGATGACACTCACTGACAGATCCAGAGAGACAGCCTTCTATGGATAGTGCCAGAAGCAAGGAGTAGCTTTCAATCTGATAACTAGATCTTGCCCAAGATAACCCAAATATGTTTTATGAGTTGTTTCTTAAAAACATACGCACATACATGCATACATTTGTTTCATTTCTTTCTAACAAGAAAATAGCAAGAAAAATACTCAAACACCTCTCCCTGTACTAACAACACTCCAAGCTCCCCAGAACAATATCCAAGTTTGATGTCATGTTTTACTACTTTGAGTTGTGGTCTTAATGGGGCTTGCCTGGTCAACTAACTTCTTATGTGGTGGTACTTTGATCAACATGGGAAGCTGTAAAAAATTAATTTGGAGCTGGATGGGTTTTGTTTCTTGCCCTTATTTCTGCATAGTTTCTATTTCCTCTTGACAAACAGCTTAGGAAGCCTCCTTTTTAAAGCATGCCCAAAGACCTCTAAGCATGTTACAGATAAAATCTCTCATTCTGGACTTCAAGATGAAGGAAGGGAGCCAGCCTGGCATCTGTGCTGGGGGAATCAAGCTTATATTGTACCTACATTCTCTCACTGACTTTGTAAAAATCTCCTGATGTACTGATGATTTTGATCATGACAATGACCACATAAATGACACTAATGATGAAGGTGATGGTAATAGTGATGTTAGACATTTTCTAAACTAGAAAATTGAGCTTACATAAAGTAATAAATATCTATAATCAAGATCATGTAGCTAGTAGGAGTTTACCCAGTAATTAAATACAGGCCTTTCTTACATTCTGAATATCCCCTAATGTTTGTGAGCAGTATATATTTTTTAAAAATTTTCAGCAATTCAGAGTAATTCCACCAACTCTCCAGTAAGTCTTAGGGATCTCAAGAATTCAGCAGGCACTCAGAAGGTTATCTCCAAACAGCTGCTAATGACAGTGACACTAATAAGTCTATCATTTAAGTAGCATTTTAATGTCTACACATTACCTAACCACCCATTATGTAATAGAGTTTTTGTCAGAATTTACTTGGCAAGAAAACTTGTTATTTTTTTTCTTTATTTAAAAAATCAGAAAATTAGTGTTCACAGGGTTGGCATTCAAGATGTATTTTCTGAAGTAGTTATGTCAAATAAATAAAAATAACTTCTAACTCTTTAACTCCAGCTCAGATGTCTCTCCTGAGATTGTGATCATACCCAATTGCCTTTCAAACATCTCCATCTGGATGTGCCATAATTACTTCTCATTCAGGCTGTTCAAAAATGAATTTGTTATCACTCCCTAAACCTGTCCTTCCCCTTGGGTGCCCAGTGTCAGTGAGGAGTCCTCCAAACACCAAGGGAACCAAGTCACAACCTCTTCCTGTATGCTTCTCACCACATTGATGTCCCAGTCATCACATTAGACCACTTTAATATTTTGAGCATCTTTAGAATCTGTTCATCTGCCTCCACTTTTCTAGTTTATATCATAATCTTCTCCTACTTGGACAAAAACATTTATCTCCCAACAGATTTTAAACTTCCAATAATGCTGCAATTTCCAAATGCCTTACAAATAAAGACTAAACATTGTATGCAGAGGTTCTTGCTCCATAAAATGAAGATAACAACATAGATCTCACAGGTTTTTATAAGGGAA
Organism: Saccopteryx bilineata; assembly: GCF_036850765.1. NCBI lineage: Eukaryota > Metazoa > Chordata > Mammalia > Chiroptera > Emballonuridae > Saccopteryx > Saccopteryx bilineata. The sequence continues at coordinate 340,436,251 of NC_089490.1, read as the reverse complement.
TAATTTGACTATGAATATAATATTGTCTTTTAAATCATTATTTGAGTCAACACAAGGAATGCTTGGATGATGTGGATAACTAACAATCTCTAACTCAGATGATATTGTGTCCATTTTGATTGTAGGGAAACTGCGGTTCAGAACAGTGATGAGATAGATATATTAAGGTCAGTTGGTAAGTGATAGTCTAAAGATTTTTCCAAACCTGTAATTTTTTTTTTTAAATATCCTGGGGTCAAGTCGGTGGTAATATGGCAGGCTGGACTGGTTTGGGGTGACGTGGCTACTCAGGAGAAAAGTTAAAGCATATTTTCTAGGTATGCAAAACTTATTACCTCTTTATAGTTGCCTTTTATGGGCATAGGGTAATAGAACTGAGCTAAGGCCATGGCGAGAATGGAATACTCAAACTTATTTAAGGGAATTAATAAAAACGGTACCTCATTCAGAAGTATATTAGCCCATGAATAATTCAGGTGGCCCATTCTGCCTTGAGCCACATATTTGCGAGTTGCAGGGTGACTTTTTCATTGTGTCTCTCAATCTTAATTTTTTTTAGTATCTTATTTTTTAATTACAGTTTACTTTCAATAGTATTTTGTAGTAGTTTCAGAGTGGTTAGATAATTATATATTTTTTACAAAGTTGTTCTCCTTGATATTTCCAGTACTCACCTGTCACTAGACAAAGTTATTACAATATTACTGACTATATTCCCTATGTTCTACTATACATATCTATGACTGTTTTGTAACTACAAATCTGCACTTCTTAATCACTTCACTTCTTGCATCCAGCCCCCCAAGCCCCTCCCCTATGGCAACCATCATTCTCTTCCCTGTTTTTATGAGTCTGTTTCAGTTTTGTTTGTTCATTTATTTTGTTCTTTATATTTCACTTATAAGTGAAATAATATGATATTTTCCTTTCTTTGCCTGACTTATTTCACTGAGCACAATACCCTCTAGGTCTGTCCATGCTGTTGTAAATGGTAAGATTTCATTCTTTATTATGGCTGAGTAATATTCCACTGTATATATAATATGTACCACAGCTTTTTCATCCACTCATCTATTGATGGGCGTGGGGGTTGTTTCCACATCTTGGCTATTATAAATAATGCAATGGACACAGAAGTATAAGTATTCTTTTAAATTAATTTTCTGCTTTCTTCAGGTAAATCCCCAATTTAGAATTGCTGGCAGTTCTATTTTTAGTTTTTTGAGGAAACTATACCGTTTTCTATAGAGGCTGCATCAAGCTGCACTTCCATTCACAGCACATCCTCACCAATACTTTTCATATGTGAAATTATTGATGACAACCATTCTGAAAGATTTAAGGTGAAATCTCATTGTAGCTTTAATTTGCATTTCCCAGACAATTAGTGACATTGACCATCTTTTCATCTGTCTATTGAGAGGCCATCTGTATATCCTTTTTGGAGAAGTATCTGTTCAAGTCCTCTGTCCATTTTTTTAATTGGATTTTTTTGGGCGGCGGGTTTGGTTTTGAGTAGTATGAATTCTTTATAAATTTTAGATATTAACCACTTATGAACTGTATCATTGGCAAATATGTTTTACCCTTCAGTAGTCTGTATTTTCATTTTGTTGATGGCTTTCTCTTTTGTGCAAATACTTTTTAGTTTGATGTAGTCCAATTTTTTTTTCTTTTTTTCTTTGCCCAAGGAGATATATCGAAAAATTTCACTAAATGTCAGAGATTTTACTGTAAATATTTTATTCCAGAAGTTTTATGGTTTTGAGTCTTACAGTTAAGTCTTTAATTCATTTTGAGTTTTTTCTTGTACATGGCAGAGGAAGGCGGTCTAGTTTCATTTTCTTTTTTTTTTTTTTTGCATTTATTTGTCCAATTTTTCCAGCACCACTTATTGAATAGATAATTTTTACCCCATTGTATATTCTTTGTCAAATACTAATTAACCAGAAAGATATGGGTTTATTTCTGGGCTCTCTATTCTATTTCATTGATCTATCTATACATCTGTTTATATGCCAGGGCCATGTTGGTTTGATGAGTTTGGCCCTGTACAGTAGTTTGATATCAGGTATTGTGATATCCCAATTTTGTTCTTCTTTCTCAACATTGATAGGTCTATTTGGGAACTTTTGTGGTTCAAAATAAATTTTTGGATTATTTCTTCTAGTTCTGTGAAATGCACGATTGGTATTTTGATAAGAATTGTGTTGAATCTATAGATTGCTTTCCTATGGTAATATGGACATTTTAATGAGGTTAATTCTTCCTATCCATGAGCACAATATATACTTCCATTTACATTGCTTACAAAAACTAGGGGATATTTTATCGCTGCATTTTCATTTTAAAACATCCCCTAATTTTTGTGAGCAGTATATTTGTATCTTCTTCTGTTTTTTTTTTCTTAAGGATTTTCTGAATACAGGTCTTTTATCTTCCCATTTAAATTTATTCCTAAGTATTTTTTTTATTCAATTGAAAATAAAATTGTTTATTTTAATTTCCATTTTTTGATAGTTCATTATTGGTTTATAAAAATGCAACCAATTTCTGAATAGTAATTTTGTATCCTGCTAATTTACTAAATACACTTATCAGTTCTAGTAGTTGTGTGTGTGTGTGTGTGTGTGCGTGACAGAGACAGAAAGAGAAACAGAGAAAGGGACAGATAAGGACAGATAGGCAGAAAGGGAGAGAGATGAGAAGCATCAACTTTTTGTTGTGGCACTTTAGTTATTCATTGATTGCATTTTCATATATGCCCTGACTTGGGGGGGGGGGCTATAGCAAAGTGAGAGAACTCTTGCTCAAGCCAGTGACCATGGATTTCAAGCCAGTGACCTTTGGGCTCAAGCCAGTGACCATGGCGTCATGTCTATGATCCCAAGCTCAAGCTGGTAACCCTGTGCTCAAGCTGGTAAACCCATGCTCAAACCGAATAAACCCACACTCAAGCCAGCAACCTCGGGGTTTGGTTCCTGGTTCCTTTGAATCTGAGTTCAATGCTATATCCACTGTGCCACCACTTGGTCAGGCAGTTCTAGTAGGTTTTTTTTGTTGGAATTTTTAGTGTACTCTATCTATAGTATCATGTCAGCTGCAAAAAATGAGAGTATTATTTTTTCCTTTCCAATTTGGATATCTTTAATTTGTCTTCTTGTCTGATTGCTGTGGCTAGGGCTATGTTGAATAATTGTGTTGAATGCAAAATTCCTGTCTTGTTTCTTATGTTAGGGGAAACACATTTAGTTTTTCTCTGTTGAGTACGATGCTGGCTATGTGTTTGTCATATATGGTCTTTATTGTGTTGAAGTATGTTCTATTTCTGTTTTTGCTGTGAGTTTTTATCATAAATGGGTGCTGAATTTTGTCAAATGCTTTTTGAATCTATTGATATAATCATATGCAGTTTATTTTTCATTTTGTTTTTGTGATGTATCATATTAATTGATTTAAGGATGTTGTATCAACTTTGTACTCCAGGAATGTATCTCACTTGAGCATGGTGTACGATCTTTTTAATGCATTGCTGGATTCAATTTGCTAATAATTTGTTAAGAATTTTTGCATCCATATTCATCATGGATATTAACCTATAATCTTCTGTCTCTTTAGTGCCTTTGTTTTGTTTGTTTTTTGTTTGTTTGTTTTTTAATTAGGGTAATGCTGTATTTGTAAAATTAGGTTGGAAGCTTTTATTCTCTTGAAATTTTGGAATAATTTGAGGAGAAGTGTTAGTCCTGCCACGATTCTTTGGTAAAATTTACCTGTGAAGCCATCTGGTCCAGTACTTTTGTTTGCTGAGAGTATTTTTGTTTGTTTGTTTGTTTTTTATTTAGTGCTTTGATTTCATTAGTTGTAATTAATCTATTATCTCTCAAATATTTTTTTAACTAATGAGCAATTTGGAACATTTTCTTGCCACAGAAATGGCAGAGATATAAGAGGACAAGCCCAATTGCACAAGTGCTTTCCAGCCTTTGATCAAATTATGTCTAATACTCCATTGGCCAAAGCCTGACACATGGGAGATTCTAGGGTGAAGCAGGGAAGTACACTGTTACTACACAGTTGGTCAAAACTGTTAAGTCACATAGCAAAGGATATGGATATGGAAAGGAGTAAAGAATTAGAATCCATAATGCAATTTGCCACATGGTAGTTCTTAGTTTTAGGCTATTGAAAACACTCTTACCAGGAACATTGCTGTGCATGTCTTTTTAAATGATTTATTAAATTTATTGGGGTGATATTGGTTAAAAAAATTATATAGGTTTAAAGTATCTTTTGACAAATATATGTATGTATTTTTGTGGGGTCTATACCTCAGAGTGGAATTGCTAAATCACAGGGTATGCGTTTGTCTTGCTTTAGTAGACATTAACAAAAAGTTTTACAAAATTTACAAAGTGGTTACAGCAGAATGCACTCCCATTCAGTTGCATATCTTTATAAACACTTGCTATTATTTGTTTTATTTATTTTACCCATTTTAGTAATTAAAACGTTAGTGCATTCTGGCTTTAATTTACATTTCCCTAATGGCTAATAATGTTAAGCAGCTTTTCTAAGTAACTATGGTTGCCTTTTTCTATTTAATTCCTTACATTTTTCATAGTGATATTTAAAAATACTTTATTTATTTTGGATACAAGTGCTTTTATAGATTTAGGTATTGCAAATAAATCCTCATACTCTGTGATTTGCCTTTCATTGCCTTAAGAATCATAGTTTTTAATTTATATACAGTCCAAGTTGTTCATGCTTTGCTTAGAGTATTTTTTATGCCCCATTCAAAAATGTTCTGGCTATTCCAAGTTAATAAGACTCTTTCCTATATACGTTTTTTCTTTCTGGATGATTTTAAAAATTGGTTTACCATTCACATTTAGATTTTTAATTCATTGCAATTTATGCGGTGGTGAGATAGTGAGAGGAAAGAGGCCATGGTTCTTTTCTCCCTAGGTATATCAAATTTGCAACACTATTTAAAATACCATCCTTAACCCACTGCACTATGATGTCATTTCTGTCATAAATCAAATGATTTTAAATGTGTGGATCTGATTTTGCTTTCTACGATGTTTCCTTGATCTATTATTTGTCCTTGCTATAATATTATTCTCTCTTAACCACTATAACTTTCTAGCAGGTCACATTTTTAGTAGTGTAAACCCTTAAGCCCTTAAGTAGGTATTTCTTGGCTATTCTTTGACCTTTTCAAATCACAAAGTTGATCATATTAAATGTGATTAAACATTTAAATGCTTTTCTATTACATGTTAGATAGAAACTAAAATTTTTACAGGGGCCTATGAAACCCTGCTTGTACTGATCTCATTAATGCTTCAAACCTTGACCTCTGCTCCCTGACACATGGCCTTTGGAGTCTTCTGATATTAGAACTTCTTCTTGCCATAATGCCTTTGTGCACACTACTCCCTTGACTTGAAATGTTTTCCTGCCCCCTCCTACCTTGCCCATTGATCCTTCATCTGTCAGTTCAGTTGTTACTTTTCCAAGAAAGCCTTTCCTGACCCAACCTGTCTGACTCACTTTTTTTTTCTTTCTTTTTTTTATATAACTTTTTTTAAGGACTTTATTAATTTTTCAGAGAGGAGAGAGAGAGAGAGAGAGGAAAAGAGGAATAGAGAGCAAGAGAGAGAAGGGGGAGGAGCAGGAGCATCAACTCCCATATGTGCCTTGACTGGGCAAGCCCAGGGTTTCGAACCAGCGACCTCAGTGTTCCAGGTCGACACTTTATCCACTGCGCCACCACAGGTCAGGCCTGATTGACTCACATTTTTTATTACGTGTTTCCATAGTTGAATGGACCTTTCCTTACTACAGCTGACTGACTTGTATAGGTGATTAGTAGATAAATGTCTGTCTTCCCCCTTGACTTAGGGTCATTTGCAATGTCTGTTTTGTTCATTATTTTATACCCAGCACCTCACATAGTTCCCAGTGTATAATTGGCACTCAGTAAATATTTTGCTGAATTAAGAACTTATGTGAGGGGAAACTGTGTGGTACACTGAAAGCAGTATGGGATGGTATAGGAAAATAGCACAAACTTTTGGTGTTTGACAAATATGAGCTTTAAACTATGAAAGACTATTGCCAGTGGTATGACTCTTTTTGTACCTAAATTTTCCTATCAATAATGTGGGACAAACGCTTATCTTCTAGAACCTGGCACATAGTGGGTCATAACTCAATGATAACTTTTAGAAAACAGAGCTCAAGCTATATTACTGGCTTCCTGACTCCTAGTTCAGTACTCTAATTCTCTTTCTTATGGTTACTTTCATCAAGTTCTCCTAATTGGCCAAGGAGAAAGGCTTTTACTGAGTGATTCTGGAGTTTCCCACATGTAGACACTCCCATTTGGTGGATATAAATCACTTGGCTCATCGTCCCACCCATTTCTGTTCTACCACTTTTTTTTTTTTTAATTTTAACTTGAAAGACAGGATCAGCTTGAACTAGCAAAAACTCAAATCTATTTCTTTAGCCTTTGGCTATTTAGTGAGAGCAGAGGCTAAGCCAAAAGTGAGAAAGGAACAACGGTGAGGGAAAACTTTGTAAGGGATTGGTATCTTTGGTATTTTCCTTTCTATATTCTTTATTTGTTTTCATAAGTAGAAGATAAGTTAAAATACAAAGAATTTATGAACAGTTTTTAGAAGCAGAAAGAAGATCTCTGTCCTGGAAGGGCTATACTTGGGATAACAGAAGCAAAGACTCTCAGATTGGCCCTGGCCGGTTGGCTCAGCGGTAGAGCATCGGCCTGGCGTGCAGGGGACCCGGGTTCGATTCCCAGCCAGGGCACATAGGAGAAGCGCCCATTTGCTTCTCCACCCCCGCCCCCTCCTTCCTCTCTGTCTCTCTCTTCCCCTCCCGCAGCCAAGGCTCCATTGGAGCAAAGATGGCCCGGGCGCTGGGGATGGCTCCTTGGCCTCTGCCCCAGGCACTAGAGTGGCTCTGGTCGTGGCAGAGCGACGCCCCGGAGGGGCAGAGCATCACCCCCTGGTGGGCAGAGCATCACCCCTGGTGGGCATGCCGGGTGGATCTCGGTTGGGCACATGCGGGAGTTTGTCTGACTGTCTCTCCCCATTTCCAGCTTCAGAAAAATACAAAAAAAATTAAAAAAGACTCTCAGATTGTTAAACTGGATAATCCATAGAATATGAGCCTTGGGTGGAAGGCCACACAGCCCTGAATGGCACCAATGCGTTTCCTGACCATAACCTTGCAAAACAATATTACTTGCAGACAAAAAAGTGCACTCCACTCCACTGTTATACCATTTGGACTTCAAGTATATAAAGATGACACAAGGTAAGCAATATTTTTTTGTCATCAATTTTTACAGGTTCTGCATAATCACCTCTGAAGTGGGATAACTTTATGAATTCTTTTGTAGGACCTGCATACTGTGTGTGTGTGTGTGTGTGTGTGTGTGTGTGTGTGTGTGTGTATTTTTCTGAAGTTAGAAGTGGGGAGGCAGACAAACTCCCACATACGCCCAACCGGGATCCACTCGGTATGCCCACCAGAGGGTGATGCTCTGCTACAACTGGAGCCATTCTAGCACCTGAGACAAAGGCCATGGAGCCATCCTCAGTGTCCAGGTCAACTTTGCTCCAATAAAGCCTTGTGCAGGAGGGGAAGAGACAGAGAGAAAGGAGTGGGGGGAAGGGTGGAGAAGCAGATGAGTGCTTCTCCTGTGTGTCCTGACAGGGAATTGAACCTGGGACTTCCACACTCTGGGCCAACGCTCTACCGCTGAGCCAACTGGCCAGGGCTCTGCATACTTTACTTGATTTGATTTTTTTGTGGGTATTGTGTAGCATAACTCCATGTAAGTGAACCAGTTAGTGGAATGTCATAGTGGCAGAGTGTCTAATAGTGATAAAAAATCTTATCCTGTGTGAGAATCTCTCAAAAACACAGCCTGATCTTCTCCATAAGAACAACATGAATTTCTGTATCAAAGGGAGGTGTCTGAAAATCCTGTCTTCTTCACCAAAGATAGAGTAATAAAGATTGCCCTCGGGCCGGGTGCTGTTCTGGGAATAGTAGAGCCATGGCCAAAATCCTGGTCTGTAGACCTACTATTGGTGGCAAACTATACTGCTAGTATTTAAAATCTAAAACCTATAAAAATTGCACCAGATAATTTGTGAAAGACAGTACCACTTAAATTCTCTGGATTGAATAAAATTGCTTAGCTTTAAATCCACACTTTATCACCTACATTTGTATGGCCCTGAGCCTTTTATGTAGCACGTCTGTGCCTCAATTTCCTCAACTATAACTACAATTCTATAACTCTCTGTTTCTTTATCTACCTTTATCTTATTAGCCAAAATGCTTGGGAAATGATGAGCCAAATATAAAAGTTCCATACCTATATAACTGGCATAGTGTATCACAGATGCTAACAGCATAGATGTCCTAAAATCCTCCATCTTGATGGAGTCAATGTTTTCCATTATATTTAAAATAAAATTACCTTTATAATAAATAAAATGCCTTTCAAAACTCATCTTTGGTGACAGAAGTCAGTGGGCACCCATTCTATGTTACTAATGGAGGGATGGTAAAAATTAGCCTTGTAGTTGCTAAACGTATTCCAAATCCTGATCTGAGTGCTGGTTGTATGAGCATATGCAGATGTAAAAATTCATCAAACTGTATACTAAATAAGTGTGCACTTGACTATGCATATGTTATACATCAAGTAAAATATTTTAAAGTGTCTTGAAGCTCTAGCTCTAGAATGTAAACTTCCCCACTCCACTGACTTCATATCATAATTCTCAGGAAGTTCATGTTCCTTTAGTGACATCTTTTTTCACATTTGGGCTTCTGTTGAGATCCCAGACTCTCTCAGTTTTCCCTTCCAGTTGGGATTCATATTGCTCACTCAATGTTTTAATTGAATCAAACAAGGAGAAAAATAAATTTTCCTTGATTTTCCCCAAACAGTGCTCACGAATGGTGAAGGGCTAACCACAGGGAATTATAATGGTTATAATGCATCACAACACACAACTTAACGTGGAATCCTAGGTATTTGTGTTTATAGTCACTGTGCACACCTGCCTCTGGGTGAGTCTTACCCACCAGTTTCTCCCCAGGCTTCAATCTCTTATGGCCTCAATTCATTCTTTTCATCTAACTCTCACTGCTGTTTCCATTCCCTGTACCTCTGTGGAGCCTGACTGCAGAATTGAAAACTTGTTTTACTTTACCCTTCCCTGTAATTTAACACCTGTTTTTTCCCTAACAGCAAACTAGTCAGGCTCTTTGGATTTCTCTTCCCAACTAGACCTTGACATTTAGACTCTATGTTTATCTTTACATCATCCAATTTCAGCAAAAATTCCTACATCGACTTAACCAGAATCCCCCATCTTCAATATCTGATCATTCTTTTATTTATTTATTTATTTATTTATTTATTTATTTATTTATTTACAGAGACAGAGAGAGTCAGAGAGAGGGATAGATAGGGACAGACAGACAGGAACGAAGAGAGATGAGAAGCATCAATCATCAGTTTTTCATTGCGACACTTGAGTTGTTCATTGATTGCTTTCTCATATATGCCTTGACCGTGCGCCTTCAGCAGACTGAGCAACCCCTTGCTCGAGCCAGCGACCTTGGGTCCAAGCTGGTGAGCTTTGCTCAAACCAGATGAGCCCGTGCTCAAGCTGGCAACCTCGGGGTCTCAAACCTGGGCCCTCCGCATCCCAGTCTGACGCTCTATCCACTGTGCCACCGTCTGGTCAGGCCATCTTACCATTTTTGATACCCGATTAAATTCCTCATATCACAGGTAATGTCTGGGAACACTGGCTGGCCTTCAGCGAGGATCCTATCTGGTGTGTTTAACCAGAAATCCCCCTGTACCTGTGATGTTTCCTCAGTAAGTTTCCATCCTCCAACTTTACCCCCATGCTTATAGGCAATAAATCTCTACTTTTACTTGTTGTATTTAGAGTTGAGGTCAATCTTTCTAACATACTGATACATGCCATTGCAGTAGTCTCTATGGCTATCATAATATTCCTGAATACAGTGTGCTTTATCATTTTAATATGTCAAATAACTTTTTCTTTAACAAGTCCATGTTCTGAAGTGCTATTTCTCCTCCAAACAGTCTATCACATTGTTTTCTTTTCCCAAAAAAGCAACAGATATATATTTTTAGAAAAAAAAAGGAATTATTCCTGCTTATTCAGCATGCTATTACAATTTTGCCATATTTTAGGGAATAATTCCATAATAATAGTACAGTGATATTAATGATATACAATCCAAACAAACTCATATGATCAATATAAATATATACTATATATGGTTTAAGCTATACAGACTATATATAGGCTATATATATGCTATATGGTTTTTGTATACATATATACGATATCAATATATACTATATATTTTTATTTATAGATATACATTTTCACACTTTAAGCTATCTGAAATTGGAATATGCTTTACAATTTTTGTAAAAATGGAATATGCATCTATTAGGCAGAAGAGTGTGTAGTGACAGCTACATTCATACTATTATTACCTGAGTTGAATTACTTTGATTAGTAACATTACACAGAGTTAAGTTTTGACTTAAATTTGGATTCCTAATTGTCATTTAAAATATCTTTTAAAAGGATTATATGGCACTATGAAATTCCATTGCAATGAAGTTATTGTATATGTCAAAGACTGTCATACATCAGGCATTGCAATTAGAGTCAGTAGAAACTGTCAAATTTCTGGGAATAGATAATGGTATTTTCAACCCTAGAAGAGGTTAGTGTGACCAATTTATGCATCACGAAAAACTACCACTCAAGAATATAACATATATCTACCTGTCAATAGCCTTTGGTTGACTTGGAAACGAAACTGTTTCACCTCCCATAATATGTAATCCAATTACAAAAATTTCAAAATGCCAGTTTCATCCCAATGTGAAAAAATCCAGGTACTTTTTTATTCAGCACCAAATAATTATATCAGTCTAAAATATGAAAAAATGGTCTGGATGACAAGCAGAGGTTATGGGAGGCAGAATGTTGACACTGTGATACCATGAGCTCTGGTTAACAGCTAAAAGTGATTAATACATAAAGCTTTTTAAGCTAAATGCAAAGAAGGTTTAGACTAAAATTTTGATTGTTAGACTAAAAAAAGTATTTCTGTAATATATATAAATGTATACAACTATTGTTTCATTTTATAAGAATCATAATTATTCAATAATTTTTCCTGTCTCTGCCTCTAAACTGTGCTTAAATTGGTGGTGCATTATATAATCACGGGCATCTTACAATTGAAAAAGTTACATATATATTGATATCAAACACATGTGAGATAGAAGGGCAAGTTGTTAAATGAATAGATGAGAGAAAGGAAGAAAAAAAGAAGAGCATAAAGTTTCTTTTTTTTTCTATAATTTTAATCAAGACTCCTTTAAACAATTATAGCTCTGTTAACATAATTCATCAACTGTTTCTCCCCCCCCCCCCCTTTTTTTTGTTTTAAGTGAGAGGAGGGAAGATAGAGTGACACTCTCCTTTATACACTCTGACCACAATCCACCTGGCAACCTCGTCTGGAGCCAATGCTCAAATCAACCAAGCTATCCTTAGCGCCAGGAGCCCAGGGCCCACACTTGAATCAAATGAGCCACTGGCTGTGGGAAGGGAAGAGGTAGAGAATGGGGAGAGGGGTGGAAAGAAGCAGGTGATCGTTTCTCTTGTGTGCTGTGACCAGTAATTAACCCAGGACATCCATACTCCAGGCCAATATTCTAACCACTGAGCAAACCAGGCAGGGCCTATCAAATGTTTCAGTCCAAACCAGGAGAAACTTATTGAGTACCTACACCATGTGCTATAGACTGAATGCTTGTGTCTTCTCAAAATCCATACATTCTGTTTACTTTTGCATTCTGCTCAGTTATTTTCCACACTGTCTTGCTCTGCCTGCCCTCTCTGTGCTGTCTTTTCAAATACTCATTAATCCCTCATCCTTCAGCTTTCAGACTGTGAAGCCTAGGGACCTAGTGAGGCCATAAGAAGGTTTCATCAGTACTGACTGTTTGACAAGAGTTATATAAGAATGTTTAAAGCACCAATAGACATCCAATGATAATTTCTGTAAAATATACTAAAAACTTGCGTGGCTGATTACTGGTTTATGGATACTAGCTACTGTTAGACTGTCATTTACATTTTTCTAAAGGGAGAATATAAACATTTAATATTTTATTTTATCTGTGTGTAGGTGTTTGTATAAGTGAATTCTTTATTATTGAAAACAAAGAGTCTGATTACCCCTTTTTCACATAAAAATTTTTATATATTATTTTAAATATATATAAAATATATATATTTTGAAATATTTTAAATATATTTTAAATTAAAAACATAAATGTATTTTATTTAAAAAATTTATATGTTGAAATCTAATACCCATAGTAATGGTATTTGGAAGTTAGGTCTTTGGGAAAACATGAGGTCATGTTTTTTAAAAAATAGAGAGACTTTAGAGAGTTTCTTACTCTGATATGTGAGGACAAAATGAGAAGTTCCATCTATGAATCAGGAAGTAGGTTTTCACAGACACAGAATTTGCTGGTGTCTTGATCTTGGTCCTCCCTTCTATAACTGTGAGAAATAAATTTCTGTTTTTTTAGCCACTTAGAGCATAGAGCTTTCATTATAGAAGTCTAAATGGACTAAATCACTGTGATAAAAAATGTTGGAATACAATGTGGGATGCACTGTCCTTGCCCATAAAAAATATAAACTCCTTACTGCTGGATTAAAAGGCAGAAAGAAATACAAGGAGATAATGTCTATGGGAAAGAAAAGATGCACTGTTGGCTGTTAAGGTAAAGGTTCTATGAGAAAGTTGATCCTCAAGACTGAGTTGACATTGGAAATGAAAAGAGAAAAAGGACTATAAAAAATATACACTAGATATTGTTTAACATGTCCAGGATTGGAGGAAATCATCATTGTGGTCAGAATGATTTAAACAAACAATATTAGCCATTTTATTCAATGTGATCAATCTGGGTCTATGTTTTTGTTATTCCTGGCTTTGCCGATAATAATAATAGCTGCAGTTATTATATACCAATAGATTTTAAGTGGCAAAATAACCTTAGGAATATTTAGGGTATTTATACCCATTTTATTGATAAGGACATTGAGACATACTATGTCAGCCTGAGTCCTTCAGTCAGTACCAGTAAATAGCTACTATATGCAGGCATTATCTTGTGTGTGCATTTTTAAAAGTTCTCTAGAGAAGCAGTTCTCAAACTTTGTGGTCTCAGTATACTTTTACTCTCTTAAAAATTAGTGAGAACTCCAAAAAGCTTCTGTTTATGTGGGCTATACTTATCAATAATTGATCTGCTAGAAATTAAAATTGAGAATTTAAAAATAATTTTTCAATACATTTTAAAATAATAATTAGTTTATTATGTCAACATCAATAATGCAATTTTATGAAACTACAGTATTTTACAAAACAAGAAAATGAATAGAGTGGCCTTGTTTAACATTTCTGCAACTCTATCTTTTTTAAATGTCTGACTTAATATAAGACAGTTGAGTTCTCATATGTGCTTCTGCATTTAATCTGTTTTGATATGTTGTTTTCATTGAACTATATGAAGAAAAAATCCAGTCTCACAAATGTATGTGGTTGGAAAATTGAGAAATATATATATTAATAGCTTTTTCAGATAAATGATATTGCACCAAAACTTGACAAGTAGGGTTCTTTTTTATTCACGGTTTTTTTCAGTGTGGCATCTGAAAGCATATCAATGAACTTTTTGAGTCACATTAAGATCTACTGGTCTATTTTGCACTTCAATGGATCTTTGACCTATTTATTTTATATAATGCATTAGGGATTTAAGTAAATATTGCTTTACTGAGTTATGCAGATCTTCCAAATATTGACATACTTCATTATACCTATCAAAATATTAGATTTGCTAGTATCATCCTGATCTCAACAGAAATGCCTTGAGTATCGGGAATTTGTCACATTTGTGGCAGCAAATACACATTTCCCAAATTCTAACTTAGATGGAAGCTTGAATTATATCCCTGGCAATAAATACTGTCAGTTGTTTTCCTTAAATCACAGGTTCACTTCATTTTCTAAGAAAATGTCTTTCAAGTAACCAAGCCTAAATAACTAATTTTGTTTGCCAATTGTCCTTTCCAGTAGAAATGAGGTCCCTTGAAATAAGTGGCTAGTTCAGCTCATAACTGAAAGTCATACCAGTACTTTTGTTACTGAGTCAACCATCATACTTGAATGTGCAACATGACTGTTTTATTTGAATATCTGTTTTATCACCGGAATTATAAAAAAGATATGTCTCCTAGGTTCAGAATTTAATAAAATTAACAGTTTTTACTACTTCATCAAGGATATTTTAAAATGAAATTGGCTTTAAAAAGTAAAATAATGGAAAGTAGTGCGGAAGAACATAAACATAATAGCAGCTGTGTAACCTAGCTCCACACTGCCTTCCTTCATGCTATACAGGTCAGCAAATTTTCTTTTTTGTGTGTGACAGAGAGAGACAGAGAGAGGGACAGACAACAGACAGACAAGAATGGAGAGAGATGAGAAGTATTAATTCTTTGTTGTGGCATTGATCGCTTTCTCATATGTACCTTGACCAGGGGGCTACAGCAGACCCAGTGACCCCTTGCTCAAGCCAGCAGCCTTGGGCTCAAGCTGGTAAGCCTTGCTCAAACCAGATGAGCCTGCACTCAAGCTGGTGACCTTGGGGTCTTTAACCTGGGTCTTCCATGTCCCAGTTCGACGCTCTATCCACTGTGCCACTGCCTGGTCAGGTTACAGGTCAGCAATTTTAAGCATCATTGCTTTTCTACCATCAGGACAAATGCCAATACAGATTAAAACACTAATCTTTTCTTTGTGCTAGTATTATTTCTTGGTACTTAGTACTATTATGAAAATAGTCTTGAACTCATGAAGTTTCTGATAAGGTCCCAAGAAACCCTGTGAATCTGAGGACCACACTTTGAGATGTTCTACCTTAATGTAAAGCATACCACATCTTATATATTTTTGTTTACAAAATGTCTTAAAATGTTTTAAAAACTTGAAAAGGAAAGGAACCAATAAATGAATCCTTAAAAGATCATTACATGGCAGAAGTACATGTCTGAATTAATGTATTATATATGTAATTTTAAAAACATTAGTATTAAATTGTATGAGAATAAAAGATACTTCAGAAATTTCAAGTCAGAGAGATGTCGGTTTTGGTATTCTATAAGATAGTACACTTATAAGTTCCTCCCTGTTTTATCTATAAGCCAAAGTATACTTTGAATCTAACAATATGGAATTCATATCTGATAGATTGCTTTAAATAGTTCAGAAAACAGTGAGACAATATTTAAGTATGTCTGGGAGCAAGAGGAATTAGTCTCTGTGATATATAAATAATAAATAATATTAAGAATGTTAATGGTTAGTGTCTATTGCTGTCTATATGTTATGTGACTTAATACTGCAGCTTACTTGTGATTTAACACCCTAGGGGAGAGCAGGCATCCGTCATCAGCACTCCCTCCAGAGGGGGAAGCAATGAGCCAAAATTCACCAGTCTCTCTATGTAGAGCTTAACCCTGAAACACAAGGCAGCCACACGCACTAAACACCTGCTTCAAACTTTACATTTCAGGACCAGAAGAATAAAGATGTGACAAACAATGGCTTCACAGGAATACTACTTAAAATATTTCTTGAAATATGCAATAAACCAGCTCTCCCTAACAATAAAAACATATTTCACATCTAATTAGCAATCTTAAGAAGGTGAATTGCACCTTCTTTCTGCAGTGTTACAAAGGTCAAGACCCCGTTCTTCAGAAGCTTGGAACCTAATATGAAGAGGTCCCTGAGAGTAAATTGCTGGGATGCCTTGCACAAGGCATCACGCAAGGCACTATGGTGGGAAACTAACAGTTCCCTACTAAACAGAAGGAGAAAAAACAGAAGCTGATCAAACACCAACTGTACAGTTAGTTTTCCCACCAGCTTAAATTTGTTTTAGGCAGGAGTATATATAATAATTCAGTTTTGAATTTCCCTAATGGCAGAACGCTCTGGCATGTGGAAGGCATTTAATATATGTTTGGTTATTTCTAACAAAATTGACTGGGAATTGAAGGTTAGCGTTATAAGATAAGCCATGTACTTTATTGTTAATATTTTTTAAACCCTGTTCTAATGTATCAATTTGTAAGTAACTAGTAAATGCTCAAAGAAGTATTGATTGTGAAATTAGTAAAATTACTCACTCAGACAGCATCTGATGCCAAAGATGCCTCTTAGAGTTTCTCATCAGTGCATTAAGCTACTCATCTATTCTTGTAGTTTGTAAGACACATCTGTCCCTGAAAATCTTTTATTTCCTCATATTAGAGATAATGTACTTTTAAGGTTATATCAGTTGCTACACTGACACACACACATGTATTTATGTATATATATATGTGTGTGTGTGTATGGGTATATGCGTTTATACACACATATTTTACATATTTACATATGCACTATTTGTATTAACATGTTTTTTTTATCATTTGTTTTCAATTCACAAGCATGATTCATACTCTGTATTGCATCTCCTCTCTAACACCAAAACAATAAAAAGTCATTACCCCAGGACCTGGCCAGCTAGCTCGGTGATATACCATCAGACTAGTGTGTGAAAGTCCTGGGTTCGATTTCTGGCCAGGACACACAGGAGAAGTGCCCATTTGCTTCTCCACTTTTCCCCCTCTGCTTTCTCTCTGTCTCTCTCTTCCCCTCCCACAGCCAGGGCTCCACTGGGGCAAAGTTGTCCTGGGTGCTGAGGATGGTTCCATGGCCTCCGCCTCAGGCACTAGAATGGCTCCAGCCACAACAGAGCAATGCCCCAGATGGGCAGAGCATCGCTCCCTGGTGGGCATGCTGGGTGGATCCTGGTTGGGCACATGCAGAAGTCTGTCTCTCTGCCTCTATGCTTCTCACTTTAGAAAAATACAAAAAAAAAAAGTCATCCCAAACTAAACAAAAAAACAAAAAGAGTTCTAAAATCTTTTTTTTTTATAAAGAGGGTTTCTTTTTATTTTACTTATTCATTTTTTTAAGAGAAAGGAGAACAAGAGACAGATAGAGTGAGAGAGAGAGTGAGAAGGGAGGGAGGAGCAGGAAGAATCAACTCCAATATGTGCCTTGACCAGGCAATCCCAGGGTTTCGAACCAGCAACCTCAGCATTCCAGCCGACACTTGATCCAGGGCACCACCACATGTCAGGCAAGTTCTAAAATCTTAAAGCCAAAATTCACGTTTTGTGTTTTCTTAGTTATCCTGGTCTAGAAAAAGTCTCACCAGGCAATTCACACAGTCACAACAAATTTTTGCCATTAAATTGGCAGCAGCCTCTTGAAATGTGGCACAGTGACGACAACGGAATGAAGATGTTACAGACATAAACTTTCATATTAATTGAAAATGTAAAGGAAGACACTGAGACAGCACTACTTTACAAATTCAACTTTTACCTCCTCTGATTACTTCGCTCAAGAAATTCTCCCCATTCTCATAAACATTTCATAAATTGATCAAATGGCAATTTTTCTGCCACATTATTGAACATAGCATTTTCTCTGAAAACAGCTTCCTACATCCGTACTTACTGGGTGGGGTCCGTCCTGGAGCCTGAGCAGCCTGCCGCCACTCTACTCTGTGCCTGCGTCCTTGGAGGCCCCTCAAGCCCAGCCTCAGAGCAGCAGGCCCGCCTACTGTGATTCCTCTTTTTTACAAACAAGGGGCTTATTTGCCTACTCTGTGGAGAAATGGCCTACTTATCAAGCAGGCAGGCTCTGGAGAGACACAGATATGAATTCAAATCCCAGTCTGCCTCCTTTGATCATAAGCATATTACTTAAGTGCTCTCAGTTTCATTTTTCCTATCTGAAATATGACTATAACACCAATAGCTATTTTATATCTCTGTTCTGAAGACTAAATGAGATCTGTAGAGAGCTCAGTGCAGTGTCTGGTACAACGTCAGTGCTTAATTCAAGGTGCTGCATTAGCCAGCCTAGGCGCGGCTAGACTATAGAAACATACTATCTCTGATGAAATTTCAGAGGCTTAACCCAACAAGTGGGTGTTTCTCAGGCACCATACAGTTGCTGTGGGTCTGGGGCCTCTCCTTTCCCACAATTCTCTGTGTGGTGACTCCAGCACCCTGGCTGCTCCCACCCTATTATGCCTCCCAAAGTCACCATGGAAAGTTAAAAAAGGGATAGAGAATTATATGGGATTTTAAAGACCTGATCTGGAAGTGTGTTAAAGTGATTTTACCCACATCCTATCTTCCAGATGCCGCAGAGCCACATGCAAGGGATGCTGGGGATGTAGTCTTGGGTGTCCCAGGAATAAGGCCACATGGTAAACCAGTGTTCCAGACATCGTTTTCCTTGCCCATGGTTACTGTTATTGTTACTCTTAGAGTTATACCACGTCAATATTATCTTTTATGTTTTTAACCAAATTAAGTGATGAACTATTGTAAAATCTTACAATAATGTGTCACACATCATGAAAATCCAGACATAGTCAGATATCCGTCCACTCATATTCTCAGCAGCTGCCAAGTGCCAGTCATTTTAATAACTTCACAATGGCGCAACCCTAATATTTTATTAAATTAAAGGTTTTGGTCCCAAGTTACAACACTATGACTAGGTTTTACTGTGTTTAAAAATATTTTTTGAATGTACTGTGAGTTCCCAAGAAGTACTGTCAAATTTGTTCTTCTAAAATAAAAGTCACTAAAAGTGATTCTTGAGGATTCTTAGCTGGGCAGAGGAACTGCATTAGAGTGAATCAATCTGTGGTGGTAGAGCGAGAACCAGAATAAAATGAAGCAAAAATCTGGACTTCACATTCTGATTCTGCTTCTCATTAACTTTTAACTCAAGGTATGTGTCTCAGTTTCCTCACTTGTAATGCAGATTTTCATAAAATGTGAAAATACGGCAAAGAGTGCTAATAGTTATTATATGTCTAGTACCAAGGAATGTGTATATATTCTTATTTAATTATCAGAAATACTTTACTAAGTATATAAAATATTTATTTCTATTTTATGTAAAAGGAAGCTAATGTTATATAACTTGCCAAAGGACACACAGAATTTAAACCCAGATCTGTATAACCCTGAAGTCCAGAATCTTTTATGCTGCTTCTTGAAGGGCTTCGTCATCTGTTTAAATTAACGGTGCTATAGTTATTATTATACTATCAGCCTTGGCTTTTCCATTTTTGTCTTAGAAAAAGACTTAAAAAAGATTTTCCTTTTTAGTCATTTAAAGCAGGTTTGGCTATATAGACCGCAAGGAAAATGAGAAGGCAGATAATTCAAGCCACTGATACAGTTTAAGGAATCAGCAAAAACAGAGAGAACATTTAATTTGCAATTCAAATGGCACTTCTGGCGCTCCACAGGTGAGCGCCTAATAGATACTGAATGCTGCTGGGTTCCTGCCTTGATTTCTCTGGTCTTCAGCTTCAGGTGGGCTGAAATTTACAGCCAGATCATCTTCATTAGAATCTTAAATAGGTTTATACTGTTTCCTTCCCCCTATAAATTTGTTTCCTGAAAGCTCCAGTTTTAAGGCATGTTTTCCCTTCATCTGACATTTATTTTGAAAGAGAGAAAGAGAGAAAAAAGAGAGTATGTTAAAGCCTTTCTTTTTAAAAAAGTGTGTGTCTGTAACATCCTATATTAACACATTTTTTTTAATTCTACTATACAAATAGAAGTTGAAAGGAGAGAGAATGAAGTACAAGGAAAGATATGAGAGAGGCTTATTTCAAAGTGCTCTGACCTTTCCCTTGAATTTTATCAATTCATCACTCATGCCAGACTCACCGCAGGTGATATGTGACGCAGCAGACTATCCCAATTTTAAATGCTGAATATTTCTGGTGGTGAAAATAGCATAATATATTTCATAAGCTGGTAAGAAATTAAAAGGCTGAGCTCCAACATTCTTGAAAAGGACCATTATATAAAATACTAATGGATTCAAGCAAAAATAATTTTTTTGACAACAATTTTATTGAGGACTGGGTATTTGTATATAATATCAGATCCTTAATGAAAAACCATGCTTAGAAGTTTCATTACTCTAGAAACAAAATGGAGCAGAGAAACAGTTTAAGAAAGTAGTTCATATGGTAAAAATATGACGCTTTGATAGTTAATGAAAGTAGACTTTAGATAACAGCACAGGCAAATAGAAATCTCTGGGTACCTATCTGGTTCCCGAGGGATTAAAGGGAGACTCAGTGCAGTAAAGCGCCTCTTTAGTCAGACTAGGTAGGCAGCAGGGCCTGCACCCACCCCCACTCTCCATCCTCCACCCGACCCTGACTGCACCTCTACCGCCTGCTCTTAGAGCAGCCAGAGCCAACCCCGCGGCTGCATGAGCTCTACTGTATTTCCCCATCTCAGAAAGTTATTCTCATTAATATTACCATCTTTTCAGCTTCTTCACCTTCACCCCTCATCATTCGACAACCTTTAAATTATGTGTTACACACACACACACACACACACACACACACACACACACACACACAAACTGTTCCCAACAAAAGTCTTTATGTAATAAGCTGCCACATATGATTTTATTTGGGGGAAGATAGTCACAGAAGAGAATCTTATGGCTTTTAAAAAGTTGAAAAACAATGATATAAATGGTCTATCATTCCTTATTTTATTAAAATTTCACAGGAGAGGAAAGCAGCATTTATGAAACACACTCCATGCACAAGCACTATGCTTGGTACTTTGCAGACATCTGTTACTGTACTGTCTTAACAACCCCAGGAGGTGAGTATTATTACTCCATCCTCTTAAACAAGAAAATGAGAATTGTACACTTAAGCAATATTTACCTGGTGAGGATGGGATTGAAACCAGGTGTGCCTAATTTTTCCAGCATAATGCACTTTCTTCTTCTTATATTTTTAATGGATAACACTACTGGGATTAATGAGCTCCTTAACTCGGTGAAGCAGCTCATTCATTTAACTATTCTCAATACACCTCTTTCCAGCTTCATTTAGATTTTTTTTTTATATAAAGTAACAAGGTAGTATTCACTCCATCTATTTACTGCATGCATTTATAAATGCTAACTTGCAGATTTCTGCAGGACCTTGATTTGAACTTGAAGGAAAATGGGGGCTTCACTATAACGTGTGGCAAATAAATGAAATTTGTATTTCTATTAGATGAATCCTGACTTCCTGAGCTAATATTGTCTAGTCTTGATAATCTATGGTTCTAGCAAGCAACAAAAAGCGACAAATTAGATCAATAAATGTCATGAGTTTCAGTGTAATATCTTAGTTTAGGGCACTCTAGAAACAGGATATTGTGAACAGTGCAGTGAACTAATTATTTCTGTAGTTTATGAATGAATTTTATGTTTGTAATTTCCCTGCTTTTATTAAAGAGACAGATTGCATTTCATAATTTTTTGTTGTTGTTGCACCCAGGGCTCATGTACTGAGCTGTGGAACACAGTAAAGTTGAATCAAGGATTTGCTGCTGAGAAAGAAATACACAAGGGAGCTATCACTGGTTTCCAGTTAGTTTTATAACAATGTACAAAGAGATGGCAAGGAGAAGAAAGAATTGGCATTAATTTGGCACCTATTATGGACTGGGTACATGGAGCATTCCAAAGTTATAGTCTTTAATTCTTGCAATACTTGTGTTGGACATTCTCATTCTTTTTTTTTTTTTTAATTATTTGTTGAATTTTAGAAAGGAGAAAGAGGGGGTGGAGGAGGAGTAGGAAGCATCAACTTATAGTTTCTTCTCATATGTGCCTTGACCAGGGAAGCCTGGGGCCTTGAACTGGTGACCTCAGTACTTCAGGTAGAGGCTTTATTTACTGTGCCACCACAGGGCAGACTCTTCTTCCTATTTAATAGCTAGGTTTACAGTGGTTAAACTATGTGTTTAAGATCATCTACTTTGTACATATACTTGATTCCAAAGTCAAGAGAACCTATGTCCTTGAACATGTCCTTAAAAACATTCCCATGTTGCAGGAGCATAGATGTCTATGCTGAGGTCTGAGGCCACAGCCCCAAAGAGGCAAACTCCAAATGCAAAATGTCTTTAGTTTGAGGTGTTGTTTAGACATTTATTAAAAATTTGCAGTACATTCCACAATATAAACATGTTTATTTTAATATTAAAAATATTTTAATTTTTTTTCTCTCAGTACACTCCATAGACATTGCTTGCTTTCTGATAGATTCTTAAATATGCCTTGTATAGGCAACCTCCTGTCGTGGCAGCTCACTCTTCTCTACAAAGCAGTTAGGTCTTTCAACACCAACAGGCTCCTCTGGTGGCTTTGGTTGCAGTGGCCTCTGGCTGCACTTCTGACAGTATAGGCTTGTTACCTGAGAAGTCCTCAGTATCAGCTTCCATCCTAACTGGTCAGTGTTCCTTCAGGTTCTAGTTCAAGCTGCATCATGGCTGTCTCAGTTCTTTTTTTATTTTTTATTTTATTTTTTTGATTAAGTGAGAGGCAGGGAGGCAGAGAGACAGACTCCCGCATGAACCCCGACTGGTATCTACCAAGTAAGCCCATTAGGGGGCAGTGCTCTGCCCAGTTGGAGCTGTTGCTCCATTACTCAGCAACCAAGCCATTTTAGCACCTGAGGTGAGGACATGGAGACATCCTCAGCACCTGGGGCCAACACACTCAAACCATTTGAGCTATGACTGTGGTAGTGGAAGAGAGAGTGAGAGCGAGATGAAGGAAAGGGAAGGGTGGAGAAGCAGATGGTTGCGTTTCCTGTGTGCCCTGCCTGGAAATTGAACCTGAGACTTCCAAACACCAGGCTCATTTTACCACTGAGCCAAACAGCCAGGGCCTTTTTTTTTTCTATTAAGTGAGAGGTGGGGAGACAGATACTAACTCCCATATGTGCTCCAACCAGGTTCCACCCAGCAAGCCTACTACTGGCAATGCTCTCCCCATCTGGGGCCACTGCTCCATTGTTCAGCAACCAAGCTATTTTAGTGACTGAGGTGAGGCCACGAAGCCATTTTCAGTGCCTGGAGCCAACTTGCTCAAATAGTTTGAGCCATGGTTGCAGGAAGGGAAGAGAGAGAGAGAAAATAGACTGAGAGAGAAACAGAAGAGGAAAGGGTGAGAGGTAGAGAAGCAGATGGGTGCTTCTCCTGTATGCCCTGACTGAGAATTGAACCCAGGACATCCACACACCAGATTGATGCTCTACAGCTGAGCCAACGAGCCAGAGCCATCTGTCTCAGGTCTATCACAACTACTCTGTCCCTACTTCTTTAATTAGAAGTGCTTAACTCAGAGGCAACTCTGGGGACTTAGCATTTGGTCAAATTTATGTGTCGTACAACTCTGGCCTGGAACTGCATTCTTATTATTAAGAACCACCATAACTACAGTAGCTTTTAGATGACTAAACACATTGCAGACATTTTTCTGTTTAATCTCCACAGCAACCCTCTACATCTTATCATTAGCTCCATTTTCAGATTAGACATAAAAAAATCATCTATCACATAGATAGGTTTATAACTTTCCAAGGTCACAGGGTGGTAAGCAGAAAAGTCAGTAAGAAATAGACACACACACACTCACACACATATATCTATTTGGACTACATTCTGATATTCTGTCCTGATATCAATTGCTCTTGCCAATCTTCTAAATATGGAAGAGACTCTGAGCTTGAATCCTAAGCTAACAAGTGGGCTTCCTCTAAACCCTCTTTACTATCCTCCTCTACTTCCTTCCAACCTGGCCATCCATGAAGCATAGTTAGGTCTCTCTAGTTCCACAGCTTATTGGAGCTCTTGAATTCTGAGTTCTGGTTGCATGAAAACCAGATGATGCTAATAACTAGCAAGAATCTTTATCAGATCTCAGTACAGAAGGCTTTCCACTATTTAGGACCTATCATTTATTTAATCATTAATTAACTTAGTACACAGTTATGGAGCACCCACAATATACTATACTATACTATACTATACTATACTATACTATACTATACTACACTACACTACACTACACTACACTACACTATACTATACTATACTATACTACACTACACTACACTATACTATACTACACTACACTACACTACACTATACTATACTATACTATACTATACTATACTATACTATACCATCCTAGTACCATAATATTCTACTTCCACCTTCATGCTTCCCCAGTAGGTGTTTCTGGATCCCCCTTCTACTTTGTTTCCTTAGTCAGCTTTCAATCCTACAAGGATTTTTGGAAGGGTTTAACCTCTCTCTCCCAAACCATAGCTTGTCTACTACCTAGTTAAAACTAAGAATATTATCAACATCACCCTCATTGGCAGCATTCAAAATGTAATAAAAGTTATAATTTTAAAAATACACTTATGAATCTATTTAAAATTTAAGTGACGTTACACAAAAGAGGATAAGGCAGACTTAATTCCATTTCACAGATGAGAAAACTTTAAAGAGGCTCCACAATTTCATGTTGAATGAAGTCTCTAGTTTAATTCCAGAAAATGTCCCCTGTACCAAATTGTTTTTCTTTTATAAATAGCATATAAGCCATCTTTTCTCAAAAAGCACATGAAGTGCATTAAATATATGTAATAAATGCTAAAATGGAAATAAAAATAGTGAAGAAAGTAATAAAAATGCTCTAAAATTAAACAAAATTACTGCAATTGATTATTAAATTTTGCTCTAAGCTCCCTAACCAGCCAAGATAAACACAATTTCAATTGTATGGAAATACGTACAGTATATATTTAAGTCATTAAGGAACCACTGATACTTCTAAACAATATCAGGTAAAAGTTGAGAAATGATATTCCAGGAATCTATTGATGGGAAGTTCTGTTTCCCAAGCTGTGGTGTCAGCTTCATTTGAAATGAAATGTGTGGGTGGGGCTCCCATTTGTAGTCCCAGTGAGAGCTGTCCATGCAGGAAAACAGTTCACCCTTAGCTTTGATGGGATTATAATATAGCAGAAAACACTAAAATAGAGTATCTAGAATGCTCATCTGAAGAGCTTAAGTGAAGAGAACTGAATGAAGAGACAGTCCTCATACAAATAGTTAAGGTTCAATTTTCTAACCAGCTGAGCTAAACAGATTGATGCTCATTAGCAGCCGAACTATAGCTCCAGATCTAAAGAACTAGTGAAGCCCCAGCCACACCAAAGCCTTGAGTAATCATCTAGCTGAAACTGAAAACAATACCAAAGGTTTGAAAACATAAATTACATGTTTTATTTTTGACACCGACAAGCTCAAGAAGGTCCATCTCTCACCTTGAACTCACACGACATATATCATCCATGTCTTCAGTGACACTGCTTTCTGACTCACATCAGAGGAAAATGAATACAGGTTGGTGGTGGACCAGTCACAGGAAGCTGCCTTTTCTGGAAATGGCCTCTCATACAAATAGGTGGGTCATATCACGCTAGAGTACAGATGGTCACCTGACCAAAACTGAGTTAATCTGCCTTCTTTTTCTCCGAGAGAGAGAGAGAGAGAGAGAGAGAGAGAGAGAGAATGTTCTGGAAGCTAAGTGAGGCATTGTTTACTGCAGTGTTTTCGAGAAAAAATTCCAGGAATCCCTGTTACAGTGACCGTTGAACCACACAGTGTCTTTAGTTGTTTAACTCTTTTAGTGACACAAGCTATTTCAATACTCATCCCATAAATTATTGGTAAAAATTAAAGTAGGTATTGCTTTTATTTCTAGCAACTAGAAGAACTTTAGCCAATCCAGTATCTTCTTTTCCCATTTATACCAGGGTTTGTCCCTGGGCACATTGACATTTTGGGCCATTTGTGGTGGAGGGGTCTGCCCTGTGCATTACAGGAGGCCCAGCAGCATCTGGGCCTCTTCTTACTAGGTGCAGTGACAACCCCCAGCTGACAATGAAAAGTGTCTCCACACAAATGTCTCCAAATAAATGAGATATTGATGGGAACACAATTCCGTTGGGGGGACACATTTCCCCTTGCTGAGAATCACTGATTCTGATAAAGAGGAAGCTTCAGTAAGACAATAAAATATTACTTACCTTTGTGTACCATTTTGGCATCGCAAGAATTTTGGTTTAAAATTACGTTTCCATATTGGTTGAACAGGTTAAAATCCTAGATCTTAGCTCTACCAAGTACTATGGGAACTTGGGTCAATTATTATATTTAACCTCTCTGAGTCCCTGAGTCCTTAATTTTATATGTAGATAACAATTTAATATCCACCTAAAACCATGAGGATTTCATAGAGTTTTCTGTGTATGAAAAGAGCCAAACACATGCCAAACACACAGCCGGGTCTCAACGGGAGCACGTGCAGGCCCCCTCCCCTCAGCACCAATCTCAGTGCATTTCTCTTAGAATTCAATCACCTTTTCTAAATGAATAAATGATTTATAAGCCTGTCAATGTGCACGTGCATACATACATGGTCATTTCCAACACTTCTGTTTGCTTATAATAAAATTTCAATTAAGTTAGCATGACAAAACTTCTGTTTGCTCAGAAAGATCAGGACAGTTAATGGTGGGAAACAAATATCCTGCTATTTAACAGTGAATTTAGTGAAATATTGTATTTTCCCTGTTTGCCATATATGAACGTGGTCTTCTAGGCAAACACGAATTGCATGCAGGTTACTTATGTGCAGAGTTTTCAAAATAACAAAGGCATCATCTTGCTGGTGCCTGAGTTCCTTCCAGCCAGTTAGCTGGGATGGGTGACTCGTTCAGGCCCCCAGGCAGTAGAGGTTCACTGAAGTGTTCAACTGAAACAGTTTGCTCAGTTTTTCCCAGAAATATTTTGGAACCAAAAAGGCTCCTAAAGAATAATTCTGATGGAGGTACTTGGTGTGTAGCTCAGGGGAATTTAAGTCAAAGTCAGCAACAGAAAAGCTCAGGGGGAGGGGGTTGCTGGCTTGCTGGCCTGAAAGAAAGCAGAAAATCCCCTAACTTTCTTCTCTCCCTCACCTTTTCTTGAAAATTTTGGTAAGAGAGGAGAACTATGATTTAGTACTATGGAAAGAAGGGAAAAAAATAACCCCAATCATCCACGTGTCCAACATTCATTGCACGCCTGTTTTGGGCTCATCATTCATAGGCTCTTGGGAATATAATGATCCTAGATTCCAGCAACTAAATCCTAGAATTACATTAATCACTAGCAAATACTATGTGAGGTTCTCTGTTGTCAGGTACTGTATATGTCTCCCTCACTAGATATTAAAATCCTCAGCATAAGGAGGTGGTCTAATTTATCATTCATTATAGCCCTAAATCCTGGAATAGTGTTGTACACATAGTAAGGACTCAATAATTTGCTTCAATAAATGAATACATATCTATTATTTTTTCCTGGCTTATGTATTTTTAACCACTTGTATATTATATAATCATTAGGTTATTTAAACTTAGTTTAATACAAATACATGTATATTGCTCGTTTCTTCCTTCCGTGTGTTATAAAATGGAAAACAGGTGAATTTACTACCTGGACATTCAGTCATGCTACTATGGAATAAAAGA
The DNA here is from genome assembly GCF_036850765.1 of Saccopteryx bilineata. Classification (NCBI taxonomy): domain Eukaryota; kingdom Metazoa; phylum Chordata; class Mammalia; order Chiroptera; family Emballonuridae; genus Saccopteryx; species Saccopteryx bilineata. The sequence goes on along the minus strand of NC_089490.1, from coordinate 340,408,482 downwards.
CTCTAGGGAGAAAGTGTAGGCAGCAAAAGCAGTTTTCTGAAATCTTAGGGCTCCTACAAAGGTTCAAAGCCATGGGAACCTTTATCTTATCCTTAGATGTTTTAATTATCTAAGGAGCTGGGACTCCAATATTGCAGGTTCTGTAGTGTGATAATATCTCTTAATTTTGTACATAGCTCTCTGTGATATCATGAGCCAGATGGGGGAGACTGCCACACAACCTTCATTATCCATTTCCCATATTGGGGCTATTGATCATGATTATATTTTAAAAACCATGGTGGAACAATATGTCTCACCTCTGCAAATATCAGCATAGTCAAAGGAACTTTCATTTTTAACTTACTCCTTTGGGATAACTATTATACTTGTTTTAAAGATAGTCTGCAAACTGGTTGGGGCAGCTCATTGTGAGAGCTGGGCTTGGCGAGCTGCTTCTCTCACATAGATGGAGGTGCGTTCCTCCTGCTTCTTCTCATTTTCATTCACGGGGCCCTTTCTGATCTGATAGGAAAAATAGACAGGATTGCACAGCCAGGCTTTCCCCCTCCCCCCATATCCTAGGGGGGAATATAATTTAGTCTTGGCATCTAAGCAGAACAAAATATCATATGTGTCCTCTGACGAGCTCTCCCACATCTTTTCTGCAGATATAAATGCTGCTCCTCCCCCACTCTGTCCGGTAGATGAATTCATCAACTACATTTAATAAGCAACTTATTCTCTAAGTAATTTATGAATCCAGTTGAGCTTCTGTGCCTGCCCTTGTGCTAAGCAGTAAATCTTAATGAATGGAAGTGAAGGTGAAGGGAACACAGTGGGACAGGGTCTGTGAAGAGAACGAACGCTAAGAAGAACTGAGGTGCAGAGCACAGGACTGCTCCGGTGCTTCGGCAGTCGCGGGAGAAGTGGTAAGCAGATAATCCGACAGCGAGTCCCAGAGGGAAGGGGGAGGGAGTTAAGGGAAGGGGGTCAGAGAGGGTACAATGGAGGACAAGGGGGTGGGGGTGAGGGAGTTATACTGAGTGGGACATTTGAATCCATTTTAACACAATAAAATTAATAAAAATTAAAAAAAAAGAAACTAGAGATACAAGCTGAGAACTGATTATCAAGGAATATAAGCCAAGATCCTTATGAAGTTTGGACTTCATATGAAAAAAAAAAAGCCATTAAAAAGTTCAAGCTAGGTGCTTCCAAATGGTTAAACAGCACTAGAGAGTTGCACTATGGAATATGGTAGCCAGCAGCCACGTGTGCTGTTAATCTCTTCCAATGTGGCTAGTCTGAATTGCAGTGTGTTCTAAATGTTATATGTATACTGGATTTCAAGACTTACATATCAAGAAATATACAATTATACAAATATACAAATACATATACAAAGGAAAATAAAATATATCTTTAATTTTTAAATATAGTAATATTTTGCACATAGTGAAATAAATAAATGATCTATCATTAATAGTGCTTGGGTTTTTTGTTTTGTTTTTGTTGTTGTTGGTTGGTTGGGTATTTTTACTTTATAATGTGGCTACTAGAAAATTTAAAATTCTATATGTAGCCCACATTATATTTCTCACAATATATTTCAAAAACTCCTGGTCTAGATGAGAGATGACAGAGGTCTACAGAGGGCAAAAGACATGAGGGTGAAGTAGGGAGAGTGGATTATTTTACACTTATTAACATTAAAGTGAACTTCAAACTAGGATTTGCATATACTTGGGTGGGTGACTAAAAAATCTTTGAAAGACACTTAGATGTACAGATGTTTTTGTCACTTTCCTGTAGATTTTCCCAAAACCCCAACTGCCTAAACAAACTCCTGGGAGTAAGGGAAGACGGTGAGTAAATTCTCTTATTTTACCTCTTCTTGAGAAAACATCTTTCTCTACAAAAGAAATGGGAACTCCTATCCCCCTAGCCTCCCGAGGGTGCATTGCTTCAGGAAAAAAAAAAAAAAGCCTCAGGCCACCAACAAAGGCCTACTCAAAGGATTGGTAAGAAGTTGCAAAAGTTTGAGGTCAAAGCTAAGAGAATGCATCCTTGGGCAACGAGATTGCCTAATTTCTTCTTTCACTGACATAGAAGGAAACATGAAAAAAGTAACTGATATATTATTAAAAATATATTTTGATGAAATATATCATTATGATCTTTGGAATATTATTCAGAAAAATATTTTTTTAAAATCAGGTAAGTTGCTATAACAAAATCTGTCCATTCCTATGTACTTACATGTGTGAATAACTTTTCTTTGTGCTTACATTAAATAAATTGGGAAAAAAAACTAGTGTTGAGTCCCATTTCAATCTTCAAAAATAATTTTTATCCATGGATACATGTACTAATTGAAAAAAAATTATTTTTTTGATTGAGATGCATTTCCACTAAAACTTTGTTTTTATCTGTACTAATTACTTGCTAATGTTAAAAATATATGTATTGGTTTTGATTAATATAAGGATAACTATAATGATAATTCAATCTAGAAGAAAAAATTAACACTTAGAATTTTATGTCCCAGGAAATGGAAATTTCTATATAATCTAATTTACATACATATTTTGTTTCAGAGACTTTTGATAGGTTGATCAATAAAAGACTTTCAAGCATAACGAATATATTGCAGTAGGATAAAATTCTAGGGGGAAAGTGGATTAGAAATACAAGTCCAATGAAAAAAGTAAGATTTCTTATTGTGAACGAAAAGCTTGCTCATGTCTTTTTAAAATAGATGACAGTGGGTGTTGAAATTACCCTAGTATTTAAATTCCATTGAATGCACTTAGAAGAGTGATGTAACAGTTTTATATTTAAATGTTAGTTTTTACAACATACTGCAAATTATGTGTTCTGCAACTATTTACATTTATGATGAAAAACTGTAGGTGTCAACTAAAAAGTGTGTGAGCATATAGAGTTATTTTTCTTACTTGTTCTTACAGTGTTAGATTATAGAATCATAGAGGACTTGGGGACCTCTTTAGGACTTGGGATGCAGGCGAGGGAGTCTTGCATATTGTTGTGCATGCCCAGGAGATAGAGCATGGTGTAGCTACAAAGCCATATGGCATATTTTCCAGCACAATTCCTCAATGTGAGGAACGTGCTCTGTGCCCTGGCCTCCAGGCACTCAATGCCAGCAGCAATTCCTTTTCCTCATCAAATACCACAAAGTGCCCAGGCATTTTCAAGTGTTGCTTTGGACACAACAATCCTTTCCCTGGCTGAGACCCCTACAGGAAGGTGAATTTTAGAGATTTTAAAGGGAGATTTTGCATCTTTGACTCCAGCTTGGTTTGCCAGGGGTCTTTCAGAAACCGGTGTATCACTCTGTCCTACTGGAACTGTAATGGGACATGAGAGAGACAGCTCCACATTCCCGTCCTCATAACAGTGGAATTATGTTCTTGAAAGGGACTTGGAGTTCAGACTATCATTTTATTTGTACCCCAGGAAGCACACCTGCTTCACCCATCCATATGATGGATGTTAAAGGGAGGACAGTGCTGACATGCTGTCAGGATTTAACAACTAAAGAACAAGAAGTGAGTTTGAACTTGCACCAGAGTCACCCATGGGGAGTCTGGGTAATTGGGAGATTACTCCTCTTTGTCTAGACCTGGATTTGATGTAAGCAGCCTGCAAGGGTTTGAGGGCAGGGAGGTGGGGAGACAAGGAGAGGGTGACTTAAGTCTGGCAGAGGAATCACGTGCCAGAAATAACATGCCCAGCTTCTCTGATTCCTGTCTCCAGCTTCAGCAATGAAGGCCCATGTTATATGTTATAAGAGATTTCTGGCCCCCTCTTTTGGGCTAGTTTTTCTGATACCCCTGTATACCCCAAGCTGGTTCAGGGGCCTTTCTACTGAACTTTCATATCACCTTCTGATTCCTTCTATAGTAGTATTGCTTACACTGTTTTGTGACCTGTCCGATGGGACAAAAGAGATAGGGAGAGAAAAAGGTAATGCTTTCAAAGGTCAGAGGTAGAGACTGGAGGAGAATTCAAAGCTTCTGACTGTCTTCCGTGTGCTTTTTCTCTGTGGCTTTCTCACCAGCCTTCTCTGCGCTCAGGTTCCTTTGTTTTTAGCTATCTCTTGACACACAGCCAGTCTTCATATACAATTTACATGTGTTTTGTAGTTGTGTTTATAGGGAATCCAGTTACCCACCCGAGTATTTTGAAATCAAGGAGTTTGGGGCAGTGGAAATGTTGAGGTTCAGGGGTCTCTGGATATTGCATGTGAAGGGGGGACTCACGAGGCCAACGATCAACATTCACATCATATAAACTACATGCCAGATAAATCCTGCGTAGACCCACGGTGTCAACAAAGGAAATCCACCAGAAATTGAGGCAAAAGCAGTGGCGGACAGCTCAGTTGGTTAGAGTGTCATCCCAGTACACCAAGGCTGCTGATTCGACTCCAGCTCAGGGCACACACAAGAATCAACCAATGAATACCCAAGTAAGTGGAACAACAAATCAATGTTTCTCTCTCTCTTGCCCATTTCCCTTTTTCTAAAATTAATCAATACAAGTATTTAAAGAGGTTTATAGAATAACACATGTACAAGTTCTTACAAATATAATAGAAACAGCATACAACTATAATAAGTCTAAAGAAATAAAAATTGTATTTGTTCAGAAAACATGGTAGTCTTAAAGGTTGCTGAATGAAATGTTTTCATATGCCTGGCCCATGCCTCCTTCTTGGGAAGGGGCTGCATGGTTTCATTCGTGGCATGCTTGTGTCCAGACAGTTGGTCACTATGCCACATCCTCATGAGCACCTGATCTAAGCTAAGCCAGGCAGACTCCCTCCCCCCTCGGTAATGGAATCAAAAGACAAATACTCCGTCATCTTCTATCTGACTTTGGGTGATGGGTATGCAACATAATTGAATGACAAGATAACCTGAATATGTTTTCTTTGAACATACGTACCCTGATTTATTGATGTCAGCCCATTAAAATTAACAAAAATTTATTTAAAAAAAAGACAAATACTCCGAAAAAAAGAATCTTGGAATTGAAACTACATGTCCACAAGAAATTCAGAAGTAATAACTAATGTTTGTCGCTGATAACCAAATGGAGAAAACCAGTCTGCAGAGGGAAGGTGCAAATGAAGCAGTGAGAGTGACAGACGTGAGAGACAAGTGGTCACATTACACACACACACACACACACACACACACACGCACACACGCACGCACGCGCACACACACAGAGTTCATTATGAGCAATCCAGTTATGCTGCCTGCTATTGGGGTCTATGAGCTTCCCCTATACTTTTTAAATGAATCTCTTTTGCTTGATATTATTTTTGTTCTTTTTTTTGTCACATTAGTTTTTTTCATCCATAGCTAAAACAGTCATGCCATTCAAATCTCTTATTTTCAGAAAGGAGGCAGTCCTAGAAAAGAAGGACATTTTAGTGAAACTCTAATTAATGAGAGACTCAGGCCAGGCATTCGGATCTGAATTTCCTATGCTACCAGATGGATTTCTGAGCAAAGGGGCAACTATGTTGGAAAAATATTGCTGATGTTGATTCTCCTGATTGATTCTCCATTCAAGGTCCAGACCAAAATAGTCCAAGTTATTGAAAAAATGTGTGTGTGTGTCTATATTTTCACTTACTTGATTTTAGAATTTAGCATTTGCACACTATTTCTACTGATTAAAGATTACAGATTTTAATCACAGGTTACATCAAGGTTTAGAGTACAATGATCATTTCTCCATCCATAAATTCTCCCTTTAATTCTGGGGCTAATAGCTGACCTATTAGAATGATAATTCCATGATGATCTGACCCAGGAGTCCTCCTATCTTCTCTTATTGGGTTTTTTTATTTGTGCCTGTATTTTAATCCATTCTATGGCCCAGGCCCCAAACTAAAGCAGATCTCTGAATTGCTCTTCACAGAAATAACAGTAGCCTAGACCTTAACTAAAGCTCTCATTGCTCTGAATAACCAAGTCCTCCCTGAGAGCTGGCAATCCAGGCGATTGTCTTTGCTCTGACCAGGGCCTTCATGGCTGCTTAGCAAATCTTCGGTCAAAGACCATCTCTTCTCTGTGATGGTTTTCATCTCCTGGTCTTTCTTTCTTCAGTAATCTGTGTGGATCACCTAATTCTAAACTACTTTCACTTCGGCACCTTCAACACTCTTTCTTCCACGTCATCCTGACACAGCTCTCCATAGCATCCCAGCCTTAGAGCGTGCCATCATCCGCTTCTCTCATTCCTCCACCTCAGCCATGGAGTCCAGCTGTTCAGGTGAGCACTGATGCACGCTTAAAACCCCCACTTTCAGCTTAGTTCTTGGCAGTGTCCACCGGTTCTTGTCTTGCTGTTGATCAATGCCTACTTTACTTCAATCCAGTTTAACACAGTCCCAGAAACTAACTTGAACCTCCTACTTCACTGGGGATACCCAAGGACCTCATACCCCCTTTATTTCCATTTTCTACTAACCCCTCACTCCCACTGCACTATCTATAGCCATACTTTGTGATCTCTCTTACAAGCCCAGAGAGAAGGTAATTCTTCTACCTCATCATGAAAGGACCAGAATATTTCAATTATTCCCAGCTCTACGGTAGTTTTAGTCTCTCCTTTCCTATTAACTCACTTGCCTGCGCCTATAACAAACTCAAATCTCTTGTAACAGGTCTCAATCTCTCAATCTATTCCTGAAAGAATAAAGTTCAATGCCATAGGCAGTAATTTTAAATCCGTGTGTCACAAAAATTTTTAAAACGTGAGGTACCTGACTATTTTGTCAGGGACCTCTTTACCCTTAGATTGTATATATAAAAAAAAAATGACAACAGCCAAGACAACAGTGTATATCCAGTGTGAACGAATCAAAATTATACCTATTTTTTGGTTATAACAACACAAAATATAATTTTTGGTATGGCACAGAATTTTAGGAATTAGTTTATATGTGTCATAAGATGGAAAAGGTTGAAAATTTCTGCCTTGCATCTAATGAACTGACTTTATTCTTATGCATCTAGATAGAAAGTGCTTCCTAGGTTACCCATGAATAGAACCTCATCAACAGATGGCTCTTTAAATAAACAGCCTTTATTCGTAGCGTTTTCCAGTTTGCTCATCATGGCTCCCAATATAATGTCACTGAATATGGAGCTGGGAAGAGACAGGCAGTGGCACACTGTTAGTATCTCCACTACACAGATAGAAGAGATGAAAATAGTTTCAAAACCGGAGATAATAGCAAAATTTAGTAAAATAGTTAGGAAGTGGTAAAATTTGACTATTTGTTACCTCTGTTTTGAAATTATTTAAGTTTATGTCATTTAATTTGAAATAATGGCCAAATGATTTTGAATTGTTTGGCAAAGTTCTAAAAATCTAATAATCAGTTATCACAAGCCAGTAGCAGCAGCTCTAGCTTCGTAATATGCATGCCCCTGTCTTGAAACCTGTTGCTTCTGCACATTCTATAATTCGGCCTTGTCTGAAGTGTTTTTATATCTACCTAATGGCATCTCTTCTCTTCTCTGTGAGCTTTTCCCCTGCTCTTCTCTAAGAAAAATTAATGTTAGCAAAAGTGCTGCACTCGGTCAACTGATGTCACGTTGTACACATTCTTTAATACCACTTCTAAATACTTATTTCAATTTGGGTAATACCATCATTCCCCCAGGCAATTAAGACACACCATTGGAAATCATCCTTGAATCTTTCTAATTCTGTCATGTTCTACAATCATCTCTTACTTTACATCCAAATATATTATGTACCCTCTCTCCTTAATCCTCTGACCATTGTGTTAATATAAGTCTTATCTTACTAAATAGTTTCCAAATGGATCCTGCTCTCTGTTCTTGTCTATCTTTCTCAGCAGTTACCATAGTGACTTACTAAATTTCATATATTATTTGAAATTTCTTGATTAAATCTTTTCAATGGCTCCCCATTCCCCACTGGGTAACTATATTGCAACAAGAACCCATTCTCTATTTGGCCTCTGCCTGACCTGACCAGCTTCATTTTTTACCACTTCCTGCTTTCTTTCCTTGTTATGCTCCACCAGTATCAAACTGTTAAAAATTGCCTCCATCACCAACTCTTACACTTCTCTCTGATATAACTCATTATACCTCTTTGTTTTTATAACTTGACACTTATCAACCTTTATCTGACTATCTCTATTTTCAACTCACATCTCTTTCAGGCAGACATCCCTAATTCCCTCTAAGTATCTGGAGTGACCATGAAAATAAGCCATTCATCTCCCTGCTCTGAGGAGCTCGCTTGACTGATGGCCCCAGCATCTGCCCCTTTGGATTCACTGGTGCAATGCATTCCTGTCACGATTTGTTTGCTCACAGCCAATGCCAAAGCACATCTGGGTAAAAAGGCAGGCCCATCCTATCTCAAGTCTCTTTCATTCTGTTTCCTTCCATAGGTATAGATCCATGTTGTGATCTAAAGGCTTATCACAGTCATTTCCTGTCTCCTCCCCAGATAAACCTTGTGCGTGTCTACTATGGTCTTCATACCCTGCTTCTCTGAGGACTCTACCTAATACAGTACCCTACCCTTCTATCAATTTCTATCACTTTTCCTACAAACTATATTTTAATATTCTCTGTTTATGTGCATCCCCAGTGAGACTGCAATCTTGAATGCATAAGCTCTGGATTTACCTTTGTACCATCCTAGTTGATCAGTAAATGGGAATTAAATGAACAAATCAATCTGCAGAAAACTTCCACTTAAAAGAAAAAAAGAAAGAAAAAGGTTCTGTGTGATTCTCAGGGTAATTTACTGTGTTTGAGTTTTTCAGAGCATGAAAATATGTGATATGTCAGAAGTATGGCAGTTTCATAAAAGGTATTAAACCACTATATCACCATTTCAACTTAATTGCAGTGTATAAAATAACTTTAGCTCTGAATGTGAAAGCAGTCAATATAAAGAGTGACAAGATATTTTTCACAAGCCCATGTCTTATGGAAAGCAACTTATTTCTTCTAAAATGAATACCTGCTAGTTAGAATTATTTCAAAGAACTCTGAGGAAGAGTGAATGAAAATAGAGAAGACTCTCTCCCAGGGACCCTACAAATTCACATTAATTTAGAAAGCAGTGTATAGTCTAGGGAAACCTCCCTCCATTATTTCAAGTATACCTGTTTTATTTCACATACTACCAGACAGTATTCATTGAGTGTTTGCATTCCAGGCAGTATTTAACACATGAAGAGAGGTGACATATGTATATACAGTTTTTGAAAATTCTTAACTGCCTTTAAAATATAATGTGATAGAATGACTTGATAATATTATGTGACTTAATGTTTCCGGTTTCCCTCTATTTTTAAATACTTAAATATCTTCAAAGACATTTACTTAAAACACACACACATACAAACTGAAAACCAAGTAAGAAAACTATTATTTGCTCATGAAAAGACGGAGTTCTGGTTATAACAAAGGAGAAAAATACTTGGTATGCTTGTTATACTGAATAGATTTTGAACTTGACATTTGGCAGTATTGCTGCTACTGCTCTTCTTTTGGCTTCCTCCCCTACCCCGATTATTGAGTTGTAGGAGAAAGGAGAAAGACTCTTAGAAGTTTATATTACTGAGTGAATAAAACCAAAGAATATTAAGCCTAAAAAGAAATTCTGAGATCATACAGCCTGTGAACAAATAAAAAAGGTCCAGAAAAATTAAGTTACTTGCCCAAGAAGACTTAGACAATTCATGATAGTGCTAGGATTTTAAATCACTAGTTGATTATTTAATTCATCCATTCATTCATGTTTTCCTGCTCTCATGTAAACATCTGTGGATTATTGGGGATATCCCTGGTGTTCTGCTAATTGTGGGCACATTGAGGCTACAGAAAGTTCCAGGCTTTCAGTAGCCCATGGTCCAGTAATGGACAAAATATAGACGCATAAAGAATTTCTGCACAATGACAAAAGGGAATTAACTAGAAGCAAAAATTACATGCTTTGGGGCTACCCAAAGGGGAACAACTAGCTCTCTTAGGAGACTTTAGAAAATGTGTGTTTCTATTTACTGTTTTCTCTGACCTTTTCTCCTTTCTATTCCTAGTAAGAATCCTCCCCATAAAGCCTTCTGGCTCTTTAATTAGGCTTATTCTGCTTCAAGACCTTTGAGGAGGAGAACCTTTCTTGATTTCTTGTGGAAAATAATGAGCTTGTCCTGTTCCATCTCGGGTATAGAAGAGTATTATTAGGCCTCCCCATCAGAACAAAATGGGTGTGCTCAGACTATGCATAATTTGGAACCAGATCACTTGAATGGAAGGCAAGAAACAAGCATTCAGAATTATATACAATATCCATTCCACATCTATAAATATCTCAATTCTAATATCTTTTTAGTTTGTTTTGTTTTTTGGTCTGATATAAAAAGATACTTTTGCTTAGATCACTTGTAGATAGTGTTAAGAAAACTAGACCCAAAGGGGGCGGCAAGATGGCGATGGAGTAGGCAGATGTACCAACTTCTACCTCCCAGAACCAAAATGGATTACAACTTAATTTTAAGAACAATCATCTACAAAAATCAACTTTGGACTAAACTAAGAGGACGCTTTAATCAAGGATCATTGAAGAAGCCACACAGACTGGTAGGAAAAGCGGAAACTCAGAGAGGGCTGCCTAGCTCCCAGGAGAGAGCGGCAGCCTGGAGGGACTCGCATGGAAGGAAGTGGGTTTAGCAAAGAGGGGAGAATCCTGTGCTTCAGGAACAAAGCCCCAGCCTGCAGACCCAGAGCCTAGAAGAGGCATATGAACAGTATTCAGTTGTAAAACAAGCAAGGATACTGTTTGTGAGAAAGGGACAGACTTCTCAGACCCAGAATTCGTCTTAAAGGGTCTGCACAGAAAACCTCTTTCACAACCATTCACCTGGGACTCTGGGGGGTGGGGAGAGCTGAGAGGAACAGAGTAGCAGGAAGAGAGTGTAATCTAGCAAGCCCAAGGAAGAACACTTTGAGGGACAGCCACCCTATCCCCTGGGCTGAGACACTCCCCAAATCTAAAGTGAATATTTTCCCTGGAACCAACAATACCAGCAAAAGGAAGCAGGACACAAGCCAAACAGAAGCTTTTCTGCTGCAGTCAGAACAAAGAATTGCTTAGAAGCAGAGAGTCATCGGGGATACAGTAGTGAGTACTAAGGTCGAGCTGCATTGCCACCCCCATACTGCTGAGTGCTCATGGGAGGGCAGGCAGCAATGGAACATAGTAGCACAGTCCTGCCCGCAGGGGCAAAAGTTGGGGCCAGCCGCAACTGAGGCCCGGTGCAAGCACAGTCTTGCCAGACAGAAATGGAGGCTGAGGGTGGCAGTGGCGGTGGAAGGGGCGGACAAAAGCAGTCCAACCTGCAGCTGCATTCCAGGTGAGTGAGAATGGTCCTGCCTCTAGTCATGCCCAAAGGGGCAAAGTGAAAGCTGGGGAACTGGCTGAAGCCTGCAGTTGAGCACAGGAGTGCAACCCCACCTGTGGGGCTGAGGTTTGTGGCCCCAGAGCGAGAGCACACTCCACCTACAGTGGTGAATCGAAGGCCAGGGACAGGGCAAAGCTTGTAGCCTGAACACAGGAGCACAGTCCAGTTCACAGGGGCAGGGAGGAGGCAGGGGGCTGGCCACGGCTTGTAGCCCAGGCATGTGAACACAGTCCTGCCCACAGAGGAGAGGTGGAAACCGCAGCAACGGCCAAAGCAAGCTGGCACCAGCAATGCCCATGCTCAAACGCCTAAGGAGGTGGCAGATAGGGTGGTTGGCCTGCAGACAGATCACACCTTAGGAACACAGAGGCCACACTCTTCAAAATCCTTTGGCCACACCCTTCTTATACACAGACAAAATGGGAAGGCAGAGAAATGCAACACAAATAAATCAAGAGAAATTCCCAGAAAAAGACTTGAATGAGTTGGAAATAACCAAATTACCAGATGTAGAGTTTAAAATAATGATTGTTAGAATGCTCAAAGATCTTAGAGCAAGAATGGATGGACATAACGAGCACCTAAATAAAGAGATAGCAAGTATAAAAAGGACATTGAAATAATAAAAAAGAATCCATCAGAAATGAGAAATACAATACCAGAAATGAAGACCATAATGGAAGGAATTAAAAGCAGGATGGATGAAGCTGAGGATCAAATCAGTGAGTTAGAGGACAAGATAAACGAAGGCATGTAAGCAAAGCAACAACAAAAAAAGAGGCTCTAAAGGTCTCAGAAAATTCTAAGAGAGCTCTGTGACAACATGAAGAGAAATAACATCCACATCATAGGGGTTCTGAAGGAGAAGAGGAAGATCAAGAAATAGAGAATCTAATTGAAGAAATCATAGCTGAAAACTTACCTAAATTGATGAAGGAAAAAGTCACACAAGTTCAAGAGCACAGAGAGTTTCATTAAGGATGAACCCAAAAAGGCAAACACCAAGACACATCATAATTAAAATACAAAAATTAAAAGATAAAGAAAGAATACTAAAAGGTATAAGAGAAAAGCAGTCTATTACTTACAGAGGAGCCCCCATAAGGATGACATCTGACTTCTCAACAGAAACATTAGAGGCCAGAAGGAAATGGCAAGAAATATTCAAAGTAATGCAAAACAAGAGCCTACAACCAAGACTTCTCTACTCAACAAGGCTATTATTTAAAATTGAAGGAGAAATAAAAAGCTTCCCAGACAAAAACAAAAACAAACAAACAAAAAAAACTCAAGGAATTCATTACAACCAAACCAATGATACAAGAAATGTTAAGGGGCATGGTGTAAACAGATCAAAGTGGGAAAAATCTATTAAAAGAGGAAGGTAGATTTAAAGAATAAAATGGCAATAAACAACTACATATCAATGATAACCATAAATGTAAATGGACTGAATGCTCCAATCAAAAGACATAGGGTAGCTGTATGGATAAGAAAACAGGACCTGTACTTATGCTGTCTACAAGAGACACACCTCAAAACAAAAGATACACATAGACTGAAAGTAAAGGGATGGAATAAAATGTTTCATGCATATGGAAATGAAAAAAAAAAAGCTGGGGTAGAAATACTTATATCAGACAAAATAGACTTTAAAACAAAGATTATAGTAAAGGATAAAGAAGGTCACTACATAATGATAAAGGAAGCAATCCAACAAGAAGATATAACCATTATAAATATCTATACACCTAATATAGGAGCACTTAAATATATAAAGCAGATTTTGATGGGCATAAAGGGCAAGATCAACAGCAATACTATAACAGTAGAAAACTTTAATACCCACTAACATCACTGGACAGATTCTCAAGAATAAAATTAACAAAGAAACAGCAGACTTAAAGGACACACTAGATCAACTAGATTTAATAGATATCTTCAGAACCTTTCACCCTAAATCAGCAGAATATACATTCTTTTCAAGTGCTCATAGTACATTCTCTAGAATAGACCACATGCTAGGACAAAAAAATGAGTCTCTACACATTTAAGAAGATTGAAATTACATCAAGCATTTTCTCGGATCACAACAGCATGAAACTAGAAATCAATTACAATGGAAAAACTGAAAAACACTCAAACACTTGGAAACTGAATAGAATGTTATTAAATAATGAATGGGTTGACAATGAGAACAAGGAAAAAATCAAAAATTTTCTTAAAACCAATAAAAACAAACATACAACTCAAACTTTATGGAACACAGAAAAGCAGTCCTTAGAGGTAAGTTCATAGCACTATAGGCATACCTTAAGAAGCTAGAAAAAGCTCAAATAAACAATTTAAACCTGCATCTAAAAGAACTAGAAAAAGAACAGCAAGTAAAGCCCAGCGTTAGTAGAAGGAAGGAAATAATAAAGATCAGAGCAGAAATAAATGACATAGAGACTAAAGAAACAATACAGAGGATCAATGAAACCAAGAGCTGGTTTTTTGAAAAGGTAAACAAGATCAATGAACTTTTAACCAGACTCACCAAGAAAAAATGAGAGAGGACTCAAATAAATAAAATTACAAATGAGAGAGGAGAAGTAACAACTGACATAGCAGAAATACAAAGGAATGTAAGAAAATAATATGAAGAACTGTATGCCATAAAGTTAGACAACCTAGACGAAAAGGCCAAATTCCTTGAAACATACAATCTTTCAAAAATCAATATAGAAGAAACAGAAAACCTAAACAGACCGATTTCATCAAAATAGATTAAAACTAGGCCCTGGCCGGTTGGCTCAGTGGTAGAGCATTGGCCTGGCGTGTAGGAGTCCCAGGTTCGATTCCTGGCCAGGGCACACAGGAGAAGCACCCATCTGCTTCTGCACCCCTCCCCCTCTCCTTCCTCTGTCTCTCTCTTCCCCTCCTGTAACCAGGGCTCCATTGGAGCAAAGTTGGCCCAGGTGCTGGGGATGGCTCTGTGGCCCCTGCCTCAGGTGCTAGAATGTCTCTGGTTGCAACAGAGCAATGCCCCAGATGGACAGAGCATCTCCTCCTGGTGGGCATGCTGGGTGCATCCCGGTCGGGTGCATGCAGGAGTCTGTCTGACTGCCTCCCCGTTTCCAACTTCAGAAAAAAAAAATTAAAACCATTATCAAAAAACACCCAGCAAACAAAAGTATTGGACCAGATGGTTTCACAGGCAAATTTTCCCAAATATTCAAAGAAAAACTAACTCCTATCCTTCTCAAGCTATTTCAAAAAGCTCAAGAGGAGAGAAGACTTCCAAACTCCTTTTATGAGGCAAGCATAATACTGATTCTAAAACCAGGCAAAGACACTACTAAGAAAAAAAACTATAGACCAGTGGTAATCAACCTGGTCCCTACCACCCACTAGTTGGTGTTCCAGCTTTCATGGTGGGTGGTAGCGGAGCAACCAAAGTATAAATAAAAAGAATGATTTAACTATAGTAAGTTGTTTTATAAAGATTTATTCTGCCAAACAGCGAAAATTTGACATAAGGTACTTGGTAAGTAATTATTATTATATACTTTAACATGCTGTAACTCTGCTTTATAAATTTTATAAAGTAAAGTTACTTTCCTACTTTATAAATCACCATTACTGTGGAACCAGTGGGCAGTTAGAAAATTTTACTTAACAGAGATACAAAAGTGGGCAGTAGGTATAAAAAGGTTGACTACCCCTGCTATATAGACCAATATCCCTGATAAAGTTAGATGCTAAAATTCTCAACAAAATATTAATAAACCAGAACCAGCAATATATGAAAAAAAATCACACATCATGATCAGGTGGGATTTATTCTAGGGAGACAAGGCTGGTACAATATCTGCAAATCAATCAATATGATTCATCACATAAACAAAAGGAAGAATAAAAATCACATACTATCAATAGATGCAGAAAAAGCATTTGATAAAATCCAACACCCATTTATAATCAAAGCTCTCAACAAAGTGGTGATACAGGGATCATACCTCAACATGATAAAGGCCATCCATAACAATCCCACAGCCAACATCATAATCAATGGGCAGAAATTAAAAGCAATCCCCTTAAGATCAGGAACAATACAGTGGTGCCCCCTTTCACCACTCTTATTCAACATAGTTTTGGAAGTCCTAGTATCAGCAATCAGAAAAGAAGAAGGAATAAAAGGCATCCAAATTGGAAAATAAGAAGTAAAACTATCATTTGCTGATGTTATGATACTGTACATAGTCAAAAAAACTACTGGACCTGATCAATGCATTCAGCAAGGTGGCAGGATATAAAATCAATATTCAGAAATCAGTGGCATTTTTATACATCAACAATGAACTGTCTGAAAGAAAAATTAAGAAAACAATTTCCTTCACTATTGGAACAAAAAAAATAAAGTATCTAGGAGTAAATTTAACCAAAGAGGTTAAAGACTTGTACTTGGAAAATTATAAAACATTGTTAAAGGAAATCAAGGAAAATACAAACAAGTGGAAGCATATACCGTGTTCATGGATAGGAAGAATAAACATCATTAAAATGTCTATATTACCCAAAACAATCTATAAATTCAATGCAGTTTCTATTAAAATACCAATGACATACTTCAAAGATGTAGAATAAATATTCTAAAAATTTATATGGAACCCCCCAAAAAAACACAAATAGCCTCAGCAATCCTGATAAAGAAGAATAAATTTGAAGGTATCACACTTCCTGATATCACATTATACTACAAGGCCATTGTACTCAAAACAGCTTGGTACTGGCATAAGAACAGGCATACAGATCAATGGAACAGAACAGAGAACCCAGAAATAAACCCACATCTATAGGGACAATTGATATTTGACAAAAGAGGTTAAGAGCATACAATGGAGTAAAGACAATCTCTTTAACAAATAGTGTGGGAAAATTGGACAGGTACTCGCAAAAAAATGAAACTGGACCACCAATTTACACCATTCAGAAAAGTAAACTGAAAATGAATAAAAGACTTAAATGTAAGTCATGAAACCATAAACATCTTAGAAGAAAACATAGGCAGTAAACTTTCCGATATCTCTCACAGCAATATTTTTGCTGATTTATCTCCACAGACAAGTAAAATAAAGGACAGGATGAACAAATGAAACTATATGAATCTAAAAAGATTTTGTACATCAAAAGACACCATTAACAAAATAAAAAGACAACCCACAAAATGGGAGAATATATTCATTAATATGTCTGATAAGGGGTTAATAACCAAAATTTATAAAGAACTTGTAAAACTCAACACCAGGAAGATAAACAATCCAATCACAAAATGGGCAAAAGAAATGTATTAATAGACACTTCTCCAAAGAGGACATACAGATGGCCAATAGGCATATGAAAAAATGTTCAAGATTACTAATCATTAGAGAAATGCAAATTAAAACCACAATGAGATACCACCTCATGCCAGTCAGAATGGCATTTATTAACAAAACAACACAGAATAAATGCTAGAGAGGTTGTGGAGAAAAGGGAAGCCTCCTGCACTGCTGGTGGGAATGCAGACTGGTGCAGCCTATGTGAAAAACAGTATGGAGATTCCTCAAAAAATTAAAAATGGAACTGCCCTTTGACCCAGCTATCTCACTTTTAGGAATATATCCTATGAATACCAAATCACTGATTCAAAAGAAGAAATGCACCCCCATGTTTGTTGCAGCATTGTTTGCAATAGCCAAGTTCTAGGAACAGCTCAAGTGTCCATCAGTGGATGAGTGGATTAAAAAGCAGTGGTACATATACACAATGGAATACTACACGGCCGTGAGGTAGAAGGAAATCTTACTTTTTGCATAAACATAGATGGACCTGGAAACTATCATGCTAAGTGAAATAAGCCAGGCAGAGAAAGAAAAATATCATATGACCTCACTCATTTGAGGAATCCAATGAACAATGTGAACTGAGAAATGGAACAGAGGCAGAAGCGGAATCAAAAGAATCCCAGAGGGAAAGTGGTCAGAGAGAAAGTAGAAGTGAAGATGGGATCAGAGAAGGGAAAGAGATTAATGAAATTATATATATATATATATAAAACAGAATTATAGAGAACAGAACAGTAAATCCTAGAGGGAAGGGGGGAAGGCATTGGGGGGAAGGGGCATAGGGGAAGGCTGAGGGGGAATAGGTGAGTGGGGGAAATATGTTCAGTGGGACACTTGAATCTATGTAAAAACAAATTAAAATTATATATTTAAAAAAGGAAAAGAAAACTAGACCCAAGAAATATCTTTGATAAAAAGCAGAGGATACAATTTATACAAGTCAAAAATTCTAATCAACAACAATACTAGCAGGTTTGCTTAATGTACCTTACCAAGTCAGGTTGGGCTGTGACCAAAGATCCAGTATTTGCTTGATGGATCAAGTTCCTTTATGCAGATGCACGTGGAATTATTTCTTACTGTCAAGATCCCCAGTACTGTGAAGCTCCAAGTTTTCATAATCCTAGAGGGATCTGCCACTTCTCCCTTCCTACTCTGTGCACTTTACTAAATGTCCTCATGCTCCTTAAATGTGCTCAGCTATTTTGGAATGAAACATTTTATTTTCTCTTCCTGAAATCCCTTTTGCTTCTTTTGATCTCTGTAATAACCACTCATTTGTAGCCCACACCTCTCTTAGGTTTCTTTCACTATTCTTCAGGCCTTTCCCACCTGCTCATATCTTTTGAAATTCTAAGCAAACCGCATTAAATTGCCTATTTACTTTGATTCCTTGGCCAGCCATGTCAAATACAAAGGTAATGTAAGGTACACATGAGATTTAAGAGTTTTTTTCCAACAGCCACTTAAAAAAGAAATAGATGGGATTAATTTTAGTAATATATTAAATATTTTATTTAATCAGAATTATTTCAATATATAATCAATATAACATGATTAAATAAGGTATGTTACATTTTTAATACAAAGTCTTTGAAATCCAATGTGTATTTTACACATAAATCATATCTCATTTTTACTAGCAAACTTTTAATTTCTCAATATGCCACTATATTGAACAATGCACTTCTAGATCCTGAGCTCCTTGAGGATGAGAATTCTGTTTTGTTGGTATTTGCTCATTTTAGGTGTTATAGCCTCAGGACCTAATACAATTTATCACAGGATTATTGTACTAGAAGGAGACACTGTAACATGGTAGTTAAGAATTCTGGATCCAAACAGACCAGAGAAAATGCCAACTATTTTTCTAAGTGTAGGCAAGTTTCTTAGTCTTTTAAAACATTCTAAATTTAACTTTTCTAACTTTATTTATTTAATTTTTAACGAGAGAGAGAGAGAGAGAGAGAGAGAGAGAGAGAGAGAGAGAGAGAGGCAGAGAGAGACAGACAGGAAGGGAGAGGAATGAGAAGCATCAGATCAATTCTACATTGTGTCACTTTAGTTGTTCATTGATTTTAACTTTATTTCTAAATCAGCAGAACCATCACCTATAACATAAATCCTATTGCAGCTTGAAGGCAAAATATATATATAGTATCATGGAAGACCCCATGTAACATGATATAATTGTTAATTGCTTAATGAGTATCATTCAATTGAATAATTTGAAATATATCATTACCCCAATTTTTATTTCAGTACTTGAAAATTAAATTATTAAATTAGTCAATATTAACTGAGTTAATGAATATGTATCAATTAAGAACAATAACCCTCTGTCATTGCATCAGGAGAATATGCCTGAATAAGTTTTCACCAAATTTAGAGAAACTTTTGGCTTGTTATGTTTTATAGGACAGCTGTAAAATAAACCCAAAGCTCAGTTTTGGTTCTTCAAAAATGAGGAATCCCTATAAAAGGCAGTCCCCATAAAAGGATATATAAAGAATGCCATAAATGGCATTCAAATGCCACAACTGTAACTGACAGACTGTGTTACTGCTGATCTGGACAGATACACCATGCATACGCATTTATAGATAGAGAAAAATAATAGTCATTTCAAATACTGAGCTGCATAGGAGGAGTTAAAAGTCAAAAGTTATTTATGAATTATCTGTTGGTTTTACAGTTGAAACCTTATTACTTAGGCAACTCTACTGTGCTGTTCCAGGTTCAACAGAAGCCAGTTTTCATACCTTAGTAACTGCTAGTCTTGTGAATGAGTGAATTAGCGCACACAAACACCTATATCCACACGCCTATTTTTGTTAAGTATCCACTATCTGACAGACACAGCATCAGGTACTTAACATGCTATTGTTTAATTTCAAAAGCCTTGGAAAGAAGATATGCTTAGATTCCTTTTACAGAAAATAAATTGAAATCAGAGAGATAAAGTAATTGTTCCAGTTTACACTAATAAACTGATAAGAAGCAGAGCTGGAATTTAAATCCAGACCTTCTGATTGAAGCCTAGAACGCTTTTCACCCTGTAGCTGGTGATTTCAGTCATTTTGATAACACGTAGTATATGTTTTGAAGGATTAGGATGAGGAGAGTAGTTCATACGCCTGGCAAACATGTTAAGTCTGTGTCTACTCCTTCTTGCCTTTCATTCTCAAGATGGGAGAACCAGTCACATCGTGGTTACTTCACTTGTGCAGAGCCACACAGCTATTTGTGGCCTGTGTCTTCTGACTCTTGCCATGACCTCACCAAGTGTGAGAGTGATGGAATACAACTTCCAAGACAAATTAGATGATTTGTAACTAGGCAGGTAGGCATCTGGGCCTGAGCAAGTCTGAGCTGTGCCAGACTTTGAGCAAAAGATGCTCTCTAGTGATGACATTTGAGGAGAAGACAGGACAATTCAGGCAGAAGGACCAATGTCAGTATCATTTTTAAAAAGCCAGTGTGGAATTTCACTACTGTAAAGCCAGTAGCCACAGCCACCATCACAGCCACCTGGCCCATGCAGGTTCAGGTTTGATTCGGACAGATGGTAATGAAACAACAGAGCCAAGAACTGATGGGCCACTAGCTTTAATCCTAGCTTGCACGCGGTGCGTAAGTGTTGGGCAGATAAAATGTATTATGCTCACTTTGTTAAAGAGGCCGTTGCCCAGGTGATATTAATGTGTGTTGAGAATTGTTGTAGCCTGAGGCTTGGTTTTGGGATTAAGCCTGTCCCACCCTTTTTGGTGTGAGGTGGTACAATCCTATCATGCCTCATAGAAGTGATTTTGTATTAGAGACTTCCCCATTATGTATATTGGATTAAGGGTTTGGATTTCTACACTATAAAATGGGAACGGAGCGGGAGTTTGCGCTCTTGTTTCCTGAGGTTAGCATGAGAGAGCAGAGAGAATAGAGCCAGCAGCGGGAGGAGGCCACTTGGAGAAGGCCAGGAAAAGCAGCCAAGATGGCGGAGTACTGAGTGAGATGCCAGTTTGTACAGAGTTTGTATCTGGGATAAGGAAGGAAATGGGGAACTGAGGAGAATAAGGCTGTTGAGCTAGAAACCTTTGATTCTAGGAAACTCGGATAAATCAGTAGCTTTGTGAGCACTGAATGTGACTGGGTTTTGGAGCCCAGTGTGTATTTTTACTTGCCCGCCGGGTGCAAGCTAGATTAAAGACTATGGCCCACTAGTTTTTGGCTCCATGGTTTCTTTACCGACTGTCCGAATCCAATGCGAACCTGCATGGGCTGGGCTCCTCTGATAGTGGCCCTGGCCCTGCCTCCTGGCTTTACAGTAAGAAATACACACAGTGGGAAAGCACTTCCCTTTCCATTCAGGGCTCCCAAAGCCACTGACTTATCTGAGTTTCCTAAAATCAAAGGTTTCTGCTTCACCAGCCTTATTCACCTCTGTTCCCCATCTCCTTCTCTCTGCACAAACTCGCTTCTCCTTCAGCACTCTGCCATCTTGACTGCCTCTCCTTTCCTCCACATGGCTTTTCTCTGCTCTCCTTTATAGTGTAGAAATCAAAACCTTTAATCCAATATACAAACAAGGAAGTCTCTGATACAAAGTCACTTATCTGAGGCATAATGGGATTCCTCAGGAGAGTGCACCACCCCATATAGTACAACAGTCAAGGGTGGGAAAGGCTTAGTCTTAAAACTAAGCCTTAGGCTATAACGACCCTGTCTGCTTACAGCCTGTCCCCCACACCCAATGCAAACTATAAGCGAGCAAACATATATATCATATTTACAAACTTATTTGACCAACAACTACACAATAACTTCATCTGTAGAATGATTATAGTGCAGGTAGTATTTATGCTTGGAAAATATCGGTATCTAAATAGAAATAGATTTTAAGGGGCTCATCACATTGAAGAGGGATTAGACTTATATGGTGCGGAACAATTGGGAAAAAAAACCCCAAAGATTAATGGAAAGAGAACATTTTTAAAGGTAGGTGTCCTGAATGCAATATAAAATCTTTTATAGCCATTTGGTTAGTGTCTCTGCAGTATGATGATTCATAAGAAATTTGTTTTTTATCTACAGTTCCTAGCTCAAAGCTCCTCAGACCAGGGCAATTTTCTAAGTACAGAGAGTTACAAAGGTTTCTTTTGTTATGTTAATGAAGACGACTTTTGAGCCCCACCCAAGGTTGAGAGCTGGAGGCCAGAGGAACCAACTATATAATTATAACCAACCTTATAATATATAAGGTCTCTCTCTGACCTTCAGGGAGAGAAGAGGGGCTGGGGAATAAATTTAATTGTCAATGGTCATGATTTAGTCAATCATGACTAAGTAATGAAGACCCCAGAACAACCAGGACAGCTTTTGGATCCTGTTTTTTGTTTTTTTGTTGTTGTTTTTTTTTCTGAGAGCTCCTACATGGGGGGTCCAGAACACTGCTATGTGCTACTGTTGGGCAGATAAAATGTATTATGCTCACTTTGTTAAAGATGACGCTGCCCATGTGGAGGCCGTTGCCCAGGTGATATTAATGTGTGTTGGGGGCTGGCTGTGGGCAGGCAGGATCCTTGTAGCCCGGGGCTTGGTTTTGGGATTAAGCCTTTCGCATCCTTTTTGATGTGGGGTGGTACAATCCCATCATGCCCCAGATAAGTGACTGTATTAGAGACTTCCCTATTTTGTATATTGGATTAAAAGTTTGGATTTCTACACTATAAAATAGGGGCAGAACAGGAGCTTGCGCTCTTGGTTCCTGAGATTAGTATTAGAGAGCAGAGAGCAGAGAAAGGCCACGTGGAGGAGGCCTGGAGAAGCAGATAAGATGGCGGAGTGTTGAGTGAGAAGCCAATTAGTGCAGAGTTTGTGCAGGGAGAAGGAAAAAGATGGGGAACAAGGGTGAATAAATCTGGTGAGCTAGAAACCTTTGATTCTAGGTGTTGGGCAGATAAAATACATTATGCTCACTTTGTTAAAGATGACGTTGCCCACGTGAGGCCGTCACCCAGGTGATATTAATGTGTGTTGGGGATTGTTGTAGCCTGGGGCTTGGTTTTGGGATTAAGCCTTTCCCACCCTTTCTGATGTGGGGTGGTATAATCCAATCATGCCTCAGAGAAGTGACTCTACTAGAGACATTCCTATTTTGTATATTGGATTAGAGGTTGTGAAGCTACAATATAAAATGGGGGCAGAACAGAGTTTGTGCTCTTGGTTCCTGAGATTATCATTAGAAGAGAGAGCAGAAAGCAGAGAAAGGCCTCATGGAAGAGGCCAGGAGAAGCAGCCAAGATGGCGGAGTGCTGAATGAGATGCCAGTTTGTGTAGAGTTTGTATCTGGGATAAGGAAGGAGATGGGGAACTGAGGAGAATAAGGATGGTGAGCTAGAAACCTTTGATTCTAGGAAACTCGGCTAAGTCAGTGGCTTTGTGAGCACTGAATGTGAGTGGGTTTTGGAGTCCATTGTATGTTTTTACTTGCCCCCCGGGTGCAAGCTAGAATTAAAGACTATGGCCCATCAGTTCTTGGCTCCGCTGTTTCTTTACCGACTGTCCGAATCCAATGCGAATGTGCATGGGCCAGCCTGCTGTGATAGTGGCCCTGGCCCTGCCTGCTGGCTTTACACTAGGAAACTCGGATAAGTCAGTAGCTTTGTGAGCACTGAATGTGAGTGGGTTTTGGAGCCCAGTGTGTGTTTTTTGCTTGCCCGCCAGGTGCAAGCTATGATTAAAGACTATGGCCCACCAGTTTTTGGCTCCGTTGTTTCTTTACCGACGGTTCGAATCCAATGGAAACCTGCATGGGCCAGGCTGCTGTGATGGTGGCCCACCCTGCTGGCTTTACAGCTACCATGCTGAGCCCCAGGTTCCATAAGGACAAAGTACTTTTGTTTAGGACCTCATCCTAGGTATCTCTTTATCTGGCTGTTGATTTGTATTCTTTAGTGTTGGTCAAATAAGTTTGTAAATATGATGTATATGTTTGCTCGCTTATAGTTTGTATTGGGTCTGGGGGACAGGCTGTAAGCAGGCTGGGTCGTGGTAGGTTAAGGCTTAGTTTTAAGACTAAGCTTTTCCCCACACCCTTGACTGTTGCATGATATGGGGAGGTACACTCTCATGAGGAATCAATGTAAAGCCAGTATCCACAGCCACCATCACAGCTGCCTGGCCCATGCAGGTTCGCATTGGATTCGGGCAATCAATAAAGAAACAACAAAGCCAAAAACTGGTGAGCCATCATCTTTAATCCTAGCTTGCACCTGGCGGGCAAGCAAAAAACACACACTGGGCTCCAAAACCCACTCATTCAGTGCTCACAAAGCTACTGACTTATCCGAGTTTCCTAGAATCAAAGGTTTCTAGCTCACCAGACTTATTCACCTCTGTTCCCTATCTCCTTCCTTCTTCCTGCACAAATTCTGCACAAACTGGCCTCTCTTTCAGCACTCCGCCATCTTGGCTGCCTTTCCTCTCCTCCATGTGGCCTTACTGTGTTCTCCAACCTGCTCTCTAATGCTAATCTCAGGAACCAAGAGAGCAAGCTCCCAGTCTGCCCCCATTTTATAGTGCAGAAATCAAAACCTTTAATTCAATATACAAAATAGGGAAGTCTCTAATACTTAATCCACGTGGGCAGCGCCATCTTTAACAAAGTGAGCATAATATATTTTATCTGCCCAACAAATCCCATTACGCTTCAGATAAGTGACTTTGTATCAGAGACTTCCTTGTTTGTATATTGGATTAAAGCAGCAGTTCTCAACCTGTGGGTCGCGACCCCGGCAGGGTTGCCTAAAGCCATCGGAAAATACATAATGCATATCAGGTATTTACATTCCGAATCATAACTGTAGCAAAATTATAGTTATGAAGTAGCCACCAAAATTATTTTTTGGTTTGGGGTCACCGCAACATGAGAAACTGTATTGCGGGGTCATGGCATTAGAAAGGTTGAGAACCACTGGATTAAAGGTTTTGATTTCTACACTATAAGGAGAGCAGATAAAGGCCATGTGGAGGAAAGGAGAAGCAGCCAAGATGGCAGAGTGCTGAAGGAGAAGCCAGTTTATGCAGAGTTTGTGTAAAGAGGAGATGGGGAACAGAGGTGAATAAGGCTAGTGAGGCAGAAACCTTTGATTCTAGGAAACTCAGATGAGTCAGTGGCTTTGGGAGCCCTGAATGGAATGGGAAGTGTTTTCCCACTGTGCGTATTTCTTGCCCACCGGGTGCAAGCTAGGATTAAAGCTAATGACCCACTAGTTCTTGGCTCCCTTTTTCATTACTGTCTGTCCAAATTAAGTGTGAACCTGTATGGGCCAGGCAGCTCTGATGGTGACCGCGGCTACTGGCTTTACATGTCAGAATTGAGTTAATTCTTAGATACTCTGCTGGTGTCTGAAAATGGTTTGTTGGTGTGGGGCATACCTTCCCTACACACACACACACACACACACACTGAAATTGAGTCCAAGAACCCTCTTCAGTCCCTCAAATAGCTTTTTTTTTTTTTTGCCTATCACCTTACTTTGGAAAACTGTCCTCCACCCCCACTCCCTACATAATGGGATGACATAAACGTGGAGCAGCCATTATTTAATGCAGTGGCTGGTTGGGTGGTTGGGTACCTGATGCTCTTTGGGACTAGTGCCTTTAACTGAGATTCTAACTGGAGGCAGAATATTCTTGGTAAATAAGTCCAAAAGGTACAAAACTTGGAAATACTCATTTTCTAATATGCAAATAATGTAAATCTGCAGTATAAATAAATGCTTGACCAAATTACCACAAGGGAAATTAAAATTATGAAATAATAAATGGTCGTGCTGATTGAGTCTCTGTTCCAGTTCCCGCAGTGAGGCTCTGTTAGTGTCTGCATTGTTCTGCTGACTCCCTCCTTTGTTCATGCTGGGTTGAGTTAAGTTTATTCCACACTCAAAGAGTTCTAGTTACCATAAGTGAATACTTCTATATAATTAAAGAAAAAAAATAAGAGAAAGAAGAAAGAATGGGGGAGAAGAGGTGGTAAGGAGGGGAAGGGGCCATAGTTTCTATATATGGTCCCTTGTTCTAAGCCAGGCATAGCTCAAAGGCCTGATGGCTTGAAGATATTATAGGTACAAGGGTCCTGTGCCTCATGCTTCAAAGGAGAGGTCATTATTCAATAGATCAGAGTTTGGAGCAAGGAAAAGCCTAATATGAGAAGAGGAGAAAACTAATTCTCAAATCGATTGTTAGGGAGCTTAAGCTCAGGAGTGTTATAAATCAAAGGAAGAGAGTATGGGTATGGGTAAGGTACAGAGGTGGGTGGGGACTGTAGTCAGCCAGCACCTAAAAGAGGTCCCAGGAAAGCCTCAAGATTTCTAAATCTCTTTGTTCCTGGTTGTCCCTCCACCCCCAGATCTGAGTCTGGTTCTGAAGATTCCTATACTTCATGCATATTTACCCACCTCTTCCTGAGAAAGGGAGCTGCCTAAGCCTCAAGCAGAATTCCACTAGTTAACTAGCACATCTATAGCAGGAGCAATTAGCCTGAAGGCCATCAGAAAGAGGGAGCCTTTCACTTTTAGAAAGATCAGAGATACATGACTTATTAGAGGTCCTGAGGCAAATATTCTATACAGCTCAAGTGTAACATTAGAGTTCTTGAGATGAGCCTCCATATACCATGCAAGCAAACACAAGCACACAATCATCTATATAGCTGTAAATTAGGCATTAATCTTGACCATTTTTAAGCATTGGTTCTTATTTGAGATAAATACCACCTTTCCTGAGATGGAGTCAGATATCCTGATTTTACAGGATATTATGGACTTTACAGACCAGACATTATATTTCAAAAGCAACAAGATTAGTTGGTGGTGAACAAGGTCCTTTGAGCCATCAGCCCCTGTTTTCTCCTGCTCCTCTTTGAGTCAACAGCTCCCAGACATCATCAAGCAGAGACCTAATGGCTCTCTAACACAACAAGGGATTTCTTCTGGAGCAGACTTACAGGTGGATCCTCTCCCTAACTTGTGTCTCTCGGAGACACTGAGCCTTTGACTCTGTACTAAAATCTACAGTGGAATTCAGTTCCCCACTGCCAACTTTGAACAGTAATTGGTATTATAGGCAGGAAGAATAACAATGAAAGGCATTTAAACCTCCTGTTGTTAAGAATCTTTAGGTCAATAGCAGCATTTTAAAATCAATTTGAGAGTTTGCTGGAAGATACAGAAGAGAAAAAAACTACAATCAATGTAATAAGGTTAGATAACCCTCGTCATGTTAATAGCTACCTAAAGCTTGACATCAATCCTTTACATTGATTCTCACTTACAGTTTAAAAAAAAAGAAAAAATTAGGAAGGACAAGCATAATACATACTCCCATTGAAGCATCAAATTAGTATAAATAATGATTAAGAATAATTGCTGCTGTTATTGGAGAACATGTTGAAAATGAGGTTTCCAAGATATCTGCTGACAATGAGGAGAGGCGGTGGCGGTTTCGAAAGTCAGAGAAGAAAAAGATTAATTGGTGTTGCAGAAGTACACCTGTGTTAGGGAAACTGGCATGCACAGAGCTAGCGAGATAGAGGGTCAGATTTGTCCTTATTGGGAGAAGCTGCTTCCTCATCTGTGTTGGGAGAACTAGCACCACCTAGTGTTTACACTGTGCATAGCATGGCAGGGGATACAAAGGAGATGAGATTTCAAAAAGACAAAGCTGGTGTGATGGTAGGCAGAAAGCTGAACTTGATTTCAAAAGCCTGTCTTTGTATCCAACCAGTTATCTAACTCCACCAGTTGTATGCTGAGTCTTTTGTATTTATCTCTCTGAATCTAAATTTCCTTACCTGTCCAAAAGAATTATAAGGAATAATAATGACTATTCCCAGAATTGTTGGAGAACCAAGTAAAAAAAGCATTGTGTATGAGGTTCCCACCAAATGGCACATATAACTTAGTTTATTTGCTAAGGATAAGTGAGTTGGTCAGAGCCAGTAACCATTAAGTAGAGGAACCAGGTTTCAAACCCATGTTATGCTGACACTGGAGCCCAAATCTCTAAACTTGCCATAATCACAGGTTTAGCAATTACGTATATAATCCAGGGCCTCCAAATACAGTGCACATCATGGAGACTTTTGCTACCTCCTCAGCCTCACACATGCACACGTGCAGGCAACCAAGTTTTTAAACTACAGATACCACGAGATTAACTGAGTAAATAAAATTTTGGCTCAAAAGAAATAAAGCAAAGGACATGTCAAAAGGAACATCAAAACAAATGTATGGCCACTCATGTAGTTATTTTCAATAGTACCAAACAGCTTGGACCCATCATGAAACTATGTCACGTAAGGACAGAAACCATGCTTGAATTTTCATACCTTTGTGTTCCCCAGCATTGGTAGTCCTCAATAAATATTCACTGAATGAATGGATAAATAAATGAACAAATAAATATTCTTTTAAAATTTTGCAGCACCCTGGGTTAATTAGAACACAGCCACTTAACCTGCCTTTCCTTCAAAGATGAGAACTCTGAGGTTATTTAGTTTGCTCATGAAAATTTCAGAGCTTGGCAGAAAACTGCAGTCTTCTGATCACTAGTTGGTGCTGTTTAGGTCCATGCACACATTTATTGGCTCTCAGAAGGGGAAGATAGTGGGAAAGGAAGCTTTATAAAATAAGCTATCAGAAAGCTGCAGACGCTAGCCTTAAATGTACGGGTTCATTTTTTTATATTTTCCTAGCTAAATTTTTGTTGGTGGAAGTAAAACTTTTCTGGAACTTCTGTTCAAGTCTATTCTGACTAACATGCTATAGAATTGCCACTCTTTAAACATGCCATGTAGCTGTAAGTTTTTATGGCTTTATTTATGTAGTTAGTCTTTAATATCCATTCTCAGTCTTTAGGTTCCCCTGAATGAATACTTTGAGTTCCGTAAAAGGTACCAATTTTGTAGGGATTTACCAGATTCCCTCCGAGTCTATTTAATCTCTTCCTCCTCTCCTCACTGCTTCATGATCATGCCTTTGTTGGAGATTTTAACTTATGGTAATAAAAAGTGACCTCTCACAAAAACTCTGATGGTGAATAAACCACAGGTGAAATCACCTGGTCATTGTCACATTGCCATCCACGAAGTAGAAGCTCTAGTTCCTTGTAGAGCACCCAGCAAACAGAAGATGCTCTGTATAGTTTTCTGAAATAAATGGCTAACTTTGTAGTGTCTTGGATTTAGAAGACAACTCTACTATAAATGCTAAATAATAGCTAATTAGAATTGAGGCTTGCTTTGTACTGGGCATTTTGCATGTTTCTACTAATTTAGTCTTCTCATTAGGCTGTGAAATATTTCATCTCTTTTTACAACAAAGAATACTGAGGCACAGATAAATCAAATAACACACCCAAGCACACTGCTTTTAAGTTGCAAAGCAGGGACTGAAACCCATATAATTTGTTCCCAAAGTAGGCATTCAGAACCATTCTACCACAAAGCTTTCCCACCCAATGGAGCCCCAAAGATGTCGGCAAAGCCTGGCTTGGCTATTCACTGCCTGTGACTGTAGGCAGCTCCTTAATCTTACCAAAGCCTAGTGTTTGCATTGTAAAAATAACAATTCGTAATTTGCAGGGTTGTGCAATAACTCAAATCAATAATGAACATGAAGCTTCTATTTGTCTCCCTGGTGGGTTGCATGACACTAATAGAGAAGCTGACTTATTGGCTAGGTTTACACATGCCTTGATAACTTATTGCCCGTTAAAGTAATGCAGCACCAAGTCAATACTCTTACGGATAGAGTTTCTAAAATCCCCCATATTTTCCTTCAGTTCAGTCAGCAGAAAATACTTAATATTTTTCTCCAGGAAAGTTCTGCAGAAGAATAAGATGAGTCGTGACCCCCCGGCAGGACCTCTGCTTGAGGTCAGTGCTGCACTCCGGGCCAAAGCCCATTCGTGTATGTTAAACAGCTCCCTGAACTGGGAAATATTAGCTTCTCCCAGGCAAGACACCAGAATGTATTTCTGACTCCTTTGGAAGAGAGGACAGTAACACAAAGTTGTCCAAATGGGAGGCAGGGAAAAGAGAATGAAAGGAAAAGTATTTTATTCCTTCATTGTTGAGAACTAGTAATAATGTCTTCCATTTTTATAGAATTTACAGTTTATAAATCATTTTATATGGGAAAAAAAAATGTTTCAGTTCAACCCTGGTCAGTGAAGATGTAATGATTATAACTTAAAGATGAAGAGATTGAGGGTCCAAGAAGAGACATATTAGCAGAAACTAGTTAGCAAAAGACCCCACTCAACACCAGTCATTCGGTCATAGTCCTATGAAGTATTATTATCTTGGGTCCTACGGTCCCTTTAGCGGGGAAGACACCTCGCTGCTCTTCCAAGAACAAGGTGGTAGAGGTGAAATAAATGCTATTATTACAGCCGCTGTCACCAGAATTCTTCTTAGGATCAAGTTATTTTGGAAAAAGATATCTTAATTAAAAATAACAATAACTTAAGGAATATAAGGGTCTGTGGGGAAGGATGCATCAAGGTGAAGTTTAAGGAGAGCCAACAAGAAAGCCAGTTGCTTCTCCTTGTTCCTCTTGGTTGTTGTCATTGGCTTATTTAAGCAGGTGTACATGAGAAAAGCAAGTAGATTGATGGCTCTAAAGATGTGAACCTGAATACGACAGGCTTTGATGGTTTTGCCAATTTATATATCCTCATCTTGAAATTTGCTTTTATGTTTTATTTATTTATTTTATACAGAAAAAAAAAATCAAAATATCCAGAGGTCCCTGAAAAAGCAGAATACAGCCAGATGGCCCAGGTATAATAAAGACAAGAGGATGAGATGAGTGTGTCCAGGCTTTGATTGAGCACCTCTGAAATAGATTTGTCAATGTCTGCACCAGTGGCGAGGGCCAGGAGCTTTTCTTGACTTAATTTCACTCCCTGCTGTTTACACCAGGAGGGAGGTTCAGTGTAAATTTCTATTTTCATTATAATCCTGGTTATAAGGAGTCACTCAGCCTGGAAATCGCAATCATAAGGAATATTTTAGAAACTGTCCTGGATCTGGTGTGAACGTGGATGTTTTCATTTTATCTCTACAAGCCTAAGTTGTCATAGCTATAATATTTTGAGGGTTTCAGCTAGAGTTCAGATGTTTGTATGGAAGTAAAAAATGAGGCGTAGGTCTGCCAGGAGCTGACTTCATTGACATGAATAGCAGTTATGTTTCTTAACCTACCCCGTATCTACCCCTTTGGGATAGAAAGAGGTCAGGAAAAAAATATTAAAAATCTGTATCACAGATTAGGGGTCCAGCATCAGCATTTCCTGGAGGCCTATCAAAAATGCAAATCCTGGAGTCCCACCCGACAGACTTACTCAGTTATGACTCCTGGGGGTAGAGATACATCATTGTGTTTTTGCAAGTGTTCCATGTCATTCTGTTACCAACTGAAGTATGAGAACCATGGTCCTAGAAGCAGAGTGCCGTCTCCGAGCTTGGTTTCCTTATGAGAACCATGGTCCTAGAAGCAGAGTGCTGTGTCTGAGCTTGGTTTCCTTATGAGAACCATGGTCCTAGAAGCAGAGTGCCATCTCCGAGCTTGGTTTCCTTATGAGAACCATGGTCCTAGAAGCAGAGTGCCATCTCCGAGCTTGGTTTCCTTATAAGAACCATGGTCCTAGAAGCAGAGTGCCGTCTCTGAGTTTGGTTTCCTTATGAGAACCATGGTCCTAGAAGCAGAGTGCCATCTCTGAGCTTGGTTTCCTTATGAGAATCATAGTCCTAGAAGCAGAGTGCCGTCTCTGAGCTTGGTTTCCTTATGAGAACCATGGTCCTAGAAGCAGAGTGCTGTCTCTGAGCTTGGTTTCCTTATGAGAACCATGGTCCTAGAAGCAGAGTGCTGTCTCCGAGCTTGGTTTCCTTATGAGAATCATAGTCCTAGAAGCAGAGTGCCGTCTCCGAGCTTGGTTTCCTTATGAGAACCATGGTCCTAGAAGCAGAGTGCTGTCTCCGAGCTTGGTTTCCTTATGAGAACCATGGTCCTAGAAGCAGAGTGCTGTCTCCGAGCTTGGTTTCCTTATGAGAATCATAGTCCTAGAAGCAGAGTGCCGTCTCCGAGCTTGGTTTCCTTGCCCATGCTTTCGACCTCCTGCCTAACAGCATGGAGAGTTGGAGATCAACACTGGACAAAAGATTACTCTGCTGTTTCTCATCGAATGCTCCTTCTTCATGAATCTAAAGAATTTATGCCCACCTTTGATGTTTTATAAGTATACATCAAATTGTGTCATAAAGCAATTCAATCCAATGGTTTGTAACACTACTTTGGTTTCTGACTACTCATAACCACCTGGAAATTCTTATGTGCCCATCCTACAGACACCTGAACTTTCTCCCCATTCTTAACCTAGAAACTTACTGTTATAACTTACTCACTCTGCAATGTGTCCATATATTCTTTCTCATTTCACTACCACCTCTCAAGATGCTAGAACTTGCTGACCCAGCTCCGTCACAGTGGATCACCAAGACACCTGCAGACTTTCCTATCTTCTCTAGAAGCAATTCAACCCAGGGGAATTCTAGGACCATACTCTTCACCTGCAAGGGTGGTGTGGAAACACTTGTAGTATCTGTTTTTTAAGGGTCAGAAAACACAGAGGTTAATGTGACTCTTACCTAAACATTTGTTCATGTTGGCCATGTAGTCAGTTACCACAATTACTTCAACACACTTGGGCTATCAGTTTCATTTGCCATATACAGTAGTTTATTGTGGCAGATCTAGTCTCACTTGACTGCATTTCTTTTCTGGATTGAAGTTGTTGATGAGAGTAAAGGGGTCTAAAACCTACCTCCGGAAAACCAAAGGTAAGGCCTGACTGGACACTCATACGCCCTAAGTAAGAAGTAACTTTTAGAATACAGAATTGTAAAATTGCACCAATATCACTGAGGATTAATGTTGGGTTTGGCATTTCAGGAAGGGGATGTGTGAAAAGATAATATGTTACACATGATTGATTTATACTGTTGACTATTTCTATATACTATATATCAGACTGTAGTATTATTCTCAAATAATATTCTAGAATTCCAGTGCACAATACCAAAAGGAGGCAGTTTTGCCTGCGTCACTCAGTGTGGTAACAGTGGTTCCTGAGAGGAGCCATGACAACGCCTGGCCTCTACTCACGTCCGTGAGCAAGGTGATTAAAGCATCAACCAGTTTCACAGAAGGGCTAATCAGAACACAAAGAAAACAAACTTGCCCAACACTACACGTCACAAAGGGGATTCCTCAGAAAATGGGATATAGAATTAGGGTAGTTCTTTATCCTCTCACCCATATAAGAATCTGAGATGTGTTTTGGGAATCTTCCTCCAACCAATCTCCCAGCTCCTGCTTTGTTATCCACACACCCTTCATGTGAGTGAGCTTTCTTCTCCATGTCCTGCCTTTGTTCGAATCCCTTTCTTTAGGATCGGAGTCCTTCTCTGAGGTGTGGCCTATGTCCCCAGTCCTCAACTTCAAACTGAAAACAGCTGCAAAGATCTGATGCTGCTACTTACAGCAATGCTGTTATTTATTTATTTTTTAAAAAGGCCTCCACCTCAGCTCAGACTCCCATTGGATGTCAAAGCTAGTCCAGAGCAAACACAAATTGCCAAGTCCCTCAGTCAGGCTGGCGTCCTTCAGCCTGCATCTGCCACCGTGTGCCTGGATGCTTCCCCAAGGCTGAGCCCATTTCGGGCTTCTCTCTGAGGCCGGGACAACGTTCAGCTCTACAGCATCATTTTCAGTAATCTGCGGTGTTGTCCAGACAGAGACTGTATTCTCATAAGATTTTCTCTTTTAAAATGTAAGAATACGACACAATCTGAAACATGTTCATTGCTTTGTGAGAAACCGATTATAGTATTTTTTTTAAAAAAGAATGTTAGAGAAAGAAATTAAAAGGAAGAAAAAGGGACCAAAAATTCAAAACTCAAAAAACTGCCACTGGCAATACTGCCCTTACCTTTCAGTGAAAGGAAAGATCGAGAGTTCCAACCAGCTTCTTCTCTAGAAAAACAGCTCTGCCAAGAGAAAGATTAATGACTGTTACTTATTTGCCTCTAATGACTGAGTTGCAGGGCAATCTCAAGAATTTTTCATCGTCGGCTTCTAGAAACTACCAGTTTTAAAACCCAGGGCGGTACTTTGTGAAACGCTGGGCACAATGACGCATGTGCTGTCCTGGCTGTTAGGAGACTCGCGGTCTCTGTTCCCGCTGGGCTCCGAACTCTCTTCCTCATTTGGAGACTTCAGATTAAGGAGAAGTGGATCAGGCAAAGGGGGCCTGATTACAAGTCTCAGGTTTATCTTCTACGTGATTACTGAAGCAATTTACTGAGAAGTTTTAGGCAGAGCCGCACGGGCAAAGAAACATGCTGGCCGCTGTAAGGGACTGGGTCATAGGGAGTAGGGAGGCAGCGAGGCTAGTAGTTAGAAAGCTGGTGACTATTCTAGACTAGAAATGATGAGGTTCAAACTACCATAATGATTTCAAGGGTAGCATGGAGCAAAGTATCAAAATGAATGCTCCGTGAGTATTTGCGGAGAAAACAGAGAAAGAAAGAGAGGGATATAGGGTGGAAGAAGAAAGTAAAAAAAAAAAAAAAGAGCCAGGAGTTGCAACAGCTGAAACACCTTGAAATTTTCCCAT
Source organism: Saccopteryx bilineata (assembly GCF_036850765.1). Taxonomy (NCBI): domain Eukaryota; kingdom Metazoa; phylum Chordata; class Mammalia; order Chiroptera; family Emballonuridae; genus Saccopteryx; species Saccopteryx bilineata. Next base: position 340,373,889 of record NC_089490.1, on the reverse strand, counting down.
GGTGCAAAAGTGCGTACATATATAATCTTTAAAAATCGCATTCTATAGCAGCAGTTCTCAACCAAGTGGCATGTTAGAATCATTTGAGTAATCTAAAAAACCTTGATGACATGACTGTATTCCAAACCAATTAACTCAGAACCTCTAGAGGTGGAGCCCAGGCCTGGGTACATTTTAAATGCTTCCCAGTGATTCTGTAAGTGCAGCCAGGCTTGAAAAGCAGTGCTCTGTAGAGAGTCTGCCTCAGGAATCCATTGCTGCCTAATAATCAGTTGCCATGGAAATTTGTCCACCAGCTGGGTGAGGGTTGTCCAACCTCCGGGTCACTTTCAAAACTAAAAATAACTGATACTTTTCATGCTCCACAGCAAAATTAAAAGTAGCGTTACAATAGGACCCATTCTTCCCCTATATATATGCATTCAGCTCTTCTCAGTGAATTCTTTAGCTGGGTTCTAGTTCTAGGTACACACTTAACAGCACCAGAAAAGCCAGTGGACATTTGCTTCTCGCTTGCTGGGTGGGATCACCTCCGAGGGGCCGTCCAGCTGTTATTTTTGTCAGCCATGGCACAGTGGAGGAAACAGGCAACAGGCTTATCAGGATTTAGTTCGTGTGCTGTCTCTGCCACTCTGCTGTTTATTATCTGTTGAGACACTGGGAAAAGCACTTAACCTGGTAGAGATTCAGTTGTCTTATCCATGCAATAGGGGCACTTTAATTAACCCCCCCTTCTTTTTGAAGATAAGAGTAATACAAGACATAGTGCTTTGTGAACTTCAAATCTCATGTAATGTAATATCTATAACAATAATAGATGTTTCCTCTCTCTGTTGACAACAGCCAAGACGATCCAGAATTTTAAGATGAAAGGTAATTTATGTAACATCTTTCCTCCAGTCTACCCTGTTCCTAGATGTCAGCATCAAGCATGGGCTCTGTTGTGAAATCAAATCACAGTGTTTAATAACAGTTTTGGGGTTACCAAAATACACAATGTGTTACATTTTTTAAAATAAAGTTTGAAGGCAATGTTCAGCCTGAATGTTGCTAGGAAGTGTCTTTTAATATGGTCAAGTTGCACAAAGATTCTCCTCAATAACAAATTGTACAGTCTATCCACTAGGGTTTGGTGATTGAAATGGCTGGAATTCTTCTATTCTTGTAGGAGAGTAAGGGTATCATGAAATCACTGAAATTCTCTAACACCTCCTACACATGATGCCTGCAATTGACAAGTGCACCTCACTGTTGTTAACAGATGCTCTGTTACCTGAAAAGCAAACTTAAAGAGAGAGAAAAAAAGAGCAAAACAATTCATTTTCTATCTAATTAAAGTCATTATAAACAGCCTCCAGGTGCTTAACCTCTTTTCCTCTGAAATCCCAATCTTTCAGCTGAAATGCTCAGGTCTGGAGCCTCATTGAGGTTTTTCTTAATTGCCTTTCCATCACTAATGGGATTCACTTCATTATTACCTCTGCCAAAAGCTGTCTCCAACTTTCAGCCCCATGCTGAGCCATTTACATGCCTATGTATAATGTACCTTTTTACTAACTGCTAAAGTCATACCACCTCACAGTTTAGGAAACTCAAGTTAAGTGTGAACCCTCTAATTGGGAAGCATTTCTTAAAGTGTGAGTGTGAGTGTGTGTGTGTGTGTATCTCCCCCCCCCCCCGCCGGATAGCTCCATTTGTTAGAGAGCATTGTCCTGAAGCACAGAGGTTGCCGATTTGATCCCCAGTCAGAGCACATATAGGAATAGATTTATGTTCCTGTTTCTCTATATATATTTCTCTTCCTCTCTTTCTATAATCAATAAAATAAACATTTAAACATTATATATAATTTTTCTATATCTACAAACTCTCTCCCAAACTCCTCCCTCCCTTTATCCATTTGTTCCCCTTTATTCCCTGCTGCCTTCCTTTCCTCCCTTGATCTCTTCCCCTCTTCTGCATCCCCTTTCCTTACCTTGCTATTTCCCATGTCCACCCTTACAACATCTTCACAAAGCCACCTTACTATTTCACCATGTTTATGACCGCGTCACCACTATTTCTATTGAGCAGCTAGTTTACCATCTAATTTCATTTAATCCCAGCAAAAGCCTGTGAACTAGATTTAATGATACCAATTTAAAGGCAAGGAAACTAAATGTCAAGGAAGAAAATATGATGATGATGAGCAGCCAGTTTACATATACACAAGATAGGCTTTCAGCTCAGCCCTAAACCGCTGGAAAGAGCCGACTGTGACCTCGGGAATCAGGTGGCGTATAATAGAAGAGGAACTACCCAGAGAGGGGCAATGCTTGTCCAGGGTCCATTGAGGAATTGTGGAGGAGCAGCAGCAGAAATCCAATCCTACAAACTTATTCCTTCCATCCCTTTTCCACCAAATTATTCAACTAGCACATTAAGAATTATTGTGGTCTAGTCAAAGAAAATGAGTTAGCAGGAAGAGCAGGTCAGTAATAGGGGCAGATTCAGAAAGAGGGCAGCAATGATAAATAGGGCTATAGCAAGTGGTGGGATTCAAATAATTTAACAATCGGTTCTCCGCGTTAATGACCATTTTAAGTTTAAAAAGGTGATCTACTGAAGGGTAGTTTATTATTTCATGCATTTAATCCTTAAATAAGAACAATAAAAGAGGTACACACAACTAGATTATGTTATAAAAAAGAGCTTTAAAATAATAATGAAAAATACTAAATAAAACCTGACAAAAACAATAAAACTGTTATTTAAGATATTTCCATATCGCTTCTTGAATAGTATCCTCACTTGCAATATTGTTTACCTATAGATGCAATGAACATTACTACGGACACTTAGAATACGCTGTTGCACAGATGAATGTTAAAAAAGAGAGTAAGGAATGTAAATTTGTGATTTCTACATTGGGTGGCTGCCCAGGCATCCATCTTAGAGAGAACCCTGATTACAGGTACAATTTTAAACAACTGGTTCACCGAACTCAACAAAAAATTATGTATTGGTTCAGCTGAATTGGTGCAAACCAGCGGAATCCTGCTACTGGGCTATAGTAATTTTTGTTGGCTTATTGGCATAAGGCTTGGGACTTATGGTCTAATAAACTTTATTTTCTCTGTGAAGTAAGAGGAAGGACCTTTGTTGTGTGTGAACAGAGAGGTGTTGGCATAGGAGCATTAAGGAGAACATGGAGACACTTGGGGAAGATTAGAGATACTTGACCACTTTATGTGATTTCTGATTTCACGTCAATCAAAGCTTGACTGGTCATGCATCTGCACAGGGTTTGTGTGTTTGTATGTGTGCATCTATGCATGTGAGTGAGTGTGTGTGTGTGTGTGTGTGTGTGTTAGGAGTACAGAAAACCAGAGAGGTGTGTATTAACATAGCCTCTGTTATCAAAGAGTTACTAATTACTAACACTGAAATAATGAACAAGATGCAGTTGAAAAATAAAAATATAATGCAATAGGAGAAAGACTAAGTAAATTATAGTTCAGCTCCTAGAACAAATATTATGGAGACTTTGGAAATGGTGATTATGCAAATATTTTTGAATGCTTATTATGTGCAAGACTCTGTTTGTTTCTGGTTAAATAATACTAAACAAGATATGGTGCCAGCTTTTAAGTAATTTTAATCAAGTATGAAATGTGTTATCTTGAGGTGAACACTGGAAGCAATTAGAGCATAAAGAGAGAAAGTCACTTATTCTCACTTTCTTGATAAAGTAACATGTAAACTGAAACCTGAAGGATAAATCAGAATTAGGCAGGAGATATGGTTATTCTCTCTCTGGCTCCCCCCTCCCTGTCTCCTTTCTGTCCTTGCCTGGCCTGCTGCTCTGTGCCCCAGTGGAGGACATTTGCAGAATGTAGCACTGCTGCTTCCTGCCCTTTGGCTTTTTGCTGGGTCTTGGCCAGTGGGACATGCCCACGGGAAATAAGCAGTTTGATGGAGAGAGAAATGGGCATTTCTACCTGCTCCCTCCCAGCTATGATATCACATTGCTATCACTTGTGTTTTTTCCTGACTATAGCTCCTGCCAGGTATCCCTCTCCTGGTGTTCCAGGTTCCGGTTCTCTGCCAGACTTAGACTCTTTGACCCTAAGGGGATAAGAACTTCCCCTCTTGCAAGTTTCTGAGCATCTCACCATTCTTTTCCTTGCCATCATTCTCTTGTTCCCTCAAACATGCCTAACCTTTGGTAAGTGGTTCTCACATTAAAGTCTCTTTATTTGAACAACTAGGGGTGGACTCCGTTTCCTGCTGGCAACTGGGCTGATAGACCAGAGAGGCAGAGTGAGAGAGCTTGGGAAGAGGTAATGTTCAAGAGCAGTGTGCTGTCTGCTCAAGATGTAGGGTGGGCTGTGACGCTGGGGGAGAGAGAAGGGAGGCTAAGAGGTACAGCCGAACACAAAGGGCTTTGCATGTTGTATGAGGGAGTTTCTGCACAAAAGTGTAGAAAAATGATTATAATATATTAAGTAACAATAAAAATAATTTTAAAATATCTATAGTATAATTTTAACTATATTATACCTATAAAAATATATGATTATATCAAAATCACAACTGTGTCTTACAAGTTTTATAATATAGGTATTATTTTCCCTCTATTTAGTGAACTTTCTAAAATGGATTATGTTGATTTTAAAATACACTTTTTAAGAGAAAATATTTGAAGAGCATATTATTTGAAAATCCCTTGAGAACATTAGATGAAATGCACATTTCTGCTTCATTCATAGCCTTCTTCATAGAATCTATAGCTCGGTGCTAACAGGCAGCCAGCACCTCTCGGACTCTGGGCACCAAATGGATTGTGGATAAGGAAGATTTCACAATGGAGCACAGGGGAGGGATTTTTCTAGATGGAGCTGTTTATGGTTACCTGAAAACAGCTTACTGTACTAAACAATCTCAAAATTACGATGTCTCAGGCAATGGAACATTTACTGAGAAGCTGTCCCACATGGTAAAGACTTTTGAGTAAGTTTTTAGAACAATAGGGAACAGTCCATAACACATGAACATAGCATGGTCAGACAGCCCTGTGCTGAAAGATGGGGTGGGCAGTGCTCACCCCAATCCTGTGCAGAAAGGCCATGTCTCAACTGAAGGACATTGCCTATCAGCACCCTGCTTGCAACAGTACTAATAACATTGACCATAAGAATAAGAAGAATTTCGTATATTGAATGTTTATTGCCATTATTTCCTGGATTCAAAAAGATTATATTGCTTTTTGTTTTGAAAAAATCTGGCCCTGGCGTGTTAGCTCAGTGGTAGAGAGTTGGCCTGGTGTATAGATGTTTCAGGTTCAATTCCCAGTCAGGACACACAGAAGAAGCAACTGTTCGCTTCTCCTCCGCTCCCCTCCCCCTTCCCTTTTTCTTTCTCTTTCTCCTCCTCCCACAGCCATGGTTCTATTGGTTAGAGTGCATTGGCCCCAGGAGCTGAGGATGGCTTTGTGGAGCCTTCATTTTAGGTGCTAAAAATAGCTCGTTGACAGCATGGGCAGAGCAACAGCCCAGATGGGGGTTGCCAGGTGAATCCCGTTTGGGGGGTATGTGGGAGTTTGTCTCTCTATCTCCCTTTCTCTCATTTGGAAAGAAGAAAAAAAAAAGGAAAAAAAATTGTATGATCAATGTGCATATAGAATTTTGCCATTTTGTGTGTATATATATGTGCATGCATGCAAATCTGAAAAGTTGCTACTAACTTTGAGAATAACTTACAACCAATGACATTTCAGAATCAAGGAATAATAGTGTGCTAGAAATTGTGCTAAATCCTTCAAATAGACACTTGTTTTAATTCTCACAACAACTCTACGAGGTACATAATGCAATGATTGATATCTTTGTAGGTGAGAAAACTGAGGATGAATGAGGCTAGAGTATTTTCTGAAGATGACATGGGTACAAGGGTACAAGCAGCAGAGACAAGTAAGATCCCAATCTTGGTTCACCTAATTCTAATATCCAAGCTTTAACTACTTTTACTCATTGACTATAGTGGACTAGAGAGCTTCAAGCAAGAATATGACTTAAGATCACACTTTTACTTGTCCTTATTTTATTCTCTTTCACCAATCACCTTTCTGTTAACTGTTCTGTAGAGTTGCTCACAAAATGAGGTGAGCTTGTGAACAGATGTATGCTGATTTAAATTTCTGTTACTTACACATGTCACTGTGAATTGGTGCATCTGTGGTCTGATCTTATACATCTATCTGAATGAGTTTGGATCATGTGAATCTGTCTCAGAGACAAGGATCCACCTTCACAGACAAGTTCAGCAAAGGGCCTTTTAGAATCTCCTTCTCTCTGACCCTAGTTTTGAGCATTTCTTTTGAGCAATAAATTTCCAGTTGCATTGTGCCTGAGACTTCAGCTCGGTCAAAAGGAGACCACATCCACCTGTAAAAATGGACGCATGAATCAAGCCATTTCTTAAGCAGGTTATGAAATGTCAGCACTGGTGGACTCTTGTAACTCTTAGAAAAAGACATTTCCTGACACAGGAATAATCTGAGAGCGACTCCCATAGTTGAAATCATCTGTAAGAGGCAGCGACCAAGAATCTAACAGTTCTCAAACTTTAGAAACTTAGATCCTGGTCCTGTGCAGTAGTGGTCTGGAGTAAAGGTACAGTAGAGAGAGCAAAGCCTGTGATGACCATGGCAGGCTGCTGACAGCTACTCTACCATCTAGCCTCTTGTGGATTTTTTCATTTCTCTGTCTAGGTTTTGCTTGTGGGGCCAAATTCAGCTGGAGTACAGAGGAAACTAATATCCAATAATCCACATGCAGAAAAGGACAATGCACAGTGATGATGTGCCATGGACACACCTCTGAATAATACTACTGTGGCAATCAAATGTTGCAGGAAGGTGTTATGTCTCATAGGGAGACGCCTGTTCTAAGAAGTTCTAAAAAGTAGATTGATTCAGCAATGCTCATAAGTCAGGCTCATTGGGATTCAATGCTCAGTTCTACCACTAAAAGTTTGCTTGAACTTGGACATGTTATTCCACCTGCCTGTCTTAATTTTATCGTATGTTAAGTAGATTAAATAAAACATGCTTTCCAGAGTTAATTTGATTGCTAAAAGACTGAAAATGTAGAAGCACTTGCATTAGACATATGTAAGCAATACATGTAACTTAATTTTTAAATCCTATTCAACCCATTCTCATGTCTTACATGAAAACATGCCCAGAGAGGACAGGGTTTTTCAATGTCATAAAGTTGTCTTTTTGTAAAGAGTAGTGTGCCAGAAAGCTCACTGTATCCGGAAGAAGTGGATTTGAATCTCAACTTTACTCCTTAGGGCAGTGGTTCTCAAACTTTTTGATGTCGGGGCACATTTAAAATCCTGCAAATAATTGTAGGCACACTATATACAAATTTCTGAGAAATATGTTATAATAGTTAAGTCAAATATTAAAGAAAAAATATAAAGTCCAAATGTGCTTTTATGGTAATTTTTTAAATTCATTTTAGAGAGGAGAGAGAAAGGGAGAGAGAGAGAGAGACAGAGAGGGAGAGAGAGAGAAGGTGAGAAGGAGCTGGAAGCATCAACTCCCATATGTGCCTTGACCAGGCAAGCCCAGGGTTTCGAACTGGTGACCTCAGCATTTCCAGGTCGATGCTTTATCCACTGTGCCACCACAGGTCAGGCCCTTTTATGGTAATTAAATGAAATAAATACAACAAAATTAAATTTATTCTGACATTAAAAAACATTTTATGTTACATTTTTTGTTATACCTTTTAGAATTCATAAAAAAGAAGAGTTAAAAAATAAAAAAACGCAAAAATGTTTTATATATATATATATATATATATATATATATATATATATATATATATATATATATATATATATAGATACATTCTTAGTAAGATTCAGTAAATTCGGCAGGTCCTGGTGCGAATGTGTTAAGTTTTTTTATTCTTGTGTTTATGAGAAACATGAGCCTGATATGTCCTAGTGATTTCTTCAATGGTTTGGCATATATTTGAAAGGCAAACTCTAATTTCCTCATCAATACATTGAAGAATTCCTCTCTTTTATCCTTAATTGTGTTAAGTGCAGAAAACCCCACCATACATATCATCTTAACTTTACACTGAACAAAGGATAGAAGAAACTTGCCTTCAGTCTTTAGGGGAACATAGAGGGTAATGTAAATAATCTACTACCACAGCTTAACAGCCTTTTGCAACCTAATCAGGCAAGTGAGGTGGGGGGTTGGGCAGACTGTCAGTTTACAGCCAATTCCCCACACCTCTATTCCCCAAAAATCTAAACTCCAAAAACCTTGTTCGTTTTTTTGGTCTCCAACAGGCACATATTTCTCTAGAATACCATAGAGCACACCTGGAAATCTCCTAGGGCACACCTGTGTCCCCTGGTGCACACTTTGAGAACCACTGCCTTAGGGTGATGCTGGAAAAGTTACTCAACTTCTCTAATCCTCAGTTTCCTCATGGATTTAAGAAAGGATAATGGCACTTCTCCTGAATCTCTGGCATGCACTTATTTTATGTTCTGCTAAGAAAGAAAAATGTCCAAGCTATGTACTCTAATAGAAGACCACTTATACATCTAGCATTCAAAGGGCTGCACCCTTGGTGTAAGGGGAATCATGAGAGACATCCAAAAGTGTGCATGTCTCAGTCTTCAGAACTTGAAAAGCAAGTGTTCAAGTGAGCTTGCTTCTGGACTTACATGCCAGTGTAACCCCCACCCCCAACAAAAAGCAAAATGTAAAACATTTTCACTAGAAACTTTTAAGTAGGGTCAGATTGGTAGTGCTGCATGTGACGACCAGAGCAAACTTCTCAGGAATAACTTTAATAATAGCCCACAGAGATTTTAAGCCATTTGAAGATACATTCCAAATACAATGCTGTTAATAAAAAGATACACATCTTAGAAGTAATGAAATAGGTAGATGTGGCAGTACCTCTCATATGATTGGTGTAAAAAATAATAGTTACATATACACACATGTACACAAACGTGTAGGTGTGTGTTAAATGTGGTCTTGGGTGGGCACCTGAGGAGGATAAGATCTGTGGTTCCTAAGATCCCCTTTGCTCTAGTGATTCATCTTACTATAGTCTACATGTCTTTATATATTCACAATGATTTAGTTCTGACAGGTTTCAAGCTCAAATTAAAGCATTCTTGAATCATTTGAAATGTCTTGGCCTTGGCCAGTTAGCTCAGTGGTAGAGCATCAGTGCAGAGTGTGGAAGTCCCAGGATTGATTCCCAGTCAGGGCACACAGGAGAAGCAACTATCTGCTTCTCCAGCCCTCCCCTTTCCTCCTCTCTCTCTCTTCCATTTCCACAATTATGGCTTGAATGGTTCAAGCAAGTTGGACCTGGGCACTGAGGATGGCTCCATGGCCTCACCTCAGGTGCCGAAATAGCTTGGTTCCTGAGTAAAGTAACAGTGGCCCCAGATGGGCAGAGCATCACCATGTAGGGGGCTTCTGGGTGGATTCTGGTCAGAGTACATTTGGGAGTCTGTCTCACTGCTCCCTACCTTTCCACCTCTCAATAAATAAAAAAGAGAAAAAGAAATATTCTACAAAATTTTAATAGCTCATTTCTCTGAAGATTAAAGAGAAAGTCAGAGTTCTACTAAATTCCTCTTTATCACTTGTGGTTTCTGATACTGTGTATTATTTCCTCTAGCATTGAAATATATTACTGTGCCAACCGTCACCAGCTCTGAAAGTTAGTTCTGGACAAAGAAGGCAAAGGATTCCCAGAAGAAACCATTTTTCTATGCCTGGATTCTAATAATGAGGGTGGTAAATCAGCTTTCAGCCTTTTGTTTTTATGCTACAGTTAAGAGATTTCATGAGGGATTTATTCATTAAAGACTACAAAAGGAGCATACCTACTCTCCTTATCCATAACTAATCAGACAGACAAAAGGGCTTTTTTTGTGAGGTGAGCAGAGTGGAGAGGTGAGGAAAAGTGAGAAATGAGCAAGCCTGCAAAAGAACAGGATGCCCACCCTGCTGCACTCCAGTGCTTCCCTACCATGCTATCTGCTTTCCAATTTTGTCATCCAGGTGGGTTGGTGGGACTAAGAACTGTAGGTAAAAACAAGATTAGAATTTTGAAAGGAAGTCACGTACAGGAGGGATAACCTCAGAATCTTTTAACCAATCACACATGACAAAACATGAAAGAGTTTTTCTGCAAGTAAAGGTCCTGGGCAGGAGGAAGACTAATAAGGAAGAGTAATGGTACAGAAATATGTATTCATCCATTTATCCAGCAACAATATACTGAGTACAATGGAAGTGCCAAGTACTATGCTAGGTGCAGAGAAGTAGCACAAAGACCCCATGCCTCTCGTTGGGTATCATTTCTGCCTGGCCACTGTAGCAACACCACTAGAGAAGGAAGTAAGCCCTTTGTTCTTCCCTAAATGAATGTGTTTATTCTTCCTTTCTTCTTTCATTTGGCAGCTCAACAAACATCTGAATATATGCTATGTGCACTGAGCCAGCATTGTCTTCCAGAAAACCTACAATCTAGCAAAACTAAACATTTGTTTCCGAAATGTGCTATGAGGTCTTACTCATAGTAAGTATGTGCTCAGAAAATCTTTGTCAGTAAGTACTGGTACGAAGATGGTAGTTTAGCCATTAGACTTTTTTTTTAAAAAATGCTGTACATTATAAAATTAGTTGCCGTGAATCTCAAGTAGCTATTAATTACTTATTTTAATATAATGGCAATAATGCCAATAGAAGTTATTCTAGGAAAATGTCAAGTGATCTATTTGTATGTAATTGTTTTCCATAAATAAGTAGATTACAATTTTTTTTAAAAGGGGGGGAAGCTGAGTACTTTCAAGAATTCCTGATACAAGATTGGCAAGAAAACTTGATATTAACTTAGATGCTGCTTAAAGGTATGTAGGATTTTCACAAGGCTTCACTTCATATTCCATCTGAAAGCTCCTTCGTGAAGGACCTTGAAGACTGTATGAAAGGAAACAGGAGCTCATATTAAACAGCATAGGTCCAAGGCTGTGATTTCAGCTGTTTACTCTGCATTAAACATTCTGAATGGCCACTTCCTCTGCAAACACTGGAGTGAAGACCCTGCCTATCTCACTGTTCATGCTGTTAGAACGAACCAAGAGCAGAGAATATGTATGAAATGCAGCAAGACTTACATTATGGTTATGATCTTTATCATTAGGTGTCCATAATAATACACCCCCCAAAATAGAAGGAAAGCTTTTTGCTTTGGCTCCCACTTCCTGCTCCAATTTAGCGCCACCCTGAAAATAATCCTCACCTGGCCAGAACATGAGGCTACTGTCTGAACTTCCTCTCTTGTAGATCTTGAAGGTGGTTTTACCCATGAGCTGGCTTCTACTGAATACTGAGTACTCTTGGCTGGTTACACTATATAATGAAGTGAGAAGGGAGTTGACCTACCTGCTATTGAACCACAGCTCTTCCATTTATCCGACACAGGACAATGGAAGGGCTGCTTAGCTTTTCTGAGCAAAGGATCCTCAGCAGGGAAAACAGCTATCTGGAATGGTGCCTGGAACATATGAGGTGCACATAAAAAGGCAATCACAGTACAAGATTTTCTTTCTTGGTAGGAGCTACGCCACTGAGGGAAGAGATAACAGAGAGGAAAGAGATAGACTGAGAGAAGCGGTGACTGTGTGACTTAGGTTTAGCTTGCTAATCTCTCTCAAACATGTAAAGACAGCTTTTTGAAATCACTGCCTGCTCACTGAATCGGGAGCATGATGCTATAGAGTATAGACATTTCTGGTAGCTTCCTCAATATCCAGTTTCATCTTCTTTATTGCTAACAAACCCCTAATTAAGTTTAGGGTCGTCATGTGCCCAGCTTAAACAACTAAATTCTCCAGGTTCCTTTTGCTGTTTGTGACACAATTCTTAATGATATAGAAATGACAGGCATTCCTTCAGCTTTGGAGACGACATTTCAAATGCAGACAGACTCAGCAGGCACCCCTTTGCTCTTTGCTGTTCTCTTTCTTCCTCTTGGAACATGAAGCAAAGATGGAGATTGAGCAGCCACAGCCCAACGCCAGTGCTTCTTGTTGCTGGAGAAAATTATATTTGCCACTTAAGAAAGCACTGTAGCTGAACTTCTGATAAATAAAACTAAATACCGATTGTGATATAGGAACTTCATAAAATAATAAAGTTTCTTCTGTAGCATCTGATACATAGCGTCAGATCCTCACTAAATATTGCTTCCTTCTTCCCAGGATAGAGAACCCACATGAGGACTCGGGGTAGAATCTTTGTTCAGGAGTAATGATGTGCTGCAGCTAATTGGATTATGTCTAATGTAATAACTAATTAGGGTGCAAAACCGGGAGATGAGAACAAAGGCTCGACATCAAGAAAGACAAGTGGTACATACTGTGTCCTCCATTTTACAAATGAGGAAACTGAGGTTTGGCAAGAGCAAGGAACTTCCCCAGACTGAGACGGCCAGTACCTAGTCACCACTGAAGATTTAATCCTAGGGCTGTTGGATGCTGATGACGGTGTGCCTGTTAGCAGGAGTATGGCAATGTCCCAGAAGAGACATATTTTATCAATTGATTCTCATTGGGTATTTTAGGTTTCTTTAGGACTTTAATTTTTTTTCCAAGAAGCATGTGTGCATGTATGTGGGAGGGGTAAGAAAATCTTTGTCTTTTTCAAATTATGTCTCTTTTGAGAGTTTCCAGGCACATGGGGGAAAGTGCTCACAGTTTTCAAAGGCCAAAGGAATTGAAGGGTTAGACACACTTATCCCAGGCCAGGGTTCTCATGATGGTGCAGGTAGCTAAGGACCTGGAGATGCTGCTGCTAAAGTCATTACCGAGGAAGTGTACCACAGTCTAGCTCTTCAGGTAGACCACTGAGACCACTGGCCTTAAAAACCTAGCTCTCCTTTTTTCCAGCTGCTTAAGTTTCTTAACCTCTCTGTGCCTCAGTTTGTTCAATGTGAAGTGGATAAAACATCGAATTCATAAAGTTGATGTACAGAGTAAACAAATTAATCAAACTGAAATACCAGTCAAATACCCAGCACATAGCAGGTGTTCAATAAGCCGCAGTGTTTATTAGCCCTATTTTTAGCCTTTACTTTTCCAGTCTAGCGTAAGAAGTAGATATAAGTTTACTATCAGAAAAAATATATAAACATGTTATAAATATTCAGGAGAAAATCAAAACCATGCGCCACATGTTTATGGAAAAAGAAAGCCGATGGAAACTAACCATCAGCTGTTGCTGAGTTTTCTCATTAACATGCCTTGGCTCTTTTTGATTCCTTTTGTTTCCTGCTAGCGACAAGTGGAAGCAGGTGCCAAAGTTTAAGAAAAAAAAATGGGAGAAAAATTTAAATAAAATTATAAGTATCTATTCATTAACTCCTTTGCTCCCTGAAAATTTTGTGGGGCTGTGAATGAAAAGAATGTAACTCAGGAACCCAATCATCTTACGCAGATGAGCCCTGTGTTGGGCTTCTAGAAGGCTGAGCCAAGGCTGCCCAGTGAATTCAGGTGAAGCACTTCCAGTAAAACCTGAGGCATCGGGTGATGGGTCCTAACAAACTAGGCTAGACATAGGATGACCAGTCATCCCGGTTTGCTGGGACTGTTCTCTTTTCAGCACTGGAAGTGCCACATCCCAGGAAATGCCTTAAGCACTGAAAAACCAGTATAGTTTGCTCACTCTAGAGAGAATTGGAGGTAGCAGTAGGTAGAATACCAAACCTAACTCGACATGCCAATCCACAATTGACATTCGACTCTCATCCCCCACCCTCCACCTTGAGCCTTTACTAAGACTGCTAAAGGAAACAGCCACATTTCTCAGCGGACAAATCTAGCTGGTCAGACAGAAAAATAACAAAGGGCAGTTGCTCTTTCTCTTCTGCTGATTTTTACTTACTTCCTCTTCCTTGCTTGTTTGTTGTATGCAGAATGCATTCATGGGTGCATTTTTCTCTCTGTAAAAGAATGGCTGACCTGTACAAATTGCAATGGAGGCCATAGCAGGGCAACACAGCTTCTAGACAAAGACTTAATTGATGGGGTTGCCCCGGTATCAAGTACAAAGTACATATAGTGCATTCAAAGTGACTGCATGAATCCAACAAATGAAATAACAGATATAAACTTATTTGTTTTAGTAAACGTAACCTGGTAACCTGGTATATTAGAGAGAGTCTAGAAAGAAGATTTTTTTTAATAGCCACTTTTTTTTTTTTTTTTTTTAGCATTTAGAATGTACCATTTATGCATATGGGCTCTCATTGAATTCTTTAGCAACTCTGGAAGGTAGAAGAGTCCTGAGAAGACTGAGGCTCGGTGACAAGTTGGTAGAAGAATGTGGTGTTCAGTTAGAGCCATGCTAGATACTAGATGAATCACGTTGCATGTGTCTTGTAGTCACAGCATACCTCCTCATGTTAATCTTTAAAATGGACCATTCTTATTGCTCAAGTTTCAGAATTGCATAAGAGAATAAACATGAATTTACTTTATAAAATGCTCTCCAGATATATACCTCTCCTCCCTAAATACCCCCCTCCACCACCACCACCACAAACTTACATTAACATGCCTAGTAACTTTAGGAAATGTAATTTTCCTGACAAAGCTAACCAGAAAATGATTTGGACTGGGAACCATGGCTTTTGACAGAGTCCTGCCACGCCCCCTTTAAGGTGCACCAAAGAAACACACAGTACCGGTACAAAGTGCTGCTTTGCAGTCGCTGTGTCACTTCTAATCAGGAATTCCACACCTAGTCCCTGCTCTCAGCCAGTTTTACAACTATACAGCTCAATTATTGACTGTGTACCTGTCTATTGGAAATGTAGAAACAACTGAAATACTAGTGCTTAGGATAGAGATTAAATTCCAAGTATTTGTAAATGTTAATGAGGCCGTGTTATCCAGTAAAGAGACATGGTTAAAGTTATAATTTGTATCCTGATATCTTGTGGGATTTTGTTCTTATTCTTTTCAATTTCACACAGTCATTTTGTAGCGATTCTCTCTCTCTCTCTTTTTTTTACTTATAATGAGTAAACAGCATGTTTTAATACTTGACAATATCTCACTTCTGTCCTATATGAGACTTCTGTATAGTAGAACAAGCCAACTGATGGTAACTTCTGGGCAATTTAGCATTTGAAGAAAGACTTCAATTCTTGATTATTTTGAAGTTTTGCATTTAAAGCACCTGAAATGTTATTTTGTATACTTTTACCAACAAGTATTATATTTATGTCTACTTCAAAAAAAAAATCTTTTTTATACTAATTACAAAAATATTAGTTTATAAAATCTAATTATTTTTTAAAAAGGCATCTAAAGTTTCCTGCACCCCTTTGGCAATAGAATTACTGTTTTCCAATGGTAAGACAAACCCAGGTACCAAAGGATTTATGATGTTGAAAACTATACTTTCACCAGAGGCTGAGGAAATTTGAGTTCAACACACATATTCTCTTAATTTTTTAAGACTTGACATACACATCAAAAGTCTCAAGGTTGTCTTATTCCAGAAGCTTCCTAATGTCCTTAGTGTATTGGTTAATAGAAATAACTGAGAGTCAAGCTACCCTTGGGACCATGGGAAGGAAGCAAGATTGTACTCACAGTGTTGATCAAATAAGGGGGGGGGGTTAAGAAAATCACAGGAATACATATGCTTTAACCATAGCTCTCCACTGCTTAGAGATTGGCTTGTTCCCTTGCATCTAGTTCTACTGCAAACCCTTCCACTCCCCATCCACTCCAAGTCCTCAACATTTAAGTTAGTATTGTATATATCAGAGAATCATAGACCCCTGTGATTGGCAGAGACCTTAAAAGTTATCTAGTCAACTTCCTTTTCAGAGTTTCAATTCTTTCCAGAGTTTATGGGTCACATAGTAATCTGGCTGGTGACTGAGGATGTCCCTGATTAGAAGTTCCTCACTTTCAGGTAGCCTCATTCTTTGGAAGGTTTTTATTCAGAACATTGTCCATCAGGCTTTCTCGTTTTCTCCTGGATTCCTTTCTTCCTCTCTTTTTCTTCTATTCCTTTTCCTTATCTCCAACTTAATTTTCTTTCTGCCTTTTCTCCCTTTCCTTCTCTTTCTTTGTCCTTTCTTTCATTCTTCTTTCTTCCCTCCCTTTCTCCCTCCCTCCCTCCCTCCTTTCTTTCTTTCTTTCTTTCTTTCTTTCTTTCTTTCTTTCTTTCTTTCTTTCTTTCTTTCTTTCTTTCTTCTCCCTCCCTCCCTCCCTCCCTCCCTCCCTCCCTCCCTCCCTCCCTCCCTCCCTCTCTCCCTCTCTCTTCTTTCTTTCTTTCTTTCTTTCTTTCTTTCTTTCTTTCTTTCTTTCTTTCTTTCTTTCTTTCTTTCTTTCTTTCCTCTTTCTCTCTTTTTCTCTTTCTTTCTTTCCTCTTCCTTTCTGCTCCATGAAAAAAAAGTAGGGAAAACTTCATGAGTTTGCATGTGACATTTTCACAGGGTTCATGGTAATCTCCTCTATGTCATTTCAATTTTAGGGCATATGTTGCTGAAATAACCACTGCAGTAGAATCACATGTAACACCTGAGTAACCTGGTAGTGTTTCCTGTTTCCCAGACTTGTAGCACTGCTCTAATTACTCTCAGCCTCTGCTGTGAGCTATTCAATACTTTTCCAATAAATTTCAATTTTCTTAATCCAGTTAGAGGCAAAATCAGTTGTTGTTAATCAAATAACTGTGATGAAAACAAGAAGGTTGTACTACCAACAAGGTATGGTACATGCAGAAAGCATTGAAAGAACCTGAAAGTGTATGTAGCAGGTGAGTTTGAAGGAGAAAGGTGAGGATGTAGGGGTGAAATTCATTAAGAAATAAAGATGGAGAGACTAGGAAAGAATCCTGATTATCTTATATAAGCTGCTCAATAGCTGACAAGTCAACTACATCACAGAACTTTATTCCTGACTTTTATCACTATCTTGATTTTATATAGAAAAAGACACTGCTTAAAGATTTTAAAACTCATTTCAGTATGTGATTGCTTGTGCTGGAGTTGAGCCTAAAATATGAGTGAGAGAAGATTATACCCATACTACCATGTTAGCTTTACTCTCCTTCTGATGGAAATAAAAATGAGAAAAAAATTTTTATTTTTTATTTTTTCTGAAGCTGGAAACGGGGAGAGACAGACAGACTCCCGCATGCGCCCGACCGGGATCCACCCGGCACGCCCACCAGGAGCGACGCTCTGCCCACCAGGGGGCGATGCTCTGCCCCTCCGGGGCGTCACTCTGTCACGACCAGAACCACTCTAGCGCCTGGGGCAGAGGCCAAAGAGCCATCCCCAGCGCCCGGCCATCTTTGCTCCAATGGAGCCTTTGCTGCGGGAGGGGTAGAGAGAGACAGAGAGGAAGGAGGGGGGGGGCGTGGAGAAGCAAATGGGCGTTTCTCCTATGTGCCCTGGCTGGGAATTGAACCCGGGTCCCCAGCGCGCCAGGCCGACGCTCTACCGCTGAGCCAACCGGCCAGGGCCTATTTTTTGTTTTTTAAATAAACATTACAAAAACAAATAAAACAAAAATATGTAAACATGTCCACACACAATTAATGCTCAGTAGAAGTAGTTTGATATCAGAAAATGCATTGATTTAATTCACTGAGTTTTAAAAGAAATAGGTATCTCAATAGATTTAGAATGAAACAGAAAATTCAACTTTTTTTCCCTTTATTATTAATTATAATGGGGTGGCATTGATCAATCAGGGTACATAAGTTAAGAGTAAACATCTCCAGATTATTTTGACATTTGATTATGTTGCATGCCCATCACCAAAAGTCAAATTGTCCTCTGTCACCTTCTATCTGGTTTTCTTTGTGCCACTCCCCCCCTCCCCCCCTCCGGTAATCACCACACTCTTGTCCATGTCCCTGAGTCTCATTTTTATGTCTCACCTATGTATGGAATTATATGGTTCTTAGTTTTTTTGATTTACTTATTTCACTCATTATAATGTTATCAAGGTCCATCCATGTTGTTGTAAATGATCTGATGTCATCATTTTTTATGGCTGGGTAGTATTCCATAGTATATATGTACCACATCTTCTTTATCCATTCATCTATTGAATGGGCTTTTTGGTTGTTTCCATGTCTTGGCCACTGTGAACAATGCTGCAATGAACATGGGGCTGCATGTGTCTTTACGTACCAGTGTTTTTGAGTTTGGGGGGGGGTATATAACCAGTAAAGGGATTGCTGGGTCATATTGTAGTTCTATTTTTAATTTTTTGAGGAACCACCATACTTTCTTCTATAATGGTTGTATTACTTTATATTCCCACCAGCAGTGAATGAGGGTTCCTTTTTCTCCATAGCCTCTCCAACACTTGTTATTACCTGTCTTATTGATAACAGCTAATCTAACAGGTGTGAGGTGATATCTCATTGTAGTTTTGATTTGTATTTCTCTAATAGCTAATGAAGATAAGCATCTTTTCATATATATATTGGCCATTTGTATTTCTTCCTGGGAGAAGTGTTTGTTCATATCCTCTTCCCATTTTTTTGTTTGTTTGTTGTTGAGTTCTTTGTATATTTTGGATATTAGACCCTTATCTGTGCTGTTGTTTGAAAATGTCATCTCCCAGAAAATTCAACTTCTTTAATTATGTAAAAAGAAAATTTAAGAAAACTGAGTAACAATTTTTCTTTACTTGCTAATGACTACCTACTAATAACAAAAGGAAAACATCACATTTAAATATAAAAATATAGAATAATTTCTTTTTAGGTTGAAGACATGATACATATTCCATCTATCACTATTATAGTTCAGTGTGCAGTGTGCAGTGTACAGTAAATAATTCAGTAACAAAAATAAAAGCAATAGAAATTTAAGGCTTGGAAATAGAAGTATAATTAGATACAGGTGATATGGTGTATATAAAATATCAAAGAGAATCAGCAGAAAAGCTTGAAACTAATTAGAAAACATAAACACAATTTTTGGCTACATATTCAATTAAATATATGCAATTCAGAGCATCCCTCTATCTCAGTGGTTCTCAAACTTTTTGAAGTCGGGTGCATTTAAAATTCTACAAATAATTGTAGGCACACTATATACAAATTTCTGAGAAATATAATAATTCAGTCAAATATTAAAGAAAAAATTATAAAGTGCAAGCATGCTTTTATGGTAATTAAATGAAATAAATATGACAAAATTAAATTTATTCTGACATTAAAACATTTTTATGTTACATTTTTTGAGTTATGCTTTTTAGAATTCATAAAAAAGAGGGGTTAAAAAATAAAAAAGACAAAAATGTTATCTTTTTATATATATAGATACATTCTTAGTAAGACTTAGTAAATTCGGCAGGTCCCAGCATGAATGTGTTAAGTTTTTTCATTCTTGTGTTTATGAGAAACATGAGCCTCATGTGTCCTAGTGATTTCTTCAATGTCAGGGCATATATTTAAAAGGCAAACTAAGAACTATATGATTTCATACATAGGTGGGACATAAAAATGAGATTCAGAGACATGGACAAGAGTGTGGTGGTTACTGGAGGGGGGGAGGAAAGAGAGGGAGGGGTGAAGGGAGGGGAGGGACACAAAGAAAACCAGATAGAAGGTGACAGAAGACAATCTGACTTTGGGTGATGGGTATGCAACATAATCAAATGTCAAAATAACCTGGAGATGTTTTCATTGAACCTATGTATCCTGATTGAGCAATGTCACCCTATTAAAATTAATAAAAAATTAAAAAAAATTACAAAAATAAGAAAACAAAAAAAACCTACAAATTGGTAGTCACAAAATTATCCTATGGATGTAAAGTATAATGTAGAAAATATTGTCAATAATATTGTAAGAACTATGGAGGGTGCCTGGTGGGTACTTGAAATATCAGGGGAACACTTGTAAAGTATATGATTGTTTAACCACTATGTTGTACACCTGAAACTAATACAAAATAATATTAAATATAAACTGTAAGAATTCAGAACACACACACACACACACAAAAGAAAGGCAAACTCTCATTTCCTCATCAATACATTGAAGAATTCCTCTCTTTTTACTCTTAATTGTGTTGAGTGCAGAAAACCCCCACCATGCATATCATCTTAACTTTACACCAAACAAAGGATAGAAGAAACTTGCCTCCAGTTTTTCTGGGGAACATGGAGGGAAGTATAAACAATCCAGCACCACAGCTTAACAGCCTTTTGCAACCTAATCAGGCAAGTGAGGTGGGGGTTGGGCAGACTGTCAGTTTACAGGCAATTCCCCACACCTCTGTCCCCAAAAAATCTAAACTCCAGAAACCTGTTGGTTTTTTGGTCCCCAACAGGCACATATTTCTCTGGAATACCATAGGGTGCACCAGAAAATCTTCTAGGGTGTGCCAATGCACCCTGGCACACACTTTGAGAACCACTGCTCTATACCAATAACCAAATGTAAAATGAAAGAGGAAATAAATCCATTTACAACATTCCCCCAAATACTCTAAAGTATCTAAGAATTAAATTAACAAAGAATAATCATTTTAAGAAGATTAAATAATGTACAGGTCTAATAAAAGACTTAAAAGACCTAAATAAATAATACTCTTATTATATGTACGACTATAACTACATAACTTTGTGAAAAGATAAGCCCCCCCCCCATTTAATCTATCAATTTAATAAACTTTTGTTCAAAATTCCAGTAATGCTTTTGGAGGAACTTGGAAAGTGTTTTACATGTATAGCAAGAACTAAGATTATATAAAAAATTAAGAATAAAGTTGAGGACTTGCCTTATCTCATAGTAAGAAAGGTACTGTATAATAGGATACCTCTGTTACTTCTGCTCCCAACCAAGATAGAATAAGAGGGACTAAACTTGCTCTCTTTTCTAAAACAATTATGAAAAGAGAAATAAAACTATGAAGCAAGGGCTTTTAGACCTTGACCATCTGGCAGTGCAGAACCAGAATCTCTGGAATTTGAAAGACAGTTAGCCCTGAGATTGCCTCCCCACTGTTCCTAGAGAGAGCTTCCAGACCATAACACTGAGATGGAGAAGCCAGGTGTAGCTCATAAAACCCAGACTCAAGGAGCCAAAGCTGGGAGTCTGGAGTGGTGACATACCTCAAGTTTTAGTACACACTCCCGGAGAGGGGAGAGCTGCTCAGTGAGAACCCTCACTATCTATAGAAGAGCTCTGGAGTCTTCTACTGAGCTTGGATAAGAACATGTCTATGAGAAAACTATAGAAGATTGATAAACCACCAGAAAAGATGATACCGTTCTGGAGCTTGAAGGTGATAGATGAACCATGGATTAAGCACCATCCTGGGGCTCACATGGGACCAAGTGCAAGCATCACACAATCAATTGTTTAGAAAAATTTGTTAAGAGAAATGAAGCTTGAACCCTTTATTAAATCACATAATATAATACATTTCAAATGGATTTAAAATAATATAAGAATCTTAAAAATGCCTAATTGCTTTCATGGTGTCAGGCTTTGAAAAGAATTCTTAAACAACATTTAAAAATTTATAGAAGTTTAAATATATATATATATATATGTTTTATTAAAAGTAGAGTTTACTGTTGGGCAAAGAGCATCATAAGCAAATGAAATAGGTGAAAATATTTCAATGACCTAAACTTAATAGAAATAATGCTCAGAATATACAGTAACTTCTACAAATCAGAAAAGATAATGGTTAATAAGTGTTAGTTGAGATTTTAAATAACAGTAACAGTAAAATAAGTATGTATATTTTACAATGGCAAGCACACAACAATACATACTATACTCTTACATTTTAAATTTAATTAAGTAATAAAAATATTTTCAAGTATAATAAAGTTACAAAAATGCATTTATGGTGAAAAATGTTGCTCCTTGTCTAGTTCCACAATGACTCAATTCCTCTGCCTTCACTCCTATACAATAGTTGTTAATTACATATATCTCTTTCCAGAAATATTTTATGCATTATACAACTAATGCAAAAATTATTTTCTCTAATATTATTATTTTTTTTTTTTGGTATTTTTCTGAAGCTGGAAACAGGGAGAGACAGTCAGACAGACTCCCGCATGCGCCCGACTGGGATCCACCCGGCACGCCCACCAGGGGCAACGCTCTGCCCACCAGGGGGCGATGCTCTGCCCCTCCGGGGCGTCGCTCTGCCGTGACCAGAGCCACTCTAGCGCCTGGGGCAGAGGCGAAGGAGCCATCCCCAGTGCCCGGGCCATCTTTGCTCCAATGGAGCCCTGGCTGCGGAGGGGAAGAGAGAGACAGAGGAAGGAGGGGGACAGGGTGGGGGGTGGAGAAGCAAATGGGCGCTTCTCCTATGTGCCCTGGCCGGGAATCAACCCGGGTCCCCTGCACGCCAGGCTGATGCTCTACCACTGAGCCAACTGGCCAGGGCCTCTCTAATATTATTTTAACGATAACTCTTAAAGACCTTTCTATATCAGTGCTTGTAAAGTTTTCTCATGTTGTGTTTAAAATTGTGATGGCCATAGAATAGCTAAGTCTTTCTCAGATCATACTTTTTAAAATTCTCAATAAAGAACTAATTTAATTATTTTATAGTTATATAGCAAAATTCTATATATCTTTCAAAAAAAGAATAAGGTGCCTTTTCTCATAGAAGTTCTCCCTGACTTAGCAAGTAGCTATATGTATCATATACGAGTGGCAGCCTCCATCTTTTTTTTTTTTTTTTTTTGTATTTTTCTGAAGCTGGAAACGGGGAGAGACAGTCAGACAGACTCCCGCATGCGCCCGACCGGGATCCATCCGGCACGCCCACCATGGGCGATGCTCTGCCCACCAGGGGGCGATGCTCTGCCCATCCTGGGCGTCGCCATGTTGCGACCAGAGCCACTCTAGCGCCTGGGGCAGAGGCCACAGAGCCATCCCCAGCGCCCGGGCCATCTTTGCTCCAATGGAGCCTTGGCTGCGGGAGGGGACGAGAGAGACAGAGAGGAAAGCGCGGCGGAGGGGTGGAGAAGCAAATGGGCGCTTCTCCTGTGTGCCCTGGCCGGGAATCGAACCCGGGTCCTCCGCACGCTAGGCCGACGCTCTACCGCTGAGCCAACCGGCCAGGGCTGCAGCCTCCATCTTTGATACCACTCAATGCTTTACTGTCATTCAATGATGCTGTACCAAATATAAGCTCCATAAGGGGAGCAGTAGTTTTTAACTTTGTTCCTGATATAAACCCAAAAACTTGGACATTACCTAGTCAATGGCAGGTTTTGAACAAATATTTTTAAATGAGTATCCTGGTGTTCACAGTACTTGGAAGATGTGTTGCTTCAATTAGAATATTTGTCTTGTTGGTGATAGCCATTCTAACAGGTGTGAGGCAGTATCTCAATGTGATTTTGATTTGCCTTTCCCTAGGAGCTAGTGAAACTGAGTATCTTTTAATACATCTGTTGGCCATTTGTATGTCTTTTATGGATAAGTGTTTGTTCAGGTCCTCTACACATTTTTTTCTTTGGATTATTTTTGTTGTTACTGTTGAGTTGTATGAGTCTTTATGTATTTTAGATATTAACTCCTTATCAAAAGTATTGTTTGCAAACATCTTCCATTTTGGTAGGTTGCCTTTTTGTTCTGTTGATAGTTTCTTTTGCTATGCAGAAGGTTTTTAGTTTAATGAGCCCCACTAATTTATTTTTGCTTTTACTTCCCTTATCATTGAGGTCAAATTATAAAATTTCTCTAAGACCAAGATTCATAAATATTGCCAGGGTTGTAAAGAAAAAGGAACCCTTACACACTGCTGGTGGGAATGAAAATTGGTACAGCCACTACGGAAAACAGTATGGAAGTTCCTCAAAAAAGAAAAATGGAATAGAGTTACCATATTAGCCAGAAATCACTCTTCTGGGTATCTATCCCAAAATTTGAAACCATTTATTTGTAAAGATATATGTCTTGATGGTCATTGCAGCATTATTTATGGTGACCAAGAAATGGGTACAACCAAAGTGTCCTTTGATAGAGGATTGTATAAAGAAGATGCAGTACATATATACAATAACTACTACTCAGCCACAAGAAAAGATGAAATAATGCCCTTTCTGACAACATGAATGGATCTTGAGACTATCATTCTAAGTGAAATAAGTCAAACAGGAAAAGTGAATAACCATATGATTTCACTGATATGTGCAATATAAAACTGAAAGCAACAAATGAACAAATAAGACAAACAAATAAACTTATACACACAGACAATAGTATGGTGGTTACCAGAAGGAAAGTGGCGTGGGGGAGAGGTAGTAAAAGATAAAGGGAGTCAAATACATGGTGACAGAAGGAGACTTGACTTTGGGTGGTGAACACACAATACAATATACAGATAACATATTACAGAATCATACAGTTGAAACCTGTATAATTTTATTAACCAGTGTCACTCCAATAAATTTAATAATTTTTTAAAGTCTAGGTCAAATGATCGAAAATGATGAAATTTGGAAAGATATTGCCAAACTGCTTCCACATAGGTTGTACTAACTTAAATACTACCAACTCATGTAGTATTTTAGTAGTTTTGTGCATCTAATAAAAAAAAATGTGTGTGTATTGTTTGTGGGGGTTGTGGGTAGTGGGGGTGCATATATAACAACTACAAGTTACCACTTTATAGTTATTAGATGGAAAAATTAGAAAATTGTATATCAATGTGAAAAAAAGGCTCTTCTATTCTGCTAGAAAAATGTAATCTTCCAGAAAAAGTTGCAGGTATTTTAGAGAAGAAAATTGCATACCTGTTTGAAATTGAGTGTGTATATACCTCAAGACAACTATTTGCCATGCTATTAATTGGTTTTGGGATACTGTATGATTCAGTCCTTGTCAACAGGGCTGAGAGAAAAATCTACTGAGAAGTATCTAGAAATTATTGTCTTTCTTTAAGAAGGGACTTACAGAAAGGGTATTTATATTTCTGCCAATAACTAGACTGTCTTGGAGTGATTGTATTGGACAGATACTGTGAGATCAGGAGGAGTGTTATACTGGTTAGGCAGAGCAGAAGTGTGTGTGTGTGTGTGTGTGTGTGTGTGTGTGTGTGTGTGTGTGTGTGTGTGTGTGAGAGAGAGAGAGAGAGAGAGAGACAGAGAGACAGAGAGACAGAGATACAGAGAGAGACAGAGACAGAGAGAGACAGAGATAGAAAGGGATGGAGGGAGGTCTTTGAGGCCACAGTCCAGCATGAAACTACTCTATATTCATACTAATGTGATATGAGACACATTATCTATTTATTGGTTAAACTATTGAAGTTGCCATTTTTTTTATTCATGTGGAAAATGACATCTAAAATAACAGGGAATTTATTTACTTTATGTTTATTTTCTAGATGTTTAAACCAAGGCAGACTCAGAAAAGTATGGGGCAGGGTATATCCAAATTTACATAGCTGGAACTATAGGTTAGTTCTAGAAACAACTAAGTTAGCTGAATAACAGATAAAGTTTGCTAGCTGCATAAGTAGAAATAGATATTTTTCAGACATGACTATCAAATTCTGAACCTAGGCATAATATTTTTATTGGTTCCATGTTTGTTCCACCATGCTAGATAAGTTCAGGAAAATGACCTAGGAGTGAGGACTGGGAGTTGTGGTCCAATGATCTGGATTCACATCCCAAATTTTCTCCCTGCTGGCTGAATGATTTTGTAATACTCATTAAAGTCCTTTGAGGTTCAAGTTACTCTTTTGTACAGTGGAGGCAACAGGACTTCTCCCAATGGCTTTAATGTTGTGGAGTGACCCAGTAATTTTACAACTGGGATCATGTGGAGACATGATATACAAACTACAGAATGCTATATTCCATCAGGAGGCAACTCTACTGTTAATTTGTTGGCTTTGAGCACTAATATAAATCATTTTAACTCCTTCAGTGTGAGTGTTCTCATAATGACTGGGGAGAGTTAGAGCAAAACAGGTATTCTCTAGGTTTGGAGGATGAGTTAGCTTATTATATACGTTTTTTTTTCCTCCTAATTTTCTTTATAGACTATGTATTACTTTTGTAATCATAAAGAAACTATAAGCATTATTGGAAATAATTAGCAAAGCTTTTCCGAGTGTAGATGATTTGTGCTCCCATTCAGGGGCCTGGTGTGTTCAGGCTTGATAAGAAAATTGTTTCCTCGAAGGGTGTTTTCATTTATATGTTGCATGTAGCTATGTGAAAGGCAAGAGGTTAGCATTTAACCCAGTGTGTGTATACACACTCTGGTTTTGGCAGCCTAGCAGCCCAGAGCCATGACAATTAAAAAAATTAAAAAGCGAGAGATTTCTATGCTAGAATGTATTTTATAATGACGTCTATTTATGCTATGATTTATCTGTTCAAAAGCAATTTTATATCCATTAAGTTATGCTCTATTTATCATTTTTCAATGTAGTTAGGGTAGGTACTATTATAGTTGCTTTGTTTGACACTTGTTTGTTTGTTTACTCAGGAAACAAAATTTTGGAAAAATTTAATTGTCCAAAATGACAAAGCTGTTTAAAGGAAAAGCATGATCTATAACTCAGGTTGACTTCTAAGGGAAGTGAACGGTTCACTGCAATAGCAATAAGAAAGACAGCTAACTCTTACTGGTCCCCTAATATACTTTACATATATTATCTAATCTCAATCAAATAAAAAGCCAATCAAGGAGGTACTGTTACCCCATGGTGGCATCTGATGATGAAAACAACTAAACCTGAGGCAGTGAGGAGGTTCACTCAAGATCAGACAATAAATGACATAAAGTTGGATTTGAACACAGGTCTTTCTGGCAGTATAGCAGATACTGTTGTATTCTGTGCCCTTTGGAAAGTAAGTGATCATGCTGGTATCTTAATATAAACTAATAAATTCATTTGCCTTTTTTCCTCTTCAGCATGGCTCTTTACTTTCCTGAATCCCTTCTGTAATAACTGTTGCACTCTGTTATATTCAATTTTGTTCTCAGATAGATGTCTAGTCCCCTAGTCCAGCGATTTTCAACCATTTTTATCTCATCTCACACATAAACTAATTACTAAAATTCTACTGGCACACCAAAAAATATATATATATTTTTTGCCAATCTGACCACAAAAATAAAAGGTACAACTTTAATTCGTTCATACTGGATGGTGATCGTTGTGTTAGCTGTTGTCATTTTTATAAATTTGACAATATAAAGGAAAAGATGGGAGTACACCAGACTAAATAGTCAGGTATTGCATGTTGTAAAAACTCTTGGCCTAGTTAGTTAGCTCAGTCAATTAGAACATTGTCCCAACGTGACAAGTTTGCAGTTTCGATCCCTGGTCAGAGCACAAATGGGAAGCAGTCAATAAGTGCACAGCTAAGTGGAACAACAAATGAATGCTTCCCTTCTCCTCCCTCTCTCCTTTTCTCTCTCTGTCTCTCTAAAAATCAATTAATAAAAAATTAAACCCAGGCCAGATAGCTCAGTTGGTTGGAACATTGTCCTGAAGCTCAGAGGTTACCGGTTCAATCCCTGGTCAGGGCCCATTCAGGAACAGTTCAATGTTTCTGTCTCTCTGTTTCTCTCTCCCTGCCTCTCTCTCTCTAAATAAATAAATAAATAAATACATAAATACATAAATACAAACATACACACACATAAATACATAAATAGATAAAAATTAAAAATAAAAATAATTTGCGGTACACCAGCATGCTTTTGCTGCAGTGCACAATGGTTGAAAATTGCTGCCCTACACTACTGTATAATAAGACAAAGAGTATTGAACATACCACTTGACCCAGGTTAAAAATCTTGTTCTGTTGCTCTTATTATTTTTGTGTAAAATCAGTTGAGAAAGTTAATTAACTACCCTGAGTCACTGTTTATTTATATAAAATAGGTAAATCAGCACATCTGCACATAGCATACATTTATTGTGAAACCAAAAATGGTAATAAGTTTTGTCTCTGTAAACTGTTATTTTATGAAAATGTATATTTAATTTGTTTATTTGTTTATATTAATATTATTTTATTAATATAGTAATAATACTAAATATTATTATTTATATTTAGTATTAATACTAACTATATCCAGCGCCTCAAGCTTGGTTGATTTACATATATTATCTTTTGTATAATAAAACTATGAAGCATATTAAATATTCTTTATTTTGCATAGCAGAAAAGTGAGGCTTAAAATATTAAATAAGCTATGCAAGGACATAGGCTTGTCTGTAAAATGTTCCTTCTCTGTGATAACCTGATTTATATTAAGCAATGGCACAGACTAATTCCTTAGGGAGAGGAAAAAAATATGGCAACAAATGGTATTTATCCTGAATAATTTCAGAGAAACATGTGATTTAATTATAATACTGTAACACTATGCCAACATGTGGCTTACCTCTGGTACAGGAGAGATACGAAGCCAAGACTGGACAACTTGACCAAGCTGAGGAATTAGTTATTTGCTGGAGGCATCAACAGAGGGTTTTCATCATTGCTGCTCAACATTTTATAAAATCCCTGTATTTCTTTACTAACTCAGCTGTAAGCCACAAATATTAATTATGTTGATTCATTAATTCACCTGCATGGCAAATCTATCCTTTAGGAAGGTCTTTAAAAGGACAGATTTTAATTTTAATTATAAGTTTAATATAACTTAGATTTTGTTTTTCCTCACATGTCACTCATTCACTTATTTATTTAATAATATTTACTCAGCATTGATTATATTTAAAATACTTGATTCAAAGACCATGAATAAAGATGCGGACACCAAAGGGTGGTTTGTAGGTAATTAGTGCCCCCTCCTTTTCTACCTAGTATTCAGGAATCAAACATCATCTCATCAGAGACTCATGAAAACATATACAATACCAATAACCACAGTTTCCAACCATAGTTTCCAAACGCAGATCCCAAATTGTATTGATATAATTTTAGCTATGAAACCAGTGTTGTGTGATCAGTGGTTCCCAACTCACTGTTTCAGGAACCAGTAACAACGGGGCAGAATCTCCAGCAGTGTATTAAAATTACACATTTCTGTTTCATATTTACATTAAAAGATTTTAAAACAGTAAGTTGGTATTGAGACTCAAAACATTTTTACATTGTAGGTAATTCTGATGCGCAGTTTAGGATACATTAACTATACCAATTCATACTACTTTTTGAGAAAATGATAAAAAGTTTTGGATCTTCATTGATATACCTTGTATAAAGTGTAAACTACACATATATACATTATATATAATACACATATATACATTAAATATATAATTTCAGAGGGTCCACAGAGTTCTTACAGCCCACTACTGTATCCTTTGATGGATGCAGACAAGATTAAAAATTCTCAACCTAGACACATTTCCACACTGAGCAGCTTTAAGTAGTCAGTCTAGGCTCAAAACAGATACCAATAATGTCTGAGCAAGGAAGGGAAACTGAAGCTTGGAGAAGTAGAGATTCCTCTTATATAACTTAGTAATTACATATTGAACATTATTCTTTCTAGAGAAAAGCAATTTATTTATATTCTCTTTTTATGAGAAAGAATCACCAGATTGATCAAAAAAAAAGTGTTGGCTATAGTGGTCACATTGAAGGGAGTTTAAAAAAAAGATGTAGCAGGATTTTAAAAAGAACTGACTAAAACTCACTGGGTGCTGGGGACCATGGCTCATGAATACTCTTTTCTCAGTGTCCTGAGTGGAAGGATTTGGGATTTCAGCAAGGACTGAAGCATTGATGAATGTTCTGGATAGTAGAATAAGGTCATAGGGAGGTAGGTCAGTTGACTTTGTATTGGTTATATTATCTTAATTTTAGTTTTAGGTTAAAGAATTATAGGATATGAGAAAAAGAGAATGTCCCTTTCATAATTATTTAAGACCTAAAATATGACAATTATGACAATTAAAGATTTTGGCAAATAAATAAATCAGCCTTGAATATGTTCTGATATCCTAAGCTTCAGAAGAGCACATTTAAATGCTTCCCCCCCTCCTCACATGCACAGATGAACAGACAGACAGACAGACAGATAGGAGAGAAAAGTGTTTAGAAAAAGCATATGCTTTTGTAATGGCTGACAAATTCAGGTAAAATGAATCCATAGAGTGAGTGAGTAATCATACTGAGTCAGTACATGGCATTGGTAGAAACTTCCAAGGCATTCTAATTAGGAATATACTTGAAGTTAGCACGTAGTTTTCAAACTCCTGTCCATGGAGACCTAAAGCTTCAGAGAAGGTATATTGGAAGGAGCCGGGGCTTGGGGGTGGCTGTGGGGTGACCAGGGACAAAAAGTCACCCTACTCCCACAGAACAGATCTGCCTTATTTTGACTACTGAGATTTTGTATAACATTATATTTAAAACGAGAAGCCATGCTATTATTTTCAAGTATGGAAGCCATTGCTTAAAAATAATATTTAATTTCTTAAAACATCTTTAATCCAGTGATGTTCAAAATGTCCTATACCAACCTGACATAAATCTGTAATTCATTTATGCTTTCTTGAGAAAATCTAAATATCCCAGCTATGTAATGTGGATAGGGCAGCACTAAAATCTAGGGTCAAAGTTTATAAAGAAATAGAATCACATGAGCGTGCCTTAAAATCTAACCTTCATATACTGGTGTAGTGCCAGGTATATCTCAGAAGAATTTTTAATTACAGAGAAAGGGACCAATACTTTCAAGGGATGTTCTCTCTCCAAGCAGCATGTAGTAATGAAAATAATAGGCTGATATTGGACAGTTTCTAATCACAGCTGTACCTGGAACTAGTTCTTATAATCTTGGGCAAAGCAGCTTAACCTGTGAGCTTTATGCTTTTTAATCTGCATAATACAGGTAATATTCTCATTTTTTAAGGTGGATGTGAGAATTAAATAAACTAGTACAGGTAGCTGGTGCTCACAAAGCAATCTAGAGCCCCCTCAGAACCTAATGAAGAAGTGAGGAAGGTGGATGAAAGATCTCCAATGTGAAAACTTTACTTTGAAAACTCCATATGGTCAGTAGACCAAACTCCACTTTGAGTGGTACAAGAGACCAACCCAATAGCTTTGGGAAGGTGCATGGACAACCACAGCGCAAAGAGTATCCTCTACATTCCTTTCTAGATATCACAACCAAGCATTCCTGGGTTTGAGGACATCATTCACCAGACCTCTAGTCTTTGGGAACCCTGAGAAGTATTTGCTTAGTAAGTAGAAATATTCCCACACATTGAGAATGGATTCAAACTTGATTCAACTAAATAAATTAGCTTAAAAGATTCCAAAAGTACAAAAGAAAATTTTCTTTATAATGTTTTTTACCCAAATGACATCAGATTATACCAATAAGAATTCAAAGAATATGAAACAAGTTGGGATTCAAAGGAGACTGACCCATGGTGGAAGCACCAGAGAGGCATGAATGCAAGCTAATTATCACAATGGGGGCTCTGTAAGTATCCTGCCTTTTCACTTCCTTGAACACATTTTGCAATAGTAGCTGAGTTAAAAAAAAAATTCTGATGGAGAACTAAAATTACCAGGGCTCTCTTACTAGTATAATATTAGCAAATTGCTTATGAATTTAAATGGCTTGAGAATTCCAAGGTGGAATTCTTGCAAAAAATAGTTTGTTTTCTTCATTGATCCCTTTTTGATAACTATCTGCCTATGTCCATTGTTGTCTTCCATGCAGTCCTCTAATAGAAATACTGTAATTAAATAAAATTATGCTATCTTTTTTTTTTTCTTTTCCTAGCAATTGGTATTGGCCCTTTAAAAAATGGATCGTACAGTACTTTTACTATCTTTTTATTTTCTGGATTATTCTATGCACTTCCACACAGTGCGGGGAGGTGTTGCCTCTTTTCAATTTACCATTGTAACTCTAGAGTCTTTTATTGTTTATCTTTCAATGGTGGCCATCCCCATGGGCATGCCGTTATAATTTATTGTGGGTTATATTTGCATTTTCTTAATGAGTGAGGATACCAAGAAATGTTTTATTTGCTTACTGGCCATTATGATATCCCATTTGTAAAGTAAGTATCTCTTTAATCTTTATGCCCATTTTTCTATTGAGTTGTACATATTTTCTTTTTGAGTTATAGGCAGGAATTCTTAATATACTCTGGATATGAGTTTATACATCAAAGGTTAAACATATATATCTGCATAATACAGGTAATATTCAAATATGTATATAACAAATACATATTTTTACTCATTTTTAAATCACTCATTAAATAAAAAAAATTACTACTGCATTTCTAATTATTTATTGTGTATCTAATATATTCCAAGGACACTGCTAGTTCTAGATATTAGTAAGGGATCTTTTATAAATTGTTAATGCATGTTTATAGTAAAAAATTAGCCAATTTAAAAATAATAAATGTTTAACTGAGAAGAAGTATTTTAGTCTCCTATCTCTGAATGGATAGAAACAGACAAAATAGAAACAGACTCATGATTCAGAGAACAGACTGATGATGACAAGAGGGAAGCGGAATTTAGGGGCTTGGTGAAAAAGGTGAAAGGATTAAGAAGTGTAAATTGGTAGTTAAAAATAGTCACAGGGATGCAAATTACAGCATAGGGAATATAGTCAATAATATTATAATAACTATGTATGTGGTCAAGTAGGTACTTGAGATAGTGGGGTGACCACTTTATAAAATACGTGATTGTCTAATTACTATGCTGTACACATAAAACTAATACAGAATAATATTAAATGTAAACTGTAGTTGAAAAAAAAGGAATGTGGCCAATATCCCTGATAAATATAAATGCAAATATCCTCAACAAATATTATTAAACAAAATTCAATACAACGTTAAAAAGAGTATATACACCATAATGAAGTGGGATTTACTTCTGGAATGTAAGTTTGTTTTAATATCTGCAAATCAATTAACATAATACCCCACATAAACAAAATGAAGAATAAAAATTATTTGATCAGGTCAATAGATGCAGAAAAAGCACTTGACAAAATCCAGCACTCACTTATGATAAAAACTCTCAGCAAAGAGGAAGAAGAGAGAACATATCTCAATGTAATAAAGGCCATATGTGACAAATCCACAGCTAACATCATACTCAATGGGGAAATCTAAAGCCTTTCCCTTAAGATCAGGAATAAGACAAGGATGTCCACTTTCAACACTCTTATTCGACATAGTACTAGAAGTCCTAGCCACAGCAATCAGACAAGGAGAAAAAATAAAAAGAATCCAAATTGGAAAGGAAGAATTGAAACTGTTATTATTTGCTGAAGACATTTACTGTATATAAAGAAGCCTAAGAATTTCACCAGGAACAACTAGAACTAATGAATATATTCAGTAAATTAGCAAGATACAAAATAAATATTCAGAAATTGGTTGTATTTTTATATACCACTAATGAACTATCAGAAAGTAAAAACAAGGAAACAATACCATTTTAAGTTGCATCAAAAAAATAAAATACTTAGGAATAAATTTAACCAAGGAGGTAAAAGAGCTATACTCAGATAATTATAAGACACTGAAGAAAGAAACTGAAGATACTAATAAATAGAAGCATATGCCATGTCCATAGAAAGGAAGACTATGGTATCTTTGAGAAAAGATGTAAAGGATTGGGACATAAAGAAAGGTAGTCTATATATAAACTGCCTAATATCATTGCCTTAGCCACCTGTGAATATTTATATTTAAATTAATTAAAATAAGAGAAAATTTAAAATTTAGTCCCTCACTTATTAATTATCCCCATTTCTAGTGTTCAATCAACAGCTGCATGTTGCTTGTGGCTCTCATGTGAAGTGGCATAGACAGAGATGCCATTTATCACATAAAACATTCTCTTGAACAGATGTCCTGATCTAGCCAGAAGAGCATGAACACAATTCAAATACAGAAAATCAGATAGTATATCTGTAAAAGTAAATGTCTTACTTTCTCTGAATTTAGGTAATTTGAACATAAATGACGGGAATGAGCTGGTTTGATTTTAAATTCATTTACTACTTTCATGTACTTTTTACAATGAAACCGAGACATGGATATATTGGCTCTCACTTTGTAAATGAGATTAATTACCACAGGTCCTGAACCTTCATAATAGTTATAATGTAAAAGTAATAATATATAGTTTTTGTATAATGTTTTGTTTTGTTAATCAAATTTAATATTTAGTATCAATTCCTAACAATTTTATGAAAAAGATACTAGCATTTCCATCTTCTTTTAACAAGTGAGAAAACTGGGAGTTTGCATTTCTACATAATTTCTCTAAGGTCACCCAATAACTAAGATGTAGATCATGATTTGAATTCAGGCCATCTGAGTCCAGAGGTCATCTCCAGTATAGAATAAAACTCACCTCTTTGGCTCTAAAATCCATTTGCATACTTAGAAAGGAAAAAACCTAATATTCAGTGATGTGAATGAGTGTGGAATGAAATGAAAGGAAAGAATTAAACTCCTAGATATTGGTAACATTTATTTAGGGAGGTCCTATAACTATACCCTGATTTCAGGTCATCATTGCTTTAACCACATTAGTATAGTGGAAAAGGTCTGGTGTCTGTCATGTGAATTAATCCTAACATTACCATGCAAAGGAGGAGCAAAAATGGAAACAGAAATCAAAGACAGTGTAAATTAATGGAATTTGAGGAAGAATGTCCACTTGATTGCACTGAATATAATGAGAGTTTCAGCAACAAGCAACACATGCACGTGATCTCAGCGAGATCGGTGTTTCTCTACCTTCCAGAATCGTCTTGAAAATTAAGATTCTTTAACTGGAAATCCAAGGAAACAGTTGAAGCAGCTGGTTGGTACTTTGCCTTTTTGGTGGATGAGTGACATTTCCAATTAAGGACAAGTGGCTCAAAATTCAGGACCCTTCACTCTGACTCTCAAGCTTCCCAAGATTGGCAACTGATGATGTGTGAGCACTAGGACATTTGCTCAGCTGGGTCCCAGCTGTTAGAGGTCCAGCCCTATCTTGTGTGTGGCAAGCTGATACATTTCCCAAACCTGAAGGTTTAGAGTGAATCTTTGTCCCCCCTTCTTTCCTTTTTAAGCCACACTTCTCCCAAACGCATCCACTTAACACCCTAAAGAGAATCTAACCCCTCTCACCAGCCTCACTGCCTCGCCCTTGGTCCATTCCGTCATTGGTTTTTGACTCAATTACTTCAACCCCCCAAATCTGGTCTCTAAATTCCCCTTTTCCCTGCTACATTATAACCTTTTCTCTACATTGTTCCTGACTTGTCTTTTTTGTTTTATTTATTTATTTTCTATTGATTTCAATTTATTGTGTTTACATAGATTCTAGAGTTGCCCCAAATGCATCCCCCCTCCTCTGTATCCTCCTCAACATCTCCCTGTCTCCCTCCCCATAGCACCGTCCCCTCCTTCCCTTCAGGTTTATCCCATCCTATCATCCCCTTTCTCTCTGTCCTCTTTTCCTCTGTTCCCTTTGATCCCTCCTCTCTCTCAATTCCGTTCTTCAGTTCACATTGTTCATTGGATTCCTCAAATGAGTAAGGTCATATGATATTTTTCTTTTTCTGCCTGGCTTATTTCACTTAACATAATAGTTTCCAGTTCCATCCATGTTGTCGCAAAAGGTAAGATTTCCTTCTTTTTCAGGCCCCATAGTATTCCATTATATATATGTACCATAGCATTTTAAACCATTCTTCCACTGACAGACACTTGGGCTGTTTCCAGATCTTCACTATTGTGAATAGTGCTGCCATAAACATGGGAGTGCATTTCTTCTTTTGAATCAGTGATATGGTGTTCTTGGAATATATTCCTAAAAGTGGGATGGCAGAATCAAAAGGCAGTTCCATTTTTAATTTTTTTCCCAACACCATTAGTTGAAGAGACTATCTTTACTTCATTGTATGCTCTTACCTCCTTTGTCAAATATCAGTTGTCCATAAAGCTGTGGGCTTATTTCTGGGTTCTATGTTCTGTTCCATTGATCTATATGCCTGTTCTTATGCCAGGACCAGGCTGTTTTGAGTACAATGGCCTTGTAGTATAAGTTGATATCTGGAAGTGTGATACCTCCTACTTTATTCTTCTTTTTCAAGATTGCTGAGGCTATTCGTGTTCTTTTTTGGTTCCATATAAATTTTTGGAATATGTGTTCTATATCTTTGAAGTAAGGCATTGGTATTTTAATCGGTATTGCATTGAATTTATAAATTGCTTTGGGTAACATAGACATTTTAATGATGTTTATTCTTCCTATCTATGAGCACTGTATATGCTTACACTTGTTTGTATCTTCCTTGATTTCTTTTATCAATGTTTTATCATTTCCGAGTACAAGTCTTTAATCTCTTTGGTTAAATTTACTCCTAGGTACTTTATTTTCTTTGTTGCAATAGTGAAGGGAATTGTTTTCTTAATCTATCTTTTTGACAGTTCATTGTTGGTATATAAAAATGCCTCTGATTTATGAGTATTAATTTTATATCCTAACACCTTGCTGAAATTAATTTATCAGGTCCACTAGTTTTTTGGCTGAGACTTTAGGGTTTTCTATATACAGTATCATATCATCTGCAAATAATGATAGTTTCACTTCTTCTTTTCCAATTTGGATTTCTTTTATTTCTTTTTCTTGTCTGATTGCCGTGGCTAGGACTTCCAGAAGTATGTTGAATAAAAGTAGTAAAAGGGGCACCCCTGTCTTGTTCCTGATCTTATGGGAATTGCTTTTAATATTTGCCCATTGAGTATGATGTTGGCTGTGCATTTGTCAGAGATGGCCTTTATCATGTTGAGGTATGTTCCCTGTATTCCCACTTTGCTGAGAGTTTTGATCATGAATGAGTGCTGGATTTTATCAAATGCTTTTTCTGCATCTATTGAAATTATCATGTGGTTTTTCTCCTTCCTTTTGTTTATGTGATGAATTACATTGATTGATTTGCAACTATTGTGCCAGTCTTGCCTCTCCAGAATAAATCCCACTTGACCAAGGTGTATAATTTTTTTTCATGTATTGCTGGATCCGGTTTGCTAATATTTTGTTGAGGATTTTAGCATCTATATTCATCAGGGATATTGGCCTATAATTTTCTTTCTTTGTGTTGTCTTTGCCTGGTTTTGGAATCAGAATTTTGCTCACCTCATTAAAGGAGCTTGGAAGTGTTCCTTCCACTTGAATTTTTTGAAATAGCTTGAGAAGGATAGAAGTTAGTTCTTCTTTAAATATTTGGTAGAATTCACTTATGAAGCCATCTGGCCCAGGGTTTTTGTTTGTTGGGAGTTTTTTGATAACTGTTTTTATCTCATTTGTTATAATCGGTCTGTTTAGGTTTTCTGATTCTTCCAGACTGATTTTTGAAAGATTATATATTTCAAGGAATTTGTCCATTTTATCTAGGTTGTCTAATGTTTTAACATACAATTTTTCATAGTATTTTCTTACAATATTTTGTATTTCTGTTGTGTCAGTTCTTATTTCTCCTCTCTCATTTCTAATTTTATTTATTTGAGTCCTCTCTCTTTTTTTCTTGGTGAGTCTGGTTAAAGGTTCATCGATCTTGTTTACTTTCAAAGAACCAGCTCTTGGTTTCATTGATCCTCTGTATTGTTTTTTTAGACTCTATGTCATTTATTTCCACTCTGTTCTTTATTACTTCCTTCCTTCTACTACCTCTGGGCTTTACTTGCTGTTCTTTTTCTAGTTCTTTTAGATGCAGGGTCAAGTTGTTTATTTGAGCTTTTTCTAGCTTTTTAAGGTATGCCTGTAATGTTATGAACTTCCCTGTCAGGACTGCTTTTGCTGTGTCTCATAAATTTTGAGTTGTTGTATGCTCATTATCATTCGTTTCTAGAAATTTTTTTATATCTTCTTTGATTTCATTGTTAATCCATTTGTTATTTAATAGCATGGTATTTAGTTTCCAAATGTTTGAGTATTTTTCAGTTTTTCTGTTATGGTTGATTTCTAGTTTTATGCCATTGTGATCAGAGAAGATGCTTGATATAATTTCAATCTTCTTAAATTTGTTGAGACCGCTTTTGTGCCCTAACATGTGGTCTATCCTAGAGAATGTATCATAAGCACTTGAAAAGAATGTATATTCTGCTGATTTAGGGTGAAAGGTTTTAAAGATACCTATTAAATTGAGTTGATCTAGTGTGTCCTTTAAGTCTGCTGTTTCTTTGTTAATATCTTTTCTTGAGGATCTATCCAGTGATGTTAGTGGGGCATTGAAATCCCCTACTATTATAATATTGCTGTTGATCTCGCCCTTTATATCCATCGAATTCTGCTTTCTATATTTAGGTGCTCCTATATTAGCTGCATAGATATTTATAATGGTTATATCTTCCTGTTTGATTGCTTCCTTAATCATTATATAGTGACCTTCTTTATCTCTTAGTATAGCTTTTGTTTTAAAGTCTACTTTGTCAGATATAAGTATTGTTACCCCAGCCTTTTTTTTTCATTTCCATTTGCATGAAATATTTTTTCCAACCTTTTAATTTCAGTCTATGTTATCTTTTGTTTTGAGGTGTGTCTCTTATAGACAGCATATGTATGAATCCTGTTTTCTTATCCATGCATCTACTCTATGTCTTTTGATTGGAGCATTTAATCCATTTACATTTATGGTTATTATTGATATGTAGTTGTTTATTGACATTTTATTCTTTAAAGTTACATTCCTCTTTTGCTATATTCTTTTCCCCCTTTGTGCTGTTTACAACAGGCCCCTTAACATTTCTTGCAGCATTGGTTTTGTTGTAATTAATTCCTTGAGACTTTTGTTTGTTTGTTTGTTTGTTTGTTTTTGTCTGGGAAGCTTTTTATTTCTCCTTCAATTTTAAATGATAACCTTGCTGGATAAAAAAGTCTTGGTTGTAGGCTCTTGTTCTGCAGTATTTTGAATATTTCTTACCATTTCCTTCTGGCCTCAGTGTTTCTGTTGAGAAGTCTGATGTCATCCTTATGAGGGCTCCTCTGTAGGTAATAGACTGCTTTTCCCTTACAGCTTTTAGTATTCTTTCTTTATCTCTTAGCTTTGGTATTTTAATTATGATGTGTCTTGGTATTGATTTCTTTGGATTTCTCTTTAATAAAATTCTCTGTGCTTCTTGAACCTGTGTGACTTTTTCCTACATCAATTTAAGTAAGTTTTCAGCTATGATTTCTTTGAACAAGGTCTCCATCCCTTGTTCTTTTTTTTCTTCAGGAACCCCTATGATGAGAATATTATTTCTCTTTATGTTTTCACAGAGCTCACTTAGAGTTTCCTCAGACTTTTTGAGTCTCTTTTTATTTTGCTGCTCTGCTTCCGTGCCTTCATTTATCTTGTCCTCTAACTCGCTGATTCGATCTTCAACTTCATCCATTCTGCTTTTAATTCCTTTCATTGTGGTTTTCATTTCTAATATTGTATTTGTCATTTCTGACTGATTCTTTTTTATTATTTCAATGTCCTTTTTTATACTTGCTATCATTTTATTTAGGTGCTCGTTGTGTCCATTCATTGTTGTTCTAAGATCTTTCAGCATCCTAACAATCATTTTTTTAAACTCTGCATCCAGTAATATGGTTATATTTGACTCATTTAAATCCTTTTCTGGAGGTTTCTCTTGATTCATTTGGGTTGCATTTCTCTGCCTTTCCATTTTATCTGTATATAAGAAGAATGTGGCCATAGGAGTCTGATGGGTGTGGCCTCTGTGTTCCCTAGGTGTGGTCTGTCTGCAGGCCCACCTTCTTCTTTGCCACTGCCTCAGGTGTTCTGGTATGGGCGGTGCTGGTGTCGGCCTGCTACAGCAGTCACTGTGGTTTCTGCCTCTCCACAATGGGTGGGGCTGTGAACAAGTGCCCAGGGTACAAGCCCTGGTCCAATCAGCTTTTGCCTCACCCCCATGGGTGGGGCTGAACCCGTGTGCTGCACTAGGGCCACAAGCCTTGGCACTGCTGGTGGGGCTGTGCACCTATGCTCAGCTGCTGGTCTCCACCGGTTCCCTGGTTTTTTCCCTGCCCCCGGGGGCCAGGCTGTGCTCTTGTGCCAGGCTGCAAGCCCTGGCTCTATAGTCAGGGCTGCGCACCTGAGCCCAGCTGTGGGTCTTCACCGGTTCCCTGGCTTTCACCTTGCCCCTGAAAGAGGGACTCCAGGCAGGACCGCTCTTGCTTATCCCGCCTGCAGCTGCAGGTTGGACCACTTTTGTACTCCCCTTCCACCCACACAGCTGCCCTCAGCCTCCACCTCCACTGGGTAGGACTGAGCTTACATAGGGCCTCAGTCCTGGCTGGCCCAGCTTCTGCCCCCACCAACAGGACTGTCTTTTCGCATCCTGCCACCGCTGTCCCTCCAGCAGCACTCAGCAGTGTGGGTGGTGGCGATGCAGCTCAGACCTTAGCACTCAAAACTGTATCCCTGATGGCTCCCTCCTTCTAAGTGACTCTGCTCTGAGTGCCGTGGGAGAGCTTGTTTGGCTGCTGTCCTGCTTCCCTTTGCTGGTATTGCTCATTCCTGGGGAAATATCTACTGTAGGTTTGGGGAGTGACTCAACCCAGGGGTTAGGGTGGCTGTCCCTCAAAATGTTTCTCCCTGTGCCTCCTAGATTACACTCTCTTTCTGCTACTCTGGTCCTCTCAACTCCCCAGTCTCCCATAGTCCTGGGTTAGTGGTTGTGAAAGAGGTTTTCTGCGTGGTTCCTTTAAAAAAAAATCCTGTGTCTGAAAAATCTGTCTCTTTCTCACAAACTGTATTCTGGCTTTTGTTTTTGCAGCTAAATACTGTCTGTACACCTCTTCTAGGTTCTGGGGCTGCAGGCTGGGGCTTCATTCCTGGGTCCCAGGACCCTCCCCTCTCTTCTAAACTCACTTCCTGCCTCACGAGTCCGTCCGAGCTGCCGTTTGCTCCGGGGAGCTGGGAAGCCCTCTCCACATTTCTCCTTTTCCTACCAGTTTCAGTGTGGTTTCTTCAGTGATCCTTTGTTAAAGAGTCCTCTTAGTTTAGTCCAAAGTTGGTTTTTCCAGATGATGGTTCTGAAAATTAAGTTATAATACACTTTGCTTCCAGGAGGTGGAAGTTGGTATGTCTGCCTACTCCTGACTTGTCTTTTTAAAATGCTGTTATGATTATGTAAATATCTTGATTAAAAACATTTATTAATCCCAACTGATCTTTGATCCTTATGATCTAATCCTTATTTCATCATTTGATACCCACCTCTCTCTGTGATCTTCCTATAACTCTGAGCCACCCTTTCTTCCCTAAAATGTACCATGACATTTCACACCTTATACCACTGAAAATAGTGATAGAAATGGAAACTTCTACTTTATGTATTTTTAGTTTTATTCTTCCATATTAATAAGCTATTTCTGTTTCAAACCTCAGGAAAAAGCTAACTCAGTTTCTTAGGAACCAAAACCAAACTTTGACTCCTTGAAAGACATTCTCAGGCAGGTGAAGGCAGAGGCTTCTGAAGCAAGATTTCAAAAATATCTCTGAACCCAAGACTTGAGATGGAACTACTTGTAGTTAGGACACATTAGTTAAGAATTTAGTGGTGTTGGGCATGTACTTTTTCCTTGCTGGTAAATATCCTTAATACTAATGATCTGCCCATTCCAAAAGTGATTGGCTGACAAATTTACATAGCTAGGCTCTGCTAGCCAGGAATCCTATTTTTCCCTTCTTGCTCTCCTCTGAGGAAGGTACCATGTGTCCCTGTGCAAACAGATCCCCTGACAGTGTTGGAAAACACCAAGCCCTTTAGGAGCCATGTCAGCAGTAAGAAATAGCCATTGACTCTCAATTGCAAAGCCCTTAGTGAAATATGAGAAATCGTATATTTTTGCCATTTGGACTCTCCAAGTGTACTTAATATAGTAAGAAGTGGGCAAACAGGGTTGGATGAGAGACTGCATTTAGATCTAAAATTAAGCACTTAGGACAGGGTATTTTTCCATAAGGAGAAGCAGTGTGGTAGAACAAGAAAGAGCCTGAATGTCAGATAGCGTAATCAGCCCACCCTTGTTCCACACAGAGCCACTTGGCAACAGAGATGGCTGAAGGCCCAAGACCACTCCCTCTCCCGCCTCTCTTCCCTTCTCTTTTGCCCCCTCCCATATACTTCTTTGGTGGAACTGCCTATTTTAATGTGTTCACTATTTTCTTAAAAATTGCCAAATTTTAGCCATTTGTTGTGGGACTAGCTGTCAGACTGGATGAATCATGTTACCTCTCTGGCCTCAGCTTTCTCATTTATGAAGTGTTGAGGCAGATGGTTTTAACATATTTCTTCTAGTATGAATGAGGATTTCTGATTCTTCAAAATTCACTCCCCTTAGAGCTTTGACTTTTGAGGATCCAAGTAGGCAAGAGTGTTTTGCTCCATGTTAAGCATGTCACAGGTTTGAAGTACTCATTTGGAGCTTTCAATTGTGTTTAAATAGCCAGAGGGAAAAGCTAGTGACTAGTGTGACATTAAACATTTAAGATGCAATACCATGCAGACATAATGGTTGAATATTCATCAAATGGAATATTTTTATTTGAAAATTAAACCAGAAAATATATTCAAAATGCTTTTATTTGTGTCTGATCTTAACCACAAATTGGTGTTACAAAATATGACTCAGTTATAAGACTAGTGGAACAATGCCTAAGCCTTTCTTTCACATAGATTTTTTTTTTACTATCATTAAACATCTATACCCATAATCCAACTTGCAAAGAATTACTCTCCCCCTCATGCAACTTTGTTCACCAAAACTCCTCTTTCTTTGCTCTTGGCTTTTGGGATTTCATCTCTAAAGTGAGAAATATGACAATTAGGACATGATGGAATTCTTGTCAAATACCAAACTTTCTGGGATGGAAATATAAAGGGAAATAACATGTAGTGATCATTTGATATGTGCCTAGCACAGCATACAGCTCCCAGGAAAGTCTCTGAAAGTTTGTTAAAGGGATAATGAATGAACAAACACATGGTAAACATACTCTACAGAGCTTTCTCATGAATACCCATTTAAATTTGCTAGGATAGCATTGTAACATTCACACTACAATTCAGGAATGAAAGGATCCCCTAGCAGGTAACTAACTGGTGGAGCAAGACTTTGAATCAATACAAAGCTCATTTTTGAGAGGCAAAACTGAATAGAACTGAAAGACGCTTTCTTATGACACAGATAATACTATATTAGTAGATTTGCTGATATTCTATTGCAGGCTTTATATGCCTACCATAACATGATAGAGTATAAAGGATGCAGGTTTGAGGCCCTGGCCGGTTGGTTCAGTGGTAGAGCGTCAGCCTGGCATGC
This sequence comes from Saccopteryx bilineata, assembly GCF_036850765.1. Classification (NCBI taxonomy): domain Eukaryota; kingdom Metazoa; phylum Chordata; class Mammalia; order Chiroptera; family Emballonuridae; genus Saccopteryx; species Saccopteryx bilineata. The sequence continues at coordinate 340,330,449 of NC_089490.1, read as the reverse complement.
AGGAGTCCCGGCTTTGATTCCCAGCCAGGGCACACAGGAGAAGTGCCCATTTGCTTTTCCATCCCTCCCCCTCTTCTTCTTCTTTGTCTCTCTCTTCCCCTCCTGCAGCCAAGGCTCCATTGGAGCAAAGTTGGCCTGGGTGCTGAGGATGGCTCTGTGGCCTCTGCTTCAGGTGCTAGAATGGCTCTGGTTGCAGCAGAGCGACGCCCCAGATGGGTAGAGCATCGCCCGCTGGTGGGCATGCTGGGTGAATCCTGGTTGGGCTCATGAGGGAGTCTGTCTGACTGCCTTCCCATTTCCAACTTCAGAAAAATACAAAAAAAAAAAGGATGCAGGTTTGAGATTTGAGAAGTAGTTGTGACTCTTACATTTTCTATTTAGTATGAAACTTTGAGCAAGTTCATTAACACCAGGAGTCAGTTTCCTTATCAAAATAAAAAATAAATAAATAAATAAATAAATAAATAAATAAAGGATCATATTACCTAAAAGGTCATTCTAAGGATCAGGAAAAACATGCACAAGGAATCCTCATATATCCCAATGCCTTCAGTTGTTCCACAGATGGCAGCTCTTATTATTACTGTGGATGCTGATTAAATATTTCATGAACGTTAGCCTCAATTATACAAACATTTAAACAGCTCAGTACCATTTCAACTTCTAAAAAGTGAAGTAACACACATAACCTTTTGAAACCTCTAATGAGCAAATGGAAAGTGAAAGTTCTGGCACTAAGAGGTCATTACTGTAAGAGCTGTAATTATTAGTGTGAGCTGCTGGAGTATCACTGACTTGACTTCTAATTTTATTTTGGATGAAGATTTTAGGAATGTATAATTGGTTAAAACTGCTAAAAGAAAACAAATTCAGCCTGAGTTATATACATCTATCGTTTCTTTACCTTTGAAATTAGGTTCCTTGGTATGTCTCTCAAGATCTACATACACCATTTCTGTGATTTACAGGTGGTTTTTGTTTTGTGCTTAGCAGTCACAAAGTGAAGAAGAGAACTCGCACGCCTTGGTTCCAGCACCAGCGGCTTTCAATTACACACCATGATGTGCGGGGCGACCTGGATGACTGAGTGTTGTTGCTAATGGACTTTCTCTGTTTACCTTGCAAGAAGGGAAAGCTGCTTGGTTTTATTTTTTATGCATGTAACTAGTTAGCCCTCCATCTTTCTCATGTAAACACTGAAATCAGACTGCCTGAGAGTGTTGGAGGTCCAAATGTTGTCATTGCTATAAACATGTAGGTTTTGATTATATTTAAAAGTAGATCAATATCAAATGTAAACTCTTGTCTGATGCTTGAGAGACACCTATGCTGGGGGAGGTGGAGAAAGCAGCACGTTTGTGAAGAAAATAAACTCTAAAGACAGAGAAGTTTTAGGTTCAAATTTCAGCTAAGCATGCCATCATCTTCATTATCACCACCAAAACAACAATTATAACAAAACTACAAAGACAAATGAAACAATAACTATCTCTTCTACGCTTGGAACTGGACTAGCAATTTTAAATGTCTGTTATTCCCTTGAATTTCACAAGAATATTAACAGAAATATATAGTCTTTTTTTTAGGTTAAAAATTGAGTCTTAGGTCTTTTAAGTAGTAAAGGATAGAATTGGACTCCACATACTGGTCTGACTTCAAATTCATGCTCTTTTTACTAAGTTACTCTAATCCCCATTCATATTCTATCCATCGAATTATATGTAGGCCATATAAACACTCTGAGTCTCTGTTCCCTCATCTGGGTAGTTGTTAATGCTTAGCCAGGTCACACAATTATTTGAGGGTCAACTACAATAACACATAAAAATATGCATACTCTGCTTTAATACATTATGTATTATACTTAATCATTAAATTATTTTATGTCTTCAAGAGATATGATACACCCATCAATTTAACAGCAATAATTTCTGCCCCCTTTTGTCTCCAGGGGCTTTGCCTTCAAGACTGGGGTGAAATGTTGCCCCAAAGTCTCAGTACTTCTTTCCCTTTTTTACCTTATGCCGTCACCAGATTGGTAGATAACTAAGATTAGTATATAGCTTCCCAGTGGTAGATAATGAAGAAGGGAACAATTCTCACTGTCAAGCCTACCATGGGTAAAATCATTCTGGAGGATGTCTTGCATTCACCCTCATTTAGGCAGCTACACTCCTCAGCAAGGGGATCCAGAAATAATGTGTAGAACATGAGTTGGAAACAGGAATAGAAAATGCAGGTGAAATTAGATTCATCACAAGGATTTCTGAATCAAAGCATATTCCCATTGCATACGCTCCATTTTCCAGCACTGCAGTGGAATTCTCTGCTTTGCCAGCTGCTCCCTCTTAAGTGGTGACAGTAGGGGGTGTTGCAAGGAGACTACACATTTGCAGAAGGAAGAAGGGACTTGCTCCTTCTCCTTTGGACAGACTTCCTGACTGCTTATTGTTCACACATACATCCTTAGTACATTTCTTCCCACCAGCAGCAGCTGTTCTTTCCCAGAGTAACAGCTAGATTCAGGTTATAGGCTTTTCAGCCCCTGCAGTGAACCTCTGCAGCTTAGTCATGCCCCCATAAGATACACCAACATTAGTGGCCATAACATTTTCCATAGGGTTCTTGGCCCCACAAAACCTCCTTTGAGCTCAGGAACTTTAGCACCAGCAAGGCAGCAGCCTCTCCTGGGAAGTCTGAATTCCAGCTCCTAGGGCCCTCTTTCAAGCTTTTAAAAAGCACAGTCTCAATATACAGGTGATGTATCATAGAATTGTACACTTGAAACCTATATAATCTTATTAACCAATGTCATGTTGATATATTTAATTTAAAATAAAAAAAAAAAGAAAATAACAGTCCAACCTCATCCTTTCCTTTTCTGCAGTTGCAACCTCTATAATACTCTGTTTTCTTTTTGCCTTTTCAGTTGTCTCCTTAACAATTTTATACCTAATTGACAGTGCTTTTATATTAAGTATGCTTTGCTCAAATCAGTGGTTTGGGTTCTGCCTCCTGCCGGTACCCTGTGTATATACCCTCCCACTACCTCTTTTAGTGAGATAACAGGACTGATGGGTGAACCTTTGGCAGGAAGGAAATGGGAACATAAAACTCTAATGTCTGAAAAGGTTATGAGCTTTTGGCTGGTTCATGGGAGGGGACTTTCCATTCACTGAGAAGCTACTATGTGCAGGCACTGCACTGAGCATCTCACATACATTATTTCTAAATCCTCACAGCAAAACGGCAAGCCTCACGTTGCTGAAACACTTTATCAACAAGGTTTAAAGAGGCTAAATAACTTGTACAAAATTATACCAGTGGCAGAGTTGAGATCCAAATGCAGGTTTGAGTGATACCTAGTATAGCTTCAATTAAGAACAATAAAGGGAAACTTCTAGGTTTCATTCTATTTTGTTAGGTCGAGTTCTCCAGAGGAGAGGGATATGGGAAAAAGTCTAGTTTAGGAGTGAAGGTTGGTCATGTCTACATTGGGCTGTTTGCTCAGAAATACAAACAAATGGATAAGGTCATAGGGCAGAAGTGGGGGATTCCAATAAACTTGTTTTTACTTCATCCCTTTGAGAAGAATTGGTCAGAGCAGAAGATGTACCAGTTACCCATTCCTCTCCACATACTACCATAACTCCCTAGAGAAAATATGAATATTAAAGTGTTTAAGAGGTATATGTGTATCAAGTCTTCACCTACTCCTGGACCATTATGTAACCAGCAATTCTGTCCCTGGAATTTCTAAGGTGCTGTGTTTCTATTTTTTTTCTCTTTTTACCAGCGTCACTGAGATAAAATTGACAAGTATTAAGTATACAACTTGTTGATTTGATACACTTATATACTGCAGAATGATTACTACTATAGAACACTTCCATGATATCATATAATTACCATTTATTTTTTGTGTTGGTGAAAACATTTAAGATCTATTATCTTGGAAACTTTCGAGTATAGTAAGAAGTATGATTACCTATAATCACCATGCTGTACTTATTCATCTCAGAGATTAAAGTTTATATTCTTTGGCCAGCCTCTCATTTCCCCTACCCACCCATTTCCTGGTAACCATCATTCTAGTCTCTGTGTCTGAGTTAAGCTCTTTTAGATTCTACATGTAAGTAATATAACAGTTTTTTTGTCTTTCTGTGTTTGACTACTGTGGTATTGTAGTTGAATGTTGATATTGTGATTAAAGCTTGTAAAAAGAGCATAATTGTACAGAAAATATACACTGCTCACAAAAAGTAGGGGATCAGGGAATGTGCAGATACTCTAGTCCTTTCAGCCTTTGTATAGTGCATTTTCACCAATAAAATAAAAGTTGGTTTTGCATCTCATTTGCATAATTGAACAACTTTCTATGACTTGTTTGCTTTTCTGATGTTCTTGTTTAATAAAAAAACAATCAAATCTGCTTCTTTTTTTATTGCTTCATATTCATTTTTAAATATCCCCTAATCTTTGTGAGCAATGCCTATGACAGTAGGCGCTTTGTTCCAGGAACAGTGCTGTAAGTCTCAACGACAGGAAGAATGGAGAAAGTGGGTGGGGGTGTGAAAGGAGCCCAAAGAGGGAGAAAGGAACTGGCTCCTGCTTCAGTGCTGAGATTTCTGCTCTCTGTCATACAACTATAAGTGTGCAGAGTATATTAATTTAAAAAATAAAAACTTATTTTGCATTAATTTTTTGATTTACACAAAAATTACAAAAATAGTACAGTTACCTTGTTTCCTTCTTCCTTTTAAAATGTTAACATTTTACACAACCATAGTATAATTACCAAGAATGGGAAATTAATGTAAGTATGATATTAATTAAACTACAGACCTTATTCAAAACTCACTAATTTTTCCACTAATGTCTTTTTCTTTTCTGTTTCAGGGTCCAATCCAGGATGTCTCACTACATTTAGTTATTATTTTTTCTTTATTTTCTTTACACTGTGACAGCCCCTAAGTCTTTCATTGTTTTTCATAATTTGACATTTCTGTAAAGTACTAAACAGTTACTTTGTATTATCATCCCTAATCTGAGTTTGTTTGATGTTTTCTAGTGATTAATTCTAAGGTTGAGAATTTTTGTCAAAAAACATGTTACACTCCTCTCAGTGCATCTCATCAAGGGATTCCTTCTGTGGTTATATGTACCTACCACCAGGGATGTTAACTTCGCTTACCTACACAGTGGTGTTTTCAGCCTTCTTCACTGTTAAGTTACTATCTTTTTCTTTATAGTTGATATCCTAGGGGAAAGACTTTGGGATAATGCAAATCCTACTTTTATTAAAACTTTCATTCATTAGAAAATTTTGCCTGCAACATTTATTACTGTGGCATAAATACTAATGTGGATTTTCTATTCTCTTACTTTGCATTTCTGAACTAGAATTCTATTTTGAGGAAGAGCTGACTAGGGCAGCGATATTATTTAAAAAAATGATGTCTCATGGAAGATGAGCATACCAGATGCTGGACTGAAGCAGTGAGGCTGCAGGTGTCTGGCATGGTGACGACGGAGCAGATTGGGAGGAAATGCTGGGCCAGTGCTAGGGGTAACTGGGATGAGAAACCCAATTGAAGAAGTGGGCCAAGGAAAGCAGACTTTAATCTTTAAGGTGCAGACTCATTCAAAACTCTATACTCTGTTGAACTTCTCTACAAATTATTTCCCCAACTAAAAAGAAAAAAAAGGAATCTCCACAAATTGTCCAAACAAAAGAGCAGATGAGTAAGTGGTCTGAAGTACCAAATCTTCATTTAAGGTATCCTTGGGTTACGACATAGTTCTGTTCCTTACAACAGTGATGTAACCAAACTTTGGTGTAGGTTGTAATACACCCTAGCCTAACACAAATGGAACATTTGCCCTTTTAACAGTCCAAAATGGAATGGGTACTGGCGGACCTCAACTCACTCACATATAGGTCGCATATTGCGTGTTCTTCCACTGCGCACAACCAAACTAGTTTGGCCATGTAGTCAGTAAGTACGACATTAACAGGGTAGGTGGAAGTAGGCGAAGGTCTTCATGGTCTGGCTCTTGCCCAGCCTGTGGCCTCCTCTCCAATAATGCCTTACCATTTCAGATCCTGTGCTCAACCCACATCAAACAACTGACAGTTCCCTGAATGGGCTCTAACACTTCACACTTCATGCTTTCCCAGGCAAAGCTGGCTCTCTTGAGCTGGTCCCCTCTAATCCCCCTACCAACAGTGCTATGTCCTCAGATCCAATAAATGTGTCTCCTCCTCTAAAGCTCTCCTGAAACCCTCAGGTAATTATGAATAGAATTTACATGTATCTCCGTTATTATTTTAAATACACTGCACTACAATTATTGGTTCATACCTTTATACAAGTTAATAACTACATTAGAGTAGGTGTAATACCTATTAGTTGCTTATTATATGCCAGCACTTTACTTACATTATTTTATTTCTGTGTCCTATGAAGTGATTACTATTATTTTTATCAGTTTATAGACTAGGAAACAAGCTTAGAGATAAGAGGCAATTTGCCTAAGGATACACAGTCGACAAATGGTGTCCCAGGCTGTCCCAGCTGATATACAGCTACAAAGGCTCTATATCAAACCACTGTACCCCTTATTCCTCACTCTTGTTCTTGGACTTCTGAGATGATAAGGACAGTTTTTTTTTAAATCTTTCCTTTCAGATCACTTTGCAAACTGAATAGGAGACAAGCCATGGAAGAGTCTGGCATCTCTTAGTTTGGGAGTGGGAGGCATGAAGGGATAAACGTTCGTCACAATGCTCATTTGGTCCGTGGTCCCTTGCCTGTCATCAGTGTCTTAAGCAGCCAAACATGCTCTCTGCAGAATCATAGCTGTAGTTTCTTGGTCTTCACCCTCCCCCGCAACTTGCACTGGCTCCGACTGTGATCAGTTGGGAAGTTCCAGTTATATCTGCTGAGATGAAATATGAGCAGCTATGGAGATACTAAACATGAAAACTCACTCTGATTTGGGGGAGTGGGCAAATGTCCATTGCATACTTAAAATGAAAAAGTTGCCTTTCTTATCAGTGAGGATTGCAATTTCCCAGGGTCCAGTGGGCAAATGTCCATTGCATACTTAAAATGAAAAAGTTGCCTTTCTTATCAGTGAGGATTGCAATTTCCCAGGGTCCAGTTTTTTCTGCTGGTAGGCATTTACAAAATGGTATTTTCATAGGTACTTCTTCTGACAGTCTTGTTGGGGATACAACACAGAAGTGAGCCTTGGACTACAGTTTTTCAAAAGGCCTAAAATGCTTGGGCCAGTAGTATATCTCAAGACATCATAAGATACAATTATTACTGGACTGAAAAGGCTCAAAACACCAACAAAATTTTTTGTGGAGGGAAACATCAGTCTATATGCCACATCTTATTTCTCCTTGCCCCCATGTGCCCGATCAGTGCTTCATATGTGATAGTATCGAAGTCCTCTTTGATGAGTCAATTGAAGGATTCCCCAAAGAATGAAATATGTGGAAAGTAAGAGAAAAGGTGAGAGAAGGGACAGAATCTACAGATAGCCCTTACTATTTTCTGGACAATATACTTAACATTTATTTACCTTATAGCACCTCACAATGACCTCAAGTGACTGTATGATTACTATTTCATCAATAATGAGGACTCTGGAGCTAGGAGAAAACATCCTGTAAAAGTTTCCAGCATCTTTCCTCCTTGTTAAATTAAGGTCAGGACACAAACTGCTTCCCTACCACCTGTGGCCACAGCCAGGGAGCAACTTCTACTTCTCACTAGGAATTCTGGAGTTAGACCATTCGGGCTCAAATTCTGATTCCACCCTTTATTAGCTCTGTGACTTTGGGCAAGTTAAGTAACCTTTTTTGGCCTTGGTATCCCAAACTGAAAAACTGAATTTTAATAATATCCATTTCATAGGCTTCTTGTGTAAACAAAATAAAGTAAAAATGATGTCTTTAAAATAGTTCCTGGATATTAATAATTATAATACAAATAGCTATGATATATTCATACAAACCTGGCAATAAACATACTTTATATACACTATCTAAGATCCATATAGCAGTCATGAAAAGTAAATATGATAATGCCTCTTCTGTAAATCAAGAAACTGAGGCTGAGGTAGTTCAAATGGCTTGTTCAAGCTACAGAGCTAGTGAGAGGCAGCTAAGGTTAAGATTTATACACTTTAGTTTTCAAATAGCATTTGATTTTACTATCAACCATTATATTAACTTTTAAAATTCATTTTTATATTCTGTTTCCCCTACTAGACTATAAACCCATAAAAATAGTGACTATATCTATTTTATTTATAACTATTTTCCCAGCACCAACAACAGTACCTAGAATAAATTATTCTTAATATAGAAAGAAAGAAAGAAAGAAAGAAAGAAAGAAAGAAAGAAAGAAAGAAAGAAAGAGAAAGAAAGAAAGAACATAAGAAATGTGGAATTTAGGGCCACAGAGGTCTAGGATTATTCCCAAATCCACCACTGTTCATCTGAGTGATGCTAAGCAAGTCACTGCATTTTCCTGAGATTGATTTTTCTTGTCTCTGAAATAAAGGGCTGGATTAATTAATCTCTGAATTTGTGAGTGCCACTTTCTTATTACTCAAAACTCAAATTGCTTTGGTTCATTTAAAGAAAAGGCAATGAAGCCTTGGTATGGCCATTGACTATTGCAGGAAATGTTACATACTTTTCACCATTGTTTTTTTCTTTTGTTATGAGTATTATGAATCTTAGAAAAGAATATATCCTGCCTACTGTGTACCACCCACTTATCTCTTTTGTTCTTTGCATTGCATTCATTTCTAGGGTCATAGATACTTCCTCTTTCTCTTTCTTTTTGATCATCATCATCATCATCATCATCACAGTAACTAACACTCATTAAAGATTCTTTATGTGTCAAGCACCCTATTAAATATTTTATAAATATAATTGTATTCTTTTATCAAATCATTGGAAAGGGATTATTACAAATTCCATTTTATAGAAGAGGTATTGAAGTTCAGAAAGTTCTGGTTTCTTGCCTCGTGTCACATGCAGTAGCAAGTAAGCAGTGAAGTAAAAACTGAAACCCAGCTATGCCTCACTGAAGCCTTAGCTCTTAACTGCTGCTCAAACTGCCTTTCCACACAAGACATTGGGAATTTCAGGGCAGAACTGAAGTATAAGTGAAACATAAATTAAAATATGCTTCTGACAAAAGACCCTCTGTACAACCAAGAAAAAACTTTATATTGATGCTAAAATAATTAAATATATGTCTTCTTCTGTTACTTATGCTGGATGGCAAAGCACTATTCCTCAGTAAGGAGCTCAGGAAGGTAAACGGCATATGCAGTCAGCAACTCCATTAGCTCCTATTAAGACTATATAACCCACATTTTATAAAGACCTGTAAATGTTTAGCAACAGGCTACACCTACCAGGATAATCAGAACATTGGATTAGTGTTAATCACCAAAATGGTCCTTTTGAATCTCTAAAAATATTTTTTAGAATGAGTATTTAAGTAAATTACAATATTTTCTTGATGCTTATATCATCACTTTTTTCACATTATAAATATCAGAATCAACAGTTGCTAAGAGCAAACAGGAGTAAAGTTAAATATTTTCCAATAGAAATAACTGAGTACTTATATAACAGAGTAGTTTGTTTTAAAAAGTAGACTCGTGCTTCATTATCCCTCAGGGATTCTGGTTCTGCCATTACATTTGGCACTTGTTCTTAAAACAGTAAGGACACATAGTCAGCTAAATGGAAAGAAAAACAACAAAGAAATCTGTCTGCTCTCTACTTTTTTTATATCTGACCCACTTATTTTATTTATTTATTTTTCTAAAAGGGAGGAGGTGGTATTTCTTTTTAATTTTTATTTATTTATTTTTATTTTTTTATTCATTTTATAGAAGCAAGACAGAGAGAGAGAGAGAGAGAGAGAGAGAAAAGGGGAGGAGCAGGAACGTCAACTCCCATATGTGCCTTGACCAGGCAAGCCCAGGATTTCCAACCAGCAATCTCAGTGTTCCAGATCAACGTTCTAGCCACTGTGCCACCACAGGTCAGGCTTTGACCCCCTTACTTTGATTTTACTGTGGCATATGTAAGCATTTGAGTGTAAGACCCCTGTAGTATGACAACTCTTAATGTTTCATAAAAGTTGTTTCATTATTTTCTTCCCCATTTACCATAAAAGAACTATGCATTTTCCCTCCAAAAATTTATTTTGCACTTTTTATATCAGATGCTATTTTATTTAAATTTTATTTTATTTTATTTTAATTTTTTACAGACAGAGAGAGAGTCAGAGAGAGGGATATATAGGGACAGACAGACAGGAATGGAGAGAGATGAGAAGCATCAATCATCAGTTTTTCATTGTGACACCTTAGTTGTTCATTGATTGCTTTCTCATCTGTGCCTTGACCATGGGCCTTCAGCAGACAGAGTAACCCCTTGCTCAAGCCAATGACTTTGGGTCCAAGCTGGCAAGCCTTGCTCAAACCAGATGAGCCTGTGCTCAAGCTGGCGACCTCGGGGTCTCGAACCTGGATCCTCTAAATCACAGTCCAACACTCTATCCACTGCGCCACTGCCTGGTCAGGCTCAGATGCTATTTTAAACAGTTTTTGTACAATAGCTCATTTAATGCTTACAACTACTTGATGAAGAGGGAACTAACATTATCTCTATTGGTCTGATGAGGAAAATGATAGCAGGCAGTTTAAATAATTTTTCCAAGGTCATATAGTCATTATTTTTAGAATCAGATTTTATTTTTGCACTCTAGTATAAAGCACAGCATCTGTGCTAATAAGTGCTAAATTTTGATGACAATAGCAGCATCAACTGAAGTGTCAACACGATCAACATTAGTTATCAAGATGTCTGAGACAGATCATCATGTGCAAAATTCCCCCGAGAGAGAGAGATCTGTTCAATTGTACTTGAACTCTTTTACTTGCTTAGCAAACATGAAAAATAATGAGGTAAAAGATAAAGCTGAATTGGGATCGTGTATGTTGAGGGATTCCATCTCCCTTGTCTCAAGTTTAGACAATAAAGGATGAATAGTCTGACTCAAAACCTTGCTATCTGTGTCCCTGAGTTGAGACCTGACTGTTGCCTGGCACATCTAAAAACGTGCTAGAACCTGGTTGATTCTCTGCTTCAGAATGGTTACGAGAGAGTACTGCTGCACTGGACCTATCCTGCAAGCCCCAAAGAGATCAGGGAAAAGGATGTGCAAGTCTTTCCTATAGTCTAGATGTGGGTTACAGAGGAGGAAATGTTTGCTTTTTGTTTTTGCAAAAATTTACCCTGAATACCAATTTAATAAGCCAAAGCTTGTTGCTAGAATATTTTCCCTATGTTTGGGGTAAGGAGTGATTCTTATTTTTAAAAGAGGATGCTGATTTCTAAAAATCATGAAATGATAACTTGTGATAAATTCTCAAAGTGTTTTAGTTTCAGTAGGGGAAGATAATATAAGGACTACCGGAAAGTTCTGTTTGTTTCTATCACAACAAGTTTTGACACGTAAGCACATGTTTATTTGGCACATGTGTGCCTCTTTATTTTTATCACTTAATGTATACATACTGACGTAGCAAATTAACTAAAACAAAGTTGATTCACGTTAGTCTTATGTGTGAAGCGATAGTGTACCCATGGCTACTGATAAAGTTCATTTACGCTACTGTATTTTATGCGAATTTCAACAAGGAAGAAATGCTACAGAAGCATGTAGAAATTTATTGAAAGTGTTTGGTGAAGGTACAGTTTCTGATAGGACATGCAGAAGATGGTTCAAAAAAATCGAAACGGGTGATTTCGACCTTTCTGATAAGCCACGTTCTGGGTGACCATCTTTTATCGATGATGATGTTGTTAAGACCATGTTGGAGCAAGATCCTTTTCTGACAACATCGGAGATCACAGGAAGGCTTAATTCAGCTCAGCAAACCATTTTGGACCATATTCAGAAGATAAGATTGGTGTGGAAATATATTATTTAATAAAGCTTATTGATGGTAAGAAAAATTTGTATTTTGTTTTATTCCAAAAATGGACAGAACTTTCCAGTAGACCTTATATAAAACTCAACAAGCATTTATCAAGCATGTGTAATATTCAAGATGCTAGAGGTACCTAAAACACGTGCATTTTCTCAGTTAAACTTATAACATTGCAATGAGGACTCATCTTCATCTCTTAAACTGGAACCAGGGTTCAGGGAGATGCAATAAATTAGCCAAATGGGGAGTGGTGCCAGGATTCAACCTTGGACACAAGATGCTTGAGCCTACACACTGTTCTGGCTCTGGAACTATGCTGCAAATACACTGTGTGAGAGAGAGAGAGCAGGACAGCTGTCTGTCTCAGTTATATTCCATAGTATGTAAGAACAAGAGGAACCTTGGGACTCACCTCATGCAGACACTATAGATGGACTATTGTGGCATGGAGCATATAGATAAATTGCTTAAGAACCAATACAGCAACTAAATAGAAAGACTGGACTTTGAACCTACACCTGCTGAACTGAATTGTAGCTCCTCTTTCAGTTGTAACCATCCCTCATTACCTGGAAGATCAGCTATGCTACTTTCTTAGGTGACTAACCTAAGACTCTCAGATTATAAGCAATTATAATAGCTTTTGTTTGTGGATGTAAAATATGAAATATTTTTAGTTTTGTTACTCCATTTGATATTCAAAATAATCCTATGGATTATAAAAAAGGAAAATATAATTATCATCAGTTTTATTATTATTGTCACATGAAAGAGACATTCTGGTGTTAAATACATACAGGAGAATTTAGACTAACAGAAGTTATGAGTGGTCCCAAGTCACGTACCTAATTATTCTGTAATATAGTTTAATCTTATTCAATATATGCATCTGACAAACATTTATTATGAACCTACCATTAAATATATATATATGGCTTAGAGATACATGCAGAACAAAAGAAAAAAGTCAAGTAAATGAGGAAATATCAGCAACATAAAACATAAAGATGAAATAGGACAAAAACCGGTGCCCATCATGCATTAAATTAGAAATAATTGTTAGCAGAGATCTGATGAAAAGAGTTAACAAGTAAGGCTTGAGACATATTCTTGCAAAAGTTGGTCCCTGGCTGGCTTCTGGGAACATGGATTGCAGGCAGGTTCCCAGATTGGTAAGAGTGGCTCATTGAAATTACACAGTTTGTATAAAAGTGTGGTTTATTCCAAGCACCTGCTTCCCTACAGGCTTCTGGACTTCAGTTACATGCCAAACACAGAGTGACTATGTGACCAGTCCCAATAAAATTCTAGGGCACTGATCCTTTGAAGAGCTTCCCTGATGAACAACATTTCACACTTCTCACAACTCTTTGCTGGAAGAGTTGAGTGTGTCCTGTGTAATTCCACCGAAAGAAGGCTTGGAAGCTTGCATCCAGTTTCCCTTAACTTCACACCATGTACCTTCTGGGGTTTTTTGTTGTTGTTGTTTTGTTTTTACTGTTTTGTGCCCTTTCTCTATAAGCATCACCTATAACACTATCATATTTATTCTCCACCACAATCCAATATCAGAATTAGTATGCTCACATTAGAAAAAGAAAATTTAGTTTCAGAATGGTCAAAGATTAGATTTGCCTGAGGTATGTGCTTGTAGCTACCCAATAGAAACCATTGATACATTTATACCATTTTTTTTAAGTGAGAGGAGGGGCGATAATGAAACAGACTCCCACATGTGCCCCCACCAGAATCCACCCAGAAACCCCTGTCTGAAGCCAATATGCAAATCAACCAAGCTATTTACAGTGACTGAGGCTGACACACTCGGAAAAGCCAGCTATCCTCAGTGCCCCGCCCAATGCTGAAACTAATTGAGCCACTGGCTGCAGGAGAGGAAGGGGAAGAAAGAGGTAAGAGAGATGGGGAGAGAAGTAGATGGTCGCCTCCCCTGTGTGCCCTAATTGGGCATCAAACCTAGGACGTCCATACACCAGGCCAACAGTCTAGCTACTGAGCAAACTGGCCAAGGCCCATTGATATATTCTTTTTCTGCTCAGTTCCAGTTGAAGAGAAATTTCTTCCATGGACCTCTAAAAAGGAGATCTTGATATTGCAAACTCTATCAGATAGAGTTTATCTGATATTATCTCTACAGTAAATTCAGTGTTTAGTTTCACTAGACTCTTTCTCACAATAACCTTCCATGCAATCAAGGCAAAGATATCCACACTAGTCACATAGCTCTCTAGTTGAAGAGAGGGAACTTGAACCCAGATCTAAATCCAAACCCTCTGCTCCTGCCTGCTCCTCTATAAACAATCCTACATGAGATGGATTCAAACTGCCTACTCTGCTCTCAATTTTCTCTGCACAATAATATTCAAAAGATACTTGTTCTGGAAGGAAAGTAACAAGTCTATGTGAGACAAAAGAAACAAACACATAAAAAAAGCACATTTTTTTTGAGGATTTATAAAAACACTTGAAACAGGAATTCCTCCCCATGACTCTCTTCTCCATTTTCTGTGAAATGGATGTGCAGACATTGCATCTTCTGGCTACATTCTGTCCTGCTGGTGTTCCGCTCGCCTTTCTCCCCTGCCTTTCCCCATGTCAGCGGAGCATTGTAAACAAACAATTTAAGATGAAATAAAACATCTTACTTTTTATAGGAGGTTCCCAAAGGACTCCCCCTTATCTTACCTTAGAACCCTCACCCTTGCTCCTGTCCCACCAGTGGTCTGGATTTTGTGTCCCTCTCACCTAGTCCACTACACTAACATTGTGGAGATATTTATGATGGGGAACCCCTGTCTGCCTGGGTCCTGAAACTAGTTTATTGTATTGCGAACAAGGCAGCTGGGGGGGGGGATATATATATATATATATATATATATATATATATATATATATATATAAAACATACTTCAAGTTTAACATCAAGGCAATTTTCTTGAACTAATAGTTATTTATAAGTCACCTTCAGGGGTAGGTCTTGACCCTGAATGGGGTAGTTTTGTGTATGGTACACAGTTTTTTAATTCAAAATATTCCTCTCCTCTTTTATTTACATTTGTCTCCTTTGTCTCACATAAATAATTGTCCAAACTGTATGGTACACAGTTTTTTAATTCAAAATATTCCTCTCCTCTTTTATTTACATTTGTCCCCTTTGTCTCACACAAATAATTGCCCTATTGCCGATAGGAATTTCATTTATAATGTGTGTCAGTCTCCTGTAGCCCAGAGAATTCTCAGGCCAACATGCTTTAGAACTGGGGTGGTAGGGACTTGGCTGTTACACTACTGACATTATCATGAATTTTATAGCCATATGGGAAAACCTGTTAGGGTTTATAAAAGTTTACTTACAGCTCTATTTAAGCCTTCCTTGGCATGTGAATAGTAGCTTCTTATTCAGGCCTGCCAGTGGGCTAAGAAGTATCAGTTGCATATACTGTCCTCCAGTTCTTCATATTTACAAATGCTTGCATCTTAATACCACTTAAGTGCTCAGGACTTTGGAAGAATTAGATCATTTTGAATGAGAACAGTTAAATTATTTTGGTCTTTTCAATTCTTTTTGCTTTAATAAACTGAGGTATTTTATTTAGGTAACCTGAGGTAACCTCCAATAAACTGATGTACAACTCCCGATTCTAGAGAACTACTACATGGTTAATGTTTTGGCTGTATCTCTATAGAGCAAAACCCTTATGCAAACACTGGGGGGTGCATCAAGTGTCTAGAATTTACTGGCAGAAGGTTCACTGCAATGTAGGGTACAGTGCTCCTGCTGCCTATCCTGTGGGGAAGGGAAGTGTGCCTGTGGGCGGGGTACTGGACACAGTATTATTGGGCAGGTGATCCTTCCTTATGAGGATGAAGGCCCTCACAAGCACAGAAAAATCAGCCTCAGCTTGGGCATCAAACCATTTGCATTTGATTGCCAGCTCTTTGAGGAAGTTTTAGACAATAGCGGGAAAACCAACAGCCAGCACCTGCTGACTTTGTGAGAAGGTATAGTTTGCACAGTCCCTCCAACGGGCATGGTGGAACTACCAATATTAGCTAGTTCATTGTCACAGACTGCCAGCAGGGGGTACCTGGACCACCAACAGGCATTCCTATGTCTTTCTACCCTCAGCAACCATATGGTATCTAAATGGACAAACTGACTCGCTGGCCAGTAATTCCCTGGACAAACTGACTTGTTGACCAATAATTCCCAGAATCAGTGATCTCCAAAAAAAAGGCTCAATTAGGTAGATATCTCTCAACATTTAGAGGACTTTGATATTTTGTAATCCCATTTAGAAATGTAACTGACTATTGCATTGCTATGTGTTCCACAACTCATTTATTTTGTAGGCACACTAGGACATTCTGTTTTTAAGTTAACCATTCTATGGTACACAGGATGACCTCAGTGTGGAGTATGTAACAGCACCTGATTTAAAGATCTAAGATGGCTAAAAACACATTTGGTGAATGACTAGCTAAATGAATGAATAAATAAATGCCAGAATTGTTTTGACTTGGAACACTAGACTTGATTCTACACTAAAGGTTGAGAAAAATCTTGACTGTCTTTACCTCACCCATGGATTCTGCTTCATAATCTGAAATTAGAGGTGAGAAGTCTATGTAGTTAGGTATTACTTTCTCAGGTCTTCCCTTTTCATGAGAGAATGTGAAACTTGCCTCCAGATCAGATGACTATAAAAGCATCTGCACTCATCCAGATACATAAAAAAAAAAAAAACCATACACAGGGGTTTGGGGACTATAACCTCAAAAATACAGTCTGTCAATATTTACCCAAGGCATGATTAAAGGAAATGGTGCTTGTGACAGATAACCTCAGAACCACCACTGGACACTGACACACTTTCTTGGATTATCTCTTAGCAGATGTATAACTACTAAACTGTGACTTAGTTCAATGTCATCAACATTTAGTGACAAATAATATGAAAAAAATTTTTTTTCAGATACTCATAATAACCCCCATAAAAATATTGTTGAAAACATTGCTTGTCACATTATACATTAACCTTAATTATCTTTAGTTATCATAACAGAAAAAAATAGTGATGTTTCTCCTGAGTATCTGTTCCATTTTTATTTTATGGGCAGTGGAAATTTTGTGGTTTCCTCTATGTATTAGTTGTTAGAAAACTTACAATCAAACTTGTGATTCAATTCTAGAAACAACACAGGACTTAAATAGTAAAATATTTTGTATGTCAATATTATCACTTTTTTAACTCAATCTTCTATTTCCTTATTTTTCTCTCTGCTTTTATTTCTGTATATTTTTTTTTAAAGGTTTTTTTTTTTAATTTTTATTTATTTATTCATTTTAGAGAGGAGAGAGAGAGGGAAAGAGAGAGACAGAGAGGAGAGAGAGACGGGGGGAGGAGCTGGAAGCATCAACTCCCATATGTGCCTTGACCAGGCAAGCCCAGGGTTTTGAACCGGCGACCTCAGCATTTCCAGGTCGACGCTTTATCCACTGCGCCACCACAGGTCAGGCATAAGTTTTTTGGGTTTTTTTTTATCTTTTTTTTTCTTTATTCATTTTTAGAGAGGAGAGAGAGAGAGAGAGAGAGAGAGAGAGAAGGGGGGAGGAGCTGGAAGCAACAACTCCCATATGTGCCTTGACCAGGCAAGCCCAGGGTTTTGAACCGGCGACCTCAGCATTTCCAGGTCGACGCGTTATCCACTGCACCACCACAGGTTAGTACTGTATATTTTAAATTGTCTTATATTTTTAGGTAAGGGGCCTTAAATAATGTCTGGGAGAAGATGTAGAATAAATGAACATTACATAAACAATCTATTTAATATTTCTTTTCTAAGATTTTTTTATTGATTGATTTTACAGTGAGAGGAGAGAGAGGGATAGGAAGCCCAAAGTATCAACTCACAGTTGCTTCATTTTAGTTAGTCATTGATTGATTGCTTGTCATATGTGCCTTGACCAGGCAAGCCCAGGGTTTTGAACCAGTAACCACAGCATTCCACATAGATGCTCGATCCACTGCACCACCACAAGCCAGGCTAAAAAGTCTATTTTCTATTAATCAGTGTGCTTGAGTAAAGTCAACATGAGCAGTCTTGATGTTGGACTCTTTGAGTAGTCAGTCCACACATATATTACTGAGTCTCAGTCAAGAGTCAGCCCCCCACCCCAGTTCCCTAGGTCACTGACCTACAGAAGCTTGGTTCCGTTATGATAGTTCTGTCTAAATTGCTCTTCTAAACTACTCCTGCAGGAAGCGTTTTCTTTTTTTGACCACCATATCCCTTCTCTCCCCACCACAGATACAATGAACTTTCCTTTGGGCTAGCTCTCTACCTTGCATACATGTTTTAGATTGCATTTAAACATTTACTGTACTCTGTTTATATGTTTATCCCCACTACTAGACTATGAGCTCTCTTGTATTGGTTGTTCGCTTTTATGTCTATGCAGCCATCCATAAATTATATTTTAAATAAATATTAATTATTTAAATTGGGTAGAAAAATAAAAGTTATGAAAGGATTCAAAATCAGAAATGCCATTACTAGTATCCTAATATAAAGCAAATTAATTCAATTAATGAAAAACTGTCCATAATCTAACCATTTTTCCAGATATGGAGATACAAGCTTTTTAAATCAAATGATGTTTCTATTATATTAGAGTTCTCAGATATGTCCAACATCTAATTTGATGGGACAGTAATTTAGAACTTAACAGATTTAGAATGTGGGTTCTACATACTCAAATATTAACTTAGAAGCAGTGTGAGACAGAGGTTAATCTTGGGTTTGATCTCTGCTTCCATTTCTTGTAATCTATTTGCCTTGAGGAAAGCTCTCTGATCTTCAGTTTCTCAGATGTAAAAAAGACATACTACCTGCCTCATGGGTTTGTGAAGATCAAAAGGCATCATGTTTGTAAAGCCCTCAACCCAATGCAGAGCATTCTTTGCTCAATAAATGCTAGAAATTTTAGTACCTATTTTATGCAGAGCTCTGTTCTAGGCACTAGAATAAAAAATGAGTAGGATATGTCCCCTGGTTCTTGAAGAAATTATAGTTTACTGGTGGAAATTGAGTAAGTACAAAAATGTGGACATTACATTGTGGGAACATAGAAAAGGGGCATTTAGTCCCTTATCTCTATTCAATTCCTTATGCTTTAATAATAGCAGAATAATAATTGGAATTATTTAAGGATGTTTTCCTTTTTGTAACAGTCTAGAATACTGATGTGACAATGAGGTTGCTGTCAACCTAGAACAATAATTAAAGGAAGTTAATGAAAATCTTCTAATCAAAAGCCTTTATCTACGTATAAAAAAGAAAATATTTAAAAGGGAAGATGAACCAACAATCTCCTATTTTACTCCTGCAGTTCCAGACTAGAAAATCCCTCCTAGGTTGGGGTAAGGGAAGAGATTTGAAGAGGACACACAAGAGTTGAATAGTGGCTCTGTTTTATAGCTTCATCCCTGTGGACTGAAGGGAAAATAAGGAGGGAGAAGTACAGAAGTGTGAGAGAATTTTCCATTGAAATTTTGGGGATTAGACAAAAGAGATAACCTGGACCATCTTTAGCCTTTTCAGTACCTCGGATTGATGCCTGTCAATGAAGGGTATTACAGTGATAGCAGTCTGGGTGTTTCTGCAGCTGGTAACTGACTGAATAATATAGGAAAATCTGAAATTAAAATTTATAGGAAATGAAGCCAAAGGAATGCATATCAAAAAATCACAGCATGACCAGTATCCCCTTGGGTTCAGATGAAGGCGCCATGACATCTCCACAAGAAGTCAGTGCCAGGGAGCCTAGTGGGTATCTGAAGGCTTCCTAGTAGTTACTCAGCTCCTTATACTGGTTACACAGTGGGCTGCATTTGGAGTGGAAGACCAGCATGAGACCAAGGCAGATGAAGCTCCAGAACAGAGGGTTCCTCCAAGACAGCACTGTGCAGGGACCAAGCAAGCCCTCCAGAGTGTACCATCAATCCCAGGAGGACCTGGACGCAGACTTCTAAGAAGGAGTCTAAACAGGATGTAACTGAATAATACTCCTGCTAGACTAAGAAATCACTGCATTATGCTGAGTTATCTAGAAGTGACCAGATTAGTTTCTGCATCAGGAGTGGACAACTTGGAATCAAAACACTGCCATGCATTCTAGGAAAACAGAGTAACCTTTTTACCTTACTTAAATTGGTATTTATGAAAGTGTATTTGCTACTTAGCATTTGCCTTTTATGTGATTTTTCTAGGAGGTTAACAGCCAAAGGGAAAAATAAAAAGAACAATAAGGTCCATGAAGCCTGCAAACATGCCTATTATCCATTCTATCTTATCCATTATAGCATCTCCGTGACCCACACAGTATCCACTACAGCACATTGTGACTGCTGACACACTGATAGATTTAGGACATATAATCATTAAAGTGACTAATAATGATGAAGATGATTCAAATAAAATACACTATGAAAAAGAACTCTGTTTTTGCCATCACAGGGTTTTATCTTATACAAATTGACTAAGCTTTGGTCTCCTGTCTTCTAGTCTAGGGGCGAACCCTGGATGCCTATTATAATACAAACATGTAAATCTTTCAGAACTATGGAATTATATGCAACTACCTTATGTTACCACTTACTTGTGGAAAACCTCATAGTGTGCATTTTTTCAGACCCCCTACTCCTTTCTGCGACTTCCCCTGAGGTCAAGGTCCTGCTACCTGCAGTTTTGTATCTGCAGAGCCCAGGGGGCTCTGCTGATTATCAGAGACATTCAGTAAATATTTAATCCAAGTATATCTACAACATTAGACCCTTTAGTAATATCTTTTTTTCAAATTCAAATTAAAAAAAAATCTGTTTTTCTAAAATTCTATGCCCAGAATGCATGAGTGCTAACATCATTGAAAAGTTCCTCAGAAGGTCTGGGAGAGAGTATAAAACAGATTTGTATGCCACAATAAACTCTTACATATTTACATGCATATCATTTACAATCATCTTTT
This sequence comes from Saccopteryx bilineata, assembly GCF_036850765.1. Classification (NCBI taxonomy): domain Eukaryota; kingdom Metazoa; phylum Chordata; class Mammalia; order Chiroptera; family Emballonuridae; genus Saccopteryx; species Saccopteryx bilineata. The sequence continues at coordinate 340,309,355 of NC_089490.1, read as the reverse complement.
ACATATGACACACTTTATTTTGCATTTTTTTGCACACCACTAGACTTTTTCTGTGCCAATAAAATGTCATAAAATGCTCTATTTGGTCAAGAATTAGTTTTCTTAATTCTTTTAATAATATAATAGTTATAATAGTCCATAATAAAGGCCCTGAAAAAGGACTATAATTGCACTAACATGGATGAGGATGTTGAGATTTATACAAATTAAGTAACATTCTCAGGGTATCATCTATGGGGGGCTGTTTTTCAGAGATGGTCAGAGAATTAATTGTAAAAACTGTTTAAAGACCAGCCCAAAAAATTTTAAACTGGAGGTGGTAACAAATATTTCTCTGTCATGTATGGAATTAAAATAGAAATGAGTGTTGCATAAAGGAAAGTCAAAATAATCAGGAGAAAAATGGAAAAAAGTTGGAATGAGTTGATTTGAAAAGAAGATTTAGACTTTACTGAAGCTAGAAAAGTTGTATCCACCTGTCACATAAACAAATCCCCCTGTGTTAGTCAGTCCCTTCATCACAGCTTTCGGCAACAGGAATATGTGAGTGCATGTGGTGTCAAAGGAGAAAGATGTCATATGTTTAGCCATATTTGCCTTTTTCTCTGGGCAGAAACTTGGCCTTCTTTGTGCGTATCACTTTTCTGCACCTTTGACACTGCATGAGTAATTTGGATAATAGCTCCCTTACAATAATCTGTTAGGTTCTTCTCTTAACCAGCTGCATGATAGTACAGTCAGCTTTCTTCCAAAACAATAATGTCTTTGACACATACACATGATTATTGGTGCACAACACACTTTTCTGGCTTATCTGCCATCACTATGTGTCCTCAAGGTCCATGAGGGCACATCACCTAACACACCATATCATAAACATCTAGTTATTTATATGTTTTTCTACTGATTTATAAATTCACTGGTGGCAGAGACTCTATCCGAAGAGGTTAGTAAGGGGCCTTGCACAGGGTAGGTGTTCAAGTATCTATTGATCAGGTCAATGAAAAACAGAAATAACATTAAAAACTTATTATAGAGCTCTGGCAAGCCAATACACAAAGATTTCATCAACAGGTAATACCGACAGAAGGCAGGCATGAAATACAGTCAATGCAGGATCCAGATTAGAGTGGCCTCACCCGTACCGTCTCGACCTGCATCTCCGTATCACTGCTCCAGAAGATGGAGGTATGATTGGCAGAGTGGTCCCCCAAAGATACCAACCTGTGAGTAATTTATGTGACATGGTAAAAGGGACTTTACAGATGCAGTTAAAGTTGCAACTGACCTTAATATAGGGAGGATACCCTAGATTATCCAGGTGTGCCCCATTGAATCATATAAGCCTTATTAAGAGCGAAATTTCTCAGGCTGGAACAAGAGAATGTGGCAGAAATGGATACCAGAGGCAGCACAAGTGGGAGAGGGATTAGATACACACACTGTCACTGCCTTGAAGAGATGGAGGCCATATACAACAGCCGGAGGATGGTCTCTAGAAGCTGCGAGCTGCCCTTGCCTGACAGTAAGGAAACGGAGACCCGTCCTTCCTCTGCGATAAATTAGGTTCTGCCTACAAGTTGCATGATCCCCAAAGTCTCCGTATAAGAATAGACTGGCCAACCCCTCAATTTTGGTCTTCCAGAGCAGAGGAACCAGCTGAGCTGAATCCACCTCCTAGACCTGATCCATGAAAATTATTAGGTAAGAAGTTTGGTGCTTTTAAGCCACTAAGCATGTGGCGATTTGTTATTGCAGCAATAGAAACTAATACAGAAGGGCCCCAAAGTGATTTCCTTTAAGAAAGTTTTAGGAATCTTTAGCATAATCATATCCAAGTGAGATCTTTGAGTCCACAAAGACATAGAAACACATTTACTTTAAGGGTATTGTGTTCAGGCCTATCTTAGACATCAAGGGTTCCCAAGTAGAAACGACATCCTTCTTTTAATATTAGGGAAAAAAAAATAGATGGAAATAGACCTTTACAGTTCTTAAAAAAAAAAAAAAAAGGTTGTCATGGCACCTTAACTGTGGTACTTTTAAAGAGTTCTGCTTTTCAGAGGGTATGGGTCAGAGCGACACTGGGCTTGAGCTTATCCTGGTGTTCTCCTCCGAGTGCTGCTTTTCTATGGATTCAGTGATTCAGTGGCTCATCATGCATTATCACTGCTCCCGTTTATCCAGTTGCCCATAGTGCCCTGCATTGTGCTCAGTGAGGGAGATACAGGGTGAATAAAAAGTAGTCCTAACCATGTCGAGAATTTAAAAAGTCTAGGGAGAGAAAGAGAAGGGGAAATAAATAGATATAAGTAGATCATCTTTACCTACAGAAAACTGGTCACTTCACCAGGGAAGGCTTTCTCCATGCCTAGCATTTACACTCTATTTTTAACACGCCACCCTCTGCCATTGAAATCTGTACTGATAGGGTCACTGAAATTGCCACCTCTCTCATATCTTATGTTTACCACTGTAATGTAGAATCCACTCACACAGGGCTCCTCCGTTCTGTCCTCATTCCCTGAAGGGCGCTGCTGTCTTGGGTCTCAGGACCCCACAACGCCATCTATGATTATAAAATACCCCCCTCCCAAAATTTCCCAACCTAATCCCCGAGACTGTAAATTTCGGACATAATTACACCTTGATAATGTTACTAGTAAATGGCAAAAGAAATTTTGTAGATGACATTAAGTAGACTTTCAGTTAATCATAAGGAGATTAGTCAGGTTGGTTTAATCTAATCACATAAATCCTGTAAAAGCAGATAGTTTTCTTTCTAATGGCTGGTGGCTGAAGGGAAAAATCAGAGCGATTCAAAGCATGAGAAATTTGCTTTTGAAGTCAGAAATGTGCCTTTTTGGCTTGAAAATGAAGTAAATCATGCAAGAAGAAATGATAAGTATTAGCTGAAAGTGACCCTAGCTGACAGCCAACAGGGAAACAGGGACTTAGTCCTACTACTGCAAAGAACTAAATTCTACCAACAACCTGAAGGAACTTGGGAAAGAACCTTGATTTTCAGAGAGAAGCACAACTCAGTCAACATCTTGATTTCAATCTTACGATAAAAGAAGCAGAGAACTCAGTTGAGCCTGTTCAGACTTCTGTCCTACAGATCAGAGAGATAATAAATGGGAGTTGTTTTAAACCACCAAGTTTGTGGTAGTTTATTACAGCAGTCATGCACAACAAATACATTATTGTAACAAAAATTTACATTCTCCTAAAAGGGACAATTGTTTCTTTTGTTAACCATCCAGGAATAAACTTGTGCTCTCACTTTGTGGCCTAGACTCTAAAAATCCGGAATGTCTAGATTGAGCTCTTGGTTGTGGGTGATGTTTGGTTCCAAGTGCATGGAAACAAACCATGTCTGATGGCCTGAAACCCGACCACACAGGCCTAATCTTATAGTTAATGCCATCACACTAGTTATCCCCAATGTCTTAAACTGCTTATTTTATTGATTTGTAGAGAAAGAGGAAGGGAGAGGGAGAGAGAGACAGGAACATCAGTCTGTTCCTGTATGTACCCTGACTGGTGATCAAACCAGCAACCTCTGAGCTTCAAGACGGTGCTCCAACCAACCAAGTATAGGGCCAGGGCATTGATTTTTATTACTCTTAAACTTTTAGACATTCTTTCCATGAATGTTGCAGCATTTCTGAGCAATTATGGTATTAAATGAGGAGCACATCTCCGTATTTATCCAGAACATAGTACCAAGGCCAGTTTGTTTTCCTTTTGTTTTTCATGTTTGTTTTGTTTTTTGCTTTTAGTGATATTCTTAGAGTAACAATTGGGTTTGTAATATTTCACCGTGAAAGTTGTGGGGCATTTTAAATAGGGAGGGTTATTTCTCTAAGTATGGCGACTTCTAATGTTTGTTTAAGATACCTTTTCTGGCCCTGGCCGGTTGGCTCAGCGGTAGAGCATCGGCCTAGCGTGCGGAGGACCCGGGTTCGATTCCCGGCCAGGGCACACAGGAGAAGAGCCCATTTGCTTCTCCACCCCTCCGCCGCACTTTCCTCTCTGTCTCTCTCTTCCCCTCCCGCAGCCAAGGCTCCACTGGAGCAAAGATGGCCCGGGCGCTGGGGATGGCTCTGTGGCCTCTGCCTCAGGCGCTAGAGTGGCTCTAGTCGCAACATGGCGACGCCCAGGATGGGCAGAGCATCGCCCCCTGGTGGGCAGAGCCTCGCCCCATGGTGGGCGTGCCGGGTGGATCCCGGTCGGGCGCATGCGGGAGTCTGTCTGACTGTCTCTCCCTGTTTCCAGCTTCAGAAAAATGAAAAAAAAAAAAAAAGATACCTTTTCTGAATAGTGTCAATTATATTAAATGATATTGAGTTGATGTTATTCAATCATTTTAAACTTACAAAAATATGTAGTAGCTTCATATGGTAAAACCTAATAAAAAGGTTATTCATGCAGGGTTTTAATTTTTTAAAAAGTTTAGTCACAATGATTGAAAGGTTCAATGGAATGAGTTATGTGTAGGCTATTAAAGATCTCATATGTGTTCAGGAAATAAAAATTTCTCACAGTGTTATGGTAGTTCATAACAGTATTGGACATTCATTCATGCATTTATCCAATTATTCAATCATTTATTCACTCAAAACTTCCATCAAGCATTTATAATAAGAACTTACATCACGCCACAAGTAACCTCAGGTGCTGGTGATACAATTGTGAAAACAGAGTATATGCCCTCAGAATCTAGTAAAGGAGACACACAGTTGTCATAGAGGGTGGTAAGCTCTATGATGAGAATAAGAAGAAATTCTAAGAAGAGAGTCATCCTCCAGGCTGGGAGTGAGGAGGGAGTTACTTGAGAAAGTAACCTATTATCTAGAAAATAAGGTAGCCTGGCCAGGTGGTAGTGCAGTGGATAGAGCACTGAACTGGGATGCTGAGGACCCAGGTTTGAAACCTCAAGTTTGCCAGCTTGAGCGTGGGTTCATCCAGCTTGAGTGTGGGCTTACCTGGTTTGAGTGTGGGGTCACTGGCTTGAGCATGGGATAATAGACATGACCACATGGTCACTGGCTTGAAGCCCAAGATCATTGGCTTGAGCAAGGACTCATTGACTGCTGAAGCCCCCTGGTCAAGGCACATATGAGAAAGCAATCAATGAACAACTAAGATGCCATAACTATGAGTTGATGCTTCTCATCTCTCACCCTTTCTGTCTGTTCATCCCTGTCTGTCCCTCACCCCACTCTCTCTCTCTCATGCTAAAAAAAGCAAAAAAGCAAAACAAAACAAAAATACCCAGATGATTAGAAGTTAACAAAGCAGTGAGATGGAGAAAGAGCATTTTTGGGGAGAGGATAGCAAGCCCAGTAACAGGAGAGTGAGAGAGCAGGGTGTACTGGGAGAATGTTGAACTAGATCTGGGGTTGCCAGGGTATCACAGCTGAAGAGGAGCCTGGACTTAGATAGAGGCTAACTCACTAGAGCAATATTGATGCCTTGCTAAGGAGTTTGGTCTTTAGTTTCTGCTGCTTAGTAATATTTGACCTTTTGAAGCTTTATGATTTCAAAGTAACAGAACAGGGGTCGGGAATCCTTTTGGCTGAGAGAGCCATGAACGCCACATATTTTAAAATGTAATTCCATGAGAACCATACAATAACCTGTGTACATTACACATTATCCAGTAAAAATTTGGTGTTGTCCCAGGGGACAGATGTTATTGGCTCCAGACACCCGCAACCATGAACATGAGTGGTAGGAAATGAATGGATTGTAATACATGAGAATGTTTTATATTTTTAATGTTATTACTATTTTTTTTTAATTTTTTTTTTTTGTATTTTTCTGAAGCTGGAAACAGGGAGAGACAGTCAGACAGACTCCCGCATGCGCCCAACCGGGATCCACCCGGCGCGCCCACCAGGGGGCGACGCTCTGTCCACCAGGGGACAATGCTCTGCCCCTCCAGGCATCGCTCTGCCGTGACCAGAGCCACTCTAGCACCTGGGGCAGAGGCCAAGGAGCCATCCCCAGCGCCCAGGCCATCTTTGCTCCAACGGAGCCTCAGCTGCAGGAGGGGAAGAGAGAGACAGAGAGGAAGGAGAGGAGGAGGGGTGGAGAAGCAAATGGGCTCTTCTCCTGTGTGCCCTGGCCGGGAATCGAACCCGGGACCTCTGCACGCCAGGCCGACGCTCTACCACTGAGCCAACCGGCCCAGGTCCGTTATTATTTTTTTTATTAAAGATTTGTCTGCAAGCCAGATGCAGCCATCAAAAGAGCCATATCTGGCTAGCGAGCCATAGGTTCCCGACCCCTGTAACAGAATGTCGTGACCATCTCCTAGACAACCTTTGTTTGAAACAGCCAAATTCGTCATCTAAGCCTCACAACCCATAGCTGCTACCTCCAGACAGCCCTCTTTTTCCCCAGCTTGTGCTTAGTCTGGCTACTTGACAGCAGTTTATCACACAACGGTTATAACCATCAGATGAGGAACTCAGCTCTGGACCACCAGGGTGGCATGGAAGTTTAGTGATAAGCATTCCATCTGGGCTCTAGTACCAAACTGACGAATAGGTAGGGGTGACCAATTTTCCCGGTTTCCCAGGACTGTGCCGCTTTTAGTAGAGAAAGTCGCATGTCCCAAGAAACCCTTTCCCAGCATACAGAAAGCCACACTATTCAGAGATGGGTGCAAAAGGTCAGGGGAAAAATACAAAACCCATAAAATGGAATTAAAAAAGGGGTGGGTGGAGGGTGCTGGAAGCAATACATTTGTTAGTGTCCAATGGGTATGGAATAGATGCCATCTTTCAGAGTTGCTGTTGTTAATTTCCCCCCTAACTACCATTGGTGGCAGCCATGATTTGTAGTTCACATTGTTGTAATGCTCTAAGTATGTGACTTAAGTATGCAACTTAAATACAATGTAAACATGTGTTAACAGTTTCTCTCAGTCTTTGCCTATGGAATGATTGGTGTGTTTTGTATCAAGATAGTACCAGCATAATTTTTCTCTTTTGTATTTTTCTGAAGTGAGAAGTGGGGAGGCAGACTTCCACATGCACCTGACCAGGATCCACCTGGCATGCCCACTAGGGGGCAGTGCTCTGCCCATTTGGGCCATTGCTCTGCTGCAACCGGAGCCATTCTAGTGCCTGAGGCAGAGGTCATGGAACCATCCTCAGCTCCCCAGTCAACTTGGCTCCAGTGGAGCCTTGGCTGCAGAAGGCGAAGAGAGAAATAGAGACAAAGGAGAGAGGGAAGAGTGGGGAAGCAGATGGGTGCTTCTCCTATGTGCCCTGGCCAGGAATTGAATCCAGGAGTTCCACATGCTGGGCCACAGCTCTACCGCTGAGCCAACCAGCAGGGCTAATTTTTCACACTGTGAATATTGTGACCTTGTTTTCTTAAGAGGTCAGATAATGTAAAGGAAAATAAAACTGATGACAACACAAATGCCAACATGATCCAGGCATCAGAAAAACAAAATTAAATAACTGTTCCTTTTATGACTGAAGGAAAAACACATACAACTGGATAAGGGAGAAAAATGATCCTAACAATAAACAGAAAGGACTATATATGGAATATTTACAGCATACAGGGATTTGAGATTTGGGCACAGTAGAGAGAGAGATGAAAATTCATGAGACTGAATTTTATAAGCCCAGGATGAGCCAGACAAGTACTTCCAAAATAACCAATTTTTATTGTAATCTCCCTAAAAGATAACAATACTCAGGAGAAAATAATGGCTGTTGAATTAGCTCAGAAATACTTCATGAATGAACATGCATTATCTTATTGTTCCCTTGATTTTTCTATGAAACTTAGTAAAGTTATATTTCCTGATTCACAGATTGCAACTAAATTGTCCTGTGACAAACAGATGGGGAAACTGGCTCCTTACAGAGCAGATCTGTTTCTGTGAGATATTAACAATGATCATGTTTTCTACTGAGTATGGAGAATGAGTGATACATTGAATTTCAGCAATGAAAATGAAGTTCCCCCTTGCTCTGAAGTTCTTTGATTTGAAAAGCATAATTTCAATTTATTTCCTTGATTTGTACAAAAGTGTTAATGACACTGTAGAAAATATAAAACAAAAAATTCCTGATATCCTGTCCAAATGTAAACTAGGGTTTGCTCCTCAATCTGCATGTTCAACAAACAGTGCAAACATAAGTTTTGACAGATTCCCTTCGATTTATAGATTTCTTACCAAAGGAAATGAAAAGATTTGCTAAATGGCTTGCATACCTTGTGTCCATTGATAAGAGTGGGTATGATTTATTTGCCTGTGAAATGGAGGCTTTTATATGGAAGGTTAGGATCATGTTTCAGTTTCCTCAAAATGTGCAGGAGCACTTAATGACATTTTCGACTTCATAGAAATGGAAGGAAGGACTCTGTTTAGACATGTGCCTACAAAACAGCTATCATTGTTGCCTGCAATTGAAAAGATGTTAAAATGTTGGTCCGTCATTATTTTCAAAGTTTGGGACAAGAAGACTGCCCTTCTCTAATACTGGAATAAATTGAGGACTAAAAAGAAAGGATTATATAGTAAAACAAAAATGTATATATTTCTTCTCCAAAGCTGCGTGATAATCTCTGAAGAGGTCATAAAGAGCTTAGAAAAATGAACTGAATGCACCAAGTTGTCTGACATTATATTTAAGCTGCAAGAAAAACTCATAGAGTGAGAAGAATGGCTCTTATTTTAAAAATAAGGTGGCTTTAGAACAAATAAAGTCACCAGAAAATGGCAGTTAAGTTAAATACCTGTTTCTCAGTTTCTTTACTAAAACTGTAACTTATTTGGAGTTCAGCTACACTTTCAGAAGTTCAAATTACCTCTGTATATAAAATTATTTTTCTAGAGAAAGAGAAGTTTGACTTAGGATGACATCCAATGTACTTCAGAGTATAAAAAAATGATATGTAGTTTTAGATACAAATAGCATCTATGATGAGTGTATAGATGCAAAGCGCATGCCTGAGAAACACATGCTCTATCAAAACAATCTTGTAGCCTTAAAGTAGGTGGATACTTTTGAAGAGCAAGAAACAAATTTTTATAAGCTATAAATTTTCCTATTGCAAGTAAGTAAAATCCTAACTATTTCATGCTCAAATGTTTTTTCTAGAGAATATTTAGTTAATATCATCACAATCATGTGGTACTAGATATCACTCTGATATGGGCTTGATAAAAGCAGAACCACGTGTTGAACTGAATTTTATGTTTGATTGTGTTCAGATTCATCACTACATAAAATGGAAGAGCAACATTTTAAAGGCTATGTCACAGAATTTTTTTGGACTGTTTTCATTTTAAGAAGTCTTGTGTCTATTTATATTTAGGTAATTTAAGAATACCCAATAATGTAAACTACAAAATTTAAAATTCCAATACAGAGTTTAAAAGTTAAAGTACATTGGTATATTAGGCCCTGGCCAGTTAGCTCAGTTGGTTAGAGCATCATCCCAAGATGACAAGGTTACAAGTTCGATTCTCAATCAGGGCACATATGGAAAGCAACCAGTGAATGTACAACTAAGTGGAACAACAAATGAATGCTTCTCTCTCTCTCTCTTTTTCTCTCTCTCCCTCTCTCTGTTTCTCTAAAATCAATCAATAATTTTTTAAATGGTGTATCAGAGGACAAAAGGAAACCTAAAAATATTGCTACATTTTTCTAATCCATATTATTTTTTAATTAATCATACTATTAATTATTACTAATTGTCACAGTTATAGTGCTATCACTATTTTGTTTAAATGATAGCATGTATGTAACAAAGAAGTAAACATACTGAACATATTATTTCAAATGCACACTTCATTTTTCGTATATATGTTAAAGTAGTGACACTCATTTTTAGTTATTTGTATCACTCTTTACTTTGGGAGCTGTTGTGACTGTGCCCTGTGTTGGGTTTCTAAAAAGCTGGTCACACAACAGAAAAAGTCTTTGTGCAGCTTTGTACCCATGAGGATTATCTGGTTTCTCCCCACAGTTATAGATTGAGAATAAGACCTAGATGTTTATATTGTAATAAGCACCCAAGCAATCCTAGTGCATTGCCTAGTTTTGGAACCATTGTGGTGTTGTGCTGAAGGCAGGGGGAGTCTTTGAATTTTGTCTCCGATTCAGGAAGTTTTGTACTCAAATCCACCAAATGGCAGCATTATAGGTGAAGTATGAACATCTTAAATGATTTACATTTGACTCTGATATCTTCAATGTTAGGGGGTTCTGCCTTTATCTCCTCCTTTGGGTGACAAAGCAGTTTGGTGTGATTACACTATATCCGGATGGCAGCAGGGACACACAGCTGCCACCGTGGGAAACGAGGTGTGACCAATCACTAGCAGATCTTGGGCAAGTGCAATTTTGTCAACTTGTTTTTCTCAACTATGAAATATAGATTACAATAACTTATACCCAAAATGTGTCACACTGCCTGGAATTTATAAACTATTTCCACATATAAACCAAATACAGAAAAAGAATGATTTGAATTATTTTTCTCTTCATTTGTACAGACCCCAGTCTCCAGATAAAAACCCAATAGTGAGTAGAATTAGGAATTATATTTTTGTGTGGGGGGGAAAATGCCTAGATTGGGGATATGTTGTGTAGGAAAGTGAAAAATACAAGCACTGAATGGCACCACAGTCCTCACATCTTGTTTGACCTTGAGGCCAGCTGAGCCCTGGTTTCAATCACTTCACATTAGAATTTTAATAATATCTACTTTGCATGAGTCCTTTGAATCAAAAGAACGGAATATGTGAAAAAAGTCCTAATAAATATTAAAATGCTGAGTAAATAGAAGATATTATCTGCTTCTTTTGTGAGTTCAAAACTATTGCTTGCAAATGTAATGCTGACAACAAGAATTAGAAATAAAACATAGTATAAAGTAATAAATCTGAACTGAAAACAAAATTTTTCTAGAAGTTGTATAGTATTATGAGTTTGTTTTATTATTCTTATACAACACTCGAACTTAGAAGGGGGTGGGGGGAATAAAAGTTGTGATTTTTGAATTACAAATGTTCTTGATGGAGCCTGATGCTAAAAAGAAAGAATTCTGTCTATCTCCTGAGGCCTCTGATATTTTTTCTTTCACATTGAAATCCCTGTTTTCCTTCTGTGTTTGATTGATAATGTATATTGTACCCGGCACCTCAATAAATATTTTATGCTAGCTGAGCACTAATGAATTGAGATTGTGAACAGGAACTTAAATTATAGAACCATCATCTAAGCTCATTCAAATTTCTGTACTTGACAACAACTGCTCACAACTGGGTGAGCAGGAAAACAGTCCCAATTTCAAACCACTACGAAGATAACTAACCTGAAAATCAGCATTTCAAGATATTTCTCCTGAAATTTTGTGGGTCCCGTTATTTTAGAGGTCATGGCAAAGACAGGAGATAGCAGTAAATGGCTTGTTATATTGGTTCCCAGCCTTATTTGAACAATATAATCGAAATGCCTAATAGTGTTATCAAAAAGCATTTCTTGACCATAACGTTTATTTTTCTCACTGGGAAACACACAGAAGGTCGCAGTTAAATTTCAACTGTAAACCCAGCTGGGGCATAGCAGAAAGCACACAACATGATTGAAAAATGCAAAGTTCCTCTCCCAGCTCTGGCACTTATTGTATGAATGACCTCAGGCTAAAACCCTCTACACCACAGTTTTCTCATCTGCAAATGGAGCATAAGCTTCCCCTAGATAATTGTTCCAGCTGTTAAATAGTTAATATGGGTGAAAATTATTTTTGTACTGTAGTGCTATGCTACAGAAAAAAAATATCACTTTTTTTTTTAAAGATTTGGTTGATCCTGAAGCAAACACCACATAGATGAGCTTAAAGATAATCATGCACCTGTTAATTTCTGCGATGGGTGGTTTTTGATGAAGAGGAGAGTTTAGCTCCATGATAACACTAATTGTATTATATGATATTTTAGAGAAACTGCTACAATTCTTTCAAAGTAAATGTGTGTGTGTGTGTGTGTGTGTGTGTGTACCTCATGTCTACATAGTTAAGATAGATGTGGTAAATACAAACTTTAAATTCAGGTCTATTTCGATTTCTGTTTAAAACATTGACATGAAGGGATTTTATTTACTCTATTCTCATCCACTGAAATCCCCCCAAAACATCAAAAGGATACAAAAGAAAACTTGGCAATAGTATTTTCAACAGAATAATTAAATGATAACATGTCCAATCAAAAAAAAATTTTTTTAGGTGATAGGAGGGGAGATAGTGAGGCAGACTCCTTCATGTACTCCAACTGGGATCCACCCAGCAATCTCATGTGGGGCCAGTGCTCAAGTTCCAAGCTACTTTTAGTGCCTGAGGATGATGCACTCCACTGGAGCTATCCTCAGTGCCTGGGGCAAGATCAAGCCAACCAAGGCACTGGCTGTGGGAGGGGAAGAGGGCAAAAAGGGGTTGGGAGAAGAAGATGGTCACTTCTCACGTGTGCCCTAATTGGGTATCATACCTAGGACATTCATACAGTAGGACGGCACTCTGTCCACTGAGCCACTGTCCAGGGCCCAAATCAAAAACTTTAAAAGCATAACTTGTCAAATGTTCCAAAACTTGGGCCAATCTGAGAGTATATCAAGACTTGAAGAATACCATGTCAAAATAACCTGGAGATGTTTTCTCTGAATATATGTACCCTGATTTATTAATATCACCCTATTAAAATTAATAACAAATTTATTTTTATTGAAAAAAAAAGACTTGGAGAATACCTACTCAGCTCTTGAGCAAGATAAAGATTTTTACATAAATAGGTGGTGCCATCTTGAAGTGTCATCAGTAATTGTCTAATGAAATTGGTAAGTTTTAGGAACATGAATGAGACACAGGAAAAGACAAAAAAAAAGTGTGTGTAGGTTCCAAATTTCATCTCCAAGAATGTCAGGGAGGTGAGTGTGAAGGACAAAGCTGAGCCTTTTGCTCTGGAAAACCTTTCCTCTTAGCTGAGGGAACTGCAAAGGGGAGGTACATCCTTCCTAAAGTAGTAGTGCATCAAGTTGCCTAAAGAGTTCGTTTACAGAATGAATGCTTACATATGGTCCAGTTTGTTTCTGTCTTTGGGCCACTGCTAGCTTTTTAGATTCCTTCTTGTGGAGGAGTGCAGTGATAAGTGCTGTGATTCTCTAGAACTGGGGATTATTGATATGCTTCTGAGAAACAAATAGTTCCACTCTTAGTCTCCTCATTCCTATATTTTTAGCTTCTTGAAGGTAAGGAAAGAATACCCAGGACTAGAGCCATGCCCAATAGCTAATTAATGTGGAATTATAATTTGTTTAACTAAACTAGAGAAGTGAATAATCCCATTTAAACTGAGAATCCTCAATGATAAAGTTGTGTGTTGACAGTGAATACACACACACACACATACACACCCACAAACATTATATTAGATTTAGTACTTAATATTTTCCTTGCCCACAAAGTTCATGATTTAAACCACTGAATAAGGACACTGCAAATCCTTAGACCCTGCTCCATTCTGATTTCATGTTAACTTGTCCTGAGTCTTTCCCACTGTCACGAAAGTGCCTTTATTTCCCCTCCTTATTTAAGTGATGTTTATCACCAGGCAAGCCAACCAGGTCAGTGTTCTTTGAGCACACGTTGCTTGTCCAGGAGCTATAAAAAGGATCAGAGCACACATGTACTACTTTGGGAGACAGCTCTGGGGGAGCAGGGTGATTACTCACTCTGTGCCCGCTTTGTGCCAATGTTGTCTCATTCATTCCTCAAAACAACCTTGCATTGTATGCTCTGTTTTCTCCATCATGCAAATTGAGAAACTCAGATGCAAAATGGCTTGTTCAAGGTCACTTAATTTTACTAAGTGGCATGGTTGAAACTTCACCTTAGGTCACTGAACTAAAAGCCTATATACCATGTGGGTTACTGCTTTCCTCCATGAGTTATTTTAAAAGGATAGATACTCTTGAATTAATTAGAATGTGTGATCAATTCAGAACATAAATATGAAATTTACCAATTATGTCTAATCCTCATGGATCATTTCCCAAAGGGAAGCATACATTATGAAATCATTTTCAATCAGAGATCAATAAAATAGTACATCAAGAGAGAAATATTGCTCCTTGATATTATAAATTTTGCTCTGGACAACCTGATATTATAAATTACAATCATATTCACATGAAGAATGAGTGCATCGTAAATAGAAAAAAAGAATAAAAAGGATAACAATGATATCTATTTAAGTTGTAAAAAATTATGCAGTATCCATAAATAAGAAAATTGCTTAATAAATTTTTATATCCAATTATTTTTGCACATCATCTTTAACTTACATTTTGAGCTATATTTCAAAGAAAATAAAAAACTTTATACTTCATATAAAAGGAATCTTAAATTAAGCACCAACTTCCTTGCTGTTTCTGGGATCCCCAAAACCACAATTAACCTTCAAGAGAACTACATTAAATCTCCCTGGAAAAATAAACAATGCATTAGGACACTTAGTTGGAGTTTGAACTCCAACCATGGTAGTAACAGGATGGGTAGGTCATTTTAGCACCACGTCAGATGGACATTACCCCTCTCCAAATATTCTACTCTAATCATCTTTATTATCTAATCAGACATCATAGTGCCATGAATTTCAGATATTTTTTTCTTATTCACAGCCAGTTTAATCTGACCTTTGATCTGACCAAATGAGTTGTATAACAATATCGAGCAACAAAAAACGAAAATCACCCAGAAGCAAAAAGACCGGAGGTTTATTTAGTCTAGATATCTTTTTTGTTCATAGGCTGTTTTTATATGGCACTATGTATCATTTATTCTTCATTTAGCAAGTATCTACTGAATGTCTAGCACAGACCAAGTGCTGGAGAAACAATGAGAACACAACAAGGAAGTTGCCTGCCTTCACTGAGCCTGCACTTGTATTATAGTGGGAGATTTTTAAACACTGTTTTTTCTTCTGATGACTTCTCCTTTTCATTCTATCCCACCCTCAGTTCAAATATCAAGCACATTTTGGGTTTATTGCCCCTACAGAGGCACATAACAAGCCAGAAGAAGAAAATGGCTCTGTGTGACTTTCCAAAGCCTATAGAAAAAATATTCCCAATCTCAAAATCTCTACCACTATCCCCTACGAAATCTGGAAAACCAGCATGATCTCTTGGCCAGGGCTTTGCAGTAAGTAGCCTTCCCAGCTACTTTCTACTATCCATATTGCTCTAAAGTGCTTTCTGCATAAAGCAAGTGTGTAATCCCTGTGAAACATAAGACATGTCATGTTATACCTTTGTTCAAACCCCTCCAATTTCTTCTCATCTCTCAGAATAAAATCCAGAGAAGTTGGTATGGCTCTGAACTCTCTCGCTTTCCTCCTCTGAGCTTATATATGTTACCTTGCTGTCTCTTGTTTACTGAAGAAAGGTTGAAAGTTGACAAACCATTTTCAGAAAGAAATAAAGGTAAAGAAGGAAACCCCATCTTCTGTGATTGTATTCTGCAAAATGCATTGTTCTTCAGTGACTGATAAGTAACCTTAAATATATAGTCAAGAAAGAAGACAGGGCCATCTTTTTAGCTTTTCTTGATTCTAATCTGTGAATAGTGTCTCTGACAGACAAAGGAAACTGAACTTTTAGGAGAACTTAATTCCTCAGTTTGAAGATTAAAGTTGAGGCTCTTTATAGATTTTTCTTAAACCCCATTTGTGCATGGAGTTTGTGAAATGTGTTTTCCTGTTTAGTTCTAAGTGAGAAAAGATAGCCATAGTCCTAAAAATCTTGCCCTGCGATTTTGCTTTAGAGTTGTTGTCTATGCCATCCTAACTTGTATAATATTACTGACTTCACTTTGTATTAGGTAAAGTAATAGAAACTGGACACAGAGAGATAAATAAAATGAACCTCCATCTCTAAAGGGCACACCAATTCTAGAAGCAGAGATAGTATGTGGCTGAATATAGCACAACTTTTTAGTTAGAGTTGTGAAAATACCACAGTCTACAATTAAAAAAATTAAACTAAAGCTTGTGTATTCTTGGTCAAGCCTCCTGACCTATCTTAGCTTTAGTTTTATTATCTGCCAAAGCTCTTATGAGGATCTGACTCTCTTTTTCTCATCAAGATCCTAGTGACACATAGTAGGTATTTAAGAGAGGTAACCATTATTTGAATGCATGAGAAGTGGCTCCTGGTTTTGCCCTGGCTTTGGGTTTCTGTGTAGCCAGCCTACAGGTGGATAACAGTGTTATCCAATTAATGTAAAAGCATATAATCAGTTTGGAAACAAAACAAAGCTGGGTTGGGTATTATGTCAATAACCAGAAAATTAGGAAGTAAACAAAAAAGGCATGCATACATATAATTCTGAATCAACGACTGTGTTTCTTTGACATGAGTTTACTTTCGTCCTTTAGAAGACCCAGCTTCCTAGTAATATTTTCAGGTCAATCAGCAAATTAATCAATCTTGGCTATTAAGACAGAGTCATAAAGTCAACCCTTTTATAATCTGACCTCTCTTTACATACACATATGATACAGGTGAAAGGACTTTCTGCTTCTACCTATTTGTTCTTGAACCTCGTTCAGAAATATCCTTTAGCAGGAAGGGGAGGGGAAGAAATCTAAAATTATTTGCATAGAGCTATGACTTCACAAGTGTTTTGAATGTTTTTTATTGTCTCGATTCATTCCCAACCAACCTGGTATTATGCCATGGTTAAAGCTGAGGATTCAATACAAAGAGGTTGAATACACTGCCACAGGACACAGACAAGAGAAGGGCAGGACCCACTGTGGCAGTCTAAATGTTCTTTCTTCTAAGAGAATTGTTCTTCTCAAGGCCGGCAGAGCTGACGCCAGAAAAAAAGACACTTACTAAGAAGGGCTACTGGTAGCTAACTGAACTCAAAATTAAAAAACACCACCACTACAACAACAAAAATAGAGTGTAGCAGCCATTTCTGCACAGGGAAGCCTGCACTGAACTGCCTGTCAGCACTGTGTTTCTGCCGATCTGAACTAGCCCTTGTAAAGGAGTTTCTGGAATCCTATTTCAACCAATATGACTGAGGCTTTTCCCATTCAATCAGAGTTGTGCAGTTCTGCCCAATCAAAATGGCTCTGTTCTGACCAATCAGGACAGTGCCCTTTGGGCCAATCAAACTGCAAGGATTTAGAGTACTCATTTTCATGAAAACAGAACAGTTAAGGACCAGGAGCAGAGACTCCTGTCCATGTAAGCCAGCTCCCTTCTGGCTCCAGGTGAGCACTTTCCTTTTCCACTGAGGACGGATGACTGCAGTGCCTAGGCTAGAGCTGAAACACAAAGAGCAGAGAGCAGAGCAGAGCCCAGCTAAGCAGAATAAAGCTGAGTGGACAAAGCAGAGCTCCCCAGCAGAAGAGGGCCCGGAGAACTGCCTCACAGCAGTGCTGTTTTCACAGCCATGCTGTATCACTATTGAGCTGTTTATACTGAACACAGCGGTGGGCAAAAGTAGGTTCATAGTTGTGAGTACATGAAACAAATAATTCAACCTTGTATTATTATTAATTATTGTATTATTTTCCATACAAATAACTGTAAACTACCTTTGCCTACCCCTGTATAGTTTTCTTTAATGCACCCCAAATTAGGAATTTCTGTTGGTATTAAATTGGCACCAGTGACCATCCCTTGACACCTTCTACAGGAAAGCCAATGCCATTCTCTTGATTCTTCTTACCTGCTCTCCAGAAAACCACGTAATTTACAACTTAGTTTTTGGAGTGAGAAGAAATACTAGGAATTTATAGCTGGCCTCTGGGCACCAAGCTGTAGCACTTCTCAGTTAAACACACAGTAGGAGCCTGGATGCAGAAGCTTGCTGGTTAAGGTGGGTGAGAGTCAGTTCTGGGGCGGTGGAAACTGGTAGCATTTGAGTTGATAGTGTTGGTCAGGCTGAAGACCTCACTTAGGTCCTCCCACACATAAAACCCTGGATTAAACAATTTAAATAGCTTTCCTTCCTACACGAATTACAGAGCTTTCAGTACAATAAAGTACCTATCATAAAACTTTTTTAGTGTTCCACTTGCTACTTTGGAAGCAATTGTAATAATAATTTTAAAAAGTAACAAACTGTGGTCAAGTCTTCCTTATCTATTACACACATACATACACAGTAGTCTCCCTTATTTTGGGGGAAAAACGTTCCAAGACTCCCAGTGGTTGTCTGAGACCATGAGTAGCACCAAGCCCTCTACATTATGTTTTTTCACATATATAATTATACACACACACACACACACACACACATACATACATATATAATGTTTAATTTATGAAATAGGCACAATAAGAGATTAATAATGATAATAATAAAATAGGTCATAATGATCTACTATAATAAAGTTACACAAATATGGTTTCTCTTTCTCTCAAAATACATTGTCCTATACTCACCCTCCTTTGTCTTGTGCTGAAGGGAGATAAGGAAGCACTTTGTGACATTTCTTTGGCATCACCAAATCACCAGTATCATTACCCTTCCTCTCTGGGGCCATTGTTAAGTAACATGAGGGTTACTTGAACAGAAGCACTAAGATACTCTGCTAGTTGATTTGATAACCTAGATGACTGCTATGTGACTAGGGGGCAGGGAGCATCCACAGCGTGGAGATGCTGGACAAAGTGATGAGTCATGTATTAAATTCAGTGAAGCAATCATAAGATTTTATTATGTCATTCAGAATGGTGCATATTTGAAACTTAGGACTTGTTTATCTCTGGAATTTTTCATTTAATATTTTTAGAATGAGGTTGACCATTCATAACACATTGTGGAGAGTGAAACTGTGGAGAAGGGGAAACTACGTGTGCTTCAAGGGTCAATATAAAGATGAGAACAGCAATAGTAATAACAGCTGTTTAGTAAGGCTTAGCTACTTGCCGAAACTGTGTTAACTCCTCATCCTCATGAAAATCCTGCAAATCAGGTAACATGAAGTACTAAGAAACAATATAATTGATAACATCATGGACTCTGAAGCTGGACCCCTTGGTTTAAATTCCAACTCCTCCACTATGTAGCTATGCACACAGTCCTAGTCTTGCTATTTCTTTATTTATAAAGTAGGTATAATAGTGCTTACAAGGATTACACACTTTTCATCCCATTTTGCAGAAGAAGAAACTAAAACTTAAAGCAATATTCCCATTATATTGAGAAAATTGAGTCAGCTGTCCTTCAGGAGATTGTCCAGATCAGAGAGCCTGAAGCCTTTGACTGGCACCCGAGCTGTGCCAGTCACTACCTGCATGGCCTTGGGAAAGCCATTTCTCCATTTTAAGTTTCTCTTAAGAGTCTAATGGGGCTGATACTACCCTCCCAACCCCCTACCATGCCTTGTTCGGATTAGTAACGATAATGAATTGGAAAACACCCAGCATGAGGCTTTGTGCACCAACATTTAGTAAACGTTTGCGGAATCTAAATGTTCTCTTTGTAACATTTTTTCCCCATTAAACTCCAATCAAGAAAATGGTGTTTTAAGTGAACAATGACAGAAAACTGAGTCAGCAAGTGATTGTGTAAACCAAACATATGGTTTTTTTCTCCTTTTTCTTTTTTTTTTAAGGAGACACAATCTTCTCTGAAACTACAAATGCAATATCCACCCCGCGGAGCCTTTGTAATATAATTTCATCTTTCATTTATTTCTCTTCTAGAATGAAACTCACAACATGCATATGTTTTTTTTTTACCACCTTACTTTTGCCATACCCTACCCAATACTTTGACTATCATTGCTTCTACTGCTCAATGTACTTTTAATTTCTATGTTGATTTATTTAGAACTATTTTGTCTCTAGAGACCGAAAGGACATTTTTCAATATAAAATAAAAATTAAATGGAGCTTACTTACTCTCAAATACCTCCCCTGGTTTCAGAATCTACCTCTGACCATTTATTATGTGAACAATTTGCAATGGAAGTGTAGAAGAGAAACAGACTCCTTATTCAGTTTTTTCATGGAGACATCATAAGTGTTTGCTGGGATGTCTGAGTACTTCTGTTGCTTGCGAGTGCTGACCTCATGCTCATTCACCTTTCATAATTTCACCTTATAAGATTTTATATCGCTCATATTTCACTCTTCTATTTGTGAAGCATTTATTTACCATCTACCATTTGCTCTGCACTCTGGATTTCTCAGAGGTGGATAGTATGAGTAAGTATTCACTTAGATGTACTAAAATGTCTCCAGATAACTTCTGTACAATTGCCATTAGCAACTCTAGAAGCCCACAGTTAGAGGATGGAAAACAGGAAAATTCTTGGTGCCCTGCAGATGTAGGGAAGGCTTTGTAATGAAATTCAGTCTGAAAAAGTGAGCACGGATGCTCCATAAAAATAGCTTGAAAATAACAGAATTCCATGTAGGAAAAAAAACATGATCAGAAACATGCATGAGGGAAGGACAGCACAACTGGGGGAGGGGGTGCATAATGAGAAAGCAAAACAGAAACTTGCTGTAGAGGGATGAAACCAGAGCAGTATTTACATGAGAGAGAAACAAAATAAGGATTCCTGTAGAGATGGCCAGCAACCATCTCCCCCCCACACACAAGTAAAGGCAAATTTCTATAGGAATAGGAAATAAGAAATTCTAGGTAAAATTTGAAAATTAGTGAGTTTTACATATTTATGTAGAGGGGGTTATGGCTTATTTTTACAGTGATTTTTTTTCATTGTTTTAAATCTTCCTCCTTCCTCTTCACTGTTAGGATAAAGTCTAAGACCCTTAGCAGAGCCTGCAAAGCCTCTGTAGACTGCTACCACTGTACCACTGCAGTCTCACCTTCTGATGCTGGCCAGGTGCTCCTCTACCCCTAGCTCCAGTCAGTCACTGTTTCTGCCATCTGAGTGCCATTGCATGGGCTGTTGCCACTCTCCAGAACCCTGTTTCCCTGATCCCAAACTTACCTGTCCTTTAAAACTCTTGATTTTCCTTCAAGTTTCTTGCTCAAGTCCAGTTTCTTTGAGAAGCCTCCTCTCAATATCCATTCTCAATTTCTCTACTTTAGAACACTGGGTTGCAGATGCTTTGCTGGGCTATCACAAGACTCTATGCTCTTGTCAACCAGAGGCCTATTTAATTGTATCATTAAAGTTATTTGTTATAACGGTAGGGTGTGAGCTTTGTTTTTTTGCTTGTTTATTCACCTATTTATTCATCAAAAATATAGGGGGTGGGCAAAGTTGGTTTACAGTTGTTTGGCTGGACAATAATATAATAATTAATAAATAATAATACAAGTATAAACTCTGTGTTTCAGATGCTCACAACTGTAAACCCCACCCAGTATATGAAGCCCTTCTTAAACAAGGCACGGGGAAGAAGACCCAGATGATTTCTGCCCTCACAGAACCTATAACTGAGTGTGAGAAATGAATAGCCCATTGCAATATGGTCTGATCAGTGGGAGGATGGTGGAAGTATAGGATACTTAAGGAAGAGCGTGGGGAGGACACAACCTGGGCCAAGTCGGAGAAGAGCAGAGAGAAAATGAAGAAGGAGGATTTAGGAAAAACTTCTTCTAAGAAGTACTTTCTAAGCTGAAATTCCATTCATTCAATATATTTTTCTTGAACACATATAATATGCTGGGTACAATTGAGATGCTTGGGGTAGATCAGTGAATAAAAGAGCAACTTCCATACCCTGAAGGGGTTAGTGTGTAGGGCAAGGGGACAAGAAAGAAATAATAATTATTAATAATTTAATTATACAGTATGTTAGAACATGATGTGTGCTATGAATAAAAGGAAATAATATATAGAAAGAGAAAGTTAGGAGGGATTTGTAGTGTGAGGAATGCTTTGTAGGGTTGGAGAGACGTAAATGACCCGTGACCTTTGGTGAAGTGAGGCGTTTGAGAGTGTCAGATCCCAACTTCTAAACCATCACGGAGTGTTAAGTGAGATGTTTGGAATAAAAAATGGTGTAGGGCACATGGGAACCTGAGGCAGAGGGACTACCATTAAAGGTCTTAGGGCATTGAAGTCAAAGGAATAATATATCAATCAAGGTCAAGTAGAAAACATATGACATGCATTAGGATTACTTAAGGAGGGTTTAATATAAGAGATATAGTCATAAAAGTATGTCATAAAGGGTATAAGAAAATAACAGGAAATAGAGAAGTACCCAGGGCTAAAACCAGTAAAACTCCATTACCTCCCTGCACTGAGGAAGGGAGTGAGGTTTTGCCAGACCTCGAGAGAAAGGGCTTAGGAAGAGGACTGCCTGACAGGAGCTGTGACGAAGGAGTCAGCCAGCCTTCGGGAGTCCCACAGGCAGTAGCCAGTGGAATTACTGCCCTGAACTTATTCTCCTTTCCTCACTTTTATGTCTGTCTGTCGCTCTCCACCAATGGACTCCAACTAGGTCATTGAACTAGTTAGAAAGTAGATCTGGAGGGATAAATGGAAGATACCTACACAGGGAAATGCTGAGTAGTTTATTTTTGTGAGGAGCTTATATGTAATTACGTGCTTTAAATACATGTTTAAGGAAATAAATTATAAATGATATGGAGTTATAAAAAGGATTAACAATACCTACTGTTGGTGAAGAGAAGTGTTGAAGTGGGAATGAGTAGAGAGTAGTAAACATCTGCTCAGATTATCCATGAATTGGTGTCTGAGCAAACTACTGTTACAATCCCACTTAGAAAACTGCTGCAAAAGAGTGTTTATTTGCTTTTGCATTTCTATTTACTTGCCAGTGTTATGATATTGATGATTAAAATCCTTCCATATCTGGTTCTCATTCTTCATGAGCAAAACCCTGTACACTAGCAGGAGCTCAAAATTTAGTTAATTCAAAAGCACTCAACAACAAATGGTGGTATAATCTGAAGGAAGTCCATGTGCCAAGAAAAAAATTAAAAACATGGAAAATTCAGAAGAAAGAAAGGAAGAAAGAATGGGATTCTTTTGATTGTTTGATGGCCTCACAACCCATGGTTTATTGGTAATTGATAGTATTCATATTTATCAGAAAAATTCAGATAACATCTAGGTATCACTGCTGAATCAGAACCAGGATGCAGCTGGCAACAAATGCACTTTGAAAGGAGACAGATGAATCTTCTTCCTCTGACCCTGCTTTGTGACAATGAATAAAGCCAGGAAAATGAAACTGGAAAAGGAAAATGTCAGAGTGAGAACAGGGAGCAAAGCTTTTTTTTTTTTTTGTATTTTTCTGAAGTTAGAAGTGGGGAGGCAGACAGACTCCTGCATGTGCCCAATCAGGATCCACCTGGCATGCCCACCAGGGGGTGATACTCTGCCCATCTGGGCTGTTGTTCTGTTGCGACTGGAGCCATTCTTGCACCTGAGGCGGAGGCCATTGAGCCATCCTCAGTTCCCCAGGCCAACTTTGCTCCAATGGAGCCTTGGCTGTGGGAAAAGCAGATGGGCACTTCTCCTGTGTGCCCTGACCAGGAATTGAACCTGGGACTTCTACATGCTGGGCCAACGCTCTACTGCTGAGCTAACCAGCTAGGGCTGGGAGTAAAGCTGTTTTATTTTGTTTGATTGCTATGAAAATGGGATGCTCATTGACTTAATGGTCAGAGTTACTGGTCTAACTTCCTTGACTTGGCTCTTTCTTTGCATGTCATCTTGTCTTCTATAAAAAAGCTGTATCAGCGCTTTCCATTTAGAGACTATCCAGCATTCTAATGTCTTTGCTAAGGCTGAGAGGAGAGTTTTCATGATTTATGAGACCTATAAGTGATTGGAAAGAGACTCAACAGACACTTGTTCTTTATCTGTCATATGCATACAGTGTCCTAAAGGAGCCCATGTCATCTGGATCTCTCATTCTCTCTGAACTATTTTTCTTGTGGGGTAGCCCTTCAGGGGTGAAGCTGGCTGGAAGTGTAAGGAGCATCTTATTCATGGTTTGAACTGGAGGGAGTTCCAGAGACTGTTGAGGGTAATAACTAGAGACTTGTTTCTAACTGGCTGCTGGTGCCAGGGGCTATGATGAGCCCTTGAACTGTAGCTGATAGGTACAGCTGAGAACTATAAAATAAATGACTGAGAAATAATAGCTATTAAGAAGTCATCAGGCCCTGACTGGTTGGCTCAGTGTTAGAGCACTGGCCAAGCGTGTGGAAATACCAGGTTTAATTCCCAGTCAGGGCACACAGTAGAAGTGACCATCTGCTTCTCCACTCCTCTCCCACCTCCTTCTATTTTTCTTTTCTCCTCCTGCAGCCATGGCTCAAATGGCTCGAGCAAGTTGGCCTGGGCACGGAGGATGGCTCCATAACCTGTGTCAGGTGCTAAAATAGCTTGGTAGCCAAGAAATGGAGCAGCAGCCCCAGATGGGCAGAGCATCACCCGGTAGGGGGCTTGCTGGGTGGATCCCAGTTGGAGTGCATGCGAGAGTCTATCTCTCTGCATCCCTGCCTCTCACTTAATAAAAAAAAGAGTCATCAGAAGGTCAAATTGAAAGAAAACTTGAAAATGGTGAATGGAAGATAGTGGGTGAGGGTGAGGACCGTTAACCACTAGTAGATAAGGATGGGCATTAGAAAAAGGGTGCAAGTAAACTGTTAACTTTGGCCCTTAAATTTCTGACCTTAGGGTTATGCCAGTGGCTGCTATTTGTAGCACATTCTGAACAGATGTTTTTGTGTGAATTTTTAGAATGGGATTTTGAAGGGCTGTGGACCAAAGTAAAAGGACTGATGTAGTGTGAAATTAGAGTTGTAAGTGATTAACAAAATGGAAAATTTCTGCCCTGTAACTGTTAAATGACCTTGCTAGAGTACATATTTTATGGTGATATCCAAATATTAACAGCTTACAAGTAGTTAAGCATATCAGAGAGACCTTCCATATAAACTATACAAATTCGATTTCACACAGGAACATATAAGGTGGCCTAGCATTATTAATATTGCTATTTACCACCCAATTATTGGATTCTCTCCATCCCAAGAATCCATTTTATTTAGTGAAGCTACGGTAGAGAACTGTACCCCATTTCCTAACATTCAACAGTCTAAGGCAGTGGTATTATTCTAAAAGGTAAAGAAGTTTCTGCAGAGGCTGACAATTTAGAATCAGAGCATATATAGTGGGAAGGGAGTTTTAAAGCCACCTAATCCTGTCACTCATTTGCTGCCTAAATGTCTTCTGTGACAGTGTTTTGTTTTGTTTTAACTGAATTGTGCCAGGGAACCATAGGCCAGTCACCGTTCTAGGAATACAGTGGGGAGCAAGATGGTATCATGTCTACCTTTATGAAACTTTCAATAGAAAAATACAGATACTTTAAAAGAATAAAATGCATTTCAAGAAAGAAATGCAGTGATGTCAGAGAACCACCAGCACTATGAAAACATAGTTTGAAGTACAGTTAAAACTAGCTATCTAAAAATGTTTTCAGAACCCTCAGACTATCTTCTCCAAATCTGTCCTTACTTTACATAGTCAAAGTGATGACTATGTGAATGTGGACCGAGGAGGGAAAGAGAAAATGTGTATCCATTCATCTGTCACATATTCACTGAGTGCCTTCTATGTGCCAGGCACTGAGAAGCACTGGGCCATGAGGATGAAGCTTTTTTTATGTTCACCACTGCATTCAATGGAATAGTATCTGGCAAAGGGTAGGTGCTGTACTAGTCAGGGTTACCCAGAGAAATGAAACCAAGATATATATATATATATATATATATATATATATATATATATATATATATATATATATATATTTTCACTGATCTACTAATTCAAATGCTAACGTCTTCCAGAAACACTCTCATAAATATACCCAGAAACAATGTTTACCAGCTTTCTATATCCCTGAGGCCAGCCAAGTAGACACAAAATAGTGAATCTAAGAGGTAGAAAAGTTTTAAATTTTATAAATGAGAAATTGAGTCTTAAATGGCTAGGTTACTGTTGGTTAAGACTGCATAGTTACTGAAGGGTCAGCATTCTACAGCAGATCTGCCTGTTTCTATCGTGTATTCTCATTGACCTTGAGGCATGGCAATGTGTTCTGTAGAAGCAAATTTCTAAAACAAAGAATGGTCATGTATTCTTTTTCTTTTCAGTGACTTCTTGTTGATTTGTAATGAAGGTTTCCAAACTTTAGATTTGAATATGGAATTCTTGTTAATTTTCTCTCTTCCTAAATCTAGTATCCATTCTAAATATTCATACCAGCCTTGCCTCTCAAAATTACTTCAGCCTATCACATAAGCTCCTTTACTTGAAAGTATCACATTTCTTACCACTTTTATGCCTTCTACATGCTACTTTATAGATATGTCCTTTACTCCTTTTGCTTCTAAAATTTCTACTATATTCCAAAACCTTGCTTGAAAGCCACCCTCTACATCAAGCCTCTCTGAACCCCAAGACCTCTTCTCTGTGATTCCATTAATTTCTAAACACCCTTCTTTTGTGCAACCTACAACATTCCTATATCGTTACTTGTACTTATTTGTCTGCCAATAAGGCATTGAGAAATTAGAGAAGTGGGTTTATATTTTATTACCTTCTCATACTTCTCTCACATAGCAAATGTCTGGTATAGTAGGCATTCAATGAATATTTAATTGAAGAGATGATGAATAAACCAATGAATCCAGAGATAACTAACCAAGACTGTGGTGCCTGTGAACATGCACCCTTAAAGGCAAGATCTAGAACCACTCCAGAATGACTAGGACATTAAGTAGTTGACAAAAAAGATGCTAGACATCAGCCATTATCAGAATGAGGCTGGGTTCACAGAG
This sequence comes from Saccopteryx bilineata, assembly GCF_036850765.1. Lineage (NCBI taxonomy): Eukaryota > Metazoa > Chordata > Mammalia > Chiroptera > Emballonuridae > Saccopteryx > Saccopteryx bilineata. The sequence goes on along the minus strand of NC_089490.1, from coordinate 340,282,478 downwards.
AAGGGCTAAAGGTTATTGGAAGCAAAAGCCAGGTGCTTTGGAGTCTCTACATCGTAATATAACCCGGTTAAATCCCAGATGCCCAGCATGAGGCAGTGGGAGAATGGGTGGAGAAATTATTTATATTTGGTAGGTTAGAAATCAATTGACCCAGCTCGGGAGAGAAAAAGGGATTGAGAATTTGGTCACAAGAAGACTGACTTAGGTTGGCTTTTTTTCTTTTATTTCAACTTGAAACCCTGTGCTCTTTTGAAGAGGTTTTAGCACAAGTTGAACTGTTTAAAGCTGCACTCAGAGACTGTTGCACTCTCACTGGAATGAACTACCCCTTCATGAGTTTTGTACCCAGAGAACGTCTCTTTCTCTTTGGAGCTCTTCTGGGTATTGATTTTGACTCACACTTATCATACCAAAATAAAAAATAAAGAAAGCTCCCAATCAATTTTTGTTTTACTTGAAAGCAATATAGCTTTTCAAACTAGATATTTTTTTCCCCTCTAATGGAGCAAAATACATAAAGTGAGAAAAGCCTGGGATTGAGAATTTCGATTCTTCTAGAATTTCATCACTTTATTTATAAATCCATCTCTGCCTAGTGCTTAAGCAGTATTGTTAATTTTTTATCTATTCTGGCCTGTGCAGCCATACTTTCCTCCTAGCAGGTGTCCACTAAATAGTCAGACATAGGTAAACTAATCATAGACACCATCAGGCGATGGAAGTAAGTTAAGAATAATTAAGAGAGACAGAGCCTACTTTCCTTAATTTACTCCAAAGGTTGGCAGATGTAAAGCATAAATTCTGAAATCAGACTGCCAAGATTCAGGTTCTGGCTCTGCCATTTATCAGCTATGCGATCTTGGACGAGAAACATATGATCCTTCGCTTCAGTATTCTTGTATGTAAAATGAAGATAAAAATAACACCTATCTCATGAGGTTCCTGTGAGAATTAAATGAATTAATATATGTAAAGTGCTTCAAACAATGTCAGTATATATTAAGGTCCCTGTAAATGTTGCATATTTGTAAAATTATGAAAACTTCCCTCAGGCCCCGGCTGCTTAGCTCAGTTGGTTAGAGCATTGTTCTGAAACATCAAGTTGTTGGTTCGATCCCCAGTCAGGGCACACACAGGAAGCAACCAGTGAATGCACAACTAAATGGAACAACAAATGAATGCTCCTCTCCTTTCTTTTTCTCTCTAAAATTAATTTTAAAAAACTTTCCTCATCCCCCCAGCTTTTCTTTGAAATTGTTTTCCTGGAAATAATGTTTGAAATGACAATGTGGAATATCTTATTTATGTATTTCCTTTGTTTATTTACAAATCTCATGGCCCTGGCCAATTGAATCAGTAGATAGAACATTGACCTGGTATATGGACATCTAGGATTCTATTTCTGGTCAGGGCACACAGAAGAAGCAACTATTTGCTTCTCTCTCCCCCCCCTCTCCCCCCTGTCTCACTCTTTTCCTCTCCCACAGCCAGTGGCTTGATAGGTTCGAGTGTGTCCTGGGCACTGGGGATAGCTCAGTTTTTCCAAGTGCATCAGCCTTAGATACTAAAAATAGCTCAGCACTTAAGCATCGGCCCCAGACGGGGGTTGCTGGGTGGATCCCTGTTGGGGCACCTGTGAGAGTCTGCCTCACTAACTCTCTTCTCTCACCTAAAAGAATTAATAAAATAAAATAATAAATAAACAAATTTTACTCATTGACTCACCCAGTGGTCCCCTAACCTTTATAAAAAAATGTCACATTCTCTCTGTTGAAATAATAAATGAATCAGGCACATAAAAATGTCTCATAAGGTAATGATGGCTCAGAGACTAAGAGTGACAAAAGAGGTAACCAATTTAAAGCAACCTGAATTTAAGGTAGATATGTATAGTGAAATTTAAATTTGCAAAAAGTGTGGATTATTTGTGCAGCTTTTTTCTACTTCATTCCATAATGAATTCTTTACAAGACACTGAGCCACAGTAAAGTAGTAAAGAAAACCAAGGCTTTGATATTAAATGAACCTGACGTTGACTACTTGCTCTAAAACTTTATATGGACATGGACATACCATGAGTATTTGTGAGCCTGGTTTTTTACATTTACAATTATAATAAAGTCATTCTAGTAATATAATTCATTACGATTTGGGAAATAATGTTTAAACCTTCAAATTATACATACACACATTCATATGTACTATATATATATATTCACATACATACATGTTAATAAATATCTATATACATATCATTATCACAAGTTAATATTATTATTTCAGTTTTACGAATGCAATCACCAACACTGAAACATGTTAAGGCACTTGCCAAAGCCACATAGCTAAGAGGTGGCAGGTCGAGGATCTGGGCCTGAGTGATTCTGGCTGCCCTGCCGTGATCTGCTCTGCTCTGCTGCTTCTTTTTACAGAGCTGGTTTGAGGATTAAAAGAAGTAACATATAAAATACTGAATAGGAGATCCAGCATATGGTAGACTCCCAATAAAAGTGAAGTAACCATTATTAAAGTTACTAGAATAATTTTTAAAGATAATGAAGATGATGGCTTTAATAATATCAGAAACTAATATTTATTGTTTATCATTCATTAAGCACCATATTGATATATTTGCAATTTTAGTCATCTAATCAACACAATCCTAGGACAGGAGCATTGTTATTACTATTCCCATTTTAAAAGTTTTAAAAAAAAGACAGAGATGGATTGTTGAAACTTTTCCAATATCACCCAACATTTATACTTAAGATTGTATAAAATTCACATCTAGTAATCATCATGCATGTGCTTCAAAGAAGAAACATCCCTTGAATTTTGAAGACTTATTCTATTTTTCATATTTTCTAATACATACCTTATCCTGAAATGATTGAGTACTTAAACTATGTGCAAAATACTTAAATTATTAGTCATGTTGCTTTTTATTTTTCTATCATAGCAAAAGAGTTTTATGCCAATCCAAACTTTTGGTACTTATTTCATGCTCTATATGGAGAGCTTAGTACCCAAATACTAAGTGGAATAATACTAAATGGAATCTAATTCTTGAGATGGCCACATGTACACTTCAAGCAGAGGTGGTACATCATTATCCAAAATAATATTAAATGAATTTCTCAAATAGATACATCTAGCAAATGTCCTGAGTTCAAATTTGAGGTTCTTTCTAAACCATCAAGCTGGACTCTCTGTAAAATATTCTGCACAAATAGGTACAAAGTTTCTCCTTCTACTTTGTATAAATAATTTTAAACATTTATGAGAAAATTCTCACTTCAAAATTTGTAGAGCAGTCTCCTATTATCTGTGGGTAATGCATTCCAGGACCCTTAGTTGATGCCAAAAAACTGTGGATAGTACCAAACCCTGTCCGTGCTGATTTTCCTCATACATACATATGATAAAATTTAATTTATAAATTAGGCACAGTAAGAGATTAGCAATAACTAATAATAAAACAGAATAATTATAACAATATACTCTAATTAAAGTGATATGAATATAATCTCTTTCCCTCTTAAAGTGTCTTATTATACGATACTTACCCTTCTTATAATAATGTGAGAGGACACAATGTCTGCATGATGAGATGAGTGAGGTGATGATGTAGGCATTGGCACCTAGAACTAGGCTACGACAGGGTTAGTTGAACACAAGTATTGCCATATAGCCCCAGTAGATCTGAAACCTGAGATGGTTACTAATTGTTTCATAAGTGGGTAGTGTACACAGGATGGATTCACTGGGCAAAGTGATGGTTCACATCCCAGGCTGGATGGTACAGGACAGCATGAGATTTCACCACACTACGCAGAACAGTATCTGTTTCTAAACTGATTAACTACTGTAGTTATTTCTGCAATTTTAGATTTAATACTTACAGCCTGTGTAGACTGTGAATGACTGAAACCACAGAAAGCAAACCCATGGATAACAGGGGACTTCTGTGTATGCATATTAATGTAACCAACCTTGTTCTTCCTAGTCCCCTTAGAGTTCCCACTGCAGATAAAGAGAATAAATACCCTTTCCATCATTACTGATAAACTTCCACAGTGTAAGTCTTTCACTGATTCTTTCCAGTGGTTGCATATTTGCTAAATGGAATGATGTTCTAACTCTTCTTGGGTTGCGAAATTAGAATAGTCACTTGTGCTCTCTACGAAAGCCCCAGAAAATACAATATCTATCTCAGGAATATTTTAAAGACTATGGGAACTAAAGTAAAAATCAGTTCACAGATGTAGTTTCAGGCTCAAATGATGTGGACAATATGAAGAATATAGTAGGTTCTTAAATAACATTTTTTTAAAAATATCATTTTGTTATAATATTGGTGAAAAAAAATTAATTCCCAGCTAGGGTCAGTATTTGTGTAGAGTTTACACAGTCTACCCATGTCTGCATGGGTTTTCTCCCTATCCTCTGGTTTCCTCCCATATCCTAAAGATGTGTACGATAGGTGAATTGACATGTCCAAATTGTTTCAGTCTAAGTGACTGTGAGTGTGAGTGTGTGTGTGAGCGTGTGCGTGCACACCCTGAGATGGAAGGGCGCCCTATTCCGGGTGAGCTCCCACCTTGCGGCCTGAGCTGCCAGGATAGGTTATGGCCACCCTTGACCATGACACAGAGTGAGTTGGAAAATAGTTATCTTATATTTTATTAATTTTTCTTAAATGTATGAATAGTTCACATTCATACATTTAAGTGTATGAATTACATACTTCAATGTGTAATTTTTTTGTATGTTCTGTATAAAGATTAAACAAATAGGGAAAGAAAATACACCCTTGTCTCACACCTTTGTCTATAATAAATCATTCTGTCTCTCTATTCTGTCTTGATAGTGGCTTCCTATTCACAATATGGGTTACACATCAGGACAATCAAGTGCTGAGGCAAGCCATTTCTTTCAGAATGAACCACAGCTTTTCATGATCCAAACAGCCAAAAGCTTTACGTTTGCCTATAAGACATAGACTAACCTTTTTTTGAAATTCTTTGGAGTACTTCAGTATCTATGAGTACAAATAGCACTCACAAATAAATAAGTGGTGGAAGCACAACTGGACCCTAGAGAGGGTAACTTTAAGGAGGGGGCTGCCTGATGATGTTTAGCCTTCAGTAGAGGAATGCAGGTAACCATGGTAATGCAACCTCAATCTCTGCCTGCCTCTCACCTCCTCCCAGTGCTTTCCAATTGCTTAACCAAATTCCAACTGGGTCAGAGAACAAGGGAGTATACCAGTGAGTCTTCTGGGAAACAGCAGACTGGGGAAAAAAAGTAGACAGCAATAATAGATCTAGAGAGGCAAAGTAAAGATAGCTAAAACAGATGGGGAAGGGTCAACAACAGAAATAAGGAGATAACCACAATGCATGAAAGGATATGTAAAAGTAAGGGGATATTTAAAATTTTATAAGGATACAGATAAAGGCAATTTGAATATATGTTCTTCAACATTATTTTCTGCTCCACAGTTGTGGTTTCATGTCCTTTAGGTTCGTTGAGCTCTTTAGTTTACAAACATTAAAAGAATCCTGGGCCCTGGTCAGCTGGCTCAGTGGTAGAGCATTAGCCCAGGGTGTGGAAGTCCGAGGTTCAATTCCCAGCCAGGGCACACAGGAGAAGTGTCCATCTGCTTCTCTACCCTTCCCCTTCTCCTTTGTCTCTATCTTTCTTTCTCTCCTCCTCCTCTCCTGCAGCCAAGGCTCCATTGGAGCAAAGTTGGCCTGGGTGCCAAGGATAGCACCATGGACTCCGCCTCAGGTGCTAGAATGGCTCCAGTTGCAATGAAGCAATGCCTCAGATGGGTGAAGCATCACCTCCCAGTGGGCATGCTGGGTGAATCCTGGTCAAGCACATGTGGGAGTCTGTCTCTCTGCCTCCCCTCTTCTCACTTCAGAAACATAAAATATAATAATAAAATAAATTAAAAAATAAAAAAAAGAACCCTGGACTATAGGATGAATTTCTTCATTTCTGGTCCTGAATCCCTTGAGTTGTCTGTAATTCAAAGATCCAAAGACTTATTGTCTCAACCTTAATGATTCTCAAGTGTTTCAGAAGTTGTTTACATTTTGGGGATGCATGCAATGTCATCTATGAAAAAAAATTGAGCTGATAACATTGATTTCTATGTCAAATTTAACTTCTAGGACTGTATTCTCATTTGTATGGCTTGCATAGCTGCAGCACAGGTATGGAAAGGAACAAATCCCTAGGGTAAATATGATTAAATTTTCTCAGGTGGGTTAATGTTAGATAGAGGTGGTAAAAACTAAAGTCTTTCTGTTAGTATCCATAGATTTTAAATAATCAAAACTTTGTACTGTCATGCACAAGTTAATTTATCATGATAATGAACACAATTAAAAATCCTTGTCGTCCTGCATTTAGACACCTTTCCACAAATGATACATTGCTGGTGTGAGTTTTCTATATTGCTCCTCCGGCCACTTTTCAGTCCAGGTGGGAGACACTTGGAATTAAGTCTGCAATAAATTTTTACAAGAGATTGCATCAAATGCTTTAGTAAAATCAACACTTACATCATTAACACAACCTTAATTATGTTGTGCCCTCACAGAAGGTTCATATACTCCACAAGACCCTTGTGTAATCTTTTTTTTTTTTTTTTTTCCATTTTTCTGAAGCTGGAAACAGGGAGAGACAGTCAGACAGACTCCCGCATGCGCCCGACCGGGATCCACCCGGCACGCCCACCAGGGGTGATGCTCTGCCCACCAGGGGGCGATGCTCTGCCCATCCTGGGCGTCGCCATATTGCGACCAGAGCCACTCTAGCGCCTGAGGCAGAGGCCACAGAGCCATCCCCAGCGCCCGGGCCATCTCTGCTCCAATGGAGCCTTGGCTGCGGGAGGGGAAGAGAGAGACAGAGAGGAAAGCGCGGCGGAGGGGTGGAGAAGCAAATGGGCGCTTCTCCTGTGTGCCCTGGCCGGGAATCGAACCCGGGTCCTCCGCACGCTAGGCCGACGCTCTACCGCTGAGCCAACCGGCCAGGGCCCCTTGTGTAATCTTTAGCAGACATGCTATTAGCTTTTGGTCTATACACAATTTCAGTGAGTGTTCCCTAAGTGACAGGTACTGGGATATATGTTCTTACCCTCGTGACCTTACTCATTATTCAAAACAACCCAGATATGCATTTTCCCATTTATAGATCAACATATCAAGTCCATCTTTCTTTTACACATGCTGCCCTTTCCGCTCAGAGATACTCATTTCTACAATTTTTTTCAGCTGATAAGTTCCAATTCATCTTTCAAATTTAACACATGTTAACCATCTTAAAAGATCCAGAAGTCAGGAATAGCATTTCAGACAGTGGGATTTGGTGCTAGATGGTTAAGTGTGAATGTGAACCCTGCCTTTTGCTAGCTATGTGACTTAAAAAATAAAAATATTTGCAATATATACTATGTTTGTTATCCCTATGATGAATATAGATGTGTTATTTCTGAGAAAAACCTTTAGAAAAGAATGAAATGCCTTTTGTTGTTCATTCTGTCTTCCTGCTAGCTGTAATGGGGACATGAGTCTGGAGCTACAGGCACTAAATTACATAATGAGGTATCTTGGGATAAAAGACCATATATTATGGAAAACCAGATGGAAGATGTCCCGGTCCTTGTCATTGTGGACTCTGGATATCTATGTAAATGAGAGAGAAAACAAACAAGCAAAGTCTACTGTATATAAGCTACTTTTACTTGGGGTTTTCTGTCACTCTTAAATCTATTTGTGTAGCTAAGAAAGAAGAAAGAAAATCAAAGATGAAGGTACAGCCAGGAATAAGAACTGTGCATCTTACACTCATTTATGCTGGGTTATGGAGGACAAGAAACACACACCAACTGACGAAGCACAAGCATGCAAGTTTCTGCTTTGCCTAGATGGCCCTGCATTCTGGGATTCTCCATTTCCTTACCAGCCTCAGTTTCTTCAGAGAAGACTTAGCTGATTCTGCTCTGCTCAGAGCAGATAAGGTTTTCTACACTAGCACATCTCATAATATAGATGATAGATAGATAGATAGATAGATAGATAGATAGATGATAGAATGATGGATGGATGGATAGATAGATAGATAGATAGATAGATAGATAGATAGATAGATGATAGATAGATGTTGTTTGAACCATGAAACCACAAACCCTGGACTCAGTCCAGCACCTTTTGGTGAACTGATGCTAAAAAGAAGTCACTCTTTTGCCATAAAGAGGACCACAGACTGGTATACAGAAGTAATCAGTTAATCTCTTCACTGTCCTTTGTTTCCAAATGCTCTGCTCTGTTAATATGCTAAATACAGCTACCAGGGTAGAATATGCTATCTATTAAAAAATTATCTGTGTGTGTGTGTGTGTGTGTGTGTGTGTGTATCTTTTGTATTATGAGACACCATAGTACTGTGATCTCATGGAGTCAGGGTCATCTGTGTTTCTTTCAAGTTCTAGCACTTACTGGCCATAATGACCATCAAAAGGTCATTTAAAGTCTGAACTTTAATTTTTTTCTTTTGTGCATATAGGGGTAATAAGAGCACCTACTTCTCAGGGTTATTTTGAGGATGAAATTGGTTACTGCAGGTAAAGCTCTTAGATATTCATGGGTTATGAAAATACACTGGCTCTCCTCATGTTTACTTCTCTTTTTTCATCAGTAGTCAGATGTCAAGAACTACTATGAGGTAGGCTGGAGAGATTAATGCAAATCATTTCCAGGACCATGCTAGAGACAATATACATGGTACTAGCAAAGTACACAGTGTGAGCTTCCTCTTCCTTTTTCATTACAAAATGTTTTCTAGAATGTAGACCAGAGACAATAACTTCGTAGAAATGTAGGTTGTAAGAAAGTGAGTTCAAGCCAATCCTAATCATGACAAGGAGTATGTCACCAGGGTTAGAAAGTCTCCAAATCCCATATGACTGTGGAGTGAGGCATTCAAAACTGATGTCCCCTACTTCCTCCTGTCTTGGCCAGATTTACTACTGGGTTTGAAATTTTGTCTCTGTCAGAGGCTATGAAGAGGATCGATAAAGCTGATTTTATATCCTTGACCATTATTCTCTCAGGGCAGTTGGATGACACCCAGCCTTACCTGCAGGCATTTTCAGTCACACTGAGTTCTGGGGTTTATCTCAACAAAGGTGTGCTGACACTCACCACACATCCATGCATCTGTGTGAGCTCAGACTCCTGGGAGGGAAACAATGTTTTCCTCACTCTATTCCAATCATCTTTTTTTTTTTTTCTTGAGGATTTCCTAGTGAACAAAAGCCTGGTGCCTGGCTATGGAATTAGACAGATTCATCCCGAGATCCCATCCATGCTCCATCTTAACTGGTGATGACAGTCACTTAACCCATTGCAAGCTTCCGCATCTGTGAAATTGTGGTATTGATCCTTATTTTATGGCTATCACCAAGTTGTAAGAACAGGAATGTGAAATGAAAAATGCTGAGGTCATAAACTGATGATATCATACAAACACTAACCATAAGTATAGTTATTCAAATTCTACCCATCTTTTGGGAGCTAGTTCAAAACCTCTGATCTTTTTGAAGGTTTCCTTAATGCCTGCAAGTCATAATGACTTGCCCATTTTGGAACACCTACTGAACAATATATACTTTGTAGTCAGCTTGTTCTCTAAGTGTTTTAGATCTCTTATTTTTATTCCTAGCTGTATGTAGAGATGTGCCATTTTCTACCTGGATAAATTTCCCTCTATATCTAAGAAACACTTAGCCCTCATAGGAGTTCTATAAGTACATAGCTGACACAGTTTAAGACTTAAACGGATTTTGAAGTTCAAACTCTTAGCATAACATGCAAGGCCCAGAATGCCTTTACAGGTGTATTATTCACCATTCTCACAGCCAGGGTTCCAGTAGCGATTAAAGTTACCAGCCCTTCATTCCTGTGGCCTTTGCTCGTGCTATTCATTTTATCAGAAAAATTCTGCCTAGCTTTTCTACCTTTAAAGTCTTACTCTTCTTTCAAGGCTCAGATTAAATCTATTTTCTTATGCTGATCTTTTTTTAGGCAACATCAGTTGCTTCCAGTGCATGCCATCATGTCTACACTGAAGTCCTCATCAGATACAACAACTCATTCATCACAGTGGAGTTACTGCATGCTCATCTTCTCACCCATATTATTACCTTCACAAGTACAGAGATCACGGATTTTAAAATATTTATATCTATAATTTCAGCCCATCACATAGTACTTATTCAATTATATTTGTTAAACTGGATTGATTTAATTTTTCATTCTGGGCTTTAAAAAGATCTACCATGAATACTTTGCAACAGTGCATTAGCATTTGGATACGACATCTTATTTTTTTCTGACAGTTAATTGTCTGTAACTTTCCCCGATTTAGGCTAACATCTGGCTTATCTTTAGGTTGATTTATCAGATTGCTTTTCTACCAGATGTATGGCAACCAGCTGGCAGACCCTCTCAGTTTGACTGTTCCTGGTTCCCTCTAAACCTGTCAGTTCAGGTGCCTTTAAGATTACAAATACTAGATCTGATCCTGCTTGAGAATCCTGGAGTATGGGCAGAACTATTAAACTCCCTGTAAACCTGAGAAGTGCTAAAACTTTTTTTTTTTTACATATGGACACAGCTTCCTCCAGAATTGAACTAATAAAAGCTAAATGCATAATCTTTTTTTTTTTTTGTATTTTTCTGAAGCTGGAAACAGGGAGAGACAGTCAGACAGACTCCCGCATGCGCCCAACCAGGATCCACCCGGCACGCCCACCAGGGGCAATGCTCTGCCCCTCCGGGGCATCGCTCTGCCGCGACCAGAGCCACTCTAGCATCTAGGGCAGAGGCCAAGGAGCCATCCCAGTGCCCGGGCCATCTTTGCTCCAATGGAGCCTTGGCTGCGGGAGGGGAAGAGAGAGACAGAGAGGAAGGATGGGGGGGGGTGGAGAAGCAAATGGGCGCTTCTCCTATGTGCCCTGGCCAGAATCAAACCCGGGTCCCCCGCACACCAGGCCGACGCTCTACCGGCCAGGGCTAAATGCATAATCTTGAATCAAGATAACCTTGGTTCTAGCTTTTATTAAGATTTTGACATTGGGCAAGTGACTTAATCTACTGAGCTGCAGATTTCCCCTCAGTAAAATAGGGGATAAAATAGGCTTGTTTTGAGGGTTACAATGATGATGCTTATGAAGTCCTTAGCACAGTACTCAGGATATGATATTGCAACAACTGACCCTAACTTTTTGTGAGTACTCCTGTGTTCTAAGCTTGTGTAGGCATTGGCATAGACCTACTAAAGCAGAGACAATTAAAAGGATTCTTGCTCTCAAGGACTTCAGTCATGTTGGAACAAAAGTAAGATATATTTAAACATTTATAATAGGGTGATCTGAGGGCAATGCTGGAGATATATGGAGCGTGGAAGAGCACATAGGACAGATGTCAACCAACCTAATGAGTTAAGGAAGGGTCGCTGGATCACAAGGCAGTTTGAGAAACAGGAGAGTACCCACATGATTTGAGTAACTTTAACCTCTTCAGATATTTTCAACCCCATTAATGGGAGTAAATAGTGTCCCTACCCACTGGGACTGAAGACCTCCATCTCTGACATACCCTTCCGAATCACTAGCACAGCCCCACTGACACCACAGATTTGAGTCTAACAGAGCTAATCTCTCAACCTTCTACTGCTGTTTTTGTCCTCCAATGCAAGAAGCCCTAGATGCCTGCCATCCCTCCTCCCCTGCTCTCTTATGTCCATAAAGCAGAATCTCTTGCTCCATTCCTTTTCTTATCTTTAAATCCCTCCACTGAAACCCTTGGATCTCAGGCTCTGTCATCAGCAAAATCTTCTATACCCTCAAACTCTTCTCTGAATGTTTCCTTTAGCTTTTTGCTCTAACAGATAACTGGCTTCCCCTCATCCCCCAAGGCCTCTGCTTCCCACCCAGCCCTTGTTCTCACATGGCCCTTGTAGCATTTTTAGAGAGACAGATAGAGGAAACAAAGAGAGAGGGGAGGGGAAAGGGAAGCGTTCATTTGTTGTTTTCCTTAGTCACACATTCACTGGTTGCTTCTGGTGTGTGCCCTTACCGTTGAACAAATCACAACCTTGTCATTTTAGGATGATGCTTTAACCAACTGAACTAACTGGCCAGGGCCAAGAAAGTTGTTTCTTAAGATGGAATCATCCCTGGTAAAAATGCTGTGATAATTATTAAAATAACCAAAATATTTAGAATATCATATTAACTTTATATTATAAAGAAGTGACAGAGTTTGAGAAGATTGACTTCAATTTTGAAAGAAGTGAAAATAATATCAAACAATATCACATGCTACAGAGAAATCATTACTTTTAAATTACTGATTTTAAACTTCACTGTGGTGTTATTTTATGAAGTTGCCACAGCCACTCCAAACGTCAGGAACCACCACCCTAACGGGTCAGCAGCCTTCAACGTCAAGGCAAGCCTCGCCACCAACAAAATGGCTGCAATTCACTGCAGGCTCAGATCACATTGTTTTAGAAAAAAAAAATGTATTTTTAAATAAAGGTATGTGCATTGTTCTTTTGGACACAATGCTACTGCACACTAAAAAGACTACACAGAATAGTGTAAATGTAACTTTTCCAAATAACGAGAAACCAAAAAAACTGTGTGACTTGCTTTATTGTGATATTTGCTTTTTGGCAGAGGTCTGGCACCAAACCTGCAATATCTCTATGGTGTGCCTGTGCTCTGCCAGGCACTGGGCACAGTACTTTACAGGTATTAATGCCTTTATTTTCACACCACCACCACAGTAGATTACGTTATGATCTCCACTTTATAGACGAGAAAAATGAGATTCTGGGAGACCACAAAACTTTCCCAAGCTCAAACAACCAGAGGTACCTCCACGCAGGTAAGCGCTGGAACCCATTCTCTTAAAATCTTAACTGTACTGATTTACTTTTAGCTCAGCAAGTACAATGGTTTATATTGGAAAAATAAAAAATAAAAGGCAAGAAGACTATCAAACTGAAACTTTTATGCAAATGGGATGCTTGAAGGCGTTCCTACTCTGGTGAACAGAGGTTAGCATCTTCCATGTGGTACAAATCTAAGACAAGGGATCCCCAATGTGGACAAATAGAAAAAGGTCGGCATGGCTGGGCTGTGATATTGGTATGGAAAGAATGTTTCCCTAGCTTTCTAAAGCATATGATTCTACATTCCTAGAAATGTACACATACAGGAACATCTTACCTGTCTTATATTATGTTTATCTTTTTCACAGGTTCCCTTTGCTTTATAAACCTACAAGGACTTCTGCTTGCCTTCCAGGTGAAGCCTATACTTTTTTCTCCAGCTTTATTGAGATACAATTGACAAATAAAATTGTATGTATTGAACGTGTACAATATGATGATTTGATATATACATACACCATAAAACATTAACCACAATCAACTATCACCTCACATAGTTACCTTTTGTATGTGTGCCTGGTGAAAATGCTTAAGATCTACTCTCAGCAAATTTCAAGCATATGATAGATACAGTATTAACTATCGTCACTATGCTATACATTAGATCCGCAGAACTTACTCATCTTATAACTTCCAGTTTGTACCCTTAGAGCAACATCTCCCTATTTTCTCCATTTCCCAGCTCCTGTCAACCACCATGCTACAGTTTCTAGAAGTTTAACTTTAAAAAAAAATCTACATATAACTGATACATTATTTTTTTCTCTCTTTGGTTTATTCTACTTAGCATAATGCCCTCCAGGTTCATTCCTCTTGCCACAAATAGCAGAATTTCCTTCTTTTTTTTATGGTTGACTGTTTCACTGTATGTGTTGTAACATATTCTTTATTCATTCATCTGTAGACGGACATTTAAGTTGTTTCCAGACATTGGCTTATATGAATAATGCTGCAATACACATGGGCATTCAAATATCTCTTTAAAATAGTGATCTCCTTTCCTTTGGATATATACCCAAAAGTGTAACTGCTAGTTCATGAAATAGTTCTATATTTAATTTCTTGAGGAACCTCCATAATGGCTGCACTAATTTAAACTTCTACCAACTTTGTAGAAGGTTCCCTTATCTCTACATCCTCAGTAAGACTTACTTCCTTTTTGTTTTTTTAGGATAGCCATCCTAACAGGTCTTAGGTGATAGATATCTCATTGGGCTATTGTGAAGCAAGAACTTGTTAGTGTGCTAGTGCAGACTATGCAATGGCATATCTGTGTCCATTGTCTCAGTCACTAAACCCCCTCTACTTCCTCACACGCATAACTTAGTCACCATGGGGCCCGTGATGGTCCCTAACTACTCTTACACTTTATATAGCTATACCTTGCTCCCGTAAAATCAGTTGGTATAGAAGGCTCCTTGGTGAACTTCTACTTACCCCTCAATAGACATCCAAATAACACCTAGTCCATAAAGGGTTGCCTAGCTCCTCATAGAAAAATTAATTCTTTTTTGTTTTCCTATGCTGGGCTATTTTTATTTTAACTACTATATGGATTGTAATTAATTGCTTTAATGACTATATCTCTCAGTAGGATATGAGCTTTTCCAGAAGCGGAACCATGCTTCATTCATCTAAATATCTCCACTCATTCCTTGATGATTTGCTTGGTACATGACCAATTCTCAATAAATGTTTACCCAATGGAATGGGATTAATTGTCATAAGTACATCCAGGGAGAAAAGCATATATACTTCATAATTTTATGAAAAGCAAGCAGTAAACATGTTGTTGAATGATAAAACAAAAACAAACAGTACACTAGAAAAAGTACCTACAGACAAGCAGAGCCACTGGAATTTTGTACCCTTAGAGCAAAGTCCGGGTTATTTTTATACATGCAGCTTTTTCACTGGGGGTAGCAATGGCAGTGTTGTGATTAGAACATAAGATGGGCTTTGTGGGTCTTATACAGACAGAGTTTAATTATACCCCCATTGATTTAGTAGCCATGAGAGCTTTGGATAGAAATATAAATTTTCTCCTCCCTTTTTTTTTTTTTTTTTTTTGGTGAGCATAGCTGTACTTAACTCAGGATTAGGTGGGGATAAAGGGTTATGTGATAATGAGTTAGTGTATGTTTAATATAGATTCTGGCTGCCACCAAGAGTTTTATTCAAGATTTATTCAATAATTTCAAATATTGTCTCCCTTCAAAAAAAAGAATAGAATAGAAAAGAAAAAACACAAGATTCATGATGGGCTATATAATCTCACTGAATAGCAGGATACAGCAGGAAGAAAAAAGCATCTGCTTCTTTCCTGTGGTGACTCTGGACATAAAGATTTGGGGGAATCACTCATAGCAGAATGTAGAATGAGGCAGGATTGCATCAGCCACAGCCATTGCCAAGATAATAAGGAAACATGGCACTCAAGGAAAAGCTAGTGATGAAAAGCAAAGACTCCTGAGCTGGACACATGCAAATCCTTGACCAACTCATGAGTAGACACTTTGTGTAAATAGCAATCAGGGTTCATTATGATAACTCAACCTGGACGGATGTGAGGCAGGACAAACGGTTAATACAAGGAAATGATAGGAGGCCTTACCAAAAATAGGAGTGAAGTAGAAGACTGAATGGAAGTGCCCTTTACATTAACAATGCTTTCATCGGGTCCTTAAGTGAAGAAAAATCATGAAACAAATTGAAATCCACTCTTCTTCGATTAGTGTTTTCAGGCTATAACAAACAAGCCCTTTTCAGTATCATCCTCTGAGTCTCCAGAGTCAGGCTACGTAGGCCTCCTCTGGGCATCATAGCACCTTCTTCATTTGGTTAGTTCATTCACTTTTTAACTTATTATTTATCAATCAATAAATACCTATTTGTGTATTTTTGATAGACCAGGCATGGCTGTTAAGCAGTGGGGATATCCCTGTGAACAAAACAGACAATGTCCTTGTCTTCATAGCCCTTCATTCAAGTGGAAGAAAACACAATGAATGAAACAACTAATAAATGAACAGGAGAGATACAGATTGCACAGAGTACTGTGAAGGAAACTCGTGCATGGGATGGTAGCTTTTTCATGTGGCCTGCTTCAGACAGAAAGATCAGAGAAGGCTTTTTTTTTGAGGAGATCTGAAAGATGGCCATGGATCTGCCATTTGAACAGCTAGAAGACTATAGGACAGCAAAGGTTGAGGCCTGAGTGGGAAAGGGCTCAGTGCATTTGAGAACAAACAGAAGGTCAGCATGTGCAAAACATTGACTGAAAGGCACAACTCAAACCAGCTTCCCTCACTCCTCTCTGGAGCACAGCATACATCTTCTAACCTGTCTGCTTCCATCCTCACCGCTGTGATGGTCTCCACAGGCAGCCGAATTCAACCACACAATATTAGCCTCCTGCTTTCAGCCCTATGATGGTTTCTGCTCACATTTACAAGAACTCAAAGTCCTTGCCATGGCCTGTAAGGCAATGTTTATTACATTTATGACTCATATTCTGCCTCCATTTCTGCATTTTCCCCTTACATATTTGGCTCCAGACACACTATCTTCCTTACTGTTTCTGAGATCTTCCAGAAATGCTTCAGCCTCAGGAACTATATACACTTTCAAGTATCTGTATGGCCAGCTCTCTCACTATAGGTCTCAGCTCAAGTCACCTTTCTAAAGGTCCTCCTAGACCACCTTTCCCTTGCCACTATCTATTGATATACATTACTTCATTCTTCTTTCTACAAGGTACAAAGAACCAGACTTCTGTTATATATTTAATTGCTAATTTATCTATTGTCTGTCTTCTCCATTAAAATTCTAAACATCATGAAGACAGTTAATTTTTGTTTTATTCATCCCTAATGGTAATCAATATGTATTGAATGCATGCATGCTGCATTAATAAAGTTTGTTTCTATTTTGGTAGGCTCTGCATCACATGCCAAAAGAGCGCAGTGGGACTTCGGAGAAGGGAACGTCTTACTCAGAGGGGGAACTGAGAAAGAATTCAGACGAGAGGTGACATATGAGTCATGTTCTAAAAAATGAACAGTCATTCACAAAGTTTGGCAGAGCAGAGAGAAAAGGAAGGAGACCAAGCAATTATTTTATTGGAAGAAAGACATGTGTAAGGCACCAGATGGGTCATTACAGGGAAGGGTGAGATGCTCAGAGTGGGGGGAGCATGGGCAGTACAGTGTCCATGAGAAGTAAGGGGAGCAGCAAGAGAAAAAGCCACATGGGACCAAATAATGGTGTTTCATCACCTTAGTAAGGGGCTAGTTATAGTGTATACCATTTATAAAATGCCTTCTCACTAAGAAAGCCATTTAAAAACCCCAACTGTTAGATTATCAGAACAGTTAATGGAGGGTTGTCTTTCTTTTTCATGCACCTCTGTTATTGGCCATGTATTTGCCTATGTCACTGTAGTGGGGTGGTCCTCATTTCTGTCATTGCCCAGTATTTATATAGCCTATCATGTCAGAGATTATGGATGTGGTCCAGAGCTTCATGGCTCTCTGTTTTTTATCAGATGCCAAGCCATTTTAATAAATTCTCCACCCAGGAGGAGGAGCCCTACGCCATCTCCTTCCCTTTGATCACCCTCAGCATGCTCACACAGCTGCTCTCCCCCTTCCCTATGCCAGGGCCACACAGCGGAAGAAGTACAGAGTGTGGATATGCAAAGTCTGTCTGCTTCTCTGCTGAGCAAAACTACAACACTGCTGTCTCTCCTCCATTATTATTACTATTTTCCATGTGTTTGATAGCTAAGGAAGGGGATAACAGAAGTGAAATCCACAGTTGGTACTCCAACATTGAATCTGCCTTCACAACTTTGCCTACTCCAAACCTACAGATGTTTTAGAATGATGTAGCTGGGATACTGGAAATTTTCTTAAATTTAAATGATAATGATATAAGAAAATAAAAACAAAAAACAAGGTTCCCGCAGATGGTAGGCCTGGGGATTGGACTTTATAGTTCTTTTAAAAGCAATTTAGCACTAACTTAGAATGAAGATGAAATGAGATTGCATTTATACAGTACTTTGGTAACTCTTTTCTAAGATAATCTACATCTGCCTTAGGCAATATGATCTAGTAGCTAATAATGCGTGTTTTGGAATAAGCCTACCAGGATGGATTTGGGGTTTAGTTTCGCCACTTACTAGCCATGTAACCTTGAATACACCACTAGAGCTCTCTCAACTTCTATTCCCTCATCTGTAAGAAGGATAATAATAGTAAGGCCTGCCTCACAAAATTGTTCCAAGGGTTGAACAAGAGAATGGGTCTTATGTAGTCCTTGTGATGTGTGATCACACCCATCTTTCCTCTGTTCTCTCCAGCACCCTCATTGAGGTCTCTGCTTGGTGCCACGGCCATAATTTATTCTAGGTCTGTATGTTACTGAATCATCCTTCCAGCCTACTCAGGCATCTCACTTGAGAATTTTGATGAGAAAGTAAAGAAATATATAAAAACCTCTTTTTTCTCTTCTGTACTTTCTTTTGGTACTTTGAATAGTAAGACTTGAGAGCTTCATTTGAGAGATGAATATGTCTTTTATCTAAAAGTCTTTTTCAACCCCAGACAAGGGAAAGAAATGTAGGTCATGTGATGATTCTAGATACAGGCCTTTCAAGGAGAAAAAAATGGGTTTCATTTGATTTCTTTCAGTCTGTGTCAGCAGGTATCAGAAACATGCAGGGATTATGGATAGAACAATTAATCAAAGATGGCAGATGACTTTGGCAGGAAGAAGCCCTTCACTTTGCATCTCTGGAGCCCAGTGGCTGGCAACTGAACAATCAAGCACAGGGTTGAGAAACCATATCGGTTGTACTCAATACCTTACTTTCCCATAATGTCCCTACCATGTTGTCCAGCCAGGTTTGATTACTTCACATATTCAACCAATAAACATTTATTGAGTACCTGCTATGTGTTAGTTTCAAGGATATAAAAGTTTAAAAACTCAATCTCTGCCCTCAACATAGTCTTTGTGAAGGAAGCAAACATAAAAGAAATCTTTGTGAAGGAGGGACAGAGCATTATGGGAACACAGAGAAGCCAGAAGAGGGGACAATTCCAGTGACGGGCAGACATTATCTTACACAGGGAGAATCGACCTGCCCTGTATAGAACCTTAGCTTCATGACTGACACAGTGAGACTGTGCCTTGTTTACAGTGAAACCATCTTGAACCTGTGACATTGACTATAGGGAACGAGGGAAAGGGTAGGAACCATTGAGTCTGAAAGGTGCCATGGAGGGGCACTGGAGCTCAGGGAGCCTTTCAGCTCTGGGTAGCTCCTCTGCCCACTTGGCAGTTATTCTGTCATCTTGAATCAACCATGCAAAGGTGGAAGTTATAGCTAATTAGCATGCAATAACTTTCCTCCTTGTTCTTTCAAAATCTAAATTGAATGCTCATGAGGGGGCATGTTCTGAAGAAGCTAATAAGAAAGCCATGGTATTAATTGATACTGAATTCATAGCACAGGTCATCAACATTAGTCTCTGTAGTAACTGGGTTTATTTTTGTTGAAAAGCATCAAGCTAGGTTTGTGTTGTGTGTGTGCACATGTGCATAAAGTAGGACAGAAAATATGAGCGATATAGATTTTTTAGTACTATCACTCATTTGTATGGATTTTCTTATGGTGTCACTAACATCTGTTCATGCCATCTACATGCTAGGCACATAGACATTGACTAAACAGTGTTTGGAAAATATTGAATATATGGAAAGAAAAAAAATGCATATATAGTCCTAGCCCCTAGAAAGTATTAGTTAAATGCTGGGATATCAAACAGTAGATAGGTCATTTTAATGTAAGTATGGGAAGCTAAGAAAATATAAGGAAGGATGACTTGGGGCTAAATTAACACTACTGGGACACATGGGAATTAATTTCTTAAAAAAAGAAGGGCCTCCAGATAAACAGGGAAATTTCTAAGGTAAAGGCATAGAATTACCAAGCAGTGTGGTGAAAGCACTTGAATCATTTTGCTATTAATAAAAGGCCAATCATAAGTCAGGAAGTGGCAGAAATAGGGCTGGGTAGATGGGGTTAGCATTTATTATTTAATTTTAGCCTCATAAAAACCCTGAGAGCTAGGAAACATTCTCATTCATTCAACAAATGAGAAAACTAAGGTCAGAAAGAAGAAGTAACTTGACTTAGAGTTCACCTGTTAAATGGTGACACCAGAATTTGTATCCAGTTTTGCATGACTCTAAATTCCTTTATATTGCAACATCTCATGCTTCCTAGATGTAAAACAACCAGAGTAAGTCTGAAACATGAGACTTTCATATATGTTACTGATGCAAAGCTATTGATGTTTTAGCCTAAAGAAAAACGTAATCATTCTACTTCCTTTTTATCCTCTTTTTTCTTATTTATTTATATTTTTAGTGAAAGGAGGGTAGATAGTGAGACAGATTCTCACATGCACCTCAATTGGGATTTACCCATCAACCCTGTCTGGGGCTGATGCTCAAATCAACTGAGCTATTCTCAGCACTCGGGACAGATGCTTGAACCAATGAAGCCACAGGCTGCAGGGGAGGAAGAGGGAGAAGGCAGAGAGAAAGGGGGAGAGAAGCAGGTGGTTGTTTCTCATGTGTGCCCTGACTGGGGATAGAACCCAGGACATCCATATACCAGCCCAACACTCCATCCACTGAGACAACCAGCCAGGGCTGACTCTGCTTCAACATTGAGAATCCTAACTGAAAAGATATTTCACACTTCTATTGCATAGAATCTTGTTAACCACTGAAATGGCTCCAACTGGATTTAGTTGGTCTTTACCAGGTCATCATGACATAAAATATTATGACTTCCAGAATTTATTTTTGTTGTAATTCTGTAATTTGGGAATACAAGGTAATTTAAAATAATAAAAACACTAGAAATTAAAGAGATTACATGCCCAATCAGACATGATAGTGATAAATGTGGAAAATGAAGTCAGATATCAAGAGAAAACTTTACATTTGAAATGTATTTTTAGGTTTCAAACTTCTGTACCATATATTTTAGAAAGTGTTGATCGAGATCAATCTCTTTTGTTTTACTTTCCTGTCAATCAACCTGAAGCTTATAAAATTTACAAAATAAAGTTCACTTTCTTATCTTTATTAGCAACACTAACAATAATATTTTTTTAAAAAAGCTTTATTAACGAAGAACCAATCTCTTATATGACTGAGTAGATTTCACTATTCTTGGATTCATTAGACCATTTAATATTTAGCTCATCGGGTTTCTCCTCCTCCTTATCTCTGTTATAAATAGGTTTAAAAGCTCAATCACAGCATCATGCTCGCTCAGAGAAATTATGCTTTCTCTGTAATTCAACAATCACTTCAGTGCTAATGACCTCCCCAGAGAGTCAGCCCTCCTTGTTACTTCTTAATTACTGCTATTCTATCACCTATTAGCTTCCATTATAATATTTACATGTGGCTATCTGGTACACTAGATTTTATCTGGAGAGATCCTTATGTTCTTGCTATCTCTACCACTCTCTAGCACCTGAGACAAGAAAGACCACATCCATGCATTCTTATTACACTCCTCAATGCTGCCACCTATAGATACACTTTTTTCTAGGAAATCTCATCCAGTGTCTGGACAGCAACTGTGTCACTTTTGTGATGATGGCTCTCACATTTCAGTTTATCTCTAGCCACAGACCTGTCGGCAAATTCCACTTATATCCAACTCTCCAACTGACATTTGCACTAGATTGCAAATAAGCATCTGAAACTTAATAGTAAATGTCATCAGGGTAACAATGGCTCCTCGTTTTTTAACTGGGTTGAAAATGCAAACCCCCCAGCTCCGTGTCAAGGCCAAATAATGCAATTTCATAAAGTGAGGCTTAGGCAAAGATGAAAGGAAGCTGTAGGATTGTGGCAAACTGGCAAGCATATGCCTCATTTAAAGGGGGAAGCCACCACTCAACTTCAGCTGATTGTTGCCATGTGGGAATGTGGCCCAGTAATGTCACATCTCCTAATTTCCAAGAGATGTTAAAAATGTATTGATTTAAAATACTGAAGACAGGTCAGGGAGAGAGGGAAGGAACGAGGTGCTGGTGGAGAGAGAATAGAAAAATAAAACAGATTTATAGGCTTTGGATAAAACTGGTGTACAATCTCAGGCCTATAGAACAAATTAGCACAGCATACTAAATTTTCTTAAACACTTCTAATTGTGTGTACTTGAGAGTGGCCCAAAAAGGGAAAACATTTAATCATAGTAAACATAAAGTTGATTAGATTCCTGATTCAGCTCTTCAACTAACATTTATTGAGAGTTGGTATTTGCCATATAACATGCTGAACTCTTTTGTTAATAGAGTATATTAATATTTAAAGCTAAAAAGTTAAAATTGTCTACAAGATTTGTTATGAAAAACAATGATGCTGAATACCCACTTCCTCACATTTTATGTTTTACAGAGGCAAACATTACCACTACTCCACATGTCTAAACTACAATATTATGTTGCTATTTTTTATTTTTATCTTTGGCACTATTTCCTTTCAACTGCAGAAGATGACTATATAGTTCTTATACATATTCCCTACCCCTTAAAAAAGACACACAAAAGTCCATTGTTCCCAACCATTCAACACTCATTCATCCTGAATATCATTAGTTCAGTGTTTGCACATTTGTTTGGTTATATGCAATAGATTCACTGCTGATCCAGGTAGGATACTCTCATTACTTTTCTCTTCCTTACCAAACTCTGCTTTGACTAAAGTTAATAAAATGTATGTCTTTCTATTTAGTTTTTTAGGCACCTCTTTTTAATTCATTTTTAAACTCTCCCATAGCTGTCTACATTTTGCTCAATATATTCAAATATATCAGTATTCTCTCAGTTTCACTGTCTTGAGTCTTGAGGGCATCCTTCTAAGTCACTTCCCTTCTTCAAAGACACTCACACTCTATCTTTAATGATGGCTGTTATTTTGGGATCTTGCATCACTTTTGTTCTATTATTCACCTTCCCACTTCCCCCTTTCTCTTTCCTCTTTCCAGCTTTTCCCATTCTCTTGTCCCCATCTCTTCTCTTGAATCACTCAACTCTAGAATTCCATTTCTCCTTTTTTGGGGAAGGGGTTACTCCTTATTTGGGTAGAACATCTCCTACAGGAGCTTCCTGTTAAAGAGTATTCATGTATTCAAATACATGAGTCCTGACATGTATTTATACAAAAAAAAGAAAAAAAGAAAAAAAGAAATCCTTATTTTATCCATAGAATTGATCATTTTGGTTGTATATAAAATTTTAAATTTGTCATAATTTTCCCTTAGAACTTAGAAGGTATTGCCCCATTCTCTCTTCATTTCAGTCTTTATTGAAAAATCATTGGACTTCTGAATTTTAATGTGTCACCCACTTACCCACCCCAAATAGTTTGGAATTTTTTTTCCCTAGTGTTCTGAAACAAAATGATGCACTGTGATATAGGTTAAATTCATCCATTATACTCATCCATGAACAAAGACTTTTGATCAGAAAATGAGTGTCGTTTGGCCCTGGCCAGTTGGCTCAGTGGTAGAGCATCGGCCTGGCATGCAGGAGTCCTGGGTTTGATTCCCGGCCAGGGCACACAGGAGAGGCGCCCATCTGCTTCTCCACCCCTTCCCCTCTCCTTCCTTTCTGTCTCTCTCTTCCCCTCCCACAGCCAAGGCTCCATTGGAGCAAAGATGGCCTGGGTGCTGAGGATGGCTCTGTGGCCTCTGCCTCAGGCACTAGAATGGCTCTGATTGCAGCAGAGCGAGCCCCAAGATGGGCAGAGCATCGCCCCCTGGTGGGCATGCCGGGTGGATCCCTGACGGGCGCATGTGGAAGTCTGTCTGACTGCCTCCCCGTTTCCAACTTCAGAAAAATACCAAAAAAAAGAAAAAAAAAAAAAAAAAGAAAATGAGTGTCCTTCAATGCTAGGACATTATCTCTTAGATGTTTCTTCCTCTTTCTAATTCCATTCTGGACATCATTTTAACTTGGTTGCATCCCTGACTCCAATGAAACTTATGTTCTTTTTTCTTCTTTATATTTTTGTTCTACTCTGCTTCCCATAGAACTTTTCTGTTGATGGAAATGTTCTACAACATGTGCTATTTAATGCAGTAGATAGTAGCTACAAAATGTTTAATCTTTATTTAATTTTACTTAATTTAAATAGCCATTTGTGGCTAAGACCACCATGTTAAACACAGCAGTCCATACTGTCCTATATTAATAAAAAATGTTAATGCAGATTCTTTCAAACTTTTCATTTTCCTGTATGTCTCTACTCCTCCAATTGGTTTATTTCCATTTGTTCTTGTTTATCTCCCATATGAGAATATTTTTTCACATACTTAATACATACTTAATAACCCAACATCCATATCTTTAGACATTTCTCTTGAACTAATATACTGCTCACAAAAATTAGGGGATATTTCAAAATTAATACAAAGAAATAAAAAAAAGAAGCATTTGATTTTTTTTAAAGCAAGAACATCAGAAAAGCAAACAACAAGTCAAAGAAAGTTGTTTGATTATGCAAATGAGATGCAAAACCAACGTTTATTTCATTGGTGAAAATGCACTGTACAAAAGGCTGAAAGTACTGGATTATCTGCATGTTCCCTGATCCCCTAATTTTACATTTATCTGAGAAAAAATAAAACCTTCATAGACCAGCCTGGAATTATAAGCTAGCTATTGGGATGCTGAGAATCGAGCAGGAAACGGGGGCTGGATTTCAACTCTCTTTTGTTAAGCGTATTTTCATAATTTTCAGCACAGCATCACCATTTCTAAGCAGAGCCACACTTTGTTTCAGGTGAAGGGATTAAGCACAGAAAAAACCCTGATAGACACAGATAACAATGTAGGGGTTGCAGGAGGGAAAGGAGGAGCGGGGTGGGGGCAGAGGTAGAGGAAGGTAGAGGGAGAGTAGGTGGGGATGGAGAGAGATTTGACTTGGGGTGGTGTACACATAATGCAATATACAGAAGCTGTATTGTGGAATGGTGCACCTGAGACCTGTATACTTTTATTAACCAATGTCACCCCAATGAACTGAATTAAGAAAGAAAGAAAGAAAGAAAGAAAGAAAGAAAGAAAGAAAGAAAGAAAGAAAGAAAGAAAGAAAGAGAAAGAAAGAAAGAAAGAAAGAAAGAAAGAAAGAAAGAAAGAAAGAAAGAAAGAAAGAAAGAAATCATTCCATGTTCTGCAGTGTTGCTCCGTCACTTCTTAAAGAAACTTGCATTCAATATTATCCTCCCTGCCCTCCCTTACTCCCACTTTCAGAAATGCCTTTTGCTGTAAAGGCTTGAGTGATTTGAGATCTCAGGCACAAAGTGTTTTGTTTGTTTTCAGTTTTCCACCTTATGGTTTAGGATTGAGATATCTCATGTCAGTTACATCCATTTCTTCTCATCTTCTGTTTTCCAGTTTCCATTTTTACTTTCTACTTCCCTGTTCTCTTTACCCTTGTAGACTGACACTTCTTTTTAGAGTTAACAACTTTTACTACTGTTTCAGTTGATTTTCAAAAGTGAGAAGAGTGTAATAAATATTTTATTCAATATTCTATCTTTAACTGAGACATCCTAGACTCTGCATACTTTATTCCAGTCAATTCTCCCAATCAACTGTAGATTATGATTATAATTCCAATTAAGTTGATGAAGCCAAGGCTCCAACAAAAGAACAGTCTAAGACCACATGGCTCACTCATTTAGCTGCACCAGGGTTTCTGCTCCCTCATCAGACAGAGAAGGCATACCAAGAGTCACACGTCCAGACAGTCTTTGTTGCTGACATGTTCACTTGGCAATATGTATTGTTAAAAAAAATACATAGCCCTGGCTGGTTGGCTCAGCGGTAAAGCGTCGGCCTGGCGTGTAGGGGACCCGGGTTCGATTCCCGGGCAGGGCACATAGGAGAGGCACCCATTTGCTTCTCCACCCCCCCTTCCTCTCTGTCTCTCTCTTCCCCTCCCGCAGCCAAGGCTCCATTGGAGCAAAGATGGCCCGGGTGCTGGGGATGGCTCCTTGGCCTCTGTCTCAGGCACTAGAGTGGCTCTGGTCACAACAGAGCGACGCCCCGGAGGGGCAGAGCATTGCCCCCTGGTGGGCAGAGCTTCGCCCCTGGTGGGCGTGCTGGGTGGATCCCTATTGGGCGCATGCGGGAGTCTGTCTGACTGTCTCTCCCCATTTCCAGCTTCAGAAAAATACAAAAAAAAAAAAATACATATATGTGTGTGTCCAAAATGTGCCAAAATTATCAAAGCACTTGATAGACTCTGAAGGGGATCCACCAGGATAGGCATCCTTAAATGCATAGTCATAGATGTGCCCTTAACTTTTTGTTTGGGCCCTTTTTCCAACCTAAAGGCAGCATAACACTGAGACCAAGAGGGCCCTTTATTTAGTGATACTCTTATTTGTTTGCTTCTGTTTGCCAGGCCTGTGATTTTGTTCTCTTACCCCACTTCACTGACAGTCTCGTGAGAGGAAGTGGAAACCCATGAGTGACATGTTTATTTCTGCACCTCATCTGGGATGGCACCATGACAGGCAGCAGAGATGCATTTTTTTTTCACACAGACTTTCTGCGTCACTTGTCAGCTCCTATTATGAGGTGCTTGAGTTTACTGCATTTTTAGTTATATTTGAATGCCTAATAATCCCACAACACATTAACTATAATTTGTGAATTATATCTGTCTTCTAAGAGTGCATCGTTTTATATCTCATAGTAAATTGACTTGTATGAATCTACCTACATCAGAGTGCTTCTGGGACTTTATTGCTAGGAAGGCAATTATACTCATCATTTGGCTTTTTAAAAGTTCTCTAGAAATATCTTACCATATCTCTTACCCTCTTCTATTTTATCACATTGGCCCACAGTGACAACCCTTTGCAACTTTGAAAAATCATGGCGGGCTAGCTGTCACCTCAAGTTCTGCATATCTAAACCTAAGCTCATTATCTGTATCCCTGTTGATTCTCTGCTCAAGCCTAAATCTTAGTGTCACTTTGGCTACACTTCTAACATATTTCCTCAATGAATCATTGTCAACTCTTGCAATTCTACCTGGAAATGCATCTCCTGCTTTCACCTGCTCACCCAAAGCCTAAGATCTTCTCTTCCCTGCCCTGCATCATTGCTAAATCCCTTCTTCTGGTGTCCTTGTCCCTAACTTGACTTCTACCATGCTACTAAAATAAGAGGTAGTTCATTACTGAGAAGTTTGAAAAAAAACTAGAAAACTAGAAAGGTAAAAGTAAACATTACTCATATATTTAGATAATCACTGTTGTGACTTTGGTATATATCATTTCAGAAAAAAAGATAAATATAAGTGTTAATATATCATAGTTATGCATGCAACACCTGTGATATATATGCATTATGTATTATGTGCTGTTGCATTATATATCATTGGGGCCATTATAAACTGTTTATACTTTGTATTGACTAAATTTGAATTATGGAGTTATATTTACATAATTCTTATCTTTTGCCACTCTCTTGCTTAGAAACCTTCAATGATGTCTTGCTAACAAGAATACATTCCAAACTCAGCAAGCAATTAGGCCCTGCAGAATTGGCTTGACTTACTTCTCTGGCCTCATTTTCTACTACATTTATTTAATTACATGGGTCTATTTTCTGTTCACCTAAAAGAAGTCACCCACTTGGAGGCCTCAGCATCTATGATGGATTTTTTTTAATTATTAATTTTAGAGAAAGAGGAAGAAAAAGAAGGAGAGAAAGAAAGAACATCAATTTGTTGTTCTGCTTACTCATGCTGCCTTTGTGTATGTGCCCTGACCAGGGATCAAACCCACAACCTTGGCATGTCAGAATGATGCTCTAACCGACTGAACTAGCTGGCCAGGGCCTGTGATAATTACTGACATCAGGTCTGATGGGTTTTCAGGTCCCTAATCTGCCTCCCCTGATCTCTGACATTTTCAGCTATCCAAATTCTAAGTAGCTACTCTAAATCTACCTCTTTTGAAAAAACTTCACTGATTTCTTCTATGAAAATATTCCTTCTAGAGAGATTTCACAGAGCTTTTGAACAGGTATGTATTATGTATATACTTTCTTGTGGAATAAACCAGAATCTTAGAGTCTTAAAGACCTCAACTCATCTCTTGATTCTACTAATATCTTACTAGTTGTATTATGATAAAGCATTTAATGTCTCTAGGCCATAGAAAAAAAGCCCACTGTAACATTAACCAGATGGAAAAGAGAAGTAGATAGTTTTTCTAATGTCACACAGCAGGTGAGATTTAGAGTTGGCAACTATTATCTGTTTCACATCAAAGTCTATACACCTGACTGGCATGTGATGCCAATTATTTAGTTTTTCTTTCTTAAAAAAACTGGTACAGATGCACTATATAGAGCTGTTCATGAATATCACTTCCCAATATATACCTCAACCAGTCAGCGTGAACACTGTTGGGTTAACACACTGCTTTGGTTTTCTTGGGCTACCATAACAAATTTTTACCAACAGTGTGGCTTACAACAACATTAATTTATTCTTTTTTTTTCTTTATTTTTGTATTTCTCTGAAGTTGGAAACGGGGAGGCAGTCAGACAGACTCCCGCATGCGCCTGACCAGGCACGCCCACCAGGGGGCGATGCTCTGCCCATCTTGGGGCTCGCTCTGCCGCAATCAGAGCCATTCTAGTGCCTGAGGCAGAGGCCACAGAGCCATCCTCAGCGCCCAGGCAAACATTGCTCCAATGGAGCCTTGGCTGCAGGAGGGGAAGAGAGAGACAGAGAGGAAGGAGAGTGGGTGGGGTGGAGAAGTAGATGGGCGCTTCTCTTGTGTGCCCTGGCCGGGAATCAAACCCGGGACTCCTGCACGCCAGGCTGACACTCTACCACTGAGCCAACTGGCCAGGGCCAGAAATTTATTCTTTAGCCAGTCTGAAAACCAGAACTCCAAGCTGGAGATTTTGGCCAGGCCATGTTTCCTCTGACATCTCTAGGGAGATTAGCTTCTGATGGTATCAGAGTCCCTTGGCATTCCTTGGCTTCTTTTCCCGGTCTCTGCCTATTGTCACATGACTCACTTCCCTGTGGGTCTCTGGGCCTTTACTGATCTTCTTATAAGGACACTAGTTGTTGTATTCCTGGCCCACCCAATCTAGTATGACCCAATCTTATCTTGAGTATATATCTTCAAAGAGATTTTTCAAATAAGACCATATTCACAGGTACTAATGGTTAGGGCTTGAATTTACAGTTGCTGTAATGATCAGCACTGGATAGAGGCACTGACATACATTCCTTCATACAAATTGAAGATTCTATTATTATTAATTCATTTGGCCAGAGTAAATTTCCAGATGATGAGTATATCTCTATAATACTTCTACTAGGTAATAGAACAAAACCTAGTATGTTATTTTTGTCAATTGAGTCATTGATAATAGACTTTTTGAAAATTTTTTTTTCCACTTTCTCATCCCCATTCACAGACTAAACCTACTACTATTCATTATAGATTTGTGGCCAAAGATTATAGTGATTGAAGTTTAGGGAGGACACACACAACAGAAAGGGACAATAGGTAAATATTCAACTTTTCAAGGCAAGCATCCTGGGAATTTCATTTTAATATGGTATTCACATGATATACCTCATAATAGATGTATATTTTTTCAAGGTTTTTTATATGTGTCTATCAAAACACCCCCACTTGCCATGGCTGAGGTATCAAATAACCACAGTTTTTCTCAGTATTTTTTCTTTTTATCTGAGAATCTAGATTTAAAGGATTCACAAAAAGCAAAAATTTATAAACATATGCACTATATTCATTTTTAATAATGTCACACCCAGAGGTGAGATTCAAATTTAACAACTGGTTCTCTGCCCTAATGACCGTTTTAAGTATAAAAAAAATGATATACCGAAAGGTAGTTTATTATTTCATGCACTTAATACTTAAATTAGAACAATAAAAGAACACAAAACTAGATTGTTAGGAGAAAGAGTTTTAAAATATTAATGAAAAGATATTAAAGAATACCTGACAAAAAATAAAACTGTTATTTAAGATATTTCCATATTGCTTCTTGATTGGCGCCCTCACTTGCAATTATTTTCACCTATGGACAGAATGAACATTATTACAGGAACTTAGAATATGCTGTTGTGCAGATAAACATTAAAAAAGAGTAAGGAATGTAAATTTGTGATTTCACATTGTGTGGCTGCCCAGGTGACCACCTTAGAGAGAACCCTGATTACAAGTGCCATTTTAATAATGGTTTGCTGAGCTCAACAAAAAATTAGGTGTTGATTCTGCTGAACTGGTGCAAATCAACTGAATCCCACCACTGCTCATAATCAATTTCAATAATTCTTTCTGATAACAATGTTAATATGGGTGGCATCAACACTATCTAATTTGGCGCATTTCAGGTCGGCACCTTGGCCTTGCTTCTCTTTCCACCACCACACTTGCCCAGAGAACCCACCATCCCTACCCCTGTAGCATCCCCTGGGTTTTCCTGCCTTCCTGCTTTCCAATCTTTGCCACACAGTGTCCTCTGCCTGCCCAAACACAATGTCCTGTGAGAGCACAGACAAAAGAATACCTATCCCATAAAGATTTCATGAGAATTTACCACACACTTTTTTTTCTCGTACTAGATGATTCTATTTACACATGTATTGAACAATTATTTTATTCTTCCTTAGTGACAAAAGATTCATTATGGAGATCCGCAAATCTTTGTGGTGCTTAGGATAGAGCTCAGCACATATTTAGTTTCCCTCCACTCCCACCCAAGAGTGTTCTGATTTTGTCGGCTGATGAAAAGATAAATCAGGCTGTGGTTAGGGTTAAAGACATGGTGGTGGAGTTGAATGCCTATATGTTCTAGGCAGAGTGCAGGATTCCAGGATTGTTCAGAGGTGAGTAATACAATGTCCTTGATCTCAAACGGGTTATAGTTATGTGTCCGGATGCTGAAGTAACTGGCATGTACAACAATCTAGTAAGGGCCATGGTGATTCTTATTTAAGTACACATGAGGGGCACCTCTATCAGCCTGCAGCAAACACACTTTAAGAGAATCTTTAATAGCTGAGGCAGTAGGCTTAGGACAAGGGAGGAAAAGTGAACAAAAGGCATTCCAAGCCTAAGAAGGAGATTGAACGAAAGACATAGAGGCAACATAGATTACGGCGTTCGAAAACTGCAAGCACATTGCAGAAGAGATTTGGTGACTTGTTATTTTTTTATCAAATACAAAATAAGTATAAAATTCATTACATACTTCAATTCTCATTTTCTTACTGGGTGCGTGTATGTCTCTGCGTGTATGCAGGAAAGTGGGTGCTATGCCTGCTCATGATTCCGCATGATTTCCTGTAAAGGTTCCCAGGAAAGCAGTAGGGCAAAAAGCTTATTATGGATTTTTCTTTAAACCACAAAAACAGTCTAACAGAAAGCTATCTGTCAGGCATCTGCCACCTTAAGCAACTTTCTGGAACAGTTACAAAAATGCATATTCCAGTCATAAAGATTAAACAAAATATTCTCCTGCCATTTATAGTAATGCTTCCAAATGACAAGTTCAAATTACTTGTTTTGATTACTCTTCATCTGGGCAAAACACATGTTTGTAACATATTCACACAATGCAATTACATCAATTGCAATGACATAGAATAACAACACCGGAAAAAAAGCTAATCACACACCATATACACACTGTTTAGATTTTTTCCAAACACATCTTCTTTTTGTATTGCAATCTGTTCACCATTTGGAGTAGTCACTAACTTTTTTTTTGTATTGTACAAAGTATTAGCTGAGTTAGACAAGCACACACAGAAAGTCAATAAAATAAATGTTCGTATATACACCATATTCTCAAATTTAGATGAAATCTAAAAGAGATAATGGCCTTGACATGTTTACCAGTGAGACTGAAGTACTTGTAGATTTTGTGTTTGTAATGATCATAGAAAATTCTACTGCAAAAAAAAAAAGTACATATGTTTTCAATGATATTCTTTATGCAAAACCTTAGCAATTCTATCCTGGGTACCTTAATAAATTGTTTTGGGATATAATATTTTTCTCTG
This sequence comes from Saccopteryx bilineata, assembly GCF_036850765.1. Lineage (NCBI taxonomy): Eukaryota > Metazoa > Chordata > Mammalia > Chiroptera > Emballonuridae > Saccopteryx > Saccopteryx bilineata. The sequence goes on along the minus strand of NC_089490.1, from coordinate 340,250,258 downwards.
CCACAAAAAAAACAACATGGCAAATCATATTTAAAAGAGTCTATATACATTGGTAGTTGTTATTTCTCCCATTGGCCTTCATAAGTCTCCTTTATTCCTTCTTAGTTTACTATCCCTGGGGGGATATCTCATCTATCCTGGCTTTAATTTCTAATCACTGTTTCTAAACTGTACCCTTCTTCTTACCACAATGCCTGCTAAATAGGCTTTTCCATTCTATGTCTTCAAAGTCATTTTGTGAATCCAGAATTTGTCATCTTCCTTGATCTCTCCTTTCATCTCAAATTTTTGCATTCATTAGTGGACTCAATCTCAATTAATGACATAACTATCTAAACTCAAAAATTCTAATACTTGAATCATCATTCTCTCTCCTACCAGAATAAAGGGAAAGACATGGAGCAGCAACACTAAAATTAAGGAGAGGGGTACATTTATTTCTTTGGCTGACTACCAAACTATAGCAAGAGTCTTCAAGGCCAGGTAGAGAACAGCTACTGGGAAGCTGTGAACCAAGTGGAAATTCAAGATTATACAATAGTGAGAGACAGGTACTCTGAGCAGCCAGGGTGGAATGACTGCTGAATAATCCAGAGATTGCAGTGAGGCCTCCTCAACAAGGCCACAATTTAGAAATAGAGCTCCCCTGGTTTTATAACAAGGACTACCGTAAAACCACCTTTACAAAGTTTAAAAACAGTTTTTAAATAACCAAGCTGATTTTCCAAGAAATTATCTGTCAGAACCAAACTCAAAAGTTTCTAAAGGAAGACAACAAAATTTAGAATCTTATCAAGATGATTCACTATGGCTAAACAGAATTACAAATTATTAGCTACATGAAAAAGCAAGGAAATGTGACCCACTTGTTATTTAAGAAAAGAATAATTATAACCAGATCCAAAAATCTAAAAATGATCAGAAAAAAACTTTAAAACAGTGAAAGTAAGCATATCAGATATAAATAGAAACTATTAAAAAAGAACCAAATTAAATTATAAAACTGAGACATACACTATCTGTAATAAAAATCTATAGTATGGTTTAATATTAGATTGGACACTTCAAAAGAAAATATAAATAAACTTAAAGACATGGCAATAGAAATTCTGTAGACTGTCACATAGAGAATAAAAGGCTAATGAGGAAAAGAGAATTCTCAGTTTGAAATATCTAGCAGTCAAAATTTGTAATAGGAGTGCCAGAAGAATGTGAGAGGAAGAAAAAAGATTAAGAAAAAAAAAAAAACTTAGTGTTATCCTAATTTGACAATATCAGAGCCAAATCACTGGAAAATTAATTAAGTAGTAAGAAGAAAAGATAAAAGTAAGTAATAATAAAAAGAAACACATGACAAGTACATGGACAACAGCAAGAAACTATACTGTTTTATCAGAAACAATGCAAAGCAGAAAATCTGGAATGCTATATTTGTGCTGAGAAAGAAAAAAAAATACCAGCTTAAAATTGTATAACCAGCAAAAATATGTTTAAAAAATTAGTAAAACATTGCAATTTTTTTAAACACACAGAAGCTAAGAATTCATAGCCCTGCCCTATAAGGATGTTCAAAGAAATTCCTGAGACAAAAGAAAAATAATACCAGTAGAAGATCTGATCTATAGTACATAATGAAGGTCACCAAAAATGGTAAATAAGTGGATTTACACATATATGTGTATATATATATATATATGCCTTTTAATTTTTTTTAAAAAAAGAGAATTGACTAAGAACAAAAATAATAATGTCTTTGGGGGTTTAAATATATATATAAAACTAAGTATAATATCGATATACAGGAAGAACAATATCAAAAGATAGAAAAAATCAATGAAGTTTACTGTTATAAGCTTCATTTGTTATATATGAAAGACTATAATATTAATACATGGTCAATTATAATAAGTTAAAGATTCATATACTAAAATGTAGAGTAACCATTAACTTTTTCATAGAAGTATACTTAAAAGCCAATCTGATAAATAATATGAAATAACATAACTTACTCAAGTAACTTTTAAAAAGACAGGAGAAATAGTGAACAAATGGGACAAATAAAAAATGACTTAAAAGTAAAAGAAAAATATACTCTGCTACTATTAGTCAAAAGAAAGTTGTTTGCAAATATCTTCTGCCAGGGTCCAGCCCCGGGGGGGATCCAGGGGTCCCACAGGAGGAGACGGCGTCAGCGAAAATCGAGTGAGAGAGCCGAATTCTTTATTCTCTGGTTAGCATTTACTGCCAGGCATCTCAGCTAAATGCTGGTCTAGCTTTCTTTTTAAGCACACACACTAAGTTACAATCACATGGTATTTTGAATACATCATTGTTTTAGTTTCACTGTGGTTACATATTTCCAGATAACAGTTAATTCATATCTATAAACTAAAAATCAGGTGGTAAGTTATTCAAAGTACAGTTATACAATAACTTGAATAGTAATAACAATATTGGTACAAACTTCTAAAAGATTAGTACTAATTAATAACTCTATTTTACTGTTGCTGTGAGTCGAGGGCGCAGAAAGAGATAGCAGACGAAATCATCAAGGGCTAGCAAAAGGACCACCGCTTGCTTAGGCAAATGGCCTTGAGTTCATGCAGTGTCCTAATTCTTTTCCCACGAGACTACAAAAGGCCTGCTATTTAAGAAACTGACTTAGTATCAAGAGTAACTTTCACCCAAAGATACATAGAGTGCATCTGCAAGATAGCTAGCAGCAACACAAGATCAGAAGGCATTAGTTGCTACTGCTGCTATGAATCCCACCACATTCCTCTCCTTATTCTTGGAAAATACAAAAATCTCATGAGAACGTTCTACTGAGAAAAGCCCAGCAACTGCCTTCAGTGACAAAACAAGTCTTTTAACAAAACATTCTTTACTTGCCAGCTGCACTCCTATCCAAGGCCATGCAACAGGCCACTCCACTACACTTTACCTAAGATTCTAATGTCTAGTTAAACTTTATTCATTACTATATTCATACACTAGTTAAGTTCTAACTTTATTCTTTCTAACATGATTAATAAGAAGAAATTCTCCTACAAACTTAACCCTTTATGAGGGATATCATGGCCAGCCTCTTATGTTTATGAGCCCAGTTCAAGGGGCTTACAGGCTTTTCTGTGGAACTTACACCTTCTGTCTCATTTCCAAAGAAATTACTACAAATCTACAGGGAAAGCATGGTACTATTATCCCTGTGCCATAAATAATAGCACACACTCAGAAAACGGGGGATATAAGGCCAGATTAATTCAAAAAGGTCAAAGGGGGAAGTATCATTGTGCCTTTCCTTTGCGGTGACTTTGTCACCCCGCAGCCATTGGTCTTCACTGCAGTGACTTTGTCACCCCGCAGCCATTGGTCTTCTCTGCTGTGACTTTGTCAATCAGCAGTTTTTGATCTTCTTCTGCTGTGACCTTGTCAGCCAGCAGTTGTTGATCGGCTCCCGACAATCTTCTCCCATTTGGAAAGTGTTGGAGAGGTTGTGGAGAATAGTGAACCCTCATTCACTGTTGGTGGTAATGTAAACTGGTACAGCCACTATGGAAAACAGCATAGAGGCTCCTCAAAAAATTAAGAATAGAGTTACCATATGACCAAGCAAGCCCTATTCTGTGTATCTACCTGAAAAATCTGAAAACATTTATTTGCAAAGATATAAGTACCCCTATGTTCACTATAGCATTATCCATGGTGGCCAAGATATGGAAACAGCCAAAGTGTCCTTTGACAAATTATTGGATAAAGAAGATGTGGTGCATAGTATATGTAAGGAAACTTTCCAGGAACTAGTGCAGCTAGCATTTCCAGGTCCTGAGTGAGAATGATGCGGAGTGAAGAAAATAGGCTTAAAGAGACATAGGATGGGATTAGGAGGCCTATGCAAGCTAATGGCAAGAGAGAGCAAAATAGCCCCCGCATTGCTTTATTATATAGCCATATGCAAATATGGAAGTCTTCCATACAAAGTCACACATCTGAGGAGCTGCTGTAACTTACAGTTCAGTTTGACTATGCTGGGATTTCTCCTTACTACTCAGCCATAACGTAAGATGTAATATTACCATTTGCAACATGGATGGAACTTGAGAATATTATACTAACTGAAATAAGTAGACAGAAAATGTTAAAAACCATACAATTTCATTTATGTATAGAATGTAAAACTGAAAGTAACAAATAATAAAAACAAAGACTCATAGACACAGACAAGAGTATGGTGATACCAGAGGGAATGGAGGTGGGGTAGTAAAGGATAAAGGGGTCAAATATATGGTGACAGAAAAAGATTTGACTGTGGGTAGTAAGCACAAAATGAAACATACAGATTACATATCATAGAATTGTACACTTGAAACCTATATAATCTTATTAATCAATGTCACCCCAATAATTTTTTTTTAAACTGGAGCAACTGCTATAACATCAAGCAAAGCAGAGACTTCTGAACAAAAAATATTATCACCAATAAAGAAAAATACACTACAATGATAAACAAGTTAATTCATAAAGGCACAGGCAAAAAATTTGTATGAACTGAAAATGGAACTTTAAAATTCATAAAGCAGCAGTAAACAAATCTAAAAGAAAAAGAACACACAAATCAAACAAAATTATACTTGGAGATATTAAAAAATCTTATTTTAGTAATTGCTATAACTGTAGTCCCCAAAATTCAAAAACTATAGAGAGGATTTGAATAACAACATCACTCAACTTGACCTAATTTACATTTATAGAACAATTTACCCAATAACAGCAAACACATACATTTTTCTAAAAGCACATGAATCATTAACAAGGAGAGATCATATGTTACACAAACAGGTCTAAATTAGTTTTAAAGGACCAAAATGACATATAATGTGTTCTCTGATAACAACAAAATTAAAAATCAAGACCAAAGACATTTTGAAAAAATCCATACCAATTTGGAAATAATGGGACATGCTACTAAATGCCCCCCAAAATAAAGAAGGAATCACAAGATAAATTAGAAAATATTTGAAAAGGAATTAAAATGAAAACACAATCTATCAAAAATGTGTGGGATTCAGCTATAAAAAGGTTTATATAAAAATTGATTTTACTAAAAATGGATAAAGATCTCCAACCAAATAAATAAGCTTCTACTGAAAAATATTTTTTAAATAGAGCAAATTAAACTCAAAATAAGTAGAAGGAAGTAAAATCTAGAAGTCAATACATAGAAAATGAAAACAATAAAAAACAACTCAAAGACTGTTTTTGAAAAATATATATAAATTTAAAAATATAACAATTAAAGTGGTCAATAAAAATACAGAAAACACAAATTACCAATATTATGAATGAAAGAGTCATAACACCATTGGATTTTCAGGGATATTAAAGAGATATTAAGATATTATCAAATTTATGCCAATAAGTTTTTTAAAATCCTATAAGAAATGTTCTCCCAAAAGACAGAACTTGCCAAAACATGAAGAAATTGAATATAAAAGTAGCATGACCATAACTTAAAAAATTTTAAGTGATAATTTATAATTAAACTATTTTACAGAAAGAAAACAAGTTCGGTAATTTCAAAGGTAAATTTTATCACACATTTAAAAATATATATATAACCAAACTTACTCATCTATTCTGGAAAATAAAAAAACAACTTGCTAATTTAATTTATGAGGCCAGCATTACCCTAGTATGAAAATTCATTTATATGGACTTTATATATATAAAACCAAAGAACCATATCTATCATGAATATAGGTAACGAGTCTTTAAAAAATATTAACATATCAAATCTAGATTATGGAATTGGTAGACAAGTATTCTAAACTAAAGTAGTGTATTTGAGAAGGTAAAGGAAAGCTATTGCTTTGATGAGGAAAGAAAGGGAAGATATTAAGAAAGGATTCAAAGAAAATTTCTAGATATAAAAATTTCAGTATCTCAAATGTAAAAATATAATTAGATGGAATTTACTGTCAGTCTAATAATAAAGAAAGTCAACACTGACATAGCAATAGAAATTTTTTACATTGAGACACACAAAGAAAAAAATAAAACACTGAAATAAAGTTAATAGATGATCAGTCAGCTGTTGGGACAATATTAAGTGACCAAGTCCCAGAAGAAAAGGAAAGAGATAGTGAACAGAAAAGAAATATTCAAAATTTAACACCTATGCACTATAAAAATGCTCGGCCAACAAGAATTACACAGAAAATTCCTCCACCTGATAATAGTCATATATTAATAATTTTACTAATAAGATTATATGTAATGGTGACAGTATGAATGCTTTTTCATATATTTTCATACTGATTTCTCAAGCTATAATAAGATAAGAAAAAGAAAGATACAAGAAAAAGTTAAATACAGATGATATGACTAGGTAAATAGACATTGATAAAAAAATCTTCCAAAAATATCTCTACTAGAAATAATATGCAAATTTAGCAATATTGGCACCATGTTAATTTGCAAAAATCAATTGTAAACCTATAAGCAAATGAAGGGCAAAATTGAAAGTAGTTTCTTTTATAATAGCATTATCAAACATAAACTACTTAGAAATCAATTTAGAAAAGGAATTAGAAACTTTACATAAAAAAACTACAAAGTTTTATTCAGATGAATTTTAAAACACCCAAATGTATCACAAATGTCATGTTTACAAATTATAGTATTAAGAACGTATTATTATGATGATGCCAATTATGTTTTAATTTGATACATATCTATCTCCATTTCTCCATTTTTGTAATTTCAGTCAAAATTCCAACAGACTCCCTTGTAGAAATCAGTAATGGACTCTAAAATGTATATATAAAAAACCTAAAATAACAAAAAAAATTTGTTTATTATTTTTTTAATTTTAAATGATGAAAAAAGAAAGTTGGAGAACTAACAATATTAATTTCCAAACTTATTATAGTAACCAATTTGGTGTTGCCATAAACTACAGACATACCTCAGAGATATTATGGATACAGTTATAGACTGTTACAGAAAAGTTACTTTAATTTTTTTGTTGGTAGCATGTCTTGCCTTCAATTTGTAAAAGAAAGACAATATCTATGGGGTGCCATAAAGCAAATCACAATAAAACAACATACACCTGTACCTTGTATAACCTTTGAAAATAACCTTACTGAGTCTTGATTATTCCTTTTGGAAACTTTTGTGAAACTTATATAGAGAGTAATGGTGTAATACACAGGTCTGGCAAAAAGTAGGTGTTCAAAATGAGTTGACTATTATTAACATGAAGGGAAAATCATCTCAAACTTCAGAAAGCTGGTTCAAAAATGGACTTCAAATAAATAGTATATTTATAAACTGAGGCATATCTGCTCATTGTTGTGGGCAGGACTAGAATACTTAATAGAGTAGATGAGATTAAAAATAGACACAAAGCCAAGCAAGTAGAATCAAGTAATAACAACTACCACCTTCCATACATTGAGTGTCTGAGCTATATGTATCTGAGCTAACCACACTTTACCATTGAGAAAACTAATGTTTCAAGTCGACATAGACTTTAGCTGAGATCGCACAGCATTCAGTAGCAGAATTACGGCTCATGCCAAGGCTCTCTGGCTTCAGACTAGTTGTCCAAAACCTAATTAAGGTTGCTGGTTTTGTTTTTGTGTGTGTGAATTTTCATCTGAGGCAAACCTTCTTTAAAATGCTCAACAATGAAAACCTTTCTCAATTACTCTCGATATAATTATTCCAACCCTTCTCCCATAAAGATGAACAAATAAAATAAACACAGCAGAGAAGCCTTTCCACCTGACCTCAGATGAGGGGAAATACTGAGCAGGCAGACACTGTTACACTATTACAGAGCAACTTCTTTTGATACCTGAACATACTGAAATAACCATTACTCTTTTTTTCTAAAGCTGTGTGTATGTGTACATGCATGTACATAGGTTTCTCTGCACTCACACACACAGGAGTGCATTCATTACTCAAATTAAAATTCAAGAGGGGCATCTTTTCAGATCCTTTGTGAAGTTCACTTGCTGCATTTTTATTTCCAAAAATTGCAGCACACCATATGATTACATTCTGTGAGTATGTATCAGTTAAAGAGGTAGCAGGAAGACCTTCAATCACAGTGTACACTGAGAGGTGCATTTTAGTATCAAGGAGGAATTGTAATTAAGCTATAGAGTTTGGCAGTGTGGGTTCTCTCACTAAAGAACTCTTTTGATGAGCGGTTGATGATTTGAGAGTTTCCTAATCACAAAGATAGCCTAATAAGACACAGAGGACTTATTTTTCTTAAAATTTTCCTCAGAGAGAGAAAAACAATGAACTCTCATTGACCCTTTTAATCAGTTGGGTCAAATCAGACCTACTGTCAAAGTGGCTTCAAGATTTCATTATATTTAAAATGTATGCCCAAGAAGAAACATTAAGCTTCCAATAATCAGACCTCATTATAGATTTTCCCTAGCAAATTTTTGCCAGGAAAGAATGGTCTGAGAGTTTTCTTCATAAAGTAGGCAATTGAGAATCATGATACAGGATTAAATGGTGGGATTTAACTGCTTCCTAAAATACATCATCTGGCTTTAAACTCCTGGTTGTTATAAATTTGAAACAAACCTCCTTCTCCTCTAACTTCAAACACCAGAGTCCATTAATCCTCTGGCCCAGTATGCCTCAGAAATTTGAATTGAGTGAATTTCTTGGACCAGAAATATGCAAGCCAGCATTTATTCTAAGAACCAGTTAGGAAATAAAGATGCAATTGTTTAGTCCACTTACCATAAATAGAAAAGAAACAGAATTTTAGAAAGTTAAAAAGGGGCTTGCCTCTTAGTCAGTGACAGAATGTAAGTTTCAATACCTTCATATTAACACATTCATTCTGTTCTTTGCAAGGACAGAAATACTCAGCAGGCAGCCTTAAGGTAGCTTCTATTACACAACACTTCTGCTGCCATCTAATAACGTTAAAACGAAGGTTGCTCCTTCCTCTCATGCTGTGTGTTTACGTGTGTGTGCGCGCGCGTGTGCAGATGAACATGGGTTTCCTCGCACTCACACACACATGAATGCATTCATTACTTAAAATAACATAAACAAAGTGCATCAAATGAAGTAAACACTTGAAGAGGGAGCCAAAACATAAATCCCTACATTAAAGAATAAAATATAGCAGGGTAGACACTAGTAACTTTTAATAAATATTTTTTAACTTGACATCTTTCCCTGTCTTACCTCTTTCCATCTACTCCCCCTATCACTTTTTATTGCTATTTCTTTCTTTGGACTTGGCTGGGGCTCTGGTGGGTCAAACTGAAAAAACAAAAAACAACAAAAAACCATTCCTCTTTAATTCTTGAAAGGAGAAGAGCATAAACCCCTGGCTTTTCTGGCTTGCCCAGAACTATTCCCATTATAATTTTGAGTAACTTGGGCTTGGTGAGAAAAGATAAAATATAGAGCCTATTCATCTGACTGCTAATTCGACTTAGATCCTCATCCTCTTCTAGAAACTGAAGGCACAGGGAGTAATTAGACATGGCCTTGGCCCTCATGGAGTTCACTGCTTAAAGAAGCAGAGAGACATGAAAATGACAGCAAATACTTCTACAGTGATCGCCACATACCTGGCTTTTTTTTTTTTTAATTTAATCTTTTTTATTTGTTTATTTTTGAGAGGAGAGAGAAAGAGAGAGAAAGGGGGGAGGAGCAGGAAGCATCAACTCCCATTTGTGCCTTGACCAGACAAGTACAGGGTTTTGAACCAGCAACCTCAGCATTCCAGGTCAACGCTTTATCCACTGCGCCACCACAGGTCAGGCCTGCCTGGCTTTATTCTCCATGCTTGACACACATTAAAATCATTTGCTCTTGATATCAGTCCAAAGTTAGTGATAGTACGACGGCCACTTATAGAGAGCAATGTAGGAAAGACAATAGAGGCATTCTGGATTTAAATAACTCCAAAGATCACAAAATTAGACAGTCAGGCAGCTGAAATGTAAAGGTAGGGACTCGGTGCTCCTCGCTGCTAGGCTAGAGTGCTGTATCAGCTCTTAGTGTGTAAATGCATAGACTGTATCCAGCAACTGCCACCAACACAAACCAAATGTGAAAACCTCTGCCCTCCTCCCCTCTCTGTGCTTACTTTTCCCTTTTCAAAGCCCCTTTCCTCCAATTTGTTGAGGGGGTTTTATTATATAGGTCTATTTATCCTCTTAGTTAATAATTTTCCTTTTCTTTTTCAATAAGATTGACATATTCTTTCAGTTGGGATCACTAAATTTGACACCCTGGTAAAGAAAGAAACTGAGGTGACAACTAGTGTGTATGTTTCATAAAGGCGGGGAAGAAGAGAAGCTGAGATACCTCAATGTCTGACTACATCTATACATAAAAACTTTTGACGACACAAAATGGGCAACAGACACTTGCCATAATGTTTGGCACTTAGCATTGGATAAACAGTGGCCTTTTCATTATTCATATCTTTTCACAAGTTATATAGCTGGAGTAGCTTATTTATTTATTTATTTATTTACTTATTTATTTATTTTTCACTTTGTTACCTTAAGCCCAAACTGCCATCGACACTTAGGGTTTCCAGGAGGTATCTCTGACATGAGAGCCATGCTCTAACTTCCCATCTGCATAATGGTTATATAAATTTTATAACTTTTATGTTTCCTACTTTTCTTTTTTCTTCTAAAGAAGGAACTGTCATGAGCCTTTAACTTCCAGGAGATGGCACGAAGGTCTTTCCACTGATAGGCATGCTGAGAATGTTGCTTTTGAGGTGTCCTTCATCATTTCAAGGCACCTTCCAAGAAGTCAGAGAGATTTGTGGTTTCATGGGAAAAGCTTGATTGTATCAGCTTCTAGGGACTTAATGGTTTAGTGAGGGTGTGGAATCGGGTAAAAACAGAAATATGACTAGATAACTGGTAGATTCCTGTCATCATGTGGGTAGCATTGCAGAGTATTGTGGAAACACACAGGGCTGGCTTCTGACCGGCATGTGGGGACAGAAAGTAGCAGTAATGTGTGATCTGTTAAAGAAAAGATGTATGCAAATGACCCAAGACTGAGCTTCTCAAAATGTGGGTGGTGGACCACCTATAGCAAAGTCACCCAGGAATGTTTGTGACAAAATTCAAATAGTTTGGGCACACTTCAAATTCAGAGAGTTGGGATCCAGGAATCTAAATTTTATCCAGATTCTCCAGGAGAATTTATATTTATATATATAATAAAGTTAAGGATCATCTGTAAGATGAGCAAGAAACTTGTCAAAAGTAACAAAGTTTGCCAGTGGTAGAGGTGATATTTAAACTCAGGCATTGTGACACTAGAGCTTATTTTTCTAACAGCTATAATAAACTACCTGATAGAGGTAGAAACATATTATTCAACTTAACACATTATTATTGAGTAAGCATCATATGTAAAAACACCAGAAGTTTTATTTGTTTTATTTTTTAGGGAGGGAAGGAAGTTAAAAAATACCAGTAAAGCAGATCCTAGGCATACATTATAATTGGTATGTACAAAAGGACTTCAATGTTATAATAAATAATATACTTTATAATTAAAATAAACTATTCAGTGACAGAATTTTACTCTGCTTTTTAGTTTTAGACTATTAATAGATTGAGCATTCAGTTTCATAAAATAAGAAATAGAGAAGTGATGTTTATTTTCTATTACTTAATACCTGAGTCATGGAGTGGTAATAAATCTATTGTGCATTTTTTAGGTATTTTAAATTTAAATCTTGGCATTACTTAACAATCGTGAATTGGGCCAAGTCCCTTAACACCCTTGAACTTCCATTTTCTCATTTATAAAATGAAAAGAAAACAATGCGTACCTGCCTAGCTCATAAGAATCTTAAAATTATCAGTATATGCTAATGCAAATAAAAGTAACAACAACTACCTTCATAAACTGTATTGTGAAACCCATAGAATGGTGTTAGTAGATGGAAAATTCCTTTAGAATAAAGACTTAGACTATCACCACATTTTACCCTGCACAGTGCTTAATGCTTAAAGGACATTTAGTAGATATTTGCTATATAAATAAAATCAACTAATCATCTGAGTTGCTCTCTTTTAATAGATATATGAATAACCAAACATGGAAGGAATAAATGACATCCATAAATTTTTATTTTTATTTTTTTTTAATTTTATTTATTTATTAATTTTTAGAGAGGAGAGAGAGAGGGAGAGAGAGAGAGACAGAGAGAGAAGGGGGGAGGAGCTGGAAGCATCAACTCCCATATATGCCTTGACCAGGCAAGCCCAGGGTTTTGAACTGGCGACCTCAGCATTTCCAGGTCGACGCTTTATCCACTGCGCCACCACAGGTCAGGCTAAATTTTTATTTTTATGGAGTGTTCCTTACCCACATTCTAAAGAAACTGGCAGCACTATTTAAAGTGAGAAAGTCTATATTTATTTTCTTACTGTGAAAATCAAATTGCTTTGCTCTTTTAATTTTTCTATATACTCTATATTAGTTTTAAAAATACAACCACAAACCTTGAAGCCCATCTTTCTTATCCCATAAATTATCTAAATTGTTGGCCCTACTTTTAATTGATCTTCTCTAACTCTGAATAATACACATCCCACTCAAACATGGATGTTTGCTAACAGTAATGAAAGGAAAAACAATTCTTAAAAAAACAAGGTATCCTGATTCATACCTTCTGGTATTGTTTAGCACAGGGGCCTTGGTAGCTCCTGCTACCCCAATAATGCATTGTGCAGACCCAATTACTTAGAAATCTGATAATCCTGTATGGGTAGACCAATGGCCCCTTTCTCAGGAGAAACTTAGGGCAGCTGCTCGATTGGTACAAGAGCAGCTACAGCTTGGGCACATTGAACCATCTAATAGCCCATGGAATACACTTCCATATTTTGATCTTGTTGCCTCCTTGATTATCAAGGGGCATAAGCGACCCTTACAGCTTATAGGTTTTGAGCCTCAAAATTATTGTTATTCCTTTTTTCAAAGGATCAACAACTATGGCTCTGGGAAGCTTCCACTAAATGGCAAATCGCTTTTGCAAATCAATGGACAACTTTATACTGAAACTGTCAACTTAAAATCAGCTCAAAGACTAGAATTATATGCCATTATCATGGCTTTTCAGCATTGGCCATATTCCTCCTTTAATCTATATACAGACAGTAAATATTTACTTATGGTTGTTTCCACTATAAAGACTGCTGTCTTAGGGACAATTGTGGATGAATTATTACAGCAGCTCCTCCTTCTTCAAAGACTTGTATGTCAACATAGAGCTCCATGTTTTATAGGACATACTCGAGCTCACTCCATGCTCCCTGGAGCTTTAGCACAAGGGAATGCCCTTGTTGATCAAGCTACCCAAAAGAAGTGAGACTAAGAGACATTGATAAGAGTGTGGTGGTTATGGGGGGGGGGGGGAGAGGGAGAGGGAGAGGGGGAGGGGCACAAAGAAAACTAGATAGAAGGTGACAGAGGACAATCTGACTTTGGGTGATGGGTATGCAACATAATTGAACGACAAGATAACCTGGACATGTTATCTTTGAATATATATATCCTGATTTATTGATGTTGCCCCATTAAAAAAATAAAATTAAAAAAAAAAGAAAATTATTTGGAGCAACCATGACAGATCGAACAATTCAGTCTCATACTATTCATCACCAGAACGCTGCAGCCCTGTGTAAACAGCTTCAACTTTCTCAGGAAGCAGCATGGCAGATTGGTAAATCCTGTCCAAGATGTCCTATACTACAATCTGTCCCTTCATTTGGAGTTAACCCTCAAGGACTCCTACCAGGACAACTTTGGCAAATGGAGGTTACTCGTATACCTTCATTTGGCAAACAGCCCTATGTCCACGTTACAGTGGATACTTATTCTGGATTTATATACATAGTAACCTCTGTCAGAACAGGAGAGGCTGTTAAGCTCATTGTCTGTATGCATTTTTCTATTACTGGATTTCCTAAACTGGTTAAAACTGACAATGCTCCTGCATATGTAGCAAAAGTATTTACTGTATTTTGTCATACCTTGCAAATTATAGGTATTTCTTATAATATTTAAAGTCAAGGTATTATTAAAGCATACCCAGCAAATATTTTAAGGTCAATTTAAAAAAATTTAAAAGGGGGGAGTCATATCCTGGAACTCCTACAGGTCTACCATATCATGTTTTTTACTTCAAAATTTTTAAATTTCTTTTGAATGCTGATGAACAGGAGATGCCAAATCTTCCTCTCCTGCAAACTTCTACCTTCTTTTATTTGATCCAGCTAATAACACTGTTTTGACTTTTTCCAAATAGCTCCAGATATATGAAAAGGTTTATATAGGTGGATGGGGATCCTCAAACCCCTCAGTGAGATATTCTGAGCATGGCTTTTAAGATACCAAGAGGCAGAAAAAGCCCAATAGAGATCAGGTGAACTACCAGCTTTTAGGATATACCCTTAAAGGCTCCAATGCCCCAAAGGGGTCTCATAGGATTCCATCTGGGTCCTGCTTCAATAGTGAAAAGGAAGGTTATTGAGCTAAAGCCTGCCAGGCTTACATGCCTTTTCTGTGAGGAAAAAGGGATACTGGAGGGTAGGCTTCCCCCTCGCTCCTCTAAGGGAGGGTTCAGTCTCTTCCAGCCCTGCTCCAGCCATCTATGACCTAACCTTGCCCAGAATGTTGGGTTTTGCCACTGAAGGCTGAAGGTGCCCAGGGCCATCGGCCTCACTACGACACTGTGAACAAGCCTAGGGTATTTATTTCAAGAAGCAGGTAAACTGATCTCATTTGCACAAGGGCCACTTAACTATGTCTCGCCTGAATAGTCAGATTTTTTATTCTTTCCTCAAAGATCTCTGCTGTGGGTGTTGATAGTCCTATTTTCTGCTGCTTTGTTTCTTTGTCAATATATAGTGTTTCCTTTATTCCTCCTACCTCAATGCCTCACTCATATTTCAGGCTGGGACTTACTCTTAATTTAGAGCTCTTTTTCCCACTTTTGCCAACTTCTATTGTGAATTTACCTTTGCCACCCAGCTTAGTGTATCGCAAGGTTCTCTTTACCATGCCACAGTTGCAGAGCTCCAGGGAAAAGCACTCTGGTATCATCTCTCCAGGCAGAGGAGAACAGAGGCTTCATCACCACACAGGCTGCAGATGGCTTTTCCAGTCTACCTGAATCATTGCCAGCCAGAAGCAGTGGTCATTGGGACTTGGACGTGAGCTGCAAAGTATAGAATTGTGACAACAATTCCAGTGCCATGCGGACTTTTCCTGGATGTGGGCTATTCCTGGACTCCTGCTCCTTGTGACAGCTCCTAACGCACTGAACTGGGGTTGGGTTGCATTCTCAGGGATTTGGAATGGTGTTGGTGCCAACTTGGACTTGGTGAACATGTTAAGGACACTACTCTTTTATGGATTCTTGTTGTTTTGGCCAAGAGTTTGCTTAAAGGCTTTAATCACTGTAAAAAAAAAAAAATATATATATATATATATATATATATATATATATATATGACTAAGAGACATGGACAAGAGTGTGGTGGTTGGGGGGGAGGGAAGGTGGGAGAGGGGGCTGGGGAGGGGGAGGGGCACAAAGAAAATTAGATAGAAGGTGATGGAGAACAATCTGACTTTGGGTGATGGGTATGCAACAGAATTGAATGACAAGATAACCTGGACATGTTTTCTTTGAATATATGTACCCTGATTTATTGATGTCACCCCATTATAATTAATAAAAATTTATTTATATAAAAAACAATGTAAAGGGGCTATAAAAATTGTAAGATTTATATTCTATTTTAACACACACAGATATATAGTACATACTTTGTTCTTTTATTTTAATTTAAAATTCTTAGGGATTTTCTCCTGCTTTACAAAGGAAAGCCAAATAATATGACAAAATGATAAAATCTGATATATCTGCTCTACAGATATTTAAAAAGGAGGTCACAGCTTGAGTGTAAAGTTTCTGGACTAAAAGTAATAAAAATGGATACATGGCTCACCACATCCAGAGACTCATCAAGGGACCTTGGTATCTATCTATCTATCTATCTATCTATCCATCCATCTATCATCTATCTATCTATTTGAATTTATCCCTGTAGGAATATGCTGTATAAACATGGAGAGTTAAAATAACAATTAGAGAAAACAAGGTATTCTAGGGCAAAAGCCTTGAGTGGACAAAAGTCCAGGGGCCTCTCCAACCACATACTGGAAACAGTGCATGCTGGAAACAGCAGAACAGTACAATAAGATACAGCAACTAGAAATGTTTATGCTCTCAGAACAGAGATTAGAAGTCAGAATGTTCCCTGTCCTGTATTTCACTCCCTGAAAACTTCTTCAGTCTGCTTCCTTGAGTTATTTTTACTTGTAAATAAATATTTGAGTAAGACTGGGGATGGGATTTCAGTCCTTTGGTGTGTGGACCAGGGCTATTGCCTCCCCTTGGCCCCTTAGAGCATTTCATCTGGTCTCCAAATAGTTCATGTCACTGTGACACCTCTCAACATTTTTCTAAAGGGAAGACCATAATCTGAGTATTACAGAAGAAATAACAACATGGAGTTTAAAAACTCTCATATCTGTTTATTAAGTTATTTATTCATTCTACATATGTCTGCTCTGGTTGCTGCTGTCTGCTGAGAATGTAACAGGAGGTAAAAGCTTATGAAGGGATACACACAAGTAATACGGCAAGGTTGGACAATGATGATATGATGTGATCAACAATACCATAGCAGCAAGCTCAGGTTCTTCTGCAAGCAAACAATGAAATAAATTGCAGAACTGATTCCTCATGGCACGGAAGGCTTTAAGGAAGAAACAATGATTAAAACTAATTGGAAGGAATGGGTTAAAATAAATAAGGAAAGTTAGACTAATCAAATTTCAAATCCTGATTTTACCATTTTCTGACCTTGGGCAACACATTCATGTTCTCTGACCCTGAGATCTTCCTTTGTAAAATAATGGTAATAATGATGCTAATGTAGTTTGTGGGAAACTATCAGAGAAGGTGGATTTCAAGCACCCTAGGAGTACCTAGTGTGTACTATAAGCACTGTAAATGTTGACTCCCTCCTTTAAAAGAGTGAGCACTGCCTCATCAGGCGGTGGCTCAGTGAATGGAGCATCGGACTGGGATGTGGAGGACCCAGGTTCGAGACCCCGAGGTCACTAGCTTGAGAGTGAGCATCCATCTGGTTTGAGCAAGGCTCACCAGCTTGAGCTCAAGGTCTCTGGCTTGAGCGAGAGGTTACTTGGTCTGCTGTACCCCCCCATCAAGACACGTATGAGAAAGCAATCAATGAACAACTAAGGTGTCACAATGAGAAACTGATGATTGATGCTTCTCATCTCTCCATTCCTGTCTGTCTGTCCCTATCTATCCCTCTCTCTGTCTCAATAAATAAATAAATAAATAAATAAATAAATAAATAAATAAATAAAAAGAGTGAGCACCAAGGAACATGTGTTCCTTCTGAAGACATTTATGATTGTTTTCCTTCTGACTCTGACATAGGGTAAGATAAGTAGGGAATAATGTCTTTTTTTTTCTCATTCTTTTCATCATATAAACCTTTCTTGAGGTTAAAGCACCATAAGGAGGGTTTTAAAAGTAAAACAAGACACTGTTCTAAGCACTTTTCATATTTTTTAATTTAATCTTTATAAAAAGTTTTCTCTTACAAGCTAGAGACTATTGTTATATCCACTTGAATAAAATGTAACACAGGGAATAAGTTATTTAAGAAGACTCAGGCACCAAGTGGTTAAATTGGGATTCTAGTTTTGGTTGCCTGGCTCTATAATTTGTTCCCTTACTCATTGTACACCATACACATCAATGATATGTCTATTCTATATTATAATATCCCACAACTAATCTCTAGAATGAAAACAGAAGTCCAAGGACAGAATCCTAGGAGTATTAACACTGAAGTGAGTATCTGTGAGTGTAGGAAAGTTGACAGGAAACTGTATAGATAGACAAGAGTTACCTGCAGAGAGGAACATGTGGGTTGTCTATGCAGTACCTATTACATTTTCTTACTTCCTAACAGGACACCAGTGACATTCAGGTATCCACTCTGCCCTTCTCACACAATAGAGGGAAAAAAGAATCTATCCCCAGCTTTGGAAATAAATTCCAATCATTTTAAAGCATTTCAAATTGGAGGAGGCCTTTCTCTATGCTATCTTTTTGGTACAACAACCTAAACTAGCCTCATAAAACCTAAAAGGACTCATATTGAATGCACTGGCAATGCCTCTCTCTTCTACTGGATGTAGACCAGGGCATGGTATTTCCAGTATGGTCAGTAGCCATCTGGTAGCCATAATGAGCCACTCTGAAGACAATGGGAAGGATAAAACTAAGAGAGACCAGGGAAGGAGACTAGACACCTGATGTACTTGACACTGTCTGTGTCCCTCCCTCTGTATCTCTTATAAGTTGAGAATTCTAGGGGGAAAGCAAGCAAACAACAAAATGTCTACATTATTTAAATCACTCTGAGTTTTCTGTTACTCGAAGCAAAGAAAATAAAAAAAACATTCTAATTAGTCTTTTTGGAGACAATGCAGATGCAGGAAGGAGTTTTAAAAAAGGGAATGTTCAACAGCATTAGATGTTTCAGCAAGAGAAGTTTAAAGTTTTGAAAAATCTCATGATGCAGATATAAACCTCTGATCTCTAAATGATTTGAACCATTTCATGATAAATATAGGCAGTGGCTAACACATACCACTTTATACCCCACAGTAATGAGGGATACAAGAGGAGGTGGTAAGAGAAAGACGATTCAGTCCCTTGAAAGTGTTTTCAATTATATGGACTCCTGTCTGCAAACAAAGCTGCACATTTATATGTAGCCAAACTTGCATATTGCATCCAAAAAAGAAAAAAAAAATAGACCCTGTCTCTGAGGAACCTGCATAATAAAGCTGGAAGGATTCTGTAATTAACCCTAGAGTAATTATCTTCACACCAAGCAAACCACTCTGGAGTTGACATATAGCTTAGCTGCCAAGAACCATGCTATAATAAGTTTGGAGGGAGCAATTTCTAACATTTTGCCCATGGTGTAGAAACCTTTAATGGAGTCAAATGCCAGTTCTCCATAGAGCTATACCGAGAAGATCAAGGTGAGAGAAAGGCTCCAAAGCTCAATTTTAAGGACCAATTTGTATCATTAGCCTTACCGGAGTATTATGTCATCCAGCTGCATCACAAAGTCAAAGAAACAGAGAAACTGAAGTGCTCTAAGTCTAAGAGGTCATGACAACTAGCCTGCTTCCCAATGTGAGATAGAAACCTCACCTGTCAACACACCCCTGACAGACATTGAATAATTCCCCCATAAATGCCTTCTGGGATTCAGTGGTTGAAAATCAAGAACACAAGCTTGGAGCCAAACAGACTTCAGTTAATATCCATCTCTTCCATATTATCTGTTACTTAGAACAAAGCTAATGCACCTGAGCATTCATCCCTCGCTTTTAAGATAGCTAATGCATAGCACTGTTTTGTTAGGAAACTGTTTTGAGAGAGTATTAGTTTTCTTTCTTTTCCCTTTTATTGTCAGTCATTTAGAATTTTCATAAAATTCTACCAGATAGGAACCTGTAATTGGCCTCCCTGTAAGACCTTTCTGTTGGTTCTCATGCCATTATCCTGGAACTCCAAAGAACATGGTTGTTTTCTCAGGAGACTTGTTTCACCCCAGGGGTAGATATTCCTTAAACCATGGATGGAGGTTCTTTGACTTAAAATTGGCCTGAGATTGCAACTCTTTGTGAGAAAACTCTTCCTAGAATTGTTTTGTTTTGTTATTATTGTTTGATGTAATGGAAAGGTCGGTGATCTCCGGTAAGGAAATTAGCTCTTCTATTTTTTAGTATACAATTCTCCAATAAAAGAGTTGGATTAAGGTATTTTATTGAAATTCATAATTTTTTTGTCCTATAATATTCGAACTGTTTACACCTCAAGCATCTTTCTCTGTACATTCAGAAGTCTGTAAATGATTCATAAATATGGCTACCTGAATTAAATGCAATATTTTAAATGTGTGTTCAGTGTAAGATCATAATACACAAATATCTGTCACCTGGATGTTGCACATCTATAGAGGTAACAGTTGTATGTGTTTGCTGAGTGGTTATATTGTATGCCCCTTTAATTATATTTTTATTTTTATTTCCTATCTTTAAAATTGGAACAATACCTACTAAAATATTGTTGTTAGAATTAAGTAAGGTGACACACACAAATATCTTATATCCAAAACATAGTCGAATTTTAATGTGTTACTTTCTTTACACTTCTCAACCCCCATATTGCATCCCTAACAATTCAAGTACATAGATGTACAAGAGAGTGACATGCTGGTAGAGGCCTGAATGCTTAAGAGAGAAAGAGAAAGAGCATGAAATATCTGCTGTGTTATTGTCTCTGGAAAGAACTGCATCATAATGTCTAGCATGTACTAGAAATAATCCTCAGGTGAGTATAGAGACTTCAGGCAGCAACCAGTAAATAGAACTCATTGGGTTATTATAACACAACCATTAGCATGAGAAAGCAAAATAATGGTAGACCACACATGTACGCACATACACACAGACACACACAGACAGTCCAAATCCTGACAGCATGTGTGTCAGTGAGCATAAGAAATAGAAGTTGGCTCATTTGTTGCTTACTTGCTTCCGAAGCTAACTAATTGCAAGTCTTCTGCTTCAAGATGGCGGTTTCCTGAATTTATGGGTTAATCGTCAATTCTACATAACAAAGTTGGAAAGGTGGAAAGGTTTCTCATCAATTCCATGCCTTTTGGTTTCTGTGACTCATGAGAAAGGTCACCCATGTTAGCCTTACTCCCATTACAGGTCCTACTCTGCTAATAAACTATCTATAATAGCCAGCCTGATAATATGAATTTCCTGTGGGGAGGTTTCTTTTTTTCCCCCCTTTTCTCCTACTTAATTGGCTTCACTTGGTGGAGTGATCTGGGAAAACTAGGAACATAATTTAAAGCTCTAGGGAGGGCCATAGTTTTGCCTATTACAACAACCCAAATCAAATCAAGTGAATCGATTTAAACTAAACAGACTGAATTTTACTAAACATAACTTAATTGGTAGAGAATATATGGGGTGATAATAAAATGGCATTTTAATGAATCTAGGGAGCAAAAACACTCTTCTGAGCTTAAAAATGTGTCCATCCACTGACTCAGCAACCATTCGTTGATTAGCTACTAGACTGGTCTGTTTAGCCAAGTGGAATGCAGTGGATGTTCATGTTAGAAAACAGATTAGATTTTCACTTTCACCATGTTTGTAATCCACTTCAAGTTAATCATTGTAAAATGGAGATAGATAATAATATTGATTTCATAGAGTTAATTATTATAAAAAGTAATATGACAAATAATAGGCACTCAATAACTGGAGAAAATTATGTTTGTCGTTGATGTTAAAAACCTATTGAAAAAAAACTCTGGGATTTTCCCAAAGAAAATTTACTTCGAAGTTTAGGAGCCTGAGTTAACATAAACAAACTAAATGTTATCTGAGGTTAATTGCAATTACTAATGTATAAACTGAAGAGGTTAGAAAATACCAGCATCTCACATTCTATTTTATAAACTTATCAAAATAAAATAATAAACTAGGGCACAGGTTAGTAAATTATGGTATACCCCACATGAAAGTATTTTATGTTGTCATCAAGATAATAATTTTTAAAATTATGAAGAAAAATAACTTCTTTAAAATTTAAAAAATTTAATGAACCTTGCAAGGGACACTACTACCCAGCATCCATTTCTGCTTTGGAACCCTATGTGATTTCATTCAGCTACCTTCCTGTTTTAGCTTACAGGCAAAGGACTTCTGGGTTGCTCTACTTGCTCTAAGCATCTCCCATTCTCACTGCTGGGGATTGGTTTAGAAATAGGTGTGTGACAGTTCTAGCCAAAGGGCCATAATGAAAAGCTCATAGGGACTTTTATAAAAATTACCTTGCTTTTAAAAAAGCTGCAAAGGAGGTGTGCTCTCTGCTTCCACAGTTCCTCATTTTATGTATCTGGGTGGGATCCCCACAAGTACTGAGCCACCTTTTGACCAGAGAATGAAACCAACAACAAATATGGCAGTTTGTAGAGCTGGAGAACCCCTGAGATATTGACGTCTACAGCTATATATTATTTTTACCTTTTTTTTGTTTTTGGTAAAAGTACTTTTATAACTCTATTGACTTTTTAACTTGAGAGAAAGAATAAATTATTTACATTATTTTCGTTTTATTTATATTTAAGTCTGAAGGATGTTTTATTTTTAAAAAATTACCAGATTCCCTCTGTTACATCCGTCTAAGACTCACTCTTGACGCTTGTCTCAGTCACGTGATACATTTATCCATCCCACCCTAAAGGCTGGTCCGTGAAAATATTTTCTGACATTAAACTGGTCTGTGGCCTGAAAAAGGTTGGGGACGACTGCTTTATAGCTTCTCATTGCTCTAGGAATCCTTCCCATTGCCCATCCTGTTCTGTGTGGCCGGGCCCTTGCTGGCTGCCTGCTGCCATACATTTACCCTGCTCTGTGCTTTCTTTCAGACCCTTTAAGGCAGGGGTCCCCAAACTATGGCCCACGGGTCACATGTGGCCCCCTGAGGCCATTTATCCGCCCCCCCCCACACTTCCAGAAGGGGCACCTTTTTCATTGATGGTCAGTGAGAGGAGCATAGTTCCCATTGAAATACTGGTCAGTTTGTTGATTTAAATTTACTTGTTCTTTATTTTACAGAGACAGAGAGTGAGTCAGAGAGAGGGATAGACAGGGACAGACAGACAGGAACAGAAAGAGGTGAGAAGCATCAATCATTAGTTTTTCATTGCGCATTGCAACACCTTAGTTGTTCATTGATTGCTTTCTCACATGTGCCTTGACCGCGGACCTTCAGCAGACCGAGCAACCCCTTGCTGGAGCCAGCGACCTTGGGTCCAAACTGGTGAGCCTCGCTCAAACCAGATGAGCTCGCACTCAAGCTGGCGACCTCGGGGTCTCGAACCTGGGTCCTTCCGCATCCCAGTCCGATGCTCTATCCACTGCGCCACCACCAGGTCAGGCCTTGTTCTTTATTTTAAATATTGTATTTGTTCCCGTTTTGTTTTTTTTTTTTTACTTTAAAATAAGATATGTGCAGTGTTTATAGAGATTTGTTCATAGTTTTTTTTTTATAGTCCAGCCCTCCAACAGTCTGAGGGACAGTGAACTGGCCCTTGGTGTAAAAAGTTTGGGGACCCCTGCTTTAAGGCTTCTCTTCTCACCTTGGCTCTTTACCAAGAGTGCATCCTCTCCCTAGCGCTCTCTTTTACCCTCTCACTTGCATTTAATTTGTAAAACTGTAATATATAGATATTATTCACCTATTTTCAGAAGAGACAATAATTGAGGTTCTTTGCCTCTATAAATACAACCGATTAAGAAGTAGTAACCTAGGAATTAAATATAGAGCTGTCTGATTCTAAGCTCTATCCCCTTTTCTGTTCAGATTGTTAGTTTAAATATGAGCCACAAAGCAAAACAAAACAACAACAACAAAAACAACCACGTTTCTGTTTCCAGTATTAACTTTCCTAGGAAAGATTTAGGACAGCATATGTGAGTCTTACCATCACAGATCTACGAGTATAACTTGCCTCCTCTATCTCTAGCTGTCCCTCAGGTTCCTGCCAGATAGAAATAAATTAAATCAGTCTGGACTAAATAAGGGCCTTTCTAGCCATCATCCCAAAATTGATTATTCCTTTTCAAATGCCCTCTAATAAAAATGCATTATGGAGATAATACTTTTTTCTGAAAATTTCTGTATACTTTTCATGTGTGTGTGGGAGGAGAAGGGTAATGAGGATATTGATATTTTCTTCAAAATATTTAACCAGCTAATGGATATGAAATACTCAGAACAGTGTGTGACACATAGAAGTTGCTTAATAAATTGTATTATCTTATTCATTCAAAAAAGTTCTTTTTTGTTCATTCAAATAGATATTAACACTCACACTTTAAATGTGTTTCATGTACTTTGCCTGGGTTAGAATTCTGGCTGATAAACTTAATAAATAAAATATATATATTGTGACCAAACCCTTTAGGAGTTTAAAGTTTTGTTGGAGGAAATGATGCATACAAGAAAATAACTATAGTAAGAAACATAAAGAGCTACATTCCAGACTGACCAGGTGGTAGCACAGTGGATAGAGCATCAGACTGGGATGCGGACAACCCAGGTTCGAGACCTTGGTCACCAACTTGAGTGTGAGCTCATCTGGCTTGAGCAAAAAAGCTCACCAGCTTGGACCCAAGGTCACTGGCTCAAGCAAGGGGCTACTTGGTCTGCTGAAGGCCCATGGTCAAGGCACATATGAGAAAGCAATCAGTGAACAACTAAGGTGTCGCAACGAAAAACTAATGATTGATGTTCCTCATCTCTCTCCATTCCTGTCTGTCTGTCCCTATCTATCCTTTTCTCTCACTCTCTCTGTGTCTCTGAAAAAAAAAAAAGCTACATTCCAGTCAAGTAAGAGGTATGTTTACATTGCTCAAAGTTTACAAAAAAAAAAATTCATTATTACCTCATTTGATTTATCTGATGTTTCTGAGAGTCGTTTACACTTTTATTACTATTCTGTTGAAGCAACTGAGTTTGGAAATGGTAGATGCTAAAGTAACAAAGTAAGTACATAGTTGAACTGCATTTGGGACCTCTGAATTCAAAATGCAATTCATTCATTCACTTACTCATTATCCATTCGTACATTCAAATTTATATATACTTCACATACATTTCACGTAGTAGCCAAATTGCCTGAAATATTTAGTGTGATTCTCTAACACCAGGGATACTACTAGAATCAGCAGTGCTGAGAGATATGCAGGTCCTAAAGAGTCGAGTGGGGGGGAATGTTTACATGGAGTTTGTACTAATAAGCAACTGAGTTGAGCAGGAACCAGTTCCACCCTCTTCATAAGGGGATTCAGTTATTTTTACCAACATTTTCACCCCTTCCCCATTCTGAGCCACTTAGACTACAATGCCACAGAAATACTGTGACAGGAATACTGTGACAGGAGAGCATGTTCCAGCTGCAGGAAGAAAAGAACACAGGTAGCTATCTGAAAAAATATGAAAGAACCCCTGATCATTCTGAGCAAAGCATCCTTCTCATACAAAGAAGCTAGAGCTACTTAAATGTTACCTGCCCAGGGGTGGCTACCTCTTTCTGGAAATGATGCAGGACACTTCCATTTGCTCTGAGATATTTTAATTTCATTATTATTACTCTAATTTCTCATAAAGTTTTAAAGGAGTAGTACTGTATTAAAAGGGGTAATGTAAAAAAAATAATTGTTGGCATTCTATTAAATGTACTTCCTTATTTTTTCTATAATATTTTAAACAAACAACAAACATGCTACCAGAATACTATTCTTTTAAAAAAAAAAAAACTTTCTCTTAATTTTTATTTATTGATTTGAGAGAGAGACAGAAAGAGAAAGGGAAACACTGATTTCTTGTTCCACTTATCTATGTATTCACTGGTTGATTCATGTATGTGCTCTGACTGGGATTAAACCTGCAACGTTGGCATATCTGGATGACACTTTAATCCAGTGGTAGTCAACCTGGTCCCTACGACCACTAGAGGGCGTTCCAGCTTTCATGGTGGGCGGTAGCAGAGCAACCAAAGTATAAATAAAAAAATAGATTTAACTATAGTAAGTTGTTTTATAAAGATTTATTCTGCCAAACAGCGAAAATCTGACATAAAGTACTTGGTAAGTAATTATTATTATATGCTTTAACTTGCTGTAACTCTCCTTTATAAATTTTATAAAGTAAAGTTACTTCCTTACTTTATAAATCACCATTACTGTGGAACTGGTGGGCGATTAGAAAATTTTACTACTCACAGAGCTACAAAAGTGGGCAGTAGGTATATAAGGGTTGACTACCCCTGCTCTAACCAATGGAGTTACCTGGGTAGGGCCCAGAATACTGTTCTTAATTCACCTTTTGCATTGCTTGCATTGTGAACATCTCACATAAACTATAATGCATATTGAGCAGTACCTTTATGGTTGCTTTGCAGTTCAAGGAACAGAAAATGCATGTAATGAATTCTCCATGGATGCTCTTTCCTATAGGTTCTTCAATTCTCTTCTCAACTCTATCCTCCATCACTCTCTCACTCATTCATTTTTCCTTCTTTCCTCCTTCTTTCTCTTCTACAGATATGGTTGATTGCATTTACAGGGCTAAAGTCATGACAGATGAACTGGAAATCCTTGAAGAGGTTGGGGATGGAATGAATAGGGCGAGTGCCCAGATTCTGACAGATGATCTGAACTCAATTCTCACACTTACACCTGTGAAGCAAGGCCTACATTTCCCTTTCTCGTGATTGACACACTTTTGGTTGAACTTTCTTTGGCACCCTTCTTTTTTTCTTATTTAGCTTCCTCTTTGTCCACATCCTCCCTCTTACCCCACATAGATGTGTTCAAATACAATGTGTATTTATTTTTTATGAGAGAGTCCTTGGATTTCATCAGATTAAAAAAAAATCTATGACTAGTTGAACTCTGTATCTGCTCTTTTGAGTAAAGGACTTCAAAGTTTTGAATTTGCATGCTGTTTTCATTCAAAATACATAGTTTATTACAATCTTGGGGGGGGATCATTGCCCTCCATTTCACAACTTGCCCTCTTCTCCACCAGTTAGTGACACTTCTGTTTCATCCATCTTATCATCTTGATGTAACACAGAAGCTAAATAACATGGCAACTATTAGACCAATGATAAAATATACGTGGATACATGCATATCTCAAGACATTTAACTGTAAAATATGTGGTGCATATGCTGGGAATTTTGGTCTGTTTTGCAGCAATATAAAATACGCATAATTTTGCCATGACCAGAACTGAAAACAAGGGCAGGATTGCCGTACCGCCTTCATCTCAGATTTTGCACGCACCATTTAACTCCTCTGAACCCTAGGCAGTGGCTACTTTTCCTTGAATATCTAAAACCTGTTTTATTTCCTCAGATTGCTAATACATTTTTCCCTTTTATATAAAATGTATACACTTAAAAAATAATGTGATTGACAAAATTAGTGAGAACCAAGGAATTAGATCAGAAAGCCAAAAGACTGGTTTCTAGCCCCAGGTGTATCCCTATCTCATCTGTATCCTCAAAGAATTCCTCTATATCCACGTTGGACTTTACTTCCTCCTCATCTGTAGGTTGGAAAGTGTAAGTACTTTCCACAAGGGTGAAGGTGGGTATAACTAAAAGGGGGGTGGAAAATTGTGAAGTATTATTGCCATTGACTCATATATATATATATATATATATATATATATATATATATATATGTCAATATACATTGACTCATATTTTTGCTAAAAGCCTGATTAAAAATCAAAAGAAAAAGTCTCATTGTGAGGAAAAATGAAAGAAATTAGGGAGAAGCAGCAAATCTTAAACTACTACAGTAATCTTCCCTTAGCCACGGTTTGGTTTCCAGTTTCAGTTACCTGTGGTCAACCAGGATCTAAATGTAATAAATGGGAAATTCCAGAAATAAAAATTCCTAAGTATTAAGTTGTATACTGTTCTGAGTAGTGTGATAAAATCATTTGGCTGCCCTGTTCCAACCAGCCTGAGTTGGAGCATTCTCTTGTCCAGCATCTCCACGCTGTATAAGCTATGCGCCCCTTAATCACTCAGAAGCCAGCTGAGTAATCAGGTGGACTGTTAAAGTATTGCAGTGCTTGGGTTTAAGGAACACTTATTTTACTTAATAATGTCCCAAAGTACAAAAGTTGTGATACTGGCAATTCAAAATATTCCAAAAAGAGTAAGGTATATACATATATACACTCTTTCTTATCATTCCACTTTCAATTCACTGGCTTGCAGTGCGAAGATTTAAAGGAGCTATTTGACTTCCTTGCAGTGACACAATGAGTCAAATGGAGCAGGCATTCTTATCTCCCCAAGTGACAAGTGAGTAAAATAGAAACGAAGAGTCCAAGGGCTTCAGCTCAGGCTTGGCGCGTGGTTGGTTACCCGCAGAGCCTGGACCCCCATGCAGGACTCCAGAGTCTGTCCCATTTTAGTTTTTGGAATCCTTTATCTGCCAAGAGAAATAGAACACTGGACAATCATGGCATTTATTAAAGACAATTCCCTTCCCAAATATGTAATGTCTATGATACCTTGAGCATATTATATAAAACATAGTATATAGTGTTCAGTACTATTGTATTTTAAGGCATCTACTGGGGGTCTTGGAAGGTATCTCCCACAAATAAGGGGGATAATGCTTTATTCCAATTTGTCATTTACCAACTTAACAGCAAGAATCATGACCTTTTAACTCCAAAATATTGTAATTAGAGACAAGTACTGCTCAGACCCTAGAGGCTAACACATTCGAAATGATAATTATGGTTAGACATTCCTTGCGTATTCACGGCACATCAGGTGCAGTACAGTGTACAACAAAGCACTCTCCCTATTTTCAAAGAGCTTACACACATCATTGGAGACTGTTCATGGAAGTACTGCTGTAAAATTTTTTTTTTAATACTAAAATGGTTATTTTCTCTTTCTATTTTAATTGAGAAGATTGAGACTAAGGTCATGTGTTGTGGTAGAACAAACTATGCTTGGAATCAAGCCTCTCTAAAACCAAATGCCAGGAGCAACTCATTAACTGAATAATTCTCATTCCTTGGAACCTGACTTGCAGAACTCTATGTCAATTATGAAAGTTATATGTAGCTATGTATGTAAGTATTTGTGGGCACATGTGTACATATATATTGTATATATAATACAGACAATTATATATGGTTATAGATGTGAAAGTGCCTAGCAAAATGATGGGCATATAAACCATAACTACTAATTTTCCTTTCCTTAAACTATAATCTATAAATTATTTCAATGGTGATATATCAGATATCACAATAGGTTTGTAAGAAATGCCTGTTTCAGACACGGTGTGATTCAAAGAAAGAGCAAGGGCTTTGGAGCCACATAGTGTGGGTTTCAATTTTGGTTTCTGGCTGGTAAGTGGGAATTAAAGATTTGAATTTTTGTATGTTTTGACTCCAAATCCATGTCCCTCTCACTATCCCCCACTTCCCAGACAAAATAAAGTTAAACTAATTCCAAAGCAAACCCAAAGCCTATGCAGAAAGCTTGGTGATTCATGGGTAAGGTGGAGAAGCTCTGATCACTCCTTTTCTTAGCTGGAGTTTCAGCAGGCTCACATAATGGCTACAGTGTTCCCAGCAGCAGTTTACTAATTGTCAATTTCCATGGCGTTTCTCCCCATGCCATTCAGGTATTGATTTACAGACTGGCTCAAAGTTCTCAGGAGGATGTAAAATTGAGACTCCCCTTCCTTTGAGGATCAGTGAATCAATTACCCTTAAAAGTAATAGTTTTTTGTTTTTTCTCTCAGAGAAGCTCTTTCTCGATTTAATCATTTACAACTGGAATGAGTTATTTGCCTTTCTGGAAGGCATGGGACTTTAGTTTTCATAGAATGCATTCCTAGGTTAGGCGGTTCTCTACATATAATCTCTGTGATTTCCTTTTTAGAACCCGTTCTTTCTCTATTTTTCTTATTACACATAATACTCTTGGGCTGATATGTATTTGAAGCAATATGCTATTTGTCTCATGAGAAAGAAAAAGGTATAGGTAGGCCTCCTTTACAATAAATACATCACAGATTTCCTGGTGCACCTCTGCTTGGCTGGGCTTCCTCATTGGGTATGAAAAAAAGATTTGGGAAGAAGAAATGTCAACCTGAAAATTCATTTGACCCCTTGAGAGGCAGGAGCCTTGATAGAGAAAATTCTGCTATCCTTCAAATCAGGTGAATCAAGTTAAGTTATACTTTGTCTCTTCTTATCCTTGAGCCTGTGTAGGCAGATAGTCCCTCTCTGTACCTGAGTTTACCCATCTGTAAAATGGGGATAACACATGATAACCCTGTATAAAAATTAAACAAATAAGTCAATGCATGCAGTGGCTAGCCCAGAATACACACTCATTGGCGTTCTGTTTTCACACTTGTTACATTTTTACTTGAGGTTCTTACAGGACTGACATTAGAGTAACACTCACATTTTGTTAGAAAACAAACTATTTGCATGATTTTATTTAATGGAAAGACTTGTTCACCAGGATTCATGGCCTCCCTTCTATATTTAATGATTTCTGTGTTCCTGACCCTCGGTTTTCTCATTTGTAAAATGAATAAAATAATACTTGTTTTGCTTATTCTTATTACTTAGTACATGTAACTCCATTACCTACCACTTTGTTTCTAACCATATCCTTTCATTAATCTTAGAGTTTTATTACTTTATATGCAACTCTTTTATTGTTATATGGTGAAGAAAACCTCTTCCATTTTAGAACTTAAACATAAGGAAAAAAATAGTTCTGCTTTTCCAATTATCCCCTAAGATTTTAGTATTAAATACAAAGAAGAGAGAAGCATATGAAAAAAATGTAAAATATTTAATAATGCCTTAAATTCCTAGAAGCCTATTATCTTCCCATTTTCTTTGCTAATTAAGATGTTTTCATAAATGAATTCAACAAAATTAAGATAGCCTTAGTACTGAGCTTTTCAAATGACTTACTGTCTTCCAATTTTCAAATCTATTTTACTAATGAGCAGGAGTTGAAGAGATAAAGGGGTTAAAAAGTCTGTGGTTCTTTAATCTGAACCGATTTAGAGTTAGTGGATTTTTATAGGTTTGAACATTTCCTGAGCATTAATCATGTGCTGTCCATACTCACACAGATCACTTTTTTTGATGCTTATAACATTAATTAGTCCAATGTTATGATCACAGTTTATAAAAACTGGTGAGGACACTGGTGCAGAGGACTAAAGTCACAGCTAAGTAATGGAATCAAGATAGAGACCTAGACTTGTCTGACACTCTCTCTCACTGCAGCCAGATGTGCTCACAAGCTGAAGTAATCAATCTTTGCCTTTGACCATTAGGTGGGCTTGAATTTAAACAAGCAAAATGCAGGGGAGTCCATTCATTGACTTCACTTCTAGACCTCTCATCATTAGCTTCAAGAAGGGAACAGTTTTCAACAGTAACAAGCAAATGTAGGATCTAGTAGCTATTGCAGCATTTCACAGTCTAGCACTTGAACAAGGTTCAGAAGAAAATTTTCCTAGCTGCTCATGAATTAATGATTTAAAAGGAGCACATTGTATATTACACATGCAATCTTTACAGCAATGATTATTAACAGTGGTCTTCAAAACCCCCCAACTACTAGCATAAAAATCCCCTAGGCTTTTTAAAAAAAATGCAAATTCTTGAGGTCCTCAGATTTACTGAATCAGAAATTCTGGAAGTGAGCTCAGCAATCTGTCCTCAGGTGATTCTAATGTTTGCCAAAGGTTCTGTTTCAGAGAGCTATAGTTTACAAGTAGTGGTTGATACTAGGGCCATAACATAACCTTTACCTAAAGATTCATTTATTCAACAAGTATTGTGAGTCTATGTCATTGATACATCACCATACAAAGCTAGACATTCAGAGCACATAGTACATGTTCATAGAAATAAGACAAGTCCTGACCTCCCAAATATTTTAAATCTAACTGAGGGGATAAGACTAATATGCAGAAAGTTGGCCCCAAACCTATATAAATTAAATTAAAAAATATAGAATATACTAATATCACATTAAGGGAACGATGAAAGTATCCAGAGAAAGGAAATACAACTCTGTGGGATGTTATCAGATAATTCTTCTTGAAGGAGAAAAGCAAAGGGAATCAGAAACAAATAGATATGGAGTTGTTTCCTAGCCATATAGTAGCCAAGTAACCCTGATAAGTTAAATTTCCTCTTTGCTTCTCAGGTTCCTTGTGTAGTATAAAATTTATATACTGAGAATAATGATCATTATGCTGAGAAAAATGATGAAGAATGACAGGATCATTTCATGATATTATAAAGATTCACACACTGTTTTGAAAGGGGCCTGACATAAAAACTATATTCAATGCATTTAAATTCTTTTCACCTCTTTTGTGCTATAATTACTTGCACTTATGCTGTAGCCATTCCTGACCATAAACTGCTGAAAGAACTTCTCTTTTATCATCTCAAGCAATCCTTACAATCTCTATTATAAGTAGATATGTTATCCCAATTTTAGGAATGAATTAACTAAGAGAGAGAGAGAACAAGAAAGAGAGGAGAGAAAGTGAAAAAGGAATGGAAAGACGAAAGAAAAGATAGGAAGAAAGAAAGAGAGAAAGAAAGAAAGAAAGAAAGAAAGAAAGAAAGAAAGAAAGAAAGAAAGAAAGAAGGAAGGAAAGAAGGAAAGAGAAAGAGAAAGAGAAAAAGGAAGGGAGGGAGGAAGGGAGGGAGAAAGGGAGGGAGGGAGGAAGGAAGGAAGAAAAAAAGAAAAGAAAGGAGAGAGAGAGAAAGAAAGAAAGAAAGAAAGAAAGAAAGAAAGAAAGAAAGAAAGAAAGAAAGGAAGGAAGAAAGAAAAAAGAAAGGAGAGAGAGAGAGAAAGTTTTATACGTGTAATAATATTAACATGAGAAGTCACTGTTCCCAGATGTTTCCTGCCGGCTATTACTAATGGCCAAGTCTCTTTATCTGCAGAACTCAGCATAATGCTTAGCACACAGATCATGCTTTTAATCTATATCTATGTAAATAACAGACAAATAAATAGATAAATAATAAAATTATTTTGATATTATTACGCTGATTTTTTAGGGTAGGAGAAAAGTCATACTTAACAAAGAATGTAGATTGACATGTTAATGATCTGCAAGAAGTGTTTGCTAAGAAGTGGTAATTAAGTTTATTCCTGGGAAGGACTATGAACCATACTGAAAAGTGGTGAGCCTTCAGTACCTGCAAACCATTATGAGCAGTCCATACTTTAGCAAGCCGTATTTGAAAAAGAATGAGGGCAATGTAAATGGAAATATGAATAATATTTGCATAGAACTGTATAGATTTTAATACAGTTTTACAAACAGTATTTCCTATAATTGCTATGAGATAAAGCGAGATAGAGATATGTTCCTGTTTAAATGAAAATTATAAAGGATGAAAAGCTTCCTTTCATTCTCTAGAAAAGCAGAGCTCCAATCCTTTGTGCAGTCCTCTGATTCTTCTTTTACTGTCCACCCTGCCCTGGCTTTTAAGTTACTGGATCACAGTGCATTCATCTCACCTTCTTTCTTATCTCGGAGGCTTTCCTGGGGGGCTTTGTGAACTGCTTGTTAAATTCTAGCTTCACTCTGCTGTCATCCCTCTTCCACACCATAACCCTATGAAACAGCAGTGAGTACAAAGACTAATCATCCTATCCTCTGCTTTTCTGCTGGGGTGAAGGGAGTAGCTCAGAAAGGAATGCAGAAAGGAAGAGGTGATCCTTGGGTAATGGGAAACAGAGGAAAGAGGAAGTGAACATTTAAGATCCTGGAGAAATCTTTTGCAGATTATTTCATTTGGCTGGTGCTGTTTATCTTTGTTTCTGTGGATAAATTGAGCTAAATGTTCATAAATATATTAAGCAAAACATTGTTTTTTTTTTAATCAAAAGATTTTTTCCTAATACTGTTTTGTTAATGAAAGGATAATGATGATCATTATCATGACAATAATACAAATTCCTGTTTATAGTTTCTTAGATCTCATTTGATTTTTGTAACAATGTAAAAACAAAGCAAGATTCAGAGTGAAGGACTGACTTCTTCAAGGTTGCTTAGTTTAAAAGTGACTACAGCTGGAACCTGAAGGCCCACATTCTTTCCATGATCATATCCTGGGGACCCTGTCATTATCATAACTTTGGACCAAATTAATCTATTTTTGGACAGACACGATTTATATACAATTTCCACAAGGCAAGTGCTGTCATTTTAAATTCTGTCAAACAGGTGAGACAAACATGTGATTTTTATACCACGAAACATACAATTCCTACCATGAATGAAGCTGACATCAATTTCAAAGGACAAAAACAAGAAGGAAACAAAATCAGGTTAGCCTGACTGTTTATAATGTGAGAATTGGAACCACAATTCTGCAGACTTCCTTTGCTTTGCCACATTTCTCCAAGCTTGCTTTCAATGATGAGTTAATAATGACTACTACTTGGAAATCATGTTTAACTTTCAAGCCTTTTTTTGCCTCAAAGACCTACCCAGTTTCTCCAAAAGGTCTTGTTAATAAGAAACATTGTCTGCTGCATCTTCAGGGAGGCAGGATGATGTCATGAATGGACTTGGAAGATGGCAGCCCTGGTGTCCAGTTCCAGCTCTGCACTTTTTCTCTTTGTCCTCTTAGGTATATTGTGGGAAATGGACATAACAGGGATGACTCTGTTGAGTTTACGAGAAGGTCTAATGAAAACTTTCCTTCTGGAACTTAAAATTATATTAAAAATTTAGACAGTAATATTTACTTCTATGCTTTACACATCTACTCTGTGACACTACTTAATAATAGGAGCTCAATAAATGTTTATAGAATTGCAGGGTTTCCAGCTGTATGTCTTAAATGCTGTAAGTCAAATACAAATCTTGGTTGTCTGTGTCAGCCCTGGTGTTGGACTGAACGACTGAGATGGCACAGTCCATCCTGGTGATAGTGGAATCCAGTGGTGGGATTCAAATAATTTAACAACTGCTTCTCTGCCCTAAGGATCATTTTAATGTCAGGTGTTTTTTTTTTTATTCATCTTTAGAGAGGAGAGGGAGAGACAGAGAGAGAAGGGGGAGGAGCTGGAAGCATCAACTCCCATATGTGCCTTGACCAGGCAAGCCCAGGGTTTTGAACTGGCGGCCTCAGCATTTCCAGGTCGACACTTTATCCACTGCGCCACCACAGGTCAGGCCTAAGGATCATTTTAAGTATAAAAAAAGATATGCTGAAAGATAGTTTATTATTTCATGCATTTAATAATTAAATAAGAACAATAAAAGAGGTACATGAAAAGAGAATATGTTATAAGAAAGTTTTAAAATATTAATGAAAAAGTATTAAATAATACCAGACAAAAAACAATAAACCTGTTATTTAATATATTTCCATATTGCTTTTTTTTAACTTTATTTATTTATTTATTTTACAGAGACAGAGAGAGAGTCAGAGAGAGGGATAGATAGGGACAGACAGACAGGAATGAAGAGAGATGAGAAGCATCAATCATTAGTTTTTTGTTGTGACACCTTAGTTCATTGATTGCTTTCTCATATGTGCCTTGACTATGGGACTATGGCAGACCGAGTAACCCCTTGCTCAAACCAGCGACCTTTGGTCCAAGCTGGTGAGCTTTTGCTCACACCAGATGAGCCCGTGCTCAAGCTGGTGACCTTGGGGCCTTGAGACTGGGTCCTCCACATCCTAGTCTGATGCTCTATTTACTGTGCCACTGCCTGGTCAGGTTCCATATTGCTTCTTGATTGGCATCCACATCTACACTTTTCTAGCCTAGAACCTTAAGAGAAAAGTACTCTTTTGATCCCTTGAGGCTTCACTGGGGGTATTGCTGAATACCCCCAGAGGAGTGTAGCTTCCTCTTCAGAAGTGACATTTGCAGAACAGGAAACAATTGGAAGATGAACCACAGCAATTTTGATGGGCGGTGTCTAGAGCTATTCTAATATATTTGTATGGCAATGCTAACAATAAAGATTTCATTTCAGCCTTGGCATGATGGCTCAGTTGTTAAGAGCATCATCTGAAGCAGAGAGGTTGTGGGTTTGTCAGACACATATAAGAACAGCTTGGTGTTCCTATCTCTCTCTCTCTCTCCATTCCTCTATTGTCAAAGTCAATCAACAAAATTAATTATGGACACTTAAAATAAGCTGTTGCACAGATGAACATTAAAAAAGAGTAAGAAGGTCCTGGTGGTTGGCTCAGTGGTAGAATGTTTCCCTGGCATGTGGATGTCCCAGGTTCAATACCCAGTCAGGGCACACAGGAGAAGCAATCATCTGCTTCTTCATCCCCATTCTCTCTCTCTCTCTCTCTCTCTCTCTCTCTCTCTCTCTCTCTCTCTCTCTCTCTCTCTCTCTCCCCCTCCCTCCCTCCCTCCCATAGCCATGGCTCTAAAGGTTGGAACAAGTTGGCCCTGGCATTGAGGATGGCTCCATGGCCTTGCCCCAGGTTCTGAAATAGCTCAGTTGCCAAGCAACAGAGCAGTGACCCCAGATGGGCAGAATACTGCCTTACTGGGGGCTTGCTGGGTGGATCTTGGTCAGGGCGCATACAAGAGTCTGTCTGTCTGCCTCCCTGCCTTCCTGTCTCTCACTTAAAAAAAAAAAGAGTAAGGATTGTAAATTTGTGATTTCCTTATTAGGTGGCTTCCCAGACACCTACATCAGAGAGAATTCTGATTACAAGTGCCATTTTAACAACTGGTTTGCCAAACTCAACAAAAATTTAGGTATTGGTTCTGCTGAACCAGTGCGAACTGGCTGAATCCCACCACTGGTGGAATTCCCTCATGACTGACTCTTTGATCATTGCTGTGGAGTGCTCCAGCTAATTCTTAGAGCTTTGTGATCCTGGGAGAAGTACTCAGTATTTGTTCTGCCATCTGTAAGATGGGGCTGAGATAGCAGAGTGTGGTCTTTCTACCATGCAGTATTTTGATGAAGATGAACTCAGATATTCTATGTGAAAATGTCCATAAAGAATAAACGTTTATTCTCATACAAAGAAGCATCACTGTCACTGTAAAGTCTTGTCCTAATGGTTAATGATGCTTGTACATCATCATGGATCAGCTGTCTGGCCAGGAATATAGATCCCACACAAAATTTTTAAAGCTTAAAATAAAGCATAGGATCAAATTAGAATGTTTGAGACCATTGTGCTAAGACCATCTAAGGGTTTTGTAGTTGTTGCTATTTGATTTTTCCCCTCTCTGGAAGTTGACTGCCCCTGTTAACTCCTTATTTGTATTATTTCTTCATTCTGTTTCAGAAATGATATAGTGAGAAAAAATTTCATTCTTACTATATTTCTGAATTGTTCAAACAGAAGCATATTTTGGGCTAACTTGTTTTTATGAGATTTTGGCACTATTTCTCAGTTTCAGAAAAGAAAGAAATAAATACTTGGTGTCTAGTTTACATGTTTGTCATTTTATTTGTATGTTGAAATTTGCTTCTGATCTTTTTTCTTTTTTTTAATCTTCTCTCCTGGACAAGTGTCTCCACTATTGATCATATATCACAGCCAAGTTCAGTTCATTTCCAAAACCATGTACTGAGCATCCACTCTGCCTCATACTGTGCTAGTAGATAATGAGAGGAAAAGACATGGCCCCCTGCGCTCAAGGAGTTCAGTATCTAGTCGGGGAGACAAATGCTTAATTACAATTCAGTTTATCAAATCCATTCATATAGGAGTGCACAGCAGGACGGGATAGCTCAGAGGAACCACCACCTAGACTGAGGAGGTAGAACAGCCGAGGAAGGTTTCATAAAGGACGTTACATACTTAAGTATAAGAAAATTTAAAAAATCAACTAGACAAACTCTCAATTGACTAGCTAATTGTATTCCCCCCAAAAGCAATATTCTAGAAAACTATTCAATCTTTATACTCTCTGTAATATTATACCTTTATCTACTATTAATTTTTTTCAGTTGTTTCAAGGGCAAAATGTTACTATTTACCAGCTCATCTACTAGAAAAATCTCAGGAGGCAAACCAGTATTGGGTTTTGAAAATAACAACTGATCATATATTCTTAAGGCTGTTGAAAGAGGATTAAAACTGTTTCATCTTTTAAGTAAAAACAACTAGTTTGATTTACTGTATTTAAAAACATACACCTTTTTAAGAAATCATGGTGAATCAGCATCTTTGTCAGAATATCAGGTGTCACATGTCAAATGAAAACATTGTGGTGTTCTGCTCTACTACTACTCTACTAACAGTTGTTGTTTTTTTAATTATACATTTTTTCCTTATCTTGGAGGGAAAAAAACCCTCAATACCTTAACTTATAAGTAAAGAAGTTTTGTTAGATCAAAAGGAAAAAAGGAATGAACAGAAGCAGAGTGTAAAAAGCTTTAATATTTCTGTGATGAGCCGTGTTTGGAGTGGCCCTTCTCACCACTGGTGTATGGCACAAGCAGAAAAAAGACACCTGGGAGTGATTTGCTCAAGGATGTTCAATGTGAGTAAGAAAAGTTTGAGTATTTGAATGCAAGACAGAGTTGACATCTTTCTCCCCTAAAAAGGTATTATTTATGTGATTGGTTTTGGTCCCAAGAAGTAAACAATCACATTTCATATATTTCAAGCAGCAAACTAGGCATAGCTGCTTTGCTTTAAGGGAAGGAGTGTTCCGGAGGGGGTAGATACAAGACTACATAACAAAAACACAGGCCCTTTCCTCAGGGAGAGCGTGAGGGTGGTATGATTTCTGTGCGACAGATACTAAGGGTAAAAGACAGGATCGAGAACAGGTAAATGGGCAGAGACAGTAAGGAAGCAAGAATCAGGTGGCAGGAACTGACTGCTTTCTGCAATTTCCTAAGCTCCTTTATTTTCACCACCTCCTGCTCACCCTGCCTCACCGGTTCAAGTAAATCCTATCTCCACTCTTCACTTCCAGTCCCTGTGCTAGTTCATGTGACCTCTGGTTAAGAGCTCAATATGTCTGTTAAATACAACTGCATTCAAATTCAAACATTATTTGCTCCTAGTTTAGGGGCTTTTGGCAAAATAATTTACCTTTCTGAGCCTCAGGCCTTTCCTACAAAAAGAAAAAGGAAAGAAAAAAGAAACTAATATTGCCTTCTGCAGAGGTGGTTGTAGAATTAAGTGAAACAATCCACATGCTCCTCAATACACTGCCTGCTAGGGATGAATAAATAATGTTATCATGTTCATGACATGCATTGCATATATCTTTTTTTTTTCTTTTTGCTTGTCTTCACTTGAAGAATGTTGGCTCTCTAGAACGGGCTATAAGTAAAATATGGGGTTACTTTGAAGCCTATCCAATAGGCTTTGTTACTCAATTCTAATTCCTTTCATTCAAGAATTTAGTGATAATCCTGAACCATCTGTGGTTGTGGGAGTCAATCTATTCTGTGCAGAACTGACATTCCATTCCTTTGTAATCCACTTTCCTTTGCCCCTCTATCCATTTTAGGACATTTGCTTCTTACTAGAGGATCTTATTTCTAAACTTGCATTTTTTTTCTGTTTTTGTAGTCTGTTAACCCTTTACTTGTGAAATCCTTTATGATGCTTTTCATGTGTTTTTTTTTTTATAACAGCAAGGAGTTATAAACCCCTTTTGTCAGGAAGGAACCTGATTTGAAAATAGAATTCCCAGTTGGACAACACCATGACACTCCCCATATAAGATTATGTAGCCTTCCTGGATAGATATAACTTGGAACATTGTGACTTAATTTTTTTTATTATTTACATCATTTGAGTTGTCCAGTTCTTTCTGGAGAGAGGGAGAGCTATGCTTTCCTGATTCCCATGCTAGCAAGTTTTCACCCAAGTGCAATAGGAGATAGAGGGCAAGTTTTAGAGGATGAATGAACAAAGTAAGGATGAATTTCATAGGAAGAGGATATGAAGGTCAAATTAAAAAAGTTTTAGAGGATGAATATAAGGAATAACATTTCAGAAAATTATAAAGAAATACAGGGTTGGATCAGATTGGTTTGGTAGAAAAAAAGCAGGTTTACAATGTAAACCATTAAAGCCAACATAAGAAAGAAGGTGAAGACTGGCAGATAAGAAGACTGACTGGTTGGAATGCTGGGGTTCTAAAAAAAAATTAGAACTCTGAAGCACTAGGGGGATTTGGGGTCAATGAAAAGCTCTCAGAGAGGTAACAATTGCAGCAGTCATTACCAATGACCTTGAAAAGTGACACAGAAAAGTGGCAGTTGTTATAAGACTTCCAAGGCCCAGAGATGGAACTGGAGCCACTTAGAAAGAACTTGCTCTTTATGCTGAGTAGTAGTCCACTGTGCATACATACCACGTCTTCTTTGTTCAATCAGGGTAAAACTACTCAGCCATAAAAAATAGATGAGATATTGCCACCTGTGACGACATGAATGGACTTTGACAGTATTATGCTAAGTGAAATAAGTCAGATAAAAAAGGATAGGAATTATACTATTCACTTATATGTGTGATATAAAACAAAAAGCAAGAAATGAACAAATAAAACAAACAGACTCATAGATACAGACAACAAAATGGTGATTATCAGAGGGAAAGGTTTGGGGTAGGGTAGACAAAAAGGGTAAATGGTGTCAAACATATGTTAACGGAGAAGACTAGACTTTGTGTGGGAGGACACAGTGGAATACGCAGACGTATTAAAAGTTGTATACCTGATACTTATATAATGTTATTAAGCAATATTACCCCAATACGTTTAATTTTAAAAAAAGAAAACCCATTTTTCTTTTGATTATCTTGCCTCCCCTGGGATTTTGCTTCTTACTACAAGACCTTATTTCTAAACTCACATATTTTTCTGTCTACATCTCTACCCTGTACACCTAACTCAATCCTGTAGGAGTCAGTACAGAGAAGAAAATGGTTCAACGGAGTGAAAATCAGCCAAGAATTCAAGAGAGTTAATTTGGTTATATAGGATAATAGAATGGAGAAAAGGGGATTGAGGGGTATAAACCAGTAACTGTAAGCATCTGAAGAAGTTTTTATGTGAAAGTGAAAGAAGCATTATTGGGAAGGTTTCCTTAGCAGCAAATACAATGGGGAGGTTCTCTTGCCTTGAAATAAATCAAGTGTGAGTTGATGAGGACCCATTTGGGGAACTGTTCAAGAGGTCGTGTCTACTTGGAAAAAACACATATCAATAATAATAATAATAATAATAATAATAAGAAGAAGAAGAAGAAGAAGAAGAAGAAGAAGAAGAAAAACAAGCTTTTATTAAACACATGAACATTTGTTCATGCTTTTCACACATTAGTTTACAGGATGTGTGCAGTATTTCTATGAGACTCATATTATTATCTAAATTTTATAGAAGAGAAAACTGTATTACAGAGAGGCTAGTAAATCCCAAGGTCACATAATCTGCGAGGGGCAGAAATAGATGTTTGTTTTTATTTCATTTATGTTTTTGTTTTAAGTGAGAGAAGGAGAGATAGTGAGACAGACTCCTGCATGAGCCCCAGCTGGAATCCAGGGTTGATGCTCAAATCAACTGAGCTATTTTTTAGCACCTGAGGCTGATGTGCTCAGATCATCAAGCTATCCTCAGCAGCAGGGTCCAACGCCAGAAACAATTGAGCTGCTGGCTACAGGAGGAGAAGAAGGACAGAAGCTGATGGTCCAGATGTTCATATACCAGGTTGATGCTCTATCCACTGAGTAAACTGGCCAGGGCCCAGAGACAGGTTTTAAACCTAAGACTTGGTGAATTACAAGACACACCCTTATTTGGCCTCTCGCCCCATCTTGTGTATTTTATGTAAGTCAGTGGAGGGTGGTAGTACAGAACAATAGATTGTATGGGCCAGGAGAAAGGAACTCTAATTGGAGGAGAAATTGATGGAAAGGCACTAATACATCAAGGGCTATCCGAGAGAACTGTAATGAGTGAGGAACTCTTGTTGTTGGAAGGTAGAGAAATCTATAGACAGACCTAAGTATTTTATATTTTCAAACACAAATTTGGTAATAAAATAAAATAAAATGTGTGCCACATGAATTTCTTACCCCAGAGAGAACCTAGAAACTTGCTTAGAGTATTGAGTAAATAATTCTGGATAAGCAAAAAATTCTCTGGGTCAAGGTATAGAGAATATCCTACATCAGTGACTGAAATAGAATTGTCTCCTTTTAAATGTATAATAAACATTCATGGTGGAAAAAAGTGCAGTTATACAAAGTGCAGTGAAATTTGTCATTATTATACTAGCATGCTGATTTTCCCCCCAAATCTAAGAAGCCACTGAGAGAGAATGCAACATTAGTTTATGTACCTTTAAAGAAATGTTTCCCATTATACTTAGAAGGTACCACTAATTACAGGACACACGCTGAAATCAGAGATGTCAGAATAGACATATATCTGCATCCTAAAATCAACCAATTGCCACATTTTCTTCCCATCTAATTCCAATGTACAAATTGAGGTCATGCCTAAATATAGATAATGTTGAAAACTGCTTTTACAAAACATTTTGTATAAGGATAAAAAAATTTCAAAATCATAATTTTAACAACTATATAATACTCCATTATATATGGCTATGCCATTATTTAGTTAGCCTTGAATTATTAGGTAGTGACATTTTTTTTTCTTGGTGTTTCATTATTATAAACAATGTTACATTAACACATACGTTAGTATTTGTGTTTAAAGGTTTTATCAGAAAAGGTTCTTCTAAACTGAATTAGCAGATCAATAGGCATAAATATTTTTCAGTATTTACCTATGTATTTCCCAATGGCTTCAAAGAAAAGTTGTTTAGTTTACACTAGAAAAACAATTTTTTTTTTAATAATTTTATTTTTTTAATGGGGTGACATCAATAAATCAGAATACATATATTCAAAGATAACAAGTCCAGGTTATCTTGTCGTTCAATTATGTAGAAAAACAATTTTAAAACTAGAGACAGTAAGGGCAAGAAGGTAATACTTCAAGCTCTTCCCAGAATCTAGATTCCATCTGAGAAGCCCAGTTACTGGTCCTGCACCTTATCCTGACACCACCTAATCCATTCTTATTTCCTATGATTCTGAATCTATTCCAAAGCATGTGTTGTTTGTAGACTGCTCCTGCTCAGCAGACTGATGAGGATGTCATGCCATCTGTCCCCCACAATGGGTAGGAAGTGTCCTAAGACCATGCAGACTCCTGAGTTCCCTTCTCCTCAGACAAGGGCACAAATTCCCAGTGCCGCTATGTTTAAGCACAATCTCACCTTAACTTAAAAATTCCCAGGTGACCCATTTTTGTTTATGATTTCTGCATGTCTAGCCACTACCAAACTTGCTGACCAATTTGAGACTAACAAACCAAAATAGTAATTGCTCTACCCATCTGTACTGTTCGCTTTACTTAACTCAGCCCTTTATGAGGCTTTGACCAAGGGGGATAGCAGGCTGTGACTGACCACATTGTAAAGCCAGATTGATTCAATTTAGGTTCATCACAGGATCGGGGGTTAGACTATGTGGGTGTTAGTAGCAACTCTCCAAATGGCTTACCTCATTCAGCCGTGCCTTTTTAGTCTAATCGGTCCAGTGAAATCAGTCCAGATTTATCTAGGAAAGGAGAAATACAGACCCAGAATGGGTAGGGCATAAAATTGTAATGCAAACCATTCAGATAAGTGCAATTCTTTCAGTAAAAATAACAATCTCACACCATAATTCAGGAAAAGAACAAAAATGCAGTAAGAGAAAATAATGTTTCTATCAAATCACTCAAACACCACCTTCTGAATTTAGCCCCATGTTGAGTTTAGCCTTCAGAAAAGACCTGGCAAGATGAAACAAGAGTCATTTCA
Source organism: Saccopteryx bilineata (assembly GCF_036850765.1). Classification (NCBI taxonomy): domain Eukaryota; kingdom Metazoa; phylum Chordata; class Mammalia; order Chiroptera; family Emballonuridae; genus Saccopteryx; species Saccopteryx bilineata. Next base: position 340,206,521 of record NC_089490.1, on the reverse strand, counting down.
GAGTCATTTAATCTCTCTAACTTCAATTTTCTGAATGTAAAAAGTCTCAGCAGTAGCCTACCTTGATAACTCACGGAGGGGTCTGGCAAATGAATCAAGTCTAATTACAAAATGCCTCTGACATAGCAAGTGCAATGTGTGTGTGTCCCTCCATGATTTGACTTCTCCAAAGGTATCATCCACGTGTTAATAAGGAACCTGAATTCATGCTGGTATGAAAGTGATGAGTCTAATCCTAAATCTGTAATCATATACTTGAGCAGGGGCTTTTCCCTCAGCATGAAAGACTCCTGAAAGTATTCTGATACACAAGGATTCACATATTATTTTTAAAAATGCAATTGAGAAGCTTTCCCTTTGCCCATTTTTATCATCTTTTCTAAGAAATGCATAGTTGATCATGATTTATATGACTTCTTTTTATTCTTTATGAAAGGATTAGGAGTACAAGCAATTTCAGTAGAAATTTTATGATTCCTCAAAGATACTAGAACCCAACAACTTCAAATTACTTAAACTTTTATGGCTGAAGATCATGACTTTTATTTTAATATCCCTACAATGTCAGACACTAAGATACAAATTCACATTCACAAAGATCAAGGTAAAAAAAAAGTATTTTAAGTTTTGTATGTTTAAATTATCATTGTAAACATTTTTACTCAAACATACACAGTGCTCACATTACAGACACGTCAAATGGTAATACTAAAAATCAGTCTTCATTAAGATCATGTGAGAAGACAAACTGGCGCAGAACTTTCAACAGAAAGAGAAAAAAGTTTCTTACATTTGCAAAGGCCACTATGCAAGTCACCATCCATCTAGGTTGGCATCTTCCCAATATTCCCAATGCAAGAATCCTAACCAAAAATGCTGATTACCAATCAATCAATATATTTTTATGATGAGTCCTGAACTTATTAAATCCAACATCTAATTTCTGTTCTAGGTTCAAACTCACAATTGCATATAATGACTAAACTTATAGTTCATTTTAAAATGATCTATCACGATTAGTAATCACCTTCTGATATTTTATTTTTCCTGTTTCTCCAAAACTAGAGCCAAAGTAGGTGCCTTTGGAGTGTCCTCAGAATGGCCTGTACATAATTCTATCATAGAATTTTTTATATAATACTTGATGGTTTGTCATGTTCCTTTTCCCCATTTTTGACCACATCTTAATCACTGATGAACAAAAATTATTAACAGGTGTGTTCAAAACCACTCCATCACTGCTTAACCTAAAACAAACAAACAACAAAAATGAAACATGAGGTTTTGATCACTTAGATAACTCCGTAACTTCTTTATACCACACCCCTTCATTTGAACATAGTTCTTTCATTTTCTGACCCAGTGTCTGGACTTCTGTGATGCAGAATTGAAATAATTGATAGAGAACACAGAACTATAAAATTGAAAGAAAAGGAAATGGGAATAGGAAATATGGGGCCAAGAGAGTATATTCTCAGGAGAAAAACAGAGGGAAGGGGAAATACATTGTGGAAGCGGAGGGGACACAACATGAGTCTAGTGCAGGGAATCTGGAGGTCCAAAGAATCAGAGAAGGATAAATAGGAGAGAAAGAAGGGGAGGACAGAGAAAGTCAATTAGTTAGCTGGTTAGTTTCTGGGTTAGTGAGAGATTCTAGGATAAGAATGTGGTGCTAAAGGACAGGATAGGAGAGCATTTTAAGAAGTCTAGACACCATTTCTTCTGATCCTTTTTATTGGTCTGTAAGAGAGATGATTAATGACTGACATCTATTTGGGCATTAACTGATTTCTTTACTAGCAATACACCCTGCACCTAATCAACTGGTCTTCATATTTAACAGTATTACAATCATTTAGGAGCTCTAATTTCTCTGAAGAGTATTTGTCACAAATTGTCCTTCTCATAGGGGTTTATAGAATTAAAAAAATACCTAAATAAGTAAACTTTTGGTTAATTTTTCCACTAGGGGGATAAATTAAAAAATAAAAAATTAACATATATGCAAAAGATTTGGCACACCCTCATGTCTGCATAGTGGCTTCATTCATCTTTCTTTAAGAAATGAGAGTATCATATTCAAGTTTAGACAAGTTTGGCTCTAAATTTCAGAGGGAAGATACAATGAATTTTTACTCCAGGAACTGGAGAGAGCTTCCAGGAAAAGGTAACAATTAAGTTGGGTAATTGAGTGGAGTTTTAGCAAACAAAGAAAATGTCCAGTGAACACAGTAGGTTCTCAGTTAAAGTCTGTGCAGTGAAAATCATCTTCAATAAGACTGCATTTTTTTAGGCAAACGTAATCCCCAGAATTTCTACATATTTGCTTAAAGATTCAAAACGGCTGCTTTGGACATGCACATCTTTTGTTCTGTGAGCTTTGTATATAAACGAAGACCCAAATTGATGAAAGATTTAATTCAAACTGATGCAAATGCAAGTGCCCTCCTTTCAGACAGCTGCAATGGTTATTTCTGTATATCTGGAGACAGCGCCGAGCCTCAGCTTTACCCTGGTTGTTGTTTAACTTCAAACAAGTGTCAAGGCTAAAAGAAATGTAGGTGACTAGAATGTGGTAAACATTTTAGACATACACAGTAGTGTCTGAGCATTTATTTTTTTCTGTGAGGGCCTCTAAATAGCCCTCCTGCCATTGAGTTGGCATGATGGAGCGTTCTCGTGGACTACCTTTCCCCATCCAAGCTCTCAGCACTCCTCAGCCGGATGAAGAGTGGAGCTGATTTAATGATTCCAAAAGCATTCTTCACCAGTGATGACACAGAACAAGTAATGGGGTAGTACTTTTCAAGGCCAGCTATAGGTGATTACTCACAGGAACACACAGGTTATGCCAGGATAGGCCAAAGCTGATGCTGACAGGAAGAGGCAAGATGCAGGGCCTGACTCTTTCCTACAGGAAGCCGTGGGAACCATGCATCAGAGACAGACGGCTGATGAGATGCCTGCTCCCTGGGATTCACACTATAACACGAGGCTAATAGATTTTATGCCATAAGGGCACCGACCTTTGTGGGCACGAACATTTTCTCACAGCAGAGAAAAAGGCACAATATGCCTGTGTCTGCTACAGGTGTGACAGTGAATGACAGCCTGGCTTGCCCCAGTCTCCAGGAAGCATATGCATAGGTTTTTGCATTGTTACCCTTTGATTAACTTCTGACATACTTTGCAACATGAAACTCTTACAGGAAAATTGCTCTGTAATACCGGCTGTAACATCTAGAAACTTGCCAATGAGAGCTAAAATATACCCCAAAGGCAGTTCAGTCTTATAGAATGTGTGTATACCTATTCATGTGTGTAGAGGGGATGCATTTTGATCTCTATATTTTCTGCCTCCAAATGCTATTATTCAAGTGTAGTATTTAGAAAAAGCTTCTCATGTTATAGGAATATTGCACATGGAGAGACTTTAAGCAAGGCCAAGATGAAAATAAATAATGCATGAAGTCAGAGGCCTGAAGCAAATGTTAACTAATTTCAAAATGGGTCAAAATCACAACAATTAAGTCTCTGACATGTGAAGTCATTTTTTTTCCTCCCTAAAATATTAACCAACTTGGCTTCACTTCTTCTAGATTGATTTGTAGAGCATGAAAGGTCATTTGGGAGGCAGAGGGGGAATTTGGCTTCTACAAGCCATCCATAATGAGAGCCAATAAATTAGGTAAAGTTCCTGTTTACCTAAGCTGAAATATTGATGTCCAAGCCCACATTGAATGCAAATCTCTACATTAATCATTTTTCTCCAGCCGGGAAATTCAGACCATGGTAACACATGCTTTGATAGACCTATACATCATAGTTACAGCAACATTAGACAGTGCCTCAGTGACAGAATACAAATATATTGCATTGGATTTCCTTCATTTTCCCTAGCCTGATTTTTATTTGTGTCTGCAAGCTCTGCTCTGGGTGTGTGAAATTTTGACATCGGTTTGGGTGATATTTTTGGCTCAGGAAATAACTGAATATTGGTGAGAAGAATTTCTTTGGTTGTTGGTTACCTGCCAAGCAAATCTAGAGGTGGCTCACATCTAGTTTCTTAAGCATAACACTTTTGATGAACAAGTTCCCGGGGTCCAGTCTCCTCCTGTTCACACAGTAATAGCATCTGTGTTTCTCACAGCATGAACCCCCTGTCTCCAATCATCTTGATATTTGCTGAGAAGCGCAACATTTTAGGCTCCATCCTAAATATACTAAATCAAATTCTTTTTGTGGGGCCAAGGAATCTTCATTTTTACAGGATCAACAAATGTTTATTATGTACACTATTGTTTGATCAGTGCTACAGACAACTATCAGCTTTAGGTTCCTGAAGATGACTTTGATCTTGCCACTTTTTCTACTCAAAGCTATTCCACATCTAAATATGTTTCCAACCTCTACTAAGTGTTATACTTAGCCCTCTTCTTCTACTTATCTAGAGGCCCTAGCCTAGCAAGCTCACTCATTGTTAAGATTGTTGTGCTCTCTATTTGCACAAGAGCCCCAAACCACTATTTCCAGGGGGATGCTTTACCCGAGCTTCAGATTCATACATGAAAATACCTGCAGGGCGTCTCCACATGGCACTTTAATGTTGCAAATGGAACTGCTTCTCTCCATGCCACCACTCATCCAGACAGAAATCCTGGCATTCTCATTGATCCCGTTTTATCCCTTTTATTTTTATCACCTAAATTATCTCCAGATTCTCCACAGTGGGCCCTCCTCTTTTTTCTCTTTTTTCCTACTAGCCCTCCTCAAAGTTCAGTCCTTCATTACTGCTCTCCTGAAACATGTTAATAGACCTTTAACTCTCTTTCCCATCTCTTGTTCCCAACTTCTAAAATAAAATTTTCCTTGTAGCTGCCGATTAGTCTTTCTTAAAATAAATCTGACTGAGTCACTTGTTTCCCTAAAACCAAACCTTCTTATACAGTATAAAAATCTAGGTTGCCTGGCATGATACACCTCCCTTTTTCCAGCCTGCCTATACTCAATTTCCATCAATCCTCACCCTAATTCTACACTGTTAATACGACAGTTTACAGAAGCTATATATGATCCTGTATTTTCAAAAATCTGTTTCTTAGCATCTACTTTACTTCCTAGAATACCCTTCATACTCAATTATTTCTACTTCAAAAATTATTAATTACTAATGCTAATAATTATTATAAGGTACTTTATAATAAAGTTGATATCTATTGAATACTTACTCTATGTTAAACATTGAGTTAAAAAATCCTTTTGATTATCACAATAATCAAAATGTGATGGCTACCACTTGATATCTTTTTAAACATTGTTTTCTCAAGGTTTTCCTTACTCTTTAGTCCACTTTATTTCTTCTCTTATTACCACTAATACTTCTTGTGCTTAATTTAACTAAAACATTTAGCCTACTGTATTGAAATATGTTTTTATTATCCTCTCTTAATCACTAATTTACCTGCTCCATGACCACTGAGAATGTCTTATTTTGTTTCTTTTTCAAAGCATGTAGCCCCAACACTTGTATCATTACAGGTCGCCCTGTCAACATTCACTTAACGGATCTGACTCAAGAGCCAAGGAAAATATCACTGTGAGTGGCTCTTCTTGGCATACATAATGAGAGACTCTTTGATACAAGGCAGCAATTTTCAACCCCTGTGCCGCAAGAATTTCTAAAACTTGCAATACCTGACTATTTAGTCAGGGATACTGACCTCTTAGTTTGTCAAATAAAGAAACGACAACAGCCAACAAAAGAATAGCTGTCCAGTGTGTATGAATCAAAATTACATTTATAGTTTTTGTCATACCAGTAAAAGACATATTTTTTAGTGTGCCACAAGATTTTAGTAATTAATTCATGTGTGTCATGAGATGAAAAAGGTTGAAAATTGCTGATCTAAGGCATTGAACTTCAAGGGTGGAGGCAAGGCCACGCTCATATTTATACACCACTGCCCCCCATGGTGACAAGTGCTACATCTTCTATAAGATCAGTGCTCAAGAGTGTTGACAGAAAATTAACTGCAACTATCTAGATTCAGGAATATTAAAGTGATGTTTAGATCTGTTAACTTTTAGAAATACAGAGTCACTGTTAAAAGCAAAATCATTAGGCAGACTAGCCATATTTAACCAGCATAATGTCAGAATGGATATTTATTAGACGAAATGGGTTTGTGTATGTCAGAAAGAATAAATGTAAGGACTTATGATGGAGTGTAGAGAAAAATAGGAGTGAATCTTTGTGTTGATAAAAGGGCAAATGGCATCTGGTAGGGAGACAGGAACCTCAAAAAGGGTCTCCATGGCACATATTCTTGCACACTGTTTTAAAATTGTTCAATAATTATGTATTTTTACTATATCTTAATAGTATTAAAATGATATAATGATGAATCCTGGTTCAATTTACTGACTGCAGATTCTGGCTCCAGGGTTTACATACTTCAATATACTTGCTAAATATATATTTTCTCCCATTTTTTAGATGAGGAAACGGAGGCCCAAAGAATTTAGTAACTTTCTCAAGGTCATGCTATATTATATTTACATATGATATTCTGTATACTACTTAATTTAACAAGCACACGAAGAACAATAATTGTGCTAGACATTGTAATAGGAGCAAAACAAATAGGATAAATAAAAACTCTATGAGAGAAAAGAGGCCTTCATAGCCTCAGGTTGCACCCACTGCATTCCTGGATACAGTTTTAAATAAGCCCCCTGCTGAGATCAGTAAACAAGACTATCACCTGTTAAGAAAATAAACAAATTAAGACTTCAAAGCTTCCCAAATCCAAAAGTGGGTTACAAATAATAGCTGATGCCAACCCAAGAAAACCTAGAAATAACACAATTGAAAACTGGAAGCAGACAATACCAAACCTAGAGTCAACCAGCTCTACAAACAAAACACCCAAATACACAGACATAATGAGAAGACAGAGAAGTGTAATCCAAATGAAACCACAAGAGAAACCTCCAGGAAATGAACTGAGTGATATGGAAATAACCAAACTTCTGGATGCAAAGTTCAAAATAATAATTGTAAGGAATGTTTAGGGATCTTAGAACAACAATAGATGGTCATTACAAACACTTAAATAAAGAAATAGCAAGTATAAAAACAATATTGAAATATTAAAAAAAATCAGTCAGAGATGACAAATACAATATCAGAAATAAAGACCACAATGGAAAAAATTAAAAACAGGGTGGATGGAGCTGAGGATCGAATCAGCAAGTTGGATGACAAGTTGAATGAAAGCAGGAAAGCAGAGAAGAAAAAAGAAAAGAGACTCAAAAAGTCTGAGGAAACTCTTAGAGAGCTCTGTGACAACATGAAGAGAAATAAAATCTGCATCATAGGGGTTCCTGAAAAAGAAGAGAAAGAACAAGGGATAGAAACTTTGTTCAATCATATCATAGCTGAAATCTTCCCTAAATTAATGCAGGAGAAACTCTCACAAGTTCAAGAAGCACAGAGAACTCCATTAAAGAGAAACCCAAAGAAACCTACACCAAGACACATCATAATTAAAATACCAAAGCTAAGTAATAAAGAGAAAATATTAAAAGCTGCTAGAGAAAAAAAGGCTATCACCTACAAAGAAGCCCCCATAAAGAAGACATCAGACTTCTCAATGGAAACACTTGAGGCCAGAAGAAAATGGCAAGAAATATTCAAAGTAATGTAGAACAAGAGCCTAAAACCAACACTACTTTATCCAGCAAGGCTGTCATTTAAAATAGAAGGAGGAATAAAAAGCTTCCCAGACAAAAAACAAAAACAAACAAACAAAAAAAAACAACCACCAAGGAATTCACTACAACCAAACCAATGCTGCAGGAAATGTTAAGTGGCCTGTTATAAACAGATAAAAGTGGGAAAAGAATATAGCAAAGGAGGAATACAGCTTTAAAGAATAAAATGGGAAGAAACAACTACATATCAATAATAACCTTAAATATAAATGAATTAAGTGATTCAATCAAAAGACATAGAGTAGCTGCATGTATAAGAAAACAGGACCTCTAAATATGCTGTCTACAACAGACACACCTTAAGACAAAAGATGCACATAAACTGAAGGTAAAAGTATGGAAAAAACATTTCATGCAAATGGAAATGAAAAAAAAGCTGGGGTAGCAATACTTATATTAGACAAAATGGACTTTAAAACAAAGAATATAGTAAGAGATAAAGAAGGCCACTACATAATGATAAAGGGAGCAATCCAATAGGAATATATAACTATTATAAATATCTACACACCTAATATAGGAGCACCTAAGTATATAAAGCAGACTTTGATGGATATAAAGGATGAGATCAACAGCAATACTATAACAGTAGGGGATTTCAAAACCCCACTAACATTACTAGATAGATCCTCAAGAAAGAAATTAACAAAGAAACAGCAGATTTAAAAGACATACTAGATCAACTCGATTTAATAGACATCTTCAGAACCTTTCACTCTAAAGCAGCAGAATATACATTCTTTTCAAGTGCTCATGGTGCATTCTCTAGGATAGACCACATGTTAGGGCACAAAAGAGGGTCTAAACAAATTTAAGAAGATTGAAATCATATCAAGCATTTTCTCTGATCACAATGGCATGAAACTAGAAATCAACAAAAACAGAAAAGCTCAAAAATTCTCAAACACATGGAAACTAAATAGCAGGTTGTTAAATAATGAATGAATTAAGAATGAGATCAAAGAAGAAATAAAAAAATCCTAAAAATGAATGATAATGAGCATACAACAACTCAAAATTTATGGGACACAGCAAAAGCAGTACTGAGGGGGAAGTTCATAGCACTACAGGCATACTTTAGGAAGCTAGAAAAAGCTCAAATAAACAACTTAGCCCTGCATCTAAAAGAACTAAAAAAAAGAACAAGTAAAGCCCAAATGTAGTAGAAGGTAGGAAATAATAAAGATCAGAGCAGAAATAAATGACATAGAAGCTAAAGAAACAATACAGAGGATCAATGAAACTAGGAGCTGGTTCTCTGAAAAGGTAAACAAGATTGATGAACCTTTAACTAGACTCACCAAGAAAAAAAGAGAGAGAACTCAAATAAATAAAATTAGAAATGAGAATGGAGAAATAACAACTGACACAACAGAAATACAAAACATTGTAAGAAAATACTATGAAGGACTGTATGCCAAAAAACTAGACAACCTAGATGAAATGGACAAATTCCTTGAAACATACAATCTTCCAAAAATCAATCTGGAAGAATCAGAAAATCTAAACAGTCCAATTATACCAAATGAGATAGAAACAGTTATCAAAAAACTCCCAAAAAAGAAAAGTCCTGGGCCTGATGGCTTCACAAGTGAATTCTACCAAATATTCAAAGAAAACTAACTGCTATCCTTCTCAAGCTATTTCAAAAAATTCAAGAGAAAGGAAGACTTCCAAGCTCCTTTTATGAGGCGAGCATAATTCTGATTCCAAAACCAGGCAAAGACAACACAAAGAAAGAAAATTATAGACCAATATCCCTGATGAATATAGATGCTAAAATCCTGAACAAAATATTAGCAAACCAGATCCAACAATATATGAAAAAAATCATACACCATGATCAAGTGGAATTTATTCTGGGGAGGCAAGGCTGGTACAATATTCACAAATCAAGCAATGTGATTCATCACATAAAAAAAAAAGGAAGGAGAAAAACCACATGGTAATTTCAATAGATGCAGAAAAAGCATTTGATAAAATGCAGCACCCATTCATGATCTAAACTCTCAGCAAAGTGGGAATACAGGGAATATACCTCAACATGATAAAAGCCATCTATGAGAAACCCACAGCCAACATCATACTCAATGGGAAAAAATTAAAAACAATGCCCTTAAGATCAGAAACAAGGCAGGGGTGCCCCCTTTCATCACTCTTATTCAAATAGTCCTGGAAGTCCTAGCCACAGCAATCAGACAAGAAGAAGAAATAAAAGACATTCAAGTTGGAAAAGAAGAAGTAAAACTATCATTATTTTCAGATGATAGGATATTATATATAGAGAACCCTAATGTCTAAGCCAAAAAACTACTAGACCTGATAAATGAATTCAGCAAGGTGGCAGGATATAAAATGAATACTCAGAAATCAGAGGCATTTTTATATATCAACAATGAACAGTCAGAAAGAGAAATTAAGGAAATAATCCCCTTCACTATTACAACCAAAAAAATAAATTACCTAGGAATAAATTTAACCAAGGAGACTAAAGACTTGTACTCGGAAAATTATAAAATATTCATAAAAGAAATCAGGGAAGACACAAACAAGTGGAAGCATATACCATGCTCATGGTTAGGAAGAATAAACATCATTAAAATGTCTATATTACCCAAAGCAATTTACAAATTTAATGCGATACCAATTAAAATACCAATGACATACTTTAAAGATATAGATCACACATTCCAAAAATATATATGGAACCAAAAAAGAACACAAATAGCCTCAGCAATCTTAAAAAAGAAGAGTAAAGTGGGAGGTATCACACTTCCTGATATCAAGTTATACTACAAGGCCATTGTATTCAAAACAGCTTGGAACTGGCATAAGAACAGGCATACAGATCAATGGAACAGAACAGAGAACCCAGAAATAAAACCACAACTCTATGGACAACTGATATTTGGCAAAGGAGGTAAGAGCAAGCATACAATGACAGTCTCTTTAATAAATGGTGTTGGGAAATTTTTTTTTTCTGTATTTTTCTGAAGCCGGAAACGGGGAGAGATAGTCAGACAGACTCCCGCATGTGCCCGACCAGGATCCACCTGGCACGCCCACCAGGGGGCGACACTCTGCCCACCAGGGGGTGATGCTCTGCCCCTTCGGGGCATCGCTCTGTTGCCGACCAGAGCCACTCTAGCGCCTGGGGCAGAGGCCAAGGAGCCATCCCCAGCGCCTGGGCCATCTTTGCTCCAGTGTAGCCTCGCTGTGGGAGGGGAAGAGAGAGACAGAGAAGAAGGAGAGGGGGAGGGGTGGAGAAGCAGATGGGCGCTTCTCCTGTGTGCCCTGGCCGGGAATCGAACCCGGGACCTCTGCACGCCAGGCCGGCACTCTACCACTGAGCCAACCGGCCAAGGCCTAAGGTGTTGGGAAATTTGGACAGCTACCTGCAAAAAAATGAAACTAGACCACCAACTTACACCATTCATAAAAAATAAACTCAAAATGAATAAAAGACTTAAATGTAAGCCATGAAACCATAAGCATCTTAGAAGAAAACATAGGCAGTAAGCTCTCCAATATCTCTTGCAGCAATATATTTGCTGATTTATCTCCACGGGCAAGTGAAATAAAAGACAGGATAAACAAATGGGACTATATCAAACTAAAAAGCTTTTGCACAGCTTAAGACATTAAGAACAGAATAAAAAGACAAACTACACAATGAGAGAACATATTCGACAATACATCTGATAGGGGTTAATAACCAAAATTTATAAAGAACTTGTAAATCTCAACACCAGGAAGACAAACAATCCAATCCAAAAATGGTCAAAAGAAATGAATAGACACTTCTCCAAAGAGGACATACAAATGGCCAATATGCATATGAAAAAATGCTCAACATCACTAATCATTAGAGAAATGCAAATAAAAACCACAGTGAGATATCACCTTACACCAGTCACAATGGCGCTCATCAACAAAACAACACAGAATAAGTGCTGGCAAGGATGTGGAGAAAAGGGAACCCTCCTGCACTGCTGGTGGGAATGCAGACTGGTGCAGCCACTGTGGAAAACAGTATGGAGATTCCTCAAAAAATTAAAAATCAAACTGCCTTTTGACCCAGCTATCCTACTTTTAAGAATATACCCTAAGAACATCATAGAACTGTTCCAAAATAAGAAATGCACCCCCATGCTTTATGGCAGCATTGTTCACAATAGCGAAGATCTGGAAACAGCCCAAGTGTCCGTCAGAGGACGAGTGGATTAAAAAGCTTTGGTACATATATACTATGGAATACTACTCAGCCATAAGAAATGATGACATCGGATCACTTACAATAACATGGATGGACCTTGATAACATTATACGGAGTGTGTGTGTGAAGTTATACATAGATAAAAAGTGGCTTGGCATCATAACTTTGTAAGTTAATGTAAATAAGAACATCTTAAAAAGTGGTTTGATGTAAACATTTCAGTAGATTAACATAAAAGGGGTTCCCTGCAACAAACTCCCAAAAAGGTGGTTTGAGGTGATAATCTGTAGATTGACACCTGTTAGAAGGCGTTGTCCACAAAAGGTACTAAAGCTGAGGGATCCCCTGCTGTGGTAGTTGCCCAGACTCCAATGTTGATATGAACTGTCTCCACAAGGCTCTGAGCTCTAACCAAAGACAGCTGAGAGGAGCATGCCAACGGAGCTCCCTTAAGCTGTACCCAGGCACACCAAAAGTATTTGTGAGTAATAAATTTCCTGTGTGATTATTGCAACTAAAAAAAAAAAAGGAACTCTATGAGATGCAGTCTTGTAGAGTCACAGAAAACAACAGAGTGGCAGGTGCCCTGAGAATTTCACCTGTGCCAAAAATGATGAGTGCTATGGTAACCGATAAGACAGGTATGTAATTCAGCGTGGGGTGAACAGGCACATGAGTCATCACTGGACACTCTACAACTAGTCGGGGACATATGACTTTATAAGGGACGAATTATATTTTAGACAGAGGAAATGGTACCTGCCATTGACCCACAGTTGCTCACAGCACAACCCACCTTTTTCATTCCTGCTTTGAGCAATATGTGTGTGAGAAATTAATGGCAAATGATCTTGAGCATGAACTCTCAAACTAAACACCTTGAGATGACGGTGAGTAGGCTATTTAACTTACAAGTTGCTACTCCAAGGTCCTCAGTGAAGATGAATGTGTGTATCTTAGAGGGTGCTAAAATCTGTCCTCCGCAGATGCAAATGGTGCCCTTTAGTAATTGTGCAGGGTGCAACCTCAGCATTGTCAATGACAGTGCTGTCCCGGGTATCATGCTGACTCCTTGACATACTTTATCTGATTTATTCCATCACAATGATTCTACAAATTAGTTTGCTTGACTTTATTGTATGCATAAGGAGACTTATACCTCAGGAGTTAAAATAATGTCCAAAATAATATGTAGAACAAATAAAAGAGACAGAATCTGAGCCGAGATTTTTATGGCTTCCAAGGTCGTGTTCTATTTGCTAGGAAACCAGGAATAAGGAAAAGAAATATTATTTCACCCTTTAGAAAATTATCTTCCAGCATCACAAATAGGACCTTTTCTTTTTTCAGCCCAGCCCTCATGGAGGACAATATAATCTGCTACTTCTACATCAGCTTCTCAGAGTGTGCTAGCCTGCGTGGGCCCTAGTTACTTCTGTTTTTCTGCTTGTCCCTCATTTGACTCTGTCTTTTATTCTCTCATTCCTGACAACCCAGCTTGAAAAGGATGGGTACTTTTGACAACATATGCTAGTAAGTTGGTTCTTAATATTCTCGCCATCCTGTGTCTATTAAACTGTCTTGGTGCTAATCTAAGCCATAGAGGACCAATAGAAATCCCCTATTAATGTAATATTTCTTAAGTATCGTATGTTACCAGGTTTACAAGAGCTCAAGCAGAGCTCCTAATGGGAACCATAAGCTCAGAGTGATGAAATAAATACAAGAAATAATGTTCATAAGAAATCTGGGTTTCTCCTGAACACCCTTCTGTCTTCCTTTCAGTACTGTGGGGTTGTTAAGTGTAACTTTATGACCACTGTCATGTTATAAAACTTGTCTGTCTTTACTGCATCCCCAGCCATGAGGTCTCCCCTACCCCTCCCTTTTCACTTTAATCTAATTCTGGATGTGGGTTGCAATCCCAGAAGTGGTAGGTTTCTGCTCTGAGCATATTGTGCATTAAAATCTATTCCCCTCTAAGTCCATTAATTTTGAGTAGTGCTATCAATTATACTCCATGACAGGGAGATAACTATGTTATCGCTTGTGCAGAAGTATCTTTCTTTGAAAATCTATACAGCCTCATCAAGACTAATTCTGATGAATAACTTCTTAAAAAATCACAATTTGGTTGCATTTTCTTTCATGGAATTTTAAAAGCGCAAGCAAATAGAAAACTTCTGAAGCTGTTATTACCTGTTCATGTAGACTGTGAACAAACTTGCCATTATTCAGATAAAAATATGGGTTCTTTTTCTACAAAACAGTTACAGGGATATGAAGTACATCACAGGGAATATAATCAATAATATTGTAATAACTATGTATGATGTCAAACAGGTATTAGACTAATTGGGGTAATCACTTCATAAGTCACATAAATGTCTCATCACTATCCTGTACATCTGAAACTAATATAATATTAAATATCAACAGATAATTTAAAAATAAATAAAAAATGGGTATTTCTTCTCATTCTGGACCTTTTTAAGATACCTACATTATACTTACGAAAGTACGGAGAAAGTTACCTCCTGTACCTGACCTTGTGAGTTTCCCATATTTATCCACTAGGTGCCGCTGTGGAGTGATGCTCCCCACTCTGGTCCCTTTGGTTGTTTTGACACATCTTATGGGCAAACTGATCTATCCTTCCTGGTCTTTCTTCAGAACAACTTCTGGTTTGTACTCTCCCCACAAAACTCCAGTGTAAAGGAACAAACTCACCTTTGTGCTAAGTTTCTGGCCTCTTCCATGATCTCTTTTATGAAGCAGTTTAAAATCCTTCCCTGGCTTCCCAACCTGCTCCAAATAAAATAGATTCTCTTTGCCAGCCATACTGTACAAACCACTCGCTTATTCATTAGTGCAGTAAGTTTGTGGCTAGTGCCCACTCGGTACCGCCTATACTTCCAGGTTTCTGTTTACAAGATGAAAGCACCATGTCTCCCTTACACTTAATACAGGAGAAGAAAAATAGCAAGGAATAAATGCATGTATGCCACGATTGCAGGAAGTGAAATGGGATACAGACATTGAAAAGGTAGGGTGATGGGAAAGTGGGAAGAAAGGGCAGGGAGACTGGAGATAAACATTTCAGAAAAGACCCTTCTTAGGTGGTGATGTTGGAAGGAAGATCTAAATGTGTGTGTGTGTGTGTGTACATATATATACATGTGTGTGTATGTATATATATATATATGTATACATAAATATATATTTTTTTTCTTAAGTGAGAGGAGGGGAGGCAGAGAGACAGACTCCTGCATGTGCCTTTACTGGAATCCACTTGGCAAGGCCCCTATAGGATGATGCTCTGCCCATCTGGGGCTTTTGCTCTGTTGCTCAACAACCAAGCCATTTTAGCACCTGAGGTGAGACCATGGAGCCAATCTCAGTGCCTGGAGTCAACTTGCTCCAACCGAATCATGTCTGCAGAAGGGGAAGAGAGCGATGGAGAGAGAAAGCAGGGAGATGGAGAGGGGTGGAGAGTCAGATGGTCACTTCTCCTGTGTGCTCTGACCAGGAATCGAATCTGAGACATCCAGACACTGGGCTGACACTCTACCACTGAGTCAATTGGCCAGGGCTCTAAATGTATATTCAAGGGAAATTTATCAAACCACCTGAGTGTTAAGTGCTCAGGATCTGAGACTGGAAAGCATTTGGCAAATCCAGGGGAGAGAATGAGGACAAATTGTTTAAAACAGTGTTAGTGTTAGATAGGGGTGAGGTCAGGAAGGTTGAAGTTCAAAGGGAAGCCAGAGACTGTTTTGAGCTGCTACTAATCCATCTCCAGGCCTGAGGACAGAGGTGAAATACTTCCTTCCCTAAAGTGACTGACCATGAACTACAACTTTGTCAGGGAATGATTCTACTAGCATGTCAATAACAATATATCTTTATGTCCTCTCAGTATCTCTTTAGATTCAAGCAAATAAAAATTTGGCTTCTGAAGAATATTTAGTGATGGTTAGACTACACTCACAACATTTTACTTCCTGATAAAGGCAAAGACACTGCAGGATAGTTGGTCCCATTTTCATCTTAAAAATTATACATATTTGTATGTTTGTATAATATTTAACTATAATATTTATTTTTAATTATATATGCATATAGTCTATAAACTATTTGTATGAAAACGTCACATTACACACTCCAATATTAAGAGTAATTTACAAATGATAAGGTTATGAATATATTTCTACTTTTTATTATTTTTACTTTTTTCAAAATTTTCACAATAAATATGCATGACTTAGTAATTAAAAATATCCAAAACTGAAGGCCTCTTTAAAATTGCTCTAATTTTCAAATATTTGGGAAAATATGGAGAAAGATGCATTATTTAGAATTGCTAATTATTTGTGTTTGAATCATGGAGCTACTACTAATAGTATGATGTTGGACAGGTTGGTTAGTTTTTCTGAGTGTCAGTGTTATTGTTTTATAACATGTATAATAATGTCTACATGTTAAGATTATTATAAACATTTAAAAGAATTGATAGCAATATATTTACAGAATTATCTTAATTATGCTATTTTAAGGGTCAGGGATTATAAATGTATTTATACAATATCTAGCAGTGTTCTGTATAGAGTAGCTTTAAATAAATAAAAAAAATTTTAATTACAAATGCTAAAGTACTCACCATTGATGTGTAATCATAGAATAATTAAGTCAGTGGTTAGAAATTGATCTTGAAACATTTAGTCTATCATAAACCCAAGTCTAGTGTTTCTTTCCCATCAGTGAGTGTCCAACTTATCTCTGCACACTATTAACAACAGGCCCTCATTCATTTGGCACTAACTCTCATATTAGAAGAGAACTCACTATTCATTTTTTTCCGCTTTAAGTATTTGTTTTCCTGCCTCTTTCACTCTTCATCCTGCTACTTTTTTTTTAGGATTTCGATAAAAGAGGCTTAATCCATCCATAAGGTAATATTTTCAGTATTTAATAACAGTTATGTCTCCTCTCCACTTTTTATCCTCAGTTTCTGCAAGACCCTCTGAAAGTAAGGTTACAAGATTTCTCACCTTCCCCTGAAACATTATTTGCTATATCTTTATGAAACTGAAATCTAAACCTAAACAGAAAGTCCACCAGATTTGATTTAGCACAGAACAAGAGACTCTACCTGCCAGACTATTTTAATTCATTATAAGACCAGGCAGCATTATAGGTGCCCTATCACTAGCTGTCTTTTTTTTTTTTTTTTAATAAATTTTTATTAATGGTAATGGGATGACATTAATAAATCAGGGTACATATATTCAAAGAAAACATGTCTAGGTTATTTTGTCATCAAATTATGTTGCAAACCCCTCGCCCAAAGTCAGATTGTCCTCCGTCACCCTCTATCTAGTTCTCTGTGCCCCTCCCCCTCCCCCTAACTCTCTCCCTCCCTCCCTCCCATGTCCTCCCTCCCCCCCCCACCCTTGGTAACCACCACACTCTTGTCCATGTCTCTTAGTCTCATTTTTATGTTCCACCAATGTATGGAATCATGTAGTTCTTGTTTTTTTCTGATTTGCTTATTTCACTCCTTATAATGTTATCAAGATCCCACCATTTTGCTGTAAATGATCTGATGTCATCATTTCTTATGGCTGAGTAGTATTCCATAGTGTATATGTGCCACATCTTCTTTATCCAGTCTTCTATTGAAGGGCCTTTTGGTTGTTTCCATGTCTTGGCCACTGTGAACAGTGCTGCAATGAACATGGGGCTACATGTGTCTTCACGTATCAATGTTTCTGAGGTTTTGGGGTATATACCCAGTAGAGGGATTGCTGGGTCATAAGGTAGTTCTATTTGCAGTTTTTTGAGGAACCACCATACTTTCCTCCATAATGGTTGTACTACTTTACAGTCCCACCAACAGTGAATGAGGGTTCCTTTTTCTCCACAGCCTCTCCAACATTTGCTATTACCTGTCTTGTTGATAATAGCTAATCTAACAGGAGTGAGGTGGTATCTCATTGTAGTTTTGATTTGCATTTCTCTAATAACTAATGAAGCTGAGCATCTTTTCATATATCTGTTGGCCATTTGTATCTCTTCCTGGGAGAAGTGTCTGTTCATGTCCTCTTCCCATTTTTTTATTGGATTGTTTGTTTGTTTGTTGTTGAGTTTTATGAGTTCTTTGTAAATTTTGGATATTAGGCCCTTATCTGAGCTGTCGTTTGAACATATCAGTTCCCATATAGTTGGCTGTCTGTTTATTTTGATATCAGTTTCTCTTGCTGAGCAAAAACTTTTAATTCTGATGTAGTCCCATTCATTTATCTTTGCCTTCACTTATCTTGCCATTGGAGTCAAGTTCATAAAATGTTCTTTAAAACCCAGGTCCATGATTTTAGTACCTATGTCTTCTTCTATGTACTTTATTGTTTCAGGTCTTATATTTAGGTCTTTGATCCATTTTGAATTAATTTTAGTACACGGGGACAGGCTGTAGTCGAGTTTCATTCTTTTGCAAGTGGCTTTCCAGTTTTCCCAACACCATTTGTTGAAGAGGCTTTCTTTTCTCCATTGTGTGTTGTTGGCCCCTTTATCAAAGATTATTTGACCATATATATGTGGTTTTATTTCTGGGCTTTCTATTCTGTTCCATTGGTCTGAGTGTCTATTTTTTTGCCAATACCATGCTGTTTTGATTATCGTGGCCCTATAATATAGTTTAAAGTCAGGTATTGTAATGCCCCCAGCTTCATTCTTTTTCCTTAGGATTGTTTTGGCTATTCGGGGTTTTTTATAGTTCCATATAAATCTGATGATTTTTTGTTCCATTTCTTTAAAAAATCTCATAGGGATTTTGATGGGAATTGCATTGAATTTGTATATTGCTTTGGGTAATATGGCCATTTTGATTATATTTATTCTTCCTATCCAAGAACAAGGAATATTTTTCCATCTCATTGTATCTTTTTCGATTTCCCTTAACAATGCTTTGTAATTTTCATTATATAGGTCCTTTACGTTCTTTGTTATGTTTATTCCTAGGTATTTTATTTTTTTTGTTGCAATCATGAAGGGGATTATTCTTTTGAGTTCGTTTTCTAATATTTCATTGTTGGCATATAGAAAGGCTATGGACTTTTGTATGTTAATTTTGTATCCTGCGACCTTACTGTATTGGTTTATTGTTTCTAATAATCTTTTTGTGGAGTCCTTCGGGTTTTCGATGTATAGGATCATATCATCAGCAAAAAGTGATAGCTTTACTTCTTCTTTTCCGATATGGATGCCTTTTATTTCTTTGTCTTGTCTGATTGCTCTGGCCAGAACTTCTAGCACCACGTTGAATAAGAGTGGAGAGAGTGGACAACCCTGTCTTGTTCCTGATTAAGGTAGAAAGTCCTCAGTTTTATGCCGTTTAATAGGATGTTGGCTGATGGTTTATCATATATTGCCTTTATCATGTTGAGATATTTTCCTTCTATACCCATTTTGTTGAGAGTCTTAAACATAAAATTGTGTTGTATTTTATCAAAAGCCTTTTCTGCATCTATTGATAAGATCATGTGGTTTTTGTTCTTTGTTTTGTTGATATGGTGTATTACGTTAACCGTTTTGCGTATGTTGAACCATCCTTGAGATTCCGGGATGAATCCCACTTGATCATGATGTACTATTTTTTTAATATGTTGTTGTATTCGGTTTGCCAGTATTTTGTTTAGTATTTTAGCATCTGTATTCATTAGAGATATTGGTCTGTAGTTTTCTTTCTTTGTGCCATCCTTGCCTGGTTTTTGTATGAGGGTTATGTTGGCCTCATAAAATGTGTTTGAAAGTATTGCTTCTTCTTCAATTTTTTGGAAGACTTTGAGTAGAATAGGAACCAAGTCTTCTTTGAATGTTTGATAGAATTCACTAGTATAACTGTCTGGGCCTGGACTTTTATTTTTGGGGAGATTTTTAATAGTTTTTTCTATTTCCTCCCTGCTGATTGGTCTGTTTAGGCTTTCTGCTTCTTCATGACTCAGTCTAGGAAGGTTGTATTGTTCTAGGAATTTATCCATCTCTTCTAGATTGTTGTATTTGGTGGCATATAATTTTTCATAGTATTCTACAATAATTCTTTGTATTTCTATGATGTCTGTGGTGATCTCTCCTCTTTCATTTTGGATTTTATTTATTTGAGTCCCGTGTCTTTTTTCCTTGGTGAGTCTTGCCAAGGGTTTGTCAATTTTGTTGATCTTTTCAAAGAACCAACTCCTTGTTTTATTGATTTTTTCTATAGTCTTTCTGTTCTCTATTTCATTTATTTCTGCTCTGATTTTTATTATCTCCTTTCTTCGGCTGGTTTTGGGTTGTCTTTGTTCTTCTTTTTCTAGTTCCTTAAGGTGTGAAGTTAAGTGGTTTACTTCGGCTCTCTCTTGTTTGTTCATATAGGCCTGAAGTGATATGAACTTTCCTCTTATTACTGCTTTTGCTGCATCCCAGAGATTCTGATATGTCGTATTTTCATTTTCATTTGTCTGTATATATCTTTTGATTTCTGCGCTTATTTCTTCTTTGACCCATTCATTTTTTAGAAGTATGTTGTTTAGTTTCCACATTTTTGTGGGTTTTTCCCCCTCTTTTTTGCAGTTGAATTCTAGTTTCAAGGCTTTATGATCAGAAAATATGCTTGGTACAATTTCAATTTTTCTAAATTTGCTGATATTGTCTTTGTGGCCCAACATATGGTCAATTCTTGAGAATGTTCCATGTACACTAGAGAAAAATGTATACTCTGTCGCTTTGGGATGAAGTGTCCTGTAGATGTCTATCATATCCAGGTGTTCTAGTATTTCGTTTAAGGCCACTATATCTTTATTGATTCTCTGTTTGGATGACCGATCTAGAGCCGTCAGCGGTGTATTGAGGTCTCCAAGTATGATTGTATTTTTGTTAGTTTTTGTTTTAAGGTCAATAAGTAGCTGTCTTATATATTTTGGTGCTCCTTGGTTTGGTGCATATATATTAAGGATTGTTATGTCTTCTTGATTCAACTTCCCCTTAATCATTATGAAATGACCATTTTTGTCTCTGAGTACTTTTTCTGTCTTGTAGTCAGCATTATTAGATATGAGTATTGCTACACCTGCTTTTTTTTGGGTGTTGTTTGCTTGGAGTATTGTTTTCCAGCCTTTCACTTTGAATTTGTTTTTATCCTTGTTGCTTAGATGTGTTTCTTGTAGGCAGCATATAGTTGGATTTTCTTTTTTAATCCATTCTGCTACTCTGTGTCTTTTTATTGGTAAGTTTAATCCATTTACATTTAGTGTAATTATTGACACTTGTGGGTTCCCTACTGCCATTTTATAAATTGCTTTCTGTTAGTTTTGTATCTAGTTTGATTCTTCTCTTTTGTTTTTCTATCATTTGTTTTTGTTTGTTTGTGTTCCATACTTCTTTCCTCTGTTGCTACCTTTTTTAAGTCAAGTGTTTTTGTGGTGGTTTTTTTAAGGGTGGTTACCATTAAGTAATGAAAAGGGTACCTACCATATTCATTGTAGTACCCTATCTTATAAGTAATTCTGTACTTCATCATCCTTTGCTACTGTTAATCTCCATCCTCTCCCCCCTTTTTTTCCTTTGTTGTCACAGTCTAAGTTTGGTTTTATTGTGTTCTTGGTGGAGCTGTTACTTGTGGTGTTGTTTTCTTTTGTTCTTTGAATCTGGTTGGAAAACCCCCCTTAGTATTTCCTGGAGTGGGGGCTTTCTGTTGATAAATTCTCTCATCTTTTCTGTATTTGTGAATGTTTTTATATCTCCTTCATACTTGAAGGATAGCTTTGATGGGTATAGTATTCTTGGCTGAAAGTTCCTCTCTTTCAGGGCTTTAAATATTGGGGTCCACTCTCTTCTAGCTTGTAGAGTTTCTGCTGAGAAATCTGATGATAATCTAATAGGCCTTCCTTTATATGTTGTACTCTTCTTTTCCCTGGCTGCCTTGAGAATTTTTTCTTTGTCATTGGTTTGTGTCATCTTTATTATGATGTGCCTTGGAGTGGGTTTGTTGGGGTTAAGAAAACTTGGTGTTCTGTTTGCTTCTTGAATTTGAGGCTTTAGTTCCTTCCACAGGCTTGGGAAGTTCTCGTCTATTATTTGTTTGAGTATATTCTCCATTCCATTTTCTTTCTCTTCTCCCTCTGATATACCTATTATTCTTATGTTATTCTTTCTGATGGAGTCAGACAATTCCTGTAGGGCTTTCTCATTTTTTATTATTTTTGAGTCTATTTCTTCTTCTCTCTGTTGTGCCTCAAGTTGTTTGTCTTCTATTTCACTAATCCTATCTTCAATCTGGGCTGTTCTGTTAGCTAAGCTTGTTACCTCGTTTTTCAGCTCGTGAATTGAGTTTTTCATTTCTGTTTGATTTGTTTTTATAGTTTCAATTTCCTTGGTAATATATTCTTTGTGTTCATTGAGTTGTTTTCTGATCTCCCTATATTGCCTTTCTGTGTTTTCTTGTATATCTCTGAGTATTTTTAAGATTTCTAGTTTAAATTCTCTGTCATTTAGCTCCAAGGCTTCCAATATGTTAAGTCTTTTCTCCATAGATTTTTCCACATCTATTTGTGTTACCTCTCTTTCTTTTGTATCCATAATATTTGATTTCCTCTTTCTTATCGGCATCTGAGGGTGGTCTTATTGATAGCACGGAGGCGCACTCCCTCGCGGCTTGAATGAGCGTCGCTGCTGCAGTAGCTTCCTCCACACCCTGGTCTCTCAGATTCAAGTGATAACAGTCCTTTTGCTTTCAGTTTGTGTGGAACTCCGAAATGCTCTGAGGATAAATTTTTCTGTTTCTAGTTGATAAATTTGTTGTGATTTAGGGGAGAGCTGTCGGACGCGCTTCTCACGGCGCCATTTCCGTGACGTCACTCTCACTAGCTGTCTTAAATGATCTTCCAACCTTATGTACTTGAAAGGTTTGGTCTTGAAACTCAGGGATGAAGCATTTGGGATAGCGCCTGTACATACTAACTATTCAATAAGTGATGGATGTTATTGTTATAATTCTTCCTATTATTATTTTAGAACCCTTAGGATATTTTACATTTGCAACCACTAAGCCATATAATATCTACCTGATCCTGTCCAAACACATTTTGTGAAAATTAAATTGTTCTATCGCAGCCTGTTAAAATCTCTTTGGATTGTCACTCAGTCAGAAAGAGTACGCAGTCTCCTTCCCAGACTTCTGTCACCCTTGCATTGCATTTGATGAACTGTCTACTGTGTCTTCAGCAAAGCCACAGATGGAAATGTTGACCGCAGCAAGTTCAAAGGCAGAGGCAAATATGCTGCATGTCACCCACATAAGGAGGAAAGGCACTGCTTTTAGCAGAGTACACCTATGCCCTTAAAAAATGGGAGACAATTGTTTTTTGTCATTTAATTTTAACCCTCTGGGTCACTAATGAAAATTATCATTAGCAACCATTATTTTTAAAGATGAACTGAATCACAGTTCAAATTTGGAAATTTGAATATTCTAAGAGACATCATTCTACTCTAGATAGAGTTTCATAATCTAGAGTAAATGAAAGAGATGCAGAATAAATTGGAAATTTGTATCATATTGAGTCTTTACCCCAGAACATAGTAACACACATGGTCATGCACAATTAAATTCCCTTGAATTCCAATATTATCTTGTTATTTGGTTGGGTTTTTTTCTTCTTCAGTGGAGTGTAGGAAAATACAATAACAACACCTTGTTAATTGAAGACTCAGGCTTGTTAGTTTTTAATTAATTCATTCCACAAATATTTATTGACTCTTTGCTATATAAAAGTGATTTGTAAGATAAATATAAGGCAGCTATGGTAGCAGTCCTTAAGAAAGGCCGCTTGCCCTGGGGGTACTTCGCTCTTTGGGTTACAAAAAGCCTAAGGAAATACACTATAGAGCTAAGATAAGGAAAAGATAACAAATTCTCACTCTTACCAAGAACATACAGGCTTCTGTCACTGTTCTAGGGTGTTCATCCCACCATAAATTAGAAGATCCACTGAGTGGGGCTTTACTAATTATTGTATTATTTTTCATACAAACTTCTGTAAACTGACTTTTGCTGCACCCTGTATTGAGTGGGTTTCACAAACTGAAAATAATTGAAATATGCAATTTAGGTGATATTTTCTTCATTTGGTTTTCCCAGCTTCTCAGAGAGGTAGATATTGATATTTTAATTACCCTTGTTATTATTGCTGAAAACCTGAGACTTACAGATACCCGTTAACTTGCCTAGGGACACACATCAAGCACATGGAGGAGCTAAAATTCAAACGCAAGTCTGCCTGGCTGCCAAGCCTGTGTTCTTTCCCCAGAGCTGTTGGGATGCTCTGAAATCAAAGTGTGGTAAGGGCCACAGGAGCTTCTAGTCCTGGGACAAATGAGTGAGGGTAGCTGGGAAGTAGTTATTCTATCACCGAACTTAGTTCCTTGACTATTCTTTTTTATGTAAAACATAGTATATATAAAAACACATTTTTAAAGAAACTGAAATACAAATATATACACAGACACACACACAAACATACATATCCTTGAAATATCTCTAAGTGCAACATTTCACATTTAATCTATGAGGTTCTGCACTTGGTCATTTAAAGCTATTATTCACTATTACTCTACATTTCTATTATATTTGTTTCCAGGGTGGATGGTTCTGGCATTGAGTTTATCTCCTGTTAAGCACATTTCTTCTTGGCCATGCCAAATTGCCTTAGCTATTTGGTCTTACCAGCGGTGCAACACTGCCAAAGGTTTCCCCCAGGGAAATTAGGCAGTCCTAAGCAGCTCCAGATCTTTTAGCCCTGAGTTTGCTCAAAATAACCTGGGCCTCTTCCAAACCCTTCAGTTATACCTCACTGGTCCCTGGCCAAGTTGTGTAAGGTATTTGAATGACCTTGATCTACTCTAATTTGAAATCACCAAGGTTAAAGAAGGAAAAGCTGAGAGTGGATCATTTCCAAACAGGGCAGAGCTTCTGAAAACCCACACACTCCAGTGGGGAGGGCCTCCCAGCTTCCGTTTTTCTTATTGGATGGCTGTTTTGTTCAAGAAGAGGGGGGTGGAGTTCTCTGCTGAGAAGAGTTATCCCTCAACACAGTTGCAGATTCCCAATCCTATTTTTTTGTTGTTGGTTTTGTTTGGTTTGTTTTTACTTTTCCAGAAGTGAATTTGCAAGGCAGGCAGGAGACTGGAACTGTAAGGACTTTAGTCAATTGTGCAGTGGTAGGCAATGGACGTAAAATAACAGAGTCCTTCACTCCCAGGCCTGCAGTTAGTCTTGATGAGAGGCCATTTACTACAGTGGGATACATCTCAGGAGAGGAAGTGCTAGGGGAGCTGAGAAGGAACACCAAATCCAGAGCCCAGGTCTGGGCAAAGGTCTAACTTTTAGTACTCATGTGTACTCATTCTCAGAGATTACATGTGGCATTTTTCATCTAACAGGCACTTTTGTAATACTTGCTTTATATCATGCCCTGCTATAACTACTTATAAGCACAAATTAATTTAATTGTCATGTTAAGCCAATGAGAGAGACACTACCGTTATCTATCCCATTTGATCAACAGGAAACTGAGGCATGGGTAATTTGAGTCACTTGTCCAAGGACACGCAACTAGGAAGTATGAGAGCTGAAATTTGAACCCTGAGGCTGTATTCTTGCTGCTAAAATAGGCATCTCATAGCACATCCCTTAAAATGAACTGGTCTGCAGGGGTGGTGTGGACAGGGGAGATTCGGGAAGACTGGGTCATGTTCTGCAATGATGGGAAAGCACAGGAGGGAGGAGCAGCATTCATCCCGTGACCTTGGTTTGGAAGAAGAGGAGGACACCAAGATACCGCTGGGGCCAGAAATATGGTCTGGGCAGAGCAGGAGAATGTCCTGCATGAGGTTCCTGCCAGGATACTGTGACAGCCTATTCATATTTACTTCTCAGTCCTACTCAGGCCCATCAGAGACCTCTGTAAGTGCCAATCTCCAAAGAAGGGAACATGTAAATAATTTTTTCCCACCTTAGAAGTAATTTTGCAGACAGAAGTTTTGCTAGCCACACTTCTTCTCCACATGCAGAGAGAGATTGATGACAAAGACCCCATTTCTGACAGGCAAGTCCAAAACTGCCCTCACCCTGCCAGCCTTCCAGAGGAAATGAGAGAACAGCTGCTCAAACTGGGGAGAGGATATCTTTTTCGTTGCTACTATTCATAATCCAAAAATAACTGGACCTCCCAAAAGCCAGAAAACAAAGAACAGTGGGAAAGAGAAAAATGCATCAATTTCATGAACTAGAAAGTATAAAAAATGCAGACAGGATTCTGTGTGCTCTCAGAGCAGACTATCACACTAAAATGAAATCCCCATGGCCCATCAATCACCAGGTGTCATCTGTACAGCAGACTCTCTGTTTCAAATAATTTTTTTGCCTTTCTTCTTCTTCACATTACTCAGAAAATATAAGTATGACAAATACTTGTTTGACCTTGAAAAAGTGTCTCATATTCTTTGATCCTCAGTCTCCTCATCTGTACAACGTGGAAGACCAATGGGACCTCACAGGTCACTCTGTAGTTAACTGACATGCACAACTGGCACTCTGTCTGTTTCATCAGAAACACTCAAAATTCATTTTTATTATTATTATTATTAACAAAAGCAGCTTTTGACTACTAGCTCATCTTCCTTTGTAGCTTTGTGATTTTGCATATCTGTCACTTAACCTAGCTGAACTTCCACTGTCATCCATGAAAATGAGTGTAAAGAAGAAAAAGAATTTATCATTCTGACAACCTGAATTTCTATTAAGAAGAAGACTGTGTTTTATGGAAAAACACCTTGATAAGCTCCAGTGTTAGTTGATTGGTACCTCAGTTTCAGAGAAGGACAAGATACTCTATGTGGAATGACTAAGCTTGAAATAGAGGTGAAGAGAAAGAGCTGTGAGGAGAAGAATGAGAGGAAGCACATAGGAAAACCCTGCTGGGAGTCCCTAGTCACTACGGTTCAAGATTTACAAAATTCCACAGCAGCTCAGTAACTGAGAGCATTGTGGGAATGAGGTTTCCTTTTTTCTTAAGATTTTATTTTTATTGATCTTACAGGGGTGGAATGGGGAGGCACAGGGATGAGAAGTATTTGCTTCATTCTACTGTTCACTGGTTGCTTGTTTTACGTGCTTTGACTGGGCAAGCCCAGGATTTTGAACCAGCGACCTCAGCATTCCAGGTCAGCACTCTATCTACTGTACCACCAAAGACCAGGCAGTAAAGTTTTTTAATATTCCTTTTTTGTTGTTGTTGTTTACATTGCATGATATAAAGCTTTCTCTGTTTTACGCTATACCTTAAGGACTGTCTAATAGACTCAGACATATTTATTAAGGGTTCTGGTTGTGGAGAAATGGGAGAGCCTGAGCTCCAAGTGTAGGTCAACAAAGATGACCCGGGAGGGAACAGGTACCTAAGCACTCAGATGGCCACAGAACTGGAACTTTAGATGCATATGGAAGGGAGCAGTAAATGTCCACAGCCCCAGGTACAGTGAGGAAAGCACACTCCATGCTCTACAGATTTTGAGAAGTAAAGACCCCACCTCAGATCTGTTATCCAAGGATAATCATATTACCTGGCAGATAAATGACTTAACATCTGCATCAGATTATCTGGCCCTTAGTAAGTGCCCTCTCTCTTTTATTCTCTCCCTCTATTCTCTGTATGCTGTTGGTATCGTATGTAACATTAATAAAACTGTCCTAGCTTTACCCTGGAGTACATACTTCTACGTTGCAGTCCAGCCCATCTAATTCCAAAGGGGAAATATTAGCTGTCTGTTTCA
This sequence comes from Saccopteryx bilineata, assembly GCF_036850765.1. Lineage (NCBI taxonomy): Eukaryota > Metazoa > Chordata > Mammalia > Chiroptera > Emballonuridae > Saccopteryx > Saccopteryx bilineata. The sequence goes on along the minus strand of NC_089490.1, from coordinate 340,178,662 downwards.
TCTGCAGTACTTTTCAATCCACAGAATGCATTTTTTTTCTTTTTAAAGTCTTATCATCCCAGTGAATATTCATCTGTGTAAAAGTGATTCATTATCACCTTTCATTTTACCATCAACTGTCTGATTGTTCATTACCATCCAGAGACTGGTTTTTCGTTGTTGTCCTTGATACTTCAATTTTTATTTTCTCTGCAGACTGCTCTTTACATCTTTTACAGCTTCTGTGTTTGTCCATAACCATCCCTCTGTGTTCCACCAGCCTGCTGAGCGGCAGCCACTAAATTACTGCGCATTCTCTGCAGCTCTGTAGCATCGATGATTTTCAGCTATATAATCGGCTTGCTCTTTTGAGTGAGCCATACATTAGAAAGGATATATGAGTATTACCACTCACAGAGCTCAAAATGTCAGAAAGCTTACTGGGACAAGTGTCTTTGGCTGATGTAAAAATCAACTTGTTTATTATCAACTCTTATCGGTGTTGATATTTTTTCTTTTCTTTCAATCCCCTTTGTCTTTCTGTCTCAAGTGCCATCTGACCACGCTGTGGAGCTTCTTCCTCCAGTTTGATACTAATCCCCCATCTCTAACATTATTCTTCATCATCAATACCTGAATGTAAGTCCTCCGCAGCCCTCTCCTCTTTTTTGACAAACTCATTTGGTCAGACTCCACTACATGTGACAACAATCCCAAGTACCCCAGAATTTGTATGTAATCATTCCTGAAAAATCACCCTGACACTAGAGCATCATCCTCTGACCCCCTCTTATTTTTATTTTTTCTCAATGGAAGTAGCAGAGCATTGATTAACTTTACTCCTTAATTCAGGAACATTATCAATTATCACTGGTTCCTTTATTTTATATCCTTCTGTTTTTTCACCTTTCACAAGGCCATATTCTCATTTGTTTTCATGTGTTCATATAGCCATTTCTGCTAAGATGCTTATTTTAAAATCGTGAATTTGTTCCAATGCCATTAACACAGAGAAGAATTTGAGCATAACCGAAATATTACTTGATGTGCAATTCTGTCCAAGAGAAATAGTAGGTGAATGCATAAAACTGCACTCCACTGATTGGAGACCCTAGGAATACACAAAAGACACACAACTGTTCAAACACCTAACAGCTACCTCACTTGTTATGAGCACGTGGTATGAGCCATGCATGTCCACATCTGCACTGCCACCATCTGTCTAATTATGGATAAGCTTCATTCTACCACCTCATAGTAACTCACAAGCTGCAACCCTTCCCATGCCTCTTTTAATAAAACAACAACAACAAAAACCGTGGTCTTTTTCCGTGTAAAAGTTGTAGTGTGTACATATTGTAGTGACTATGCATTTTTAAGTCATTTTTCATGTATCTATTTGTGATACAGCTTTTATTCGATTCTGATCTTTTGAATGCCACTGACAAAGTTTCTGACTGTTGTCCTAAATCCATTTTCCTCAGAATCACTGTAGTTCTTATTGCAAAATTTTTGTATTACAAGATTATTTTTAGGAAAGAATGTATTGAATAATGAAAACCTGGCCATATTGTCATTTTGAGCACTAGTATACTTAGTATATAAAAATAAAATTGTGTTATAAATGCCATTCTGTTTCCTATGTTTGTTATTGTTCTAAGAAGTCAGCTCTCCAAGCCTCCAGGGGGCGCTGTGTAGTTTCTCATTTGCACATGCCTCCTCTACATTTTACCCACCCATTCTCCCAACAGTGGCTACTCGCCCAAGTTGTCTTCAAATTTTTGTTCCCACAAATAACGTTACAATAAACATCCTTATGAAAACCACCTTATAGACTTCTACCACACTGTCTTTGGAAAGTTTATCCAGAATTATAATTGCTAGGTTGTAGAGTCAGAAATCCTTGCTTTTCCTAAAGAGTACCACCTTGCTTTCAAGAACACACTCACAAGCCTGTCATCTCCACAACAGTGCATAAGCACCATGACATTTCCAGTAGGCAATGAGATTCACGGTGCTCTAATTCCCGTCCATCTTTTCTGCAATCTCTTCTGCTACTTCTTACTCATCAGATTCTTCTTCAGAGTATCCATGACCCTGATGGCTATACCTCCTCCTGGGCTCAGTCTGGAGTGTGGCCTGGCGGGCACATTCCTTTCTCCATGATCTACACTTGTGGTTTTCAACCTTTTTACACTTGGGTACCAGTGACCTAGCCAGCCAGAAATGGAAACACAATGAAAAAAGCTTTATCTTATTGCATATCACAGCACAACATGCTATAAACTGGTGCTTGATTTCCAAACTCCACATGTATGATGCAATGAATGCTACATTAGTTTTCTGAATGTTTTTTGTCTATTGTGCATGATCTATAAATGTCTGCATGGTGCAAAAAGTTGTTTGAATAAGCCTGCAATTTCCAGAGATATCTAAGACCACCTCGATAGTATTTTTTGAACAATGCAGACTAATAAATGGCAATCACCCTGAGCATAAACAAATTCAACGAAGATTATTGGGTCTATAATCCTCACACTACATCAGGGTGGTTAACTTTTTTGCAGACTGGCACAAAATTTTGGACAAATTGGCAGCTGGAAAACATTGCTTTACACCCATCCGGTGATTGCACTGATTTTGTCACTATCTTTCTTTACTTTCTTAGTAAATAGCCACATGTTTTGTTAGCTTCCAGCTCCCTACCTGTTAATTCAGCACAGATTCTCATGTCTAAATCCACCATCTTTCATTTCTCTGTAAGCAAACTTTCTCTGTAAGACACTACTAGTACATACCTAAATATCTGAGCAGGCTCTTCTCAATTATCACCTCTTCCATGAACCTTTCTCTACCTACCTCATCTAAAGTGGAAATACTTCCTTTCTTTCATGAAACCTGGCATACGTAATTTATTTATTTATTTATTTTGGTCTTTTGGCTTTGCCAATATTTGATTATATATTTCTTTCACTAAGGGGTTCCTGAGATACATGAGGGTAATGCATTTACCTTATCTCAATTTTTCCCATATTTAGTTGGCCCTTATAAACTCTCCCTTGAGTGACTGAATAAATGAGCAAAAAATGAATAAATCAAATGTTATTGTACCAAGTGCCCTTAAATAATGAAAGTTTGTAATGCCCAATATGTTAATAACAATTCAAAACTCTTTATTAGCATAAAACAAAAAATAACATGAGATAAAATTTAATTAAAAATTTTGTATCTTAAAGCCAGGTTATGAAGGAGATGAACTGATTATTTGTTGCTTTTTTTTTTTCTTAGAAGCCTCTCTGGTCTGTAACCCTTTGCTATAGTTATTATACTGCATATCTGTAATGTTGGAATCTTCTAAAATGATATATAATTGATAATTAATTCAGCAACTAATTTTCACATTATTCACAAGTGAATTCCAATTGCTTCGGTTCATCCCTTCTTTTCTCATGATCCCTTAGATATTTTTATTAACTATCAATGTAGGATTAAAAAGTATTATGGTTCTGCATTATTAGTACAGCAATATAAGCTATTCTGGGAGTGTGTGTGTATGCAGGAGAGTGTAAATAAAGTGTTCACCAACACAGTTTGCCTGGGACTTTTCTGGTTTTGGCATTAGAAGTCCCACATCCCAGGAATTATTTGCATTTCAGGCAAATTAAGATGGTTGGTCTTGGTTGTAAACCTTTATTTATTTACAGCTTCTCGACTAAGCATTCAAGATCTTCTATGATCCAACATTGACCTTCTTTTCTGTCTTATTTTTAGCAACAATTCCATCAGTCTACTTTCTAAAAAAAACTGAACTATAACCTGCTCTTCCCACATACACTGATTTGCATACCTGCAATATCACAAGTCTAAATCTGCCTACTTCCCAAGGAGTAGTTAAAATTTTATTCCCTATAGCCTGACCAGGCGGTGGTACAGTGGATAGAGCATTGGACTGGGATGTGGAAGGACCCAGGTTTGAGACCCTGAGGTCACCAGTTTGAGCTCAAAAAGCTCACCAGCTTGGACCCAAGGTCGCTGGCTCTAGCAAGGGGTTCCTCGGTCTGCTGAAGGCCCATGGTCAAGGCACATATGAGAAAGCAATCAATGAACAACTAAGGTGTCGCCACGAAAAACTGATGATTGATGCTTCTCATCTCTCTCCATTCCTGTCTGTCCCTTTCTATCCCTCTCTCTGACTCTGTCTCTGTTAAAAAAAAAAATTTATTCCCTATAAAACCCTTTTAAATCCATGGGTTCTCCCAACTCTGAACATAGCTTTTGATGCTGATTGATAGCTGCCTTACATCACAATATCTTATATTTGTCTCATTGCTTTGTTCTAAAGAAAGAATTTATATTAAACATATGACTAAAAATGTAGTTCAGGTTCTGCTCATAGTACATAAATATCATTTATCTTAAATATTATTAATTAAATGTCTATATTGTTTTGTAATGTTTCAACACTCTATCAACTTGTTTTCTAATGTTAATGCATGACAAATAATTTTAATAATCATACTTACTGGATTTGCCTTACATCCTATGTAAATGAGGGAGACACTATGGTATAACAGAATGAGTATATGCACTGAAGCCATTCATACATGAGTTTAAGTTCTTCCCTTTACTGCTTTGAATGACTCATCTAAACTTATTGAGCTGCAGTTTTTCCAACTTTGAAATGAACATAAAACACCTAATATTGACATACACAACTTAAAAATAATAAATATCAGGTGCCAGCATGCTTTTCTGTGAAGGGAAAAATAGTAAATATTTTGACTTCTTGTGTCACTTTAAGAGTCAAAACTAATCAACAGCTATTACATAAAAATAGTCCTAGACAATAGTAAATGAAGGAGGTAGTTTTGTTTGTTTTTTTTTGCTTTTGTTTTACAAATACAGAGAATGGTATAGATTTGGCCTGTCCACCACAGTTTGCTACTTCCTGATGTAAATTAAATCCTCAGTAAGTGGGAACAGTCCTATCATGAGCTAATCTTTCTTTTCTTACTGAGAATTTTGATTTTAAGGTCCTGATTCAAAGTAAGCTCAACCTAACCCAAAATTTGCCATTAATGTTTTATAGGTTGATTTCCCCACCATAACTTCTTTCATACAAGTAGTATAGAAAATTACATAACCCAAAGCACTGACTCTATTCCTGGTAAGGATAGGATGCTGAAGATATAGCTGTTGGGAATTTAATCTCCAAGTCTCCTTTTTTCTGCTCAACTATAGTCACTTACAACCCAGACTTACAACTTCTATCTTACCCAGTATCTGAAGTAATCATGATCTAGTCATGCAGCTTGTTAGGAACAGGGAGGATGTTTGGGATTTACCAGCTACAATAAACTTGGTGCCTTGGGGTGAAGCCTTGGTACTTGGTCTCTCTAGCCAATCTCTCTCTCAAGAACACTCATTTCTGCAAAACACGGTGTTTTTGTGTCCTGATTAGTTGCTGTTTGAATGAGAACTTTCCTGCTCCCTATAATCCAGTTGGTCTCGAATTTGGCTGCAAATTAGAATTGTCTGCAACGTTTTAAAAAAGAAATTTTTCTTAGACCAGCCTAAAAAAAACAGTGACTATAAAGAAATATATATGAGAATTTAGTAAAATGTAAACTTTCTCTCACTGAATATAATCATAAAGAAAATAAATTAACAAGCCACAGAGAGAAATATATATCTGAAAAAGCACTGGTAGCCAGAATATGTGGAAACACCACCAAACACAAAAGCTCCTGGAACTTAGTAGTAAGAAGATAAGAGTGTAAGATAAACTAGGAAAAGTGAAAAGTCACTTCACAAAAGAAGATATATAAGTGGTCAATAAGTGCACAGAAAGTGCCTAATTGGTCATCATGATGGGATGCTAATAAATATCCACCAGAATGTCTATAACTAGAAAGATTAAGAACACTAAATGTCGATGAGATGGGGAAATAACTAGAATTTCCTGATAAATTATTAGTGGGAATGCAAAACGGTGCAATCACCTAGAAAAAAAGTTCAGTTTCTCAAAAACTGAACTAAGTTTTTCTTATGGCCTACTGATTTTACTCCTAGAAACATGAAAACATAAGTTCCCAAAAGGACTTGTGTAAGCATGTCCCTTGTAGGTATAGTTATAACAGCTACAGTCTGGAAGCAGCCAAAGTTCCCATCAAAAGGAGAATGTATAAACACATTGCATCTCACTAGGCGGTGGCACAGTGAATAGAGCATTGGACTGGGACGCTATGGACCCAGGTTCAAAACCCGAGGTTCCCAGCTTGAGCACGGATTCATCTGGTTTGAGCCAGGCTCCTCAGCTTGAGCCCGAGGTCGCTGGCTGGAGCAAGGGGTCACTCGGTCTTCTGTACCTGCCCTCCCAGGCAAGGCACATATGAGAAAGCAATCAATTAACAACTAAGGTGCCACAACAAAGAATTGATGCTTCTCATCTCTCTCACTTCCTGTCTATCTTTATCTGTCCCTCTCTTTGTCTCTCTCTGTCTCTGTCACAAAGAAAAACACTTTGCAATATATTTATGCAATATAGTACTTCTCAGTAGCAAAAAAACAAACAAACAAACAAAAAACAATAGAATGAGAAACAATAGCCTGGATAAACCTCAAAAACATTATGAACAAAGCCTTACACAAAGGAGTACATAGTATATGATCTTATTGTATGAAATTCTCAGAAAGGTAACAATTAATCTCTGGTGGGAACAATATCAGAATAATGAATGCCTCTGGGAGTAGCAGCTAGAGTGATGAGGGCAAGAGGAAATTTCTGTGGTCATGATAATATTCTGTACTGTGGTTAACATTTGGGATACAGTGATGTCTGTGTCTGAGTTTGTTAACAAACTCAGCAAATGGACACCACGTATGTATATTTCATTGTAGGTGAATTTTACATCAGAAAAAAATGGTATAAGTAATACTGTGTTCTTGTTAATGACATATTTAAGGAAAAGTATGTTAATATCTGCAATTTACTTTATTTTATTTTATTTTTTGTATTTTTCTGAAGTTAGAAGCAAGGAGGCAGTCAGACAGACCCCCTCATGAGCCCGACCGGGATCTACCTGGCATGCCCACTAGGGGGTGATGCTCTGCCCCTCTGGGGCATTGCTCTGTTGTGGCTGAAGCCATTCTAGCGCCTGAGGCAGAGGCCATGGAGCCATCCTCAGCACCAGGACCGACTTTGCTCCAATGGAGCTTTGGCTGTGGGAGGGAAAGACAGAGATATAGAGAAAGGAAAGGGGGAAGGGTAGAGAAGCAGATGGGTGCTTCTCCTGTGTGTCCTGACCGGGAATCAAACCTGCAACTTCCACACACCGGGCTGACGCTCTACTGCTGAGCCAACCAGCCAAGGATGGTGTAATTTATTTAAAAATACACCAAAAATAGAATTGATTGCTGGGTGAATAGAGAAATGACTGACTATACGGACAGAGATCTGATAGAGCAAGTCAGCACACCTTTAGTGTAGAATCCAGATGACAAATATATGGCTGTTCAATGTAAAATTCTTTCAATTTTGCTGTATGTTTAATATTTTTATAACAAAGTAACTCCACCCTAGAGACTGTAATTGAATTGGTTTGGGAGAAGGAACTTAGGCGATATATACATATACATATACATATACATATACATATACATATACACATATATATATATATTTGTGTATGTGTGTGTGTGTGTGTATGTATATGTATATATTGAAAAAGCTTTTCAGGTTATTCTAAAAAAGAGTAGTCAGATTTAAGAAGGATTGCAGCAACACTTTGCAACTCCCCCTCCCCCCAGGGAATATGGATCATTCCTTGCATTTATTCACTTGGAGGTTAGACTTCTCTCAATTTGGCAAATGTTTTACAAGCACCAGGCTGCCATCCTGTTCACTGTGAGCCTCACCAGTGCATGGGGACCACATCACCTTGCCCTGCCCACAGTATCGGGCCCTGTGGCCACTGGTCTTCATATGAATCAAGCCCAAACAAACCAAGCCCATGACATTCTCTTAGGAAACAGCACCAGGACTGAACCATTCCTTTTTATCTTTGCCTTTGTGTTTTTTGTTTTTTTTCATATTAGTTTTTTTTTTCTCCTGCTTGTTGCACTGAGATCTCAATGTGCCTGAGAGTAATTTTTGCTTGAGTTATAGCCGACAAAATTAAGGCATCAGGTCATTAGATTAGATAAAATTATATTATAAGTAATGTCTTACTTGACTGTGTCTAAGTTGTTTCCCAAAGAAAATGCATTTTTAATCTGATAAGATTTAAAAGAGCTCCTTTCCTTATCATCATCATTTTTTGGTTAATGCATTATAATATGCATTATAATAAATTATTTCATGTATTTGTCAGCATGTTTTATTATGTGACATGAAGGCAATACAAAATACCCTCAATTAATACAAACTGAGCAATAATTCTCTGTTAAAAGACAAAGACAACAAGGCAACGTATTTAGCAGAAAAGACATATTTCCTCCTACACTAAATTGGTTTCTCCCCACAAACTTGACTGTGAGCCCTCCTCATGTAGGGACCACATTCTACTTGCCATTGATTTTCCATTGTCAACACTATCCTGGCACAGGGAAGGTTCCCAGTCAGCAACTAAGGCTGATGTGAAAGTAATACAACCACAATCTCTGCTTTCTTACAACATGGTTACCCTCACATGCACCTGTAGTATTCTATAATTTCAAGATTGCTTCATACAGTTACTTTTCATGAAAATTATTATTATTGATCTTTACAATTAAGAAAAGTGAGGATTATAGAGGTAAGATAGCTTGCCAAATATGCCACATCCAGAACGTGCAAGGTTAATATTCTACCACAGGTTTAAATTCAAAGAATATGCTCCTCTTACGCCACCATTCCTCTCCCCACGGAATGTGCATGTCACAGTATCAATGAGGATCCCTTCTCTCCTCTGTAAGTGTGCCTTCTTTCCACCAGAATTGCCTCTTCTCATTGGGAGGAAGGGGGGGCAGAGGAAGAGAGAATGGGGCGCAGGGGAGAAGAAAAGGAGGGGAACAAGTTTGTGTATTCCAGCTCCCCTTTATTTTCTCCCTAAGGAATGATTTAAATTGTGATACATGGAGAAAACTTACTAGGCTACTAGTTATTAAGTGTATTTTAAAAACACTGATTGTGGATATGCACCAAGTTTAAAAAGCTGCAAGCTTTGTGGTATCTCCACTCCTGTCACGACAGGATTGGACAAGGTGACCTGCAAACATCCTAGTAAAATAGAAAGTGTCTTCAGTTTTCTAGAAGTCATTCACAAGGCAAAGTTACTTTCCTGTTCCTGAGTCTTGCTTAACCCAGGGTGCAGGGAACAAAGATAAATGAAGCCATGACAGTTGGCAGTACAGCAGGCTGACATGTCAGAGAAAAAAAGGCCATCATTTCTGTGTTTTTGCCAGCACTTTGCTTCTCTCTTTCTCATCAGAATAAATATGGCAGCCATGGTGGGTGTGTGATTTATGCAACTCAGTGGTACACTTAGCATACATCCTTCTTTTGAAGGAAAATGATGACCAATATCCATGACAAATGTCTTCCACTCAAATATTAGAATCATCTATTGATTTAAAGAAGAGGTAAAGGGGAATATCTGGTCTTTGATAACTCAGGTTTAACTCAAAAACAACTTTCTTTTTATGCCACTGTTCTGCTTTCCATATGACTCAAGAGAAATAAGAAACTTTGACCCTATCCCCCCCACACCACAGTGTCAATGAGGATTACTTCTCTTCTCTCCAAAGCTTGGTGAGCAGAGTTCATCACCTCCATATGTTTACTGCAAGAGAAACTCTGGGCTGGGCACTGCCAGTGGATACAGTTTATCTTCTCAAAGGTTGAAGTTTGGCTAGAGCCTTGACAGGGACACATGATACAGCTGAAATGGTATAAAATAGCAAAGAAAAATCACAGGAAGATATCGAACCTGGAGTTGTGAAAAGAACTGTGCTCAAAAAGACTGCCATAAATATCACATCTAAGCAGAGCCCTAATGGATGTGTAGGAGCCAGCCAGGTCAATAAGTGGTACAGGACAAGGCTTTGTTTGGGAGAGAGAAAGGCTGTTCCAGGCAGAAGAATAAGCATATAGTAAGAGTCAGAGTTGAGCCTATTATAAATGTATATTAGCTGCACCGCAGAGTTCGGACTAGGATTGAGGAGGCTTAAGGAGGCCAGTAAAACTGAGGAGAAATGAAGGTAGTTAGAAAACATTGGTTTTTCAGAGGCATCTAGAGTATATTGATGCATGTAGATATCCTGATAGGCCAACAAGAAATCATTTAAACAATTGAATTGGCAGGTTACATGCTCAGATTGATAGGACAGCAGAACAGGGCCAGGAACATCAACCAAGAGTCTGTTATATTAATCCACTGAGAGAGAATAGTGACTCTAAAGAGTAGTGAAAGAACTAGAAAAATTCTGAACAATTCCAGAGCATTTAAAAATATATATTTGATAGGAATTCATGGTAGATTTAAAGAGGAAGACAAGAAGAAATAGAAGTCAAGGATGCAACAAAGTTTCTGCCTTGAGCAGCTGAATAGATATTATTCATAATTACTCAAGAAATATCATAAGAAAAAGATTAAAGCTTCAATTGGTTGCATAGAAATCCTAGTCTTAGACCATGAAATTCTGTTGTCAGAAGAAAAACAACTGAGTTTCTATAGCTCTATGAACTCTTTAAACATATGAATTCTCTATAAAAAGTATTGATAAAACTTAATTAATCTTCATTAGAAAGATCCCAAATCACTCTTTACATTCATGTATTTTTTTTAGTAGTTCAAGATACCACCTAATCAAGGTTCCCTCTCCATAGCCTCCCCCTGCCCACCCGCTGATTTCAGTTAGAATTAATGACCTATTCCTCACAGGACAGTACATTGTTTCTGCCTTTACTGTAACTCTTACCATAGTTTTTCTTATTTCAAAGACATGCAAGTTGATTCTTTCACCCCCCAGCTAATGTCATGGCTAATGTCTTAGGCTCTGGAGTCAACCATCTCACATGTGAATTGTAGGTACTAACTCTCTGAGTAATCTTGAATAGGTCACTTCATATTTCAAAGTCTCAGTTTTTATTTCTAACAAACAATCATTCTAGGGCCAACCTCATGTAATAGGTGTGAGGATTAATAAATAGTAACTATAAGGGATGTAGAAAAATGTTCTCTATCACTATCATGAGCTCTTATGGGGGTATATACTTTGTCATTTGTAACTCTTCCTCACAATACAAAGAACAGTGTTTTATATTTCATAAGCATTCAATACATGATTATTAAATCAATCTTATTTTAATCATTATTTTATTCTCAAAAATAAATCACTGGAAATTTTAAAGAACTCAAACTGTGTTTCTCATTAAAGGCCTAAGTAACTCTTACAGTTAACAAATAATGAAACGGCCCTGATTCAGATCAGCAAACTCCTTAATGCGTTCAAGTGTTTAAGTATTTTGGGTAAAGTTTGGCCTAAGTAAACCATAGAGTCACTGAAACTATAATCAATAATAGGTCTTTATTTGAAGGTAATCTTATCAATAAAATAGAATTATTTCTTTTCCTTTTAGTATCTAAACCAAATAATAAATGATCTGTAAACCACCTCCAATATTTATTACTATTTAGAAGAATAAGGATTCAAAAAGTGAAACCTTTTATAGAATTGAATAGAAGTAATTTTATGTAATAATAATTACTATTATAAATAATTTATTTCTGTAAGGTTAGATTTAATGAATTTGTTTTGCTTAAGAACCACATACTGGGAGTGACGTCACGGAAATGGCGCCATGAGCAGCGCGTCCGACAGATCTCCCCTAAATCACAACAAATTTATCAACTAGAAACAGAAAAATTTATCCTCGGAGCATTCCGGAATTCCACACAAACTGAAAGCGAAAGGACTGTTATCACTTGAATCTGAGAGACGAGGGTGTGGAGGAAGCTACCGCAGCGACGTTCATTCAAGCCGCGAGGGAGTACGCCTGTGGTGAGTCAGCCCACACTTGGGAGCCGCGAGCAGCCGCGGGCGCGGGCCCGGTACGGTTGCAGAGCGAGCACCACCCACACTCCGGAGCGCGAGCAGCCGCGGGCGCGCACCCGGTACTGTTGCAGAGCGAGCACCGCCCACACTCGGGAGCGGCGAGCAGCCGCCGTTGCGCACCCGGTCCGGTTGCAGAGCGAGCACCGCTAACATTCCCAGCGGCCCGCGCACTGCGAGTGAGAGTCACCAGCCACCGGTGCCCGGAGCACCCCATTCGCGCGCGTGCCCTGGGCATTCCACACGCCCAGAGCGCCCTACTGGCCCGCACACCCAGGGTGCCCCATTATCCTGCGCCTGGTGCGATACAGCCGTCAGCGGCAGGGCGAGCGGGAGAGGCACCAGTGTGGTCTTCTACTTGGGAGATTCTCTCCGTGGGCGGGGCACCTCACCCAGCCATTCAAGCTAACAATCAAGCGTTGGGGGAGGGGCGTGCGCAGGCAGCCTAAAATACCTTCGGGAGCACAGATGTGACCCAATCACTGAAATTAGCTTAACCCATGAAATCTGCGCACCCTCGGTTCTCATTGATAAGATCTCTCTCAGTTCAGTGACCCAAGACAAGAGGCGTGATATTTTTTAGTGCCTCTCGCTAAAGGGGTGGGGGCAACTTCTGATTGATAGAGCCTCCATATTCAGGGATAAACGCTAACAAGAGGGACTTGGCAGATAATAAGATCTATACTACACTAGTCGCAAGCAGAGACTAGTGCCTCTTCTTCCCAGCCAAAACAGGCTACAAAGTGTGGAAAGCCTGGGTTGAGAGGTCCAACTGAATGCTAGGCGCTGAACAGTCACCTTGACAACAATTGACTCCCACCCCTGCCTGATTACACTGGAGGCCCTGACTGCCAGAGCCTTTCCCAAAGCCTTGCACTGAGTGGGGATAGAGTGGGGATTTCCCAGCTCTTTGAGCCTCTTACTCCCCAGGCAGAAGCAGTTGCAGCCTTATAACTAGATCACCAGGCTGCTAATTCAGGAAGGGGGGACTAGGAGAGAGAATCCAGGAAAGCAAACTCTCTCATCGTTGGACCATGCAAACGCCAACAAGCCTTGACTACCAGCAAGAGTAAAGCCAATTATATGACATTGCCATAGAATCCCATCAACTGCAAATCCCTACCTAAGTGTGACACAGGGGCAGAGCCTGGGGTACAGAGTCACCGACCAGGAAGAGGGAGAGAAAAGAAAAAGGAAGAAGTTAACCTCTCAAAATCAAGAAAAATCCACAGATTTTACAACTTGTTCCACTAATTTTTTTTTGTTGTTGTTTGTTTCTTCTATCTTATTGCCTTTATTTCCTCCACCTCGGTCCTTCTATTCTCTGCCCATCTTATGCTTCCCTTTTCTTGAACTACACTACCCATAAGTGTTACATTTTATTTCTCTTCTTCATCCTCACCCTCCTTTAAGGTTATACTCCAAAACACTTAACTCTTACTCTCTCCTCTTTTGTTTTTTTTTTTGATTTGCTTTATTTTGTTTTTTTCTCTTCCTTTTTTATTTCTTCCTTCCTTTTTCTCTTTTTCTTATTTTTTCCTTTCTATTCATTTTTTCTTTTCTCGTTTTACTTTCCTCCCATTTAATCCTCAATCACGAACAAATTAGTTATTTTGGGACTCAAGGCTTTTTTTGGCTTTATTTTTCTTTTTTGCTTTTGTTTTTGTTTTTTTCTTGTTTGTTTATTTTTGTGGCATTTTGGGTCCTCCCAACCCAAGGTCTCCATTATATTTAGTCTTTGCTCCACTTAATACAACAGATTTTTACTTATTATTTTTATTTTTTTTCTTCTTTATTATTCTTTTCTTGGTCCTTTTTTCTGGTTCCCTCTTATCCCTCTCATTATATCTCTTAGTTGACCATCACTTACAAGCAAATCATCTTATGCTTGTCTAAAATTTTCTTCCCTTTTTTATTTTTTTTTGCATTTAGTAGGTCCCTACTCCCTTTTTTTGCCCCTTGAACTCTTCACCCTAAATCAGGCCCTCCATTATAGGCACGATATTTCCCTGAGGAGGGGAGAGGAGGGAAAGAGAAGAAAGAAAAAAAGGGGGAAATAATAAATTATTACTGTTTTTTTTTGTGGGATGTTTTACCTTTTTTTTTTTTTACTTTTTACTCTTTATTAATTCTAATTAGTGCTATCAACAAGACCACCCTCAGATGCCAATAAGAAAGAGGACATCGAATATTATGGATACAAAAGAAAGAGAGGTAACACAAATAGATGTGGAAAAATCTATGGAGAAAAGACTTAACATATTGGAAGCCTTGGAGCTAAATGACAGAGAATTTAAAATAGAAATCTTAAAAATACTCAGAGATATACAAGAAAACACAGAAAGGCAATATAGGGAGATCAGAAAACAACTCAATGAACACAAAGAATATATTACCAAGGAAATTGAAACTATTAAAACAAATCAAACAGAAATGAAAAACTCAATTCACGAGCTGAAAAACGAGGTAACAAGCTTAGCTAACAGAACAGCCCAGATTGAGGATAGGATTAGTGAAATAGAAGACAAACAACTTGAGGCAAAACAGAAAGAAGAAAGAGACTCAAAAATAATAAAAAACGAGAAAGCCCTACAGGAATTGTCTGACTCCAGAAGAAAGAATAACATAAGAATAATAGGTATATCAGAGGGAGAAGAGAAAGAAAATGGAATGGAGAATATACTCAAACAAATAATAGACGAGAACTTCCCAAGCCTGTGGAAAGAACTAAAGCCTCAAATTCAAGAAGCAAACAGAACACCGAGTTTTCTTAACCCCAACAAACCCACTCCAAGGCATATCATAATAAAGATGACACAAACCAATGACAAAGAAAAAATTCTCAAGGCAGCCAGGGAAAAGAAGAGTACAACATATAAAGGAAGGCCTTTTAGATTATCATCAGATTTCTCAGCAGAAACTTTACAAGCTAGAAGAGAGTGGACCCCAATATTTAAAGCCCTGAAAGAGAGAAACTTTCAGCCATGAATACTATACCCATCAAAGCTATCCTTCAAATATGAAGGAGAAATAAAAACATTCACAGATACAGAAAAGATGAGGGAATTTATCATCAGAAAACCCCCACTCCAGGAATTACTAAAGGGGGTTCTCCAATCAGATACAAAGAACAAAAAAAAAAACACAGCCACAAGTAAAAGCTCCAAGAAGAACACAATAAAACCAAATTTAAACTGTGACAACAACAAAAAGAAAGAGGGGGAGAAGATGGAGATTAACAGTAGCAAAGGACGATGGAGTGCAAAAAGTACTCACAAAATAGTTTGCTACAATGAACAGGGTAGGGACCCTTTTCATTACTCAAAGGTAACCACCATTGAAAAAACCACCACAGAAGCACATGAGATAAAAAAGATAGCAACAGAGGAAAGATGTATGGAATACAACCAAATAAAAACAAAAGATAGAAAAACGAAAGAGAAGGATCAAACAAGACACAAAACTAACAGAAAGCAAGATATAAAATGGCAATAGGGAACTCACAAGTATCAATAATTACACTAAATGTAAACGGATTAAACTCACCAATAAAAAGGCACAGAGTAGCAGAATGGATTAAAAAAGAAAATCCAACTATATGCTGCCTACAGGAAACTCATCTAAGTAACAAGGATAAAAACAAATTCAAAGTGAAAGGCTGGAAAACAATACTCCAAGCAAATAACATCCAAAAAAAAGCAGGTGTAGCAATACTCATATCTAATAATGCTGACTACAAGACAGGAAAAGTACTCAGAGATAAAAATGGCCATTTCATAATGGCTAAGGGGACACTGAATCAAGAAGACATAACAATTCTTAATATATATGCACCAAACCAAGGAGCACCAAAATATATAAGACAGCTACTTATTGACCTTAAAACAAAAACTGACAAAAATACCATCATACTTGGAGACCTCAATACACCGCTGACAGCTCTAGATCGGTCATCCAAACAGAGAATCAACAAAGACATAGTGGCCTTAAACAAAACACTAGAGCACCTGGATATGATAGACATCTACAGGACATTTCATCCCAAAGTGACTGAGTATACATTTTTCTCCAGTGTACATGGATCATTCTCAAGAATTGACCATATGTTGGGCCACAAAAACACCATCAGCAAATTCAGAAAAATTGAAGTTGTACCAAGCATATTTTCTGATCATAAAGCCTTGAAACTAGAATTCAACTGCAAAAAAGAGGAAAAAAATCCCACAAAAATGTGGAAACTAAACAACATACTTTTAAAAAATGAATGGGTCAAAGAAGAAATAAGTGCAGAGATCAAAAGATTTATACAGACTAATGAAAATGACAATACGACATATCAGAATCTATGGGATGCAGCAAAAGCAGTGATAAGAGGGAAGTTCATATCACTTCAGGCATATATGAACAAACAAGAGAGAGCCCAAGTGAACCAGTTAACTTCCCACCTTAAGGAACTAGAAAAAGAAGAACAAAGACAACCCAAAACCAGCCGAAGAAAGGAGATAATAAAAATCAGAGCAGAAATAAATGAATTAGAGAACAGAAAAACTATAGAAAAAATTAATAGAACAAGGAACTGGTTCTTTGAAAAGATCAATAAAATTGACAAACCCTTGGCAAGACTTACCAAGGAAAAAAGAGAAAGAACTCATATAAACAAAATCCAAAATGAAAGAGGAGAAATCACCACGGACACCATAGATATACAAAAATTATTGTAGAATACTATGAAAAACTTTATGCCACTAAATTCAACAACCTAGAAGAAATGGATAAATTCCTAGAACAATACAACCTTCCTAGACTGAGTCAAGAAGAAGCAGAAAGCCTAAACAGACCTATCAGTAGAGAAGAAATAGAAAAAACCATTAAAAACCTCCCCAAAAATAAAAGTCCAGGCCCTGACGGCTATACCAGCAAATTTTATCAAACATTCAAAGAAGACTTGGTTCCTATTCTACTCAAAGTCTTCCAAAAAATTGAAGAAGAAGCAATACTTCCAAACACATTTTATGAGGCCAACATAACCCTCATACCAAAACCAGGCAAGGATGGCACAAAAAAAGAAAACTACAGACCAATATCTCTAATGAATACAGATGCTAAAATACTAAACAAAATACTAGCAAATCGAATACAACAACATATTAAAAAAATAATACATCATGATCAAGTGGGATTCATCCCAGAATCTCAAGGATGGTTCAACATACGTAAAACGGTTAACGTAATACACCATATCAACAAAACAAAGAACAAAAACCACATGATCTTATCAATAGATGCAGAAAAGGCTTTCGATAAAATACAACACAATTTTATGTTTAAGACTCTCAACAAAATGGGTATAGAAGGAAAATATCTCAACATGATAAAGGCCATATATGATAAACCATCAGCTAACATCATATTAAATGGCACTAAACTGAAGGCTTTCCCCCTTAAATCAGGAACAAGACAGGGTTGTCCACTCTCTCCATTCTTATTTAATGTGGTACTAGAGGTTCTCGCCACAGCAATCAGACAAGACAAAGAAATAAAAGGTATCCATATCGGAAAAGAAGAAGTAAAGGTATCACTTTTTGCAGATGATATGATCCTATACATCGAAAACCCCAAAGAATCCACAAAAAGACTACTAGAAACAATAAGCCAATACAGTAAGGTCGCAGGATACAAAATTAACATTCAGAAGTCAATAGCCTTTCTATATGCCAACAATGAAACAACTGAGAAGGAACTCAAAAGAATAATCCCCTTCACGATTGCAACAAAAAAAAATAAAATACTTAGGAATAAACATAACAAAGAATGTAAATGACTTATATAATGAAAACTATAAACCATTGTTAAGGGAAATTGAAAAAGATATAATGAGATGGAAGAATATACCTTGTTCTTGGCTAGGAAGAATAAATATAATCAAGATGGCTATATTACCCAAAGCAATATACAAATTCAATGCAATTCCCATCAAACTTCCAATGACGTTTTTTAAAGAAATAGAGCAAAAAATCATCAGATTTATATGGAACTATAAAAAACCCCGAATAGCCAAAGCAATCCTAAAGAAAAAGAATGAAGCTGGGGGCATTACAATACCTGACTTCAAACTCTATTATAGGGCCATGACAATCAAAACAGCATGGTATTGGCAGAAAAATAGACACTCAGACCAATGGAACAGAATAGAAAGTCCAGAAATAAAACCACATATATATAGTCAAATAATTTTTGATAAAGGGGCCAACAACACACAATGGAGAAAAGAAAGCCTCTTCAATAAATGGTGCTGGGAAAACTGGAAAGCCACATGCAAAAGAATGAAACTGGACTACAGTTTGTCCCCCTGTACTAAAATTAACTCAAAATGGATCAAAGATCTAAACATAAGACCTGAAACAATTAAGTACATAGAAGAAGACATAGGTACTCAACTCATGGACCTGGGTTTTAAAGAGCATTTTATGAATTTGACTCCAATGGCAAGAGAAGTGAAGGCAAAAATTAATGAATGGGACTACATCAGACTAAGAAGTTTTTGCTCAGCAAGAGAAACTGATAACAAAATAAACAGAAAGCCAACTAAATGGGAAATGATATTTTCAAACAACAGCTCAGATAAGGGCCTAATATCCAAAATATACAAAGAACTCATAAAACTCAACAACAAACAAACAAACAATCCCATAAAAAAAATGGGAAGAGGATATGAACAGACACTTCTCCCAGGAAGAGATACAAATGGCCAACAGATATATGAAAAGATGCTCATCTTCTTTAGCTATTAGAGAAATCCAAATCAAAACGGCAATGAGATACCACCTCACACCTGTTCGATTAGCTATTATTAGCAAGACAGGTAATAGCAAATGTTGGAAAGGCTGTGGAGAAAAAGGAACCCTCATACACTGTTGGTGGGAATGTAAAGTAGTACAACCATTATGGAAGAAAGTATGGTGGTTCCTCAAAAAACTGAAAATAGAACTACCTTATGACCCAGCAATCCCTCTACTGGGTATATACCCCAAAAACTCAGAAACATTGATACGTAAAGACACATGCAGCCCCATGTTTATTGCAGCATTGTTCACAGTGGGCAGGACATGGAAACAACCAAAAAGCCCGTCAATAGATGACTGGATAAAGAAGATGTGGCACATATACACTATGGAATACTACTCAGCCATAAGAAATGATGACATCGGAACATTTACAGCAAAATGGTGGGATCTAGATAACATGATACGAAGCGAAATAAGTAAATCAGAAAAAACCAGGAACTGCATTATTCCATAGGTAGGTGGGACATAAAAGTGAAACTAAGAGACATAGATAAGAGTGTGGTGGTTACGGGGGGAGGGGGGAATGGGAGAGGGAAAGGGGGAGGGGGAGGGGCACAAAGAAAACAAGATAGAAGGTGACAGAGGACAATCTGACTTTGGGTGACGGGTATGCATCATAATTGAACGACAAGATACCCTGGTCTTGTTATCTTTGAATATATGTATCCTGATTTATTGATGTCAACCCATTAAAAAAATAAAATTATTAAAAAAAAAAAAAAACTACAATGAGATACCACCTCACCCCTGTTAGATTAGCTATTATTAACAAGACGGGTAATAGCAAATGTTGGAGAGGCTGTGGAGAAAAAGGAACCCTCATTCACTGTTGGTGGGATTGTAAAGTAGTACAACCATTATGGAGGAAATTATAGTGGTTCCTCAAAAAACTGAAAATAGAACTACCTTATGACCCAGCAATCCCTCTACTGGGTATATACCCCAAAACCTCAGAAACATTGATACGTGAAGACACATGTAGCCCCATGTTCATTGCAGCACTGTTCACAGTGGCCAAGACATGGAAACAACCAAAAAGCCCTTCAATAGAAGACTGCATAAAGAAGATATGGCACATATACACTATGGAATACTACTCGGCCATAAGAAATGATGACATCAGATCATTTACAGCAAAATGGTGGGATCTTGATAACATTATAAGGAGTGAAATAAGTAAATCAGAAAAAACAAGAACTACATGATTCCATACATTGGTGGAACATAAAAACGAGACTAAGAGACATGGACAAGAGTGTGGTGGTTACCAGGGGTGGGGGGAGGGAGGACATGGGAGGGAGGGAGGGAGAGAGTTAGGGGGAGGGGGAGGGGCACAGAGAACTAGATAGAGGGTGGCGGAGGACAATCTGACTTTGGGCGAGGGGTACGCAACATAATTTGATGACAAAATAACCTAGACATGTTTTCTTTGAATATATGTACCCTGATTTATTAATGTCATCCCATTAGCATTAATAAAAATTTATTTAAAAAAAAAAAAGAACCACATACTGATAACAGAAGAAATAAAAAACATTTGAGTTTGTGCAATAATGTTGACTAGACAGAAATGAAAATCTTGGTCTCCTTGGATTACTTATCCTTGGATGTAGCAGGCTTGGTAGGTAATCCACAAAAGTATTCAAGAATATATTTTGGGTTTTCTAGAGTCAGGCTTTCTGGGTTTAATCTACTCTTCATGGAAAATGTGCCTCTTGGTCATGTGGATCAGGCCCAGTTTATGCACCTGTCAGGAATCTGTAAACTCCACATGCCCCATGGCTATGATGCCATGGTGCCTCCTCTTCTAACACTTTGGTTATCTCAGCTACCTGGGAGGCTAGGGAACCAGCATGCCTGCCAGGTAGGAATCCAGCAGCTCTGGTATCCAAGTCAGAACTGACAAAACCTGGGAAGACTGGTTCTTCCACTCCTACAGGTTCAGGTGAAGCACCATACCAGGGACTGAGGAATCTGGCTCCCCAGAGTTGGCCAGGTAACACCTCCAGGAGTACAAGGGAGTTCACATCCTATGGGCTAACTTGTGTCAATCAGAGAAAGAAACAAGGAAGAGTCATCTGATCAATCTCCTTCCTTCCCTCCCCTCCCAGGCACGGTGAATCCATAAGTTCTCTCTGAAAGCTGTCCAGCATGTCTGATCAGCTGGCTGTGTTGTATTGTCAAGCTGTGTTCAGCCTGGCAATACATCACCCTATTTTTTTTTCTTGCCTACCACCCTTTGTACTGTTCCTACTGCCTTGGGATCAATTATTAAACTAAAGCCTTAACTTGAAAGTGCTTCCTTAGTTTGTAGAGAACCCAAACTAAGATACTGTGTGATCTTGAGCAAAATACTTAATCTTTCTGAATCCTTGTTTATTGATCTATAAAATTGAGGTAAGAAAGCCCATAGTATAGAATTTTTTAGATAAAATCAGATGATACAGGTAAAGCACTTAGAAGCATTTGTACCTTATTGCAAGTAGTTATTAATATTAGCTGTTTTTATTGCTTATGTAGTGAGGATATGGCAAATGACTGAGCTGAAATGATGATATGAAACTAATGGGTCAAATTGGTTTAGCTCAAGACTGATCTTACAGTTCTCTCATGACAATGGTCCTCAAATTGTTTCAGTTTTTTATCATCTTCACAATAAAGGACAAACTCTTTGGTGTGACACTAATTCCAGTCTGATAACAATTTAACTCTCCAGTCTCATATCACTGACCACCTTCATAGACCATGAATTATCCACCATTCCTTGATACACCATGATTATAATAGTAATAATACTTACATCTAATATTTATTGGGTACTTGTTATAAGCCAAGCAAAGCACTATTCTAAATATTTAATGTATTATGTCCTTTTCGGCTCAAATCCCTGGAAGGGCATTTTGAGAGAGTAAAAGCCAAAGTCCTCACAATGTCTCTAAAGTCCTCCCTACATGAACTAGACTCTCTCTGATGCCTCTCTGCCAATTTCTTCTTGCCCGTTTCATCTCAGGTCCCCTGGCAGCTGTACCGCTCCTCCAACACTGCGGGCACTGCCTCAGACAGGCACTGGGCTCTAGTTGAATCTCACCATGGAGGGTGCACTCTAAGCCAGATATCCACATGGCCAACCCTCTTACCTCCTCCAAATGTTTTCAGTGAGGCTTGCCCAGACCACTCCATTTGCCATACAACCCCCTTTCCCCACTGGCCCATTCGGCTTAACCCCATCGTCTGTTCTCCTTTCCTTGTGTCAATAGTATACATTCTAGTCTAGCATTTTATATAATTAAGCTCTTGACAAGTTTACTGCTTATTGTCTGTCTTCCTCTGGAAGATCAGAAGCTTCACAAAGTAAGGAGTGTTGTCTTTTGTTCAATGTGACTTCTTGAGTGCCTCAATCAATGTGGAAACCTGGTAGGTACTCAATAGTAGGCACTGAATAAAATCAGGCCTTATATGTATCTCACTATATGTACCTCACACCACTGCATGATAAGTGACTACTGTCTCTACTTTATGGATGTGGGAAGTGTGTGACAGACAGGCTCTGGAACTAGCCCTTGTTTGCACAACTCGCCTGTTGTGGAGGCAAGACTCAAACCTCAGCAGTCTGGCTTTGGTTTAAGAAGTTGTCTTCTTAATTTCTACATTAGATTGCATCTCCCACATATAAATATATATTTTTATATGTGTATTAACTATGCATTTATAAATATATAAATATTTATATTTATATACTATATGATATGCCATTTTTTATGCTTTCTTACAATTATGTATCTGGTTCTTTTACTAGATTTTATCTCCTTAAAGGCAAATTACCATATCTTTTTTATAAAGGTACCATTATAGAATCTTGCTCAGTGACCTGCTAGGTCTGAGGGATAACATTTAGCATCTGTTGAATTGAATAGTTCTTTACAACTCGCGAAGTTTAACAGAGTAAAAAAGAACTGCATTTTGATGTAGAAATATGCTCTGAAAATATCCAGAGTTAGGACAACAATTAGAGACAGTGAGGCACCCTAGGGCCCTGGTCCGCAAACCGCGGCTTGTGAGCCACATGCGGCTCTTTGGCCCCTTGAGTGTGGCTCTTCCACATAATACCATGTGTGGGCGCTACCTTGATAAGGAATGTACCTATTTATATAATTTAAGTTTAAAAAATTTGGCTCTCAAAAGAAATTTTGATTGTTGTACTGTTGATATTTGGCTCTGTTGACTAATGAGTTTGCCGACCACTGCCCTAGGGCAAAAGCCCTGAGTGGAAAAGAGTCCAGGGGCCTCTCTAATCCTTACTGGAAACAGTGTGTGCTGGAAACAGCAAAACAACAGGATAAGATTCAGTAAATAGAAGTGTTCAGGCTCTCAGAACATAGATTAGAAGTCATCAATTTCCTGTCCTGTATTTCACCCCCTAAAAACTTCTGCTGTCTGCTTCCTTGAGTTATTTGAACTGGCTAATAAATATCTGAGTAAGGCTGGGAATGGGGCTTCAGTCCTTCAGTCTGCTGACCGGGGTTGTTGCTTCCCCTCAGCCCCTTGGAGCAGTTCATCTGGTCTCTGAGTAGTTTGTTGTCACTGCGACATTTTGAAACCAGGAAGACATGAGTAAAAATCATATTATGAATGTTTACTAGTTATATACCACTCACAATATTATTCAGCCTCTCAGAGCCTTGCCTTCCTCATCTATAAAATGCAACTGAGAGTACCTCCTGTGAAGAGCTAGGTAGATAAGACAGGGTTAAGAGCTATTGTTTATTTTCACATCAACTAATCAGAATGCATTTTGTTCCATTTGTCCCTGGTACCTAATTTCCAAAGCAGGCCTGGGAAATTTTTCTGTAAAGGGTCAGATAGGAACAATTTTAGGCTTTGTAGACAATAGGATCTCTGTTGCTGCTCTTCACTCTGCAGCTGTAGGGTAAAAGAAGCCACAAACAATATGTAAATGAATGGGTGTAGCTGTGGACCACGAAGACATTTACAAAAAATTGCACACGCTGGATTTGGCCTGTGTGCCATAATCTGCCAATCCCTATTTTAAAGCGTGACTTCTTGGAGTCACTAGCTGAAAAAAAAAAAAAGTACTAATCTAAAGTCACTTCATTAAACATTTTCATTTTGTTTATCATTTATACTTGGACACTGATTACTTGAGTCATCACTATAAGTGCTAAAAATGGAAATGGAGCAATCATAATCATAGTTACAAAAATGTTTGTATATTTAAAATGTGCTCCTGTGTCAGCCTTTATATGTCAGATGCTGAACAACTTTTCAAGATGCTGACCATTGTAAGGAGGAACCCTCACACCCAGTCCTTTTAGGACATTCACATGGGCAAGATGCTGGCTTCTGAGAGCCAGAGTGCCTTCCCTACTTCTCTTGTTTCTGTTGCTGCTACCTACCTGCTTTGCCCAGGCCCTGGATCTGAAACCTGTTTTTAATGTCCCTATTCTCCTATCTTCATCCACTCTGTGCCACCCTTACCAAGATGTTGTTTGTGACCTTGGCTCTATTGTTTCTCTAATCCCTGAGCCCAGTTTCTCTAGCCCAGGGGTCAAGAACCTATGGCTCACGAGCCAGATGTGGCTCTTTTGATGGCTACATCTGGCTCACAGACAAATCTTTAATAAAAAAAATAATAACGTTAAAAATATAAAACATTGTCTGTATTGCAATCCATTCATTTTCTACCGCTCATATGTATGGTCGCGGGTGGCTGGAGCCAATCACAGCTGTTTTCCGGGACAACACCAAATTTTTATCGGATAATGTGTAACATATATGGGTCATTGTGAGGTCAGGAAGTAAACTTCCCTCCTTTTAATCAAGTAGTCAGCTAGCTAACTGTAGATAGCCTTTTGATGAAGAAGATGGCTAAAAGAAAAAAAGAGGAGTATCGTACTTTTCAGCAGGAATGGACAGAGGAATTCACCTTTCTGGAGAGAGCAGGTTCTGCAGTGTGTCTAATATGCAATGATAAAATTGCATCAATGAAACGGTCAAATATAAAGCAGCACTTCAACACACACCATACTACATTTGCATCGAAATATCCAGCTGGAAGACAGCTTTCTTCTGGGGACAGCAGGAAGAAAGCATGTCAAGAGCTACTGTGCAGAGTGCAAGCTAGTCAGCAGCAACTTCGTATTTGGATCCAACAAGTTGACTGGAATTTGGCTAGCTTTGCTGGTGCTCTAGCAATTGTGAGAAATGGAAAACCATTCACAGATGGGGAGTATGCCAAAACATTCATGCTTGATGTTGCCAATAAATTTTTGATGACTTTTTGAATAAAGACAAGATAATCAAACAAATAAAAGACATGCCTCTGTCAGCAAGAACTGTTCACAATTGCACCATCATGATGGCAAATCAAATTGAGGCAACACAAGTGACGGACATAAATGCAGCACCATTCTTTTCTCTCGTTTTGGATGAGTCAACAGATATAAGCCATTTATCCCAGTTTAGCGTGATTGCAAGGTATGCTGTCAGTGACACACTACATGAGGAAGGTCTTGCTGTTTTGCCTATGAAAGAGACAACAAGAGGGGAGGATTTATTCAAGACTTTCACTGAGTTTGCTAAAGAAAAAAATTTACTGATGGATAAACTTATTTCGGTGTGTACTGATGGTGCTCTGTGCATGGTGGGAAAAAACAGAGGATTCATAGTGCTTCTTCCTGAACATGAAAAGAGACTCATCCTAAGTTTTGACTGCATTCTACATCAGCAGGTGCTTTGTGCTCAGATGTGTGGTGAGCAGCTTGGTGAGGTGATGTCACTGGTCATTTGGGTGGTCAATTTTATTGTTGCCTGAGCTTTAAATGATTGCCAGTTTGAAACACTGCTGGATGAAGCTGGGAATAATTATCCTGGTCTGCTTCTGCACAGCAGTGTGCATTGGTTGTCAAGAGGGAAGGTGCTCAGCCATTTCGTGGCTTGTCTGAGCAAAATCCAGACTTTTCTTGAAATGAAAAACATCAAGCATCCTGAGTTAGCTAACACTGAGTGGCTCCTGAAGTTCTACTATCTCGTAGACATGACTGAACATCTGAACCAGCTCAATGTGAAAATGCAAGGTGTTGGAAATACAGTCTTATCCCTCCGAAAAGCAGTGTTTGCATTTGAAAACAAGCTGGAACTCTTCATTGCCGACATTGAAACAGGTCATTTACTACACTTTGAAAAACTGGGAGAGTTTAAAGATGCATGCACAGCAAGTGACCCTGCTCAACATCTTGATCTCTAGCAGTTAGCAGGCTTCACATCTAATCTCCTGCAGTCATTCAATGTGCGCTTTGGAGAATCTCGTGAGCGCACTCGTCTTTTTAAGTTCATCACCCATCCACACGAGTGTGCAGTGGACAACGCCGACCTGAGTTAAATCCCCGATGTCTCTGTCAGAGATTTTGAGCTACAAGTTGCTTACCTGAAGACCTCAGACATGTGGGTTAATAAATTCAAGTCACTGAATGAAGATTTGGAAAGACTTGCAGACAGCAAGCAGAGTTGGCGAGGAAACACAAGTGGGGAGAAATGAAAAAACTTCAACCCACGGACCAGCTGATTGTCAAAACTTGGAACGCACTTCCCGTCCCATACCACACACTGCGGCATGTGAGTATTGCTGTACTGACAATGTTTGGCTCTACGTATGCATGTGAGCAGTCTTTCTCACATCTAAAGAATGTTAAGACCAGCCTATGATCATGTTTAACGGATGGAAGTCTCAATGCCTGCATGAAGCTTAACCTCACTATGTATCAACCAGACTACAAAGCCATCAGCAAAATCATGCAGCACCAGAATGGTAAGAAGTACTTTATTCATCATAGGTTAGCATAACAACATTATTAAAAAGAATTCAGAGACTTATTGTACTTTAAAAGTGGTTTTACATAAAATGCACACATTTACTTGTATTTAGTGTTAAACATATTGTATGGCTCTCATGGAATTACATTTTAAAATATGTGGCATTCATGGCTCTCTCAGCCAAAAAGGTTCCTGACCCCTGCTCTAGCACCTGAGCAAAGCCTTCTTCATAAATATCTGTCCCCTAGCTGTTATATTTCCTCACTTAATAAACTGCAGACTACCATTCTGGGCTCAGAATCTCTCTTCAATCTCCATTCCCCTTGGAGTGATTGAACCCCTTAGCACTGCGTATAAGGCTCCATGGGCTTGGGCTATAGTCACATTCTCAGATTTGAGCACAGTATACTGTGACACAACTCCAAATAGTCTTTCATGTACTTTGTTGGCTCACATTTCTCTGCCTTCACATGTATCATGAAGGGTATCTTCCCCCGATACTGTTTTGTCCTTTAGGTATTTGGCAAAATTCTACTAACCCTTTAGAACCCAGTATAGCCTGATCATTCCCTAAATCTTCCCATTAAAATCCCACAAATGTCACCTCTGCATTTTGCACATGTAGCTATTATTAAATATTTTACTTTCTACTGTAATATACTATGTACCATTACATTTTCTTTGCTAGACTCATTAAAGGCAAGGAGTACATCTTATCTAGTTGTGCTTTCTGAAATACTGAATACAAAACCGGGCAATAGACCTCTGACCTACAATCCTTGAAGCAAGTAAGTCAGGAAGCCAAACCACAACCTTCATAACAATTGGTCCATGACTGCCAGTTTCACTTATCTTTGCTTTCACCTCAGGACCAACCACAGAAAATCAAATATATTCTCCAAACCAATCACATAGCCTGCCCTGGTTTTAGTTAGACTGTCTTAAGTTCCCCCAGGCCAACAACCTCCAATCAAAACAGACCTGATACTTTTTCTTTTTTCTTTTTTTTTTTTTTCCGTTTTTGCAAGAGATAAGAGGCATCCACCCATAGTTGTGTCACTTTAGCTGTGCATTGGTTGCCTCTCATGCATGCCTTAACTGGGGTGGGGGCACTCCAGCCCAGCCAGTGACTCCTTGATCAAGCCAGAGACTTTGGTCTCAAGCCAAATAAGCTCATCCTCGAGTCAGTGACCCTGGGGTTTTGAATCTGGGACTTCATTGTCTCAGGTCAAGTCTCTACCCACTATGCCACCACTAGTCAGCCATTTTTTTAAATTATTAATATTTTTTTATTATTTTATTTTTTATTTTTTTGCCCTGGTTTGTTGGCTCAGCAGTAGAGCTTTGGCCTGGCGTGTGAAAGTCCCAGGTTCATTTTCCAGTCAGGGCACACGGAAGAAGTGATCATCTGCTTCTCCACCCCTTCCCCCTCTACTTTTCTCTCTCTCTCTTCCCCTCCTGCAGCTATGGCTTGAATGGTTTGAGTAAAGTGGGCCCCAGGCACTGAGGATGACTCCATAGCCTCAGCCTCATGCACTAAAATAGCTCACTTACCAAGCAATGGACCTGTAGCTCAGCCAGGCAGAGCATCACCTGGTAGAGGCTTACCATGTGAATTCCAATCAAGGTGCATGCAGGAGTCCATCTCTGCCAAAGAATGGTGGGCCTTTCCATTTATAAGAGTCTCACAATGGCGGTCGAACAAACAGGCAGGGAAAACTGCTTCTCCCTCTCTCTCAGGACTCATAAGCCAAACAGACCAGGGGGGAAAAACCCTTCTCTGGCAAACAATAGCAAATACTAGCCCCTCCCAAACAGGAAGGCAATCCACAATTTGCAATCTGCTACTTTGAAGACAAACACTCGCAACCTTCCATAGACTATGGTGCTGCCCCGTGCTCAGGCACCAATTAGGCAAAGTGCAAACAAGGAAACCTAACACACTTGTAACACACTGGTTTGTCCAACACTGGCCAGGGCTTTCTTTTTTTTTAATATGAAAATTTTTCACTCTCTTGCCTTCCTTTGAGTTTCTGCCGAATGCAGTGATTATGATTGACTCACTTATTCTAGTGAATTCTATGTATGTGATTAAACAAGTGCTAGATGTTCATGTGGTCCTTATTTCTTTCTATAACCTCTAGCACTGTTTTTAATTTGGAAAAACTGTGATTGATCTGCCTACCCTATTGTAGAGAGTATCTAGGTGGGCAGTTTAGCTAAGTCTAGAAGAACTCTGTGAGGAAGGCTTTTCCTAAAACTTTCAGTGTATCTAACTAAGGGGACCAATGAGATCACAAGTCCAGTGAGCTGTTTCAAGAGGTAAATAGGAGCAGTAGGGCTCTGGAAAGAGATATGAAGAAAAGCAAGGAACAAGAATTATAAAGAACAAACATTTTCCTAGAAGAAGACATGCAGATGGCCAAAAGGTACATCAAAAAATGCTCTAGCCTGACCAGGCGGTGGCGCAGTAGATAGAGCATCAGACTGGGATGCAGAGGACCCAAGTTCGAGACCACGAGGTTGCCAGCTTGAGCGCGGGCTCATCTGGTTTGAGCAAAAAGACTACCAGCTTGAACCCAAGGTTGCTGGGTCCAACAAGGGGTTTCTTGGTCTGCTGAAGGCCTGCGGTCAGGGCACATATGAGAGGGCAATCAATGAATAGCTAAGGTGTTGCAACGCACAATGAAAAACTGATGATTGATGCTTCTCATCTCTCTCCGTTCCTGTCTATCCCTCTCTCTGACTCATTCTCTGTCTCTGTAAAAAAAAAAAAAAAAAACACAAAAAAACCTCTACATCATTAATTATCAAGAAAATGCCAATCAAAACCACAGTGAGGTATCACCTCACTCCTGTCAGAATGGCTATCTTCTAAAAGACAAGAAATAATAAGTGTTGGTGAGAATGTGGTAAAAAGGATCCCCTTATGAACTGTTGGTGGGAATGTTCAGTTACTATGCAAAACTACATTGAGGTTGCTCAGAAAAATTGAAAGTAGAACTACCATATGATCCAGCAATTCCATATACACCCCATGTTTATTGTAACATTATGTAAAATAGTCAAGATACAAAAACAACCAAAATAATTTATAGCTACAAAGAACAAATTGGTGGTAGCAGGGATGAAGAGTGGGAGAACTGGGTGAACTAATTTTTTGTTTTGATTTTACTTTAAATAAATGGAATATTTTTTAAGTATAAAAAAGGAGAGCAGGAAAGTCATTGGACACATCCTAAAGTAAAGACCTCTTTATTTATGCTACTATCCCCTGCTCCTCTGATCTATGAGGATGCATCAACTTTATATATAAAAAGCCTGGAGAGGGGTAGACTTAATGGTTTCTAAGTAAAGTAAAATCCTAGATAAGCCCTCAAACATTGAAAGGATATGCAAATCTGTGCTCAGACTCATCTGGCTCCTCTTCCCTTTACTCTGTAAAACAAAGCTATCTCATACTAAGTCCTCTGTAATATATTTTTAAGACCAAAAAAGTTTAACCTATTTTACACTTGAAAGGGCAACAGAGAAGGCTAATCATGGCCAGAGGAATGAGGTGTACCCCTAGAGCATTAAACCCAGCCATCAGTGTACACCAGCACACCCCTGACACCAGAAACTAATCCCATAGTTGTGGACAAGCTTAGTCATGCAGGCTGCACTTTCTCTGGAAAGCAAAATCAGCATACTCAACACAGGTGCATGCATTCACCTTCGAAGCTTAAGGTCTGTTTTCTCTGTCTACCATAACAATGCCAAAGACAATAATATTCTCACTCATTTATTGAATTAAAGATGCTTAATATTTTCCCTCATTTTGTGATTTAATTAAATATCAATCTTATTTTATTTTGGCAGTATATTTTATTAATTTAGGGAATGATCTAAGGAGCAGGAAAACCTGAGGTGAAATCCTATGTCTAATCTTAAGATAAAGGGCAGGTGACTTAGTCTATCAAGCCTTCAGGTTCCTATTTTTAAAATTGCATATTAACATCTACCTCTTGTGGGGATAGGTAATGTGTGAAAAATATTTAATGTGGTGCTTAATAGCTATTCTTATTTTATTACTATGTATTCTATGCATGTATGTCTATACATATGAATATACACTCCTATACATGCCATATACTTTAATGCTCATAATACTAGGCTTCTGCAAATTTATGAAGGTTATGTCTCAAGATGTTCAAGAATGCAGAAGGGTACTTATATTGTAGTAAGGTACCAAAAAGCTGCAAAATTAATATTGATATTCTAGGAGGAAAGGTCAGGCTTTCCTGTCCCATCCCTCCTTTGGAGAGGGGAGGGAGAAGAATGTAGAAGTTTCTGGCTTGCAAGAACAATGGGTCATTTAGTTTTAAAACTAAAAGAAAGGTTTTTTTTCTGATTTACTTATTTCACTCTGTATAATGTTATCAAGGTCCATCCATGTTATTGTAAATGATCCGATGTCATCATTTCTTATGGCTGAGTAGTATTCCATAGTATATATGTACCAAAGCTTTTTAATCCACTCATCCTCTGATGGACACTTGGGCTGTTTCCAGATCTTTGCTATTGTGAACAATGCTGCCACAAACATGGGGGTGCATTTCTCCTTTTGGAGCCGTTCTATGGTGTCCTTGGGGTATATTCCTAAAAGTGGGATAGCTGGGTCAAAAGGCAGTTGGATTTTCAGTTTTTTGAGGAATCTCCACTAAGAACTCTATGAATCCATACATAGAAGGGACATAAAAATGAGACTCAGAGACATGAACAAGAATCTGATGGCAACAGGGGAGGGGGGTGGGGGGAGAGGGGAGGGGGTGAAGAAGGAGAGAGGGGTTGGGTGAGGGGAGGGGCACAAAGAAAACCAGATAGAAGGTGACAGAAGACAATTTAACTTTGGGGGAGGGGTATACAGCATAATCAAATGTCAAAATAATCTAGAGATGTTTTCTCTCAACATATGTACCCTGATTTATCAATGTCACTGCATTAAATTTAATAAATAAATTTTAAAAAAAAACTAAAAGAAAGGTTAACTGAGAAACTTTTTCTCTTTCAATGGGAGGCAGAATTTACATACCACCCTGCACTGATTGTAGTTCCTCCCCCTTCCTGGAATCCTGAGAGTAACATACCTCTAGGCAAAGGAGGGAAGATGAACTCTGAAAGATTGTAAATATCTTTGATTGTGTTTCCTTGACAGTCTTTTTTTTTTTTTTTTGTATTTTTCTGAAGCTGGAAACGGGAGAGACAGTCAGACAGACCCCCGCATGCGCCCGACCGGGATCCACCCGGCACGCCCACCAGAGGTGATGCTCTGCCCACCAGGGGGCGATGCTCTGCCCCTCCGGGGCATCGCTCTGCTGCAACCAGAGCCACTCTAGCACCTGGGGCAGAGGCCAAGGAGCCATCCCCAGCACCTGGGCCATCTTTGCTCCAATGGAGCCTCGGCTATGGGAGGGGAAGAGAGAGACAGAGAGGAAGGAGGGGAGGGGGGTGGAGAAGCAAATGGGCGCTTCTCCTATGTGCCCTGGCCGGGAATCGAACCAGGGTCCCCCGCACGCCAGGCCGACGCTCTACCGCTGAGCCAACCGGCCAGGGCCTTCCTTGACAGTCTTAATGTTCTTGTATATCCCCTAAACAAATATTGTAAGTTTGTGCCATAATGTCATGCTCTCCTCAGCCTGTGTGTGATCAAGGGTATATAACCAGCACCTGAGATGTATTTGGGGCACATGATTTGGGTCTGCAAATGCCCTGTGTTAGCCACATGTGGCCAGCACATTTAATAAATCTCCTCCTTTAGTACCCTTCAAAACTCATTTGGACTTGGTGTCTCTATGAAACCTGAAGAAGTGAGGTACGGTACTTTTCAGTATCTGGGGTATGGTACTTTACAACAATATATCTATAACTATAAAATGTATAATGTGAACTACTGCTGTTTGTATGGCAGTACACTGTAAAACCATAAAGATATTAAGCAATAGGGTGGTGGGTAGGAAGCAGGGCTCACTTATTAGCAAAGTAACAGCCCCATACACTAACCTTATAACACAAACAATTCACATTTCTACCTCAGGGAAATTAAATCTACTAATGTTCACTATCTATATCTATAAGGTCAGTATAAAATACCGCAATCTGTGATTATCAAATCCATGGGTACAAATGACCCACCATCTAGTTGATATATCAGGCATCCTCACCTTCTCCTAGCTTTCTCTGAGGTTCTAATAGCCTGACTAAAGCCTCTTCAACTCCTCCTCTCAGAATGGCTTCAGACGTCACCTCTACCATGGAGACTTTTTTTATTCACCATTATTGTAGTCCCTAGATGTCCGTATGCAATAGGATGAATCATAGACTTTCCAATTTTGTTCATTACTCTCTCTCACCTAACACACTGTGAGTTCCCTGAGGATAAGGGATCATGTGTTTTGTGTCTTTGTAACAATAATACTTAGCACATCTCACTTTGTTCATTTAATCAATGTTTGTTTGGCAAAAGGTCAGTAAATATATGCAACTTGCCAGGTGCCAGTTTAGACACTTGGGTTTCACATAGTGGATAAGGAAGATGTGGACCCTGCACCTTCCTCGTCTAGCCAGGAACATCGGCACAAACAGACCACTGAAGGTCTGACCAGCGGTAGTGAAAATGGAGTCTGAAGTTGAAGGGAAAGGAAGGTTGACCCGCTAGGCAACATCAGATATAAGCACTCCAAGCAAGAGGAATAGCACTCTGGGAGCCCAAGACAGATGCCATGTGGTCTGAGCCAAGGACCAAGCTGCTATAGGACTAGAGAGTTCGGAAAGCCAGGGGTCTGTGTTATAGCACAGACCTGGAAAGGTAAAATGAGACCAGGATTTTTAGGACTTTATAGGTTATTTTGTGTTGTTTTGGTTGTCATGAGACTACATTGAACAGTTTTCAGCAAAGGTGTGACATGATTGCATTTGTAGCTAAAGTGACCTCTGTCTGTGAAAGGATTGAACCTGAGGAAAAGGGTTGGCTGGGAGACTAGTAAGAAAGCCTATTAATAGCCTGACCTGTGGTGGCGCAGTGGATAACGCATCGACCTGGAAATGCTGAGGTCGCCGGTTCAAAACCCTGGGCTTGCCTGGTCAAGGCACATATGGGAGTTGATGCTTCCAGCTCCTCCCGCCTTCTCTCTCTCTCTCTCCCTCTCTCTCTCCTCTTTAAAAATGAATAAAGAAAAAAAGGAAAAAAAAAGAAAGCCTATTAATAACCCAGGTGAGATGTAATAGTCCAGATCAGGAGCTTGTCAGAGGGAACTGAGAGGGGCTGACAGGTTCCAGATATGATTAAAGGGGCCAAAATGAACAGACTTTTGTGTTCATTTGACCTGTGGAGGACGTGACGGGTAGGAAGGAGTCAAGAACAAAACTTGGCTTTTACTCTGAGGAATTCCGAACTGATGTCAGAACTAGTCTTCCAGCCCAGCTCAGGTCTTGGCATTTCTAGGATTACAACTCCTCAGTGGCTCCTCTCTGCTTCAAAGGTCAAGTCTAGCTCCTTCCTATGGAAGGTAGCCATAATCAGGACCCAACCTTGGCTCTGTATCTTGGCCTTTTTATTTCACTGATGCCAAATTCTGTGCAGTTTTCTAAACAAGCCACACGGCTGTGCCTTGCATAGCTTCCTGTGCTTTTCTCCCTTTCTTTGATTTGATTTACATATATATGTAAATTTTCATATATACATACATATTTTTGAAATTTCCCAAATCCTTCAAATCATGTTATCAAGATTGTAAAGCTTAGAAAACCTTCAGCTACCTTATTCCTTTTTCTCTGTTTCCTTTTTAATTTAAATAAGTTTATTTTTACACTTAACAACCCTATTGGAATATTGTGGTTGTAGCTGGGATTGTTTATATATTTTTAGCATACTTTGATATTTTAACTTGAGCAGATCTGTTAGGTTATATTATCCCCTCCAGGCCTAGATAAAATTAGATGTTAGCATTCAGAATACTGAAACTAGAAAATTGTTTGATATTTTTTCTTTTTGTTGGACGAGCCAAACTTTAAAAATAAATTGTAAAACAACAACAACAACAAAAAAACAGAAAACAAAAGTATTCTTGCAAAATTCTGAAGTTATCAACCTTAGAAACACAAAGAAGGAGAAAGAAATAAAATGAAAATGTATGAAGTGCTGGCCACTATGCTAAATCTCATCACTCAGATTATCTCACTTTATCTTTCAAATGATCCTGGGACTCTAGTTTTCAGTAGTTCTGAGCAATACTTAATCTCTAGCTTTTGCCAACTCCAGGGATAAATTTAGGAACCTTCATAACAGTTCTCACAGGAAACTAAAAGACATTGCTCATTGTTTTTCCCAGTGCGGGCCTAAAAATGACTTCTTTCTTGTTTTATATTCCACATTATGGGGAATGACATCATTAAGCCAGAACTCAATTTATGTTGGGTGAAGGAAAACCTTGTCAGAGATAAATTAGATTGCTGTTCTGTCACAATAAGATCTCATCTTTCATTGTAAAGACTTCACATTCTTCACCAAAGCATCTGGAAAATGTACACAGTAACAGTGTACAAAAGGACAACAAGAAGAAGGACTTGGGGGATTCTTTCCGTAAAAAGGCAAGTACTTCTTTGGAACCAGTTCTCAATGACCTTCCTTTGCATGGTGATTGTTATTTATATAGTGTCTTACATTTTTATTTGTTTTTTTGAGACCTGGGGAAATAGTGTGCTATAATATCAAATACATGGATGTTAAATCTGACTTATCTGCCACTTCTGGGAAATGATCTAACTGCAGGCATCTATTTTTAATCTACATTGGGAATGACAATACACATTGGACTGTATGACTGAGGACTCTGAATGATTTGCAAATACAAAATTCTAGCATAATCCATGACAAACAGTACATTCTTTTTATTTGTTGTATGTTGTATTATTTGGTGTTCATCTTAAAAAAAATCCTTGAGAAGTATACATGTAATAGCTAAACAATAATTTTAAAAAAATGCTAATTCTCACTACACCTCAGATTCATTGGCTGCGGAACAGTGACATTAGCCTTTCACAGAGCTCACTAGATTTGTGGGTAAATACCATCAGCAATAAAGGCTGTAGCAACTGTAAATGACTTCTTGTGCTGGGGACAAGCTCGTTCAGTTTAACCCAAATTCTAATAAAAAAGAATATTTCTTGTGTTTTGTGTGTTTTTTGTTTTGTTTTTTCCTAAGTAAACTTTTATGGAAAATCAGTAACTGGAGACTATGACCAATAAAACCAGCTTAGGTATAAATACTCTATAGTGATACTCTCTTAATTTGAAGAAAATAAAAGTCTCAAGAATAATTACATGGCATTCATACACCTTTCATTTCAAATACATGAGAATTTTACACAGGAACCTTAAAGAAATATGGTAATTTACCCTCTAAAGAACAAAAGAAATAAACAAACCAAAGACTAATAGCGTTCAGGCCTAGTAATAAGAACAGTTAACAGGGACCTTAATGTGAACTTGTTGGCCCAGTTTCAAAAACTTCTTTGAAGATTGTTTTTGTCTTTGTAGTTAGTTGCAAGCTGAACTATTTTTATGCAGATAACTTTTATATTTATAATTCAATTAAACAACTTTTGTTGAGTTCCAACCTTACTTGTCTTCTTCAAAACTTTACTTGTCATGTAACATTGCTGAAAGCTGACCATCATCACCTTTTTCCCGAAAGCCTCCTTCATCTCCATTGCATTTAGAGCTACAACTTTGCCATACCCTATCATGGGCACTTCATCTCCTTTACCCTAACCATTTGCATCAAATCACTACTCACACCCCGTAGAGTCCTCTTCCTGAAATTTGTCATGATTACAATTCCCTCCAATACCACTGCTGCTTAGCAGTCTGAGCTATGTCCCCCACCTCCACTAATGAAATGGTTTCTAACCTGATTTAACTGCTTAATCCACTCCATTCCAATCTTTATACTTGATACAATAATATTTCTATAGAGTATCAGATTTCCCCATGTATAAGATTTCCCCATGTATAAGATGCACCTTAGTTTTGGGGCCTGAAATTTGAAAAAAAAAGTATTACATAAAGATATTGAAATCAAGTTTTATTCATCATAAAATTCATACAACTCCTCATCACTGTCAAAACTCTCATGCATTAGTTTGTCCTCATCTGTGTCTGATGATGAATCACTGTCTTCATATATTGCCTCATCCTCAGTTCCATCTATGGCATTTGAAATGTTATACTTCTTAAATGAGTTGACAACGATCTCAATCTTGAAATTATCCCAGAATCTTTTCACCCAGGTGTAAAATTTTCTTATTGTCAGTTTCTTTACTCTTTTTTCTTTCTTCTTTTTGTGACAGGGACAGAGAGGGACAGAGAGAGGGACAGATAAAGACAGACAGACAGACAGGAAAGGAGAGAGATGAGAAGCATCAATTCTTTGTTGTGGCACCTTAGTTGTTCATTGATTGCTTTCTCATATGTGACTTGACCGGGGAGCTACAGCAGACAGAGTGATACCTTATTCAAGCCAGTAACCTTGGGCTTAAGCTGGTGAGCCTTGCTCAAACCAGATGAACCTGCACCTACACTGGCGACCTCGGGGTTTCGAACCTGGATCCTCTGCGTCCCAGTCTGATGCTCTATCCACTGTGCCACCACCTGGTCAGGTGGTTTCTTTACTCTTCCTGCTGGTGTCAAATTCTCCCCAGAAGAGTTAGTCCATTGGTTCCATTTGTGTCTCATGGCAGCTTTGAAAGGTTTGTTAATGCTGACATCAAGTGGTTGTAGCTCAGATGTCAAGCCTCCAAGTATGATGGCAAGTTTTGTTTTTTGCTCTGCAGCAATCTTCTTTGTGTTTTTTGTTATGTGTGCCCTGAACTGACCAAGCACCAATAGGGCAGGTTTATGTAAGAGCCCAGCTGGTCTCCTTCTCCAAACTTCCTCAAGTCAGATCTTCATCCCATCCTGACCCATCCAACCCTTGTCATGAATGTGGACAATCACTCCTCCAGGAATGTCTTCTTTTGGCATTGTTTTGTGTTTGAAAATCAGCATAGGAAGCAGCTTGGTTCTGCTGGCAAAACAAGCTAGAACAATTGTATAATGGCTCTTTTCATGTCCACTTGTCTTCACAGTTAGTTTTCACACCCTTCTTATCAACAGTTCTGTTACTTGGGACACCAAATTGAAGGGGAACTTTGTCTATATTTGCAATCTGTCACAACTCAAACTGATGTGTCTTCCGACATTGAATGACAAAATGATAAAATTCAAGGACCTTCTGCTCATAGCTTTCAGGCATCTTTTGGGCAAGTCTGGTATATGTACACATGCTTAGTCCATTCCATTTCAAGAACCTGAAGCACCAGTTGTGTCCTTCTTTGAAATCAGTAACTTTTTTTCATCAGAAATTCTTCTTGCCTCATGCTGAACCATCTTTGTGGACACAAGATTTCCAATTGCCCTCTGCTCTTCAATCTGTATCTTCAATTCCTTCTCTAAATCAGGCCATTTTGCTGACTTGCCTCTCCTGGCCTTCTGGGCATTTTTAGTAGGGTTTCTTCTTCCTGTAACCAGTCTCGGATTGATTTCTCTGTTAGAGGAGGACCAAACTTACATTTAGCAGCACGATTTCCATTCACTTTTGCAAACTGAATCATTTTTAACTTTAATTCATCACTGTATTAAAATTTTTTCTGAGCCATTTTTGGGTAGAATGTGGCAAAACGTAACCTACTGTAATATACCGGTATCAGGTGTGAAACAATTAGTGCAAAGATAACAAGCGCAAAAAAGCAGGAAATACAAGTAAAAAAAATCTACAACCACTGTATGAAACGCACCCAGTTTTTAGACCCCAAAATTTTTGAAAAAGGGTGCATCTTATACATGGGGAAATACAGCAAATGTTAATCTGTCCATATCATACCCTTCTTAAAATTTTCCCAGATGTTCAAAGATAATTTGTTTATTTTTAACCCTTTGACATGGATATATAATCTTGCCTCTGACAGTCTTTTCAAACTCAGTCCTCTCTGCTACTTTCATAGCCATTTCCATGAACTTCCATATTCCAGCCTTTTCAGACACTGCTCCTCCTGCCTGAAATACTTGTTGCAACCCCTAAACCTCTATCCACCACTAATATTCACACTTCAATGTAGAGATCACTTTCTGAGAGAAGCTTCCTTTGTTATCAGCCGCCCTCAAATCCCCTTCTTCTATAGTTTACAGAAATCTGTACTTATAACACAGAATTTATAATTTTTTTCGGTTTAATTGTGTATCTCTGCCAGAGTCCTAATTCCCTGAAGGCAGGGTAATGCATGTTATGTTTACATCACAGTCTAGCACATTATCTGGTGCACAAAATATGCTCAATGTGTTAACTATACAAATGTGTACACAGTCTGAAATCTGATTTCCTACTTTGCTGAGAAAATTAAAGTGCTCAGAAGAGAATTTCCACCTATTCTGAAACTCATCTCTAAAAACATACAGGAATCTGTGATAAAAGCCCTTTCCTGAGTTGAGCACTAGGTCATGCACTTAAGGTCATTGTGCATTTCTTCTCTCTTTCTCCTTTACTATAGATTTCTCCTGTCTACTGGATTATTCCCAAGGTAAATACATATTATTATTTCTTTCATCCCCAAACAAGCAAAAAGATATCTATTTTTAATCACACCTACTATTCTATTTATTTCTCACCTTCTATTTAAACAAAATTTTTTGCAGAACTTGCTATCTCTAATCACCTTTTCTTTTTTTTCCATTCAAGAATCTCCAGTTAGATTTTTTTCTTGTTATTTTCCTAAAACGTCTCTTGTCAAAATCACAAATATCCTCCATGTAGCTAAATTCAATGGGTAATTTATAGTCAGCTTAATCTATTAGCCAATTACTTGGCATATTTGATCCTGCCCTCCTCCTTGAGCGATGGTCATTTCTAGTTGTCTTCCTACACCTCTCTACTTCTTAGAACTTTTTGTTGATTTTTCTGTGTCTATTTGAACTCTGAGAGTTGGTATTATGCCTCACAGTTCACTCTTCATACGTGTCCACAAAGTTTTAATGTATTTTATGTCAACAGTTTTCAAAATTATATTTTCAAACCAAAAGGCTTTTCTGAAATTTACACTTGTATAGCTGCTGCTGAATCAATATTTTCAATGGAACACCCAA
The DNA here is from genome assembly GCF_036850765.1 of Saccopteryx bilineata. Taxonomy (NCBI): domain Eukaryota; kingdom Metazoa; phylum Chordata; class Mammalia; order Chiroptera; family Emballonuridae; genus Saccopteryx; species Saccopteryx bilineata. The sequence continues at coordinate 340,138,699 of NC_089490.1, read as the reverse complement.
AGTCATCTCAATTTAAAGATGTCCAACCCAGAATTTTCAGTCTCTATAAAAATTTGTTCCACACAGCCTTTTTCATTTCAATAAGTGAAAAATCTATCCCACTATGTGGCCAGGCCAAAACTTTGGTTTCTCCCTCTCCACAGACCAGAAATGCTTTTGACTCCACTTTCAAAAGTCTCTAGAATCTTACTACTTCTCATTGATTCCACTTCTAGCACCCTCATTAAAGCCATTATCTCTTATCTGGATTATTTTATTAGATTCCTCACTAGTCTCTCTGTTTCTACCTTTGTTCTGATTCAACATATTCTTCAAATAGCAACTGGAACAAAAAAAATCATCCTATTCATAAAAGAATTCTCTTTTACCTTACTTATTAAATTAAGATCAAGCTATATAAAAGATAGTGATCTAATCCTGAGAATTTGAGACACAGGTTTGTATATAACTGAAACTAACAGATTGGCATACATTCAAAACTAAAACAGCAGTTAGCTGTGGTTGAGTCAAGGTCCATTTATTTATCATATGGGGAAAATAAGCTTGCTTTTGAATAAACTAACAGTATTACTAATTATAAAAGTAATTCTCCTTTTAGAATACTCTAAAAATTCAAAGAAAAAAGTACTTATAATTCCACAAACCAGAAATTAATATTCTTAATATGAATTAATTTAACTCCATTATTTTTCCCCCACACATATATATACATGCAAATATCTAAATATATAATCATATAGTATAGGTAATTTTTTATTTATTTCTTTTAAATTTGTTTTAATCAACACAACTAACTTATAGATTGCATTTTCATACAATGAAGGAAAATAAAATGAAAGCAAAATCTCTTGACTAAGAGCATGATCACTTTGCTCTGTTCTAGTCTGTTTATTGTCTATTTTAGAATGATCCTTTTGGCACATCTGTTCGCAAAGAGTATAAAAATAAATCTCCATTTTAATAATGCAAAGTTCCACTTGCATTCTGGCTCATTTGTAAATGTAGAACATCTAATCAGCTAGACAAGTACCATCACTTGGGTGGGGTTCCGAGGAAGATGTCCCTGGTTATTTGTCAGATTTTAAGTTTGTTATTACCTAGAAAGCAGGCGAGCCTGGTCACCTGCCATTCTGCTATTCTTATTTAGAGCAACTCTACACACTAGAGAAAAATAATTGATTGGGACAATTATCTTGCCAGCCTTCACACCTGCTCCCTCATAACAGTCAACCAACCAACTAAACAACAAGTAAATAGGAACAAACCTACTTTTCTCCTGAAAATAAAACTATTGTTTCTTAAAAACCTTGATAATGGCAACAAAACCAATTCTACTTGAATGAGATAGATAATTTCACACAGAAGAAGGCATAAAGAATTGCTTTTGCCTCAAGAATCTAGTTACTTCAAACAAAACATTTATTTTTGGTTCGATTGGGTGTACTTTTATTTTTTTTCTCTGCTGTGAAGCCAGGCAAAATTGCCTTATTTTTCTACTTAACGTTTATTAGCCTTACCATCAAGAATAGAATAACTCATCCTTTTTTCTTGAATCAATGTGAAAGCTGTCCTCTTTTAGGCTATTACATAAACCACACCAAGACAGGGACCAAGGTCTTTGATGTTTCTATTTAATCCATGAATTTGTGTGTGTGTGTGTGTATGTGTGTGTGTGTGTGTGTGTGTGTGTGTGTGTGTGAGAGAGAGAGAGAGAGACAGAGAGACAGAGAGAAAGAGAGAGAAACAGACAGGAACAGACAGATAGGAAGGGAGAGAGATCAGAAGCAACGACTTGTGGTTGTGACACCTTGCTGCTCATTGATTGCTTTCTCATATGTACATTGACAGGGGTGGGGGAAGGGGATCCAACAGAGCCAGTTACCCCTTGCTCAAGCCAGGGACCTTGGGCTTCAAGACAGAGACAATAGGGTCATTTCTATGATCCGACGCTCAAACTGGTGACACTGCACTCAAGCTGGTGAGTCCATGCTCAAGCCGGCAACCTCAGAATTTTGAACCTGGATCCTCAGCATTCCAAGCTGATGTTCTGTCCACTGCACCATTGCCTGGTTAGGCTAATCCATGAATTATTTCTAAAATAGCACCTCCCCCTTGTTTTATTGTTATAAAGGATTGTATTGAAAAAAAGTTTCAGAACTTTGTCCAATCTTCTCTGAGTTTTAGAGGTAGATGTAGAATGCTAATTAAAATTTGAATGTTTAAATCGTATTTACAGGCAAGTTTGCATATACAGAGTTTTATAGAGAGCATCCCTGAATACTACAAACAGAATCATATTTTCATCAGGTTTCTTAAGTCAGTGCACAGTCCCCCCCATCACCCCATTTTAGTGTGAAGTTGGACTATTTTGGTATTGGCATCTATAAAGAATCATCAAAAAGTAGAAAACTTAAAGAAACTCAGAATAAATATTTAAAACTTTGCATTTTGGCCCTGGCCAGTTGGCTCAGTGGTACAGTGTCAGTCTGGCATGTGAAAGTCCCAGTTCAATTACCAGTTAGGGCACACAGGAGAAACGACCATCTGCTTTTCTACAACTCCACCCCCAACTCTTTCTCTTCCCCTCCCATAGCCCTGGCTCAAATGGTTTGAGCAATTTGGCCCTGGGCACTAAGGATAGCTACAGGGCCTCACCTCAGGCACTTAAATAGCTCAGTTGCCAAGCAATAGAGCAGTGGTCCGGATGGGCAGAGCATTGCTTGGTAGGGGGTTTGCCAGGTGTATCCCATGCTGGGCACATGCAGGAAGTCAGTTTCTGCCTCCACATTTCTCACTTAATAAAAAATAAATAAGTAAAAAATAAAACTTTGCAGTGTGTCTGAACAGCAACTTGAAAGCATGTGCTCCAATGGATCCTAGACATACTAGGGAGATGGTGAGGAATAGTTTCTGGTGACAAAACTGAAAATGATTCCATTTCTTATTCATCAGATATTCTCTCTGCATCATTTATTTAAGTTTATTTATTAGATATTATGTACCAGACACTTATTAAAATATTGGAGATACAGAAGCAAATGGGATAAAGTTTTTATCTTAATAGAACTTGTGTGTCTGAAGGTAAAATAATGAATAGAAGTGTTTATCACAGGGTTGACACATGATTATAGATACAAAAGTTTTTGCAAAATTACCTGTGGAAAAAACAAATCCTCAACAAGATAAGGAGTAATAGTTCTCCAACTAATTAGCCAAATAATTAATAAATAAATGGCACGTTTTTGGAATTAAACTAGCTGGGTTCAAATCTTAGACACACCATATACTGGTTTTGTATTTTCAGACAGTTTATTAAAACATTTAGTGTTTTTGCTTTGCTTGTTGTTACAATGACAATAACTATAGTACCTAGAGGTGTGGTGGCTCATAAATAAACTAATTTGTATAAAATAGTACAGCACCTGGAATGTAGAAGCTCACTACATAAAAACTATCACGTGCGTGTGTACATGTTATCTCATTCAATAATAAATATCTCACTCAATAATAATAATAGTATTTTTAATGGAGGAAAGCAAGTCTACAAACTAACATCGTGTGTGTGTATGTGTGTGTTTTTCTGAAGTCGGAGATGGGGAGGCAGTCAGACAGACTCCCGCATGCACCCAACTGGGATCCACCCAGCATGCCCACCAAGGGGTGATGCTCCACCCATCTGGGGCATTGCTCTGTTGCAACCAGGGCCATTCTAGCGCCTGAGGCAGAGGCTATAGAGCCATCCCCAGCGCCCGGGCCAACTTTGCTCCAATAGAGCCTTGGCTGCAGGAGGGGAAGAGAGAGACAGAAAGGAATGAGAGGGGGAGGGGTGGAGAAGCAGATGGGCCCTTCTCCCGTGTGCCCCGGCCGGGAATTTAACCTGGGACTCCTGCACGCCAGGCTGACGCTCTACCACTGAGCCAACTGGCCAGGGCCTAACATACTCTTTTAATTTAAAAAAAATTAAAGGGAATAGTTACACAACTTTCAGGAAATATATGAAACATTAATTTATTTAGTTGCTTTGATGAGTTTATAATTTGTGCTATAACCTTTTATGTAAAGGAAACAAAAACAAAAATAAACTAATGAGACTATTTCAAACTAAAAAACTACTGCACAGTGAAGAAAACCACTATCGAAATCAAAAGAACCTACAGAATGGGGGAATATATTTGCTAATGATATATCTGATAAGAGGTTACTATCTAAAATATGTAAGAATCTCATACAACTCAATAACAAAAGAAATGAACAATCCAATCAAAAAAGAGGTAGAGGATCTGAATAGACATTTCTATAAAGAGAATATATAAATGGACAACAGACATAGAAAAGATGCTCAACATCACTATTCATGAGGAAAATAAAAATCAAAACCACAATGAGATACCACTTCGTGCATCAGAATAACTTTTAGCAAAAAGTCAATAAACAAGTGTTGAAAAAGGAACCCTTGAGCACTTTTGAGGAGTGTAAATTGGTACAGCCAATATGGAAAAGAGTATGGAAATTCCTCAAAAATAAACTAGAACTACCACATAACCCAACGCTCTCACTTCTCAGTTTTTATCCAAAGAATAAAAAAACACTAATTTAAAAAGAACTATGTACTCTTATGTTCATTGTAGCACTATTACAATAGCCAAGATATAAAAGCAACCTAGGTAACCATTGTAAAGAAAATGTGGCATAGATAATATATATGAATGTTACTCAGCAGTAAAAAAGAATAAAATCTTGCCATTGGCAATAATATGGATGGATCTAGAGGGCATTATGCTAAGTGAAGTAAGTCAGACAGGGAAAGACAAATACCATATGATTTTACGTATATGGGGAATCTAAGTAAAAAGCCAAAACAAATAAACAAACAAAACAAAAACAGATATAGAACCAGACATCAAACTATCAAACTGATGGCTGCTAGGAGGGAAAGAGGTGGGGAGATGGGTAAAAAAAGATGAAAGGGGATATAATCAATAATATTGTGATGATTCTGCACAGTGACAGATGTTTACTAACAGTGGTGATTACATTGTAAGGTATATAAATGTCAAATCACTATATTGTACACTTGAACTAATAATGTATGCCAACTATACTTTAAAAAAATGTGCTATGTTGAATATAAAGAAGAAGCTGCACACCGCAAGTTAGTAATAATTTTTATTTTGGTAAAATATACATAAAGTTTACCCTTTTAATCATTTTTAAGCGTGTGAAGTTCAGTGACAATAAGTACATTTACATTGTTGTCCAATCATCACCACTATTAATCTCCAGAGCTTTTTCATCTTCCCAAACTGAACTTCCAAATACTAGACTGTATCTTCCCATTGTCCTCTTTCTCCAGTACCTGGCAACCACTTTTCTATTTTCTGTCTTTATAAATTTGATTACTTTAGGTAAGTAAGGGGAAAGAGTGAATCATACTACTATATTTGTCCTTTCCTGATAGGCTTATTTCACTTAATATGTCTTCAAGGTTTATCCATGTTGTAGCATGTGTCAGAATGCTGTGCCTTTTTAAAGACAATAACATTTTATTGTCTCTGTCTGTATGCATGTGTGTATATATCACATATTGTTTACCCATTCATTTATTGATGGGCATTTGAATTTTTTTTTTTACCTTTCAGCTAATGTGAAAAAGGCTGCTATAATATTTGGTGTACAAAAATTTGCTTGAATCAGTGGTTTCAATTCTTTTGGCTATGTAGCCAGTAGTTGAATTACTGGATCATATGCTAATTCTTTGTTAAATTTCCTGAGGAGCTGTCATGTTATTTTTCACAGTGACTGCATCATTTTTCATTTTCACCAGCAATGCACAAAGGTCCCAATTTCTCCACATTCTCATCAACACTTGTTAACATTTATTTTCTGTTTCATTTTTAAATGACAGTCATCTTAATGGATGTGAAATGGTATCTCATTGTAGTTTTGACTTGCATTTACTTAATGATTAGTATTGTTATGTATAAAGGATACATAAATTCTTACTGATCATTTATATATCTTCTATAGAAAAATGTCAATTCCAGTCCTTTGCTCATTTTAAAATTATTTTATTTGCCGGGCCCTGGCCGGTTGGCTCAGTGGTAGAGCGTCAGCCCGGCGTGCGGAAGTCCCAGGTTCGATTCCTGGCCAGGGCACACAGGAGAGGCTCCCATCTGCTTCTCCACCCCTCCCACTCTCCTTCCTCTCTGTCTCTCTCTTCCCCTCCCGCAGCTGAGGCTCCATTGGAGCAAAAGATGGCCCGGGCGCTGGGGATGGCTCCTTGGCCTCTGCCCCAGGTGCTAGAGTGGCTCTGATCACAACAGAGCGATACCCTGGATGGGCAGAGCATTGCCCCCTGGTGGGTGTGCCGGGTAAATCCCGGTCGGGCTCATGCAAGATTCTGTCTGCCTCCCAGTTTCCAGCTTCAGAAAAATACAAAATAAATAAATAAATAGATAAATAAATAAATAAATAAAATTATTTTATTTGCCTTATTGTTGTTGAGTTATAAAAGTCCTCTGCCCTTAATAAAGACAGTCAACAGATTTTACTTCTTAATAACACTGTGTAATAAATGTTTTTGTGAATAAATGAATGAATAAATTATCCTCTATATCTTAGTAAATGGAAGAGGAAAATAAGTAACTTGTTTCATTGTAAGGCAGATCAAATGAAACTGAATAGATTTGGTTTGAAATGAATATAATCATACATGAAAAACCTTCACTTTATTTTTCTATTGAGCTGTGCTGATTATCTCCATCCTATTTTAATTTTCCAATTTTCCCCATATATCCCATTGATCAAGCCCACTACCTGTAGTCCTTTGTGTATATAATACCTAACTAAAGATAGTAAATATATGCTGGTGATATTTCCCACTTAAGAAATTGATTATTGAAGATACTGTCTTCATTACCCAGAGGGATCTCCTGGGTAATGTAGCTTGAATATTACATCACTGGCCTTCATCTTATTGTTGCACAAAAGACATTTAACAAATCTCATCTTTTCCTAAAACAATTTAAATATATATTACTATTTTCCTTCATCAAAACAACCACATATATTACTCTGACATCACTATATCTCATTCATAATCAAATACAATTAGGGACCTTTTAAGAACTAAAGATATGATCACATGAACAGAGAACCCTCCTGTTTCAGTAAAAACAACCAGCAGGTGTTGCTACAAAAGCTTGCACTGCAGAGCTAGACAGTATGATGGAATCAGGCATCTCTCGTCGCAACTTCTGTCTCTTTCACTTACTACTTGCCTTCCAAGCAAGTGATTTAATCTCTACAAACCTCAATTTCCTTTTCTACGATATCTGTATTTTGATACTTACTTCATAATATTGTGAGAAGTAAACACAGATTTCTACGTCTAACAACAGTGTCTGGCACTCAAGAGTGTATCATAAATTAAGTTACCATCTCTGAAATCTTATTATAAGAGTTAGCATATGTCTCCTGGTACCAAAGAAAACAATCCATACCCATCCTGTGCACATTGGAGTGACAAGACTACAAAACTTCACAGGAAAATATGTTGTGCTCTTTGTAATTACAGAGTGACCCAAAGCATAAAGTGACAGGCCCCGTCTAGCTATCATAGAACTTTACAGTGCATAAGAAGAGGTCTTGGATATAATTCCTGTAGCCTCACTTGATAAAGGTGACAACACTTTCTAATTTGCCCAGGAACTTTCAGTTTATACCTCTTTCTGAATGAAATTTACTCAAAGCAACATTTTTTAATCTCAAAAATATCTTGGCTATCTCAAAAATACTAACAAGAGAAGAGAAAAATAAACTTTAAATAAATAGAAGAAAGAAAATAGTAAAAATAAGAACAATAATAATAACATTAGAAAAAGAAAAATGATAAAGTTAACAAAAACAAAAAAATTTTTTTGAAAAAGAAAATCAATGAAATTGATAAAACTCTAGCAGGACTAAAAGAGAGTGGGGAAGAAAGAAGTCACTGAGAGCAGGAAGGAAACAAGGACACACTACAGGTCCTTCTGCCATTATGAACACATTTATAAACATAAATTCAGCAACTTAAAAAAATGACCTATTCCTCAAAACACAAGGTATCAAAACTCAACCAAATTAAAATAGATAACCTTTCCATAGCAGTTCTATAACAGTTAATAAATTAAATTTGTAATTATAAAATATCCTCCACCAAAAACCAAGAAGAAAAAACAAATCTCTAGGACCAAATAGCATCACTGAAAAATATCACTAAACATTTTTTAAAAAATTAATACCAGTTTTATTTAATCTCTTCCAGAAAATAGAAGAATATTTCTCAAATTATTTATAAAGTCAATGTCACTTTGACCAAAGTCAGAAAAAGACGGTATTAAAAAGAAAGCTAGCCTGATCAGGTGGTGGCACAGTGGATAGAGCGTCGGACTGGGATGCAGAAGACCCAGGTTGAAACCCCAAGGTCGCCAGCTTGAGCACAGACTCATCTAGTTGGAGTAAGGTTCATCAGCTTGAGCTCAAGTCCCTGACTAGAGCAAGGGGTCACTCAGTCTGCTGTAGTTCCCCCCTCCCACCGGTCAAGGCATATATGAGAAAGCAATCAATGAACAACTAAGGTGCTGCAGTGAAGAATTGATGCTTCTCATCTCTCTCCCTTCCAGTCTGTCTGTCCCTATCTGTACTTCTCTATGTCTCTGTCACAAAAAAAGCGATAGAAGCAGTATCTTTTATTATTTAGATAAAAAATTCCTCCACAAAATACTAGCCAACTAAGTCCCACAAGGTATTAAAATAATTACATACTAGGCAAGAATAATGTATTCCAGGTAAGCAATATTAAATTATCATACAATATTAAAAAATTATGTAACCCACCATATCAACAGGTTAAAGAAGAAAAATTATATGGTTCTATCAATTGACACAAAAACACATTTGACAAATTCCAACACCCACTTATAAATTTTTCAGAGAAGTAGGAATACAGGAGAATTTTCTAAACTTGACAAAGCATGTCCTCAGGAATCCTACAGCTAATATCATACTTAATATTGAAAGACTGACTGCTTTTGCACTAAGAACAAGGAAAGAATATTCACTCTCACCACTCTTATTCTACATAGTTGTAATTCTGGTGAGCACAATAAGACAAGAAAAAAAATGACATACAGTTTGGAAAAGAAGAAATAAGTGGTCCCTATTCACAGATGATATGATTGTTTAAACAAAAAGCCAATAATAGTGAGGTCAGCAAGATATAAGATCAACACACACACACAAAAAAGTCAGTTGCATTTTCATATACTAAGAATGAACATTTGGAAATGGAAATTAAAAGCATTATACCAAGAAAGATAGTAAATACTTAGGTATAATCATAACTAAACATGTATAGAAACTTTACGCTGAAAATTTTAAGATGTTGGCAAAAGAAATCAGAGAATAAACATACTGTGTTCATCAATTAGAAGACCTGACATAGAAAAAGATGCTGATTCACCCATAGTTACCTATAGGTTTAATGCAGTTTCTATCAAGATGCCAGTATGTTTTGGTTTTCTTTATAAACATAGGCAGTTGATTCTAAAATTCATATAGAAATACCCACACACTAAATTACTAAAATAATCCTGAAAAAGAATAATAAAGTATGAAGCATTCAACCAGATATTAAGGCCTGATATATTGCTACAATTTTAAAACAATGCGGTTATATAGGAGAGATAGACACAAACATCAATGTAATATAATAGAGAAAATAGAAAGAGACACAAAAATAAGCCCAGTTGTTTTTTGGAAAAAGATGCTAAAGCAGTTCAACAGAGAGAAAAAAAATCTATTTATATTTTAACAAGTATGGTAGAATTGACATTGGCAAAATAAAGGAAGGAAGGAAGGAAGGAAGGAAGGAAGGAAGGAAGGAAGGAAGGAAGGAAGGAAGGAAGGAAGGAAGGAAGGAAGGAAAAAAGGGAGGAAGAGAAAAGAAACAAGAACAAAAGCCTCAACCTGTATTATCCCTTGTGCAAAAATTAATCCAAATATATCATAGGCATAAATATAAAACATGGAACTGAAACTTTTAGAAAAAATAGAAGGAAAATTTCAGTATCTAGGACTATGCAAAGAATTTTCAATTTGAAACCAAAAGGAAAAACTTACAGACTGAACCTCATCAAAAGTAAAAACTTTTGCTCTGAAGAGGAGGACCCTATTAAAAGGACAAAAAACAAACAAACAAACAAACAAAAACCCATTAAACCACATTTGTGACAAAGGACTCATAATATAAACCATCAAAACTCAACGATAAAAATACCAAGCAATTCAATTAGAAAATGTACAAAAAATATAATCAGAATATAAAATGGTATGACCACTTTGGAAAATAATTTGAAATTTTCTTGTAAAATGAAACAAAACATTTGGCTGATACATGACCCTGCACAAATACTTTTGGAAATTTCTTCCAAAGAAATAAGGACTTCAGTTTACACAAAAACCTGTTCACAATGGCTCATAGTAGCTTTATTTTTAATAGTCACTCCCTGGAACACCCAGGTTTTCTTCAAGGGGCAAATGGTTAAGAAACACCTCATGCATCCACAGCATGGAATATTCAAACAATAAAAAGAAATTGACTACTGATACACAACACAATTTGGACAAATATCTAGGGAATTATGCTGAGTGAAAAAAGTCAATTCCAAAGTTTACATACCAAGATTATATTTACCTAGCATGCTTGAAATGACAACATTTTAGAACCATATAATAGCTTAGTGATTGACAGGGATCAGGGATGGAGGGGTGGTGCTGGGTAAGGAGTGAGTGTGGATATAAAGAGCAGCATGAAGGTTCTTTGTGATGATGAAACTGGATTTTGACTGTTATCAATGTCGTGGTTGTGATATTATATTTTTGCAAGATAATATAGGAAATTATAAAAAGTATGAAAAAATAGGTGAGGGGAAATAATCAAGGGGTACAAATTATTACTCTGTATAATTTATTACAACTGAAAACTAATCTACAATCATTTCATAAACTAAAATTTTAATTTAAAGGAAGTGTATTAATACGATTGATATATTATGAAGCATTCTATATAGTTATCACCAGGAGAAGCTCTAGAGGTATCAGAATCCCCTAGGTCTTTTACACTGTTAACTATGTGTGGCTAGTAATGACAGCTAAATTTTAATGAGTGTTTGCCTCTGCTTCAGGTGCTAAAAAGAACTAGGTTGCTGAGCAACAGAACAATGCCCCAGATGAGCAGAGCATTACCTAGTGGGCTTGCTGGGTGGATCCTGGTCAGAGTGCATGCATGCCAGACTCTGTCTCTGCCTCCCCTCCTCTCACTGAATTAAAAAAAAAGATGTCTGGCCTGTGGTGGTGCAGTGGATAAAGCATGGACCTGGAATGCTGAGGTTCCCTGTTCAAAACCCTGAGCTAGCCTGGTCAAGGCTCCTCCCCCCTTCTATCTCTCTCTGTCTCTCTCTCACTCTAATGAATAAATAAAGTCTTAAAGAAAAGTTAAAAAAATACTTGAATAACAGAGTTAAAATTTTAATGCTACTAAAAGCCAAGAATGAGTAAGGAATTACTCTTTATCACTTGTTTTATAGATTTTCAATTTTGCCCCAGGAAGTTACTAGTTGTATAAATATAGCTTATTTTTCTTTCAGTGGGTTGAAAGAATAAGTACATTTTATATTCTTCAGTGCATTAATACCATAAAGTTAAATTAAGTAGCTATAGAGTGTTTGAGACTGTGATAGGTATACTGTCAACACCTAGCATACTGACTCATAGGCAGTAGGTTCTCAAGTAATAAATGTGTATAAAATTTTCAAATGAATGCATGAGAAACACCTAATATGTTCTAATTATTGTTAATCACTGATATAAAAATTAATGGCAAGAGGTTTCTAACTGTGATGATCCTATACCTGGTAGTCAAGATAGGTATATAGTTAATTATAAAATTTGGTGTTGGTGTGTACAAAGATTTTTTAAAGTACATATGAGTTAGTAGTATCATATAATACAGCAAGTCTAAGACAGCTGATAGGAGTAGCAAAGATTTTATAAAGAAAAGGAAGCTTAAATGGAAGTGTTTGTAAAGGCATAAACATTTTCTAGAGAGGCAATGAAATGATAAGGTCTTCTATTTAAACACCTGCATTCATAAATTTAGCAAATTCAGTAAACACATATATTGGCTCAACTACTATTTTAGGCTCTTTTTTTTACTTCTGTCAATTTTACTATACCTAAATGAGAATACATATAAAATTGATTACAAATAAATTAATATTCATGAATTGATTAATTGATTTATATAGTATATCAGTAAGTATTGAGAGCAATGGGATAGAAAAAGACAACAGTCATATTTTATACACCCTGTGCTGCCTTTGGACTTAACCCAAGCCAAAGATTGTTTTTCTACTCTTGTTTAATCCTCACAATAGCAAACTGGAATGAATATTGTAATTTTTATAGAGACTTAATAATATCAAAGAGTACACAAACCCTGTAGGCAATCAGGATTACTGAAGAATTCTTTAGCAGTCTTCTATTCATGTAGCTTAAAGGCAGAACAGCAGAGTTAGACATGTAGGCTTTAAATTGTTCTATGCGGGGTTCATATCTAAACTATGTATACAGTGCTTCATAGACAATTATTTTCAAAAAAGACTCTTGATTGTATCCAAATTTTACCTAACATAAGACTTTAGTATCATACCACAATATTACAAAGGATTACACTGTATTATACCCAATCAGAAAAATGCTTACATCTTTCTCTCAAATATGGTGTTTTTCTGACTTGTTATTGATCTGATTCACCGTAAGGTTTTTTGTGGGTTTTTTTTTTTCTTCCCTGACACATTAACAATTGCTGAAGTGTGTCGCTTATGGAAATGCTTCCTTAGAATTACCCATTGCTTTGAAACACATAGTCTGATGAAATAATTTGCAAGGTAGATTCAAGTTTCTCATTAAAGAAAACACCTCAATGCCTATCAGTGTCAATGCCTTTCAAACAATCCTGGGATATGGACACTGAGACTTGGGGATGATGAACATGCACTGGAAACAGGGATCCAGCTACATTTTCTTTGTTTCTAATGTAATTCTAAGAATTCCGAAGAAAATGAAGGTTAAATATTACAATGCAGAATGATTGTAGGATGCAGCGAGACTCGGGTATTTCATCCCTTCCTATCTTGCCAATTCCCTCTCCCACTGAGAGCAGATATATGTCACCCAGTTCCTTCATTTCCCCTTCTAGTTCATCAGAAGGATGCATCTTCATTTGAAAAGCACTCTGCAGTTCTTAAAGGATAATTCTGTAAGTGCAGGATGATGTTTCATTCCGAAACAACAACAACAAAATTGGATTTTGGATGGCCTTCAGCAATCCACAAAATAGACTCTAAGGACCCCTTGGAGTTATGGTATCTAAGTCTAAACAGTAAACAGGGGAAATTCAAATTGAGATTCTAGAAGTTGAAAGTGCTACACTTTTTTTCCCTGACTTCTAATGTCCTTCCCAAAGCATTTAATATTTTGCCAACAGATATTCTAAAAGCACTATCTATAGTACTTGGATGTAAGTGAGAATAATATAAATATCTGACCTCAAGAAGCCCAACAGTCTGGTATATGTTAAGACAGGGATATTTTTAAAATACTTACTATATACCTGGGGTTTGAGCATATGTTTGTATCCATCTTATACAATCTTCAGAACAGCTCATTATGCAGTTATGTTCTTTCTTTGGAAAATAGGTTTTCATCTGGTTGATCAAATTAGATAATGATGCAGGTGCAAGACATCTTCATTCCTGTTGACCTGGTCAAAGTCATCTTCTGCTCCTGTCCACTCAAATAACTTCCTAATTGGTCTCCACTTTTATTCTTTCCTCTTTTCAACCTATTTTGTGTGTGAAAGCCAGGGTACCCTTTTAAAAAAGTAAACGAGACTATATTAGTTCCTTGCTGGAAATGCTTTAAGGATTATCTTTCCCCTTAGACTGAATTTCTAACTTTTGTCCTACATGTGGCCCTGCATGATGGGGTTCTTGCCTACTTCTTCAACATCATCTCTTTCCTGCCCAGCTCTTTGTCTCCTATGCTGTGCTCATGCTGGTCTCTTCTCGGTTACTCCTGCTGACCAAACTCATCCTAGTCTCGGGTCCTTTGTACACAGCTTTGCCTTTGCTCTTAATCCCAGCCTTCCTTCTCATTCAGAACTGCCAAATTCACTACTCTGAGCTGCTTGGCCTAAATAATCTCTTCTTGGAGAAGCTTCTTCTCATTATCCTATCTAAATTAGAGCCCCTTAGTATATACTTCAGTATAACATGGTTCTTTCATACTATGTTTCTTTATTTAAAAGATCCATTTGTGTGATTAAGTGTGTTTGACTATAAACTTTTTATGGTGGAATGCAGGTTGCTTTGGTCCACTGTTACATCCACAGGTCTAAAAATGCCTTGCCGCCTGACCAGTGGTGTCACAGTGGATAAAGCATCGACCTGGAACACTGAAGTCACCAGTTCAAAACCCTGCACTTCTCTGGTCAAGGTACATATGGGAGTTGATGCTTCCTGCTCCTCCCCCCTTTCTCTCTCTCTCTCTTTCTCTCTTTCCTCTCTAAAAAATGAATAAATAAATTAATTAAAAACACTTTGCCCATGGTAGACACTCAATATTTACTTGTTTAAAAATTAATACACTACTTTGAAGACCTCTTTAAATTATGTCAATATTATAAAAGTCTTCAGATTCTCAATAACAAATGTAATCATAGCCAATTTTTATCAAATATATTTTTGATATTATGCTGATACACACATACACACACAGATATATTTCTTCTCCCAGAAAAAACCCTATGAAGAATGTATTACTATTTTTTTTCACTGGTATTAAAATGGACTTACAATGTTTAAGTAACTTATATCTAATCTTACCTAATTAGTAAATAGTTGAGAATGGATTCAATAAGTACTTTTTCTTCTCCAACTATTGGTAATGTTTTGATATTTGACTACATCTGTTCTTTCTTTTTAGATTCTCTGACCCTTTCCACTCTGTACCCTGGGAAGTGGATCTCTATCAATTATATGTCCTAGATTACTTTGATCCTGTTTCTGCTTTCCCATTGGGTTTGACCAATGAAAGACACTTGCAGGAGGTCAGTGGGTAAGAGGAGGACAGGTCAGGGCATTTATTCCTGTCCATGCTGCTCTGGTCAGTTCTTATTAGGTGGCCTTCATCTGGGGCCACAATGATTCACTGATTTCTGGGAACAGCTTTTCTCCTCTGTCCCTTCAGTCCTGAGGGTGGAAATGGCTTTCCATCTTTGCTCTCTTCTAGGTACTCATTGCCTCCTGTTGGTCCCCTTAACCCTGCTTATCTGCCTGTAAATAGCTCTTTATTGAAATCTTTTCAGCTAACTCTTTCATGATCAGGAGGACTATTTGTTTCTCCTGAGATGTGATAATCCTGGTTTTTTGACAACTCTCATCTTTCATTTCAGGAATATTGAAAGGAAAAGAACAAGTGTTCTGAAGTTTCCCCTTAAAATCTTTCTCCTAATGATAATGAAAATGAAGATATTATTTATTAACATTTCATACTTTGTTGTGAAACAGATCTGGTGACAAGCACTTTATAAGTTTTATGTGATTAAACCTTCATATCTACTCTGAGTTAGGTATTACTATCCTCATTTTACCATATGAGGCAATAGCACAGAGAGATTATGTCATTTACTTGAAGTCAAAAGTAGAAAGTGATGTATCAATAGCAAATACTTGAAATTGGCCATGCTAACCCCAAATCTGACCCCTTTAACAACACCACAATTGCATTGTGTTTACAACTATAGCCCTCAGGACAAAGGAGGATAAATCAAGATCCCCAGGAGAACTTGAGTGTGTAGCACAAAGAAGCTTACCTCAATTTTATTAATTTTTATGTTCAACTTCTCTCAAAAATTCCTGCAAATAGAGCTTTATACTTCATATATATGATATATTTGCATGCTATAATAGTGAATTACTTATACTTAAAATATTTAAGTAAAACTGAAAATTTAAAAAAATTTACTGTCCTTACTATGCCTCTCATAATGCCCTGAATTAATGTGAGCAATTTCTGATGAAATTCTTTTGGTAACTTTCAATATTAGAACCCGGTCACTTCCTATGTTTTTTGTTTGTTTATTTTGTTGTTTGAATTACAACAAATATCATCCTTAATTTAATGAGACAATACCTGAAAGAGTCATCACATGGTCTAACTTTAAGATAAAGGTATGAAATATTTGATACTTTATGTCCTTTGTAAAATGCAATTTCCTAAATCTAGGAGGAAATAATCTTAAGCCTATTGATAAACTAAATTTAATAATATGCATCCATGCTTAATTTGATCTTCAAAAGAAAAAGAAAGACCTATGAGAAATTACCTTTATTTTTACTATTTATACTTATATTTTTAGTATAAAATCAAGGAATTCAGGTCACTGTCCTGGAAAGTATATGCCATGTGGCATGTCAAGAAGAGCCCTATACGTCTTTTCATCAGGACCAAGGTAGAGTCAATGTATGTCGTATTTTCTTGTTAAATCTTGTCTTGTTAAGTATCCTGAAAAAGCCTGATCTTCAACACATGTTTTGATGTGTTGTAGAACTTATCCTGATCATAATGGGTACGAGGTGGTGACTACAAAGCCAATCACCCAGCTTTCCCTAAAGCTTAGGGAAAGGTGATTTAAGTCCATTGCTATTAGGACAAAAACAAAATTGAAGCCTCAGCCTCTTGACACTAGCCTGTGTCTTGCTTCTACTTGTTGGCATGAAACAGTCATGAATCACTGGGGACAGATCTTATTCACTAAAGATTGCTAACAAGATAGGCACGAGCTCCCATTGGATAAATGTAGTCTTTGCTGAACCTCCAGCATCTTAAAGCACATGGGTGCTTTGAGGTTGAACGCTGGGCTGTGAAACCTACCATACCTTTCTGGACAGATTACTGTGACTGTGAGGTAGTTACTGTTCAACAGACTTGTCCATTTGCCCAGGAGATACATTTAGGGACTGTTGTTTTCCTTTGCTTCCTTTTAAATCTGCCATTTCAAGCAATTAATTGCCTGTGGAGTCCTCTAGTTCCCAGGAGAGTCTCAAAGTGCTCTGTTACATTCCAAATCCCCATATTAAACTCATTCTCAAGTCAAGTGCCTCATTTTATAATTACTTAATTTAGGTAATTTAAAAATTATCCTATTGTATTCCAGGTAAGATTTGAGGTTGTTTATATAGGGAAAAGAGGCCAATTACCTTAGACATAATCAAATAATAATATTTGCTTGTATTTATTGATTAAATGCTTATTATGTGCCAGCCATTATGCTGGCCCTTTATACACATTATCACATTTGTCCTAATCTATAAAGCAGATGACATTTACAAAACAGAAACAGACTTTAAGAACGGAAATGTTTTGCCCATACAAATAAAATATGGTAGAGCCAGGATTTAAGTTCAGGTTCGCCTCACTTTCTACTCCTAACTTTGTAAGTACTATATATATATATTTTTTTTTCTCTCTCTGAAAGTCCTCTCCTCAATCCCTACCTCCCAAAGAAAAACAAAGCATGGTATAGCAGTGGAGAGCCATAAAATTATATACTAAAAAGCAGGCTGTGGAAAACTCCAGTAAACGAAGATGTAGCTTAGCTACATATTTCGTAACAGGACAAAGTAAAAACTAAATGTGGAAGATCCAGGGGAATGTTAAGTGCCTGATTTAGGAATCAGTCCTGATTTTGAATTCCAGCTCAACCACCAATTAGCTGTATGTGACTTCAAGCAGGCTACTTCTATTCTCTAAATTTCAGTTGAGTCATCTACACAGTATAGACAACAACTACTTAGTGTCACTGAGTTTAGAAATCATATTACATATTCAAAGGAACTGGCATAGTACCTAACACAGAGCAGTGACTTTAAAAAGCTAACAGTTGTAAAACTCTATGGTTAGCCCATTATAATGTTTATTTCCAAAATAATCCTGGGTTTATAATCTGCATTTTACAGAAGAGAAACCTGAGGCTTACAAAGGGTTAATAAATTGGTTAAGGTCATGCAAAGCTAGAAGAAGAACATCCACATCCACTCCTCATTCAATATATGTTCTCAATACACATTGTTTTATTTGTCTAATCAAAGGAAGGAGACTTGTTTATCAAAAATGACAATCTCGCTGGCTCAGAGCCCTGAAAAATATTGGCTGCAAGGGCCGATGCAGCACTCAGCAAAATAATGACCAACGAATGTCCTAGATGCCAGTTTTACAAGAGATGAAGGCCTTTCTGTATCACTGGCTCTTAAATCACAAGCCTGCTGTAAACCCCGAGGGTATGGTGGAAAATGAAGTTATTTAAAGCAATTTTGTGGAACAGAATGGGATGATGTGACCCAAACATGTAACCTTCTCATGGTCGGACTTTATACAAGAGTAAAGCTGGGAGCCTCTTGAGGAATAAATTTTTATAAAACATCCACTCTCAGTACATTTATTAAAAGTCAGACTTCGACTAGCGTATGGATAACAGTAGACAGTTTTGATGCACATTTCTTTAAAATTCTAAGAGAATGAAGATATCTCAGAACCTTTCTGATGGGATCAGGATGATTATGTGGGATATAACAATATTTTTCCTGAAATTTGGCAAGAATTTGAAGAAATCAAAAGAAAAAAAGTATATCAAAATTTGGGAGAAGAAAACTGCCTCAAAGAATGACTAATAAATAATAAAGCATTTCCTTAAGATTGCCAATTTGTTTCAACCAAATATTAAAAATGAAATTAATTCCTCCTTAATTAGGTCTCTCTCTCTCCCTCCCTCCCTATCTCTCTCTCTCTCTCTCTCTCTCTCTCTCCATATATATATATATATATATAAATATATATATAATATGGTTTACAGATATAGTTTAGCCATTTCTCCATTAGCTTGGTAGTATATTGCTTCCTTAACCTTTATTTATCAATTCTATTTAATGGAGAAAATACTGACTTGTCTTTAGATGGGAATGGTGACAATTAAATGGGATAAATAGCTCCCATGAGTGTCTCTGAAATATGCAAAATGTTGTACATAGGTGAGATATATTAAGTCAACACATATTTTCTAAATGACACTTTTGGAAATTTTAACTCTTACTTAGAATATGTGTATCACCTTAATATAAGGAAACCAACTAATCTTTCATAGATTGCTATAAATATTAAGCTATAAATATTAATGGAATCTTTTATTTTATTTTGTGATAGATGTTAAATGTTTGTTTCAAATTTCCCAATGTTTATATTTATACTTAGGATTTGATATTTCAATATTTATGACTAAAAAAAACAATGGTTTATATTATAAGTGCATAATATAAACTTACAAAAGACGGGTGGCTTCCTTTTTCTGGTAGGAGGGTCTATAATATTTCCAAACAAGTCTTTAAAGATGGCGTGTTAACTCTGACTATTCGGTGCCCTAGTATTCTTTTTTATTCACTCAATGATAAGGCCATTTACTTATATTTTTAGTATAAAATCAAGGAATTCAGGTCACTGTCCTGGAAAGTATACATGTGGCATGTCAAGAAGAGCCCTATATGTCTTTTCATCAGGATCAAGGTAGAGTCAATGTATGTCGTATTTTCTTGTTGAATCTTGTTTTGTTAAGTATCCTGAATAAGCCTGATCTTCAACAAGTGTTTTGATGTGTTGTAGAATTTATCCTGATCACAATGGGTACGAGGTGGTGACTACAAAGCCAATCACCCGGCTCAATAAGTTATTAGACAAATGTTAATTGCTCAGTGGCACTGGTGGTTGCATTAAACGGATTGAAATATATTTTAAAATATATGTTTCTTAAATACCAATGATATGACAGAGTAAATACCATGTTTGATAAAACAGAATCCAAGTGGCAGTTTCATAAAAGTAACATTATGAAGCTATTCTTCTACCTCACTAATTATTAAGTAAAGCCAAAAACAAAACTATACTTGACAATAAATTAGACACAGAAAGCAAAAGATTTAAAGTGGATCACAATATTCTCAAAATTGATAAAATATTAATGTTCTTATATTGGGAAGCAGAAAAAAAAGATGAAATATATAACAAACATATTATATAAAATTATGGCAAAATGTAAACTGCACCAATAAAAACAGCATAGATGCTAAATTTATTAATAGAGAGTTTAAAGTAATTTGTTCAATCAAATATATAGTAAGGCCATTAAATATAATAATTATAAAATTTAACATTTTAATGATTCAAAAATAATAATAATTAGAAAATATATACCTAGACCAGGGGTCCCCAAACTTTTTACACAGGGGGCCAATTCACTGTCCCTCAGACTGTTGGAGGGCCAGACTATAAAAAAAAACTATGAACAAATCCCTATGCACACTGCACATATCTTATTTTTAAGTAAAAAAACAAAACGGGAACAAATACAATATTTAAAATAAAGAACAAGTAAATTTAATTCAACAAACTGACCAGTATTTCAATGGGAACTATGCTCCTCTCACTGACCACCAATAAAAGAGGTGCCCCTTCCGGAAGTGCAGCGGGGGCCGGATAAATGGCCTCAGGGGGCCACATGCAGCCTGCAGGCCATGATTTGGGGACCCCTGACCTAGACAGTATTGAGGATAAGATATTTTTGAAATTTTCTTTGGTTTCAGAAAATCTAGATGTTAAATACTTAAACATCTTTGACCATGGTGCTGAAATCACAGAAAAAAAAATGGAACAAAAGTCCCCAAGTTCCAGATAGAGAAAGAAGCTGATGTAAGTAAGAGGAGAAAAATGAAGATGAGGAAGACAGGAGCAGAAAGCAACAGAATAAGCCAATTCAGCAGTAGAGGCAGCCCTGAGCCATATGTCAACACCAGGACATTAGGACTTTTATGAATGCCACACTGGAAGGGAAAGACTGGGTCCCTGAGGCTTTTAAGATGGCAATGGGGAAAGGGCTATAAATGTCCATTCTGCCCCCCACACACATAAATCAATGACCCATAAAAGTCTTACTGTTAGCAAAATAATTTGCTATATTATTATTTTGTGGGTAACACAGGGACCCAAAAGGTGTCTGTCTGTAATTTGTTAGTGCTGCAATTTGTTAGTGTAATTTGTAAGCACCCCACCACCCACATAAGCAGTATCCTCTGAGAGTTTGCATCTATAAGCCTAACTGTGCAGAGGACCTGGGGTTGGATTTATAACAGCTTCCTGGTGTGAGAAAGAACAAATGAGGAAAGTAAATGGCAGTGTTTCTGTGGAGTTATAATTTCTATGTAGAGCAAACACTGATGCAAATTCTCTCTCAAGGAAATATATTCCATGTGAGAACCCTCAAAATTTATACATGTTAGGTTTAGTCAAAGATGAATTCAAAATATTAAGTTACCAAATGTGTGAGAAAATAAAGAGCCTTTAAAACAATTATGAGCAGAAACACTAAGCAATATGTTTAGAACTAATGCCTTCAGACATAGAAAATAACTACTGATAAAATATTTAAACATATAAAATATTAATTCAAAAGAAAGACAGTAGATTGAAAATATGTTAATTTATAAAAGAAACAATAGAGTTAAATTTAATTATATAAATTAAAATAGTATTAAACACAGCTGAAGAGAATGTTAACAAAATTAAAAGTAAACTAGAAAAATAAAAAAATTCAGTTCAAGGAGAAATAGATAACTTTTCTTGAGAAAGAAGGAGAGAAAGGGAGAGAGAGGGACAGAGAAAGAAGGGAGAAGGAGAGAGAAAAGGAGAAAGAGAGAGAGGCATCAACTCGTTGCTACACATAGTTGTATAGTCATTGATTGTCTTTCATACATGCCCTCACCAGGGCTCAAACCAGCAACCCCGGGATAGAACCTTTGATATCTGCAGTCTGGGATGAAATTCTATCCACTGTGCTACTGGCCTGGGCCAGATAAAATATTTTTTTAAAGTAATTTAGGGTTATATAACATAGAGTAAAAATGTACACATTAATTGGCATTCTGGAAGAAGCCAATAGAAAAATACACAGAGAAAGAAATATTCATAGAATTAAAAGTTGAAACTATTCCAGGATTTATTCAAAGACTTATCATTAGATTCAGTAAACACACTATCTCAGAGTAAATAAAAAGAAATTCCCATCTATACACATCAAAATAAACTATAAGCCATTGTTGAAAAATAAACAAAAAGTAAAAGGATATAAAAGACACATTGTCTAAATGAAAGAAAATTGGAGAACAGACTTCCCCAGAGCAACATGGAAATCAGAAGACTGTTGAAGCTTATATTGAAAATGGTGAGAGAAATTAGTATTTCATAAGAATTGAGTATTCAGCAAAATCTACGTTTAAGGACAAGGAAAAAGTAAAAATATTTTCAAATTAAGCCAACATTATTTAACTAAAGAAATTTATAAAAAGATGTACTGGCCCTGGCCGGTTGGCTCAGCGGTAGAGCGTCGGCCTAGCGTGCGGAGGACTCGGGTTCGATTCCCGGCCAGGGCACACAGGAGAAGCGCCCATTTGCTTCTCCACCCTTCCGCCATGCCTTCCTCTCTGTCTCTCTCTTCCCCTCCCGCAGCCAAGGCTCCACTGGAGCAAAGATGGCCCGGGCGCTGGGGATGGCTCTGTGGCCTCTGCCCCAGGCGCTAGAGTGGCTCTGGTTGCAACATAGTGATGCCTAGGATGGGCAGAGCACCGCCCCCTGGTGGGCAGAGCATTGCCCCATGGTGGGCGTGCCGGGTGGATCCTGGTGGGGCACATGCGGGAGTCTGTCTGACTGTCTCTCCCCGTTTCCAGCTTCAGAAAAATGCAAAAAAAGGAAAAAAAAAGGAAAAAAAAAAGATGTACTGAAGGAAGAATTAAAGTAATTTCAGAAGAAAGGGTTATAATAAAGAAGAAATAAGAAGAAAAAATTGAAAACAAAACAAAAAAAGTGGTGAATGGTAAAGATTATTATTAAACATTTCAATAATGATAATAAAATTTTTATACCTTAATTTCAGTTATTAAAAAGCAAACCAGGCCCTGGCCGGTTGGCTCAGTGGTAGAGCGTCGGCCTGGCGTGCAGAAGTCCCCGGTTCGATCCGGCCAGGGCACACAGGAGAAGCGCCCATCTGCTTCTCCACCCCTCCCCCTCTCCTTCCTCTCTGTCTCTCTCTTCCCCTCCCGCAGCCAAGGCTCCATTGGAGCAAAAATGGCCCAGGCGTTGGAGATGGCTCTGTGGCCTCTGCCTCAGGCGCTAGAGTGGCTCTGGTTGCAACATAGCGACGCCCAGGATGGGCAGAGCATCGCCCCCTGGTGGGCATGCTGGGTGGATCCCGGTCGGGCGCATGCGGGAGTCTGTCTGTCTCTCCGTTTCCATCTTCAGAAAAATGCAAATAATAATAATAATAATAATAATAAAAAAAATAAAAAGAAAACCAAAAAAATGCTAAAACATTTTATATTAACAGCATGGGACCTGTATGGAGAAAACTCAAAACTTATTAAAATAGGAAGGAGGGATAGAGATAGGCAAATGCAACTGTTGAAGATGAAGAATATGTTCATTATTTTGTTTGTGGTGATAATGTCATGGCGTGAATACATATGTCACAATCTATTAGCTATGTGTAGTTTATTGTATGTCAATTTACCTCAGTAGAGATGTAAAAGAAAAGTATACAAAATACCTAAATAAAAGGAGAGGCATGCCATATTCCTAGAGAAAGGCCCAGTAATTTAAAGATATCAGTTCACTACAAATTAACCAATGGATATAGTATATTCCCAATCAAAATTCAAATAGATATTACTTGGCAATTAATGAAGAATTTAAACAATTTTATGTAAAAGAACAGAGGGCCTAGGATGACCAGCACACTTCTGAAGCTAAATAAGATTGATGAATAATACTCATCCATATTTAAGATAAACAGCTCACTGGGGAACAAAAATTTTTTTGCATCCACAGAAACACTTGTTCTTACCTAATTCAAGGGTGCTGATCTCAAATCTGACATTGGTTTATCTCTGTAAGCTACAGTTTTTTTGCAATTTAAGATTTTAGGTTTTCATCTTATTGTAAAATTTTCAACATTTAGTTTAACATAATGAAGTAGAATGTCTTCTTGGGCATCATCTTTGTGAAAATATAATAATTTATATAATGCAGTAAATACACTAATACACTAAAAGATATGATTGCATCAGTATTTGTCTACAATTTCAAAATAGAACATATTAAAACACTTATTTTAATCATAAAATTTGTGCAAAGCTTATTTAAATTCTATTTAGGCAAAAATTTGTGTTTGTAGCTCTTGTGTTGTGTACTTGTTAAATATAATCTCGTTTGATGCCAGCAATAGTCTGCGCATCACTAACAGCTCCAAGATTTTCAGGAAACTTATCAGTTGACTGTTCAGGAAGTAAATCTTAATGCTCATGTTACATCCAATGTCATAGAAAGCCAACAGCATCCTTTGAACCAGAAGTTCATAGTATTCTGCTTTTTTGTTGCCAAGAAAGTTCTTTGTAACTGCCACAAAAGACTGCCATGCTGCTTTTTCTTCTTTATTCATTTTCCTGGCAAATTCTTCATCATGTATGAGGGTTCAAAATTGAGGTCCATCGAATACACTTGCTTTTATCTTCTCAAAAGACAAGGCAGGAAAAGCAGAAATAATATATTGGAAGCATCCACTATCTCTATTCAAAGCCTGAACAAACTGCTTCATTAAGCCAAGTTTGATGTGAATTGTGGGAAAAATGATCCTGCCTTGATTAACTACCAGTTCATTCACAATATTTTGCATTCCTACTTCCAGAGCTTCACGTTTCAGCCACTGCTTCTGTGTCCACTGTTTCTCCCGAGCTCAGCTGTCCCACAAACACAGAAAGCAAGGATACTTTGTGAAACCTCTGTTGCCCTAGCAGGAAATTTCCCATTTTAAGATCCACACAAATGATCCAGTTATGCTCCTCATACTTCAAAAGTCAAGGACAATTTTTATGTCATTATAATCTTCTTACAGATGAGTTGAATAGCCAATTGAAACCGCTGCATAAACATTACTGTTGTGTAGGAGAACACATTTCAGATGCTGTTTAGAGCTGTCAAGAAATAACTACCATTCTGTTGGACTGTAAGTGGTAACACCTAGCTGGCTGAGAAGACTACTGATGTCATGACAGTAAACAAAGTGTTTGTCTTCAGAAAAAAAGTCCACAAAAATCTGTTCACGCTTCCTGAAATGTGATCCTTTAGCTGACCAGTGAAGTATATTCTTTTCTAGAAGCCTGGAGGCTAATAATTCAGCTGCTTTCTTTTATAGGTCCAAATCTTTTACTAAGTCATTTAATTTAGGTTGGCTAAACTGCTGAGGGATAAATGACTGCTTGGCATCAGAAGAAGACCCTTCAGATTCTACAACCATTTCCTCATGCATCTTATCAAAATACACTTGATTACCATGTTCACTTTCTTCGTCCTTAGAAGAAATAAAACCATTGAAAACTGGAAACGGGAGTGTCTCAGAGTGTGGGATAGGTCGTATTGCTGAAGGAATATTAGGATAAGCAATCATATGCCGTTTTTTCTTGCCGATGCCCTTTATATGGATCAGACAGAAATAACAGTCACTGCTGTGGTCCTTAGGTTCACACCAAACCATGGGGATACCAAAATACATTACTTTTCGTTTTCCTTTTGTCCAGTCACGAAGCATTTCCTTACAATTATGACACACAATATGAGGAGCCCAATTCTTGTCTTGATCGCTAGGGGGAACTTGAAAATAGGCAATATATGCACATGTCACAAATGATGAATTATTGCGCCTTTGATATTGAAGTGTGTAACAGCCACATATATAACAGAAGGTGTCAGGACTATTCTTACATTTACGCCTACTCAAAGAAGCCATGATTCAATCTTAAAACAAAATAAGAGGATGTTTTTTTATTAGATAATAACATTTTAAATTTAAAAACAACTACAATTATGTAAATGTGATGTTTGTAAAACATTAATTGCCTTGTGGTTATGTTCAAGCTAAGAGTCATTGCCCTTTAACTACAATTTAAAAACCAATGCATGCCATTAACTGTAACAAAAATAAATTAAAATTGCATAAAATCTAGAGCATGCACCAAAAAATTGATTTCAGATTTGGAATCAGCGATGCAGACATATATAGAAACAGCTCTAAAACCTCATGCAACAGAAAATAAAAAATAAAAAAATTGTTCCCCAGTATAATGGATTGTTAGAGGCATTAATAGAAACATAAATACTAGAGTGATGTCACAGAAATGGCACTATGAGGGGGTGCTCCCAATATCTCCCCCTGAAATTTCAACAAATTGAACAACTAAAAACAGAGAAAAAATCTTAGGAGCATTTGAAATATATACACACCAGACAAAGGTATGATTGGGCGAAAAGTTGGCTGAATATATAATCCACTCTGAAGGAAATAAGACGAAGAACGGAGTATTCCACTGTCCTCACTGATCTAAGGAAGGACTGCTTTCGTCTGGAACTGAGAGAAATGAAATATCTGGGGCAGAGGGAAGAAGCTGGGATAGGGTAAATAATCAAGCAGAGGAG
This sequence comes from Saccopteryx bilineata, assembly GCF_036850765.1. NCBI lineage: Eukaryota > Metazoa > Chordata > Mammalia > Chiroptera > Emballonuridae > Saccopteryx > Saccopteryx bilineata. The sequence goes on along the minus strand of NC_089490.1, from coordinate 340,111,975 downwards.
AAAGCTCACTGGCTCGGCCTGAAATCCCAGATGCAGGGCTAGCACAGGCGGCAGGCCCTGAAGGAGGTTGCTGATGTGGGTTGCCTGTGAAGGCAAGCACCAGAGTGGCTTTATGCACTCCCGGTCTGCAATCGCACCAGGTTCCATCTAGTGCCTCTGGCATCGGCGCATGTGCTCGAGGGTAGAAGGGCTAGGCCAGAGATTGTCAGTGATGGACTTCTGCATTGGCTGTAGCCAGCATTTCTATGTGTTCTCAGCTCCCCGACCAACAGCAGGGGAAGTGCACAGGGCTGGGATCCCTAGGCCTGGACCTGTCCAGGTGGGACACCTCCGCTAGCCAATAGAGGTCTCAAAGTGCATTCCTGCATTTCCAGCACTGACTGAAATCACAGGCATTGTGCACCTAAATGGGTAGGAGCAGACCTCTGTGTGCACTGAGGAAGTCGTGGAGGATAGGCGTGCACGCGGCTTGCTGTGGGCTACCAAACAATGCACAAGGGAGAAGCCTGTGGAGATTAGACCCGCAGAGCACTGAGGTGTACTAGACATGCCCGTGGGCCCATAGAAAGGTGCCTGATCTGCAATCAGCTCCCAGTCCTGCCTGCTTTTTCTGGCAGCTCTGGTTGGCACAGCCTTAACCACAACTGTACTTTGAGCAGTGCTAGAAAAAGGACCTGGATGCTCTTAGAGCCTCTTCCTTTGAAAGCAGTGGCTCAGACAACCTCACAGCTAATTCCCCAGGCTGCTAGCTCAGGAGGAAGAGATGTGGGGAGAGGCACCTCTAAAACTAACAGAGTCTCTCATTGTCAGAGCCAGCAAACCCTAACAAGCCCCGAATACCAATGGGACTGAGGACCAGCCTACATTATTGCCATAGTGACACAACAACAAATCTCTGCTCAAGAGCTCCACAGGGCAAAACCTGTAGTTTAGTGCCATCTGCCAAAAAAGAAGAAAGAAAGAAAGAAAGAAAGAAAGAAAGAAAGAAAGAAAGAAAGAAAGAAAGAAAGAAGCTACCTCTCAAAAGCCAGGATGAAATCAGGAAAAAATTACATTTTTTATGAATTCTTTTTTGTTTTTTCCCCCACTTTGATAATTTTATCTTCTTTTCATTTTATTCTTCTCTTTTCCTTTGAACTTCATTATTCATAGTTGTTATATTTTTCATTCTTGTTTTCTTAATGAAGGTTACATTCAAAAACCTTAACTTTATTTTTTTTTCTACTTTTCTCTTTTTTTCTTTTTCTTTCTTGCTTATTTGATCATCACTTATCAAAAAATAATTTTATTTTGGATTCATAGTTTTTGTTGTGGCATTTTGCATAATTTTGACTTCATTTTTTATCTTTTTGTAATTTTCCCTCAGTTCTGGCACCCTGTACTATGTAGATTTTATTCCACTTATCATAATACAATAGAATTTTCATTTTTTTCACTGTATCTTTTCAATTATTATTTTATTACTTTTTAAAAATTATCTTACTAGTTTTATTAAAAATACGACTCTCAAATGCCACTAAGGAAAAAGAAATCAAACATTATGAATAAAAAGGATAGAGATGTAGATAAGGTTGATGATGAAAATCTCTAGAAAAATATTTTAATTGCTTGGAAACCTTAAATGACAGAAAATTAAAAATTTAAGTCCTAAAAATACTCAAGGAAATACAAGAAAGCACAGAAAGGCAATTTAGAGAGCTCAAAAAACAATTCAATGAACAAAATAAATACATCATCGAGAAAATTGAAACTATAAAAAGGAATCAACCAGAGATGAAAAACTCAATACATGAACTGAAAAATGAGATAACAAGCTTAGCTAATAGAACAGGCCAGATTGAGAAGAGAATTAGAGACATGGAAGACAGGCAACTAGAGATAATACAGAGAGAAGAGGAGAGAGACTCACAAATTCCAAAAAAATTAGAAAGCCCTACAGGAATTGTCTGACTCCATGAAAAAAGCAACATAAGAATAATGAGTATATCAGAAGCAGAAGAGAGAGGAAATGGAATGGAGAACATATTCAAACAAATAATAGATGAGAACTTCCCAAGCCTGTGGAAAGAATTAGAGACTTGAATTCAAGATGCAAACAGAACACTGAGTTACCTTAACCCAAACAGACCTACTCCAAAGCACATTGTAATGAAATTATCACAAACTAATAACAAAGAAAAAAGCCTCAAGGCAACCAGGGGAAAGAAGAATACAATATATAAAGGAAGGCCCATTAGGCTATCATCAGATTTTTCAGCTCAAACTCTACAAGCCAGAAGAGAGTGGACCCCAATATTTAAAGTACTGAAAGAGAGGAACTTCCAGCCAAAAATACTATATTCATCAAAGCTATCCTTCAAATACAAAAGGGAAATAAAAACATTCACAGATATGGTAAAGATGAGGGAACTTATCACCAGTAAACACCCCACTTCAAGAAATACTAAAAGGGGTTATCGGACCAGATACAAAGAACAAAACTAAACAAAATTACAAGTAAAAGCTCCAACAAGATCACAATAAAAAACAAGATTAATCTGTGACAACAAAACAGGGCAGAGGACAAAGATTAATAGTAGCAAAGGAGAATGGAGTGCAGAAGAACTCATGAGATAATGTAATACAATGAATATGATATATATATATATATATATACTTTTTATTACCTAATGATAACCACCCCAGAAAATATCACCACAGAAACACATGGCTTAAAAAAAGAAGAAACAGAGAAAAGAAATATAGAATAGAACCAAACAAAAACAAATGACAGAAAAATAAAAGAGAAGAACCAAACAAGATACTGAGCTATCAGAAAGCAATATATAAAATGGACATAGGAAACCCTCAAGTGTCAATAATTACACTAACTGTAAATGGATTGAACTCACCAATAAAAAGACACAGAGTAGCAGAGTGGATCAAAAAAGAAAATCCAACTGTATGCTGCCTACAAGAAACACATCTAATCTACAAGAATAAAAACAAATTCAAAGTAAAAGGTTGAAAAACAATACTCCATGCAAATAACATCCAAAAAAAAGCAGTTGTAGTCATACTCATATCTAACAATGCTGACTACAAGACAGCAAAGGTAATCAGAGACAAAGGTGGTCATTTCATAATAATAAAGGAGACATTGAATCAGGAAGACATAACACTTCTTAATATGTATGCACCAAATCAATGAGCACCAAAGTATATAAGACAACTACTAACTGTTCTAAAAATAAAAACCAACAAAAATACAGTCATAGTTGGAGATCTCAATACACTGCTGACAGCTCTAGATTGTTCATCCAAACAGAAAATCAATAAATAAATATGGACCTTAAAGAATCACTAGAACAATTGCATATGATAGACATCTACAGGACATTTCATCCCAAAATGCCAGAGTAGACATTTTTCTCCAGTATACATAGAACATTCTCAAGAATTAACCATATGTTGGGCCACCAAACTAACATCAACAAATTCAGAAAGACTGAAATTATACCAAGCATATTCTCTGACCATAAAGCTTTGAAACTAGAATACTACTTGTTGCTTAGATGTGTTTCTTGTAGGCAGCATACAGTTGGATTTTCTTTTTTAATCCATTCTGCTACTCTGTGTCTTTTTATTGGTAAGTTTAATCCATTTACATTTAGTGTAATTATTGACACTTGTGGGTTCCCTACTGCCATTTTATAAATTGCTTTCTGTTAGTTTTGTATCTTGTTTGATTCTTCTCTTTTGTTTTTCTATCATTTGTTTCTGTTTGTTTGTATTCCATACTTCTTTCCTCTGTTGCTACCTTTTTTAAGTCAAGTGTTTTTGTGGTATTTTTTTCAAGGGTGGTTACCATTAAGTAATGAAAAGGGTACCTACCATATTCATTGTAGTACCCTATCTTATGAGTATTTCTGCACTTCATCGTCCTTTGCTACTGTTAATCTTCATCCTTTTCCCCCTTTTTTTCTTTTGTTGTCACAGTTTAAGTTTGGTTTTATTGTGTTCTTGGGGGACCTGTTACTTGTGGTTTTGTTTTCTTTTGTTCTTTGACTCTGGTTGGAAAACCCCCTTTAGTATTTCCTGGAGTGGGGGCTTTCTGATGATAAATTCCCTCATCTTTTCTGTATTTGTGAATGTTTTTATATCTCCTTCATACTTGAAGGATAGCTTTGATGGGTATAGTATTCTTGGCTGAAAGTTCCTCTCTTTCAGGGTTTTAAATATTGGGGTCCACTCTCTTCTAGCTTGTAGAGTTTCTGCTGAGAAATCTGATGATAATCTAATAGGCCTTCCTTTATATGTTGTAATCTTCTTTTCCCTGGCTGCCTTGAGAATTTTTTCTTTGTCATTGGTTTGTGTCATCTTCATTATGATGTGCCTTGGAGTGGGTTTGTTGAGGTTAAGAAAACTCGGTGTTCTGTTTGCTTCTTGAATTTGAGGCTTTAGTTCTTTCCACAGGCTTGGGAAGTTCTCGTCTATTATTTGTTTGAGTATATTCTCCATTCCATTTTCTTTCTCTTCTCCCTCTGATATACCTATTATTCTTATGTTATTCTTTCTGATGGAGTCAGACAATTCCTGTAGGGCTTTCTCGTTTTTTATTATTTTTGAGTCTCTTTCTTCTTCTCTCTGTTGTGCCTCAAGTTGCTTGTCTTCTATTTCACTAATCCTATCTTCTATCTGGGCTGTTCTATTAGCTAAGCTTGTTACCTCATTTTTCAGCTCGTGAATTGAGTTTTTCATTTCTGTTTGATTTGTTTTTATAGTTTCAATTTCCTTGGTAATATATTCTTTGTAATCATTGAGTTGTTTTCTGATCTCCCTAAATTGCCTTTCTGTGTTTTCTTGTATATCTCTGAGTATTTTTAAGATTTCTATTTTAAATTCTCTGTCATTTGGCTCCAAGGCTTCCAATATGTTAAATCTTTTGTCCATAGATTTTTCCTCATCTATTTGTGTTACCTCTCTATCTTTTGTATCCATAATATTTGATTTCCTTTTTCTTATTGGCATCTGAGGGTGGTCTTGTTGATAGTATTAATTAGAATTAATAAAGAATAAAAAGGAAAAAAAATAAAAATAAAAAAAGGAAAACACCCCACAAAAAAAACAGTAATAATTTATTTTTTCCCTCTTTTTTCTTTCTTCTCTTCCCCTCCTCTCCCCTCCTTGGGGAATTATCGTGATGACCTGTGAATTATATTATGCTAAATGGAACAAAAACTGCCTATAACGAAGGGCCTGATTTGGGGTGAAGAGTTCAAGGGGTAAAAAAGGGAGTAGGGACCTACTAAATGCAAAAAAAAAAAAGAGAGAGAGAGAGAGAAAATCTTAGACAAGCATAAAATGATTTGCTTGTAAGTGATGGTTGACTAAGAGATATAATGAGAGGGGTAAGAGGGAAACAGAAAAAAGGAGAGAAAAAAATAATAATTAAAGAAGAAAAAATAAAAATAATAAGTAAAAATCTGTTGTATTAAGTGGAGCGAAGACTAACTACAACAGAGACCTTGGGTTGGGAAGAATGCTAGTGAGTTAAAAAGCAATGTAAAAAGTACCCAAAATGCCACAAAACCAAACAAACAAAGGAAAACCAAAAACAAAAGCAAAAAGAAAAAAAAACAAAAACAAAAAAAAAAATTTCAGTCCCAAATTAAATAATTTGTTCATGATTGAGGATTGAATGGGAGGAAAAGTAAAAGGAGGAAAGAAGAAATGAATAGAAAGGAAAAAATAAGAAAAAGAGAGAAACGAAGGAAGAAAAAAAAGGAAGAGAAAAAAAAGACAAAAGGGGAGAGAGTAAGAGTTAAGGGTTTTGGAGTGTAACCTTAAAGGAGAGTAATGATGAAGAAAAGAAATAAAATGTAACACTCATGGGTAGTGTAGTTCAAGAAAAGGGAAGTATAAGATGGGCAGAGAGTAAAAGGACCGAGGTGAGGAAATAGAAATAATAATAAAGGCAATAAGATAGAAGAAAGAAACAACAACAATGAAGAATTAGTGGAACAAGTTATAAAGTCTGTGGATTTTTCTTGATTTTGAGAGGTTAACTTCTTCCTTTTTCTTTTCTCTCCTTCTTCTTGGTCGGTGACTCTACCCAAGGCTCTGCCCCTGTGTCATGCTTAGGTAGGGATTTGCAGTTGATGGGATTCTATGGCAATGTCATATAATTGGCTTTAGTCTCGCTGGTAGTCAAGGCTTGTTGGCATTTGCAAGGTCCAACAATGAGAGAGTTTGCTTTCCTGGAGTCTCTCTCCTAGTCTCCCCTTCCTGAATTAGCTGTCTGGTGATCCAGCTATGAGGCTGCCACTGCTTCTGTCTGGGGAGTAAGAGGCTCAAAGAGCTGGTAAATCCCCACTCTATCCCCACTCAGCGCAAGGCTCTGGGTAATGCTCTGGCAGTCAGAGCCTCCAGCGTAATCAGGTGGGGCTGGGAGTCAATTGTTGTCAAGGTGACTGTTCAGCGCCTAGCATTCAGTGGACCACTCAACCCAGGCTTTCCACACTTTGTAATCTATTTTGGCTGGGAAGAAGAGGCACTAGTCATTGCAAGTCCCTCTTGTTAACGTATATCCCTGAATATGGAGGCTCTGTCAATCAGAAGTTGCCCCCACCCCTTTAGCGAGAGGCACTGAAAAATATCATGTCTCTTGTCTTGGATGGCTGAACTGAGAGAGATACTGTCAATTAGAGCCCCGTGGGTGCGCAGATTTCATGGGTTAAGCTAATTTCAGTGATTGGATCCACAGCTGTGCTCCAGAAAGTATTTCAGGCTGCCTGCGCGCCCCTCCCCCAATGCTTGATTGTTAGCTTGAATGGCTGGGTGAGGTGCCCCGCCCACAGAGAGAATCTCCAGAATGGGCAAGACAGCCTTGTCGCCCCTCCCGGACCGCGACACGGGGTACGCGTGCTGCCTCTCAGGGCACACCGGTGGATGGGGACCCTCACTTGCAGTGCGTGGGCCGCTGGGGACGCTGGTGGTGTAAGGGAGCTCGCTGTGCGACCGGACCGCAGCCCGGGGTGCGTGCCCGCACGGTTTCTCAGGGCAGTGCGCGGGCCACTGGGGATGCTGGTGGTGCAAGTGAGCTCGCACGTCGGTTGGGGCGCACAGTTTCTCAGGGTACGCGGGAGGCCACCAGCGCCCAAGCTGCCGCTCCCGAGTGTGGGCAGGCAGTTGCACACGTGGGTTGACTCACCACAGGCGTACTCCCTCCTCGGCTTGAATGAACGTCCGTGCAGTAGTTAGCTTCCTTCACACCTTTAGCTGGCTCTCAGATTCAAGTGATAACAGTCCTTTTGCTTTCAGTGTGTGTGGAACTGCGGAATGCTCCCAGGATAAATTTTTCTGTTTCTAGTTGATAAATTTGTTGAGATTTTGGGGAGATTTGTCGGATTCGCTGCTCACGGTGCCATTTCCGTGACATCACTCCTCAAATTCAAAGTGAAAGGCTGGAATACAATACTCCAAGCAAACAACACCCCAAAAAAAGCAGGTGTAGCAATACTCATATCTAATAATGCTGACTACAAGAAAGAAAAAGTACTCAGAGAAAAAAATGGTCATTTCATAATGTTTAAGGGGACACTGAATCAAGAAGACATAACAATCCTTAATATATATGCACCAAACAAAGGAGCACCAAAATATATAAGACAGCTACTTATTGACCTTAAAACAAAAACTGACAAAAATACAATCATACTTGGAGACCTCAATACACCGCTGACGACTCTAGATCGGTCATCCAAACAGAGAATCAATAAAAATATAGTGGCCTTAAACGAAATACTAGAACACCTGGATATGATAGACATCTACAGGACACTTCATCCCAAAGCGACAGAGTATATATTTTTCTCTAGTGTACATGGAACATTCTCAAGAATTGACCATATGTTGGGCCACAAAGACAATATCAGCAAATTTGGAAAAATTGATACTGTACCAAGCATATTCTCTGATCATAAAGCCTTGAAACTAGAATTCAACTGTAAAAAAGAGGGGGAAAAACCCACAAAATTATGGAAACTAAACAACATACTCCTAAAAAATGAATGGGTCAAAGAAGAAATAGGCGCAGAGATCAAAAGATATATACAGACAAATGAAAATGAAAATACGACATATCAGAATCTCTGGGATGCAGCAAAAGCAGTAATAAGAGGAAAGTTCATATCACTTCAGGCCTATATGAACAAACAAGAGAGAGCCGAAGTAAACCACTTAACTTCACACCTTAAGGAACTAGAAAAAGAAGAACAAAGACAACCCAAAACCAGCCGAAGAAAGGAGATAATAAAAATCAGAGCAGAAATAAGTGAAATAGAGAACAGAAAAACTATAGAAAAAATCAATAAAACAAGGAGCTGGTTCTTTGAAAAGATCAACAAAATTGACAAACCCTTGGCAAGACTCACCAAGGAAGAAAGGAACAGGACTCAAATAAATAAAATCCAAAATGAAAGAGGAGAGATCACCACAGACATCACAGATATACAAAGAATCATTGTAGAATACTATAAAAAACTATATACCAACAAATACAACAATCTAGAAGAAATAGATAAATTCCTAGAACAATACAACCTTCCTAGACTGAGTCATGAAGAAGCAGAAAGCCTAAACAGACCAATCAGCAGGGAGGAAATAGAAAAAACTATTAAAAACCTCCCAAAAATTAAAAGTCCAGGCCCAGACGGTTATACTAGTGAATTCTATCAAACATTCAAAGAAGACTTGGTTCCTATTCTACTCAAAGTCTTCCAAAAAATTGAAGAAGAAGCAATACTTCCAAACACATTTTATGAGGCCAACATAACCCTCATACCAAAACCTGGCAAGGATGGAACAAAGAAAGAAAACTACAGACCAATATCTCTAATGAATACAGATGCTAAAATACTAAACAAAATACTAGGAAATCGAATACAACAACATATTAAAAAAATAATACATCATGATCAAGTGGGATTCATCCAAGAATCTCAAGGATGGTTCAACATACGCAAAACGGTTAACGTAATACACCATATCAACAAAACAAAAAACAAAAACCACATGATCTTATCAATAGATGCAGAAAAGGCTTTCGATAAAATACAACACAATTTTATGTTTAAGACTCTCAACAAAATGGGTATAGAAGGAAAATATCTCAACATGATAAAGGCAATATATGATAAACCATCAGCCAACATCATATTAAATGGCATAAAACTGAGGACTTTCCACCTTAAATCAGGAACAAGACAAGGTTGTCCACTCTCCCCACTCTTATTTAACGTGGTGCTAGAAGTTCTGGCCAGAGCAATCAGACAAGACAAAGAAATAAAAGGCATCCATATCGGAAAAGAAGAAGTAAAGGTATCACCTTTTGCTGATGATATGATCCTATACATCGAAAACCCCAAAGAATCCACAAAAAGATTATTAGAAACAATAAACCAATACAGTAAGGTCGCAGAATACAAAATTAACATACAAAAGTCCATAGCCTTTCTATATGCCAACAATGAAATATTAGAAAACGAACTCAAAAAAATAATCCCCTTCACGTTTGCAACAAAAAAAATAAAATACCTAGGAATAAACATAACAAAGAATGTAAAGGACCTATATAATGAAAACTACAAGGCATTGTTAAGAGAAATAGAAAAAGACACAATGAGATGGAAAAATATTCCTTGTTCTTGGATAGGAAGAATAAATATAATTAAAATGGCCATATTTCCCAAAGCAATATATAAATTTAATGCAATTCCCATAAAAATTCCTATGACATTTTTTAAAGAAATGGAACAAAAAAATCATCAGATTTATATGGAACTATAAAAAACCCCGAATAGCCAAAGCAATCCTAAAGAAAAAGAATGAAGCTGGGGGCATAACAATACCTGACTTCAAACTATATTATAGGGCCACGATAATCAAAACAGCATGGTATTGGCAGAAAAATAGACACTCAGACCAATGGAACAGAATAGAAAGCCCAGAAATAAAACCACATATATATGGTCAAATAATCTTTGATAAAGGGGCCAACAACACACAATGGAGAAAAGAAAGCCTCTTCAACAAATGGTGTTGGGAAAACTGGAAAGCCACATGCAAAAGAATGAAACTCGACTACAGCTTGTCCCCATGTACTAAAATTAATTCAAAATGGATCAAAGACCTAAATATAAGACCTGAAACAATAAAGTACATAGAAGAAGACATAGGCACTAAACTCATGGACCTGGGTTTTAAAGAACATTTTATGAACCTGACTACAATGCCAAGAGAAGTGAAGGCAAAGATAAATGAATGGGACTACATCAGAATTAAAAGTTTTTGCTCAGCAAGAGAAACTGATATCAAAATAAACAGACAGCCAACTAAATGGGAAATGATATTTTCAAACAACAGCTCAGATAAGGGCCTAATATCCAAAATTTACAAAGAACTCATAAAACTCAACAAACAAACAATCCAATAAAAAAATGGGAAGAGGACATGAACAGACACTTCTCCCTGAAAGAAATACAAATGGCCAACAGATATATGAAAAGATGCTCACCTTCATTAGTTATTAGAGAAATGCAAATCAAAACTACAATGAGATACCACCTCACACCTGTTAGATTAGCTATTATCAACATGACGGGTAATAGCAAATGTTGGAGAGGCTGCGGAGAAAAGGGAACTCTCATCCACTGTTGGTGGGACTGTAAAGTAGTACAACCATTATGGAGGAAAGTATGGTGGTTCCTCAAAAAACTGCAAATAGAACTACCTTATGACCCAGCAATCCCTCTACTGGGTATATACCCCAAAACCTCAGAAACATTGATAGGTAAAGACACATGTAGCCCCATGTTCATTGCAGCACTGTTCACAGTGGCCAAGACATGGAAACAACCAAAAAGCCCTTCAGTAGAAGACTGGATAAAGAAGATGTGGCACATATACACTATGGAATACTACTCAGCCATAAGAAATGATGACATCAGATCATTTACAGCAAAATTGTGGGATCTTGATAACATTATACAGAGTGAAATAAGTAAACCAGAAAAAAACAAGAACTACATGCTTCCATACATTGGTGGAACATAAGAACGAGACTAAGAGACATGGACAAGAGTGTGGTGGTTACCAGGGGTGGGGGGAGGGAAGATGCAGGAGGGAGGGAGGGAGAGAGTTAGGAGGAGGGGGAGGGGCACAGAAAAAAAACTAGATAGAGGGTGACGGAGGACAATCTGACTCTGGGCGAGGGGTATACAACATAATTTAATGACAAGATAACCTAGACATGTTTTCTTTGAATATATGTACCCTGATTTATTAATGTCATCCCATTAACATTAATAAAAATTTATTTAAAAAAAAAAGAAAAAAATGAAACTAGAATACTACTATGAAAAAGAAGTAAACAAACCCACAAAAATGTAAAAATTAAACAACATACTTCTAAAATATGAGTGGGTCAAAGAAGAAATAAAAGCACAGATCAAAAGATACATATAGATAAACAAAAATGACAATACAACATAACAGAATCTCTGGGATGCAGCAAAAGTGGTAGTAAGAAGAAAGTTCATATTATTACAGGCTTATATGAACAAACAAGAGAGAGCTCAAGTAAACAACTTAACATCACATCTTAAGGAACTAGAAAAAGAAGAACAAAGGCAACTCAAAACCAGCAGTGAAAAGGAAATAATAAAAATCAGAGCAGAAATAAATGAAATAGAGAACAGAATAAGTATAGAAAAAATCAATAAAACAAGGAACTGGTTCTTTGAAAAGATCAACAAAATTGATGTATCCTTGGAAAGACTCAATAAGGAAAAAAGAGAAAGGACTCATATAAACAAAATTCAAAATGAAAGAGGAGAAATCACAACAGATATCATAGATATACAAAGAATTATCATAGAATACTATAAAAAACTATAAGCCACCAAATTTAAAAATCTAGAAGAAATGGATAAATTCCTAGAACAATGCAATCTTCCTAGACTGAGTCATGAAGTAGATAGCCGAAACAGACCCATAAGCAGGGAGGAAATAAAAACAACTATCAAAAACCTCCCAGAAAATAAAAGTCCAGGGCCAGACAGCTACACTAGTGAATTCTATCAAATATTCAAAGGAGACTTGATTCCTATTTTACTCAAAGTCTTCCAAAAAATTGAAGAAGAAGCAATACTTCCAAACACATTTTATAAGGCCAACATAACCCTTATACCAAAACCTGGCAAGGACAAGACAAAAAAAAAAATAAAACTACAGACCAATATCTCTAATGAATACAGATTCTAAAATCCTAAGCAAAATACTAGCAAATCAAATACAACAACACATTAAAAAAATAATTCATCATGATCAAGTGGGATTCATTCCGGAATTACAAGGATGGTTCAACATATGTAAAACAGTTAATGAAATATACCGTATCAACAAAACAAAGAACAAAAACCATATGATCATATCAATAGATGCAGAAATGTCATTCAATAAAATAGATCATTTTGTTTAAAATATTCAACAAAATGGTTATAGAAGGAAAATATCTCAACCATAATAAAGGCCACTTATAACAAATCATCAGCTAACATCATATTAAAATGGCAAAAAACTGAAATTTTTTCCTCTAAAATCAGGAACAAGACATGGTGCCCACTCTCTCTACTCTTAGTCAACGTAGTGCTGGAAGTTCTAGCCAGAGCAATCAGACAAGAAAAAGAAATAAAAGGCATTCATATTGGGAAAGAAGAAGTAAAGGTTTCACTTTTTGCAGATGATATGATACTGTACATTGAAAACCCTAATGACTCCACAAAAAGACTAAGAAAAAGTAAGAACTGTATGATTCCATACATAGGTGGGACACAAAATTGAGACTCGTGGACATGGACTAGAATGTGGTGGTTACCAGGGGGAGGGGAAGGAAGGAGATAGAGCGAGTGGGGGGAGGGGAGTGGCATAAAGAAAATCAAATAAAAGGTGATGGAGGACAATTTGACTTTGGGTGATGGATATATAACAAAACCAAATGTCAAAATCATCTGGAGATGATTTCTCTGAATCTATGTACTCTAATTGATCAATGTCACCCTGTTAAAATTAATTGTCTAAATAAAATTAAAAAAACATAAATACTAAAACATAACAAAAAAATTAGAAACTAAACCCATAAATATAATGGAAATTTTATATATAGTAGAAATGAAAAGGTAAAGAATGTATTATTTAGTAACTGCAGTAATGATGCAAATAAGGTTGGTTATCATGAAAAAATAAATAAAATAACCCCTACCACACATCACACAAACAAGCAAATCCAAATAAATTACATAATTAAAATTTCAAAAGATACAAATGAATTATCTTTTTACTTGGTGGTATAGACAATTAATTATTAAGGTATGACACACAAAACACAATTTATAAAGACAAAATTGATAAATACATCTATACTAAAATTAAGAATTTGTGTTCTTCTAGTTACCATAAACAGAGTGAAAACACAAGTTTCAATATATTTGCAACACATTTAAATAAATAATATGCATAATGTATACAGTACTACTAGATTTGTAAAAATAAAATATCCAAACCAATAGAAGACTGGCCAAAAGACATGAACAGACATTTTACAGAATAAAAAACAAAGAATGATCACTAAATATTTGAGAAATGTCTACTTTCATTAATAAAAAGAAAAATTAAAACCACAGTAGATATCATTTTCATTTCACTAAGGTTGTAATTACTTAGTATGTCTGACAATACCCAAAATGGGCAAGTTTATAGAGCAACAGTAACTTCACATTATTCTGGAAGGGGTGTAACTGATACAACTATTGTAGAAAGCAGTTTGGCATTATCATGTAAATTTGAGGCTTCACATATATTCTATAGAATCAATAATAAATGAACTATAGTGATATGCTTCAATATGTATGAATCTCATAAAGCTAATAAAAGGTGAACACCAATTTATCCATTATGATGTATTTATATTAATTTTCATAAAGATATATATAAATTTATATAATATAAGGTAAGTAAAAGACAGTTCAGAAGTAAACTCACAGAGTGTTATTGATGTTCTATGTATGTGATAAACAAAAAAATTCTTTTGGACATATGAAATACCTTTTAACATAAAGAGTATTTAAAGCCTAATTATAGTTCCAGCTTTTATGTGTAATAAGTGTGTAAGCTTGCAAAAATGCATGCTAAAAGTCAAAGATTAGAATGCACCAAGAAAAACTCTTTTATGAGTTTGCATGACAAAAAGGTTAATTGTTGTTGCAAACACACATATACGTACATACAAACATGCTTTGTGTGTGTATATTATAAAGCTTCCTTGATGTCAGAAATGTTTTTTAAAAGATTTTATTTTATTGATTTTAGAGAGAGGAGAGAGAGAAAGGAGAGGTGCGGGAGGGTGGCGTGTGAAGCAGGAAGCATTAATTTCTTGTTGCTAGTCCCATGTGCCTTAACTAGGCAAGCCCATTCAGCGTTCCAGGTCGATGCTTTATCCACTGTCCCACCACAGATCAGGAAGTTTTAGAAATATTTTTAAGAATAAATATGTGGTTATGGAAGCCAATGTTCAAAATGATTTTTAATTATTTATACCCTATGAGTGAAGACTAATTTATGAGTATTTATATTACTCTATAACTTGTTTCAATATTTAAAATTAGTAATATCCTGCTTCAAGGCAAACTGACAACTATAAGAAAAAACTCTTACACTGATTTTGAACGTATTAGATTTCAATGGTATTTCTAGCAATACTTACCCATTTAAATATTAGAGCATATGTTTAATTTCAATGCATGGGTGACTGCCTGAAATTTTCAAAAATATAAACAAAAGAATTTTATTGAAGTGTCCTTCTTGAACTAAACCACAAAATTATACTGTTTATTGAGGCTTTATTCCATAGTATGAATGAGAAATAATTTCATTGAACAATTTTCACCAATTGGAAGTTTGGGCTCAATCTCATTTGAGTAATTTGTAGTGCATTACACACAGCAGATAAAACTAACCCTTTTTCAGTAAATGGTATATTGATTTTACAACTGTGAATGTACATTGTACTATTTGGAGAAAATATCTATTCTAGTATCTGCCTATTCCCTGGGAATATGTGTCCACAAACTAAATAGTAAAGAGAGAACTCCTCTAGTTTGTTTATATTATGTGGTATTTACCCTGGAGTGTGGTAACTATTAGAAAAAAGAAAAGTCTACATGGCATTGAATAACTTCTTTATAAAAGAAAGTGTGTGTGTGTGTGTGTGCGTGCACGTGTGTGCAGGCATGCACACACACACACAGAGGGAAAGGGAAAAAAAGTCAGTGAGAAAGTAAGAACCTAGCATTAATAGGCATAGCAGTTACTGGCAATATAAAATCTAATAAAGGATAGACCCTGCATTATAAGATGATAGTATAAAGAGGTAAACTGTCAAGTTCGATGTTACTGGAATAGTGTTGCAATGTAGATCAGTCAATGGTGCGGTAAGAATTCCAGGAAGACCAAACTCTAAGGTAAGCATGAGTCTACAGAAGGGTGAGCTTTAAGGTAGATTGTTCAGAGAATAAAAGGAGAAAATACATTCAAAGCAAACTATGCACCACAATGATATCGGAAAAAGAAAGACACATTTAGAGAAATACACATCATTCATGGAATTGGGAACAGGGTTACATAACATGCCTATGTGAGACTAGAGAGACGAGAAGAAACGGTTCAAAAATAGCCCTGAAATCAGAGGAAGCTTTGAGTAGAGGGATAATGTATTTGTTTTATTTTAAATACATCTCTTTGGCAAGATTAAACAGATCTCTGTTTCAATAGGACCATAAAATATATAAAAGACTGTTCAACAATCACTACAACTATGAATACTAATAAATGGATAATATTATAGATGATGAAAAGCTGACATGAAAACAAAGGATCTCAGAATCTCTATAAGGAAACAGTCAACAGAAAATTGGAATCTGGGTGTGGGGTATGATAAGCAGTTCCTTTGGAAAATAATAACTGCCACCATCATCTATCATGTGCTGCCTATGTACAAGGCACTCTGCTAAAAATGTATATTCACTATTTGTTTCCTCTTTCTAACAACTCTAAGATTAGGTTTTTGAATTCTGTTTTAGAGATAAGAAACCTGGTAATTAGAAGGTGCT
The DNA here is from genome assembly GCF_036850765.1 of Saccopteryx bilineata. Classification (NCBI taxonomy): domain Eukaryota; kingdom Metazoa; phylum Chordata; class Mammalia; order Chiroptera; family Emballonuridae; genus Saccopteryx; species Saccopteryx bilineata. The sequence goes on along the minus strand of NC_089490.1, from coordinate 340,095,770 downwards.
GAATAACTCACCTCAAATCAATTAGTAAACGGAACAGTATCTTATTTCAAAGCCTGAGCAACTGAATAACAAAAGGACTTGGAAGTTGCATTCCTGCTGTAAAGGTAGTCAGGTTCTCTGTCTGTTTCATGCCAAGTGTCTATAGACTCCAAGACAACATAGACATACTACTGCTATGATGCAATTAAGGCAAAGAATGAAAGCAGACAACCTGGATATCAAGAAGGAAGTGGCTACTCCGGAAAGAGAGGAAGCTGCAAAGAGCAGTAGAGCCTGGCTCCATCGCTGCCTGCCTAGGGAATGAAGAGTGATCTCTGAGAGGGAACGGCATTAACGATGACACCAGTAAAGGTGGCAATTACAACCTGGTTATCGGATGAATACCAGGGATCTGTGCCAGGCCTTTACACATGAGCTAACAGGTGCACAAAGAAGTGACAAGACTTGTCGTGGATTATCCAACTCCCTAACTCATTTCCTTAGGCAGAACTGCCTTCTACATCACTGACTGTAGAAAATGCCCAAATGACCATGTAGACTTGGTGTTTAAATTGATATATCAATTTACTTTAACAACTTTGATACCTTAATCGTGTGTTTCTGCCTTATAGAGTAATCTAGTAGACAGGGTGGAGGTTTTTTAAACAGTCATAGTTTAATTGAAGAGTTAAATAAGGGTACACATAATCACTTCAATAATAAGTGAAATTTTTTCAATCCAAAATTCTCACATGGCATGGGGATGTGGGAGGTATTCTGAAAGGGCTTATTACTAAATTGATGCTGATGTATTTTCCCAGGTGCCCTAAGGCACACACATGAGCTCAGTTATATGAAACTCATTGCATGGAAATTTAATTCACAAAATAGATACATTAAGGAATACTTATTCTCAAGAGAAAAGGCAATTTCACACGATAGGAGGATTTCTTTAATTGGCCAATACCTCTCCTAGTGTATTTCAATTAAGTTTCCATTTGCAAATGGGAAGAAAAAAATTGCAGGCAAGTTTGCAGTGACACATCTACAATATAAAGTCAAATACAGCAGTGACACTTCAGAAATTTGAATAAATGCCTGGGCAGAAAACACTTTGAAAACCACACACTAAAATAATACATACTGGTGGATGACTGACTCACAAAATATCCTTTAAGTATCTGGTTGGTTCAATAGATGAAAAACTAACCAATACTGAAAGTTCAGTGCATACCAGCAAAACTCCTAAATTAATTCCTACTGATGAACTCCTTCTTTTCTAATATATTTTTTCCCATTGCTATTATCTGGAAACAAGTTGACACTGACTTCTTACATATAGGACTTATCTAGACTTCCAGCTGCTTGGCTGATAAGGAGATTACTAAACTTCTAACTCAGCCAGATGGTAGGTGGCCATGTTTGATTTGAAATATTTTCAGTTTTTTTGGATTAACAAAGAGTTGAAAATTTTAAAGATAAGAAAAAAATTTCCCTCCTTGCTTTTCAGAGTGGTGTTTTTACAGAGGAAGAAACTTTTCAGACTTTTGATTGCTATCCTTGCATAAAACAGTATTTGATCAAATGCTTGGAGACCGTGAAATTTGTTGGAAGTCTAAACAATAACAATGGCTACAAAAGAAATTGGTGTTTGCCCTTTTAATGATGAATAAACTGGAAAAGATTTGCACATAAAAGCAATCTCTTACATAGGTGTTCCTTCCCTGAAAACCTTTACCAGTAAGGCAATGACCAGCATGTCAATGGTTTGATAAAATTACTCCAAACAGTGTTTTAAATACTAAAGAGACACTCAGAAAATACAACACTTAGAGTAAAATAAAAAATCTGTGTGCTTGAGTCCTGGGTTCTCCCAGGAACCACCCACATGACCTTGGCCTTCTCATTAACCTTTCAGAGTGTCCCTTTTCTCATATACAAAATAGGAACCAAAGTATCTACCTTCCATAGCATGCGGTCAGTGAAGTATTAACTATTACATAATTTTCTGGTCATGTATAACATCTCATTTCACTCAACTTTTTCATAAAACAGCCATCTAACTATAAGCACCCCTGCAAGTATTTATTTCCTCTATTTTAAAGGATTTTAAGAACTGCATATCAAATTATAAGTACTATAATTCAGCCGAATAGAACCAACAATAAGTAGTTAACCGCTCTATGCCAAGTACTGTTATAGTTGCTCAGGGATAAACATGATTATATTTAAGAAAGTTTTTGTTTAGTGACAAGATATGGTATACTGATAACAAAAATGGCCACAATTTTCTATCCCCTCTTCCCCTGCCTCTAGTTATGCTTTTTACAATGTGATTTTGTAGCTCTTTTTATCAAGAGATAGAGTATATTTCCCCAACTCTTTTATGTGGGCTGCCCTTCTGAGCTATCTTTAATACAAGGTGATGGAAATGATGATTGGCCAGTTCTGAGCTAAGGCCTCCCTCATGACACTTTGACTATTTCTACTCTCTTGGAGATGTGCCCCTGCCATGCGAATCAATCTGGACTAGCCTACTGGAGGATGAGAGAATACACAGAGATCCCACTGGTACATGCCAAGGCCCTTCTAGACTAGCTATAGCCAGTTGGACCCCAAACACCTGAGAGCCTGGACCAGGTCAGCATAGCTGCCTACTCAACTCAACCCCAGTGTTTGCAGATGCGTGACTGAGCTTACCTGATTCCAGGGGAAAAAAAATAATTCATAGACTCATGAGCAATATGTGTGGATTGTGTAAATACAATCAGGAGAACAAAGGAAGGGATCAGACTAATGGAGACAAAACATAAATTGTCAGGGACATGGAGGAGGGAGAGTCACTGGCATCCATGGTATTTGGGGGAGATTTTTCACTGTGATCCTATTAGGAACTGAGTCCAAAAGGATGTAAACTGTTGACAAATGTGGCAGGTTTCCAAATTCAAAGATATTTTTCTGACATGCTAAAACATATGTACTATTCAGAAAGGGGTGGTTTAAAGAACTGTATGCAGATTTTCATTTTAGAAAGAATACTCTGGTGATGATGCGGGAGCTATGTTGTGAGAGAAAAGATGGAGGGAGGTCTACTGCAGCCTATGAATAATCATTCATCTACAAGGTAATGAGAGTCTCACCAAGAGACATAGTCAATTGGAATAAAGAGAACGATGGATTTGAGTAGAATCTACAGATGAAGTTGTTGCTTCTGGTTTAAGGGCAGAAGCACTCAGCAGAAAGTTAACATATCTAAGAACTGATAATTCTCTTACTCCAACTGCTTCAAATCTACTGCATCATTTTGATGAAAGGACCCTGAACTTCTAAAAGAATGTTGGCTTTTGGAAAGGAGAGAATGTGGGATCCCCGTAGATATTAGTGATTGGGTTTAGGGTGTTTTGTAGCCTGCACTGAGACTCTTTGTAGATAAAACTGGAGCAGGTGGCATCCATGCTTGGTTCCTGAGATACTACTTACTCTGGGTCCAAAGTTACAGCATGTGTGCTTTTCTGAAATCAGTGATTAGAGTGACTATTCACTTTTAGTTTTATCATTTTACCTTTCTTTCTTCCCCATTAAGCTCTGACTTAGCCTTGTTTTACAGTATGAAATGTGAAAGCAGCTGAAGACGATTAAAGCTCTCCATGAAAAAGATATGAAATACGACTCTGACTATTTGATGCTGATCATTTGTGATGTGCGAAATTAAATTGTTATCCAATGTGCCTAGACAATGCAACTCGTCTTGTGTGTGTATCTACAGTAGGAAACATTTTTTGTTAATGCAGGAGCTCAGCTCAAAAATAGAACACACTGGGAAAAATGTTTTTGAAATGTCAGTCATTCAGTGTCCCAGGTTTCCAAAGGTGGATTAAAAAAAAAGAAAAAGAAATGAAAGAAAAAGATAACAAAGAAGAAAACTAAATTATTTATCTGTTAAAGAATATACAGCCTGATTATCTATTTATACTATTTATGCATTCATGTACCCATCTTTTAGCCTATATTTGTTGAGACCTACTATGCATGAGATACTGTGCTAAAGATAGTAATAAACAAAACAGAATGAATCTCTGCTTCATAGGACCCCAGAGGAACAATGAAGCAGACATCATCAAATAAATAAATATAATTGCATAATTTAAAATTATAGCAAGTGTTATGTAGAAGCAACACAAATAGCCAACATGAGAGCAAGGACTTCATCTATTTTTTTTATAGTCATATGTCCCAAGATCTTGACATATAATAATTTATTTAATCCTTACAAGGTAAGTATTATTATTTCTTCCACTTGAGGGATGAGAAAAAAAATAAGACAAAGAGAGGTAAGTAGTTTCCTCAATAACATCCAACTATTGGCCTTGGCAGGTTGACTCAGTGGTAGAGTGTCGGCCCAGTGTGTGGATATCCTGAGTTTGATTCCTGGCCAGGGCACCCAGAAGAAGCAACCACCTGCTTCTCCACTTCTTCCCCTCACTCTTTTCTCTCTCTCTCCCCCTCTCCCACAGCCATGGCTCGACTGGCTCAAGTTCATCAGTCCCAGGCACTGAGAATGACTCCGTGAAGCCTCCCTTTAAGGTGCTAAAAACAGCTTGGTTGTGAAAATGGCCCAGATGGGCAGAGCATCAGCCCTAGATAGGATTTCCAGGTGGATCCTGGTGGGAAAAACTGAAAATAATAAAAGAAGAAAAAATATCCAACTATTAAGTGTCCAAGTCAGAAGCAGAAACCAGGTAGTTGGGCTTCTAGAGGACAAGCTCTTTCTTACCCACTGTGCTGTCTAACCCCACACAGAAGATTTCATCTCAACCTGGAATTCTGATCCTCATGTCTGTTACAGCACATTTCAATCATTCTTTGTGACCCAGCTTATGACAAGCCTTCTGTGATATCATCAAATCCCTCAGAGGAATTTGACTCTCGTGCATAATTTTTAATTAAATACAAAAGAAATAGTGCAGTGGGGTTATGCTCAGGTATGTCCTCTTACACCAGCCTACCTGATTTTAATTTCCTGACTCTGATACTTACTGGGTGCAAAAGCTTGAACAAGATACCTAACCTCTCTGTGCTTCCATTACATACCCAACTTGTCACTGCCCACTACAAGACAATTGGTCTAGTGGCACCAATCTCAGACAACTGGGAACCATAAAAGGAAAATTACAACCACATTGCAGTAGTTCAGTATGCTCAGAACTATGCTCTCAACACCTAGAATGATGCTCAAACTTTCATAGGTGCTCAATACATACTGCAACCAATTAAAGAAAATCCTTTCATGATCTTTGCCAGGCTTCTTATCTCCTCACTAAACCTCCTAGCATTACTAAATGACTTGATATTTTCTTAACTCACTCAACAGTATCCACACTATTGTCTTAGACTCTATCTATATATAATAAAGTACCACAATAAAACTGCTTATCTAAAACCAATGCAGCCAGATAAATGCTATAGAATTGGTAAAGTGGAAGAGTACTTTATAAAGATAACCCAATGCAACTGCATATTACATAATGCCCCCAGTAGGGCTGGGGCATTCTTTAATTAAAAAATATATTAATATTTCTGGAGTAAAACATATCATGTTCACATTAAATGAAATTGATGAAGTCTCTAGTATATCAATTAATTTTAGATTTTGCTACTATTAGAAGTATGGGAAAACTTTTTTACTTTCAGAGAGTGTTGGTCTTTAGAATTACAGATAAAATACTTAGGGCTTGTATTTGTTTTTATCCCATGATTTCTTTTGGTATTAATCTTACCCATATCATAAGGGTAAGACTTCACAGTATCTTCTTGGGAAGTTTAACCCTATTTTTTTTCCAGCTGAAATTAACTTCTGTCCTCCACTCACATAAACTTCCATTCCTCTTACAGTGTGATGATATTTTCAGTGTCATGCTTGATTTATATAAACGTAACTTATTTCCCTTTCTAAATGGAAAGATCCTTGAAGGTCAGGAAAATGTCTTATTCATACTTTATCCTTTGCACTAACACAGAAACTTTCCTTATGAATAGGGCTTAATGGATCATAAAGAGTGACCAGAATTTGGAGAGAAAGGGGAACGATAATCCTGAAAAAGGTGAGAATCAAAAGGTGAGAAGGGAACTTTATATACTGATTAAACTTGGGGCACGTAACAGCATATTCTCATAGGTTATCTAATTCAAAACTGACAAGCCTAAAGGAGGAAATTGAGACTTGGAGGGGTTGAGTGACTTGCAGTTAAATAGTGGCAGCCTTACAATCCAAATTTAAGACTACTTGACCTTAAATTCTATGTTTTCCCATGCTACTCTCCATTCACAAAAGATGGTATGGTTTAAGGAAATTTGAGAACTCATAAATCTGGAAAGCAATTTGTAAGTTTCATGAAATTACAGACATGACTCTGGAAAGGAAGATTCAAAAACGACAACACTATTTCCTTAGATACAGCTGGAAACGTCAGGGCTAAATAAGTCCTCATACAAAGCTAGAAGCCTTGGAGGAATTTATCGCCCTTACTGTGGCAAGGAAACTAAATAGAGATAATATTTAGAAGGAGTCACTGGGTACAACAAGATTGCAAACTTAATTGTAATGCTGATCCCCTCTGTGCCATCTTATTACACAGCCTGGAAAATCCTTTATCACAAAAGATTTCCAAGGATGTGACCTTTTCCTTCTCTCCATTTCTATTTCACTTAAATTATCACCCTGTAGATTTCAAAGGGGTGCTCACAGCAGTTCGATAGATTGGCTCCCCACTCTAACTAAGGGAAACACTGATTGCCTAAGGAGAAAAAATATCAGAAGATTCCCCCATAACTCTCTGTGAAACCAACTTTGTTACTCATGCAACATTTTTTATTTATTTTATTTTTTTGTATTTGGCATCATTTTGAAAATGACAAAGTAGCAATAAAATCGTTTCTGGAATAACACCTTGTGGTGTGATTATCATCAGGAAAACAATGTGAAGATGGTACTGCAAGTCTCCATTTCTGTTCTCTTACATAAGTGAGCCATGAAACAAACTCAGGGCACAGAGGAGAAGGCGATTTGTTCTTTTAGCTGAGCTGAAAACCCAACTTAGGCTGTGAAAATTAAGGCTTGTTGTTGTACTCTCTTAAAGCTATACTGAAATCTTGTAAAAGGGTCAGCAAGTCCTAAATCTTTATTTATTATATACAAGGGTAGGACCGGTGATATAGTTGACTGTAATGCCGGTAGCCGAGGCCAGGCAGATCCACACTAAATTCATGCCGACAGTAGAGAAACTGCGGAGCCAGAAAACATTAGAGCCGTTTCATTTAATAAAGTCTCACAAAGGTGGCCAAGCAAACAGGCAGGGGGAAACCTCTTCTCTGGCACACAAACAGCAAGAATAGCCTCTCACAGTAGTGGTCAAGCAACCTGCCATCCACAACCCCCATCCTTCTCAAGAATAAGCACCCAGAGCCTTATATAAGCTATGCACACATGCCTTTGCCAGGTGCTTACACACTAATCAAGCAAAGTGATTCAGCTAGTACATCAGCGAGCAAGCCTAACACAGCTGCCACACATTGACTTTGTAATGTTTCCGTTAGCTCTGATCGGTTAGGTTGACTCAAGATATCTTTCAATCAGAGCTTTGTCAAGGCCTTTTGTTAAAGTCCCAACAGCTTAACCTGGTGGCAGTGCCCATGAACTCTGTTCTCTGCTCACCACCTTAGCCCCTTGTCTTCACATACCACATACTTTAAAATACTCTTATTCCCTATCGTATGATATTTTCCCTCATATTGCAGTGAGTTTATACCGTTTCTTCCTTCTGTCTTCAATGCTTTTCTTGCTATCCCCATATTGTCTGGGTCTCAGAAGCTTCCACAATCCTTCTTCCCAGATGCTGTCCCATGCATGCCTTTCCAGGCTGAGCCTGCAGCAACTCATCTCTGTATTTGATCTGGACTGACTCTGATCACACCTAAAATCACTTGATTCCTGATTGTCCTTCCTACTGAACTATGAGCGCTCAGAGGGTAGGAACAGCTACCTCTGTTCAGCTTGTTAAACTTATTATATTCTTAACCATTAGCCAGTATCTGATACATACTAAAATCTCAATAAATGTTTGTTGGAAAAAAAGAAACGGGTGAGAGAAACCAGTGAAAGTTATGATTTTTAAAATGTTGGTCTTTTCACATAAACAACTTTTCAATTGCCTCTTTTCAGAACTCCAAAGGCAAACAAAGCAAATGGGCAATGTCTCATCAATTTGATCTTAACTTTGAGCACCTGTAGTACACATAAGTGTCTGCTCAGTCCGTGATGCTGAAATCAATGGGGCAGTGAACTAAGTGGAGAGAGCAGAACTCCACAGCAGGTTCATCTAGCCGAGTTTCTGAGCTCCTTACTCAGTTAGGTGGCTTTATTTCTCAGATTTCTTACTTATAAAACAAAGTTAGTAATAGTTAACAATTATCACTAAATATCACTAGGTCTGCTATTTTTCTTGTTGTTTATTTTATTTCTTTTTAATTCAAAGGAGTAGGAAGATAGACAAAAAAAATTGATGGCACCGTATTGATACTTTACAGCTGTTGGATAACTGTAGCTTTCATTATTATTATGCAATGTGAAACAAGACATACAAAGATGAATTAAATCAGATGTAATTCTTGTACTCAAGAAGTTCATAATATTTTCAAGGGAACAAAACCAATATATAAAGTACAGATTACAGAGAGATTTATGAAGAACAATTTTGAGGTTCACACTAAAGAAGAAAATTCTTTTGAGAGCATATGGTTTCTGTCAGGATAGAAATGAATCACATCAGGCAGAAAATCTTAGTTTTATCAGTAGGTGTGAGTTCCTTGGGAAAAAAATATTTAGCTTCTCTAAAGGTCAGTTTCCTTGAGTTTAAAATATGGGACATGACATCAGTTACTCCACAGGATAATCCTATGGCTGAAATGCAACAACTCAAGTGAGAGCATCTATCAGCAATACATTGATACCTCAGCACCTGTAGCCTAAGTTAAGTTCTTTTGGAGCTTTGGAAGCAGTTTAAATCAGAACAGAGGTTCCAGCCGCTGAGATGAACAGCCCCAGCAGCTACCAATGAAACAGTTGGTGCATGGGTGGCACAGTTACAAGATTACATGATGTAGACAGCTGAGGGAGAGGAGGACCCCCAAGACCCATTGTTCCAGTTTGAATAAGGGGAAGGCTGGGGGACTTATCTAACAGGGTCAGGTGGGGACCAGAGGCCACATGTGCAACTGGCTATCCATTGGTCCCCTTCTAATGTACAATGAGTGTTGGCCTTGGTGGATACAGGCACAGATTGTTCTCTCCTCTACGCGAACCCAGGGCAGTCCACTGGGACCTCAGTGGCCATTGACAGTTATGAGGGCCAGACTGTTTGATTGAAGCCAATAACTATTTCATTGGGGAGAGGAAGACTGCCTCCTAAGCCATACAAGGCATATGTATCTCCGATTCCTGAATATATTTTGTTCTTACAAGATGTCTTATGTGGTTGGAACTATAGCCAAGGAGTTCCACCTGTGAGTCCAAGTTGTAAAGGCAGTGTTGCAGGGACATGCAGCACATTCCCCCTTGCAATTACGCATTCCCTGGTGTGTGACTAGCATGAAGCAGTACTACCTTCCAGGCGGTCATATAGGAATCGGTGGGACTATCCTCAAACTAGAAAAGGTGGGGATCACCTGGCCAGCACACAGTCCTTACAACTTCCAGGTATGGCCTGTGCACAAACCAGGTGGAACCTGTTGAATGACAGTAGATTACAGAGAATTTAGTAAAGTTGTTCCCCCTTTGCATCCTATTGTTCCTCTAATAGCTAACCTGATGAATTGGCTAAGCCATGAGTTGGGGACATACCACTTTGTGGCAGATTTGGCTAATGCTCTCTCTCTCTCTCTCTCTCTCTCTCTCTCTCTCTCTCTATATATATATATATATATATATATATATATATATATATATCTGCAGAGTCAAGAGTAATTTGCCTTCACTTGGGAAGGGTAGCAATGGACCTTTACAGTGTTACCCCAAGACTATTTGCATAGCCCCACCTTGAACCATGGGCTGGTGGCTGCTGACCAGGCTAAATGGAAACAGCGGCCATTTGTATGTATCATTATATTGATGATATTATGCTACCTAGTGACTCTCTTCCGGAATTGGAACAAGCAGTCCCTACTTTGAAATCCCATTTGAAAGCATGTTGCTGGGTTGTCAACGAGGGCAAATTATAAGGACCGGGGTTATTTGTTAAGTTCCTGGGGGTTTTCTGGTTGGGTAAGACAAAAGTTACCCCTCACACAATTATAGATAAGATTCAAGTGTTCCCTGATCCTGCTGTGGTAAAGCAGTTACAGGAATTCCTAGGTCTGCTGGGGTATTGGGGAGCATTCATACCCCATTTGACTTAGTTATTGAACCCCTTATATAATGTTACTCAGAAAGTGGTTCACTGGGATTGTATTGAGCAGGCACAAGGTGCATTTGCAGCAGCTTTGAGAGCTGTCAAGGCAGCACAGGCCTTGAATGTGTTTGATCCTGCCAGGCCCTGTGAGTTTGATGTCCATGTCACCTCTGAGGGGTTTGGTTGGGGCTTATAGCAATGGACAGAGTACCTATGGTAACCTATTGGGTCTTCGTCCCAATTGTGTAAAGGCGCTGAAGTCCATTACCAAATAGTGGAGAAACATTTGGCAGCTGTGTATACTGCCTTCCTAGCCACTGTGGGTATTATGACCACAACTCCGAATATGGTCAAGGCCAGATACCCTATTGCAGGATGGGTGAGAGACTGGGCAACCAAACCTTGTAGTGATATGGCCCAAACCTCCACCCTGGCCAAGTGTGGCACATACTTGCAACAGTGCTGGGCTCTTAGCACCAGTCTGTTGCTAACAGAACTGCAGGAAGTCTTGGATATAGTAGCCTATGCAACCTTAGAGTCAGGTGCTGCTAGGGCTCAGGAGGCAGAACCTGAAGTCAGTCCCTACCAGGAGGGGTAAATGCCCATCCCCAATGATGCCTGGTATACTGATGTTTCTAGCAGGGGCCAACCTGCCAAGTGGACAGCCATAGCCTTCCATCCAGACACTGAGACTATTTAGATGGACACAGGTATACAACAGCTTCAATGGACATGGCCCTGAACTGTACAGGTTCCCCACCTACAGGGTGGTCTTGTTGGCACCATGGGGTAAAAGGCAAGAGGTGGACCTCCCATTATTCCCTGGGAAGCAAGTACCTGGCCGCCTTAGATAGAAGAGTACTATCCCTTGAGTGCTCAGGAAGACAGCATTATGAAGGGAACCTTTGTAATTTCTTCATGGCCAATAATGAGTTTTCCTATTTTATTGCATATAGAACCAGCAGATCCTGGTGTATATAGGCCAATAGGTCTGTTATGTCTGCCCAGCATGGCATTTGGTACAAGCTGCTGTGCTGTCTGTGGACAAAACTCTGGCCTACATTCTGCCGGAAGGGAAAGATTAGCCTCTCTTGGTGCCGCTGACCACTCTCTCATTTCACCCATAACTTTTACTTTCATAATTCTCTTGCTGTAGTCTGTACTGTTTCTGTTTATGTAACATACTTCACTCCTCACACAGGGACCATCACGAAGATACCTGTTGCGTAGATTATGAGATGAGCAACCCTAAAGGGATGGAATATGGGGAAGACAGCTGTGTTAAGCTTGCTTTCTGGTTTACCAGCTGCAAGCACTGTGCCTGATTAGCGCATGAGCACTTGGCAGTGTCAGGTATGTATGGTCTATGTAAGGCTATATGGGTACTTTCCCTCCGGGGTGATTCTCCCAGATTGCTCTCCTGCCACTGTGAGGTGTGGTTTTCCTGCTCTTTTGCCCTTCACTGTAAAAAAGCAGGTTTTCCTTTGTTTATCAGCTCTTTTCCTTTTTTTTTTTTTATTTGCTCCCCTGTCTTTGTGAGCCTCCAATAAATGAATGTGGCCCAACGCTTTCCGGCTCTGCAGCCTCTCTACCATCATCCCAAATTCAATGAGAATCTGCCTGGCCTCAACCACTAGCATTGCAATAAGCAAATTATGGTGCAGGAGTGGGAACATATATCAGATGAGGACAGGTGTGAATAAAGGTGCAGAAACAGGTAAACAGAAGACATGGCAAGAGGGCAGTGGAGGGACTTTTCAAAGGTCACACAGTCAGTGGCAGGTCCATTTCACAACACTGTGAGGCCCCGGTGCAGGCTAGAGCCTGTGGTGCTTGCACAGAAGCTACGCCAGAGGACATGATCTGGAAGTGGGAGTGCATGAGCTATTGCCTTCATCGTTATATAACCCACTGCCTTATCTATAGCTGATTCAGCTGGTGCCGACAGGCGCCTGTGTGAATCTTCCTGTACTATATAAAAACTGACCTTGAACAATAAAGTGCATTGTGGCTTTGTTGCCTTTTCCTCCATGTCAGCTCCACATGCATTCTTTCCCCTCAGTATCACCCCTCCTAAGGGCCCCTGGACTCTGACAAACATGTTCTCAGAAATAAGGCCACAAATGATATTCAAGACAGCCTGAGTTTTAGGAGGATTGCTTTAGTGGTTCTTTGCAAGGAAGTCTAGAAAGTAGAATCGAGTCCCCTGCCATGTTCCATGTGCTGAGCTAGAACACCAAACACATACTCATAGGTCATTCTTGCAGAAGGTGATGATACTGTCACATGAGGGAGGCAATAAAATGCTTGAGACATTGGTGGAGGTGAGAGGACAATAATACTACTGATAGTTATGTTAAATAACCATATCATATAGTGCTTCTTGTTAGAAATTAGCAGTATTTGACCAATGAATAACGACAATACTATACTGTTGAAGTCAATATATTTTATGAATTATTCTATATATTTTTTTAAAAGTTAGTCATTAAATCCTCACAGCATGATTATTATTCTCATTTAGTGGTAAAGAAGTTGAGAAAATTAAATGAAAAGACAACCCACTTAATGGGAAAACATATTCTCCAATGATACATCTGATAAGGGATTAATATCAAACTTCTAAAATGAACTCAAACAACTCAACACCAAAGTAAAACAAACAAACAAACAAAAAACCTATGAGCAAAGGACCTAAAATAGACACTCCTCCAAAAAGGACATACAAATGACCTATAGACATATGAAGAGGTGCTCAATGTCACTAATCATCAGAGAAATGCAAATTAAAACTACAATGAGATATAACCTCACACCAGAATGACTATCATCAATAAATAAACAAAAAGTACTAGTGAGTATGTGGAGAAAGGGAACCCTCAAGCACTGTTGGTGGGAATGCAGATTTGGAGTAGCCACTGTGAAAAACAGTATGGAGTTTCCTCAAAAAATTAAGAATGGAACTGCCTCATGATCCAGTAATTTCACTTCTGGGAACACATCCAAAGAAACCCTAAACAATGATTTAAAAGAATATATACACCCCTATGTTCACTGCAGCATTATTTACAATAGCCAAGATTTATTTGGAAGCAGCCCAAGTGCCCATCAGTAGATGAGTGGGTAAAAATTCTCTAGTACATTTACACAATGAAATATCACTTAGCTGTAAAAAAAAAAAAAAAAGCAAAAGAGGAAATCGATGGACCTGAAGAGCATTATGCTAACTAAGTGAAACAAGCCAGTCAGAGAAAGGCAAATACCACAGGATTTCACTTATATGTATACTCTAATAAGCAAAATAAACAAAATAGAAACAAACTCCTAGATTCAGAGAATAGACTGAAAACTGTCAGAAGAGAAGGGGGTTGAAGGGTAGGTGAAAAAGAGATTAAGCAAAAAAAAATAAATAAATAAAGCCTCATAGACACAGACAACAGTATGGTGACTGGTGATTACCAGAAGGAAAGAAGGTTGCGAGACGTCGAAAAGGGTAGAGGGAGAGATAAAATGGTGATGGAAGGAGACCTGACTGGGGCGGTGAACACACAGTGCAGTGTACAGATGATGTAGTATTGAATTGTACACTAAAAACCTATGTTATTGTATTAACTGATATGATGCCAATAAATTCAATTAATAAAAAGAAATTGAGAAACAATCAAAAGACAGTATGGCCTACTTAATGAGAGCTCAAGAGAGAGGTGTATTCTAGGGAAACCTTGAGAATATCAGGAGTATCAACACAGGAGTTGAAGCAGGAAGATTGCTAAAATTTCAATGGGCTTAAAATGGAGCATGGAAAGAATGAATTTAGAAATGTGAGGGAAAGGTCCCTAACATTGCATGGGAAATAATAACAAGTTACCCAATGTTTATCTGAAATGATATATGTTCTGCATTTATTTTGCTAAATCCAGATATCTTCCTTCCATAAGCAAACAGCAATTTAGCACTTGACTAAAAATGCAGAATCATCCATATGGGTGACTTGCCCAAAACTTACAGATGCCTATTTGTAGTCAGACAATTTGGATTGTACCTCTGGCTCTCCCCATGTCTATGTGAAATTTTAGCACTTTATATCCTTGATGAATTGAAAATAACTTTGAAAATATCCTTGCAAGAGAAAAGATAATAATGAGTTTATGTACACACAATATACTTTATACTTGGAAGCATATTAAGATGATGAAAACTGGTTCGCATCTAGGCAAACCAATTTTTTGGTTTTTAAAACTCAACAACAGGAAGATAAACAATCCAATCAAAAAATGGACAAAAGAAATTAATAGACACTTCTCCAAAGAGGACATACAGATGGCCAATAGGCATATGAAAAAATGCTCAACCTCACTAATCATTAGAGAAATGCAAATTAAAAGCACAATGAGATAATCACCTTATACCACTCACAATAAATTTCACGATAACATTATGAATGCCACATATGGTCCTATTTAAATATGTTGGTAGGGGAACAACTTTCCTAGAAGCTAGCAGATGTGGCTGCAAAAAGACCTCAGTCTACTGAATCTCCATTTCTATCTCTATAATGTGAAAAAGAAAACCACTCTTTCGTTTATCCTACATTTAAACCTGCCCTTGTTCTACATTTTATTCTGTTCCGGCACTCTGCACAGCACTAGAGAGTCGGAGACAAGCAAAACAGAGCCTCCAGGAGCTAACAATCTAATGGGAATACAGGTGAGCCTTATAGGGTTGCATGAGAAGCAATTACAATAATGAATATGGCTTTCTAAAGTGGAAGAGATTACACAAGTACAATTATTTGGTAAAAAGTCATTTTTAAAGTGATTTTTTCCCCCAGTTTCTCCTTATCTTACCTTTTCTACCTAACAACCTTCTATAGCATAGATGCAGCCAGTTTACACTCTAAATTAAAAGTCTTGGATGGCTCCTCATTACCTATAAAGTTCAAACTATGTAATACAACAGAAAAAGCCACTCACAAGCTAATCTGTTTTTTCAGACTCACCTGCTGCCATGTCTTTGCACTGGCTGCTGCCCCTCCCTCTATCCCAGCCCTTATGGGTTCCTTTTAATTCTTTAAGACCTGTTTATATTGCCTCCTCTCCCATGAATCCCTTCCTTCATCCTCCAAAGCAGAAGAAACTGATTCTCTCTTCCTCTCATTTTGCTATTGCCATTGCATTTTATATAGCATTATAATGATTTATTTGTGGATCTTTCTTTCTGAATACCTTGAGTACTGTTTAAATACAGAACATACAGTTTAACACTCCAGAAACAAACATGGGGGCTGGTTCAAAACAATTTCTAATTAATGCATGTTGAATTAAATATATTTATATATACTTACTGCATAAAACTACAAACAGGTAGGCACATTGTATTTGATTAAGTGCTATCATATACACATAAAGTATCTGTAAGTATTTTATAGGCATATGTCATATATACTAATATAATGTGACATAATATAAAATCTGTATAACTAAGGCTGAATTGAATGTACTGTATGCTTTTTTGTTGTTGTTGTATTTTTCTGAAGTGAGAAGCGAGGAGGCAGAAAGACAGACTCTCACATGTGCCCGACTGGAATCCACCTGGCAAGCTCACTAGGGGGTGATACTCTGCCCATCTAGGGTATTGCTCGATTGCAACCAGAGGCATTCTTGCACCTGAGGCAGAGGCCATGGAGCCATGCTCAGCCTGGGCCAACTTTGCTTCAGTGGAGCCTTGGCTGCAATGGGGAAGAGAGAGATAGAGAGGAAGGAGAGGGGGATGGGTGGAGAAGCAGATGGGTGCTTCTCCTGTATGCCCTGGCCGGAAATCAAACCCAGACTTCCACACACTGGGCTGATGCTCTACCATTGAGCCACCAGCCAGGGCTGTACTGTATATCTTAATCCTCACTATTACCACAGCTAACATTATGACTGTTTACTAGGTGCCATTCCCTTTCCTTTGTGCTACACCTAAATTCTCCATTGTTACAATGGTAATGCCAAGGTAGATATTCTCAATATCTTATATTTGCAAAGAAGGAAGCCTAGACTTATAGTGGGAAAGCAAATTGTCAGTGGTTATATAATCATTGAGTGGGAAAGCTGAATTTCAAATCTAGACCTATTTTACTCTAAAGCCCGTATTCCTTCTAGTAGCAGTCTGTGGGTAGATTCATACACATCTTGAAATGAAGACAGACATATAGATAAATGAAGCAAGATAAAAAGAAATGTATGCACATACATCATATATATAACAGTTTTAGGAACTGTTGGGTAAACAAATGTTTTTTAAGTTTGCTTGTTTATATTGTGGCAGTGCCATGTTGTGTAGTCTATGGAAGGCTGGGTGCTTGCCCTCAGGGCAGCAGATTGCAAATTGAGGTTTGCCTTCCTGCTTGGGAGAGGCCATTGTTTGCTGGAGAAGGGTTTTTTTCCCCCCTGTTTTTGCTAGAGAGAGTAGAGAGAGAGAGTCCAGAGGGTGAATCTGGAGAATGAGTCCTGGTCATGCAACCAAAACCAAGTCAGGGCTTGGGAGTCCTGATTTCTGCCTGGCCTGTTTGGCTGGAGTTGCTAAGACTGGTGGGGGCCTAAGATAGGAGAAAGGGAAGTGGTTTTCCCTGCCTGTCTGTTCGTCCGCCATTGAAAGACTTTAATAAACAGAATGGCCCACCATCTTCTGGCTCCATTGTTCCTTTACCATATGCCTGAATCTAATAAGACCTGCACAATGATGGTCATGGCCACTGGCCTTAAAGGAACATATATACACGTAACCATAAACCAGGGGTCAGGAACTTATGGCTCGTGAGCCATATATGGCTTTTTTGATGGCTGCATCTGGCTTGCAGACAAATCTTCAATTAAAAAAATAATAACGTTAAAAATATAAAACATTCTCATGTATTACAATCCATTCATTTCCTACCGCTCATGTTCATGGTTACAGGTGGCTGGAGCCAATCACAGCTGTCCTCTGGGACAACACCAAATTTTTATTGGATAATGCGTAATGTACACGGGTCATTATATGGCTCTCACTGAATTACATTTTAAAATATGTTTCGTTCATGGCTCTCTCTCAGCCAAAAAGTTTCCTGACCCCTGCCATAAACTCTTACCTATTGAACATGAACATATTGTGAATACACATAATTATATGAAACATATGCATGCAATATGTTTTATAAATGTATATAGAACAAATAAACACCACTTTCTACTTTCAAAGTGCATGCTTTGTTCACAGAGCTAGCATTTCGTTATGATAAAATTATCTTTGGATGAATTAATGAGCAAATGTATATATACATTGTCCAATATAGGTATATTTTTGATGTATACATATATTTGCTTGTTTTTTTAAGGACTATCCATAAAGGACACTAGATAGATTTTTTTGAGTTAAGAAATCAATAGCAACTCTCCTCAGTATGCTTGATAGCAACAGCTGCCATCCCCATGTGGTGGAGAGGTGTGGACCACCATCAGTAGGTGTTAATTTGTCAGTCTAGTTGGGACAAGGATACTATTATAAAGCTTTGTTCTCTGAAAAAAAAAGATACAATCACAGCTGGAATTCAGGCACTTGCTTTCATCACAAAGGCAAGGATTTGCAACAAAATGTCCTTGTGATTTTGGTTCTTTTATTGATGCGCCTCTTAAAATTCCACAGCCTGTAAGCCAGTTGCATTTGCATGTATTCTTTCTAATATGCTTACTGAGCTAGGTGCATATGCTGACATGACAGAGTCTTCATTCCTAGCTCCCCTGCCATTTTGCACCTGAGAAAGGCTTTGACAGTTCCAAAATGCCTCTGAAACTAACCAAAAAGCACTGCTGTTCTTTCCAACAAGGGTTTTGAAGTCTTAAGACCACGAAGTGTGGTAAGGATTCTGCTACTTGCTGTAGGATGACCTGAGCAAGTGTATAAGTCCCTGTGTTCCTTGGTTATTCCATCTCTATAATGGAAATCACAGCACTTAAATGAGAGATTTTTTTTCTAAAGATCAAATGAGACTGTCTATATCAGAATAATGCAATGAGTACAAGTGTTCCAGAAAACTCAGTATGATGAAAAGAAATAATTAAACCAGCAACAGTGAAGATCTTGGAAGGCATTATCAAACATCAGATTCTAATAAATTACGAGATGATGGCTCACAGGTGATAGTCTTTTGGTGAATAGAGGAGACCAGGGAGAAGAATATCTTGGGGAAAGAGTAGTTTGCCTGGAAGAACTCATTAAGGCAGCTGTAAAAATGCCTAAAGAACAGTAGTCCAGCCCTGGCCAGTTGACTCAGTGGTAGAGCATCAGCCTGGCGTGTGGGAGTCCTGGGTTCAATTCCCAGCCAGGGCACACAGGAGAAGCACCCATCTGCTTCTCCACCCCTCCCCCTCTCCTTCTTTTCTGTCTCTCTCTTCCCCTCCTGCAGCCAAGGCTCCATTGGAGCAAAAGTTGGCCCGGGCGCTGAGGATGGCTCTATGGCCTCTGCCTTAGGTGTTAGAATGGCTCTGGTCGCAACAGAGCAACGCCCCAGATGGGCAGAGCATCGCTCCCTGGTGGGCATGCCAGGTGGATCCCGGTGAGGCGCATGTGGGAGTCTATCTGACTGCCTCCCCGTTTCCAACTTCAGAAAAATACAAAAAAAAAAAAAAAAGAGGCCCTGGCCGGTTGGCTCAGTGGTAGAGTGTCGGTTCGATTCCAGGCCAGGGCACACAGGAGAGGTACCCATCTGCTTCTCCACCCCTCCCCCTCTCCTTCTTTTCTCTCTCTTCCCCTCCCGCAGCCGAGGCTCCATTGGAGCAAAAGATGGCCCGGGTGCTGGGGATGGCTCCTTGGCCTCTGCCCTAGGCACTAGAGTGGCTCTGGTAGAGACAGAGCGATGCCCCGGATGGGCAGAGCATCGCCCCCTGGTGGGCATACCGGGTGCATCCTGGTCTGGCGCATGCGGGAATCTGTCTGACTGCCTCCCCATTTCCAGCTTCAGAAAAATACAAAAAAAAAAAAAAAAGAAAAAGAAAAAAAAGAACAGTAGTCCAAGCCACAATTAGAAATCCACAGAAATGTTTCTAGAAGATGAAAGGAATGGGGTCCAAGCAATAGACAGAATGTCTAAACAGCTAGATGATATTAGTGACATGGTAAATTTGGCAAATGCTCCTTCTCTCACTAAAAAATAAAATAATACAATTTAAAATTCCTATAAAATGTTATAATAAAATTTATTTCTGTAATGTTTACTGTATGTGAAGTACTATGCTAAGTCCTTGCATGCATCTCATTTGATTCTCACAACAATATAATATTTGTTGCTGCTTTCATACACACTTAACAAGGAGCTGAGCTTCCCAAGGAAAAAAAGAGTTATAATCAGAGTCAGGACAGGAACCCCATGTAATCTACCCAAGAGCCCATGTTCTTCACCTTAATTTCAGATTTCTCCCACGAAGAATATGATTGCCTTCTATAGATGAAACCACTGCAGTATGTTGTGACATTTAGTGATTGGGGGAGGGTAGACAATACATTTAAAACCAGTGTTTGGTTCTCTTGACTAGTACCTAATTGCTAAAGAAATAGCGACTTGGCAGAATAAGTGACAAATCATTTAAAACAAATTTTAAGTTGGATAATTAGCTTCTGAAAAATTAGATGCCAACAATGGAGAGAACAAGGGTATCAAGAATATCCCAATTAGGACCATGGCAAAAAAATAATGTTAATGATGGGAATGTAATAAAGGGCATAATAGCACAGGACAGTAATGCGTGAATGAGAAGACTTCTACCTAAACTCTGCCTCTATCTTAACCCATATTATCTTTCAACATCTTAACTGCTCTGAGCCTCAGTTCCTCTTCTGTGAAGTACAGATGATAATAGTTGGCTCTGTTTGATGTTCTGAAGACAGCGTGTGATAAGAGGACTGTGATGTTCACTTTAAATGTTAAGATGTGTGCTCTCACTCCAACAAGAGGAGGGTGCATAGTCGAGCATCTTAGTATTGGTGGAATAACTCCCAGTCTTTTTTTTCTTTTTCTCTTTTTGCCACCACCTCATCAGTTGCCCACCTATTGCTCCTAGAATAAAATAGAAGTCAGAAAATAAAATACTTGCCAGAGGTATTATCCTACAACAAATCTTTGATCTAAAAGTCAGCTCTGAGTGACAGTCAGAGTATACTGGCAAGACAGAGTACTGAGGGTTGCTTTGTCTTGGAGTCAGTAACTGGGAAAAAAATCCAGATTTCAAACAGAAAGAATATTCCAGAATTGCCAAGTAAGATAGTCAATCACAAATATTACTAATAACTACATCTTAGCACCAACATTTAAATACGGGTTTCAATTTGTCCACTAGATGCAACTTATCTAGTTTGCTTATTAAAGTCTTTAGAGTCACTCTGGCTTTATTACCGGTCTTGGTAAACTTCACTGGGAGAATTACATAACCTCTCCAAACTTCAGTTTTCTCACCTATAAAATGGAAGCAGTGATACCTACCACATAGAAATGTCTAAAGAATATTTTTAAAAAGATCATGCATGTTAAGTTAAAGACATTATACCTTATCTTTTATATGCATTCAGTGATCAATAATCATCAATGTTAATTGGAAAGATTTCAGGGACATGGTGATTTTTTTTTTTTTTCTGAAGCTGGAAACAGGGAGAGACAGTCAGACACACTCCCGCATGCGCCCGACCGGGATCCACCCGGCACGCCCACCAGGGGCGATGTTCTGCCCACCAGGGGGCGACTCTCCGCCCCTCCAGGGCGTCGCTCTGCGGTGACCTGAGCCATTCTAGCACCTGGGGCAGAGGCCAAGGAGCTATCCCCAGCGCCTGGGCCATCCTTGCTCCAATGGAGCCTTGGCTGTGGGAGGGGAAGAGAGAGACAGAGAGGAAGGAGGGGAGGGGGGGTGGAGAAGCAAATGGGCGCTTCTCCTATGTGCCCTGGCCGGGAATCGAACCCGGGTCCCCCGCGTGCCAGGCCAACGCTCTACCGCTGAGCCAACCAGCCAGGGCCTAACTTGACTTTCTGACAGAAGCCAGAGTCTAATAGAAAGTTCACAGAACTGGGGTCTCAGAGTCTTGGCACTACCACCAGATTGCCTATGTAACCATCTTAGTAACACTTTACTTCTAACACAAGTTCAGCATCTCTCAAGGAGGAAAGATCACGGTTTTGCTTTGCCTATCTCACTACATGAGTGATAAAACAGCTGTAAAGTGCAATTCAAATGTGAGGTATGATCAACAATAGAACATATGCATATTAGATGATTTAAAGTTACAGAGTTAAAAGAAAATTTCAAAATTATTTTTGACATCTTGGCTGCCTTGGATCAGAAGGCTTCTCCCTCTTGACTTTTTATATTTTAAAGCTCACTCAGAGCAGGTGCTACTTCTCTTAGAAGCCTTCCTCGTCCTCTCTTCTCCCCTGTTCATCATACTTAATATCTACCAGGTTCTTATAGGAATTCCTATTTTATTACTCTGTAATGCTCTGTGTAAATCAACATGATACCCTGTGAAAGGACATATGATTCATCTGTACATGTCTCCTTCAACAGTGTATGGGTCCCTTGAGTATAGGAATTACAATATGGAGATATGATATAGTGTAATATATACAATATATAACAACTGGGGCTATGTGTCTACAGTCTCTAAGTTTGATTCCTACCTCTATCACCTTCAGCAAGCTACTCTTTAAATTCTCTATGCCATAGTTTCCCCATCTGAAAATGGGGGTAAAAACAGTCATAGGGTTATTGTGAGGATTTGATGGATTAATAATGAATATAAAACTCTTCAAACAGTGGCTAACATGTAATGGACTGCTTAGTGAAGGTTAACTGTTAGTATAATTTATGTACTAAATATCTAGGTGTCTCCAGAGCTCATTAAAGGATTTGGTACATTAAAGGGGAAAAAATAACTTGGAAATGTTGATTCCTTTTCTCAGAAAAGTAAAATCTCTTCAGCACAAAGGTGGGGAACATACACACACTTCTCTAGGCCACACATGAGCTTAAAACCAGGTATCAAAAGAATGTGAAGCCTCTGGCTGGGTGGTTCAGTAGATAGAGTATTGTCCCAGCATGCCGAAGTCATAGGTTCCATTCCTAGTCAGGGCACATATGCAAAGCAGCCAGTGAGTGAACAACTAAATGAAATAACTAAGTGGAACAGTGAGTTGATGCTTCTTTCTCTCTCTTTCTCTCAAACAATAAAAATATTAAAAACTAACAAACAAACAAAATAAATGTAAGAAAGAAGGAAAATTTTACTGTATGACCAAGGCAAAATCGTGTTTCCCTAAAACCAAGGGGAAAAAAGCTTCCTCTATATGTCACGGTGATAATAGGAGAAGAACAATGGGCCTGGAGGTAGAAGATCCCAGGTAAACACTTCAACCCACTGAGATTTTAAGTTTGCATTGTGAAAAAGAAGAGACTTCCTATCTTCCTTGCAGAGTAGATTTTAGGACTTGAAAAAATATAAACGAATTACAACTACTTTTAGCAGAATAGATTCTCAGTGGTAGCTATTACTGGTAATATTATAATTAGCATGATAACAATTATTGTATACTATAAATGGAATAGAGAAGACAAAATAGATAGTCTCTCTCTCTTAGGCCATTTCTTTTTTCATGAAATAAAAGGGATTGGACATGCTTTTGGAAGGGACTGGCAAACCCTAGCAAAACATCAAACTGAGAACTGTGAAATAATGTGTCAGCCGATGAAGGCTGGGAGCACAGTCACAGCACGATGCGGGGAAAATAAAAGAGGGAGACTCTGTATACACTCAATTTAAATTGGCTTGATTTTCAGATACAGCATCAAATTTTGTTTTCCCCACAGAACAAGCATGAAGCCTGTGGTATTAGATTTTGATTATCTCCTGAGGCTGTCATAGGACTCAAACTCTTTTAAAAAGTCCCATTTTCTCTTTAAAAACATAAGCATTAAATATATTTCAAAAAAATAGAACTTTTTCTTTCAGTAAATACAGTCATAGAAAAACATAAAGCTTTTCAAGATTAAAAGAGAAATGGTTAAATACCCAGGGTTAAGGGGACTTGACAGTGAGTTAGTGGTAAATCAGCAAGGTATTATCTCAGAAGGCTGACGCAGTTATTACAGGCTCTGTCTCAGTAACACTTATGAACAAGATGGACTGGATTTCAAACAAAACATAGCCTTAGTCTAAGAAGAGGCAATAGATTATAAGACAGAATCAATTACAAATCTCTGTCACATTCTTCATGGATTTCAGACTCCTTATATTTGTCAGACTTGTTAAATGAGCATTACTTTACAACATGTCCTCATTCAGCAAGTATTTTGGAAGTGAAACTTTTAATTAAATTACTCAGGCAGTAGAATGAAATATATACCCAAGTGTTTAAACCTACATAAAGAAGGCAGTTTCTACCAACTTTGAGCTCTCTTTCCTCTAATAATCTCCACACAGCTTCATATCAATGGCCAGCACAATATATACAGGATTATCAGAAATACTTCATAAAATTCTTAGAAGATGAAGCATTACCCAAGGGGAGTCAACCACCAGGTTCTCCAGAGTTTGCTAAGGCACAAATATAAATAAACAGGATTTATTCAATTAATAAATTATTAAAAAATATTACTAGAAAAGAAAACATATACACAAAGGGCATTTAGTATTTGCTAACAATGTACAGGTAAAATTTAGACTTAATGAAATTTAATCCAGAAGAACTGTGCATAGTAGAAGTGAGATCCACAGAGAAAACTCACAGTGATGGATGAGAACATCACTAAGATTAGACATGGATGAGAAAACAGAAAAAGTTAATTGACCCCTTTGGAAATAACATAAACAATATCGGAATATGTTATAAATTAATTTCTGAGTTACATTGATAGATTAATTCCACACAATACAAACATAGATAAATCCCCCATGCACATGGAATCATCACATCCTCAGAAAAAAAGTAACTGCATAAATATCTATACATGAGGAGGTCATTCTAAATTTTCTAATACTTGTCACAGAAATTTAAAGCCAGCAGATTTTATGTCAAACTTGGTCTTTAGGTAGACATATCACAAGATCAGCACATTGTTTAAGAAAAATTAAAACCCCAAAGTTAGAATAAACATTTAAAATTCAGGAGTTTTCAGGTAAAAGATTTGGTTTGAAATCTAGTCCTCTCTTGAAACATCCGTTCTAAAATTTTGTAGTTTCTATGTCCACAAGCAAGACTTGGCTGATGTAAAGTGTGCATTTCAACCATTTTACACTTAGGGAATGGTAAAATAGGAGAAAGTATTTCGAAGACTGCTAAAACAGAAATTACTGAGCATAAGCAAATTTGACTAAGATTATTGGGTCTGTAATCTTCATACAAGATCAGGGTAGTTAACTCTTTCATGAACTGGCATGGAATTTTCAGTGGACTGGCATTGGTCCATGGACCAAGAGTTGAAAAAATCCTGATGGAAAGAGAGCACTGTCCGAGTTTTTTAGGTACATCATGCACCTATCAGGCATCACTAAATTATGCAACACACCTGACCCTGTAAGCATTTGTGTTTATATACTCTCATCCAAGTTCTTGAGAAGTTAGGGCACTAGGAGACATCCTGATCCAGGTTCTTAAAAACCTCTTTCTTTCAAAGTTTGGCTATGTAAATTTGGGTAAGACGTGTACATTTTCAGATATCTGGAGTCCTGGTCTGCAACTTAACCCATATCACCGTTACAAGAATCCAAAGACATACCTTATGAAAATATCAAGCATATAGCCTGGCTTATAATCGATGCCTGTGATATGATAATAATGGCTGTTATGTAAGAAACTGTATCCACTACTAGTTCTCTATGTTTAAGTGGAGAAAGAGAAACAAATACACCTTACTTGTGGGTGGTGGAACAATGTTGCTGTGCTGTGAAACATCTGTAATTCTGATGTGAGAGATGGTTATAAATTATTACCGACTGGTCAGTCAGTCACCTTTTCTTCGAGAACCAGTGACTTGGAAGCATCGGGGCACTTGACCATGCAGAAGGTGAAGAGTATAATGTCACTGTTCTCCATTTGTGCCCATTTAAACAAGTCAATGTCTCCAGAGAGACATCGTATTACGAATGCGTAGGTAACTCAGCTGCTACTAAATATCATATCACACTTTGATATCCCCTTTTTAGTTTGTAAAGGGCTTTAACATTTTTTTCAGTCACATAGTGTTTGAGAATGTAACTTACTACAAAAAATCCCTTCTGAATCTCAGTGATGCCCTAATAATGATAATGGTGAACACCGTCCTTGCAATCAGCATCACAAGTTGAAATTGCATGGCCTGATTTACTTTTGAGAAAGAACCAAAATTATAAAAGGTAGAATTTTTAGGTAGAGCTCTTTGTCAAATTTAAGGTTTGGGATTTGCAAACTTCACTGTGACTTTTGATTTATAACCAATCAATCATATCTCAAGGGCAAAATAAGTTTGACAAAGTCAAATTCCTTTATTTTGGATTTATTGCAGGATATGTAAGCCTGCCCCTTTGTTTTTATATTTCTTCCAATGCAATGCACATAAATTTTGGATATTTCAGGATTTTCATGTATGTTTTATAATCAATCATATACTTTCAGAAACTGTGATTAATTCTGATCCCTAAAGAATGCTTATAAATCATAGCCTAATTCTTCCATTTAACAGGAAGATTTATATGTGATAAGTATATCTTCTGGTATTATTTGGCAGAAGTATGACTTTATAAATAAAAACAGCAAGAACATTTCTTTAATTTCCTTCTGTTCATATGTCTCAAATCCTGCCTGGGAGTGTGACACACCCACCTGGAATAAGCCACCTATTTAAAAAAACACCCCATAACGACCCACTTCCTTTTTTTATTTGAACTTTTTGGGGTGCCACTGGTTAACATAATTATGCAGGTTCCAGGTGCTCAATTCTACAACACATTTCTGTACAGTGTATTGTGTTCATCCCCCCCAAGTCAAGTCTTCATCTATCACTATTTATCCCCCTATACCCTTCACCACCTCCCCTAAATAATAATACTTTGTTTCTCAAGGAGGCTGCGAGAAAAAGAAATGTGTCTTACTGTTTCTAATTACTTCATACAATAGTAGAGCCAAAAGTTCGCTAGACAAGCAGTTATTACGAAAACTAGGTTGAAATTATAGTTCTGTCAAATATTGATATTAACTGAGCAGTTCACCCCAACTCACTGTCTCTTTCTTATCTTCATCTGTAAGTCAAGAGGGTTGAACTATTGCCTTCCTGAGGACCCTTCCACGATTAATCATGTATGAATCAATGAGTCTACCATCTGTGCCAGATTCTTCCAATGACTGGGTTTTTCTAGAGTTGCTCTAGTTGTCCAAATTCATTTGATGCTCCTCAATAACAAGAAACATGCATCTTACTTCCTTTGAAATATATTTCGTGTATAGCTATTCATTCCACATGAAGTAATCAGCCACTCATGGCCATATATTCAGCCAGCCAGTTATCCATTCATTCTCCCTGTCATCCATGGCCTCATATATCTCCCAAGGCAGTTGTTTACTTGGCAAAGATTAACTGGACAACGACCATGTATAAAGGTGTCAGGAAGGCTTCCTTGGGAGGTATTTTGTAAGATATAAGCGTATATGAGATATATTTCCTATTCTTAGAGAACACGGGAGGAAGGAGCTGTATGGTTTCCTGTTAGGTAGAGGTTTAAGGTCAGATACCTGGGTTCAAAATCTAGTTTAACCTCAGACCAGTCAATGTAAGATGGAACTAATAATATCTGATTTACTGTCTTCTCAATCATTCTCATAAAGAGGCTTTCTCTCCTTCCAGACACCTACCTCTATGGCACAAGTCACAAGCCTCATCTCTCCTACATTACTACCACAGTCTCCTGACTGCTGTGCGTAGCAACAATCTGTTTTGGCTTTTCAGCACAAAGGTTCTTTATCTTGGCTCTTCTTCTCATAAAACATTGTATGTTGAAATATATCGAACATGCATTTATCTCAGGATGGGAGAGAATAATATATATTTAGAGAAAATTTTTTATGTCAATCATTTACTGATGACATATGTATATGATCTCATTATGTCATGACAAAAATCTTTCATAGTAGATATTATTACCCCCATTTAGTGGAAAAGAAAAGTAAGATTCAGAAAGGCGAGGTCATTTTCTCATGGACTTAGACTTACTTTAGTCTTTTGCCTCCAAAATCTAGGTTTATTCTAAAATAATTTATTTTCTAGACTTAATTGTTCAAAAAAGCTAGAAATAACTACTAACCTGTAATTCTGCTATAGATGTGAAAACAATATTTTTTTTTTTTTTTATTTTTTTATTTTTATTCATTTTAGAGAGGAGAGACAGAGAGAGAGAGGAGAGACAGAGAGAGAGAAGGGGGAGGAGCTGGAAGCATCAACTCCCATATGTGCCTTGACCAGGCAAGCCCAGGGTTTCGAACCGGCGACCTCAGCATTTCCAGGTCGATGCTTTATCCACTGCGCCACCACAGGTCAGGCGAAAACAATATTTTATGTTGTAAAATATTTCTAAAAATTTTCATTTTAGAGATATGCCTAATTTCTGCTAGTCTTTAAAAAATATTGATTGTAGCTTAGAGATCTCCATTTATTACCTTTTTATAAGCCTTGACACTTATGAATCTGAGACTATCATCAATCCTATATGCTTCACCAAGATTATCTTCTATCAAAGCTTAAACCCATTTATGACTCAATGGTTTTATCCTGCCAAAGTGAACTAAATGTATCACATACATGTATTGCTTTGTTTTTTTCCTTTTTAGTGAATTTATTGGGGTGACATTGATTAATAAAATTATATAGGTTTCAGGTGTACAATTATATACTACATCATCTGACATTGCACTATGTTTACCACCCCAAGTGAAGTCTCCTTCCATCAACCTACCTACCCACCCCCCTTCCCTCTGGTAATCACTATACTGTTGTCTGTGTCTATAAGTCTTTTCCTTTGCTTACTCTCTTTACTTCTTTTACCCAGCCCTGCAATCCCCCTCCCCTCTGACAGATGTCAGTCTATTCTATATCTGTAAGTTTGTTTCTATTTTGTTTGTTAGTTTATTTTGTTTGTTAGAGTCCACATATGAGTGAAATCATATGGTACTTGTCTTTCTCTGACTGATTTATTTCACTTAGCATAATAATCTCCAGGTCCATACATGCTGTTGCAAATAGTATGATTTCCTCCTTTTTTATTGCTGAATAGTATTCCATTGTGTAAACATACCAGTTTTTATTCTCTCATCCACTGATGGGCACTTCAGCTGCTTCCAAATCTTGGCTATTGTAAATAATGCTTCAGTGAACATAGGGGTGCATATATTCTTTAGAATTAGTACTTTGGATTTCTTCGACTATATTCCCAGAAGTTGAATTGTTGTGCCACAAGGCAGTTTCATTTTTAATTTTTTGAAGAAACTTCATATTATCATCTATAGTGGCTGCACCATTCTGCATTCCCACCAGCAGTGCATGAGGGTTCCCTTTTCCCTACATCCTTGCCAATGCTTGTTGTTTGTTTATTGATGATAGCCATTCTGACAGCTGTGAAATAATATCTCATTGTGGCTTTAATTTGCTTTTCTCTAATTATTAATAACATTGAGCATCTTTTCATATGTCTATTGGCCATCTATATGTCCTTTTTGGAAAAGTGTCTATTCAGGTCCTTTGCTCATTTTTTTAATTGGATTGTTTGCCTTTTTTGGTGTTGAGTTTTATAGTTTCTTTATAAATTTTGGACACTAGCTCCTTATCAGATGTATCACTGGGCACTTAATTCATCAATTCTTTATAACTGCTGTATATGGTCAGCACATTATCCCCTTATTAAGTAATGAGAAGATTAAAATTAAGAAATTAAATAAATTTCTCAGATCACACAACTAGTAAATTTTAGAGACACGATGGTACAATAGTAGACATTCTCCTATATC
This sequence comes from Saccopteryx bilineata, assembly GCF_036850765.1. Taxonomy (NCBI): domain Eukaryota; kingdom Metazoa; phylum Chordata; class Mammalia; order Chiroptera; family Emballonuridae; genus Saccopteryx; species Saccopteryx bilineata. The sequence goes on along the minus strand of NC_089490.1, from coordinate 340,066,319 downwards.
AAGTTCTAACTTCCAAGGCTCATAATCTCAGACTCCCTGACCTTTCTCTTCTCGCTGCTCTCAAACATGATCTATCTTCTTCATCATAACAGATCAGATTTACTCTTAACTCTCTCCATATTGTTATCCACTTATTTCTCCACCTAGTATGTTACCTGGTAACAATGACAAACCACTACAATTTTTCTGAGAACTTACCGCATAAAGTAATTTACATGCATTATCTTACCTAGCGCTCATGACAATAAATTCTGTCAGGTATCACTATCCCAATTTGTCAGGTAAGGAAACTGAAAGGTGAAACAATTTGACAAAATAAAAAAGAGTTCAAAATCAGAGTCTGATTTTAAGTTTCCCTGAATCTACACACCCTGTTTTAACACCATCCCATTGGCCCACAAAGAAAAGCACAAACAAGTACAAAACGGGGCTCAGCAGGAATGTGCGGTTTCTGATATTAACATGCATCCTCAATGAAAGCGATATTTCCCTTAAGACAAAACTGGTTTGGGGAGGGATAAAAAAAATCTTATGTATTACAATGATTTGTGGCTTTCCAACAGGCCCCAAGTTTATAAACAGATATATAGCATATCTGCAATATTAAAATGTCATGGAGGTGGTGGAGGTGGTGATGGTTATTAGGAAAAATAATGTCTAAAAAGACTCCTGGGGAAAGACTGGTAATAAAAAAAAACAGGTTGAGAAACACTGTGTTAGACAAATGGTGGTTCATATTTTAGCTGCAAAATAGTTTGTTCTAGGAGTCCTTGTACAGAGAATATTAAAACATAAAAATGAGCCCTCTGGTCAGCATTGATTTCAAAATTTCCCTACATTTTGTCATCAGGCTGATTATAATTATCTATGATAAAAGTCAAAAGCAGAACACAAAAATATTCTCAGGTGGACAGAAATTTTGGCTGACGGTTGGAACATGTTCCAGGGGCTGTTTTCTTGTGATGGAACTTAAGCTCACGGTGAGACATAGAAGAACAGGTGAACTGCATGCCCATCGAGCTTTACTTTAAGCACACATATGTTATTTCAGTCAGGATTTTAGAAGGAACAGAGTTCAAGGTTGGTGTTGGTGAGATATGGGGATCTGTATATCTGTCTTCTCAATTATGACTTTGAGACAGGAAGGGCATCCTAGTATACAAGTGAGACCACTGGTACATTCAATAAACAGTTATAAAACTTCTACTACAGTATGCCAACTGCTTCCCACATTAGAAACATGAAGAGGAGGATACAGTCTATGGTCAAGAAGCTCATGGTCTCATGGATAATTTCTGGACTATTAATGATGGAAACTTTGTAACAGAGCTCTCAGACATACTGCTCCCTCTGCCCTGAAAGCTATTCCCACACCTAAACCTTCCTCCAATGAATTTCTTTTTCATTTTTAAGGACTTAATTTAAGAGTCATCTCCTTAGAAAAGCATTGCCTGACTCTCTTCAACCAAGTCTAAGGTAAATGCTCCTATGATTCTGAATATAACACATTTATGTCTGCATTTCTTGGTTCAGTATCAATTTCCTTGATGATAGCTAGGCTGTGAGGACAGAATCTATTCTTAATCAGATTGAAATTCATATGTGACTGGTTTATTATAAAAATTAAACAGTTTTTTGGTAATTGTGCTGTTGATTGATTGATAGCAAAGTAGAGTCTGTTATAAACATTTTTGGGACATTGTCTATACATCCAGCCCTGTGTAAGGCACTCCATAGAGACAAAAGCAGTTGAAGACTGGCATTTTGTTCCTAAGGAACAAAAATATAGTCAGATACAAATAAATAAAAAATTCTCTCCAAGAAAGTGAATTATAATATTTGTATAATAATTCACAATTTAAAAATTGATATACTGGCCAGTATCACATCTCAGTCAAATGATAAGCTGCTGCATAATGAAATTAGTACTTATTTCCATTTTACAAATAAACAATCTAAGGCTGAGTGAGGATGTTTCATGCTCATGAGCACGTGAGGCAGACAGCATGCAAGATCTCAGTGGAGGGCTTCTAGCTTCATGATTCACCTGGGAGCACCCTGATTCAAAGCCAAAGAGTGAAGGCTACTGTGCAGGCAAGAGAGATTTTGAACCTGGAGATAAAGTGCATCTATCACTGAATTGGTGGATTTCTCCCACATGAAAAGAATTCATTTTAAATGTGTCTTACAGTGTCAACAGGTACTATATAACTGATATAGCATTTGGGGAGTGAAGTGACTAAACATCATTTCAAATGAAGGCTTAGCATCAGAGAATTATCGTTCTCTGGCTTGTCTTGACAAGGGGTATAAATCAGCAAGTGGATGCACCCATCTTGCTTGGGGAAATCACAGCTTTATAAATAAAAACACTAATCTATGCTGCTGCTGACCAGCCTTTGCTGCCAGTTCACCATTTAAGTTTTTTGCCCAGAAGTCCTGGGTCACTTTCCTATTGAAAGGTGTCAAATACTCTTCATTTCTATAAATAAAATGTTATAATATGCATTATAAAACAGTGATAGCAATAGAAACTCACAAGTACATACTCATTTAAAATGTTTTGAAAATATAGAAAAATATCAAGACAAATTAAAATCTTTAATAACCTTGCTACCCATAGGAAAAAAAAACTATTAACATTTTAGAATATTTCTTCCAGTATATTTCTTCTATTTGTATCTTTTATAATTGAGGTAATTAAATGCATAATTTGTTTCTTGAATTTTTACTTAATAATAGCTATCATTGTCATTTTCTATTATAAGCTAATTTTACACAAAATGCCTGAACTGATATATCATCATATGGGAAATCATTGTTTATTTAACCCATTTTCTATTTGGAAAAATGTATTGGCACGTTCTTCACATTTTTTACTCTTAGTGATGACTGTCTAGGACTTCTTTTGTTCTAGATTTATTTCCTGCATTCTTCAATAAACAAAAATATAGGACCTCTATCATAAACATGGGTGTGTTAGGCATTGAAGATACAATGAAAAACAAAAAGCTATGTTAATATTCATATGAAGCTTACATTCTGTGTTGAATATTAACCAGTGAACAGACTCTACTATGAGTGTCAAAATAGAAATGTTTTTTTCAGAAGTTCAAAAAAGGACAACTCAGAGGGGAAGTTAAGGATAAGGCTTCTGGAGTAAGTAGCATTTAAAGAGATGAAGAACTTAGAAATACTTGGGAAGGCAAGGCTAGTTTAGACAGCTAGAATGGTTGGCATATGACTCCTCTGAGGATCTGAAAGATGTTTATTATGTTTGTTATACCTAGACTTCAAGGTGAAAAATGACAGTGATGGGACAAGAAATTTACAAGTTCAGTATCATAGGATAACCTAAAGATTTTTTTTTTTGAGAAATTGACCTTCACTCTGAGGAGAACGTGGAATGATTGAGGTGATTTAGGCCAAAAACTGATATTGTGTGATTTTTGTAAGGTAAGTCTCCTAGAAGCTGAATTACTAGGACAAAAGCCTATATCAAGAGCTTAAATGGTTCCTCTTTAGATTTTGAAGTACATTGAAAAATAATTTTCCAAAGGAAATACTTCCCTTTTATTGATATTATAAGAACGCCCATTTGTTATTGGGTCTAACAATATCTCCCACTTGTTGGAACTATTTATGTTCTTGGTACTGCTTTTCATTTATTTACATGGTAATGTCTTCCAGAAATGCTTGAGAATTGAGTATTTTACCCCTATTTAATAGAATTTCCTAAGATGACAAAGACAGAATTATTTTCTTTTATAAAAGAAACAAACAGCTGGAATGAGATTCAAATTTAAATAAGCCTAGGTATTAGAACCCATCTTCTTTTAATATGCTTCAACACCTCTCAATATATTTTAGACACACATAATCCCCTTGAAATATGATGTCAACACCCACTATGTTGCCTAGATTTTATTTATATAAAGTAAGCACTTTATAGAATTTTCTGGAATTTGACATCTCTTAGGGAAGCCATTTATTAAGAAAGAAGAACAGCAAAGGTTCAATGATGGGAGACAGGTTTAGTTACAGGTAGGTGGTTTATTTACACAACACTCTTCATCTCCACTGGTATCACTATAGAACAATCTGTTTTCTCCAGATTAATGCTAGCAATAGATCAGATGCTATGGTCCTGCAGAGCTCCTGACCTCAGGACATAATGAAAGTAAATAACCTCAGTTTAGAAGGAGGCTTCCTTCTCCGTGACATCGGGTTGAAATAGGAGAGATTTCTTTGTCTCTGTAGACCTTGCTTTGGTATACACACACACACACACACACACACACACAAAACTGGTGTATTATTATATAATACATATATATCAATATATATTTACATATATGACTGTGTGTTATATATATTATATACTATATATGTATTATATACATATGACTGTGAGCAATATATATATGACTGTGTGTATTATTGCAGGCTTGCAAGCTTCCTACAACAGAACACAATGTGGTGCTTTCTTATCATTGCTAACCCTCAGTCAAGAGAGAGGTTAATACAGTCTTATAGAGTATAGTCAGCCATGGCTTCAATATTTGCAAATCATTTTTTTCCTCTCAGTTTTATTATAATTGTGCACTGAGAATTCAGAAATAAATTTCAAACAGAAGATAGAAAGCTCTTGTAAAATGTATAGAAATATTTTCCGAGGCACATATTGAAAAGAAGCAATGATAATGGTCCACTGAATGAGGTAAGAAGAATGCTTCTCCCTCTTACCGCTATGATTTTTGCTAACTTAGTCCCTTTAAATGTCAGTTTTTTTCTTTGTCCAATCATGACAATAATAATACCTACTATGATAGTAAGGAGTAAATAACATAATGTATCCAGCACTATAGCCAAGATGAAAAAAGAAATTCCCTCTTAACAGAAATGAAGGATTATTAAAATAAGATTTTAAAGTGTTGAAATATACATATATTCAGTTATGTTTTCAGTTATCAATACGTTAAATAATTTATTTACTGAAAATATAGCCTTAAATTTTATTTCATGGACCTGAGAGAACCATCCTAATGAAACAGAGTAAGAAAAACCAAATAACTAAAGAACAACAACAACAAAATCACTCTATATTTGTTAGCATAAAAAGCTCTGAACTTGGGTCCAGCCAGTGGTAGAATTCAGCTGGTTCACACTGGTTCAGCAGAACCAATAACTAACTTTTTGTTGAGTTTGGTGAACCGGTTGTTAAAATGACACTTGTAATCAGGGTTCTTTCTAAGTTGGATGCCTGGGCAGCTGCCCAATGTGGAAATCACAAATTTACATTTATTACTCTTTTTTGACATTCATCTGCACAACAGTGTATTCTAAGCAACTGTAGTAATGTTCATTTTGTCCATAGGTGAAAAAATTGCAAGTGAGGACATTAATCATGAAGCAATATGGAAATATCTTAACAGTTTTATTGGTTTTTGTCAGGTATTTAATATTTTTTCAACACTATTTTAAAAATCTTTCTTATAATATAATCCAATAAAAGAAGTGTTTTGTACTTCTTTTATTGTTCTTATTTAAGTCTTAAATGCATGAAATAATAAACTAATTTTCTGTATATCTTTTTTATACTTAAAACGGTCATTAGGGCAGAGAACCGGTTGTTAGATTATTTGAATTCCACCACTGTATCTAGCCTTCTCCACTAGATTTTGTGAAAGTCATACACCCTCCCAAGCCTCAGTTCTCTCACCAACTTGGGTATCTTTGGATTTGCCATATCCCTCACAGAGCTTTCATGACCACTAACTGGCATTTCCTGGCACATCGGAGACAAGAAAGTTCCTTAAGTCTAGCAGTTTAGTCAGGCACCAGGGTGGATTTCTCACATTGAAAATGGCCACAGGTGGAGTTCATGGACCAAAAGGCAGCTCACAGAGGCATGGAGGTGACCAGGTTTACATAAACATAGTTATCTGTAAGGCATCAGGTTCCCTCCTGAGATGGTGACCCAGAATAGCCACCACAACAGCAGACTTCACAGAACATTAGCTTCAGAAGTCACTTCTGAGGTCATGTTACCCATCTCTCTCATTACCACACCTCAGGGGTTGGCTCCAGAACCCCCATCTTTAAGCTTTAGAAGAACACTTGCCACTATCCCTTGTTCAATCTGTTAAGTGACATCTCCCAGAACAGGTGTATAACTTTAACCTTATGAACTGAATGAATGTGCCTTTGCTGGTCCTTGTTTCTTCATCAGCTCTGCTCCTCTTTTTGATTTTCACCCATTCTGATAATTCCTGCTATTTGAGCCCCTGGCTGTATTTTCTTGTCTTTGGTGTCTATTGAGTTTCTTTGATTTTCAAAGCTTCTATTTTCCACATCGGTGAAGAAGACTAGACTATATCAACTCCCATGTGTTTGAGATATCACACCCATGAGGTAACTGAAACCCAACAAATTGAGAAAAATCTTTTATTAATACTCTGAACATAAAACATATAGGCTATTGTACTGCATGGTATCTGCATTCAGCAGTTTATTCCTGCTGGGTGTTCAAAGCACAGTGTGATAGAAATTCAGTATCTGGCATTTTGATTTTCTTGGCTTTGTGCATGTTAAACCCGGTGTTTCTATTGATATAGTATTAAAAAAATAAAACATATAAGCTATATTTTTCTGTTAAAATTATTGAAGATAACACACTTATGTATGCTTAAGTCCCTTTACAGAGAAATTGCCTTGGCATATACATATTATTGATAACTATTATCTCTTCCACTCATCCTTAGAGAGCTAAGGAGGAAGAAAATATTAAACTTAAAAATCAATGGAAAATAATTTTTCAACGTATTGAGCCATCTTTAAATATGTTATTTTACTTGATAATTACATCTGCTATTACACAATCTAAAAAAATGTCATGACGTTTTGTTACCATTATGAGAAACATCAATATATTGTACTATAGTTGACGGGCCAAATTTAGCTTGTCCCTTGTTTCCATCAACACATTTTATTTTATTTTTTTGCACACAGCAATGCTTATTTATTTACATATTATCTATGACAGCTCTTACACTGTGATGGCAGATCTAAGAAATTGCCACAGAGACCACATGGCTTAGAAAGCTAATTTATTTGGCCTTTTACAGATAAAATTTGCCAAACCTTGAATGATGGTAAAGAGAACATATAAGATTCAACCACGGCAGTGTGTCCAACTGTGACCTGTTAAGAAAATTCTTTTCTGTTAAGTTTTTAAGACATTAGGAACTTAATACTTTATCAAAAACAATGTAAGAAATATTCTGCTCTAGGTAATTGACTTACTATAATTCACCTAATATAACAAATTCCATAGACATACAATTAAAAAACAAAAAATTTTAATTCTGAAATAGAACTGAGTTCTTGATTATTCAGAGACCATTTCAAGGTCATTGTGATAAAGGTAGATTTTCACTGTCCTACTTATGCATGGGAAGACCCAGCTGTATAATACAGAGGGAATGTGTGGAATAACCTTGGTTACACTGAAATGACCTTTGAAGAAAGTTTATGTAGAATATGGAATTGTATCCCTACAAGTATTTTTTTTTAATTACAGTTTAACTATTTGGTTATTTGTCTTTTTTATGTAATTGAGCTCTTCAAGAAGAGAAACTACTTTCTTTTTATTTTGGTTTTATTTTCAGCTGCCTCAGCATCTAGTACAGTGTCTGGCAATAATTCTTCAGTTAGTGTTTACTGAACTGAACTGAGTAAGTGGTGTTTACCAAATATAACTGATACTACTCCTTGGTTAACCTCATAGGCCTAGAGAATAGAAAAACTAATATTTTAGGAATGTTCCTGTGACTAGGGTGGACCATGTGACATAATTTAGTTAATGACATGTAAGTGATGCTGTTTGGGAGTTTCTGGAAATCTTCTTTTGATCTGTAATGAGAGATAGATACAGTTGTAAGTCCCTTCTGGCCTTCAACACAAAACTGATGCCGTTGCTGAGAAACCTAGCTTGTGACCACGAGAAAATCAGCTGATACATTATCAATAATGGAGTAAGAAGGGAAAAAAAATGTTTCTGGTCCTTTAATGGAGCCCCTGCACTCACCTGGTTATGGTGGTGATCCTGATTTTTTGTTATATTAAAAAAAAATCCTGTTTGTTTAAGCCTTTGTTAGATTGAATACCTATTACTTTCAGCCAAAATATACTAAATTATTTTTAAAGTCTTATGGCAAGATTATAAGCATAAAACCAGCTAGATATACAACTCTCAAGAACAATTCATATTAGAAATCTTGGGGTGGCCAGTGACAATGCTAGTTGTCATTAAATAAAAACCTTTATTCTAGCAGGACATATTTTTTAAATCATATTTTATTTTGCTTTTCAAGATTTATTAATGAATAATTGACAAGTATAACTGTACATGTTATGTGATGACTGGATGGATATACTTATACATGGTGAAAGGATGATCATAGTCAAGTTAATTAACACATCCATAGATGTGTGTGGGGGGAAGGTAAGAATGCTTAAGATCTAGTCTCAACAAATTCAAGTATATAATAGAGTATTATTAACTATAATTTCCATGTTGTACATTAGATCCTTGAAACTTCCCCATTGTATAGCTGAAAATCTGTACCTATAGGCCAACGACTCGAAGGAAGATAATGAAGAAAAAAAATAAGAGTTTTGATCATCTACTGCATTTCAAAGACTCCATTTGGTTCTTTGTATTTTATACTTATTAAATTTACACAATGACAATCTAAGGTGGTATCATTACTTTATATTGTAGACAAAGAGCTTGAGTTCAGAGAGGTCAAGAATTTTGTTTAATGGTATACACTTAGCCAGCAACAAAGGTACAATCCAAAAAAAGTTTTATATGACTAAAATCCAACTTGGTTTTCAAATATCATGCTGTTTTTCAAAGAAATGAGCTTTTGTTCATTCCTAGATTGTTCACAGACCATTAAAGGAGCAAACCTAAATAAAACATTCTCTGGAAAAAAGAAAAATCAATGCCTTCTCCAGAAATCAAATACTGGCTTCTTAATCTAAGACACTCACATTTCAACCATTGAGTTTCCCTGATTTGACTGATATTATTTTATGAAGGCATTTTTTGTTGTTGTTTTTTTCTAATAGGAGTTGTATAATACAGTGAGTCATTAGGACAAAAAAAAAAACATCAGCCAAAACAATGTAAAACGTGAAATGGAATATAGAAGATAGAAAGCATTGCATACAGTGCCTCTTTGGTATATACAAAGAGAGTGCAACCATCAGTTGTGTCAACTTCAAATTCAGAAATGGGGCTGCTGTAGAATGAATTATGTATGTTTTCTCCAAATTTATATGTTGAATATCTACCCCCTAAAGTGATAGTATTTGCAGATGGAGCACTTGGAAGATAATTAGACTTAGATGAAGCCATTAGGGTAAATCCCCATGATGGGATTAGTGACATGAGAAGAGACATCAGAGAGATTGCTTTCTCTTTCTCTCTCTTTACTATGTGAGGGCATAGCAAGGAGGCAGCCATCTGTCAGCCAGAAAGAGAGCTCTCACCAGAAACTGACCACATTAGCACTTTAATCTGAAACTTCTAACTTCCAAAATGTGAGAAAATAAAATTCTGTTGTTTAAATCACTCAATCTATGGCATTTTGTTATGGGACTCAGAACTGACGAACACAGATATCCTATAATATTGGCAAGTACATCTCTCCTACTTTCATCTTTTAGCAAACAGAACAGAGGAAGTAGAAAAACAGCATTACAGTAAGTGTTCTTAACCCTATTATAGCCATTTTTGGAAGGCCTGCTTGAACCCATGTTTCAAAGTGTGATTTAGGGGAAAAAAGGATTGCGTATGTATTGACTGGTACAACCTTCCCCCAAAGCAATTCACATTTTCCTGGTGTCTGCTTATTGTCACCTTTATCTACTCGCTTCAGCTTGTTGGCAAGTGGTGTACCAGGATTTATCTTGTTGGAGCTCAAAGCTTGAGTGCTGCTGACACTCATCAGCAGCTCTGGGTTCCTCTCAGCAATACTGGAGGAAATCTCTTTTAATTACAAAATATATCATGTTTAACCTCCACTAAAAAAAAGATGGTAAAAAAAATTAAAAGATAAAGTCTTTTTATTTAATAAATCAAAACTCAGCATTTATGGTGGAAATTAGATAGAGTCAATTTTTCCAGCACCTGTTCTCTTCCCTTTCAGACTCTAAAAAAACAAACAGCCAAAAACTGGATAAATTGTAATTAATAAAAGGTGATGAAATAATGTTTAATTTTCAAAAGGATAAAATTGGGATGCTTATAGTTGCTTGATATATTTGGTGTTAAGGAATAACTAAAACTCAACTAAATTTTCTTTGTAGTGGTAAGGATTTCTAAGAATGAGATCATAGACCCTAGATTCCTATTTGCAATATGGTCAGATAGATATCATTGTTATCCCCATTTCAGTGGTAGAATTCAAACAACTGGTTCTCTGTCCTAATGACCGTTTTAAGTATAAAAAAGATATACTGAACGGTAGTTTATTATTTTATGCATTTAATATTTAAATAATAACAATAAAAGAAGTATATAAAAATATATTATATTATAAGAAACAGTTTTAAATATTAATGAAAAAATATTAAATAATACCTGACAAAAACAATAAAACTGTTATTTAAAATATTTCCATATTGCTTCTTGATTGACGTCCTTATTTGCAATTTTTTTCACCTATGGATGGAATGAACATTACTACGAGCACTTAGGATATGCTGATGCTCAAAAACATTAAAAAGAGTAAGGAATGTCAATTTGTGATTTCCACATTAGGCAGCTACCCAGGCGCCCACCTTAGAGAGAATCCTGATTATAGGTGCCATTTTAACAACTGGTTTGCCAAACTAAACAAAAAATTTAAGTATCAGTTCTGCCGAACCTGTGAAAAGCAGCTTAATCCCATCACTGCCCCATTTTAAACAATCCCTTGTCAGGACACATACAGGAACAGAGCAATGTTTCTGTCTCTCTCTCTCTCCCTCAAATTTCTTTTTTTTAAAAAATAAGAAATAATAATAAAATGAATCTAAAATGTTTGTGTTATTTGGCCATGGTCACATCTGTATCACCTACTGTGTTCAGGCTATAACCAATAATGACTTTGCACTACAATTCTAGTGCTTTTTCAGTCTACTGTGTTGTCTTTTAATAGTGGTTTTGCTGCTGGCAGCTATGTCAAAATAATGACAGACAGTATTTTAATAGCCATGCTCTATAGCAGTGATGTCCAACCCCCGGGCCGCGGACCAGTTTGTGGGCCATTTGGTACTGGTCTGCAGAGAAAGAATAAATAATTTACATTATTTCCATTTTATTTATATTTAAGTCTGAATGATGTTTTATTTTTTAAAAATGACCAGATTTCCTCTGTTACATCCATCTAAGACTCACTCTTTTTTTTTTATAAATAAACTTTTATTTTAATGGGTGACATCAATAAATCAGGGCACATATATTCAAAGAAAACATGTCCAGGTTATCTTGTCATTCAATTCTGTTGCATACCCATCACCCCAAGATAAGACTCACTCTTGACACTTGTCTCAGTCACGTGATACATTTATCCATCCCACCCTAAAGGCTGGTCTGTGAAAATATTTTCTGACATTAAACTGGTCCGTGGCCCAAAAAAGGTTGGGGACCACTGCTTTATAGAGCTTCTCTGTTAGACTCCATGGTTATAAAGAAGTGGTGAAGACAGTTCTAAGCACACTCAAAAACAGATTTAATAAAAATTCAAGAGCTTGACTCTGACTCAGCCCAATATTATTTTTGAACTTCTAATTTGGCAACTCAATTAGCAATTAGAGAAGCTCATATTGAATGGAAACCTCTCAGGATCAGAAAGAGCCTTGGAAATGATCTTTCTCAAATACTTATCTAGTATCTATATACCCTCCATCAAGTATTCATTCCAGACTCCACCTAAAAATGTTCAGGGACAGAGAGTAACTTATTCTTATTCAATCTTTAGTCAGCTTTGACTGGTTTATTTTTTCTTAATGCGTGTTCCACAGTCAGTTGCCTAAAATCAAATACTGGCTCCATCAGTCATTAATTATATTATTTGAAGCAAACTTATTATTCTTTGTATGTTTCAGTTACCTAATCAGTGAAATGAAAATATTACTTTAATTACAGTATTATTTTGTGAATGTGATTAGTAAATACATAAATAGCACTTAGAACACTGTGTGCTATATAATAAGTGTTCAATAATGGCTAACACACATACCATGTAAACATACAAATGTTTTACTATAATAATTAAGTAGTAAAGTTTGGCTAACAGAAGTAGTATTGTAGTAATAGCCTTATCAGTAATACTAACATTGTGATAGTGATCATAGATTGTTTTCACTGTAGTTATAATGTTGACTGTTGTCATTTCTACTCTACTGAACCTATAAATGCAAACTCATTTGACTGCTTTTCTAATATGTGATCCCAGAAGAAAATTTTTTTCTATTGGAGACCAGTACCAATGTGTCTGAATCACTTTCCTGACACCACTACAGGAGATAGTATCAACACTAGACTGAGGATCAAATCCTGGCTCTCAGCTCAGGATTCCTTTCTGTACAACTGGCCTCTTGAACTTTAAAGATTGCACCCTGCACAGTTCTTTTCAGAGCATTAAATCAAATTTCTTCCTGGGTATTGTCTTTCGTACTTTCTAAAATTGCAATTAAAATGAACCTGTTTTGTAGCACTCTGTAAAAATTGGGCACCTTCTTCATATTATGAGATCTTTCCATTTAAAAGTACAAAAATTCATTTTGTATTGGCCCAATGAAAGGAAATGATGACTCTATTATTACACATTATATGCCACACTTTTCTATAATCTGGATGACTAGGTAAGTTTACAAAATGTAACACTAATGCCATGTTAACATGGATATACATTGAAAAGTTTCTTTTTCCTTGTGAATATGGCAAACTACTGACAGTGCTGTCACACTATCTGGGTGCAACCAGGATACATAATTATCCTTCATAGAACCATAAATAAATAGGGCACTTGGCACTGATTGAGAAAGGAATTTTTTCCATTTTTCAGAAAAGCATTCCACTCCACAGAGATCAGCCCTTCCTGAGCCATCTCCTTTCACCAACTGCTTTCCATAAACAGCTCATGAGACACTCCAAGTACAAGATGCATAGTGAACAGCAACCTCCATGCACACAGGAACTTTGAATGTATTGTTCAATGCCACATTCCCAGGAGCTAGAGCACTAGTTGGTACATGACAGGTGAATCAATAAGTATGTGTTCACAGAATGAAGAAATAAATGTCAGTTCACAGATCTTTTTTTTTTTCCTCTAGGTGTTGAACCTTCCAACCTTAACTTAACCTCTCAAGTGATCTTTTTGTTTCTCTTATAACCCTGCATGAAAACTTGCTCTCAAAGTTTCCATTCACAATAAGATAAAAAGGTATAATACATACATAAACAGAACAGCAAATCCCAGAAGGAAGGGAAGAGAGAGTTGAGGGGAGAAAAAGGGTGTAATGGGGACACAGGGGTGGGGGAGTGAGGGTGTTATATTGAGTAGGACACTTAAATCCATGTTAACACAATAAATTAAAATTAATAAAGATTTAAAAAGGTATAATAACAGTGTAATACAGGGGTCCCCAAACTTTTTACACAGGGGGCCAGTTCACTGTCCCTCAGACGGTTGGAGGGCCGGACTATAAAAGAAACTGAACAAATCCCTAAGCACACTGCACATATCTTATTTTAAAGTAAAAAAAACAAAACGGGAACAAATACAATATTTAAAATAAAGAACAAGTAAATTTAAATCAACAAACTGATCAATATTTCAATGGGAACTATGGGCCTGTTTTTGGCTAATGAGATGGTCACTGTCCGGTTCCATATTTGTCACTGAAAGCCATAACAAGTGATATGATGCACTTCCGGAGCCGTGATGCGTGCGTCCTGCATCACTGTACATGAGCGATGCCGTGCTTTGAAGACCACCACATACAGTACTCTCACTGACCACCAATGAAAGAGGTGCCCCTTTGGAAGTGCAGCGGGGGCCAGATAAATGGCCTCAGGGGGCCATATGCGGCCCGTGAGCCGTAGTTTGGGGACCCCTGGTGTAAATGTATCTGATGATCTAATAATCATTTCTGACTTAAAATGCAGTGAGTACTAAGATAAATGAGAACATTTATTGTTTCGCCATTTCTTAATTCTCTACATACATTTCCTCTTTCCTTGTTTGTACAGCCTGTTCTAGTCAATCTACACTGTTTCAGCTTCTAGAATATGTTATGCAATCTCTCATTACCAGGACTTTGGGTACTCTGAGATATCTCTTCATCTGTCTTCTATCTTTAAAGTCTTCTCTGATAGTCCTTAAATAGTTTAGGTGTTTCTTTCTGTACATTTAAGTACTTATTGCACTTGAAGTACCTGGCTTTTTCTTTAAATGTCTCTTCCTAGTTTCTAAATTCCGTGAAAGAATTGACTGTGTCTGTTTTCTAATTCCCAAACTAATTAAATGATTATAGCTACATAGAGGAGCAACAAATACTATATTGAAAACATAATATTAAGAAAAAAATCATTTAGTGTCCTAGTGAATATAGAGTATTGGTGAAAAATCCATTTAGTATCCTCATCATTTTACAGATGAGGAAACCATAGCTCACAGAGATATTTGTGACCTCCTCAAGATCTCAGAGCCATTTGATGGCACACCTAGAATAACCACTCAGGGCCACTGTTGCTCACCTAGTGCTCTTCCTTTCTCACCATATTATCCTTTTCCCAACATATCTATCTCTTCATAAAGGCCAACAACTTACATTAAAATGTAAAATCTCTAATGGTGGCAAAAGTTTAAGCACCAGTCAAAAAATAGAAGCCACAGGTCTTTTCCAACACCCACCCCCTAAAGCAGGGGTCGGAAACCTATGGCTCGCAAGTCAGATGTGGCTCTTTTGATGGCTGCATCTGGCTTGCAGACAAATCTTTAATAAAAAATAATAACGTTAAAAATATAAAATATCCTCATGTATTAAAATCCATTCATTTCCTACCCCTCATGCACTCATGTTCATAGTTGTGAGTGGCTGGAGCCAATCAAAGCTGTCCTCCGAGACAACACCAAATTTTTATTGGATAATGCGTAATGTACATGGGTTGTTGTATGGCTCTCATGGAATTACATTTTAAAATATGTGGCGTTCATGTCTCTCTCAGCCAAAAAGTTTCCAGACCCCTGCCCTAAGGCATATAAGAAATTTGCCAGGAATTCCTGTTTGTACATCTGATATTGAGTTCATTTATATGAATATCTATATTTCTATGAATATTTAAAGTATCTTTAGATCCCACTCAAGATAACTGCAGTTGAGAACCTACTATGTGTTCTTCCCCATTCTACAAACTTTACATGCATCAACTTACATGATTATCACACAACCCATTAGAAATTGTTTACTATTCCCATTTTGCAGATGAGAAAACTGAGATTAAGCTCAGTAATTTATCTTAGTACATGCACCTAGTAAACAGAGGATGGTAAAGTACAAACTTTCATGTGTTTTTTGCTTTTGTTTTTATTTATGCCAACAAATAACAGTGTTCTTTATTGTTATATAAACACTCTCTTTGTTGGAGATAAGTTTCTCTTACTTCTTGATTATTTAAAAACTTATGAGCAAAAGAAAAACTAAAAAACCTTTACTTTTTGGTTATGAGTGGATGTGTGCATGTTGGTGGGGAAGGGACATTTCAAACATTGTATTTATTTTCAAATTATTAATTGGTAAGGTTTTTGTTGTCTTTAGGTTTCAATATGGACTTCTGTAAGCAAGAATGTTATTAACCCACTTTAAGCTGCAATAGCCCACACAGTTAGCCAATATATAGGATTCTTTATTTAATTTTGTTTTGTAGGCTATTATACGAAAACAAAGTGACCTTCGTATCTTAAAACCATGAACTCAGCTATCCTTTAATACAATTCCCTTCACTGCCTTATATATATAGGCAGAAAGGCAAAAGGTCTTAATAAAAAGTTAAACTTTCCTCAGTCTAGATGTTGACTGAAGCCCTTTAAATTTTTGAAGAGTAAATCAATGTTTTCTAAGATTAAAGCTTTGAGTCACAGTAAATCCTCTATAGAGTGATAACGAAGACTGCACCCATGCTTGTGAACAGAAAATGTTGCCAATCCCCACAGCATATCTCTTTTGTTCTTTAACAGATAACAGTTTACTACCTCAATGGTTGGACAAGGCTATTATGACTTCATGCAACTTTTGGGATGTTAACAATTGGCTTCTGAAGGGTATCAATCTACCATTCAAGCAGGACACACAACAACCCCCCTCGCTCAAACACCCTTAGATGTTATGTTTGCTTTAACTTTTATCTTTACAGCTATTCAGAGTCTCAAGAATTATTATATTCTCTGTGCCAGGTACTTGTAGGGCACTTAGTTTGAGCCCAGGAGAAACAAACACTGAAATGGGAGTTTGTGTGCAGGAAGCTTATTGGAGAGTGCTCAAAAGCTGTGGATGAGCAAAGGAAGTAGTGACGAGGAGTTGAATCCTGTTGCAGGTGTAGTAAAGCATGCACTCAGTCCATCCCAAAGGGGATTCTAGGGTTGAAATAGCTTTTGGGAGTAGCCCCACCCTGAGGCACATGCGAGGACTTTGGATCATTGGCCAGTCACTAATGTGGTGGTTCCCAGGGGGAGGGCGTGATCTGGGCAAAGCAGAGCTCTAGCTGAAGGCAATTTTCAGAGAGAGATTCAGCTGAGAACATCAGCTGCCACCATTCCCAGCACCTGAGGGTGAGGGGTGAGTGCCTACATCAGGAAAGGCAGATATGGGCAGCACATGACAGCACCTGCCAGAGCAAAGATCAAATATTTATGATAGAAATGAATAAACATGTGCTGGTATTGTGCCAGAGTTTAAAAAGACAAAGCCGAAAAGGTCAGTTCATGCTTTTAGAGTCATTTTGGAGGATGATTGTTTCATCTCATATGAAAAAAAAAAGTCAAATATACTACAGATATTGGCAACGTTTTCCTAGACTCATGGCAGTAAAACTGCTTCCTTGTTTGGCTCCTCATTAACAGTTTGAAAATTCCCTACTGGCCATGCCCATGATTGTTTTCTAAGCTCTGCCTTGTCACTTTTAGCAGTGGGACTAGTTCACCACCTTTTAACTGGCCTCCTTCTTTCTTTTACAGAGTCCCATCCTGCACTACCACTCCATCCTCCACATTGCAGCCAGAGGGATCTATCGTCCAAGTCCAGAGTTGTCATTCCCATACTTACAAAACCACATTACTTTCTTAAAATCCTTTGCATAGCAATCAAAACTTTTAAGGCAGATCCTTTACGCTGGTTTAGCCTTATTTTCCTTTGTGATCCCACACGCACACATCCATACACTGCATCACTGCATTCTATCAATCCTGAACATGTTCATTTGTTTAACAATGACACATACTGCTCCCAAAAATTAAGGTATATTTTAAAATGATTATGAAGTGATAAAAAAGGAAGCATTTGATTTTTTTTATTAAACAAGAATATCAGAAATGTGAACAATAAGTCAAAGAAAGTTGTTCAATTATGCAAATTATGATGCAAAACCAACTTTCATTTCATTGGTGAAAATACACTATACAAAAGGCTGAAAGTGCTGGAGTATCTGCATGTTCCCTGATCCCCTAATTTTTGTGAACAGGCTGTTAAGGATTTAGGGAATACTACTAAATGTATAGAAATAAACATAAAGACTTCCAGCCAGCCAGGTACTTCTTTCTTTTGCCTGGAATGACCTTTTGAATGAGGTAAACATTTATACATGCCTCAGAAAATCAGCTGAGATATAATATACTTAAAAGTATTTCTTTTAAAAAATCTCATCTGCCATTTATTTAACCAAGATAAGCTATTCCTTCTTCTTTCTGAGGTCCATTGCATTCCACATGAATATGTCCCTATAGTGCACACACTACATATCAAAACATTTTTATTTTTAAATGTTTTATTAGGTAGTAATAATACATATAAATAACATGGTTTGCTTTAAATAACATGGATATATGTGTATACATATACTTATATGTGTGTATATGTATATATATAAATACCATATTCCTAAGATAAATAACTATGAACTCACAATCATACTTAATAACTAGAAGCTTACCATTATCACTATACCAATCTATATGCTTTTCCTAGGCCTTTTAAAAATATTTTTATCCCAGATGTATCACTATCTTGAGCTTGTGTTTATAAACCTCTTCATTTTGTTTTTGTAATAAGTATATATGCTTTTACTCTTTAGCAATATACTACTTATTTTGTATTATCTTTGAGATTAAACTTGTAATATAATCACATGATGTGTAATTATTTGCTAATAAAAAATGAATAAAGTTGAATTACACAAAGCACCCTCAATAAATTTTAGCAACATACTATTTAATGAAAAGGCATGCAGTAACTGATTACATGTTGTATGGTACCATTTTTATTGCAATTTATTTTAATTATTTTTTACAGGTGTATCTTCCCACTAGACTATTAGTTCTTTGCAGAAAAATTCATGTTAAATTAATTTTTGTAATCTTTTTATTTTTCCAACACCTAGTATGGTGCTCAGCACATTAGATGCAGTCAATGCGTATTTGGTCAATTGAGTTGGACTCATCAGTTTGTGTTCATTGTAATTTCTAATTACCCCTTGGGTTCTGAGATCTCCTACTTTGATTTGGCTCCTAATTTCAGTATCCTTCAACCCTGATATTTCTCTATGACATGCCACCTACATCTTTCTCTCTGTCTGACTTCAGATTGGTTCTATTTATAGTTTGGCTAATCCAATGGTAGGACAAGCAGATAGAAGTCCCTGATCAATATGTCCTTTGAAGAACAGAACTCTTACCTGTTTGTTTGTTTTATTAGTAATATAGGTTGTCCAAAACTGATATCTAGAGTAACTACAGTTCTGAAGAATTACATTAACTCAACATCAATAAGCAATGCATTCAAACCCTTCACTCCTAATATATCAATCTTTTTAACAACAGGAATGGCAATGTAATTCTCTGGAAACTGTGTGGTACGTACGTCTTTCCAAATTATTTATAGGTTTCTAAAATTGTTCCATTGCAAACAAAGAGAATGTCACTCCAACACCTCACCAAGGGGAAGAATTGTTTCTATAGCACCATCATCATATATGCTCTCTCAGTTTCAATTTGAATGCTTCCAACTACACAGAGATCACTATGTAAAAGGTTGACCATTCATTATTGAATGGTGCCAATTGGTCAAATTTCTTCCTTCCCTTTAATCAAAGTAGTACTGCCCTGCATTTTTCACTTACATGTTTGTTTGGTTTGTTGTTTTTTTTTTAATTCGGCAGAAGGCAATGCAGTATAAAGAGAACAATGAAGACTTAGAAGTTGGGTTTTATTTTGATCCCTGCTCAATGAGTGACCATAGACAACCCTTTTGAAATCCCAAAGCCTGTTTTCTCATCTATAAATAAATGTAAAACTCCCACCCAAGAATGTGCGTTATAATATATGGTGCCCTCAATGAGTGTTAATCCACTTTAATATAAATCATACTCTCTTTTTTTTCCAAAATTATGATATTAAAGTATGGTCACATTTGTGGTTACTTATGCTCTTTTCACCTCTGCCCATTATTCATACCTCCTTCTTACACTCCTCAAACCTCCTTCTTACTCACTCTACCTACTGTCTAATAGTGTTAAAGAAAGGCAATTCAGCCACAACACTTCTGCTCCTCCACCTGGGCCAGAAGACTCTTCTACCACTAGAATTCCAAAAAGGAAAACAAGATAAAACTATGCAATCATGCATGTAGTGAATATAGTGTAGATTTCAGAATTAAAATCCAGAATGTATCATGTACTGGCTATATGTCCTAAGACAAGTCATCTCATCCCTTCAACTTCTCTTTCTTTAGTGACTATAATAATTCATGTTTTCTGTGTCTATTATAAATTTTAAAAAAGTCTATAAAAGAGTGCTTAGAAATCTCCTAGGTACTTAGTAGAGTCACATCAAGTGGTAGTTATTATTTACCATATTCAAATATTACATTGTCTAGGAAACCAGAGGCTTTATGAATTCCTTTGGGACCAGACTTATTTCCTAACACATGTGGAAGGATAACTGGAGAATCAGAACTGTTTGTGATCATTATTTTATCTTAAGTGTTTTTGTTTCTGTTATCTAATTGTATAAACTCTATGAAGTAAAGTATACCCTCACTTTACTTTGACTAGGTCCCTTGCAACCTCTGAAAAAGTAAGGAAACAACCTTTCAGGGTGTTGTAAAGAAGAAAAAGACACCACTCTTCTATAGAATATGCTCAAATGGGGTTACCCCTCATCACCACATGCCTGGATATAAGACCATTTTTTATATAAGTTATAACTTCTTGGAGGACTCTTTAACCAAGGAACACTGAAGAAGCCACACTGAGACTGGTAGGAAAAACAGAAACACAGAGAGGGCTGCCCAGCTCCTGGGAGCAAATGGCACCCAAGAGGGACTTGTGTGGCGGGAACTGAGTTTAGCGGAGAGGGGAGGGTCCTTGGCCCCAGGATCAAAGCCACAGCCTGCAGCCCCAGAGCCTAGAAAAAGTGTATGAACAGTGTTTAGCTGCGAAACAAGTCAGGATACTGTTTGTGAGAAAGAGACAGATTTCTCAGACCCAAGACTCTTCTTAAAGGGACCGAGCAGAAAATCTCTTTCACAACCACTAACCTGGGTCTCTGGGAGACTGGGAGAGTTGAGAGGACCAGAGTAGCAGAAAGGGAGTGTAATCTAGGAATCACAGGGAGAAACACTTTGAGAGACAGCCACCCTAACCTCTGGGCTGAGTCACTCCCCAAATCTAAAGTGAATATTTCTCCTGAAACCAGCATACCAGCAAAGGGAAGCAGGACACCACCCAAACAAACTCTCCTGTGGCACTCAGAGCAGAGTTGGTTAGAAGGAGGGAGCCTTCAGGAATACAGTATTGAGTGCTAAGGTCTGAGCAGCAGTGCCCCCACCCACACTATTGAGGGCTCGCCAGAGGGCGGAGGGTGGTGGGACATGGAAGTGCGGTCCCGTCAGTGGAGGCAGAAGCCGGGCCAGCCACGACTGAGGCTTGGCATGAGCTCAGTCTCTTCTGGCAATAGCAGAAGGGGTGCACAAAAGTGGTCCAACCTGGATGCAGGTCAGTTGAGCAAGAGTGGTCTTGCCTGCATTCCCACCCACAGGGGAAAGGCAAAAGCTAGGGAACTGGAGAGACCCATAGCTGAGCACTAATGTTCAGCCCCACCTGGCCCATGGGGCTGAGTCTTGCCACAGGCATGCAAGCATGCTCTTCCTGTGGTGGCAGGGTGAAGACTGAGGCTG
This sequence comes from Saccopteryx bilineata, assembly GCF_036850765.1. Lineage (NCBI taxonomy): Eukaryota > Metazoa > Chordata > Mammalia > Chiroptera > Emballonuridae > Saccopteryx > Saccopteryx bilineata. The sequence continues at coordinate 340,044,812 of NC_089490.1, read as the reverse complement.
GCCAAGGCTTATAGAACAGGCACATGAACACAGCCACTCCCATGGAGGAGAGGTGGAAACCACAGCAACTGCTGCAGCAGTCCTGTGCCAGCAATGTCCATACCCAAACGCCCAAGGAAGTGGCAGAGGGGGTGGTGGGCCTGCAGACAGACCACACCTAGGGAACACAGAGGCCACACCCATTGGACTCCAGTGGCCACATACTTTTTATACACACACAGAATGGGAAGGCAGAGAAATGCAACCCAAATGAATCAAGAGAAATTTCCCAAAAAGAACTTGAACAAGTTAGATATAACCAAATTACCAGATGCAGAGTTTAAAATAATGATTGGTAGGATGCTCAAAGATCTTAGAACAACAATAGATGGATATAACAAACACCTAAGTAAAGAGATAGCAATATAAAAAAGAATTTGAAATAATAAAAAAGAATCAGTCAGAAATGACATACACAATATCAGAAATGAAGACCACAATGGAAAGAATTAAAAGCAGGATGAAAGAAGCTGAGGACCGAATTAGTGAGTTAGAGGACAACATAAATGAAGGCACTGAAGCAGAGCAGGAAAAAGTCTGAAGAAACTCTAGGAGATCTCTGTGACAACATGAAGAGAAATAACATCCACATCATAGGGGTTCCTGAAGAAGAAGAGAAAGAACAAAGGATAGAGACTTGGTTCAATCAAATCATAGCTGAAAACTTCCCTATATTGATGCAGGAAAACGTCACACAAGTTCAAGAAGCATAGAGAACTCCAGTAAAGAGAAAATCAAAGAAATCTACACTATGATACATCATAATTAAAATACCAAAGCTAAGAGATAAAGAGAAAATATGAAAAGCTGCTAGAGAAGAAAAGGCTATCACCTACAAAGGAGCCCCCATTAGGATGACATCCAACTTCTCAACAAAAACACTTGAGGCCAGAAGGGAATGGCAAGAAATATTAACATTTGAAGTAATGCAGAACACGAGACTACAACCAAGACCACTTTATTCAGCAAGACTATTTTTTAAAATTGAAGGAGAAATAAATAGCTTCTTAGACAAAAAACAAAACAAAACAAAAAAACCCTCAAGGAATTCATTACAACCAAATCAATGCTACAAGAAATGTTAAGGGGCCTGTTGTAAACAGATCAAAGGGGGGAAAGAATATAGCAAAAGACTAATACAATTTAAAGAATAAAATGGCAAGAAACAACTACATATCAATAATAACCTTAAATGTAAATGGATTAAATGATACAAACAAAACACATAGGGTAGCTGCATGGATAAAAAAAAACAGGACCCATACATGCTGTCTACAAGAGACACCTCAAAACAAAATATGCACATAGACTGAAGGGAAAAGGATGGAAAAAAAATATTTCATGCAAATGGAAATAAAAAAAAAGCTGGAGTAGCAATATTTATATCAGACAAAATGGACTTTAAAACAAAGGCTATGTTAAGAGATAAAGAAGGTCACTACATAATGATAAAAGAAGCAATCCAACAGGAAAATATAATCATTATAAATATCTATGCACCAAATATAGGAGCACCTAAATATATAAAGCAAACTTTGATGGACATAAAGGGCAAGATCAACAGCGATACTATAATAGTAGGGGATCTTAGTACCCCACTAACATCACTAGATAGATCCTCAAGAAAGAAAATTAACAAAGAAACAGATGACTTAAAGACACACTAGATCAACTGGAGTTAATAGATATCTTCAGAACCTTTCACCCTAAAGCATTAGAATATATATACATTCTTTACAAGTGCTCATGATACATTCTCTAGGATAGACCACATGTTAGGGCACAAAAGTGGTCTCAAAAAATTTAAGAAGATTGAAATCATATCAAACATTTTCTCTAATCACAATGGCATGAAACTAGGAATCAACCACAACAGAAATACTGAAAACTACTCAAACACTTTGCAACTAAATAGCATGTTATTAAGTAACCAATGGGCTAACAATAAGATCAAAGAAGAAATAAACATTCCTAGAAACAAATGACAATGAGCAAACATCGACTCAAAATTTATGGGTCACAGCAAAAGCAGTACTGAGAGGGAAATTCATAGCCTTACAGGCATACCTTAGGAAGCTAGAAAAAGCTCAAATAAACAACTTAGTCCTGCATCTAAAAGAAATAGAAAAAGAACAGCAAGTAAAGTCCAGAGGTAGTAGAAGGAAGGAAATAATAAAGATCAGAGTGGAAATAAATGACATAGAGGCTAAAGAAACAATACAGAGGATCAATAAAACCAGGAGCTGGTTCTTTGAAAAGGTAAACAAGATCGATGAACCTTTAGTGAGACTCATCAAGAAAAAAAAAAAGAGAGGACTCAAATAAATAAAATTAGAAATGAGAGTGGAGAAATAACAACAAACACAACAGACATACAAAGGATTGTAAGAAAATACTGTGAAGAATTGTAGGCCAAAAAATTAGACAACCTAGCTGAAATGGAAAAATTTCTTAAAACATATAATCTTTTAAAAATCAATCAGAAAGAATCAGAAAACCTAAACAGACCGATTACTACAAATGAAATCAAAACAGTCATCAAAAACTCCTAACAAACAAAAGCCCAGGGCCATATGGTTTCACAAGTGAATTCTACCAAATATTCAGAGAAGAACTAACTCCTATCCTTCTCAAGCTATTTCAAAAATTACAAGAGGAAAGAAGACTCCCAAGCTTCTCTTATGAAGCGAGCATTATTCTGATTCCAAAACCAGGCAAAGACAACAAGAACAAAGAAAATTATAGGCCAATATCCATGAAGAATTTAGATGCTAAAATCCTCAACAAAATATTAGCAAATCGGATCCAGCAATATATAAAAACAATCATAGACCATCATCAAGTCGGATTATTCTGGGGAGGAAAGGCTGGTACAATATTTGCAAATCATTCAATGTGATTCATCACATAAACAAAAGGAAGGAGAAAAACCACATGATAATTTCAATAGATGCAGAAAAAGCATTTGATAAAATCCAGCACCCGTTCATGATCAAAACTCTCAGCAAAGTGGGAATACAGGGACATACCTCAACATTATAAAGGCCATCTATGACAAACCCACAACTAACTATTATATTAAGTGAAATAAGCCAATGGGAAAAATTAAAAGCAATCTTCTTAAGATCAGGAACAAGGCAGGAGTGCACCCTTTCACCACTCTTATTCAACATAGTTCTGGAAGTCCTAGTCACAGCATTCAGACAAGAAGAAGAAATAAAAGGCATCAAACTGGAAAAGAAGAAGTAAAACTATCATTATTTGCAGATGATATGATATTGTATATAGAAAACCCTAAAATCTCAGGCAAAAAACTACTGACTCTGATAAATGAATTCAGCAAGATGGCAGGATATAAAAATAATACTCAGAAATCAGAGATATTTTTATATATCAACAATAAACTGTCAGAAAGAGAAATTAAGGAAACAATCCCCTTCATTATTGTAACAAAAAAAAATTAAAGTACCTAGGAGTAAATTTAACCAAGGAGATTAAAGACTTGTACTCAGAAAATTATAAAACATTCATTAAAGAAATCAAGAAAGACACAAAAAAGTGGAAGTATATACCGTGTTTATGGTTAGGAAGAATAGACATAATTAAAATGTCTATATTACCCAAAGAGATTTATAAATTAATGCAATACCAATTAAAATATTGACATACCTCAAAGATATAGAACACATATTCCAAAAGTTTATATGGAACTAGGAAAGAACACGAGTAGCCTCAGAAATCTTGAAAAGGAAGAATAAAATGGGAGGCATCACACTTTCTGATATCAAGTTATACTACAAGGCTATTGTACTCAAAACAGCTTGGTACTAGCATAAGAACAGGTATATAGATAGATCAATGGAACAGAACAGAGAACCCAAAAATAACCCACACCTTTATGAACAACTGATATTTGACAAAGGAGGTAAGAGCATACAATGCAGTAAAGACAGCCTCTTCAACAAATGGTGTTGGGAAAATTGGACATCTACCTTCAGAAAAATGAAACTAGACCACCAACTTACATCATTCACAAAAATAAACTCAAAATGGATAAAAGACTTAAATGTAATTCGTGAACCCATAAGAATCTTAGAAGAAAACATAGGCAGTAAGCTCTCCGACATCTCTCGCAGCAATATATTTGCTGATTTATCTCCACAGGCAAGTGAAATAAAAGACAGAATAAACAAATGGGACTATATCAAACTAAAAAGCTTTTGCACAGCTAAAGACAATAAGAACAGAATAAAAAGACAAACTACACAATGGGAGAACATATTCAACAATATGTCTGATAAAGAATTAATAACCAAAATTTATAAAGAACTTGTAAAACTCAACGCCAGGAAGATAAACAATCCAATCAAAAAATGGGCAAAAAAAAAATGAATAGACACTTTTCCAAAGAGGACATACAGATGGCCAATAGGCAGATGAAAAAATGCTCATCACTAATCATTAGAGAAATGCAAATTAAAACCACAATGAGATATCACCTCACACCAGTCAGAATGGCGCTCATCAACAAAACAACACAGAATAAGTGCTGGCTAGGATGTAGAGAAAAGGGAACCCTCCTGCACTGCTAGGGTAATGCAGACTGGTGCAGCCACTATGGCAAACAGTATGGAGATTCCTCAAAAAATTAAAAATGAAACTGCCTTTTGAGCCAGCCATCACACTTTTAGGAATATATCCTCAGAACATCACGTCAATGATCAAAAGAAGAAATGCACCCCCATGTTTATGGCAGCATTGTTCACAATAGCCGAGATATGGAAATAGCCCATGTATCCATCAGTGGTTGAGTGGATTAAAAAACTTTGGTACATATATATACAATGGAATACTATGGGGTCATGAAAAAGGAAATCTTATCTTTTGTGACAACATGGATGGACCTGGAAACTATTATGTTAAGTGAAATAAGCCAGGCAGAAAAAGAAAAATATCATATGACCTTACTTATTTTAGAAATCTAATGAACAATGTGAACTGAGGAATGGAATTGAGACAGAGGAAAGATCAAAGGGACCAGAGGAAAAGAGGACAGAGGGAAAGGGAATGATAGGATGGGATAAACTGAAGGGAATGGTGATGGGTGCTCTGGGGAGGGAGGAAAGGGAGATGTTGAGGGGAATATGGCGGAGGGGGGATGCATTTGGGGCAACACTAGAATCTATGTAAACACAATAAATTAAAATCAATAAAAATCATTACCTCTCTTTGAGACTCAGTCTTCACAAAATAAAGACCATTGAATTTTGTAAGTTTTGGGAACTTTTTCTTCTTTAGCATTTGTTTATAGATATTACATACAAAACACTAATATTCAAGGTCTTATGCAAAAGAAGCTATTCAATTATATAGTTGACATACTATCAATTCCATAATTTGGCTTCTTCATGATTGTGATAGTTATCAACAAAAATAAATATTTTTATACCAAATTGAAGTTGCTATAAATATAAAGCTGTTTATGACAAAGTATTTATTCTTTTTTCAAGCTCTTGGGAATTCTTCATCTCTGATAGATTAGGAAATGCTAGAAACAATGTCCTTGTCATATTCAATTTTGTTCATTTGGAGACAAGGTAGGTCATGTTTCTTCAACCATTAAGTGGAACAGTATCAATAAAAATAATACTGATAATATAAGGCCCTCCACACAAGATGGTTCTAAATTAGAAATGAGATAAAATATATAAAATTATTATATAAATTATGGTTATATATTATTACTTATATTTTAGGTAGGCTAGCTCTGCATATGTCAAAATGATCTCTCTTTTAATATTTTGCATTAAAAACTCAGGCAGGATAAGAATTAGTTTTTATGCCCTCACCATCTGGTATCCCAAATACTATAAGCCAAGTTGCTACTCAATAAAATATATTTATATTAATTAATTAATAATGACTAAATATAACTATTAAAATTATATTAACCTTATTTTACTTAAATATCAAGAAAAGTTAAAATTTCAATATCTGTAAATTGTGACTAAAAAAATTACAATTTTTGCCTGACCAGGTAGTGACGCCATGGATAGAGCATCAGCCTGGGAAGCAGAGACCCCACGTTTGAAACGTTGAGGTCGCTGGCTTGAGCAAGGGTTCACTGGCTCAGCTGAAGATCCCTCAGTCAAGGCACATATGAGAAAGCAGTCAATGAGCAACTAAGCTGCCACAACAAAGAATTGATGCTTCTCATCTCTCTATTTCTGTCTGTCTACTTTCTGTCTCTTAAGCTAAAAAAAAAAAAATTAAAAATTTCTAAATAGCTATGGCTTAAAATCATGAGTAATTTTTTAAAAAGCATATTATTGAAATCTTTTATGAATGTGTTTATCAGTCTAGAATATGAGAAGTAATAATAATATTTATTATAATGTCTATCTATATATTCATATTTATGACATTGTTTAATTCTCTCAGGAAAAACTGACAGCTATGTTTTCCAGACAACCAAGTAAAAAGGCCTTGCTCAAGTTCACACAGTAAATTAGTGACCTAGTTTGAATCTCTCTAAACTGCACTTTCCTTATGTCTAAATTGATGTTAATAATACTCCTCAGAGTCATCATGAATATTAAAGAAATTAATGGATAACATATTATTGAGCCCAGTGCCTAACTTAGATTAATGACTAGTACCACAGACTTATTATTGGGAAATCACCTGAAAAGAGCACACTGAATAAATAAACCATATTTTTCTCATATCAAAGATGAGTCTGTTCATCCTTCATTTCCAACTTATTTTTTGTTCAGTATTGTAAGGTTGGCGGTTGTCACCATGCAGATTCGCATTGAAATCAGGCAGGTGGTAAAGAAACTGTGGAGCCAGAAAACGGTGAGCCATACTAATATTGGAGGCTCACAAAGACAAGCAAGCCAAAAGAAGAAAGAAAATGAAAAGAAACGAAAACAAAAAACAAAGGAAAACCTGCTTTTTGCAGTGAAGGGTAAGGGATCTGAACAAACCACACCTCACTGTGGCCTGAGCTTAATCTGCTCAATTCACCCCTGAAGAGAAAGACTTACTATATCCTTACAGTAGTGCTGTCATGTGCTCATGCACTAATTGCACAAAGTGCTTGCAACTGGTAAACCAGTAAGCAAGCCTAGGAGCTGTTTTCCCCACATGTATACACCGTTTTTTTGTTTGTTTGTTTGTTTTTGTTTGTTTGTTTGTTTTTTAGAGAGAGAGAGAGAGGCAGGGAGAGAGAGAGACACAGGAATATCAAGCTGCTCCTCTATGTGCCCCTGACTGGAAAATCAAACTGGAAACATCCATGCTTCAGGATGACTTCAACCAACCCAGCTATCTAGCCAGGGCTTAATTCTTAATGATTTTTAGAGAAACAAAAAGAGGACAGGAGAGAGAAGAAAAGGAGAAGAGAAGCATTCATTTGTTCTTCCACTCAGTTGTGCATTCTTTGGTGTCTTTCCATGTGTGTCCTGATCAGGAACTGAACCCAGGGCTAGTACTCACATTCTATTGTTAACTATTATAGGTTTTCCTTTTATGAATACAGGAACTGTACCTTCTTTATGTTTTTTATTTCCATTGCCTAGGTAAGTTCCTGGTATACATGAGACATTAATCCTTTTTAATGAATAAAGAAATACAATGTGTGCTCCCTATATATTGATAATATCAATATTTGGATGTGCTCCTTGTCCTTTCTCTCATGCCATGGTCCTCATTTTGTATTCCTGCACACATTGTGTCTCCAATGCCATCATCTTTATTATATAGTCTTTCTAAGGCATCCAATTACTTTTCCAGATTTCACTATATAATTGGAAAATCTCTTTGTCTACTCTAGTATCCAAAAGACTCTTTTCACCATTAATCAAGCTCCTCCTTATATTCCACTTATGCACTAAATGGTTGCAACCCCAAACCCAGGTAAATCCTGACTCTTTCATAAATACTCTTCAGATTAGGAGTCAAGGCCCATTCCTCTTCCACCTTCACGCTCTTATAGAACTAGACCTGATAGTTGTGACACTTACTACTTTTTATATCTGCTTCTATTTCTGGAGTTATAGTTATATCCTATGACATTTCAGTCCAGATAATCCTGTAATTCTTTGTTGTGTGCAAATGACTGTTCTGCACACTGGCAAATGTTGAACAACATCTTTGGCTTCTATTCATTAGATGTCAGTAACATACCCCTTGGTGTGACAAACAAAATCTTCAACAATTGCCAGAGGTCACCTAGGGCAAGAAATCTCCCTCCCTCCCCAACCTTCATTTAGAACCTGTGATTTAAGTTTACTTCCATATCCATATTTAAATTATTTTTTTATTTTATTTATTCATTTTAGAGAGGAGAGAAAGAGGAGAGAGAGACAGGGGGGAGGAGCTGGAAGCATCAACTCCCATATGTGCCCTGACCAGGCAAGCCCAGGGTTTTGAACCGGCGACCTCAGCACTTCCAGGTCGACACTCTATCCACTGCGCCACCACAGGTCAGGCTATATCCATATTTAAATATATGTCTGGGATAAAGAATAGTAATCATTGATTGATCTTCATCCATGTTAGGTACTAGGTTCAATAACATGTTATCTGTTTTAATTTTATGATCTTGAGGAGTATTATTAGCATCAATCAGACATGAGGAAAGAATGGCTCTGAGACACAAATAGCTCACAATGAAATGCACTGTGGCATGTGGATGTTTCTTGTACGTTACCTGACAACTTATGGAGGATAGACCTGTGACTTTCATCTTTTTACCTTCCAAGAGGCCTATCTTGTATTAGTTATATAATAAAAATAATTTTTGGTGGATTGAAAGAAATATGATTATACTTATCCTATGAGGTGTGCACTCTCCATGGGCTTTACATTTTCTGGATTTACACTGCCTGTGAATTGCCTACCTAATACCTTAACCTGGGTATATTTATATTAAATGTGTAAATTGGATATATTGTATCACTTAAGTGTATTATTTAATAAAAGAATTCTGTTAATCTTCCTATTTGTCTTCAAGTTTTGGTATCACAGTATGGTGAAAAATGCATGAGTTTTTAGAATTAAAAAAGTGTTACATTTAAATTCTGACTCATGCCTAACCAGTTATGTGGCATTTATTTAAAAAACTAAACATTTCTGTGGTAGATGCAAAGAATATATAAATAACAACTGAAATCTTTACTACATAGAAATTTATACTCTAGTATAAGGGAACAGATCTAGAAAATAAATCAGTTTGAATGTAGAGCTATTACATTAAAAGCATATACAAAGCATAGTGGTGACACAGAGAAGGGAAGGATTAATTCTACCAGATAAGGATGGGAAACTTCCAGGAGAGTCAGCACTAATAGCAGTTGATGAGGGAGAGACAGAGACAAAAGACCAATGTCTTCAACTTCCTGAGTTTCAGTTTCACTATATGTAAAATAAGGATAATTATAGCTGCTTTATAGGATCATTGTGAGTACTAAATGAGATAGGACTTTAACATGTTTATTATAGTGTTGGATAGGTGGTAGACACATGACCAAAATTGCTTCCTTTTCATTTTCTTTAAAAGGCAAAGACTGTGGCATTAATATAATTTTTATAGTTTACCTATTATAAGACCATAGAAGAATAAGACGATGAGGAAATTTCATAGATTACAGAGAAAGAGTTGACTTCTCTTCCTCAGATGCTCAAAGAAAATTTTCAAATTGTACGTTATAAATTTCTCAAGGAAGATGAACAAGTTTTACATTTCATTTTGAGATGTTTTAGATTTATTTTATGCGAAAAAAATGGCATCTTCCCTACAAACCTTCCATGACCTTCTTCTTGTTCTCCCCCTGCCTCCACCAAAAAGGCAAAACTATACAACCTGAACATTTCCCTGGGTTTGCTTTCAGTTCTACTCAGTGACAGCAAATACAAGAACAAAATAGAAAGCCCCGAAAAGTAAAATCAAATCCCCAGTGCTTACACATCTTTGTGAGCCTCTGTGTAGAATTCTAAAGATTGACTCTTCTGTTATTCAAACTGCTTCACCCTCTGCCCTCTGAGAGCTCCAGATTCAGACTGTATTTGGCATCTTTATCCCCAAATGTCCCTTGTCGTCAAGATAAGTCTTTATTTTTCTTTGTAAAGTGACGGCAGAGATCTGGGAAGTTGAAAAATCTTTTCCCACAGAGCTTCAAATAACTCACTTCTAAAGCACTTCCATAATTCTCACTGTGGCCATGAGGTTGTGAAGTCTCATTATCTCTGACCTTGGTCTTTCTCAGCTCCTGTGACCCACAAGAAATAAGATCAGCCCTGACTCTCTCATTCAACCAATATTTACTGAGCACTTGCTGGGTGCCAAGCATGGTGCTGGTATATAGGAATTTATCAAGGATTAAGTCACTCTATAAACAATGATGAATATAATCTGGTTTTATTTGGTTCAATAGTCTTATTCTCTTCTTTCTGGGAAGTAGTAAATTAAGTAAATATATATTTAGAAACTTTCTATTATATTAAACAAGTTTACTGTCCCAACTGTTAAAGACTTTTGGATTTTATATGAAATCCAAAGCAACTTTGTAATATGGCTCCACCCTTGATATGTAGGAATATTTTGAGGTTAAAGTTCATGATGTGATTATTTGTATCATTAGTGATAGGATTTTTCTGTAGTTTACTGCATTTACTTTATGTTACAAAAGCAGAAAATACCTACTTGAAGTGTGAATGAACCTTATATTTCATGATTACTAGAGACTGCTATTGATTTAGAAAATTATACTCTTCACATCTCAAGGCAAGGTTATTTTAGAAAGGTGTTCAATGGCTCTTGTTAGATTTAATCTGCATACATGCAAACATAGATAATAAGTTACACAGTTTATACCCACCTTTCTTCTTCAAATAGCACTGAATCAGTAGTGAGTATAGTATGGTAACTGAAGGAAATTCAGTGGATTAGGTAGTGAGAAAGAGCCCTGTAATTCAATCTGGGAGATTAAAAAGAGTTAAGAAATAAACTTGATTTTGTTGAGATAACAGTTTCTAAAGCAAGTGGTTAGATGATGACATTTGGGGTCATCTGGAGTTTAGCCAAGCTGTAGAGCTGGGAGATCCTGATGTGATATCCGGAAAACAGAAAGCAGAGCCCAGGCTCTAGGGACAGGGTTGACAGTGCCACCATAATGGTTCCAGGCCTATAACAAAGCAGAATCCTTAGTACCAGGGCAATTTTTCCGTGGGGATGGGAGGCAGAACCTGGGGCCCTGACAGCAGCCAACTTGGAAGCACAATCACATCTGGTAGTGGATAGATAACTGCCATGTCTCAGGCTCCTGAGGAGCCTAATTCTGCTCTTGAACAGGCACCTGAGCCTCTGGTGTGCAACCACAAACTAGCTTTAGATGTCATGTTTTATAGGAAAGATTCTCCTGTTCTTCCACCAGGTCAGTTTCTCAGAGGCTCAGGGATGAGTCAGTGCAAAAACAGTAGAATGCCTGTTATTATTGGGGCAGAATAGAGTCTGCAGATATAATCAATGTTTTATCAGACAAGATAAAGGAGGCTCAGAAAAAGGGAGAACTAAAGTTTCAGATACAATTTTGAGTTGACAAACTTGGCTGTTAGACAATTTTTCCTCTTCTTTGTGTATACATGTGTGCATATATTATGTATATCTACAGGAGCACACAGCATACATTCCTAAAATGCTGTTATACTGAATAAATATATGATACAAGTTTGAATTTAGCTTGTGTGTAAATAAAGGTAGCTAGCTATTTATTCACCCATTCATTCATTCATTTAATTAATATTAGTTGAGTGACAAGTATGTGTCTGCACTAGTCTAGTCTTTTGATATACAGCAGAATGGTGCCTGCTCTCATAGAATTTACATTTCTGTAAGGGGAGGAAGTAACAATCAACTTTTGAATGATTAAAGAGTAATTTTAAATAATATGTGTGCCTGAAAATTACAGAGTACCATTATAAGAATTCTTGTTTCTCTCTATATATGAAGGCAATTATGACTGAATACAGCTAATAAAATAAGAAAGGGACTAATTCTTTCTCTAGATAAAATGGTACGTCTATCATTTATTTTTCTTTTCTTAATCACATTTTCTGGTTTGATTGATGCAACACATTTTCCTTTGGTTGCCCCTAAAAAATTATGTTATTTGCCTAAAGTAGACCAATAGTGTTTATTTATAATCAGCAATATATTTGAGACATATCTAATAGTTAAAATGGACAAATGGGAAAAAAGGAAGAGTGGTGGCTGTGGGAGCCAAGCAGAACCTTCTTCTGCAGAGCATTAGGCTATCTGATACCAATATACTATATGGCTTACGCATAGTTGGTACTCAATTAAAATTTCTTTTTTCTGCAACAAGAGAACAAGAAAAAATAGTATATTCTTTTCCTGGATATACCCCCGGCTTTTGACCTTGCATTATGCACAGATTAGGTTCCAAAATATCTCAAAACTTTAAATTCACCGATTTTTTTTTATCAATACCTTACACACATCAATTTAAGCTCAATAGGACCCAGGGATCACAGGAAGGTCATCAAGTACAAAGTTGAAGAACTTACTAAAAGCAGAAATTTGATTTATAAGAGAGGGAATCTTTTTTGCAATATTATAATTTCCCATGTGCTAATGAATAAAGAACAGAACAGAAAAATGCAACCTTTAATTCTAACTTGGACACTCATATTAAAGTTATTTTTCTCACTGACTCAGTTTTCTTGCTTATAAATAAAGAAATGCCTAACTGCTTGAGGTTCAAATGTAATTATACGTTCATGTATCCTCACATATATAGAATATATAACACAATGCTTGCACATAGTATATATTCAATAAATATTTTCTTTCTCTGTAAGGAGCTCTGGCTTTAATTTCACATGAGACACAAACTGAAACTATAAAAATGAAAATAAAGAATATAAAATTTGAAAATGCATAATTTATTGAAAGCACAAGTCTCATTAATTGTCAGTGATGGTTCTCATTAAACTAGCAGCATATGTTGCTATTATAAGGGTGTTTGTCATGAGCTCCTGAGAGGTCTATTAACAATAAAATTCTATTATTCCAGATGTTTCACATCCATGTAATACACCCATAATAATTAATTTCATATGGGCTAAATTCATAAATCTAGAAAACTTGAAAGACATGTTATTCACCACAGAAAGCATCTTCTATTCTATTTATAATCACACTGAAAGGCTAAAAAATACCATTAATTACAGGGAAACCCACTATCATTTTTCTTTATCTCTGAAATGGACTTTGAATTTTAAAATAATCCATTACCATAAAAGCGGCATCTGAACAAAAAATAGAAAGTTGTTGCCACATCTGCTTCTGTAGCCACAACCACTCCTTCGAGTGGCATTATTGTCACTGTTCAATGCTGCCATCCCCAGCTTGCATTGGGAGGGCCCCCGCTTTGTGCTAGAAACTGCTATGTGCTTTGTATGTGATGTGACCTATCTTCACAAAGTCTCTGTTAGCAGTCCCATTTTATAATGTTTTCCCATTATAAAACTTAAAGGTTCAAAGTTAAATAACTGATTTAAGGTTACAGCTCCTCAATAGTAAAGCTGATATTGGAACTCAGGTCTCAGGAACCAAAATCTTATCTCTTCCCACATTGCCAACTTTTTATTTACTGTATAACCTAACCCAACCTGTGAGATAAAAAGGGAATCTCCAACCATAGAATCTGAAGGGCAACTACTGCAATTGCCACTCAATTCCACAACCCCTTCATGGAAGGCTTGACAAATAATCAATGGTCACCCAGCATCCATTAAACCCTGTACCTCTTGAAAGTGGAGATCCCTATTCTCTATATCCCTAACACCTGTCATACACTCTGCATATAGAGTCCATGTTTATTGAACAACTATTTACCCCCTACTGGAGAGCACATAAATTTGGGCTAAGGAAGGATAGCAATTCAACAGGGGAGATTTCAAGTTTTCGATTTGAAAGAGTAACCATGGGCAAAGGTAGCATGTAGAAGAATTGTATGGCTTTTGAACCTGAGACTGGAACTGCTGGAACAGCAATTGCATCACATAAATAATAGCCATGTTAATAGTTAATATTTATTGAGAACTAGTTATATGTCAATCATTATACCAATAACTTAGAATCCTTATAACAACAATATGAAGAGAGATATTATTTTTATTCCTGGGCACAGTAAATTTAAATAAGGAAGATCACACAGCCAGTAAGATATGGAGCCAGGATTGAACAGCGACAGTCTGCCCCCAGAGTCACCACTACTCTTCATGCCTCTTGGGAATTCAAGCTAATCTAATGGGATACCATAGAATTGTGAGTCATTGTATCTACTTAGAGCTTTGCTTTCTGAATATTTAGCTAGAGGGCTAATCTGTGTGTGGCTGACTATGTGCAGGAAGAGTCAGGAGAGAAAAGACATCATCTAAAACGCTTGAGAGGTTGGAGACCACACATCAGACTGCCAGAACTTCAATACATTCTGTCACCTTTTATATTCACTTGGAACTATGGTTGGTGGCAGGATAGTGTTCCTAATTTTAGCTTTAAAGTTAAAACAGTTGAGTTCAAGTCTAGTTTTGGTGCTGTTTAGTTGTGTGACCTGAACTGGCCCGTGACCTTTAAATCCCTCACATGTAAAAGGCATGTAGTTCTAATACCTACCTATAGCAAAGGACATTGAAAAATTAAACAAGATAATACATGTATGTTATTAGGACAATCCCTGAAATATATGTATGTGTATATATTCATATTATCTATTATTTTTAGTTTTTTTCAGATGAAAAGTCAGAGGATCTAAATATCTAAAGGCTCAGTAAAGCTTGTGGAATGAAGTAGGTGAATAAATAAATAAATGATTGGAGTGAAAGCCACAAGTGTTGATGAAGAAATATTTTCCTCTGTCTTATTTTCAAGTTGTGGCAGCAAAGAAGAACCCCTACTCTTTTAGTAGCTTCAGAAGATGGTCCTTTTACATGTTACAACTCCCCCAAAGCCCTGTGTCCAGTGTAGCACTAATCACTTGTGTTCCCTGGACAGCTTTGCCCTCAATCCGGCTTCTACCATGGTTATGGGGTAGCAAAAATGCAGCAATCTGTTCCTTCCCAATTCATGCAGTACAAAAGGAAATTAAATGAAGGGAAAAAAAATCAAGGGGTTCATTTTTCATCTCTGCTTTTAGCTTCACAATATTGTGCCAGGAAATAGCTGCTGCCACTGTGACATTTTGTTGTATGAGTATACAAGTTGCAAACGCTCTCTGCATATATTCTTTTGGTGTGATTTTCATTATTATCTTACTGGCTAAGTTATTGAGTTATCAGCATCTCTTTTTCATGATGTGGAAACTAAGGCTTTAAGCATTCGTATGAATTGACTCAAATCACATAACCACAAGAGGCAGAGAAAGAATTTCAACAAATCTTGTCTCTTGCTTAAAATCTACTATGGTTTCCCTCTGGTCTCAGAATGAAATCTGAACTCATTTCCACAACCACCTGCATGACTCGCTCCTGTCGACGAGTCTAACATCAGTGCCGCCAACTCTCCCCTTGGTCAGTATGCTCCCATGCCATGGCCTTCTTTCAAAAGAAGGAAGCTTCTCTTTCCTATCTCAGGCTCCACTGTCTGAAGTCACAGTGGTGGTCAACTGGCAGAGTCCCAGGCAGAACACACCTGCGATGTCCGGGAGGCAGTAGGGCACTGATCCCACACAGATGTTCTGGAGAGTTCTGTTGTGGAATTCTATTGAGGCGTTTTTATTTCCCGATGCGGGGTCACTGAAGAGTAAGTACTAAGCAGATGGTGTAGGAAATAACCATGGGATAATAAAAATTAATGATAATTCCATTTGATAATCATGGTGCAAAAACCTAGGTAAGACACTAATATTAATCAGATTTGATGTCTTCTTAATTTTATGTATATATTATACTCAAGGAAAAAAAATGATGAAATAACAGTAATTTGTCTCAAGATGCAGTTTCTAAGTAATAAGATGGTATTTAAACCCAAGTTTAATAGATTCTACTACATGTGACAGTTCCCCACCAAAAGGATGACTTGATGCTACATTAGCAGGATAATTCTGCTAGGGCTATTTTAATATCCTCACTAAGGACATAATTAATGTAGGATGCAGGGATGGTGCTAAACATGAAGGGGGTAACTGGCCCTGCATAACGGGAATGCAGCATGGAGGACTAGGAGATGAGGGCCTTGATAGAAAATTATTTCAGAAACAAAATATGTGTAAGACAAAAAGATTTTAAAAATAGTGTTTAAATCAAATTTTGTATTTCTACTTACTTTAACTTATTATGCATTGACATTTAATTACAGCTTCACCTATCTTCAATTACTTTTTAATCAATGAAAATAAACAGTGTAATTTAATTGTTTCTTAAAGATTTATCTCCCAAAGATGATCTAAGATAGATTTTCTAGGATGTTGAGCTGAGAAAATCTACTCTCTGAAATAGATGTGTGCATAAGACGTTCTGCAAAGCAATGTGGAATAGAAGTCTGGACTTCAGACTCCAAGGGTCTAGGTCAGGACAATTCTCGCCTTGGACATTTCCTGAGAACATTTCAGAATCTGCTTCTTGCTCTAGTCATCTGCAAAATGGGTGACATTCTAATATGCATTTGAAATTCTAATGGGCAAATATGAGGAAATAACACTCATCTAAATATTTCATATCAAAGGTTGAAATCTAGCATGACTATACATAGTACAGAAGGAATAAGTTAGTGAGTAAGCACATGAATACTTTGAGATATTTTAAATAATCTTACCAGTATATGCTTATTGGTGTTTTTATTTTAGAAGTAATTAATTCATAATTACCTTCATTAATTCTGCTTCATATATTGGTTTTTAAGAATAAAGACTCACTATGTTCACTGAAAATGGCCTTTTAAAATTTCTAGAAAGCAGCACAACAGTGATTAAAAAAAAAAAAAAAAAACTATGCTCACAAATACTTTCACCTGATTGCATCAAGAGTCTGTGCTTATTTAATCTCTTTTAGTAGAAAATGGTATGGTTCAAATCACAAAGCCTTCCATTTTGTCCTTATATTACAAAATAAAATTATCTTTTGCCTCATTCATTTCTTTTAGAACTACCTCGAATCCCCATTATCTCCATAATACATTTGAAAATGTGAAACCTTTCTTCATACACTACCTGATATTTAAGATTTTATAAAATTGCATTTCTCACTTATGCCCACATCAAATGCATGATTGAATCAATATCTTATATGTTCTTTTTTTTTTTTTTTTTTTTTGGTAACCTTTAATTTTAAGAACAGCTAGCAAAAGGCCAAATGTACTTTTTCCAACCTGCAATTTTTGGTTTCCATACTAAATTTTGTGATGCTCAGTAATAACAAGGGCTTGTGCCTTGAGTAAATATATAAAAGATGTATGTCATGGGTTGGTATGTCAGGAATGGAAAGTAACTAGAACACAAGCCACCATTCCTCACCT
The DNA here is from genome assembly GCF_036850765.1 of Saccopteryx bilineata. NCBI lineage: Eukaryota > Metazoa > Chordata > Mammalia > Chiroptera > Emballonuridae > Saccopteryx > Saccopteryx bilineata. The sequence continues at coordinate 340,027,234 of NC_089490.1, read as the reverse complement.
ATTGCACAAAGAACAGATAGTGCTGATCAATTGTGACTCTCCCTCTGAATCTACTTTTAAACGTTTTGACACAGAGCTTGGATCATAAATTGGTCACAGCTATGAAATGAAATGTATCTACCCACATTGGCTATGGATATAATAATTTATACTACCTGAAAAGAGAGAAAATTCTAAAATTACAATGCATTTATTCTGAAACAAATGGACACCTTAACTGGTGATAATAGAAAGAAGACTCAAAGTTACTAATACAAAAGTCCATCAACATTTAATCAGAGAGCTTAATGTGTGTAAGGACCTTTTGGTAGCTTTTAGGATGTATGCTGAGACCATCTGTCTGCCAGACAGCCCTTCTCTCTTTGATATGATTATGCGGCACACACCTGGAGAGAATGTGCTATTTCACTACATACTATGAGAAAAAATAGTTTTATGGTCCTGGGGGTGGGTTCTACTGAAGATTTGGCTTCCACTGTAGTCTCTGGGTATTAATTAGTCTATTCTATGCAATCCAAATACAACATTTTCTCTTAACCTTGTTGCATAAAATACTAAAATAAAAATAAACAATGCCCACATGAAGCTAATGTGTTCTCTGTGATACATCATTCCAGGTAAACCATGGAATACACAATCACCTGGACATGAAATTTTCATTGCAAAGGGTTATGAAAAATTTCATATTTATCCAAGTATTAGCAGACACTTTATAGAGGAGAAAGATGCAACCCAAACCTAGCTGAGAAAGAAGGTGAAGAAAAGTATTCAATAAAAACTTAGGCAAACTAAAAAATACAGATGATATATTTCCCAATAAATGCCTTGTGTATCTTCCTATGCCTATTTTTTCCCACTTTCTGGGGTTATTTGACTAACTACCTTTGCACCTAGACTAACCTTGGGATCTGGAACAATTCTATATTATAGGTTGAGTTTGCAAAGCATTAATTAAATCAGATAACAATTTTCATTAAATCTTCTTTGATGCATATCTTAATAAAAGACTCAGTTCATACCTGGCTCAATCCTGACTAAATAACATACGGAACTCCCCAAGATTGGTATTAAAACAGTCCTGTGACTAAGTTCCTACTAAGACATTGTGCCCCAATTTTACTGCTTTTTCCCAAGTTCTATGCATGTACCTCATGGTGACTTACTGAACATCTATTATATTTCCAGAATAATTATTAGGCATTTTGATACTGAGGTAAACGAAATGATCTGTCATGCTTGATCTAGCAGGGAGAATTGTGTTCATGGTCCAGGTTAATATAAAGTTTGCTTTCCGGGAACATAGCGAAGGAGCTAATTCTGGTTCTGGAAATCAGGAATGACTGCTTAGGCAAAAGAAACTTAGGCTATGCTTCAAAAAGAGGGCTCATAGTTTGATGTGTCTCCAATGAAAGATAAACGGCATGTATTAAAGCAGAGGAAAGCAAAAGTGAGCCTGGACTGCTGGGGTGGGAAGATAGCATGGCTACGACACAATATCTCTCCAGGGAGAAAACTTGGCATCAGATATGAAGGGCCATTAATGCCATATCAGAGTCTGGTGTTAAAACTGCAGGTTGGTGATTCCAAGCAAGTGGTACATCAGAATTACCCCAAAAATGTATTCAATACATATTCCTGGTGTTACCACAGATGCTGAAGAGTACTCTTGGTATGAACTCAGCACCTGGTGTTTAAGGAGCTCTCTACTGATACTGGTCAGCAGCTGGGTTTTAGACCCACTGGGGTAGGCAATGTTTTAAGTATAACCTAGTTCACGCAAGGCAGAAGTGTCAGCCCATTCTCATTAGTGTCCTCCAGGATGACATTCTGCCTCTGAATGCCAGTCTCAATGACATTGAAGTGTTGACTATTGAAGTTGTTCTGCAAAGCCACATAGGTGTTTAGGGAACCAGTGGAGAACCTAATCCAGTACTCCTGTAATCCAGTCTATATTTTTACCTTTTCCTTCTTCCTTTTGGCTTATGTAGATGGTATGAGCAAATTATGGCCTGGCAATGGGAACAGTCATCAAATTATCTTAATATGTATAGGAGAATTATTATCCCAGCGATGAGATGGATCAATAATAGGCCTCTTGGAATTCTTTTCTTGGTAGTATATTTTTCTTTGTAATATTGTTTATCTTTGTATCTTTTCTCACTGAGAGTTGAAAGTCTCTTAAGAGCACAGATGTTTTATTTATAATCCTTACATGCCACTATCCAACACAAAGACAAACTCATAGTCGATGTTCAGAAAATGATTAATGATTAATGAATAAACTAGTTACTGTAACTTTAATCACTCATGGTGCGGCTTATTTTATTCTATTACTTGCTTGCCTACCCCACCCCCCATTCAGGTGGTTAGATCCTCTAGGAAAAGGATTGCGTTTCATAATGGTCTGTACTCATAGTATCTAGCTCAGAGTCTGAGATGGAGGAGGCACTTAGTATACACCAGTGAAGACATTAATGAAATAATATAAAGAGTTTTTTTCATTCATGTTTAAATTCAGGGTCAAATCAAGCCATAGGTTCCTTATTACATTTGTCCCTCCTTAGCCTAGAGATACTGTGCAGAAATAAGATTTCTGCTGACTTCTTTCCTCATGACCTTTTCTCAAATTTAGAAGATTAGGTTTTCATAAGTGAGATTTGTCCCATGAAATTCCTAAAAAGGTCGAGGTGGGGCACCTAGTGAATATGTGGGAGTCTCAACAGAGGAATGTGTGGGGCAAGAAGAGGCAGGAAGTGATGCAAAAGTCACTGTGAACACAGGACTTCCTGGTGCTAGAGCCAACAACTCAGCTCCAGCATCTTCGGGATGTGCTATTTCAAACAACATTGACAGCCCCAGCCAGCTGTGAACAATTTGGTCATGCCTAACTTCTCTGACCTTTTTAAGGGCCAGATAGGTCCTCCTTTGACCATATCTGTCAAACTCTGGCAGCATCTTGACTCCAGGTAAGCAAATGGCTCTACTCAAAGCATCTAATTACATTGACACACACAGAAAACCAGCCTCATCGCTCAAACACAGAACCCAGCTTCATGGGATTTGTTTTCATAATTCTATAGAGACTGGTAGAATGGTGTTAGGGTAGTTGTATGAAACTGTGAAGGGGATACAAATGAGAAATAGTTAGGAAGACCTAATTAAAAGAACATAAGCATATGGGGCATTTTTCTGTCTAAAATACAGAATTACATTTATATTAATGTGTATATTTTATATTTTAAGTTTATAATACCAAATACTTTGTGCCTGAGAAATGCTATTTATTCTGTCACTCACTCACTCACTCACTCATCCATCTACCCATTCATTTATCCATAACATATTTATTGAATACATTCTGGATACCACACAAATAAGAGTAAGACATGTCTCTAGGATTTAGGTTATTACAGTCAAATCGACAAGTAACTGTAATAAGGACTAACCATCATAGTAACTAAGATGGTATGAGATAGCACAAGAGGACCATCTGCTAATGGTCCATGATGTGCCAGTAGGTAGGTCAGGGTTGCAGCTGGTACCCAAAGAATGGATACTATCAATACATAGAGAAAATGCCCTTTCTGCTAAAATACAAAGAACTGACAGACATTTTACAGTTGGACAAATATTTCAGGCAAAAAAGTCACTCTGAACAAAAGTGTAGTGCTCTGTGAAAGCACCGTCTTCTTCAAACTGAAAATAGTACATCATGGCCAGAGCAAAGTGCGGTAGAGTTTGTATGTGGGAGGGAGGGAGGTTAGGAGATAGACTAAGAGAACATTGAAAAGAAGGAGGTGGGACTGGGCTCTGATCACAAAGGGACCTGCACACCATGTTAGAGAATATGGACTTTATCCTGAGAGCACTTGGAAGCTATTGAAGGGTTTTAGCCAACTGAGGGATGTGATCGTAGCTGAGCTTTAGAAAGATGGTCCTGCTAGCACTCTGCAGGACGGATGAAGAACAAGAAGTTTAGAGGCGTACTCCAGTGGTCTGGGAGAGACAATGGCTTGCATGAGGGTGGGGACACAAGAGATGGACAGAACTAGCAGATTCAACTTTTATTTAGGCTGTCGAAAAGACAGGACTGAATGATTTGGTGTTAGAAGATAAGTGAGAGAAAACAAGGCTGTTTCCTGGGATTAATGGTTTAATCTTCTTCAGTGTGAAGATCAGTTGGGTCAGCACAGGTGTCGCGCTTACCCCAGGTACAGAGTGTTGGGGGGGGGGGATCTGAAGTCCATGTCCAAAGCAATCTTGCTGAATATTAATCTTAGATAATTTAGGTAAAAAAGGAGGGAAGGGTATCAATTTTACAATTAATTATTTTACTGACTATAAAAAGTCCCAAGAGGAAAATTTACTTCAGATATTACTCAGAGATTAATGATATCAGTTCTTTAAATGAACAAAATTTATTTTTGCCAAACATCATTATCCTGGATGAATAGGTAAGAGACTCTCTCTCCTTTAGGAAGATAAGTCTTAAAGGTATCGATTCATCTTGGGATATATTTCCTCTTGTAGAAGCGCTACATGCTTAAGATACCAAGGGAGGATAAGACATTTGCAGCCTTCATAATTTTACTGAGAATTTTTGGCTTATTTTGTTTTTCATTTTTGGTTTCTAGCACAGACACGTTCAATGTGAGCATTAAATTTATCCTGATTAACACCGAGGGATAATCTTTTTTTTTTTTTGTATTTTTCTGAAGCTAGAAACCAGGAAAGACAGTCAGACAGACTCCCGCATGTGCCCGACCGGGATCCACCCGGCTCTGCCCACCAGGGGGCGATGCTCTGCCCCTCCGGGGCGTCACTTTGTTGCAACCAGAGCCACTCTAGCGCCTGGGGCAGAGGCCAAGGAGCCATCCCCAGCACCCGGGCCATCTTTGCTCCAATGGAGCCTCGGCTGTGGGAGGGGAGGGGAAGAGAGAGACAGAGAAGATGGAGAGGGGGAGGGGTGGATAAGCAGATGGGCGCTTCTCCTGTGTGCCCTGGCCGGAATCGAACCCGGGACTTCTGCACACCAGGCCAACGCTCTACCACTGAGCCAACTGGCCAGGGCCGGGATAATCATTTTTAAAGGACTGAAGTAGCACTGCAAAGCCATGAGTGCAGCCCTGACCCCCACTTCCGTGCTTCTGTGCAGTCCCTTTCCTTGTTGGATGCGTTTTCCTTCGAAACCTGAGTGCCACATGCTGCAGCATGCATCAGAGGAAACACAGGTCGTGAAGATCCTTTCAACTCGAATCATCACTTACAGTATTCTTATCATCCATGGTGAATAGCGGTCAGAATCAGTACACTTGAGAGGCAAACAGAACTGGCCTAAATTTGTATGTGAACAGAGAGGAACTTAGGTAAGATGCACAATATTTCTTTTTTTCTCCCAGGTGAGGAAGTCTGCACGTTGCCTGAATAGTCCTGAATATATCAAAGTCAGCAACGTGGGAGAGCAGCAGCATAAAATTTTAGAAAGCATAGTTTTTTGTATGAGTAGTTTACTGTAAAAAAGACAGTCCTAGCTATCTTAAGAAAAGCTTTTTTTAAGTGTGTTTGGGGTCTCTTAAATTTTGTGCATATAAATGATAGACACCTCCAAAATATCAATCAATCTTGTTTTCTGTTAGCTTTTAGAATAAAAATGATAATGAACTTGAATTTTGATGGTGTCTTACACAGAATCAGAGTAATTAGACTTGGGTATCTGATTTCATCTTCTGCCCAGGGAGTGACTATTTCTCCTGAGAGTTCCCTATGACTGTGTCCTGACCAGCTTTAAAACTCTCAAGAAAAGAAATATTTATTATGTTCTTGGAGGGCTATTTAACTAAAGGATTAAAAGGAAAGAACTTCTGCATGGATTTGGTTCCTGCTTTTGTCATTTATGAGTTTATGACTCTGAGCTAGTCACTTAGGCTAAGTAAGCATCAATTTTAAAATGGTGTCATATTTATATCATAGAATTGCGGTGAGAATCAATAGAGAAAACACATGTCAACTCACAGAAACACAGCTTGAAATATAATAATCACCTGATAAATAAAATTTCTCTCCTTGGCAACTCTCCTTACCAACCAGTCCCTCACCTGTTCATCAAGCACCCTCTTCTTCTCCCAACACTTCCCCTGAGGTAAGTATACCGTCTTAATTTCAGGGGAGGGCTAATGCTGCTTTTCTTCCTTCTAGATCTCCACATGCATTTGTTTCCTAGGGCTCCCATAACAAAATGTCAAAAACTGGGTGGCTTGAAACAACAGAAATTTATTCTCTCACCGTGCTGGATGCTCAAAGTCTGAAATCCCACAGGGCCATCCTCCCTCTGAAGGTTTTAGAGAAGAATCCTCCCTTACCTCTTTCTAGATTGTAGTGGCTCCCAGCAATCCTATGCATTCTTTGTCTTACAGCTGATTACCTGCCATCTCTGCCTCCATCATTATATGGCCTTTATCCCTTTCTCTGACTGTGGCTCTGTATATCCTCTCTTATAAGGACAGAAGTCATTAGATTTAAGGTTCTTCCAAATCCACAATGACCTCATCTTAAAAAATTACATCTACATTCTTCCAAATAAGGCCTCAATTATGGGATTTCAAGTGAACATAAATTTTCAGGGACACTATTCAAACCACTATATTATTTATCATGAATGTCCTCAGCCAACTTCCCAACAGAGTAACTTCTTCTATTGTAAGGGGCACTTCACACTCTAAGTCATAATCCTGAGGGTGTCGACTTGGTTAATGATCAAACTCTCTCTCCTTACTCAAATATTTTCTCATTGGTTTCATTAATCAAAGAAAGTTATTATCACTCTGACTCAGTTCTATTTATGTTTCTCTGAAGGTCCTGCATGCTGGGAGAGAGAATAAAGGAAAGATGAGGGATTTCTTCTATAAGATAGAAAAGAGGGTCTGAGACTGAACCGTCCAAATATGCTAAATTCCTCTACACCTTCTACCACCTTTGAAATGTGAGGCATTAATGTCAGTCCTTGTTCCATCCTGACATTCTGCTGAATGACTTAAGTAGGTTAATTAATTTCTCTTACCATCAACACCCCTTATTTAAATGTAAACTGGGAGAAAATAGCAAGTTTCTTGCCTATTACTCATGGCTGTGGAGAAGGTAATATAACATGACAAACGAGAAAATAATTTTGAAAGGTTAAGTGATACATATGTTTGAATTATTTTGTAGAGTGTTACTGTTGCCCCTCTAGATTGCAAATAAGTAGAGACTGAATATCATCTTTCTCATGTTTGTTCTTCCTTCTCTGTCCCTTTCTACGAATCGTTCCACTAACACCTATGATAAAGTTTTACCTGTGTTGGAAACTCAATTTATGGGAAATTGAATTGAATTAACTCTTTCCTAAATTCTGTGCTTTAAATAATTCTGTTAACATACATGTATAGAAATAGTTTTCTCCAACTTTTAGAATTCTTTTCCAGTTATTAACTCATTTCCTTTTTAAAAAAATTCTTTTTATACAATGCAAATGTCCTTTTACCCTTTCCTAACATAAATAGTCAAAAGCATTATTATTTATTTGCAATAAAAACTGTGCTAAGTAAATTTTATGTTGATTTTCTTAGAAAACAAATACGAGAAATAACTTTAATATAAGAAAAAGTAAGAAATAACTAGTGCGTATATGAAGCTCTTGCTATGTGATGATAAATAAGTATAAAATATTCCACTGGTCTAGATCTTACCAATCCAAACAATCTTAAAAAATAAACACCTACATTTTAATTTGTTTATTTTGTGGCATCCACTAGGTCATAAGCCTCTATAAAGAAAAACAGAAAAAGGAAATGTACAAAATGGTAAAAGACAAACATGCTGATTTTTTTCATTGTCTTTTCATGAATGGTATGATAGGCTTAATACTTTTCAACATTTAATTTATATGAATGAATATACATATGAGCATGTGATTTTGTTATTCTCAAATCAGTCAAGGTGACATGGTAATTTATTTTAGGTAATGTGAAGAATCAGCTTCACTTTGTTAGTTGTTGTTTGATTTGACAACAATTGAACCTAGCAGTAGACCTATCCCCTGTTTTTGTCCTTCCTTTGAAAGAACAAAATAATTCATTTATGTGTAATAATTCATGTTCTTCCACTTTCTGCGCTTTCTTTTAACAACTTATTAAATTAGATATAATCTTAGGCCTCTGAATGGGATAGAATTCTTTGTTTTTTACATGAATTTTTTCTTTTTTCTTTTTTTTAGATAAGAACACACATGGGCATTGTCTTTCAAGTATACTTTAAAGAAAGTTACTATCATTTATCGGAAAAAGGATATATATTAGTTTTACTTTTTACTGGCATTTAACTTAATCTCTCTCTATACCTAATTTTCTAATCTGTAATGGGAAATAATACCAACTTTGTATGGATCTTAGGAGAATTAAAGGGAAGAATGTTAGTAGCATAGAGCCAAAAAGATGACAATTGAATTGTTTATTCCACTTAACAGCTGTTTGGCTCCTTGGAAGGCCATTCACTTCTCTGGGTCTCAGTGTTGTCATATTAAAAGTGAAAAGTAACAGCACCCTCTTCACAGTTAGAAAAGATCATTGAATGATTAATGGCACTTAGATGTGTTCTGAGAATATAAAATTATTTAAATGCCAGCAGTCCCTGGGTTTCGAACAAGGTAGGTTCTGTAGGTTTGTTCTTAATTTGAATTCGTATGTAAGTTGGAAAAGGTATATTTATCTATTAAATGTAACTTAGACAGATGTTTATCTTAACATAGTATTTTTGTAGTTGTTATTTGTGTTGTTTTTTTATTTTAGTGAAAGGAGGGGAGGCAGAGACAGACTCCTGCATGCGCCCAACTGGGATTCACCTGGCAAGCCCACTAGGGGCAATGTTCTGCCCATCTGAGGCCCTTGCTCGGTTGCAACAGGAGCCATTTTAGCACCTGAGGCACAGGCCATAGAGCCATCCTCATGACCCGGGGCACTTGCTGTAATTGAGCCATGGCTGCAGGAGGGGAGGAGAAGAGAGAGAAGTGAGAGGGAGAGGGGTGGAGAAGCAGATGGGTGCTTCTTCTGTGTGTCCTGACTGAGAATCAAACCCAGGACATCCATATGCCAGATTGACACTCTACCACTGAACTAACTGGCCAGGGCCCATAGTATTAACTTTCTCTGCATATAAATACTTAAACATTTTCAAACCTACAACCTATCTCTTCATAACCTGGGGACTTCCTATACTAAATAAATGACAACATTTAGAAAACATGAAATTATTTTTTTAAATAAAAAAAAATATTTTTTAAAATACTTCTTATCTTTGGCGATATATGGGGGATGGATTTATGTTTCCTACTCCAATATTATCTACTAGACAAAAAATTTTAAATTTCTGAATGCAACTGTTCTGATGATGCCTAAATACAACTATCTTAGAAAGTTAGTACTTTTTAAAAGTATTCTTTAAAGCAAACAGAAGAAATGTCATTTCAAGGAAATGTTAAATTCAAAACAATATTCTATGATCTCTATGGCCACTAGCAGATTTTGATTAGAGAAGGTAACAAAAGAATGAAACCACAAAAAAGAGATAGAGACATGAGTACACAAAATACAACGAAGAAGCCCAGAATTATCAATGTGACATAAACTCATAATATGAAAGAAATAGGTTGCTCATAATTTTAACTCAGCTAATACATCCCAGGCCAACTCCTAAGGTTCATTACCATTATAGTATAAGTATAGATTACAAAATATGTTCTCCAAAACTAATTTCCTGTAGATTCCCTCAAAACACCTATGAAGATCCTATCTATAGACTGAAACTCTTGATAGCACGGTGGCAATTATGTAGGCCCAGGAGCTTAATGCACATGATGAACAGATTCAGGACATTAAGTGATCCTAGACCATTCAATCCGTGACCTGCACAGAGGTTTGAAAAGTAACTGGATACAAAATTGCTAAATACACTTCAATTTAGATTAACTAAGAGCTTGTAAAAAAATGGCTAAAAAATTATGTAATTAGTACAGCTCTCCTAAGGAGAGTTATAATTATAGTAATCACAAATCATTTTTCTCTCATAACTGTAAATAGAGAACAAAGAGAAACTGACAGACCTCTTTTACCAGTTTTCTTCCTGGTGAGAAAATATATTTTGACATGAGTAACAGTCACATATGATAGCTGTTTGAGGGAGCATGGGGGAAGGAAAATTGTTTAATTTCTGGAAAAATCATTTTTCTGTAATTGTCATGAATGTTGTTCAATAAGCATGAACTATTCAAACTTTTAATAGTCCCTAGGCTGCCTCTGGGGATGAGTAAATGATTAAGAAGAAATATCTTTGAATATTTCAAAGAGATTTGGTCAGTTTGTAGTTGGTTAGAGCAGTTTTCCAGCACACCAAGGTTGTGGATTCGATACCCGGTCAGGGCACATACAAGACTCAACCAATGAGGCATAAATAAGTGGAATAACAAATCAATGTTTCTCTGTCTCTCCCTCCCTCTCTCTCTAAAATCAATAAAAATAATAAATTAAAAATTAAAAAGAACACCTTTGCACTTTTGTATAATCTTCATTCTTTTTTTTTTTTTTTAAGTATTTTATTTTATTTTTTTAATTTTTATTTATTTATTTATTCATTTTTTTTTAGAGAGGAGGGGGAGAGAGAGAGAGAGAGAGAGAGAGAGAGAGGAGGAGCAGGAAGCATCAACTCCTATATGTGCCTTGACCAGGCAAGCCCAGGGTTTCGAACCGGCGACCTCGGCATTTCCAGGTCGACGCTTTATCCACTGCGCCACCACAGGTCAGGCCAATCTTCATTCTAAGTCTAAAAATGAAATGTTTTAGGGACAGGTTTTGACAAAGTCAGTTTTTGTTATTTGTTTTTCCCTCTAATGTGAGGATCTAAAAGGAAGAAAAAAGAAGAAATTCAATACAACAGACCTCATGTTGACTAAATTTTTAATTCCGTGGTTTGAAAGGGACACTTTAGAAACTTAGTCTATAAATACATTTGTCTAGACACAGTTGCTTGAAAAACGGTGCTTCATATTTGGAAAAAAATTTGGATTTTTAAAGAAATCTACAAAATTATGCTTTTGGACCTTTTCCCCAAATACTTCCAGGTTGATTACATTGATATTATAATCTAGATATTTGCATAGAGGCCCAGGGTTCTCCCTTTTACAACCATCATAACATAACCAAAAGAGTGGCAAAAGAGAAATATAATTTGACATGGCAGATCTTTCTAAAACAGCAACAGTTGAGATTTATTATTGTGCTAAATATGATGAGAAGGTTCTTTTGTTTTGCTTTTGTTTGTGTTTTTTGCTTTAACAGGAATATATATATAATATATATTATAATAATATATAATATATATATTATAATAATATATATGTAGAAAAGAATGAGAAAACATTTTTTGATGATGTACAAAATAGTCTTGACTGTGAGGACACCATCTTGAAAGAGTCTTTTTTTCTAAACTCCTTTAATATATCCCATGCAAAGACATTAAATTACTCTGAAAATTAAGCATATAAATTATTATGCAAAATATTTCATTTTGGCTTATGATAGCAAAGTTGCTCATATTGTTGCTTTAAATTTAGAACCAGAATATGGCAAGAAGAGATAAAATGTAAGTCCACACCTTGTCTAGTTAGCAGAAAGGAATCGAGGTTTGATTTGAGAATCCAGACAGTTCTACCTGTGCGTCTTGCATTTTCCCTCATTGAGCTTTTACCTGGGAAAGTAGAATTCCAAGGACAGACCAAGGTTCTGCCCTTGGTATGTGTATATAGAATCCAGACAAGATCACTTGTTATCTCACCCCTCCTACCACCAATCACCCATACCAATCACCCAGGATAGTTACATGAACTAGGCTGCTTAAGGTGATCAGCCAAAATCAAATCCTCATGTGAGGACCAAAGGCCCATCTTGAGGCCAGTATGGCAGAGCCAGGTGAGTGCCGAGTGGAGGCACAGAGAAAGTATGGGCTGACCTGAAGTCATGGTCCCTCCTCAGTGGTCTGCAGCCCCTGGGAACTGTTGGAAGGGGAGTGGGCCAAAGGATGTGTCTTAAGTCAGGTTGCCCAAAGTACATTCAAGCACATGGATTCTTGGGCAAGTGATATATGTAGAAAGTGCTCCAATGGGAAGCCAGTCAGGGGGCAGGGAAGCACCACAAAGGAGGAGATGCAGTCAAGCAAGAGCAGGACCTCAGGCCAGTTCCACAGAGGGTGTATATTACAAGTTTTTTTAACTTTCTATTTCCCTGATGCCTCAACATTCCCACAAATAGGCTGTGAGCACCTCCTGCTTGCCATCCCCATGAATGTAACCTAGTAACATTCAAACAAACCAATAAAATCCCCTTTAAACTTTTGTTTGTGAAGTTCATCCTGACCCCCAATAAACCACGTGCCCAAGGGTCTTCATTCTTAGCCTCTCACCTGCTTGGTTGACCTGCTCCCTTAGTCCTCCTTCCATTTGGCCCCTTGCAAGACCTGCTCAATGTTACTCTTCTTTTACTCGTGAGTATAATATAAATCTTTTTCAATGCCATCTGCCTCTCTGTGGGGTTATTCCATGTACATGCCTGACCAATCACCAAAGAAACCAATTTTAATAACATAATTATTCCTTACAATACAGAGTACCTCAGTAGGTGACCCTGAGAACAGGTGACAGTAAGTACTCAGTCACCCAGCACCAAAGGAGGGCTTTTCTAATCCTGCAATTATCCATCTTAAGCTTTGGGACAGCCAGGCCACTCCCCGATACTTTTAGTTTCTGGCCTGGTGGCTGAGACTCTAATACCCCGAGAGTATTTTTAATAAAAGAGCTGCAGTCCTTCTCCACAGTTTGCTCTAACTAAAGGAGACATCGAACAATGAGGTACACACACCAAGTTTCAGTGGTAAAGGCTGGCCCGCAAGGCAAGTAGCAAGTGAACCACCAGAGGCCAGCAGGTTCTGCCCCTAAAGGCCCTGTGACTACCTACCCTCTGCTTTGATCTCACATAAGCATACATCTTTTCTCTCATGTTGTTTTTATCCTCCCCTACAATTTTACTTTTTCTAGATAGAAATAGACACAGCTCCAAGAGATAGCCCTGATGGTGTTTTCTAGAAGAGCTTTAGCTTTTCCTGACCCAACAGACATACAACTCCATCAGGTCTCTATGAGTCCAGGACCTAAACAAACAAATAAACAAATAAACAAATAAACAAAACTGACATTTTGGGAGGACTTAACAAAAGCCAAAAGTTGTAAAATTCCTAACTTCTTGCTTAAAATTTAATTCCATGGTAACTGAACACTATAGTCTTCTTAAGCTAAACCAGTGGTTCTCAAACTTTTGGAAGTTGGGGCACATTTAAAATCCTACAATAATTGTAGGTGTACTATATACAAATTTCTGAGAAATATGTTATAATAATTAAGTTAAATATTAAAGAAAAAATATAAAGTTCAAGCGTGCTTTTATGGTAATTAAATGAAATAAATATGACAAAATTAAATTTATTCTGACATTAAAAATATTTTATGTTACATTTTTCTGAGTTATGCTTTATAGAATTTGTAAAAAAGAGATTAAAAAATAAAAAAACAAGAAAAAAGTTATCTTTTTATATATATAGATACATTCTTAGTAAGATTTAGTAAATTCAGCAGGTCCTGGTGCAAATGTGTTAAGTTTTTTCATTCTTGTGTTTATGAGAAACATGAGCCTGGTGTGTCCTAGAGATTTCTTCAATGTTTGGGCATATATTTGAGAGGCAAACTCTTATTACCTTGTCAATAAATTGAAGAATTCCTCTTTTTACTCTTAATTGTGTTGAGTGTAGAAAACCCCCACCATACATATCATCTTAACTTTGCACCAAAGGATAGAAGAAACTTGCCTCCAGTCTTTCTGGGGAACAATACGGGTAGTGTAAACAATCCAGCACCACAGCTTAACAGCCTTTTGCAACCTTATCAGGCAAGTGAGGTGGGGGGTTGGGCAGACTATTAGCTTATAGCCGATTCCCCACACCTCTGTCCCCCAAAAATCTAAACTCCAAAAACCCTGTTGGCTTTTGGTTCCCAAAAGGCACATATTTCTCTGTAATACCATAGAGCGCACCTGGAAATCTTCTAGAGTGCACCAGTACGCCCTGGTGCACACTTTGAGAACCACTGAGCTAAACCTATTGATGTATAACAGAGAAGAAAAGGGGAAGAGAAAAGCAATTTGAGAGAGACAACATTATTTTTTTTTCTGTAGAGAATCCTTTAGAATGATCTAAAATCGCTATTTAATTTACTATAGTAGATTAATTTTATTGTGAATTAAAGTTTTTGGTTTTCTTTTTTTACTTTTATTTCTTTTCCTAACTAAATATTTCATGGGAGCTTGTGAGGAAGACCAAATCACATTTTGCATTAGTTTCCTCTTACTACTTTAACATGTTGCCACAGATACAGTGGTTTAGAACAACACACATTTATAATTTTATGGATCTGGAGGCCACACTTAAAATAGGTTAGAAGTAAGGTGTCAGAACAGCTGTATTTTTCTAGAGGCTTTAGGGGGGAATCTGTTTCTCTGCTTCTCAAGGACACCTGCATTCCTTGGTTCCTGGCTCCACTTCTACCTCCTAAACCTGCAGTGTAGCATTTCCTTCCTTCCTCCCTCCCTCCCTCCCTCCCTTCCTTTCATATTTATTTACTTATTTTTAATTAAAAAAAATAACTTTTATTGAATATATTGGAGTGACATTGGTTAATAAAGTTATACACGTTTCAGGTGCCCAATTCTACAATACATCATCTGTATATTTCATTGTGTGTTCATCACCTCAAGTCAAGCTTTTTCAAATCTCATTCATTTATATTCTCTCTGCTCCCCTCCACTCCTTATCCTCACCCTTCCCTGCCCTCTCCTGTCTTGTTCTCATTTCTCTCCCCCTCTCTCTGACCTCCGTTTCTACCATCATATCTCTCTTCCTGTCTTCGAATCTCCTACATCCCTTTTACCTTTATAAAGATCTTTGTCCTTATAATCAGCCCTTCTCACAAGCCTTAACTTATTCACTTCTGAATAGTCTCTTTTTTTTCTCTTTTTTGCCATGCAAGGTAACTTATTTACTACAGGTTGGTGACTAAAATGTGGCCACTTTTGGGGATCCATTCCTTTGTCTACAACAGGTAGAGACATTTAAAAGCACATTTCTTTTCTCTACAATAATATAAATAGTTTTAGGTGAGCTATATTTACTATTCTACCACATATGTAGTCTATCATTTGAAGCAATTTAATTAACTTTTTTTTTGTATCTTAAAGGTGAATATTGATTATTATCATAAGTTTGTCTTAAGGTTTGAAAAAGTTTTAGCACAAAGAAATCACATCTACATGGGGGTAAAGTTCTAAATTCATACACAAAGGGCAAATACTGCATAATCAAAATTATTCTTTAAAAAAGTTTAATTTATTTTGCTTTTTCTTACAACTTAGCTACAGTTCTCCCCCTACTTCCCTCCTTGGTAGAGTGGGAGCCAAGGTATGAAAAAGGATTCTATCACTTCTTCTGTTTTATTTGTGGGCATGTGTGTTTTGACCATTTCACACGAGTGTGCATTAGTTAAAGGTACATATAATGGGATTCCATTCTTACTTACAGAATCTTGAATTTACAGCCATCACATTGAGTGTGACTCCTCATTCTGCCACAGATGAATTATAATATTTAGAATACCAAAAAATAAAAAATACATATTTTAATAGTTTATTTAGAAATAATTTGCATACCATACATACATTTACCAATTTTAACCATACAATTAAATAATTTTTAGTAAACTCAGTTTTACAACTGTCAGAGTAATCTAATTTTAGAACACTTCCATTATCCAAAAACATCCCTCTTACACTTTGAAGTTACTCCTGTTCTTATCTTCAGTCTCAGGAAACCACTAAACTATTTTCGGTCTTTATAGATTTGACCATTTTGGACCTTTCACATAAAGGGAATCACGCAACATGTAGTCTTAGCTTCTTTTATTTAACACAGATATTTTTGAGGTTCACCTATGTTTTAGAATGTATCCTTATTTCCTTTTTTTTATGGCTGTTTTCAATTTTTAATTGTTATGAATAAAGTTTCTATGAACATTCATAAATGTGTTTGTGTGTTTTTATTTTGGGGAGATTTCTAGGAATGAAATTACAGGGTCATATGGTAAATTGCTATTTAAATTTTTTTAAGACAATGCCAAAGGAATTCAAAGTAGTTACACCATTTACATTCATACCAGCAATGTTGGAAAGTATCTATTTTTCCACATCCTCTCCAACACTTGTTATTATTTGACTTTTCAATTATCACCAGCCTATTGGGGAAGTGCTATATTACTGTAGTTTTGATTTGCATTTACCTGATGATTAATAATGTTGAGATATTTTCGTATGTTTGTGAGCCATTATATATCTCTTTTCATGAAATGTCTGCTCAGATCTTTTGTTCACTTTTTAATTAGGTACTTATAAACTTTTAATAACACTTGTAAATTGAAGCCTCATCTCAGCAAATGATAGGATTTAATAAAAGGTGGGGCAAGAATAGTTGACAGTTGTGAGTACTCAAAACAGACTTGATTCTTGTATCATTTATTGATTATGTATTATTTTCCATATGAACTACTATAATCCTACTTTGCCCCATAAACTTACTTTTTCCCTACCGTATGTTAATCTTACTGCCAAAAATATAGCACCTGTTTTTTAACATGAGATCTGAGTGCCTAAATCCTATTAAGTTCAAATTGTCTCTTTATTTCACAGTCCGGTTCAGTTCTTGGATCCCTTAAATGCACTAAGTCCCTGGTTCCCTTATATACTGGAAAACTAATCAGACATGTTTTACTGGGACTGGAAAACATTTTTAGTATTTCAGTGACATATTTGATGACATTCTCAGTGACAGACAGATAGCTGGTTTCAAACCAAAGCACCCCTGACTACCTAACTTCAATCACCTCACAGTGGCGAGACTGTCTGTGTCCAACCGTTAGCAAAGGGTTCTCTCGGTTTTAACTCCTCCCTGTACTATGTTTACATTAGCCTCCAGTCTCTAACCACTGTGCTTTGGATGATGTGGTGCTCTCACAGTTGCTTTTTTCTCTTCCACAAGAACAGGTGAAGCCTGAGCTGTAAGAACTATAGTATAAGAGAGAAGGTGCAGTAAGGGCTCAAAGGAAGATGAAATTATATTCTGTTTAGGGGATCAGGCATAGCTTTTCAGATTTAATAGAGTTTGAGAAGCAGCCTGAACACTAAATATTATGTGTTCCCATAAGGGTTGCTTAAGCTCTTAGACCCTCCTCTACAATTTGTAAAAGACATCATGGGAAGCCATGTCTCCATTTCTTCACGTCTGTCACTCATTAAGTAATGAGTCATATTCCATGACCCAGTTTTCATCTTGTATTTCAAATTGTTCCCACTTGCCTAGCACTTTATTTTATTATTTGTGTATCTGCGGTCATACTAGCTTCGATGAAGAGGCAATATATCATAGTGGTCATAAGAGCAGACTCTGGACCCAGATCACCTAAGACCATTTGGATAAAGTATCTCATCTTTCTATGCCACAGTTGCTTTATCTATAAAATGGGATAATTATAGCACCTATTTCATAGGTTTGTTTTGAGGAGGATAAATTAATACACACCAAGTTTTAGAACTGTGCATACAATTAGACCTGTGAAAATACTAAGCCATTCTTCTTACTATGCTTCCTCAGACTTATGCCTGGTATTGTTTTCCCAGTAATAAATTTTTACTCCTTCTGTGTCAATGAGAATGTCTATCAGTAACTGAATTGCCTCTGCTCACACTGAAATCTCACCTCCCCCTGAGATTACAGAAGGAAGTATCACATAGTTTAACTACAGAAGGGAACCTTTGAAATCAGCAAACTTGGATCTTTACAAAACACAATAGGGTGGTTTTTTTTTTAAACTAAGTAATTAAGTTAATATCTCTTTAGGTTTATGTCTTTTAGGGTGGTTGTAACTATAAAGAGATGTCTTATTTAAGGTATATACAGAGCTTTGTGCTCAAAACTAGTTAACTAACACCCCTATTACCGTTATCACTTTGGTACAGCTCCTGACATAAGAAGCAATCATAGATGGCACACCCTGTTTCTGTAGGACTCCAGACATGTAGAACAACAACAAATATAGAAGTTCAGTCCTTTAGGATAAAGGAATTAAATAAGAAAAATAATAAAGGTGGTAAAAGACCAAAGGTATCTATTGATCCAATTTGAATAATTTGGCTGGTCATTTGATGATAGAAATGTATAAAATAAACCCTAGTGCTTATTTTTAACTAGGAATTTTTTTAAAAAAGGAATTTATACTTTAGGAGAAAATACTTAAGAGGAAATAAAAGGATGGAATTTTGAGGTGAAGCAAGGTAATAGGATGTAGATACCAGTTAGAAACCAAGCGAGGAGAAAACAAGACATGACCTGAGCCTATATTATGTGGTTGGCTGTGAAGTTGGGAAACAAGGAGAGATGCATCCTTGTATGACCAATATTGCAGGTGAAATATGACTTGTCCTTGGAATGAATATTTGTGCCATAAAGAAAGAAAAAATAAACATGTCTGTGAGTTTTTGAGCACTAGAACTCAATACCTTATTTTGGTGAATACCTAAAAAATGAAAACAAGACAGTTAAATTGAAGTTGTTTTAAATAAATAGATTATAAATGAGTTTTCTCAGGTTAAATGAAAGAATGCAGACTTTGAATTTGCCATTGATTGCTTGGGGAAGAATTCATTTTAAAAGAATTCAAATGTATAGAAAAGTAGCAGTGTAGTACACAGAACTATGATTTCCTCAAAACCAGTATCACCAACTTAATATTTCATTGCAATTGCTCTGTTATTCATCATCTCTTCCCTCTCCTCCCCTCCTCCCTGCTCCTTTCCCTTCCCCTCACCTCCCTTCCTCTCTCCTTTTTTCTTCTTCCCTCCCCTCTCTTTCCCTCTTCCCCCCTTCCTTCCTGTCCTCTACTCTTCATCAGATATCTGAGCACTCAACACATGAGCAAGTAAAGTTGTCATATAAAATTAACCATCACACCACTTTCTTTAAAATATCACTCCACTATTTTCCTTTCCTTCATATCATTTGTTACTCTCTAACCTTAGGTTATATATCTATTGATTATTTACTGCCTATCATTCCCATTGAAACTGTGTGCTCAGTGAGGGCATGATATTAAAATTTCTTGGATAACATTGTATTCTCAGTGCCTAAAACATATTTGGCATTCATTAAGTATTTGTTGAATTTAAAAAAGGAATAAATGGCCCTGACTGGTTGGCTCAGCAGTGGAGTGTTGGCAGGAGAGTGGAGGTCTTGGGTTCAATTCCCAGCCAGGGCACACAGGAGAGGTGCCCATCTGCTTTTCCACCCCTCCCCCTCTTCTTTCTGTCTCTCTCTTCCCTCCCGGCAGCCAAGACTCCATGGGAGCAAGGTTGGCCTGGACGCTGAGGATGGCTCCGTAGCCTCTGCCTCAGGCGCTAAAATGGCTCCAGTTGTACTGGAGCAATGCCCCAGATGGGCTGAGTGTCGCCCCCTGGTGGGCATGCCAAATAGATCCTGGTGGGGCACATGCAGGAATCTGTCTGCCACTCCCCTACTTCTCACTTCAGAAAAAAAAAAAAGGAATGAATGATGGATTAATAATGTTAGTATATTGATGGCATTACCATTACATTATGAAAACTTTTAGGTTATTTATGCCTTTCATATTTTATTACTCCAGGCCCTGCCATAGTGCACAGTTAATAAATATGTTTTGAAGGTGTGAGATAATGAATAAACAAAAGAGTGGGGGAAAAAATACTAAAGAGCCATTTCTACAGCCCTGGGTCACTAATTCTCACTCCAATGTTCTTTCTGCTAATTCACACAACTGTATTCCTTATATTTAACTAGGTACCTTCACTATTTTTTAAGTCGGGCAAAATTTTCACTTGCAAAATTTATTTGCTACTAAAATCAATTACTGGGTCAACCTTTTATTTGCCTGCAAGTTTATCAAATTTCTTTCTATTTAGGTAAATTGTCAGTTTGAGAACAAGTTTGAAAAATAGCAATATTAGCTTGAAACAGTTATAAATAGATAAATAGTGCTTTTATGTAAGTGCCTTTTAAGTAAGCAATAAAAATAACCATTGCAGCATTTGCTTTCCTGTGATGACAATAAAGAATGAAAACCAAATATCTGTGAATTCAGGTATATATATTAGTAATATATTAGTTTGTTTTCAATATTTGAAATGTCACACAAGGGAGAGAGATCAGACACAGGAAGCCTCGAATCAGTTTTGGATTTTTGATCTGATGCTCTCTTCACTCTTGAGCAAATTGTTTCATCTCTTTGCCTGTGATGCTACAAATGACAGCACTCCCTCCTTCCATGTGACTTGTGTTCAAATCCTAACCAGTCCCTTACTGGAGGATTTAGAACATAGTTTACTCTGGGCCTCAGTTTTCCCATTTCTAAAAAAAAAAGGACATGTTGCAAATGTGAAAAGTTTATAATGAGGACACAATGAGAAGTCGTGTGCAAAGTATAAAGCCATAAAATAAATATTGTACTATTACCTCTGTCTCCTCTCTTTCTCTAGGACACAGTAGAATGGAAAGAGTGTTAAAAGTTACTAGACACAGTTCCTAAATAGAAATGGGGCATGGATTTCCAGTTGTCATGTTCTCAAGAATTCTAAGACTCCATGTAAAAAAGATGAGAAAATGATAAAGTGAATAGTAAACTCAAATTTCCTCTGCTGCACCCCCACCAGCTCCCCTCTAATCCCGTATATTATCTATTTAGTTAATAAGAGCAGTAGTAGCTCAAACTATAAATCTAAGAGGTGGTTGATTTCTCAGTCTTTGTCACTCAAATTATGAGTCTTCCCATTTAATCCCAGGGATGTCTCTCAACTCATCCCTTTTTCCTAAACCCACACTTCTTCCTCAGCTCAGCATTTTGGCAAATACTTATTAGCTTGGCCTCCCCCTCTTTAATCATAACTCTTTTAGGCTATTGCTTTAGAACTGTTTAGAACTGTTCAAAATCTGATTGTGTTGGCCCCTGTAGTAATAGACTGTTTGCACAGAGGATAAATTAAAAAACAAAACTTTTAACTTACCTTTTAAGCTCCTTTAAGACCTGGTTCTAGCCTACCTGTGCAGTCACATTTCCCATGACCCCTCTCCAAGTTCCATATACCGCACTACAGCCTCTATATGCTTTTTTTTTGAACCTGCTATATGCTTTTGTCTACTCTTCACCTTAATCTTTGCATATGTGACTCTCTGATCCATCAGTCTAAAGTAGTCCTTCAGTGACTTTATCACATCATTCCGTTTTATTTGCTTGATAACATGTATTTTCAATTGATATTTTCTTGCTTACTTGTTTATGTATTACCCTCTCTGCCATAAGATTAATCCCATAGGAACAATGATATTGTTCTCTTCAACCATTAAATCCTGGTATCTACAAAATTATCTGGAAAATAGTAAGTGCTTAATAACTGAATGAATGAATGAATGTGTTTAATAACTGAATGAATGAGTGAATGCTCCTTCTGACTTTTATTTCTTCATTATTGGTCAACTAATATTCATTCTTCAATTCTCTGTGACTATTTAAAAATGGGATAAAATTACTAATGCTCACCAAAATTTATGTCCTCTTCTAGGCACAAAGCCACACTACATTTCCAAGCCTACCTTACAATAAGATATGGTCCTAGGATGATATTCTGCATGATGTAATGTAAACAGAAGTGATATTAATCACTTCTAGGACTGTTTTAGCTCATATAAACTTTTCATATAAAGTTTCTGCTTTCAGTGGGATAATCAAGATAAGTCTTAGGATCTTTACGAAGGTGGAGCTAAAATATGGAAGAAGCCTAGACCTTTAAAGGACTAATTAGAGCAAAGACTGCCCCATCCAGCACCCGCACTTCACTATGGTTTGTAACATAAACTTTTATATTAAGTAATTGGTGTTTGAAGAATAATTCATAATAGCAGTTAACCTATCCTGATTAGCATACTATGACAACATGTAACCTTTGCCCTCACCACCCAATTAAACTATGAGATTCTTAAGGCCAAGAGTCATAGCTGATTCAAGCTTACATTCTCAGCTCCTGATATAATCGTGGGTACCTACGATATGCTGATAAACCACGAATAATTGCAATGATGTCTTGTCTAAATTAAAATATAATTTATTCTCAAATCACACCAAAAGTTCCCTGTTCTTTAGCAGTGTTTTCTTTTATTCCAAACTGAAATACAAAGCAAACTTGTAGTATTTTTGTTACATAATAAGGAGCACATCCACTCTCGAGAATTGGTTCTACCTCTTACTACCTTTGTGGCCTTGAGCAACTTATTTTACCTCTGTAATTTCTTCATCCGTGTATTGTGATAATAATTATTATGAGAACTAGAGATATGGTACATAATCACATAACAATGACTGGCAAATATGCTAATCATAAAAATAGCATTGTTACTGATTTTGTCATAACTGCAGGGCAACAGTGAACACTGCTCCATGGAAGTTGTGAAAGCAAGCAGGGCCGTCTTCCTCAGTGGAACACTTGAGAAGGTTGTTAGCATTGATAAAAGTCTTGCATGGGAAGGAAGATGAATGATCTCACGGAGGTTTGGGTCATGGTCTAATGCTCGTGGGGACTTAGACAGCATATGCATTGGTAGAATGAACTGACAGTAGCTCAAAAGTGATGCAGTCACCTCAGGGCTTTGCCCAGAGCTTAGGCCATTTGTAAGCAGCAGTGACTGACCCTGTCATGGAGCAAGTGACATACGGAAAACCAGAGATTTGAGTATTATAAGAACTGAGCAATAACAACAGGAATTCCCCAGTCATTCTTTAAAATTCTGTGGCATTGCATTTATTTATTTATTTTTGTAAGTAAATATTTTTCAGGAAAATAACAGTAAATTCATTTATTCATTGGTGGTAAGATTTCACACAGGATTTTTCTCTAGAGAGGTCTATTTAGAATAAACCTTTGAATCATTTTAAAGAAAACCAAGCAAATCCTCCTATATTTTCCCCCATTTATAAGGAATGGTCAAATGACACACAACAGCCAAAACTAACTTATTGAAGAAGTTATCAAATCCTCTGTCTTTCCTCATAGTGATCTCAAAAGACAGGGACACCTTATGCTACTAAGTCTTCAAAGGAGGCAGAAAAATATATAATACATAATTTTAACCTGGGTAGAAAATTTGGAGTTGACATAAAATTGGCTTCAACATACTATTAGAATCCATGTCCTGGGCCCTGGCTGGTTGGTTCAGTGGATAGAGCATCTGCCCAGCATAGGGATGTCCTGGGTTCCATCCTCACAGCACACAGAAGTGACCATCTATCTCTCTCCATCTCTCTTTTCCCCTTCTCCCTCTTCTCCTCTCACAGCCAGTGACACAATTGGTTTGGGTGTTGGCCTCAGCTGCTTAGGATAGCTCGGTTGGTCCAAGCATTGGCCCCAGATAAGGGTTCCCACGTGGATCCTGGTCAGGGTGCATGCTGCAGTCTGTCTCAATATCTACCCTCTGCTCGAAAAAAAAAAAAGAGACCATCTCCTGGCCATCATGCAAGTATGAGGATTGGCTCCTGTGCTGTAGTATGAGCTTATATTTTAAGGTAGACCCAGGGAAATCTAAGACTGAACAATAATAGTAAAAATAACAATAGCTCCGTCATTGCCTCTCTATGGTGCAAACTTCACAATTTAAAAAGCACTTTCACTGACATTAGTTTAATCCCCCAAGAGAAACACTGCTAGGAATCAGAACAGGCATGGCCAACATATGGCCCGCAGGCCGGATTTGGCTCGCGTAATGAGTTTATATGGCTTGCAATTAAATTTTTAATATTCTCCACTACTTTAAAATCTCAGCTACTCAGAAGCGGAAGCGTCTTTGATTATTGGAAATTGAGATATTTAAGAAGATAGTGATATATGGAAAATAATTCTGTGTATGATTAATCTAAGGTTAACTTCCAATAATTGGTCGAATGGATTCGCGATACTTCTTTATTTTTTAAAAAAATTCCATTATAAAGATTTACAACTTTTGTACTCATCTGTACTTGATATGAACTGTATGACATTTAGCAGCGATGTGAAACCCACATTCTTTTAGGCGGAGTTTGCCAGTGCACCCTCAAGGTTAAACAACTCATTATTTTTGTGGTCAAGTGTGCTGAATCAAGTGGCATTGTAGCATAGACAGTAGCTGCAGTTGATAACAGAAAACATGTCCAGGCTGTTTGTAAAACGAAATAATTGCTTTATTTGCGATATAACCCCTTCAAGCTCAGTCTATTAATTAAATATTGTTTTGATTGATTGTGATACAGTTTGGATATTGATACGGTAATTATATTTTTATTAAAATATATTTTTATTAAAATAATATTGTATATGAAATTTTTTTCACTCACATTTATTCATAAACAAATTACATAATAAAATTTTATTTACTTAAATGAATTATTTTTGTATTTAACATTTTTTTAATTTTAATATTTCATCTGGCCCGTGGAAAAAGTTTTCTTTCTAATCTGGCCTGGGGGCAAAAACTGTTGGCCATGCCTGCATCAGGAGAATTCCACAGACTCACTGCCATGCCCATCAAAGAACTGAGGGTGAGGAGTCTAAAGAAATGGGAGAAGGTAGTGGAAAAGACAGTCTCTCCGGTTTGTTTTCTCCCTGTAGGTGACATCATCATAAGAGAGTGAAGCATTGTGATAGTGAAATCCAGAGTAAAGATAGATAAAGGTACTTCTCAGTCCTCAGTCTCTGGTGAATCAGGACAAAAGTGAGAAAAATTCAATTTGGTAAGATTATATATGATTAGGCAGCTTCAGAGAATTAAAGTACTAGGAAATGATACAGTGTAGTATTAGCCTCATTTTATTGATAAGGATAGTATAGATCAGAAAAATTAGTGACTAGATTAAAAACTCAACAAGGGAAAGAGACAGCTTGAGCAGGTGGTGTTGCAATGAATAGAGCATCAGACTGGGATGCAGAGCACACAGGTTTGAAACCCTGAGGTCACCAGCTTGAGCATAGGCTCATCTGCTTGAGTGTGGGGTCGCTGGCTTGAGCATGAAATCATAGACATGACACCATGGTCACTGGCTTGAGCAAGGGGTCACTCTCTCTGCTGTAGCATCCCTGTAAGGCCAGTGGCTGCCACCATCGTGACCATGCAGGTTCACATTGGATTTGGGCAGATGGTAAAGAAACAGTAGAGCTGAAAAATGGTAGGCTATTCCTTTATTAAAGTCTGCACCAGCCAACAAGCAAACACACAGTAAAAACATATTCCTTTCATTCAGGGCTCCCAAAGCCCTGATGCATACTCCGGTTATACAACCAGAAGAATCTTCTCTGCCTAGAATCAAAGGTGCCCACAAGGCCCTGGCCGGTTGGCTCAGTGGTAGAGCGTCGGCCTGGCATGCAGGAGTCCTGGGTTTGATTCCCAGCCAGGGCACACAGGAGAGGCACCCATCTGCTTCTCCACTCCTCCCCCTCTCCTTCCTCTCTGTCTCTCTCTTCTTCTACCGCAGCCAAGGCTCCAATGGAGCAAAGTTGGCCCGGGTGCTAAGGATGGCTCTATGGCCTCTGCTTCAGGTGCTAGAATGGCTCTGGATGCAACAGAGTGGTGCCCCAGATGGGTGGAGCATCACCCCCTGGTGGGCATGTGGGATGGATCCTGGTCGGGTGCATGCAGGAGTCTGTCTGACTGCTTCCCCGATTCCAACTTCAGAAAAATACAAAAAAAAAAAAGGCCCCCACAAGCTTCAGTAGGGCTCCCAAAGCCCCTCAGCTCTGGTTCCCCATCTGCACACCTTGTCTCTCTGCAAAACTGGCTTCTTCTTCAGCACTCTGCATTCTCTCCTCTCTTTCTGTAAAACTACCTGGGCCCACAAAGACCCCTCCTCTAGCAAACGTTAGCAAAACAATGGCCTCTCCCAAGCAGAAATGCAATCCGCAATTTGTAATCAACTGCCCTGCTCTGAGGGCAAGCACACATGTGGTTGTCCATGGCTATTTATTGACAATAAAAGGGAGCACAGTCAAAAAATACAAATTTTACATATGAGAAAGCAATCAATGAACAACTAAAACAAGCCACAACAAAGAATTCTCTCTGTCTCTGTCAAAAAGAAAAAAAATGAGAAAGAGACAAAGTAGGGATAAGAGACCCAGTTAGGAGAGCTATATACCATTTTATTCCACCGGGGAACCTCTTTAATCTTGGGAGGTGGGGGTAGTTAGTGTAAATGTGATAAATTCTCATCTCCGGTAGCACAGGTCAATAAATAATGTCAAAATTTAACAGTATAGTTATTTAATTTGGTGATGTGTAATTTAGGGCCATTAAAAGTAAGAGAAATTGAATTGAGTTAAAATGATCCCTTCTAGATTTATCAAAGACATGCCAAATACTGTCCAAGGCATTATAGAAATATCTTATATAATCATTATAACAACTTTTTAATATAATTGTTTTCATTCATGGTTTTGGTTTTTATTTTATGCAATACTATTAGTTCAGTCTAACAAAAGAATAGTGCATTCTTGTACTTATGTTTCATCACATTTCTAATTATTGGATAAATATATTTTTTCAATATGTGTTGTATTAGGAATTTCTATTAGGGGTTAATTAAGTAAGTCATTTGGAAAGGAAAAGAAACAAAAAGGTCCCTTCTAAGCAGTAAGACTAGTATAGAGTGACATTTAAAAAATTATTTAAATTTTGAAAATTGAGAAAATAATGAATAAAAAATAAAACATTTTTAGATATATGAACCTCCATGTTTATTTCATTACAGAACTATTTAAAATAGCCAAAATATGGAAACAATGTAAGTGGCCATTGATGGATGAGCACATAAAAAATTGTGGCTGGATAGATAATAGATAGATAGATAGATAGATAGATAGATGATAGATACACAGACCTGCATGTATATAGATCTACATACATATAATGCATGTTTGTACATATATATAATGGATATATATATGTAGAAATATATATGTGTGTCTATGTGTGTGTGTAATTCAGCCATAAAAAGGAAATAAATCTTGCCATTTGCAACAACATAGATGGGCCTATAGAAAATTATGCTAAAATAAATCAAACAATAAAGGAAAAATACTGTATGATTTCATTTACATGTGAAATCTAAAAATGAACAAACCAAAACATGCTCACAGATACAAATAACAGAATGGCAGTTGCCAGAAGGTGGGGAAATGAGAAATGAATGCACAGGATCAAAGGTTAAAAGTCATTCAATACAGTTTATAATCATAACAGAATAAAGGAGAAATATATGATTATTTAACCTGATGTCTAAATAACACTTAACAAAATTCAACAACTTATTTATGATATAAGCTCTCAATGATCTAGATCTAGAAGGGAATGTCCACCATCCAATAAAGGGCCACTATAAAAAAAATCTACTTAAGATTGAAATATCAAATGCTTTTTACCTAAGATTGGGAATAAGCAAGATGCCTGCTCTTACCACTCAATTCAACATCATACTAAAAGTTCTAGCCATTTTTATTTGTTTATTTTTTATTTTTTTATGAATTGAATTTATTGATGACATTGGTTCACAAAACTGTACAGGTTTAAAGTATACAACTCAATAAAACATCATCTGCCCCAACAAAGTGTCTTTTCATTCCCATTTCCTCCCCCTTTGCCTGCCTCCTCCTATCCCCTACCCCCTTGTCCTCTGGTTAACACCACAAGTATAAAAGGCAAGAAAAAGAAAATGTATAAAGATAAAAAACAAAAATTTTAAACTATTTCTATTTGCACATGAGATATTGTTTATGGAAACTTTGTGGACTCTACAAAACAACTTTTAGAAATAATCAGTGAATTCAGCAATTTCATATGATAAGATTTCTATAAAACAAAAATAAAATTTAATATTTTTATATACTAGTAGCAAATAATTGAAAAAGAGAGCAAAATATTAACTACATTTAAAATAACATACCTGGCTGATTCCATTGTTTCTGAAATTATTATTTTCCCAAATACTTTAAAACTCTGAGATAGTAAGTACCGGTTAATAAATACTAAAATAAATAAAAATTAAATCAGAATGCATTAGAAAGAGCCCTGGGCATAAGTCCTTTACTAACTTTCACACTTTTCAAGATGACTTTGGAAACATTGCTTAAGCTCTCCAAAACAGCTATTAAAAAATATCTGTATCACAGGTTGAATATTGTATTTATATATATATATATAACATATATATATTATATATTTTTTTATCCTTTCTATCAAATAGGGTAGAGTTACCAAAAGAATGTATACATAGGACATAACTTCTTTTGGAATTATAAAGCACTTGAGATATAATCTTAACTTTATTAATATATATAGCTATGCTTATTAAATCATGTGGTACAAAACAGAAAGTGGTTAATAATCAAGATAATGAGCACATCTATTTTAAACACCAGAAATAAAAGGTATCCTACCTATTGACTTCAAAACGCACTAGAACGGAAAGATGAGTTGTGTCACAGGAATCTGTGTCTCAGCTACCCATGGCATTTATGACCTATATATAGTGATCCTAACTGCTCTGAAGAGCAATGGATACATTTTATTCAATTTTTACCATAAGGACTTGTGGTGAAGGCTTTGCCCTAAGCATATGGGTTAATATGAAGAAAATGGCATCAATAAATAACTTCTGGATTCATATCACAGGATTAAAATATTGATGGTGCAACCCTGTGTTGAAGGCTTGATGGCAAAACATTATCAATTCCTGGCAGAATCTCTCTGTGGCTTTAGAGGATAGTAGCTTGACTTTCAGTGACATGAAGAGTTTTATATTCGCTTCAGTCAAAAAATGACACCTTGCACATTATAACTAAAAGACTTCATCATACTAATGGTACTAACAAACACTGTGGAATTATTACACTTTTTTTTTCAGAATAACTGCTAAAAGAGATCTTTTATAAAGATAAGGCCTGATTTTTAAAATTTTCCAACATTGTCTTTGCCATAACCCGACATCCATCATTTGATCTCTAATTAGAGTATAAGTAACCTGAACAATGAACTAAAGGAACTACTGGGCCCATGATTTTGCACACTGCCAATCTATATTGACTTAATTGGCGAGTCCTCCATCTTAAATAAATTTCCTGCCCTGCCTCTTAACTGCTTCAATCTGTTCACTGGTGTCATGTAGCTCACAGGATGAATTTAAAATTCTTAGTAAGTTATATGTAAGATCTGCTATGACCTGCTCTTCCCAACTGTCCAGATTAACATATAGTAACCACTTTAAATGTGCTAGACACCATGCTAAACCTATTATGTGAAGTATTCCTTTTAAACTTAACATGATCTTAGCATAACATAGAGGATATTATGCTAAGTGAAATAAGTTTGACAAAAGAGGACAAATACCTTATGATTTCACTTATCTGTGGGATATAAAAACCAAAACAAATGAAACAAACAGAACGGAAACAGGCTCAGAGAGAACAAACTGATGGTTGCCAGCAGGGAAAGTGGTAAGGGAGGGGCAGGAAAAGATGAAGGAGAATAGAGGTACAATTTCCACTTACAAAGTATGTAAGTCACAGGGACGTAATATACAGTGTAGAAAATTCAGTCAGTAGTATTGTAATAACTTTGTATGGTGACCACTTCATTAGGTATATAAATGTTCAATGACTGTTGTATACCTGAAACTAATATAATGTTCTATATTAAATATATTTGAATAGAAAACCTGTAATCTTGTATGAGGAATACTACTACTATCCACATTTATAGAGGAGAAAACAGAGGTTCTGGGAGGATAGTTTTACTGAAATTACAAGTGATGAAGCTAGGTGCTGACTATTCGTATCTTTTCTGGGACTACCCCTATTTCACTCGGCATGGTTTTGCAACTCCAACCTGTAGTATTATTTTCTCTCCATTCATGAGTTTCCTCATTTGTATTGAAACACCATGCATTGTCTTTAAGTACAGCTTTAGTAACTGAGTATGTTTATTCCAGGACAAAACAACTAAATCATTTCTATTTTTTTGGATACTTTAAAAAAAAGAAAAAAAATTGAAATAGGAATATAAGAAAATATTAAGACAGAGCAGGAGTAGGATTTTTCAATGAGATCTTAAGAAATATAAAGAATGCCTGACCTGTGGTGGTGCAGTGGATAAAGCGTCGACCTGGAAATGCTGAGGTCGCCGGTTCGAAACCCTGGGCTTGCGCAGGGTCAAGGCACATATGGGAGTTGATGCTTCCAGCTCCTCCCCCCCCTTCTCTCTCTCTGTCTCTCCTCTCTCTCTCTCTCTCTCCCTCTCCTCTCTAAAAAAATGAATAAATAAATAAATAATTAAAAAAATTTAAAGCCCTATCTGCAGGAACGTTTCTGTAGGCCATCCCTGCAGTTTTTTTTTTTAAAAAAAAGAAATATAAAGAAAGTAGTGGAAAATTAAATCTGGAGTTTTGAACAACACTAGGTTGGAGAGAACTGAGGTGAGAGAAAAAGGAGAAAGATGCTGACATTTTTCTGGCAGATGACACATAAGGGATGTTAAATGAGTATCAATTATTCATTTATTATTGTTACCCAGGGACTTAAACTATTATTAGTGTGCTCTTTATTTGGTGTGCTGTTGCAGTTCATTTACTTTATAACAAACAGAAAAGTTATTCATAAGGACCTCTGCATGGTCACATTTTACAGTGGTTTCTCTTCATTATAGTTTCGTCTACCTGCAAATCTTCCAACTCTGGAAGTTTTGAGGAATGTAACTTTTAAGATTTGAGTTGGGGGAGGGGAATTTTCCATATTTGTTTTTTTTTAAAGACATGATTGTTGTTTGTTTGTCTATGCTAGCGCCTCACCTTGGGTTTATACTTCTTTTTTGTTTTGTTTTGTTTTGTTTTGTTTTATTTATTTACTTATTTATTTTCCAGAGACAGAGAGAGAGTCAGAGAGAGGGATAGATAGGAACAGACAGCCAGGAACAGAGAGAAATGAGAAGCATCAATCATCAGTTTTTCGTTGCGACACCCTAGCTGTTCATTGATTGCTTTCTCATATGGGCCTTGACCGTGGGCCTTCAGCAGACTGAGTAAACCCCCACTCGAGCCAGAGACCTTGGGTCCAAGCTGGTGAGCTTTGCTCAAACTAGATGAGCCCATGCTCAAGCTGGCGGTCTCCAACCTGGGTCCTCAGCATCCCAGTCCATCACTCCATCCACTGTGCCACCACCTGGTCAGGCTATACTTCTTTTTGTTCTCTTCTCTAACACTTACCAGTTCTGGGTGGTTAACCTAGGTATGATCTTACCTTCTCTTTCATGACCCCACACGTTCCGGGTCAGGCTTTCCTTCTCTGAGTCCCTAAGAGACTTTTATCTATGATGACATTTCCACATTGCATATAAATTGTCTGTCTTCTAGTGTGGGAAACATATTTTTCAGTGGTAGTCAGTGAGGTATAAGTAGTAAGGATGCTGACTCTGGAAACCATTCCAGCTAGGTCCAAATCCTTGCTCTACCTTTGACTATATGAGAAACAATATACCCCAGTATCCTTATCTATAAATGGGAATAATCAAATTATGTACTTCATGGATTGGTTAAGTGATTAGAAAGATAACCAGCACATAGAAGGTATTCAGTTTTAATTTACTGAATTAACTTATTTGACTATCTATTGACAGGAGATTGATTAGCCAGCATGATTTTAGATCTTATTTTCTCCAATGATTAAAAATAACTAAGGGTCTATGAGTTCTACAAGAGTGGAGAATACTTCTGTTTGAGAAATAAATGAACTGCACAGTATTTTATCTAGACCTCTTACAGCTCTTATCACTTTCTACTTTGTAATAGGGCTTTCTGATGTTCATGTTTCATACATTTCTTGAGCAAGCTTGACCCCTATTATCATTTGTATCTTTTTTTGTGACGGAGACAGAGAGGGAGAGGGACAGATAGGGACAGACAGACAGGAAGGGAGAGAGATGAGAAGCATCAATTCTTCATTGCAGCACCTTAGTTGTTCATTGATTGCTTTCTCATATGTGCCTTGATTGGGAGGTGGTTACAGCAGACAGAGTGACCCCTTGTCAAGCCAGTGACCTTGGGCTCAAGCTGGTAAGCCTTGCTCAAACAAGATGAGCCCATGCTCAAGCAGGCAACCTTGGGTTTTGAACCTGAGTTCTCTGTGTCCAGTCCGATGCTCTATCCACTGTACCACTGCCTGGTCAGGCTCATATATTTCTTGAGCAAGCTTGACACCTATTATCATTTGTATCTCATTCTTATTAGTGCCTAATATGTTGCTTGATGCATAGAAGACAACAAATATCTACTAAATAATATATATATATACATATATAAATCTGCAAGGAATCAAAAGACCCAGTAAGTCTGATACTTATTGCAACTGCTTTTCTTCAAATTGGATGCTGTGACTGTGAACCATTGTTAATATCCTCAAAAGTAAGAACCCTTATAATTATAAAATATAACTTCATAAATTTCTGTTAGAATTTCAGACACTATTAAAATCAAAATATATTCCCACCCTTTAAAAACTTAATTTAACAGAACAGTTAAGCACTCAGTGAGTATTTATAGACTTTATTGCCTTATGGTAAAGTTTGGTGATAAATAATAAGGATTACACATTTGTTCTTGATAAACTTAGAAGTGTTTGATGTCATTCTTCTTCTTTAAGTAAACTTTAAATACAGTTTTGTTTTTTAAGTGGGAGGTAGGGAGACAGAGAGGCAGACTTCTGCATACGCCCCAACTGGGATCCACCCAGCAAGCCCTCTATGGGGCGATGCTCTGCTCATCTTGGGGTGTTGCTTCATTGCTTAGCAACTGAGCTATTTTAGCATCTGAGGTAAGGCCATGTAGCCATCATTAGCATCTGGGGATACTCAAACCTATTGCTTCAGGAAAGGAGAAGAGGGGAAAAGAGGAAGGGAGGGAGAGAGAGAGAGGGAGAGAGAGAAGGGGAGGGGTAGAGTAGCAAATGGTTGCTTCTGTGTAATCTGACCAGGAATCAAACTGGAACTTCCACATGCAAGGCCAATGCTCCACTGATAAGCCAACCATCCAGGGCCTATAGTTTTAAAAAGCTATCAAAAGAACCTCATTCTAATAGCAAATGATATATTCTGCTTGCCTATGTACAATACATTCTATGCAATAAAGCCCAAAGAGAAGAGAATACTTTTTTTTTCCCACAGCAATTCACTAAATATCAGAAATCTCATATTTAATCAGGTATCTGGGGAAAAAAACATACTCACATGATTGGGCATAAAAAATTAAAACCACTGAAAATTCTAATGAGATCTAATGTTGTTTTACTCCATTTAGCAAACCAGAGAACTTATTGGTTAAAATAAAAGTATTCTGCTTTTAATAATAATTGTCATTTATTTAAGTAAGTTAGCTTTTAAGCATGTGGAGCTTTGAAAGGCCACCAGGACTCAGCCAAAAAAACTCTTAGTTCATATTTTTTAAGCTCCCTCTCTCTGTCTCTTGACTATACTTTGTTTATTTTAGATTCTTGCTTTCCTCACTTACTCTTCCATATATGGCTTTGTATTGTAAAGGACCAAGGTGGCAATAGAACTCTACACCTCCAAGTTCAGTCTGCACAATGCTTTTGCAAATGCAACTCCATCTGCTTTCAAACTTTCTCTTCTTACACCCTTTATATGCTTCCTGAAAAACTTGATTTCCTTCTGAGACACAGTTCTGAAGGTCTATTCCGGGGAATAGCTCTAGCATCTTCTGCCCAAGATCAAGTTAGTTACTCTACACCACTCAGCGTCATGATGACATTCAAATATTGAGTCAAGTTTCTCATCCATATAATCTATAATAATTTCATCTGTACAGTAGTCCTATGAAACATGCATTATTACAACCATAAGTTTATGGCTAAATAAAGGGTTGCTAAGGAAAGTTAGTTAACTTGCTTAAGTTTATGGTACAGAGGAGCTAGAATTCCAATCTAGGTCTTCATGACTCTACATTCTGAGTTCATAGTCACCAATCTCTATCAAATGTTATTTAAAAAAAAACAACTAATCAATGTTCTATTAATTATCTCATACTCATTCTGTAAGTAGGTACTGGGGTCCTTGAGGAAATAAACCTATTATTATAGTCTCATTGCCTAGAACCTAATAAGGTTTTAATATGTGTTTGACATATGAATTGATATGTTGGTGAATGGAGAGAGATGAATAAGAGAAAGAATAGACAGATTAAAGGATGGACAGATGACTGAATGAATGACCAACATAAATGAAAAAGATCTAATCCTAGAGATTGGTTTGTCATCAGACATAAAAATTAGATTGAATTCTTAGGTCTTCTTCTCCATCTTTTGCCCAATTTATTCTGTTTGTATTACCATTCAAGTGTACTAATATATCCTGACTATGTTCCACCTTTTTTTCTCTCATTTTCCAAGTGAGAGGCAGGGAGATAGAGAGACTCTTGCATGTACCCCAATTGGGATCCACCTGCCAACCGCCATCTAGGACCAATGCTCTGTCCATCTGAAGCCATGCTCACAACTGAGCTGCTTTTAGTACCTGAGGCAGAAGCTCCAAAGAGCCATCCTCAGCACCTGGGCTGATGTTCTTGAACCAATCAAGCTCTAGCTGTGGGGGAGGAGAGAGAGAGAGAGAGAGAGAGAAAGAGAGAGAGAGAGAGAGAGAAGGTAGAGGAGAAGGGGTGGAGAAGCAGATGGTTGTGGCTGCTTTTCCTGTGTGCCCTGACTGGGAATGGAACCCAGGACATTCACATGCTAGGGCAATGCTCTACCACTGAGCCAACCAGCCAGGGCTACACCTACTGTTGTTAATATATACTTATTTTCATTTTTGGGAATGCTTAGTGAAAGTATTGCTGACATGTGAGTACTGCTGTAATTCCTTGTGCATTCTTCCAGATAATGCATATGATATTTTGTAAAGTAGTATTTTCTAAGAGCAAGTTTATTTCTCATAGAGTAGGTAATCAAAAAATGTTGTATAAATAAATGAATCAATTAAAAATGAATGCATAAAAGAACCAGTCAAGTAACCAATCAATCACCTAATCAATGCTTGAGAATACAAACTGTGGATTTAGCTATTAGTTTGGCCTTTCACTCTGTGGCCAAAGAACATAATATTTACTACCCAAGCATGACTCTGTGACAGGTATTATAGTAGACTCTCATGTACAGTAACTCATATAATCCTAATGATAGCCATACAAGATAAATGTTTTTACTCTCATCTCAAACATTCATAATCAAAGAAGTTAAGTTTGATGAGATAAGAAGCCAAGCACCAAAAACGTGGCAGAGCTCACATTCAAAACATACCATTCTGACACTTCATTCTTTGTATGTGAATTGTAGAATGCCTTTGAAAGTTGTAGAATTTTAGTTTACAAAGTTTAAATCAATAGTGCCCATTTACCTGGCACTGGGATTTATTGGTCATATATTTTACTGGAGTTACTAACCCTCATCCTGAAAAATAAAATTAAAACTATGGAAAAGGCTGACTAATCAGTTACATATAACATGCTTCATCAAATAAGCCTTAGTTCCCTTCTGAGGAGCTGTAGTAAATGAATCAAGTGCTTCCCCAAATAACTCAGTGCAATCTGTCATCCGCTCCTGATCTCCTACCACCTTCTCCATACACACAGAAAGATAAGCATGCATTTATGTAGGGCTTTTTATAGCTCAACATATTTTTCAAGAGAGGATTCCTTCTGGAGAAGTTTTCTTGTGATTACTGACTTGGCACGTTCTCCAAAAGGAAAACTGCACCTTGAGTATGAATATTTCCCTAGGACAATGCTCTACCATGGCTGTATGCTAAAGTAAGAATCCATTAGCTTTGTTTTATTCTTTAGGAGCTAAACCTTTGCAGCTTTTTTGAAATGTAATTGACAAATCAAAATTGTACATATTTAATGTTATGTGGTGTTTTGATGTATGTATATACATTGTGAAATAATTATCACAATGAAAATAATTAACATATCCATCACCTCATATAATTGCCTTTTTTAGGAAGGGAGGTGAAAAGAGCAACCGTTTTACAAATTTCAAATCTAAATTCTCACTATAGTCACCATGCTGTCAACCAGATCTCCAGAACTTAGCCTGAGTAACTGAAACTTTGTACTATTTGGCCAACATCCCCTCATTTCCTCCAACCTCAGACCCTGGAATCTACCATTCTATTCTCTGCTTTTACGAGGTAGAATTTTTATTAATTCATGTATTATTTGACTCTGTGTCTGGCTTATTTTACTTAGCCTGTCTTTTTAGTTTCATCCATATGGACACGAGTATCAACATTTTCTTCTGTTTCAAAGCCAAATATTATTTTATTATATATATACACTAGATTTTTATATTTATTTATCTATCAATAGGCATTAAGGTTATTTCCATATCTTAATTATTTTGAATAATGCTACAGTGAACATGGAAGTGCAGATATATCTTTGAGATACTGATTTTCTTTCTTTCAAATAGATATCCAAAAGTAGAATTGATAAATTATACAGTAGTCCTATTTTTAATTTTTTTGAGAACCCTCCATACTGTTTTCAATAATGCTATATCAATTTACACTCTAACCTCAGTAGACGAGGGCTCTCTTATTTTTAGAAATTTAAAAAAATTTAACGACAGTTGATGTACAATGTTATATTAGTGTAATATGTATAATCCCATGATTAGACATATATATACTTATTAAGTGATCACCCTGATAAATCTAGAACCCACCTAACATCATACATAGTTATTACAATATTATTGACTATATTCCCTTTACTGTACATGCCTGTGACTATTCTGTAACAACTAGTTTGCACTTCCTCATGCCTTCACCTTTGTACCCATCCCCCAGCTTCTTTCCCAGCTGGCAACCATCAAAATTTTCTCTGTATCAGTTAGTGTGTTTTTGTCCTGCTTATTTATTTTGTTTTATAGATTCCACATATAAGTAAAATCATTTGGTATTTGTCTTTCTCTATATTTTTAGTCTCATCTCAAACATCCGTAACATTTTATTGTTTATACTTTTTTCCTTCTTTAAGAATAACCTTTGGAGTGACGTCACGGAAATGGCGCCATGAGCAGCGCGTCCGACAGCTTTCCCCTAAATCACAACAAATTTATCAACTAGAAACAGAAAAATTTATCCTCAGAGCATTCCGGAGTTCCTCACAAACTGATAGCGAAAGGACTGTTATCACTTGAATCTGAGAGACAAGGGTTTAAAGGAATCTACCACAGGGACGTTCTTTCAAACCGCGAGGAAGTGCGCCTCTGATGAGTCAGCCCATACTTGGGAGCCAAGAGCCGCCGCCGCGAGCCGCCACCGTGAGCCGCCGCGAGTGGCCACCGCAAGCCACCGCCGTGAGCCGCTGCCACGAGCCGCCACCTCGAACCACTGCGAGCGGCCGCGCGCGCGCCCGGTCCGGTTTAGCACCGCTGACATTCCCAGCGGCCCGC
This sequence comes from Saccopteryx bilineata, assembly GCF_036850765.1. Taxonomy (NCBI): domain Eukaryota; kingdom Metazoa; phylum Chordata; class Mammalia; order Chiroptera; family Emballonuridae; genus Saccopteryx; species Saccopteryx bilineata. The sequence goes on along the minus strand of NC_089490.1, from coordinate 339,989,456 downwards.
ACACTGCGAGTGGGGGTCGCCGGCCACCGGTGTCCGGAGCGCGCGGCCGGAGCACCCCATTCGCGCGCGTGCCTTGGGCATTCCACACGCCCAGGGCGCCCTGCTGGCCCGCACACCCAGGGGGCTCCATTATCCTGCGCCTGGTGCGGTCCAGCCACCAGCGGCGGGGCGAGCGGGAGAGGCTTGGGAGATTCTCTCCGTAGGCGGGGCACCTCACTCAGCCATTCAAGCTAACAATCAAGCTTTGGGGGAGGGGCGCGCGCAGGCAGCCTAAAATACCTTCGGAAGCACAGCTGCGACACAATCACTGAAATTAGCTTAACCCATGAAATCTGCGCACCCTCGGTTCTAATTGATAAGATCTCTCTCAGTTCAGCGATCCAAGACAAGAGGCGTGATATTTTTTAGTGCCTCTCGCTAAAGGGGCGGGGGCAACTTCTGATTGATAGAGCCTCCATATTCAGGGATAAACGCTAACAAGAAGGACTTGGCAGATAATAAGATCTATACTACACTAGTCGCAAGCAGAGACTAGTGCCTCTCCTTCCCTGCAAAAACAGGCTACAAAGTGTGGAAAGCCTGGGTTGAGAAGTCCAACTAAATGATAGGCGCTGAACAGTCACCTTGACAACAATTAACTCCCACCCCCGCCTGATTACACTGGAGGCCCTGACTGTCAGAGCCTTTCCCAAAGCGTTGCACTGAGTGAAGATAGAGTGGGGATTTCCCAGCTCTTTGAGCCTCTTACTCCCCAGGCAGAAGCAGTTGCAGCCTTATAGCTGGATCACCAGGCTGCTAATTCAGAAAGGGGGGACTAGGAGAGAGAATCCAGGAAAGCAAACTCTCTCATCGTTGGACCATGCAAACGCCAACAAGCCTTGACTACCAGCAAGACTAAAGCCAATTATATGACATTGCCATAGAATCCCATCAATTGCAAATCCCTACCTAAGTGTGACACAGGGGCAGAGCCTGGGGTACAGAGTCACCGACCAGGAAGAGGGAGAGAAAAGAAAAAGGAAGAAGTTAACCTCTCAAAATCAAGAAAAACCCACAGACTTTACAACTTGATCCACTAATTTTGTTGTTGTTGTTGTTTGTTTCTTCTATCTTATTGCCTTTATTTCCTCCACCTCGGTCCTTCTATTCTCTGCCCATCTTATGCTTCCCCTTTCTTGAACTACACTACCCATGAGTGTTGCATTTTATTTCTCTTATTCATCCTCACCCTCCTTTAAGGTTATACTCCAAAACACTTAACTCTCACTCTCTCCTCTTTTGTTTTTTTTTGTTTTTGTTTTTGTCTTGCTTTATTTTGTTTTTTTCTCTTCCTATTTTATTTCTTACTTCGTTTTTCTCTTTTTCTTATTTTTTCCTTTCTATTCGTTTTTTCTTTTCTCGTTTTACTTTCCTCCCATATAATCCTCAATCACGAACAAATTAGTTAATTTGGGACTCAAGGCTTTTTTTTGGCTTTATTTCTCTTTTTTGCTTTTGTTTTTATTTTTTTTTCTTGTTTGTTTATTTTTATGGCATTTTGGGTCCTCCCAAACCAAGGTCTCCATTGAATTTAGTCTTCGCTCCACTTAATACAACATATTTTTACTTATTATTTTTATTTTTTCTTCTTTATTATTCTTTTTTGGTCCTTTTTTCTGGTTCCCTCTTATCCCTCTCATTATATCTCTTAGTTGACCATCACTTACAAGCAAATCATCTTATGCTTGTCTAAGATTTTCTTCCTTTTTTTTTTTTTTTTTTTGCATTTAGTAGGTACCTACTCCCTTTTTTTTGCCCCTTGAACTCTTCACCCCAAATCAGGCCCTCCATTATAGGCACGATATTTCCCTGAGGAGGGGAGAGGAGGGAAATAGAAGAGAGAAAAAAGGGGGAAATAATAAATTATTACTGTTTTTTTTTTGTGTGGGGTGTTTTACCTTTTTTTTTTTTTTTTTTTTTTTTACTTTTTACTCTTTATTAATTTTAATTAGTGCTATCAACAAGACCACCCTCAGATGCCGATAAGAAAGAGGAAATCGAATACTATGGATACAAAAGAAAGAGAGGTAACACAAATAGATGTGGAAAAATCTATGGAGAAAAGACTTAACATATTAGAAGCCTTGGAGCTAAATGACAGAGAATTTAAAATAGAAATCTTAAAAATACTCAGAGATATTCAAGAAAACACAGAAAGGCAATATAGGGAGATCAGAAAACAACTCAATGAACACAAAGAATATATTACCAAGGAAATTGAAACTATAAAAACAAATCAAACAGAAATGAAAAACTCAATTCACGAGCTGAAAAACGAGGTAACAAGCTTAGCTAACAGAACAGCCCAGATTGAAGATAGGATTAGTGAAACAGAAGACAAACAACTTGAGGCACAACAGAGAGAAGAAGAAAGAGACTCAAAATAATAAAAAACGAGAAAGCCCTACAGGAATTGTCTGACTCCAGAAGAAAGAATAACATAAGAATAATAGGTATATCAGAGGGAGAAGAGAAAGAAAATGGAATGGAGAATATACTCAAACAAATAATAGACGAGAACTTCCCAAGCCTGTGGAAAGAACTAAAGCCTCAAATTCAAGAAGCAAACAGAACACCGAGTTTTCTTAACCCCAACAAACCCACTCCAAGGCACATCATAATAAAGATGACACAAACCAATTACAAAGAAAAAATTCTCAAGGCAGCCAGGGAAAAGAAGAGTACAACATATAAAGGAAGGCCTATTAGATTATCATCAGATTTCTCAGCAGAAACTCTACAAGCTAGAAGAGAGTGGACCCCAATATTTAAAGCCCTGAAAGAGAGGAACTTTCAGCCAAGAATACTATACCCATCAAAGCTATCCTTCAAGTATGAAGGAGATATAAAAACATTCACAAATACAGAAAAGATGAGAGAATTTATCAACAGAAAGCCCCCACTCCAGGAAATACTAAAGGGGGTTTTCCAACCAGATTCAAAGAACAAAAGAAAACAACACCACAAGTAACAGCTCCACCAAGAACACAATAAAACCAAACTTAGACTGTGACAACAAAGGAAAAAAAGGGGGGAGAGGATGAAGATTAACAGTAGCAAAGGACGATGAAGTGCAGAAATACTTATAAGATAGGGTACTACAATGAATATGGTAGGTACCCTTTTCATTACTTAATGGTAAACACCCTTGAAAAAAACACCACAAAAACACTTGACTTAAAAAAGGTAGCAACAGAGGAAAGAAGTATGGAACACAAACAAACAAAAACAAATGATAGAAAAACAAAAGAGAAGAATCAAACTAGATACAAAACTAACAGAAAGCAATTTATAAAATGGCAGTAGGGAACCCACAAGTGTCAATAATTACACTAAATGTAAATGGATTAAACTTACCAATAAAAAGACACAGAGTAGCAGAATGGATTAAAAAAGAAAATCCAACTATATGCTGCCTAAAAGAAACACATCTAAGCAACAAGGATAAAAACAAATTCAAAGTGAAAGGCTGGAAAACAATACTCCAAGCAAACAACACCCAAAAAAAGGAAGGTGTAGCAATTCTCATATCTAATAATGCTGACTACAAGACAGAAAAAGTACTCAGAGACAAAAATGGTCATTTCATAATGATTAAGGGGAAGTTGAATCAAGAAGACATAACAATCCTTAATATATATGCACCAAACCAAGGAGCACCAAAATATATAAGACAGCTACTTATTGACCTTAAAACAAAAACTAACAAAAATACAATCACACTTGGAGACCTCAATACACCGCTGACGGCTCTAGATCGGTCATCCAAACAGAGAATCAACAAAGACATAGTGGCCTTAAACAAAATACTAGAACACCTGGATATGATAGACATCTACAGGACACTTCATCCCAAAGCGACAGAGTATACATTTTTCTCTAGTGTACATGGAACATTCTCAAGAATTGACCATATGTTGGGCCACAAAGACAATATCAGCAAATTTAGAAAAATTGAAATTGTACCAAGCATATTTTCTGATCATAAAGCCTTGAAACTAGAATTCAACTGCAAAAAAGAGGGGGAAAAACCCACATAAATGTGGAAACTAAACAACATACTTCTAAAAAATGAATGGGTCAAAGAAGAAATAAGTGCAGAGATCAAAAGATATATACAGACAAATGAAAATGAAAATACGACATATCATAATCTTTGGGATGCAGCAAAAGCAGTAATAAGAGGAAAGCTCATATCACTTCAGGCCTATATGAACAAACAAGAGAGAGCCGAAGTAAACCACTTAACTTCACACCTTAAGGAACTAGAAAAAGAAGAACAAAGACAACTCAAAACCAGTCGAAGAAAGGAGATAATAAAAATCAGAGCAGAAATAAATGAAATAGAGAACAGAAAAACTATAGAAAAAATCAATAAAACAAGGAGCTGGTTCTTTGAAAAGATCAACAAAATTGACAAACCCTTGGCAAGACTCACCAAGGAAAAAAGGCACAGGTCTCAAATAAATAAAATCCAAAATGAAAGAGGAGAGATCACCACAGACATCATAGATATACAAAGAATTATTGTAGAATACTATGAAAAATTATATGCCACCAAATACAACAATCTAGAAGAAATGGATAAATTCCTAGAACAATACAACCTTCCTAGACCGAGTCATGAAGAAGCAGAAAGCCTAAACAGACCAATCAGCAGGGAGGAAATAGAAAAAACTATTAAAAACCTCCCCAAAAATAAAAGTCCAGGCCCAGACGGTTATACTAGTGAATTCTATCAAACATTCAAAGAAGACTTGGTTCCTATTCTACTCAAAGTCTTCCAAAAAATTGAAGAAGAAGCAATACTTCCAAACACATTCTATGAGGCCAACATAACCCTCATACCAAAACCTGGCAAGGATGGCACAAAGAAAGAAAACTACAGACCAATATCTCTAATGAATACAGATGCTAAAATACTAAACAAAATACTGGCAAACCGAATACAACAACATATTAAAAAAATAATACATCATGATCAAGTGGGATTCATCCCAGAATCTCAAGGATGGTTCAACATACGCAAAACGGTTAACGTAACACACCATATCAACAAAACAAAGAACAAAAACCACATGATCTTATCAATAGATGCAGAAAAGGCTTTTGAGAAAATACAACACAATTTTATGTTTAAGACTCTCAACAAAATGGGTATAGAAGGAAAATATCTCAACATGATAAAGACAATATATGATAAACCATCAGCCAACATCCTATTAAACGGCATAAAACTGAGGACTTTCTACCTTAAATCAGGAACAAGACAGGGTTGTCCACTCTCTCCACTCTTATTTAACGTGGTGCTAGAAGTTCTGGCCAGAGCAATCAGACAAGACAAAGAAATAAAAGGCATCCATATCGAAAAAGAAGAAGTAAAGGTATCACTTTTTGCTGATGATATGATCCTATACATCGAAAACCTGAAGGACTCCACAAAAAAATTATTAGAAACAATAAACCAATACAGTAAGGTCGCAGGATACAAAATTAACATACAAAAGTCCATAGCCTTTCTATATGCCAACAATGAAATATTAGAAAACAAACTCAAAAAAATAATCCCCTTCACGATTGCAACAAAAAAAATAAAATACCTAGGAATAAACATAACAAAGAACGTAAAGGACCTATATAATGAAAATTACAAAGCATTGTTAAGGGAAATCGAAAAAGATACAATGAGATGGAAAAATATTCCTTGTTCTTGGATAGGAAAAATAAATATAATCAAAATGGCCATATTACCCAAAGCAATATACAAATTTAATGCAATTCCCATCAAAATCCCTATGAGATTTTTTAAAGAAATGGAAAAAAAATTATCAGATTTATATGGAACTATAAAAAACCCCGAATAGCCAAAACAATCCTAAGGAAAAAGAATAAAGCTGGGGGCATTACAATACCTGACTTTAAACTATATTATAGGGCCATGATAATCAAAACAGCATGGTATTGGCAGAAAAATAGACACTCAGACCAATGGAACAGAATAGAAAGCCCAGAAATAAAACCACATATATATGGTCAAATAATCTTTGATAAAGGGGCCAACAACACACAATGGAGAAAAGAAAGCCTCTTCAACAAATGGTGTTGGGAAAACTGGAAAGCCACATGCAAAAGAATGAAACTCGACTACAGCCTGTCCCCGTGTACTAAAATTAATTCAAAATGGATCAAAGACCTAAATATAAGACCTGAAACAATAAAGTACATAGAAGAAGACATAGGTACTAAAATCATGGACCTGGGTTTTAAAGAACATTTTATGAACTTGACTCCAATGGCAAGAGAAGTGAAGGCAAAGATAAATGAATGGGACTACATCAGAATTAAAAGTTTTTGCTCAGCAAGAGAAACTGATATCAAAATAAGCAGACAACCAACTAAATGGGAAATGATATTTTCAAACGACAGCTCAGATAAGGGCCTAATATCCAAAATTTACAAAGAACTCATAAAACTCAACAACAAACAAACAAACAATCCAATAAAAAAATGGGAAGAGGACATGAACAGACACTTCTCCCAGGAAGAGATACAAATGGCCAACAGATATATGAAAAGATGCTCAGCTTCATTAGTTATTAGAGAAATGCAAATCAAAACTACAATGAGATACCACCTCACTCCTGTTAGATTAGCTATTATCAACAAGATGGGTAATAGCAAATGTTGGAGAGGCTGTGGAGAAAAAGGAACCCTCATTCACTGTTGGTGGGAGTGTAAAGTAGTACAACCATTATGGAGGAAAGTATGGTGGTTCCTCAAAAAACTGCAAATAGAACTACCTTATGACCCAGCAATCCCTCTACTGGGTATATACCCCAAAACCTCAGAAACATTGATACGTGAAGACACATGTAGCCCCATGTTCATTGCAGCACTGTTCACAGTGGCCAAGACATGGAAACAACCGAAAAGCCCTTCAATAGAAGACTGGATAAAGAAGATGTGGCACATATACACTATGGAATACTACTCAGCCATAAGAAATGATGACATCAGATCATTTACAGCAAAATGGTGGGATCTTGATAACATTATAAGAAGTGAAATAAGTAAATCAGAAAAAAACAAGAACTACATGATTCCATACATTGGTGGAACATAAAAATGAGACTAAGAGACATGGACAAGAGTGTGGTGGTTACCAAGGGTGGGGGAGAGGGAGGACATGGGAGGGAGGGAGGGAGAGAGTTAGGGGGAGGGGGAGGGGCACAGAGAACTAGATAGAGAGTGACGGAGGATAATCTGATTTTGGGCGAGGGGTTTGCAACATAATTTAATGACAAAATAACCTAGACATGTTTTTTTTGAATATATGTACCCTGATTTATTAATGTCATCCCATTACCATTAATAAAAATTTATTATAAAAAAAAAAAAAAGAATAACCTTTAACATTTTTTTTGTAATACTAGTTTGGGGTAACAAGCTCCTTATATTTTTATTTCCTTTTCCTTTTCTGGGAAGCCCTTTATCTGTCTTTTAATTCTGAATGATAGCCTTACCAAGTATAGTCATCTTAGTTGTAGTTCCTTACTTCTCATCTCTTGGGATATTTTGTGCCAATCCCTTTTGGCCCACAAGGTTTCTGTTGAGAAATCAGCTGCCAGTCTAATGAGAGCTCCCTTGTAGGTATCTAACTGCTTTCCTCGTGCTGCTTTTAAGATTCTCTTTAAGGATCCTGGCCGGTAGGCTCAGTGGTAAAGCATCAGCCCAGTGTGTGGATGTCCCAGGTTTAATTCCCAGTCAGGGCACACAGGAGAAGTGACTATCTGCTTCTCCATCCCTACCCCTCTCCCTTTGTCTGTCTATCTATCTATCTATCTATCTATCTATCTATCTATCTATCTATCTATCTATCTGTCTCTATCTATCATCTATCTCTTCCCTTTCTGAAGCCATGGCTCAATTGGTTCAAGCAAGTTGGCCTCAGGCACTAAGGAAGGCTCCATGGCCTTACCTCAAGCACTAAAATTGCCTAGTTGACAACCAACAGAGCAGAGGCCCCAGATGGGCAGAACATTGCCTGCTAGGGGGCTTGCCAGGTGGATTCCATTTGGGACACATGCAGGAGACTGTCTGCCTCCCTGCCTTTCACTTAATTTAAAAAATGGCGGGGGAGATTCTCTCTATGTCTTTAACTTTTGGTATTTTAATTATGATATAGCTTTTTGTGGGCATCTTTGAGTACATCTTGTTTGGGACTCTGCACTTCTTGAACTTGTATGAGTATTTCTTTCACCAGTTTAAGTCATTATTTATTCAAATCAATTTTCACTTCCTTGCTCTTTTTCTTCTACTCTGGCATCTCTATGATGCAAATGTTGGTAAGCTTGGAGTTGTCCCAGAGGTTCTTTAAAATACCATTATTTTTTTTGGAAAAAAATTTTTTTTTCTTTTTGCATTCTGGTCGATTGTTTTCTGCTTTCTTATTTCCAAATTGCTGGTTTGATCCTCTGCTTCATATACTCTACTGTAGATTACCTGTAATGTATTATTAATTTCAGTTAATATATTCTTTATTTTTATTGGTTGTATTTTATGTTTTCTATCTCCATTTTTGTGTTTCCTATTTCTTTGTTGAAGCTCTCACTGAGATCATTTAATATCCTTATAACCAATGTTTGAACTCTACCTATGATAAATTGCTTGTCTCCATTTTATTTAGGTTTTTTTTTTCCCCTGGAGATTTGTTCTGTTCTTTTGTTTGGGACATTATTTTGGCTGCCTCCCTGTGTTTGTTTCTATGTTTTAGGTAGAGCTACTATGTCTCTTGGTCTTGGTAGAATAGTGGTCACCCAAACTGGCTGCTCCTGACGATCCCCTCCAGGTGGACTGTGTTCACCTTCCTATTTTAGTTGAATCTTTATGTCAGTCAATGGGAGTATTTACCCTAGCTTAATTAATTGGCTATAAGGACTGGCAGTGACTACAGCAAATGGTCTGCTGTGCAGGGGCTGATCCTACAGAACAAGACTTACTTCAGTGGATCTCTGGTCCTTGCTAAATCTTCCCCTTGTGTGGAAGTGGTTGATGAGTAATGGCAGAGTCCGAAGCTGTCCACCAAGTACATTGGCTGTGGGGCTTCCTGGGATGTATAGGCCGATGTCAGCTGCCACCGGTGCCTTGCCTAGGGCTATGTGGCATGAACTACAAAGCAATGTACAGATGGCTGACACTTCTGCAGGCTGGAGGTACATCAGAGATGCTTATCTATGAATCAAGGCTGGCTATTGCTAATGCCAGGCCTGAGGCCACTTAACAAAGATATGGGGCATGTCAAGGCCAGATACTGCCTGTTTGCAGTTTGTGAACCTTTGAGAGATGTTAGGAAAGTCTATGCCATGAACCAAGACAGGCTGTTTGTATAGAACAGGCAATGAAAATGGCTTGAATGTGACTGCAAGTTTGGTAATTAGTTAATCTTTCAATGTAGTTTTAATTCACATTTCTCTGATGAGTGGTGGTATTGAACACCTTATCAGATGTGTGGTTTGTTAATATTTTCTCCCATTCCATAAGTTGTCTCTTTCATCTGTTGTTTCTTTTTCTGTGAAAATGCAATGATTTTAGAAAAATGCTAAATTTAAAGGGTTGGGAAGATAAAAAATAGAAAGAAAGAGAGAAATAAAGGAAAGGAAGTAAAAAAAGAGAAAGAATGAAAGGAGAAAAAGAGAGAGAAAGAAAGAAAGAAAGAAAGAAAGAAAGAAAGAAAGAAAGAAAGAAAGAAAGAAAGAAAGAAAGAGAAAGAAAACTTTTAATGGAATCTGCCTTCTTTAAGCACAACCTTGGATAGGTTACTTAACCTTTCTGAGATTCATCTCAATAAAATTAATTTATATGTCTAACATTTAATTACTTTTAAAGGATATATGTAATGGATTTGAAAGGAGAAAAGAACAACAAGAAATAAATCCACGAAAAGCCCACATTTAGAAACGAAATGTGACCATTACTGTAGAGAGCACTGGATGTCTCCCTCTCCTAGGACCATTCCTTGCTCTCTACACCTACTCTCAGGAATAATCAAGCTCTTGAATTTTTAGAGTAGCTTTTTTATATTTGGAGTTTTCATTTATGTCTCTTTTTTCTCTAAACAAGATATTAATTGTTCATATTTTTGAAATTCATATACATGTAATCATACTGAATGCATTTTTCTGCTAATCACTGCTTTTATTCAACTTCATGTTTGAGATCCATGTCACTGAATACATTTAGCTGTAATTCAGTAACTTCTATTACTGTATAGTATTGTGTTGCATAACTATAATAAGATAATTTATTCCACCACTTTACTGCAATAACTATTTGAGTTTTTTCCCAGTTTTATATTGTTTTTGCTATTACAAAAAAAGAATTCATGAATATTTCTACCCCTGACTCTTAAATGTGTGAGCATGTCTCTAGGGCAAATTCTTAGGAAGGCTAGGACTGGGTCAGAAGTATACAGAACCTATCACCCTAACCTGGCCTAATGAACATTAGGGGCTCATATTCAGTTAATCAAAATTCTTAATTAATGAAGTACTCATAAAACAGGTTCCTGCAAGCATGCACATTTTTTAATTTCCTGGTTAATATCAAATTGCTTCCCAAAATGGCAATACTGATTTACGTTTTAACCAGCAGATCCATTGTTCCCCATTTCAGCCAAGTTAGATATTTTAATTTTTTTAAATCTGGTGGGTACGATATGTTATGTTATTGTCATGGTAATGTGAATTCACCTTACCTTTACTGAAGGGGAGCTTATTTTTATTTGTTTATTTCCTAGTCAGATTTCTCTATTTTTTTTCTCTTTCAACAGAGCAAGATTCCTCTTTTTTTTAGTTTTATTTACTGATTTTAGAGAGAGAGAGGAAGGAAGAGAGAAAGAGACAGGAACATTGATCTGTTCCTGTATGGGTCCTGACTGAGGATGGAACCAGAAACCTCTGCACATCCAGACAATGTTCTAACCAGCCAAGTATTCAGCCAGGGCCCTAGTCAGATTTCTTAACTCTATCTTTAAGTCTCAATGAACTATTTCATACCTGTTAAAATGATGAAAATAAATATATACCAAGTTACCAAGCAAAAATTCTGGTAAAGAGTTGGTATTTAACACATCAATAACCACTTTTTACCTCCTAACCTCAACAGAATTAAGTACTTGATAAAATGAGGAATAACATCTTCCTTTAAGGTTTTTAAAATGTACTAAAATATTGTTTAAGTAAATGCTTCTTTAGCATATGTGGACATACATCCACATGCACACACATTGACCTAATTCACTGAAGGCATTTCTGTGAGAAGCTGAAGTTACATTGTGTTAACAAAGAGAAAAGCTTAATATCAAATCAATAAACACTTGGAAAATAAAGAAGTTATTCCAAAAAGAAATATGTCAAAAGCTGTGGCCATTTTGTTTGTGTCTGTTTTTTAAGAAATCCTCTTGAAGGCAGGGTCTGAGACCAGGTCACAGTGGGGATGTGCTCTAAAAGAAGTAAGCATGGTACAAGTTTAATGTCATGTAAATTTCAAAAGTTACAAATATTTATATGATAGTAAACTCATTTTTTTAGTAAAAACAAATTGGCAATGTTGTACAATTTTCTATATTCTGTGGGTAGAGCAATTTCCTTTTATAATGGCTGATAGACACAAAATAAGCTCTCGGGAAATCAGCAGGGACTCTTTTATCAGTTGCCACAGTTCTGGAAGGACTCCAAGTGAAACTAAGCCATTTTTTTAAAAATATGAAACCAAATTTTAAAAGTGAAGATGATAACACCTCCTCTGAGGATTATTTCTAAGATTAGAAAGTACACATCAAATTGGCTGAAGGATAGCAGACTCTCAATAATAATTAGTAATAATTTATTCCACAATATTTTTTTTAAGTTTTATTGAGGGAGTGATATGTGCCAGACACTGTGCTACTCACTGTTATATGTGAACTGTAGGAGGAAAAATAAAACAAACTAAAATAGAAGCCATATATATAGTACTGTTACATAATATTAGCTTTCTCTTAAATCTAACAGTATGCTGATTTGAATATCAGTGTAATGCTCTTATTAACATAAAATATACATTTAAAAATAGAACTTTATTTTAAATTTATTCTTACAGACTATATATTAGGGGCTGGTAAACCTTTATTGCAGGGGTTGTCTTGTGAATTGCAGAATGTTTAGTGGCATCCCTGCCACTATATACCATGCCATTACCCCCCTGCCATTGGCCCTCGTGACCACCAAAATATGTCACCAGACATTGCTAGTTTCCTTGAGAGGCAAAATCACCCTGTTTAAGAATCACTGTGTTAGAAGAAATAGTGGAGTTTAAAGAGCTGTAGACTAGGAAGTGGGAGGAAAAGACTCTTGGATTGAAACCTGGCTGTGTCTACTATTTCTGAGTTTGTTTTAACCATTGGCAGAATTTAGAGAACAAAGCATGTAGTACTGGAGCCATTCTAATGGGATTTCTCAGAAATTGTAGATGTTCCATATGTTCATGAACAAAGAACTGGATTTCAAGCACCAGTGTAAAAGTAAAGTAGAGTAAGTGAAAATCTCAGTTCCCAGCATTAATAGATACATAGTTCACAGCTAAGTAAAATAAGTACCATAAGTAGTAGACATCTTATGCTGTTGGTAAGCTCCCTAATTCTCTGTGTCCTTATCTAAAGCTCAGTTTCCTTATCTGTAAAAGAGGGTGATTCCTCACTTTGCAAGTTTTGATTTACTATCCAGCTAAGAATATCTGGTTGTGGCTGGCTGGCTCAGTGGATAGAGTGTCTGCTAGGCGTGCAGATGTTCCAGGTTTGTTCCCCAGTCAAGGCACATATAAGAAGCAACCATCTGTTTCTTTTTCCTTCCTTCTCCCCCCTTCTATCTCTCTCTTCCCCTTCCACAGCCAGTGGCTTGATTGGTTTGAGCATCAGCCCTGGGTGCTGAGAATGGCTAGATTGGTCTGAGCATTGGCCTCAGGCATTGAGTATATCTTGGCTGATTCAAGTATGGGCGCCATATGAGGGTTTCCAGGTAGATCTCAGTCAAGGCACTTTGGGGAGTCTGTCTCTATCTTCTCTCCTCTCATTTAAAAAAGAAAAAAGAATTTCCACAAGCCCATATATGTATTAACCTTCTTTGTCACTCTTTAACATGAAATATTATAATTATTTATTTGTTTGAATTTCCCTCTAAAGCATAAGAAAAGAGAATTTTGTGTTAATCATTGCATCAAAAGGTGCTAATTCAGTACCTGGTACATAAAAAGAAAAGTTTATCTGACATATATAGTGATAAACATTTGTCAAGTGAATGACTTATTTGGTGGATCATTGTTTTAAAATTTGTTGGTTCACCATTTTCTTCCCCCTTTCTTCCACTTTTATTCCCTTTCCTTCATTTTCATTATTTTTTCTTCCTTCTTATTTTATTTTTCTTAAAATTCTACTACCAGTATAATCAGAAGCCACAATGACAGACAGGTTATGTAAACATCCATATCTTCTTACATTTTAGGGATTACTATATTAAACAAAATATTTATTACTCTTGGTACTAATGAATAAATTTCATATAGAAGAACACAGAGACCTTTTATCTCAATATTAGGAACTTAATTTCAAATGAAAATATTACTGTAAAAGAAAACATTCTGATGATTTGACTATTGTACTCAATTTTGTCTACCTCACAGGATTGCTGTGCCAATAAAATGAGATATTTTTAAGTAAAATCTTTATAAAAATGCAAGAAATATATTTTGCTTGAATTTTTAATCCAGTGTAAATAACTAATATAAATGTTTTTCAATAACCAATTTGGCCCAGGAAATCATAAACTCTTGTTCCAGTTTCTCAATGAAAAAAATAAAATACCCCCATCAGAGTATTTTTGGCAGGAGGTCATTTAATTTCTGTTATCAGCAATCCTTATGTCATGTTAAGGAACAGTCTAAGGTCCTTGAGTGGAGCAACAGGGATATCACAATACCAGTTCTGATCTCCTCAGTATTATTTGTAGCTTTTAGAAATGTAAAGATTTAGAAAAATCAAGACTTTTAAATGAAGCTTGTAAATGACATGATCCCAGCATAGACATGGATATGAAGAGAGAATTTGGAACTGAAAATCATAGAAACTTGCTGGAAACTCAGTACTTCTACTTACTAGCTAGGCTATTCTAAAAAGAAAGTGCAACTCTCTGAATACTACTTTCTTCATCTGTAAAATGGGTATAAGAATAAAGTATATGTTGCTCATAGGGGATGAAGCTAATGTAAGTGCAAATGCAAAGAGAGCAGAAACTTGGGAGAAGAAATTCCATCACAAGGAAAAATAATAAATCAAGAGTAATTTAAAAGTATTCTAACTTGAGGTGGTTTATTTGAGCGGTTGGCTTATTTTGTTTTGAGAAATTTTTTGTCAAGATAGAAATAACATGAGGCAGCAAGATGGCGATGGAGTAGGTGGACATTCCAACTTCCTCCTCCCAGAACCAAAGTGTATTAACAACTTAATTTTAAGAACAACCATCTGGAAAAACCAACTTTGGGCTAAACCAAGAGAAATCTATGATCAAAGAACACTAAAGAAGCCATACTGAGACTGGTAGAAAAAGCAGAACTGTGGAGAGGGCTGCCCAGCTCCCTGGAGCGAGCAGTGGCCCGGTGGGACTCGTGTAGTGGTGGGGATTTACAAGAGGGGGGAGGGTCCTGGGCCCCAGCCTGCAGCCCCAGGGCCTAGAAGAGGCATATGGACAGTAGTTAGCAATGAAACAAGTCAGGATACTGTTTGCGAGAAAGAGACAGATTTCTCAGACCTAGGATTCATCTTAAAGGGACTGAGCAGAAAACCTCTTTCACAATCACTCACCTGGAACTCCAGGGTATGAGGAGAGCTGAGAGGACTGGAGTAGCAGGAAGTGAGTATAATCTAGGAGGCACAGGGAGAAACACTTTGAGGAACAGCCACCCTAATCCCAGGACTGAGTCACTACCCAAATCTAAAGTGAATATTTTTCCTAGAACCAGCAATACCAGCAAAGGGAAGCAGGTAACCAGCCAAATGGGAGCTCTCCTGCTACACTCAGAAGAGAGTCGCTAAGAAGCAGGAAGCCCATCAGGGATACAGTGTTGAGTGCTGAGGTTTGAACTACAACGCCACCCCCACACTGCTAAGTGCTTGCTGGAGGGTGGGTGGCAGGATGTGGGAGTGCAGTGGGGTCTGCAAGGATGGAAGCCAGGAGCTGGCCACAGCCGCAGCCCAAGTGCATGAACGCAGTCCTGCCCACAGTGGTGGGATGGAAGCCAGAGAATGTGCCCAGGTTTGCAGCCCAGGTGCACCAAAGCAGCCCGCAGGGGTGAGGTAGAGACTGGGGGCTGCCCAAGATTTGCAGACTGGGCATGTGCATTTAGTCCCACCTGTGGAGGTGAGGCAGAAGACACAGTGACCACAGCATCAGCTGGAGCCGGCAACGCCCATGCCTGAATGCCTGAGGTGGCAGCAGTGGTGGGGATGGGCCTGCAGACAAACCGCACCTCAGGAACACAAAGCCCACACCCATTAAATTCATGTGGTCACACCATCTGAGGGCTGAAAAGAAAAAATAAAATAAAATAAAATAAAATAAAATTAAAAAGGTTAGATAGAACAATACCTGGGGCTAAGGGACAAGCCACAACCAATACCTTACCTAACCTCTGATTTATAGTACTGAGCTCAACAATAAGAGTAGCCACCAATAAGAGGTGGCAGAAAGTGGATCTCAGGGGAACCTGAACATTTAAATGAACATCTTCTAGGCCAAAAGTAGATAAAAGTGAGCATAAGTTAATATTAACAATGGCACCTGGGCTCAGCTGATGAAGCCACAGAATCTAGATCACCTATTGCTCCAAAAAGGTAGATAAGGGCCAGTCATAGGCAGCAACACCCACTGGTCTGTGCCAGGCTCTGGTCAAGAAGGTCCAAGGAGGGCAAATCCAGAGGCCAAATACAGAGAGCATCAGTTCAGGATCTAAAAACCCTTGTTAGAGTGACATCTTAAGGAAGGGCTCCTTGTACCTGACCCAGTTAAGATATAGAAAGTAGAAAAGTGGCTCTACTAGTTAAGGAGAACACAACTCAAACAGGCCTGCAAACCACAAACAAAACAATGGGAAGACAGAGGAACATAAGCCATGTGAATCAACAAGAAAAATCCCCTGAAAAAGACCTGGATGAAATGGAAGTAATCAAAATACCAGATGCAGAGTTTAAAATAATGATTATTACGGTGCTTAAGGATCATTACGATGCTTAAGGTACTCAAAGTTACAATGAATGAACTTAATGAGCACCTAAATAAAAAAAAACTGTAAGCATCAAAAAGAACACTAAAATCATAAAAATAACAGAAATGACAAACACAATATTAGAAATGAAGACTAAACTAGAAGAAATTAAAAACAGGCTGGATAAAAAGAGTATTGAATCAGCAACTTAGAGGACAAGATAAATGAAAGCAGAACAGCAAAAAGAAAAGAGGATCAAAAAGACTGAAGAAACTCTTAGAGAGCTCTGTGACAAGATGAAGAGAAACAGTATACACATAATCAGGGTTCCTGAAGGAGAAAAGAAAAAACAGGAATAGAGAACCTGTTTGAAGAAATTATAGCTAAAATTTTTTTAAATTGATGCAGAAAAGAGTCATATAGGTTCAAGAAGCAGAAAGAACCTCATTAAAAAAGAAAACAAAAAGACCTATACCAAGACACATCATAATCAAAATACCAAAGCTAAAGAGATAAAGAAAGAATACTAAAAGCTACAAGAGAAAAACAGTCAATCACCTACAAAGGACCCCCCATAAGGATGACATCTGACTTTTCAACAGAAACACTTGAGGCCAGAAGAGAATAGCAAGAAATAGTCAAAGTAATGCAGAACAAGAGCCTACAACCAAGACTTCTTTATCCAGCAAGGTTATTGTTTAAAATTGAAGAAGAAATATAAAGCTTCCCAGACAAAAAAAAAAAAAAACTCAAAGAATTCATCATAACCAAATTATTGCTATAAGAAATGTGAATGGGCCTGCTGTAGACAGACAAAGTAGGAAAAAAACCTAGTAAAAGAGGAATGTAGATTTAAAGAGAAAAATGGCAATAAACAACCACATATCAATAATAACCTTAAATATAAATAAATTAAATGATCCAATCAAAAGACATAGAGTAGCTGAATGGATAAGAAAACAGGATCCGCAAATATGCTGTCTATAAGAGACCCAACTCAAAACAAAAGATACACATAGACTGAAAGTAAAAGGATAGAAAAAATATTTTATGCAAATGGAAATGAAAAAAAAGTTGGGGTAGCAATACTTATATCTGACAAAATAGACTTTAAAACAAAGACTATAGTAAGGGATAAAGAAGGTCACTACATAATGATAAAGGGAGCAATCTAACAGGAAGAGATAACCATTATAAATATCTATGCACCTAATATAGGAGCACCTAAATAATAAAGCAGACTTTGATGGACATAAAGGGCAAGATCAACAGCAATAGTATAATAGTAGGAAATTTTAATACCCCACTAACATCACTGAATAGAGCCTCAAGAAAGAAAATTAACCAAGAAATAGCAGAATAAAAAACACACTAGATCAACTGGGGTTTAATAGATTTCTTCAGAACTTTTCACCCTAAAGCAGCAGAATATATATTCTTTTCAAGTGTTCATGGTATATTCTCAAGGATAGACCACATATTAGGGCATAAAATGAGCCTCAACAAATTTAAGAAGATTGAAATCATATCAAACATCTTCTCTGACCAGAATGGCATGAAACTAGAAATCAACTACAATAGAAAAACTGGAAAACACTCAAACACTTGTAACTAAACAGCATGTTATTAAATAACAAATGGGTCAACAATGAGATCAAGGAAAAAATTAAAAAATTCCTTGAAACAAATGAAAATGAGTATACAACAACTCAAAATTTATGGGACATAGCAAAAGCAATCCTGAAAGGGAAGTTCATAGCATTACAGGCATACCTTAATAGCTAAAAAAAAAAGCTCAAATAAATAACTTAACCCTGCAACTAAAAGAACTAGAAAAAGAACAGCAAGTAAAGCCCGGAGGAAGTAGAAGAAAGAAAATAATAAAGATCAGAGCAGAAATAAATGACACAGAGGCTAAAAAAACAATACAGAGGATCAATGAAACCAAGAGCTGGTTCTTTGAAAAGTTAAACAAGATTGATAAACCTTTAATCAGACTTACTAAAAAAAAAGAGAGAGAGAGAGAGGACTCAAATAAATAAAATTAGAAATGAGAGTGGAGAAATAACAACACAGCAAAAAAACAAAGGATTGTAAGAAAATACTATGAAGAACTATATGCCAAAAAATTAGACAACCTAGGTGAAATGGACAAATTCCTTCAAAAATATAATCACTCAAAAATCAATCTAGAAGAATAAGAAAACTAAATAGACTGATTACAACAAATGAGATTGAAACAGTTATCAAAAAATTCCCAACAAACAAAAGCCTGGGGTCAGATGGCTTCACAGGCAAATTTTACCAAACATTCAAAGAACTAACTCCTATCCTTCTCAAGCTATTTCAAAAATTCAAGAGAAGGAAAGACTTCCAAGCTTTTTTTATGAGGCGAGCATAATTCTGACTCCAAAACTAGGCAAAGACAACACAAAGAATGAAAACTATAGGCAAATATACTTGATGAATTTAGATGCTAAAATTCTCAACAAAATATTAGCAAACCAGATCCAGCAATACATTAAAAAATTCATACATCATGATCAAGTGGGATTTATTCTGGGGAGGCAAGGCTGGTACAATATTTCCAAATCAATCAATGTGAATCATTACATAAACAAAAAGGGGACAAAAACTACATGATAATATCAATAGATGCTGAAAAATCATTTGATAAAAACCAGCACCAATTTATGATCAAAACTCTCAGCAAAGTGGGAATACAGGGAACATACCTCAACATGATAAAGGCCATTTATGACAGACCCACAGCCAACATCATAATCAATAGACAAAAGTTAAAAGCAATCCCCTTAAGATCAGGAACAAGGCAGGGGTGCCTCCTTTTACCACTCTTATTCAACACAGTTCTGGAAGTCCTAGCCACAGCAATCAGACAAGAAGAAGAAATAAAAGGCATCCAAATTGGAAAAGAAGAAGTAAAACTATCATTATTTGTTGATGATATAATACTATACATAGAAAACACTAAAATCGTAGTGAAAAAAACTACTGAACCTGAAAATGAATTCAGCAAGGGGACAGGATATAAAATTAATACTCAGAAATCAGAGGCATTTTTATACACAACAATGATCTGTCTGAAAGAGAAATTAAGAAAACAATCCTCTTCACTATGGCAACAAAAGAAATAAAGTACCTAGGAGTAAATCTAACCAAGGAGGTTAAAGACTTATACTCGGAAAATTATAGAACATTGATAAAAGAAATCAAGGAAGATACACACAAGTGGAAGCATATACTGTGTTCATGGTTAGGAAGAATAAACATCATTAAAATGTCCATATTACCCAAAGCAATTTATAAATTCAATGCAATTCCTATTAAAATAACAATGACATACTTCAAAGATATAGAACACATATTCCAAAAATACATATGGAACCAAAAAAGAACACAAATACCCTCAGCAATCTTGAAAAAGAAGAATATAGTGGGTGGTATTACACTTTCCGATATCAAGTTATACTACAAGGCCATTGTACTCAAAACAGCTTGGTACTGGCATAAGAGCAGGCATATATCAATAGATCAATGGAACAGAACAGAGAACCCAGAAATAAATCCACACCCTTATGGACAACTGATATTTTACCAAGGAGGTAATAGCATACAATGGAGTAAAGGCAGTCTCTTTAACAAATGCTGTTGGAAAAACTGAAGAACTTCCTGCAAAAATAAAACTAGACCACCAACTTACACTATTCACAAAAATTAACTCAAAATGAATAAAAGACTCAAATGCAAGTCAAGAAATCATAAGCATCCCAGAAGAAAACAGAGGCAATAAGCTCTCTGAAATCACTCACAGCAATACATTTGCTGATTTCTCTCCACAGGCAAGTGAAACAAAGGAGAGGATAAACAAATGGGACTATATCAAACTAAAAAGCTTTTACACAGCTGAACACAAGATGAACAAAATAAAAAGACAAACCACACAATGGGAGAACATAATCAACAGTACATCTAATATGGGGTTAATAACCAAAATTTATAAAGAACTTATAAAACTCAACACCAGGAAGATAAACAATCCAATCAAAAAAATGGGCAAAAGAAATGAATAGACACTTCTTCAAAGAAGAGTTACAGATGGCCAATAGGCAGATGAAAAAATGCTCAACATCACTAATTATTAGAGAAATGTAAACTAAAACCACAATGAGATATCACCTCACACTAGTCAGAATGGCGCTCATTAACAAAACAATACATAATAAGTGCTGGCAAGGATGTGGAGAAAAGGGAACCCTCCTGCACTGCTGGTGGGAATGCAGACTGGTGCAGCTGCTGTGGAAAACAGTATGGAGATTCCTCAAAAAATTAAAAATGAAAACTCCTTTTGACGTAGCCATCACACTTTTAGGAATATATCCTCAGAACACCACGTCAATGATTCAAAAGAAATGCACCCCCCATGTTTATGGCAGCATTGTTTACAATAGTCAAGATATGGAAACAGTCCAAGTGTCCATCAGTGGATGAGTGGATTAAAAAGTCATGGTACATAAACACAATGGAATACTATGAGGCCATGAAAAAGAAGGAATTCTTACCTTTTATGACAACATGGATGGAACTGGAAACTATTATGTTAAGTGAAATAAGCCAGGCAGAGAAAGAAAAATATCATATGACCTCACTCATTTGAGGAATCCAAGGAACAATGTGAACTGAGGAACCAAATAAAGGCAGAGGCGGGATCAAAGGGTCTAGAGGGAAACTGGACCGAGGGAAAGGGGATGATAAGAAGGGATCAGAAAAAGAAAAGAGAGTGGTGAATTTATACACACATAACACAACGTTATAGAGAGGAGAAAAGCAAATCCTGAAGGAAAAGGGGGGAGGGCATTGTGGGGAGGCAGGAAAGGGGGATGTTATGGGGAACACGGGGGTGGGGAGAATGCATTCGCAGGGACACTAGAATCTATGTAATCACAATACATAAATAAAAATAACAAAACCCAAGGTTGCCTGATCTGTTGTTTTGTAGGAGAAACAAGAGATACAAACTTTTATGTGAAAGTGCTAGATTTTGCCAGTTTTTTTAATAAAAATGCAGTGTGGGACAAATAAAATCTGTGTATTGGGGGGAAAAAAAGAAAGAATTGCAAGATGGACTGTTACTATACCTTTGTTTATGAAAAACAAACAAACAAACAAAAAACAAGAGAAGAGATTAAAGGCTGATACCAAGTGCCCTAGCTTAGCAAACAGTCTAGGGAAGGAAGAGCTACTTTTTATAGAAAAAAAAAAAAGATGTTTCCTAAAAATAGTTCACCTATCTTGAGATAATTACCACCCTAGAGAATTAGAAGCATTAAGAGGCACATACAGCCATACACATCCTCCAGAGTATGATTCATTTCTAGTTCAACCTATCTTTCTCCTCACATGTCAGCTTAATTACAAACTTTCCTAGCCAAGGAAACCACTGAAAACTGAACACAGGTAGATGCATGGAACATTAATTCTATTATTTTCTTTCAGAAAAGTAGACTGCTGCCCTGGCTGATCTGATAGCTCAGTTGGTTGGAGCATCATCCTAAAGCCCTGAAATTGCTGATTGGATCTCCAGTCAGGACACATACAGGAACAGATTGATGTTCCTCTCTCTCTCTCTCTCTCTTTCCCTTCATCTCTCTCTAAAAATCAACAATATAAATATAATAAAACATTTTAGAAAATAAAAGTAGACAATTTTTGCAAAACAGTCCCTGTTTTCCAAATCTCTAAAACAAAGTGAATAGGTTGGTGGTTTTGAGTTACTAAATCAAATTTATGGATCATTTAAGATACAGTTTGCTCTATGGAGTTAGGGATTTCTAGTCTTAGCTCTGCCATTAGAGAAAGAAATGAGTAGGAAAACCATTTATCTCTATAATGGGTTAAATAGTGGTCCCCAAAATTCATGTATAACTGGAACCATAGAATCTGATCTCCTCTAGAAATAAGGAGTTTGCTGATGTGAGTAGGTAAGAATCCTAAAATAAAGTCATCATGGATTTAGGGTGGGCTCTAATCCAGTGAGCAGTAATCTTACAAGAAAAGGATGGGACACAGAGAAACACAGAGAGAAGACAATATGAATAAAGAGGCAGAAACAGGAGTGATGTACTTAGAAGTCAGAGATCAACAAAGATGGCTGGCAACCACTGAAAACTAAGAGAGGCACAGGAAGTATCTCTCTCAGGGCCACCAGAAGGAATCGACCTTACTAATATTTTGATTTCAGGTTTCTGGTTTCCTGAACTGTGAGAAAATAAATTTATGTTGTTTGAAGCCACCACGTTTGTGCTATTGTGTTATAGAAACACAGAAAACACATATACCTTTCTTGTACTTTTATTGCTTTGTTTATGATATGTTGTGATAGAGTGATGCCTCTTATCTAATGTAGTCACTACACTGTATTTGGCTGGGATAAAATTATAAAAAGATACAGACCCAAGAATTGAGCCATTGAAACTAAAAATCAGACTGAAAGATGTTATGGTGGTAATCAGTAAAAGGTGTTATGGGAAAATGTGGCCACATGGGGAGGTGGATGGAAGTGAGGTTCTGGAACAGAAAAGGAAAAGCTCCAAAGAAAGAGAACTAGGTTGAATGCTGGGAAAAAGGAGAAAGAATCAGCCTGTTGAGCACGGGCCATGTGGAATAACAACTCCATGAAGTTTCATATTTCAGAAGACTCAAGTGGTAGGAATGAGAAAGTGGAGAGATGAGACTAGAATGGTAGGCAGAGCCAGATATGAGTCAAGTATTGAAGAGAGTAAATATTTCCTAAAAGAACATGCTTCAGTGTCTCCATCTGTCAAATGTATACATTGGACAAAGTCATAGTGTTGCTGCTAGCTCCAGGATTCTGAGAATCTAGGATTACTAAAATCTTTAAAAGTAGTTGTAACTTTGACTCTGATATCAAGACAACTAAGCAACAGATCTTTCAGTAGGTGAGCAATAACCATCATACAAGTTAGCAATACTGAAAAGTATATGTATTGATTAACCAAATTTAAAATGCATTGCTATGAAGTTCCAAAAGGATTAAAGAAACCAAAACTTCCTTTGTGTTCCTACTCCTGAGTTTGTGTATTAGTGAAGGGTGCACTACTTGGCAATGGATCACCAACTAAGAAGTAGGTTTTTGTTTCTGTTTATGGGTATATGCCAGGCTTCAGTCACATGCTGACAGAACAGTATGAGAGTATCAACCAGGGGATCATTTTTAAATAAAAGATTTAAATGACCATCATAGTAATGAAAGTAAAATCTAGTCCATTCTTTCCACTCCAACACACACATTATGTGGGAGAAATGTCTTCAATTGGTCATTTTGGACTGTTTTTTATCAAGTTAACATTGTGATATAAAGAAAGGTATGGCAAAGCCAATAGTGTAGAAATGTCTTTGAAATTTACTGGTATGTTTTCTTAGAGAAAGTATTTAACTCTCTGAATATCAGCCTCTTGGTTATAAAATGGTAATAATACACACTACATTAACAGTGAGTGTGAAGATTGGAAAAAATCACATATCTCACCCATCTACTATAATAATATTTAACACATTTAAGTGTTCAATAAACAGTACCTTTTAATTAGCCTTTTGCTTAAATGTAATGGAAAATGTAGAGAAGAAAATTTATATCTTTGGATCTTAGATTATTTTTCATACAGCATATTAAAGGGAATGTTTTAAGGTCCTGAGTATACCCTTGAATCATACACTAAAATTATCCAATTCATGCTAGCTTCTATTGGAGACGAGCAAAATTATTTATAACTTATGTCTGCATAGAAGCATATAAGGGTCATGTTGGAATTTTTCTAGTAATTTGGAGCTGTATAAAACATCTGACCTACTATTAATGTTACCAATTGCAATTAATAGTAGATGTCGATCTTAAAAAGACTGACCCTCTATGGGTTAGAATAATCATGAAAATTTTACATCAGCTGTCAGTTACTTAGCAATGAGGGGTTTTTTGAACAGAAGCCTAAGGTGTAGTGCAGAGGACTGATCTTTGAATCAGATAGAGCTGGTTTCCTGTTCTAATTCTGACACAACTTATTAGGAAAGTAAGTTAACCTCTTTGGTAATATAAAAGTAACAATGACCATAAAGTTAATTTTGTGAGATAATGCATGAGCCAACATCAAGTTAAACACCTTATATATAGGAAGTAACAGAGTATCCACTGTTTTAAATAGTACATGTACATATACATGGCACCTTCAATCTTTTTATAAACATAGGCTGTATAGATGATAGATAGATCATAAATGATAGATAGATAGATAGATAGATGATAGATAAAGCAATACATTTAAACACCACATCAGTGACCTATTTACAGAGTCAAAATGCCTAGGGCAGTTGCTTATTCTTGGCCTCACTTTTGCTGTATGGCCCTGGACAGTTTGCTCTAATGTTATATTCTTTACAGAGTAGAATATTCTGTTGATGGTAAATAATTAACACAATAGAGTACATTTTATGCTATTTATAGTTCTAAAAATAGCATATGACTCCTCAAAACCACTAGTCAAACAGAATGCACAATCTATAGTGCCATATGTTATTATCTATGTCCTGAGGTTCAGAACATTATTTTTTCCCTTGGCAAAGCACTGTATTTATTTTTACCACCTAGACACTATTTATCTGGGTTTTGTAAATCCCACACAAAACCAAATACCAAGCAGCTAATGCACAGCAGGAATGTCTATCAGTATTAAACTCACAGACACACAAACATACACACATTTTAACGTGCCTTTGAAAAAATTAACAGTGTCATTGCTTATCTAAGGAAAACCTGTAGTACTTCATATGACTTATGTCTAATGGGCAGCATTATATAAAATTTATGTGGCCTTTTTTTCACTATTCATTTATTGTAAAGAAATGGTATTATGGCAGTTTAAGGATTTTGCCTTAGTTCCACTCACCCTTGCCTTCATCATTAGGAGGCCACAGATAAAGATATAATCTTTTCAGACATAGGAGTTTGAATTCTAAACCCAAGATATTTCCTTTTGAATTCAGTACAGGTAAAATGTGACAGCGGATGGTACTCGCTAGTCTCGTTATTGCTTCTGTGCCACTAAGTGCCAATCAATCAGAGAAAATCTTCCTCATCTCTCTTCTATTTGTCCCCCAAATCTCTCTATTTACTAAAAAAAAGATAAATGACAGATAAAAACTATGCCCTCAGAAACATATTTATTTTAATATTTTAATGTAACTTAACAGAAAGAATACATAATGTTTAGACCCAAATTTAATATATTATTATAATACAGAATTATGGGATTTGGTATTTGGCACTCACTGGACTTGGTTCTTAAATTAACCCTATTGAAGTAGAGGGAGTTGGGGGTGTTCTGTAAACTTTGATCTCAAATCCTTATCTGGAAAATGGGTATAATGATCCTTTCAAGGGAGATTATTATGACAATGACCTTCAATAAGTAAATTGTAAAGCACCTAGCCTTTCCCTCTTTCCCCTGAGCTCTGGGGAGTTAGCTGTGACCATGACCAGAATAGTGGAAGCAGCACAGGGCCTAGGAAAGAAAGAGCCAGGCCAAAGCTTTGTCCTGACCTGAACAAGTTCTTTAATCTCTCTGAACTGTAGTTTACACATTATGGAAATGAAAAAAATAATAATGTCTTGTAATTACCTCAGTGGCTTATTGAAGGTGATTAGAAACTAGATATCAAAGTACTTTGTAGATTATAGAAAAGCACTTAAAGAAAATAGCTGGGGTATTTTATTTGGAGAAAATTACAGACTGTTTTGTTAAATTTTTTAAAAAAGCAAAATATTGGAAAGTATATAAAGACAAGCACATTTTAAACACATAATGGCAGGCCCTGGCTGGTTGGCTCAGTGGTAGAGCATCTACCTGGCGTGCAGAAGTCCTGGGTTCGATTCCCGGCCAGGACACACAGGAGAAGCGCCCATCTGCTTCTCCACCCCCCCCCTCCTTCCTCTGTCTCTCTCTTCCCCTCCCGCAGCGAGGCTCCATTGGAACAAAGATGGCCCGGGAGCTGGGGATGGCTCCTTGGCCTCTACCCCAGGCGCTAGAGTGGCTCTGGTCGCGGCAGAGCGACGCCCCGGAGGGGAAGAGCGTCGCCCCCTGGTGGGCGTGCCGGGTGGATCCCGGTCGGGCGCATGCGGGAGTCTGTCTGACTATCCACGTTTCCAGCTTCAGAAAAATAAAAATAAATAAATAAATAAATAAACACATAATGGCAAAAACCACATATATGTATAAATTGTGTATATATGATACATATTTACATGATTCCATCAGCATGAATAAATCTTTTCAACATTGCTTACTTGAGGCCTTTAGTATTAGGGTGGTGGAGGAAAAAGAAACAGGCAATGGATCAGAAAACAAACTGATACACTTACAAAAATATTTTAAAAATAAACATGGCTATATGCAATATACATATGTCTGTGATATTATTTAATTTAAATTATATAAAGTATATATTTTAAAGTATATACATATGTGTACATGTGATAGAGATAAAGAGTGCACTATAAAGTGATCACCAGTACACTATATATGATCACCAGAGTATTAAATCTCTGAGTAACGCATAGTAAAAAATGATGGTTCAATTTTATTACTAAATATGGCCTGTGTTGTTTTAAATTTATTCAGTGAGTACATGCTATTTATAACATCTAAAATACACATATTTTCATTGTGAAAAACTAAACATAATCACTAAACAAATCCAAGAGAACATTATCCATCACTCCAAGCTTTGCCCTCCTTTTCTCATTGCAGACATTACTAGTTGATGGCATTTTTCCTATCAAGGTTAGACACTGCCTCATAATTCTTCATGCAATGCAAGTAGTGAGAGACAGTCACACTAGATTAAATCAATTTGCCATCAAGGCTTCAACTTTCTTCCTCAAGGTATGGCCCTGCATTTTCATCTCTGCATATGAATTTCATTAGCAAAATTTTAACCCAATATTTCCAAAATAAATGTTCTATTATGATAATAATTATAGTTTGAAATTTTTTTTCATAAGATTACAAGTGTTATTAGAACAGTTAAATAAAAATAATTGTTCACATATGTCAATGATCTTATCAGGGGAAAAGGTTAAGGACAGTAAAAGGATATACTAAGCTTCTAAAGTAGAGAGAAAGATTGGATACACATCTCAAAATTGTGCACGCATACTGCCATTAGTACAGAAGAAACAACAAGACAATCAATTATTGGCGAAATGGATTATGACTTCAACAAGATAATTTAAAGACACAAATCCAGCTGAGCTCTACCCTTTATTGTTAATGGCAAATTCATGGTAATTTTCTGGGAAAAAACCACCTCAGATTCATTTTCCTCCTCTGCGAAACAGAACTAGAACAACCTGTCACCTTCTTACAAAGACTAAATGCACATGAAAGCACTCTGCTAACGCCTAAGCAGGAAACAATTATAAATGCTTGTGAATTTAGAGGGACATTACAGGATACTAACATATATGAGAAAAATGCTGTGCTAGTTAGTCATTACAAAACTTAGTAAAGCAGTAGGTGATGCTCTGGAGAAGGACACTGGTTTCTATATTGATCAATTACTTATTTTAAAAATAGTATCTGTATTGATAAATCATTTATTTTTGTTATTTTAGCTTAATCATCCCCTAATTCTTTTAAATCATACTTGATTATGGGTGATGGCAATTGCTTCTTGCAACCTTCATCAATGCTATGTTGAAATGTTTGTTGTTAGGGGAGGGGAGGCTAGAGATCTCTCTATCCCTATTCATCACACCACTTTTAAGAAACTTCTATTACCATTTAAAATGGAAAATCATTAAGAGAAATGGCATAAAGTGGTAACTAATGCAATCTGTTTAGGTAGTTTAACAATTGACTAATTTTGTGATAGCTCATTGGATTCCTTTCCATCAGCAAACATTGTCTGGTCAACCACTATACAAACCTTGTTTAGTACTTCAGGGAATGCTGCATAGAGAAAACATACCTAAAAGAAGGTGAATTTTAGGTAGCCTGTAAATATCTCTATAAAGATAGAATGCGTTACAAAGGCTCAGACTTTAATATGTCTAATGTGTATTTATTAAGTAGTTACCTTTCACTAAGAACTGTACTAGATTTAGGACACAAACCTCTCCATAAGGAAAATACAAACAGGTTTTGGGGAAAGTAAATTATATAAATTATATGCTATTAGGACTGTGCAAGATACTCTTATAGAGGAAATTGCAAAGACTATGGGAGAACAGAGAACTTTCCTTCGAAGCCGCAACACACACACACACACACACACACACACGCACACACACACACACCATGCCTATTTGTCCAGATGGAAAAGACTCTTTGAAGACAGCGATCCTTGAGCTGTGTCTTAAAGAAGGGGAAGGCAGCTGAATCACAGGCAAACTGAGACGCAGAAAGATGAGGTAAATCAAATGAAACGAAGAGGAAAGCTTACCATTTATTTATGTCAAATTTTGAGGCAGTGCTCAACTAATCCTTCTCTACAGAGTAGCTTATGTGAATGTGAATTTAGTATGATATATTTTATTTTGCTGCCCCCATTTTTTTATTTTCATTTTATTAATGCATAACTCTATAGAGTCTCAAAATCATGATGTGGTGATGTTGGGATTGGCACTCAATTCCTTTTTGATCTCTCTCTCTCTTCTATTTTTCTTAATGTTAACATTTTCTTCTCTGACTCACCACCTTCCTTCTTCCAGACATGGAAAAAGAAACAAGTTTTGCAATTTTAACTTTTGTCTAGCATTAAGAATAATGGCTGTAATTTTCCATACTAATTTCGCTGTTTCTCTTTAAGAACCAAGAAGAGCACTTACAGGCCCTGGCCCATTAGTTCAGCGGTAAAGCGTCATCTAGATGTGTGGAAGTCCCAGGTTCGATTCCTGGCCAGGGCACACAGGAGAAGCACCCATCTGCTTCTCCACCCTGGCCCCTCTCCTTTCACTCTATCTCTCTTTTCCCCTTCCTCAGCCAAGGCTCCATTGGAACAAAGCTGGCCCCAGTGCTGAGGATGGCTCTGAGGCCTCTGCTTCAGAAGCTACAACGGCTCTGGTTGCAATGGAGCAACGCCCCAGATGGGCAAAGCATTGCCCCTTAGTGGGCTTGCCAGGTGGATCCTGGTATGGTGCATGTGGGGATCTGTCTCTCTGCCTCCCTGCTTCTCACTTCAGCAAAATACAAATAATAATAATAATAATAATGGAAGAGCACTTACATAAAAATTAGTCACACTGATTAATAAAATGCTGACAGCTGATCATTCCATAACAGGTGCAGGGTGTAACCAATCTTTTCTTTCAAAAAACATTAATGAGCAGATAAAAGAATGTTGTCAAACATTACACCAGAATAGCATGTGATAAGAGGGACAAACAAGGAAATATTTTCATTAAATTCAATCATGAATATAATGAAGATCTATAAGTGTTAAGGACACTACTCAACAAGAGTGTTGGGTAAAATATTATGAAGAAGGTTATATTTAATATGGAATTTTGGGAATATGTAGGCAGGTTTTTCAGTTTGAAAAGGGAGTAGAATACATTTCAAGTTGAGTGAGACTCAAATAAAGAAACTAAAGTGGGTGAGCCAGATGTTTTGATTAAGTAGTAATCTTTGGTTGGAGTTTAGTGTATGTGTAATAGGAAGTAGCCACAACTAGCCCCAAATGTGAGAGCAGAGTAAGTCACAGCAGAAATGAGCACACTTAACAGGGATCTCAAACTCGTTGCCATGTGGCCCGCCCACCAATTTTGTGCGGCCCGCAGACTAATCAAACTTCGTGGATTAATCTGCGGGCCAGTCAGTGGGCCGCACAAAATTGGTGGGCGGGCCGCATGCGGCCTGCAGGCCGCGAGTTTGAGACCTCTGCTCTAAAAGCTAAATTGAAGGGAGGGAGGGTCAGTGGATTTTGTCTTGTAGCCTATGGGAACTTACAGGTTTTCAACAAAATAAAGCCACAAAAAGTTCTGTATTTTGGCCAATAGAATGGAGGGAGGTCAGAGGCCAGGTAGGTAAACAATTAAAAGAAACATTAGGCCCTGGCCAGGTGGCTCAGAGGTAGAGCATTGGCCAGGCATGTGGATATCCTGGGTCTGATTCTTGGTCAGGGCAAACGGGAGAGGCAACCATGCTTCTCCACCCCTTTCCTCCTTCATTCATTCATTCATTCATTCATTCATTCATTCATTCATTTATGCATTTTTCCGAAGCTGGAAATGGGGAGGCACTCAGACTCCTGAATGTGCCCGACCGGGATCCACCCGGCGGCGCCACCAGGGGGCGATGCTCTGCCCCTCTGAGGCATTGCTCTGTTGCATCCAGAGCCATTCTAGCACCTGAGGCAGAGGCCACAGAGCCATCCTCAGCACCCGGGCCATCTTTGCTCCAATGGAGCCTCGGCTGTGGGAGGGGAGGGGAAGAGAGAGACAGAGAGGAGTGGGGTGGTGGAGAAGCAGATGGATGCTTCTCCTGTGTGCCCTGGCCGGGAATCTTTCCTCCTTCTTTATCTCTCTTTTGGTGTGACAGCATCATCCCTGAGTGCTGAGGATTGCCTCAGGTGCTAAAATTGCTTGGTTGCATGTATGGCCCCAGATAGGCAGAGCATCAGCCCCAGACAGGGGTGGCTGGGTAGATCCCAGTTGGGTTGCATGTGGGAGTCTGTCTCTCCATCGGTTGGGGTGCATGTGGGAGTCTGTCTCTCCATCGCCCCTTCTCTCAACTTGGAAAAGAAGAAAAAGAAACATTAACAATAGCATTGAGGTTATGGTGATGGAGAAGAGAAAAATGAAACAAGATTATTTCTCTCAGAAAGGGGAGAGAAGGGGTGTGCTCCTGTCATTGAGGGGAGGTGGGGCTTTTTTTCTTCTTTGTATTTTTCTGAAGTGAGAAGCAGGGAGGCAGAGAGATAGACTCCTGACTGCACCCGACCAGGATCCACCTGGCAAGCCCACTAGGGGGTGATGCTCTGCTCATCTGGGCCGTTGCTCTGTTGCATCTAGAGCCATTCTGGCACCTCAGGCGGAGACCATGGAGCCATTCTCAGTGCCCGGGTCAACTTTGTTCCAATGGAGCCTTCGTTGCAGGAGAGGAAAAGAGAGATAAAGAGAAAGGAGGGGGGGAAGGGTGGAGAAGCAGATAGGCGCTTCTCCTGTGTGCGCTAGCCAGGAGTCAAACCCAAGACTTCCATATGCCAAGGCCAATGCTCTACC
Organism: Saccopteryx bilineata; assembly: GCF_036850765.1. Taxonomy (NCBI): domain Eukaryota; kingdom Metazoa; phylum Chordata; class Mammalia; order Chiroptera; family Emballonuridae; genus Saccopteryx; species Saccopteryx bilineata. Next base: position 339,957,814 of record NC_089490.1, on the reverse strand, counting down.
ACTAAGCCAATTCACCAGTGTTGTCTTCTTTTTTTTTTTTAATAGAAATATCTACAATACTGGCAGAAAGCACCTGATCATTTCCTCTCTAATATTACAGAAGTTGAACAGCAGGAGATGACTTTAAAGACAATTCAGAAAGATGCCACAATGGCCAAATTTCTCTTCTAGCATAGTGAATCAGTATTAATAATGAGATGCACTGCATGACTGACTCCCCATGGAACAAAATTACTTAAAGGACCTTCACAAAGGAGAGATGTAACACACACACACACACACACACACACACACACACCCTCCAGACTGCTTCTATAGGTATTTTTCAGCCTAGGCTGAAGAGCATATCTGATTCTTATCTTGTTCCTGCATTGATAAATTTAAAGACCAAGGGCAAGTTAACTCACCTTTTTGAGCCTTTATTTGCTCTCATTTGTAAAACAGGTTGATAAATCCACTTTATGGAGGTTGCTACAAGGATTTAAATAAACTATTGAACAACCCCTAGCAGAATCTAAGAGACAGTAGGTACTCAGTATGTTTTTGCTTTTTTTTCTTTCACTTTCAAAGAAATTTCTTCTATAGATGATAGGAAGGGGTAGAAATATAGATGCTGTGTGCAGTATTCTTACATGAATACTACTGACACTTATTGCATTGCTCTGATGTTCTGTGTCACTGTGGTGACTCTTGGAGATACAGGAACATTTAAGAAAAGGACACCTTTCTCAAACAATTCATAAAAAACCATGAGCAAATAAATAATCACAGAGTGTTAGGTACCAAAATAGAACAGAAATTCAGAATAAGAATTTCTTACAAAATCTCCCCTTGAATGTGCAACACCCATTAATATGTCCAGAAAACCTGTTGCTAGAGGATACTTAAGTAGTGAATGAATTTACACTGAATATTTGATGCAGTTCAATACCACTGAGAAATATGGGGAAGTATTTTCAGATCAGAGAACATGAATAAATTCCATTAACCCCAAGTAAAAGCTGCATTTGAAAAACCAGGAAAGTGTTGCAATCCAAGAGACTATACTATTTCTTCAACCTACTGTGGTTCCCCATGTATAAGATGCACCTTAATTTTGGGGCCTGAAATTTGAAAAAAAATGTATTATGTAAAGCTATTGAACTCAAGTTTTATTTATCATAAAATTTATACAACTGCTTGTTTGTGCAAAAAAGCAGGAAATGCAAGTTTAAAATTCTACAACCATCTGTAAGACGCACCCAGATTTTAGACCCCAAATTTTTCAAAAAAGGGTGCGTCTTATACATGGAAAATACAATAATTCTGTTTCTTATTTTGTCTTTCCCAGGATTAGACTGACTCCTTTCCCTCCCCTCCCTCCAATTTAGCTTTGATGTATATGTGTAGGGGCTGAAGATTCTCTAAAAAAGACATTTTCAATAATGTATGCTCTTTGAGATGAAGTCTCTCAGTAAAATATATATGAGAACATTCCTTCCAGCCACCAGCAATGATTCATTTATTGCCCAGTTGGCCAGGGTTCTTGGGAAAAGAAAATAATCATTTCTCTCAACATCCACACCCACAATTCTTAAACTCTTACCTGTTTTGCAGTTATAATGCCAATCAGAACTTACAAGATATTTTCTCTTCCTACTTTCTTCCCTCCTCCTGCTACCCACACTGAGTTCCTTTCCACTCTATCTACTACCCTGAATCAGTGCTTATCTTCTGGTATTTAAAGCAGAACAAATTTTACTTAGAAAATTTGAAGTAAAATCCTTAGGAGGCAATTGAGTGTTGGTGCTTACATGTAGCTATCATCAAGTCTTCTCAAGTTGTTTTCCTTCCCTTTAATGTGACAGACATAATTCCTATGGATTTTAAAAGCACTCAGATTTTCAACTACCCTTAACATTGACATAGCACAATCAAGAATCTCATTATGAACTTCTTATTCTACCATAAATAATAAATATGCAGTCAACAGACAACAGAAAAGAAACTCTTGGAGGAGGCCTATAGTAGTTTCTAATGCTACTGTATGATTCCCGAGGCTATCAAAAACCAAACCTAGAAAATGTTATGAAAACAATTGGAAATTAGTGAAAATTAGAAACCACAGCCTGAACTGTGGTGGCTCAGTGGATAATGCAAGTAATTTTATAGAACATTTCATCAGACATGCCATCAGATACCTGAGAACTTTTTAGAAATTCTTTATAAGTGAATGTAAATATCTACACTATAGGATGTAATGTACCCACAGATATGGGAAACCCAATGCTGCTTATACTATGTTGGCTTGAGAAAAGAGGTAATTGACACATTTAACACACACCAAAATTACACGGTATTGATTTTCTCATTTTATAGGTGAGAAAGTAGAAGCAATTGATGAAAGTTGCATGTCTCCAGTAGGTTTTGTGCAATTATTTGACCTAGATCTAACAAGATCTGGGTTTTTTTTATATACCATATTATTTAGCAAAAGAAAACATAAACAAATCATTTAGCTGATTGCTTATGTGACAGAGACTCTGTATTTTATGTTGTTTGTATTTTTTGTCTATATATTGGTGATCTGAAATGAATCATTTTTTAGAAATGCCTGAATGTCTCTAGAGAGCTCTGAATGTTTGACTGATAAAATCAACGCATAATGGATGGATTTAGAAATATGAATAGTCTTCATAAGGTGAATGGATAGTTCCCAAGCCAGAACAAGATTTGACTCATTGGTATTAGCTAAGCTAAAAAAGAATAAAATATGTCAAAAGAAAATAGGTTGTCAGCAATGGCAGCTCAGAAAAATGCAGAGAGAGGAAAGCCAATGTTAGCAGTGTATATCTGGACAGTGTCCAAGGAAAGAAAAATTGAGTCTACATGATGCAATATTGTTTCAGGGAAACTCAGAGCTCCCCTGCAGTCAAATACCCTCATGTTATATAGGCCCCTTCCTAGGAAGAAGTGGTCAAGTTTGAGGACATTGATTTGATCTGATTTTCTAGGAGGTAGAGCCTCAGTGGACTTAGTTTAAGAGTAACTCTTTATTAGGGCATATGCTTCTTCTATGCTAGCAAGAAAATTATGATTCCAGGGGCTGCTGATTCTATGTGGATGTATTCCAAATTCCAGCTATTTCTAGGCTTTAGGATAAACTACGTCCTTCACTACAGATAGAATTCCAAAACTGACTGAACTTTAAAATTGAAGTAATATGATGTGACATTTTAGGTGGTCTTAATGAAACTACCAAATTTCTACTCAGCCTCCTATGATGCTAGGCTCCAGATTGCTTCTAACATTATATTAACTAGGGTAGGCTAGATTTTATAGCGACAAAGAGACCTATAGAAATTAGTTCAATATAATAGTTTGTTTCTCATATTGCAGTAAAGACCAGTTCCAGTTTGGTAAGAGTAATGCCTAGTAGTGTGCATGTACAGATGTGTGTATTGGGGAAAACAGCTCCTCTCTACATAGTCATTCATGATCCAAGATTATGGCAGCTCTGTCATTTGCAGTTCATAGCTCCCAAGGTTGCCCTTGAGACCATCACTGTGCCCAAGTTGAAAAGAACAAAAAAAAAAGAGAGGAACATATTAAAAGTTTTTATAATCATGCCTACAAGTGGTACATTTCACTGTCACTCATATTCTGTAAGCTATGACATGACCAATCTAACTGCAAAGAACACTAGAAAATGTAGTCTGTTGTGCTCCTATGAAGAGGAGGAGAATAAAATGTGCCAACACCATCAACTGCTCACCCAGGCGAAAATATTTTACTTCTGGATCAGCCAAAACCACAGAAGTACTGCATTAAGGTTGAGTACATAATATCCTGTTACCCCTAAAGTATTTTGTGTATGTGGTGTCTATTGTTGTACTAGCATTCTTTTTCAATTTTTAATTCTTTTGTCAATTACAGTTTCCATTCAATATTATTTTATATTGTTTTCAGGTATATACCATAGTGATTAGCAATCATATACTTAATAAATTGTTCCCTCATTTGATTTATAATACTGAAATGGCACCACACATACTTATTACAATATTATTGATTATATATCATGTGCTGTATGGGAATAGTTATATTCCCATAACTATTCTGTAACTACCAATCTGTACCTCACAATTCCTTCATCTTTTTTACCTAGTCCCCCAACCTTCCTCCCCTCAGGCAACCAGCAGTGTATTCTCTGTATCCATGAGTCTGTTTCTATTTCATATATCTATTTATTTATTTTATTCTTTAGATCCCATATAATTAAGTGAAATCATATAGTACTTTTTTCTCTGATTGACTTATGTCACTTAGCATAATACCCTGTGGGTCCATACATGCTGTCATAAATGGTAAGATTTCATTTTTTTTATGACTGACTAATATTCCATTGTAGATATGCAGCACTGCTTCCCATTTGTCTATCCATGAACATTGGGTTGTTTCCATATCTTGGCTATTTCAAATAATGCTGCAATGAACATAGGGGTGCATACATTCCTTGAAATTTATATTTTGGGTTTCTTTATATATATACCCAGAAGTGAAATCACTAGGTTATAAGGCAGTTCCATTTTTAATTTTTTGAGGAAACTGCATACTGTTTTTTACAGTGGCTACAACAGTCTGCATTTCCACCAACAGTGTGTGAGTGTTTCTTCTCCAAATCCTGACCAACACTTACTGTTTGTTGATTTATTGATGGTAGCCATTCTGACAGGTGTAAGCTGTTATCTCATTGTGGTTTTAATTTGCAGTTCTGTGATGATTAACGTCTTGAGCATTTTATCATATGTCTGTTGGGCATCTGTATATGCTTTTTGGAGAAGTATCTATTCAGGTTCTTTGCCCATTTTTTAACTGATTTGTTTGTTTAGTGTTGAATTTTAGTATTGAATCTTATAACTTCTTTACACATTTTAAATAATAACCCCTTATAGGGTGTATTGGAAAATATGTCCTCTGTTTCAGTGGGTTGTCTATTCATTTTGTTGATAGTTTCCTTTGCTGTGTGAAAGTTTTTAGCTTAATGCAGAAATCAGTTGCATTTTTATACACCAATAGTAAAATATCAGAAACAGAAATTAAGAAAACAATCCCACTCACAATTGCTTCAAAACAAATAAGATACCTAGGAATAAATTTAACCAAGAATATAAAAGACTTACATTCAGAAAATTTTAAGATACTGAGAAAGAAGTTGAAGAAGATACAAATAACTGGAAGCATATATTGTGTTCATGAGTAGAAAGAATTAACATTATTAAAATGTCCATATTACCCAAAGAAATCTATAGAGTTAACACCAATTCATTTTAAGATACCAATGTGGGCCCTGAATAGTTGGCTTAGCAGTAGAGTGTCAACCTGGTATGTGGATGTCCTGGGTTCAATTCTCAGTCAGAGCATGCAGGAGAAGTAATCATGTGCTTTTCCAACCCTCCTTCTTCCCCTTCTCTTTCTCTCTCTTCTCCTCCCACAATCATGGCTCAATCAGTTCAAGCACATTGGCTCTGGGCACTGAGGATGGCTCTGTGAAGCTGCTACCTCAGGTGCTAAAAATAGCTTATTTGCAAGCATGGCCCCAGAAGGGCAGAGCATCAGCCCAAGATGAGGGTAGCCGGGGGATAATGGTTGGGTGCATGCAGTCTGTCTCTGTATCTCCCCTCTTCTTATGTAGAAAAGAAGAAGTACCAATGGTGTATTTATCAGAACTAGAACAAATATTTCAAAAATTTATATGGAGCCACAAAAGACTTGAGAAAAAAGTTTTTTTTGTGATCTTGAGAAAAAATAACAATGTCAGAGGAATCATGCTACCAGATATCAAACTATACTACTAGGTCATAGTAATGAAAACATCATGGTACTAGCATGTACCATGATATATATCTCAATGGAACAAAATAAAAAGCGCAGAAATAAACCCATGCCTTTATAGTCAATTAGTATTTGACAAAGAAGGCAAAAACATATAATGGGATAAGGATAATGTATTCAATAAATGGTGTGGGAAAACTGTACAGATGTGTGGAAAAAATGAAACTAGACAATATTCTTATACCATACAGAAGAATAAACTCAAATAGATGAAAGACAAATATTAGACTCAAAACCATAAAAATCCTAGAAGAAAACATGGGAAGTAAAATCTCAGACATTTCCCAAAGCAACATGTTTTTCTGAGATATCTCCTTGAGCAAGAAAAATAAAAGAAAAAAATAAACAAATGGGACTATAGCATAATGCGTTTTGGATTTTTCTATGCTTTGTGCATTGTAATAGAGCATACCTTTTCATTGCTGAATAGTAGTCTATTATATAGATATACAAAATTTGTTTATAAATTCTTTTCACAAGTTGATGACCTTTTTTTTTTGCTAATATGACTACATCTGCCATGAACATTTACATATAAGTTTTGTGTGGACATGTGTTTTATTTTCTCTTGGGTAAACACTTAAGAGTAGCACTACAGTATCTGTCTTGTTTTGTCTTGATGCTCACTAATTTATATGTGTTTGCTAATCTCGGTTCTATTACTGTTTTGCATTGGGGATATAAATGTTTGGCATAAAAGGAAATGAATTTTGATTTCTTAAATGAGATAACCTCTGTTTAATACGTTTTCTGCTTCATATAGTAATTTCTCAAGCTCAGTCAATGTGAATTCGACAAAGAAATAGCAATATAATAGTTATGGTTGGCTAAGTTTCTTCCATGTATTACATACTGAGCAAGGGTCATAACAAAAGCAACAACAAATATTTAAGCCTCAACAACTCTGCCACTGACATGCATTTATATCATTTTTTTAATGTAGAAACTAAGATATAGAGATGATTAAATTTGTCCAAGGATACCAGTTAGAAAGAGTTGCATACTGTAATTCAAACCCAAATCTACCTGCTTTACAATCCCATATACTCCCTATTGTTTTAACACATGCAGTCAGCTAAAACAGAACATCATAGACTGGCTGGTTTATCAATAACAGAAATTTATTTCTCACAGTTCTGGAGGCTGGGAAGTTCAAGGTCAAGGCATCAACAATTTTTGTGCTTGATGAGGGCCCAGTTTCTGGTTCATAAACAGCTTTCTTTACCAAGTCTTTATATGGCAGAAGGGAGCAAGGGGCCTCTCTGGTGCCCCTTTCATAAGAGCACTAATTCAATTTATGAGGGCTCTGTCTTTATACCCTCCTTATATTCCAAAGGCCTCACCTCCAAATATTATCACTTTGGGGTTTCATTTTAACATATAAATTTGGAAGGGGCACACTCAGTCTATAGCACTATTGACTTTTGGGTTTTTTTGAGTCTGCAGAGTTAAGAAACTTTCTGGTAATGGAGGAAAAACCATTGGGGTGCCTGGTAGCTCCTCTCTTCCTAATGGTCATCATTCTAACTATGACAGATCATGAAGAGCTAATATTGCCCAGAATTTTTTTCTGTGTTACATAAGATCATTTTTGACTTTTGAGAGTTATTCCATAGATGCACTTGGCATTTAAAATAAATATCACTAGAGTAGTCCTGGACATTAAAAAAAAATCATAAAAATCAATCACTATCTTAACAAGACAGGAAAATCTCTCACAGAGAAAAAATCCTTAAAAAAAAAACCAAACCCTACAAACATTCTAACATTGTTTCCCTTACTTATAAGTGTACTATGTCAAGCAGACTCTAGAACATCTAGCCTTAACAGCACTCAGGATCTAGGCAATGACTAAAAGGGGATAGTTGGAATACTGTGTATTTTTCAAGTGCCTCATCTTTACAGACAACACTGATGCCTTTACCTATTTTAGCTATGCTTGCATATGAACCAAGAACAGTGTTTTTGTCATAAAAAGTACCAAAATCAGTACTTATTCCAGAGTACAAAATGATTTTGTCAATTCTTCTTTCATTAATTTGAATTTTACCATCTCAGAATGATGCAATTATTTTCTATCCCTAAGGACTTTGTTTCAGCAATGGCTGTGGGAGAGATTACTCACAGATTTTATCTCAAATAGTATTATCATGCAATTTAATAAAATAAAATAAATTCAACTATTTTTAAAATCCCATTAAAATATTCTATTCATGATTTTTACTAAGCAGGGTAAGTGGTGTAAAGAAGCATGATTAGGTCCATTTGAGGGGTACTTGAGATAGCAGTTGGCTTTCTTATAATTTTCTAACTGTTTAGGAATCAACATTTTTTTCCCTTTCCTTCCCATCCTTTCCTTTCTGGTAAAGCTGTTCAGAAGAGACGCGGTCTTTGGAGTAGGATGATCTGGGATTGCAGCCAACTCTTTTACTTTCCAGCTACATGAGCTCTTCAAGTTTTAGTTTCCTCATCAGCTAAATAAAGATAATAATATGTACCTACAAGGTGGCTATGCATATTAAGTGGATGCTTGTACCCTTCAGCTAGGTGACAAATATAGGAGAACAAGTTCAGGAAGAGAATATAAACTCATTCCTGTGGCGAGGCTCAGGTGTCCGTGGGACAACCATAAACTAAAAGATGGCAGATATGTAGGATGGACCAGAATGGCCAGATCAGAGGGGGAGAGACTCCAGGTGAGGATGATTGTGCAAGCATGAGGGAGGCCGGACCAAGGAGAGGATGTTGAGTCACAGGTCTCTGGGTGCCATGCACCTTGTGAATCACAGGGACCTTGGGAATGTTAGCACACCTGGAAAGAGGAGCAGAGCCTCAAGGCAATGTAGAAGGTATTTCTAGAGAGTAAATACATAATCATGGTTTTCTGCATTTTTGTGGGCTGGAGTTGCTGTGCTGTGCTATTTTTATGAGGCTTTTGTTCAGTTGAAAAATAATATTCCTTGAAAAGAGCATTAGGGAACACCATGGGAAACCCATAATTGCCTAAACATCCAACTTCTCTAAGATGCGGGAGGCAGCTGGCTGAGCAGTCTTTTTTCAATTCTCTAGTTTAGAGGAAAATGCTGCCAACAGTCTCTCCCTGGCAGAGGAACTGACCTGGATGCTTTCCTTATAAAAGAGACTTTTTTGAGGGCCAAGAGAGAAAGACAGCACCCAGCCCACCTGACACGGAAGTCCACATACTGGTCTAATCCAGCTTCTCTCGTAGCTCCATTCAACAAATACCCTAATTATTGAGCACTATCATATAATACATTGGGCTGGGTGATCAGGAAAAAAATGTAAGTGAGAATCAGTCTCTGCCAATGAAAATTCTACAATCTGCTAGCAGAGCCATGCCAACTTATGAAGACACGCACTCACACAGAGAATACCTGACACATACGTAGCCAAAATTTTCTTTACATTTTCTTGAACTAGAGGGTAGCTTTTTCTTCTGTACCTTCTCTCAGTTTCAGGCACTATTTTATTTTCATCTATATTGTAAGTACGGTACTGTTATGTCCATTTTACAGGTAAGCAAATTAAGGCAAATAAACTTTAAGATTAAAGAGAGAGTGCAAATAAAAAGTAGGCGAAAAGAGAATGAGAATAAGCAAAAAATAAAATTTTAAAAAAGTGAGGGAAGAAAAAGGATGGAAGAGATACAGATGATAGTGTTTTCCTGAGTTAAAGACAAACAACCCTTTCCAGCCAAAAATCTATTTAAGAATTTCTTCTCAGCCTCCAGAAGATAAAAAAGATTATAAATCAGGAGGATTCCTTCCAAAGGTGACTAAAAGTTGAATAGTTTAAAATGGTATGGGGATTGTTTGAGATAATGCACACTCAATGCTTTCCACAATACCTGATAAGACTTAAGTTCTTAATACGTACTCATTGATGGTTGTAAGGAAGATGGCAATGATTGTGATAGAAACAGTGGTGATGATGATGACGATGCCTGAGGTGGGAAAGATGCAAAATCCTCCAGGAAACTGTCCCTGACCCCTTTCTCACCCCAGATATAGGCAAGTCCTTTTCTGTGTCACTGCAAGGTTTTGAGCTCACTTCCGTTATAGATCTCATTACATGACCTTGTTGTCATAAAATTTCTTGCCTTTATTTTCTAATTTATGAGCATCCTGAGGTTCTACTTCAGTCTTTTCTGTTACCTCATTGCCTTGAAAATAGTCGCCTCTTAAAAAATATCTGTTAAACAGCTGAATCAACTGAGGTAATATTCTGGATAACACACTGTAAACTGGAAATCAGTGCAGTAATGCTCACTAGTATTATTAGCATTGTTGTTTATATTGGTTTTTGCTGCTGTTCAATCTTTTTTCCCCAAATAATATGCACTCTGATTGTTGGGAAGGTGTTCAATATTGCCGCCACCACCTGTGACTGTAAAAACAGCTGTTCTTTGTTTGGTCTGAAGGCAAAAGCAGGAAGAAATTGACTTGGAGCTGGGGGTACATAATACAACACAAAAGAAGAAAAACTCAAGCCATACAAACCTTGCTGATGAAAGTGTGGTCACAGAAGAGCAGCATTAGCACCTCCGGGGATCTTGTTAGAAAAGCAAAACCTCAAGCCCCATCCAGACCTACTGAACCACAATCTGCATTTTAACAAGAACTTTCAGTGATTCCTGTATATACTACATTTTAGAATCCCTGCTTGGAAACCCTTGGTGCTCTCAGTGAAGAGGAGAATGAGCTCTTCTCTCTCTCTTTTTTTAAATTCACTTTAGGTAAAGGCACGTGGTAAAGAAGGAAACAAGTGTTTATAGGTCATTACCTATGTACCAAACTCAGAACTGGTGTGTTGACGTGTGTTTTACTTCAATTCTCCGACTATTTTTGTGAAGTTTGTATTATTCCTTTTAGTGATGCTCAGAAAGGATCAATCCTGTAGCAACACTCACATAGCAAGCGAATGGCAAAGTCTGCATTTGACCTGATGAGTCTACTTCAAAGACAGTTTTTCCAGGAAGCCTGAAGCAGTCTCATCAAACTCTAATTTAGAAATTTGCTCTCAAGCCTCCAAAACTCTCTTCTAACACCATTACAAAGACAACTGTCTTCCAACGCCATTACAGAGACATTCCTACATAAAACACCAGTTGTATAAAGTCCAGACTTTTAAATCAGATGACGTGGGTTCAAATTCGAACTTCCCTGCTTATTTACTGCGCAACACTGAGCATCATCTAACATTCATTTACCTGAATAGGAATAAGACCTACACCAAAGGGCTACTACTAAGACTTAATCTTATATCCATAAAGGACTTGGTACAGTCCTGGATGTATAAGAATTGCTCAACACATGCTAGGTGCTTTTCCAACTAAATCATTTATTTCTAAACACAGTATTTAATAAGAATAACACCCCAAAAATATATATTAGTTAAAGTACTGCTTATTCCTACATTCTCATAATAAACTGTTACTTGTTTAATGCACTTGAATGTTTCAAGGGGCTTCCAACCAAATATATTAAATTCTAGACTCAGGATTTCCACCTGCTGTCTTCTACTGCAGCTTGCCTTGTCTTTGTCATATCACTTTTTATACTGTATTGTCATTAATTTTGACCCTCAATGGACTATGACTTTTTTTTTTTTTTTTGTATTTCTGAAGCTGGAAATGGGGAGAGATAGTCAGACAGACTCTCGCATGCACCCGACTGGGATCCACCCGGCGCGCCCACCAGGGGCGATGCTCTGTACACCAGGGGGCGATGCTCTGCCCCTCTGGGGGGTCGCTCTGTTGTGACTAGAGCCACTCTCGCGCCTGGGGCAGAGGCCAAGGAACCATCCCCAGCGCCCGGGCCATCTTTGCTCCAATGGAGCCTTGGCTGCTGGAGGGGAAGAGAGACACAGAGAGGAAGGAGAGGGGGAGGGGTGGAGAAGCAGATGGGCGCTTCTCCTGTGTGCCCTGGCCAGGAATCAAACCCGGAACTTCTGCACGCCAGGCCGACGCTCTACCACTGAGCCAACTGGCCAGGGCCTGGACTATGACTTTTTAATGTCAAGGACTGTATATTATTATCTTTTGAAACCCCAGCCCCTAGCACAGCACCCCACACATTACAAAGGTTAAATAATTTTAAATGATGGTTGTCCAGACAGGCTTTGTGCTCTTGTTGGACCTTAGTATGACCAGAGAAACACCATTTTCACTCGTCCTAGAAGGAAGAGCTACATTTATTTCAGGTCTTGAATTCAGTAACATTATATACTATTCTGTTGGGCCAGTAGACTCTTCACCCCAGAGTCTGGATTTATTATTAAAATGATGCTATATTTATAATTTTTTAAATGTAAGATCTGGAAAGAAAATCCTCACTTGTGAAATAGTACTGATTCTCCAGGCCATAAATAAATAAATCGGCCTGACCTGTGGTGGCGCAGTGGATGAAGCGTCAACCTGGAAATGCTGAGGTTGCCGGTTCAAAACCCTGGGCTTGCCTGGTCAAGGTACATATGGGAGTTGATGCTTCCTGCTCCTCCCCCCTTCTCTCTCTCTCTCTCTCTCTCTCTCTCTCTCACTCTTTCTCTCCCCTCTCTATAATGAATAAATAAAAAAATCTTTAAAAATTTTTTTAATAAATAAATAAATAAATAATTTACTGCATTCTGGATCTTTGGTATAAAAAGGAGCTAATAGAAGGCAGAGGAGGACATGCGATTATGTTAACTGAAAAATCAACTCTTTGTCAATAGTTATATTCAACAATTTTGACAACTATTTTATTTTCCTTTTCTGTTGCCTTAAGTTAGTTAATAATATTATGAAAGATGTCAGGGGAATTACTTCACCCATCTCTGCATAGAGATTAAATGATAAACCTTGTGGAACAGGTTCTCTGCTCTAAGTTCATGATTTAGGCCTGTCTTTCGTTTTATACCGAGGTGATAACAAACTGTGCAAAGGCCCAATATAACTTATTATCAACTGGAAATAAAGCCTTTTTAGACTACAGGGTTCAAAGTTAGGACTTTTTTTTTAAACTACATGTTTCAACATTTAATGATTTGTGTTTTCTTTTTTTTTTTTTTTTTAATTTTTTTTTTTATTTATTCATTTTATAGAGGAGAGGGGGAAACAGAGAGGGAGAGAGAGAGAGAGAGAGAGAGAGAAGTGGGGGAGGAGCTGGAAGCACCAACTCCCATATGTGCCTTGACCAGGCAAGCCCAGTATTTCGAACCGGCAACCTCAGCATTTCCAGGTTGACGCTTTATCCACTGCGCCACCACAGATCAGGCTGATTTGTGTTTTCTAAGAGGTAAAATATCCTATATAGGCAATACAATTCAACTTTCCCAGAGTTTGAATCCCAGCTCAAATACTCTCTGGGTGAAGTTAAAAAATTAACTAACTTTGCTTAGCCCCATCTTTAATCTATAAAACTGAAATAATAATAAAATTTTCAGGGCTACTATAAGATAAAAGGTAGTAGACATAGCAAGCAGAAGGTGTTCTCCAATGTTAGCTACAATAATTTTATCCAAAGTGAATATATAGATTCTGGTTAAATTTGCTCCTCTATAAAACAGGGGTCGGGAAACTTTTTGGCTGAGAGAGCCATAAACGCCACATATTTTAAAATGTAATTCTGTGAGAGCCATACAATGACCTGTGTATGTTACATATTATCCAATAAAAATTTGGTGTTGTCCTGGAGGACAGCTGCTATTGGCTCCAGCCACCCACAACCATGAACATGAGCGGTAGGAAATGAATGGATTGTAATACATGAGAATGTTTTATATTTTTAAAATTATTTTTTTTATTAAATATTTGTTTGTGAGTCAGAGGCAGCCATCAAAAGAGCCATATCTGGCTCGCGAGCCATAGGTTCCCGACCCCTGCTATAAAAGAACATCAGTACAATACATAGCATAAGTTCACAAAGTGGGGTTCTAGGTCTCTCTATCATATATATATATATATATATATATATATATATATATATATATATATAACTATGACTATATAAAATTCTCATATATATACATAAATATGAAACTAGGTGCTGCACCTCCCTCTGAGGTTTATAACATGTATACCTAATTCTTTAGATTACAGAAATTGCCTTAAGCAACAGAATTCCTCTCAAATCCAATCAGGAAAATAGAACTTGAAAATCAAATAAAGATATGTCTAAAATTAGAGTCAAACTTTTAAGATGATTATACTGATGGTGGTAGTGATACTCATTATTTATTGACCACCTATTACATGGTAGTCTCTGTAGTCGATGTTTTTTATACGCATTATTTCTAAATTTTGAAAATGCCTACAAAGGAAATGTTATCACCACCCCCATTCTGCAGAAACTAAAGCTCAGGCAGTGAGCCTGGAGTAACTTGCTTGGAGTCAAACAACTAATAAATGGCAGAGAACATGGACGAGTTTCAGATATTTTCTGACTCCACAGCCAGTAGGTGTAATAGACCAGTACCCTACTCCATTGGAAGAAATGGAACAAAAATGTTCTGCCAAGAAAGTACTAAAAGGAAACCAAAAGACTGAAAAAAACACACAAATGCCAGCATGTCTTAATTATTCAGAGATTTCTGTACCCTGACTAGCTGGCACAAAATTCCGGTCAGTTTGCAAATCTAGCCCTGTGTAGATCCAGGTGTAATTGGCTAACATGAACTTTTCAGGTTATCAAAAATAAATTTGGTTACTGTGACTGAAATATTCATACACCAGTGATATTTATTATTGTATATAATAGCCAAGTTTCTGGATCCACAAAGTTGAATTTAGCCTTGAATCTGTTGCCCCATCAGGCTGGGCTCCATTGAGCCTACCTGTCAGTAATTCCACGTTACAGCTCTGAGTCACTCTTTTGCTATGATATTACTGTCTTTTTATGAAATGACATCTTAAAACCAAATGGCTTTTAAATGGGCATTTTAAAACAGATTCTATGGCATTTGTTATGTGGGTAAAGTATCCAAAATAAATATCTAACCATGGAAAGCATCCACATTTTCTTTTCTTTTTCTCTCCATTTCAATAAAAGTAAAGGATGTGTTTGCCAAACCACAAATACCATCTGCAGAAATATTAAGTGGATTCTTTAAACTGTTCCTGTAAGCCAGTTTTTTATAGGTGCACTTGGAGAAAACACAGCCACTTCTCCAGAAGGTGACTCAACTCCCAAATGCCAATGCCATCTACCTCCTGACAGGCTCCACCAAGCAGCTGCTACCAAAGGGAGATCAGCGCCTGGGTGTCTAAACTGGTTGCCAGTTTGTTTGTTCACTGAAATTAAGTGTCACAGTATTATGAGCATGGATCTGTCAAGACCCATATGCGGACTCTGGCCCAATTACAAAGTGGCAGGTGGCACCTGGGTGGTGGCAGGGGAGGATTGACTTGATGTGTCACACAGAGCACAACTTAATATGATTGCATTGAGGGAACTCAAAAGAAAGGGGTTCAAAAGCAACAGAACAGATTAGTCAGCTAGGGCTTGAGCCCAGCAGAGTTTGATGTTTCCCTCTGTGCTCTACTCCTGTCCATTAGTTTAATGAAAGCAAATTAAGTTAATTATTTAATAAAAATACTTTCTTTGTAATAAAACCCATTGCTGATGAAAGTAGATAATAGATGCAAAGGCATTTTGAAAAGCATAATAGACATTGTACACTGTGATTTTTAAGCCTTGGATTAGACTTTTCCCTGGGATAAGACAGGTGCCTCTTAACAATCTTCATTAGCCTATAGGCTATTTTCTGCAGATGGTTCCAAAGCCTTGTCAAAACAGTTGCTGAAGAATTAATGGTTATTTATCCTGAACTTATTCCCCAGACACCAGACACCACAGTAGTGAAAAGAGCCAGAGTTTAAGCAGGAACTGAATCTGACCTGAGCCAAGTCAATTACCAGCTCTATAATCTTTGCCTGATCACTCCTTTCTCTGAACCTTAGATTTCTCTTCTGTTCAATGGGTGTAAATTTTTATCTAACACAGTTATACACTAAACCACAAGGAAGCCCGACATTTAAGAATTTCTCAGTATAAGGTAGTTTCCTCCCCAATTCCCCAAACCCTACCCTATTCTACCAATGTTCTAAGCCATGACACACTTTCAGTCTGGTGAGATAGGAATAATAATCAAGATACTTCTATAAAAACCCAAAGAACTTCTGTTTCAACTTTTCAGAAATAAAATCCATAAAATGCATGTGTATAATTCTTAGCTTATTTACCTCTTTTATAAAAAGAGTTTCTAACATGCTAATTATGAAGATAATATGAGGGTACTACTGATTTTTGCTGACCTATCAGCATAAAGCCTACTAAGATTGACCATCCATGTATCTTATTCAGAACTTGACTTCTTTCCAAAGGCATTTTTAGAGAGAGACAGAAAGACATCAATGAGTTTTATTTCTTCATTAGCACCTTATTTATATTTGGTTTTTGAAGGAAGGATTGAAACATATTACACTTAAAAATGGAGTCCTGGCTCAGCAGTAGAGCATCAGCCAGGCGTGTCAAAGTCCCAGGTTCGATTCCCAGCCAGAGCACACAGGAGAAGTGCCTATCTGCTTCTCCAGTCTTCCTCCTCTCCTTTTTCTCTATCTCTCTCTTCCCATCCTGCAGCCAAGGCTCTATTGGAGCAAAGTTGGCCCGGGCGCTGAGGATGGCTCTATGGCCTCTGCCTCAGGCGCTAGAATGACTCTGGTTGCAATGGAGCAATGCCCCAGATGGGCAGAGCATCGCCCCTTGGTGGGCATGCCAGATGGATCCCTGTTGGGCGTATGTGGGAGTCTGTCTCTCTGCATCCCTGCTTCTCACTTCAAAAAAAAAATAATAATAATAAAAAAATGGGAAAGCCTGTGCTTTCTATTTAATATATAGTTTTATTCTTAACCTTTCAGTACCAACCATAACTCAACTTCTTGGAGAAATGAGCTGAAGGATGGGTTTGATTAAATGATTGCTACTTGTTTCCTGAGATTATGAATTCTATTTAATTGATGTTTAAAAAAAATACAGAATAACAGTAAGTTATTTTCTAAAATACTTATATGTATATTTTCTTAGAATGTGAGCTCCTTGAAAGCCAACCCTCTAGTACAAACTCACTTCCTGGCACATATTATCACTAATTACTCTTAGGTTTCATTTCTTTAACCCTGCCAGTAAGTCTCGTTTCAGGGCTCGTGGCAGATAACCAACTGCAAAGGAATGTCTGACGTCACAAGCCAAGAAGTCCTGGATGATTGAAGACCGCTAGAAGTAAAACATACTCAAACTTCCAAAAAAGACCCTCCTTTGTCCAGCAGCCAATCAGCGAATGCCCTACGACCCTTCCTTCTCCTCCTCCCCAAACCCTTAAAGTGCGGTTCTAGCCTGTGCCTGGCGCGACTTTCCCTTGTGAGCCAGCCCGGCAGGTTTCCTTTCAATAAAGCCTATTACACTGGTCTTTTCAGACTCTGATTAATTCTAACAATTACCATCATAATTAGCTAATGAATAGGTGAATTAATACATACCTTAAAAATTGTCTAATTCTTGGCCCTGGCTGGTTGGGTCAGTGGATAAAGCACCAATCCAGCATATGGAGGTCCCAGGTTCAATTCCTGGTTAGTGCACACAAGAAAAGTGACCATCTGCTTCTCTCCAACTTCTTCTCCTCCACTCTCCATCTTCCCCTCCCGCAGCCAGTGGCTTGATTGGTTCAAGTGTTGGCTTGGGCATTGAGGATTGCTCAATGATCTGAGCACATCAGCCTCAAGCACTAAAAATAGCTCAGTTGATTTAAACATCAGCTCTAGACAAGGGCTTCCAGGTGGATCCTGGTTGGTGCACATGTGGGAGTCTGTTTCACTATCTCCCCTTATCTCACTTAAAAAAAATTGTCTAACTCTATCTTTGAAAGAAAAAGAAAACAGCCTCTTCACTTTTTTCAAAAATAAGTTAGCAACTTGATATAAATGAAAATGATAGTATGTACTTTGAAGGGAGATAGCCCTTGAGTTCAAATCCATTTGAGACAGCTAGTGTGTACATAGATATAATTGATAGGCGCGCACACACACACACACACACACACAGTGGGAAAGGAGAAGGGAAGGCTTTTGCTTAAACCGGAATTCTGAGAAGAACAAAACATCAGGTATAACCTGCATATAATCACAAGGAAACATCAGACAAACCATAGAGGGTGAGCATTCTGTTAAAAAAGGGGAGGAGCTGTATTTTTTAAAAGTATAAATGTCACCTGAGCAGGCGGTGGCGCAGTGGATAGAGCGTGGGACTGAGATGCCGAGGACCCAGGTTCGAGACCCCAAGGTCACCAGCTTGATTGCGGGTTCATCTGGTTTGAGCAAAAGCTCACTAGCTTGGACCCAAGGTCACTGGCTCGAGCAAGGCATTACTCGGTCTGCTGAAGGCCCGGGGTCAAGGCACATATGAGAAAGCAATCAATGAACAACTAAGGCGTTGCAATGCTCAACGAAAAACTAATGATTGATGCTTCTCATCTCTCTTCGTTCCTGTCTATCTGTCCCTGTCTATCCCTCTCTCTGACTCTCTCTCTGTCTCTGTAAAAAATAAAAATAAAAAAAAGTATAAATGTCAAAAAACAAGAAAAACAGAAAATGTAACTGCATAGAGACTTTACTTATTTAATATGACCTTTTCTCCTTTCTTTACTTTTTGATTCACACTGTCAGGCCCCATCACCTGACTGACCTGCATCCTTTTTTCTTGCATAATCACTCTCTTAATCATTTAGCCCTCAGGACACTGAGTGCCTGGTCCACATCAAATAACTTTAGGAACAAAGCTTCAGGTCTAGTGACCCCAGAGACAGAGTTTCAATCAAACTAAAAATAACATCTGGGCTTCAGTTGTGTTTCAGCTCCAGGCCCAGAAAAGCTGCAAAACCAGGCTAACATCAGGAGTAGATAGATCCAATGATCAACTACCCCCTACCCTAGGACTGACCAATCATTAGAGCTGATGACCCCGATTACAACCCCATCTCCCTTAGTCACCATGATTAATGATTTTCCCCCTACAATTCATCCCCTGGAAATCATCAAGGAGCTAGGTCTTTGAGCATTTTGCTCACCTGTGTCTCTGGGCCACTTTCTAAAAACAAACTCTTATTTTCCTTGCTGCAAGCTCCTGTTGATGTCTTATTGGGCTTTGATCTGAGTGGGCAAATGAATTCCTTTTAGTCTGGTAACAAAAGCAGTAGAAATATTACAAATTAAAAGATGCTAACGAGGCATGATAGTTAAATATAATACTCAACTGAATACTGTATTGAGGAGAAAAAAACACTATCAAAGATATGTTTGGGTCAACTGATGAAGCTGGAATACAATTTGTAGATTGAAAAAATGTTGTATTAATATTAAATGTACTAAACTTGACAAATAGTAGTGAGAATCTTTCAATTCTTAAAAAATACTAAAGTCATTAGGTTTAAAAGTCCATAATTTGTCTAATGTTTCCTTAAATGGCCCAGAAAATATGCAGAAATTATAAATTAGAGTAAAATGTTAACAACAAGTAAACCTGGATAAAGAATATTCAATGTTGCATTCTTTTTTCTTGCAGCTTTCCCTTAAGTTTGAAGTTAGTTCTAATATAAAAAGCAGATAATCTATTAAAAATCCATTTGACTATATATCATAGTCAAGTTATTTATAACATTTTTATATCAATCTGTTATAAGGAGAATAAGGTAGGGACAAGATGGTAATGTCAGCTGTCCTGATTATTTATAAGACTTAATAAGTTGGTAATATTTCTGTCTGTCCCAAATGTTGTCATTGCAGTCTCAGAACATAATTATTTTTAGGTCTCTTTGTTCTCTAAGAGTTGAAATCATATGTCTCCAACCTCAGAACTCATAACTTTTCCCTGACACCATGCTATTTCACATAATATGTCTCCCCTTAGAACCTTCTTTGTGAACAGGGAGCTATAGGGCAGGTATTGTGCCAGTTCAGACCAGGGCCCCTTTAAGATCTCTAGACTGACTACCTGAGCCTTGGTGATCTGAAGGAAGGAACCCAGGTCCAACTCAGATGATCTGATGGAGAAGTCTTTGGAGTTCAAGTTACACTGTTTCACTTTAAAAAATAATTGTAGGCATTTTATGCAAAACTGCATAATAATAAAATCTATGGCTGCAACTTGAAAAATAAGACAGTCTTTGATCCTTTCTGTTATATAATACAAGTACCTTGTTCAATAGGATAAGCAGAGAAGGACTTTTTGTTTTTTTCTCTTTTTTGCTTCTATTTTTAGAATACCAAATACAGTTATTATAAGTCACTCAGGCATGAAACAAATGGCTAAACTAAAATTGTGAGATGCCTTCAATTAAAAGAATAACAAAACCTGTGAACCCCTGCAGGGCACTAGTCTGTAATAAGAATCTTTCTGCAATTTAGTGTTTAGCATTCAGCCCGTCAGTCAGGTGACACAGATGAAGTTGTTCAAGAACTTGATCTTATAATAATGTCTACCTTTTCTGTATGATACAGAATGTCCAAGATGGAAGTCACCAAAAATATGGTCAATTCTCTTGTTTATAGAAGACAAGACTGGAATTTAGAGAAATTAGCAGTAGAGCTAGAACAGGTAGCCAGTCTCTGGTTCTAATTTCATAGCCCTGTCCATGGTTCCACTCCTACCAGATTGTGATACCTACGACAATTCTAACCCTGTCAGAAAACACAGGTACAAAAGAGGGAGACACCAGCTATCTGCTCATCTGGGGTTGGTTTAACTAAGCGAGTATTGTGAGAGTTAAGTCCAGGTAATGGATGAGCTGCTTTTCCTCCTGCATTTATCATGCTGCCTAGCAATGAATCAATGGTCAATATATGTTTGTTGAATGAAGCATTCAGTGAATGCAATATTATTATCCCACCAAGCTCCTGCTACATTCCACTGTGTGTTAGGCACTGCAATAGGTACCTGATTAAGAAAACACAGTCCCATTGAAGGAGCTCACAATCTACTTGGAAAAGTATGCAAGAGACATATTTTAGGAATCCAAAAAATTAGATTTGAAAAGTCCATTATGAGATGGCATTTAAAATACTACAGGACAGGTGTCTGTGAAACTTGTAGATAGTGAAGTCCAGATCTCCTTTTATGAACATCTTTGTAGTGTTTTACAAATTTGAAATTCCTGACATACGTTTTTAAATTATTTTTCTCAAACTTTCTTTGA
The DNA here is from genome assembly GCF_036850765.1 of Saccopteryx bilineata. Lineage (NCBI taxonomy): Eukaryota > Metazoa > Chordata > Mammalia > Chiroptera > Emballonuridae > Saccopteryx > Saccopteryx bilineata. The sequence continues at coordinate 339,936,700 of NC_089490.1, read as the reverse complement.
AAATAGACATGGTGTTTCTCAGGTCTGCTTTTGACATACTATGGCTTTAAAATGGACACAGCTTTTACCATCTCTATTCTGTAGATAAACTGCAAATGGAACTTTCTCCAGGTCACATGTGGAGGAGAGACTCCCAGTCTAGTGTTCATTTCACAAAGCCAAAGTGTCTCGTCTAAGAAAAACTTCTAGCATCAAGAAAACTTCAGTTCATTTTGAGAAACAAGACCTATTCCAATATTATGTTCTACAGCCTAATGTCTGTTTTTCTTAGTAATGATTTCCATTCCTTTATTCATTAATGTATATCACTAAATAGCACATAGGAGAATTTCAATGTACCAGTTCCTATTGTAACTCTCTTTTAAAAATAAACTTTTTAGTTTATTATATAGTTTTAGATTTACAGAAAATTTCAAATATAATAGAGTGTTCCCATTTACCCCATGCTCAGTTTCTCCATTATACATTAATACTAAAGAAAAAGAAAAATTACAAAACATTTTAATTCAGAGTTCCTCCACTGTTACCGAATATCCATTTTGTATTGCAGGACCTTATCCAGGGTGCAACATTACATTTAGTTGTAACATCCCTTTAGGGCCCTTTTTGACAGGGCCAATTGTTCTGATATTCTTTTGTTTTGTTTTGATTTGTTTTATATTGTTTTTACTTCCATACTATTAAAGATTACTGTTAGGTACTTCATAGATATTTTTTTCCCTGATGTGGATTTTTCTGCTGTTTTTCACAGTTAGATTGTAGATTTTAGGGAGGAAGACCACCGAGGTAAAATGCCATTCTCACCACCTCATATCAAAGGTACATGCTTATCAACATGACCGATCACTGTTGATGTTGACATTGATCACCTGGCTACCGAGGTGATTGTCAGGTGTCTCCCATGTAAAATGACCCTCCCTCCATGCAGCTTTCCCTACTGTATTCTGTGGAAGGAAGTCACTATGTGAAGACTGCTCTTCAGGGCTGGGGATTCATGGACCACTTCCTTCAGCACAGAGTACCAAGATAAATTAACTGGAATGGTTCTACATGGGAGATTTGTGTAACTCCCTTTTTACTCCTAAATATTAAAAAACCTTCACAGGTATTTAGAAAATGCAAAAAGTAATCATATAAATAATAATCAGATAGGATCACAAAATATTTTTTTTATATAATAATGAAGAAAAATGTCCTTCCAGGAATAGAAACATCGGTTTCTTCTTTGCAATTTTTTTGTTTTAAAACACCAGATCATGGTACTTTTCCACTTAAAATTCCTTAATATCTTCTTCTCATCCTCAAGCTAGAGTCCAAGAACATCTTTTATAATCAAACCCCACCTTCTGGCTTACTCCCATGCTATTGCACAATTTCCATGGCTTGCAGGTTGTTGTGGAAGCAGAAATAATTTATTTAAAATATCTAGTATGTAGTAGGTACTTAATAAAATAAAATAATTTTTAAATATTAAAAAAGAAAAGCAAATATTTCTGTCCTTCCTGATAAATTAGGTGGGAATAAAATTCACTTACCAACAGAAATATAAAAGCAAGAGGTTCAGAAAATAAAAGGTAAATTACTTTATAGTACCAGTAACATTTTATAGTTTTTATAGTTGTACATAATATCAGTAGTACCATATTATTTTTGTATAAAAGTAATAATAGCAGGAATGCTGAATATAGTTTGGTCCATGTTCCCAAGGAATTTAAAATGTATATATAATTTGTTTTCTTATAACTAATGAAATGTATAATCTAATATAAGATCAGATCAGAACTCTTATGACTGTTGAATTACTTCCAATCATTAGAACCAGAGGTGGATTTAATCGCTGGTGCACCAGGCATGCGCTTTCTGGACCCTGACTTCTGAAAGGTCCCGCAAAACCCTAACTTTACACTTTTTTCTAATAAGAAGGGGCCCAATATTTTCTTCTGCACCTGGGACCTCAATCAACTTTAATCCGCCTCTGAGTAGAATCAGGGTTGGGTTATGTCACTTTAAGTTTATTGAGTACTTTCTATGAAGCAGGCGTTGTGTCAGGCACTAGGGAATACAAGGATGGATAGATAAAACAATGCTTCTGACTTGGAAAGGTTCATCAGTTAGTATAAATTATAGACTCAAAAGTAATTACAGTAAAATGAGATGGATGTGAAAATAACAGAAGTACGGTCTGAGGGAATGTGAGGAAAGCCTCACAAAGTAGTTGTGCCCTAATGAAAAGGTGAGATGGGAGTTAGCCAAGTTCTTAAAGGAAGGGAGAACATGCTCAACATGCTGAACTGCTTTTATGCACAGATGTGCACAAGAGAGAAATCACAGCCCTATTCAGTCCTTGTCTCCAGTGCCATTATTCTCTTCTTTGTGCAGTTTTAGCTCCAGAGCTGCAATAATTTCTTGGCATTTGACTAACTCTGCTATTTTTTAAGGCCACCTCAGGATATATCCATGCCCTTGTTAAATAAAATATAGTTTAGTGGAATAAGGAAATATTTTCTGTAAAAATATCATTCCACCAAGAAAGCATGCTCAATAATGGATGAAGCATTTCAGCTCTTTCAGTTGAATTTTTCTGTTCATATTTCATAATATACAGGTGACTATTAAAGTAATGACAATTATGGTCACTTAATAGCATTCCCTCCCCCTAGTTCCTAGGCAAGGCAATTTATTTTCACATTCATAAGGTGCAAATGGAGAGTTATTATTATGGTAATGGACTAAAATGAAAAACAAATGGGTCATGACACATGAAAAAACATTCCCATAATGCTTCCAAACATTCACAATGCTATAGATATTAAAAAGATTTGCCCTTTTATCAACATGTCCAGCCACTTATTTCACATGTATTTCCTAGTGCTTTTTGTAGGTGAGGCATTGAATGTAAGGGAGAAAATAACTGGCTACTGACTTCAGGGCTCTGACTGAGAGAAGAAATTCAAACCTGCTATCATAGGCCATTTTTAATCCTGGGTTCTATGCAGAAGGCAAGTGACACTCCCAGGGCCCATCTACATTTGCCTCATAATATCAGAGAAGTTCCCACGAGAAGAGAGCTGAGGATGAAGGGATGAATAGAAATTTTCCAGACTAACAAGTAGTAGAGGGCGCCCCAGGCAGAGGGAAGAGCATCCACAAGGTCCCATTGCACAGAGGTGCCGGAATGTGGGGAGTGGAGAGGGCAGAGGAGAGAAGGGTTCAGAGAAGTAAAACGGAAAGTGAAGGTAAGCAAGACGGACAAGGTTTCCAGTTCTGAGGCTTCAAAGTCACAGCTGTAAATAATATTTCTCTCAGAAAGATGGATTTTTGAAAACATAATCTTCCAATATCATATTTCTATTATATATCTTCAGTCTTGACCTTGTGCATTACCACCTCAGTATAATCAAGAGGCAGCTTTTCCTCTCTGACTGTCCCCTGAATATTGTGTGGGCAGAGATGGGTTCTCTCCTAGTGCCCAGTACAACATTATGTCATAATCTGTACTCATTGAATATCTGTGGATTGAAGGAGTCAAAGGAAAACTTGATTGCTAGCCCTGGCAAATATGGCTGCATAACCTTGGCAAAGTGACTTAACATCTCTGAGCATCATTTTCAACTGTAAAGTGTGCTGACCTCCTCTGCATATGGTCAGGGTCAAAAGGGATAGTTATGTCAGAGTCTTAGTTAAAATGCCTAGCCTATAAAACATATGTTAATGCTTAATACATGCTAGTTTCCCACCCTTTTTCTGTTCCTATTCTCTTATTCTCACACACAAATCCTAAATATCTTTTTAAACAACTGAACTAAAGAAACAATCAAAATAGCAACCAAACCCCTTGGCATCCCTGCATCTTCTTTCTCCTCCACCCTTAAGCACCCTGGGCCTATCACTCTTCAACCTTTTAGAGTCAAATCTCTGGTAAACATAATTGGAATTCACCAGGAACTTCCTAAATGGTACATTTCAGAACTTACAGAGACAGAGAGGGAGTCAGAGAGAGGGACAGATAGGGACAGACAGACAGGAACGGAGAGAGATAAGAAGTATCAATTATCAGTTTTTCGTTGTGGCACTTTTAGTTGTTCACTGATTGCTTTCTCATACGTGTCTTGATGGGGGGGGGTACAGCAGACTGAGTAACCCCTCACTCAATCCAGAGACCTTGAGCTCAAGCTGGTGAGCCATGCTCAAACCAGATGAGAGCCCACGCTGGAGCTGGCGACCACGGGGTCTTGAACCTGGGTCTTCTGCATCCCAGTCCGATGCTCTATTCACTGAGCTACCACCTGGTCAAGCCATTTCAGATGTTAATAGCTAGGTTTTTACTTCCAAATTTCCACAGAGAATGTTGTTAGTATTATTACTGGTCTCTTAATTGCCTAATCTATTCACTTCTTCATTTTTTTTTTTAAACAGAACACTTAGCAAGAATTTTTTCCTCTTGCTTGATTTGCATGGCTGTTTATCCTCTTGGTCTCCTTCTAGCTCCTGAGAAACTGGAAACTCAATGTTCCTTCCTTTTCTCCTGTCTATCCCTTAAAGTTAGACATGTCTTAAAGTCATTAGTTCCCTTTTTCCTCCCTTCTCTTCTCATAATTCTGCATAGTCTGTTCCATGACTTTTTTCTAGCCTCTCCGTAGTTACTGACAAGCCCCGCCTTTCATGATGAGCACCGGGAGCGCCCAGTTGCCAGTAGGACATCTCTGTGCAGGTGCCGGAATATTCTCAACCAAGAAGGCTAACAGGGATTCCCTACCTGCCCTCCCTTTCCAACTCTGCCTTTCTCCCGTTTGGATGAGAAATGCCATTATCTTTCTCTTTGCAATTTTAATCATTTTCTAGTTCCAAACATTATTTAACTTCCATACACCATTACTTAGCAATTCCCAAAATTTTCATGTCACACTATCCTTACTCTAAAGACCACAGTATAGCTGGAGCCTCATGACCTCTGTCTTCAGTAACTGCAACAGTTTCATCACTGCCTCCAATTTCTGTCTTCTCCCATCCGTGCTACATTCTATAGCAACAGTGAGTCTGGATAAAGCACAGATATATTATATTTATATCATTCCCAGTTGGGCCACTTTTAACTGTTCCTATTATTACAACAACAACAAAAAAAAAAAACACTCTCATCATACAGCAAAATCTATGACACACCTCAGGCAACCTACTAACACTGGAGAGAGGGAATGCTGCCGTTTCTTCTCCTCCATCTATTTCTCCTCAAACATTTGAGTCATAGAGCACTCATTACCATTCCCTTGTGGCCTCCTACCTTGCTGACATGGCCTCTGCTGTCTCTTTCACCTAGAATGTCATCAGTCTAGCTTGCTCAAGTTCTATCATTTACCATGGTTAAATTCTACCTCTTCAAGGTAGAATTTAACCATGGTAAATTTTGGTCTGGTGCCTTGAGCGATATTTCTAACATGCAGAACAGAAAACAAAGTTTCTTTTTCCAATTCTGAAAAGACAATCTCCCTCCTCTGTGTGTTATCTTCATGCACAGAAATCATTTGGAGCAATGGTTCCCTTTTAGGTAGTCTGTTATTTCAGGCTTCCACATTATCATCAACATTAGAATGGGATCGTTGACTTGAGATATAAGATTAGCTAGAAGGTTTATTACTCCCAATTAGACTATCTGATCAGATTCTAAATTCTTCTATATAATTATTGTCAGCAAGAAATGATCCAGCACCATACATTTAATTGCAGGGTTTTTTTTTTTGGGGGGGGGAGACTAGGATGGGAGGCTGATTTATTGAAGTGAGTCAGGTAAACAGCATTTAATGCCAGGAGATTTAAAGGTTCATCCGTTTCTATTTATTCCTGTAACTTAAAGAGCCCAATTAAATATAATGTGGTAAAAGTATTAAAAATCTGTTTGATTATCACTACTGTCACAGTGAGACACTGATTAAAGCTTAGGAAAAATGTAATTCTATTCATAGAGCGGTGAAGGGGAGAAAGATCAGATATGGTTTCTGGGCACTTTTCACCTTATATTCTCCAAGGCCTTTCATAAGGGGAAAATATGGAAAACCTGAAAATGTGTCCTTCAAAGGCCGACTGATTAAGTGGAGATGCATCAACAATGTTGAGGGACTTTGAGGCTGTGACAGCATAGATTTTCCAGTTGCCAGAAATCTGTCCCATACCAACTTGCCCATCTATGCTCCCTGAGAGATATTATCTTCTCCAAAAATGAAGAAAAAAGCACTCCTATTTTTCTTGTTCTTCCCTACCTCCCACCTGCCCACCATCACTGCGGTGTGCTATTTCAAATCACTTTAAGCAATACAATCTTTTGTGAAATTGGCTTAACCAAGATGTCTGTGGCGTGGCAAAATAGTATATTGGAAAAAGCACAGGATGTGCAGCTAGAGAGACTTAGTCTCCAGTCTTAATTGTACTGCTTTTTCCCCTTTCTTCCTTCATTCAAGAAACACTTTATAAGCTAGCTATGGGACCTTGGCCAAGTTAATTAACCACAGTAAGATTCAGTTTCTTCTTTATGTAATATAGATATAATCATTACATCTTGTCTCACAGGGTTGTTATGAGGCTCGAATAAAATTATTAAAGTGAAATCACTTGCACACTTTAAAACACTATGTAAAGCCACACATATTGAGGCTGAGAGACAAGTGAGGTGGGGCAGCCCCAGAGGTCTTCACATCCTCTATGAAGTGTGTGCTGCTGCACACAGCTCGCCCAGGAGCATTTACTACGTGGGTTGGTCCACGAGGAACTGCAGAAGTGCACAGAAGCATTAGGTCATAATTCTCCTAAAGGAAGGGGGGGAGGCGGAGAAAGAACTGTGTACCCAGGAGAGAGAACTAAGACAACATAAGCCAAGAGACAAATTATGAATCTAGGCAGTAATACATGAGTTCAGAGGGAGGATAATGTGGGGAGGGCTGCAATATGGCCTTCCAGGGTTTTCACATTACTGAAAGGGACACAATCTCCATTGGGCACTCATGGGTAGATGGACACAGTCAGCTGCTGACTGGCCATGCCACTCTCCCTGAGAAGTACTCCCAAGGTCAGATACAAGAAATAATCATAGTAGAGATGGCACCGGGCTAATGAGGTGCTGGAAACAAAGTCCTCTAAGAGGGTTGGGTCAGAAGAAGATTCTGTTTTTACTCTCTATATAATACTCATTTCCCCCCCTCCACCCTCAGTCACCCTTTCCCACGTTCCCACCCTTCATTATACTTTCTCCTACACTGGCATTTACGCTCTCATGTCCTCTCTGCCTGTGGTAGCAGAGCAGTATTTTGTAGAGAAAATGCAAAAGTACTTCTGGGTTCCAAAGTTAAGACCTAGTTTTCCTTTAGTCTACCCATCTGAACTTGCAACATGCCAAGTTACCCCCTTAAATCTCAGCATAAGAGGTAGAACATCTACCTGGCTGGAAGGCAGGTGATGCTTTAAGAAAAGGTGCTTAACCAATTGACATACTTCCTCAGCTTATAATAGGCCCTCAATAAACGCCTCAATAAAAATGATTATTGCCTCTACCACCTAGTCTCCTCTGGGGGGCAGGGAGACTATCCTAAAATGTTTTGCAATAACATTTTTTCTAATGTAAACTATAGTGAAACTTTCCCCCCCATCTCAGTTAAAAATTTGTACATTGTATACAAAAGCTCCAAGGCCTGCCAGAATATTTTACACTTTTTGAACAAAATCAATAGCAATTATATTAAATATATGATATAATTGAATCATTTCTAGATTATTAGAATTTTCTTATTATTTTTGAAAGGAGAAATAGTTTGATTTGATAGATATGATATAGTGATCCACTTTAAAAAAAAATTTTTAATAAGAGCTTTTCCCCCTTCATTATATGCTAGAAAGTTTAATGTCAAACAGAACTCTCCAACCAAACAAATTCATGAACTCTTAACCAGATTCCCACCCTTCTTTTCCTTATACAATTTTACAGACTTTACTGAAAATTACTCCTTGTAGGTGTTGCCTCACATGCTACCCTAATATCCTTGCAGGGATCCTCATAGGGATAGATAGTTCATTATTACTCTCCATCCACATGTCTGCTTGTACACTGAAAAGTCCATGTTCTGACTGAGAAGCAGTATGCTGTAGTCATAGAAGCAGTACAAGCAGCTAATCAGTCTAAATCCAAATAACATGTATGTATGCAAAAGAGGCATTGTTTGCATGGAAGCAGATGGTTCTGAAATGATTTAACCTGAGTCTCTTCAGCCATTTAAACTATGATTATTGCCATTTTTACCATGTGCTCATAATAGTTCTCCACAGTGCTTACAACCACTCCTTTACATTAGAATTTACTTACATTTTTAACCTGTTTACGATAGAAAGCATCGATATTTAAAAGTGCACTACCATGCACCGGTTCGTTTCATCTTGTAAACCATAGTGTGGTAGCTAGTTTAAGGACTTTGGAGTCACATTGCATTTTCCCACTGGGCATGTTGCTTAAACTTGCTGCATTTTTCCTTAATTCAGTTTTTGCTTTTATGAAATGGGCTTTGGCATCAGATTAACCTGCAATCACAGCCTTGCTCCAGCATTGATTTCTGGGAGGTTTGGGAGATATACTACTTTTAAACTATGTCCCCCCAATTTTTTGACATTCCTTCTATCAAATGGAGGAGGTCTATGTCTCTCTCCTTGAACAGGTCCCATAACTGCCTGATAAACGGATACAGTAGAAGCGCTGCTGTACCAATTTCTGGCTCAGGCTTTATCAAATTGGTAGACCTCATTTTTCTGTCTTTTTAATGCTCACTTCTGTAACCTAGATACTATGCTCTGAAAATGCCCAAGCAGCCCTTAGGGAGGCCCAGGTAGAGAAGAACATGGCTCACTTCTCTGGCTATGTTGGAAATGGATCCTCAAAGCTCCCGTTGAACCACTTCTCTGATGTCTAGTGGATCAAAGCAAGCTGTCCCAACCAAGCCCTGAACTCTCAGTGAGCACATACATGATTGATGTGCCACTAAGGTAACTGGAAATGTAGAATGTGGTCCTGCTCATTGTGCAGAAAGAGCTGCCATGATGCTGTTGGTCAATATCAGAAGAGTCTCTAGGCCTTACATGTGCATTACAAAATTATTTTAAAATTAAGCAGATTTAAAAATGTGTGAATTCTAAACAGTTTTCCTATCAGTCATTATTAATAAGATAAATTATAATAGCTACTGTTTAATGAATAACTACTGCATATTGAATGGGCACATTATAGGTTTTATAATTTGATTTTATAATAATTTTTAATATATTTTTATGTTCTTTTACTAACAGGAAAAGAACAGTAGTATGATCTGGATATGAACACTAATGGTTTAATTTTAGAGTCAATATTTTCCCTGTTTTACACTACCTTTCATTTATATAATCTAATAAAAAGTGCATTTTAAATCAATATGGCAACAAATCCTGGATGGGTTTAGGGGATAAAAAGGCATCAATAACACTTTTTTGATAAGGTTAGTTAAATAGTAGAGTGGGCACTGCTTTCTAGACAGGGGAAACAGCAGGAGCAAAGGCTCCAAGGTGTGTTTCTTTGCCAGGAACTATATACATGCATTTTGGTTTTCATTTTGGGGCAGAAAATGATTGAAAAAGGGATGATAAAGGTAGACTAGGGAGGACTTAAGAACCATTTTTATCTTTAAGAAAGGCCTGGAATCATCTTTGATTGCTGTAGAGCCATTGAGAGTTCTTAAGCAGAGAAGTGATATGGATAAATCTCACACCCAAACTTGAGGAATCTCCACCATATGTCTATCAGGGTAATACAGGTAATACAAAGTCTAACAGTAGACTTGATCCTCTGGTTTCTGATTATTGGTACTTCTATTACTTGAGTTTTCACCTAATGGGCTTTGAGCCCCTTGGGGATCATTAAATTATTCCAAGGGATCTAAGAATTCTTGTGCCTGTAAACTGCATGCTAAGGGAGTCACCCATAACACTTTCCATGTTGAAACTTCTTTACATTAGTGCAGATGTTAAACATATTTTTGAGTCATCTGTACTTTGGGGAATCAAGAGATAGCCTAGACCCAGGCCTTGGGGTGAGATGAACATGAGAGAGAACTACAGTGATACCAAGAGGTGGTTTCAATCTGACAAAAGCAACTAATGAAGAAACAAGGATTTGTGGCCTACAGAAGGTGATGACAAGCTACACTAAATATGGATATGTGGGAAATTGCATATTCCTCAAGACCCTCAGAAAATAAAAGAGAGGTGGACTGGACTTCTTAAGATAACTGGGAATCCTTAGAGATATTGAAGAATAGGGTATCTGAGAAGCTGGAGAGTTTGAAGCTGTTAGGGTGGTCTAGATGTATTACTTTTACATGGTTATCCTCCTTCCCAGCTATGAACTCCTAAATGGTAACAATCACAACTGATGTTTCTCTGTCCAGGTACCATTTTCAATGAAGTGTGCAATATACAAAGGTATTCAATAGCATTCTATGAATGAGTAAATTTTCATTTAAATGTATTAATTTTAATAAAAGGTCTCCCAAGACTACTTTAAGTATTTCTCGTACCTCCTTTAAGTATTTGTGAGAGAATGGGCTGTTTTAAAACAGTCAAATTTAATAGTTTTATTATACCTTGACCAAGTTTCCACTTGTAATAATCTGTCATTACCTGAGTAATATATACTAAGTATATTGGATATAGATTTTCTTTTGTTTGTTGTTGTTTTTTTTCTTACTTCTTACCTCAACACTACCTGTATATATTTTGCCAAGAGGTTTAGTTTACAGGATTAAGATAAGCCAGGGAAATTTCCCTGAGCCTTAGCTTCTTCATGGGTCACCTGGAACTACTAATACCTATCTTTCATTATCTACTTTGCAGGGTAGTCATGAGGATTAACAGAGATTGTGCATAGAAGTAAAGTACCAAACTCAATAACTAACTCATTGCTATAGATTGAATGTTTGTGCTCACCCCAAATTCCAAGGGGTAGTATTAGCAGGTGGGACCTTTGAGAGGTAATGGAGTTGTAAGGGAGAAGCCCTCATGAATGGGATTAGGGCCCTTATAAAAGAGACCACAGAGTTGCAGAGTGCCTTCTATCATGTGAGAAAGCATTGAGATGATCATCTATGAACCAGAAAGTGCACTCTCACCTAATGCCCAACCTGCCAGTACTTTAATTTTAGACTTCACAGTCTCCAGAACTGTCAGACATAAATACCTTGCCCTGGCTGGTTGGGTCAGTGGTAGAATGTCAGCCCAGTGTGTGGATTTCTCAAGTTTGATTCCCGGTCAGGGCACACAAGAAAAGTGACCATTTGCTTCTCCATCCTTCCCCTTCCTTCTCTCTCTCTCTCTTCCCCTACCATAGCCATGGCTCCATTTATTGGAGTGCATTGGCTCTGGTCACTGAGGACGGCTCTGTGGAGCTTCTGCCTCAGGCACTAAAAATAGCTCAGTTACGAGCATGGCCCCAGATGGGGGTTGCCGGGTGGACCCATGTCAGTGCATATATGGATGTCTGTCTATCTTCCCTCCTTTCACTTCAAAAAGAAGAGGAAAAAAGTAAAATACATACCTGTTTATAAGACACTCAGTTTATGGCACCTTTTAATAGCAGCTCAAATGAACTAAGATACCCATGTAATGGAATATTTAAATTTGGGAAAGAATACTCAAGGATAGACCCAGTATTTTTCAGATCAAATTTTATATTTTTTAAATCATCTTAGACCCTGGCTGGGTAGTGCAGTTGGTTAGGGTGTCATCCTGATATGCCAAGGTTACTGATTCAATCCTCAGTCAAGGCACATAAAAAAATCAACCAAAAATATATATAAATGAATAGAACAACAAATTGATGCTTCTCTCCCCCTTTGCTCTCTCTCTTTCTTTAAAATTAATAAATTAAAAATTTTAAAAAATTTAAAAATAAATAAAAATATAAAAAGTTATCTCAAATAACACTACAAACACTATTTTAGACACAAAGTAATATTTCCTCAGTTGTGCATAAAATGTGAATAAAATACATTAAATGCACAACCATTTATTATTCTCCAACAAACAATTTAAATATAAGCATTGCTGAATAAAACAAATATTACTTTAATATGCCCTTAATTTTTTAATTTCAATCAAAGGATAAACCTTAATCTGCTGCTAAAAAAAAATTAAGAAGGCAAAACTGAGAAAGCCGGATGTATTAGAATTTAAAATAATTTCATATATGCTTAATTAGTGAAAATCAGTACACTAAAAGAGTTCTGGCCCTGGCCGGTTGGCTCAGTGGTAGAGCGTCGGCCTGGCGTGCAGAAGTCCCGGGTTCAATTCCTGGCCAGGGCACACAGGAAAAGCACCCATCTGCTTCTCCACCCCTCCCCCTCTTCTTCCTCTCTGTCTCTCTCTTCCCCTCCAGCAGCCAAGGCTCCATTGGAGCAAAGATGGCCCGGGTGCTGAGGATGGCTCTGTGGCCTCTGCCTCAGGCGCTAGGACAGCTCTGGATGTGACAGAGCGGCGCCACAGATGGGCAGAGCATCGCCCCCTGGTGAGCATGCCGGGTGGATCCCGGTCGGGCGCATGTGGGAGTCTGTCTAACTGCCTCCCTGTTTCCAGCTTTGGAAAAATGAAAAATAAATAAATAAATAAATAAACAAATAAATAAATAAATAAATAAATAAATGAGTTCTGATTCAGGATGGGAAAGACCTGAATCACAGAGCAGTGACCTTTCTTCTCCCAACACGCTGTTCCTCGCTCTAATATCATTTTCCCTTCTATGGCCATATCATATTTTTATTGTGAGGATCAATACTATCACTTTACTGTTTGAGTAACAATTATAGAAGTAGTGGCAGTGGTAAAAATAGTAATATTAATCATCAATAGAGGCTCCACTTCTATTAATACATTTTCTATATGTAGGGCACTTGTGCTTGCTTTTATATATGTTATGTCATTTAATTTACAGTATAAGACATAGTCTAATATTGTTCTTTTTTAAAAAAGGTTATCTTGGCATAAACATACACTTTTGATATAATAATAACATTAAGCAAGAAACAGTATATGATGTAGCATAGTCTCTGTCATATAAATTAAAAACACAACAAGAGAAGAAGGTCAGAAGAAAATATGACTTTCAAATCAAATAAAATAGCTTAGAGAATTTTATAAATTTTTTTAGTCTCTCTCATGCCAAAGAAAGATTAAGTAATATTTTTTTACACTGCAACTAGGGTTGCCAGATTTAGCAAATAAAAATGCAAGATGCCCAGTTAAATTTAAGTTTCAGATAAACCAATAAATAATTTTTAGAGTATATACCAAATACTTTACGGGACATAGTGATGGTAAAAAAAAATAATAACCTATTGTTGATCTAAGATCAAATTTAATTAGACGTCTTCTATTTTACCTGGCAATTCTATTTTCAAAAGCATTTTAGGGGAGTGGCATATCTAGAATTTAGAAGTAATACGAACTTGGAAGCCAGGGTCAATCTCAATTCCAACATCTTATTTCTTGCAGAAAAACAGGTTCCCCTCTTAGTTATTGATTCACATCTATAACCTAGGGGTAACAGCATTCCACATCCAATATGCTTTTTAAGAAAAGTAAATGTGTTAAAAATATATAACTCATTAGCATATGACTACTAGCACCAAATTATGATTGTTTATTTATCTTATTTACTCAGGTAGTAAGAGATACTTGAAAATAGGCTATGCCATTTTTAAAATCATATCTAAATTTGTAGCATCATTTTTGATACATGGTATGTATTTGATGAATATGTGTTGAATAAATAAATTTTAATAAATTTTTAAGTCACTTCTGAAATCTGATTTATAGTATTCTGTTCCATGGCATACTCTTCATTAAAAAAGTAAAACTTATTACAGACCCTATAGAAATCATCTTACAAATTTCATATTAACAGAGATTGAATAAGTTTGCCATTTTATCATCCTTTTGGGGCTCCATCTTCTTTCTTGAGAAATTTGGGAGGTAAAATCTGCTTCACTGACAACACCAAAGTCACTCAAGGACCAGGGAAAGGCTCAGAGTAGGTGGTTTCTCTGTGAAAACCCTGTTTAAATATCTTCTGTTCTAGTTGCTGCTTCATCCTCCATAGTGACAGTCTCTCCGATTTTCCCTTGATAAGCCAGCACCTTACTAGACAATCTCATGCATCCAAAAAATGAATTCGTGCAGACTCTACTCTTACATTCTGTTCTGGGTCAAGTTTTTTTTTATTTTATTTTCCCAACCATACTCTGACTGCCAACTATATAAAGCCTAATTGGAATGAAACTGAGGTGGGGATTATTAGCTTTGGTTCTAATTTACAACTGGCTCAACCTTCTTCCAACATGCTAGAAGCACTTCCTAAGGATGCTGACAGCTCACAGAAGACTTAACAGTCTGGTTAGAAGCAATTCTGTTTATATACTCATAGCTTCTCACTCTCATGTCTGCTAAAAAGAAAACAAAACAAAAACAATCACTGGAAAATGCTATGGTGCTTCTTGTATTGTTTTACAATAGAAAGGTCCAGATTGAATAAAAGTGCCACTTATTACTACATGTACCACTAGCATATAAGGGGCCAGGCATGTGCTAAATGCTTCACATATGCTCTCCATTTTAATTATCACAGCACATTTGCAATATATGGATATTTCCTCCCATTTTACATAGAAGGGGAAAGACAGACATTGAAGTAGCTTAACCAAGACACAGTCCTGCTAAAGGTAAGAGATAAATTCAAAATCCACATCTGTTCTCCTAGAGTCTGTTTTCTTTGACAGTATGAGGTTTTAAGGGCAGGTTGGTATAAGGAAAAACAGGAGTCCAAATCTAGACTCTGCTGTTGAATACCTGTGGGCACTGGATCAATGCGATCAATTTAATTCATGTTAGCTCAATTCTATACTTACTAAATACCTGCTTCACATAAAACTGTACAAGGTAAAAAAAAAACACTTCTGTACAAGGTATCACTAGAAATAAAAGCTGAAGAGGAAATAGTGTAGATTCTTATTGAATTAAGAACCCAGTAGAGGAAATTAAATATATACACAAATACCTTTACTACAAAACAAGGAAGGACAGGTCCAGTAAAATAGGCATAAACAATTGATGATAGAAATAGAAGAGGAAGAGATAAATTTTGACAGGGAGAAGCAGGAAGAAAGAATTTGGATATGGCAGCCAAATAAAGGCAGCTTTCCTTAGGGTTTAAGAAAAAGAGCTCTTTAAGTAGAAGAGTTTTGGATTGAAATCCCAGATCCAACAGTAAACAGAACACTATGACACTGTTAGTTAAAAAAGAGCTTGATCTCTAGAAGCCTTGATCTCCTCATCTTCAAAAGAAGGTAATGTTTCCACCTAAAAGGAGGTTCTGTGGTTGTGAGAAGTAAATATACTAGATAGTATATATCAAAATATCTAATGCAAATCTTGGCACAATATAAGCACTCGGAAAAACTTAACATTTAAAACAAGAGAATTTGCATTCTAGAGAAATAAAATGTAGGCTGGAAGAACAGTACCTAAATCTCTAGGGACAAGATGTCTAAATATACAGAGGGGTAAAAGACATGGAAGGAATATGTTTGGGAACTGTATATAACTGACCATGGGACGTCAACTGATTTGAAGCAGAAGGGATTGCAATCCTGAGTGACAGGGTGACAGTGTGGGAATAACCCAAGTGAGGCACAGCCAGGCAAGCCTGTTACGGGACAGCACATCCAGGCTGAGATGAGCTGGCCAAAGGGGGGCCAGAAGGTCTTGGCAACTACAGAGCTAGGTTGTGCTTTTCCCATCTGTATAATAGAACACATAATAATTCCCTTCACGGAGAAAAAGAAAACAAACAAACAAAAAATAGTGAAGATTTTCAGTTTGGGGAAAGTAAACTTCAGTTGGTAAGTGTAGAGTTAGAAAAGGAAGTTAACCTCACTCATAACAACTAGAGCAACCCAAAGCTCAGTGTCAGCGTTCATATTGATCTATATACTATACATTCATTTCCTTGTATAACCTTCACATGTTCTGCAGTGAAAATTATGATTATTCTCATTTTCCAAATGAGAAAATCAAGGGCTTAGAGGTTTTAGTAACCAGTCCAAAGCTACTATGGTGAACAAGCAAGAATTTGAACCTGGGCTTAATTTTAATATCTATTTGATACCTACTACACAATAGCTCACCAAAGTATGAATAAATTACATCTGTTGCAACCAGCATAGTGTATTATGGTAAGCAACAAGTTAGGTAATGATGCACAGTGATGCCTTTAGTAATTTGTAAGATACTGTAAATGTTAGTTATTATTTTACTAGTGATAGTTCTGCTAATAGTAGAGATTAATCTCTACTAAATAATCCACATTTTCCCATCTCAACCATTTGATAAATTCATTTATTCAATAATTGAGCCCTAAAAGTGTCATTCCATGGCTCTGCAATGATCTGAACTGATGGAGGGGGGGGAGCATTTGTAAACCTGTGGATCATAAAACAAGAGCAGATTATAGAATAGAAGACACTTGGCTTCTCACATAAGGGTGAAACCCACGCATCACCCTGGATAGGCTGTCTTCCAATGTATTAAGTAGAGCAGATTTATACATCAAATGATACACTCGCCAAGGTCATGATAAGTCCCCCTTAATCTGAGAGAACAAGAAATTCTGTTTTTCTAAAAGATACTTTGGCAACTCTTTCAACCATCAAGAACTGTCTAGGTAGATCTGTGATACACATATCTGACATAAAAAGGAGTCAATAAACAAACCAAAAACAGATAAGTGTTCAATGTAGACTTGAAATAGAAATAAAGTTGTTTTGAGAAAACAATAAACAAGCTAAATATTATCAGAAAATCAAAATAAATATCTAAACCCTTTACCTGCAATTATTGAGAAAGAATTAATTAAATGTTTACAGTATGTTTCAGATATTACCCTAAGTGACTTGCAGATAATATATCGAATTCTAACAAAACATGGACATGTCACTGCCTATGCAAGGAAGGAAGAAGCCATTTTTAGTTTCTTATTGTACTGGAATAGCTGTGAAGTAATCTGCTTTTCCAGTCTCACAGTTTTATAAAGCCACATCAATTACAACTTTTGTCTATCCCATCGAATATGATATACTTTCAATACTGAAACTATGGCCAAGAACTCGGTCTCCTTCCAAGTTAACAAACAGAACTAATGGATTGGAGCCCATAATGCACCTGTCTGAGGAAACCTGCAAGGTGAAGTGATCTTCATTAAAAAGAAAACTGTGGTAACTAAACATAGAAAAATTAAACACACAAGCAGTACTTTAGGATGTACTTATTACTGATAATGTTTTTTATATAGACATAACATTCTTGGGGTAGCTTGTAAAACATATTCAATGACAGAAAAAATATATAAAAGTGTGTGTCCTCTGGTTTGAAAGAACTCTTGTCCACATTGCAATATTTTCGCGTGAGCACTAATAGGATTAGAAATGTGCTTAGTATGTCCTTTAGAGGTCATCTGCTAATTCAGGGACTCTCAGTCGCAAATATGGGGTGGGCAAAGTAAAGAAAGGACGAAAGAACAAATATGAGAAGTGAGATGAAACTAGAGAACAAGTGCATTCTAATTTTGAAAGACACAATTTTTCCTTGATCAAACACTGTGTAGACTAGAATACCTTAATGTTCAAGTTAGTAACCAACACACAAAAAAGATTTAAAAAATTGATTTTAGTGTTTAGTACTGTAAAAGGATGAATTCAGAATCCATGGAAAAATGTTTAGTGTCTATATACACCTACACTGATTTCTCTTCGTTGTATCTAACTCTTCTCATTTTTCTTTTTTGAAAACATAAAAAATAAATAATTAATACATTCAAAAATCATCTTCCTGGTCTGAGAAATGGCACCGTGAGGTGTGCTCCCGATATCTCCCCTTGAAATTTTAACAAATTCAATAACTAAAGACAGAGAAAAAAATCTCAGGAGCACCTGAAATACATACACACACCAGACAAAGTATGATTGTGCATAAAGGTGGCTGAAATATAATCCACTCTGAAGGAAGTAAGACAGAGAACAGGTTTTTTGCTTTTCTCACTGATCTGAGGAAGGAGTGCTTTTGTCTGAAGCCGAGCAAAGCGGAGGGCTGGAGGCAGAGGGAGGAAGCTGGGTTAGGGTGGATGATCAAGAAGAAAGAACACACCAGCTCTGCCTAAGATCGCGGACAAGGGGCACACGGGTGGCAGGTTCCAACAAAGGTTACTGGTGCGGGCTGCTTGCGGGAGCTGACGCCTGCGCTCCTGGCTCTGCAATCACTGATGGTGTGCAAGTGGCTCCACCTGGCACCACTGGCGCACGTGTGTGCACGTGAGATGGAGGGCTTAGCCCAAGATTATCAGAGATAGAAATCTGCATGGGCTGTTGCCAGCGTCTTTGCACATTCTCAGCTCCACCACCAGCACCAGACGTGTGCAAAGGCTGGGATCCCTGGGCGTGAGTCTCTTCGGGTGGGGTGTGTCCACAGGCCTGCATTGTTGGCTCTGAAATCACAGGAGCTGTCCACCTAAATGGGCGGGTGCAAGCCTCCCTGTGCACTGCTGATGTCACAGGAGCTAGGCACCCACATGGCTTGCTGTGAACTACCAAACAGTGCACAACGGAGAAGCCTGTGGAGATTAGACCACAGAGCACAGAGGCATACTAGACAATCTGAGGGCCCTTAGAAAGGTGCCTGATCTGCAATCCGCTCCAAGCCTGCGGCATGCTGAGACATATTAGTACTGTCTGCTGGCCCTCAGAAACACGCTAGATCAACAATCAGCTCCCATCCCTGACTGCTCTTACTGGCATTTCTGGTAGGCACAGCCTTACCCAGAACTGTGCTTTGAGTGGTACTAAAGGAAGGACCTGGCTGCTTTTAGAGCCTCTTGCTGTGCAAGCAATGGCTGGGGCGAACCTCACAGCTAAGTCACTAGGCTGCTAGCTTAGGGAGGAGAGAAGTAGGGAGAGGCACCTGGGAAACTGAGTCTCCCATTGTCAGAGCCTCTGAACGGCACAACAAACCTCTGCCCAAAAGCCTGACAGGGTCAAGACCTGTAGTACAGCGCCACCTGCCGAAAAAAAAGGAAGAAGCTACCTCTGAAAATCAGAAAAAATTACATTTTTATAACTTTTTTTTCCATTTTGCTTATTTTATCTTCTTTTCTTTTTATTATTTCCTTTTCCTTTTGTACTTCATTATCCACAGTTGTTACATTTTTCATTCTTGTTTTTTATGAGGATTTTTATTTCAAAAACCTTTACTTTTTTCTTCTTTTTCTCTCATTCAATTGACATTTACTAACTAATTATTATATTTTGGATTCTTGTTTTTCTTTGTGGCATTTTTTTGTGTTTTTTTACTGCATTTTTATCTCTTTTGTCATCTTTCCTCAGTTCCTGCTCCTTGTACTCTATAGTTTTTGTTCCACTTATCATTACAGGATTACCATTTTTTAACTGTATCTTTTCAATTTTTCATTTCTTTTTTAATTATCATTTATTAGTGTTACTAACAATTCCACTCACAAATGCCATTAAGAAAAAATAATCAAATGTCATGGATACAAAAGACAGAGATGTAGCTCAGATAGATAATGAAAAATCTCTAGAAAAAAAATTTCAACTGCTTGGAAACTTTGGAGTTAAATGAAAGACAATTAAAAATTAAAATCCTAAAAATACTCAGGGAAATACAAGAAAGTTCTAAAAGGCAATTTAGTCAGCTCAAAAAACAATTTAATAAACAGAGAGAATATTTAACAAAGGATATTGAAAGTATAAAAGGGAACCAAAGAGAGATGAAAAACTCAATACATGAACTGAAAAACAAGGTAACAAGCTTAGCTAATAGAACAGGCCAGATAGAGGAGGGAATTAGTGACATAGAAGACAGGCAACTAGAGATATCAGAGACAAGAGGAGAGAGAATCACAAATTTTGAAAAATGAGAAAACCCTACAGGAATTGTCTGACTCCATCAGAAAGAGCAACATAAGAATAATGCATATATCAGAATGAAAAGAGAGAGAAAGTGGAATGGAGAAAATATTTAATTAAACAAATAATCGATGAGAACTTCTCAGGTCTGTAGAATAAATTAGAGCCTCGAATCCAAGAAGAAAAAAGAACACTGAGTGACCTTAACCTAAACAGACCTACTTGAAGGCACATCATAATAAAATTATCACAAACCAATGACAAAGAAAATATCCTCAAGGCAGCCAGACAAAAGAAGAATACAACATATAAAGGAAGGCCCATTAGACTATCATCAGATTTCTCAGCAGAAATTCCACAAGCCAGAAGAGAGTGGACCCCAAAGTTTAAAGTAATGAAAGAGAGGAACTTCCAGCCAAGAATACTATATCCACCAAAGCTATCCTTCAAATATGAAAGAGAAATAAAAATATTCACAGATATAGAAAAGCTGAGGAAATTTATCACCAGAAAACCCCCACTTCAAGAAATACTAAAGGAATTTATCTGACCAGATACAAAAAACAAAACAAAACAAAATCACAAGTAAAAGGTCCAAGAAATTCACAATAAAAACAAGAATAAACTGTGACAACAAAAACAAAAAAAGGGAGAGAACAAAGATTTTGGTTCTTTAAAGGTTTTTTGTGGGGGTTTTTGTTTGTTTTTTACAGAGACAGAGAGTCAGAGAGAGGGATATATAGGAACAGACAGATAGGAACGGAGAGAGATGAGAACCATCAATCATCAGTGAAGCATCAATTTTCATTGTACACCTTAGTTGTTCATTGGTTGCTTTCTCAGATGTGTCTTGACCATGGGCCTTAAGCAGACTGAGTAACACCTTGCTCAAGCCAGCGACCTTGGGTCCAAGCTGGTGAGCTTTGCTCAAATTAGATGAGCCTGTGCTCAAGCTGGCCACCTCAGGGTCTCAAACCTGGGTACTCTGCATATCAATCCGATGCTCTATCCACTGCACCACCACTGGGTCAGGTATGAGAGAACAAGGATTAACAGTAGCAAAGGAGCATGGAGTGGAGAAGCACTCATGAGATAACATATTACAATAAATAAAATATATATGCTTTTTATTATGTAATGGTAACCACCCCTGAAAAAACCATTACAGAAGCACATGGCTTAAAGAAAGAAGAAACAGAGAAAAGAAGTATGGAATAGATCCAAACAAAAACAAATGACAGAAAAACAAAAGAGAAGAACCAAACAAGATACAGAGCTGTCAGAAAGCTATATATAAAATGGCAATAAGAAACCCTAAAGTGTCAATAATTATATTAAATGTAAATGGATTGAACTCACCAATAAAAAGACAAAGAGTAGCAGAGTGGATAAAAATAATCCAACTGTATACTGCCTTCAAGAAACACATCTAAGCTACAAAGATAAAAACAAATTCAAAGTGAAAGGTTGGAAAACGATTCTCCAAGCAAATAATATCTAAAGAAAAGCAGGTATAGTCATACTCATATCTAACAATGTTGACTACAAGGCAGCAAAGGTAATCAGAGACAAAGATGGTCATTTCATAATGATAAAGAAGACATTAAATCAAGAAGACATAACACTTTTTAATATATATGCACCAAACCAAGGAGCACCAAAGTATATAAGACATCTACTAACTGATCTAAAAATAAAAAACAACAAAAATACAATCATACTTGGAGACCTCAATACACCACTAATGGCACTGGATTGTTCATCCAAACAGAAAATCAGTAAATAAATATTAGACATAAATGAAACACTAGAACAATGAATATGATAGACATCTACAGGACATTTCACCCCAAAATGCCAGCATATACATTTTTCTCCAGTGTACATGGAACATTCTCAAGAATTGACCATATGTCTGACCAAGTGGTGGCGCAGTGGATAGAGCATTGGACTGGGATGTGGAGGACCCATGTTCAAGACCCCAAGGTCACCAGCTTGAGTGCAGGCTCATCTGGTTTGAGCAAAGCTCACCACTTGGACCCAAGATCGCTGGCTTCAGCAAGGGGTTACTCAGTCTACTGTAGCCCCATGGTCAAGGCACATATGAGAAAGCAATCAATGAACAACTAAGGTGTTGCAACGAAAACTAATGATTGATGCTTCTCATCTCTCTCCGTTTCTGTCCATCTGTCCCTTTCTATCTCTCTCTCTGACTCTCTCTCTCTCTGTCTCTGTATAAAAAAAAAAAAGAATTGACCATATGTTGGGCCACAAAACTAACATCAACAAATTCAGAAAGATTGAAATTATACCAAGCATATTCTCTGACTACAAATCTTTGAAAGTAGAATTCAACTGCAAAAAATAAGTAAACAAACACACAAAAATGTGAAAATTAAACAACATACTTCTACAAAATGAGTGGGTCAAAGAAGAAATAAAAGCAGAGATCAAAAGATATATACAGACAAACCAAAATGACAATACAACATGTCAGAATCTCTGGGATGCAGCAAAAGTGGTACTAAGAGGGAAGTTCTTATCATTACAGGCTTATATGAACAAACAAGAGAGCCTAAGTAAAGAACTTAACATCACATCTTAAGGAACTAGAAAAATAAGAACAAAGGCAACCCAAAATCAGCAGAAGAAAGGAAATAATAAAAATCAGAGTAGAAATAATTGAAATAGAAAGCAGAAAAGCTATAGAAAAAATCAATAAAACAAGAAGCTGGTTCTTTGAAAAGATCAACAAACTTGACAAACCCTTGGCAAGACTCACCAAGGAAAAAAGAGAAAGGACTCAAATAAACAAAATCCAAAATGAAAGAGGAGAAATCACCACAGATATCATAGATATACAAAGAATTATTGTAGAATACTATGAAAAACTATATGCCACCAAATTTAACAATATAGAAGAAATGGATAAATTCCTAGAACAATACAATCATTCTATACTGAGTCACAAAGAAGTAGATAACCTAAACAGACTCATAAGCAGGAAGGAAATAAAAACAACTATCAATAGTCTCCCAAAAAATAAAAGTCCAGGGCCAGACAGCTATACTAGTGAATTCTATCAAACATTCAAAGAAGATTGAAGAGTTGGTTCCTATCTTACTCAAAGTCTTTCAAAAAATTAAAGGAAGAAGCAATAATTCCAAACATATTTCATTAGGCCAATATAACCCTCATACCAAAACTTGGCAAGGACAAGACTAAAAAAGAAACTATAGACTACTATTTCTAATAAATACAGATGCTAAAATCCTAAACAAAATACTAGTAAATTGACTACAACAACATATTAAAAAAAATTTATCATGATCAAGTGGGATTCATCCCTTAATCAAAAGGATGGTTCAACATACGTAAAACAGTTAACGTAATACACCATATCAGCAAAACAAAGAACAAAAACCATATGATCCTGTCAATAGATGCAGAAAAGGCATTTGATCAAATACAACCTCATTTTATGTTTAAAACACTCAACAAAATGGGTATAGAAGGAAAATATCTCAATATAACAAAGGCCACTTATGACAAACCATCAGTTAATATCATATTAAATGGCAAAAAAATTGAAAACGTTTCCTCTAAAATCAGGAACAAGACAAGACTGCCCACTTTCTCCACTCATTCAACATAGTGCTGGAAGTTTTAACCAGAGCAATCAGACAAGAGAAAGAAATACAAAGCATTTATACCGGGAAAGAAGAAGTAAAGGTTTCACTTTTTGCAGATGATATGATCCTGTATATAGAAAACCTCAAAGACTCCACAAAAAGACTATTAGAAACAATAAACCAATACAGTAAGGTTGCAGGGTACAAAATTAATATACAGAAGTCTATTGCCTTCTAATATGCCAACAATAAAACTTCATAAAATGAACTAAAAAATCCCTTTTACAATTGCAACAACAACAACAAAAAAAACCCTAGGAATTAAAATAACAAAGAATGTAAAGGACCTATATAATGAAAACTACAAAGCATTGTTAAGAGAAATCAAAAAAGATACAATGAAATGGAAAAAAATATTCCTTGTTCTTGGATAGGAAGTATAAATATAGTTAAAACGACCATATTACTCAAAGCAATATACAAATTTAATGCAATTGCCATCAAAATTACAGTCATTTTTTAAAAAAATTGAACAAAAAGTCATCAGGTTTATATGGAACTATAAAAAACCCCAACTGGCCAAAGTAATTCTAAGAAAAAAAGAACAAAGCTGGGGGCATTACAATACCTGACTTCAAATTATATTATAGAGCCACGACAACCAAAAGAGCATGGTATTGGTAGAAAAATAGACACTCAGACCAATGGAACAGAATACAGAGCCCAAAAATAAAACCACATGTATATGGTCAAATAATTTTTGATAAAAGGGCCAACAACACAATGGAGAAAAGAAAGCCTCTTCAACAAATGGTGCTGGGAAAACTGGAAAACCACATGCAAAAGAATGAAACTTGACTACAGTTTGTCCCCTTGTACTAAAATTAATTCAAAATGAATCAAAGACCTAAACATAAGATCTGAAACAATAAATTACATAGAATAAAACATAGGTACTAAATTCATGGACCT
Organism: Saccopteryx bilineata; assembly: GCF_036850765.1. Lineage (NCBI taxonomy): Eukaryota > Metazoa > Chordata > Mammalia > Chiroptera > Emballonuridae > Saccopteryx > Saccopteryx bilineata. The sequence continues at coordinate 339,912,072 of NC_089490.1, read as the reverse complement.
TGGTTATAAAGAGCACTTTATGAATTTGACTCCAAAGGCAAGAGAAGTGAAGACAAAAATAAATGAATGGGACTACATCAGACTAAGAAGCTTTTGCTCAGCAAGAGAAGCTGACAACAAAACAGACAGCCTACTAAATGGGAGATAATATTTTGAAACAACAGCTCAGATAAGGGCCTAATATCCAAAATATACAAAGAACTCACAAAATTCAACAACAAACAAATACACAATGCAATAAAAAATGGGAAGAGGACATGAATAGACACTTCTCCCAGGAAGAAATACAAATGGCCAACAGATATAAGAAAAGATGCTCATCTTCACTAGCTATTAGAGAAATGCAAACCAATACTACAATAAGATAATACCTCATACCTCTTAGATTAGCTATTATCAACAAGACAGGTAACAACAAGTGTTGGAGAGTCTGTGGAGAAAAAGGAACCCTCATCTACTGTTGGTGGGAATGTAAGTTAGTACAACCATTATGGAAGAAAGTATAGTGGTTCCTCAAAAAAATTAAGAATAGAACTACCCATATGACCCAGCAATCCTTCTACTGGGTATATACCCCCAAAACTCAATATCATTGGTAAGTAAAGACATGTGCAGCCCCGTGTTCACTGCAGCATTGTTCACAGTGGCCAAGACATGGAAACAACCAAAAAGCCCTTCAATAGATGATTGAATAAAGAAGATGTGGTACATATATACCATGTAATAGTACTCAGCCATAAGAAATGGTGACATAGGATCACTTATGACAACATGGATGGAACTTGATAACAGTATATTGAGTGAAATAAATAAATTAGAAATAACTAAGGATTGTATGATTCCATACAAAGGTGGGACACAAAATTGAGACACATGGACATAGATAAGAGTTCAGTGGTTACTAGGGGAAGGGGAAGAAAGGAGAGGGAGAAGGTGGGGCGAAGGGAGGAGCATAAAGAAAACCAAATAAAAGATGACGGAGGGCAATTTGACTTTGGGTGATGGGTATACAACATAATCAAATGTCAAAATGAGCTGGAGATGATTTCTCTGAATTTATGTACTCTAATTGATCAATGTCACTCTGTTAAAATTAATTGTCCAAATAAAATTTATAAAAAATAATAATAGCCTGACCAGGAAGTGGCTCAGTGGATAGAGCGTTGGACTGGGATGCAGAGAACCCAGGTTTAAGACCCCGAGTTTGGCAGCTTGAGCACAGGCTCATCTGGCTTGAGCAAAAGAGCTCACCAGCTTGGACCCAAGGTTGCTGGCTCAAGCAAGGGGTTACTCAGTCTGCTGAAGGCCCGTGGTCAAGGCATATAAGAGAAAGCAATCAATGAACAACTAAGGTGTGCAATGAAAAACTGATGATTGATGCTTCTCACCTCTCTCCATTCCTGTCTGTTTGTCCCTATCTATTCCTCTCTCTGTCCCTGTAAAATAATAATAATAATAATAATAATAAAATAAAACAAAGTCATCTTCCTGGCATAAAGTACTATCTCTACTGCCATCAAAACTATGTGAGAAAAAGAGAATATTGTTGGGTTAGAAGAAAGAGAGTTTTGGTGAGGAATGGGCCAGAAATTTCCATCACCCTTTTTATAACCATTGATGCTCATTCTTTGAAAAATGTATCTTGAAGTTGTGAATTCTGGCACTCACTCTGTTTTTGATTAAAACACATTTTAATTATTCAATGTCTTTTTGGCAACTATATTAAGTTCTGTGATAATGACACTGGCCTAATCATCTCAGCCCCTCTGGTATAAAAACAGCTCCCAGCCTGTCTCATATTAGCGCTCAGTGTTTTTTCCTTATGGAACTTCTTTCTCAAACACACCTTCCTTCACTCCTCTGCCTTAATTAGTATTCATTGCTTTGCTACCGGCAGGGGCCCTCAAACTTTTTATAAAAACCGCCCACTTTTGCAGTGCTGGTCAACCTGGTCCCTACTGCCCACTAGTGGGCCTTCCAGCTTTTATGGTGGGCGGTAGCAGAGCAACCAAATGGCTCCGTGGTTGACCCACCATGAAAGCTGGAGCGCCCACTAGTGGGAGGTAGGGACCAGGTTGACCCGCGCTGCAAAAGTGGGCGGTTTTTATAAAAAGTTTGACGACCCATGTTAGAGTTAAAAGAAGGTATGACATCTCTGACAAACAGACAATATTTATAAGATTCTTAACCTTCTTTTCAACGCCATTTTACTGGCTATAACATAGGCTCCTGCTCCTTTTTACTTCTGTGTCTACAATAACAGCAACCATGGACTTAGTGCTTTCCATGAGCCCTCCATTAAGAGCTTGTGTATATCCATTTACTACTTGCAGCAGCCCTCTGGTATTATTATCATTATCACTGAATAGGTGGGAAGCATATAAAGAAGTTGTGACTAACTTCCACAGCTATTTCTCATAGGCTGGGATTAAACCCAAGATTGTTAGACATTTAAGACTCTTCTCTTAAACAGTGATTCCCAAATTTCTGTCCCAATGAACACTGATTCCTTGGGTTGCTACACAAAAAAATTAGTAACCAGAGACAAACAAACTTTAGAAAGGCTGCATGTTTTATTCTTTCCTTGACAACTGACAGATATTTATGAATTTAAATTCAAACTGTTAACATTGGCCTCTAAGATCCTTGGAAATATGGATTCTACTTTTAGAGCCTTGCTTAACTCTGTTAAGTCTTTCTTTTTTAGTTCAAGAGATTTTCTTTTAATTCTTTTCCTAAATATTCTACAAGATAATTGAACAGACTAAGAACAGACAAAATACCAAGACACCGCTAAGTAGCAAAGTAAAGACTACTAAATTAGTTTGCTACCCTGTGCCTCATTTTTCCCATCTGTAACCTAAACAAAGAAAAGCCATCCACACTTGTTGTTATGTATGTGAAATCACTGGAAACCTAAGTTTTCCTTTTAATCTTAAAATTTTTATTCTTTATTCATATCCTCCATACTAACTGAACCACAATTTGCTAAGATGTTGTGGGGAAAACAGCTGTGTTAGGCTTGCTCACTGGTTTACTGGCTGCAAGCATTTTGCCTGATTAGTATATGAGCACATGGCAGTGCCACGTGTGTATAGTCTATGTAAGGCTACAGGTGCTTGCCCTCAGGGCAGATGGTGGATTGTGGATTGCCTGCCCATCCGTAAGAAGCCATTTTTGCTGTTTGCCTGAGAAGCGGTTTTTCCTGCCTGTGTGTTTGTCCGCCGTTCTGAGAATCTATTAAATGGGTATGGCCCAATGCTTTCTGGCTCTGCAGTTTCTCTACCATCTGCCCAAATCCAATGTTGACCTGCCTGGCCTCGTCGACTGGAATTAGAGATCTTATAGAAATTTAAGGGGTTGTTGTAAGCTTGTGTGTAAGCTTGCTGATAAAGCCAATCAACATGAAACAGTAGAAAAAAAAACAATTTGATATCTACAAACATAGGCTTGAACTCCTATCCCTCTTTGTTTCTTCATTATATGACTAAGCAAGTTTTTTAATCTTTTAAAAGTTCAGTTTTCTTATCTCTCAAGTGGGGATAGAGGTATAACACCTACCACATAAGCTTACTTCAGGCATTAAATGGAATAAAAACAAATGTCTTCTATTGTACTCATGTTAATCTCTATCATTTCTTACAGCATTCAACAATAGCATCATTTCTTAACAAAAGTAGAAGCTGGATAAGAAAATATTTTTTCAGGTTAATGCTAGAGATTAGACTGAAACAAATTTGCAGGAGTCACCTAGAAGTTGATAAGATTAACCAGCAATGATTTTAGCTCTACTGTGTGGCTTTGAGCACTGTCAGAGTCAGAAGGCATTAAAGAGCTTACAAATCAAAACAATCAAAACATCCTAGGCCCCCAGGGTTCATGCAACCCAACTATCAAACTCATATTCCCAGAGCAAGGCAGCTCATCCTTGCCGGGCTTGGCCGAGGAACAGAGAAAATATTAGATATCCATGCCATAGAATTAGAGTCTGTATCCTGGAATTCAATCAGAGATGGTATTTAGCCCTTCCCCTTTGTACTGAAATTATATACTTGCACTGAAGATGAGATTGTCATGATGCCTGGTTTGTTCTTAGTCCCAAAATGGATTTCTGGGATAAAATGGATTTCAGGAACATGAACAGAGCCTTCTCATTCAATGACTGGGTTACTTACTGCATCTGATGCGTAAGCGTTTGTCTCTCCTTGTTAAGCAGTCACCTCTTTAATTCATCCAGTGTGTACCATAACACATTTACCATCGTGTGTGGTGTGTGTGTGTGTGTGTGTGATAGAGACAGACTCAGAGATAGGGACAGACAGACAGGAAGGGAGAGAGATGAGAACCATCAACTCCTTGTTGCAGCACCTTAGTTGCTCATTGATTTATATCTCATATGTGCCTTGACCCGGGGGGTTAAAGCAGACTGAGTAACCCCTTGTTCAAGCTAGTGACCCTGTGCTCAAGCCGGTGAGCCTTGCTCAAACCAGATGAGCCTGCACTCAAGCTGGCAATATCAGGGTCTTGAACCTGGATTCTCTGCGTCCCAGTCCAATGCTCCATCCACTGCACCACCTCCTGGTCAGGCCATATTTACCATCTTAATTTTCCTTTATTGTGACACCCAAGAACTGGTTAAAACATCAGATGAGAACAAGTTATCTAGAGTCCAAAATCCCACATAATGGTTCCAGTCACTGTTATTAGCTTATGATCTAATTCCAAACTTCCTTAGTTGCCTTAGCATTCAGAAGGACTGAAAGTTGCTTCACTTCTACTGCATTTCTATTCTAAAAATAAAAATGAGCTTGCTGATGCTGTGAACAACTGCTTTGAGTAAAGACAATGTAAGTGCAATCCCTGTATAATTTATGTTCCAGTACCTCACTTTTTTTAGTAGCTTCACTGGGGTACAAGTTAACATATCATACAATTCATTTCTTTAATGTGTGCAATTAAACAGTTTTTAGTATGTTCACAGAACTATGCCATGATCACCATAATCAATTTTAGAACAGACCTGGCCAGTTGGCTCAGTGATGAGTGTCAGCCCAGCATATGGAAGTCGGGGATTTGATTCTGGTCAGGGCACACAGAAAAAGCAACCATCTGCTTCTCCACCATTTCCCAGCCATCTCTATCTCTCTCTTCCCCTCCCATAGCCATGACTCCAATGGTTTGAGCAAAGTTGGCCCCAGGCACTGAGGATGTCTCCATGGCCTTGCTTCAAGCACTGGAATAGCTCAGTTGCTGAGCATATTATTAAAACCAGCCACTCTATTATATGTGGCATACTATCCTCTGATAGAGGGCTTGCTGGGTAGATCCCAGGTGGATCCCTGGTTTCAGCACATGCAAGAGTCTGTCTCTGTCTCCCAGCATCTCATTTAATAAAATAATAATAATAATAATAATAATAATAATGAAAGAACATTTACATCAACTCTCTTACCGATAAAATAAATAAAAACTCCACATACACATTCCTATTAGCAGTCGCTTTTTGCATTCCCCCTCGCCACCAAGCAACCACTAATCTACTTTCTATGAATTTGCCTGTCTTGAACATATAATATAAATGAAATCATAAGGTGTGTACATTTTTTTTGGTAAGCGGCATCTTTCACTTAGCATCCTGTTTTTAAGGTATATTCGTGTTGTATCATGCATCTTGCTTGTATCAGGCTTTCTTGCTGCAAAATAATATCCCATTGTATGAATTTACCACTTTAATTTATCCATTCATCAGCTGATAAATATTTGGGTTGTGTTCAGTTTTTGAATAGAAGGAATAATGTATAAATTTTTTAGTAAACATGTTTTTCTCTTGGAATTTAATTGCATGGTAACTCTATATTTAAAATTTTGAGAAATTGCAAAACTATTTTTGAATTGGGTTTTGCAAGCCAGTAACTCATTTCAAGTAAGAAAATAAGTTAATCTGTGATAACAGTTAATTGTATTTCCTTTTATTATTAAGGACAACAAAATCATAAATTTTTTAAGCCCAATATTAGAATTCATTTTTGACCTTGTGGGGCAGCTGTGTTAGGCTTACTCACGGGGTTACAGCTGCAAGCACACTGCCTGATCGTTATGTGAGTGCATAGCAGCGCCACGTGTGCATGGCCCATATAAGGCTATGGGTGCTTGCTCTTGAAAGAGATGGGGATTTCGGATGGCAGATTGCCTGCCTGCCACTGTGAGGGGCCCTTCTTGCTGTATGTGTGCCGGAGAAGAGGTTTTTCCTCTGCCTCTGTGCTTGTCCACCATTGTGAGACTTTATTAAACAGAATGGCCTAAATTCTTTCTAGCTCCACAGTTCTTCCCCCTCTATTCTTTCTGGACAAGACACAATGCACCATATAATAGGGTGGCTTATGTCATTTTACCTTATTCTTGTTCTAAACCCCACTTAAACTAATTAAGAAAAAAAATCAGTTTGACATACAAAGCAATTTGTAGAAGAGAAGACAGGGTGAGGAACTTCCAAGTTACAAATCAATAAACGAAAATGGTATTTCTCCAACTTCTACAGAAAAATCAAAACAAAACTTCTGAGACATAGTGAATGAAAGCCAAATTGGTAAGTTTCTGTGCTCAATTGAAACACCTGTGGTGAGTCTTAGAAGAATTTCAAGAGAAAACAGGAATAGTCCAGGTACAGTGCTGTTATCAAGCTTCAGTGCATGGATGCAATGTGAAATTGCTTGTCAGACTTGTATCTCCCCAGGAACTATCTCACCACTCCCTTCCCCAGATATTCTGACTGACAATGTGAGGTGTAAGGCCAGGGTGATGGACTTTAAACATGTACACAAGGCAGAACCTACAGCAAGAGGACTACAGAAATTTTTGTAACACTGTTACAGTGGGCCGAGCTTGGAAATTGATTAAGTAAAATCTAAATCCTACCTTACCCATTGTTCCTACAACACTGGGTAATTACCTAGTGTCGCGTGTTCATCTATTATATGGGGAGAAAAACAGCCCCTTCACAGTACTTCCATGTAGATGCAATGATAAAGCACTTTACACACATGAAAAGGATCTGGCTCTAGCTAATGTAGGCTTTCTCCTGGCTTTTCTAAGCCAAAGTCATAAGAAACTGGCAAACATAATGGCTTATACAGCTAATGCAAAATGAGTGTTGCTTTGTTTCTTCCTCTCTCCTTGATGCCAACCTTTACCTTCTCCAATAAGGTCCCCATTGTGAGCACCCTGCCTCAACCCTTAAGAAATTTGAAAACACTCTCATTTGGCTGAACTAGTTGCAGCTGCAAACACGATGGTAAGAACAAGGTACTACTATATATGCCCAATGTTGATTAGCATCACCGAGTCTCATTATTCTGATCAGCCAGAAGCAATTTACAATCATCTTTAAGCAAGTGCACATAATTTTCATAATTGACTTGCGGGAGCTTTGGCACAACAACTTGTTGTAGCTGTCAATCACTGTCAAAAGCTAGAGGAGGACCAAACCTTTTGCAAAGGAAAGCGAAACTGCAGCGCCTGTCCATAGTGGACAGTGAATGGAATGGCTTTGCATCCTTTTTCGTGCTGCTATTATCCAGGCCTTAGAACAGGGTCTCTTCCAGATAGAGAAAGGAACCAAAAGAAGGCAGAACTCACTGATGCTACTGTTTTCTTAAAAGAAACATGACATGAAACTGACGGGTTTGAGCCACACCTCTCAGAGCCTTTATTTTTAATTTTTTTTGTTGTTAATATTGTTCCCCTCTGTAACTGCTCTTATCATTGCCTGCTATGGTAAAAGCAGTGGCTTGCAAATTTATTTTTTTCTTAAAGAATTATACATTTTGGGTGGCCCTAGAGATATTGTACAATAGATGATAGATAGAGGTTTCCATATTTTCTGAAACAAATAGAATATTTAAAATTAGTATACTGAATATATTTATTTAAATAAATATGAGTGGAAATATTATCTAATTTTTAATCCACAGTACTATGAAAGAGAGGGGTACAAGAACTAAAGTAAATGGCCTTAAAAAATCAACAAAAACAGGCCCTGGCCGGTTGGTTCAGTGGTAGAGCGTCGGCCTGGTGTGCAGAAGTCCTGGGTTCAATTCCCGGCCAGGGCACACAGGAGAAGCGCCCATCTGCTTCTCCACCCCTCCCCCTCTCCTTCCTCTCTGTCTCTCTCTTCTCCTCCCGCAGCCGAGGCTCCATTGGAGCAAAGATGGCCCCGGGCACTGGGAATGGCTGCTTGGCCTCTGCCCCAGGCGCTAGAGTGGTTCTGGTAACAACAGAGCGACGCCCTGGAGGGGCAGAGCGTCGCCCCCTGGTGGGCATGCCAGGTGGATCCTGGTCCGGCGCATGCGGGAGTCTGTCTGACTGTCTCTCCCCGTTTCTAGCTTCAGAAAAATACAAAAAAAAAAAAAAAATCAACAAAAACAAAGCAGAAAATCAAAGTAGCAAACAATTGATATTAAGTGTTATTCCCAGTTTTATTACTAGTTTGTTTCTTGGTAGAATGAAGTTAACAATTATAAGAGACAGATTAATATAAAAAACACTTCAAAAAGTACAAAGTTGGGAGCACAATACAATGTATAAAAATCAGTAGCCTTGATAACCAAGTTGCATTGGATTCTAGTTGTCAAAAATGGGCACCAATGACTAAATTATATATTAATGCATATGATGCACAATATGAAGCATATCATACCTAGGATCCATGTATGTGGCATGCAGAAGGGGTTCTTTGTATGTAGTGGATGCTCAGCAAATAGCATTTGTTACCTGTATTTATTTATTTTTTTTTTATTTTTTTTATTTATTTTTTATATATATATTTTTTTCTGAAGCTGGAAACGGGGAGAGACAGTCAGACAGACTCCCACATGCGCCCGACCGGGATCCACCCGGCACGCCCACCAGGGGCGATGCTCTGCCCACCAGGGGGCTATGCTCTGCCCCTCCCGGGCGTCGCTCTACCGCGACCAGAGCCACTCTAGCGCCTGGGGCAGAGGCCAAGGAGCCATCCCCAGCGCCCGGGCCATCTTTGCTCCAATGGAGCCTTGGCTGTGGGAGGGGAAGAGAGAGACAGAGAGGAAGGAGGGGGAGGGTGGAGAAGCAAATGGGCGCTTCTCCTATGTGCCCTGGCTGGGAATCGAACCCGGGTCCCCCGCACGCCAGGCCGACGCTCTACCGCTGAGCCAACCGGCCAGGGCATTACCTGTATTTAAGATCAATACAAATGTAAGGGAATATCTGCCTTTGTCTACATGGTAAAATTTTGTCCGTTGTTTGAAAGAAATGACTGCAATAAACTATTCAACGCATCTGTATTTGTAATCATGTAATTTGACTTGAAAATATTTACTGCATAATTTTGCAGTACCATCCTGTGGTAGGCTCATATTAATAATGCACAATACTGGCACAACTGCTGAGATGGCCATAGCACATCTGGGAGTGAGTGGGAAAGTGAATCAGGGGTGTTTATAATGTTTTAGTTTGCGCGGTTAAGCCTCAGTGAATGAGCCTTTAAAGATGGCAGTGATCCAAGCTGAGCCCTGTCCCCATTTTCTCCTTTACCTGGGTTATAAACATTAAAAAGTAGCTTAATTTGCTATCCAGAAAAGTCATTAACAATGTTTTTGCAGAGATCCTCCAGCTGGCCAGGTACTGTAAAATGAAAACCTGCTAGATTGTAGTTTCATGAGGGTAGAAAACATTGTTCTTCATTCCTGTCATTTACCCTGAGGGTTACATGCAGTGTTTTGCACATGAGAAATCCTAAACTTTTTGTGAATGTTGGGGGGGGGGGAGTAAACTTTCTAAAACTTAGAGCACTGTATAAATTGTACTTGCATATCCTTGGCTTGCATCTTTTGACTATCGTTCATCATAGATTAATGTATTGCTTTTCTTGCAGATTTGTCAGCATCTCCCAGGATCTGTTAAAGGCCAAGCGGGTAGGAGCTTCATTTACTTCCCTCTGTCTTCCTCAGAATCCAGCTCCATGATCGATGACTGCAATTTGTATTCTTTTGTTGATAATCTGTCTTTTCCTTCTGCTACACTTTTTAGACTTTTCCAAATACTCTTAATATTTTGGTTTTCCACAGTGAAATGTATCTGTGCTTGTTTTACACTATTTGAAATACTGGAATCTTTTCATCTGCAGACCATGTATTTATTTCATAAGCTCTGGAAAATTCTCAGCCATTATTTCTTCAGATACTGATTCTCCTCCATTTTTTTCTAACCTTTCTTTTGGGAACTACTATCAGATGGATGAAGGAATTTTTGATCTGTCCTTCATAGCTACTAATTTTTTTCCTATACTTTTCCTTTTTTTTATTTGCACTGCTATCTAGGAGAATTTTTAACTCAGTCTTTCTGACCAATAATTCACTACTTTGATAAAGTCTACTTTTCATCTGCTCTTTTATAACTGTGAGTTTCCATTTCCAAGATCTCTAATCATTTTTATCCCATATCTATTTTTATGTCTCTTCTTATGTTATAGAGGTGAGTTCTTTATCATATATCTGATAATACTAAATATATTCTTTCCACTTATATTTTGGATCTTCAGATATACTCCTTCTCTTAATTTTATATTATCATTTTCTGGTATATTTAAACCTATCATCAATCTCTTTATTTTCACCAACATTAAACATGATCGTGTTTTTTCGTCTTGAAAAACAAGTATTCTCCAATCCCAATTTCTTCCTTCTACCGTCAAAAAGATTAAATAAATTTCCTGGATTCATAGTCTCTGTTTTCCCACCCTTCATTCATTTCAATCGGCTTTATATTCCCTTATCAATTACCTAATAAGGGTGAATAAGATAAATGTTGTTGTTCTCATTTGACTTGGCTTCCTTGCACCACAGTCACTATTGACAACTTTCTTGTCTTAGTCCCTATGCCACTCCTGCTGGTTTTCTATTACGCCTCTGGCTTCCCATTTTCAGTCTTATTTGCATATTCATGCTGAGTTTCCCACCAGTGGATATTGGGACTCTTTGGGGTTTTGTCCTCTTCTCACTCTCTAATTTTACCCTGTAGTATCTAAATTATATACCTGGATTTGATGACTTCCCACATACAGATGAATTCTGAGCTTTTATCTCTAAGCCAGAGCTCTCCTTCATACAATTTAGGCCTCTGTGTAAAACTACCTTATCATCCCACTTGGACATTTCAGAAGCATTTGAAAATAAACAATATCTACAATTCAACATCTGATCTCCTTTAAACCTGGGCCTATCCTGAGCCCTACTTCACATAGCATCCTTTGGCTCAGCCAGGCAGATACTTAAGGATATTTTTTTCACTGTCTTTTCCCTCACCCCTCCAAATCCAAGCCATCACCACTACTGCCAGCTCTACTTATAAATAACTCTCAAATATATCACTTTTTCCTCTGCCTTTTTCATTGTTTATCTCATTTACGCTGTCGTAATTTCTTATCTGGACATTTTCTAGTTAATGCACCATCAACTTTCCTCTCCTCCAGTCCATCCACCACACTTTAGTTGGAAAGATTCTTAAAATAACAAATCATGTCATTCCTTCATTTAAACAAAAGGCCTTCCATTGTTCTTTGAATGTAAACCAAAATCCTCAATATGATTCACAGGGTACTTTGTGGTTTGGTCCTAACTACTCTATTAAACTCATTCAGCACTATGATCTCACTTGCCTTCTGAACTCCAGCCATAACAGCCTTCTTTTAACCTTACACTGTGTCTTATTCTCTGCTCTAATGCCTTTGCGCTTCTTTTCCCTATGCAAATTTTATTCCCAGTCCTCCACACCTAGTTAATACCCATAGTTCATAACTTTACTAAAAAATAATTTGTGCTTTGCTCCTACACTGCTGGCAGTCTCTGTTACACACTCTTACACTACAGCACACCTTCTTTACACATCACTTACCATATTTAAACTGCTTATTTGTTTTGTGTGATTGATTGATGACTACCTACGCATCTAGACTATAAGCTGTTCGCACCAACACTATTTTAGCTCACCCTTTTGAGCAGTTAGGGGGCACTCTGGTATATTTTCTAATAAGTAAGGACAAATATTTGAATGAAATATTGTTGGATTCAATGTTAGCTACAGTGGTTGATTCCCTTCTAGTTTCTATTCATCATCACAAGTTATTTATTTATTTATTTATTTATTTATTTATTTATTTATTTGATAGACCAGAAAATACTTTAGAATCTCTGTGTATATCAGTAGAAAAGAGATGACAGATTAAGATTAAGTAACTTTAAGAATATTTAATGAGAAATAATTTATAAATTGTGAGAAGGATATAGAGAACTCCCAAGAGATAATGAAATTCCTCCCAGCTAATAACAGCAGTAGTAGTAGATGGAGAAGGTCACTCTCACCACTACCTTTAGTTTCTTGCCTGTCTTCCTCTTTGGCTAAATCTACCCCAAAACCAAAAGAAAAGATAATCTGTAGTTACACTATACTTGTATAGACCAGCTTCCCTGGACAAAAAGGAGGTAGAGAATGGGTCTAAAAGGAACACACAAAAATATCCAAAACATTAAGCAATGTGGATTGCACCTAGAAGCACATTTATTTTTCTGTTTATTCATTTCTACATATTTCTTTAGTAAAAGCCTAAAGTTGCCTTTTGTCTCTTCTTTAATAGGTAAGATTTCCTTTGTGGACTCAGGCCTCCAAAAGTACATGTAAAAAACAAAGAAATTATTAAGGAACCTACCAACCCAAAACCTTCAGAGAAGGCATGGCCACACTCAATGAGATGTCTTCCTGGCCTTGTTTTCTGATTTTTCTGTATTATGTTGTTGGATAATTCAGATGTTTTCTTGTAATTGCCTTGTTTGTCAAAGAAATTTTGCTCTCCTTATCCCTGCAGTTGGGAGATGTTTGAAGAGAGGAGAACAAGGAGGAGGAGGAGGAGGAGGAAGAGGAGGAGGAGGAGGAGGAGGAAGAGGAGGAGGAGAAACAGGAGGAGGAGGAGGGTTTGCTTTGTGTTTTACTTCACTTCTCCATGTTCATATTTTAAATAAGATTATTTTTCTCCTAAGTACCAGATGTTTTCCAAAACATTCTATGCTTGGTCTTTTAATCTAAATAATACTGTATATGAACAAACTGCATAGATAACATACTCTCTTATTCTTTCCTGGAAATTTATAAAGGAAAATAGGTAATACAAATCAAAGCAACCCAATACAATACTTCATTTTCTTCCTTCTTTCCTTCCTTCCTTCCTTCCTTCCTTCCTTCCTTCCTTCCTTCCTTACTTATTTTTTTCCCTTCCTTTCTCTCCCCCCCCATTCTTCTTTATTAGGTTAGAGGCAGGGAAGCAGAGAAACAGACTCCTGCATGTGCCAACTAATATCTATCCAGCAAGCCCCCTAATACTAAATGATGCTTTGCCCATCTGGGCTGCTGTTCTGTTGCTCAGCAACCAAACTATGTTAGCACCTGAGGTGAGGCCATGGAGCCATTCTCAGTGCCTGGGACTTTGTTCCAACCATTTGAGTCATGGCTGTGGGAGAGGGTGGGAAAGTAAATGGTCACTTCTCCTGTGTGCCCTAACCAGGAATTGAACCCAGGACTTCTACAAACCAGGGCGACACTTTACCATTGAGTAAACTGGCTAGGGCCTTCATTTTCTTTAAAGGTTGAATATCAATTAGTCAGTTTCAGATTATATTCATAATTGTTCTCCATAATCATACTATAAACCTAACTGCAAAAATTGGCAATAAAATTGATATATATTTTCTTATACATGTCATGGGGTTTGTCTTTAATTGTGCTTCTTTGATACTGATTTTCATACAATGAACAAAATAAAAATGCAATTAAAATATTAAAGGCTGAATGTATTTTGTTGTTTTTTTTTCTTATTTTTTTCTAAGTGAGAAGAAGGGAGATAGAGAGACAGACTACTACATGTGCCCCAACTGGGATTCACCTGGAAACCCCTGTTGGGCTGATACTCTGCCCATCTATGGCCATGCTCACAACCTAGCTAATTTTAGCACCTGAGGTAGAGTCTCCATGGATCCATCTTCAGCACTCAGATCTGATACGCTCAAATCAATTGAACTATGGCTGCAGGAGGGGAAGAGAGAGAGAGGGAGAGAGAGAATGGGGAAGGGGAGAGATGGAGAAGTAGATGATCACTTCTCCTATATGTCCTGACTTCAAATGAAACTCAGGATGTCTACATGCCAGGCCAACACTTTACTACTGAGTCATCTGGCCAGGGCCCTGGATATATTTTGGATTTCATCTTCTCTAGCTATGCATCTAATGTTGACCTCTTTTCTTTAATTCCTCTAGTCCTAAAACAGTGGTACCTTGACACACAGCACTTTAAATCACAAACAATTTGAGAGACGAGCAGTCACTCATGGGATTTTTTGCTTTAAGACATAAGCAGATATTTGGATCACGAGCTTCTGCCACCCTCCACTAGGTGGCCTGCCGAACATTCTGAAAGGGAGGAAGAAACAAACTTTCATGGAAAGATTTTTGTTGAAACAGCCTCTAAGTGAAAGAGAGGAAAGTGTAGCAAAAAAGCCAAAAGTCAATGAAGAAAATGATAATGCTTAAGCAAAGTAAAAAAATAGCAATTAAGTTTAGTGACAAAGTTACATATCATACATAGTAAGTTAAATTTTGCAATTAAATATAGCATTAAGTGTGTAGAGAGTAAGTTATGTTAAGCAATAGTGCATGAAATGTAAACTTTCTCCGCCAGTCTCCTGCCCTTCCGCCAGCATCTTAGCCTGACCTTGAAGGTAAATACAGTTCATAAACTAGTTTATTTCTTTCCATTCTCTCTTATTGTGTGTGTGTGTATTTGTTATTTATAAAGTACATTTTCTTATTTAAAAGCATATAAAACAAAAAATTTGTGTGGTTTTGGGGGGCCATATGTATTAATTGTATTCCCATTAATTTGGATGGGGAAATTTGATTTGACACACAAGCAAATTGAATCAGAGATAGGCCATAAAATAAATTAAACTGTGTGTCAGGATACCACTGTACTTATTATGGTGACAAAGGCAGTATGCCCTGAGGCAGCTCATTTCAATTTGGGACATCCCTCACTTGTTCTTTCTTCCCTCTTTATCCAAAAATATACCTGATCCATAATAGTACAGCCACCATTTATTATGCAATATACCATTAAGTAGATATTATAGATTAATGACCACATTTAATGATAAATTCCTATGACCACATCCCACTGAAATTGGACTCTCTCATCCAGAAGTGGATACTTTTTCCTCACCTTCTTAAATCTGTATGAATCTTGTTTTTGAGGAACAGAATATAGTGGAAGTGACACTGCATGTTTTATATCCTAGATTCCCAAAAGTCCCTGAAGGATCTTTTTTTGGTGTCTTGAAATGTTGTCCTGAGGCCATAACAAGAAGGAAGCCAAGCTAGACTTACTAGAGAATGAACAGCCATGTGGAGAAGATCTTAGGCACCTCACCAATAGCTAGCACCAACTGTCAGACAGGTGAGTGAGTCAATTTTAGATCTTCCAGCAAAGCAGGTGGTCTGATTGAATGCAGTCATGTGAGTGAGCATGGGCAAAACCAGAGGAGGGGTTGATTGCCCAGTTTATGCTCAGAATTATGAAAAATAATAATGTAATAAATGATGTCAGCGTGTTTATAAATAAATGTAATAAATGCTTATTGTTTTAAGCCATGAAGTTTTATGGTGATTTTTATATAACAGGCTAATTCAATCAGTAGGTATTATAATTTTCTTCATTTTAGAAATGAGAAGAATGAGGCAGAGGAATATTTAGTATATTGTCCAAAACAGTATACATATTATATGGCACAACTAAAATTTGAATCCAGGTCTTTCTGAATCTAAATTCCATATGTAAAGAAGCAATGATACACTAGCTCTCCAAATATATTTCATATTTTTCTTTAATTTACTTTCAGTTATTTGAAGGTGGAAATCACATTGTCCAAAGTTTTGTTGTTGTTTTTTTCTAGACAGGGCATTCCATTTTCTTTCACTTTCTTCATGCAACAATGCTTTTTGGTCTTACAGGCACGTATTTATTCTCCTTTGGAAACCTAGCAACTTATCTACTCTGTCCAAATCTAAAGTGCTGGAACTAAATTCTATGTAGAGTCAAACTATAATAACATAGAACAATATTTGCCAAACTTTAGTGTATGGACAAAGTTTAGACTACTACCTGTTTTTGTATAGCTCATGAGATAAGCATAGTATTTACATTTTTAAATAGTTTAAATCAAGAAATAAATGTCACATGAAAATTATATGTAATTAAAATTTCAGTATCTATAAAATCATTTATTGGAACACATTTATTTATTTGTTTATGTATTACCTATAGCAGCTTTTCCACTATAACAGCAGAATTATATAGTTATGACAGCAAAGATCTCATGGCCCACAAAGATGAGAAGATTTACTATCTAGATCTTTTCAGAAAAGTTTACTGAGCCTTGAAATAAGCAACTACAACCTCTATCACCTTAAATGTTTCACTTCTCTTATTTCATCCTTAGTGTATATAATTTTATGGGTAATATGTCACTCTACTGAATGATACTGTACCAAGTAAAACTGCATTTTTACTCATTTTCTTGAAGCCCAAACTCCTTCATTTCTTTCATTGACGTTTTGAACCAAAATGCGTGTTATTACATTTAGTTCCATTAAATTAATTTTATGAGATTCAGATAATAATTATAGTCTTTAAACATCTTATTAGATACTTACTTTGTCCTCCAACATGTTCAACCTTTCCCCAGACTGGTCTTATCCACAAACTTAAGAAACCTGATTATAGAGTCTTTGATGAGTCATAGAATAAAGATGGTACAAAAGGGTGCCATGTAACAAAACACTAGACATTTCCTTCCAGTTTGACTCTCCATCCCTTTGTCAAAACATTATTATCAGTAATACCCATATTTTGACCAAATTTTGTTCCCAAGATTATTATTCAATAATGTATTCATTTATTTAGCATACATAAGTATTGAATTCTCCCCATGTCCTTGGCTTGGTGCTGGGCAGACAATAATAAAGAGAACATACAAGGATCCTGACCATTAGGACTTTTAGCCTCATTAGTTTAGTAAGAAAGTTATCATTCACAAAATATGTAATTATAAGCTGTAATGATTGTTATAATTAAATTGCCTTGAATTATTAGTGTTACTACATATGCGTACAATTCACTGCTCACCCTTATCTTCAGTAAGGTCTTTCATAACCCTGTGATACAAGGATCTGAGGTTAGGCTAACATGACTTGTTAATGCCAGTGCCTAGTGATCATGGTTTCCCTGAAATGTGAGTCTGAAGGAGTCAATGTGTTTACAAGTCACTTGGGAGACGTTGTTAAAATGCAGATTCTGATTCAGTAGGTCTGGGTGGGAGCCTGAGATTCAGTGTCACCAAGAAGCTCTGGGGGACTGCGTGCTGCCGTTCCACCCACCTCACTCAGAATAACAGGGCCCTACTTGCTGCTAGCCACCCAGGTCTTTAGTGAGCAGTTCCTGTTCTAAAAAGACAGGTGGTTTTAGCGAGGCACTGCATTAATTTCTGAGCAGAGAAAGGCAAGTAACCTAGAAGAATACAGTACCTGAGTCACACAAGTGTGAATTTACACACAGACTTACACCTTGACAACTGTGCTAACTCAAACTGTGTCCTCTCCTCACTGTACCAAATTTTCTCATCAATGAAAATGGAAATACAGTGGTACCTTGAGATTCAAACAGACCAACATACAATTTTTTTTAAGATATGAGCTGTGACTCAGTCCGTATTTTTGTTCGAGATCCAAGCCAAATTCCAAGATACAAGTTGTGATTCGAGAAACTGCTGCAAGTTGGTGCATCGGCGCACGGGCCCAGTATCAGCAGTTTGATATACGAGTTGACTGACTTACGAGCTCGATTACAGAATGAATTAAATTCGTATCTCAAGGTACCACTGTAATAGTTTGTGGTAGTGTTATTGGGAAGAAGAACTCTGAAACAGAGTAGATTCTAAACAAATGGTAGCTAGTATAGTGTTTACTAGAAGAGTAGTATGAACAGAGCTGTGCTTTGAGAAATTGAACAGCAAGATGCAGTTTGACTTTGAATGAGGAGAGACTGAGGGCACTTGTATGAACCAGATGTTGCTTCAGTTCAACCAGTATTTAATGAGCAGGTACTGTGTGTTAGAAACTGTGCAAAATGTTGGGGTTGTAAAGCTGAGTCAGGCACACTTTTTTAAAGAGTTCAGGTGGGAAGACACATCAGCAAATAGCCATTAGATTTAGAGGCATTTGATGAACTTAAATATATTGATTCATTTGACAAGTGCCAGGGAAGTAGGAGTTGTGATAAGAAAATGGAAATACATTTGCGTTACATATACGGGTGAAGCAAAAGTAAGTTTACAGTTGTGAGTACATGAAGGACAGAGTTTATTCTTGTATCATTACTTATTAATTAATATATTATTTTTTATACAAACAACTGTAAACCTACTTTGGCCCCATTTTGTATTATAGGGATTAAGGCGATAGGACAGACTGTTATAAAGAAAATAAAAGTGTTCACAATAAATCTGAGGCCTTAAGACCTAAAAGGATAGAGATTTCATTAACACATATATAAAAAAAATAGGAAAAGAAGGGACAAAATTGAGTTTCCTTTTGCACATATTGAGTTAAAGGAATGTTGGGTCATCTCAATGTATACTGCTCACAAAAATTAGGGAATAGTTCAAAATGAATATGAAGCAATAAAATATCCCTTAATTTTTGTGAGCATGACTTAAAAGATGTTTGAAATAAAATCACCATGGATAGTAATATGTATATATAATGGAAGCTCATTTACAGAATTCAGGAAAAACTAACATTCACTTTCTGGTTATTTTTGTAATAATATAATTTATATCACATGTTTATCCATTGTGCTTTTCAGATATTGAAGAAGGCACACATATTTATGTTTGGTGTTTACCCTACATCAGCAGTTTAAAAAATTACTACCCTGTTTCTACTCTATTAATGACAGTCTGAATCAGAAGGCTTGATAAGTTGTTTACGAGGAAGTTCAGAAGGAGAAATCAGTGCATGTTTGCAGAATATTGTGAAAACATTTTCTCAGGATGTGTCGCTGGAAATGGCAATTAGTCAATGTAGGGAAACTGATATGTCTTCAAACATTAAGTCACACTAAAACAAACATTCAGACCAACGCAGTTAAGCTTCTGAGAGAATAAATGAAACTCTGTGATATATGAAACATTCACACAATTCATATATATTTGTTACCCATGAATTTTCATTAGACTTCTCAGAATAAGCCAAAAGGGAAGACTTCATATTTATATTTTATAGACAAATATTATGAGGAATGAGGAAAGGAGGGACTTGGAGACTCATAGACAAATAGAATGAGAGACAGCCCTAAATGTTTTATATAAATGCCTTCTGTCAATTAGGTTCTGTGCTAGAAACTTCCACATTTGCTTCTTTTGTTTCTCCCTCACAATAATCCTGTGCATTGAGTAGTATATTAATGCTTATCATCCTGCAGATGAGATAATGCAGCAACACAGAATTAAATAATTTGATCAAGATCGTGTAGGTGACATGTGGAGCATTTATGAACTGCCTCCATGTTGACAGCTTCTCTCATCCTCTTTCTTAACAGCTACAATTTCTGTTTAGAGATTGATGTTGTTTCAGGGTAAATAAATTCATCCTTGGCTCCATAGATAAAACATGTGTATTAAACTAAGCCCATTACGGTAGTGTATTATTGCCCACAGAATTTAGGTTAAGGATGGGTATGCCATCCAAGATCTTGCAACCAGAGAATCTGAGAACTTGTGCTGAGAATGCTGAAGGCATATGTCCCCTTTCATACTGGTTGTATGATTGGATTGATGCTGGCAGTCACTTTAGGATCAATTAGCCTCAAAGTGAAGTGAACAGATGGAGAGATAAAGGGAAGTTAGGCCCTTGGTCAAGCTGTTGGAGTAAACCTCACAGATTCTCAGAAGTTGAAAGGATTCTGGACTTTTCAGTACTTTGAGCCCATAATTATCTTTCAGTATTTACGCAAGTTTGAAGCTTTCACTTGTAACAACAAACATTCTCACGGTTGGAGAATGTACCTAGACCAACCCCCTTTTACTAGAATAAGTTATTAAGGAAAAACAAAGCTCTTGTCTAAAATGGCACAGCTCACTCGAGACAGTGAAATATTGTGTTCAGGTATCTGCATGCCCAACCTAGTGATTTTTCCAATGTAACAAAGCTGACTTACCAAGGTCACACCATCATTAAAGAAAAGGCTTCAGATTTCTAGAATAATTCGAAAACAAAAGCTGTGGTTAAATATAAATTGTTTTAAGTATTCAAAAAAATAGCAAAGGAGAAAAAAAGAATTGTGAAATGTTTTTCTTGTAATTAGGAAACGCATTTGACTATTTTGAAAATTTTTTGTACATATGAGTTCTAATACTGAGTTTGAAGATTCATAATAAATCCCTTTACACATAATAAATCTCTTTTATAAAACCAGTTGAATATTGAATAATTTAACACCATAGCTTAAATGTCTGTTAACTTCTAGTCATTTTAATAACCATGTCCCCAATATGTTGGGTGACATGGAGGTGCTAGGGATGTAGAAATGAGTGATTATTTCTTGCCTTCAAGTAGTTCACAATCTAGTGGAGCAAGAAGCTAGATGGATTTGTGAAGCAAGATTTTTTTTTTTTTTTACTGAAAAATTAGCACAAGATACATTGGGGATATCTAGGAGTCAGTGGCTATTTTACCCGGTGGTGGGGAAAGAGGTAGGAAAGACTTCTTACGGAGAAGAGATTACCATGATTCTGAGAAGTTAGTGCAAAGCCTCTGGGACCTAGAAAACTAAATTCACTCTATTCTACTGCTCAGAGCTGTACAGCAAGATTGCAAGGAGAGAGAGGGTGGCCTATGCCCTGGCAGGGCCAGCAGCGCAGGAAACCAAGGAGCAAAAGTCACAGAGGTAAGCTCTGAACTTTCAAAAGGCTGAAGTTGCTGCAATTTATATATTTCCATTTTGAGACCATCTACCAACCCTTTTAACCCATATGGTTTTGGTAATTATTTTTCAATGGATATTCAGAGAGTAGCAGGCAATGTGTTTTGAAATAGGACTTGGACACTCACACTTGGCACTCGTTATCTTCCCCCAACAAACCAGAAGGGAAAGCTGGCATTTCTAATTCTAATCAGAGGAGCTCTGTTCTCTCTCACTCTGACCACCCATTCTTACAGAGGTGAATAAGAGGGCTGGCTGGCTGCTCACTCCCTCTCTGTGATTTAATCTCTCACCCCCACAAGCTAAAACATTAACTTGGTTTATCTGTAAACAAGCACAAGAAGTCACAATACAGGGCCCATGGGGAGTCAGCCCTTTCGGCTAGCACATTGGCACCCTCTTTTTCCCCAAAGAAAGGATGTATATTAAATAGCACAGTGCCTGTCTAATTGCCCCAACTCAGTTACTGATCCACTGCAGTGGTTTCCAAATGCTGATCCACAAAGACGTTTCCAGAAATCGAAAGAAAATAAATTATAGAATAATGTAGGGTAATTATGTGCATGTGATAGAGGTTCCCTTTTTAGAAAGGACTGTGGTTTTGTTCTATATGTGTATCTGTGCTTATTTCATTCATTAAAATTTCTTTTTATTCAGTGGGATTTCTAATAGATAATAGCTATTTTTAAAATATTGTTACTTTCAAAATTTTAATGTTGGAAACCCTATGATAACTCTCCATTTAAAAAGTTTTACTTGACTCATCCATGAAAGACAAAAACTGAGCCCTGGTGCAACAAAGCAAGCATGCTTGAGAATCAGACCTGTTCAAACAAATCAAATGAATAAATGTTAAAGATCTCACTGGCTTTTACTAACGATTCATTCGTCAGGCAGCATCCAAGCTATCAGAAAGAAAGGAGCACCGGCTAGTTATATAAAATGAAGGAAGTGTGTAGGTAGAAGGAAGCAGAAACAAGGGCATGATAGTGGTCAAAAAGTAAACTAGTTATTGCAAGGTTACTTTCTATTAGGAGCTAGCAGGGATCTCTCAGGCAGATTACCCAGTACTGATGATATATTTCTTAATTAATTGCTTTAAGGTTCTCTTTTGGGGACAGATGAAACTAATTAAATTAAGTCTTGGTTTTGTGACATGGGGCTTAGTATTTTGGCCACCTTGGGCCTGATGTTTTATTTTAAACAAGCCAATATAACATTAAATCACTGCTTGACCAATTACTAAGTGACAATTTTAGGCAAATTAGCTTCTCAGACTTGTGTTTGTTTTGTTTTGTTTATTGATGTTTATTTGAATCAGTGTAAAAATTAGTATCATATACATAAAATGCTTTAGAATTAACTTTCCTTTTTTTTATCTCTTGCCCTTTTCTACCTGGTTAATAACTATACTTTTTAAAGATCAGAAAGATCTGAAAATTTGGCTTAATATGCACCTACCTTTTCATAAACAAACAAAAGAAGTTAGACCTCACTTGACCTCTGTATTCATGGAACTAATTTTAATGGTTCTAGTGCTGTTGAAAGGCTAATGAATTACTGCTTATGTAGCTTCCACATTATCTGTGACATCATTCTTTGTATCTTCAGCACAGAGGCTCATGCCTGTGTCAGAACAACTATCCTCTAAATAACTGATGGGTACAGAAGGAAGGAACTCAAGCATTAGTTCTAGTTACATTGCCATTTCCTTCTCTTATGTACAGACGGTTTAAGACTGAACAGCCAGCTTGCTCATGCTACAATTCTGACTATACACAAACACATACTAATACCATGTTAAGTAATAATATGGATTCCACTTGAAGGAAAGTAAGGATCTCTCAAAATCAGAGGCAGTGAAAGTAGAAGATATGGAGGGGGGAAGAGTTCTTGCTAAAACACCATTTTTCATGCACATTAACAGCTGGAACTACTTAGGTAAGGACTAAATTGTTTCTATGCCTCTCACTGTGAGATTATTGTCAGTTTATTTCTTTTATTGGCATTATGCAAAAGATAATAGCTGATTGAAGGGAAGATGAGTCACTTAAAAATCTTGCTATAGGTAAATGAATATATATAGAAAATTCAAGATAAATGATCATACAATTACATTTACCAAGACTAAGGTCTTGGATAATAGTTACATAAAGAACAGTAATTAGAATCAATACAGGGTTTTTAAAATATTAGAAAGACCTAAATAATTAGAACAATTAATGACATTGTCAAAAATGAATCTCAAAAGGTCAACTAATTAATTTATCTTAAAGTATATCTTAATAAATAAAGCCCCAGATTTCAAATATACTGAATTAAGTGCAGAAAATCTGCAAGGAGTGTGTTACTTAGAGATCAACCTGAAAGCTATCCACACTGTATCAATGGATGTTAATTTAAGTAGTTGATGAAACGAACAAATGCAAAGCAAATCATCTATAACATGGAAATAGAAATTTTAGGTAGCTTCTGAGCAAAAAATATTTTAAATCATCTCATGAAAGAGTTTGACCCAATTCTTACTAAATGTAAGTACACATTAACATCCCCAAATTTGGGATAAGAAGGAGAAAGAAGAAAATGTTTAAAACATTAGTACACAAAGACACATATACCCCCATGTTCATTGCAGCATTATTCACTGCGGCCAACACATGAAAACAACCAAAGTGTACCTCGATAGTGGACTGGATAAAGAATATGCGGTACATATATGCAATGGAATTTTAGTCATAAGAAAAATAGTATATTGCTGTTTTTGACAAAATGGATAGACCTTGAGAAAAATATAAGTGAAATAAGTAAATAGGAAAAAGCTAATAACTATATGATTTCACATATAGGTAGGATATAAAACTGAGACTCATGGACATAGATAAAAGTGAAGTGGTTACGAAAGAGGAACAAATATATGATGAAGGAAAATAAAATGACTTCGGGTGATAGGTACACAACACAATCAACTGTTCAAATGCTATAGAGAGGTTCACCTGAAATCTATATACTCTTATTAATCAATGTCACCCCATTACATTTAATTTCTAAATGAAAATAAATAAATAAAACATTGTACTACTAATGTGATTCCTAGCTCTAACTCTTATTGATATGTTTCACAAAAATAATGACATCTAAATCTCTATTTGCTGAATTGTAAAACATTGATAATAATGCCTATTTTACAAGTCTGTTATGATATATAAAGAAATACACATGAAAAGATGACTTTTTTTATACTTATTAAGACTTAATAAATGTCCTTGTCTATAAGGTAAGAAAACATGAACTATGAAACCAGAGAACCCCACACACCCTACCATGTGTTATAACCAGTGCTCTTAGCTTCGGTCCATTTATAGTAGAAAGTAGATAACATCAATTATACAGTATTGTTACAAAAATGGAATTTATAAAAGTTTAGCAAACATATTATATATCTTTTTGTTTGTTTTCTATTTTTCTCTTTAAGACTAAAAAAATACTCATTTGCAGCATTCTAAGCCACATTCAACTCACATTTTTAGCACTGTCCAATGCCATAATGAAAAAGGAGTTTCCTTACGCATAGCCTTAAACTTCCCCTGGTTTGTAGACATGTCAACTTATCATTCTCTCTTATTCCCAGAGATGAATAAATTTCAAGCAGCTTTTAGCTTAATTCATATGAAAACAATTGAGTGCCAGCAGGATTATTTTAATGGATTTAGTGTGGACAGACTTTGTCTGATTAACAAATCCAGCAGGTTTTACAAGCGAGAAGCAGGCTGAGCTTGGACCTTGCCCCCATAGCTCCACCACATATACCGTAATGCTCTCTCAAAACAGGCTTATGTTCCAAGGCCAAAATTTACATTATTTTCTTATGCATAACTGCCTGATTAATTACCAGAGCAGCATGTTGCTTTATTTGAGAAAGAAATATATATTTTTTAAATTTCATCTTTCTGATTCAGGTAATGATAAGAATGGTTTTATGATACTGAGATAACATGATGGCAGTAGTTGAGTGGGGACAGTGGTGATGGTGGTAGTGATGATGGTGGCATTGGTAATGAGAGTCATGCTAGTTGTAGGGATTCTTGGTGTGCTAGAAGATAAATACCACTGGGTTGTAGTATGTACTAATTTTCATGGGATAAATACTTTATCATAGTCTATTTCAAGCTATTAATGTGAAAGCAGTGAATGCAGAGTTGAGAAGAGGTGCAAACAGTCATCCCCCTGAGCTGTATGAGCCGGTGCTAGCACACCACTAGAAGTAATGGGAATAGGAGCATTAGTAGTCTTAGACATCGTGGTACTAGTAAGGGTTGTGGTAGTGATGGTAGTATGAAAGTGATGGCACTAGTGGTGGTGCGGGGGGTATGGTGGTGGTGTTTGTGATAGTGGAGCTGGTAGGAATGGTAGTGATGGCAGTGGTGATGGTGAGGATGTTGGTATTAGTGGTGATAGTAGTGGGTTAATGATAGGGTGGTGGTAGAAGTGATGGGAATGATACAGGTGATAGAAATCACTTCTGCATAAAGTTTTATAATTTACAGAGGGCTTTCCCCTGAATTATTTCATTTAACATTGTAAGTAATATTTGGTTAACAATATTTTTATGTCTTTTTACAGAAGAGCAAACTGAACCTCAAAGAGCAATAATGCTTTAGTGGTAAAAAAAAAGGTTTTGGAGTCAGATTGCCTTGCTTTAGAATCCTTGTTCTGCCCCTTACTAGCTGTATAATCTTAAATAATTACCTGTTGAGGCCAGTTATTTCATCTTAAAATAGTAAAATTAACATATTCTATTTAAAATTGTCTTGAGAATATTAAGATATTGAAATTACTTTTAAATCATAAGATTTTAAGAGATAATATAAATAATGCCACTCTTTTATAATAGAAAACAAATTCTCATTTTGTAGGGATCATGATTTCTGTTAAATAGATTTTTGTTTATTTACTTTTCTTGAAATGTCTTTTTTTTTTTATCTAGAGCGCCTTGATGAGTATTCTACAGATGAGTATTTGACCCTAAATACTGAAGAGAATTTGTTTGTTTTATATAATAGAAGAAAACAATTTTAGTTCTCCTCAAATAGTTCTTGGGAGAGGTTGCTAAGAAGAAGAGGGGTAAGAGAGATAAATGGAAATAGATTGGAATTGGGTGAGGACAGTGTAATGGGATGAATAACGACCACTCCAAGATACCTGGACTGATTCCCTGCAACCTCTGAGTACTACCTCATGAGGAAAAAATGGGATAAGCCTGGGGGGCTCTTTGCAGATCTGATTAAGTTAAGAATCTTGGAATGGGGAGATTATCCTGGATTATCTGAGTGGCCCCTAAAGTCATCACAGATGTTCTTATGAGAGGTAAAGGGAGATTAGACACATGCAAATAAAGAGAAGGCAATGTAAAGATGGAAGCAGAGATGTGAACAATGTGGCCACAAGCAAAGAAATGTCAGCAGCCACCAGAAGCAGGGAAAGTCAAGGAATAGATTCCCAGGAGAATCTACAGAGAGAATGTGGTCCCGCCAATATATTGACTTTGGCCCAGTGATATTGATTTAGAATTTCTACCCTCTAGAACCATGAGATAATAAATATCTGTTCTGTTATACCACTAAGTTTGTGCCATTTTGTTATAACAGTCACAGAATACTAAAACAATCAGTGAAACTCCTTGGTGATTGTCAAAAAGATTTTAGAAATAAGATTTTTGGTATGATTTTAACATTGTTTCATTGCTTCAACATTAATCTCATTTCAGCATTCTCCTCTCTCTAAAAAACAAAACAAAAAACACTTCAGTAATGTTGAATGCGCCTAAAATATTTTATGTAAGTGGATTTGTGTTTATGTTTTTTACTCTAAGAAATGCTAAGCTGCATGTCTAGGTCAAGGTATAGCATCACACAGATGATGTGTGGAAATGGAAGTTCAGGGAGCAAAGGCCGTAAAGATGAAAACCAGAGAATTTGAAGACATTTTGGGAGAGAGTTTAGTTTTCCACAGTCCTTGAAATATGAATATGTTCAAATCAATAATAACTTGTGTGGCAGGGTCACAGGAAAATAAATTTCCTAAGTGGTATGTAAAATACAGTATTTATTACTGTTATTATTGCTGTATGTCTTAGTCAGCTCAGGGTGCTCTAACAAACTACCATAGACTGAAAGACTTAAATAACAAGTCATTTATTTTCTTACAGTCTGGAAACTGGGAAGTCCAAGATTAAGGTACAGCAGATTTGGTTCAAGATGAAAGGTTTTTTCCTGGTTTTCAGATGACCACCTTTTGGCTCTGACTGTTAGAGAAGAAGATCTGATGTCATATATACCTATATATGATTTCATCATGAGAGCTCTAACCTCATAATCTCATCTAAACCTAACTACCTCTCAAAGACTCCATTCCCTAATATCATTATATTGAGATAGTTCCATTCTGCTTACATAGTCAGAATATTCTAGAAACAAGTATTTCTGCCCAACATAAATAACCTGGGCATGCCACTAGCTCCTTCTATTGGGAGTGTTTGGAGAATGAAGAAAAGAAGCACGGGGAATCCTGCTGGCTGAGTGATGCCAAGGAGCATGCCCAGGTCCACAGGAAAGCATGGGACTCAGACACCAATAGTTAAGGATTCTAGTCAGTTTTCACAATTCCAGTGAGCTGACTTCCTGATGACTCTCACAAAAGGCAGCCATCACATTAAGAGGAAACTTGAACTGCAATCCTTCATTTTCTTTTTTTTTTTTTCATGAAAAAGTTAGCATAATGGGAACTGATAAGACAGCCAAATCACTGAAATATGAAAATCACAGAATTAGCATATATCCAGATTCCTCAACTGAGCCTATCATGAAAAAAGCTTGTTTTAAACACATCAAGTCCCTGCTTTCTGACTGTGGAGATTCTTATGAGTGAACACACCCTTTATTCTTACAGGCAAAAGAGCTAGACAAAGAATGAGATCAGTGAAGCAGAGAGCCTTTGAAGACCTCCAGGAAACGCATCCTCGGCACTTTCGAGTTGTCACCCCATGCAACAAACTTCAGTGCTAAATCCTTTGGAATTAATCAATCTAGAGATCATGTCCTTTATGTCTTCTATTCCCAGGCTCAAAATTTTGCTCTGCTCAAATATTAGTTTTGTTTCAGGGCTGGGGCAGTTTGCGTGGCCACTGGCCTTTATCCCAGATTACTTGATGAAAGACAAAGCCTGCTCTCTGTGTTAGATACGTTTAAGTGAAGTGAATTATATCCATGGTCCTTATCTTCAAAAGCTGCTGTCACTGTGAGTTTGGCTTTGCCACTGTGCAGTCCAGAAGTTATCTGTCAGAAGTTAGTCTGTCCTAGTTTAAGAGTTATTTCATTTTAACCCTCAGTTGTGCACATGTAGATACACTTTCATTAAAAAAAATCTTATTACACTGATTAACTGTTTTCCCCACCTCCTGTCGACTGCTAAGCAGTTTTTGAATCATGTAAATTCTTTTTTGTCTCATTAAAAATTACTTGTTTACTCTGATCTGAGAAATAAAAGCTTGAGTAGTCAAGATTGTGAAGGCTTTGAGTAGTTTTTATGAAATATTGGTTTGGCAGAACTGAAGGAGTGATTTCAGTGTGCATGTCACAAGCTTATCTAGTAAAGGCCCGCTGTGATGAGCGCATGCCAAGGCAGGTCAGAGCAGAGCAAGGTAGCAAGTGTGTTATCTCTTCCATCATACCATGCTGCAGACATCCAGCTCCTTCCTCCTAAACAGGCTCAGGGGTGCCACTCCAAAATTCTGCATGTGCTGTTCTCACAACCTACTTAATTTTATTCAATGCTGCATTGAACAAATATCTACTATTGCTCTGCCATATATATATACTTTTCTCCTTTCTTTGCCCCTTAAACTCCATAATCCAGTATCATTTCTATTTATTCTCTAAGGCTAATTTTTCAAGTTTTAAATGTATACCTGTGTATAAATGTAACATAATTAATCTTCATTATTCATGGATTCCATATTTGCAAATTCATCTACTTAGTACAGTGTATTTGGTACCCCCCCATCAACACGTGTGGGCTGCCCTGCTTTCACATACACGAGCGGAGTGGTGAGACTGAGCTGTCTGATGTGAAAGATCCTAGGTAAGATCGAGCGTGGAGATACTCTGCCTTCTTGTTTCAGTGCTCATGCTGTACACAAATGTCTCTTCTTCCAGTATATTTAGTGTCACATATTTGGTACTTTTGTGCTTTTGCTGATTTTGCCATCAAAAATGGCCCACTATCATAGTGCTGAAGGGCTGCCCGGTGTTCCTAACTGCAAGAGGTTGTGATGTGCCTGTGGAGAGCATGCACGAATCAGAGAGAGGCTTGGTTCAGGCATGAGGTTGAGTGCTATTGACCATGAGGTCAGTGTTAATGAATCAACATTGTATGTTAAGTAAGATGTCTTTAAACAGAAACACACATAAAACAAGGTTAGGTATTGATTGGTTGACAAAAAATGTTGTGACCAGAGGCTTGCAGGAAACTAGCCCTGTATTTTCTTAGAAATACTGGTTCAGCATTTACTAATTTAGTGCTCATGGCTACTGTACAGAACTTAAGTATCACAAATACTATGAGTCATCTGTATTGATTTACAGTCGGGAATTCATCCATTCCTAAAACATGCGTATTCCGGTGGCATAGGGAGGGGACTGACCTGAGAGTCAGGAAGGGGGTATTTTAGCTTTAGGCTCATAATTGCCCTAATTATTTGACTGCTTTGGGACTTGGGCACCACACCTCATTCAAAAACATAATAAAACAGAAAGAGGCCCTGGCCGGATGGCTCAGTAGTAGAGCATTGGCCTGGTGTGCAGGAGCCCTGAGGCTCCAGCCAGGGCACACAGGAGAAGCGCCCATTTGCTTCTCCACCCCTCCCCCTTTCCTTCCTCTCTGTCTCTCTCTTCCCCTCCTGCAGCCAAGGCTCTATTAAAGCAAAGTTGGCCCAGGTGCTGAGGATGGCTCTATGGCCTCTGCCTCAGGCACTAGAATAGCTCTGGTTGCAACAGAGTGACACACCAGATGGGCAGAGCATCGCTCCCTGGTGGGCGCATGTGAGAGTCTGTCTGACTGCCTCCCCATTTCCAACTTCAGAAAAATACAAAAAAAAATACAAAAAAAAAAAACAGAAAGAAAAATATATATACAGATAGTAAGAAAAGAAATAGGAATTTATTTCTAGTGATCAACTTCCCTTCCTTCTGCTATCACTTTCTCCTTTAGTGAGAAGAACTACGTTTAAATTTGATTAGCACTATTGCCAATATATCAATATTATTATTAATTGAAGATGATAATACTGTTTGGGTTGTTTTCATATTAAGAAGACATTGTTTAGAGATACATACTTAAAGTGTTTGTAGATAAATTGTTATGATGTTAGGAATTTAATTCAAAATAATGCCAAATGGTGGGGTTGGCAAAGTGGCTTGATATGTGTGGAGACTGGGTGTTAGGCAAATGGGGGTCATGTTCCCTTAGGTCTATTCTGTATACTTGTGAAATTTTCCATAATAAAAAATTGCAGAGATAAAGAGTAAAGTTAGACGTTCTGTTTTTCTGTGCCAAAATCCATGATTAGAGCTTTATATATGCTGTTTCATTTAACCTCCACAATAATTTTGTGTAGAAAATACAGTCTTTCTTAATTTATAGCAGAACAAAGTAAACAAAATAATGCTTCTGAATTAATCAGTGATAGTAACTATATTTTAATAATTCCTTTTTTATTATTTTAAATTTTTTGCTTACAAATATAGCTTGCAAAAACAATAATGAATGTATTTTTAATTTTTAAAAAATTCCTCCTAGTTTTAGAATGCATTGCGTATACATTTTGAACGTACATCCAGGCTCCCCTAATCTTCTGTGTCTACTCACCAAAAGGCCTAACTCACACTTCTAGAGTTAGTATCCAGAAAGACTTATAAAGAAGATAAAGTTTGTTCAAGAGTTCTAGAACTCAGATTAAGAAATAGAAGACATAGTAAAAAATGTAATATTTTTTCTTTTTGCAATAAAGTTCACCATTATTAAATTTAGAATCACAGTATGTTAGAAGTGGTTCTCAATCTGATATTTTAAGAAAATGAATCTCAGAGAAAGAGAGTAGCTCAAAGTAGAGAGCAGGCCTCTCAATTTCCCACACAATCCCTTTCTGTTACCTCACATAGATTTGTTTACAGCGTGCTGAATAATGGAGTTCTAGACAACTTGGAAAAAGGATAAATAAATGTCCATAAGCACATCCATAAACATGAACATACTATACACAGAAACACAGATTAACATAAAACTTTTAAATTAAATAAAATTTTTAAAGTAACTAAAATGTTTCTTTCCTTAAACTCAGAATAGGCATAGGTCAGCTGGAAATAATTTTATCCAAATCTGTTTGCAAATCCATAATTAAATCCATGCACATTGGCAGCTACACAAAATATCACCCTGTGGTGGTGTTATACTTGGCTAAGGATTAATTAGATTAAAAGCTTCTAAGACTAATTCATTTGAGATAAGAAATGATAATTTGGGATTCTGTAAAATAGAATACTTCTTACAATACTGCTTTTCTAAGGAAAGTTTTAATTATCTCGTTTTAGCCAAATGTAAAAGAATTTTTCATCTTAAAATATCTAGTGAGGGAAGAAGAAGAAAAAAAAACACAAAAAACTCTGTTGAGATAAAACATCTACCTAACACAGAAAAATTTTCCACCATGCAATTAAAACATTAAATATGAATGACATACATTAGTGCATACCATTACAGATGCTATGCATCAATGTTATGCCCTTGCCTATTTTCCTAAAACTTAATTATAATTTGCTAACTTGACAAAAAGTCTCTTTTCAAGGGAAAAAAATAAACCAAATTTTTGCAAGAATACAAACTCCATTTTTAAAATTATGGTGGGATAGTGTTAGCCAGTCATAAATTCTATTGTATTTTTATCTTTAGAGTTTGTATGTACCAGTCTGTGCTTCAGGTGTAAGAGTTATAAAAACAAGAAGAGAGGGAGAGCTAGTATGGTACTGGCATAAAGTTCAACAGAAAGTTAAAAATAAAACTATAGTTAGAGCTCTAACATGTAATAAAAGTAATATTTTAAATGAATCGGGAAGGACTGGAATGTCAATATATGAATATATGAAAATATTAAAAACTTGAGGATCCAAGTTCACATCGTACATCATAATAAATTTCTGATAACATGTATATGTGAAAAATAAAGTCCCCCAATACTATAGAATATATAGAAATTGTATCCTATACTATAGTGAGTGAGGTCAGCTGTAAAGAGGAATCAAGGGAAGAGGTAAACAATAAAGGATAATATTGATTTGAAACTTTTTCCCATTCAAAATTTCTATAAGTAAAACAAGCTCAATAATGAAAACAATTTTCATGCATAACAATCAAATGTTTAATGTGAATAGCAAATGAAAAGTTCCTAAGCTTCATTGAAAATCTTTATATTCTCATAGAAATATGGGCAATGATGTGGAACAACAATTTATAAATGAAGAATTATTTTATTACTGACCAATAAATATCAAACAATGTATCAACTTGAAAAATACAGGCAGCCCCTCAGTTACTAACTATACAGGTTCTGTAGGTTCGAAAATGTTTAAGTATTTTGATATACAGAAAGGTAAAAATAAATATTTTGTTAAGACAAACAGTTGTTTAAGTTGATTTAATAGGTAAATCTCCTTGTTCCCAACTTACATACAAATTCAGTTTAAGAACAAACCTACAAAACCTATCTCATTTGTAACCCAGGGACTGCATGCAATAATAATTTTTAAAAAACTATAGATTAAAACAAATATGTTATTTATCTATAAAATTACAAAGAAAATATATTAAGAAATTCTCACCTATTATGTAAATATTCTCATACACAGCTAATGAAAATTCTAATTGATCTACCCTCTCTAGAAATAAGGTGGTCAAAATAAATGAAAAATATAACATGTAGCAATTTCATTCTGGGAATTTTTTTCTAAGAAATAAATCAAATTTATAATAGAAAAAAATATGAACATTTTGTTCTTGTTGTTAAGTGAGAGGCGGGGAGGCAGTGACAGACTTCCGCATGTACACGACTGGGATCCAGCAAGCCCCTTACCAGGCAATGCTCTGCCCATCTGGACTGCTGTTCACTTGCTTGGCAATCGAGGTATTTTAGTGCTTGTGAGGCAGAGGCCATGGAGCCATCCTCAGCACCTGAGGCCAACTTTACTCGAACTACTTAAGCCATGGCTACAGGAGGAGGAGGAGGAGGAGGAGGAGAAGAAGAGAGAGAGAGAGAGAGAGAGAGAGAGAGATAAGAGGGAGAAGGGGAGGGGTGGAGAAGTAGATGGTCACTTCTCCTGGGTACCCTGACTGGAATCGAACCCAGCACTTACACACGCTGGGCTACACTCTACCACTGAGCCAACAGGCCTGGGTCAAATTTACTTCTAACACTCCTATTTTGTGTCACACATCATTCTTAGCACATTTCCTACATTTATTCATTTAGTAATTTTCATAAGCCTGTGAGGTAAATTCTATTATTCTAACTGTCTTACAGACAAGGAAATGAAGGTGTAGGGAGAGCATAAGAAACCAGATCCTGGTTTGTTGTTCACTTATCCTTTTCTGTCTTTCTATGTGGTCACTTTTCTTTCCCTGTTGTTCTAATTTTCTACAATGATGAATATTCAGCTATAATTTATAAACAACTTTGTAAAATTAAAAAAAAAACATATATGCACATGTATATGTAAAAATGTTTCTGTGTATATATGCATATGTATACTTTTTTATATATATGCATATTCTATATGTATATATGTGTTTGTATTTTAATTTCATATAAGGAGAGTTCACAGTTGGATTAATGTAAAAGAGATATTTTCTAAAATATGGATACATACCAATTGTTTGAATATCTTTGGTTCACATAACATTCTTGTAACCAAGGAAACTAAAATGTAGACTAGTATAAAACTTGCCTAAGTTCTCACTCCTACACCATATATTTGTTTGTTTCTTCTCCTGGATGTTGGTGTTTTCGGAGCCAGCTGGTACCAACTTGTGAGAGGCAGTAAATTGTTTTAAAAATCTATGAGTCATATTTAACATTAAGCTATATTAATTTAAAATTAAATGTTCATAAGTACTCAAAACATCATTTAATAATAATTATATAAAAATTTGCTTTTAACAATGCTCTGGAGGTTATTTACATGTATTGCATCTGTATAATGAAAATAGTATATAATGAATGGTGTTTCACTGAAAATTGTTTTCTCATTCTAAGTTTACCAGTGTTGTGGGGGTAGCTTGAGAACAGTGTGGTGGGAGTATTGTCACCAAAGACATTAGCGAAATCTACATATCAGGGTACATATTTCTTTGGTTGATTGTGTAGATGTAAGAAAGTGCCAAAGAAAATGTTAATAAAGCAGATTAAATATAAAATTTTACCATGTCTGTAGCCCTTACTTCATGAATTGAACAAATAAATGGAGGCAATATTCTCCTAGTATTTGAAATTCATTAAGTAAGAAAAGAAGTCACTCACATTTTTTGTGTGTGTGTGACAGAGATGGAGAGAGACAGAGAGAGGGACAGACAGGAAGTGAGACAGATGAGAAGCTTCAAGTTTTTGTTGTAGCCCCTTAGTTGTTCATTGATTGCTTTCTCATATGTGCCTTAACTGGGGGGCTATATAGCAGAGTGAGTGACCCCTTGCTCAAGCCAGCGACCTTGGGCTTAAGCTGGTGAGCCTTGCTCAAACCAGATGAGCCTGTGCTCAAGCTAGCAACCTGGAGTTTTTAAACCTGGGTCCTCTGCATCCCAGTCCAACTCTCTATCCACTGCATGACCGCCTGTTCAGGCTCTTGCTCTTGCCTGCTCTTGCTCTTGCCTGCTCTTGCTCTTGTCTGCTCTTGCTCTTGCCTGACCAGGCAGTGGCGTAGTGAATAAAATGTCAGACTGGGACATGGAGGACCCAGGTTCGAAATCCTGAGTTTGCCAGCTTGAGCACAGGCTCACCAGCTTGAGTGTGGGGTCGCTGGCTTGAGTGTGGGATCATAGACTTCACCTGATGGTTGTTGGCTTGAGCCCAGAGTCACTGGCTTGAAACCCAAGGTCACTGGCTTGAGCCCAAGGTTGCTAGCTTGAGCAAGGGGTCACTCACTCTGCTGCAGCCCCCTGTTCAAGTCACTTATGAGAAAGCAATCAATAAACAAGTAAGGTGCCACAACGAAGAATGGATGCTTCTCTTCTCTCTCCCTTCCTGTCTGTCTGTCCCTCTCTCTGACTCTCTCTCTGTTTCTGTCAAGAAAGAAGAGAAAAAAGTTGTTCATTCTTACTAATAAATGAATTTCCTACCTATATAGCTCTTTATTGTTTCATTTTTAAAACTTTTTTATTTATTCATTTTAGAGAGATGAGAGAGAGAGAGAGAGAAAGGGGGAGGAGCAGGAAGCATCAACTACTATATGTGCCTGACCAGTCATGCCCTGGGTTTCGAAATGGTAATCTCAGTATTCCAAGTCAATGCCTTTATCCACTGCACCACTACAGGTCAGGCCTGTTTCATTTTTATTGCTCAGTAACAGAAACAAAATATCAGCTAACAATGATATATCAGTTCTCGACTTATCAATTGACACTATAGGTTCTCTATATGTATAAAACTTTAGCTGGGGTCAAAGAAAGAATTCTATGAAATCAATGATTGTATGCAATTTACAATAAATAGTAGTCTATGTTAAACTATTATTTGAAAATTGTGTTACACATAACAGTGAAATTTATAATAGATATCTATATTTTCTCTAATAAAATGGCTATTAACTATTTAAGAACATACCATTTCTTAGAACTCCCTGAAAATTTTCTTAAATTTCTATTTTCTTCATTTTTTAAATGTATTTATACTGTTTATATTTAAGTGTAAGTTATTCTTGCAGTCAATTTGGAAAAATGTGGAACAGTACAAGTGAAATTAAAATTATTTATAATATTCCATTATTTGGAGTGTTTCCTTTCACAAACAAATTACTTTAAAAGTAAGATACCCTGTGAACAGTGTTTTGAATTTCAATAATCTATCATAGGCAGTTCCCTATGTTATTAAATATTTCTTTAAAATATGCTTTCATGGAAGATTACTCTTTCATTACTCAATTTATTTGATTAATTTAAAGTTCATATTGTTGGACAGATGACCTATGTATTTTAAATGTAAAAATAATGGCAATAATCTCTCTTATTAACTAAAGACATGACCATTCAGGTCAAAGATATTTCCATTTATAAAAGCTTGATAGTTCTTCAAAATCACAATAATTTCAACCTGAATTAGGAGCTTAACTGCTTTGATGTTATTATAGTCTTTTGTACTTTATCTTGTTATATTTTACACTTGTGATTGATTTTTAGTGTGTTTTCTAACTATAAACTACCAAAAACATTTCAATTTGGTATAATTGTTAATAAGTAACAATGAAAGTGACAATAATGTTTTTACTTTCAACAGGAAGTTTTCTTCATTATTAGCATGGTGCAAGTGTTGCCATTTCTGATTATCATTAAGACAAAGTATCAATGGCCTCTCATCTGAATATGAGGTTTTATAGAAGTTCTGCCAAAGCATCACCATTAATCTTACATACCAGTTGCTAGATGTTAAGAAACTAAATATATGGTATAAATAAGAATAAGCAAATCAGATGAAACAATAAGAACAAAGATAAGATAGGGCTTATTTCTTTTCACACAGTAGTAATTTCTTGAGCTAAGGTTCAGGATACACAATGATATATTTTTGATACTTACAGCTTCTCAGGTGCTTTCCAATACCAGCAATGCCTGCTTCATTTCCCTTCATTTCCTTAAAAAATCTTATTTTTAAAATGTCAACTAAGCCTCTACACAACTTTTTTATATCTGCCTGTTAGGTGTTAAATCATGTCCCCCAGAAACTTATATTCAAGCCCTAATGCCTGCGATCTGAATGTGACTTCACTTCACTTGTAAACAGTCTTTGCAGTTGTGATCAAGTTAAAATGAAGTCATATTGATTAGAATGGACCTAATCCAATAACTAGAGTCCATCTAAAATGAGAGAAACTTGAACACAGACAGACAAACAGAGAGATCACTATATGATGACAGAGGAAGAGACAGAAGTGATGTATGTACAAGCCAACAAACACCAAGGACAACTGGCAACTACCAGAAGCTAGAAAGAGCCAACCAATGATCCCCTTTAGAGCCTTCACAGGGTGGATGGCCTTGCCTACCTCTGGATTTCAAGATTCTAGCCTCAAGGGTTATGAGACAACAAATTCCTGTTGTTTTAAGTCACCCAGTTTCTGGCACCTGGATAAGGCAGCCCTAAGAAACCAAAGTAACCTGGGGAAATTTCTTCCTCATTCATTCATTCATTCATTCATTCAACAAACTTTACTAAAAGTTGACTATATGACAAGCAATGTACTTGCTTGCTTTCATATTACTCCTCTGCTAATCCATACATTCCTTCAGGAGAAGAACTTTATCATTACAATCTCTGTAGCCAACACAATTATACACACGGAAGAGTTTGGCTAATAAATAATTGTTGATTAAATTATTGAATGCCACTTTCAACCTTTCATAGTAAGCTTGTTTTTAAGGTTGCTTTTCTCTCCTACAGAAGAGTGATATTCAAAGAGAATTGAAGGCTGAGAAAAAAAGAGAGCAGTCTTTTAATGATAATCATAAATCTATCTAAAGTGAAGAAACAGAATATATGCATTTTAAACAAACAGATCTTAGATGGTTTTGCTGTTGTTGTTCTCATCAACTATGCAAATAAAATGCCACTTCTCTTTGATTGTCTGAATGTTCTTTACTCATTAACATAAAAACAGTCAAATGGACTTTCACTGAACTTGAAGGATATGTTTGAGAAGGCCTGAGAAACAGTATAGCACAATGGATAACCACTGAAGTCAAAATGCCTGACTTTGAATTTCTGCTTATTCTCTCCTTTGATATAACCTTAAGGGAGCATTTAATCTTTTAGGGCCCTTAGTTCCTCATCTATAAAAGGGGATTAATAAGTATACATTACACATGAAGCACACTGAGTATTCAAAAAGGTGGTGTATGTTTAATACAGTGACTGAGATATAGTAAATGCTCAATGAAGGCTAATTTGACTTATTTCTATTTTATTATTCATTATTAATAGGACTTCTATAATAGTTATGGTTATAAAGTTTTCATTGATGTCTACTGGAAATTCTTAACTCAGCAGGATAAAATGTATAAGCCTGATCTGTGGTGGTGCAGTGGATAAAGCATTGACCTGGAATGTTGAGGTGGCTGGTTCAAATCCCTGGGCTTGCCTGGTCAAGGCATATATTGGGAGTTAATGCTTCCTGCTCCTCCTTTTTCTCTCTTTCTCTTTCTTTCTCTCTCTCTCTCTCCAAAAATGAATAAGCAAAACCTTTTCTAAAAAAGTAGATCTTTTCTAAGATCTTC
Organism: Saccopteryx bilineata; assembly: GCF_036850765.1. Lineage (NCBI taxonomy): Eukaryota > Metazoa > Chordata > Mammalia > Chiroptera > Emballonuridae > Saccopteryx > Saccopteryx bilineata. The sequence continues at coordinate 339,873,380 of NC_089490.1, read as the reverse complement.
TATAAATGAACTATACTAATATATATCATATATTTACACACACACTAGACATACGGCACTTTCAAAAATGAGATCCAAGAAAGATTGCTTTTGCCTTTATAAAGTAGTCTATCTCAGGGGGCAGGAACCTTTTTGGCTGAGAGAGCCACGAATGCCACATATTTTAAAATGTAATTCCGTGAGAGCCATACAACAGACCCATGTACATTACGCATTATCCAATAAAAATTTGGTGTTGTCCCAGAGGACAGCTGTGATTGGCTCCAGCCACCTGCAACCATGAACATGAGCAGTAGGAAATGAATGGATTGTAATAACATGAAAATGTTTTATATTTTTAACGTTATTATTTTTTTTTATTAAAGATTTGTCTGCGATCCAGATGCAGCCATCAAAAGGGCCACATCTGGCATGTGAGCCATAGGTTCCCGACCCCTGGATCTAGTTAAGCACCTTGATCACTATTCAAGACTGGTTTAATGTTAAGTCTCTAGTAGCACTGAGGCCCATCACACAGTAAGGGGTTGTCCATGTGGATATACAGATGAATCAGAAAAAAATTGCCTATAAATAACTCATGGTTATACAGGGAGCTAGAGATACAGTTGCAGGATTCACTCATTTCAGACTTTTCATTAAAAAATACATATATATGTTTTAACTCCTTAACTAAGCCAGCAAGGCACTTTATGTTCTCACTTTTACTCATTAGCATCTATGGAATTATACCTCCCACATTATATTTCACTTTTTACTGGTTCTGCCTTCTCTGTTTCTTTTTTCTCTTTTGTTGCTTTCTTTGGATGGATTTTGTTTATAAAATTTTGCTGTTTCCCTGGCCAGATAGCTTGGTTAGGTAGAGCGTCATCCTGAAGCACAGAGGTTGTCAGTTTGATCCCCAGTCAGGCACATACAGGAACAGATCTATGTTCCTGTCTCTCTTTCACTCCCTTCCTCTCTCTAAATATCAATAAACTTTTAAAATATAAAAAATAAAAATTTCACCGTTTTCTTTTTTTTTGTGGGAAAACTATAAATTCTATTCTTATTCTCTCAGAGGTTAACTTTTATATTTTAATATGCACATTTGAAGTTTAAAATTGTTAGCTGCAACATATCTTGGGAAAAAATTAAGAATGTTACAATAGTTTAATTTTTACTACCTCCCCATTTTAGATATTCTTTATTTTCTGTGTTTGTTCTAGCTCTTTTTATAGTTTTGTAAGATTATATTTATTTATTTTAGAGAGGAGAGAGAGAGAGAGAGAGAGAGAGAGAGAGAGAAAGGGAAAGGAGAAGCAGGAAGCATCAACTCCCATATGTGCCTTGACCAGGCAAGCTCAGGGTTTCAAACTGGCGACCTCAGCATTCCAGGTCAGCGCTTTATCCACTGCACTACCACAGCCCAGGCCTGTTCTAGCTTTTTGTTACTACTCAGTTAGATAGTTTTTTATTTCTTTATATAGTTTATTTCAATTAACTTTTCTAATTTTTTTATCACTGTTTCTTGCATCTCATAACTTTTTCTGAGATTATTTATCTAGAATATATTAATCAGAAAAAAATACTTATTTTAGGAATGTATTTGTGGAAGTGTTGCAGTTAGGAAATGCTCTGTTTTTGTTTATTCAAAATTATTTTTATTTTACTCTTATTCTTGAAAAACAGTATAGCTCATGAAGATTTTTTTTGGGGGGGAGCACTTTGAAGATTCCATTTTCTTGTTCTGTCTTCTATTGTTGTTATGAGAAGTCAAATTTAGGATTCATTTTATCCTAAATAATCTGATTTCCTCTTGATTACTTTTAAGATATTTTATGTATTTTTTGTATTGCAGTTTCCCTACAATGTGCCCTGCTGTGCGTTTTCTTTTATTCTGCTTGTAATTTATTTATTGGGCTTTCTAAAAGTCAGAATTTATGTAGTTATATTTTGAAAATTATCCATCATTATCAGTTTAGTTATTACCTCTTCTTCATTGTCTGTAATCTCCACTTCTGAAACTCCAATAAAATATGTTAAATCTTGTCTTTTTGTCCTCCATGTTAACCATTCTTTTCTTAAGTGTTTATATATTTGTTGTGCTGCACTCTGTGTCATTCCTTTCAATCTACGATAGTGTGTGTGTGTGTGTGTGTGTGTGTGTGTGTGTCAGAGACAGACAGAGAGACAGAGAGAAGGACAGATAGGGACAGACAGGAAGGGAGAGAGATGAGCAGCATCAATTCTTTGTTGCAGCTCCTTAATTGTTCATTGATTGCTTTTTCATCTGTGCCTTGACCAGGGAGGATGGGGGAACAGCAGAGCAAGTGACCCCTTGCTTGAACCAATGACCTTGGGCTCAAGCCAGAGAACTTGAGTTTCAAGCCAGTGACATTTGGGCTCCCGCCAGTGATCATGGGGTCATGTCTATGACCCTATGCTCAAGCCAGCCACCCCGTGGTCAAGCTGATACACCCACGCTCAAACCCAATGAGCCTGAGCTCAAACCAGCGACCTCAGGGTTTTGAACCTGGGTCCCAGTGCAACGCTTTATCCCCTGTGCCACTGCCTGGTCAGGCTACAATAGATTTTAATTCTCATCTGGGCATTTTCTATTCTGCTGCCATACCCATTCATTCAATTTAGTGATCATTTCTTCTATTTATTGTTTATGCTGACTCTTGCTCATAGTTTTTTAATTCCTTGTGTGTTCCGTAGTTGGTACTGTGGGTTTATGGTCACAATTATGTTCTATTTGTAAAACAAGAAATCTGTAGAAATAATAAGACAACATTATATATTTTCCTCTAGATAAATTTTAATTCTGATTTGTTCATTGCCCTCATATGTTTACAATCTTAACAACTCTATTTGATTTCCCAGATTATAATTTGGGGGCTTCAAAAATACTATAAATTTGAACCATAAATCTGAATCAGATAACAATTTCTAAAGGGTGTCAAAATTTTATTTTCATCCACAACACGGGATAAGATAGAAACAAAACATTTCCTCAATTTCCTTTTGATGATTTAATAAATACTTATCCACTTCACCAATATGTGAGACTGTTGTAAAAGTTAAATGATATAGTAATAAGAAATCTTGATAATGCTAATAACAGTTATAGTAACAGCAACAATAATAGTTATGGCCATTGCTATGATTAAATCAGAAGAGTGATTAATTTTTATTCTTTGCATAGTTAAATACAAAGTCTGGCACATATTAGATAATTCGGCACACTGTTTTGTTCAAACAATGGAAAAATATATGTATCAACTTTAAAATATTCTAAATGCCTTAATGTTCTGTTTTTTAAAAATATTTCTCACTTCAGAAGTAGTTTTTCCATCTGTGTTGTTTCTTTTTAATTGTTTATTTAATAACCTCACCCTCTCCACACTCCTCAAGGTGTAAACATATGTTTTTGTGCTCCTGGAGGAGGACGTAATAGTATTTACCACTTTACATTGTGCTTTACCATTCACTAGGAGACATAAGGCAATAATTACATTTGAGAGGACAACACCCCTAAATTAAAGAGACCTGTGAGGTGGATGGGGTGCTAAATATGTACACTTTAACTACGAGAAAACTATATAAATCAGAGTCTTCTTTTAACTTAATTAGAGAATTCTTTTTTGAAGAAATGCATGAACTTTGAGTAGCTATTTATTTTCCATAACTCCTTCCCACCAATTACCAACTTGCCTCTAAAAATGATGCATTCACTTGATACTGATTAAACTCTTGGGTTAAATTTGTGAATATGTCTACTTTCAATTGTGAATAATAATTCTAAAACCATATGTTCACATTTGTTTGGAGTATAATATTTGTCTTTATAGTGTAGTTGTCATTTTTTTAACTGGACTTTGGTTTTTGCTCACTGAATTTAGTTAATATTTATATTAAAAGTATTATGATCACTACCTTTGCAACATTTACTAAATGCCTACTAGGTAAGTTTTCCATTTATTATCTTAGTTTATCCTATTTAAAAAAAAAACCCAAATGATATTACCTGTGGTAAAAACTTATGATGCCAAACCTAGATTTAATACCTCTACTAATTAAATTTAACCTCTGCTCACATAATCCTAATCAACCAGTAAGGAATTTTTCTTTCTTTTTTTATAATTTTTTTTTTTTTGTATTTTTCTGAAGCTGGAAACTGGGAGGCAGTCAGACTCCCGCATGCGCCCGACCGGGATTCACCTGGCATGCCCACCAGGGGGCGATGCTCTGCCCATCTGGGGGCATCTCTGTTGCGACCAGAGCCATTCTAGCGCCTGAGGCAGAGGCCATGGAGCCATCCTTAGCACCTGGGCCAACTCTGCTCCAATGGAACCTTGGCTACGGAAGGGGAAGAGAGAGTCAGAGAGGAAGGAGAGGGGGAGGGGTGGAGAAGCAGATGGGCACTTCTCCAGTGTGCCCTGGCCGAGAATTGAACCCAGGACTCCTGCATGCCAGGCTGATGCTCTACCACTGAGCCAATCAGCCAGGGCTGAGGAATTTTTCTTTTTAAGTACAAGTATGGGAATCTGTCACAAGGGCCCTCAACAGCCCCTGTAGAAAAAGAGGCAATCTGCCTTATTAAAAACCCTCCCGATTTTTACCCCAAAGAAAAGATGTCCCAGCACCAAAATGTCCTTTTTACTCTCTTTTGTTGATAGCGCCCTTGTCTCCCCCTTTGTCTATGAAATCCCTCTATTTCATACATCCCTTAGGAGTGCCCTTCCAGGTGCTAGATGAGTTGCTGCCCAATTTATGAATCGCTTAATAAAGCCAATTAGATCTTCAAGTTTACAAGGCTGAATTTAGTTCTTTTCTTAAAACAATCCTCACAAAACTCCCAAGTCAGCATTATTATTATTACCTTTTCTTTTTTTTTTTTTTTAAACAAGACTTTTGAATCCAAAGTTCTCTGGATTTTTAGATAAGCAGCCCAGAGCCCCAACTGGTAGTTCATCATTCGAATTCCAGGTATGTTTCATGTTGAAACTCCTCTGCTTCTGAAAAGAAACCTATCAGATGAAAAACTCTGAAACTCTTGGACAGCAGACAATCGGTTCAGTCTTAAAGGAACTGATATTAAAGATGATCCAATATATTTCTATTAAAATGAATTTTCCTGGACTGAATGTAGAACTGTGTAACTCTCACAGAGAGTATGGGAGTATAAAATAGACATTGATGTTTCACAGGAAATATTAATAATGAACCCAAAAGGTTTTCTTTATTTTTAATTTTCCCCAAAATTTTTAAAATTTACTTCTTTCCTAGTGCAATTCTTTTCATGACTTAGTAATTATCTTTTAACACCACTGTGTTTAAATGCATATGAATGAGCTGGATGAATGCAGTTGTAATTGGCATAATAGGTTTTTCTCATTTGCTTGTTCTTGTTTATCACTCCGGAGAAGGAAATGTCATTAACCTGTTCTAAGTTTAGCAGACTGGTTCAAACCTGTCCCTGCCTTTCTACCTTGGTGTCCTTCCCTTCTTTCCAGTGTGACATATCTTTTACCTTGAATTTAAAATTACCTCCTGCCGGCATCAATCCTGTGTGAATTCACTGTAGGCAGCCTTGCCCCCCAGCCTTGACTCTCAGTGGGTGGTACTGGGTGTCTGTTGAATGGAATAAGGTTCCTAGGCAGAGTGAGCCTGGGACTTCTTATTTTTAAGCTAGTCATTCTTTGAATATGTCATCACTGAATAAGTAATTAATTAGATAGCACAAACTTGAAATTTACTTCACATTAAATATTTATAGGTTTCTATTAACCTGTTCTAAATTGATAGAGACAACTAGATGAGTTACCTCCAACAATACCCCATCTGATTTTAATGCTATTATTAATTTCTATTTTGAAAATACACTCTGATCCCACTACTTGCCTGCTCCCAAACCTCTCTGAAACAACCAAATGCTCTATCATACTCTATCATTCCCAAACTTCCCCAGCAAGTGGAGTCACTGAATTTCTGTATAGGAGAATAGAGAGTATAAAACTTTTAACAAGCTGTCAAGATACAAGCCTATGCACTTTTTCACCCCATCACACCTACATATAACATAAAAAAGTTGTAGAAACACAGAAATTTTATTGGTCCTAAATATTTTATTTCTCTTATATCTATTACTATCTCCACTGTCTTAATTCAGAAATGTACTATGTCTCATTGGGCTATTTCAGAACCATACTACTTACTTATCTAAATCTTACTGCTCTAGCACCTGTCCATCTTTCACTTTGTAGACAGTGAGATCCTTTTAGCAGAAAAACTGATCATGTCCTTCTTCTCCTTACCTTCACTCTTAGTCTAAGACCTGCGGGTACCTCTCTCTCCAGCACCATACACTGCCCCTCCTCCACTCTTCTGCTCCTGCTTCCTCAAATCTCATGAGGCAACCTCGCAGCTCATTTGTGTAGAATAATGCCCTCTGCATGTTCATCAGAAAAACTGCTGTTTATTTTTCAATGCCCTTATCTGATCATTACCCCATCTTTAAGTTTTTATTATTGCCTTCTGTCAAGACTGAGTTAGCCATCCCTTCCTCTGAACCATTTCTCTTTCTTTGAATATAACTTTCCCTTTGCTCACATCACACAGTAATTCATGGCATTAAGATTATTCATCATTATTCATCTAATTTTGCCATCCTAAAAATTTCAAGGCAAAAAAAGTCAAAAGTATGTTTTTAGTATTGGTATATCCCAAAAAATTTTATGGAGAGGAAGTATAACTAGATAAACAAAACCTCTTCCCTTCTTGACATATAGGCTAGTGATTATTTTACTGTTCATTGTTATTCTAAGCTAGCCACAGCACAAAACTACTAAAGGAGAGATAATCACCCTTGTTAAGGCTGTATTGTTTTCTCAGATGTAAAAGGCAGACTTGCAGACAAGACTCCGGGTATCTCACCCATTCTACATGGAGCTCTGCAGAGGTGAGTTCACATAATTCTACAGACTCTATTAGAGCCATGTCTAGGCTTGCCTTGAATAGTTCCAATAATAACAAATTCCTTACTTCCCATCACAAGTTGTTCCACTGACAATTGTAAATTGTTTTAGCGAATGAGAAAAAATATTGTATGTGTATATAGAATTTCAGCAACAACTTGCTGTTTCACGTATATTGATAGAACTAAAATGATTTCTTTTAAATGTGGATCTCCAATATTCTACATAATAAGGAAGGAAAGTTTTGCTTCTGTTTCTGATAGAATAAGGAGATTGTGGAGAAAACAGAGGTCACATAATTCAGGATTATTGTTCTACAAGTAGGTACTGAAGCACAGGGAAGAGCACAACTTACCCAAGGTGAGCTGGCTAGGTAGAGATAAGCCACACCAAGAACCTACATTTCTCCCATCTCCCAAATCCCCTTTCTACTGTACTATTTCCTCTTAGAGCTCTATCTAAACAAGAGTTTATCTAGTTTTGTGTTTCTTACATTTTGTAGTCTTCATATATATATATATATATATATATATAGTATATATATTATACTGATCACAAAAATTAGGGGATATTTCAAAATGAATATGAAGTAATAAAATATCTCCTATTTTTTGTAAACAGTGTATATGTGTGTGTATATATATATGTAATTTTATAATTGCTTTTGCAACAAAATAGAATTCTATAGTATTAGTGTATTCACTATATTTCCCTGCCCCTGCCCCATTTCCCCTCCAGCATGACTAGGCACACTGTGATCACCAATTTAGCCTTTCCTATTAGCTGGAGAAGAGCTTTTCTCTTTCTGCTTGGTTCTGAAAAGACTGTGGTGTCGATTTATACAGTGGGTTTGGAAGGACAGATTCTGAGAAGCAGAGGAGGAAAAATAATATTAAGGAAATATAATTATACTACTCTACAAAAATCCGGAGAGAGTGAAGGAACTTTTTGCGCTCGGGTAGGAATGGACAGATGTCAAGTGATGTTCCAGATGATGCGAGTGGCAGAGTTTCAGAAAGGAGGAGACATCTGGGGTCATGGATGAAACACACCTTCTAATCAAATAAAGAGTAAAATTTTGTTATTGCTGCTGTTATTATTATTAAACCTGTTTAAACAGTTTTAATAATTGTAGCCTTGCCATAAAACCCGTGGCTTTATTTGGGCTAAACAATGAAAACTTCTTGCACAAGTAGGTTGAAATGCATTTAAGTGTATTAGGTTCTAGACCAGCATTTGTCTAACTAGGGCCCAGTCTTGTATGACCCAAGATCTAGGAATGGATTTGTACATTTTAAATAAAAAGTATAAAAACAACAACAATAAATATTAGTAAGTGGTAGGCAAACTAATATATTTACTGTCTAGCTCTTCAAAGAAAATGTTTTCTGACTTCTATTTCAGACAAAAGGCAATGAAAGATCCTTTACACTCTTCTAAATATTTGTATTTTAAGTACTCCCTGAGAAAGAGCCAGAATGTTTGCCTGCCGTAAGAGCTGGCACTGGAGGAGCCAGCGGAGACTATGTCCCTGCGGAGACATCAGGCGTGGTTACAGCTGGGAGGCCAGGCCAGGCTCCTCCGGGAGATCAGAATGCAGAGGTTGTGAGGACCCCATGACTGTTCTCAAGAAGCTTAAAGGCTAACGAGAGAAGATCCAACATGGAATATTTCATAGTTTAAGAAATTATTTCAAGAAAAAGGTCATGGTAAGATTCTGTTAATATTAGTATAAACACCACCAAAGCTTTGGCATAAAAACTAATATCTTTGGAACATGTCACATGATTTCAAAAATTAAGTTTCTTTGATCTTAAAGTGAAAATAAAATTAATAGCTCTTTTATATTATTATTGTGAGAATTATATTAGGTAATATATGAAGTACAAACTTTTCATATTACTTGGCACAAATGAAGTGATAAGTAGAAATTATTAAATTGTAGATATTTAATTTTCTTATAATTTTAATAAAAACTTTCAGTTCTTTTTACTGGGTTGCTGAGCAATTGACATATTTCAAAGAGCTTATTAAGACAGCTGGGAAGCAAATGCTAAACTATTTTAATGTAGAGGAGACTCAGTTTTCTTCCTTGTAGGTTCAGATGCCCAGATGGACTGACTATAAGGGCAATTGCTGTCCACCTGCTTCCTTTGTACAGGAAAAGGAGTCCTTCAGTCCCCGCCTGACAGGTTGACTCTCCCCAACATATCACCTCTAAATAATTACATAAAAGACACTCTTTTTTTTTTTTCCTGTATTTTTCTGAAGCCGGAAACAGGGAAAGACAGTCAGACAGACTCCCGCATGCGCCCGACCGGGATCCACCCGGCACGCCCACCAGGGGCAACACTCTGCCCACCAGGGGGCAATGCTCTGCCCCTCCGGGGCGTCGCTCCGTTGCGACCAGAGCCACTCTAGCGCCTGGGGCAGAGGCCGAGGAGCCATCCCCCGCGCCCAGGCCATCTTTGCTCCAGTGGAGCCTCGGCTGCGGGAGGGGAAGAGAGAGACAGAGAGGAAGGAGAGGGGGAGGGGTGGAGAAGCAGATGGGTGCTTCTCCTGTGTGCCCTGGCCGGGAATCGAACCCGGGACTTCCACACGCCAGGCCGACGCTCTACCACTGAGCCAACCGGCCAGGGCCATAAAAGCCACTCTTGATTCTGTCACTAAGTCACAGAATTATCCACGTAGATATAAACCCTACTGGAATTTTCTTAAATTTTTATGGCCAATCACTGTGCCATTCATACATGGTTTATAAGCATAGAAAATAGATATTATGGTTATTCTGGCATTTGCCTGGGAAGGGAGAGTGCACTTCCTAACAGAAACCTGGGACAATATTAGTTATAATAACTGCTACTCCCATTACTATCTGTGTAACTAGTGGAAAGATATGCCTATAACTCTTTTAAATGCCTTGTTCCTCATGTCTCACTCATAGCTGCATTCCCAGTATTAATTAGTATCTACACTGCAGGGACTCCCCCCAAAAAAAGGGTCTTCATGAGTTAATACATCTGTGGTGTTTAATACTTTGTTGAACAAGTAAACAAACAAAACCCAGATAAGATGTCAATCACAAAATTAAAATATTAATAGTTTGCATTAAAAGCTTTATCATGACCTCCCTGTGCCTTTCAAAATGTCTAGGTAACGTGTGCAAGGATCACTTAGTAATTTGATTTTTAATGAATGACTAAATTAATCTTATACTAGGCACGTGAGAAAGGTGATCTGGTTATCTAGGCATCATTTCATTTTATTTATATCTATATTTGAGGAAAAGCTGAAATAGGATTTGTTAAACCAAAATCTCTGACAGCATAACATTATTTATAAAGGTAGGGTATGGGTAAGTAAGTGAGTTAATGTTGCAATATTTTTGAGAGCCAGCTGCTCCCCAAGCAGGAAAATAACTGGCTGTCGTAAATGATCAATTGTATAAAAAATTCCAAGCTTTGCAAATTTCCACATAAGATATCCCGTGAAGTTTTCTACCTACCGAAGTAAGTTCATTCAAGCAACCAAATTGTGGGTCAGAGCTTTGGTTTCATGTTCAGAGATATGTTTTCTTTACCCCAGAATGTCACTAAATTGGAAATGTCACAACCCTTAGGGGCATATGAAAAAATGCATATTATTTCACATCTGCTTTTCACTTGATCCCAGTGGACCTGATATTTCTCCAAATTGCTATGTAGAAAACCAATTTAATTTGATTGAGGTATGAACAAAAAGTTACAGCCAAGTAGAAGACATTCCTTAAGGTTAAAATGAGAAACTTTGCTTTGTATAGTTTTTCCTGAGAAATGCTTCTAGGAGTATTGTTCTCTTAAAACCCTATTTTCTTGTCCCTGGCTGGTTGGCTCAATGGTAGAGTGTCGGCCTGGTGTGCAGGAGTCCCGGGTTTGATTCCCGGCCAGGGCACACAGGAGAAGCACCCATCTGCTTCTCCACCCCTCCCCCTCTCCTTCCTCTCTGTCTCTCTCTTCCCCTCTCCCAGCCGAGGCTCCATTGGAGCAAAGATGACCCGGGTGCTGGGGATGGCTCCTTGGCCTCTGCCCCAGGTGCTAGAGTGTCTCTGGTTGCAACAGAGCAACGCCCCGGAGGGGCAGAGCATCGCCCCCTGGTGGGCAGAGCATCACCCCCTGGTGAGCGTGCCAGGTGGATTCTGGTCAGGCATATGCGGGAGTCTGTCTGTCTCATTTCTGGCTTTGAAAAAATACAAAAACAAACAAACAAACAAACAAAAAACCCTATTTTCTTTACTTTTATTAATGCAACTCTGACTCTTCTCCATAAGGTCTAGTTCAAGAAGCATTTCAAGATTGTGCCCCAACATATTTTTCCCTTTGGAAAATCTAATGCAGGCAGAATCTGTAAGGGTTGATATTGAAAAGATGAAAGTTCAAAGGTGGGTAAATTGAGCCCTGGCTGGCTAACTCAGCAGTAGAACATCAGCCTGGCATGTGGAAGTTCTGGGTTCGATTCCCGGCCAGGACACACAGGAGAAGTGCCCATCTGCTTCTACACCCTTTCCCCTCTCCTATCTCTCTATCTCTCTCTTCCTCTCCTGTAGCCAAGGCTCCACTGGAGCAAAGCTGGCCAGGGCACTAAGGATGGCTCCATGGCCTCCGCCTCAGGAGTTATAATGGCTCCGGTTGCAACAGAGCAACGCCCCAGATGGGCAGAGCATCACCCCCTGGTGGGCATGCCAGGGTGGATCCCAGTTGGGCGCATGCGGGAGTCTGTCTCTCTGCCTCCTGGCTTCTCACTACAGAAAAATACAAAAAAAAAAAAAAAAAGCATAAATTGAGTTAAAGGCACACCTCCATTTCTTTTTTTTTTTTTTTTGTCTTTTTCTGAAGCTGGAAATGGGGAGGCAGTCAGACTCCCGCATGCGCCCAACCGGGATCCACCTGGCATGCCCACCAGGGGGCGATGCTCTGCCCATCCCGGGCATCGCTCTATTGCGATCAGAGCCATTCTAGCGCCTGAGGCAGAGGCCATGGAGCCATCCTCAGCGCCTGGGTCATTTTTGCTCCAATGGAGCCTTGGCTGCGGGAGGAGAAGAGAGAGACAGAGAGGAAAGAGAGGGGGAGGGGGGGAGAAGCAGATGGGCGCTTCTCCTGTGTGCCCTGGCCGCGAATCAAACCCGGGACTTCTGCACGCTAGGCAGACGCTCTACCACTGAGCCAACCGGCCAAGGCCACACCTCCATTTCTTAATTGCTGCTGGTTAAGTTATTTCTTAATTGCTGCTGAGACTCAGTTTCCTCATATGCAAAATAAAAATAATGAATGGTCATGAAAATTAAACAATGGGAGGTACCTAAACACTTTAGTAAATAAAATGCCTAAATAGGGTCCAAGAAATATTCATTTTATTCATTTTAAAACATAAATCAATCATTTAAACTATGGAATGAAGCCTCAGATGATGGAAATGATGACTGCTCTTGGTCTCTTCCTGCTTGATAATAATGTAATTTTACTTTTATAAGCATACGTATTTTATGTATCGGTACTCTCCCCATATCCTAAAGTTTAAAAGCCAGGTTTTGATTATCAGGACACCCAAAATTACTTCAAATGCAAGAAACATAAAACATGCTAGGTCAATGTGGAAGGAAAATGTTGGCATTCTAAAGGAAGATGGACTACATCCCAATCCATCAACCCTCTGATCATACCCACATTTTCTCTGGCCTCCCCAGAGGGAGGCGTCAGGTTAGATTTAGCAGGATCCATGCAGGAGAGGGCTGTGTGCAGGCTGATAAGCGCCCTGAGCAGCGGGAGAGCATTGTCTGTAGTTTTCCCCTAGAGCACTGGCTATTTATTTCACTTCTACCCAAATCCAGCAAAGACAGTTACTAAATTTCGTTTGATTCTGTCACAGGATCCCTTTGAAAAGCATCTTTTGCAGCAGGCTGGAAAGGTTGGCAAAGGAGGAGGCCTTGCAACTAGCTCACGGGGCTGCATTGACATGTGTGGAATTTCTTGGGGGAAAATTGTCCCTTCACTTGGCAATTAAAATCCATCTGGTTATTCTGCCAACTGAAAAAACACAAGGAATTCAGTGCCAGCTACTAGCAGGTGTGTATGTCTCAAATTTCCCTAGAATGAGATGTTGGGAACATTTATCTCATAATAATATGTCCCTTGTGAAATGTAGTTAAAAATATGAAACAGAATAAGAGGGTCACACAATCACAGAATAGTTTAGCAGAGGTTCTGCACTTTTTTGTTTTGTTAATCTCTTTGACTGTCTGGTAAATTTCCTGGACCCCTTTCTCATAATAATATTTTAAATGCATAAGATAAAGACATAGGATTTAAAAGAACTAATTATATTGAAATAAATCATAATATTTGTTATTGTCCTTAATAAGTTCAAGCAGCTGGTCTGACAGCTAGTATAATTTCAAAATAGTAGTATGCTAAATGATATCTCAAGATAGGTGCAGCATCTTTCATATGACATAAATTTTTTTTTTCTTAAGGATTTTTTATTGAATTACTCAAGAGAGAGAGGAGAAGGGGAGCAACAGGAAGCATCAACTTGTAATAGTTGCTTGTATGAGCCTTGTATTGGCAAGCCCAGGGTTTCAAACGAGTGACCTTAACATTCCAGGTTGACACTTTATTCACTGTGCCACCACAGGTCAGGCAGAATTATTTTTATTTCTATTTGTGATAAAGTCAGAAGAATATCTAACACTAATAGATTTGTTGCACATACTTTTGAATCAAGGAAATGTTTAAATTTTAATTAGATTTTAGTGAATTTTTCTATCCATACACACAGCCCACAATTTATAAACATCTACTAGTGGGAAAAGTTTTTTGTCTCAGAATGAAAGAAATCTAAATTTGTCATCCGGTGCTACCACATTCTTAGTATGTGATCCAAGTCCTTTTTAATAACAGTGAATTATAATTTCACAGCTTCATTTATGGGGAGTTTAGTGAAAACAGAATAATATAATTGAGCACATAACCATGCGTCAGGCACTGTGCTTGTCCTTCTTAGACATTAACCTGGGCCATATAGGAGATATTACTGCTTTTATTCAACCTCATATCTAAATATATACATAAGGTTTCAAAATGAGGCAAAAACCTTAGAAAGTCCACTTAGCCTAACCTTTGCATGGGAAAAATTGTAAAGCTTGCAGAATTCTTTTCTAGTCACCAGGAGAAAATATACTGTTATATAGGTATGACTTGAGCAGGGGAAAGGAACTTGACAAAACTTGTTCTAAACTCATTTTTCTTGGTCTCACTTTGAGGAATGAAGAGGTTCTCCATCAAAATTGTGCCTCATTAAGACTCTCAGGCTCTGGCCTCTACTATGACTCAATCCTGAAGTTCCTCTCTCCGTACAGCCCTGTAGTGATGGTGGTAGGAATAGTTATCAAAATATCTAACCACGTGGGCACTCGCTTGTCAGGAAGGACTCTTGACCATTTGAAAATGATGCAGTAGTAAGCAAATGGCTTAATAGCTTTAAGAAATCATTGCAAAAACATTTATAAACTTTTAATGCATAAAAAATAAGAAAAGATTACACTTTTTTCTATGAACTCAATAATGACTGGCTTAAGGAATTTTATTCCAAAAATAGAGATATGTGTCAATATTTAGAACTACATTATGATTTATCATAGTAACAAAATAAGAAGAAGACTGTATGGTGATTTATTTTGATGCTAAAATGGTGTTTGAAAACTTTTTCTTAAAAATAAATAAATTAGTATTTCAATAACAATATAAAATACATATATCTCAAGTTCAAAGACAATCATACTTAAAAGAAAAACCTTAGGTAAATAATCCTAAGAGTCAAGCAATGATAGCTATAATCACAATTACTATTTAGTGTTTTTGGAAATATCAGCAAAAAAATTAGAAAACTAGAAAAGAGCTGTAGTATAAAATTTAGAAGAAGCTAATAGTAGATATGATTGTATACTTGGAAACTTAGAGAATGATCTGCAAAAATATTACCAATAATAAAATAATATTTGTAATATTTTAGATAATTTTTATACATAAACTAATAGCTTTCAATAGACAAATAACATTCAGTTAAAGCAGTGGTCCCCAACCCCCGGGCCGTGGACTGGTACCGGTCCGTGGGCCATTTGGTACCGGTCCACAGAGAAAGAATAAATAACTTACATTATTTCTGTTTTATTTATATTTAAGTCTGAACGGTGTTTTATTTTTAAAAAATGACCAGATTCCTTCTGTTACATCCATCTAAGACTCACTCTTGACGCTAGTCTCGTAAGTTCGACAATTATATTTAAAAAAAACCCCAGTTTTTACGCCAGTTGCATAATTTTATTTTGTGCATTTATCCGTCCCACCCTAAAGGCCAATCCGTGAAAATATTTTTTAACATTAAATTGGTCTGTGGCCCAAAAAAGGTTGGGGACCACTGAGTTAAAGGATATAATAAAAGAAGAAACTCCATTCAGAACAGCAATAAAATAGATAAAATGCATCTAATGAGGGTGTCAAGATCTATGGAAAGAAATTTTAAATGCTCTTTAGGTATCCCAAAATGATTAGACTGAAAAGAAATGATTAGATTGATAAACAGGGATAAAGAGAGTTTGGATAGGAAGATTCAATAGATAGCAATGCCTGTTCTCCTTAAGTTATTCTATGAATTCATCATGAGACAAATATAATATAAACCTAATTCTCAGGTAGAAAGTAAACAAGCCAATTATATATTTTATATGAAAGAAAAGACAAGAATGACTTGAAAAACCGAAAAAAGTATATTGATGTTTAGGTGTGCAATGCTACCAAATATCGAAACATTCTATAGCTCAATAAATAAACCAGTGTAATACTGGCATATATATAGAAAGTCAATGACTCGGAAAGTTAAGAAATAGACTCAAATATATATTGCAGTCTAGTGGATGATACAGATAGCATTCAAATAAGTGAAGAAAAATTGAAGTATTGAGTGAAAAGTTCTGCAATAACTTGGTAGGCCGGCCCTAGAGAGGCAGATATTGTTAGATCTATGCCTAATCATAATACCAAATCAAATTCTAAAAAATATATATATATATATATTTTTTTTTTTTCAAGCATGTAGAAGTATTTTTTGAGGATAAAACCATAGAAGTATTAATTACAAACTTAGAATGCTTAAAAATAATATTATAATAAAAAGGCATTTGTAAGGCTAATACAAGACTCAGAAGCTATTAAAATATTTAATTCCATAATACAATTGCATGACAAAAATCACTATAAACAAGTAAATGAATAAAAAATGTATACTTAACTCATCACGGAAAGAAAAAAAAAGGTTGACTTCAATAGACTTAAATAACTTCAGTAAAGAAATTTAAAAAAAAACAAAGCCAATACAATGTAAAATAAATAAAGTGTTCTTACACAAAAATGCAAATAACTCATAAAATATGGAAAAATATTCAGTCTTATTCAAAAACAGAAATAAATCAAATTAAATTATACTGACATGCTAATTTTAATTTACTCAATTACCAAAATAAAGATCTTTGATAATTCATAGTGTTGAGGATCAATCATATAGGGAAACAGACATTAATATTCCCCATTAGAATAAAATTCACACAATCTCTACAGAGAACAATTTGGCAATGCTTAGCAAAAACTAAAAAAACATACAATACTTACAAATAAATGAAATGACTATTGTATAAAGTTATTATTCTAGTATGAGATATAATATAAAAAGGTTTGAAAAAAGCCTAAATATTCATCAATAGGAGGTTGAGTGGGTTTAATGCATTATTGAGCCTTCCTACAATATGTCTCTTCCATGCTTTAGAGTTCTTACACATAATTTAGCTATTTTTATATATCTTCAAATTTTTGTATGTTTGATTAAGAAATATATGCCATATTTTTATAAAGTTATTTAAAAGTTAAGTGATCAGTAACATATAAAATTCTTATAAACAGTTTAATGTATTCTATTCAGTTTAAAATAGATCATACATGTTTAACCTAACAGATTGTAGGTAATTACAAACTCATTTATTAAAATTGCACACAGCCCTATAGATTTTTACTATTCACTTAGCTGTCATTGTCAACATTTATATATAACAGATGAGATTGTCATCTCTTCAGAAGTCTCTCTATAGTCATTTATTGCAGGGAATTCATGGAACTATTCTGATAGATTTTAAAACATACATGAGCATTACACTCATTTCTTTATTTATGGAGTAAGTAGTAGGTAGGTTGGAGAGTAGATTTAGATAAATTGAGGTGGATGAAAAGAGTGAAAGGTGCATAGTTAACCTCTGCAAATTTATATGCTGAGATGCTAATCTACAATGCCTTGGTATTTGGAAGTGGGGCAGTTGAGAGGTGATAAGGTCATGACTGTGGAGCCCTCATGAATGGGATTATAAATGGTATCCTTGTAAAGAAAAAACTAGATAGCTCTCTGCCCCTTCTCTCATATAAGGACACACTGAGAAAAGAACTATCTATGAATGAGGAAGCAAACTTCCAGCAGTGTAGGTAGAGTGCAGAGCGCATTCCTAGCAGCTGTAGCTGATGCAATGCTGTGAGAACACTTCAACAGCTGAGACCCTCCTAGGCACACCTGGGAGGGAGCTCGCCCACTGTAAAGAAGTAACTCAGTGCCAACCATGCAGCTCCCTGACCTTTTCAGCCATTGGCTTTGAAGAACATGCTGTAACATCCTATAGGCTGAACCTGTGTATATAAGCTAGCTCACTTCCTGAATAAATCGGAGCTGTGTCACTGAACCTGGTCTCTGGAGTAGGGTCTCTGCGTCTCCATTGTCCTCACCCCCAGCGGGCCTTGTCCACATAGCAGACAATGAAATGTTGGTCCCTTGACCTTGGACTTCCCAGACACCAGAATTTTGAGATATAAATGTGTGTTGCTGCAGGCACCCAGACCATGGTGTTCTGTTACAACAGACTAAGCAGGATAAGATAGATAAATGATGATAGATAGATGATAGATAGATAGATAGATAGATAGATAGATAGATAGATAGATGATAGATAGATGATAGATAGATATAGATAGATGATAGATGATAAATAGATATAGAAGATAGATAGATTGATGGTAGATAGATAGATGATTGATAGATAGATACAATAGATAGATAGATAGATAGATAGATAGATAGATAGATAGATAGATAGACAGATGATAGACTATAATTAGTGCTACTTCTACATCGTCAGGCCCAGCCACAGTATACAGAAACACACACACCCCAAAAGGGTTTTGGTCTCCCTTTCAGGCCCTAAAACCATCGTTTTACTTACAGTGTCACAATAATGCAGCATGAAAGAGTTTGTCAGTGTGATTATTTCCCCAAGGACAGTATTTTTCAAAAAGTAGGTTTCAAATATAAGGTGGATCTTAAAATCAATTTAGTTGATGATAAGCAATATTTAATTTAAACAGAATAAAACAGAAGAGAACAGAAAAACTTAACATGCATAATATAGACTTAAATATCATTTCATGGAGATTGTGCTTCAGTTTTAATGATAATTTCATATATATGTATCAAAAAGGTTTTGACATAAAATATATATCTTAACATGGGACAATATAAAAAGTCAAAAGTATGTAACAATTATTGCTAGATTTTAGGCACCAAAAAGCATATGGAAGGGTTTGATCTCAAGTCCAGATAAGAAATCATTTTCATACTTTGAAAATTACATCAGAGCAACAGTAATTAATATTTACATTGAATTTATTAAATGTTTCTACATTCATCTTTCAACTGATCTTCTAAACCATTCTTTTTATGCATATGAGACAACTGAGATTTAATAGAGTTGAGTGTCTTTTCCAAGTTCATTCAGCTAAGAAGTGATGAAACAGAATCAGGAATCCAGCCCAGGCTAAATCATGCACCTTCTTGATTGACAGATATGGCAAGCTAATTTATTATTTTATTTATTCACTCACTCAAAAAAATGTTTATTGCATAGTCACTGAGTTCCAGGCATAGTGCTTAATACAGGAAATATATTGAAGGGCAAAATAGACATGGCCCTGCTTCAATGGAGTATACAATCTAACACCCATGGGCCTGACAAGTGGCAACATAAAATTGTAACTCAATGAAGTTTAACTTCTCCCTGAATAATGATCTTGTTAATGCTTGTGAAGAATCGTGATGTAGATCTAAAAGTAGGAATTTGTCATTACACAGACCCAAGTTTAAATCCTCACTTCCTTTGCCACTGGGCATATTTTTGACATTGGTCAAGTCACTTCTCAAACTCAGCTTCCTCATCCTAACATGGAAAATTATAAAACTTTTATTTTAGGATTGTTAGAAGGATTAGAATAATACAGCAAAAATTCAGGGTCTGGCATCTCACTGCCACTAATATTAGCTATTATTGTCAATGAATCCAAACAAATTCTCAAAACTATTTGCTTAAAACATAGGGACTTGAGGAACCTTACATAAAGGTTAACGGATGGATATGAAGACTCCCTACTAAGCCCCTGTCAAGGTCTCTTCCGTGTTTAAATTCCAATATGCCGTCCTTGGCAAATATAAGTATAAAACCTGTCTACTAATAAATAATGTGTTTAATGAGGACAATAAAAATGATGAAGCACAGAGAAAATTGAGAGCTCAACGTTCTCATTAGTGCCAAAGCAATTTATTTGCTCCATCTACAGAAGTCTTTAGCCAAATATACCTATTATTGAAAATTCTCTTGACTCAGGAGTAACTGGTTTTACCTAAGGCATCCATGCTTAAGATATTCCCCTCAGAAAACTTGAATCACAATTACTGAGACTTAAACTATTTACCAATAGCTTTTCTTTTCTTTTCTCTTTTCTTTTCTTTATTTTCCACATTTTCTCTAAACATTTATCCTGAGCATATTTTTCAGAATTTGGCACCTTGGCACCTCCAGAGTAAAGATGGAAAATTATGTGGAATTAGGTGGTGGTTAGAAGATGTACTGTCACCAGAAAGAGAGAGTTTTCACTTTTCAGTAATAAAATTCTATGAATTTGTCTAGGGCAAAAAAATACAGTTACTTAGGGATAGGTTTATGTAAGTTCTGACATTTCAAAATGAGGTAGCAAATATTCCTGGCTGTTTAATTTTTGCAAGCTGGGACACTTATGCTTTTAAAAGGGTAAATTAAAAAAGGAGGAATGATTAAAGAGTCTCTTTTGCCCTATCTGCCCTGTCAACTCAATCCAGATGGGGGAGGGCTTTAATGAGATTGAAGTAAAGGACCTAAGAAAGCAAAAAGTAAAGGCTATCTTATCCATGTCAAACCTACTATCCTTGAGAGAAACTCACACATTTTATTTTATTTATTTTATTTTTTTTATTGTATTTATTTTTAATGGGGTGACATCAGTAAATCAAGATACATATATTCAAAGATAACATGTCCAGGTTATTTTATCGTTCAATTATGTTGCATACCCATCACCCAAAGTCAGATTGTCCTGTCACCCTCTATCTAGTTCTCTTTGTGCCCCTCCCCCTCCCCCTTCCCTCTCCCTCTCCCCCCTCCCCCCGTAACCACCACATTCTTATCAATGTCTCTTGGTCTCACTTTTATGTCCCATCTACGTATGGAATAATGAATGCAGTTCCTGTTTTTTTCTGATTTACTTATTTCACTCCGTATAATGTTGTCAAGATCCCACCATTTTGCTATAAATGATCTGATGTCATCATTTCTTATGGCTGAGTAGTATTCCATAGTGTATATGTGCCACATCTTCTTTATCCAGTCATCTATTGATGGGCTTTTTGGTTGTTTCCATGTCCTGGCCACTGTGAACAATGCTGCAATGAACATGGGGCTGCATGTGTCTTTACGAGTCAATGTTTCTGAGTTTTGGGGGTATATACCCAGTAGAGGGATTGCTGGGTCATAAGGTAGTTCTATTTTCAGTTTTTTGAGGAACCACCATACTTTCTCACACATTTTAAATCTGAGAGAGAAATAGGTATGTCCACTCTACTTCAAAGGAAGAGGACATTTATTAGATGCTGGCCTCAAAATTACATTTCATGAATATTGATTTGTTCTCCCCTGTACCCGCCCCCTCAGCCCATCTCAACCCAAGTCATTAACATATTCAAAGACTGAACTAAGAAATGTTCAGAAATCCAGACTTCTGACTTATTGATAGTGTAACCCACCTGGTTAAGTGGGTAATTCCACACTAAGAGTTACACATTTCCAGGACTAAGTTAAGCTAGAGCCTTTCTTCTCTTCTCATGTGTAGAATCTGATTTCTGTTAGCACATACATGAGGAGCCACTGTGCCACCTCACCCGCAGGTGTTGTAAAGTACCAAAAACTACAGAATTAATATTAATATTTTGGGAGGCTTGAAGAACATTTTATTAATTTGGGTTAAGGTGTGCAGAGAAATTGTGAGAAATAGTCCTGTACTGTGTGATTGGCATGACCAGGATGGCCCTTGGCATTGTATTGCAAATAAATGCAAATGGGAGGAAAACATGGATTCCCAGACATTCCACCATGCCTGTGGGGAAAGGGGTGAACGGCTAGCCAGGTACAGGGAGAGAAAAGCTAAAATAAACCTTTTCTTATAGCAATGACTTGTAAATTTTGTTTTCTCCAAAATGATGTGTGGCTTGCAAATTGAACATGGTCCTATCATGTTAAAGGACATATGACTATAACCAATAGTGGTAAGGGGCTCCTAAATTACAATTTTTGCTTCTGTACTTCCCACTTACAAAACTATGAAAACTAAGTAGAACAAAGGGCTGGCGCACTCTCCCTCGGATTTCTGTCGGAGTTGCTGCCGCTTGGCCAAGCTAGACAATAAAGCTTTGGTGTGTAATCGACAGACTTTGTTCGTGTCTTCAATGTTTCGGGTCCCTCCGGATTAGGCTTAACAATGTATCCCCCTGACTCTAACTCTGTTTGATCTAAAGACCTTGCTCCTTAACCAATGCATTCCAAGAAAAAAGATAACAATTTAGACATTGGAAAAGAACAAACTGACACATAGTACATCACAAGTATGGTAGTAGAATAATTTATTTTAAAGAGAGACACTTTCATAAAATAATGCTCTCTCTCTAAAATCTTTGTTTGCAGGGTAATATAAATATATAATACTATGTATGCACATAAATGCCTGATTATTTGTAGTTGATGGACCTTTGCACTGTGAGTTATCTATTGATCTTAGGCAGGAAGAACACAAAATTCAGAAAGAAAACCAAGTGAGTTGCTACCAGGATCTCCCTGATCTAATGGTGATTTTGTTTTGTTTTGTTTTGTTTTGCTTAGGGCAAAAAAACCTCACCTCCTCTGCTAACTCCAAGATTTTCTGATTAATTAGATAATGGAATTTCTCACACACATACCTTAGCTCACCACCCCTTTGTGTATCATTTGGTTTTCAGAGCTAGGATAGATTTCAGCCTCCACCTGATCCAGAACTTCTAGGCAGTGCTTAGTTGTTTAATCCTACTTCACTTCATCCAAAATTAAGGCCACTACTTGGTCCTTCCTACATCTTCAACTTTAGAATAAAAGTTTCTCTTTTTCCTTTCCAAGCAGCTGAAACAATTAAAGGAGAAAATAAATTGTCACACACTCACGGTCTATGCTGGTGAATGGAGGATTTCCAAGATACAGAAGGGAGGGTCAGAGGAGAGTCAAGAACTCAGGGATGGTAGGAAATTGGAGGTAACAGAGGAGTTAAAATGATTTGGGCTTTCATAAGAAAAAGTAGTGTGGAGCCACATGACAAGTATCTGAAGAGTTGAGAAAATAATTTCTACCTTGATAGATGACATATAGACTTGATTTAGCTTGACATTTTTCATATATCCTTCCCTCTAACTCTGCTCATTCCCCCTTCACCAAGTAATTTCAATGCTATTTCTATAAAGCTTAGATAAATAGATAGATGATAGATAAATAGATAGATAGATGATAGATAGATAGATGATAGATAATATAACTAGATAGATGATAGCAAATTTACCTTACTTGGGGGTCTTCATATCTGTATATGCTGATGATAACTATACTACTTCATATTACCAGAAGGCATAACATGCGTTTAGCATAAGTGAAGATAAAGATAAACTGATCCAGTTAATTAAATTTTTCTAAACACTCTGACCCATGTCTATACCCTCAAGCCCCAAATTTCAAAATAAGGAGCCTAGTATCAAGCATAGAAACTATGTAAATAACTATAAATTTTAGTAGACCAGTGTTTTTCAACTTTAGCTGTTCATTAGTTACAACTGGAGAGCTGATAGAAAATACCCATCCTGTACCCTCCCCAGGAAGATCAGGATCTCTGGGGCCAGATCCCAGGCATCAACACTGGTTGCTATTCTCCAGCTGATTCCATTGCTCTGTCAAGATGGAGAAGTAGTGCTTTAGGTTAGTGGTTCTCAAACTTAAGTGCGGCATGAG
This sequence comes from Saccopteryx bilineata, assembly GCF_036850765.1. Taxonomy (NCBI): domain Eukaryota; kingdom Metazoa; phylum Chordata; class Mammalia; order Chiroptera; family Emballonuridae; genus Saccopteryx; species Saccopteryx bilineata. Next base: position 339,849,920 of record NC_089490.1, on the reverse strand, counting down.
ATTTATCTGTAGAACTAAACACAATAATTATGCCCTTCACCCTTTTTATTTTGTAGGTTTGGGTGGGGATTGGTGTTTGCATTTCTCAAAGATACACAGGCGATGCTAATGCTGCTGGTCTATGCAACTTTATTAGAGTAAAGGGAAACAAAGTTCTGCCACCCCAATGTATCCCTTACAAGACATCGATTATATTAAGCAGGTAATTTTTAAGAGACAAAAGACTCAGGAGAAATCTTTGACCTTACCACTAATTGCCTAAAATGGAATTTAGATAGAGGACCTGCACCAGGAAGGGAGATGTCATCATCGATAAGTGGGTGCCATGCCATGTTGATCCCTTCATTAGCGTGACCACAGTTGCATCCTATATAAGACAAAACTGATTTAGAGATTTTAAGTGAGTTTAGAGGGAATGATGAAGGGAGAAAGATTCATTTTTAAATCAAAGGAGAAGAAAATGCTAGTTATGGGGAATAAAAAAATCCTGTTTTAAATTTTAATTGAATTTATTGGGGTGACATTGGTTAATAAAATTATACAGGTTTCAGGTGTATAATTCTATAACACATCATCTGTATATTGTATTGTATATTCCCCAACCACAGGCAAGTCTCCTGCTCTCACCATTTATCCCCCCTTTCTCCTCTTATACCTCCCACACCCCCCTTTCCCTCTGGTAGTCATCATACCATTGTCTGTGTCTATGACTTAAAAATTATTCTTAAAGCAAAGAATATGTACTTAAAAGGCTTCCAAAAAAAAAAAAAAAGCTTCCACTACTCTAACAAAGGTTATAGGATAATATTAGGCTGAACCATTTAAAATTGCCAACACAAACGTTTTTGACCTATAAAAATGGCAGTGTATTGTGGCTCAGCCTATGGCATTTTTTTTATTGGAATCAGGTGAAAATGATCAGTTTGAAGTTTCATGAACAAATAAGACAGCTCATTCATCTCCTCTCTGCTGTTCCTAACAAGTTCGTATGCCTGGCACATGGTAGGTACTTAATAAATGTTGGTCACCTGAATAAATGCTCTGAAAATAAAGTGTTTTCAGAGCATTAGAATATTCTCAATATGTACATTTGGAGCCTGAATTTGTTTTTTATCTTGAGTTCTCTGTGCTGGATTGTTAATTTTTGAAACTGCTTTGTCTATTTTCATGAATTCCTTATTTTTATTTTCTTTTTAACCCATTGGACCACGGTCTATATATAACTGATGTCTAAGTATGAACCAGGATGTACTCTGCCCTTTCCACCCCTTCCATCTCACAGAACCGAATCATTATTTCAGTCTTACACTTGCAATCACCATTCAATAAAGCTGCCACTAGACCCCCTTTCACCTTTATCAGATTTCTAGTTTCATGTTTGAATGTCCTTCATCTTTTCAAATTGTCCTGTGGCTATATTCAATACTGAAGTGACTATTACTTTGCAATGCACACATTGTAACCCCAATTTTTCATTCATCGGAGTTTATTTTCCGAGGAAAATTGCACTTCATTACAGATCTATTCATCTGTGAGTCAGGGGGAATAGAGTATTATTCTAATCTTCAATGGAGAATGGGAAAATAAGTTTGGACTCTTTGTAGTTGATTTGACAAGGATACTTAATCAGAACTATTAGGGTCATGGCAATTCCTCAATGTCAAAACAATATATATTACTTATAAAATGTAAACAAAAGGGCCAGATTTGAACATTTTAGTGCACTATAAACTCACAGCTGGTAAAAGTTCTATGTGGTTCAGAGAACTCATAGCTCTACAGGACAAAGCTATCTAGCTCAATATGCTAATCCTTCACTTCCCACAACAAAGGTGCTCTGAAAAAATAGCTTGTATATTAAATTTTTTATGTACTATAGCACAGTTTTGGTAGCATAAAAAACACATAGGTAAAGAAAACATTTAAATAGGATTTTGGAGTTTATAAGGAGCTTTAATACATGTCACTGAATCCTCATTAAATGAAAACTGTGAAACCTGGCCGGTCAACTCAGTCGATTAAGAGCATCATCCTGAAACAACAAAGTTACAGATTTGATCCCCAGTCTGGGCACACACAGGAAACAACCAAAGAATGCACAGCTGAGTGAAAGAACAAATAATTCCTTTCCGTTTCTCCTCCCCTCTCTCTCCCTTCCTCTCTTTGTCTCTCTCTCTCTCAAAAAAAAAATCAATAAAAATTAATCTCTGGCCAGACAGCAAGGTTGGTTGGAGCATCATCCCAGAGCACAGAGGTTGCTGGTTTGATTACCAGCTCAGGACACATACAGAAGCAGCTTGATGTTCCTTTCCCTCTCCTTGCCTCTCTCTCAAAAACAAACAAACAAAAAGCAAACACAAATACAAAGCCTGTGATGGAGATGAACCTAATAGCAATAAATCCACATATTTTGGCTGGGGTAGGCTATTTGACTTCTCCAAGTTTACACACTAAGTAAAATTGCAGGGATAAGTTATTAACCCAAGATTAATTTTGTTTGTTTTCTCTGTTTCAGGTTGCAGGCATCCATAATTTAACTTTTGATTTTAGATATCAGGCTGTTTTGACTCAGTGTTCTTTTATTTGGGTGTCTTTCCAACAGATTTGGTCATTATTTTCTACAAATTATGCTGAGATGATCTACATTAAGATCTGAATTAGTAACTGCCATAAATCTGTCCCTCTGAAATTTTAATTTTATAGACTGGGGTCACATGGGACTTTAGTTAATTATAAAAGGCTGCCTCTATATTTTTGGTATGTAACTTTCAGGAAACAACAAAGAGATGTGGCCTTTTAGAGCCTTATGATGTGACTATGATTTTATTTTTCTGAAATTCTAATGAAGATTGTCTACTCTAGTGACCACAAGTTTACAATGGTAATCTTCTACTCTATCATTTTTTAAAATCTGAACATCTTTAGCTGATGTTGAGCATGGCCTGAATGGTTCATAACAAATTCAAACTTAGAACAAAAAATTAATAAAGGCAATAGGCTAGATTTAGAATAAATTGATCACTTCTCAAGGTTTAACACAGCCTGCCAAGTTCTTTGTGATCTGATTCTGGCCTACATTTCCAAATTGGTTATATCATCATTTTCTCTGCTAGGTGTAGGTCTCCTTGAAAGCAAAGAGGAAAAAATGAGGCTTGAGCGATGGTGGCCTCAACCAAGTTTCCAAAGAGTTCCTAAGAATAGTATATATAAACAAGCACAAACTTCAACAATATTGAACTCATCAAACTCTATCAAAGTCCATTACAGCTATCACTTCTTTTAGGTAGTAAACCTACCACTTCCTGGGAAAAAAATGACTTATTCCCTTCTGTTGCCTTAGGAGTTCAGTTTGGTTTACCATACCTATTGTGAGCAAATACTGTGTTCTGGGCACTAGACTCAGTGTTAGCAGTTTGTTCATGTCTTTATTATAGTATTTATTTTTCATATGTTTAATATTTTCTCACCTCCCTGTCTCATTAACTAAACAGTGAGTTAATTCAAATAAGTGAGTGAGCCTGACCTGTGGTGGCGCAGTAGATAAAGAGTTGACCTGGAAATGCTGAGGTCGCTGGTTCGAAACCCTGGGCTTGCCAGGTCATGGCATAAAATGGGAGTTGATGCTTCCAGCTCCTCCCCACCTTCTCTCTATGTCTCTCTCTCCTCTCTCTCTCCCTCTCTCTCTCTCTCTCTCCCTTTCTCTCTCCTCTCTAAAATAAATAAATAAAATAAAATAAAACAAATAAGTGAGTAAGACGCAGGTCTAACTTACCAGTATACTCTACCACCATAAGTTCTCACCATAGCCCCAGCACTGAGCATCCTGTGTGTCAACCACAGTAGAGATAAAGGTAAAATAAAAAGCACAGGGTCTTAGTGCATGCCATCCAAGTATTCCCAATATAGTAATGAAAATGGAGAAAAATATGCTCAAGCATCAAACACTAGGGGAGTCTGTGATATATGTAGGCACGACTGCAAGAAATTTCTACTTACTATAATGTGGGGTGTCTTGCTTGGTGAAGGTCAATTAAAATCATGGCTTTTAGTCTAAGAGCATTTTAAAGGCTCTAATGAGGCTCATTAATATTATTTTAGATAAAGTTAAATGTCCACATTTGCTATGGAAGAGATGGGACCTGGCCCAGTTGGGAAGCATTGAAGAGCAAGCACATGTGTGACCAAGAAAAAAACAGCACAAGTCACACTGGCAAAGCTGCTTCTTTTCCCTGTGTCAAGGTTCCAAAGGGAACAAGGACCTTACAAAAAGAAAGGGCAGGCAGATTAACTAGAGGAATTCTTCACCCCTACTCTCAGCACAGAGGAATAGCTGGGGGAAAGCAAAAAAGCCCAGAATTTTATAGTAAAAAGAAACTGGTATGTCCCGAATTCTTTCCGAGTACTGGCTTCAGGCTCTCATGAAGGAGAAAGTGGCTAGGAGAATAGACACAAAAACAAAGCAGGGGAAGGCAATTAGATGAGGTTCAAAGCCGACTGTCAGTACCCTACTTGTCCCTTGGGTTTCTTCCCATTCACCAGTAGGATATGTAAAATTTTTACAATTTCACACTTTTAAGAAGACAAGAACACTGGTAGTTTTCCCTGCCTGACAAGTGTCTCAGTTAGTGTCATCTTGATACACCAGGGCTGTAGGTTCAATCTCTGGTCAGGGCACACACAAAAATCAACCAATGAATGTATAAATAAGTAGAATAATAAATCAATGTTTCTCTATCTTTTCCCCTTCTTTCTCTCTCTAAAATAAATAAAATTTAAAAATAAATAAATAAATAAATAAATAAATAAATAAAAGTACTGGTAGTTCCACTTAACATGGAAATATTTATAGGCATTAGTGTCATAGGAATTCAAGAGATGTAATAAATTTAAGAAATAATCACATTCCAAAGCTATTTTAGACATGGAAAAACAGAACTGAAGAATGAAATGGAATTGTCTAAGGCAGCAATTTTTAACCAGTGTGCTGTGGCACACCGATGTGCCACAAGAAGTTTTAAAACATAGAATACATGATTATTTAGTCAGGAACACTGGCCTCTTTTCCCTTAGGCATAAAGATTCTGAAATTAGAACAACTGAAATTAACTTATTGCCACCCAAATAACAGATTGTGTATTAGGCAAAGTCATAGTTGTCATTTAACGCTCACCATGAATCTGCAAGTAGGATTATTATTATTATTTATTTACTTATTTATTTATTAGGAAGAGAGGCAAGGAGAGAGAGAGAAACATGGAGCTGCTCCTGTATGTGCCTTGACCAGAGAATAGAACTGACAACCTCCACGCTCTGGGATGAGACTCTAACCAAGTAAGCTATCAGCCAGGGCTTAATTTTTACTGATTTTTAGAGACAGAGGGAGGAAGGAAGGGAGAGAGGGGGAAAGGAAGCATTTGTGTTTTCACTCAGTTGTACATTCTTTTTTTTCTTTAAAAGATGCTGCAACTAAAAGTTGAGGCTTCTTTTTTTTTAAGACTTTATTTATTCATTTTAGAGAGGAGAGAGAGAGAGAGAGAGAGAGAGAGAGAGAGAGAGAAGGGAGGAGCAGGAAGCATCAACTCTCATATGTGCCTTGACCAGGTAATCCCAGGGTTTTGAACCGGTGACCTCAGCATTCCAGGTCGACGCTTTATCCACTGCGCCACCACAAGTCAGGCAGTTGTACATTCTTTGGTTATTTCCTGCGTGTACCCTGACTGGGGTTCAAGCCCACAACATTGTTGTTTCAGGACGACATTCTTAACCAACCAGGGCCCCAAGTAGGGTTTTGTATCTTCACTTTAAAATGAGACAGGTAAGACTCAGGAATATTCATCAGGTAGCGAGTGACAGGAGTTCAGGGGTACACACTGGAGTCCAGGTGAAAGCAAAGCCAATCATGTGGATGTAATTAATCAAGGTTTCTATAGAGTTGGGGCAGTCTAGGTCAGATCCTTTCCAAAGCTCTTAAATGACTATCTATATTAGTTAAATATAAGCAAAATGTTATCATCAAATTTTGCATTATTTCTATTCCTAATAATAAATTTTTTTTCTCTTCCAAGAGGGTTTCCATTTTCATTTTGTTTTCAGGCTTCATTCATGTCTAGCAAGGGCTCTGGCCATTTTAATAAAACTTACTTCTGCACTGACTCAGAATGCTGTGGAGTGAGAGGAAAAGCAGTAAAAGAAGCATTCTGCACTCTGATGTCTTAATATTCATCTTTCTGCCCTTCTCATTCATGAATCAGAGAGAGGTTTGTCAAAAATATTGAGGCTATCAAATACAGTCTGATATTTTCTCTTCTACTTTAGAGCTCTTTCTCAGGGGTCTACGGCCATACCACCCTGAATGTGCCCAATCTTGTCTATAGAGCTCTTTCTCTCCCCCACTCATGCTTAACATAATCTTCAATCTTAAAACTCATTCATCTGTCTAGTATTGAAGCTCTGCCACTGTGGTATAAAACGGATCAGGTCCTACAGGAGAACATTCAGAAAGCATAGCCAAATGGTAGCATAGATATCACAGGTTCAGAACGGCCTATAAGGTGAATAGCAACTAGCCTTTCTAAGGACACACTGTGTAATGTCATTTCCATGCTGAATTTAGCTTATTCATATTTCATTCACAGATCTAACAGAAAGACCATTTTAATTCAGATTTTACTTTATATAATCATTATTTTAAATGCTAACTAAGCATTGAGTTGACTAATTTTAAATAGCACTGCAAAGATTAAAAACAATAACAATAGGGCAGCAATCTCCAAAACTGTCCAAATTCCAAAGTTATTTAGCTTATGGTAGCAACACATAAGTTTTTCTTCCCTGAACTTTGTTTCTGAGTTAAAAAAAAAAAAAAAAAAAGCATACTTCAAAATCCTGTGTAACCAAAGTTTGGGTTTTATATTACTTGGGATTAGTATTAGATTGGATTATCTCCTAAAAGACAAAAGACAAGAGTTATCAGTGGTAGTCACAAGGAATCATAGAAGGCGAACATTGTAAAGAGCTTTAATGCTTTTATTCTGACTGTGCTCACCCCTCCTGCTTGGCAGGCAGTGAGACTGAAACCCAGAGAAGAGAAGAAATGTAATTCAAGCCACATCCCTGCTAAATGGCAGTGTCAGTATACAAAGTCAGTCCTCTTATTTCTCATCCCCACAGACCTTCTACAATCATGCAAGACACCATCTCTAGGGATGTAGAAACACTACCTTTGCCAGTTACAAAAAACAAACAGAACAGAAATGCATATAAAATCTATGAACTTTAAAGGACCCTATTATACTATACAAAGTACTACCATAATATTTTCAAACTATTCAATGACAGCATTCTGGGGATAAACTCTATAATGCTTCCCTGTGGTCTATAGCAATATGTCAAAATTCCACATTGTTTTAGAAGGCCTTACATATCTGACCCTTGCTTACTTCTCAGCCTTATAATACCATGGCTCTTTACCTCATAATAAATATGGTGGTCCCAAAATTATTCAATTCAATCCCCAACTGCCCTTCTCCTTACGTTTTTCACTCCTCCTCCATACACACATACTGTACCCAGAAATTGCAATTTTACATCCAAATAACATGTCCTATTTCTTTAAATATATATGTATATTTATAATTGATATATCTTCAAAAATACATTTTAATTAATTTATACATATTTATATTCTTACAAAGAAATATTTTTTGCATCTTTATCTATACATATGTGTGTATATTACATGTATTTTTTTCTAGGTATCTAATGATCTCTGTAAGAACTGTTTTAGAGTAGTGCTCATAAATGTTCATTTAGTGAACAGATGAATTTGGCATTATAACACACAGTCCACAAGACTCAGTGAGATTCTACCATTCAGCTACAATTCTTGTCAATACTTCTCCCTGATGGACCCTGGAAAAATTTTCCCAAGTTAGAGATTTACAAATAATACAAAAAAACCTCTATATATTTTTTTTTAATTTCTTCCTAGCCTAAAATATATGCAGCAGTCTTCCAAAGTAAATGCGGTTTTCTAAGAAAGCTCCATTTTTGGGGAGTCCTCACCATCCATTTGTTTTTATAAGCAAAGGAAAACTGCATTTCTTGCCACTAAAATTCAAAGTGCTATACGCATTATAGAGTGAAACCCAGGAAGATTCAGAAAGAATCTAATCTAGTGCAGTGCAAAGCAGTAGACAATGTTATTTCCAGCAAATTAATGTAATTGGTTCTACACTATCAAGAGGAAGTAGCTGTGTGCATTTACATGTTCCCTTGGGAGCAGCGGGGAAAGTGGCTCCAAGAATACACAGGAAATCTACTGTAGATCACATGTTCTTACAGAGCTCACTCCTGACTGTGCTACCGAATGACAAAACAATCCTACATCTCAATGACTTGTGCTGTTTTATAAGCTCTTAAAAAAATACCATGCAAAAGAATTTAATATATTTATATTTTATAATGTGTTAGGAGAATTTGGCTTAATGAGTCATAATATCAACTGACTAATACAATTCAACATTTTTACTTTCATAATTTGAAACTGCTAGATCAATTTAACTACATAAAATTTTGCAATTTAAAGAATAAAGAACAGCTTGAGAAATCATGCAATCATGAAAACTCACGATTACAGTAGGAACTAATAAGGTTTTTATTTTATTTACAAGTATATTTTTATTATTTCTATAATGAACCTATGTTACTTTTGATATAAGGAAAATTACTTATTTTTACTGTTACAAGTGTTTGATAGAAGAAAGGTTAAGGTACACTAGAAAGAGATAACTGTGAAGTCTTTAAGAATATGTACCAGTTTGAACTCCAGATTGTGGGAAGAATATTCCAAGTACATAGAAGCAATAGTGTTAGCAAACACCCAATAATGTATTTTTGAATGAGTGAATTAATTAACAAAGTTGCAAATAGTAATTATCTATTTTAGCAAAAACAATAGGCATAAGGAGAGAATAATGTAAAAATGCTTTAAAAAATGGAATATCCTTAAAGTACGCATTCTTTTTTCTATTTTCATATATGATAATAAAACCAAAGTAACCTAACAAGGAGGTAATATTTTGTCTATTTTATAAATAAAGAAATGAATAGTATAAAGGCAATAATGATTTATTCTCCCATTCATTCAAAACTTTTTATTAGGAGCCTATGCAGATACCAGGCAGTGTCTTGAGTACTGGAGAATCAGAAAGAAACAGGATAATCCCTGCCTTAAGGGTAGAGTCCCTGTCCAGGGGAGAGAGTTCTGGGGATAAGATCTAGAATTTGCTTTTCTAACTAGTCTGTAGGTTACACATTCATGTGGGCCTGGGGATCACATGTATCCAACAAAGGAAAAGCACATGCAGGTGGAACCTAACAAACTGAGAACGGAGAGGTAGATGAAATGAGAAAGGTAGAAAGAAGCGCTCCTGGGTGCTTTATGAGTTATGTTTATAATTTCTCTTTTTGAGAAGAGTCATTAAAAGCTGTTAGCCTGACCATGCAGAGGCACAGTGGATAGAGCATAGGACTGGGATGCAGAGGACCCAGGTTGGAAACCCTGAGGTCACTGGCTTGAGCATATTATTATAGACATGACCCATAGTCGCTGGCTTGAGCCCGAAGGTCACTGGCTTGCAGCCCAAGGTCACTGGCTTGCAGCCCAAGGTCACTGGCTTGATCATGGGATAATTCACTCTGCTGTAGCCCCTCAGTCAAAGCACAGATGAGAAAGCAATCAATGAACAACTAAGGAGCCTCAATGAAGAATTGATGCTTTTCATCTCTCTCCCCTCCTGTTTGTCCTTATCTATCCTTTGTCTCTACTAACAACAACAACAAAAAGCTGTTAAAGGAGGTTCAGGTAGTGGTGATAGGATAAGATTAGTGTTTGTATTTAAGGATTATTTTTATTGTGGTCTGCATCCTTAGAAAACAAGAGGCTATCAACTATTGAATAGTTAGAAAATAATGGATTTGGACTAACATGATAGCAACAGAAATGAGGGAACTGGGTAGGTGTGGCTCATCCTAGTGTCTATAGCTAATGAAAAATAGAGCCATTGTTTGAAGCCACATTTTCTGACTATATGTTTGGCACTTTACTCAGACAATAGCAAAGCATGGTCCAGCTCATCATTAGCTGCAGCAACAAACAACACCTGAGAACTTGTTAGAAATGCAGAATCACAGACGTGGTCCCAGACTTGCTAAATTGGGATCTGAACTCTAAAAATTTCCCAGATGATGTACATTCACATTTAGGTATGTAAAGCAAAACTACCATCAAACAGCTGCCTTGCATCCGACAAATATAGATAATGTATGCTTCTGAACCACAGAATATAGGAAGGAAATCCAACATCTCTTCCAAAAGCAGTCTGGATTCTTTATCAAGAATCAGAGTAATAAAAAAGGTGTTGCAATAACATAGAGATACTGAATTTCTTGATAATAATCCTTTCACAAAAAAATTCAGGAGAGATTTGAGTTAACGACTCAAATCTGTTTAAGTTATAATCTCTTTAAATTAAAATTTTCTGTGTTTTACCTTTTTGAAAATCCATAACTGTGCTACATACACTTAGAGGGGAGGAAAATGGTTTATCAAACTATTTCACTAACTCTAAAAATTTCTTCATGAAATTGGCAAAGCTAACACATAGAGTTAGAATAATAATATTGGGGGATAAAATTTGGGGATGCAAGATATTATTTATAGTTTTAAATATTGGCAACTTAAAGTTTACATCAATTCAGTTTGTTGCTTTATTACTTGTAAAACAGGAGTAAAATATTTGACAATCCTAATATTTTATTAATCTTAATCCAACTGTCATATTGTGATTAATGTTCATTCACAAACTAAACAAAAGACTTAACAGATTCTAATATGTGTTGCATTCCCAATTTGCTAAAATGAATTAATTATAAAATCCTTAATGTCAGCTCATCCTTTAGGCACAGTATTAATGGTATATTTCTAGCAGTTTGCATTTTAGCTTTTCCCTTCCTAACAGAATACACAAGTTGATTGGCTTTAAGGCCAATGAGTGCTTGACAGAGGCTAAAGTTGAGGTAAACCTAATGATATCCATCTTGCCTAAATTATATTGAGCTCATAAAATCTATGTTTCTCCTTACCAGTCTCAGCAATTTTATTTTTATCTGTTTTATTAATTTGTATAAATTAATAAAGACAAGTGAATAAAATATTAAAATATTTCCACAAGTGAATATTGCTTTACAAGTAGCAGTGGTGATACAGATGACTTGAACTGACTTGTAGGTTGAGCCATTGTTAGATGGATTAAAATGTCCTTCCTAAATGGATATAATTTAAAATTGGTACCAAAAAATGGTTTAGATGTATAATGCAGAAAAAAGCAAGATGGACAAAATTAGAATGAACAAAATTTAGCTACTGTCTATAGCTTAATTTATTTGAACAAAACTCATTAAAATGAAGTCTATGGCTTCATTTATTTCAACAAATTAGTATTGAGGGCATATTTTCCAAATAATTTTTGTTGAGTAATAAGATGCACCCTTGTCCTCAATAGTTATTGTTTTGGGAAGGAAAAAATGAAACATAGTCACAAGTGATTGTATTAAATTCATACATTTTGAAGAAATCTGAAAAGGCATTGAAGAGTAAGTAACATTTTAAGACCTTAAATTTAAATAGGTAAAAATAAAGAAATACAAGCATTTAAAACAATCAAACCATAATGAATAATAACTTTACAATAGAAAATCAGTGTGTTCATAATAAAATACAAAGTAGAAAAATTATTGACCAGAAGAAATTATGGCTAACAATTACTAGACACTTCTTATCATCATTCTCTCTTACAGGAATCACTGCATTTATTATCCTAAAGGATAAGTACTTTACCTTTTTCATTTAGGATAAAAGAAACTGTAAATAAGAAGAGTACAATAATGTTCACAAGGCCACACAGCTAGTAAGTGGTCAGGAGGAACTGTACCATTGTCTAGGACTAGGTAACTGGAAATTCTACATTGTCCCATATTCTTACTAAACAATGTTCTCATGGTATGTGTATCACAAAATAATAGGAAGTAAGATCAAAAAGATTAATTTTTAGTTTTGAAATTTCCTAATTTTTCTGAGTTATTTATATAAATGATATTGCAAGACTTATCTTAAGATATCACCATTTCTATCCTTCTGACTCCATCTTGTACCTCCCTCTGTTTCTTCTCTCTACTGTTTTTTCCTGCGTAGTATATTTATCAAACATGTGATTCTTCAAAGCACTCTGGGGGTATAAACAGTTTCATTTATGCCCACATTTTCAACATGGTTAGACAAGGCATCATGTAGCCTAGATTAGGTAGTCATTCAGCAAACAAATGAATAAAAACTGAAGAGAAATAAAACCGCACTTTTGAAATAATGTGTTATTACTTACATTACTCCCAAGTAGAAAAATACTGACTTGGCATTAAAATAATGCCTGTGTGTTTTGGACACCACATCTCTACCTGTCAATAATTTATATTTTCTGTAAAGCAATATAATATGGTGTTCATCACAACACATTGGTGAATAGGTGTTGTAAGTTCAGTATAAAATATCCAGATAGCCTAAATTTTTATTTGAAAAAACAATCTCCAGTTGTCTTTTAATATTCATACTGGAATATTAATTTTGAGGATTATATAGAAAGTCAAAATAAAACATACCATCCTTTATGATCAGAAGACAAAATTAGCAAATAGCTACCATTTATCAATGTGATTTACATACTTTATTATCTTGAGGTGGTTAACATTACAAGCACTTTGACAATTTCTTTTCTTTATGGATGGAAACATATCTTGGCTAGACCTTAAAACACATTATTTTTCCTTTTGTTTTGTTTTTTGTTTTTTAGAAAGTAAATGTAATGGGGTGACAGTAGTTCCTAGGAACACATAGGTCTCAGGTATATATCTGCACAGCAAGTGAACTATTCATTAAATTGTGTGCCCATCACTCAAAGTCAAAACACTTTCTGTTACTGTATATTTAGCCCCATTTATTCCTCTCCTTGTACCCCCTTATTCTGGTAACCAATTCACTTTTGTCTATGTCCATGAGTCTCAGTTTTATATCCCAGTTATAGGTAAGATCATATAGTTCTTAGCTTATCATAATATTCTCAAGGTCCATGCATATTGTCACAAATGGCAATATTTTATCATATCTTATGGATGTATACAGGTACCACTTCTTCTTTATTCAATCCTCTATCGAGGGACACTGTAGTTGTTTCTGTGTCTTGGCCACTGCGAATAATGCTGTGATGAACATGGGGGTACATATGTCTTTGTGTAGAAATGTTTTTGAGGTTTGGGTAGATTCCCACTACAGGGATTGCTGGGTCATATGGTAGCTATTCTCTTAAGTTTTTGAGAAATTGCTATACTATCTTCCATAATGGCAGTACCAGTTTACATTCCCACCAGCACTGAATGAGGGTCCCTTTCTCCCCATAACCTTTCCAACACTTGTTATTACCTGTCTTATTGATAACAGCCTAGAATACGTCTTAAGAACTGAACTCTCCTACAAGTCAAGAGTGCCTGAGACAATTTAATTACCAGTGCAAATAAGAACACCTTCATTTGGGCCACCCTGACATACCTTCTGTGAGAAAATGATTAGTCATCTACTTTACTATGGAGCCAGAAGGACAAGAGCTAACGTGGCTCAAGATTTTGGAAGCAAAGTCAAATGTTCCATTCCTCTTCTGTTTCCACTGAATTCAGAGACATCCTAAACATGGTTCACTTTGTAGCATTTATACTTTGTCATTTTATATACACATACATAAAAAGCTATTAAGGTATGCACTATTGGCCCTGTCTGGGTAGCTCTGTGGATAAAGCATCATCTTGGTGCACCAAGATCAGAGGTTCAATTCCCATTCAGGGTACTAACAAGAAGCAACCAATGAGTGTACAACTAAATGGAACTAAGTAAAACAATGAGTTGAAGCTTCACTCTTTCTCTTTCTCCCTAACCTCCTTTCTCTCTCTCAAATCAATAGAAAAAAAAAGTATGCACTGTTACTGTTTTCATTTTACATAAGAAAACTAAAGCTTAGAAAGTATAAGAAATTGGCCCAAATAACATAGCTAGAGGATGGTGCACTGAAAGTCTGGCTTGGGTAATATTGTACTATAGGTAACATTTCAAACTCCTTACCTCCAGCTTCTTCTATGTGTATCATAACTACCAGCAGCACCATTTCTTTCATAGCTACTACCATCAACATTGACTGCACTGGCTACTTTTTCTTTCTTTTATTTTTTTTTTTTTGAGCCAATATAAATTTTTATTAAGACACATTTGTCAAAGTCTATATAATTTAGCGACCTGTTATATTAGCATTTCTTAAATGTCAATCATTGTGGACTTGGCTAACATCCATTTATTAATCTTCTGAGAAAGCATTGTTTTCTCCATTTTGAAGATAAAACTGTGGCTCAGGAAGGTTAAATAACCAAGAATATAGAGCTAATAAATGCATGAAGCTAAGTGTCGAATCCAGTTCCCTCTGATCCCAAAGATGCACTCCTACTGTCATTATACACTTTATCTCAGTAATTCTCAACCAGAGAGCACTTAGAAATGTGAGGTTATTTTGTGGTTCTCCCACAGTGTTGACGGCAAGAAAGCTAAACTTCCTTCAGTGTGCTGAAATATCCATCAAAATGAAGAATTGTACCCCCCTCAAAAAAATAGCAGTAGTGCCCTCTTTGAGAAACATTAAGTTATTATTTACTGTGCCATCACAAAGGTGTTTTTCATGTTGTACATTAACTAAAGTATATTCACACAATAGTTGCCAACTTTCATATGCGAAGGACTCGGGAAAATGGTGAAGGTCCATTAAGATGGGGTTACACATACACATGGTAGTGACTTTTTTTCAGGCAGTGATCATTTATGTCTCTCTAAAAATGGGGGCTATTTATCATTTTAAATAGCAAATTAGGGTAGCTGACATGTGAATAATGCAACTAACCCTTCTGGTCCCCACTGAGTACTGCAAATTAATTCTGATAACTGTCTAAATCAAATATTTAGTGAGAGATATGAGATTGTTATGCCAGATGATGCAGGAGTTAGTAATCGCTGTTATTGTTGTTGTTGGTGGTGGTTTGTCTGTTCACTTGCAGATATTCTAATTGGCAAACTATTTGTCCATGAACCTATTGCCTCCACCTAAAATGTTTACACAAAACAGCAGTTTGAATCTTTCATTCCATCCCTTTTTGATTTCAGAGTTTCCCTGCCCCCACCCACCATGACAGATGGTATAATGATTCTTTCAAGTGTTATCACTAAATGCTGAAGAGAAATTATTTGGGAGGGGCAGTAAAGCCATGGTGACAACTGAGAGGTCAGTGCCTAGTGGTGAATTGGTTTTTATTTTCAAAGGATAATTTAGTTACCTCCTAAATTGAGAAAAAAGCTGATGTATCACAAAGTTGCTTATTGCTTTAAGTCAAAAGCTGGATATGCTTTGCTTTTGCTTGAAAAAATAGAAAGAGAAAGAAGTGACAGTGGTTTGCCATAAGATAACTTACAGAAGGGTTCCCTTTCAGTGACCGTGTTAATCAGCCTCAGAGGACCAGGGCATATTTCCCATCAGGCACTATTCTTATAATAGTCCGGCAAAGTCAAAGCAGCCATTTCACAGAAGAAATGAGGCTCAGAAAGTTAAGTGCTTCTGTAAGGTCACAGAGCTTGTGAATATTAGAGCAAGCATTCAAACTCAGGACAGTCTATTTCTAAGGCCCATTTTAGGCCACATGGAGTCACCTAGCTCAGTAAGCAAAGGAGTAGTAAGGGTGCCTTATGTCTTGATTATGGTCTAAGTACCAGGAGCAAGCATTCACACAGTAAGTGTACATGTGCTTTATAACACTTTCAAGAAGTAAAGGAACCAAGAATTACTGTTTTCAGAGGATCGGAAACCCAAAGGGTATATTCTAATGTCACACAGGCAATGAGTGATAGAGTCATGCTTAGAAAATGAGAAGCTGACATAAAATGATGCTTTTCAGAGCACCAAATGCCACCTTTCAGAGAGATAAAGCTAATGTTTGCAGCTTCAAAATGCATTTGCAGTTATAAAGCAGACTATATTCTCTAACTCAAGAACAAGGTTTCATTCAGCAAAACAAGTCTTATGAATATTTACAAAATGGTGCTTAACCATGTCAGCAGTTGGTTAATTTGTTAATAAGTTTTTCAACAGATGTGGTAGATAGAACCAGAGTGACAGCCTTGACTCAGCCCACACCTATTCCCAAGAAAATACTTACATGTTCAAGAACTTGATTTTCTCTTCTATTAAACATAGAGATTGTAAAATATTTTTGTTTATAACAATATTAAAAAGAATTTAAAATAATCATATTTATATAATTTATTTAGAGTCCTGATTCTATTGTGTTCTCCCAGCACTTTTTAAATAGTAGACTAGCATATAAATTGCATAAACACACAGATTTGTTAGTAATCCTATTTATAAAAATATATAAATACTGTTTCCCCAATTAGATATTAAAATTCATAATTTGAGTTATAATTAACATTTTAGTGAGTATTCCTTAAATTTCAGTTTGCTATTAACCACCTTTTGAAAGGAGAAATCATAGAAAGTGTGTGAGAAAATCTTACTTTAAATTTGGTTTTCCCTATGGGAAATCAAAGCCAGCACACAAATATTGGTATGTTTTGTCTCGAAAGCTACAACAAATAGAATGGTAATTTTGCATCAGTCAATACTACCTATTAGGAATTTTTGTAAAATTTCTTTAGCATGCCTTTTAAGAAAGGAAAAACTTAAGATAATTCCACAAAAAATTCTCCACCGTGTTTCTGAGTTTTAAGTGGGGAATAAGTTCTTTGGGGATAAACACCTGATTCTGACCTAACATCTGTGGACAAAAGTCAGTAAGAGGCTGGTTCTTCTCAGATACATAGAAATGGGAAAACGATACAAATGCAATCCTGAGTTTTAAACACAGAGCTGCTTTTCAATAGGTATAACATACATTTCTTCTTGGGTAGGAATCCCAAAAAGTATGCATAGGCCTCTAGCACTTTCTGAAAGTGAAGCAACTGGCCTAAGACCAGGAGAAACCAAGAGAAAGTGTGTAGAGATTCGTGGAAATCCTGTTTACCCGGGAGGAGGAGCACAGGGACAGGGATGTCAGGTCTGTAGTTTCCTTTTGTTCTAGTCCAGTGGTAGTTAACCTGGTCCCTACCGCCCACTAGTGGGCGTTCCAGCTTTCATGGTGGGAGGTAGCAGAGCAACCAAAGTATAAATAAAAAGATAGATTTAACTATAGTAAGTTGTTTTATAAAGATTTATTCTGCCAAACTTAGCGAAAATCCAACATAAAGTACTTGGCAAGGAATTATTATTATATGCTTTAACTTGCTGTAACTCTGCTTTATAAATTTTATAAAGTAATTTCCCTACTTTATAAATCACCATTATTATAGAACTGGTGGGTGGTTAGAAAATTTTACTACTAACAGAGATACAAAAGTGGGTGGTAGGTATAAAAAGGTTGACTACCCCTGTTCTAGTTGAAAATATACGGGCCTCTCTTTCCTTCTTTTCTTTTTTTAATTTTTTTTATTCAGTGAGATGAGGGGAAGCAGAGAGACAGAGTCCCACATGCATCCCAATTGAGATCCACCCGGCAAGCCCACTAGGGGGCAATGTTTTGTCCATCTGGGGGATTGCTCTGTTTCTCAACAACCAAGCTCTTCTTAGCACCTGAAGTGGAGGCCATGGAGCCATCCCAGCACCTGGGACCAACTCACTCCAACTGAGCCATGGCTGCAGAAGTGGAAGAGAAAGAGAGAGAGAGAGAGAGAGAGAGAGAGAGAGAGAGAGAGAGAGAGAAGCAAGAAGGGGAGAGATAAAGAAGCAGATGGGTACTTCTCCTGTGTGCCTTGACCAGAAATCGAACCTGCGACAACCACACACTGGGTCGACACTCTACCACTGAGCTAACCAGCTAGAGCCCCTTTCCTTCTTAAGAACTCAATAATATAGAGAACTGAATTCATCTGTAAGAGTGGTAGTAGGATTTCTAAAAGGCTATAAATTGGTCTAGTTAGCTCACAGAAGTTCTAAATGAAACTGCAATGTATTAGAACACAATAAATAGATCAACATGTATGAAATCCATATTAATTTTTATTAACTCACAAAGGGCAAAGGACTGACTGACCCAGATTTAGTATCACTAGTGCAGCAGGAAGTTGGGGGTGGAGGGGTCATATGTGTAAGAGTAACCAATATAGGATTTCTGTGTCAAGAATAGTGCATTCAATCTCTACGAAAATCCACACACAAGTAAATGATATTTGATTCTAATTTTCAGAGCATCTACATCTACTTATGAAGTAAGTGCCATGTGGCAGGAGATTTATATCTAACTTATCACCACCTTGTAAGGTACACTTCATTCTCCTAATTTTGTAAACAAGAAAACTGAGT
The DNA here is from genome assembly GCF_036850765.1 of Saccopteryx bilineata. Taxonomy (NCBI): domain Eukaryota; kingdom Metazoa; phylum Chordata; class Mammalia; order Chiroptera; family Emballonuridae; genus Saccopteryx; species Saccopteryx bilineata. The sequence continues at coordinate 339,831,372 of NC_089490.1, read as the reverse complement.
CTAAGATATGCTAAGTAACCTGTTCAAGGACTCATTTCTGGAAAGGGATAACACAGAGTTTCATGAAAACCTAGCTCTAACACCTAGATTATTGACCCCCCCCACATGCAGTACAGAGACAAAGGGAAGAAGGTCAGACATATAGAGAAATGACAACAGGCATGCTGATATATTTAATAAATAAGGCCCAAAGTTGTCCTGCCTGATAGAGTTTATCATTAGTCCTGACTAGTACTTCTCAGGTCTGTCCTATTCAATAAGGTAGTTTTCACAGCCTCTATGGCTGCTGAGCACTTGAAATGTAACTAGACCAGATAAGCTTCAAGTATAAAATGCACATTGGATTCTAAAAATTCACTATAAAACATGTACATTAACAATTTTTTATTGTTTATATGTTGAAATGATAATACTGTAGACATATTTATTGAGTTAAATGCTATGAGAATTAATTTTATTTATTTTTATACTTTTAAGATGTAGCTATAGAACAATGAACTTCACATACAACAGTCATCTTATCAGATAGTACTGACTTAGAGCCTGAAAGATTAGAGATGATAAGATATCTTTTGACCTTGAACACCATGCCTTTTTTTTTTCTTTAATAAAAGAAAAAAATACTCACAAGATATGGTTGTTGCTAAGCTTTTGTTTTAAAAGTAAGAGCTTTCTTTGTTGCCCAAGCTGTGGTGAGGCCATCAGCGTGGGCACTGGGACCAAGAAAACTTGGTTATAATTCCACTCCCTCTAAACTATGTCTTAACTAAGAACACCTTTGAAAAGTTAGTTGCTCTCTCAGTTCCTCAGTATTTCATTTGAAAATGAGCATAATAATGTCAACCCCAAATTACTGTCATGGAAATTAAATGAGATAATCCATGAAAAGTGCCCAGTTCAGGAACTGGCTCGTGATAAATGCTCAATAATGTAAATTTCCTTTCTGTGTCCTTCCTGTGTGCTCTTTCCTCCAAAGAATAAATTAAATTCTTCTTCTTCTATACACTCCTCAAGATTCTTTTCTTTAGCCTTTATAACCTTGTATATTAATTGTATGTTTACTGACCTACCTTCCTCACTTAGCTGTAACAGGTAAACAGCAATGGACCCCAGCATTATGGAGACTCAAGCATATATAAGTTGGTGTGTGGAGGGGTTCTTTAATAAAAATAATTCAAAATCCATAATAGAAAATTAAGTACACATGTAAATATATAGAATGAGGAAATAAATCAAATATTAGAAATTTTAAAAGTTAACACATATTACAAATATCCGACACTCAGGAAAACACATAATAGTTTTACTAGTTAATACCCTAATATGCCTCCACGTGCTTTTCTACTGATGAACTTCTGGCTCTGACCATTTCCAACCTAGTGTTTCTTCTTCTATCGACATCTGTTCGATGTCTAGCATCAATTGGAACATTTATATTGTGTAACAGTTTATGGACATGCCACTTCTGATTATAAAACCTAGTTAGTTGGCACAGTAGGCAATAGGATTTCTAGATATTATTTTTAACCTGGGGTGATAGTTCTTAGTTAATATATGAAGAAGTGACTGTAAACCATATTCATCTCTCCCACTAAATCCAAAGTATACATATGTGTGTATGTATGCATGCATATATGTGTGTATTTATGTATCTCTCTCTATCCTCAACACTAATTCCCATAGCTGGATTTCCCAAATACCCCTGACAAGACCAATGCTACTCTTCTTGGGAAAAAGTGTGTGACAGAAAAGCTGGAGTATAAAGGGACACAGATTCTTATCAAATGTGTCTAAAATATATTAATTTTGCAAATCAACAAAAATATATGACCATATAAATGCACTGCCAGAGCCAAACTGTAGAAGGGTTTGTGTATATGCTTAAATTTCATATTGGCTTTATGATAAATCTACTTTGGGGTATAAAAGAACAAGAATATATCTTTTCTTACTTTTGAATTCCTTACTCCTAGTCTTGTGCATGACATATAGTCATCCCTCAAAACTTATTTATTACATTAATGGTTTAAATTCAAGCATATGAGTTTTAGTCACATCATCATAACCCATGAATTGCTTTGTAAAAGAATTAAAAATGCCTGACCTGAGGTGGCGCAGTGGATAAAGCGTCGACCTGGAAATGCTGAGGTCGCCGGTTCGAAACCCTGGGCTTGCCTGGTCAAGGCACATATGGGAGTTGATGCTTCCAGCTCCTCCCCCCTTCTCTCTCTCTGTCTCTCTCTCCTCTCTATCTCTCTCCCCTCTCTAAAAATTAATAAATAAAATTTAAAAAAAAGAATTAAAAATAAAACAGGAGGGGGGGAAAAAACCAGCCCACATTGTTAGTGATGCTGTCCAGCTTACAAAACAAACAACTTCATCTGGTGCTTTGCATATCATCAGCCCATTATTATTATTGTCATAAATATCCTAATTCTACCCCTGTGTATTCTTAAGAAACTTCTTTCCTCTTTATGATTAATAAACAGTTGAGAGCTTAGTTTTCGAAATACCTTTTCACATAGGATCTATTAATATTAGAGACAAAAGGTCATAAAAGGTAAATTAAGTTCAAGGGAGCAATGCTTATCAACAGAAAAATGGATAAACAAACTGTGAGATATCCACACAGTGTAAATAACTATTACAGAAATTAAAAGGGATAACTACTGACATATACTACAATATAAACGAATCTTCAAATAATTATGCTGAGAGAAATAAGCCAGACAATATGTTGTACTTTTTCACTTACACAAAATGCAAACAAATTAATGACAAAAATCATATCAGGAGTTGTGAGGAGGGGGCATCTGGGGATAGGAGAAGAAAGATGATGAAGGAACAACAGAAACTTTTGGGACGATAGATGTGTTCATTATCATGAATGTAGTGATGGCTTCTTTGGAAAATATATATGTTAAATCTATTCAACTACATACTTTAAATATGGGCAGTTTACCGTATGACAATTAGTTGTCAATAAAGGTGCTAAAAATTCAAAGAATCAAGTATTTATTGTCGTGTTGCTAAATTAAAAGAAATTAATCAGCATTATCTAGCACAGGACCTTGAGCAGGTAAACCCAGATGTGTCCCCATTTTCCCAGATCTGTACGCCTGGTTATAGAAATGCTTACAGTGTTACGCCAATTCCTGAGCCTCTTCAAAGATTTATAAAGGGTAATATTTATTAAAACATTCTTATCAGCATTTCTAAAGAATCACCATTTCTAGAGTGTGTTCAAGGCCAAGAAGGATTTGACAAAGCAAATAATAGCCTATGCAATGAAAGAGTAATAATTATTCTAAAACAAATGCACGGCATTCTAAAACAAATGGATAGGATAAAGCCTATTGTATTAGACCAACATTTTTACATGTAAGACACAAGGTCTTTATAAGTGAAGAAATACTTGCTTTTTCAGACCACCAAACTTATTATTGGATTAGTCCTAAGGGCATTCCTACTACTTATTAAATGCTATGATGTTTACATTGGAAGCCTCTGCAAAATTGACTTCACTACTTAAGGTGTGGAGAGGACTTTTATATAGATAAACTGCACCAAATACCAGGATCTACTTTTCTCCACGGGGAATATTTGTTGAATAATTACACACAGAGAAAATAAGAAACAATATTAAAATGAACACAGCTGGTTTCTGTGAACAAATTTTTCTTTTAAAAAATACTTCAATAAAATCTCAAGATAACAGAAGACAGGACCAAGAAAATCAACTTGCTTCTCGTAACAACCGCTTTCATCTGTGTAATGAATGCATCAATGTTGCAATAATTCTAGGTGAAAAGTAAGACGGGTAGCACTCTTCACATTTTATTTTAAAAATATTGTTCTCTCTTCAATTTACTACATTTTCATAGTCTTCAATTTTCTTTAAAAAATAAAGATGTGAAAGTTTTCCTTTGTCACTTCTGTTTCTTCCTCCTCTTGTAGCAACAACAGTCTGGGGATCCCTCTTGCACCTTATTTTTTACGGACATGTTTAGACAGGTGGTTACACTTGTTGTAACATTGAGTTTTCACTGAAAAATTAACTTCTTCTTTATGGATTTTCTACCTCTCCTTTGTAGAATTAATTACTTTCCCTAAGGATAAGTATAACTAGGTCTTAGTATATATTACTTCCCATGCCATTTAAGCATATGTGGCTTTTAATGAAAAATAATGCTGTGTAATAAGTATCCACTACATAATTTTTCTCCCCAAATAGACTGAGTTTCTACATGTTGGACCAGAGGTGATTTACAATTGTTAGGACATTCTGGGAGCCAGGCATACCTGAGTTTGAATGCTGACTCTAACACTTCCAGAAATATGATTTTGTACATTATTTAATTGCTTTGTTTCACCTTGGAATTTTCACTAAAATAAAAAAAAAAGATGATATCTGGCTTGCTGAGATACGGTAAAAAAGACATCATGAAATAATATATGTAAAGCTGTCTGGTCCCGAATATCTGCTCAATAAATGATAACTAATGTTGACACTGGTTTGTTGCTGTTTTTGCTCTCACAGTGACAGCTGATACCCAGGAAATCATAATGTGTTTCTGAGGGGCTTCCAGTTACTCCCCAGGTGGTAACTTCTTACAAATTTTCAGGCAGAAGAATATTACAGAGATCACGAAACAACATTCCTCCAAGCAAGCTGACCCTTGCAAATATATTGGCTTGATCTGACAGACCTTGCTATAGTGCAAATGAAGAGAACTGCAGCCGGAATAAGCCATCTGGGGTCTGGTGAGGCATCAAGCCCATAGGAGATAATGAAAACATACATCACCCGTAACCTTTTTGGCCAACCGGGCTATTGAACATAACAGGAGCATAATGGCTTTCTTGATGCGTCAGAAATTCTCCATTCCTGCCTATAGGTACTTCATCAAATTGCTTCATGCTTATTGCTTCAATCTGCATTCAACTTTAATATGCTCTATATGACTGAATCCTTTCTCTCAAAACTTTCAAGGCCCCAGGAAATTGTTGTGCCCAAATGTCATGCTCACTAAGTAACAAAGACCTTGAAAGTTGAAAATCAGGCCTGTCACACTAGAGAAATAAAAAGGAAAGAAGAGAAGTCATGTTAAAAATAAACAGTTGCAAAGATTTCATGAAAAGAAGTAGATGCTATTTGCAACTTCATTTGTTCTAGTGACAAGCTGATAGAATGTTGGTGGTACAAATGCATCAGAAAATTTGACACAAATTGAAAGTGACTACACATTCCATTATCCCCAACTCCCTTGGTAATGGAAAATGATTGTTAAAGACAGTTTCTAATGTGTCTTAGAAGCATGAGCCTGTCTATAGGAAATAATACCGTTGATTTTCGGAACAGATAAGCATTCTAAAGGGGGCAAGAGTTGCAGTGACTCTGTGATCCAAACCTCACTACTCTGATTATTGGCTATGCAAACAATTTTATTAAGAGATACTAACATGTATAAGAAAATTGTTGTTGATGGAACACATTTAAAAATTTGGCTTAGAAATGACTCACTAGGCAGTTACTCATTAACAAAATGTCAATGTGGTCAGTCAATAATTAAAGCCTGTCAAGATATTTACTGCAATTTTTCTAAACAAGTGTTCACATACAATTAAATAGCATTCTATTCATGGAAAAACTATTTAAAGAAACTTTAAAAATATAACAAATCAAATCGAATTTTCATAGAAACTTTAGAAATAAAAGTATATTAAAATCTTGTACATGGTCTTTTTAATTAACTTTTTTTCATAATGCAGCTTTTTTATATTAGTATGTTGTGTTTTATGCAGAATGGTTATACAATCAAAGAACCTAGATTCTTAAGAATTGGAGAAAGTATAAGAATACAAAATGTTTATGCTAATATTTATTATACTATCATATAAGAGTACTTATTTTCTTTACTTTACAAGGGAAATTGATCTCAAAGAAATTAAGGGCCTTTTTCAAGGCCTTGCAATAATAAGCAATAAAGGAGGGATTAAGTATACTTCACTAGAAAGACTTGGCTATTCATTTTATACTGTCTCTTCCAATAGATTCTGACTCTGTATTTTATTCAATTCCAAATATATCTATTTTCTAGCATCCTTCAAAATCATGCATCAGTTCAGTAAACATCTTCAGACTCATCATAATTAATAATTAATTCACCCAATTCATTAAAAAACTTTTACTGAGAACTTATTAGTTCTTAAGCGTCTGGCTTAGAGGCTGTTCATCAGTGGTCATAAGAACAATAGACAGTGAGAACAATTTCAATTGCAAGTAGGAGAAACCCCGTGGAGCTAACTTCAGCAGCACAGAGGGATTTATTGGCAGGTCATTGGAGATGACCCCACAAAGGAGGGAAGAGCTGCAGGGGCCAGCGCAGCAGCTTTGGGGCTCCAGGAGACTGGGCTTGGGCTTTTCTCATCAGCACTCTCTCTATCTTTCATCTCCAATCATCTCCACTTCTGTTAAAGAGCTGGTTTATTTACTCAGTCTCCCACCCCACCCCCCTGATGATAGACATGGCTGCTACAGCATGGAAGCCACATCACTACAGTCTAGAGCAGGGGTAGTCAACCTTTTTATACCTACCGCCCACTTTTGTATCTCTGTTAGTAGTAAAATTTTCTAACCGCCCACCAGTTCCACAGTAATGGTGATTTATAAAGTAAAGAAGTAACTTTACTTTATAAAATTTATAAAGCAGAGTTACAGCAAGTAAAAGCATATAATAATAATTCCTTACCAAGTACTTTATGTCGGATTTTTGCTAAGTTTGGCAGAATAAATCTTTATAAAACAACGTACTATAGTTAAATCTATCTTTTTATTTATACTTTGGTTGTTCCATTACCACCCACCATAAAAGCTAGAACGCCTACTAGTGGGTGGTAGGGACCAGGTTGACTACCACTTGTCTAGAAGGAGAGTAAACTCCTTACAGCTCAGTATGTAAAGACACCAGGGAAAGATTCTATTTGGACTGTGAGATTTACATGACAACCCCTAATCAATCATTGGCCAGGGTGATGAAACATTGTGAGTATTCAGGCTTGGGTTAAATGCTCACCTCTGCGGTCTGGAGGATGGCTATTTTGTGAGGGAGTTTGACTAGGAGTACCAGATTGCAGCAGGGGAAGAGCAGTTTCCCAAAGAAAGAGGCCAGGGAAATGTTATAACTAGAAGCTAGGAAAGTATATTGGGTGGTCAGACTAGCAACTAGCTCACATTTATTGACTACGTACTACATGACAGGTATTATTCTGAACATATTACACGTGTAATATTATTTGATCCCCATAGTAATTATGTAAAGTTAGGTTATATTTATTTGTATCTCCAATAAAGGTGAGCAAATTAAGGCTTGAAGAGATTAAATAAACTTCTCAAATTGGTATAGGCAGTAACTGGGAAGGGCTGGATTGAACATAATGTCTGTCTGTTGGTCTAGCTTTTATAACTATAACACCTCCAGGTTTGGAACTGTTTTTCTTTTTTACCTATTATCACACACAACATGATTTGTAGGACTAAGGTGTTCTTCTTCATGAATATTTTAGTTTGTTAATGTAAAATGTACTGTTTAGAAGCAAATTATATGTATCAGACATATAAGTAGCACAGGAAAATGGGTAGGAATATCACATTCATTATTTGGATCTTTGTCATTTTCATGAATCAACTTAGGAAATTTAAAATGATAGTAACATCAACATGGGCAATCCTGTTTATATTTTGTGCCAAATATAATGTTTTAGACATTTTTCTGTAGCCTGCTGCCAAAGTGGACATTTGTTTCTTTTTTAAATTAAATACTTTAGATAGAAGTATATGTATATATATATATTACAATATTGTGCAAAACTTTTCAACCAGAATTTATATTTTAGATATGAATTCCATGGAAGATAAACTGCTTGTCTTATATTTTTACTTCTTTTTCATTTTCTCACCCAGATTCTCAGCATGATCTACCTACCCTCTGCCTGTCCTGGCTCTTGTTTTTTTTTCCTTTTTTTTTTTTTGTATTTTTCTGAAGCTGGAAACAGGGAGAGACAGTCAGACAGACTCCCGCATGCGCCCAACCGGGATCTACCCAGCACGCCCACCAGGGGCGACGCTCTGCCCCTCCGGGGTGTGGCTCCGCCGCGACCAGAGCCACTCCAGCACCTGGGGCAGAGGCCAAGGAGCCATCCCCAGCGCCTTGGCCATCCCTGTTCCAATGGAGCCCTGGCTGCGGGAGGGGAAGAGAGAGATAGAGAGGAAGGAGGGGGGGGTGGAGAAGCAAATGGGTGCCTTCCCTATGTGCCCTGGCCAGGAATCGAACCCGGGTCCCCCGCACTCCAGGCTGACGCTCTACCGCTGAGCCTGGCTCTTGTTTGACATTAGTGTATGGCATTAATTCCAAGACAAACAGACTTTGTAACATAGGAGATATAAGAGTAGATGTATTTTACTAATAAAGGACTATATTTAAATAAGTAATAAAATAATGATTTTATTATTATTTAAATGAGTAAAAAAACAATGATTCGTGCTAGGCAGGCTCTGGAATCACAGTGATATGGGTTCTAATTCTGATGGTCATTCACTGACTGAGAAAAAATGTTATTAACTTTCTGAGTTCCAATTTCCTCCTTTGTATGGCTGTAGATAATAGTAGATAATACCTACTTCATATGATGATTAAGAAGAAGTAATAAAATGACTCATATAGTGCCTGTCAAATAGGTACTCCATAAGAGTATATGTAATTCAGTTGAATTAAAATAAAATTGTGTGGCCCTACATATTTATTTCATTCCATTTAAGTAATATCTCATTTAAAAAAATTTAGGAAACATAATTTAAATAATCATTTTAAAATCTTAGGAAACTTAACATTAAAATAAATGAATTAATCTAAGAGTGCCAAATTAGTAGCTATATAGTACAATCCAGATTAGAATTCAGAAAGAAAAAAAGAAAAGGCATTGAAGAAGACATATTGTAACAACTGGCATGGAAGAAAAATTCTCCACAGTGTAGACAATGTTACAATATGACATATAAAGAAAAAATTACTTTTTGTATCCTATAAATAGTGATCAATAATAAATTGTGCCTTATTTAAAGTTAAGAATGACCAACTGCTATCTATTTAATCACCTATATGAACATAAACACATCTTCACTCACATGATATCATCACTAATAAAAGTTTGAAGATCTGAGAACTATTGCCAATTGTGTGCAAAGTGTTAATACATCCCTTTGGAAGCTCAGTGTGCATTTTTTGGAGAGGAAACTTGATAGAGTTTTGTGACTAATCCTGGATGTAGAGAAAAATGATTTTTAAAAAGATGGTATTAGACTAAAGAGACAGTGGCTTCTGAATTCCTTTCGACTCAACAGCAGCTTTTTCCTAACACTGAAATAGCAAGCCGAACTCCTCACGGTAAAGCTTAACCTGTATTCTGAAAAATGAAGCCCATCTTCGGCAAGTACTTACTGTGGAACTATCACCAGGAGCTTGGGTGTTTACGCTGGGCTCCTGGAAGCCATGCGAATGGGAGCTCTTTCCTCCCCATTGCTTTTTGCAGTAAGTAAAGCCAAAGGCAAGAGCTGCTCCTGGAGAACCTTAGGGCCTGTCTTGATACTGTGTGTACCCAGGCAAAGGAGTTGAGTAGGAGGTGGTGAAACTGGAGCCGATGAAAAGTGTCACCACGGCAGGCCCACTTTAACCCTCATTCGGGACTGAAGCATCTCACAAACAACAGAACACACAGGCGCTTTTGGCAGCACCTGTGATCAGAGGTTCAGCTGGTGGCCCCTAACAGGACTCAGCCTTTGGAAAATTGCACCTGAGGCAGAGTCGGCTCACCGACGTCAAAGCAGGGAAGGTTTTTCTTGTTTTGGGACCTGCAAGGGTGCTTATCTATAGAACCTGGGCCGAGATCTCAGGACACAGTGATAACCATCCCATGGACCCACAGATTTGCTCTGGAAAGGTCTGAGGGGATTCACTGCTCACTCTGCTCCCTGTACTCATGGGGGCAGCCTTTGGGAGTGTCCAAGTTCCAGATTTTCAAAATCTGGATTAGAAGCACAACTCAAATCTTTGATACCATTTGTTGTCCCTCAAAACAAAATAAAATAAATGCCATTTGAGACACATTGTTCATCCCCAATAACCTCTATTTTTCAGTGCCTCTTAATGATAAAGCCGAACCTCAGTTTTCTTTTTGTTGTTGTTGTTGTTTTGTATTTTTCTGAAGTTGGAAATGGGGAGGCAGTCAGACAGACTCCTGCATGTGCCCGACCGGGATCCACCCGGCATGCCCACCAGGGGGCGATGCTCTGCCCATCTGGGGCACCACTCTGTTGCAACCAGAGCCATTCTAGTGCCTGAGGCAGAGGCCACAGAGCCATCCTCAGTGCCCAGGCCAACTTTGCTCCAATGGAGCCTCGGCTGCGGGAGGGGAAGAGAGAGACAGAGAGGAAGGGGAGGGGTGGAGAAGCAGATGGGTGCCTCTCCTGTGTGCCCTGGCCGGGAATCGAACCCAGGACTCCTGCACACCAGGCCGACGCTCTACCACTGAGCCAACCGGCTAGTGCCCCGAACCTCAGTTTTCATAAAGAGCCAACACAGTGTTTTCTGGACAAGTGGGGGACCCAGCAAAAAGTCTAGGATCTCCAGAGATTGTGCTCTTCAAGGCTATGATCATCTGGGGACAATCATGCCTTATTACAGAAGGAAAGAACATGAAAAGCATCTAGCTAATAAGCTAATGTCTGACACATCTTTAGTCTTTAACAACAACAACAACAATAATAATAACAGAATGTAAAGGACATTCCTTTTGCAATAGTATTAGTTACTTTTAAATTTTTTTGAAAATTAACTTCAGAGAGAAAGGGCAGGAGAAAGAGAGATGAGAGAGAGAGAGAAACATAGATCTGTTCCTGTATGTGCCCTGACTAGGGATCGAACTTGCAACTTCTGCACTTCAGGATGATACTCTAACCAAACAAGCTATCTGGTCAGGGCCAATGTTAGTTCCTTTGTCATGTCTGTGCCTTGTTCTTTCACTGTCCAGGCTGAAATGATTCTACCACCCTTTTCAATGTAACTGTTACCGATGTGCCCTTGGTTGAGCCCCTTCCCATAGAGTTAGCTGTCTAGCAACCAGCTTCCCAAGTGTCCCTTCACCTCAAGTGTTCTATTACTCATGTCTCCCTCACTCTGTCTCTTCCCCTTCTAGATGTATGCATGTATATACCTCTCTGCATCCTTTTAGTATTAGAAACCTGAAGATGCTTAAACAGAAATCATTACCATAAATATGTGGTGTGATGATTCCTGTTTCACCATCAAATGTACTTATTTTTAATTAAAGCTTAAAGTCTGACAAGCTCTAAAGATGTATATTACAAGACAAGAAAATGAGTATAAAATCAAAACTGGCAAAATAGAAAAAAAAATCTCTGCAACTGAAAGAAAGCTACAAAATTATATATCATAAAAAAAGGAGCATTTTTGCTGAAAACCTGAATCAGAGTTCTCCTGGCTCTTCTATTTTCTAGTTAAGAGATAGAGGGGACAGGGCAGGGACAATTAGTTCCTCCTAGCTGATGTTCCTTCTCCTGTGAAATGAGGCTAACCTCCTAGACCTGAAGTAAGGAGTTATTAATAAAGATATATCCGTGATAAATGTTCACATCCATGAACCCTTAGTGTGTGCCAGCATAGTAAGCACTTTGCATAACACTTGATGTGAGAGAGAATAATTTATAAACCCATTCTATAGAGAAAAAATTGAGACTCAGATGAGATGTTATATGTATCAACAATTTTTAACACAAGAATGCCCCAGAATGTCATTGATTATTTGCAATAATTAAGGCAAGTGATTGATTTAAAGTGTAAGTGAATGCAAGATTTGCAAAAAGCCACGCTTGTTTTCACTCAGGGAAATGAAGCTGTCATTCTGTCACACCCTTTTCCTCTCATTGCCAGGCTCTGCAGTTATACTGTCTACACTTGCAGACTCTATATGGTCATGACTCCCTTCTTATTTTTTTTTTTATTTTTTTTTACAGAGACAGAAAGAGAGTCAGAGAGAGGGATAGACAGGGACAGACAGACAGTAACGGAGAGAGATAAGAAGCATCAATCATTAGTTTTTCATTGCACATTGCAACACCTTAATTGTTCATTGATTGCCTTCTCATATGTGCCTTGACCACGGACTTTCAGAAGACCAAGTAGCCCCTTGCTCGAGCCAGTGACCTTGGGCTCAAGCTGGTGAGCTTTTGCTCAAACCAGATGAGCCCTCGCTCAAGCTGGTGACCTTGGGGTCTCGAACCTGGGTCTCCTGCATCCCAGTCTGACGCTCTATTTACTGCGCCACCGCCCGGTCAGGCATGACTCCCTTCTTAATCTCCTACAATCTTCACCTCCTCCCCATGCCTCTCTGAAACAGAATAACTAGAGAAATAATGTTTTCTTTTTCTTTTTTTTTGTATTTTTCTGAAGCTGGAAACGGGGAGAGACAGTCAGACAGACTCCCGCATGCGCCCGACTGGGATCCACCCGCACGCCCACCAGGGGCGACGCTCTGCCCACCAGGGGGTGATGCTCTGCCCCTCCGGGGCGTCGCTCTGCTGTGACCAGAGCTACTCTAGTGCCTGGGGCAGAGGCCAAGGAGCCATCCCCAGCGTCCGGGCCATCTTTGCTCCAATGGAGCCTTGGCTGCGGGAGGGGAAGAGAGAGACAGAGAGGAAGGAGGGGGGTGGAGAAGCAAATGGGCGCCTCTCCTATGTGCCCTGGCCGGGAATCGAACCGGGGTCCCCTGCACGCCAGGCCGACGCTCCACCGGAGAAATAATGTTTTCATTAAAACAATGAGGGGGTCGGGAGTTGCATCATTTCTTAATTAGTTGGAAGACACTTCCTTCTCTCCTTCCCTAATTACATGCTCCCTTTCATTTCCTACTCATAATGAGAATCTATACTCTTAAATCAATATGAAATTTAAGTTGGGAGGGTATATCAACTTCATCCTAGGGAAAAAATGATACTAGTTTACAACAGTTTACAAAAGAACTTCAAGGTTATGAGAATCGTTAGCTTATTATTGATTTACTCTACACATCTTTATTGAGCAACGCTAAGTATTGGACATAAGTCAGTCAGTAAGAAAGATATACTTTTTTCCTTGTGGGGTCACATTAGCAGAGGAGACAGAACTTGTCTAAGTCACATAAGTCCAGGGATGGAAAGCATGGTCTGCGTCTTGTCTCACTTACTTGATAGTAGTGATGCAGCAGTAGTTGTGGTTGTTATAAGTAATAGCTCACCTTTATTGATGCTTACTCTATTCCAGACATTGTTCTACACATCATGTAGGTATGAACTCATTTAATGACTGTTTTAAACTACAAGACTGTCATATCAGTTTTCTATTTCACTGGTTCTTTGCAGATTCACGTTAATGGAAAACCCAGCAGGGCACAGAAAGGAAATTACAGTATCACGAGGCACTAAAACATCCCCGAAAATAAAAGTTGATGAAAAAAATCCATGTTTATTGGAACTCTGTTCAGAGAGAAGAAAAAAAAAGTGGTTGGAAAAAATAGATTATATAGCTGCTAGGCAGAGGGTGAGAATCCCCAGTGTGGAGATACTTGAGTCACAACAGTTATTCTCTAAAGAGCCTTCAAGAGAAGAGGGGTCCTGTTAACTTCCACCTTTGTTTGTCTTTGTCAGATACAGTGGGCACGTATCTGACAAAATGAGTTGTTCTCCATATCTGATGAGAGATTTAGTACTGCTGTTGAGGGCCCTGGCCAGTTGGCTCAGTGGTAGAGTGTCGGCCTGGTGTGCAGAAGTCCTGGGTTCAATTCCTGGTCAGGGCACACAGGAGAAGCACCCATCTGCTTCTCCACCCCTCCCCCTCTCCTTCCTCTCTGTCTCTCTCTTCCCCTCCCGCAGCCAAGGCTCCATTGGAGCAAAAAGTTGGCCCGGGCACTGAGGATGGCTCCATGGTCTCTGCCTCAGGTGCTAGAGTGGCTCTGGTCGCAACAGAGCGAGGCCCTGGATGGGCAGAGCATCGCCCCCTGGTGGGCGTGCCGGGTGGATCCCAGTTGGGCGCATGTGGGAGTCTATCTGACTGCCTCCCTGTTCCCAGCTTCAGAAAAATACAAAAATAAATAAATAAATAAATAAGTAAATAAATGTACTGCTGTTGGGGTTTCCTGTCAGTCTCTCAATCAATCCTCAGAGGTTCTTCTAAATGTATGTCGAAGAGAACTCAAAAACTATGATTACAACAAACACGAGTTATTACCTCCTTGAGTCATTTTTTATTTTTTAGACATGCCCTGAACTTCAGAATATGAAAACATTTCCTAGTTTACAAAGGCGTTCTATTCTGGTATCTACCTTGGTATCTTAAACCACTACCTTTCTGTTTCTGCATACTCGTGCACACCACCCCTATTGCCTCTCCAATTCCTTTTCTAAATATTTGCTTATTTGACTTCTCTATCAAGTAAGAGTTTCATAAACACAGTAATTTTTCTTAGTCATCTCTGTACTCCATTACTAGTATACTGAATAATGCATATAGGCATAATCAATATTATCAATATTTGTTAAATAATTTTCTACTGAAGAAAAATTTCTAGTGACTTGTTTAGTAAGTCATGCCTATTACATCCAATAATATCATGTGCACAGATCAAACATCTAATAAATATTTGTTGAATGTCTACATAATCATCTAACTCCTTGTTCCTCACAATTTTCATTTTCTCCAACAAGAGCAAATCATTTTTTCACTTTATTTGAATAATCTTTTCTTCTTCTACTATTTTTTGTGTTTCAGAATATCCAGAGTGGCTTAGTTTTTCAAAATTCTGAAGTGTATTCAAAAATATGTTTTTTATAGATTAATTGGCAAAACCATTTACTGCAATGAAGGCAACTCAGTTTCTGGGTAGTCTTGTTTGGTTCATCATAACTTGATAAGTTGGCACGCTTGAGGGTAATGAGAAAATTTATTTTAACTGACAACTAGGCATTTAGGAGAGTGGCAGTCACACTAATAAGGAATTTCATGTTACATATATTGCATAGTCTCTGCAATTTTTCTTAAAAAATATAATGAGTGGTTTGATCTGCTGAACTCTAGATAAGAAGACAAAGAAAGGGCAACACCCAGGACTTCCATAGAGGAACAGGATGTCTTAATAATTTCATGTGGCTGGTAGAGGCTCAAGGTGGTAGCCCAGGTAGGCAAACATGGAACTAGTCCCCAGCCTGGTGAGGAGGCACACAAGAGAACTGAATTATTTGTCCACATTATTCTAAAAATAACTGTTTACAATCATATCAGGAAAATGTCACTGTTCACAATCATATCAGAAAATGTCATAAACATCCTTGTAAATAAGCTAAATTTATGAATATTGAGAAGCAACCCTTTCCCCAAAGATCATGAGTAGAGACTTATGGGAGAAAAAATTCAGCGAATGATCATTTACTGAATAAATATGTGTTGCCATCTACTATATGATAAGAGCTATTCTATGTGCCAAGGAGACAACAGTGGATGGTAGACCCTCTAGGAACACACCATCTAGTGGAAAGCATGTTCAGTTCTAGTAGGTTTAAGGTGAATACAGATCTGGATCAGAAACCTTGCAGATGTGACTACAGCAAGTGAATGTTGTCAACAAGAGACAAACCTGCTTCTTTCTGAGTAAACTAGACTCCTAATTAGTTATATGAAGACCTTTGTCCTAATATGGTTGTTCCGTAAGAAACAGAAGAACAGAGACATGACCTCTATTTTAAGCACAAGGCCCAGTCATTTTTCCAACTCGACAAAAGCTTTTCATAAGTCAATTGCTGTGCTTGACATTACGGTCTTGCTTGCCACTTCTATCGCTGGTGTGTGGACATATTTGGCAAAAAAAAAAGGTACTTGTAAGGGGCTTTGAGATCATTGTGTTGAAGCATTTAAATATTAAGCAGTAATAACAGCATCTAGCATTAGTATTACAATTTGCAGTTTACAATGTGTTTCAATATGCATTATTTTAATGGCGCTCACCCCGGTATACCTCAGAATACTGTACAAGTGCTTCAAATCTCCAACTCCTAGACCCCAGACCAGCAGGCTAGGATTGAGGAGAGCAGGGGATGATATTTTAAGCTGCTTCGTGGATGATTTTGAATAGCAGTTGGGACTGAAAAGCACGGTTTCAAGAATTTGTTTTCCCACCTTGTCCCTGGGAGACAGGCTTTATTAATGCTCTGGGGGCTTTCAACCCTTTGTGTTTAGAATGCTTTTCCTGAGGCCCCTCCTCAGGGAGGCTTTCCTGGAGCGCTTTAGCCTGGCACCCTTCACCACCCAGGCAGCTCCAAATCACAAACAAGTGACTTGAACATACCTCAGATTCCTCATCCTATTATGCTGCAACTTTTATTTTTTCAAATCACTGTTGCTCTCTATCTCCTACTTGCTTTTGACTTCCTTAAGGTCATGGATTTAACTATTCACCCTTGGCTCTTAAGAATGCATTACTCTAGCAAACAATGCTCAATTAAATGGAACAAGGAGTTGATATTTTTCTTTCTCTCTCTCCCTCTTTTTATTCTGTTCCTCCCTCTCCTCTCTCTAAAAAAAAACAGAATGCACCATCTTACCTAGACATTGTAGAATTAAAATTAATAACGACAATAACTTATTGCACTTACTACATGCCAGGCACTATCGCCAGCCCTGTATATGCATGAATTAATTTGGTTTCCAGGACACTGATCTGAGATAGGTGAGCTCAGGACTGTTATTACCCTCATTTTACAGATGAGAAAACTTAGGCACAAAGAAAGTAAGCCACTTTAAGATCACACAGTTTATTTGATGAAGGTGTTGATCACATGTCCATATCACAGGATGGAAAGGATTCTTTTCATTTTACAGATGAGAAAATTGAAACTTCCTATCTCACCAGTCCTTTATATGTGGACCATTTATATTGTGGTTGGGATATTTGCTCTTTATTACAAAAGCACCTGGAGTTTGGGGGTGGGGGTCCTTTGGATTCAGCGTCTCCTGTGTAGGATACGTCTACACTGCACTGCTGTCCCTTATGCGGGATAGGCAGGAGACACCAGCGGAGCACAGAGGTGCGCGCGTTCTCACTGGAAAACGGATGGCGCTAGAGAGTCATGCCAGCTGTCTGCTGACGTACTGGTTTGCTGCTGAGAAAAATGGAGTGCATTTGTTCACATTTCCAGATTATTTAAATATAAGGAGCAGTGGGAGTTATTAAGTTGGGCAATCGGAGTTCTAAGTAGCATTTATACTTTTCTTTTTTTTTCCTGGATGCCTTCTTTAAAATTAAATTTTTAATAACCTTTAAGCCTTGCAGCCTTGAGGGAATAATTTCTTTCACAGTAGTTCAAAGGTTTAATTTCACAGTAAAGCTTTTGAAATATGGTATTATCCCTTTTGTTCTAGAAAATTACTGTTTAAAAAAATCATATTTCAAAGTAATGATTGTAATGAGAAAAAGATATGAGACCCAACTTCAAAAGGAAGAAATGATAACCTCGCCTGTGATGTCCTCTAGTGAGCCTTTCCCTTGTGGATTCTAATTTGTAACAGTTCAAAATATCTCCGGAATGGCGCAGCCTTGGCCTGGTTATACAGCAGGCCCCGGGGGAGGGAGAGGGGTTGATAGAACACAGGCAGTTAACTCGCTTACATAAGTAAAGTGCAGTGTGTCTTCCGTCCTGCTGTGTGGTGTGTGTGTTTTCCAGAATGCTATTTCCACACAATGTTGTATTTGGCTTTCTAAAACCATTTTCTTGGACACTGAAGTCACTGGTGGTATTGCACAGAGAGTGGGGACTGTGAAATATGGCAGAGCTGGACAGAAAAAAGGGAAGAAAACAGCCCAAATACAGCACCCAGCATGTGTTGGACACTAGATTCTGGACTCAACATAGGCTTTATCTTTATTAATAGTCACAGTCACTCTCTCACCTAAGTGTATACTATTAGCCCCATTATACTGATGTGAAGGCCACATTCTACAAGAGATAATACTCATTGGGTTTGAATACTCCAAGAATGAAAATTCTCATTGCAACTTTTGTTTGGGGCCACCCTGGCCCACTTATCACTTTGTAAGGGTACTTAAAGAGATTTGTTAAATTGTAAATTTCATGAAGACATGACATGTATTAACCAAGAAAGACTAATGGAATGAGACCTATATATGCAGGGCCAGAATTAGGGCCATAACTATTTAGCAGAAACAACTACTGTTACCTACTCAAAGACTGAAATGAAGGAGACTGGATGAGATCTCAGAATGCATGAATGCCATTTCCAGGACTATAAAATCTTGAACAAAGCAGTCATTCTCTTAGCTTCAATTTCTGCATCTGAGAAATGGGTATAAAAAGATGTGAAATATTCCCCTCAAATGATAAAAAGGATAAGGATGGAAAAAACTTTTAGAACTATCAACTTCCATGCTAAATATACCCATGACCACTCACTCTGTGGCTCTGAATGTGAATGTGTGATTATTAATGTTGAAATGTTTCCAACAGAGTATTTTATCATACTTTACTGCATTGATCTATTTAAGTATTTTCCCACAAACACACTCTAAGATCTTTAGTGTCGAAATTATATTTTGTTCATCATTATATTTATAACATTATATACTCAGATAGCTGTTTGTCGAACTTTAATACTACATTTCTATTTCTGCATACATTCAATTAGCATAAATATTTACTAATTCAAGCTCAGATTGTTTTTGTTCTGTTCTAAACATATAGAGAAATTTTTTCTTTTATGATAAGTACATTAGGAGAAGGGGTGGGTGGTGGTGGACTTTTACTCTCATCATGTTCAAGGAGTCATTAGAACAGCTAATCTCCCACTTAGTTCTGATATTTTCAGCTAATATTTTGGATTTTCATGTTTACGCTCAATTTTTTTTTTTTTGTATTTTTCTGAAGTTGGAAACGGGGAAGCAGTCAGACAGACTCCCGTATGCACCCGACCGGGATCCACCTGGCATGCCCACCAGGGGGCAATGGTCTGCCCATCCGGGGCGTTGCTCTGTTATGACCAGAGCCATTCTAGCACCTGAGGCAGAGGCCATGGAGCCATCCTCAGCGCCCAGGCCAACTTTGCTCCAATGGAGCCTCGGCTGCAGGAGGGGAAGAGAGAAACAGAGAGGAAGGAGAGGGGGAGGGGTGGAGAAGCAGATGGGTGCTTCTCCTGTGTGCCCTGGCCGGGAATCAAACCCAGGACTCCTTGCAAGCCAGGCCGATGCTCTACCACTGAGCCAACTGGCAGGGCCTTTACGCTCAATTTTAAATACCACCAAACTATAATGTATCAGCTAAAATATGTCGTCATTGGACACATATTCTCTCTAGCAGCCAAATGGTACTGAGGTTGGTCTCCAGCATACACCAGGCAAGCATAAGCATCTTTTTACAAGATCTCAAGCACCTAAGTTGATATGTTTCAACTTGGCAGCACCTGAACCTAGTCTGTTTCATAACTTCTTGTCTCTGATCCAAGAGGCCCTACTTGATCAATTTAAACTAAGGAGTGGGAAAAGTTTCTGTGATCCATATTGAAAGAATGAGTGGTTGCGTTATAATACAAAAATATTTATTTAGTCTTTGTCTCTGGTTCCTGACACAGAGTTCCCCAAATCTATGAAATTCCCTGAATAATAAGAGTATCTTTTATTTTTCATAACAAGCCCCTTTTGATCATAGCTGATGAAGTGAGTCTTGGTGGGCCCTAATTAGCTTGGAGATGGGGTGATTACAGAGAAACCGATCACATGATTGGAGGGTTAGAACTATCAGCTTCATCTCCACTTCTCTAACCTGTTGGGAGGAGAAAGGGGCTAGAGATTAAATGGAATCACCAATGGCCAATGATTTAATCAGTTGTGCCTATGTAATATGAAACTTGGATAAAAACACGGAAACAGTAAATTTGGAGGGAGCATCTGGGTTGAGGAACATGTGGGTGTGTGGTGGGTGTGCTCAGAGAGGGCGCAGAAGGTCTGTGTACAACCACCCTCAGGCCCACCTGCCCTCCACACCTTGCCCTCTGCATCTCTTCCACTTGGCTCGTCTGTTTTGTATCCTTAATACAACTGTATTAGCAAGTATAGCATGTTCCTGAGCTCTGTGAGACATTCTAGAAAATTGTCTAACTCTAACCCCTGGGAAGGTTGTGGGAACCCTGACTTTGTAGTCAGCCAGGAGGAATGTAGGTTGCCTGGGGACCCCATTTGCTGTTGACATCTGCAGCACTGGCAGTCTTGTGGGACTGAACCCTTACCCTGTGGGATCTGCCCTAACTCCAAGTAGTTGCTGTTGGAATTAAATTGAATTGTAGGATACCTTTTTGGTGTTGGGAGATGGGAGAATTGGTTGGTGTTAGAATGATACACCTATTTTTTTTAAAAAAATATTGAATTTATTGGGGTGACATTGTTTAATAAAATTATACAGGTTTCATGTGTATAAATTTATAATATATTACCTGTATAATGTATTAGGTGCTCACCACCCCAAGTCATGTCTAAAAATATTCAGTAGAACTAGGAGTTTAACAGCTTTACCAAAAGGCCACGACTGAACTTACATTCTGATTCTGCCACTTAGAATTTGTGTGACCTTGCCCAAGTTATTTAATTTCTTGAAGCTTCATTTCCTCATTCATAAAACTGAAACATTCATAACAGGATTATTAAAAAGGTTGTTAGTTAGCCTGACCAGGCAGAGATGCAGTGGATAGAGCATCAAACTGGGATGCGGAGGACCCAGGTTTGAGACCCCGAGGTCGCCAGCTTGAGCACAGGCTCATCTGGTTTGAGCAAGGCTCACCAGCTTGAGCCCAAGGTCACTAGCTCCAGCAAGGGGTCACTCAGTCTGCTGTAGCCCCAAGTCAAGGCACATATGATAAAACAATCAATGAACAACTAAGGTGCTGCAACAAAGAATTGATGCTTCTCATCTCTCTCTTCCTGTCTGCCTGTCCCTATCTGTTCCTCTCTCTGACTCTATCTCTGTCACACACACACAAAAAAAAAAAGATTGTTAGTTATTGTTAGTTAATATACATATCGGCTTTTTCTCAGTAGCTAATATGTAGCAAGTGTTTAGTTACTTTTTTAAAAAAAATTTTATTTTAGTGAGAGGAGGGGAGGCAGAGAGACAGACTCTAGTATGAACCCCAACCAGGATGCACCCAGCAAGCTCCCTACCAGGAAATGCTCTGTCTGTCTGGAGCTATTGTTCCATTGCTCAGCAACCAAGCCATTTTTTTTAAGCACCTGAGGTGGAGGCTATTGGAGCCATCCTCAGCGCCTGAGGCTAACTCACTCAAACCAATAGAGTCATGGCTGTGGGAGAGGTAAAAAGAGAGGGAAAGGGAGGGGGGAGGAGTGAAGAAGCAGATGCCCACTTTTTCTCTGTGCTCTGACCAGGAATCGAACACAGGACATCCACATTCCGGGCTGATGCTCTACCACTGATCCAGCCAGCCAGGGCTGTGTTTAGTCATTTTAATTTCACCTTCGCTTTTATTTTCCTTCAATTTAAGTTTTACAACAGACTACTTATATAAATAGTAATCATCCAGAAGTCCACTATGGTTCTAATTATATATAATATCCTTCAGAAATGTCAGCATTTCTCTAACAATTAATGTCTCTCAGAATGTGTTGCACATACCTAAGTAAAATAAGAGAAAATAAAAATTTAATGTAAATTGCACATTTCTGTGTATTTTTCTGGTTCTCTAGATAAAGCATGTTGCCCAAGGAATGAAGAGCTTTGGTTGATGTCCTAGGGCTAATTAGTGGCTGTAACAGCCTGTGGTTTTAGTCTGTAACTCAGCCTGCTCATTTCTCCTGGCACAGTTTTAGCCCAGGATCAGACCATAGGTCAGCCAATGTACCCAACTTGGGGTTTGCAAAATATAGTTACCACTTTAGACTATATGGCAATTAAAATGCAGGAAATAATACAAGAAATGATACTGAATTCATTAACTTTTACATGATGTTAGCAATGGGATTTTTTTTTCTGGGCAAGAGGCAGGAAAGAAGGAGGAGAACATTTACTTCTAATAGGAGGTAGATGTACCTTTAAGGTTTAACCACTAATGTTCCAACAACAGCACCTTCTCTGATAAGGCAGACTAGCCAGCCACTGCGTGTTTTGCAATTTTCAATACACAGTTCCACTTTCACACTTCAATAATTCATTTTCTAGCACTTAGAATCCAGAAACTTGCTTTTACTTATGTAGCTAAAATGTAAGGAACAGAGTCTGATGACAAACATCTCCACTTATCTCATCTCATTCCCCAGTAAATTGTATTGGAAAACATGTGTAAATAGTACCAAGCAAACAGGGCATTTATGGTCTTCTTTAGAGTCTATTCTATTTGAATTCTAGATTTAGTGACTTTTAGAGAGGGTAACCATTTTTCATAGCAAAAACTGACAAAACTTTCTAAAATGAAAATTCTAATACTAGCATAGTATCGTAGCTTCTTCAGACTTCAATGCAAATATGACTAAATATACAGAGCATCTGATTTGTCTTTGTAGTATCCTGAGAGGTTTCAATCTCTGTGTGATGGACATCATCACTCTTCTTTGAGAGACAAGATGCCTTAGACTAGCAGAGGATAAATCATTTTCCTGAGGTTGCAGTTGAAATGGAGCTTGGAGATCTAAATAGGCTTGAATGCTTGCCATTTTAGGAGATTAATTTCTTTTCTTTTTTTTTTTATTTCTTTTTTTTTGTGTGTGTGTGTATTTTTCCGAAGTTGGAAACGGAGAGGCAGTCAGACAGACTACTGCATGCGCCCGACCGGGATCCACCCGGCATGCCCGCCAGGGGGCGATGCTCTGCCACAATCAGAGCCATTCTAGCACCTGAGGCAGAGGCCACAGAGCCATCCTCAGTGACCAGGCAAACTTTGCTCCAATGGAACCATGGCTGCTGGAGGGGAAGAGAGACAGAGGAAGGAGAGGGGGAGGGGTGGAGAAGCAGATGGGCGCCTCTCCTGTGTGCCCTGGCAGGGAATCGAACCCGGGACTCCTGCACACCAGGCTGACGCTCTGCCACTGAGCCAACCGGCCAGGGCAGGAGATTAATTTCTAACTTTACTCTTTAGGAATTAAATATGAAGGTTAGAATGATCATTACACATTTCAGAAGCTACTACCACTACTAAGAGATAACATTCTTAGAACCTAGCCACAGGACACATGTTCACACTTTCAATGTTCAGATACTGAGCCATCACTGGGTATGTCAAATGAAACAATTCTCTGAAGAGGGCTTCCTTCTAATGATCTTAACTGTTAGAAAAAATAAATATCTGAGAGTGTATGAGGTGCTCTTCAAGTCCATGGGTGCCATATACATGATCACAGATATTTTGTTCCTTTCAAAAAAACTGAAGATGATTTACTGGGCAATTTATTTGGTGATATTTAAATACCATAAACAACATGATAATTTATTTTGATTGGTTGCCAACATAACTCTAAAGTAATCTAGGTGGAACTGCTGCTGAGTGAAGAAATTAAATTCATCATCTATATAAGCTTGAACTTTGAAGGCCACCAATGTTTAACAGCCCTATGACAAACCCTTTATCAATGTGCCCCCTCAATGATTTAAAGATGATATTAAGGTACAAGGGCTAGCTTGTGAATATTAATAATGTTATTCATGATGTAGACTTTGCAAATCGTTACTTACTTGGGATTAATGCAAATAACAACTGCAACAATAACAGTTCATAATTACTAGGCTCCCCTTTTGTGCTAGACACTCTGATAGCTAATTTGCATATCTTCTCTCCAAATCTCATATAAACATTGGCAAAGTCTGTGGTATTCTCACAGTTTCACAGATGAGGTAATCAGAACTCAGAAAATTCAAGACACTCAGCTAGTAAGGATCTGAGTTAGGACTCGAACACAAATCTGTTTGATATCAAAGGCAAGGTTTTATTCCTCACTGCCGCTTTTGGATATTTAAAAAGATGAGAGAAAACTTGCATATAGTAAAGGAATGCCATTCAACTCTAGCCAAATGAGCTATTCATTGGATGATCAGCAGATTAAAAACCTAAAGATTTATTGACTGTGGTATCAAAGGCAACCTGAACACCAGAGATTCATGCTTCCTTTTTATGGTGTAGAATTGTCAGTCTGCCACAGACTATATTTTTTGAGCCCCCTTGAATTTAGGTGGAACTGTATATGACTTTTGAGCAAGAACTATGAATGGAAGAAATGTACAACACTTCCACACATGGTCCAGCCTCCTGAGTGATGCTTCATTGGTTCTTTTCTCTTTGTGCTAGTTGGCTGTCAAAATTTAGAGTGATCTTAGAAGCCAAATATTGAAAGGGCAGAATCTCCATTGGCCAGGTCCCTCAAGCATAGTTACTCTTCTCTCTTCCCAACTTAGTCTTACTGGTCACTAGGTGAATGAGAAACAACTTCTATTGTATCAAACCACTGAGACATGGGAATTTCTTTCTTAGGGTATTTAAGTGATAACTAATAGAGATTATTAGATAGTTATATTATTTCCAGAAATGTGGTCAATTAAATCTACACAAGTCAAACCAATCTTGTAGAAGAACAAATATTATAATAGCATTAATTTCATTTCTCTTTTAGGAAAAAAAACTTTGAAGTAACTTTGATCAACAGATGAAATAAGTTTTTGAGATGCTGAATTACTGTGCTTTTGGCTAGTGCCTCACAGAATCATTAGAAAGAATATCACTAGTTTTCATAGTCCTTGGTGACAGAAATCACTACAGTCTGTTTTAGGGGCTGGAGACAAAGTAAAATTTCAAAATGAAATGATAATATGTCCAATAATACTATGGCATCTTTAACAGAAAAAAAAGAACTGGTATATTTTGAGTAAGATTTATGACATCAAGTTCAACTATATAGTTGAATTTCTGTTTCTCTTCTGTCTTTCTCTCTCTCACCATCTCAATAGATGAATAGTGTTGACTTTGATAAGAATAATACCTTCCATCTACTGAGAATCTTTTATGTTATAAAAATATTGCTACATAATTTAAATATTATTGTCACAGAAACACTCAAAGTAGCACTATAAAATAAGCATCATCTTAGACATTATAGTTAGAGAAACAGACTCAGAAATATTACACAAGCTGCCTATGGTCACATGGCAGAGATGGCTGGGACAAGGACACATCTGCCTAATTATCCTCCTTATTCCAGAACTTCAGGCTTTCAGCAGCAGCAGCCTGATGACTTTACTCTCTGTATTTTCACCTGTAACTGTCTAAATAGTAAAGCTAATAATGATCGTCAAGCTACCCCCTGCTTACCATTCTTCAGAATTTGACATTCATTCCTTCTCGTGTCTTGTTCAGTACTGTCATTTTCTTGCCCTCTTTTTAAATGTAGCTAATCTCGGGCTTCCTTCACTCTGTCCCACTCTGAAAACCTTGACCCACAGCACTTCTTACTGGGAAAATTTAAGTTTTTTAGTTCTCCACACAGTTTCTCAACACTTGGATATGTTTTGCACAGTGGAGTATCATTATTGATTTTATGTTCAGGGCTCATATATTCTTGGAGTAAATATGCATTTTATTCTTTATGTAAGTCTGTATTTTATGTTGTACATTTATGCAAAGGACATGTTCTATATGAATCATATGAATGAAAATGTGAATGTGAACATGCAAATCTGTATGTAACAACTGTGAATTGAGATATAAATAGAGGAGTCAAATACATAAAACATTTCTTCAAGGCAGGAAAAATAGATCAAGGGAGACAGAAAATGATTTGCTTCAATGCTTGGAACCTTGTTTTCTGCCAAACTCAAGGAACGCAAACAACAATATTGACTTTGTAAGGTCAAAATTACTGTTTTAAACAAAATGACTGTTGTGTAAGAAATATTTTTAATATGCATCAAAAAGCATATATATATGCTTATATATGCTTATATATACATATATTATAAATTTTATATATAAATATATATATATATATATCCCCCAGAAAAAAAGGTTGGAGCTTGCCAGTTATTAGCATTTTAATACTAAGTCACCTAAAACTACTTATTATCAAAAAGTATTCTGTAGGATTATAAGAAAAGGCCACTAGCATTTATCAAGAACCTATAATATTTCAGGAAACCTACTAGCTTTTCAACTTTAATCATCTCAAAAGCTCTATAAATACACACACACACACACACACACACACACACACACACACACTTTCCCCACCATTTTAAAGTACAGGAATTTGTGGCTGAGAAGTTAGGTGATCTGCCTTAAATCTTAATGTTTTTTTGAGAGGCCAGACCATGATTTGAAATTAAGTTTATCTAATATATTAATAGTTAAACATAGATAAATCAGTCTTCAATATTCATTTTCTTTAAAGCCTATATTTATAAAACTGATCATCTCTAACCTTTACAGAGTAGAATTTTAAAATCTTGCTGATGGACATTACATATGCCTAAATTTAAAATCCATTGATTTTAGCATTCTTTCCTATGACATTTCTGTTCCCAAACACCTCACATAACTTCTCCATCCACAGACCTTATGTGACTAAATAATTTATATTTTACTATGGATTTGCATCAAATATGACTTATGATTTCCAGTGGTATTAGATCATCTTGAAAATAATGAGAGAATAGATAATGAGATTAAAACATGGCAGGTGGAGCCAGGCTGCCCAGCCTAAAATTCCGGGTTAGTCACATGCTTTGAATATGACATAAGACAAATCATTTGATGCCTCCATTTCAACACTTATAAAATAGGAGATAATCATAGTTACTAACTCAGAGAGCTGTAGTGAGAAACTAATAACACTATAAGCAATACTCTTAGAACATTGGTCTGTTTATAGAAGAAATTAAGTAAAGGTTAATTATTCTTATCATCTCTTCCAGCCCTTTCCATTATCTCCCTCATGCACAAACAGTACACTACACTACTGACTTACAAAATTACTTGTGGATTACTGAAGACCCTGAGGTCTATAATACCTCAGTGTCTTTCCATGAGTTGTAGCCTCTGTGTTAACATTCTCACTACATTTTGAAGGCCTTAGAAGACTACTACTATTCTATGAAAATCAAGACTTGTCCTTATCTCATCTCAGAATGTTTTCGTGATTGTTTTTTGGCATGTTTAATTGTTTCAACTCCCACAGTATCCAGGTACTCTTCTATCATAATATTGGACATTATTAAAAAATGCTCAATTATATATCTATTTTCACTCCCAATTAATGTGCTGTTAGAGGAAAAGAATAAAATTATAGTATTGATTTTTATATTTTTGGCAAGTAGTGTCCTCATGGTAGACATCTAATGAATAAATGGGTGTTAAATAACTGAATGAATGGGAATGGCAATTTCCTTAAAAGCAATGTAAGTGCTGTTTCCTGCTAGGTAGGATCTTCATATAACGCTTTGTTGGGGTTCTTGCAATAAGTCAGCCTTCTATGTGATATAACATGACTAAGGAGGTCCTTTTAATATTTTGGAAATTAACACTTCAGCTATGGTCTGGATCCTATTCTATAATGAAGCAGACTATTATGAGGTTTCAGGATACCTGAAATGGTTGCAAAGATTAAACCACATATTTTGTGAAGAGTAAAATTCTCATTTTGGGGGAAGAATAGGAACAGGGAAAGTAAAAAAGCCTAGATTGGCTGCTTCTTATATTATTAAATGTCAGACTTGCTTTCAAACCTTCACATTGACTATCGATTCTCATTTAATTTTTAGGTATATCCAACATCACAGAGCAATAGGGATAACTTTCAAATTTTACTTCTCCAATATTTTGCAAAGGTTATGCCTGTGTGTGTGTGTGTGTGTGTAGTCAGGCTTTTTGAAGTGTAATATATGTGCTTTAAAATATCTCCCATAAAATTGAAAAAGATATAATAAGATGGAAGAATATACCTTGTTCTTGGTTAGGAAGAATAAATATAATCAAGATGGCTATATTACCCAAAGCAATATACAAATTTAATGCAATTCCCATCAAAATTCCAATGACATTTTTTAAAGAAATAGAGCAAAAAATCATCAGATTTATATGGAACTATAAAAAACCCTAAATAGCCAAAGCAATCCTAAAGAAAAAGAATGAAGCTGGGGGCATTACAATACCTGACTTCAAACTATATTATAGGGCCACGACAATCAAAACAGCATGGTATTGGCAGAAAAATAGACACTCAGACCAATGGAACAGGATAGAAAGTCCAGAAATAAAACCACATATATATAGTCAAATGATTTTTGATAAAGGGGCCAACAACACACAATGGAGAAAAGAAAGCCTCTTCAATAAATGGTGCTGGGAAAACTGGGAAGCCACATGCAAAAGAATGAAACTGGACTACAGTTTGTCTCCCTGTACTAAAATTAACTCAAAATGGATCAAAGATCTAAACATAAGACCTGAAACAATTAAGTACATAGAAGAAGACATAGGTACTCAACTCATGGACCTGGGTTTTAAAGAGCATTTTATGAATTTGACTCCACAGGCAAGAGAAGTGAAGGCAAAAATTAATGAATGGGACTACATCAGACTAAGAAGTTTTTTCTCAGCAAGAGAAACTGATAACAAAATAAACAGACAGACAACTAAATGGGAAATGATATTTTCAAACAACAGCTCAGATAAGGGCCTAATATCCAAAATATACAAAGAACTCCTAAAACTCAACAACAAACAAACAAACAATCCAATAAAAAAATGGGAAGAGGATATGAACAGACACTTCTACCAGGAAGAAATACAATGGCCAACAGATATATGAAAAAGATGCTCATCTTCTTTAGCTATTAGAGAAATGCAAATCAAAACTACAATGAGATACCACCTCACACCTGTTCGATTAGCGATTATTAGCAAGACAGGTAATAGCAAATGTTGGAGAGGCTGTGGAGAAAAAGGAACCCTCATCCACTGTTGGTGGGAATGTAAAGTAGTACAACCATTATGGAAGAAAGTATGGTGGTTCCTCAAAAAACTGAAAATAGAACTACTTTATGACCCAACAATCCCTCTACTGGGTATATACCCCAAAAACTCAGAAACATTGATACGTAAAGACACATGTAGCCCCATGTTTGTTGCAGCATTGTTCACAGTGGCCAGGATATGGAAACAACCAAAAAGCCCATCAATAGATGACTGGATAAAGAAGATGTGGCACATATACACTATGGAATACTACTCAGCCATAAGAAATGATGACATCGGATCCTTTACAGCAAAATGGTGGGATCTTCATAACATGATACGAAGCGAAATAAGTAAATCAGAAAAAAACAGGAACTGCATTATTCCATACGTAGGTGGGACATAAAAGTAAAACTAAGAGACATTGATAAGTGTGTGGTGGTTATGGGGGGACAGGGAAAGGGAGAGGGAAGGGGCAGGGAGAGGGGCACAAAGAAAACTAGATAGAAGATGTCAGAGGACAATCTGACTTTGGCTGATGGGTATGCAACATAATTGAATGACAAGATAACCTGGACTTGTTATCTTTGAATATATGTATCCTGATTTATTGATGTCGCCCCATTAAAAAAATAAAATTATTTAAAAAAAATATATATCTCCCATAAATAGGATGGCCATTCATCACAGTGTGTCTAGTGTTTAGGTAGGTTTCTCTGAGCAATAGACTCAGAGATAGACAATGGAAGTTAGAAAGGAAGATGTTAAAGATAAGAATCTATGTAATCCAGTTACATATACATAAGATTAGGGTACACTTATAATGTGGAAGCCTTTTTGAAAGTGTTTGGGTTAACTTTGCATTATTTACAATATGGCATCAGAGGGAGTCAGCACTGTGAGGTTGATTGGCAATGGAGGAAGGTCACATGAGGAACCAGGCCTGGGAACTTTGGCTGGAACCGCCCACACTCATGTGCACCAAAAGAAACTTCCCAGAAGCACTTTGAAAAAGAACAAGCGTCTGTCAGCCAATGAAATTTTGCCATGTCGTATCAACTCGACCATCCTAACGACCCTATAAATTACCCCCACATGGAAGAATCCATGTGACTTCTCTGGCCCCTGTATCGCAGACCAGAGAACATCGTCCAGGAAGTGCTCTACTAAATAAAGCTTTTGCTATTCCACACTTTGTTGCTATGCTCTTCCCTCTTTCTCAGGGAGGAAAAATACCTTACATTTGGTGCCAAAACCTGGGAAAACTTTGAAGCCCGCTGGGGCTGCTCCTCTCCCCTTCCCCTCCGAGAAAGAACCAGGACCTTCCACCCACTTCGGCATACGGTGCGATAAGTCCCCTGCCTCCAGCCTCCCCTCAGTTTTTTCCGCTGAAACTCCCTGTCCCTAATCACAACTACATCAGGGACCTCTTATCCGTTCCAAGTGTGTGTGTGCCCATGGAGATGTCCCAGACACATCCACTCTACCTAACTGTCCAGTGGCCAGAGCTTGAGTTGCAGGATGCCAATTCTCATCTCCTATCACTCTGAGGGCTGAGGGTGGCCATACAGGCACAGGAATCTAAACTTGATCCAAAAACACTCCTGGAGTGCTTATCCGAAATCTCTCCCTCCCTATTGAAGAAGAAACTGTTCTTCTTCTCCACTGTGGCCAGGCCACAGAACCCACTGGATAATCGGACCAAGTGGCCTCCTGAAGGGACTCTCAATTTTAACACCCTCACCAATTTAACTATTGCCACAGAACTGAGAACTGGTTGGAGATCCCTTACATTCAGGGCTTCTAGTATTTGTACTCCTGTCCTAATCTCTGTGTCACCTGTTCTACGGTGCAGGCCCTTTTTGGCCAGAGAAACCTCAGCTAAACCCTCCACTCCTGATCTTTCCTCTTTCGCCAACCCCCAACTCTCTTCCCCTCCTGCACGGCTCCTTCCGTTCTATTGAGCTCCTCCCCTCCCTTCACAGGATCCTGTTTCTCATTCACCTGCAAATATTAGTCCCTCTTTCTCCTTCTCTGCCAGTCAGGAGCCCCTCCCTTCCCCATTGTGTTCTTAAGCCCCTCCTCCATCAGGCCTTCTATGCTGGCCATTGGCCCTCAGAGCGGTTTGCAGGGCTTCTGACCCCATGACCCAACCCCGATCTTCTTGCAGGAAGGCCTGGCCTTGTCCTGCTTCTGGCTCCAGCATATCTGGCTGGATCTGGGTGCCAGGCTCCCCAGGAGCCCTCCTCCTCTTATTCTCAACCCCCAAACCCCTGTCCAAAATCTGTGAACATGGCATTTAAAGTTCTTCATGGTTGCGACTAGTAGAAAAAGGCCAAAGCTGTTCACCAGGCCCGCATGTAGCAAAAGGTAATGCTCCAAACCCAGGCTTTTGTGGCAGCCCTGAGGCTGGCAGAGGAACAGGGGCAAGGCATAGGAGGCGTCCAGTCCAACCCAAGTCCAGACCACAAAGAGGAACCCCACCAGGAGCTTGCTTTAAATGTGGCAAGGAGGGTCACTGGTCCTGGCAGTGCCCCTGCCCAAGGCCACCCACTAAGCCCTGCCCTAACTACAAGTAGCTTGGTCATTGGCGGAGCAATTGCCCCTTTTGGGCAACAGGCTTTTCCTCAGCGTCTCTACATGGAGGACAAGCCATCCAAATGGGAGGCCAAGCCAGCCAGGCGGGCCCACAGCTTGAACTCCTAGGCCTCATGGATGACTGACGCGACCCGGATATGGAGACCCCCATCACCCTCGCCAAGCCCAGGGTAATACTGCAGGTAGCGGGTAAGTCCTTCTCATTTCTTGTGGACACGGGGGCTACCTTCTCTGTTTTGCCATCACACTCTGGACTTCTAGTTCCCTCACAGGTCTCACTTATGGGAGTGGATAGAACCCCTTTGTTTCCCCTTCACACACACACCCTGACATGCAGTTTGGGCAGAACCCCCTTTTCACACTCCTTCTTAGTTATGCCATAATGCCCTGTATCCCTTCTGGGTCAAGACAGTCTACAAAGTCTCAGAGCCACTATCCAGCTGACAATATCTTCCTCACTACCAAGGTCTCCCTTCATTTCTAAACTTTTGCAGGCATTACTGCTTCCCACTGAGGTGGCTGTGGTACATTGTAAGGGCCATCAAACCTCTCAAGACCCGGTGGCCTTGGGAAATGCTCGGGCCGACACGACAGCTCGAAACCTCACCCTGGGAGCCTCCCCCACTCCTCTCATGTTTCTCTCCACCTCCTTGAAACCTTCCTACACTCCTGAGGAAGAAGAGACCCTCCTCAGAAAGGGTGGGGATGTATGCAACCAGGGATGGATATTTCTCAGAGATAGAATTTCCTTACCTAAAGGACAGACTGAAAGTCTCCTTTCTGATATCCACTGTTCCTTACACATAGGGCCAAAAGCTCTCTATTGGTTCTTGCAACACTCTTTTTCTTCCCAGGCCTCCAGAAGACTATCAAAAAGGTACACGCAGCATGCACTGTCTGTTCCAAAGCCTCTACACAAGGAGAACTCTGACCCGCTTCCCTACTCATCAACTGAGGGGACACGTGCCAGGCCAGGATTGGCAAATCGACTTCACTCATATGTCCCCTCACAAAAAACTCAGTTATCTCTTAACTTTTGTTGATACCTTTTCAGGGTGGATAGAAGCCTTTCCCACCTCTCGAGGGACAGCAGACACTGTTGCCTCCATTCTCGTTGAATGTATCATCCTGCAATTTGGACTGCTGACTACCATCCAGTCAGACAACGGCCTGGCCTTCACTGCCCAAATAGTTTAGCAGGTTGCCATCTCTCTCAACATTACCTGGAGACTCCACATACCCTATCACCCTCAATCGCCGAGTAAGGTGGAAAGGGCCTATGGCATCCTGAAGGGTCAGCTAACCAAACTTTCCATAGAGTCCAGACTCTCCTGGCCAAACCTCCTCCCCCTGGCACTCATTAGAATCAGAGCAACCTCGCAAAACCTCACCGGACTCAGCCCCTTTGAGCTGGTTTACAGTAGACCATTCCTAATCAATCACAACTTACCTGTTACCACGGACCAGCGCAGCTCCTAATAACGGTGCGGAATTAAGGAAACATGCTCATCAAGAAAAAATGGGACCAGGAGAACTCTTCAAATGCTGATGGCAATATCCGAGTGCCCCATAGCCCCAGTTTGTTTTATTATATAGTCATATGCAAATCAAGAAAGTCCTTGATACAAAGTTATACATCTGAGGCTAAAACAGCAACTCTCCCAAGGCATACACAGGAATCCCCCCACCATGCATAAGTGAAATCAACCAACATCTGAACAAACAAAGAGTAAGAGGAAGGGCATGCAAATTGCTTCCAGCAACCTAAGGAAGCAAGTGAAGTGGGCGCATATACTCAGCATCATAGCCAATATGGAGCTAGTGGGGGGAGAACTTAGCCTTTTGCTAAGCCTCAAATCTACAATGGCTCTTTGCCATTTACGGTCCACAACAACCTGTCAACATCCCTCCTCTTGCCACATATGTCCCATTTCTGTCTTTATTCCACCATCTTCTCAGGGAACATGCAGACCGGACCCTTCCTCCCATAGGGGGTCCAGATGAAGCACACCCAATGTCCCCCCTCCAGCCAGGAGATAGGGTTCTTCTGAGGGAGTTCCAGCCTGGCGCCCTACAGCCCAGATGGACGGGACCCCATACGGACTGCTGGCAGTCAAAACCAGTGGGCCCTACCCGTCTCTGGCTCACCAAAAGGTTGGGCTCTGCTGACCCTCCTGTTGCTCCTGTCCCTCCCACCAGGAACCTGCCACCAGAGCGAGCTAAAGCAAGGACCAATGCTGTTCAATGAGACTGGCCCGATGGAAGAAAGCATCAGGGTCCTCCACCATCTGCAAGAGAAAGTGCTCAATGACCTCTCCTCCTACAACCCACTTAACTCCTAATGGCAGCTACCCATCCTCACCTGGGTTGCCCCTATCTTATGTTCTCTTCTAATTATCAACATATTACTCATATTTGCTCCTCTTTTTCAAGTTCTTACAGGACTGCATCTGCGAGGTTTCTCAAGTCACGATCAACCAGATGTTCCTACACCCATATATGTGACTCCCCTCAAAGTCACCACCTTCCGACCTCCCCTCCCCAGGATGCCCCTAACCATCAGGAAGTAGCCAGATGAATAGCGGTGCCCCTATCTAACATAAAAGGTTGAAATGTGAGGTCAGTTGGCAATGGGGGAAGGTCATGTGAGGAACCAGGCCCGGGAACTTTGGCTGGAACCACCCACACCCATGCAGCCCAAAAGAAACTTCCCAGAAGCACTTTGAAAAGGAATGACTGTCAGCCAATGAAATTTTGCCATGTCATAGCAACTCGACCACCCTAATAACCTTATAAATTATCCCCACATGGAAGAATTTGTGCAACTTCTCTGGCCCCTGTCTCGTGGACCAGAGAACATCGTCTGGGAAGCGCTCTACTAAATAAAGCTTTTGCTATTCCACACTTCATGGTTATGCCCTTCTTTCCTCCTTGGTGGGGAAAAATACCTTAAAGCACCTTTCACATCTCCAGGAAAGACAAAATGAATTATTTGCATTGCCTCCCAAAATAGCTTCCTCTTTAAACTCATTTTATACACCCCCCCCCCATTTAACTACAGAACCTTAGGCTTACTTATTCCTTTTAGTTAATGTACTTGAAAGGTGGGAGGATGCTTTACACAGTCACAGTTTTCAGAAAATTCTACTTTCTGGTTTAAAACAGAAGCCTGCTCTGGGCACCTGACTCATGTACTCCTCTTTGTAGGAACTCTGCATGGAGATATCTTGTCTCTTAGAAATCCCTTCTTTCCCCCACCTACTTCTGCTTTATGTACCTCAGGGGCCAGCAGAACTATTTTTGGAGGCTGAAAATAAGGTTAGTGGAATGATTCAGCCTGTAGTCCCTACTCCAGAATGACCTCAAATATCAATGTGGTCATGTGCACCCCTGGTGTTTATACATCTTTGGAAGATGAAGAAAGAAGGAAACATCAATAAAAAGTAAAACTCAGGGTACTTTTTCCTCCAAGACATGGCAAAATAGAAAAAATAAATATTTTATCTTAAATGTGTTACAAGATGGGTTACAAGATGTTGTTAAGTTTTGAAGTTAAATTATAAGAAAGTAAAAGAAGAAAGTAAACCATAATGCTACAATAGTAAATGAGTGTGATAAAAAAATAAAGAAAGAAAGATGTTGATTAGAGAGTACCTTAGAGATTTATACTTGTGGAAAGAAAGAGAGAGCTGAGGTACAATTTGAGTATACAGATTCCAGACAATCCTGCATGGAGTTCTAAAGCTGAGTCGACCCTACAGAATAGCCCTGAGTAGAGCTGAAGGGGCCAAGCAGTTATACTTCTCTTTGCATATACTTGCGTACACACATATGTGTATACATGTATATACACAGATGGGACTGCTCATTGGGATAGTGGTTGCTCTGCAAAAGGGGAGTGCCATTGAATAAGTGACCCTCCTCAGATGATTCCATCTTCCTGAAGGGGTTTATGGGTGGGGTTACAATATCTCCCATACCTAGTTGGTCCTGGTTTATGCCTGTTTTCTCAATGTAATTATGAATAATGCCCCCATTATCACCCACAGTTATCCTAATTTGAACAAAAAACTGTATTATTACACTTCCCTTAGATTATTTCCCTTGACCATTATATAACTAGAGAAAAGAGGGGATACAAAAGAAGAAGGATAGTCCATCACTAAAGGAATAAAAGGTTGAAATCTAATACCTTTTAACCATGGGGGACAACAGGCAATAGAAAAAGAGTGTGAAAGGTCAAAGAAAAGTGCATTTTTACTTTTTCCCTCTTAGTGTGGAACTGAGGGGAGCAAAGAATAGTGGAAGCATCCAGAGAGGTATGTGGTCTGGATACACCTGAGAATATCAGAGGTACAGAGACCTACTTTTCTAGGTAGCTGGTAGCATCAAATTCCTGGGCTTCAAGTCTTCAGAAGTGCTGTGAGTGGTATGATGCAGATAGCATGCTATGTGTCTAGATAGAGGGACTGTGGCAGCTCCACTGGATCCCACAATGTAGAAGGAGGTATGCAGAAAAAATGCGAATCCTTTCATGTCCTGGTATAAGGACAACAGAATGCTAGCTACTATACCTATAAAGATCTTCTGTGGGAGCAAGGGGGCTAGATAGGCTCTCACTCCAGCACTGTATACCCTCACATTGAGGGAGCAGTGTCATGAACCAGTGCAACTCATAATTTTGCAAGTTGGGTGGGAACGGTGGAGGATTATAAAATAAACACAGAAAGAAGAGGGATGGGATCAGGAGGTCTTATGGTGGCTGATGGCCTGCCAAAAAGCCCCTATACTCCCCAAAGCTTTATTTTTATAGTGTAAAGCAAAGTCATTAGCAAACCAAAGAGATCTCTGATACAAAGTCACATTTCCAAGGCAACCCAAGAATTCTCCCCAGTGCAGAAACTCTCACCATGCATAGCATCTTAACTTCACAAAACAAAGGGTAAAAAGAAAACTGCTTCCAGTCTCTTTGAGGGATATGGGTGATAGGACAGCAGAAACAATCCAGCATCACAGATAACATGGAGGTGTGGGGAAGGGCATGTAAATTGCCTTTACCAACTTCAACAATCAGTCAGAAGTTGTGGGGAAGAGCTTAGCCTTTAACAACTTAATCAGGCAAGTGAAGTGGGGGATGGGCAGCAAGGACCCTTTCAGCTTACTGACAGTCCCCCACACCTCTGTCCTCCAAAAACCTAAATTGCAAGGAATCTGTCAGCTTGCAGTCTCCAACAGAGCAGACCAGATAAGCAACTCCACAGTAAAGACCAAGAAGGATTCTGAGAATCCAGACTAGAGTCAGAGATCTCTTTAACCTGCTCAGCCAAAAGCAATATTAAGTATATTGCACTCATTACACACACCATTGTTGTGTGCAATAATTCTTCACCGTTCCTTTTGGTTGGCTATTTTTCTATGTTGGATAAAGTTGTTATAATATTCATGGACTCTGTCCACATCTTCACTTATATGGCTTAGCTGATTTATTAATTTAAAAGGGGAAATTGGTTTGTGTAGCAGTCTTTTCTTCTTTGTATTGGCAGTGAGCTACTTATTGGGCACATGCATGGCCAGACCAGAGCCTCCATGGGAATAGGTCAGCCCATCTCT
This sequence comes from Saccopteryx bilineata, assembly GCF_036850765.1. Taxonomy (NCBI): domain Eukaryota; kingdom Metazoa; phylum Chordata; class Mammalia; order Chiroptera; family Emballonuridae; genus Saccopteryx; species Saccopteryx bilineata. The sequence continues at coordinate 339,794,059 of NC_089490.1, read as the reverse complement.
CTCTTTACTATTAGAAAGATTACTTGCTCATAGATACTAATTGTGTATCTAAAAATCTACTTCATCAGTAATAAAGATATTATATTTTCATGATTCTTTTTTAAACATTTATTTTATTGATTTTAGAGAGAGAGGAAGGGACATAGAGAGAGACAGATGGGGAGAGAGAGAGAGGAACATCAATCTGTTCCTATGTGTGCCCTAACCATGGAGTGAACCAGCAACCTTTATGCTTCAGGATGATGCTCTAACTGACCGAGCTATCTGGTCAGGGCTATTTCAGTAATTCTAAGACCCACATCCTTTCTGCATTTTAACATTTCTGGAATTCAGGTGCATCTGACAATTGCTAGCATCTGAGTCACTGTCGTCCTGGTGGCAGTCATTGCTTATGCACCTGCAAAACTCAAACGTCAAAACTTCCTGAATGAATATCAGGAACACTGGAGAAAATCCTAAAGATTGATTTTAAGCTTTGGGAACTATAATGATCACAAAAATTAGGGGATATTTTATCACTTCATATTCATTTTGAAATATCCCCTAATTTTTGTTGGTGGTTTTTTTTGTTTGTTTGTTTACAGAGACAGAGAGTGAGTCAGAGAGAGAGATAGATAGGGACAGACAGACAGGAATGGAGAGAGATAAGAAGCATCAATCATTAGTGTTTCATTGCGCATTGCGACACCTTAGTTGTTCATTGATTGCTTTCTCATATGTGCCTTGACCGTGGGCCTTCAGCAGACCAAGTAACCTCTTGCTTGAGCCAGTGACCTTGGGTCCAAGCTGGTGAGCTTTTGCTCAAACCAGATGAGCCCGCGCTCAAGCTGGCAACCTCAGGGTCTCGAACCTGGGTCCTCCGCATCTTAGTCCGATGCTCTATCCACTGCGCCACTGCCTGGTCAGGCTAAATACCCCCTAATTTTTGTGAGCAGTATACATAGTGAGGAGTTAGATCAGATATGTTTATAAACATGCTTGAAGCAGGAGTAAAAACTAGGCTATTTCTATATCATTGAAAAAAAGTCCAGCACCAATGGCTTTCAGATTTTTTTAAGTGAACTATTTTAAGAATGCAGTAGCACTTTGATAGAGCAAAGGCAATATAATACCAAAAAAGCTCTGAAATTGACTCATCTAAGTGAAAAACATCAATCTCCCAATATAAAGAAGCTTTAGAAATACCATCAGTTTAGTGGGTTCATATTGTTCTTATGTTTACATAAGGCTAATGGAGGATAAAAATATATGACCAATTAAGTGCAAATTTCTTCCAATAAGTGTGAAAAGTAAATTATAGATTATAACAAAGCTTAATGCCAAACATTAATTCGCAGTGTTTTATCTTACAAAATGTATAAAATAATAGTGTGTCTTAAAATAATAGTGAATTACCTTGGATTCAAAGAACTGTGGTATTTTGGTCATTTTATTTATTCCTTTGCTTTATTCCTTAGTTGGGTCAAACATTGAGGAGTGCAGAAAGATATCAATATACTATTCTTTCAAAGACTCCAACGCCATTTTTGAGGAGAAGAAAAGGAAGATATAACTGTAAAAGATTAAACTTTTACAAAACAGCAAAAGTGACTTTTCAATAAAAGGAGTCTGTTTAAACCTGAAGAGACTCAGTTATGTTTAATTAACAAGGTTAAGCTGTCATACTACCCAACAGCTTAAGGAGGTTTGCATAAGAAATATTAGACTTGTTATAGGACGAGAAGAAGCAATGCTTAACTCATGAATTTTAATCATGCTCAGTAAATACACAGCCTGATTACACAAACAAGAATAGGAGATATGAAGCTAAGAGTTGATCCCCCAGGTCATTACCTTCCAAAGCCCTTTATCTTTCCAATGTACCAAACTCTCTTTCCTTTCTACATGTTGTGCTGTTGCCATGTGGAGTTTAATCCTCTCAATTTGGCAACCTTTACGTTTGGGCTACCCGGAATAGGTAAGGACCAGGAAAGGACCAACAGATCCAAATGTCCTGAAAGGCTTTTCTTTTCTTTTTTTTTTTTTTTTTGATTCAGTAATTTAAACTTTTCGAGTATGAATGTATACATCTGAAACTATAAAGGGAATGTGAAAAGGGGAGTTTCTTCCACACACGCTTGAAATAAATCCATGGTTAACAAGGCTCAAGTTTGAAACTAATGAATATTTAATTAAATGTTTGACTTCATCAAGGAGATTTAGTAAATTACTGTCAAAGTGCTTTGCCTATTAACATCCTTTCCAACTCACGAATATACCTGGCACTAAAGTGCAGACAAGATAATCAAGATTCAAAAGATGCTGAGCTGTCAAGGTCTTCAGAGATCACCTTCTCTGGTGCTTTACAACATGTGTTCTGCTCAACACAATTCCTAGATATCATCTAGGAACAGGGGATCCTTTTATCAAATGAGCTGACAGGGAAATCACCTAGGAGATTCACATATTCCATCAGTCTAGAAAAGAGTTTGAAAAATCCTACAATTGCAAAGCAAAAAATAAAAAACTCCATTTAGTTCCCAGCCTTTTCTAAAACTGATTTGGGCATTTAAAAATGGTCTCTGTGTATTTTAACACATATCAATACCCCAAGAAATGGGTGGTTCTAGTAATACATTTTGAGAAATTCTGATTTAATATAAATAACACATAATTTTTGGTTCAAAAAGAGAAACGAAGCCCAAAGAAGTCAAGTGACCTAGCCTAGGCTATCATTTGACTAACAACAGAGCCAGTGGGTCCACTACCCAATCTCCACTTTATTACAGAGACCTCAGAACTTAATATTTGACCAGGCTTCTTTTTTTTTTTTTTTTTTTTTTGCATATTGCTGAAGCTGGAAACAGAGACAGTCAGACAGACTCCCGCATGCGCCCGACCGGGATCCACCTGGCACGCCCACCATGAGGCGACACTCTGCCCACCAGGGGGCGATGCTCTGCCCATCCTGGGCATCGCCATGTTGCGACCAGAGCCACTCTAGCGCCTGGGGCAGAGGCCACAGAGCCATCCCCAGTGCCCAGGGCATCTTTGCTCCAATGGAAGAGAGAGACAGAGAGGAAGGCGCATCGGAGGGGTGGAGAAGCAAATGGGCGCTTCTCCTGTATGCCCTGGCCGGGAATCGAACCCGGGTCCTCCGCACGCTAGGCCGACGCTCTACCGCTGAGCCAACCGGCCAGGGCTGACCAGGTTTCTTAAGTGCGCCAGCAGATTTAATGGTCTTTAGTGAGCCCACAGGTTTTACATTTTTCCTTCTTGTATTAATGTATACCTGAGGGACCAGCTTACTCTTCCACAATTATGCAAAGCCTCAGCTTCACTTCAACATTTAATCAAATCTTGCTTGGTATCCCTCCCCCATCCATTCCCCAGAGATGCTAATTAGTTTATGTACATCTCCACCCTGAATATTCTTAATTGTGGAAGAGTTTGAATAGAGACAGGGTTTATATTTGATTTATAAAATTCTCTTAAGTAGTCTGCACTGCTTTTAGTGGAAAGTATCTTTAGTTTTCCTTCTTTTCTGTTTGAAGAGGTGTTAATTAAATACTAGGAGCTAATTTAAAATTAGCAGTGGACATAATTTGCTGTCTTTCTATTGCATCAGCAAGTTCTAAATGAAAACTCTCAGGTCAAAAGAGGTGTTTTAGGTGTGGTTTATCTAAGTGAATAAACCATTTCTGAGAATAAATCATCTCTTTTTTTATTATATTATGTGAAAAGGAAATTTTAATACAAAACTCAGTCCACTTTGAAATGAAAAAAAAAATGAGTATCTAAACTTATGGGACATGGCCAAAAGAATAGAGAGGCCACTGGCTTTCATGGAGTTTATCATCTAATAGGATATCTGACAATTTCATGAAATTGTCAGAGATAAAAAAAGTCTTGAAGATCAAGTCATCCCACAACCTAACTGTGATAACAGGAGCACTGATACCCTTAGAAGAGAGTGATGAGCCCAGGGTCACCCAGGAAACTGGCACCAGAGGTTGAAGTTAGAACAGTTACCCTTATGTCATATCCCATAGAAACATTTACAAGTGTCATAAACTTGTAGGTCAAATAATTTTGTGTTGAAATGGTCTAGGGAGGCAACAAACATTTCTGCACTATGAATTTTGAAGTGTGGGATACCCAACTCTTCTTGCTTCAGTTTCACTGGTGTGTTTAGTTTCCTATTGCTGCAAACCTAGTAGCTTAAAACAACACACTTATTATTTCACAGTTTCTTTGGGTCAGAAATACAGATGCAGCTTTCTGAGTCTTCTGCACAGAGTCGTGAAAAACTGCAACCAAGTTGTTACCCGCACTATGTTTCTTCTGGTGCCTGACGTTCTATTTTAAACTCACATGATTATCTATAGTATTTAATTTCTTGCCACTGTCTTGCTGAGGTCCCTATTTTCTTCCTGGCCTGGAATCTATTCATGGTTTCTTGTTATATAGTTCTCTCACAATATGGAGGTTTACTTCTTCAAGGCCAGCAGGAAAATCTTTTTCAAGTCTCTTTTATGTGTTCACCTGATTAGGTCAGTCTCACCCAGGATAATCTTTCTATTTACTCAAAGTCAATCTATTTGATGCCTTACTATATCTGCAAATTTCTTCCACCTTTGCCACAGAATGTAACCTAATCACTTTTGACAACCATTACGTTCATAGGTCCCACTGCATCCAGGGGGAATTACACGAAGCATGCTCACTAAGCAGGTGGGAATCTTGGGACCATCTTAGATTCTGTCTAAATGCCAAAAGAGCTTCAACTTCTTCCAGAGACAGATTTATGATAAAGTTGATGTGACTTAAATTTTCAGGTCATTTCATTTGCATGGGCCACTGAGCACTAAAAATAGATTAGAATATTATAGGCAGACAGAGTTAAGTTTTGACAAGGAAGAATTTCTATTTAAGTATTTCTATATAAACATTTTTGAGTCAGGAAGAAAGAGACCTAAATCTCCAAGGTCCAGTTATTTATTATAATTTCTTTTCTCATTCTAAGTAAACATACACTATCTTACCAAATTATGTGCATTTCCCTAAAAGAGGGCCCCTCAACCTTTGTAAGCTTCAGGTTTCAAAGTACATGATCTTGCAACTCCTTCTTGTCACTCATTGTAATTTCAATACAAATACTTGAAACCCTCTTAGATTTCTCCAGGATGTGTGTTAGGGTTACAGTTTTTACAGAAGTTATTTCCATCCCTTGGATGTTTTAATTCCCCTTCTCTGCTTGTCTGTCTCCTTATTATCTTGAAGAATCAACAAATGAGGCCTCACCTCTCACCTACTTTGGGGATCCACGTTAGTGCTTATCTCTGCCATACCCCATGGACTTTAAACTGTATGTATCCTTTTCCCTCCTGTCTCCCCACCTCCAACAGCTCAGCCTTCCCTCTCCACTGAACCCAAGGCTGTCCTGAAAGAGGGACAAGCAGCTTTCCCTTCCTAGTTCCTCAGCAATTAGTCCCCCCTGGGCATGTAATCAATATTTTTATAATAAATAAAAATAAACAATTGAAGTGAATGGTTCAATTTCAAATTATAATAAAAAGAAAGAAGGCGAAGTCAGTGGTATTGTTTTCGGTCACAAAAATCATTTGATCTTGTTCAAAATTAAGTTTCTCTTTTATACTACCATTTAACTGATTACTTTTCACATTAACATTCTAATTCTTGGAACCATAAAATGTGAGGGCCCTGAGCATGGTGAGTAGATCCTGCATGTTGGAGTAAAGAGAAACCTCAACTTGGATTCTGTCTGGATGGGCTTGGGAAAATGACTGGGTCTCTTTGAGACTTTGTCTTACTCATCTATGAAATGAACTTAATTTCAAACTCAGGGATGTTATAAGGACTTAGTGACATGATATATTTTCAAGTGTTTAGTAGGCTGCCTGGCTTATAGTAGGTGGCCAGGAAATGTTAATATTAAAAGCACAACCATGACAACAACAAATAGACAAATAAACTCTTTCATAGGTTCTGGATGATATAGTCGCAATTATTATATATTATACTTGAGACTCAGAGAAATTAAGTAATGGAGGAGAAATGTCACAGATGTGTGAATTTAAACTATTCAATATCTCTGAGTCTCAATTTCCCCTATCAGAAAAGTGGGGATAGCTAAAGATAATGCTTAGATTACTGTTACAATAAATTGAAATAGCATATGCAAGAGTGGTTGGCAGTTCATAGCACAGACTAAAAACAAACAAACTAGAAAATGAAACAAAAACAAAAAGATAAGGGAGAGAAAGAGGAGAAAACTATACTTTGGAAAGAAGAGAAGTACTTTTTTTTTTTTTCCATTTTGCAACTGTAAGACCTAAGGTTCAAAATAAATAGATGTCATGTGTCTCATCACACAACTTGATGCTGACTTAATGAAACTACATTCAAGTCCCCTCACATCACATCTAGGCTCTTTTTTATAGCCGAGCCCATCAGTAGCTCCCCATTGAATGCATATCTCACAGGACATTAATTGCTAGCTGCCTGTAGAGGAAATGTCAGTGTTACAAGCAAATCTGTATTCCAGGCACAGAATGGTGCACAAATCCCATGATGGAAGTCCAGATTGAGGGGATGCTAGGTTATGCAGAGAGGCCAGTAGGTCATTGACAGCCAATAACTGTCCTTAAAATATTCCCCTGTAAAAAAAGGAATTCAATTTAATAAAAAAAGAATAAAAATAAATAAATAAAGATGATGGCATGGTAGCTAAGAGGTCAAGTTCTGAAGTCAGACCGAAAAGGGTATGAATCTGAGTCTACCACTACCTTGGGCACATCAAGTTCATTTGTTTTCTGTAAAATGAAGATAACAATTTCCACCTCTTGAGATTATTGTGCAGGTTAAGTGACATAATGCCTGTCAAGTTCTCAGGACTGTGTCTGGAACAGCTCTCCATTATTATTAACATCTGGGCACACCTATGTAATTCTCCATTCCGATGCCACCTCATTCAGGTGCTCCCTGGGTTGTGCAATATTGCACCTGGCCCACACCTGAAATGGACACCAATCTGTACTGCAGTATTATATTTGTAAATGTTTCTATTGCAAGTATTTGCTTATTTATCACAAGTGTACAGGTTGGTACATTTTCACAGCTGAACACTCACATGTAACTAACACCCACATCAGGACACAGAGCATTATCCCTTGTGTTCTCATCAAGTCATTATCCTGCCACTTACCCAGAAATGACATTGATACTGAATCCCAACAACATGTCTTATTAGATCTTCATGCTTTTATTATAAATGGATCCTTACAACATGTACTTGATTTCCTATGAGTTTCCCTCAATATTAAGTTTGTAAAATTTACCAATATTTATGAATACAGTTGTAGATCATCCAATTCTCATTACTTCACAGTATCCTATTTTGTGAAAATAGCAACAACTAATTATTTATTTTATTGCTGATTTACATTTGTATAATATCTAATTAGGGGATGTTATGAACAAAGTTGCTATAAACGTTCTAGTATATGGATTTTGGTCAGCACATGTATGCATTCTCTTGAATACATAACTGGGAATAGATTGTTGAGATTATATGTATGTGAAATTTTAGCAGCTATTGTTAACTAGTTTTTAAGTACATGTACCAAATTATACTCTTGGCAGCAGTATAGTAGTGTTCTGGTTATTCCACATCTTTTCCAACACTTGACATTTTCCATGTTGTCTATCTTAGCTATTCTGGTGGGTATGTATTGTAGATATATAGCATTATGTTTTTAACTTACATGCCCTAATAACTAATGAAGTTGAACATTTTTCCATGCATTTCAGTAGTCATTCGGATATCCTCTTTTGTATAGTACTAAGTCCTTCACTCATTTTTCTATTGAATTGTCCACATTTTCTTATTGGCTTCTGAAGTTCTGTATATATTCTGGATATAAGTTCTTTGTCAGCTATAGGAACTAATTATATTTTTTCCCTACTCTCTGAGTTTACTTCTTATTCTCCTGGTAACTAAAGGTTCTTAATGTAAATATATTGTGATTTTTATCAAATTTTAAAAATGCATTTTATGGGTGCTGTTAGCTCTATGAAAAGCAACTGCATTTCCTGTCCGCCCCGATGATAGCAGTCCAGTGAAATTCAAATAGTATAGTTAACCAGAGGAATTTCAATGCTTCTACCCAGCCTGTGCTCTCCTTTGATATCCTGGAGGCCCAAGCAAATCAGTCTTTTCTTATTTTCCTTTTTTTTCAAAAGTTACTTCTAGGCATTGACATTTATACTAGAATCATCAGCATTAGAAGGCCAAAATAGCATTGCTCAGCAATTTAGGAAGAGAGAAGGGTAAATAACAAGTCATATTGTAGAAAATAACATGTTCTGGAAGTGGTAGAAGGTTGCAAACAAGGCTTGTGTAAACATAATTGGAGTTAAGTAGCACATTCAGGAACTTGACCTATACATAAGTAAGGGATCACATTCTTGTGGTCATTCATTCATTCACTACTGATTGTTTTATACCATTGTGGTAGTTTTTCTTATTTGACTCTTTATTGGATTTGTGTTTGTCCAAAGGAAGAATTGGCACCTAGTTCAGTCTTGAAAAGCTTTTCCCCCAGCTTTTTACCACAGGGAAGACATGGTCTCTTCTGCCTTGGATCTCAAAATTGTGTGAGACATACCTCTACGACCCTGACAAGAACATGTTGCAAAGTTATTAAAGACAGTATTCGTCAGGATTCTCCACTATAGAGTTATTTTCCGCGTTTCCACACTGTATTCTTTGTAAGCCAGTCACTAAGCAGTCCGTATTTAAGGAGTAGAGGGACAAACATTTGCATTCAGTATTTGAAATTCCCTTGTTTGGAAGATTCATCTCTTCTTTCCTGTTTATTTTTTATTCTACCATTTATTTATATCAGTATAAACTTTATTTTATACTCGGGGTATAGGTCAAGAGTATATTATTTATTTTGTTACTCAAATTGTTCCTGCTTTGGCCGTTGAATACTCTCTCAGCTGGCGTCTGCATCCTTTCGGCTTACCCTCTTCGTTCTGTGTTTTGAGCAGTCTCTGACTGCTTGCAGTGCATGATGCTACAGGCTTATCTTAGACATTCCATGCCCTGGCTGTAAAACCAGCCACCTAGTTTTGCTATCTTCTATTAAAGAATGATATTAGAAACTGAGATCTGAGCAGCGGGCTACACTCTCTTTTCATGAAAGAGATCTTATCTATGAATGTATAGACTACTGTACAATGTGATGAATTCAACATTTCAGGTTGAGCATTCTCACTTCACACCCTTAAGGCCTATACCTTTCAAGCCCCATCTCTCACTCCTACAGTAGTTGTGGGCTGAGACAGACTAGCAGTATGTTAGCCTTTCACACTGAACCCCTCTTTATTCAAATAAAGATTGCCAGGTGTTTTCATATGTGCATTCATACCTAACTGAAGACCTCTCTGGAGCAATAAGAACGAAAGAGAATTGAAAATGGAGAGATCTTTAGAGGATATTTTCATCAAAACATCATTTCATAGATGTATTGATTCTTGTAAATTGCCTGTTTGTTAGAATATTTCGCTTGAACTTGAAAAGAACTGGCTATGGAGACCTCACAACCACACAGCTCCAGCCACCACATCCACAGGATGTGGCTACTTGTCAGGAGCTGGGCTAATTAACCTGTACCATGATCTTGATCTCATTCAGTCCTTCAAACAGCCTCTTGTATAAGTGCAATTTGCTATCCCCATAATTTCTACTTTACACCCAGGAAGCTGAACCTGCAAGACCAATTTGCTCATGGTCACACAGCTAGAGACTGAGCTGGAGCTCTGAGTGCTAATCTCTCTGACCTTAATTAACCTCATTTATATAACCTTACTTAACCACTGTCTGACACGGCTGCAATAAAGTCAGTTGTCTCACAACCAGGGTGCTTCATTTACTTTTAAAAGGGATTCTAACTATTTGTGCTTAATGTGTAAGGCTTTATGTGTAATTTTAGGAAAGATGATTTATTTTTAGAAGTCTCTGAAATATGGCTTAGTAAGTGCAATCACCATAAACATGGCTGAAAAATTCAACCAAAACTCATTTATATAAATGCTGATGAGAAAAAAAAAAGGATATATTCATTGGGAAATTCTCTGGAAAATCATGTTGTTGAATTACAAAAATTACATTTGCTTTTACAAGTTGATTTTATATGTGAATACCAATATAAGTAAGCAGATCTGTTAGTAGTTATAGTTAGAAGTGTACCAAATATTCCTCAAGGTATTTGTTTCTTTTTGAAATTTTACTTTAGAAAGCTGCACTGCTGAGTGAAAAACACATAGGTTTGGGCACCAGAGGGGACTTGATTCATGTCCTGACACTGTCACTTATTAATTAAAGGATCTTAAGAAAGTTTCTTAAATGTTCTGCGCCTCAGTTTCTTCACTGGCAAAATGAAAATAATAGAGCATTGTTATGAAGGCTCAGTGAGATAGCACATGCAAAGTCCCTGGCACACAGATGCTCCCCCTACTCCGCACAGTATGCGCAACTATTCCCCAAACCTGCAAAGTATGATGATAAGACACGGTGCAGATTTCTACGTTAAAAGTGGTTTGGGTACACGATTTCATGTGATTCTCCCTAAAATTCTTTTTTTTTTTGACAGAGGCAGAAAGAGAGAGTCAGAGAGATGGAGAGACAGGGACAGACAGACAGGAAGAGAGAGATGAGATGAGAAGCGTCAATTCTTTGTTGCAGCTCCTTAGTTATTCACCCTTGAAATTCTTGAAGAATGTATTACTGTATAGTTAATTCCAAATGAGAAAAAAAAATACTTAGAAAATGTAAAGAAGTTTATCACCGGCAGTGTGAGGAAAGCCAGAAATTGAATTTAGTGTTGTCAAAGCCAAGTCATGTGTTTTAATCCCTCTACTCTATTAATCTCCACTCTGAGCACCACAAACCACAAGACAGAGTCCAAGCTCTTCACACGGTGCCCTTGCTGTTCTGCTTCCTGCACATTAGGGTCAATAAATAAAGGATTGGGAACTAATGAGTGAATGAGAGAACTAAGCTTGCTTTTCACTCTCTAAGCCTAAAGAAAATTTAGCCAAATTAGAGACCAATTCCTTAATCTTTAGGCAGAGTTTCATTCCCCTTTCTTCCTTGTCTGCAAAAAAGATGATGTTGTAACAAGTCTAAAACACTCACTGCTCATTCTTTTGTGTGAAAACTGCATAAGCAGTCTTCAGACCTACCCAATTTATAATATAAAGGGTAAATGACAAGTCTATTATTAAGGTTTTGATTAGTACTATTAGCCAAAGTCCAAAGAGGGTTTTTGTTCAACAGTTTTGAAAAACCAAATAGGCAAATTTCATATAGGTTTCTACATATGCCACAGAATAACTGACTGCTACTTCAGGTTGTCAAAATGTCGAAATGCTTTCAAAGACTTCCAAACAGGATGAAATAGGAGTAACTGTTTTTCAGATTTCCCAAGAGACTGCTAATTTTAAGTTTTAACCTTTCCTCTGCTAAATTAAGTTTGGTACTCTTGCTTTCTACTCTCCTTACACTTGCAGCTTCCCCGAGAAACTATCTAACCTGGGTTGGATTAGAGATGCTGTTCCTGAGTAGACACAGAGCACTGTGTCCACATGCAACAACCTGGCCTCCTGAATTCATATCCGTAAGCAAGACAGTAAATGGCCATTAGAATCACCTTTAAACTGTGCGGCTTTGGGGACGATCTTGAAATCCAACTTGTATTTTCAAATAAAGAGGTGTAAGTGTAAACCATAAATGGGCCAAAACACCTCAGCGGCACGAAGAACAGCCTGCTCAGCTCCCATTGAGAACTATCACAGCAGGCCCTGGCATAATACCATCTTGTCCACATTTGGATTTGGAGAAAATCCCGAAAAATTCTCATTTGATTACATGAGTCTTCATCACCACTTGGCTTTGAAGTGAGATGTGCGTCCAGGTGGGGGAGGCTTGTATAGAGGAACGAAACATGGGCTTTGAAATCAGACAGGCTAGGTTTTAAATTACTGCTCTGCCACTTACTAGCTCGTATGTCAATGGGGGCCCATTTGTTTTAATGGCTACAGAATAAGTCCCTAACCCCACCAGCCCTTCTTCAAATGGGTACTAATTGGTTTCACTGGAAATCCTGCAGAGATTATTTGGGACATTTTTTATAATCCCATTGTCATGTTCAAAAAAAAAACACGTGTGTTGCCAGTCCTCTCCCTTTACTGCTGCCGGTCATGTTACTAAAACATAAATCGTGTCACTGCCCCACAAACATCCTTCAAGGGCTTTAGGCTGCCTGAAGAACAGTTGAAAGCCCAAAGCATGTTGGGGAAAGTTTGTGTCCCATCCTGGCTTTGGCTCCTACCATTCATTGCCTGTCTCAGCCTCTATTTCTCTTTCAAACCTCTGTGCTTTGAGTGTAACTTGATAATCCTTAACAGATGTATATATATACTCATGAAACCATCACCAGTATTAAGACAATGAATATATTCATTACCTCAAAGGTTCTTCTTGCCCATTTTAATTCCACTTTCCTGCCTACTTCCCATCTCCCAGTGATGACTGGTTTGTTTTCTGTTGCTATTGATTAGTTTGCACTTTCTAGAATTTTATATAAATAAAAAACAGACGGCATGTGCTCTTTTTTTTTTTTTTTTAAATTTGGCTTATCTCAGAATAAGTATTTGAGATTATTCTATATGGCTGCATGTGTCAACAGTTCATTCCTTTCTATTGCCTTTTATTTTATCATTCTGTTGTACGGCTATGCCACAGTTGATATATATTCACCTGAAGATAAATGTTTGGGTAGTTTAGTATTTTGTGGCATTAAAAATAATGTTGTTGCCCTGGCCGGTTGGCTCAGCGGTAGAGCGTCGGCCTGGCATGCAGGGGACCCAGGTTTGATTCCCGGCCAGGGCACATAGGAGAAGTGCCCATTTGCTTCCCCACCACCCCCCTTCCTTCCTCTCTGTCTCTCTCTTCCCCTCCCGCAGCCAAGGCTCCATTGGAGCAAAGATGGCCCGGGTGCTGGGGATGGCTCCTTGGCCTCTGCCCCAGGTGCTAGAGTGGCTCTGGTCATGGTAGAGCGACGCCCGGGAGGGGCAGAGTATCGCCCCCTGGTGGGCAGAGCGTCACCCCTGGTGGGCGTGCCAGGTGGATCCCGGTCGGGCGCATGCGGGAGTCTGTCTGACTGTCTCTCCCCGTTTCCAGCTTCAGAAAAATACAAAAATAATAATTATAATAATAATGTTGTTATGAAAATTTACCTCTACTCTTTGTATACATGTATACTTTCATTTTTCTTTGGTAAATACCTAACTACAGTGGTACTTTGAGATATGAACAGACCAACATACAAATTTTTTCTAAGATACAAGCTGTGACTGGGTCTGTATTTTTGTTCAAGATCCGAGCAAAATTCCGAGATACTAGTCATAATTCGGGAAGCTGCTGCTAGTTGGCACGTTGGCGCATGGGTCCAGTATCGTCAGTTTGATATACGAGTTGACTGACTTATGATCTTACAGAACGAATTAAATTAATATCCAAGGTACCACTGTATATAATGCCTCTGTTAATGGAAGATATGTTTAATTTCTTAAGAAATCACCAAAATGTTTTCCCAAGATTTTGTAATATTTTACATGCCTACCAGTAGTAAATGAGATTATGTTACTACACATCCTTTCTAACAAATGGTGTTATTATTCTTTTTAATTTAATTAGACATTCTAATAGATGTACCCTGGAATCTTTTGTGGTTTTAATTTATCTTTCCCTAATAGTGAGTGGCAAATACTTATTGACCATTTGTATATAGCCTTTTTGATAAAGTGTCTGTAAAAATCTTTTGTTGTTTATTATTGGTTTGTTTTGGCCTCTTACACAACATTTAGAGAGTTCTTTATATATTCTGGTATAAAACTTGTCATTACATATTTGATTTATAAATATTTTTTTCCAAGCCCATGGCTTTTTAAATATTCTTGTAGCAGTGCCTTTCAAAGAGCAAAAATATTTAATTGTGACAAAATTCAATTAATGAATATTTTCTTTTATAGATCTTGTTTTCAGTGTCATATGCAAGAAAACTTTGCCTAACCCAAGGCCACAGTAATTTTCCCTGTTTTCTTATAGAAGTTTTGTAATTTCACCTTTTTAATTTAGATCTAGAATCTATTTGTTAGTTTTGTATACAGAGAGAGGTATGAATCCAAGTTCACAATTTTGCATATGAATATCCAATTGTTCCAAAACCATTTGTTGAAAAGACTGTGTTTTATTCCCTGAATTGCTATTGTCAAAAATCAATTGTTCATAAATGTATGGATCTCTTTCTGTGAATCTCTATTCTCTCCCATTGATCCATATGACTATTATGCCATACCACACTGTCTTGTTTCTGTAGCATTTTAATAAATCTTAAAGTTAGGTAATATAATTCCTCCAACTTTACTCTTCTTTTTCAATTTTTTGGGGGGGACTATTATAGGTACTTTGTATTGTCATATAAATTTTAGAATTAGCTTGTCAATTTTCACCTGAAAATCTGATGGGATTTTTTTTATTGGAATTACATAAAATCTATTGAAAAATTTGGGGAAAATTAAAATCTTGAATCTTGTAATTAAGGAACACATCATCTTCATTTATTTGGTATTTAAGATCTGTCAGTAATGTTTTTTTTTTTCTCATTTGTTTTCAGAGTATAAGTCTTGCATGTCATCTGTCAAATTTATTCCTAAGCATTTAACATTATTGATACTATTTTATAAATTTCAATTTTCAATTGTATCCTTCAACCTTACTAAATTTATTCAGCTCTAAATGTTTTATAACTTCCATAGGATCATCTAGATGCACAATTATGTTATCTGCAAATAAAGACAGTTTTAATTTTTCTTCCAATTTAGCTTTTTTAACTGCCTATATAGTACTAGAGCTTTCAGCAATATATTAAATACACATCGTGAGGGCAAATCCCAATTAAAGGGGAGAATATTCAGTCTTTCATCACTCTCTGACTCTACAGAATAAGTAAGTTATCTTCTTGTCAAGTTCTTTTCTTTTCTTTTCTTTTTTATTTTTTATGACAGGAACAGAAAGAGACAGAGAGAGGGACAGTCAGGAAGGGAGAGAGATGAGAAGCATCAATCAGTTCTTTGTTGTGGCACCTTAGTTGTCCATTGATTGCTTTCTTATATGTGCCTGGACTGGGGGGCTACAGCAGAGTAACTCCTTGCTCAAGCCAGCAACCTTGGGCTCAAGCTGGTGAGCCTTGCTCAAACCAGATGAGCCCACACTATAGCCAGCGACCTAGCGGTTTTCAACCTGGATCCTCTCCATCCTAGTCCGATGCTCTATCCACTGTGCCACCACCTGGTCAGGTTATCCAAGTTTAATAAGAGCTTTTATCAGGAATGTATGTTGAAGTTTCTCAAATAATTTTTCTTTCTCTACTGAGATTATCATGTGGTTTTCTGATAAATCAACCTTGCATTTCTATAATGAACTCCACCTGTATATCATGCACTAAGCCTTTTTATATATTGTTAAAATATACTTGCCACATTTTAAAGAATTTTTGCATTTGTTTTCATGAGGGCGATTAGTTTTATAATAATTTTTTTCTCTAGTTTAGGTGTTCAGGTAATGTGTGCTTCAAAAAATTAGTTGACAAACATAGCTCTTCAGTATCCTGTAAGAATTTATACAGAACTGATGCTATTTCTCCTTTAAATGTTTGGTGGAATTTATAAGTCAAGCCCCCAGGGTCTCAAAATTTCTTTGTGGGAAGGTTATAACTAAAAATTCAATTTACTTAACAGTTGTAGCATCACTTAATTAATTAATTTATTTTTATTGGGTAACAATGATAGTTTTCTAAGGCTGCTCCAACAAATTGCAGATAGACTAGGCAGATAGATGGGCTGAGCTGACTAAAAACAATAATATATGTACAGAGAGAGTCACCAGGGTGGAAAGGCTCATATGCCTAGCACTGGGCAAAACTAGAGAAAACAGCTATTATGGGCTAATACCTTGCCCCTAGATTGACCTTTCCTTCCCTGGCATGTTGCTAGTCATTCAGTTTAAATCCCGTTAAAGGAGAAACAAGGGGAAGAGAGAATAGCCTCATATGACTCCCATGCAAGCACTCTCACAACCACTTTCTTCAGCATTAAGCCCTCAGGCCAATGAAGTTCTAACTGCTTTGTCTTGAGACAAATAGTCTTGAAAACAAATCCACTTGTCTGTTGACCACAGAGATAGAGTTTTGAAAAAACTAGAGATAACATCTAAGCATCAGATGTGTTTCAGCTCCAGGCCCTAAAAAGAAGCAAAACCGTAGGAAGCAAAGCCATGGCTGTCCCCAGGGCCTGATGCAATGACTGATAACTCTTCTCCTAGCATCAACCAGTCAACAGAGACCATGAGCCTAAAAAGACACACCTGGAAAGCTGATGAATAGTCAGTGTACTGAGATCCTTCCCTGAGACCTCTTTAAAATCCCCACCTTGACAAAACAGATAAAACCCTAAGGCAAGGAACCCAGTGAGCAGGCTCTCTCTCTATTACCTGCCCAAGACTTCTTTCCTCAGGCTTGTACCTTTACTTTCTTCTAATCTCCAAGGGCCCTTCTTCTGCCTCTGTAACTTGTTTCTTGAGTTTACACAGCCCAATTGGCTCACTTCTTTTACCTGAGTTACTTTTTAAATAAACCTCTTGTATTAGAGTTCTTGGGTCTGAATTCTTTCTTAGCCAAACTCAAGAACTGAGTCTCACTCCACCGAAACATTACCATAAAATAGCTGACTTAAAACAACAGACATTTATTTTCTCACACTTCTTGTGGTTATCAGAAGTCTGAAATCAAGGTCTGAGCAGGGCCAAAGGTTGTCTAAAAGCTCAAGAGAGAAGTCTTCCTTTGTCTTACAACTTTTAGTGGTGCCTGGCATTCTTGTTTTTTTGGCAGCATAACTCCAATCTCTACCTTAGTCTTAACATGGCCTTCTTCACTGTATCTTTCAGTGTGTAAATTTCTCTCTCCTTTCTCTTATAAAAATTAAACTATTGTTATCAGGGTCTACCCTACACCAAGGAAGATTGTATCTCAAGATCCTTAAACAATTACATCTGTAAGAACTAATTTGGGAGTCACTATTTAACTCAGTACATTGAGCCTTGGTACTTTGTGTCTTTTAAGAGATTTGTTAATTTCATCTAAGTTGTAAAATTTATTGTCATAAAGCTAGTAGCCATGGCCACCATAACAGCAGCCTGGCCCATGTAGGTTTGCATAGGATTCAGACAGACCTTATCCGAGTTTCCTAAAATCAAAGGTTTCTAGCTCACTAGCCTTATTCACCTCTGTTCCCCATCTGCTCTCTGTACAAACTCTGCACAAACTGGCTTCTTCAGCATTCCTCCATCTTGGCTGCCTCTCCTGGCCTCCATGTGTCCTTTCTCTGCTCTCCTCTCTAATGCTAATCTCAGGAACTGAGAGAGAGCAAGCTCCTGGTCTGCCCCCATTTTATAGGGTAGAAATCAAAGCCTTTAATCCAATATACAAATAAGAAAGTCTCTGATACAAAGTCACTTATCTGAGGCATAATGGGATTCCTCATGAGAGTGCATCACCCCACATCATACAATTAGTCAAGGATGTGGGGAAAAGCTTAGTCTTAAAACTAAGCCTTAGGCTATAATGACCCGGCCTGCTTACAGCCTGTCCCCCACACCCAATACAAACTATAAGTGAGCAAACATATATATCATATTTAAAAACTTATTTGACCAACAATACCTTTATAAAAAACTATTTTTTGTATATTGCTTGTAGCTTTTTCCTTTCTTTTTTTCTTTTTTCTTTTTTTTTACTATTTTAGTTGTTATTTTAGACTTTATAATATTCATCTTTGACTTATGGCAGTCTACCTTCAAGGGTTATGATAACACTTCATGTACAGTAAAAAAAACCTTACAATAGTATATTTCTATTTCTTCCCCTTGGCCTTTCACTATTATTTTGATACATCCTATGTCTACGTATGTTATAAAATTCACAATATAGTATTAATATTTTTGCTTTAAACAATTATCTTTTAAATATATTTAAATATAAGACTTTTTATATTTACCAATGTAGTTACCATTTCCGGTGCTTTGCCTTAGTTGTGTGTGTGTGTGTGTGTGTGTGTGTAATAGTTATTGATCTTCTAGAGAAAACACTGTACCCTTCATTAAATGTAAATAAAAACTTTTCATGTTATAAGTTTAAAAAATTTAATGGATTTAATGAAGTATAATTCTTATCATATGATACAATTCATCTTTTTAAAGTATGTAACCAATGATGTTTACTTTATTAACAAAGTTGTGCTATCATCACCACAATCTAATGTTATAACTTTTTAGTGCTGAAAAAAATAAAAAGAAGCCCTGTATGTATTATCAGTTACCCCCTATTTTGTTTGTGTAACAGAGACAGAGAGAGACAGAGAGAGGGACAGATAAGGACAGATAGACAGGAAAGGAGAGAGATGAGAAACATTAATTATCCGTTGCAGCACCTTATTTGTTTATTGATTGCTTTTTTCATATATGCCTTGACTGAGGGGCTACAGCAGACCGAGTGAGCCTTTGCTCAAGCCAGTGACCTTGGACTAAAGCTGGTAAGCCTTGCTTAAACCAGATGAGCCTGCGCTCAAGTCAGCTACCTAGGGGTTTCGAACCTGGGTCCTCTGTGTCCCAGTCTGACACTCTATCCACTGTACCACCACCTGGGCAGGCTCAGTCACTCGCTATTTACTCTCAATCTTTTCTCTACTTACTCTTAGGCAAACACTAATCTATATCTTGTCTGTATATTGATCTATTCTAGCAATTTCATATAAATACAATTATGATGATTATTGGTCTTTTATGGTATTTTGTGCTTGTCTTATTTCACTTAGCATAATGTTTGCAAGTTTCCTCCATGTGGTAGCATGTATCAGTGATTCATTCCTTTTTATCGCTGAATAATATTCCATTGTATAAATATACCATATTTTGTTTATCCATTAACCAGTTCATGGGAATTTGAGTTGTTTCTACTTCTGGTCATTATGAGCACTGTTATAATAAAATACTTGTGTACAGTTCAGTGTTAAGGCATGTTTTGAATCATCTTAGGTATATAAGTAGGAGTAAAATTTCTTAGAGTCTATAGTCATTGTATGTTTAACGTTATGAAGAGCTGCCAAAACTGCAGTATCATTCTACATTTCTACCAGCAATGTATGAGGATTCTAGTTTGTACCTATTCTTGTCAACACTTGTTATTACCCTTAAATTTTATTATAGTCAGCCTAGGGGGCATGAAGTAACATTACATTGTATTTCTTTTTTTAAAAAACTGTCATTTTAGCCCTGGCAGGTTGGCTCAGCGGTAGAGTGTTGGCCTGGATTGTGGAGGACCTGGGTTCGATTCCTGGCCAGGGCACATAGGAGAAGCGCCCATTTGCTTCTCCACCCCCCCCCTTCCTCTCTGTCTCTCTCCTCCCCTCCTGTAGCCAAGGCTCCATTGGAGCAAAGATGGCCCGGGCGCTGGGGATGGCTCCTTGGCCTCTGCCCCAGGCGCTGGAGTGGCTCTGGTCGCGGCAGAGCGACGCCCGGAGGGGCAGAGCATCACCCCCTGGTGGGCAGAGCGTCGCCCCTGGTGGGCGTGCTGGGTGGATCCCGGTCGGGCGCATGCGGGAGTCTGTCTGACTGTCTCTCCCGTTTCCAGCTTTAGAAAAATACAAAAAAAAAAAAAAAAAACTGTCATTTTAAGTTCATTTCGATGTATGATATCTCACAGTGTTGTTGTTTTTTTTTTAAGATTTTATTTATTGATTTAAAGGGGGTGGATGAGAAGTAGTTGCTTCACTCTAGCTGTTCATTGGTTGTTTATAGTATGTGCTTTGATCAGGCAAGCTCAAGGTTTTGAACTGATTATCTCAGTATTCCAGGTCGGTGCTCTACTTACTATACCACCACAGGCCAGGCATATTGTGGTTTTGATTTGCATTTCCTTATCAGGTAATATTGTATATTTTATTATGTGTTTATTGATCATTTATATATCATCTTTAGAGGAATATCTGTATTCTTTACCCATTGTAAAGTTTATTCATATTTTCATTATTGAACTGTAATTATTTATATACCCTGTATGCAAGTCTCATATCAGCTATATAATCTACAAATATTTTGTCTAATTCAGTGAGTTTTCTTTTCACTTTATTGACAAATATTATTTATAGTACAAAAGTTTTATTTTTGTGATGTTCAATTTATCTGGGTGTTTTTATTACTTATACTTTTGGTTTTATATCTAAGAAGAGTTGCATAGCCAACAATTTGTACCAGCCACTAGTCTAAGCCCTGGAATAGAGCAATAATCAAAGGAGATGTGCCCTGGTCGGACAGCTCAGCTCGGTAGGCTAGAGCGCGGTCCCTATACACAAAGGTTGTGGGTTTGATCGCTGTCAGGGCACATACAAGAACAGATCAATGTCTCTCTTTCTTGCTTTCTCTGTTCTCTCTCCCTTCCTCTCTCTCTAAATTCAATAAATATTTTTTTTAAAAAAAAGGAAATGTGGTTTCTGCTTTTATATAGATTTAGTTTAGTTTAGTGCAGGGGTCTCAAACTCGAGGCCCACGGGCCGCATGCGGCCCGCCGAACAATTTTGTGTGGCCCGCAGACTAATCCACGAAGTTCAAAATATTTTGGATAAAATTAAGTAAGCCTAGGGGCCTACTTGTAGTTTTCATTTCTCTAGCATCCTAGCTAGATAATAGCTTAGTTAACAGCAGTTGTGATGCGAACTACAGTTTCTGGTCGTTTTGTGACACTGAGTAAACTGCATGTATGATTGTGCTTGTTGTACTGATTTTTTTTTTGTTTTCAACTGCAGTGAAAAAGTGTTGCGTAACAGTTGCCTTTTGTAGACCTAGTGCGGCCCGCCGAACGGTTATGATCTTGCTCTGCGGCCCACATGCTGAGTTGAGTTTGAGACCCCTGGTTTAGTGGAAGGACCAGCCATTTATTCAAATTCACCACACAAATATAATTACAAACATCTAGTGCTATGAAGGACAAACCTGAGAACTGTGAGAACCAAACCTGAGTGTGTGTGCTTGTGGTGTGTGTATGTGTGTGTGTGTGTGTGTGTGTGTGTGTGTGTCTTTCAGGGAGAAGTTGCTAAACAAGAGTTCCCTGGTGAAACAATATTTGAAATGAGACTTACAGAAAAGAAAAAAGGACACTGGAGATAGCTTTCTATGCGGAATAAACCTTAAAAGGCATGGCACCCAGAGGGACTGAAAACAGCAGTGCTGGGCTGTGGAGAGAGCAGGCCTGAGAGAATTGTCAGGTAAGGCTGCAGATGCAAGCGGGGACAATAGCTTACAGAGTCTTGTAGATCATGTTAAGAACTTAATATAAAAAGCAATGGGGAGTGATTGGAGGATTAATCACTCTGGCTGCAATATGGAAAACAGGTTGTGGAGAGAAAAAGTGGCAGTGAGGCGACCATTTGGGAGGTAATTGCAGTCATTCAGGCAAGAGATAATGGTGGCATGGAGTATGATAATAGCAGTGAAGCTACGGAGAAGAAAAGAAATCGGAGAGACATTTACTTAGAAAAATGAATAGACCTTGGCCCTGGATAGAATATGTAAGTGACAAGTGATTTACTGCTACCTTGGTTCTAGGGGGGAAAAAAAGTGTTCTCAGAGCCCTGAATTTCAAAGTTAGCTGATCTAGTTCTCAAACATTTAGTGATAGCTAATAAAATTGAGTATGTGAACTTCCTGCTTTGTTTGCTTCCGAATCTGATATTATTAACTTCTAACTTCTGGTCTTTTCTTCTATATACACACTCCATATTATCCTTCAGATACAATATTTGATACACATCCTCAAATGCTAAGATTGTACCCACTTCCTTGTTAAACTAGGTATATTTATTTCCATAGATGGTATTTGTTTTGTCAGTCTTTGGTGCAACATGTACAGTCAAGTTCAGTCTTCCAGAACTTTCTCACATACTAGACTATATGGTTGATATTCTTACACTCAGTACCCAGACTGTGAACTGGGCAAAAGGAACTTTCTTCCGGGGCCATTGAAAACTAGACTCAAGTAGAGATCAGGAAAGCTTGTAATTGACACATAATCTTATCAGCTCTAGAACTGAGATGCTTCCAAACAGAAACATCCCTCAAGTTCAGAAGGCCTCCTCATTCTCCATTCCCCTAATCAGACCATATTTACCACACCTTCTGCAGAACACAATAATATATTTAATGTCTCTTTCAGACATAAAAATTTATGAATTTCTTATAGATGTTGAATCTTTAGGAAACATGGTATATAATTATCCTCTCTTATAATTTCCTGTATTATATAGTTCCAAAGTTTGCAGTGCATATGCCTGTAATTACTTGTATATGTAATTACATTTACATAATACATGATTTTATTTGCATAATATATAAGGTGATGGTTCATTTTCAGAAACTTTTTAGATATCCCAACATAGGACACACTGGAGCTACATTTAAATCTTACATACATTGATAGAGAAAACAAAAAAGAATATACATACACATACATACAGTGGTTTTCAATCAGTGGTTTGCTGACAGGTCTGCCAAAAATTTTATACAAGTTGTGAAAGAGTTAACCACCCTGATGTTTTATGAAGATTATAGACTCAATGACCTTAGTTGAATTTGCCTGTGCTCAGAGTGATTTCTGTGTTAGCAGTCCCCAAAATAATTCCCTTATTTTCATCTGTCCCCAAGTGTAAAAAGGTTGAAACCTCTGTATATACATATATACATTAGCTTGTCATAGTAAAACAAGATTATAAAAATTTGGGGATTAATAGTCAAGTTAAGTGGAATGAAAAGGCGTAGTCATGTCAGAGTGACAAATCACTGTTTCCATGTAACATCAGAGGAAAGGTATATTACTTCCCAATTATTACCCACATCAAAGCATTTCATAAAGATAATAAACATCAAATGAATGGATTTCCCCCTGGAGTTGTAGATATTCCATCCAAAGTATGTGTGAAGCCTAGTAGGTTTCAATTTACAATCAGAAGATTTAATGCTTTGGAATCAACCACACCTGGGTTCAAATCCTGGCTCAGCAACTTCCTGCTGAAAGATTTGAGATAAGTTATATACTGAGTCTGATTTTCCCATATGAGTTCAGATAATAATGTACAATGTAGAATGTTGCTATAAGGGTTAAATAAGAAAAATAATAGAAATCAAAGACTGTTTGCTATATGGCAGGTAATCAGCAAATCTGAGTTTTATTCTTTCCTTTCTCATTTTATCCTTATGAAATTTTACTTATTTTCATAATGGTTTTTACCCATTGGTAGGTAAGCCATGTAATTAAAATTATTTTTAAAATGGAGTTAATTGCCAAAGAATTTCCTTACTACGAAGATTTTCAATTTTTTTTTTTTTTGTATTTTTCTGAAGCTGGAAACGGGGAGAGACAGTCAGACAGACTCCCTGCATGCGCCCGACCAGGATCCACCCGGCAGGACCACCAGGGGGCGACATTCTGCCCACCAGGGTGCGATGCTCTGCCCCTCCAGGGTGTCGCTCTGTTGCAACCAGAGCCACTCTAGCACCTGGGGCAGAGGCCAAGGAGCCATCCCCAGCGCCCGGGCCATCTTTTGCTCCAATGGAGCCTCGGCTGCGGGAGGGGAAGAGAGAGACAGAGAGGAAGGAGAGGGAGAGGGGTGGAGAAGCAGATGGGCGCTTCTCCTGTGTGCCCTGGCCGGGAATTGAACCCAGGACTTCTGCACACCAGGCCGACGTTCTACCACTGAGCCAATCGGCCAGGGCTGGTTTTCAAATTTTAGCAAATGTTAGAATCCCCTGGTGAGCGTTTAATCCATAGTTTGCTGGCCTCACCACCAGATACTTTGATTCAAATGGTCTGGGTAGGCGCAGAAATTTCGAATCCTAAAAAGTTATGCTGATGCTGGTGAGTGGGGACCATACTTTGGGAACTGCTGCTCTAAAGATGTGCAACCACCAAAATGTTGATTGGCTAAAAGAGAGTGAAGAACAGATGCCACAACCATGTTGCTGGGCTAAACTTTAAATGTATTCTGTAGAGAGTCAACATGATCCAATAGATGGAAGTCAGCATACCTAGACTTGTGCTTCTCTCATTGTGTGACCTTATATGTGTTACTTCACTAACCTTTTCTGCAATTTCTCCATCCTAAAATTCAAAGAACTAGAGTGGGTCAGTGGTTTTTAAACTGTGTTCTGTAAGCATTGGAAGTGGTGGGTTCAGAGTAAATCCAGGGATGTTGTTTATGGATGAGTTGAACAGACAAGAATCTGAGCTTCTCCCATTCCCAAATAAATCAGCTCTTCTTATGTAACTTGTATATATAATGTAGTTCTTCATAAGATACCAAACCAAACCAAATACAATAAAAAATTTCCAAACAAACTTTCTGGGCTAGGTGATATCCATGCCAATTTTACATTGGCTATCTCAGATATTGAACTCCATATATAGAACATTCTGTTCTTCTAGCTTTCTGGGTTTATAATAATGAAACTAAGACACACTATATCTTCAAACTTCAAGCTGTCTTCAGTGTATTGTAGTGTCAAGATTTTTTTGAACCCCAATTATTTGTAAACACATAAGCCATTCTTACTCCACACGATGACTATCTCTACATACATGACATATATCACTGATTAATAATCAAAGCAATTTTATGATACAGTGAACTTTTTTTTTTTTTTACAGAGACAGAGAGAGTCAGAGAGAAGGACTGATAGGGACAGACGGACAGGAACGGAGAGAGATGAGAAGCATCAATCATTAGTTTTTTGTTGTGACACCTTAGTTGTTCATAGATTGCTTTCTCATATATTCCTTGACCATGGGGTTACAGCAGACCAAATAATCCCTTGCTCGAGCCATCGACCTTAGGTCCAAGCTGGTGAGCTTTGCTCAGACCAGATGAGCCCACTCTCAAGCTGCAGACCTCGGGGTCTCGAACCTGGGTCCTCCACATCCCAGGTCAATGCTCTATCCACTGCACCACTGCCTGGTCAGGCCAGTCAACATTTTTGAAGGCTTGTTCTGTGCTACCTATATACTAAGTGTTTGGAATGTATAAACTAGTTAAATCCTTGTGGGGAAAAAAAAACTTTTTAGAAAACATTGTTTCCCAACTGCAAATGTAGCTACTATTACAAAGAGAAATTAATTTACTTTCTCATGAATCATAGCTAGTGAAAGATAAGGGGGGGTATGATTCTCAGTTTACTTGTCTTTAAAGTTTATGCTCTATTTATACAATTAAAAAGATCAAATGTCCAAATGGTTATCAGACAAGACAATCAAAAATATATAGATAGATATATCTATACCTGGCATCACTTTGATACCCCCCCCCCCAAAAAAAGAAAAAAAACAAAGATACTATATCCTTATGAGAAGAGCAAGCCTTCTTCCTACAGAGGCCGTTCAGTCAAGGAGTAGAAGGAGAAGTGGCTGCTTAGTCTACTTAGAGTTGTGGAGGCAGTCTTATGATTATGAAACACTTTATTTTTATTATTTGTTTGATTTTTCAAATGTAAGCTTGGCCAAAAAGTTTTAGCCTAAGTTAATGAAATTGAAACAAATAAAAGCATATGTTGAATAAATGCTTTGGTCAAAATAGTGATAAATGAGGAGTGCCAGGGGTTAAACATGAAGTAAGAAAGGCATCATGAAACAGAATCTCACTGTAGAGCAAACTTCTCCACCAACAGACTAATAACTACATGAGTTTTAATTCTAAAGATGCTTACTTTGAACCTCCTTATTCTGTGGGATTAAAGCTTTAAGGAGCACATTAGACCTGAGACTCATAATCTATATAGACCTATATAGTGATTTTGTAAAAAAATCTGAGCAGCTCTGCAGTCAGAGGAATCATTACAACCCAGAGGCACTCTGGATCTTCTTGATAACTGCTTAAGCAATTCAGACAAAAATAAATAAATAAAAAATTTAAAAAGGAGGGCTACTCTAAATCAGCCTGATGATTAAGACTATTATAATCAGAAAAATCATATAATATTACTCTTGAAATGATGATAACTTGCATTGTAAATGTTGAGGTTTTAAGCTTGACCCTATTCTTCCTTGAGACATTAGCTATCTAGACACCCACCCCCAGTTTGGCTGGTATGATCGTATTCTGCAGCTTTATTCATTACCTAGTCTTAGCAAGTGTTTGTGAAGGTCAAAGAGAAGAGATTACTACAAAATTTATATAAAAAATATATAAATTATAATACTGTTTTTTACAATCAAACGAATAAAATATGGAAGTCATATCGGCCTTAATTCTTTCTTTCCTCAACTGTGAAATAAATGTCTGTTCACTGACTGATACATTGTATTTTCAATTTTTTTCATGACCTCATAAATTAGAAATCCCAATGAAAAATACTAAGAAACATGTGAAGAACCAAAAGACAAATATGACCAAAAAGAAAGAAATCAGTTAATGCCTATAAAACCTTTATATTTTGACAACTATCATAAACAACTGATTTTTTTTAGCATTTTCAGCCAACAAGCAGTGAAATTTCTAATGTTAATAAGAATAATCAATGATAACAATAACCCAGTTATAAACTTTTTT
Organism: Saccopteryx bilineata; assembly: GCF_036850765.1. Taxonomy (NCBI): domain Eukaryota; kingdom Metazoa; phylum Chordata; class Mammalia; order Chiroptera; family Emballonuridae; genus Saccopteryx; species Saccopteryx bilineata. Next base: position 339,767,287 of record NC_089490.1, on the reverse strand, counting down.
TTTTTTTTTTGCATTTTTCCAAAGTGAGGAGCAGGGAGGCAGAGAGACTGACTCCACATGTGCCTGACTGGGATCCACCGAGCATGCCCATCAGAGGACGATGCTCTGCCCATCTGGGGCATTGCTCCACTGCAACCAGAGCCATTCTAGCACCTGAGGCAGAGGCCATGGAGCCATCCTCAGCACCCAGGCCAACTTTGCACCAATGGAGCTTTGGCTATAGGAGGGGAAGAGAGAGACAGAGAGAAAGTGGAGAGGGAAGGGTAGAGAAGCAAATGGGCACTTCTCCTGTGTGCCCTGGCTGGGAATCAAATCTGGGACTTCTACACACTGGGCCAATGCTCTACTGCTGAGCTAGCCAGCCAGGGCTCAGTCATAGATTCTTTTAATCTGTCGGTATACTGATGCTCCAACGCACTTGACATGAAATTGTGTTTGGTTTTCCCTTGCCACGTTTCTCTCAGTCTCTGTCAAAATCACCACCCATAAAGGTAAATGGTATTTTATTTTACCAACATATTACAGTTTCATATCTAGTGTCCAAAGTGGACAGTGCAACAATTTCCAAATATCATCTATTTTGCAGGCCTTTGTAAGTAGACTACTATCTAATATCCACTTCACAAGAATTTGTATCTCTTCATCTTGAGAAATGCCTGCAGAGACTGGTATTCAATTTAATGTGTGGTTTTAACCCATCCATTTTCACATTCAAGGGAAACATCTGCCCTACTAATCATTGTTACTTTCATTTCGACAGACAATGCATTCAAATACTGATTAAAGTAAGATTCTGTGAGCTTCTAGTGCATATCAAACAGAAGAACAATGAACACCCAGATTACATTAGGAGGACTGTGACTGAAGACATTTAGACAGAATGTGTGTTGATGGCGTAATTATTAGGTGGAGTAAATTGCAATGTAGAAGCTTTAACAAGTACTTGTATAAATAGTTTCTTTTCCACAAAAGGGATCTTGTAGTAGGAAAAGAAATGGTCCCTTACTTCTAGTAATTTCTAAAATCAGTTGCCTAAAGTTCTATCATAAGGATATTTTTAAAGTTACACTCTGAAGTGCATTACATGTATTTAATTTTGAGTGGTACATTTGGGCACTGGAAGACATACCAGAGCTGGAGGCGTGTTCTTCTCCATGCAGTGAGAATCGATGAGACGGACGCTGTGAGACAGCTACCTGAGGTGATCTGAAATGAAAAAGGCATTTTGAAATTAGGAAAAGAAACTTGCGAACTTCAATAATGGTGGCCTCATAATGGCATGTTTTTTCAATCAATCAATATTTACCCTGTATGCTCTGTGTCCTGAGCTCAGTTATAGGTGAGCATTAAAACACAAAAGAGTGAAAAGAACCCAGCTTAATGTTGTTACATATTTGTGAGATGAATGAACAAATGAAAATGGAAAAAGAAATATTATCCTTTCTCTGGATTAGTTTAAAAATCACTTGTAAAGGAAAAATATCACCTGAAAAGATCTACTATTGTAGTATAATGAGTACATAACCTGAGTTATTTTATGCAAAATTCCTACAAATAATTTTTGAATTAAAGAATAATAAAAGGTGCATTTTAAATGGATTAAAGAGAAAACTTTCCAGAAGACAGATTGTCTCTGGAGAACCTACTAAAACCACCTATGTCATAAACCCTAGTGGCTCCTGGAAGAGAAGAGAGTACAGTAAAGTTGATTTTAAACACACACACACACACACACACACACACACACATACACACATATATAATTTAACATTAATGGTGTGATATCAGGAGGGTGTTTGTTAAAGATCTAAAGCTCAGTTATTTAATCAAAAAGCATATTCTATGGTGTTCACTTGGCATTTTATCAGAAAGACCGTCTTCCAGAGTCAAGTACAAGGACCTCTTCTATGCATCTCCCCATTATCACTGAGACTTTGGTAAATGACTTGATTAATTGAATGTCAAAAATGAATTTGCATTGCTATGAAATCAGGGTCTTGTTGATTAGCATGGTGTCTATTAGAAGTCAGTACTCACTGATGAAACTAGAGGTATTTAGTATGGTTCCCCTCTCCTTTCATGATCACAATGTAAGAACTGAGTGTTAAATGATAAGCATAGTGGCCACAGCCCAATCCTAAAACTATCTATGCTTGACCTAGAGTGTAGGAGAATTAGTAATTCCCCAGGGAGCACTACAAGCTTTGTTCACATCCAAGTTTTCATGAAAGGTGGTGGTCAGAACTAAGAACACCCTATGGTTTTATTGAGATTAAAATATAGTTTGCATAAACTGTTTTTTGTGTTCTATTGCTAATGAATGTCTGTATTTAATAAAAGTCCATGTGTATGAAAGAATTTGGTTTGACTTGTTTTTATTATAACTTGATATCAAAATTGTAGTTTTAGCTGATTTTCTCCTGAAACCTCTTTTGGTAGCTAGCATTATCCACCAGAAAAAGGACCTGGGAGTTGGGTATGACCAAATTGGCATAGCTCAGTTTGCATCAACACTCTGAACATAGCTGTCTCAATCTCCAAGTCCTCTCCACTGACTTCTTATCTTGAGATGACTCTCCAAAGATCAGTCATTTCAGCCCAGAAGAACTCACTAAACAAATCCTTTCTGCTAAGCTCTGAGTTTTGCACTGGTTGTACAGAGATATGCAAGTCAAAAATCACTCTATTTTGGAACTCACAGTCCGGTAAGGGAGCCAGAGGGTCCATAAAATACTCACAAGTCAGTATACATAGAGAGTAATACAGGCTAGTAATTAAGAACAAACTTACAGAGAGCTGTACAATTTTTAAATGCTTTAAAATTTAACCACTCAACAAATATTTTAATTTTTGTCACTTACTACATGCCAGGAGGAGAGGATAAATGAAAGACATAGCTCTTGACATTTTAAAAGTTTTTGAGGCATATACACACTATGCATGCATAGAGAAAACAAAGTTTCTGAGATCTCATTTTGCTAGATGTATGCCTTAAAGCTTATTCAGAAAATCATTTTTACCTCTCAGAAACTTATTTTAATACTGCTAGTTCCAAGGCAACTGGCATTACGTTAATGGGCACCATTTATTGCACTGCCAACCCCAGGTCTTCTGCTACTATAACTCTCTCTTGACTGTTATCTATAGGCAAGTACAAGGCAACTCACCAAACCAAAGATATAAATGAAAATGGCTAAATTAGATCAGCAAAAGTGTGAGCCAGTGAAATCAAGACCCTATGTTTAATTTTTCTTTATTGGATTTTCAATTAACAAAATGCCAGGTAAATAGTGAATACTTAAGCAAACCAAATTAATAAGTGATGAATGCCAACAAGTAAAATGTTATTCAGATATTCACATCAAACATGTTCCAAATAACTAAAGAAACTTACCAGCATCTTTAAATTATTTATGGTTACAATCTTTCTATAGGTTATAGTATTAGGTTTATAATCAGAAGAAACATCATTTTACCAGCTATAGTCACAGCCATTTTCAACAGACTCAGAAACTGCTTTAATAAAGGCCCCTTGCTCTAGTGTGCTTTGGTGTATTTTTTCAAGATTGGAAATTGAATTTGTTCAAAAATGAAGTGCTCTGCATAATAAAAAGAGAAGAACTTGTAGATTGCAGGATATGGAGAGGTCGGGAACAAGAAGAGGGTGTGGTACATAAGAATGAGAAAAGGCTAGAAGGGATCAGTGATATAGATGGCCATCCCACAGGCTCCTAAATTTTCAATAACATAGGCAGAACTGACAGCTAATATGATAGATCTACTTTGTGGAAATCAGTAAAAGGAATGCATTTCAGAAGGCATTGACACAGTGTGGGTGAATGTGAGTCCCCTAGAAACTAGTCTACAGTTTAAGGAAGACCTCTAAAATTTCAGAGTCTTGAAATCCGGAAAGTGTTCAAGAAAACTTCATATAGGTGAAGAACCCCATTGAATGTAAAAAAGTTACACTAAAATAATATTATTATTCATGTAGTATAACATATTATAAATCTCAGTATTGTAGGCTGAATGACAATACCCTCTCCTAAAGATATCCATGTTCTAATCCCCAGAACCTGTGAATGTATTTTTATGGCAAAAAGGACTTTGTAGGTGTTATTAAGAATCTTGAGGTAGAGATAGAATCCAGCATTACCTGGGTGGGCCCCAATGTAACCATAAGGGTCATTATAAGTGAAAGAGAGGTAAGAGAAACATAGTCCAAAAATGATTTAAAGATGTTATGCTGCTGACTTTGAAGATTAAGGGGCCATGAGCAAAAGATGAAGGTGTCCCCTAGAAATTTAAAAAGACAACAAAATTAATTCTCCCTGAAGTCACCAAAAGAAATGCAGACTTTTGACTTTTGCTAATTAAGACCTCCAAAACTGTACGATATAAATTTGTGTTGTTTTAAGGCACTAAATTTGGTATAATTTGTTACAGCAACATTAAGAAACAAACTCTTTTTTTTCAGATTAGTAAATCTTCATTAACTAAAGGTCAGGTCCACAAGTTTTCAAGACATGGCCACATAAGAAAACAATGAATTAGACTGCTAAGGCATGGGGTAGGGAAGGAAGGATGAAAATCACTGAACTGCACACTTTAAAATGGTTGGTTTATGTTTTGTGAAATTTTATATTATGTGAGTTATATATCTCAATGAAAACTAATCAATTAATAACCTGCTGATAAAAGATGATATGATAATAAGTTCTACTTTAACATATTATTTGATTATTTCAATGTAACACTAACATCCTTTCCTATATTTTTGAAAACATAATTATGGTGATGGTGATATAAGATAACAATAACAGTTTTGATGTAGACAATGGCCAGGCTGCTATTGTCCAGCCTGATTCCATTCCTTTAAGGGCCTGGTCTCACCCTAAAGAACATAATAAATTTGAAAAATACAATATCCATCATTCATTGACTTGATTCTAATCCACTAGCTTTGCCTCCTTAGCATTATCTTACACTTTCTTAAGCCTCCCCTTACTTACTGATTTCTGCCCAATTTCATCTCAGTGCCAGATGTTTTTCATCAACCACCCCCAATACTGCTTTCCCTTCTTCTCCAGAGTGACTACGTGATATGCCTTCCAGGAGGGATCCAGCGCCTGGACTTTGTCTTTCTCTACGCTGAGAGATGGCTGCCAATCCACCCCCAAATTCAGAACAGGACTTTCACAGCTTCTCCCTCTGCATTATCATCCCTAGCACTTTGGGCATGACTAGGAAGAAACATAAAATCAGAAAAGAAGAAAATAGGTCAAGTCAGTGGCAGAATGGGAAGCCTTTTTGCAGAGCAGGCTTAAAGAAACTGAGGTGCTAGATCCCTATGATGAGGAGGTGGGAGCTCAGATGTCGGGACAGAGAGCTAATGGGATGTTCCAGAAAATCCAGTGGGACCCAACTATGCCCTGCAGCTATGAGTGTTGTCCTAGATATTAGAGAAGATGGGATAAAAAGTAAAACCTTGTTGAGCTTAGCAGTTTCTTGTTTAACAATCGTGAATGCAGTATATCAACAAACAGTCCTTTAAGCATCTATTATGAGGACATATCATGATGAAACAGGAACATTTGAGTGTTCATTAAGATGAAATATAAAGATTTTATCAAGCTTGCTTTTTAGATTCACATTTAAGAATAAGGCATAATAGAAAGCCTAGGTAGATATTTTAAATTGTTTAAAGTATTATCTGTATGTGTTAGTTAATAATTGCAATGAAACAAGCATTGTGATAATCATCTTCTGTATATCACATTGTGCAATCATAACACATTCAAAAGCTTGGAATTATCATCTCTATTTTATACATGAAAAAACTAATGACCATAACATCAAATAACTTGACCCAATTGGTAAAAATAGATATCTCAAATCAGTTTTATGTTTGAAAACACAATATAGTGTACAGAGACGTGTTGTAGAATTGGGCATCTGAAACCTGTATAATTATGTTAACCAATGATACCCTAATAATTTCAATTAAAATTAAAAAAAAAAAACTTGTGCTATAAACTCCTTTGAGACATAAACTCTTCTTCTAAATACAAATAGTCATTGGATCTAATAGAGCCATAATTTCAGCTTTAAAAATCATTTGGGCCTCTTTTTCTCCTTCTCCTTTTTCTTCTCTTTCTTATGCTTCTTCACCTTCTTCTTTTACCTTTTTTAAGGCAAATTGTGTGATACACAAGGCAAAATACCTTGCAATTATTTCTGCTGTATTCATTGCCGTCACTTTTATAGACATATACCCTAGAGAAAATGGCTGGATTTCTCATATAAAGGCTTCTTTCTTTCAGAATTTTGCTACTATTGCCAAAAGATTGTCCTAGTTTTAAAGGACAAATGTGAGGGCTAATGGAAAATCATTAATGGAAACTTTTATCAGACAGTAACTTATCAAGACTTGAAATATATTACACAGTGTCACTCTAGAACAGCAATTTTCAACCTTTTTCATCTCATGACATACAAACTAATTACTAAAATTCTGTGGCACAACAAAAATATATTAGTTTTTGCTGATCTGATAAAAGAGGTGTAATTTAGATTGCTTTACAAAAATATAATAATAGTAGTTATCTACCTTTTTGCTCCAAAGTGACTTTAAAACTTCAGGTGCCTGTACTTTTCTTAAACATTTTATTTTAGTGAGTGGAGGGGGTCCCAAGACAGACTTCTGCATGCACCCCAACTGGGACTCACCAGGCAAGTCCATTATGAGGCGATGCTCTGCCCATCTGGGGCCCTTGCTCTGTTGCAACCAGAGCCATAATTTTTAGTGCCTGAGGCAGAAATCATGGAGCCAGCCTCAGCGCCTAGGGCTAATTCTCTGAATCGAGCCTTGGCTGAAAGAGGGGGGCAGAAGAGAAAGAAAGAGAAATAGAAAAGGAGAGAAGGAAAGAGAGAGAAGCGGGGAGGGGGTGTTGAGTAGAGAAGCAGATGGGTGTTTCTCCTGTGTGCCCTGGCTGGCAGGTGCCTGTACTTTTTATAAGGATTTCTTCTGCCAGGAATGACCAATAAGATGCAACCTTTTTATGCAACATAACCAAAAAGCTGCTACTCTGTTTATGACTCATATTTTTATTTGTTATCACATTTTTATTTGACAACTTAAGGAAAAATATGTCAGTACCCATAACAAAATAGTCAGGTATTTTTGTTTTAAAAATTCTTGCACCACAATGATTAAAAATTGCTGCTCTAAAAAATAGAATTATCCAGATTTATACAAAGCCCCATCTAATATTTCTGCTTGACTGCAAAGTAGTCAAGTTATGCAAAATACTAAGAAGACACATGCGGTTCAGAAATTTAGAATTAATCTTGTCAGCGGATGCAACAGGACAGATTCCTACTTAAACTTGTATCTCAATGAGACTTTTCCCTCATTAACAGCATCAGTACAGAGCAGACTGGGGACTCAAGGGATTTAACCCATTATAGTTGTTTAATAGTTAAGTTAATGCTCATTGCATACCCTGCCTTGTGTTTCATGGCATGAAATATTTAACTAACTATGACCATGATGTTGTTGAGACAGAGGCAGCTTTTAGTGCAATTTTTATACACACTGTTAAAGAACAAATATAAAATTAAAACATCAGCCCTGGCTGGTTGGCTCAGTGGTAGAGCATCGGCCTGGTGTGCAGGAGTCTCGGGTTTGATTCCTGGCCAGGGCACACATGAGAAGCGCCCATCTGCTTCTCCACCCCTCCCCCTCTCCTTCCTCTCTATCACTCTCTTCCCCTCCTGCAGCCAAGGGTCCATTGGAGCAAAGTTGGCCCGGGAGCTGAGGATGGCTCTGTGGTCTCTGCCTCAGGTGCTAGAATGGCTCTGGTTGCAATAGAGCGATGCCCCAGATGGGCAGAGCATCACCCCCTGGTGGGCATGCCGGGTAGATCCCGGTCGGGTGCATGCGGGAGTCTGTCTGACTGCCTCCCCGTTTCCAACTTCAGAAAAATACAACAACAAAAAAAAGTCTGTGTCCAAGGCTTGAAGAAAAATAAATGGCATAACAATATAACCTGTGTTTAGTCACTACAGTTGAATTACATTGCAAAACTTTCTATGTATATGCACACATTTTATACTATAGTAGCTAAAGTGAAACATAAAGAATCATAAGCAATAATTTCATCATTAAATTTTAATGTGCAAGCACAACTTGGATAAAAATGCATGCTTCTAAACCTTGAAACAATACTAAAGAAGGTAAATTATTCTGAAACCTGTGAGATAGATTACCTTATTATATTTTAATAACATTCAAAACAGATAGAACAATTATAGATTGAGAAAAATGAAGATCTCTTTAATAAGCAAATAATTGTGAAGGTTATTTTGATTGACTTATTCTTTGTTATTTAATTTGCCTCGAGAGTTGTGTACCTTTCTGTGGCTCTCAGCAGCCCCTGTAACTCTAAGCTCCATGGTAATTTGTTGTGAAAAGCATCTGAGAAATAAATTTGCACTTGTGTCACAAACCATACCTCAAGTACACAGAAACCTAGTCTTTGTAATGCCTTGGGAGATCGGAATCACAATGTCATGCAATTAATTTGTTGCAGAGATTACTTCTGAAGTGACAGAAACAATATTAGAATTGTGAATGGATATATATATATATGAAATATAGTGTGGAGACCAGGAGCATTTTTGGATTTGATGTTCACTAATTGTGTTTCTATGTTGACCCTTCATATCATTTTTATATGTCACTCATCTCTGAAAGCACAGATTTTCATCAATCAGTGACAATCAATCAATCAGCTGTGATTGAACTTCTCTGATGAGAACGGTGTCTTGCTGGTCTCTGGGGCAGGCACCAATGTGGGGGAACCACACTGAATAGCTAAAAAGTGGCATATAGTATGAGATGCTTTTTGATGTGCATTATTGAAACAAGCCTGAGAGGTAAGTATCACTGTCTCAAGCCACCGGGCAACCAGGGAGGGCAACTCAAATTTGAACCCAGTTATGTCTAAGCAGCTGACTATCAACAATGCTGTCAAAAGTATAATTAAGGATCAGGGTTCACCATTTTTTCTGTATGGTCAACTCCTGGGGGCACGCACAAAGGGGCTAATGAATGTTACAAATGCTTTTTTTCAGAAAATAAGGATAATCATTTTTTTGCATATTTTTTAAATTAATTTTAATTTATTGTGTTTACATAGATTCTAGTGTGCCCTGAATGCACCCCCCCCTGTATTCCCCTCAACATCTACTTTGCCCCCCTCGCCATATGGCCCTCCCCCCTTTCCTTCAGCTTTATCCCATCCTGTCATCCCCTTTCCCTCTGTTCTCTATTCCTCTGTTCCCTTTGATCCCTTCTCTGTCTCAGTTCCATTCTTCAGTTCTCATTGTTCATTGGCTTACTCAAATGAGTGAAGTCATATGGTATTTTTCTTGTTCTGCCTGGCTTATTTCACTCAACATAATAGTTTCTAGGTTCATCCATGTTGTCGCAAAAGGTAAGATTTCCTTCTTTTTCATGGCCCCATAGTATTCCATTGTATATATGTACCATGGCTTTTTAATCCACTCGTCCACTGATGGACACTTGGGCTGTTTCCAGATCTTTACTATTGTGAACAATGCTGCCATAAACATGGGAGTACATTTCTCCTTTTGAAACAGTGCTGTGGTGTTCTTGGGGTATATTCCTAAAAGTGGGATAGCTGTGTCAAATACTACTCAGCCATAATAAATGATGACATTGGATCATTTACAATAACATGAATGGACCTTGATAACATTATACTGAGTGAAATAAGTAAATCAGAAAAAAACTAAGAACTATATGAATCCATACATAGAAGGGACATAAAAATGAGACTCAGAGACATGAACAAGAATGTGATGGCAATAGGGGTGGGGGATGGGGGGTGGGGGGAGGGGGGGAGGGGGCGAAGAAGGAGAGAGGGGTTGGGGGATGGGAGGGGCACAAGAAAACCAGATAGAAGGTGACAAAAGACAATTTAACTTTGGGGGAGGGGTACACAGCACAATCAAATGTCAAAATAATCTAGAGATGTTTTCTTTCAACATATGTACCCTGATTTATCAATGTCACTGCATTAAATTTAATAAATAAATTTTTAAAAAAAGGCAGTTCGATTTTTAATTTTTTGAGGAATCTCCATACTGTTTTCCACAGTGGCTGCACCAGTCTGCATTCCCATCAGCAGTGCAGGAGGGTTCCCCTTCACAATCTCGCCAGCACTTATTCTGTGTTGTTTTGTTGATGAGCGCCATTCTGACTGGTGTGAGGTGATATCTCATTGTGGTTTCAATTTGCATTTCTCTAATGATTAGTGATGTTGAGAATTTTTTTATCTGCCTGTTGGCCATCTCTATGTCCTGTTTGGAGAAACATCTATTCATTTTATTTGCCCATTTTTTTTTTTATTGGATTGTTTATCTTCCTGGTGTTTTTACAAGTTCTTTATAAATTTTGGTAATTAACCCCTTATCAGATGTATTGTCAAATATATTCGCCCATTGTGTAGTTTGACTTTTTATTATGTTCTTATTGTCTTTAGCTGTGAAAAAGCTTTTTAGTTTGATATAGTCCCATTTGTTTATCCTGTCTTTTATTTTACTTGCCCACGGACATAAATCAGCAAATATATTGCTGCGAGAGATGTCAGAAAGCTTACTGCCTATATTTTCTTTTCAGATGCTTTTGGTTTCATGGCTTACATTTAAGTCTTTTATCCATTTTAAGATTATTTTTGTGAATGGTGTAAGTTGGTGGCCTAGTTTCATTTTTTTTTGCAGGTAGATGTCCAATTTTCCCAACACCATTTGTTAAAGAGGCTGTCTTTACTCCATTATATGCTCTTACCTCCTTTGTTAAATATCAGTTGACCATAAAGGGGTGGATTTATTTCTGGGTTCTCTGTTTTTTTCCATTGATCTGTTTGCCTGTTCTTATGCCAGTACCAAGCTGTTTTGAGTACAATAGCCTTGATATTAGGAAGGGAAGGGTGATGCCTCCCATTTTATTCTTCATTTTCAAGATTGCTGAGGCTATTTGTGTTCTTTTTGGGTTCCACATAAACTTTTGGAATATGTGTTCTATATCTTTGAAGTATTTCATTGGTATTTTAATTGCTATTGCATTGAATTTATAAATTGCTTTGAATAATATAGACATTTTAATGATGTTTATTCTTCCTAACCATGAGCATGGTATATGCTTCCACTTGTTTGTATCTTTCCTGATTTCTTTTATCAATGTATTATAATTTTCCAAGTATAGGTCTTTAACCTCCTTGGTTAAAATTACTCCTAGGTACTTTATTTTTTTAGTTACAATAGTGAAGGGAATTGTTTCCTTAATTTCTCTTTCTGACATTTTATTGTTGGTGTATAAAAATGCCTCTGATTTCTGAATATTAATTTTATATCCTGCCACCTTGCTAAATTCATTTATCAGGTGCAGTAGTTTTTTAGACTGAGATTTTAGGGTATTCTATATACAATATCTTACCATCTGCAAATAATGATAGTTTTACTTCTTTTCCAATTTGTATGCCTTTTATTAATTCTTCTTGTCTGACTGCTGTGGCTAGGACTTCTAGAACTATGTTCAATAAGAGTAGAGAAAGGGGGAACTCCTGCCTTGTTCCTGATATTAAGGGGATTGCTTTTCATTTTTGCCCATTGAGTATGATGTTGGCTGTGGGTTTGCCATAGATGGCCTTTATCATGTTGAGGTATGTTCCCTGTATTCCCACTTTGCTGAGTTTTGATCATGAATGGGTGCTGGGTTTTATCAAAAGCTTTTTCTGTGGCCCTGGCCGGTTGGCTCAGCGGTAGAGCGTCAGCCTGGCATGCAGGGGACCCGGGTTCGATTCCCGGCCAGGGCACATAGGAGAAGCGCCCATTTGCTTCTCCACCCCCCCTCCTTCCTCTCTGTCTCTCTCTTCCCCTCCCGCAGCCAGGGCTCCATTGGAGCAAAGATGGCCCGGGCGCTAGGGATGGCTCCTTGGCCTCTGCCCCAGGCGCTAGAGTGGCTCTGGTCACGGCAGAGCGACGCCCCGGAGGGGCAGAGCGTTGCCCCTGGTGGGCGTGCCGGGTGGATCCCGGTCGGGCGCATGCGGGAGTCTGTCTGACTGTCTCTCCCCGTTTCCAGCTTCAGAAAAATACAAAAAAAAAAAAGCTTTTTCTGCATCTATTGAAATTATTATGTGGTTTTTCTCCTTTCTTTTGTTTATGTGATGAATCACATTGATTAATTTGCCAATATTGTACCAGCCTGGTCTTCCCAGAATAAATCCCACTTGATCATGTTGTATGATTTTTTTCATATGTTGCTGGATTCGGTTTGCTAATATTTTGTTGAGGATTTTAGCATCTAGATTCATCAGGGATATTGGCCTATAATTTTCTTTTTTTGTGTTGTCTTTGCCTGGTTTTGAAATCAGAATTATGCTCACCTCATAAAAGATGCTTGGAAGTCTTCCTTCCTCTTAAATATTTTGAAATAGCTTGAGAAAGATAGGAGTTAGTTCTTCTTTGAATATTTGGTAGAATTCACTTGTGAAGCCATCGGGCCCCTTTGAGCTTTTGTTTGTTGGGAGTTTTTTGATAACTGTTTTGATCACATTTGTTGTAATCAGTCTGTTTTCGTTTTCTGATTCTTCCAGATTGATTTTTAGAATATTATATGTTTCAAGGAATTTATCCATTTCATCTAGATTGTCTAATTTTTTGGAATACAGTTCTTCATAGTATTTTCTTACAATCCTTTGTATTTCTGTTGTGTCAGTTGGTATTTCTCCACTCTTATTTCTAATTTTATTTATTTGAGTCCACTCTCTTTTTTTCTTGGTGAGTCTGGCTAAACGTTCATCAATCTTGTTTAACTTTTCAAAGAACCAGCTCCTTGTTTCGTTTATCCTCTGTATTGTTTCTTTAGCCTCTATGTCATTTATTTCCACTCTGATCTTTATTATTTCCTTCCTTCTACTACTTCTGGGCTTTACTTGATGTTCTTTTTCTAGTTCTTTTAGATGCAGGGTTAAGTTTTTTATTTTAGCTTTTTCTAGCTTCTTAAGGTATGCCTGTAATGTTATGAACTTCCCTGTCAGGACTGCTTTTGTTGTGTCTCATAAATTTTGAGTTGTTGTATGCTCATTATCATTTGTTTCTAAGAATTTTTAAATTTCTTCTTTGATCTCATTGTGAAGTCATTTGTTATTTAGTAGCAGGCTATTTAGTTTCCAAGTGTTTGAATATTTTTCACTTTTTCTGTTGTGGTTGATTTCTAGTTTCATGCCATTGTGGTCAGAGAAGATGCTTGATATGATTTCAGTCTTCTTATATTTTTGAGACCTCTTTTGTGCCCTAACATGTGGTCTATCCTAGAGAATGTACCATGAGCACTTGAAAAGAATGTATATTCTGTTGCTTAGGGTGAAGGGTTCTGAAGATATCTACTAAATTTAGTTGATCTAGTGTGTCCTTTAAGTCTTTGTTTCTTTTTTTATTTTCTTCTTGAGGATCTATCTAGTGATGTTAGTGGGGTATTGAAATCCCCTACTATTGTATAATAGTATTGCTGTTGATCTCGCTCTTTATATCCATCAAAGTCTGCTTTATGTGTTTAGGTGCTCCTATGTTAGGTGAGGAGATATTTATAATAGTTATATCTTCCTGATGGATTGCTCCCTTTATCATTATGTAGTAAACTTCTTTATCTCTTACTATAGTCTTTGTTTTAAAATCCATTTTGTCTGAAATAAGTATTGATACTCCAGCTTTTTTCTTTTCATTTTCATTTGCATGAAATATTTCTTCATCCTTTTACTTTCAGTCTATGGGCACTTTTGTTTTAAGGTGTGTCTCTTGTAGGCAGCATATATATAGGTACTGTTTTCTTATCCACGCAGCTATGTCTTTTGATTGGATCATTTAATTCATTTACATTTAAGGTTATTATTGATATGTAGTTGCTTATTGCCATTTTATTCTTTAAAGCTGTATTCCACTTTTGCTATATTCTTTTTCCCTTTTGATCTGTTTACAACAGGCCCCTTAACATTTCTTGTAGCATTGGTTTGGTTGTAATAAATTCCTTGAGTTTTTTTTTTTTTTTGTCTGGGAAGCTTTTTATTTCTCCTTCAGTTTTAAATGATAGCCTTGCTCGATAAAGTAGTTTTGCTTGTAGGCTCTTGTTGGTATTACTTTGAATATTTCTTGCCATTCTCTTCTGGCCTCAAGTGTTTTTGTTGAGAAGTTAGATGTCATCCTTATGGGGGCTCCTTTGTAGGTGATAGCCTTTTTTTCACTAGCAGCTTTTAATATTTTCTTTTTATCACTTAGCTTTGGTATTTTAGGTATGATGTGTCTTGGTGTAGATATCTTTGAGTTTCTCTTTAATGGAGTTCTCTGTGCTTCTTGAACTTGTGTGACTTTTTCCTGCATCAATTTAGGGAAGTTTTCTGCTATGATTTGGTTGAACAAAGTCTCTGTACCTTGTTCTTTTTCTTCTCATGCCTATGATATGGATGTTATTTCTCTTCATGTTGTCACAGACCTCTCTTAGAGATTCCTCAGACTTTTTGAGTCTCTTTTCTTTTTGCTGCTCTACTTCCATGCCTTCATTTATCTTGTCCTCTAACTCGCTGATTTGATCCTCAGCTTCATTCATCCTGCTTTTAATTCCTTCCATTGTGGTCTTCGTTTCTGATATATATTTTTTTTCTGTATTTTTCTGAAGCTGGAAATGGGGAGAGACAGTCAGACAGACTCCCACATGTGCCCGACCGGGATCCACCCGGCAAGCCCACCAGGGATGACGCTCTGCCCACCAGGGGGCGATGCTCTGCCCCTCCAGGGCGTTGCTCTGCTGTGACCAGAGCCACTCTAGCACCTGGGGCAGAGGCCAAGGAGCCATCCCCAGCGCCCAGGCCATCTTTGCTCCAATGGAGCCCTGGCTGTGGGAGGGGAAGAGAGAGACAGAGAGGAAGGAGGGGGGGTGGAGAAGCAAATGGGCGCTTCTCCTATGTGCCCTGGCTGGGAATCGAACCCGGGTCCCCCGCATGCCAGGCCGACGCTCTACCGCTGAGCCAACTGGCCAGGGCCGTTTCTGATATTTTATTTGTCATTTCTGACTAATTCTTTTTTACTATTTCAATGTCCTTTTTTATACTTGCTATCTCTTTATTTACGTGTTTGATATAATCATCTATTGTTGTTCTAAGATCTTTGAGCATCCTAACAATTATTATTTTAAACTCTGCATCTGGTAATTTGGTTATATCTGACTCATTCAAGACCTTTCTTGGGGTTTTCTCTTGATTCAGTTGGGTTGCATTTCTCTGCCTTCCCATTTTGTTTGTATATAAGAAGGTTGTGGCCACTGTAGTCCAATGGGTGTTGTTCTGTGTTCCCTATGTTTGGTCCATCTGCAGGCCCACCTCCCCCTCTGCCACTGCCTCTGGCATTGGGGTATGGGTGTTGCCGGTGCCAGCCGGCTGCGACTGTCATTGCGGTTTTCACCTGTCCTCTACGGGAGGGGCTGTGTTCATGTGCCAAGGTCTACAAGCCCTGGCTTTCATCCTGCCACCATGGGTGGGCTGTATGCTGCTTCAGGGGCCACAAGTCTCAGCACCACAGGCAAGGGTGAGCAACTTTGCTCAGCTGCAGGTCTCCACCTATTTCCTGGCTTTCTCCCTGCTCCCCATGGGCAGAGCTGTGCTCGTGAATGGGGCTGCAATCCCTCTGCTCTGCGGGGGTGGGCAGGGCTGTGCACCTGCATTCAGCCACAGTTCTCCATCTGTTCCTGGGCTTTTGCCCTGCCCCCTTGGGAGGAATTGTACTTGCGCATAGGGCCACAAGCCCTGGCTCTTCAGGCCAGGAGGGGCTGCCGGTCTGTGCTTACTGCGGGACTCTCCCTATTCCTGGGCTTTCACCATGGCCCCATGGGCACTGTTGCACTCATTCTTGGGGCCACAAGTCCCAGCTCTAAAGGCTGTGTGGAGCTGCATGCCCGCACTCAGCTGCTGGTCTCTGCAGAGCTTTTGCTTTTCCCCTGCAGGCAGGACTGTAGGTGGGCCGGCAGCTGGCCGGACCACTTTCATTTGCCCTTCTACCCTTGCCAGGTGAGACTGAGCTCACACCTGGCCTCAGTTGTAGTTGGCCCAGCTTCCACCCCCTCTGACGGGACAGCTCTTCCACATCCTGCCACCATCCACCCTCCGTCTAGCCCTCAGCAGTGTGGTTGGGGGCACTGCACCTCAGACCATAGCACTCAATACTGTATTCATTAGGCTCCCTCCTAAGTGACTCTGCTCTGCTCTGAGTGCCATGGAAGAGCTTCTTTGGCTGGTGTCCTGCTTTCCTTTGATGGTATTGCTGGTTCCAGGGGAAATATTCACTTCAGATTTGGGGAGTCATTCAGCCCAGGGGTTACGGTGGATGTCCCTCAAAGTGTTTCTCACTGTGCCTCCTAGGTTACACTCTTTTCCTGCTACTCCAGTCCTCTCCACTCTCCCCATCCTCTGGAGCTCCAGGTGAGTGGTTGTGAAAGAGGTTTTCTGCGCATTCTCTTTAAGAAGAATCCTGGATCTGAGAAATCTGTCTCTTTCTTGCAAACAGTATCCTGACTTGTTTCACAGCTAAATACTGTCCATATGCCTTTTCTAGGCTCTGGGATGCAGGCTGGGTCTTTGTTCCTGGGGCCCAGGTCCCTCCCCTCTCTGCTAAACTCACTTCCTGCCACACAAGTCTCTCCGCACTGCTGTTTGCTCCTGGGAGCTGGGCAGCCCTATGCGCATTTCCACTTTTCCTACCAGTCTCTGTCTGGCTTCTTCAGTGTTTCTTGGTTAAAGAGTCCTTTCAGTTTAGTCAGAAGTTTGTTTTTGCAGATGATGGTTCTTAGAATTAAGTTGTAATCCACTTTGGTTCTGGGAGTTGGAAGTTGGTAAGTCTGCCCACTCCACTGCCATCTTGCTGCCTCTGCATATTTTTATTAGAGAATGCATGTACTCTGTAAAACTCATCCACGTACACCTATATCTCAAAGTGAAGATTCATAAGGTATAGAGAGGAACCTAGTGTTACGAACCTGCACTGTCTCCTTGGTGCATAGTATCCCTGTCAGGCACACACAAATTGTTGAATACAATAAATAAATTAAAAAATAAAATATGCCCTGGACAAATGGCTCACTGGTAGAGCATCAGCCCTGTGTTTAGAAGTCCCAGGTTTGATTTCTAGCCTGGGCACACTGGAGAGGCACCCATCTGCTTCTTCCTCCTTCCCTCTTTCCTTTCTACCTCTCTCTTCTTTTCTCACAGCCAAGGCACCATTTGAGCAAAGCAGCCTGGGCACTGAGAATGACTCCATGGCCTCTGCTTCAGGTGCTAGAATGGTTCCAGTTGCAAAGGAGCAATGCCTCAGATGGGCAGAACATTGCCCCTTGGAGGGCATGCTGGGTGCATTCCATTCAGGCACATGCAGGAGTCTGTCTCTCTGTCTTACCATTTTTCACTTCAGAACAACAACAACAAAAAGAATAAAAGAATAAAAAAGATGTTCCATCTGTATTCTTGACTGATAGCTCAAATTATACCTCCATGTGTATTTGACTTACTAACATATCATTGTATCACACGTTCCATATTTATTGAATACTATATACAAGATCTTTGTTTGTCTGTCTGTACAATTTATTTAATTTAATCCTCACCAGTTTCAATTATATCAATTTTACATTTAGTCTCTAGTAGAATGCCTGACACAGAGTGGGGAAAATATAAGTGATGAGAAAAGTGCAATATGTGCATTTGGTAATGCTAACATTTTTAAACACTTGTAATATTCAATGCAAACATAAAAACATTTTATATATATTAGCCTAGCTAAATCCTCATAATCCTATAAAGCAAGTTTTCACATGATTTTTCTTTTACCAGAGATGTACCTGAGATTTAGAGCAAATCAAAGGTTTTGTCTGAAATAGTAAAGTTATTAAGGAACAGAGCCAATGTTTGAATTTGGGTTTTTCTGACCTTCAATGTTATGGAAACTAAGGCACAGGGAGAGACAATAACTTGTCTGGAATCACAGTTACTATGTGGTTAGCAGGGAGATTGAGCATACTGTTCTGTCCACTATACCATTTTAATTCTACATTCTGTCATTTAACACCATAACACTGACAAATGTCCCTTTGCAGCCAGCTTGGTTTATAATTTGCTGGCACTAACTGGAAGTAATTTTTGTAAATCACAGAATAACAAAAGAAAGAAAGAGACTACCATGGCTCACAAAAGTGGGGAGCTTCATTGATCTTATGATATTCCCAACATTTGGGAACAAGATGACCAAGAAGAACAAGATGTTTAAACTTGACCTACATTTTATTTAGGGTACAGAACTTCCCACATCTTTTTCATTTGCATTTCAACTTGGCCCTATTCTAAAGCTACAGAAACTTTATCCCATAAAAACCATTTAGAAGAATTATCAAAAGAGTCAAAATGTCACTCTTGGCATTTTATTTTATGAGATTTGATTAATTATAACACTACCTATTAGAACATACAATTTTAAGCTACTTATAGGCTCCTGACATTTTGATATCTAATTATTACCACTTTAAGTCAATATGTGTTTCCCCCATAAACCAGTATCTCTATATCAAATACTAGGTTATATATGTCCCACTTAACAAATATAAGTAAATTAAAAAATAAACTTAGAAAAATATGGACGTAAACTTTGAATTTTGATAGATGTGGTACCTTCAGCAAAACAGCTATCTAATTTAAATCTCAGTTTCATCCTCAGTAAAATAGAGATTATGAGTGATGTCAGAGAAATGGCACTGTGAGTGGTGCGCTCAATCTCTCCCCTATAAATTTCAACAAATTCGACAACTAAACACGGAGAAAAAAATCTCAGGAGCACCTGACATATACACACACAAGACAAAGGTAAGATTGGGTGAAAAGGTGTCTGAATATATAATCCACTCTGAAGGAAAGAAGACAGAGAGTGAAGTATTTTGTTTCCTGACTGATCTAAGAAAGGGGCACCTTTGTTTGGAACCTAGCAAGGTGGAAGCTCTGAGGCAGAGGGAAGGAGCAGGGTTAGGGTGGGTGCTCAAGCAGAAAAAAGAACACATGAGCTCTGACTAAGATCACGGACACAGGGCATGCACAGGCGGTGGGGTCCACCTAAGGTTACCAGTGCAGGGTGACCAAGTGACCTGGTACTAGCAGCTTTGTGCATTTCTGGCTCCATGATCACTGGTGGTGTGCAAGTGGCTCTACTAGCATCACTGGAGAGGGCATGTGTGCATGCACACAGGATAGAAGGCTTAGCCCAAGATTATTAGCAATAGGGTTCTGCATGGGCTGTTGCCAGCATCTTTGTGCATTCCTGGCTCCATGATCACCAGCGCCAGACATGTGCATGGGCTGGGATCCTTGGGCCTAGTACTGCCCTGACGGGGCACCGCTATGGGGCCAATGCAGGCTTCTGAGTGCATTCGCGGCTCTGATTGAGACCACAGATGCTGTGTACCTGAGTGGGCAGATGCAGGCTTCTGTGTGCATTAATGGAGTCATGGAGGCTGGGCGTGCATGTGACTTGCTGCAGGCTACCAAAAAGTGCAAGAGAGAGAAGCCTGTGGAGATTAGACCCATGGAGCACTAAGGCATGCTAGTCATACACAGGGGCCCTTATAAGGCATTTTATCTACAATCGGCTCCCAGTCCTGCCTGCTCTCACAGGCAGCTCTGGTTGGCATGGCGTTATCCAGAACTGTGCTTTGAATGGTACTGGAGGAAGGACCTGGCTGCTCTTAGAGCTTCTTGCTCTGCAAGCAGTGGCTGGGGTGAACCTCACAACTAAGTCCCCAGACTGCTAGCTCAGGTGGGAGAGATGTGGGGAGAGGTACCTGGAACACTAAGACTTCCATTGTCAGAGCTTCCAAACCCTAACAAGCACTGCTTACCAATAAGACTGAGGCCCAGCCTATGTGATTACTATAGTGACACACCAGCAAACCTCTGCCTAAGAATCCTACAGAAGTAAAACCTATAGGACAGAGCCACCAGCTGAAAACAATGAAGAAACTACTTCTCAAAACTAGGAAAAAATTACATTTTTATAACATTTTCTTTTCATTTTGGTCATTTTATCTTCTTTTCTTTTTATTCCTTTCTTTTCCTTTTGAACTTTTTATCCATAGTTGTTACATTTTTATTATTGTTTTTTTATGAGAGTTTCATTTCAGAAACCTTTACTTTTTTTTTCTTTTTCTCTCATTTGATCATCATTTATCATCAAATTATTCTCTTTTGGATTCATATTTTTCTTTGTGGCATTTTGCATTTTTTACTTCATTTTTTATTTCTATTGCCATTTTTCCTCAGTTCCTGCTCCTTGTTCTCTGTAGTTTTTTCCCACTTATCATTATAGAATTTTCATTTTTTACTGTATTTTTACAATTTTTATTTTATTTTTAAAATTATCTCTTATTAGTGTTATTAACAATACTACTCTCAAATGCCATTAAGAAAAAAGAAATAAAATATCATGAATACAAAAGACAGAGATGTAGCTCTGATAGATAATAAAAAATCTCTAGGAAATAATTTCAATCACTAAGTACCTTGGAGTTAAATGACAAAGAATTAAAATTGAAGTTCTAAAAATACTCAGGGAAAAGCAAGAAAGTACAGAAAGGCAATTTAGAGAGTTCAAAAAACAATTTAATGAACAAAAAGAATACTTTAACAAAGAAATTGAAACTATAAAAGGAACCAAACAGAGATGAAAAACTTAATACATGAACTGAAAAACAAAGTAACAAGCTTAGCTAATAGAACAGGACAGATAGAGGAGAGAGCTTGTGAAAGAGAAGACAGGCAAATAAAGATACTACAGAGAGAAGAGGAGAGAGACTCACAAATTAAAAATAAATGAGAAAGCCTTACAGGAGTTGTATGACTCCATCAGAAAGAGCAACATAAGAATAATGGTTATATCAGAAGGAGAAGAGAGAGAAAAAGAAATATAGAACATATTCAAACAAATAGTCAATGGGAACTTCCCAAGCCTGTGGAAAGATTTAGAGCCTCGAATCCAAGAAACAAACAGAACACCAAGTGACCTAAACCCAAACAGACCTACTCCAAGACACATCATAATGAAATTATCACAAACCAATAACAAAGAAAAAATCCTCAAGGCAGCCAGAAAAAAGAAGAATACAACAGATAAAAGAAGGCCCATTAGACTATCATCAGATTTCAAGTCAGAAAAGAATGTACCTTAATATTTTAGTACTAAAGTACTGAAAAACTTCCAGCCAAGAATACTATATAAATCAAAGCTATCCTTTAAATACAAAGGGGGAATAAAACTATTCACAGGTATAAAGAAAATGAAGAAATTTATCACCAGAAAACCCCCACTTCAGGAAATACTAAAGGGGGTTATCTGAACAGATACAAAGAACAAAACAAAACAAAATCACAAGTAAAAGCTCCAACAATATAACAATAAAAACAAGAATAATCAGTGACAACAAAAACAAAAAAGGGGAGAGGAAAAATATTAACAGTAGCAAAGGTGGATGGAGTGCAAAAGCAATCAAGAGGTAATGTACTTCAATGAATATGATAAACATGCTTTTTATTACCTAATGGTAATGACCCCTGAAAAAAAAAAAACAGTACAGAATCACATGGATTAAAAAAAGAAGAAACAGAAGATAGAAGTATGGAATAAAACAAAAAAAAAAAACCCAAAAACCAAATGACAGAAAAACAAAAGAGAAGAACTAAAAAAGAAACAGAGCTATCAGAAAGCAATATATAAAATGGCAATATCAAGTGTCAATAATTAAATTAAATATAAATGGATTGAACTCACCAATAAAAAGACATAGAGTAGCAGAGTGGATAAAAAAAATCCAACTGTATGCTATCATCAAGACATACATCTAATCTACAAGGATAAAGACAAATTCAAAGTGAAAGGTTCGAAAACAATTTTTCAAGCAAATAATATCCAAATAAAGCAGGTTTAGCCTGCTCATATCTAAAAATGCTGACTACAGGACAACAAAGGTAATCAGAGACAAAAATGGTCATTTCATAATGATAAAGGGGACATTGAATCAAGAAGACATAACACTTCTTAATATATATGCACCAAACCAAGGAACACCAAAGTATATAAGATATTTACTAACTGATCTAAAAATAAGAACCAACATAAATACAATCATACTTGGAGACCCAAATACACTGCTGATGGCTCTAGATCATTCATCCAAACAGAAATCAATAAAGAATGTGGACAAGGCCCACTGGAGATAAGGACAACAGAGACGCAAAGACCCGACTCCAGGGACCAGGTTCAGTGACGCAGATTCACTTTATTCAGGAAGTGAGCTAGCTTATATACACAGGTTCTTCAAAGCCAATGGCTAAAAAGATCAGGGACCTGCCTGGTTAGCGCTGAGTTACTTCCCTACAGTGGGCGAGCTTCCTCCTGGGTGTGCCTGGGAGGGTTTAACCTTGCTGAGTGTTCTCACAGCATTGTATCAGCCACAGCTGCTAGGAATGTGCTTTGTGCTCTACCTACAATTCCCCCTTCTCTTTTAATTAGCACCAGTTGGACTTGATGAACGATAGCTTGCTGTTGTTGTACTGATAACACCTATAATATCATATGCTAGCAGATTGGCTGGGTTAAATAGGCAGGCAAGCTTTTCAATGTTTGTCTTCCCAGGGGATGGGATACAATGGTGTGTACAGAGACATTTTCCTCCCACTGTCCCATAGAGACCCTCCAAGTACCATTAAACACAGTCCCATTTTTTATCATGGAAAACAGATGTAGGTCCATGCATGCCTTCTTCCCACAAAGACCTCAGTGTCTGAACACAGAACGGATAGCTTGCTATGGGCTGTGTACTGCATAAGGTTGCATCCCATATCTTAGCCTCCAATGCCAAACCCTGAGGTTAGGGGTTTGTGCATCTGGGCCAGGTGCAAGCTGGCAGTCTCTCCAGGGAATTCCCTCCCTCAGGAGTGCCCTCAGGTGTTCTTCCTACAGGAACGGACAGATAGGTGACCCTCCCCAGGTGATGTTGTGTGCACATTGGTTGCGAGATCTTCTCCTGGAGTGCTGAGGACCTCCTCCCCTCAGGTGTAGTCCGTGTGGAGGAGGCCAGGGCTGTGGCTTTGGACAGGTGAATACTGAACCACTTTTCTTGGTGCCCAAGAAACCCTGTCAAGCAGGTTGAGGGGTTCCTGGGATCCAAATTGGCTGAAAAACACAAGCATAACCTCTCCCTTGTGTTTGAAGAGGGTGTGATTCCCGCCACTGTGCCATGGTTGGGTCCTTCCAGCATCATTTCAGAGAGAGTGGTGGGGGAGAGAGAGAGCAAGAGATACAGAAAAATAGACAAGACAGATAGACAAATAAGGAGGAAAAGAAAAAAGACACATGAGGGTGTATAGGTTGGTCTACAGCAGGAATACATGTTGGAGTTAAAGCTGGGGTAGAAAATGGCATCTGAGAGGCTGGGGTGGGGCACTGAGCCCTGACAGGGAATGCAGAAGTAGTGCTTTCTGCTTCTTAAGGTGGCAGAGCTGATGGTGTGGTTTGTAATGTATCTAGTTTTGTTTCTGCAAGTTCAGCTGCAAGTCCATCAAACTCGGTGGCCCAACCCTTGTCTTCCTCTACAGAGAGAGGCAAATATGGAGGTATGGGTTCCTCTGAAAGAGAAGTAGCCTATAGGACCTTAGGGACAGGCAGAGAGTCCTTAGCTGGAGCACCGGTCAGGCAGGCATGTATCGCTAGCAGGGCAGGAATGAGACCGAGAAGGAAGGTTTGTCCTTCATGTACTTTGGCCAAATAGTGCATTGGAAAGCTCAGGCCCATGTATTGAGATCCCAAAGAGGTGCATCTCAGAGCCAAGGGCTGAAACCTGAGAGGATTTCCCAGTAGGTACAAAGATTCTTTTCACTAACTTTAACTGGCCTACTCTGCAATAGGACATAGAGGGCTCGAGCTTGTAGGGTTTGGAAGTAAGGAAAAAGGTTTTCCATTGCAGAGGGTCATCATCCATCCTTTGAGTGCTAGCTGGGTCCCTGTTTAGGTGCCAGAATGTGGACAAAGCCCACCAGGGGTGAGGATGACAGAGATACAGAGACCCGACTCAGGGGACCAGGTTCAGTGATGCAGATCCACTTTATTCAGGAAGTAAGCTAGCTTATATACACAGGTTCAGCCTATAGGGTGTTACAGCGTGTTCTTCAAAGCCAATGGCTAAAAAGATCAGGGAGCTGCCTGTTTAGCACTGAATCCCCATTGCAGAGGGTCACTCATTGTCTTTTGAGTGCTGGCTGGGTCCCTGTTCGAGCCGCCAGAATGTGGACAAGGCACACCGGGGTGAGGACAACAGAGACACAGAGACCCAACTTCAGGGACCAGGTTCAGTGATTCAGATCCTATTTATTTAGGAAGTAAGCTAGCTCATATAGACAGGTTCAACCTATAGGGTGCTACAGCGTGTTCTTCAAAGCCAATGGGTAAAAAGACCAGGGAGCTGCCTGGTTAGCACTGAGTTACTTCGCTACAGTGGGTGAGATCCCTCCTGGGTGTGCCTAGGAGAGTTTAACCTTGCTGGAGTATTCTCACAGCATTGCATCAGCCACAGCTGCTAGGAATGTGCTCTGTGCTCTACCTACAAAAGAAATATTGGCCTTAAATAAAACACTAGAACAATTGGATATGATAGACATCTATAGGACATTTCATCCCAAAATGTCAGGGTATACATTTTTCTCCAGTGTACATGGAACATTTGCAAGAACTGACTATATGTTGGGACACAAAAGTAACATCAATAAATTCAGAAAGATTGAAATTATACCAAGCATATTCTCTGACCATAAAGCTTTGAATTTAGAACTCAACTGCATACAAAAAGTAAAAACACACATAGAAATGTGGAAATTAAACAACATACATCTAAAAAATGAGTGGGTTACAGAAGAAATTAAAGCAGAGATCAAAAGATATATACAGACAAATGAAAATGACAACACAACATATCAGAATCTCTGGGATGCAGCAAAAGCAGTAGTAAGAGGAAAGTTCATTTCACTACAGGCTTATATAAACAAACAAGAGAGAGACCAAGTAAACAACTAAACATCACATCTTAAATAACTAGAAAAAGAAGAAGAAAGGCAACTCAGAATCAGCAGAAAATAGGAAGTAATAATAATCAAAGCAGAAATAAATGAAATAGGGAACAGAAAAACTATAGAAAAAGTCAATAAAACAAGGAGCTGGTTCTTTGAAACGATAAACAAAATTGACAAACCCTTCACAAGACTCATGAAAAAAAAAATGAAAGGACTCATCAACAAAATCCAAAATGAAAGAGGAGAAATTACCACAGATATCATAGATATACAAAGAATTTAGAATACTATGAAAAACTATATGCCACCAAATTTAACAATTTAGAAAAAATGGATAAATTTCTAGAACAATATAATCTTCCTATACTGAGTCACGAAGAAGTAGAAAGCTTAAACAGACACTTAAGCAGGGAGGAAATAGAAACAACTATCAAAAACCTCCCAAAAAATAAAAGTCCAGGGCCTGATAGCTATATTAGTGAATTCTATCTAACATTCAAAGATTTGGTTCCTATTCTATTCAAAGTCTTCCAAAACATTGAAGAAGAAGCAATACTTCCAAACACATTTTATGAGGCCAATATAACTCTCATACCAAAACCTGGCAAGGACAACACACACACAAAAAGCAACTACAGACCAATATCTCTAATAAATACAGAGGCTAAAATCCTAAACAAAATACTAAAATACTAATAAATTGAATATAACAACACATTAAAAAAATAATTCATTGCCTGACCTGTGGTGGCGCAGTGGATAAAGCATCGACCTGGAAATGCTGAGGATGCCAGTTAAAAACCCTGGGCTTGCCCAGTCAAGGCACATATGGGAGTTGAAGCTTCCTGCTCCTCCCCCCTTCTCTCTCTCTCTCTCTCCCCTCTAAAGTGAATAAATAAACAAAAATAATAATAAAATAATAATAATTCATCATGATTAAGTGGGATTCATCCCAGAATCATAAGGATGGTTCAACATATGTAAAACGGTTAACGTAATATACCATATCAACAAAACAAAGAACAAAAACCATATGATCCTATCAATAAATGCAGAAAAGGAATTCAATCAAATACAGCCTCATTTTATGTTTATAACACTCAACAAAATGGGTATAGAAAAAAAATATCTCAACATACAAAGGCCATTTATGACACATCATCAGCTAACATCATATTAAATGGCTAAAAACTGAAAATGTTTCCTCTAAAATCAGGAACAAGACAAGGCTGCGTACTCTTTCCACTCTTATTCACCGTAGTACTGGAAGTTCTAGCCAGAGCAATCAGGCAAGAGACAGAAATAAAAGCATTCATATTGGGAAAGAAGTAAAGGTTTCACTTTTTGCAGATGATATGATCCTGTTTATAGAAAATCCAAAGACTTCACAAAAATATTATTAGAAAAAATAAACCAATACAGTAAGGTCACAGGATACAAAATTAATATACAGAAGTCTATTGCCTTCTAATATGCCAACAATGAAACTTCAGAAAATGAACTCAGAGAAATAATCCTTTTACAGTTGCAACAACAATAACAACAAAAATATCTAGGAATAAACATAACAAAGAATGTAAAAAAACTATATAATGAAAATTACAAAATATTGTTAAAGGAAATTGAAAAAGACACAATGAAATGGAAAAAGATTCCTTATTCTTGAATAGAAAGAATAAATATATAGTTAAAATGACCATAGTATCCTAAACAATATACAAATTTAATGCAATTCCCATCAAAATTCTAATGTCATTTTTTAAAGAAATGGAACAAAAGATGATCATGTTTATATGAAACTATAAAAATCCCCGAATAGCCAACATAATCCTAAGGAAAAAGAATGAAGCTGGAGACATTATAATACCTGACTTCCAATTATATTATAGAGCCAAGATAATCAAAAGAACACAGTACTGGCAGAAAAATAGACACTCAGACCAATAGAACAGAAGAGAGCACCCAGAAATAAAACCACATATATATGGTCAAATCATCTTTGATAAAGGAGCCAAAGGCACAAAATGGAGAAAATAAAACTGCAAAGCCACGTGTAAAGAATGAAACTTAACTACAGTTTGTCTCCTTGCACAAAAATTTATTCAAAATGGATCAAAGACCTAAATTTAAGATCGGAAACAATAAATTACATAGAAGAAAACATAGGTACTAAACTCATGAACTTTGGCAGTAGAGACATTTTATGAATTTGACCCCAAGGGCAAGGGAAGTAAAGGCAAAAATAAATGAATGGGACTGCATCAAACTAAGAAGCTTCTTCACAGCAAAAGAAAATGACAACAAAAGAAACAGCCAACTAAATGGGAGAAGATATTTTCAAACAACAGCTCAGATAAGGGGCTAATATCCAAAATATACAAAGATCTCACAAAACTCAGCAACTAATAAGCAAGCAACCCAATAAAAAAATGGGAAGAGAACATGAACAGACATTCCTCCAAGAAGAAATATAAATGGCTAATAAATATAAGAAAAAATGTTCATCTTCAGTAGCTATTATAGAAATGCAATCAAACTGCAATAAAATACCATGCCATACCTGTTAGATTAGCTTGTATCAACAAGACAGATAATAACAAGTGTTGGAGAGGCTGCGGAGAAAAAGGAACCCTGATTCACTGTTGGTGGGAATGTAAAGTAGTACGACCATTATGGAAGAAAGTATAGTTGTTTCTCAAAAAATTAAGAATAGAGCCTGACCAGGTGGTGGTGCAGTGGATAAAGCATTGGACTGGGATGTGGAGGACCCAGGTTTGAGACCCCGAGGTCGCCAGCTTGAGCGTGGGCTCATCTGGTTTGAGCAAAACTCACCAGCTTGGACCCAAGGTCGCTGGCTCGAGCAAGGAGTTACTTGGTCTGCTGTAGCCCCATCGTCAAGGCACACATGACAAAGCAATCAATAAACAACTAAGGTGTCGCAACAAAAAACTAATGATTGATGCTTCTCATCTCTCTCCGTTCCTGTCTGTCTGTCCCTATCTATCCCTCTCTCTGACTCTCTCTGTCTCTGTAAAAAAAAAGAAAAAGAATAGAACTACCACCATATGACCCAGCAATCCCTCTGCCGGGTATATACCCACAAAGCTCAAAAACATTGGTACATAAGGACACATGCAGCCCCATGTTCATTGCAGCATTGTTCACATTGGCCAAGACGTGGAAAGAACCAAAAAGCCCTTCAATAGAAGATTGGATAAATAAGATGTGATACATATATACTATGGAATACTATTCAGCCATAAGAAATGATGACATATGATCATTTATGACAACATGGATGGACCTTGATAACATTATACTGAATGAAATACGAAAATCAGAAAACACTAAGAACTGTATGATTCCATACATATGTGGGACACAAAATTGAAATTCATGGACATAAATAAGAGTGCTGTGGTTACCAGGGGGAGTGTATGAGGTGAAGGGAGAGGAGGGGCATAAAAAACAAATAAAAGGTGATGGAGGACAATTTGACTTTGGGTGATGTGCATACAACATAATGAAATTTCAAAATGATGTTGAGATGTTTTCTCTGAATTTATGTACTCTAGTTGATCAATGTCACCCTGTCAAAATTAATTGTCTAAATAAAATTAAAGTGGAAACGTAAAAAAAAATAGAGATTATAATATATCTCATGGGGTTATGGATATTAACATATAATTAACAGATAAAAAACTTGGAATAGACCTTGTATATAAAAATACATGCTTAGCATGCTTAACAAATGTTAACTTATTAACTATACATCTTTTATTTTCCTTGGAATTAAACTTCACTTACTAAGTATTATTCTCAGTTCTATCTATCTATCTATCTATCTATCTATCTATCTATCTATCTATATCTATGTATATCTATGTATCCATCCAACCATCAATCTATCATAATCACTGGCTCATTCAATCCTTACCACAACCCTAAGACATTTGATAGTTATCTTGATTTAATGAAAGTAGCAACATAAACTCACAATAGTTAGGTAATTTGCAAAATATGACACATTTAGTAAAATTTAACTTTATTAAGCACATCTTTTTCTATTTTTGCCTGCCTGTAGTATCATTATCATAAAATAACTATAGATACCTTCAATAAAGAGAGAATACAACATATGTACAATGACCTCTACCCTGATGCTATAAAAGCTTTGATAGCAGGCTGTCTACAAGAGATGTAGAGTTCACATAAGGACAAAGAAGAAAAGGTACTAGCACAAACACAATAAAAACAAAAACCTCTTTCCCTTACAAGGTATACCCAATGTTGTTCAATTGTTATGAAATCTCATAACAAAAAACTTTCAACATTATTACTCTATTATGAGCTCTATGTTCTTTATTGTTTAAAGCAACATTTTGGGATAAAAATCATCTATACAGAAAGGAATTGGGCATTAGAATTTTGTAAGTTGCATCGACCATCTTTTCTTAAAAATATTGTTAAGACCAGGAGTCCCCAAACTACAGCCCGCGGGCCACATGTGGCCCCCTGAGACCATTTATCCGGCCCCCACCTCACTTCTGGAAGGGGCACCTGTTTCATTGGTGGTCAGTGAGAGGAGCATAGTTCCCATTGAAATACTGGTCAGTTTGTTGATTTAAATTTACTTGTTCTTTATTTTAAATATTGTATTTGTTCCCGTTTTGTTTTTTTACTTAAAAATAAGATATGTGCAGTGTGCATAGGGATTTATTTGTTCATAGTTTTTTTTATACTCCGGCCCTCCAACGGTCTGAGGGACAGAGAACTGGCCCCCTATGTAAAAAGTTTGGGGACCCCTGGTTAAGACAGTGAAAAGCAAAGTATATGAGACAAAATAATATAATGGAAAGGAAAAGCAACTTAGTATCCATCAATCTAAGTTCAAATCCTGGTGACCTTGGTCAATTAATTCACTAAATCTCTGAGAGACTTATGTTTTATCCCATCTGTAAAATGGAAATAGAAGTCAAACAGGGATTCTTGCTACAGTTATATTTTTGTGATAAAAAAATCATCTTGGTACATTATAAATGCCTTAAGTACTGTGAAGAGATAGCTTTGTACGTTAGATGAAATGACAACCACAGAAGTAGGCTCAGGTTGTCCAAAGTCCCTGTAAACAGCAAGTACAAAAGGAATATTTGTGGATTCATTTATTAAAGCATTTTGAAAACAATTCACAAAATAAAAACTGTATATATAAATTTGGATATTTAAAGTTAAAATTCTATTACGTATGTGGACCAATTTGCAATGAGTTTATCTTTCACTCACTGCAACCCCAGGTCTAATACTTATTCATTT
This sequence comes from Saccopteryx bilineata, assembly GCF_036850765.1. Classification (NCBI taxonomy): domain Eukaryota; kingdom Metazoa; phylum Chordata; class Mammalia; order Chiroptera; family Emballonuridae; genus Saccopteryx; species Saccopteryx bilineata. The sequence goes on along the minus strand of NC_089490.1, from coordinate 339,736,751 downwards.
AAATCTACTCAGCCAAATGTCTTCTGTGTAAGGTTATGAGGATGGCCTTTATAGTCAATTTGTATCGTTTGGCAACAGCTTGAATTTACAGCGAAGATTCATTAAGTACTGCAATTTGAGTTTATTAAAATTTATAAGAAAGTAACACCAAATGAATTTTATAGAAAATTAAAGGAGTCTGATCAACATTATAAATCACATTTTTGTGACTTATTCAGTGTTTTTCCACATCACTGCAAATATAATTTAGAAGGCAGCTGTCATCTCTTATAATGTTACATATAAAAATTATTATTGACTATTGCTACCTTTCTGAATTTATCAAATTATTTGCTTAAAGTTCCAAGTGCATTTTTAGAAGTAGAACTGAACCATACAGAGCAAAAAAATAGCTTTATAAATTATGTTGTTGTTTACATCTCTACTGACAAGTCAAATCATTTGTTTAAATACAAAATCCTGTTTTTATTGAACAAGTTGGGGATCAGTTAAGAAACTCAAATAACAGTTTCTTTTGAATCGACATTAGCATGCCATCTGTCACTAAAAAATACAAATTATTTGCTTCACTCACTTCCTCTTTTCAATGTCCACCAGTTTCCTGAGGCCGCATTCAAATGCTGCTAAAATATTCATACTACTCCATTACATTGTCTCTACCACCACAGCCATAGTGAAGGAACTCATCATCTGAAAAGTTATCCTAGGCTCCACTTAGTCTCCTGTCCGCCTTCATACTCTCTTTCTCCTGATCGTTCCTGAATCACATGATCAGTGTTCATAAATATCCACCCTGTGTATTTGCCTCCTGACTAGTTGATCTTATTCAGGTTGGCCCTTTGCACGATCCCTGGGTATAGGATTCCACTGAGCCTTAAGGTCTTGCTGCTCTTCAGGTAATCAATGAACTTGATGAAGCTCTAGCTTCTGAAGCTTCATCCCCAACTAAAGCACTTTCACCCCTCCTCCGACTCAGAAGTGGAATGGAATATCTAAAATCTATCTTCCATACCATTACCAAATATCTTTCTGATAACATGTGATGCTGTTGTACAGCTCCTTAATGATGTTTTTTTCACTGGGTGAGGTAACATGTAACTATGTAATAGCAACTATGTGTTTCCATCTCCTATTCTATGAATCACTCTGCAGTTTTGTACATGCTGTGCTCTTTGCATATGGTCTTTCAACTATCCCCTGCCTAGAAAATCCGATTATCTTTTGAACCGCACTTGATAGAACACCTCCTATGTGAATCTTCCATTAACCGAACTCACCTGTTTTGTAACATGAGGCAGTGGCTGCTCCATCCTCAGATTTCATATAGTACTTTGAGTTTAGAAATTTCTCTCATCCAAAGTGTCTCAAATTATATTTGAGTTGGATGTTTACCTTTGTTTTCCTACAAATTTCCTGACAGAAGTCCCATGCCATATCTCCAGTGCTTGCCATAATGCTTGCTACATGAGTAGGATACAATAAAAATTTATTTGATTCTTGAACCCTTATTTAAAATATGTCCTTTAACTAAAATAAAACAAATGGAGGAGATATTGGAGTTGGGAATGGTAGAGGGCAAAGAGAGAGAAAATAGTCCTTATTATATTCTAAATTAATCATTTTAAGGAAGGTCAATTATATGAAGCAAGATACTAGTCATGAGTGGAACAAGTGGTTTATATAATCTCTGGACACAATAAGAAGCAAGAGAAGAAAACTATCATTTTTTAAGCACTAGAATATGACTGTCAGTTTCCTAGGTTCTTTAATACTTTTAACTCATTTAATCTCTACAGCCTTGTGAATTACATATAATTCCTATAGTATTAGAAAGGAAACTGATGTTCAGTGAAATAAAACAGCGACAGCCTAGTTCTCAATGTTAAAACTAAGATTTCAACCCAAATTTCTGCAACTTGGGAGTTAAACATTTACCTCTGCAAATGGCCATTTTGAATTATCATATATAATAGGAACTAGATGGGTGTTAATAACAGTATTAACAATAAAAATTCCTAACACTTGCTGAGAACTTATGTGTCAGGTACACAGCTGAACACTGAGGATAGAGAGGTGAAGTAGACACACCTTCCTCACAGGTTTTAAACTATATTTGAATCGAATTGAATTGAACCTAAAGCTTAGTGTAGCCAACCTTTAAGTCATTCGGGGCTTTATAAAAAAAACAGAAAGTGCTTAGTTTTGTTTGCTTTGTTTTGCTTCTGTGACTAAATAAAGAGGGAGGAAGTGTGGAGGCAAGTCTCTCTTCCATGCCAGGCGAGTGACTTCAATAATTACCAAAGGAGCTGGAGAGATCCAGTTCCTTCCAATTAACTTCTGTTACCAAGTGCTGCTGACTGCTCGCCTGACAGCCCCTCGCAGATGGGGTGGGAGGGAGGACTGCGCACAAGATTTCTTTGCATTTCATAGTTCACAGATTAAAGGCAGTGTCAAGAACAAGTCAGAGTTGAAGAATTGATTTATTTAGCAGGGAGTGTGAAGGGAAGGACTGCTTCTGCATCATTACAAACAAGGCCAAGGCACTCTCATGCTATGTTCTACCTCTTGGTACACAAATCAAGCATTTCCCCCCCTTTATTGACTCAGCTACTCTGAGATATTCACTGACAGAAAGCATGGCTAGATCCAGCTTTCTTAAATCCCAGCAATTACAACCTTAGTAGTAACTGTTGTAACCACTCTGGCCCTCACTCAGATGCTTGTTGGGAGCTGCTGATGAAAAGTGGGAATACGCTGCCACTAGACAGATTAGAGAAGATTCTAGAGACTGATCTAGGCTAAAAAATCCCTCAGTTTAGAATGACATACCCAAAAGGACATCATAATACTACACATTAATTATAATAATAGTTATGCAATATAGCAACCACTCAAACAGCATCTATATGTGCTAGTCCTTTCTAGGTACATGTATGTGTATGTGTATTTTATGCATGTATACACACAGCCCATACATATGTGTGTGCATATATGTGATAAACATACTGTGCAGATGTCCTGTATCCCATCAAAATTTCTCCCTGGATTAGCATTCACTGACAAGTACTTTCTGAACCAGTCTTTGCTATGATGATGCAAAACGCTAATTCTTTAACTTCTATACTTCCTCCACATAAAACAATGGGCCATTGGCATTTTGCCATGAGCAAGAACCCTCTCTTCTCCCCCAGTTATTAATTGATTTGATCTGTTTATTATTGGATATGGTCAAATTGTCTTCTACTTTATAATTCCTTATTGTATGCAATTATTTTTTGTGTTCAAATTGTTTCAGATTTGTCTAGTGTAAACCCTGTCAAGTTATTTTCTGTGCTCTTGTGATATGATCCATTATTTTTTCGAAGCATTTCTTGATGTTTTAGCATAATGTGATGTTTCAGGATCATCTTATACCTATCCTGCCAAGTCCTGAAATAAGTCACTTCTCTGAGGGTATTCATGATAGTGAGGAATGGTGTTAGTATTAGATACCAAGATCTGGGAACTAGGTTTGTGTCAGGTTTAGGTTCAGGGCTGGCTCCTTTAAATCCAGAGTCCCTTTGAAACTCACCCAACTTCCTTCTAGGGCTCAAAACAGAACATTCTCATCCCCCAATGTGAAGTTGTAGTTAATTTGCTTGCTATTCTCTCTCTTAATGGCTTCTTAGCCTTTACTTTGAAATGTAGCAAAAAGTTTATCTTTGCAGGAATGCCAGGAAAAGTTTACATAGGGCAGGGGTCTGACAATTAGGGGAGTTTAAATCACAATAGTTGTTTGTAAAAGCCTACCCACAGGCCCAGAGGCTCCAGGACCTGGCTGTTCCTGGGAGATTCTTGACCTCTCAGCTGTTTTGAAAATTTACCAAAGACACCAGATAGCCTGTGCTACATCAGAAAGAACTCGTGTTTCTGCAGCTGAAGACCCCTCCTCCTGCTCATGGTCAAGTCATTGACCAAGGCCACAAACCCTGATATACTAATCTGAGTATGTCCAGGTGCACCCAACCCCATGCCAGCAAATACTTGCAGCAAATGCTACAACTAATGCTCTCTCCTGCAACTTGGGGCTGACACCCTTTGCTAGACTCAGCCTGCCTCCACCCAGGCATTTTTAAAATAAACTTTACCGCCTGACCTGTGGTGGTGCAGTGGATAAAATGTCGACCTGAAAATCCTGAGGTCGCTGGTTCGAAACCCTGGGCTTGCCTGGTCAAGGCACATATGGGAGTTGATGCTTCCAGCTCCCCCCCTTCTCTCTCTCTGTCTCTTCTCTCTCTCTCTCTCTCCCTCTCCTCTCTAAAACCAATCAATAAAAAATAAATAAATAAATAAAAATTTAAAATAAACTTTACCTTGGAACACAGTAGCCTTGTGTTTTCAGTTTGGCCCACAGCATTCTGCCTTTCAGCTTATTGTTGTCAGGGTATCTTTGATTCTTAATCCGTTCAACAGATAAAGCAAGGAAATTTATGTGTGCACACTTGCATAAAAATATGAATGTATACATAAAATATACATGCACATATATGTAAAATGTACATATAACTACAAAGATACAAAATGTGCACTGCATAGATATAGGCTTATATACACTAAAAATCATGAATTCACACCAATGTCTCAAATTCTCAACCCCAAAGCAGTCTTTTGATTGTTTCTTGCCTTATATCATTCAATATTTGTATACTTCAATCACAGTGACAACCCTGTCTTTTAATATCAGCACGTTTATTCATTGCTTCAATTCCGTAATATATTTAATACAGTTTCTGAATTATTTGCCTATACCATTACAAATAAAAGCAAAACAAAAAACCAAACCTATTAAACATGAGTTTCGTGTTTGTTGGCATTTATTTCCTCCTCTTACTCACATGGCTGGGACTGAGATTGTAGAGTCTAATTCTATGAAAATGTCTCCTTGGACTAAATTTTATTTCCTTTTCCTTCAGTATAGTTTGTTAATGGATTTGTGCAATTATCTATTCAACAAATTTATTTCTTTTATAATTTTAACTGTTCTTTAGAAATTAGGGTTATGGGTCTTTTCTTTCTGATATACATTATAAATTTCACTCCCAAGTGGTCATTTTTCTTTTGAATTTTTGCTATTCAAAATGTTTTTTTAATTTTTATTTGGTCAAATGTATCAATTTTTTAAATTGCTTATGAGTTTTTACTCATATTTTAAAGGATTCTTTCTGTCCCTATGTTTATGGAAGAATGCAGCTATGTCTTCTTTTTCTTCTGGTGCTTGCAGGATTTTACAGATAGAACTTGCTAGTTGCTCTGCATTATCTGTAACTGTGGTTTCCAAACATTCTTCAGAACCTTATGGCTCCACAAAAGTGATATAGAAAGACTGAAAATGACTAATCTAAAATACATTTGTCCAATAAAATCTATAATTAAAACCACACATCGACTTAACTATGTCAAATAAAATTTTTAACACATTGAAGATCATTAATACACTGAAATTTGCTGCTAAGTAAAACCATTTTGGTAAAGGTATCACAATATAGTTTCTTCCTCCATATCTGGATATATATTGAACCTTTGAAAATATGTTATTGAATCACATGCTTATAGTCTTTCCCTGCTTGGTTCTTAAATTCTGACCTATACACATCAGCTAAAAACAAAACAAGAAAGTCTTTATAAATGAGTGCATCAGATGTGCCATGCTTAATTATGACTATGAAAAGCTCAGGTACATCTGACTGGTGCACAGATGTGCTTCATACACTGAGACCACAAGATGTGTAGAGGAGCCAGTCAACACTAAATACATTATAATGTGAGATCTTAGAGTCCTGGTATTTTGGAAATTAATGTGAGTTTTATATCCTCCTTATCTGACTCCTATATTAATTCATTTCAAAAGCATTTGTTAAAATTCTACTATGTGTCAGGTTCTGGGCTGAGTCTTATTTAGGTAAAAAGCAATAAACAAAGTCTTCATGATTCCTTCAATTTTAGAAACCAGGCAAGACATATTTTGTGTTTTTTTTGTTTTTTAAAATTTTTTTATTTATTCATTTTAGAGAGGAGAGAGAGAAAGATAGAGAGAGAGAGAGAGAGAGAGAGAGAGAGAGAAGGGGGAGGAGCAGGAAACATCAACTCACATATGTGCCTTGACCAGGCAAGCTCAGGGTTTCGAACCAGCAACCTCAGCATTCCAGGTCGACGCTTTATCCACTGCGCCACCACAGGTCAGGCCAGGCAAGACATATTAAACAATTATTTTTAATCAAAAGTGGTAAGAGTTATAACAGAAGAAATACTAGATATCATAGGGTTATATGAGAGAATATAAGGCCTATGAGATATATAAAACGTCACCCTAAGATAAAACTGCTTAAATTAAGATTTGAAAAAAATGAGTATGACTAAGTAAAACGCCCTTTAATTTTTTTTATTTTTATATTGGAGTCACTCATGAGGTTGTATCTGAAATTATTGTAAAGTAGATTGTTTTCTTTTAGTTATTTTGTTGTTTGTGTATAGGAATGTGTATAAATCATCATGCTGTACATCTTAAACTTACACAATATTACATGTCAATGGTATCTCAAAGGAACTGGAAAACAAACAAAAACAGGACAGAAGACAGAACCCCAGAACCTTGAAGGCCTTCACATCGACCTCCACTGTTAACCACCTGCCAACTCCTGGCTAACTTACTGCTTCAGACTTGAAGTACACATTGCCTTTAAGAGGATGCCTTCTCTTCCCACGCCTCCCCTACCTGTTCACCTGTCCTCCTCAAGTCTCCCTTGGCTTTCTTCCTGTATCTTACATATTCTTCTCTCCACTATAGCATTTATCACACTCTGTTCTCTCTGTCCCATGGCCCACACCCCAAAATGTTCAGGTCCCCTGGCTTAGGACAAAGACTTATTTATCAGCACAAATGCTAACACTTTGTAGTAAGGCCATATAAATAAATAAAGATATCTGCCAAGATTAAAGAAGAAAATGTACTGCAGGGGAGGACAGCATGTTACAAAAAGAGGACAAAGTATGAGTCTGTGCTTTGGGCTTAAAAGATGAAAAATAGGTATGCTCAAAAAATATATATATATCATATATAGTCTTGGAGATATAGAAAATTGTCACGGAATATCTTGAGAGAGAAAAAAATGGAGGTCAGAATCTTAGGAGCCTATATTTTCTGGTAATAACTATGGACTATATTTTACAGACAATGGCAAACAAATGTAAGCTCTGCAGCAGGCTGCTAATGGCCCCTGAAGATATCAGTCCTATAAACCTGTAAATGTTACCTTATTGGCAGGGGGTTGCAAACTTAATTAAGTATTGTGAGCCAGGTTATCATACTGAATTATCCAGGTGAGTCTTATATTCAATCACATGTATCCTTATAAGAATGAAGCAGAGGGAGCTTTGACACACAGAGAAGAGAGGCTTATGTGCAGACAGAGCAGAGAGATCTGAAGTAAGAGACCTTTGGAAACTAGAGGGACTATAAGCCAAGGAATGCTAGCAGCCAGCCGAAGCTGGAAGAAGCAGAGAACAGATTCATCAACAGAACCTCAAGAAGGACAAACCTGCTCACACCTTCAGTTCATCCCAGTGATGCCCATTTAAGACTTCTGGCCCCCAGAACTGTGAGAGAATAAATTTCTGTTTTCAGTCACAGAGTTTGTGGTAATTCGTTATAGCATCCACAGGAAATTCATACAATTTAAAAGGGAAAGTTAGAAAATTGTTTTAACAGGAGAATTCTGGCATTATTAAGGAAGAAAGCCTGCGGAGGCTGTTATAAAGTAGCGTACCTTAATTCCGCAGGTTACGTAGAGACACTAAGGCAGGATATAGAAGAATTTTTAGGAGGAGATTTATTAATAAGCTGGCTACATATGACTTACAGGGGGTATAGCTAACCCAAATTGTCTGTGTCCAAAATAGCCCCCGAAGCTAGTTATATAGACTTGATCACATATAGGTTGGAGGAAAAGGAGGGGGAGCATGACACAATAATCATCAACGAACTTACAACATTCATCTATAGGATCTATAAAAAACTTTCCTACGTATTAAAACTTATAAGGTAACACAGTAGTGATAAATGTTGTTACATATCAAAAGATATTCCCAAATTTTCTAGTGTCTACCCCCTATTCCTTTGTCTAGAGCAGGGGTCCCCAAACTTTTTACACGGGGGCTAGTTCACTGTCCCTCAGACCATTGGAGGTTCGCCACATACAGTGCTCCTCTCACTGACCACCAATGAAAGAGGTGCTCCTTCTGGAAGTGTGGGGGGGGGAGGGGAAGCAGATAAATGGCCTCAGGGGGCCGCATGTGGCCTGCGGGGGGCCGTAGTTTGGGGATGCCTGGTCTAGAGGTACATACATCAATCACAGGATTTCAGGATGGGAGGGGCTTACATGATGTCAGAGGATAAGCGTTTGTAAATCGCCCATTAAGGAGAAAGAAAGGGGAGAGGAAACAGCTACTCAAATCACTCTTTCCTCTCCATCATTCCTGGCTGGCTGTTTACCTTCTTCCTCACAGGTGTGGGGAATAGAGGGGGTCTAATTCTCCTTCCTCCTTCCATTCAAAACCTAGTACAAAAACCTCTCTATTTACAATATAATAGCCCTTCCTAAACATGAATGCGATCAGCTGTCTTGAGCTGGTGTAAATCACACACAAGTATAAAAATAATATTTACAAAATCTCTCTGAATGCTTGGCCTAAATCATAAAATGTTTTTAAGCCTCTTAGTACAAGGAGGTTTCTTATCTCAGCACGTAGTATGTCCTTGTAATCCAGGAAACTCCCACATTCTTCTCCCTCCATTCTCCACAGAAAGGCGGGGGCAAGAAGCCTGACTCTTCCTTCTAAAATACTAGTTAATTTTTGCAATTCTTCAGTATCTTATCACAAGGCAACTGCAGGAGGAGGGCAAGAAGCCAACAGGAGTTAATGGTGTTAGTACAGGTGAGTCATCAACAGAGCCTGAATAACTGGCAGCATTAGGAATAGTGAGCCATGAATGAAAATCACTTATAAAGTATCCCTAGCTGCAATCACTGATTTGTGTGGTAAAGGAAATTTAACATTTAAATGGATGTAAATATATAGTTGTATAGTCTTATGGTGGTTTAAAAAATATAAATTACATTTATTTTAATCCTTGTAAATAGGAAAATAATTGCTATAATATCATGTATTGGGTTGCATCAAAATTAGACTTTCTTCCAGATCGGAAAGCAGTAACATTTCCTGCATACAGAAGTAATTGTTTTATTTACTTATTGGGGGGGGCATATGGAAGGAAACTCAGAAGGTCTGACTTAGCCTTTACAGGTCTTCTCCCAGCATTCTGGATGAGCAGTTATCTGACTTCCACCTATCCAGCAAGCAGGTCACAGCCACCACGGGTAGCAGGCAGCCCACACACGCAGTTCTGCCTGTTATGCACGCGTACGAGAAATATGTATCAATTGCCTGCTCTTTATGTATTGGGTGTTTTTCTGTTCCTAGAGATCCAGGAGTCTATAAGAAAGATTCGTTGAGCTTCTATTCTAGTAGGAGAAATATAATATCCAAGGAATCACATCCTCTAACAAAATAATAATCAAACACTGACAGTATGTAGTAGGAAGAAGATAAAACATGGTTATAAGGTACTGGACATCAAAACTCTGTGCTTAGGGAAGGCATCGCCAAGGAGGCAGCATATGAGCTGAGAGCTGAGACCTGCAAGACAGGTAGGAGCTGACCCGCCAGAGGTCTGGGCCACAGAGCTCCAGGCGGAGGCAGGCAAAGTGTGCATGCTTGCGAGCAGGGATGAGTTTGGTGTGTTTGAGGGACAGACAGAGGCCAGTGCTGCTGCCACGTAAGGAAGGGTGGGCTACCTGAAAGTTACAATTCTGTGATGCCCCAGAACAGACAACTGAGAACCTGGGTAGCATGGCTGCATGAGAATGAGGAGAGCAGAGCCCTGGTTAGGGACTCTGTGATCTGAGTTTTCACTGCGCACTTCACTTGACAGGTCTGCGCACTAAGATTTTTCTTTGCCCACCTCGATTGTCTTCTTCTGATATTTCTGATAAGTGAGGGGGTCCATTAGATCAATGATATTCAAATTGTGCTCCATGAAGCCCACTGAAGGCCTAGCCAAAGGGGTTTAGATCTCCCCACTAGCTTCACCCACAGTAGCTCTGTGCCTGCTGTTTGTATTTTCAAAATAACTTTATTTAATCAAAGTATTCCAACTATGAGGTTGCCGGTTTGAGCATGGGCTCATCTGGTTTGAGCAAGGCTCACCAGCTTGAGCAAGGGGTTACTCACTCGGCTGTAACCCCTCGGTGGAGGCACATATGAGAAAGCAATCAATGAACAACTAAGGAGCTGCAACGAAAGAATTGATGCTTCTCATCTCTCTCCCTTCCTGTTTGTCTGTCCCTCTCTCTGTCTGTCACAAAAAATAAATAAGTAAATAAATAATCAAAGTATTCCGCATGTCAAAAAGTTTATAAACTATTAGCTAAAATTATCTACTTAATTATTTAAAACTTCAGAATCCAGTGATTATAGGCTATAAACAATTTTATTCAACAGAATGAGGGAAATGCAATGTAAATATGAAGTGATTGCCTTAGAAAGTAGTCTTTCCCAGCACAAGTGTTTTGTAAAAACAAAAGCAGACCAAAAAGAAAAAAAAAATCATATTTAATATGTACTGTGTTACACAAATGAAAAGCATTTCTTAGCTGCAAATGCTTTTCAGATCCTTTAATGAGCTGATGTTCTATATTAATTTCCATGAAAAAAAAATGCAATATGCAGAATAGTCCAGACTTCCTTAGGATCTTTGCTTTGTGGAACGTGTTATGAAATTAGTGTCCCATGAAAACCTTTATTAAAACTCTTTCCTAATCACTGTGTGATAGTGGAATACTATGCCTTCTTTAAAACTCTAAGAGAAGTAGAGTAATTTCTGTTCTGTTCACTGCTATATTTTCAGTGTTTTGTAGACTGCTGGGAAGGCAATATTCTATAAATAGTTCGTGAATGGCTTTCTGAGTCAATGAGTGGGGAATAGATAGGAAATATAGAGTTGCCCTTGCAGGGAGCAGAACACTGTAGGTGGTTTTGGAGTTCACTGAACTCTCACCATAACCAGTGACATAGTCAAAAACCAATAATATTCTGACAGTTCACCCCTAAGCCTATTGCATGAGATTACAGTCCCTTTCAGGCTCCAGCCTTTTCTTGCAGGCATCATTTATTTATCTCACAACATTATTTTAACATCTTATGTTCCAGGTACTCCAGGTGCTATGGAAAATCAATGACAAGCTTACATAGTGATATAGATAGTAATCCTATATTCAAATATGGAATTATGAAGTTATGTACTGTATGTACTATGTACTATCCAGATAGCTAAAATCTGATGTAGTACTGAGATTAATAAGGGTTCATTGACAAATATACTTGTGAGATTCGAAATCTGAACAGGTAAACTTCACAAAGCAGGTAGAGTATGGTTGTTAACAGGCAAAAAAGAAGCAAGAACAAGACCCTGGGGTGGAAGTACTCATAAATAAAAGGAATGAAGACACAGTACTAGAGGCCAGAATGAAGAATTAAAACAGTTGTTACTGAGATTGGCTAGCTGGGCAGTCCATAAAAAGGATTTTTGTATTCTTTTGTATTTTTATTTTTTATATATAAATAATAGGAAGCAATAAGAGGGAGAAGGAAATGAGTGTTATTATTTTAATTATTTATATTTTTTCAAGTAAACTTCACTATGGCTAAAGAGCGTGTAAAATTAGAGGAGGAAATGCAGTGACAAAGCTTTGCCAGGGGTGACAGTAGTGTGGATGGAGAAAAGAGATTCCTAACATAGTTAGGAACTAAAATTTATACTGCCTGTATATGGTACAGCAGTACATGTGGCATAGAAGGAAAATAGTGATGTTTTGGTTTTGGACCTTCTGAGGAATTAGAGAGCATTGGGCATATTCTGGTGCTATTGGGAAGGACATGGGAGAGAGAAAAAGAGAGAGAGATTGGGTTAGGGGAGAAAAAGGAGAAAAGAGGAGGAGGAAGAAAAGAAGCAAGAAAAGGAAAAAGAAGAAAAAGAAATAAGGGGAGGGGGTGAGGAGAAGACAGGCGTGAAGGGAGAGAAGGGAACGGAGGGGAAGAGACACAGGAGAGTTAATCAATACCAATATTGAATGTTGTAATTGCCATTGTACTAATAATGTTACCATTCAAAAAAAACCTAGGAAAATAACCCATTTTGCCAGGGGGAAAAATACATGCTCCATTTGGATTTGCTGAGAAGTATGGTTTCTTTGGAATATTCCATCAGAAATGTTCAAATAAGACAAGCTCAGAAGAGAGGTCTATATTAGAGATATAAAATTACATATTTCAAGAATTGAAAGAGCACCTAAGTTCTTGGGCATGAATAATAGTACCAGTTTGAGACAGGAAATATAACATATGAAGGGAACATTGACATACTTTAAATAATATAAATTAGAAAATAAGAAGAACATTTATTGAACCCTTTCTATGTCTTAGGTACTGTCTTAAGCAATTATGTGAGTTATTCCTTTTAAAATAACATTGTGATAAAATTAATACTATTATCAGCATTTTTTTATAGAGAGGTAATCTATGCTAACCTATGAGTGGAATAAGTTGCAGCCAGATTTGAACTTGAACAGGCTGGCTCCAGAGCTTAAACTCCTGACCATGAGGTTATAGGACTGGCCAACAAAGAAGCACAGGGGAAAACAAAAAAGGAAGAGGAAATCCAGGAAAAATGACTATCATAAAAGTTCAGGGAAGGGGCTCTGGCCAGTTGGTTCAGTGAATAGAGCATTGGCCTGGAGTGCAGACATCCCAGATTCGATCCCTGGTCAGGGTACATGAGAAGCAATCATCTGTTTTTCTTCCCCTCTATACCTCCCCTTTTCTTTTTCTTCTACTCCCGCAGCTGGTGGCTCAGTTGATGTAAGCATTGCCAGGTGCTGAGGATAGCTCAATTGTTCCGAGTGTCAGTCTCAGGTGCTGAGGATAGCTCGGTGGATTCGAGCAGCAGTCCTAGACAGGGTTTGCTGGGTGGATCCCTGATGGGGTGCATGTGGAATCTATCTCTCTATCTCTCCTCCTTTCACTTAAAAAAAGAAAAAGGGAAGGAAATTAAAGAATTAGGCACCAGACTGATAATTAATGGGCAGCAAAACAAGATGAGAAAAAAATTGCCTACTGCATTTTTAGCAACACTGGTGATCATTGGAGACCAATCTTGTTCAAGGGATGGAAGCACTCTGGGATAGACAGATGAAGATTGGGAGGGAGGGGCTGCATAAGGCAGTAGTTGGTAACGAATAGAAGACAAGAGTTGTTTTGTTTAAAGAATAGGAAGGTTTGAACATTGTCTGGTGTTAGTACAAAGGAGACAATGGAGAGAGAAAGAGATTTAAGACACAGGAAAGGGTGGTCAATACTGGCAATCGGTGTTGTGAGATTCGAGAGCCAGCAGGGAAGAGCAGGATACAGCACAATGGAAGGCCAGATGGGCTATTGGAGGCAGAGCACAGCTGATGTTATTGGCAAAAACGTGGAGAATGAGGCATATCCTGGTCAGAGCATAAATTGAGAAGATGAAGATGCAGGTGAAAAAACTTGATGGCTCTTCTGTTTATTTTGAAGAAGGAGAATGCAGGAGTCAGCATTATCTATTATAGATAGTAGATAATTATTATCTAAGAGAATAAATTAGTTGGCTAGCTGGGTGGGGGTATGGTTAAACTCAGAAATCTGTGGGCCATAGAGACAGTGGGAAGTAGTCATTGTAAGGAATAAAATAGAAAATAAAATAGAATAAGAGACTAAGACTACTGGGCAGTATTGAAAGCCAGGTGGTTCTTTTTATTTTAATTCATTTGTGGCAATGACAGTTGTGCTGTGTAATGTGTTTTAATGATGTTAAACTGCCCAGGTATCTGTGCTGGAAATGTAAATATTTGCTTAGGGAGTGGAACCCATTTTCAGCAATGGTGGGGAGGAGAGAGGTTTATATAAAAAATATGTTCAGTGAAGAGAGTTGCTTTTTTTAATTTAGGATGTTCATAGTTAGAATTTATTTTTGTTTAGATGGTACATCTTTCTTCTTAAGTACGTGGTCCCTGAAAACTTGTGATAATTTATTCATGCTGTTTGTCTCAGCTTCTCACATAGGAATTTTCCCTTCTCTCCTTTGAACCCTTTACTTCCTTTCTCTCCTTTCCTCACTTCTTTTTTTCCTCTTCTTTTCTTTATTTCTATCTTACCCTCCCTTTCTTCTCTCCAGACTCATAAGCCAAGAATTTTTAACTTATGCTATAAATTAAAATTACCTGGGAAGCTTCACAAAATACTTATCTCTGGATCCCATTACTGTTGAAATTAATTCAGAATATCTGGGGTTAGGGCCAGGACATCATGATTGCATTTGTTAAATAGACAAGTATCATTTCAAACCAAGACCCTATAAAAACAGTTTATCCTATATCCTTTACAATACATTAATACGATGGTATGCATAAAGCAGCAAGACTTTAAAAAGAGAAAAAAAAACCCACAACAAAGCCAGATACTTTTCTACCCCTGGTTGTGAATCCTTAGCCAGTGGAACAGTTCACTGTGATTAGCAGTCATTTGTAAGGGCCTGTAGGTGTGCTTCTGTGAACTCTGCTAGAGCATGGGGAAGATTAGAGGCCGCCTGTGTCTGGTGAAATGCATGTGTTGAGAGAAGTAAGAAGGTCAGGGTTCTCATTTGACTTCCTTCCTGCATATGAAACTTTAAGCAAGTGATATCAACTCTCTGGGTTTCAGTCTCTCCATTTATAAGAGAAAATGTGAGCATATTCCCTAGGGAAGATCTAGAGAGGGAGCATGAAACCTGTCCCATATAACACATTGATTTAATATTTGCAACCTAACAGCAACTTGTCAAATGCCTTTTACATTCAAGGTGTCTGGTACAGTGCTGGCACATGGTAAGTAGCCTTGAATAATCTAAAGTGACCATGGCTTTAGTAAAAGGTTTATGAAAACTTGATGCTTTCTTTAAAACACAAGTGTTGTTTTTGTGAATACAACTTCTCAAATAGACAATTGAGGATTCTTGAAAGGAAGAATTCTCACCTCTTTCTTGCCTCAACAGGAGATCATTGTGTCTACAGCAAAATAAAATTAACTGCTAACCACTGAATCATTCTTGGGAGACAGCATAACTTAATGTTGGGTAGTTTAGATGCCCTCAGTCAACTAACTAAAAGCGTTACCTGAGAGAAAATAGGCATCACTTTATCCAGGATGAATCCTAACCTTTAACTTAAATTTGAGATATTGACTATTTCGCCTTAGAAATTTGTATTCATTTTCAAAAGACACTTGTCCAAAGCTGGCTAACATTATACAATTCAAGCAAAAAACTTCTGACTTGGGAGTGTAAATCTAAGCTCTTAGCCTAACTCTGGGGCTTTCATTCTTCGCCAGACCACCGTGGCTACAGTGCTGCTGGGCAGGACCTCTGAAATCCCTTCCTCGGTTTGGATCACATTTTCCAGACCACAGTGGCTACAGTGCTGCTGGGCAGGACCTCTGAAATCCCTTCCTCGGTTTGGATCACATTTTCCAGACCACAGTGGCTACAGTGCTGCTGGGCAGGACCTCTGAAATCCCTTCCTCGGTTTGGATCACATTTTCCAGACCACAGTGGCTACAGTGCTGCTGGGCAGGACCTCTGAAATCCCTTCCTCGGTTTGGATCACATTTTCCAGACCACAGTGGCTACAGTGCTGCTGGGCAGGACCTCTGAAATCCCTTCCTCGGTTTGGATCACATTTTCCAGACCACAGTGGCTACAGTGCTGCTGGGCAGGACCTCTGAAATCCCTTCCTCAGTTGGATCACATTTTCCAGACAGCAGAATACTGGCTGTATGATCAAATCTTCTCTGCTTTCATGGGGTTTCAAGCCTCTTTTGTTTATGAAAGAGGAGGAAAGACTGAATAGAAATTTACATTTTATTTAGTGTACTTGCTTCCATTGAACAGGAAACTAGGGATTATCAGACATCTACAATGGTTCCCTTAGTTGGCTTTGTCTTCTGTAAGTATTAAGAAAGTATACCTCTGCACTCTTTTATTTATTTATCCCTTTTTTTTTTGTATTTTTCTGAAGCTGGAAACGGGGAGAGACAGTCAGACAGACTCCTGCATGCGCCCGACCTGGATCCACCTGGCACGCCCACCAGGGGCGACGCTCTGCCCCTCCGGGGGGCGTCGCTCTGCCCTGACCAGAGCCACTCTAGCGCCTGGGGCAGAGGCCAAGGAGCCATCCCTAGTGCCCGGGCCATCTTTGCTCCAATGGAGCCTTGGCTGCGGGAGGGGAAGAGAGAGACAGAGAGGAAGGGGGGGGGGTTGTGAAGCAAATGGGCGCTTCTCCTATGTGCCCTGGCCGGGAATCGAACCCGGGTCCCCCGCACTCCAGGCCGACGCTCTACTGCTGAGCCAACCGGCCAGGGCCTATTTATCCATTTTTAACACATTTGGTGTGCCATGTACTTTGGTAGATATTAGGTGTATGAGGAAGAATTCCTAAAGAAAAAAAATAATATAATCTTAGAATGAAATAGAATTTTCATAATTCAAAGAGGGTTTAATAAAGAGACTATTTATAAAGGTATGGATAGGATAGGGGAAAACTGAAGGGATAGTGTTGATTCCTCACCACCTCTTCCTGGGGCTAAAAAGAAAGGAATCATTATAATTTCCAGGATTAAAAGAATATGAAAAGGAAAGGGTACATTCACCCTTCACCTCCACTGTCCCTCCATTATCTTCTGCCAGGGCTTCCTAGAGACTGAATCCAACAACAAGCCAGACTTTCAGGTCAGCTTCCCTTAGCAGAAAGCAAGGCACAACAAAATAGAGTGAGTGGTTTAAGAGGGCAAAAGTGGTTTAAGAAGGTCATTAGCATACTGAGAGCACAAAGATGGTTTGAAGGGTATATTTCTACTCTGATTTTCATCTAAAACCTAACCACTGAAAAGTCACTGGTAAGACAGAAGTCTGAATTTTTTGCTTCTATACCTGGCACAAAAAAAAAATCATAGTAAATTAGGTTCAATCAACATGAAATGATATTCCTTTCTTAACTTGTTAATTTGTATTCCTTCTAGAGGCAATGCATTGTCAGGGAAAGCACAATAGCTTTGTTGCTGGATAAATCCATTTTAAATATTGACTTTGCTACTATCTACTTGCTTTTGGGTGAATTATTTAACCTTTCTAACCTTAGGTTTCATACCTGTAAAAATGAGGTTAGTTACAGCTACTAGTAAACATGACACAATGGTTTAAATGTTTTCTTAA
Organism: Saccopteryx bilineata; assembly: GCF_036850765.1. Lineage (NCBI taxonomy): Eukaryota > Metazoa > Chordata > Mammalia > Chiroptera > Emballonuridae > Saccopteryx > Saccopteryx bilineata. The sequence continues at coordinate 339,719,329 of NC_089490.1, read as the reverse complement.
CTCTCAAGTTCCAACTTTCTCGATAATTCAAAGCCAAATTTAAGTCATATACAAATCAAGCATGATTATTTAGTGATTATTATATATTATATTAAACTAGGATCTTTTGAGTACTCTTAACGGAGAACTTGCTCTAAATAGTTCAATCCAAAAGGGGACTTGATTGGAATGATGTAGATGTTTCACGGGGCAGGATTCATAAAGTCTAGAATAAAGATCTAGAAGACAGGGGCTCCAGATGCTACTGCTGTTCATCATCTCTGCTTCTCTCTAAGCATTTTATCCATTCTCTTTATCTCTGAACACCCTTCCCCCACTCTGGCACATACACTTTCACCACAGCTCTGTCTCTACCTGGCTTCTCTGTTCCGCTCATCACACACACATTGAAGTCTCTATTGGAAGAAAAGAAACCTGGCAGTCTCAACTCACATTAGGTTCCTTCTCCAGCCAAGTTTTGCATTGGGTGGTGATGTCATTGAATTGCAATCTAGAAGACTACAGAACAGACTGTCCAAGATGGGGCCAAGAACAGATACTATTAGAGAGGGTACAGTAAAAAAGGAACAGATTATGCAGAAAAGGAATGGTGCATAACATATGTATGCATAGTTATATGTAAATAACATGAAAATTGTTTTAAAAGCCATTATAGTGCTCTGAATGTACTCCAGAATATGTCTTTAAAATACATTTTAGATTGTAGTCAATCTGATCGCTTTATTATTTGCTACCAAGCTGCTCAGCAATAAGCATGGTTTCTAACCAAGGACTGTTTTAGTTTTCATTTTGTACTTTTTAATAAAAATAATTAATGTGAATTGTAGAATAATTGATGGGGGACTCTAAAGAACTACATCAGAAGCAAACAATTATCCCACCCAGCAACAACCAATGTTAACATTTTGGTGTAGGGCCTCCAAATTCAAATCTACACACAAACCCATTCATATACTTGACCTCATACTCTATGTATTATTTTAAAAGTGATTATTGTAAATTAACATGTTTTTTTATTATTTTCTCTTTATACTAGATATTTTTATGGTATGTTTTATAATGGCTGTATGGAATTTTATAAATTTCTGAACAAAAAATATTTGATTATTCCAATTTGTCACTTTAAACAATGCTAGAATATATATCTATATCTGTATGCATATATAATCTACATTTTTTGTGTATATATCTAATTTTCAGATTAAATTTCTAGAAGCAGATTACTTAGCAAATGAGTAAGATAAACATTATGACTCAATATATAAAACAATCCTAAAAGATTGTGCCAAGTTACATTCTCCTCAGCATTTAAAATGTCAGTGTTTAAGTTGTGAAAAAAAAAAAAAAAAGCAAGCATCACCACCACCAACAAAACCTGCCAACTGAAAGGGAAAATCTATCTGATTGTTTTAATTTATGTTTTTCATAATGATCAGAGTTGAACAATTTTAAATTCTTATAATTGATTGGCATTTTCAATAGGCTTTAAACCTATTGTGTGAGATGTGAGATCTTTTGAAAGTGTTTCCTTCTAACCTTTCATAATCACTGACTTATATAACCTAGGGTTTCCCTTTCTATACTCTCTCTCAAAAGGAAAGAGACTCTGCTATGATATTCAATTTAGTTGACAATTGGGTTGGACCAAGCATTGCCAATAAAGGCAACCAAAGTGGATTCAAATGCAGATTCTGATATTTTATCTCAGACTCCATGCAGAAGCTTACAAAATGGAGAAACGAATACAGTGTACAGATGATGTGTAGTGAAATTGTGTACCTGAAATGTATATAATTTTCTTAACTAGTGTTACTCCAATAAATTTAATGAAAAACCCTAAAATAATTTAAAAATACAGCATAGGGAATATAGTCCATAATATTGTAATAACTTTATAATGCCAGATGTATATTATTAGATTTATCAAGGTGATTACTTCATAAGTTATATAAATGTCTAATCACTGGGTTGTTCACCTGACACTAATATAATATTGTACATCAACTATAATTGAAAAATTAAAAAAAATATTAAAAAAGAATCCTTAGTTTACAAAATAGGATTAATTTCTTCTAACTGCTCTGAGAACACATATCACACAGTATTATCTCTATTTCATTATTTGTACTTTCTTGTTCTCTATACTCAGAAATATCAGACCTGCTTAATATTTTTTGAATTTGCCTTGCTTTTTCCCAGGCTCAGAAATGTTTTCTCTGTCTAAAATAATCTTCTCCCCAGCTTCCTGATTTCTATACCTTTATTATTTTAATTTTATGTCCATATAAAAAAACTCTTTCTTAGCCCTGGCCGGTTGGCTCAGTGGTAGAGCGTTGGCCTGGCATGCGGAAGTCCCAGGTTCGATTCCCGACCAGGGCACACAGGAGAAGCGCCCATCTGCTTCTCCACCCCACCCCCTCTCCTTCCTCTCTGTCTCTCTCTTCCCCTCCTGCAGCCAAGGCTCCATTGGAGCAAAGATGGCCCGGGCACTGAGGATGGCTCTGTGGCATCTGCCTCAGGTGCTAGAATGGCTCTGGTTGCAACAGATCGACAACCCAGAAAGACACAGAATTGCCCCCTGGTGGGCATGCCGGGTGGATCCCGGTTGGGCGCATGCAGGAGTCTGTCTGACTGTCTCCCCGTTTCCAGCTTCAGAAAAATACAAATCTTTCTTTAAGTCAACTCATATTACTTTAGGTCTACCTGGTAATATATTCACCAAATTCCATGATCAAAATTACTGCATCTGATATTTCTCATTTAAATGCTTGTATTTCTTTCTAAGCAGTTAAGTTTCATGAAGGTATGGCCCATTTCTATTCACTATTACATCCTCAGTGCCTAGAGTACTTAAAAACCAATAAACTTTCTGTAAATTGATAAGGCAAGTGAATCATTTTCTTCTTCACAGTATTTCCTCTTATTCCAAATTTTATTTATTCTTTTCTCCTTTGGTGAAAACATTATCTGTTTAGTTTGAGGTAATCAGAAGAAAAGGCTAGCCTTATTGGGTGAACTTATTTTCTCAAGCATAATTCTACTAAGGGCAGCCTGCACACCTCTGGTGATAGCTAAAATCATTTTAGGTGGTAATAATTATTTTTAATAGTTATGTAAGTACTTTTGGTTATACTCTGTAAAGAAAGTGACATGGTTTGTACCTTTTATGTACAAACATATAGTACACATTTCGTCTGGTTTTCTCCTCTTCTTCAGGATACATAGGTCTTTATTCCCCACTGCCAATCCCTATCACTCTTTGTAATTTGTTAGGGCTATGTGACATTTCTTACCAATGTGCTGAGAGTGGGAATCTAATGAGTCAATTTTAGGCTAAAGCATATACATCAGTAGTAGTCAACCTGGTCCCTACCACCCACTAGTAGGCATTCCAGCTTTCGTGGTGGATGGTAGTGGAGCAAGCAAAGTATAAATAAAAATATAGATTTAACTATAGTAAGTTGTTTTATAAAGATTTATTCTGCCAAACCTAGCAAAAATTAGACATAAAGTACTTGGTAAGGAATTATTATTATATGCTTTAACTTGCTGTAACTCTGTTTTATAAATTTTATAAAGTAAAGTTACTTCCCTACTATATAAATCACCACTACTGTAGAACTGGTAGGTGGTTAGAAAATTTTACCACTAACAGAGATACAAAAGTGGGTGGTAGGTATAAAAAGGTTGACTACCCCTGTTCTAATTGAAAATATACGGGCCTCCCTTTTCTTCTTTTATTTTTTTAATTCAGAGAAATGCAAATTAAAATCACAATGAGATATTACCTCACACCTGTCAGAAAGGCTATCATTAATAAATCAACAAACAATAAGTGTTGAGGAGGATGTGGAGAAAGGGGAAATCTCATGCCCCTTATTGAGAATACAGATTGTTGCAGTTAGTTACAGTGGAAAGCAGCATGGAATTATTTAAAAAATTTAAAATGAAACTGCTTATGACCCAGTGATTCCACTTTGGGGAATATATCATAAGGAAACTGAAACAACCCTGGCCAGTTGCCTCAGCAGTAGGGCGTTGGCCTGGCGTGTAGAAGTCCCGGGTTTGATTCCCGGCCAGGGTACACAGGAGAAGCGCCCATCTGCTTCTCCAGCCTTTGCCCTCTTCTTTCTCTCTGTCTCTCTCTTCCCCTCCTGCAGCCAAGGCTCCACTGGAGCAAAGTTGGCCTGGGCACTGAGGATGGCTCCTGTTGCAATGGAGCAATGCCTCAGATGAGCAGAGCATCATCCCCTAGTAGGAATGCCAAGCAGATCCCAGTCAGGCACATGTGGGAGTCTATCTCTCTGCCTCCTCACTTCTCACTTCAGAAAACAAACAGACAAAAACAAACAAATAACGTGCAACACTAACTCAGAAGAATATATACACCCCTATGTTCATTGCAGCATTGTTTAAAATAGCCAAGATTTGAAAACAACCCAAGTGCCAAGTTAATCAGTGGATAAAAAATACTCTGGTACATTTACACAGTGGAATACTATGTGGCTGTAAAAATGAAGGAAATCTTACCCCTTATGACAGCATGGATAGACCTGGAGAACATTATGTTAAGTAAAATAAGCTGGTCAGAGAAAGACAAGCACCATATGATTTCTCTTATATGTGGAGTCTAGTGAACAAAATAACCGAACAAATAAAATAGAAACAGATTCACAGATACAGAGAACAAATTGACAGTTGTCAGAGGACAGGGAGGTTGAAATGCTGGTTGAAAAAGATAAGGGAATTGAGCAAAAAAACAAAAAAAACTCAAATACACAGGAAACAGTATGGTGATTACTGGAGGGAAAAGAGAGGGGAAGTAGAAGAGGGTCAAAGGGGGTCAATGGTGATGCAAGGAGACTTCAGGTGGTGAACACACAGTACAGTATTCAGATGATTTATTAGAGAATTGTACACTTGAAGCCTGTATAATTTTGTTAAACAATATCACCCCAATAAATTCACTAAACAATTTTAAAATAAGGAAAAATAAATGAAGTTAAAAATTTTAAAAATGAAAAAATAAAAGGATATAGGAGACCTAAGTGTTTTCAAAACAGTACAGTGTTTTTTGTTCTTTTTTCACATAATATAAATTTGGTTAGAAATCGAGTTATGAAAAAAGAGATTTTCTTCCTGTAGAGTTATTGAATATTTTATCATTTTAGAAGTTCAATTTTCTTCACTCATTCTCAGTGTCTTCTGCCTTTATAAGATAAGGAACAGATTCAATTTATACTGTCAAACACTTGCTACCTAAATATCTGGAAGACTATTCCTTTTAACCTTCTTTTATGTTTACTTTGCTGAAATATAGTTAAATGCTTTCAATAAAACATAAATCACCAACAGTACAAAACTATCTAAGTCCCAGATCTTTTGAGACAAAAGAACTCTTTAGCTTAATAATTTTTTAAAAAATATGATTCCCTTTATTTATACTAATTAACTGGCCATCAGATGTGCAATAATAATTAAATTCATTTACCTTTAATAATTTGTCAATTTTTAGTCAAATATTAAAAAACATAGCTTTACACATTTTAATTTTATTATACCAAGGGTATATTTCTCAAAGTTGAAGGATATATTTTATTAAACAATTTTTCCACTTGATTTATAATCTCTACATGCATAGACATACAGTATGTGAGCCTCTATTTGAATTCTCATGCTATATTACAGTGCTGCTGGGCAGGGGATGGCGGATGGAAGCTCTACTGATCAGTTTATCATGTGGGAGTGGTTTTGGATAGGACCAAGAAAGGGAATAAATCTATTCCTTGCTTTTGTAGTGAAATAAACAAAATCTACTACGTGGACCTTGGCGGTTCACACATATCCACACGGAGGGGTCACAAGAATCCCCACTGCTCACAATATCGAAGGAGCTCTCTGATCTGACAGGCAGGGCATGTGAGCAGGAGCCTCCCCTGAGGAAAGTGTTATTCAGAATGAGTTGAATGGCAGTGTTAAGTGGTCCATGTGGCCTCCTGCAGAACTCCAAATTAGCTATGGGGAATGCAGGCCCCAGTCTAACCCCTTAGAAAGAAAAATGACAAAACCTAAGCCTGTTATGAGTATCCAATTCCAGTAAGTTAGCATTCAGGAAAGATTCCCCTTCTGGCAGAGAGCCCCATGTCTGAAGCAGATAGCAGAAAAATTGTAGAGCCATACACTGTAGGCAAAATAAAGCAGGAGGCTGTGCAGGGTGCAGCTCAGAGGAGAGGACCGAGGGCCCGGGGCTCACTGAGGCAGTGTCAAGGTAGCAGGAGTAGAGGACTAAAAACAGTAGAGTCCATTCCAGACACTGTCTGTGGGTAAAAAGGAGCTCTAGATATATTGACTGTCTTGGTCAGGACTGTCTCCAAAACTGAAGGTCATGATTTCTGTGCTGGACTCAGAAAAGCAGGCATTGTCAGGCTTCAGCTGTCGGCCGTCGGAGAGCTCTTTTTGTCTAGAAAACCTTAATCCATCACGCGCACCATTCGAATTTCCCACTCCTAGAAAACACTGCTTTTCAGCAGAAACAAATTCTGATTCATGTTTTTTAGAACACAAATATTTTTAAATACTCGGGTTGCTGAGTGACAGTATGTGGTAAGGGTTGAGCAGCGTGATGCATCAGAAGACCGTAACAATAGTCTTCATTGTGACCAGTGCACAATGGGGTCTTGAACTAGACAGGCAATACTGGAGGTGGAAGTAAGTGGGATGATCTGGTAGAGTAAAATAGGAAATTACAAAAGGAGAAAGATGACAAAATTACCAAAGCAAAATCCTTAGGAAGAAGGGTGGGGATAACCGCAGAGCCCAGGGAAAGAATGGCTTGGGCATTTATTCTAATAGGAATGAAGACAGACAATGTGGAATAGAGGATGCATAAGAATTATTCAACTCCTACTATGTGCTAGGACTGTGGTCCATGAACCTTATTTTATTCAGTCCTCCCAACAACCCCATGAGACAAGCTTTAATATCATTGTCACCTTACAGAAGAAACTCAGACACTGAGTGGATAACTTGTCCTAGGTCCCATAACTAGCAAGTGGCAGAACTGAGATGTGAACTCAGGAATTTGGCAGAATTGAGATTTAAACTTGGGCAGCTGGGCGCATGTCTTGAGCTCTTAACACCATACTAGACTCCTTTGCACAAGGAGGCTGGTAGATTTGATGGTGGAAAGAATTTCAGAAGAATGACAGAATTATGCCCTCCAGGAAATTTGCATAACAAAGGGCCTCCAGTAAACAAAAAGGAAATATCTCTCATATCATACTTCCAAATGTGATATGCTTCTCATTTCAAAGCATTTGAAGAACCTGGGATGCATTTCGACTAACGAACATATATCATTTTTTCCTCCTGGCCCCTAGGGGAAAATGTGGAACATCAAAAATTTAGACATTCTTCCTCAGGTTCTTAGTAGTTAATACATGCTGTTAGTTTTTTTCCCTAACATCAGCAATATTTAAAACTTCTTTGTATTGTGAGGGGTTTAAAAACTTGTGAGGGGTTTAAAATAAAACACATTAAGCATCCATAAACATTTTTCTGCACTTTCTAAAAAATAAATGTATTATGCTAAAGAAAACAGACATGAGAGACCACATAGTATATAATTTCATTTATATAAAATGTCTAGAATAGACAAAGCTCTGATGATAGCAAGTAGACAGTATTTTTCCTGGGTAAGGGCTCAGTGAACAGGGGTTGACAGTAAATGTGCATGATAGATCTTGCTGAGTGATGAAAATGTTCTAAAACTCATATATGGTGATAATTGCACATGTAAAATAGTAAAAACAGAAGAAATGTACTAATAATTATTGACTTGTACTCCTGAAATGAGTGAATTACATGATATGTAAAATATGCCACAACAAAGTTGCTGAAGAAAATGAAATGCAACATTTTATAAATCAAACCAAAAAAAAATTCTATGGATTAAAAAAGATTGAAAATATAAATTTATATAGGCAAAAGAAAAATGTCTAGGAGGACAGTCATAATTAACAGTGATTACGTCTCAGAAATGCTATTATAGGAGAAACTAAGAACTTTTTTATTGAATTTGTTGGGGTGACATTGGTTAATAAAATTGTATAGGTTTTAGGTATACAATTCTATAATTCATCATCTATATATTGTATTGTATGTTTATCATCCCAAACCAAATATTCTTCTATCACCATTTATCCCCCCTTTATCCTCTTCTACCTCCCTTCACCCCCTAGCTTAATAACAGTTTACACATTTAACTTTATAGACAACTTGTAAGCAAATATGATCATTTACATTTTGTTGAATTCCCATTATGTGGTCATAGTATGTTTGCAGTTATGAGATAGCAGAAATAAAGATATCTTCATAGACCCTAATTGCTAGGAGCTATAAATCTTATGGATCAATTGGTGCTGTGAATAACATCTTCTGGATAAAGTGTCATTGGTGGAGTTCAAAGAAAGTAATAATGAATCAAGCCTCATTCAATATACTCTAGAATAAAATTTGTGCTATAAAATGAAGACTTCTTATAATATTGGTATCTGCCATGTTATTTTTTGACTCTTGCTTCCATTTACACTATGACACTTTTTGGAGGGTTCTTCTTTGTTATACATGACTACCTACATCCTATATCATCTCTGAAGTCCTACTTTCTGAGCTCAGCCCCACCTACTGCACTTTACCAGTACTTCAAAATCACTATCACCTTTAATGTAAATTTCTAATACCAGATTACATATTCTCTTTTTTCTACTAATGGCTAGAGAGATGTTTCTTTTTATTTAATATTAAAACACCTTTAACAAGATATATGTTCCCTTGTGTATTTATATTCTTCATAATTAGCAGAAAATTTATTATTATACTTTAGGCATTTAATAAATACTTGCAAATATTATTTATGTAAAATATTGAGACCAGGAAGCTTTACTCAGTTTATTTTAGTTACTCTTCTTATTGTAGACATTTCCAAAATTTCACAAGTGTTTAAGTTGTATTGGAAGTCCTTACAGGAAATTAATTCCCAATACCTCTCATGTACCTTGGGCATTTCTGCTTTATTATTCTAATTAGTCTATGGGAAGAGTTTACCACGAAACTTAAATACAACCTTAAGCATGCAGATTTAAGAAAAAATAAACTAAATCAGTCAAACTAAAAATATATTTATAGAGTGGAATAACTATATTACAGGGTTAAATTAACATTATAATTTAGGTAGATGCCTCATTCAATATGAAATAAATCATACATTTTTAATATAGCAGCCCTGCCATTACAATTTTTCAGTTCCCCCCAAATTTAATTTGATTAGTTTGCTATACAATGTCACTTACTGTTAGATATTAGATAGTCTTTTGTCCACATTATTATACTCTTTTATAAAACCTCTAGATAATTATTACATGTAGTTTGGTATAACAAATAAAGTAAATTAATAGGTAAATATAGATGTGGTACCAGCAACTGAGAAAAATAAATAATCAGTCTTCTATGGTTCATCCTTTTTAAGCACCAATAATTAAAATTGATTTTAGAGAGAGAGGAAGGGAGAGAGGAAAACAGAAACCTCACTCTGTTCTTGATTGGGGGTCAATCTTTATGTATCAAGATGATACTCTAACCACTGAGCATTCATCCAAATCTGGGAAAGGCCTTATTTAAATTAATAACTCAACTATAAGTCTTTTCATGTGACTGTGTTTGAAATGACTCCAGAAAAAAAAAAGGATTATTTTCCAACTATATCTAATGTAAAATTAAAAGGCAAGTGATGCACACCTTGAATATGAATGTGATAGTTATAGTTTGGGTCTCTTTTTAAGCCATTATCTATGATGTCCTAAGTGTGGTTTGCATATCTATATTTTATTGTACTATAATTTATTTATTCATCTTACTTTATCATAACTGCTTTGAATATGTATTTCCTCCAAATAAGCTGGAACAGTTCACATGGTTTGGGTTAAACATTTAAGTAATTTTAGGCAAATTAACTGACCTATGTAAGATCAACTATCATCTAGTACAAGAAAGACATATCAAGGTATGATGATGTTTTGCTATTACTAATGTTATTATTTTAAAAAAACAATAAGAATAACATATTATAATAATTACTATGTGATGAAGATCTTGCAAAGAAGGGGTTTTATATGTCATCTTATTAAATCCTCCAACAATTCTAAAATTAGGTACCATTGTCCCCAGTTCAAAAGTAAGGCTGCCTCAGCTTAGAAATAGGATGTAACCAGCTTGACAAGACTAAACAATTAGAATGTGGCAAAACTGAAGTCCAAACTCAAATCTGTTTGGCTGCTTCCCAATCGCAACCCTGTGAATGAGACTCAGTCAGGGCTTGTTTCTGATGAGCAGCCACCTTTTTCATTCTGCTCAGTGGCCCCAATATTTGATGATCCTCTCATCTTTTCCTGCTTGGAACTTTTATTTCACTGTTGTGCAATACTTCTACAGATGCAGCTGACACTGCCATTGTAACCCATGGTCAGACGTGTCTCTGTTTAGCTTAGTGCAAACATATACTTAAAAAGAATGGCTCAAGAGTAAACAATTGTCTGACCTTTCAAACTCTCATTTGATGTTTTTTATTATACATCACAAGTCTTAGTCCTTTATAGAGCCCCTTTATTGGAATACACATGGATCAGGAAAGATTGAACATGGGGAGTCAATTAATACAAAAGACCAACTAGCATATTTTGAAAATGGACAGCAATGGCTAGATATACTAACCATTCACATAGCATCAATGGAAACTCCACTGCTGTCCTCACATCTATGTGTTTCTTGTGAATCACTAATTCTAGTCTGTGAGGGTTATCTAGCCCTCTTCTTTGGAGTGGATCAAGTATTTTAAAAGACAACAGAAAAAATCTCAAAAACAAAAAAACATTTTTTTCTCTCTCTGGCCTGGGAAAATGAAATAATCCCTGTCAAGAAACATCTTTGGATTTTACAGACTCCTATCTTCCTCAGTTATTTGTGGGTGGAGCACAGAGTGCCTTCCTAGCAGCTGTGGCTGATACAATGCTGTGAGCATACTCCAGCTCCCAGAACCCTCCTGGGCATACCCAGGAAGGGAGCTCACCCGCTATAAGGAAGTGACTCAGCACCAACCACACAGCTATAGGATATTACATCCACTGGTGGGCCATTATCTTTAATCTTTGCTTGCACTCAGCAGGCAAGTAAAAACACACACTGGGCTGTGTTATAAGCTAGCTTACTTCCTGAATAAATCGGATCTGCATCAGTGAACCTGGTCCCCAGAATCGGGTCTTTGCATCTCCACCGTCCTCATGCTCCACAGGACTTGTCCACAACTGGCGCCCTGTGGGTAGTAAAGTGAGCATAGGGGTGGATTATTGGGCAGATAAAATATATTATGCTCACTTTGTTAAAGATGGTGCTGCCCACATGGAATCCTGTATCCCAGGTGATGATATTAGTTGCCCATATGCTTGAAATGGGCATAATTATATTAATGTGTGTTGGGGGCGGGCTATGGGCAGGCAGGATCCTTGTAGCCTGGGGCTTGGTTTTAGGACTAAGCCTTTCCCACCCTTTTTGATGTGGGGTGGACTTTGTATCAGAGACTTCCCTATTTTGTATATTGGATTAAAGGTTTTGATTTCTGCACTATAAAGTGGGGCAGACCGGGAGCTTGCTCTCTCGGTTCCTGAGATTTTCATTAGAGAAGAGAGCAGAGAGCAGAGAGCAGAGAAAGGCCATGTGGAGGAGGCCAGGAGAAGCAGCCAAGATGGTGGAGTGCTGAGAGAGAAGCCAGTTTGTGCAGAATTTGAGAGAGAACAAGATGGGGAATAGAGGTGAATAAGGCTAGTGAGTTAGAAACCTTTGATTCTAGGAAACTCAGATAAGTCAGTAGCTTTGTGAGCACTGAATAAGTGGGCTTTGGAGCCCAGAGTGTGTTTTTACTTGCCTGCCGGGTGCAAGCTAAGATTAAAGATAATGGCCCACCAGTTCATGGCTTTGTTGTTTTATTACCAACTGTCCGAATCCAATGAGAACCTGCATGGGCCAGGCAGCTGTGATGGTGGCTGTGGCTACTGGCTTTACATTTGGCATAGTCTGTGGCAGGATCCAATACAGATGAGTATGGATCCACCTTTGAGTGTTGGAGTAGAGGACTGGCTGCTGTTATGGTTCCCCATGGCTGTCCTTTTGGGGACCATAGGCTGGCTGACTTTTACATTCATGTGCGAGGAAACCAAGGGCTCTGTGGTGGAGGCTGCCCAGGACCTGCAAACTAAGCAGTGAAAGGAGCTGCAGCAAACATGGGAGAAAGAGATTCCGACCCTGGAGCTGGAGGAAGCGCTGGAGGTGGAGGCCAACCAGGTTTGTGAGATTCACCTGGAAATGGAGCAGCTGCTGGAGGAGGATTCACAGTTTCATGAGTTACAGATTGCCCTGGATGTTGTGGAGAGCAGCAGCAGAGGGAGGCCAGGGCTGAGGCTGGAGCTGGGGCTGCAAGTTCTGTAGAGCAGAAGGCGGTGGCAACCTGAGGCTTGATTCTGGCAGTGCAAGCTGGTGTTTTCAGTTCATCTTTGGAGGATGAAGAGAAATGGGCCGGAGTTGCAATTCACAGACTCCAGAAGGTAAACAGCAGCAGCGGTGGTGGGAGGTTGAACAGACTTCCTGGAAGCCAGGCTTGCATTACTGAGTGGCCGCTGAAATGGCAGGGAGTGCCTGCTAAGCCACTGGTGGGTTCACTGACATTTTGGGACATAGGGGTGAATGCCATTATGCTCTCCAGAGAAGAAATGGAAATGCTGACTGCCATTGCCATGTGCTTCCCTTTGGGACAGTTTAAGACCTGCCAGGATGGCAGGGATGAGGGGGATGGCTGAGGCCTCATGTGCATGGACTGATTTCCTGGACTACGACCCAAGTGAGCACTAGCTCCTTTGTTGGATGGACTTATGGATTTTGGACAATGTGAAATACCCTGATAGGGGTGGGGAGTGGCCTTGCTGGAGGCCCTTCCCCTGCCCTGGGAAGCTTTTCCTATGGCTAGAAAGAAGGCTGAGGATATTTTGTGCTTTTGGCAAAGTGCTCAGAGACTGGTGAAATGTACCTTTGTAATTGTTGAAATTGTATGATTTGTCATGTTGTTATAATTTGTATAATGTGCCTTGCAACCATATGTAGTATGCAGCCCATGGCAAACCATCCGTTCTCTGTTTGGACACTGGCACCTTTGTGGGAAGGGGGTGTGCATGGACCTACGTACATTTTTTACAATCAAAATGGAACTGTGTTTAACAGTACCTAGAAGTTCTCTGTAACACAATGGGAGGGAAATGGCATTCTGATCCCTAAGAGGAATCCCCTGTTTAAGACCCCCGTTCTATTTCCTAACTAGTCAAACATTACAGAAGCTTGCCTCATTGTTTAATCCAGCTAATCTATTAGCATATAGTATAATAAGTATTATAGTTGTTTTAGTTCTACTAGGGTTCCATTGCATAATGGGTAGCATTCAGAAGCTACAATAACAGCAAGCTATCATTCATCAAGTCCAATTGGCCTTAATTAAAAGAGAAAGGGGAGTTTTGGGTGGAGCACAGAGCGCATTCCTAGCGGCTGTGGCTGATGAAATGCTGTGAGAATACTCCAGCCCCTAGAACCATCCTGGGCATACCCAGGAAGGGAGCTCACCCGCTATAATGAAGTGACTCAGCGCCAACCACACAACTCCCTGATCTTTTCAGCCATTGGTTATGAAGAACATGCTGTAACACCCAATAGGCTGAACCTGTGTATATAAGCTAGCTTACTTCCTGAATAAAGTGTATCTGCCTCAAGTGAACCTGGTCCCCAGAGTCGGGTCTTTGTGTCTCACTGTCCTCACCCCCAGCAGGAATTGTCCACAAATATTCATGTCTTTTCAATCCTCAAACATACTCCATGAGAATTTGACTGTACTGTATACAATTTTCAGTCAAATTGCCACAAATACCAACAGACAATTTGGTTTGATTTGGGGATTATCCCTCATTTTTCTTTGACCAAATTTGCTGCTTATCGATTTTTTGGACCACTTCAAACAATCGCTTTGGAAACAATTCACGTGTGTATTTCTGTGTGCTCTAATCTCTGATTGTGTAGGCTCCACTTGGTTCAGCTAAACATTATCTTGGACTCTTTTCACAGACTTTCTTCATTAACAGACAAATGAAAATCTCCATGAGGACACTGCAATTCTCTAATTGACAAAAGCGATTGAGTTTGTTGGAAGTAAATACTAATCTCATAATTCTAACTTTAAAAATATTCAACAGTCACACAGTATCTTCTTGGGATGTGCATATGGGCTCATAATAGAAATCCCTTAACATTGATTTCAAGGCCCTTGTTCCTCACACTTTGACTCCTTGCCCCTTTACCACCTCTAATCCCCACCATGATGTGCTTCCAGTTTCCTGAGCATGGTACGCTTGTCCTTGCCTCCAGGCCTTTGCGCATGCTGATTTCTCTGCTGAAAATTTCCCTCTTTCTTACTTTCCCCTTTTGGCTGATTGAATTCTTCTTGGATATCTTTTTATTCCCAACAAGATTAACCAAGTCTAGATTTAATAACCCTTTTTAATATTCCCAAGCATCTTGTTTTTACCCTATGGTTTTTTCACAATGTCAGAATTGCTTCTTTATTTATCTATATTCTCCATTATATTGGAAGTCCTGGAGAACAAGGGTGGACTCTCCCTCTGTTTACAATTGTAGGACTCAGCATCTGGCACAGTTAGTAATACATAGCAGGTATTTAAAAGACATTTTTGATTGAGTAATAATAAGTACCATTTATTGTATCTATTATTTGCCCTGGACTGAGTTAGACATATTTTGGATATCTACTGCTGCCATCAATCATGGAGTGTCTATGTAATTGCTTTCATTTTAGATATGAGAAAAGAAAATTTTAGCTCAATTCCATGACTTATTCAGGCTCTGCAAGTCCTCAGCAACAAAGTCTGTGTTTTCTCTCATTTTACCACAGCTCCTACAAGATTGTATTTTAGCATGTTTTAATTGTAACTAAAACAAAGAAATACAACTACTTTTACTAAAACTGCATAAAGATTCTTAACTAGATTGCTTTGAAATACAGTAATACCTGGGTTTTTGTTGACTTTGGTTTTCATCAGTTTCAGTTTTCGTTGATTTCTTTTGCGAAAAATTTGTCTCGGTTTTTGTCAGTTGCCTCAGATTTTTAGTTGTGCCCATGTGATCTCACTGCTAATTTGGCAAGAACAAAGGGCGATCCACATGTTCTCTTGTGGCATTGTTTCTTGTTGTGTGAGCATCACCCCGTGCATCCAGCCAAACAACTCCATTGCTTTCCAGTGTTTTTGTGCTTTTTTTTATGGATTGCAAGTACTAATACTACAATTACATGTAAGTGATTACTGTGTATACAGTATTCAGTGTAATGTGTTTTTGGTATGTATTTTGGAGTGTCTAGAAGGGACTAATTGGATTTACATTGATTCATATGGAAATAATTGCTTTGGTTTTCGTCGGTTTCTGATTTCGCTGATTGTTTTTGGATGGATTATCGACAAAAAACCATGGTGTCACTGTTATTTCATAAAATAGTTATGGAGACATATTATTATTTGTCTGCTGGCCCTGTCTAAGCATATTTATTTCTACCCTTCCATTCTTGCCCTGAGAAGGAGTATTTTCTTCCTCAATAGTTATATTCTAGAACAAACCACCTTGAAAAAAATAGGAGCCAGAGATAATGTTAATAAAAAATCTTCCTATTAACCATCTATAATGGTCAAGTTTAGACAGTACACTCTGGAGACTGCTTTATTCTCAGTTCTTCACATCTACTGTGTGTTGGCAACCCTTCTAACAGTAATAGGAACAAGAATTCAGTTACTTGGGTAGAGTTTTGACTTTTACAAAGTGCTTTTGCATGACTGTGTTTTGCAAACAGATCTATGAGGAAGGAAGGGTGGCATGGCTACCCTTGTTTGCCAGTGGGAGCTTGGTGCTCAGACAGTTAGGTGCTGTGAGGCAGTAAATGTGCCCAGAAGGCTTCCTTCCACAGGGAGCAAGGAGTGCAATTGGGGTAGCCCCCATATTGTCCCTAGTCAGTGGCTGAGTACAGTGGCAGATCTATTCTGGGAAATTCAAGTCTTGTCTGATGGCCACCATTGGCTCAAAGACTCCCGATGACTTTGCTGAACCTAGTTAACCTGCACTATGGTCTGAGCCATTTTTACCCCAGCTTCCCTGTTTCTCCTTCACTCAGGCTCAGACATGCATCTCAAACTTCCTGCTTCTTCCAGCTTTCTTCATGTCTCCAATCTTTCCCCTAATACAACTTTGCATGTTTAGTCATGTGGTAACATCTGCTTCTCAGAGGATGTAACACAGCTGGCCCTGCATTGTGTATGGTATGTAGCACAAACTTGACCTCAGGCTTCAGGCTGAAGTGGGAAAACCATTACTTTATAGCAACCATGGGAACTAATGGACCAAATTTAGAGGGGAATTTGGATTAGGAACAGGCTATTTACACCATAATCTTAACCTTTTTGTTCACAGATTGCTTATTGGTGGCAAAGGAAAAACAATAAAAATTATGCCATGGAGAGATCAAAGAATGTATTAGATTAATCAATCTGGCAGATGTATATATCTCCAGATGTAATACCCTGAGAGGTTCACGATACCATCTGTGAATGTAATACCTGAATCTAATCACAAAGAAACACCAGAAAAAACATGATGAATGCTTCACTTTGAAAAGAAAGAGATGCTATTATTTTTAAAAAAGAAAAATAATGAAATAAAAGACAAAGACAAAAGCAGAAACAAAACCCACTATGGCAATGTTCCAGATTTAAGAAGACTAAAGAGTCATATTACCTAAATACAATACTAATTCTTGACTTGGTCCTGTGCTAGAGGAAAAAAAATGTTATAAGACATTATTGTGTTAATTAACAACATTGAAATATGAATGATTGATTAAAGTGTGCTATCAATTTAATGTAATGGGTAACATTATTGACTTACACAAGAGATTATCCCAGTTCTTTGGGAATACATAATGAAGTGTTTTGAAGTAAAGTTTCAGGATATATGCAATTTACTCTCAAGTGGTTCAGAAATCAAAACTAAACAAAAACCATTGAATTAAATAGATGGATAGGTAAAGAGGATAGATAGATAGATAAATGATAGATAGATAGATAGATAGATAGATAGATAGGAAAGAGTACATGTGTGAGTGTGAGAGAGAGAGCATACAAATGATAAAGTGAATGTAGTAAAATGGTAATAACAGGTTACTCTAGGTCACGGGTAGTCAACCTTATTATACCTACCACCTACTTTTGTATCTCTGTTAGTAGTAAAATGTTTTAACCCCCCACCGGTTCCACAGTAATGGTGATTTATAAAGCAGAGAAGTAACTTTATAAAATTTATAAAGCAGAGTTACAGCAAGTTAGAGCATATAATAATAATTACTTACCAAGTAATTTATGTCGGATTTTTGCTAAGTTTGGCAGAATAAATCTTTATAAAATAACTTACTATAGTTAAATCTATCTTTTTATTTATACTTTGGTTGCTCCACTACCACCCATCATGAAAGCTGGAACGCCCACTAGTGGGTGGTAGGGACCAGGTTGACTACCGCTGCTCTAGGTAAAGAACATGGGGTGTTGTTTGTATTATTCTTATTTAAATTTTTCTGTAAGTTTTAATTTCCTTCCAAATAAAATGTAAAGTATTTGATTTACAAAGGGTTTGGAATAACAAAATAAATTGCAGAGAAGAGTATACATGTACATTCTCCAGTTATAACTTGCCTTCCAGGGCTCACCTTGCCACACCTGTAAGCATAGCATCCAAAGAAGGACTTAGTATGTTTTCTTTCATAGCCCCCTAATGCCCACCATGCTATACAAACCATCTTAGTAATATCATTCAGAATTTTCACATGTTAATCAATTAGGCCAGACTTAAATTTGGCTTTGTGATGTATTTGTTGAGAAAATACCTAACATTAGCTTTTAGTCAGAGAGATGGAAAGAACTGTGGCAAGTATCTCTCTCTCTCTTCTCAGTGAACCTCAGTTATTTTATATAATTTACCAACACACATTATTGAGTTTTTATTATATGATGAGTAAGATGGTTCACACCCTTAGTTCCTGTCAGTCTAGCATCATGATTAGCCAACCAGGCTCCAGAACTAGATTGCCTGGGTTCAAATTCAGGATCCTTGGCAAGTATCACCTTGGGTTAATTTCTTTGGATTCAGTTTCTTTATCTGAAGTGAGGATAAAAAGAATAACATTTATAGTAAAAGGTTCTTTTGTGGGTTAATAAATATAGTCACTCCTAAATAAGTTTTTAATAAATAACTATTATTATTATTATTATTAGGACTCAGAGCTTCTTCATTTCATCTTCTAAGATTGGTGGCAGGATTTGATATAATATACACAAAGCATCCGCGGCACTTCTTAGAATATAAAAATTCTTCAACAAAGGTAATTATTATTCGTTAAATGAAGAAAGATCTGGTTGAGTTGGGTGTTCTAATACAACTCTAGAGTTTCCACCTCTGGAGCCAAACTCTCAGTACCCTATGAAAGCTATCTTTTATTCTTGTGTGCTCTAAATTTCACTGCAAATGCAATTTTCAAAACAGTTAATCAGATCAGGCTTGTGCATGTAGTTTGGAATTTACATGTGGCCAATGGTTTCCTTAATTTACATCCAACTAACATTTCCATCTGGTCTGTAAACATTTATTTTCTTTAATGATTTTGCTGCATACAATGATTCCCTATAAATGACTTTGTTCTTTGGCCATACAAGTCAGGCAATGCTCTGTATGTGGAAAGTAATACCCATTTCCCACCACTTTGCCTTTTTTTCAATGTCTTTCAAGCTCCAAGAAAAATAGTTGCAGTAACTGTCCTTAGACACTATTATGTTTCTTCCTGTTTCTTTGATTATTGTCTAAAGTGAGCTAGGAAAAATATAACCAAGTTCTCCTGAATAATTAGTTTATTGGCCAAGGAAAAATTGGCTAAGGGAAAAGAATTAGCCATTCTGTTCTGTCATTAAAGCCTCATTATTTGGGGGTCCAGTTAACACTCTTTTATAAATTAGAACTAAGAACAGCTTGTGGATAAGATGAAAGATGCCAAGTGCATTTGATTCTCTCTACACTCTGCCTCTCCCATTAATAAAAAATAAATAAAATTCTATCGTAAATTATAACAGCAAAAGTGGTAGTCAAGTTAGAATTTGGATGCATATGTTGATAATATATTATAAAACAATATGAAATTAAGGGATTTTAGATTTGAGCTCTATTATGACTTTTGTTATTGATTGATTTGACCTTGGGAAAATTACTTAACCTTTCAGTTTTTGAACTTCCTCATTACTTACATTGAAATAATAGCATATATCTTAACTATATTATAGCATGATGATTAAATGTGTAAATTTTTGTAAAAGTACTTAAAAATGTATATAGAAACTAGATATTGTTTGTCTTAATTATCTTTACTTTTTTTATTCTTAGAATTTGTAAAATATTTCTGAAAATAACATTTGCATTAAAGCCATGTAGTTTCTCTGAAGACATAAAACTATTATTTTATTCTAGTAAATTTATAATTCTTCAGATCCTAACAAGCAGTTTCTGCATAATAAGTGATTAAATGTTAGAAAATAAAAACACCTGCAGCAATCAGGTAAACTCAGAAATTATTTTCAAATAGATTGATTTGAATAAATAGAAATAGGTTCTTGCTTGGATTAGAATGACAAAAATAATGGTGACAACGGTGGTGATGACAAGATGATGATGATGGCAATAATGATTATAGTCATGTATATATGGCACAATAGATTTTTACAATACATTAATATATTTAATACTATTTAGTTCTATGAAGCCTCTGAAAAGATATAAATGTGGAAACATGTTACCTATATACTATGAGGAGGAAACAGACAAGTGAAATGCTTTGACTAAGGACAAGAAGAAATTAAGTGGGAAACTCAAGAGCATTCATTCAGTCAACAAACACGGGATTTTTGCCACGTGATTTGAAGCATGACGAACACTAGAGATTTGAGAATGAATATGATGTAGTCAATCAGGATAATCATAATTTGTGAAAAAGAGATAAAAATAATTAATCTTTATAATGCAGAAGTCTAAGGGCAAATGGCAATATTTGCAAGATAGTATGATACAAATAGAGCCACTCTGTTATCCCAACTTGTTCCAATGTGATAATTTATATCATATTGTAGACCAGGGGTCCCTAAACTACGGCCCGCGGGCCGCATGCGGCCCCCTGAGGCCATTTATCCGGCCCCGCCGCACTTCCGAAAGGGGCACCTCTTTCATTGGTGGTCAGTGAGAGGAGCACATTGACCATCTCATTAGCCAAAAGCAGGCCCATAGTTCCCATTGAAATATTGGTCAGTTAGTTGATTTAAATTTACTTGTTCTTTATTTTAAATATTGTATTTGTTCCCATTTTTTTTTTTTTTACTTTAAAATAAGATATGTGCAGTGTGCATAGGGATTTGTTCATAGTTTTTGTTATAGTCTGGCCCTCCAACCGTCTGAGGGACAGTAAACTGGCCCCTTGTGTAAAAAGTTTGGGGACCCCTGCTGTAGACTCTGGTTGCTTTCTGCACCACTATAGTGACATATGGTTTATAAAATTAGTAATTTCATTGTTTTTTGCAATGTTTGAACTAATTTTTTTAATCTTCTATTTATTGTAGCTTCTCTAGATCAGTCAGCAAAGCTACAAGACTATAGAACACTTCCAAGTATGTTGGCCGTGGCAGTACTTTTTCAAAAGACTGAGTGCTAAAAATAGCAAACCAGGACAAATTCTGTGAACTTTTCCTTCAAGATTTTTAGTTGACTAATCTTGCTCTATTTCCTTAACAATTAACCATTCTTTTTAAAAAAAATGCACCTTTGGAAATCATAAGGAAACTGAGTCTTAGAGGATCAATGTAGCTGAAAAACAGCTGTAATCATCTAACAACGATGGAAAGCCACACAATTAAATAGGAGCAGAGTACTACAGACCACTGTTTATGAGAAGATTTAGTATATGAGAAATGATCAGAAAAATGTGAAACAGAAATATTTACTCTGATGAAAAAAGAGATAATTCAGGAAACATTAAAAAACAAATAAACTTAAAGACTTCTCTAATTTATATATATATAAATTTTTTTTTTTAATATTTTTCTGAAGCTGGAAACGGGAGAGACAGTCAGACAGACTCCCATATGCGCCCGACCGGGATCCACCCGGCACGCCCACCAGGGGGCGACGCTCTGCTGCGACCAGAGCCACTCCAGCGCCTGGGGCAGAGACCAAGGAGCCATCCCCAGTGCCTGGGCCATCTTAGCTCCAATGGAGCCTCGCTGTGGGAGGGGAAGAGAGAGAGAGGAAGGAGAGCGGGAGGGGTGGAGAAGCAGATGGGCGCTTCCCCTGTGTGCCCTGGCCGGGAATCGAAGCCAGGACCCCTGCACGCCAGGCTGACGCTCTACCACTGAGCCAACTGGCCAGGGCCTCTAATTAATATTGAGAAGGGATTTGAGAAGATATTTTACCCATAAAGTGAGGACTGATGTGATGGGGGAAAAGCAAAGTATAAGAAATCCCTTTAGATATTAAAGATTTAATTATAGACATTTAAAATAGAGGGTCAAACTATAAAGATAAAGAAACCTCTTAGAATATATAATTACAATAAAAATAGAAACAAGAGTAAAGGTAAGGTTAAATTCCAGAAATGCAATGTGCTACCAGATGACGTATTGAAAATAAGTAATGGAGAAAACGAGAAGAAAATAATCAAAAGCAATGGAAGCATGTTTATTTTGTGGTTGAAGAAAAACATATCATCAGATTAACGGGATGACCAAGTATCTTTCACATGGGTAATAAATATAATGGAAAAAAATCTAATAGCATTCTTGTGAATTTGAAAAACAGATACTAAATACTTCCAGAAAAAGGAAAACGACTTATAAAAGAGTAAAAATGAAATGGTATTAGTTTTATTAGTTTCTAATTAGTGGCATTAAAAAACTAGAAGACAATGGGGCAATGACTTTAAATAATTTCAGAGAAAATGATTCACCTAGTGTTTAAAACATGGCTAAAATATAAAGGATGTATGATCTGAAATCAAGGTATTTTTAAACAAAAGAATATTAAGAAAGATTACATTCCATATAATCTAAAAGTTACTTTGAAGGTACTTTAGTATATAATCTATCAAAACAAGAGAGAATAAGTAAAAACATGGAATCTGTGAAAAGGTGAATTTGGCCTAATAGAGTTGTAAGGAGAAGTCCTGGGATTAAAGCTGAGTATAATTGTAAAAAGCATTAGTGTAGACTGATAGAAGAGCATAAAAGATTCCAACTGAGAGTACCTAGGGTCAAAGAATGGTAGGCATGAAGGTAAGTGTAAGGTGAGTCATTGGACAGAGTAGAAAGTGCAATTGAGACCTCTGAGGAAATTAGGATTTTTAAAAATCAAATTATGCAAGAAAAAGAAAACTGAAAACTCTGAAAAAACACCACACAATTTTATATTCAAGAATGTAATGGACCAACTATAAAGCAACTTAAAATATTGATGGATTTTAAGCAAATAATAGAGTGTGAAAAAATAGAATTAATTTTAATATGCTACTAAGAACACTCTCCTTTAAGTGGCCCATGGTTTCTTGACATTGAATTTGGAGCAAAGGAAATCCACTGTTGGTGCAACACTACATAATATTTATTTAGTAGGGCTAATATAAATACTCTTCTTGATGGTTTTCAGATTTTAGATTCAAACTATGCACAAAGCCACAAAAATTCAAGTGTGGTTATAGGAGACAAATTGTAAGCATTTTGATTTTGTAAAATTAGAGCTATCAGATGATGAGTCTCAGAAAGCAGAAGGAAAAACAGTATTAAGAGATAATATCATAAGTTGATGGGATAGAATAAGATATAAAATTATGTTAGATTGAAATGATAATCAATAGAAAGGGTAAAAAGTAATATAAATATCATACATTGTTATTAGTGGATGGAGAGAACAGCAGTCAGTCATGTGAGTTAAATAGTTATCTTTATATTGGTGAGTCAATACATAGAATTTAAAGTTGATAAATGAAGTAAATAAGATATATTATGTAATGTTGCAGAAAAAGTCACCAGAAGATTTAAAAATAGAAACAATTAAAAGAGGCTGCCTCTAAGTCTAGGGCTGGGAATAAAATGCTTTTTATTATAAACTTTTCTTTACCTATTAATTTTTTTATTATTATAAACATAACAGAAAATAAAAAACCTCAATAAAGTCTGTAATTTACATACCAGACTGACAATCTGACGATAGGTGAGGTGAAGGTAAATCCTGTTGTTAAACAAACTTGATAAATACTATCTATTTGATGATTCAGAATAAAGAATACTGTACTAAATTTATATAAGATTGTATATAACAGATCTAGTGACCACTGATTTTCTTTGATCACGAAACCCTTTTTGCTATTTTATTTGAAATATTTTCAACCCAGGGAACAACTGTTCCTCAAAACTCATTTTCAGAAACATTTTTAAAAAATCTTCAAATAAGAAGAGAAACTTTCATAATAATGAAATTTTCTCATTTTTTAATGCTTTGTTTTGAAATGTAAAAGTGAATTTGTAAAAGGTTAAGCAATAGTTCAATGAATATGCTAATATGACCCTCTTTGCATTTTATTCACTAAACCAAATCTTCTACTTGTAGGCATATTGTTTAATTTCTTATCTATCCCAAATTGCTATTTTAAATGTAAATAAAGTCATAGATCTGTCAATTTTTTGCTACAGTGAAAGTATATCCATAAACATCTGGTAATTCCTGAAATAGACTTCTGAACTTGCTAACCCTGTGCTCATACCACAAAATGAACCCCTCTGAAGGATATTAGCTCATTAATGTTTATCTTTCTTTACCTTGTTTATATTATTTCTATAACTATTTTCGCCTCATATTTCTGAAAGGGTATGATGCAACTTCCAAAATCTTCCTCATTTCAGCTACTAACTCAGACACTGTGTTAATAGCAAGATTAATTAGTAGCACGCATTTAAGAATAATATTAACTTTCAAAGCCTGCACATAAGACCTCCTATAGGCAGAAGTCTTGCCTGAGAGCAAATTCTCTTCATAAACTCCTCTAACATACTCCTTCCATGTACACTTCCCTCAATTAAAAGTTAACTCTATCTAGGGTGAAATATATGCTTTCATATGTATTATTTGACATCCATTACACCCATTCAGCACTAACATTTTTTATTGTACCTACCAAGCTCACTCTTACTCCTCCTTCTAAGACCTAGATTAAATGCTCCTTTCTCTGAGGAGGTAGCAAAAGAAGAAGAATACTTAGTGATCTTCTGCTAAGTATTGGTCTAAGAGTAGGTGTGTAGATTAAATATTTAGTCACAACAACACTGCAAAGCAGGTGTTATCATCACCATATTCCCAATGACAAAACGGAGTCTCAGAGAAGTTAAACCAACTGCCCAGTCACATGCTTTGTAAATGACTGAATGGAAATTCTACCTGACATCAAAACTCACTCTTTTTCTGCTCTATCATTATATTTAAAAGGTCTTCTCTGTGTGTCCATGACCCTTTTTCTACACATAATACATAGCTGGCATCATACCATATTGTAGTTATTGGTTTAAGTCTATGTTAGCATCCCCATATTATAAAGGCTAGGAATCCTAATCTTATGTTTGTATATCCAGAATCCAGTACACTGTTTGTTTTATGAAACTGATTTTGTAAATTCTTACTGAATGAGTAAATGAATTAGTATAAAATAAAAAAGCTCAATTTTTTCATTCCCAAGAAAATAGTTTTATTATAGAAAATATAAAACTGATTGTTATGCTCTTATAAAATTAATCCCACAGTTGTTCTTTACCAGTGAATGCACTTGAAGTCTAAAAATAACCACTGTAAATGAAAACAGTTGGTTTATAGAGGAGTGGGATTCTGGATTTTCCCTGCATCCTACCCTACTTTTTTTTCTTTTGGTTACTCTGGCAACAATACTGTTTATTAAATGGTATGTATTTTATAAATATTATAAATATTAATAATACTAAAAATATAAATGTTTCTATTTTGTCACTCCTAAACTCCAAGATGAACAAATTACTAAAATAGGAGCATGGTAGTTAATAGAGTTTCACTAGGGTCTTAAAATGCAAAGAAAACGTGTACATGGGGAAAAGCAATGGCTTTTTGGTTCACTGAGCGATTTACATCAGAATTTGAAGCAACTCATCTTCACAGTCTTCCTTATGAAAACTGAGTACATATATAGCAATGGTGAGAATCTAGCTTTCATTATGAAAACTATAAAAAATAGATGAAATAAAAATGATCTATATAAATAAGCAGACTTCGGGAACCCTGAAATAGAAGCCAAAAGCAATATGGTATACAAGAATATTGCTTTTGAGCTCCAATTTATGTGATATCCTGGTGCTGGCAAGAGTTCTTAGTTATTATTACAGTTTAACAAACATACAGATAGGAGAGAACTTGGCAATTATTGTTCACTTAGAAGAAAGTTCATTTCTTATTTTCACAATATGTTGCAGCTAGCAAGGTTGCATTATTGTTAGTGTATTCTTTCAACAAATAATGAGTGTTTGGTGCCTATTGAAGTAAGAGTTGAGCTTAAGGCAGGGGAGTTAGTTGAAAGAATTGCTAGGATCTCTTTCTGTGTGTTTTCTTTATATTTTGCCTTCAAATCATCTTCAAATGTTAAAAAGAAAAAAAAGACAGACACAACTACACTCAGCAGACCTACTAAATTCCGCTTATAAATGGTTTCTCTGCTGTGGTTTTGTACTCCACTCACTCAAACTCTATTTCTCAACAACACAGAGAAAACATCACCTTTCTGATGCCTTTTCTTGACATTATCCAGGTAGAATTTGTCATTCTCTCTATTTTATTCAATAGATGGCCATGACACATTTAGTTATTTATTATATATATTTTGCCAATATCACAATATGCTACCATTGGATTATAAGATCTTTGAGGGTAATTCTGTATCCCTAAAACTCAACAAAATGCCAGGTCATAGTGGGTGCAAAATAATTCTTAATTTATACATGAATGAAACATTTATAATGCAAGGTATATGGTATTTTGAATAAAGAAAAAACTAGCACAGTGAGAATACGGAGAGGGGAATGAATTCTACAGAATGTAACATGAGAAAAAATTGAGTTTATTTGGTAATCACGGTAGGAAAGAAAAAAACACTTTCCAGGCAGAAAGAGTTACATAAGCTCTTATTGGTGAAAAGATCACCATGTTAAACTCACAATAAACATTTACTGACAGGACAAAGCACAAGAGAAGGGGGTTGCTTTACTAAGGTAAGTATTCCATTTATCATTTTTCAAGCATTGAATAATTCTGACTCATTTATACATCTGATCTTTCAGTCTTTCAACTGATCCTTCACCTTTTCATTAATGAGTATTCACTGCTCCTCACCTCATTGGGTCTTTTCAGAAAATCTTTTTAAATTTCTTGTCTTTACTTTCTCTCTCTCTCCCCTCCTCTCTCTCTATCTCAGCCCTACCTAGAAAATCTCATTTCTACCTTCACTTTCATCTACATTAATGAGCCACAAGTAGAACTCTCCACCTGCACCCTTCCTTCTCTTCCATGTTCATCTATCTCCAGCTGTCTCTACTATCTTGATCCTCTGTGGCACTGCCATCTGTAACTGAAGATATGGAAAACAGCCACTTCTTATGTTTTTATTCTTAATTTTTATTTCTCTTTCTTTTCTCTATACTAACAGTGATTATATTTTCTCTATTGCCAGCTCTCATAATGTGTCATATTTAATTTTTAGCTCTTATTTATAATCCATTTAGGTTTTAATTCTATTTTATTTAATCAAGTAATGAACTTGATTTGAATTTAGGTAACACTACATAAGATGTTTTATCCATCATCATGAGGTAAGTATATACTAAGCATGCTCTGTTTTGTAGTCATCATAGTAGACTGCAGACATTGTAGTAGCTGATATTTGCTGAGTACACATTTTGTTTCAAGCTCTCCCTAAGTTATATGTCCTATGAATTATATATAGATGGGTGTAATATATCTCTAAGCTCAACCTTGATTATATATCATTATTTTGACAACAGGAAAAAGCCAGTTTAGAAGTAGCCCATGACTGTTACAAAACCTATGAATATTCTTCTATAGTAGATAATGGTCTTCTTTCAAATTAAGTGAATATAAAATATACTAAAAAAATATAGATCTGTGACATTTTTATTTTTTGTTTGTTTGGTAGTCTGGTTTTGCTTATTATTTTTTACAACAAAACCTAAAAAACACTTCACAGTATTACTACAAAATAGCACAAGTTATATTCAGAGTATTGGAATGGACTTATTTATTTGAGGAGGTGATTTCCTAGACCAAAATAGAAACGCCTAGTTCCAAACCTTTATGATATATATATGGAGAGAGTCATTGACATGTAATCACTTCTCACTGTTTCTTTGTGGGACATAAAGTAGTGTGCAGATAATTATGAGCTCATTAGGATCAGCTAGAATGAGGGAAGGATTTAAAATTGTCATGACTTTTGGTCAGCTTTGTATTAGAAGTAAAACTTGTAGAATTAAAGTAAACTTGAAACTTCGTCCTGCTTCCAACATAACTATTTCACATACCACAGTTCTGGGATAAAAAGCAGCAACAACAGACAGAGAAAACAACACTGCCCTTGAGAAAAACCAAAAATAACAGCATCACCTGATTAATTCCGGTCCCTGAGATAATAAAACCTGGCAGATTTCTCATAAACCTGGACTTCCTATAAAACCATTTTACTTCTTATTTTTGCTATGCTGATGTATGAATATACAGCATGACCTTCATGAATACAATAATCACGTGAGAAATTTTCTGAATGTCTACCATGAACAGACTAATAGACCTTTGGTGAGCTTCATTATTTTGCCTCGTTAGCTTGAGATACTTGCATATTTTATTTGTTCAACAAACAACTGTGACTGCCTTGAACTCTTTGCAGGTCAACTATTTCATTTCTTTTTTAAATTCTCTTTGTCTTTTAGACATTTTTGTAGACAATTGTAGACAGATTCTATGCTCTAAACATGGCATCATCCACACTGTTGAGGCTGGCTCTGAAATCTTAAATTCAAGTATCCTTTTTAAGCACTATCTTAAAAGAGTTCAACTTTCTCACTAAGCTCTTTCCCATCTCTGGGCCCTCAACCTTAGTTAGTTAGACATATAGTTTCTACAGTCTTATATTAGGTGTCAGTGTAATTCTTAATTTTGTATTTTCCCCTTACATGAGACAGAAAAGCCAGACAGCTGGAGCTGGTTGTTCTGCTTCCCCAGCACCATTAGACTCTAGTAAAACCCCTAGAGGTTTAGGCTCTGATAAAACAGTTTCCCTTGAGCACAGGCTTTGTTAAGAATAGACTACTCTGGGCCCTGGCTGGTTGGCTCAGCGGTAGAGCGTCGGCTTGGCGTGCGGGGGGCCCGGGTTCAATTCCCGGCCAGGGCACATAGGAGAAGCGCCCATTTGCTTCTCCATCCCCCCCCCCCTCCTTCCTCTCTGTCTCTCTCTTCCCCTCCTGCAGACAAGGCTCCATTGGAGCAAAGATGGCCGGGGCGCTGGGGATGGCTCCTTGGCCTCTGCCCCAGGTGCTAGAGTGGCTCTGGTCATGGCAGAGCGATGCCCTGGAGGGGCAGAACATCGCCCCCTGGTGGGCAGAGCGTAGCCCCTGGTGGGCGTGCCGGGTGGATCCCGGTCGGGCGCATGCGGGAGTCTGTCTGACTGTCTCTCCCCGTTTCCAGCTTTAGAAAAATACAAAAAAAAAAAAAAAAAAAGAATAGAATACTCTAGCTACTCTCCCTTGTTCCCACACATCCCAATATTTACCAAAGTTGAATAATTTTTGTCAGATCTTTACTTTGAGAACCTAGTAAAAGACCTAAAGGAAAAACTCCATAGAGTGTGGGGTCTCTGTATGACTGGGAACCCCTGGAGTTTTGAGCTCTAAAACCTGTCCACACAGAGCCTATAGCAATTCCCTCCTTACAGTTCAGGGTTTCCTACCTGGTACTGGTTCCTGTGGAGGTTTTTTTCCGAGTTTCTGCTCTGGTAAATTGTGATTCGCTCTATTTGTCTCTCTCTCCTTGGGACTAGGCGTGGGGCACAGAGATTTGTCCTGTGACCTCACTAATCTGATAGACCTGCAAAGAGTTGCTGAGTTCAGTTTGTTCAGCTTTTTATCTTGATGTGTGCTTAACAGGAAGGCAGCATCCAAGCTCCAAGCTCCTTATTTATAGAACCGGAAGTGAAAGTCTGATGTCCAGTCTCTAGAGGTCCCTACATTTGTTTCTTATGCATCTTCTCCTAGACTTCATGCAATGCCATTTTAAATCAGTCACCTGTATAATGAAACCACAATTTTGAAACAATCCATTTGTTCAGCTTCTCTGTCTCTAGACTACTGAGAATTATTTTTGAAGAAAATTAAAAACTTATCAATATTTAGGGTATCTGACCCTCCCTCAGTGTTTCCTTTCATTCCACCAGTCTTTACCAATCACTTGGCATCTTAAAGTAGAAATTATCCTTATTTTCTTCCATCAAGGGCATCTGTTGATTCAATGTCCTAAAGACATTTCTTCCCTGTTCATTCAGGTTCACCGTTAATGAAGGCACATTAGCTTTCTCACTGGCTTCAGTCGTGGCCTTTTCAATCCATTTCTCCACATTGTGGCTAAATTCTAACCTGAAAATTTAACTATAGTATACTCCTCAGAAATCTCTTTATTTCTCATTGTCTTTAGGATATAGTTCATACTCAATATGGCACCAGGACAATTTTCAAAGTCAATCATGACTTGGT
The DNA here is from genome assembly GCF_036850765.1 of Saccopteryx bilineata. Classification (NCBI taxonomy): domain Eukaryota; kingdom Metazoa; phylum Chordata; class Mammalia; order Chiroptera; family Emballonuridae; genus Saccopteryx; species Saccopteryx bilineata. Next base: position 339,689,228 of record NC_089490.1, on the reverse strand, counting down.
GACTTGCTACCTCTCCAATCATGGTTTTTGTCTTTTAACCTTTTATTCTATCATACCAAATTATTCACACACTTCAGTTTCCAGAAGAGACAGTGGTCTCTTATGTCTTGGCAAGTCCATATTAATTAAACTTTTTAATATCTCAAATTAGATATCAATTAGTCCAATAAGAATGACTCTTTAAGACCTGGTTACTCATTTGCTCTCTCTTAAACTCTGTCCTTTCTTTATTATAAAATTTATATTGTACTGCCTGACCTGTGGTGGCGCAGTGGATAAAGCTTTGACCTGGAACGCTGAGGTCGCTGGTTCAAAACCCTGGGCTTGCCTGGCCAAGGCACATATGGGAGTTGATGCTTCCTGCTCTCCCTTCTCTCTCTCTCTCTCTTTCTCTTTCTCTCTCTCCTCTTTAAAATGAATAAATAAATAAAGTTTAAAAAATTACATTGTACTAAGTTTTATTTGCCTTTTTTTTCTTTTTCATAAGGAAAGAGATCTTATCTTTTGTTTATCATTGTATTCTTAGGATCTAGCATAGTACAAGTCACATAAAATGCATACAATGAATATTTATAATGAACTACAAGAGAATGACATATGGGGTTACATAAAACATAAAACTAGGCTCTAGCTCTATATTCTTAACCTGCTTGCTGAACTTACATGCTTATGCTCTTTGTATAAACTGTACACTATTAGACTCAGCTGAAGTTGCAAACAGCCAGCTTGTGAGCTGAATGCTGCCCACAAAAATGTTTTGTTTGCCTGACCAGGCAGTGGTGCAGTGAATCGAGTGTCGGACTGGGATGCGGAGGACCCAGGTTCGAGACCCCGAGGTCGCCAGCTTGAGTGCAGGCTCATTTGGTTTGAGCAAAGCTCACCAGCTTGGACCCAAGGTCTCTGGCTCGAGCAATGGGTTACTCGGTCTGCTAAAGGCCCATGGTCAAGGCACATATGAGAAAGCAATCAATGAACAACTAAGATGTTGCAACGAAAAACTGATGATTGATGCTTCTCATCTCTCTCCATTCCTGTCTGCCTGTCCCTATCAATCCCTCTCTCTGACTCTCTCTCTGTCTCTGTAAAAAAAAAAAATGTTTGGTTTTGTATATGCAGTGCTTGGGAAGAAATAAAGCTAATACTTAAAGATAAAGAAGTTAAAAATATTAATTTTCAATTGACCTTAAAAGTAAAAAAACAAGAGACACAGACCCCCAGACTAGTTTTGTGGTCAGCTGTGGGTATGTATGGACTCTTAAATTTTCATTTAAAACTTGAAGTCCTTAGGCAAGTTACTCGATGTCTCTATTCTCTGATGTATCTCTTTGTAAAATATTGATATAATGTATGTCTAACCATTATGCTGTATACCTAAAATTAATACAATATTAAATGTCAAATATACTTTTAAAAATGTAGCTATAATGACAAGAATTTGTCAGAAAATAATGTGACCCTCAAGATAGTTAATTATATAATATATGAAAAGGTATCTCACATTGTATGGCACATGGTAAGCATCAAGTCAATAAATGATCAATTTATTATTATTTATTATTATTGAAATCAGCTATGAGCTTCTTTATTTATTTTTTTAATTTTTAATTTAATTTTATTTATTCATTTTATAGAGGAGAGAGAGAGGGAGACAAAGAGAGAGAGAGGAGAGAGAGACAGGGGGGAGGAGCTGGAAGCATCAACTCCCATATATGCCTTGACCAGGCAAGCCCAGGGTTTCGAACTGGCAACTTCAGCATTTCCAGGTCGACGCTTTATCCACTGCACCACCACAAGTCAGGCTATGAGCTTCTTTAGTTGGGTGTGATACATGTGTTACTCTTTCTATCTGATAAGGTGCTCAAATGGTCATCTTTAATAACTTTGATATTGTAACAGGGGATCCATAACCATTGGTTCATTCTTTCCATTGCTAAGGGATGCTTTCTCTCTCTCTGTGAATTAGTCACCAGATCTCATCCAATAAATCTTATTATAAGTCTTATACCTTTTCTCTCCCACTGGTTTATTTGTTGAGACAAAATAAAAGAAAGCCAAACCACAAAAACAAAAAAAATTAGCTTTTCTGGCTACCTCTATGCCCACACTCCTTTCTTCCTTAAAGGAAAACGAAATTCCAAACTAGATTTTCAGAGTCCAGAGCATTAACTGGGTGATCTTCACAAATGGGTGTGATCAAGCACCAATTCAAAGCCTCTCTTCTTATTATTCCTATTTTCCTAGGGTCAATAGAGCCCAGGAAACCCTGACCATAGTACACATTATCATATCTCTTTTCTGGTCCTCTCTTCCTCCCTGAGCCGATGGATGGATGTGTACAGTGAGTGAGAACCTGACCCTCAGACATTTTTTTCCAGCTTTTCTTTCCTTTTCTCTCTCCCTCTCTCTCTCTTTTTACTACTAAATTGCCTTATTTAAGCTACTGGCCTGATTTGAAATTATATCCTAAGCTAGTTTGGCTTTAAGCATAATAGGTAATAGGAAAATGACCTCTCCTGACTATCCGCCACTTTCATTACTTGGAGCACTGACAGGGGTAATTTGCAAAGGACTTTCCTTACATTACTGTGGTTTTAATGTGTGGAAAAAGGTAAAGTAGACAGGAGCTTGCAAATACAATACATACAATATAGGTACAGCTTCCAGAGGCATTCAGAACAAACTAGGACACTGAGAAGCTAGGTTGCTATATTTAGCAAACCTGGACAGAATTGGTGGTCAGAGGAATAAAAGAGAAAAGAGCAGCTTCCCTTACAGACTTGCACTAAAGGCTCTGTCCTTCTTGTGGAGGTAAATGAGATGTCTAGGGAGAGAATGCACACCTCCTACAGAGGTGTTGCTTATAGACTTTCCAAACATTGGTTCTTAAACTTTCTTAATCTTAGCTGATCAGTCCACTCTCTATTCTGTTTCTAATCCACTGATGCAGGTTAGGCCTTAAGGCTACATATCGCAGTAAAGCACTAATTTGTGAGAATTACTGTCATGGGTTGTTTATGCTGGACAGAGAAGTCCCATAGATTGCTTTTTGTGAATATTTTTGTTTGCTTTGCTTTCAGGATTTCTCTCACCCCATCCACCTTCTATCTTATTTCTCAACTAGATCTAAAAGACTCTCTTGAGAAAGTAGGGTCCAGGTTTAACAGAAATGATAGAATTTTTGTGCTGCCATTGAAATATGAAGGTTGATTACTGCTTGGGGAAATTAAATGAGAAACATAAACTACGTAATAAGCGAAAAGAGTTTGGGTGAAACTTAGAGCAAATAACATATTTATTATTGGACTTCATTCTAAAGGCACAGACTTGAGAATACATTGAAAAATACCAGAGGGTTTAGGGGAGCTTCTGAACTTTCTGAGAGAAGCCCATGATGTTGCAATGAGTGTTCTGAAGTTTGTACAACACTGAGGCCTTAGATAACTTGTAAATGTTCACGACACCTTGGTAAAGTAAAACTGAAAATAACTATATTTTTCTTCCTGCTTCCTCTATTTTGATTTCATTAGCTAACAACAGATGTAGATAAAAAATAAGAAAGAAATATCACCTTTCCTTGGGAATGTCTATTGCTGTCATAGCTTCATATTATAGTAAATTTTTAGGTACAAGACGGGTGCTGTCCTACACTTACATGATTGTTGAATTACTGAACTTCGAGAAATGAACACAAGAGAAATTTGGGATTTTAGTTATTGAACATTAGAGAGTGTGAAGAAGTAGGTCTATTCTAGGGAAAAATAACCCATTATGCCGCTGCTAAAGATATGGCCCATGCTTGCCAGAAATACATATTTCTAAAGGAAATAAAGAAACTAAGGAGAAAATTGAAAGCTCTAATTCCCTCAGTGGTGGTGTGTAAGGTAACTTTTACACCTATACATATTTTTTCTTTTGATAATTCATTAAAGGAGGCTGGGAATAGTCATTACAGAGAATTGTAATATTTGGGCTACTCAGGTGAACTAGCCTAGAGAACATTGCAAGACACAATTTAAGAAGTAGATTTAGATTGCAGGGATATGAAGTTTTAGTTTATTTTATAGAGTGATTTTCAAGGTAATCATTGCCCTGACTCATTTAAAGGACTTTTGACTTTTTTTTTTTTTTTGGTTAAACTATCTTACTAAACAAAGAGATGCAGAAAATTTATGGACCTAACACGCAGGTATATGGAGATAGAGACAGAGTTTCCCTGACACTGCAGGAGTCTCCACATCTGAGGAAAATAATGCCCTCTCTGAATGACCCATCATAGAAGTGGCAGCTAAATTATGCTAGGTTAACACACAAAATCACATGAGGTAAACAGAGACTGTATGCTGCCTCTCTGTTCTTTCACTCCCTAGTCTTTCCAAGACAAGAAAAGAGAAGTTGCTAACCTGACACATAAGAATCCAGCACACTGACTAGAAGCAGAGGATCAATGTGGCTTAAAATGTCATACACCTGCCTATGGCTGTCTGTAGTTTTCCTCTCTTTCCTGCATTCATTATTCACCTGAGTTGATAAGCTGATCCAAGGCCTCTCTTTCCAGGCCTAAGGGTGCAGTCATTGAATTGGGTTTCTAAACCACCTGGGTCAAAGATAATAAGACCCATTCACCTTTTCTTTAGAATGAGATTAAAGGCCCCTGCATGGTTTTAGATCCTAGGTACCATGTTCCCATCCAGCTTTACTAGGGTTTTACATGGAGACATTGGGAACTGGCCTAGCAAGGTATCATTAGGAGACTCTGTTTTCCATTAGGCTTCTCTTTAATTTAAGCCTTTTTCCTTTTAGAAATGTTTTTTAGGGAGGCTGTCTGGCCTGGCAATATTATTCCGTCTTAGTCAAATGCTATCAATAACCCAAATATATGACATATTGCTTGTGTTCTTCATACATTTATTTTTTTATAGGCTTAAACTTTGTGCTTTACCTGATCTTCAGCCTACTGCTTCTCAAAAGTTCCCAGAAATTTCTCTGCTAGTAGAAATATGAACAAATAATTCTAGGGCAGAAAGTAGAGAGCAATGCAACCAATTAGAAAGCAGAGGGTTTCCTAATGTTCTATAAAATAAGCAATAACAGCAGCCACACAAAAAAAAAACCAACCAACAAACAAACAAACGTGATTATTACAGGGAGGTAAGGAATCAGGTTTTGTATTCTGGCAGCCTGGATTCGAACTCCAATTTTTCATTTATTGACTGTGTGTCTTTGGACAAGTTATTTAAACCACTTTGAACCTCATTTTTTTCTTTAGTAGAAAAGTATGAAAAAAAATAAATACCCACTTCATTGGTTTAATGCAGTGGTTCTCAAACTTTTTATAGTTGAGCACATTTAAAATCCGAAAAATAATTGTAGGCACACTATATACAAATTTCTGAGAAATATGTTATAATAATTAAGTCAAATATTAAAGAAAAAATATATATAAAGTCCAAGCATGCTTTTATAGTAATTAAACAAAATAAATACAACAAAATTAAATTTATTCTGACATTAAAAAACATTTTTATGTTACATTTTTTGTTATGCTTTTTAGAATTTGTAAAAAAGAGGGATTAAAAATTAAAAAAAATGACAAAAAGTTATCTTTATCTCTCTCTCTCTCTCTCTCTCTCTCTATATATATATATATATATACACACACACACACACACACACACATATATACATTCTTAGTAAGATTTAGTAAATTCGGCAGGTCCTGGTACGAATGTGTTAAGTTTTTTCATTCTTGCATTTATGAGAAACACAAGCCTGATGTGTCCTAGCAATTTCTTCAATGTTTGGGCACATATTTGAAAGGCAAACTCTCATTTGCTCATCAATACATTGAAAAATTCCTCTCTTTTTACTCTTAATTGTATTGAGTGCAGAAAACCCCCACCATACATATCATCTTAACTTTACACCAAACAAAGGATAGAAGAAACTTGCCTCCAGTTTTTCCAGGGAACATGGGGGGTAGTGTAAACAATTCAACATCACAGCTTAACATCCTTTGGCAACTTGATCAGGCAAATGAGATGGGGGGTTGGGCAGACTGTCAGCTTATAGCCAATTCCCACCTCTGTCCCCCAAAAACCTAAACTCCAAAAATCTTGTTGGTTTTTTGGTCCCCAACAGGCACATATTTCTCTGGAATACCATAGGGCACACCTGGAAATCTTCTACGGCATACCAGTGCACCCTAGCACACACCTTGAGAACCACTGGTTTAATGTAAAGATTAAGTCAGTGATTTTTCAACCAGTGTGCCTCAAGAATTTTTAAAACATGCAATACCTGACTATTTAGTTAGGGCACTGACCTATTTTCTTTTAGATTGTCAAAAAAAAAAAAAAAGAAAGAAAAAAGAAGAAGAAGAAGAAAGAAAAGACAACAGCCAGCACCACAATAGCTATCTGGTGTGAATGAACCAAAATTATAACTTTTTTTGTCAGATTGGCAAAATATATATTTTGTGGTGAGCTACAGAATTTTAGTAATTAGTATGTGTGCCATAAAATGAAAAGTTTGAAAATTACTGGATTAAGTAATTATGTATAATGTTCCAATGTATGCTCAATAAATGTTATTCATTGTTTTAGCTATATTTCCCCTTACATTTTTTTTTTTGCTCATCATATATGTTTAGCTCTACCTCTGCTCCAGGAGCAGGCCTGCTATTGTTTAGGAAGTACAAACCTTGGTGATAAGGCCCATTTATTGCAGACAAATTCTCTCAGGCCCTTGCTCCTCGTGGGTGGACACACTAATTTATTCAACATTTGCTTCAAAGAATGAAGCAGAAAGGCATTTTACCAAATCCCCTTACCCAAGTGCAAAGGCAGTAGCCACGGCTATCATCACAGCCACCTGGCCCGTGCAGCTTCGAATTTGATTCTGACAGACGGTAATGAAACAACAGAGCCAAGAACTTGTGGGTCATTACCTTTAATCCTAGCTTGCACCCAGCAGGCAAGAAATACACACAATGGAAAAACACTTCCCTTTCCATTCAGGACTCCCAAAGCCACTGACTTATCTGAGTTTCCTAGAATCAAAGGGTCTCTACCTCACCAGCCTTATTCACCTCTGTTCCCCATTTCCTTCTCTATGCACAAACTCTGCACAAACTGGCTTCTCCTTCAGCACTCCACCATCTTAGCTGCTTCTCCTGTCCTCCTCCACATGGCCTTTCTATGCTCTCTTCCAGCATGGGCTCCTCTGCCCCATTTTATAGTGTAGAAATCAAAACCTTTAATCCAATATACAAACAAGGAAATCTATGATACAAAATCACTTACCTGAGGCATAATGGGATTCCTTATGAGAGTGCATCACCCCAGATAATGCAATAGTCAAGGGTGTGGGGAAAAGCTTAGTCTTAAAACTAAGCCTTAGACTATAATGACCCTACCTGCTTACAGCCTGTCCCCCACACCCAATGAAACTACAATATTAGTGAGCAAACATATATATATATATATATAATATTTAAAAACTTATTTGACCAACACCAAGGAAAATAGATTCACAGTTTGTTTTTGTTTTAACTAATCTCTTCTTCCTCTGGTCTGTTCATTTTTATTTCTCTTTTAAAAAATCTTCCAGATTTGTCCATGCCTTCTAGTAGTTCCTGCCATTCAGGACACAGTGACAAATTCTAGCACAACAGCAACAGCTGGAGAGGTTTACATTTTCTTATGGATGATCCCGTTAGTTGATAAAACTGAAAATGAAGACTTCCCTAAAGGACTTCTCTACCATCCTTATGCATAGCTTGTTTGTCCACACTGCTCTAGTAGAGGTCTCTTAACACAATAATTGCAAAACATCTGAGGGAAATATTTGGATATAAGGGTTGCAGGAGTAGGTTTTATTGTTATTTTATTGAATGAAACCAGCTCACCATTTGGCACTATGTCCTATCCTTCCAACTGCTGTATAAAGTAATGCCTGATTGTCCAAGATAGGCTTCAGCCCCAGGATTCACGGCCAATTAAAATAATAAATAAGCAACACAAGCTATAGCGATTGGAGGAAAGGATAATTATCCTTCTCAGTCAAATAAATTTAGACTGGCTAGGACACGGTATGGAGAACTAGAGAGTTAAACATTTTCCTCTCCCAGGATGTCATTTTTTATTGTTATTTTATCTACATAACAATGGGTAAAAGGAAGATGAAGTCACAACATGGTAGTAACACCCAACTGAAGTGTTCCCATTTTCACAAGAAGCAGTCCCCTTTCAGTGTTTTTGATTAGTTTCATCTCAAGTTCCCCTCACTACTCCCGTAGAAAGCTTTGGAGGCAATTACTTCAATGCGGGAGTTGAGTACATTAGCTTCATCCTATGGAAGAAACCAAGGAAGGCTGAATAAATTGTCTATGGAAATAAATAAATAAAAACTGCAAGAGTATACCATCTCAGGCTGAGAATAACATAAATCAGTCTTGTTATTCAAATTATAACATTGATAACAGTAATAGCTATACTCCAAGAAGTGCTTACTGTGTGTCATTCACTGTGCTAAGGAATAACCTTTATCATCTTGCTCTATTAAATAGTTCTCTGTGATAGGTGCTATTATTTTCAGGAGGATTAGAGAATTTAGTTAATTTTTCTAAGATCACAAAAGACTCAGTGACAATATTCATAAATTAGTTTGAAACAACACATCTGATGTCAATCACTCATTTAATTACCCTTGATGTGGCAGATTTTGATAATAGTTTACAAAAGAAAAATCTGAATTTCTACCTCAGAGTTGTTAATACTTCATGCATGTCTGCTTTTTATTACTCAGACTTAATTACAATTCTCAGGAGACCCTGAATGGAGAGGAGTTGAAACTTAAACTGACACATAATTTTGTGTCACACTATACTGAATTATCTATTTAAATGACCTCTATAAACATATATACATACATTTAATATTGAGTTATTAAACCAAGGACCTAGTTATATTTATCTCCATATGCTTATACAGTTCTTATTACAAGTTTAAATAGATCATGTTAAAATAATTATAAATGAGAAAGAAGGGGGGATAAAAAAATGCAATATTTTTCTTTGAGAACTTCCACAATGCCAACAAAATTACAGATGTGTATCATTTCACATTCACATAGTCATTTTGAAGAAAATAGGATTATCTTAGTTAGAAAGATAAGGGAACAAATGTTCAGAGAAATTATATACTCATAATTGTAGAAAGTCACTGAATCAGTACCTAGTAGAACTTGGATTGAAATTTGCTGTTGCCAACAGCTTAGTCCGTGCTTTTGTATAACACAATGTTGAGCATCTAACTTTTTCCCACTATTGCTCATGCATAATCATGCCTAACTTACCTCCAACTCTGTTTATGAATTTGCAGCTCACTCTCAGTACTGGGTGATTGGTGAGTTATCCATTGAGAAAGAAAATAGAAGAAGAGAAACAGTGTTAGGGTATACGTATTTGTTTTGGGACTGTTGAATTTGAGGCATGCAAAACTGGGGAGGATGATAAAGGAGATTTTTTCAAAGTAACTGAAAATATGTTTAAAATTCAGGAGATGAAATTGTATAAGAGATAAAGGTTTGGGAAATAGGCTATAAATGCAGTAATGAAAGACTTGTTTGTTGATGAGGTCCCGGAAGGGGCAACTATAGACTGAACAGAGTGCTGATCATTAGCTTTATGGAATGAGCTGGAAAAGAAAAATCTAAAAATAAGATTTTGAAAAATGTCAACTAAAAAAGAGAACAAAGATATAAATGTACTAGAAAATAAGAGAAAAAAAAGGTTCAGATAAAAGAAAGTGCCCTGACCAGGCAGTGGTCCAGTGGATAGAGCATCAGCCTGGGAGATGAGGACCCAGGTTCTAAAACCCGAGTTTGCTGGTTTGAGTGCATCTGGCTTGAGCGCAGGCTCTCCAGCTTGGTGTAGGTTCATAGACATGACCCCATTGTCACTAGCTTGAAGCCCAGGTCACTGGCTTAAGCCCAAAGTTGTTGGCTTGAACAAGGGGATCACTGCCCTAGCTGGAGCCCCCGTTCAGGGCACATATGAGAACATTCAGTGAACAACTAATGTGCTGCAAATATGAGTTGATGGTTCTCATCTCTGTCCCTCTCTGTCTCTCTCTTCCTTAAAAAAATGTGGAACCTATTTAAGTGAGTTAATATATGTCTACTGAACATATCAAGTAGAAGTTCTGCTCTACCAAGTATTTGCATGGAAGTTTTAGAGTTATATCAGCATAGCGAAGGAACATTTGAGTTGAGAGAAAACTTGATTTAAGCACATTAATAAAGAAGACTGTTTCTAATCAATGCTGAATATAAGTAAACTATAAATGATATGAAAGAAGAATCACTCTATATCCCCTTATTCTGATGTATTTTTCTTTAATGAATACATTATCACTTAATATATGGATTTCTTGTCTGCCTCCTCATGGTAGAATATAAGCTCATAAAAGGAGGTACTTTATTTGATTACTACTGCATCCTCAATGTCTAAAACGCGAGTTGACCAAATACAATCCACCTCTTGGAGTATAAATAAAGTTTTATCAGAGCATATTGACTGTTCATATTATCTGTGGCTGCTTTGGCAGAATAGAGTCAATGTGACAGAGATAAGATAGCCTGTGAACTAAAAATATTTACTATCTGATCCTTTACAAAAAAAAATTTCCAGTCTCTGATTGAGAACAGAGTACATGCACCTAGTGGTCATTCAATAAATATTTATGTAACTGATAAGCTAATGAGATAATTAATATTAAATGCATAGTTCTTGATTATTCAATATTGTTTGTCAAATTAACCTTCCTAAGCTTAGTTTCCCCATTTGTGAGAATGTATATACAGTATCTCTTAAAGAACAGAAGTGAACATTAAACTATATATATATCTATCTATCTATATCTATCTATCTATATATATGTGTATATATATATATATATATATATAGAGAGAGAGAGAGAGAGAGAGAGAATGTTGTATACAACATAATCAAATGTCAAAATGCCCTGGAGATGTTTTCTTTGAATCTATGTACCCTAATTAATCAATGTCATTCTGTTAAAATTAATTGTCTAAATAAAAAAAGAAAAAGAAAAGAAAAAGAAAAAAATTATATATATATATGTATGTATGTATATATGTATGTGTATCTATATATATATGTATGTAAGGCAAATGGTCAAGTCAAAAAACCAAAACTACATTTTCCCTTCCCTTTCTCTCTTTGAACTCTTTAGTCTATGAAGGTAAGTTCACTGCCTCCTTACTGGCTCTACCAGGGCCACTAGAAATGTCAGCAGTATGAAATCAACGGAATAATATTGATTCACCGAAATAAGATGTCTTTTGTCTCCTAAAGTTATGAGTCCTGGACTACACAATCATGACAAAAAGGATAGGGATTAAGAAAAATCCCAATCCCCCAAATTCTAAGCCATCCCATTTCTTTAAAGTCATTATGTCATTATTAACATTACTTTGATTATGGAAAAAGGAGCAGTGGAAAATAAACAGACGTTTGGGGCTGATAAAAACAATTGGAATAATGTTCCAAGCCACTGACCTTCACCTTTCTAGTCATTCTAGGAGAGTCTTTTATTTCTCATGGCTTGGCTTCCTCTGCACTGTGGTGCATCCTTCAATGGAGCAGTCAAGACAATCTAGCCTCTTAATTTTTTTTTTGCCATTTTTTTTTCTTATGGTTGTTGGGTATAACCCACAATGAAAAAATTTTATCTTATGAAGCCACTTAGCTTTTAAAAAATACAAGCTTTCCTTCTTAAACGCAGACATTCAACCAAGTGAGATAGTCTCCATTTTATTTTGAAAAGAAAGTAAACATTAAAATTAAAGCTTTTGTAATTGACAGGTGTTAAGCAAGAGAAAAAAGACAGATATTTAAATTTTCAAAAGAATTTTAACAGTTTAGGAAGAAATAGAACAAAGACAGTATAAGAGAAAAATGAGAAAAATAATGCTATTAAATACATAATTAACTAAGTGTCCAACTTTTTATTTTTTAGGCTCAGTATAGCTTCATATTGGCTGGGGTTATTTATTTACATTCTACCACTGAGCCAACTGGCCAAAGCCATACCTCCATATTGTCTGATGCAACTTCAGATCACATCATAAATTACACAATTTCTATATTCTCTGAATGTCAAGATCTTCCTAAACATATCAAGCAAATACAAGGTGAGCTTCAGCATTTTGTGACACAGTGTATAAAGTAATTTGGATACCACAGAGAATGAGCTTGAGCCTTATCTTAGCCTCACTGTTTATCAGAGGACACTGTCTGAGTAACCTTTTATATACAAGTTACTAACCTTCTGAAAAAGAACACTAACTCTTCTTACAAAGAAGAGCAATTGGGAACAATTTGTGTAAAAACATAATGAATAAATATCACGGACAGTTTCATTCATTCTTTTGATTGACAAATATATATCTACCATGTGTAAGACAATGTAAAAGAGGCCAGGAAGACCATAATGATACCTTGAACAAAGCTCATCATTCTTAGGGATGTGTATTAGCTAGGAATATTTTTAATATTTGACTTTTGTCCAGTTACTGATAAATACATTTAATCAAATTTAAATAATATAAATATATTAAAAAGAATGGTTTACAAAGAAGTTTTTTTTTGTAAATTAAATTTATTGGGTTGATATTGCTTAATAAAATTACATAGGTATAATTCTATAATACATCATCTGTATATAGCATTGTGTATATACAGATCTCCTTCTATCACTATCTATTCCTTTACTGCCTGGCCCCATCTCTGGTTACCACCATACTGTTGTCTGGGTCTATAAGTTTTTGTTTGTCATTTTCAGTTTTCTATCCCACATTTGCACAAAATCATACAGTTCTTGACTTTTTTTGTATAACTTATTTCACTTAGCATGATATTTTCAAGATCAATTCATGTTGTTGCACATGGCAGTATTTTACTTTTCCTTGTGGCTGATTAGTATTCTATTGTATATATGTACCATATCTTCTTTACCCAATCACCCATCAAAAAACACTTAAGTTGTTTCCAAGTGTTGGACACTGTGAATAATGCTGCAATAGTCATAGTGGTGTGTGTGTGTGTGTGTGTGTTTGTGTATCTTTATAAATAAATGTTTTCAAATTTTGAGGATAACATCAGAAGATGTTAGCTTTATTCTTTTTGTTATTCTCAGGATCCTCCATGCTGTTTTCTGTATAAATTGTATCAATTTACACTTCCACCAACAGTGTATGAGGGTTCCTTTTGCTCTACATCCTCTTCAACACTTGTTCTTACTTATCCTGATAATAATAGCCATTCTAACAGATTTGAGTTGGTATCTCGTTGTGGTTTTAACTTGCATTTCCTTAATAGTTAGTGAAGTTAAGCATGTATGTCATGTGGGAGAAGTGTCTGTTCAGGTCTTCTGCTTGTTTTTTTTTATTGGACTGTTTGATTTTATGTTATGGGATTGTATGAGTTCTTATATATTTTGAATATTAATCTTTATTGGAGGTTCATTTGCAAATACCTTCCTCTATTTATTTGGTTGCCTTTTTATTTTGATGATGGTTTCTTCTGCTGGGCATAAGCTTTATAGTTTGATATAATCCCCATTCACTTCTTTTTGTAACAATTTCCCTTGCCTTTGAGGTCAAGTTCATAAAATTCTCTCTCAGACCAAAGTCCATATGTTTAGTTAGTACCCATGATTTTTTCTATATATTTTATTGTGTCAGTTCTTATATGTAGGCTTTTGATTTATTTTGAGTTATTTTTTTTGGAAATGGTGACAAAAAATAGTCTAGTTTCATTCTTTAGAATGAGACATTTTTTATCTCCCAGCACTATTTATTTGAAGAAGCTTCCTTTTCTCCATTGTATGGTTTTGGCTCCTTTGTCAAAAACTATTTGCCCGTATATATGTGAGCTTATTTCTGTACTTTCTATTCGGTTCCATTGGTCTGTGTGTCTACTTTTATACCAAAACATGCTTTTTTGATTATTGTCACTTTGTAGTATAATTTGAAGTCAAGAAGTATGATAACTCTAGCTTTTTTTTTTCCTCTTAGAATTGCCTTGGCTATTCAAAATCTTTTCCAAAAGTTTTTGAGAGGATATATACTATCCATTTGTGTTTCATCTGAAGTTTGAAAATTTTGAGGTTTGTGATTTCAAAAATCAAACACAATATTCATCATTTACCTGTTTTGTTTTTAAATAGTAAAATAAGAATGGTGTTCACACTGTTATTTTCAAACAATTTTTCTCTAAATAAAACAGTTGGATGAAAATAAATCATATCTAAAGTTACTTTTTTTTTCTTTTTAACAATGGCTTTGAACAGTTAGAGACATTATGATGTGTTACATAATTTTGATCAAATGACTACAATTTACAAATTTAGTAAAAGTTGGGTTATTCTGGATTTAAAGAATTATTTTCACTTTTGAAACATCATTATCTGTTTTTAGCTTGTTTATATAAAGTACAGGTGTTAGTAAGCATTCTCTTCAGTCAGACTACCTGATTTCAAATCCTGCTTCTAACTTATTTTAGGAAAGAATCTAAGCTCTTAGAGCTGCAGTTTGTTGATTTGTTAAAAGAGCATCATAATACCTCTTGTCTCTGAGAGTAGTTGTTAAAATTTATATGAATTTGTTCACGTAAAATAAAGAGGACATTTTAATACTTATTTACTACTAATTTAATGTATTGTGGAAAAATCACTGTACACTATCTAGAGTTTTAATTTCAGCTTTTCAAATTCTACACATGGTTCTTCATAAACTTCTAACTTAGCATATTCATTGGCCCATTGTAACATTGAATTCATGTTTTTAAAAAAGGCAAATTTATGGGTAATATATAATAAATAAACCTAAAAAGGAAGTGGTAAAAAGGAAAAAAATTCTTGTTATAAATATATTTGACAAGGTTCATAAATTTTTCATATAAAAATGTTTTTAGGATTTATTTTTAAAACTCACTAAGATTCCAATAATATAAAATAGGCAAAGAACCAATGATAATTGTTAGAAAAGTCAAATGTCATATAATTATATTAAAGAGTCAACCTTATTGTATGATGAGAAAAGAAATGAGTTGTTTTCCTCACTTATTTCAGAGATCTTTCCATGGTGCGATGGTTTTTTCTTACACTACTGCTGGAACCTTTTAGTAGTATTACCTAATGAGACCTCTAATTATTGTAAACTTTAGATAGAGCAGGCTGGCAGTTTATATCCAGATCTTTAAAAATGGTCACAGCCTCGGACCTAATAATGTATGCAAAGGAAATATCCAGAGATGCTATGTAATTGTTTTGTATTTAAATGATAATGCATAGCTTAATTTTTAATAGCAAAAGAAATTATAAAATTTTAGTGTGCAACCAGAGTTGGAAAAACGTTTACAGTGTTTTCTGTTCCTATGAAATCATTTCAATAAATATTTTTTCTTTTCATTATAGTAAAACTGTAGCTATTTTGTATGTAGTTGGGGGGGGGGGTGGAGAACATGATGGATGGACTAGTTAGAAATCCTGGAATGATTCTGGTGATGTCTCAACAAGCTCAGAGGTGATATATCTTCTCAGAATACGTGGGTGTTTATCACCTACTATCCTGAGTTGTGTGAAAACCCAGCTTCCCTTTTATCTGGACACTTTTTTTTTTATATATATTTTTCTGAAGCTGGAAACAGGGAGGCAGTCAGACAGACTCCCACATGTGCCCGACTGGGATCCACCCGGCATGCCCACCAGGGGGCAATGCTCTGCCCATCTGGGGCGTAGCTCTGTTGCGACTAGAGCCATTCTAGCACCTGAGGCAGAGGCCACAGAGCCATCCTCAGTGCCCGGGCCAACTTTGCTCCAATGGAGCCTTGGCTGTGGGAGGGGAAGAGAGAGACAGAGAGGAAGGAGAGGGGGAGGGGTGGAGAAGCAGATGGGCACTTCTCCTGTGTGCCCTGGCTGGGAATCAAACCTGGGACTCCTGCACGCCAGGCCGATGCTCTACCACTGAGCCAACTGGCCAGGGCCTGGACCCTATTTTATAGCACTTAGCTTGGGGGCATTTGTTAAAAACTTCAGATAGTGTATCTTACAATATTATAAGATGTCCTGTTTTCTAGACATATAGTCTTATTTATAACAAAATATAAACTATTAAATAATTCTATTTTATGATACCTGTGTGTATTATTCACATAACCTAAATTTATTACAATCTACTTGAGTTCAACATTCAGTTGCATTTTTTATACAAATTATGGGTACTGAATAAAATCACTGTTTAGAAAAAGGTCAAAAGATTATAGATTAATAATAGAGAATAATAAAAGAGATTGATAATAGACCAATTCTGATCAGTAGAAGAGAAGAAGAAAATCAGACATCAGATGGTATTTTATTCATCAAAATAATATTGTGATATAACTATTCCTTTACTACTGCTATTGCTTTACGTGCTATCTCTGCACCAGTACCACTCATTGTGGCATATATTCTATGCTGTATGTGATATATGAAGCTTTCTCATTTTGTCCCATGAAAATTCTGGCATTAAGAACTAGTTGTTTAAGATAGAGCTTGCTTTTATGTTTGAAGCACCATAGAAATTTGGCTAAAACATTCTCACATTTATAAGTGGAATATTTTTACTAAGTATATGCAACTAGAAAGATGGTGCAACTGATATTCAAACTCTGCTAAACATAACTAGAAGATTTTTCTCTTTTGACTGCCTCAGACTAGAGAAAACAATTATTAAGAGTACTATAAAGCATGGTGTTATCATTATATTCAAAATTTCCTCTTGCCAAGATGAAAAATCACCATGGATAACTGCCCTGAATAATCAAGGTACATAAGATTGTTAGTATTTGCCATTTTGGGGTAAAAATATAGTTAATATATATAGAATATATTATATGAATAAAATCTTATACAATGTAATATTACATGTTCCTAGGCAAAATTTACTTTGTTTTGTAAAGGGCGATTTAATTATCACAGTTTGCAAAGTCCGTCTTTTATTGAGATTAACAAGGTAGAATCCTTTAGCCACAAGCTGAACCCCACGGCTGGCACAAATCTATCAAGAACCCATGGCTCCCTTCAATTTCTTTCTTCTTCCAAAATGCAATTAACATACTGTGATTAGTTGAACAAATTCCAAATCATATTTAAATGAAAGCAATTTACTTGGAGTCTGGGTCCAACAGGTGATCATTTCCAAAGGTTCTGAAAGAACTGGATGGTTTCATCTAATTGTTCTAAAAAAAATGGATTTTAACGCTTGGTTCCAACAGGCCCCTTCATGCACAGTCCATATGGTGGTTCAGTGTTAAACTTTCAGCTTCACTAGCCCAAAGGGAAGCCATGGGTAGTTATAGCTTGCTTCCAAAATATGTTTATGGTGAACTAAAATGTTTCAATTTAGCACAGATTAACAGCTAAAGCTTCTTAACTACTAGGCAAAGAAAGTTGTAGGTGTACCCCTACGGGGTGTTTGTGTGGAAGGGCTGTAGTTCAGAAGGGGGAGAAGAGTGGCAGAGGACTACTAATAAAGGCTGTGGCTAGATGTAAAGCACTAAAAGATACTTCACTGACTTTCTTTTATTGTGTAATTAAATGGCCCAGTTAATCCTTACAATAAAACTGTGAGGTGTGCATTACTTTCTTCATTATTCCAAGGAAGAAAATAAGGCTTAGAAAATATTAATAAAATTCACATAAATGACAGATGATTTGAACACAGAGAAGCAGGATATCCAAAACCACATATAAACATAGAACTTTAAAGCCTTTTTTTTTTTCTTTCTTCTCCACCAGGTTGCTTTTATTTATATCTAAATCACCATAGAAATTTTACTGGAACATTTTGCCCTTAGTTCACATAAGAAAGAAAATCTAATTTAAAAATTACACAAATTATACACACACACACACACACACACACACGCATTTTGGTTTCTGGTTCTGCATATAAAGAAGGAGCTTGGAAATCACCATTCTACCATAACATGTAAAAAGCTGTTTAGACTAAAAAAGAAAAGAAAAAGCCCAACTCTCCTGGGATCTGTAAGAGAGGAGAGGGGCATCAGGAAATTGCTAACCCACAGTTCAGAGAGACAGGCTGGTGAATACAGAAAATCACAGTTTACCAGGAAGGGTCTCTTGTATGGAAAGAAGCTACCTAGGGAACGAGAGTTTGAGGATTAAAACCTAATCTGCAATTTAAGAATTGCTGAAGGCTCAGTATGGACAAGGCTGAGAGTTAAAAAGGTCAAGGGAAGCCACATACTTTTGCGAGTTTCACCTTCAGGAACTTGACCAAGTTCTTCCAGTAAATACTCTTCCAAGAAGAAATTCTCTCACATGGCCATCAAGGAGAAAGAAAATAAATGTTTTGAAATATACCAGTGCACCACACTCTTAACAAGACCTGACCTTAGGAAAAACTAGTTAATCATAGCCTAACCTATTTCAGATCTAATTGGCCTGAGTGAAGGGAAGTATCTTACTCTAGTCAGCTGTTGCTTTTACCACCTAAGTGGGGAGGGAAAAAACCAATCAAGAGAAAAAAACTTGAAAAGCACTTATGAAGTTCAGCTAAAAGCCTAAAACTTAATCATAGGGCTACAGAACACTTCTTCTCCACCCCTGCTGCCACATTACTAAAGGCCTATTCATGCTGTTCCTCTTACCTGACACATCATGCTTGTTTATCAAGAAAAAATCACAAGGCATACTAAAAGGGAAAACTTAATTTGAAGAGATAGAGCAAACATCATCAGACATGGCACAGATGTTGGAATTGTTAAATTGGAAATTTCAAACTATAATGACTAATATACTAATGGTTCTAACGGATAAAGTAGACAGTATGCACAAATCAATGAGAAATGTACACAGTGAGCTAGAAATACTAAGAAATCACTGAAAAGAAATGCTATATCTCAAAACACTAACAGAAATAAAGAATGCATTTGCTAGGCTTATTAGTAGACATAATGTAGAAAGAATCTCTAAATTTGAGAATTATATGAATAGAAACCTTCAAAACTGAATAGCAAAGAACACAATAAGCAAAACATACAAGGACTTCAGAATAGCAACAAAAGGTGTAACTGTGCAGAGTGCAGAAGGAGAAGAGAAAAAACCAGATGAAATATTTAAAACAATAATGCCTGAGAATTTATCCCAAATTAATATCCAACACAAAACCACAGATCCATAAAGCACAAAGAACAAACAGGATAAATGCCAACAATCTACATGGGCATGTCATTTTCAAACTATAGAAAATCAAAGATAAAAAAATCCACAGACTCTGGAGAAAAAAATACAGTAAATATAGCAAAAAATAAGAATTTTATTCAACTGATCAGAAAACTACACAGGCAAGAAGAGTTAAGTAAAATATTTAAAATGTTGAGAGAGAAAAAAATAACCAACCTAGGTCTCTGAACTCTGTAAACTTATCTATCTAAATGAAGGCGAAATAAATACTCCCTCAGAAATGCAAACATTTCTTGCCAGTAGACTTGTCTTGCAAGAAATAATAAAAGAAGGTCTTTACAGGGAAGGACAATAATATTGGTCAGAAACTTGGATCTACATAAAAAGAAGAAGAGAACTGAGGATGAAATAAGTGAAAGTAAATTTTTTTCTTATTATCAATTGGTCTAAAAGAAAACATTTTGTTCAAAGTAATAGTAATAATGTGTTCAATTTTTTGTGTATATATACATATATATGTTTACACATAAGTGAAATGAATGACAGCAATAATACAAAGGACAGCAGAAAGAAATTAGAATTATTTTGTTATTGTAAGGTACTCATACTACCTGTGAAGTGGTATAATGTTATTTTTAATATATTTATTAGGGATATAAAAAGTTAAAGCTATAATACAGATACTGTGGAAAATACAATCATTATACATGATTTCTGTTCTCACTTTACCTCTTTGGTACTTATACTGTGGAAGTCACAGAAGTCATTCTCTTCTGAAAACTCTATAGTCATATATTTATAGCTCTTTAGACTAATTATTTCCCATCCTTAAATATAACAATCAATATTTACCAAACATCCAATATGATAGAAAATCCTCTTGACTGTATCTTTAAAACAGATTCATAAATAAACCAGTTTTTTTCTACCATATCTAATGCTATTACTCAGTCCAAACCATCACCAAGTTTTCCTAAATTATCATAATAGCATCTTAACTAGACCCTTGCTTGTAATTCCAAAACATCTTCAATGCATTCTCATGTAGCAGCCAGAAGGATGATTCTTCTAAAACATAAGAAAGATCATATTATTTATCTGCACAAAACTCTTCATTGATTCCCCATCTTGTTCAGAAATCTTTCAGTGGCCACCACCAGAACCCTATATGATGTTGTTGCCTTAACTCTCTCTCTCTCTCTCTCTCTCTCTCTCTCTCTTTTCTTTTTGAGGAGGAAAGATAGTGAGATAGACTCCCACATGCACCCTGATTGGGATTCACCCAGCAACCCCTGTCTGGGGTCAATGCTGTAATCAACCAGCTATTTTTAGTGCCTGAAACTGATGTGCTCCAACCATCTATCCTCAGTGCCCAGAGCCACACTCAAACCAATCAAGTCACTGGCTGCAGAAGGAAAAGAGAAGAAGGGGGAAAGGAAGAGGGAGAGAAACAGATGATTGGTTTTCTTCTGTGCCCTGATTGGGAATTGAACCCAGGACATTCATTCACCAGGCCAATGCTCTATCCACTGAGTCAACTAGCCAGGGCCTTAACTCTCCAAATTCATATTTTATTTCTCTCTCTCAATTTACTCCAATTCAGCAACATTGCTCTCCTTGTTATGCCCTGAACATGGCAAGCCTAACAGCGTTTTTTGCCTATTTCTTTTGTCTGAAATATTCTTCTTACAGATATTTTCATAGATACATTTCTCATTTTATTCAAATATATACTTGTTAAATTATCACCTTCTTTAAAAGTTTTTTGAGACTATTTCTTTCAAAATAATTTACCCTTATATGGTCATTCCAAATTATATTTTTCCCTGTTTTTAAGGTATAACTGACATGATATTAGGTACCTTTTACTTATTTATTTGTCTTTGAAAAAATGTCTAGTCATGACCTTTCCCTATTTTTAATGCGATTTTTATTTTGAAAGAGAAGAATAGAGAATGAGGAGTGACGTCACGGAAATGGCGCCGTGAGAAGCGCGTCCGACAGCTCTCCCCTAAATCACAACAAATTTATCAACTAGAAACAGAAAAATTTATCCTCGGAGCATTCCGGAGTTCCACACAAACTGAAAGGAAAAGGACTGTTATCACTTGAATCTGAGAGACGAGGATGTGGAGGAAGCTACCGCAGCGACGCTCATTCAAGCCGCGAGGGAGTGCGCCTGCGGTGAGTCAGCCCATATACTTGGGAACCGCGAGCCGCCGTGAGCGGCCGACGCGAGCCGCCACCGCGAGCTGCCGCGAGCAGCCGCGCGCGCCCGGTCCAGTTGAGCACCGCTGACGTTCCCAGCGGCCCGCACACTGCGAGTGGCGGTCGCCGGCCACCGGTGCCCGGAGCGCCCCATTCGCGCGCGTGCCTTGGGCATTCCACGCGCCCAGGGCGCCCTGCTGGCCCGCACACCCAGGGGGCTCCATTATCCTGCGCCTGGTGCGGTCCAGCCACCAGCGGTGGGGCGAGCGGGAGAGGCTTGGGAGATTCTCTCCGTGGGCGGGGCACCTCACCCAGCCATTCAAGCTAACAATCAAGCGTTGGGGGAGGGGTGCGCGCAGGCAGCCTAAAATACCTTCGGAAGCACAGCTGCGACCCAATCACTGAAATTAGCTTAACCCATAAAATCTGCGCACCCTCGGTTCTAATTGATAAGATCTCTCTCAGTTCAGCGATCCAAGACAAGAGGCGTGATATTTTTTAGTGCCTCTCGCTAAAGGGGCGGGGGCAACTTCTGATTGATAGAGCCTCCATATTCAGGTATAAATGCTAACAAGAAGGACTTGGCAGATAATAAGGTCTATACTACACTAGTCATAAGCAGAGACTAGTGCCTCTTCTTCCCTGCAAAAACAGGCTACAAAGTGTGGAAAGCCTGGGTTGAGAGGTCCAACTAAATGATAGGCGCTGAACAGTCACCTTGACAACAATTGACTCCCACCCCCGCCTGATTACACTGGAGGCCCTGACTGTCAGAGCCTTTCCCAAAGCCTTGCACTGAGTGGGGATAGAGTGGGGATTTCCCAGCTCTTTGAGCCTCTTACTCCCCAGGCAGAAGCAGTTGCAGCCTTATAGCTGGATCACCAGGCTGCTAATTCAGAAAGGGGGGACTAGGAGAGAGAATCCAGGAAAGCAAACTCTCTCATCGTTGGACCCTGCAAACGCCAACAAGCCTTTACTTCCAGCAAGACTAAAGCCAATTATAGGACATTGCCATAGAATCCCATCAACTGCAAATCCCTACCTAAGAGTGACACAGGGGCAGAGCCTGGGGTACAGAGTCACCGACTAGGAAGAGGGAGAGAAAAGAAAAAGGAAGAAGTTAACCTCTCAAAATCAAGAAAAACCCACAGACTTTACAACTTGATCCACTAATTTTTTGTTGTTGTTGTTGTTGTTTGTTTCTTCTATCTTTTTGCCTTTATTTCCTCCACCTCGGTCCTTCTATTCTCTGCCCATCTTATGCTTCCCCTTTCTTGAACTACACTACCCATGAGTGTTGCATTTTATTTTTCTTCTTCATCCTCACCCTCCTTTAAGGTTATACTCCAAAACACTTAACTCTCACTCTCTCCTCTTTTGATTTTTTTTTGTTTTTTTTTTGTCTTGCTTTATTTTGTTTTTTTCTCCTCCTATTGTATTTCTTACTTCGTTTTTCTGTTTCTTATTTTTTCCTTTCTATTCGTTTTTTCTTTTCTCATTTTACTTTCCTCCCATATAATCCTCAATCACGAACAAATTAGTTAATTTGGGACTCAAGGCTTTTTTTTGGCTTTATTTCTCCTTTTTGCTTTTGTTTTTATTTTTTTTCTCTTGTTTGTTTATTTTTGTGGCATTTTGGGTCCTCCCAACCCAAGGTCTCCATTGTATTGAGTCTTCGCTCCACTTAATACAACAGATTTTTACTTATTATTTTTATTTTTTCTTCTTTATTATTCTTTATTGGTCCTTTTTTCTGATTCCCTCTTATCCCTCTCATTATATCTCTTAGTTGACCATCACTTACAAGCAAAGCATCTTATGCTTGTCTAAGATTTTCTTCCTTTTTTTTTTTTTGCATTTAGTAGGTCCCTACTCCCTTTTTTTTGCCCCTTGAACTCTTCACCCCAAATCAGGCCCTCCATTATAGGCACAATATTTCCCTGAGGAGGGGAGAGGAAGGAAAGAGAAGAGAGAAAAAAAGGGGGAAATAATAAATTATTACTGTTTTTTTTGTGGGGTGTTTTACCCTTTTTTTTTTATTTTTACTCTTTATTAATTCTAATTAGTGCTATCAATAAGACCACCCTCAGATGCCGATAAGAAAGAGGAAATCAAATATTATGGATACAAAAGAAAGAGAGGTAACACAAATAGATGTGGAAAAATCTATGGAGAAAAGACTTAACATATTGGAAGCCTTGGAGCTAAATGACAGAGAATTTAAACTAGAAATCTTAAAAATACTCAGAGATATACAAGAAAACACAGAAAGGCAATATAGGGAGATCAGAAAACAACTCAATGAACACAAAGAATATATTACCAAGGAAATTGAAACTATAAAAACAAATCAAACAGAAATGAAAAACTCAATTCACGAGCTGAAAAACGAGGTAACAAGCTTAGCTAACAGAACAGCCCAGATTGAAGATAGGATTAGTGAAATAGAAGACAAACAACTTGAGGCACAACAGAGAGAAGAAGAAAGAGACTCAAAAATAATAAAAAATGAGAAAGCCCTACAGGAATTGTCTGACTCCATCAGAAAGAATAACATAAGAATAATAGGTATATCAGAGGGAGAAGAGAAAGAAAATGGAATGGAGAATATACTCAAACAAATAATAGACGAGAACTTCCCAAGCCTGTGGAAGGAACTAAAGCCTCAAATTCAAGAAGCAAACAGAACACCAAGTTTTCTTAACCCCAACAAACCCACTCCAAGGCACATCATAATAAAGATGACACAAACCAATGACAAAGAAAAAATTCTCAAGGCAGCCAGGGAAAAGAAGAGTACAACATATAAAGGAACGCCTATTAGATTATCATCAGATTTCTCAGCAGAAACTCTACAAGCTAGAAGAGAGTGGACCCCAATATTTAAAGCCCTGAAAGAGAGGAACTTTCAGCCAAGAATACTATACCCATCAAAGCTATCCTTCAAGTATGAAGGAGATATAAAAACATTCACAAATACAGAAAAGATGAGAGAATTTATCAACAGAAAGCCCCCACTCCAGGAAATACTAAGGGGGGTTTTCCAACCAGATTCAAAGAACAAAAGAAAACAACACCACAAGTAACAGCTCCACCAAGAACACAATAAAACCAAACTTAAACTGTGACAACAAAGGAAAAAAAGGGGGGAGAGGATGGAGATTAACAGTAGCAAAGGATGATGAAGTGCAGAAATACTTATAAGATAGGGTACTACAATGAATATGGTAGGTACCCTTTTTATTACTTAATGGTAACCACCCTTAAAAAAACCACCACAAAAACACTTGACTTAAAAAAGGTAGCAACAGAGGAAAGAAGTATGGAACACAAACAAACAAAAACAAATGATAGAAAAACAAAAGAGAAGAATCAAACTAGATACAAAACTAACAGAAAGCAATTTATAAAATGGCAGTAGGGAACCCACAAGTGTCAATAATTAGACTAAATGTAAAAAATGGATTAAACTTACCAATAAAAAGACACAGATTAGCAGAATGGATTAAAAAAGAAAATCCAACTATATGCTGCCTACAAGAAACACATCTAAGCAACAAGGATAAAAACAAATTCAAAGTGAAAGGCTGGAAAACAATACTCCAAGCAAACAACACCCAAAAAAAAAGCAGGCGTAGCAATACTCATATCTAATAATGCTGACTACAAGAGAGAAAAAGTACTCAGAGACAAAAATGGTCATTTCATAATGATTAAGGGGAAGTTGAATCAAGAAGACATAACAATCCTTAATATATATGCACCAAACCAAGGAGCACCAAAATATATAAGATAGCTACTTATTGACCTTAAAACAAAAACTAACAAAAATACAATCATACTTGGAGACCTCAATACACCGCTGACACCTCTAGATCGGTCATCCAAACAGAGAATCAATAAAGATATAGTGGCCTTAAACGAAATACTAGAACACCTGGATATGATAGACATCTACAGGACACTTCATCCCAAAGCGACAGAGTATACATTTTTCTCTAGTGTACATGGAACATTCTGAAGAATTGACCATATGTTGGGCCACAAAAACAATATCAGCAAATTTAGAAAAATTGAAATTGTACCAAGCATATTTTCTGATCATAAAGCCTTGAAACTAGAATTCAACTGCAAAAAAGAGGGGGAAAAACCCACAAAAATGTGGAAACTAAACAACATACTTCTAAAAAATGAATGGGTCAAAGAAGAAATAAGCGCAGAAATCAAAAGATATATACAGACAAATGAAAATGAAAATACGACATATCAGAATCTCTGGGATGCAGCAAAAGCAGTAATAAGAGGAAAGTTCATATCACTTCAGGCCTATATGAACAAACAAGAGAGAGCTGAAGTAAACCACTTAACTTCACACCTTAAGGAACTAGAAAAAGAACAAAGACAACCCAAAACCAGCCGAAGAAAGGAGATAATAAAAATCAGAGCAGAAATAAATGAAATAGAGAACAGAAAAACTATAGAAAAAATCAATAAAACAAGGAGCTGGTTCTTTGAAAAGATCAACAAAATTGACAAACCCTTGGCAAGACTCACCAAGGAAAAAAGACACAGGACTCAAATAAATAAAATCCAAAATGAAAGAGGAGAGATCACCACAGACATCATAGAAATACAAAGAATTATTGTAGAATACTATGAAAAATTATATGCCACCAAATACAACAATCTAGAAGAAATGGATAAATTCCTAGAACAATACAACCTTCCTAGACTGAGTCATGAAGAAGCAGAAAGCCTAAACAGACCAATCAGCAGGGAGGAAATAGAAAAAACTATTAAAAATCTCCCCAAAAATAAAAGTCCAGGCCCAGACGGTTATACTAGTGAATTCTATCAAACATTCAAAGAAGACTTGGTTCCTATTCTACTCAAAGTCTTCCAAAAAATTGAAGAAGAAACAATACTTCCAAACACATTTTATGAGGCCAACATAACCCTCATACCAAAACCTGGCAAGGATGGCACAAAGAAAGAAAACTACAGACCAATATCTCTAATGAATACAGATGCTAAAATACTAAACAAAATACTGGCAAACCGAATACAACAACATATTAAAAAAATAATACATCATGATCAAGTGGGGTTCATCCCAGAATCTCAAGGATGGTTCAACATACACAAAACGGTTAACGTAATACACCATATCAACAAAACAAAGAACCACATGATCTTATCAATAGATGCAGAAAAGGCTTTTGATAAAATACAACACAATTTTATGTTTAAGACTCTCAACAAAATGGGTATAGAAGGAAAATATCTCAACATGATAAAGGCCATATATGATAAACCATCAGCCAACATCCTATTAAACGGCATAAAACTGAGGACTTTCTACCTTAAATCAGGAACAAGACAGGGTTGTCCACTCTCTCCACTCTTATGCAACGTGGTGCTAGAAGTTCTGGCCAGGGCAATCAGACAAGACAAAGAAATAAAAGGCATCCATATCAGAAAAGAAGAAGTAAAGCTATCACTTTTTGCTGATGATATGATCCTATACATCGAAAACCCGAAGGACTCCACAAAAAGATTATTAGAAACAATAAACCAATACAGTAAGGTCGCAGGATACAAAATTAACATACAAAAGTCCATAGCCTTTCTATATGCCAACAATGAAATATTAGAAAACGAACTCAAAAAAATAATCCCCTTCACGATTGCAACAAAAAAAATAAAATACCAAGGAGTAAACATAACAAAGAACGTAAAGGACCTATATAATGAAAATTACAAAGCATTGTTAAGGGAAATCGAAAAAGATACAATGAGATGGAAAAATATTCCTTGTTCTTGGATAGGAAGAATAAATATAATCAAAATGGCCATATTACCCAAAGCAATATACAAATTTAATGCAATCCCCATCAAAATCCCTATGAGATTTTTTAAAGAACTGGAACAAAAAATCATCAGATTTATATGGAACTATAAAAAACCCCGAATAGCCAAAACAATCCTAAGGAAAAAGAATGAAGCTGGGGGCATTACAATACCTGACTTTAAACTATATTATAGGGCCACGATAATCAAAACAGCATGGTATTGGCAGAAAAATAGACACTCAGACCAATGGAACAGAATAGAAAGCCCAGAAATAAAACCACATATATATGGTCAAATAATCTTTGATAAAGGGGCCAACAACACACAATGGAGAAAAGAAAGCCTCTTCAACAAATGGTGTTGGGAAAACTGGAAAGCCACATGCAAAAGAATGAAACTCGACTACAGCCTGTCCCCGTGCACTAAAATTAATTCAAAATGGATCAAAGACCTAAATATAAGACCTGAAACAATAAAGTACATAGAAGAAGACATAGGTACTAAAATCATGGACCTGGGTTTTAAAGAACATTTTATGAACTTGACTCCAATGGCAAGAGAAGTGAAGGCAAAGATAAATGAATGGGACTACATCAGAATTAAAAGTTTTTGCTCAGCAAGAGAAACTGATATCAAAATAAACAGACAGCCAACTATATGGGAACTGATATTTTCAAACGACAGCTCAGATAAGGGCCTAATATCCAAAATTTACAAAGAACTCATAAAACTCAACAACAAACAAACAAGCAATCCAATAAAAAAATGGGAAGAGGACATGAACAGACACTTCTCCCAGGAAGAGATACAAATGGCCAACAGATATATGAAAAGATGCTCAGCTTCATTAGTTATTAGAGAAATGCAAATCAAAACTACAATGAGATACCACCTCACCCCTGTTAGATTAGCTATTATCAACAAGACGGGTAATAGCAAATGTTGGAGAGGCTGTGGAGAAAAAGGAACCCTCATTCACTGTTGGTGGGACTGTAAAGTAGTACAACCATTATGGAGGAAAGTATGGTGGTTCCTCAAAAAACTGCAAATAGAACTACCTTATGACCCAGCAATCCCTCTACTGGGTATATACCCCAAAACCTCAGAAACATTGATACGTGAAGACACATGTAGCCCCATGTTCATTGCAGCACTGTTCACAGTGGCCAAGACATGGAAACAACCAAAAAGCCCTTCAATAGAAGACTGGATAAAGAAGATGTGGCACATATACACTATGGAATACTATTCAGCCATAAGAAATGATGACATCAGATTATTTACAGCAAAATGTTGGGATCTTGATAACATTATAAGGAGTGAAATAAGTAAATCAGAAAAAAACAAGAACTACATGATTCCATACATTGGTGGAACATAAAAATGAGACTAAGAGACATGGACAAGAGTGTGGTGGTTACCAAGGGTGGGGGGGGAGGGAGGACATGGGAGGGAGGGAGGGAGAGAGTTAGGGGGAGGGGGAGGGGCACAGAGAACTAGATAGAGGGTGACGGAGGACAATCTGACTTTGGGCGAGGGGTTTGCAACATAATTTGATGACAAAATAACCTAGACATGTTTTCTTTGAATATATGTACCCTGATTTATTAATGTCATCCCATTACCATTAATAAAAATTTATTAAAAAAAAAAAAAAAGAAAGAGAAGAATAATGTTGGACCAATAATGGTACTCAAATTTAAGACTCACTGTAAGAATCCCCAATCATTTATTCAAAAGAAGATATGCACTCCCATGTTTATTTTAGCATTGTTTACAATAGCCAAGTCTGGAAACAGCCCAACTGTCCATTAGTGAGTGAGTGGTAAAAAAGTTGGGATACATATACACAATAAAATATCAATATTACGTGGTCATGAAAAAGAAGGAAATCTTACTTTTTGCAATGGCATGGATGGACCTGGAGATTATTATGCTAAGTAAAATAAGCCAGGTAGAGAAGGATGTATATCATATGAACTCACTTATACGTGAAATCTAATAAACAAGGTGACTTGAGGAACAGAATAGAGACAGAGGTGGGATTATAGGGAGCAGAGGGAAAGCTGTCAGAGGGAAGGGAGATGAAGGGCAGAATCAGAGAAGGTGAAGGGATTAGTGAAATTATATATACATAACACATAAATACAGATAACAAGACAGCAAATCCCAAAAGGAAAGGGGGAGGAAGTTAGGAGGTGGGGGATAAAAGGGGTAAAATGGGGGGTACCTTGTGGGGGTGGTGTTATATTGAGCGGGATACTTGAATCCATGTTAACACAATAAATTTTAAATGTTAATAAAAAATTAGAAAAGAAAGACTCACTGTAAAGTTTAGTAATCAGAATAGTGTGGTATTAGTGAAAGAGTGGACAAATAGATTGATGGAACAGAATAGAAAACCCAGAAATAGCCCCACATAAATATAGTCAACTGATCTTTGACAAAGAACAAAAACAATACAATGGAGCACAGATAGAA
Source organism: Saccopteryx bilineata (assembly GCF_036850765.1). Classification (NCBI taxonomy): domain Eukaryota; kingdom Metazoa; phylum Chordata; class Mammalia; order Chiroptera; family Emballonuridae; genus Saccopteryx; species Saccopteryx bilineata. The sequence goes on along the minus strand of NC_089490.1, from coordinate 339,659,412 downwards.
TTTTCTTTTTTTTTTATCTTCTTTTTTTATTATTATAAATTTTTATTAATGTTAATGGGATGACATTAATAATTCAGGGTACATATATTCAAAGAAAACATGTCTAGGTTATCTTGTCATTAAATTATGTTGCATACCCCTCACCCAGAGTCAGATTGTCCTCCGTCACCCTCTGTCTAGTTTTCTCTGTGCCCCTCCCCCTCCCCCTAACTCTCTCCCTCCCTCCCTCCTGCATCGTCCCTCCCCCCACCCCTGGTAACCACCACTCTCTTGTCCATATCTCTTAGTCTCATTTTTATGTTCCACCAATGTATGGAATCATGTAGTTCTTGTTTTTTTCTGATTTACTTATTTTACTCCGTATAATGTTATCAAGATCCCACCATTTTGCTGTAAATGATCTGATGTCATCATTTCTTATGGCTGAGTAGTATTCCATAGTGTATATGTGCCACATCTTCTTTATCCAGTCTTCTATTGAAGGGTTTTTTGGTTGTTTCCATGTCTTGGCCACTGTGAACAGTGCTGCAATGAACATGGGGCTACATGTGTCTTTACGTATCAATGATTCTGAGGTTTTGGGGTATATACCCAGTAGAGGGATTGCTGTGTCATAAGGTAGTTCTATTTGCAGCAAATGGTGCTGGAATAAAGGGACATTCACATGCAAAAAAAGAAAAAAAATTGGGCACTGACTTACATCTTTGACAAAAATTAACTCAAAAGAATCGTAGACCTAACTTTAAAATTAAAACTATAAGACTCATAGATGATAAGAGGAGAAAACCTAAATGACTTTGGGTATGGCAATGCCTTTTCAGATACAGCATCAAAGATATAATATAGGAAAGAAAAAACTGATGAGCTAAACTTCATTAAAATTTAAAAAGTCTCCCTTGTAAAAGACAATGTCAAGAGAATAAGTAGACAAGTCACAGACTGTGAGAAAATATTTGCAAAAAAAATATTGGTAAAGCACTGGTATCAAATATATACAAAGAACCCTTAAAATTTAACAGTAAGAAAGCAATTTAATTTTTTTATTGGGCCAAAGACTTTACAAATCACCAAAGAAGCAAATGGCAAAAAACATGAAAATATGCTTCAGATCATTTAATATTTGGTACATGCAAATTAAAACTGATATATCCTTACACACCTATCAGAATGGCCAAAGTTTATAACACCCACGACACCAAATTCTAATGAGGATGCGGAGAAACAGGGGCTCTCATTGATTGCTAGTGGAAAAGCAAAATTATACAGCTGCTTTGGAAGACAGTTTGGTAGTTTTTTATAAAACTAAACATACTGTTATTATATAATATAGCAATCACACTTCTTGGTATTTACCCAAAGGAGTTGAAAGCTTATGTCTATGTAAACCTGTACACAATATTTAAACAGTGTTATTTATAAATTTCAAGTTATGGAATCAACCAAGATGTCCTTCAGTAGATGAATAAATAAATTGTGGTACAGCATGACAATGACATATTATTTAGCACTAAAAAGAAAAAAAAGAGCTACTGAGTCATAAAAGACGTAAAAGGACCTTACATACATATTATTCAGTGAAAGAAGTCAATGTCTAAGGGCTACCTACTTGATGATTCCAAACATATGACATTCCAGAGAAAAGGTAAAATTACGATTCAGTCAAAGGAGCAGTGGTTGCCAACGGTTGGTGGGGGTGGGGAAGAGGGCTGAATTGGCAGAATATTTTTAAAGCAGTGAAAATATCTGTATATTACTATAATGATGGCTACATGACACTACACATTTGTCCAAATTTATAGCATGAATACCATCAAGAGTAAATCTTAATGGAAACCATAAACTTTGGGTGGTAATGATGCTTCAATGTCAGTTTATTCAAAATGCACCACTTTGGTGGGCGATATTTATAATGGTGGATTATGCACGTATATATGGATGTACCCATGAGTATGTGGGATCTATCTGGATCTTTATCCCAATTTTGCTGTGAATCTAAAACTACTCTAAAAATTAAATCCATATATAAATTATTTTCACAATATATCAAAATCATTATAGGTAATATTCTCCATGAGGCATCACATTCAAATAAGTATTCTAACACCAGAATTAGAGGTTATCGTGAAGACTGACCTGAACTCTACTCACATTTTACAAAATTACACTGTTCACATTCTTTAGTGATGGGAGGCCTGATAATGAGGTAGAATAGAAGAAGAATTAGACCTAAAACACACATACTTGCACTACTGAGTGATGCTGGCATAGGCATTTATACCAACTTCTAGATTTTTAATAAAAAGATTATTTTAGGAAGATATCAGAAACATAAAGTACCTATGGTGATAAACTATTCTTTCATAAACTTCTAAGGAATAAAGATGTGTTACAGAGCATTAAGAACCCAAGGAAACAAATATATAAATGACTCTGCTGGGATCCCACTGTATTTTGGTTTATGGCTTATAGTGCATTATGATCATTTTTTGGTTATCTCCATCACTACAACCTGAGATCCTCAAAGGACCAGGTACTATCTTATGTCAGTCAGTGCCTGGATTAAGATAGCTCCTCAATGACTGTTGACTGCTATACTCAACACATTGAAGCAATCTCATAACCTACATACAAGCTCTCCCTCCAGTTCTCTTCTCTCATATCAATAAAGTCCCTATTTTTCTCTATCTATATGAAGAACACAGCAACTTTTTATTTCTTCTAGAAAAATAATCACTATCAATAAATCATTAGTGAGTATTATGGATCGAATTATGTCCAACAAATTTACATGTTATTTGAAAATAGTCAATGTAGATATAATTAGTTAAGATGAAGTCATTCTGGAGTAGGATGGGCCCCAGCTAGATAAAATGTGTAGTATCCTTAGACAAATGGGGTATTTTGACACACACACACACAGACACACAACACCATTTTCAATACTAGAATTGTGGCTCACAGCCCAGAAACTATTGAAGCACAGAGAGTACCCTGGAACATATGCTCCCCTAGCCCTTTGGAGAAAACATAGCCCTGCACACACCTTGATCTAGGACATCTAGGCTCCAGAATTATGAGACAATAAACTTGTGTGGCTCACACAGTTTGTGGTACTTTGTTATAAAAGCCTTAACAAACTAATATAGTATGTCATGGAAACTGTATAACAGTATAACACTTCACTTCCCTTCATCAAACACACATCTTCAAATCTCTTTAATAGATTCATTATTTCTTGAGTCCTTTCTTAGCATTACCAGGTATGTATTTTATTTGTCCATTTGCAAATTCAAGAGCCTCTCTTTTCTACCTATCTTCACATTTTTGTCCCATAATTATTTATAGCAACTCAACACTACCCCCAAACTCTACTCCAAGTAATAGTATAGCACTCTAAATCCACATATCGTTTTTTTCTTTTCATTTTTATAAACTTATGCTATAGGTATTTTCATATTCATTTGACAGTTAAAGAAAATGAAACCTCAAATGTCAAGAGGCTTAAAAACACACAGCCAATATTCCAACTGAAGTTTATGTTTACATAAAGAAAAGCTCATAAACTGTATTTGGCTATGTCCACATATATAAGTAATTTGACTAAAATGAATTGTCCACTTAGTTTAAAAATTGGTAGATTTGAAAAGAAAAATTAACTGATCTGAAGACCAACTTGACTGATGGCTCTATTCAGTCTGGTCATGCATAAAGGTAGTCTGCTACTTCCTTTACTCCTATTGAATAAATGCCTTGAGTATTTGCCCGAGGAGCCAATCTCAGAGTCTCTCTCCATAGAGCACTTTGGCCTGGGCTTTAATGCATGATCAACAACACACAGATTCTATGGGGCCATTTATGTCAGATAATCAATTAATTGGCTGATTATTTTTGCACAAATCCCAGGAGAAATATCCTTCCCAATGCACATTCCCTTCACAAAAAGTTTAATATATTATTTTTCATATATCAAACATATCTCTTGCCTGACCCGGTGGTGGCACAGTGGATAGAGTGTGAAACTGGGACATGGAGGACACAGGCTTGAAACCCAAGGTTGCCAGCTTGAGCTCAGGCTCATCCAGCTTGAGCTCAGGCTCATTCAGCTTGAGTACGGGGCCTCTGGCTTAAGAGTGGGATCATAGACATGACCATACGGTTGCTGGCTTGAACCAAAAGGTCGATGGCTTGAGCAAGGGGTCACTCGCTCTGCTCTAGCCCCCCCTCCCACTCATAAGGTCCATATGAGAAAGCAATCAATGAACAACTAAGGTGCTATAATAAAAAATTCTTCTCATTTCTGTCCCTTCTTGTCTGTCTGTCCCTCTCACTGACTCTCTTTCTGTCTCTGCAAAAAAAACCAAAAAAAAAACCAAAAAAAAAACAAACAACTCTTCCTGCTCCTATTCTTTGTCATGTCTCATATTCTGTAATTCATAGAGACGTAGCTGATAAAGGCCCATCAAAACCACTTAAATTCATTGTTTCTTCAGTTCTCATCACTCATTAGTGACACATAAGTCTGACTATTTTGCTCTCTTTTTTAAAAATACTTTACTGTGCACAAAGAGCTGAGAGACAAAGGCTCATCAAAGCCATCATTAGGCTACATTTGTCTGCTTTGAACTGCCTTTGTTTTCTATTAGTTTTTTAAAATGGTCCTAGTCCTCCCTTGTCTAGCTCGCTGGATGCCCTCATTACATTGGTTCCTTTTTCATCCGTTACTCAAACAGCAGTGCTACTTGGTAATTTTTTTGTCTTGCATTTCCCATGATGAAAGTATCTCTGAACAATCTTCTAGAGACTTGAATTCAAAAGAAAAGAGGTTTTTAAATATTAAAATATTAAGGGCTGCCTGCATTTACGTTTATCATCTGTGAAACATTCATTTTTCATACTCATTCCCTTGCAGCATGAGAGCATTGTTATGCAATGATTATTCCCAATGCCAGGCTATCACCAGGAGTATTTTGAGATAAACAATGTGTTTACAATAGGAACTGCAGTGCTGTCTTTTGTTTTGGAAGATGTTGGTGTTTATGCGATTATTCTGTTCAGGAATGAGTCTGTCTTTCTACGCCTGTTGGAGAATTGCTGTAATTTTCTCAGTGATTGCACACAGAATTGGCTCTCTCTCCTCCATGTCATCACCAGCTAAGGTGAGGTTCTGAGTTTTTTGTCCGTGACCCCAGTTACTTTGTTCACTCATTTGTTCCTTCAGTCATTCACTCACTCACCTAGCAACCACAAAACAATGCAGTTTTAAATAATGTCTAAGAAGTAGCCTTGGCAACAGCCTATCGCATCAAACTGTTAATCTATGAATTTGCAGAAAAAAAAATCACAGTAACATGGTAAACTAAAACCTTCACACAATTGAGGTGGAATGTCCACTGACTTTAGGCTGAGTAGTTTAGACTATGAAATGTAACTGGTAACCTACTAAGCCTCTCCCTCATGGAAGAAAAATAGAAAAATATTTTATCTCTTCCATTTTATTTGATACTTGGAGTAGGATGACCTCAGCTTTAAAAAAAACAAACAGACAAACAAATATTACTCTATTCATTTGAAAAGTTTATTTCAGAAAGAATTGTCAAAAAGTCAGGAAATTATGTGAGTAAATGGGGGAGGTAGTTTGAGGATAATGATGATATTCCTTTGGGTCATAAAAAGCATATTTCTTACATATATTCCCTCATACAAAATCTAGAGAGGAGTGGAAATAAGACTAGTATTCATAGAAATACAATACATTCTGGCAACAGGAGTTTTTTATTCTTGTACTCCTTTTTGTGCCTTGAATCTCAGGAAATTCAGCTGCAAAGGTAGGAGACAATGCTGTCTCGGCACAGTACTTGCCCTGGAGAAGAACCTGGCCAACACAGGGAACTCAGCTGGCTGCGCGCATCAACCTGCCTCTCAGCTCAGAGTGTTCGCTCAGCCTGCGAACATACAAAGAGTAGAACTCCATAGACTACTATGCTGTTATCAAAAGGCACAGGAAAACAAACCAAAACAATGCAAAAGCCCATAATTATCTCTTTATGAGTTTTGTGGCTGCATCACAAATTTTTGGTAAATGCTCTACGCTAGATGTGTTTTTCTGAATGCTCTATTTTCAAAGGTCTTATTCTGAATTGGTGATCATTATTAGCTCTAATTCTGCATTACGTAATATGTATGTCTTTGAATAACTACAAAAATAGCTAATGGAGGCTTAAGATACCTCTAAATATTCAGGTTGACCTTCTCTTTCCCTTAATATATATAGTGTCAGACTTTCATTTAATTTTGCATTTTTTTCAACTGTGGGGACTTAGCAAATGTAACTTTCTGTAATAGAGATACAGAAAGATGGAGAGGATAATGGGGATCTGAAGTTTTCTTGCACTCAAATACAAAAAATCCAAGGTTCTCTTTCTAAGTTGAGTCAATGAGACCAGTTAAACCATAGATCCCTGTGCTACTGCCCTTTTAATAAACAAAAAATTTTATTTACATATTGTTTGGGGTATATTGAAAGATTTTAGAATTAAGGTCAAACAATGTTAAGTATTCACATACCAAAGAATCCTAGTATTGCTTCAGATGAAAATTAATGTATTTTTTAAGGTTTCTCATGGACGCTGCTTGATATGATAAACATGCCAAATTTAAATCCAGGCTTTATTAATTACTATCTCTGTGACATGCACATGCTCTCACACACATGCACAAATGCGTACATACATACCTAGTTTTTTTAGGGCAAAGGTTTATGGAGCAAATTCTTATTACCTTAAAAAATATTTTGCAAGGGTCCTCTATTTTTGTTTCTGTTTCATAGGTTCTATAAAGATAATCCTTATATATAGATGGTAGGTCATCACAAAATTAACAAGTCTTATTTTTTAGGACTTTCTTCTAGAGAAGTTAATTTTATTGACATCAAATAGGTAACATCGTGGCATCCATACTTCTGATTTATTCATTTGTGTATAATCTCACCTGGACTCATTGCCAAGACTACATTTCCCAACCTCCCTTGCAACTAGATGTTTAAAAGTGACTGTATTCTAGCCAATGAAATGCAAGGTCCCTCTCCAGTCCATAAAAGTGTCTCATTGATAATCCTCCCTGCTCTTTTCCATTTCTGCTGGCTGAGCTGGAAGAGGCCTCCAGGGGAATCTTTAGGATCATGAATTGAAGATGGCAGAGACCCAAGGTGCAAGGAGTCTGGGTCACTGAACACTGAGTGAAGGACAGCTGCCCAACTAGGAATGCCCACTTACCTGAATAAGAAAAAGATATTCTTTGTATTAAGTCTGCATTGCCTTAATTAATATAAGTAGTTAACATGATGGTGAACATATAGGACACATTCAATAATTTTCTCCTTTTCCCTCTGTCAGCATACATTCATTCAACACATGAATGAAAACCTTTACAGACTCTGGGAAAAAGGTATCTGAACCTGCCCAACTGTGATTATAGCTTTCTGGTCTAACTACTGGTTTACATGTGTGCCTTCCAGTACCACCCCATGTAGCCTTTGAGCAGCTTAAAAATAGATAGCTTCATTCATTGTTCTATCTCTGTTGCTTTGTTCTAGACGCCTGGTAAGTATTTCTTGAATAAAAGAAAGGAAACTATTGGGTAGGCCAGACAACAAAGCGCAGTTAAGACCAATTCATGTAAAACAGTGGTTAAAAGCTCCAATTTTTGGAGTCAGAAAGCCCAAATGTGATTGCTAGAGCTGTGAGTCAACCCCTTATTTGCTGAGGTTACTTGACTTCTCTGAATTTTATTTTCTCATCTGTAAACTAAGAATAATAATAGTATTCATAGGGTTAGCTATTGGTACTGTGTTATGATTGTTATTCTCATTAGGAATGGAATTTGTGGTATATGAAGATTCCAGAGAAGGTGTGTACATCCTTTCAGAGAGCTGGAGTGATAAAGACCTGCCTTTCAGATCCTGCTGGTGAATATCATTTGCTTTAAAAGAAGAAAACTCTAACCAGCAGGACCTGACTAAGCAATTACTCATCCATATTCCAAAATGGTGTTTCTTAATGTCACAGGGACTCTTATGCACCTAGGAAACTTCTTTACTTTTCAAAATTTTGAGCAAATCAAACTTATGCCTGAAACTTAAAAGAACAAACAAGAGAAAAAAAATCAACTGAAGTAAGTGAGAAGCAGTTTTTCATCAAAACAGACTTGCAGAAGAATAAAATAAGTGTATGTGATATTATCGCTGCTTGCTGCTAAATTGACATTGGCACTGCTGGCACAATTTGACATCTAAATAAAGATATTAAAGTGAAAAAGAAAACAGGTTATGTTTCAAAAGAGTGAACTATGTGATTAGGCAGTGAAGAGTTTTCAAATATCAACCTTACACATCATTTAGAAAGCATTTAACACACACACACACAAAAGAGATTAAAAAAATGAAATGCTTAGATGAAGACAAACTAGGTGGTTTTTAAAGAGTATAAATTCTCAGAGTTAGTGGAAAAGACAATTCTGCATTTATTACATCTGCTTATAACTCTTGCTTTCTCATTTTTTAAAAATAAAAATGTAAAAAGTGAATATTCAGGCTTAAAGGCTTTGTACTCAGAATCTCCATTCAATGTGCATTTTTCTCTTCTCCTTTCCACAAAGTAGAAAAACTGTTCAGGATAAAAAAATAACCGATGCCCGATTAGGAGAAAGTCAATCCTATATAAGGAAATAGAAGATAACGGTGTTCAAGATTCTTGAATGTTAGAGATAGAGGAGACCTTTAAGGTGAAAACAGGTAGTTTCAAATCCTAGCTCTACTGCAAGCTGACCGTGGGCGATTTCCCCTCACAGAGCCTCAGTTACTTCATCTACAAAAATGGGATAATAACATGGAACAGCTTCAGGATATAGAAATATTCATAAGTATTCTTGCTTTTTTTTTACCCCAAGTTATAAAAATTTCCCCCTTGCCTAAGAGGAAACAGAAAGTTAGTGGCAACTGCAAGAATAAATTCCCAGTATTTCAAAAGCAGAAGTAGTGCATTTTCTTCTTCTCAAATTGCCATTTTGCACCACTATTTGTCAGCTGGACTTCCAACTTTTGCTGATTATTTTTCTAATGTACCATGATAAATGTTGACAGGTAGACCCCAATACATCCTGATCTCTTATGAATTCATTTGTTAACAAGTCATTGTAGAGCATCTTCTATGTGTCAAGCACTATTCTAATTACTGATAGTAGATTGGGAGCTGGTGGAGACAAGTAGTCTGACCTGGAGGAGCTCATGACCTGTCTAGAGGCAGGAGTGAGTAGTGGGAGACAGAAAATGGACTTCTGGACAAAATAAGTGTGAAACAAGTGTGTTTAGATTTGTTCACTTGTATTTTGCATTGGCGCAGGGCAGCTCCATGTATGTGTGGTCGCTGCAAAGCTGTGGGTGCTTGCCCTCAGCGTGGCAGATTGCACATTGCAGATTGCCAGCCTCCATGGGAAGGGAGATTGTTTGCTATTGTTTGCTAGAGAAGGGTTTTTTCCACCTGGCCTGTTTTACTGGAGAGTGCTGAGGGTTTGGGAGCCCTAAGAGAAAGGGAAGCTGTCTTCCCTGCTTCTTAGCTCATCTGCCATTATGAGACTTTAATAAATGTAATGGTCCACCCTTTTCTGGCTCCACTGTTCCTTTATGTGGGTCCGAATCCAATGGGAACCTCCATGGCCACAGTGTCCATGGCAACTGTCCTTACAAAGACCAATAAATTATACATATGTTTATGTGTGTGTATTCGTGTGTGTGTGTAAGTGCTACTTAGAGAATTAAAATAGGATGCTGGCCCTGGCCAGTTGGCTCAATGGTAGAGCGTCGGCCTGGCGTGCAGAAGTCTTGGGTTCAATTCCCGGCCAGGGCACATAGGAGAAGCGCCCATCTGCTTCTCCACCCCTCCCCCTCTCCTTCCTCTCTGTCTCTCTCTTCCCCTCCCTCAGCCAAGGCTCCATTGGAGCAAAGATGGCCCGGGAGCTGGGGATGGCTCCTTGGCCTCTGCCCCAGGTGCTAGGGTGGCTCTGGTCGCAACAGAGCGATGCCCCGGAGGGGCAGAGCATCGCCCCCTGGTGGGCAGAGCGTCGCCTCCTGGTGGGCGTGCTGGGTGGATCCCGGTCGGGGCACATGCGGGAGTCTGTCTGACTGTCTCTCCCCGTTTCCAGCTTCAGAAAAATACAAAAAAATAAAAATAAATAAATAAAAAATAAAATAAAATAAAATAGGATGCTTTGAGAGAAAGGTGGTTCTCTTAGAAAAGGTTTTTAAAGAAGGCCTCTCTGGGAAGATAACATTTAATCTGTTATCTGAACTACATGATAAATTTAGCCATGTAGAAAAAAACTAATGTGAAACTGTTAAAGGAACAGACTTAACACATTCAAGAAAGAGAGAGAGGTCACCCAGAGTGGATAGAGACAGGGTGGTATATGATAAAATCAGAGAGATAGAGAGATACTACTTGTCATAGTAGAGGCATTTCTAAGCCAAGGTAAGAGTTTGGATTTTGTTGTATGCTGTAAGAAACTATCAGAAGGTTTTAGCTGGAGGCAGTGCCATATTCAAACTTAGAGTTACAAAAGAAACTGAGAGAAAGCTTGAAGGAGAAAGAAGTTCCAGAGAGGCGGGGAGGGGAGAAAGGAAGAGAGAAGAGAAGGAGAGAGGAAGAGAACATGCTATATAACAATGTTTTAACTGGATGTGATTTGTCTTTCCTAGTGTCATATTTCAAGCCAATTTTAGACATTATCTCAACAAAACAAAGCAAAATAACAGTAATAGCTTCTACATAACTTTAATTCCAAAATAAAGACGAATGGAGCAAATTTTACTGAAGATATTAGGAGATAGAGAAGCAAGAGGAGGTTACTTTGTGAAACCAAAACAAAACAGCCTCTAAAATAACTTTCAGAATGTGAACTCCCTAAGTCTCCCCATCCTAGGACACTGCTCATTCCTCCTCTTCTTCTCCAGTCACATGGCACATATCTGCCTTGTAGTCCTGCTCACAGCACTGCACTAAAGTCTTCTTCCTTTCCTGCCCTGGAACCTCTCCTTAGGGCCTTCTCTCTCTTTCTTATGCAGATCAATTGGGTCCTATTTAGATCTCCAAACTGAACTCCTACTGTGTTGCAACTCATGGACACAAAAGTTTTTCCTTAGGACTCCACTGTATTAGAAAGTACAAAACTGGAGCTGGTGAAACTGGGGAAGTTATGATTGACTGGTGAGAGAAATACATAATACATACATGCATGCATACATACAGGAGGCATTATACATGCATTAACTCAGTGGACCATTACAGTAGGCAGCATTATAAGATGGCCTGCAAAATTCCTGTTTTCTATAATATAAAATCTCCTTCCCTTGAGTATAAATGTATTATGATTATGATGGGATATCACTCTGATGATTAGGCTACATTATAGGGCAAAGATGAAGAAATATTACAGACCTAATTAAGAATCCTTATCAATTGACTCTGAGTTTATATCAAAAGGGAAATTGTTGTGGGTTGAGATTGTGAGTGGAGCTGACCTTATCAGGTGGAACTTGGAATAGAGAATTTAGACCTTGCAGGAAGGGTGACATCTGAAACAAGAGACATGCTCCTGTTGGTCTGGAAGAAATAAGCTGCCATGTAATATGAGGACCCATGAAAAGGATATGTGGTCTGGATGTAGAGGCCTAGTACAACCCCCAGCTGACAGCAGGCAAAAAAAATGGGGTTCTCAGTCCTCTAGTCAACTCAAATCTGGCAGCAACCATGTGTTCTTAGAGGAGAACCAAGCTTCAGAGAGAAATGCAGCCCAGTCAACACCTTGTTTGCATTCAGTCTAGTGAGACCCTGCTGAGGATTCAGCCTCAGTCTTTGCCTGGACCCATAAAGCCTTCCAGATAATAAATGTATGTTATTTAAAGCTGCTTGATTTGTTATAATTTGTTATGCAGCAATAAAAAAAAAACTGACATAATATATAGATAACATTCCTAAATCTATTTCATTAGCTTTTTTCTGTGACTATTTTTCTCTAACCTTTCATTCTCTGCCTCCAGCAAAATGCTTATTATCTTTGCTGTATCATGTTTTACACATACTCTTATTGGTTTAGTCTATTCACTTATTGGCCAACCATAATCATGTTCTAACTGGATTTTCTAAGCATTATCATTCCCCAAGGCCAAGTCTCTCCATCCATATTTTTCTATACTTTTAAATTCCTCTTTAAAAATCCTACTTAACTTTCTAAACATAGCTTAAAGGCTACTTCTATCATGAAGCCTCATCTAATTATCATCGTGACCACTTGTTCCAAACTCCTTTAACAAATTTCTTTATGCATGTTTATGTTGTTTTGTATCTTATTTTGTAGTCATTTGACTAATGTTTTCTATTAATTGTATTATAAGCTCTTTGTTAACAGGAGCCATATTTTTTTACTAGTACCAAATACAGTCAATCTTTGTTATTTGCATATTCATTCCATATTTGCAAATTTATTTGTGACTTTGAAATCAACAGGCATGGCACTCGCAGGCTTCAGAGACACGTACATGTCCAGAGCTCAGAACTGCTAAGTACACATGCTGCCAGCCAAGGTGTAATGAGGCAACCCACTGCTTTCTTCTTCCAGCTCTCATACTAGAACCAAGTGTTCTCTTTGCAGTTTACTCAGTGCCCCATCTTTTTGCATTTCTGTGCTTTTTCTTGGTAATTTTGCTGTTTAAAATGGCCTCTAAGCATAGTGCTGAAGTGCTGTCTAGTGTTCCTCAGCACAAGAAGGCTGCTTTATGGAGAAAATGCATGTGTTAGATGAGCTTTGCACATGCATTCATTATGGAGCTGTTGACTGTGAGTTCAGTGATAATGAATCAACACTACATACTAAATAAAGTATCCTTAAACAGAAACACACATAAAATAAGGTCATTTATTGATTAGTTGACAAAAATGTGAGCAGATGATTGTAGGAACCTAAACCTGTATTTCTCTGAGGAGTTACAGTTCAGTACTCACTAATGCAATGTTTACAGCAACTCTGTAGAGTATAACGACTGCAAATAATGAGAATCAGCTTACTTAGTATATTTTTTCACTGCCCCCTAAGCATTCTCAAATGTGTCCTCTTTTCTCACATCACTATCACTATCCATCTGACTATCTATTAAATATTTATTTATTCCTTCCTCTCCGTCAGACACTGCTTGAGGCTGAAGATGCAAGGGCAAACAAGAGAGACATTATCTTTGTTTTAAGAATCTCATAGCTTGGCAGTAAATAATAAAAGATGGTACATGCTGCAGTACAGAAGAAGAACATTTAAGGAAGTTCACAGGAGGAAACCAAAATTAGAGAAGGATGTCAAAATCTTCTGGAGGAACATAAATAAAAAATAACCTGGTGAAGGATGGTGGAAGAAGAAAGAGAGGGTAAAATTTCCTAACATGTGAAATAACTTGGCATGAGTAAAGCACTGAAATCTAGTAGAGCTGGAGGTGGTAACTCAGTAAGGGGTTAATATCCAAAATACATAAAGAACTCACAAAGCTCAGCAACAAACAAGCAAACAATCCAATTAAAAAGCAGGAGAGAACCTGAACAGACAATTCTCCCAAGAAAACATACAAATGGCCAACAGATATATGAAAAGATAGCTATTGGAGAAATGCAAATCAGAACTACAATGAGATAACACCTCACACCTGCTACATTGGCTATTATTAACAAGATATGTAATAACAAGTGTCAGAGAGGTTGCAGAGAAAAAGGAATCCTCATTCATTGCTGGTAGGAATGTAAACTGGTACAGCTATTATGGAAGAAAGTATGGTGGTTCCTCAAAAAATTAAGAATAGAACTACCCTATGACTCACCAATTCCTTTACTGGGTATCTACCCAAACACCTCAAAAACTTTGGTACATGAAGACATATGCACCCCGTGTTCATTGCAGCATTATTCACAGTGGCCAAGACATGGAAACAACTAAAGTGTCCCTTGATAGAAGATTGGTTAAAGAAGATATGGTACATATATACAATGGGATACTACTCAGCCATAAGAAATGATGACATAGTGCCATTTATGACAATATGGATAGACCTTGAGAACATTATACTGAGTAAAATAAGTAAATCAGAAAAAGAACTATACAATATAACACAAAGGTGGGATATAAAACTGAGACTCATGGATGTAGATAGAAGTGAAGTGGTTACCAGGGGAGGAGGTGATGGGGGAAGTGAAGAGGGACAAATATACCATGACAGAAGATAATTTGACTTTTGGCTAGGGGTATACCACATAATCAACAGTTCAAATACTATAGAAATGTTTACCTAAAATCTATGTACTCTTATTGATCAATGTCACCCCATTACGTTTAATTTTCTAAATAAAATTTAAAAAAAAGAAAGAGTGGTATGAGATAAAGCTAGAGGTATTGAAGGGACATAGTATACTTTTGTAACATGTTCTTCCTCTGCACAGAAAATACTTATTGAAAGTGATTCTCAAAAAAAAAAAAAAAAGTGATGGAAACAACCAATAAATGATGGTTAAATGAATGGACTGATGGACTGAATTTCATGTAAACAACCTGAGAGGGATGATTTTCAAATGTACTTCTTCCAAATCTGCAGTGATTGCTTTTTAAGATATATATATTTATACACCATTAGTTAAATTAGATGTTTAAATAATAAAATTAAAACTCTTGAAAAGTTGAAAATCAAAACAAAACGAATAGGCAATCCAACAAATGGACAAAATATTTGTAAAGCTTTTTATGTAACAGAATAACTCAATTTAAAGTATCATGCAATATTCATTAATTTTCCATCAATGAGGTAACTTAATTCACTATCAATACAGCTTTCAAACCACATAATCTCCTAGTTGTTCATAAAACATTAATATATGTGGCAGACATATTATATCATGATACAATTATTTGCATTTAATGCCAGAATTGATGAATTTTGATTCCTTCTGCTTTTTAAAAAATGATCACAATAGGCTAATTATTTCCCCTAAAGTCTTCATAAAATAGTTGTAATTATCAAGTTATTTTCAATAGCAATTGTGTGGTCTTATATTTAAATATTTTATTTTTAATTTTGTTCTTTCATGGGATAATGGCTTTAATCAGGTTAAATATCTCTCAAAGTGGTTACACAGTCTTGTTTCTCAACATGTGGAATATTAACTATTTGCATTCATACTTTGTAAAGCCCTTGTGCATTGAGAGACCTTCCTCTTGCTAACTCATATCACCTAACCTGTGATGACAGTTTTTTATGACATTAAATTACTATAATAATTTCCATGACTGATATTAAACCTGCTATGAACTAATACTTATAGTTACTCCACTGAGAATATTGAACAGAATCTTACTTCAGGGGTTATATACATATCTATATTGAGACAATATAGATAAATGAAAGGACAGAAGAAAGGAACAAAGGAAGATACTTTTTTCAAACTACTAGTCCTTGATTTCTCCTGAGTCTTCAAGGAAATTTAATTCATGTTTTGTGATTTAAATAGATATGAATACATGAAAGAGTACACGATTCAATTAATTTTTGAATGTATGTTAATATAATACTGCTTTACTTGGCAGAGTATAAGGGTAGATTAATGTTTTTTATTGTATGTTTGACAATATAATGATTTTATATGGAGTTAATAAATCTAGCATAAAAAAAGAGGGGGGTTCTTTAAAGGACCAAAGATCAGTTAAAAAAAGGTGCTGAGCTGGAGAGAACTAATTGGCCTTTAGCAAGGTCCTGATCACACCTGAAATATGACTGAAAAAAATACAATAAAATGAGTTATTTTTCACTCTTAAAACAAGATAAAAAAGAATGACACTATTTAAAGTTACATGAGTGGAGATATGCTTTTATGAAATGAGTGAATCAAGCAAAAATAAATGGGTCTTAATGTTTATGTCTGCATTTTTATAATAATGTATTTTGCCTAACTTGTACAAAGTGGACAAAGCACCAACCTGGAGTGTTGAGGTCACAAGTTCGAAACCCAAGCTTCCTGGTCAAGGCATTTTTGGGAAGCAACCATGAGCTGATGCTCCTGCTGCCCTCCCCCACTCCTTTTTCTCTCTTTGTCTCTCCCCCCTCTCTCTAAAATGAATAAATAAAATCTTATCAAAATAATAATGTATTTTGTAATAATTCAAATTAAGAAACAACATAAAAATTACGCATTTGGATGTCAATTCCATATATTATATTAAAATGGAAAAGCATCGAGGTTATAAAATTATAAAAGGATGATTATTATAAAATATACTATTAAATGTGGAAAGTATTTTGTATAAATGACTATTTTATAAATATATTAATAAGTTTAGAAATATAGGACAAAGATACTAACAGTATTATATCTAGATGAATAAGTGAAATGGATATTTGTGATTCTATTTTATATTTATTTAAACTTAGATAATTTTTTAACGTTTAAATTATTATTTTATTTTCTATTTTTAACAATCAAATATATTTGCATATATGTAAAACACAAATTTTAGTTAGTATCTATTACTCTTTATTTCCATATACACTCTTTTCTCACCTCTTCAAGTGACTTGTTTGTTCAGGGAGGTGGCTTGAATAGAGAGGTGGCCCCTTCCTAGATTTAAGGATGAACTTTCATATGCTATTCCAGCAGGACAGGAAATTTATAAGGCCCGTTACAAATTCAACCTTCAAAATCAGTTTCTAAACTACTTGTGGAAGACTTCACTTGGGCATGCAATTACCCATCGCAAGTCTAATTGCCTATTTGCATGCACAATTTAGAACGGCACAGTTGAAATTTTGTCCCAAGCTCTCCAACACTAATTTTCTCCTTTGAAATTGACATTTTAGAAAACATCAGGTAGCTAAAACCCCAGATTTGTTATTTACTTCAATAGGAAGGGAACTCTTTTTTCTTTCCAAGTTGAAATTTGATTTAAAAAATTATATTAAAAGATCAAATTGCAAAGACAAGGATACAAAGGAATATTTTCTTCTTCCACACAATCAAGAACAGATTCTTCTTTGCCTTGCAGGGAGTTAAAATGTGATCAGTTATCCAATTACCAAGGCTGTCCCTACTTCTGTCTGGTGAGAAAAAAATATTTAACCATCCTGTAGTTTTATGCCTTTATCTACCTCTGTAAAAGTGGAAATAATAACATATATTTTTGGGGTAGTTTCTGAGAATTAGGGCCAATAATGCATATAAAAATTATATAGTAGGCCCTCACTATTAGCCCTCTCTGGGTTCCCCTCTTGTTGTTTTCTGTATCTATTGTATTTCACTTTTATAGGTAATAATACATAGAATTGATTTATACTAATTTATGACTGAGTGGATTAACAAGTGTTAAAAGAGTCCTTTCTTCCTTGCCATATCAACCTTGTGGGTCTTAATTGTACATTTTCAAAACAGATATATATGAAAATGACAGGTTTATTGTGCTATTTAATATAGTGGTTATCAACAATTGTATCAATGGGAAAGACAAAGATGAAGTCTCTACTAATTGGTACCTACTGTGAAATCTAGCAATACAAACTGAGGAGATAAAAAGTCAGTCACTGTCACAAGTAGGCAGGCAGCAAAGACATAAAACAGCAGAGACTATAAGAAAGAATTTGTACAGAAGACACAGCCAAGAAAAAACCAAAAAATATAACCAGAAATCAGGTTGTTGGTTGGCAGCTTGTAAAAGCAGACACACAGAATGGTTCGCATTTACTGTAGAGGCCACAATAAATATCCTGATCACTTACTTTCTTGGCTCCAAAATGACAGCTTAAGTGTCAATGAAGTTTCACTTCAAGTTACAAGTTTATGTTTGAGTCCCCACAATATTCTTGTTGACATTATAATTATTTTCATTTCTGGCTTAATCTCTATAATGAATTCCCCCAGCCCCTAGGTCACGAGGTGATCTGAGTGAATCCTGGCCCCTTGAAAAGACTATTATTGCTCAGTATAACTGGAGCTATTTATTACCTTTACAAATTCTATTCAGTGACCTCTTTCCACTCTCAATTATGTGTCAATGAATTTCTGCAAAGATGTCATGTGCTAATTATGGGTCTGCTTTACAATGGCTTATAGCACGACTTCTCCATTCACTGAAGTGTCCCTGAGTGCAAGAGTGTTAAGGTGCCCTTGGGATTTCACGGGAAAGCACTTGCAGTGGTCACTGCAGGAGAGAAAGATCTTTGAGGTTTTGCATATTATTTTTACCAATGCATATGATTTTTGTATTCTTTCATAATATGGCCATACATGTTTTAATATAAACAATGTTTATTTCTTGGTTTTGAAGACTTCCTAACACATTATTGTGTACCTAATTTTGAAAAACACAACATTAAGGTGTAAAGCCCTTTTAAAAATGTATATAGTTTTACAGTAAGCAGCAGAGATGAAAAAAAGAAGTAAAACCTTTAATATCTGAAAGTATTTAATGGTAGATGTCCAAATGAAAATAATTATTTGCTGGCATAAAAACCTGACTTAAATATATCTCAAAGAAATTTATGGATCACATGAACCACAGAGCCATCTGCAAGATGACATACTGCTATTTTTAGATTGAGGTCTAGACCAATGGCTTTCGAGCTTATTGCCATGGACACACACACACACACACACACACACACACACACATTTTACATCTCAACACAGTATGTAAATCCATATAACCAAAACCAGAATTTAATGAAAGAATAGGGTATCTTATTACCTATAATGCACTCTTTTTTATCCTAAAATTTTTTTTAAGACATGCTGGTCAGAGCCCACTAAAGTAATCCCATAGACCAAGAACATTTCACAACACACAGTTTAAAAAACACTACATTAGCCTGACCAGGTGGTGGTGCAGTGGATAGAGTGTTCGACTGGGACACAGAGAATGCAGGTTCAAACCCTGAGGTTGCCAGCTTGAGTGCGGGCTCATTTGGTTTGAGCAAGACTCACCAGCTTGAGCCCAAGGTCACTGGCTTGAGCAAGGGGTCACTCAGTTTGCTGAAGCCCCCCCGTCAAGGCACATATGGGAAAGCAATCAATGAACAACTAAGGTGTCGCAACAAAGAATTGATGCTTCTCATCTCTCTCCCTTCCTGTCTCTCTGTCCTTATCTGTCCCTCTCTCTGACTCTCTCTGTCTCTGTCTCTCTCTGACTCTCTCTGTCACACAACAAAAATACAAAAAAGCACTGCATTAGACAATATCCACTCATGCTGCATGAGGGCAACACATTTACATATGGGAATGACATAGATGTAAATTGAATAGGAAAGTCAAGATTGTACAATATTTCTCAAATGAAGTAGAAAGTCTACTAGGACATTATTTAAAGGACCAAACTAGATTTTCCTCATGAGAGTCACAATAGCCAAAGTTCTTAAAAATGTACTTCTTTCTTACTGCATCTTCTCTAACTGACCCTCAAACTTAGGCCATCTCTTAATTACAACACTTAAGCACCACAATTAGCTTTTTAAAATATTTCTTTTTAAGTGAATTTATTGGGGGTGACATTGGTTAACATAATTATACAGATTTCAGGTGCCCAACTTTGTGACATATCTCTGTGCACCATATTGTGTGTTTGCCCCACAAGTTAAGTCCCCATCTATCACCATGTATCCCTCTATAGCCTCTTCTGCTTTCCCACATGCTCTCAACCCCTACAATCACCACACTGTTGTCCATGTCCACGAATATTTCTATTTTTCTCAATTTTTGTTCAATTCCTCCACCTAGTACAGTGGTACCTTGAGAAACGAATTTAATTCATTCCGAGCTCGTAAGTCAGTCAACTCATAACTGCTGATAATGGACCTGTGTGCCAATGCACCAACTAGCAACAGCTTCCCGAATCACGACTCATATCTCAGAACTTTGCTTGGATCGAACAAAAATACGGACTGAGTTGCAGCTCGTATCTTAAAAAGAATCGTATGTTGGTCTGTTCGTATCTCAAGGTACCACTGTAATTCACCCAGCCCCCACCCCAACAGCTGTCAATCTGCTCTCTATGTATAAGTCTGTCTCTATTTTGTTTGTTAGTTCATTTCGTTCATTAGTTCACATTAGTTCATTGGATTCTACATATGAGTGAAATCATATACCTGTCTTTCTCTGACTTGTTTATTTCACTTAGAATAATGCTATCCAAGTCCATCCATGCTGTTGCATTAAGGTAAGATTTCCTATTTTATGGCCACATTGTATTCCATTGGATGTAGCACAGCTTTTTTATTCACTCATCTACTGATGGCTCTAGGGCTGTTTCCAGATCTTGGCTATTGTAAATATCACTAAAAGAACGTAGGAATGCATTTAATATTTCAAATTAGTGTTTTAGATTTCTTAGGGTGTATTTCAAGAAGGTGGGATCACTGGGTCATAAGGCAATTCTATTTCTAACTTTTGAGAAAACTCATACTGTTTTCCACAGTGAAATGTGTTTCTGTTTTGTTGAATCAGTATGTTCTGTCTTGCTAAAATAAGCTTCCCCACTTTAAAGTTTAAAAATGTGCTTGTGGTTTTTAAAAAATATTGAACAGAGTATATCTTTAAATGTAATACTCTTGATATTTATTTTTCATGCTATTGAGCCAATTGCAGTAATTTGTTTTGCTCAAGAATCATCCACTGTATATACTTCAAATTTATTTGCATATTTATAGAAATAAAATTCTCTGGTAGTTTTGTTTACTCTCTCTTTTATCTATAATTCTATCTCAAACTTTTTATTCCTAATATTGCATATTTTTGCTTTTTAAAATTTTCTGAGTTAACACTTGCTAGGAACTTACTGATTTTTCTCTTGACATTTTTCCCCCCAGAAATGTATTTTACTATTATTCTTACTTTTTTTTTCAGCTTTATAATATATTAACTTATTTTACCTTTATTAACAATTTTCTTTTTTATCTTGGCTTATTTTGGGGTTTTGTGTTTTCTAGTTTCTGAAATTAAATTTTAGTTTATTTATCTGCAATAATTTTATTAAAGCATATCAAAAGACATATAAAACTATAAATATAAATCTTATTCTAAGTACAAGTACAATTAACAGCCCACACTTTTATAAACTATAACCTCATCTCTGTTAATTCCTAAATATTTTATATTTAAAATTTTTATTTCCTTTTCAAAATACCTACTTGAATGATTGAAACCTCTTGTTTTCTCCCACACACAAGAATATCAGTGGGGTTGGGAGGAGGAAGGGAGCAGGCTCAGAGTGGAAGGCAGAAAGAAAGAGCTTTGGCCTAGAGCCCACTGAAAGAAATACAATATTTGCCTTCAATCTTTTGAAGAAAAATCATCCTGCAGAAGCTAAAAGTGTTTTTTTTTTTCATAAGGGGCTCTCTCTCCAACAGGCTAACAGGAGCCACTCAGCTTTGGAAATCCAAATGGAAAATAAAACAGTGAAGGTAGAACAGAGCCATCCGTTGTCTATCTGCACGGATCACAACGTGGCTCCCGTCTACTCAGAATTCCAGGAAAATCTTTAATAGTCTAATTCCTTCTTTGTGCAGCTATTTTAAGTACCTGCTTAATCTCATGCATTGTTCTCAACCCTGAAGAAGCAGTGAAGAACAGTGTTGTCTGCATTGTAGTTTGCGTCCTCAGCACAGACACTTCCTGCCATTTTGGTAGGTGAGGACAACGCAAGGGCAGCATGGCATCCTTAGGGGTCTCAGAAGCATAAGACCATAGAAAAGGGGAAAAGAGAGAGCATGACAGGGCTATATTTGAGCTCACTTGAAATTTCCTCCCATAACTCCCACAAATACTTGTATAAAACTTTAGAGGGATTTGCAAAGGTTCTATATTTATAGGTTGGAGTAAAATCTAGAGTTATATGGGTATTACAATTTATATGTCCCTCCATAATTTCCAATGACCGGTGAGGTTGTTACATATGCACTTGCGTATTACTGACCCTGGGCCAACCATTAGGCAAAGAAGGCAACTTCATTTGTGTAAATGTTGCATTCTAATTTATCTCCTGTGTTTATTCCAATATAATGAGAGGATTTCAACTTCATCTAAATAACATATGTGCCAGACTTGCTCATTCCTGGGACTTGTGTACAATAGCATCTTATTTATTGGGTAAAACAGCTCTGTGCAGTAATTATCATTGTCCTCACTACAGAACAAGAAACTGAGGCTGAAGGAGATTCAGTCACTGACTGAAGTCATATAACTAACAAAGGGTAGAGTCTTCTCCAGGAATTGTTCAGACACTGTTTGTTGAACAAAGACGATGTGAGCCACAGCTTTGTTACTCATTCAGTTGCACCAATTTAAATTGAGTTCAGTTGAGTGACATTCACTGAGTAATAGGAAAGGACTTGTAATTACTACCCATTTCAGAGTAGCCTACAATAAAATATTTCTCAAAATTCTCACTTTGCACCACAGAGGTATGAAAAGACATTATAATATGTAATTATCTGAAGTAAGCACTGCATTGGGCACAAATAAATATGGAAATAGTAAGTATTAGTTTTATTACAATTGTTCATTATACTTAATCATTTATTTATTCAAATGTATGCCTGAGCAGCTGCACATTACCAGATACTGGTAGAGAGCACGAGGGAAAAAATGAACTGTTTTCTAAAAGGAATATACAGTTTAGGAGTCTAGATGGAATTTGTCCTCCAGACAGATGGGACTGTCTCTCATCTGACAAACAAAGCAGTGCAAAGTAGAAACAACATTAGCACTGTCTATCTTCCCTTGTCCCAGAGCAGATAGGAAACGTTTTGCCCTCAATGCTTTCTCTCTGGAGCTCAGTTTTCTCATCAGCAAAATGAAGGGAGTGGTTCAGGGGATTTCTAAAGTTTGCAGTATCTTTTGAGCATGAAAACTTTATAAATCATTGAGACGAGACTAATTTTACCTGGTTTAGAAAAAAACATTAAAAAGAAGGAATCACATTTAAATCTACCATAAAAGATTTAATTTAAAAACCATCATAACAAACAAGGGTGGGGGCAGGAATCAGCTTTTAGGAAACATATATTTACTGTTAGAATATTTAACCACAAAACATTATTTGGTCTTCAGTACATGAGGAAAGTGTTTTTGGGAAGTGGCAGCAAGAAGTTGGAAGATCTCAGCCAAAATGTTCTAGATTAGAATTTAGGTTTTCATCTCTGTATGAGTTACACATTTCCAATTTTCTAAAATTGATACCTCTACTCTTATTTAAAAATGATCTGCACACCAGCATGCATGCTTTCAAATTTAGTAGCAAACTGTTACTTATGCAATTTGTTACTGTTCAACACCTTTCCTCTCATCCTATAAAACTGATATATTTTGTTCAAGAATTTCTATTTATATTGAAATCATACTATTATCAATCTTTATCTTGCACACATTTTTGCAAATATGTCTTGAATGCCTACCCAGCCCTGAAATATTCTCATGAAAAAAAAATTAATCCATCATCTTGGTGTCAAGCAAACAGTTGGTTGACTGAATATTTTAGCATCCATCCAGATGTTAAGTTATAGTGATCATCCAAAGACAGTGTGGGTATGCACGCATGTGTGTGTAGTATCATATATATTTAGGTATATTTTTTGGATATACAGATCTTGATATTTCCAAGGTTTTATCTGTGGATTAAATTAAAATCACTACTAATAGTGCCATCTTGTGTCTGAAATTCAAAATCAAGAGTGTATGTTTATATATTACAGAGTTTACAAGCTAATAATAAGCATATATCATATATATTCATATATCCCAAACTTCTCTTGTAGCATTAAACAATTGGAGGTCTAGGGAGAATAAGTGACTTGTTTAAAGCAACTGAATCAATAACCAGTGCAGCTGGGACTAAAACCCAAGACTCTAGATTTTTGGTTTAGTCCTTTTTAAATATGCTGCATTCCCTAGAGAACTCACTTTTGATGACAACATAAAAGTAACCAATTTTATTTTTAGTAAAGGCAGATGTAGCTATTATATTAATTTAGCTCTAATTTATGGTTGCCATAGAATTCAGTTTTGCTATTTAAATACTTTAGAACCTTGATAGTTAATGAATGTGTATAGTAATAATGTAGGCCACTATTATTAATGCTTGTCAGGGACAATTAACTTGAAGAATATTATCCTTTTAATTGTTTCTTTTTTAACACATTAAGAGAAGTCACCTAAGATAGCTTCTCCCACATTAGATATTTTATATTGCATTTGAGGCATGAATCTACATTAGTTTTCAGAAAAAAAAATTAAAGGAAAGTTGAGCTCTGGCTGGTGGTTAAGTGGATAGATGTCCTTATGGATGTCCTAGATTCAAATCCAGTCAGGGCATACAGGTGAAGTGACCATCTGTTTCTCCAAGCCTCCCCCTCTCCTTTTTCTCTCTCTTCCCTTCCCACAGCTAGTGGTTCCTGTTGGTTTGAGCATTGACCCCAGGCACTGAATATAGTTTGGTTGGTCTGAGCATATCAGTCTCAGGCATTAAGCTTAGCTGGGATGATTTAAGCATCAGCCCCAGATAGAAGTTGCCAGGTGGATCCTGGTCAGGGCTCAAGAGAGAGTCTGTCTCATTCCCTCTCCTCATTTCACTAAAAAAAAAAAAGAGAGAGAGGGAAAAATTGGTTAAGAGTAAATGACACACTAACAGTGCAGTAATGCAAAATAATAGGTTTGCTAGATCTTTGTCCACATATTAGAAAACTGGTGTATCATGTGCTTTTATAGAATTTTTATAAATTGAGGCCTCTTTTATCAGACTTTAGGTCAGACTTTTCCATTAACTAAGGTGTGTTATACACAGCACTGAGCTGGCCATAATAGAATGTCAAAAAGAGGTAGAGTACATAATATACTCCTTGAGAGTAGACAAGCGTTCTTTAGCTATTAACACCTAATTAAAAATGCAACTTCTATTTTTCTGATGGCAGGGAAATAGAAAGCATTTGAAGTGATGGGAAACAGAAGGAAAGCAAACAGAATATTTCTGGGCCACTTATGCTATGATGGAAATATCACAAACATTCTGGTCTAGAAAATTGAGAAAAGGCTTTAGACATTATCTACTCAAACTTCCACTGAGTCGGTGACGTCACGGAAATGGCGCCGTGAGAAGCGCGTCCGACAGCTCTCCCCTAAATCACAACAAATTTATCAACTAGAAACAGAAAAATTTATCCTCAGAGCATTCCGGAGTTCCACACAAACTGAAAGCAAAAGGACTGTTATCACTTGAATCTGAGAGACGAGGGTGTGGAGGAAGCTACCGCAGCGACGCTCATTCAAGCCGCCAGGGAGTGCGCCCGCGTGCTATCAATAAGACCACCCTCAGATGCCGATAAGAAAGAGGAAATCAAATATTATGGATACAAAAGAAAGAGAGGTAACACAAATAGATGTGGAAAAATCTATGGAGAAAAGACTTAACATATTGGAAGCCTTGGAGCTAAATGACAGAGAATTTAAAATAGAAATCTTAAAAATACTCAGAGATATACAAGAAAACACAGAAAGGCAATATAGGGAGATCAGAAAACAACTCAATGAACACAAAGAATACATTACCAAGGAAATTGAAACTATAAAAACAAATCAAACAGAAATGAAAAACTCAATTCACGAGCTGAAAAACGAGGTAACAAGCTTAGCTAACAGAACAGCCCAGATTGAAGATAGGATTAGTGAAATAGAAGACAAACAACTTGAGGCACAACAGAGAGAAGAAGAAAGAGACTCAAGAATAATAAAAAATGAGAAAGCCCTACAGGAATTGTCTGACTCCATCAGAAAGAATAACATAAGAATAATAGGTATATCAGAGGGAGAAGAAAAAGAAAATGGAATGGAGAATATACTCAAACAAATAATAGACGAGAACTTCCCAAGCCTGTGGAAGGAACTAAAGCCTCAAATTCAAGAAGCAAACAGAACACCAAGTTTTCTTAACCCCAACAAACCCACTCCAAGGCACATCATAATAAAGATGACACAAACCAATGACAAAGAAAAAATTCTCAAGGCAGCCAGGGAAAAGAAGAGTACAACATATAAAAGAAGGCCTATTAGATTATCATCAGATTTCTCAGCAGAAACTCTACAAGCTAGAAGAGAGTGGACCCCAATATTTAAAGCCCTGAAAGAGAGGAACTTTCAGCCAAGAATACTATACCCATCAAAGCTATCCTTCAAGTATGAAGGAGATATAAAAACATTCACAAATACAGAAAAGATGAGAGAATTTATCAACAGAAAGCCCCCACTCCAGGAAATACTAAGGGGGGTTTTCCAACCAGATTCAAAGAACAAAAGAAAACAACACCACAAGTAACAGCTCCACCAAGAACACAATAAAACCAAACTTAAACTGTGACAACAAAGGAAAAAAAGGGGGGAGAGGATGGAGATTAACAGTAGCAAAGGATGATGAAGTGCAGAAATACTTATAAGATAGGGTACTACAATGAATATGGTAGGTACCCTTTTCATTACTTAATGGTAACCACCCTTAAAAAAACCACCACAAAAACACTTGACTTTAAAAAGGTAGCAACAGAGGAAAGAAGTATGGAACACAAACAAACAAAAACAAATGATACAAAAACAAAAGAGAAGAATCAAACTAGATACAAAACTAACAGAAAGCAATTTATAAAATGGCAGTAGGGAACCCACAAGTGTCAATAATTACACTAAATGTAAATGGATTAAACTTACCAATAAAAAGACACAGAGTAGCAGAATGGATTAAAAAAGAAAATCCAACTATATGCTGCCTACAAGAAACACATCTAAGCAACAAGGATAAAAACAAATTCAAAGTGAAAGGCTGGAAAACAATACTCCAAGCAAACAACACCCAAAAAAAAGCAGGCGTAGCAATACTCATATCTAATAATGCTGACTACAAGAGAGAAAAAGTACTCAGAGACAAAAATGGTCATTTCATAATGATTAAGGGGAAGTTGAATCAAGAAGACATAACAATCCTTAATATATATGCACCAAACCAAGGAGCACCAAAATATATAAGACAGCTACTTATTGACCTTAAAACAAAAACTAACAAAAATACAATCATACTTGGAGACCTCAATACACCGCTGACGGCTCTAGATCGGTCATCCAAACAGAGAATCAATAAAGATATAGTGGCCTTAAACAAAATACTAGAACACCTGGATATGATAGACATCTACAGGACACTTCATCCCAAAGCGACAGAGTATACATTTTTCTCTAGTGTACATGGAACATTCTGAAGAATTGACCATATGTTGGGCCACAAAGACAATATCAGCAAATTTAGAAAAATTGAAATTGTACCAAGCATATTTTCTGATCATAAAGCCTTGAAACTAGAATTCAACTGCAAAAAAGAGGGGGAAAAACCCACAAAAATGTGGAAACTAAACAACATACTTCTAAAAAATGAATGGGTCAAAGAAGAAATAAGTGCAGAAATCAAAAGATATATACAGACAAATGAAAATGAAAATACGACATATCAGAATCTCTGGGATGCAGCAAAAGCAGTAATAAGAGGAAAGTTCATATCACTTCAGGCCTATATGAACAAACAAGAGAGAGCCGAAGTAAACCACTTAACCTCACACCTTAAGGAACTAGAAAAAGAAGAACAAAGACAACCCAAAACCAGCCGAAGAAAGGAGATAATAAAAATCAGAGCAGAAATAAATGAAATAGAGAACAGAAAAACTATAGAAAAAATCAATAAAACAAGGAGCTGGTTCTTTGAAAAGATCAACAAAATTGACAAACCCTTGGCAAGACTCACCAAGGAAAAAAGACACAGGACTCAAATAAATAAAATCCAAAATGAAAGAGGAGAGATCACCACAGACATCATAGAAATACAAAGAATTATTGTAGAATACTATGAAAAATTATATGCCACCAAATACAACAACCTAGAAGAAATGGATAAATTCCTAGAACAATACAACCTTCCTAGACTGAGTCATGAAGAAGCAGAAAGCCTAAACAGACCAATCAGCAGGGAGGAAATAGAAAAAACTATTAAAAATCTCCCCAAAAATAAAAGTCCAGGCCCAGACGGTTATACTAGTGAATTCTATCAAACATTCAAAGAAGACTTGGTTCCTATTCTACTCAAAGTCTTCCAAAAAATTGAAGAAGAAGCAATACTTCCAAACACATTTTATGAGGCCAACATAACCCTCATACCAAAACCTGGCAAGGATGGCACAAAGAAAGAAAACTACAGACCAATATCTCTAATGAATACAGGTGCTAAAATACTAAACAAAATACTGGCAAACCGAATACAACAACATATTAAAAAAATAATACATCATGATCAAGTGGGATTCATCCCAGAATCTCAAGGATGGTTCAACATACGCAAAACGGTTAATGTAATACACCATATCAACAAAACAAAGAACAAAAACCACATGATCTTATCAATAGATGCAGAAAAGGCTTTTGATAAAATACAACACAATTTTATGTTTAAGACTCTCAACAAAATGGGTATAGAAGGAAAATATCTCAACATGATAAAGGCCATATATGATAAACCATCAGCCAACATCCTATTAAACGGCATAAAACTGAGGACTTTCTACCTTAAATCAGGAACAAGACAGGGTTGTCCACTCTCTCCACTCTTATTCAACGTGGTGCTAGAAGTTCTGGCCAGAGCAATCAGACAAGACAAAGAAATAAAAGGCATCCATATCCGAAAAGAAGAAGTAAAGCTATCACTTTTTGCTGATGATATGATCCTATACATCGAAAACCCGAAGGACTCCACAAAAAGATTATTAGAAACAATAAACCAATACAGTAAGGTCGCAGGATATAAAATTAACATACAAAAGTCCATAGCCTTTCTATATGCCAACAATGAAATATTAGAAAACGAACTCAAAAAAATAATCCCCTTCACAATTGCAACAAAAAAAATAAAATACCTAGGAATAAACATAACAAAGAACGTAAAGGACCTATATAATGAAAATTACAAAGTATTGTTAAGGGAAATCGAAAAAGATACAATGAGATGGAAAAATATTCCTTGTTCTTGGATAGGAAGAATAAATGTAATCAAAATGGCCATATTACCCAAAGCAATATACAAATTTAATGCAATTCCCATCAAAATCCCTATGAGATTTTTTAAAGAAATGGAACAAAAAATCATCAGATTTATATGGAACTATAAAAAACCCCGAATAGCCAAAACAATCCTAAGGAAAAAGAATGAAGCTGGGGGCATTACAATACCTGACTTTAAACTATATTATAGGGCCACGATAATCAAAACAGCATGGTATTGGCAGAAAAATAGACACTCAGACCAATGGAACAGAATAGAAAGCCCAGAAATAAAACCACATATATATAGTCAAATAATCTTTGATAAAGGGGCCAACAACACACAATGGAGAAAAGAAAGCCTCTTCAACAAATGGTGTTGGGAAAACTGGAAAGCCACATGCAAAAGAATGAAACTCGACTACAGCCTGTCCCCGTGTACTAAAATTAATTCAAAATGGATCAAAGACCTAAATATAAGACCTGAAACAATAAAGTACATAGAAGAAGACATAGGTACTAAAATCATGGACCTGGGTTTTAAAGAACATTTTATGAACTTGACTCCAATGGCAAGAGAAGTGAAGGCAAAGATAAATGAATGGGACTACATCAGAATTAAAAGTTTTTGCTCAGCAAGAGAAACTGATATCAAAATAAACAGACAGCCAACTATATAGGAACTGATATTTTCAAACGACAGCTCAGATAAGGGCCTAATATCCAAAATTTACAAAGAACTCATAAAACTCAACAACAAACAAACAAGCAATCCAATAAAAAAATGGGAAGAGGACATGAACAGACACTTCTCCCAGGAAGAGATACAAATGGCCAACAGATATATGAAAAGATGCTCAGCTTCATTAGTTATTAGAGAAATGCAAATCAAAACTACAATGAGATACCACCTCACCCCTGTTAGATTAGCTATTATCAACAAGATGGGTAATAGCAAATGTTGGAGAGGCTGTGGAGAAAAAGGAACCCTCATTCACTGTTGGTGGGAATGTAAAGTAGTACAACCATTATGGAGGAAAGTATGGTGGTTCCTCAAAAAACTGCAAATAGAACTACCTTATGACCCAGCAATCCCTCTACTGGGTATATACCCCAAAACCTCAGAAACATTGATACGTGAAGACACATGTAGCCCCATGTTCATTGCAGCACTGTTCACAGTGGCCAAGACATGGAAACAACCAAAAAGCCCTTCAATAGAAGACTGGATAAAGAAGATGTGGCACATATACACTATGGAATACTACTCAGCCATAAGAAATGATGACATCAGATCATTTACAGCAAAATGGTGGGATCTTGATAACATTATAAGGAGTGAAATAAGCAAATCAGAAAAAAACAAGAACTACATGATTCCATACATTGGTGGAACATAAAAATGAGACTAAGAGACATGGACAAGAGTGTGGTGGTTACCAAGGGTGGGGGGGGGAGGGAGGACATGGGAGGGAGGGAGGGAGAGAGTTAGGGGGAGGGGGAGGGGCACAGAGAACTAGATAGAGGGTGACGGAGGACAATCTGACTTTGGGCGAGGGGTTTGCAACATAATTTGATGACAAAATAACCTAGACATGTTTTCTTTGAATATATGTACCCTGATTTATTAATGTCATCCCATTACCATTAATAAAAATTTATTAAAAAAAAAAAAAAAAAAAAAACTTCCACTGAGTCCCTCTAGTGTTGTCACTTTCAGCTTCAAAGTTGCCTGTTTTGCCGCCCTTCCAATGGTGAGAACATCCCTAAGATATGATGCATTACCATATACATCATTATATAGATATATAACAGCATATATTTAGAAATATTTTTAAATTAATAAATTTGCCTCATTTGTTTGTTTACTAAAATGTCTAGAACAATCTTAAAATATCAATTATGTTTTTTGATCTTTTTTTTTTTTTTTTGTATTTTTCCGAAGTTGGAAACGGGGAGGCACTCAGACAGACTCCCACATGTGCCGGACCGGGATCCGACCAGGATCCACCTGGTACGCCCACCAGGGGGTGATGCTCTGCCCATCTTGGGCGTCGCTCTGCCACAATCAGAGCCATTCTAGTGCCTGAGGCAGAGACCACAGAGCCACCCTCAGCGCCCAGGCCTACTTTGCTCCAATGGAGCCTTGGCTGCAGGAGGGAAGACAGAGACAGAGAGGAAGGAGAGGGAAAGGGGTGGAGAAGCAGATGGGCGCTTCTCCTGTGTGCCCTGGCAGGGAATTGAATCTGGGACTCCTGCACGCCAGACCGACGCTCTACCACTGAGCCAACCTGCCAGGGCCGCTGATCATTATTTTATCAGGAGCAAGTTAATGAGAAACTTCCTCAAGATTAAGATAAAAAAAATTGAAAGTGCATCCAGTTATCTATGAAAAATTATTTCATAGAAGCTAAAGCTACTACAAAGTAGAAACTAGCAATCATTTTTGTTAGGAGTTTCCATCATAGGTATATAGTCATATACTCAGAATCAATTTTTTTGTCACAGAGTATGAAGAGAAAGAAGAATGGAAAAAAGAAAAGAAAAAGGGAAGAAAGGGAGGAAGAAAGAAGAAAGAAGAAAGAAAGAAAGAAAGAAAGAAAGAAAAAGAAAGAAAGAAAGAAAGAAAGAAAGAAAGAAAGAAAGAAAGAAAGAAAGAAAGAAAGAAGAAAGAAAGGAGGGAGGGAGGGAGGGAGGGAGGGAGGGAGGGAGGGAGGAAGGGAGGGAGGGAGGAAGGAAGGAAGGAAGGAAGGAAGGAAGGAAGGAAGGAAGGAAGGAAGGAAGGAAGGAAGGAAGGAAGGAAGAAAGAAAAAAGAAAGAAGGAAAGAAGTCTTGACTTTTTCATTGTCTTTTAATGAATTTACATAAATCTATTGTGTCATTCTGGTTGCTATGATAGAAGTGATAATGCCAAGACATGAGCCTAGAATGTGTTTTAAAAAGAGATTATGGGGAAAAAAATAAATGAGTAAATAAAGCATGGTAAATAGAGAAACAAAAGAATAATAAGGAGGAGGATAATTCTCAAGGCCATGGCTAGGTTTAGAGAATGTCCCAGAAAGCAATGGTTAAACTCAAAAGCAAAATGAACAAATGACAAAACTATCACCATGTCAAAAATCAGATGACTTGATGCATTATTCAAAATTGACATATTTAAGTTAGAATAAATTCCCAACAGGTTGCTTTGCTTCTGTCAGCTGCCTAATTAGGGAGGAGATCAGAGTACTGACCTTCAATAAGAATAAGATGTAGACCTAAATGTCAACGAATTACTTGGCTTAGCTTCCTCCGTTCTTTCCTAGCACTGGTCTCTATTTATCAGGTAAGAATTTTGGGAGTTTTGAAAGATTGGCTTTCTGACGGTTGCAAAATTTCCCACAGTGACTATTAAAACTTCTTTGCAGAACACTATATTTTTTAAAGAAATCACAGTTCACAGTGTTTTTGATAAAATATAAATATGATCTGCAAATGTGATATCTTCTGCGTAAAGAATAAAAAAAAAAAGGCTGTGTCAAGAACCGAAGGGATTAGTTTAATGCTATCTCTGTACTGTTAACTAACTCCTGGCATTTATAAAATATTGAGAAGGATTTACCCACTGACCTAAAAGGGAGATGGAAAGCTACGTACTGAGTAGAACTAAAATATTTTCCCAGCTTAGAGATTTGATAAATTAACATGCTTAAGAGTCAGGTCTCAAATGAATTTTTAAAAGTTTGAAAATTTGTGGAAAAAAGTTTTGACATTGTGGAAAGACACAAACATATCTGAGTAACTCCTTTTAGGGATGGTCCCTTCCGAGCAATTGGTTTTAAAAATCCCAGTGTAGATGGGTAATTAAAGCCTTCCTGGATACTGTTTATTTATTTTATGAAGTGAGAAGTGGGGCAGCAGTGACAGACTCCTACATGTGCCCCAACCAGATCTACCTGGCAAGCCCTCTAAGGGTGATGCTCTGCCCATCTTGGGCCATTGTTCCATTGCTCGGCAATACATTATTTTAGTGCTTGAGGCAAGACCACAGAGCCATCCTCAGTGTCAGGGCCAACTTGCTCAAACCAAGCCATGGCTGCAGGAGGGGAAGAGAGAGAGAGAGGAGGGAGGGAGTGAGAGAGAGAAAGGAGGGGGAGGCATGGAGAAGCATATGGCTGCTTTTTCTGTCTGCCCTGACCAGGAATTGAACCCAGAACTTCTACACACCCAGCCAATGCTCTATTACTAAGGCAACTGACCAAGGGCCCCTGGATACTATTTAAAAAAAACAAAACAAACTAGAGTACTATAGCATCATCACTGGGTATTAACAAAAAGAGAGATGATTTTTTAAAAATCTATTAAAAGCAGATTAGAAAGCTAACTAAGTCATCATCC
This sequence comes from Saccopteryx bilineata, assembly GCF_036850765.1. Classification (NCBI taxonomy): domain Eukaryota; kingdom Metazoa; phylum Chordata; class Mammalia; order Chiroptera; family Emballonuridae; genus Saccopteryx; species Saccopteryx bilineata. The sequence goes on along the minus strand of NC_089490.1, from coordinate 339,625,867 downwards.
CATGAAATATGGGGAAAAATGGAATTTTTAAAAGTAGTGATTTGAATGAAATTATAGAACATTTGTCATTTCTTCATCTAGCTTATGACTATTTTATTTTTCCTACAATAAATATTTATAACTTTCATAAAAACAAGATCATTATTTTAAAGCAAATAAGCAAAGGAAAGAAAATAAGGGTTTAAAATGAAATAATTTGAAGAATGATAGTTTGTTTCCTGAGAGTCAGAGGTGTGAATCCAGGATTAGTCAGTGTAGGTCACTTAGTAAGCAGACGTGATATTACTGCATATTCATGTAATGAACCTAGAGAAGGACATCTATTTGAGAATAGCAAATAATCAGGCAATATGCAGAAACAAGGACAGCGGTAAGAAATGACTGAAAAAAGAAAGAGACAGGACAGGAAAAGAAAAAAAAAGTAAGGGATAAGAAAAAAATATTTACAGATATATAATAAATCATATAATTCATTATTTAGTCTCATTGTAACTTCTTAAAATAAGGATAATACTTCCTATCAAGATTAAATTTTTACAAATTAGAAAAAAGACTAGCAGAGTGCTCCGCATGCAGTTGATACATATTGCACATGTTGGGTATTTTAATGAGTTTTTTAGCAATCTGGTTTATTCCATAGAACATTGCAAAATTGAAGATGAAAATAAAGCTGACAGCTATATGAAAGTAAGAGCAGATAGTTGGGGAAAGGCAGAAGAGCTATGCAAAACTGATAAAAATGCAAAAGGCAGGCAACTCAGGTGATCGCATCCGTATACCTACACTCTGCAAAGCATTGCTATATGATAGCTTCCTATAATATTGTAATTCCAAATTAAGACCCAGGTAATGATGAAAGTGTTATATATTATATATAATTCCCCTTGCTTAGGAAAGCAGATGCTTAACCTTTTCAATTAAAGAATATAAATAAACACATACAACTTTTAATTCAAATGTCAGCCAAGACAGAAAGACACTAAAAGTTTCACAAAGTTTTAGTAGTAAAGGGCATTGTATATTACCTGAGAGAAACAATTTATTATTACTTATTATAAGGCATAAATTTTTCAAACCAAAATATTCAAGTATGAAAATGTATATGCTTTCCCTGTCTGGTTGGCTGTGGTATAGCATCGGCCCAGAGTGCAGTTCCTGGATTCCCAAACAGGACACACAGGAGAAGTGCTCATCTGCTTCTCCACCCTTCCCCCTCTCCTTTCTCTCTACCTCTCTCTTCCCTTCCCACAGTCAAAGCTCCATTGGAGCAAAGTTGGACCAGGTGCTGTGGATGGCTTCATGGCCTCTGCCTGAGGCTCCAGTTGCAGTGTAGTAATGTTCCAGATAGGCAGAGCATCGCCCCCTAGTGGACATGCTGGATGAATCCCGGTCGGGCACATGTAGGAGTCTGTCTGTCTGCCTCCCCGCTTCTCACTTCAGAAAGATACAAAATAAATAAATAAATAAATAAATAAATAAATAAATAAATAAATGAAAATGTATATGCTTATCATGTTTAAAATCGATACTGCCACTTAAATGATCAATGGTATGTTAAATCACAATATATCTACTTTATGGAGTATAACAAATGCATTAAAAATATTAAAAAAAAAATATTGCTCTACTCCACTTCATAAATATAGCTATAATGTAAAAGTAAAGTCATATGCAGGAAGAGTATTAATGGTGGTTGCATGTTGGGCAGATAAAATGTATTATGCTCACTTTGTTAAAGATGGCGCTGCCCATGTGGAGGCCTTGCCCAGGTGATATTAATGTGTGTTGTGGGCAGGCAGGATCCTTGTAGCCTGGGGCTTGGTTTTGGGATTAAGCCTTTCCCACCCTTTTTGATGTGGGGTGGTACAATCCCATCTTGACTCAGATAAGTGACTTTGTATTAGAGACTTCCCTATTATGTATATTGGATTAAAGGTTTGGATTTCTACACTATAAAATAGGGGCAGAATAGGAGCTTGCTCACTTGGTTTCTGAGATTAACATTAGAGGAGACAGCAGAGAGCAGAGAGCAGAGAAAGGCCACGTGGAGGAGGCCAGGAGAAGCAGCCAAGATGGCGGAGTGTTGAGTGAGAAGCCAGTTTTGTGCAGAGTTTGTGCAGGAACAAGGAAGGAGATGGGGAACAGAGGTGAATAAGTCTGGTGAGCTAGAAACCTTTGATTCTAGGAAACTCGGATAAGTCAGTATCTTTGTGAGCACTGAATGTGAGTGGGTTTTGGAGCCCAGTGTGTGTTTTTTGCTTGCCCGCCGAGTGCAAGCTAGGATTAAAGACTATAGCCCACCAGTTCTTGGCTACGTTGTTTCTTTACCGACTATTTGAATCCAATGCGAACCTGCATGGGCCAGGCTGCTGTGAAAGTGGTCCTGCCCACTGGCTTTAAATTGCAATTATATGAAATATGCATCAAATACAGATAAGAGGGTAAGAATCTAAAAGACAATATTAGTTTCACTAGGAGCTAATATATGCACATTTTATTTTCTGTAATTTATATTCTAAAGTATTCTACATTATTATCCTAGTTTTAAAAATGTATATGCCCTAGAATAAGTGCTGTGTTAGATAAAAATGAGTGTAAATTGTGTGTATATGCAAATGTACACATAAGTAAATAAACTCATTTGAAGTTTATTGGAGTTTGTGTGAATAAAAAAAGAAAAATTTTCATCAAAAATATTTTAAGTAGTCGTCATTAAATATGATTCATTCAGAAAATAGCATTTTCTGTGTAATCTCTTGGAAGGTTTTGTTTTGTTTTCTGTTACTTACTTACTTTTAATTCAGTGACAATGTGTTGGTTGTGAAGTTGGGAATATGTGTCCAGAAGAAGAAAACTATGCAAATGTAGTTGATACTGAGTGCATGAACTGGGGAAGTAAGACATGAAGCCCAGGGGCTAAGGAGTTTTCGCATAACCTTATGGGTAATGTGAAACATGGGTATATCTTACCCAGAGGCATAATGTGATTGTATTTGCATTTTTAAAAGGTTTTTCAGTCCCAATTTAACCTAGAGCAGGGGTCCCCAAACTTTTTACACAGGGGGCCAGTTCACTGTCCCTCAGACCATTGGAGGGCTGGACTATAAAAAAAAAAACTATGAACAAATCCCTATGCACACTGCACATATCTTATTTTAAAGTAAGAAAACAAAACAGGAACAAATACAATATTTAAAATAAAGAACAAGTAAATTTAAATCAACAAACTGACCAGTATTTCAACGGGAACTATGGGCCTGCTTTTGGCTAATGAGATGGTCAATGTGCTCCTCTCACTGACCACCAATGAAAGAGGTACCCCTTTCGGAAGTCCGGTGGGGGGCCGGATAAATGGCCTCAGGGGGCTGCATATGGCCCACGGGCCATAGTTTGGGGACCCCTGACCTAGAAAGAATGCTCAAGTGACTGGCTCTTCTCTACTTCTTGGAAGCTTAGATCCAATAAGTGGAGCCTGACCCTCCCCCATCCGCTCTCCCTCAGGCTACAGCTGCCTCTGACTCAGTACCTCTGAGTGGTCCTCCCTTGGAGCTTGGGTTTCAGGAAGGACCCGTAGACACCAGGATAAAACTCGAAGGCACAGAAATAGAAAAAGTACTAAGGAGGCTGCTATGATAAGGCAGGTGAAAGACAATGACAGCTGGGGAAAGGGTAGCCTTGAACTAATGAACACTATAGATTTCATAAGTATGTAAGAGGCAAATTGGCAGTCCCAACAGTTTCAATTTACGATTGCCTTCACTTACATGGAGGCATCATTTGCATATTTATTTAATCTACCTAAAAAGATTTTAAGCTCATGTATAAATCCTATATATATAAATATTTATTTCTCTTGTGTCTACCTCTTGGGTTAGACAGTAAATGTTTAATATTTTTGTTCTTAGTATACTGATTATATATATATAGCTTACTTATATTGCTAAAATAACTAAAATAATAGAATGAGCAACATCAAACACTTGGTTTCTTATTTAATGTTTGTCTCAAAAAATAAAAATATAAAATTAGGAAAATAATTTTGTAAAAATTACCTGGAATGACTGAGTCAATTATGGCACAGTAACATAGGAGTTTTTAATATAGACAATTTATATAAGCAACCAACTTTGGAGTTTGACCTATCCAGAGAATTATAACAAACTATATAAAAAAATCTACCAGCACAGCAAAGAAAATCATGGGTTAAAAGGAAAGGCAATCTAATCTACTGAAAGAGAGAAAATATTTGCAAATCATGTCTGATAAGGAAGTAATATCTACAATATATAAAGAACTCATACAACTCAATATAAAAAATGTGATTAAAAATGGGCAGAGAATCAGAATAGACATATTTCCAAAGAAGACACACAGATGGCCAACAGCTATATGAAAAGGTGCTAGCATCACTGATCATAGGTAAATGCAAATCAAAACCAAAATGAGATATTATCTCATATCTGTCAGAATGGTTATTATAAAAAAATATGAGAAATAACAAAGATGTTGGCAAGATGTGAAGAGAAGGGAAGACTTTGGCATTGTTGGTAGAAATGTATATTAGTGTAACTCCTACATAAAACATTATTAAAGATCCTCACAAAACTAAAAATAGACCTACCATATAATTCAGCCATTCTACTTCAGGGTATTTTTCCAAAAAAAAAAAAAACTATATCACAAAGGTATATGCACCCCCATCTTCATCATTTACAATAGCCAAGATATGGAAATATTCTAAGTGTCCATTTATGAATGAATTTATAAACAAAAACAAAGTCTGATATATATTTCTATCTATCTATCTATTTATCTATATCAATATCAATATCTATATCTCTATATATATATCATCCATTCCTATATCTATGATGGAATATTATTCAACTGTATAAAGAAAAGGAAATCTCAATACTTGCAACAAGATTGATGGACTTTGAGGACATAATACTAAATGAAATGAGTCAGACTAAGAAAGACAAATACCTTATGGTATGAGCTACTTACATGTAGAATCTAAAAACAAGTAAACAAAAAGAAAAACAGAAATAAGCTCACAGATACAGAAAACAGATTGGTGGTGCGGGAAGCAGAGGGTGGTGGATAGACAAAATGGGTAAAAGGGGTCGAAGGATACAAATTTACAGTTATAAAATAAGTAAGTCATGAGGATGTAATACATAACATGGTGACTATAGTTAATACTGTATTATATATTTGAAAGTTACTAGGAGAGTGGATCTTAAGAGTTCTCATTACAAAAAAAATGTAACTGTGTATAGTGATGAATGTTAATAAGAATTATTGTGGTAATTATTTTGTAATATATAGAAATACTTAATCATTATGTTGTATACCTGAAACTAATATAATGTTATGTCAATTAAAATAAAAAGAAAATTATCTACTTGCCTAAGGGTCACTTAAATTTTTTATAATATATATCATGTTAATTTCTTTTACGTTTTTAAATTTTAGGTATAAGAAAAAATATCCATGTGCCAGGCTCTAATAATTCCTTGTCTTTATAAATTGTGTTATACTTTTCAAGCAAAAATAATTTATACTTATTAATAAGAATCTATTATGTCATTATGCTTTGAAATTCTACCAAGTAAATTCAATAATACTACCCTCCTATCCTCACACATTACTAATCCCAAACTTAAAATTAGATAAGGTAAATGTTTTGTTACAATCATATGGTAACCCTCTCTGCCTGCTTAAAAATAGGCATATAGAGTTGACCCTTCAATAATGTAGAGGTAAGGGTGCGAACTCCTATGTAGTGAAAAATACATGTATAAATTTTGACTCCCCCAAAACTTAAGTTGTTCTGCAGTATCTGAGAAGGGTTGGTTTCAAGACTCCTTTGGTTAGCAAAATCAGCAGATGCCTCAGTCCCATATCAATAATAGCATTGATCAATTCATATAGTGGACAGCCTACATCTGTGGACTCCCAACTACCAATTAAGAACAGTGAATTTTTTACTTAAAAAAATTTCACATAAAGTGGACCCACACAGTTCAAACCAGTTATTCAAGGGTAAACTATATTTTTAATATTCTCTTTCCAATGCTCTGTTTGAGAGTTTGAAAAAATATCCTATCTTTTTTTCAGCAAATGTTATACTTCCAAAATTTTTAAAAACATGTATTTTAAAGAATTACCACATATTATTAAAAATGCTTTATTCTTTATTATTTATAAAATTTCTTGAAGGAAATGAGAATACTTCAAATTTTTCAAATATTAAACTTTTTAAAAATTTATTTCCATTTTATTATTCTTATTCTACATCTAAATAGATGTCAAATGTTTTGATTCTATAATTTGTACTGTAACCTCTCTTTACTGTAATTAAGATGTATTGAAAGCTAAATAATAGAGTTAAATATAAATTATGTTAAGAGGTTTCATAATTAAATTGGGGTTCTGTGACACTAGGATTATAGTAATGAAGATATATAGCCAACTACACAGCTTGGACAATGGCTGCTCTAGGACATCAAATAGTTTGATGAATAATGAACCACATCTGGTTAACTTAGTCTAAATACGTTCAGGCCTTTGTCTCTGTGTTGTTGTCTGGTCAGTTTTCCTTCCAGATGTCTCTCTGGTTCTCATCCTCCACTCCTTAGGTCTCCACTTAAATGGCACTTCATGAAAGACAATGCCCTTCATCACTCTCACTCTCATACACTATATCCCCCTTTGCTCATTTATTTTAACCAAAACCCCTATCACCATTCAATATGTTATATATTTTACTTATTTATTATTTCTTATCTATAATAAGCTATTCTGTAATATCTATCTCCCTTCACTAGAATACAAGCTATAGGAAAGAAGTTCCTTGACATTGTTTTAGCTCACGAGTATCCCAGTGCCTGGCACATAATAGACACCCTATAAATAATTGACGAGTGAACTGAATTAATGTAAGGAATGATGTAGACCCTACCAAACTTCAGTTATAGTCTTAGACCTGCCTCCAATCAAAAGTTAATTATTGGAAAAATTGTCTTACATAATGGGGGTATCTCAGCTAGTCAGGAATTCTGCAAGAAGGGAGTTTTTGAGGTGTGGAGCTTGGACCCTAGGAAGAGACTTGGGAAAGAAAAAAATGGAGGGGACATCATGAGACATGGATGCTCTTCCCAGAGAGATGAATAAAATTTGAGCCTCAAAGGCTGGAAGAACACAAAGCAGACTCAGCGCATTGAGAACTCAAAATATTAATTCAGCAGTGCGGAGGGGCAGTAGGTGCCTATCTGTCTGTCTGTCTATCTATCTATCTATCATCTATCATCTGTCATCTATCTACTTAGAAATAAAAACAAAGGGAATGAAGTCTGTCCCTGTAGCCACCCTCCACAAGAAAGAAGAGAAAGTATGAAAGTGCCAAATAACTAGCAGAAAATACATAAAAAATAACTGGCTTGGAAATGAATAATTAAATATAATTCATGAAATATGTCTATTCATTAATGGCTTAGTTACAATTCCCAACCAATAACACTCACTTATTCACTTATCTACACACTAAGTTTTTACACACTAGCGGTAGAATATGCACAAAAATTTCTACACATCATGGTTAAATTAACTGTAATTTCATTCAATATATTTACAAGATCATGTAAACATTGATGGTAGAGGCATTGTGTATAATTCAATCACAATATTAAGTGGAAAATGGTGTATTCAGCTCTAATGCTACACAAGAACACGTCTAGGTGCAAGCAAAGACCAATACTATTAATCCAGAATTTCAAAAGAATCAGAAACTCTGCTCTTCTCTAGCAACTATGGTGTGTGCAAGAGCTCTCTTGCTAATCCAGGGTTATTAGGAGCATGATGTCACAAAGCCTTGTCTCCTTACAACCACAGGGATGCAAGTTCTGGATATAAGAAAGTCCTCAAAACCCATTATTTCTTGCTGATAATTGCAAAGGCTTCTTACGACAACTAAATCCTGATAGAACAACCCAGGTAAAATAATGTCTTCAGTTTTATAAAAATACCAGATAAAAGAAAAACAAAATAAGCTACAGAAAAAGTAATAGAGGGAGAAAAAGAAGAAGTTATACCTTGAGGTAATGATTCCGAAGCTTTTGATGATTATTTCAGGTAGTATAAAGTGGTCAAGGGCACCTTAGTAATAATGGCCTTAGTATAACAGAGCAAGGGCTCTGTTTTTTTTCTCAGAACATTGTTAGGCTTTCTTTCTGATTGCTGACTACTTAGTTTTCTCAAGGATCTATCTTCCTTTATACCCATATTCATCTTCCTATGTTATACTAATGATACAATCTTCTACTGACAACTCTTCCCTTTCCAAAGACTCTGCAAGCCACATTCCATCACTTCGCCGCTCCCAGACCAACTGAATCAGAGTTTCCTGATAGGTAGCCTATGAATTGGTATGTTAACCAACTCACACAAGGAAATATTTTCATCCCCAGGCAATCAATAATCTGGAATGAATGTTTGTGTCCCTCGAAATTCAGATGTTGAAATCCTATCCCCTAATATCATGGTGTTTGAACATAGGGATTCTGGATGGTAAGTAGGATTAGATAAGGTCATGGGGATGAGGCCCAATGGTTGAGTGTCTTTATAAGAAGAGGCACCAAAGGGCTTGCTTTGCCTTTCTTTCCCACTAAATGCACAAAGAGACTGTATGAGCACATAGCGAGATAGCAGCTGTCTCAAGTAAAGAGAAGGGAAATCAGAGTAAAACCTATGTGTTCACTCCTTAATTTTAGACTCCCCATCCTCAAGAACTGTGATAAATAGATCTTAAGCTACCCTGTCTATGGCATTTTGTTATGGCAGCCTGCACTGACTGAACAAGTCAGTTCAAGAAACACAGTTTTACTATGAGGACTGAAAGGTTTCCTTGCAAGTCATCTGAAAATTCCTATTAAGATAGAGCACTTGAGTTTCACCTTGAGAGAAGTCTTTCATAAACTTTATTATTAGAAGGGTCTTCATTTGATACATTTAATTTTTTTTTTTTTGTATTTTTCCGAAGCTGGAAATGGGGAGAGACAGTCCGACAGACTCCCGCATGTGCCCAACCGGGATCCACCCGGCACGCCCACCAGGGGGCGACGCTCTGCCCACCAGGGGGCGATGCTCTGCCCCTCTGGGGTGTCGCTCTGTTGCAACCAGAGCCACTCTAGCGCCTGGGGCAGAGGCCAAGGAGCCATCCCCAGCGCCCGGGCCATCCCTGCTCCAGTGGAGCCTCGGCTGCGGGAGGGGAAGAGAGAGACAGGGAGGAAGGAGAGGGGGAGGAAGGAGAGGGGGAGGGGTAGAGAAGCAGATGGGCGCTTCTCCTGTGTGCCCTGGCCGGGAATCGAACCCGGGACTTCTGCACGCCAGGCTGATGCTCTACCACTGAGCTAAAGGGCCAGGGCCCATTTGATACATTTAAATGATCATATGACTTATAGAAGTTTGAAGGGCAGAAACCAACAGCTGAATTTGTCCTAATTGCAGTTCTCTACAAAGAAGTCTTCTATGATCTTTTTGAGGAAAATTCTGTTTGCATAGTGGTTTTATTAGGTTATTGCATTTCCTTTTCTTTCTTTCTTTTTTCCTAAGTAAGAGAAGGGGAGATAGAGACAGACTTCTGCATGTGCCCTGCCAGGATCTACCTGGCAATCCCCATTTTGGGCTGAAGCTCGAATCAACTGTGCAATCCTCAGCATCCGGAGCTCCTAAGCTGACACTCAGACCAATCGAGCCACTAATAGTGAGAGGGGAAAGAGAGAGAGAAGGGGAGAGGGATGGAGAGAGAATTAGATGGCCACTCCTTATGTGTGTCATAACCAGGGATCGAACCCAGGATGTCTGAAAGCCAGGCCAACACTATCCACTGAGCAAACTGGCCAGGGCCTAGGCTATGGCATTTCTTGATGAATGCATTTGCTGGGACCATTTAGTGTCTTTTGAGGATAGGCATAAATAAGAAATATGAAAATAGACAAGTTTTATTTGGGATGCTTGGACTGGGAGAAATTCAAGCAATAAAATGTATTAAAAAAGTGGGTTATCTGTGATTTTGGGCTTTATCACCTTAAGATATATAAAGACAAAGTGTAGTGTACAGAGATTTTGATCTTTAATTTTTCCTCACTATTGTGTCCCAGTGCTTAAAACAGTTCCTCACTCATTTTAGGGGTTTAAAAAATATTTATTGAATGAATGATGTAAGAAACAACGAGGTGGATAAGATAGGCCAATTCAAACAACCTTCTCTTGGTTGCATGGGAAGGTCACAGTGGCTAGCTTTTCCATTTCTCCCATGGGCTAGTGGTAAAGCAAATGTAAAATGGTAGCATTTAATTGATGGTATACAATGATGGGTATACAAATGTTCACCTTACTAGTCTTTCAACTTTTCTGAAGATTGAATATGTTACAAAAATAATTGTGGGAAAACATAGTGATAGAATAATTGTTCTCTTAAGATGTCATACCCTCATCCCTGTCTCTATTGACCTTGTTCTATTTGCTGCCACAGATAACCATTTTTATTACCTTATTATGTATTTCTTATTTAAACTCTTTTAATGTAGATAAAAGCAAATGTAAATGTTTATTATTTTCTCTTTCTTATAGAGAAGACAACACACTACACGATTTTCTTTCATTGCTACTCTCATCTCCTCTCTCTCTCACCTTCTCTCCCACTTTCCCTCTATCTTTTTTCCCATGTCTTGGTTTAACAATAAATCCTGGAATATTTTACATGTAAGTTCAAGAAGAGCTTATTTATTTATTTATTTTATAGAAAAACTGTTTCACAGAATGATTATACCATTGTTTATGTAACCAGTCATTGGCAAAACTAATAATACTGCAATTAATAATTTGTAAAAATATACATATGTAATTTTATATCTGTGCAGGTGCATCATCAAGATAAATTCAGAGGTAAAGAATACCATGTTAAAGGCTAACTACATTTGTATTTTGAGAAATATTTTCAAATGCCCTCCCAGTGCTGTATGATATGGCACTCAAGGCTGCTATGCTTTGAGAGCATTTGCTTTCCCACAATTTAATCAACAGATTATCTTCTCCAACTTTTTCATTTCTGCTCAGTTGAGGGATAAATTACATCTCAGTATGGTTTGAATTTTAATTTCTCAGCTAATGAGTAGGGTTGAGCATCATTTCATATGATCACAGACCATTTTTACAATTTTCTGTGTGTTGTCTATTCGTATCTTGCAAATATTTTTCAATTGTATTTATCAATTCAAAGAAACTTTTTAAATATATATTTTGGGAAATTAACAATTAATCTTTACTCTGAGTATAATGTTTTTCTCAGGTTTTAATTTTACTTTGACAGTCAAGTATTGAATGTTATCAGTCTTTTATTTTGTATATTTCTGATTTTGAGAAATAGAAAGCTATTTTTAACTCCAAAATTCTCCAAAATTTTTTCTATATATATATTTAATGTTTTTTCTTCTAGTATGCTTAAGGTTATATCTTTACACCTAATTTTTTTATTCATTTGGTATTTTTTCTTGTCAATGTCAAGTGTAGATCTGACTTCAAAAAGACATCCAATGTCTAACCCCATTAATTTAAATTTTTTTTTCATTATTGACTTGAGAAGCCAACTTCATCACATATTAAATTCTCATAAATACTAGGTATATACATATATATATATAAGCATATGTATTTTTGTCTATTTTTATAGTTTAGATTTTTTTTCCATTACTTTATCTTTTTTAGTGTGTCACTATGATATTCTTTTTTTATTTGTAATTTTATAAGTTTTGGCCCTGGCCAGTTGTCTCAGTGGTAGAGCGTCGGCCTGGCGTGTGGAAGTCCCGGGTTCGATTCCCGGCCAAGGCACACAGGAGAGGCGCCCATCTGCTTCTCCACCCCTCCCCCTCTTCTTCCTCTCTGTCTCTCTCTTCCCCTCCCGCAGCTGAGGCTCCATTGGAGCAAAAAGATGGCCCGGGCGCTGGGGATGGCTCCTTGGCCTCTGCCCCAGGCGCTAGAGTGTCTCTGGTCGCGACAGAGTGACGCCCCGGATGGGCAGAGCATCGCCCCCTGGTGGGCGTGCCGGGTGGATCCTGGTCGGGTGCATGCGGGAGTCTGTCTGACTGCCTCCCCATTTCCAGCTTCAGAAAAATACAAAAAAAAAGTTTTAATATCTGGTAAAGACAATTTTCCTTTATTTTTTTCTTTTCTAAAATTTTTGTCAGTCTTATTATTTTTTGACATCAACTTCAGAATTAGTCTAGTTTTGGGGAGGTGACCTGTATGTATTTAGATAAATTAATTAATAAAGTTATTTAAGGAGATATTCCGATTCAATTTATAAACATATTTTGGTAGAATTTTTCTATTTATGTTGAATTATTATAGTAAAAAAACATGATGTATTTTCTATTTGTTTTATGTATTTTTAAGCCCTTGAACAAGCATCAGTTGACTGCTATAAAATCCAAAATTGAATCTCAACAAAAAATTATTTTTCCTGATTTTATCTATATCTTATCATTTGCTCTATCATTATATATATCAGGTTATAATAACATTATTATTTTTTATTTTTTAAAGAGAAAGAGAGAGAAGGATAGACAGAGACATACAGAAAGGAAGAGAGAAAGATGAGAAGCATCAATTCATAGTTGCGGCACCATAGTTATTCATTGATTGCTTTCTCATATGTGCCTTTATCAGGGGGCTCCAGCTGAGCCAGTGACCCCTTGCTCAAGCCAGAGACCTTGGGTTCAAGCCAGAAACCTTTGGGCTTAACCCAGCTACCATGGGACTATGTCTATGATCCCATGTTCAAACAGGCGACCCTACGTTCAAACAAGTGAGCCCTTGCTCAAGCCAATGACCTCTGAGTTTTAAACCTGGGTCCTCAGTGTCCCAGGTTGACACTCTGTTCATTATGCCACCATGTTATGACTGTCTCCCTTTTTTAAAGTAATCTCCACAAGGACATGTATTTTATATGAAGGACTAATATGTGTTTGTTGGAATGAAGAATACTATGAAGTACACTTTCTTATTATTATCTCAATGGTTTCCTAAAATGAGATTTGAAGACTTGTGACTCAGATAATCCTAAAGCCACAGAGCTATTAAATTGAACTTATTCTCAGATGCAGGCCTTTTAATTTAAAATCCCATATTCTTCCACACCCTGTAATATTTAACAGGAGAGCAACATACTAAAGTCTACAGTTTTATAATTTTATGTCATTCTTTTGCCAGAAAACAATTAACATTGTCATATTTTTTTTAAACTGTAAAATCTAAATAAAGACATCTGTAAGTGATGAAATTTCATGGTATGGCACCAGGAAAAAAAAATATGTTGGCCATGACAGCATCTTTTACTAAGGCAAAATCAAATCATTATTATCAACATCATTATTATCATAGAAACAAAGCATTTTTTTATCTGATACTGAATCAGTATTTAACATATGATTTCAACAACCTTTTCAACATTGGTATTATTATATTGCCTTTACAGACGAAGAAAATCAAGCTGAGAAAATTTAAGTCACTTGTCTATGGTACTATGTTATTGGGGGTAGGGGTAGTAGTTAAATCCAAATCTGTTTGTCTTCAAACTTAAGTTCTTTATGCTGAGCTGCTTGTGCCCACATACTCTACATACATGCAAGGCTAGTTTGCTTTCCAGGGCATTTCCATGGAATTGCCCTAGTTTTCATCAAACTAAGATAGATCTGGGACAAGTTTGCAGGTCAAAGGAAAATAATGCCCTATCCTGTTGGTAAAGCATTCAGTGTCCTGATATTTGTTTTTAACCAAATGGCCCTTGGAGCTTTTATTATTTCTTCTCTATGAAAATATATTTGCATACTCTGTTTCTGAGAAAGGCAATAGTAATTCATGAGCAATTTAGGAAATGCTGGCTATAAAGTTGGAGATATTTACATAGTTATCATAAATTATAGTCAAAAACTATAATTTGTTCAAATGGAATTCTGCTAAAAGCTTGAATTTACATATACTATCCAAATGCCAAATGTTGACATGCATTTTTAAAACCAACATATTGGGGCTCTTTCCTCATATAGTTAAGATTAAATTCATATTCACAACAGAAGCAATAAAGTTATTTTTCCCCCTCAAGGGGAAAAAGGACAAAACTATATATGCATGGTTAGAGGCAAGCACATGGAGGAAATCACTGCAAATCTCCCGAAGATGTCAGCAGCAAGACATGTTTGGCAAACACAAATAAACTGTGTAAATAACATATATTATTCAACTACTATTACAGAAATGGAATGTATAGTACCCTTTACAGAATTAGCTGTTACAATAAAATTACAGAAATTAAAAAACTGAAGTTGGGATAATCAAGAAAAGATGACATATTCTGAGTGAATAGTGTGGGAAGGGGAAGTGTATGTTTGGGGATCAAGAATGAGCTTTAAATAGCTTCAGTTGAAGATTCCTGGTAAATATTCAAATAGAGATATTTCAGTAAACCATTAGATATAGTACTCTGGAATGCAGGAAAAAGTTGGGATATAGATATAAATAGAGAATATAATAATATTTGAAATCATTTAAAAAATAATGCTGGATGAGGCTTCTAGGGAATGATGTAGATGGAGACAAGTCCAAGGACAAAACCCTAGAGTTTTCCCATATTTAGATGTGAAGTCAATGAGAAAGAACCAACAAAGTACACTAAAATAGTTGCGAGCGAGGGAAGAAAAGGGATAACAGAGAATGGTACCATGAAGACAAGCAAAGAAAAAAATCTAAGACGAGATGGTTAGTTATATAAAACTTTAGCAAGGTAAGAGAAGATCAAAAATTGTCCATTGTATTTAGCCTTAAAGAGGCCATTAGTGATGTTGACAAAGGTGTTTCAGTTGAGTTGTGAGTGGGAAATCCTCACTGGAATGAGTTTAGAAAAAACTGAGAAGGGGACAATAGAAAACAAGAGGAGTCAGTTTTTTGGAGGAGTTTTTCTGTGAAGTGGAGTAGAGCAAGAATTTGCCCTCATAATAAAATATGAAACCCATACCTTTTATTTACAAATGATTTTGAGAATGTTTTTGAGTTTAACTAAAGTGTATTTAGGAGGTTAAAGTATGACAGTGTGTTTCTCTTCATTTATTCAATAAACTTCTATTCAAAAGATACAAAGATAAGTAAATATAGCCCTTGCTTTCAAGGCGAAAATGAGGACCGTGCAGAAGAAAATTTGCGATTATAGTACAGTGTGATTAGTGCAATGCTAATAAATAAATGTACATGCAACTATGTGAACAAAGAGCAGGCAAGCTAAATCATTAGCAAGATCAAGCAGAGTGTATATAGATCTCCTCTATCCAGATGCTTAACTGCAGTTCTGTGGGATGATTTGATGCCATGGTGAAATGTGTAAAGTAGTGGGAGAAAGAGCATAGACAGTTCGGAAAGAGGAAGCACCACAAAGTTATAAATAGGCTGAAAGTACCAGGTCCAGGGATCTATCTGAGGGCTGCATCTCACCTCCTCTGGCATGTGAGTACAATTATAATTACTATTGCATAACATTACCAAACCTTCCATATAAAGATATAATAATATCATCATGAAGTTTCCTCAAAAATATTAAAAATGGAACTACCTTATGACCTAGGAATTCCACTTCTGGGAATTTATCCAAAGAAATAAAAAACACTAATATGAAAGAATATATGCACATCTATGCTCATTGCAGCATTATTTACAATAGCCAAGCTATGGACACAATCCAAGTGCCCATCAATAGATGAGCAGAGAAAAAAGCTCTGATATATATATATATATATATATATATATATATATATATATATATATAATGAAATATTATTCAGTCATATAAAAGAAGGAAATCTTACCATTTGTGACAGCATGAGTAGACCTAGACGGTGTTAAACTAAGTGAAATAAGTAAATTAAAGAAGGACAAATACAACATAATTTCACTTATGTGTGGAATCTAAAGAAAAAGTAAAGAAAACTGTAACAGACTCATAGACACAGAGAGCAGACTGGTGATTGACAAGAGGGGAAGAGGTTGGGGAGTGGATGAAAGAAGTGAAGGAATTAAGATGTACAAATTGGTAGAAGCACAAAGTATAGCATAGAAAATATAGTCAATAATATTGTAATAACTGTACAGTGCCAGTTGTGTACTGGAAATAATGGGAGAGACATTTTTTAAGGGATATGATTGTCTAACCACTAAGTTTTATACTTGAAATCAATACAAAATAAAATTAATAGAAAAAATTCCTTACAACAATTGTAACTTTGTTTTAAATATAAATTAACATTTATTCACATTCCATTAAATCATCATGCATTGCAATTTAGAATATTACTATGAACCATAAAATCTATTTGAAAAAATCCTCTTTTAATTTTAAAATAACTTTTATGTATGTATTATTAGAAGTACTTCAATGTCTGTCACTGACTCTATTTCATAAAATAAATTATTTTAGTATTTCCAGATTGGATCTATTGAGTTTGACACTCATTTTAACTGCTAGATGTTATTTTTTTATTAAAATTCATAAAGTCAAAAAATACTTCATTTCAATACAAGTTAAATGCATTACCTCCCACCTGTCATCTGCACAAAGCATATAATTTTCCTAAAATTATGCAAAAATTAGCTAATTGAGATTTAATTTGCTAATTCTTGCTCAGTTAAACTAGTGACATATGCAAATTAGTTGCTGAGCCCTTTCAAATTTTTAAAGCAAATGATAAACAAGATTTCTTTTGAGTTAAAAAATGTAAAGAATCTGGTGATTGACACAACATTGCAGTTGAGAGTTGGATAAATACTTACTGTAGATTTATTAGAAGCACAAATTGGCATATTTATAAAAAGCTAATGAAATATATTCACAGGCATGTTAATTACAATGTCTCAAGAACCACAAAGATATTTGAACAAGAGGAAATTAACAGTATGGACCTCTAAAAAGAGAATATAGTCTATCTCTTATTTATAAAATTAAGAGAATTTCTATAGTTTGTCTAAAACATTGATTCACTGCTTTTCACCTTCAAAAAAATTCTGTCCATTGAGAAACAGGATATCTACTACATTTGGGGGAGAATTACTTGTAATTAGAATTACTTGTAATTAGGACTGAATTTCCTTCAGACAGGGTCAATGAATATCAACACAATTCCTTAAGTTAATATGGTCTGTAAATCTATTCTAGACCCCAAAACTCTATTCTTTTATTGAATCACTTACTGTTTAAAAAGCGGTGTTCGTGTTGTATAGAAATGAATCAAACAAAAGGAAAGATACATTGTGCGTGTGTTTGTGTGTGTGCATGCTTGCATGTGTGTGTGTGTGGAGAGATACAGGTGTCCCATACATGAGTTTATATTAATGTAATGATAGAACACTCAGAAAAACTAAAGAAATCAACATTATGTACCTCCTAAAAATCTTTAAAAATGGATTTATCTGTAGCTTAATGTTCTTTATACTTACAATATAATAAACAATTGTTTTAAGTAATTGAATATTATATTTGATGATCCTAAAAAAGATATGAAAAGTTTTTATTTGTTTAGCGTACAATATAAAACAAACACTCTGCTAGGTCTTTTACATATATTGTTTAGAAAGCTATAAGACTGGAATCTTAAGGTAATAGATATTTTTAAAACAACTAAGTTTGTGACAATTTGTTATAGTAGCAGTAGAGAATTAATATGGCTACTAATTATTATTGATGATACTATTTATAGAGAAGAGCTTTATGTTACAGCTAGATTGGGAAAGCTGTGTACTTATATGTGGGGATGTCTAGATGTCTGGTTTTGACTATTGGCCAAACAAAGGGCAGTGAGATTGATCGTGTGCTTTTTAAAGTTTAAAACTCCCCTGGGAACCTCCAGGGTCAGTTTGTTTGCTGATGGCTTCACTTGACATAACTGATTAGACATCCTGGCTTGGCTATGTGTCAAGAGGAGAAAAAAGACTGCAGTGGAAAAGTTACTTTGAGTTTTCCTGAAGTCAAGATTTATAGGCACAGTTCTTGGTAGTTCAGTCTAGAAATGAAGTGTTTCCATGTTTGAATAAGGATCTTAGAGTGCTTAAGGCTGGATGTCTCTCTATAGATCATGCTTACCTGTACTATCTCTTATTATATATTCTTTGCCTTTAAATGAAAGCCTTATATGTGTATGCTTGGTAGAGTCTTGCGGGTTCTTTTACCTATCCAAACTTGATAAATTTTAATACTAATATAATAACATGTTTTGGTTGTTCCTGATATAAATTCTAGAAATTGTACCCGCTCCCTAAAATATCCAAGAATATTTATAACCCTTTCTTATAGGGATTCTTGGAGAATTTAAAGAAATTTATTTTGTCATATTACTTACACTAACATATAATCTTTACAATTTTATTTTGTAAATGTTCATATTTTCCAAAAGTTATCATGACTGCACTGTACACTAAACATTACATTAAGCCACTCACAAGAGAATTACTTTAACCACATACACACACACACACATACACACACATACAAAACTATACATATCTCACTATTATTCTTAGCATTATTTTCATCATTGGCTTATATTTCATAAGTAAAAGAATACTTCTTTTAAATGGTTATTAGAATGCTGCAGAGGACCATCAAAACAATTGCCTATGTGGCAGGTTAACAAACCTATAAACAGCCCACTTGCTATGAAGTGTATTTCGTGTTATAGCAGCAGAGAGTAATCAACAAGAAATTAATCCTTTTCATGTTGTGACCCATATAACTGTAAAGTGAAATGTGATCTTGACATTGGGAGTTAGAGCCGCTTGCAATCAGGAAGAAATAATGCTAGTCAAGTGACACCATCTCGTGAGGTTTCAATTAGTTCACATAATAGGGTCCTTTATGATGACAGGAGCATGAGTCAAACAACTATCAAGGGTTTATCAAAATGGAGTTGCTTTAATGAATCAATCAACTATTCCCTCTTTGCTCATCATTGAGTTTAGATTTAGCTCTCAAGAGTTGATTAATAGGGAGTCTTGTGGAGGTTTGGGTCTCAGATGTTGAAGTCTGGTGATCTTTCATTTTTTATGCTTCCTCGTGCAGCACTGGCTCCTTTTATCATGCAATAATAATCAAGGTGTAAAGAATTCCTGCAGGATTAATGACAAGAGGAGGGAGTTGAATGCACAAGAGGAAGTTGGTAGTTATTAGCTTTCAATGACCCTTCATTGTTGAAAAATATGCCTGAAGTCTTACTCGTTTTTTGACTTAAAAAAAAAACAAAACAAAATAATATGGAATACATCAACTGCCATTCATTAAAAAAAAATGTCTCTTACATTAAATGATCTATGGCCTTGGTTATATTAGAAAATTAAATAGGCTATGCCAACTATATTAATTCCTTCCATTAGTCATTCACATGAGAAATTTTTAATTCTTTGCTATATAACAGGCATTGTGCTGGATGACACTAACAGAAAACAAATAATAATTCCAGAATTTATAAAGCTCTCATGTATAGAGTCTCAAGACTACAATATAGGGTAAGCTCCTGAATTCTACCTATAACTAGAATTATCTTTTTACTTAGTCCACATCCATAATTAAAAATAAATTTCAGGCCCTGGCCGGTTGGCTCAGCGGTAGAGCGTCGGCCTGGCGTGCGGGGGACCCGGGTTCGATTCCTGGCCAGGGCACATAGAAGAAGCACCCATTTGCTTTTCCACCCCCCCTCCTTCCTCTCTGTCTCTCTCTTCCCCTCCCGCAGCCAAGGCTCCATTGGAGCAAAGATGGCCTGGGCGCTGGGGATGGCTCCTTGGCCTCTGCCCCAGGCACTAGAGTGGCTCTGGTCGCCCCCCGGAGGGGCAGAGCATCGCTCCCTGGTGGGCAGAGCGTTGCCCCTGGTGGGCGTGCCGGGTGGATCCCGGTCGGGCGCATGCGGGAGTCTGTCTGACTGTCTCTCCCCGTTTCCAGCTTCAGAATTAAAAAAAAAAGAAAAAAAGAAAAAAAATAAATTTCAAAAATTGTATAATTCTATGAGTGCATATGAAAACAACACTTACAGTAGAAAAAAATAAAAGCATAAAAATGGAAAGGCTAATTAAATGATACAACCCATAATGGAATATTGCACAGCTATTACAAATCAGGTTGTTCAAGAGTATTAATGACATACAAAATTCTCAAGATTAAATGTTCAATTTAAAATCACCATATCAAACCAAATATACATTATGAATCCAATTTTGATGGAAAATATATGCTTATAAAATAGATCTAAAAAAAAAACCTCAGTAAATTCAGGGTGTCAGATTTTGAAAAGCAATCTGCCAATAGGTATAAAAATCTTTAAAGATATTTGGAACCAGTAATTTTATTTCATCAAGGTCATATACATAATTCTGAAAATCAAGAAAATTGAATGTAATTGGGTAATGGGTAAAAATGTATGTATATATTCAAATCAATTAGTAAATAATTTCAATGATATGACAATACTAAAATACTAATAGCATTATGGTAAGTAAAATCATCAGGATGTTTTCTTTTTTTTGCTTGTTTGTTTTTTAGTTAGTGAGAAGAGGGAAGTCAGAGACACACTCCCGCATGTGTTCCAACCAGGATCCACCCAACAAGCCCACTAGGGGATGATGCTCTACCCTTCTGGGGTGTTGCTCCATTGCTCAGCAGCAGAAATCTTCTAAGCGCCTGAGATGAAGGCGATGGAGCCATCCTCAGCACCTAGAGCCAACTCACTTTAATTGAGTCATGGCTGCAGGAGGGGAGGAAAAGGAAGAGAAAGAGAGAGAGAAGCAAGAGGGAGTGTGGTGGAGAATCAGATGGGCGCTTCTCCTGTGTGGCCTGACGGGGAATTGAACCCAGGACACCCACACGCAGGCAGAAGCCCTACCACAGAACCAACCAGCCAGGGCTAGGATGTTCTCAACCATGTAAATAAATGCAGGTGTGTCACCTTGAAGCTGAATGACAATTCAAACATAGCTTTGATATCTACAGAATCAAAATGGATACCATTTTAGTGTTTAAGTAGACAATGAGGTCCTCTTTGCACAATGCTATCAATTACAAAGTTCTTTGGAGGTAGGAAGAAGGTAGTTCAATATCTTAGAAATACAAAAACTAAACAAGACATTTGGCAGACTGAGGAGATTGAAAACTTTCTGTGATGACTATGGTCTTGAACAAAGTAAGTTTTGAAAAGTGTAAGATAAACCCCTTTGTGTCATGAAGTTCTTGACTCAAACTGTACAGAGCTCATGGATCTCAGCAAAGTCTCCAAAATGAATTCAGAGTTCCAGTCAAAATCTCCGCTCATCATGCTGTAACTTTTACCTGAGGACAAGTTTCCCTGCAGACAAGATTGTCAATTAGAATAACATATGTGCTTTACTAGTAAGTAAACAAAAGTAATAAACATATATCTTAAATATTTGGAACTTAAGAAAAAGGGTGATATTTTACAATTTAAAGCTTTGTAATGCTTATTGAGAAATGTACAGTTTTCTAATGTCAAATTATCATATATAATTAAATAATTAATTTAGTTGAGATTTTTTAGTGGTAATCTAAGTTTGGATACAACACTGGAATATGATATTTCACTTAGTTATGAATTTAATTTATTAAATTTAATTACTTTGGAAGTTTTCTTTGTTAAGTTGAAAGACTAAAGTACTTAAAAATAGAGTACTTTAGGCCCTGGCTGGTTTGCTCAGTGGTAGAGCGTTGGCCTGGCGTGCAGGAGTCCTGGGTTTGATTCCCGGCCAGGGCACACAGGAGAAGCGCCCATCTACTTCTCCATCCCTCCCCCTCTCCTTCCTCTCTGTCTTTCTTTTCCCCTCCCGCAGCCAAGGCTCCATTGGAGCAAAGTTGGCCTGGGCACTGAGGATGGCTCTGTGGCCTCTGTCTCAGATGCTAGAATGGCTCTGGTTGCAACAGAGCGATCCCCCAGATGGGCAGAGAATCCCCCCTTGGTGGGCGTGCTGGGTGGATCCCGGTCAGGTGCATGCAGGAGTCTGTCTGACTGCCTTCCCGTTTCCAACTTCAGAAAAATAAAAAAATAAAAAAAGAGTACTTTAAACTCAAGTACATATGATTAGAATTGCAGTGTAAAATAATTTTAGGAGCTTGATGCATTTTGTAATTGGACCAAATATTATCAAAGGCAACCTCCAACTGAATTTTTACAATACGCCAGGTCATAAAATTGTTAAATAATGGAAAAATAAATTTAAAACTTAATGGAGAGCTAGGTTTCTAAATAGCAATTAATAATTTAAAGGTTATACCTCTAAATAATCCTTATTTCTAGGCCCCTATAACTATTGAGGACATCAAATAGCTTACATTAATATAATATTTATAAAAATAACAAATCAGAAAGAAACTACAGTAAAATGATTACAGTAATTAATTTCTATTTCATAGAATTATATATATTTTTATACTTTCTCAATTTCTTAGTCAACATATCTTATTTAATAGCTTAAAAATGTAATTTTTTTTCCTATCCCCTAAAAGCAAGCATACTGTCTGAACTCTAAACAATTTTTATTTTAAAATGTAAACTTTTTTTTTTTTTGCCTGACCAGGCAGTGGTGCAGTGGATAGAGCATCAGATTGGGATAGGGAGAACCCAGGTTCGAGACCCCAAGGTTGCCAGTTTGAGCGCGGGCTCACCTGGTTTGAGCAAGGCTCACCAGCTTGGACCCAAGGTTGCTGGCTTGGGCAAGGGGTTACTCAGTCTGCTGTAGCCCCACGGTCAAGGCACATATGAGAAAGCAATCAATGAACAACTAAGGTGTCACAACGAAAAACTGATGATTGATGCTTTTCATCTTTCTTCGTTCTTATCTGTCTGTCCCTATCTATCCCTCTCTCTGACTCTCTTTGTCTCTGAAAAAAAAAAAAAAAAAAAGTAAACCTTTTTTTACAAACTATATGCCATCAAAACTAGACAATCTGGACAAAACAGATAAATTCCTGGAAACATACAATCTTTCAAAACTGAATCAGGAAGAATTAGAGAATCTGAATGGACAGAATACAGCTACTAAAATTTAAGTAATAATTTAAAAGCTCTCAACAAACAAGTATATCAAATTGGATGGCTTCACTGGTGAATTTTAACAAACATTCAAAAAAGAATTAATACTTATCCTTTTCAAACTATTTCAGAAAATTCAAGAGGAGAAAAGACTCCCAAGCTCATTTTATGATGTCACCATTATTCTAATTCCAAAACCAGATAACATTATAAAAAATTATAGGCCAATATTATTAAAGAACATAAATGTTAAAATCCTCAACAAAATATTAGCAAACCAGAAGAAGCAATACATTAAAAAGTCATACATCATGATCAAGTGGTATTTATTATAGTGATACAAAGTTGATATAATATTCACAGAACAATATATATGACACACCAAATAAACATAATTAAAAATAAAAATCATATGATTATATCAAAAGATGCAAAAAGCATTTGATAAAATTCAGCACCCATTTATGACTAAAAACTATCAGCAAGTGGAAATAGAAAAAAATACTTCAATGTAATAAAGACCATATTTAAAAAATCCACAGCCAATACTATACTCAATGGGCAAAAACTATAAGCATTTTTCTTAAGATCAGGAAGAGAAATATGTTCACTATCACCACTCTCATTTAATATAGTACTGGAAGTCCTAGCCAGAGCAATAAGAGAGGAAGAAGAAATAAAAGATACTCAAATTGGAAAGGAAGAAGGACAACTACCATTATTTGCAATGACAAATGTTGGTGACTATATAGAGAGAACCCTAAAGATTCTATCAAAAATAACAAAAAGAACCTACTAGCACTGATAAATATATTCAGTAAAGTAGCAAGATACAAAATAAATATTGGTTGCATTTTTATGCACTAATAATTATCTATCAGAAAAGGAAACAAAAAAAAATTTAAAAAAAACATTTACAATTGCTTCAAAAAGAATAAAATGCCAAGGGTTAAATTTAACCAAGGATGTAAAAGACCTATATTGAGAAAAGACCAATATTCAGAAAGCCTATATTCATGAATAGAAAGAAGTAACATCATTAAAATGTCATTATTCTAAGCAATCTATAAATTTAAGCTAGTGCTATGGAAATACCAATCATGTATTTCACAGAACTAGAATAAATATTCCAAAAATTTATATGAAACCACATAAGACTACAAATAGCCATAAAAACCTTGAAAGAGAACAAAAATTGTACTATCTGATATTAAACTATACTACAGGGCTACAGTAACCAAAACAGCACAGTACTGGCAAAAACACAGACAAATAGATCAGTGGAACAGAATAGAGAACCAGAAAATCAACCCACACCAGTACAGTCAATTAATACTTGACAAAGGAGGAAAGAACATACCATGAGGTAATGACAATAAATATACTGGGAAAAAGGACAGATACATGCAAAAAAATAAAACTAGACCACCTTTTACACAACACACAAGAATAAATTTAAAAAGATTAAAGACTTAAATATAATATTTGACTCAAAACCATAAAAAGTCTAGACAAAAACATAGGCAGTATAATCTCAGACATTTTTCATAGCAATATTTGTTTCTGATATATTTCCTCAAGCAAGAAAAACAAAAGAAAAAATAAACAAATAGGACAGCACTAAACTAAAATGTTTTTGCATAGCAAACAAGTGCTGGCGAAATTGTGGAGAAGAGAGAACTTCTCTCTGCACTGTTGGTATGAATGCAGATTGGTGCAGCCACTGTGGTGAGCAGTATGAAGTTACCTCAAAAAATTGAAAATGGAACTATTTACAATAAAGATATTTTAATTGTTAAAATACCATAAACTAAGTAGTGTGATAAACACATGAAATTTAACATTACCAGCAGCAAGTTAAGCGATTATAAGTGCCACAATAGAGATAAATATATTGATTGAAAATAGTGTTTATAGGAGATTCAGAGAGATTAGAGAGACTGTCACAGTGAAGCTCGTTCAGGTTTTAAAAAATGAGAAGTTCATCAGACAGAAAAGAGGAAAAACATTATTTTAGGCAAAGGTAGCAACACTTGTAAAGGCAGAGCAGTAAGCTATAGTTTGACTGTTGTAAATCAATGTGTTTCTCTAAGCATTGAAATATCAATATACATAAGCAGGCATGCTGAGAAGATTATGTTGGTTTTTAGGCAAATATTTTTTACTTCAAGTGTATGTATGTCACTTGAAGAAAATAATATTCTTAATAAAATAATTATTATAAGTGTAGGACTTAGTGGTGAGGGATCTCAATATGACAGCAAACTTTTCTGTATCAAAAACTGATGGCCACATGGTCTCAGATAACAAATTCCCACATCCTATTGCTTGCTTTGCTTTTGTGGTAGTTTGCTTAATTTTTTTCTTTTTTTTTTTTTTTAATGACAGTTTACAGTATTAGCAGAACTGCCTAATAGTACTTGGAATTCATTGGAGATCAATTAGAAGAAATAGAATCATTGTTCCTGAAAAGGTATATAATTGTACTGACACTTAAAATCACTCACTAACTTATATAAAAAAAAAAATCCCAAAACTAACCTTTGGAAAGAAGTTGACCAAAATTTGCCATTTTTAATTATATTACCAATAGCAGCAATTTCATTTCCTTTTACATAATAAAATAATTTTTTCACATACCAATTCTTACATTTCCTTTGGGAATAGCAACAGGGGAAAAAAAAGGGGGCATTTTATTTCATCAAGATTTTAAAATAAAAATGTCTCAATAGGACTCAGCAATATAAAATAATAATTTAGCCTAAAAAGCAGTTTTGGAAAAATTGGAGAGAGAGAGACTATTCAAGTAATTAGTATCAACATTCAGTTTTCTCAGGCTGAAGGTTTCAGTTAATCATTTATGTGTTTTATTTTTGCTCCCAATTTGATTGAGATATGATCCATACACCATATAATTTGCCTATTTCTAATGTCAAAAATAACCTTTCCTTAATATATTCAGTGTTGTATAATTACCACCCAAATCCAAATTTTAAAAAACCCTCTAAAAGAAACCCATGCTCTTAGCAGCCACTCCTTGTTTCCCCAGTTCTTCTAAAGCACTAAGCAACTGTACTACTGTCTGTGGATTATTAATTTTGGTAAGGTAATAAAAGTATTAATTTTTTTTCTGAGATCAGATGAGATCGGGCGCATTCAGGATAGTATGACCATAGATAGTATTATTTTTTTAAGTGAGATGAGAGGAGATAGTGAGACAGACTCCCAAGTGCACCCGGATCAGGATCCACCCGGCAACCCCTATCTGGGGCTGATGCTCAACTGAGCCACTGGCTGTGGGAGAGGAAGAGAGACAGAAGGGGGGAAGGTGGGGGAGAGAAGCAGATGGTTGTTTCTTCTGTGTGCCCTGACCAGGACTTGAATCTGGGACATCTATATGCCAGGCCAATACTCTATCCACTGAACCAACCAGCCAGAACAAAAAGTGTTAATTTTTGTAATGACTGCGAGGTATAGAGATCCAACATCGTCAGTTTGCATTTGACAATCCAGGTGTCCCAGTATCACTGGTTGAAAAGACAATACTTGCCTGATCAGGCAGTGGCACAGTGGATAGAGTGTCGGACTGAGACACAGAAGATCCATGTTTGTTATTTTTTATTTATTTATTCATTTTTAGAGAGGAGAGAGAGAGAGAGACAGAGAGGGAAAGAGAGGAGAGAGAGACAGAGAGAGAGAAGGGGGGAGGAGCTGGAAGCATCAACTCCCATATGTGCCTTGACCAGGCAAGCCCAAGGTTTCGAACCGGCGACCTCAGTATTTCCAGGTCGACGCTTTATCCACTGTGCCACCACAGGTCAGGCCAGAAGATCCATGTTTGAAAACCCAAGGTCGCTGGCTTGAGCAAGGGGTCACTTGCTCTGCTGTAGCCCCTCCCCCCCCCCCAGTCAAGGCACATATGACAAAGCAATCAATGAACAACTAAGGGACTGCAACAAATAATTGAAGCTCCTCATCTCTCTCCCTTCCTGTCTGTCTGTCCCTATCTATACCTCTCTCTGTCACATGCACACACACACACACACACACACACACACACACAAAATAGAGAAGACAATTCTTTTTCCATTGTACAATCTTGACATCCTTATTGAAAAACAATTGGTCATGTATGGGTTTGTTTCTGGATCCTCATTTATTCTTTTGATTTTTGTATCTATCTTTATACCATTATCATGCCAGCATAATAACTAAAGATATATAAGTTTTGAAATCAGAAAGTCTGAGACCTCCAACTTTGTTCTTCTTTGTCAAGATTGTTTTAGCTATTCTGGATCCCTTGTTTTCCTTTAGATATTTTAGGATTATCTTGGAAATTTATTTTAAAAAAAGCTAGCTGGGATTCAGACAGAGAATGTGTTTACCTGTAACTCATTTTGGGAAGTAATGCTTCCTTAAAAATACTCTATCTCCGGATACATAAATATAAGGCTCTTTTACATTTTTTCAGTCTTCCCTTTCTTTCTCAAAAATGTTTTATAGTTTTCAGTGTATCTCTTGTACTTATTTGTCAAATTTATACCTAAATATTTTTTATTTGATATGTAAATAAAATTGTTTTCTTAATTTTATTTTCAGAATATTCATTACTCATGTATAAAAATATAATTGATTTTTGTATGATTATTTTTGTATTTTATACTTTACTAACATCATTTACTAGCTTTAATTCTTTACTCAGGATATTCTCTGTTCAAAATCACATCATTTTGTATAGAGATAACTTTGAAATATAAATTCCTTTTTTTTTTTGTAAAAACTTCCATTAAAATGGAAATACAAATAAGGGGAGTGGACATTTTTATTTTATTCCTAATGGTAGTGGGGGGACATTAAACTTTTAACATTAAGATGTTAACTGTGGATTTTCTATATATGCCTTTTATCAAGTTGAGAAAGTTTCCTTTAGTTTCTACTATGTTGAGTGGTTTCACCATAAAACAGTATCAAATTATGTTATATGTATTTTCTGTGTTTACCGAGATGATCATAGGAATTCTTTTCATTATTTTACTAAAATAATATATTACATTAATTAATTTTCAGATGTTAAACCAATGATGCATCCTGGAATTAATATAATTAGCCATGATATAATTTTTTGTGTGTGTAGTTTATTGGTAAAATTTTGTACCTGTATGAGAGATAATAGTTTGTATTTTTTTTTCTGATGATGCCTTTGGTGTCAGGATAATATTAAATTCATAACCACTGATTTAGGAGATATTCCCTACTCTTAATTTTTGGAAGAGTTTAAAAAATTATCACTGGGGAACAATTTTTTTTTTCATTTTCTGTTGCATGAGGTTTTAGAACTTTTCTGCATCACTGATTCCAAATATGAAATCTGTTTTTTGGTGCATGCTCTAGTTTTTATGAAATTTTAATTTCTTGTTGTTACAGTTAATGGTATGCATTTTTTAATGTATTTTTCTGAAGCTGGAAATGGGGAGAGACAGTCAGACAGACTCCCGCATGCCCCTGACCAGGATCCACCCAGCATGCCCACCAGGGGCTACGCTCTGCCCACTAGGGGGCGATGCTCTGCCCCTCCGAGGCATCGCTCTGCCACGACCAGAGCCACTCTAGCACCTGGGGTAGAGGCCAAGGAGCCATCCCCAGCACCCAGGCCATCTTTGCTCCAATGGAGCCTTGGCTGCGGGAGGGGAAGAGAGAGACAGAGAGGAAGGAGGGGGTGGGGGGTGGAGAAGCAAATGGGCGCTTCTCCTATGTGCCCTGGCCGGGAATCGAACCCGGGTCCCCTGCACGCCAGGCCGATGCTCTACCGCTGAGCCAACCGGCCAGGGCCTGCATTGGTTTTTAAATTGGAGTTAAAGGGCAACGACTCTTGGATTGAACATAACCACAAGGCAATTTATGTTTTACAAACATCACTTTTACATAATTGTAGTTGTTTTTAAATGTAAAAAAAATTATCTGATAAAAACACCCTTTTATTTTGTTTTAAGGTTGAATCATGGCTTCTCGAGTAGGCATAAATGTAAGAATAGTCCTGACACCTTCTGTTATATATGTGGCTGTTAACATTTCAACGTCAAAGGCACAATATTTCATCATTTGTGACACGTGCATATATTGCCTATTTCTAAGTTCCTCTTGGTGATCAAGACAAGAATTGGGCTCCTCATGTTGTGTGTCATAATTGTGAGAAAATGCTTCATGACTGGACAAAAAAAATGCAAAGGAATGCCTTTTGGTATTCCCATGGTTTAGCGTGAACCTAAGGACCACAGCAATGACTGTTATTTCTGTCTGATCCATACAAAGGGCATCGGCAAGAGAAAATGGCATATGATCACATATCCTAATATTCCTTCAGCAATACAACCTATCCCACACTCTGAGACACTCCCGGTTCCAGTTTTCAATGGTTTTATTCCTTCTAAGGACAAAGAAAGTGAACACAGTGATCAAATGTACTTTGATAAGATACATGAGGAAACTTGTTTATCTAACTAAAAAAAAAAGATACATGAGGAATTGGTTGTAGAATCTGAAGGATCTTCCTCTGATGTCAAGCAGTCATGAACGCCTCAGCAGTTTAGCCAACCCGAATTGAATGACTTAGTAAGAGATTTGGGCCTATCAAAGAAAGCAGCTGAGTTATTAGCCTCCAGGCTTCAAGAAAATAATGTTCTTCAAGGTCAGCTAAAGTATTCCATTTCAGGAAGCACGAACAAATTTTTGTGGACTTTTTTCCCAAAGACAAATACTTTGTTTACTGTCTTCTCAACCAGCTAAGTGTTACCACTTACAGTCCAACAGAATGGTGGCTATTTATTGACAGCTCTAAACAGAGTCTGAAATGTGTTCTCCTACACAGTGGTAATGTTTATGCAGCAGTTCCAATTGGTTATTCAACTCATCTATGAGAAGATTATAATGACATAAGTATTGTCCTCGACTTACTGAAGTATGAGTAGCATAACTGAATCATTTGTGTGGATCTTAAACTGGGAAATTTCCTGCTAGAACAACAGAGAGGTTTCACGAAGTATCCTTGCTTTCTGTGTTTGTGGGACAGCTGAGCTCGGGAGAAACACTGGACACAGAAGGAGTGGCCAAAACATGAAGCTCTAGAAGTAGGGATGAAAATATTGTGAATTAACCTGTAGTTAATCAAGACAGGATCATTTTCTCCCACTTTACATCAAACTTGGCTTAATGAAGCAGTTTGTTAAGGCTCTGAATAGAGAAAGTGAATGCTTTCAACATATTATTTCTGTTTTCCTGCCTTGTCTTTCAAGAAGATAAAAGCAGGTATATTCAATGGACCTCAAATTTGAACCCTCATACGTGATGAAGAATTTTCCAGGAAGATGAATAAGAAGGAGAAAGCAGCATGGCAGTCTTTTGTGGATGTTACAAAGAACTTCCTTGGCAACAAAAAAGCAGAAAACTATGAACTTCTGATTCAAAGGATGCTGTTGGCTTTTCGCGACATTGGATGTAACATGAGAGTTAAGATTCACTTCCTGAACAATTACCTTGATAAGTTTCCCGAAAATCTTGGAGCTGTTAGTGATGAGTAGACTATTGCTGGAACATCAGGCGAGATTGTCCTCAACAAGTACACTAACACAAGAGCTATAAACGCAAATTTTTGCCTGAATAGAATTTAAATAAGTTTGCACAAATTTTATGATTAAAATAAGTGTTTTAATATGTTCTTTTTCAAAATTGTAGACAAATTCTGATGCAATCATATCTTTTAGTATATTAGTGTATTTACTGCATTATATAAATTATTATACTTTCACAAAGATGATACCCAAGAAAACATTCTACTTTATTATGTTAAACTAAATGTTGAAAATTTTACAAAAAGATTAAAACCTAAAATCTTGAATTGCAAAAAAACTGTAGCTTACAGAGAAAAACTAATGTCAGAATGAGATCAGCACAATCGAATTAGGTAAGAACAGTGTTTTTTGTGGATACAACAAAAGTTTTGTTCCCCAGTGAAGCATGGATATTGATATTGGTATTGAGAGTTCGTTTTGAAGAATTGGTATTAATTCTTCTTTTAATATTTTGAAAATTTTGTCAGTGAAGTTATATAGGCCTGGGATTTTCTTTTTGGGAAGTTTTTGCTTAAGAGTTTAATATTTTTACTTGTTTTAAGTCTATTTGGATTTGTATTTTTCCTAATAAAGTTTTAGTCTTTCTAGGATTTTTTGCATTTCTAGGATTTTTAGCATTTTGTCAAAGATATCTAATTTTTTTGGCGTACAGTTGCTAATAGTTTTCCCATATAATATAAATAGAGAAATGATTATTTCTGATTTTGGTATTTTGAGACTTCTCTCTTTTCTTCTAAGCAGTCTCACTAAAAGTTTGTCAATTTTGTTGATCTTAAAAACTAGAAACTTGTTTTGTTTAATTTAAGCTACTGTTTCTTTTTTCTTTATTTTTACACCAATTTTTTCTTCTACCTGCTTTCATAGTAGTTTGTTCTTAATTTTTTAGTTTTTTTAAGAGATAATTTGATTTTTGATTCAAAATTCTTCTTTTCCCTATGCATTTGCAACTTTAGAAGTCCCTATAAGCATGACATTATCATATCATATATTTGTGTTGTCCTCATTTATTTTCATTCCTTTCAAAATATTTTGTAATTTCTCTTTTGACTTATTGGTTACTTATAAATATACTGTTTAATTTTTCCATATTTGTGGATTTCACAAATTTCATTTTGTTACTGATTTCTAATTTTATCTAATTTTGGCCATAGAACATATGTTGAATGATTTTAATCTTTTGAATTTATTGAGGCTTGCTCTATGTCCTAACATATGGTCTATCCTAGAGAACGTTCCATGTGCGCTGGGAAATAATGTGTATTCTACTGTTCTTGAATGGAGGCTCTATATATAGCTATCTGTCTAAGTGTTTGATAGCTTCTCGTTTCTATTTTCTTGTCAATTTTATGCCTCGCTTTTTTTTTATCACTTGTTATTAGCGAAGTATTGAAGTGTCTAACTATTATCATTAGATTGCTAATTCTCCTATTAATTACATTGGTTTTGTTTTGTGGATTTGAATTAATATCTGATGTGATTTTCTTACTCCATTGAACTTTGTTTCTACTTATTTCCTTTGTGCTATTATTTTCTAGTATTTTACATTCTATATGTTATAAGTCCAAATATACAATTATATACATATTGTATTATTCCAGTGCTTTTTATATTCATTAAAGGAAGAAAGGAGATGAAATATGTATTTATGACTTTTTTATAATTGCAAATCAGCTTTACTTATTTTTTTATGTATATGCAAATTATTATCTGGAGTAATTTGATTTTAACTTGAAGAAATTTATCTATTATTTCTTGTAATTGGGTTTTGCTCTCTTATTGTAATTTATCAATAAATTATTTTAGTTTCTGTTTATTTGGGAATGTCTATTTTGCCTTCTTTCCTTTTCCTTTGAGGTAAAATTTACATGAACAAACCAACTCTTTTTTTTTTTTTTTTGTATTTTTCTGAAGCTGGAAACGGGAAGAGACAGTCAGATAGACTCCCGCATGCACCCAACCGGGATCCACCCAGCACGTGGGCGACGCTCTGCCCACCAGGGGGCGATACTCTGCCCCTCCGGGGCGTCGCTCTGCCGCGACCAGAGCCACTCTAGCGCCTGGGGCAGAGGCCAAGGAGCCATCCCCAGTGCCCGGGCCATCCTTGCTCCAATGGAGCCTCTGCTGCGGGAGGGGAAGAGAGAGACAGAGAGGAAGGAGGGGGGTGGGGGGTGGAGAAGCAAATGGGCGCTTCTCCTATGTGCCCTGGCCGGGAATCGAACCAGGGTCCCCCGCACGCCAGGCCGACGCTCTACCACTGAGCTAACCGGCCAGGGCAAAACCAACTCTTTAAGTGATAAATTTAGTACATTCTTAATGTTATATAATTGTCTTTATTTTTAAAGACATTTTAAATGTATATAAGATTTTTGTTGACATTTTTTTTTCTTTCAGCACTTTAAATATGGCATCCCACCATCATGTTAATGTCATTGTTTCTGATAATTTTTTTTTATTTTTTATTCTTATTGAGTTTTCCATATATGTGATAAATCATTTTTCTTTTTTTCGGTTTTATGCTTTCTCTTGGTCTTTGTTTTCAGCATTTTTACTATCATGTGTCTTGGTCTAAATGTCTTTGTGTTTATCATACTTGGATTTATTGCATTTCTTGGATGGTGTAGATAAATGTTTTTCATTAGAGTTGAGTTATTTCTGGCCATTAATTTATTGAATATTTTTCCCATAAAAAATTGCATTTGGAGGAGAGATTCCTCTTAAAACCAGAATCTGGGTGGGGCTAGGAGGGGCCAAACCTCTTGACTTGCTTTTTTGGAAATAGATTCTCCAAAATGGAGATAGACTGAATGAGAAATGCTGGCAGCCTATTCCACTTGGGATAAGACTATATCCCTAGACTGGGAGCTGGGGCAGACAAAACCCCATCTTCTTGGCCATATCTTTATGGGGTAAACTTTGGAAATATGGAATGGGTGTGAATAACGATGACAAACTTTTGCTGTTCTTAGTGAGATTAAGCAGATTTTGCTTTGAATAATGTTTTGTCATTTGTTGTATGTTTTTAGAAAAAAAAAATCCAGGGTCTTTAATTTTTTTCATACAAAGTTTTCCTCAGTTAAAATTATTATTTTCCAGAAAAGAGGGTTTGCTCAGCTCCTTATTCCACTATTTGGAAATCTCACCTCTCTTAGATTATTTCTTTTTAAGAGAATCAGTTTATATGTACCTCCTGCTACATCAGTAATAGAAATGATTTGCCACCTCGGAGGACTTACTTTTCAAAGTTAGGGGAAAGGGATAAGAATTATTCATTATTCTGTAGTAGATCTTATGCTAAATAACTTACATGCAAGCTATCATATTTAATCCCTGAAATAATTTTTATTTTATTATATCCTCACCTTTTTCTTTTGCATTTACTGAGCTTTAAATGCAGGCTTCACTAACTCAGAATAGTTAACACAGTAATTGCATAAATTCTGTGCTCAGCACTATGGTTATAAAGGATTCCTGTAGCATTAGAAAGGGTTTCACTTATCTCGTTGGCAGTCACGCCAGACATTGATAACTGAATGATATAAGCTATCTTGCTGAGTATGAATATAGCCTCAAAATTCTTTTCAATCTAGTTATCTAGACATTATCTTTTCATAAATACTTTGAGATGACTAGAGTGAAGTTGCTATGCATGGATTTCAAAATTATATCTATGTGTTGAAGGCTATATTAGAACACTGTAAAACTGTGCCACTTTTATAATTATATCACCCAAGAAAGTGGCATAATTTAAATACCAGCTTTAGAGTCAGATTAATCTGAATTTAAATCTGGTTTTTATTCCTTTCAAGCTGTGGAAGCTGGGACAAATTACTTGGCTTTCTGACCTTCTTTCTTTCTTTATTTTTTTTTCTTTTTTTTTAATTTTTTATTTATTTATTTATTCATTTTAGAGAGGAGAGAGAGAGATGGAGAGAGAGAAGGGAGGGGGGGAGCTGGAAGCATCAACTCCCATATGTGCCTTGACCGGGCAAGCCCAGGGTTTTGAACCGGCAACCTCAGCATTTCCAGGTCGACGCTTTATCCACTGCGCCACCACAGGTCAGGCCTCTTTATTGATTTCTATTATCTGTCATTTACTTACCTTTCTATTTTCAAGTGTCATCATGTTCTCTTGGCATCAAATTCTGATTACACTCCCCCCCTCTTTTTTGTTAAGTAAGAAATGGGGAAGCAGAAAGACAGACTCCCTCATGCACCCGGATGGGATCCATCTAGCAAGTCCACTATGGGGTGATGTCTGCTTATCTGGGGCTGTTGCTTTGTTGCTTGGCAACTGAGCTACTTTAGTGCCTGAGGTGAGATCACAGAGTCATCTTTAGTGCCTGGGGCTGATGTGCTCCAACTGAGCCATGACTACAGAAAGAGAAGAGAAAGAGAAAGGAGAGGGGAAGGGGCGGAGAAGCAGATGGTCACTTCTTCTGTATGCCGTGACCAGGAATTAAACCTGGATATCCACACACTGGGCCAATGCTCCACTACTGAGCCAAATGGCCAGGGATGATTATAATCCTTTTAATAAATATATTGCTTCATATATTTATTTCTTTGTAAATCTTCTATCTACTGCTTCATAGGTTGTCTTTTCTCTTTGTTAAGAATTGGATGATAGCCCTCTACATACAACTCAAGCATTATCTTCTCTGCAACCCAGCAAAGATATCTCCTTTCATTATTCACCATAACACCTTAAATATACATCTTATTACAAATACTTAAGATTCCATTTCCTTGCAATATAAATATTTCATTGCAAAAGGAAACATTCCTCTTTGTCTAACTCTATGCCTGCTGCAGGCAAGGCATTGAACAAAGGTTTGCTGCACTGAACAGAACTGAATCAAGAGTTACAAAAACAGGCCCTGGATAGTTGGCTCAGTGGTAGAGCATCATCCCGGCATTTGGATGCCCCAGGTTCAATTCTAAGTCAGGGCACAAAGGAGAGGCAACCATCTGTTTCTCCACCCTTCCCCTCCCCCTTCTTGCTCTCTCACTTTCTATCTTCCCCTCCTGCTGCCATGGCTCAATTGGGTTGAATGCATTGGCCCTTGGCACTGAGGACTGCTATGTGAAACCTCTGCCTCAGGCACTAAAAGTAGCTCAGTTGCCAGCATGGACCTAGATGGGCAGAGAATCGGCCTTAAACCAGGGGTGCCAGGTGGATCCTGGTCACGGCACTTGTGGGAGTCTGTTTGTCTATCTCCCCTCCTTCCACTTGGAAAAAAAGAAAAAAATTAAAATAAAATAAAGGGTTACAAAACATATTCTAAAACAAAGCTCAAATAAAATTGTTCTTCATAATCAGTACATAATAATGCTCAGTTTAGGCAAGCAAGAATGATTGCGTTGTGTTTTTTACAGGATCTGGGTGGAAAAGAACATAGGTTTTGTAGTGGGGGGGATTTTTAGTTTCACTAATGTTCTTGTTCCTAAATCAAATACTCTGTCCCTGAGACTCAATTATGCTGCTTCTCTACGTTTAAGAGTTATTATAATCTATCCCACCTGTTCAGTCTTATCTTTTGCTCCTACCTCTTTCATTTCTTATTGTAGGGACACCAAAGTCTCTCTTAAATCTCTCACACACTTCCATGAATTGCTGTGTATGCTGTTACCTCTGCTTAAAACATCTTCCACCTTTATTCTATGCTTATTCAATAGGCAAACCTGCAATTTAGATTTTGAAGCTCAGTTTCAGCTACATCATCTGTGAAACTGTTCTTGACTTTCACAAAAAGTTTAGGGATTTCTGCCTTGTGTTTCCTCATGAATGGGTAGATATGAAATAATGATACTGTAATTAACTGCATTTATGTAATTCATTTGAGGGCATACAATGGTTATTTTATTTTTGAATGATCATTACTTTCCATAATTTCTGACACACTTTGGGGACTCAATACATGTTTGTTAAATTAACGATTCTAAATTTATTAACAGTAATATTTTCTTATCCTTGCTTTCCCTACAAAATAAATATTAACCTAATCATTAAAATACCTCTCTTTTTGCCTGAGCAGGCAGTGGCATGATGAATAGAGCATCAGATTGGGTCACAGAGAACCCAGGTTTGAAACCCAGAGGTCGCAGGCTTGAGCGTGGGATCATTTTGCTTGAGCGTGGGCTCATCTGGATTGAGTGTGGGCTCATCAACTAGAGCATAGGGTCACTGGGATCATACACATGACCCCGTGGTCATTGGCTTGAACCCAAGGTCACTGGCTTGAGCAAGGGGTCACTCGCTCTTCTATAGCCCCCCAGTCAAGACATATATGAGAAAGCAATCAATGAACAAATAAGGAGCCACAACGAAGAATTGATGTTTCTTATGTCTCTCCCTTCCTGTCTGTTTGTCCCTGTCTGTCTCTCTCTCTGATTCTTTCCCTATCTCTATCAAAAAATTTGAAGAAATGAAATAAAATATCTCTTTTTTAGGTGAAATTTAAACGTTTGGTAGTAAAAATTTTCTTAAATATTTGAATATATTTTGAAGTTAGGTTATTTGTAATTTGAGGACTGAGGACTCTCAACATGCTCAAATTGTGGAATATCTATGAAGAAGGACTTAAAAATGCTCTTAACTCTTTTTTTTTTTTTTTTTGTATTTCTCTGAAGCTGGAAACGGGAAGAGACAGTCAGACAGACTCCCGCATGCGCCCTACCGGGATCCACCTGGCATGCCCACCAGGGGGGGACGCTCTGCCCACCAGGGGGCAATGCTCTGCCCCTCCAGGGCATCGCTCTGTCATGACCAGAGCCACTCTAGCGCCTGGGGCAGAGGCCAAGGAGCCATCCCCAGCGTCCAGGCCATCTTTGCTCCAATGGAGCCTCAGCTGCGGGAGGGGAAGAGAGAGACAGAGAGGAAGGAGAGGGGGAGGGGTGGAGAAGCAGATGGGCGCTTCTCCTGTGTGCCCTGGCCGGGAATTGAAGCCGGGACTTCTGCACACCAGGCCGATGCTCTACCACTGAGCCAACTGGCCAGGGCCTATTCTTAACTCTTTAGGTCTCCTATATTGGTATATAAAAAAGGGAAAATACTATAGTACTAAGGAGAGCTTTTAGGAGCACATGTTAATAATCATTCCACAAATATACACTGAATGCCAAGTACTAGTGCTATTTCCAGTGAGCCAACTTGGTCACTAACTGATTAAGGTGAAGAAAAAGGAATAAAAATGAGGATGGGTTATTGACTGGAAATAAATGAAAAGTAAAATTTTCATCTGTTTTTCTAAAATAAAAAATAAACTTTATTTTAAGAATCCCGGGTTGATATTATTTAATATAGTAGTTTATTTTGGCAGTCTAATGGGGTAGCAGGTCAGTATATCACATTAAGTATGGATTCACTATATTTAATTTAATAATTCCTTTATGGTTAGATATTTAGGTGTTATATCTTGTTTTCTACTGCTTTTTTTTTTCTTATTATTTCAAATGTTCTGAATGCATTAAATTCATGTCTTTTGTTTTTAAGTTCACATGTAATGAGAACCCAGATACATCTGATGAGAAAACCATGCATTATCTTACAAACTTAGGGTCACCAGGCCTTGTAAAAAGTCTGCATCCATTATCCTCCTTTTTCATTCTTGCATTATTAGTAGAAAGGCTGGGCTTCAGAGTGAGACAGGCTACAGAGCAACTGCTGGCCCCACATTTATAATATGTGTGTTTTGAAACAAATGAGTGAACCTCACTAACCTCTGTTTTTCCTCTAAGAAATAGAGATGATGACACTGTCCTGGCAGGGTTGCCTCCAACGTTATATCTAGTACTCTATGTGAAGTGTCTAGCAAAGTGCCTGACCTCGTCATTGCTAAATAAATGTTACTTTTTATTATATTACCATTTAATTATTATGGCTGATTCATTGGGGCCTTTCAGGGCTCAGGCCTGCAGTCTGGGTATAGGATCTGAGTCTCAGCTTAAACAGGAGTGAAATCTAATATAGAAAACAGTGGAACTCAAGTACTAAGCCGGCAAAGAACTCACAGAGACCTATCAACCACAGTTAGTCATCCCAGGAAAGAGATTGTACAATTTCCAAGTCTCTCTCTCTCTCTCTCTCTCTCTCTCTCT
Organism: Saccopteryx bilineata; assembly: GCF_036850765.1. Taxonomy (NCBI): domain Eukaryota; kingdom Metazoa; phylum Chordata; class Mammalia; order Chiroptera; family Emballonuridae; genus Saccopteryx; species Saccopteryx bilineata. The sequence goes on along the minus strand of NC_089490.1, from coordinate 339,587,022 downwards.
CTCTCTCTCTCACACACACACACACACACACACACACACATACATACACACACACAAACAGTGACATTTGGAGCTACCCTAAACAAATTATTGGTACCATCAACAGATAATCAATACTTAGGGCATACATGGTTTTAATAAGCTTTAAATAATAGATTTATTATAAAAAGTTAGAGAACAGCTTGTTAAGAAACTTTCCATGTGTCCCATCCACATGCACTATGGTAAACACTGGGCCTAAAACAATGGAAACAATGGAAGGGCATGAACTTGTCACTCAGAAATGCTTGAGTCTGAATCTCAGTTTTGTCACTTAGAAATTATGCAAATTTAAAGTAATTAACACTATGAACCACAGCTTTCTTAACTTTAAACTGGGGATAATGTTACTTCATTGTGTAATAACTATAAAGACTGAATAAAATTAGATTGTATATTTAACAAATCTAACACTTTTCACCGCATGTATATATCTATAATATTATAAATATTAGTTCCCTTTCCACTGAGGCAAAAAACATAAGGAGAGATTTGAACCCTGGAGAAAGGTTTAAAGATATATAGATAAGTATAACCTCCATCTCAAAGTAGTTTTGAATTGTGATAATGAAATTCTCTCCACACAAGAAATGTATTAACATCCTGTGGGGGAAGCTTTTGTAATAAAATCTCCTACTGACAGTTAAATTATAATTCAGACAACTACTGAAGAGGAAAGAAAAAGATTGGTCCTGAAACTGGGTGAGATGAAGGCATTTTGAGACAGACTGATTCCCTAGTACTCCTATCTCATAAATAAAACTAAGGGTCATTGTCATTGAGTAACATTTCCAAGGTCACAGGGAGTAAGTGGTGGAGCCAAGACTAGAACCCAAAATGGCTGCTAGCTCACTCAGTGCTCCTTCCACTAGACCTCTGATTATTTTTGGACTTTTCTTTTCTTACTCATTTAGTGAATGGGTTGGTCTTTAACCCTGGAGACATGTCATCCTTTGAACAGACCCTGAGTCATGTGGTAGTCTCTATCAGGGCCAAGGCAGACATTTTGAATAACGTAGTGGTTTTGAGTTAAAAAGTCAAGTTCAAACTCTGGCTCATTTTATCTCTTTGACCTTGGGAAAGTTAATTGGCATTGTTAAAGGCTCGCTTATATAAAAAACAAGAACAAAAAAAAATATGGGAAATATACACTAGCCGACACACAAGGTTTTGTGGTAACTGCATCTGTAAGTCTGCAACATTGTACCAGGCATATAGTAAGCACTGCAAAATAGTAAATGTGATTGCTTTAATTTATATTTTGTAATATTCTTATCAATCCTTTGTGTCTTTTAATTTAGGAGAAAAATTTAGAGTTGTTTACAAAAGAATTAAGTGAAGCTTTTACTTCAAGTCAATAAAACCAAGCTCTGGGCTACCTCTAGACACTTCCTGCTGCCCTCTGCACCCCTGCATTCCAGAGCTGATCCTGGGGGCTGACGAGGAACAACTGGACAGGAAGTGAGGAGGGCCTTTCACACTCCACTCTCTCTTTCTATGTTGAGGGGAATGCTGGGATCTGGTGGCTGAGAAGCTTCAGTGAAACCTCCTCCCCTCCTCCTTGGCACAGACACACAGCAGCATTAAAAATAAATAAAAATGCTTGCTCGTGCCTGTCTGAAGTAACTAAGCCAAGGTACTGTGAGGATTTTGTGAGCTGCTGAGATGGGTCTGGAGAGCCACATTTGTATTTGTTTTAACGTTTTGTTGCATTTCCATCTGACCACAGCCCTTACGAATGCTGCTTCATGCTCCAAGTAGCTCAGCTAAGTGAATCTGAAGAAGGCTCCTGGGATAGGCATCTTTTAACACTGAACCATTTTTTTACACTCTTTTCTCTGGCCTTTCAAGGAATCATTTTCTCTTGCACTTGAAGGGGTTTCCGTTAAGTGGCCTGGAAGTGGGGTCACGGTGTATCCATCTTGGCAAAATTAACCCAGGAGTAAAATATGCCCAAAGCTAACCGGTGGTTTCTATTCTGAATGCTTCTTTCAGTGGTCTGAATGGGAAACAGAAGTGCTCCCAGCAAGCCTCCCCTGCAACTCTGATGAGGGCTATCCAGGCCTCCTGCCAATCAAGGCCGTCATCAAAGCCAAGAAGGACAAATCCTTGAGGAGTAGAAGACTCAGTCATGCAATGAAAAAAGCAATAGATGATCTCAACAGTCACTGGGGAAGCTACAATTGAATTCTTTAGAAATTATACAAGGGAATCAATGATGTAGAGAAAAAATAATCTGAAAAGTGCTAAAAATGCACACATTTACAAAACATGCCTGGGTGAGAAATGGGGTCAGACTGTGGGGCCTAAGAAGCTGCCCCTGGCCTCTTTAAGTTCCTGAGGCTTTAGGCAGCTCCATCCAGAGCTTCAGTTACTCTAAAAGAGAGTAGGAGTAAAGGGATGTGGTGGACAAAGCATGCAGGAATAGTGTGACATAATCAGGAATATTTAGCTTGAAGGGGCACATCAAAGAGAACTTAATTTAGATGGCTTGTGCTATAACAACATTTTTACATTAATCTAAGGCCCTTAGTGTGTCCCTTTCTGTCCTCTTTTTACATACTTCAGTGTCACACTTGCACTGTGCTGAGAGAGTTATTTTTCTTGCCTGCCTCCTGGCAATGGATGGTGAGGTGTTGAGGATAGGGACTGTGACTGATCTACCTCTGTTCAGCTTTCCATTCTTGGGATCTGCAGAGGTCCTGCCACTGAGTAGCCACTTCTCAGAAACTAATTTGATGGTTACATTAAGCACGATGCACATTGATTTATTCTGTTTTGTTAAAGTTAACAGGATGTTAAAACTGTAAGGGAGATCAGCAATCATTCATCTGACCTTTCTTTTACACAGAGGGTTGCTGCAATCCAGGGAGTCTGTGTGGCCCACAGCCCCAGAGTAACTGTGAGGTGGATTCAGAACTGGAAAGACTCCCTCCAGCCTCCGGAGCACGGCCTCTTCAGGTCCATCACACTGCTTCCTTTATTATGCCTCTTCTTCCTTCAGATGTCAGAAAATGAGGAAGCAGGGTCTGTATGGTCCCTCAGAAAGAGCTAGAATGACTGATATTCTCTTTTGACCTTTTTAGAATATATCTTTATAAAGCAACTCTAACCTTTGCAGATGACTTTTATTAGGGGAAGTAGGCACTGGGAATGTTCAAGTTCACTTTGACAGAATACTTCCTGACAAAGCACATGGACCAGAGATCTGACAAAATGTTCTCTCTCAGCATAGAGAAGTCAGTGTTTTCTAACAAAACCTAAAAAAGCCTAGAAAAGAACTTGGCTGAATTATTTTACAATAAATACATATTAGAAGATTTTATTGGTTGGTAAAAATAATTTCAAAGCTTATCTTAACATATTTATGTAGTTGAAAGAGCTCAAGCCCCCCATTTTCATAGTACTGCATATAAATCACTAATTTAGACCTCACTGGTTCAGGATTTGTGATAAGTAGGATAGAGGAAAGCTCATGGTTACCTTCAAATTGTCCTAGAAAAATATCTGTTAACCAATTACCATGTGGATAAAATTGTCAGAGCAGTGATTAAGTTCCTTAGGTGAAAGTTTATTTTGTCCACTTAGCTATAATATTAATATTGAGGGCAGAGCTCCTCCAGTTTGAGTTCATATTTGTCACTTAGTATCTGTAATGTGGGACACCTTAAGGGGCTTAACTAAGCATTAATTTACCGCTTTGTAAATGGGTATGTGTGGACAAAGCCCACTGGGGGTGAGGACGACGGAGACACAGAGACCCGACTCTGGGGACCAGGTTCAGTGACAGAAATCTGATTTATTCAGGAAGTAAGCTAGCTTATTTATACAGGTTTGGCCTATAGGGTGTTACAGCATATTCTTCAAAGCCAATGGCTGAAAAGGTCAGGGGGCAGCCTGGCTGGCGCTGAGTCATTTCCGTATAGTGGGAAAGCTCCCTTCCTGGGTGTGTCCAGTAGGGTTCCGGGAGCTGGAGTATTCTCACAGCATTGCGTCAGTCACAATTGCTAGGTAAATGCTCTGCGCTCTACCTACATCTTCCTCTTCTCTTTCAATTAAGGCCAGTTGAACTGGCTTGATGACTGCTTGTTGCTGTTGTAGCTTCTGAATGCTACACATTATGCAATGAAACCCTAGTAGAACTAAAACAACTATAATACCTATTATACTGTATGCTAATAGATTAGCTGGATTAAACAATGAGGCAAGCTTCTGAAATGTTTGACTAGTTAGGAAATAGAATGGGAGTTTTAAATGGGGGATTCCTCCTAGGGGTCAGGATGTCATTTCCCTCCCATTGTGTTACAGAGACCTTCCAGGTGCTGTTAACACAGTTCCATTTTGATTGTAAAAAATGGATGTAGGTCCATGCACACCCCCTTCCCACAAAGGTGCCAGTGTCCAAACACGGAATGGATGGCTTGCCACAGGCTGCGTACTACATATGGTTGCATTCCATCTCTCAGCTTCCAATGCCAAACTCCGAGGTTGATGGTCTGCGCATCCAGGCCAGAGGCAATGCAGCAGTCTTTCCAGGGACTTCCTTCTCTCAGGAGTGTTCTTAATATAGGAACAGGCAAAAAGGTGACCCTGGGAAGGCAAGGTTAGCAGGGCGGGCCCAGCTGTTGGTAGCTAGGGGGAAGAGGGCTTGTAAGTCAAGTACTGAGCCTTGGTTGGTAGTACCATTTCCAGCAAAGTCCCTCATAGTATGATTTTAAAAGAGGACTCACCCATCCGAGGGGATAGTGTTATTATTCAGAGTAAACTTAAGTAGCATTGGGTCACTGAGGTTACCCCATATAGTGCCATTCCACTATTGGGATTCCTGGCCACTATTGTCACAAGGGAGACTAAGGGAGCAGTTACTGAATATACTGCTGGAAACTGTGGGCTATTAACTTCAACAGGCATAATTATGCCAGGGTGGAGAACAGCTTCCCAGATGTGAGGATCTCCTCATGCCTGGGAGTTCGCTGTGATAATGGCACACATGAGGAGGAATAGAGTGCATGGACCTGGAGGTCCGTCAGGAGCCATTCTCTGGGCCACCCTGCCAAAGCCTCCACACACCCCCCCCAGGTGATGGGGTGTGCACACCGGCCACGAGGTCTTCTTCTGGAGCATTGAGGACCTCCTCCCTTCAGGCATAGGTGTGAAGGAGGCCAGGGTTGTGGCTTTGAATGGGTGAAGATTGAACCACTTAGTGGGTGCCCAAGAAACCCTGAAAGCAGGTTGGGGGGTTCCTGGGATCCAAATTGGCTGAAAAACACAAGCATAACCTCTCCCTTGTGTTAGAAGAGGGTGTGGTCCCTGCCACTGTGCCATGGCTGGGTCCTTCCAGCGTCATTTCAGAGAGGGGGGCAGGGGAGAGAGAGTGAGATATACAGAAAAATAGACAGGACAGACAGACAGAAAGAAAAAAGACACATGGGGGCATATAGGCTGGCCCATGGGTCTGCAGGGGGAACACGTGTTGGAGTTAAAGTTGTGGTAGAAAATGGCATTTGAGAGGCTGGGGTGGGGCATTGAGCCCCAGCAGGGAATGTAGAAATAGTGACTTCCACTTCTTCAGGTGGCAGAGCTGATGGTGTGGTTTCTAATGTATCTAGTTTCATTTCTGCATGCTCGGCTGCAAGTCCATCAAACTCTTTGGCCAAACTACTTTCCTCCTCAGTGGAGGGGGGATAATAGGAAGGTATGGGCTCCCCAGAGAGAGGGGTAGCCTGTAATATTTTTGGCACCAGTGGAGAGTCCTCAGCAGGAGCACTGGTCAGGCAGGCATGTATCACTAACAAAGCAGGAATGAGGCCGAGAGGGAAGGTTTGTTCTTCATGTACTTTGGCCGAACTAATGTACCAGAAAGCTCAGGCCCAAGAATCAGGGTCCCAAAGAGGAAAATCCTGGAGCCAAGGGTTGACACCTGAGAGGATTTTCCAGAAGGTACAAAGATCTTTTTCACTAACTTTAACTCGCCTACTCTGCAATAGGGCATAGAGGGCTTGAGCTGGCGGGGCTTGGGAGTAAAGCAGAAGGTTTCCCATTGCAGAGGGCCACTCAACTGTCCTTTAGTGCCAGCTGGGTCTCTGTTTAAGGCTCCAGTATGTGGACAAGGCCCACTGGGGGTGAGGACAACAGAGACACAGAGACCCAACTCCAGGGACCATGTTCAGTGACGTAGATACGATTTATTCAGGAAGAAAGCTAGCTTATATACACAGGTTTGGCCTATAGGGTGTTACAGAGTGTTTTTTCAAAGCCAATGGCTGAAAAGATCAGGGGGCTGCCTGGCTGGCGCTGAGTCATTTCTGTATAGCAGGCGAGCTCCCTTCCTGGGTTTGCCCAGGAGGGTTCTGGGAGCTGGAGTATTCTCACAGCATTGTGTCAGCCACAGTTGCTAGGTAAATGCTCTGCGCTCTACCTATGATGTTAGCAACTTTGTTTGCCTTGCAATAGGTTATAAAAAAATGAATTACAGAATGCACTTACCTTGGAAATAAAAAGATGTTCAGTTTCAGCATAGTTATGATTATCAGCATTAATAATACCATAATTTTTACAAATTACCATTTCTCATCAAGCAAACCTAATCATGACATATGTTTTTGCTTCTTTTCTGCTTCTGGATATACATGAAAATATCAAAACTATAATTTAGAGTATACTGTTAATTCAGAGTTGTCTCTAATTTATTCTAGCCAACCTCCTAATTATTTATTAGTGAGGTTTCCACATACCTAATATATTCTGTGGTGGATTGAATTATTTCTCAAAATATTAGCCAGTCCTCCCTGGTTTTATTTTCTTAAAGAATAATATACGTGCTGTCATGTGCATAAAAGTAGCCATGTGATATGATTTGGTCAACAAAATGTGAGAGAAACATAGGTCATTTCCAGAAGAAGCTTTTTTTATAAGCTCAGTTTTCAATGTCTTTTTTTCTCTTTCCCTCTCCCTCTGCCACCAAATGACCAATGCTGCAGACAGAGGCCACTTTGCCAGCTTGGGTGCCAGACACAGGATGGCATAGAATGGGGTTGTGCATTATCCATAATCAGTACATGATATAAGCAAGAATTTCTTTGAAATATTGAACACTAGATCATTTAGATTTTGAAAGGTTATCAAATCATAACTTCGCCAAAGTTACTAGAAGAGCCTTACAGAATACAAAACTGCCCAAGCCACTTCCTCCTTAGAACATTTCACTCTCACCGATGTTATAATGTCCAAATTCCATAGCCGGCTATTTTAAAACTCTCAGCCCTGATTTCTGACAGCCCTTCCCCAGCCTCATTGCCTGTTACACCCACACAATTACACCATGGCATCTGGTGATATTAGGCTGCATCTAGTTCTCAGAAAGCTTCAAGTTGTAAATGCTCTCCATGCATATTCCTTAATTTCTGTACTCAGAGATTTGTATTTTTCCTGAAAATCAAGCTCAGATCATTTTTTTCTTTAAGAAGTCGGGCTCTGTCATCCTTCAACCTGCTAAACAGTCTCTCTCCTCTATTCCTTCTGCTTCTATTTTCTTTAATAAATACACTTAGCACAAAATATCAAAATTAATTTTTTTTTTCTGAAGCTGGAAACGGGGAGAGACAGTCAGACAGACTCCCGCATGCGCCCGATCGGGATCCACCTGGCACGCCCACCAGGGGGCGATGCTCTGCCCTTCCGGTGTGTCGCTCTGTTGCAACCAGAGCCACTCTAGTGCCTGGGGCAGAGGCCAAATAGCCATCCTCAGCGCCCGGGCCATCTTTGCTCCAATGGAGCCTCGGCTGCGGGAGGGGAAGAGAGAGACAGAGAGGAAGGAGAGGGGGAGGGGTGGAGAAGCAGATGGGTGCCTCTCCTGTGTGCCCTGGCCGGGAATCGAACCCGGGACCTCTGCACGCCAGGCTGATGTTCCACCACTGAGCCAACCAGCCAGGGCCAAAATTAAAATGTTTTAACTTCAGAAGAGCAGTTCCAGAGTCACACTGACTTCTCTTTACCTGGGCCTGCCTGGTGGAGTACTGGAACTCAATAAATGTTGATAAGCCTTTCCTTTATTTATTTTAAAGTGAGAGAAATTAAAACACAAACAATATGTTTGAGATGTAGGAATTTCATTTTGGGTTCTGAAGAAGTTCATACTTCCTTTTTAATCTCAGTTTCTTAGGAACAGTAACTTTATATCACACAGTGCTATGAAATTATCGTGCAAAGCATTAAAAGTAGACATTAATAATCATCTTCAGTGGGACTTAAAAATATATTAGCTTTCCCTGAGTCTCACTAGGGAAGTATTAAAAGGGATTATATTGATAGAGATCTCTTGAAAGGAGAGTTTTCATGTTTGAAAATAAAATTAGGGAGTAAGAAAGTATTTAAAATGTTCTATACTTTTCTATTTCACCTGTTTTAGTTGAGTGACATAAACCCACACTTATAATATCTTCCTGAATCCTATACTTACATGAGCAACTTCCTAGAGTTAAATTAGTCACACATTAGAAGACAAGAATTTTCCAAGTCACAGGCTTGTGGAAACCTTGCAGGGAAGGATTATTCTTCCGACTTTATTGAGAGTCCCACCTTCAAATAAAATTGCCACCACTGCATATCTTTAAAACAGTTCTATAAAGGGCTGAGGTTGTATCATGCCCACTTTAGAGATGAGAAAAGTGAGGCCCCGATTGCTGTCTCTAAGTTCTCAACACAAGTGAAATGTGCAACATGATGTTAGGTGTCAGACATGGAAATGAAAAGAATAACACTGGGTTCAGATCTCCACCCTCAGCATCTTCCAGTCCAGTGGGAAGAGTGCCTCATCAATTAAGAAAAATATTGTTTTAAAAAAAAGAACTGGCCCTGGCTGGTTGGCTCAGTGGTAGAGTGTCAGCCTGGCATGCAAGGGGTCCCGGGTTCAATTCCCGGCCAGGGCACACAGGAGAAGCACCCATCTGCTTCTCCACCCCCCCCCTCCTCTCTGTCTCTCTCTTCCCCTCCCGCAGCCGAGGCTCCATTGGAGCAAAGATGGCCCGGGCGCTGGGGATGGCTCCTTGGCCTCTGCTCCAGGCGCTAGAGTGGCTCTGGTCGTGGCAGAGCGACGCCCCCTGGTGGGCAGAGCATCGCCCCCTGGTGGGCGTGCCGGGTGGATCCCGGGCGCATGCGGGAGTCTGTCTATCTCTCCCCGTTTCCAGCTTCGGAAAAATACAAAAAAAAACAAAAAAAAAAAAAACAAAGAAAATACAAAAAAAAAAAAACAACGAGGTAAGAATCAAGTAGTAAAGAAACAGAGAAGAAAGGCAAGATACTTTGCTCCAATTGGGACAGGGAAAGGAGGAGGAGTAGAAAAGGTCAGATAAGGAAGGTGATACTAGATTGGACTTTGAAAGATAAATAGCACCCTGTGGACATGGTAGAGGATAAAACATGTATGAAGCCATGGGAGCATAAAAATGCATTATGACATTTGTCAAAGGACATTTTTGTGAACCAAACAGAAGAAAGGTGGAATACATATTGATAAGTGATCGAGAACATGGCCTCTAGTCACACATCAATATTTTTTAGGCTATTATTGTGCATGTGTGTATGTGAGCATATTTAAGAAATACTCTCTGAGGAACTTTCAAGTATACAATCGAGTATTATTAACTATAGTATATGCTATATACTACATCTGCATGTACATACATACAGACACACACACACACACACACACACACACACAAACTACAGTGTTTCCAATTAAAGATTGGTTAACTAAATGACCATAGCCTCACAGGATGTGGTATCATGTGACCATTTAAGAATGGTTTATAAAAATGTTTGATTACATGGCAAATATTTCCAATATAATTTTTTAAAAATATAAAAATATAATTGTAAGTAATGTAGTTCCAAACTATGGAAAACAAGTATAAATGTATATATTTAAAATGTTTATTGATTTTAGAGAGAGAGAGAAAAAGAGAGAGAAAGAGAGAGGAACATTGAACTGTTTCCATATGTGCCCTGACTGGTGATCGAACCAGCAACCTCTGGGCTTTGAGACTATGCTTAACCAACTGAGCCATCCGGCCAGGGCAATATATATATATTTTTTAAATTAAAAAGAAATATACTAACTGTAACAGTAGGTTTCTCTGAGTGGTTGTTGTCTAAGTAATTCTAAAATTTATTTATTCGTAGCTTCTGTGTTCAGTCACTTTTCTAGAATGAGTATGTATGTTTGTAATCACAAACATAGAAAACACACATTGCTAAAAGTAAACTTAAAAAATACAAAGATGAGTATCACAGTTTGCCCTTGGTAAGATTAATTTTGCTGCCAGTAGGCAAACAGTCCTCTCACCAGACTTAGACATAGTCATTGGAAATAATTAAATCTTATTATCAAGAGTGCTTCATGAAATGCTTATGATTTACCTTGATCAACCGTTCAAATATGTTTCTACTTCAAGAATTGTCTTAATGCCTTACCTAATGCAGAACTTGGTTGACCTTTTACATAGGATTAAAGCACTGTATAATTAACTTTTTTATATATAGAATTAAAACTTAATAAAACGTGAGGTGAAATGCAAAGACTTAATTTGCAGACTCCTTTCCTATTCCACATCACAAGCTGCTAAAGGCTCAGGTTACCATTCTCTCTCTCTTCTTTTCTCTCTCAAGCACTTTGATTCTGGCCAGACCAAGATTTGCTAAATGCATCCAGATAGCCCATTCAGGGCCCATTTGTTTCTCCACCGCCCCCTCTCCTTCCTCTCTGTCTCTCTCTTCCCCTCCCGCAGCCAAGGCTCCAATGGAGCAAAGATGGCCCGGGCGCTGGGGATGGCTCCTTGGCCTCTGCCCCAGGCGCTAGAGTGGCTCTGGTCACGGCAGAGCGATGCCCGGAGGGGCAGAGCATCGCCCCCTGGTGGGCAGAGCTTCGCCCCTGGTGGGCGTGCCGGGTGGATCCTTGTCGGGCGCATGCGGGAGTCTGACTGTCTCTCCCCATTTCCAGCTTCAGAAAAATACAAAAAAAAAAAAAAAAAAAAAAAAAAGAAAATGATAGTAATTGTACCTCATTGGGTGTTCTAAAAGTCTGAATAAGATTCTATACATAAATCATAACTGACAGTTTTAAGTACACAATAAATATTTATTGTTGATTTATTGAACATTCTTCTTGTGTGGCCCATGATTATGCCTCCAACTTTAGATCATACCATTCTTCCTCCCACTGCTCTAGCAACCTCCTACACCCTCAATCTAACACATATGAAAATACTTGCCAGTTCTTAAACATCTTACTATTTTGGATTAATAGCCAAAGCTATTGTTTTCCTCCAAAATTCAACCTCCTTTTCTTAAAAAATAAAAGAATTTTCACTTGACACAGTATCTAGGAACATACAGTACAAATGCCAGACTCCTTTGCAACTAGATTTCACTAGGTTTTGGGAAATTATAAGATATAAAATATAGACAAATATAAGAGAGAATGTCATGGACAATTTCCTAGTATCATCTTTAAGAGGACCTAGGGTGCACCCTTTGTGCCTTATTTTCCTTCTTTTCTTTTCCTGCTGTCTAAATAGATGCTAATTTGGACTAAGAGAATGAGGATCACTCCTAGAGGTAGTAGAGAAGTGAGTTAAAAAAAAGCTTGGATATCTGAAGACTGTGTCAGTTCTAGATACTTATTTGAGACAAAAATAAACATCTCTGTTGTTTAAAGCAGTATTATTTGATGTTTTTCAAATCTGTACCTACCCAAGAGAGTGCCAAGTTCTTTATGTATGCTAATGCTACATAAATGCTTTTTCTTTTACTTATTTTTTTTTAGATTTTATTTATTGATTTTGAGAAAGAGAGAGGAGGAAGAGAGAGAGAGAAACAGGCAAAAAGTGGAAAGCATCAACTTGTAGTAGTTGTTTCCTATAGTACCTTGACCAGGCAAGCCCAGGGATTAGAACCAGTGACCTCAACATTCCAGGTTGACACTCTATCAATTGTGCCACTACAGGTCAGCTCTTTTACCTATTTTTAAAAGAAGATTTTTACTATTTTGTATAAGAGACAGCCCAGGTAGTGCCTCCTCCAGGATTCCTTTCTGGATTTCATAGGCCAGGCAAGCCTTCACATGCAAACATCATGTCTATCATGGCAATTGTCACCATGAATTTTTTTTTGTATTTTTCCAAAGGAGAAGCAGGGGAGAGGCAGACAGACAGACTCTTGCACGCGCCTGACCGGGGTCTACCCAGCATGCCCACCAGGGAGCGATGCTCGACCCCTCTGGGGTGTTGCTCTGCTGCAATCAGAACCACTCTAGTGCCTGAGGCGGAGGCCATGGAGCCATCCTCAGTGCCCAGGCTAACTTTGCTCAAATGGAGCCTTGGCTGAGGGATGGAAAGAGAGAGATAGAAAGAAAGGAGAGGAAGAGGGTGGAGAAGCAGATGGGCACTTCTTCTGTGCATCCTGGCCGGGAATCGAACCTGGTACTTCCACACACCAGGCCGATGCTCTACCACTAAGCCAACTAGCCAGGGCCTATCACCATGCATTTTAATGATCTCGTTTCTTGTTTGTTTTCCTCTCCATAATATAACATCCTTGGGAGATAGATGCTGTACCTATTTATTTCTTGATTACATGTGCCTGTAGAGAGGTTGACTCAGTCATGTGAAAACCTTTGAATGAATAAATGACTGAAATGATTTATTAGGAAAAAATATAATCTGTGAGAATTTCTCTATTGCTAGTCAGCTAATGTCTTCACATCACTCAATATTGTTTTCTTTATCCACTCATCCCCTCCTCCAGCAAAAGAAAGGGGTTGCTTCAACACTGAGTAACAATTACCTTTAGGGTTTCTTAGTCACATCAGAATGCCCTCCTCCAAGGTTTGCTGTAAATTCCTATTGATTTTCTAACCAGAAACTTCAGATTCACTGATGTGACTGCAAAGGAAAGTAGGAGGAACAGTGTGAAATCCATCCCCTACCTAAATCTTCATTACCTTCTGCTGTTCTTGTTCCAAGATGATTCAACTACCTATTCTATTCTCAAGTTCTTTTTCTTTTTGTTTAACCTTAGGGCTGCTTATGAAAAATTAAACTAGTTACATAAAAGAGATTATATTACACACAGTTCTTCCACATATCAGAAAAAAATGAATCATCAGAAACTAGAATAGACCAGTACAAGTTATTTTGATTTAAACTTCAGATTAGTTCACTGCTGGAGTTTATATGATAGTATATTGCTACTACAAATTTTCCTAAAATATCAATATAAAAATGTGATTAGATATTCTTTCAAGGTCTTATTTCCTCCAATCTACAGAATATAAATTGCTTTGCTTTCTCTTTTTTTCATACCTAATAGTCCATATTGTTTAAATGTTTGTGTGTGCTAAACCCAGCCCTGTCTGTATTATCACAACTCAGACATTTTTAAATTTATATTCAATTGGCCTCAACTATAATGGCTTCAGCAAATAAAAAAAGCATTTCAATCTAAAATATATACTTTCAATGGTTTAGTGGATTTTAGAATTTGAAGTCAGCTTTACCAGTTAGTTTCTTTAAGTGGTATGAGATTGGGTGAAGAGAAGAGAGGCTCTCCTTGATTATAACATAATTCAAGCTGAATTATTGGTAACAATGATTTTCAAAGCTCATAAGCAATTGGGCTGGCTAGCATTAACTCTTTAAAGACCAGAGCCCTATATATTCATATAGTTTTATATTTTGGGGACTTTCTAAATTGATTCAGTTCCATTTAACAATGTTTTGAGTACCTACTTGATGTTGGTAACTGCCAGGTAGTGCGGGCAGCCCCCTCCAATAAGCACAGTGCAGTTCAGTAGACACAGCACAGTCCAGTAACTTACAAGGGGAAAGCATAGAGTTATGTGAGCAACATGGAAATGGCAATGAGCTCAGTCTTGGCTAAATAAAGGCATCCTTTACAGAAGACCTAATATCTACGATGTACTTGTAAAGACACATTGTGATTAGTCAAGCAAAATGATGAATGGGAAAAGTGCTCCAGAAAGAAGAGGAGTTGAGGAGAAAGACGAGGCAGGAGTAAGAACTGGTTGAGTTATCCACCGATTCTTCCATTAATAATTCTGGATCTAGATCAGTTTAGTCCATATGCCTCCTCTCCACTGATCAGCAAGAGTGATTTTTTCATTTTCTCATCCCAACCTGAGAGGAATCATGGTACAGTATAATGAATAGCCATATAGACTCTCGAGTTAGAACACCAAGTGTTGAATCCTAGCTCTACCACCTCAGTCATTTACTTATTCATTTATTACTTAATCAGGAATCATCTATTGAAGCTCATGATGTTCCAGGGATTGTTTGAACCACTCTTGGAATCCAATAGTGAACAAAAACTGACAAAACCCCATTCCTCATGTAGCTAGCAGAAGTAGATAAACAGCATAAATAAGCAGATCCTTTGATACCTTAGAGCAGGAGATAACTGGAAATGTGTATGTGGGGTCTAATATTAAAATTTAAAGTAGAGTGGTTAGGGTGGGCTTCAACAAGAAGGTAATATTTTGGCAAAAACTAGAAGGAGATGATGAAATTATCTCACAAAACTCCTAATAGAGAACTATGCCCAGCTGCGTGATCTTAGGCGAGTGGATATCTCTCTGCCTTAGTTCTCTCATCTGTAAAATGGAAGAAATAATAATAATTAAGTCATAGGGTTGTCACAATAATTAAATGAGTTCATATATGGAACTATGCTTAGAACAGTGTCTGGCACAAAATAAGCATTAGTTGAAGTACTGGATACTATTATTGTTATTTTTGCTTAAACTGAGTCCCTAATGCCTTTTCCTCCCTTTCCAGAAATCTGTAAGAGATCATCCCTGCTTCCCCTCTTTCCCTCACCTTCATAGAACTAACACAACAGCAAATCTTATTACTTGGGGTCCAAAGTATGTCCTATATTTATCCTCCTCTCACCTCTTCACTGCCAGTAGCCCAATCTAGGATACTTGGGGTTACTCAAAAGCTTCTCAGTTGTCTCTTTCTTTTCTTTCTTGTTCCACTACAATCTATTCTCCATAAAGTGTTCTTTTAAAAAGAAACAAACAAACAAACAAACAAACAAACAAAAAACCCATTAATCAGACCCTGTGACTTTCCTGCTTAAACCTCCAATAGCTTTCCATGACACTAATAATAAAATTTGAATTCATTCTTCCAGTCTGCAAAGCCCTAGACCACAAACAGAACTTGGCCCTCTGCTCTCCTGCTCTAGTCAAACTGGCCTGTGGTTACTTGAAGAAGTTGAGCTTGTTTTCTCCCTCAAGAATTTCTCTTTACTCCTCCCTCAGCCTGGGATGACCACTAGATTCATCCTTGCATAGCTGGCCTTTTATTGTCATTCAAGTATAGCTTAAAAATTACCTGCTTGGAGCAGCTTTAGTGATTACCCAGTCTAGAGTTGACCTGCAGTCTCTCTAACACATTGGCCTGCATCATTTTCTTCATAGGCTATATTTTTCTGTTTGTTTAATATCTGTATCTGTCTCTTGCTCGTTCCTGTTTCCCCAGGGCCCAGTACTGTAACTGTCCCTGTTAAATGAATGGGTGAATAGATGTGTGACATTCTCTTGGCTGAAGCTTGAGAGATGAATGACACTGAATGTTCTCTCAATCAAATTATGCATGTATACTGATGCTGGAAATTATTATTCAGACAAGGAGAGCATCCTAATACATCAGTGATTTAAGCTTCACAGTCTTCCTATTTCTTGGGGTCTGCTACTTTATGAACTGCTAAGGACTGTTTTTACATGTAACTATTTACACATTCCTGGGTGTGTTCTGCTGATGGTGTATCTTTGCACATGTTTCAAATGCATATCCTGACCTCATCTAACTGAAAATTTCAAGTATCACTTAAGAACCAACTTAATCATCATCACCTGACATAGTATTATTTTTCTGAATCACCTGTTTTATGCCACCAATGGAATTCCTGCAAACCTCATTTTTTATATTTGTCATATTGTGCTGTAACAGTTCATGTACAGATATTTCTTTCCCTTCCAATATAGGAATTATTTGAGATCAAGGATAATATATTAATAACTTTTTACATATAATACCTCCTGTATAATAGGTACCCAATGCTTGGTGAATGAGTTAATGTCAGGACTAGTTGTCTGCTGTTAATCTCATGTATTATGATGGTATTGTAACAAACATGCTATGTGATAATGAATTCAGTCCCAGAATCTGAAGTTTCAACAGGTGTACCTTTTTAAAACAAAATACCCCATTTATTTCTACTTCTTGTAGATTGGTTTTCAACAGAACTTTGACACAGAACTGAACCTGATAGTATTGAACTTTAGTGATTGAATTTACATTTTGTCTTAGAATAGTGTACTGTCAAATCAATATTTAACCAACAAATTAAAAGAATTGCTTCAGGAAAATCACAATTTATCCTAAAGCTAAAATTATGTATCCTGGAATAAAATGTAGCCTTTTGTCACAAATGTCTATATCTGATGCAGGTAAAGACATAAATCTCTTTTAGTTTTTTAAATGGTCATAGATAGAATATGTACTTCAAACCTAGATGACAAAAGAGGAAAAATTTTATGACACAAGTATTTTGTTATATAATCTTAAAAATTGTTTTTAAAGATATTTATGGGCAAGGATAATATCAATGTTATAGAAAATGAAGCAAAATGTAAATTATGCCAATGTTTACCAATTTTAATCATATTGTAAACACTTTCATTTAATAAAACCAAATGTCTTCACAAACAAAATTAAGGTGATTTATAAAAGTCAAAAAGAAAAATAACAAGTATAACTAGAAAAACTAGAATTATGGATTTGTTATATCGCTTCTTGGCCTGTTGGCTAAGATCAAGTGTAGAATTATGGATTTATTTTTAAAAAAACAATTTTAGTCATTATATTATTATCACTAAAGTTGTAAGCTAAAAATTAAAATTTGATTTGTGTTTTCTGCCAGCAATGACAAAAATAGAAACACAATGTTGTACCTATCTCTATCAGCAGAATGTGTCAAGAAAAGGTTTTTCTAGTTTTAATTCTAAAATAAACCTATCACCTAGAGAACTGATATAAGGAAGATCATGTGACCTAGTGGACAATATTTTTGATATTAGTAAGTATAATTCTAAAAATAGTAATAATAGTAACAATAAAAATAACAACAACAACAATAATAATGGCAGCAGAAATACAGATTCTAGGTTACTAATCAGGTACCCAGCATATGCCAATCTATGTTTTAGGAATTCTACAGAAATCATCTGCATTTCCCCCCCTATAATTTCAAAGTCACTATTTTATAATTGAAAGAAGTGTTTAAGATCGATCTATTAATAACACTTCCAAAATTTTTCTGTCTGACTCCAGGGTTCATACATTTTTCACTATGATGTCTCCATAATAAATACAGATGTGGTTAATAGTGAATTTAACCTGACCTGTGGTGGTGCAGGGGGATAAAGCGTTGACCTGGAACACCAAGGTTGCCAGTTCAAAACCCCAGACTTGCTTGGTCAAAGCACATATGAGAGTTGATGCTTCCTGCTCCTCCTACCTTCTCTCTCTCCTCTATAAAAATTGAATAAATAAATTCTTCAAAAGAATAGTGAAGTTAATAAAAGCAAATATTATCAAATGTGATTTGGTCGGGGGATGAAGCTAATTTGTTAAAAAATATTGGGGTTTTTTTGCTGTGTTAAGTTGATATAGGAATAACAGAGATTTCCATAGGAATAGATGGATAATATTCACTAGACCAACCTTCTCACTTGCTTTCTTGAGTATCTGGACAAGCAGATAATTTGTATTTATACTCTAAATAGTTATGATATGCTAACATTTAAATTCAGTAGAAATGAAAATCACTATATTAGGTGAATATGCCTCACTTAGCCTTATGATGAAAGATCACTTTCTTTGCTACCACTATTCATTGAAAAAATAGTTAATGAATATCTACTATACTCTGGACACTGTACTAACTATGTAACCCTGAATTTTAATTATAAAAATGAAAGTGGAAGAGTCAACATTCATTGTGAATGTTGAAAATCCTATTATTACCCAGTAATTTGGCCACACATCTCTATAATGTTTCTGAGCAATGGGTAGGTGACCCTCTGTTGGAAACATTCAGTAGAGTTTTATGAATGTTTTGCATCAAGTGACAAAAATTGACATATTAACAAATTTATAGCATATTAACCCAGACTGCCATATTCATGATCTCTCCTCAAATTCCTAGGTATTGCAACTGCCAAACCAAAGTCAACTGATTTCATATGCACTGACTGAGACAGGACAAGTAAAAACTATCATTCATTTGAGGAAGGTAACTTGTTGACCTTCAGTGCAATAATTAACATTCTCCCAAGAAATAAAAGGGTACAGGAGGGCATAAATAATTTTCTGGTTTATTTATTTGAAAGAATGAATGCCAATTTGCAATAGAAGCTCAAAAATTTTCCAGTCAGTAAGGAAATCTTAAATTGCATGAAAATTGTATTTCAAACATCATCTACTCCAGAATGTTCCAATGTGTGAAAATTGCTTTGGAGTTTTTACCTCTGGGTATGCAAAGGAAATGTCTTATTATAATCAGTGGTAGAAGTGTGCTTCTATACAGCACTGTGAAACTTTCACTTTCAGGAAGATCTTGAAACAAGTAAGGCAAGCTCCCAAAATTGCAATTATGCAGCATTTAAGAGTTTTATTACTGATGCTTTATACTGCACCTGACTAACCCAAAAAAGTAAGAATTGTGCTACCTAAATTATCAGAGTCACTCCTCCTCTGCTCTTCTCTTTCACTTCCCTGATGTGTGGCTTTAGAATGTAAGTCTAATTGTCCCCAGTTGGAAGTAAATAGCAAATTCTTTCAAGCAGGCTGTAACACTCAGTTATAAATGCCTAGAGCTTGCACTCTCCAACTCCCGCTGCTACCTTCAGTAACTCTGCCTTGTCTCTTTTGGGCAGATTCTTCAGAGGACTGGTCTGGATGTTGCATTCTTGAAACAGATTATTTTAAATTTATCCAGACAGGACTAGGTGGCACTGAGTTATCATTATACATAGATCAGCAAAAAGGTTATTTTATAGCAAGGATTTATTTTATGCTGTCAAAAGGAGAAAATACTTTAAATAAATTAAAACCAGACTTTATTGGTTTCTCTCTTCCAAGAAGAGGAAATTATTTTGGAGGGGTGATGTAGGAGCATCAAGACAGTGTTATTATTCTTCTGGATGTTTTGTTTAGTAGGCATCAAAAGGAATGAAATTAACATTTATTGAGTTTCTGTATAGAAAGTTGGGTACTATACTTGACATCTGTTTGAATAATATTTAATTGCATTTCTGCAATAACACCAAGAGGTAGGTGTCATAATTTTGGTTTTCCAGGATAAAATAATAATAGCAGAATCATATTTATTGAGTGTCTACTATGTGCAGACCAGTCATGTCAGCCCATATGCTAGATTCTTCATATGCACAATTGCACTTAATCCTTATAACAAATTCTTTCTGTTGAGAGTATGTGGGAACAATAGTGTAATGTTCCTGAAGAATATGTAGGTATATTAAATAAACTGACAAATTTGAATTAGCAAGCAAAATTCATATTCTTTCTTATAATTAACTTTCTATGTAAAAAAGCCAGGAGGTCAGATTATTCAATTCTAATTAAAATAATTTAGAAATAATTTCTGGGACTTAAGTAAGTGACAGTTTTAATTTAGGAAGCAGAAACAAAATCAATTGCATTATAACCTATCTAGAGAAAATCAGTAGGAACAATCATAAGACAGTTATCAAAGAACAAAGTAATTCTAATGTAGAACCAGAATGTAAAGAACAGATATAATTTTGCTATTTGAAAGAACATCCTGTGGTTTTAGAAACTCTGACATGTCTCCCAGAACATAATAAGTATCCCAGAGCAGATGTGAATATCACTGAACTTGAAATTGAAAAGAAAAAAAAAAAAGATGTGTCTTGGGGTCTCACTATTCAAGGGTTATGAATACAAACATTATCACTGCTTCCATGACAAGTCTACTTTTTAAAGACTTAGGGATCCCAAAAGCTGTCCTCAAACTGCCTTCTGGGGAACAAACAAGACATTTCTCTAAGGTTAACAATTCTGAGTCCTCTGTTCTGGTTTCCCATGATGATAAAATTATGGGGTCAGAAATAGAACAACACAATACCAATAGCATTTCTGTCAATAGCGTAGTCTATAAGTCTCATTGCTATTTTGTTGATTCCTTTCTCTCTCTCTCTCTCTCTCTCTCTCTCTCTCTCTCTCTCTCTCTCTCTCACACACACACACACACACACACACACATACACACATCACAGACCTCTTTCTCCTCAAGGTGTGGAGACACTATCATCATGTTAAACAATTTGAATTCTGGGTCAACAATAAGATTGTCAACAGACCGCAGATAATTATGCATTTCCTGGCAGTAAGTGCATCCTTTCTTATCAAACAGCCTGCTTCATCCTTGATAACAGAACCTTGTTTATTTTTTTGGAAAAAATACATGTGTCTTAAAGAAAATGATGGGCTCCTCCACAGTACCATATGTCAAACATTTTTCTTCAATAATTTATTTTTATTTTTTTGTATTTTTCAGAAGTGAGAAGCGGGGAGGCAGAGAGACAGACACCTGCATGTGCCTAAGCGCGACCCACCTGGCATGCCCACAAGGGGGCAATGCTCTGCCCATCTGGGTGTTGCTCTGTTGCAACTGGAGCCATTCTGGCACCTGAGGCAAAGGCCATGGAGCCATCCTCAGCACCCGGGCCAACTTTGCTCCAATGGAGCCTTGGCTGCAATAGGGGAAGGGAGAAACAGAGAGAAAAGAGAGGAGGAAGGGTGGAGAAACAGATGAGCGCTTCTCCTGTGTTCCCTGGCTGGGATTTGAACCCGGGACTTCCACACACCGTGCTGACACTCTACTGCTGAGCCAATCGGCCAGGGCTCATATGTGGAATCTTGATTAGTAAAAAACAATCACAGTAATATCATTCCCTTTGTCTAGTGATTATCTTAGGTTTGGCAGTGCAAATCAGGCTAAAACACTGGAAAGGAAGTCTGGTACAGGATTTTGGAAACTGCTTCCTTTCTTAAAAAGGTACTCAAAGCAGTTGTTTATGTTCTATCTCTGGCCAATTAACACAATGGAAACAGTTACCTTGGGACTATGACAAAAAAGACAACGAAAGTTTAATAATAATAATAAAAATAATAATCTGACAAATGTAGTACACAAAGACAGGGAGAATCTATTCAGTGAACAATCTCTGCATCATCCCTACCCTCCACTCCTTATTATGTAAGCTAATGAACTTCTAATTGTTTATTTTAGTTTGTATTATCTGTTGCCTCAAGCTACACAAGAACTGATAGAAGATCCAATCAGTCATCTTCAGGCAACTTCCTCCTGCAACATATAAATCAATATATATATATATATATATATATATATATATATATATATATATATATAGAGAGAGAGAGAGAGAGAGAGAGAGAGAGAGAGAGAGAGAGAAGTCTGCTACTGATACTATCTTTTTTTTCCAGATGAGTACATTGAAGAGCCGATATATAAGACTATTATTAACATTTTCCAAGACAGATGGGAGAGCTAATATTCTAAGAGACAAGTCTCTGGCTCTACAGCAAGATCTTTATACTACATTGTTCTTTGGTCTACAATGAAAGGGATGTCGACTGTTTGAGGGAATTGGTAGATACAAGAAAGTCTTAGAATTCATAAAATAGACATAAACAGAAACAGAATAATTAAACCAATCAAAAATATCCTAAGAGTTTCCAAATACTCAGGAGATACAGAGACTGTGTCAAACCCTTGAAATTATGCTGTAGCAGAAAAAATGCTATATGTACTTATTCCACATTATTTTCTTTTCCAGTACAAGTGAGACTGTATACCCCAGCTGCTTTTCTTCTCTTTTTTTTCCCTCAAGAACCATAGAAAATGGCCTGACCAGGTGGTGGTACAGTGAATAGAGCATTGGACTGGGACGCAGAGGACCCAGAATCGAAGCCCCAAGGTCAATGGCTTGAGCATGGGCTCATCTGGCTTGAGTGCTGAGTCACCAGCTTGAGCATGGGATCATAGACATGACCCCATGGCCTCTGGCTTGAAGTCTAAGGTCACTGGCTTGAGCTCAAAGTCAATGGCTTAAGCAAGGGGTCACTGACTTGGCTGCAGGGCCAGGTCAAGGCACATATGAGAAAGCAATCAATGAACTACTAAGGTGCCACAGTAAAAAGTTGATTCGTCTCATCTCTCTCCTTTCCTATCAGTCCCTGTCTTTCCCCTTCCCTTTCTCTTGCAAAAAAAACACCCCAAAACAAAGCAAAAAAAAAAACCCATAATGGAAGATACTATAACTTAACAATTTGTGAAAAGTCCAATTGTTTTCAAGTTCTTAGCTGTGGGTGTGCAAAAAAGATGTCTTATTACAGTCAATAGAAGAAATGTGCTTCTGTAGAATTATAGGATTTATACTCCAAAAACATGTATATTCTCAGAACAGATAAGGGAAGCTTGTTAAATATAATAACTTAGCATTAAAATATTTTATTGCCTAAACTTCCATATTAAATTAATTCTCAAAATTTCTGTTTCTTAAATAATAGCAAACTGAGCCCTGGCTGTTTAGCTCAGTGGCAGAGCATCGGCCTGATATATGGATGTCCCAGGTTTTATTCCTGGTCAGGGCATACAGGAAATGTGACCATTGGCTTCTCCACTCCTCCCACTCTTCCTTATCTCTCTATCTATCTATCTATCTATCTATCTATCTATCTATCTATCTCGCACACAGCCATGGCTTGGTTGGAGCAACTTGGCCCCGGGTACTGAGGATGGTTCCATGACCTCAAATCAGGTGCTAAAATAGTTCAGTTGCCAAGCAATGGAGCAGCAGACCCTGATTGTTAGAGCATCCCCCAGTAGGGGGCTTGCCAGGTAGATCCAGGTAGGGATGCATGTGGGAGTCTGTCATTCTGCCTCCCTGCTTCTCACTTAAGAAATTAAATAAATAAATAAATAAATAAATAAATAAATACATAAATACATAAATAAATAAATAAAATAATAGCAAACTGAATGCCTCCCTAGTACACATACAAAAAGAAGTAAATAAGTAAAATATACAAATTCAAAAATATTAATTGTTAACGATAAACATTAATGGAAGTGAGGGTAATAACAACTGGAGAGGGCCAAATAGTAAACATTTTAACAGGGCTGCCTAGGAAATCTGCACATTGAAGTTGATTTTTAAAAAAAAAATTTTAATTAAATTTAATGCAGTGACATTGATAAATCAGGGTACATATGTTGAGAGAAAACATCTCCAGATTATTTTGACATTTGATCGTGCTGTATACCCCTCACCCAAAGTCAAATTGTCTTACATCACCTTCTATCTGGTTTTCTTTGAGCCCGTCGCCTCCCCCCACCTGCTCTCTCCTTCCTCGTCCCATCCCCCCCCATACCCCCCATCCCGTTACCATCACATTCTTGACCATGTCTCTGACTCTCATTTTTATGTCCCATCTATGTATGGATTCATGTAGTTCTTAGTTTTTTCTGATTTACTTATTTCACTCCGTATAATGTTATCAAGGTCCACCTATGTTGTTGTAAATGATCCGATGTCATCATTTCTTATGGCTGAGTAGTATTCCATAGGATATATGTACCAAAGCTTTTTAATCCACTTGTCCTCTGACAGACACTTGGGCTTTTTCCAGGACTTTGCTATTGTGAACAATGCTGCCACAAACATGGGGGGTGCATTTCTCCTTTTGGAGCAGTTCTATGGTGTACTTCAGATATATTCCTAAAAGTGGGATAGCTGGGTCAAAATGCAGTTCGATTTTCAATTTTTTGAGGAATCTCCATACTGTTTTCCACAGTGGCTGCACCAGTCTGCATTCCCACCAGTAGTGCAGGAGGGTTCCCTTTTCTCCACATCCTCGCCAGCACTTATTCTGTGTTGTTTTGTTGATGAGCGCCATTCTGACTGGTGTGAGGTGATATCTCATTGTGGTTTTAATTTGCATTTCTCTAATGATTAGTGATGTTGAGCATTTTTTCATATGCCTATTGGCCATCTGTATGTCCTCTTTGGAGAAGTGTCTATTCATTTCTTTTTCTCATTTTTTGATTAGATTGTTTTTCTTCCTGGTGTAGAGATTTACAAGTTCTTTAAAATTTTGGTTATTAACCCCTTATCAGACGTATTGTCAAATATTTTCTCCCATTGTGTAGTAGTGTCTTTTTATTCTGTTCTTATTGTCTTCAGAAGTGCAGAATCTTTTTAGTTTGATATAGTCCCATTTGTTTATTCTGTCTTTTATTTCACTTCCCGGTGCAGATAAATCAGCAAATATATTGCTCGAGAGATGTTGCAGAGCTTACTGCCTATGTTTTCTTCTAAGATGCTTATGGTTTCACGGCTTACATTTAAGTCTTTTATCCATTTTGAGTTTATTTTTGTGAATGGTGTAAGCTATTGCTCTAGTTTCATTTTTTTGCACGTAGCTGTCCAATTTTCCCAACACCATTTGTTAAAGAGGCTGTCTTTACTCCATTGTATTTCCTTACCTCCTTTGTCAAATATCAGTTCTGGGTTCTCTGTTCCGTTAAATTGATCTATATGCTTGTTCTTGTGCCAGTACCAGGCTTTTTTGAGTAAAATGGCCTTGTAGTATAATTTGATCAGGAAGTGTGATACCTCCCACTTTATTCTTCTTTTTTAAGATTGCTGAGGCTATTCGTGTTCTCTTTTGGTTCCATATAAATTTTTGGAATATGTGATCTATAACTTTGAAGTATGTCATTGGTATTTTAATTGGTATTGCATTGAGTTTATAGATTGCTTTGGGTAATATAGACATTTTAATGATGTTTATTCTTCCTAACCATGAGCACGGTATATGCTTCCACTTGTTTGTATCTTCTTTGATTTCTTTTATCAATGTTTTATAATTTTCCAAGTACAAGTCTTTAGTCTCCGTGGTTAAGTTTACTCCTAGGTATTTTATTTTTCTGGTTGTAATAGGGAATGGGATTGTTTCCTTAATTTCTCTTTCTGACTGTTCATTGTTGGCATATAAAAAATGCTTCTGATTTCTGAGTATTAATTTTATATCCTGCCACTTTGCTGAATTCATTTATCAGGTCCAGTAGTTTTTTGACTGAGACTTTAGGGTTTTCTATATACAATATCATATCATCTGCAAATAATGATAGTTTTACATCTTCTTTTCCAACTTGAATGCCCTTTATTTCTTCTTATTGTCCGATTGCTGTGGTTAGGACTTCCAGAACTATGTTGAATAAGAGTGGTGAAAGGGGGCACCCCTGCCTTGTTCCTGATCTTAAGGGGATTGCTTTTAATTTTTGCCCATTGAGTATGATGTTGGCTGTGGGTTTGTCATAGATGGCTTTTTATCATGTTAAGGTATGTTCCCTGTATTCCCACTTTGCTGAGAGTTTAGATCATGAATGGGTGCTGGATTTTATCAAATGCTTTTTCTGCATCTAATGATATTATCATGTAGTTTTTCTCCTTTTCTTTGTTTATATGACGAATCACATTGATTGATTTGCAAATATTGTACCAGCCTTGCCTCCCAAGAATAAATCCCACTTGATTATGGTGTATGATTTTTTCCATATATTGTTGGATCCGGTTTGCTAATATTCTGTTGAGGATTTTAGCATCTATATTCCTCAGGAATTTTGGCCTATAATTTTCTTTCTTTGTGTTGTCTTTTCCTGGTTTTGGAATCAGAATTATGCTCGCCTCATAAAAGGAGCTTGGAAGTCTTCCTTCCTCTTGAATTTTTTGAAATAGCTTAAGAAGAATAGGAGTTAGTTCTTCTTTGAATATTTGGTAGAATTCAGATGTGAAGCCATCAGGCCCTGGACTTTTCTTTGTTGGGAGTGTTTTGATAACTGTTCTGATCTCATTTGGTGTAATTGGTCTGTTTAGGTTTTCTGATTCTTCCGGATAGAGTTTTGGAAGATTGTATATTTCAAGGAATTTGTCCATTTCATCTAGGTTGTCTAGTTTTTTGGCATATAGTTCTTCATAGTATTTTCTTACAATATTTTGTATTTCTGTTGTGTCAGTTGTTACTTCTCCACTCTCATTTCTAATTTTATTTATTTGAGTCCTCTCTCTCTTTTTCTTGGTGAGTCTACTTAAAGGTTCATCGATCCTGTTTAGCTTTTCAAAGAACTAGCTCCTACTTTCATTGATCCTCTTTATTGTTTCTTAAGCCTCTATCATTTATTTCTTCTCTGATCTTTATTATTTCCTTCCTTCTAGTAGCTCTGGACTTTACTTGCTGTTCTTTTTCTAGTTCTTTTAGATGCAGGGTCAAGTTGTTTATTTGAGCTTTTTCTAGTTTCTTAAAGTGTGCCTGTAGTGCTATGAACTTCCCTCTCAGTACTGCTTTTGCTGTGTCCCATAAATTTTGAGTTGTTGTATGCTCATTGTCATTCATTTCTAGGAAATTTTTTATTTCTTCTTTGATCTCATTCTTAATCCATTCATTATTTAACAACCTGTTATTTAGTTTCCATGTGTTTGAGAATTTTTAAGCTTTTCTGTTGTGGTTGATTTCTAGTTTAATGCCATTGTGATCAGAGAAACTGCTTGATATGATTTCAATCTTCTTAAATTTGTTGAGACCACTTTTGTGCCCTAACATGTGGTCTATCCTAGAGAATGTACCATGAGCACTTGAAAGCAATGTATATTCTGCTGCTTTAGAGTGAAAGGTTCTGAAGATATCTATTAAATCGAGTTGATCTAGTATGTCCTTTAAGTCTGCTCTTTCTTTGTTAATTTTCTTTCTTGAGGATCTATCTAGTGATGTTAGTGGGGTATTGAAATCCCCTACTATTGTAGTATTGCTGTTGATCTCGCCCTTTAAATCCATCAAAGTCTGCTTTATATATTTAGGTGCTCCTATATTAGGTGTGTAAATAGTTATAATAGTTATATTTTCCTGTTGGATTGCTCCCTTTATTATTATGTAGTGGCCTTGTTTATCTCTTACTATATACTTTGTTTTAAAGTCCATTTTGTCTGATATAAGTATTGCTACCTCAGCTTTTTTTTCATTTCCATTTGCATGAAATGTTTTTTTTTCATCTTTTTACCTTCAATCTATGTGCATCTTTTGTTTTAAGGTGTGTTTCTTGTAGCAGCATATGTACGGGTCCTATTTTCTTATCCATGCAGCTACTCTATGTCTTTTGATTGAATCATTTAATCCATTTACATTTAAGGTTATTATTGATATGTAGTTATTTATTGCCATTTTATTCTTTAAAGCTGTATTCCTCTTTTGCTATATTTTTTTCTCACTTTGATCTGTTTACAATAGGCCCCTTAACATTTCCTGCAGCATTGGTTTGATTTTAATGAATTCCTTAATTTTTTTTGGGGGGGGGGGTCTGGGAAGCTTTTTATTGCTCCTTCAATTTTAAATGATAGCCTTGCTGGATAAAGTAGTCTTGTTTGTAGGATCTTGTTCTGCATTACTTTGAATATTTCTTGCCATTCCCTTCTGGCCTCAAGTGTTTCTGTTGAGAAGTCAGAAGTCATCCTTATGGGGGCTCCTTTGTAGGTGATAGCTTTTTTTTCCTCTTGCAGCTTTTAATATTTTCTCTTTATTACTTAGCTTTGGTATTTTAATTATGATGTGTCTTGGTGTAGGTTTCTTTGGGTTTCTCTTTAATGGAGTTCTCTGTGCTTCCTGAACTTGTGAGAGTTTCTCTTGCATTAATTTAGGGAAGTTTTCAGCTATGATATGATTGAACAAAGTCTCTATCCCTTGTTCTTTGTCCTCTTCTTCAGGAACTCCTATGATGCGGATGCTATTTCTCTTCATGTTGTCACATAGCTTTCTAAGAGTTTCCTTAGACTTCTTGAGTCTCTTTTCTTTTTTCTTCTCAGCTTTCTTGCCTTCATTCAAGTTGTCCTCCAACTTGCTGATTTGATGCTCAGCTCTATCTATCCTGTTTTTAATTCCTTCCATTGTGGTCTTCATTTCTGATATTGTATTTGTCATCTCCGACTAATTCTTTTTTAATATTTCAATATCTTTTTTATACTTGCTATTTCTTTATTTAGGTGTTTATAATGACCATCCATTGTTGTTCTAAGATCCCTAAGCATCCTTATAATCATTATTTTGAACTCCACATCTGGAAGTTTGATTATTTCCATATCACTCAGTTCATCTTCTGAAGGTTTCTCTTGTGGTTTCATTTGGATTGCACTTCTTTGTCTTCTCATTTAAGTGTTTGGGTGTTTTGCTTGTAGAGCTGTTCGTGTCTAGGCTTGGTGTTGTCTGCCTCCGGTTTTCAATTGTGTTATTTCTAGGTCTTCTTGGGTTGGCATCAGCTATTATTTGTAATCCACTTTCGGATTTGGGCTGCTTTGAAATCTTGATTTGTTTGTTTTCTTAACAGGTGATAGTCTTGTTTACTGATCTCAGCAGGGGGCTTCCTTGAAGCTGTATCCAGGAATGCGGTGGGTGTAACCTGTGACTCTGAAGGCCTCTTCTACCAATTAATCTCTCTGGGGGCAGGGTTTTTTCTCAGCTTCAGTAGGGGGAGGTGTATCTCAGATCTCCATGGAGACTTGAGTTACTGCCCCTCCTCCCCACTTCTTGTTTTCAGCTGTGTCTTGTTGCGCTGATTGGAACTGGAAAGACATCTGAAGATCTGTGATCCAGAAGGAATTTAGCCTTGCTTTGTGGAAGGATCAGTCCCTCCCCCAGCTATGCCTGCCTCCAGTACTGGATGAGCCAGCTTTTTAGGTTGTTTCCTGCATTCCTTTGCCCCTCACCATCTGTCCCTCTCTCTTCCCTTTCCACTTGGAAGATAAGCCAGTCCTTTCAACACACCTCGCTCCCTGATTGCCAGGCAAGTGGCTGTGAGCAGTATTTTCTGCTCTTTCCCTGGAGTGAGAGCCCCTCTGGGCTCTCAGTCTCACCCCCCCTCCATTTCTGTAAGCAGGGGAGATTCAGGTGCTCACTACCAGGTTTGTTATGGCTTCTTCTTTGCTCCTTGGTTTTTGAGAGCTGTTCTTGTAGTCCAGAGTTGGTTTTTCAGACTGATTTTTCCTAAATCGATTTGTATTCCAGTTTGGTGGTGAGAGCTGGGCGTCTGTGTGTCTGCCTACTCTGCTGCCATCTTCAGGTCTGAAGTTGATTTTTAACATGCAGTTAAGCATATCCATTTTAATTGTACCATTTAGTATGTTTTGGAAAATAAATATATTTCCATTAGTACTGCCACAGTGAACCTACAGAATATCTTTATCATCCAAAAGCTTTCCTCTGTCCTTTTCCTGATGATCCCTGATCTGATGCCTTGTGAAACTCCTAACCTCCTTCCTGACATGGCATATTAGATTTCTACTTCTAAAATTCTTTATAAACAGAATTCTACACTATATTCTCCTTTGTAAATTACTTCTTTAATCCATCATATTGCTTTGGAAATTCAACCATCTATACTATTATGTGTATCAATTTGACCTTATTTGTTTATAATTTTTAATTTATTTGTTTGCCATTTTAAAATTTATTTTTATTTACATTTTAGGAATATACTGAATTTGGTTTATCCATTCCCCTTTGATAGACATGAGGAGCCACTGCACCACCTCATTCGCAGGTGTTGCAACGTACTAAAAGCTACAGAATCAATATTCATAATTTACGAGGCTTGAAGAACATTTTATTAATTTGGGTTAAGGTGTGCAGAGAAATTGTGAGAAATAGTCTCTGTACTGTGTGATTGGCATAACCAGGATGGCCCTTGGCATTGTATTGTAAATGCAAAGGGGAGGAAAACATGGATTCCCAGACATTCCACCACATCTGTGGGGAAAGAGGTGAATGGCTAGCCAGGTACAGGGAGAGAAAAGCCAAAATAAACCTTTTCTTATACCAATGAACCATTTGTGGGCATTTGTTCTACTACCTCTCCCATGTAAATGCATGTGGTTAACACGTGTGACTCTGGACAGAGAGATGGCAGATAAACACTAGGAATACCTTTTAATATGTAAAGAGACATCTTTCTACAATTGTGTTGGCTTGTAAATTTTGTTTTCTCCAAAATGATGTATGGCTTGCAAATTGAACATGGTCCTATCATGTTAAAGGACATATGACTATAACCAATAGTAGTAAGGGGCTCCTAATTATAATTTTTACTTCTGTACTTCCCACTTACAATACTATAAAAACTAGGTAGAACAAAGGGCCAGTGCACTCTCCCTCAGATTTCTGTTGGAGTTGTCGCTACTTGGCCAAGCTAAGACAATAAAGCTTTGAGGTGTAATCGACAGACTTTGTTCGTGTCTTCCATGTTTTGGGTCCCTCTGGATTAGGCTTAACAGACATTTGGGTTGTTTCTACTTTTTACTATTATAAAATATGTGTACTCTATAAATGTGTTACTAATATGAATATTTGTATAACCATCTATCACTGAGTATATGTTTTCATTTCTCTCACATAAATATCTAGGAAAAAAACTGTTGGGGCAACTGGTAAGTATTTAACTTTATAAAGAAAATTACCAGTGTTTTTCAAAGTGACTGTAATGATATAATTTCTCATTAACCATGTATGCAAAATCTAATTGCTTCTCATCCTTACCAACACATATTGTTGTCACTATTTTGTTGAGGTGGTTTAATTTGCATTTCCCTGAAGATAAATTATGTTAAAAATGTTTTCACGGTGCCTTGACCATGTGTGTGTGTTTGTGTATTGAGTGTGCCCATTTTTTAAAAAAAATTATATAGGTCTTTGGTATCTAATTAGTGAGTTCTTTAAATATTTGAACTTAAGTTCTCTTTAATAATATTTACTGCAAATATGTCCTATAAAAGATAAGCTGTCTTTCTGTGTTCTTACTACTATCTTTTGAATCGTACAAACATCATTTTTTTCTGAAATAGTCCAGGCTTTTTGTGTCCTAAGAAGACTTTGTCTATCCCTATGTCATAAAGATTTTCTTCTGGCTGTTTTATAGTATATTAGCATTATAGTTAGGTCTATAACCCTATTAGATTGCTTTTTTATTTTTTTTATTTTTCTGAAGTGAGAAACCAGGAGGCAGAGAGACAGATTTCTGCATGCGCCCAACCAGGATCCACCTGCCATGCCCACTAGAGGGTGATGCTTTGCCCATCTAGGGTGTTGGTCTTTTGCTACTGGAGCCATTCTACCACCTGAGGCAGAGGCCATGGAGCCATTCTCAGCGCCCAGATTAACTTTGCTCCAATGGAGCCTTGGCTGAGGGAGGGGAAGAGAGAGGAGAAAAGAGAGGAGGAAGGGTGGAGAAGCAGATGGGGACTTCTCCTGTGTACCCTGGCTGGGAATCAAATTTGAGACTTCCACACACCGGGCTGACATTCTACCACTGAGCTAACCAGTCGGGACAGATTTTATTTTTATATGATGTAAATTAAGGCTCAAGATGAGGTCTTTTTGTTTTTTTGTTTTGTTTTGTTTTTCTATCTGGAAATCTGGTTGTTCTGGTGTCATGTGACAAAGAGTATCATTTTTCATTTAATTACTTTCATTTCATTTCTATAAAAATTCAGTTAACTATGTGTGGTCTATTTCTGGATCCTTCATTCTTTTCCATTGATTATCTTATCTAATGAGCATCACACTGTTTTGATTACTGCAGACTTGAAATAAATCTTGAAATTGGTTACTGTAAGGTTTTGCTTTTTAACTTTGTTTTTCTTCTATGTTTTTCCATGTAAATATTTTAGAATAATTTTCTCTATTTCTACAAAAACTAGTCTGATCAATAAATGGTGTTGGGAGAACTGGACATATAAATGCAAAAAAAAAAAAAAGAATAAAGAAACCAAACTACCTTCTTTCACCATACATAAGAATAAACTCAAAATAGATTCAAGACAAATTTTACACTCAAAACTATAAAAATTCTAAAAGAAAACATAGGCAGTAAAATCTTAGACATGTCACAGAAATATTTTTTTCTGATATATCACCCCAGGCAAGGGGAATAAAAGGAAAAAAAATAAACAAATAGGACTACATCAAACTAAAAAGTTTTTGCACAGCCAAGAAAACCATCAAGAAAATGACAACCCACTGAATGGGAGAACATATTGGCAATAGATTTGATAAGGGCTTAATATAAAAAATTTACAAGGAACTTATAAAATTCAACATAAAAAAACCAAACAATCCAATTAAGAAATTGGTAAGGGACCTCAGTAGATACTTCTCCAAAGAAGACATACAGATGACCAACAGACATATGAAAAGATGCTCAACATCACTAATCATTAGAGAAATGCAAATTAAAACTATAATGAGATATCACCTCATACCTGCTAGAATGGCTTTCATTAACAAATCAACACATACCAATTATTGGCATGGATGTGGAGAAAAAGGAACACTTGTGCACTGTTGGTGGGAATACAAATTGATACAGTCACTGTGGAAAGCAGTATAAAGTTACCTCAAAAACTTAAAAATGGAATTGCCTTATGACCCAGTAATACCGCTCTGGGAATATATTTATAAAAACCCAAAATGCTAATTTGAAAGAATATTTACACCCTTATGTTCATCCCAACATTATATACAATAGCCAAGATTCTAAAGCAGCACAAGTAGATGAGTAAATAAAAAAAAAAAGCTGTGATACATTTTACACAATATAATACTACTCAGTCATTAAAAGAAGGAAATCTTACTTTTTGCAAGAGCATAAATATAGACCAGGAGATCATTATTTAAGTGAAGTAAGCCAGTCAGATAAAGACAAGAACCATATGATTTCACCTATATGGGCAATCTAATAAACAAAATAAACTAACAACAACAACAAAAAAATAGAAACAAACTCATAAAAGAGAATGACAGCTGTCAGAGGAGATGGGAATGGGGGGGTTGGATAAAAAACGTGAAAGGATTAAGCAAAGATAAAAGACCTAGGCCAGAGTGTGGGTATTGCAAGAAGGAAAGAAGTGTGGGGGAGGTTGAAGAGGTTAGAGGGGGAAAGATGGTGATGAAAGGAGATTTGACTTGGGGTGGTGAACACACAATACAATATACAGATGGAGTATAGTAGAAGTGTGCAACTAAAACATATATAATTTATTAACCAATATTACCCTCAATAAATTTAATAAAAGTTTTTCAAAAACTTTCTATTGTGATTTACATTAAGATTGTGTTTTTCAATTATTAATTTATATTACATAGTATAGAAAGGAATTTTATACTTTAACCTTGTTTCCTGAGATCTTGCTAATTTTACTCATTGGGTATTTCCTATATTTTTCTATGCACATGCTCATGATATCTGTAAATAAACATTATTTTGTTTCTTTCTTAACCAATCAATTAATCTTTATGTTTTTTGTTTGTTTTAATTTTGCACTGATTAGAATGTACAATATAAAGTTGAATAGAAATGTTCATTCTTTATTCCTGACCTAAAGGGAAACCATTCACTCTTACAAAATATGATGTTAGATGTAGACTTTTCATAGATTATTTTTTATCAGAGATTGTTTGCATAATAAAAAGGAGTTGAATATTGTCAACTAAATTTTATGTGTCTATTAAAATGACTAAATTTCTCTTTTATTTTGGTATAAATTACATTGATTGATTTTCAAATATTAAACCAACCTTGAATTCACAGGATAAACTCCATTTGGTTATGATACATTATTACATATATTAAGTTGTTGAGTTTAATTTGCTAATATCTTGCTAAGGATTTTATATCTATGTTAATGAGGGATTTGATCTATCGCTCTATTTTCTATGCTATCTTTGTATATTTTCTGCATCAAAATAATGCTCACTTGATAAAATTAGGTGGCAAGTATTACTTCTGTCTTCTGCAAGAGAGTTTGTATTATTGGTATCATTTCTTTCTTACCAATAACACAAACTCCTATATTGGTGTAGCCATCTGGCTCTACAATTTTCATTATGAAATTTATTTAATTATGAAATCAATGTCTTTAATAAGGTATTCAAATTTTACTATTTCTCTTTAAATCAATTTTGAAAACTATTTTTCAATAGTTTGTCTTTTTCTTCTATGTTTTTGAATTTTTTTTACCTGAGGCTCTAGAAATAATAAATTTTAAAAATCCCTTTAATGTTTCTGTGATCTCTAATGATGTCCTTTCTTTCCTAATAATAATTATTATTATTTTTTTTTGTATTTTTCTGAAGCTGGAAACCGGGAGGCAGTCAGACAGACTCCCGCATGCGCCCGACCGGGATCAACCCAGCACGCCCACCAGGGGGCGATGCTCTGCCCATCCGGGGCGTCGCTCTGCCACGACCAGAGCCACTCTAGCGCCTGGGGCAGAGGCCAAGGAGCCATCCCCAGCGCCCCGGCCAACTTTTGCTGTAATGGAGGGGAAGAGAGAGACAGAGAGGAAGGAGAGGGAGAGGTGGAGAAGCAGATGGGCGCTTCTCCTGTGTGCCCTGGCCGGGAATCGAACCCGGGACTTCCGCATGCCAGGCCAACGCTCTATCGCTGAGCCAACCGGCCAGGGCCTATTATTGTTTTTTATCTCATTTTATCTTTATTAGTATATTTAGAAAATTACAAATTTGATTCATTGTTTTACAAACCAACTATGGGGTCTTTAAATTTCTATATTGTCTGTTTTCTATTATATTTAATTTTTAATCTTAATGATATCGTTTTCTTCCTTTGCTGAATTAGAGTTTAAGTAGCTTCTTTTATCTTTCTTTTAAAAAATTTCCTAGTTTGTTAATGTCAAAGCTTGGATTTTTAAAGTGTTAATATAAACAAGGTTATTATTTTCTAATCAGTATTTGAAAAGAATCTCACCAAATTTGGACAAATTACTTTTGTTTTATTTTCTTTTAATTAAAAATATTTTTTGGCCCTGGCCAGCTGTTTCAGTGGTAGAGCGTCAGTATGGCATGTGGATGACCTGGGTTCGATTCCGGATAGGGCACACAGGAGAAGTGCCCATCTGCTTCTCCACCCTTCCCCCGTTTCTTTCTCTTTATCTCTCTTTTTCCTTCCCCCAGCCAAGAGTCCATTGGAGCAAAGTTGGCTCCGGGAACTGAGGATGGCTCCATGGCCTCCACCTCAGGCCCTAGAATAGCTCCAGTTGCAATGGAGCATAGCCCCCTAGTGGGCATACAGGTGGATTTTGGTCAGTCGCATGTGGGAGTCCTCTCTGCTGCCTACTTCTCACCTCAGAAAAATATAAATATATATCATATAAATATATAAAATATATATTATATATATATTTTTTATTTTTCTTTATGATTTTTGTTTGATCCATGCATAGTTTATATATGTTTCATTTAATTGTCAAATATTTGAGATTTAGGATTTTGTAGAAATGTTTGGATATCGATTGCTAATTAAATTTAAGCATAATCAAAGATCAAATCTGTATAATTTTAATACTTTTAGATATATATATATATATTTTTTTTGTATTTCTCTGAAGCTGGAAATGGGGAGAGACAGTGAGACAGACTCCCGCATGTGCCCGACCGGGATCCACCCGGCACGCCCACCAGGGGCAATGCTCTGCCCACCAGGGGGTGATGCTCTGCCCCTCTGGGGGGTCGCTCTGTCGCGACAAGAGCCACTCTAGCGCCTGGGGCAGAGGCCAAGGAGCCATCCCCAGCGCCCGGGCCATCTTTGCTCCAATGGAGCCTTGGCTGTGGGAGGGGAAGAGAGAGACAGAGAGGAAGGAGGGAGGGGGTGGAGAAGCAAATGGGCGCTTTTCCTATGTGCCCTGGCCGGGAATCGAACCCGGGTCCCCCGCACACCAGGCCGATGCTCTACCACTGAGCCAACTGGCCAGGGCCTACTTTTAGATATATTTAAGTTTTTTGTTTATTTTTAGAAAAAATTATTTTAACAAGGTAATATTGATCAATAAGTGTACATAGATTTTAGGCAAATATTACTACATCATTTAAATAGTCACCTATGTTGTACATCCATCATCTAATGTCAAATCATTTTCTATCACCTTATATTTGTCACTTTTTACACCCTTCTGCCAACCCTCTCTCCTCTTCCTTCCCCTACATGTCCCTCCCATGTTAACCACATCACTCTTATCTATGTCCATGAGTCTCAGCTTTGTAACCCACCTATGTGTGAAATTATAGTTTTTAGCTTTTTCTGTGTTACTTATTTCATGTAGTTTAATGTTCTCAAAATTCATCCATTTTGTCATAAATGACCCTATGTTTGTGGTCAGCAAACCACAGCTCAAAAGCCACATGCTGCTCTTTGGCCCCTTAAGTGTGGCTCTTCCACAAAATACCACGTGCGGGCACTACCTCGATAAGAAATGTACCTACCTATATAGTTTAAGTTTAAAAAATTTGGCTCTCAAAAGAAGTTTTAATCTTTGTACTGCTGATATTTGGCTCTGTTGACTAATGAGTTTACTGACCACTGCCCTATGTCATCATTTCTTATGGCTGAGTAGTAATCCACTGTATATATACACCACATCTTTTTTATCCCATCCTCTATTGGAGGGGCATTTTGGTTGTTTTCATTTCTTGGCCACTGTGAATTATGCTGCGATTAACATAGGGGGTGCATGTGTCTTTACATACCCATGTTTTTGAGTTTTTGATGCAGTAGAGGGATTTTTCAGTCATAAGGTTCTATTTTTAATTTTTTAAGGAACCACATTACTTTCTTCCATAATTGTTGGGGACCAAAAGCCAACAGGATCACTGTAGTTTAGATTTTTGGAAGACAGAGGTGTGGAGAACTGGCAGTAAGCTGATAGTCTGCCCAACCCCCTACCTCATTTGTTCTGTGAAGTTGCTAAAGGCTGTTAACCTATGGTGCTGGATTGTTTATACTCGTCCTATCCTCAATGTCCTCCAGAAAGAATGGAGGCAAGTTTCTTTTATCCTTTGTCTTGTTATGTATAGTGGGGGTTTTCTGCACTTGGGAAAATTCTTGAGTTGCCTTGGAAATGTGATCACAGATCTCCTTGATTTGTTAATGGTCTACTTTGCCATATAAATAAAGTAGGAAGCAGGTGTTAAGCATGCTCTGCTTTTGTCATCAGCATTGCAGAGGCCTCGTGAGCCCATCCTTTTTTTCTTAATTCCGCGCCATTCCCACGCAGAACCTGGAATTACTAGCGCATTGGTTCGTGGCACAAAATAGTTGTACTAATTTACATTCCCACCAGTAGTAAATGAGAGTTCCTTCTTATTTACAGCCTTTCCAACACTTGTTGTTACCTATCTTGTTGACAATAGCCAATCTAACAGGTGTGAGGTGGTATCTCATTGTAGTTCTGATTTTTTTCCCAAGTAGCTAGTGAAGATGAGCATTTTTTTCATATATTTGTTGACCATTTATTTGTATGTCTTCTTGGGAGAAGTGTCTATTCAGGTTTTTTTTTCCATTTTTTAATTGGATTGCTTGCTTGTTTGTTGTTGAGCTTTGTAAATTCTTTGTATATTTTGGATATTAACCCCTAATCAGAGCTGTCGTTTGCAAATAACATCTCCCATTGTGTTGGCTATCTATTTGTTTTGTCACCAGTTTCATTTGCATTGCAGAAGCTTTTTACTTTGATATAGCCCCATTTATTTATTTTTGCCTTTACTTCCCCTGCCTTTGGGGTCAAATTTATAAACTGTTCTCTACAGGCAACATCCATAAGTTTAGCACCCATATTTTTTCTACATAAACTATTGTTTCAGATCTTTAAATCATTTTCAATTTATTTTTGTGCAGAGGCACAAACTGTAGTCAAGTTCATTCTTTTGCATGTGGCTTTCCAATTTTACCAGCACCACTTATTGAAGAGGCTTTCTTTTCTTCATTGTGTGTTTTTGGCTCCTTTATCAAAGATGATTTAACCATATATGTGTGGTGTTATTTCTGGTCTCTCAATTCTGTTCCATTGGTCTGTGAGCCTATTTTTCTGCTAATACCATGCTGTTTTGATTATTGTGGCTCTGTAGTATATATATATTTTTTAATGTAGACAATTAAATTTAACAGGGTGATATTGGTCAACCAGAGTACATAGATTTAGATAAAACATCTCCATGTCATTTGGACAGTTGATTATGCTGTATACCCATCACCCAAAGTCAAATCATCTTCTGTTACCCTATATTTTGTTTCTCTTTAAGCTCCTCCCCTTCCTCATTCCCCTCCCTCTTCACCTTTTCCTTTTGTGTCCCACCTATGTATGGAATCATACAGTTCTTAGCTTTTTCTGATTTACTTATTTCACTCAGTATGATGTTATCAAGGTCCATCCATGTTGTCATAAATGATACTATGTCATCATTTCTTATGGCTGAGTAGTATTCTATTGTATATATGTACCACATCTTCTTTATTCAATCCTCCATTGAAGAGCATTTCGGCTGTTTCCATGTCTTGGCCACCATGAACAATTTCGCTATGAACATGGGGGTACACATGTCTTTATGTACCCATGTTTTTGAGCTTTGGTGATATATACCCAGTAGAGGGATTGCTGGGTTATATGGTAGTTCTATTCTTAATTTTTTGAGGAACCACCATACTTTCTTCCATAATGGTTGTACTAATTTACATTCCCACCAACAGTGAATGAGAGTTCTTTTTTCTACACAGCCTATCCAGCACTTGTTATTACCTGTGTTGTTGATACAAGCTAATCTAACAGTGTGAGGTGGTATCTCATTGTAGCTTTGATTTGCATTTCTTGAATAGCTAGTGAAGACGAGCATCTTTTCATATATCTGTTGGCCATTTGTATTTCTTCCTGGGAGAAGTGTCTATTCATGTCTTCTTCCCATTTTTTCATTGGATTGTTTCCTTGTTTGTTGCTGAGTTTTGTGAGTTCATTTTATATTTTGAATATTAGACCCTTATCTGAGCTGTTGTTTGAAAATATCATCTCCCATTTAGTTGGCTGTTTATTTGTTTTGTTGACAGTTTCTTTTGCTGTGCAAAAGCTTCTTAGTTTGATGTAGTCCCATTCATTTATCTTTGCCTTTACTTTCCTTGTCTTTGGGGTTAAATTCATAAAATGTTCTCTCTGGTCAAGGTCTATGAGTTTAGTACCTATATTTTCTTCTATGTAATTTATTTTTTCAGATCTTATATTTAGGTCTTTGATATATTTTGAATTAATTTTTGTGCAAGGAGATAAACTGTAGTCAAGTTTTATTCTTTTGCATGTGGCTTTCCAATTTTCCCAGCACCACTTATTAAAGAGGCTTTCTTTTCTCCATTGTGTGTTTTGGTTCCTTTATCAAAGATGATTTGACCCCATATATGTGGTTTTATTTCTAGGCTCTCCATTCTGTTCCATTGGTGTGTGTGTGTGTGTGTGTGTGTGTGTGTGTGTGTGTGTGTGTGTGTTTGCCATTACCATGCTGTAGTATAATTTGAAGTCAGGTATAGTAATACCTCCAGCTTTGTTTGTTTGTTTTTTCTGAGGAGTGCTTTGGCTATTTGAGGTCTTTTATGGTTCCATATAAACCTCGTGATTTTTCGTTCCATTTCTTTAAAAAATGATATTGGAATTTTAATGAGAATTACATTAAATTTGTATATTGCTTTGGGTAATATGGTCATAAAATGGATAAATAAATAAAGTCTTTAAACTATTTTGATTCTTTTAATCCAGGAACATGGAATATTTTTCCATTTCATTGTAACTTTTTAAATTTTCTTTAATAATGCTCTGTAGTTTTCAGTATATAGATCCTTGACATTCATTGTTAATTTTATCCCCAGGTATCTTATTTTTTGTTGTTGGTGAAACTGTAAAAGAGATTATTTTTTTAGTTCATTTTCCAAAGTTTTATTGTTGGCACATATGAAAACAATAGACATATATATTGATTTTTTTATCCTGTGACCTTACTGTATTGGTTTATTGTTTTTATTAGTCTTTCTATAAAGTCTTTGGGGTATTCTATATATAGGACCATGTCATCTGCAGAAAGGGTAACGTTTACTTCTTTTCTGATCAAAATTTCATTTATTTCTTTCTCTTGTCTGATTGCTCTGGCTAAACCTTCCAGCACTATGTTGAATAGGAATGAAGACAGTGGGTGGCTTTCTCTTGTTTCTGATTTTAGAGGAAAAGTTTTCAGTTTTTCACCATTTAGTATGATATTAGCTGATGGTTTGTCATATATGGCCTTTATTATGTTGAGGTATTTTCCTTCTCTATTTATTTTATGGAGTGTTTTAAACATAAAGGGATGTTGTATCTTATTGAATGCCTTCTTTGCATCTATTAATAGGATCATATGATTTTTGTTCTTTGTTTTGTTGCTATGTGTATAACGTTATGCGATTTACATATGTTGAACCATCCTTGTGCTCCTGGAATGAATCCCACTTGATTGTGATGCATTTTTTTAATGTGTTGTATTCAATTTGCTAGTATTTTGTTTAGGATTTTTGTATCTGTATTCATTAGAGAGATTGGTTTGTAATTTTCTTTTTTTGTAATGGCCTTGCCAAGTTTTGGTATGAAGGTTATGCTGGGATCATAAAATGTACTAGGGAGTATTGCTTCTTTTATTTTTTGAAAGACTTTGAGAAAAATAGGAACCAAATCTTCTATGAATGTTTGGTAGAATGCACTAGTATAGCCATCTGGCCGTGAACTATTATTTTTGGGGAAGTTTATGAGAGTTGTTTTAATTTCCTCCCTGCTTATGGGTCTGTTTAGGTTATCTACTTCTTCATGACTCAGTCTAGGAAGATTTTATAGTTCTAGGAATTTATCCATTTCTTCTAGATTGTTGAATTTTGTATTATATAATTTTTCTTAGTATTTTACAATGAGCCTTTGTATATCTATGAAATGTGTGGTAATTTATCTTCTCTCACTTTGGATTTTGTTTATATGAGCCCTTTCTCTTTTTCTTTTGTGAGTCTAGCCTGATCAATTTTATTAATCTTTACAAAGAATTAGCTCTTCATTGTGCTAATTTTTCTATAGTTTTTGTTCTGTTTCATTTATGTCTCCTTTAATTTTTATTATTTCTTTTCTTCTACTGATTTTGGGTTACCTTTTTTATTTCTTTTTCTTTTTTTTTTTTTTTTTTTTAGTTTCTTAAGATGTGATGTTACATTGTTTACTTGAGATCTTTCTTGTTTCTTGATATAAGCCTGTAATGATATGAACTTTCCTCTTATTACTGCTTTTGCTGCATCCCAGAAATTTTGATATGATGTATTGTCATTTTCATTAGTCTATATATCTTTTTTTTTTTTTGTATTTTTCTGAAGCTGGAAATGGGGATAGACAGTCAGACATACACCTGCATGCGCCCGACTGGGATCCACCTGGCACGCCCACCAGGGGGCGATGCTCTGCCCCTCCGGAGCATCGCTCTGTCACAACCAGAGCCACTCTAGCGCCTGGGGCAGAGGCCAAGGAGCTATCCCCAGCTCCCGGGCCATCTTTGCTCCAATGGAGCCTCGCTGCGAAAAGGGAGGAGAGACAGAGGGGAAGGAGAGGGGGAGGGGTGGAGAAGGAGATGGGCGCCTCTTCTGTGTGCCCTGGCCAGGAATCGAACCCGGGACTTCTGCATGCCAGGCCGATGCTCTACCACTGAGCCAATTGGCCAGGGCCATAGTCTGTATATCTTTTGATCTCTACTTTTATTTCTTCTTTGACTCAGTCATTTTTAAGAAGTATATTGTTTAATTTTCACATTTTTGTGGGTTTCTTTATACTTTGTTTTTGCAGTTTAATTCCCATTTAAAGTCTATGGTCTAAGAATATGCTAGGTATAATCTAAATTTTTCTGAATTTGTTGATGTTGATTTTGTGACCTAACATATGGTCTATTCTTGAGAATGTTCCATTTACATGGGAAAAAATGTGTACTATGAAGTCTGGGATAAAATGCCCTGTAAATGTCTATTATGTCCATTTGGTCTAGTGTATCATTTAAGGAGAATATTTCTTTATTGATTTTCTGTTTTGTTGATCAACCTAGAGCTGTCATTAAGATCTCTAAGTATAAATGTGTTTTTGTCTGTTTCTATTTTTAGATCAGTTAGTAGATGTTTTATATATTTTGGGTGCTCCCTGATTTGGTGTGCATATATTAAACAGTGTTATGTCTTCTTGATACAATGTCCCCTTTATCAGTTTGAAATGACTATCTTTGTCTATGGTTACCTTTATTGTCTTGAAGTCAGCATTGTCAGATATGAGTATGGCTACACCTGCATTTTTTAGGGGTATTATTTGCTCATTTTCCAACCTTTCATTTTGAGCCTACTTTTGTCCTTGAGATTAAATGTGCCTCTTGAAGGCAGCATGTAGTTGGGTTTTGCGTTTTGATCCAATCTGCTATTCTGTGTCTCTTTATTGGTGAGTTCGGTTCACTTACATTTAGGGTAATTATTGATATTTGAGGGTTTCTTATAGCCATTT
The DNA here is from genome assembly GCF_036850765.1 of Saccopteryx bilineata. Lineage (NCBI taxonomy): Eukaryota > Metazoa > Chordata > Mammalia > Chiroptera > Emballonuridae > Saccopteryx > Saccopteryx bilineata. The sequence goes on along the minus strand of NC_089490.1, from coordinate 339,544,364 downwards.
TATGTATTGTTTTCTGATACGTCTGTGTCTCATTTGTTTCTCTTTTGTTTTTTTGTCAGTATTGTTGTGTGGTGGTATTCCATACTTTTCCCCCCCGTTTTCTCTTTTTTTAAGCTCCATGTTTTAGTAGTGGCATTTTTTGGGTGGTTACCTTTAGGTTATTAAAATAAAAAGTGTCATATTTATAAAAATCCATTATCATTTTAGTGCTTCTGCACTCCATTCTCATTTGCTACTGCAGATCTTTATTCTATCCCCTTTTATGTTATTGTTGTCTCAGATTATTCTTGTTTTAATTGTAATCTTGTTGGAGTTTTTATGTGTACTTTTAAATTGTTTTGTTCTTTGTATCTGGTTCAATAATCCCTTGAGTATTTTCTGTAGTGGGAGTATTCTGGTAATAAATTTCCTCATCTTCTGTATATCTGTAAATATTTTTATTTCTCTTTCATATTTTAAGAATAGCTTTGATGGATATAATATTCTTGACTGGTAATTCCTCTCTTTCAGTACTTTAAATGTTTGGGTCCACTCTCTTCTGGTTGTAGAGTTTCTGCTGAGAAGTCTAATGATAACCTAATGGGATTTCCTTTATATGTTATGTTATTCTTTTCCCTAGCTGTCTCGAGGATTCTTTCTTTGGCATTGATTTATGATGATTTCATTAGTATATGTTACTATATGCCTTGGAGTAGGTCTGTTTGAGTTGAGGTAACTCAGTGTTCTGTTTGCTTCTTGGATTCAAGGCTCTAGCTTGTTCCACAGGTTTGGGAAGTTCTCATCAATTATTTGATTAAATAGTTTTTTTATTACCTTTTCCCTCTCTTCTTTTTCTGATATAGCCATTATTCTTATATTGGTTTTTCTGATGGCATTAGATAATTCTTGTAGAGCTCTTTCATTTTTTTAAATTCATGAATCTCTCTCTTCATCTCTGTAGTATCTCTAGTTGCCTGTCTTTGATGTCACTGATTCTCTCCTCTGTCTGGCCTGTTCTATTAGCTAAACTTGATATCTCACTTTTCAGTTCATGAATTAAGTTATTTATCTCTGTTTGGTTCTTTTTTAACGTTTCAATCTCCTTGGTGAAGTATTCATTTTGTTCATTAATTTGTTTCTTGAGCTCATTAAATTGACTATCAGTGTTTTCTCACAACTTATTGAATACTTTTAGAATTTCAATTTTGAATTCTCTGTCATTTAACTCCATGGTTTCCATGTAATTGAGATTTTTTTCTGAAGATTTTTTATTATCTGTCTGAACTATGTTGCTGCCTTGTGTATCCATGAGGTATGATTTCTTCTTCCTTGATGGCATTTGAGAGTGGTATTGTTAAGAACCCTAAAAAGAAATAATTTTTATCCAGCAGGTGTCACTTTGCTACAAGTTTTGGCTCTGTGAAATTGTTTGGCAAACCTTTGCTGTCCTAGTAGTGTAGGCAGGAACCCAATTATCTTGGTGGGTGGGGTGTTTTATGGGGGCTCTACAGCTTCAGCTTTACTGCTTTGTAGTTGGCTTTATGGTTTTAGCAGTGGTACTTTCAGGTCTCAGATTGTTCTTCTCCATGTCACAGCAGACCAGGGGATCAGGTGCAGAGCACTTCCAGTGCTCAGTGCAGAGAATATCTCCAGAGGGTCAGCTTGGGGAAGCCACCACCACCCCTCTTTGTAACCACTTAGGAAAGGAGGTGGGATGTGGGAGGCTAGGAATGAACATTTTTGTTTTCCGTGACACTGCACAGAGTGTGGGCAGCTGGTAGAGCAGCAGCTGTGGTGAGTGTGCTTGAGTGCTGTGGGTCTAGCATGTGCAGCAATGAGTGGGCCAATCTCTGTGGGCTAAGCACCCAGGGATGGAGTGCATGCCTCACCATATGAGCTGGGCACTGCCCAGAGCACAAGGATGCAGTGCACACCTCGCCCCAGAGCCAAGCACTTTGGGCTCAGTGCTCATTGATTGCTCAGGCTGATCACAAGCCAAACAAGGTGGATAGTCCTCGGTAACCCTGTGTCTGATTGTGTCAGCCTTAGTTCAGCTTCTTCTCCTCTGCCCCCTAGTCTCTCTACACTCCTGATTCAGAATAAAACTGCCTGAGTCTAACAGAGAGAAAGAAAATTTCAGTCCTCTGCCTTCTCTCCTGTCTAGATTCCATCATGAAAGCATTTTATCCTCCACCCCCCTTTTCAACCTGTCCTATCTTCAGTCCTTTTGTTGTACAGATCTTTTAGGCACAGCTGCAAGCCCAGCTGGGGTTCCTTTGCTGCATTATGATTGTTCAATTTGTTGAAATTTTAAGGGGAGATATCAGAAGTTTCTCTCACTTCATCATTTCTCTGACGTCACATATGTAGTTGTTTATGCCCAGTTAATGGCTTATTTTGAAATATGTCTTGTATGCTTTAAAATAATGTATAGGTATATAATTCTGTTGTTGATTAATATATTAAATAAATGATAATTAACTTGAATTAGTTGGCAGTATTTATGGAATTGTCTGTATATTTATTTCCTATTTGTTTTTCTCAATTACTATAAGTGTATATATTTCTACTTATCAGTGTGGATTTATCTATACAATTTTTATTTCTGTCATATTTTGTTCCATGTATTTTGAATTTTGTCCTTAAGAACATACATATTTAGAATTACTGCCTGACCTGTGGTGGCGCAGTGGATAAAGAGTCAACCTGGAAATGCTGAGGTTGCTGGTTCGAAACCCTGGGCTTGCCTGGTCAAGGCACATATGGGAGTTGATGCTTCCAGCTCCTTCCCCCTTCTCTCTCTCTTGTCTCTCCTCTCTCTCTCTCTCTCTTTCCTCTCTAAAATGAATAAATAAATAAAAATTTAAAAAAATAGAATTACTATGGTTTCTTGCCATATCACACTCTGTATTGTTATAAAAAGTCCCTATTTATCTCTGACAATATTTCTTCTGAAGTCCACTTTGTCTAGTGTTAATATAAACATACATCAACTCTAGACTTCTCATATTTAGTGTTTGCATGTTATATGTTTTTCCATCCAGTAAAATTTGATGGCTTTTTATTTGAATTAAAAAATACTTAAGACCATTATCATTTGATTGCTTTTTACCTGTGCTCCATTATGTTTAACCTATTCATTTCTCTTTCTTTTTCCAGCTTCATTGAAGTATGATCAACAAGTACAATACACAAGTGTATCAAAACATATTGTTCATTCAGTAACTTTTAAACTAACTGGACCTTTATAATTAAAGTAAGCTTCTTATAACCAGTATTTGATTTGGTATTACATTTTAATCTAATCTAACAATCACTGTTTTTACTTGAGGTACTTATACCACTTACATGCAATACAATTATTTATATGGTTGGATTTAACCAGTTATTTTACTAATTGATTTATATACATACAAACTGTTCTTTGTTTATTCACTTTACCTATTTTTCTGTTTACTTTTGAATGACCATATTCATTTTGCCATTAGTATTTAATCACCATGACTGGTTCATTAGTTAGAATTCATCATTATTACTTTATGATTGCTTTAAAGTCTACAGTACTTTCAAATTATTATTGTCTATATTTAAATATTATAGTACTTTATGTACAAGGTCTTTGAAAACTTAGACTCCCATTACTTAGATGCCCATCAAAAGTCCTCATCTTTTATATATCTGTTACATTTTATTTACCAATATGTATATATACTATTTCTGTTACTTACTATTTCTTAGTGCAATCTCTGTTTCTATTTAATATTTTCCTCTGACTGAAAACTTTCATTAAAATTTTTGTAGTATTAGTGATAAAGTCTCTCAGCTTTTTTTCCTGAAATATTTTTCTTTTTCTTTAATTTTTATGATCTTTCTCTATATATAGACTTTTTCTTCAAATACTTTTATATATTCTTTTTTTCATTAGCTTTATTTCTTAGATAGGTCTTTGATTCATAGCAAAATTACATGAAAATATATAGAATTTCCATATTCTCCAAGCCTGCATACACTTATAATCTTCTCCACTACAAACGTTTGCACCAGTGTGGTAAATTTGCTATAATGGATGCACCTACATTGACACATCAGTCATCACTCAAAGCCCATTATTTACATTAGGACTCATTCTTGGTGTTGTATATCTTATGAGTTTTGACAAATGTATATCCGCTAGTACAATATTTTGCAGAATAGTTTCACTGCTCTAAATATCCCTCATGTTCTACCTGTTGATCCTCCATTCATCCCCCACCCAATCCCTGGAAACCATTGATTGATTTGTTTGTTTATTCTTTTTATTCAATTTATTGGAGAAGCACTAGTTAACAAAATTATAAAGGTTTCAGGTGCACAATTCTACAACACATCATATGTACACTGCATTGTGTGTTCATCACCCCAAATAGTTTCTCTGTTCATCAGTAATTATTCCTCTGTACCCTCCTCCACCTCTTCCCACTTCTGTCCCCTGCCCCCCAGGAATCACCAGACTGTTGTCTGTGTCCATGAGAATTCTATGTTGACTTTTTTTCTTTAAGTGTTTTAAGATGTTTCATTGCATAATTTCAGGTAACAGGTCAGCATTAATTACTTTTATTTGTTTCTGTGTTCATAATATATCTTTTTTCTCTGGCTAGTTCCATGTTTTTATTTTCTTATCACTGACTTCTATTAATTTAATAATTTTATGCCTTGGCTTGGTTATATTTATGATTAAGCTGCTTATAGTTTCTTGGACTCATGGGTTTATAGTTTTCTTAATTTAGAAATATTTTTGCTAAAGTTTCTCTTAATATTCACTCATCCCCATACCCCCACCTTATTCTTATGGGATTTTAGTGTTAGATTGCTACTTCCACAGACTGCTGAGGCTCAGTTATATTTTTCAGGTTTTTATAAAATATATATACACTTAGATTTGAATAGTTTGTATTGCTATTCTTTAATATCACTGATCTTTTCTTCTGAGATATCTAATTTGATATTATTTCCAGAAGAAGTGTATTCTTTTCTCTTTTTATTTTTCCTTTATGTATCATACTTCTAAAGCTAGAAGTGCAATTTGAGTATATTTTGTACATTTTATTTGTTTCATTATATATTTGTTTTTATAAATTCCTGAGGATAAATACAATAGCTTTTTAAATCTTCTTTTGTATTAAACATAATATATGTCCTTTCTAAATTTTTTTATCAACTCATTGTTCTCCTAATTATGGATTACATTTTCCTGTTTCTTTACATGTCTATTATTTTTTCAATAAAGGTTAACTATTTTCAAGTGCTTAATTTTATTGTCTTCTTTTAAAGTATGTCACACTTTGTTCTGACAGGAATTAACTTACTTTAGAATCAAGCATGCTATGAACATTTTAGAGTAAACTTTAATTTATGACTAGTTTAATACTACTATTAGGATATTACCATCTGCTGGTGTGTCACCTAAATCTTTTAGGCATTTAACAAGACTTTCCATTTTCCTTATAAGAATATGAATGCCTCAGAGCCATGTTCAATTTACAACTCCAGTTATTCTTTGCCATTCTCATGGAGTATTATTCTATATATGTGTATTACTATGTGTCAAAATTTGTATATGTATAATACAATGTGTAGTATTCAACAAGAGTTAATGGCTCCTAAGTAGAGGTTAAGTGCTTAATTGGACAGCTCTTCATTCTGGTACCCTACTCCTAAATTTGCCATTGCCTTAGTCTCTCCAAATTATGATCACTGTTTTCTCAATTTATCTAGACTAATATGTTTTGCTTGGGATTTACCTCTCTGCATCCTACTGTAGAAAATGCCACAGGCAGAACACCAAGGAAATTGTATATTGTACCCGCTTTGCTTTCTTTTCCTCAGGGACTGTAGTTCTTGCCTGTTAATCATGTCTGAAAAAAGTTTTGTTTTGAAAAAGTATGTTTGGTCTAGTTTTTCATTTATTAATCATGGAATAATAAATCTGGTCCCAGATACTTCATAATTTCCTAAAGCAGAAGTCTTAACAAGCTCACTTTTGAGTGATGACATGGAGAGAGTAAAGGAGCTAACCATGGAGGTAGCTGGAGAGATTTCTAGGAATAGTAATAACAACTAATGCAATGGGCCTAAGACATTTGTGTGTCTGGAAGCTTTCAGAAACAAGGGCAAAGCTGATGTTAACTGAGCAGAAAAAGTGGGAGAGGAGAATATAAGAGTAGAGATTAGAGTTTGAATTAGGTTCAAATCATGTAGAAACTTCAAGGTTACAATATGAACTTTGGATTTTACCTGGAGACTGATGAGAAAATTTGGGAAATTTTGTTTGTTGTATTGTGCAGGAGTGACAGGGAGGCAAGAGCAGAAGCAGAGACACCAGTCAGGAGGCTACTACCACAATTCAGGAAATGGTAATTGTGGCTAGGATGAGGATACTTTACTGACACACTGTGGTTATGAGAACTGACACATTTTAAGATATTTTGAAGACTTTGACATGTACGTGCAATATTATTCTATGCCCTTATTGAAAACAAAGCAAATTAAAAAACAAAATGAAACGAACTATTTTTTGTTTCTCTATAATAGAAAGGATTTAATTCCTTAACTGTAAAGTCAGACATGCACAGCTTTTCTAGACAACATACTGTACATAAGGATCCTCTCTCATTGGTTCTTTACATTCTCTTTTCTCTCACTATCAAACCACTATGGCAACTGGGGGTTGTGTTTTTCTTAAATGCCTTCCTGCCCAATTTTCATTTGGATTACACATATTCTTTCTGAATGTACATAATTAGTATCTAAAATAATTTATGTTTTCAACTCACTTATTTCTTTGAGCTTCTAATGTTAAATCACGACCCAAAGGTCTACTATTGGTACTAGAATTTTAAGAGGAAAATAGTATGGTAGAGATACATATTAGAGGATAAAAACAACATGTTGAAAAAGCTGTGGTCGAATGCTTAATGTCAGTCTGAGTTGAGAGGAAATCTTAATGGGAGAAAGAGGAGGCACTAGCCAGTAAACAAGTTCAATCTGAGGTAAGGAAAGTAGTTGTTGATAACCTTTGGGAAGTCACTGTTTCAGTGAATATATGTATGCTTGTGTTTGTGTGTGTGCATGTGTGTTTTTGTGTGAGCATGTGTCTGAGCACATACCTGAATGGGTATAAATTGATAAAATGCTTTGGTTTAAAGTTCCAGGAGTAGTGTTCACATTAGAGAGAAAATAAATACAAAAACACACTTTTTCGTGTGTGTATTAATGAATAAATAGAATGCACCCAAGAAGCAAAATCACACACCTTTCACAATGTATAGTGTGGCTACCATATTAGAGTTATAAATATCTAATACAAGACACAGACAAAACTTAGTGTAAATGGATAATTCACTCATGCAAAGATCTCAAACAGATTCCTAGGGAACCAAGACAAAGGTAGGGTTGAAATACAGTCCCTGCTATTTTTCTGATTTGTTCCTAAACTCTCGCTAGATGTTGGAAACCTCTTCTGGGGATGAATCTCATCTTCAGACAATGTTAAACTCATTCTTTTGAGCTAAGGTGAAAAAGCTATTTCCCCACTGGAGTTTTCAAATACAAATATTTCCTACAGGAAATCAAACAATTCTATGACTTGACAAGGTAGCTAAGTATATTCAGTTTAGCAAGTAGCTGCCAGTGGAAACCTCTGTAAACCTCCATAAGTATCCTCCTAGGGATGGCAAGCCCATTAGTTTTAAAGGAAAGAAAAGATATTGGCAAACCATCTTGTGACACCACCAAACAGGAATAGATAATCTCAGGAGATGGAGATTGGAATCCAAACAGCTTAATTTTATGAGTAGCACATATGTGAAAAATCTGTATTTTTCATTCTCCCAAAACAAATTTATGAAAACAAAGGTTCTAAATTTGAGGTTTCTGATTGTAGTTGTTTGTAGTTATTATTTTTTTGTTATTTTTCTTCAAATATTACCTTTTCAAAAAGTAGTATTTGACTACTAAGTGTCTGTCAGGCACTTTGATGGGGGTTGGCTATATCCAAAGGACAAGGAGGCACAGTTCTTGCCAGGGTGGGCTCACAATCTAGTGCTCAGGATAACAAATCAGCCAACAAACATATGACAAACTATGATACGAGCTAAGAAGAAATTAAGCAAAGGGATGAACAAAAAATAGCTACAATTTCTTTAAGTAGAAACGTCAAGCATTCTTTCTGAGTGTGTGACACCTAAACTGAGATTTATGTGTTGAGAAGAAGCCAACTTTGTTTGAGCAGAAGTAGCAAGACTGTTTTAGACATGGGTAAAAAGGCAAAGATTCTCAAGTCAGAAGCTGGCAGCAGATCAGTGTGGCAGCATGAGAGCAAGGGAGAGGGAGGCTGGCCTAGGAGAAGAGTGAATAAATTTCAGGGCCCGATCATGCCTAGCTGCTTCTAGTTTTATAAAAGTGTGCTGGGAGCACACAGTGCAGGAGACTCATAGACCACAACATCCCACTTTGGTTGTGTGGTGCACTGAGACCAAGACAATTGTGTGGTAAACAGGACACCCATATCCAAAGGAATCTAGGCATTTTCCCATGACCCAGGTGATACTGCCACATATTGATAGAAACCCTGGAATTAACAGTAGTACAGGTAGGAGAACACAAAAACATTTACTATAGCACCACCTATTGGAAAACAAAAGAACTCGTTCTACTTATGAAGCTAAATGGTTAAAAGAAGTAGTACTTAAGAAAATGAGATTTTATTCCCTTAAATGCCCAAATAGAGAAATAATCCATCAAGTATCATGAATTACCAAGGTAACAAGATAGTTAAGGGAGAAAATTAAAAATCTCCTAAAAATAAGCTAAAAGACAAGGAAGACTGTGATTTAAAGGACAAAGAATTTAAGATTTTAGTTCTGATAAAAATTCAATGAAATATAAGAAAACTCAGAAAGCCAGTTCAATTAGCTCAAAAATAAAATCAACGAACAAATGGAGTAATTTATCAAAGAGATTTAAAGTATAAGAAAAAAGCCAAACAGAAATTTTGAAGCTAAAGTAGTTAATAAATGAGATAAAGAGTAAATGAGAGAGCTTAGGAAATAGAGCAGACAAGATGGAGACAATAATTGGTGGCACTTGAGATAGAAAATTAAAAATGACTCAGGTGAAAGAAGCAAGAGAATTTGAGAGTAAAAAAAATGAAAGAACTCTAAGAGAAATATCTGACACTATTAAAAACAGCAATATAAGAATAATGGGTAGACTGAAAGAGAAAAAGAAAATAGAACAGAGAATCTGTTTAAACAAATAATTGAGAAGAATATACCAAACCTATGGAAAGAGACAGATCCTTAAATTCAAGAAACCACATTACCTAATTATCTCAATGAAAAATTACCTTCTCCAATGGACATTATATAAAAGCTCTCAAAAGTTAATGTAAAAGAAAGAATTCAAAAGGCAACAAGGGAAAAAATAATTATAACATATAAAGGACACCCCATTAGATAACTAATGGATTTTTAAGTGAAAACCCTACAAGCTAGGAGATAATAGAATCAAATATTCAAAGTGTCAAAAGAGAAACACCACTAGCCAAGAATAATATATCTAGTAAAGTTATCCTTCATATATGAAAGAGAAATAAAGACTTTTACAGAAAAACAGAAGTTGAAGAAATTTATCAACACAAGTCTCACATTACAAGAAATGTTTAAATAAGCTCTTTTTTATCTGAAACAAAGCAAAAGAATTCAAAAATGTAGATGCCAAATAGAAGCATGAAATTGCAACTCTTGTTAAGAAAAAGGTATGAAACATATAAATAGAGCTTAAAGTTTAAGGAGGAGGTTAAAACATTAAAAAAAAAACCAGGAGCTAGTCCAATTTAAAAGTAAACACACAGCTTAAATAGGAATAACTTGTGACAACAAAACCCCAAAAAAGAAACAAAAAAAGAACTGAACTTACACAAATCAATAAAGATGCAATCAGAATAAAAAGGACTATTGTATGTATAAAACATTATTTACATAGACATAATGGTAAACAAAAAGCAAAAATCTATAACTGAGACACATAACAAAAATAAATAAATGGAGAGAAAATAATAGAATACTGCCAAATTAAAACACCAGACAGAAACACAAGAGAAAATAAACAATGGAAACAAAGAGCAAACAGAAAACAAAATGCTTGAAAACACATAACCTTCCCAGACTGAATCATGAAAAATTGGAAAATCTAAATAGACTGATCAACAGTAAGGTAAGTGAAACAGTCACCAAAACCTTGCAAAGAATAAAAGCCCCGGGCCAGATGACTTTACTAATAAATTCTACCTAACATTCAAAGATTTGATACTGATCATTGAACTTTTATCAATAAGATTGAAGAAAAGGCCATATTTTCTAACTCATTTAACAAGGTCAAAATCAACCTGATCCCAAAATCTGGCAGGAATGAAATACAAAATATACTATATTTCTGGTGAAGATAGATGTAAAAGTCTGTTGAAATACTAGCATATTAAATGAAAAATATTTAAAAGATAATATAGTACATCATGATAAAATGGAGTATATACCAGGGATACAAACATGGTTTAGCCTATGCAAATCATTAATATGGTTCATCACATTAACAAAATAAAGAGTAAAATACAGTATCATATAAAGAGATGCAGAAAAAGCATTTGACAAAATAAAATACCCATTTATGTATTGATAAAATATTCAATAAAATGGGTAGAGAAAAAAGTAACTCAACATAATAAAGGTCATATATGACAAACCATCAACTAATAGTATACTCTAACATTAGGACCAAGATAAGGATATCCACTCTAGCCACTGTTATTCAGCATAATACTGGAAGTCCTAGCCAGAGCAATCAGACAAAATAAAAAAAGGCATCCAAATTGGGAATAAAGAAGTAAAATTTAACTTTTTACAGATGACCTGTTTCTACATAAAAATTTTTAAGACTTCACCAAAAGACTATTAAAAAAATTAAAAAGTAGTAAATTACTATGCGAGAGAGTGACGTCACGGAAATGGCGCCGTGAGAAGCGCGTCCGACAGCTCTCCCCTAAATCACAACAAATTTATCAACTAGAAACAGAAAAATTTATCCTCGGAGCATTCCGGAGTTCCACACAAACTGAAAGCAAAAGGACTGTTATCACTTGAATCTGAGAGACAAGGGTGTGGAGGAAGCTACCACAGCAGCGACGCTCATTCAAGCCACGAAGGAGTGCTCCTGCGGTGAGTCAGCCCATATACTTGGGAACCGCGAGCCGCCGCGAGCGGCCGACGCGAGCCGCCACCGTGAGCCACCGCGAGCCCCCACGAGCTGCCGCCGTGAGTGGCCGCCGCGAACCGCCACCGCGAGCGGCCGCCACGAGCCGCCGCGCGCGCCCGGTCCGGTTGGGCACCGCTGACGTTCCCAGCGGCCCGCACACTGCGAGTGGGGGTAGCCGGCCACCGGTGCCCGGAGCGCCCCATTCGCGCGCGTGCCTTGGGCATTCCACGTGCCTAGGGCGCCCTGCTGGCCCGCACACCCAGGGGGCTCCATTATCCTGCACCTGGTGCAGTCCAGCCGCCAGCGGCGGGGCAAGCGGAAGAGGCTTGGGAGATTCTCTCTGTGGGCGGGGCACCTCACCCAGCCATTCAAGCTAACAATCAAGCGTTGGGGGAGGGGTACGCGCAGGCAGCCTAAAATATCTTCGGAAGCACAGCTGCGACCCAATCACTGAAATTAGCTTAACCCATAAAATCTGCGCACCCTCGGTTCTAATTGATAAGATCTCTCTCAGTTCAGCGATCCAAGACAAGAGGCGTGATATTTTTTAGTGCCTCTCGCTAAAGGGGCGGGGGCAACTTCTGATTGATAGAGCCTCCATATTCAGGTATAAACGCTAACAAGAAGGACTTGGCAGATAATAAGGTCTATACTACACTAGTCGTAAGCAGAGACTAGTGCCTCTTCTTCCCTGCAAAAACAGGCTACAAAGTGTGGAAAGCCTGGGTTGAGAGGTCCAACTAAATGATAGGCGCTGAACAGTCACCTTGACAACAATTGACTCCCACCCCCGCCTGATTACACTGGAGGCCCTGACTGTCAGAGCCTTTCCCAAAGCCTTGCACTGAGTGGGGATAGAGTGGGGATTTCCCAGCTCTTTGAGCCTCTTACTCCCCAGGCAGAAGCAGTTGCAGCCTTATAGCTGGATCACCAGGCTGCTAATTCAGAAAGGGGGGACTAGGAGAGAGAATCCAGGAAAGCAAACTCTCTCATCGTTGGACCCTGCAAACGCCAACAAGCCTTTACTTCCAGCAAGACTAAAGCCAATTATAGGACATTGCCATAGAATCCCATCAACTGCAAATCCCTACCTAAGAGTGACACAGGGGCAGAGCCTGGGGTACAGAGTCACCGACTAGGAAGAGGGAGAGAAAAGAAAAAGGAAGAAGTTAACCTCTCAAAATCAAGAAAAACCCACAGACTTTACAACTTGATCCACTAATTTTTTGTTGTTGTTGTTGTTGTTTGTTTCTTCTATCTTTTTGCCTTTATTTCCTCCACCTCGGTCCTTCTATTCTCTGCCCATCTTATGCTTCCCCTTTCTTGAACTACACTACCCATGAGTGTTGCATTTTATTTTTCTTCTTCATCCTCACCCTCCTTTAAGGTTATACTCCAAAACACTTAACTCTCACTCTCTCTTTTGTTTTTTTTTTTTTGTCTTGCTTTATTTTGTTTTTTTCTCCTCCTATTTTATTTCTTCCTTCATTTTTCTCTTTTTCTTATTTTTTCCTTTCTATTCGTTTTTTTTTTTTCTCATTTTACTTTCCTCCCATATAATCCTCAATCACGAACAAATTAGTTAATTTGGGACTCAAGGCTTTTTTTTGGCTTTATTTCTCTTTTTTGCTTTTTTTTTTTCTCTTGTTTGTTTATTTTTGTGGCATTTTGGGTCCTCCCAACCCAAGGTCTCCATTGTATTTAGTCTTCTCTCCACTTAATACAACAGATTTTTACTTATTATTTTTATTTTTTCTTCTTTATTATTCTTTTTTGGTCCTTTTTTCTGATTCCCTCTTATCCCTCTCATTATATCTCTTAGTTGACCATCACTTACAAGCAAATCATCTTATGCTTGTCTAAGATTTTCTTCCTTTTTTTTTTTTTGCATTTAGTAGGTCCCTACTCCCTTTTTTTTGCCCCTTGAACTCTTCATCCCAAATCAGGCCCTCCATTATAGGCACAATATTTCCCTGAGGAGGGGAGAGGAGGGAAAGAGAAGAGAGAAAAAAAGGGGGAAATAATAAATTATTACTGTTTTTTTTGTGGGGTGTTTTACCCTTTTTTTTTTCTTTTTACTCTTTATTAATTCTAATTAGTGCTATCAATAAGACCACCCTCAGATGCCGATAAGAAAGGGGAAATCGAATATTATGGATACAAAAGAAAGAGAGGTAACACAAATAGATGTGGAAAAATCTATGGAGAAAACACTTAACATATTGGAAGCCTTGGAGCTAAATGACAGAGAATTTAAAATAGAAATCTTAAAAATACTCAGAGATATACAAGAAAACACAGAAAGGCAATATAGGGAGATCAGAAAACAACTCAATGAACACAAAGAATATATTACCAAAAAAATTGAAACTATAAAAACAAATCAAACAGAAATGAAAAACTCAATTCATGAGCTGAAAAACGAGGTAACAAGCTTAGCTAACAGAACAGCCCAGATTGAAGATAGGATTAGTGAAATAGAAGACAAACAACTTGAGGCACAACAGAGAGAAGAAGAAAGAGACTCAAAAATAATAAAAAATGAGAAAGCCCTACAGGAATTGTCTGACTCCATCAGAAAGAATAACATAAGAATAATAGGTATATCAGAGGGAGAAGAGAAAGAAAATGGAATGGAGAATATACTCAAACAAATAATAGATGAGAACTTCCCAAGCCTGTGGAAGGAACTAAAGCCTCAAATTCAAGAAGCAAACAGAACACCAAGTTTTCTTAACCCCAACAAACCCACTCCAAGGCACATCATAATAAAGATGACACAAACTCCAAGCAAACAACACCCAAAAAAAAGCAGGTGTAGCAATACTCATATCTAATAATGCTGACTACAAGACAGAAAAAGTACTCAGAGACAAAAATGGTCATTTCATAATGATTAAGGGGAAGTTGAATCAAGAAGACATAACAATCCTTAATATATATGCACCAAACCAAGGAGCACCAAAATATATAAGACAGCTACTTATTGACCTTAAAACAAAAACTAACAAAAATACAATCATACTTGGAGACCTCAATACACCGCTGACGGCTCTAGATCGGTCATCCAAACAGAGAATCAATAAAGATATAGTGGCCTTAAACAAAATACTAGAACACCTGGATATGATAGACATCTACAGGACACTTCATCCCAAAGCGACAGAGTATACATTTTTCTCTAGTGTACATGGAACATTCTCAAGAATTGACCATATGTTGGGCCACAAAGACAATATCAGCAAATTTAGAAAAATTGAAATTGTACCAAGCATATTTTCTGATCATAAAGCCTTGAAACTAGAATTCAACTGCAAAAAAGAGGGGGAAAAACCCACAAAAATGTGGAAACTAAACAACATACTTCTAAAAAATGAATGGGTCAAAGAAGAAATAAGCGCAGAAATCAAAAGATATATACAGACAAATGAAAATGAAAATACGACATATCAGAATCTCTGGGATGCAGCAAAAGCAGTAATAAGAGGAAAGTTCATATCACTTCAGGCCTATATGAACAAACAAGAGAGAGCTGAAGTAAACCACTTAACTTCACACCTTAAGGAACTAGAAGAAGAAGAACAAAGACAACCCAAAACCAGCCGAAAAAAGGAGATAATAAAAATCAGAGCAGAAATAAATGAAATAGAGAACAGAAAAACTATAGAAAAAATCAATAAAACAAGGAGCTGGTTCTTTGAAAAGATCAACAAAATTGACAAACCCTTGGCAAGACTCACCAAGGAAAAAAGACACAGGACTCAAATAAATAAAATCCAAAATGAAAGAGGAGAGATCACCACAGACATCATAGAAATACAAAGAATTATTGTAGAATACTATGAAAAATTATATGCCACCAAATACAACAATCTAGAAGAAATGGATAAATTCCTAGAACAATACAACCTTCCTAGACTGAGTCATGAAGAAGCAGAAAGCCTAAACAGACCAATCAGCAGGGAGGAAATAGAAAAAACTATTAAAAATCTCCCCAAAAATAAAAGTCCAGGCCCAGACGGTTATACTAGTGAATTCTATCAAACATTCAAAGAAGACTTGGTTCCTATTCTACTCAAAGTCTTCCAAAAAATTGAAGAAGAAGCAATACTTCCAAACACATTTTATGAGGCCAACATAACCCTCATACCAAAACCTGGCAAGGATGGCACAAAGAAAGAAAACTACAGACCAATATCTCTAATGAATACAGATGCTAAAATACTAAACAAAATACTGGCAAACCGAATACAACAACATATTAAAAAAATAATACATCATGATCAAGTGGGGTTCATCCCAGAATCTCAAGGATGGTTCAACATACGCAAAACGGTTAACGTAATACACCATATCAACAAAACAAAGAACAAAAACCACATGATCTTATCAATAGATGCAGAAAAGGCTTTTGATAAAATACAACACAATTTTATGTTTAAGACTCTCAACAAAATGGGTATAGAAGGAAAATATCTCAACATGATAAAGGCCATATATGATAAACCATCAGCCAACATCCTATTAAACGGCATAAAACTGAGGACTTTCTACCTTAAATCAGGAACAAGACAGGGTTGTCCACTCTCTCCACTCTTATGCAACGTGGTGCTAGAAGTTCTGGCCAGGGCAATCAGACAAGACAAAGAAATAAAAGGCATCCATATCAGAAAAGAAGAAGTAAAGCTATCACTTTTTGCTGATGATATGATCCTATACATCGAAAACCCGAAGGACTCCACAAAAAGATTATTAGAAACAATAAACCAATACAGTAAGGTCGCAGGATACAAAATTAACATACAAAAGTCCATAGCCTTTCTATATGCCAACAATGAAATATTAGAAAACAAACTCAAAAAAATAATCCCCTTCACGATTGCAACAAAAAAATAAAATACCTAGGAATAAACATAACAAAGAACGTAAAGGACCTATATAATGAAAATTACAAAGCATTGTTAAGGGAAATCGAAAAAGATACAATGAGATGGAAAAATATTCCTTGTTCTTGGATAGGAAGAATAAATATAATCAAAATGGCCATATTACCCAAAGCAATATACAAATTTAATGCAATTCCCATCAAAATCCCTATGAGATTTTTTAAAGAAATGGAACAAAAAATCATCAGATTTATATGGAACTATAAAAAACCCTGAATAGCCAAAACAATCCTAAGGAAAAAGAATGAAGCTGGGGGCATTACAATACCTGACTTTAAACTATATTATAGGGCCACGATAATCAAAACAGCATGGTATTGGCAAAAAAATAGACACTCAGACCAATGGAACAGAATAGAAAGCCCAGAAATAAAACCACATATATATGGTCAAATAATCTTTGATAAAGGGGCCAACAACACACAATGGAGAAAAGAAAGCCTCTTCAACAAATGGTGTTGGGAAAACTGGAAAGCCACATGCAAAAGAATGAAACTCGACTACAGCCTGTCCCCGTGTACTAAAATTAATTCAAAATGGATCAAAGACCTAAATATAAGACCTGAAACAATAAAGTACATAGAAGAAGACATAGGTACTAAAATCATGGACCTGGGTTTTAAAGAACATTTTATGAACTTGACTCCAATGGCAAGAGAAGTGAAGGCAAAGATAAATGAATGGGACTACATCAGAATTAAAAGTTTTTGCTCAGCAAGAGAAACTGATATCAAAATAAACAGACAGCCAACTATATGGGAACTGATATTTTCAAACGACAGCTCAGATAAGGGCCTAATATCCAAAATTTACAAAGAACTCATAAAACTCAACAACAAACAAACAAGCAATCCAATAAAAAAATGGGAAGAGGACATGAACAGACACTTCTCCCAGGAAGAGATAAAATGGCCAACAGATATATGAAAAGATGCTCAGCTTCATTAGTTATTAGAGAAATGCAAATCAAAACTACAATGAGATACCACCTCACTCCTGTTAGATTAGCTATTATCAACAAGACGGGTAATAGCAAATGTTGGAGAGGCTGTGGAGAAAAAGGAACCCTCATTCACTGTTGGTGGGAATGTAAAGTAGTACAACCATTATGGAGGAAAGTATGGTGGTTCCTCAAAAAACTGCAAATAGAACTACCTTATGACCCAGCAATCCCTCTACTGGGTATATACCCCAAAACCTCAGAAACATTGATACGTGAAGACACATGTAGCCCCATGTTCATTGCAGCACTGTTCACAGTGGCCAAGACATGGAAACAACCAAAAAGCCCTTCAATAGAAGACTGGATAAAGAAGATGTGGCACATATACACTATGGAATACTACTCAGCCATAAGAAATGATGACATCAGATCATTTACAGCAAAATGGTGGGATCTTGATAACATTATAAGGAGTGAAATAAGCAAATCAGAAAAAAACAAGAACTACATGATTCCATACATTGGTGGAACATAAAAATGAGACTAAGAGACATGGACAAGAGTGTGGTGGTTACCAAGGGTGGGGGGGGAGGGAGGACATGGGAGGGAGGGAGGGAGAGAGTTAGGGGGAGGGGGAGGGGCACAGAGAACTAGATAGAGGGTGACGGAGGACAATCTGACTTTGGGCGAGGGGTTTGCAACATAATTTGATGACAAAATAACCTAGACATGTTTTCTTTGAATATATGTACCCTGATTTATTAATGTCATCCCATTACCATTAATAAAAATTTATTTAAAAAAAAAGTAGTAAATTATCAAGATACAATACCACTGTACAAAAATCTTTTGCATTCCTCTGTAACAACAAAGAAATTTCGAAAAAATAATGAAGAAAACAATTCTTTTTGCAATGTCAACACAAAGGATAAGATAATTTGAAATCAATTTAACAACGAAAATAAAGGACTTATACCCTAAAAACAATGCCCTGTTGAAAGAAATTAAGTAGACACAAATAAATGAAAGGTATCCTATATTTATACATTGGAAGAGTCAACATAATTAAAATGTTCATGTTACCTAAAGCAACACACAGATTTAATGCAATCCCCATTAAAATCATAATGACAATTTTTAAAGAAATAGGACTAAAAGGCGTAAAATTTGTATAGAACTACAAAAGACTTTGCATAGCCAAAGCAATCCTAAGAAAAAAGAATTAAGCACACCCTAAATTAAATGATACTACAAAACTACAATAATCAAAACGGTATGATATTGGCAAAAAAATAGACACACACACCAATGGAACAGAGTTGAGAGCTGGAAATGAAGACAATCATACACGGGTAACTGATTTTAGACGAAGGAGCCAGAAACTTACAATAGAGAAAGGAAATCCTCTTCAATAACTGGTGTTGAAGAGTCACATGCAAAAGAATGAAACTAGATGCTATTTGACACCATACACAATGATTAACTCAAAATGGGTTAAAGATTTATGTATAAGACTGAAACACTTGTATAAACATAGGTACTAGACCTACGGACCATGGTCTCAGAGAGGCTTCTGTGAACCCGACTTTCCCCCCGAAAAAGGAAGTAAAACAAATATAAGTGAATGTTCCTACATCAGACTAAAAAAGTTCTGCACAGTTAAAGAAACCATCAGCAAAACAAAAAAGGTAACTAACTGAATGGGAGAATCTATTTGCCAACAATACCTGCAATAAGGGCAAATATCCAAACTGTATATTAAAAAAAAAATACAACTCAACAATAAAAAACAAACAATGCAATAAAATAATGGACAAAGGACCTGAACACATACTTTGCCATAGAAGATATTTAAATGGCCAACAGATATATAAAAATATGTGCAATTTCATTACCTATAAGATAAATGCCAATAAAACTATAATAATATACCACTTAGAATGGCTATTATCAATAAGGAAAGAAATAACAAGTTTTGGAGAGGAAGTGGAGAGAAAGTAATCTTCATACACTGCTGGTGGTATCGTAATTGGTACAGTCACTATGGAAAACAGTATAGAGTTTCCTTAAAAAATTAAGAATAGAGCTACCATATGATCCAGCAATGTCTCTTCTGGGCATCTACCCAGAAGTTTTGAAAACATTTATTCATAAAGATATATGCACCCCTATGTTCATTTTAGCATTATTCACACTGGCCAAGACATGAAAACAACTTAAATATTCTTCAGTGAGTGATTGGATAAAGAAGAGGTAGTACATCTGTAGAGTAGAATACCACTCTCCCATAAAAAAATTGTAACACTGCCAGGTGTGATAATATGGATGAATCTTAAGAGATAATGCTAAGTAAAATAAGTCAGACAAAAATGGATAAGAACCATATGGTTATACTTGTATGTGAAATATAAAACAGCAACAAACAAGCAAAGCAAGAAAACAAACCTATAGGCACAGACAACAGTATGGTTGTTTCCAGAGGGGAAAGGGGGTGGGAGGAGAATGAAGAAGGTAAAGGTGTTCAAATACATGATGATCGAAGTAGGCTAGACTTTGTGGGGAGTCCACAATGCAAGATAGAGATGGTGTGTTACAGAATTGTACACCTGAAACTTATATAATGTTATTAAGCTATGTCACTCGAATAAATTTAGTAATAAAAAAGGATTATGTCTTTTCAATAAGAGAAAGAAAGAGAAGAATAAGGAGGAGCAGGAGGAGGAGGAAAAGCAGTGGCTTCCTACATTTCTAAATTAATCTGGCCTGATAGGGAAACACTCACTCCAGAAATGATGGCAACAAATGCAAATAGGGAAACAACAAGAGTTGGTAAAGTTTACATCCAAACATGAATAGTTTTTCAGAAAAATTAAGGCCCTGGCCGGTTGGCTCAGTGGTAGAACGTCGGCCTGGCGTGCAGAAGTCCCGGGTTCGATTCCCGGCCAGGGCACACAGGAGAGGCGCCCATCTGCTTCTCCACCCCTCCCCCTCTCCTTCCTCTCTGTCTCTTCCCCTCCCGCGGCCGAGGCTCCATTGGAGCAAAGATGGCCCGGGTGCTGGGGATGGCTCCTTGGCCTCTGCCCCAGGCGCTAGAGTGGCTCTGGTCTTGGCAGAGCGACACCCCCGGAGGGGCAGAGCATCGCCCCCTGGTGGGCAGAGCGTTGCCCCTGGTGGGCGTGCCGGGTGGATCCTGGTCAGGTGCATGCGGGAGTCTGTCTGACTGTCTCTCCCCATTTCCAGCTTCAAAAAAAAAAAAAAAAGAAAAAAAAAAGAAAATTAAAAGCAGGTTCTTTGTAACAAGGTCATCTAATGGAATTTTACTCCATTATATATCTCCTGATCTTTTCCTTTTTCTTCTATTCTTAAACTCTCCAAAGATTATTTGGATTGTTTTAAATCTTCTTGCTCAGAGATCCCCACACTTGACTAACCATCAGAATCTTTGTAATAGTTTAAACAGACATATTACATATGCAGGTGCATAAGCTCATACATAAAGAAAGAGATCATTCCTCGTTTCTCTTAGAAAAATCGAATTCCTGCCCTGGCTGGTTAGCTCAGTCGATTAGATTGTGGCCCTAAAACACCAAGGTTGCGGATTTGGTTCCCGTTCAGAGTACATACGGGAAGTGACCAATGAGCATATAACTGTCATTTGTGTTACTTCTTCTCTTACTGACTGCATACTAAAGTTATGTCTAATTACTCAGTATTATATACAATTAATTAGGTACTATAAAGCCTTTACCATCTATTTTTATTTACATTATTTAAAAAAACTATTTAAACTTCTGCAGTTTTAGTTATGCATCTTTTATTTCTTATTTTATTTATTTGAATTCTCTCATACTCTTTCTCTCTCTCCTTCAATAATTAAACTTACCAAAGTTTCTCTACCTCATCATTTATTTCAAAACACTCATTTAAAAAATTACTTTATTAATCAAATCTACTTTGATTTTCTTTGTGTTTTTATGTTTTTCTAATACTTATATTTGAAGCTTACATATAATTTACTGTTTTTTCTAATAATTTCATTTAAGCTTATATGTTTTTATTGTTATTGTCTAAAGCACATGTAGTGTGTTGATTGCTTTATATTTCTAAATAGTAATTTCAGTTTTTGTTATTTTTTAAAAAAATTTTGTTTTGTACCCAATTAAAGTGAAGGCTTGAAAAGGAAAGGTAAAGTTTGATTTTTTTTCCTGGTCATTTTCTTGTTGATTTCTAATTTTAAAAGCAAAAAACTTTTACCCTATATAACCATGTCCTATAGTCAACAATTCCCAATTTGTGACTGCCCCTCCTACAACAAACAAGATTCCCACTGAAGATAAAACGAAAATGTTTATTTTATTTAGACCTAATCTTATTCTGTTGGACACTAATAGATCGTAACTTCACCTTGAGATCAGTTTTTCATAATAGATTACAAGCAATTTCTTATCTAATTTTGAGCTGAGCAAGGGATTAAGATTTATCTCAATCTGGACGGGATGATGTGAGTGTAGATGTGCATTAGGAAATGCCACTCTCTCAACACTTATTGAGAGACTATGACATGCAATATATGTTTCTGGACACTTGGGACTCAGTGAAAATAGGAGATAACTTATGCCCATGTAGAATTTGTGTTTTCTTAGAAAAGCCAGACAATAACAAATTAAATACATACATTGTAAGATATCTTTGAAAGTGATAAGTGCTATGGATAAAGCAGTACCAGTAAGGACTGTGATTTTTAACTGTATAAAATAAGGTAGCCTGAGCAGCATTGAGCATTGAGGAGGCACATATCTGGAGAAAGAATCTGGGGCAAAGAGAAAGAAAAAGTTCAGAGGCCCTGTGATGGGGAACATTTCGAGCACCTTGTATTACTGGATAGAGAACCAGGGGCAGAGGAACCGGACAAGGCAGGAAGCCATGGGATCAGAGTTTAAGGGAAGGTGGTACTGTCACATAAAGCTGCTGTTGGTAACAAACCTTTGTCATTCATGTTTTGCAAATTAAAACCTTTCTTGAAGATATTTGGGCCCAGTCCTTCCTCCCTTGGATTTAAATTGTGAAAAAGCCTTCATCTTTAATGAATATTTCAAGCAAGTTTATGCTTTATCACAGTTCACCTCTGCAAATTCACTAATACCCGTCTACAGTGGACCCCAAACACCCAGGTGTTCAGAGAATGAGCTAATTTTGACCCTGAATTTTGTTCAAAGCATGGACAGCACCTTGTTTCTGGCAGTCTCACAGCTTTTCACTTTAGCACTTGTACAATGCTCCAGGTTGATAGCTACACAAACTTGAGACTTTATTTATTTATTTATTTTTTCTTCTGCATTTTTCTGAAGCCGGAAACAGGGAGAGACAGTCAGACAGACTCCCACATGCGCCCGACCGGGATCCACCCGGCACGCCCACCAGGGGGCGACGCTCTGCCCACCAGGGGGTGATGCTCTGCCCCTCTGGGGCATCGCTCTGCTGCGACCAGAGCCACTCCAGCGCCTGGGGCAGAGGCCAAGGAGCCATCCCCAGCGCCCGGGCCATCCTTGCTCCAGTGGAGCCTCTGCTGCAGGAGGGAAAGAGAGAGACAGAGAGGAAGGAGAGGGGGAGGGGTGGAGAAGCAGATGGGCGCCTCTCCTGTGTGCCCTGACCGGGAATAAACCCGGGACTTCTGGACACCAGGCTGACGCTCTACCACTGAGCCAACCGGCCAGGGCGAGACTTTATTATTTTTTTTATTTAAAATTTATTTTTTTATTTTCAATTTTTTTTTTCAGTGAGAGGAGAGGAGGCAGAGACAGACCCCTATATGTACCCTGATCTGGATCCACCAGGCAAACCACCTACTAGGAGATGCTCTGCCCATCAGTGATTTTGCTCCATTGTTCAGCAACTGAGTGATTTTTTAGTGCCTGAGGCAGAGGCCATGGAGCCATCCTCAGCTCTGGGGAATGACTTGCTCCATTTGAGCCATGGCCGCAGGAGGAGAAGAAAGAGAGAGAAACAAGAGGAGGAGGGGTAGAGAAGCAGATGGTCACTATCCTGTGTGCCCTGACTGGAAATTGAACCTGAGATATCCACATTCTGGGTCAATGCTCCACCACTGAGCCAACTGGCCAGGGCCAAATCTTTGTTTATTTTAATGTTTGCCAGAATTCTACTGACCTAGCTAGAGCATTGGCAAATATTTCCACCTTTCTTTAATACAGAACACATATGATCCATGCTAGGTGAAACAAGGTATTTACAAATGCAAAAATAAGAAATAGGAGTCAGTTAAGATTAGATGCCAAGGAAAGTGTAGATCAGAAACTAACATTCACATGGTGTCAGGAATCGTCACTCTTCTGTTTACAACATACAAGCACTTCCACAGAAATTGGTTAAGTATTTGTAGAATAAATGAATAAATGAAGAGTAAATATATTTTTGCAGTGTGTAAGAGAAGTGACCATTTAAGTATTGTTTTCTGTTTACTAATTCTGTGCCCTTAGTCACTGCACATAATTTCTCTGTGCCTCCATCTCTACCTGTAAAATGGGCAGAATAGTTAGTCCCTATGCATTGTGTTACAGTAATAACAGTAAATAATTTAGTGTCTTTAGAAACCACCTGGTACATACTCAGCCCTTAAATTTTACTTGTACCACTTCTCATGCTCCCCTACTGTTTACTTAAACACACACTCATGAATGATCATCATTCTACACAACTGTATGTATAAAATAGTTTACTAAAATCCTCAGATTTGTATGTTGACATCTTGTTTATTGTTTAAGATCTGCCTCCTTCGAGTGGCCTCCCAACCTCTCATCTTCCGAGTATGCCTAGAACTTCATTTGTGTCTATCTAGCTGCCTCTGGTTTCCTAGTAGCTTCTAAACATAAAAGCCACAAGGGAAAGATAATCCCAGTAGGTGTCCACATTGGGACTTCTTTCCCTGAATTGTTAGCATTCAATTAAAATAAAAAGTTACATAATAAAAATAATTCTGTAAAATTCCTTGTGTGCATCAGCTTTCAGACGACAGGGATTATTGTACATTATACACTGATAGCACAGCCTTTCCTATTTCATAATCAGACTTCCAGAAATCCACTGACAAACAGGAGTATCTAGAACATGGAAAAATGTTGTATACTGTGAACATTTACTTTTGGAAGTGGCACTCTTGGGCAAAACATTTTAACTCACTATTGCTCAATTTCTTCTCCTTTAAAATGAAGGAAAAATTGTACCTAATGCATAGAATTGCTTTGAGCATGATATACGATAATACACGTTAAATACTTTTAGCCATTCCTGGCCCATAGTGAACACTTAGTATTAGTGTTATCATCTAGTACTATCTTTATTTGCTATTATCTTCATTGGGAAAACCTATTAATTTCTTAAAGTATTGTATTTCTTAAAGTGTTGTATTATATATAGCTTTATTCTTAAAGGTAAAGAGATCCTTACTTGTGTGTGTATGTGTTTTGTTTTTGTTTGTTTGTTTGTGAGAGAGAGACAGAGACGGGAAGGGAGAGAGATGAGAAGCACCAACCCATAGTCAGAGTTGGGGCATGTTAGTTATTCACTGATTGCTTTCACCTACATGCCTTGACCGGGAGGCTTTAGTTCAGCCAGTGACCCCTTGCTCAAACCAGCAACCTTGGGCTCAAGCCAGCAACCTGGGATCATTTCTATGATATGACGTTCAAGTCAGATGAGCCCACACTCAAGTTGGTGACTACGGGATTTTTTAACCTCAATGTCCCAGTTCAACACTCTATCCACTGTATCACTACTGGTCAGGTACAACTTATGCTTCTTTATAAGTACAAATTATTAACATTGGATCAAGATGGAGCATTGGGAAGTGTTTTTTAAACAGGTGAATACCATTATCTGGCTTCCTCCCCATATATCTGCTATCATTGCTTGCGTTTCTTTATATATACCCTACTCTTTATACATTATGTCTTTTCAAGAAGACTCTCCTCACTTGCCCTATCCATTTTGTTCATCTGGCCACTCCCTAATTGCTTTACAAAATATTTATAGTATTCAAGGCACTTTGAAAAATGAGCTTTTCTTGGCCAACAACATTTAACAAGTGCTATTTTAGTTAAAGTGTAGGGGTCAAAGTTCAAGTTCTGGCATTAAGCAGATTGCAGCCTTGAGCCAGGCTCTTATCATGTATTATCCACCATTGCTGGTGAAGTAACTAAGCGTGTCCAAGTCTTACATCTCATTTCCTCCATATATAAAATACCTTCTTCATAGAGTTGCTGTGAAGATCTAGTGAGAGAATATATTTAAGTGTTCAACACAGTGTCTCTATATAGAAAATAGAACTTTATAAATATTGGCATTTTGTTTGACTCACTTCTTGACTTTTATGATATTTTCCACTATGTATTATAATCATTTATACCTATATTAATATATTTACCCGTATTCTCTCAGATATACAGTAGGACTTCTTTAAATACTTATTGGATGGAGAAATAGGAAATGCAGTCTCAGATGGTAGGGGCTATCCCAGTCCTGCAAAGCCAGGTTTGCAATGCCAAGCTTAGGGACCCTGATGGTGGGCTTGCCAGATTTAACAAATAAAAACACATTGCATACAGCTAAATCTGAACTTTGGTACTTTGTTGTTTGGTTGTTTTTTTTAAAATTTTTTTGTAACAGTATTTTTCCTGTAACATTTGAGATATACTGGAAATTTTTTATTTATCTGAAATTCAAATTTAACTAACTTTTCTACATTTTACCTGGCAATCCTACCCCAAAACCATTTTTAAATCAGTAGGCTTTTCTCTTAATATTTATAAAGGTGAGAATGAGGACTCAATTCCATCTATTAGACACCCAATCAAGGTCACAGTAAACATAAATGGACGTGCTTTTGTATTACTCATCTATTCAATCTGCTGTAAGTACAACTTATTTATTTTTAAGTGGCCACTACTATTAAAGTAATCCCTAGGAAGAATATACTGAGGTGTACCATGGCATTCTTCTTCTCTCTCCTGAAGTATAATAAAGAATTGGCCTTGGCTAGTTTGCTCAGTTGGTTAAGAGCATCATCCAGAAACCACAAGGTTGCAGGTTCAATCCCCGGTCACAGCATATGCAAAGAAACAAATGAATTCTTCCTTCCTCCCTCCCCCTCTCTCTCCTTTCATCTCTCTGTTTCTAGAAAAATAAATAAATAAAGCCATGGCCAGATAGGTTGGTTGGTTGGAGTGCATGGAGGTTGCTGGTTTAATTCTCTGGTCAGGGCACATAAAGGAGCATCTCAATATTCCTGTCTCTTTTTCTCTGTCTCTCACAAAAAAAAAAAAATAGAATTGAAAAGCACAAAAGCTTCCAAAATTATGTGAGCAACAGTTATATCAGCCCAAAACATTGGTAATCAGACCTCCATTTGCCCTTTTTATTTGATCTGCTGCAGGGAAGAAGCAGTCTATGGGCTATTCTGCTCACTCCAAGTTTTTTTATTTGGGAAGTTAATTAGCTTCCGGATTTATTGCTCCTGTCCCTGTCATCAGTGACACTTACTTCAATATAATTTAGTACTAGGACATTTTCAATCTGTAAATACACAGCTAATTTTTGCTACATGCAATATATAGGTTGTGTGTGTGTCTTGTTCAATACTTTATCCCTAGCTCCTAGCAAAGTTTTTGGAACACAGTTGGAGGTCAGTGCATAGCTGGTGAATAAACAACTGGTTAAGATCTCAGACTCTGAATACACACAAAACCAGATTCAAATTCTGACTCTGACACTTACTAGTTAGCTGTGGACCTTGCGAAGTTTCTTATTCTCTAAGACTTCATTTACTTGTCTTGAACATGGTAACAAAAATAGTATCTGGGACATAGCTATGATTTGAAGATGAAATAAAATCTTGTATTTAAGCTGCTTAGCAGAGGGACTGACATCATAGCAAGTGCTTTAAAACATCTGTTAATATTCTGTTACACTTTTGGGTGCTACTGTAGGCAAAGTATTAACTGAATATTACTATATAAGAACCTGACCTTGAGTTAATTCTCTAGCTCTGCTCCCTTGAAAACTCTGACAAGACTAAGAAAGTCATCCTGTTTCAAGGCAACATAGCTAATGGTAAAAAAATTATTCCTGAACATTTTCTATATCTGGACTAGGAAGAACGATAAACTTCAAATACATCATCAGTATACCATGCTTTGTGATTCTCTGAGTGTTGTGTAACTTGTGAATTGAAATGAATATGTTTTGTATAGTAAGACTGGAAGCTATCTTTATGGAATGTTAAGAGAGAAATTGGTCCTCTTCAGTTATAAAGCTTCTAAGCCAGAGTAGACTTATATCCACCAGTCTTGTCTTTTTGTATCTGAAGTTGTGATCTGGAAAGACAACTTCGAAATAGCTGTGTGAACTTCTGCTTGCATTGCCACATAGAGGAAGGCTTGATACTGTCCTTCTAGCAAGTCACAGCTCCTCTAGTATACCTAAGAGACTCCTAGTGTGGCCCAACATAGACTTAACCGTCTGATGCTCACTTAGGCCTGAGAAGATTCCTAGTGGGTATTCTAGCACTTTCCAGTGCCAGTGAAAAGCCACCACTCTTGATAATCTGCCTAATGTGGGAAGCTCCTTTCAATACTTTCAACAACTGTCTGCCTGACTTCATCAACACTTTCAGCCACAGTAAATGGATCGCTCCCCTTGGAGTCCACTGCATTGCCAGGTAGTCCTCATCATAAAGGGCTTTGCTCTGCCTACCTGAAATGTCTATTAGTTTTATCTCTGTCCTGTCTTGATTTCTTTGCAAAAGAAGTTTAGATTCTCCCCTAGGACTAATATTTACATATTGTTAGATATAAATTGTATGTTTTATTTATCTTTTTTTCTGAAGAAAAATCTTTCTTTTTTCTCAACTATCCCTTACCATCTTTGCTGTTTTCTGCTCTTCTTTCTATGCTAAGCTGTCATATTAATCTTTCAGTGTAGTTTCTAGAACAGGTGGTACTATCTCTAATTCAGAGCAAAGGTGTACTTTTTAAAGTATAGCTTATTTATTTTATACTCTAGGAATAATAAACAATTATTTTAGAAATTGGGGCCTTGGCCATTTGGCTCAGTGGTAGAGTGTAGTAGGCTCAGTGTGTGGATGTCCCTGCTTTGATTCCCAGTTAGGGCAAACAGCAGAAGCAACTATTTGCATCTTTACTCCTCCTCTCCCTCTGTTTCTTCCTCTCCAGCACCCATGGCTCGATTGGTTCGAGCAAGTTGGCCCCAGAAAATGAGGACAACTCTTTGGTTTCTACCTCAGATGCTAAAAGAAAATGGCTACATTGCTGAGCAATGAAGCAAGGGCCTCAGATGGGCAGAGCATCGCCTACTAGTGGGCTTGATGGGTGGATCCCAGTAGGGGCCATGCTGGAGTCTGCCTCTGTCTTCCCACATCTCACTAAAATAAAAATAATAAATAAATTGGGAAATGAAAAAAATACAGACAAGAAAACTAAAACATAACTGACAGAATATATAGTTATGCATGATATGAAATATAATAATAAGGGAGGTCAGAAATATAATTATATTTTTGAATTCATGTTTTGTGGTAATATAACCTGAATTTAAATTTTGGAGCCACACATTATTAGGCATGCAAATCTGGAGGTTGTTTAACTTCTCTAAGCCTCAGTTGCCACCTCTGTAAAATAATAATAATGGAATAGATTGCATTGGGCTGTTCAGGTTACATAGAACTAATCTATGTAAAATATCCCATGTACACTTGGCTGAGAGTCAATGGTATGGAAACTAGTATTGCATGTTGACAAAGATTACAAGCTCTAAGCTTGAATCTCTATTTCCTTATCTATTAACTGTGAAATCTTGGAAAAGTTATTTTACCCTTTATCTCCATTTTCTCAGATGAGAAATTGAGATTGTAGCAGATTATATTTTATAAGATAGGCACAAAAATATTTGCAGTCTGACTAACCTCAAAATTTTCCAGCACCCTCATGAAGAAGTGAAATCTTTGAACCTCCCTTTCCACCTGCTGACCTCTGTGGCTGCCTGAAGAGGGGGGAAGGGAAAAGTGATGCCATGTGACTTCCAAGGCCAGGTCCTAACAGTTGATAGATCTTCTAGTCTTCTCTCTCTTTCACTCTTTCTCCCCCACCTCTTTCTCTCCTTACCTCCCCTCTTACTTTGGGAACTCTCCTAAAAGTCCAGCTACCTTGAAGCTTCTATGGTGGAGAGACTACATAAAAAGGTGGAGATGCCTCAATCCCTGAAGCTGTGATTGCTTCCAGCTGTTCAAGTCTTTCTTCACAGCACCAGCCACAGACACACGTGTGAGTAAGCTCTTAGGTCGTTCCACCCCCATCATCTGACTGCAATCTTCTGAGATTGAACATGCTGCAGTTCACCCCAGAATCATGATAAGCAGTGACAACATAATTATTCTGTTGAGTCACTATATTTGGGGGTAATTGGTTATGTAGCAATAGATAACTAAGGCAAAGATAGAATAGTTTTGACTTAAAGTTATGAGAATTAAATGAGATGAATCATATAAACAATTTAACATAGAAGAGTGGTTCTCAAACTTTAGTGTCCCACAGTATCACCTGAGGGTTTAATTCAAAACAGTACTCAGGGCCCTTCCTTGAGAATCTGAGTTAGTGAGTCTGGAGACCAAGTGGCCTGCGTCCTGCAACTCCCTAGCATGTTCCTACTGACGCTGATGCTACCAGTCCAGGAACCACATTGTCAAAACCATGGCATAGAGCATATAACATACTTAATTTATGAATTTTGCTTTTACTACCATTTTTAGTATTTACAGTTTTTATTTTATGAAAATTAATGACTGCTAATTTTGTTGGCACAAAGAAAATTTATAACCAGTTTCTCTCTGTAACTCACAGCCTAATTTATCTTTTGTAACCCTAGTATTGATCACAATGGCTTTCACACAGTAAGTGCTTAACAAATGCTTGTTAGAGAAATTATGAACAGCGCCCATACCCATTTATGGGTATAAATGTGTTGAAGAGAGAGACCATTGAAAAGAGGTAGGGAGGGAGGGAGAAAGAGAGAGAAATAAAGAAGGAGAAAGAAAAGGAGAAGAAAAAAGAAGAGAGGAGAGGAATGGCGAGAAGAGGGGAGGAGAGGGGAAGGAAAAGAGTGGGAGATTGCATGCTACTTGCTCTCAAATATTTTTATATACTACTGGCTGTACCCGGTCACGCGTTGCTGTGGCTCAGTCTGGTTAAATGGAAAAGAAAGAAAAGAGAAAGCACACGTTTCTACTATGTTTAATTTCACAATGCTTGTGGGTATACAATATTTTTTATTGTTCCATTGTCTGTGCAGATATAGAGATTGTCTGGTTTGCCAATTCTAGAACATGCAACATATTATTGTCCATGTGAGAAGCAATCCATGTCTAGATCTAAACCGCACAATTCTAAAGATTGGCCCTGAGCTTTGTTGATGGTGATTGCAAACGCCAATCAAATTGGGAACTGCAATCTCTTAAATTGAAATGGCATATTCGTTGGAATCATAGGAATGTGAGGAATGAAGACATCTTCACCTTTGAAAGGTCCTGTCAAGATTATTGCTTCTACGACATTGCTCATTAAATTTTTTACTGCAAGCAGCGTGCCATTGCAAAGCTTTGGATGGTTGATATTTTGCAACATGATAATTGGCACACTGATTTTCAATTGCAGTATGTGCGGTGGCATCCCTGGCAGATCAAGTAAATTCAAAATTCTGTTGGGTAATTAACCGCTTTATCTGCTTCCACAACAGTGTCAACGGACTTGTATGTGACTGCCTCACTTTGAATGTTGAATGAATAATATTGTTAAGTTTGTAGACATCTTTGTTCTTGGCTGCAAGAATAGCTCATTCACTCAGCCAATCATGATTCTTATAATTGGTTTGAATATTGGGAAATACTTTTTCAACCAATTCTTCTTTTGATGTCACTAAATTGCAGAAGTTATGAGTCAATGAAATTTGTCCTCAGGTCAGATCAACCGGCACCTTTCCGTTCCCAATTTCCAGCAATTGATGTGAGAATACCTTAGCTGATCAATTGTTTTATAGCTGGACATGCATATTTGTAATTAATTTTAACATCTTTACATGTCGCCACAAAGTAGAGTATTTCAGGCCAGCATCTATTTCATCCACTGGTGTCGATCGAGGAATTACAGGTAATGTTTGCCTGAAATCTCCTGCAAGCAATATTAATGCATTCCCAAATGGCCTGATGTTTCCACACAAATCTTGCAATGATTGATCAAGAACCTTGAGCGATTTTTTGTGCACTGTTGTGCATTCATCCCAAACAATAAATTTGCATTTCTGCAATACCTTTCCTATGCCAAATGCTTTGGAAATGTTGCACATGGAAGTTTCAATGAATTGCATGTTCAATGGCAATTTCAAAGTAGATGAGCAGTTCTTCCACCTGGTAGCAATGTCGCAGCTATTCCGGATGACGCAAGAACTAAGGCTATGTCATTTTGGGATTGAATTGCTGCCAGAATCAATCTAATTAGAAACGTTTTACCAGTTCTTCCTGGTGCATCTAAGAAGAAGATTTCTCCAACCATTATTGACAGTTTGCATTAGTTGATTGTAAATGCCTTTTTGCTCAAGTGTTAGCTTAGGAATATTTGATTGCACACACAACAAAAGATCATCCGTGTTGTAATTTTGTTCACGACACAATTCTACATCGAACAAAGCAGCAGCAGATCGATTCGGTGATGGCATTCCTAACTGACTGAGAACTTTGTTCACAATTTCTAAACACAAATCTCCAATCATTATCAATACTTTGTTGTAGATTTCTGCTGTAAAATCCATGTTCATATTTGAATTTTCCTTGCGTGTTCAATGGAAAATATCTTCAGCCATGTGTAATTTATATTTCTCCCATAACATTGAAATGGAATCGTAAAATATTTAGTATAGTGTGTGTTGCTTTTATGTCCAACAGATGGTGATGTTTTTCAAAAAAAGCATATTTTTACCTGTCACAGGTGTGACATCTATGTAATAGTAGGCATATAAAACATAAAAACATGTGCATATTTGAATGCAAGATTGTGTCAAAATTTCAAAACAATCAGTGAAGAACTTTCAGAGATTTAAGATTTTGAACAAACATTTACATTTTTATTTATATAGATGACAAGTCTTCATACTGTCCTTTTCCAATTTTAAAATGTACACCTCAAGACAGGGCACCATGTCTCCAAATCCCCCTTTCATTTCTTTAATTCCTTTAAAATAAAATGATACAATTCTTAAATGATTGTGTAAAAGAACTAGTAAAAAAAATCAGTTATCAGAGTCTTGCTTTGATTTTCTTCTATGGCTATGTTAGTCTGATAAAAATGCATCAGTTGACTGACTGTTTGAGTATTATTTATAGCTCAGGGTGCTGGTATATTGACATTTATCTTATTGACAAGACTGTATGGATATGACTGTATAACATTCTGATTGTACAGAATAGGACTTGAGGATTACCTAGAGACTTCTGGTTTCTGTATGGCCCCACTTTTAAGGGTGCTTGTAAGGTCAGTCATTGCTAGGAGCCTTACCAAGATTTGAAAATACATATTTATGTTTGCCTTCCTCCTTCCCCATCCCCTCTAAAGGGTTATCATGAAACAAATGACACAATCTATATAAAAGCTCTCTAAGCCTGTAGAAAACTACTTACAAACACTTAAAGTTATTAATACCTTATTCCCTTATTTCTAACAGTTTGTAAGTCATACTGGGAATTAAATGTTAGTTTACATACTATAAAATGTCTGTAAAATGTGTCAAGGACTATTCTCTACCTATCACTCATAGATAATCAAGGAAAGACACAAAAGGAGAAAGTGTGGTCCTTGCCTTAATTAAAGATGCAAATTCTGCTAAATGTCCTTTGACGTTTTCATGTTGTTCTGAAGAAAAACACAGAAACTATAAAATGACTGGCACAATACCTGTGATCTAGCTCACTTTTCCATCCCCAATCAGTCTCAATTTCCCCATCTCTTCCATAACCCCCCAACCTTCCAGTCCCTTGGATTTGGCAGCCATTCTAGCACCCACCATCCCCTTTCACATTTTTATGTCCTCATCTTTCTCTTCATGAGATGTATGCACCATTGATGTTTACAGGGTGTCTGATACATAATAACCATTACATACAAAGGACTTCTAGAATTACTTAGTAATAGTGTCTTGTCACTATATTATCTTAACCTTTGCCTATGCCAACAAACTCTAAGGTAAAGGATAGAATTTTTACCAGTCTCACTTGTATCTCCACACAAAGCATAGGAGAGCTCCTAGTTAATTAAACAAACAAAAAAATACACACATTTAAATAATTAGGATAAAATAAAATATAAAAACCATATATGACAAACCCATAGCCACCATCATATTCAATGGGAAAAATACAAAAGTGGTTCCCTTAAGATGGGGAATAAGACAGAATGTCTGCTTTCACCACTATTATTCAATACAGTACTAGAAGTTCCAGCCACAGCAATCAGAAAATAAGAAGAAACAAAAAGCATACAAATTGAAAAGGAAGAAATAAACTCTTATTATTTGCAGATGATATAATACTTCATATAGAGAACCCTAAAGATTTCATCAAAAAACTACTAGAGGCCTGACCTGTGGTGGCGCAGTGGGATAAAGCGTTGACCTGGAACACTGAGGTCGCCGGTTCGAAACTTTGGGCTTGCCCGGTCAAAGCACATATGGGAGTCGAAGCTTCCTGCTCCTCCCCCTTCTCTCTCTCTCTGTCTCTCTCTCTCACTCCTCTCTCTCTAAAAAATCAATAAATAAAATATTAAAAAAAACCAAACAAACAAACAAAAAACTACTAGAGCCCTGGCTGGTTGGCTCAGCGGTAGAGCATCGGCCTGGCATGCAGGGGACCCAGGTTCGATTCCCGGCCAAGGCACATAGGAGAAGCGCCCATTTGCTTCTCCACCCCCCCTCCTTCCTTTCTGTCTCTCTCTTCCCCTCCCGCAGCCAAGGCTCCATTGGAGCAAAGATGGCCCGGGCGCTGGGGATAGCTCCTTGGCCTCTGCCCCAGGCGCTAGAGTGGCTCTGGTCGCGGCAGAGCGACGCTCCGGAGGGGCAGAGCATCGCCCCCTGGTGGGCAGAGCATCGCCCCTGGTGGGCGTGCCGGGTGGATCCCGGTCGGGCGCATGCAGGAGTCTGTCTGACTGTTTCTCCCCGTTTCCAGCTTCAGAAAGAAAGAAAAAAAAAACTACTAGAATTGGTAAATGAATTCAGGGAAGTAGTGGGATACAAAATAAATATTCAAAAATAGGTTACATTTTTATACACCAAAAATTATTTATCAGAAAGAGAAACTAAGGATATGATATCACTCATAATTTCTTCAACAAAAAATAACTAAGAATTAACTTAACCAAGGATGTAAAAGAAGAAGATACAAATAAACAGAAGACTATACTGTGTTCATAAATAGAAAGAATTAATATCACTGAAATGCCCATACTATCAAAGCAATCTATAGATTCAGTGCAATTTTTATCAAGGTATCAATGGCATATTTCACAGACCTAGAACAAATATACCCAAAATTTATATGGAACTACAAAACACTTTGAATAGCCACAGCAATCTTGAGAAAGAACAAAGTTGGAGAAATCATACTACCTAATATCAAACTATATTACAGGCCATAATAATAAAAAAAAAGCATGGTGCTGGAATAAAAACAGACATATAGGTCAATGGAACAGAATAGTGAGTCCAGAAATAAACCCATGCCTTTATGGTCAATTAATATTTTGACATAGAAGGCAAGAACATACAATCGGGTAAAGATAGACTATTCAATAAATAGTGTTGAGAAAATTTAACAAGTACATGCAAAAAAAAATGGACCACCTTTATATAAAATATACAAGAATCAATTCAAAATAGATTAAAGGCTTAAATGTTAGATTCAAAACCATAAAAATTCTAGGAGAAAACATAGGCAATAAATATCTCAGACATTTCTCATAGCAATGTTGTTTGATATATCTCTTTGGGCAAGGGAAACAGAAGAAAAATAAACAGTTGGGATTATATCAAACTAAAAATGATTTGCATAACAAAAGGAAACCATTAACAAAATGAAAAGACAACTCACTCTATGGAAGAACATATTATCTAATGATACATCTGATAAGGGGATAATATCCAAATTAATAAAGAGCTTAAAAAACTCAACACCAAAAGAAAAATAATTTTAAAATGGTGCAAAGAACCTAAATAAACACTTCTCCAAAGAGGATATACAGATGGCCAATAGATGTATGAAAAGATGCTTAATGTCACTAATTATGAGAGAAATGCAAATTACAACCACAGTAAGATACCATCTCACACCTGTCAGAATGGCGCTCATCAATAAATCAACAATAGCATTGACAAGGATGTGGAGAAAAGGAAACCCTAGTGCACTATTGGTGGAAATGCAGATTTGTTGAATCATTGTAGAAAGTGAAATGGAGTTACTTCAAAAAATAAAAATAAAAATGGAACTGCCTTATGACCCAGTGTTATTTACAATAGGCAAGATTTGGAAGCGGCCCATGTGTCCATCAGTAGATGAGTGTATAAAAAAAGCTGTGATACATTTACTTAATGGATTAAAAAAGAAGAAAATTTTACCCTCTGTGATAGCATGTATGGCCCTAGAGAGCATTATGCTAACTGAAATATACCAGTCAGAGAAAGACAAATACCATATGATTTCACTTCTATGTGTAAACTAATGAACAAAATAAACTAATAAGCAAATAGACACAGACTCATAGAGAGCAGGCAGACAGCTCTCAGTGGAGGGTCGGTTGGATGGCTGGGTGAAGGGACTGAGAGGATTGAGCAAAAAAAGAAAAAAGGAAATAAAAAGTCATGGACATGACAACAGTGTGGTGATTAAAGTGTGGCAGAGAGAAAGGGGGTGAAGAGAAGTAGAAGGGTTTAGGTGGTATAAATAGTGATGGAAGGAGATTTGACTTGGGGTGGTAAACACACAATGCAGTATACAGATAGTGTGCTGTGGAACTGTGCACCTGAAACCTGTATAATTTTGTTAACCATTGTGACCCCAATAAATTCAGAAAAAAGGAAAAAGAAAAATACAATTAAACAACCTGAATTATGTGGTACTAACAAAAAACACAAAGACAATAATTAAATTAGCAATCAAATTTACCTAAAAATGACTTCAAGAAGAAAATAAATATTTTTTGTCTGATTAACAGAAGTTAAATGGAACATCTGGAAACTGGTTCATGCTCTGGTGGCAGTAAGTGCACATTCAACTCAAATGCTTGCATGCCCAACAACATTATTTGTGAAAAGAAAAGCACAGGAGTAGAGTTAGGGAACGCACACTTGCTAATTGCATATGATCAATATCTCATTAAGAGTTGGAAACAACCTATGAGATATGATTTATATGTATTTTAATTAAGCAACAATCAGTGTCTTCAAGAATTAAGTACATTATACAAAGGCAGAGCTAGGATTAAAATCCAGTAGTATGCCAAAGCTCATGCCCTTTTCAATATATTACAAGGTTACCCAGTTACTAAGAGAAAGGAAAGCCTGACCAGGCAGTGGTATATTGGATAGAGCATCGGACTGGGATGTGGAGGACCTAGATTCACGACCCTGAGGTCACTGGCTTGAGAGCATGGGGTTGCTGGCTTGAGCATGGTATCATAGACATGACATCATGGTCGCTAGCTTGAGCCCAGGGTCACTGGCTTGAGCAAAGTGTCACTCGATCAGCTATAGCCCCTGGTCAAGGCACATATGAAAATGCAATCAATGAACAACTAAGGTGCCACAACAAAGAATTGATGCTTCTCATCTCTCCCTTCCTGTCTATCTCTATCTGTCTCTGTTAAAACATTAAAATAATAAAAAAAAATTTTTTTTAAAGAAAAAAAAAAACTCCACAACTCAGATTTCTCATGATAGCATGTTTTCTAGGAAAGAAAAGATAAATTACTGAAACTATTATTATTTCACATAAACTTTTAGTAAAGCTACATCCTGGGGATTTACTGGTAAGTATCAAAATAACACAAATATATAGTCCCTGTTCTTGTGGAGTTTATGAAAAACAGGCATAAGTAAAAATCTACATGAATAAATGCAAAATTATAACTGTGTTAAAAGTGATTAAATAAAAAGAAGAGCTATCTAGTACTTTAAATTTCCTACAATGGAAAAAACAGACTTGGCCATGTCTTTAATTCGCTGTGATGAAAGAATGCTGATGCAAAAGAACAGCTGGAATCCATGAGTGCCTGTGATGGCAGAGGGGAGTATGCAGAAGAAACATTTCAGGCATCAGAAACAGCACAGGCAAAAGCCCTGGGAATAGGAGGCAAGTCTCATGTTGGAGGGAACAATATTGTATTCCAGACTTTTGACCTAAGAAAATAGAATGAGGAAGACTTCTTATATTGAAATCTGGCAAAAGAGGGAGGTTTTGTGTCTAGGAAGATCAGCTTTGATTTTAATTAAATCATCAAGCTGGGTTTTATCCAATTTCTTTCCTTTTTTAATCGTCATGCTTCTCACCCCCTAGTGAAGATATTAGTGTAAACGTTGAAGACAGGATACTCAAGCTGATGTGTACAATGTAATGGGTCTGCTTTAGGGTAATGACTAGAAGGTGGTTATCAATTTTCTTTACAGACAAGTAGAGATTGTTTAGAAGTCTGGGACTTATAAAGAAGAATAAGCATGATCTTTAAATTGTGCCAGATTTTGGCTCAAAACCAAATCTGTACTAGCTAGGTCAACTTGAGCAGGAAACTTAAATTCTCTGAGCCTTGGATTGTTTATTTATAAAATACTGTAAAGAGTAAATAGAAGAAGCAATATAAGATGTTAAGCACATATTTAATATTTTGCCCTTGTTTTTCCCATTCCTTCCTTTTTTTTAATGAATGCATTGCTTTCAGTCTTCTGAAAAAAATTCCTTCTACTCACCCCTTCATTTTATAAATTTGGTTTGTTAAGTTTCTTCTTTTTTGGTAATAAATTAAAGAAGTTCTTACAAGCCTGACCAGGCAGTGGTGCAGTGGATAGAGTGCCAGACTGGGACACAGAGGACCCAGTTTCAAATCCCTGAGGTCACCAGCTTGAGCGTGGGTTCATCTGGTTTGAGCAAGGTTCACCAGCTTAAGCCTAAGGTCACTGGCTTGAGAAAGGGGTCACTCACTCTGCTGTAGCCCCCTGGTCAAGGCACATATGAGAAAGCAATCAATGAACAACTAAGGTGCCACTATGAAGAATTGATGCTTCTCATATCTCTCCCTTCCTGTCTGTCTGTCCCTATCTGTCCCTCTCTCTGAATCTCTCTATCTCTGTCATACACACAGAAAAGAAGTCCTTACTTTTGTTAACTGTATGCTATATTGAATCCTAATGAGTGTTGCTCTATTATAAGCCAGGATTAATAACTTTGAAGTTATTTTTTCCTTATAGAAATACTACTGTATACCATACTGTATAATTTCATTGCTTTCTATAGCACAAAAGAATAATACAGGCAAATGTCATTTATGTCCATTTCAAAGACAAAAGGTTTCCAGTAAACAATCTTCAATCAGTGAGGCTCACCTGAGAAAGGAAAGGTCTTTGTAATAGGGGTGGGTGAGGAGCTCCAGTAAGGGGCTTCATTTGCATTTATTACACACAGTACTTATAGTTGGAGTAGTAGTGCATGGAGATAGGTGCTTTTCTATTACTCAATTTGCAATAATTCTTATTTCCTCAAAGCCACCACTTAGATTCACATTTTCTTTTTCTCATTTATCCATTATTAGCAGCACTACAGAGAAGACACATGTCAAGATTGGCAATGCCAGCTATATTTGTTAGGGGATATGCTTAAAGATGAGGGATATTTTGCAATTCTCCTTGCTTGAGATTTTGTATTAGTGATAGAAATAGCACTGTTTTGGAAGCCAGTCACATGCCTACAGTCAACATTGTCTTCATGTTGATCCAGGGTGGCATCCTATCTCTACTAAATGTTCTCTTTATTTTTTAAAAACAAAGCCTTGAATAAAGGAAAGCACTGTCCCATCTCATTCTTTCTATATATGCAATCTTTCTTACATTGCAATTTTCTTGTCTATAGCTCCCTAAGTGGTTAGTTTCTTTAATTGAGAGACTTTATCTTTCCAGAATTATATACCTAGCATACAGTAAGTGTTCTATAAATAGGAGTATAATGAAAAAAGAGAAAGACTATACACTACCTGAATGCATCTACCATTTCCTTACAATGAGTCCTAGAGTCTTTCTTATTTTATTGCTTTTTTTATAGTTTTCTTTTTTAAAAGATAAAACAAAAAATGTTATGTACCTGGTATATGCTAAGTGACATGATTGTGCTTTTCATAATTTTATTTATTTTATACCACAGATTGCTATTTAAATACTACTGTCTGTTTACAGAAAGAAAAGTAAGGTTCAGAGAAATCCAATAACTTTCTCAATATCACACCACAGGAAAGTGTCAGAACATGGATTTGAAGACATGGCAAAGATGAGAAGAACTGTGTTTTGACTAAGTGTATGACCTGTGGCCGCTGCCATTGTGGCCATTCACATGCAGGTTCTCATTGAATTTGGCTGGTAAAGAAACAATGGAGCCAAAAAATGGTGGACCATTTCTTTATTAAAGTCTTGTACCGGCCGATCAGCAAACACTCAGGAAAGACCTCTTCCCTCTCTTTCAGTGGCTCCCAAAGTCCTGATCCTGATACATTCTCCTGTTCCACAACCAGGAGAATCTTCTCTGGTTCTTCCTAGAATCAAAGGCCCCCCAAAGCCTCAATAGGGACATCAAAGCCCCTCAGCTCTGGTTTCCTATTTGCACACCTTCTCCTCCCTGACAACATGGATTCTTCTTCAACACTGCATTCTCTCTGCTCTCACTCTGCAAAAATGGCTTCTTCCCTCTTCTCCTTCTCTCTCTTTTCAAAACTTTCTAGCATGAAAACCTCTCCTCCAGCAAACATTAGCAAAACAATGGCTCTTCTCAAACAGGAAAGTAATTTGGAATATCGCAGACCACATAAACCTGGCACTGCCCAGCACCATTTTATAACAATAAAAGTGAGCAAACTCAAAAAATACAAATTTAAAAAAACTTATTTTCCCACTAGTACAGGAGGTGGCAGGAGCTAATGTTGGAAGGGGAAAGGAAAAAACAATGAGAATTAAAAATATGAGCATAGTGCACATGTGTATGGTTACATACATAGGTGGGATATAGAACTGAGACTCATGGACACAGATGCGGGTGAGGTGGTTACCTAGGGAGGGGGATGTGGTGGAGGGTGTGATGAGAGGGGTGTGGGGAGACAAATATATGGTGATGAAATGATTTGACTTTGGGTGATTGGTGTACAACATAATCAGCAGTTCAAATGCTATAGAAATGTTTACCTAAAACCTATGTATTCTTTCTTGTTGATCAATGTTACCCTGATAAATTTGATTTTATAAATAAAATTTTAAAAAAGAAAAATCTATAATAAGGTTGATAATAAAACAGTTGGTTTAGGAAAGAAGACCTATATTACTGAATTCTTTTTTGTGTGTGTGACAGAGACAGAGAGAGAGAAAGAAGGACAAATAGGGATGGACAGACAGGAAGAGAGAGATGAGAAGCATTAATTCTTTGTTGCGGCACCTTAGTTGTTTATTGATTGCTTTCTCCTATGTGCCTTGACCGGAGGGCTACAGCAGAGTGAGTAACCCCTTCCTCAAGCCAGCGACCTTGGGCTCAAACCAGATGGGCTAGCACTCAAGCTGGCAACCTCAGAGTTTTGAACCCGGATCCTCCGCATCTCAGTCTGACGCTCTATCCACTGCGCCACTGCATGGTCAGGCTATCACTGAATTCTTATATACTTCACACAAGTAAAATGTTAAGAATTTAGTCTAAGATGGTCCTATGCTATATATATTAAGTCTTTCTGATTTTGTAAGCCAAATGGCTTGGCATAATGTCATGGGTTCCCTCTGGAGGCCATTTTGAGCAAAAGTAATCAGGCAGTGATGCAATTATAGCACCTGCAAATATTATTGTAATGTTTCTACTCACTACGTACCACAGGTTGGGTTCCTCAGGAAGCAAACTAAAATGGAATTTAGCATGCAGCATGTTCATTTATTTGTAGCCTTGGGAAGGGCACCTGTGGAAGGAACAGGTGGGAGTCAGGATTTGGCACAGGGAGAAGTCAAGCTGCAATTTAGCCAACTACAGCTTCTGTCTAGCTCATGGA
Organism: Saccopteryx bilineata; assembly: GCF_036850765.1. Lineage (NCBI taxonomy): Eukaryota > Metazoa > Chordata > Mammalia > Chiroptera > Emballonuridae > Saccopteryx > Saccopteryx bilineata. Next base: position 339,502,815 of record NC_089490.1, on the reverse strand, counting down.
AGACTCCAGAGCTAGAATTACTCCTATGAATTGCCCCAGGCCTTTATACTAATAGACTGATTCTCCCCTCAATGACAATGTTTCCTGGCCATACCAGGGAAGAGCTTGACCTTGGGCATGGTAGCTCTCTGACTTACTCTGAATTTACTGCATTATTATATACAGGGACTTCATTCTCCTAACTTCAAAAACTTATCTTCTATACTTGCTAATTTAATCTGCACACTGTTCTGCATATTCTACAAATTATCTGATTTTACTTTTGGTATTGCCAAAATTTCACATACAGCTGAGATGTGTATACAACTCTGTTCTCTCATATTAGTTGGGAAGAATACCTTATGATGACTTGGGAAGAAAATCCTATCATTTTTGTTATAATTCAAGTTATTTAATTACAAAAAGACTTCCTTCAGTAAGGTGCCTATCCTTGTCTGGCATGTATGAGGAGCTAAATAAACATTCTGAAAAAAAAAATAACAAAGAAACCACAGAGACTTGATCTTGAGTTGGGATGCCAGCACTTCTCTCCCCTGCAGTGATAGGTTAGTTATCAAAGATGGATTGTGAAAGAATTCCTTTGCATGTATTTTCTCTACTACTAGGGATTTCAAATTCATTTGAAAATTCTCTGAGAACTGAGGTGATAAGATAGTATAATATACTTTCCTTCTCTTTCTCCCTCTTAATCTACTACTACTTCTGTTTTAAGATTCTGGAGGCCTTGGCCAGTTGCTCAGTGGAAAGAATGTCCTGGCACATCGAGGTCAAGTGTTCCATCTCCGGTCAGGGCACATATGAAGAGCAACCAGAGTGCACAACTAAATGGAACAATAAGTGGAACGGGTTGATGTTTCTCTCTCTTTCTCTCTTCCTCTCTCAAATCAATGGAAAAAATTTTTATTAATTAAGAAAAAATTCTGGATGTTGGGAGTGCATAATTTAAAATGCCTTATGAGAAAATGTAGTGAAAAGTAGAATTGAGAATTATTTTTTTAAGTGAGAGGAGGGGAGATAGACTCCCATCCAGTGACCCCCATCTGGAGCCAGCACTTGAACCAACCAAACTATCATCAGCGCTAGGGCTGACGCCTGAACCAATCAAACCACTGGCTGAGAGAGGGAAAGAGAGAGAGAATGGGGAGAGGAAGGGGGAGAGAATTAGATGGTCTCTTCTCATGTGTGCCCCAACTAGGAATTGAACTCAAGATGTCTTCATGTCAAGCAGATGCTCTATTCACTGAGCCACCTGGCCAGGGCCAGAATTGAGAATTCTAACTCTTCTTTATGCTTCAATACCATTGGGGTTAAATATTCTAATATTTGACAACAGGTAACTTTCTGAATTTCTCTAATCTATTTGAACTTTGCTTTTGGGCACTGATGTCTCTGCGTTCCCCTGAATCTTTATTATACTGACTGCTCATGTGTGGTTATATGACTTATGACCAGATTTGGATATATGGGGTTTGACCAAATGACCTTAGCAGTTAGTTTCTTTATGGACCCAAAACCTTTTCATGACAGTCACCAGATTCCTAACAGGGTTTCCCATCTGAAAGTGGTTGTAATCAATTGCCAGATTTCTACCTAAAAGATCTCATGTGCCCTTTACATAAACCCCTTGATTCCTGATAAAAAGTTAAGATATAAAATTTCACGTTTAAAGTATGCTTGCTGGTAAAATTATCAGATACTAGTTATTCAGGGAATAGTATCTTGTTTTAAGTGCCAGTGGAAATGTTAGCAAGGAAAACTAAATACAAGTTGTCTTAGCCAGAATATTTCAATTAGGTAACTGTTGCTAGCTTATATGTCAGTCTCAGTTTGAATTGAGGAGTTTAAGGAAGGTTGAGAGAGCAGGAGGGAATAGAGGAGCCATCAGTGCCATGCAGCACAAAGGTGAAGCTCATCTTTCAATTACCATTAGGTAGTGGGAAACAGTAAGCATCATAAGCAATAATAACTAGTGTTTATTGAGCATTTAATTTGTGACATGTGAATCTCAGTGCTTCCCATATTTTAACTTATTTCATTCTCCTATGATGTGGGGTAACAATACAGAAGTCAAGGTACAGATTACTGAAATATCTTGGCTAAGGCCTTACCTATATTAATTGAAACAAACATGGAATTCTCACTCAGGGAGACTATTTCTATGCTCAGTGACTTTTTCTTAAATGCCATATTTCTTCTATAATATGAATGTGTATATTATTCATGTATATGTATACATATGCATATATATAAGGTCTACCGGAAAGTTCTGTCCGTTTCTATCACAACAAGTTTCGACACGTAAGCACATGTTTATTTGGCGCATGTGTGCCTCTCTATTTTTATCATTTAATGTATACACACTGACAGAGCAAATTAACTAAAACAAAGTTGATTCACGTTAGTCTTATGTGTGAAGTGATAGTGTACCCATGGCTACTGATAAAGTTCATTTACGCCACTCTAATTTTTACGAATTTCAACAAGGAAGAAATGCTACAGAAGCATGTCTGTCACATCCACCATATTCCCTGGACTTAACACCCTCCAACTATCACTTGTTTTTGTCCTTACAAAATTTTTTGAAGGGCAAGAAATTCAAAAATGAAGAAGATATCAAACTAGCACTGGTTCAATTTTTCGCATCAAAAGATAAAACATTTTTCAAAAGGGGATATACAAATTGCCCTCACGCTGGCAAGAAATCATTAATAATAATGGCAATTATATTATTTAATAAAGTTTATTGACAGTAAAAAATATTTGTATTTTGTTTTATTCCAAAACGGACAGAACTTTCCGGTAGACCTTATACAATACATATTTAAGTTTGTTATTAGCTAACAGCTTGTAACATATTTGAAGAGGTGTTATCAGAAATACAAGACATACTTCTTTTGTCTACTATGTTGTGTTTATATTAGATACACATTAATTTTGTTTTTATATCTCAGATTTTATTTATTATATGCTTCTTGAATCAGTGAATATTAAATAAAAGAAGAAAATCTTAGCTTGTCTTCAAATTAAACAAATAGGGTAATACTAAACATCATATCATCTACAAAGTTATTTATATTAAGGTGACCAATCATCTTCCTTTAGGGAGGACAGTCCCTGTTTTGTAAGTTTCATCCTCCCTGGAAAAGTATCTTCCTACATGTCCTCCTTTTTGATATTGGAAGACTAAACTGTAAATGTCCGTATTTGATCAATGCAGAGTTGATTCATTGCATGTGATGTGATATATTTGTATCTAAATGAGTACTTTTTCTTATAATTATTATAAAATTAATAGGCATGTAAACATAATTATAATATAAAATATTACAAGTATTTTATTATGCATTTATCATATTATAGTGTATTATTGTTGCAATGAATAAAATGTTTCTTTTATTTATAATATTGTTTTCTTCAATTTATTTTTGTCCTCCTTTTCATTGTGAGAAACTTGGTCACTTTAAATATATAAAATATCTGCAATCAAAGACATATTTACTATAGTTAGAATTATACAATTTAAAAAAATTACCTTACCTAACTATAAAAGAGATTTGATATGCAATCATTTCATTCAAACTTGATTATCTTTTATTGTTATTTATCACCATAGTCTTTTCATATTGTCACAGAGAATGACAATGTATTATTAACTATAACAATAAAACTTCCAACAGCAAAGAGGTCAGCTTCCAAGGGACTAAGATCCACAACAGTCCATTGAATGTTTAGATATTTCCCATGTGTGAAAATTAAAAAGCAAAAAAAGTCACAATTAACTGAAATATAATCCTAAATCCTATCCTCATCAAAATCATATCCTCCCTAAATTCTCCCTAACAAACTTTTTAAAATCCTGTTTCTATAAAAATATATATACATTTTATTTTATTTTATTCCAAGTAAGAGGAGGGGAGATAGAAAGACAGACTCCTGCATGCGCCCCAACTGGGCTCCAGTCAGTAATCCCTGTCTGGGGTGAATGCTCTGCCCAGCTGGGGCTATGCTCACAACCGAGCTATTTTTAGCACCTAAGGTGAAGGCTCAAGGGAGCCATCCTCAGTGCCTGAGGCCAATGTGTTTGAACCAAATGAGCCATGGCTGTAGGAGGGGAAGAGAGAAAGAGAGCTAGAGAAGAAGGAGAGGTGGAAAAGCAGATGGTTGCTTTTTCTGTGTGTTCTGACCAGGAATCAAACACAGGATATCCATACTCTGGGCCAATGTTCTACCACTGAGCCAACTAGCCAGGGCACATTTTTTTTAATGAAAGTAAAGATATACATTTCTAGTCTACTATCTGCTATACAAAAAGAAACATATACTTTTTAAAGTCCAAAGGAACTGAATTTATCTGTCCTACATTTTTATTTATATACATATTTTATTATATGCTATCGTGACCTCTAATAAGCGTTTATCAAAGCCAATTTAAATGTTTTTTTCTCTTTTCCAAAAAAAAGTGAACCTAATTAAGAAAATTTAATTTATTCAAGCATTTATTAAGTAACTTTTGTGTTGGAAATACAATTTTACATTGAGACTAATAAAAATAATTATTTATCGAACACTTCTCTGTAATATTAAGCATAATGACAGTAGAGGAACTGAGGAGCCAGAAACCGTAGGGTATTAGGAAAGCAAGAGCCTCACTGCTGGAGTGCTTGGCATTGGTGTGAGTGGTAGAGGGTAAGATAGAGGTAGATGGGTATTAAAAAACTGCAGATCCTTGGAGACCATGGTAACAGTTCAGATTTTGATCTAAGCATGATGAAAAGCCATTAGTGGGTTTGAAGCTGGTAAGTGACATGATCATACTCACTTTTTCAGAAGATCCCTCTCAGTACTATATGGGAGCAAGTATGAGGAAAGAGTGGAGCAAGGAGACAATTTGGCAGGTTACTGTATTAGACAAAAAAAAAAAAAAAAAAAAAAAAAAAGAAAAGAAAGAAATGTTGATGGCTTAGAAAAGAGTGAGTATTGTGAATCTGGCAAGAAGTGACCAAATTGAGATATGTTTTGAAATTAGAAGACAAAAGTATTTGCTGATGGATTTGAGATTAATTTATTGCCACTTAGGCTTTTGCTTGAGCAACTGCCTACACCATAATGTCATCAACAGAAATAGGGAATAACAGAGAAGTGGCTTGTTTATGATTGGGTGAGAAATCATTCTTTTGGACATGAAAAATAAAAAATGCCTGCAATATACGGAGATTTTGAGGAGGCAGGGGTATGTTCAAGTGTGTGCCTTACTTGAAAGGTTGGGGCTTGAGATAACTTTAAGTATAATTGGAATTGAAATGAATCACAAAGTTACAAAACTGGAAAAATGTCAGCTAAGGAGAGAGAAAAGATGGAAAAGGTAAAGGAGCCAAAAGTCAAGTCTACAGATACTCCAGAAATTAGAAGTGGAAAGAAGTGGAGCCAGTGAAAGATTCTGGGAAGGAGCACTAATAATGTGTGAGTGAGTCATGAAGTGGAAGAGAGGAGAGGCAGGGTGAGAGCTCAGAGGTGATAAAAGTGTGATCCAATGGAGAGTGGAAAAGATATTCTCTACAGCAACAAAGCAGAATACACGAAGGAGAAACAGGCTAGGATTGACCTTTAAAAAAGAAGAAACAACAATTGTGGGAAAAGGTTGTTGTATTAATCAAAGCAAGCAATGTTGGTGATCTTTTCTATCATGGTTGCAAGACAGATGAAACACAATAGATAGTGGGGAGATCTGTATGAGGCAGGAGTGTCCAAATTTAATGATGTTTTAATATTAGGGTGAAGAGAAAGTTAAGTCAAAGAGGGAACTTGGGTTTTATATTCATTGTAATATAGATTATTACTCTATCTACCTTCAAACATTTTTAATTAATATGAAAGTTAGGAAAATGGGGAAAAAATACCTATAACCCCAGCTAGCTTAACAGTATTACTAATTTTTTTTCTCTATTTTAAGAGTATGTTTGCATGTAATTTTGCAATGTGGAAGTCCCTAATAAACTTGCACATCTGTTTTTTTCCTGTTTACATTATTTTGCAAACATGTCCATGCTACTTCATAGTATAGATATATACTGTATAATGGCCTTTTGGTAAACAACAAACCACATACACAATGGTGATCTCAATAAGATTACAATAGAGTTGAAAAATTGTTAGCACTTACTGATATCACAGCAGTCACATCATCACACAATGCATACTTGTGTGTCTGTGGTGACGCCAGTGTAAACAAACTTACTGCATTGCCTTATATATAAAAGTATAGTACATACAATTATGTACACTACATGATACTTGATAGCAATAACAAATGACTATGTTACCGGTTTCTGTATTTACTATATTTCTATAATATTTTAGAGTCTATTCTTTCTACTTATAAAAAAAGTGTGCTGTGAAGCAGTTAGGTTACATTAGTGCAGCAGCAGCTTCCTGAACCACATGTTCACCAGGTACCCTGAATGCATCACTTTCTCTGTTCTTGACTGAGTCTCTCCTTGTTTTGTACAGTAGCATTCTGTACAGGCTTGTAGCCTAGGAGCAAGTAGCTGTACCATATAGCCTATATATGTAGGAGACTCTATCATCTAGATTTGTGTAAGTATAGTATATGATGTTTGCACAATGATGAACTCGTCTAACAACACACTTCTCAGAACAGATCCCCATCATTATGTGTGTATGACTGTATCACAATTATCATTTAAATGAAAGCATATTATTTCAGAGACTAGAAATAATGTAACATACTATATTTCATTTTTTAATGCTGTGATGACTTCCATTATATAACCATTGTTACTATCAATGCATGCTTATAAACATGAATTTTACTTAGGTATATTGGGATTATTTGTATAGAATATATTTAAAGATGCTGTGAAAACACAAATGTTACCAACTTCTTTATGAAATTTTTTGCTAAAAGACAATTCTCTCAGAAATATACCAGAAATAATCTCAGTAGCCTTGAATATTTTCCTTAAAAACATTTTTTGACTGAATATGTGTAAACTTCAATTTAAATATTAAATTAGTATGTTTTTCTTCAGCCAGTTTTATGGGTTTATTATACAATAAAGTATGAATCATGAGTTTCTCTGAAAAACTTTCCTAAGATTCAAAATAGAAATCACAGAATCTGAAATCATAAGATGAAGCTTTGTGTCCTGGTGTCAGTATTTACTATTAGATTAGAGTCCTGGCTGCCTGGTTGATGAACTGTACTTATTAAGATTTTCCCTTACTGTCCCAATATTTTACAGTACTATTTTTTGGAGTTCATGTAACTTAATATATGTGTAAATCGTTTATTAAATAAAAAATATACAAATTTTGTTGATATTATTTTGGCCTACCAGTTGGGCACTTGGAGTTGGGAGAGGCTGTGTAATTTTTGAAACCATACTAACAGTGGCTAGTTATTCTGCTTATGTACAAGTCTTTTATTTATTTTATTTATTATCTATTTATTTATTTTTATTATTATATTTTTAATTCTGAGAGAGAGTGAGAGAGAGACAGGAAGAGAGGAAGAGGGTGGGAAGCATCAATTCGTAGCTTCTTTCACTTTATATGTGCATTGATTGCTTCCGAGAAAGGGAGGAGAGAGTGAGAAGCATCAAATTATTGTTGCTTTCACTTTAGTTGTACACTGAGATTCTTCTATGTACCTTGACCAGGCTGTTCCAGTTTCTCTTGCTCAAGCCAGAGACCTCAGGCTTTTTTTTTTTTTTTTTGCCAGTGACCTTTTTAGGCTCAAACTGAAAAACTCTGTGATTGTCTGAATGATTCCCTCACTCAAGCCAGTGACCTCATGCTGACGAGTCTATGCTGAGACCCAGTGACCTCTGGGTTTCCAATCGGCAACCTCAGCATTCTGGTTGAAAACTTGACTCACTGTACCACCATAGGTCAGGCTACAAGGTCAGTCTTATTTCCAGTGAGAAGAACAATCCATGGAATGTCAATGCCACTAAATAAATATATGTGGGTATATTTAATTTTAATGGTTAATGTAGTCAATTGAAGAAACATTAATAAAAATAAAATTATAAACCTTAGAAATTAAATTAGAATCCCTTGATGAATGTATGCACATTTTCAATTTTCATATAGTATAACAAAGAAGGGAGAACCAATATTTCCAGCACTAAAACATTCATTATATAAATGATATTTACTATTATTAGGACTTTTTTTTTCTTTGTATTTTTCTGAAGTGAGAAGCAGGAAGGCAGAGTGACAGACTCTCACATGCGCCCAACCAAGATACACCTGCATAGCCTACTAGAGGGTGCTGTTCTGCCCATCTGGAGACATATTAGCGCCTGAGGCAGAGGCCATGGAGCCATTTTCAGTGCCTGGCCAACTAGTTCCAGCAGAGCCTTAGCTGCAGGAAGGGAAGAGAGAGAGAAAGGACAGGGGGAAGGGTGGAGAAGCAGATGGGCACTTCTCCTGTGTGCCCTGGCTGGGAATCAAACTGAGGACTTCCACATACTGGGCCAATGCGCTACCACTGAACCAACCAGCCAGGGCCATTAGGACATTTAATAATAAAAAGAACTATACCATAATTTTTATGCAAGATTAAAAGCTTAGTAATAACAAAACTGGACTTCAATGAAATTAATTATGGTTAAACAATAGTAATAATCTAAAAGTTGGTAAAATTGGTAGGTACTTATAGACTTATGATTTTGTATAATTTAGTTAAATCATCAATTAAAAAGTCAGACTTTCTAAGTTAGTTGATGATCATACAAAAAAGATAAAACAATATATTTAATAAAAAATAAAAGAATATTTTTTTCACAAATAGGTGTTTATAATGCATGTGCTCATGTTCTTTTCTAAATATTTAAAACATTTTAAAATTACAAAAGATAAACTGGAGTTAATTAACAGAGATCTAATTATTATTTTTTCATTTTTTAAGGGTGATGACTCCTAACCCTGATCTGAATTCCTTTTTTATTTCTTGTTCCTACCTTACATAATGAGTCATTCTAAACTCTGGCATGGCAACCAAATAATTACAGTAACTTTTGTAATCTTAACATTTTTCCAGTAACTACTATAAATTTGAAAATTGAAAAACATTTAGGGAAATATAAACATTTTTTTTCCTAACTCTTTTTTATTTACTATAAATATTAGGTCCACACTGGGCAACTTTTCCCACAAGTTATAGAAGCTACTCAAGGACTGTTTTTTGCTGTGATCTTGGAAAACTTATTTGACAAAATTAGATTAAATACCACCTCTATAGCAGAGATTTTCATGGTTTTAATTTGTACTGAATATACCATTGTCCTGAACTGCCAAGAGCTTCACCTCCTTATAAAAATTTGCTGTCCTCTAAAACTCATCATGGGTTCTCATTCCTTTTAACCATGGGCAAATATTTCACTCATTTGTACTCCTATAACCTGCACCTGTGCTATTCAAAGTTAATAGCAAAACCATAATTATGGGCTATAATGGACATACTGTTTTTGCTTCTCCTTAACTGAAATGAGAATGGTCAAAAGCGAATGTGACCTCTTCATTGAAGAAACCTTCTAGGAAAAGGGTCAGTTTCAGGTAATAATACTACTCTTTATACAGGTTATCTGGACCCAGCTATCATCCTTGCCTTCTTCCTGTCCATTATTTTATATACAATGCTGTTGAATCTCTTCTTTCTTTTTGTCTCCTGCCACTGTTCCAATTGAATCCCATCATATCTTTTTAGCATTGGTGAGAAAGATTTCTAACTTGTCACCCTATATTAATCTTGTCCAAATCAAATAAATATTACTGCAAAACTTGTTTATACTTTTTGGATTCTTTTCTTTTAAAGTATTAAATACTTAAAGTTTATAGGAAACTAAAGCTATTATTACAAACGCCCATATAGACATCATTCATTCATTTTTCTTTATGTTTTTAGGTCATTTAAAGTAATAGCTATTTCTTATAAAGCACATTTATGCCAGAATTAGACATATTTTAGTATGTTTGTGAGCAAGGTATTTTATTATCCCTGTATTTGTCCGCCCGACTGCCATACAAAATACCACAGACTGAGTAGCGTTATTTCTCACAGATCTGAAGGCTCCGTGACTGAGAAGAGGGTGCTAGCATGCTCAGGTTTTGGTGAGAGCCCTCTTTTGGCTTGCAGATGACTGCCTTCTAGCTGTGCCCTCTTGTGGCAGAGAGGGAGCAAGCAGCCATTGCCAAATGTCATCATATCGAGAGTTAGGATTTAACACATGATTTTTATTTTTTATTTTATTTACTGATTTTAATTTGAGAGAAAGAGAGAGAGACAGGAACATAGATTTGTTCCTGTGAGCCCTGTCTGGGGATTGAACTGGCAACCTCTGTGCTTCGAGATGATGCTCCAACCAACCAAGCTATCCAGCCAGGGCTAACTCATAATCTTGAGGAGACAAAATTGAGTTCATAGCAATCTGTATTTTAAAGAAAAATTGAATAGAGACATGGAACACTTTAAGAGAAAAAAAATAAGCACAGAGAAGTTAAATAATTTTCCTAAGGATAATAAGTGAAAAAACTAGGTTTTGAATCCAGTCAGTCTATCTCCAAAGCTGACATTCTTAGTCACTATCATATCACTTCTTACAGAAAAATAAAGCACTGTAAATATTACTAAAACTGAAGACTTTTTTTCCTCCATAGGCAGTTGCTATTTTGAAAGTTGAGTGTATTTTCCTACCGCACGTGCATGTGCGTGTGCGTGTTTTTGTGTGTATGTGTATGTGTATATGTGTGTATGTGTATTCCTATATTGGCTTTTTAGCTTGGTCTCACTGTGTTGGGGGAATAAACGGGGAATCGTGTTGGTGCATTTGGGCCAGCCTTATCTCCTTCCAGCATTCATTTATGGGGTAAGCAGGGATCCAGGCCATTGCTATTTTGAACATCAAATCATGCAGGATATTTTATGACTTGTCTTGAAGGTAGAAAACATCTCCCATATCCCATTACTAAAGCCCAGATACAAATCCCAAAGTAACTTATCAGGAGTTAAGAAAGATTAAGTGTAAATACAGTAGGAAAGAAAGGAAGACACTATACCAGGTGGAGTAAAAGCATGAACAATGAGCAGAGGCTAACAATGTGGTGTGAGCTAAGCAGATGATTATTTTAGACAGTGGTGGTACATACAGTTGAATTGATAGGATATTTTCAGATTATTGAGTTTTGAAATTCAGCCAGAAATACTGAGATTTAGCTGTGTCTTTGAAAATATGGAAGATTAAAAGTTCACAACTATCCATTTTGTCAAGTCAAATGTGATTCACCATGCCTTCTAGTACGTGGGATGTATTTTCCTTTTCCACTCTTGGCAAACCACCTAAATTTTACTGTCCATGCCTCCAAAATGGGTGAAAATCACACCTCTCTCACATAACTATAGGACATCAATGTGATCACATGTGCAAAGCACCTGTTTAATTCAGGCCATGGAATATATAGTATCAATAGATACTCCAAAATACACATTCCCTTATAAAGAAAGTTGTGGAGAAGAACAGAAATTGAAACACCTGAAGAGAATCATTTAATCACCTCGGTATACAGAGATATCAACTGGAAAATTGGGATGCTACTTTAAAAGCATTTCATGTGTTGACTAATTTACGATCAGGAGGCACTTTAAAACACCAAGTATCCAGCTTCATAATAGCATATTAATAGCGATAAAAACTAGCATACCATGCAAATTCTAAATCTAAAACACGTTCTGTATAAACTCCCTTGGCGGATTCACTTGGCTCTAATAGGACCATTCATTTTCCATCATAAGATGCAGCTCAGTGTTACTCTGGGTTATCATGTAGCTATTTTATTCTACTCCAGAGAAGAACACTTAAGTCAAATGTAATGATCCCTCTGAGAGGCTCCTATATATTCCTTAAACTGGTTGGCATAAAGAGGCTTAATTAGCAACTATAAAGCATTTTGGAGATCTTCAGGTGACTTCCAGGAATATTAACTAGCATTACATTTTGTACTCCACATATTTATTTATTAAAGGTATATGGATCTTTTCTTTTTACCTGTTTTTAGCCACCTGAAGATGAGGTGAGTATGGGACTCTCTGAAGAAAAATAAATATTACTAAGATCATTATGGTTTGTTTTATTATTTAAATACATGTATATTTTCTTACAGAAAAGAGATAAACATAAAAATAAACAAAAGGTAGAAGATATTTTTCAAGGATGAAGAGTGTAAAATAATAAGCACCTAATTGTTAACCAGTCCAAAAAGTCTGGAAGTGAAGGCTTAGTGGACAGTGAGGGTGGTGGCCCAGGGAAGGAGGAGGCAACAGCACCTGAAACAAACACTGCATCAAATGGGAAAACTCTGTGAGATATGACAGTCTACATATAAAACAAAATATAGGTGTCTATATCAGTATACACAAATGAGAAAAAAAATTGTTAATGTTTATTCAATTGTAGAAATGGCATACTGCTGTTTAGAGAAATCATAGAAAACTATATATGATATAATACCATGTAGGTAAAAACTAAATAAAGTGTAATGTCTTCTCTATACAAATACAAGCACTTGTATGTCTGCATGAGCTGGGGGAAATATGCACAGCATTCTGTTAAAATTGGTTTGTGTACTTGTGTGGCTAAGTGAAGGCTGAGGGCAAACAGAGCGAAGATGACCAGCTTTATCTTTTTTCTTTTCTTGTGTTACTTAATTTATTACAAGTTGGTGCATATTAAATATGTAATTTTACAATATTTTGCAAATAAAAAATATTAAAAACATTCCAGCACTTCATGTCTCTTCATCTCAGATCTTTCTTCAGCAACTATGCTATTCTTTAATCTTCACAACCAAGATTCTCAAACAATATTTTTGTATAAGCTGCCTCCGTCTGGCCTCCTCCCTTTCAACCCTGGTCTTTCCCCTCTGCTTCTGCTCTCACCATTTTCATGAAATTATTTTTCCTAATGTCACCAATAATTACCTTGTGCTGAATCAAGCAGACTTAACTTAAGATAGCTGACCATCCCCATCTTCTTAGAAAATTCTCTTCTCTTGGATTCTTTGGCTCTAAACAATCCTTTCCTTTGTCTTTTCCAACCTATCTTTTAGCACAGTCTTTTTACAGTCTTTTTTTTTTCAGTTATAACCTAATTTTGATGTGCTTTGGAGTTCAATTCTGGTCTTACTTTTGTCTCATTGTACATTCTTTCCATAGAAAATCTCATCCAACTTCCAATGATTCATCTACATTCCAATGATTCTGAAAATTAGATCATGAGTCCAGTCACTTATCTAAATTTCATATGATGAATGGTCACACATACACACACACATACATATACAGATATAAAATGAATGATTACATATGTATAGGATGGGGCAAACTAAGGTTTATTGTTGTGAGTATGTGAAACACAGAATTTATTCTTATTATTATTTATCTTATATTTTCTATATGAACAACTGTAAACCTAAATTTGCCCCATCCTGTATACATGTACACATACATACATACATACATACACACACAAAAGGGCATTTGAACCATCCATCTGGGTGATTCTTATGCCAGAAATCTGGGATCAACCTTGCTATTTATTTTTTTATTTACTCCTTGTATCATTTATCATCAATATTAAAGCTCTTAAATAATTATAAAAGAACATATTATTTGTAAAATAGCTAAAATAATTATAATTATTATATGGTGAATATAATTCTATTAACATTTTCTGTACTGTTTTACTTATTGCTTTTAACAATGCAATCTAATAGGCACAGATATCGTAATAATTTTACAAATGAGGAAATTAAGCCCTATTAGAATGGTTATGTTGGCCAAGGTCAGATCATACATTCTCTGTTAAAATTCTTTATTCACTTCAATAACTTTCTGCTATAGGTATGAACAATTCAGACTCCCTGACTAGGGAGTGAGTCCTGCTAATCTGGTTCCCCTCGGTATGTGGTGCCCCTTCTATGATCACTACATTCTAGCCTAGACCATTCAGTTATTTGAAAACTCCAGGCCTGTCTTCTTAGGGATTTTGTTTATATGATTTTCTTTACCTAAAATACTTTTTCTTCTTTCTTCATCTAACTTAATTATATATGGCCTTTACACCTAAACTTTAATGTGACCTTAAGCCAGACAACTTCTAATCTACAAAAGTAAATTAAATGTCTCGTACTGTTCTTTTACAGAGTACATACACATACCATGTGTCTTTTATAGAACATAATTTATCTGTGTTTTAGTCTGTTTCATTTTTAGATATAATCTTAACAAGGACAGAAAGTGTGTATTTTCTCATTTTGCATTCCCAAGATCAAACACAATTCCTGGTCTGTCTGCCAGACCTCGGTCTTTGTGTCTAACAGAATACTCCAGAATGCCCCAAGCAGAATTCTCTTGGCAAATTTCTTTCCTTTATGTGATACTGCTTCATATACCTGGTTTTACTTTTGGAAAGTGTTTTCTATGAGCCCCTTTTTATAGTTCGTTCATAATACTGCAGGGTTTGACATGAAAGCTTAGTTATAAAGTGGGTACAACACTTCTGGAGGACAATATGATAATTAAAATTAGCCAGATACAGAAAGACAAATAGGGCATGACCTCACTTGTGTGTGAAATCTAAAAAAAAAAAAATCAAGCTCATAAACACAGAGAATAGAATGGTAGTCACCAGAGTTTGAAAAAAAAAATGTATAGATATTGGCTAAAGGTTACAAAATTTCCATTATTCAGGAAGAATAAATTCTGGAGATCTAATATACAGCCTGATGACTACAGTCAATAATATTGTATTTTACACTTCAAATTTGAAAAGAAAGTAATTTTTTTTTTGTATTTTTCTGAAGCTGGAAACCGGGAGAGACTGTCAGACAGACTCCCGCATGCGTCGGACCGGGATCCACCCGGCACGCCCACCAGGGGCGACGCTCTGCCCACCAGGGGGCGATGCTCTGCCCATCCTGGGCATCACTATGTTGCGACCAGAGCCACTCTAGCGCCTGAGGCAGAGGCCACAGAGCCATCCCCAGCGTCCGGGCCATCTTTGCTCCAATGGAGCCTTGGCTGCAGGAGGGGAAGAGAGAGACAGAGAGGAAGGAGAGAGGGAAGGGTGGAGAAGCAGATGGGTGCCTCTCCTGTGTGCCCTGGCCGGGAATCGAACCCGGGACTTCTGTACACCAGGCCGACGCTCTACCATTGAACCAACCGGCCAGGGCCAAGAAAGTAGATTTTAAATGTTCTGAGCCCCCACCCAAAAAAAGATAACTATGTGATGCATTGGTTATGGTTACCTAGCTTGATTATGGTAATCATTTTGCTATATATATCTCAAAACATCATGTTGTACACCTTAAATATATATAATTTTTGTCAATTATACCTCAGTAAAAACTGAACAAATAAAATGGGGATATCACTGAGTCTTAAACAGGGTCATTAAATGAATTGAATAAATTTGTATTTGTGAACCTCATCACCCTATTTTTATAATTGCCTGAGGGCCTTAATGTCTTCTTGTATGAAATAGTGAAAAGAAACCTAGAATTTGAACTGGAAATTTGGCTGTACTTGTTACTAGATATGCAATCTTGGCTAAGATACCCCTTTCTGGTCTCTTTTTGTTACCTCTACACAATATCTATAATAGTAACATATAACTCTTCAGGCTTAAGGACCACATAAAATACTAATTTACAGTGCTTCAGGAAGACTGGCAGGAAGGCTAAAAAATAGTAGACATTATATTTACTAGTATATACCTTCAGAAAAAATTATGAAGTTATTTACACAAAACATAAAAAAGTAAGTTTTAGAGATTATCTTTCCCATGAGTACTTGCATTCTGGTAATCAAAACCAATTTTTGTTCTCTAGAACACAGCATTCAAGGAATATTAAGATTGTGAAAGTATATTATTTAACAGCAAAACATCAGTGTGAAACATATGTTGACAACAAATTTGAATAAAATATCACATGCCCATAAATGTGCTTATTCTGAAGATACAAAGATGAACAAAGAAGACCTGGGCATTAGTCATAAAGATCTTGCATTCTCAGAGGGGAGGAAAAAGATCAAAAGGCCAGCGAACAAACAAGGTAACTGTAGCTTATGATGAGTGGTAATAAATAAAATGAGATGACAGCAAATAATCAGGGACAACAGGGCTACTTCAGAAACAGTTTCAGAAAAAGGCTCCTGAGATGATATATGAGTGGAGACCTAAGGGCTGCAAAGGAAGTAGTCATATGTGGACACAGGTGAAGCCAGTTCCTGGTGGAAAGGACAGCAAGTGTGAGCAAAAGCAATCCGAGAGAGAAAGAGCTGGCACGTTCCAGGAGCATTAGAAGTTAATGTAGCTGAAGCATGGGGAACTAATGCAGAAAAGGTAAAGAACTGAGGACTCTGGATATATTCAAATTTTGGGGCAAAGTTTAAATATATTCTAGTCCTATAAAGTCCTAGAAAGGCATTTTAGTTTTATTGAACAATACAGAAGAGACAGCTATGTGGATGAATCATAGTAACTTAATGCCAAGAAAACAAAAAGCACCTTACACAAAAGAATGCACACTACTTTGATGTGCAAAACAGATGATAAAAAATTAGATCGAGTTACTGCTGGTTGAATAGAGGTGGGCTTTTGTGAAGTGGTATAAGGAGACTTAAACAATACCCTATTTCTTGATAGAGGATTGGTTTACATAGGTGAATGCATGTCTAGCTCTTTGAATACACACTTAAAAGACTTATTCATTCCCTTAAATGTAAAATTCACCCTAAAAGAGAAAAAAATCATAAACAAATATGGAATGCCCATTGATTTACATGCTGAAGGAGTTGAGGGGACATTTCTTCAACTTGCTTTAAAATATAAAAGAAAATAAAAAGGCCATAATTTGATTTGTAAATTAAGCGATGGCTAGATATTTAATAGAACAAGTAAAATGAAATGTTATCTTAGAATCTATCTGGTGGTTATATGAGGGTTCTTTGTAAAATTATTTCAGCTTTTATATGTTTAACATTTTAAAAGAAATTTTGGAAAGGAGGAGGCATGCAGAATATAATGAAAATTCCCTGAAGGTAAAGGTTTCTAGACTGGAAGACTTCCAATGCTCTTTATAAATAAATGTGAATGTTGACTCTTCCATGGAGAATAGAGAAAGTCACCCAGGTACTCTCTAATTATTGAAGATTTCTTGAGGGTACTGGGAAGTGGTGATTAAAGCACTATGGCTTTCTGTTATCAAAATAAGCTTACATTTTAGTGAATAAGTATTTACAAGAGAAGCGAGCATGCTTATGGAGGAGTATTGGGTGATGTTTTTATGCATATAACAATTGACAAGTCTATTAATGATATTATACCAGGAAAAATCTTGGGATACAGCAATAGTGCTTCAATTGTGGTAGTGTGCAGCCACCAGCCTTTAAGGGAGTGGTTCTCAAAGTGTGCGCCAGGGTGCACTGGTGCACCCTAGAAGATTTTCAGGTGCACCCTATGCTATTCCAGAGAGATATGTGCCTGTTGGGGACCAAAAACCAACAGGGTTTTGGGAGTTTAGAATTTTGGGGGACAGAGGTTTGGGGAATTGGCTGCAAGCTGACAGTCTGCTCAACCCCCACCTCACTTGCCTGATTAGGTTGCAAAAGGAGGTTAAGCCGTGATGCTGGATTGTTAACACTACCCTCCATGTTCCCCTGGAAAGACTGGAGGCAAGTTTTTGTTTGGTGTAAAGTTAAGATGATATGTATGGTGGGAATTTTCTTCACTTGGTAAAATTCTTGGGTTGCCTTAGAAACATGATCAAAGATCTAATTGATTTGCTAATGACCCAGTTTGCCCTATAAATAAAGCAAGATGTGGTTTTTGGGCACACTTTGTTCTTGCCAGCAGCAATTACAGGGCCCTCTTGACCCTGTATTTTCTTAGTTCCATATATTTTCTTAATTCTGTACAGCTTCCACTTCGGACCTGGAATTACTAGCTGCACTGGTTTGCGGTATGTGCCCAGATATAAAAATAAATATAGTCACTCTTTTATACCATTTCATTACAGAAATACTGCTCTTTTTGTTAACACATCATTATTATATTTATTATTAACACATCATTATGTTATGTTTAGATAAATACACCCAAATAAAATGGACAGATTTCTCAAAAAGAAGCATGATATTGAAGAATCTGATTCTGGAAGTGAGCAAAAGTTAAGTGTAAATAAAATAGAACTTGAAGGCTGACAGGCAGAATTTAATTTATATCATTTTCCATCACTTAACACTGAACAATATGATTGGATTAGAAACCCATTCATAGAAGCTTCAAGTGATTTTGGTTTAACATTAAACAGAAGAAGAAGAACTGGCAGCTATATCCACTGATTATGGATTGATGATTAAACATAAGGAATTGTCTCTTGAAGCCTTTTGGATTTCTATAAAAGAAGAATATATGGCAATATCTAAAAAATTTTGAATATTTTAGTACAATTTTCAACATCCTATTTATGTGAATTAGGATTTTCTACCTTTAAAACAATTGAGAGTAAAAAGAGAGGAATTCTTCAATGTATTGATGAGGAAATTAGAGTTTGCCTTTCAGATATATGTCCGAACATTGAAGAAATCGCTAGGACACATCAAGCTCATGTTTCTCATAAACACAAGAATGAAATAACACATTCGCACCAGGACCTGCCAAATTTACTGAATCTTACTAAGAATGTATCTATCTATCTATCTATCTATATATATATAAAGATAACTTTTTTGTCTTTTTTAATCCCTCTATTTTACAAATTCTACAAAGTATAACTCAAAAAATGTAATGTAAAAATGTTTTTTAATGTCAGAATAAATTTTATTTTGTTCTATTTATTTTGTTTAATTACCATAAAAGCATGCCTAGACTTTATATTTTTTCATTAATATTTGACTTAATTTATTATAACATATATCTCAAAAAATTTTATATAGTGTGCCTACAATTATTTGTAGGATTTTAAACGCACCCCAACTTCAAAAAGTTTGAGAACCGCTGCTTTAAGGGAAAAGAGATGACTTGTTCTGCCTATGCCATGTGCCAGACATCCCTGTTGGGGATATTATCTTGTTTCTTCAAAGTTGCAATAAACTAATATCTTCAAGAAATGAATTCCCATAGGTTATAAACTAAGTACCAATAAAGGTTAGGTAGGTGAAATGAAAAGCAATCTGTCTTTGAAAGAGTCACTGACGAAGGTTACCATAAATGTTAATGGTGGGGCCTTCTCTGAAGATTATTTCACAGCCTACAGACGAAAAGCCAAAGAAATAATCTGAGAATCTGAAATTATAGCTTGTATTATATGTCAGAAAATTTTAAAGTTATGATTATAGAAATTAGATATAATTGGGAAGGGCCAAATCCTTGAAATTTATATCGAGAATATTCTACCTCATAAACACAGTATGTGAAACATTTGGCATTAATATGAGGGCAGCTGGTGAAAAAGAGTTAGTCAATCCCATTTAATATGAGATGAATATAGATTTTTCACAGAAATTTTTCTAATATGTATTAAATTTTAGAATTTTAAATCCTAAAGCTTAGCTATCTCATCAGAAAGTGGGGGTTAATACTGTTCTACCTCCCATGGTTGACTTGAATATCGAATTGATGAATGTGTATATGAGTAATTTCTAACTATATTTGAAATATAAGGTACTATTTCATATATAATATATTAAGTCTATAGAAGCCTCTCCAATTAGGTATATAAAAACTGTTTTGAATCCATACCTTTCCCACTATTTGTAGAGCTTCTACCTGCCCTTTTCACATTTTCTTTACAGGAAGGAAAAGGTTACTTCCTTTTCATATTCAATGAGAACAACTCTGATGTTCTAGTTCAAAGAATAGCTATGTCATTGTGGGTGAAGTCACTTTGAACTATGCTTTCATCCTTTGCCCAGAAGTCACTTTCAATGCCTTCCAACCTCTCTACTGTGTCTCCTTGTTATGTATGAATGCCTAACAGGGTTACAGAAAGCACTGCATGTTTATTTGCAAGTCTGACAATGCAGTATCCTATAGATATCACGATCCAGTTATGGGAGACAGAGTGAGGTATTAAAGATTATTCCAGGTCTATTCAGTAAACACCTGAGTTCTTGTTGCCTTTAGCAAGAGTCAGTCTCCAGCTAGAGAATGGGATTAATTCATATATTTGCCCATTCAGACACTCATTCATTCAACAATTTTTAGAAGGTACCTCCTGTATTCCAGACACATGACATAAACAGTGGATATGAAGTGATATTTATAGAGTTTACTAAAAACACTTTAGAAGTTTGAAAAACATAGCTCATATTTAATTCTTGCCCTAAAAAAAATCACTGGGAGATACAAATAATGGATGAGGCCTTGGCTGGTAGCCTCAGTGCATAGAGCATTGACTCAGCATGCAGACATCCCTGGATTTGATCCCCAGTCAGGGCACACATAAGAAGTGACAATCTGCTTTTCTTCCCCTTCCTCTCCACCTTCTCTTCTCTTCTCTTCTCTTCTCTTCTCTTCTCTTCTCTTCTCTTCTCTTCTCTTCTCTTCTCTTCTCTTCTCTTCTCTTCTCTTCTTTCTCTTCTCATAGCCAGTGATTTGATTGGTTCAAGCATCGGCCCAGGTGCTGAGGATAGCTCAGTTGATTCGAGTATGGGCCCAAGACCAGGGTTGCAGGTGGATCCTGCTCAGGGCACATGTCGGTGGCTGTCTCTCTATTTCTCCTCCTCTCACTTAAGAAAAAAAATAGATGAGCATGGATATGATATACTTTTGCTACTAATACAGATAACACAATGATGAATTTTTGTACCTGCCATTTATCTTGAGGCACACTCAATCCCTAATGTGTGTAATGTTCGATAACAAATAACAAATAAAAATAAGTGAATAAAAGATCCATTAAGCATGCATTTTCTACTGTGCAACACTTATTGTGTCAGATTCTGGGAATGAAGAAATAAATAAAACATGGTCCTTGCCATCAATAAGATTGTGATTTGATAGAGAAGGAAAATATACACTACTATTTTTTATACAAGATTTTCAGGGCATGTGAAGATTTATGCTGGTTACAACGTTGGGTGAATGATGATGAACTATGCTGGGGTGTGAATGGTTAGAGAGGTTTTGCTTAAAAGGCAACATTTTACATCTAGAAGAATGATGATGATAGTACTAGTCTTATTTGCCAGGAACAATTCCAGACGTTTTGCCAGAACTAAATAAGTTAATCTTCATATAACGCTATTTACAATTCTTTCTTTCTTTCTTTCTTTCTTTCTTTCTTTCTTTCTTTCTTTCTTTCTTTCTTTCTTTCTTTCTTTCTTTCTTTCTTTCTTTCTTTCTGAGGAGGAAGAGAAGGAGGAGGAAACCAAGGCAAAGGGAGATAACTTGACCAAAGATGCATAAGATGTACAAAAGTCAGCATAACAACACAAGTAGATAGCATCCAGGGCCAAGCCAAGGAATCATATAATGAAGCCTTCATTTAGAGATTAGGGGGCAGATAAACACACCTACAGGGACCAGGTGGGAAAGCTAAATAAAAGAAGCAGGGGAGTTGTGACTGTGGGTAACGAGGTAGCACACTCCCAGTCAGAACTGGGTAAGCTACTCACATTCACTGACTAGTGTCAGGTAGCAATGATGACCTACTGCAGCCAGAGGTCAGATAAGGTTTTATGCAGTCTCATGCTTTCTTTTTTTCATAAAGGTTATTAACATTCTATTATAGCAAAGATATTTTGATTGCCAAAGGAAGTGCTTCTGTCTATAGGACCTGGCCTATCTGTGATCTCTTAATTTAAAGAACAGGCTGGAAAAAAGATTAAACTCATATTCAGCTCTGAGAAATAAATACCTGAATGTTGGTGCAGTCTGTCTCCCAGGCCAAAGTCACAGACACATGAATCACCACAGTTTTTACATAGTGAGTGGGTCTTTGCTTATAGAGTTGTCTCTTCATTCACTACAGAATACACAAAATTTTCCCATCTGCTTCTCATTTCATAAGCCATTTATTATCTGCCCTATCTGCCCTCTCAAATGGCTCGTATCAATCACTCTTCATATTGTCAGTTCTTTTAGTTTCTTCATTGTAAGACACAGTTTGTCAAACTATAATTCCAGACAGGATATGTGTTAAAACTTGCACACTCAGCTAATTACAGTTGGTGTTTTCCTCCAACAAGTAGTTGTTATTAAATTAACTATCCATCTCACACGCAATGGGTTCTTATAATAGAGCAATTATACTATATTTTCAGATGTACAGTTTTATTCCTATGGAGATCATGCCTTGTATTTGATTATAATCCCTAAGCATCTGGACCATTCACACTCAGTATACACTTACTGTTTTGAATTTTGAATGTGCAAGTAAAAATTTCTGGTGAAACTGAGATTGTTTCTATTTCTATTACATTAAGTGGGTAAAATATTCAATTTATAGGGAGTGTGAGCTTTACTCCCTAGATAAGAATAAGTCACAGGTTTTGAATTTCTCAAGGTAAATTTAATATATTTTTTTCTGAATCCTCATTTCACTGTGCTGGAAGCATGCTCAACCACAAGCCCTATTAGAATTCCTCCCCCTCCCCTCAGAGTTAAATGAAGGTTCTTGCTATCACACACCTTCCAGATTATTCCCCACAGCTAACATTTTTGCTGTCCAAGTAAAGATTATAGAGAGGTCAAATAATTCTGAGCTAAGTTTGATGATGGAGGGGTCTCTAACAGCGCAAGCCACAAATTAAGTCTACCAGGGATACTGCACAGCTGTTTCCTCTAAGATCCTCCCACTTTCCTAGAGCCCTGTATGGAAGCAGTTACAAGACTTCCTCAGACTGTTCTCCTCTGTGCCCCCTTTTCAGGAATACCTGCTCTAGCTTTCCTTCCCTCTTTTATTAGGTCTGGGTAGAATTTAGAGGACTCCTCTCTAGAAGCCTATTTTAAAAATAAAGAAAACCTGTGGTTTGCCCAAGTTTTTAGATTTTTTTAATGCAATTTAGGGAAGACAAGGTACTAGGTATAGATGAAATCAGATGGAAAGTACCTACAACTTAAATTTAATCCAGTAGAACTGTATTAAGTGCCTGCTTTTTGCTAAGCACAGTTCTAGCTCTCTGTTGCAGTAAGACACTAAACAATGTTTACTTTGAGCATGTAGCTTGTATTTTATTGTGAAGGAGAGGAAATAAGAAAATATTCCTGAAATTTTCCAAGAAATAAGAAATATTCCATTATTCAATTAATGATAAGTGTTTTGAGAAAAAGTAATGAAATATAAAGAAAGAGAGAGCAAAGAAAGTGAACACAGATTTGAATATCAGTGGAAGTCAAGAGATTGCATTGAATTGAAACTGGAATAAAATAGTGAAGGAAGTGATAAATATATATAGAAAATAAAAAGTCATTTCAAGCCAATGGACAGAGGAAGTAAGTGGCAAGTTCCTGAATTGGTGTTCCCATGCATGGGCAAGGACGCCTGTGCGGCTGAGAGGAGAATACGGAAAGCAAGGGGATGGGAGAGTTAATAAGAAGCATGATCATGGGGAAATTTATAAGTCAGAATTAGAACTTTGGAGGCTTGGAGAATACTAAGTTAAAAATGGTTGCTTTGTTTGTATGCAGAGATGACTAAAGATGAACAAGAGCAGAAAAGGTTATTCAGCTACTGCAGTATCTTACTCATTATATAACGTAGCTTCACTAGGAAAGGAAAACAATAATGTGATGTTTATTGTAAACTATGGGCCTATTTTCACACCTTTTACTACATATACAGTTAGTAAACCCTTTCAATCAAGAAACAACTATCTTCCTGACATAAAAATTTATTGAACTATCCTACTAAAAAGTTCTCCCATTTTTGGGTTGTATTAGTTCTAAAACTCCTATTATTTTAATGTTGGACCCTCCACAATTATTTGCCTTCTAATTTTAATCTTATTTACTTCTCTTTTTCTTCCCTTTATATTTTTGTTCTACTTTCAGCGACTTTTTTCAACTTTAATTAGAAGCATTTTATTGTTTTTTATTCTGATATTATATATGCTATAGCTATACCATATATGCATGTTATTATGTGAAACATAAAATTAAATATGAATATTTAAATGTAAAATAACTACTTATAATTATTATGAGTTCTACTTTTCTAATTTTATCTTAACATAGCATATTATTCTTGTTCAATAGAAGTAATACTTTCTTCTATTGCTCTGAGGCTGTCAGTGAAATTTTTTGAGTTCTTTTTAATAGTTTTAGTTTATTCAGAAGACTTTGTTTTTCTGTTGGTTTGTCATTTATCTTTCATATTAGAGGCATTTTCAGTTGTCTGAAAATTTTAATTATACGCTTATATCAATATTTATGAATCAAGACCTAACAGTCTATTTGGAAGTTTGAGCCAATGTGTATGACTTGTAGACTATGGATCTAATTGTAGGATTATCTGGCTGATTTTTTTTTTTTTACAGGGACAGAGAGAGAGTCAGATAGAGGGATAGATAGGGAAAGACAAACAGGAACAGAGAGAGATGAGAAGCATCAATCATCACTTTTTTGTTGTGACACCTTAGTTGTTCATTGATTGCTTTCTGATATGTGCCTTGACCACAGGCCTTCAGCAGACCGAGTAATGCCTTGCTTGAGCCAGCAACTTTGAGTCCAAGCTGGTGAGCTTTTTGCTCAAGCCAGGTGAGCCCGCGATCAAGCTGTCAACCTTGGGGTCTTGAACCTTGGTCCTTCCGCATCCCAGTCCGATGCCCTATCCACTGCGCCACCGCCTGGTCAGGCCTGTCTGATTTGTTTACCTTCTGTTTTTCCTCCTGAGATAGTAAACTTCCCCTGAAATTTACAATATTGTCTGGAATCTATTTAAAAACCACAGGGGTAGAGTGCTCTAGGCCTCAATATTCAGTATCTAAACTCAGACTTAGCTGCTATATTTTCAATATAATGTTGCTTCAACAACTATAGCTGGTGCCTTCTTACTAGAAACTCCCTATTTTACCTTTTTTAACTCGTCTAATATTGATAGTTGGAGGACAGAGAAGGGGAGATTATGTGGGGGTATAACTGCTTCTTTCATAGACTCTCAACCAGTCCTCATTTTTCCACCTTTATTCCTATTCCCAGAAGTATCTAAAACTCAATTCCTGATTTTTTTTTTTGGAGAAGCTTTAAT
This sequence comes from Saccopteryx bilineata, assembly GCF_036850765.1. NCBI lineage: Eukaryota > Metazoa > Chordata > Mammalia > Chiroptera > Emballonuridae > Saccopteryx > Saccopteryx bilineata. Next base: position 339,477,543 of record NC_089490.1, on the reverse strand, counting down.
ATGCATTATATACCAAATGGCTTCTTAGTTTTTCTGACTACTGGTTTAGAAATGGCTTCCTTAATAATGCTCACTTACCAGTTGTCTATCAACTTCACAGATCCCAATACTGCTTTATTTCCTGTCTTTTCTGTTTTCCCTGTGGATTTATGCAATTTAAACCATCCTTTATTTTCATGTAGGGAATAAAGGCAAATGTGTTATGATTTCATTATCTCTAACCATAGTCCATTATTATGGATTACCACAAACACCGTGTAAAGGTAGAATACTTCCTATTTTATAGACATAAAAATTAAGCTCATAGAATTGATGTAGTTCTATATTTTCAATGTAAATAATTGGTGAAGTCAGGATTTTTATCCAGTTCAGGATGATCCAAAATCTATGCCTCTTCCTATAAAATACTGCTGCTTCAGTTTTCACTCATGTTTAGAATGGACCAAATGCAAATGTATTATCCACCTGCCAGAAATGGTTAGTGGCTTATCATTGCCCCATGTGCCCTGCACACACATCCTATTGACTTTGTCTACTCACTCCTACAAGCAGACAAGTCTGCAAATCTCCACTTTCCAATTAGTCAAGTTAATGAAGCTCTTTAAAGAAATCCATAAAGCCTGCCTCCATGGTCCTGCCATTTAGCAACTTCTTGATAATGGTCTCTGGGCCCCTCTCCATTAAAATATTGTATTGTGTGTCCTAAAGTGCTGACTCGGAGACTTCCTTAGAATGGAATGAAGGAGAGTTCCCTTTGAGCCTCCCTAAAACCCAGGATAAATACAGAAATGGCACTTTTAATAGTCAAGCCCACAGAGAGGCCACGTTTAATGTAGCTGCCTCCTGTCAGGAAATCCATAGCTTTCTGAGTGAGGCAGAGTGGCTGGAGGCAGGAACAAAGGAGAGGGAATTAGCCTGGAGCTGAGTGTTCTGAGAGCCAACAGAGGCCTATAAATAAAAGGATGACTCCACAGAGTAAAGGAAACACGGGCCATGAGCTGGGCTCTCGAAACCCGGGGTAATGTAACCTCATGGTACATCACTCTTCTCTTTTGTGTAATAGGAATAATAATGCCATGTTCTTCATTGAGCCTTTTGGTGAAGACCCAAATGAGAGCAAGAGTGGCAATATGTAAACCCATATGGAAGAATTAAATTAAAATTTAGATAGTGTGCAGAGGCAAGTTGAATCACACATTTTTAATATTCTCTTCTCAATTTGAAGGCATATTTTTGTCCCCCTTGATGACATCCCTTTCAGTCACACACCCTACCAAAAATGGACAGCTTGAGACATGTTTTGACATGCAGCTGGAAAGTTTTTCTGACTTTTCATTTCAATCACTCATTTTGATCACTGGCTTGTTCTTATCTGTTTGGTCTCCACTAAATTCATCTAAATCTCAGTAAGCAGTGTATTGCACATAAATGAGCCTCTGGCATTTTTGACTACATAGATGTTTTTATTTTTCTCTGCTCAATCAGAAGCTATGACAAGTCAGTGACTAGGTCATCTGTTGTCATTTAATAGCTATGCTGATATTACATATTTCCATTTATTTCTTTATTTTAATATTCATTGGTACTGTACAATGTGCTAGACACTGGGATAGGTGCTGCTGGCAGAAAGAAAATATGATTCCAGATTGATGTATTAGTACAGGGAAAAGAGACTCATAAATTTCTCTGTACTCCATATATTGTCATCCTATGTGCTACAGTGGGATTAAAGATAAAAGATACCCTTGCACTCAAGGAAATTCACCTTGTTGTCCAGAAGTAGAGAAGTAAGTTACTATTCACAACTTTATGCAATTTGACAACGTTGAAGGTAATCTGTAAAGACTGATGGACACAGAGAAGTTTCTGTGTATGTTCGTTTCCAGGAGTAAATTATCTTGAGCTAAGTGCTCAATGGCAGTATGGAAACACCTAGTCAACGTTCCTGGCTGAACACAGCTGCTCTCACCCCCTGTACCTTCACTGGCTACTCTGGACTCTGCCCTTTGTCTGTTCAGAACCTGTGCAGGAGTTTGGAGTTAGTAAAGATCTCCCTTAAATCATAAATTCCTACAAAAACACTTTGATCTATAGTGATCACTTGACATTCTAAAATAATTAATGGCTATCTGGATCACTGGACATCACTTACTGTCCCACACCTCCCTTGTGTTTGCAGTTATTTTGCACAAAGTTATTGTTAAGTAACCTTCCATATGCTTATGTTATTTCTCTCCACCTAAACTCTCTAAGAACTAAAAGGTACTTGTGAATAATACAGTTTAGTCTATTGTTTGAATTTAGTAGGTAGTAGTCTGAGATTATTTCAAATACCAACTGTCCATTTAGAATTGTTCTATGAGACATGTCCAGAATCTTAAAGACTTATGATGGAGTGATATCCAAATTATGCATAAATAGTGAAATTAGGGAAGGAGAGTGGAGTGAAATGGAAAGATCTAAAAGCTGTTGATGTTAAATTTTCAATTTCTTTATTAATAAATCTATTTTTGGCACCATTAAAGCTATATATCAGAGGTTAAGGAGAAAATATTTTCTTTTACTAAAGAATTCAGAATGTTAAAGAATTCATAATAATACTAGAAGAATTAGATATAGCCTACACTTAGAGTTTAAAAAATACCTTCTTTTTCCTATTCTCTTGTATTAGGATACACATAGAGAGACAATTAAAATGCCTCCCCATTCTTATATGCAAATAATCAAAATGTATCTTGATTTACAAATAGTTTTCATCATAAAAATAAATGTTCAGTGTAAACAAATTTTTTTTAATATTTATTTATTTTTTTATTTCATTTATTCATTTTAGAAAGGAGAGAGAGAGAGAGACAGAGAGAGAGAGAGGAGACAGAGAGACAGAGAGAGAGAAGGGGGAGGAGCAGGAAGCATCAACTCCCATATGTGCCTTGACCAGGCAAGCCCAGGGTTTCGAACCGGCAACCTCAGCATTTCCAGGTCGACTCTTTATCCACTGTGCCACCACAGGTCAGGCAGTGTAAACAAATTAAAAACAAAGCAAAGTCATAATATTCAAATGAAAACTGACCCATACAATACTAGTAGTAATCACTGATGGCATTTGATCTCAGTATTTTTAATAAGCATATGTATAAAACTTGTGTTTTTTTCTTTTTTTTTTCCAATGCAGTCATAAAGTTTATGCTAATGGAAAGCTAGCTTGCTTCACTTAACAATGTACCATGAACATTTTTCCATGTCATTAATTATTCTACAATATCATTTTAATTGCTACATGAATACCTTTTTTTGCATTTCAGGAGTATAATAAATCAATCCACTATTATTAAATAGTCTTTACCTAATATTTTGTTTTGTTATTACAATGTCTAACCTTTAACAGGTTTTATGATTTCTCTAGCCCTCAGTTTTTTCTTAAAAATAAAAGGGAATAATAATAGTACCTCTTCAGAGGGTTATGTGAGGGATTAAAAGAATAATTAATGCCCTGTCACAAGTGGTCAAACATGATTAGCCATCACTCCTGTGCTGCTGTAAACAATGTGCAGTAATCTTTGTATACTTTGATATCTTTGAAATTTCTAGGTTAATGGTATTAAGTTTTTATGTCTTTTGGTACATAATGGAAAATTCACTTTCCCAAAAATTGACCAGTGTACATATCCATCTGTGATATGTGAAAATATCTATTTTCTACATCCTCGTTGACTGACTCGGTTCTTGAAATTATATAGTCTTTTCTTCTGGCGTGATGTATATAAAGTTGTTATCTCTCTGCTATTTGAATTTGAATTCTTCTGTGGATGAACATCCTTACATTAGTTTATGCATCATTTCTAAATCTTCATTTATGAATACCCTGTTACTGTCCTTTACTCAAATTAATAAAGAGCTTTTGTCACTATTATTAGTGAGTTACAAAATATGTTCATATCTTAAAGGTAACAACATGCTTTTATTCACATATAACTTGCAATCTTACTTTTTCTCAAATTTAATTATGTATGGCCTTTTACATGTAGGTAGTATAAATTTTTATGTACCAATATTCATAAATCATCCTTTGGAGTCATGTTTATAAAGCCCTTCTTCAGTTTAGGACTATATAAATAATTATTCATTTTCTTAGAAGTTGTATTGACTCATTTTCACTTAGAACTTTAATCAAAGTTTTTGGTACAACATAGAGATATGTCTTTTCTTTTTTCCACAAATGGTAAGCTAGTGAGTTTAATATTCAGAAATATTACACTTATCTGAAATTGTGTTTTTAAATTTTTTTTCTGAACTTATTTTTCACTAATAATATTCTCTTTATTATTTTAAAGCTGGTGATGTAATACAATGTTTCTTGGCATTTTTATTTTTAAAAATTTCAATTTTATTTTGAAAGCTTGAAATGGTGTTAGTATTCTTACAGTGCATTAAGTTTTAAATTACAGATGTAAATATGATATTTTTTCAGTGTTGAGTCTTCTTATTCAATAATGTCAAATATATTTCTCTATTACCATATCCTAATGTATATTATTTATTATACCTTAAAATATATTAACATGTTTTAGTGCTCTTGATATTAACACTATGTATTTATTTAGTGTAGTTATAAATATTTTATAAATTTTTATTATGAATAGGATTTTTTCTTATATGTGATAATTTGTTACAATAACAGAAATTAATCTATCGCTCATGTATAATTTTTTTTACCCATTTTCAAGTTATTGTCATTTCAGAAATATTTGGTAAATTATATTTAAATGTTTATGTTCATTTTTAACTAAAACTGAAGAGATAAATTATTATTATTTTCTTTGATGTTCCAAACAGAGAGTCACTTCAGACAGGAGACAGCATATATGTTTGGATTTGAGAAATATATGATCTACTGATTCTGTCATCTTGTTATTTCTTAAAACATTTTTATTTACTTCCTTGTCCACTGCAGGAAGAAAGCATTACATATTTTTCTTAGCTTATTGCATTGTATAGAATGTCTAATATTTTTACTTATTAAAACCCTGTACCCAATTAAAACCTTGAAAAAAAAAGCCTGTTTTACACAACATGGTTAGGATGTCTCTAGAACTGATGTACTACCACCTAATATTTACACCAATTCTTTCCATTTGCAAAAACTCTTTAACATATTTAACTCATTTTCAAAATCACATATGTTATGTGGGCAGGTTTTATATACAGTGGTACCTTGAGATACGAATTTAATTCATTCTGTAACCGAGCTCATAAGTCAGTCAACTCGTATATCAAACTGCTGATACTAGACCCATGCACCAACGCGCCAACTAGTGGCAGCTTCCCGAATCATGACTTGTATCTTGGAATTTTGGTTGGATCTCGAACAAAAATACAAACCAAGTCGCAGCTCGTATTTTAAAAAAATTTGTATGTTGGTCAGTTTGTATCTCAAGGTACCACTGTATGTGTGTGTGTATCTCTCTCTCTCTCTCTCTCTCTCTCTCTCTTTATATATATATATATATATATTTAGAATGTGAAATAAATTTAGATTTTCAGTAACTCATCCAAGTTACTGCAACTAGTAATTTAAAAAACTAGAAATAAAAACTAGGTTTTCCAGCTCAAGGCTAGGACTCTTTTCAAAATACCAATTCAACTAGCTGCCACCTTTTATTTAACTCATTTGGAATGTGGGATTAAGCAAAACACACATACACACACACAAAAAAAAACATAGACACAGACATAGACAACAATGTGGTGATAGCCAAAGGTAGAGGCGGTGAGGAGTAGGTGGAGGTGGGCAAAAGAAGAGAGAATGGGGACAGTAAGAGGTGTCACTAGGGATGGAGGGCACACAACATAATATGCAGATGATGTTCCATTGAGATGTACACTTGAAACCTGAATGAATTTGTAAAGCAATGTCACACCAATAAATTCAAAAATAAATAAATAAATAAATAAATAAATCACTTGAAGAATCTTCATATTTTTAATATAACAAAAATATTTCTTAAATGTATATATAGTTGTCTTAGATGAGATGTTTTCTGGCAGTTGTTATTTATTAACCAATATGCACATGTGTTTCATTGAACAAATTGTTAAACAACTGAATTATTGCAAGTGAACAGCTATTTAGAAAGTACTGTTATGGACCAACCCTTAGGGACTAGGACATAAGAATTGATATGACACAAGCAATGTATTAGTCAGAAGTGACTAGGTTTCGTTGTGACTAATAAAAAATGATCCCAAATCTCCATGGCTTTAAATTTTATTTTTCTCAAACTACATGAGCCATTCTGAGTGAGCAGTAGTGTACTGTACTGTATTTACATAGTAACTTAGAAACCTCCACTGACATTTTTTACACATTTTCTCACAATCTGTTTGACAGGATCAGGAACTATGGCACATTACTTTCTGGTTACTGAAGGTGCAGTACAGAGAGGCTCAGATCACAAGGCTATGCCTCGTTTGGAAAGGGGTGAGCAAGTGCAATCTTACCATAGGCCTGGAAGAAAGAGGGCACCAATATTTATGAACAGTCCTAATGATTGTCAAAACTTCTGGGGCTGTGATATCACACCAATATTTTTATCATAGACCAAATAACTGCTGAAATGACCTTGCTTTCATAGTGATATATTTTATATATCACCTTTTTATACTGATGTATTTTATATGGATATATCCATGTGATATATATATATAATTATATATAGATACTCACATATCCATATCTGTGAGAGACATATATATATATATATATATATATATATATATATATATATATATATATATATTATACATGTCCATGTGATATATAAGGTTATAACATCAGTGGTCAGACAAGTCACCTACGAAGCTAAGAGTGCTCCTCCCCTTTCTTGAACACGCTTGCTCAGGTACTGATAATGCAGAAGATAGATTTACCCAGGACCCAGCACTCAGGTTGAACAAGTCCTTCTCAGTTCCAAGGATTCCCTTTCCCATATGGGTAAACCTGTCTATGATACTGGGAGCAGACATACAAAATTGGTGGAGAAAAAAATATTATACTGCCATTGAAGAATATAAAGTAGAAAACCCAGGGCAAAGTACAGAATGTCTTTCAAACAGTGGAAATTTTAGTTCCTTCCATTTTTTAAATGAACTATTCTTGTTTATATGTGTTTTCTTTCCCCAACAAAAGTGAAGGCTAAAACCTGTTCTCAAAACACCTCTATACTCTCCAAGTACCTTTCTTAGAGATTTATAGGTAGTTTTATAGCATTATGTAAGATCTCACACATGAAAATTTATCATCAAATTGAAATAATTATTAAAACAGAAGCCATTTATTCTGCTTTCTGCAAAGAATAATGGTTGAATGAAAATGACATGTCAGGTAATGACTGTCTCTTGATTAAATAGAATTATATAGGTTTAAGCTGCTGTTCTTTAGTATATAGACTAGTTACTTGTGCACCTCTGTCATACAATGTGCATTTTAGATTAAAATATACAGTATAGGGAGAATGAATTCCAGTGTACAATTTTTCTTCTTCACCCTGGTGGAAAACATCTTTTTAGAAGTCAGCAACTTCTAAATGCATAATTTTCAAATATTTTTTTCTAAAATATTTTAAGTTTAAGGTCAATAACTATTTATTCACTCTTATAAAGTCCTTAGAAATTTAAAACAGGCTCTGTTGATTACAACTAAATCAATTATAGAAAAAATAAGCAGAGAACGCATAAGGAAGGGATAGAAGCATTTAGGTAAAAATAGATTATAACAACCTAATGTTTAATTTTAATTGCCCCCAAGGAAAACTAACTTCTTCAATTCAATTTATGATAGAAATCCAATAAGGAATACAGACATATTTAATTAAATCATCAGAGTATAAACTTGGTTAAATTATTATTCAATTATTGGTTGTAAATAGATAGTTTGAATTTTATTGACATAAGTGAAATAGCTATGTCTAGAAATGACTTTCTTAATTAATAATTATATACCATAATTATACCTACTTTGACATTCTACTATTTTCAAAGACTTTGATTTCTATTGCACTCTTCACTATTGCAAACATGTTCACTATACATAATTATATATAATTTATAAAACATATTATAAAACTAATAGTATAATTTATTTAGTATATGATGGCAACTTACATCTGAATGCTGTTGCTGTTGTATTTGTGTATTGATTATTTGTTTGATTTTTTTGCTATTATATGATATCCAACAATACTTTCATAAAGATAGATGCATATAATTTAAGGATAACCCTTTTGACATCAATGGAACTAGATCTATACTAACAAATCACCATAATGTGTCGCCTACACATATTATTTTTCCAAGGTTCCCAACAATACCTATGCTCTGAATCTGTGAGGAAGGCAAGAGATATATATCATCATCATCATCATCATCATCAATATCATTATCATCATCATCATCATCATCAAAATGAGAAAACTAACCTTAAGCAAATTAAATGGATATTGCAGTGTTAGCAGTTAATGTGATATTTGACTCAAAATATGATATATAATGTTATTTCTTTATATAGAAGAAAGGCATTGCAAATATTTTCACTCAAAGATAACTGCAAACAAACAAAGTTAAGTAAAAATGGAGAAACCTTAAATAGCTATTAGAGGAGTATGACATTAAGTTAGGCTGCCTATCTTACTATAATTTCTAACTGTTCCTAATTATCTGGCTAGAAAGCTCCGTGTTCTTACTACTTGTAAATTGTAGTTATAGACCAGTAACACTAAATACATTAGACATCAGCCACATGTGCCCATGTAAATATGTGTAATTGACATTAAATAAAAGCAAAAATTTATCTTATTTACTTTGACTATATTTCAAGTACTCAGTAGTAATGTGTGGTTACCCTAAAGGTCTGTACAGACAGAGAAAATTTCTATTATCACAGGATGGCTTTCTAGATAATTATGCTAATAAATATTATTGGTGGTCATGTTTGTATTGTTATAAAATAAATTACGTAAGATCTATCAACATTTTACTCTTTCCACACATGAAATTGTGCTTGCTCAATCTATGATAGTTACAGGTTTTACTAATCACAGTGTAGAGCACAAACAAGGTCTTTGATAATCATTGTTGTCACATAATCAGTTTGGACAACATAAAATAGTTATGAGCTTTCCCAAAAAATTTATAAGACCTGGATTTAAATCAGTTACTCTCCTTAATACCACTTAGTACCATTCAAACTTTGACAGTTCTACATTATATATACATGAGATACCTCATAATAAAAATATATGTTATTAAAACAAATAAATAAAAAACAGAAAACTTTTAAAATTATAAGACAAATATATATAGAGAGAGACAGATAGATAATGTATGTGTGTGTGTATTTGTATGTGTTTAAAAGTGCTTAAGGGAGTGGCCAGGACAATGATGTTTAAAAAACAAAATATAGGCCCTGGCCGGTTGGCTCAGCGGTAGAGCGTCGGCCTAGCGTGCGGAGGACCTGGGTTCGATTCCCGGCCAGAGCACACAGGAGAAGCGCCCATTTGCTTCTCCACCCCTCTGCCCCGCCTTCCTCTCTGTCTCTCTCCTCCCCTCTCGCAGCCAAGGCTCCACTGGAGCAAAGATGGCCCGGGCGCTGGGGATGGCTCTGTGGCCTCTGCCTCAGGGGCTAGAGTGGCTCTGGTCGCAACATGGCGACGCCCAGGATGGGCAGAGCATCACCCCCTGGTGGGCGTGCCAGGTGGATCCCGGTCGGGCACATGCGGGAGTCTGTCTGACTGTCTCTCCCTGTTTCCAGCTTCAGAAAAATGCAAAAAAATAAAATAAAATAAAAAACAAAATATAAGAGCCAGTCATACCTGGAACAAGAGTTTAATGATGATCTTTCTTTAGGTTATGTAACTAATAACCCTCATGGCTTAAATTAAGGGTATTTGAGACATGAATTCAGTTGATAGGAATTCTAAGTTTAGAAAAATTATTTACCAATGTTTACTAATAATACCTTTGCTAACAATTGCTTTATATATTATTTTACTCCTTTCTTTTGATTAAATATTTTTTTAAAGAACATTATTCATTGGATTTTTTATTGTAAATCTAAAATTAATTTGATCTCTCAATCTTAATTAATCTTAAAAATATATATATTTTTAAATTATTTTTATTTATTTATTTTAGAGAAGAGAGACAGAGACAGAGGGAGAGAGAGGGAGAGAGAGAGAGAGAGAGAGAGAGAGAGAGAGAAGTGGGAGAGGAGCAGGAAGTATCATCTTCCATATATGTGCTTTGACCAGGCAAGCGCAGGGTTTCGAACTGGCGACCTCAGCATTCCAGGTCGACACTTTATCCACTGCACCACCGCAGGTAAGGCAGTTTTAAAATGTCTTTAAGGTTAGATTATTGATTAAAAATTTAGCTTAGTATAAAATTCTAGGTTGATAATTTTCTTTTTCAAATACTTTAATGATACCAGTCAATGGTCTAATGCTATATATTATTGTTGAAGAAAAGCTGATCTTTAATCTATAATATTATTATTATTCTGTGGTAGTATTTGTCTTATAATTCTTAAAGTTATCTCTATTTTTTATTTATTTTTTGTTTCAATAATATGCATTTTCATTATAAGGTATCTCATGCAAATTTCAATTATTTCAGCTCAGGATTAAATTTGTTCCTTCTATATCAAAAGCCATATATTTCTCCAGTTTTGAGAAATTCTTAGTCATTTTATATTGAAATTGAATCTCTAATATTCCATAAGTTTATTCATATTTTCTATCTTTTAATTCTTTGAACTACATTTTTAGCTATTTATTGAATTGTATTACCTTGTTCAATAATTTCCTTTAGCATCATATGTCTGGCCTATACTTCATTAATTTAGGTGATATTTTTTCAATGTTTAGCCTAAAAGTTCTACTTAATTATTTTTAATATTTTCTGATTTGTTCTATTATATTATATTTTTGGTTAAATTTCTATTTGTCTTTATCTATTTGCACAGTTTATCTCTTTTAGTTTACTAATTCTACTTGTATGGTAAATTATCTTTGTAATGTTGACTGACGCTCCCTCATTGTGTATCATTTCATATTGTGTTTGTAATTTTGATTATGGACTCATCCTTAGGAGTTATTACATGGTGTGTGTGTGTGTGTGTGTGTGTGTGTGTGTGTGTAAAAGAGAGCTCAGGACCCTTAAGGCTTCATTAGTTCTTCATCACCTTTTTTTTTTCTGTGACAGAAAGAGAGAGAGAGAGAGACAAAGAGGGGGACAGATAGGGACAGACAGACAGGAAGGATATAGATGAGAAGCATCAATTCTTCGTTGAAACTCCTTAGTCTCCTTAGTTGTTCATTGATTGCTTTCTCATATGCGCCTTGAAACGGCAGGGAGTGGGGGTTACAGCAGAGCAAGTGACCCCTTGCTCAAGCCAGCAACCTTGGCCTCAAACCAGCGATCTTTGGTCTCAAACCAGTGACCATGGGGTCATATCCATGATCCCATGCTCAAACCAGTGACCCCATGCTCAAGCTGGTGAGCCCACACTCAAGCTGGATGAGTCTGCCCTCAAGCCGGCAACCTCGGGGCTTCGAACCTGCGTCCTCTGAGTTTCAGTCCGATGCTCTATCCACTGAGTCACTGCCTGGTCAGGCAGTTCTTCATCACTTTTTAAAAATCTCAGTTTTTTGACAATGTATAAGATGATATAATAATTTGTTACCCCAACAGGACACTTATGAAAGTGAATGGGGACTTTATAACAAGAATATACAAGAATTGTCCTGGACTAACAAGGCCACACATTCTATTTATGTATCATAAGAATACCGAGAATATGGATAGTAAAATTACGGATAAAACATAAATAGTGTAGTTTTTTTCTTAGATAAATAATAATCCTGGGGCAATGGAATTTTCTATCAAGTTTCTTTTAGATACTGAGGAGAGGATTTCTAATCCTATTTCACGGACTAGACAAGTCCTAGTCCATAGGCATCTTTAGGCTTTATCCATGTAGTTCAGTTCCTGTGCCCTGCACTGGTTATACCATTTGATTTGCCATTCTAGGTTCCAGTTCTTAAAAAGCTTATGTCTAGTTCTACCCTGAAAATAAATGATTCTACTTCAGATTCAACTCATACTTACTGCTCCTGGGCATTGTCTGATTTGGTTTAGACTTATAGTTACATTTAAGTTTTTTGAACTATTTGTTATTCAACATCATGATATGTTTGTTTGGAGTAGAAATAGAGATTTTTCCATACTTACTTTACTATATTTGTGAAATAGATTATTTTAATATTGCTTAAAGAACATAGATGATCATAGATATTGTTTTATTTACTTTTGTATACATTTCTGGGTTTTTTTTTTATTTCTTCCTCAAGGGACTCTAATAATTTGTAATATCTGTATTAGTTTACTGGCTGTATACTCTTCCTTTTCCCCTTCCTTTTTGATTTATTATTTCCCAAAATATAGTAGCAGTTCCATTATAAAACAATATTCTATACATGAATGTAGTGTTAGGATATTGCTAAACCTCTGAAGGAAAGGGTAGCATATATCAGGGTTGTTGCACACAAAGGCCAATGGGCCAAATGTGGCCTACTGATTCATTTTTAGGCTCTGAACTAAGGCTAATCTCTAAATTTTTATTTTATTTTATTATTTTTTTGAGAGAGAGAGATAGAAAGGGAGAGAAACAGGAAAGGAAAGAGATAAGAAGCATCAACTCATAGTTGCATCACTTTAGTTGTTCACTGATTGCTTCTCATACATGCCTTGACTGCAGGGCTCAAGCTGAGCCACTGACCCCTTGTTCAAGCCAGTGACCTTGTGCTCATCCCAGCAATCTTGGGCTTCAAGCCATTGACCTTCGGGCTCAAGTCATTAACTTTAGGATTGTGTCAATGATTTCATGCTCCAGCCAGCCACCTTGGAGTTTCCAATCTGGGTCCTCAGCATCCCTTGACGCTCTATCCACTGTGCCACTTCCAGTGAGGCTATTTTTTATTTCTTTATTAATTGTATTTATTGAGCTAACTCTGGTTCACAAAACTATACAGGTTTCAAGTGTACAACTCAATAAAATATATATTTTACTTAGGAATATAATATGAAATTAAAATTTTCTTGTCCATTTATAAATTTTTATTGATCTCAGCTATACTCTTTTATTGATGCATTGTCTATGGCTGTATTCACATTACAAGGGCAGGGTTGAGAAGTTATAACAAATACAACAAGAACCTGAAGCTTAAAATTTTTATCTTGTATTTTATAGGAAAAGGTTTTGACCTCTAGCCTATATAATTAAATAAACAAGGTAATGGCAGACTCTTTTTAATCTAGAATTTCTGTGATTAACATCAATGGATACATTTTAATAAATTAATGGGGCAAAACTATGTTTAGATGACATTGTGCTTCAGAATTGGATAGAAGTGGTATGAGTGATATTTTGTATCTATCATATATAACTTTTGATACTAACAGAAATGAAAAGAAAAACAGGAAATGACATAATAAAAAGAAAGTAGTAATAGAAATGCTTGTGTTTATTTTTAAAGCAGTTTTCTAATCAGTTTTAGTATTTTATAGCACAGGTATAAATAACAAATAAGACTAGCATTGAAACATAAACAAAATTCACCATGTAAAATCTTGATGTTTTGAATCTTATGACTTCATAAAGTGCAGAAGGATGAAAAAAATTGACTACATTAAATATAGATCAACACCAATCATACTAAGAGAAATAAAAGCCATATGTTCTTTTGGAGGAATGCTCACAGCAGCAAAATAAGAAAGGAAAGCTGATACTAACAAAGGAGACTGAAGATTTCCTCTCTTGAGAGCCAGAGGCGTCTTCATTAACATATCAAGGGGACCACTGGGAAACAACTTGGTGCAAGGACAATAACAACAAAAATCAAATATGGTATCAATAAAACTGATAAATATTTCTATATATTAGACATATATTCTTTTTTATTGTCCTTTTTTTTTTTTTTAAATCAATTCCTCTACCCCTTCACCAGCCCTTCCCACAAACAGCATACTCTCTATCTATGGGTCTGTCTCTACTTCGCTTGTTAGATATATCTTTTATATTGGACATTTAGTGGAAGACAACATTGGAGTGCTGCCCGTATTAAATATGGAAGGATCTATAATTGTGTAGGCAGTAAGGAGTCTTCTCCATTGGCCATGATGGTGGCAGGCAAGATTCTTACACTGAGAGCACCAAAAGCTAGAAAGATGAATGGACAGGAAACCAGTACATTAAAAGCTAGCAAGCTAATTGGCTAGAAATAAAAAAGCCCTCCTGTCCCTGTCCCCATAAATCCTGGGTGTTTGGGTAGGAAGGGGTATGGTCTTTGAGAGGAGAGTCTACCATTATCCCAGGTCAGGAAACCTGAATGAACCTCTTTCCTTTTGCACCAGTATGTGTCTCTTGAGTTTGGCTTTTACTGTGACAGGAAACCCAACCTGTTTCTTGGTAACAATGGCTTAGGTAGTCTTTGGAACCAAATGGTAGTTTAAGTTCTGAAGAACTAGCCAAATTAAAAACATATTTTTATTTTAAGTCCTCTTGAATTTACAAAGACAGTTTAAAATTATTTTTTCATCTATATTTCAGTTGCTGGAGAACTGTACCTGTTTACAGCAATGTGGAATCTGAGAAAAAAAAATGCCTTCACTGACAAATGTTCAGTAAGCATACAATGAGAAATTTGTATCATAATTAGATTTCATAGTTTCAGGGCTGGGTTGAGGGAAGTCAAAGAGCATATAGGGGGTTATTGCTTATTTTATTTTATTATTTTATTTTATTTTGTTTTGTTTTATTTATTTTATTTTTATTTTAGTGAGAGCAGTGGCGGCAGAGAGCGAGACTTCAGCATGCACCCAACCAGGATCCACCCGGCAAGCCCACTAGGGGGCAATGCTCTGCCCATTTGGGGCTGCTGCTTCATTGCTTGGCAACTGAGCTATTTTTTTTTAAGCAACTGAGGCCACTGAAGCCATCCTCAGTGCCCAAGGCCAATTTGCTCCAATTGAGCCATGGCTGCGGGAGGAGAAGAAAGGAATAGAAAGAGAGAGAGAAGGGTGGTGGTGGAGAAGCAGAAGGTCACTCTTCCTGTGTGCCCTGACCAGAATCAAACCTGGGACATCCACAAGCCAGGATCTATGCTCTACCACTGAGCCAACCGGCCAGGGCCGGGAGTGATCACTTAGTGTTATAGACATTGTACTAAGTGATTTACATGGATTATTTAATTTAATATTTAAAAGACATTGACAAGTTACTCTGTTTTATATATGAAAGAATTGAGACTCACAGAAAATAAATTATGTTCTCTACTTAGTAAAAGTGGTAAAGCTGACACAGAAGCTATGTGCCTAAATATTTATATAAAGTATACTCTGTTCAGAACACTGCTTGGCTTATACTTATGTCAGAATCATCCTAGGACAAGCTGAAATTCATAAAATATCATTGAAAGGTAAGAATCACAGGCTTTGGATTTATTTAGACTAGATTTTAGTGTTCAAGGTACATAATACCAAGTCCTAACTGAGAAATTATTTATCCTGTTGAATTTCAGTTTCCTAATCTATGAACTGATGTAGTATTGTCTATTATACGGTATTGTTGTAATGGCCAAATAAGCTAACATAGGCAAGACAACTATGCCAGTGCCTGGCATGTAGAAAGTGTCCACTACTTAACTGCTGTCATTGTCAATGTCAACTTTGCCATCATCACTATGGTTTCTGTGCAGCTCCTTATTCTTTCTTTGGTAGATTGACTCTCTTTACCTGGGGAACCTTATCATAATCTCAGCTCTTATCACACTGAACTTTAATATGTCTACCCAGCATAACATGTAAGATTCTAGAAGATTTTAACTATTATTAAAATGGTAACAAATATTTTATTTTATAGTTAGTTTGTTAACTCATGCAATAATTATTGAATAGATTGCGTTATAGCTCTGAACATTTTCCCCCCTCATAAAATATTCAATACACAGGTAGGAAGTAATTAACAAACAAAGAGACTCCAAACAATTTCAGGCAGTGATAAATATTATAAAGGAAAATACTTGAATTGTTATTCCATATTTATGTCATTAATAAATACAATTACACAAAAAAATAAAAACATATCATAATATAAATAAATAAAATGGTGTAAAGGGATGAAGAGAAGATGTTGTATAGAGGCCACTTGAAGATTGCTTTTTTGAAAGGAGCCTTGAGAAAAAACTCAAATGAAGGCAAAGTGGGAGCCAAGCTTCAGTTCAGGACAAGAATACAGCAGTCAGAGGGCACAGCAGATGGAAAAGCCTGTGTCCCATGTGCGGTGAGCTAGAGAGCACAAAGTGTGACATAAAATTGAGAGACAGTAGGGTTCAAACTGAGTACTTTGGACTGGAATGAAATGTTATTGGAATCCATTGGAGAGTTTTAAGTAGTAAGAAACACGATTTAATTTATATTTTTAAAAGATTTTTTTGGTTGTTCTTTGGGGGAGAAGAGAAAGAAAGGAGGTCTGTAGTGCAGCTACATAGCTTGTTCTTGTCAAGGACAAATGGAATTGTCACTTTGACTAGTGACCAGAGGATGGTGAGAAGTCCTCTGATTTGGAAAATATTTTTAGGTGAAGATAATAGGACGTGTTGCTGAATTAGATATGGGATTTCAAATTTATTCTATATTTTTTTTAAAAAAGAGATATTGATCTCATTGTTTGTATATACAGTAACAAATGTGGGATTTGTGAAAGCAGTTTATAGCTAACTATTAAATAAAAGTGTCCATAAAATAATCAATTTTTATTAGAGCCAGACCTGGTGACAAATGCAGAACACCACATATTCCTTATAAACAGCTCAAATGTTTTTTAAAGTCAAAATACTTAAAATTTATAATTTAAGTGCAAGAAGGGTATTAACAAGATGCATTAAAAGGTGTTTAGTCACCCTCCTCCCATATCCCCCAACACTAACACCCTATCTTCTATTATTTTTATATAATCAATGAACATTATCTTCTATGAAGTGCTTCACTAATGCTCTTCCAAGCCCCTTTTCCTCTTTCAATCAGATTTCACTACAGCCTAAGTACCTCCTAAAAAAATGAAATTAAACATCCACCTGCAAGCCATAGTGTTTATTTTTCTTGGTGTTACCATATACTTGCTTGATTATTGGTTAATCACATGAAATTTATATTCAACATTATCTTGAGAGAAATCACTTATTCTTATTTTTTTTTTATTTTTAGAGAAAGGAAGGGAGAGAGAGAAAGAGAGACAGAAACATCAAGCCATTCCTGTAAGTGCCTGGGGATCAAACTGGGGATCAAACTGGCAATCTCTGAGCTTCTGGGTGACATGCCAACCAACCATGCTAGCTGGCCAGGGTTAGAAAAATATCACTCTTAAAAAACAAATAGGCCCTGGCCAGTTGGCTCAAAGGTGGAGCATCGGCCTGGCGTGCAGGAGTCCTGGGTTCGATTCCTGACCAGGGCACACAGGAGAAGCACCCATCTGCTTCTCCACCCCTCCCCCTCTCCTTCCTCTCTGTCTCTCTCTTCCCCTCCCGTAGCCAAGGCTCCATTGGAGCAAAGTTGGCCTGGATGCTGAGGATGGCTCCATAGCCTCTGCCTCAGGGGCTAGAATGGCTCTGGTTGCAACAGAGCAACGCCCCAGATGGGCAAAGCATTGCCCCCTGGTGGGCATGCCAGGTGGATTCCGGTAGGGCACATGCGGGAGTCTGTCTGTCTGCCTCCCAGTTTCCAACTTCAGAAAAATACAAAACAAAACAAACAAACAAACAAAAAAACAAATAAAATAAGAAGCATGAATTATGGTAATATGATGTCAGTCAAACCCACTTCTCTTCCTAGGAGACTGTGCATGGGTTACTAATATGTTGGGACTAGTCAATGTGTTTAAGCCTGTTAGTGTAGTAGAGTAGATAGGGCTGCAACAGATAGTGTGCCCAGATTGATGGGTGTGCCTAAAATAAGAACTCTGAAGCTATTCTTATCTTCTAAGCAGCTGGTTTATATATCTGATCCCTTCCCATAAGTCTGTCCTAATCAGCTCACTGCAGTCATTGTCCATCCAATTGATCTGTTTGATCACCTCAGGTTATCACTGTATTTGGAATAGTCATGGCAGGCAGAATGACTTGGAATGTGTCCTTTGCCCAGACCTGGATAAAGCAGTCCAAAAGTTTACATGACAGGATGGGAACAAAAGATGGGGTCAAGAGATGATTGTCTCCCGATAGGATTTCGAGCTCCCTGATACCCAAAGTATCCTTTTGGTTTTATAGGTCCTGCTTTTAAAAAGACTGATATCTAAGACCTCAGGATGGGACAATACCACCACCATCCTGTTGCTCCCTTCAAACCTAGGTGCCACACAAATAGGGTTATGGAGGTGTTCTGCCCACAGACATGGACTGTCCATCTGCTCAGATCACAGCTTGGTTAATAGGATGCCCATCCTTCTCTTCATGATCCTTTCTCAAGCTCCTCACAGAATGTACAGTCTTGCCCACCATGAAGGGCATTGAGAGATGGTATTTTCTCAAACATGATACTTTCCTTTCTCCAAATACAGTGCATTGTCATAGGTAATACATGGAATGAGACCTTTGGAGCCAACCAATTATTTATTTATTCACTAAGTGAGAGGTGGGGAGGAAAAGACAAACTCCCACATGTGCCCTGACCAGGATCCAGCTGGCAAGCCCCTACCAGGCAATGCTCTGTCCATTAGGAACTACTGCTCCACTGCTTGATAACCAAGCTATTTTAGTGCCTGAGGCTGAGGCCATGGAGCCATCCTTAGTACCTGGGGCCAACTTTGCTAGAACCACTTGAGCCACGGCTCCAGAAGAAGAAGGTAGGGGAGTGGGGAGAGAGCAAATGATCATTTGTCCTTTGTGCCCTGACCTGGAATCGAGCCTGGGGCTTCCATACCAGGTGGTTGTTCTACCACTGAGCCAGGGCCTGGAATTAGGCATTCTTGATGATTTAATTTACTTTATGTAAGGGACATAACTCCAGTAATGTGCGATTTCTTCATTTTAATTATTTTAATTTTGCTTTTCAAGTATATTGTTTTTTATACTTGATCTTAACCAAAAGGCTGAGAAGTGATTATATTGTTTTTTAATTAAATTCATTGGGGTGACAATGGTTAACATAATTATTCAGGTTTTAGATTTTTGATTCTACAAGAAATCTCTGTACACTGTCCCAAGTCCAGTCTTTGTCCATTACCATTTATTCCCCCTATACCTCACTTTAAAAAAGGGGGCCTATATATTTATTATTTATTACTTTATGAAGTTCTTGTAAAGAGTAAATATACTCATTCATGTAATCCACTTAGCTCATGGCTGGCATAGTGTTAGTGCTCAGCAAATAAAAGATATTATCTTTTCTTGTATAAAAAAGATTCAGTATATTTTTTTATAAGTATTCTGTGTGGTTCTAATGACATCATTATATTCATCTGTCTCTACTGGTGGAGTAAACAAATAAAAAACTGAACCCTTGGGTGCCTTGAAGAAACAGACGATACTAACATTTATTTTCAGGAAACAAGCCTAAGAAATTTAAAAAGAAAGATATATTTACACTGTTGTTTCTCCTTTTGATGATGAAGTTTATAAGCAAGGATATCATAGCTTATTCATATTTTAATATACTCAAAACTTACTTATAATTCACACTTTAAATATCCTTCAGAGATTGTATGAGGAAATTAATAAGTTCATTTTTATCCTTTAACATAACTACAGGTCCTAAGTAGTAACAAAGTATTTTATCAGTCAATTAGAATTAGTGCATATATTTTATTTTATTCTATTTAATTTTTATAATTGACATGTGACATTATATTAGTTTCAGTTGTACAAGATAATAATTCAATATTTGCACTTATTATAAAAGAATCATCTCAGTATGTCCAGTTAACCTTCAGAATACTTACCCACTTACAAATATTTTTTTGTATTGAGGACATTTATGAGTTATTTTCTTAGAAACTTTTAAATATGCAATACAGTATTATTAACTATGTTCATCAGGCTGTACATTACCTTTTCATGACTTATTTATTTTATAACTGGAAATCTGTATGTTTTGACTCCTTCATCCATTTCAGCTACCTTAATCCCCACCTCCGGCAACCACCAATCTATTCTCTGTATCTATAAACTTGTTTTCTGTTTTTACATTTCATATATAAATAAGATCATATGGTATTTTTCTTTCTCTGACATATTTCACTTTGCATAATGCACTCAAGTTCCATCCATGTTGTCGCAATGGTTTTACAGTTGAATGATACACACGCGCGTGCGCGCACACACACACACACACACACACAAATGCCATATACATACACAGCACATTTGAAAAAACATTTATCTATAATGCATATATTTTAAAATTCTTTTTGGAAGTGTTGACTGACACACATAAAAAATAAACTCAATAAATGCCTTGCCCAATGCTGAATGAGTGAGTTACCCAAGCTCTCTTTACAAACAAGCTCCTTTTACAAACCATCACTGACTGTTTTTGTGGTTACTGAAAAATAGCATGAACAATTTAACTAATTATTAAAATCTGCCTAAAACATGTTTTTAAATGTTGTTTTGGAAGCACCAACTTTCCTAAAAATACCATGGTAGTAGTTTAATACTCTGTAATTTAAAAAACTCTGCTTTCCCTATGCCCAGTGTTGTTCGCAGTACACTGCACCAGATAGCACATAGTTCTACCATAACTACAGAATGAAACAGGAAAGAGTGGGTTCATTCAGATTTGCTTGTGCTAGAAAGAGGGTAAAAATCAATGGTGACATGGCCACACAAATTAACCAAGAACACAGGCACAGGTGAACAGACTGGTTCAAATGAAGGTAAGGGCTGCATGCCAGTGGCGACACTAAAAAGAACATTTATTTAAGGAAACATGAGAATTTTTGCTGAACCCAAAGACATTTGTATGCAAATTAGAAAAAGGCATCTTTACCTTAGGAAAATTTTATGAAATTATACATTTTCATATCCTCAACATTTATGCTCAGGAAAACTTTTCAGAATCTAGTACTAGCACATGGCTGACTGTGCACACATGCCCCAAATTTAGCCTTTGACATACACCCCTGACAATAGAAGAGCATGCATGGCATTACTGCAAAACTTATTCTGTGCCCTTATATCTCCCACTCAGGTTTGATGACTGTCAAATTCAGAACTGGATAAAGAATCAGCCTCAGAAATTAGTAGGTAAGAGAAAGCAACACCTGGAATATAGCTGTTTCAAGGACAAGGGTGGACATGAATGATTGCAAGGTAGGTTTATGCAGGGATTCTCTCTTGCTGTTTCATAACTTTCCCTGTAAGCCCAGAATCTCCTGGTCTCAGATGTCAATGGCATTACCCTGAGATATATCTTTTTTGTATAGTATACAACTTGAATATTCAGATATGACAGACATGCCTGTGAGAAAGCACAAGACATTTTCACAATTATATCTGATGTCTCAGTTAAAAAATAACAATTACTATGTCTAGACACAAATATAGAGCATAGTTTAGGGAAGAAAATAAAGTAATCCAAGATAGATTAATAAACACAAGTTGTGTATTTGAGACATAAATGCTATTACATAAGGATACGTATTCCTCTGAAATGCTTTCCATTTTTATTTATTTTATGTAATTTGGTTAACTATTTTGTCACATGGAATGTTAAAACTACACAGGCATTTAGAAATTATTAAGATTTAATTACTTAATTTAACAGGTAAAGAACTTGACAGTCAAAAGAATAAGGTGCCCATGGTGACAGAACACTGAAACAGGAAAACAGAGCCAAAGTCCCAGTTGCCTGATTTTTGGTATTGTTTTTAGCATGCATCTTTATTAATCTTTTTAAGAAAAGAATAATGTTTTAAAATTTGTTCCATTAATTAGAGAGAGAGAGAGAGAGGGTGTCTCTACAGGGTGGGAGGAAGGGAGTGGGAGAAGGGGGTGAGAGAGAGAGAAGCATCAACTTGCTGTTCCATTTAGTTGTTTCATTTAGTTGTGCACTCATTGATTGCGTCTCCTATGTGCCCTGACTGGGAATTGAACTTATGACCTCAGTGCACAGGGACAATGTTTTATCCACTGAGCCACCAAGTCAGGGCCAAAAATAATTGTTCCTTAAGTCTATGCGTAAGTTAAATAACTGTCTTGGTATTTGGTCGGCATGCCTCTTGTCTTACCCTTTCACTTTCTGTTTTGCACTGCTATTGCCATGATTATTCTAAAGCAGGAATAACAGAAATAGGAACTTGTTATCTTTGTTGTGGAATCTTAATATGTTTTTGTTCTGTATGTATCGATTTATTTATTCTTTCAAAATATACCAATCCTGTATGAAAGACACAAGCTATACAATAAGGAGAATACATCTGGTCTCTGACCTAATTGTATACCTAGTGGCAGACATATAGTATGGAAAAAAAGGCAAAACATGACACAAATAAAAATGTAATTTTAAATTTCCTTAATGATAATAAGAAAAATAGCAGTTCTAAAGTTGATGGTTCAGGGTTAAGAGAGAAACAATGTCATTTGACTAAGGAGTTCATCAAAGAGGCAAAGTCATTCAGATGACAAGAACCAGACACGGAGCATAGGTGCTTATTTATACCCTCATGAATTGTGGGTTCCAACATCATATTAAGTCACACTTTTCCACCTCTCCAGTCTCATCTCTATTCATTTTTCTTGCTCCACAAAATCTTTATACACCCCTATTTGGAGTATACTTCCCTGTTCTGTACCAGGAAATAATTCAAACTCTAAGTTCTAGTTCAAAAACTACCTCTTGCTCTGACAGACCTGTAGGTAGAACCTACCACATTCTTTACATTCTCATTCTTTATTCTCATGTGCTTTGCACAAATTTCAATTATCACTGGATACTTTGCTGGTTTATTTGAATTTGTTTTTACCATTAGACTGTGAATTCAAATAGGAGTTATGTTTTATTAATTTTTGCATTCTCTTAGGAGGTACTTAATACAAATTTGCTTAAATTAATGAATGCATGAATTAATGACAAATTTCTCCAAACACAAAGTCACAAAAGAGTTAGTGACAATGTCAGGACTAGAACCCAGAACTCTAGTCCTGACCCAGCCCAGATCCAACTGGCATTCTAAACACACAAATTGGGTGTAACTTTACAATATGACAGTACCAAACAGAGAAAGGCAATATATACTGAGTTTGAAGAAAGAGATAATATTGGTTCTCCATGCAAATCTAAGAAAATGGGTTTGGAAAATGACATTCAATTTAGAGCACTGCCGAACTGCATAAACATGAAGACACAGAAAAGAAAAACAGAATGTGTTAAGCAAATGAACAAGTTGGCTTAGCAAGGAATCACAAGGTTTCACCCCTGAATTGGCTACTTGAAGGGAAAGAACAGTGTAGCATAAAAACAAGAGAATGAAATACTGAATGTTTTATCTGAGGAGAAAATCAAATTAAATCTCTAGCCAAGGTTTATTAAAATAAATTATTGAAATAAATAAGTAACAAGTAGTAGAGATAGTTCTTAAAGCATGTTTATATTTACTATCTCAAAACTGCATAGTGAGGTAAGGTTCATCTGCCCTGTGATATGCATGCAACCATGCAGCTCGAGTAAGAATTCTGTATGAATCATCTCCTTCCTAGAAGAGTGTGTTCACTACTGTTCTATGATGCAATCAACTCTCTGTAAGTGTAGCCAGGGTGGACTAAGCATGAAAAAAAAAAAAAAATCCAGGAATGACAGGCCCTGACTTTGGAATCTGATCATTTTTCTTGGTCATACGCATGTATGTTCCACTGCAAAACATTGTTGTATCTTACTTTATTTTCTTAATTTTTTTATTGATTGGTTTTAAAGAGACAGAGAGAGAAAGTGGAAAAGCAAAGGAAAGAGGAAGGAGGGGAGAGAGAGAGAAGCATTCATTTGTTGCCCCAACTAGTCGTGCACCTATTGGTTGAGCTTTTTGCACATGCCCTGACCAGGGACTGAAACCCCAACCTTGGTGTCTCAGGACAACGCTCTAACCAACTGAGCTATTCAGCCAGGGCTGTTGTACCTTACCTTAGACAAGACATATATTTCTTAATAATTCTTAAAAATCAGGGTTTTGTTTTGTTTTATTTTTTTGTAAATCATATTATTAATGCACAGAGAGATCTTACAATTAAAAGGAAATCTAAAATAAAACTTCTGTGACACAATTATTTAATTATAATAACTTTTTATTTAACTTTATGACACAGGCACTTGTGTCATTTATAAAAGCAGAGGCGACTTTGATTCATGCTATTTTCATACTGTTTTTGTACTCCATCCACAATCATACCTCCCGCTATTGCTCTCTCATTTGCATCTCTGTGCTTTTTTCCTTTGTGTCTTTTTCTGAGTTTCTCCATCTCAGAAATCATATGATGCTTATTTTTCTGTCCTACGGGTATTCTAAAATTCTGCATCTTTCCTAGAAAATAACTTTGATGATTGAAAACAGAGAGAGGACATGATAGTGTCCACTATGGTTTTGAACTTCTATCCCAACACCAGGAGGAGAACACAGTTCTAACTAGAACAGGGCACTGAGGAATGGAGTCGTTGCACCCAATGCATGTCAACTAGTGACATGACTTTGAGCAGATTCAATTATGTTTTTACCCCCTTAGGGGTGGTTTTGTTCATTTTCCAGAGATGAGGAAGGTTGAGGTGTTGATGTAAATAATCTTGGGTCAGAAGGCATTTTTTTTAAAGATTATTTATTTATTTATTTATTTACAGAGACAGAGAGAGAGTCAGTGAGAGGGATAGACAGGACAGACAGACAGGAACGGAGAGATGAGAAGCATCAATCATTAGTTTTGCGTTGCGCATTGCGACCCTTTAGTTGTTCATTGAATGCTTTCTCATATGTGCCTTGACCGTGGAGCTACAGCAGACTGAGTAACCCCTTGCTCGAGCCAGCGACCTTGGGTCCAAGGTGGTGAGTTTTTGCTCTAACCAGATGAGCCTGCGCACAAGTTGGCAACCTCGGGTCTCGAACCTGGGTCCTCCGCATCCCAGTCCGACGCTCTATCCACTGCGCCACCGCCTGGTCAGGCAGAAGGCATTTTTTTGATTGGTGTTCACACACACACTGAATCCCACAGCCAGAACAGGGCCAGTCACGTGGGCACTCAGTTAAAGTGCAGATCAGGAGGTAACAAAGCCATCACTGTTTTAATTTCCATTATCAGACATAATCTCTGAACTATGACAGCACTGCTGAAATGAAGAGGGTTCTGCAGAGCAGGGCATTTGATTTGTAATGACGGCTGTCAGAGGACTCCGGGGGATCCTACATTTTAGATTGCAGGCTTGGAGATCAGCTCCCCTATTCCTTGTTTGCCTCCACTTTTTTTTTTTGTTTTTAATTTTAAACTGAAAGTGAAGATTCTAAATTGTATTTTATGGTTTAGAGAAAATAGAAACAGAGCTCAATTATTCTAAGTTTATTTATCATTTTTGTCAATTGGATAAACTGTTATATTCTACACTATTAAAGCTCAAAGCAGATTTTAGGCTACTTTGCAATATTTTGTAGTATTCATACAAGCAAATTAACTTCAGGTCAGAGGAATCTGTTGCTTTATCCATAGCTTTGTTTCTTCAGTTCCTCAGCACTTAAAGCTCAAGACCTGTTTATATATCTTTGTGACTAAAAATTTGAGATTTAATACTAGACTTAGCAAATTACAAAGCTGGAAAAAAACTTACAAAGATGCAATGGTGAGCAAAAGGAAATGGGATTCTGAAGCTTATCACCTGGGAAGAGTTAAATATAAATAAACATACACTATATATAAATATATATACTTACATACTGAATTTATTGATCTGAAGAAAAATATCTGGTGCAAGATAGAAACTATGGTGTGGAATGTAATTTAGATTGAAATTCTGGAGAAGCCTTTGCAGGTGATTAATCATCTCATTTACTCTTAATAAGGTTGTCAGAACTTAATGTTATGTCCATCTTATAGTTACAGAGAGACAGCTAAGAGAGGCTTAAGAAAATATCATCAGCAAATCACTGTGACAGTTGATGCTAAGGTTTTTCTGATCCCTAAATCTATGTTGCTTCTGAAGTTTACATGGATTTTACTTCCACATTGTGATGGGCTTCTTGGATCTTGGGTAGGCTACAGTCCCAAGTATTCAATCAAACACTAAGCTACAAAGCTAGGTATTGCTGTAATGATATTTTGTAGATGTGATGAAAGTCCATAATCAGTTGATTTTAGCTAAGAAAAATTATTCTAGATAATTTTGGTGAACCTGATTCAATCAATTAAAGTTCTGAAAAGCAGAACAGGCCTTGTAAGAGGAAGCCATTCCACTATACAACAGCTTCAGCGCATGCCCTAAAGTCTTAGCCTGCTGTCCTGTCAGCCTGCTCTACCGATGTCTGGTTTGCCTAGCAAGGCCCCTACAACCATACACAATGATTTTTTGCAAAAAAAAAAAATTTTTTTTCAATATATATCTTACTGGTTCTTCTCTTGTTGAATATGAAGCCTGACTGATTTAAACATTTGAATACATACCTGAAACACAGAACATTTAGATACTTCTTCAAGTATTAGATAATTTAAAAATAAATGAGTTAGAAAAAATATTTAAATTATTTTTATGAAGAATTTTAAAAAGTTATTTTAAGGTGTTATGATTTTTTTTTAAAAGATAGGACTCTAAACTGCTGTGGCACCAAGCTGAACAAAGAAGTGAAAAATGGATTACCCTGTCTCTCATGGTCTTGGGAGAGTATTAAACTAGATTTGAGATACTTGGTTTTAGGTCACAATCCTTCTACTTTTCCATCTGTCACCTCAGACAGGACATGTAGCTTTTGTGAACTTCACCTTTCTTCATGTCAAATGGAGCCCATGACTGCTGTCTTACTTATCTCAAGGCTCACTGGGAGCATTAACAGAGATTATGGATGTGGAATGCACTTTGCTTAGCATTGATGCTTTTAACAAAATAACAAGCAGGGCTCCACTGAAGATTCCATTTCGATTCTGTGTTCTGTGCTTGATCCGTAACAATGTCTCAGCAGCATTGCTAAGAGGGGCACAGCGCTTTCTCTTTGTTATGACTTACATGGATGCAAATTGTAGGTAACAGAACAAGGCTAGTATTACATGTCAAAGCACAGTGGAGGACAGAATTAAAAGGTTATAATAAAGTTCCACAATCTATTCAGTCACCTTGTTCTCTGAAATATATCAACTGCTGGTTCCTAGAATTTGAGCCAGTTAATTATTGACAACATTAAAAAGTGCAATCTGCCCCACATGGGCACTATTTACAAAAATGTAGTAATAAGAAATAAACACACTTGTACACAAACAAACACATACACCACACTCCCATACATATATTAGGAGTAATCCTTTCCAGATTTCTTATTAGCATGATTTTATTAGAGACATAAATTTTTTTGTTTTATATTAATTTTATTTTATTTTTATTTATTTTCTTATTTAGTGAGAAGAGGGAAGGCAGAGACAGTCTCCTGCATGCATCCCAACCTAGATCCACCTGGAAATCCCACTAGGGGGTGATGCTGTGCCCATCTGGGGCCCTTGCTCCATTGCAACCAGAGCTATTTTTTAGTACCTGAGGAAGAGGCCATGGAGCCATCCTCAGCACCCAGGGCCAACTTGCTCTAATTGAGCCATGGCTGCAGGAGGGGAGGAGAAGAGAGAGAGAGGGGGGAGAGAGAGAGAGAGAGAGAGAAGTGAGAGCAGGAGGGGTGGAGAAGCAGATGGGCACTTCTCCTCTGCACCCCCATGAGGATTTGAACCAGGGACATCCACATGCCAGGCCGATACTACCACTGAGACAAGTGGCCAGGGCCAATTAAAAATATTTTATCATATCTTTTTGCTCTCTACAAAGAAACTTTTCATATTGAAGTTTTATTTTGTTTTCTGGTGAGGAAAACAAAGTGTTAAATAAATAAAAAGAACAGTAAACTGATTTAGACCAGTGATGTTTCTAGGGCTTCCCTCTGATTTCATCAAGGTAATAGGGGGAAAAAAAGAGATAGAGGTGTTTGTTATACATGATTTTCAGAAAATATTGTTACAAAATTGATGGCAGAAACTTTTTTTGTGACAGAGACAGAGAGAGAGACAGAGACAGACAGAAAGGAAGGGAGAGAGATAAGCATCAATTCTTCATTGAGGTTCCTTAGTCTCCGTAAATGTTTATTGATTGCTTTCTCATATGTGCCTTGACTGGGGGGCTATAGCAGAGTGAATGACCCCTTGCTCAAGCCAGCAACCTTGGGCTTCAAGCTAGCTACCTTTGGGGTCAGGCCAGCAACCTTGGGGTCATGTCTATGTTCCCATGCTCAAGCTGGTGAGCCTGTGCTCAAGTAGCGTGAGCCCATGCTCAAAGCAGTAACCTTGGGGTTTTAAACCTGGGTCCTCTGCCCTGGGTCATCTTACCCACTGTGCCTCTGCCTGGTCAGGCTTTCATTTTTTTTTGATGGTAGAAATTTTTAAAGTTTCTTAAAACCAATGAACAAGCATAAGAAAATAAAATATACTATGTCTTTTGTCAATGTAATGATTTTATATTTATCCATCTCAAAACTACAAGTTTAAGTAAACAAAGTTATAGATGCATTTGTTAATGAGAAAAAGGATAAAGGAAAAACTACGTATCATGATCTTTGCCCTCAATATTTTATCTAATTTTTATTAATTCTAAGTCAACATAGATTAGAAGGTAAGTGATTTGTCCAAGGTCAGACTTACCAAAAGATTTTGTATTCCAGATTCAAATGTCTTTCATTCAAAGAAGTTATTACCTGACACATTTTAATGAAAATACTATAGTGCTTAATATAAAAATATGTGATTCCAAGATGGAGAGGTAAAGTCTTTGGGACCAGTTTTGGTGATATGCAGAGGAAAAACTTTTCTCGTTTTGAGACAGTTTGGTAATATGGCATTTTGTTTAACTTTACATTTTACCTATCTTTCTGAATTAAATTGTTGAGAACAAACTATCCTTATACTGAAGATCTCATTTCTTCTCTACCATGAAGTTGTCGGTTAAAAATTATTTCCATATTAACATTTATTAATTCTATTACAAATAATATTGCCATATACAGTGTGTCCGTAAAGTCATGGCACACTTTTGACTGGTCACAAGAAAGCAATAAAAGATGATAGAAATGTGAAATCTGCACCAAAGAAAAGGAAAACCCTCCCAGTTTCTGTAGGATGATGTGGCAGCATGTGCGCATGCGCAGATGATGATGTAACACCGTGTATACAGTGGAGCAGCCCACGGCCATGCCAGTCGAGATGTGGACGGTACAGAGGAAAGTTCAATGTGTTCTGTGGCTCGCTAAATTTGAATCCGTGACCAAAGTGCAGTGCGAATATTGGTGCATTTATAATGAAGTGCCACCACATAGGAATAACATTACTCGGTGGGAAGCCGGCAGTTTGCTGGAGAAACCCCGTTGTGGTAGGCTGTCAGTCAATGACGAGTCTATAGAGGCTATACAGGATAGCTACTTAAGGAGCCCTAAAAAATTTGTGCGTGAGCCCACATCAAACTGCACTAAATAGGTATGAAACTGGAAGAGTTTTCCTTTTATTTGGTGAAGATTTCACATTTCTATCGTCTTCTGTTGATTTCCTGTGACCAGTCAAAAGTGCACAATGACTTTAAGGACACACTGTAGTGTTTCTCTAGCATAGTTTAAAAATCACCCTTTTAGATTTTCATATTGCTTTTTTGATTCATATAGGAAGAAGAAATAATGGATTCAACAAATATTAATAAAATCTAATAAATTAAACCATCGTCTGCAAAAATAAAAGAGAATCAAGTTTAAATTTAGCCTTTATAGTCTAATCAACTTTATGGAAATACAAATTAGGAAACTTTTCAGTAATTGTTGAAGGATAACGTATATACAAATAGTCTTTTAACCTTTAAAGAAGGAATTCTATTAACTATGTGTGTGCATTTTAAACAAAATTATCTGACTTGCCACATACATGGATAATGAGATGAGTTCTAGAATAGCATTCTAAAACAAACAAATAAACAAAAACAATAAATAACTCAACCTTCTTTCTCAAAGCACATTTGATTTCTTTTTCTACTCAACTGTAGTAGTAAGACAAATTATCTTGTAGAGTTTTTAGTCTTGCTATTCCTTTATACCTGCACCTAAATCTCTTTGATATATTGTCTGTTCCTTCACACACACAAAAAAAAACTATAAGCAAAACAACAGAAGCACGTTTCTGAGAACAAATCTTCTATTTTTTACAAATTAATGTTTGAATAATCTGATTATAAACATCTCCTAACACTACTTGCTAACATTTTCTTCTTGTAGTAGTTGCTTTTTGTAAATTTCTTTTTAAGAGACAGAGAAGGGAGGGGGAGACAGAGAGAGAAAAAAACGAGAGGGGGCAAAGCAGGAAGCATCAACTCATAGCTTCTCGTAAGTGCTTTGATTAGGCAAGCCCACGATTTCGAACCAGAGACCTCAGCATTCCAGGTTGAAGCTGTATCCACTGTGCCACCACAGGTCAGGCACATTTTCTTCTAAAAGGTAATATTTTGCTGGAATGATACATGATTTTTGAAATCCATGCCCTATTATTAGCAGAATATGTGATATTTGACAAATGTCTCTATCACTGAACTTCATAGTATTTTGCTAAGGATTAATTAAATGGTGATTTCTTAATTATAGTGTAGTTCTTGGTCATAATACAGTGGTACCTTGAGATAAGAACAGACCAACATATAAATTTTTTTAAAGATACAAGCTGCAACTCAGTCTGTATCTTTGTTCTAGATCTGAGCAAAATTCTGAGATATGAGTCGTGATTCGGGAAGCTGCCGCTAGTTGGCGCATTGGTGCACGGGTCCAGTATCGGCAGTTTGATATATGAGTTGACTGACTTACGAGCTTGGTTACAGAATGAATTAAATTCATATCTCAAGGTACCACTGTAATCAAATAATGTTGGTTAATAATAATGGTAATAATTATAATGATAGGGTTAGAATTGATGGTGATGATAATAACAAAGAATAGAAGCTTTATCATATCCTTTTGCTAATATACATATTTTTGACTCATAAGTCAAATAATCAAACTGCACTGTAGAGAGAATGGCATGTGGCTCCTCAAAAGTTTTTCTACATAAGAAAATGTTTACTTCCTTCATCAGAGAAGACACAGATTCTTGGGTATATAAAAAAGTTCCAGAGATGGCTTCATGGGTATGGGATTTGTGCAGTTGTACTGGACACCATACTCAGTAAGGTCTGCAATCTTGATTTAATGTTCTATTATATATATTTTGAAATTCTTAATACTTTTTGAAATAGAAGCCCTGACTTTTTATTTTGCACTGGAAATGACTAAGCATAGAAAAATCACCCATTGTTTTATTATTTTATGTTTTTTGCTTGAACTTCAGAGTATACTTTTTTTTCTTTCTTTCATTTTTAGGTGGGAGGAGGGAGATAGTGAGGTAGACTCCTGAATGCATACAGACAAGGACCCACCTGCCAACTCCATCATGGGCCAATGCTCAACTACTGAGCTATTTTTAGTGGCTGAGGCTGTCGCTCTCCAAGGAAGCTATTCTCAGCACCTGGGCCACACTTGAACAAATCAAGCTACTGGCTTCAGGAGGGGAAGAGGGAAAGAAGGGGGAAAGGGAGAGAGGGGGAGGTGGGGAGAAATAGGTGATGGCTTCTCTTTTGGGCACTGACCAGGAATTGAACCAGGGACGTCCATATCCAGGCAGATGTTGTATTAACTGAGCCTTCAACCAGGACCCATAGCATACTTTATAATAATAATTAATAATATAGCTTAATTTTTTTCTTAGTTGGGCCATTAATATGTTCTGTAATCCATAAATATGTTAAACTATTGAACCTCCTGCCAGTTACTAGCTCTGTACTTTGGGGTATGTTGGTTAACTGAGGTTAATACCTCAGTTTCTATATCTGCAAGTTGGGAATAATATTCATCTTAACATTTGTTCTAAGAATTATATAGCACAGTGACTTTTAAACTAATTATAACAGCCTAGAATATGGAAATAGTTCAGCCAATTATTAAATATAATAATCCTCTATATATAATGGGAGATATATAATGTTATATAAAAATTTTAAACAAGTTAAAGGTAATTATTTACACCATACAAATTATTTGTTAAATAAATGTGTAGAAGAACAAACAGTAGCGTGAGCAGAATTTTAATAATTTTTGTAATGACTCGCTGAAATTAGGTTAATAAACTTTTGACATAATAGTTCCCTCTCTTATATTTGTTATGTACCTTTTCTGACTTCCTCCATATCATCTTATTTCAGAGTTTCAAAGAAAGTAGCATGCCTAAGGTAATGGTGGGAGGGAGAGCTGAGCCTGAGACTGAGAACATGATTTATTTGTCACATCTAAAATTGTTTTCTTCATATGAGGCAGATACTTCACAGAGTGATAGCAGGTTGTGTAACACTCAAAATAACAAAAGTCTTGGTCCTTGTCCTTAAAGGGCTTATACTCTTGTTGAGTAGAATAGAATACATGAATACCAGACAGATACACATGAAACTATGGAATGAAGACCATGAGAATATAAAAAAGAAATGCTGCATTTTATGATCTGAGGATGACTGTAGATTTGAAACAATAACCTAAGTATATTATTGCAAGGCATGCTAAATTTGACCTTGACGAATTATTGAGCCCTCTTTACCCTGTTACTGAAATGCTTTATGGCCCTGGGAACCTCAGTTTATCCTAACCTTCCTACTTTCCTGATACCCCTCTATGACACACTATTGGATCAGGAGAAATTAAATAACTGAGTCTGACACTTTCACATTTCTGTTTCCAAATTTTGATCAATATGTAAAATATAATTTTGCCACCATTGAATATAAATCTGAGTAATATAAACTAATAAAGACATAGAAGCATAATTAAGTCCTAAATAAGACTGCCCATGCTCAAATCCTAACTCCACTTCCTACTGACTTGTGGTCTTGGACAAATTATCTAACCACACTAGAACTTATTATTCTTATTTTTACTATGAAGTTAATAATAGATCCTCATAAGGCAATTCATATAAGACACTTAGTAAAGGACCTGACAGATGGTAGACACTTAATACATGTTAGAAATGATCACAAAAAGGAAAAGAATGATGATAATTATGGTGATGATGATGATATGATGATGATAAAACAGATCATATTAAAGTGTTGAACTGACTCATTTTCCAAAAACTATAGAACTAAGCATCTTTTATTTAGACTACAATATATTACACATCAGTCTAGTAACAAAAAAAGAAATATTTATGAACTTACATTTTGAGCAAGTTCTACACATTTAAGAGTTCTACATAAATAAAGAATAATGTAGCCTGGCCAGGCAGTGGTACAGTGGATAGATCATCAGACTGGGACACTGAGGACCCTGGTTAGGGGCCCTAAGGTTGCCAGCTTCAGCACAGGCTCATCTGGCTGAGCGTGGGAACACCAGCTTGAGTGTGGGGTCACTGGTTTGAGCATGGGATCATAGATATGACCTCATGGTCACTGGCTTGAGCCCAAAGGTTGCTGGCTTGAAGCTCAAGCTCACTGGCTTGAGCCCAAGGTCACTGGCTTGAGCAAGGGGTCACTTGCTCTGCTGTAGCCCTCTGATCAAGGCACATATGAGAAATTAATCAATGAACAACCAAGGAGCCGCAACAAAAAATTGATGCTTCTCATCTCTCTCTCTTCCTATCTGTCCCTATTTGTCTCTCTCTATATCTGTCTCTGTTTAAAATAAATAAATAAATAATGATGTAGTATTTTTATATACTTTCTGCAAACATAGTAGTAGTGTTGTGTTGCAATTATTGCTGATATACTATTGTTTTAAGAGTTTTAATTAAAGTATACTACCAATAAAAAAGAGTGAACCATGCAGTATTACCTTTAGTAAGGGACAGTAAAGTGGAATATAACATTTATTAAAAATTAACTCTATTCAAAGTACTGGACTAGGCCTTTTCATGTTTCAGATTGTCTAATATTTATCATCTTTTATAGTTTTTAAAGCAATAATGTGTATTAATCTCATAGATGAGAAATTTGGACTCAGAGAAAGGTTATATAATTTCTCCAGTGTCATATAAGACATGGAGAAAAGAGTCAATGTCAGATCTCAGTTCCAAAGGTAGAATTCGTATCCTTCTTTCCATTAAAATCTCTTATTATTATACCATAGTAATGGTCACCATCATCTACAACAGAATCACGAAGAGTTAACTGCAGACAACTCTTCTATGAGCAGGCTGCTACTACGTGGCTTGGTAATTTTCTAATGAAAATGGCATGTAACTTGGAAGAAAGGAGTACAAATCCAGTGAAATTTAAAGCTTGTCCAGGCTTCAAAGGGATGATTGTACAAAATTTGTGGGTGCCAATGATGCCACAGTAGAAAAAATCTACTCAGAGACCAAAGGAAAGCCTTGATTAAATTTTGAATCCATGTTTGACTTGGGCAATTTACCTTGTCTCTCTCACTTAGATATTTCTCCATTTACAAAATAAAGGAAAGATATAATTAGCAACTGATTATCAGGTTTGAAATTTATAACAGAGTAGGAAGTACCGATAAACTCTTAAGCATCATACAAATGAAAGCTATTATATATGCTCAAAGCTGAGTTAGAAATTGGACATTCTTAATGAAAACTACAAATTATTAAATTTTATCAATCTGGTGAATTGCTATAGTATCTTCTTTTTAAAATTATTTTAAAGTAAAAATATTATTTTTCTTTTCTTTTTTTTAATTTTAGTGAGAGAAGGGGATGCGGAGACAGACCCCCACATGTACCCCGACTGGGATCCACCTGGCAAGCCCACTAGGGTGCAATGCTTGGCCTATCTGGGGCAACTTACTTCACTGCAACTGAAGCCATTTTTTTAGCACCTGAGGCAGAGGACAAGGAGTCATCCTCAGTGCCCAGTGTCAACTAGTTCTAATAGAGCCATGGCTGCAGGAAGGGAGAAGAAGAGAGAGAGAGAGAAAGAGAGAGAGAGAGGAAGAGAGAAAGAAGCAAATGAAGAGTGGGGGAGGGGAGGAGAACCAGATGGGTGCTTTTCTTGTATGCCTTAATCAGGAATCAAACCAAGGACTGCCACACACTGACCAATGTTCTACCACTGAGCCAACTGGCCAGGGCAAAAATATTATTTTTCAGTTAGAGTTAACATACAATATTGTATTAGTTTCAGGTATACAACTTAGTGATTAGACAAATATATATATAATTTATGAAGTGATCCCCCTGAGTCCAGTATCCATCTGATACCATATATAGTTATTATAATATTATTGAATATATTTCCTATGCTGTACTTTACATCCCTGGAACTGTTTTTATAACTTGTAATTTATACATTTTAATCCCTTCCCCTTTTTTCACCCATCCCCCTAACTCCCCTCCTTAAAAATATCACCTTATTTGAAGGCTGTGTTCAGAAATGTCTGTTTTTGTTGGGAAAACTTATGCCTTATTTATATACCCTAAGCACCCAATAGTGTCTTAAATTGTGTCCCCACAGCCATCTAAAATTTAATTACCATACATGATTATTCAACTGATTATAGTACTGGAAAATGCTCATCTCAAGGCCAATTTATTTGTAAAATATACTTGCCACTGCGATATTGCAGACTAGTAACACAACTAAAAGTGGGCAGTAGAGAATGATTTTGGCTTATATGGATTAGAAACAGAAGCACTTGGGGTGGGAAGAAAAAAGAGAAGCTTCATGGTAGAGAAGGATGGATATTTTGGAGTATATTGTTGGAAGAAGAGAACAAATCCATATAAAATGCCCGAGAGTCTCAGAAACCCATCCCTGAGTACACTGGGTATGGAGGTGCTGAGACATCCATGAGGGACAATGGGTGCACACCTGAGGGCCTGCTCTACCCAGCTGTCCTTTGACATGGCATTGCCATAGCTGCAACTACAACTGGAACAGCTATGATCCTTTCTGATTTATAAGTCAATGAATTTTATTCTAAATTTAGATGATTTCCCAAGATACTTACAATCTCAACATACCTATATATAAAAATGCATTCTACAGTTTTAAAGTATTTTTTAAAAATCTTCATTCTGATATTGAGCTTGGTTTTAAGGCCTAACAGAATTTACAAATACATTAATTTGAATGATATTTATTTAAAAATTAGAATATGTATTAAAAGTTACTAAATAGAAAAAAATAGAAAAAAAGTTACTAAATAGACAGGCTTTTGGTCACATGGGGGTTATGTAGAGATCATTTGGGGTGAGGGATTGAAGTATGAGTCAAATATGAAAGCAGCTTTGATTGCTTATGTTTTCTTGTAAAATTTTTATGGTTTCGAGTCTAACATTGAGGTCTTTAATCCATTTGAAGTTTATTCTTGTGTATGAAGTAAGAAAGTAGTCCAGGTTTTTTAGTTTAGTTTTGTTTTGTTTCCTGTATCTGTCCTTAAGACCCTGACTTATGACCTAGCAATTACATTTCTGGGACTATATCTAAAGAAACCTGAAACGTTAGTTTGAAAAAATGTATATTCATTGCAGCATTATTTACAATAGTCAAGATTTAGAAGCAGCCCAAGTGTCCAACAGTACATGAATAGATGAAAAAAAAAAAAGCTGTAGTACATTTATACAGTGGAATACAACTTGGCTATAAAAAAGAAGGCAATTTTTAGCTTTTGTGATGGTACGAATGGACGTGGAGATATTATGCTAGGTGAAATATGTCAGTCAGAGAAAGACAAGTACCATGTTATTTTATTTATATGTGAAATCTAATGAAAAGAAGAAATGGGAGAAGAGAGTGGGGAGAGGAGGAGAGAGGGGAGATAGATGATGATGGAAGTAGACTTCAGTTGTGATGGTGAACACACAATGCAATATACAGGTGAAACAAAAAAAATAAGCAATCCCCAAGATCAACAAAATTGGTATTAAACTGTATGTATAATTTTGTATTTATTTCTACCATTTACTATTACTATTTGTGATTTTCTTTCATGTCAATGAATATTCTTTGAAAACAAAAAAGTTTAAATGGCTATAATAATTTATATACATACGTACTCACATATTTGTGTATGTGTGTGCATTATTCATGTTATTGTTTTTTATTTTTTTTACTAAATAAGTGCAGCTATAATAAATGTCTTTGTACATAAAGAAAAGAAAGGAGAAGAAATGTTTTAGAATTCCAGGAAAACACACCTTTAGCAGTCATTCAGGATTGGCACATTTTATTAAAATTTACTGTACTAGCATTTCCAAATGGTTATTAACAAGATTTAGTCTAGTGCTGAACAAATGGAAAAAAAATTGTCTTAATTATCAAGAGTCTGAGTTTCTCTTAAATCTAAAGAAGCCATTAACTAAATGTGATTTTTTAATTAAAAGTACTAGCTCAAGAAAGCCTTTTCCTGGTAAATGTAAAGTCTACAGAATCAAGCACTTGAAATACCTGCTCTTTTTTTTTTTTAATTTTTTTTTATTTATTTATTCATTTTAGAGCAGGGAGAGAGAGAGAGAGAGAGAGAGAGAGAGAGAGAGGAGACAGACAGAGAGAAGGGGGGAGGAGCTGGAAGCATCAACTCCCATATGTGCCTTGACCAGGCAAGCCCAGGGTTTCGAACCGGCGACCTCAGCATTTCCAGGTCGACGCTTTATCCACTGCGCCACCACAGGTCAAGCCGAAATACCTGCTCTTTTAGAAGAAACTTACATGATATTGAATATTTTTTTAAAGTTACCATTTAGATCTTTTTATCCCACAGGATATATTCAAAAAGTCTCCACGTTAAGTACATAAAGCAAAAGAGAAATGGTAAACACCTCTGAGAAGCAATGCAAAAATGACTGACAGAAACGAGGGCAGGATACAGATGATCTGATACTGCTTTCTCTTTCTGTAGTGACTTTTTATTCTCCTCCTAAAATCTTTGCTGTCCATGTGTATTAACTTGTGTCATCATGCAATCTATTTCTATATGGTGTTCTTTAAACATAATTTTAAATCAGTTTTAAATCAAAGAGAAAGTTAGAACTGAAATATAGAGAAGAAAATGAATTCAGCTGTAAGAAAATTGTAAAACTATCTGAAATACAATCATACATCCTTATCAAGTTGATATCCTCCTTCTCACCTTTCCTCTCCTCTGTCCATATAAAGGCCACCCAACCAGGGAGGAGTTTTGGTTTACTGACTCCCAGTGGGAAGAGCAAAGCAGCTTCCTGTCTGAGGCCACAGAGGTGCTAAGTGCTGAAGTCCCAACCCAACTCCAGCTCCATTGGGGACAAAGGAAACTTTGTTTCTCTTCTTTTTAAACACATTCTAATTAAGGTTTGGTATGGCTTTTTTATATTATCACATCATTAAAATGATTCTGTTAATTAAAAATCTAACTTGTGCCATCACTAAATCTCTAACAAATTTAATTTGCATCTAGTGAAGAAGGTAAAAGGTGAGCCCTTTTGAAAACTTTTATTTTAAAATGTTAGACAATAGCCTAAACAGACAGTGCATGGTGTTTCTTTTGTATTTTGCTTTGTTTTGTTTCTTGCACACTAAATAATTCGTCCAAAATAAAAATATCTTTGAAAATGGTAACAACTGCCACCACCACATAGTGTTTATGTATTACTATATGCTTTTAAATTTTAATTTCTGTAAGATACATGTGAGGTCATAAGAATAGATAAGGATATCATCATCTTCATTTTATATGTGAGGAAACTGAGCTCCTAAAGTTTTCAGAGATGTGATCAAGATCTTATTCTAGTAATGATAAAGGCTAGACAAGAATTTGTCTTCTTTATCCTAGTACAGTATTCATTCTGATGCATTATCACCTCTGAAAGTTTTCATAGAACTGTTAGAGGCAAAAGTAAAATGTGGCCAAAAGAGTAGGATATTTTACCAGGTCAGTTTAAGTACTTACCTCTCATGACAAGAACGTTTGGGAAGGAATATAAATGCTGGATATATAACTTATGTTAATCACAAGCTAATTTTTGTAAAGACTTATTTTCTAGAATAGTTTTAAAATTGAGCAGAAACTGAATGACACATGCAAAGCCTCTTCTATTATCAACATCCTCCAACACAGTGGTACATTTGCTACAATTAAATAACCTACATTGAAACTTTATTATCACCTAAAGTTCATAGTTTACATTAGGGTTCACTCTTGGTGTTGTAGATTTTATGGATTTAAAAAATGTATAATGGGCCCTGGCCTGTTGGCTCAGAGGTCAAATGTAGGTTTGGTGTGTGGAAGTACTGGTTTCAGTTGCTGGTCAGGGCACACAGAAGAAGCAAACATCTGCTTCTCCAACCCTCCCCCCTTTCTCTCTTTTTCCCTCTTCCCCTCTTGAAGCCATGGTTTGAATGGTTCCAGCAAAGTTGGCCCTGGGCACTGAGGATGGCTCCAGGGCCTCTCCTCATGCACTAAAAAAATGGCTCCATTGCCAAGCAACAGAGCAGTGGCCTAGACAGGCAGAGTATCACTTGATAGGGGGCTTGCCAGTTGGAGCCTGGTGGGGATGCATGTAGGAGTCTATCGCTGCTTCCTTGCATCTAAAATATATATATTTTAGTCTACCGGACTAAATATATATATATAGTCTACCGGAAAGTTCTGTCCTTTTCTGGAATAAAACAAAATACAAATTTTTCTTAGTGTCAATAAACTTTATTAAATAATATAATTGCCGTTATTATTAATGATTTCTTGCCAGCGTGAGGGCAATTTGTATATCCCATTATTGAAAAATGTTTTACCTTTGGATGTGAAAAATTGAACCAGTGCTTGTTTGATATCTTCTTCATTTTTGAATATTTTGCCCTTCAAAAAATTTTGTAAGGAAAAAAACAAGTGATAGTCAGAGGGTGCTAAGTCCAGGGAATATGGTGGATGCGACAGACATGCGTCTGTAGCATTTCTTCCTTGCTGAAATTTGTAAAAATTACAGTGGTGTAAATAAACTTTATCAGTAGCCATAGGTACACTGTTGCTTCACACATAAGACTAATGTGAATCAACTTTGTTTTAGTTAATTTGCTACATCAGTATGTATACATTAAGTGATAAAAATAGAGAGGCACACATGCGCCAAATAAACATGTGCTTAAGTGTCGAAACTTGTTGTGATAGAAATGGACAGAACTTTCCGGTAGACCTTATATATATGTAAGTATGTATTCATCATTGTAGTATCACAAAGAGTATTTTCACTGTCCTAATAATCCTCTGAACTTTGATCACATAATACATTTTAATATTGTAAATCAAATTACAAATGATGTTATGTATACTCATGAACATTAGCTTTTTGTAAGACATACATATACTTATAGTCTTACAGACACTTGGCACTATACTGTGCATTTAGGGTTAAGTAAGAATCCCTTAAAAATGCAGGCTCATTTGTGCAACAACATATGCTTGCTTAGAATATACTTCAAAAGAATGGAACATACAG
Source organism: Saccopteryx bilineata (assembly GCF_036850765.1). Lineage (NCBI taxonomy): Eukaryota > Metazoa > Chordata > Mammalia > Chiroptera > Emballonuridae > Saccopteryx > Saccopteryx bilineata. Next base: position 339,436,756 of record NC_089490.1, on the reverse strand, counting down.
CTCAGAAAATTCCTGTAACAGTAGGGCAGATAAAGAATCACACTGAAACTTAGAGCAGTAAACCTTTTTTAGGAAATTGCAGTAATATGAATAATGTATATGTGTGCTTTTCACAGATGAATGGCAACAGGAAGAAAAAATTATAGATACACTCCATGGTGGAATATGATTTCAGCACAAGAACATTTCAGTTCAAATGAGACATAAGGTTTATTTATCTTATTCTCTCAACCAGACATTGTATTTCATATAGATTTATAAAGATATTAGTTTAGAATTTATAATAAAAATGACTGCACATTAATCAATTGCATAAATTAATATTTATTATTTTATATGGTTTGTTAGTACTCATGTTTTAAGTATACATGCACATTTTTGCTTATTTTAAAAGTTATATAAATTTTAAAAGATATAAAAGTAGATAAAAACATAATTTAGTCATAGTATTACAGTAATTAATCATTATTTTTCATCCATTGGTATAAGGTAAAACATTGTATATGGTTATTTTTTTTTCTGGTAATTGCACACATTTCTATGTTCAAATTTAGCTTCAGTAAATAAAATATGATTATTGGACTTGCTGTACTTATTCCAAATTCAGAATGCTATCTATTTTGCTGTAAATATGTAAAATAAATATTTCTTCCTTTTAGTTTGCTTTTTCTGCTCAAGTATAGTATATGAAGAGAGAGAACAACTGAAATATCTAATCCTACTCAAAGTTTGAGTTTATAAATATAATCTAATATTGAAATCTAGATCTATTTAGAATCTCTAAATAATCAATAAATTTTAACACTTTGGAAAATGTTGCTGAAGTCTTCAAAACTTACTGATTATTTGAATATCCCATAGGTATGATGAGACTCTAGGCATCTGCCACGTGTTGGCAGCAAATTACAGCTGCAAGAGCATTCTTAGACCCTAAAATCTGGCCTGAAGGTTTTCATATGGTGACATCAATTATTTACTTCATGGGATCTCTCCCTCTGATCTTAGTACCAACCTGGAGCATATTCTCTGTTAAATGTTAAATGCAAAGGAAATAGATCAAGTCATTTTCAGATAGCAGGGCATTCTGATACACAAAAGAAGGGGCTGACAGTCTATGTGTGAGTTGTCATAACAAAACTGTTTTGGGTAGCCAAGAGATAGATGGCATTGACAAAATATAAGGGGACATGAAAGGAGAGGTCTTGAAAAAAGAATAAGAAAAGCTGGAAAAAGAGGAAGGTAGGGAAACTAATATTTTTGAAAATAGGCATATTAAAAAAGAAGAAGAAAATAAAAAGAAAAAATATTTGCTAGAAGATTATCCATCATGTGCCAACACCCATGCTTAGTTTTTTGCAGACAGATGATGATCTTTTAGGTGATTCTCATCATCATTTTTTCAATGAGAAGTAAAGTATAGAAGTGCAAACTAACTTGTTCAAGGTCTTAAAGCTGCAGCTGGAAGTACCAGGATTCAACCTCAGGTTTGTCTGATTCCTTAACTATTCCATCTATTTCAAAAATCCTATGCCATTTCAACTCTCAAAAGACTAGCAAAATAGACCCTGGCCGGTTGGCTCAGCGGTAGAGCGTCGGCCTGGCATGCAGGGAACCTGGGTTCGATTCCCGGCCAGGGCACATAGGAGAAGCGCCCATTTGCTTCTCCACCCCGCCCCCCTCCTTCCTCTCTGTCTCCCTCTTCCCCTCCCACAGCCAAGGCTCCATTGGAGCAAAGATGGCCCGGGCGCTGGGGATGGCTCCTTGGCCTCTGCCCCAGGCGCCAGAGTGGCTCTGGTCGTAGCAGAGCGATGCCCCGGAGGGGCAGAGCATCGCCCCTGGTGGGCAGAGCATCGTACCTGGTGGGCGTGCCGGGTGGATCCCGGTCGGGCGCATGCGGAATTCTGTCTGACTGTCTCTCCCTGTTTCCAGCTTCAGAAAAATACAAAAAAAAAAAAAAAAAAAAAAAGAAAAAAGACTAGCAAAATAGACAGTTTGAATAACATATTGTTAGAACTTTGGGCAGACTTTCCAGAAAGTAACAATTTGTCCTTTAAATCAGTGGTTTTCAACCTTTCTACACTTAGGGAGCAGTGAAAATAAGAGAAATATTCTGGCAAAATAATGCAAAAATCACCCTGAGCACAAGCCAATTCAACTAAGATCTTGGATCTATAATTGTTATACAACATCAGGGTGTTAACTCTTTGGTGGACTGGTACCAAATTTCTGGTGCACCAGTCCACAGACTGGCGGTTGAAAAACACTGCTTTAAAGGATACTTAAAATTTTTCTAAGTGAACAAAGAAAGGCAAGATGTAGAAAGGAATCATTAAAAACAAATGTCCAGAGTTGTAAAGTTTGTACCTTACAGTATATGATGTGACTCTAAATATTTCAATAAAAATGCTGGGTTGGGGAGTAAAGAGGGACAAAAATTTGGTGACAGAAAATGAATTCACTTTGGGTGATGGGCACACAACATAACCAACAGTTCAAATGCTGTGGAAACATTTGCCTGTAACCTGTATACTATTATTGATCAGTGTCACCCTGTTTTTTTGTTTGTTTGTTTGTTTGAGGTTTTTTTTGTTGTTGTTGTTTTTGTATTTTTCTGAAGCTGGAAACGAGGAGGCAATCAGACAGACTCCCGCATGTGCCCGACCAGGATCCACCCAGCATGCCCACCAAGGGGCGATGCTCTGCCCATCCGGGGCTTCGCTCTGTTGCAACCAGAGCCATTCTAGTGCCTGAGGCAGAGGCCATGGGGCCATGCCCAGCGCCCAGGCCATCTTTTTGCTCCAATGGAGCCTCGGCTGCGGGAGGGGAAAAGAGAGACAGAGAGGAAGAAGAGCGGGAGGGGTGGAGAAGCAGATGGGCGCTTCTCCTGTGTGCCCTGGCCGGGAATTGAACCTGGGACTCCTCCACGCCAGGCTGATGCTCTACCACTGAGCCAACCGGCCAGGGCCTCACCCTATTAATTTAATTTTTAAAATAAAATTTAAAAGAAAAAAGAAGAAACGAGTCTGGAAAAGGCACAAGGTGTTTGGAGGGTTCAAGGCTCTGGATTCAAGTAGATTGAGTTAGTGGTAGTCATTTGTGATATTTTACACAATCTATGGGAAGTTAGTTTTTTACCATTTATTCACATAGGCAATTATTACTTTTTCCATTATTTTAACAAATAAACATTTGAATGCTTATTATATGCCAGGTGCTATACGAGGCACTAGGAATGCACTTGTGAATAAAAACAGATACAACCTTTGCTAGTATGCAGCTTAGAGTCTTACGGAGGAAACTCATGACTGAATGCCAGTGTTGAGCTCGCAGCTTGCCTGTGTGAGAGGCAACTGTGGAAAGAGGTAGTGAAGACTGCAACAGAGTCTTGTGCTCCAGATCACAGCTCCTGTGGGGTGTCTTTGAACTTAACAGTGGAAATCTAATTCTGTTGTCCCATCTTTTTCACTGATTTTATACGTACCTTTTGCTTTTCTATATTAAATCTTTCAGCTTAAAATACTTAGAATGTTTTCTTTTTTCCCCTGAATTAAATCATGACCCTAAGAGTGAGTCAGACATATAAATAGACAACTTCTACAATATGTTACGTGCTATAATATCCAAAAGCAAAGTGACAAGACAACCAAGCCTAACTTTGAATTGACACAGATTTTAGTGCTAAGTGCTAGTGAAGAGTTTATGAAGAGGCTTCTAGAGAAATAGGCATGGCAACAAGAAGATGAGAGTCGTTGAGATTACAGGAAGACAGAAAATGTCACGCTGTCATCAAATGTCACTCTGACCACCCTTGCCAAAATTGTGAGATTTTCTGAGTTTATAGGCCCATAGATCTGAAAGCTTGAGATTAAACTAAGTTCCCTTTCTGTTATAAAATTCCATAAATCCAATGAAACAAGTCACTTTGCTTATAAGAAAACACTTTCAAACATGTCAGAATTTCATAAGATATTTTCTTTCCTAAAAAATATCATTAGTCTCTATTTAACTCTTATAAGGATAAATGTCAAAGTGGTTGTTATAATGGGAAGAAATCATTTAGCTCTGTGGGAGTTTTCACGTTCTAATAAAATTAGGATAAAAGTGATATGTCTTCTGTATGAACAACAGTGCAGAGGTGTGAGAGAGCTATATCAATAGAAAATATGAAGATAACTATGTTTTAGCATTTCATCATGACACAGCTCCCTCTTCTCATTGCCAATTTGTTATTTGAACCTGAGAAAATGAACTCCTTAAAATCAGGAACAATTTATTTCTTAATTATGAGACAGGGAGATTGGCAAACAAAAAGATACTTTAGCATGTTCCAGGCACCATCATTTCTAGGAAAGTTTGAAGAGCAGTCATTATTTCAGTAGTCATCATCTTCTACCCTCAGTTATAAATGATTCATAAATAGAAATTATTATTTAATAGCAACTTCTAGTAGCACCAAAACCTTATTGTGCCTCATTTCAAACTCTCATGTGTTAAAAGCAATAATACAACCAAAAGACATTATTGTCCTACTCCAAAAGTACCTCTAGAATTGCTGCTGGAAGTCATCAACATAATGAAAAGACAAGCCACTAAATGGGAAGACGTACTTGCTGATACAGCTGATAAAAGATTAATATACAAAATTTACAAGGAACTTATAAAACTCAACACCAAGAAACCAAACAATTCACTTAAGAAGTGGGCAAAGGCCCAGAATAGACACTTTTCCAAAGAGGACAGATGACCAATAGACATATAAAAAAATGCTGTCACCAATCATCAGAGAAATGCAAATTAAAACCACAATGAGGTATCACCTCACATCTGTCAGATGGCTATATCAAAAAATCAACAAATCAACAAACAACAAATGTTGGTGAGAATGTGAAGAAAAGAGAACCTTGTGCATTTTTGGTGGGAATGCAGACCAGGGCAGCCACTGTGGGAAACAGTAGGGAGTTACCTTAAATACTTACAAATAAAACTGCCTTGTGACCTAGTGATTCTACTTTGAGAATAATATTCAAAGAAACCTGAAACACTAATTTGAAAAAACATATGTACCCCTCTGTTCATTGCATTATTATTTACAATAACCAAGATTTGGAAGCAGCCCAAGTGTCCATCAAAGATAAGTGAATAAAAAAGCCCTGGTGCATTTACACAATGGAATAATACTCAGCCATAAATAAAGAAATCTTATCTTTTGTGACAGTATGTATGGACCTGGAGATTATTATGCTAAATAAAATAAGCCAGTCAGAGGAAAACAAGAATCATACAATTTCACTTATATGTGGAATCTTATGAATAAAATAAACTAGCAAATATAATAGAAACAGAGTCATAGTTACAGAGAACCAATTGACAGCTGTCAGAGGGGATGAGGGATCTGGGACTAGGTAAATGTGGTAAAGGGATTAACCAATGAAAAAATAAATATAAACACAGATGACAGTGCAGGGATTACATGAGGGGAAGGGGGTGAGGGAGATGGACAAGCATAAAGTTGGGAGGGATGGCAATGGAGGGAGATTTGACTTAGGGTGGTGAACACACAATGCAATATACAGATGATGTACTGTAGAATTGTGCACCATAACCTCTATAATTTTATTAACTAATGTCACTGCAAAAAATTCAATAAAACATTTTTTAAAATAATAAAAGTAATAGGATTCCTTCTAGTGCTTTTGACCTTCAATACTTGGTGTTTTTATATTTTACTATCCTCTGGTCTGCATGCATCACAATCTATGTAACAAATGTAAAGTTTTGTTGAGAAAAAATAAAGTTCTTTCTACATATATTTCTATATTTCTGCAATAGGTTTCTTTGCAAAGAATCAGTGACCTATTCATTGAGTAGTATGGCAGGGAAACACATATTTCTTTTTTTCACTTCTGTAGAATAGGTAGGTCACCATATTCTGTTTAGAACAGAGTAACTTTCCCTGCATCGGAAATCCTTTCCTCACCCTAACTTCTTGGTTTTCTGTGAGCCATTGTATTGTACTCTATTGCTCCTCAATAGTAACAGAAGGAAAGAGAGTTCCATGAGAGTAAAGGCATTGTCTTATTTTTCTCATTCTCTCTAGCACCCAGCCTAATGCTTGGCAATTTGACAGAACTCAGTAAACTTGGATTAAATAGTCTTGACATACTTACAAATGGCATCTTTAAAAAATCTGACAAATTCAGTCAGGCATTATAAACCTAGATGAAAACAAAACTAAAAACAACTCATCCATAGATTTTTTTATATAGGGAATAATTTAAAAGCTTAAGAAATCTTAGAATAATGATGTAACATCATAATCAGATGGATAAGCAACTGAGCTAATTAGTACTGAGTAATATGATAAAGCTAATTAAAACTACCACAATTGTTACTTAAAAATAGCAATTGTGATTTTTAAATTGTGAGTATGAAGTAAGATCTGTTTAGTCCAATAAACTTGGACTTAAGGACACATAAAATTGTGTAAACTTTAAATATAAGTGATGTAATGGTTAAGTTTACATGTCAGATTAGCTAGTTGTTGGTCCAACAGAAGCCTAGATGTCACTGTAAATATATTTTGATATAATTAACATTTATCATCAGTTGGTTTTAATTAGAGTATTCTGAAAAACTTTGATGGGCCTCATATAATCAGTTGAAGACCTTAAAAGCAAAAGTTTCCCAAAGAAGAAATAAAATTGGCCTCCAGGCTATAACATATGATTCTACCAGAGTTTTAAGACTTCAGAGTCAAAACTGAAACCTCCACTCTTACCTGACTCTCCAGCCTGCTGGCTTGCCCACAGATAGTGGACATGCCAGCCTCCAACCATGTGATCGAATTCCATAAAGTCTATCTATCTGTCTATCTATTTATCTATCATCACTTACCAGTATCTATCATATTAGCTTTGTATGATAGCATAAACCAGGTACAGAAAAATGTAGGTTACATTTTTACTGTACAGGCCCAAGCAGCCTATAGACCTAAAATTTCATCATTTTCTGGTGATAACCAAAGATTACTATTAATATAAGTGTTTTGAGTGACTTTTGAAGCATTCTGTCTTTGAATACTGAGGGGAATTTTTTAAGTGTAATTCTTCAAAAAGACTGAGCAATAAAATTCTTCCTAGCAGTCCTAGTTTATTACCTTATTCCCCTCAATTGCATCCCTACTGCTATGCTTTGGTGTGGGTGCATGATTGCACTAGCACAATGGAGGCAGCCTCATATAACTCTTTCTCCTCCAAGCCATAGACAACTGCAGACTATTTTCAAAGGAGAAAGTTCTTAAAAGAAAATTTGGTATATTTATCTCCTGTGCAGTATTTCTCAGTGTTTCCTAACCTCCTTCAGCAAAAACACTAAACTCTTTTTTTTTTTTTTTTTGACAGAGATAGAGAGAGGGTCAGAGAGAGGAACAGATAGGAACAGACAGACAGGAAAGGAGAGGGATGAGAAGTATCAATTTTTTGTTGCGGCACCTTGGTTGTTTGGTGATTGCTTTCTCATATGTGCCTTGACCTGGGGGCTACAGCAGATTGAGTGACCTTTTGCTTCAGCCAGCAACCTTAGACTCAAGCGAGTGACCTTGGGCTTCAAGCCAGCAATTTTTGGGCTCAACCCAGCAACCATGGGGTCATGAGTATGATCCCACGCTCAAGCCAGCGACATTGTGCTCAAGCTGGTTGGCCCATGCTCAAGCCAGATGAACCCATGCTCAAGCCAGAGACCTCCGGGTCTTGAATCTAGATCCTCCATGTTCCAGTCTGACACTCTATCCACTGCAGCATGGCCTGGTCAGGCAAATACTAAACTCTTATAATGCAACACCCACTGTCCACTGTAATCATGCTGGCCTCTTCCTAACTTCAACTTCAGACCCTGTCCTATACTCTCTCTGATTTAGCCTTAGCATACTCCCTACTTCCCTGCTTTGTTCACCACAAGTCTGTGTCTTTGGTAGAGAAATGCTGAAGTCAAACACACCTTTTTTTTTTTTTTTTTTTTTTTTTTTTTTAGGTGAGAGGAGGGGAAATAGTGAGGAAGACTCCTGCATGTGCCTCGACAAGGAGCTACCCAGCAAGCCCATCTGGGGCCAATGTTCAAGTACTGATGTGAGCTATTTTTAGTGCCTGAGGCTATTTCTCTCCAGCAGAACTATCCTCAGCACCCAGGGCCATGTGGCCATACTCAAAGGAATCAAGCCACTGGTTGCAGGAAGGGAAGAAGGAATGAAGGGGAAGAGGGAGGGGAGGAGTAGCAGATGGTTGCTTCTCATGCATGCCCTGACCAGGAACTGAACCTGGGGTGTCCATATGCTGGGCCAGTGATTTATCCACTGAGCCACTGGGCTCCCACACACTTTGCAACTTTACAAACTTCAGGGTTGAGAGTAATACTACCCTCAATGTGAAATCATCTTAACTCCCAAGTAGAATTAGCTTTATCTTCTCACAACGGACCCACTACTTTGCCAAAGCATTCCACCTCCACTACAGTAATTGTTAAAAAAAGAAAAAGCATAATTGTTGAATTCCATATATACTATATCTATTTCCTCATTAGACCGTTTCTTTCTGGAAGGTAGTATCCATGGATTCAAAGTGGTATTTGAAATACTATTCTAGTGCGTAGCTAGCTCATGAACATTCAATGAATTATTATTGAACGAATGATACATGCCAATGGTTTTTGCTAGTACATATAGTTGGCTTCAGTGTAATTCAGAGCATTAGTTGTTATGTGTTTCTTCACAAGTCAAGACCATTCCCTTTATTTCTTTGTTACAATATGGACTCTGAGAAATCTAACAAGTTTACTTTTCAATAGCTGAATTGCACTGATTTGGTGAACTTATAATGGGTTTATTTTATTCATCACCTTGTTTTATTCACCATCCTAAGATGTAAATTCTTTTCATGAAGTTTCTATGGTTTAATGATAACCAGAAATGACTCAAGCAGTTAAAGAATTCACTTCATTAGTGCAGAGTGTGCTAATTTGCATTACAAAATACTTCATTTAAATACAGAAAGCTGCTCTGCATGTCTCTTCTTCATGCCTAGTATAATTGTACCTTTATTAATGCAAACTCTCAAGGTATCCATCTTAACTTGCTTGTTCGTCAGCTGGCAGGGATAGTGAAGACCGATAATTTTTCTGATACTATTAAGTGGTGAATAGAGGCCAATGTTATAAAGCAAAAACCTATGAAACCTATGCTAATTAAACATACTGCATTAACTTTTGCAGTAAAATAGCACAAATGGTCCCTGTCTTAATTCCATTACTTAATTGCATTTTATTTTATTAATTCAATAGAATATCACAATTATATTTATCACTCCAGTGTGTGCTTGCATATTCTGTGTGTGTATGTGTGTGTGTGAGAGAGAGAGTGCTTATACAAGTGTTTTGAAACTAAAACATTTGTAAAGGTATGTGAAATGACACGTTTAAATTGTAATATTATAATATAGAGAAAATGTGCTGTTGGAATAAGCACACCCATAATAAAGTTCTTCTCTAGCATGTATAATCTGCATATTTTAAACTCGTTTTTATTGGGTGGTTGTGAGGACAAAATGAGACGGTAAATACAAATTAAACAGCAGTACACATTGAAGTCTCTGCAGAGTATGTTCCACCATTCCTGTTTGAAGTTCTGTGACCCACTGTAACTTGGGAATCATGTGCTGATTCATTTTTTTTCCTTTCTCCTCTGTCACTCTGTCTCCCTATCTTTCTCTTTGTCTTCCTTTCCCCTCCATTTCCTCTCTCTTTCTCACCCCCAGGCCCATTTAAAACATCATCTCCAATCAGACAGCCTGAGTTCAAATACTGGCTCCCTCACTTTTTATTCATGCATCCTTGAGTTACTGTTTGGTGTCTCTGTGTGGCAGGTTCCTCATATCTAAAGCCTGGATAATAAAAGCCCCAATCTTATTTGACTGTGGTGAGAATGGTAAGTATCTGTGAAGCACTTAGCATGGTGCCTGCAAAATTTAGCAAATAAAGAAGCTTTAGCTTCCTTTCCTTCCCTTCTTCCTCCTTGCCTTCCTCCCTCTTTACACCTCTCCTTTCATTTTTTGCTTGACTTTATTATCCCTTGCTTTTTACTTTTGTTGTTGTTATTTTTGCTTCTTATTTCATCATTGACTAATCTATTACTTCTACAGTTGTAGATCTAGAACCACGGTGATTCTCTACTGAGGATGGTTTCCACTTTCGAAGAACATTTAGCTATGTCTGAAGGCAATTTTCTTGGTCACAGCTAAAATACTACTAATGGATCTGATAATAGAATGACAGATGCTCCTAAACATTTTATAATGCATTGCACATCCCCTACAACAAAGAATTACACATCCCCAAATGTCAGTGGTGCTGAGCTTGACACTCCTGATCTAAAGATTCAAACATGATAACATACCATCTTAAGAGGCTCCTGGTCTTACAGAGAGATAGAAAAAAAGCTAGCAATGCCCTATCTTAAGTAGCAGGTACAAATTGTTGTAGAAGTAGAAAGATACCAATGAACTTTACCTTATAGAATACAGAAAGCCATACAAAAAAAATAATATCTTGAATGACTCTTAAAGAATACTAAAACATAATAGAAGTTTCCACTTGCTAAGTAATCTCTATGAATTAGCCATTGGAGTATAAGCCTTTTTCATACATTAAGAGAAATGTGTCAGCCCTGGCTGGTGGCTTAGTGAATAAGACATCAGTCCAGCAAATGGATATCCCAGGTTTGATTCCTGGTCAGGGCACACAGGAGAAACAACCATCTGCTTCTCTCCCCTTTCCTCTCCCTTTTCTCTTCCTCTTCCCTCCAGAAACCAGTAGCTTAAAGGTTCAAGCATGGCCCCAGGCACTGAGGATAGCTCAGTTCAGTGGTAGTCAACCTCTTTATACCTACTACCCACTTTTGTATCTCTGTTAGTAGTAAAATTTTCTAACTGCCCACTGGTTCCATAGTAATGATGATTTATAAAGTAGGGAAGTAATTTTACTTTATAAAATTTATAAAGCAGAGTTACAGCAAGTTAAAGCATATAATAATTACTTACCAAGTACTTTATGTTGGATTTTCACTGTTTGGCAGAATAAATCTTTATAAAACAACTTATTATAGTTAAATCTACCTTTTTATTTATACTTTGGTTGCTCCACTACCACCCACCATGAAAGCTGGAATGTCCACTAGTGGGAGGTAGTGAACAGGTTGACTACCACTGGCTCAGTTGGTCCACATGTGGGCCTCAGGCACTAAAAAATAGCTTGGTTGATTTAATCATTGACCCAAGACAGGGATTGCCGGGTGAATCTCGGTAAGGGTGCATCCAGAAGTCTGCTTCACTATCTCCCTTCCTCTAAACCAAAATAAAAAAAAGAGAAATGTGTTGTGTATGAGGTTTGTGTGGAGAAGAACAAGATTTGTATCTTCAGCATCTGTATAAATGCAAGGTACATATTAAGCACTCAATAAATATATGTTGAATGAATTGGTAGATAAGAATCTTAAATCATACTTCTGTTCTAATAAGAACTCTCAGTAAAGTGTATTTATTATTAATAACTGTTGTTATTAATACATGTCAAATTAACTTTATTAGGTCATAAACCAGTAAACTTTAATTCAAATTGGTTTGTGACTTCAAAGTTCACTGTTTTAACATTTAAGGCCCAGAAATTGTACAGTAAAAAAATGGTAAATGATAAGGATTACAATTGGAAAAACATGCCCAGTCATGGTGATAATAAGGACTGATGTGAGTTAATGGTGATTAGATTGCAAAAGGACAGTACAGGTTTCTGGTCAGAACAAGAGTGATGAGGTTAGAAAGGTTGGTTGCAGTCAAACTGCAGAGGCCTTCATATGTCATGCTGAGGTGGGCCTGAGTTCTGGGCTATTGATAGATTCATGGCTGTTTCTTCCACAGTTACCCCTTCAGTCCGTAGGCATGGACTTCCTATGCTATAGACATGTTCAGGACAAGACAAGAGACCACAGTCATATAGAGCCTTAAGAAATATGCAATGGATCAAAATTTAATTTAGCAATTCAGCAAACATTTATTATGAATCTACTCTGGACCAAATGCATGATGCAACTTCATCTGGCTCAATGCACACTGAACCTTCAGTAAAAGAAAGGCAAGCGTGAAAAGAAATGAACTGGAAGGACTGGCAGGGTAAGCGTCCTACAAAACAGGGAAAAGTAACAGAAAAAAATGTACCCAGGAACCTGATTGTATGAAATATCAAAATCATATGATGCCAACTTTATTATCTAACATCTCTCTTGCAATAAAGAGCTCAGTATTAAGATTTGTTTTCTGAGTTTTCTGTCATCATTGCCCTTTGTGCTACCTGTGTTTATCCACCACCAGGTGCCACAGGTGCAGGTATTTTGGCACCAATATTTAAGACTGATGCCAGAAAGTCTTGCCACACTGCAAGACTTCTAAACTCAATCACGGCCTAATGTTGATTCTTAAAAGTATCTTGTCTGTGAGACTCCTCAACTAAGCTTCAGAGATAAAACTCTAAAATAAATTATTCTTGCTTCATTGAAGCAGGCCAAAGATCAAATGAATAAGTGCCATTTTTATATTTATCTCTCTTAATTTTATTCATTCCATTATGACCAACTTAGTCTATTAAGTGTTAATACATGTTATACGTTTACAATGTAGTAAGAACTTGCTACTTGATTTAAATATATTTTAATGTGAGCCTCACAATAACTATGGATAATCTTCATTTTGCAAGTAAAGGCAGTATGTCATAGAAAATCAAAAATAGCTAACACTTATTAAGCAGAATATATAGCAATAAACATTTTAAATGCTTTTTCGTGCATTATTATACTTTAGTTTCATAAAACCCTCTCTATCTTGACTATACGCTGACACAACTGCACCACACTAATGCAAAAAACTATTCACCTTCCACCTCCATACTCCCTGACCTTGAGTGCCAAGGATTGAGTGCCAATAGGCATTCAATCAATGTGAAATATAGAATGAGGAGAAAACAAAAGGGAAGAATGAAGGAAAGGAGTGACTTATAGATCAGAAAGAGTAGAAGGTAGGAGGTAATGAAGTTTATAACACTCTAGAGAAAAAGAAAAACAGGTAAATAATATGTAAAGCTCAGTGTGGTCAGTTCTACAATGAAAGTGTACACAAGTTAACAATACAGCATGAGGAAAAAATATTTACATTAATTTGGGGATTCATAGAACACCTCCATGAAGATGCTTTGTCTTGTCTAATTCCAATAATATGAAGAGTAGTTGCCTGGGCAACAGAGAGAGAAGAAGTCTTGACCCACATGGTTGAACAAAGGAATAAGTATGGGAGTTACTAAATCATAGAGAATCACAATAATCATATCCATTGGTAAAATGAAGATACCAGTTATGAATGCCTTATACTCCTTAACTTTAATAACCTAATGAGTAGGATTTAGTTAAGGGACATTTGGCAAGAGCCTTTAAAAGCATATTTAGCAAATAAAACAAAACATCAATTAAGAATTCAGCCTCACTCAGATGTTAGCACGTTAGCACTTGGCTCTTTAATACTTACAGCATCTAAGATGCTGAGTGTAACAGCATGATCTCTACAACAAGTCTCCCAAGTCAATTCTCAGGGGTTGTCTTTGCAGCCCTGGTGAAAGAAGTTGTCTTCCTAAGACACTTCTTAGAATCACCAGGATATAAATTCTTACCAATAGCCTAATATTTAAATCATTTATTGGAGTTATTTATAAACTTATCTATGAAGAGATTTTAACTATTCAGCAAAATAATAAAGACCTTGTGGTTTGGACCATAACTGACACATTTTGCTCCCCCATGCTATGCTATTTAGTGTTATGCCCTTAGCCCTTTGAGAGGTGAGTTTTTTGTTAACCCTTTGAGTGAGGACGTACATGAACATTCATACTACTCAAAGGGTTAGTAAATTCTTAGAGAATATATGCCCAATTAATTAATTAAAGAATGAAGGGCCAATTCTTTACCTCTTCATAGAATTTTCTAAAAGGGTAAAGTCTGTCTTCTAGTCACTAATTGAAAGGGTTATATAAAAGAGACTGTAGCTAAAATTTTTAAAATCAGCATGAAAAAATGGATGAAGAAGAAAAGATATAAAGTCATACTAAGAGAATCACATAAATAATGGTAGAAGCAAATGTTTGCTACAATACACTAATCACAGAAGTAGGAAAGATAAGCACGTAAAACAGAACAACTTGGAAATCAAAAGAAAAAAATCAAAGAAAGCTACTTGTAAGAGTCAGCAAAAGGTTATGCTAATAACTGGACATTGAAATATTTACGATGGGAATCACTACCTTCTTCCTATGCTATAGACATGTTCAGGACAAGACAAGAGACCACAGTCATATAGAGCCTTAAGAAATATGCAATGGATCAAAATTTAATTTAGCAATTCAGCAAACATTTATTATGAATCTACTCTGGACCAAGAATTGTGTGAGGCTGTGAAAATACAAAGATGAATGAGACAGAGACAAATGAGGTCCTGGTTTACTAGGGTGAAATGACATACATTACAGCTTTGTGTTAACAATGTGATAAGTGTTATAATAGAATTATACATACAATGCTTGAGAAACAAAGAGGAGAGAACAGTTGAATCTATCTGAGGGAGTCCAGGAAAAAAATCAACAACAATGAAAAAGCAATGACATTTGTACTTGGTCTTCAAGGTTGATGAAAAGTTTCCTAAATGAACAAGGGGGAGAAAAGGACAGACTTTTCTAGGTCAAGGCAAGACCATTAGGAAAGTTAATGAGGCATACATATCTTTGGTGTGTTGGAAAACCTATATAAAAGTAGCAAAATATGGTTGAGGAATTACCTACTTGTTTCAAGGTGAAAGGTAAGTAGATGAGTTATAAAGGGCTCTGAATAACATAGAAACAAATCTGAAATTTTTTTCCTCTCTGAATCTAAAATATTAGAAGTTTTAAAATGAGATGTGATCAACATCGACCAGGTAGGTCAGTGGACCCGGCACACAAGGGTTGTGGGTTTGATTCCTGATCAGGGCACATAAGAGAATTAAGCAATGAGCACACAACTAAATGGAACAACTAAGTGCAACAACGACTTGATGCCTCTCTTTGTCTTTCTCTTTCTCCTTTGTTCTCTCTCTCTCTCTCTCTCTCTCTCTCCCAAATCAATAAAAAAAATAACAAAATAAATAAATAAATAAAATAAGATGTGATCAGAGCATGATTTAGAAGAATTTGGTTAGTGCCATGGTAAAAATAAAACAAGCTTGGTAAGGGCTTAAAGAGATCAAGGCAGGAAGATCATTCAGAAGGTATTTTTTAGTTGATTCAAACCGAGAAAGAAAAGGGAAATGAATGAAGACACTTACACAGTCACTTCGGAACAAATTCTTCCTGGTATCTTTTTAAGAAGAGTCTAGATATCAAGTCTTATGGACATTGGAAGACAACATTATATAATTACACCTATGGCCGACTTTATATAAAACACCTTGAATTTGAACATTTTATAAAATGCTTGTGCTTTCATTCTATTATTCATACCCAGCACATGAATGGCTAAAACATATTTGTTGTGTGAGTGAATGAAAATGTCATATGAAATTATGCTCAAGGATTTTTCTCTCTGGTCAACAATTAAACCCCCTCTGAGGTGATCATTTATGTCAGAAACATCTGTATCTGGTGGACACACTGAACATGTGGGACACCAGCAGTAACTTAGTTGTCTGTTTATGTTATGCATAAAGTACTTTTTGAGGAGGAAAATTAGTTTTCATACATTTATAAAAGACTGAGTGAATGGAGTGTTAAGCATTTAAAACACCCACCAAACATATGACCTCAATAAGCTATTTCTGTGAACAGAAGACCCCCAGGGTCATGGGGAGTACTGGCTTAATTGAAGAGAATGTGGGGTTGCAGATATTGCTTTTCCTTCCATTTTAGCATAACATAACCTTTCAATAGAGACCAAAACAAACAAATAAAAAAAAAAACCTTTGATTATTTTTAGTTTGTAAGTTAATATGGTCTTTTGGTATTTGACCATTTTTAAAAATGAGCTTGGCATGCAATTTTCATGTTTATTAGTATCAGAAAGAACACTTTATTCAAAGCCAGACAGAACTAAATTCAAATCCTGAAGCTTCACTTTAACAGCTGTGTGGCCCAGAAAGATCTCAATTTCCTTGACTCTAAGTTCTTTATCAATAAAGTAGAACTAACACCACATGCCCAGTTTTGGAAATAGTAAGTAAGACAATGTATGGAAAATTCCTAACTTTCTTCTTGAGCAGCTGTAAAAGTTCAAAATTCTGCTTTTCCCTCTTTCCCTTTATTATCATTCTCATTCCCCTTCCTACCTCCCTGAATGCAAGGCTTTTCTAAAACAAATAGTCACTGGAAAGCAAAATTGCCACAAAGTTCAGGGAAAGTTCAAGTAATTACATTACTGGTATTTTGATCTCAAATTAAAAACCCTGACTCCTTGAGAAGATTTCCAGATATTTTGGAAATAATTCAAAAACCCAAAGCTTTTTCTGTCTCAGGTAATAGCATTTAAAAAGAAAAAAGCAATTTTAAGAGAGAAAGTACTAAGACTGTTTGTGTATATGCATGAGCAATAGAGTAGCATTAGGACTCTGCACTTCAGGGATAGAAAAAAAATGCACTTAATAATCTCAGTTCGGACAATGATGACACTCCCAAACAACCCACTGTGCAACAAATGTGCTTTGTCAGGTTCTAAACACAAGAGTAAATATGTGTTCTTCTTAGCTATGGAATAACCTTCTTCCTGACCTGGAGAAAGCTGTGGAATTATGGTCTAAAAGCCATGTTAAATATCCCAATCCTTTAGTGGATTTAGCATGGCATGTTTATTTAATTTGATGTTATCCCAGTGTTAATGGTTTTGGTTCCATCTTAGTGGCTCAAATCCTTTAGCCTGGACTTGTTTATTATAATGTCTGTGATAGAGTTTGCAGAGAATCACTATTTAAAAGTAAGAAAGAGCTGTATCCAATAATGACATTACAGATCAACTATTTTAAACCCTCATTCAGACATTTTCCTAATGCCATACTGACAGGAAATCCTTTGCCATCACTAGGGATTAAAAAACCCGGAAGGTGTATTATGTAACCTTTATTTCTAGAAACACTTCTGTTCCTGTGGGGGGGGGGGTGTAAAACTATTTAAAGAACAGTTGCAGCTGAGTCAGGGAATGGAAGAAAATCTGGTTCAGATGTATTAGTAATGGTTATCAAAAAGACTGAGTATTGGAAAGAAAGAAAGGTGAGAAAGACATGACAAAATAAAAATGTGGGGTTTTTTTTGTTTATTTTTGGGGGTTTTTTTGGGGGGGGTTCCCATAGCGCAGGGAAAAGGAAAAAGCTGAGGAGACATGTGCTTCCTCTCTGGAAGCCAGTTACCTGCAGGGGGAGGAAGCTGACTAGCCATGTCGAATGTCCTTGCTCAGTATTGCCCAGAATGGATTTACCACGGGTATTGCTAAGGCTGATTATGTAGCTAAATTTATTACTTCCAATTTCCACTACCTACCAACATGTTCTTCCTCTTATGTTACTACAGGGCGAATGGTACTCGTATCTCAGTAAGTGGCTAAAGCAGAAATATGGGCACTTCGCTGATCTTTTTATGTCTTTGCATTCTTCCATTATCCAATTTTGTTGGTGGTACCCCCTAAGTCCATTTACACCATGCACCTACCCTCTGAGAAGCTCCACTATTAACTACCCTGGATCTGGATATCACTACTTCTTGATTAAAATATTGGAGAAGACATCTAAGTTACTTGCTGCTTCCATTCCAACCAGTTCTAAAACAGATCCCCCCGAAAGATAGCATAGTCACACTTAGTACAATATTATTTCCCCATGTAAAACCCTTCAATGCCTTCCAGTTATCTCAGAATCAAATAGAATGTCTTTAAAATAATTCCATTATCTGGCTAAGACCTCCTTTCTTCATCATCAACCTTCATAATAACACACAATTCTAAATTTTTTTCAGCTCTTTGATTTCTTTTCCCTATTTTTTTTACATGTTTTTCTCTCTGCCTGAAAAAAAAATTCTTCCTTCCTCACATTCATTAGCTCTTAGCTTAGCCATCAATTTCTCAGGAAAACTTTCTTGATGACACCAAGTCTGATCAGTTATTCCTTTGGGATATTCTTACACTATTTTGTAATCCCTATAATCAGTACACAACAGACTATTTACTGTATTGTGAATTTATACACACCTTTATCTTACAGTGATTAATAAATTCTTCAACAAAAAAAAGCTAAGTTGATTTGCTATTATATTCTCAACAAGCAGAACAATGTCTGGCATAGTAAAGGCTGCAAAATGTTTAATGCAATGAATGACTAAGTGAATCCTGTATTGGGCTCATGGCATATGAAACTGTGCTTAGATTCATATGGAAACTTCTTATTTTTTATGGCCTAAATAGATTATAAATAAATAGGTATCTGAAAATTTTTTTTCATTAATTTTAAACATTCAACCTTTTAGGTCTCTCTGTCCCTATCTGTACGTAAGGGTAAAAGTTAACAAAATAATCTTCTGTAATCCTTAGAAAAGCATAAGCATATTTAAAATTTTTTTAAAAACTGATTGTCAAAGGATTACTCTCACCTCTCTCACCTAAGTCCACCAAAGATAGACTAGGGATTAAGACATAGTCCATTTATCATTAAGATGAAATTCATGTATTATGGAGATTCTTATTTTCTAAAAGCCCAAAGTTTATTCTAGGTAAATAAACCAAAATCAACATCAAGAATTAGCATGAATAGAGACAGGAACATTTTATAATCTGAACTTTATTGATAGGTGAAAAAATTACGTCAATATCTAGATATTTAATATAGAAAGAACTCATAAAACTCAACAACAAACAAACAAACAAACAATCCAATAAAAAAAATTGGAAGAGGACATGAACAGACACTTCTTTCAGGAAGAAATACAAATGGCCAACAGATATATGAAAAGATGCTCATCTTCATTAGTTATTAGAGAAAAGCAAATCAAACTGCAATCAGATACCACCTCATACCTGTTAGATTAGCTATTATTAACAAGACAGGTAATAGCAAATGCTGGAGAGGCTGTGGAGAAAAAGGAACCGTCATTCACTTTTGGTGAGAATGTAGAGTAGTACAACCATTATGAAGGAAGTATGGTGGTTCCTCAAAAAACTGAAAATAGAACTACCTTATGACCCAGCAATCCCTCTACTGGGTATATAGCCCCAAAACTCAGAAATATTGATATGTAAAGACACATGTAGCCCCATGTTCATTGCAGCATTGTTCACAGTGGCCAAGACATGGAAACAACCAAAAAGCCCTTCAATATATGACTGGATAAAGAAGATGTGGCACATATACTATGGAATACTACTCAGCCATAAGAATTGATGACATCAGATCATTTACAACAAAATGGTGGGATCTTGATAACATTATACGATGAAATAAGTAAATCAGAAAAAAACAAGAACTGCATTATTCCATACGTAGGTGGGACATAAAAATGAGACTAAGAAACATGGACAAGACTGTGGTGGTTATGGGGGGGGGGAGGAGAGGGAGGGAGAGGGGGAGGGGGAGGGGGAGAGGCACAAAGAAAACTAGATAGAAAGTGACGGAGGACAATCTGACTTGGGGTGATGGGTATGCAACATAATTGAGTGACAAGATAACCTGGACATGTTTTCTTTGAACATATGTACCCTGATTTATTGATGCCACCCCATTAAAATTAATAAAATTTTAAAAAATTTAGATATTTAAGAAGAAAAGAAAATGTAAAAGACACTTGAAATTGGAATCTAAGACCAAGTTAGTTATCAACATGACAGAAACAATTTTCCTTTTTACTGAATTTACTGATCAACACTGGTTAAAAAAATTATACAGGTTTTAGGTGAACATTCCTACAAGTCACCTGTACATTGTACTGCAAGTTCACCATCCCAAGCCAAGTCTCCATCCATCACCATTTGTCGGTCACACCCTTTCCCATTTGGTTTACCTCAAATGTAAAATGAAGTTATCTGCCTCACCTTTCCTAACCCATAGAGTTTTGTAAAGCTCATATAGGCCCAGCCAGGTGGCTCAGTGGATAAAACATGTCAGAGGTCAAGGGTTCAAGCCCTGGTCAAAGCATCTATGAGAAGAAATCAATGAATACACAGCTAAATGGAACAACTAAGTGAAACAAGTTGATGTTTCTCTTTCATTCGCTTTTTCTTTCTCTCTCCCATCTTCTCTCTCTCTCTCTCTCTCAAATCAATGGAAAAATGAAAAAAAAAAAGCTCAAATAGTGATAATGATGATTCTGGAAAATACCCACATACTAAAGACTTGTATCTAATAGAACTCATAGAGGAGAGCTCTATAATAGAACTCAGTGAGCATCATTACTGTGAAGGTTATGCCTTCAAAAGCAATTGCATTCTGGGAAATGAAAAGCAGTAATAAGTCTTCTATTTCTGGTGACTTACAAAGTGCCTAAAAAATATCTGCTAAATAAATGGCTGTTAAATAAAAAAATAGAGTTTATATGTCTGTCCTGATATAGAAATATCAACTAATATTTTGGGAAGGAAAAATAAATATCTAAATAAGAAGGGTGACCCTGGCCAGCTCAGTGGCAGAGCATAGACCCAGCATGTAGAAGTCCTGGTTCGATTGCCAATCAGGGCACACAGGAGAAGCAACCATCTGCTTTTTCCCCTCTTCCTCTTCTCCTTTTCTCTCTCTCTTTATCTTCCCCTCCTGCAGTCATGCCTGGATTGATTCAAGCACCCAGGTGTTGAGAATGATTTGGTGGAGCCTCTGCCTCAGGCATGAAAAATAGTTCAGTTATGAACTTTGTCCTAGATGATCAGAGCATTGGTCCAGATAGGAATCATCGGGTGGCTCCTGGCTGGGATACATGCAAGAGTCTATCTCCCCTCGTCTCACTCAAACTAAAAAATTAATTAACTAATTAATTAATTAAGCAGAATATATACTTAGTTAATTATTACTGATGAGACAATTGAGGTTTAGAGGTGAAAGAGACTTTTCCACACACACACACAAAAGTGATAGAACAGGATTAAAAACCAAGTTTTCTGCTTCCAAATTCCATTTTCTATAGAATTGCAATTACTGATCAAGCTAGGATTTTTAGGCAAAAATGAATATTTTCCACAATTTCCTCTTACAATTCCATACCTACATACATTTCCAAAAAGCAAGTAGTTTCATAATGGCTAGCTCTCCATAGCTAAAGACCATTTTAATCACTTCCTACTAGAAAGCATGGTGAATCATATTGTTTAGTCAGAAATCAGAGGATAAATGAGGTTCCTTGCTGCAGCACATTTCCTTGATGCATATGTAATATCAATCAAAATCTCTTGACTACTCAGTGGGAAAGAACAGCAGGAATGTCTTCAACAGTCAGTGGGAAGCCTGGTCGGCAGCCTGTTCTAAGCATGATTCAAGTAGGAGAAGTTTGTAGGAGGACCCATGACTGGTCCTGATAACTCTGTACTAACCAACTTTAGCTGAGCCAAGTTTTTTTGTTGTTGTTGTTTGTTTTGTTTTGTGTGTGTGTGTGAGTGTGTGACAGAGACAGAGAGAGGGACAGACAGACAGGAAGGGAGAGAGATGAGAAGCAACAATTTTTTGTTATGCACCTTAGTTGTTCATTGATTGCTTTCTCACATGTGCCTTGACCAAGGGGCTAGAGCAGACCGATTGACCCCTTGCTCAAGCCAGCGACCTTGGGCTCAAGCTGGTGAGCCTTGTTCAAACCAGATGGGCCCACACTAAGGCCGGCGACCTCAGGGTTTTGAACCTGGGTCCTCTGCATCCCAGTCTGACGCTCTATCCACTGTATCACCACCTGGTCAGGCATAGCTGGGCCAACCTTAAACTTCCTCAACTTGTTCTGATGTCCTTATTACCAGGTCACCAACATAAATTCATGTGAATCCTTTCCAAAATATAAAAAATACATGCTCAATATTCGCATAGTGCATAAATACCATGTTCATTGTGAAGGACATTTTTTTTTTCTTGTAAAAAAGAGTAGCAGAAGGCAAACAATGACTCTAAAAGACAGATCTTCCTTTAAATAACATGCAGAAATTAGTTTGAAGGCTAAGTGCAACAAAGTGTTCAGTGAACAGGCGCAGCACAGCTCAACCCCCTCCTCTTTGTGGTTTCTGGTCAGTGGGGTGTTCTGAGAAAATACTGTAAGTCTATTTGACTTGCACCTAGTCCCAGTTTGATTTCTTTGCTGGGAGGCCTCGGCAAGCAGACATTCATTCTTTCTATAATTTTCATATAAATCAACCATCAGGCTTTGTACTTTCATATGGACTTTACTCATCCTTCAAGCTTCAACATTAATACTATTGTCTGTGGACAATAAAAGGGAAATGTACAAGTTTAGTGACTGAATGTAACTTCACCAGCTGATCTGATCATAAATTCCTACCTGAGCAGGTCATGGTGGGTAGTCACACCCTAGACTATAACATTTTTAGTAGAAAGTTTAACATTGTTCTTGTGCATCTAGGTTAACAAACCTGGGAAATGCCACTAGTAATTCTCTTTTCCAGACCCCTGGAGAAAAGTTAACCACCCTCAAGAGAGCATGTACTCCTGTTAACTATCCTATAATCCAATCCTTGTCTAGCTTTCCTTCACCTCCATGTAATCTTCCTTACTTTCTCTCCTTAATTCCAAATGGATCAGACTGCAAAACTGTCATTGTCTGGATAATTAAGCTCTTACTCCCAGTATTGTCATCAGTGTGGCTCAGATAAACCCTTAAAATCAATCCACACATTTGGATATATTCACATCAATAGGTGGTTTTGAATATAAATTCTATATGGAAGGAGTTTTCTTGTCTATTTTTCTACTCCCTAGGTACTATCATATATAGCACACGACTTTTAATGTGAGCTGCTCCTTCACTACCCAGGACGACAACCTTTTCCTGGTGGCCATCACTTCACATCTCTGACAGAGCATTGTTAACATTGAACAACCTCTATTTGTTTGGATATTTGACCCTCTAACAGACTGAGATCTTATTACCTTTGTACTTCTAGTTCCTAGAACTCTTTATGGCTTATGGCTTTAAATAAATATACCCTTGTGGACTGTGACTTTGTGATTATTAAAGCAAATCCTTCTATTTTTAAATCTTTGCTTTTACTGGAGTCTGTCCTGATCTCATTCTTCTTCAAACTTCTTGTTTTCAGTCACGAGTACCTATTAGCAAATATGTACTGAATTCCTACCATGTTAAGCATGATAGGAATTGTATGGTGTTTGTTATATGTCTGATACTGTTTTTATCTTTCTATGATCTATATTTCTATATAAATAATATATTTATATTTATATAACATATTTTATAATGTGTATTATATAACATATATAGTTATATTCTGTAATATATTTATAATTATAAATAATAAGTATTTTGTTATATAATTACATATTACATTTATATATATGAAATATATATTTAGTTGCTTTTTGTAGCTATAGGTAACTATTATTATTATTTCCATTTTCTAAATGAGGAAACTGAGGTACACAGAGGTTAAGGAACCCATCTGGGATCACAGATAATAAATGCCAGAACTGGGGTTATAAAGTCAGGTAATCTGATGCCAAATTTCATGTCTTTAATTATTACTCTATACTGACTCTCTTTGGAGTATGTATTTATGTAGACATTTTCTAATTATTCTCTATAGTAATTCAATAAAGCATTTTACTACTTCCTCTCTTTAACCAATGAGAAAATAGAGGTTCAAAAAAATTAAGTAGGCCCTGGCCGGTTGGCTCAGCGGTAGAGCGTCGGCCTGGCGTGTGGGGGACCGCAGCCAAGGCTCCATTGGAGCAAAGATGGCCCGGGCGCTGGGGATGGCTCCTTGGCCTCTGCCCCAGGCGCTAGAGTGGCTCTGGTTGCAGCAGAGCGACGCCCCGGAGGGGCAGAGCATCGCCCCCTGGTGGGCATGCTGGGTGGATCCCGGTCGGGCACATGCAAGAGTCTGTCTGACTGTCTCTCCCCGTTTCCAGCTTCAGAAAAAAAAAAATTAAGTAACTCACTCTCAAATTTTATGTTTAGTATCTATCCATGGTCAGATTTGCTTGACCACATCTTTTAACTTTGTGTCCAATACTTGTTCTATGCTGTAGCATAGATTTTAATTACTTACCATCTGTTAAATACATTTTGGTCTGTTTCCTCCAACTGGAATATAAATCTCTTGTAGACAAATTATATATGTAATATTAGTATGTATTCCTCAATATGAATCACAATGTCTGGCATAGAAAATTAAAATTAATTGTTCCCCTATTAATTATTATTAAATAGGACCCACAGAAGTAATTATGAGCTTTCGTATGTCAAATACTAGATATAAGTGAGTTACAAATATAAAAATATGAACTATGTAGAGAATTTTAAATAAAATATAATTAGAAAGTTGAAGAAAATTTATAGATTTTGGATTATTATATTCACACAGCATGAAATTGAGAAGTAATTTAGTCTTGTGGGTAAAACATGAGAAGTCAAGAATTGTGGGCTTTGTGCTTTAGATACTACATTAATATGACTTTCTTCACATAGTCTATGAAAACAGGATAATTTAAATGTTGTCAAGAAAGAAGAATCAAATTTTTCACTGACCAACCCATACAAAAAAAGTATTATACAAATATTCATTACTCATAAGAAGCTATGCCATCTAACTCTTGCCTACAAGGATTTATTTTGTGCCCATATACCTGCAGAATCAGTATCACTTTGAAGTGTACAAGAAATGCAGAATCTCTGGCCCCATATCAGCCCTATGAAGTCAGAATCTGCAATCTGAATAAAATTCCCAAGGGATTCACACACCCATTAAAGTATGAGAAGCACCGATTTGACTGACATTCAAAATAAATTGCACATCAGTTTTAATTCACTTTACCCATCTTCCAAATTATACCAACCCCACTCAATTCATTCAATTTTTCTTTTGTTCCTTAGTGTAAGTTTAGTATTGTCAAACAAATATATTTATTTTCTTATAGTGCTAAGAACATAGCGTGAGGACCTTGAAGCTAGGTCTATTTAGTGTTCTTATTTTATATTCCCCAGTATAAGTCACATAGTTTTTTAATGAGTTTTTAAAAGTTAGTTTCTAGTTAAACTAAATAAATTACTATTTAATGTTGAGTATCTCAATTCCTCTGTCTTGAACTTAATTTGAAAACTCAGTGACAGAAGTGAACTAGATAATATTTGAGGTCTCTTTTGGTCCCTGATTGTGTAGTTATTATATTTCCTATTATAGAAACCAAGGTACAGGATCAGACACACATATGACCATAATAACAGTCTCAAAATCAGAACCATCCAGGAATATTCAGTCATGGCACATAGTATCACAATTCACAGAGGGGAAAAGAATGTTAGCATGTGTGCCAAGGCTGATCTAAAGCTTGACTATGATCTATTTCTATCAGAATCCTTAACTGGTATGAGTAGTGGTTATATAAGAAGGGGTACAGACATCATGAAGTTCTGGCCTTTTTAACTGTTTCCTATCCTATTTTAATCTAACAGAATGAGGCAATTCAGTCTATATATAAACACATTGTTCATTAGCTCACTGCATTTATAGTCAACCACACAATACACTTTGTGTACCTACCATAAACCAAGCATGATCAGGCTCTGTGTGAGAGACAACATCTAGGAAAGACACAGTCCTTATTCATGGACTATTTCTTTTCCAATATCCTTTCTTCTAAATATCACATCTTTGTGTTCCTCAGTGGCAAGTAAGTGCCTCAAACTTAAATTTCTAAATTCAAACTTCTTATTGCTACATTTCCCTAAAACCCACTCTGCCACAAAACAGCAATGAAACAAATAAAAATTCTAAATTTCTTTTCTATTTTCTTTCATGGATAATAATTTCATGATATATTTTAAAGCCTAAGTCAAAAGCATTGGAGTTTATCGTTGTGAGAAGTGGTGAAGGCTGGGCATCCCGCAGAAAAGAGGCTGCTGTTTAAGGGCAGTGATTCACCAGCCTCTGTGGGTTGGTGCCTGTGGTTCACAAGCTGAACCTTTGCTTCTGCTTAGAGAGATGATTCATCTTTCTGATAACAGTGATGCCAGCTGCCTTGTCTGCCTAACTCCTTAATATGTAATTATTCCACTGCACTAAATGATGATTTGTATACAATTAGACTTGCAATAATTTTAAATAACTCAATCTTTGTCACCCTTCTGACACTCAGCATAACTATAACTACCTAGAAAGGGCATCTCAGAACTAATAACACCAAAAAATAAAATAAATAAATAAATGAGAAATGCTTATGGAACAAAGAAATATTAAAAAAAACCCACCTCATTTCAATGTTGTTTCTATGACTATGGCTATAGTAAAATATATATGCAAGGAAAGAAAAAAAATTTCTTTAGATGACATCAGAAAATATGTTATATTTTTACTTTAAATGTTTTAGTGTTGCTATTACAATTAGTTTTTAACTAAAAACAGAAGATTAGGGTTCGATGCATATAAGATCATTGAAATGAAAGGGCTAGGATAATTATTTTTATTTTTTTATTAAATGAGAGGTGGGGAGGCAGAGACAGACTCCCACATGTGCCCTGACTGGGATCCACCTGGCAAGCCCCTACCAGGCAATGCTCTGTCCATCTGAGCCCTACTCTGTCACTTGGCAACTGAGCTATTTTATTGCCTGAGGCGAGGTCATGGAGTCATCCTCAGCACCTATGCCAACTTTGTTTAAAGCATTAGAGCAATGGCTGTGGGAAGGGAAGAGATAGAGAGTGATGGAGAGATACAGAAAGGGAGGGAGGAGTGGAGAAGCACATAGTTGCTTCTCTTGTGTGCCCTCACTGGGAATTGAACCCAGGATTTCAACATGTAAGGCCAATGTTCTACTGCTGAGATAACTGGCCAGGGCCTAGGATAAATTCTTATATAATGAAATGAGTTTAAGTTTGAGTAAGTGGTTCCAAATATTACTGTCTGCTTCAGTTGTCTTATCTATCAAACTGGTATGACAATACAGCACATACTCCATAAATTAAAAATCATAATTGGTATTAACCATGTTGCAGTAAGTGTTGCACAAATAGTATATCCCTGATACATGGCACATAACCATATTAGTATCATGATTATCATTATTAGTCGTGCTTCTAGTTAGCAACAGAAGCAACCTATATAACTGGGTTGGGATTTGAAGAAAAGACACTTACAAGTCTCCAAACCTTTAGTTGAAGCCAAGGTCCCTATCCGGAAAAACAAATCTACTTCTTATTTTAACTTCTCTTTGTTTCTCAGTCTCTTTTTCTCTTCCCTCTCATCTTCACCTACTGCCCCTTGGCCAAGACAAGAAATACTCTCATTTTCACTCTTATATTCAGAGATCTTTGAATAGATACAAACCTAATATGTTTCTGAAAGTAACTTCCCACTTATCATCTAATCTAGGTATAGCCCTGGGCTTGAGTATATCAAATATTTCTTCCCAAAATGCAGGGCTTCATTTGAAATGAATAGGATTCCAATGCCACCTATTACATAGAATAGATGGTTGAATTAAAGAAACAAACAAACAGATAGGACTCTAACTTAGAGGGGTTTTCAGAATAAGGTGGAAGTAGGGATGGAGAATTTCATTCTTGACAGAGATGAATTTTGTCTGAATTATAAAAGTATCCTGAATTATGAACATATAATATCTAGAGAGACTGTGTATTGTTTCAATGTAATACAAGTTTGAAATTAGAAAAGTTGTAATTAATATTACCATTTTTAATAAAAGGGAGCAGTGAGAATAATCAAAGAGTTATATAGATTCAAGCACATTAGGTATTCATCAATAATGTTTTTAAAGACACAATAAATTTCAATAAATAATAGCAATGGAGAAAAAAAGAGAAATTTAAAAAATTATGTCTATGAATAGCATGAGCAGCAGTCATCAAAATACCATATTTTCTAAGATGCCGCTCTTTGCTTATGGAAAGAGCAAATAATGGAAAAGGCAAATAATTTGCATAGAAAATATGTTTTTAAAGAAATAGTCATATATATTAAACAAAAACTTTTCTTGGTTCAATATGTTAGCTTCAACAGTGATAGGTGTTGGTTGACAATGGAAAAAAAATATTGCTACTATTTTCCCCCCTAAATTAGGTCATGATCATCTCAGACTACCAGCCATAAGCCATCAGCAATTCAGGAAGATAGAAACATGAATGTCTTAGTCCTAAGTGGGATCTGGGTGGTGAACTACAGTGTTCACTATAATACATTTGTTTTTCTGCTTGAATCCACTTTTTTATATAATAAGTTTATTCCTTATGGGAATAGTTTTTTTTAGGATTCTTGTTGGTACCTTGATCTGGGATTTTTTGGTTTTATCTGCCAGTTTTTTTCCAAACACCTGAACAACCAATAAAGCCATTTTCTTTTCTTTTCTTTTTTTTTTATAAATTTTTATTAATGTTAATGTGATGACATTAATAATTCAGGGTACATATATTCAAAGAAAACATGTCTAGGTTATCTTGTCATTAAATTATGTTGCATACCCCTCGCCCAGAGTCAGATTATCCTCCGTCACCCTCTATCTAGTTTTCTCTGTGCCCCTCCCCCTCCCCCTAACTCTCTCCCTCCCTCCCTCCTGCATCCTCCCTCCCCCCACCCCTGGTAACCACCACATTCTTGTCCATGTCTCTTAGTCTCGTTTTTATGTTCCACCAATGTATGGAATCATGTAGTTCTTGTTTTTTTCTGATTTACTTATTTCACTCCGTATAATGTTATCCAGATCCCACCATTTTGCTGTAAATGATCTAATGTCATCATTTCTTATGGCTGAGTAGTATTCCAGAGTGTATATGTGCCACATCTTCTTTATCCAATCTTCTATTGAAGGGCTTTTTGGTTGTTTCCATGTCTTGGCCACTGTGAACAGTGCTGCTATGAATATGGGGCTACATGTGTCTTTATGTATCAATGTTTCTGAGGTTTTGGGGTATATACCCAGTAGAGGGATAGCTGGGTCATAAGGTAGTTCTATTTGCAGTTTTTTGAGGAACCACCATACTTTCCTCCATAGTGGTTGTACTACTTTACATTCCCACCAACAGTGTATGAGGGTTCCTTTTTCTCCACAGCCTCTCCAACATTTGTTATTACCCGTCTTGTTGATAATAGCTAATCTAACAGGGGTGAGGTGGTATCTCATTGTAGTTTTAATTTGCATTTCTCTAATAACTAATGAAGCTGAGCATCTTTTCATATATCTGTTGGCCATTTGTATTTCTTCCTGGGAGAAGTGTCTGTTCATGTCCTCTTCCCATTTTTTTATTGGATTGTTTGTTTGTTTGTTGTTGAGTTTTATGAGTTCTTTGTAAATTTTGGATATTAGGCCCTTATCTGAGCTGTTGTTTGAAAATATCAGTTCCCAATTAGTTGGCTGTCTGTTCAATAAAGCCATTTTCTTTTGTTCAACATTCAATACATATGGGTATGGCAAATGTAGGTATATAGCTGTGAGTATGTAAAACACAGAGTTTATCAGTGTATTACTTTCCACATAAACAGCAGTAAACCTACTTTTGCCCCACCCTGTATTCTTTTCCTGGGTTGAGTTCTTCCAAATAAAATAAACAACCAGACATACCACCAGCAGCATTTTATAAGGACACTTTTACTGTATTTCAGGGCCACTCTTGGCTTGACTGGAGTACAGTCTATTCTTGACTTGCACTCATATAGTGAGATGCCTCATCTGTGAAAAAAGCATGTCTTTTTCTTCCTTTCTCAGCTGGTCACAAGAGACTACTTCAAGCCCTCCAAGGAAGCCATAGATGTAACATGAGTTAATTGCACCTACCCACTTTTGAATAAGTGCCATCACTTGGCCTTTATTCTTTGAGGAGTCTATTATCCCTATTACTATTAGAAATTTCAAACCTAGGATAGAAACTTTCATCCTTTACCTTACCCTACAGAAGAGAGACAACAGGGAGCATCCTGGTGTGCCTGATTCATCATTCAGATATTCCTCATTGCTTTTGTAAACAGATTGTCCTCCAGGCCCTCTTTTACTGTTTTCTAGCCTTATGTACTTTATTTGTTTTATTATGCACATGGCTATGAGACATTTGATTGCTTTTCCACCACATTCTGTGGCATTGCTACTTCACCTGTTCTTTTCTCCAGGTTTCCAAGAGTATTCATAGTTCCTTAGACCAATGACTATTTCCAAGAGTCCTTGCCAAAGTGTTTAATCTTGTATCATGGAAGGATGCTGTTATATTTGTAAATATTTATTGGTAAGTTTTCTCTTATCTAAGCTAATATTTTATCCTTCATTGGGCATAACATCTCATAGTCCACCCAGTATCCTAGCTTTTGCTAGTAAAATTGGAAATACAGGCAGTCCCTGGGTTATGAATGAGATAGGTTCTATAGGTTTGTTCTTAAGTTGAATTTGTATGTAAATTGTAATAGGTACATTTATCTATTAAATGCAACTTAGACAGATGTTTGTCTTGATATAGTATACGTATATATATTTAAATATTTTTATACCTACAGAACCTCATTCTTTTTTTCTGGGATCCACCTGGCATGCCCACCAGGGAGCGATGCTCGGTCCCCCTGGGGTGTTGCTCCACTACAACTGGAGCCTCTCTAGCACCTGAGGTGAGGGCCATGGAGCCATTTTTAGTACCTGGGCCAACTTTGCTCCAGTGGAGCCTTGGCTGTGAAAGGGGAAGAGAGAGACAAAGAGAAAGGAGAAGGGGAAGGGTGGAGAAGTAGATGGGTGCGTCTCCTGTGTGCCCTAGACGGGAATTGAACCTGGGACTTCCACATGCCAGGCCAAGTGCTCTACCGCTGAGCCAACCGGCCAGGGCCACCTATCTCATTCTTAATCCAGGGACTACCTGTATTGATGATATTCATGCTGTCTGTCACCACTCAGCCAAATAAATTGATACAGGGATTGACTCTTTATGGGTACTTTACTAAGATGGCCAGAAATCTAAGGAGATGCAAGTTACCATCCTAAAAAGCCATCTTAACATTTCATCTCAAGTCTACTGTTTTATAAGAGGAAGAAAGGGTAGAAAAGACTTTGGAATTCAAGGGAAAGTTAATTAGATAAAAGTTGCATTACAGAGATTTTTCAAGGATTGTTAGTAATTCTTTATCTTTGTCCTAGCCAGAGTACATTCTGTCCTCAGGGCACAAAGGCTTTGCTTACAAACCCCTGGGGCACAAATGTGGATTGCTTGCAGGCCTCCTGAAATCATGTAGGCCCCTTCAGGTATCTCAGCTTTTGGAATAGGCATTTTACTTGTACTAATCATTAAGACTATTAAGGATAAGTGAAAGTTATTATTACTAAATCTAAAACTTTAGCTCTTGAGTTTCCCTTATCATGAGTTCATATTTGGTCTCTGTAGGTGTATAACTTTTATTCTATAGAAACAGCACCTCTCTCTCATCAGATTATATTATAATTTGACACTAGTTTTTGGTTTCATAGCCTGGAGTAGAGGCTGAGGTAGATCCTAGAGTGGGTGCTTATTGTATTTCAGGTCAAACATCTCTACATTATATTCACTCAATGAAAGACTACTAGCCTTTAACAGTGTGAAAAAAAGGGGCCACATTCTAAGCCTGACAAGGTCAGGGGAGGCTGCATGGTAGCCTTAGAAACTCAGAGACCTAAATGAACCACATAGGATGGTCTGAAATTAAAACTTTTTAAAAGCAGTTCATGACAGGTAACATATGCTAGGATGGTATTATTCCCCAACAAAGGTCATTCTTCACCTTATCTGAGGCTGTCTGTTGTCTTTTTTTTGTATCTAAGCTAACACACCTGATAACATACCTTTGGAATATCAAAGCACAACCACTGCACCAGAGCAGAGACCACAAATCCCCACATTATTATTATTATCATGTTCATTGTTAACTGTTGACTATTCTATACCCACCTATGTAAAAGGAGAATGTGTCTATTTATTTGACTTTTTCTCCAATCCCAGAGATTTCCCCACTTTTCTTTCTCGCACCCCCCTAGCCTCTTACACTTCCCCTTTTGATTCTAATGCATAAAATAAGTGGTAAAACGGACATTTCCCAGAGCATTTTCTCAACGTGTTGAGATTTTGCTTCTGTCCATAGTTTGGCTCAAATAAATTCATAAAAATTCTTACATGTTTGTATTTTTTTTTATGTTGACAACAGAAAGGGCTGGCCTAGTTCTGCAGGCCCAAAAGTTTCCCTGGAATGTGGAAATTCAAAGTTTTCAAGTGCATCAATCCAGATGTTCTACTCTCAGTTTCAGACTCTCATGTCTCCCTATTCAAGGTCTTGACCTTGGCAGAGCAGACTTGCAGGGTTTGAGAATTTAATTATTTTTGGAGCACTATGACCCACATTACTGAGCCTTGGACATGATCCTTAACATTTTCTGCCCTCTGAGTGCAGAAGCCAAGAGACTTTTTATATTTAACACAAAGGCCCATTGGCTTTCACAGTTTCCCTTTAGATAGTGATTAAAAATCTCTAGTCTTTCATTATCTTTCTTAATTTATCAATAACACCTCACAAGAGCCATGCAATTGCATAATCTTTATCACTGCTACTTCCTCAGTGCATTACCTTTCGTGCCCCCCCCCCCCTTATTCTTTACCAAAGAGCTTTAATAATGCCAGGGACTGTAAGTGAGCATTCTATCGTCATACTGCCAACTGCCTGGAGGATGACCACATCAAAAAATCCCATTTAGAGTTTGAATCCTAGGACCATTTTAAGTACCAGTCATCCTAGGAAATAGACTAGTAGGCTGATATTTGTGTGCAGGTTTATCAGAGAATGTTTGATGAAATATATCTGAGTGCGAGTTGCAGAAGAAGGAAGATTGACAGAAGCAAGAAGTTGAACCGAGACATAGTTGTGAGAGAGTCCTTAGCATATCCTATGGGAAACTCTTAAGCCAGAACAACCCTTCAAAGTTTCCTTGAAAATAGGCATCAAGGACAGACTGTTATACTTCCCATAACAACCAGTTATTAAATGCAAACTTCCCCCAGAAAGTGACATAACCTTTGTTGAGACAACTCATTTCAACTATTTGGGCAGATAAAATATATTATGCTCACTTTGTTAAAGATAGTGCTGCCCACGTGGAAACCTATCACCCAAGTGATAATATTATTTGCCCTTCTTGCTTGAGTGATTATGTTAATATGTGTTGGGGGAGGGCTTTCGCACCAAAAGGTTTTAAAAGGAGGAGAGATCACGTTGTTCCGGGGGGAAGAGTGATTATGTTCTAGGAGGAGCCCATGCTGGAGAAGAGCAGAGAAAGGCCATCTGGAGGAGAGCAGAGGCAGCCAAGATGGCGGAGAGCTGAGGGAGAAGCCAGTTTGTGCAGAGTTTATGCAAAGAGAAGTTGATGGGGAACAGAGGTGAATGAGACTGGTGAGGTACAAACCTTTGATTCTAGGAAACTCGAATAAGTCAGTAGCTTTGTGATCACTGAATAAGTGGATTTTGGAGCCCACTGTGTGTATTTCTTGACCACTGGGTGCAAGCTAGGATTAAAGCTAATGGCCCACAAGTTCTCGGCTCCATTGTTTCATTACCGTCTGTTCGAATCTAATGTGAACCTGCATGGACCAGGTGGCTGTGATGGTGGCCGTGGCTACTGGCCATACAAACTGAAAGCAATTCCTGGAGAAATACTTAACTGTGAGATTTTTAGCATACAATACTCCTGGCATCCCCATGTATAAAGGTGGGATAATGCCTCAGTATTTAAGGAGGGATCTGGGCAGCATACCACTGCATCAGCCACTGGATGAGACTAAAATCCTATTGAGTACTTCAAGTTTAGTTTCATAGTATGTTAGCAAAATCATAGACTGTAGATGCACACAGATACAAACCAAATTTTCACTATTTGGTTAGCACTTTTAAGCTTTACCATCAAAGTAAGAAGATAACATTTAAAAGGAATTTCAATTATACTTTTTTCCTTATACTGTGACCACATTCTTCTGTTTACTTATCAAATATATAATGAATATCTGTTAGGCACTCTGTTAGGTCAAGAAGATTAAAATGATAAAATGACCAAGACCTAAACTTTGTTCTGAAAGACTTGATAGTTTTATATTCTATTTCATATAACTAACCTCATTCTGTAAATGCTGTAGGTAAAAAAAAAAAAAAGACAAAATAAACATCTCTTTTTTTCTGCACTTTAGATTCATGTTAGCTATTAAAACTGTATTGCAACATAAATATTTTCTTTCAAAAAACATACATTTTTCCACTATTTGTTTTCAAGAAATAAGAAAATAAATGTATACAATTGAAAATTAATTTTTAAACTCCAAAATATTAAAACAAAACAAAAAGTAAACAAGTTATTTCTTATATGTCCTAGAGATTTATTGCAAGGATCAGAAAATAAGGCAAAGAATAGCTCCTGAAAATACCAATTCCCATACCTGATATTGATATATATGAACACTCTTTGACGTTATAAATTCTTAAGGTATTAGAATAATTAAAGAGAGTTCTCTACAGGTTTAGTATTGGGTCATTAAATCATTTATTGCTAGACTTTAAGTTCATTAAGGCAGGGATCACCTTTATCTTGTTAACTACTATGTCTCAAATATAGTGCCTCTCACATAACATGCATCCACTACACACTTCATAAATAAAGGATTTATGGTGTATCAAAAATCAAAGAAAACTTTGACCAGGTGGTGGTGCAGTGGATAGAGCATTGGACTGGGATGCAGAGAACCCAGGTTCAAGACCCCGAGGTTGCCAACTTGAGTGCAGGCTCATGTGGCTTGAGCAAAAAGCTCACCAGCTTGGACCCAAGGTCACTGGCTAGAGCAAGGGGTCACTCAGTCTACTGAAGGCCCACAGTCAAGGCACATATGAGAAAGCAATCAATGAACAACTAAGATGTAAGGAAAAACCGATGATTGATGCTTATCTCTCTCCATTCCTGTCTGTCTGTCCCTATATATCCCTCTCTCTGACTCTCTCTGTCCCTGTAAAAAAAAAAAAAATTCAAAGAAAATTATGAAACTTATGTTTTAGTATAAGTTCTATTTTTGGTAACTATGTTTCCCCAAACTTGTTTCATACATGGCAACACCCAATGCTACCTTTTAGAGTGAATATTAATATTATCACAACCTAAAGTATGACATTCATGTCTTAACCTGTAATCAAAGCTTCTTACATGTCCATTAGAATAAACAAGTCAGAATAAACAATGGAGGCACACCACTTGTTCAAAATGGTATGTTTTAGGTTTGTATTTCATGCTAAATTAATACTTTGATATTTTGAATGATTCCCAATAGTGGAAGAGGCAAGGGAAATTAAGACAAGTATGTAAAGTGAAAAGGCAAAAGCTAATGGAAAAGAAATTGACACCAAGACCATAAATATAATACTCAGACCCACCCTAGTCAAATGGATACCCCAGTCCAAGAAAGAGGTTCTGGAAAAGATATTCTGTCCTAAGTGAGTCTATATATTCATGAAAAAGAACAAAAAGGTAACCAGGCATATTAAAATATTGTACCACATCTGCATAGTTTAGGGAAAAGATCCACAAACTCACTTGCCCTTTACAAAGAGCAATGAAATACAGGATTTTCATAGTGCCTGTAAATAGTGCCTAGCAAATAGTCACAGACAGTCAAAAGCCAAAATATACTCTGTAAATAGAACCAGCTTGAACATAGAATACCAATTTGGTCATGGTATAGACAGAAGAATCTAAAGTCAGAAGATTTTTGTTTTAAACTCTGGCCTCTATTTGGTGGCTTATAATTTGGGGCAAAAAACCCAGCACCCTGTGCCTCACCCTCCTCATCTCTAAAGTGAAATGAACCATATCATCACGAGCATAAAATTATTGCAAAGAGCCAGGAGATAACAGATGTAAAAGCACTTTGAAAATCATTTTACTCTAGGCTAGTGAGGTCACAACTTCAATGGCAAGGGCTCAGAATTAAATATAGACCTGGCAAATAGAAATAAAAGTACATATGTCAAATGGTATTTGTGTTATGTAGAAAAGGGAAGAAACTCTCATCCTTTTTTTATTTTATTTTAAATCCACCATGTTGTCTGGACATTCTTCCTGCAGTCCTCTTTTCCTCTATATTTGTTATATTTCTAGTGTTTTCAAAATAATTAATAACAAAAAGCTTTGTATGAAGAAGAGCCTTATCACATCAGTACACCACAACAGATATGCTTTAGACAAAAGTAGCTGAATACATTAATGCAATAAAATACAATTATGCTGCTAAATTATCCCTTGAATTATTGATGCAATATTGACTCATTTAGTATCTCTAAAACCAAATGGACAGAATATACACTTACAGGTTAATAATATGGCTTACCAAAGCAAGAAATGCAGAGCATCTGAAACCATAAATTCAGTAATTTTATCACTCTATGTTTTATTAAAATCCATTAGATTCCTTAAGAGGCACAAGGTCAAGAAAGAATAAAAAAGGGTATTCCACATGAATTTAAACAGAAACAAAAACAATATTGATTCTGTAACATTTGTCATTGTAATAACTAACATCCATTTTTTCTTAATATTTTGTAATGCTGAGATGTGGTTAAACAATAGAAACTGTTAATAGCTTATTTTGGCCCCAATTATTTATCTCTATAAGAACTGGATTTGTTTTTGCTGGGAAATTCGCTACATTTGCTGTTTCTGAGATATGTAGAAAACCTAGAGGTAGGTGTATTTAAATACCAGTGATCCCAAGGACCATTTTGTATTTACAGTATGTAATTGGTAGATGCTTGCGTTGTTTTTTATTTAATTACAGAAGACTCTCATGCTCTTTATTTTAAA
Source organism: Saccopteryx bilineata (assembly GCF_036850765.1). Classification (NCBI taxonomy): domain Eukaryota; kingdom Metazoa; phylum Chordata; class Mammalia; order Chiroptera; family Emballonuridae; genus Saccopteryx; species Saccopteryx bilineata. Next base: position 339,399,629 of record NC_089490.1, on the reverse strand, counting down.
GGTACATATATCATTTTCTTTTGCATATTTATTTCTCCTTAGCTAGTTAGCACTTTGCGAATAGAGCTCATCTCTGAAATTCTTTGTGAGTGTCCTGGAAGTTCTGAAAATACTCGATATTACACAGAAACAAATTACTGTGCACCAAAAATACTTAAAACATTACAATTTTCAGTGGCCAAAGGAAGGCAAAATTTAAAGCAAACAAACAAACAAAAAATAACAGTGATATAGCTATCAGCATAACAGTAGCCTAAATATCAAGCTAAATGCAATTTTTTATATCATATTTAAATATGACAAATAATTGTCATATGGCACAGATTATAGCAATGAATATTTTCAAACTAGGTCGTTTTTTACCAAATACCATCCTTTGAATAAGTTGTCATATAATGAACTTCTGACACCTGAAAGCTTTCTGCTAAAATGTTGAACTTTACTGAGTTTTCAGGTAATTGCTTAGAGTAAATAAAAGCCCTCTGAGTTATTACAAGTACAGGCTGATGTTTGGTGTTTCTGACATTTCAAGTGAACGCGTCGAACCTTCACAGAAGTTTTATGACAGGCACCTAAACTTTATCATTATTTCTCTAAAGGAAGCACAATTTGGTTAGACTTTACTGACTAAATGAGTCTATAAATGGGGAGAAAGAGAAAACAATTATTTTTCCTTCAGGATGTGTTTCTGCATACCATTGAAGGCACCTTAAAATAGCAAATGTGAGGTAAAAATAAAATTAAAACCTGTGTGGTTTTATTTTAAAATAAAACATAATTATTTAAATAATTCATTAACTCGAGTCTCTGCCAACATAAAAAGAGTCTTTAGTAATGCCTGCTAGGGTGAATTGAGAATTCTGCATTGCAGTGAGTATGCCATATGTAACCTGATAGAAGAACACTCTGACTTCCTTTATAGTGTTGAGGTCTTGTAGGTAGTATGAGCAGTATCTCCTGATGTCTGATGTCTAATGAAAGGCTTTGCATAGCTTAAATGTCTATGCTACATATAACGTATACTCTAACTTTTTTTTTTTAATGGGGTGACATCAGTAAATCAAGATACATATATTCAAAGGTAATATGTCCAGGTTATCTTAAAGTTCAATTATGTTGCATACCCATCACCCAAAGTCAGATTGTCCTGTCACACTCTATCTAGTTCTCTTTGTGCCCCTCCCCCTCCCCCTTCCCTCTCCCTCTCCCCCCTCGCCCCCGTAACCACCACACTCTTGTCAATGTCTCTTGGTCTCAGTTTTATGTCCCATCTACGTATAGAAAAATGCAGTTCCTGGTTTTTTCTGATTTACTTATTTCACTCCGTATAATGTTGTCAAGATCCCACCATTTTGCTATAAATGATCCGATGTCATCATTTCTTATGGCCTAGTAGTATTCCATAGTGTATATGTGCCACATCTTCTTTATCCAGTTATCTATTGATGGGCTTTTTGGTTGTTTCCATGTCCTGGCCACTGTGAACAATGCTGCAATGAACATGGGGCTGCATGTGTCTTTACAAGTCAATGTTTCTGAGTTTTGGGGGTATATACCCAGTAGAGGGATTGCTGGGTCATAAGGTAGTTCTATTTTCAGTTTTTTGAGGAACCACCATACTTTCTTCCATAATGGTTGTACTACTTTACATTCCCACCAACAGTGGATGAGGGTTCCTTTTTCTCCACAACCTCTCCAACATTTGCTATTACCTGTCTTGTTAATAATAGCTAGTCTAACAGGTGTGAGGTGATATCTCATTGCAGTTTTGATTTGCATTTCTCTAATAACTAAAGAAGATGAGCATCTTTTCATATATCTGTTGGCCATTTGTATTTCTTCCTGGGAGAAGTGTCTGTTCATATCCTCTTCCCATTTTTTTATTGGATTGTTTGTTTGTTTGTCGTTGAGTTTTATGAGTTCTTTGTATATTTTGGATATTAGGCCCTTATCTGAGCAGGTGTTTAAAAATATCATTTTCCAATTAGTTGGCTGTCTGTTTATCTTGTTATCAATTTCTCTTGCTGAACAAAAACTTCTTAGTCTGATGTAGTCCCATTCATTAATTTTTGCTTTCACTTCTCTTGCCTGTGGTGTCAAATTCATAAAATGCTCTTTAAAGCCCAGGTCCATGAGTTTGGTACCTATGTCTTCTTCTATGTACTTTATTGTTTCAGGTCTTATGTTTAGATCTTTGATCCATTTTGAGTTAATTTTAGTACAGGGGGACAAACTGTAGTCCAGCTTCATTCTTTTGCATGTGGCTTTCCAGTTTTCCCAGCACCATTTGTTGAAGAGGCTTTCTTTTCTCCATTGAGTGTTGTTGGCCCCTTTATCAAAAATTATTTGACTATATATATGTGGTTTTATTTCTGGACTTTCTATTCTGTTCCATTGGTCTGAGTGTCTATTTTTCTGCCAATACCATGTTGTTTTGATTGTCGTGGCCCTATAATAGAGTTTGAAGTCAGGTATTGTAATGCCCCCAGCTTCATTCCTTTTCTTTAGGATTGCTTTGGCTATTCGGGGCTTTTTATAGTTCCATATAAATCTGATTATTTTTTGCTCCATTTCTTTAAAAAATGTCATTGGAATTTTGATGGGAATTGCATTAAATTTGTATATAGCTTTGGGTAATATGGCCATCTTGATTATATTTATTCTACCTAACCAAGAACAAGGAATATTCTTCCATCTCATAATGTCTTTTTTGATTTCCCTTAACAATGGTTTATAGTTTTCATTGTATAAGTCCTTTACATTCTTTGTTATGTTTATTCCTAGGTATTTTATTTTTTTTGTTGCAATCGTGAAGGGGATTATTCTTTTGAGTTCATTCTCAAATGTTTCATTGTTGGCATATAGAAAGGCTATTGACTTCTGTATGTTAATTTTGTATCCTGCGACCTTACTGTATTGGCTTATTTTTTCTAGAAGTCTTTTTGTGGATTCTTTGGGGTTTTCGATGTATAGGATCATATCATTTGCAAAAAGTGATACCTTTACTTCTTCTTTTCCGATATGGATGCCTTTTATTTCTTTGTCTTGTCTGATTGCTCTGGCCAGAACTTCTAGCACCACGTTAAATAAGAGTGGAGAGAGTGGACAACCCTGTCTTGTTCCTGATTTAAGGTAGAAAGTCCTCAGTTTTATGCCGTTTAATATGATGTTGGCTGATGGTTTATCATATATGGCCTTTATCATGTTGAGATATTTTCCTTCTATACCCATTTTGTTGAGAGTCTTAAACATAAAATTGTGTTGTATTTTATCAAAAGCCTTTTCTGCATCTATTGATAATATCATGTGGTTCTTGTTCTTTGTTTTGTTGATATGGTGTATTACGTTAACCGTTTTACGTATGTTGAACCATCCTTGAGATTCTGGGATGAATCCCACTTGATCATGATGTATTATTTTTTTAATATGTTGTTGTATTCGATTTGCTAGTATTTTGTTTAGTATTTTAGCATCTGTATTCATTAGAGATATTGGTCTGTAGTTTTCTTTTTTTGTGCCATCCTTGCCTGGTTTTGGTATGAGGGTTATGTTTGCCTCATAAAATGTGTTTGGAAGTATTGCTTCTTCTTCAATTTTTTGGAAGACTCTCTGTAGAATAGGAACCAAGTCTTCTTTGAAGGTTTGATAAAATTCGCTGGTATAGCCGTCTGGGCCTGGACTTTTATTTTGGGGGAGGTTTTTAATGGTTTTTTCTATTTCTTCTCTACTAATAGGTCTGTTTAGGCTTTCTGCTTCTTCTTGACTCAGTCTAGGAAGGTTGTATTGTTCTAGGAATTTATCCATTTCTTCTAGGTTGTTGAATTTAGTGGCATAAAGTTTTTCATAGTATTCTACAATAATTCTTTGTATATCTACGATGTCCGTGGTGATTTCTCCTCTTTCATTTTGGATTTTGTTTATATGAGTTCTTTCTCTTTTTTCCTTGGTAAGTCTTGCCAAGGGTTTGTCAATTTTGTTGATTTTTTCAAAGAACCAGCTTCTTGTTTTATTAATTTTTTCTATAGTTTTTCTGTTCTCTATTTCATTTATTTCTGCTCTGATTTTTATTATCTCCTTTCTTCGCCTGGTTTTGGGTTGTCTTTGTTCTTCATTTTCTAGTTCCTTAAGGTGTGAAGTTAAGTGGTTCACTTGGGCTCTCTCTTGATTGTTCATATATGCCTGAAGTGATATGAACTTCCCTCTTATCACTGCTTTTGCTGCATCCCATAGATTCTGATATGTTGTATTATCATTTTCATTTGTCTGTATATATCTTTTGATCTCTGCACTTATTTCTTCTTTGACCCATTCATTCTTTAAAAGTATGTTGTTTAGTTTCCACATTTTTGTGGGATTTTTTCCCTCTTTTTTGCTGTTGAATTCTAGTTTCAAGGCTTTATGATCAGAAAATATGCTTGGTACAACTTCAATTTTTCTGAATTTGCTGATGTTGTTTTTGTGGCCCAGCATATGGTCAATTCTTGAGAATGATCCATGTACACTGGAGAAAAATGTATACTCAGTCACTTTGGGATGAAATGTCCTGTAGATGTCTATCATATCCAGGTGCTCTAGTGTTTTGTTTAAGGCCACTATGTCTTTGTTGATTCTCTGTTTGGATGACCGATCTAGAGCCGTCAGCGGTGTATTGAGGTCTCCAAGTATGATTGTATTTTTGTCAGTTTTTGTTTTAAGATCAATAAGTAGCTGTCTTATATATTTTGGTGCTCCTTGGTTTGGTGCATATATATTAAGAATTGTTATGTCTTCTTGATTCAGTGTCCCCTTAGCCATTATGAAATGGCCATTTTTGTCTCTGAGTACTTTTCCTGTCTTGTAGTCAGCATTATCCGATATGAGTATTGCTACACCTGCTTTTTTTTGGATGTTATTTGCTTGGAGTATTGTTTTCCAGCCTTTCACTTTGAATTTGTTTTTATCCTTGTTACTTAGATGAGTTTCTTGTAGGCAGCATATAGTTGGATTTTCTTTTTTGATCCATTCGGCTACTCTGTGCCTTTTTATTGGTGAGTTTAATCCGTTTTCATTTAGTGTAATTATTGACACTTGTGAGTTCCTCATTGCCATTTTATAGATTGCTTTCTGTTAGTTTTGTGCCTTGTTTGATTCTTCTCTTTCGTTTTTCTATCTTTTGTTTTTATTTGGTTGTGTTCCATACAACTTTCCTCTATTGCTATCTTTTTTAAATCATGTGCTTCTGTGGTGGTTTTTTCAATGGTGGTTACCATTAAGTAATGAAAAGGGTTCCTACCCTGTTCATTGTAGTGCACTATTTTGTGAGTACTTTTGCCCTCCATCGCCCTTTGCTACTATTAATCTTCATTCTCTCCCCCCCTTTCTTATTGTTGTCACAGTTTAAAGTTGGTTTTGTTATGTTCTTCTTGGAGCTTTTACTTGTGGCTTTGTTGTTGTTGTTTTTTTATTCTTTGTATCTGATTGGAGAACCCCCTTTAGTATTTCCTGGAGTGGGGGTTTTCTGGTGATAAATTCTCTCATCTTTTCTGTATCTGTGAATGTTTTTATTTCTCCTTCATATTTGAAGGTTAGCTTTGATGGGTATAGTATTCGTGGCTGAAAGTTCCTCTCTTTCAAGACTTTAAATATTGGGGTCCACTCTCTTCTAGCTTATAGAGTTTCTGTTGAGAAATCTGATGATAATCTAATGGGCCTTCCTTTATATGTTGTATTCTTCTTTTCCCTGGCTGCCTTGAGAATTTTTTCTTTGCAGTTGGTTTGTGCCATTTTTATTATGATGTGCCTTGAAGTAGGTTTGTTGGGGTTAAGAAAACTTGGAGTTCTGTTTGCTTCTAGAATTTGAGGTTTTAGTTCTTTCCAGAGGCTTGGGAAGTTCTCATCTATTATTTGTTTGAGTATGTTCTCCATTCCATTTTTTCTCTCTTCTCCCTCTGATATACCTATTATTCTTATGTTATTCTTTTTGATGGAGTCAGATAATTCCTGTAGGGCTATTTCATTTTTTTTAATTTTTGAATCTCTTTCTTCTTCTCTTTGTTGAGCCTCAAGTTGCTTGTCTTCTATTTCGCTGATCCTCTCTTCTATCTGGCCTGTTCTATTAGCTAAGCTTGTTACCTCATTTTTCAGCTCATGAATTGAGTTTTTCATCTCTGTTTGATTTGTTTTTATAGTTTCAATTTCCTTGGAGATATACTCTTTGTGTTCATGGAGTTGTTTTCTGAGCTCCCTAAATTGCCTTTCTGTGTTTTCTTGTATATCTCTGAGTATTTTTAGAATTTCTATTTTAAATTCTCTGTCGTTTAACTCCAAGGTTTCCAATATCTTAAATTTTTTCTCCATAGATTTTTCCTCATCTCTCTGTGTTACCTCTCTATCTTTTGTATCCATGATATTCGATTTTCTCTTCTTTAATGGCATCTGAGGGTGATTTTCTTGATAGTATTAATGAGATTTTATAAGGAATAAAAGGATAAAAAAATAAAAATAAAAATAAAAAATTGCACGTTTTTTTTTTAAATTAATCATTAAATAAAGAAAAATAAAATAAGATAAAAATTTGAGGGGAATAAAGGGAATAATTCCTTCCCCTCCTTTTTTCCTCTCCTCTCCTCTCCCCTCTTTTTTGAGAAAATCTTGTGATGAACTGTGAATTATATTGTACTAAATAGAACAAACAATACCTGTAGTGGAGGGCCTGAATTGGGGAGAAGTAATATAGGGGTAAAGGAAAAAAAAAAAAAAAAAGAAAAAAAAAATACAAGAAAAAAATATTTATATATAAAAAAGGGGGGAGCAGTATAGACCCACAAAAAGCAAATTAGGAAAAAATTTGGGTCAAGAATAAAATGTTTTGCTTTTAGGTGTTGGCTGACTCAGAGATATGATGAGAGGAATAAGAGGGAAACAGGAAAAAAGGGTGGAAAATTAAAAAATTACTATTGTATTTAGTGGAACAAGAACTAGATAAAATGGAGAGCCAGGGATGGGAGCACTGCTAATGTGTTAAAAAGGTGAAGTAAAAACCCTCCAAAATGCCACAAACTTAAGTTTGAGTCCTAGATAAGATAATTTGTTTGTTATTGAAGTTTGAATGAGAGAAGACGTAAAGGAGAGAGGAAGAGACTAATATAGAGGGAGAAAAGAGAGAGAGAGAGAGAGAAAAGATGGAACCACTTAAAGAAGAAAAGAGAAAAAGGAGGAGAGAGAAAGAGAGAGTTCGGGGTTTTGGATTGCAACCCTCAAAGAGAGAAAGGAGGAGGAAAGAAAAGATAATGTGAGATGTAACACTTATGGGTAGTGTAGTTCAAAGAGAGGCGAGAGTAAAACTGAGAGAGAATTAAATGACCAAATTGGAGTAGAAAAAAAAATCAAGAATGAAGAAAAGAGACACAGACGAACAAATATAATAAGATGGGATAGGTTATAAAATCTGCAGATTATTCTTGATTTTGAGAGGTTGTCGTCTTGCTTTTTCTTTTCTGTCTTTCTGGTCGGTGACTTTGTACCCCGGGTTCTGCCCCTGTGGCACGCTCTGGAAGAGGTTTGCAGTTGATAATTCTCTATGGCAATGTCATGTATTGGGCTTCAGTCTCGTTGGCAGCCAAGGTTCATTAGTGTTTATAGGCTCCAACAGAGAGGATCTCTCACTGTGAGAGTGTTCCTGGAGCCTCTCTCCTAGTCTTTCCTTCCACAATTAGAAGCCTGATAATCCAGTTATGGGGTTGCTGCTGCCTCTGCCTGGATAGTAAGAGTCTCAAAGAGCTGGCAACTCCCCACTCTGTTCCCACTCAGCACAGGGCTCTGAGTAAGGCTCAGTCAGTCAGACCTGCCAGCATAATCAGGCGTGGCTTCCTCTCACTCAAAGATCTCTGGCTCTGCCCCTCTGTGGGATAACTCGAGTGCCCACTCCTGAGGCGTTCGGAGGAATCTCTAGCCAGACAGGTCACACTTCGAGTGAAATCCCTACCCACACGGAAAAGATCGAGCTTTGGAATTGGCTTTCGCTCTATCCTCGTGCGGCTTTCCCAAGGGGCTAGGGCTGCCTGAGATTCCGCTCCTGGCCCGCTCACAGACCTGCTCCTCTGTGGGAAAAACACGGGCGCCCACCTCTGAGGAGTTCGGAGGAATCTCCTGTTCACTCTTCCTGCGTGCGCACTGACCAGATTTTGAGGCTCAGGCATCCGGGACGCCTCTCACTCCAAGAAAGCCCTCTGCCCACACGGAAAAGTTACTGGGTTGGAATTGGCTTTCGCTCTGTCCCCGTGCGGCTTTCCCAGGGCGCTGGGGCTTCCACTCCTGTCCCGCTCATGGGCCTCTGATTCTGCTCCTCTGAGGGAAAACACGAGCACCCACCCCTGAGGAGTTCGGAGGAATCTCCTGCCCCCTTTGCATGCGTGCGCACTGACCAGATTATGAGGTTCACATGGGACGCCTCTCGCTCCGCAAAAGCCCTCCTCCCGCACAGAAAAGTTCCGCAGTTGGAGTTGGCTCCAGCTCCCTCCCCGTGCCTGGTCCCCTCAGGGCGCTGGGGCTCCTAGGAGATGCTGCTTTTTGCCCACACAGAGGCCTCTGACTTTGCTTCTCTGTGGGTTAGCAGGGCGGCGCCCACCCCTGAAGTGTTCGTAGGAATCTTTTGCCCACTAACCACGCCAACCAGGAGATGCGGAAAATGGTTGCCCCACTTGTCTTTCTTTGTCTGGGTTTGGCGCGCGCATGTTAGCTTGAATTGCCCAGGTTTTTCCACGGCTTGGATCTCCGTGCCACCGCCTGATTTGGCTGTACCGCAGCCTGGAACTATTCACTCCCTACGCCCGCCTTAGTTTCTATATTCTCAATTCTCAGTGAAAGCCATCCTGTTTGGATTAGAGAGGAAGGCGGAGCATTTCTTACTCCTTATTTCCCCCGAAGTTTGACCATATATTTAGCCAATCTTTCGCTTGATCCTACCTTCGGGTGTGTTGTGAAGCATCTGAAGACTCCAAGGATAGGTTTTTCTGTTTCTGGTTGAAGTACTTGTTGAGTTTATGGGGAGATTTTCGGTATCGCTTCCTACCGCGCCATCACTGTGACGTCCGAGCTAACTTTTAATTTGGAGAAGTAAACCTAATTAATCATAAAGTTGAAGGTGGAGGCACTGTCTTAAAACTGTGAAAGTCCTATTCCCCTAACTTCTCTTGCCTGCCCATTCATCCTTCTGCCATGGTCAACCAAAGTTCAGCTTATTTAGAGACTATAACCATCACCACTATCCTTAGAGAGAAGTCATTCTTTTAAAAAAAATTTTTTTTAATTTTATTTATTTATTTTTTTGTGACAGAGAGATATAGAGAGAGGGACAGATAGGGACAGACAGACAGAAAGGGAGAGAGATGAGAAGTATCAATTCTTTGTTGCGGCACCTTAGTTGCTCAATGATTGCTTTCTTACATGTGCCCTGAATGGGGGGGGGGGCACAGCAGACTGAGTGACCCTTTGCTTAAGCCAGTGACCTTAGGCTCAAGCTAGTGAGCTTTGCTCAAACCAGATGAGCTTGCGCTCAAGCTGGTGACCTCGGGGTTTCGAACCTGAGTTGTCTTTATCCCAGTCTGATGCTCTATCCACTGCGCCACCGCCTGGTCAGGCAGAAGTCATTCTTTTATCTTGCTCTCTCTATATCTGGCACATACTTGCACTTTTTCACTTATCACACAAAAATAGAATCCCCAATAGACTGTAAATTCTTTAAAGGAAGGAATTCTGTTTTATATACTTTTGTATCTCTATCACCAAACATGATCCTTGGCATATAGTAAAATTTTAACAATCGGCTACTATTATTATTAAAACCTCAATAAATATTTGTTAAAAATTTTCTGCCACACAGCTGCTCATGTGAACCCTGATTCTTCAAGTAAAGAAAGAAGATAAGGTTCATCAGTTTTCTATGCTAAGTATGTAAGTTTAGTGCAGTACAAAAGTCAAGAGAACTGTAAAAAGATCATCTATGAAGAGAAAGAAGGAAGTTCACTTTAGCAAGTTTAGGCTAGGGAGTCCTACCTGGAAGGTTCTTCTACCGACCTTGACATACCTGAATATATACTGTTCACAAAAATAAGAGAATATTTCAGAATGAATATGATGTGATAAAATCTCCCCTAGTTTTTTTGTAAGCAGTGTGTTTTTTTATTTAAATCTCAGTTTATCTCTTTGGAAATGACTGTCCCTCAAGGGCCCAATCTAATCACTTTAATTTCCTTCATAGTATTACTTAATGTCTGATTCTTATCTTTGTTTATTAATTGTTTTTTATATATATATTTATTGCCTGTCTACTTTCTTTACCTAATTGTAGAATCCATAAAACAAAGCCACTATTCATAGCCCTTATGTCTAAAATACTACTTGGCTCATAGTAAGTGCTTAGTGAAGATTTATTGAATAATGAACTGATTTAAAATATAAACTACTTGCAAAACTTGGTCCTTTTTTGCTAATAGTAAATTGCTTTCAAAATACCTAACATTTAAATTCTTCCCAAGAGTATTTTTTAAAACTTTTAGGTAAAAATACCAAAATTAGAAAGTCAGGAAAAATAGAACTGATTGGTTTCTCAAAGTCATCAACCTAGATGAGAAAGAAAGGGGCTAAAGTAATGGAGTTTAAAAGCATCTTCAGGGTAGAGACTGGTAATATTTTAGAGGCATAATCAACAAAATCCAATGAGAGAATAAATTATAAATTAAATTACTTCCTTAAGAGTTGATTTAATAAACTTATACTTATGTGAGGAAACTTTAAGGCAAAATCAGGTAAACATCAAGGTTGTTAAATTAATCAAATAAGGGGGTCACTAGGCTGAAGTGGTTTTAATGTCTAGTTGATCATATAAGCAAACCAAAACCCAAGCCTGGAATGCCTCAAGGTTAAAAATTGAATTTGAAGAAACAACCAATCACAAACAGCCAATTAGGTTTTCCAATAATGCAACCACTCAATCTATAGCCAATCTAATAATTTCCTTTTTCTATGTTTGCCTCTTCCCTGCCCCTTACCTTTTGTCAGTGAAGTACTTCTGAACACTATTGGTTTGCCACTGAGTGACTAGAATTGACTTTTGCATAAATTAACTCCTGATATTTTTAATATGTCTCAGTTTATTTTTCAACAAGGTCAATTTGAATTTGAAATTAGAAGCATGGTATTCCTATAGATTTCTATGTCTATAAATGGCAAAGAAAATGCTATTAGTTCCCCAATCCTGATTCTTTTTCTCTCTGGGCTCACGTTCATCATTGAGATACAGTCCAGTGCTCTGAATTTTAGAATGTGGATGGAAGTGTTTACCACTTCTGGGCTTGACCCCTAAAATCTAAAGAGATTTCCTGTACTTTCTCTCATGCAGCAAATGCAGGGAATAGTTCAGAGGTGCCATTGCATGGAATGCTACCTACTAAACACTCAATTGAACTGTGAAGTAAAAGAGAAACAAGCTCTGTCAAGCTCCTGAATAGTTGTTAGAGCATATACTGACATACATAGACCTTTCTAACGGTCTTCCTCTCTCATCCCTCTGAACTTTCATCTAGATGATTCTGTGGAGACTAAGGATCATGGTGCCATGTCTCAGAGTTAATCAGTCCAACTACAGAAATAAGTCTCAAGTCAGGGCAACTAAAATCCCACTTTAGGATTTTTTATCTGAAACTAAGAGAAGAATTTCAGGCCCTTTCCAATGGTAAGGTTGGAAGATGTTCAAGTAGTGTCTCTGAGAGACTGAAATAGACAGAAAGAGGAATGCAAAGATGAACATTCTGTAAGCATTTCAATCATTGTTTTTATGCATCCCAGTGGACCAGCTAAAACCTTGTCTTTTAAATAATGTTCAGAGATACCTGGGGCATGCATTATTCTTTATCGGTTCTCTCTTTTGTCTAAGATGTTTGCATTTCTGTGCCTTAAAACCAAGAATAAATGTGTAATACAGAAACTTAGTAGGAATATATTTTAACCACTAGAACTATATGGGATTTGCCAAAAATATTTTTATAGCCCTGTCCTTTCCTCATCGTGTGAGTAAATTTAAAGCATAAAGCACCACTACTCATCCTAGGATGTAGTTTCTCAAATAGGAGGAGGCAGGGTGCATCTGTTATGGCAGTGGTCCCCAAACTTTTTTGGGACATGGACCAGTTTAATGTCAAAAAATATTTTCACAGACTGGCCTTTAGGGTGGGATGGATAAATGTATCATGTGACTGAGACAAGCGTAAAGAGTGAGTCTTAGACGAATGTAACAGAGGGAATCTGGTCACTTTTTCAAAATAAAAGTGACCAGATTTTTAAAATAAAATAATTGTTCAGACTTAAATATAAATAAAACAAAAATAATGTAAGTTATTTATTCTTTCTCTGTGGACCAGTACCAAATGGCCCACAGACCGGTACGGGGTCCGTGGCCCAGGGGTTGGGGACCACTGTGCTATGGAACAGAAAAACAGAGGGGAGAAATAACCGCAACTCACCACATGATTAGGCTAGTCTATGCTAGAGCAGTGTTTCTCAAACTCTGCTGTGCATGTGAACTACCTAGAGATTTTGTTAAAATGCAGATGTGGATTCAGATCTGGGGTAGGGCCTGAGTCTCTGAATTTCTAAAATCCTCACAGTGATGCTACTGCTGGTCTACTGCCACACTCTGAGTAGTAAGGTCTAGAGTGTTTCAGGTGTCTCTTGCTGCTGCATCTCTGTGAATGACTGTGAAGAAGGACAACTGGAACAGCTACATTACCCTTCAAAAGCTCTAGTGGAACTCCTCAGACCAGCAGGACTAGCATCAACTAGGGGCTTCTCAGAAACGCATATTTAGGAGCTCTATCCGAATACTCAATCAGAAGCTCAGGGCATGGGCCCTGAAAATTCTATTTGCAAGCTCTGTAGGCAATTCAATACTCTCTTTCAAGGTTGAGAATCCTATGGAAAATATAAGCTAGGAGCTGACAAGATATTTCTTAGTAAACGTCACTGTCTCTTTCATTGGCCTCACAAGCTATGGTAAGACTAATTGACATGAGCCAATCAAAGACTTTGGGAAAGTCTAGTAAGCCTGAATGGCACATTAACCCTTTATATGTATTTATATCAGGAGCAAGACTCATCATGAGTATGTGTGTGAAACAGTCCAGCAAGAGGGGCTAGGCAATATGAAGAGCTCACAGGAGATCCAGGTCTCTGTCTGAATTCCAGGTACAGGTCACAGGCTCTCAGAAAAGCAGTTTCCTAATATAAAAACAGAAACTGCCCTAGCTGGATGGCTCACTTGGTTTGGAGAATCATCCCAAAGCACAGAGGTTGTGGGTTTGATCCCTGGTCAGGGCATATACAGGAGCAGATGGATGTTCCTGTCTCTCCTTTCCTCTCTCTCTCTCAAATCAGTACAATAAACATGTTTTAAATAAATAAATAAATAAATAAGCAAACTATTACTATTTTTTTCCACCTACCTCTCAGAGAAATGGGGCAAAACAAATATGAAGCTTTATATATTGCATTTTGAAAATTCTAATTTCCTGGGTACTTGCTAGTTGATACTTATGCAAAGAGATATTTTAGTCAGTTGTAAGGAGCTTCTTATTTTGGGGGGGATGGGGAGAACTGATCAGATAGAGGAAGATAAATATAAATTAGAAAGAAAAAATAGTTCAGAAAAAGAGGGCAATGTGGACATAAGCAATAGCAAGTAAGTTCTGTCTTTAAACAATAGACAGAAGTGCTGAGTGCAGAGATATAGACAAATCTTTAAGCATTGTATCTTGTTTCATCCTCACCAACTCAGGATTAGCACACATGGCTGTATTTTGACTACCACTGTGAAAGGATGCCGTCATTTTGATCTCCAACACAAGACTGTAAGGCCCTTGAGAAAGGATCTCTTGTTTTTTATTCTTGCTGAAATTTATTGTTGATGGACTTACTTAAATTGGATTTATGTATGAGAAAGTAATATATGAAAATATTTTTTGCACAGGGAATATAACTGCCAGTCTATTACTACTCCCTTTTATGCCCAGACCTGGCTGGGCCAGGGAAGTTAGAAGCTGAGTGAGAACAATCTTAAAACAAAGATGTCAAGAGAAATGATTCATCATCAGGACCCTTTGACCTAACCTGGACAGCCCCTATTAGTTCTTAGAAAAGAACTCTAAAGAAACAAAGGTCAAGTAACTATGGAGCAAAACACCATAAGGAAAAATAATGTTTTGTACCTTGTGTTTCTAAATAATAATACTGAACATTCCTGAACTTTCACTTAAATTAAGCTTTAATATCTTTTCTTTTCCCAAATCACATTGTTCATAGTTTCCCCTTTCCCCTTTTGTCGTCTACTTCAATTTATTCTGTACAGGGTATGTGATTAATACCCAATTTATGTCCTTCTCTGAAATGTTCGTGACAACAAACAGAGATGGTCCCCAAAATGACCTTTGTTGAATCTCTTGATACCTTTCTCCCAAATGGATGTTTTAGCATTTACGAATCACTTCTATTTTCTCTTTGCCAGCCAGATGGATTTGAATCACTGTGGTAGCTTTCTTCTCCAAACACCAGGGCTTTCTACAGGATCAAATAAAGTTCACAATGGCTTATCTCAATTTCCCTGTAATAACTCACATTTCAAAATGAAAAAGTCATAATAAATCAACAGCAGTAGCAAGCAGCCATAGAGGTCTCTATTCAGGGCAATTGCCTCCTCTTCTCTACCAGCTCTGAGGTACTTTCAAAGCATGATCTAGAGCAGGGGTAGTCAACGTTTATATACCTACCACCCACTTTTGTATCTCTGTTAGTAGTGAAATTTTCTAACTGCCCACTGGTTCCATAGTAATGGTGATTTATAAAGTAGGGAAGTAACTTTACTTTATAAAATTTATAAAGCAGAGTTACAGCAAGTTAAAGCATATAATAATAATTACTTACCAAGTGCTTTATGTCGGATTTTTGCTAAGTTTGGCAGAATAAATCTTTGTAAAACAACTTACTATAGTTGAATCTATCTTTTTATTTATACTTTGGTTGCTCCGCTACCGCCCACCATGAAAGCTGGAACACCCACTAGTGGGCGGGAGGGACCAGGTTGACTACCACTGATTTAGAGAAAGTAGTAGAGGAGGAGTGGGAAGTCAAAGGCCTGAGAGAGGTGATTAATAGGTTAGTCAGTGTATATAACACAGCATCCAAAAAAGGCAAGTCTGGAAAGAACCTCTAAGTTTGTTAATGCTCTGCCCTTGGAACAGTTGTTACAGATGAACAAACCAGAGATGGGAGGGGAAGGGGCACAAACTGGAACCAGAACAGCCCACATAAGGTCTACCTGGCAAACAAATGACTCTCTGAGAAGAAAGTAGACAGTTATTATAATTGTGTTGTTGTTTTATTGTTAATTAAAAAATATTTTTAGGCCCTGGCCGGTTGGCTCAGCGGTAGAGCGTCGGCCTAGCGTTCAGAGGACCCGGGTTCGATTCCCGGCCAGGGCACATAGGAGAAGCGCCCATTTGCTTCTCCACCCCTCCGCCGCGCTTTCCTCTCTGTCTCTCTCTTCCCCTCCCGCAGCCAAGGCTTCATGGGAGCAAAGATGGCCCGGGCGCTGGGCATGGCTCTGTGGCCTCTGCCTCAGGCGCTAGAGTGGCTCTGGTCGCAATATGGTGACGCCCAGGATGGGCAGAGCATCGCCCCCTGGGGGGCAGAGCACCGCCCCTGGTGGGCGTGCCGGGTGGATCCCGGTCGGGCGCATGCGGGAGTCTGTCTGACTGTCTCTCCCTGTTTCCAGCTTCAGAAAAATGAAAAAAAAAAAAAAAATTTATGATTTGAGTGCCTACCATTGTGCTATTCACTTTAGATGTACTGTAGGTCTCATAATTCATACAATCCACAAATTACGTTATAATTATGCTCATTTTGAAGATAAAATAATGGCTTCAAGAGAATGCAAATATCCTACTGATGACATGCAGGACTAGGTTTCAAGGTATATTTCTATATCTCTAATGTTAAAACAGCTACTTAATAAAGTTATTATGTTTTAAACAACTGTAGCTTGCTACACATCGTTTTCCCCTCAATTACTGTTCTCTCAATATAAAACTAGGTGTGTGTGTGTGTGTGTGTGTGTGTGTGTGTGTGTGTGTGTACCGCATACATAAAATTCCCTCTGAACCAATGAACAATATAGTAAG
Organism: Saccopteryx bilineata; assembly: GCF_036850765.1. Lineage (NCBI taxonomy): Eukaryota > Metazoa > Chordata > Mammalia > Chiroptera > Emballonuridae > Saccopteryx > Saccopteryx bilineata. The sequence goes on along the minus strand of NC_089490.1, from coordinate 339,383,424 downwards.
ATTATGGAAACAAATCAATTACTATTGATTATAGTAATATATAAAAAATTAAAGTAGTAGTTGAATTATAAGTAATTTTTACTATATGCCTTCAATTTTGTTATATAATTTTTCTAATTCATACTAAGAATTATGCTGGTCACATATGGATATGTAACTTTTTTCTATTATTCTGTCTTGACACCAGGTCAAAGCACATGCAAAGGAGTAATAAGTACCCAGATTCAGCCTGCCACCTGCTGGGCAGTGCTCACTGGGTAACAAGGGAAGTAGAGTGAAGAAGTCTGCAAGTCAGGACAGAAAAAAGATCAAGGAGAAAAGCATCTCCATGCAGTGTAACTGCAGGAGGAATCCTTTACCATACTCTCATTGAAGAGTATCTAATGGAGCAGTGCATTGGTGTTGTGCAGTACTGTGGCCCTGGACAAAGTGAAGACATTTGCAAGTTTTTTTTAAGCAAAAACAAGACTGATATGTCCCAAGATGTCATAGCAAAGGGTTCACTTGCACTAACTTGCCAAGAAATCTGCTAATCATTAAAGATTTAGTTGAAATATCTCCTTTATGGGCCTCTCCTGACATTGTCAGTTAGCCTCAACATCATTGTCTGTGTTCTTAAGCCAATTTGTTTATAACTCTAGCTTAGCATGTCAGCCTTGAATTGCATGGCCTTCTACTCTGCAGAGCTATAAATTCTTTTAAGCTAGTAGCTATTTAGGACTGACTGGTAGACCTCAGAGCCATAGATCTGAGTTGAAATCCTGGATATACCAAGTATTAGTTTTTACCTTTTCTAACCTCTGTTCCTAAATCTTTAAATGGGTACAATTTACAATAACTATTTCTGAGAATTGTTCTAGGATTATGTGAATAGCAAGATATAAAAATATTGTTGGATGATTGTATATTAATAGAAATTATTACCTAAAACTAAATAGTACCACTGACATAGTAAAATTTCATGTATAGTCTAGAATTGGTTTTCTATTATCTATTAAATGTCACCTAAGGAATTACTTGCAACTAAAATTAACAGTGGTGTTATAAGTAAAGGTTTTTATGTATTAATTGTTTTGTTTCATTGTCTTGATTACCAAAACTTAAATTGATTTACAGTGTTTTAAATACTTTTTATACTATAAATCTCAGAAAAAAATTTTTAACAAAAAATTGTTAGCTCTACAAAGAAGTTATTTATTTTTTCAGACCTCTAAGAACTTTATTCTTAAAACTACTCTATATGATATTATAGGCCCTGGCTGGTTGGCTCAGTGGTGGAGTATAGGCCCAGCAAGTGGAGGTCCCAGGTTTGATTCCTGCTCAGGGCACACAGAAGAAGTAACCATCTGCTTCTCCACCCTTCTCCTTCCACTTTATCTCTGTCTCTCTCTTCCTCTCCCACAGGAAGGCTCCATTGTAGCAAAGTTGGCCCAGGCGCTGAGGACAATTCCATTGCCTCCATCTAAGGCACTAGAATGGCTCCAGTTGCAGTGGAGCAACACCCTAGATGAGCAGAGCATCACCCCTGGTGGGCATGCCGGGTGGATCCCAGTCAAGTGCATGCGGGAGTCAGTCTGTCTGCTGCTCCCAGCTTCTCACTTCAGAAAAGTAATAAATAAATAAATAAATAAATAAATAATAAAAAATAAAAAATGGTATTATAATGGTAGAAACATGGCATTATATGTTTGTCCAAATCACAGAATGCACAGCATGCATCAAGAGTGCACACTAATGTAAACTATCAACTCTTTGGTGATGATGTGTCATACAGGTCCATCAACTGTAACATGTACCAGTCTGATGCGAAATGTTTATAATAGGGAAGGCTATATATGTGTGGAGGCAGGATGTATATAAGAAACCTCTATAACTTCTGCTCATGTAACTCTAAAATTGCCATAAACTGTAAACCTATTTTAAGCAAAGAAAGAAATTTCTGACATATCCTACCATATGAATGAACCTCAAGGACATTATGCCTAGCAAAATAAGTAAGTCACAAAAAGACAAGTACTATATAATTCCACTTATATGAGATATCGTAAATAGTCAAAAATCATAGAGATGGAAAGGTTCTTTTTGAATTTTTAATTAACTTTCTAAGAATTAAATTTAATTTATCATTATGGCACCAATAATATAAGCAACAGTAAAGCAGCATTCATAGTACAGTATTTTAATCCTAATGTAATTATTCAAATGTACATTGTTTTGCATATTGACAGTTATGTTTTGTATATGTAAACTTAAAATGCTATAGTCAAACTCTACACATTTAAACAAACTCTACAGTTAAATTGTTTTGTGTTTTCATTTCAAATCATAAGAATTTATTTATAATGTTAATATTAACTATCATAGTTAATAATTTAATCATTTGCTTACAAGGATTTTTTTTTCCTATTTATTTGTATTGGAAGTAAAGATCAACTCAATGATCATCTTTATGCTCACATATTTCTTTCTTACTTTTGGGAACTTTCAAACTCATTTTCATTTAAAGACACCTTTCAAAAAATTTATCACATTATCTTACTTTACTTCATAGCACTTATCCCATTTGAAGTTTTTGCTCTTGGTCTGTGTATGTGTTCACCTGTGTGTGTACATATTATTGTCTCTTTTCTCTGGCTGCAATATTTTCTTATAAAGGGCAAGGATTTTCCCTGTCTTTCACTAGTATATTCTCAATCACAATAACATAGCCAGACGATATTTGTAAACGTAGAAAATCAAGAATAAATAAATAAATGGTTTGGCATAAACAATAGTTTTATTTCTTTTTATATATTTCAAGGTGTTACTTAAAATCAGTATTTAGAATGTTTTATAAATTTAAATGGGCAAAATTTTTAAAGTAAAATTTACTATTACCTCTAAAATTCTCATAAAATAATACTATATCAAGAAAATAGAAAGAAAAAAAATTTCCAGTCTATTTTTTTTTTGTATTTTTCCGAAGTGAGAAGTGGGGAGGCAGAAAGACAGACTCCTGCATGCATCCGACTTGGATCCACCTGGCATGCCCACCAGGGGGCGATGCTTTGCCCATCTGGGGCATTGCTCTCTTGCAGCCAGAGCCATTCTAGAACCTGAAGTGGAGGCCATGGATCCGTCCTCTGCGCTCAGGCCATCTTTGCTCCAGTAGAATTTTGGCTGCAGGAGGGGAAGAGAAAGATAGAGAGGAGGGAGAGGGGGGAGGGAGGATCAGCAGATGGGTGCTTCTCCTGTTTGCCCTGACCGAGAATTGAACCCAGGACTTCCACACACTGGGCAAATGCTCCACCACTGAGCCAACTGGCCAAAGTCCACAGTCTAATTTTTTAAAATAAATATTAGACTTGGCCAGTTGGCTCAGCCATAGAGTTTCAACCTGGCATGGGAAAGTTCTGGGTTTGATTCTCAGTCAGGGCATACAGAAGAGAGGACCATTTGTTCCCCCCTTCTCTCTCTCTCTGCTCCTCCTGCAACCATTGCTCTATTGATTGAGCATGTTGGTCCCAGATGACGAGGATGGCTCATCAAATTTATGTCTCAGGTATTAAAAATAGCTCAGTTGTGAGCATGGCCCCAGATGGGCAGAGCATCAGCCCAAGATGGAGTTGCAAGGTGGATCTCAGGGCACATGCAGGAGTCTGTCTTTGTATCTCCCCTACTCTCACTTAAAAATTAATTAATTAATTAGTTAATTCTGTGCCTGGGCAGGGTAGCTTAGTTGGTTAGAACATTATCCTGACATGCTGAGGTTGCAGATTGATTCCTGGTCAGTGCATACAAGATCAACCAATAATGGCATGAGTTGGTAAAACAATAAATTGATGTTTCTTTCTCTCTTTCTCTCTCTCTCCCTCTCTATTTCTCTCTGTCTCTGATCTCTCTCTCTCTAAAAATCAATAAATAAAAATAAATAAATAAATACAAAGATTTTCCTCACTTTATTTCTGTTCTTTCTTTTTCATACAAGTTTGCATGAGTTCATAGTTAACTAGCATACAATACACATGCAAATTAAATGACTAAGCATATATTTCTTCATGTAGTGAATATATTTGCAGAGAAACATTTTGAAGACTGCTTTTATTTTAGATATAAATAGTATTATACATATTTTATAGAATTTATAGTTTTATTTATGCTGAATTCAGGAAAATATACAGGATGCATCATTCTATCAATGAAGGAAGGTTAAAATGCTAAGTATGGAGAACATTATTTATAAGAATTTTAATTATTGTATAAAAGTATAACCATAAATTCACATACTACACTGAAAATTTTAGGAAATGAAAAGGCTTTTCAATGCTTATTTCAAGGTAGACAGTGTCATGCTATTTTGACCAAAATATTTTTTGTGTATTTATTGGCAAAGATGCCAATAAAATCACCCCCAAAATTCAAAGGGAATGATAATATATAATATCTTAGAGATCTACTGTAGTCTTTCTAAAATTAAGAACAAACAAAAATATTCCCCAATGTCAATATTCCCTATTTGCTGGAGAAATATTTTTAGAAGTTGAAGAAAAACTGTTTTCAGTTATTGTTTACATAGCAGAATAAATTGACTGAGATGAAAATGTAATTCTTGAAGTCAGACATTCAAATTCTAAAATAGCAATACAAGAGAATTATTTATTTTTCCAGACCCCAGCTTCTTAATTCCTAAAATTAAAAATAATATTACTGTATACAACCCCTCACTGCTAAACTTGACTGGCTAAAAATAATAATAATAATAATATTACTTCCCTCACATGTTAATTGAGAGGATTATATAAAAAAAATACATTAAGTGCCTAGTAGGCTACTTAGCAAATGATAAACCCTCAATAATTACAGTCAAGTAATCATGTTGGGCAAATGAGTTTGTAAAATTTGTATTTTTTTGAGTTTTTTACTTTTATTGTTAAAAATGGCACTTGGCAGCCATATATGTGCTTGTCCTCAGAGCAGGGCAGTTAATTGCAAATTGTGGATTGCATTCCTGCTTGGAGGGATTGTTTTTCTAATAATTGCTGGAGGAGGGGTCTTTGTGGACCTAGGCAGATTTGGAGAGAGAGAGAGAGAGAGAGGGAGAGAGAGAGAGAATAGAGAGAATGCAGAGTGTTGAAGAAGAAGCTAATTTTGCAGAGAGAGAAAGTGTGCAGATGAGGATCCAGAGCTGAGGGGCTTTGAGAGCCCTACTGAGGCTTGTGGGAACCTTTGATTCTAGGAGGAACTGGAGAAGATTCTACTGGTTGTGGAACTGGAGGATGCATCAGGGTTTTGGGAGCTCTGAATGAAAAGGGAAGGGTTTTCCCTGTGTGTTTGCTTATCAGCCCACCATTTTTTGGCTCTACTGTTTCTTTACCATCTGCCCAAATCCAATGAGAACCTGTGTGGCCACGATAGTGCAGGCCACTGGCCTTACAAATCATAAAAGATGATGGAGTCTATCCACAGGGTAAGGGGTGAAACATATTCATCCCATGAAGTTCAATTCACCCATGGGTTATCAGGAAAAGCCAGGTCACCACAACAATATTTGTTTAGGAAGCTGCATATTTTCAAAGAACTACATGTTTTGTATTAATAACAGTGTAGTTAAAAATAGCAAAGGGAAGCCTGACCAGGCGGTGGCGCAGTGGATAGAGCATTGGACTGGGATGCAGAAGACCCAGGTTTGAGATCCAGAGGTTGCCAGCTTGAGCGCGGGCTCATCTGGTTTGAACAAAAGCTCACCAGCTTGAGTCTAACATCGCTGGCTCAAGTAAGGGGTTACTCAGTCTGCTGAAGGCCTGCGGTCAAGGCACATATGAGAAAGCAATCAATGAACAACTAAGGTATTGCAACGCGCAACGAAAAACTAATGATTGATGCTTCTCATCTCTCTGTTCTTATCTGTCTGTCCCTGTCTATTCCTCTCTTTGACTCTCTCTCTGTCTCTGAAAAAAAAAAAATAGCAAAGAGAAAAAAGTTCAAACCAAACAAGTTGAAAATGAGCAATAAGTCCTGGCCGGTTTGCTAAGTAGTAGAGCATCTGTCAGTATGTGGATGTGCTGGGTTTGATTCCTGGTTAGGGCACACAGGAGAAGCACCCATCTGTATCTCCACCCTTCCCCTTGCCCTCTATCTCTCACTATCTCTTCCCTTCCCGCAGCTATGGCTTTATTTGCTTGAGTGCATTGGCCCTGGTCACTGAGGATAGCTCTGTTAAGCTTCTGTCTCAGGCACTAAAAGTAGCTTCATTGTAAGTATGGCCCCAGATGTGCAGAGCATCAGCCAGACCCAAACACGGCTGCCAGGTGAATCCCAGTCAGGGCACATGCCAGAGTCTATCTTTTTCCATTTCCCCTCCTCTCACTTGGAAAAAGAAGGAGAAAAAAATAAGAAAATGAATAAGTTTATTATCACTTCACCTATTTAAATTTCAGAGGCAGTTCTAGCTTTAAATACAGATAGAAGCGCAAAATCTGGCATCTAGAGGGCAAACACCTTTGCCCTCCTTTTCTAAAACTCAGCAATTTAAGATTAGATTTGTTGGTTTCTGATTGGCTTGAGTTAGGGTCATCACATCTATTCTTGAACCAAGTCGTGTGCCATGGGAAACTCTTAATTGTCCCATCTCAACTGAGATGTCTTGATTAGAGCTTTATGGACTGAGAAGCAAAGAGGAGGGGCCACCACAAATATACCATTTTCTTACCTCTGTGTAACTAGGATGCTACTCTCGAACAGGATAAATAAATATTTTACCGGACAAACAACGAATTTCTACTCCAATGACCCAAAGCAATCTAATGCATATAAAAGAAGGACAGTGGAAATACATTATGAGATTCAAATCCATAATGAAACAGTTCTGTTGAATACTCAATAACCCACATCAGAAATTCATCTTTAGAATTCAGCAAAGTCTAGCCAGCATTATATTCCCAGAAAAGGTAAACTATTGATAAAAAGCATTTCTTTTATAACACTAACCTTTCACTTGCTCCTTCTCTCTTTTCCTACCTCTGTTCTATCTGCTCTTTGTTTCCTCTTTCTTCATTTTTTCTTTTCTCTCTCACAATTCTATCCCTTCTCAAATATTCATTAATCACCTGTCCATGGCCCTCATATAAATTCAGAAAAGGCATTGCTGTCCTTCATGAATTTATGATCTAGTTAGAAAAGTACTATAACAAAAAGTAAGCTATATTGTAAGAAACAGTGCTGGATAGAACCTTGTAGTTATAATTTTGAAGTGTAGCAATAATGTTATAAAGGGATTAAAATAGGGTTTGAGGTCCAAAGCTCTAGATCGTATTCCTAGTTCTGCCTCTTCGCAGCTGTGTACATTTTGTAAAGTCATACAAGCGAAAGCAATCTGAGCCTCCCAACATTTTTTCTGGATAGTAGAAATGATGTCTAAAAGCTCACAGAATGTTGTGACGATCAAATGATTGATGTATGTGAAGGTGCTGAGAGCATTCTCTGACACATACCTGGCATCACAGCATTTCTAAATAAAGTGTTATGAGTTTCCCTAAGAGGGAGAAATACATGATGCTGCAGGAGTCAGGGAAGACCTCACTAGGTGACTTTAAAATTGACACAGTTGGATAGGACACATGATAAGTGAAGATCGCTCTAGTATCAGTGGAAAAATAAGCAAAACAATGGAAACAACTATATTTTTAAAAATAAAAATAGAGAACATTTCACGTTGACCATAATAGTAAGATTATTTTGTTTTGTTTTCCTTTAGTTGTAGAACTCTTTCCTCAATGAATCTTTTGTAAGCACTTAAAATAGTTACTGGGAGCTGCTCTTGTTGAAATAGTTGTGAGAAAACACCCTTCCCCATAATCCCACACACCTGCCCCTCAGGAAATCTAGAGCTTTAAAATTCAGAGTTTTAAAACCAATGTAAACAGTGGTGGTACAGTGGATAGAGTGTTGAACTAGGATGTGGAGGACCCAGGTTCGATATCCTGAGGTCGCCAGCTTGAGCACGGGCTCATCTGGTTTGAGCAAAGCTCACCAGCTTGGACCCAAGGTTGCTGGCTTGAGCAAGGAGTTACTTGATTAGCTGGAGGCCCACGGTCAAGGCACATATGATAGGGCAATCAATGAACAACTAAGGTGTGGCAACAAAAAACTGATGATTGATGCTTCTCATCTCTCTCTGTTACTATCTGTCTGTCCCTATGTATCCTTCTCTCTGACTGTCTCTGTAAAAAACAACAACAACAAACCAATGAATAGAAAACAGAAAAACTGGGCTGGGGATCAAAGACAACATTCAGTGACTAAGGACAGAGCTAACTGGTTCCTTTGCACATATCCTTTCCTCTCTCTCTCTTTCTCTCTCATGCCTTTGTGCAAGAAAACTCTTTTGTTGGAATATTTCTCATGAATTTATTTGCTTCTTGTTCTTTAAAATTCAGTTCAGCAAAGATTTCCTTGATTTTCTTTGTCCATCCTTTAAGCCTCACTGAACTAAGTGCTAATTCCCTGAGCCACTTTCTGAACCAAGCATATAAAATTTTCTTGATCCTCTATAGACATTACATGACTTACTCATCATTAGGGAGCTTTTTCTTTCTTTCTTCCTTTTTAAATTTCTAACAGCTTTATTGAGGTAAAATTGAAATAATAAACCACATATTTTTATAATACACAATTTGATAAGTTTTGACACGTATATGCACCTATAAAAACACCACTACAGACAAGGAAGCTTACATTCAAAGTTCCCTTTTTCCACTAGTCTCAGTTCTACTCAATTCCCGGTCAACCACTGATCTCTTTTCTTTTATTATGTTGTTTTGTGTTCTAAAATTCTATATAAATGACCGCATACAGCATTTTTTGTTCCTGTTTCTCTCACTCAGCATAATTATATTCAGTCTCATTCATGTTATAGCATATAGCAACAATTTATTCATTTTTTTGTTGCTGGATAGTACTGAATTATATGGATGTGCCATGATTTGTTTACCCACTAACTTATTGATAGATATAAGGGTTAGTCCTCATTTTGGGCTATTACAAGTAGAGGTGTTATGAACATTAATAAAGAGCTTCCACTTCTCTTGCAAAAATAACAAGGAGTAGAATTGCTACATCTAAAGGTAGATGTATGTTCCACTTTTTAGGAAATTAATGTCCAAAGATAGTTTAACAATTTATAGTATCCATTTGTTTTTGTCAGTCTTTTAAGTTTCAACCATTCTAAATGAATTGAATAAAATTGCATTTTTCTAATGACAAATTATGTCAAACATCTTTTTATGTACTTCTTTCCCTCATATTTAACTGTTGTAAAGCCAGTATCCACTGCCACCATCACAGCAGCCTGGCCCATGAAGGTTCGCATTGGATTCGGACAGTCGGTAAAGAAACAAAGGAGCCAAAAACCGGTGGACCATTATCTTTAATCCTAGCTTGCACCCGGCAGGCAAGTAAAAACACACACTGGACTCCAAAACCCACTCATTCAGTTCTCACAAAGCTACTGACTTATCCAAGCTTCCTAGAATCAAAGGTCTCTAGCTCACCAGACTTATTCACCTTGGTTCCCCATCTTCTTCTCTCTGCACAAACTGCATTAACTGGCTGATCTCTCTCTCAGCACCCAACCATCTTGGCTGCCTCTCCTGGCCTCCTCCACGTGGCCTTTCTCTGCTCTCTGCTGTCTCCTCTAATGATAATCTAGGAACCGAGAGAGAGAGCAATTCTCGGTCTGCCCCATTTTATAGTATAGAAATCAAAACCTTTAATCCAATATACAAACAAGGAAGTCTCTGATACAAAGTCACTTATCTGAGGCATAATGTGATTCCTCATGAGAGTGCACCACCCCACATCAAAAAGGGTGGAAAAGGTTTAGTCCTAAAACCAAGCCCCAGGCTACAAGGATCCTGCCTGCCCTCAGCCTGCCCCCAACATACATTAATACAATTACGCCCATCCCAAGCAATCACCTGGGCGACAGGCTTCTATATGGGCAGTGCCATCTTTAACAAAGTGAGCAAAATATATTTTATCTGCCCAACAACTATCTATCTAAATCTTTACTTTTAGTTATTTGTTTTATTATTGTATATTTTAAGGCCAGTGGCCACCACCAAGGCCACTCAGGTTCACATTGGATTTGGGCAGATAGTAAAGGATCTGTGGAGCCAGAAAATGGTGGGTCATCCCATTAATTAAAGTCTTCTAACAGCAGACAAGCAAACAGGCAAGAAAGACCACTTCCCTTTTTCTCTCAGGACTCTCCTGGACTCACAGTTCCAACCAACATCAGCACTCCCCAGCCAAATAGGCTGGGCTGAAATCTCAGGGTTCCAAGCCCCTCAGCACTCTAACACTACAAACTCTCCAGCAAAACAGGTTGAGGGAAAAAAAACCCTTCTCTAGCAAACAATAGCAAGCAATGGTCCCTCCCAAACAAAAAGATAACTCGTAATTTGCAATCTGCTGACCTGAAGGGCAAGCAGCCATGTCTTTCACAGACCACATAAACATGGCTCTGCCCACCAATGCAAAATACAAGTGACCACACCTAAACACACAGTTTACTCAACATGTATTTTGAGGGATTTTTATATATTCTGGCACAAGTCCTTTATCAGAAACATATTTTTTCAAAATTTATTCTCCTACTCTGTGTCTAATCATCTCCTTTTCTATTTACAATAGCTAAGATATGAAAGCAACCCAAGTATTCATCAATGGGTAAAAGCAGTGGTATGTATATATATATATAAAAGGTCTACCAGAAAGTTCTGTCCGTTTCTATCACAACAAGTTTCGACACGTAAGCACGTTTATTTGGCGCATGTGTGCCTCTCTATTTTTATCACTTAATGTATACATACTGACGTAGCAAATTAACTAAAACAAAGTTGATTCACGTTAGTCTTATGTGTGAAGCAATAGTGTACCCATGGCTACTGATAAAGTTCATTTGCGCCACTGTATTGTATACAAATTTCAACAAGGAAGAAATGCTACAAAAGCATGTAGAAATTTATTGAAAGTGTTTGGTGAAGGTACAGTTTCTGATAAGACATGCAGAAGATGGTTCGAAAAATTCGAAACAGGTGATTTCGACCTTTCTGATAAGCCACGTTCTCAGCGACCATTTTTGATCCATGACGATGTTGTTAAGACCATGTTGGAGCAAGATCCTTTTCTGACAACATCGGAGAGCACAGAAAGGCTTAATTCAGCTCAGTAAACCATTTTGGACCATATTCGGAAGATAGGATTGGTGTGGAAATATATTATTTAATGAAGTTTATTGACGGTAAGAAAAATTTGTATTTTTTTATTGCAAAAATGAATAGAACTTTTAGGTAGACCTTATATAATGGAATATTACTCAGCCATAAAAAAGTACCATTTGTGATGGCATGAATGGACATAGAGGGTATCATACTAAATGACATAAGTCAGTCAGAGAAAGAAAAATACCATATGATTTCACTTATATGTTGAATCTAAAGAACAAAATAAATAAACAAACAAACAGATTCATAGATACAGAGAATAGACTGATGGTTGACAAAGGGAAGGGTGTTTGTGGGACTATGTGAAAAAGGTAAATGAACTAAGAAGTACAAATTGGGAGTTACAAAATAGCCATGAGGATGTAAATAAAGTAAAGCATAGAGAATATAGTCATAAATATTATAATAACTGTATGACAAATCAGACTGTATTTGTCCCTCTATTGCTACGTTCTGCCCGAGTTCTCCTTCCCTATACCACAGTCAGAAACTGTTTCAGGATAATAAACTAGGGTAAAAAAGAACTCACTGAAAGCTACTCTGGTGCCTGATACTCCTTTTCACCAGAAGTCAACAATTAGTTAGCCTTTGTTAGATATAAATATTTCTTCAGCACTTTGCACAGCTTTTTATATTAATCAATAAAAATCACTCCAGGAGTTGTAATGTGAACCGATTTCAGATATATTGTAAAATACTATGGTACACTTTTTAAAATACATTTTCTGTAATTCTTATATTAAGGAAAGGGTGTTGCAATTATTATATCTTGTAGGGGACTTTTAGATGCTGTAAAGCCAGTAGCCAAGGCCACCATCATTGCAGGCCTATGCAGGTTCACATAGGATTCGGACAGACGATAATGAAACAATGGAAACAAGAACTGGTAAACCATTTGCTTTAATCCTAGCTTGCACCCAGCAGGCAAGAAATACACACAGTGGGAAAACACTTCCCTTACCATTATGGGCTTCCAAAGCCACTGACTTATCAGAGTTTCCTAGAATCAAAGGTTTCTACCTCACCAGCTTTATTTACCTCTGTTCCCAATCTCCTTCTCTCTGCACAAACTGGTTTCTCTTTCAGCACTCCTCCATCTTGGCTGCTTCTCTTCTCTCTCCACGTGGCCCTTCTCTGCTTTCCTCTCTAATGCTAATCTCAGGAACCAAGAGAGCAAGTTCCTGGTCTGCCCTACTTTATAGTGTAGAAATCAAAACCTTTAATCCAATATACAAACAAGGAAGTCTCTGATACAAAGTCACTTATCTGAGGCATAATGGGATTCCTCATGAGAGTGCACCACCCCACATCATGCAATCAGTCAAGGGTGTGGGGAAAAGCTTAGTCTTAAAACTAACCCTTTGGCTATAACCACCCTGTTTACAGCCTGTCCCCCACACCCAATGCAAACTATAAGCAAGCAAACCTATATCATACTTAAAAACTTATATGACCAACAGATGTTCAGTATTTAGATCCTTCCATACTTGGGATTTCCCCACTGTATGAGTCTTGGTAAGAGGCAAGCCAGATACTAATTTTCTCCACCCACAGGCAGCACAGACATGGCATATTGCTGAGACCCAAGCAATGAGAAGTTTTGGCCTAGAAATTTTAATATGGTCAGAACCACACAAAGCAGTTCAACAAGAAAATAATTTATTCCAGTGGCAACTGTTAATCAGTTTCTACAGTCAGAAGATCAACAGTGATGGCAGTACCAGCAATGGCAAGAGTTTCTAATGACATCGGCACCAGATGCTTCCCCAAGCATGATTTTGGCTGTAGTTTCATTCCAGTTCAATCTTAGCATGTGTGTGGTCTCTTAGTTTGGTTCTGTTATGTTTCTGTTAATGCTGTGAAGTAGCATCCATAAATTCCTTTCCTACTTGAATCAACTAGAGTTGATTTCTATTGCTCATAATTAAAAAAATGTAACAGATTAAACTTTATTGTAGACATGAAGACACTGAAAGTCTTCTGAATAAAATTAACTTACACGGTCAGTAGCTAGTTATTAGTAGCTGGTGGAACTGAATTTTAATTCCAGGAAAGCCTAACTCCAAAGATGATCTCCTTCTACTCTATGTTGCTTTCAGGCAGTATTAAGAAGAGAAGTCACTATTACTAAATTGAACTATTCTCTTAGGAGAACATTTTGTAGATTGAGGTAAAGCTTACATTTTTCCAACATGTATTCACAGACTATAGTTTTGCCATCTAATGTCACAAAGAATATCTCATTTCTCCTATGTAGTGGTTTATCAAATGATCTAAAACTGTATTCTGTGGCAAACACCTTGTGCAATTTACACTTTTCAGAAAAGACAAATTAAATACTATGTTTGGAAATCCATACCAGGAATATTTTCACAGAAGAATGAAAGAAGTTATCTAGTTATCTGTATAAAACTTAATATTTAGTTCACCATATAAAGAAGTATTTTGCCATTCTTAGCAGAGCAAATCAACTTATCACTTCAATCAGCTGACTGGAAAAGCTTTATAGAAAAGTTTATGATTTCTTACACACTGTAGCATAGATTATGCTGTATGCTCACCATATTGTTTCCCTTTCAAGTGTAAAGAGAAAGGCTACCTTTCTTAACCTCTTTTAGAGTTATGTAAAGACATGACTAAGTCTGGCCAATACAATTTGGGCAAAAGTGTTTTAATCTGCTCTCAGATATAATTCTTAAAAATACAACATGTCTTTCCATTCTATGTTTCCTACAACAATCACAAATGGTAGTGTTACAAGGTTGAAGGAGCTGAAAAAATCTGAGTCACTGTTTGGATGACAACCTCAACTGACGATATGCACTCAATTTTGCATAGGCAATGAATAAATGTTTATACATTTAAGTCACTGAGATGTCAGTTTATTACTGCTATACATACTATCACTCCTAGCTAGTAAGAAAACACTAAGAAAATGCAATTTAAAACATTTTTCTTATTAGTACCTATTATGTTTTTGGCATTTCGTGGAGAAAAACTAAAATGAATAAGATAAATTTCATAGCCTCAAATAGCTCACAGAGACTAAATGATCTTGTCAGAATAGTTCGGCTCTTAGATTCTAGATTGGATCTGCTAAAGTTCTTAAAGCATGGAATTTGAGCTTTGCTTTAATGTTAGGGTTTTAAAAAGGAAAATGAAGCTGGTAGAGGGTAAGGGTAGAGGAATCCAGTAAGTCCCTCAATACTCATAATGGTATAGTATTTACACTTTGTAGAAGAGCATTCTGATGTTCAGAGATGTTAAAAAACATACCCATTACAAAGCTTATAAGTGGAAGTTAAAGGAAGAATTTGAACTCAGGTCTGTCTGAATGTATAGAATACCTTAAAACACTGTAGTCTATTGAGTATAATTATTTTATTTAGATATAAAAAGTCCAAAAATCCAATCTTTTCTATATATTTACATAGCTGAGCTACCTAGTTTCCTCCACTTCCTTAATTTACATTTTTAAAACTAAAAATCAGAGTGTACTTCTGTGATAGGATACTGATAATTGAGATATTTCTGGGTATAAAATAACACTTTACCAAGTTAAAGCTATTTTATTTCATTAATTAAAGTAATTATAACCTTAAAAATACTATAGTAAATTATTCATTTTAGTATAGAAACTCTCCCATATATGTGTAGATAGGTGCATTTATAATGGTGTATTGGGCAGATAAAATGTATTATGCTCACTTTGTTAAAGATGATGCTGCCCATGTGGAAGTCCATTGCCCAGGTGATATTAATGTGTGTTGGGGGCAGGCTGTGGGCAGGCAGAATCCTTGTAGCCTGGGGCTTGGTTTTGGGATTAAGCCTTTCTCACCCTTTTTTTTTTAATCTTTTTTTTTTAATTCATTTTAGAGAGGAGAGAGAAAGGAAGAGAGAGAGACAGAGAGGGAGAGAGGGAGAAGGTGAGGAGGAGCTGGAAGCATCGACTCCCATATGTGCCTTGACCAGGCAAGCCCAGGGTTTTGAACCGGTGACCTCAGCATTTCCAGGTTGACGCTTTATCCACTGTGCCACCACAGGTCAGGCCCCACCCTTTTTAATGTGAGGTGGTACAATCCTATCATGCCTCAGAAAGTGACTTTGTATTAGAGACTTTCCTATTTTGTATATTGGATTAAAGGTTTGGATTTCTACACTATACAATGGAGGCAGAACGGGCGCTTATTCTCTTGGTTCCTGAGATTAGCATGAGAGAGCATTAGAGAGCAGAGAGCAGAGTAAGGCCACGTGGAGAAGGCCAGGAGAAGCAGCCAAGATGGTGGAGTGCTGAGTGAGAAGCCAGTTTGTGCAGAGTTTGTGCAGGGAGAAGGAAGGAGATGGGGAACAGAGGTGAATAAGTCTGGTGAGCTAGAGACCTTTGATTCTAGGAAACTCGGATAAGTCAGTAGCTTTGTGAGCACTGAATGTGAGTGGGTTTTAGAGCCCAGTGTGTGTTTTTACTTGCCCGCCGGGTGCAAGCTAGAATTAAAGAAGATGGCCCACCAGTTTTTGGCTCCGTTGTTTCTTTACCGACTGTCCGAATCCAATGCGAACCTGCATGGGCCAGACTGCTGTAGTAGTGGCCGTGGCTTCTGGCTTTACATGGCGGAAGAGTGAAATTTACTATCATTTTAATTGAATTAATTTTTTTTCTAATCTACATTTACAGAAAAACACTTTCTATTAATGTAAGCATTTTTAAAATATTTATTTATGTATCTACCCTTGATTTTTTATTCTTCTTTTTCTTGAAACATTCAGTAATTTCAGATTTTTTTAAAATAATTTTATTTAGAGAATTAATTTTAATGGGGTGACATTGGTCAACTAGAGCACATAGATTTAGAGAAAACATCTCCAGATCATTTTGATATTTGATTATGTTGTATACCATCCCCCAAAGTCAAATCATCCTCTTTCACCCTTCATTTGTTTTTTTTTATGCCCCTCTCCTCCCATCACCTCTCCCTCTCATCTCTTCCCCTCCCCCTGGTAACCACTGCACTCTTATCAGATGTTTTTTTTAAAATGAGGAGAGGTACTGATTCTTACTCTTTTAGTTACAATTTTCTCAACAAAATAATTTAGCCATTATCAATATTGAAGGATTTATTTTTTGTTCAAGACATTAGATGTTATTTTATTTTATTTCAATTTGAAATTGTGATTAGGCTAGAAACACTATTATTTGTTATTGTGATAAATCTCAAGATAAGCCTCTCAGAAAAATGATAGCTCATGGGTAACCTAGAAAAATGTTGCCTTAAAGCATAGTTCTGTTCATGTCACAAATGTTTTTTGTTTGTTTTTCTTGAATTCTTTCTTTATAACTAAGGACATTTTCATGAAATGATATGTCGTGTTGGGAAGGAAGCTTATCCTTCATAAGGCAAACAGCGATATTTACAGAATTCAAAACACTTCTTTCAAAACATGTTAAAAATTTACAGGAAGAAATATTAGTTAGAGATTGATAAGCCTATTTTGGGTTATATCATTATTATAATTACTATTAGATCTAGATTTAAGTTACAGAGACCTAGACTCTGTTCTCTGGAACTACATAGCTCTGGAATTATAGATACAGTAAGGTCTCAATGTTGTTGATAGATTATAGCAAATCCACATAAAACAATCCCAGTTTTACCAGAAGTCAGTTGACGTAAATAAGAATTAAGCTACTTATGACATCTCATCAATGTTATAATGAAATAATATTGAACAGAATATGGTAATTAAATGACCTACTGCATCTTTAAACATAGTCTATATTTTCTTAAAATATATATAAATATATATACATACATATGTATATCTATATCCTTTTTACAATATGATGTATATATATACAATCTAATGTTTATATAAATATATGTACATTCATATTTGTGTGTATATACATACACACAAACTCACAAGCACACACACACACAGACAAATAAACTATTTCTGGTTCATAGTCACAGAATAGATAAAATGGTACTAAAATTATATGCTTCATAAAAAAGAGTCCAGAAAATGAGTCTATTTAGAAATACAAAAGTTCATGGGCTTGTGTTTAAAATCTCAGAAATAAAAATATATATATTTTGTTTATGAAAATAGCTAACAAATTTTTAAACAAAGATTCTATTTACAAACCAATTCCTCTGAAGATAGAAAACTAAAAATAACAGGAAAACCTCCTACAAAAATCAATAAACAGCAATACTGATAAGCAAATTCCATTCAGCCTAGAGGCAGGATTGAATGGAGAGAAAAGCCACACTGCCAGAAACACACAGGACTGATTCCAAATTCCTCTCATGTTAATTTCTGTGATTCTGTGAGCAGTAGAGTAGTAACAATATTGTTTGGCAGAATTACTCTTGAGTTGTAAGTGGATGCTCTATTTTGGTATCTGTCTTCAATTTTTGCCACTAGACAAGATATAGCTAAACAAAGCAACAAGTATACTTCCTTTACAAATTTGAAGATTCTTTAACTTTCAATCACCTCAATATCAAGTTCAACCTCCTCCCTATACCCTATGAAACATTCGGATTTTACCCTCTTTGACCTCCATCAAACTACTTGCTCTCATGTCCCTTCGTTTCTCTCATATGCTTTCTGTCTCTAGCCGTATTTGTATAATTTAAAGAACAGGTGGTGCTGCTTTAGGTCTCAGTGCCTTTGCACATGCAGTTTCCAAAACTTAAAACCATGTCTTCAGAGGCTCTCACTTTTCATTTAAAACCCAAGGCAAAATTCTTTTCCTCTCTGAATGCTTTGTGAGAAGATCCTTCTCATTTTCCCAATTTTACCCTCCCCATTTTGAATCAATATTTCCAAGGAGAAAGTAAAGTATATGTTTGGGGAACAAAAAACAAATGCTCAAATTATGTATTTACTGTTTACTACAATAGTGACCATAATCAAATTATTTAACTATTCTGAGTTTCAGTTTCTCTACAAATAAATCAGGCATAATAAAAATAAAAATTTATAGTTTTTCATTTTTCTTTTTCTTTAATTTATTCATTTTAGAGAGGAGAGGGAGAGACAGAGACAGAGAGAGAGGAGAGACAGAGAGAGAGAAGGGGGGAGGAGCTGGAAGCATCAACTCCCATATGTGCCTTGACAGGGCAAGCCCAGGGTTTCGAACCGGCAACCTCAGCATTTCCAGGTCGACGCTTTATCCACTGCGCCACCACAGGTCAGGCAATATAGTTTTTCTTGAAGATTTAAAGATACATATATATGTAAAAGTCCCTAGTCTGTACCTCCTAACAAACAATACATGCCCAAGAAATATTGTTTCTTATCTTTCTTTTCTTTTCTCAACACCCTTGTGAGCCTTCTACAAAACCAAAGTAACTCATCTTTTTTTTTTTGCATATGTATATACATATTGACATCCTTACTATCAATAGCTTGATCAGATAGCTATGACTTATTCATCTGTGTACTCCTCAAAATGCCTATATACTGTGAGTCTTCAAGGATGTTTATTGAAGATATCAAATAAACCAGCATCCTTTTCTGTTTTATTGTACTTTTGCCCATATGAATGTATACATTCAACATAAAATGATAAAACCACAGGTATTGTCAAACCATGTTTTTATTTTAACAATATTTTATTGTTTATTTTGTTTCATAATCCTCTTAATTGTTGCTTGTGTTGAGTACTTATTATTTCATCATGCTGATTGATGTACCATAAATTTATAACCTCATATATTAGTAAATATCTAGAATTATTTTTCATTACTAAATGACACTTTAATAAGTATTTTTCTAGGGTTTTTTTTTTAAATTTTTTTTTTTTACTTTTATTAATTTTTAGAGAGGAGAGAGAATGAGAGAGAGAGAGAGAGAGAAGGGGAGGGAGGAGCAGGAAGCATCAACTCCCATATGTGCCTTGACCAGGCAAGCCCAGGGTTTTGAACCGGCGACCTCAGCATTCCAGGTCGACGCTTTATCCACTGTGCCACCACAGGTCAGGCAATAAGTATTTTTATGAAACATTTTTCTTCAAAATATAATTTATTGAGTGTCTTATCAGAATGCACTGATAGGTCAAAGAAGGTGTGGACATTTCTTTGGATCTTAAACTGATCTTCTGAATTACTTTACAAAAAATTTTTAAAGGTTCACTATCACCAGTGAGGCATGTGCATGCCAACAAAATCTCATGAAACTGATATTTAATCTTTCAGTAGACACCTATTGTTTCATTTGCTCTCCACTTTCCTCACTCACTGGGAACTCCTCCTTCACCCACTTTGACTATATAGCTCTACCTATAAGTTGTTTATTTTAACCCTGTCTTAGGCTAGAAAGTAAAGGTTGTGAAGTTGCGGCACTTTGATTTCTCTAGTTAGTGTTTGAAACTTAATATGGTTGAGTCTTACTCATCATTCCTCATCACTCTGTGTTATTCTCCATAGTATGACCTCTTTTTCATATAACATGTATACAATTACTCATTAATTCTGAATTGCTAATTTTCTATCTTTGTACTTCCATAGCCTCCTGCCATGCTGTAAGAGAAGACAAGCTTCAGGACATCTGGGTTCAGTTTCCTTTACTAGCACATCCCCAGCAACTGGAAAAAGTGTCTGGTGTAGAGCAGGTTCTTAAAAACTATTTGTTTTTGAATAAATACTGAGTGAATATATAAGATAGCCAATATGCTATCAATAATTTTGAATTGCAGTTAATTCATAAAAGAATTCTGATTGATACAAACCAAAATTTTAGTCTTGCTCAAAAACTATACCTGTGTCAGTTTTTTTGGTTATTCATGACTTAAAACACACAATTCAAAACCTGCAAGAATATAACTTTTACTTCTGATAAGGAATTTATGGAAATTTCTAAAAAGAAATAGCAAACTCTCTTGTAATCAAGGACTCTCATCAAGTTCTACCTAGCCATTTGTCCTGCTATTAATTCTCTGCCCAACTTTATAAGGAAGAAAGGAATTTTACAAGAGCTCACTGGAGATATTAAAACTCAAACTGGCTGTCCCCTCTTCATTTGCCAAATGACCTAAGATTCTAGTGACATTCAGCTAATGAATTTTCTTCATGATTAACTACCCATTATAGGTGGACATTATAACGGAAACATATTCAGTCTGCCCTGCACCCCTTATAAGCAAGGTAGTGTGCCAAGGATCATTAATATAAGTGAGCTGGGACAGTCTTCTTTTATGAAGTCAGAGAAAAATGGAGCTTGAAAAATATTGCTCACAATCAAACAAATTGCTGAAACTGAAATTATGCTCTGCTGGACTGTAACATCTATTCTTTTTTATTAGGATAAAAGGCAAAAGCGATACAATATTTGATAGTGTAGTATGCAATATAGGCATTCTTTATTTTGTTGTTTTTTATTCTTCCAGATGCATTGGAGGAATGCAGAAAGAAAGACAAATATCAAAGAAGTTGTCTAATTGCTTTTCTTTAAAAATTAAATTAAATCCTTTTGTGTCTGCTTAACTTGTCAAAAGTCTCTATAGAATTTACATTGGAAGCCTTTCACCATTGCTTAATCTGTAGTGACATCTGGTGGCCCAAATAACTCAAATAGTTGGGGAAACCATCTTTGTTATACATCTTTTAAGACTCCATTGTGGATAAATGTCCTGTCTTTATGTGGTTTCCATTAAAAATAAATTAACCCTTTCTTTGATTTCTAAAGACAAGTGTACATGTGTGATGTGAGAGACAATGGAGGAATAGCAAAACTAAATTTATAAAATCTACAATAAGGTATTATTCTGAGATTAAAGTGAAACCTATCTTTGTGATTCTTATTTTCAAAATAACTTGGTTTTGTACATTACTTTGAACTAAATTAGTGAATTAATTAAATTAATAAAATATTGAGTGTCTATTAATCAGCAAACTCTATGAATACTTTGCTACTCTAAATTATAATTAATTCATTCAACAAATATTTTATTGAGCATCTACTATGAACTATGTTATTACAAAAATTTTACCTATAAATTGATGTAATAATCCTCACTTTATCAGTGGAGAATTAATATGTGAACTCAGTAGTAACTTCTAGATTTCCTGGTGTCCCAATAAATATTTAAAGATTCTAAAGCATGTGTTTACCTTTTGGAAATTCTCAGCATATCAAGTATCTATCTGGGCATTTAACAACAAAGATATACCTGACAATTGAGTGCCTGTTGATTATTGATATATTTCACATTTTTTGTAAATTTGTTGATCATTAATAGAATTATGAAGTTATATATACTTTCACTATTTTCAGTAAATAAGTTCCCTTTTTATTCGTTTATTAAAAAAAAAAAAAACTAAGAGATATCCTCAATTCTTCTTCCTACACCATGAAATACAATCCACCATAAATTCCCATTGATTTTACCTCCAGAAACGACTTCAGATCTGTCAAATCTCTCCACTCATCATAACCTTAGTGTCAGTCTCCATCATCTCTCAACAAGACTGCCAACAGGACTAACTAATCTTCGCATATTCACTTTATCTTCTCCCAATCTCCTCCACACTGTACCCAGAGACATCTTTTCTAAACATATTCTTGTAAAGTCATCTTACTACTTAAAATCCTCCAATGGCTTTCCATTGTGCTGATGAAAAGATAAAAATAATTAACTTGCATGGCCTTTCTGAGTCTTATACCTTCAGGCTTAGCTCCAGAGGCCTGATTTGAATACTTTATTTAATTTTTATGCTTTTCTAGTCTCACAACCTCTGCAAATGCTGTTTCCTCTTCTTGAGGTACCTTTTTCATCCATCTCTACCTAGAAATCTATTCACTTCTCATATATTAATGTTCTTTGTTTTATGATGAGGTTATGTCCTGAGAAAACCAATGTAACTTGAAAATATCAACTCCAAAAGCATTTAATAACCTAGCATGCCTGGAATGTGCTCAGAACACAAACGTTAGCCCATAAGTTGGGCAAAGTCACCTGCTGCTGTTTCCCAGCATTATAAGGGAGTATTTGTATAGCATATTGCTAGCCCAAAATAAAATCAAAATTCAAAATTTAAAATACAGTTTCTCCTGAATATGTGTCACTTTCATACAGTCAAAAAATTATGTTGACTTGCAATTTGGGAACTGTTGGTTGTTGGGCAGATAAAAGGTATTATGCTCACTTTGTTAAAGAGGCCGTTGCCCAGGTGATATTAATGTGTGTTGAAAATCCTTGTAGCCTGGGGCTTGGTTGTGGGATTAAGCCTTTCCCACCCATTTTTGATGTGGGTTGGTACAATCCTAATATCATGCCTCAGAGGGTGACTTTGTATTAGAGACTTCCCTATTTTGTATATTGGATTAAGGGTTTGGATTTCTACACTATAAAATGGGGACGGAGCAGGAGCTTGCGCTCTTGGTTCCTGGGATGATTAGAGGAGAGAGCAGAGCAGAGAGCAGAAGGAGGTCACGTGGAGTAGGCCAGGAGAAGCATCCAAGATGGCGGAGTACTGAGTGAGATGCCAGTTTGTAAAGTTTGTGTAGAGAGAAGGAAGGAGATGGGGAACTGAGGAGAATAAGGCTGGTGAGCTAGAAACCTTTGATTCTAGGAAACTCGGATAAGTCAGTGGCTTTGAGAGCACTGAATGTGAGTGGGTTTTGGAGCCCAGTGTGTAGTTTTTTACTTGCCCGCCAGGTGCAAGCTAGGATTAAAGACTATGGCCCACCAGTTTGTGGCTCCGTTGTTTCTTTACCGACTGTCTGAATCCAATGTGAACCTGCATGGGCCGGGCTTCTGTGATAGTAGCCCTGGATTCTGGCTTTACATTTGGCATAGTCTCTGGCAGGATTCGATACAGATCAGCAAGGAGCCTTTGAGCGGTGGAGTAGAGGACTGGCTAGTGTTAGGTTTCCCCATGGCTGTCCTTTTGGAGATTGTAGGTTTCCAGTTCCTCTTTAGAAGTTGAGGAGAATTGAGCTGGAGTTGTGATTTACAGTCTCCAGAAGATGGAAGCCCAGCTGGAAGGAGCACCTACTGTGGCCCCGGTAGGTCTGCGATTTTGGGACACAGGGCTGGACATGCTATCCGTAGCAGAGATGGAAATGCTGACTGCCATTGCCATGTGGCCCTCTTTGGGACAGTGTAAGACCTGCCAGGATGGCAGGGATGAGGGGGGTGGCTGACGCCCCATGTGCACGGACTGATTTCCTGGACTATGACCGGAGTGGGCATTGGCTCCTTTGTTGGATGGACTTACGGATTACGAATTTTGGACAATGTGAAATACCCTGATGGGGGTGGGAGGTGGCTTTGCTGGAAGCACTCCCCTGCCCTGGGAAGCTTTTCCCATGGCTAGAAAGAAGGCCGAGGACATTTTGCGTTTTGGGCAAAGTGCTCAGAGACTGGTGAAGTGTACCTTTGTGATTGTTGAAACTGTATGATTTGTCATGTTGTAATTTGTGTAATGTGCCTAATTTCCTTGCACAGGGATGCCAGTGATATAGATTGTGGGTAGTAAAGTGAGCATAGGGGTGGATTGTTGGGCAGATAAAAGGTATTATGCTCACTTTGTTAAAGAGGCTGTTGCCCAGGTGATATTAATGTGTGTTGAGAATCCTTGTAGCCTGGGGCTTGGTTGTGGGATTAAGCCTTTCCCACCCATTTTTGATGTGGGTTGGTACAATCCTATCATGCCTCAGAGGTTGACTTTGTATTAGAGACTTCCCTATTTTGTATATTGGATTAAGGGTTTGGATTTCTACACTATAAAATGGAGACGGAGCAGGAGCTTGCGCTCATGGTTCCTGGGATGATTAGAGGAGAGAGCAGAGCAGAGAGCAGAAGGAGGTCACGTGGAGAAGGCCAGGAGAAGCATCCAAGATGGCAGAGTACTGAGTGAGTTGCCAGTTTGTAGAGTTTGTGTAGAGAGAAGGAAGGAGATGGGGAACTGAGGAGAATAAGGCTGGTGAGCTAGAAACCTTTGATTCTAGGAAACTCGGATAAGTCAGTGGCTTTGAGAGCACTGAATGTGAGTGGGTTTTGGAGCCCAGTGTGTGTTTTTACTTGCCCGCCAGGTGCAAGCTAGGATTAAAGACTATGGCCCACCAGTTTGTGGCTCCGTTGTTTCTTTACCGACTGTCCGAATCCAATGCGAACCTGCATGAGCCGGGCTTCTGTGATAGTAGCCCTGGCTTCTGGCTTTACATTGGTCAAATGAGTTTGTAAATATGATATATGTGTTTGCTCGCTTGTGATTTGTGTTGGGTGTGGGGGACGGGCTGTGGGCAGGCAGGGTCGTTGAAGCCTAGGGTTTAATTTTAAGACTGGGCTTTTCCCCACAACCTTGACTGATTGTATGATCTGGGTGGTGCACTCTCATGAGGAATCCAATTATGCCTCGGATAAGTGACTTTGTATCAGAGACTTCCTTGTTTGTATATTGGATTAAAGGTTTTTGGTTTTCTACACTATAAAGTGGGACAGACCAGGAGCTGGCTCACACAGTTCCTGTTATCACGATTGCAGGGGCTTCCCTGATCCTTTGCCCTTCATGGGAAAAACTGGTTTTCTGCTTTTCCCTTGTCTTCTTTTGTGGTTTGCCTGTCTTGGTGAGACACCAATAAATAGGATGGCCCACCATCCTCTGACTCCACCATTTCTTTACTATCTGCCTGAGTCCAATGGGAATCTACATGTTGAATGGCCACGATGGCAGCTCCTGGCCTTACAGGAGCCATCTGTCTAAGTTTATAAGGTATCTCTTCATAAATATATAAGCTGGGTTTTCTGTTTATATTAACTCCCACCAATACAGCAGCATATATCTCTTTTTTTCTTCTTTTTTTCCAAGTGAGAGGAGGGGAGATAGACAGACTCCCACAAGTGTCCCTACCAAGATCAACCAAGCACCTCCATCTGGAGCCAATGTTCTGCCCAACTGGGGACATGCTCATAACCAAGGTATTTTTAGTACCTGAGGCAGAGGCTCCATGGAGCCATCCTCAGAATCTGGGTTGATGCACTTGAACCAATCTAGCTGTTACTGCCAGCAGGGAAGAGAGATAGAGAAAGAGAAGGGGGAGGGGCAGGGGTGGAGAAGTAGATGATTACTTCTCCGATGTGCCCTGACCAGAAATCAAACTGGGACTCAACACCCCAGGCTGATGTTCTACCACTAAGCAAACCAGGGCCAGCATATATATCTTTCTTCATACTTACCACAATTGTAATATCATATTTTTGATAATTTGATTAATACCTCCCCCCCAGACTATAATCTGCACAAGGAACAAAAATGTGTCTGCTTCTGCTAATCATTACATCCTTAACAGCTAGCCCAAGATATGGCATATCAATTACAGTTAGTTTCTTTTTAAATTAACAGAATCTAAAAGACTCTCTTATTCTCTGTATATATGTATGTGTGTGTCTTCTCATATCCAAATGAGCTTAATAGTATTTACCTCAAAGGCTACTGTGTGGATTATCTTAAATAATAAATTATCAGATGCGAAGCCCTTAGCAATGTCAGTCACATAATAAATGAGACCTGTTTATTATTATTATTATTATTATTATTATTATTATTATTGTAAGGCCAGCTACCATGGCCACCATCACAGCCACCTGGCCCATGCAGGTTTGCATTGGATTTGGACAGATGGTAATGAAACAACGAAGCCAAAAGCTGGTGGGCACCATCTTTAATCCTAGCTTGTACCCAGTGGTCAAGTAAAAACACACACTGGGCTCCAAAACCCACTCATTCAGTGCTCACAGAGCTACTGACTTATCCAAGTTTCCTAGAATCAAAGGTTTCTAGCTTACCAGACTTATTTACCTCTGTTCCCCATCTTCCTTCTCCCTGCACAAACTCTGCACAAGCTGGTTTCTCCTACAACACTCTGCTATCTTGGCTGCTTCTCCTGGCCTCCTCCATGTGGCCTTTCTCTGCTCTCTTTTTCTGCTTTCTCCTCTAATGCTAATCTCAGGAACCGAGAGTGCAAGCTCCCGGTCTGCCCCATTCCACAGTGCAGAAATCAAAACTCTCAATTCAATACACAAAATAGGAAAGTCTCTACTACAAAGTCACCTATCCGAGGCATGATGGGATTGTACCACCCCACATCAAAAAGGGTGTGAAAGGCCCAGTCCCAAAACCAAGCCCCAGGTTATATAAGGATCCTGCCTGCCCACATCCCGCCCCAACACACATTAATATAATCACACCCATTCCAAGCAAGAAGGGCAACTAATATCACCTGGGTGACGGGCTTCCACGTGGGCAGCGCCATCTTTAACAAAGTGAGCATAATATATTTTATCTGCCCAACAATTATCAATGTTATTCCATATCTAAATGAAAATGTCTCAAGATATACAAGGGTATGTGCTGGTCTTGATTGCCTTTATAATTTTTTGGCAAATTGTAAGAAGCATCTTAGCTGAGTTTACCTGAAAAACTCTACTATATCATATGGCAATTCATTTTAGGAGATGAGGATAATGGAAGACGGGTGGTAAAAGAATAGAAGTGGTAACTGCCAAGTAGAATGTAAGAAGAGGAAGGTACAATGAGCAGGTGAATTTTCATTTAAAACACACTCATGCTAGACACACAGACATACAGGTGTGTTTACACGTGCCTCTGTATAACTTTACTTTCAATAATCGTGAAGACTTTACATGACATCACCTCTGAAAAAAGTATTTCCTAGGCAAGAAACGATGGTAGCATGTAGGGAATTGCCCAACTAATCTTGAACCCTTTATAACTTGGATTAAGGAACTTTAGTTAAAAAAACCCTCAGTGTGAATGCTGATGTGAATATGATCCCTTGCTGCAAACACAGGAAAGCAGGTTTCTTGGACATAAACACCAAGAAACTGTGTGAGTGAGTGACCTTTGCGCAAACACAGAGGAATGCATGTGAATGGGATTTAGGAAACTAGCCTAGAGCAGGGGTCCCCAAACTATGGCCCGCAGGCCGCATGTGGCCCCCTGAGGCCATTTATCCAGCCCCCGCCGCACTTCCGGAAGGGGCACCTCTTTCATTGGTGGTCAGTGAGAGGAGCAGAGTTCCCATTGAAATACTGGTCAGTTTCTTGATTTAAATTTACTTATTCTTGCCCTGGCCGGTTGGCTCAGTGGTAGAGCGTTGGCCTAGCGTGCGGAGGACCCGGGTTCGATTCCCGGCCAGGGCACACAGGAGAAGCGCACATTTGCTTCTCCACCCCTCCGCCACGCTTTCCTCTCTGTCTCTCTCTTCTCCTCCCGCAGCCAAGGCTCCATTGGAGCAAAGATGGCCCGGGCGCTGGGGATGGCTCTGTGGCCTCTGCCTCAGGCGCTAGAGTGGCTCTGGTCGCAACATGGCGATGCCCAGGATGGGCAGAGCATCACCCCCTGGTGGGCAGAGCGTCGCCCCTGGTGGGCGTGCCGGGTGGATCCCGGTCGGGCACATGCGGGAGTCTGTCTGACTGTCTCTCCCTGTTTCCAGCTTCAGAAAAATGAAAAAAAAAAAATTTACTTATTCTTTATTTTAAATATTGTATTTGTTCCCATTTTGTTTTTTTACTTTAAAATAAGATATGTGCAGTGTGCACAGGGATTTGTTCCTAGGTTTTTTTTATAGTCCGGCCCTCCAATGGTCTGAGGGACAGTGAACTGGCCCCCTGTGTAAAAAGTTTGGGGACCCCTGGCCTAGAGGTTTATAGATTGCCCCTCCCTTTGTGCTTGTTAATTAGCAAAAAAATAAAAATAATAATAAAAAGAATGTACTGACCAAAACTAGCCCTTTTTCCATATCAACAAGAAGTACATTAGTCATTCTTTTTCCTTATCACCTGATCTCCCTACCCTGTAATCCTCTTTTCTTTGTTCTGCTTCTGATCAATAAAAGCTCTGGGAGAAGGAGACTGGGTAGTTAGTCTCTCTTGACTGCCTCTCCCTATTCTCTTGACAACAGTTTATGTCTTGAGTAGTTTTTCCATGAGACACTGGTAGTTCCCAGCAGGCTGGAGGACTACAAGTGGTGACCCTCGACATGATCAAGTGGAATCCATGTGTGGAGAGAAGTTTAGTGGCTGCATCCTATGGGGAATTCTGGTAAGAAACAGTCCCTAATTACCTTGAGGAAGGGACTGACACATGTAGGTAAAAGAGGGATTTCAACATGGGTCAAGAGCTCACCAAGAAGCAGTGCATCTGTGTTAGGGATTTACAACAATTGCTCCACGCTGCTCAGTGTACTGTAGAGCCTGAAGCATTACAGCACTCTTACTTGCCATACGAGAGCACTGTCCATGGTTCCCTGATGAGGGTACTATAGAGGTAGAATTATGGGAGCAAGTACGTAGAGTTTTGAAAAGGAGTTTGAACAAGGATTAAAGGTTTTTGTTCCTTGTAAAGCCAGGAGCCACGGCTAGGGCCACCAACACAGCAGCCCGGCCCATGCAGGTTCGCATTGGATTCGGACAGTCGGTAAAGAAACAACGGAGCCAAGAACTGATGAGCCATCACCTTTAATTCTAGCTTGCACCCGGCGGGCAAGTAAAAACACACACTGGGCTCTAAAACCCACTCACATTCAGTGCTCACAAAGCTACTGACTTATCCGAGTTTCCTAGAATCAAAGATTTCTAGCTCACCAGACTTTATTCACCTCTGTTCCCCATCTCTTTCCTTCTCCCTGCACAAACTCTGCACAAACTGGCTTCTCACTCAACACTCCGCCATCTTGGCTGCTTCTCCTGGCCTCCTTCACGTGGCCTTTCTCTGCTCTCTGCTGTGCTCTCTCTCAGGAACCAAGAGAGCAAGCTCCTGTTCTGCCCCTATTTTATAGTGTAGAAATCCAAACCTTTAATCCAATATACAAAATAGGGAAGTTTCTAATACAAAGTCACTTATCTGAGGCATAATTGGATTATACCACCCCACATCAAAAAGGGTGGGAAAGGCCTAATCCCAAAACCAAGCCCCAGGCTATAAGGATTCTGCCTGCCCATAGCCCGCCCCCAACACACATTAATATCACCTGGGTGATGGCCTCCACATGGGCAGCGCCATCTTTAACAAAGTGAGCATAATATATTTTATCTGCCCAACATTCCTCTTTTCACAACATGGAGTTTTGTCCACACTGCTTTATATCCTTAGCATGCTCCTGAATAGAAAATAAAAGAAATCACTGCACAGTCAACCTGAACCACTGGTTATGGCCAAAATGAAATTTAAGGAGGCCGATTAGGGGGACGAAACACCTTTTCCTCCTTCCTTGCCTACCGAGAAGCCTTCATCTCCTCCCTATCTTCCCCTCTTAGCAGAAGACTTCCAAGCTTTGCTGCAACAAAGCTGCTACTGCCACCTTCCAAACTCCTTACTCTATTCAGAAGTGTTCCTATCCATTTACCAGTGAAGTTACTTAAAGAGCCTATTCCTACTGCCCTTCCAGTATTTACTGATGGATCAGGTAAAACAAGAAAAACTGCAGTCACTTGGAAAGTTACAATATGGCAATCCTGTATAGAAACTGGTTTTGCCACTATTCAGCAAGCAGGGCTTGGAGCAGCAATTTTAGCTCTGCAGACATTTCCTGATTGGTTTCTCAAAATCATTTCTGATTCACATTATGTTATTCATACTGTATTACATACAGAGACAGCACATATTAAATATATCTCAAATAAATCTTTATTGTCATAGTTTTTTACACCGTAGTTCCCTTTTCAACAACCATACTTATCCTCTTTTTATTGCCGACATGAGGTCTCATACAGACTTGCCTGGCCCACTCTCTACAGGTAATCCACTAGCCTATAATATTGTTGCTGCTTGTTCAGTTGCCTTTCAACCAGCTGGTATAGCTCATCAATTTCACCATCAAAACACCCAATCATTAAAGAAAAATTTCCCTATTATTTTTTTTCCAGGCCAAATCGTGAAGGCTTGCTTTTCTTGTCAACTTTATTCGGGAAAGTCTTTTGGACATAGCAGCAATCCCAGAGGTCTTACTCCTAATGGCATATGGCAAACTGATGTCACTCATAAACTTTCCTTTGGTCATTTTAAGTATTTATGTGTTACTATAGATACTCATTCAGGCATGATCCATGCCACTCCTTCTATGGAGGAAGCAGCATGTCATGCTATTTCTCACCTCTTAGAGTTCATCTCCATTCTTGGTTACCCTCAAGTAGTTAAAACAGACAGTGGGCCTTGCTATACTTCTAAAGCATTCCAAATAGCTTTACAGACTGGATATTAAACATGATGTTGCAGGTATCCCTTATAATCCAACAGGACAGGCCTGTATAGAATGTGCTCACCACACCTTAAAAACCTATCTTAACCCTTTGAGCAGTACGAATGTTAATGTACAGCCTTATGCCTCCTGACCATCCAGAGTACGATCATAAAAAAATTTTTATTTCAAAAATGTGTAAGGCAACATTAAAAAAAGGCAAATGTATGTTCTTCTTGTTTTCATAAATTGGTTATCAAACAAACATGATTTTAAGTTAATAAAACTGTAACTGGAACTGATTTCATTTTTTGAAAAAAAACCTCACTCATAGGGGTCAGAAAGCATGAAAAAATCTCACTATTCAAAGGGTTAAAATCCAAAAAAGGGGGAGTCCCTGTGGATAATTAGAGTCCCCAAGGGATTGATTAGCTATGGCCTTATACACTCTAAATATTTTGAACCTTGATAAAGACAATCTTCCTGCTATTGAATGGCATTATTTCAAAACAACCAAACATTTTTCTCAGAACTAGCACATACATGTTTGCAGCTGGGAACCAGGATCTCCATGGGAACAACCTTATCCTGTTTTTTTTTTTTTTTTTCCTGAAGCTGGAAACGGGGAGAGACAGTCAGACAGACTCCCGCATGCGCCCGACCGGGATCCATCCCGCACGCCCACCAGGGGTCGATGCTCTGCCCCTCCGGGGGGTCGTTCTGTTGTGACCAGAGCCACTCCAGCGCCTGGGGCAGAGGCCAAGGAGCCATCCCCAGCGCCTGGGCCATCTTTGCTCCAATGGAGCCTCGGCTGCAGGAGGGGAAGAGAGAGACAGAGAGGAAGGAGAGGGGGAGGGGTGGAGAAGCAGATGGGCGCTTCTCCTGTGTGCCCTGGCTGGGAATCGAACCCGGGACTTCTGCACGCCAGGCCGACACCCTACCACTGAGCCAACCGGCCAGGGCCCTTTATCCTGTTTTAATATGGGGTTGAGGATCGATTTGTGTTTTCTTTCCTACAGCAATAGAGTAGATCCCCCTCCAATGAATCAAGATCCATCATGAACCCCAAACAATTGGTCCCTAAAATATAATGCTTGATGCTGAATCTATCATGAGGACCAACAAGACGTACCTCACAATTCCCAGAAATCACTTGGGGACAACTGAAGAGCCTAGATCAGCAGGCGGTAACATTGATGAATAATGGTGGAGCTGCTCCCACCCCAGAAACTAAATTTCTGGCATATCTATCTTTCGTAACTTAAAATAATCAGCAGGTATTTAGTAGAGCTCTTATGTATTTAACCTTGTTTCTTTTGTTGACTCCAGCTATATCCAATGTATATTGGGCATAATTATATAATCCTCCTTTATTTCACCCACTTACATGGTGGGATGCTGACACCCCCTTGTTTTCCAATGACACTGCCTGGACTGGAGGTGTGTGGTAAACTTCTGCAGACCTTTTAGAAGAGCAGAGGAAATGGCTCACAATTCATGAGTTTTTTACCTCCCTTCTAGCAATTCTCCTATTTTACTACCCAACCACCTATAGAGGGTTGTGTACATATCATTCCTCAAGAATTTCTTTATTATCAACCCCAAACAGTTAATCAACCAGCTAATCTCATATTTATATCTGCTGTAACTGTAAATACTACAGCTTTTGGAGCTGTAAACTTTACTATACTATCTAACATTCCACCCAGTGGCCTGGGAATAGATTATAAACATCATCAGTTCCATTTTGTTCAGTGGAATTTTTGTCATGTAAAACTTCCCCATATAGCTTCTCTTTTCAAGAATGGTACACTGTGGAACTGAGGACCCCATGGTTATTTAATCACTAATGGGCATAATCTTTCATTTAATAGCCCTTCTAATAGTACTATCAGTTAGAAAATATATGGGTTGTCTGAATCTGTCTTACAACTCTCAGATACCCAACACTAGCCCTTTCCATACATAGTTATGGAGACTAAGATTGCCTTTCTATAATCACATTCTTTCACATGGAAATTACAGTTAAGGTAATTATCTCACCTTTTCTTTAGTTAGGAATCTTTCTGATAGTGTTATGCTGTGCACTTCACACTCTTCTGTGTTTATTATTACCCAAGAAGCCTCTAACATCACTCTCACCAACCAACTATATAATATGACTACTCCACATAGTTGGTATACCTCTTGTCTCACTCATGAAAATGTAACAGGGCTTAATATCCCTTCCATCATTCCTTTGTGTCACTTATCCCAGGTGTGTCTATCTGTCAATTTAACCTAACTTGGGTTGAATCTTCAACTTTACAGGTTTTAGAATCTACACTTACCCACTGGAGACTTTCCAAGCGGTGCTTATATACTCTTTCTGCTTTTCTTGTCTCTGCTATTGTTATTATAGCTACTGCTACAGTTGCTTCCATATCCCTTACTCAGAGTGTCCATACAGCTGCCACTGTAGAACATGAAATGACCAATGTCACACATTGTCTAGTAGAACAGACACAAATTGATAAGGAAATTTTATCCAGACTGCAAGCTATTGAGGCTTTTGTGGAGTGGCTTGGGGACCAACTTCAAGCCATACAGTACAGTGACTATAGTTAATAAAACTGCATTGCATATTTTAAAGTGGTTAAGAGAGTAGCTCTTAAAAGTTCTCATCACTAAAAAAATATTTAATTATGTGTGGTGATGAATGTTTACTAAACTTATTGAGGTGATCATCTTGAAATATATGCATATATAAAATCATGATGGCCTGACCAGATGGTGGTGTAGTGGATAGAGCGTCAGACTGGGATGCCAAGGACCCAGGTTCGAGACCCCGAGGTTGCCAGCTTGAACGTGGGCTCATCTGGTTTGAGCAAAAAAGCTCACCAACTTGAACCCAAGGTTGCTGGCTTGAGCAAGGGGTTACTCGGTCTGCTGAAGGCCCACGGTCAAGGCACATATGAGAAAGCAATCAATGAACAACTAAGGTGTCGCAATGCACAATGAAAAACTAATGATTGATGCTTCTCATCTCTCTCCATTCCTGTCTGTCTGTCCCCATCTATCCCTCTCTCTGACTCTCTCTCTGTCTCTGTTAAAATAAATAAATAAATAAATAAATAAATAAATAAATTTACTTGTTCTTAAAAAAAATCATGATGATGTATACCTAAAACTAATACAAAGTTGTATATCAATTATATCTTAATTTTTAATCAGTACTACCTTATGCATGATGCTATATTTACAGTTTTCCTTTAAGATTGACTTTTTTTTTGTCTTCAGCTTTGTGTAATAAATACATAGTTTAGCTTTGTGTAATAAATACATGGTCATATTAATGAGAAGTACAAAGCAAACAATATCAAAAAGGCAAAATCCAGGAGATAGCTTTTAAATTATTGAGTATAAGAACTACATTGATTTACAATGAATATATTTATGCTTAGCCCTATTCTTTCCACTCTCCATTTGAAGAACTATTCATGGAATGTCTCAAAAGTGTATTATAAAAGCAGAAGCAGTAAAAAACTGGAGAAGCCCCAAAAATATACCAGAGGAGAGAGGAAACAACACAATTACTTTACAATTAATAAACCGCTGAGGTTTTTAATTAAGAGGGCACTATGAAAATATATTTCCAAACTCTAACCATTACCAATTGAAATAGATTCTCCAGGGTAGGAAGCTAGGCTCTGTCTGCTTCCTCAGTGATCTGAAGAAGCATCCTTGATTAAGAACTCAGAAGGACAGACCAGAAGCAGTGAGTCTGAGGGAAATTGGTTCAGTGTATTCATTACTAGCCTATTTAGTATTTTTCAAATACACGATGGAGTTTTATTTCTCCATATTTTTTTCTTGACGTTCCCTCACTTTCAATAGCAATTCTATTTTTCTATTACAAGTGCTTTAAAGCTTCCTTCCATATAAACTCTTTCTATATTCCTCAATCAGAATGAATTCACCTTCCTTCATGTTTCTATAGATTTTTCTTTTGATTACAACAATCATGTTATTCAAACTCGCAATAATTACTTGTTCCTTTTAGATAGAGATCTTATTTATCCAGGTCTATATTCCACAAGGTGCCTTACATATTACTTTGGGCATATAAAGTACTCAATTACTGTTATTTAAAAGAAAAAATAACCAATTTTTTGAATTTCAATTTTATTTTAAGAAACTATAGCATACTGGTCTAGATGTTGCACTCTAGAGTCAGAATGCCTAGAGGCCTATGCCAGTTTAGCCATTTATTGATCATCTCAGGGCTTGAATTTTGGTATCTGGACAACAAAGACTATAATAATACTTAACTAATAAAGTTATTACAAATATCAAATATTAGTATATATAAAATGCATAAATGTTGGCTACAGCAATCTATACCAATCTACAGAAACTGTGTTCTCTGTCATAGTAATTAATAATAGTTGGAGTGCTTACTATCTTTCTTCT
Organism: Saccopteryx bilineata; assembly: GCF_036850765.1. Taxonomy (NCBI): domain Eukaryota; kingdom Metazoa; phylum Chordata; class Mammalia; order Chiroptera; family Emballonuridae; genus Saccopteryx; species Saccopteryx bilineata. The sequence continues at coordinate 339,348,499 of NC_089490.1, read as the reverse complement.
CCATTTAACTTACATTATAGGATTGGAAGAAAAGATGGCGATGGAGTAGGTGGACATATCAACTCCTACCTCCCAGAACCAAAGTGGATTACAAACTAATTTTAAGAACTATCATCTGGAAAAACCAACTTTGGACTAAACTAAGAGGACTCTTCAACCAAGGAATATTGAAGAAGCCACACTGAGACTGGTAGGAAAAGCGGAAACGTGGAGAGGGCTGCCCAGCTCCCCAGAGCAAAAGGCAGCTAGGAGAGACTCATGTGGTGGGAAGTGAGTTTAGCAGAGAGGGGAGGGTCCTGAGTCCCAGGAACTAAGCCCCAGACTGCAGCCCCAGAGCCTAGAAGAGGTGTATGGACAGTACTTAGCTGGAAATAAGAAAGGATACTGTTTGTGAGAAAGAGACTGATTTCTCAGACCCAGGATTCTTCTTAAAGGGACCGCGCAGAACACGTCTCTCACAACCACTCACCCAGGGCTCCGGGGGTCAGGGAGAGAGGAGAGGACTGGAGTAACAGGAAGAGAGTGTAATCTAGGAGGCACAGGGAGAAACATTTTGGGAGACAGCCACCCTAACCCCTGGGATGAGTCACTCCCCAAATCTGAAGTTAATATTTCCCCTGGAAACAGCAATACCAGCCAAGGGAAGCAGGACACCAGCCAAACAAGCTCTCCCGCGGCACTCAGAGCAGAGTTGCTTAGAAGGAGGTAGCTTTCGGGATTACAGTAGTGAGTGTTAGGGTCTGAGCTGCATCACCTGCACCTACATGGCTGAGGGTTTGCCCAAGGGTGGGGGGTGGCAGGACGTGGAAGCGCAGTTTTGTCGGCAAGGGCAGAAGCCGGCTGGCCACCACTGGGCCCAGGTGTGATCTCAGTCTTGCCCGGCTCAGGAGGAGGGTACCTGCAAAAGTGGTCAAGCCCAGCTGCGGGCCATGTGCAAACCAGCCTGCGGGAGAAGGGCAGGAACCCTGGAAGGGGTGGAGACTGGCCTTTGAGCAAGGGCACAGGAACACAGGCTTGCCCCACCCGTGGAACTGAGGTTTGTGGCCTGACTTGGGAGCTGGCTCCTCCCGCGGGGGTGAAGACAAAAACCCAGAACAGGCAGAGTCCAACTACTGAGCATGGCCACACAGTCCTGCCTGGCCTGTAGAGCCAAGGCTTGCAGCCGTCCCACGATCAGGCTCCTCCTGCAAGGGTGAGGCGAAGCCCAGAAACAGGCGGAGACCGCAATTGAGCAAAGTTGCTCACCACTGCCCTCAGGGCCAAACATAATGCCACCCACGGGGGCAGGGTGAAGGCGAAGGCCACCAAGGTTTGTATACTCAAGCACAGGATCACAGCCACTCCCGTGAAGGAGAGGCAGAAACCACAGCAACAGCCCCAATGGGCAGGCACTGTCAACGCCCATACCCAAACGCCCTAGGCAGCAACAGCAGAAGGGGTGGCAGGCCTGCAGACAGACCATACCTAGGGAAAAGAGGCCACGCCCAGTAGACTCCAATAGCCAAGACCTTCTTTTACACAGAGAAGATGAGAAAGCAGAGAAATGCAACACAAATGAATCAAGAGAAATCCCCAGAAAAGGACCAGAATGAATCAGATATAACCAAATTACCAGATGCAGAGTTTAAAATAATGATTGTTAGGATGCTTAAAGATATTAGAACAATAGATGGTCATTATGAACACCTAAATAAAGAGATAGAAAATATAAAAAAGGACATTGAAATAATAAAAAAGAATCAGTCAGAAATGACAAATACAATATCTGAAATAAAGAACACAATGGAAGGAATTAAAAGGAGGATGGATAAAGCAGAAATCGAATCAGCGAGTTAGAGGACATGATAAATAAAGGCACGGAAGCAGAGCAGAAAAAATAAAAGAGACTCAAAAAGTCTGAGGAAACTCTAAGAGAGCTCTGTGACAACATGAAGAGAAATAACATCCGCATCTTAGGGGTTCTTGAAGAAGAAGAGAAAGAACAAGGGATAGAGACTTTTTTCAAGCATATCATAGCTGAAAACTTCCCTCAATTTAGGCAGGAAAACATCTCACATATTCAGGAAGCACAGAGAACTCCATTAAAGAAAACCCAAAGAAGAAAAAAAAAAAAAAACCCAAAGAAATCAACACCATGACACATCATAATTAAAATACCAAAGCTAAGTGATAAAGAGAAAATATTAAAAGCTGCTAGAGAAAAAAAGACTATCACCTACAAAGGAGCCCCCATAAGGATGACTTCCAACTTCTCAACAGAAACACTTGAGGCCAGAAGAGAATGGCAAGAAATATTCAAAGTAATGCAGAACAAGAGCCTACAACCAAGACTACTTTATCCAGCAAGGCTATCATTTAAAATTGAAGGAGAAATAAAAAGCTTTCCAGACAAAAAAAAAAACTCAAGGAATTCACTACAACCAAACCAAGGATGCAATGCTAAGGGGCCTGTTGTAAACAGATCAAAGGAGAAAAAGAATATAGCAAAAGAAGAATATAATTTTAAAGAATAAAATGGCAATAAACAATTACATATCAATAATAACCTTAAATGTAAATGGATTAAATGATCTGATCAAAAGACATTGGATAGCTGTATGGATAAGAAAACAGGACCCATACATATGCTGTCTACAGGAGACACACCTTAAAACAAAAGATGCACATAGACTGAAGATTAAAGAATGGAAAAAAATATTTCATGCAGTGGAAATGAAAAAAAAGCTGGGGTAGCAATACTTATATCAGAAAAAGTGACTTTAAAACAAAGACTATAGTAAGAGATAAAGAAAGTCACTACATAATGATAAAGGGAGCAATCTAACAGGAAGACATAACCATTATAAATATCTATGCACCTAATATAGGAGCACCTAAATATATAAAGCAGACTTGATGGATTTAAAGGGCGAGATCACAGCAATACTATAATAATAGGGGATTTCAATAGCCCACTAACATCACCAGATAGATCCTCAAGAAAGAAAATTAACAAAGAAACAGCAGACTTAAAGGACATACCAGATCAACTCGATTTAATAGATATCTTCAGAACCTTTCACCCTAAAGCAGCAGAATATACATTCTTTTCAAATGCTCATGGTACATTCTCTAGGATAGACCACATGTTAGGGCGCAAAAGTGGTCTCAAAAAATTTAATAAGATTTAAATCATATTGAGCACTTTCTTTGATCAAAATGGCATGAAACTAGAAATCAACCACAACAGAAAAACTGAAAAATACTCAAACATTTGGAAACTAAATAGAACATTATTAAATAATGAATGGGTAAACAATGAGATCAAAGAAGAAATTTAAAAAACTCCTAGAGACAAATGATAATGAGCATACATCAACTCAAAATTTATGGGACACAGCAAAAGCAGTCTTGAGAGGGAAGTTCATAGCATTACAGGTATACCTCAAGAAGCTAGAAAAAGCTCAAATAAACAACTTGACCCTGCATCTAAAAGAACTAGAAAAAGAACAGCAAGTAAAGCCCAGAGCTAGTAGAAGGAAGGAGATAGTAAAATCAGAGCAGAAATAAATGACATAGAGGCTAAAGAAATAATACAGAGGATCAATGAAACCAGGAGCTGGTTCTATGAAAAGGTAAACAAGATCGTTTAACCTTTAACCAGACTCACCAAGAAAAAAAGAGAGAGGACTCAAATAAATAAAATAAGAAACGAGAGTGGAGAAATAACAACTGACACAACAGAAATACCAAATATTGTAAGAAAATACTATGAAGAACTGTACGCCAAAAAACTGGACAACCTAGATGAAATGGACAAATTCCTTGAAACATATAATCTTCAAATAATTAATCTGGAAGAATCAGAAAACCTAAACAGACCAATTACAACTAATGAGATAGAAACAGTTATCAAAAAACTCCCAAAAATGAAAAGTCCTGGGCCTGATGGCTTCACAAGTGAATTCTACCAAATATTCAAAGAAGAATTAACTCCTATCCTTCTCAAGCTATTTCAAAAAATTCAAGAGGAAGGAAGACTCCCAAGCTCCTTTTATGAGGCAAGCATAATTCTGATTCCAAAACCAGGCAAAGATAACACAAAAAAAATAAAATTATAGGCTAATATATCTGATGAATATAGATGCTAAAATCCTCAACAAAATATTAGCAAACCGGATCCAGCAATATATGAAAAAAATCATACACCAGGATCAAGTGGAATTTATTCTTGGGAGGCAAGGCTGGTAAAATATTCGCAAATCAATCAATGTGATTCATCACATAAACAAAAGGAAGGAGAAAAACCACATGATAATTTCAATAGATGCAGAAAAAGCATTTGATAAAATCCAGCACCCATTCATGATCAAAACTCTCAGCAAAGTGGGAATACAGGGAACATACCTCAACATGATAAAGGCCATCTATGACAAACCCACAGCCAACATCATACTCAATGAGCAAAAATTAAAAGCAATCCCTTTAAGATCAGGAACAAGTCAGGGTGCCCCCTTTCACCACTCTTATTGAACATAGTCCTGAAACTCCTAGTCACAGCAATCAGACAAGAAAAAGAAATAAAAGGCATCCAAATTGGAAAAGAAGAAATAAAACTATCACTAATTGCAGATGATATGATATTGTATATAGAAAACCCTAAAGTCACAGTCAAAAAACTACTATACCTGATAAACTACTGTATGCCAAAAAATGAATTCAGCAAGATGGCAGGATATAAAATTAATACTCAGAAATTAGAGGCATTTTTATACACTAACAATGAACTGTCAGAAAGAGGAAATTAAGGAAGCAATTTCCTTTACCATTGCAACCAAAAAAATAAAGTACCTAGAAATAAATTTAACCAGGGAGATTAAAGACTTGTACTCGGAAAATTATAAAACATTGATAAAAGAAATTAGGGAAGATAAAAACAAGTGAAAGCATATACCGTGCTCATGGTTAGGAAGAATAAACATCATTAAAATGTCTATATTACCCAAAGCGATTTATAAATTCAATGTAATACCGATTAAAATACCAATGACTTACTTCAAAGATATAGAACACATATTCCAAAAATTTATATGGAACCAAAAGAGAACACGAATAGCCTCAGCAATCTTGAAAAGGAAGAATTAAAGTGGGAGGTATCACACTTCCGGATATCAAGTTATACTGTAAGGCCATTGTACTCAAAACAGTTTGGAACTGGCATATAGATCAATGGAATAGAACAGAGAACCCAGAAATAAACCCACACCTTTATGGACAACTGATATTTGACAAAGGAGGTAAGAGCATATATTGGAGTAAAGACAGCTTCTTCTACAAATGGTGTTGGGAAAATTGGACAGCTACCTGCAAAAAAATGAAACTAGACCACCAACTTACACCATTCACAAAAATAAACTCAAAATGAATAAAAGACTTAAATGTAAGCTGTGAAACCATAAGCATCTTAGAAGAAAACGTAGGCAATAAGCTCTCTTACATTTCTCACAGAAATATATTTGCCGATTTGTCTCCACAGGCAAGTGAAATAAAAGACAGGATAAACAAATGGGACTATATCAAACTAAAAAGCTTCTGCACAGCTAAAGACAATAAGAACAGAATAAAAAAAACAAACTACACAATGGGAGAATACATTTGACAATGCGTCTGATAAGGGGTTAATAACCATAATTTATAAAGAACTTGTAAAACTTAATACCAGGAAGACAAACAATCCAGTCCAAAAATGGGCAAAAGAAATGAATAGACACTTCTTCAAAGAAGACATACAGATAGATGGCCAATAGGCATATGAAAAAATGCTCAACATCACTAATCATTAGAGAAATAGAAATTGAAACAACAATGAGATATCACCTCACACCAGTCAGAATGGAGCTCTTCAACAAAACAACACAGAATAAGTGCTGGTGAGGATGTAGAGAAAAGGGAACCCTCCTACACTGCTGGTGGGAATGCAGACTGGTTCAGCCACTGTGGAAAACAGTATGGAGATTTCTCAAAAAATTAAAAATTGAACTGCCTTTTGACCCAGCTATCCCACTGTTAGGAATATACCCCAAGAACACCATAGCACTGTTTGAAAAGAAGAAATGCACTCCCATTTTTATGGCAGCATTGTTAACAAGAGCGAAGATCTGGAAACAGCCCAAGTGTCCGTCAGAGTACGAGTGGATTAAAAAGCCTTGGTACATGTATACTATGGCATACTACTCAGCCATAAGAAATGATGACATTGGATCATTTACAACAACATGGATGAAACTTTATAACATTATACTGGGCGAAATAAGTAAATCACAAAAAACTAAGAAGTATATGATTTTATACATAGGTGGGACATAAAAATGAGACTCAGAGACATGGACAAGAGTGTGGGGGTTATGGGGTGGGGAGGAGCAGAAGGAGGGGGTTGGGGGAGAGGAGGGGCACAAAGAAAACCAGTTAGAAGGTGACGGAAGACAATTGGACTTTGGGTTATGGGAATCCAGCATAAGCAAATGTCAAAATAACCTAGAGCTCTTTTCTCTGAACATATGTACCCTGATTTATCAATGTCACCCCATTAAAATTAATAAAAAATTACATTATAACAAAGTAAAATATCACACTGAATTTATAATCTTTTATGTAGAAGTCCAATCACTTGCTAGAGATCTATTAATCTTAATAAACTCTGTGAATCATTATCATAATTAATATTTATTAAACACCAAGTGTGAAATATACAGCATACAAAGGACAAAGAGAGAGCATGAATTTCAAAGAGACCAGTTGAATATTTTTCTGCTTCTGCATCGGTATTTTAATACAGCATGTCAATGGACAGTCCAGTCACAATTTTCAGAATCCACACAGCTCCATGACTGACAGAAGTTCCTCACACACCTCATCTAAAGTAATTTGACAGGAAGTTAAGGGCAGTAGAAAAAGCCTGAGTTGCATGAAGTTGTTCCAGAGTATAAGATCAAGATCCAAAGTTGGTTTTATGACTCTGGGCAAGATATTTAACCACTCTTAGCTCCAGTATTTTACCTTGAAAATTAGAATTATAGTATTTGCATGACAGATATTGAAAGTCATGGTTATAATTTTTCAGTCAGTTAAAAATTATTTTGAAATATCATTATATTTCTCAGATCCACTGTTCTGGTAACTCATTTATGTTACCAGAATTACTTAAATATTTGCATGGGGAATTAAAGTTGCTCAGAGTCACAAAATTTCACACATTGGTCAAAGGATTTGTCAGCAGCCACACAAAATCAACTTCAAAGCCCTTTTTATTAATAGCATAGAATCTGGTTATGGGCTGAGGCTGGTGTATCCCTCATCCATAATAAATAGCCTGCAGGGCAAAGAAGAATAAGCATCCATGCAGTCACCAGCTTTGCAAGGGCCTCACCTTTCTTCTTGACAGCTTTCTTTACCAATGCATATTTAAAAGAGTGGAAACTATAAAGAAGATAAAAGCACATCAAACATTTATATCAAGAGTTTCATTTTCTAAGAAATAGCAGGTGTGTCATATTATTGCTCAGAGGGGCACAGACTCCTCTAAAGCCACTCCTTGCACTTGTGGAGATGGAACCATAGAGCATGGAGTGTGGAATGGATAGCCTCATATAAAATATTTTATTTAGAGCCACTGGGTCCAAGAAGTACCTATCTTACAAGACTAAAAGTCTCAGAAACAGTAAAATTGTTATGAATGATACAGAAGAGAAACCTATAGGGGACAGCATTAAAATCAACATGAAATCCATCTAGAATACCTTACAATCACATTACTGAAAACCTACCAACGCTGACCTCTATCCAAATCATAGTTCCCCCTCTGTACTCCACTCCTCCAGCCCACCACTGATACATGCACATCTGCACATTCATGAAACTCAGAAGCAACACTGAGCACAAGCTGTTGCTACAGTTTGTTTATTTCTACTAGTATACCAAACCATTATCCAAATATCTAAAAATGGTAATTAATGAATGCAAAAGTGTTTCAAGTGCAAAATGCTCTATAGTAATTATTTAACAAAAAAAACATCCTTCCAGATAGGCAGAATGATGAGTTTCAAAAATGTTTTACCTGTGGAATTTTTTCTAATAATAACTTTAATAAGCAACATTCCCTGAATACTTAACCACTTACTACATGTTAGTCTAATTGCTTTCTATTTATTAATTGACTTTATTATCAGAATTTTATTAAGTTGTACTATTCTTATGTTTTAGTATCATAAATTAAAAAAAATTGAGGAGAAAGAGATAAAGTAAGCCAGAGTCAAATAGCTAGTGAATACTGAAACTAAATTTTGAACTGAGGCAGTCTGTTTCTGAGTCTCTTACACCGAAAATTACCCAACATATAAAAAAGATGAAAGCAGACAGGCTCTGGTAAGCTTATTCATTCAACAAATAGTTATTTAGTACCTTTGATGTGTCATGCTGGGTGTTAATCCTTAGAAAGAGAGCGATGAATATATTCTTGTTTTTATAGTGGGGAAGCAAATAATAAAACTTACAGTACACAGACAAAGCAAAAGCCAACTACACAGTATTTGTAATAATCAGCCCTGGATTCCTATGCCTGACATGTTTCTTTGACAACCAATGATCCCCAACATAGAATATAGCCCTACCACTCACCAAGTTGCTCAGTTCCCAAATATCAGAATCCTTTATGACTCAAACCCAATGAAAACTTCCGTCAGTTCTACCTTCCAAGATATATTTCCAATCTGCCCCTTGCTAATGCCATTCTAAACCAAATGCTGGCTCTCACCTTCCCGCTGTTCTTCCTGCTTTTCTCTTTCCATCTTTTCTCCAGCATTTCTTTCCCTATTTCAGGAGCCACTCATTTCTGCAAGCTCTGTATTCTGAATCATTCTTAATCTGTATCCTCATTGTTATTGCCTTAATTTAGGGATATATCTTGAACTCTATTAGTGCAGGTCATAGACTGGGGATAATTGAAGTGCTCCAGGAATATGAGAGGTCTCTGGAGATGTTTGTGTACATAAAACATTCTGTAGTTGCTATAAAGACAAACACAATTTCCACCAATTGCGAATGAGAAAAACATTACATTTTTAAATGTAATAGTTTTTCAACTTACAAGTTAGGCTACTGACTTAGATCTCTTGACCATTAGCCCTCAGCTGTTTCATTCATTCTACATTTTGTTCACTCCCAACAATGTTCTCTCTCAAGTGTACAGATCTGATCACGTCACTATCATGTTAAAATCCTAATTTTAGAGCATCGGCCTAGCGTGCGGAGGACCCGGGTTCGATTCCCGGCCAGGGCACATAGGAGAAGCGCCCATTTGCTTCTCCACCCCTCCGCCGCGCTTTCCTCTCTGTCTCTCTCTTCCCTTCCCGCAGCCAAGGCTCCATTGGAGCAAGGATGGCCCGGGCGCTGGGCATGGCTCTGTGGCCTCTGCCTCAGGCGCTAGAGTGGCTCTGGTCGCAATATGGCGACGCCCAGGATGGGCAGAGCATCGCCCCCTGGGGGGCAGAGCACCGCCCCTGGTGGGCGTGCCGGGTGGATCCCGGTCGGGCGCATGCGGGAGTCTGTCTGACTGTCTCTCCCTGTTTCCAGCTTCAGAAAAATGAAAAAAAAAAACAAAAAAACAAAAACAAAAACAAAATCCTAATTTTGTCCTACTCTTTAAAAGAAAATATCATATCACTGTAGTCTGTTGCATAAATACTTTGGGTACTCTTTTACATCAGGATCTAATCCTTCACTACTATACCTGTTCATCTGCTGTTTATTATACATGAAAAAGTATCTTCATAAATTTGTTCTAGTTCACTTTTTGTTCATGTTTTGGCTGTAATATCTTCTTTGTTCTTTATCTTCTGGACAAAATATTTCAAGATTGATGCCTGACCAGGCGGTGGCGCAGTGGGTAGAGCGTCGGACTGGGATGTGGCAGACCCAGGCTCATCTGGTTTAAGCAAGGCTCACCTCAAGCAAGGGGTTACTCGGTCTGCTGAAGGCCCGCTGTCAAGGCACATATGAGAAAGCAATCAATGAACAACTAAGGTATTGCAACAAAAAACTGATGATTGATTCTTCTCATCTCTCTCAGTTCCTGTCTGTCTGTCCCTATCTGTCTCTGTCTCTTTCACTGTAAAAATAAATTAATTAATTAAAAAATATTTCAAGATTGAGCTCAGTTGCTACTTCTGCTGAGGTTTCCTCATTTCTTCTATGAAGAATAAATTATTTCTTCTACCAGACATCTTTCTATCTTTCTAATAAAGTGGTAAGAAAGTTAAACATCAAAATGATTCTTCCCTTGATAAGATGACCTAAGAGCAGGAACATAAAAAATCTAAAATATCCTACCTAGTATATATTCTGGTGCACAGTAAACAGGTAAATACTTGTTACATAAGTAATATTCTTATCTATATTATTTAAATTCAAACTGATAAGGTACACAAATTATGTGCTTTTAAATATCATCCAATTTTCATTTTTTCTTACAAATTTTGAAAGCAAATATACAAATATTAATACCTTAAAAAGTCTTGATTCATAACATAGTTGATTAGGCTAAAAAGTCTACAATCTGGTCTTCCTGACTTAGGCTCACCCTTCTCCAATTAAATGTCTACTTTATAAAGAGCTATCTCCAAAAACAGAAGTTTGCTTATGTTCCTCCATTATGTTACAAACCCTTGCATGTCCCAGATAAAGTCCAAACTCCTTTCCATGTTTTGCCAAATAGTGCCTTCCTGGGTCCCATTCATCTTTTCAGTCCTGTCTCTTTTCACTCTCAACTCCATTTACTCCAAATCCCCCAAATGCCACTCTATGCTCCAGGCATGCCAGCCTTGGTTTAGATTCCCCTTTATCACACACTTCTGTGAATGCTGCTTATTAAAGCTTTGACTTCTGCATCCTTCCCTTATCATGCCCCCTTCAATTCCTCCCTTGTTGTCCTTTAGGATTAGAACTTGACTAAAATGTCACCTAGCCCAACACCTTTTCTGTTAACACTACATCCTGCCCTCCAGCAATACTAGGTAGCTGCACTTCCTCTCTCATCCAATCCTGCTCATGCCCCATCAGAGCACTTATCAGTATTTATTTTTACTTTCTGTGTACTTGTCTGCATACCTCACTAAACTTTAGAATTTTCAAGATCTTGAACTATTTCATAGTCCCCAGAAGCCTAAAGTGTCTCTGACACCCAGTAGTTATTACGTCAATATTTGATAAATATATGCATGCAAATTATTGCTTAGATTTTTGACTCAGCCAAAATTTCAGGAACATGTGAGATCTTGTAAAAAAAAAAAAAACCCAAAACTACATCTCAATATGGTTTTACTGTTTCTAAATGAGGAATACTGTCAATCCAAAAGCAAGTTTGACCTTTTGGCTGGGAGAAAAAGTTTTATCTAGACGAATAGGGATACTCATGGCAAATTAGACCTCAAGAAACCAAATATGGTTTAATAAGTCCTAATCACTTGAGAATGAAAACGTGCTGCCCCCAAAAAAGCTGAGCAGGTAGGTGTTATTTCCTTTATAACAAATAAATGAGGGAAGACAGATCTGCAAGGCAGGACATAAAGATATATCTAAATTGGGTCTATAAACTTGAACAAATGATTTCTCCTTTTTTGTCCTGTTTCAACCACAAAATAAGGGGAAAGTTGGTTTACTTTTTTCAGGATCACTGATGACTGATTTCTGTTTAATGAGTCCAGAAGACAACCTTTATTCTCTTTTACCTGCTTTTGCAAAATCTCTCTAATGGCATGCTATTTTCTGCTTCTGTCATTTAATCCCCATCTCTGTCATCATCCTCTTGCCTCTCTCTTATAAGGATTTTTGTGATTATACTGGGCTCATCCAGATAATATAAAATAACCTCCCCATCTTAAGACCCTTAGCTTGATCACATCTGCAAAGTCCCTTTTAGCATATGAGAAAACATATTCACAGATTTCAAGAATCAGGGTATGAACATCTTTTTGAGGAAGGGTGGGCATTATCCAACCTATATCTATAAGGCAATCTTTATAGAAATTAAAAGACATGTCTGAAGCAACACAGATGATTACTATAAAGGCTGGGTTTTAACTCTATCCAAGACTGTCTAATTTCAATGTGTGCTCTTATCTATTATGTCTATTTTATGTGGACATTGTTTCATGGCACACACTCTATAATGCTATAAAAAATATAAAAAACACAGTGTGGGTTTCCTCTACTGTTTATCTCAAGAACGGTTTGTTTGGTCCTGCCTGCAGCCTTTTTCTCAACCATAAGCCACAGAAGAGTGAATCGGTTGCTTAGAAAAGTGCATCTGTGTGCTTCCCCTGGGCAGTCGTAAGACATTCATGTCCTTATGATTTACACTGTAGACAAATCTTGACACCCAGTTTGTTTCCTGTTGGCAAAATGACTTCACTGTATACATCATTCTTATCTTAAATGTTTGTGAAAGTCAGTCAGTCAACAAGCATTTATCGAGTGCCTAAAAAAAGCATTTCACATAAATCAATGTGCTATAAGTCAATAAGATAATCACTCAAATGTCACCAAATAAAAATGGCATTTCTCAAATGAAAGTTTTTCAGAAATGTGCAGGTTGTGAAAATATACACACAAAAATCAATGTGACCACAAAGCCAGTTTATCCTTAAAGATGAAGATTTCACAGATGCCTAAATATTTCTATGTATTTTGTCTGTCTGTCTGCCTACTTACCAACCCATCTATCCTTCTCAGACACACACACACACACACTTACACACACACATACACACACACATGCATACACACTAATGAAACATATATAGCACAAAAAGGCACTCTAACATTAAGTGCCTCTTAGAAACAGAGGCCAGAATACTGAACAATACGCAGCTCTATGAATGTTTTATACTCTTATTTAAGGGCCCTTTAACATATTCCAGCTGACTAGAATGTTCTTTCCAATCCCTTTACCAAGTTAACTCATATCAATACTTCAAGCATCACCTTCCCCCAGGCACCTCTCATTCCCATACAATGAATTAGTTGCCCTATTTACATACTTTCATAGCACCAGTACTTTTCTCTACAGGACACATAGTAGCATTCAGATTAGCTGTTGACATGTGTTGTCTGCTGTACCATGCTATCCATTAAGACAAAGCTGTCTGTATCTTAACTACTGGTCTGCAGTCCCCAGCTTGGAGCCTGGCTCACAATAGAAAGAAAATGCTATGGGACCTAGAAGGTAAAAAGTCTAATGTGTGCTAAAGGCATTTGAAAAATAAATTTTCTTCAGAGTTGGAACTCTTAAGGCACATGCTACTCAGAACAGTATTTCTGTTTTTCCCAGTTGACAAAAAACCTTTCAGTATTACTCAAATTAGTTCAGAATGTAGAAATCAATGTTTCTCTTAAATGGCAGAATATAGATTGTATGTATAATTCTTAGTGGATAGTAGTGAAAATATCAATTACATAGGGAACATAGCCCAGTAAGAAATTCAGTTTCCCAAATCAGCAATATTAAGGTGATCAACTTTTTTATAATGAAAAGGAGGACAAAAATAAATAGAAGAAAACAATATCGTAAATAAAAGAAATATTTTATTCATTGCAACAATGATACACTATAATATGATAATGCATAATAAAAACTTTTGTAGTATTTTATATTGTAATTATGCTTACATGCCTATTAATTTTTAATAGTAATTGTAAGAAAAAGTACTCATTTAGATACAAATACATCACATCACATGCAATGGATCGACTCTGCATCGATCAAATACGGACATTTACAGATTAGTCTTCCAGTATCAAAAAGGAGGACATGTAGGAGGACACTTTTCGAGGGAGGATGGAATTTACAAAAGAAGGACTGTCCTCCCAAAAGAAGGACTGTCTTCCCTAAAGGAGGATTGGTCACCTTAGCAATATTCTGTTATATACAGACAGTATTACTGGCACGTTTATGCCCGCCCTCACCCCTGAGGGTCTTGAGGACTAAGGGAATCCACATTGAAGCAGTCTGCATCTTGTTCCTGTTCTGGATGGCCAAACTCATTCTAATAAGATTTTCTATCCTTGATTACATAAATTGAGAATCTATCTGTCACCTTGTGCTGTGGTGTGTGTGTTGGTGGGTGTGCATATGTGAGATTTCTATCTGCTAAACTTGAAATAACACAGTCACAAAAAAAAAAAACTACAAAAGGAAAATAATATTTGAAAAAGGAATTTTGTAGAAGGGTAAAATTTTGTTACAGGCAGGAGAAGATTGTAAGAGCCTTCAAAGTAGAGAGGGAAATATATGAAACTATAGTGGTGTTCAGGAAAAGAGAGGAAAAAAATGGCGGGAGCATAAAATGAATTTGGGTCATTAGATGGAGAAGGTAGAAAGGTCAGATTGGAGAGGTATGCTCAACCTTGACACTGAATGGCCTTGAAAGCCAAGTCAAAGAGTAAATGTTACTGGGAAGGGCATCAAGTGATAATAAAGAAAAAAACAGGGTATTTATTTGATAAATTAATATTTAAAAGTCACTTAGGACTAATATTGTTTTGTCAATTATTCAAGCCTCTTTAGTTTATTACTCATTGCTCATCTTTCCCAGAGAAACAATGTTCTTGTCATTTTCTGATGCTGAAATGCACATGAGAAATTTCTCAATAATATGAAATTATTTAGAACATCTCATTCATGAAATAATTTAAAATTATCAATTATTAAATAATATGTTTCTACTTCAAGTTTCTGTAAAAGAAATCATACTTTATATTAGAGTTAGTTTTGTTTATATCTACCTCTTGTACTAAAATACAAGCACCATAAGCAGAGAAGACAAGACTCGTTTCTAACAGCAACTACGAAAATAATAATTGATCATAATTACACAACACTTCCAGCATGATAGGCACATTGTGAAGCACATTACAAAGATTCACTCATTCAGTACTTTGAGATAATGACAAGGTGACAGGGAGGCACAAAGTCATATACTTTGTACGAGCCCAAGTTGTCAACTAAAAAGCCTAGATCCAGAGTTCTTGCTGCTAAACAGGGGCACTATCATTTTTAAATCAAAACCAAGGATGACATTTTATATGTGTTATAATTAAATAACAATAACAACAATATTCTCTATTTACCCACAGTTAACCTCAAGCATATAATGGAGTAATTTATTAAAACAACAAAATCGAAGTACTTTCTGTCTGCTTAGGATTCAGTAGTAAACCTTACACTCACACGAGATTATTTAGCTCCAAAGTGTCACTTACCAATAAACTTTTACTCATTTTCAGTACATACCAACATTCAAATTGTGTCTTATCATAATTTTTAATGGTTAATGGAAATCTGAAACAGTGCTTCTTACTTTAGTGAATTCATATATCCTTTTGGGTTTTTTATTGATATGTAAGGTTAGCAAAAACCTCACATTTCTGTAAGAGTTGTATGGCTGGAAAATTTTAACAAATTACTTTAGCCAAATGATTTTCTTGTTCGTCTGGGTTTATATATCAGAAAGAAAATCCAAACCAGTTAGAAATTTTCCCATTGCAATAGGGAGTAATTTTAGACCCTAGAGCAAACCTTTGCTAGAATTCTTGACATCTGAATTCAGTGTGTTGTAACTGTTAGGGAAATAGCTGCTTACCTATAAAAGTTAAATGTAGTCTTTCATCCATGTGAAGTATTTGAATCATAGACGTCAGTCACTTTCTCAGGTTTCCAGTTTAGTACCACAAATGAGCCATTATTTTCCCCCTGATTTAACATATAGATTTATATATTCCTTATGAATTCCTTAACATGGTGGTAAATGAAATACTGAAATACTAGTAGTAAAAATGTTTGTCCTTTTGAGAGGTGAGAGGTGAGAGGTGAAGGAATTAAAATCTGAGGTTGCTTCTCTGAATTCATTAAATGGCTCTACAATTTCACCAACACAGCTAGTTAACAACTAGGTCTCCTGGACTGAATTTCAAAAGACCTTTTATAGCATTTTCCTGCAGCCTCCTATATTACGGTTCTCTCTAATATGACTGCCAATGAGAAAGTGTCGAGTTAAGGTAAAAAAAACATAAAAAAAAACCACATGTCAAATATTTTCAGAAAGATTTCTTAACATATCTCATATACTTTATTTCAAAAATTACATTAATGTTAGATATACAAACAACCAAACATATCATCAGATGCCCTGACTTTCCTCTTTACAGACGGCATATTCACACAAAAATACTCCTGTTTGTATACAATAACAGTTTCTCACTTTGCAACTCCTGTAGTTTTTATTCACTGATTTCTTTTCTTTTCATTTCCCTTTCATTCATTCTAAATTTTTTTTTTTAAGTTTTCATGGCCCATTATAAAAAAAAAATACCTCAGGACCATTTTATTGCAGCATGTTCTCGGTTGAAACTTAGAATGTAGGTTTTAATTGCTCAACATTGTCATATTTGCCTGTGGTGATATCAGATAGAATTGTCTCACATGCAAAATGAATACTTAAAAGAGAAATGCTATGGGAACAAATCAACTTTATGATAATGATAACAAGCAATAAGTTCTACACAATAATCAGTATTCTATTTGGACTCTTAAGATTTCTTCTTGTATTTTCAAAGATGATGATAAAGAATGTATTGCTAAGATATGTAAAAGAAAATGATCACAGATAGACATTAATATAAATTCCATCTTCTAGATCATAATTAAAATGATATGTAATTGCATTTCCAATGATTCTCTCAAGATATCTTACATTATTCAATAAAGTAATAGAAAGATGCAAACATCATCAATTTCTCTTGAATAACCCATCTAATTTATTTTACAATTAAGTCAAGAATAAAATCCTTTCTGCTGTATTGCTTCTCAGCTAAGTTACATAGATCTATAAGGAGTATAGGTCCTTAGAACATCTAAGTTATTATTATAAAAAAATTAGACTTCCATTGGTTTATGATAAAACCTGTGACTCTGTAATTATGGTTATTTCAATTTGGATACTATATGAATAGCAACAATAAATACCATCTGCCATTAAAATTATTAATAAACTCTCAAAAATAATTTAAAATTAACTCCCAGATAAAATTAAGCTTAATTATTAAATGTGCATGCTACAGTATTGGGAAATCTAACATTTTCTGACAAGAATTTATTACTTCAATGCATAAAAAAAACTAAGTACTTCATCCCATTCAAATTATATAATAAGAATAAAGCATTCATTTCCATATTTCTAAGGCATATATGAGAAGAAAAAATTTTAGAAATGTTTCATAGTTTTCATGAAGTGCTATGATTTAAAAAATTAGAAGAAAAATATACAGTTTCTACAAATTAACATTCCACAGGTCCTTCTAGTCAGTTTCCCTACTTCTCTTTCCTTTATTTATATGGACCCTTATTTTTCTTTAAAATGTAACTCATGACAATACAAACATAGCGTGCTCTCCAAATCCTTTAATTCCCTTATTCTGCTACTTGGCAGATTGAACTATTTTACCTTTCATGTTATTCAATGAGGGAATATAAAAAAAAAAATATTTCTCTAGGTACTTCATCTGCAAGAAGAGAATAGAGTATTCCAATCCCCATAAGTCATTGTTTTGAAGACCAGGAAGCCAGAATATCTACTTTTTAAAAATGCATTATATTAAGAAATGTAGTGTCACTTACCAGTCAGTTTACATCTTAGTACACATCTCCAAACAAAATGGACACTGAAACAATAAAAAAATGAATTAAAATATATAAAACAGTATTTTATAATAAACATAGAAATCATATTGTTGAAGCTACATTAACACAGTTTCATTTAAATACATGTATTTAGGCACAATGTAGTATTTCAATGACAATAATGAATCTGTACAAATGGATCTGAAAAGTTTATGGCTATAAAGTAAATTCAGTAAATTATTTAAAGTCATCACCTATGGTCAAAATGCATTAAAATAAAAATAATTCTTCTTAGAGTCTGTGCCTACTTAGTTGTCCAGCAGATCTAGTAAGAATGATGGTCATATTTATTGTAGCCTTTTTTTCTTTCTCTTTTCTTTTATTTATTTTTTGTATAACATGGGGATTGTCAAACTTCTCTAAAGAGACACTAAATATCTTAGGCTTTATAGGCATGCAGTCTCTCCACTACTCCACTCTATGTAAACAAATAAGAATGGCTTTGCTCCAAATAAACTTCATTGTCAAAAATTAGCAGGCTGCTAAGGATTTGGCCCAGACTACAGTTTGCTGATTCCTGATTCACATAATGAAACTTAAACAACTCAGAAACATCAATCCTAACATGTGGAAGACAATGTAATGTAGAAAAACACAGGGACTAAATAATTAGTGCCCTTAGCTTCAGAATAAGCTCTGTGCTTTTAAATCAGCCTAGAAAAATCTGTGTTGTTCTCAGCTCCAGAATTATGATAGCTGAGACTCAAAAAGAGTAATTGTTTTTAATATTTATAGTAAATATTAAAATATAGTGCACATACAAGGTCCATATTAAATAAAGGTGATAGGAAACTGGAAGGCTCAGATTTTTAAACAAATGAAGACAACTATTTGATGCTTATTTATGGTTTCTTTAAATATGCTAAGTAGAGATGACGTCAGAGTAATGGCGGGGTAGGAAGCGATACCGATAAATCTCCCCCAAAACTCAACAAGATCTTCAACCAGAAGCAGAAAAACCTATACTTGGAGCTTCCAGATGCTTCGCAATACACCCAAAGGTATGATTGAGTGAAAAATTGGCTAAATATATAACCAAACCCCGAAGGAAAAAGGGAGTAAGAAATGCTCCGCCTTCCTCACTAACCTAAACAGGGCAGCTTTCTCTGGTAACTGTGAATATAGAAACTGAGGCGGGCAAAGGGGGTGAATAGATCCAGGCCGCCGCGGCACAAACGGCCGAACCAGGCTGTGGCACACAGATCCAAGCCGAGGAAAATCTGATCCTGTGGCAACCCGGGCAATACAAGCTAACACTCGCGCCAAACCCAAACAAAGAAAGACAAGCGGAGCGGCCATTTTACCCGGTCTCCTGGTCGGTGCGCAGTTAGTGGGCGAGAATTTCTTCCTAGGCCCCGAGAGTGGGTGCCCGTGTTGCCCCACGGAGAGGCAGGGTCAGAGGCCTTTCTGTGGGCCGAGGACAGAGTCTCTGGGCAGCCCCAGCGCCCTGGGAAAGCCACGCACGGGAGGGAGTGAGAACTACTTCCAACGGTGGAGATTTTCCGTGCTGGTGAGGGTTTCACACGGAACCGCGGCCGGCCTCATATCCTGGTGTGCGCGCGCAGATAAGGAGTGAGCGATTCCTCCGAGTGCCTCCGCAGTGCGCACCCGTGTTATCGCAGAGAGGGGCAGAGTCAGGGGCCTTTGTGTGGGCCAAAGCGGAATCTCGAGCCGCCCCAGCGCCTTGCAAAAGCCGCGCACGGGGACGGAGCGAGACTCAATTCCAACGCTGCAACTTTTCCCTGCGGTTGGGGGTTTCACTCAGAGCGTGAGACTGCTGGCTGGATATCCTGGTCGCAGACAGTGAGTGAGAGTTTCCTCCAAGCGCCCCCCAGAAGTGGGCGCCCGCTTGTGTTACCGGACAGAGTGGCAGAGCCAGTGGTCTTTGAGTGGGCGGAAAGCCCGCCTGATTATGCTAGCAGCTCTGACTGACTGAGCCTTACCCAGAGCCCTGTGCTGAGTGGAAATAGAGTGGGGAGTTGCCAGCTCTTTGAGCCTCTTACTATCCAGGCAGAGGCAGCAGCAACCCCATAGCTGGATTATCAGGCTACTAATTGAGGAAGGAAAGACTAGGAGAAAGGCTCCAGGAACACGGACTCTCTCACTGTCGGAGCCTATAAATGCTAATGAGCCTCAATTGCCAACAAGACTAAAGCACAATACATGACATTGCCATAGAGACTTATCAACTGCAAGCCTCTACCTGAGCGTGCCAAAGGGGCAGAACCTGGGGTACACAGTCACCAACCAGGAAGAGGGAAAGAAAAGAAAAAGCAAGAAGATAACCTCTCAAAATCAAGAATACTCTGCAGACTTTATAACCTATCACATTTTATTATATTTGTTCGTTTGTTTCTCTTATCTTCATTCTTGATACTTTTTTTTCTTCCTCCAATATGGCCGATTAACTCTCTACTGGTCTTACTCTCTCCTCTCCTTGAACTACACTACCCATAAGTGTTACATCTCCCATTATCTTTTCTCTTCTCTTCCTTTCTCTCTATGAGGGTTGCACTCCAAAACCCTTAACTCTCTCTCTCTCTCTCTCTCCTTTCTTTTTTCTTCTTTTAGTGGTTCCCTCTTTTTTTTCTCTCTCTCTCTTTCTTTTCTCCCTCTATATTAGTTTCTTCCTTTCTCCTTTACATCTCCTCTCATTCAAACCTCAATAACAAACAAATTATCTTATCTGGGACTCAAACCTATGTTTGTGGCATTTTGGGGGGTTTTTACTTCACCTTTTTAACTAACTAGCAGTGCTCCCATCCCTGGCTCTCCATATTGTCTAGTTCTTGTTCCACTAAATATAATAGTAAGTTTTTAATTTGTCCCCCCATTTTTCCGTTTTCCTCTTATTCCTCTCATCATAACTCTTAGACAACCAACACCTAAAAGCAAATCATTTTATTCTTGACCCAAATTTTTTCCTTATTTGCTTTTTGTGGGTCCATACGCTCTTTTTTTTTTCCTTTTTTTTTTCTTTTTTTCTTTTTTGCCCCTTTATTACTTTTCCCCAATTCAGGCCCTCCATCACAGGCATTGTTTGTTATAACTCACAGTCCACCACAAGATTTTCTCAAGAAAGAGGGGAGAGGAGAGGAGAGGAAAAAAAGGAGGGGGGGAATAATTTCCTTTTTTTAAAAATTTTTATTTTATTTTATTTTTCTTTATTTCATTATTAATTTTTTTTAAAAAAAAACAACTCTTTTCGATTTTTTATTTTTTTTTTATTTTTTTTAACTTTTTATTCTTTATTAAATCTCATTAATACTATCAACAAAACCACCCTCAGATGCCATTAAGGAAGAGAAAATCGAATATCATGGATACAAAAGATAGAGAGGTAACACAGCTAGATGAGGAAAAATCTATGGAGAAAAAATTTAATATATTGGAAACCTTGGAGCTAAATGACAGAGAATTCAAGATAGAAATACTAAAAATCCTCCGAGATATACAAGAAAACACAGAAAGGCAATATAGGGAGCTCAGAAAACAACTCAATGAACACAAAGAATATATGTCCAAGGAAATTGAAACTATAAAAACAAATCAAACAGAGATGAAAAACTCAATTCACGAGCTGAAAAACGAAGTAACAAGCTTAGCTAATAGAACAGGTCAGATAGAAGAGAGGATTAGTGAAATAGAAGACAAGCAACCTGAGGCACAACAGAGAGAAGAAGAAAGAGACTCAAAAATTAAAAAAAATGAGATAGCCCTACAAGAATTATCTGACTCCATCAAAAAGAATAACATAAGAATAATAGGTATATCAGAGGGAGAAGAGAGAGAAAATGGAATGGAGAACATACTCAAACAAATAATAGATGAGAACTTCCCAAGCCTGTGGAAAGAACTAAAGCCTCAAGTTCAAGAAGCAAACAGAACTCCAAGTTTTCTTAACCCCAACAAACCTACTCCAAGGCATATCATAATGAAATTGACACAAACCAACAGCAAAGAAAAAATTCTCAAGGCAGCCAGGGAAAAGAAGAATACAACATATAAAGGAAGGCCCATTAGATTATCATCAGATTTCTCAGCAGAAACTCTACAAGCTAGAAGAGAGTGGACCCCAATATTTAAAGTCCTGAAAGAGAGGAACTTTCAGCCACGAATACTATACCCATCAAAGCTATCCTTCAAATACGAAGGAGAAATAAAAACATTCACAGATACAGAAAAGATGAGGGAATTTATCATGAGAAAACCCCCACTCCAGGAATTACTAAAGGGGGTTCTCCAATCAGATACAAAGAACAAAAAAAAACAGAGCCACAAGTAAAAGCTCCAAGAAGAACACAATAAAACCAAATTTAAACTGTGACAACAACAAAAAGAAAGAGGGGGAGAAGATGGAGATTAACAGTAGCAAAGGACGATGGAGTGCAAAAGTACTCACAAAATAGTTCGCTACAATGAACAGGGTAGGGACCCTTTTCATTACTCAAAGGTAACCACCATTGAAAAAACCACCACAGAAGCGCATGAGATAAAAAAGATAGCAACAGAGGAAAGATGTATGGAATACAACCAAATAAAAACAAAAGATAGAAAAACGAAAGAGAAGGATCAAACAAGACACAAAACTAACAGAAAGCAAGATATAAAATGGCAATAGGGAACTCACAAGTATCAATAATTACACTAAATGTAAACGGATTAAACTCACCAATAAAAAGACACAGAGTAGCAGAATGGATTAAAAAAGAAAATCCAACTGTATGCTGCCTACAGGAAACTCATCTAAGTAACAAGGATAAAAACAAATTCAAAGTGAAAGGCTGGAAAACAATACTCCAAGCAAATAACATCCAAAAAAAAGCAGGTGTAGCAATACTCATATCGGATAATGCTGACTACAAGACAGGAAAAGTACTCAGAGACAAAAATGGCCATTTTAATGGCTAAGGGGACACTGAATCAAGAAGACATAACAATTCTTAATATATATGCACCAAACCAAGGAGCACCAAAATATATAAGACAGCTACTTATTGATCTTAAAACAAAAACTGACAAAAATACAATCATACTTGGAGACCTCAATACACCGCTGACGGCTCTAGATCGGTCATCCAAACAGAGAATCAACAAAGACATAGTGGCCTTAAACAAAACACTAGAGCACCTGGATATGATAGACATCTACAGGACATTTCATCCCAAAGTGACTGAGTATACATTTTTCTCCAGTGTACATGGATCATTCTCAAGAATTGACCATATGTTGGGCCACAAAAACAACATCAGCAAATTCAGAAAAACTGAAGTTGTACCAAGCATATTTTCTGATCATAAAGCCTTGAAACTAGAATTCAACTGCAAAAAAGAGGAAAAAAATCCCACAAAAATGTGGAAACTAAACAACATACTTTTAAAAAATGAATGGGTCAAAGAAGAAATAAGTGCAGAGATCAAAAGATATATACAGACTAATGAAAATGACAATACGACATATCAGAATCTATGGGATGCAGCAAAAGCAGTGATAAGAGGGAAGTTCATATCGCTTCAGGCATATATAAACAAACAAGAGAGAGGCCAAGTGAACCACTTAACTTCCCACCTTAAGGAACTAGAAAAAGAAGAACAAAGACAACCCAAAACCAGCCGAAGAAAGGAAATAATAAAAATCAGAGCAGAAATAAATGAATTAGAGAACAGAAAAACTATAGAAAAAATTAATAGAACAAGGAGCTGGTTCTTTGAAAAGATCAACAAAATTGACAAACCCTTGGCAAGACTTACCAAGGAAAAAAGAGAAAGAACTCATATAAACAAAATCCAAAATGAAAGAGGAGAAATCACCACGGACACTGTAGATATACAAAGAATTATTGTAGAATACTATGAAAAACTTTATGCCACTAAATTCAACAACCTAGAAGAAATGGATAAATTCCTAGAACAATACAACCTTCCTAGACTGAGTCAAGAAGAAGCAGAAAGCCTAAACAGACCTATCAGTAGAGAAGAAATAGAAAAAACCATTAAAAACCTCCCCAAAAATAAAAGTCCAGGCCCTGACGGCTATACCAGCGAATTTTATCAAACATTCAAAAAGACTTGGTTCCTATTCTACTGAAAGTCTTCCAAAAAATTGAAGAAGAAGCAATACTTCCAAACACATTTTATGAGGCCAACATAACCCTCATCCCAAAACCAGGCAAGGATGGCACAAAAAAAGAAAACTACAGACCAATATCTCTAATGAATACAGATGCTAAAATACTAAACAAAATACTAGCAAATCGAATACAACAACATATTAAAAAAATAATACATCATGATCAAGTGGGATTCATCCCAGAATCTCAAGGATGGTTCAACATACGTAAAACGGTTAATGTAATACACCATATCAACAAAACAAAGAACAAAAACCACATGATCTTATCAATAGATGCAGAAAAGGCTTTCGATAAAATACAACACAATTTTATGTTTAAGACTCTCAACAAAATGGGTATAGAAGGAAAATATCTCAACATGATAAAGGCCATATATGATAAACCATCAGCTAACATCATATTAAATGGCACTAAACTGAAGGCTTTCCCCCTTAAATCAGGAACAAGACAGGGTTGTCCACTCTCTCCACTCTTATTTAATGTGGTACTAGAGGTTCTCGCCACAGCAATCAGACAAGACAAAGAAATAAAAGGCATCCATATCGGAAAAGAAGAAGTAAAGATATCACTTTTTGCAGATGATATGATCCTATACATCAAAAACCCCAAAGAATCCACAAAAAGACTACTAGAAACAATAAGCCAATACAGTAAAGTCGCAGGATACAAAATTAACATACAGAAGTCAATAGCCTTTCTATATGCCAACAATGAAACAACTGAGAAGGAACTCAAAAGAATAATCCCCTTCACGATTGCAACAAAAAAAATAAAATACTTAGGAATAAACATAACAAAGAATGTAAAGGACTTATATAATGAAAACTATAAACCATTGTTAAGGGAAATCGAAAAAGATATAATGAGATGGAAGAATATACCTTGTTCTTGGCTAGGAAGAAAAAATATAATCAGGATGGCTATATTACCCAAAGCAATATACAAATTTAATGCAATTCCCATCAAACTTCCAATGACGTTTTTTAAAGAAATAGAGCAAAAAATCATCAGATTTATATGGAACTATAAAAAACCCCGAATAGCCAAAGCAATCCTAAAGAAAAAGAATGAAGCTGGGGGCATAACAATACCTGACTTCAAACTCTATTATAAGGCCACGACAATCAAAACAGCATGGTATTGGCAGAAAAATAGACACTCAGACCAATGGAACAGAATAGAAAGTCCAGAAATAAAACCACATATATATAGTCAAATAATTTTTGATAAAGGGGCCAACAACACACAATGGAGAAAAGAAAGCCTCTTCAATAAATGGTGCTGGGAAAACTGGAAAGCCACATGCAAAAGAATGAAACTGGACTACAGTCTCTCTCCCTGTACAAAAATTAACTCAAAATGGATCAAAGATCTAAACATAAGACCTGAAACAATTAAGTACATAGAAGAAGACATAGGTACTCAACTCATGGACCTGGGTTTTAAAGAGCATTTTATGAATTTGACTCCAATGGCAAGAGAAGTGAAGGCAAAAATTAATGAATGGGACTACATCAGACTAAGAAGTTTTTGCTCAGCAAGAGAAACTGATAAGAAAATAAACAGAAAGCCAACTAAATGGGAAATGATATTTTCAAACAACAGCTCAGATAAGGGCCTAATATCCAAAATATACAAAGAACTCATAAAACTCAACAACAAACAAACAAACAATCCAATAAAAAAATGGGAAGAGGATATGAATAGACACTTCTCCCAGGAAGAAATACAAATGGCCAACAGATATATGAAAAGATGCTCATCTTCTTTAGCTATTAGAGAAATGCAAATCAAAACGGCAATGAGATACCACCTCACACCTGTTCGATTAGCTGTAATTAGCAAGTCAGGTAATAGCAAATGTTGGAGAGGCTGTGGAGAAAAAGGAACCCTCATACACTGTTGGTGGGAATGTAAAGTAGTACAACCATTATGGAAGAAAGTATGGTGGTTCCTCAAAAAACTGAAAATAGAACTACCTTATGACCCAGCAATCCCTCTACTGGGTATATATCCCCAAAACTCAGAAACATTGATACGTAAAGACACATGCAGCCCCATGTTTATTGCAGCATTGTTCACAGTGGCCAGGACATGGAAACAACCAAAAAGCCCATCAATAGATGACTGGATAAAGAAGATGTGGCACATATACACTATGGAATACTACTCAGCCATAAGAAATGATGACATCGGAACATTTACAGCAAAATGGTGGGATCTTGATAACATGATACGAAGCGAAATAAGTAAATCAGAAAAAACCAGGAACTGTATTATTCCATACGTAGGTGGGACATAATACTGAAAGTAAGAGACATTGACAAGAGTGTGGTGGTTACGGGGGGGGAAGGGGGAATGGGAGAGGGATAGGGGGTGGGGAGGGGCACAAAGAAAACAAGATAGAAGGTGACAGAGGACAATCTGACTTTGGGTGATGGGTATACAACATAATTGAACGACAAGATAACCTGGACTTGTTATCTTTGAATATATGTATCCTGATTTATTGATGTCACCCCATTAAAAAAATAAAATTATAAAAAAAAAAAAAATATGCTAAGTAACAGCAAGGTTCTTGGGTCCTAACTTTATTTATAGACCAGGAAGTTTAAATGCTAAGTGAAGAATAAGAACAGCCTGGATTTAGCTAGAGGGATTCACCAGGCCTGCTCCATAATTCTTGAAATGAGTTGAAAAGATGAGTGTAGAAAGTCAGACTCCAGAGAAGGGTCTGACATTAGTCTGGAAGACAGCAGTGAAAGCCTCTCGACAACAGTTTCATTACTTATCATTAGTTCACAGACACATTATGTTGCTAGGAACAAGGGAACATACTGAAAAGCCAATGCACTCAGCTATTCAGAGACATACAAATTGTACTCTTTTTGGAAATATGAAATCAACTCAAAACTAGAAAAGAGATGATGTAAGAAAAACATTGTATTTGTGATAGAAGGGGTTGGTAACAAGAATACTTACCATTATTTCACAGTTATAACTGTTACTGATTCACTTTTGAATTTTTGAAAGTAGTCTTGTATGGTAGACCTCCAAGTGCATTTTGATATTTAGTGAACATTGCCTCCACACCCACACAACTATATACCCACTCTTAGTGGGCATTTTCCATTTTGAATGATTGGCTTGTTCTGTTAACTTTAGCTTTGTTCTCAAAGAATGACTATATTTTTCAGAGCAAAGAAGTACTAAGGAATCATCTTAAACAAACATAAATAGTGAATTTCTTGTTCTCGCCAGATGACTCCCAGTTATGAGCTCAACGTGTCCCTTTAAAATTCATATGTTGAGGCCCTGGCCAGTTGGCTCAGCGGTAGAGCGTCGGCCTGGTGTGCGGGGGACCCGGATTCGATTCCCGGCCAGGGCACATAGGAGAAGCGCCCATTTTCTTCTCCACCCCCCACCCCCTCCTTCCTCTCTGTCTCTCTCTTCCCCTCCCACAGCCAAGGCTCCATTGGAGCAAAGATGGCCCAGGCGCTGGGGATGGCTCCTTGGCTTCTGCCCCAGGCGCTAGAGTGGCTCTGGTCACGGCAGAGCTACACCCTGGAGGGGCAGAGCATTGCCCCCTGGTGGGCAGAGAGTTGCCTCTGGTGGGCGTGCCGGGTGGATCCCGGTCGGGCGCATGCGGGAGTCTGTCTGACTCTCTCTCCTTGTTTCCAGCTTCAGAAAGAAAAGAAAAAAAAAATTCATATGTTGAACTTCTAAGCCCCAATATATCAGAATGTATTTTGAGAGAGGAACTTTATAGAAGTAATTAAGATTAAATGATGCTATTAAAGGAAGCCCTATTCCAAGATGACTGGTATCCTTATATAAAAAAATTCAGAGACAGACATGAGCTCACAGAGGGGGGGAACCATGTGAAGACACAGAAATAATACAGCCATCTATAAGCCAAGTAGAGAAGCTTCAGAAAAAAAAATCAATCCTGCCAACACCATGATCTCAGATTTCTTTTCCAAGAACTATGAGAAAATAATTTCTGTTGTTTAAGCCACCCAGTCTGTGTTACTTTTTTATGGCAGACCCAGAAAATTATTATATTCCTTCTCTCCTATGCCCACCTATAATACCAGTCAAGGAATAGCAGCAGCACAACAACAAACTTTCTATAATACTTGAAATGAAGCTAAAAGCCAACGTACCCCTCTACTTCCACCAGATATAGTGACTGCTAGTGATTATGGAAGTAATTGTGTCACATGTGTAGAGTGAAGCAAGAATAAATGGCTGCAGGTGGAGAGGAAAAGGAGGAAGGTTCATTTTGAATGACAGAACTTCGTTTTAAGAGAAGTTATAAGTGGATCCAGAAAATGTTGTTGGAATTCATGTGGTCAGAAACTATACATTGTCTCTCTTTTGGCATATTTCTAGTTCTTGGCTACACTCCAGAGGCCAGATGTTGGAATTCCAATTAACCATGAAACTGTCAAAAATGAAAGTTGTTTTATGAGGCCTTGACAGTCTGCTTCTCATTTCAAAGAAAATTGAGGCTGTTAAACATTAATTTTCTCAAAGTCACAAAGGTAATGATTCATAGATCTTGCATTCATTATAAAATCACATTGGTCTTTTTTCAAAGTTCATACACTATGGAAGCTCTGCTTCAGTGAACAGTTCATTCATTCATTCAACAAATGTTTACAGTTTGCTTGCTACATTCCAGACACACTTCTTGATGTTTAGGATATAGCAGTGAACACACAGACTAAACCTGCTTCTTTGAGTTTATATTCTAACATTGGGTGATGGGTAATAAACGATAATCTTTTATACGATAGCTATAAGTGTGGCATGATGAGCTTTGAAGAAAGGCAAATGTGGAACTGATTTCTAGCAATAGGCATCTCCTTCAACAAAATAGTATAGTGGGTAAGAGCTCAGGTCTGATATCCTGTGATCCTTCATATGAGTGCTGAATTTTTCCCTTTCTGAGTAACTTTACACAATTTACTCTGACCCTATAATTCTCAGGATCCCCATACATAATTGGCATAATAAACATAATTATAAGAGATGGACAGGCTCTAGATGGGTAGCTCAGTTTGTTAGAGCATCATTTGTACATACTGAAGTTGTGTGTTTCACCCCCATCAGGGCAAATTCAAGAAACAACCAATGATACCTTGAATAAGTGGAACAACAGCATCAATTCTTTTTTTCTCTGTCTCTTTCCCTTCCCCTGTCTCTGAAGAGCAACAAATAAAACCAAAATTAAAAAAAAAGAGAGAGAGAAAGAAATGAGGGAGAGAAAAAGAGAAAGTATTACATCTGTTAAGTCATATTAAAAAGTATCAGCTTTAAAAAATATATATCAGCTTTATGTCAAACAATAGCAGATGTGGCATACTGAATTAATGGCTCCAAGTCTTTCCTCCTTCCTGTAGCCAAGTCCTTTGCCCTGTAATTTTGCAGTTGTTTCTTTTAAAGAGTAAGAGTATATTCCTAAATTTTGGGCTAACCCCTATGACTTATTTTGGCTTGTAGAATAAGGTAGAATTGACAAATGTGAGGATCCCAAGACTGGTCCTTAAGAGACTTTTGGAATTTCTGCTTTCCCATTTGTGCATCTGTCCTCGCTCTATTTCCCAAAACATGAGAGCTGTGTGAGACAGAGCCACTTCTGCTGACCCTCCCTCCTGCACCCAGAAACAGAACAAGCAGCCTCGCTAGCTGACCCTGAAGTAGAGCTGCCCAACTGAGCTCAGAGGAACCCCAACCAACAGGAACACACATAAGGGAGAATAAACAGTTGGTATTTCTAGTCAAGGACTTTGTTATACAGCAAACACTCAGTGATACAATAGGCATTAAATATTCCTAGTGTGTTCTCTTAGGATAGTTATTAAAACAAACACAAGAAAACAACCCCACTTATCCATAAAACCAAATGAACCTATGTGATTGAATCACCTTGTTTTACTTTATAGTTTTTAATGCTTTAATGCTGAGAACTGATTGGGAGTTAAATTCTACAAAGCAGAACACCAAATATTATATAAAGCCACCCCAAGAGTTACTTAACTCTTTTCTCTTTAAGCTACAAAAGACCTGTACTGAGCTTGGCAAGTGTTAGAGAGCTTTAAGTGAGATTTCAAGTCAGAGTCAGTGAGTTTGAGCAACATCCTTTACTATATCAGAGCACTTTTTTAAAAATTGAAATTGTTGGGGTGACGTTGGTTAATAAAACCATACAGGTTTCACAGTTACAACACTATAGCACTTCATCTCCATACTGCACTGTGCGATCATCACCCAAAGTCAAGTCTCTCTGCGTTTACTTATCCCCCTGTGCCCTCGTCCACCTCCCCTTGCCCTTTCCCTCTGGAAATCTCCATACTGTTGTCTCTTTCTATGTTTTCTCCTCCTCCCCCTCCTCTTCCTCTTCCTTCTTCTTTTTCATTCCTTCTCCTTTTTCACCCAGCACTCCAACTCCTCCCCTCTGAGAGTTGTTAGTCTCTTCTATGTATCTATGATTCTGTTTCTATTATGTTTATTTTGCTCATCAGATTCCACGTAAGCGAAGTTATATAATATTTATCTTTCTCTGATTTATTCCACTTAGTATAATGATCTCCAGATTCATCCGTGCTGTCGCAAAAGGTAAGATTTCCTTCCTTTTTTGTCCATGTACTATTTCATTGGTTAAAGGTACCACAGCTTTTTCGTCCACTTGTCTATTGATGGGCTCTTGGGAAGCTTCTAGATCTTGGCTATTTCAAATAATGCTGAAGTGAACATAGAGGTTCATATATTCTTTTTAAAATATTGTTTTGTGTCTTTGGATATATATAAAATATTTAATTTTTATTTTTTTGACAGAGAGTCAGGGAAAGACAGGAACATCGAGTTGCTATTGTCTGTGCCCTGACCAAGGAATTGAACCAGCAACCTCTGTGCTCTGGGACAACACTCCAACCAACCAAGCTATCCAATCAGGCTTAATTTGTTTTTGTTTTTTTAATTTACTGATTGATTTTTAGAGATACAGAGAGAAGAAGGGAAAGGAAAGCATTCATTTGTTGTTCCTCTCAGTTGTGCACTCACTGGTTGTTTCCCTTGTGAGCCCTGACCCAAGGTCAAACCCACAACCTTGTCATTTGGGGACAATGGTATTAATTGACTGAGCTAATAGGCTAGAGCTTCTTTGGATATGTTACCAGAAGTGGAATCTCTGGGTCATAAGGCAGTTCTATGTTTATTTTATTTTATTTTTTGAGGAAACTACATACTCTCTTCCACAGTGGCTGCAGTAATCTGCATTCCCACCAATAGTGTACAAGGGTTCCCTTTTCTCCACACTCTCACCAACAGTTGTTTATTAATTTACTGATGATAGCCATTCTGACTGGTGTTTGGTGATATCTCATTGTGGTTTTAATTTGCATTTCTCTGATGATTAGTGATGTTGAGCCTCTTTTCATGTGTCTATTGGCCATCTATCTGTATGTCCTCTCTGGAGAAGTGTTAATTCCGGTCCTTTGCCCACTTTTCAGTAGAGTTGTTTATTTTCTTTGTGTTCAGTTGTATTAGTTCTTTATAAATTTTAGATATTAACCCATTATCAGATATATCTTTGGTGAATATGTTCTCTTATTGAGTGGGTTGTCTTTTCAATTTGTTGATTTCCTTTGCTGTGCAAAAGCTTTTTCATTTGATGTAGTCCCATTTGTTTATTTTTTCTTTTGTTTCTCTTGCCTGAGCAGATATATAAGATAAATATTGCTATAAAAAATGTTTGAGCAATCCAATAAAAAAATGGGAAGAGGACATGAACAGACACTTCTCCCAGGAAGAAATACAAATGGCCAACATATATATGAAAAGGTGCTCAGCTTCATTAGTTATTAGAGAAATGCAAATCAAAACTACAATGAGATACCACCTCACCCCTGTTAGATTAGCTATTATCAACAAGACAGGTAATAGCAAATGTTGGAGAGGCTGTGGAGAAAAAGGAACCCTCATCCACTGTTGGTGGGAATGTAAAGTAGTACAACCATTATGGAGGAAAGTATGGTGGTTCCTCAAAAAACTGCAAATAGAACTACCTTATGACCCAGCAATCCCTCTACTGGGTATATACCCCAAAACCTCAGAATCATTGATATGTAAAGACACATGTAGCCCCATGTTCATTGCAGCACTGTTCACAGTGGCCAAGACATGGAAACAACCAAAAAGCCCTTCAATAGAAGACTGGATAAAGAAGATGTGGCACATATACACTATGGAATACTACTCAGCCATAAGAAATGATGACATCAGATCATTTACAGCAAAATGGTGGGATCTTGATAACATTATACGGAGTGAAATAAGTAAATCAGAAAAAAACAAGAACTACATGATTCCATACATTGGTGGAACATAAAAACGAGACTAAGAGACATGGACAAGAGAGTGGTGGTTACCAGGGGTGGGGGGAGGGAGGACACAGGAGGGAGGGAGGGAGAGAGTTAGGGGGAGGGGGAGGGGCACAGAGAAAACTAGACAGAGGGTGACGGAGGACAATCTGACTCTGGGTGAGGGGTATGCAACATAATTTAATGACAAGATAACCTAGACATGTTTTCTTTGAATATATGTACCCTGAATTATTAATGTCATCACATTAACATTAATAAAAAATTATAAAAAAAATGTTTGAGGTTTTACTGTTTTTTTCTTTTAGAATTTTAATGATTTTGTGATGTATACTTAAATCTTTAATTCATTTGGAGTTTATTCTTGTGTATGGTATAATAATGTGGTCTAATTTTATTTTTTGCATGTATCTGTCTAATTTTCCTAACATCATTTATAGAATCCACTCTTTCTTTTGTGAAATATCAATTAACTATAAAGGCATGAATTTATTTCTGGGTTCTCTATTCTGTCCCATTGAACTATATGCCTGTTTTTATGCCAGTACCAGGCTGTTTTGATTATTATGGCCTTCTAGTATACTTTGATACCAGCTAGCAGACCAGTCTCTTATTCATTGTAAATATAATAGAGGAATAAACTATCTGAAGTAAATTATTTTCAAATTAAATATACCTTAATATGATGTGGGGGGAGGACATGCAGATTATATTGCTGTCAAAGGTTATAATTTTAAATAATTTTAAGTGATATATAAGATATATATTGGGAGAGAGTCTGTCTTTATTCCTTATAGATTCTTTATCTACAGATTTTCATACTAAAGTATATTTGTAACCCCCAAATCAAAACTGTTGACTTTTTTGTAGTCATTGTCAGCATGTGCAGAGTGGTGAGTCACCTGGTGTACCTGTTCCCAGCTGAGGTAGAACAAGGTGATACACTGCTTTCTTATTTCAGCTCTCAGACTGGAAACAAGTGTGTCCTTTTATGGTTTATTAAGTAGCATGCTTTCTCATTTTTGTGCTTTTTATTGGTGATTTCACTCTTTAAATGGTTCCCACAGGTAGTACTAAAGGGCTATGAAGTGTGCTAAGCACAAGAAGGTTGTGATGTGCCTTACAGAGAAAATGCACTTTTTGTTTGGGCATACAGTTTAGTGCTGTTGCTGTAACTTCAATGTTAATGAATCAACAATATATAATAACTATGCCTTTATGTATAAAACAAGGTTATATATTGGTCAGTTTACTAAAATGCTGGGACCGGAAGTCCATAAGAACCTAACTGTATGTCTCCCCTAAGGGCAATGTTATTTGCTAGTTCAATATTTGTGTAACTTTATAGAGCATAGCTACTGTATATAATGGGGACTGACTACATGTAGGTGTATAGTGTATCTGTGTATATATATACATATATTTATCTCTATATGTAATGTCTCCATTAAAATAGAATTTTACCTATATCCTCTCAATACTTTCAATTACCAATTCTTAACAGAAGAAAAGCCACTACTTTCTCAAAGTAAGCCTAGGACCTTTCATGAGAAGATAATGATGGACAATGTTCATAACTATATTAGTCATTCAGACCTTCATTCTTTTTATACCTTTTGGGTTGTTATGTATAAATGAATGAGATTATTATCATGAGATTTAGTAGAGGAAAAAACAAAGCTGAATGAGTAACTGCCCCAACCTCATAAATAAGTCTTTAAAAAGAATATTTCCAAGTCAAGCATCTCATTAAAAAGAGTATTGTGGAAAGATTTAATGAGAAATATCAGGAGCAACTGTTTATACCTAAAATAACTACTTCCCCACTGAATTTCCTTCCCTTTTTGGAACTCACAGTATCTTCTATATACTTCATTATTGTACTTAAACTCCATTGCAATGATCATTTTACCTTTCTTTTGCCTATGCTCTCTTCTCAATCCTAGTCAAGGGTCTGCCACAGGTGTTCTCAAAGCACTCAGTAAATATAATTATGGAATATTTAAGTGTCAACACACTACCTTTGGGACTTTAAACATTTTATATGCATGTATATGTGTGTGGATAATTTAGAATATTTTAAATATTGTATTTATCTCAGTATATACTATTGAAAACAGTATTTTACTGAATATATGTCTCACCCACCATTTCCCATAGCTGGAGTCATTTCAAAGTTGCAACCTTCAGAAAATAACATATAGTAGCTAGACCATCTGGTCTGTATATGTAACTAAGTCCTCTTGTAGCCTTTGTATAAGCATTTAAGATTCTGATAAAGTGGGTGAAGGTATCTATTTGTCTTTCAGTCTCCACAGACAAGTCACAGTATGTAAATTCTCTTGCTTATTAAAACTGCTACCTACAAATCTGGAGTGGTTGGGCTTTCTTTGGTCTCTCATTGCCCCCTAAGTATAAGGAGCAGTTTGCAAAATGACACTAGTATCATGGAAAGAGCATAATTTCTGGTTAAATGGGGAGTTTGTATTCTGGCTTTAACACTCTAATTGTGGAATATCCTGAACGGTATAAAACTTTTCTAATCTTCAGCTTCTTTATAGGCAACATGAGTGGTAAAATAAGACCACTCATGAGACACTCATGAGTGGTAAGGATTGTGCTAGATCTTACATGTGAAAATGCCTGGCATATAGTACCTACTTCATACATGTTAGCTTTTTTCCCATCCAAGATATTACTTATGTGCCTATCTTCAAATAGCTCAATGATATGTCTTCTCGTAGAGATTATTGTTGTTTTACTTTTCAGAAATGTATGAACCTGGATGCAGCTGGAGAGCTGTGAATTATCAAAAAATGTCTCTGCTATAGGCAATAATTTTAATGTTAATTATCTCCATCTGGAAGGAAAAGCAGGTGTTGAAATTGCTCACTTAAATACAGAAAGCAAAGGCTGTTTACTAAACTCTTCATAAATTAATTTGGCTGAGTTTGTAGTTAAATTGCTTTCAAGTCACTTTTCTATAAATGTCTTATACCAAATGCTGAAATAAGAAAAAAAGTTGACCACACAGATTTTAATGAAATGTAACAAATTGGACTGAAATGTCACCTAAAAATAAAAAGTATATTAAAAAAATAATAATAAAACAACAGTTTTCCCTCAAGAGCAGGTGAAATCTGAGCAAAATTTAAGGCATTTCTTATGTGTTGTTCACACATCACTTGAATCAAGTCAAAGTGGATGCACTATGATGGGTAGACTCCCGCCTTTCTGCCAGATGCACTGATCAGATGCACCAGCAAGGCCTAGGAATCTGCATTTAACAACTGCTCAGGTGATTTTTCTCACTAAAAATTAAAAATTATTATCCTAAGAATGGAGAAACACCAAATCACATGATAGTAAATACAGGGTCCTAGGAAAATGATGAATTAGGATAATGGTTGTCTGAGAAGGTAGAAGATAACAGAAGATAAGAAAATGTCATTAAGAATCTGGATTGCAAAAAAAATAAAAGAATCTGGATTGCAAAATCAAATCTATATTTATCATTTAAGAAAATACTGATATATTAGTAGTGCTCATTTAATTTCTTTGCCTTCTTTCAGTACCTGATTCCTTATTTTTTTAAGAAAAGCCCATATTCCTTAAACTTTTTTCAAAGGCCTCCCATAATCTGATTTGATTATAGCATGGTCCCAAACCAGCAGCATCAGCAACACCCAGACTTACAGAATTGGAAACTCTGGGGCAGTGCCCAGCAATCTGGGTGTTAGAAAGGCCTCCTGGTGATTCTCAGTCACAGTCAAGTTTGAAAACTATGCATCTTGTCATGATTCATTAGAAATGAGTCAATTGCTATTAACAGAGCATTAGGAATGAGTTCGTAATTTAAGAAACATAATTACATCTCTTGTTTCTCTATCAGAGAGAAAGGAGATTTTTAGAAACTGATAATGTCCCCAGCAATGAAAAAAGCATCACTGACTATTTACTACATGTCAGTTACTGTTTTGAGTACATTACATTTTTTGCTCAGTAAATCCTCACTACAACTTAAGGATATAGGTTTGATTATTATCACCATTTTCCCCAATACTGAGGCACAGAAAGGTTAAGCAACAGTGCCCAAACCACACAGCCACTAAGGGATAGAACCAGAAATTGAACTCAATCTTCCCCCAGAGCTATGTTCTTCACCACTCTACAAACAGCTTTCAAAAAATGTTAGCAATTCTCAAATACGACCTGAAAAATTCTTAGCCTTGATCAAGAAAAAGACAATGTCCAAACCTGAGAAAAGAGTACCATGAACTATCCGTGAATATTTTTAGGTCATAAGATTTTGATACTAGGGTAACTTTGCTCTCAACATCCAACCTTTTGCATCACCTGAAGGCCAGCTTATCCTTAATTTCCATTAAAAATATCACGTTATTGGAAAGGCCTTTTAGCTGTGTGAACTTGAAGCAAAAGTGCATCAGAACCTAAGTCTCCTCACACATAAACTAAAGATAGTATTATTTAACCATAGAGAAATTGTATGAAATGAGAGACTATATGTGAAAGTGCCTGTTAAACTTTAAAACATTAAGTATATGCTTGCAATGTGATATCATTGTATTTTTCATACCCAAGATTTATTGATCGGAGAGTATCTCCTTCTAACTGACCTTTCCCAACGCAATTAGCTCGGTCCTCACAGCCTGGCTGCACAGACCACTTTTGCTTTAGGAAGTCATTCATCAAACCTCAGGTCTCACCCTCTGCCCCACAGCAGCACAATATTTTTTCACACTTTCCTTACCATAAGATAAAGCCGAGGTGCTTTTTTTCAATAGCCACATTGTGGCTCCCCTAGAAACTTTATTTATTTAGGTTTGACAGGATACTATATATTTTAAGAAATACCTCAAGTGATGATTATAATAAACTGAGTGGGAAATACTACAGTAATTATGAAAATACTTCTAGAGATTTAAAAACACAGACAACTATCCTCTCACTTTATAACTAATAATAGCGTAAAAATAATTTTTGGACATAGATCTGCTCACTTGTTCATAGATTTATCAAAATCTTTATTGTTCAATAAATACCATGTTATCAGTTTCTTGTTCAATATATTTGTCAGAAATAATAGAGGACCCTGACCAGGCTGTGGCACAGTGTATAGAGCATCAGACTGGGAAGCAGAGGACCCAGGTTCAAAACCCTGAGGTCACCGGCTTGAGCACAGGCTTACCAGCTTGAGTGCAGGGTCACTTGCTTGAGCGTGGGATCATAGGCATAATCCCATGGTCGCTGGCTTGACCCCAAATGTCACTGGCTTAAGCAAGCGGTCACTTGTTCTGCTGTAGCCAACTCCCCCCCACCACCACTGTCAAGGCACATATGAGAAAGCAATCAATGAACAATTAAGGTGCCACAACAAAGAATTGATGCTTTCCATCTTTCTCCCTTCCTGTTTGTCTGTCCCTATTTGCCCCTCTCTCTGTCTCTGTCAGAAAGGAAGGGAAGAAGGAAGGAAGGAAAGAAGGATGGAAGGAAGGAAGGAAGGAAGAAAGGAAGGAAGGAAGGAAGGAAGGAAGGAAGGAAGGAAGGAAGGAAGGAAGGAAGGAAGGGAGGGAGGGAGGGAGGGAGGGAGGGAGGGAGGAAGGAAGGAAGGAAGGAAGGAAGGAAGGAAGGAAGGAAGGAAGGAAGGAAAGGAAAGAAAGGAATAATAGAGGAATAATTTTCTCCTGGAAGGAAAGTATGTTTTAGGAAGGTATTAATTTGAATAAACTAAGTTATGATAAAAAAAAGTAGACCCTAAGTCCCAGTGACTTAGTAGAATAAAGCTCTGGATCACTCATACTACATGTCCACTGAGTGTTAGGTGGAACTGGGAGAATGAGGACAGAAGCTCTGTTTCATGGGCACATTAAGGTGACCAGACTGAGTTTCTACCACCTTGTAGCTACATCATCGGGAGCCTGCAGCCTTTTCAATTATCAATGTAGGAAAAGGGAGAGACTGAAAACCCAAAATTGGGTAAGTCACTTTGGCCTCAAGCCAGAAGTGACACACAGTACTCATTCCTCAGTTCATTGGCCAAAACAGTCAAATGGCCCTGTCAAAATGAACTGGGCTTGGAGTTGTATAGTGACAAATGGAGTGCTTTGCAAGCTTTATTATCTCTTCCTCAGTCTCCTTTAAGTTCACTGAGTACTCTAAATAAATAATCATCAATCTTTAAGCAGCTTAAAGCTGCCCACCAACCTGGGAAGAAGTTCCAAAAGAACTGGTCTCTCCCTGAATTTAAAATTTACTTCAGACTGCAGTAGAGTAAATCATTAAATTACAAGGAGTATGTACTAGAGAAATAAATTGTGTGATATATGCTTTGATTGCAAAAAGTGGACCCGCTTAGTAAGGAAGAGAGCTTCAGAAAAGTAACGGGATAAATAAGGACTATACAATTTAGAAAAAAATTGGGAATATACAGGCATATCCTAAACTTTGAGTAAATCAACATGAAGAAAACCCAAGCCATGCTTGTGTAATAACATGAGATAAATCGTGGAATTGAGTGTGATTCAGTAAAATACAATCTGATTCATCTCATATGAGGGGAAGAAAAAGAAACCAATAATTTTCAGAACCTTAAATATACAAGGATCCTGCTGGAGCTTTACCTGTGTCATCTCTAGTTCATCAACACCAAAAACCCTCAGAGGCAAGCATTACTTACATTTTACAGATGAGATCGGAAATGGGAAGGAGCAATTAGACATATCATACAATTAGCAAATACCAAACTATGATTCAAATCATGACTGAGTATAATATTGTGTATGGGGATGTGAATATTTTTTTTTCATTATACTAAGTCATACTGTGCTAACTTAGGACCTCCTTCACTAATATTCTATCTTTACGGAAAGGAAAGAATACTTATGGCCCTGACTGGTTGGCTCAGTGGTAGAGCATCAGCCTGGTGTGTGGAAGTCTCAGGTTCAATTCCTGCTCAGGGCACACAGGAGAAGTGACTGTCTGCTTCTCCACCCCTCTCCCTCCCCTTCTCTCTCTCTTTCTCTCTCTCTCTCTCTCTAGCTCTCCCACAACCATAGCTTGAATGATTCAAGCAAGTTGGCCTGGGTGCTGAGGATGGCTCCATGGCCTCACCTCAGGTGCTAAAATAGCTTGGTGGCTGAGCAACAGAGCAGTGGCCCCAGAAGGGCAGAACATCGTCCCATAAGGGGATTGCCAGTGGATCCAGGATGGGGCACATGCAGGAGTTTGTCTGCCTCCCTGACTCTCAATAAAAAGCAAGCAAGCAAACAAGCAAGAGAGAGAGAGAGAGAGGGAGAGAGGGAGGAGGAAGGAAGGAAGGAAGGAAGGAAGGAAGGAAGGAAGGAAGGAAGGAAGGAAGGAAGGAAGGAAAGAATACTTGTATGATACTACACTAGTAATTTGTAATGAAGTCATAAACTATTCATAGCCACACTCAGTGAGCCTGAGATAACTTTATGTATACCATTTCTGTTCTACAGAACTGTGGATGTATAAAACAAATAGGCAAAATTATGTAGGCTTATTGCTTTGAATAGTCCTTCTCTGCCTTTCCCTTCTAAATTGCACAAAATTGACAGCTAATTAGCAGCTCATTAGCAACATTGATAAACCATGTGACAAAAACAAATGTTGTGCTAGCAGAAGGGACAGAGCTTTCCATGAATATGAAATAGACTATAGGATAAAAGCAAATTGCCAAAACTTAATTCTTATAGATTTTTAAATGATTCTTATTGCATTTTATGTTATTTATACATTCAAGTATTTATTAATCACCATGTTCAAGGCAATGTGGTAGTTTTGGAAAGAAAATATATGCATCAAAAATGACTCTTGCCATCAAGAAACTCATACTATAACAATTAAGAAGTTTACATGTCCTTTTTGTAAGCAATATTCATGAAGCCAGAATATGATCTCTTTAGGTAAAAGTTCGCAATGCATTGATGTATCCATACATGCACATCTCACTGTCTATTTGCTGGTTAAGCAGCTGAAAAGTGGCATAAAATCTGTGGCTAAGAGATAAAGAAGTTTTTTTTTTATGTGTGTAAAAATTGGATCTCATAGATTTTAAGTGTTTTGAACAGACTTAGTATGCATACAAATCTGAACTGCAACTTTTTCAATGAAAAGCAATCAGTTAATTTTTATTTCTTTAAAAAAATTAAAAAGTTTTAAATCCTTGAAATGTTTCACAAGGTCTTGACTGATCTTTTGCACTCTTTCAGTGTTCTATTCTAAACTATCCCTGAGTCTCAGAATGTGCCTCACTATGTCACACCTGTGTCACTTCCTTCATCTTAAATGACCTTTACCCAATCTGCTAATTTACTTTATCTTTACAATTCCTCTTTATACTTCAATATGAAGGTAACATCATCAAATATAAAAAGCCTGCCTTAACCTTAAGCCAGATTTGCCAATCTTCCTATCTGTTTACATGGAATTCATCACAGTATATAAAAGATTTCTTAGTGTCTTCCATTTTTCCCTTTTAGCATTTGGGCTTCATGAAAATAGAGGTGGTGTCTTTTTATCTCTGCATCTTTCAGATTAATACTGGACAGGTACCTAATATAGACTTAATAAATATTTGAGCAATTAAGAAAATGGTGCTCTTACCTTACTTCAGTATTTTGTCCATTAAATCTCCTCTAATTCCCTTTACATATCCTGAGTAGTTTTATTCTCAGAATTGGTAGGAAATCTATGACTACAGAATTCAGGCCAGTTGATTGAAAAGCTATTGTTTTGTATCTAATATAATATAGCAACTAGCCAGCAGCCTATGACACATCTTTCAACTACAAATTTAACTTTATACTAATTATTTATGATGATACATAAACAAAGAAAGAAAAGACTGACAACTATTGACAAAATGAGAAAACGGATCGTATGAATTTGAGAGTGTGTGGTCAACTTGCAGTTTGCCTCATGAAAGAGATGAGTGCTTCTTGCAGAAAAGAAATAAAGATACTGCATTTTAGTATTTTGTTAGCTTAGAGACTTGCAATCAAATTAAATCAGAAGACTGTTGTTGGTGGTGGTGGTGGTAGTTTTGAGTAACA
Organism: Saccopteryx bilineata; assembly: GCF_036850765.1. Taxonomy (NCBI): domain Eukaryota; kingdom Metazoa; phylum Chordata; class Mammalia; order Chiroptera; family Emballonuridae; genus Saccopteryx; species Saccopteryx bilineata. The sequence continues at coordinate 339,307,116 of NC_089490.1, read as the reverse complement.
GAAAATTAAGCAGTAGGAAATGAGAGATAACTCTTCCTTAGTCTAGTGGAGCCATACCAGAACTTCTATTGTAGTTGCACATAGCTAATTGCCTTCTAGATGTTAAACTGAGACAGAATACATAAGAATTAAAACATTTGATTTAATGAGTAATCTTAAATTTAAGAGTAATCTTCAGACCCTATCCGCTCAATAACTTTAAGTCTGTATATTTCTATCATTGGCTCTATTTGATAGAAAAGGTGAAAAAAAAACTCTTTGGAAGAAATTCTAAAAATTAAAAGGATGCATATTCTAAGAATGTTAATATAAGCTCTAGGAAAAACAGGCATTTTCAATAGAAATAAAAATCACATTGTTTTTTTGAAACAGGGTAAGAAAATCAATGATTATAAAGAGGTTGAAATAAAAGGACAATATTTTTCTACTTTTATAAATCCCATAGAAAAATAGACAACAGCAGTAAACTTATTTGAATAAGAGAATAAAATAGAAGATTATATTACCAGTGTCAGGAAACCCTATGTAATGCTACAGAAGTCTAGTCAATGATGCAAAGAACATACTGAGAAGTCTCTTGAGAATACAGAAGAAAAATAAAAGTGTGACAAAGACTAAAGAGAAAGATAACATACAGAAGACAGACAAAACATAAAATGTTAAAATCATGAGAATATATGAGAAGGAAGTAAGATTACATAAAATAGTTTAGGTGTTTTCTCATTTTCAAACAAAATACAGCTAGGTATCCATAGTCACAAAAGGAGAAAATAAGGATTGAAGAGCTTAAACAACTGGTTCAAAGCCACATGGCAGCAAGTGGTAGAGTAAGGATTTGAACCAGTACAGTTGAAGTCAAAGTCAAAGTCTTGACCAGCTGACCCCTTTTCTTAGTATCATTGCTCCAAAATATGATGCAAATATTACTTAAATTCCTAGGAGGATGGGGGACCCAAATCGCATCAGTATTTTTACCTGTAAATGACTACATATTTTCTTTGAGGAATCAGGATGAATATAGAGTATAGCATAAGAGCTCTGCAACCAGACCCCTGGGATTAAATTTGTTTCTCAGCCCTCTACATTTAAATGACTTGATAAATTACTTGACTTTTCCAAGTCCCAACTTCCTCTGAAAATAAGGACAATAATAATAACTTCTGAAAGTGTTTGTGTAAATAAAATATGGCATTGATGAATTAAAGTACTTAGCACAGTACTTGGCACATAGTAAGCACTCAGTAAATGATAGCTGTCATTACTCTTCACTAGATAAAACTTGTAAAAGAACAATGCTGGAAGATTGATTCTCTGTTTTCTATTTGTATATATTACATTATAAATCTCAACAAATAACAAGGCATTTCAAGGTCAAACATTTAACAATAATTAATTATATTTTTCTTTTAGTAAATTGTTACTGGAAAAAATTATTAAGTGACCATTTTTGGTTATAGCAGTCCAATAAAACTTGCATAAGCCAGTGTTTCAGGAACATTAGTCTAATGTGCTTTTAGAGATCACCTTCTCTGAGCAGTATAATAAGTTTGTGTAAAAAGCATAAAGCATGTAATATATAATAAGATTTGGACTTTAATGAACCATCTTAGCAAACTGACTAGTACTATAATTCAAAGGTGAGCTTTCCTTGATTAATGAATTAAAAAAGCCAGACTATTCCCCAAATGTTACACTTGATTATACTTTCACTTATTTTTCATTTTTACCATATAGCCCTGATTTGTAGAGTAATATGAGGTGAATCTTAAGTGACCTTGGTTATTAAAATAATAGGGAAGAATAGGAGCAATTTAAAAAGAGATGGCACAATAGCAAGTGTGTAGATTCTAAAACATGTATTTTTCCCTGAATATATTAGCAAGTTGGGTTTATATTTGATTATAAAGTCACTTAGGTTTTTTCATAAGCTTCTCCCTGCTAGGTGTATACTACAAAATGAGTGTTACTATACCACTTGCTCAGACTTAGGAAACATTCACACTGACAGAGTTCAAGCGCATCAGAACAGCTGAACATTCTAAAGAATAATTTCATTTCTTTTGTTCCTATAGCCTTTGAAATAAGTTCATAATTTATTATATTGTGTATCTCTCTTACAAGGTCGTAAGCTCCCCAAAAGTAGAAATTTCTCAGAACTTTATGATACTTCTGATATTTAACAAATTGACTTAGAATATATGGAATGTATAATTACAAAGAAATAACTATAAATATGTGCAACTGATAAATAAAAAATAAACATTCTTCAGTTGGGTTAACATATGTTCCTCTTAATATACACCAATTTACTTATGTGTGTCCAGAAATATTAGTTAGCTATTACACAAATATACAATTTCAGAAAGTCTGAGATGTAAAAAGTTCAATGAACCATTATTTTATGTGACATTAAAAAAAATTGTCCCTAGTCAGCTGGTTAAGTGGATAGAGAGTGTCCACTGGGTATATGGACATTCTGGGTTTCATTCCCGGTCAGGGAACACAAGAGAAGCAACCATCTGCTTCTTCACACCTCTTACTCCCCCTTACTCTCTTCCTCTCCCACAGCTAGTAGATTGATTGGTTTCAGAATCAACCCCAGACAAGGGTTTCCATTTGAATCTCTGTTGGGGCACATAAGGGAGTCTGTCTCACTATTTCCCCCCCTCTCATTTAAAACAAAATTAAAATTAAAAAAATGAAAAACTGCCAATTTAACTGTGAAGTGCCTTCATTTCTATGACATCAAATTTTAGTTATATAAAATTAGGGAAAAATACATCTTAGAAGTAATACAATTTTATTCTTTGATTTTTGTACTTTTATGTGAAGTTTTCTTTTTTGCTGAGGCAAAAGTAAAAAAAAAAAATTGTTTAAACATTTTGTTGAAACATGACCTAGAAAGAGGCCACTGATTTTAGATAAATTTCTATTTTTTAAACCATTTTTCGGGAGCTAGTTCTGGCTAGCTGAAGATCTACTAAAACTCTTGTGGAGGAAATTGAACTTTATATTGTACTTACACTCAGCAACTGTTAGAGCTGTAATTTTTTCTAAAGTTGTTATAAGGAGCTACAGCATGAAAACAACAATTGTAATAGTTGTTTCAAACCCCAGATGTTTTACTTAGTGTATAGTGGAAGGAATTTAGCTCTAGGAAAAAAAAAAGTATACATTTTAAGTAAATTTATTTCAGATCATTTACATCTGATGTGACTAATGACAACTAGAACTTTTAAAACCTTTACTGTTTCCTAAACTAGACACGCTGCATTGCTTCCTACAACAGTATAAAGCATATTCATACAGAAGTGATTTTTTGATCTGTATTATAAAGTAAGTAAAGAAAGATCTATGCATATTAAAAAGAACTCATATCTTTTTGGGCCTCTGATATTAGAAAGCCAATTAATTGTGAATTTGGAGAGAAAGAACAGGCTTTGGAAAATTCAATGTGCCTTTGGTCTTTAAGCCTTAGCTTAACAAAATCAAATGAACAACATTATAAACCAACTACCATTTTAAATGTTTTAGAGATAATTTAATGCATTGCATTGAGATAAATAAATATCTAATTGATTGCTTCATTTTCTTTACATAAAGTGGATCTCTTTTAAAGGGACACAGTCTGCTTTCATCTAGTTTCTTCTGGGAGAGGGGAGTTATTTTATCTCCATACTCTTTAAGGATGAGTCTTAAAGAGAATCTCTTAACAGCTAGAGATTGAGTTAGTAGTTTTGAACCTTCTCACATCTTTATGTTTCTTATCTGTAATGAAAGGATATCTGTCCACTTCCAAGTGATATGCTAAAAATGAAACAAACTTGTGGTGTGCAAAAGCTGTCTATAACAATGGCTAGCAGTCACAACTGGTTGTTAAAAACTTTAGATTGGGATATGATTTCTCCTAGAGGTACCCATTAAATTGCCTAATTATAAAGATAAACTTTTAATGAAGAAATATTTTTTTACACCCTCCACAGTCCTTTTGAGTAGGGTTCTTCTGTCTCTTGTTGTGCTAGTTCTCATCTGTCCTGCAACCACAGGACAAAGTGTTGCAATCCTACTGGGCAGAGGCTGAAATATTCAGAGATTATCTCTTATTAGTGGAGCTGGTTATGTTGCCTTACAAGAATTGGCTATACTCAACTTCCTTTCCTCTGTGCACCTAGAGACATTCTACTTTCTTATAGCTCCTTTTCTCCTGGGGTAAACACACCCAAGACAATGACTGCCTTGTACCACACTATTGTTCGTCAGTTTCTTCACAAATAGGTGCTTAGTAGCCTGCCAATGCTTGTCTTGCTGTCCACTTAAGTTCCTAGTAGTGTTATTGTGAAGATGAAATGAGTTAATACATGCAAAGTGGTTTGAAAAGTACCTGGCCAATGAGTACTCTTGGTCACTGTTGATAACATCATCATCATGATTAATGGGCTTTGAGTCAATAGAATACCTCAGGCCTTTTAGATTCAATGGATTAGATAAAAAAAATTCCATTTAGCCTTCTATATACAAGCTTATATACTAATATACTTTACTAATATCAATAGCACTTCATTCTCATCTGGATTTTATTCTTATAAAGATAATTCCTTGACCTAGAACCTGAATATAGATGGGTGGTAGAATATTCAGACATTAATAATCCTAAGAAGGCTCTGGCTGGTTTTCTCAGTGGATAGAGCATTGGCCTGGCATATGGACATCCCAGGTTCAATTCCCCATCAGGATATGCAAGAGAAATGACCATCTTCTTGTCTTCCCCTTCTTCTCCCTCTCCTGCAGTCAGTGGCTCGATTGGTTGGAGCGATGGCCCTGGGCACTGAGGATCACTCAGTTGGTCTGAGTGCTTCAGCTTCAGACACTAAAAATAGGTTGGTTGATTCAGGCATTGGCCCAGACAGGGGTTGCTGGGTGAATCCTGGTCAGGGTGCATATGGGAGTTTGTCTCACTATCTCTTCTCCTCTAACTTAAACAAACAAACAAAAATACCTAACAAGTCATAACCAGTGTGATTGTTGTAGAATTCCTAATAAATATTTGGAAAAACTATCTCTAGATTTTATTAGCAACCAAAGACTGCTAGTGTCAATGATGAGGGCTCAAAGGTTAACAGATTGCATCTCAGTTTTCAGTTTCATTTTGAAGAGGGAGAGAGGAAAGAATAATTAGACATAATTCAAGATGATAGAGCAAAAAGAAGACATGAACACCAAGTGAAGTAAAGAACAGATGTAGCTATACTAACACAATGTATCTCTTAATACTAGGTAGACAATCTAAGAAAGAAACTATAACAAGAGACACAGCAAGTTACCTAAAAATTTCAGAGCTTATATTACTTTGTCTCTGCACACTACTTGCCCCACCCCTGCATAATTATAATACATATACTCCTCTGTCTCACTCTTATATGAAAAGTAGCTAAACTGAATGTTGAACACTCCTTATGAGCATGAGTAATGAACACATCGACATGATAGCTACCAATTTCTTGTCAAGAGATACTGCCTAAACTTAGGCAAAAGAAAACAAAAAAACAAGAAAATAAAATACTTTGAGAGTGGAATCTTGTATTCTATGCATTATATATATGTGTGTATATAGATAGATATCTATGCATATGTGTACCTAAAGTTGAGAGGCCTGACAAAAGAATAGTTCACGTAAAAGAATATTTCAAAATAAAGATTCAATTACTGGTGGTGAACACATAATACTCAAATGATATATATTATACAATTATACACCTGAAACCTATATAATTTTATTCATCAATGTTACCCCAATAAATTCTTCAAAAAAGAATGCAATTACTTAACTAGTGGTATTGTCTTTAGCAAAATAGTTAATGTTGCTGAGCCCCAAAGAATTATTATCAGCTGTTCTCCTTACCATTAAATTCTAATTTCAATTTGATACTTCAAATGAGGTGATGTATAAGAAAGCCATTGGTATACTGAAAAACAGTATGCATATATGGGGTTCAATAACTGTAAAGTAATATGATAAACACCGAGATTAAACTTTCTAGATTTCAATGTACTGAGGGTGCAGGCATCTGTCTCTTCCCCGAACACTAATCCCATTTGTAGTACATAATCACACAATTTAGAAAGAAAAATGTTACAAAATTCCCAGGCGGATTCTATTCACCTTCATGAGTTATTTCTACAATTGCCACAGAAAATGAATTGTAAAAATGTGTACTACAAATAACTGCTTAAATAATAATGGTGTCAAAGAAACAATCAACAGGATCCATGCACATTTTATAACACTGAATTCCAAGTGCGAAATGCTTGACAATTTGAAGAAAAAGTTGAACTTGTTAATTTCCTGACAATAAGGTTAAGTAGAAAAGAAACAATTCAAACATATGTGAGAAGCCTAGCTCCCTATCACTTTGAAATCCCTCAACAGCTGGCAGAGGAGTGTTCCTACCGCTGGGGAGTATCATCACTGGGGGGAAGGAGAACAAAATGAATGGGGAAAAGAAGGCATTACAGATGTTTTCTTGGAGGTTTGCTCGATTGTTCTATCAAAAAACATTTTTGATTATGATCAAACTTCTGCAATGCAATAGCTAACATTTTCTGAAGGCTTATTCCATATTAGAAATTTTATTTGTGAGTATCTTATTTAATCTCCCCAAACTGAAGAGAGTACAGTGATTCTCATTTATAATTAAATAATCAGAGTTGAGAAGGTTGAAGTGACTTGTCCAAGGTAAATGATAGGATCAGGATCCATATCTGTGTGTCTGATTCTGAGGCCCATAACCAGTGCAGCAATGCAGTTTCTCAGGGCAGGCACATGCAGAAGGTCAATGGTGACTTTCAAATGGACAAGGCTTTCCACGTCTTGTCGTATTCTTCCAGGGAAACCAGAAAGATATTATTTTTTATAGTGGGTTTAATCATATGAAATTGTCAAAATTAAATCATTTTGAACCACCAAAATGGCAAGTTTATATAGTTTAAATTGGCATATACTCCAAATAAATAAACTTCTATGCTCCAACCTAAAATGTGTCCTCTCCACTCTTACCAGCTACCCGCCCTCAGTCTCTTGCTCTATTCTCCAACTACAAAAATCTTCTCAATCTTTTCAGACTTATCCCAAATTCAACCTTCTTGTTAAAGCCATTCCTCAACCTCCCTAATAAGAAAAACTCTCAGTGACCCTAAAGAGGAAGTGATTTCTGCCTCTTCTTAAGAATCTTTATCTGAACCTTTCTTTGAAAATTTTTTTATTTTAATTTATAAATATTTTAGTCCATATTTAATTATTCCAATAATATTATAATCTTAAGGGAAATAACAGGTGTTTGTAATATTTCAGTTCCTTAAGACTGGAATTACAGTATTTAATAAACATATATACAATTAATGATGCCAAGTTTAAACTCTGTATACCTGGGTCTTAGCAGTTTTCACATTGTTTTAAAGTAGTCTGTTTATGCATTTGTACTCGACTCTAGCACCTAAGTGTAGGACTTTGTATTATCTTTGAAACATCCTAACCTATTTTATGCCTAGGCACAAGTTTGGTTCTCCTTCAGTGGAGTGCGTCTCACAGCTCTAGTCCCACCTGCACCCATCAATTAGGATAAATGATTATTTCTGTTTACCAACATTGCATACATTTGGGGGCCATACTCAGCCTTCATGTCTCATAAAGAACCAGTTGGATGGATTACCAGTTCATTCTGCAAGGAAGTGTCTAATGATTGGATGGCAATGGTCTTTACTTCATGTTGAATTTTGGAGGTATCATTTTTTCTGATAATACAATTGAACTTGTCTTTATTAATTGTCCACATATTTCTCTGTTAATGTGCTGGAATCACTACATTAATGAGTGGCTTTATTAATTTTAACAGCAATAATTAAATTGCCAACCCATTAATGTTATTAAGGTATAAATTTTTTAAATGAAAAAGACAATAGCATACATTATGTGCTAAATGTTCAATGGATGATTTGTAACCTAATTCATTCAATTCTTAAAATAATCCTATATGTGCCACATTATTAAACCAGCTTAACTATAACTGAGGGTTAAGAAAAGGTAAATAACTTTGTTAACACCAAAAAGTGAGCAGTTGGCAGAAATGGAATTTATACCAATTTTCTAACTCCACAGTTCATGCTTGATTCACTTCATAATAGTTTCAGAGATAAAACAAGTCCCAAGAACAAGACAAACTGAAATAATTACTTGTATTTTTATACCATTGTTTTCCCTTTCAGTTCTCTGAATTAGTTTTGGGATCTCTAGAGCTGGTTCCCTGATATGATTAAATACATGAATACCCTTTCTAGTAGTAATCAGGACACTAGTAGTATCTGTGCTAAAATAGCTATTTAAATGTCACTATAGACCCCTGTAAAAAAAAATTGCATAGATAGGGAAAGACAATGTGTTATGGAGTATTTGTGGCTATAAAAATTTTTAGTAGAAATAAATATTATAATTGGTTGTTTCTGAGTGCTTTGGAGAACTTTAAAGGAAAATGATGACCTTGATTATTTTCATTTCTAGCTAAAGGTTCATGTAAGGAATGTAAAAACTTCTATGATGTTCCTAAAATAAACCCTTATATCTATAGCTGCAGAACCAAGTTTCTTGAAAATCAAATTAAGTCTAATCTTCTAGGTATTACTTGAATTGCAATGCAAATTGAATATTCAATGTCTTAGAGTGTCTTAAAGTTAGGCCATTAATAGGGAAAGAATATGACTCTGAAAAGTGAGATGGAGGCTTATGGGCAGATTCTCCTAAACTTGGGAACAGTGAACATTCTATTTTGTTTAGCCTCATCTGTCAGTACTGCCTGAGGAGGTTAGTCAACTCTTGCTTAAGAAACTGGAATGATCTTCCTTGAAGAACTTACCTTGCAAGACTGCTGATTTTTTTTTTAGGACATATCACTACAACCCCTCACTATTTCGAGGTCTAACACCAGACTCAAGACTATACAGGCTCATGAAGGTCAGAAACAAAGTTTGACCTCTAAGAAGGTATGAAACATGACAAAATATATAATTTTGACATTTTTTATAGTCAGAACCTGGGGGCAATATGTGTGGGAAAAGATGCTTTGGAAGCAGGATTGTGTTGGAAGAAATAGAAAATTAGATTGGGTCAAACTAATTTGAGTTAGACCATAATTTCTTTTGGATTTACTGAGCAAATATTTACATTTAATTTATTAGTTTGAGAGTGTGGGACAGGCTCTAACAATTAACTGGTTGCTTACATAAAAGCTGGACCAAAGAGTCATCCATACAAAGTAAAGTTGAAATGTAGTTCTTTGCTTTATGAAATTTTTTTTTTTCATTTTTCTGAAGCTGGAAACAGGGAGAGACAGTCAGACAGACTCCCGCATACGCCCAACCGGGATCCACCTGTCACGCCTACCATGGGGCGAAGCTCTGCCCACCAGGGGGCGATGCTCTGCCCATCCTGGGCGTCGCCATGTTGCGACCAGAGCCACTCTAGCGCCTGAGGCAGAGGCCACAGAGCCATCCCCAGCGCCCGGGCCATTTTTACTCCAATGGAGCCTTGGCTGTGGGAGGGGACAAGAGAGACAGAGAGGAAAGCGCGGCGGAGGGGTGGAGAAGCAAATGGGCGCTTCTCCTGTGTGCCCTGGCCGGGAATCGAACCCGGGTCCTCCACACGCTAGGCTGACGCTCTACCGCTGAGCCAACCGGCCAGGGCGCATTTATGAAATTAAAAATGAAAAAAATGCACTTCTTTGGTATATAGAGGAAGACAGGAAAACTGAAATGCTATAATGTATTTATCATTATATGGTCTTCTTACCAATCCCTTAAGCATATCTCCTGGATGAGTCCAAAGGACTGTTGCATTTTAATGACTGTGAGAAATGTATCTGTGCGGGGATTTCCATCCTCCATAAACAGTTAAGAGATGTTCTTTACAAACCAAAAATGGCAAGGAAAACTATAGCCATTGATCCAAGTTCCCTAAATTTAAGATATCCTGGGAAGGTGCAAGTCCAGTTTTAGCACTTTGTTGCCAAAGCCAAGGTCAGATGGTAACAAATGGTTAGCATAGCCGAAGCACTATCGTAAACTGAGCCTTAGAGATGTCTGGCGATTGACTAATCATGCTGCTCCCAGCACTGAAATAGATGGGTAGAAATCTAAAATAGTTCTTTATTGTCTCAGCAGAAAAGCTCTAGGTCTGAGTTTATAATGGAGAGCCAACGCCTAACAATCAATTTTCCAACATGAGCCATCTCCTGGATACAGACCCCCTTGAATGAAGGGCAGGCAAATTCCCTTTGAGGAGGGATTCTGTATACAACCAAAATGTACACAGTAAATCTTCCTCCTAAATTTCTCCCAAGGAAAGCTGCTGTTATTTATTGGGAGACTACAATGAACAAAGCAAAACAATCAATCAGACTTTTTGCAGAATTTCCAGATAATAGCTATCAACTAGCACTAAATCCTACAAATCAAACTTCATTGTGGTTGCATCAGTTAAAATACAGACTAATGGAAATAAGGTCATCAATGGAATTTTGGGTTGGGCCTGCCTCACAGTGGACATAGAGAACCCCTGAAGCCACACTAAGGTTTTCTTCCAGATCTGAAATATTCAATTAGAGTAGACATACTCAGGAAATGAAGAATTTACACACTGGCTAGCTGATCTGTGTGAGGTCTCTTATGGTAGGGAGTACCGAGAGAAAACTCTGGAACTACCTCTGTCTACCAAAACAATATATCAAAAGCAATACCACATTTTTGGATGGATTACTGAGATTAGTGAGCCAACATGCATGACTTGAAAAATAAAGATATACTGATTTATCCTCTATTGCCTTTTAACTCTTTCTTTAGAACACTATGGATCTTGGAATACTACATTGGCTTATCATAACATTAATCTGCAGTGACTTCGATTGCAGCTGCTCTTCTAGATGTGATTTCATTGCTCAAGCAAATCAATGAATCTTCTGGCACCTGGTATCAGATATTGAGTTTTATGATCCCTCTCACATATCCCTTCACATGTCTATAGTTCTTAGTAGAGGTCATCAAAGCAGTTTAGTTCAAGCTGGAAGAACCAGCAATATGTCTTTACTGTTATACTTTAGGGCCATGTCAATTCACCATCACTATTTCGTAATCTAGGGTTTAGAGCCTTGATTATTTCTCCATTGCATAGGACACCAGACTGATCCATTACAATGATGATAGCATACTGATTAAACTTGGTGAAAAGGATGTGGTTGCTACTGTAAATACATTTAAGGCATGTGTGGCAGAGAGTAGAGACCATGTTTTCACAAAAATTCAGGAACCTGCTAACTAGGTGAAATTTCTAGGGGTTCTGTGGTTTGCAACATGTTGAGATACACTTTCTGAAATAAAAGTAATAGCTGCATCTGAGCCTTCCTACCACTGAGAAAGAAGCATAGTACCTAATAACTATCTTTAAATTCTGTTGGCAACAAATATCTCATTTGGACAGGCTGCTTTGATTTATTTCTTTAGAAATCAGAAAAGCTATCAATTTTGAGTGGGGCCCAGAACAGGAAAAAGCTCTGCAACAGGTCAAGAATACAGCGCAAGCTACTCTGCTCCTGGGCTGTATCACGCAGCGGATCCAATGGTGCTTGTAGTATTCATAAAGGATGACAATGTTTTATACAACTGGCAGGCCCCAATAGGTGAATCACAGTGAATCACAGTGAATCTCCTTAGGATTTGAAAAAAAGCTATGCCATCCTCTGTAGATAACTATTCCACTTTTTTGTAATAGTGTCTGGCTTAGTGCTGACCTTTAATACAGCATGATCACTTGACAATAAGCCACAAAGTTAGCATAAAACCTGAACTTTCCATCATAAATTGTGTATTACTTGATCTATCAATTCATAAAGTTGAGTATGAAGGAGCATTTCATTGTCAACTGTAAATATTATATACAAGATTGGACTCAGGCACATCACGTAAATTACACGAGCATGTAGCACAGGTGCCCAAGGAAGGCCTGCAATTCTGTTCTATTACCCCCTTCCTCCTGAGATATACCTATGGTGTCATTGGAAGTGCCCTGTTGGCTGTATAATCAACAGTAATCAGGTTTGGTTTACAGATGGTTCTACAAAATACGATGGTACTTGAAAGTGTGTGGCTACAGCACCACAGCTCTATAGCCCACTGAAGACCCACGTAGACACATTCTGAGGAAGTCCTCAAAGACAGAATTTGACAAAAATTATTTTAACGAGCAGAAAATTAAGTAGAAGCCTGGTGGTTCATTGTGCTAGAAGTATGTGTATGTGTGTGTGTGTGTGTGTGTGTGTGTGTGTGTGTGTGTGTGTGTGTTTAATATTGGCAGCAGCTAATGATTTGGCTGATGGTCAAAGATGTGGAAAGGACATGATTAAGAGAATGGTGACAAGGAAGCAGAGACAGAGCTACATGTGAATGTTTACCAGAAGGAAATCTTAAATGAAGAGAATCTCAATAATCAGGTAGATGGTAGAATGATAATCATTAGGAATTCCCTCTATCCAACTACTCCAGCATCATTTCCCGGTAGACTATGACAAAAAGTGGTCATGGCAGCAAGATGGTAGTCAGGTGTGGTCTTAGCAAGATGATCTTCCCTTCACCAATTATATACCAGTTACAATTACTATTGATTGCTTAACCCAGTGTAGTCAACCTTTTTATACCTACCACCCACTTTTGTATCTCTGTTAGTAGCAAAATTTTCTAACCACCCACTAGTTCCACAGTAACAGTGATTTATAAAGTAGGGAAGTAACTTTACTTTATAAAATTTATAAAGCAGAGTTACAGCAAGTTAAAGCATATAATAATAATTACTTACCAAGTACTTTATGTCAGATTTTTGCTGTTTGGCAGAATAAATCTTTATAAAGCAACTTACTATAGTTAAATCTGTCTTTTTATTTATACTTTGGTTGCTCTGCTACCATCCACCATGAAAGCTGGAACACCCACTAGTGGGCAGTAGGGACCAGGTTGACTACCATTGGTAACCGATCAACAACAGAGACCAAAATGAAGAATCCTCTTTGCCACATGCCATCACTTCTTGTTGGAATCAGCTATTTAGTAGCAAGTTGATAAGGTAAGATCACTTTGAGCAAGAAAGAGAAAGTGCCTTATTTCCACTGAAAAACACTTATGCTGGATACAGATTTACCTTCCCTACATACCGTTTCTATAAAAATGATCATCTACTGACTTAATGCAGAATGTCTTATTCGCTATCATGACATTTCATCCAGCATTGTTTTTAATCATTAACTCATTTTACAGTGAACAAAGTGTGGCACTAAGCTTATTTTAATAAGATTCATTTATCTTACCGTGTTTGCTAACAGCTTAAACCAGCTGGTCTGATACAGTGATAAAATGGCTTTTTGGATACTCAATCATAGACCTGGGTGGCAATACCATACAGGCCTGGGTTAATGTCCTCCAGGCGGTGGTGTATGCTCTAAATCAGTGACCAAAATTCCTAACTTATGGCAATTGTTCCTAGAAAAGCAATTAGAGGTATGCCCCTAGATCCTTCAGGAATACACACTCTAATTCATTTTTCCAAGGGGCCAGTAAAGTACATTCTGCATTTCAAACTCCCAGGTCAGAGATAGGATTTCCCCAAAATGGGGAATCTGGGTTATCATGTATATAGAGTTAACTATTCCTTATTCCAAAATATATAACACAAATAAGTAAATATTTCTGCACTGAATAATTTTATTAATTATATTAAGAAAAGGTATTCTCCTTGAAATAAAGTGGCTCCTATACAGAATGATTAAAAAATAATAGAATAGCAACATTTACTTGGGTTAATTTTCAAGGTTTTAAAACTCTTGAATGTATCATATGGAGAAAAATTCACCAAATGCCAGTGACATCCAAAGTTATTACAAACACAACTGGGATGAATATTTCACAGCATCAATTCCCAGTATATTACATAATCCAAATGAACCACTATAACTTGAAATGTTAAATAGCCACATGTGCCGTGAGATTGCTCATCAGTTCTCAAAAAAAAAAAAAAAAGAAAAGAAAAAAGATACTTTATGTAATCTGCTGTGTGTACATTATTTTAATTACTGATGAGCAAACTCATGGAAATTGCCTCACTCTCCTCTTTCTCTCTCTCTTTTTAAAGGTTCCATTGACTTGAGAGAGAGAGAGGAAAGGTGAAAAGAGAGAGAGAGAGAGAGAAGCAGCAATTTGTTATTCCACTTAGTTGTTCCATTTAGGTGGGCACTCATGGGCTGCTTCTGGGTGAGTACATTGTGCAAATTCACCCAACTAAGAGGTGGCAGAACTGAGGATAAAGAATAGGTCTTGTGTGTGTTTTGGTTCCTCAGGAGTGCAGAAATGTCAGAAGGAATAAATCTCAAGTGCTTGGCTGTAAGTCTCACTTTTCTGACCTGTCTAATGGTATATTATCAATACCTTGCAATGTATCTGTGAAAACTGTCTATTGTAAAACATTTGAAATACTGCTTGGTACATACTAAGTAACTAAGTACTCAATAAATCATAGCCTTAATTATTCTATAACACAACCAAATTTATAAATTAAATGCTGTCATGATTTGTTATCCTTTGAAGAAGAAATTAATTACATACTAACATTTATTTTTTTACCTGTCAACAAAAATAGAAAATGAAAAGTGGCTGCTAGAAACTGTGCAGGTAAGGTTCACAGATTCCTCAAAATGACTATTTTTTCCTTTATTTCCAACCTGAAGAGAAAGGTAATCTGTTTTTCAAGTATTTCACCACTTTTTCCTTATGTTCAACAGTGCCTGATTTACTTGTCTAATGACTTCCTGCTGCTTTTTCATCAGGTTGTCTCATCTGGAACAGAACATATGTACTGCAAGTCCTAATTAAGGCTAACCAAGGTACTTCTTGCTTTTCCTTAGATTCAATTTGCCAGCAATCAAGAGACATGACCCTGCGACCGCAGCCCGGACCAGCTCTGCTGCCCTAATGCAATGGGACTGTGTGCTCACATCAAATAGGAGCCCAAAATGATACCGGATGGAAATGAAAGATGATATAGAGCCTCTCTCCTGACAAATTATGCCTCCTAATAGAAAAGGGACAGTGAAAACGTATTTAGGAAAATCACAGAAAAAAAAGTATTTGGTAGGAATTGGCAAAAATAGAGTCCTTTGCAAGTAAGCCACTAGGTAACTTTAAAATTAAATCAAACTTGAAAGGAGATTCTTTCATTTTGCTTTATTTATGTTCTGTTTTGACAGGAAGTAAATTGAGATGGTTAAAACATCTTTTTGGACCCTGCTGAAGCTCTAAGAAATTGTATTTGGAGTCACTGTTAGGACACACTCTGAGTGTTGTCTTTTTCTAGTTGACGAGAACTATTGATTTAGTTGTGTGCTCTCAGAACCAACACTGAAACTCAGATGGAGGAAGTCCCTTGGTCTGCACCACTCCAGTCCTCTCAGATCTAGTCATTGCACGCTTATCCTTCCTCGGTAAGTCCCTACAACGGCACCTGCCGGGCCACCTCTGCCACGGTGGTGATTCTCGCTGCAGGGATAGTTTCTACCACTCCAACGGCATGGGTCCACCCCCTTACCTGTCTGCCCACTCTTTTATTCTTCTTTTGTTTTTGTCAACACTCCTGTCTAAAATCACAGGAATTTCTAATGGCGAGTGAGATACTAGGGGCATCTTCTCTGCTGCTTCATTCCCTTTATGACTAAGTGGTAAACAGAAAGAGATGCATGTGGAGTCACAAAAGGCCTGGACTAACCCTGGTGGCCATTATTCCTGTCTCTGTCTCAATTTTTTAGTCTCCATGCTATCATTTGATTTTTTTGCATTAAGATGACATTATATAACAAAGTAAGATGGTTGGAGATTACGTGATCAAATAAGCATAACGTACCTATAATGCCTGGTATAACAGTGGGTACTTAAAATATTAATCACCTTCATTTATTTCAAGTTGATGTAATTATGGGATGTGGAAACTATATCATTCAGGTATCTTCTAACTTCCAACCAAGCATCACCTCCTTAAAGGAAAGAGACCAAATGTCTAATTTTTGTTCAGCTACCCATGTCATTTGGCTTTAACAGGCTCAGTCTCTGCGGCTCTTCCCAGGGCTGTATATTTCCTGCCATGGTCGTAGTCTCTTGTGATGGACAAAGGCAGGGTTATAAGCCTTCAGAACAATGTTAGAACACGTTTATTTTAAGTCAGACAAATTCTTAAGTCATTGTGTGCCTTTGAAGAGCTCTGCATTCCGCTTAAATAAAATTCATCCTCCTTGGTACCTTCTAAAAGCCTCTTAATTACCTGGTTCTCACAGCCCTCTTCCTGTCCACTGTCAGACAGCCCCCACTCTCCGGGCCACTGTATTCCCCGCCGCTGTTCAGTCTGTCTGTACTTGTTTCTCACTGTGTCTGGAACACCTTCCTACTCTCTTCACAGCATATTCACTTTTCAGAACTCTGATCAAAGATCCCTTCCCCAGGGAAGGCTTTCCTCACCAGTTCAGGCCATAAGGCCTTTCTTGCTCTGCATTCTCAAAATCAAGCCTCATTTCAGCCTAGAAACTGTATCTACCAGAGACTCATCACCCATTACACATTTCTTAAATTACTTAATAAATATTTTTCTTCATTTGTAGGGAGTTATATTCAGTGGGACACTTGAGTCCATGTAAACACAATAAATTAAAAATTAATAAAAATTAAAAAATATATATTTCTCAATTTATTATCATGACTTTGTTGTTTCTTTTTATTTATCAGAAACCCCTTAAGAACAGAAAACAATGTTGTAGCATCACACTTTTCACATGCTGGGTAGTCAGTAACCATGGACTGAACAAACTTGGGAGATAGCAACATAGATACTTTAATTTCTCTTATATACAATTGTCCTGCTACACAGGTGAGAAGGGCAGGACCACAGAGGGTCATATACATATGAACTGGGTTATCTTTATAGGAAAGGCAACATTTTATTAGTAACAACTAATATGTAATATTTATTATGTGCTAACAGCTATACATGTGTTATCTTAGGTAATCATTATTACAATTCTATGAGGAAGGTACCATTATTACTTGATCTTAAAGGTAAGGGAACAATCTTAGACAGGCTGAGGGATTGTCAATGTGACACTCTAGAGGGTGACAAAGGTGGGATGAGAATCAGGTCTGAAGCCAAAGCTCAATCTGTCCGTGATTTGCTACACTGTCCATGCCACTTCCAGATGTTTACTGATAGTAACAAGATTAATGCTCTAACAGGAACCTCCCAGCAGCTTAGAGAAATGCAGGTAGCAAATAACTGAAACGTTCTTGGGGAGAACTTTACATTTTGGGGACTTGAGGTCACTAATAGCTTGACCAACAGGCCAAATATCTGGTAGAACACACACAAACAAAAAGGTAAACGTTGCAGCACGGTCAAACAAATGCTGCACACAGTCGGAATACTGCACATAGGAATGTGCTTCGAAAAGGTGAGTACAGGCAGCCTATAATATTCAATCATCATAACTTTATGATGTGGGACATTCAATTTCATTGATCAATAAGCTTACTTCATTTAGTCATGGTAAGATAAGTTTTTGAAATTTAATTTCTGTCTTATTCTAGTTGCTATAAAAATATGAAAAATAAAGATTTCTCTTATTTCCTCCTCTTGCCCAGATGACTTCCCAGGTTTGTTTTTTTGTTTTGTTTTGGGGGGAGTTGTTTGTTTGTTTGTTTTATCAGTGTAGAGGTAGAAAATAGATTAATATCTTGAAAGAGCACTCTAAAGGCCATTAGCCTCACACCCCAATGACCTTCATTTAGCTGGGTATAGTGGATGGCAATTTTGGAAGGAGGGGGTTTCCACCAAACCACATGATAAAGGGCTGGCTCCCAGAAACCTGGAAATACTGAGTGTTATGGGTCCCAGAGGTGCCTCTAGGCATCACTCCAGAAGAACTAGAAACTTGAGGGAAATCAATTTGATGGATGTTTTTGAAGTCTGGAATTCAGCAGGTACCTCAGTGTCCATTATGAAGAGAGTGGGACAACATATCTTGCAATGGCCCATGTTACTGAGTGAGCCCAATAGTTGCATCTATAATTGATTAAAAACCAATGGGCACTTTTATAGGTTTTCTGAACTGTGAGAGTACAGGTTTTCTGTATAATCCCAGGGGAGATTTTTTTCCTATCCCTCCTTTATCTTTGGATAACTGAGGTTAGATGTCTAGGTAACCCTAGAATCTGAAAATGCATAATTGGATATAGAGAAAAATAAAATAATCAGTCATTTGCCACAACCCAAGTGTGTTGGTATAAATTTATGTTGATTATACTTTTATTTAACAAACCCACATTAATCACCAAAACATTTCAGGTATTCTGTAATATACAGGGGTAAAATAACAATCAAGAATAGTTCTAAGTTTTAAAGGGCCCAGGGAACTGGTAAGATAAAAGGAACTGACAGATACAATGGAGTACAGAATACTCAAGTCTACAGGAAGTATACACAATCAATGTTAAAGGATTATGAAAGAGAGACTGCTGGTTTTATCTTTCAGGAGCAGGAAGGGCTTCAGAAACAGAACAGCTAAGAAGAAATCTAAAAGGCAACACAAAATTGGTCAGATCAACAAAAGTTGGAGCGTGTAGGAGTAATCAGAATGATTAAGCAATTTGCACATCTAGAAAACAGCAGAGCTACAATCCAACATCTATGCTAGTTCTACTAATATACACCGTAAGGAGAAGGCCTGTGTCTCATGAAAACGGGAATGAATCACCAAAACAAAAAGGAAAGAAAAGCAGGCTTCAGTGACTGAAGCCAACGTAGAATTCTGTGTTGAGGCCCCATCCGAAGCCCCATCCCCAGAAATGGCAGAGCAGGCCAGATGTACACAATGAGTCTGCTACCTTACCCGTTCAATAATTTTCAGAGATTGCCATCAAATGTTGGTAAAATCTCCGGCTTAGAGTCTCTTTTCCCTTTTAATTCTGTGACATGAAAAAGAGCTGCAACTTAATCTCATGACTAGAGAAGTAATTCTGCTTCCTCTCTGGATGGACCCCTGCGGATACCATTGACTGGGAGATGCTAAAATGGAAACAGAAGTGTTAGCAAGTCCCTAGGCTTATCATCTGCATTATACAAAGCACAGAAGAACTGCATACACAAGAGGAAAATACACTCTGTACAGCAGCAGCAACAGTAGCCATAGACAGCTATGCTCCAGCTACCATAAATTTGCATGAGGCATAATTTTATTAGATAGATGGTCCTATTTGATTAATCATAGCAACAGGGTAACTGGTGGAATATTTGCATAGAGCATATCTTTTCTGTCCTGGCACCCAGTGGTATGTGAGACACATTCCACAGAAAACAGTTAGGAGATGGGCATCAGGCACATAAAAGGTTTATGTTGTTTTTACGAACAAAATTGCTGTTTACAAATATCGCACAGCAGGTTCTCTGTTTTATGGACAGAAATAATTCACTCTGAAGAAAAGGTCCCAGAGAAATGGGTTTGTTTATATCCATCCCATTTTAAATTATGAGAAGCTCATGACAACATCCCAGTGGCTTGGACCTTTCCAGGCCATGTCTTGAATATTCACACACACTAGCGACGTGATGAATCCTAGCTGGGACGCTTGCTGGCCACAGTTCGTTTACAGCACGTTACCTAAATGCCATTATTCTTTGCAAAGTGTAGGCAAACACAGAACTTTCTACAGGAAGAAAAAAAGCCGTAATCTATTAATTCTAAAAGGTATATTTCAGGCCATTTCAGGGGGACAAGAGAACAAAGATAGCAAACAAATAAAAGTAATTCCCATTGTAAAGTATTTTGGAAACAACCTTCCAAGGAACAGTTATTTTTTAAAGAATATAAAGCATACCATATATACATATATATATATATATATATATAATATTTTAAGTATTCATTATGCCTTTACTTGAGACACCCAACTACTCCATTTAGAAAGTGAAACTGTCTTTCAAAATTATTATTAATATTATTTATTTAGTAAAAAAGAGAGCATCTCCATCTCTAATTACTAAAGTTATTTGTAGGACTTCAAGTTTGCAGTGGCAGCTAAGCCCCCACTTTGGCTGTCCACCATAGTAGCATTCTACTGACCAACAGAAAATATTATCACAACAAGAACAGAAAGGATAAAATCCTAACAGGGTTAAAAAATATAAAGAAACCTTTTTTATTTTATTTTAAAATGTTAGAATTAATAACTATGCAGATAAAAGCTAACAATAATTATAGAATGGAATCCAAACATTATATTATCATACACTTTTAAAAGTGAGCTGAAGGAAAGAGAATAGATAGAAAAGAGGGTGTTAACTTTTTCAAATTAAATCATCAAAACCTAGACTAGGTTAAGATGCTAACCATTGAAACAAAAGTAAAATAAAGAAATAAAAATGAAAATGAAAAATAAATAAAACTGGCCCTGGCCGGTTGGCTCAGCGGTAGAGCGTCGGCCTGGCGTGCGAGGCACCCAGGTTCGATTCCCGGCCAGGGCACATAGGAGAAGCGCCCATTTGCTTCTCCATCCCCCTCCTCCTTCCTCTCTGTCTCTCTCTTCCCCTCCTGCAGCCAAGGCTCCATTGGTGCAAAGATGGCCTGGGCGCTGGGGATGGCTCCTTGGCCTCTGCCCCAGACAACAGAGTGGCTCTGGTCTCAGCAGAGCGATGCCCCGGAGGGGCAGAGCATCGCCCCCTGGTGGGCAGAGCATCACCTCTGGTGGGTGTGCTGGTGGATCCTGGTTGGGCGCATGCGGGAGTCTGTCTGACTGTCTCTCCCCGTTTCCAGCTTCAGAAAAATACAAAAAAAAAAAAATGAAAATGAAAAATAAATAAAACTAATACAGGGGAGATTTTGTTTTTCACATTCTACCCATTTGCATTGTGGTAAAGGTCTTGTTCCATAGGCATTTCTCTCCACTAAAAACTAGAGCATAAGGTAACTAGCTAAATTATGTTTGATAATTACACAGACTTTATGCTGTTATTGTTTTAAGAAGTATATATATCTACATATAGGAAGATGTCCATAACATATCATAAAAAATAGAAGTAACTGAATAGTAGTAACTAATACTACAATTCAAAATATATTAAAAACAAAAATATAATTTAATATGCATAAAATACAGTCAAATTAAGAGAACTAGCTGTAACAGGAAGAGGGACTGGTAGGAATAGTAGAGTAGCAGAGGGAGGACAGGTATACTGTCATTTGGTTGACGGCTCATGCTCCTGCAACAATGCTGGGTGAGAGTTGTACCCCTATGGTAAGTGAACAAATTTGGCTCTCCTGAGGAGTGTACATGTCAGATCTTTGAAAGAGCCTATGAGGCCTACACAGGGCTCAATTATGTGGCATGGGAGAGCCACTACTCACATCCCAGTGTTCCCACCAGCAGTTAGCAGTTATTACAGAATTCTATTTAAGACATGTTAAGACTGAGTTAGGGCAATGACTATTAGCATGGAAGTTAGAGAAGAAACTCAGCAGGTATTCATGAGATGAAATAATCAGGACTGTATGAGTAATTCAAATGCAGGAGAGGGAGTGGATTGAGAAAGAAAGAATGAAGAGGGAAAAAAAGAGGGTGTCCAAGTGTTTGACTTGAGTAGCTCTTGTAGCTCACCAATTGAGAAGGCAAGCACAGGAGGACAAATTTAGGGAAGCAAAAGCCAGAATTTGAGGGACATTGTAGGTTGACACATTTGTAACACATCCTGAATGAAATACTCAGGAAATAGTTGGTCTGAAACTCAAAAAGACCAACCAGGATTGCAGTCCAATTTGGGAAGTCTTATGCAGAGCTTTGATGAATAGAAACCAAAGGAAAGATTAGGAAAACTAGTTTTTAGAAAAAGGGAAGAAAAGTCTTCATTATTTAGCAACAAAAAACCCTAATTTTTTTTATTTACTTTTTTTTTAGATTTTACTTATTCATTTTTATTAGAGAGAGAGGGAGAGAGATAGAGAGAGAACAGGGGGAGGAGCAGGAAGCATCAAATCCCATATGTGCCTTGACCAGGCAAGCCCAGGGTTTTGAACTGGCAACCTCAGCATTCCAGGTCGACACTTTATCCACTGTGCCACCACAGGTCAGGCAAAAAACCCTAATTTTTAAAGTAAAAGAGTACATAAAAAATGAGGTTTCCTCTTTGAAAATTTAGACCCAAAATGATGTGGTCAGTTCTTTGAAGATCCAGCTTCTACCAGAAGCAGTGAATTAGCTGTTCAATGAAGCTTCCTCAAAGCACCTACTGCCATGTCGTCAGACTCCCTTCTGTGAAATTTTACTGGAACAGCAGGGAGGGGAAGGATGGTAAGGAAAACATGACTCTTGGTTATAAATGAATAAACACTTCCTATATGCTGTGTTTCAAATATTATTAAAAGGACATTTCTAATGTGGAACCTAAAAAATGCCGTTTTCTTGCTCTCCTTAGTTGGGTTATTGAAATGATGCATCCAGATTATTTAATGAGAATCTCAGTGACAGAGAGTCAAGCCCTGGTCTTGCCCTAGCAAATGATTACAGGCAGAAAAAAAATTATTAGAAAATGAAAATTTGATTGTCACTCATGCAACAACCTCTGAGGCCAAAATAACTGAATGAGGCTTGTACTCTCTCAAGCATAATAATTTAGTGGCTGAAAAAGCTGATAACATCAAACAAACATTTTAAGCACCTTAATCCATAGATCAATAAATTATTACCCTGCCATAGTGCATCACAGGGGATGCACAGAAAATAAATTAATTTTATGATTACTGAGTTTAGTCATTATAAAATATTGAACTCAAGTACTATGTTTTTTCTTTTTGCTAATTCAGATGCAATCTTGATTTTTTTTTTTTTGGAGTGTAGAGAACCAATCAATAAATATCTGTTTATTTGCTCACATTTCTCCACATTCCCTCTGTCATCCTGCTGTTCTCAGCCCTCTGTAGATCTAGCAACTAGAATGTGCCTGAATCACAGTAGGACAGAGAAAGAAAGAAAAGATATGGAATATGCAATTTAGTTTGGAAACAAGATTAAAATAGTTAAAGAAAAGAAACTGAGTATCAAATTCCACACCCCAGACCTCAAACGTACAGGAGAAACTCCTGAGGGAAGCCAGTGATCAATAGGACTTTAAAACGTCTAAGAAGTCATAATGCCCTTCATGGATCCAAAACTAAGTTTCAAAGAGTAGACATGGATTATATCAGCAGAGAGGAGCAGAAAAAATTATCCCTGGCTCACATGGAACAGTAAGAATTAATGGGAAAGAGCCTGACCAGGCGCTGGCGCAGTGGATAGTGTCGGACTGGGATGCGGAAGGATCCAGGTTGGAAACCCTGAGGTCGCCAGCTTGAGCGTGGGCTCAACTGGTTTGAGCAAAAGCTCACCAGCTTGGACCCAAGGTCGCTGGCTCGAGCAAGGGGTTACTTGGTCTACTGAAGGCCCGCGGTCAAGGCACATATGAGAAAGCAATCAATGAACAACTAAGCTGTCACAATAAAAAACTGATGATTGATGCTTCTCATCTCTCTCTGTTCCTGCCTGTTCCTCTCTCTGACTCTCTGTCTCAAAAAAAAAAAAAGAATCAACCAATGAATGCATGAATGGGTGGAACAACAAATTGATGTTTCTCCTTCTTTATCTGTCTCTCTCTCTCTCTCTCTCTCTCTCTCCCCACTCCTCTCTCTAAAATCAATCAAAAATTTAAAAAAAAACTAGAAAAAAAAAGGAATTAATAGGAAAGAGTTAGTGTTTTATTTCATGTGGGCATATGTGGAGCTGCTTATCAGGAAAAGTTGTTACCATTGACTCTTTTGTGCACTCTAAGAGGCTGTTCCTCCTGTGCCCGCATCATAAAGCTTGGTTTCTCGGAATTTATTGGGAAGCCCTTTAGATTTTCTGCTCTGTATTTACTCTTGGAGGATTTTTATCAACTCCCACAACTACAACTACCATATTTAGCCTTATTATTCCTAAATTTGTGCTACAAAGACAGATCTTTGCTATGCTCCCCATGTTTGTGATAGACTCATATTTCCAATCTATCACTACATGGATACTCTAGTCTACTTCCTGGTCAGATGTATAAAATGTAATTAATATGTACACCCTCACCCATTATCTTGTTCTCTACAAATTTGCAAATAATTCTACTACCCATTCAAATGCCTAAGCAAATAATGTGAAAACAATTCTTGCCAACTCTAGCTTTTTCACTCTGCACACCCAATTGTCATAACCCTATAATTATACCTCATAATTAGCTCAAATAATAATATAGTTCATAATCTTGTGAAAATCTACAGCTAGAAAGTGTAATATCTAATATAAGAGAAAAATAATACATTTTCATAAGGTAAAAGATATAGATAAGACAGCTATTTGTGTTTTTGTTTATTTGTTTTTTACTATGGGACTAGTATGCAAATGATGAAGATAATTATTACTGTTTAACCATAACTATTATTATTAATGATAACTATAATTTATTCAATAGTAAGTACTCAGTTCTGTTCCAAATATATCATATGTTGGTTTGCAAAGCAACAAGTCGTAGTAGATATGTGTTAGAAGGGGTTGATGTAGCAAACATTTAAGAAAAATTTTTCAAGGTTTGATTAACAATTAGAAAATAATTTAGATAAATGTCTGAGGAATTCAACCTAAGTTATAAGAAAAAAGGCTGATAACACTATATAGCTGCTTAGTCTGAATGAGGATTACTTCCTCTTTCTCTGAAATGGCATCCTGATACAGTGGACTGATTTTAAGATCAGTGGAAGACAAATTTAAGTTTACTATATGGGAGGCCTTTTAATGGTCAAAGTCCTCTGAAAATGGAATAGCTAGAGGCTGCAGCTCTCTAGCACTGGAGGAGATGATCCAGAGTTGGGTAATTACAAAGCAAGAGGACACTCAGGGTATTCAGGCATGAAGGACAGACCTTCACGATCATTTTGTCAAACTCCCCTTTCTCTGACATGCATGCCCCAAAGATTCTCACCTTTCTTGCTTACAAGGCACTTCAGAAGTGTGAACACTGTGTGAATAAATAGCACTCTAAGTTTCTCTAGATCATAGCAAAGCTGTGCTCAAGTACAAATCTATATTCTGCTGAATTCAAGGAGAACTATTCCTGACTGGAAGCTTCAAGGATAAACAGGCATTTTTTGTGGCATTAATTGGTCACCTATTGGTATCTCTTCATTAGAGACAATTAACTGCTCAACTTACTATTCTTCTATTGAAGAAGATATATATATATATATATTTTTTTTTGTATTTTTCTGAAGCTGGAAAAGGGGAGAGACAGTCAGACAGACTCCCGCATGCGCTCGACGGGGATCCACCCCGCACGCCCACCAGGGGCGACGCTCTGCCCACCAGGGGGCGATGCTCTGCCGCGACCAGAGCCACTCTAGAGCCTGGGGCAGAGGCCAAGGAGCCATCCCCAGCGCCCGGGCCATCTTTGCTCCAATGGAGCCTTGGCTGCGGGAGGGGAAGAGAGAAACAGAGAGGAAGGAGGGGGGGGGGTGGAGAAGCAAATGGGCGCTTCTCCTATGTGCCCTGGCCGGGAATCGAACCTGGTTCCCCCGCACGCCAGGCCAACGCTCTACCGCTGAGCCAACCGGCCAGGGCGAAGAAGATATATTTTGTGTTTGCAAGAGAGCATATGGTTGGTAAAGATCAGCACTCTCTATTTTAGAAGAGTGAACCAGCAAACAGCTGGACTGTGACTTGTTTGATAGTATCCAATTCACAAAAGATAAATTAATCTCCTCCTCTGAAGCAATTTCAAGATTGATAAATCAGTCATAGACATAAAAAAAAATGAGTAGGACACAGATCAATTGGTCATTTTTTTTTAAAAAAAAGCACACACACATACTGAACACCTACATGGGATAGCAAACTTGAGATTGAATAGATAAATAAAGCATGGTCACTTTAGAGAAACTACAGAATATTAAGTTTAATAGAGATATAAAAAATTCAATTGCAGCCTGACTTGTTACATATCGCATAGGCTTATACAAATCTATAATGAGAAATTAACTCTACAAAAAGAAAGATTTGGCCCTGGCCACCTGGTTCAGTGGATAGAACATTGGGCCAGCAAACAGACATCCCTGGTTAAATCCCCAGTCAGGACGCACATGAGAAGCATCCATCTGCTTCTCTCTTCTGCCCTCTTACCCTTCTCTACCTCTTCTGCTCCCACAGCCAGTGGCTCAGTTGGACCAAGTGTCATCTTCAGGTGCTAAAAATAGCTCAGTCGATTCAAGCATCAGCTTCAGGCAGGAGTTGCTGAGTGAATCCCAGTTGGGAAGAATGTGGGAGTCTGTCTTTTTAACTCCCCTCCTCTCACGTAAAAAAGAAAGAAGGAAGGAAGGAAGGGAGGGAGGGAGTGAGGGAGGGAGGGAGGGAGGGAGGAAGAGAAGGAAGAAGGGAGGGAAAAAAAGAAAAAGAAAGAAAGACAAAAAGAAAGATAGACTGATTTTACAGCCTGACTGGGTAGTGGCACAATGAGTAGAGCATCAGACTGGGACACTGAGGACCCAGATTCAAAACTCCGACCAAGTTTGCCAGCTTGAGCACAGGCTCATCCAGCTTGAGTATGGGCTCACCAGCTTGAGCACGGGGTCGCTGGCTGGAGCCCAAGGTCACTAGCTTGAGCAAGGAGTCATTTGCTCAACTGTAGTCCCCTGGTCAAAGCACATATGAGAAAGTAATCAATGAACAAATAAAGATCTGCAACAAAAAATTGATGCTTCTCACCTCTATCCCTTTCTATCTATCTGTTCCTATCTGACTCTATCTATGTCAAAAAAAAAGAGAGAGAAAGAAAAAGATTTTACAGAGATCATATTTCAACTGGGCTTTAAAAAAGTATTCATTTGTTTGTTAACTTATTCCTTCATTCATGATCTATCTTTTCATTCTGACATTTACTATACTCCAGGCATGTTCTTAGCCAAGAAAGATAAAGACATTAAAAAACAGTCCTGAGTGAAGAAGATCACTGAAATTTAAAGAAAATTCAGATACTAAGCAAGTGCTTCAATGATACAAAAGAAAAAAGTAGATTATAATTAAGGGGAGAAAAATAAATTTCAGAAGGAAAAATAAGGACATCTGGTTAGTGGTAAAGGAGCAGTGATGACTATTCACAAGGCCTAGAGTTTGGGGAGAGATAAGATGGGTTTTGCCTACATGGATAAGAACACATTACCCATGTAAAGAAAGATGACAGAGGTGTAACTGAGTAAAAGTGAACAAGTGCTCTGAGGCAGAGTGAAAGGTATGGCTGGACAGGCAGTGCTGGGCCACTCCTGTGGGTCCTTTAATGCCATGGCAAGAACTTTGAAAGGAAAAAAATGACATCAACAGTTTTTAGTAACATTTTGTTGTTGTTGTTTGCTTGCTCTTCAGATAGGCACAGTGGCAATTTATACAATGAATTGAGTTTCATGGTAAGAAGAGGATGAAAGGGAGTTTTTCAGGTACCTACATGTGGACCAACTAGGACAAAATGTCTATCTGCTATATAATCATATTGTTGGATGGACCTTACCTCATGAAAACTGATAGCTTAAAGTGTGTTTTAATCAAAATTATAAAACTTGCAAACTTAGCAAAGAAAGACATGAAATAAAATTTTAAAGGGAACCTATAGTGAACTGAAGAAAAAAATGTTATAGAAAATGTTAGCAGGAAATTCCAAATAATCAAGGAATGTACAATCTAGATGGATATAATCTGTACATCCAAATATTAATCTAGAATTCTTTTTACCCAATGAAATACAAGTTTATAGACAGAACAAAAATAAATTTCCTTATAATAGCATTTGCCATTTAATTTCTTATTTTTCTTTTAATTCTATATTACTGAGGATAATATGCAATAAGGACCAAATCTGCACTCATGTAGAAAAGCCATCAGCTAACAATGAGAAAATAGTGAAAGAGGAGAGTGAAATGAACTCTCCAATACAGCACAACTAGTAAATGATAAAGTTAGTATTAGAATGCAGTCTCATTCCAGAGCCATTCTATGGTGTCCCAGGAGCCTTCAGTAGCATCTTCATATAACATCTTCTGAGACTTCCGCAATTTTTTGAACCAATTTTCAAATAATGAGAGAGAAAAAAACCCTCATTAATGATCTTTTAGAATTCATGTGATTATTTTTTTAATAGTGCTTTCCTTTGTCAGTAAGAATTCCCTGGATTATATTGTAACACTGCTGGGATAATTAGTTTTGCAAACTCGCTATCTCATGTCAATGAATATTTAGTAGCTTTTACTCTACCACCTCATCCCTTCCTTCTCTAGAGGGTTTGCTTCTTCTCAAAAGCTCCTTCACTCAAGTTTGTCTTCAACTTGAATCAAAATACAAGGTTCTCATGGGACTTATCATACTGCCCTCTTAATGGAATATTAGATGTAACTTAAATGTTATTGCCTAAGAAGTTCAGATACAGAAGGATTTATATAATAAGGAATGGTGTGAGCTGGAGAATAATTATTAGAGCAGAGTTGGGTTTGGCAGTAGAGTTGAGAGTAGACTAGGATGACTAGATAGTTGGTTGCAACACCAGCCTCATCACTCATTTATCTACCCACAAATGAGTTGCATTCTTTCTCTGCGACTCAACATCTTCTTCCATAAAAGAAACTTTATTTAATCCTATCTCATACAATGTTATAAGAATTGGAGACACCCTATGTAAGATGCCTACCAGGGCCAACAGTGAAGACTTCAGGGGTGTTTAAAACTCTGGTGGTCTGTGGATAGAACATGGAGTGCTTTTAAACTTGCATGAAAAAAATACACCTTATTTTTACTACTACCAACTGAATGTTAGCATTTTTTTTCATTATAGATAATATAGGTAACAAACAATAGTCTTAGTAGTACCTGTGTCTTTGTTACTAATAGAGATGCTACAGGTATTTTCATACTATATTATAGGTATTACAAATATATTGAAATATCATTTGTAATCATTATTATTTTAAAATTATGGTGAAAATCAACTGCCTTATCTTGTTATTTAATGAATTAAAAGAAAAAACACATTACTATATTAATATTTTAGAAAAATATTTGGGCAAATTTATTAGAATATAATCAATTCAGGTGTGCATACAATGAATTTAAAGTCATTTACAAAATTCTTCTGAGAAAGAGCCCATTGATATCTTAAGATTGCCAAAAGAATAGATCACATAAAAAAGGTAAGGACTCAAGTTTTTATTGCCTTTTCATAGTCTATTAAGTACTTTAGAAAGCTCAGCTTCTAAGAGCTGATCATTACAGACCTCGGAACCTGCTGGGAATATAAAGAGAAGAGAAGCAAAGAGATTTCATGGCACTAGGGGGCTCTGAATGTTTGCTGCTAAAAACTTAAAATGAGGTTGATGTTTACTTCACACCTCTTCATATTAGCTCAGTGCCAAGAATCAGACAAACCTGTCAATTAACAGTTTTTCCTCATAGTCAGGTATTAATTTCTTAACTGAGTTTAGCTGCTAACTCCATTAGTTCAAGTTTCGACATGAGTCTTTCATTTGCCCCTACCATGAGTCCGATGGTTAAGAGTGAGAATCATATCATTATATAAGCTTATATCTGTCTTATCTCCCAATAAAATGTAGCATGAAACACCTTAACCTAAATTGAGAGAACTGAAAGTGATCTGAGGCACCTATTTTTCTAATGCGACACAGCCTAACACAGAGAATAGTAGATAATATCAAGTATATCAGACAGCTCTGAATTAATTCTCTGCCCTGCCACTTACTGGATGACTGCTGATGAAAGGTGTATAAGCCTCTCAATCTCAGTGTTCTCATTGTAAAGTGAAAATGACAATACCCATTTTACAAGGTAAAGAATAAATACACAATCAAAGATTATTAGTTCATATCACTCAAACACAGCTCTGTCTCAGGTATAAGCTACTGGTTTACTACAAATTTTAATTATGTTATTCTTGGATAATCCTTTTTTTTTTCCTTTAGATTTATTTTCTTTTACAAAATTCTTACCTTCTGATTACCACCTGGGTGAATGACTGCATTAAGTTTTCCTTCAAACAGTGTTGAAAAAAGCTGATGCACTTTGGAACTAGTTTTGTGACTTTGAGTAGTGTAATGCTGATGGCTGAGGCCAGGCAGGTCCACACTGGATTCGGGGAGATGGTAGAGAAACTGTAGAGCCAAAATGCATTGGGCCATAACTGTTTAATAGATTCTCACAACGGTGGACAATAGGCAGGGGAAAACCTCTTCTCAGGCAAAGAAACAGCAAAACCTGGCCCCTCACAGAGTGAGCAGCCAATTCACAATCCACCATCCACAATTCTCCTGAGCACAGGCACCCATAGCCTTACATAGGCTATGCAC
Source organism: Saccopteryx bilineata (assembly GCF_036850765.1). NCBI lineage: Eukaryota > Metazoa > Chordata > Mammalia > Chiroptera > Emballonuridae > Saccopteryx > Saccopteryx bilineata. Next base: position 339,276,562 of record NC_089490.1, on the reverse strand, counting down.
ACGTGCCTCTACCACATGCTCACACACTAATCAAGCAAAGTGCTTGCAGCTGGTACACCAGTGAGCAAGCCTAACTCGTTTCCCCAACAAGTAGCAAATGCCTTCTTTGAGTATCAGTTACCTTCTCAGTAAAATACAGTCACACACTGCATAATATTTCAGTCAACAACACATCACAAACATAATGGTGCTCTCATAAAATGATATGGAACCAAAAATTTCCTATTGCCCAGTGATATTATAGCCATGTTAATGTCATTGTTATAGTACAACCCATTATTCAGGTGTTTGTGATGATGCCGGTGCAAACTTCTTGCCATCAGTCATATAAAACTATAGCGCATACAATTATAGCAGTAAGCTTTTACCTTCTAGATTTGTGTAAATACACTCTGTTCACAAAATGATGAAATTGCCTAATTTCACATTCCTCAGAACATATATCCCTTGTTAAGTGGCACACGACTGTAGTTTTAGTAATACCCCAACCAAGCAGCTCTTGAGGGTTAATTCACATATGTGAAGGTACTCAGCACATGGTGGAAAGACTAACTTTCTTGTTTTAGAGTAGTAGCATTTATCTGGGGCCATTTACATGTGTAAGAGGGGGAGAAATGGGTGTGTATTTAGATAAATTTTCTGCCATAAAAGATATATAGATAATATATTGCATCATATAAGAGTCAATGATAAAACCTTCAGTGGACATACTGTGTTACTCAAAGTATTACTTGTTTTTTAATTTTATTTGTTTGTTTATTTATTTATTTATTTATTTATTATTGTATTTTTCTGAAGCTGGAAATGGGGAGGCGATCAGACAGACTCCCGCATGCGCCCGACCGGGATCCACCCGGCACGCCCACCAGGGGGCAATGCTCTGCCCATCCGGGGGGTCGCTCTGCCGCAACCAGAGCCATTCTATCACCTGAGGCAGAGGCCACAGAGCCATCCTCAGCGCCTGGGCCATCTTTGCTCCAATGGAGCTTTGGCTGCAGGAGGGGAAGAGAGACACAGAGAGGAAGGAGAGGGGGAGGGGTGGAGAAGCAGATGGGTGCTTCTCCTGTGTGCCCTGGTCGGGAATCAAACCCAGGACTCCTGCATGCCAGGCCGATGCTCTACCACTAAGCCAACTGACCAGAGCCTTTACTTGTTATTTTTTATACAACGTCTTAGAGATTTTTGTGGGCATTGTGAAGCCCCAAAGGAGGATAATACTATAGATACTACCTACATTTCTAAACTATATATACTTTATTAATCGTGAACTTATATTAATAGAAATAATTTTAGTATAAACATTTGGGAACAGTAACTTAATTTTTGGAAGTAAGTTTTACATTCAACACTGAAATGATGAAGAGAGCTTCAAATCTAATTCGTGAGGAGAGACAAGTACATAAGTCAATTGGAGAATTATTTGACAAGAGTATCAAGGGTTTAAAACATAGGAAATTCAAAGGGAGAGAAAACCTCTTGCTAAGGTGGGCACTAGCAGAAGAAACATACAGTGAAATCCAGTTTGAAGATCAACTTTTACTTCTGAGGAAATACATCAATAAAAAGGAGAGAAGGGGCCAGAGGTAAATGCCAGCTTCACAGATTATGCAACATTACATGTCCTGTCAATATATATTTTAAATATCTAACGGGATGTTTAAGTTTGCCCCAATTCATGTATTTATTAGACCTGTCCATCAGCTGTCCAGCAAGTATAAGTATCTCTACCATAAAGACTATACTTATTGTTATAGTTTCCAAAATGACCAATAAGCATGAGTAGTTTGACTTTCACTGCCTATTGGGAAAGAGAGAAGCATTTGCTATTCTCTCATTAACGTGAAACTGTAAAGGAAGAAAAAATAATAAGAAAATGATTGGTTTTAATTATGTTTGAAGTATTGCAATGGTCATTATGCATCTCGATTGTGTGGCCCCATCACATGAACTATGGCAGAGCCAAACTCCATTCTTAGTGTGACTAACACAACCAAGTCCAGGTCAGCTCGGTCAAGTCTAAACAGAAGATGAAAATAATAGCTAGGAGGCTTATAGTACTATAAGTTTCCCATGATCTCATTTGAGGTTTATGACAACTCATGTAAGGTAAGCTTTATTACACTCATTTTATAGAATAACAAACTTAGGGAAGCTAAGTTATTAACCTACGGTTACAAAATTAGTGAAACTAAATTCAAATTGTACCTGCAGACACTAAAAACTATCTTATTCCTTATTTTGTAGTGGTGCCTGGACAGGAAGAATATGCCATGACCTTCTAATACACAGATGAACAATTTCTTTTTTTTTTCTTTTGTATTTTTCCGAAGCTGGAAATGGGGAGAGACAGTCAGACAGACTCCCGCATGCACCCGACCGGGATCCACCCGGCACGCCCACCAGGGGGTGACGCTCTGCCCACCAGGGGGCGATGCTCTGCCCCTCCGGGGCATCGCTCTGTTGCAACCAGAGCCACTCTAGTGCCTGGGGCAGAGGCCAAGGAGCCATCCCCAGCACCCGGGCTATCTTTGCTCCAATGGAGCCTCGGCTGCGGGAGGGGAAGAGAGAGACAGAGAGGAAGAAGAGGGGGAGGGGTGGAGAAGCAGATGGGCACTTCTCCCGTGTGCCCTGGCCGGGAATCGAACCCGGGACTTCTGCACGCCAGGCCGATGCTCTACTACTGAGCCAACCGACCAGGGCAACAATTTCTTATATTTAGCTCATGGATATCTGTCTCATTGCCTTTCTCTCTATTCTCTCTTCTTCCTTTTCTAATGTTTTTGGTTCAATTTTTTACATGAGCTCCTCTATAAAGTAGTCTTAATGTAAGGGAAATATATAAGCTAAGGTTTGGGGTATTTCTATGGGAACATCACTATTATCAAGAAAAGCATAATTTTACCATTAATAGTTAATACTTTGTGCAGTCAAAAAATAGAGTTGAGCTTGGTAATGGGACCTTGGGGCAAAATGTTCCAGTGGTAGCAAATACAAAATGTGTTTGCCCTCGGTTGTCCCTGATGACTCCAGTGAGGAGCTCAAAGTAGAGTTAAGTATAAGTACCTCCTTGGGTGCTTTGCAAAAGTAATTCTGGTATAGTTAACCCCACTCAAACAGGGAAGGGTGCAGTGAACCATGTGAACATAGTATCTTTGTTTTTTATAAAGACAACCTGTCCCTGGTGTTTATTACCCACCCTAAGTCATAAGCTTGTGCTGGTGACACCCAAGTACTTGCTATATAAATATGATTAATGTGGAAAATAAAGTTTGCAAACATGTTTCTTCCCACAAGGGTGTTACTACCAGCTGAGGAGGAGCTTCTTGAAATGGGAGAAATGAGGATGGGACTCGGGTATTTATTTTTTATTTTATTTATTCACTTTAGAGAGGAGAGAGAGGGAGAGAGAGAGACAGAGAGGAAGAGAGAGAGGAGAGAGAAGGTGGGGAGGAGCTGGAAGCATCAACTCCTATATATGCCTTGACCAGGCAAGCCCAGCGTTTTGAACCGGCGACCTCAGCATTTCCAGGTCGACGCTTTATCCACTGCGCCACCACAGATCAGGCAACTTGGGTATTTTTGATGATGGCATATCTCCTCAGACAGGCTCAATACTTCAATTAGGTTAAAGGGAAACTTTAAGATCTTCCTGCTACAGATCATTGGTGCCCCTGAGGAGCCCCAGAAGGAGACACTCTGGCCAGCAGCAACATCGTCTGACACTTGCCTGGAAGGACCCTCATGTATTTATTTTTTATCATGTTTCCCACACGATGGTAACTTTAGTAGAGAGTGTGATCCAAAGGATTTTTCGCAAGTCACTAATTGTTTCAGTCCTGCATACGCTCTCCAAGGTCCAATTACAACAATGCCTCTGACAGTTAATTCTGGTTTTAGTATATGGATCAGTCCGTGTGTCTACTCTTCACTCTATTTTCAGTTTGTTGAGGTAAGATTATTGCAACATATGTTTCCCCTGATAAAGCCTGTATCTTCACTTGCCTGGTATATTTTTCCTGCAATACTCATTCATTCATTCATTCATTCATTCATTCATTCATTCAAGAATATTAATTCAGTTCCTACTGTATGTGAAGCATTGTGCTAGGCAATATAAATGAAAAAACTTTCCTCATTACAAGGAATTTAATCTCTAGGAGCCAGGATATGGAATACAATCAAGTGTTACAAGAGATTGAAAGTCACTGAACAGTGTGACACAAGAGGGAGGCAGGGTGATGGGGTGTTCATTACCATATGAGCAGAGAGAAAACATATCTTAGAGAAGGGGACTAAACTTAAGCTGAACATTGAAGATGACTATCTGTCCATGATGTGAGTGGGGAATGTAGTGGTGTAAGAGAGCATATGAGAGTTCTTTCCCGACAAAGAAATAGAAAAGAGACATGAAGGTGTACATTTTCTTGGTAATTTACTTGTTCAAAAAATGGACCTAGGCACATAGCTAGAAGTGATAATAGGTAACATATATCTGTATATTCCAGACACAGTTCCAAGTATTATATATATATATATATATATATATATATATATATGTTAATTCATTTAAAATTTACATATTCCTTATAACTTAGATATTTCTATTATCTTCATTTGGCAGATGAGTTAACTGAAGATTGGATAATTTGCCTAAAATCATAGTCAGTAAGAAAAAGAATCAGAATTCAAGCCACACAGGTCATTTCAGAGCTCTGTTCTCAGCTATGATGCTGTGTTGAGGAAGAGGCTTACTAGTCATGTCAAGGCTTCGGCAGGAACCAGATTGTGAGTTTAATCAGAAAGATACAACCATGCAATTTTAATTTTTTTCTGGGTGGGACCACCAAGACTGTAATGTAGCACATGAAACACTGATCAAGGAAAGACTATTTTAATAGTCCAGACAATAGTTACTGAGGTCTATAACTATAATAATGGTAGGAAGGATGAAGCAGAACAGATTTGACTGGCAATAAAGGAAGCAGACTAAGGGTAGTCTGTTGAGAATGATGATAAAAGGGAAATAGGAGGTGCTTGACCAGGTGGTAGTGCAGTGGATAAAGCATCAGACTGGAATGCCGAGGACCCAGGTTCAAAACCCCAAGGTTGCCAGCTTGAGTACGAGCTCATCTGACTTGAGTGCAGGCTTACCAGCTTGAGTGAGGGGCCACTGGCTTGAGCATGGCTTGACCTCCTGGTGGCTGGTTTGACCCCAAGGGTTGCTAGCTTGAAGCCCGAGGTTACTGGCTTGAGCCCAAGGTCACTGGCTTGAGGAAGGGGTCACTTACTCTGCTGCAGCCCTCCGGTCAAGGAACATATGAGAAAGCAATCACTGAACAATTAAGGAGCTGCAACAAAGAATGGATGCTTCTCATCTCTCTCCCTTCCTGTCTGTCAGTCCCTCTTTCTGACTCTCTCTCTCTCTCTCTCTCTGTAAAAAAGAAAAAAAATAGGAGAAATGGGAGGTGACACAAGTTTTTGGCATCATTAAGCACAAATAAATTCTCTATTTAATGTTCAAATGCAGCAATTGTAGTCATTATGATATTTTCAAAATTGATGAGAAAAGTCAACACCTCACATTACAGCTCAGAAATACTCATTGACGCTTGTGGTGTATGAATTAAGTACTATGCACATCTGGAGGAATCTATTCTCTATGCATTAAGTTTCTATCACCACACTGTGTTGAATAGTCTTTTTTTCTCATAATATATACAGAAAATAATTATCTCTCATCAATCTCACAAAACCTGCTCCTCTTGCTTTCATAGCTACAATGACCTTTTCTTATTGCCTGAGTAATGCCTGCCTAGCCCATTTTGCAACAAATACAGATTGCTTTTACTCTCTTTCTGTCTGGTGATGAGCTGATTAATAGCAGCACAAGTGGCTGCTCCTTGAGACTAATTAATCACCTGTCATAATTGTTCAGCAGTTAAATGACTATTAATCTGGACGCTAGTCAGAGTGAAGGTTGACAAGATTCAGAAAGAGAGAAGAATTCTTGCCATGGAACTAGGGCTAAGCTTTTGCTAAGATGCTTTTTCTAAAGTCAGGAGATTGTGCTGTGTTTGGGGAAGAGTCTTTCAAAGGCCTGTGTAGATAAAAAATTAAGGCGTTGTAGTTACATTACTGATTGTACTCTTACTATTTATTTCAGTAAGTCACATAGAATAGTATTATAATTATTTCCATGTAAAGAAGCAGGTGAAAGTAATCTGAAGGTTGTGCATAAACTGAACATACATATGTCATAGGCTATGTTGGGTGTCTACCTAATTCTATTTTCATGAAACATCAACACATTTTACCAAGATCTATTCATCTGGCCATCAAATATACTAACCTCTTATTTTCTTTTCTTTCTTTTTTTTGTCTTCATGATAACAATAGTATAATAATATATTAATACCAGACTAAGCACTTTGCCTGTCTTAAATTTATTTAAACATCAAAGCTCTAAAATTTGGAGTAGATCATTAAAAAAATAGTACTGGGAGGCAGAGAGATAGCATAGTATATTTAGAGATAGTATAAAATGTAAAGTGAGAATCTGGGCTCTCAGAATAAGGATTTCTATGTTTAAATTCTTAGCCTTTCTTTTACTAGCTCTGTTTCTTTGATATTTACTGAACTTCATCTGTAAACTGAGGATAAACTGTCTATTTTCTAGGGCCATCATGGATATTTAGCTTATAAAAGATTTAACACTGCCTCTAAGCCCAAAATAAACACTTAATAAATGTTAAGAATTAGTATTAATTTAAGACTAGAACCTTGCCATATACCATCAGAAACCACCCTATGGTGTGACTCAAATTGGTAGCATTTACTCTTTGCATTATGTCATAAGGCCCTCTGTCATCTGGCTCCAACCTAAAAACCTTCCTACAGTTTAGCCATGGCAACTTAATGTATGGGATTCTCTAAACATATTTGTTATAGATGAAGTATGTCTCTCTAAAATTTGTATATTCAAGTTCAAACTGTCACCTGCAAATGCCTCAAAACGTGAGCTTATTTGGAGATAGGGTCTTTACAGAAGTAATCAAACTATAATGTCATTAGGGTGGGCCCTAGTCCAATATAAATGGTATCCTTATAAAAAGAGGCAATTTAGAGAAAGAAATGCACAATAGAGAATGCCACTTGAAGATAAAAGCATTAATCAGGTGATGCTTCTATAAGCCAGGGAACACCACAGATTGCCAGAAAACCACCAGGAGCCAGGGGAGATGTATGGAACAAATTCTTCCTTGTAGCCCTCCAAAGGAATCAACCCTGCCATCACCTTGATCTCATGTTTGGCCAGCAGAACCGTGAGACAATAACTTTTGTTCTTCTATGTCACCTAGCTTGTGGTACTTTGTTATGGCAATTATAACAAAAAATGCAATATAATATTATTTTATTTCTATATATTTTTACCTCTTTCTCAAATATTGTTCTCCTTTTTTTTCTGCAGAAAAAAAAATGTTTTCTTTCAGTTACATCTCGAATATCTCATCAGAGAACTCTCAGGTCTTAGTCTTTTCTTTCTTATACACCATACTGCGAAGTCAAGACTGAAGAGAGAAAATTTAGGAGATTTTGAATTTATTGCTAGTATCCAGATCTTTCTTTTATAAAATACTAATGTGTATTATTTGAGAGAATTGGCCTGTTTTAAATCCATAGGTTCTTGGAGGACTATGGCCTTTGTACACTGAATTTCTTCTCCTCTCTGCTTTACCTTGCCTTGATACGAAAGTACCTCATGTTACACAAGTTTGATCATTTATAGATTTCCAAAGGCCAGCTGCTAAGTATGCAAAAAGAGAAAACCTAAGTTTACCACTGGATAGCTATTTTTTAAAGTGAATCTGCCAGGACTGAAATCCATTTGAATAGTGAGAAATGTCTAGTCATCATATTTAAGCTTATTAGTGAACTGCAGATATAAGAAAAGTATCTTTCAGGAATGGTTCAGTTATCCTAAACCAAAATTTGGGAGACTTAACCTACATCTTATACTTTGAAGTACACTAGGATTCAACAAAAGAGTGTATTATGATGAATGGTCTGGTGCCGATGGAATTAATGACTATGTATTAGGAAATAGTATACTCATGAGTCTTGGTCATGAATATATGAGAGATTCTATTAAACCACTTATCCTTAATAGACTGCTATTTTATATACAAGTTTGTGTTCTCCTAACATGTGAGCTGATCCAGATTGTAGGTGAACCTTCCAGCCTCCCCAGTAAATATACTTAACTGATACCAAGCAGGAATAATTGATAGCTTTTTCTATACTTTCACTTGCCTTCAAGATAAGGCCAAAATTTCTTTAAGACATGGATGTCCTGCCTTTGCCTATTCCACCAACTCTCGTGCCCTTTGTCTTTTCACTAGATAAAACTCCAGCTAGTGAGAACTGGTTCTAAATTTTAGTGAATATACCCTTGGGTCTCACATTCTTATCCCTTCATAATTGCTGCTCCCCTTCCCTGGAATATTCTCTCTCTATTCATGTGCTAGCGCTTTTTGATTCACAAGCTCTTTTCTAGGAAACCCACACTGATTAGTCAGGCAAGTCAATGTGCTCTTTCTTTTTTACATTTTATTTATCTATATACGCTTCCATTCTAGCATTCTAATTATTCCTTATTGGTCTACTTCTCCAGTAGACTAAATGATTTTTGTGAGCAAACATTTTGTTTGATCATCTTACTATGTTAAAAGCCCACATGGTAACTGTATAGGGTGATCTTTCAGTATATGGGAGTCTCTGTCAGTTCTGGCTGCTATACAAATATAGACTAGGGGCTTAAGCAACATAACATTTATTTCTCACAGTTCCAGAGGCTGGGAAGTCCGAGACCAAGGAAACAACAGAATTGGTGTCTAGGGGGGGCCTGTTTTTTGGTTTCTAGATAGCAATCTTCTTGCTTTATCCTTACAGAGCAAAGAAAAAAAGTTCTACACTATTTACCCTTCTGAAATGACACCAATCTCCTCATGGAAGCTCCATCCTCTTTACCACACCCAAACCTCATCACTTGCCAAAAGGTCCCATTTCCAAATAGAGTATCATTATATTGGAGATTGAGTTTAAACTTTTGATTTTTTTTAAGGAGACATTCAGTCCATATCAATGGGTGAGTGAATAACTAAGTTAATTAATGAGTAAATATAAGATTAATTAATGGGAAGATGAATGGATAGATTGCAGAGAGACAATTTCTGTAAAATAATGTTTCTGGTTTTTGTTGGTTTGTTTGGTAGAGCCTTAAGGTATGGTGATATTGATAGAGTTGTCAAAATGGAGTCAACACTAAATAAACAGAAAGTTTTTTTCAAGCTACAGGGTAGGATTGTGCCTAAAGCCTACTTTTAAGCAAATAGTGGTCTCTGGTACTAGAAAGCACAGAAGCAGAAGTCCCAAGTAGAAGAAAATTGGCTCTCTGTCTTCCTCTCCCTCCCCTTTTTAGACGGGACTCTGGAAGAGCTCAAATGACTAATCTAAACTCTTGAGGGTATGGGCTATGCTGTTTATTGTCAATACTTACCAAGGAAAGCATGGGGGGGGCGATAGGTAGGGGGGCAGTCATCTCATGATGAGAAGAAAGGGAGTCTGGAAATGGAGTTTATCTCATCTTTTTGAAGTTCAGGTAGAAAGTTAAGGTCTCATAAGCACTGGAAATGAAAGTTTGAAAGATACAGAGTATCTCCTCTGTTCAAGGGGCTCTATAGTTAACCTGGGGCTCCAAAATGGAAAGGCTTAGCTTCTGTGATGCATGACAAGAACTTCAAAGCTGGATCAGCTCCATGGGGATATAATTAGGTAGTCTTGTTCTAGTTGTCCTTCTTCAATGTAGTGGTCTCCTATCTATTAATTAATGCCTTAAGGATTATCACTAGCACAGTGTCTGGCACAATGTAGGCCCTCATTAATATAGAATGTAAATGATAACTGTGGTTGTAAAATTCAGGAGAATTTTCGTAATCATTCAGAAACAACATTTTATAAATTATTTTAAATAATTGAAACTGCCACTCTCCTAGTATGTCAGGGATAAAAGAAAAACAATATAGTTCATTAAATTATTGTTAAGAGTTCTGACCCCGAGTCAGGGGCCTTTGTGTGGGCCAAAGCGGAATCTCGAGCCGCCCCAGCGCCTTGCAAAAGCCGCGCACGGGGACGGAGCGAGACTCAATTCCAACGCTGCAACTTTTCCCTGCGGTTGGGGGTTTCACTCAGAGCGTGAGACTGCTGGCTGGATATCCTGGTCGCAGACAGTGAGTGAGAGTTTCCTCCAAGCGCCCCACAGAAGTGGGCGCCTGCTTGTGTTACCGGACAGAGTGGCAGAGCCAGTGGTCTTTGAGTGGGCGGAAAGCCCGCCTGATTATGCTAGCAGCTCTGACTGACTGAGCCTTACCCAGAGCCCTGTGCTGAGTGGAAATAGAGTGGGGAGTTGCCAGCTCTTTGAGCCTCTTACTATCCAGGCAGAGGCAGCAGCAACCCCATAGCTGGATTATCAGGCTACTAATTGAGGAAGGAAAGACTAGGAGAAAGGCTCCAGGAACACAGACTCTCTCACTGTCGGAGCCTATAAATGCTAATGAGCCTCGACTCCCAACGAGACTAAAGCACAATACATGACATTGCCATAGAGACTTATCAACTGCAAGCCTCTACCTGAGCATGCCAAAGGGGCAGAACCCAGGGTACAGAGTCACCGACCAGGAAGAGGGAGAGAAAAGAAAAAGCAAGAAGATAACCTCTCAAAATCAAGAATAATCTGCAGACTTTATAACCTATCACATTTTATTATATTTGTTCGTTTGTTTCTCTTATCTTCATTCTTGATACTTTTTTTTCCTCCTCCAATTTGGCCGATTAACACTCTACTGGTCTTACTCTCTCCTCTCCTTGAACTACACTACCCATAAGTGTTACATCTCCCATTATCTTTTCTCTTCTCTTCCTTTCTCTCTATGAGGGTTGCACTCCAAAACCCTTAACTCTCTCTCTCTCTCCTTTCTTTTTTCTTCTTTTAGTGGTTCCCTCTTTTTTTTCTCTCTCTCTCTTTCTTTTCTCCCTCTATATTAGTTTCTTCCTTTCTCTTTTACATCTCCTCTCATTCAAACCTCAATAACAAACAAATTATCTTATCTGGGACTCAAACCTATGTTTGTGGCATTTTGGGGGGTTTTTACTTCACCTTTTTAACTCACTAGCAGTGCTCCCATCCCTGGCTCTCCATATTATCTAGTTCTTGTTCCACTAAATACAATAGTAAGTTTTTAATTTGTCCCCCCATTTTTCCGTTTTCCTCTTATTCCTCTCATCATAACTCTTAGACAACCAACACCTAAAAGCAAATCATTTTATTCTTGACCCAAATTTTTTCCTTATTTGCTTTTTGTGGGTCCATACGCTCTTTTTTTTTTCTTTTTTCTTTTTTTTTTTTTTTCCTTTTTTTTTTTTTTTCTTTTTTTCTTTTTTGCCCCTTTATTACTTTTCCCCAATTCAGGCCCTCCATCACAGGCATTGTTTGTTATAACTCACAGTTCACCACAAGATTTTCTCAAGAAAGAGGGGAGAGGAGAGGAGAGGAAAAAAGGAGGGGAGGAATAATTTCCTTTTTTAAAAAATTTTTATTTTATTTTATTTTTCTTTATTTCATTATTAATTTTTTTTTAAAAAAAACAACTCTTTTCGATTTTTTATTTTTTTTATTTTTTTTAACTTTTTATTCTTTATTAAATCTCATTAATACTATGAACAAAACCACCCTCAGATGCCATTAAGGAAGAGAAAATCGAATATCATGGATACAAAAGAAAGAGAGGTAACACAGCTAGATGAGGAAAAATCTATGGAGAAAAAAATTTAATATATTGGAAACCTTGGAGCTAAATGACAGAGAATTCAAGATAGAAATACTAAAAATCCTCCGAGATATACAAGAAAACACAGAAAGGCAATATAGGGAGCTCAGAAAACAACTCAATGAACACAAAGAATATATGTCCAAGGAAATTGAAACTATAAAAACAAATCAAACAGAGATGAAAAACTCAATTCACGAGCTGAAAAATGAAGTAACAAGCTTAGCTAATAGAACAGGTCAGATAGAAGAGAGGATTAGTGAAATAGAAGACAAGCAACTTGAGGCACAACAGAGAGAAGAAGAAAGAGACTCAAAAATTAAAAAAAATGAGATAGCCCTACAAGAATTATCTGACTCCATCAAAAAGAATAACATAAGAATAATAGGTATATCAGAGGGAGAAGAGAGAGAAAATGGAATGGAGAACATACTCAAACAAATAATAGATGAGAACTTCCCAAGCCTGTGGAAAGAACTAAAGCCTCAAATTCAAGAAGCAAACAGAACTCCAAGTTTTCTTAACCCCAACAAACCTACTCCAAGGCATATCATAATGAAATTGACACAAACCAACAGCAAAGAAAAAATTCTCAAGGCAGCCAGGGAAAAGAAGAATACAACATATAAAGGAAGGCCCATTAGATTATCATCAGATTTCTCAGCAGAAACTCTACAAGCTAGAAGAGAGTGGACCCCAATATTTAAAGTCCTGAAAGAGAGAAACTTTCAGCCACGAATACTATACCCATCAAAGCTATCCTTCAAATACGAAGGAGAAATAAAAACATTCACAGATACAGAAAAGATGAGGGAATTTATCATCAGAAAACCCCCACTCCAGGAATTACTAAAGGGGGTTCTCCAATCAGATACAAAGAACAAAAAAAAACAGAGCCACAAGTAAAAGCTCCAAGAAGAACACAATAAAACCAAATTTAAACTGTGACAACAACAAAAAGAAAGAGGGGGAGAAGACGGAGATTAACAGTAGCAAAGGACGATGGAGTGCAAAAGTACTCACAAAATAGTTCGCTACAATGAACAGGGTAGGGACCCTTTTCATTACTCAAAGGTAACCACCATTGAAAAAACCACCACAGAAGCACATGAGATAAAAAAGATAGCAACAGAGGAAAGATGTATGGAATACAACCAAATAAAAACAAAAGATAGAAAAACGAAAGAGAAGGATCAAACAAGACACAAAACTAACAGAAAGCAAGATATAAAATGGCAATAGGGAACTCACAAGTATCAATAATTACACTAAATGTAAATGGATTAAACTCACCAATAAAAAGGCACAGAGTAGCAGAATGGATTAAAAAAGAAAATCCAACTGTATGCTGCCTACAGGAAACTCATCTAAGTAACAAGGATAAAAACAAATTCAAAGTGAAAGGCTGGAAAACAATACTCCAAGCAAATAACATCCAAAAAAAAGCAGGTGTAGCAATACTCATATCGGATAATGCTGACTACAAGACAGGAAAAGTACTCAGAGACAAAAATGGCCACTTCATAATGGCTAAGGGGACACTGAATCAAGAAGACAGAACAATTCTTAATATATATGCACCAAACCAAGGAGCACCAAAATATATAAGACAGCTACTTATTGATCTTAAAACAAAAACTGACAAAAATACAATCATACTTGGAGACCTCAATACACCGCTGACGGCTCTAGATCGGTCATCCAAACAGAGAATCAACAAAGACATAGTGGCCTTAAACAAAACACTAGAGCACCTGGATATGATAGACATCTACAGGACATTTCATCCCAAAGTGACTGAGTATACATTTTTCTCCAGTGTACATGGATCATTCTCAAGAATTGACCATATGTTGGGCCACAAAAACAACATCAGCAAATTCAGAAAAATTGAAGTTGTACCAAGCATATTTTCTGATCATAAAGCCTTGAAACTACAATTCAACTGCAAAAAAGAGGAAAAAAATCCCACAAAAATGTGGAAACTAAACAACATACTTTTAAAAAATGAATGGGTCAAAGAAGAAATAAGTGCAGAGATCAAAAGATATATACAGACTAATGAAAATGACAATACGACATATCAGAATCTATGGGATGCAGCAAAAGCAGTGATAAGAGGGAAGTTCATATCGCTTCAGGCATATATGAACAAACAAGAGAGAGCCCAAGTGAACCACTTAACTTCCCACCTTAAGGAACTAGAAAAAGAAGAACAAAGACAACCCAAAACCAGCCGAAGAAAGGAAATAATAAAAATCAGAGCAGAAATAAATGAATTAGAGAACAGAAAAACTATAGAAAAAATTAATAGAACAAGGAGCTGGTTCTTTGAAAAGATCAACAAAATTGACAAACCCTTGGCAAGACTTACCAAGGAAAAAAGAGAAAGAACTCATATAAACAAAATCCAAAATGAAAGAGGAGAAATCACCACGGACACTGTAGATATACAAAGAATTATTGTAGAATACTATGAAAAACTTTATGCCACTAAATTCAACAACCTAGAAGAAATGGATAAATTCCTAGAAAAATACAACCTTCCTAGACTGAGTCAAGAAGAAGCAGAAAGCCTAAACAGACCTATCAGTAGAGAAGAAATAGAAAAAACCATTAAAAACCTCCCCAAAAATAAAAGTCCAGGCCCTGACGGCTATACCAGCGAATTTTATCAAACATTCAAAGAAGACTTGGTTCCTATTCTACTCAAAGTCTTCCAAAAAATTGAAGAAGAAGCAATACTTCCAAACACATTTTATGAGGCCAACATAACCCTCATCCCAAAACCAGGCAAGGATGGCACAAAGAAAGAAAACTACAGACCAATATCTCTAATGAATACAGATGCTAAAATACTAAACAAAATACTAGCAAATCGAATACAACAACATATTAAAAAAATAATACATCATGATCAAGTGGGATTCATCCCAGAATCTCAAGGATGGTTCAACATACGTAAAACGGTTAATGTAATACACCATATCAACAAAACAAAGAACAAAAACCACATGATCTTATCAATAGATGCAGAAAAGGCTTTCGATAAAATACAACACAATTTTATGTTTAAGACTCTCAACAAAATGGGTATAGAAGGAAAATATCTCAACATGATAAAGGCCATATATGATAAACCATCAGCTAACATCATATTAAATGGCACTAAACTGAAGGCTTTCCCCCTTAAATCAGGACCAAGACAGGGTTGTCCACTCTCTCCACTCTTATTTAATGTGGTACTAGAGGTTCTGGCCAGAGCAATCAGACAAGACAAAGAAATAAAAGTCATCCATATCGGAAAAGAAGAAGTAAAGGTATCACTTTTTGCAGATGATATGATCCTATACATCGAAAACCCCAAAGAATCCACAAAAAGACTACTAGAAACAATAAGCCAATACAGTAAGGTCGCAGGATACAAAATTAACATTCAGAAGTCAATAGCCTTTCTATATGCCAACAATGAAACAACTGAGAAGGAACTCAAAAGAATAATCCCCTTCACGATTGCAACAAAAAAAATAAAATACTTAGGAATAAACATAACAAAGAATGTAAAGGACTTATATAATGAAAACTATAAACCATTGTTAAGGGAAATCGAAAAAGATATGAGATGGAAGAATATACCTTGTTCTTGGCTAGGAAGAATAAATATAATCAAGATGGCTATATTACCCAAAGCAATATACAAATTTAATGCAATTCCCATCAAACTTCCAATGACGTTTTTTAAAGAAATAGAGCAAAAAATCATCAGATTTATATGGAACTATAAAAAACCCCGAATAGCCAAAGCAATCCTAAAGAAAAAGAATGAAGCTGGGGGCATAACAATACCTGACTTCAAACTCTATTATAGGGCCACGACAATCAAAACAGCATGGTATTAGCAGAAAAATAGACACTCAGACCAATGGAACAGAATAGAAAGTCCAGAAATAAAACCACATATATATAGTCAAATAATTTTTGATAAAGGGGCCAACAACACACAATGGAGAAAAGAAAGCCTCTTCAATAAATGGTGCTGGGAAAACTGGAAAGCCACATGCAAAAGAATGAAACTGGACTACAGTCTCTCTCCCTGTACAAAAATTAACTCAAAATGGATCAAAGATCTAAACATAAGACCTGAAACAATTAAGTACATAGAAGAAGACATAGGTACTCAACTCATGGACCTGGGTTTTAAAGAGCATTTTATGAATTTGACTCCAATGGCAAGAGAAGTGAAGGCAAAAATTAATGAATGGGACTACATCAGACTAAGAAGTTTTTGCTCAGCAAGAGAAACTGATAACAAAATAAACAGAAAGCCAACTAAATGGGAAATGATATTTTCAAACAACAGCTCAGATAAGGGCCTAATATCCAAAATATACAAAGAACTCATAAAACTCAACAACAAACAAACAAACAATCCAATAAAAAAATGGGAAGAGGATATGAATAGACACTTCTCCCAGGAAGAAATACAAATGGCCAACAGATATATGAAAAGATGCTCATCTTCTTTAGCTATTAGAGAAATGCAAATCAAAACGGCAATGAGATACCACCTCACACCTGTTCGATTAGCTGTTATTAGCAAGTCAGGTAATAGCAAATGTTGGAGAGGCTGTGGAGAAAAAGGAACCCTCATACACTGTTGGTGGGAATGTAAAGTAGTACAACCATTATGGAAGAAAGTATGGTGGTTCCTCAAAAAACTGAAAATGGAACTACCTTATGACCCAGCAATCCCTCTACTGGGTATATATCCCCAAAACTCAGAAACATTGGTACGTAAAGACACATGCAGCCCCATGTTTATTGCAGCATTGTTCACAGTGGCCAGGACATGGAAACAACCAAAAAGCCCATCAATAGATGACTGGATAAAGAAGATGTGGCACATATACACTATGGAATACTACTCAGCCATAAGAAATGATGACATCGGAACATTTACAGCAAAATGGTGGGAGCTTGATAACATGATACGAAGCGAAATAAGTAAATCAGAAAAAACCAGGAACTGTATTATTCCATACGTAGGTGGGACATAATACTGAAACTAAGAGACATTGACAAGAGTGTGGTGGTTACGGGGGGGAGGGGGGAATGGGAGAGGGATAGGGGGTGGGGAGGGGCACAAAGAAAACAAGATACAAGGTGACAGAGGACAATCTGTCTTTGGGTGGTGGGTATGCAACATAATTGAACAAGATAACCTGGACTTGTTATCTTTGAATATATGTATCCTGATTTATTGATGTCACCCCATTAAAAAAATAAAATTATAAAAAAAAAAAAAAAAGAAAAATAAAAAAGAGCTAGAACCAAGAGTTCTGACCCCAATATTTTCCAGGTTATGATGGTGAATAACTTAATATTCCTAAGCTTCCATTGGATTAATAATAGAAAGTAAAATTTATTACGGCTATATAATTTATTGTAAGAATAAAATGAGATAAATTACAACCTTAAGCTAACAATAAACTTAATTGTTAAATTAATATTTGGAGTAGAAATGGCTAACTGACCCCCAAAATTAATGCTCCTTTTCTATAGTGTAAAGATGTTCTGGGATTTAACTGTCCAAACAGAAACTGCAGGTCCTACTTCCTTTACATCAAGGTGGGATTAAATGAACATTACAATTTCTTTCAAATAGAATATGAAAGGAAGTATGTCACCTCTAGGCCTTGGTATATATTTAAGAAATAGATTTAATTTTCTTTACATCTTATCTGTTTGTCTGTCAGCATGATATTAATATCATTAATAACTTTCAAAGCCACTATCTTCAAAGAAAAATAGTATAACCTCCATCATTCTGGGTCACTGAATGATTACATAGAGCACAACCCAAGAGCACTCAATTACATAAGCAAGAAAAAGTTTCATTATGTGAAGCCCTAAAATTATAATAGTGTTTTATATTTCTCTAGTCTATAAAACAACCTCAAATACAGGAGATTTGCTTAGTGGCTAAATGGTGGTAGGCATTAGGGAAGCAGACAGCATTTTAGAAAGATGTAGAATTGTTTTATTATAACAAAATACTTGGAAAAATAATGTGCCTGCTGGTCCTATAGTTCTAGGGGAAATGGTTACATTAAGCCAGAATGCTAGTGTGTATGTGGCTACAGTTGGCTGTCCAGCATATTCTAAAAACTAAATAAATAAATTCAAGCAAGAACTGGAAGATTTTCAAATAGAGATCAAAGGAATTGAAGAAACTCTAAAGGATAAGGGTGTTAAGTATTAAAAAATAAAGTTGACCATTTTGGGGCCCTCAAATAGCAAGATGTAATTTTGTAAAAGACTGTACAAAAACAAATAACAAAGTCTCCCAAACTGAATAAAGTGGTTCAGCTCTGTTTTAAGAGCAGTCCATTCCCTTTAAGTACATTGGTTTAGATCAGGGGTAGTCAACCTTTTTATACCTACTGCCCACTTTTGTATCTCTGTTAGTAGTAAAGTTTTCTAACTGCCCACCGGTTCCACAGTAATGGTGATTTATAAAGTAGGGAAGTAACTTTACTTTATAAAATTTATAAAGCAGAGTTACAGCAAGTTAAGCATATAATAATAATTACTTACCAAGTACTTTGTGTTGGATTTTCTCTAAATTTGGCAGGATAAATCTTTATAAAACAACTTACTATAGTTAAATCTATCTTTTAATTATATAATTATACTTTGGTTGCTCTGCTACCACCCACCATGAAAGCTAGAATGCCCATAAGTGGGCGGTAGGGACCAGGTTGACTACCACTGGTTTAGATGATTCAAAATAGCTACTTACTATTAAATTAGAGACAGAGAAAGGTGGACAAGAAAGTCAAGAAATAAAGTAGATTTGTCTAGAAAATAATTTCAGATGTGAGTACTGGCCCGTAGTATGGGTTATAAAGCACGCAGTTATTTAGAAGCATTCTAAATATTTTTTAATTAATTTTAATTTATTGTGTTCACATGGATTCAATTGTCCCACTGAATACAACACCCTCCCCCCATCCCCCATGTCCCTAACTACACCTCCTTTGCCCCCCTCCCCCCAACTCCCATCCCCTTCCCTCTGGGACCTGCCATCCTGCTATCTGTATCTCTGTGATATGTATATGTAATTTCACTAATCCCTTCACCTTCACCTTCTATGATCCCATCCCCTCATCCCCCTTCCCTCTGACAGCTGTCCCTCTGGTCCCTGTGACCCTGCCTCTGCCTCTATTTTATTCCTAGGTTCATTTTGTTCTTTAGATTACACATATAAGTGAGATCATATGATATTTGTCTTTCTCTGCCTGGCTTATTTCATTTAGCATAATAGTCTCCAGGTCCATCCATGCCATTGCAAAAGGTAAGATTTCCTTCTTTTTTTATGATCGCATAGTATTCCACTGTGTTTATGTACCACTGCTAAAAGCATCTTAAATTTGAGAAAATTGTATTTGCTAAAGAAACCATATCCCAGATTTAAATGCTTTGTAACATTCAATTGTTAAAATAACCCTTGGTCCTCTAGGCTGTGAAATTTTCAGATATGTTGTGGAAAATAACAGAAGAAGAAGAAATTCTGAGACAGTGAATGAGGAACAATTAAGAACAATAGGTAAAAGTACAGCTCCCATGGAGCAAGGTCACTATTGAACAGTATCACTATTTAAAAAAGGAATTCTTCCAGTGACAGGACAGGGTCTCTTATATGCCAATCCTGGAGAAACTCTTCATTGTTGTAGACTAGTGATTGTTATATGTCTTTTAGTCCTTCATTTTTCAAAATTTAATTTCATTATTCTCTCCTTGAATTTGTCTTATACATTGGGTGATGAACAAACAAAAAATTGATTTTTCAGTTCACAGTTTTCCAAATTGCAAAGAGTTTTATTTACCTTGATGGAGAGGGCTGAGGTTACCAGAGCTTTAGTCTTTGAGATGAGTAGAGAATTTGTATAGAATGTAAGTTTTTCCTTTTTTTAAATTATTTATTTATTTATTTATTTATTTTAGAGAGGGGAGAAAGAGAAAGAGAGAGAGAAGGGGGGAGGAGCAGGAAGCATCAACTCCCATATGTGGCTTGACCAGGCAAGCCCAGAGTTTTGAACCGGCAACCTCAGTGTTTCCAGGTTGACGCTTTATCCACTGCGCCACCACAGGTCATGAGAAGTTTCTCTTCCTCTTCCTCTTCTTCTTCCTATTCTCCTCCTCCTTCTCTGCCTCCTTCTTCTTCTTCCTCTCTCCTCTCTCCTCCATCCTCCTCCTCCTTCTCCTCTTCTTCTTCTTCTTCTTCTTCTTCTTCTTCTTCTTCTTCTTCTTCTTCTTCTTCTTCTTCTTCTTCTTCTTCTTCCCTTCTTTTCTTTTATTTTCTTCTCTTTCTACTTCTCCTCCTCTTTATTCTTATTCTTTTATTCTTATTCTCATTATTCTTGGTGGGATGGGTGGGAGAGAGGTAATGAATATTTTCTATGCTTAAAGAAAAGAGTGCACAAGAACATTTCATAATAAGAGGAACAGACCTTAGTAAAGATGGCAAGATCTCTGTTCCTTTCCACAAAGTCTAGATTTTTTTTTCTGAGAAGCAGCTGTCCAGTGAAGAACTAAATTCCAGAAGCTGTTTGCATTGAGGCAGGACCATCAACTTCTCCTAAGAGACTATCAACAAAATTGATGTGTGTCAATTCTTCTCCAAGGTAGTTAGAAAGTGGTTGTGAGTGCCTTTCCTTGCTCTTCACTTACTTATAAATTAAAAATTGTATGGTAAAAGGGTATTGAGGTAAATAAGACCTAGGTCCAGCAGTTAGTGACTATTGCCTGACTCTTCGTTCTCATGGGTCTTCTCGAGCTGTATCATCTGCATCTCATTCAGTCCAATGTCTGCTTCTTTCAAATATTAATTTGTACATCTGCAATTACAGTGACCAATTTGGAAAATTTGCCATAAATGAGATTATTCATTTGAGACATACTTGAGAAGAGGAAAAATAATTTTAAAGGGGAAAAAATGTCATGAAGAGATTCACTCTGTCTGCCAAAATCAAAAAAACACAAAGAAAAAAACCTTTATATAATATTTATATAATATGTGAAACCAGCCTCTTTCATTTACACACTTAAATTAATCACTATCAGTTTATTGATTTAATAACTTAATGGAATAACCAAGGGCCTAAGTTATTTAAACCAATTCTAGAAACTTCGTGTGTATTAGAGCCACTTTCTACATTTAAGTCTTCTCGTTTCCCTACAGAAGAAAATGAACCTTTTAGAGTGATAGTTTTACAACAAAAAATGGTAACTCGGAAGAAAAATTTTTACTATAAGTTTGAGTAATAAGCTTTGTTTTTAGATACAGTGTTTCCTCATCTATTGCAGGGGTTAGGTTCCAGAACTGCCCCCCCTCCCCCACAATAGGCGAAAATCCGTGAAGTAGAGACTTTATATTTATTTTATTATTTATATATATTTTAAGGCTTTATAAACCCTCCCCACACTCGTATAAACCTTTTTTACACTGCTATTGACCTTTTCCACACTTATTTTGCTTATTTTACTGCAAAAATAATTAAAATAATAAATATATAAAAATACCTACATACCCCAAAATCCCGCAATATAGCAAAAAAATCCACAATACAAAATTAGATATATACAATTTAAAAATCCATGATATAGTGATACTGCAAAATGTGAACTGCAATATGGTGAGGGATGACTGGACTGAATAAGAAGGCTAGAAGTTTAGAGTTTGGAATATTATTTGAAGAATCTTTTAAAATTTGGTTTATGAATACAGAAATTTATGAATTATGTTAAAAAGAGTTTATGTTTTTTTCTAATGATCAAATAATTTGCAAGCCAATTACAATGATTTAGTTTGGTTAAGAAACTAACATATACACATTGGGTTAGTAAATCTTTTAGTTAATATACTACATACACTTAATTTTTTATGATTTAAAGGCAGTAATTAATATAAATGACAATAAAAACTCTATAGACTAGTTGCTAAAAACACAAAATAAAATGTACAATTTGTCCATTTGTTTATTAAAAGAATTGTCATGGTTTATAAAAATTGTAAATTCAAATAAGAAAAAAAGGTAATTAAATATGATATGTGATATTGTATTTGATATGCTGATAAAATTAATTCTAAAGTTTAAAATTTTAAATATGTCAATCTTTTATGTGTGTGTGTGTGTGTGTGTGTGTGTATGTATATCATACATATACTATATACACACAGGTGTGTGTATGCGTATAACTGGGTATATTAGTCTGCTTGGGCTTCCATAAAAAATAGACTACGTGGCCTAAACAACATAAATATTTTTTCTCAAAGTTCTCAAGGCTGGAAATGTAAAATGGAAGTTTCAACACAGTTCAGTTTCTGACTAGAGCTCTCTTCTTGTCTTTTTTTTTTTTTTTTTTGTATTTTTTTCTGAAGCTGGAAACGGGGAGAGACAGTCAGACAGACTCCCGCATGCGCCCGACCGGGATCCACCCGGCACGCCCACCAGGGGCGATGCTTTGCCCACCAGGGGGCGATGCTCTGCCCACCAGGGGGCATCGCTCTGCCGTGACCAGAGCCACTCTAGTGCCTGGGGCAGAGGCCATGGAGCCATCCCCTGCGCCCGGGCCATCTTTGCTCCAATGGAGCCTTGGCTGCGGGAGGGGAAGAGAGAGACGGAGAGGAAGGAGTGGGGGGGGGGTGGAGAAGCAAATGGGCGCTTCTCCTCTGTGCCCTGGCCGGGAATCGAACCTGGGTCCCCCGCATGCCAGGCCAACGCTCTACCGCTGAGCCAACCGGCCAGGGCCTCTCTTCTTCTCTTTGAAACAGCTATTGCATGGTGGAAATAAATGATTGTTCTGAGGTCTCTTTTTATAAAGACACTAATTCTATCAGATAACCTTATTTAACTTTGATCACTTCTTTACCCCAAATATAGTAACACTGGAGGTTAGCCTTTAAATATATGAATTGGGGCATAATTCAGCCAATAGCTATCTGAATATATACATATAAAATATACTAATGAATCGTTTGTTCTATATTGTTACATAGATAATATTCAGAGTAAAATAGATCTTTTTTCCACGTGATGACAAATTTTTCTGTACTTAGATTGCAGAAATACCACACATTGTGTTAGGTTATATTTCTATATTTTTGACACAGTCCTGAATCATTCTCAAATAACAAAAAAAATCTACTTTAATAAAATTAAAAGGTCTTAATGATCATGGTTTATCAATGACATATTTTTTAAACTATTGTTTATAAATATATCTTGTCTTTGAATGCTAATGGAATGCTCATTCCTTGCCTCCTTTGATAAATCCCAAGTTCAGAATAATAAGATGGTTACAATGTCTTTTATGCCTAAACTATCTTTGGTAATATAAATATTTCCTTTTTACTTCTAAAAGAAACGACAGTAGGAATAATTAGGATTTAGTTGGCATTCTCCAAAAATTTATTAAAGTTTTGAAAGAGAATGAAAAATAATAAAAAGTATTATGATGTCTCTTTTTATTTACCAACATAGAATAAAGTAATATCAAAAGACCAATTCAATATTTCTAGATTAAATATGTATAATTAAAATTTACTAATATAAATATGTCTCAATAATTATTTTTTTCTTTTTTTTTATTAAGTGAGAGGCAGGAGACAGAAAGAAAGACTCCCGCATGCACCCTCACCAGGATCCACCAAGCAAGCCCCCTACCAGGTGATGATCTGCCTATCTGGGGCTGCTGCTCAACAACTGAGGTGAGGCCATGGAGCCAACCTCAGTGCCCATGGACAACTTACTCCAACAGAGCTATGCCTGCAGGAGGGGACGAGAGAGCAAGAGAGAGAGAGAGAGAGAGAGAGAGAGAGAGGGAGAAGAGAGAGAGGAAGGAATGGAATAGCAGATGTACCCTGACCGGGAATCGAACCCAGGACTTTCACACACGAGGCTGACACTCTACTGCTGAGCCAACTAACTAGAGCTAATTATTTCTTATACTAAAAAAAAAAAACCAAACCTATAATCATTCTTAAGGATTAAATCTGGTACAATAATTGTTGCCAAATTGATTTTGTGTCTAGATTTCACCACTCTCTAACCAGAACAATTAGCATAATTTAAGGAATAAATCAAAAGGCTGTGGGATTTTGCAAGGTTTTCACTGTTTGTACTATGTTCTTACTCCCACTAATTATTAGGTATGCCCTTATTAATTAATTCTATTTTATATTATAAGAGAAGATTGTACTCGCCTCCATTCTAGTACTCCCAGTTAATATAACAAATCAGCTTGACCTGTTCTGTTCATCTTACCACCATAGCAAAGATAAATTGGATGTGATCTTAAACCAACTGATAGGGAAACTTTAAATATATAACCAAGGAGGTGTCTAGTACAATTCCTACTGCCTATAACACAATATTGTTAAAATTTTAAAAAGTGAGGCAGGAACTGAAGCTGAAATCTTTATGGCATACAAATGCATTTTATTCAATTTTCCCAGAAACAGGCTATGAATTTGTTTAGGTTATTGTATTTCTATTCTCAAGCTAGAGCAGATTTGCCTTGTTTGATTGCCACAGGGCAAAGGACAAAGATTGCTTGACTTTTTCCTCATGTGTTCTCAGATGCCTTTGAGTCAGCTCTGACTCCTGTCAATCCTATGAATGAGTGAGGTTGACAATGTAATGTTCTCAACTGTCCTGCTCAGCTTTTGTAGGCTCATATCTAAGGCTTCTTTTATGGAGTCAACCAATCTCATATTTGGTTTTTCTTTTTTTCTACCACCTTCTATTTTTTCCAGTGTTATTGTCTTTTCCAGAGAATCCCACCTTCTCATGATATGCTGAAGTAAAAGAGCTTCAGTTTTGTCAGTTTTTCCTTCAGTGATGTTTCAAACTAAACTTGCTCTAACACACTTTTTCATCTTTTTTGGTGGTCAGGGATATTCACAGGATTCACCGCTAACACCATACTTGAAATAATTTTTTTTTTTTTTCATTATCAGCCTCCTTCGCTAACTTTCACATCTGTACATAATAATTGGGAATACAGTAGTGTAAATGACCTTATCCTTGGCCTTTCATGACACTCCTTTGTTCTTGGTGATCTTTCCTACTTCTTCCAGTGCCACCCTTCTGAGCCTTGACCATTTCTTGATATTTGACTACAGTGTCCATTTGAATTGATGTCTGAATCTTGAACAATTTCAGTGTCTTCACTGTCTATAGAAGCATTCTGTATTTCTTCTGTGGTCATTATTTTTGTCTCCTTGATGTTCAAATACAGTCCTGCTTTGGCACTTTATTCTTTTACTTTCATCAGAATTTGATTCAAATCATTGTTAGTTTCTGCCAGTAAGATGGTATCATCTGCACATGGTAAGTTTTTGATATTTCTTCAACCAATTTTTATTTCCTTTCTGCTGAATATATCTCAGTATTTTGGTATAAGATTCTCTGTGTACAGATTAAACAAATAGGGAGAAAACATGTACCGTGTCTGACATCTTTGTTTGTTGGAAACCATTCTGTCATTCTGTGTCTCCATATTCTGACCTGGCAGTGGCTGGCTGTCCACAATTAGGACAGTGAACTGCTGAGGATGCCCACTTTTCTTTTCAGAGCAACCTTACCTAGGCTCAAATTATCTAATAATGGAAGCATCATTTCATTAAAGTTTTTGTTAGGTATCTTTGGAAGATACTTTCTCAAATTTAAAACTCTGTTTCCTATATCACATTTAATATTCAGGTAAGATAAATAGAACACAATTAATTCTCATGCTTAAATTAATAGGTATACACACAAAAAACCCTGCAGAAATGCAGTTGTAATTGGGAATCAATATGCTGTATTACTGACTTATTGAGATTAGTCTAATTAGCCATAAAATAGAGCTAAATAAAAATGTGTTAACACAGTAAGTTTATAAAAATTTTGTTTTATAAAATGTTAAATTCAGTCTGTTGCTCTTATACCCATGATTCAATATTACTGGTTTAGTGATCACAGTTTTGTGTTCTATAACAAATCAAAAATTGATAATCAATCCTGTGCTTTCACCTCTGACCAAGTTCTCATTACACTTTAAAAGCCTGTTCCCCTCTGGCTAATGCACATCAAGCATTAATATCCAAGCAAGAATAAGTAAAAGTGGGAGATATGTGCACCTCAGACTCTGCCTCCTGCTACTGCTCCCATCATGCTGAGGCTTACAGTTCCGTTCAGGGCCAGGAGGACAACCTGACTGTGGGAATCTGTGGATACTTGTTACATGAAACCAAAAACCTGATTTATAAGTTGCTGGTTAGCTTCAGTCCCTGTAACAACAGACAAACTCAGATCCTCAGATATGCCAGCACCAATGATTTGGGACCATCATCCACTTATCTAAACAAGTTGTGCTGAGTCCCCTAAACAGAGAACTCCAAAGTTTCTCCTTTTGATTCTTTTGTTCTAGTTTTGCTTAATTACCCTTCTTCTCTCTCCTTGCAAAAACCACTGCCTGCGCCAAAAGAACAGGATAAGATTTTAAGAACAGGAAGAACAGGGATCCCCCACATTCTCAGGTGGCCAGCACTTGAATAAACTTCTTTTTTTCTCACCAGCACCTTTCCTACAATTATTGACTGTCATGGCAGGCAGCTGGACCTGTGTGTGATTTTCCTGGTTTCACAGAGTCATTCATACAAATGCGTGCACATGAATGTTCATAGCAGCATTATTTGCAAGAGCCAAAAAGTGAAAACAACCCAAAGGTATATAAATGGATGAGAAGATAAGCAAATGTGTTATGTATTTCAATAAAAAAATATTCAGCCATAAAAGTGATGAAGTCGGACACATGCTATTGATACAATGTGGATAAACCTCAAAAACATTATTCGAAGTGGAAGAAGCTAGACATAAAAGGCCACATATTATATGCTTTCATATATATAAAATATCTAGACTAGGTAAATCCATAGAGACAGAAAGTATATTAGTGGCTGTCTGGGCCTGGAAAAGGGGGCAGGGGGAGGAAATAGGAGTGAATACTTATTGAGTATGAGGTCTTTTCTGGAGGTAATTGAAATATCTTGAAATTGGTTAAAGCTGATGTTTTCACAACATTTTGAACATATTAAAAACCACTAAGTTATTCACTTTAAAATAATTTTAAGTCATGTGAATTTTATCTCAAAAAAACAAATATTTAAATGAGCCAAAGTTTCAAAAGTGCTTGAATGATACTTCATGTTTGAACTTAATTACAATCATATCACCTGCTTTAGAAGTCCATCTACTATCTCAGTATGAACTGAGAATCCTAGTAATCTGGAAGTATTTCTAACATTCCAAGGTAGTGCCTTATTTTAGGGCACCACCTGTAATGATAAGTAATCATTACAAAAGGTTCACCCAGTGCTTTCAGTCCTTTACCAACAGATACAAGCAGCTTTTCCTCAACATTTTAAATAAAAAGCAAAACAACAAAACAAAAGAAAAACTTCTTCACTATTTTAAACCCAAAGACTTCATCTTCTGGAAAAGACTTGAGAAAGACCACTCTGGAGCCTCAGTATAAAGGACCTTTCAAGTACTGTTATCATCTTAATCAGTATTGGAATCTGAGAGTCTGTGCAGATCTCACCCTGGTATCAATCTGAAGATCTATGTGTCTCTGATACAAAGATATAAGCCAGCTTTTAATCATCAACAACAACAAAGGTCCAAAGACTAAAACTAAGGATCTTTAGGAATTCTACTTAAAACTACAATAAGTAGACAGCTCTCTACCTGCCAATTCTACACCATCAAAAGTACAATGAGGTTCTAATTCACACTTCTTAGGATGTTTGCTATAAAAGAGGCATATATAACAAGGTTGGTAAAAGTTTGGTGAACAGGGAAACTATACACTGTTGGTGGAAAGGTAAATTAGTACAGCCATGATGACAATGAGTATGGAGTTTCTTCCAAAAATTAAAAGTAGAATTATCATATAATCCAGAAATCTTACTTACTTGTAGGTATATATTCAGAGGAATGAAAAAATCAGAACAATAAAGATATATCTGCCCTCCTCTGTTCACTGCAGCATTATATACAATATCCAAGAGATAAAAACAACCTAAATGGTCTTTGACAAATAGGTAAGAAATTATGGTGTAAATATATATAAATACAAAAAATGAGTGATGTCAGAGACATGATGCCATGGGGTGTGCTCCTGATATCTGCCCCTGAAATTTCAACAAATTCAACAACTAGAGACAGAAAAACAATCTCAGGAGCATCTGAAATACACATACATCAAACAAAGGTATAATTGGGCAAAAAGATGGCTAAATATATAATCCACTCTGAAGGAAATAAGACAAAGAATGGAGTATTCCACTTTCCTCGCTGATCTGAGGAAGGGCCGCTTTCACTTGTAACTGAGAGGAAAGGAGGGCTGGGGGCAAGGGAAGAAGCTGAGCTAGGGCAGATGTTCAAGCCAAGGAGAGAGCAGAGAGCATGCCAGCAGCTCAGCCTGAGATCGCAGATGCAGAGCTAGCGCTAGCAGCAGACTCCAGCAGAGGTGGCCAAGCAGGTTGCCTGGAGAGGCTGGCACCAGAGCAACTTGGGGCTTTGTTCACTCCAGGTCTGTGATTGCAGGCAGTGTGCAAGTGGCTCCACCTGGCGCCTCTGGCATGGGGCTAGGTCCGAGACTGTCAGCAGTGGGCTTCTGCATGGGCTGTAGCCAGAGTTTCTGTGTGGTCCTGGCTCCCCGACCAACAGCAGAAGAAGTGTGCAAGGGCTGGGACCCCTAGGTCTGGACTTGTACAGGTGAGGCACCTCCACCAGCTGATACAGGTAACAAAGCAAATTCCCGCAGAGCAGACCTCAGAGAGCACTGTGGAAGTTGTGGGGGCAGGGCACTGGGCACACAAGCAGCTTAATAAAGGCTACCAAACAAGGCACAAGGGAGAAGCCTGTGGAGATTAGACCCACAGAGCGTTGAGGCAAACTAGACATACCTGGAGACCCTTAGAAGGGAGTCTGACCAGCAGTAGGCTCCCTGCCTTGCCTGCTTACACTGACAGCTCTGGTTGACAAGGCCTTAACCAGAACAGTGCTTTGAGTGGAACTGGAGAAGGGACTTGGCAGCTTTTAGGGCCTGAAGGCAGTGGCTAGGGCAACTTCCCACCAGCTGATGCAGGTTACAAAGTGCATTCCGGTGGAGCAGACCTCAGAGAGCACTGCAGAAATTATGCGGGCTGAGCTGCGGGCTTCCAAACAGGGTACAATGAAAAAAAGCCAGTGGAAAATAGACCTGAGGAGCTCTGAGGCATACTAGACATGCCCAGAGGCTCTTAGAAAGGCACCTGAAAAGCAATCAGTGCCTTGCCCTGCCTGCTTATGCTGGCAGCTCTGGTTGGCAAAGC
Organism: Saccopteryx bilineata; assembly: GCF_036850765.1. Taxonomy (NCBI): domain Eukaryota; kingdom Metazoa; phylum Chordata; class Mammalia; order Chiroptera; family Emballonuridae; genus Saccopteryx; species Saccopteryx bilineata. The sequence goes on along the minus strand of NC_089490.1, from coordinate 339,247,252 downwards.
CATACCCAGACCTGTGCTTTGAGTAGGGCTGAAGGGGGTGGCAGCTATTAGAGCCTCTTTCTCTGCAAGCAGTGGCTGGGGCAACTTCACAGCTGGGTCCCCAGGTTGCTGGCTCAGAAAGGAGAGATGTAGGGAGAGGCAACAGGAAAACTGACTCTCCCATTGTGAATGCCTGCAAACCCTAATAAGCCCCACCTACCAAAAAGACTGAGACCTAGCTTATGTCATCACTATAGCAATGCATCAACTGCAAATCTCTACTCAAGAGTGTCACGGGCAAAACCTGTGATACAGCACCACTGGCCAAAAAAAAAAAAAAAAAAAAAAAAGAGAAGATAATCTCTCAAAACAAAACAAAACAAAAAAATCACATTTTTTATCACTTTTTTCCATTTTTTTCTTGTATTTTTTTTACTTTTTTTGTCCACTTTGGTCATTTTATCCTCTTTCTATCCTCCTCTATCCTTTTGATTTTGAACTTCATACCCATAGTTGTTATGTTTTCCATTCTTGTTTTTTTTTTAATGAGGGTTACATTCCAAAAACCTTAACTCTTTTTTTTCTCCTTTCTTCTTTTCTCTTTTACTTTTTTCTCTCATTCAATCATCATTTACAAACAAATTATTTTATTCTGGATTCAAATGTTTTCTTTGTGGCATTTTGTGTGTTTTATTTCATTTTTTATCTCTTTATCATTTCCCCCAACTTAGGCTCTCCAATATATGTAGTTTTTGTTCCACTTAGCACAATAAAATTTTCATTTTTTTCATTGTATTTTTTTATTTCTTTTCTTTCTTCTTTTTTAAAATCATATCTTATTAGTGTTATAAACAATACCACTCTCAAATGCCATTAAGGAAAAAAAATTAAATATCATGGATACCAAAGACAGAGATGTAGTCAGATAGATGAGGAAAACGCTATAGAAAATATATCAATTGCTTGGAAATCTTGAAGTTAAATGACAGAGAATTAAAACTTGAAGTCCTAAACTGACAACAAAATAAACAGACAGCCAACTAAATGGGAGATGATATTTTCAAACAACAGATTTGAAAGGCCTCAGATAAGGGCCTAATATCCAAAATATAAAAAGAACTTATAAAACTCAACAATAAACAAACAAACAATCCAATAAAAAAATGGGAAGAGGACATGAACAGATACTTCTCTCAGGAAGAAATACAAATGGCCAACAGATATATGAAAAGATGCTCATCTTCATTAGTTATTAGAGAAATGCAAATCAAAACTATAATGAGATATCACCTCGTCCCTGTTAGATTAGCTATTATCAACAAGATAGGTAATAGCAAGTGTTGGAGAGACTGTGGAGAAAAAGGAACGCTCATCAACTGTTGGTGGGAACGTAAAGTAATACAACCATTATGGAAGAAAGTATGGTTGTTCCTCAAAAAACTAAAAATAGAACTATCATATGACCCAGCAATTCCTCTACTGGGTACATACCCCCAAAACTCAAAAAAACTGATACAGCCTGACCAGGTGGTGGCGCAGTGGATAGAGCGTCGGACTGGGATGCGGAAGGACCCAGGTTCGAGACCCCGAGGTCGCCAGCTTGAGCGCGGGCTCATCTGGCTTGAGCAAAGAGCTCACCAGCTTGGACCCAAGGTCGCTGGCTCCAGCAGGGGGTTACTCGGTCTGCTGAAGGCCCACAGTCAAGGCACATGTGAGAAAGCAATCAATGAACAACTAAGAAGTCGCAACGTGCACAACGAGAAACTGATGATTGATGCTTCTCATCTCTCTCCGTTCCTGTCTGTCTGTCCCTGTCTATCTCTGCCTCTGTAAAAAAAAAAACAAAACTGATACATAAAGACACATGTAGCTCCATGTTCATTGCAGCATTGTTCACAGTGGCCAAGACATAGAAACAACCAAAAAGCCCTTCAATAGATGACTAGATAAAGAGGATGTGGTATATATATACAATGGAATAGTACTCAGCCATAAAACATGATGACATGGGATCATTTACAACAAAATGGATGGATCTTGATAACATTATACGGAGTGAAATAAGTAAATCAGAAAAAAAACTAAGAACTGCATGATTCCATACATAGGTGGGACATAAAAATGATGCTAAGAGACATGGACAAGACTGTGGTGGTTACCAGGGGGGAAGGAGGAAAGACAGGGAGACGGGGGAGGGAAAGGGTAGAAAGAAAACCAGATAGAAGGTGACAGAGGACAATTTGACTTTGGGTGATAGGTATACAACATAATTGAATGAAAAGATAACCTGGAGATATTTTCTTTGAACATATGTAATCTGATTTATTAATGTCACCCCATGAAAATGAATAAAAATTTATTAAAAAGAAAATCGAAGTCCTAAAAATACTCAGGGAAATACAAGAAAGCACAAAAAGTCAATTTAGAGAGCTCAAAAAATAATTCAATGAACAAAAAGAATATACCGCCAAGAGATTGAAACTATGAAAATGAGTCACAGAGATGAAAAACTCAATTCATGAACTAAAAAATGAGGTAACAAGCTTAGCTAATAGAACAGGCCAGATAAAGGAGAGAATTAGTGACACAGAAGGCAGGCAACTAGAGACACTACAAAAAGAAGATGAGAGAGACTCTCAAATGAAAAAAAAAAAGAGAAAATCTATAGGAATTGTCTGACTCCATCAGAAAGAGCAACATAAGAATAATGGGTATATCAGAAGGAGAAGAGAGAGAAAATGAAATGGAGAATATATTCAAACAAATAATAGACGAGAACTTCCCAAGCCTGTGGAAAGAATTAGAGCCTTGAATTCAAGAAGCAAACAGAACACACAGTTATCTTAGCCCCAACAAACCTACTCCAAGGCACATCATAATAAAATTGGCACAAATCAACAACAAAGAAAAAATTCTCAGGGTAGCTAGGGAAAAGAAGAATACAACAAATTAAAAAAATAGGCCCATTAGGTTATCATCAGATTTCTCAGCAGAAACTCTACTAGCCAGAAAAAAGTGGACTCCGATATTTAAAGTTCTGAAAGAGAGGAACTTCCAGCCAAGAATACTATATCCATCAATGCTATCCTTCAAAAACGAAGGAGAAATAAAAACATTCACAGATATAAAAAAGATGAAAAAATTTATCACTAGAAAATGCCATCCTCAGAAAATACTAAAGGGGGTTATCAAACCAGATATAAAGAACAAAACAAAACAAAACTACATGTAAAAGATCTATCAAGATTACAATAAAAACAAGATTAATCTGTGACAACAAAAACAAAAAAAGGAAGAGGACAAAGATTAACAGTAGCAAAGGAGGATGGAGTGCAGAAGCACTCATGAGATATTGTACTACAATGAACATGATATGTATCCTTTCTATTACTCAATGGTAAACACCCCTGAAAAAATCACCACAGAAACACACGGCTTAAAAAAAGAAGAAACAGGAAAGAAGTATGGAATACAAACAAACAAAAACAAATGATAGAAAAACAAAAGAGAAGAATCAAACAAGATACAAAGCTATCAGAAAGCATTATATAAAATGGCAATAGGAAACCCTCAAGTGTCAATAATTACACTAAATGTAAGTGGATTGATTCAACAATAAAAAGACACCAAATAGCAGAATAATTAAAAAAGAAAATCCAACTGTATGCTGCCTACAAGAAACACATCTAAGCTACAAGGATAAAAAAAAAATTTAAAGTGAAAGGTTGGAAATGATTCTTCAAGCAAATAACATCCAAAGAAAAGCAAGTGTATCCATACTCATATTTAACAATGCTGACTACAAGACAGCAAAGGTAACCAGAGACAAAGATGGTCATTTCATAATGCTAAAGGAGGACATTGAATCAAGAAGACATAACACTTCTTAATATATATGCACCAAACCAAGGAGTATATATATATATATATATATATATATATATATATATATATGACATATACTAACTGACCTAAAAATAAAACCAACAAAAATACAATCATATTTGGAGACCTCAATATACTGCTGATGGCTCTAGATCATTCATCCAAACAGAAAATCAATAAAGAAATATTGGCCTTAAACAAAACACTACTACAATTGGATATGATAGACATCCACAGGACATTTCATCCTAAAGCATCACAGTATACATTTTTCTCCAGTGTACATGAAATATTCTCAAGAATTGACCATATTTTGGGCCACAAAAATAACATCAACAAATTCAGAAAGGTTGATATTATACCAAGCATATTCTCTGATCATAAAGCTTTGAAACTAGCATTCAACTGCAAAAAGTAAGTAAACACATCCACAAAAATGTAAAAATTAAACAACATACTTCTAAAAAATAAGTGGGTCAAAGAAGAAATAAAAGCAGAGGTCAAAAGACACATATAGACAAATGAAAATGACAATATGACATATCAAAATCTCTGGAATGCAGCAAAAGCGGTAATAAGCGGGAAGTTCATATTACTACAGGCCTATATGAACAAACAAGAGAGAGCTCAAGTAAACCATTTAAATACACATCTTATGAATCTAGGAAAGAAGAACAAAGGCAACCCAAAACCAGCAGAAGAAAGGAAATAATAAAAATCAGAGCAGAAATAAATGAAATAGAAAACATAAAATCTATAGAAAAAATCAATGAAACAAGGAGCTGGTTCTTTAAAAAGATCAACAAAATTAACAAACTCTTGGCAAGACTAACTAAGAAAAAAAGAGAAAAGACTCATATAAACAAAATCCAAAATGAAAGAGGAGAAATCACCACAGATATCATAGATATACAAAGAATAATTGAAGAATACTATGAAAAACTATATGCCACAAAATTTAACAATCTAGAAGAAATGGAAAATTCTTAGAACAATACAATCTTCCTAAACTGAGTCATAAAGAAGTAGATAGCCTAAACAGACCCATTAGCAGGGAGGAAATAGAAATAACTATCAAAAACCTCCCAAAAAATAAAAGTCCAGGGCAAGATGGCTATACTAGTGAATTCTATCAAACATTCAAAGAAGACTTGGTTCCTATTCTACTGAGAGTCTCACAAAAAATTGAAGAAGCAATACTTCCAACACATTTTATGAGGCCAACATAATCCTCATACCAAAACATGGCAAAGACAACACAAAGAAAGAAAACTACAGACCAATATCTCTAATGAATACAGATACTAAAATACTAAACAAAATACGAGCAAATTGAATACAACAATACATTAAAAAAATAATTCATCATTATCAAATGGGATCATCTCAGAATCACAAGGATGGTTCAACATATGTAAAACAGTTAAGGTAATACACCATATCAACAAAACAAAGAACAAAAACCATATGATCCTATCAATAGATGCAGAAAAGGCATTTGATAAAATACACCACCATTTTATGTTTAAAACACTCAACAAAATGGGTATAGAAGAAAAATATCTCAACAGGATAAAGGCCATTTATGACAAACCATCAGCTAACATCATATTAAATGGCATAAAACTGAGTACTTTTCCTCTAAAATCAGGAACAAGACAAGGTTTCCACACTCTCCATTCTGATTCAATGTAGTGCTGGAAGTTCTAGCCAGAGCAATCAGACAAGAGAAAGAAATAAAAGGCGTTCATATTGGGAAAAAAGAAGTGAAGGTTTCACTTTTTGCAGATGATATGATCCTATATATCGAAAATCCCAAAGACTCCACAAAAGGACTATTAGAAACAATAAACCAATACAGTAAGGCACAGGATACAAAATTAATATACAAAAGTCTATTGCCTTCCTATATGCCAACAATAAAAGATCAGAAAATGAACTCAAAAAAATAATCCCCTTCATGGTTGCAAAATAAATAAATAAATAAAAAACTTAGGAATAAACATAACAAAGAATGTTAAGGACCTATATATTGAAAACTACAAAGTATTGTTAAGGGAAATTGAAAAAGATACAATGAAATGGAAAAGTATTCCTTGTTCTTGGATAGGAAGAATAAATATAGTCAAAATAACCATATTACCCAAAGCGATATACAAATTTAATGCAATTCCTATCAAAATTCCAATGTCATTTTTAAATAAATGAAACAAAAAATTATCAGATTTATATGGAACTATAAAAAACCCCAAATAGCCAAAGTAACCCTAAGGAAAAAGAATGAAGCTGGGGGCATGATAATACCTGACTTCAAATTATATTATAGAGCCACGACAATCAAAACAGCATGGTATTGGCAGAAAAATATATACTCAGACCAATGAAACAGAATAGAGATCCCAGAAACAAAACCATATATTAATATATATGGTCAAACAATCTTTGATAAAGGGACCAACAACACACAATGTAGAAAAGAAAGCCTCTTCAACAAATGGTGCTGGGAAAACTGGAGAGCCACATGCAGAAGAATAAAACTCAACTACAGTTTGTTTCCTTGAACTAAAATTAATTCAAAATGGATCAAAGACCTAAATATAAAACCTGAAACAATAAATTACATAGAAGAAAACATAGGTACTAAACTCATGGACCTTGGCCATAAAGAGCACTTTATGAATTTGACTCCAAAGGCAAGGGAAGTGAAGGCAAAGATAAATGAATGGGACTACATCAGACTAAGAAGCTTTTGTACAGCAAGAGAAACTGACAACAAAGCAAACAAACAGCCAACTAAATGGGAGATAGTATTTTCAAACAACAGCACAGATAAGGGCCTAATATCCAAAATATACAAAGAACTCATAAAACTCAACAATACATAAACAAACAATCTAATAAAAAAATGGAAAAAGGACATGAATAGACACTTCTCCCAGGAAGAAACAAAACTGGTCAACAGATATATGAAAAGGTGCTCCTCTTCATTAGCTATTAGGAAATGCAAATCAAAATTACAATGAGATACCACTTCACACCTACTAGATTAGCTATTATCAACAAGACAGGTAATAACAAGTGTTGGAGAGGCTGTGGAGAAAAAGGTACCCTCATTCACTGTTGGTGGGAATGTAAGTAGTACAACCATTATGGAAGAAAGTATAGTGGTTCATCAAAAAATTAAAAATAGAACTAACATATGACCCAGCAACATTGGTTATATACCCCCAAAACTCAAAAACACTGATACGTAAAGACACATGCAGTCCCATGTTCATTGCAACATTGTTCACAGTGGCCAAGACATTGAAACAACCAAAAAATCCTTCAATAGATGATTGGATAAAGAAGATGTGGTACACATATACTATGGAATAGTACTCAGCCATAAGAAATGATGACATTGGATCATTTACAACAACATGGATGGAACTTGATAATGTTATACTGAGTGAAATAAGTAAGTCAGAAAAAACTAAGAACTATATAATTCCATACATATGTGGGACACAAAAATGAGACTCATTGACATGGATAAGAGTGTAGTGGTTACCAGGGGGAGGGGGAGGGAAGAGAAGGATGAAGTGGGGGGAGAGGGGAGGGGAGGGGCACAAATAAAACCAAATAGAAGGTGATAGAATTAATTTGACTTTGGGTATACTACATAATCAAATGTCAAAATGACCTGGAGATGTTTTCTCTGAATCTATGTATCTTAATTAATCAGTCACCCCATTAAAATTAATTGTCTAAATAAAAAAATATATATATATACACATACAAAAATATTATTCTGCATTAAAAAAGAAAATTCTGGTATTTTCAACAACATGAATAGAGTTAGACACCATTTAAGAAAGAGAAATATTGCATGATCTCACTTATATATGGAATCTAAAGTAATCAAAGTCATAGGAGCAGAGAGTAAGATAATGGGCTGAGGGAGGGGGTAATGGAGTGATGCTCATCAAAGGGTACAGAGTTTCAATCATCAATTATGTAAGATGAATAAGTTCTAGAGATTTAATGTATGGCCTATACATTTGAAGGTAATTAACAATACTGCATTGTATAATGAACGTTTGCTGAAAGGGTAGATCTTAACTCTTTATTAATACACATAGAGAAACTGTAACTGTGAGATGAAGGGTATAATTATTTGCTTTATTGTGGTGATCATTCCACAATGTATACATATATCAAAACGTCAAGTTGTAAGCTTTAAATCTAGATAACTTTTATGTTAGTGACATCTCAATAAAGCTGTAAAATAATTAAGTGATTTATATTTTTGTATCCTTTTGAAACGTAGTCAAACAAGTGAGGATTTTATTTCGCACAGAATGTAAATTATTCAATCATTAATTCCATCACATGAGTATGTGGTGACAATCAAACTATGTCAAGATTAGTAGTACTTGATAAAACCTCAACACTAGAGGGGGAGAAAAATATAGACACACACATGCATACACACACACATACACATTTGGTCCATTTGAACTAGTAACTCTCTTAAAAGATCCCAACTAAACCATTTAAATGTATACTCAGAAAGTCTATAAATGCCCTTCCCTATGTCCCCTTTTGAGATAATACCAAGATCCTAAGTTTCTCTCACTTCTTAAGTTAAAATAACTCCCTTTTACTTGATATACAGGGCTCAAAGGCAAATCTTCTGTCATTATAGATGACAATCTATACATAGATAGTCTTAGCTATTTAATAGATATTTGACATTTAACATGACTAAAACAAACTACTGTTTTGCATCCACCTGCTGTTATCTATACCGTCATTCCTACCTGAGTAAAGAACTACTATATTCTTGTAGTTATTCAGGCTCTAAACCACAGAATCATCTCTGATTTTTTTATTTCTCTTATGCACTATGGACAATTATACCATAAACACTCTTAGGTTAATAACATGCATATTATTTGTACCACAAAAAGACTTGAAATTAAGCCCTGGCCGGTTGGCTCAGCGGTAGAGCATCGGCCTGGCGTGCGGGGGACCCGGGTTCGATTCCCGGCCAGGACACATAGAAGAAGCGCCCATTTGCTTCTCCACCCCCCTCTTTCCTCTCTGTCTCTCTCTTCCCCTCCCACAGCCAAGGCTCCATTGGAGCAAAGATGGCCCGGGCGCTGGGGATGGCTCCTTGGCCTCTGCCCCAGGCGCTAGAGTGGCTCTGGTTGCGGCAGAGCAACCCCCCCCCCCCCCGAGGGGCAGAGCATCGCCCCTGGTGGGCGTACCGGGTAGATTCCAGTCGGGCGCATGCGGGAGTCTGTCTGACTGTCTCTCCCCATTTCCAGCTTCAGAAAAACACACACACAAAAAAAGACTTGAAATTGAAACAGCAATCTTGACAAAGAAGAATAGAGTTGGAGAACTCATGCTACCTGATATCAAACTATCAGGCCATGGTAATCAGAATGGTATGGAACTGGCATAAAAACAGACATGTAGATCACAGGAACATGTTAGATACCCCAGAAATAAAAACATATTCAGACACTCAATTAACATTTGACAAAGAAAGCAGGAATATTAAATGGAATAAAAACAGTCTAGTCAACAAATGGTAGTGAGAAAATTAATGAGATATGTGCAAAAAACAAAAATAGGCCTTATTCTAATACCACATACAAAAATAAACTCAAAATGGATTAAAGACTTAAACGTATGACTGGATATTTTTAAAATTCTAAAAGAAAACACAGGTAGTAAAATCCTGGACAGTTCTTTTAATAATATATTTTTTAATATCTCTCTCTAGGAAAGGGAAACAATGGAAAAATCAACAAATGGTATTACATCGAACTAAAAAGTATTGCACAACAAGGGAAACCATCAACAAAATAAAAAGACAAGCCACTGAATGGGAGAACATATTTACCAATGATACATATGATAAGGAGCTAATATCCAAAATTTATAAAGAACTCAAAGAACTCAATGCCAAAATCATCATAACAATAATGATTTAATTTAAAAAATGGGTAATGGACCTAAATAAATACATCTTCAAAGAGGACATAGAGATGGCCATAGATATAAGAAAAGATGCCTGATCTGTGGTGGCACAGTGGATAAAGTGTCGACCTGGCAACACTGAGGTCGCCAGTTCAAAACCCTGGACCTGCCTGGTCAAGGCACATATGAGAGTTGATGCTTCCTGCTCCTCCCCCCTTCTCTCTCTCCTTCTCTCTCTCCTCTCTAAAATGAATAAATAAATAAAAATATTTAAAAAAAAGAAAAGATGCTCAATGTCACTAATCATCAGAGAAATGCAACTTTAAAACCACAATGAGATATTACCTCATGCCTGTCAGAATGTCCCTTATTAATAACCACACTAAACAGGTGCTGGTGTGGATGTGAAGAAAGGGAATCCTCGTGAACTGTTGGTGGGAATGCAGGTTGGTGCTGCCACTGTGTAAAACAGTATGGAGTTTCCTCAAAAAATTGAAAATGGAACTACCTTTCGATCCAGTAATCCCACCTTCTTGAAATACATCCTAAAAAACTTAAAACACCAACTCAAAGCAATAAATGCATCCCTATGTTCTTTGCAGTGTTATTTACAATAACCAAGTTCTAGAAATGGCTCAAGTGCCATCAATAGATGAGTGAATAAAAAAGCCATGGTACATTCACACAATAAAATACTATGTGGCCATAAGAAAAAGTAATTTTTACCTTATGCAACAGCATGGATGAACTTAGACAGCATTATGTTAAGTGAAATAAGCCAGGCAAAAAAAGACAAATACCATATGACCTCACTTATATGTAGAATCTAATGAACAAAATAATTGATGAACAAAATATAATCAGAGGTCTGGATACATGACATATTGACAGCTGTCAAAGGGGAGAGGAGAGGAGGACTGGGTAAAAGAGGGTAAAGCAATTAGCCAAAAACATATATACATAACACATAGACAAAGAAAATGTGATGATAGCCCAAGGGAAAGGAAAGTGGGGGCTAGGAGTTGGTAGGCAAAGGGGAGTGGGGAAATGAAAACAGAAGAGATTTTGTTTGGGGCAATGGGTTCATGACACAGTGTGCAGATGATGTTTTGTTAAAACTTGTATGGTTTAGCAAACCAATGTCACCCCAATCAATTCATTTAAAATAAACACAGCATGATATTGGCAGAAAAACACACACATGCAGACTAATGGAACCAAATTGAGTGCCCCTAAATGAAGCCACCTATATATGAGCAAATAATTTTTGACAAAAGAATCAAAAACATACACTAAAGAGAAGAAAGCCTCTTCAATAAATGATGCTAGAAAAATTGGAAAGCCACATGCAAAACAATGAAACTAGACGAGAGTTTGTCCCCATCTACAAAAGTTAATTCAAAATGGATCGAAAACCTAAACATGGGACTTGAAACAATAAATTACATAGAAGAAAATATTATTTTTTAAAATTTATTAATTTTAGTGAAAGAGAAAGGGGGAGAGGAAGGAGATGAAAGAGAGAGAGAGACAAAAAATACTGATTTGTTGTTCCACTTATTTATACATTTATTGGTTGACTCTTGTATGTGCCCTAGCCTGAGCTCAAACCTGCAACACTGGCACATTGGGACAATGCTTTAACCAACTGTGTTACCCAGCCAGGGATATGTAAATATATATTTAATATTTTTAACTTTTTAATAAAATATTTAGTTTAAAATGGAATCTTCATTTACTCAGTGTTGTCCTCCCTTTCACTCAGAAGGTACATACTACTGTATTATCTGGGGTATTTTGGTATCCTTCCCATATCTTTTCATGTCTTGTCTAAAGTCCAATATGTCCTATAGGAAGCAAATGTGGCAACATCTTCATTTCTTAGACCCTGAAATTCTTGTTTTGATCTTGCTTGCTCATATATGTTATGCAGAGGTTTGTGTGTGTGTGTGTGTGTGTTTTAAATCATTATAGCTTAATTCTACTTTAAATGAAATCCTTTCTTGAATTGCTTATTTTCAGAATCACTCTGTACACACAGATCCACCACCTGTTGCACTGCTCTCAGCCAAGCGCCTCTGCTCCCCTTTTTTAGGGAAGAGGGTCAGATAAATAATAAAGGTTATTTGTTTATGCAGAGTTAAGTTTGTGGAAACATTCAAGCTGATATTGTCAACTGAGAGTATTAAGTCTATTCACTAGGAGACAAACTATCCCCACACAATGAATATTTATTTATATTTTATTACACTACCAAATGATGCTCCTGATCTTTCTAGATTCTTAATATTATATTATCACTTCATATAATATTCTTTCTATTACTGATATAAATAAGAGCTCCTATAACCCACGTCAGATCAAAGACACTGACTTTGTAATGGAATGCAATTATTTTCTACTTTACAGTTACACTGTAAATGCACCAAACTACAATGGGAGAAAAAAGGTTTCAGAACAACTTTTATAATAATTAATCCCAGCATTTCCCCTTCTCACTCAGCTCAGGAGTGTGCCAAAACAGCCCATAAAAACACTCAATTGACAAGATCATCCAACTCCTTCCCATGTGGAAAATTCAAAGCAGAGTTCCCATGGCCAAGAAGCACAATATAATTTCAGCCCACTAACTACCCAGGAACACTGAATATGGAGTATGAGCCTGCTCTGGGCTCCTCACAAAAGCAGAAGTAACCAGTTGTTTACAAATGATTCATTAAACAGCCAATCATTTCCCTATTGATGTGTAATCTGAGTAAACCACAATCAAAAGACATATCCAAGAATTCCATGTGTTTCTAGGTGATTTCCAATGCGTTCAGTAAGCCTTCATCTCAAAGAGCCAGTGGTTGCACAAGAATGCGTAGTATTTCTTTTACAACCCATTATGTTCCAGCAACTGGCCAGGTATTTAAAAGTAAAAATAAACTTTAAGTTCTTCTTTTACAATATAATTGTAATTATTATTACAATTTGAAAACTATGAAGAAGTAAAAAATAATAAAATAGCAAAAAAACAATATCTTAAAAATGTAGAGGTTTTCTTGTATCTCATTAATTTTTTCTTTTTGTTGATGTGTGTCTGTGGTTTCATGAATATGCATATTATATGCATATATGTATATCTTAATGTCATAATATTATATTGTTTAACAAGCTATTTTTGATTAATAAAATGCTTTGAATATGTGTTATGATATAGCCCTGTAGTAATATCTTGTTTTAAGGACCGCACAGTATTGAATACTAAAAATGTATTCTGGGATACAAACAGCATTGGATATCATCATTTAAAAATAGTCTTGCCTGACCAGGCGGTAGTGCAGTGGATAGAGCATTGGATTGGGATGCGGAAGACCCAGGTTCGAGACCCCGAGGTTGCCAGCTTGAGTGTGGACTCATCTGGTTTGAGCAAAAATTCACCAGCTTGGACCCAAGGTCACTGGCTCGAGCAAGGGGTTACTCAGTCTGTTGAAGGCCCACGGTCAAGGTACATATGAGAAAGCAATCAATGAATAACTAAGGTGTCGTAATGCGCAACAAAAAACTAATGATTGATGCTACTCATCTCTCCGTTCCTGTCTGTCTGTCCCTGTCTATCCCCCACTCTGACTCTCTCTCTGTCTCTGTAAAAAAATAAAATAAAATAAAAATTAAAAATAGTCTTTGAGGGGAAAATGCTGCCTTAATCGTTTTTTTTATTCATTTGATTGTTGTTGATGTATATTTTCACATTTTAATATTAGTTTCAATGTCTTCCTTTATTATTCCTATTCACTTTTGCCTATATTTCTATTGGAATTGTTATAATTTTTATTGATATATAAAAAAGTTTTTATATTAAAAATGAAAACTAGTGTAGAGGTCACTTATTCATTGCCTCTGAGTTTTATAGGTGATAGCTTTGAATTTACAATTGAAAAGGAAATACATTTATGTTCCCTTTTAGTATACACTTGATATTCTACATCCAGGAATTATTTCAGTACTTGCTATAAGGTGGAGATTTACTTACCCCTCAATAATTAGTTGCCCAAGATGATAAATAGTTTTTTTTTTTTTTTAAAGTCCGTGGAGGAGCCTGATCAGGTGGTGGCACAGTGGATAGAGCGTTGGACTGGGATGTGGAAGACCCGGGTTCGAGACCCCAAGGTCACCAGCTTGAGCGTGGGCTCATCTGGTTTGAGCAAAAGCTCACCAGCTTGGACCCAAGGTCACTGGCTCAAGCAAGGGGTTACTCAGTCTGCTGAAGGCCTGCGGTCAAGGCACGTATGAGAAAGCAATCAGTGAACAATTAAGGTGTTGCAATGCATAAGGAAAAACTAATGACTCTCTGTTCCTGTCTGTCTGTCCCTGTCTGTCCCTCTCTCTGACTCTCTCTCTCTGTAAACAAACAAACAAACAAAAAAAAAACCCAAAACAAACAAAAAAATAAAGTTCGTGGAGGAATGCCAGGGATTCAATTAGAAGTTTTATCTTTCATATATCTTTGGCATTAAATTGGGTGATTTTCTGTAATAACATAGGGTTAGGGAGAAACTGTTATCATAAAACAGAAGAGCAGAATGTGCTTAATGTATCCTGCTTGTTGGCCCCTTTGAACACAAGCAGATTAAGAACTACAAGAAACATCTGAGAGAAATGTAGTGTTATGGTAATCCCGGCGGTTTTCTGGACAGGAATAAAGAGAGCTTTCAAAGCTGGATACCTCAAACCTCTGCCAACCCTTTGAGCTTTGCCTCAGTCCAAGGATTTACATCTGCCACTGTGTGTCCCTGCAATTTGTTGGGTAGAGTGACAAAATTTTCTTTATATAGCAGGTTATTGTGTGCATAAATCCCCCAAAATGTGTTCCAAACTTTCTATATATTTTTTTCACATTACAAACTGTCCTTATTTTCTACAATATTTTTTACAACACTCTGTATCCCAGTCAAATCAAACCATCCACCATTTCTTGAAAATATCTGTAACTTTTATGTTTTTATTTATTTCCATTTCTTCTGTCTCAATATTTCTTTCCATTAATTTTATTAAAATGATGCTTAGCCTCCCAAAGGTACAATTTAATTGCAGCATCTTTTACAGAAGCTTCCTATGTCTCCTCTTTTCTACATTTTCACAGCAATGATATTATTCCTCTGCTTATCATTTATTTTCATGTCTTATATTTCAATAAATTATTTACATGTTCATCATCTCTTACTTAACTCTGAGGTTCATTGAGAGACTCTTTTCCAGTTCATCACTAAACCTTTAACAATATCTACTACTCTGTCTACTATGTAGTATATACTTCACAAATATTTGCATCACAGGCAAGTAAGTAAGGTTTATAGAGTTAGAAGTAGTCAAACAATGGATAAGGAAAAGAAACAAGCATATTTCAGGTGTCAGTGTATACAAGGTGTAGTACACATATTATCAGTTAATATTCAGAACCCTATAGTATTCATCATTACCATGATTATTCAGAAATAAAAATGGAAACATGAGAAAAAGATAGTCTTTGTCCAAAGTCACATGTGTAAGAAGTGCCTGAGTAAGTCAACTTGGTTATCTCTTACTCCACGGCAGACTTCTCTTGTGTGTCACACCAAATCTTTGCCCTCAGTCTTTCTGTACTATATTACAATTTATACTGAAAACATTATCAATTAAATCATTTAAAGGTGTAGACTGAGCTGTTTTTAGATGTTATATGAGTTACCTACTTAGGAGGAGAACTCACAACCATGAACTACAGGACAATTCCACACTAACTGGCATCGGGTAGACACACTACAATAGGAGCTCAGAGAATAAATAGAGTCATGGGAACTGGAATGATCTGGAAGCCCTTGCAAGTTGGCTGGAAATTAAAAATATAAAGAGGCTGCATGAAGTCTATGTGTCAGGCACAATGCTAGGTCATGTATCAAACTGAGTAAGCAACCTATCCATCTCCATTAGAGCATTTATGGCTAGTCAAGCACTTGACAGACTTATATAACTACTGTACCTTTTAATCTAGGGCATACTTTTACCAAATATCATCTTATATCATCTTCACAATTCTATAGGAAAGGCATTTACTTATTCATCTGTTCATCTATCAATTAATTTATTCAAACGTTGACTCTGATTCTTTCTTTCATATAGAAACTCACTGGGAATTCCATGTGATAAGCATACATCTGGGAGCTTTTAGATACAGACATAAAATGATCGTTGGTGTTTAGTTTTATTATTATTATTTCAGATTGACAATTTGAGTCCATGATTGGTGAAATGACTTACAGAACCATATTGAATTACTGAAGAGCAGAAAAGGAATTTTAATCATATCATCAGACTCCCAAGTCAGTCAAACAAAATTCTAGTCTTTCCTAAAAAAGATGACAAAATTAAATATAAATTTGGTAAGTATCTATATACTACTTAAATCTTGTTGGCTAATTTAGCCTCTTTTATTCAACCTTTCTCTCAGAACTTCTCATAAAAGTTCTTTAGCCTTTCTGGTCTACTTTCTTCATACTCCTGATCAAAATATTTTAATTAGGTTTTTGTTGATGCAAAGGTGGTGGATTCCCACAGGCAAAAGCTGAGTGCTGCCGAGCTGGAACTCGCCACCTAAAGCACAAATTAAGCTTTTGATAGATTTCATATTAGTGGCTGGAGCTCTCTTTCTAAAGTCAATATTCTTTTAATTATACCCAAGAGCCATTTCAGATCAATGAAAAGACATTCTTAAAAAAGACACAGTGTTGTCCCCTATACAAAGGACACTTGACAGGCCTCCTTCAGAGAAAAATCTCATTTAAATAGAAATATACTGAGGATTCTATTATAACAAATCAGGGTTGTCTTTATGCAGGAATAATAGAAGGCATTTTAACATCTATTTGAAAAGTTCCAGGATAATAACCTAATCAAATTGTGACTTCTTCAAGCCTATCTCTGAAGCATAAAATTTATTTCATTATCTGTGAAGTAGGAGAACATATGCATTGACCAGGCACATATGTTACCTGATTTAAAGAAATTCATAGCCTGACAAGGCGGTGGTGGTGCAGTGGATAGAGCGTCGGACTGGGATGCGGAGGACTCAGATTCGAGACCCCAAGGTCGCCAGTTTGAGCACGGGCTTATCTGGTTTGAGCAAAAAAAAAAAAAGCTCACCAGCTTACGCTCAAGGTCTCTGGCTGGAGCAAGGGGTTACTCAGTCTCCTGAAGGCCCGCGGTCAAGGCACATGTGAGAAAGCAATCAATGAACAACTAAGGTGTTGCAACGCACAATGAAAAACTAATGATTGATGCTTCTCATCTCTCTGTTCCTGTCTGTCTGTCCCTGTCTATCCCTCTCTCTGACTCTCTCTCTGTCTCTGAAATAAATAAATAAATAAATAAATAAATAAATAAATAAATAATAAAAATAAAAAACAAGAGTGGACCAAAAGAAAACAATAAAAAAAATCATAAAATAATAATATTGGTATTATTATTACTTGTCATCCAGGGTTTCAGGATCATGTAAACTGTACACAAAGAAACTATAATATAATTTCTTTATTGTGTCAATTTCCTTCCAATAAAAAGGAGCCTATATTTACAGGTGTTCCTACCAAGAGGATGTAAAAAGGATCACGGAAAAATACATCACATGTATGTTATAAATACATGTGATATATTTCTTATAAATCATTTGCTCAGAAGATTCAGTCAGAGGAATCAAGGTGTAGAGACCCTGAATGAATGTCATTAGTTGAGAACAGAGTGGAGCTATGGTAAAACCTCTCTACCCGACTCCACTCAACTAATGATATATTTTCCTAATCCCCTTTAGTACAACATCATGAACCACAGATGATGAAATATTTTGTCATCTAGAAAAATTATATATGTATTAAGCAATGATTTCTTTTTCTTTTTTTTTTCATTTATTTATTTACTTACTTCTTACTTATTTTAGGTGAGAGGAGAGGAGATTGTGAGGGAGATTCCCATATGCTCCTGACTAGGATCTGCCCAGCAACCCCTTCTGGGGCTGATGCTTGAGTACTGAGCTATTTTTAGGACCTGAGGCTGTTGTGCTCCTATGGAGCTATCTTCACACTTTAACTAATTGAGCCACTGGCTGCAAAAGGGGAAGAGTGAGAGAAGAGGGAGAGAAGCAGGTGATTGCTTCTCATGTGTGCCCTGACCAGGAATCAAACCCATGATGTCCATATGCCAGGCCAATACTATATCCACTGAGCTACTGGCCAAGGAATTTTTTCTATTTATTAATAAATCAAAATATAATAATGCTAGCCAGTACTCTGATCAGCCTATGGTAACCATTTCTACCACATTGTTTGGATGTAATAGTTAATAAATAAAATTCATGTTTGTTTATTCAGCCTTTTATCAGAATTAAATTTCTGTGATGCTTCCAAAATTACAAAGTATTAAGAACTGGTACTCATATATTTTCAGAACCAGAAGTCTTAGAACAGGGAACCAGTAACTTAGGAACAGTATGCTAAATTCAGTATACTCAGAGGTAACTGCAATGAAACACTTTTTTCCTCAGTACTGAATGGGCAATAAAGTGGAGAGCAGGGAGATATTACACCTGAAATCAACTCTGGCTTTCCACATTCAAAGGGTCCTGAGACTGGACTAGAATAAGAAGTGCTTCCTAGAGTTTCAGGATTGAAGATCATCTTCTACATTCAAATAGAGTTTTCTTCTTTATCTGCTCCCTCCCTATTATTCCTCTCTTGAGTTTGTCCAAGTAATTAAGGCTGTGCTCTACCTTGGATAAAGCTTGCTTTGAGGATGACATCGCACACTGAATTATTCTTTCTCTGAATATTGATAACATTTGTAGATATCTCAGGTTTCACCCAGCGGTTTACGAATCATGTTTATAGTAACTGTCCCAATCTCATGCCCCAAATCCGTACCCTTTGATCAACAGTAGATTTCTTTATTCAACTATTTGTAAGATTCCCAAACACAGAAAATCTTTATATCTCAAATGTTCCTTAAGTCATACCAGTTTTATACATTCTTAGTCAGATATTTTTTCCCCCTTTTCACTGTGTAATATATTACCTAACCTGGAACACGTTTGAAACTAAAAAGGGACTCCGCCCAGGTGAGATAGCTGTAGCACATGAAAAGTGAGACTGTGCTGAGCAAGCTGATGCATAAGGTCACCTTACCTATAGGGATCCTCCAGAAGCAGACAGTGCCACACTACTCTCATTTATCCCCTGGACGCGGGCAGTGTCCCATCTACTCCTTAGTCCCTGTCTACCCTCAACTCACAGCAATGCTTCAAGGTCTGTTGGTTTCTTGGAATCTACAGACTTTCATTGGGCATGTAATAATTCTTCGATGGAGAGGGAGGCAGAGCAGTATCTGGATGGAAATATTGTTCAGTCTCACATTGTATCTCCAGTCCTCATATGTGGCCCATGCAATTTGGCATGAATTACAACCTTTCAGCAAGTGATTGTCTATAGTGGCCCTTCAGCCTTGTGGCACTCATTCCAACAACTCCAGAGTCTTTCCAACACAGCAGTACGTATTTTCACTTTAATTTTAGACAGTTTAGATATGTTCCCACTAGCTACCTAAAACTCATTCAAGTGCCCCCTAAATGTTTATGAGTTAACTTTCTAGAACATACTCTGACTATTAGAAGGGTGGTCAGGTCAAATCCACAGGCCAGCCTAGAAGAATGTAGCATCCAGCTCAGTAAAGATAGCCTATAATGTCATTATTATTTATACCACATAATCTAGTTCATAAAGCTTCCTTCACCAGTTTCTGCCATATTAAAAAAAAAAAGTTATAGTCAGCCTCACACAGAATTTTTTAAAGTTATATTCTGGTTGAGTATTTTTTCAGAGTCATTTTCTGTTCTTTCTATTGCCTTTTTATCACATCATCTCAGTATCAGTGATACTACCAATAATAATAGAGGGTAACTAAACAATTGTAAAAGTTTAAGTGCATTGGTTCATTTGAGATGCACAACACTATGAAATTAGGAAGTGTTATTTATTATTCCATTTCTTACTGCTGAGAAAACTCAGGGTCAAAGAATTCTTTTTAAAATTTCCTAGAGTCTAATAATTAAAACGTGACTGAACCAGAATAAAAAGTCTATGGCTCCTGAAAATAGACTTTGTGCCCTCCAAACACTGAAAATAATTTTTCATTACTGCAACTTTTTTAATGGCCTTCGCCAACACCAATGACAGAAAGTTGAAAGACATGGAAAGAACTAAGGTGAATGCCAAAAATTATCTAGCAGTCCCTCATCATAAAATGTCCATTTATTTTTCTGCTTGATGGCTCTCTGTTTCCAGTGGAATCAGCTCTCATTTTTTAATCTTGTATACTTCAGCTTTGACCTTAAGTTTATGTCCCTTCATATTCACTTAGATAAATGTCATCCCTTGGGACTCATAAGGGGTTGCCTGGTAACTTTTTAATCATTATTATTGCCTGTTGAATACTTTGCATTATCCCATTGGTGCTAGAAACATCACAGCATCATTTTACACAGATCAGCAACTCTGTATACACCAGTTTAGTTTACTTTGCAAAGGTGGCAGAATAGCACTGTACTGATTCCCCTCATTGATTAATTCAGTCACATTTTAAATGGATTCTTCAGGTCTATAGACTGTACTTACAGTTCTGCATCAGATATGGCCAGACTTGTTTTATATACATCTGTCATGTCTCTGATCAGTATTAGAATATGTATTATATTGTGGTGTAGAATAAGGCTTTGGATTTGGGTTGAAGTTCTAACTTCATCACTAATTTATCTGATGGTGGGCAAATTACTTAACTGCCCTGAGGCTCATTTTCTCATCTGTCCAATGGTTTCCATGAAATACATATCTATATGCAAAAATGCTGGATAAACAGTAGCTCTCATTCAAATTAACAGTAATGGTCCCAAGTTCTTAATACTTTTTTGTCATGTTTCATTTAAAGAAGGTAGACAATAATAGCTTAGAAGCTGTAATGAGTAACAAGATGAGATGATACTCCAAACACTGGCTTCAAGACACATGAAATATTAAAATGTAATTTAATTCAAAGGCAGTTGAGAATTGGCTACAAAGTGCCTGCACACTTTTACTTTTGCAAAGAGTAAAACCACTTCACCACAAGACTCAATTCAGAAAAAGATAACTCATTTCCACAATTTTAATTATTCCCATTCAAGTGATTTTAAAAGTTGTTTTCATTAAATAACTGATTCTTCATTTGCTTCCTCGGGCACTCTTTTTGTTTCAGACATTTTTTAAAATTACACTTTTTAACTGAATCTTCTGAATACAATGAAGAATCAGCTAACTTGGTAATCCGTTTCTGGTGGGTGACATTTTATTTAATGAAGTTGAAAATGTAAATGTGTAAGTTCACTGAGGGCACCAAGGGATAAAACTTTCATGGAAAGAGTGTAGGAAAACAGGATTTTCTCAAGCAGAAAGGTCACATGGTGCAGAAAAGAGAGGACAACTGGGAACAGAAAGACTAGTCATTAATGATGCATGACCTTAACAACTGACTGAATTCCTTTTGGGTTGAATCTTCTCATCTGTTAAATAAGAAGATGGCGTATTTGATGGGCTGTGATGATCCTTGTTGAGTTCTAATCATTGAGCACTGAAACTTTCTAGAATATTTTTTTTAAAACACAGATGCAGTGAATTGAGTTAAACTCAGTTTACAGCTCTATATCATCACTCACTTATACAAGTTTAATTTTTATTTTTCTTCATTTGTCACTTTTCTTATCATCTGTAATATTTACTCCCATTCCTATCATCTCTATCATAGGTACCTAGTAGAATAAATTTAGTAAATATTTTTGTATAATTTTTAGACTATTTTTTCATTACATAAAGACCATTTTGCTACATTTTATTCTATTACTTATGTTTGTCTCAACACTATGTTACTAGTTACTATTTATCTGTCTAGCTCATAGTTACTATCATATAATTACACAATTAACTTCTTCCACAATTATCCCTTCCCTCAGGACAAGACACCTAGATTATCTCCACCTAATTATTACTTATTCCAAATATGCTGTCTTTGCCAAGATAATTCTTAGATATTTTATAGTTTTGTTGGTATTATGAGGGGTATCTTTTTTTCTCCCTAATACTTGCTTTAAACTGTTTATATCTGTTGAGGAGAGATACAATGATTTTTTTAGTATCTTGTATTTGAACATCTTGCTTAATCTTCTTAATAGTATTAATGGTTTATAAGTAGATTCTGTTTGATATTTTTAACAGATGATAATATTTCTGCAATAGAGGTTTTATCTCTACCACCTATCCTTATCACTTATATATCTTATATTTTTATTACAGGAATAGAAACTTCCTGCAATTTTAGCAGCTTTTCTCTGTCATAGTCTTAAAAGAAAGGAAAAAATAATTCAATTGATTGATATTCAGTGTATGTTTTTTTAAATAATATTTTTATATCTATTGACAAAGTGACAATGCAGCTATCATTTATTTCTTGATGGTATGTTTCAAAGCAAGTTGTTTCTCTTCTATTTATATCAGAATTTTTCTTTAAAAGCACTTTAATAAGTATATTTTTAATTTATTTTTTATTTTATTGGGTTGACATGGTTTGCAAACTATAGTTTTCACTTCAACTCAATATAACACCATCTACATCATGCATATATTTTGATATATAACCTTGATTGAATTAAGAAAACCATCTTCAATGATTAGCAGTAAAAACATTTTCTATATAAACAGGTAATAAACTTGATCAAATACTTTTACTACATCTAGTGGAATCTTCATGTGATTTTTCTCCTTTAGTTAATTAAAATAGTTATTCATGTTGATAGATTTAATTAAAATTAAATAAAAATATTTAATTTTTCAATATTAAAAAAAATCTTACATTTCTGAAGAACAAAACTATTATTATTTATACACAGATGTAGTGGTATAATATTTAAGTGAACTGAGACCATACTTTTCATTTATATAGGGCTTTTTTTATTTTGGAACCAAGCCTATATTAGATTAATAAAAATACATTTTCCTTCATTTTTAAAATATGAAACATATACAAAATTATCTCTTTAAATTTTTTTTCTGAGAACACTCATGTGATGTTACTGAAATTGTCTTGTATTTTCCTTTAACATGCGGATTCTTAAGATGTTTAATGACATTTTTAAAATTAAATTTTATTTATTCATTTTAATGAAGAGAGAAAGAGAGAGAGAGAAAATGGGGGAGGAGCAGGAAGCATCAATTCCCACATGTGCCTTGACCAGGCAAGCCCAGGGCTTTGAAGTGGCGACCTCAGCATTCTAGGTCTACGCTTTATCCACTGCACCACCACAGATCAGGCTTGATGACATTTTTTAAAGGTTATTGGTTTATTCAAGTTTTAGAATTGTATTTGTGGCAGTTTTAGCACTTTATATATTTTGGAAAACTTATCATTTATTTTCTGGGCTATCAAATTTAATTTTTTTATCCATTTTCTCTAGGCTTTTCAAATTTAAATTTTAAATGTCAAACATGTCTGGCATACAGTCGTTCCTTCCCATATCGTGGTTCACTGTTCATGGTCTCACTGTATCACGGATTTTAAAATTGTACATATGTAATTTTGTACTACAGATTTTTTGCTTTATCATGGGATTTTGCAGTATATAGATATTTTTATATATTTATTATTTTAATTATTTTGTGGTAAAATAAGCATTTTCTTGCTTAAAAATTGAAAACAATATAAAAAATACAAAGCCTTAAAATATATATAAATACAGCTAATAAAATAAATATAAGGTTGCTACTTTGGGGATTTTCACCTATCCCGAGGGGTTCTGGAACCTAGCCCCTGAAATAGACAAGGGACCACTGTATATGTTTACATTATTGTTATTATTAAATTATATTTAAATTTTTATTGTTTGTAACTATTGCCCTCTTTTTATTCTATATTTCACTTGTTTTAACATTTTTTTTACATCACTTCCATTTACAAAGAAAAGCTTTTGTCCTTGTGAACCTACATGTATATTTGTGTAAACTACACATCCACCACAGTTTCATGTTCATGGTAGATCATACATACTTACTGAAAAAATAAATAAAAGAGTTACTTTCCTATCTTAGTAAGGTCTTGAAGGTGACAATGAACTTGGTATAAACAGCATATTATTTATAGTTAAAAGATCCAGATCCAGGAAGAGATTATAATTCTTACCAGAGTTATTACTCATGTCATCTAAAATCAAAAAGACTATCTTCAGCATAAAATTTCCTCACACAGGGGCATCATGAGGATTAAGTGTACTGAATGTGAGAGTATTTTGTAAACTGCAATGAATTATAAATAATTAGAAGAAGAAATGAAGGAATAAAAAAAGGAGTAATAGTTTTACATAAAAATGGCACAAAAAGAATTCTGATGATAACAGCAACTGTGGAGAGAAGCCTGAATTTGATGGCAGAAGAAGAAGATTTTAGAGCCTCTCTGGTTCTTACTATTTGTTTGATATTACATAAATCTCTAAACTTCCTGTATAGAAAGTTGAAAATTAGATTTAACACATAGGACTCTTAGAGGCTTAAAGCAATTTACATTCCCACAATCATGTACAAAGGCTCCCCTTTGCCCCACAATCTGAACAATACTTGTTATCTCTTTTCTTCGTGATAATAGCCATCCTGACACATATAAGATCATATCTTCTTATGGCATTGATTTGCATTTTTCTGATGATTAGTAATATTAAGCACCTTTTCATATATTTATTGGCTAGTTATATGTCTTCTTTGGAACAATGTCTAATTAAGTCCTTTGCCCATTTATTAATCAGGTTGTTTGGGGGTTTTTCTATATTCAGTTGTAGGAATTCTATATACATTTTGGATGTTAACCCCATGTCAGATATGTAGTTTGCAAAGTTTTGTCCCATTCTATAAGTTGCATTTTCATTTTGTTGTCTTCTTCGTCATGGAGAACCGTTTTGGTTGGATGTCCTTACAACTGTTTTTGTTGCCTCTGCTTTTGTTGTTATAACCAAAAATCATTGCCAAGATGCATGTAAAATAAATTTTCCTCCAATATTTTCTTCTAATAGCTTTACAGTTTCAGGTCTTACATTTAAGTCTAATCTATTTTGAGATCATATTTGTGCACAGTATAATATAAGGATATAATTTCATTCTTTGACATGTGGATACCCATTTCCCTCAACACCATTTTTTAGGAAAATATCATTTCCACATTTTGTATTTTTTGTGTCTGTGTTAAAGATTAGCTGACTACATGTGTAAGGGTTTACATCTGTTACATTCATCTATATATGTTTCTGTTTTTATGCTAGTACTATACAGTCTTGATTACTATTGCTTAATATGGTTTGAAAGCAGGAAGTGTGATAGCTTGTTTTGTTCTTTCTCAAGATTGCTTGGGGTTCAGAGTTTGTGTGTTTTCATGCAAATTTTAGGATTATATTTTCTATTTCTCTGAAAAGTATATTCAGAATTTTGGTGCAGATTTTATTGAATCTGTAGATTTCTGTGGGTTGTAGAACATTTTAATAATAACTCTGCCAATACATGAATACAGGATATTTTCTATTTATGTATGTCTTTTTCAATTTCTTCAATGTTGAATTATGATATAAACTAATAATATGAAATAAAATCCCACTTCTGCATATATCCAAAATAAATTAAATCAGTATATCTAAGTAATATCTGCACAGTTATGTTCATTGAAACACTAATCACATTAGTTAAACATGGAAATTGTATCAATATTGGTCAACAGATGAATGGATAAAGAAAATGTTATATATAAACCTTCAATTACAAGATAAACAAGTTCAGGGATCTAATGTACAGGCCAGTAATTTGCTAAGACATTAGATGTTAAGTATTCTTACCGCATCCACACAAAAAGAACTATGTATGATGATAGATGTATTAATTAATTTAATCATGGACATCATTTCACAATGTATTTATATATTAAATTATCACATATACATATTATTTGTCAATTTAACTTAAATAAGGTTGGGGAAAATCCAATATTTATTTGTCAGTTATGACTCAATAAAGCTAGAGGTGAGAAGGAGGAAGTTACTTTCTGTGAGATCCAAAAAAGATACTATTTTTCACTAATTTTCATATAGCATATATTCAATTGATTAATAATTGTAGATCCTGGCCAGTTGGTTTAGTGGTAGAGCATTGCTCTGGTGTGTGGATGTCCTGGGTTTGATTCCCAGTCTGGATACACAGGAGAAGTGCCTATCTACTTCTCAACCCCTCCCCTTCTCCCTTCTCTCTCTCTCTCTTTCTCTCTCTCGTCCTTTCCCTCCTGCAGCCATGGTTCAATAGGAGCGAGTTGGCCCAGGCAGCTGAGGATGGCTCCATGACCTCTGCCTCAGGTGCTAAGAAGAGTTCAGTTGCTAAGCAAAGGAGCCCCAGATAGGCAGAGCATCACCCCCAGTGGGCTTGCCAGGAAGATTCCAGTTGGGGCACATGCATGGTTCTGTCTCTACCTCCCTTCCTCTAACTAAATTAAAAAGAAAAAGAAAAAGAAAAGAAGTGTATATTCCCTTATCCCTTGTCAGGTTTTTGGCTAAGATCAAGTGACAAAGTATACATTTTCTCAGAAGACAATTCCTGGGCAAAGCTAGACAATATGATGTTTACAAACTATACCACAAAGAAATTAAAAATCCAAAAGAGAAACCAGTTGTGAATGCAAAAAAAAATAATAAACAGCAAAACATGCTAAGGTTTAAAGGCAAAGTTCTGGACAAAAGCTATGAAAATTAAAGAAGAATAAATCACTTCTTAATACAGGGGTGTGATTACTAGAGAGGGTATACCTAGAGGAATTTGTAAGAGAAGAGTCACTTTATAGCTGGGAATGTAGATGAAAAAGGACAAGTATAGAAGGAAGAAAATGGAACACCGTTATAAGCCTGAGAGACCTCAGGCTACACTGAAAAAGGACACATCCCCTGGGGGAGTAGTAAAAGAGAGAGTCATGGGCAGAATTCAGGGATCCTGGGGAAATTTAAGTTTGTACAAAGTCTTACATGCCACACAAGGGTGTTGACTGTAGCCAGTAGACCATTTGAAATTATAAGAGGATTTTGAACAGAAAAGTGATGTGATAAGAACAAAAATAAAAAACTAACGGTAGGGAATTTCATTAATAGGTTATTGAAATGGTTGTGAGCGGATAAGCTATGGCTATGAGGTAGTCGTATAAAGAAAGAAAGGGTACAGATGTGAACGTAGAAAACAATTTGATTTAAGAGAGAGAGGAAGGGATGAGAGAGAGAGAGAGAGAGATTACCTATTGTTCTACTCATTTATGCTTTGAGTGACTCTTACATATGCCCTGAACGGAAACTGAACCCACAACCTTGGCATAATAGGATGGCACTCTAACCAACTGAGCTACAAAAAGATGACTTGGATACTTTAATCTCTTTTCTTTTGACTCTACCCAACAGACAACAGGAATATTCCTGGAAATTTTCTGACACCAGATGGATCCCAATAATTTTACCTACGAATGTGACTGTGAACTACATAAATATATATATCCTACTATACACAAACTAAATGTATTTCTAACTCTACCTTAATCAGATCCCAAAATTACTAGTGGTGAGTTCAACACCTCTGCCAAGAAAGTAAAGTATTACAGAAAGGAACATAGAGTAGAAAGAGAAAGCTGACTCAAGAAATTATATATATGTTTATGTCTATAAATTTTCCTCATATATATGTACACACACACACATACACATACACACCAAGGCCTTGAAGAGATCCATGCAAGTGAGGTATTTAGAAAACATGCTTCATTAGCTCTGTGGTAAAATTCTCTGAAAATATTATAAAAATATATTTTGTGATATTTTTCTATAAAATAATAATTTTGCTTTATATTGGTTAGGAATGAGAAACCAGTAGTACATCTCGGGAGAAATATACAGTACCAGTACATGGTTATTGTAACTAGGAGGTGTTAGATGGGAGTGGAAAAGAGGGTAATCATCCTTGGAAAGGTAGTCATTGGGGGATACTAAATAATTGACTATTAAGATAAGATGCAATACAACCTCTTTAAGAAAGATAGATGTGAAGGAAAGGCACACTAATGAACTGTGTCCAAAAGTATACAAATAGCAGTGGAAATGTGGCATGGGGCTAATTTCCTCTCCACTGTGACCATATGCTTGCTAAAGGCATTAATGGCACTAATTGCTCTGGGACAGCTGGGTGAAGTACATTTTATCTGCTTTCCTGAAAAATATCACAGAAAACACAGAATCTCAAGATTATTGTTTGCAGCCCCTTCATAATTCAGTCACAATTTATCTGAGTAGGATTAGATATTAAGAGGAAAGCCTAATCTTCCAAATGCATTGACCAAATAAATCTCCATTCAACCCAGAAGCAAAAAAGTTCTCTAAATTAACTCTTCATGGTTGGGTTGCTTGATGCCATTTCTGAGTCAACACAGATGGGAGTGCACGCTTGCAGTTCTGTTCCCCAGCGCGATCCTCTGATTACAGGGGAAGTGAGATGACAGGCAGAAAATGAAAGAGTTTACTTAGGGAGTCCCTGGACAAAAAGTAAATCAGTGTTATTTCATTTCAAAGTAATTGGATATTTAGAAATTGGCATTTGGCACAATTAGATTATGCAACTAAACTAGAAATTGTGTTTACCCACAAAACACATGTAACATCATGTTGATTAGGTATGGTGTAAGAGAGCTGACATTAAGCAGAGAACCCAGTGTGACTTCAGAGTAGCATACGAAAGAAGATATATGGGTTGTTGAAACAGAATAACTCGGTCCTCAATCCCAGAAGTCAAAATTTGCCATCACCGTTGGAAAAAAAAAAAATCTCTAGAGCAAATGGAAGTCAATTGCAAGCCTACAAGAACATATGGAAAACATGAAGGAAAGAAAAGTGAGTTTTTTTTGTTTGTTTGCTTATGTCCAGTTTATTCACTGTGTTGGTGAAATAAGATGGTAAATATGATATATATGTTTGCTTGCTTATAGTTTGCATTGGGTGTGGAGGACAGGCTGTAAGCAGGCAGGGTCGTTATAGCCTAAGGCCATGATGGCGAACTTTTTTATAAAAACTGCCCACTTTTGCAGTGCTGGTCAACCTGGTCTCTCTCAGCCACTAGTGGGCATTCCAGCTTTCAGGGTGGGTGGTAGCGAAGCAACCAAACCGTGCTGCGATTGGCCCACCATGAAAGCTAGAATGCCCACTAGTGGGTGGAAGGGACCAGGTTGACAAGCACTGCAAAAGTGGGTGGTTTTTATAAAAAGTTTCGCCATCATGGGCCTAAGGCTTAGTCTTTAGACTAAGCCTTTCCCAACCTTTTAATACTAAGATCTTTTCAAAACTAAGCTTTTCCTCACACCCTTGACTGTTGCATGATGTGGGGTGGTACACTCTTATGAGGAATCCCATTATGCCTCAGATAAGTGACTTTGTATCAGAGACTTCCTTGTTTGTATATTGGATTAAAGGTTTTGATTTCTACACTATAAAATGGGGCAGAGGAGCCCATGCAAGAAGAGAGCAGAGAAAGGCCACGTGGAGGAGAGGAGAAGCAGCCAAGATGGCAGAGTGCTGAAAGAAAAGCCAGTTTGTGCTGAGAGAAGGAGATGGGGAACAGAGGTGATTGAGGCTGATGAGGTAGAAACCTTTGATTCTAGGAAACTTGGATAAGTCAGTGGCTGTGGGAGCCCTGAATGGAAAGGGAAGTGTTTTCCCACTGTGTGCATTTCTTGCCCCCCGGGTGCAAGCTAGGATTAAAGCTAATGGCCCACCAGTTCTTGGCTCCATTGTTTCATTGCTGTCTGTTCAAATCAAATGAAAACCTGCATGGGCCAGGCGGCTGTGATGGTGGTCGTGGCTTTGGGCTTTACACACTGCCAGTGACTCTCCCTGCATTTCATAGCATTCAGAATAGGCAACTGTGGCTGCAATAGAAATTATATGTATAGAACTTTGAGAATATTATTGTATTCCATTTGTGTGTGCATATTTTTGCATGTTTTAAAGGTTGAGTGGTTAAAAAAAAAAAAAAAGCTTTTCTGTATTATCAACCAACCACTGAGATCAAGATGGAGAACTTTACTACTTTACTATTATCATCTGTAGAGCCACTTCCTAACATAATGATTCTATGTATCAATATGCCTCTTTGCCAAGAGAATTTGCAAAATGTTATCCTGAGAGAGAAGGAAAGCATTACCTGGTTCAGCATAGTAGATATTGCTACAATATGCCACCTACAAAAGGAAGTTGGATATTGTAAAGCCAGTAGTCACAGACACCATCACAGCTGCCTGGCCCATGCAGGTTCACATTAGATTCGAACAGACAGTAATGAAACAACAGAGCCAAGAACTGGTGGGCCATTAGCTTTAATCCTAGCTTGCACCTGGCAGGCAAGTAAAAATACACACTGGGTTCCAAAACCCACTCATTCAGTGTCCACTGACTTATCTGAGTTTCCTAGAATCAAAGGTTTCTAGCTCACTAGCCTTATTCACCTCTGTTCCCCATCTCCTTCTCTCTGCACAAATTCTGCACAAACTGGCTTCTCCTTCAGCACTCAACCATCTTGGCTGCTTCTCTGGCCTCCTTCATGTGGCCTTTCTCTGCTCTCTTTCTCTGCTTTCTCCTCTAATGTTAATCTCAGGAACTGAGAGAGCAAGCTTCTGGTCTGCCCCACTTTACAGTATAGAAATCAAACCTTTAATCCAATATACAAGCAAGAAAATCTCTGATACAAAGTCACTTATCTGAGACATAATGGGATTCCACATGAGTGCACCACTCCACATCATGCAATCAGTCAAGGGTGTGGGGAAAAGCTTAGTCTTAAAACTATAAGCTATTATGGCCTGGCCTGCTTACAGCCTGTCCCCCACACCCAATGCAAACTATAAGCGAACAAACATATATATCATATTTAAAAACTTATTTGACCAACAGATATTCTTTCATATAAAGTCATCATCTAAAACTTCCATGGTTTTGGTAATCAGGTAGGAAGTTACATAATGATTAACATTCCTACCAATATTGGAAGTAAAATTCACATGACCATGAACAACTGAGGGGAGATAGATAATTGATATTTTGAACAAAAGTCTCCCTAAGGGCTATCACACATAATGTTTGGCTAACACCCTTTCAGAGGAGCCTCAGCAGATGTGGGCAAATGGGGATGGAAAGCTTACCAGGCAGAGTGCCCAGTTAAATCATCTCACAAAGAGGTACTTCTGCAAATCAGCTCAAAGATCTGTAGTTGCAGAGCCAGCAATCTCACAGCATTGTGAGAACAAGTCTCTTATCTCACACCACCAAGAGTGGCAATTCTTCATGATGGGGCAAGCCCAAAAGGACACTATAGTATCTGTGAAAGAATTTTCTACAGACATCCTTGCCTCTTCCTCCTTTTAGTCCCTTATCATCAGTAGAACTGTGGCAAAAAGTAACAGGCTTTTAAGTAAGATAAGTAGATTTACCCTTCAGGGAATAAGTGGTCTGAGACAAAGCATTTCACCTCTCTCAGCACAAATTTCTGCTTCTTCCTCTGGACTTTGGTATCTGAATTCTTCTGCAGGGATGCAAAAGATGGAAACCAGTTAATAGTGAGTTTTTGAAATAAAAAACTGTCTATAGGTGATGTTATCTGTTTCTACTATCCCTCCTCCATTTTGAAGTAATGTTTTTGGCACAACTAGTTGTAAAGCCAGTATCTGCGGCCACCATCACAGCCGCTTGGCCCATGCAGATTAGCATTGTATTCAGACAGTCGGTAAAGAAACAACAGAGCCAAAAACTGGTGGGCCATCATCTTTAATCCTAGCTTGCACCCGGCAGGCAAGTAAAAACACACACTGGGCTCCAAAACCCACTCATTCAGTGCTCACAAAGCTACTGACTTATTCGAGTTTCCTAGAATCAAAGGTTTCTAGCTTACCAGACTTATTCACCTCTGTTCCCCATCTCCTTCCTTCTCCCTGCACAAACTCTGCACAAACTGGCCTCTCACTCAGCACTCCACTATCTTGGCTGCTTCTCCTGCTCTCATCTCTGCTCTCTCCTCTAATGCTAATCTCAGGAATCCAGAGAGCAAGCTCCAGGTCTGCCCCCATTTTATAGTGTAGAAATAAAAACCTTTAATCCAATATACAAATAGGGAAGTCTCTGATACAAAGTCACTTATCTGAGGCATAATGGGATTCCTCATGAGAGTGCACCACCCTACATCAAAAAGGGTGAGAAAGGCTTAGTCCTAAAACCAAGCCCCAGGCTACAAGGATCTTGCATGCCCACAGCCTGCCCTCAACACACATTAATATAATCACGCCCATTCCAAGCATAAGGGCAACTAATATCATGACTTGGGAGATGGGCTTCCACGTGGGCAGCACCATCTTTAACAAAGTGAGCATAATATATTTTATCTGCCCAACACTAGTATGCTTATGCTTCCTAATTGAACAACACTTGTGTTTGACATACTTTGGTCCAAACTTTTACTTGTAAACTGAAGCTTCCTAGATGTAAAGCCAGGAGCCAGGGCCAAGGCCACTACCACAGCAGCCTTCTGGCCCATGCAGGTTCGCATTGGATTCGGGCAGTTGGTAAAGAAACAATGGAGCCACAAACTGGTGGGCCATAGTCTTTAATCCTAGCTTGCACCCGGCGGGCAAGTAAAAACACACACTGGGCTCCAAAACCCAATCACATTCAGTGCTCACAAAGCCACTGACTTATCCGAGTTTCTTAGAATCAAAGGTTTCTAGCTCATCAGCCTTATTCTCCTCAATTCCCCATCTCCTTCCTTATCCCAGATACAAACTGTACAAACTGGCATCTTACTTAGCACTCTGCCATCTTGGCTGCTTCTCCTGGCCACATGGCCTCTTTCTGCTCTCTGTTCTGCTCTCTCCTCTAAATGATAATCTCAGGAACCAAGAGCCCAAACTCCCATTTTGCCCTCACTTTATACTGTAGCTTCACAACCTCTAATCCAATATACAAAGTAGGGAAGTCTCTAATACAAAGTCACTTCTCTGAGGCATGATTGGATTGTACCACCCCACATCAAAAAGAGTAGGAAAGGCTTAATTCCAAAACCAAGCCCCAGGCTGGTTTTGCCTGCCTTTAGCCCACCCCAACACACATTAATATCACCTGGGCGACGGCCTCCTCATGTTATCTTTAACAAAGTGAGCATAATACATTTTATCTGCCCAACACTAGAGTTGTTGAGAAAAATACTGGCAATGTATCTCCTTCCTAAGTGAACATTTGGAGGTAGAGGCAATTGCACAATCTGGCAGCTTCTCAAGAGAAAAGGGAAAAACATAAAATAATTGATAACATTTATTTTATTCAGGATTTCTTGTCTGAATTCCTTCAAAATCCATAAAAACTTTAATATATGGATATTACTCTACTGAAAGGCCTCCTAAGCAATATCAAAATGGCCCCTCCTCACAAGAAGCTTCCACTCCCGTAGGGAAAGGGGATTAAGCCATGTAACCAAGGGACTATAAAACAAGTCATTTGTTTATTGATTGATTGAATCATTCATTTATTTAACTAATAATGCTTATTGAATATTTGTCATGTCTTGGAAACCATACCAGATACTACTGACACTGGAATGTAACAGAGTTCCTACATTAAAGTCTAATAAGAAGGAGACACAGGTGTATCAACCATTATATTCCTGTATGATGAGTGAGAGGTTATGAAGAGTTTTGAGAAATAAGGTTAAAACCTTTATTTGTGAAAGTATGAAACTGGAGTTCTCAGAGACCTTTATGTGAAACTCCCATGAATCTTTGCCAACGTTAACGATTCTAACACCTCCTTGTCTTTCCAAGTTTCATTTGGCTAGAAAGCTCATCCAAGATCTCTCTTCTTGGCAAAATTCTCCACATTCTCAAGGCTTGACTCTGTCACTATTTTAACCATAAAAACTTCTCTCAAGCATTCAGGCAAAATTTCTTGCTCTGCCCAACCTAATTCCATATGCATTTACAAAGGTAGTACTTTGTCATTTATTACAGTTTTCAGTCTTATTTCTTCATATTCCTATTTCCCTCATTAAGCACAGGGTCTTTTAAGGCGGGTTTCTGCTCTCTTTTGGGGACTGCAAATGTCTAGTTTGGTAATCAATGCAAGTAAGCCTCACGGAAGGCCTACAGAGTAAATTAAGAAATGCATGTGTTT
Organism: Saccopteryx bilineata; assembly: GCF_036850765.1. Taxonomy (NCBI): domain Eukaryota; kingdom Metazoa; phylum Chordata; class Mammalia; order Chiroptera; family Emballonuridae; genus Saccopteryx; species Saccopteryx bilineata. The sequence continues at coordinate 339,213,078 of NC_089490.1, read as the reverse complement.
TAGTGAAACTTTTGTGTATAGACATGGAAGTCACATGTAAATCCCTTTAAAGCACTTTAAAGATAACTTTAGTAGCTCATATTATACATAAATTATTGGAAGAAATTAGATAGGCTATCTTTCCCAATATAAGTGTAGTTTTATCAGAGCTATACTAGAAAAAAAAAGCATTAGCCTTTGGGGGCCACTTACAGAGGTTAAATATCAGTTTTTTATTCTTAAAATATAGTCTAACTCATAATATTTTTAACAATTAAATACTAATCGTGTACTTCATTCAAATGAAAAGATTGGCCTTGCTGATGCATGTATATTTGGGGATATTAACAAACTCAGCAAATATTATATATTATTATAATTATATAATACTCATCTTTTTGGAATTGGTCATTGCTTGGCATTAACAAATCTTGTACATTTTTTGACAAGTGTATTTATTGTCTAAAGGATAACTTTTAGATCCACTGTAACCAGACACTGTATATGTTGCAGGTGATAAAGGGGATAGATTTGTCTTTCTTAAGACAGATGGATGTCACCTTGATAGCAGGTTGACCTAGAAGGTAAGAACACAATAGATTCCATTACCAAGAGGCCTAGACAGAAGGATTATTTCTTAGTTTTCTTCCAGCATTTTAAATCTGTTTCATTGAAATGTGACTTTGCAGAATTATTGCAACCCAGATAAAGTGGAATATTCAGTGAACAGAATCCTGGAGCCCAAAGAAAGACAGTGGGGCAGGGATCTGACAGGTTCAAGATAGTATGCAGAGATCCTCTTATATCTGAATGTTTATTATTAGATAAAGTGTGCATTATTATGAATTGATTTTCCCCCCAGGACTTCCTATTCCATGTCAATTGCATTACCCATCAGAGCACCATACACTTTCCCCTATACACACTCATATTTCACTGCCTATCATTTCTTTGTACCTGTGCATTTATCCTTCATGACTTAAATATTGCCCTGGCTGGTTTGCTCAGTGAATAGAGTGTTAGCTTGGTGTATGGACATTTCGGGTTTGATTCCCAGTCAGAGCACAAAAGAGAAGTAACCATCTGCTTCTCTCCATCTTCTACTCCCACAGTCAGTGGCTTGATTTGTTCAAACATTGGCCCTGGGTGGTGAGGATAGCTTGGTTTGTCCAAGCACATAAGCTCCAGGTGCTAAAAATAGCTCAGTTGATTAAAGCATCAGCCCCAGGTAGGGGCTGGCAGATGGATCCCGGTCAGAGCACATGCAGCAGTCTGTCTTACTATCTCCTCCTCTCACTTAAAAAAGAACACAATGACTTAAAGATAATCTTCTGCTGGAATCTTTCTCTTAGGCTTCCAGATTAAATAAATTGGACATCCTTGTGTATTTCTTTCATCACATTTAGATCATACTTTATTTGTTGAAATTACTGGTAGTATTTCCCTCACTAAGAATAATGACTTTTCTTCACTCATCTCTGAATCATCTAAATCGAGTAAAATAATGAGCAAATAATAGATGCCTATTAATACCTTATTTAAGAGGCCATGAAAAAGGGAGTGAGATTATAATTGATCAGGCTTTAGTAAATTTGTATCTTGATATCAACATGTCACCTAGGTATATAGTACCCTTTCTCTCTTACATTTTATATTCATGCAGATGATCTGAAATTTTCATTACTTCATTCCTTCTTAAAATGAAAAAGAAAGGAAGCCAGCTAAAGAATATTTGAACAAGTTTTGTTCTGCAATCCTGGACTAGATTGCTGTTGCTCTCTGATTCTTTATCCAGTCGTACTGAGGTCTTGTAAGTGTGTCCATGTAAACGGCCTCCTAACTGGAGTGTGGAATAAGGATTAGTTTTTGTTTTTCCTCAGAGTCTTTTTTTGAATTCTCAATACAACCAATCCACATGGCATTTATTGGGCACATAATGTACACTGGCAAAGCAAGAACACAAGTTTGAGCAAGTAATAGTCTCTGCAGTCAAAGGGATGGAAGAAAACTAAGTGAACAGGTCTGTGGCTGCTTAAGGGCCATGTAGGCTTTTGGTGTGAACATGTACTGAGGGATAAGTTTTGCATATTTCAGTGTCTAGCCTGTGTCTTAGTCTCAACAGCCTGCCACATAAAGCAGAGTCCACCAGCAAAGGCCATTCTATGGGCAGGTTGCATTCCCACAAAACACTCTGAACTACAGGCAGATCACCTTGAAGAATGAATCTTCCCTTGCTTGCAACTTTCCAATGTGTCCAGGAGAATAAGACAAATGTATGTTAAAATACAGTTAGTTAGCTTTCATTTTCTGAGAAGATTTGTGTTTGTGCTTGGGTGAGATATTCTCAATAATAATAGTCTTGATGCTCTAAAAAGAGGAAAAACCTAACAATGTACTTCTGAGATGTAATTTAGAACACCAAGTCATTTCACGTCCCTGGGGTGGACAGAGGCACACAGCCTGCTCTCAGAATCGATAATCAAAACAAATCCTACCCAGCAGGACCTTCGGCATCTGTCCAGTTAATAAAGGCTTGAGCTCCTATTTTTAGATTTATCCTCACACTAGGGAAACAGCAATGACATAAAAGAGTTTTGTTCAAAAGCCACTAGCCCTTTTCAGAAACGAGTTTTCTTTTAAATGGGTTTCTTTCTTTCCTTTATATCCCGTGCTAATTAAAGAAGATTTTAGGGAAAAATTCACATTGTCAAAGCCATTTTTTTCTGTTTTCAGGTTTGGCTCTGAGCTTTCAATTTGATGAATAAACCACATAATTTGCATGCTAGCTAAATAAAATATTTTTTTGTTTTATTGTTTTCTAGAAACCTTTGGGAACATGGGGATTTTAGAATCAACCCCTGTGGATTCCCTGCCAAATCTCTAAAAGTGCCACTGTTGTCCTGGGTAGAAAATATATGGTGGCTGTTTTGAAAACCTTATGAGCTTCCAGAATTTAGATAAAATAACTAATTTTAAGACAACCAAAGTCAAGGGTAGCACAGGTCAGAGGTGGTTAAAGGGTCAGAGGATGGGAAATGCCCAGCACAGAGAAAAAAACAGCACCAGAAATGAATGCATTCCCAATACAGTTTTCTAGTCAACCCAGAACTCTACTGGGCTTCCCTAGCTTCTGGGTTTGGAGAGGAACCCGGAGAGTCCTCTCTTTAGTTCATAATTAAAGTACCTACTGTGGAACATTAAAAAAATAATCCACCAAACAACACATTTATAATTTAATCCATTTGGGAAAAAGGCAGCAGAGTATAAGACTTTGTAGACACTCATGAGAGCAGCTTCCTAAGCATAGGGATAACTCTAAAAGGGAGTTAGACCTGGCCTGTGGTGGCGCAGTGTGTAGAGCATTAACCTGGAATGCTGAGGTCACAGGTTCAAAACTCTGGGCTTGTCTGGTCAAGGCAGATACAAGCAACAAGCAAGCAATGAATAATCAAAGCGAAGCAATTACATTTCTCACTCCCCCTCTATCTTCTGTCCTCTCTCTGTAAAAATCAACAAATAAAATCTTAAAGAAATGAATAAATAAATAAATAAAGGGTAGCCAGAAAAGCGAGAATATGTTTTGACATCAGACAAAACGGACTTTAGTCTTCATTTCTGCAATTCTCTAGGCCACACTGAGAAACTTATTTCATCTTTTTGCATTGCTTGGTTCATTTAAAAAATAATATTTATCCTTTATTCGCCATGCTTTCAAGATTTCATTCCTTATATTACTAAGAACTTTACTAATATTACTTTACTTGATCCTCTAAACACCTCTAAGAAGTAGAAAATATCATTATATTTAGTTTCCAGTAAGAAAACTGTAGCTTAAAGAGATCAAGCAAATAAAAGGTAAAGTGGAAATATTTTGTAAGGGAGTAGTTAGAACAGTAACAATGAACTATGTAGCATACCCAGCATGTGACAGACATAAGAATCCTGGGGTCCTGATTGGGCTGGTGGTGCTGATGGAGGTACCAGTGGTTGGAACCCTGAGCTGTTGACTAGTTCACAGGCTAAGAGTTGGAGCCAGGAGCGGAGATGTTTTAGGTCTTCCTCAGACTTACTGACTTGCATCGAGTAGTTGTGCAACAAATATACTTTAACTGACATTGCCAGGATTATGCGTGGGCCATTAGGACTTTGGAGTCTGGATGCAGGTATTTTCATGAAGCCCATGCCTCAAAGCTGGCTGTGCACTATCAGAGATGAGCACGAGGATCAGGTACAGGCAGAGCTGTGATGAGATGTTATGGAACTCCAGGGAAGTCTCTGTGTGGGCAGCATACTAACAATTTCTGAAACAGGTTCCACACTTTTTGTTTTTGCCTTAAGTACTGGGTTATTTTAAACTCAAGTTTCAATAAAACTCAAACCATCTGGACCTTTTCAAACTCAGGTTTTACTGCTCAAAAGACAATAAAAATGCCAGTAGAGTATTAATATTAAGCTTTCACACTTATGAAGAAAAAAATGAATTGGAACACTTTGAGAAAACTTTGACTCTGAATAAAGCTTATTTAATTTAAAAATACAGTTCCTTAAATGGCATTGGATGTATAAGTGAAGTTGCATGTGTTCTAAAATACAAGTTGCTTCTGGAAAAGAACTTCAGGTGGTGCTCAATATTAGATCTAGACAACAGAAGAAAGGGGAAAAGAGACTATTTTCCTAGGATATGTTTTCTCTTTTGATAACAAGCTATCGGTGTGACAATATGATGTATTAAATACCTACATGCTCTTTACTAATGTGATTTGGTTTAACCTCACAAAAACTCTGCAAATTAAGTACTCTTTCTTCTCTCTCGAAATACTGAATTTGGAAAACAGGGAATGAAGCCATTGGGAGATTCTGTGTTTCCATGGAAGAAATGCAATTGGAATATAAGTTTGGCCACAAAACTTGTGTTCTCATTTGCAACTAAACCACAACAGTATATCGTTAAGCTCTAAGCACTTTGTAAGGTACATTTGTCTGGTCCTGGTGTTCTCCTAAGCTAAATTTAGGAAGAATGTCTCCCCAGCTAGAATCTTTATTAGCCTGCTGCCATGAGGAATGAGTCATTTCATCCAACCCTCACTCTTGCCATGTATCTGGAATGGCATCTAAAGAAAGCTGGTATATACCCTTCATGGCTGTATTGGAAGCTTTCATTCCTGTATTTAGAAAATGCCAATGAGAACCCACTTATATATTGAACGTGAAAATTCTCAGAGACCCATCTAACTAGGCAAGAGCTAGGCCATCTAACTAGGGAAGACCTGATCCCAACCCATTAGACATTCATGGTCTACAGATATAGTCAATAAGCAGACGATCATTAAACAATGCAGGAAGTGGACATGGGGTCACTGTAGGAAGAAAGAGAAGAGACACCTAATGCAATCTAGACTAGGTGGAGATGATCCTGGAATAGGAGTGTCTGAAGTTGATCTTGAAAGTGAACACGGTGTAAACAGGAAAAATGGTAAAGTAACAATTGAGGGGGAGGTGGTAGCAGAGGGTATGAAATGAATTATGATTACAATGCAAAAATCAAGGGGAATTCAAGGTGTCTGTGTTGCTGGAACATATAGTGTGATGTAGGATGTGACAGGACATGTATTGGAAAAGATAAGGCATAGCCTGGTCATTAAGAGTCCTGCATCATGTTAAAGAGCTTGGATTTCCCCTCTAGGGGATGGGAAGCCACTCAGAGGTACAGCAGAGAAACTACTCCTCAGATCTTAATTTTAGATGAACATAAAATATAAAACTAATGTTAACACTAGTAATCATTTTGTTGTATCTAGGATGGAAGCCATTTCCAGATTTTTTTATCCCTAGCTAGATGCCTTGCTCATGCATGCCCATCTGGATCCCCAATGTGAATACAGTCCCTTGACATTTCAGATGTCTCTCTGGGGCTAAGCTAGCTCCTGTAGCCCCTTTGTTATTTACCTAGGACCTTATTGCATATCCTAACTTGTCTCAGGCTATCTCAAACCCAAATGTGCCTTGTTTTTTGGGCATAAGTTACCATGACCTCTTTTGAGTATACATGACTGCAGTCTCCAAAAATTCTGTTCTCTCTTAAATGTGAGAAGTATGGGAGAGGAAGCATAGTATAGTCATCCAAGTTCCTTTTCATCGGTTAGCACCTTAAAACACCCAAACCAATATTAGGTATTACTGCTAATAATTATTATTAATGTTAATCATTAATACTAACTGCAAATTCTACATATAGGGAAAGGAAGCCATAAGTGACAGGTGAGATTTAAACCCTTGGCTGTTCATAGAGCCTGAGTTCCTACACACTATGCAACAGAGATATTTAGCATTAAGTCATTTTAAAAAAAAGTTTATTTATTGATTTTAGTGGGAGAGGAAGGGATAGAGAAAAACAGGCACATTGATCTATTCCTGTACGTGCCCTGACTGGGGATGGAACTGACATCTCTGTGCTTCAGGACAATGCTCCAACCAACTGAGCTGGGATTGACAGAAACAAAAGCTTGGATCTATTTGTCAATTCTATGACAGATTTTATTCAATTTTTACTTTGTTATTTTAATTCTTAATAGAAACAACACTTCAGATCATTGTCTTGCTTTAAAGCTCTTAGCACATCACGCGTCCCTCTCTTTTACTGAATGAAGACACATAGCCAGTACACAGTACGCTCTGTAGAACTAAACAGCCAGCCAGCTCTAAAGAAGAGCGCTCATTTTAGAAGGTCCTCAGCCATTAACATGAGTGACAGCAGTCACCAATAAATCAGATACAATGCCTACAACGTAGATTGTTCATACAATGTTTCTCATGCCACTTGCAAACTTTTTCCTAGCCAAGACAGTAAGAGAAACATATTTCTTTCCTTATGCCAGTTTACTGTAATTGGGTAGGGGATCTTATCTCAAGGAGCATAGCTTTATGCTGTCAAAAAGGCTAAGGCTTCCCAAGTTAGAAAATTACCTTCTGAAAAGAAAATTATATAAAGGTACTTTCTAAAGCAGTACAGCAAAATGTGATGAGGCTGGAGGGTTAAGTTAAGTTGCATCTTTGGGATTTATAAGGATTGAGACAATAGCAATGGAGATGAAATTGCCTGGTCCCCAAAGACAGGGAGAGAAACCACAGTGAAGAACAAATTCTATCTGTATATTCAATCTGTGTGCTAAACCTATGAGTAAAAATAATAGCTGGTAAAAAATATAGACATGTAGCCCCACAATGAGACACAAAATCTGTCTTCTCTCTTTCTTTGGAAGAAAGAAAGAAAAAATTAAATAAATAAATAAATAAATAAGAGTGAATGGACCAGTTCATTTGCCATCAGCACCATCAGACTTGTCTGCAAAGCTTCTTAGCCTGCGAAGCTTTCCAAAGATGCTGGAATTCTTTTTTTTGACTTTTGTTTTAACCTTAGTTGTTCTTTATTACCCTAAATAACTGTTATTTTCTAAGAAGAAATTAGTGGAAATTGAAATCATTTCTAACTGTTATTGATTCTAATTGGGCTTCATTAAAACTAAGTGGTCCCTGGGAATTTGACCTTTACAACCTTTCATTCTTTTATTTGTGCAGTAGGAATGACATTATCCTCCTAAAACTTGGGCCTACTGTGGAATTTGATAAGCTAGAAAATCACAAAAATTTATTTCTTGATATACACATCACATTAAATAAATGGTAGATTTTATAATTATCTTCTCAGTCCAAGGAATGTTAAGAGTGGTACTTAGATAACTGAGTGATCACAAAAAAAATTTTTAGTTATTTAAGTTAATGTTTAGTAAAAGAACTTGTCTTGGAATTAAATTAAGCTTATTAAGAATCTGTGATTTTAAATGGAAATGCTTTATCTTGAATATCTTATCATTAATATTAAATTTAGAAAAATGATAACCAAAATTTGCACCTAATACTGGAACTCTATAAAAAAAGTGGTTTTATGGAAAATGACTTCACAGGATGATCTGATCCTAGATTCCTAACTGGGCAGGCTATGGTGGGGTCAGGCCACAGACCTAGTAAAATGCTTACTTAGGAAAGCCTAGTGCATTGTTCTTATACATCTAGGTGAAGACACCTTGGAAATGCCAGAAGGAATTCCCTTTTTTAGATTCCTTGAAAGAATAACCACCCTCAAGAGAGCACACGAGGTCCTGGCCGGTTGGCTCAGTGGTTGAGCGTCGGCCTGGCGTGCAGAGGTCCAGGGTTTGATTCCCGGCCAGGGCACATAGGAGAAGCGCCCATCTGCTTCTCCACCCCTCCCCCTCTTCTTCCTCTCTGTCTCTCTCTTCCCCTCCCGCAGCCAAGGCTCCATTGGAGCAAAGATGGTCGGGCGCTGGGGATGGCTCCTTGGCCTCAGCCCCAGGCGCTAGAGTGGCTCTGGTCACAACAGAGTGATGCCAGGGAGGGGCAGAGCATCACCCCCTGGTGGGCAGAGCGTCGCCCCCTGGTGGGCGTGCCGGGTAGATCCCGGTCGGGCGCATGTGGGAGTCTGTCTGCCTGTCTCTCCCCGTTTCCAGCTTCAGAAAAATACAAAAAACAAAACAAAACAAAAAACAAAACAAAACAAAAAAACCAAAAAAACAGGGAAAGAGAGCACACGATCTTGTTAACTGTCCTGTAATCCAATCCCTGCCCTGCTTTCTCTACCTCCATGTAATCTTCCTTAGTCCCCTCCTTAATTTTAAATGCATAAAAGAAAATGAAAAACTGGTATGCTGCAGAGCATTTGCGATCTTGTTCCCGAGCATATGTTGTCAGCTTGTCTCAAGTAAGTTTGTATAAAAATTCTGTACAGGTTAGGACATTTCTTATGTTGACAATCGTGTCAGATCTACATTTCTTACTGAAAAACAGAATATTTAACCCTGAAGAGAGCAAGCTTCTTGTCCAAATTTTGACATGACATGTGGGGATAATGAATAGGTACTGTAATAATAGCTTTATCTTACATTATATGTAGGGGGACTGGGTTCAGTCTCCATTATTTTAAATATTCATATACATCTTAAAATGTTCCAATTAAGTTTACTTTAAAAGAATATAAAATATATGTTGAGGCTAAAAAATTTCACAGTCTTTCTAACTTATTGTGACACATTTGAAAATGGTGGTATTTTCTATGCTAGTTTTAAAATTAGATAAATATATATATTTTTATATATATTTTTCAGAGACAGAGAGAGTCAGAGAGAGGAACATATAGGGATAGACAGACAGGAAGGTAGAGAGATGAGAAGCATCAATTCTTTGTTGCAGATCCTTAGCTTTTCAGTGATTGCTTTCTCAATCTCAAAACTATTTGTTGAATAAAATAATAAATAAATGAAAACATGATAATGAGATGGAATACAAAGCTTGTGGCCATTTTAAAAATCTACTGAAGTAATATCTATGAAAACCACTGACAATAGTCTTTCTTTTAATTTATATCAAGGCTCATCAGAAAAATTGATCAGGGGGCTATAGTAGAGTGAGTGATCCCTTGCTCAAGCCAGTGACCTTGGGCTCAAGCCAGTGACCTTTGGACTCAAGTCAGCAACCATGGGGTCATATCTATGATTCCATGCTCAAACCAGCAACTTTGGGGTTTCATATCTGGGTCCTCCATGTCCCAGTCTGATGTTCTATCCACTGCACCACCACCTCATCAGGTATTGTAATAAAGTTTTAATTAACTTCCCCAAAGCACTTCTACAGAATACTGGATACAGAATAATAATAATTCTGAAGGATTAGCCTCAATATTGATATCATTTTAAATAAGAGTTATAAATGTATATAGAGGTAGGATACAGATAAGAATACACATGGGAGAAAAAAACCAAACATCTAAATATTAGAAATATTATAATTAGCTTGTGATTGAAAAAAAATCTATTTCTGTTTTGGTTACTTTCATCTTCTAAGCTATCTATTATGAGCATTTTCTTGCTACTAAAATTCAGTATAATAGTTTCTTCTCAAAATTATTTGTCTTTTAATTTTTCTGATGAACCTTGATATAAATTAAAAGAACGACTATTGTCAGTGGTTGTCATAGATATTACTTCAGGAGATTTTTAAAATGGCCACAAGCTTTGTATTCCATCTGAAAATCATGTTTTCATTTATTTATTATTTTACTCACCAAATAGTTTTGAGAACTGAGTTTATGCCAGGAATTGAGTTACTACTGAATAAATCCTCTAATCCTTACGGCTGGCAAATAAGTTAGGAGTACATTAATGGTGTTACTCATTTTCTGTATTATTGTAGTAACAGGATTCCTAAAAGCATCTTGAACAGAAATCCATCTACTGAACTCCCCCTTAAAAAGAGATATGTATAATGTGTGTTTATATGCATATAATTGAGCATGCCTGCATGTGTAAGTCAATATGAAAGAAATTACTTTTATGAAAATACTCCTATGTTAAAATTTGCACAAATGTTTTAAATGCTATACTCTGATTTCAAAGTTACTAATTCATGTTATCATTGCTGTTAGTTTTTAATGTGCTAGATGCTAAACATTACTGAATACATTTAAAACAATTGTTATTTTGACAAGGCAAATAATGTGACCTTATTTCCACATGGGTTAAAGTATAACATCTTTTCCAAAATGTAAAACCAAATTGGGTTAATTTTGCATTGAAAGCCACACAGAAAACACCTACTCTCTACTAGAGTTAGGATGTGCTTGAATGAAAAAATGCAATTCATAAAAGTCTAACTCATATTGAAAAAAAACTTAAAGTTTAAGAGTAAATGTCTCCTGAATGTCCTTGCTTGAGATCACAAGGCAATTCACAAGAATATTTATAGATCAAACCATGAAATATTTTTCATGTATTTATTTCTGAGCCTCTCAGAAGCTTTTTGTGTTATGGCAACCATTCATTCCAACAGTAGATTTTAATAAGTCTCTAGATGGACTATCACAGCTGAACACAAGAATGAGCCCTAGAACTAATTCTGGAAAAGGTATGCCAGAGCTATTAGTGAGCAGAATCTATGGCATAATTTGTCATTCACTAAAGCTCTAAGTCTTCATTTTGTCTCCCAAGAGCTCAATGAATGTATTCCTCCTTCTCTCTCTATGTGCAAATCCACCTTTGTGCCTTAGTAGCATTACATAAAATCTGGATTATTTTTAGCTAAATCTATGTACCATATTGTATATACATATACTATTAGGGTGGTTATATTAACAATTTTTTTCCTGCAGATGCTAAATTTTTTACTGACAACTTATTGCTAAAACTCTAGCTTATTCATAATATGATAATAGTAATATAATATTAAATCCATGTATCTGTTTAGGTACTATTTTAGTATTATAAATAATAGTTTTTTTTTTCTTTCACAAAGCAGTAATTTTATATTTTGAAGAATTTAATTACACTATATTGGGTTCCTTCAATAGATCCCATTTTTAAAGGTATAACGGCAATTCTGAGCATATTACTTCTGTACATCTCTCTTCACTGGCTCCTTATCACTTATAAAATAAGTTTCAAATTCTGCCATGTAGCTCACTAGAAGATCTTTGATGTGATTCTCCTTTCCCTTTTTGTTTATCTTCCATCACTTCTCCACATTCAGATATTCCCTGAGGAGGGAACAAGTCTCCTTTCTCTCTTGAGAGGGGAGAAAGAGAAGAATACAAGGTAAAGGAGCCAGCAGGGATAACTGAGTCAGAGAGTTATAAATTAACTACATCCCATAGTTCTCTAAATGGTTGCTTGGAACTGGTTGCAACACAAAGCAAGAAAAGCAAGATCTGTATTTAGGTACAGCCAGTGATCCAGAAACCCCTTCCCCCTTTTTGGCCCCACTGAAACTCCTCCTTCCCTCTTCTTGAGTCCTGGGAAACCTTAAACAAAGGAATCACATGCCCCTTGCTTGGATACTGTAAAGGTATATAACCTGTAAGAAAAATCTAATTCAGGTTACTTGTGCTTTGATGCTATTAACCCTACCTATGTGCTCTGCCAGCTACTAATAAATTCTCCTTCCTCTATTAATTAAGTTGTCTGAGCATCTTCTGATATCTTCCACTGGGTGTTGCTTCCTGCAACATCCCAACTTCCTGTGCTCTCAACTTGACACACCTTTCCTCATTTTCCACTCTACTTAGAATGCTCTTCCTTGTTTCAGTCACAAAACTCATACTCCGTCCTCAAGATGTTGTCTAAGTCCAATCTCCTCTGACTTTTCATAAACTTATAGCAAAGTCACTTTTTTTCTCCTATATCAGATAATTATACATAATTATATTTAATTTATGTTTTTACATATCTACATTTTACTCTCGAGTGGGAATTCCTCAAGATTAGGGATACTGATCTACTATAGCCTATCACAGTGTTTGAAGAATTACTCATTTGGTTCATAATTATAAAAACAACAACATGGATGAATAAACAGATCAAGAATTTTAAGTGACAAAGACTAATATAATTGTAAAGCCAGTGGCCAGGGCCACCATCACAGCTGCCTGGCCCATGCAGGTTCGCATTGGACTCGGACGGTCAGTAAAGAAACAATGGAGCCAAAAACTGATGGGCCTTCATCTTTAATCCAAGCTTGCACCTGGCGGGCAAGTAAAAACACACACTGGGCTCCAAAACCCACTCACATTCAGTGCTCACAAAGCTACTGACTTATCCGAGCTTCCTAAAATCAAAGGTTTCTAGCTCACCAGACTTACTCACCTCTGTTCCCCATCTCCTTCCTTCTCCCTGCACAAACTCTGCACTAACTGGCTTCTCACTCAACACTCCGCCATCTTGGCTGCCTCTCCTGGCCTCCTCCATGTGGCCTTTCTCTGCTCTCTCCTCTGCTCTCTCCTCTAAAGCTAATAATCCCAGGAACCAAGAGAGCACGCTCCCTTTCTGCCCCTTTATAGTGTAGATTCATAACCTTTAATCCAATATACAGAATAGGGAAGTCTCTAATACAAAGTCACTTTCTGAGGCATGATAGGATTGTACCACCCCACATCAAAAAAGGGTGGGAAAGGCTTAATCCCAAAACCAAAGCTACAAGGATTCTGCCTGCCCACAGCCCGCCCCCAACACATTGATATCACCTGGGCGACGGCCTCCACGTGGGCAGCACCATCTTTAACAAAGTGAGCATAATATATTTTATCTGCCCAACAATAATAAAGAAGCAAAACTAATTTTGCTAATCAAGAAATGTTACATTTAAAATTTACTAAATGAAGGTATTAGCCTCCTGCATATACAATGAAAAGGAACCAAATAAACCAAAGTTGATCTGTTAATATTTGTAAGAGCTATGTTCTAAAATTTTTACAATATGACAATGCTATTTGTGAAGCCAGTATCCACGGCCACCATTATAGCCGTCTGACCCATGCAAGTAGCCAGGGCCACCATCACAGCAGCCTGACCCATGCAGGTTCACATTGGATTCAGACAGATGGTAATGAAACAATGAAGCCAAGAACTGGTGGGCCATCATCTTTAATCCTAGCTTGCACCCGACGGGCAAGTAAAAACACACACTGGACTCCAAAACCCACTTATTCAGTGCTCACAAAACTACTGACTTTATCTGAGTTTCCTAGAATCAAAGGTTTCTAGCTCACCAGACTTATTCACCTCTGTTCCCCATCTCCTTCCTTCTCCCTGTAAAAACTCTGCAAAAATTGGCTTCTCCCTCAGCACTCCACCATTTGGCTATTTCTCCTGGCCTCCTCCACGTGGCCTCTCTCTGCTCTCCTCTCTGCTCTCTGCTATCTAATGCTAATCTCAGGAACCGAGAGTGCAAGCTCCTGGTCTGCCTCCATTTTATAGTGTAGATTCAAAACCTTTAATCCAGGGGTCTCAAACTCGCGGCCTGCGGGCCGCATGCGGCCCGCCGAACAATTTTGTGCGACCCGCAGACTAATCCACAAACTACAGTTTCTGGTCGTTTTGTGACACTGAAAAGTGTTGCGTAACAGTTGCCTTTTGTAGACCTAGTGCGACCCACCAAACGGCTGTGAACTTGCTCTGCGGCCCACATGCTGAGTTGAGTTTGAGACCCCTGCTTTAATCCAATATGCAAAATAGGGGAAGTCTCTAATACAAAGTCACTTATCTGAGGCATGATGAGATTGCACCACCCCACATCAAAAAGGGTGGGAAAAACTTAGTCCTAAAACCAAGCCCCAGGCTAAAGGATCCTAGCTGCCCACAGCCCACCCCCAACACACATTAATATCACCTGGGCGACGGGCTTCCACGTGGGCAGCGCCATCTTTAACAAAGTGAGCATAATATATTTTATCTGCCCAACATTATTATTTCCGTGTGTGTGTGTGTGTGTGTGTGTGTGTGTGTGTATGTGGCTGTGTGTGTATGTACATATAGATATAATTACTTGGCGGTAGCCACTTATTGAAACACTACAACAGTATCTCAAATAACAGTTCTTATTTCTGTATAGAACATATGGTAGATTCTTTCAAATCATAGATCTGAGCCAATGCTGAATTTCAAAATTTCACTTTTTTTTTTAATTTTGAAGACTTTTATTGAATGATAAAATTTGTTAAATATGCCAGCCACATATGGCTGACACGGGGCATAGCAGGCCCAAATGATGCACCCAAAATTTCACTTTTAAAGATAAGGAAACATATATTTGTTGGCCATGGCTAAATGATGTCTTGAAATTTTCACCTGTGGTTTTGCAGTTATTATCTTTCTTAATTGTGCTGTTTCCTGTTTAAAACAATGGAATTTTAAGTTTTTATTGTTTTCTAAGCACTTGTAAACAAACATTAAGAAGATAATTTGAAATAAACTGGCTGAGAGGGGCTTGTGTTAAGGAGGTAAAAACTCAAATGCCTTTAAGTATAAAGCTGATAGGGCTGATAGTGTAAAGACCAAGAAAAGATCAGAATGTTTAAAATAACAGGATGTAGGCAAGGAACTAACAGAACAGGGAACTTAAGTGTACAGGCAGGTCCTGTCCCTGACCGTTAGGAATGCCATGACCAAGGTTGTTCAAGATACTCACTGACCACACAATGACAGTATACATGTTTAGGTTGTTCAAGATATTGACTCACTGACCACACAATGACAGTATACGTGTTTAGACTTGCAGAATTTTGAAAAATTCCATTCCATATTTGGGTTGTTATGCTACATAAGTATGAATTAGCCAATAGCTAACCACCACATTTGCTTCTATGAACTGTTTGCTTGCTGGGCTTATAAAAAGACTTAGCTGTAAGCGCTAGGCGCAATTCCCATTGCAGCTCCTTGTGAGTACGGTGTCTCTGGACATCAGGGAATTCACCCCTGCGCAGGTTAAACTGGCCAGTAAAGAAACAGCTATACTCCTGAAAGTCTCTGATGTTTGTTCTCGTACCCAGTGCATGCTACATCTTGGAGGCCCCAGCGAGATCTCCCTTGGTGGAGTTTTTGAGTCGGAGACCGACGGGACAGCTCGAGCTGAGTAAGTATTTGCTGAGGATCCTCATTTGGTGTGGTTTTAAGCTCCGGAGCTCAAAAACCTGTGGTAGTAGGTGGGACGCCGCTGGTAATCTACCCAGGGCTTTCAGAAATGGGACACCATTTTCTGAAAGGAATTGTTAACTCTAGGAGTTAACATTAGAAGTGACCGGTCACATTAGGAATTCCTTTGTGCTGCGCTGCGCTTTGTCTGAACTTGAATGAGTAAAATAAGTGAAAGACAATCTTGTATCCTATTAACAATACTAATTGGTGGTTGTACTTTAACACTTGTTCTGTTCTTTTGTGAAGTTTTAGAAGCAAAAAGAGCAGAATACAGAAGAATGGGACAACAAGAGTCTGTGCCCGGTTCTCCGCTTGAGTGTTTGTTAAACAATTTTTCTGATTTCCAGAAAAGGGCACAAGATTACGGGGAAACGCTTCCAGATTGAGAGACCCTCCAGAACTTAAGCCAGTTAGAATGGCCCACCTTCAACGTAGGGTGGCCCACTGAGGGAACTTTTGATCTCCCTATTGTGTTTGCGGCCCGGGCCATTATCTATCAGGTGCCCCATCCAGACCAATATTTGTATATAAATGTATGGATTGATATTGCCACTGAGAAGCCAAGTTATATCAGGAAGCATATAAAGGATAGCAAGAGAGAGAGAATGGCAGTGTGTGTTACTGCAGATAATCAGAAGGCAGGGCAAGGCAGTAAGAAGGAAAGGGGAGAGGCTAATCCCCTGGCACGACCTACCGTGCCATCATCTAGAATTTACCCTGTTTTGCCTGAGCTGCTGGAGGACCACCTAGATCCGATGAATTTTCCTCCACCTTATCGGCGGCAGGAAGAACCTGATTCTTCGAGGCAAGATGTGAGCGAGCTTTCAAGCCCGTCTCACACCCGAGGAGGGGTGGTGTACGGGGCGGCGGAAGGTGCCGCCGTTTTATCTCCTCCAGCAGGAGGTGCCCAGGGAAGCATGGCCCTTTTACCACTTTGGGAGGCGCCACCAGCACTGGATGCGGGTCCCCGCGCGCCACCTCGTTTTATTTATGTGTCTTTTTCTTCCAGTGATTTATACAATTGGAAGCATCAGAATCCTCCCTTTTCTGAGAAACCGCAGGGATTAATATCCTTGCTTGAGACCAATTTCAGGACCCATCAGCCAACATGGGATGATTGCCAACGGGTCTTGCAAATTCTTTTTACTACAGAAGAAAGGTACAGGATAATGAGAGAAGCAGCAAAGGCTGTTTTAGAGGACAGGGGAACAGATATGAAAGTAGAGAATGTCCTTCCTAAACAACCCCCAAACTGGGACCCAAATACCTCAAGGGGAAGGGAAGCACTCTTAGCAGACTGGCCAAACCAAGGATTGCTAGACCCATAGAAAACATAGAGAGTTTAGCGTACTATCACCAGCACCCACCTGTAGGCAGGTGGCACGGTCAGTATGCAGCCAGCATAGCAGCAGAGGTAGAGAAAGAAAAGGCAGCCAGGCTGCAGCTGGCTGCAGGAGAAGCGGCAGAGAAAAGGAAAAAAAAAAAAAAAAGGAAAAGCAGCCTGCTCCCCTCACAGTTTCAGGCACTTGCCCCTCCCCCTTGCGAACCGGCTCAAGGTCTGAGCCACTGCTTAGTCAGGCAAAAGGTAACAGTGCAGTAAGTTAGAGGCTATCATCACCTTGCTACAGCCCTCTGCCCTCCTCTGCTTTAGCTCCGGGGAATCCCCACCTCCTATCTGGAGCCAGAACAGGAGGAGAAGATTTAGGGAATATGGCCCCTTCTAAACTCACTGCTTTAGCCATAATAGAATTGTATAGTCTGTCAAATACAAAGACTTCCTTTTTGTACCAAGGATCTATTGTTGTAAAAAAAAAAAAAATCTATGTTAGAAATGTATATGTTATTTCAACAGTCTTTTGTTAATTCTCCTTTTCATTTGCTATTTCATAGCCTGTGATGTTAAAATTTTAGTTTAAATATTAGGGGATATGTAATAATTCAGTAATTGTTAATTGTTGGGCAGGTAAAATATATTATGCTCACTTTGTTAAAGATGGTGCTGCCCATGTAGAGGCCGTTGCCCAGGTGATATTAATGTGTGTTGGGGACGGGCTGTGGGCAGGCAGGATCGTTGTAGCCTGGGGTTAGTTTTGGGAGTAAGCCTTTCCAACCCTTTTTGATGTGGGGTGGTACAATCAAATCATGCCTCAGAGAAGTGACTTTGTATTAGAGACTTCCCTATTTTGTATATTAGATTAAAGGTTTGGATTTCTACACTATAAAATAGGGGCAGAACGGGAGCTTGCGCTCTTGGTTCCTGAGATTATCATTAGAGGAGAGAGCAGAGAGGAGAGCAGAAAGAGGCCATGTGGCCAGGAGAAGCAGCCAAGATGGTAGAGTGTTGAGTGAGAAGCCAGATTGTGCAGAGTTTGTGTAGGGAGAAGGAAGGAGATGGGGAGCAGAGGTGAATAAGGCTGGTGAGCTAGAAACCTTTGATTCTAGGAAACTCGGATAAGTCAGTAGCTTTGTGAGCACTGAATGAGTGGGTTTTGGAGCCCAGTGTGTGTTTTTTGCTTGCCCACTGGGTGCAAGTTAGGATTAAATATTATGGCCCACCAGTTTTTGGCTCCGTTGTTTCTTTGCCGACTGTCCGAATCCAATGCGAACCTGCATGGGCCAGGCGGTTGTGATAGTGGCAGCTCTGTATACTGGCTTTGCATTAATTGTTCAATGTTAGGTCACAAAACCCAGAGTAACAAATATTACTATTGATTGGCTTAATAGAAGAATTCTTAACATAATAGGTAGAAAGGAGAACTCTAGAAATTTCTAATTTTGTTCTCTTAGTCAAGCCACTCAGTGAGATCTTCTGAGCATGGCTTTTAAGGTCTATAATGACCAAGGAAGCAACAGAAAAGGCAAATAAAGCCCAAAAGAAGTCAGGAAATACCAACTTTTGGCTCCAGCGCCCTAGGGGGATTCATCAAGGCCCTACTCCAGAGCGGAAAGAAAGGTCATTGAACTGAAGCCTGCCAGGCTTCCCAGCCCCACCAGTTGATACACCTGAGCTGTGGAAAGAGGGACATGAGAAGGTAAGCTGCCCCCTTGCTCCATGGAGGAAGGGTTCAGTCTCTTCTAGCCCTGCTCCAGCTATCTGTGACCTGACCTTGCCCAGGTGCTGGGAATTGCTACTGAAGGCCCAAGGACATCATTCAGGAGCCTAAGGTATTTCTTCCAAGTAGTAGATAAGCTAATCTCATTTCTTGTAAACACAAGGGCCATCTACTATGCCTTGCTTGAATATTTAAGTTTTATTTATTCCTCAAAGATCTCTACTGTGGGTATTGACAGTCTGATTTTATTGCTTTATTTAATGTTTAGTATCTCCTTTATTTCTCTTATCTCAATGCTCCATGCCTATTATAGGCTGGGACCTGTTGCTAATTCCAGCTAGAAGCAGTGGTCACTAGGACTTAAACTCTAACTGCAAAATGTAGAAATGGAACACCCTTTCCCTAAGTACTTACAGGTTTTATAGGTTACTCAGCAAACTGTTCAAAGACTGTCCAAGAGACACTTCTAGCAGTACACCACCCAAGGACTGACTCCCATGTAGATGGGTCCAGACACCATGATCCTGACCACTCCCACTACTGCCAAGGTAGAAGGCATACCCACCTTGGTCCACCGCAGCTGGCTGAAGCTTGCAGTCCCAGCAGAGACACCTTTGTGGACAGCGAAGACTGACCCCGCCAATTCTTGTAAGCTGACCCTGAGAAAGACAGCATGCTCTGCTTCAGCCACAAACCAGAAGGTAATAGGTCCACGCATGGCTGATGTCTATAAAAAAAAAACTAAGGACTCTTTTAATCAGGCTTTAGGAAAAGGGAAACTAGGATAAAGTCAAATTAATTGTCACTGAAGGTTAAGGTTTTTAGAAATTAAGAATTCTGACTAGAAAGGAATTGTATGGTTTTGATAATAGAAGGTATAAGGTATAGAAAAGGAAAAGCAAGTTGTTATGAAGGCCAGTTATTTCTGGATAAGAAAGTGCATAAAAGTTGACGGTTTATGTAAGTTGCAGAAGGTTTGTGTAAGTTGCAGAAGGTTTGTGCAAGTTGTAAGAAGTTAGTACAAAGAAGAAAAATACAAGGCAGGACACGTTCCTTGTGTATCAGCCCTGCAGATATTGCAGGAAAGTAGTTTATTATCTTAAAACAGTGTGTGCTTGTGTACTTTTGCAAAGATATAGTACAAATGTGCTGAAAACATTGTAACCTTGTAGGTTTCGCCTATAAATACCCCTCTCCCCCTGAGCACATCGCTGACCATTGTGAGAAGCATAGTAGGCTAATCACTGGCCAGTGTATAAAACCCAATTAGCTTATAGCTACAACTAAAGTAGAAAATTCTCATGAGCCCCAGCCTGATACCATTCTCCCCACTGATGAAGAATCAAGGGGAGATTCTTTTATGCCCCAACAGGAATAGGGAATATAAAGACCAAGAAAAGATCAGAATGTTCAAAATAACAAGATATAGGCAAGGCACTAACAGAAGAGGGAACTTAAGTGTACAGGCAGGTCCTGTCCCTGACCGTTAGGAATGCCATGACCAAGGTTGTTCAAGATACTGATTCACTGACCACACAATGACAGTATACGTGTTTAGACTTGCAGAATTTTGGAAAATTCCATTCCATATTTGGGTTGTTATGCTACAGAAGTATGAATTAGCCAATAGCTAACTGCCACATTTGCTTCTATGAACTGTTTGCTTGCTGAGCTTATAAAAAGACTTAGATGTAAGCGCTAGGGGCGATTCCCATTGCAGCTCCTTGTGAGTACGGTGTCTCTGGACATCAGGGAATTCACCCCTGCACAGGTTAAACTGGCCAATAAAGAAACATCTATACTCCTGAAAGTCTCCGACATTTGTTCTCGTACCTGGTGCATGCTACAGTAGGGTATGGATTACAGTAGGGAGTGGTGGGGTTCGAAGTACTTGCTTTGCCTCAAGGTAGTAATTACATCAGCTCTAATATGTGTCTTGTATAAGGACCAATATGTTGTCAGACTGCTACTTTTTTCTTCTTCTCTTATTCCTCCTTTTCAGAACAAACCACAAAATCTATATTTTTGTGAGGAAAACAAAATATTCTAATTTATTAAAGTTAGAAAAGTATGCTTTATTATTTATTTATTTTTGATTGTAAAAAAATGTTTCATTTAGGTAGAGAAAGAAAGAGGCCAGGATGCAGGTTCTTGAGACGGGATGAAGGAGTAAGCCCGTGACTGGCTGCCACTTCCCCCTGCTCCCCTGGATGCAGGTCTCACAGGATGCCTTGTGAAAGAAGGGAAAGTATGGGTGCAATGGACAGGGCCAACTCACCAGTGCCTTGCGCCGCTATAGTTTTTAAACTAATAACAGGTTCCTGGTCCTTGTGGAAATAATTTAAAATAAAATGATTTCATGTTAAAACAAAACAAAATGGAGAAGAAAATGCAGTTGAAAGGCAAAGTAGAAATCTATAAAAATGTGTTTTTCCAAGGAATTAATAATATTAGGCAATGTGTTCAGGTAATGAGAAAATAATTTCCCCCATTTTTAATCAAAATGCAAATAATTCCAGAACTTGATATAGGCTCCAAAAGAAGAAGGAAAAATTAATAGGATTTCGAGCAGTATGTATGAATTTAAGCCAACCAATTTATACAATCTTGGAAGAATTACTTTGTTTCTTGTTGGGCAGATAAAATATATTATGCTCACTTTGTTAAAGATGGTGCTGCCCACGTGGAAGCCCATTGCCCAGGTGATGGTATTGGTTGCGCTTCTTGCTTGGGATGGGAGTGATTATATTAATGTATGTTGGGGATGGGCTATAAGCTGGCAGGGTAGTTATAGTTTTAGGCTTAGTTTTAACTAAGCTTTTCCCCACACCCTTGACTGATTGCATGATGTGGGGTGGTGTACTCTCATGAGGAATCCCATTATGTCTCAGATAAGTGACTTTGTTATTAGAGACTTTCTTATTTGTATATTGGATTAAAGGTTTTGATTTCTATACTATAAAGTAGGGAAGACCAGGAGCTTGCTCCCTCTTGGTTCCTGAGATTAACATTAGAGAGGAGAGCAGAGAAATGCCATGTGGAGGAGACTAAGAGAAGCAGCCAAGATGGTGGAATGCTGAGGGAGAAGCCAGTTTGTGCAGAGTTTGTGCAGGGAGAAGGAAAGAGATGGGGAACAGAGGTGAATAAGTCTGGTGAGCTAGAAACCTTTGATTCTAGGAAACTCAGATAAGTCAGTAGCATTAGGAGCCCTGAATGAGTGGGTTTTGGAGCCCAGTGTGTGTTTTTACTTGCCTGCCGGGTGCAATCTAGGATTAAATATGATGGCCCACCAGTTTTTGGCTCCGTTGTTCTTTACTAACTGTTCAAATCCGATACAAACCTGCATGGGCTTGGCTGCTGTGATGGTGGCTGTGGATACTGGCTTTACATCTCTTTATTCTGCCTCCTTTTTATTATTATTATTATTATTATTATTACTACTACTATTATTATTGTTTTTTAAATTCAGTGAGAGTGGGGAAGCAGAGAGACAGACTCCCGCATGGGTCCTGACGAGAATCCACCCTGCAAGACCACTAGGGGGGATTCTCTGCCCATCTGAGGAGTTGCTCCATTGCTCAGCAACCAGACTCTTCTTAGTGCTTCAGGCAGAGGCTATGGAGCCATCCTTAGTGCCTGGATGGCTCCGACAATCAAGCCATTGCTGCAGGAGGGAAAGGGGGGAAGAAAGGAGGGGTGGAGAAGCAGATGGGCACTTCTACTGTGTGCCCTGAGCAAGAATCTAACTGGGTACATCCACACAATAGTAAAAAGATAAAAGAATGATGCAGTGAAAACAAACTAAAATTGTTCTTGTAAGACATAAGATAATGTGTAAATATGGCTCATATATGTAAGCACTCTGCATGCAGCCTTAGGGACTGTCAGTATTATAGTAATTTATGTAAGTAAAATTGTTGTATTTTGCAGGAGAGCTCTCCAATGGCCAGGACAATTACAGAGGTAAAAACTTCACTGAATTTTAGCCTAGCACTGTGTTTGGTATACTGGCTTTCAGTATTACTTATCTAAGAAAGGTAGGGTAGGATTAGATAAGCCCTACTTTCTATTATAAACTAAAGTTAGAACAGGACCAAAAAACATGGAACCATATCTATCTAAGTTGTAGACTTCAACTAAATCTGAAAATAAATACAGAGGTTTGTTTCTGTAGCATATGTTCACCTTTCTAGTGGTAAGTGACTTCTGGTATAGCAATGCTAATGCCAAGTTTTCAGAAGTATTTTTTAAATACTTTTAAAATGTAGACTTTGTTTAAAGCTTAGAGCTATCACATTTTGAATGCTACTGTAGATAAAACACTTCAAAATGTTTTACACATATTTGACCATTCTACTTGGTTTTTGATAGTACCATTGTACTTTTGTCCATGCAAAATCTATATTGTTCATATTCATAAACCCATATGAGTCATAGTGTCAAAACCGAGAGGGAAAGGGAAGTGGGGGCAGGTAGCAGAGGGTAAATAGGTATTAATAATGATGGAAGGAGACTAGATTTTGGATGATGAGTGCACAATGCAATGTGCAGATAACGTATTTCAGAATTGTACATCTGAAACCTAAATAATTTTATTGACCAGGGTAACCCCAATAAATTCAATTTAAAAGAATCTCACAAAATGTGTACCATTTAATATTCAATAAGAAGAAGCTGAAAACTTTACTAATTCAAAGCAATTAATTTACCTTGAAGTTATTATTCTTCTTTGGAAGTTGCAATGATTAAGAAAATCTGCTTTTGAGCAAATTAATGAATTCTTATCTCAAACATGCAAGCAACTCTTACAAAGACAATTTTTGCTGTGATAAAGGAACTTAAATAAAATAAAACCAGAAATCACTTAATGCTGTTGTTTTCTGTTTGTTTAAGGAAGAGAGGTTATTCCAATATTTATATTAAAAGAAAAATAGTTGAAATGGTGGAAGGAAAAAAGAAACAGTCAACTCTGGTTTCCCCAGTAATAAGAGTTTCAGAGCTCTCCTGGTAAGGCAGGGGTCAGGAACCTATGGCTCATGAGCCAAATGTGGCTCTTTTGATGGCTGTATCTGGCTTGCAGACAAATCTTTAATAAAAAAAATAATGTTAAAAATATAAATCATCTCATGTATTACAATCCATTCATTTCCTACTGCTCATGTTCATGGTTCAGGTGGCTGGAGCCAATCACAGCTCTCTTCTGGGACAACTCCAAATTTTTATTAGATAATGCATAACATACACAGGTTGTTGTATGGCTCTCACAGAATTACATTTTAAAATATGTGGCGTTCATGGCTCTCTCAGCCAAAAAGTTTCCTGACCCCTGTGCTAAGGTATCCTAAGTCTCACTCACAGCCCAGATTATGAACACCTGAACTCAAAGTGCACATTTCCCTGAGGCTGTTGTCAAAATAATTTCATTATTTAGATGACTGTAAAATGTAAAAAGTCGACTCTAATTTGGATTGCCTTCCAGGGTACTGGCTACACACCTCTTGCACTAATATTCATAAAGAGAGAGATTTAAAGTAAAATAAAATAGAATTACTTAAATTAGATTTTATGTGGGCAGTGGACCAACTCCTTGCACTTGCAAAAAATACCATGTAATCTTTCTTAATATGTCAAAACGTTGATTTATTTTTCTTTTTGTTTTACAAAAGCCTACAATTTCATTAGCTCAATGACCTTTACAATCATTTAACTGAATGGAAAATGAAGACTTGCAAATGATGCAACAATCACACTTTCCCTTTCCATATTTTTAGTTATTAAGCAATACATAGAGTACATGGAGTGTATGCTCCTGTTTTCTTTCCTCCTCTAAAGCTTCATCAGTGATTATTTCCATTTCTTGTCTAAGCTCCAATATAAGAAATTACTTGAGCCTGAACAGTGGTGGTGCAGTGGATAGACTGTTGACCCAGAACACTGAGGTACCCGGTTGTAAACTCGAGGTTGCTGGCTTAATCAGGTCACCAGTTCAATCTCTGGTCAAGCCTCATATGAGAAGTAATCAGTGCACAACTAAGTGGAGCAATGAGTTAATGTTTCTCTCTCTCTCATCCTTTCTCTCTCTCAAAAAAAATTATTTGGTTGAAGAAATTGTTGCTCAGGAACAATCAAGACAAAGTCAAGAAGCCCCTAAGGCATCAGCTGGTAGGATCTAAAATTAGTCCTGCCTTCATCAATATAATATCCATGATGGCAGAGACATTTTAGGATCAGGTAAATATACACACACTTCCAATCTCTGCTCCTAGTCTTTTCATTACTGGAAATCCTTCTGTCATGAAACTCCCCCCAAATTACAGTTCAAATCCACCTTATTCAAAAGACATTCTTATATTTTACTGGTTTCAATTCTGACTGGAGAATTTTGAGATCCTGGCTCTGCTAATTTTTTCTCTTAAAGTTCTTGTCTTTTTACTTTATACGTCAGCCACTGTTCCTCTCCTGGGCACTCATGTACTCTCGTCTTATACTGATGTTTCTGCTTATGCCCACTTGATATGTTTTCTTCAAAATCTTTATCCAGTAACTATCTATTATCATCCTATAAATATCATATTAGATATTATGTCCTCTAAGAAGCCAACTCTGATTTTTGAGATCTGTGTTCCCAATTTAATATTTTATTCTTGTTTTTTAAAACTCTCTGAGCACATCATTATACTATAAATATTTGTATACATGATTTCTCCCTCACAAGAGAATGTTTTACTGCCTCTACAGCACCTTTTATAAAGCCTGGCACATTTACAAATAAAAAGATAAAGACCAGTTGTATAGCTTATCAACATATGCCATAGATATTAGTTTTTTTCTATATGTTTGTATATTCTAGAGTAAATTACTTACGTGTTAATATACTCAATCAATAATTTGCATACCTGAGCCCAGTTGCCAGAAACAAAACTCTTTAAAGATTGTATGGATCAAAATCTGGCTTGGGCAAATACTAGCTTATGAAAAATCATAACTTGTATCCATGTTAATTTTCTCATTTAAAAACAGAAATACTAATAATTTTTATCTCATAAAGTTCTAATGAGAGTGAAATAATTGTATATATAATCATTACAATACTAGTTGATTTATAGTCAGTCATTTGCATATGAACATTAAATGGATATTATAGTCTGGGAAATGCACTGGGCTTTGAGTATAAATAAGGCAAATATAAATCTATGGCCTGGGTCTTCAAAAAGAAAACAATATGAAAAAGAGAAAATAAGCAGGAAAATATATAAATGCATACACATATTTATATAAGTAAAAAATATAATTTGTGATAATGTCATAAAAAATGATTGAGAGTATTGTGAAAGAGAGGTAAGATGGCGGCCCTGGCCGGTTGGCTCCGTGGTAGAGCATCGGCCTGATGAGCGGAAGTCCTGGGTTCGATTCCGGCCAGGGCACACAGGAAAGTGCCCATCTGCCTCTCCACCCCTCCCCCTCTCCTTCCTCTCTGTCTCTCTCTTCCCCTCCCACAGCCGAGGCTCCATTGGAGCAAAAGATGGCCCGGGTGCTGGGGATGCCTCCTTGGCCTCTGCCCCAGGCCGTAGAGTGGCTCTGGTCGCGACAGAGCGACCCCCTGGATGGGCAGAGCATTGCCCCCTGGTGGGCGTGCCAGGTGGATCCGGGTTGGGCGCTGCGGGAGTCTGTCTGACTGCCTCCCCGTTTCCAGCTTCAGAAAAATACAAAAAATAAAAATTAAAATTAAAAAAAAAAAAGAGAGGTAAGATGGCTACCTTACTTTATGTCACATGGCCAAATAAAGCATCACTATGAAAGGTCATTTAAGCTGAGCAAAAGAAGAATTCATTACTCCAGCATTTGAAAAAGACTACTTTAGAAAGATATACTATACTGTGTGAGACCTCACAGCTGGAGAGATCCTACAATTACTGTAGGAATTATAGACCAGAATATAAAGGTATGGGCAGTAGAGAAAAGCATGGCATAAAGCTGGAGAAGTAGACAGGGGACAGACAATTCATGACTGTAGACTAAGGTAAGGTGCTTGAAATGTATTCTAAGCACAGTGGAAATCATGAGTTGGTGTCTTCCTTCTTTCTGAACAAACCCACAACAGCTGTAGAAGACACCCAATAAATACTACTATATGGACCTGATTGCTTAGTAAGAGGCCAACCAAGATAATGCTAACTTTAAATAGATAAATAACTAGATAGATAAACTATTTTCACAATTATTTTTCTTATTAGATTGTATACAGTTTTAAAGATGGTTTTATGAGAGTGTAGGTTAGAAAAATATTGAGTTAAAGAAAGTTAAATATATGTCTTTACTGTAGGACTTAACAATCCTTTAATATGTTACTCTGAGCTGTGATTATCCCCACTCCCAAAAAAGATACAATAAGATGTCATTCCCAAATGTTTTTCTAGAATGTTATGTTTTAGAGCATTTTTTGGTCTAGAGCTGCATTGAAACAACTCACTTTAGTAAATGCTGGCTGACATAAATTAGAGAGTTCAATGAAATATTATAGCTGTCCACACCTAGATCTGTTGTATGCCCATCATAAGATACTTGAGATTTCTAACCCTTAGTCCCGTCACTGTAAAATAGATAAAACAAAGTACTGCAAATGGTCATAATATATATTAAATGCAATAATTTATATAATTAGCCCAATGCCTAGCACATTTTGGTTGATAAGCATTACTATTTAGAAACATAGAATTATACTTACTGGAATATATAATATTTTTATAATTTGAAATTTTTTTCAAATTTTATCCTAGAGTTTATCAATGACATCAAAGTTGGGTACACTTTTCATCTAAAAGAAAAAAGAGTTTAACTGACTTCAACAAGTTTTTATGACTCAAAAATGATAATGAATATAAAGTAATATAAAAGACCAACCTTATACACAGAACTTGCAGTTACAGGCTTTCAGAGTTACAAACCTTAGTTAATTCTACTGTGATAGTCAGCCTCTAATGACCTTTAATGACTCTTATTTTCTGTTATTCATGTACTTTGTTTAAAGGGAGGAAGGGAGAGAGACAGAAAAAGAATGGGAAACATTTATTTTTGTTCCACTTAATTGTGCGTTGTGTTCGTTGGTCGCTTCCCATATGCACTTTGACCAGGGATCAAATTGTTGAATTAGAGACCTCTGTGTCAAAGAAAAAATTTGAAAGTTATTAAGTTATAAATAATTATATAAACAATAAGCATGAATATAATTTCTTTATTTTTATTTTTTTTGTATTTTTCTGAAGCTGGAAATGGGGAGAGACAGTCAGACAGACTCCCGCATGCGCCTGACCAGGATCCACCCGGCACGCCCACCAGGGGCGACGCTCTGCCCACCAGGGGGCGATGCTCTGCCCCTCCGGGGTGTCGCTCTGCTGCGACCAGAGCCACTCTAACGCCTGGGGCAGAGGCCAAGGAGTCATCCCCAGTGCCCAGGCCATCTTTGCTCCAATGGAGCCTTGGCTGCAGGAGGGGAAGAGAGAGACAGAGAGGAAGGAGGGGGTGGCTCCTAATTTCTCATAGTGAGATTCACAAAGTCAAAAATCTCCTGCAAAAGGTAACATAAATGTGTATTTCAATATAGGAGTCAGGTACTAGTAGACATATTGATGAAAACTTGAATGGGGCACACCTCACTTTAAAATATTTAAATAAGTAAAATTACATGCTACATATATTATGTAACCATTGGCAAACCTTGATGTAGAAGGATGGAAATATGATATATAGAATAAAGAAAGGCCCTGGCCAGTTGGCTCAGTGGTAAAGCGTCGACCTGGCGTGCGGGAGACCCGGGTTCGATTCCCGGCCAGGGCACATAGGAGAAGCGCACATTTGCTTCTCCACCCCCCCCCCCTCCTTCCTCTCTGTCTCTCTTCCCCTCCCGCAGCCAAGGCTCCATTGGAGCAAAGATGGCCCGGGCGCTGGGGATGGCTCCTTGGCCTCTGCCCCAGGCGCTAGAGTGGCTCTGGTCACGGCAGAGCGACACCCCGGAGGGGCAGAGCCATCACCCCCTGGTGGGCAGAGCGTCGCCCGCCCGTGGTGGGCGTGCCAGGTGGATGCCGGTCGGGCGCATGCGGGAGTCTGTCTGACTGTCTCTCCCCGTTTCCAGCTTCAGAAAAATACAAAAAATAAAATAAAAAAAAAATAAAAATAAATAAAAATAAATAGAATAAAGAAAAATGATTAACTTATTTAATTAATGTAAATTATTTAGAACACTTCACTCTAACTTGCCATATTACATATGAGAGCTGCAGTTTGGACCTTAAGTGTCAGCACCACATGGGGACTCTTTAGAGATACCAATGCTTTTACCTAAACTCAGACCTACTCAATGGGAAATTGGGAATTGGAACTAAGCCCAGGCATTAACTCCTAAATATATAATTAGAATACAGTGGTACCTTGAGATTCTAATTTAATTCGTTCTGTAACTGAGCTCATAAGTCAGTCAACTTGTATATCAAACTGCCGATACTGGACCCGGGCGCCGATGCTCCAGGTGCCAGCAGCTTCCCAAATCACGACTTGTATCTCGGAATTTTGCTTGGCTCTCAAACAAACTACAGACCCAGGCGCAGCTTATGTCTTAAAAAGAATTCATATATTGGTCTGTTCATATCTCAAAGTACCACTGTATTGTCTTTTACATTGTCTAATAAACAATTCTATATTTGCACCTTAGAGGCCTGCTCAGTTTCATTTGGAATGTATTTGGTGTACTCTAGGACAACTACTTCCTTGTCATTCTCACATCCTGTTGTGGAAAAATATTTATATCATTTCTGACAAGTGATTAATATAATTTTAAAAATATTTAAGTGATACAGAGCTGACTCTGACATATGGACCATACTATATTTCAATATTCTTAATTTTAGAAAGTTCTTTTATTTTTTGGACTGATATCTAACCCTAAGGAACTCCTGCTTTTACACACACACACATGTAACTTTGAGAAGCTTATTTAATTTCTCAGAGTCACTCAGGATGCTATAAAAAATCAGAGAAGGGAAATCTAGTCAACTGTAGGGGATGGTTTGTGATTCGAAATTCCTCAGCACAAGATTTTTTTTAACCCTATGTGGAAGTAAACTTTTAAATGCAACATACACACAGAACCATGTATCAATTAATGTATTGTGTATCTGCCATCTAAACACATCATCTTGAATTCCTTATCTAGCTACCCTCAATTAAATTTATGTTGACTTTAAAAATGATTACACAAAACTTGTTTCTTTGTACATATGTAGTATAAAAATAGATCTATACTAAATATTAATCTTTTCTAATTATCTACATTTAAATATCTGTGTACCATATTTTCTACTTACAATCAATTTACATGAAAACAACAGCTGTCCTAGAAAAATAATTGCTGGGAAAGAACCAGAGTATAACTAAGCAACCATGGGCATTTCTGAGTGAAAAAGATAGATCTGATTGAAAGGAATTATGCATGTTAAAATGGGAATAGGAAAACATCTATGAGTATGTTGCTTCTCCTTCAAGAGCAACCAGATTTCAATTTAATTAGACAACTATATTCTCCATCTGTATTTTTATTCATTGTAAACTAAGAGCCTTCCACAATTCTCAGAGTGCACATACAGAGAACTGACATGCTAATATAAAAAACAAGTGAGATTGAACCTAAATGGTATGTACAGACTAGCTTGATTACTCAAAAAGAGTATTAAATAATTATTTATTAATTTTAACTTCATGGAACCCCAACTTTACTTTGTATATTTCAGTACCTTTAAATCTGATTTGGTAGGCCTGTTATTTGAAATTTAATGGACTATAAATAGATGTATTCTGGTTTGGTTTTGTTTTTTTAAATGGAATTAAGTTTAGTTCTGGGATTGCACATGGTATGATTTCAGTATATTTTTGAATTAAGTTGATCAACAGTAGGGTGAGTGTTGATGCTAGAAACTAAAATATGTCCACTCGTTGAAGCTTGCTTTGATTTTCCTGTTGACTTTGTTTGTAAACTGAATGCTTTGAAAATGCCTATTAAGTAAAGTTTTAAATGTAAATACATTTTCAAATGTTATGCAGGGAAAAATAAGTTTTCCTTCCACTTTGGATCTTCTGCCCCAAACTTCTATTAATAGATTATAATATCCTTCAAAGTATTTTCTGTACTTTTCTCCTTTGTAGCACATGGTAAATAATTTTTATTCTAATGTATAAATATATATGCATGTCTATGTCTCTACATGTGTATAACAAAAATAAGAGGTATTCTGTTTTGAACCTGATTTTTTGTTTTGTGGGTGGGTATCTTTATTATATGCGGCTTAAGTGTCTGTTTGTCACCGATGGTTTATTAGTTGCTTGCGTAACTGTACTAGCCAATGGGGTGAAGTTGCCACGGCATTCAAATAGTCCCTCCTTCTGACATGCCACCTCACAAATTGAGGTTAAAGATTGGAGCAATTATTATGCTGTTAAATTTTAACACCAGAAGGGGTCTTTGCAATGGTAGAAGACTGGAGGTTCTCCAATTGAAAAATAATGTCATAATAGCTAAGTCTTTGACTGGCTCCTCTAAAGGTGAAATATATGTCACTCCAAGAATTGATTTGGCTCCATCTCAAACAGGGTTGCCGTTTCAATTGAGACGTAGACAATTTCCTGTAAAACTTGCCTTTGCTATGATCATCAATAAGTCTCAGGGCCAAATGCTTAAGCGTGTTGGCATTTTTTTACCTGAGTCTGCATTTGTACATGGTCAACTTTATGTTGCCTGTTCAAGAGTTCGTGAAAGAACGGATGTAAAATTAAAAATAACTGATGGTCCTCTGCAAGGCGAGCTTAAAAATGATGGAAAGATCTACACAAGAAATGTTGTGTACAAAGAGATCTTTGACATGTGAATTAACATTTTATTATTTAAATCACCTTTATTTATTGAGCTAGCGGTGGCTCTTAAGAAATGTACCGCCAGTGGTTTCCTTCATTGCACTCTACTTTAAGCAATTAAGCAAGTAGAAGGGGGAAACCCTGTGGGGCACTAAGCAAAGGGGTGTCCTCGCTGCCTGCCCTGGATAATTCAGTTTGAATTAGCAGACACCTTTGCACAAATCATTTTAATTACAATTTATAATATCTAGAACAGTGGTCATTTCGTATGACCACCGGGCTTTCTAGTGTATGTATATCCACTTTACCTTAGAGATGTTTCCTTCATATACAGATCCACTTTTCCTGTATAAGAGCTTCCTAATGTTCTGTAAGTATGATGTTGTTTAATCAGACACAATTATTAGATCTTTAGATAATTTTTGAAATTCATTGTTACAAATAATTTTGCCAAAAGCATACCTCTTGTGCATTTTGTAGACATTAATGAGTGCATATCTGTTGGGCAGAATCCCAAAAGAGAAGTTGCTGGTATAAAGGCCTATATATTTTAAACTTTGACAGAAACTGACAAATTATACTCAAACCAGTGAGAGTTATAAAGGAACTGTATTGCAGGTAGTCCATTCCAAAATTCATACTCTTTATTACCTATTCTTTTTCACCCCAATTTACTTTAACAAACATGGAATTTAATTTTATTTTTTTAAATTGTTGAAATGGTTACTAAACAAGTCCTTTTTCTCCGCTGTTCCTCATATCCCTCCTTCAACATATAATTAAGTAAAAATATAATGGCTGTCAGGCAAGCACAGCTTCAACAATACAAGTCCTAGGTCCTAGGTCCCTTTCCAGTCAGGTCATCACACCTTACCTCCCTGCTCCAAAGGTGTTGAAACAAGTCACAATCTGTCAACAGTGATTCTGAGAGCTGATACACCAGCAACTTTGTCACCATTGCCTTAATTTTTTAAAAGTATTATTGAATTTATTGGGGTGATGTTGGTTGACAAAATTATAAAGGTTTCAAGTATACAATTCTATGATCCATTATCTGTATACTGTATTGTGTGTTCACCACCCCAAGTCAAGTCTCCTGATGTCACATTTATCCCCGCTTTACCCTTTTCTGTTTCCCACCCCCATCATTTCCCTCTGGTAGTCACCTTACTGTTGTCTGTGTCTATGAGTATTCTTTTCCTTGTTTAATCCCTTCACCTCTTTCAACCAGCCCTTCAAACCTCTCCCTTCTGGGAGCTGTGAGTCTGTTCTCTGTATCTATGAGTCTACTTCTATTTTGTTAGTTTATTTTGTTCATTAGATTCTACATATAAGTGAAATCATATGGTACTTGTCTTATCCTGACTGGATTTCATTTAGTATAATATTCTCCAGGTCCATACATGCTGTTGCCAAAGGTAAGATTTTCTTCCTTTTTATTTATTTTATTTACTATTATTTTTTTTTTAGCACATGCAAGAGACAGAAAGACAGGAACAGGAGAAAGATGAGAAGCATCAACTTGTTGTAGCACTTTAGTTGTTCATTGCTTGCTTTTTCACGTGTGCTTGATGGGAGGTGATGCTCCCACTGAGCCAGTGACTCCCTTGCTCAAGCTGGTGACCTTGGGTTTCAAGCCAGCACCATAGGGTCATGTCTATTATCTCATTCTCAAGCTGGCCACCCCCTGCTTAAACCAGTGACCTCTGGATTTTGAACCTGGGTCCACAGCATCCCAGGCAGATGCTCTATTCACTGTACTACCAATCAGGTAAGATTTCCGTCCTTTTTAAAATCAAATAGTATATGAAGCTGTTTTGTCCTCTATTGGTGGACACTTGGGCTGCTTACATAGCTTGGCTGTTCTGAATACTGCTGCAATAAAGATAGGAGTGTATATATTCAAATTAATGCTTAAGTTTCTTTAGATATATTCACAGACATGAAATCACTTTTAGTCAGTGTGCATCTTTTATTCTGAGATAGGTCTCTTGTAGACAGTTTATTACTTTCTTATCCATTCAGCTACCCTA
Organism: Saccopteryx bilineata; assembly: GCF_036850765.1. Classification (NCBI taxonomy): domain Eukaryota; kingdom Metazoa; phylum Chordata; class Mammalia; order Chiroptera; family Emballonuridae; genus Saccopteryx; species Saccopteryx bilineata. The sequence continues at coordinate 339,179,586 of NC_089490.1, read as the reverse complement.
TGTCATTTGATTGGAACACTTAAGCAATTTACATTTAAAGGGATTACTGATAGGTATGTATATTGTTTGTGCCATTTTATTCTTTCAACTATGTTCCTCTGTTTCTTCTTCCTCCTTTTATTCTTCTTTCTTCCTCCTTCTTCTTCTTTCTTCATCTTCCTGCTCCTCCTATTTCATCTGCTTCTTCTTTCCTCCTTCTTCCTTCTTCTTCTCCTTTTTTAAAACAGATTCATCAATAGTTTTTTTGTAATACTGGTTTGGTAGTCACAAAGTACTTCAGCTTTTTCTTGTCAAGGAAACTCTTTATTTCTTTTTTAATTTTAAATGATTGCCTGCTAGGTAAAGTAGTCTTGGTTGTAGGTTTCTGTGTTTCATTATTTTGAATATTTTATGCCAATCCATTCTGGTCTGAAATGTTTCCATTGAAAAATCAGCTAATAGTCTTGTGGGAGCTCACTTGTATGTAACTATCACTTGCTGCTTTTAAGATTCTTTCTTTGTCTTTAACATTTGCTATTTTTATTATGATGTGTCAGCCCTGACTGGTTGGTTCAATGGATGGAGTATTGTCCTGGTGTGCAAAAGTCCCGGATTTGATCCCCAGTCAGGGCACACATGAGAAGTGACCATCTGCTTCGCTTTCCCTACACCCATCCATCTTTCCTTTGCACAGCCAGTGGCTTGATTGGCTTGGGCATCAGCCTAGGATAGCTTGGTTGATTTGAGCATCTGTCTCAGGTGAGGGTTTCCAGGTGGATACTAATCAGGGTGGATGTGGAAGTCTGTCTGTCTATCTCCCCTCCTCTCACTTAAAATAATAATAATAATAATAATAATAATAATATGATGATGATGATGATTTGTCCTGATGTGGGCCTCTTTGGGTTCACCTTGTTTGGGACTCTGTGTTCTTGGACTTGTGTGTCTTTTTCTCTTACCAGTTTTAGAAAGTGGTCAGTCATTATTTCTTCAAAGACATGCTTGATTACTTGTTTTCTTTCTTCTTCTGGTACCCATAATATGCAATTGTTTTTATATTTCATGTTGTCTCAAATGTTCCTTAAATATCCTCATTTTTAAAATTTGTTTTTCTTTTTGCTTCTCTGATGAGGTGTGTTCTTCTACCTTGTCTTTCAAATCACTGATTTGATCCTATGCTGTTTATTCCTTCCAACCTACTACTTATTTCAAGTGCAATCTTCACTTCAGGTATTGTATTCTTTATTTCTGAATGGTTCTTTTTTTAATGGCTTCCATGGCCTTTTTCATGCTGTTGTTGTTATAAGTTCCTTAAGCATCCTTATAACCTTTTTTTTTTTAAACTCTGTATCTGCTAAATTGCTATCTCCATCTTATTTGGCTGTTTTCCTGAAGATTTCTCCTGTTCTTTCATTTTGACCATGTTTCTTTGACTTTTCATTTTGGCTGCCTTTTTGTGTTTGTTTCTATGTATTCAGTGGATCTGTTCTGATTCCCAGTCTTGGATAATGCCCTTATGAAGTAGGTGTCCTATGGGACCCAGTGGTGCAGTTTCCTTGATCATCAAAGCTGAGTGCTCCAGGAATGTCCTTTTATAGTTTATATAGGCCCTCCTGTTGTAATTGAGTGTTAATTGCTATTGGTTTATTCATGTGTGGGGCTGACCATTAACCTGGCTGACTGTGAGAATCAACCCTGACCACAGTAAATGAGCTGCTGTGTAGGTGTTGATCACATGAAGTATAATTTGCCTTAGCAAGGCCTGGTGCTTGCTGAGATCTCTCTTTGGTTGTGCCACTTGTGAAGTATTTAGATCCTGCTCTAATGTTTTCTGAGGGAGGCCACTGGGTTTGTTGGTTCTAGGATATCTTAGAAGGGACTTTCCTGTAGATCAATATCAGGTGCTGCCTATGACTGGCTAGGTACAATCTGTTTGGTGTTACAATGTGATCCACAGTTTGTGCCTGCCTCTATTTGGCTAGGATGTGTGCAGAAAGAACCAAGCTGCACATAAAAGCCAGCTTTTACCAGCACCCAGGCCAGGGGCATGACAGGAAGTCTCAAGGCACCCTAAGACGTGCCTATGCCTGTCTCCTCCTATAGGCTGCCTGTTAGGCTCAGTCTCTGAAAGAGCTGCTGGTGGTACTTGAGTTGCACGAGGTAGGTTCTCAAAAGTCAACCAATAGGTGTGAGTAGTCACCAGATTGATACACAAACTCAGTACCAGTGCTGGGTTTGAAGCCATTAAGCAAATGTTTCAGTGTATTCACAGTCTATATGCCACCTGTGGGGCAGGCATCTCAGCATGTCTCAGTGTGAGGCCAGCAGAGGTTATCTGGCTCAGACAGACCAAGATTTGGTCATATGAAGAGAGGGCTCTGCACCACTTGGGCATGTGAGTAAAAAATAGACTTTGTTCTAGAGCCATACAACTCAGTTTGACTGCAATTCTGCCAGGAGGCCAATCTCAGCAGATTGGGGCCACTGGGAGGAGGGAGAATAGGGCTAGTGGATCTCCCATAATGGTTGAGTGCCAATCATGCTTGGGAAAAGGGAGGGGAAATAGTCCTAGTCCTAGAACCACACAACTCAGTCAGTCTCAGATTCTGCCCAGACCTCAGCAGGGCAGAGCCAGCAGGAGTTGGGAGGGTAGAGTCACTGGGAGCCTGGAGAATGGGTTTAGCAGATCTCCTGTGAGAAGGAGATGTCAGTCAGGTTCAAGGGATTGTGAGAGGAATGACCCTGTCCCAAAGCCACGCAGCTCAGCCACTAATTCCCCCTGAGTCTGCACTGGGTCTAGGCAACTGGCTTCTCAGCAGGATGAAAACTCCTCAGGGTAGGGCTACAGGTAGTCCAAAGGGTGTGTCTATTGCATTTCCTCAAGCCAATGTCATAAGGAAGTGAGTGCTCCAACCAAGAATGATGGCATCTCCTGTTTGGCAGAGTGACTCAGCCCAGGAACCCTGGTGGCTGTCCCTTCAGCTCTCTCCCAGAGCCACAAACTGTAGTATCTCTTATGTGACTCCAGTCTGCTCTACCAACCTTCTGATGGAACCCTGGGTGAATGGCTGCAAAGGAGATGTTGTGTATTGGCACTTTAAGAGGGTGCCTATATCTCTAGCAGACTCCCATCTTGCCCTGGTTGACTAGAATCTCTATTGATTTTCATAGCCAAACATTATGTAACATCTCTTCCCAGCTCGGGTGCTCTGGGCTGAGGAGTGCTGCTTGGGGTTGGGATCCCATGTTTCTTAGGGGAACTTTTGCAGCTGAGATATCCTTCTGGAATTTCAGCCACTTCCCATGGGAGCAAGTTCAGCCATTTTCATGTGTCTGCCCTTCCTCCAACTCTCGATATGGCTTTTTCTATAATTCCTTGTGTATAAGACTTCTCTTCAGCTAGCTTCCTATTGGTTATTCAGGTTGATAATTTTATATTTTAGTTGTAATTCCAGTTTGGTCCTAGGAAGTGGTGAATGTAACATTTATTCTACTCTGCCACCATCTTGAATCCTCTGCCTTTTCTCAAATGTTACTGAGATGATCACTTAGCAAGTTATATAATGTCTAATCACTATGTTATACATCTGAAACTTATATAATATTATATGTCAAATGTAACTGAAAAATTTTAAAAACGATGTTGATGTTTGTCCATGTGTCAAGAAAAGTAAACATATCTCATTATTTTCCAGGCATTTATTATAAAAATGACTGAATATCCCACTTATTTCATTAAAACTCTGAATAACTTTATAAACCTACCCATCATTCTTCATCAAAAGCTATGATAATTTTCTTATTATTGATCCAATATTACTATATGATATCTGAAGTAAGCACCCTTGGCCAACTGATCTGGAAGCAAGTTTGACATTTAAAAGATTATAGGCATTTTTTTAAGTGGATGGTAGAAGCGTCCCTGGATAAGTGAAAAGACAGAGAAATCATAAAAGTGGCAACATGTTCTAATGAAAAGAAAAAAACACAGAGAATGTTAATTGAATATGTATTTATTTAGCAAATATGATATGGCCCAAACATTGAAAAAGGAATAGAATAGAATAACAGCAAAAAATAATGTTCATTGAACTGATGCATAAAAATTAGAAATTGTGCTAGATGATTTCCTTGCCTAGACATTTCAAGAAAGAAGTTGATGTGCATCCTTATCGAGGAGGGAATGGGGGCTCAAAACTTTTATTTATCCAGTTAATGATAGAGGAGGAGTTTAAACCCAATATCTATCTCTTTCCATACCAGGGTTTTCTTTTCTTTTTCTCCTTTATTTTTTTCTTTTTAAATTTTATTTTTTATTTTTTACTATCAACAGATTTACTATCATGCAGGTTTGATAAGGATCAAAACAGTTAAAAATAATTATAACTATAGAGTTTGATAGAACTCCAATAGGGAACTGAGAGGAAGAGAGATGGGGGGAGGAGAAGGTTGTCCTTTGTGTTCTTTGTGGGGGAAATTGTGAATAAGCTCCTTTTACTCAATAAGTTAAGAAAGGCCATTAACTCTGAACTGGACACCAAGGCTTCAGGAGTTGTATTCCAAACTTTTTCTTCTTTTTTTTTTTTTTTTTTTTTTTGCCTGATTTTATCTTAGATATCTCTCATTTATTCTCAACAATTACAATGTATTTATTCTTCAGATAGCTGTAGATCATAAAATAGTTTATAAATTCCCTAAATATGAGTTCATTGTAAGTGATTTAATGTGACGGGGATAGAAAATTGTATTGGCAGACTGTTTTTAAACTTAATTACTCACTATATCTAGCCCCAATCAATTAACCACAGCATTAGACAACATAAATTCTGGATTATCTTCTATGTGAAAGGTTGCTGCTCTTGTTTCTTCTTAATTAACAATTTCACTCTTTTCATTTACTTTGCAGAACCATAGCCAGTAAATTTGCATTAATTTATAATAATCATCCTTTATATTTACATGGCTGTTGCAATTTTGAAGCACTTTCATATCTGTTCACTTAGTTCAGCTCCTTTATTTAATAGCTCATTATTCAAAGCAGGTTAATATTATTGCCACTTTTTCTAGGTCAGAATATTAAACTTGGAGAGATCAATGGATCACCCAATATGATGTACTTAGACAATGTCAGAAATCAGACATGTCATATAGGCCTTGGAGGACAACAACTTCAGGTATATTTTTCTAAAAACCCCTGAATATAACACATGTGGAATCCAAAACTTAGAAAACTTCAATAATTTTTCTAATGTCACATACCTATAAATTGGTACAACTGAGAACTGAATACAGTTCTTGTTTCCTGGCCTAGTGCAATACTCAAATTATACTGAAATTCCTAACCAGTAGAAACAATAAAAATCAAAGACATATTGGGGAAATTGTATTTTAATATTGTCTACCAAGTCTATTTCAACTTTTCTTGCCTTTGGGAAGCTTAAAAATTTTAGGTTATATCTACATAATGTCAAGAGTAATCATAAAATTAAATTTGTAACTAACCATTTGTTTCATCGACATAATACAAAACAAAATAAATTTTAGTTTGTTTTACTCTGAACGTTTTCTGTATAGTCTTAATTATAAGCCACTTTTTTTTTTAACCTTAATCTCCACACCCACCACTATTACTCCCCTTACCTACTACTCCCAGCAGCCTGGACTAGTGTGCATTCTCTGCCATCCTCTTGACCAGAAAGCCTTACATACTTTCAATTCAACCTCATCTCCTCTTACCCCAACACATGTTTTCTCTGCTACTTCCAGGTTGTACACTAGACACTATTCTTATTCTGAAAACTATGCCCATCATCATTTGTCCCACCTCTGTCTAAGTTTGGAAACCTATCATATCACACTTATCCAATAGTTCTGCTCAGATTGCCCAGTTTATTTTGATACTTTCTATTTCAAAGTACCTAAAACACATCCCTGTTGGAGAAAATGGAAGGTGTGACCAAAAAATAAGATAGAACCCACCATCTTCCAAGCACCATTCAGACACCTCTGTGTGTGTTACTGTCCTTAATCCTGTAGCACCCTATGTTTCGGAAGGTTCAGAAAAGTTAAGTGAGTTGGCTAGGTTCATTAAGTTAGAGACCTAGTTTTAGAAACTATATAAAATAACATTGTTAATAATAGTAATAATGATAATAATATTAACATAATTGCTATTAAATTCTTGTACACAAGCCAGTGCTAAGTGATTCATACATATTATGTAATATTATAATCACAATAACAGTCATAATTAATATTAACTCGTACTTTACAGATAAGAAAAATAAGGAAAGCACAAAGTAGTTAATCATGCAATTCAAAGTTTTATAATGAACCTTAAACTAACACAAACCAGATGATTGTATAGTTTTTGAACTTTTTTTTTTTAAGTGAGAGTAAGGGAGATAGAGAAACAGACTCCGACATTCACCCTGCAGGATCTACCTTCCACCTGGCAACCCCTGTCTGGGGCTGATGCTAACTAAAATCAACTGAGCTATCTTCAGTGCCCCAGAGAACGCTTGAACCAATTGAGTCATTAGCTACGAGTGGGGAAGAGAGAGAAGGGGGAGAGGGAGAGAAAGAGAAGCAGATGGTAGCTTTCCATGTATGACCTGGCCCAGGATCAAACCCAGGATGTCCATACCCCAGGTTAATGCTTTATCCACTGAGCAAACTGGCCAGGGTCAACTTTTAATGTTTCTATAATTCAAAGAACATACATGAAGTAGTACACCATGATATATTATCAGATTTATTATCTGCTTGACTCGTACATTCTGTGTCACATTTTCTTGATGATGCAATAGTCTTGACTGTTGGAAGTCAGAGTGTCCCTAAAACAATAACTTATGGATAATTTATAAGTGCTAAGCCTTCCTTACACATATTATCTCAAACCTCCAACCCTGCGATCTAAATTATGAGTATCTAAATTTTATAAATGTAGACAAACCAAAATCCAAATCTTGTTCTACTGCTTTCAAAGCTTAAATTACATGGTCTTTAAAAAAATCCACTTTATAGCTGCTTTGCTGCCTAACTTTTTTTCAAAATGGGTTACGAATTAAAATAAGCAATTTTCAAATTAGCAAGAATACTCAGGAATTAAAGACAACAATGTGGTAGAAAATACTTGGAGCTTAGTTCTAGACATAGTTGGTTTTTAATCTTGCATCTGCTGTGTGAAAACAAACAATTAGCTCTTCTGCCAATTTCAATTTTTTTATCCATAAATAGGTGGATATGAACCTTGCATGACTGTTGTTAGAATTACATAAAATATATGTTGTTAACACAGTGACTGTTATACCAAGAAAATTAAGTCTGTTTTCTTCCTCTCTGTCCAGAAATATAAGCAAGAATAAGTCATGTTTTAAATTAATTTATGATTCATCCATAGACCATATACACAGTTTCTAGGACACTACACTAATAGAAGCAAAACCATCTTAAATGTAAAAAAATTCAAAATGAAAAGATTCTGGGCCTACAATTTCTGTGAACAGAGAATAGGATAATAAAGTTTCTCAGCTACAAAGATGGACCATTTGTTACAGAAAAAAATGCATGATTCACACGGCTAAGCAAAGAGCCTAGAGAACTATACAAGTGGCTAAATTGGGCTCCTAATACATACATGTTTCCTGCCCAGGAAACAGCAGGATTTAGGAATTGTGTCTCGGCTGTCTTTTTTTGAATGAGTGTCTATTGGAGTTATTCTATCATTATCTCCCAGTTAATTCCTGTATGCTAGGCAGATAACTTGTCTTTTAATTTTTTTTTTTTCATTTTTCCGAAGCTGGAAACGGGGAGGCAGTCAGACAGACTCCCGCATGCGCCTGACCGGGATCCACCCGGCATACCCACCAGGGGGCGATGTTCTGCCCCTCTGGGGCGTCGCTCTGTTGCATCCAGAGCCATTCTAGCGCCTGGGGCAGAGGCTACAGAGCCATCCTCAGCGCCCAGGCCATCTTTCCTCCAATGGAGCCTCGGCTGTGGGAGGGAAGAGAGAGACAGAGAGCTAGGAGAGGGGGAGGGGTGGAGAAGCAGATGGGTGCTTCTCCTGTGTGCCCTGGCCGGGAATCGAATCCGGGACAACTGCACGCCAGGCCGACGCTCTACCGCTGAGCCAACTGACCAGGGCCAATAACTTGTCTTTTTAGACCACAAATCTTTGCATTAAAATGAAACAAAAAGCAACTTTGAAGCCCGCGCTGAGGTGCCTCATCTACAACTGACATAATTTAAATAAATATTGACATTTTGTGAGCTTGATACTATAATAGGATAATAATTTTGCTGAGAAAGGAAGTTATTATACTTTACATTTCTGGACAAATATAAATATTTAATGATTTGGCTCAAATTTGGTGCCATTCAATTTCTTTCATCTGGGCTGGTCTGTGACTTGCTATGATTAATAAAATAAGGCAAAAGTGACTCTCTGTAATGTCTTAAACTTGAAATGGGATTTTAAGAAATCTGAAGCTTTCATAATAATAGTAAATGAATTCAGTTTACTGTAATTGAAAAATAAAATTTTAAAAAATCTGCAGCTTCTATTTTTACCTTTCTCTCATGAAATCCAGTTTCCATAATCTAAAAAAAGTTCAAATCATGTAAGAAGATCACATCACAGAGAACTGAGGTGCTTTAGCTAATTGCCCCACCTAATAGCCAGTGCCATCTGGCAGCCATGAGCAAGCCATCTTGGAGGTTCCAGCCATTCGAGTCTCCAGATGACTGCAGCTCCAGCCAACAGTAAGTCAAACAGAACTTCCCAGCTACACTCAGTCAACTTCAGTCATGACAGATAATAAATGGCTGTTACTGGTTTAAGCTATTGAGTTTGATGGTATACTTTTATATACAGAGACATAAGTACATATTCATAATATCTGTTAAGTGAATTCTAAGGATAGAAAAAATATTTTAATATGTTAATATACTTTTAAATTTCCAACAGCTAAAAATATGTTCTATTCTTCAATTCCCCTCTTTGCACTCTATGAACTCTTCTTTTGTGAATTAACTCCTGAAAATTAGCAAAACTAGTTTTCAAAGTAACATATTTTGGTAAAAGACATTTATTTAAAAATATATATATACATATATATTTGAGTTTCCAATTTAGCCAAACCATATATTAGCTCTACCACAAACCTGTTAACTCAGAAATTATGGAAACAGGGTTTAGTAATCAGTATTTTAACAAGTCTTCCATGTCATTCTGAATACTTAAAGTTTGAAAATGGTCAGTATAGTAGGTTGAGGTGATAAAAAAATAAAATAACAAAACAAGCAAACCAAAAAAAAACCAAACAAAACAAAACAACCATAATCTCTCAGAAATATGGATGCCAAGGCTGATTTCATCAAACAGTAAGAAAAGGCAGTGGGTGTCAATATTGCATGGTTGAAAGAACTCTACTTCTAGAATCAGAAAGGACTGGAATTAAAACATGACTCTCTCATCCTGTCTGATTTTACTCAACCTTCCTGAATTTTGTCTCATTGTCTGTGATATAGAAATAATAAATCTCCCTTAGTATGTATTATTCAGTATTTGTTCAGTTCATTTTACTGTATTTCAAAGATTCGGGCAGTAACTTCAATTCAAGAGCAGTAGACTGCCTGCTTCGGGGGTGGATAGAAGGTTGTGAGGAATAGAGATGGTGAAATGAAAGCAGCAAAATGACAGGCATCCATGAGTTTTTGATACCTTTTTACTCAGGCTGCTTCTCCACAGACTATAGCAGGGAAAGAGTGATTGGTATATGGGTGGCAGTGAAGACTGCATTCATCTGCCTGAATTTAGGGCTTCATTAATTACTGAATGACTGCCTACTAAGGCCCAGGCAATGAAGGTGAAATAGGCTGTTCAAAAAGAGGCAGTTCAGGATAATAATCATGAACTTGGGCTTGCAACCAATCTTCCTGGTTTTGAATCCAGCCCTATTACCTATGTATTGTGTGACCTTAGTAAAATCAATTAATCTTCATGGTCTCAGATTTTTCATCTTTATTATTAATTTATTATTATAAAATTTCATACCTAATAAGGTGGTGGTCAGAATGAAATAAAAAACTGAGATGAGTATCCAAGCAGCCTAGGCCCTTAATAAATGTAGATTATGGCCATCTGCTGCCATGTAGGTTGATTTCGCTCCTTTAAAGGCTCTGATAATCTACTATCTGTGTGACTGAATCCAGAATTTTATCTTTGCAGTCCTCTAGAATGGTATGTCTCAATCTTCAATATGAACAGGATCACTTGAGGGTTCTAGTAAAAATGCAAATTTTGATTCAGTAAGCCTAGGGTAGGAGTTTTTGTATTACTTTTTTTTTTTTTAAATATATGACATTCTTTTTTTATTTTAAAGATTTTATTTATTTATTTTTATATATTCATATTTTTAGAGAGGAGAGGGAGAGATAGAGAGAGAGAGAGAGGAGAGACAGAGAGAGAGAAGGTGGGGAGGAGCTGGAAGCATCAACTCCCATATGTGCCTTGACCAGGCAAGCCCAGGGTTTCGAACCGGCGACCTCAGCATTTCTAGGTCGACGCTTTAGCCACCACAGGTCAGGCAAGTTTTTGTATTTCTAACAAGCTCCCAAGTGACACCATTTCTGCTCATCCATGAACTACAAATTCAATACAAAACTACACTCTTATTCCACCTTTAGAATGTAGCCCATTACAAGATCAGAAGATAATTTAGATGTCTCCAAAATATGCTATGGAAAACAACGACTAATTTTACCCACTTGGAGATCAGAAAACTTTTAAACAGGTATTGGTTATATGGAAAAACAACATAGAAGATAAGAGGAAAATCTAAGAGTATTCTGTTATGACTTGGATGTCACAGGCACAAAGTTTGATCTAGATAACGGCAGGAAATCAGAGCAATGACTGAGAAGCACAATTGATAGAGTTTAAGGGCAGAGAAGAAGGCTTTTACTACCTGCTGTGCTTAGAGCTCCACCACAAAGAAGAGAGAAATAAAATTCCCAGGCTTAGACTTACAGTAGCAGGAAGTAATTTTTACAGATTCCTACACATCTTATATGGAATTGTGGTGGAGCATTATTACAAAACATGTTGTTTGAGCAGAATTCAATTTATTTCATTATTATATTTTATTGTACTTTTAGGAATAGTATTTACCTCATAGAGTTATAATAAAGATGAAATGAATTAATAGAAAAAGAGGATATAAAGTTTTAGAATAGAATTGTATCTGACATAGAGTAAATGTTAGTTAATATTAGTTATTATTATTGAAGGATATTTTCTTACAGAAGATGTTTATTGTAACAAATAAATAAAAGAGAAGTTCTATGTGTCATTTATTTTAATACAGAAACTTTAATAAATTAAGATAAAAGAAATAAACAGTATTGTTCAAAGCCACATAATTTGTAGGAAACATAGCTGGATTAGAACTAAATCTGTCCAAATCTAAACATCTACATTCTTGCACAAGTGCATGTTGTGTGGTTTAAGCCAAGTAGTTCATCATTAGGCTATAGTTTGTTTTAGTAACATTATCTTTTAGCAACCAGGTGATTATTCATATTATCAGAGTGTAAATATATATTAAAAATTTTACAGATATGTTATGATTGAGTTTATATATCATTTGCAGTTGTGCTCAGCATTGCATCTTGTGTTAAGAGTAGATACATACACTCTTAACAACTGAAGTAGTGATTTTTAAAAATAGAATATATGCTTATAAATTAATTTTACAAATAGTATTGTATTAACATCAACAAGCTAAGAAGAGAAAACATACATTTAGTTAACTTCTAAGTTCTTGAACTCACATAACAATTTTTCTAAGAATAAAGCTACCACACACAGTAAAGTCTAGCCATAGTAGCCTTCTTTTAATTTCTCCCAGATGCCATATGAGTTCACAACTTAAGATCTTACTTGATGTTTCCTTAGCTGACTCTATCTTTAGATCTCAACAAAACTAACAAACAAATAACTCATGGACAAGAAAAACAGTGTGGTGATTGATGGAGGGAGACTGTGGAGGAAGGTATAGAAGAGATAGATGGTGATAGACAAAGACTTGACTTTGAGGGCTCAACACAAAATATGGTGTACAGAGATATGCTGTAGAATTGGGCAGCTGAAACCTGGATAAATTTGTTAATCAGTGTCACCCAATAAATTCAATTAAAAATTTAAAAATAGAGTTACCACATGACTGAGCAATCCCTCTTCTGAATATCTAACCAAAAATTTTGAAAACATTTATTTATAAAGATATATGCACTCTCATGTTTATTGCAGCATTCATTATCCATGATGGCCAAGATATGGAAATAACCAAAGTGTTCTTCAATAGGTAATTGGATAAAAAGATGTGATATATATATATATATATATATATATATGAATACTACTACTCAGCCATAAGGAAAGATAAAATGCTACCCTTTGCAACAACATGGGCGAACCTTGAGAATAGCATGCTAAGCGAAATAAGTCAATCAGAAAAAGTTAAAAATTATATGATTTCACTCATATGTGGGATATAAAACTGAAAGTAACAAATGAACAAATAATAAAAACAAACGAAAACTCAAAGACACAGACAACAGTATGATGGTTACCAGAGGGAAGAGGGATCAGGGGTATTAAAGGGTAAAGGAGGACAAATATGTGCTGACTGAAGATGATTTACCTTTGGGTGGTGGGCGCACAATGAAATATACAGATCATGGGTCATAGAAATGTTCATTTGATACCTATATAATCTTACTAATCAATGTCACCCCAATACATTTAATAAAAATTTTTTGAAAATATTTTTAGGTCTTAGAAATTAATGAACATGTTACAAGAACAACAATCATTTATTGTTCTATTTAGTCTATAAATCTACTATTTATTGAGCCACAAACATGTGCCAAATCAATGCATGTAGTATTTTATCCAGCACTTAGCATAATTCTTGGCACTAATCTGTGTATATATTTTTGACTAATTATCCACATAACATTCCAGAAATGCAGTTATTATTATGTTTTCCATTTTATATGTAAATAAGCTGTTATTTAATGACGGTAAATAATTTCCTTAAGATCACATAATAGCACTGCTTGATTCTAACACTGTGAGTTTTTAATTATATCAAAGTTTTCTGAGAATTTCAAGTAATACAACACTTCTTTTCTCTCCCATATTATACCTAAAATCTAATACCAATATGAGGGTTATGAAAGGAGCCAACTCTGGGATGGCTCAACCCCTTGCACACAAATGTTGGTCTCTGAGTAGTCTCTCGGGATCCTTATAAGTTCATAGAGCATATTTTGTACCTCATTAGCCCACTCTTTGCTGCCTGTCATCACATAGCAGCAATATTAAATAACTCAATTATAATTTCTTTTGACTTCCTTCCATTATATTTTCAATATAATGCAAGAGATTTGCCTTGTTCTGATTGGGGACCAAGTCACTAGATCAAAAGGTGGATACAAGGAGATATTCTAGCTAAGAGCACCGACCATCCCTTCTGAAGTTTGATGTTTAATTCTCTCCAGTAATAGGAAAGTCAGATTTCAAATCATGTGTTAGAACAAGAGTTGGAGGTCTTTGGAAATTAATGATTTGGTAAAATTGGGGCTCCAAATTCAGTTACTAAATTAGGACTATGCACAAGTAGATTACCGTCCCGAGATGAACGTAGTGTCTTCTACTTCTAGGCAGTACATTCCACAGACTACTGTGGCCAAAAGAAATGTCTTTGGAAACAGATAGACCTAAATTTATGACTTAGCCTTGATACTCTGAAAAAATAGAGCTTTCTTAAGACTGTGCATCTTATACAGGTTTTTACTGTGGCCTCAAGAACAGGAGACTGAATGACTGAAAGAGAGAAGAGGGCAAGTTAATCAAACTGTACATTTTAGCTGCAGGCATCTGGAGATGGATTTGCCTGGGCTCTCTCTAAGAGGACAGGTAGCATAATAGGTCATATATATTTAGAATAGTTTGTTTGCATTTTATTTATGGCAATGTTGTTTGACTTATTCACTGAAAAGGAATGTCATCTTGAAACTTCTAGAATCCTAGGCAATAGCATTTAATTAAAATTCAATTAATACTTGATTTAAAATTAAATAACATGTTTTCATTCTGGTTTCTAAGGAGAATATGATGATAGGTAGATAGGTAGATACATAAACAGATTGATAGAATGAAAGAAACTCAAATGAAATACCTGGGAATTTCAGTTCTTTTTTTTTTTTTTTTTTGCAGGACATTACAGTCATCTGAACTTAGCCTCTTAACAAGAATTATATCCAGTGAAAATTCAATATTGAAGTGGACCTAATTCTGGCATTTGTTCAGTAATGGGATGCTGTAAATAATCATGTCCACTCACAAAACAATTTGTGCCCACGTGTTCCATTATTACACATAGAAGTCAATTTCATTTTTCTTAACTAAAGGAAGTTATCTGAAATAGAATAGAATACTTAGGCTGGGAGAATTATCTTTTGCCTGTTTCTCCATCCAGCAAAAATGCAGAAAGTAGCAATTTCATGTAATGTATTGTAAACAGTTAAGGCTGCCCTTTGGAAAAATCATACTTCAAATGAGCATTTGCAGATCTCTATTAAAACCGAAGGGATGAATTATATCCTGCACTGCACATAATAAACCAAGTACTTTATTGAGAGGATTTAGGACAATCTTCCAGTGAATAGAATGTTTTGGCCAATTTGAGAGAGATTTAGAAAATCATCAGGTATATTTTTGGAGATGTTAATTGAGTGAAGAATTACATAAGGGTTGTCATCGTACCATCCTTCCTGAAGGACAAACCAAGATAATCAGGCACAAATCCTAGACTTAGAGTTTTGCCCTTCCTTGCCTTCTTTTTGGGTAAGACCCAGATCCCTTCTCTGAGTAAAGAGATGTATGTTTTGCCATAGAACATTGGTATACTCTAGCATTAGAAGGTTCCTTAAAGGCTATTAGATCCAGAGATTCCAAATTAGACTGTCTTTAGGGGCCAAACAGATAGAATGATAAAGTAAAGAGGTTAAGCCTAAAGACCATTCAGGATCCTGATATTTATACATATATCAAATTTTCTTCCTGGACTAATAATATGAGTTTAACAATTCTAACACTTTGCTATAATAATGAAAATATAAGGTTTGGCATATAGAAGGTTTAAGAGTGAATCTCATTTGAATTTTAATATAGTGAAACTACATGAGCTAGTAAGATGGAACAAGTTGCTTAATATTTCTATCACAATTTGTTTTTCTGTGAAATAGACAAAGTCATACTTAAACTGGAGAGTTTGTATGCATATCTCCAGCATCTGGCAAGTGACAGAACTGAGATTAGAGACCAATCCATGCTAATTATAATACAAATACTGATTATAGTTGTGTTACAGTGATATTCAGCTAAGAGATAATTTAACTGAAGTCAACTTGTGAAACTTCAAGCTTTGAACTCGGAAGTATTGGCTTTCTAGACAATTATGCCACTTCCTACCTGGGATACTGTTTAATGTTTGTAAGCTCCAGTTTCTAAATTTATAATATTCACTATCTTTAAGCTGCCAATTTATTCCTCAATCTTCCATTTATTTGACCTCTCAGGAGCATTTGATGTAGCTGATCCGTTATTTCTTATGTAAGTGCTTTCTTCACTTAACTTCTAAAAATTTGTCTATTGATCTCTTTATTAATTCTTTAAGGGTCAAAGGAAGAAATGCATATAAAGCACTAAGCACAATCCCTAAAACTTAGTAAGTGATTAGTAAACAAAAGCTTCTATCATTATTGTCATCATCATCATCACCACAAACCTCCAGATTCCTTCTCCAGGCAGAATTACATCCACCTTTCTCTGTACTGTAGTTTAGAAGGAGGGAACAACAACAAAAAAACAAAAATTCTTGCCTTTAAATGACTCACATTCTATTAGAAAAGGGAAGGTGCTGAACCATAAGTAAGTAAATAATAACTAAATAAGTAAAGATATAAAATATATAGAAGATATAAGGTCAAACAAAAATTTAAATATGTATCTTTCAAAACCTGATATTTTCTTAAAACTTAGACTATGAGAATATGAATTATGCAGCTATTTGAAGGAGCATATTCTAGCACAACAGCTCTAGGCAGTGATTGACATAAATAAGAAAACCAGTAGTTTGCTATTCAAGGGAGACATAGGAAATGATGAAAGGCTTGGACCACAGTGGTAGCTCTGAAAGTAGTTAGATCACATTACATTCTGGAAGTATTTTGAATATAGAATTGACAAAACTTATTGAAGTAATAGATATGATATTTATGGCAAGATAATATTCAGGGTTGCTTCGAGGTTTTTGACCAGAGCAACTAGTAGAATGGAGTGCTACTTACTAATTCTATGGCACCAGAGATTTTTAAAGAAATATTAGTGTCTGAGAGTATGTTAACTGAGCTTATTGTCCCTGACCGGTTGGCTCAGCAGTAGAGCAGAGGTCCAGTGTGTGGAAGTTTCGGTATTGATTTCTGGTCAGGGGTCAGGGCACACAGGAGTAATGACCATTTGTTTCTACACCCTTCCCCACCCCATATCTCTCTCTCTCTCTCTCTCTCTCTCTCTCTCTCTCTCTCTTCCTCTCCCACAGATATGGCTTGAATAGTTCAAACAAAGTTGGCCCTAGGTGCAGAGGATGGCTCCATAGCCTCACTTCCAGGCTTCCAGTGCTAAAACAGCTCGGTTGCCAAGCAACAGAGCAGTGGCCCAGACAGGCAGAGCATCGCCTGGTAGGGGGCTTGCCAGGTAGATCCTGATCCCCACGCATGTGGAAATCTGTCTCTGTCTCCGCACCTCTCACTTAATAATAAAATAAAATAAAACAAACAAACAAAAAGCTGAGCTTATTAAAGATCCAGGTGGAAGAGTCAAGTAGACAGTTGGATGTTTTAGTCTGGAGGTTAACAGGAGGTTCAGGATGAAAATGCATATTGAATAGATGATATATATATATATTTATATAAATGTACAGGACCAGATTAGATCAGAGACAGTGAGGGAAGAAAGGAAAGGAGGAAGTCTAGGGACTAAGTTCTAGGACATTCTCTTATCTTAAGAACAAGGAAATGAGAAGCAACAAGTAAAAGAGATTGTCATATAGAGCAGCCAAGGGTAGAAAAAGATAAAAAGAAAACTTTCCAGAAGCTAAGTAAAAAATGTGCTTCAGTAGGAAGAAAGGGATCAGCTGCATCAGATGATCCTGACAGGTCAAATAAAGACTAAGGGATGAATTTGGCACCTTGAAGTTACATTGTTAACCTTGTACTATTATTTTATCTTTGTTTTTTTTTTAATTTAGCAGTAATCTAACAATTGCTTATTTTTTCTTTTCTTTTTTTTTTTTTTTTTTGACAGAGACAGAGAGAGAGTTAGAGAGAGGAACAGAAAGACAGGAAGGGAGAGAGATAAGAAGCATCAATTCTTTGTTGCGGCACCTTAATTGTTCATTGATTGCTTTTTCACATGTGCCTTGACCAGGAGTGCTACAGCAGAGCGAGTGACCTCTTGTTCAAACCAGTGACCTTCGGACTCAAGCTGGTGAACCCACGCTCAAGCCCGTGACCTCAGGGTTTCGAATCTGGGTCCTTCATGTTCCAGTCTGAAACTCTATCCACTGAACCACCGCCTGGTCAGGCAAACAATTGCTTTTTATAGAAAGTTAAAATAAAATAATTTTGTTCAGTTTCCCTCACATTCTGTGGAGGTTTTTCAGTCCCAATGGGTTAAAAAATAATTAACATATTGTATATACTTTTATTCAGAAACATAACTTAAATATTTATTTGACAAATTTTATTACTGTTACCCAATATTTTATAATTTTATTTATTTTGGTTTTATTCCTATCTTTTTACACTCATCTCCATGTATTTTATAGAGTTTTTTGCAATTGTACATAGGATTTTAAATTATTTTTATTTATAACTAGTATTGCTAGCATAGTGATATGTATTGATTTTTGTGTATTTACTATTATGTTGACAGTTAATACATTCCCTTATTTTACTAATATTTGATATTGGGCTTTTGAAAAACAGAAATAAATGAAAGTTAGGCTCCTTAGCAGCTAAATTTATTTATACAGAGCACATTAGAATTATAAATTTTAGTTTCCTCAAAGCAATGCTTATTAAATGCATTCAGCATGCATTTCTTTGTCATTATGTTCTCCTGTTTTATGTGATTTCTACAGCTTAACTATCACCAATATTCTGAAACCGAAGTCAAATATTCTCTTAGCTGTGGCCTTTTCTATATAATGTGAGAAATTTTTGGAAAAGTAAGTACAAATGCTTTTCTTCAAACTGTTAATTTAAATTCCTTAGTATGGTGCTCATGGTTTTTTGTTTATTGTTCCCAAACTTTTTCTGGCTCAATATTTTATCATTACCACTCACGATATCCCATTATATCTGTGGTTTCTCTCTTATTATTTTATTTTTATTTTACTTTTTTTTTTTACCATTCAAGATATTCTAAATATGAATATCTTCCCACATCACAAAACTTGGACTATACTATTTATACTATTCCCTCTGTATGTCCTGCCTTCCCTTCCCTTCCTTCTCAACTAAACCACTGTTTTTCCTTTCACTGTTTTTATTATATATATAATGTGTGTGTGTGTGTGTGTGTGTATAATTTAGATATTGAGGAAAAAACTCTTCCTGAATAATATAGGAACTTAAAATATGTTTGCAGAGGATCTGCCTTCCCTTGTTAAATAGTTAACTGAAACTTTTATCTTTTATCTACTCACTCAAAAATCTAATCTAAGCATTTTTCACCCTTACAAATAAATTAAAACTTTAAAAAAATTAGATACTAAGTAAATCAATTGAATATAGTTAAAATCTAAGAGCTAAATTTCAACTCACCTTTAATTTTTAGTACATTCTTTTTCCCACATTTGTACTTTGAATTCTTCATTCTGCTACTCAGTGAGTGTTTTGATTAAATTTGTTCTATAGTTATAGTAGTATAAATTTATTGGGGTAACTCTGGGAATATCCTATGTAGAGATCACAATCATTCATTTTTTTGAGTGATGTCACCAATATCAATCAAACTGATGTAAGAAATTTCGTTAAGCATTGTTTAATTTTGTTTGATGAGAACAATGACTTTAGTTGTGAAAAATAATTTTGTATTTTATCATGTGAGGAACGGTGTTTAACTTGCAAACAGAAGTCTCACAAAAATATTCTTCTGGAAGTTTCTACTCCATGTAGTCATTTCAGTAAAGTCCGCTTTACGTGGTTTCTAAGCAATAACTCTACAATTGGAATAAAAGTTCAGGAATTTATACTGCATGTTTCACTTTTCTAAGATAAGGTCTTCATTGAATATGCTTTTGTTAGTTAGACTATCACTACTATTATTTCTATCACTCAAAACATCACAAACATCAAAGCCTTCACATACATCAGTTAAACCATACAATTGTTAAAGTAAGTAGAGCAAAAGAACAGGACATTCTTATTATTCTTATTCTCATTCTTGGTATTGTTATTATTTTACCAACATGAAAATTGAGCTCAGAAACATTAAAGGACTTATCTAAAGCAATGGATATTTAATTTGGTATTTTAATTCAAAGTCAGTGGTTTATATGACATTCAATGGGCTAATTGGTTTCTCTTGTGACACTATTACAATTTATTGTCTGCAGTGAAACTGTGGAGTTACTCAAAAATAGTTAAAACCCTAAATAAGAAATCTATAGCTTTTTAAAATGTTTATTGGGGTGACACCGGTTAACAAAATCATGCAGGTTCCAGACTTACAATTCTACAACACATCTCTGTACACTATATTGTGTGTTCACCACCTCAAGTCAAGTCTTCATCTATCACTATTTATCACCTCTATACCATCTTCTACCTCCCCACACACACACAATTTTTACATTGTTGTCTGTGTCCATCAGTGTTTTATGGTCCTTTTTTTGCTCCATCTCTTCACCCCCTGACCAAACTACCCTGCTAACAGCTATCAGTCTGATCTCTAAGTACAAATCTGTTTCTATTTTGCTTGTTAGTTCATTTTGTTCATTAGATTTCACATAAGAGTGGAATCATATGGTACATTTCTCTGACTGGCTTATTTCACTTGGCATAATAATCTCCAGGTCCATCTATGCTGTTTCAACAGGTAAGGTTTCCTTATTTTTATACTTATATAATATTCCATTGTATAAATATACCACAACATTTTCATCCACTCATCTACTGATGGGCGGTTGGGCTATTTCCAGACCTTGGCTATTGTAAATAATGCTACAGTAGACAACGACGTGTATATATTTTTCTGAATTAATGTTTTGGGATTCTTAGGATATATTCTTAGAAGAGGGATCACTAGGTCAAAAAGCAGTTCTATTTTTTAAAAATGACTTTAGAGAGAGAGAGAGAAAGCAGTGGGGGATGGCGGGAGAGAGAGACAGGAACATCCATCTGTTCTTGTTTGTGCCCTGATG
Organism: Saccopteryx bilineata; assembly: GCF_036850765.1. Classification (NCBI taxonomy): domain Eukaryota; kingdom Metazoa; phylum Chordata; class Mammalia; order Chiroptera; family Emballonuridae; genus Saccopteryx; species Saccopteryx bilineata. Next base: position 339,159,046 of record NC_089490.1, on the reverse strand, counting down.
GGGGCTCAAACTGGCAATCTCTGTATTTATGGATGATGTTCTAACCAAACAAGCTTCAGGTCAGTGCAAAAGGCAGTTCTATTTTAAATATTTTGAGTTAACTTCATACTGCTTTCCACAGTGGCTTACCAAACTGTCTTCCCATGAACAAGGCACAAGGGTTTCCTTTTCTTCACACCATCATCAACACTTGTTGTTTGTTGATTTATTGATTATAACCATTCTGATAGGTGTGAGGTACTATATAATCTTATTGTGGTTTTAATTGCATCTCTCTAATGTTTAGTGCTGGTGAGTAACTTTTTATGTCTATTAGCCACCCATATCTCTGCTTTTTTTTTTTTGAAGTAAGAGATGGGGAGATAGTGAAATAGGCTCCCACATGTGATCTGACTGGGATCCATCTGGCAACCCAATCTGGGGATGATGCTAAATCAACTGAGCTATTTTTAGTGCCTGAGGCTGCTGTGCTCAGACAAACCAAGCCATACTCAACACCCAGGGCCTATGCTGAAACTAATCAAGCCACTAGCTGCAAGAGGGGTAGAGGGAGAGAAGCAGATGTTTGCTATTTTTGTGCGCCCTGACTGGGAATTGAACCTGAAACCTCCATATGCCAGGCTGATGCTCTACCAACTGAGCCAACCAGCCAGGGCCCTATATGTCCTCTTTAAAAAGTGTTTATTCAGGTCTTTTGTATATTTTTAATTGGATTTTTTGGTGTTAAGTTTTAAAAAGATATACCATGTTAATGGATAGAAAGAATTAACATCATTAAAATGTCCATATTACCCAAAGCAATCTAAAGATTCAACACAATTCCTATCAAGATGCCCATGATATATTTCACAGAACCAGAACAAATATTTCAAAATTGATATGGAAACACAAAAGACCCCAAATACCTACAGCAAACTTAAAAAGAAAAACAAAGTTGTGAAATCATACTGCCTGATATCAAACTCTACTACAAGGCCATAGTAGCCAAAAGAGCATGGTATTGATGTTAAAACAGACATAAAAATTAATGGAACAGAATAGAGAGTCCAGAAATCAACCCATGCCTATACGGTCAGTTAATATTTGACAAAGGAGGCAAGAACATACAAGGGGATAAAGACAGTTTATTCAATAAATCATGTTGGGGAAATTGGACTGATATGTGCAAAAGAAGAAAAACTATTCCATCTTCTTACACCATATGCAAGAATAAACTCAAAATGGATTAAAGGCTTAAATAACAAACACAAAACTATAAAAATCCTGTAAGAAAATATAGGCATTAAAATATCGAATTTATCTCACAGCAAGAACTATGTCTCCTTGGGCAAGGGAAACAAGAGGAAGAATAAACAAATGGGACTACATCAACCTAAAAAGTTTTTGCACAGCTAAGGAAACCATCAACAAATTAAAAGACAACCCACTGAATGAAAGAAGATATTCACTGATACATCTCTAAGGGATTAACTTCCAAAATTTATGAAGAATTTTTAAAAATAAGTTTATAGCTTTTAAGCTACTACAGTACATTTAAAGTTTAGACATAGAATAACTTAATAGAAAGTTGGTGTTGATGGGAATTAGAAGAACAATATTTAATCAGAAATAAAATAAAGGGTTCTAGTATTTAACTTAAATGACTGAACATTATTTAAAATTTTTTTCTATGTTTACACCAGAATCTGCCCAAAGGACAATATTTCCCTGAATGGCTACACTGCAAATTGACTTTTTTTGTGATTTTGATCAAAGCCAGGTTTGAAACTTTTTGATGTCAGTACACCTTTACAAATTTAAAATTATTAAGGATCCCAAAGAGCTTCTTTACATGGCATATACTTATCAATATTTACCATATTTTAATTTAAAACCTGTATATTTATAAAATAATTATTTAAACATATTTATAATAATAATTTCATGTTTACATAAACATTTCATAAAAAATAACTTTCAAAAAAATTTTTTAATTTGCATCCTCAAAAAACAACCTACATTTTTATATCTACTTTTACATTTAATCTTTTACAATATAATTTGTCATGTAGCCCCTGGAAACCTTCCATTCTGAATTACTGAGAGCATGAGAGTAAAAAGGTCAATACTATCTTTGTATTATTATACAAATAATTTTGAATATAATGGATCCCCTGCTAGTGTCTTGGAAACCTCCAAGGATTCCACTACCACACACTTAGAAATGTTTTTCAAATAAATCGACTATCACTATTCTGTTTTACCTAGACAAATTAATTTAATTGTGCTTTGTTAAGATTGAAGTATTTCATCCAGGCCCTGGCCGGTTGGCTCAGTGGTAGAGCGTCGGCCTGGTGTGCAGGAGTCCTGGGTTCAATTCCCGGCCAGGGCACACAGGAGAAGCCCACCCCTCCCCCTCTCCTTCCTCTCTGTCTCTCTCTTCCCCTCCCACAGCCCAGGCTCCATTGGAGCAAAGTTGGCCCGGGTGCTGAGGTTGGCTCTATGGCCTCTGCCTCAGGTGCTAGAATGGCTCTGGTTGCAACAGAGCAACGCCCCAGGTCAGCAGAGCATCGCCCCCTGGTAGGCATGCTGGGTGGATCCTGGTTGGGTGCAAGCAGGAGTCTATCTGACTGCCTCCCCATTTCCAACTTCAAAAAAATACAAAAAAAAAGTATTTCATCCATTTCTGACATCTAAAATGCATTATAAGCCATTTATGAAACACAAATGGAGGTAACTAGAAATTTCAATTATTTTAGATTATGTTAGAAAAAAAGATTTAATAAGACAAATATGGTATTTTAAAAAATGTTTATAGGTTACAGGATGTCTCATGAGGACTGGAAAGGATAGACTTAAAGATATGTCAAGGCAAACTATTAGAAGAGTTTTTGTTTCACATTTTGTTTTTGTTTTGTTTTGTTTTTGTAAGGCTTTGAATAACATAGTGTTTCTTTCAATCAGCATGATAAAGTCATTTTTCTAAGGTTCTTGAAGCAAGAATATCTGTTGTTAACTTAAGGAGCTGCAAAACTGAGGATGATGCTAGAGGCTATAAAAGTCACATATAAATTACACATTGGACATTGGCCAGAATTTCTAGCTGAAGTTGGACACAATTATACATCTATGTATATTTTTTTTTTCCTCCATTGGTTTAAATGGTATATGCTGACACAATACTGCCTTCTGGCATCACAACTATAAAAAGAAATACAGTATCAAAGTAATAATACATGTGACCTCCTTTTGTTAATATTCAAAGTGATGGTCAAAAAGGTTATAAGCAAACATCAGCTTTCTTTCACACCTCTTAGCTCATTCTGCAAATTAATAACACCATCCTGGGAATTTTCAAGACCCTGGATAATGAATGTTAGCAGTTCCTGTTGGCTGCTCCTGAGAATGCATTTATTTTTCCCATTACCTTACACACAGTCGTTCAGCTATTGTCTGCCACTGCAGCTCACTCAGGAAGCCACAGAAAGTGCTAAAGATGTCAAGAAGCAATAAGCCTCATTTATTTTTATGGCCTTCATCAGCATTTTTTCTTTTCCCTCTCTCTCTGTCACTTTTTTTTTCCACTTAAGGGCCTATAATAGAATCTGCTGATTAGAGTCAAAACCGTATCTAAGTATAGATATTAGAGACCTTTCCTGAAGGTGATGGGCTATGGAAGGGCACCTTACCCATATGATACCTCTGGCAGATACTGAATCTAAAGTCAATTAATGGGTATTTCTTCTTCCTTTCTGGTTATGTTCTAGACATTTTACCATCAATTAAAACTAGTAATATTATGAGAGTGAGTAAATAATAGACTTGAATGGATTAAAAATAATAAGTAGATTGTAGATGGACAGCAGGGCTTTTCAGGAAAGTAGTATATGCAAATGACTAGAAAGAAAAACATTTTTTAGTCATTAAATAATTACCCTTAATTTCCATGTATCATCAGAAAAACAAAGTGAAAGCAAATGGCTGCCATAAAGAAATTTATTATCAGATAAAATATAATTTCATATTGGACTGGGAATCTCTCTGTCTGTGAACATGCCTAGACATGGAGGCTGTGGGCTTTCGAGTTCAAGGAAGCTCTTTCCTGTAATAATGGAACACGCAGCCAGGGACAAGCATTAAAAGTCATTTTCTGAAAAAATAAATTGAGATGTGGACAAAAAGTTGGAACTTGCTTGTTAATCCAATGAGCTAAATGAACAGTGGGGGGAGATAAGAGACAAACCTCAAAATAATAGCAGAATAATTATAGCAAATCATTTGGATTATTTATATGGATAAAAAAAACTACAAGCCCTGAAGAATATCTCAGGAATGTCAGAGGTTAGGGTTGAACAATTTTTTAGGAAGGGATGATTCTGAAGGTGGGCATGAAATATTTATATAGCACTCTATTTAAAACTGAGAAAGTATTAACTGTTTATGTTAAATCCAGTAGGTGATGGTGAATATTATTAACTACCCATTACATTCACTTTCCTATCATTATCATATATCAGTTTTAACTCAGAAACTGAGTAGGATGTTACTAGTGGTTTGGAGTATTACACATTTCTGATGCAGTTTAAAAAGAGGTATAAGGGCAATGGGGAAAAGAGGCAAGTATTGTGAGAAAAATAAGAACTGATCAAAACGGAGTACTGATGGCTTCTGTCAAGAATAGCTATATTCCCCTCTGTTAAGAAAATTTTCAAAACGTAGTCTATATATACCACTGTCATCTTCTTATTTCTCTGTTGTATCTGATTACTTGATCCTTGCTCTGGTTAGCTGTTTTAAATTATTGTCAAAATTTTCTAGGCTATCCATACAAGTATGGTCAGCTGAGGCTGAACTGTATTGCAGTTTGATGTCTTCTGTTTTGAATGATACTATTGCTGATCTAAGAAACCCAGGTTGGAATGGGATACAGAGCAATGGGTTGAAGAATGTGAAGAACTCATCAGAGTTTACAGGCTCCTAAAACAAAAGGGAAAATCTCAAAGCTGAAGGCTTCAAGAAGTTATCTTTTTAAAAAATCAGCTGCAGGGGAACAGCAAGATAGCAATGGAGTAGGCAGACGTACTAAATTCCCCCTCCCAGAACCAAAGTGGACTACAACTTAATTTTAAGAACCATTATCTGGAAAAACCAACTTTGGACTAAGTTAAGAGGACTCTTCAACCAAGGAACACTGAAGAAGCCACACTGAGACTGGTAGCAAAAGCAGAAACACAGAGAGGGCTACCCAGCTCCTCGAAGTGAATGGCAGCCCAGAAAGACTCACATGGCGGGAAGTGAGTTTAGCAGAGAGAGGAGGGTCCTGGGCCCCAGGAACAAAGCCCCAGCCTGCAGCCCCAGAGCCCAGAAGAGGCATATGGACAGTACTTAGCTGCGAAACAAGTCAGGATATTGTTTGTGAGAGACAGATTTCTCAGAGAAGAATCCACGCCAGGATTCTTCTTAAAAGAACCATGCAGGCCCTGGCTGGTTGGCTCAGTGGTAGAGCATTGGCCTGGTGTGTGGGGGGACCTGGGTTCGATTCCTGGCCAGGGCACATAGGAGAAGCGCCCATTTGCTTCTCCACCCCTCCTCCTTCCTCTCTGTCTCTCTCTTCCCCTCCCGCAGCCAAGGCTCCATTGGAGCAAAGATGGCCCGGGCGCTGGGGATGGCTCCTTGGCCTCTGCCCCAGGCGCTAGAGTGGCTCTGGTCGCGGCACAGCGATGCCCCGGAGGGGCAGAGCTTCACCCCTGGTGGGCATGCTGGGTGGATCCCATTTGGGCGCATGCGGGAGTCTGTCTGACTGTCTCTCCCCATTTCCAGCTTCAGAAAAATACAAAAAAGAAAAAAAAAAACCTCAAAAAAAAAAAAAAAGGACCGTGCAAAAAACCTCTATCACAACCACTCACCCGGGGATCCAGGGGACAGGGAGAGAGGAGAGGATGAGAGCAGTGGGAAGAGAGTGTAATCTAGGAGGCATATGGAGAGAGGAGAGGACAGGAGCAGTGGGAAGAAAGTGTAATCTAGGAGGCAGAGGGAGAAACACTTTGAGGGACAGCCACCCTAACCCCTAGGCTGAGTCACTCCACAAATTTGAAGCGAATATTTCCCCTGGAAACAGCAATACAAGCAAAAGGAAGCAGGACACCACCCAAACAAGCTCTCCTGCGGCACTCAGAGCAGAGTCACTTAGAAGGAGGGAGCTTTCAGGACAACAGTATGGCGTGTTAGGGTCTGAGCTGCATCATCCCCACCCTCATGGCTGAGGGCTCACCAAAGGGCTGGTGGCGGCAGTTCCACTGGCAAAGGCAGAAGCAGCCAGCCACAACTGAGGCCCATGTGTGAGCTCAGTCTTGCCTGATGGGGACAGAGGGGATACATGAAAGCAGGCAGGCCAAGCCATGGGCCTGCCTGTAATTCTGCCTGCAGGGGAAGGGCAGGAGCCCCGTAAGGGGCGGAGACCCACTGCTAAGCAAGGGTGCATGGGTGTGCAGCCTCACCCAGCCGTGGACCAGATGCTTGTTGCCCCACCCACAAGCCGGTGCCTCCTATGGGGGTGGGGCAAAAGCCCAGAACAGGTGGAGTCCCATGACTGAGCACAGGCATGCAGCTCCGCCCAGCCTGCAGAGCCGCAGCTTGCAGCCGTCCTGTGAGCCGGCTGCTCCCGCGGAGGCAGAACAAAAGCCCAGATTCAGGTGGAGACATGTAGCTGAACAAAGGTGCTCACACTTGCCTTCTGTGCTGAGGCTTGCAGCCCAGGCGCAGCGCGAAGGCCAAGGGTGTCAAGGCTGGTAGACCTGGGCACGTGATCAAAGCCCTTCCAGTGGAGGAGAGGCAGAAACCACAGTGAAAGTCCCAATGAGCTGGCACTGGCAATGCCCATACCCCAATGCCCTAGGAGCAACAGCAGAGGGGGTGGTGGGTCTGCAGACAGACCACATCTGGGGAACACAGAGGCCACACTCATTGACTCCAGTGGCCAAAACCTTCTTATACACAGACAAAATAGGAAGGCGGAGAAATGCAACACAAATGAATCAAGATAAATCCCAAGAAAAGGACTTGAATGAGTCAGATATAACCTAATTACTGGATGCAGAGTTTACAATAATGATTCTTAGAATGCTCAAAGATCTCAGAACAACAATAGAACACCTAAATAAAGAGATAGCAAATATAAAAAATGACATTAAAATAATAAAAAAAGAAACAGTCAGAAATGACAAATACAATATCAGAAATGAGGACCACAATGGAAGAAATTAAAAGCAGGATGGATGAAGCTGAGGATCACATCAGCAAGTTAGAGGACAAGATAAATGAAGGCATAGAAGCAGAGCATAAAAAAGAAAAGACTTAAAAAGTCTGAGAAAACTCCAAGAGAGCTCTGTGACAACATGAAGTAAAATAACATTTGCATAATAGGATTCCTGAAGAAGAAGAGAAGGAACAAGGAATAGAAACTTTGTTCAATCATATTATAGCTGAAAATTTTCCTAAATTAAGGCAGGAAAAAGTCTCACAAGTTCAAAAAGCACAGAGAACTTTATTAAAGAGAAATCCAAAGAAATCTACATCAAGACACATCATAATTAAAATACCAAAATTAAGTGATAAAAAGAAAATATTAAAAGCTGCTAGAGAAAAAAGGCTATTACCTACAAAGGAGCCCCTATAAGGATGACATCTGACTTCTCAACAGAAACACTCGAGGCCAGAAGGGAATGGCAAGAAATATTCAAACTAATGCAGAACAAGAGCCTAAAACCAAGACTACTTTATCCAGCAAGGCTATCATTTAAAATTGAAGGAGAAATAAAAAGCTTTCCAGACCAAAAAAAAAAAAATTCAAGGAATTTGCTACAACCAAACTAATGCTGCAAGAAATGCTAAGGGGCATTGCTAAATGTCAAAGGGGAAAAAGAATGTAGCAAAAGAGGAATACAACTTTAAAGAATAAAATGGCAATAAACAACCATATATCAATAATAACCTTAAATGTAAATGGATTAAATGATCTGATCAAAAGACATAGGGTAGCTGCGTGGATAAGAAAACAGGACCCATACATATGCTGTCTACAAGAGACACACCTTAGAACAAAAGATGCACATAGACTGAAGATAAAAGGATGGAAAAAAATATTTCATGGAAATGGAAATAAAAAAAAATCTGGGGTAGCAATACTTATATCAGACAAAATGGACTTTAAAACATAGGATATAATAAGAGATAAAGAAGGTCACTACATAATGATAAAGGGAGCAATCCAACAGGAAGTTATAACCATTATAAATATCTACGCACCTAATATAGGAGCACCTAAATATATAAAGCAGACTTTGATGAATTTAAAGGGAAGATCAACAGCAATGCTCTAATAGTAGGGGACTTCAATACCCCACTAACATCACTAGATAGATCCTCAAGAAAGAAAGTAAACAAAGAAACAGCAGAGTTAAAGGACATAGTAGATCAACTGAATTTAATAGATATCTTCAGAACCTTTCACCCTAAAGCAGCAGAATATACATTCTTTTAAAATGCTCATGGTAAATTCTCTAGGATAAACCACATGTTAGGGCACAAAAGTGGTCAAAAAATTTAAGAAGATTGAAATCATATCAAGCATTTTCTCTGAGCACAATGGTATGAAACTAGAAATCAACCACAACAGAAAAACTGAATAATACTCAAACACATGGAAACTAAATAGCACGTTATTAAGTAACTAATGGGTTAACAATGAGATTAAAGAAGAAATAAAAAAATTTCTAGAAACAAATGATAATGAGCATATATTGACTTAAAATTTATGAGACACAGCAAAAGCAGTCCTGAGAGGGAAGTTCATAGCATTACAGGCATACCTTAAGAAGCTAGAAAAAGCTCAAATAAACAACTTGATTCTGCATCTAAAAGAATTTAAAAAATAACAGCAAGTAAAGCCCAGAGGTAGTAGAAGGAAGGAAATAATAAAGATCAGAACAGAAATAAAGGATATAGAGGCTAAAGAAACAATACAGAGTATCAAAAAACAAAAAACAGGAACTTGTTCTTTGAAAAGGTAAACAAGATCGATGTACCTTTAACCAGACCCACCAAGAAAAAAAGAGAGGATTCAAATAAATAAAATTAGAAATGAGAGAGGAGAAGTAATAACTGACACAGCAGAAATACAAAGTATTTTAAGAAAATACTATGAAGAATTGTATGCCAAAAAATTAGACAATCTAGATGAAATGGACAAATTCCTTGAAACATATAATCTTTTAAAAATTAATCTGGAAGAATCAGAAAAACCTAAACAGACCGATTACAACAAAGGAGATCGAAACAGTTATCAAAAAACTCCCAAGAAACAGAAGCCCTGGGCCAGATGGCTTCACATATGAATTCTACCAAATATTCAAAGAACTAACTCCTATCCTTCTCAAGTTATTTCAAAAAATTCAAGAAGAAGGAAGACTTCCAAGCTCCTTTTATGAGGCGAGCATAATTCTGATTCCAAAACCAGGCAAAGACAACACAAAGAAAGAAAATTATAGGCCAATATCCCTGATGACTTTAGATGCTAAAATCCTCAACAAAATATTAGCAAACTGGATCCAGCTATATATGAAAAAAATCATACATCATGATCAAGTGGGATTTATTCTCGGGAGGCAAGGCTGTTACAATATTTTCAAATTAATAAATGTGATCCATCACATAAACAAAAGGAAGGAGAAGAACCATATAATTTCAATAGATGCAGAAAAATCATCTGATAAAATCCAGCACTCGTTCATCAGCAAAACTCTCAGCAAAGTGGGAATACAAGAAACATACCTCAACATGATAAAGGCCATCTATGACAAACCCACAGCCAACATCATACTCAATGGGCAAAGATTAAAAACAATCCCCTTAAGATCAGGAACAAGGCAGGGGTGCCCCCTTTCACCACTCTAATTCAACGTAGTTCTGGAAGTCCTAGCCACACCAATCAGACAAGAAGAAGAAATAAAAGGCATCCAAATTGGAAAAGAAGAAGTAAAACTATCATTATTTGCAGATGATATGATATTGTATATAGAAAACCCTAAAGTCTCAGTAAAAAAACTGAGACCTGATGAATGAATTTAGCAAGGTGGCAGGATATAAAATTAATACTCAGAAATCAGAGGCATTTTTATACACTAACAATGAACTGTCAGAAATAGAAATTAAGGAAACAATCCCCATCACTATTGCAACCAAAAAAATGAAGTACCTAGGAATAAATATAACCAAGGAGATTAAATACTTGTACCTGGAAAATTATAAAACATTGATAAAAGAAATCAAGGAAGATACAAATAAGTGGAAGCATATACCATTTCATGGCTAGGAACAATAAACATCATTAAAATATGTATATTACCCAAAGCAATTTATAAATTCAATGCAATACCAATTAAAATACCAATGACATACTTCAAAGATATAAAACACATATTCCAGAAATTTTTATGGAACCAAAAGAGAACACGAATAGCCTCAGCAATCTTCAAAGAAAGAATAAAGTGGGAGGTATCATACTTCCTGATATCAAGTTATACTACAAAGCCATTGTACTCAAAACAGCCTGGTACTGGCATAAGAACAGGCATATAGATCAACTTAACAGAACAGAGAACCGAGAAATAAAACCACACCTATATGGACAATTGATATTTGACAAAGGAGGTAAAAGCATACAATTGAGTAAAGACAGCCTCTTTAACAAATGGTGTTAGGAAAATTGGACATCTACCTGCAGAAAAATGAAACTAGACTACCAACTTACACCATTCACAAAAATAAACTCAAAATGGATAAAAGATTTAATTGTAAGCTGTAAAATCATAAGCATCTTAGATGAAAACATAGGCAGTAAACTTTCCGACATCTCTTGCAGCAATATATTTGCCGATTTAGCTCCATGGGCAAGTGAAATAAAAGACAGGATTAACAAATGGGATTATATCAAACTAAAAAGCTTTTGCACAGCTAAAGACAATAAGTGCAGAATAAAAAGTCAAACTACACAATGGAATAACATATTTGACAATACATCTGATAAGGGGTTAAAACCAACATTTATAAAGAACTTGTAAAACTCAACACCAGGAAGACAGACAATCCAATCAAAAAATGGGCAAAAGAAATGAATAGATACTTCTCCAAAGAGGACATACAGATGGCCAATAGGCATATGAAAAAATGCCTAACATCACTAATCATTAGAGAAATGCAAATTAAAACCACAATGAGATATCACCTCACACCAGTCAGAATGGCGCTCATCAACAAAACAACACAGAATAAGTGCTGGGGAGGACGTGGAGAAAAGGAGACCCTCCTGCACTGCTGGTGGGAATGCAGACTGGTGCAGCCACTGTGGAAAACAGTATGGAGATTCCTCAAAAAGTTAAAAATCGAACTGCCTTTTGACCCAGCTATACCACTTTTAGGAATATATCCCAAGAACACCATAGCACTGTTTCAAAAGGAGAAATGCATCCCCATGTTTATGGCAACATTGTTCACAATAGTGAAGATCTGGAAACAGCCCAAGTGTCCATCAGTGGATGAGTGGATTAAAAAACTTTGGTACATATATACTATGAAATACTACTCAGCCATAAGAAATGATGACATCGGATCATTTACAACAACATGGATGGACCTTGATGTCATTATACTGAGTGAAATAAATAAATCAGAAATAAACTAAGAACTATATGATTCCATACATAGGTGGGTCATAAAAATGAGACTCAGAGACATGGACAAGAGTGTGGTGGTTGCCACCAGGGAGAGGGGGGAGGAAGGAGAGGGATGGGGTGGAGGAGGGGAGGGGCATAAAGAAAACCAGATAGAGGGTTACAGAAGACAATTGGACTTTGGGTGATGGGAATGTAACATAATCAAATGTCAAAATTACCTGGAGATGTTTTCTCTGAACATATGTACCCTGATTTATTTATCAATGTCACCCCATTAAAATTATTAATAATTTAAAAAATCAGCTGCAATAAAGAAAAAGAATTTCAGTGGCTTTAACAGTAGTGGAGTTCCATTATAGTTCATACTTAGACCTCTTCTTGGTACTTGCCCATTCAAAATTTCCTTCCTATCGTAACACAAAGATCTTTATAGTTGAAAGGCAAATATAGAGTATAAAGACAAAGATAAGAGGAAAGGAATGTCTTCAAACAAATTTAATTAATATTCTTTGCTTCTTAAGGCCTCAGTGCATATCAAAAACAGGTATGTTGGTCTTGGCCAGTTGGCTCAGTGGTAGAGTGTTGGCCTGATGTGTGGATATCCTGGGTTTGATTCCCAGTCAGACCACACTGGAGCAGTGACCATCTGCTTCTCCACCCCTCCTTTCTCTTCTCTCTCCCTCTCTTTGTTCTCCTCCCACAGCCATGGCTTGATTGGTTTGAGTGCATTTACCTTGGGCACTGAGGATGGCTCAGTGAAGCCTCTGCCTCAGACACTAAAAATAGTTCAGTTGTGAACATGGCCCTAGATGGGCAGAGCATTGGCCCTAGATGGGAGTTGCCAGGTGGATCCTGGTCAGGGTGCATGTGGGAGTCTGTCTCTTTATCTTTCCTCCTCTTACTTGGAAGAAGAAGAAGGAGAAGGAGAAAGAGAAGGAGAAGGAGAAGGAAAAGAACAAGGAGGAGATGGAGAAGGAGAAAGAGAAGAAGAGGTGAAAGGAGAAAGAAAAAGAAAAAAACAGGTAGGTTAGGGAAGAATCAGGTCACTATTTGATAACCTATCATCATAGTAAGTTTATAGTCCTTAGTGAGGTTTAAAATTTATAGGACTTCAGAATTTTTATGCTGGTTTTTGTAATAAGATAATAGAATAGAAAATGTTAAAAATATTTTTATGGTTTCAGAAGCATGTTGTTTAAATTATAATTAATTATTCACTGTATTAGATAAAAGAATAAACCAAGGAAAAAGAATTGAAAAGTATCACAACTACTATGTATTAATCGCTATGATAGTATTACCACAATACACAACAGGCCTACACAGGAAGTACTAAATGGAAATACAATCAGTGACATTGTAAACCTTAAAATTTAAATAGAGATAAATACATATTTGCAAAATATAGGGCAGTATTTGTTATGAATTGTACTTGAAGTCAGCAAATTTTGTGAATTAAATGAAGACTTTATGCAAGAGGTAGCATAGACACATTTATTCAACAAATACTTACTGAGTGCTATGTGTGTTGGATGATGTCTTTAGTAGTAGAAATAGAATGACAATCTTATACAATGTCTCGATGCCATGTCCATCTTTATAGTGTTTCTAAAATAGCAATTCACTCAAAGTAAGGTATAGAGTATATAAGTTTAAAGAAAGAGTAGTGTGGAATACGAGTGGATTTTGAAAGTCATGATATAGTAGAGTCAATAGTAATCCCTCAAAGTTCTGTTCTAATGAAATGTCTCAATTATTTCTGTTTTGTTTTCTACCTGGAAGTTTTTCTGGAATTCCTCATTAACATTCATATAATATCAGGAGCAATAAATCCTTTTAATATGCTACCTCTATTACATTACATGTAACTGATTTGCAAGCTGCTTACCATCTCAGCACTTGAAATACATCTTTTCTTGTACTTGGTCATGTTATTGAGGGCCTACAAATATCAATTTATAAACTCATATAAACTATTCTAAATCAAAGTGTTACATGATGAAGTAGAATAAAATTACCATTAGACAAGCAAAAGTTCTAGTCAAGACTTGGACGCTCACTATCTTTACAGCCCTTGTCAAGTCATTAACTGCTGTGTCTCAATTTTCTTGGCTATAAAATGACGATCGTGTTACCTGCTTTGCCTTCTTCCCAGGGTTAGTGTAGATATCAATGAGTCTACATAAAACAGCCTTAGACAAGTAAAGAGAACAAAATAAACACTAGTTCATTCAAAGCAATGTGTCATAATTTACCTTACTGCATGACTCACAGATTCCTGAAGTATAAAGATGTTATTCAATCTCTAATTTGTCACTCCTCCACAACATAAGATGGCATTCACTCTACTCCTTTGGAATAGTATATGGTACTATATTTATTTCCTATTCCACCAAATGGTGTTTGTGAAGGTAAGATCTGCAGGGGATAGACAATAGGCCTTTCAGTGAGTGACTTCATAATATGGTAATAAAGTATGATAGTGTATGGCTGTGTCATCTTAAACATGTAATGACCCCAGCCCCAGCCTGACCAGGCGGTGGCACAGTGGATGGGCATCAAACTGGGATGTGGAAGGCCCAGGTTCGAAACCCTAAGGTTGCTGGCTTGGGCGTGGGCTTATCTGGTTTGAGCTAGGCTCTCCAGCTTGAGCCCAAGGTAACTGGCTTGAGCAAGGTAACTGCTGTCTGCTGTTGCCCCCTGGTCAAGGCACATATGAGAGAGCAATCAGTGAACAACTAGGTTGCCGCAGCCGAGGATTGGTGTTTCTCATCTCTCTCCCTTCCTGTCTGTCTGTCCCTCTCTATGTCTCTCTCTGTCCCTGTCAATAAAAAACAAACAAACATATAATGACCCAATTTTACAAAGAAAACCCAGTAGGACAGAGGATTTTATAATCAAGTTGTCAGTCTAAGAGAGATAGCCTTAAAAACATAGAAAAAAGGAGAAAAGGTAAGGAAACTATAAAAATAATTTTAGGGATGGGAAGAGCTATCAACACTTATTTGCACAATTTTTTAATATTAAACTTGGGAAAACAGATGTTACAAAGGAATTGAGCCACTTGTACAAGGTACAAGGTTATTTACCTAATTACCCAAATTTAAGTCTAAACTAATTTTTCATAATATTTTATCCACTGCACTTGCTATTTTTTCCAGTTTACATGTTTCTGTGACTGATTATTGAAAGAAAAGTCTCATTTTTCTTTCTGCTCATATTTAAATCCTTATTCTATTTGAGTCCGTTTTCCTTCTCCTCACACTTTGAATCTGCACACTTTGTAATCCTATAAATTTGGTGTCATTTGGCATTCCTATTAATATGCCATTTACTCCTCCATTCCAGGTCTTTAATAAAAATGTTAAATAAGACCAGACCTAGCATTTGTTACTTTCTGTTTATAAGCCTTTCCTCAATTCTAATCTGACTGATTTTCTTGTCTTCTAAACTCATTTAAAACAAATTTGCAAGTAAAATATCATCAGACATGGTATCAGATGTTTTGCTAATGCCTAAATAGATCACAATTTCTCTTCTATCCATTAATTTTGAGAATTTATCAAAGGAAGGAACTCGGCTTGTCTACCATGAATTTTCATTTATAAACCCCATGCTGCTCGAGGTCTGTAGGCTCTTTATTCTTTTTTAAATTGCTGTGAATTTTTTACCTAGTTTATAATTCCATCCTTCTTTTCGTTTTTTTTTTTTTTTTGTATGTAGAATTTCTTTTTATACACCACAGATAAAAACTGGGGGGGTGAGGTGGGAGGGGCACCAAACAGGTATGTGAAACACCTAAATAAAATACCAGACATTCAAAGGCTTGGACCCCTTAATCAAACAGAGGGCAAATGTTTGGTGGAACTTCTGTCTTTCAGGTCAAGATACTGAATTCATTATTATGGATGATGAGGGATTGTGGACTAAATAAATATTTATTAATCACATATCTTGTCAATTATGCATTAGTAATTGTCTTCAGCCTGCATTCTCTCTGTTACTGATTCTGCTGGAATACAGACTTTTTTTTTTTCTAGTTCAACTTTTCTGACAACTTCTAACCCATTTCTTCCACTAACCTCTGATTACATCTTCTCAACAACACCAGCTATTTTACCAAAAACACACATTGGTCATTTTATGTTCCATTAATTATTTCTCATTTTCTATAGAGAAATGTTTAAACTGCTTAACAAGCTCCCCCCCCAAAAAAAAAAAAAAGTTCTTTACAATATGCCTCTGGCTCTTTCTCCTGAACACCAAATTCTTTCATCTTTTCTAAACCAGGCTGTTCTGTATCCCTGGATGCCTTGGATGTCACAGTACGTTGCTAATTTTACTCCCATTCACTCTTCTCACTGCATTGTAATTGTTCCTAACAGAACTCCGAGCTCCTTTAGGGCAGACACTATTTCCTACCATGCTTGTCCTGTTTGCCAACACAGTGAGAATGAAACCTTTTGTTGAATGAATATGTGAATGCTCTAAAATTTTTTTTGAGCACAGAAGTACAGTGCATTTAGAAAGGCACCTCCCAGCACTGACAACTTGTATTCTCGCAGTGGCTTTTCACATTTTCCATCCCACGATTCAACAAACCCCTTTTCTATAAACATAGTGCTACTTACTTTAAACAGTAAAAATATTCTTATGTAGCTTACAAAATCAGCCCGAAAACTTTTGTGAGAGAAATCCTGTATACTTTTTTTTAACCTACTCTTTTTTGATAAAGATATTAGGATGTTTTAGTCTTCTTAAGTTTGAATTTGACATGGTAATTTCCTTAATGAGTATCTAGAGTACATTCCAAAGCTATTAGCTTTTCCATGGTACATTAGTGATCATTACCGTGTTTCTAGAATATTTTATTCTCTTCTTGTTCTATGCAGTCTCCCTTTACCAGGATCTTACATTGATGTGTAACCTTGTTTATCTGTCCAATTATTTCCTCCTCTAATATCTTGCTGAAACTTAACACCTTCATCATGCAGAATCAGCCTTACCTAGTTTATAAGTTATTTCTGAGCATCTGAGCATGTCTTGTTCCCCTTTCTGTTGGTGTCTTAAATTGCTTTGCTTGCTCATAACTTTGTACCTAAATAGGGCTGATGTGAACATTCTTGATCTCTTCATATCCACAAATCTACCAAGCTACAACAGTTTTAATTTCATGACATGTTCTTATCTGGAACCGGGTAAAATCA
Source organism: Saccopteryx bilineata (assembly GCF_036850765.1). Classification (NCBI taxonomy): domain Eukaryota; kingdom Metazoa; phylum Chordata; class Mammalia; order Chiroptera; family Emballonuridae; genus Saccopteryx; species Saccopteryx bilineata. The sequence goes on along the minus strand of NC_089490.1, from coordinate 339,142,131 downwards.
TAAGTCAATTTTCAGTTCTCTCCTCTTGGGTGGTAATACAGACTGCATACTTATACTAGTCCTCCCTCCAAATTCATATATTAAAACTTAATAGTCAAAGTGATGGCACTTGGAGGTTGGGTTTTAAAAGGTAACTGGTAATTCATGAGTGTAGAGTACTCATGAATGGCATTAGTGCCTTATAAAGAGGACCCCAAAGAGCTCTCTGGCCTCTTCCACCATGTGAAGACACAGGGAGATGAAGGCTATCTATGAACCAGATTGTTACCAAACACCAAATTTACGAGTACCTTGTTCTTCAACTTCCTAACCTCCGTAACGATGAGAAATAAACTTCTGCTGTATTTAAGTCACCTGGTCTATGGTCTTTTGTTACGGCAGCCCAAACTGTCCGAGACAGGAAGGAAACTCAGTTTTTATATTTTTACTCACCAGTTGGGTTCTGATCCAGATAAGACAGATCCTATACACCATTTAACACTAATATAGTCTTACATGTGATATAGAGTTCGTAAGTTTTTTCATATATACTATTTTATTTCATTTAGTCCACAAACTTAGTAAAGAAGGTGTAATGTCAAAAAAAATCACCCAGTTTTTTTGTTTGTTTGTTTTTTGTATTTTTCTGAAGTGAGAAGTGGGGAGGCAGAGAGACAGACTTCTGCATGTGCCAACCAGGATCCACCTGGCAAGCCCACCAAGGGCCAATGCTCTGCCCATTTGGGCACTGCTCCATTGCAATTGTAGCCATTCTAGCACCTGAGGCGGAGGCCATGCAGCCATCCTCAGCGCCTGGGTCAACTTTGCTCCAATGGAGCCTTGACTGAGGGAGGGAAAGAGACAGATAGAGAGAAAGTAGAGGGGAAAGGGTGGAGAAGCAGATCAGCACTTCTCCTGTATGCCCTATCTGGGAATAGAACCCAGGACTTCAACATGCTAGGTGACACTCTAACACTAAACCAACCTACCAGGGCCTGTTTGTTTGTTTTTTTATCCAGTGAGAGGAGGGGAGGCAGAGACAGACTCTGGCAGATGCCCCAACTGGGATCCACCTGTCAATCCCAGTAGGGGGCGATGCTCTTTCCATCTGGGATGTTGCTTTGTTGCTCAGCAACCGAGCTCTTCTTAGCACCTGAGATGGAAGCCATGGAGCCATCCTCAGTGCATGGGGCCAACTTGTTTCAATTGAGCCATGGCTGCAGGAGGGTGAGAGAGAGAGAGAGAGAAGCGAGAGGGGGAGGGGTGGAGAAGCAGATGGGTGCTTTTCCTGTGTGCCCTGACTAGGAATCAATCCCAGGACTTCCAAATACTGGACCAATGCTCTACCACTGAGCCAACTGGCCAGGTCTCCAGTTTTTCAATTCTTTCTAAATATAGTAAGGAATTCTCTCTAAACTCAGTACATTAGTGTGGGCCCTGGAATTAATCTTAATATTCCTAAACCTGCTATAGGTTTACCCAATCAGTTGCTTTAGTCAGAAACCTGGGAATCATTCTTGACTTCTTTCTTTCTCTGTTCATCCAGTTAGCCACTAAGTCATCAATTTCATCTTTAAATCTTCTGTATCTGTCCATTTTTCTCCATTCTTATCTAAGACACAATCACTTATCATTTAGATTCTTCAAAATATGTCTCATCTTAGTTATCCTTCACATCTTACCCTCTCTAACTTTTCTGCACATTATAGGAAGAATAATTTTTTTCAAAAATACAGATTTATGGATCAAACATAAGTTCCTTAACAAGGTATTGTTAAAGTCTTCTCACAGTTTTACTTCTGCAACATGCCTAAAAACAAACTTCCTTTCCCTTTCTTTTTTTAATTTTTTTTGATTAATTTTACTACATTGACATCAATAAATCAGGGTACATATGTTCAAAGAAAACATGTCCAGGTTACTTGTCGATCAATTATGTTGCATACCCATCACCCAAGTCAGACTGTCCTCTGTTACCTTCTATCTAGCTTTCTTTGTGCAACATAACCCTCATACCGAAACCGGGCAAGGACAGCACAAAAAAAGAAAATTACAGACCAATATCTCTAATGAATACAGATGCTAAAATACTAAACAAAATACTAGCAAACTGAATACAACAACATATTAAAAAATCATACATCATGATCAAGTGGGATTCATCCCAGAATCTCAAGGATGGTTCAACATACGTAAAACGGTTAACAAAACAAAGAAAAACCACATGATTTTATCAATAGATGCAGAAAAGGCATTTGATAAAATACAACACAATTTTATGTTTAAGTCTCTCAACAAAATGGGTATAGAAGGAAAATATCTCAACATGATAAAGGCCATATATGATAAACCATCAGCTAACATCATATTAAAGGGCACAAAACTGAAGGCTTTCCCCCTTAAATCAGGAACAAGACAGGGTTATCCACTCTCTCCACTCTTATTTAATGTGGTGCTAGAGGTTCTAGCCAGAGCAATCAGATAAGAGAAAGAAATAAAAGGCATCCATATTGGAAAAGAAGTAAAGGTATCACTTTTTGCAGATGACATGATCCTATACATCGAAAACCCCAAAGAATCTATAAAAAGACTACTAGAAACAATAAGCCAATACAGTAAGGTTGCAGGATACAAAATTAACATACAAAAGTCCATAGCCTTTCTATATGCCAACAATGAAACATTCGAGAATGAACTCAAAAAAATAATCCCCTTCACGATTGCAACAAAAAAAATAAAATACCTAGAAATAAACATAACAAAGAATGTAAAGGACCTATATAATGAAAACTACAAAGCATTGTTAAGGGAAATCGAAAAAGATACAATAAGATGGAAAAATATTCCTTGTTCTTGGATAGGAAGAATAAATATAATCAAGATGGCCATATTACCCAAAGCATTATACAAATTTAATGAAATTCCCATCAAAATTCCAATGACATTTTTTAAGGAAATAGAACAAAAAATCATCAGATTTATATGGAACTATAAAAAAGAACCCTTTCTCTTTCTTTTAATCCTATTTCAGGCATTCCAAAAATTTGTTCAGTCTCTCAGTAATCCCTGTTTTTTCTCATCTCCTAAATCTTCATACATTCTTTTCCCTTCATCTGACATATGCCTCTCTAACTTCTTCCCCTTCTGGATAAGTCCTTCTTGCTTGTTAGATATCACCCCAAAGAGTCTCCTATGAAGCCCCCTCTGACCTCCTCGATTAGATTCATTCACCACTGCTGTGTGCAGTATCTCACATTTCACTGTATTCATCATTTAATGGTTTATTCCCTACTAAAGTATAGGTTCTTGGAAAACAAAGACCTTTTTTGTTTTAATCTCCATTTGCTCTCCAGTTTCTTACACATAGTTCATGTAGCTTAAATACTGGTTGATATTGAAAGATTTCTGTTTTCATCTCCTTGGCCTCCCTCAGGTTCCAACAAGGCTCATGGCTACCCTCCTTTGCTTTTAGTGCCTCCCATAGCCTCTGTGCTGGCTGCAAACTAAGAAAAGCTTGGTCATTCTTTTTCCTGTATTGTAAAAGGGGACAGGAATTTGGAGAAAATGTTCATAAAATGCCTCTAACATATTATCTTCACAAGAATGATAGGCCAATTTCTGGCTAGTTATAACTTATTCTACAAGTTTGGATATCTGTCTTTATCTGAACTCTGTAGAGAAATCTATAAGTCACTCTGTCAAATCTAAATGCAGAAATCCTCATTCTATCTACACATACTTTATACTTCTTATTTAAGTATTATTTTTTTTCTAATCTTGTAAGAGAAAGAAATTGAGTGACATTTCAGGATTCTATTTTTATTTTTCTTGGGTACCCTCCTCTTTCTGCTTTATTGTTATCACCAAATTTTCTATTCCACAGAATACTAAGGTGGATTAGTGGTTTGACAAATGAAGATAAAGAAATTTTAATTTTCTGAGTTACATTTAAAGTTAAAATGCCCTTTAATCACATTGCATAGTTCTTAAAACAGAATACAGCATTTAAATATGAGGTAATAATGAACTTACTCAACTGACACTTAAATCTCATGAATTTTGTCAGAACTCTCTTGATAATAGTCCTATGCTTGGTGATTGTGATTCAGTCCCTTTGGGTTGAAGTTTCACCTACTTCTTTTACTTCCACAGACATATTATTCTGAAAAGTTTAGTGTGAAGTTGACATTGAGGATTTACTTAGGCCTTGGCCGGTTGGCTCAGTGGTAAAGCATCAGCCAGTGTGTGGAAGTCCCAGGTTCGATTTCAGGCACTAAGGGCACACAGAAGAAGCAACCATCTACCTCTCCATTCCTCCCCCTCCTCCCCAGTCCTCTTCCCTTCCCTCAGTCACAGTTAGAATAGTTCAAGCACTGAGGATGGCTCCACAGCCTCACCTCAGGTGCTAAAATAGCTTGGTTGCTGAGCAATGAGGCAATGGCCCCAGATGGGCAGGTTATTACCCCATAGAGGCTTGCTGGGTGGATCCTAGTGGGGGCACATGCAGGAGTCTGTCTGTCTGTTTCCCTGATTCTCACTTAATAAATAAATAAAGAAAAATTTAAAAAGAAAAGATTTTCTTAGCTGTCATTTGTGAGAAGAGTTTTTGTTTATTTTTTCAACTTGAGGTAGAAATCTGGGAAATTATTTGAAATAAAATAGAATTTTGAAACCGAATCTATAGTGGGTGGATTCACCAGGTCAGGCTTTTTAATGCTGTTCTGTGCACATAGGTATGGTCTAGCAGAAAAATACGAAAATCCTCCAAGAGGTATGGAATGCCCTTATTGCAGTACTGTCACTACGCTGAGAAGAGCCAGCACTTAGAAGCATCGTAAAGTATCTAACTGAACCATCTCAACAGTCTTGTGAAGGTTGTCATCCTTTACCTCAGTGGTTCTCGTCCTTGATGCACATGGGAATAACATGAAAAATAAAAAAAATAAATAAGTGCTCGTTTCCCAATTCCAGGGATTTTGATACAATTTATTTGGGGTAAGGTCTGGGCAACTGGGCTTTTAATAACTCCCCGGAGAGGCCCTGGTAGGTTAGCTCAGTCTGTTGGGGCACCTACAGGAACAGCTGTTTCTCAATCTCTTTCTCCCTGCCACTCTCTCTAAAATAATAAATAAATAACAAATAACAAATAAAACTCCTCAGGAGATTCTAATCAACATCCAAGGATGAGAAACATTGTTTCGACTTTGTTAATTTAGAGCTGGAGACAGTGATGCCTGCTAAGTACAGGTTTATTCCCATTCATCTGGATGATATTATTCCAGTGAAACAATGTGTTCATTAAACAATGCTATATTTAATGGGATTTGTAAAGCACATGTATATGAGGTGTTTTTGAAGAACTGAGTAGGTACAACGCTATTTCAGTGAATGAATGTCTTTGTCAAATTATGTTGCACTGATATACTTTGTAAAGAAATTTGTATAAAAGAAGTTTTAGGAATGGTAATTATATGTATATGAAGAGATATTGCTTACTCTTTGAATAAATTTGTTCACTATACTATGATGCCGGAAAGAAACTTTGTAAACTCACATGATTAAAAGGGCTGGAGAGAGATCTTTCGCATCCTTCTGCCATGTAAAGATAAAAGGAGAATTCTGTGACCTAGATGAGGGAGGGCTCTCACCAGACAGCACTTCCACTTTGATGTCAGACTTCTAGAAACCAGAACTGTGAGGCATAAATCTCCACTGTTGATAAGTCATCTAGTCTGGTATTTTGTTATAACAGCACAAATAGATTAAGATAGTTGCTATATTACTTTATATTACCCATAGATTAACACAGTTTTTTCAATAAAGCATATTAGGCCAGGCATAAACTGCTTATTCCAAATATATTTCCTACGATCTCCCTCTTCACACACGCAACCACACTGCTTTCAATCTGTTTTATGTACACTTTATCATCCTTAATCACCTATGATTTGCTTTACTGGGAGTACTGCTTCATTTATATCCTTTGGATATTAGTTCAGATGTTACCTCTTTAAAGCTGTCTTCTGTCAATTGGTCTTACCCTATTATATTTTATCTAACCACTTCATTTTGATTTTTAGCATCGTAAATAATGTGATGTTCTTGTTTTTTTTGTTTTTTATTTTTTGTTTACTGTTTTATTGTATGTATTTTCCACTATGCTATAAAATTTGGGAGGACAGATTCTTGCCTGCATTGTTCATCACTCATCCCAGCTCCAAGCTTGTCACATAGTAGAAACAATAAAATGTTGGATTAATTGATAGATTAATTTATTAAATGAATGAATGATAAAACACATGAATAAAAAGTGGAATAAATAAACTGGTTTCAAAAATTCCTAAGGTATCTGAGTCCTAGTTTCTTCCAATTCTACCCTAATAGTGTCTATGCCTACATTTTAATCTCTCCAACCATTCATCCACTCTCCAACCATCCATTCATTTTTATTTTTTAAAATTACAGTTGATATACAATATTAATTAGTTTCCAGTGTACAACACAGTAATTAGACACTTATCTAACTTATGAAATGATTATCCTGATAAGCCTAGAATCCATCTAACAGCATATAGAGAGTTAACAATATTATTGGGCCCTGGCTGCTTGGCTTAGCAGTAGAGCGTTGGCCCAGCATGTGGAAGTCCCAGTTTCGATTCCAGCCAGAGCACACAGGAGAAGCACCCATCTGCTTCTCCATCCTTCCCCCTCTCTTTTTTATCTCTCTCCTCCCCTCCTGCAGCCAAGGTTCCATTGGAGCAAAGTTGGTCCAGGTGCTGAGGATGGCCCCATGGCCTTTATCTCAGGTGCTAGAATGGCTCCAGTTGCAGTAGAGCAATGCCCCAGAGGGACTAAACCTTGCCCCTTGGTGGGCATGCACGGTGGATCTGCTCAGGTGCATGCAAGAGTCTGTGTGTCTGCCTCTCCCCTGCTTCTCACTTTGGAAAAATACAAAAACCTAAAATAAAAAACACCACCACCACCACCAACAACAAAAATATTATTAACTATATTTTCTATGCTGTACTCTACACCCTTATGACATCCACTCATCTTTTCTTTTTTTAAATCCATGGATAATATGTAGCATCATGAACTAGGAAAAATTATATATATATATACACAGTCATTCCTCAGTGTCCTCGGCTGATTGGATTGGTTTTAGGACTTCCTTTGGATACTAAAATTCATGATTGCTCATGACCCTTAAATAAAATGGTGTAGAACAATGCATACTGTCAGCCATCCACATCTGCAGATTTCCAACAGAAAACTGAAAATATTGTTTTGATCTGACACTGGTTAAATTTATAAATGCAAAACTCAGTACAGAGGGCCAACTGTGTGTGTGTGTGTGTGTGTGTGTGTGTGTGCGTGTGTGTGTGTGTGTAGTTTTTCAGAAGCACCTCTGTATGCCCCCTGGTAGACAAAACCTATGGCCAAAGATAACTATTTCCAACATTTGCTTAACCATGTATTAGTTTTGCCTGTATTTAAACTTTATGAAAATTGAATCATAAAGAGTTTTATTGAGAGTTTTATTGTTTTAGTTCATTGTTTAACTTTATGTTTGTGACTTTCATTTTTATTAAATTTAAAAATATTTTGTTTATTCATTTTTGTTGCCTTTATACTATAACTTAACTACTCATTTCAATATTGATGAACACTGGGTTGCTTCATTATTTGTCTATTACAAATAGTGCTGGTATGATCATATTTGTCCATGGTTCTGGCATCTGCATGTATTTCATTTGGATAGAGCTATACCCAGGAGTAATATTGTTGGTCAGATTGAATAAATAGTGTCAAACAACTTTCCAAATTGACTGCACCATTTATATTCTATAAGACAAGTGAGTTACAATTGCTTTACATCTGTGCCAACACTTGATAATGCTAAATAAATACTTTTTTATTTTATTGCACTTTTATATTTTTCTACTATATATAAATATTGAATACTCAAATACATTTTATTTTATTAAATATTTATAAATTTTAAACACAAAAATAAATCAATTAAATTTATTATATTATTAATATAATAATTAATACATATTATAATTTTAAGTACTCTGGTAGGTGTTAGTATATTTTCTTTGCTTAATTTGCAGTACTTTTATTTCTATAGGTAAATACTTTAAATTATATGGAATTAAGATTGCAGTCTATAAATAGTTCCCCTTTATGGGAAGAAGTCTGGCTTTACTTCCAATATACTTTAATAAAGCACAATGAACTATTTTACTTTAAAGTATAAGTACCTCTGTCCACTACCATAAAAATTTTAATGGAAAAGTTTGGTCAAGTTGAGATGAATTACATTTTACACAGCATGCACTTAATATTTATACAATGTAGATTTAAAAATCTTTGGGCAGAAGTTATGTCTCCAGTGCCTTATCTAGTATTAAGTACATTGTCAACAATCCCAAATGATGATAATTTGAATACATTTACAATTTAATCAAAATTCAGAGATTCTTTTACTCTTTTTGCAGTTGTCAGAATGAATAAAATGCAGATGAACATAAAACTTGGCAGTTCTTCTATACATTTTTTAAAGGCATTTCATGCATTTTTGCCTTTCAATTATTTTTTTTGATGGTATGAACTACATGAAGTAAAAATTAACATTAATATTATTTTCAAATATTTAAGGAAGACAGAACACATACTACAATAGGAACCTAATCTTGGCCACATGTTTCATACTGATGATTCCTCTAGCTTTTAGCCAGGCATCTTGCCACTGAGTTTCACTGAGTTTAAACAGACCTTACGCTCAAATGTCACAAGTGCCTCCAAATGCAATTTGCCCTTTTATGTATCCACACACACACACACACACTATATATATATATAAATAAAGATTTTATATATCTATATACATATAAAGATTTTATGAAAAAATAGAAAGTCTCTATTTTTCATAAAGACCAAGTTGTGCCTTAAAGACATTATTTCTCACTGTGCAAAATTCAAGTTTTATGTTCTCTCAATTTTTTGACATTGATGTTCAATTTAATATCAATATATTTAAAAACAATATATGCATTCTTCAAACATACAGAAATTTTTATTGAATTTTATGTAGTTATACCTTTTATTTTCTGCATTATTTTACAGAAAAGATCTCCCAAATTATAATTGGTTAATAGCATACCTTCTTTTTAAATTTTTTTGTTTAACTTTCATCAAACCCTGAGGTACAGTTTCTAGTTTCGGATAGTGGGAGGTAAAACTTTGGTCAGAGATCTTAGCCACTGTAATGTTACTTCTTATATGGCAACAGAGACTTTGCATATATAATTAAGATGACTAGTCAACTACAGTGGATTTAAAATAGGGAGATTATCCTGGATTGTCTGAGTAAACACACTGTAATCATATAAACCCTTAAAAAATAAAGGAGGAAAGCAGAAGGAGAAGTCTGAGAGATTATGAGAAAGACTCAACAACACATTGTTGTTGACTTGAAGATGAAGAGAGCCATGGGAAAGCATTAGAAGGATTGAATTCTGCCAATTTGCAGAATTACTTGACCTTGGAAGACAACTCTGAGCCCCAGATGAGAACTGCAGCCCAGCCAACACCTTGATTTCAGTCTTCTGAGACCCGAGCAGAGAACCTAGCCATGTCATCTGGGACTCCTGGCATACAGAACTATGAGGAGTCTTTTCAAGCCATTAAGTCTTTGGTAATAAAAACAAAAAACTAACACATGTGGAGATGGTGGGCATGTCTACATCCTAGTCAATTCATTGAAGGTAGCATAGACTCTGAATATTGAATCTGTATCTTGCAATCTGGCTGATTATTTTATGATGCCTGGCTCCTTCTGTGTGACCTTCTTTGAACTTACCCCAAGGTCATCTTGACCTTCTACTGATTGGGTAACCAGAATTGCATCCTCCGTTGTATATGCATATGAACCACTATTCTATACAAGTCATTTTCTGAGCTACTTTCACCATGGTATTACACTATACAAATTGCTATCAATAGGAAACAGTTGACAAAATAGCTCCAATCTTCCAAAGGTAATACTTGTTTTTTAGGAGACCTTTATTAAGGAATAAAAGAACAATACTATAAGACATAAATCTTCTGAGAATGTGAATCATGGTAACTGATGTCAGCCAACTAGTTTATATTCAACATTATTAATTTCTTGGACATGACAAATCTTGGTAGCAGAAGAGAATTAGTTCCAGATAATACATTTTTTAAGTAATGAATAACCCTTCCTATGAAGTACTTTAATAATTCTCCTTGTCAGAGTTAAGATTTTATTATTAACATTAGAAAATATAAGCCCCAAAAGATACAGTTGCAAATCAATTTCACTGTTTCTTCATAATGAATCCCTAATTGAACAGAATTTCTTTCCATACTTAATTTTAATGACACGTATAGGAGGATTTAGTGATGGGGCATAAAATAACTCATTTTACTCTCTATTTTTTATGTAGTTTAATAAATGAAATATAAGTAATCACCACATTAACATGACAATAGTGAATATATTTATGTCTCTTTACAGGCTAGACTATGATCACTTTGTTAAATTAGTGTTTTACTTATTAAAAATAGATGATAAAAATAATCCCAAATGCTATTGTTAATTATGTAAAAATCTATGGTAGGAGATTTACATTTGATATTTTTAATATCTAATAAAGAAATGTTGCTGTTCTTATTTTTCTTAAAATTTGATTGACAAATTAAAAAATTATGAATTACAAATATAATAGTCTATTCAAATTGTCAGGTCCTGGTCTATGATAGCTAACATCCAAAAAATAAAGCATTGCCCCAAAGAATGGCCACATGTTGATATATGTGTGCTTAAAATTAATTAACATCTTTAATTACATTATAATGTTCTGACAATATTGAGAATTTGAGTATTATTAGAGTGATGGAGTCTTGCACATCTGAGGATCAGACCTATGCTTTATTCTTTCTAATATAGATCTATCATGCTCGAATTCATTTATAGCTTATTTTTTCCTTTATTTTCTTTTCTAAAATTTTATTAACTTTATTGGTGCAACATTGGTTAATAAAATTATATAGGTTTCAGGTGTACAATTCTATAATATATCCTCTGCATATTCTATTGTATATTCACCACTCAAAGTTAACTCTACTTCTGACACCATTTATTGCCCTTTTACCCTCTTCTATTTCCCCCTACACCCTTTATTAATCAAATTTATTGTTCATTACCAGAGTGGACACAGGACAGACCCCAAATAAATCAAACATAAAATATTTTCCAGATATTATGCCAGATTATCTAAATACATTATTTTATTTAAACATTATAACACTGTCAAAGAGTTATTAATATTTTCACTTTTTAAAATAACTTTTATTTAGAAATTTAATTTAATGGGATGACATTGATCTGTAAGAATGCATAGGTTTTAGGTAAACATTTCTATAGCACTTGAACTGTTGATTGTGTTGTGTGCTCCAAAATAATTTTTTATTTTATTTTATTGTAATGACATGGTTTTAAGTGCCCCACTTGGCCCTGGCTGGTTGGCTCAGGAGGTGAGTATGCCCCCAGTGTGTGGAAGTCCTGAGTTCAATTCCTAGTCAGGGCACATTGGAGAAGCAACCATCTGTTTCTCCACTCCTCCACTTACCCCTCCCCCAAACTCTCTCTGTCTTCACCTCCTGAAACCATGACTCAAATGAGTAAGTTGACCCTGGGTGCTGAGGATGGCTCCATAGCCTCATCTCAGGTGCTGGAATAGCTTGGTTGTTGAGCAATCACCAACAGCCCAGACAGACAGAGCATCCTTTGGTAGGGGGCTGGCCAGGTAGATCCTGGTTGGGGCACATGCAGGAGTCTGTCTCTGCCTCCCTGCCTCTCACTTAATACAAATAAAAAAATTAAATTAAATAAAAGTGTCCCACTCATTGTAACACCATCTACCCATCTATAGCTTTTCTTTTCAATCAATTAGCTTGTATAGCTGGGATAAAATATCTAGGTTATTTTTATAACATCACATAGTAAATATAGGACAGACCTTGCTATCAGATGAATGTTTTGTTACAGATTCTAAATCCTGCTGTCAACCTTAAAAAGTAACTTCCTGAACATTACTTTCCTCATCAAAAATGGGAATATATTCCTACCTTGAAGGATTGTGAAGATAATTTGAGATAATTTATGCAAATAGCATCATGCAAAGTTTGGTACTTAGCACAAACTTGAAATTCAACAAATATAACCAATGGGATGATGAGATGATGATGATAATGATGACTATTATGATGATAACTATAACAAGAAACTTTCTTTGCTCTAATCCTTATCCCTTTTTAGAATTCCACTTGCTCATTACAGTTTTAAAATGGAAGCATTTCATGTGCACTGACTTTATGCCAGGCATTACGTTAGGCATCATACATATAAAATCTAATAAAACATAAAATTCTCTGCCCAGTTGACTCAGTGAATAGAGCATCAGCCTGGTATGCAGACATTGAGGTTAGATCACTGGTTCAGGACACACATGAGAAATGACCATCTGCTTCTCTTCCCATCCCTCTCCCCCTTCTCTCTCTCTTTCCCTCTTGCAGCCAATGGCTCAGTTGGTCTAAGCATCAACCTCAGGTCTGAGGATAGCTCTGTTGATTTGAGCATCGGCCCAAGATGATGGTAGCTGGGTAAATCACAGTCAGGGTTCGTGGGGGAGTATGTTTCACTATTTCCCCTCCTCTTATTTAAAATCAAAAACAAAAATATAACCTTTTCTGTGAAGAAATACTGCTAGTTTTCCATACACATTTTTTCAGATTTATATATAAATTCTATAATAAGTTTTCTAAGCCCTGTTTGATATTGTTACATAGTAATTTCTATCTTATATCAAAATTACATATTTCAGAGCATTAACTGAAACGTTAATTCTCATTTACAAAGGTTTCATTTTGAATTATCAGAACTAAGTCATTTTATTACTCAAAAATCCTTCATGTGCAATGGCTACTAGATAAATAGTTAATGACTGAGAAAGAAAATACATTAATGGGTTATATTAGTGACTTTAGATGGATGAAATAAAATTTTTTACCCCTTATTCTCTTTCCCATATTAAATATCTCAAGCTCCGGGAACTATAAGCCACTTAATTTATTTTTATTATTTAATTTTTTAGCACTCCCCACCAATTTTCTCATTATACTCCATTCAGTGTTGACTTCTACTTTTTCTACGCAATCAGAGAATCTTATTTATTCAACACTTACACAGAATGGAAGACAACAGTAGTGAACCAAACTGATTTTCTGCCCTCACCAAAATCACTGACAGGAAGAAGAATTGTTAAGCAAAAATTTACACAAATATTTTACAGTAAAGCAAAGGCCACAAGGGTTTTTTTCTCAGGAGGTGGAACATTAGCCATCAGCACAAAATGACTGGGAGAGACCTCAACTGATCTAAACAAAGAATTCTCGTCTATATTAGCCTAGTTTAGACTAAAAACTAATGGTCGGTTTATAAATAAACTCTTTCACTAGGAAAGAATACAAGAAGAAGGGAAATGATATTAAGCTTCTACTTTTATAGCAGGTAATTTGCTATATCCTTAACTTTGTTTAGAGGTGTTGTTAAAAATGTGCAATTCAGGAAAGTAGAAGAAAAGATACCCTTGGAATGTTGTATTGGTGCATTATTTAACAAGTCTAACCAATTTACTTAATTCTCTAAGACAGAAGTTTTCAAACATTTTAGCCTCAGGACCTTTTTACACTCCTAAAATTGTTGTCAGTCCAAAGAAGGTTTGCGCTAAGTGTGTTACATATATTGATTTTTTCTATATACTAGAAATATAAACTTAGTATTTTAAATGCTTATTACTCTTATCATAACTATAATAAATCTATTGCATTCTAATATAAATTACATATCTTTATGAAGAAAATACATTTTCCAAACATGAAAAATCTGTGAAAACATTGGTTTACATTTTCACAACCTCATCAAGATCTGGCTGAAGAGAAGGCAGCTGGAGTCTCCTTTTCTGACAGATATTTGATCTGTAGTCTGAAAATTTATATTCATGAGTGAATGAGAGTAAAAATGGCAAGTAAAAACTTAGTATTATTATAAAAATAATTTCGATTGTGTGACCTTCTGAAAGGGCTATGAGGACTCCCAAAGGTCCTAGAACCATTCTGAGAAGCATACCTCTAGGGTAAGACACCTGCATCTGACTTCACTACGTATATGCACTCAGACACTGTGGAGCTACATGTTACTTTGCAAATTTATGTCAGTTAAAGGTAACCCAAACTGACATAACTAGATTTATGTCAGTTAGTAAAGGTATATTATGGTCCTGAGTAACATTAACCATTTTTGAATCTAACCTAAAGTCTTCATGTAACAGTCTTTATTGAAACAAAACTTATGTAAATACATAGTTCTCTTTTTTTCTTTCTTTTTTTTTTTTGTTTTGTATTTTTCTGAAGCTGGAAACGGGGAGAGACAGTCAGACAGACTCCCGCATGTGCCCGACCGGGATCCACCCGGCACGCCCACCAGGGGGCGACACTCTGCCCACCAGGGGACGATGCTCTGCCTCTCCCAGGCATCGCTCTGTTGCGACCAGAGCCACTCCAGCGCTTGGGGCAGAGGCCAAGGAGCCATCCCCAGTGCCCGGGCCATCTTTGCTCCAATGGAGCCTTGGCTGCGGGAGGGGAAGAGAAAGACAGAGAGGAAGGAGAGGGGGAGGGGTGGAGAAGCAGATAGGCACTTCTCCTGTGTGCCCTGGCCAGGAATCGAACCCAGGACTTCTGCACGCCAGGCCGATGCTCTACCACTGAGCCAACCAGCCAGGGCCAATACATAGTTCTTTAACTGATCTTGGTTCTAGTTTTATCATCTTTCAAGTTTTCTTATTAATAATGTAATTAATTGTTAACATATTTTCATTCTTTATTTGCATAAAGTGTTTTTAACTCGTTCAAATTATATGTTGACAATAGTCATTGCCTCAGTAAACCTCCTCAATAGACTCTAACATATTATTATCTCCCTTTGAAAGAGAAAAAATTGAGTTCCAGGAGTTTTAAGTGATTTCTCTGAGGTCCGATAGCTCAGTGATGTCAGCCCAAGTGACTCATCAGGTCTGGCTCTGGTCCCTTCTTTCTGGACTTTTAGGCTGAATTCACAACAATCTCCTCATTTGTATAATCTTTTCTATCTCAAGGGCTGAGATTTAGGAAGGGACATATTATAGACATTCGTCTCACACCAGTATCGCTAAAGGGGAGGCTCTGCAGATACATTTTACCAAGCATTTTGTGATTTCAGGACAAAATGAGGAAGATAAATTGTGTGTTGGATGGAGGTTCCCAGAATCAATCATTTCTTTGTCAGAAAACAGTTTATTGTTGTTTCTTAATATAAAACTATCTATCCTCCATAAAGAATGCAAAGTAAAAGATGACAGAGTATTAAACTAACACATTTAAACATGCCTGAGGCTGGAATCTGGACTAAATAGATGTACCAAGCCTTAATGGAACATGAGAAAATAAAATGCAGAAGGAAAAAAAAAAAGTCTAGGCATCTGTTATCTTTCCTAAGGGCCTTAGGCCTGAATTAATACTGACTGTTATGAATTAAAGTTGGCATTGAACTAGAGTCATAAAGGTTCTTTTTCATTTTATTTTATTTTATTTTTATTTTTATTATTATTAGGGGAACTAGAAGAAATATGAATGTTCTTCTGTGGTAAAGGATCCTGAGAGAGCAAAGACCTGACACTTTAAAAATAATTGAGCCATTTTTGTGTAACTGCTCTCATCTTTTATTGGAGCAAGTATGAAATGAAGTTTCTGAGTACCGGAAACCAGTTGTTTTTATTGCTTCTTGTATGATGGAGGAAGACACCGTTATTCAGACAGGAAGGAATAGTGGAGCAGAGTCTTTGTGGCATTTTGTACTAAAGAATATTAACCTTGTGTCTGTAGTTGGTTCCTAACCTGGCTGGGCATCAGAATGACCAAAGGACATCTTTAAAAATACAAATTTTGGGGACTTTTCCTAATTTGCTGATTAGAATCTCACAGAAATAGGACTTGGAATATACACCTCACTAAAAACCTTTTGCACAGGAGATGAAACCAATAACAAAATGAAAAGACAACACGCTGAATGGAAAACATATTCACTGAAATATCTGATGAGGGGTTAATATCCAAAATGTTTACAAACTTAAACAAACTCAACAACAGGAAGACAAACAATCCAATTAAAAAATGGGCAAATGGCCCTAGCTGGTGAGCTCAGATTAGCTCAGTCAGTTAAGAGTGTCGTTCCAAAACTACAAGGTTGCTGGTTCAATCCCTGGTCAAGGCACACACAGGAAGAAACCAAAGAATGCATTACTGAATGGAACAAAAAATGAATATTTCTCTTGTCCTTCATTCTCTCTCCCTACCTCTCTCTGTTTCTCTAAAAATCAATAAAAATAAAGCCTGGCTGAATAGCGTAGTAGGTTGGAGCATTGTCCCAGATAGCAGAGGTTGCCAGTTCAATTCTCCCATCAAGGCACATACAGGAAGGAGTAGCTCAATGTTCCTATTTTTCTCTCAAAAATAAACAAATAAACAAATAAATAAATAAATGAAATTTAAAAATGGGCTAAGGGTCCTGACCAGGCAGTGGTGCAGTGGATAGAGCATCAAACTCGGATGCAAAGAACCCAGGTTTGAAATTCTGTGGTTGCCGGATTGAGTGTGGGCTCACCAGCTTGAGCGTGGAGGCGCTGGCTTGAGCATGGGATCATAGGCATGCCCTCATGGTTGTTGGCTTGAGCCCAAAGGTCACTGGCTTGAAGCCCAAGATTGCTGGCTTTAGCAAGGGTCACTGGCTCAGCTCTAGCCCTCTCAGTTAAGGCATATATGAGAAAGCAATAAATGAACAACAAAGGTGCTGCAAAAAAGAACTGATGATTCTCATTTCTCTCTTTCTCATGGGTCTGTCCCTATCTTTCCTTCTTTCTGTCTCTCTTGCTAAAAAAAAAAAAAAAAATGGGCAAAGGACCTAAATAGACACTTCTACAAAGAGGACATGCAATTAGCAAACAGACATATAAAAAATGCTCATCATTAATCATAAGAAATACACAAATTAAAACCATAATGAGATATCACATCGGGCCTGTCAGATGGGTGTCTTCAACAAATTAACAAACCAGTGCTGGTGAAGATGTGAAGAAAAGGGAACCTTCATATAATATTGGCATAAATGCAGACTTGTGCAGCCACTATGGTAAACAGTATGGATTTACTCCTCCCCAAATTAAAAATGGATCTGCCTTTTGATCCAGCGATCCCACTTCTGAGAATATATTCTAGGAATCTTGAGACACTAGTCCAAAATAATATATCCATTCTCATGTTCACTGCAGTGTTACTTACAATTGTCAAGATCTAGAAACAGCCCAACTTCCTACCAGAGGACAAGTGGAAACAAAGTTGTGGTATATTCACACAATGGAATACTAAGCAGCTGTAAAAAAGAAGGAAATCTTGCCTTTTTCAACAGCACGGATGGAACTGGAGATTCTTATGCTAAGTGAAATAAGTCAATCAGAGAAAGACAAATACCATATTATCTCATGTTTATGCGGAATCTAATGAACATAATAAACTGATGAAGAACATAGAAATAGAGGCATGGACATATAGAAAAGAAAGACAGCTGTCAGAGGGAAGAAGAATGAGAATACTGAATGAAAGAAGGTGAAGGGATTAACCAAAAAACTCATATACTTAATAACTAGATACAGACAACCGGGAGGCAATAGCCAGAGGGAAAGTGGTGTAGGAGAGCAAAGGGTGGAAATGAGGACATAAAAGACTTTGCTTGAAGCAGAGGGTGCACAATGGAGTATGTAGACAGTGTTATATGGAGATGTACACTTGAAATCTATAAGATATGGCAAATCATGCCATCCCAATAAATTCAAAAATATAATATAATAAATAAAAAGAAAAGTATATAGTCCAAACAAATAATGAATCAAATCAGAAGCAACCAGACAACCCACTAGATAAATTCAAATCATGACAACCATAATATAAGTTTGCCAAATCTAATAATAAACTAAGTTTGGTTTTCAAAAAGGCATGACACTGCCTTAGCATAATTGTGAAGTCAACTGAAAGACATGTTTTACTATGTTTCAGTGCTTATAAATAAATAAAAATAAACCAGTAAATAAATCCAAAGATACCTAAGACTATTTTTATAATAATGTCACTTTCATTTATTTGCAGTTGGAGAAATTATGTCAGAAAATAAAGGGCCCTGGCTGGTTGGTTCGGTGGATAGAGCATCAAACTGGCATATGGACATCTGGGTTCAATCCCAGGTCAGGGCAGACAGGAGAACCAACTATCTTCTTTGCTCCCTTCTCTCTCCCTTCCCTCCCTCTTCCCCTCCCATAGCCAGTGGCTCAATTGGATTGAGCATGGTCACAGGCACTGAGGATGACTCAGTTGAAGTGTGGGCTCAGGCACTAAAAATAGATCAGTACTCAAGCATTGGCCCAAGATGTATTTGCAGGGTGGATCTCAGGAAAATAAGCAAAAACTAAACAAATAAAAAAAAATAAAGTTTTAGAGTCTCCTCAGGAGGTATAATAAATGCACATATATGATAATCTGGCTCATGTGTGTCATGGGTTGTGGCTGGGACACTCAGGGGACTGTGTTATAACATGTAAACAGCATAAGACCCTGTTGTTACTTTTGATTTTTATGAAATAGTATTTAGAGAGAGAGAGAGTATGTGTTATTCTTTTTCCAGATTTTAGGACTTACTTTAAACCTTTGATTTCTGTATAGCCTCTCAAACACTGCAGATGAAGCATGAATGAGATGAAATCTCTTATCTAACATTAGCTATACCAGCTCAGCACAGGTAAAAACCTACCAGAACGATAGTGTCTGATAGCTGCAAAAGGCTGAAAATAGGATTGTTGCCAGGGTTAAATGAGATCATATAATAACAACCTAGAACAATATCTGCTTGTATTAAAAAGGAAGAGCTATTAGTTGGTGCTACTTAAACACTTCATTGTCCATTTTACATACATAAAAAGAAATCCCCTATTTATAAAGCTATTTAGGCAATTTATTGGAATATATTTATATATACTTCATATTCCTATACATTTAATGGAATATGTGCATATGGATAGTTATATGCCTTTGTGTGTGCTGTGTGTGTGTGTTGTGTGTGTGTGTGTGTGTGTGTGTATTTATCCAGTCTTTCCCATTTGTAGCACTGGAAGCATCACCAATCCCAGTGTCCACAAGCAAATAGATATCTGGTCAAACTGGGTACTGCTGCATCTAAGTACTCATACTCACATCTAGACTCCCACTTCCAGTCATATATTGTGGTTTGTATTCTACATAATTGAGCTGTCTGTGTTGGGAAGTCATTAACATTCTCATTTCCTTTGTAACATTCTTTTTTTATGTTCAAAAGTACACTAACAGGCAACTCCTTTGGTAGGAATAGGGAAATATTTAGAAGTTTAACTAGATAATTTTGATGTTATTCTTTCAATTGTTCCTCTACTGTGTATTAATGAAATGTTCTGTGAATCTTGTATGTTGTGTGTTGTAAACATAAGAACATAGTTGAATCATACTTCAGAAGGTCCTGTTAACTGTGCCAGTCTAAAATGAGGAACTCTTCGCCCAACTGTCAGCAAAAGGGCCATTTCTTAGGAAAAATCCCATATTATCATGGTTCCAAATTCAGTTCTACCACTTCTTGGTTATGTAACTTGAGACTAATCACTTAACCACAAGTCTGGTTCTAAATGCAATTCAGAGTTATTGTGAGAATATAATTATAAAACTAAAAAACATGACGTGGTAGGTTACTCGAATGTTAATTTTATCTCTTTTTAAAAAATATTTACAAAATATTGTTATAAGCATAATTTCTTATATGCACTGATTATGTACTGTGTATAAGGAAATCTGGTAAACACTCTTGAAAATGCTTTTATCTATTTATAATATCAAAATGTTAGTGTGAGAACCAAGACACAAATTATGTCTGTTTTATATTAACCAAAGAGTCTCTGGAACCAGTCTGCCCCTTAAAAGTCTAAAGCCTTTGGTCAAGTCACCAAAGTGTTTCTGTGATATTGTAAAGCTGGCGGCAGTGGCCATGCAGGTTCACATTGGATTTGGGCAGAAGGTAAAGAAACTGTGGAGCTGGAGGATGGTGGGCCATTCTGTTTATTAGAGTCTCACAAGGGCAGAGGAGCAAGTGGGCAGGGAAAACTCTCTTTCCCTCTCTGGGCTCACAAGCAAAACAGGCCATGGGAAAAACCCCTTCTCCAGAAAATAATAGCAAACAATGGCCCCTCCCACTGGTGGCAGGCTATTTGTAATCTACAATCTGCCGCCCTGAGGACAAGCACCTGCAGCCTTACATAGACCATACACACATGAGCCTAACACATCTGTTTGCCCAACAGATATGAACTAATCATCTACAAACTGAAAATTATAAATTGCTTCTCTCATAGGGTTGTTGAGAACATTTAATTAATTAATATAGGCAAAGTGCTAAGACTATTGAAAAGCACATAGCACATGCTCAACAGTGCTAGCTATAAGAATCATTACCTATTGTTATTATTCAAAAATGAAGAGTCCAAACTAATGATTTTGAAAACACTGTACAGAATGTTAATGTGAACAACATGAGATATTACAGCTATTGTATTGTCAGACTGAAACGGTATGAAGCACATTAAAGTCCTTAACTGCTCCAACAACAAGGAGAGAGTCAGCATTTCTAGATTCAATTTCAAATCCGAGCATTTTATGCATTTTTAAGTAACCAGTCACACCTACTTCAAAGAGGTAAACTCCTTAGGCCAAGGGCTGTAGCTTTTACTTGGCTTGCAAAGTGCAACAAAATCTCGATTGTTGGCAAGAGCTCATTCTCTTGAAATTAATGGGGTGGCTGGGGTAAACCTCTAAGTATTTAGATGGAGCATTTTAAAATCCATTTAGAAGCTATTTAGGGAAGTATGAATCTGAAGTAAAAGTTGAGGCTGAAACGTCCTATGAGGCCTGCAGGCAGAGAACCTCAATCGATAAAAGCCATTACCTTAAATAAGTCCAGAATACCGTAGGCTTGGCCGAGTATTTTAATCTCTGTCTGGCAAAGGAGCAAAGGCAGTAAGTAGCATGAGAGAAAGAGTTTCCAGGGGCTCAGAATGCTGCAGTTGCAGAGGAAGCCATAACACTTCTGCTGAGAAGTCTTTCTCTATCTAGCAATTCTCTGCCTCACCTGTCCTTCCCCATCCACCCTCTCTCCTGTTGTTCTCTCCCCATTCTGATCCATATGATCTCACATTGTTCTAGCCTGGTGTTCTATTACAATTCAGCCAGAAAATTGTCACCTCTATAAAAGCTCTCTAGAGAGTTCCTTCCGTCCAACTAGTGGGTCTCAAATATGGCTGCACATTAGAACCGTCTGGGACAATTTTACATGCCCAAAGTTTAGCCCTCAAGATTTGGATTCAGTTTAGAGTAGGACATTGGCAATAGATTGTTTATTTATTTATTTTTAATTTCATTTAGAAAATTAACTTTAACAAGGTAACATTGATCAATAAGAGTACACAGATTTCAGGTAAACATTTCTATAGCATTTGAACTGATGATTATATTGTATACCTACCACCCAAAGTCAAATTATTTTCTGTCACCTTATATTTGTCCCTCTTTCCACCCTTTTCCCCTATCCGTTTCCCCTCCCCCATATTCCTCCCCCTGGTAACCACTTCACTTTTATCTATGTCCATGAGTCTCAGTTTTATATCCCACCTATGTGTGAAATCATACAGTTCTTAGTTTTTTTCTGATTTACTTATTTCATTTAGTATAATGTTCTCAAGATCCACCCATGTTGTCATAAATGATACTATGTCATCATTTCTTATGGCTGAGTAGTATTCCATCTTATATATGTAAAACATCTTTATCCATTCTTCTATTGAGGGACATTTCAGTTGTTTCCATGTCTTGGCCACTGTGATAATACTACGATGAAGACATGGGTGCATGTGTCTTTACATACCAATATTTTTTAGTTTTTTGGGGTAGATACCCAGTAGAAGGATTTCTGAGTCATATGGTAGTTCTATTCTTAAGTTTTTAGGTACCACCATACTTTCTTCCATAATAGTTGTACTAATTTGGATTCCCAACAGCAGTGAATGAGGATTTCTTTTTCTCCACAGCTTCTCCAACATTTGTTAATACCTGTCATGCTGATAATATCCAATCTATCAGGTGTGAGGTGGTGGTATCTCATTGTAGTTTTGATTTGTGTTTTTATGGTAGCTAGTAAAAATGAGCATCTTTTCATATATCTGGCCATTTGTATGTCCTCTTGGGAAAAGTTTCTGTTCAGGTCCTTTCTCCATTTTTTAGTTAGATTATTTGTTTGTTTGTTGCTGAGCTTGTTGCGTTGTGAGTTATTTAAATATTTTAGTTATTTACCTCTAATTGGAGCTGTTGTTTTCAAATATCATTTCCCATTTAGTTGACTGCCTATTTGTTTTGTTGTCTGTTTCTTTTGCTATGCAGAAAATTTTTAGTTTGATATAGTTCCATTCATTTATTTTTGCTTTTAATTTCCTTGTCTTTGGGGTTAAATTCATAAGTTGTTCTTTATGGCCAAGATCCATGAGCCTGGTACCTACTTTTCTTATATGTAATTTATTATTTTGGATCTTATATTTAGATCTTTGATCCCTTTTTAATTAATTTTTGTGCATGGAACAAACTGTAGTCAAGTTTCTTTCTTTTGCATGTGGCTTTCCAGTTTTGCCAGCACTATTTATTGAAGAGGCTTTCTTTTCTCCATTGTGTGCTTTTGGCTCCTTTGTCGAAGATGATCTGTCCATATATGTGTGGTTTTATTTCTGGGCTCTCGATTCTGTTATATTGTTTTGTATGTCTGTTTTTCTGCCAATACCATGCTGTTTGGATTATCATGACTCTTAGTATAATTTGAAGTCGAGTAGTGTAATTAATACCTCTAGCTTCATACATTTTCCTTAGGATTGCCATGGCTATTCAAGGCTTTTTATGGTTTCATACAAACCTGGTAATTTTTTGTTCTATTTCTTTAAAAAATGACATTGGGATTTTGATGGGGATTTCATTAAATTTGTATATTACTTTGGGTAATCCATTTTAACTATGTTGATTATTCTAATCCTGGGTAATATATCCATTTTAACTATGTTGATTATTCTAATCCATGAACATGAAATATTTTTCCATTTTCTTATGACTTTTTTAATATTTTTCAATAATGTCTTGTCATTTTCAGTATATAAGTCCTTCAGATTCTTTGTTAAGTTTATTCCTTGGTATTTTACTTTTTTTGTTGCAATTGTAAAAGGAATTTTTTTTTAGTTCATTTTGCAATGTTTCTTCAATAGGGTATAAGAAAGCAGTGGATTTTTGTATATTGATTTTGTATCCTGAGACTTGACTTTATTGATTTATTGTTTCTTATAGTTTTTTGGTGGAGTCTTTGGGGTTTTCTGTATACAAGATCACATCATCTGCAAAAAGTGATATTTTTACTTCATCTGTCCCTATATTGATGCCTTTTAATTCTTTCTCTTGTCTGATCCCTCTGGCTTAAACTTCCAGAACTATATTGAATATGAGTGGAGAAAGTAGGCAATAGATTGTTTAAAATGGTTTTCTAGTTTATGCTAACATGCAGCTATACTTGAGTGATACCTTAGATTGATAAATTTATTCTTCTCACTCCAGTTTTTCCTTATAACACTCTATTTGACTTGGGTACTTCTTGACCTTTGTCTTTAAAACTACTAACTACACTTCATGAATTTAAGGGTCTCTCTATTTTTTATTTAAAATTTTTTCTGAACTAAAGTTGATACTCAATAGACATTCCTTGAATGATGAATTAATTTATGTCATGATTCTTCACTTTCTCATATTTTTAATTCCTTATATTCTGGCATCTAGTGATTAATTTATTTATTTACTGATGCATTCATTCACCAACAATACAGGTCTTATATTATTTAAACAATTCATAAATGACTGAATAAGTGAAAGTATTATTATTTGTATCCATCAAAGTCTGTTGTCACATTTTAGGAAAAGTACTCAGAAGAAGATGGGTAAAGAACATATCTCAATTTTATATGACTTATATACATTTATAAACATGTACCTATTATATCCAAATGTGCACAACCCACTGCATGTACATGTATGCATTTATGTACATCAAGTTAAAGATTAGTGGTTAAGAGCACAGGCTCTAGAATCCCAACTGCCTGAGTATAATCCTAGCTCTACCAGGTACTATCTCTTCACTTAACTATCTGTCCTTTAGTTCTCTCATTTATAAAGTGGAGATTATAATACAACCTACCTTATATAGATGTTGTGAGGATAGAATGTGTTAATCTATGTAAAATAGAGTAAGCACTATATAAGAGCTAGTTATCATTATTTTTGTTACTGTTTAGTAGTAATGGTAGTAGTAGTAGCAGCAGCAGTAGTAGTAGTAATATTGCCAGTTCTTTTTCATATTTTGTGGTATCTCACAGTCATATACAGCACTTTAGGGCTACCTAAGTCAGGCTTGGACAGACTGACTGCTCTCGGTTCTTTCAAATTACCTGATGAGCCTGACATTTTCCAAGTGAACTGCTTGCATATTTCCATAGAATACCTGCTGTTGAAAGAGAGAAAGAATGAAAAAAAGAAAGAAGAAAGAAAGAAAAAGAAAGAAAAAAAGAAAGAAAGAAAGGAAGAAAGAAAGAAAGAAAAAAGAGGGAAGGAAGGAAGGAAGGAAGGAAGGAAGGAAGGAAGGAAGGGAGGGAGGGAGGGAGGGAGGGAGGGAGGGAGGGAGGAAGGAAGGAAGAAAGAAAGAAAGGAAGAAAGGAAGGAAGGAAGGAATAAAAAAGAAGGTAAATGGCCCTGGCCGGTTGGCTCAGTGGTAGAGCGTTGGCCTTACGTGCAGGAGTCCCGGGTTTGATTTCCGGCCAGGGCATACAGGAGAAGCACCCATCTGCTTCTCCACCCCTCCCCCTCTTCTTCCTCTCTGTCTCTCTCTTCCCCTCCCGCAGCCGAGGCTCCATAGGAGCAAAAGTTGGCCTGGGCACTGAGGATGGCTCTATGGCCTCTGCCTCAGGTGCTAGAATGGCTCTGGTTGCAACAGAGCAATGCCCCAGATGGGCAGAGCATCGCCCCCTGGTGGGCATGCCAGGTGGATCCTGGTTGGGTGCATGCGGGAGTCTGTCTGACTGCCTCCCGTTTCCAGCTTCAGAAAAATACAAAAAAAAAAAAAAAGAAGAAGGTAAAAGAAAACAAATGTGCCTTGTCATCCTGAAGTCTAACATTTTGATAAAATTACTATAAATTAATAGGCTGTCTTTTTAAAATAATAGTTAACATCTGTGCTTGCAACAGATGTTTACCATGTCTGATATGACTGTCCTTCAATTATACACATATGCTTTATTCTATTTGTGAATTGTAACAAATAGAAATTTTCACCCATGTGTTTTCTGCTACTCCTTCACTGTCAGAGTTCTATATAATTTAATTTTTTTAGCAGAACATAGTAACAACAAAATACTAAAGGAAAATATACATACACCACATATTATATATTATGTGACTTTGTTATAGAATGTAATATATATATTAATTGATACATATACTAGCAGGATTTGGCAAAATATTTTATTTAGTTAAAGTATTATTTACAATATTAGAAATATTTATATTACTTAATAATCTAAGTTTTTAGACTTGAGTAGTTTCTTTATGAAGTATTCTTAAAAGCAGTCTAAAATAAAATTATTTCTTAAATACAAAAAATATCACAAATTTGATATTAATTTTTACTATACATCCCTTAAATTGTCCAGAAGATTATATGGCATTTCCTGACTGCTGTAAAATTTCAATCAAAAACTTTTATTTTTTCTTAATATGATACTGTCATGGAAAATGTTTACATTTACAATAATATTTTTGCTTACTGGTTTTCTGCCTCTGGGTAGATGAAATCATTATTTGGGAAAGAAGATAGTGCATTGGAGTGTAGTAATCCATTATTTCTTAGTTTTATGTCTTAATTGACAGAAAACTCTTATGCTGAAATCTCAACATGCACTTACTTTGTGACCCAGGGTTAGTAAGACAGTTTCTCCCAAGCACAAGGTTTTATCATTAAAATATGATTATATTTCTAAAAACATTTTTTAGTTTTCTATCCTTGCATCACCCATGTCTAGCTAATGCTTGGAATATGGTTATCACTCAATGAAGGTTTGCTTACAAATCTGAACAGGAATCCAACAAACAAAGAATTCGTTCTTTCAATGGGCTTTAGTCAGGGACAACTTAAAAAATAGATGTAAAATTAACTATATGCCAACAAATTGGACGATCTGGAAAAAATAAATACATTTATACAAACATGCAATCTCCCAACTGAATCAAGAAGAAACAGAAATATAAACAGACTGAATACAGTATAAAAATCAGTCCAAAACAGTAATCTAAAAACTTCCAACAAATAGAAATCTTGAACTGGATGGCATAACAAAGGATTTTACCAAACATTCAAAAAAAATTAATACCTATTTAAAAAAAAAACTGTTATAAAAAGTTAAAGATGAGGGAAGACTCCCAAGTTCATTTTACAAGGCCAGCAATATCATATATGCTAAAATACTCAACAATATTAGCAATCTATATCCCACAATCAGCCCATGATGAAGTAGAATTTATTCTGGAGATGCAAGTATTGCATCTGGAGATTGGCACAGTATTTACAAATCAATATCATGATACACCACATCAACAAAATGAAGAGTAAAAATTATATGATCATATCAATAGATGCAGAAAAATATTTTGACAAAATCTAGCACCCATTTATGTTAAAACCTCTCAGCAAAGTGAGAATAGAGAGAACAAATATCAAAATAATAAAGCCCATATATGACAAACCCATAGTCACCATCATACTCAATGAGGAAAACTTAAAGCATTTTTCTTAAGATCAGGAATAAGATAGGCATGTCTCACCATTTTTATTTAACATAGTACTGGAAATCCTAGCCACAGCAATCAGACAGAAAGAAGAAATGAAAGGCATCCAAATTGGAAAGGAAGAAATAAAACTGTTATTTTTTGCAGATGACATGATACTGTATATAGAAAACCCTAAAGTTTCCACCAAAAAACTACTAGAACTGATAAATTCAGTAAAGTGGCAGAATACAAAGTAAACATGCATAAATCAGTTGCATATTTATACATCAATAATAAACTATCAGAAATGAAAATTAAGAAAAGAATCTCATTTACAACTGCATCAAACAAAATAAAACACCTACGATTAAATTTAATCAAGAAGGTGAAAGACCTGTACTTGGAAAACTAAAAGACAATGAAGAAAGGAGTTAAAGAAGATACAAGTAAATAGAAACATATACTGTGCTCATGGGTAGTAAAAATCAACATTTAAAAAATGTTTAAGTAGTAAGCTTAGTTGAAAATTTTAAATTTAAATAAATAAATAAATAAAATGTTCATACTATCCAAAGCAATTTATAAATTCAATGCAATTCCTATCAAAATACCAATCACGGCCCTGGCCAGCTAGCTCAGTGGTAGAGTGTTGGCTCAGTATGTGGAAGTCCCAGGTTTGATTCTTGGTCAGGGCACAGAGGAGAAGCACCCATCTGCTTCTCAACCCCTCCTCACCTCTTCTCCTCCCTCCTGCAGCCATGGCCCAATTAGAGAACATTGGTCCTGGGTGCTGGAGATGGCTCCATGGCCTCCATATCAGGTACTAAAAAATGGTGCCAGTTGCAACGGAGCAAGGGCCACAGATGGATAGAGCATTGCCCCCTAGTGGGCTTGCCAGGTGGATTCCAGTCCTGGCGCATGTGGGAGTCTGTCTCTGCCTTCCCTCTTCTTACTAAAAAAAATTAATAAATAAATAAATAATCTCAATCACATATTTCACAGAACTAGAACAAATAATTAAAAATTTTATATAGAACCAGAAAAGACCCTGAATATCTGCAGCAATCATGAAAGTGATGAACAAAGTTGAATGAATTATGCTACCTGATATCAGACTATATACTGCAAAGACATAGTAGTCAACACAGAATGGTACTGGCATACAAAAAGACACACATATCAATGGAACACAATAGATAGCCCAGGAATAAACCCATGCATATATGATCAGTTAATGTTAATATTTGACAAAGTGGGCAAGAATATACAATGAGGTAAAGACAGTCTATTCAATAAATAGTGGTGGGTACATTGGGCAGATAGGACAGATAGTTGCAAAAAATTACACTAGACAAACGTGTTACACCATATACAAGAATAAACTCTTTTTTTATTTTTGTGAGAGGAGGGGAAATAATGAGGCAGACTCCCATATGCACCCCAACTGGAATCTACCTGGCAACCCTATCTGGGGCCAAAGCTTGAGTATCAAACTATTTTTAATGCTAGCAGCTGACGCGCTCTGACCAACAGAGCTATCCTCAGTGCCATGGGCCAGGCTCAAACCAATTGAGACACTGGCTGCAGGAGGGAAAGAGGGAGAGAAGGGGGGAGGAAGAAACAGATGATCATTTCTTCTGTGTTCCCTGACTGGGGATGAAACCTGTGTCCAGGATAATGCTTTATCCACTGAGCCATCAGAAAGGGCCAATAAACTCAAAATGGATTAAAGAATTAAATGTGAGACTCAATATCATAAAAACCCTAGAAGAAACATAGACAGTAAAATCTTGGAATGCTTTTATTTTTATTTTTTAATTTTTTGAAAGGTTTTCTTAATAATATATATATTTTTCTGTATATCCTTGAGCAAGGGAACAAAAAAAAATAAACAAATGGTACTATATCAAATTGAAAAAAATTTTTACAGCAAAGTGAACCATAGACAAATGAACAGACAACTTACTGAATGGAGGAACATATTTAACAATGATACCTCTAATAAGGGGTTAATATTCAACATTTATAAAGAATTAATATAACTTAACATTAAATAAACAAAAGATACAATTCAAAAATGGCCATATGACTTGGACACTTCTCCAAAAGGGACATAAAATGGCCAGTAGACACTAAAAAAAAAAAAAAAAAAGCTCAATATCACTAATCATCAGAGAAATGCAAGTTAAAGCCTCAATAAAATATTACCTCATACCTGTTAGAATGACTATCTCCAACAAATCAACAAACCAGTGGGGGAAAAGTGTTAGAAGAATAATAAATATAGCTCAGGGAAGAGAGTGAATTGGAAAAAGAGGAAGATATCAAATAGCCTGGGCCACTGGGACTCCCAAAACAGACAATTATTGGCGAGGATGTGGAGAAAAGGGAAGCCTCATGCCGGCGGGTATGCAGATTAGTACAGCCTCATGTTGGCGGGTATGCAGATTAGTACAGCCTCATGTTGGCGGGTATGCAGATTAGTACAGCCACTGTAGAAAACAGTATGGTTCCTCAAATAAGTAAAAACAAAACTGCCATATAACTCAGCAATTCCACTTCTGGGAGTATATCTGAGGAAACACAAAATACTAACTTGAAAGAATATACGCATCCCTATATTTATTGCAGTGCTATTTACAATTCCCAAGCTATGAAAGCAACATAAATTCCCATCAATTGATGAGTGGATGAAAATGTGGTGGGACATTTATACAATGGAATATTAGTTATTAAAAAGAATGAAGTCTTACTATTTGCAACAGCATGGATAGACCAAGAAGGTATTATGAAGTGAAATAAGTCAGTCAGAGAAAGACAAGTATGACATGGTTTTATTTATATGTGGAATATAAATAATAATACAAATTAACAACAAAAAAAATAGAAACAGACCCTCATGTACAGAGAATAGACTAGTGCTGCTAGAGGGGAGGGTGTTAGGGGACTGGGTGAAAAGATAAAGGGATTAAGCAGTACAGATTGGTAATTATAAAATAGTCATAGTGATGTAAAGCATAGCATCAGAAATAGAGTCGATACATATGGTCAATAAAAGTATATAGTTGTTTGATCACTATGCTGCACACCTAATACAAAATAATATTGAATGTAAACTGCCATTTAAGGAATGTCATTTTAAAATGTTTTAAATATAAAAATAAAATTAAATGGCTCTAGAGAACTATAAGGTGGCATGACAGTCTGAAGGGCAGCTTCAACAGCAGCATACTATGCCAACTTTGCCACTCCCACCACCACTTCCACTGTGCACTTTGTAAGCTGCCTTCTGCGACAATATAAGTAATGATTCATCATCTAATTGAATTTGGGTTAGATGATTTCCCATCACTTCAAGTAACTACTTCAGTATGCAGTAGATCTAGTTCAAACGTGGTTTGCCTCACCTAACCATCCCTTCATTCAACATTTATGGAAAGTCTGTCATGTTCTCAATCTGCACCAGGATTGGAGAAAGAGGACAGTATAAAAGGAATTAAACACAGTCCTTTTTTACTAAAATATTTCACAAATAATCTCTGAATATAAATACATCTATACCTTGAGATACTATAGGACATAAAACTATAAAATCCATGGAAGGGATTATATGAGGACTCAGAGAAAAGAAAGCATTTTCAAAAGAACAAAAATATGGACTTCACAAAAATGTAGTTTATGTTCTAGATCACAAGTTATAATTAGGAAATATATATTCATAAATCTAACATTTTGATTAATATCAATTATATGTTTTATTTGGTGCCAGGCCTTATATTTGATACTTAAAATTCTGATATGAAAGCGTTCATGCCTTCAAGGAATATCCAATGTCAGGAAAGTCAAGAAAAAATGGTTTTAAAAGTAAGTATAAAGATACAAATATATTCATTGATATCATGAGATACCTAACTCTGCCTAAGGGTCCTTAGGAAATAATTCTCAGAACAATAATTATGTAAACTTAATCTTGAAAGAGAAAAAAAAAACATGGAGTAAATCTTTGTGAAACAAGAAATTATGCAGAGATAGGTGTTCCGGATGAAGGTACAAAAAGGTTCAAGCACATTTATACAATATTACAAAGATTCTTTATCTCTTTAACTACATACAAAGAACTAGCATATAAAAGACATGAGATATCAAAGTTATCAACATGGGCATGGTTTGCATACGGAATATTGTCAAGGAATAAGGTATGAGCAAAAGACAGGACAAGTGTACACAGTGCTTTATATACCAATAATTTTATTTTAAAGGGCCTTGGTAGTGTTATTCAATATTCATAGAGTTCTCTGTCTTTTCAAATGCCTAAAATCAGAGATTATAGATGACAACAAAGATCAACGACGGAGGTGATATCAATGTCATCCTAGTCAATGCAAGCAAAGGCACATAAACAGGAACATGTTAAATGTGTGAACAGTAGAGTACCTCATTAGTCCAGAAATGAGTGAAGGAAGGAGATTAGTGGACTGAATCAGGGCTAGATTATTGAGAATCTTGCCGCCATGCTGAGTTAACACTGTTCTGTGTTTTATTAAGAGTGATGTGGCAACTCTGTACAGGATACAGTAAAAGACAGAAAGCCCAACAGAGGAGACCTGTTAGGAGTTGTAACAAGGGTATATGTGGGATTGAAAAGACCAGAATTAGGCTAGTAGAACAGAGAGGAGATAAGAATCACACTTGGGTAGTAAAAATCTACAATTAGAAGGTTTGTCACCTCTTGCTTGTCTGTTATTTTCTGATGTGCTGATTGCCAAGAAGAGCATAAACAAGGGTATTCATAAACATTTATCAGTTATTACAAATTAGAACCAAAAAGCAAATTACTTTTGAAAATCTAGTGAGCTAATTAAATTAATGTAATATTTTCATGCTAATCCATACACAAATCAAACATGCAAAACTTTTACTTTCAATTTAATTAGCCGTACCCTAGCGGAAATCATTAGACGAAATAATGAACTGCTTCCAAACGCCTGAGTGTGACTTTATCCAAGCTAGGAACATTTTGCTTGTCACGTGTGCTTTTGAGGTTTTCAGGGTGCTGAATAGTGGCTTTAATAATTATCAGCTCTGGAGAAGGACTAGAAGAAGCAATTTGCTTGAGAAAATGGGATTTGTTTATTTTATCCTAGATTTTTCATCATCTGGATTAATTTATGGGAATTTTATTGAGTCTCAATAAGGTTTTCTGGATGTTGAAAAAGTATACTGAAAGCTTTGTAATATGTTTGAAATGCAGAGACTTCTCTATGCCATTTTTGCATTTGATTTCTCTTTAGGCCAACTCGAGAGAAGTTAGCAAGAATTGTACACAGTGTATAGCATCCTTTTCAATAAAGGTTAAACTTTACTGACATACATCCGAGTGTAATCTTGTTTTCTCTTATTGAAAAGAATCAAGTTTTTCTTCTTGTCAAGAACACTATTAGAAAAATTGAAGAAAGGAAAAAAATATCAAGTTCTTCATAATCTACTTTTCTAGAAACACTTCATAAAGAGGAAATAACATATAAAAATATATGTCCATCTATGATATAATAAAAACACACACTTAAGCTCAGAATATTTCCCATGTCTGTATTTCTAGTCATTCTGACTATTCTAATAATCTTAAGGGTGAGTTGATGATGCAGAATATGTGATTCTGTTTCCTCCGAAGAATATGAGAGGTACAGTTCATAAAAACCCTCTCTCTGATCCACCAAAGAGTAAGGCACACACAAAGCTTGTATGCAGTGATGATCATGATCAATTCTTTCCAATGAAGTATGAACAAAGAATGCTAGCCACTGACACTACACTCCATCATACAGAAGTGTTATATTGCTCTTGTATAGCCATTTGTAGTTTACCAGAACTCCCCCATTTATGGGTCTCATTTAAACCTCTCCCAGAACTCTGAAGGAGGAATAATGCTCTTTACCTCTTGCTTTCCAAGGAGAAAAACTGAATTCAACAGAAGAGTGACCCACCAATGACTATAGTCACTAGACTGACTACTTTAAATGCAGCAGGTGCAAAGTCCATGGTGAGTGAGTCACTGTCATTTAGTAAACACGGGAAGAGTGTAACAGGGTTGATTGTAGTTGATGCAAGATCCTAGAGGTTAGGGCTTTGATCACTGGATCTCAATGACCTCACACAGTCTCAGACACACTGTTGGTGGTTCATATATGTTTCCTTATTTTATTTTTTAATTTATTTTTTACTGAATTTATTAGGGTGACACTGGTTAACATAACTATATAGGTTTCAGGTATCCAATTCTATAAAATATCTCTGTATACTACATTGTGTGTTGACCCTAAGTCAAGTCCTCATCCATCACCATTTATTTCCCTTATATGTCGGGGACCAAAAAACCAACAGGGTTTTTGCAGTTCAGATTTTTGGGGGACAGAGGTGTGGGGAATTGGCTGTAAGCTGACAGTCTACCCAACCCCCCACCTCACTTGCCTGATTAGGTTGCAAAAGGCTGTTAACTTGTGGTACTGGATTATTTATACTCATCCTAGCCCCCCATATCCTCTGGAAAGACTGGAGGCAAGTTTCTTCTATCCTGTTTTGTGTAAACTTAAGATGTTAAGTATGGTAGGGGTTTTCTGCACGTGGTAAAATTCTTAGGTTGCCTTGAAAATGTAATCAGAAATCTCATTGATTTACTAATGGCCGTCTTTGCCCTATAAATAGAGCAAGATGCAGTTTTTGGGCACTCTCTTCTTGCCAGCAGCAATTGTAGTGCTCCCCCCAAATCCATTCTTTAATTCTTTAAGTGTATTTTCTTAATTCTGCACCATTCCCACTCGGGACCTGGAATTACTAGTCACGTTAGTTCACAACACTCTATTACGTCCCCCCACCCCAGCAATCATCACACTGTTGTCCATGTCCATGACAAGTAAAATAGAGATAGACTTATACACATAGAGCAGGCTGACAGCTATCGGATGGATGGGGAACAGCGTGAGGGAGGTGGAGGAATAATAATACAGTAGAGCAAAAAACTGTGTTTCTTGAATAGATAAACAAGCAGAAGGCCAACTGTAGGCCAGCACTGAGCAATGAAATTGCAGCTGACATTGTATTAGATTAGATTTACTAGGACAGAATATAGCAAATGATCAAGTTTTTAAAAGTTAACAATTTTATCCTCTATCTGTGATATAGCTAGAAAACAGGTTGGACCCACATTTCACATTTCATGGTATATGATAGAAGGAAAAGATCAGATCACTGCAGTTATACAGAAGTTTGTGGCTTTGATGTTAAGATACAAAAAAGTAAAAGGCGAAAGATTAAAACCACAATGAGATTATCACCTCACACCAGTCAGAATGGCGCTTATCAACAAAACAACACAGAATAAGTGCTGGCGAGGATGTGGAGAAAAGGGAACCCTCCTGCACTGCTGGTGGGAATGCAGACTGGTGCAGCCACTGTGGAAAACAGTATGGAGATTCCTCAAAAAACTGAAAATTGAACTGCCTTTTGACCCAGCTATCCCACTTTTAGGAATATACCCCAAGGACACCATAGAATGGCTCCAAAAGGAGAAATGCACCCCCATGTTTGTGGCAGCAATGTTCACAATAGCACAATAGCGAAGATCTGGAAACAGCCCAAGTGTCCGTCAGAGGATGAGTGGATTAAAAAGCTTTGGTACATATATACTATGGAATACTACTCAGCCATAAGAAATGATGACATTGGATCATTTACAATAACATGGATGGACCTTGATAACATTATACGGAGTGAAATAAGTAAATCAAAAAAAAACTAAGAACTATATGAATCCATACATAAAAGGGACATAAAAATGAGACTCAGAGACATGAACAAGAATGTGATGGCAACAGGAGTGGGGGGTGGGGGGAGGGGGGATGGGGTGAAGAAGGAGACAGGGGTTGGGGGAAGGGAGGGGCACAAAGAAAACCAGATAGAAGGTGACAGAAGACAATTTAACTTTGGGGGAGAGGTATACAGCACAATCAAATGTCAAAATAATCTAGAGATGTTTTCTCTCAACATATGTACCCTGATTTATCAATGTCACTGCATTAAATTTAATAAATAAATAAATAAAAAAGATACAAAAAAGGCTACAGAGTCCCCACATGGGGATTTCAATAGTAAGCCATTTGCAGAGAATGCTAGAGGTGGGGCAGTCTTTAAAAAAAATAGTATGCTACTAGATAGCTAGCCCTTCCCCTTATCCTTTAAGTTTTATTTTGCCTGCCATCTCTTGCAAGGTACCTCCTACCAAAGGCCTTCTGGCCACACTCTAAAGCAAAGCATCTCCTACATACTCTAACCCAGGGGTCTCAAACTCGCGGCCTGCCCACCAATTTTGTGCGGCCGCAGACTGGCCCCCAGACTAATCCACGAAGTTTGATTAGTCTGCGGGCTGCACAAAATTGGTGGGCGGGCCGCATGTGGCCCGCGGGCCACGAGTTTGAGACCCCTGCTAACCTTACCCCTCAAAGTTCATCTCCTATTTCCCAATTGGTTTCCTTCACAGCACTTATCACTGTACGCAATCATTGAATTTATGGTTTAATTTACTATATTTGTACAGTGTATCCATAAAGTAATGGTGCACTTTTGACAGGTCACAGGAAAGCAACAAAAGATGATAGAAATGTGAAATCTGCACCAAATAAAGGGAAAACCCTCCCAGTTTCTGTATGATGATGTGTCAGCATGTATGCATGAGCAGATGATGATGTAACACCGTGTATAAACCGGAGCAGCCCACGGCCATGCCAGTAGATGTGTGGACAGTACAGAGGAAAGTTTTGTGTGTTCTGTGGCTCGCTAAGTTCAAATCCGTGACCAAAGTACAATGTGAATATCGGCGCGTTTATAACGAAGCGCCACCACATAGGAATAACATTACTTGGTGGGATAAACAGTTGAAGGAAACCGGCAGTTTGGTGGATAAACCCCGTTCTGGTAGGCCATCAGTCAGTGACGAGTCTGTAGAGGCTATACCGGATAACTATCTACGGAGCCCTAAAAAATCTGTGCATGAGCCCACATCGAACTGCGCTGAATAGGTATGAAACTGGGAGAGTTTTCCTTTTATTTGGTGCAGATTTCACATTTTTATCATCTTTTGTTGCTTTCCTGTGACCGGTCAAAAGTGTACCATGACTTTATGGACACACTGTATTTCCTAGTAGTTAATAGGTTTCATCAAAGAATGTTGACCTTGTTAACAGCTATCTCTATATTCTAATTGGACTTTAAATATACACTAAAGTAATGAATGATTTATAGGCTGAAAGGTAAAAGAATATGGACAAGCTTCTCTCGTGAGCAAAGCATATATATTAGCAGCTGAGGAAATTTTTCTTAGGGGAAGAAATGGGAAGTTTTCAGCTAAGTTGTACAGATGGGAGATGGAGAGTGAGGGAAAGAAGAGTCAAGTGAATATGGCATTAAGAATTCAGGCGCATAGCCAGGTGTTACCCCCTGAGCAGTGTCACTTTGGGCAAGCCACAATTACTCTGAGCCTTACTTTCAGAAAAGAGGATTTGGGTCATAGGTAGTCTCTAAGACCTTTTCAATCTATCTCTTAAATAACATGGCATTTCTCTTTTCTCTGTGATCCCAAAGCACTTTGCACATGCCTCTATAATAAAAGTTATCCCATTGCTTTGCTCTTGCCTTATATATATGCCATATATATAAAATACTTGTTTTGTCCCTTAATGACTATAATAATGTGAAAGAGCAGTGGCTATTGAATTTAAAATTTTTTGTTTGTTAGAGGCTTTGTGGTAACATATGGTCTTCTGCAATTGTGAAAATGTATAACACTAAGCAGATATTCCCAGGAACTGCTGGACAAGAGTTATTCTGGTCCATTTCTTCTAAACTACCCAGATCAAATTGTTTCCATACTCTTTTCTTTTTTCTAAAGTAATTTTTATGACTTTCTAAATCTTTTCACTTGGCTGCCACAGGTTTGAGACAGATAATACATTTTCTTTTTTTTTCACTTTCTTGATCTAAATGGCCAGGCTGCAGGAGACAATAAAATAGGCAATGAATTTCTGAGCTGGTTTCAATTCTTAGGAGACATTAAGCTCCACAAGATTAATCAGATTTCACATCAGCTCTCCCAGTAGCCCTGGCAGTACTGCAGATAATTATTTAATTTATACCTGTAAATCACTTTTGGATCATAAAATTCCAGGTAGATGAGTGCATGAAGCAAACATGTAATTAAGATGAGAGTACCCACAAAGAAGGTGATTATTATTTATGATTATTACCGCCCTGACAATGTAGAACAAATGGAAGACTCAGGATTCTGAATTGTTTAAAGGTCCTAAGCTAATTTCATTAATAAACCCAGCTAAATTAGTAACAAGTATTAATATTGACCATAAAACTGCAAGATCAAGGAGAAAAATGATTTGCCTGCTTGTAACATATCTGGCGTTTAAAGTGACAATCTTCAAAATATACATGAATGCTTGTTCAAAATATACATTTAAAGTGCCCTCTTAAATTATATTAATGGAAAGGAACCATGGCATGTTTTCTTCTCTGACTTTGTGTGTCCCTCCCCCTACACAACGCTTTGGGGAGGACAGACCTTTCTCATCTAGGCAATGCATAGTCACTGCATCGGCACCAAGGAAGTAATTATTGGTTGAAAATATTGTGAAATTAAAAATGTTTTGAGAATATGCAGAAAATAATTA
Organism: Saccopteryx bilineata; assembly: GCF_036850765.1. NCBI lineage: Eukaryota > Metazoa > Chordata > Mammalia > Chiroptera > Emballonuridae > Saccopteryx > Saccopteryx bilineata. Next base: position 339,104,281 of record NC_089490.1, on the reverse strand, counting down.
AATTATGAATTAAAGTGAAAGATTATGATCACAATCATGAAATAAACTCATATTAAATATGGTTATCTCTGCCCTAGGTGAAGCAATTATAGTAAATTTTAGTTTCCCTTAGTTTTCATTTTTTTTATTTCAAATTATACATTGAGTATTTCTTACTTGAGGACTTTAAAATAAAAATAAATATTTTTAGAAGCACACTCTTTTTTCCCCCTGAATGTATGAACTTATAACTCTGGTTATATAAATATTATGAACTTAATATAAAAATTAATAAAGTACATGGATTAATTATTGCTTATTTCTTTATCTGTGTAGACACAATCCTTATGAATGTAACTATAGCATTTGTTCTGAGAAAATAAATAATACATGTCAAAATCTGAAAAGTATACTTAATAGGGGAAGGTGAAAAAAGCAGAAAAGCAAAGAAACCTGAATCATTTATACATTCCTCTAGTTGATTTTATTGGCAAGTCTGTAATGAAATGAAGCCCAGGTCACATAGTTCTCTATCTAAGGATTCCTGGTTGTAATTTTCCATTTGGAATATCCACATGCAGTAGTCTATCTCAGAATGTTGCAATGTTCAGTCACTGTTCATTGCATATGACCTTATATATTCAATACTTATAAAAACATTGATTTGTATAGGTCTAAAATCTCTAAATGATTTTATATAAATTATCTTCCATATTGAAGTCTGAAGCTAGTTTTTAAGAAATCTAGTGCATTTTAGGTAAACATGAAGGAAAATAAAAATTAATATTTTTTGAGCAACTACTACCATATTGATACTATGTTAAAGAATTTCACACATATTATCTCTTCACTCATCCTGGTGCACTTTAAGGTAACTACTATTCCATAGTTGGCAGAATAGTTCCTCAAATATATTCATGTGAAAGTATGAGTATCTTATCGCAAAAGGACCTTAAAATTTGGTTCACAGACCTTAAAAGTGACCTTTAGCAACTGTGAGGCAATAAGCAGGTATTTTTTTCAATGATTAGATTTGAGGAAACAGGTTATAGCAGCAGAGAAAACAAATAGATTTTATTACTATTATCCTGAATGAGGATGATTCTGAGGCTCAGCAAATGATGCGTGATAAATAGAAATTTAAAGTCAAATAGGCAGATGTAGAATTTTGTTTCACAGCAGGACTTTAACTTTTTCCTGCCTGACCTGTGGTGGTGCAGTAGGTAAAAGCGTTGACCTGGAATGCTGAGGTCGCTGGTTCAAAACCCCAGGCTTGCCTGGTCAAGGCACATATGGGAGTTGATGCTTCCTGCTCCTCCCTCTGTTCTATCTCTTTCTTCTCTCTGTCTCTTTCTCTCTCTGTATCTCCTCTCTCTAAAAAAATGAATAAAATGTAAAAAATTAAAAAAATAAAAATAACATTTTTTCCTACCATATGATAGTTATATAGGAATTAATAATTATAGATGATAAGCCACATTTTCTGCTTGAATCTTACCACATCAACTAACAATTGAAGATGACAATAGTTTTTACAATCATAATAACATAACAACAGCTTTGTTTAATTGTTTTCCATATGCTAAGTGTGTGCCAAGCACTTTATATTGACCATCATATTGAATGTCTGTAATAATGGTATGAAGTTGGTTCTGATAACATTCACATTTTATAGATGAAAAAAACAGATTCAGAAAGGTCAAGTCAGTTGGTAAAATAAGAACAAAAGGAATAAATACTCAGGCTTTTAGCCTTCAAAACTGGTATTTAATGACTGCATTGAATTCTGGTAGAACAGTGATTTTCAACTTGTTCATTGCAAGAATTTTAAATCATGCAAAATCTGACTATTTAGTCAGGGGCACTGACTTCTTTTCTCTTAGGTTGTCAAATAAGAAGATGACAATAGCCAACACAACAATAGCTATCTGTGTGAATAAATCAATATTATACCTATTGTTTTCCCAGATTGGCAAAAATGTATTTTTGGCATGCCATAGAATTTTAATAATTAGTTTATAAGTGCCATGAGATGAAAAAGGTCAAAAATCACTGTGGCAGAAGCCCAGAAGAGTGGTAAGTCATACATGACAGTAAGTAACACAATCCCTGGCATGTAGGAAGAGCTTCAATGTTATTTGTTGGTGTTTTTATTATAAATAAAAAATAAACAATTTTATAAGCTCTAACTTTTTACTGGATATAAAGTATCCATTTAGAATTTTTTCATATATTCAGTCATTTCTCTCTGTAGCCACATGAGAGTGATACTGTGTCCATCTAAAAGTTAGGGAAATTAAGGTATAAAGAGCTTCAATTATTCTTTCCATGGCCCAGCTAGGATATGGTAGAACCATATAAAACTTAGCTCTGTTTGATTCTAAAAACCCTGTTTTAAAATTCTCAGATCTTATTTTTCAGGCATTTAATCAAAATAAGCAGAGGAGCACCTCTTCTCTTTAGGAGTCTATAAAGGTTAATATTAATCTCTGGAAATAAAATCAGCTGCTCAACCCAGCCAGCTCTTGCAGGCACTTGGATTCTGGCTGGAAGACTTGCAGCTCAGTGTACACCATGGGGGATCCCCGCCCAGGTGGACATTCTTGCCTTTGTATGGAAGCTCTTTAAAGAAGTGTCCTCTAAGACAGGACAGCTTTCCTGATCCCGTGAAATAAATGAGTATGTCTTGAAACAAGCATTTGGGAGAAGACTTTTGGGGCCAATTCATCTTTATGCCAATTATTTCTTTGGGTTGGAGAAGTGACTTTCAATACTGATGCCACCTAGAAACAAAATAACTATACTACGTAGTGAATCAGGAGCCCTCCTGAGAGCCTTTCTGTTCTCTCTTGGTGTTAGAAATAACCGGTCTCCTTGTAAAGGCTCCAAATGGGTTTTTTTTCTCTGTCTTATTTAAGATTTTATAAGACAGTTAGGAGTATTTTAAGGTACTGTTTTAGCAGTTAAGATAGGGACATTTATTAGAAGACTAAAAGGTAACTTGATCTTAACAAGGGAAGGTGACTTGGCCAACACTATGAGATTTTCTGAGGATATAGAGAAACTAATATGTATTTAACATGCTCTATTTAGCTGGTGCTGTGTAAATCACATTTATATTGTCTTTTTCAGCCTTCTTGCTCTCTCTCTTACTCTCTCTCTCTCTCTCTCTCTCTCTCACACACACACACACACACATACACATACACATGCAGTAAGAGATAATTATTTCCTAACACAACCTGATCTCAAAAACCACGTTGTTACACAGAGAACATTAGATTTATATTAGTTTCTGTATATTGAAGAGTAATGGACTTGAAACTAGTATATGATACCTTCCTGAGGATAGGTTTTAATTTGTGAAATGACTAGCTGAGAGTCTGCTCTAGTGGCAGAGACAGTGTTATTATTATTTTTCTTTTCTTTTTTTATTTTTAGAGAGAGGCAGGAAAAGAGAGAGAGAGACAGAGAGACAGGAACATCAATCTGTTCCGTATGTGCCCTGATCCGGGATCAAACTAGCAACCCCTGTACATCCAGATGACACTCCAATCAACCAAGCTATCAGGCCAGGCTTAACTTTTTTTATTTATTGATTGATTTCTAGAGAGGCAGAGAGAGGAAGAGGGGGGGGGGAGGGGAGGGAAGCATTCATTTGTTGTTTCACTCAGCCATGCATTCATTGGTTGCTTCTCATGTGTGTCCTGACCAGGGATTGAACCCACAACCTTGTCATTTTGGGAAGTCTCTGACTGAGCTAATCAGCCAGGATTATTATTATTATTATTATTAACATCATCATCAACTTTTAAAACTTTTAAAGTATGTTATCCATGCCAAGTACGAAAGGACCTGTAAAACAACTGCTTTCATGACTAATAACAGGACACAGTCATTGATGTCTTGACATTTACTGTATGAATTGCACTTTATAATTTACCAAGTGTTTACCTACAGATTTAACGTTCAGAAATCTATGGTTTGTGTAAACATGTTGACATCATTTCAGATTAGCAAATGGACGCTGATTGACTGAGGTTAAGTGACAAGTCTGGGATCCCACAGAGAGTAAGAGGCTGTACCAGATTTCACAACCTGGTCTCCATGGTCCCAATCTCATGCTATTTAGACAATTACACAAGCAGTAATTTTTTAGTTAGTAAGCAACTAACTAAAAAACAAAGTCACTTTATTGAATTCCTATATTGCTGATAGTATCTCTCTTTCTAAAAATTTAAGAATTTGGGCAATAATGCTGTTATTGAATTTTTTTTTTGCATTAGACCCATATAATTTCTCAGAAGAGATTGTATTCTTTGATTATAGACAATATCCAGAATTTATACGTCAATATGACATCCTTGGCACTAAAGCAAAACAAACCAAAACTAACACTTCTTTTATGCCCCAAATCACATATCTTAACCTGAATATCTGAAAAATATGTATGTAAATACAAAAGAGTTTGACTTTCTAAGAGTAATACATTCTCATTTCTGGGGGGGAAATGCTCAAAATATATGCTATTGATAGAGAATTGATAATAACTGATTTCAAGATAATATCTTTATGAAAGTATAGTTTTATGATTAAAATAACATGTCCCCAAAAGTGATTCCTGGTTCTAGTCAATCCAAGAGGACTTTCATTTTTATTTATTTAGAAGATCTTTATTCAACCTATTAATCTATGTGATCATCACCAGTAATTTATGTTTAACTCAAGTTTTACCTCCTCAAAACTTTTCCAGATTTATTAGTCCGGTTTACATGCCACTGTTCTTTGTCTTTAAACAAACTGTTTTGTAAAGTATCACGATATCTTGTCATTGTTATTTTACTGGACTATAAGCCCCTCATAAAGCTTTTAGGTTTTCTCTCCTTACTCATATTCCTAAAGCTTATCAAAATCACAATATTATGCACTCAATAAGTTTATATTGAACTAATAATATGAATTTTAAATATGAAGTATTTTATTGATGACTGGATTTGCAAATAATTGCATAGTTTAATATAGTAGTATGATTTTCAACATAGATAATTTTATAAAGTCATATAATCATCAGAGGTTTTGTTAAGAGCAAAGAAATCTGACCTTTACAGTATAAAAGGCTACAGATGAAAATCTAGACTGATGAGAGAAAGAATTTAGTAGTTTCCTACAGAAAGTGACTATTCACTATTGTTGATATGGGTACAGATGACTAAATTTGTAATGTAAATAATGTAGACATATCATTGTAATGAACTGTCAACCTGAACTGTAATTGGTGCTGGAGAGGAGGGTATGCTGCAAGGAGGCTGATCAAATAACTCTAGATCCCCTCTGACCACCCTTAGGGTAACACGATGCACAATGACAGGTTTTCAGTTAATATACATGGTTAAGTCCTTGGGGAGCTTACATTATAGTCTCAGATACATGGGAATAATGTCAGTTAAGGTGCGGCATAATAGATGCTGCTATAAATACGTGGATAGAATACTATGGTGCCATAGGGGATAGGAAGTTGGCCTAAGTTTTTGTAATACTCACATAGACATTACATATTAGCCATTTTCTTTCTTTATTTTTAAATTTATTCATTTTAGAGAGAGAGGAGGGGAGAGAGAGAGACTGAAACATTGATCTGATCCTGTATATGCCCTGACCAGGAATTGAATCCACAAACTCTGCTCTCAGGACCACTCTCCAGCCAACCATGCTATCCAGCTATGGCCTCCATATCCTTGAGAAATTCTAGCACAATGCCTAATGCCTTATGGGCATTCAGTATAGTTTAAGTCTTTAATTTTTTTCTTTTTCCCTTCTCGTCCATTATAGCTTTTTTAAAAAAATCAATACATACATCAATCTTTGTACTTTCTTCCCATTGATCAACATTGATTTGCTTATTCTGAGATAGACATTAGAAATACAGGGATAGCTCTATAAAAATATCAGAGTGAGATTCCCTTTAGATTATACCTTTTTAAAAAATAAATAGTGAATACTTCTTGCAATTGATTTAGTCAACATTTAACTTAAATATGTTTTGTCAAAGAGACATGGATAGTCAAATCCCAATGTATCCTTGAATACCTGGTAATTAGACGCCATACCAAATAGACTGAGGCAAAAAGAGCTTATGTTTTGCAAACAGCCTTGAACACTCCGGGAAGAAACCAGAGGTGAGAAAGGGCAGCCCATATATTTATACTTGAAACTTGTTTGAAGATGTCCATGCTGTCTCCTTTGTTCAAGATACAAAGGGCATCCAGAGCTCTCCCCTCTTCCAGCCTACAAAAGGAATCTGTGAAGATCAGAGATGAGCAGTGGGATACAACTGCCTGGGATACAGCTCTCCTCCACACACAATAGCTATGTGACCACTTTTAGAAGGTATGAATCATTTTATAAATCAAAGTATCCAGTAAAGTTAGATGTCTCCATGATTCCACTGGGGGCTGTGGGGAACAATCAAAAATCTCATTTTCTTATTTATTTTTAGAAAAAATTGTGTGTGTGTGTGTGTGTGTGTGTGTGTGTAATTTAAGTTCTTAGGGGGGGAAAAGAGCTGTTAGTGAAAAAAGGGAGAATGGCTCATTATATTACTATATTATATATACCCTAGCACAGTGGTCGGCAAACTCATTAGTCAACAGAGACAAATATCAATAGTACAAGGACTGAAGTTTTTTTTGAGAGCCAAATTTTTTAAACTTAAACTATATATGTAGGTACATTGTTATTAACTTAATTAGGGTACCCCTAAGCTGTCCTTTGCTAAAAACATCCTCAATCTAATTGAGGTAGGTCTGCTGAGGTCAACCCCTTCCAACTGTGCCATCCACATTCGTCTTGTATACTTGTCCTCAATTTGTGGAGGGGACTAGCGCTAACCAGTGCACTGAGACTGCTGACTGACGGGTCATTCAACCCATGCATGAATCCACGTGCGTCCCCCATGCTGCGTATCCTGCAGCCCACCAGCGCAGCGTCTGGGGTCGCCCAACCAACCGACACCCCGCGCACTACCTGCACACCCGCACGTGGTATTTTGTGGAGGAGCCACACTCAAGGGCCCAAAGAGCTGCATGTGGCTCTCAAGCAGCAGTTTGCCGACCGCTGCTCTAGCCCAAAAAACAACGACCCAGAAACTTTGTACCTGATAGCCCAAGTTTTGCCATATCTTAAATGTACCATCAAGGCAAATTGGTTTTCATTATTTGTACTATCCTTTCCAAGTTAAAAGTATTTTGTTTTAGAATGAAATTCCTATAGCAAAGATATTATCTGATGATTTCATGCCACAGGGCTATACAAGCAAAAGGATCGAGGGTTTGTGGTCTGTTTTCAAGTACCTATGGTGTGATACCCTGGTTTTCAAACTTTCGCCCAGAGAACACAGAATGTGTACCAAGAGTCACGTGGAGGTAAAGAACAGAGGTTTAACAGTCCAGCCACCCTCACACCTGCAGCAGAGAAGCATAGCTTTAACCTGTTTTAAATATGGGTTCCTGTGAAAGATTTTATTTGAAAAATTAAAAGTATTTTGAACCTTAAAATTATTTGAAAACCATTAGTATAGTATAAAGAAATCATGTTATTGAAATAAATGGGCTAACACTTTATATTGAAATTCTAATATGTATTAATATGACGCTGTGAAGATCTTTTAATTTCTCTGATCTTTATTTCAGTCATCTAAAAAATGAGAACAGTACCCTGATTTTAGAGAGTGATTCAGGGTAGTAAGTGGAAGAGAACTAACGTTTATAGAGGCCATATTAATAACTAGGTTCTTCAGAGAACTATTCAACAAAGTCCTTATTTCTCCCTGCTCTCCCCATCAATGTACATTAAATATATAATACTAAAATAAATTTCAGAACACTGTTGTTCCAGATTAGTATATATTTATGTTGTGTTCTACATTACAAGCACCATGAGCATCAAGATGATGTTGCATATTTTGTGAGAGGTTCAGCAGTCCCAAGGAGAGAATTCCATGCTATTCCCTTGCCATTCATTGTCTTCTTATTGGAACACTAGCACTCTAAAACCCTGGGAAAAATCACCCATTTAGTCTCAGAACCACCATTTCCCACCCTCCACAGCATCCTATAGACACTTCATTACTATCAGGTTCCTTCGAATCTCCACCACACTTAAAGGTGATCAGCTCTAGCCTTTCTTAATCAAGATGCTGAGACAAAAACAAACAAATTTACCTTATCTAGTCTTTATTGGAAAACTGCTGAATCCCTGAAGAAAATATCCTATAAAATCTCCTAAAAAAAAACATAATTGGGTAAGTGGGGAGGATGGATGATGGGTGAACAGATGGATATCTGTGGCAAAAACATAGTTATTGCATTCTAAATATAAAATAAAACTAATTTATGGATAGAATTCAGTAACATATAAATTTAAGTATTGTAGTTAATCAGTATTTGTCAATTTTGGGCAATATAAAGAAAGTGATTTAAAAAGACAATAATAGCTACCGTTTATTGAGAACTCTTTATATATAGTTAGGCCTCTGTAGTGGTTTTATATATAGTAAGTTTAATTTTCACAATGTTTATAAAATAGATATTTTTAACTCTACATACCAAATTAAAATGCTAAGTATTATAGAAACTAAGATGAATTTAAGATATTTAGACTAAATAAAAGGGGTAAAAAAATGAAAACATTTTCCTATAGCCTATCAACAGATATTTTCAATTCCTTTTGTTAGTTTTATTTTATTATTTTTTAATATTTCTTTAGGCAATGGTAGTACCACTATGGCAAAATCCTTCCCATAATGGAGTTATATGAATTAACACAGAGAATTAGAATTGAGTATTGTTTAACAGTAAAGGCTTTGGTATCAGACCCAAGAATAAATCCTGGCTCTAACTCTTACCAACTCAGACATTGGATACATTAGAGAACATTTCTAAATGTTAGTTTTAGTTTATTGTATAAAATAGATTTAACCATCCCTAACTCATATGATTGTGATGAGGTTTATTAAACTCGTGCCTGTGCAGTTGCTTGGGATGTAGCAAGTATTGTATTCAGTAGTTAGTTGATGAAACTTGAGGAAATTTTCCTCTTTCCCAGTGACCAAAATTCTCTCTTTCTGCTTCATGAAATTCGTAGGACTCCATTCTTCAGTGTGAACACAAGATACTATTCTCACCCAGACAGAATAGTTATCAATCTTTACTTCCAGATGTATGTCATGTGAAACATCTTTATCCTCTTCAGCATCAACTTGTCTCACTAGATGTGGAATTGTTTTGGACTGCTCGCCTTCTCACTCTTTTACACTCTCAGACTTATGATATTTCAAGGAAATAAAGAGAAATATAATGCAACTACTGTTCTATTTTAACAATCTTTGTGAAACTATTATTTGAGGAAAGGTTAAGAAACATATATATATATTCCTTAAATATATCATATATTCCATAAATAATGAATATAATTATATTATAGTTCCCAGAAACAAATAGAAGTATATATTCATTTATATGTATATTTTTGATAAAACAAAACAAATACAAAATCCTTTGAGTTTCAGTGCCTACAGAAACAACTTAACTAGTCTTGATTTTAATGTTATGCTTTTAACTTATTAAAAACAGTATGCATTAGAAGAACATATATTTCTTATAGCCACCATGAGCCACTCTTTATTATGATATTAAGTGCCCAATATATAAATCCCAACATTAAAAAATACCACTGCTTATAAACTGAAACTTAAAAATTTACTTATTTTGAAACTAATGTGTATTTGCCTGTGTCTACCAATGTAATAGCTGACTATAAAATTTCTGTTTTCTCATATTTACCAAAACTAGCAGAAAGTACAGAAGGTATTTAATGCTTACTCTTATATTTATTCAATATTAAATATATACATTACTCCCTGTACCTATGATATTTCTTGAGCTACTATCCCACATATTAAAATATAAATGCCCTTCCATGTACATTATTTCAAAATTATTTAGAAATTATTACTTTTAAAAAAACAGCAGAAGCAAAAACAAACTGCCTTTCTCTAAAAACAAATGAAAAAAAAAAATGTTAGCCATTTAGTAGGAAAAAAAAGGGATCAAAGGCAAAGCCTTATTCCTGAAGCTGATTGTATAGCTTTACAAGAGTAAATCTTATTTTCATGACATTAATCAACTTTGCATTGACTATTATGGCAACTTTAGGTTCCTCAAAGATAGGTGACATTTATCTGCTGGGCTACTCCTTAGTGGCTCTGTGCTCTGATTTAATTTTCTCCATGTACTTGTTATGGATTTAGAAGTGTACTAGCATCCGAAGTGAAAAGAAAGGCAAAGAATCCCAGGAGAATTCAATATATCATCATTCATTTTCATTCCCTTTTCTCGTTGCAAGCAGTTCTCTTGGTTGTTGATTTTAGACAGGCTTCTCAGCCCACAGTGACACTCAGCGGTAGCTGAGCAGACGACAGCAGAGTGTTCAGGGAACAGAACCTCAGACGGTGCTCATCTGATGTGAGAGAAGCTTAGGCATCTTGTTGGCATCAATCAATATGCAATTGCCTTTTCAAGGAGAGCAGTCTTAGTTTATAATGAGTATAACTCTTTGACTGCTGGTTCATCATCACAATTGCTTCTACTGGGCATTTTACCGAAAAAGAAAGCTGGCCTCTTTATTGCAAATATATAAAAGATAAACATCTTTTGTCAGAATGTCCCAGTCTCCATAAATTCAGGGAAAAAAAATCTATATACACATTCACACCCTGTTTTCCCTCTCGAATATTGCTTTCAGATATGGTAGTAGTCAGTCATATGTGTCTATAAAGCACTTAACGTGGCTGATACTGAGAAAATTCATTTCTAACTTACTTTCAATTAATTCCAATCTAAATATAAAAACTGACACTTGTTACTGAATAACTTTTAAATATACTTGGAGCAACTCAAACATGTGAATCTACTTTTGAATTATAAACTTTCTGAGATTTAGATGCAGATCAAGTATTCTAAATGAAAATTTAGCATACAAAATTGAAATGCATTATAAGTGTATAATACATATTAAACTTAAAAGATATAATAAAAATGTGAAATATATCATTAATAATTTTATTCTGATATAATTTCAAATATTGCATCTTGTATATAATAAATTAAAATATATTGTTAACATTAATCCATCTTTTTTCATTTACCATTGTTTACCTGGCTATTAAAAGAATTGCAAGCCCTGGCCGGTTGGCTCAGTGGTAGAGTGTCGGCCTGGCGTGCAGAAGTCCTGGGTTCGATTCCTGGCCAGGGCACACAGGAGAAGCACCCATTTGCTTCTCCACCCCCTCTTCCTCTCTGTCTCTCTCTTCCCCTCCCGCAGCCAAGGCTCCATTGGACCAAAGATGGCCCGGGCGCTGGGGATGGCTCCTTGGCCTCTGCCCCAGGCGCTAGAGTGGCTCTGGTCGCAACAGAGCGACACCCCAGAGGGGCAGAGCATCGCCCCCTAGTGGGCAGAGCGTCGCCCCCTGGTGGGCGTGCCAGGTGGATCTTGGTCGGGTGCATGCAGGAGTCTGTCTGACTGTCTCTCCCCATTTCCAGCTTCAGAAAAATACAAAAAAATTAAAAAAAAATTAAAAAAATAAGAATTATAGTTACATATGTTACTGATGTTATATTACTATATAGTAACATTGTTCTCAATTGTGCAATATCCAAACCCTTCTATCACATCTACTTAAGGAAAGAACCAAACATTATACTTCTTCAATCCCAGGTTTTTCCTCAGTTTGAAAATAAGAAAATGTGAATAAGAGAGCAATGTATTTGGGTGATATAGCAAACAGAGTCCTGTGTTTTCTCATTTTGCAAGAATGCATTTTTATTAAATGAGCAATTTTATATAATCAATTTAACAGATATCTATTAAATTCTAATTCTTTTTTTCACAGGATCTGAATATTATAGTACCTGGCAGGCCAGCCAAGACAAGGAATTTGGATATTATTCAGAGTATAATATAAAACCATGGTAATATCTTTAATCACAAAAGAAATATAGTTTTATAGCTTTAACTGCTATGTGAAAACTAGATTGGTGATGAGAAAGATGGCAAGAAAGGAGATTCAGAAAGAGGGTGTCATAGAGGATTGGACATGGTGTCTTGGAATTAGGAGTGGGGACAGTATAGATGAAGAGAGGTTCGAATATTTATTATACACCACTCCTACTATCTAAGATTATTAGCTCATTGAAGATCTGGATCTTCTCTAATCCATTTTATACAAACAAAGCCCAGCTCAGACCTGACACATTATAAATGATTATAAATATGAACTTTTTAAGATATATAATGACTTCATCCCCTTAAAAACTTCCTATGTCTCCCTATTACTTAGAGAATAAAGCCCAAACTCTCTAGAATGACATTTGAAAGGCAGTAAAGTATGACTGCAAGTAATCTTTCAGCCAACATCTCTTTCTGTACTCACTTGAAATTATAGTAAAACCCATGCCTCTTATTTTAAATCTCAGCTCCAGTATAAGTGCTAACCAACTGCCAGCAGAAGCAGAAGCCACAGAAAGCAGAGTTCATATTTTAGTACTAGCTCCAGCAAGATATTCTGTATCTCAGGCCTTTGTTAAATATGCATCGACCAGGGAGGAGGCTCCTAAACAACACTGTTAAACAAGATGATGCAAAGTAATGTTTTAACGCTCCTTTTCCTTAGTGTTCTAATTCTCCCCTATAAAATCCTGACAACCATCACTCAGAGTCCTTCGTGGGAAGAAAGAAGGCTGTGTATGTCATGCAAATTGAATTCTGCTTTTGTATAATTTTTGAAGGGCTGAAGTCCTTCATGTTCTCTTGGAAGCATCAACCAAGGTCAATGAATAAAACTTCATCTGGCACATCTGCCCATGAGTATACAAAGCCAGAAGCCAGTTCTCATTTGATTGCTACATCCTTCTGCTTTATCTTTTTTTTTTTTTAAGATTTTTATTTTTTTTTTATTGCCCCTGAGGACATGGTGATCTTTTTTTTTTAATTTTATTTATTCATTTTAGAGAGGGGAGAGAGAGGGAGACAGAGAGAGAGAGAGAAGAGAGAGACGGGGGAGGAGCAGGAAGCATCAACTCCCATATGTACCTTGACCAGGCAAGCCCAGGGTTTTGAACCGGCGACCTGAGCATTTCCAGGTCGACGCTTTATCCACTGCGCCACCACAGGTCAGGCTGCTTTATCTTAATAGAGCAGAAGAACTAGTCAAATAAAGGTCAATTCTGAAAAGACAGTCGAACAAATATGAAGAGATACACTGTTTTCTAGATGGAATTAAAGCTTATTCAGACCACAATAATGGATTTTTTTGGAGCATCTGTGGCATTGTATTTTTTTCAACATCACACATCGATGAGAGTTTTTATTTTTTTTAGTATTAACAAAGTATTAGATGGATATTCAATAACATGCTGAATCAAAACAAGTTTCTGAAAATTAATTTGATAATGCAGATAGTATATAAGAATTAGAAGATAGATGATCAACTTGTGAATAATCAATTAGCATTTGCAGTTAAATGGACAGATATATATTTTGTCTATGACACTTTCTTTCAAGTCAATATTACCCCTAAGAACATTATACTGCCTGAAATGCATTTCGTTTTTTAAAGTTATCTTAAAGTCAATTTGCAATTAAAATTTGCAGCTTCTTACAAAATCACAATACATTAATATAGAAAAAACAAACAAACAGCCCATCAGGACCCATAAACAAACACAGTGTGATCCCAATAATAAAAAAATGAGCTTTGCCATATCCAACAATTAACATAGAAATAGTAACTTCATTCAAAATTTTTTCCAAATATATGGATAGTTATTGAAGAATGATGACAGTAATGCAACAGAAAGCAAAGCTGATTTTTTTTCTACTTTAAAGAATTATCTATTTTTTTCTGAATGGTAGTTTGTTGCTTAATGATACTATAAAAGCATAATGATCAAGAGTCATGTAGTCCTAGATCAGATAATGGCTATAAGACACATTGACCCAGAACATAGTTGAGGTTGAGGTAGAAGGTGTCTATATCAGTAAGATGTAGATATAACAATATGCCAAACAGAATTCAGTTTTCAAGGAAAAGATGTGGATCTTCTTTTCATCATGACCCTGGGTGCTTGAGTCCATCCCTTAAGTAAAGGACTAAGTCTCTCCATATTAGTATGGAGAGTATTGAGCCATTATCATGCTCAATGCTTTTTATTCACTCTTGATGTCCCACCCACTGACTATACCCTAGATTCCCAAAATCCATTTTATCCTGCTACTATCTTGATTTTCAAACCTCAGCAAGAATTTCTTTGCTAACTCCAACAGTCATTAACACCTGATCTCCACCCATGCCCCCTTTATTGTAAGAGCACTTACGATAAATTACATACTGTATCAACTTGCCATTAAACACTTAGTGCTTGATGTCACATCATAAGTGTCCATTTCAACTTCTCAAATATATTTTAATTTTTAAAAATAAAATTAAATATAGTTATTCCCTCTTCTGACATCCTAGATTCTGATTTTAAGATGATATAGGTGTGAACCTCACTAGCTATACAACCAAGGAAAAGTAATTTTCCTATCCCCCAAATATTTCAGTTTCCTCATCTAAAAAACAGAGATTGTAATGTCTATTTTATGGGACTTGTGAATAGAGTATATAACAACTATGAATGCACTTAGTATAGTTCTGTTAATCAGTGCATATGTCTCTTGTTCTTTATTACCACTATCTAGTGCTACATTCATGCTATTGTAGAAACTCAGTTATAAGCAGACTTTATACTTGATCTTTCTAATCCTTGTTCTGGAATGCCTCTTTTTCCAACTTTTCTTAGCTTCAGAGCTAATGAATTTTTTAGCTGGTATTAAAAGACTAAAAGAACTTTCTGTGAAACAGCTTTCACATTTCAGTGTCAAAATACCTCCAAATACAGAACATCAGTACAGATCTGTGTGTTCACTCTTCCAAGAGAGGAAAAGGGAGGATCTGGAGAGAATCGAATTGCTAGAGCTTCCTAGCCTGGCCCATGATATTTCCTCAACATTTCCAGAATACAACAAAGAAAGATGTTGATTTCCTTTTTGGTTACATTCCTGGGTGATGAAAGGATTGACCACAGAAGTTCTGCAGGTGGAGAAGACACTGCATAACAAAAATAAAAACAAGAAGCAATAAACACTGTTTCCATCTTTTTTATTGCTATTATCAAACACTAACAGTCCCCTCTAAGGATTACATAAAAAGTCAAGTTACATATATATGCACCAATCTCTTTCAGATCTTAAGCTTCTTGGGATATGCTGGCAAAAAGACTGTGCCTTGTTTGCTGTAATAAATCAAACCTTAAGCACACTCTGGCACACAGAAGATGTTCAGTACATGCATATTGAATGATGCTCTCATATCTACTAAGGGGAAGGAAGCTAATTTTGATGACATCAAATTTCCTATTTTCATCTCCTTTTATTGTCTACCACAAAAAGGAGACTTGTTACAGAAAGAGCAGAAAGTTGGGTGAACCTAAATTTAAATGAAAGATTGTTACATATTAGCTGAATGACTCTGAGTAATTTACTTAACCAAAATAAACATTATCTTCCTCATTAATAGCATTATACATATAAATGATTCCTCCCTTTGCAGAATTAGGCAGGCAATTCTCTAATATATAATTATTTCTTTTATATTTCTGATTGTATCAGTGTTATTAGCTTATATATATGTTTAGCCATCTATTACACATAGAACTGGCTGTCCCACAAATATCACAAATCTAATACATACAACATTGAGTTCATTATTTCACTCCTCACAGTGTATTAAAATGAAAGTCACTCCTACCAAACCAGTAGTTCAAACTAGAAACCTGGGATTCATATTAAACTCACCCATCTGAACATTGCTAACTCTTTCTGCTTCTATCCATTTAATTGTCAATTAAATACTTCTATCTTTATTCCCATTGCTCCTAACTTTGTTGTGACTATCATTTTTCCTTGCATTTCTCATGATCTACAAATAGACTTCCTCCACATTTCAGCTAAAGCTATCTAGCTCTGAACACTATTCTGTTTAAACTTTTCATGGTTCTTTGAAATACTATGTCGTATTGAGCATTATATATCAGGCATTTTGGAAAAAGAAGGAGGAATTCAAAACAATTAGATAAACTGGTAGCATTAAACAGAAATTTAATTTATTTTTTTATATAAAAAGAAAAAACCTCAGGTAGAAGCAGGGATTTATTGATTATCTTTCTCTTCAATCAAGTTGATTTAAATATCAATTACTCTTAATATCAACTATTGGTCTATTAAATAATTGATTCATGTTTTCATCCAAAGTGAGCCCATAAAACAATGGTCATATTTAGAGTAACAGGTATATACTAGTCAATGAAATAGTCAATAAGATGCTCATGACTATTAGGGTAGAGAGCTTAAAATGAGAGAAATATTGTACAGGTTCCTTCTAGGCTGTGAACCAAGAGGAATTTCATACTAAAATTAATATCACTAAAAACAATAAAATATTTATTTTCTGCTTGATTAAGAAAATAGAAATCAATATTTTTGGTACCCTTGTATAACCAATAAATTTACTGATTTACCTCTAGATAAAAAAATCACCTCTTCCTTTCTGCTTCTTTCCCTTCCTGTCATACTTCTTTCCTTCCTTTCCCCCTCCTTCCCTCCTTCCCTCCCTTCATCTCTCCATTCCTTCCTTCCTTCCTTCCTTCCTTCCTTCCTTCCTTCCTTCCTTCCTTCCTTCCTTCCTTCCTTCCTTCCTTTCTTCTTTCCTTCCTCCCTCCCTTCCCTCCCCTCTTACCTTTCTTTCTTCCTCCCTCCCTCCCTCCCTCCCTCCTTCCCTCCCTCTTTCCTTTCCTTTCCTTTCCTTTCCTTTCCTTTCCTTTCCTTTCCTTTCCTTTCCTTTCCTCTCCTTTTCTTTCCTTTCCTTTCCTTTCTTTCCTTCCTTTTCTTCCTTTCTTCCTTCTTTCCTTCCTTCCATCCATCCATCCATCTTCCTTTTCATTATTAGAACACAGTGCAAACTACCACTACTCAAATATGCTCGCTACTCTGATAACAGAAGGTTCTTTAATAGCTTACAACCTTTCTAGCAGCTCCCTGTGAATCTTAAAATAATAGCCCATGTTCTCAGCAGTAACATCCAGGCCTTCTTGCTTCTAACCTTTGTGTTTCTGTAGCCTCACTGTACCTGCCCCACCTGCTTTTGGCCACCCTCACAGTGCCTGCTCCCTCCTGCTCTCAAGACCTTTGCAAAAACTATTTCTTGTGAGAAGATGCCCAAATCCCAGTCTTTTATTAATTTATTTTTATTACCTCTCAGTCTCAATATCTGCTTCCAAGAAACTTAATAAAGATGATTATTACTTATGATGTGTCAATTCTTTATCTAATATTTTCTACTGGCAATGTGAATTATTTTTAAACATTTTTATTAAAATACAAAATGTACACAGAAAAGTGTTCATAACACCAGTGCAGAGTCTGGAAATTTTTACAAGGTGACACTGTCAGGCTTTATATAATTTTCAATGTAATTAATTGTGACTTTAAGTGTCTGCTATGTGATTTGGAATATGCTCAGTCCATGAAGGATACAAACAAATCATAAAAGAATTGTCCCTTGTCTTCACAGAGAGTATCTTTTGATGAGATCTACACAAACACAATTAGAAGCAGGACAGGTTGGAAATGACTCTTTCACCTATTTATTCATCTAGTATTTATTGAATCATTACTAGATATAAAATATGGCTTAAAGAAGACAGATCAACCCCTACCTGTACTGAGCTCACCTGAGTGAGTCAAGTGTAAAACATGACAGTGAGAGTCATATATGTTATTAAAGTTCATGTGAATTAAAAATTTACCCAGTTTTAGCCTGACCAGGTGGTGGTGCAGTGGATAGAGCATCAGACTGGGATGCCGAGGACACAGGTTCGAGACCCCGAGGTTGCCAGCTTGAGCGCAGGCTCATAAGGTTTGAACAAAGCTCACCAGCTTGGACCCAAGGTCGCTGGCTTAAGCAAGAGGTCACTTGGTCTGCTGTAGCCCCACAGTCAAGGCACATATGAGAAATCAATCAATGAACAACTAAGGTGTCACAATGAAAAACTAATGATTGATGCTTCTCATCTCTCTCTGTCCCTGTCTGTCTGTCCCTATCTATCCCTTTCTCTGACTCTCTCTCTGTCTCTGTAAAAGAAAGAAAAAGAAAAAAAGGAAAATTACCCAGTTTTAGCAGAGTGAGGTTGGAGGGTGGCAGAGCTAGGAAGTTTTCGAAAGGAAGGGATAACAAAACTAGTATCTGAAAGTTTAAGGAGAGCTAGGCAGCAAGGAGGGTTGGAGAGTAAAATGTCTTTCAGGGAGATGCCAAACCAGCTGAGAAGGCTGGGAAGAAAAAAAGAGCCTGTTGCATTTGGAAACCCTAACATATTTCATTATGGCTGGAACATTAGTGAGTAGAAGAAAGAGCCTGTCTGGTGACTGAATTACAAAAAGGAAATCAGCAAAGCCTGCACTAACAAACACATTTATTTCTACAGTACAATATAGCCTTGTCTCTCAGGATGGTTTTTTTAAATCACGTCATAAAATCTATATGAAAACTGCAAGTCAGATACTCTGAGCACCAAAATGCAAAAATATCAGGCACAGAAACCACAAAGGCTCCTTAGACTCGTCTCCAGGGATCATGAGCAATTATCTAAAGTGAGAAGTGAAATGGGAAGATATTGACAAAGCAGGACTATTGAATCCAGGAGGAACCAGGTAGACCATGATTAGGGCATCAATAAAGCTTGTGCCCAAAGCAGGATTTAATATGTGTAAACAACAGTCTTAATATAGAGCTATTTCTTTTCATTATGGGCCAAAGAGAAAACTCCTCTAAGAAAATGGAAGATTATCATCTACTTAATGTGCTTTACACATTAGCTTTAGGCTCTGATCTTGCTCTATTATCTCATGAGTAATGGTTACTGAGAACAGGGTGCTACTATCAAACATACAAGGATAGAATAGGTATGTGACCAATCAGTCTAATACTTGCCACTCATTCTTGTGGGAAGTCATGACTGAGCAGCTGGTTCTGGCCTGACCCAAGTGCTGGAGTAATGATGGTAAATGGGAGACTAGAAACAATTCTCTAATGGACATTACATTTCAGAGACAGAGATGTACAATGGACGAGTGGACAAATAAGATTGCTTCAACTATTAATATGTGTAGAAATACAAGGAAAATAAGAAACTACATCAGGCATGAGTCAGGGGATGCTTTCTGGAAAGAAGCTATTTGATCAGAGATTTTCAGAAATAAATAAATAAGGAAAGAAGAAAGGGAGGGAGGAAGGGAGGGAAGGAGGGAGGGAGGAAGAAAATGATGACAGACGGAACTCCAAGAACAAAGATGCTGTGAAAGAAAAGAGCTTTGGTTCTCTGCTATGACACAAAGAAGGCCAGTGTCAAGAGAGACTCTGCTCTTTAGAGCATCTAGGACATCTACAGCAGTGATCTAGAACATTTCTAGAGCATCTGACTTTCTAGAGCAAAAGAAAAAGAATGTTATAAGTTGTACTTATAAATGTAAGCAGATGCAAGGTAATTGTCAAGTTAACAAGTACAGATTTTATTCTAATAAAAACAACTTGATTTAGATTAAAAATATTTTGGGCCCTGGACAGTGGCTCAGTGGATAAAGCATCAGGCTAGCATATGGATGTCCCAGGTTTGCTTCCCAGTCAGGGCACACAAGAGAAGCAACCACCTGCTTCTCTCCTCCTCCTTCTTTCCTTTCTCTCTCTCTCCCTTTCCCACAGCCAGTGGCTCCACTGGTTTGAGCATCAGCCCTGGGTTCTGCTGATGGTTCAGTTGGTCTGAGCATGTCAGCCTCAGGCACTAAAAATAGCGCAATTGATTTGAGCATTAGCCCAAGATGAGGACTTCCCAGTTGTTCCTGGTGGGGCACATGTGGGCGTCTGTCCCACTCTCTCCCCTCCTTTCACTTAAAAAAATTGGGGGATGTGTTATAGATAAAATTTAATAGAGAAAGGTACGCATGGAAGCATATGCTATTACAGTAATTTAGGCAAGATAAGATACTAACCTAGGCTAGATATCAATATTGAGGTATAGTATTATCATTGGAGACAGAGAGAGGGATCAAACTCAGGACATATGTTAGTAGTAGAGCTGACAGGACATTAGAGATTTAACATGTTATATGAAGCAAAAAGTGGAATCCAGGAGGATCCTTCGATTATTAGCTTCAGTAAATTGTAGATGGTGATGTTAATTACTGAAAAAAAGCCACTGTTTTTATGGATGTAAAGAAAATTATTAGGCGATATTAAGTACCATATTATAATTTATAATTAATTATAAGGGGGGACTGCCCATTACTTGAAGGTAGGAATAGAGAGCAGTGTGGGATAGTGCAAGAAGAGAAGGAAATGGGTTCCATCTCGTGGGCTGATTCCATTTACCACAACTTGTCATCTAGAACACTAGTGGGAAAGATTCGAGGTCCCATCTGGCAGATCTGCAAATAATGCTAAGATTTAGCAAAATCAATAGTGGAAATAAGCAGAAAAGGTTGGCAGACCTGCCATATGTTTCTGAAAGTGAAAGGCAATGGATACTATTTAGAGTCAGGAGAACCTAGATTAAAAATCTCTTGGGTAATATAGTTTTCCTGCTCCTCTTTTCTCATCTACAAAATGGGAATACAAATTAAAATTTTACATGTGTATAGTGAAGACTGAAAATAATAAAAATGTCAGGTACCTGCTATTTAAGAGAAACTGAACACTAATATCTTTCCTCATTAAGAAAAACTGTTTTGCATTTCTTATATCTATGCCTATCTATACTGCAGCAGTAGCTGTATCTTTATCTATAATCCTCTTGTGTATTAGAGGATTTGATTCACCACAATCATATTAAAACAAGTGCCTTCATCTTTTTCTCTCTGTCACTTCCAGATTTCTAAGATTGCTTATCATTCCAAAGGAAGGAAAGGAAACCAGTTAAGGTTGTTTTTCTCAGATATAGAATTTTAGCTTCATTTCTTAGCATACTGTAGCCCCTTCCAAATGATCTCAAGATTTTAGATAAATTAAAATCATTTCATGGTGATGATGAGGATGATGATGACAAAATAACAATAGCCTTCAAAATAAATACAAGGAAACTGGCAGGTAGCTGGAAGAGAGAGTTCTTGGGTAAGAACTGAATGTAGCCAGTATCTATGCATGGGTTTCACATGGAAGATCCTTCATCATTTTAATAGTTCTTCCCTTCCTCTTTTCATTTTTTTAGTTTTTCTTTTTAGGTTAGAAGTAAGGGGATATATAGGCAATATTAGCACAGTAAGAGGATCCGTTACATTACAGAGTCAATGAAGGCTTTTATATTGAACTTAAATCATGTGTGGAATTTCTGAAGTCAGCTCATGTCTCATATGCTCAAATCCCTTCAGGAAACTTCCTGTCTCAATTAAAGCAAATGCCAAAAGCCTAGCCAGAGTCCTTACTATGGCCGACAAGACCCAAGGTGACCTTTGTCCCTTCACTTCAGCTTACTATTCCTCCTTATTTAATGTGCTCCTGCCATTCTGGGTTTGTTGTTTTTCCTCCAACAAAACCGAGCATGCCCTCCATCTTATTTAGGGTCTTTGCCCTTTCTCTTCCCTCCAGAATAGAGATGGTCTCCCTTCAGATGCTTTCACAGCTCAATCTCTCACTTCCTTCAGGTGTTGATTTAAAAGGCTCCTTCTCAGTGATTTAAACAACTCAATAACATCTCCTATGACTTTTTCTTGATGTATTGTTTACATTGAGTTATGTTTATCTATTCTAACATAATATACATTTTACTTATTTACCTTATTTTTTGCCTATTGAACTCTTAGAATGCAAATTACATAGAAGAATGGATTTTTATATTTGTGCCCTTAATATCTAGAATAGCACCTAGCAGAGAGTAGGCACTTAGTAAATATTCATTAAATGTATAGACCACTGCAGGTCTTATGAATGTGTTCCCTGCATCTAATACATTCAATTATATGGCTAAAAATACAGTTTGTTGATCTATTCTCTTATAGAGAATTTTCAAATTGATTGATGTTTCTATTTCCCTGAGTAGAAGTTTTTTCATATTGTTTGTTTGTTCAAAATTATTCCAAGATAATTTAGCTGTCTTATTTTAAGAGCATCAAATAATTATAGTTGAATGTTTGATTTATAAATACTTGGGTAAACTTGGGGAAACTGTGCTGACAGCTAGCAAAATAAGCATTTTAAAAATTTTATTGTGGCTACTCTGCACTGACCTCTGAGTAGGAATTAGACATATAAATAAGATTTCTGGTTAGAATTTCTATCCTACAGTCATGCTGACGTGGAACCATAAATTACATGGAGAAAGGTAGGTACACCGCTTATTAATTTAGGTAGAAAATGTTTAATACTTACTATGTGCCAATTGTTCTGCACTGTCCTTTAACATAAGAAATCTCACTTAGTTTATATAAAGCCTCACAGGGGATTTTAAAGAGACATACCAGAGGGAGAATGGCATGGGTTCCCTCTTATCACAACATTGCAGCAAATGCTTCTGTTTTTTACAACACAACTTACCGCGAGGATAAAAGAAAAGTTGCTTTCCAAAATATGATCAACACAGACATGATTGTGTATAAACTCAACTATTAAAGTTATAATAAATAGCCTACAACAGTTTCAAGTAAAAATAACCAAGTATTTGATGAACATAAATGATAAAAATAAAGAAACACTACAAGCACTCATCTCCTAGAAGTAGCAACATTGGCATAGTAGGCAGTGCATCCTGCCTCTAGTCATTGGAGTCATGCCACACCACACACCAAAAATGTGTCTGTTTCACACAAAAAAGGGGTAGGAATGAGAGAGGTTAAATAATCTAACAGTAGTCACAGAGTCAGAAAGTACAGGTTAGATGTAAAACTAAATCTCCTCGTCTCAAAGCTGGCATTCCCTCCACTTTACCCATTGCTACCGCCATTGAGGTATGACCCACCCATAAAATGTGACCTTCTATCCACTTCTACCCCCATACCAACTTAATTATGTGGTTAACACCAGCATGACAGTGCAGGCAAAACTTAAACAGTGAGTTCTTATTGTATGTCAAGCTCTGGTACAGAATAGTTGCTCAGTAATTACGTTTATTTTCCTTAGCCAATGGATGCAAGAGTCCAACCAAATATTTCATAGTTTTTGCTCACATAGAAAATGTATCCAGTTTGAACACATTATGACTAGCCTACTGGGTACAAATTCAAGGCTGCCTATGACATCATCACACTAAGGTGCTGATTAAATAATCTTCACTCAGTCATACAGGCCAAAACAGATAAGAGAAGTTGTCACTCATTAAAAAATTAAAGATCGGTAAATAGGCATTCGTAATGTAATCACATAGAGAGGAAAGGAACATTTTCAAAGTTCAAGCTGCAGTTATTCTCAAAGTATGTATTAAATACAGAATAGACTAGAGGATAAGAAATGATGAGTTTCATAAACAGAGCAGTGAAGTATTTTGAAGCTATTTATATATTTGGTCTCTCTTAGCTACATTCAAATAAGAGAAACCACAGTTCCACAGCTTGAAAAATAAATCAACAAAATTCTACACACTGAATATTTTGTTTTTCTTCCATACCACTGATAGGGGATAGATAAATGATTCTTTTTTTTTTTTCTTGTATCTTTCTGAAGCTGGAAACGGGGAGAGACAGCCAGACAGACTCCCGGATGCGCCCGACCGGGATCCACCAGGCACGCCCACCAAGGGCGACGCTCTGCCCACCAGGGGGCGTTGCTCTGCCCCTCCGGGGGCGTCACTCTGCCCGACCAGAGCCACTCTAGCGCCTGGGGCAGAGGCCAAGGAGCCATCCCCAGCGCCCGGGCCATCTTTGCTCCAATGGAACCTCGGCTGCGGGAGGGGAAGAGAGAGACAGAGAGGAAGGGGGGGCGCTTCTCCTATTTGCCCTGGCCGGGAATCGAACCCGGGTTCCCCGCACGCCAGGCCGACGCTCTACCGCTGAGCCAACCAGCCAGGGCCAGATAAATGATTCTTGATTGAGTGTCAGAGCACTTGCTCCTAGTTTTCTTCTGTCAGTAAACAAATATTTTAAATATGGGCATATGGGCAGCACTCTCTTTAGCTCTTGCCACAACCCTTTATAGAATCTTTGAATACAGAATAGAATAGAAATAAAATTTAATTATCACAATATTTATTTAGGTGCTACTTGGTGTTCATTTTATTTACCTAAAGGAAAGAGTGTTTTTTTTGTTAAAGGGTACAAGCTTTGGAATAAGATTGTTTGGGCTTTCATGTGACCTCAGTTATCCATTGCTTCTGAGAGCTTGATTATGCAAGCTAAGCCTTTAGGGCTTCAGATTCTCATTTGTAAAATGACAATGATAATAATATTACATATCTAAAGTAATTCCTTTAAAACAGATAATTCATGCAGAAGGCTAGTAGAGCATCTAAATTAAAATAAATTTGTAAATAAATATTTTATTTTTCTTATATTATTAATATTGGTATGGTTGTTGCTGAAAATAAAACAGGTTGTAGTTCTTATCTGGTTTCTGCTGTTGCCTCTCTGTGTAATTTTGTACCCAATGTTGACCTAGATATCTTTATCTTGGTCTCACCACTATAAGGAGTAGTTAAAGCCAACTGTGCTTGGATGCCAGGTAAATCAGCTATCTTGTAGGTTAAGTTCCTAGCGTATGTGATATATTACATAACTAGAGATTGTTGTGATCACTTTCATTCCATTTTTCTGTGATTCTAATTTTGTCATCTAACTTCTCCAGGGCTTATTTTAGTTGAGGATCTGTTGCAGGGCTTTGACATGGCATGATTTGTCATTAAGGTTTGACACTACTGACTAAAACTTGGTACAACAGATGCTATATGATTAAAGGGACAGAGATGTTTTTTCCCATCACTGGTATCACGGGAATTTCCAGGAACAAAGGAAGGGAGCTCCAGAGAAACCAGCATCAGAGGCTAGCAAAGAAGAAGAAGTCATATTGGGCACACATGGCAAGGAAGTGATGGGGGCATGCCTGCAGGTCAGAAGAGTAATACAGTTGTCAGTCCATTCCAGAGCCACTTCTCCCTCCTCCCTTAAAAAAAAAAAAAAAAAGCAAGCAAACAAACAAACTAAAACCCAAGAAAATTGTTTTAGAGAAGCTTAAATGTTTTCATAGAAACTTTTTTTTGCTTCACTTCAACTTTAAAAAATTAATCCACTAGTGCTCAGGAAATACATACTGAGCCCAGACCAAAAAAAAAAAAAAAAAATCGAAAACTCACCTTTGGCACTAAGTCCCTGGGATACCAGGGCCTATGTCCTTAGCCATTGTGCTCTGCTTCCTTCTGCAAGTTCTCACATTAGGTACCCCCCCTCCCGTTCTGTCCGTGAGAGCAGGTATATGCTCAAAACTGTCAGAACAGAGGGAATGTCTGCTCCCCAGATCCGCATTACATTTCTCAGAGTTTTCGCAGTCCTCTTCCAAAGGAAAGGACAGGCTCAGAGTATATTTTTAAATTATTTATGACTGTATTTCTCAAGTCTTTCACTTAAAGGAACACTTAGTCTTCATAAAGTTATTCTGTAGCCATTAAATATTATACTTACCAAAACTTATCTCCTTGTCAATTAATTCAGTTTTCTAAAAATAATAGAGACAATGGTGGAAAAGCTAAGTCCGGCAATTCTCATTGTTTTGTTCCCACATTAATTAATGACATTTATGATACTTTCTAGGGAGTATAAAAACATACAGACATAATTTTTATGTATATGAAACATAAAATATGGAAGTATATCATTTATTATAAAATGCACACCTACACACACACACACACATTATGACTTGCTTCTGTTTCTCACCAATATTATTCAGATTCATTGTCTTGTCTCTCCTTAAACATAATTGTTAGTCCCAGTAAAAGTTTTTGCTTCAGGAATTACAAATCTTTATATTCCTCCAAGTCATCTATAATATTTTGTACTTCAATGCCTTTTATGGACTATCTCTTCTTTCTAGAATAGATGTGCCCACACTTGGGTTTTAGGGAAATGCATATTCATTCTTCAGGACCAAGAAACAGTGTCTGTCTTTTTTATTTATTTTATTTTATTTTATTTATTTTATTTTATTTTACTTTATGACAGAGACAGAGAGAGACAAAGAGAGGGATAGATAGGGACAGGCAGACAGGAAGGGAGAGAGATGAGAAGCATTGATTCTTCGTTGCAGCACCTTAGTTGTTCATTGATTGCTTTCTCATATGTGCCTTGACCAGGGGGCTACAGCAGACTGCGTGACTCCTTGCTTGAGCCAGTGACCTTGGGTTCAAACTAGTCAGCCTTGCTCAAATTGGATGAGACCACGCTAAAGCCTGTGACATCAGGGTTTCGAAGCTGGGTCCTCCGTGTCCCAGCCCAATGCTCTATTCACTGCGCCATCACTTGGTCAGGATGTCTTTTTTTAATTTTTTACTTATTGTTTCTTTTCCTTCTCCCAGGACAAGCTGATCATTACTCTCATTTTTGCTGCCATATACCTCATACTTAATCTGTTCAAATATTTTGTCCTGCATTTATTCATTTGCAAGTCTGGCTATAACTGAGTGAGTGTTCCCTGGAGATCACTTTACCTATACATTTGTTGTATAAGTGTCTTTAGAGTTTTATAGATCCACTTATATAAGTATCTATAATGTCTATCCCATAGTGGTGGCTTAATACTTCTTGGCTGAGAGACTAAATGATCATCTACTAGAAGGTTATATAGAGAAGATGTCTTTTTTCTAATGTGAACAGAAAAATAATGAGAAATGAAAAATTGCATAAGCCAATTCCATCTTATTTCATATAATTGTTTCAGAAATAGCTGACATCAATCTTGGCACATTTCTTCTTATGCTGATCTGCGGATGGCAACTCTGAAATGTGGTAGTTGGAGAGTAACACATTTATAGTTGTGTTTACGTGGTTCTAATTTTATCAGTTTCTTTATTTAAATGTTCACAAATTACCATATACTATTTTCCTAAGAGAGTAGATGCCTTTTAACTGTGAGATAAACCAGGCTCATCAATTTGCTCAGGAAGTCAGTTGTATAGAGGCACATTGCTGGTGGGATTCTGGAGCAGGTTTGTGGCATTTTTGTCATGTTGGATCTTACTCTCTGCATAGCTTCTGGTGCTCCACTGAGCCCCGACTTTCCTGACTGCAAAATCTCCTTTGAGCTCTCCTCTGCCATGTGCCCCTTCTTAGTAGAATTTATCACATTTACAGTTTGACGTGTTTGTGAAATGATCTGATTAAGTTTGTTCTTTCCAACCTAGTTTTTCAATTGTTAAAGAAAGGAAATGGATTCCTTTACTCATCATAGGATATGTGATAGCTAGTTTATGGGTAATAAATACTTAGTAAGTGGATCTATAAAAAAATTAAAATTTAAAATAATATTTTTCTCTCATCATTGAAGTAACGCTTGGCTCCAGTAACTACTTGGAACACAGCACCACACCTGCATTTTTTTAGGCATTCATTTTTGAAATTACAGTGTAGTAGGCAACTATTAACATAATGGTGCTTGACAAATGTTTTTGGTAGTAAACATTAAGTGTTTTGCTATTTTATTCTCATAAAAATGGACAGTATTTAAGTAAAATAAATTATTAACCTCAATTATGATCATTAAAAATGTGGAATATTTCATTTCATCTGTTTCTTAAATGTATTTCTTCTCTTCATAATTCTATAACTGTCTGAAGATGGAAAGGATCAATTTGGTTATATAATTAATTGGTGTTTAATTAAATTTCCCTATTAGAGTCTATTGTTATTATTATAAACTTTATAATTCCAAAATAGATGAATTAGTAATTGTTCATATTATATAAGTGTAATTTATTTATAAAATATAAAGTCATTTTGGATTTAAAAATATTCATCAATTTGCAAAATAACTCTGTAAAGATTTTTATTCCCTAAAGATGAATAGTTAACACACTGACAAAACTAATAGTTAGTTTTTGAGATTAACAATCTCAGTGCTCTGAGATGCCTTTGTATTTAAACTTTATGGCCCTGGCCGGTTGGCTCAGCGGTAGAGCGTCGGCCTGGCGTGCGAGGCATCCAGGTTCGATTCCCAGCCAGGGCACATAGGAGAAGCGCCCATTTGCTTCTCCACCCCCACCCCCTCCTTCCTCCCTGTCTCTCTCTTCCCCTCCCGCAGCCAAGGCTCCATTGGAGCAAAGATGGCCCGGGCGCTGGGGATGGCTCCTTGGCCTCTGCCCCAGGCGCGCTAGAGTGGCTCTGGTCGCCGCAGAGCGACGCCCCGGAGGGGCAGAGCAACGCCCCCTGGTGGGCAGAGCATCGCCCCTGGTGGGCGCGCCGGGTGGATCCCGGTGGGGCGCATGCGGGAGTCTGTCTGACTGTCTCTCCCCGTTTCCAGCTTCAGAAAAATACAATAAATAAATAAATAAATAAATTTTATGAACATTGAATCATACTGAAAGTTTTATTGTTTTAGTTCATTGTTTAACTTTATGTTTATGCCTTCCATTTTTATTGAATTTAAAAATATTTTGTTTATTCATTTTTGTTGCCTTTATACTATAACTTAACTACTCATTTCAATACTGATGAACACTGGGTTGCTTTATTATGTGTCTATTAGATATGGTGTGGTATGATCATATTTGTCCATGGTTCTGGCATCTGCATGTATTTCAATTGGATAGAGCTATACCCAGGAGTAAAACTGTTGGTCAGATTGAATAAATAGTGTCAAACAACTTTCCAAATTGACTGCACCATTTACACTCTATAAGACAAGTGAGTTATAAATGCTTTACATTTGTGCCAACACTTGATAATGCTAAATATAAATACTTATTTTTTTACTTTATTGCACTTTTATATTTTTCTACTATATATAGATATTGAATACTCATAGTAAATACATTTTATTTTATTAAATATTTATAAATGTTAAACACAAAATAAATCAATTAAATTCAAGAGTGTGCGCTCTTGGTAATTTTTGTAGGATGGGAAGGGAGGGGGAGGAACTATTCTTGTTCATCTTTGTTGTTACCACTTAACTAAAAGCCTGATTTAACAACTGATGAGTTGCTCAGTCCTACTAAACCTATTGAATCTGACCTCACAGTGAGCCACAATGGTGAGAGAGAGGAACATGGAATTTGTAGTCTCCATTTCTTTCATGTGCTGGTTCTATCACATAATGAGTTTAATATTTTGTAGAAATAATTTATTTTCATCTAATATTTAAACTCATAATATTTTAGGGTATTTTCAATGAGGCAGTGGCTTCAACAAACACTTTGTAAATTACAAAATATAATATTGACAAGTTTGTATTTTGAAGTCTGGGGAGAGAGAAGAAGCTTCCTAGTGTTTCTGCAATTATTTTAATTACTGAACATGTGTAAATTCCAAAGAAAAGCAAGAAAGTGAAGAAAAGTTGGGTTTCAGAGTCTTATCAGCCTGAAACCTGTGGTTCTCTCCATTACAGGCATGTGCTCTTGGTAACTTATTTCACCTTCATGATTATTTCTTTTTAAATTTTTCATTGGTTTGAGAGAGAGGAATGGAGAGAGGGAAACAGAGATAGAGAAAAGCATTAACTCTTTGCTCCACTTAGTTATTCCATCTAGTTGTACACTCGTAGGTTGTTTCTCATGTGTGCCCTGACTGGGGATCAAACCCATGACCTTGGTGCTCCTAGGCCATGTTCTATACACTGAGCAATACAGCCAGGGCCTGATTTTTAATTTTAACATCTGAAAAATAAAAATAACATTCTCTTTGAAAACATTTGTGAGGATTTAATAATAAAGTAAAAGTGCAATTCCTGGCACAAGTAGTTTTCAAAGAATCTTTTTTGTTCCTTGGTCACAATTTATACTAAGTGCTGTAAACACCTCACTGAATTTATGATTAATAAAAAAAGAAAATAAAAATCAAAGGTAAAAAGAAGGAAAAAGAAAATAGAAAAGAAACAATTCTAAAGGTGATGGACAATGTCTTGATAGCTTGAATAGGAATAAATTGGACTTGAATTTAATGTGTTTCCATGACAATTGAACATGCCCCTTCAATGAGGGCATTAAACAAAAAGTAGATGAAATACAGAGCACATACTGGCATTTCTCTTGGGGAATTTGTGGGCTAGTCTTGCCTTTTGTGTAGTTGAAGGGCTGAGGGAGATAATTGGCTGACACATTTCATATTTTTAAGATGAGGACAAACTAGCTTGTTCTTCCCTTCAGAAGTAAAATGTCAAACAAATAAATGGAAATGTGGCTTTGTACCATGTGTGATTTGGAGATGATTCACAGCCTCAGACCTATCCTGAGTTTAGGATCAGAGCTAGGTAATTTTGTTCTCCAAAGCGCATTTGAAGAGTGTGCTTTTAAAGATAACTATAATAAAACCCTAGGTTTCAGGTCATAAACAGTTCACTGCAAGAACCCTGGAAGAAAGCATGGTTTTCCTGATACATTCCCAGAAAAATCTCCATAAGACTACTTCTCCAGATGGGCTCTGACCCCACCCCATGGGCAGGGTCCCACTCCCAGGCTAATTTAGGTTTCTTCTGTGCTCATCATGCATTCATCGCCGCATGAACCACAAGCTATTGATGTTCTGTGACCTTTCTGTTCTCCATCAGAATGTTATTTTTTTAGGACATGCTTTAAACTCATTTTTATCTTTTCTTTCCCAGAACCTAGCAAATAGCCAGGCACAGGAGCACAGAGTTTGCTAGGTGAATGAATGCACTGCTATACTTAGGCTTTATCCTTCATGGATATATGGGTCTGTAATTACAAAAGGCAAATTGTCAGAGAAGGCAACAGTCAAACAATATTAGTGACTATAATAATGATTTAAATATATCCTCTTTGAACACCTTCACACCTATACAGGACTTGGAGGTCCTTCTCAGCTCATTGGTAGTATGGTATTCCAATACTAAAATTATAATAATTAAGAATATATTCTTTTCAACAAGACTGTTTTGAGCTTACATCCTATCTTCTATTCACCAAACAAGAAACACAGTAGAGTAAAGGGACATGAGATTAAAAGATGGTAGGTTTTTATTGAGTCACAAGGAGATAGCAAAACAAATCCACAGGATATTTTAAAAATACTTTGAAAGATTATATATCAAAATTATAGTTCAGTGATTAGCACAAAATATTTTTTCCTATTATTTCCTTACTCCCATTCCAGCTCATGATTTTCTTCTGCATGTTTATTATACATTCTACACTTGAATTTGCATGCAATAGTCTAAGACATCAAAAGCAGACCTTATTCATGGACTGAGTCCATAGGAAGTCTTAAAAAACCCAATAGTCATTTTCATATAAAAAGACAGAATGCCTGACCCAAATGTTAGCCTAAGGTTTAGAGAATATTTAGCTCTGGTATCATCTGGTGGTCAAGGTTTTGAAGATATGGAAATCTGGGTTCATGTTTCAACCCAGATTTGGATAACAAAATATCATGCTTACATGATGTCAGGTTTGGATGATAAAAATTCTTTTGATCTAAAACTGGGTTAATGAATTCTTTCTCATGGGATCATGATAAAGATTAAATTAGAAATGATTTCCGTGAGTCCTAGGATTATATTTCGCTGAATCACGGTATGTGATCCTGGATCCTGGCAGTGTAGTCTGAATATAGTCAATACATATATCTTGAGTAAACTAACAAGTAGGTTTGTTCATATGAACCTCTTCATTCAAACCAGTTCAGATTGAATTTCTGTTGCTGCTAACCAAAAGAGTCCTTACTGACAGAGAAATTGCTTTAACTCAGATGCAGCTGCTAAATATTTTTCTAAGAATACTGTTTGCTTTAATATCTTCTTAGCCTTGCTCATAAATTTATATTAACCTCAATGCCAATTTCACATTGAACATAAATCTTTCTCATTTTCAATGTCCATCTAAAAGGCTATCTTCACGTAAAGACACATGCAGCCCCATGTTTATTGCAGCATTGTTCACAGTGGCCAGGACATGGAAACAACCAAAAAGCCCATCAATAGATGACTGGATAAAGAAGATGTGGCACATATACACTATGGAATACTACTCAGTCATAAGAAATGATGACATCGGAACATTTACAGCAAAATGGTGGGATCTTGATAACATGATACAAAGCGAAATAAGTAAATCAGAAAAAAACAGGAACTGTATTATTCCATACGTAGGTGGGACATAATACTGAAACTAAGAGACATTGACAAGAGTGTGGTGGTTACGGGGGGGGAGGGGGGAATGGGAGAGGGATAGGGGGTGGGGAGGGGCACAAAGAAAACAAGATAGAAGGTGACAGAGGACAATCTGACTTTGGGTGGTGGGTATGCAACATAATTGAACGACAAGATAACCTGGACTTGTTATCTTTGAATATATGTATCCTGATTTATTGATGTCACCCCATTAAAAAAATAAAATTATAAAAAAAAAAACCCCATAAAAAAAAGTAAAAATAAAAGGCTATCTTCTAACAGTACACAAGCGTTCCCTTTCTCTACACTCTCTCCAACATTTGTGGTCTCTTGCCTTTTTGATGATAGCCATTCTGAGGTCTGAAGTGTTATCTCATCTTGGTTTTGATTCACACTTCCCTAATATTGAGTGATGTTGAACATCTTATCATGTGACTGTTGGTGATCTATATGATTTACTTGAAAAAATATTTATTCAGATCCTCTGTCCATTTTTAAATCATACTATTTGCTTGTTGAGTTGTGGAATGAAAACAAATAAACACAGAAACAAAAACAAACTTATAGAGGCAGACAACAAATTGGTGGTAATCAGAGGAGAAGATGGGTAGAGAAAGAAAAAAATTGGTAAAGAGGGTCAATTGTATGGTGATGAATGAAAACTAGAATTGATAGTGAGCATTATATAGTATATGTATGAATGATGAACAATAATGCTGTGCACTTGAAACTTATATAATGTTGTAAACCAATATTACCTCAATATAATTAAATTAAATAAATAAAAACAAAAAGGAATATACTACAATGAATTTTTTTCTCTACATCATGTTAATGTGATTTCTTCTTCTTTCGAATCTCCTAGTCTTCCTTATAAACTATTTTGTAAGTCAGATAAACTACATATGTCCAATTCTCCACCAAAAGCTATCACTGAATTACCACTATGCTTTGTAAAGAGTCCTGTTATACAGTCCATACAATATTGTCATCATATTCTATACTATTTCATTAAACTAATGAGTCAGAATTTATTAATTTCTTCAATAGATGTTTAGTGACTGAAGTTTGCCCACCCTATCTCCCCACTCTCAGCCAGGAATATAAAATAACTTCCAGGACAAAATCTTGATGTTGTTCATTTCTAAAAACCTCAAAAAAGAAATAGAAACACAAACAGAAAAAAAAAAAAAAACGGTAACCATGATAGAACCTACTAATTGTCCTCTTATATCTGCTCTCCCTTTTATCCACATTAATAGAAAACTAATTTTCAGAAGGTCCTATGTAAGCCTAGCAATACTAAATCTACATTTCCTGGTCTCCATTGTAAAGTAAGGCCATGTAATTTAGTTCTCTTCAGTAATTAGCCAAATTGTCCTATTTGTAGCTTCTAAAAAGTTCCGAGAAAGACATTTCCATGAATTTTTTTTTTTTTGTATTTTTCTGAAGCTGGAAATGGGGAGGCAGTCAGACAGACTCCCGCACCCAACCGGGATCTACCCGGCACATCCACCAGGGGGCAATGCTCTGTCCATCCGGGGCATCGCTCTGTCGCGACAAGAGCCACTCTAGAGCCTGGGGCAGAGGCCAAGGAGCCATCCCCAGCGCCCGGGCCATCTTTTGCTCCAATGGAGCCTCGGCTGCGGGAGGGGAAGAGAGAGACAGAGAGGAAGGAGAGGGGGAGGGGTAGAGAAGCAGATGGGCGCTTCTCCTGTGTGCCCTGGCCAGGAATCAAACCCAGGACTCCTGCATGCCAGGCCAATGCTCTACCACTGATCCAACCAGCCAGGGCCTCCATGAATTTTTTTAAATCATTTATTCTTTAGCTTTTGCTTAATCCTGATGTCTGGAACATGCATGTGATGGCTGGAGACCCAGATGTCATTTAGCCCATGAGGCAAGCCTATAAGGAGCAGCATAGCATGCTAGATGGAACAAAGCTGTTAAATCATTGTGAATTGCATATGTAAAGTATTCTGTACTATAAAAGATAAATGAGTGTCTTTCTTTGCTTAAGAGAATGGTTACCCTAATAATTCATTAGCAAATCATAGCATTTGCTCAACAAATCTTCCCTGAATTGAATTACCTTCACAGTTGCTGCTTATCCATACATCTTTAGTGATTCATCTTTCATGGAAAGGCTTAGAGATAGAAGCAGAGCTTGGAAATAGTTTTTCTGAGGAATGTAGCCAGGGAAGCAGAGCCCAGGTAACAATCAAAACCTTGGAATTAATCAAAACAAGTTACCACATTTCCCACTATGTGATCAGCAGCATGCCATGGAGATTGAGGACAAAAAGGGAACTCAGTTTTATTCTTTGTCCCCCAGGGGCACACAGCTAGTTGGGGGCTAAAGTTAAAGACATACACAGAGTCATCTGAGTCTGTTGGCCTGGAAGATACAGACTCAATATATGGAAACTCAGAGAAGAAAAACAAAATCTGGTTCTTTTTTAGTCGAGGGCAAGATTTAGTGGGGGATCCTTAGATGAAAACAATGCAGCTATGGCAGGGAGGTTACCGATGTGGACATACATGATACCTCCGTATTTGCTTTACCATGCAAGTCCAACCAACCATTTTAATATTGTACATGATACCTACTTGCCCTCTCTGATGTAGATTATTTTAGAGAAGTGGAAGAGCATAAGCAAAATTCCAGAAGTAGAAATAAAGAAGGCATGTTTAAGTAACATGGCTGCACTTGAGTAGAAAATAGATTCTAGGAAAACAAATGGTGACACTAGTTCTGGGAGATGGTGATGCTTGTATCTTTGGTCTCTGTGAAGTTGGAATACCCTTTTCCCCCTAAAATAGACCACAAACTCATCTTGTCTTTAACTAATGATTTTTTTGTGTGTGTGACAGAGACAGAGAAAGAGGAGAGAGACAGAGAGAGGGACAGATAGGGACAGACAGACAGGAAGGGAGAAAGATGAAAAGCATTAATTCTTTGTTGCAGCTCCTTAGTTGTTCATTGATTGCATTCTTAAATATGCCTGAACCAGGGGTCTACAGCAGGGTGAGTGACCACTTGCTCAAGCCAGTAACCTTGGTCTCAAGCCAGCAACCATGGGGTCATGACTATGATCCCACGCTTAAGCCAGCAACCCCATGCTCAAGCTGGTAAGACTGCACTCAAGTTTGATGAGCCTGTGCTAAAGTTGGCAACCTTGGGGTTTTGAATCTGGGTCCTCTGCATCCCAATCCAATTCTCTATCCACTGTGCCATTGCCTGATCAGTCTGACTAGTAATTTTTAAAAACCTCCTATTGATCCTCAAGGCACCCAGTGCTTACAATCTAGATGTGAAAACACATACACTATTTCTAACAATTTACAGTAAGAACCATAATAGAAATGCATTCAAAATACAGTGGGATTAGAGAAAAGAACTCCTGAATTTTTCTGGGTAAAGAGTTAAAAGGAGGAGTAAAACACTGGTGATTAGTTCTTGAGGCAAAAGTAATTCACAAAGAAAGAATGCATTCTAAGAATTCTAAGAAACAATACAGTGGTACCCTGAGATACGAATTTAATTTGTTCTGTAACCAAGTTCGTAAGTCAGTCAACTTGTATATCAAACTGCTAATACTGGACCCATGCACCAACTAGCTGTAGCTTCCAAATCACGACTCGTATCTTGGAATTTCACTTGGATCTCGAACAAAAATACGGAATGAGTCGCAGCTCCTATCTCAAAAAATTTGTGTGTTGGTCTGTTTGTATCTCAAGGTGCCACTGTATTAGAAGGAATAAAAACTCTTGAAAGTGTTTCAGGAAGTAATTTCAGGTGGACAGAGAATAAGTCACATGCAATAGAATAGAAAGAATAGAATTAGAAAAGATGAGATTTTATTTTTTAGTCAAAACTTGCTCTCAATAGAAATTTGTTTTTTGTGGGTTTTTTTTTAGAAATTTGTTTTTTTAATCTACGGATGACTGGGCATTGCTTTGTAAAACTTAAAGGCAAAACACTGTACCTTGCCACATTATGGGTAATTTAATTTTCTTATAAATTCAACTCACAGCATGATGATGATGATGATGATGATGATGATGAAGATAATGATAGTAATGTAAAAATTGGACTGTGGTGCTAGATAAATCTGATTTACATCTCAGCTCTGCTATTTAGATGTATGTATATTTTTTAGTTACTTAACATACCAGAACCTATTGCCTCAACTATTAAATACAGAGATACATATAATTATATTTTAACAATAGTGCTGAATTTGGTTTAAATAAGATGTTCAATATAAAGAAAAGCACATGCTAGGTTCTTTACCATTGTGGTTTCTCTTTTCAGATGTTTCTGTAGGAGCCTTGGATCGTCTACTAATATTACTACATTACCTTTCTTTTAAATTCACCATACAGTCTATTTTACAATACAAAGTTGATAATATGCAAATTATTATTATTTGTTTTTGTATTTCTGCATAGGGTTGTAAGAGTTTTAAACAAAGGCATCTTGTCACAACCACTGCTCTCTAGACACTTAACTGATCAAGCCTCTGGCTTAGCTGGGAGCCATGCTTTTGGATAATTATTTTATTCATTGGCATTGTTTTTAATAGCTTGTTACATGCTGCAAGGAGAATCCATCCCTATAAATCTAATTGAAATACTTTATGAGAACAACAATAAATAGACAATAGCAGCTGTTTCAAAATGATAATTAACATATTATTGACTCAGTAGGAGTTTAGTTTTTCTTTCTAAAGATATTATCTGAAGTCTGCTTGGAGTCCTAAGCATTTAATTAATTTTTTACATTTTCTATAGAAATATTTGTTACAGGTTTATAATCATACAGTACATATGGTTAAAAATAAAGGAGCCCGAGCTTGCAATATTAACCTTTTTATCAATTGCTATACTTTATAGACTTGTGGCATAATGTAGGTGTTGATAGAAAAATCAAATCAGTCATTATTATTATAGTAGAACTTGTCTTCTCTATGAAGAACAATTTATCTTTCAACATTCAGCTTAAATTTTGCCTTTATTTTTAGTGTCCCTGGACCTCCTGACATCCTGCAGATGAAACCCCGCACTCTCCCTCCTGGGTTACATTCACCTACTCCGTGCATATTTCTCTCATAGTGCCTGTGACATTGTATTTCAGTTTTGGATTACACATTTGGCACAAACTACTAGACTCTGAAATCTATAAGGGAAGAGGCAATTTTAAATTATTATTATCATTATTTTTAATTTCTGACACTAGAATAATTCTGGGACAGTGAAAGTATCTATATTTCACATAAATATGTTTTCATATTTTCATGTCAACAAGTCATATTTGTTTATGCCCTCTCCACTATAAAATATTGCTGTAGGGTAGGGCTACCAGATTAAATGTGAATAAAATACTCATCCATGTTTAATGTCAGATAACGAAGGATAATTGTTTAGTATAATAATGTCCCAAATATCGCATTCAAATTTAACTCTGAATCTGTTTGTTAATTTAGCAATCCTAATGAGAGAGAGAGAGACTCTGTAAAATTTAAATGAGGAAAAATATTTGGAGAACATTTACCAGGAGAACTCTCTATAATTTATGGAGAATTTCCTAAATCCCTCTGCAACAAAAGGGAGTGCTAAAGATACCCTAGCTACACCTATATAATCCACTACAAGAGTGTACCACCTAAGAGGAACTATATGGAAATTAGAATAAATCTCTTGTCTGATTGATATAACATGACATCAATACTCTTGATCCAAATTTGAGCAAATAGACCAGAATTAGGATTCAAACGATAGTAAATGTCATGCTTTCACAGATCTAAATTGCAAGCTTCTTTTTCTTCTACTTTCAATTCTCCTTGTCTCCTTCTTTGTCTTGTTTCATACAACCACTAATACTAACAACTGAAAATTTAAAAAATATTCAAATTAGTGCATAATACATTTAAAAATAATTTATGACAACTATTTAGCCACACAATATGCCCTTTTTTTTTATTTGTGTGTGGAGAGAACTCATTACTTTAGCCAGAAACTTCCATTTTGGGGACAAAGAATTGTTTAAAATGTTTCTCATTAATATTAAGCAGAATGATGACTTCCTGAAACTGTTGTACTATGTATTTTCTCTAGTTATGATTTTTGGAGCTACAGAGAATGGTTATATTTTCTCCCCATATAGCATCACTTCAGAAATAGCTCAGGATATCTTTTTTTGTGTACCCACATATTCTAAAATGTACCTCTCTATAGCTCAAAGAGATTTCTTCAACTCTACTCTTTTTAATATAGCAGAAATTAGAACATTTTTAAATTTGTATGTCCATAATATTGACTACCTGAGGAATGGCCCCTCTCACGGCATCATTTTAGCTGTAATATCTAGCAAGGTAATGGACATATTATAGAGGCTCAGTAAATATTTGTAACACAATGAATAAATTCTGCTTCTCTTAACTTAGACCTTACAAAGTGAAAACTTAGTCCATGAGTAGGTGATCATATTAAATATCATTCATTCATTTATACACTTATTGTAGTCATAATTTACAGTTGTTTTTAAGGCTCCCTAAGTATCTTTAATCAACTAAATACATAACTGTTTTTTTATTCTGATAGTTATTAATCCAAGAATCCACACTCTTTACTCAAAAAATTTTCTCTGATTGTTCATTAGTTTTGTTTTGTTTTAATTGAAGTACTTAACTTTGCTTTGCTTCTATACCTATATATTTTAGTTAGGAATTTATCTCAAATTTTATCCTGTAAAATTATTGTTGGTATTTGAGCATTTAACCATACTTTCTTAGCAAATACCATTTTTGTCCTCTATGTCCTCCCACAGAGATGAAAAGGAACCAAAACCAAAGGAAAAAAATAAAACATAATATGTCATCTTGCTCTTTTCCCTGTTGTTCCCATATCCTCTCTGTTCATGTGAAGCTTCCATAGTCAGACACTCCTGTTGTGTGTATCCCTGTCTTTACACTACAACATCACGTTAGAGCCAAGAGTTCAAGCTAGACAAATGTGAAGTCAAATTTGGGTTCAGATACTCCCAGGGTATATATCATGAAGAGTTGAATAGCTTCTAAGTCTCTATCTCATATATATATATAAAACAGATGATATTAATAGCATGAAAAGAAGGTTAAATAATGGTTCAGAGATATAGGAGTAATGAGTGTCTGGTATAGAGTAGGCATTACATTCCCTCCGAGTACTTTCTGTGTTACCTTTCTCCACAACCATCTGTATTTTAAGTCACTAGCAGAAAGAATTTACTTACGGCATGATGTATTATCTAAGTCAGTGGTTCCCAACCTTTTTTGGGCCACGGACTGGTTTAATGTCAGAAAATATTTTCATGGACCGGCCTTTAGGGTGGGACAGATAAATGTATCACATGACCGAGACAAGCATCAAGAGTGAGTCTTAGATGGATGTAACAGAGGGAATCTGGTCATTTTTTAAAAATAAAACATCATTCAGACTTAAATATAAATAAAACGGAAACAATTAAGTTACCAAATGGCCCATGGACCGGTACCGGTCCGCAGCCCGGGGGTTGGGGACCACTGATCTAAGTAGATCTTCCCCTAGGTCTCCCTTTCTAATTCTCTCTCATCACAGCTAAATTTTGTATGACACTTAGTAAATTGGAATTAAAAGTAAATCAAGAACAATTATATCTTGAACAGAGTCTTTCAAGAGGTTTAAATTTATCTCAGTTCATTCATGGCAGGTAAGACT
This sequence comes from Saccopteryx bilineata, assembly GCF_036850765.1. NCBI lineage: Eukaryota > Metazoa > Chordata > Mammalia > Chiroptera > Emballonuridae > Saccopteryx > Saccopteryx bilineata. The sequence continues at coordinate 339,064,104 of NC_089490.1, read as the reverse complement.
TGAATTTGTACAGATTTTGGTTTGAGATATACCTTACTGAGATAGTGGGGATTACTATACATATATATAAATAGTTGGTCTTGTCCTGTTTCTGGCACAGAGTGTCTAAAACCTTCAGAATTTCCTAAGTGATAAGAGCCACAATATGTATTTTGATATTTAAAACAAACCCTTTTCAACCACATGTGAAATTTTTAATAAGATGACTTTTAAATCTCCCCCTTTTCCTGTATTTTTCTGAAGTGAGAAGCGGGGAAGCAGAGACAGAACTCCCACATGCGCCCAACTGGGATCCGCCTGGCATGCTCACCAGGGGGCGATGCTCTGCCTATATGGGGTCAGCTCCATTGCAACTGGAGCCATTCTAGCACCTGAGATGGAGGCCATGGAGCCCTCCTCAGTGCCTGGGCCAACTTTGCTCTAGTGGATCCTTGGCTGCAGGAGGGGAAGAGAGAGATAGACAGAAAGGAGAGGGGGGAGAGGGGAGCAGATGGGTGCTTCTCCTCTGTGCCCTGGCTGGGAATTGAACCTCAGACTTCCACATGCCAGGCCAACACTCTACCACTGAGCCATCCGACCAGGGCTAATAAGATGACTTTTAGAAAGCAACTAAGGATCAGAGCTGATTGCCAGGCAACTAACCATGTGACTAGAGGGGTAGAAATCAAGTTCAATTTACCAATGCCAATTAGTCAATTAATTATGTCTATGTGATGATGCCTCCATAAAACCCCAGAAGGATGAGTTCCAAGACCTTCCTAGTTAGTGAATTCATGGAGATGTAGTGAGGGTAACATGCCCACAGTGGGGATGAAAGCTCTAAATCTCTTCTCACATAACTTAAAATAATTAAACTCAAATAGGGTGTCATAGGAATCTCTGACTTATAATCAATGAGTCAGAAGCACAGGTGGCAACTTGGATATGCAATTGACATCTGAAGCGGAGATACGGGAACAATCCTGTGAGACTGAGCCCTTAAGCTATAGGATCTGATGCTATCTCCAGGTGGACAGCATCAGAACTGAGTTAAACTGTAGGACACCCTTCTGATGTCCCAGAATTGCTTGATATATAGAAAACTCACGCATCTGGTGTCAAGAAGTAAAGTAGTGCTGTAGTAGAATATGGACAGTAGAGGACACACTGGAGTGTGTCTTCCCCCTACACTAGCCATTTATTAGCTATGCATGTGGGGAAAGTCTCTAAGTCTCAGTAAGCTTATTAGTTTTTTTCTAAAAAAAGACTTGATGATATGAATTTTGCATAATGGTTTTGATGGATAAATGAGATGCCATATATAAAGTGTTTGACCAGTTTCTTGATTATTGTAAATGCTTCATAAATGTCCATTTCCTGCCTATTCCTATATATCCATTCATATTCATCTTTGTCTTCATCCAAGCAAAGGTCAAATACCCTCACCCTTTACAAATAACACTTTGAACTCCAGAAACAGTCATTGTCCATACCTTCATGATTGTACTTAATCCATGCTTTTCTTCATTTTCTCCCTATCTATGTCTTAGCTTTGGAAGTATACTATTTGCTTTTTATTTTTCTCTAGTTAATCTATCTACATTAATATTCTTCATTGGACAGTAACCTGATACTTTCATAGAAGCAGCTAGCCAACACCTAATAATTCTTGCTTCTTCCAAGACATAGTAACCATAGAGAAGTGGCTATATACATCAGGGGTTACATGTCTTAACACCTTCTATATCTAGGCAGGGCCATGTGATCAATTCTACCCACTATGAAATACATTTAAGTAGGCAAGTCACTTCTTGCCAAAGTGGGTAAGAAGCAAGCTTGTCTTGGCTATACTTCCTATCCCCATCTGCTGGCTCAGGAGAAAGGGTTCTTAACATCTACAAGAAAGTAGGATCATGAAGACACTCAGGCCTCTGAGAACTACCTGTTTAGGAAGAATGCATCAAACTGTGATAAGTAAAAAATAAATTTATATTGTTTCAAAGCCACTGACAGCTTAAAGGCTTTCTACTTGTGCAGCTAGAATTACTTTCCTAATGCATTCTTGCCCTTTTCCTACTAAGAACACAGAGTTAATGTCCCAATATCCCAGAGGTATTATTTGACTTGCCATGGTTTTTTGGAACATATGATTTTCTCTGCCCATCAGAATCTAATTTCATAATATGAAGATAATTTGATAATTACTTCATGTTTCCTCTTTTTTTTTTTTATTTATTTTTTACAGAGACAGAGAGTGAGTCAGAGAGGGATAGACAGGGACAGACAGACAGGAACGGAGAAAGATGAGAAGCATCAATCATTAGTTTTTCATTGTGCATTGCAACACCTTAGTTGTTCATTGATTGCTTTCTCATATGTGCCTTGACTGTGGGCCTTCAGTAGACCAAGTAGCCCCTTGCTGGAGCCAGTAGCATTGGGTTCAAGCTGGTGGGCTTTTGCTCAAACCAGATGAGCCCGTGCTCAAGCTGGCGACCTCGGGGTCTCGAACCTGGGTCCTCTGCATCCCAGTCCGACGCTCTATCCACTGCGCCACCGCCTGGTCAGGCTCATGTTCTCCTCTTGCTGAGAACTCAGCCATCTAAAATACCTAGGTAACCTGACCAGGTTGTGGCACAGTGGATAGAGTGTTGGTCTGAAATGCTGAGGACTCAGGTTCAGAATCCTGAGGTCACCAGCTCAAGTATGGGATTATAAACATGACCTCATAGTTGCTGAATTGAGCCCAAAGGTTGCTGGCTTGAAGCCCAAGGACAGTGGCTTTAGCAACAGGTAACTAGCTCAGCTGGAGTCCCCCATCAAGGTACATATGAGAAAGCAATCTAGGAACATGAAGAGATCCAAGTTCAGAATCCAAGTGCTCAGGAGATAGCAGAAATTGTTCATAAAATTTATCCCCCACTGAACTTCAAAAAGCACTGTAAAGCTTAATTCTAACTACTTTTTCAATATTCATCACCTTAAGAGAATGTGCACTAGTATGTACATCAAATCTTTTAAAAATATAATTATAGTTTAGGAAAATATCATGATTAAGTCAGTGGGCTAAAATGATAATTAACAAGATTAGAAAGAAAGAGAATTAAGTAATCATATTCCTCTAACACCAGAAATGTTAGCCCCATAAACATAAATAGCTTATACTTACTATTAATTATGCACTAATTTCACAGAGATTGTCAAAATTTTCATGGAATAAAGACTCTTTTCTCAAAACTATGGAAGTCACATTTTCTGATTTTTCTTCCAAAAGAAAAAAAAATAGACATTGATATTAGAAACAAGCAAGGCTTTTTCCACAGAAATATTTTCTTTATGTAAAGTTTTCTGTTTAAATTTAAAGAAAAAAAATTTTTTCCCAAAGATTTCCATTGGATTTGTCAAGACAATGGATTTCTTTTGTGTTAAAAGAAAAACAAATAGCACAACAGTTGTAGGCATTTTAATTCCATTTACAAAAATAAAAAAAAGAAAGAAAGAAAGAAAGAAAGAAAGAAAGAAAGAAAGAAAGAAAGAAAGAAAATAGCATGTGTCCTGAAGCCTTATTGGTGGAAATGATCATTTTAAATAAGTAAAATACTTTTGTGAAGGAATCAACTTTTGGATAAATTTTTTTTTTAACAAAACCTGAAAGAGTTATCTAATCTCTGGGTTTTATAAAGTAAGTAATGCCATTACAAGTGCTTGGCTGGTTTTGTTGCTGAAATAAAGAGAGAGAGAGAACTAAAAATTTGATGTCCTTTTATTAATTCCTTAATATTCAAGTATAAATGAGGATTCTACATCAAAGTCATGCTTTGAGCAACAAATGAGGCAGTATTGTCTTTAAAACTTTACCATGGCAAACACATAGAATATGTTATCATCAGCCTCATCATATAGAGAATATATATCTATCTTTTAAATTTATGATTTTAAGATCAACTCAAAATTCTTCACAGTATCCTCCTATAGAAATTATATCAATTGAGTTATTAATAAGTAATTGACTATCAGAATAGAAATTTGTTAATCATATTGTAAAAAGTCACATTTGCAGTCCAGTCCTTAGAAATAAGAGCTTATAAATCAGTAAGTAAAAATAAATGATAATTAACATAAAATGCTGTTTTGTTTTTATAAAGTGGCTTTATTTAAAATGTTTTACTGGATTCTAACAACATGCAAAGTCATTTTATTGATATAGAAGTAAGATTATTAACTAGTTCAAACACATAGAGATAATAGATACTATTGCTGAGGTTTCTACTTGAATTGCTTGACTCCAGATCTCCAAATTTCATTTGTGAGCAACATTGGAAAAGTGTAAAAGTGTCCTCTATACTGCCAAGAGTCCTTGACTTGCATTGTTTCGCATATGTCCTAAAGTCTGGCTCAGGTAGATTAAAAAAAGAATAGAAGTAGACATATGGCAGGCTGAATTCTCTCTTTGAAGTAGTCTGGGTCATGCTTAGTCAGATAGGGTAATATTAATCAAAAGGCATGGGGAATCCTAAATGATATCCTAGGTATTTACAAGGTCTAATTCAACCATGCATTCAGCAAATATGTGAGAACATATAGATTAGGTTCAGGCAATATCATTTTTAAAGTTTTTCTTTAAACTTATATATACTTGCAATCTTGTGAAGAAGACAAATAAACTATATAGTTGCATTTGATCATAAAGTTCAAGAAACTGGAAGTGCACATGAGGTCAACAGCCTGGCTGTTCTGGAACTGAAAATGAAAAGAAGACACTGGGTGGAGGTGAAGCCTGAGCATCCAATGCAGTTATCACGCGTGGGACTCGTTGCCCTTGGTAACGTTTTGGATGGTAGATCACTAAATGGAAGTATTAGTCAGTTCAGAAACCAGAATGTTTTCTAGGAAAGAATTTGAGCTTACCAAAATAGAAGAGATAAACCAAAACAGTAGAATAATATATTAAACTCACATATATTCTCAAACATACACACACACACTCCACACTCTCTCTTTCTCTCTCTCTCTCTCTCACACACACACACACACAGCTATTCCTTCTCTATGCTTACTATACCTAGTGGACATTTTGCACCCTAAAAAAGTAATCTTGACACAGGTACATGTAAAGCACTTAGCAAGTAAAGAAAAATAATTGGAAAATGAACTATTTATTTACAAAACCAAAATAAACCCCCAGTTTTATAGACTCTTCAAAACATACACAAAAACACTCACATACAAAATATGTAAAAATACAAAGCCAAAACAAAGCGATGTCTCTTTAACAGAATCCCCTATTAAATAGAAACTGGCTTTGGCAAGCTATTATACGATAGATTTACAGGTTAAGAACCTCTCAAATTCAAAGAGATTAAATGCTTCTCCAAAAGTTGCACAGTTGCAATCTATGACCTTTAGTTGTGTTCCATACTAGATTGTGGGAACTGTGCATATTACTTTCCCTATAGGATTTATTGAAGAAAAACAAATGATAAGTGCATCTTCATTCATTCATTTAATTAATATTTATTAAGCATCTACTATGAACCATCCACTGTGAGAGCCCCCGGAGATAAAACACAACAGGCTCTAGTATAGTTAGGATAGGCAAACATTAATCAAAAAAGTCAAACATGTAAATAAAAAATTTAAATGTGTTATTGCCAAGACATGCTTCATTGTGCAGTATATTGTGTAATGTCAGAAAAATCAGAGCAGGCTTTTGCCAGGGAAGTCTTAAGTACATTGCAAACTGAAGAAGAGTTGAAATTAATCAGGAGGTTGGTGAGTGACTAAGCCATGAACTCATTCACATTCACAGGAGTTAGGAAAGGCAGTATGTGAGCAAAGCATAGGTGGTAACAAGGAGTGTCATGTGCAGCAAGGAAGAAAGGGTAGAAAGTAGATCATGCAGGGCCTGAGGGCCAAGTGAAGGATTTGCTCTTTTCTTTCTAAGAGAAATCAGAAGCCATTAACAGTTTAATGTAAGCACAGTGCTGGGATCAAATCTGCTTTGCAACAATGTCATTCTAGTTGCATAGAAGACGGAGTGGATGTAGTTAGGCCAGCCAGTTGTGGGAGCTTGTATATTAAGATGATGATAGGACAAATAGAAGTAACTGAATTCAAAAGACATTTGAAACTAAATTCTATGCATCATTATAAATGTATATTATAGATGGGGGTGAGAGAGATGGAAGTTTCAAGCGTGACTGAGTTTTTAGATTGTAAAATGGAATAAATAGCCATGGTATTCTCAGGAAATAATCAGACTGGGAGACAGGGCAGGATTGGGTGAAATTAATCCTGAGTGGTAAGTAGGCCATTTTGAATTTGAGGTATTTGGACTTCTAAGAGAATATGTTGTATACATTGACAGGTACAGGGCCCCACGCTCAGGGAAGCCTCAGATGTCCAGATGTGCATGTGCATGATGGGAAACAGCTTTAGTCACATTATAAAATAGCTGTGCTTGTTTCAGCCTCAGCTTTATGGTTTGCCTAACATTCAGGACCTGCTACATAATTTGCAAGGCTCAGTGCAAAGTGTGAATGAATGCAGGGTCTGGCCTGCGGTAGCAAGGCAATCTGTTCTTTCCACAGGACAACAGCTTTAGCCCAGCATAGGCAGATGACTCCTAGGAGATTAAGCCTCTCCTATGCAGGTGCTCAGTACCCAGATCAGGGCAATGGGTGACAGGGCCATGCTGAGACACCTGCTGAATGTACAGGGATACTCACAGCCAAGTTGGGGGAAGCTGCTACCTTGCCTAGGCCAAGAAACTTCAGGGTGTATGCCTGACTCAAAACCTTTCCATACATGTGCCCCAACGTGGCAGGGACAGCGGCAGTGCAATGGAAGAACATGGACCTTTTCTACCATGTGGTCAAACTGCCACCATGGGTGAATAGCATGGGCAAGTGTGAATGACAAAAAGGGATCTATGGAAAGACACCTCACAGGGTGATCTCAGCATAAATTTCTAACTGGGCAGGTCATGGTGTGTAGTCATGTCCCTGGCATTCATCTTCTTTACTAAAATGATTATCTTTGGTTTAAGGAGGCTCTTCCCACTGTTTCTGCCAGGCCAGGTTACCACACCTTTGAATTGCCCCCTTTCAGGACTCTTATTATAATCCCTGACTGCCCTTTCAGATCTCTCAAAAGAGTAGATAACCTTAACTATCCTGTAATCCAATCATACCCTGCTTCCTCCCACCATGTAATTTTCCTTGTGTTTTCTCTTTAACCTCAAATTTATAAAGAACAAAAAACTGTGAACTGTTCTTCTCCAAAGCATTTACCTCCTTCTGTTGAGATCTTGCTTCTGGGTGTATCCTCTGTTTGGCTCATATTTTTGTAAAAATTATCTACAGGTGTGGGCATTCTTATACAAGACAAGGAAGGGAAAGCCAAGGTCTGGGGAGCTGGGGAGCTGGGGAGCCGGAGAGCTGGGGAGCAGGAGGCAGGTGACAGAGAAGTCAATTACAGGGAGGTGGAGGGGAAGCAGGAGTCAGTATCACCCATGAGCCAAGCCTCTAGTCCCCAGGGAATGTTTTCTTGTATCATCAGAATTCACATACAAAAAAATTCAAAGAGCAAATTATTACGAATTTCAAGATGGCAATCACTGGGCTTCAAACCCAAGCACAAGGCCCTGCTAGCATTAGGCTCTCGGCACTGTACTGGTCACGAGCTCATGAAACAAGCTGTGTGAACCCTGGCAACAAAGGGTTCTAAGCAATAAATCACAGAGACAACAGGATTTTTTCTGACTATTGAGTGTTGTACATGTACTGCAGTTTCTTAATTATTGCTATTTGATTTGATCAGTTTAACCTCTAAAAGTCCAGTTGATGCTAATTATTTGGGTGGTAGTTAAAAATTGTAATATGATTCTAATTGCTTTTCTACTAAATCAAAGGAAGAAAATATTTATTCTATACCTATTAAAAGCCAGCTATTGTTATTGGCAAGTTTATATTAAATCATCAGATGTTCCTTCTGAAGTGATATTATCCCAATTAATTATGAATTCTGTTGTTCTTGAGTTTACCAATCAATACATATTGAGTGTCTCTTACATTTTAGACAATGTGGGAGTCATCTGTTCTTGAACATTCTGGGTATATAATTTTATTTAATCCTCACAGCAACTCTGCAAAGTTAGTATCTTATTCTTATGTTTTAAATGATAGAATTTGAAGCTTACACATATTAAATAACTTGCCACAGTTTTTACAACATATAAGTATCAGAGGACTTGAACTTGGGTCTCCAGGACTCTGAGCTACAAGCTTTCCTTCTTAGATAATGCCATTTATATATATATATATATATATATATATATATATATATATATATATATATATATATATATATATATATATTTAAATAACAAAGCAAAACAAAAAGAACAACTTATTGTTTGGTTACTTTGAGTACTTTTCCAATAAATTCTCTGTACTCAGGATATTCTTCAATTTTGAACAATAGCTGCAAAGATGTTAGTGCTTATCAGATTTGAAGCAGCTCACCAGTGTAGCAGGAGTAAGGTTGGGGGATGTGGGGCTAACACCACATTTGGTTTACTTATACGTCTCTCTTACTGAGTGGGTACCTCAGTGGCTTTCAATTACTTGCATTTTTTTTCATTATATTTACCTCTCAGCCCTGGCTGGTTGGCTCAGTGGTAGAGCATTGGCCTGGCGTGCAGGAGTCCCGGGTTCGATTCCCATCCAGGGCACACAGGAGAAGTGCCCATCTGCTTCTCCACCCCTCCCCCTCTCCTTCCTCTCTGTCTCTCTCTTCCCCTCCTGCAGCCAAGGCTCCATTGGAGCAAAGTTGGCCCAGGCACTGAGGATGGCTCCATGGCCTCCACTTCAGGTGCTAGAATGGCTCTGGTTGCAACAGAGCGATGCCCCAGGTGGGCAGAGCATTGCCCCCTGGTGGGCGTGCCAGGTGGATCCCGGTTGGACGCATGCGGGAGTCTGTCTAACTGTCTCCCTGTTTCCAACTTCAGAAAAATACAAAATAATAATAATATTTACCTCTCAGTCTGAACCAACTACCCATTTTACTCATATGGTTTATTTATTTTATATATTATTTTTCTATTAAATCTACATTTGCCAATGTCCCTGAAACTTTCTCCACACTATACTATTGGCTGGGCAAAAGTAGATTTACAGTTCTGAGTATGCGAAAAAGAGTTTATTATTTTTTTAATTTATTTTTTATTGATTTAGAGAGAAAGAAAAAGGAAAAGAGAAGAGAAATATCTATTTGTTGTTCCACTTATTTATGCATTCACTAGTTGACTCTTGTATGGGCCCTGACTGGGGATCAAACCTGCAACCTTGGCATGCTGGGAATGATGCTACAACCAACTGAGCTACCTGGTCAGGAACAGAGTTTATTCTTGTATTATTATATATTAATTATTGTATTATTTACCATATGGGCAACTGTAAATTTACTTTTGCCCATACCTGTATATAAGGAAAGCTAGGAGTTTGTGCAAGAAAAAGTAATGCATGCTTACTGAATAACTCTACCATGCAAAAAACTTTCTGTTGTTACTTAATCCTACCTACAATCTGTAAATTGGGTGTCATTATTCTCATTTTTATAAATGAACTGTGACTCAGAGAAAATATAATCTAAAAAAAAAAATCTGTCTGGTAAACACAAAATAAGCATCTACTTTTTTGTCGGGTATGGTTAGTCAGTAAACATAATAGCAAATGAAAGAGATATAGCCAAAAAACAACAGATTGGGCCCTGAACTCAATGCTCTGTGGTATTAAAGTACATACTCCTTCCAAAACAGAAGGGTGAGTACCACTCCCTTTTTAAATTTTGCCATTGCATTGCCTGCTGTTATATACATCATAGATGTGCTATAAAGTGTGGGCTTAATGATTATTTCTCAAACTCTGATTATTAAACAAAGAGTGCTTTCTTCAGTTTTCAGAGGATGAGTTCAGACTGAGCTAACACAGAAAAGCTAATTGAACAGACATCCTAACGTGGAAAAGATGCCAGCTGCAATTGTCCCTGGATGTCACTGGCTTTAGCACATTGCTAATGAGAATCCCGTCATCTGTTTGATGGTTCTGTGGTCCCCTTAGTTTTATGCTCTTCTGTGGCCAGAGACTGTACCCCTAACCCCAGCCAGCTGTCTCTGCAATTTATTCTGCTGATAATTAGTGAGTCTAAGCCAAAAAGTATGGTTGGATTCACTCAGAACCACAGACCTCCAACAGAGAAAAGGCTTTAGAGATTATGTAGTTCATTCTAATATTGCAGATGAGGAAACAGACAAAGGTTATGGGAATTTTTTTAGACACAGAATCAAGTAGCAGCAGAGCCAAAGCTAGAACTTGCATCTCTTAGCTACTGTATAAAGCCATCCTGAGTATCTAACCACAAAGCAGGATGTAAGTGTCCTCTTTGTATCTATTATTGTGCAACTTTTTAATGATAATCTATTATTAAATAATGATTTGTAGTTTATAAAATTTTTTGATCTTCATGGAAATTTGGAGATATGGTTCAGGAAGTTACTACCATCTCTATTTTATTTTATTTTATTTTTTTTTAAATAATTTTATTTTTTTTAATGGGGTGACATCAATAAATCAGGATACATATATTCAAAGATAACAAGACCAGGGTATCTTGTCGTTCAATTATGATGCATACCCGTCACCCAAAGTCAGATTGTCCTCTGTCACCTTCTATCTTGTTTTCTTTGTGCCCCTCCCCCTCCCCTTTTCCCTCTCCCATTCCCCCCTCCCCCCCGTAACCACCACACTCTTATCAATGTCTCTTAGTTTCACTTTTATGTCCCACCTACGTATGGAATAATGCAGTTCCTGGTTTTTTCTGATTTACTTATTTCGCTTCGTATCATGTTATCTAGATCCCACCATTTTGCTGTAAATGTTCCGATGTCATCATTTCTTATGGCTGAGCAGTATTCCATAGTGTATATGTGCCACATCTTCTTTATCCAGTCATCTATTGACGGGCTTTTTGGTTGTTTCCATGTCCTGCCCACTGTGAACAATGCTGCAATAAACATGGGGCTGCATGTGTCTTTACATATCAATGTTTCTGAGTTTTTGGGGTATATACCCAGTAGAGGGATTGCTGGGTCATAAGGTAGTTCTATTTTCAGTTTTTTGAGGAACCACCATACTTTCTTCCATAATGGTTGTACTACTTTACATTCCCACCAACAGTGTATGAGGGTTCCTTTTTCTCCACAGCCTCTCCAACATTTGCTATTACCTGTCTTGCTAATAATAGCTAATCGAACAGGTGTGACCATCTCTATTTTATACATGTGAAAACTGAGATTAAATGACTTCCATCTGTTTAGAAGCATCACAAAACTCTGTGTTAGATATGTACATAATTTTCATCCTCTAAATTTTCCCCTATTGTTCTCTCAGTGTGCCATGTTCTTTCTCCAGGGGATGGTTTTAATTAATTGACAAGATTTCAGAAAGTTATTTTGAATTCTGTAACCATTTTTCCAGATGGTCACTATAGTGTAATGCAGGGGTAGTCAACCTTTATATACCTACCACCCACTTTTGTATCTCTGTTAGTAGTAAAATTTTCTAACTGCCCACCGGTTCCATAGTAATGGTGATTTATAAAGTAGGGAAGTAACTTTACTTTATAAAATTTATAAAGCAGAGTTACAGCAAGTTAAAGCCTATAATAATAATTACTTTCCAATTACTTTATGTCAGATTTTTGCTAAGTTTGGCAGAATAAATCTTTATAAAACAACTTACTATAGTTAAATCTATCTTTTTATTTATACTTTAGTTGCTCCACTACCACCCACCATGAAAGCTGGAATGTCCATAGTGGGTGGTAGGGACCAGGTTGACTACCACTGGTGTAATAAACAGAGAATGAGTAAGGGATGAAGAACATTCCTTGGGCAAGTCACTTAATTTCTCTTTTTATAATCTTTAAAGTTAGGGTAAGAGTATAATAATTGTCATATTTAACCCACAAAAGTGTTGGTAGGTTCAAATAAGATGATCAGTGTCAATCCTGTATGCAGAGTTTTTTGTAAGTGCTATAGGCTGAGGGGTAGTTGGAAATTCTCAAACATGAGAGAATTGTAAATAGCTGATGGGCTGATGGTATATTTTTAACTCTAACTACTTATGGAATAATTTCCATACATACTTTTCTCTCCAAGACATTTCTTTTTACTGGCCTGAATTTAAATACTTAAATATTTGGTCTATGTAAACAATGTGCTAAGTTCCTTTAATGATGTAAAATTTAGATATTAAAAAATTAGCCTGACCAGGTGGTGGTGCTGTGGATAGAGCGTCGGACTGGGATGTGGAGGGACCCAGGTTCGAGACCCCGAGCTCACCAGCTTGAGCGCGGGCTCATCTGGCTTGAGCAAAGAGCTCACCAGCTTGGACCCAAGGTCGCTGGCTCCAGCAGGGGGTTACTCGGTCTGCTGAAGGCCCACGGTCAAGGCACATGTGAGAAAGCAATCAATGAACAACTAAGAAGTTGCAACGCGCAACGAGAAACTGATGATTGATGCTTCTCATCTCTCTCTGTTCCTGTCTGTCTGTCCCTGTCTATCTCTGCCTCTGTAAAAAAAAAAAAATTAGTGAGAAGATACCAAGATGGTAGCAGAGTAGGCAGATGCAGACTCCCAGCTTACACCACCAAACTGGATTACAAATTAATTTAGGAACAATCAGCATGAAAAACCAACTCTGGACAATAAGAACAGCTCTCAAAACCAAGGAGCAAGGAAGAATACACACCGAGCCTGTTAGGGAGCACCAAGGTCTCCCGTGTTTCCAGGAGCAAAGGGGGGTCTTGCTGAGAGCCCAGAAAGGCTCTCATTCCAAGGAGAAGAGCAGAAAATATCGCTCACAGCCACTTGTCTGGGGACCTGGGATTGAGGTATCCTGAGAGTGTGGGCTTGTCTTCTAAAAGGAAAGTGAGGAGAGAGAGAGACAGATGGTGATGGGCAGAGGAATGCATGGGATGACCTGAGAAGCTGACTCATCCAGTGTGAAGGTGGCCATAGCTGGGAGAGGGGTTGATCCTTCCACACAGCACAAGCCTAAAGTGGTTTTAGGTGACCCGTATCCAGAAATCTCTCCAGCTCCAATCAGCACAACAAGACACAGCTGAAAACAGGAAGTGGAAAGGAGGGACAGTAACTCAGGTGTCCATGGAGATCTGAGATACACCTCCCCCTACTGAAGCAGAGAAAGCACTCCACCCCCTGAAAGTAGCTGGCAGATCAGGCCTTCAGAGTCTCAGGTTACACCCACCCCATTCCTGGATACAGTTTCAAATAAGCCCCCTGCTGAGATCAGTAAATAAGACTACCACCAAGTTAAGAAAACTGAGAAGAAAACAAACAAATCAAGAATTCAAAGTGGCTCTACTAGAAAAGCTAAATCCAACAGTGGGTTACAAACAGCTGACGCCAACCCAAGAAGACATAGAAATCACACAACTGAAAATAGGAGGCAGATAACACCAACTCTAGACTCAACCAGCTCTACAAACAACACAGCCAAACACACAGACATATCAAACTAAAAAGGTTTTGCACAGCTAAAGACAATATGAACAGAATAAAAAGACAAGCCACACAATAGGAGAACATATTTGACAATATGTCTAATAAGGGATTAATAACCAAAATTTATAAAGAACTTGTAAAACTCAACACCAGGAAGATAAAAATCCAATAAAAAATGGGCAAAAGAAATGAATAGACACTTCTCAATAGACAGATGAAAAAATGTTCAATATCACTAATCATTAGAGAAGTGCAAATTAAAACCACAATGAGATATCACCTCACACCAGGCAGAATAGCGCTCGTTAACAAAACAGCACATGATAGGTGCTGGTGAGGATGTGGAGAAAAGGGGAATCCTCCTGCACTGCTGGTGGAATGCAGACTGGTGCAGCCACTGTGGAAAACAGTATGGAGATTCTCAAAAAATTAAAATGGATCTGCCCTTTGACCCAGTCATCCCACTTTTAGGAATATATCCCAAGAACACCATATCACCGAATGAAAAAAAGAAATGCATCCCCATGTTTACAGCAGCATTTTTCACAATAGTGAAGATCTGGAAACAGCTCAAGTGTCCATGAGTGGACAAGTGGATTAAAAAGAAGTGGTACGTATGTATATACAATGGAATAGTATGGGGCCATGAAAAAGAAGGAAATATTACCTTTTGCAACAACATGGATGGACATGGAAACTATTATGTTAAGTGAAATAAGCCAGGCAGAGAAAGAAAAATATCATATAACCTCACTCATTTGAGGAACCCAAGGAACAATGAGAACTGAAGAATGGAATTGAGACAGAGGAGGGATCACAGGGAACAGAGGAAAAGAGAACAGAGGGAAAGGGGATGATAGGATGGAATAAACCTAAAGGGAAGGGGGGAGGGCGCTATAGGGAAGGATACAAGGGAGGTGTTGAGGGGAATAAAGGAGAGGGTGGATGCATTCAGGGCAACCCTAGAATTTATATAAACACAATTAATTTAAAAAAAAAAAGGAAGCCAGGAGACAACAATATCAGGGGCAACATCCATTTTAGGACTGGCAAATAGACTTTACTCAGATACCTATAGTGATGGAAATGCTTATTAGTTTTTGTGGGTAATTTTTCTGAATGGGTAGAAGCCTTCCTTACCAGAACAGAAAAGGCCCCTGAAGTAGTTAAAGTGTTATTAAAAGAAATTGTTCCATGGTTTGTACAATCTAAAAATATTCAAAAAAATAAAATAAAATAAACAAATAATAAAAAAAATTAGTTATGGCTGCCATTAAAAAGCCAACAGTCTAGTTGGAGATAAAAGATTATCATTCAAAATATAGTAATAAAAGATTGATTTATCCAACCAAAAAAGGTTTGAGGATCTACTGTTTGCCAACAATAGTTCTAGTTCATGAGGTGCTTCTAAACGGCATTGTATTAAATTTGCCTGCTTTTTTTGTTTGTTCACTGGTATATTAGCATGTCAGATATAGGAAATCTATTTCATTTGATGCCTTAAATAGCCACCATTTTTCTTGTCACATGGTGGTTCCTTAAATATTGATTAAATCATGCTTGAAAAAAATTAACTGTAACAATTTTGTTCATACATTAAAGGGAGTATTTTTTTCTTTTTATTTTCTTTTTTATTATTAAATTTATTGAGGTGACATTAGTTAATAAGATTACATAGATTTCAAGTGTATGTTTCTATGTTACATGATCTGTACATTGCATTGTGTGCTCACCACCCAAGTTTTCTGTCACCATATATTTGGCTTCCTTTAGGGAAGCCACCCCCTTCCCTCTGGTAACCACCATACTGTTGTCTGTGTCTATAAATTTTAATTTTATATCCCACATATGAGTAAAATGATATGGTTCTTAGCTTTTTCTGACTGATTGACTTTTGCTTAGTATAATATTCTCAAAGTCCATTCATGTTGTTGCAAATAGTAGTATTTCTCCTTTTCTTATGTTTGAGTAGTATTCCACTGCATATATGTACCACATCTTCTTTATCTAATCATTTATTGAAGGATATTTTTGTTGTCTTCATGTCTTAGCCACCATGAATAATGCTGCAATGAACATAGGAGTAATATGGCTTTACAAATAAATGTTTTTGAGTTTTTTGGTAGATACCTAAAGAGAGATTTCTGGGCCATATGGTATCTCTAAAGCAGGCATCCCCAAACTACGGCCCACTGGCCGCATGCGGCCCCCTGAGGCCATTTATTGGCCCCTGCCACACTTCCGGAAGGGGCACCTCTTTCATTGGTGGTCAGTGAGAGGAGCACTGTATGTGGTGGCCCTCCAATGATCTGAGGGACAGTGAACTGGCTCCCTGTGTAAAAAGTTTGGGGACCCCTGCTCTAGAGGGAAGTAATTTTTTAACTTCAAGTTAAAATTCCCTCCATTCACACAGCAATATAGACATCAGAATATCAAATCTATTGTAGAGTATAATTATTTTTTTCTCCCAGGTTGTCCATAAAGTTGTTTTTAACCAACTTTATCTTTTGGGGAGGGATAAGAAAATATTTCAATGGGCTAATAGTTTTTCAAAAACAGTTCTTAAGAATTCATCATTCCTCATTTTTGTCCTTTAATTAGTATGGAAAATTTCTCCTGTTAACCTCACCTGAAAATACTACTACTATAATTCAAAAATTATTATTAATTTTGGGTTGTATAGTTACCATGGCAGTATCTTTTTTCTTATTTATATTAATATACATTTCAAAACTAAACAGAATTATTTGTTTTAGAGCCAGAGCTATAAAGTTGGTTTCCATCAATATTAAAGCAGTATTACTGTCCTTAATATTTACCATCAACAATAAATGCAACAACACAATATCTGTAAACATCGCCAGTCTTTCTCATAATAAAGTATCCATTTATTTCAATCATGCTGAGATCTTTGTTCTTTGATATAGTAATGGGAGGAATATAAAATTGGAAAGGTTAAGAATCACTGTTCTAAAGCAATGTTACAAAGCCTCTTGTGATTAGTATGTGACAAGACAGACACACTAGTCTTCAAGTCCTTAGTTAAATATTTATTGAGCATCCACTATCAAACTCATGGTGAGAAATAACAGGAAAAATAGTGTAGTTTCAATTCTTCAATATTCCTTAGTCTATTAAAAGACTAAAAAGACATTCAAAATTAACTTTCATACACATAAACATTTGAAAAAGAATAGATGTGGTGGTAACATGGGCCACTGAATGAGCATCTCCTCTGTTCAAGACTCAGGAACTGGCACTTCTCATGCATTATCACATAAAATATTTAAAATTACCCATAGGTGATAGCTTTTACACTGAAATTTAGAGACTCAGAGTATGTAAGAAAGTTGTTCAATATCAAGCTAAGCAATAATTACCTCCAGTCCCCCAATTACTGCCTGCTGCATGTTTTTATAACTAATTTTTTTTAAAAACAGCCACACATTCATTTATTTGTTGTCTATGGTTACTTTTTCCTAAAAGCAGCAGATTTTCATAATTGTGACAGAGACTATAAGGACAGAAAGTTCTAACATTTTCACTATACGCCATATAAAAATGCTAAACTCGAAAGCATTAAACAATGAAAAGAAAAACAATTATATATTCAGCACTGTTTTGCTGCCAGGTTTATGGTTAGGGCACTATAAACCATCAAAATATAAAAACCTGAACTCTTTTTTTGAAGGAGCCTACAATTTGTCCAATTGATTAAAAAAACAAAAGGTAAAATAAGTTAAGCATATGACCATTCTGTATCAATTATTCACCCACTTTATCTTCCTATGGCAGAAAAAAAAAAGCTTAATACATAAAATAATTATATTCACAGTAACCAGGCTATCTTAACAAAGGAGAAACTGTCAAAGGGACCTATGGCAGGCATAGCATTTCTTTGTTCTCTGTCCCTAACACACAGCTAGACTACATTATATAGCTTCTTTTGCAGTATGGCGTGACCACATGCCTGAGTTCTAGTCAATGGGATGTGAACAGAGGTAATATATCATTTCAAGGCCAAGGTTTCCAACTGGTGTGTGTGTTCTCTCCATGCTAGTTTCCCTGTCAGCAACTTGCAATATAGGACTCAAGGTCGTAGAGCAGGGGTCCCCAAACTATGGTCCACGGGCCGCATGTGGCCCCCTGAGGCCATTTATCCGGCCCCCGCCGCACTTCTGGAAGGGGCACTTCTTTCATTAGTGGTCATCCGCATCCTGTGCTCCTGGAGTCCTGTATGTGGCGGCATCGCTCACGTACAGTACTACTTCTGGTGATGAGGGACGCACACGTCATGGCTCCGGAAGCACGTCATATCACTTGTTACGGCTAGCAGTGACAAATATGGAACCGGACATTGACCATCTCATTAGCCAAAAGCAGGCCCATAGTTCCCATTGAAATACTGGTCAGTTTGTTGATTTAAATTTACTTGTTCTTTATTTTAAATATTGTATTTGTTCCCGTTTTGTTTTTTTACTTTAAAATAAGATATGTGCAGTGTGCATAGGGATTTGTTCATAGTTTTTTTATAGTCTGGCCCTCCAACGGTCTGAGGGACAGTGAACTGGCCCCCTGTGTAAAAAGTTTGGGGACCCCTGTCGTAGAGGATGGTAGAGCCAGAAGGAGATAGCTAGGTCTTTGCAAAGAGGAGAACTGTGTACAGACCAGAAACATCCACCTCAGGCTGTTGGTTTATTATTACAGAATATTCTATGCTAAATAGTTTAAGCATTAGTACTTTGAAATGAGGTATTCCCTTAATAAAAACATAAACAATTACATTAAAAAATATGAATTGAGCCCCGGGAAAACTGAGGTCCATTTAATTCAGGAATAAAATGTTTAGTAAAGTTCTTACTTGTAATAATTTAAAAGCTGAATAGAAACCTTATGAGTCTATAGTTAAAGGGAGAAAATGTGGGAAAATCCTAAAACTTGGTGTGTGTTAGCTGTTGCCTGCCATGTTTAGCAAGGCACTATACAAAAGAAATGAGCTTTACCAAAAATGAGCTGTTTTGAGAGCATCAATGGAAGGAAATAGAGAGTCCAGATAATTTGGAGCCTTGCAGAGATGGAAAAATTAATTGTTTCTGGATTTAAAATAGCAGGAAATAAAACTGACAAACATTTTGATGAATAGAAGCCTATTAACAATTCTAAATTGAGTAGAGGGATTAAGGCCTTTGGCAAAAATAACATTATAAGTGAGAGAGAAATGAATGAGGAGAGGGAAGGAAAGAGACGAACCAAGAGGGGAGGAATGGCGCTAAGGAAGCAGAAAAGAATATCCACACATGAGATCTATGTTTAAGATAGAAATATGATTGTATTGACTAACTATAAGTTAACATGTCATGAAAAACAACAAGATAAAACCTCAAAAGTTTTCAAAGGAATTTATTTATATTGCCTGAAAATCCCATGACCAAAAATAGCCCTCAGGCCTCTATATATTCACTAACAAGGACTCCAAAGTAGCTACATTTTTCTTTAAATTTTTATTTATTGATTTGAGAGAGAGAAAGGGAGAGAGAGTGTGTGAAACATTGATTTGTACTTGCACTTATTTATTTATTGGTTGTTTCCCGTACGTGCCCTGACCTGAAATTGAACCCGCAACCTTGGAGTATGGGAACAATGCTCTAACCAGCTGAGCTTCCCTGCCAGGACAAGAGGGTACATTTTGTAAAACCCTATTTGCATTACCATTTATGATACCAAACAAGAAAGAACTTCCCAGAATTCAGAACCATTAGCTATTTAAAACAATGGTAAGAAAATCCTCTCTGAGAGCAAATCCAGTTTCTATTTAAGGGACTTCCTCAACTGCAGAAGTTATCAGAATATCAGCTAAGTAGGATTCGATCTATGATATGGACCAGTGACTGCTGAGCTTTCCCCACTCTTTTCTTTCTGAAGAAGGGTTTTAACTGTGGGTACTCTGGCTTGTACTTACCATAGAATGCAATGTGGTGTATGCGTGTGTGTGCGTGTGTGTGTGTGTGTGTGTGTTTATATTTCCAGAGGACAAGAGCCCTCACCTGAACCTAATCAGTTAGATTGCATACTAGTACAATATCCTAGTCTTTGAAATAAATACTTTAACTTGATAGGAAAAAAATGGCTAAGACAGCATCAGTGAGCTTTTGTTTATGACTGATAGAATGGCAAGGACCTGTTCCCCAGCATTCAAATAGCACAGATCTCACTGCAAAGAAAGACTCTGATATAATTTAGGTAAATTCCTTCATTTCTATATAAACACATTTAATAATAAGGACCCTGTGGGCTTTGTTCATTTATTTAAGAGATGTTAATGAGTTCCTGTTATGTCTAAATTCCAAGGGAAAGTGAAAGAAGAGAGCTTCTAATGCAGGAATACCTATGTGTAAGGAAATAAAACCACTCTCTGAACTGCCCCATATAGTTTGCTTTCAGCTTGTGTCCTTTTCCGATTCTCTGTATGAAGTCAACTCCTTTTCTGTATTTTGAAACAAACAAACCCCTGATGTGTGTCTCTTATTTTTCAGATCCAAACTTTTTACCGGGCTACTCTCCCATCTGTCTTTTAAAATATGTTTAGCTAATGTCTTAAGGACTTTAGAAGGCAACCCAGTGCGGCATTTAAATGACCTGTCGTTGTTTTGCAATCCACAGTGGCAAAGATGGGGACAAACGTACATTCACTAATTGATTGTTACCGTCAATAAAACGGAAGTAGACCACTATGGAAGTATTTTGTTATTTTGTGGCATATAAATTAAAATAGTAAAGATTTTTTTAAATTGATCACAGGGAATTATTTAGAGCTGTTACTGTCTGTGCTTATAAACAGTGCTTAGAATGCTTGTACATGCATATGATTGATTATATTGCAAAACTCCCTCAAGATTCCATAGAAATATTTTTTCTTAAAGCTACTTATCCCTCCTACATACACTGCCACTTAAGCTGAGTATTACTAGTTTTTATCATTAAAGCTTTGAATTGTCTTATACAATTCTTTGGAATCCAAATGTTACCTCAAATTAGAAATTCAGATTTTTAATATTGAAGGCACATGATTGATTGGCAGACCATTGAATATGGAACTATTACAGTGTTTGAGTCTAAGTAGTCACTAAAGGAAACTTCTGGAGCTATTACTCTACCTTGTAAATAACACTGCCACTCTTTCATCTCACAACATTATTTGCCATTGCCATCTCTCATTCATCATTCTTTACCTGTACTAGTGGCTCCAGTCAGTACCAAGAGTGCTGCTGTGACAGTCACCACACACTATATATGGACTCAATGATTCTGCTTTTGCAGCTTAACATTCTTGGATATAGATCACTTCACAAGCAGAGACAGACAGGGATGAAGAGAGGAAATGGGCAGAGAGAGAAAGAGAGAGATTTAATTTTTTTACTTGAAACAGTAAGGTTATGAGTGAGGTAAGCTTGATATAGCAGAAACTGAAAAGCTACTGGATGTACATATTTCCCATGTCAAACCCATGAGCAAAGAAGGGCTTTGACATGAGGTGTTTAAATTGCTAAGCCTCAATTCCCTGATGCCACATTTTAGTTGGTCATTAATTGCTTCTCATATGTGCCTTGACCGGGGGGGGCTCCAAGCAAGCCAGTGATCCCTTTTTCAGGCCAGCAACTTTGGATTCAGGCTAGCGATCTTTGGGCTCAAACTGGCTACCTCAGGGTCTCGAACCTGGAACCTGAGAGTCCAAGGTTAACACTCTATCTACTGTGCAACCACTGGTTGGGCCTAACTTCTACAAACTCTTTATTTCAGTAAGATTGAACAGTTTCAGTAGTGTTCTCTGCTTTGATTAGACATAAAAATAATTAGTAAAATCCTCTGGGTAAAAGACATAAAATGTACTAAATGCAAATATGAGTACTGTCAGAGACCTCTTCATTAGTGATGGCTTCATTGACATGCAGCACCACAGTCAGGCAAAACTTCAAACTGCCATCTAATGAGGTACCCTCCAGAGCCTTCACCCTGACTCCCGCAGGTCTCTGCTATTGACCTAAGTCTTCACTGTCATTCAAGCTCCAAAAAGATTTCTGTTCAAATTTTGTATTTTGCTTATCTTGTGAAGCATTGGTGCTAATATTTTTAGACATAGTATACTGCAACCAGGCTTCATTTAACCAAATTTTATAGGATTCCTGCTTTTGCTTAATTATGTCACACAAAGATTTGCAGCCTGAGGCAGATCACGTTAAGTAATATAGGTAGCATTAGTTCCTTGTGCAGAATGCTTTCTCTTGAGTATCTCACTCAATATTATAGCAGCCTTTCCAATGAAGCAGACATTATTTCCATTTAATAGATGAGGGAATTGAAGCTCAGAGTGGGCCAAATTACCCAAAATAACTTTTAGATAATTTGGTAGATCCAAAACTTAACTCTGAGAGAGAGAGCTCAAGAGATTAACTGTTCTACTGGGGAACAATCTTGATTCTTCTTATAACCTCAGCTTCAATTTCTTCACCTATAATACTCTTATCAGTCAATGAGATAACTCAGCTAAGTACCCAGAGCAGTGTCAGCATGTAGTAGGAACTTTGTAATATCAATAGTAGCACAGTAATAGCAGCGGAAGCAGTAGTAGTAACAGTAGTCGTAGTGAGTGGAAATTCATCAGTGCTTTCCTGGATTCTATCCTAAACACATCTCATTTGTAAGTTATCAAAGGAAAAACAAAGAGGTAAGTAATTCTAACTTAAGATATATAGTTACCGATTAAAACAAAGCACTGGATTGTCTGCATGAAAAGAAAAAAAACTTACTTCTTTACATCTCTTTCTGCCTCCAGCATTTAATGTGATTCCATTAATAGGAGATAAGAAATCTCTTTTCAGGCATTATTCCCCTATCTTACAGATCTCTCTAGTACCCATTTTAATGTTATATGTAATCTTTTGATTCAATAATGTCCTGAATACTGTGTGATGAGTGTTCAGAGCAAAGCTTGGGTCCATAAGGAAAACAAGAAATTCCAAATGTTTTTGTGAAATGAGGCTGTCAGATACAAAGGCAGCTGTGAGCTCTGTTGTGGTTAGTCCAGGTCATTTTTGTATCTTTATATCCCCTAGCGCTAGGAAGGAAGCAACCATCACTATTGAACTACTTCTCAGAGCTCCTACCTGCCCTCTACTCTTGCCAATGTTTTTTGAATAGTTCATTCAACCAAACTATCTCTTCAGAACCGGCATCAAGAAATGTCATTGAGTCAGTGAAAGATGGAATAGATTATGACTAAGGCCAGTTTCCTCGAAGTCAAAAGAGGACAGACATCTGCTTTTTAAAGTCAAGAAAGAGTTAAAAATGCCTACTTTCTGAGAATTCTTCTAGCACTGGATGAACAGAATCCTTCAAATATGACAATGATGGCATTCTGAACCTATTACTTTCTAGCTGGGTAAACTTCACTCAGTTTTCCTTTCATAGCCTCAGTTTGTTGTTGTTGTTGTTGTTGTTGTTTTTATCTGCCAAATAGGCATGAGGTTATTGTCCTGAAGATTGTGTACATTAAATATGCTGAAAGCAAATCTTTTCAAATGGTTCTATACACATTGGACCTTCAAGTGGAATTAATTCCCTTCTGCTTTTCCTATGTTCCCACTGCACAGGGGCATGACATGAGAAACTCTTCTTGACCAAATAATAATAATAATAACAACAATAATAATAGTAGTAGCAAGTAACACTTATATAGTCCTCATATGCCAACACTTTTCTACACATCACATCAATAAGACGAGGCAACTAGGCAGAGGGCTTACGAAAATGTCCCAAGGCCACACAGACATCCATTGAAAGAGCTGAGGTTAGATCTATGCAGTGTGGACACAGATAAGACACTTTTATACATGTTACTATGGAACTATTGCTCAAGACAGAGCCCACATGTCCAGGGTCTATAGAGAGTGAGAGTGAGAAACATAGTAATGGAAAGGTAATCAGAACATAGTAAATACAAGCTTTGTATACTGACTGTCTGCATAGCTTTTTTAAATGGACCTTCTCTTCCCATGCATGTACCCTGTTACCAGCATGCAAAGGTCCTGCTGAGGTCTTGTGACCACTGAAATATGAAATAATCTAAATGACCTTCACTTTTCTCTTTATGTATGTATGTATTTATTTATTTTTATTTAGACAGTTAAATTTAACAGGGTTACATTGGTCAACCAGAGTACATAAATTTAGAGAAAACATCTCCACATCATTTGGACAGTCGATTAAGCTGTATACCCACCACCCACAGTCAAATCATCCTCTATCACCTTCTATTTTGTTTCTCTTTAAGAACCTCTCCCTCCCCACAAACCCCTTTCTCTCTTTCCTTCCCTTCCCCATGGTAACCACTGCACTTTTATCTATGTACATGAGTCTTAATTTTGTTTTCCATCTATGTATGTAATCCAGTGGTTCTCAAACTTTTTGAAGTTGGGGCGCATTGAAAATCTTACAAATAATTGTAGGCACACTATATACAAATTTCTTAGAAATACATTATAATAATTAAGTCAAATATTAAAAAAATATAAAGTCCAAGCATGCTTTTATGGTAATTAAACAAAATAAATATGACAAAATTAAATTTATTCTGACATTAAAAAACATTTTTGTTACATTTTTTGTTATGCCTTTAGAATTCATAATAAAGAGGGGTTAAAAAATAAAAAAGCAACAAAAATGTTATCTTTATATATATATATATAGATATAGATATAGATATAGATATATTCTTAGAAAGATTTAGTAAATTTAGCAGGTCCCTGCACAAATGTGTTAAGTTTTTTCATTCTTGTGTTTATGAGAAACATAAATAATATAATGATGTGTTAATAATAAATATAATAATGTGTTAACAAAAAGAGTGGTATTTTCATAATAAAATGGTATAATAGAGTAACTATATTTATTTTTATATCTAGGTACATGCCACAAACCAGCGCAGCTAGTAATTCCAGGTCCTGAGTGGGAACGGTGCAGAATTATGAAAATATGTGAAATTAAGAAAATACACTTAAAGAAATAAAAGATGGGGTTGGGAGGGCCCTGTAATTGCTGCTGGCAAGGACAAAGCATGCCCAAGAACCACATCTTGCTTTATTTATAGGTCAAAGTGAGGCCATTAGCAAATCAATGATCTCTGATCATATTTTCAAGGCAACCCAAAAATTTTACCAAGTACAGAAAACCCCACCATACATATCATCTTAACTTTACATCAAACAAAGGATAAAAGAAACTTGCCTCCAGTCTTTCTGGGAAACAGGGAAAGTAGGATGAGTGTAAAGAATCCAGCACCACAGCTTAACAGCCATTTGCAACCTAATCAGGCAAGTGAGGTGGGGGATTGGGCAGAATGTCAGCTTACAGCCAATTCCCCACACCTCTGTCCCCCAAAAATCTAAACTCCAAAAACCCTGTTGGTTTTTTGGTCCTCAACAGGCACATATTTCTCTGGAATACCATAGGGCATACCTGGAAATCTTCTAGGGCGCACACTTTGAGAACCACTGATGTAATCATAAAGTTCTTAGCTTTTTCTTATTTACTTATTTCACTCAGTATAATGTTCTCTAGGTCCATCCATGTTGTTATAAATAGTACTATGTCATCATTTCTTATGGCTGAGTAGTATTCCATTGTATGATATATATGTTATATACCACTTCTTCTTTATCCAATCCTCTATTGAAGGGCCTTTCAGCTGTTTTCACATCTTGGTCACCGTGAACAAAGCTGCAATCAACATGGGGATGCATGTGTTGTTATGTACCCATGTTTTCAAGTTTTGGGGGTATATACCCAGTAGAGGAATTGCTGGGTCATATGGTAGTTCTATTAGTTTTTTGAGGAACCACCATACTTTCTTCCATAGTGGTTGTACTAATTTATATTCCACCAATGGTAAATGAGGGTTCCTTTTGTCCACAGTTTCTCTAGTACTTGTTATTACTTATCTTGTTGATAATAGCTAATTTAACAGGTTTGAGGTGGTATCTCATTGTAGTTTTGATTTTCATTTCTCTAATAGCTAGTGAAGATGAGCATCTTTTCATATATCTATTGGCCATTTGTATTTCTTCCTGGGAGAAGTGTCTGTTCATGTCCTCTTCCCATTTTTTTATTGGATTGTTTGCTTGTTTGTTGCTCAGTTTTGTGAGTTCTTTATATATTTTGGAGATTAGCGCCTTATCTGAGCCATTGTTTGAAAACATCATTTCCGTTTAGTTGGCTGTCTATTTGTTTTGTTGTCAGTTTCTTTTGCTGTGCAGAAGCTTCTCAGTTTGATATAGTCCAATTCATTTATCTTTGCTTTACTACCCTTGTCTTTGGGGTCAAATTCATAAAATGTTCTCTACTGTCAAGGTCCATGAGTTTAGTACCTATGTTTCCTTCTATGTATTTTATTGTTTCAGATATTATATTAGGTCTTTGATCCATTTTGAATTAATTTTGTATAAGGAGACAAACTGCAGTCAAGTTTCATTCTTTTGCATGTGGCTTTCCAATTTTCCCAGCACCATTTAGTGAAGAGGCTTTCTTCTCTCCATTGCATGTTTTTGTCTCCTTTATCAAAGATGATTTGACCATATATATATATGTGGGGTTTTTTTTTTTGTTTTTTGTTTTTAGGCATTCTATTCTGTTACATTGGTCTGTGTGTCTTTTGTTCTGCCAGTACCATGCTGTTTTGATTATCATGGCTCTATAGTATAGTTTAAAGTCAGATATTGTAATGCCTCCAGCTTTGCTTTTTTTTCCCTTAGAATTACTTTGGTTATTCAAGTTTTTTATTTTGTTTGTTTCATTTTTGTTGTTTTGGGGTTTTTTTGTTTGTTTGTTTTTACAGAGACAGCAAGAATCAGAGAGAGGGATAGATAGGGACAGACAGGAATGGAGAGAGATGTGAAGTATTAATCATTAGTTTTTTGTTGTGACACCTTAGTTGTTCAATGATTGCTTTCTCATATGTGCCTTGACCGTGGGCCTTCAGCAGACTGAGTAACCCCTTGCTCAAGCCAGTGACCTTGGGTCCAAGCTGGTGAGCTTTGTTCAAACTAGATGAGTCCATGCTCAAGCTGGCAACCTCGGGGTCTTGAACCTGGGTCCCACTCCAATGCTCTATTCACTGTGCCACCGCCAGGTCAGGCAGTTATTCAGAGTTTTTTATGGTTCCATGTAAACCTGATGATGTTTTGTTTCATTTCTTTAAAAAATGACTTTGGAATTTTGATAGGATTTTATTAAATTTGTGTATTTCTTGGGTAAATATGGCCATTTTAAATAATTATTCTTCCTATCCACAAACAAGAAATATTTTTTCATTTCATTGTATCTTTTTCAATTTCCTTTAAATAATGCTTTATAGTTTTCAGTATATAGGTCCTTTACATTCTTTGTTATGTTTATTTCTAGGTTTTTAATCTTTTTTGTTGCAGCTGTAAAAATTATTATTTTTTTAGTTCTTTTCCCAAAGTTTCATTGTTAGCATATAGGAAAGCAATTGACTTCTGTAAATTAATTTTGTATCCTGCAAGCTTACTGTATTGATTTATTGTTTCTATAGCCTTTCTGTGGAGTATTTGGGGTTTTCGATATACAGGATTATATCTCCGTTAAAAAGTGATACCTTTACTTCTTCTTTCCCAATATGAATATCTTTTATTTCTTTCTCTTGTCTGGTTGCTCTGGCTAGAACTTCTAGCACCATGTTGAATAGTGAAGATAGTGGGCAGTCTTGTCTTGTTCCTGATTTTACAGGAAAAGTTTTCAGTTCTTTACCATTTAGTATGATGTTAGCTGATGGTTTGTTGTAAATGGCCTTTATTATGTTGAAGTATTTTCCTTTTTTACCATTTTGTTGAGTGTTTTAAACATAAAAGAATGTTGTATTTTATCAAATGCCAGTTCTACATCTATTGATAGGTAGATGGTTTTTGTTCTTTGTTTTGCTAAGCTACTATGATAAAAATAGATTCAAATTGAAAGGTTGGAAAACGATTCTCCAAGCAAATCATATCCAAACAAAAGCAATTGTAGCTATACTCATATCTAACAGTTCTGACTATAAGACAATAAAGGTAACGAGAGAAAAAGATGGACAGTTCATAAGATAAAGAGAACATTGTATTAGAAAACATAACACTTTTTAATATATATGCACCAAAGCAGGGAGCACAAAAACATATAAAATATCTACTAACTGATTTAAAAGTATAAACCAAAAACATATTATCATACTTGGAGACCTCAATACACCATTGATGGCTTTAGATTAGGGGTAGTCAACCTTTTCATAACTACCGCCCACTTTTGTATCTCTGTTAGTAGTAAAATTTTCTAACCATCCACTGGTTCCACAGTAATGGTGATTTATAAAGTAGAGAAATAATTTTACTGTATAAAATTTATAAAGCAGAGTTACAGCAAGTTAAAGCATATAATAATAATTACTTACCAAGTACTTTATGTCAGATTTTTGCTAAGTTTGGCAGAATAAATTTTTAAAAACAACTTACTATAGTTAAATCTATCTTTTTATTTATACTTTGCATACATAGAAATTACATTAGTTAATTGAATTTTAGTGGGATCCCTGAGGCTGATGCTGGGAAACTAAATATTGAATATCCAGTTCAATTTTTGTGAGGAACAAACAAAGGTCTCCCCTTTTTGGAAATATTTAGGTGGTTTCTTTCTTTCGTCATGATATGATTAACAGTACTAAATCCTGATTCCACAAGATATGAGGTAGGGAAAGGTATCAATAAACTGAATACCATTTTCTACATATTTGGATATAAAACCAGCATTTTTTTATTTTGCCATAGGTTTTCATATCCACCACTGTCAAATTTATGTTTATTTTTTTCACCATATCTAATTTCTAACAGTTCTTCTTGGAAGGTTGTATCAGCCTCTTCAATATTTGCGGTAAAAGTATTCTCATCCAGTCATATACCTTCAATTTCAAAATATCTTCAAATTGTTTTTCCATGTTCTATTTAAGTTCGTTGAGGTGGCTACTGAATCTGTAAATATCCTCTGGAGTTACATCATCTTTTATAGATGATAATTGAGGAAACTGATGAAATTCTCTCTTCAATAGATTATGACGAAGTAGTTCAAGTTTGTCAATAAATAATAGCACAATACTTTGGCAACCTGTAAGAGTTTTATTAGCTCCTTGAAGCTGCAAATTGACATTGTTAAATCTCTTGAAAGTATCTGCCAAGTAAAAGGCATATTCTTTACTTTTTTTTAACTGTTGACACAGATTGGTCTCATTATTACTTTCAAAAAATTGTATGACACTATCATATAATGCTACAAATCTAGCCAAAGATGTACCCTTTGACAGCCACCAAAGTTCTGTGTGCAAAAGTAACTTAATAAAATCTGCATTATTGTCCTGGAAAAGCTGCCAAAACATCCTATCATTCTTTGCATTGAATTTGATCTTGTTTATGACTCGAATTATTATAGTTAATGATGAATGGAGACTTGTACTTAGATGTTTTCCTACAAGATGTTGTCTGTGCACTACCACACAATGAATACATAAAACATTTGGTACTTCCTGCTTCAAATAAGCAACAAATCCACGATAGCGACCTACCATTGATGGTGCTCCATCAGTAGTGCATGCAACAATATTATTCAAAGGAATATTATTTTTTGTAAAGTATGTTCTCACAGTTTTAAATATAGATAATCCTTTTGTATCTGTGATGAGATTTATTGCAAATAGCATTTCTTCTCATAATATATTGTTTTCATCAAAATAGTGTACACGCCTGACCAGGCGGTGGCACAGTGGATAAAGCGTCAGACTGGGATGCAGAGGACCCAGGTTCGAGACCCCGAGGTCGCCAGCTTGAGCGCGGGCTCATCTGGTTTGAGCAAAAGCTCACCAGCTCCAGCAAGGAGTTACTCGGTCTGCTGAAGGCCCACAGTCAAGGCACATATGAGAAAGCAATCAATGAACAACTAAGGTGTTGCAACGCACAACAAAAAACTAATGATTGATGCTTCTCATCTCTCTCCGTTCCTGTCTGTCTGTCCCTGTCTATCCCTCTCTCTGACTCACTCTCTGTCTCTGTAAAAAAATAAAAAAAATAAAAAAAAAATAAAAAAAAATAGTGTACATATGCCATCAATAAAGCATCATTATCTGCGATGGTAGATTCATTCAATTGCATGGAAAATGAAGAATTTTAGAGAATACTTATGTTTGTTTTCAACATTAGCTGCTATTTCATCAATTCGTTGCTTTACTGTGCTATCACATAGGGGTAACATTTTTACAATTTGAGGTATATCCTGATGCATTACTGTTGAGATAAATTCTTTTATAGAGGGTATTATTACAGCTTCTCCAATATTACAGCTTTTACCACTTTTTTGCAATTACTTGTGAAATGCAATAAGTGGCAATTAATCCATCTTTATTTGTTGTATGTTGTTTCTTAAATGATGCAACAATAGTTGACTGATTTTGAAATTTTTTATATATTTCTTGGAAATATTCAATGGGTTGTCCTTGTCATTTGGATGCTTTGTAGAAAGATGTTCTTGCAATCGACATGCTTAATTGCCTCACTAGATAATGTTTTATGTCACAATAAACATATTGGATGTTGTTTATTTGCAACAGATTCTATGAAACCCATTTTCAGATACTTTGGTGAATACGTGTGTATTTTTTTTTTTTGAGCATGGGCTCATGATATTTCACAATATTTTGTTTGAAGCTGTAAGCATGTGCTTGCTCCCAGAAATCTAACTATCAATACATACTGACATTAGTTTTGATTATGTAACAATTTAGCTTCACTTACGTAACATGAACAAAACTTATGCTCTTGAAGTCTGTTGCGTGGTCACGATGTTACAAGTGTTGTGGTTGAGCGAGAGTTTGTCGAGATGAGACTAAGTTAGTGAGTATCCGTGGTTGTGCGTTTTATAAAATTTTATGTAGCAGGCGTTGGCCAATGGCATCACTTCTTTGTGATTGGGGCGAAGTAGCGAGACATCTGCTAGTTTTGGCAGTCCAAGGGGGGAGGGTTCCTAGAATGTCACTCTATTACCCTAAAATCTGGGAATCGAGTTGAAAATATGAGTTAATTGGTGTCTCCATTGTCCGGCAGTTTCTGTCATAGAAAGAAGCGTCAAACCATGGAGTTCTTGGTCTATAGGGTAATAAAATGATAAACTGCTAGTTTTTGGGTGACAATAGTGGTCATAAACTGCCCGCTGGATCAGGTGGTGGGTGTGGACCCCGGGTCAGGTACCTGGCCGCTCACGGATACGGGCCAGGTAGTTGCGAAAGAGGTCGGGTGCAGTCCCAATACAAATGCCCTGTAACAGAGTCTGACCGCTGTCCTGATCTTGACTGGTCAACAGTTAGTCGATTAGTATGTAATCGCGGTGCTGTTCTGTTGCTCCGCTACTGCCCACCATGAAAGCTGGAATGCCCACTAGTGGGCAGGAGGGACCAGGTTGACCAGCACTGCAAAAGTAGGCAGTTTTTATAAAAAGGTTCGCCATCATGGTTCTAAGCCAAAAGAAAACTTTAGGAGGAGTTTAGATGTCTCATTCTAAGTCAGAGAGAACAAGTGATCAGTTTGTGCATTGAGTCAGGTATAATGCCATCTAGTGGCCAGTTCTAATTAGTTCAAAAGGTAAAATAGTTGGTCTGTTTGGCTCTAGATCTGGATAATGTCTCCCACCCACTATATTCTCCAGGTAGAGTCTGCCGGCACAGTCACTGTGTATGCTGACCAGCTCCAGCTTCCTTAAGTGGACCTGCTCTTCCCATGCACATGGCTTGTTATCAACAAGTCTGTTGAATATTTTTCTCTCGTGAGTATAAAATTATCTAAATACCCTCCAGTTTTCCTTATTTTATCCATAGCAGACCATGCTTTTAATTTGACAGGGGAGGATCCATCCCTTGTGGAAAGGAACTGAATAAAGCTGAAATTCAGGGGCCTAGACATGTTAAGATGAGATTTAGAGGAAATGCTCAGTTCCATCAGAGAAAATGTCAATAGGTAAGGCACTTGAACAAACTGATTTAAGATGGATCCAAGTCCTAAAGATAGTGCAGAACCAGAAAGTAATAGATTCTGATCCTCGAAGAGAAACCTGTATCTCTCTCTTTTTCTATCTTTTTTTTCCCTTTTATTCTCTCTGTCTCTGCCTCTGTGTCCATATTTCTTTCTCCCTTCTCTCTCTCCCTCGCCCCAAGTCCCTTCCCCCACATACAATCTCCCTTTTCTGTCTCTCTCTCATCATAGCCAGGAAAAGTTTTCTACTTTTAAGGACCCATGCAATTCAGTTGGGCCCACCTCAGTAAACAAGAATCATTGCCCCATGTCAAAGTCTTTTGGTAAAATCCTAGTGTGATGTTATTTTGCATATTTTCTGAAAATTAATAAAGTTAAACAACTTCTCATATGTGTATGAGGCATATGGGCATTCTATTTTGCAATGTGACTGGTAAATCTTTCATCTATTTTTAATGTCTTTTCCTTCCTTGATTCTGAGAAATGTTTTCATATGTATTCTACATTTGAGTCATTTTTCAGACATATTATTGCAGTATCTTTCTATATTCTTCTAGTCTATCAGTTTTGTTTTTCCCTTACTGGTTCATGGAGACAAAAGAAAAGACTTTGACATCCTTAATATCTTTGTATAGTCTTCTTCTTCTTCTTCTTCTTCTTCTTTTTCTTCTTCTTCTTCTTCTTCTTCTTCTTCTTCTTCTTCTTCTTCTTCTTCTTCTTCTTCTTCTTCTTCTTTAAAGAGACAGACAGACAGGATTGGAGAGAGATGAGAAGCCTCAGCTCATAGTTTTGGCACCTTAGTTGTTCATTGATTGCTTTCTCACATATACCTCAATCAGGGGCTTTATCTGAGCCAGCAACCCCTTATTCAAGCCAGTGACATTGGGCTAAAGCCAGCAACATTTGGGCTCGAGCCAATGACATGGGGTCATGTCTATGATCCCACACTCAGGCTGGTGACATGGGGTCAGGTCTATGATACCATGCTCAGGCTGGTGACCCTGTGCTCAAGCTGATGAGCACATGCTCATGCCAGATGAGTCTGTGCTCAAGCTGGAGACTTTGGGATTTCAAACCTGGGTCTTCAACATTCCAGGTTGACACTCTATCCATTGCACCACTGTCTAGTCAGGCTTTGTGTACTATTCTTAAGAAATCTTTTCTACTTCAAGATCATAAAGATTTTCTTCTATATCTTCTAAATCCTTTATTTTTTATTTCTTTATTTATTGCCCTTTATATTTAGATATGCAATTCATCTATTAGGCAAAAGTTTTAAGTCTTCTTTTATAAATGAGAAATGTCAAGTGGTGTACAAAGAATTAAACTACAAATTGGAAGGGGGAAAAGAACATGAATTGTGGTCTTCTGCCTTGCTTTTCAATAAATACTGCTTTATCTCCTGACCTCGTGATGTCTTCCATAATATTCTACAGTCAAATTGATCTTGCCAATTCTTAGCCCCTGCAATTCTCAGTATCTCTCAGGAAATGCATTTTGTAGCAATGGTAGTTATGGTATGTATTTGCACATGGTGTTTTCCTTTCTTGATTGTTAGCCCCTCTGATTAATGGCTGTCTTATTATTCATCTTTATGAACCTTACAGAGTTAGCCCAGAATAAAAATTATGGTGTCTATCACATGATTATTAAAAGAAAGGAAGAGGAACTATTAAATCTCAACATTATATCTCTATTTTGATTTGCAGCAATAATTTGCTATTTGACTAAAAAAGTCACTTAAAAATAAAAATCTTATTATAAATAAATCTCCTCTGGCATATAAAATGATCTGAAGAAACAAAAATCTTAAATTAAAAACAGAAGTGTTTTTGGTGGCATATAATCTCAAGAATAGGCATGCTAACATTTTATGGCTTTCTATTCTCAGAAGGTTCATTCTTAGTTCCTCATTCTTAAATTAAAAGGCATATCCTGTTAATCGAACCTGTTATCTTGATCTATCTTTTATGTTGTCAGCACTTTTAATTCTCCATTTCTTTACAAAGTCAAACTATTTTCAGAAAGCCATTTGTGTTGGCTGAAGGTGCCTTCCTACATATTTTTTTCTCACTGGTTATTTTGCAAGATCATAAGATGGGCTTCCTTGTTTTCTCGTGTCTTTTGTATTTTCTCTACAAATTATTGTTCTTGTAACTGTTACATAGTTTTCTATCATTCCTAAAATGCAGAATTGTTTCTCTAATATGCCATTCATTGTCCCCTGTCTTACTCCATTAACTCATTAAAGTTAACATGATAGCTATGTAACATATTACATTCAATTGATCACTATGACTCATTTGGTTCTACTTCTTGACACACACATTCTTGGTGCTTTAAGGATGGCAATTGTTTTCCCCCTTTTCCCACTGGGATAGTTAAATAAACAAAAGATTGAAGTGAGATATGTACTGCTTTAAATTCTAGCTTTTTCTCAAAATTAATTATTTAACCTCTCCTTTTTTATTTCTTAAATATAGTATTATTATGAGTACCAAAAAAGTACATTAATGTAAAGTACTTAGCACAATGCTTGTGAAACACTTAGTCCTTAATAAATGTTAGTTTTATTTTATATTGGTAGTAAAAGCTTAAAGGTAGAGAAAGAGTCAATTGACATGTTAAAATGTACAGGAGGTGAACAGGGAGCCAGAAAGGATTCTTGAGAAGCAGATCAGCTTGATCAAACTTGAGAACTGAAAGAATACTTTGGTGACAGTGTAGGACAAAGATGACAAAACACAATCTTTGTGTACTAAGCAGGAACCATTAAAGGGTAAAGCACTGAAAATTGTTGGAGC
This sequence comes from Saccopteryx bilineata, assembly GCF_036850765.1. Lineage (NCBI taxonomy): Eukaryota > Metazoa > Chordata > Mammalia > Chiroptera > Emballonuridae > Saccopteryx > Saccopteryx bilineata. Next base: position 339,029,629 of record NC_089490.1, on the reverse strand, counting down.
AATGGTGATCTGGAGAACACATACCTTGTTGTGTGTTGTATGTATTGAAATGTCAATGGTCAGTGTTAAAATTCCTTCCAGACTAAACAAAACTATCAGGGAACAGGTTGGTCCTGGTGATGGCAGGGGCAGTTTTTAATCCTAGAGGTAGAGGATCTGTTGGAAACCAGATAGAGTAGAAATAGCAAATGGAGTTATGCTCTTATCATAGTCCTCAAAGTAAGGAATTAGAACCAGAAGAAAACAGCTGCTGCCATAGGGATATAGAGACAAATTCCTATAGATACATAAGCATGTATGCCTGAATAAACTAGCTGTTTTAAAATTTAAATACTATAAAAAGAATTTCATTACAAATGCTTGCAAAGAGTTAGCCATTGAAGATATATCTCTATAGAAAGAAATACAAAATTTAAACAAAATTATTATTTTTTGTTTAAATCCCGATTCACAAGTAGTAGAAGCACTTAAATTATCAAAAATATGCATATATAGTTACAAAAATATATTTAAATATAAGTATTCATTTAAATGAACATAGTTAAATATCTGGTGGTTATAAGTCATGAACAAATCAATTTTTTCATTTCATCATGTGTTTTTTACTATGAAGATTATTTCCAGCTTTTCCAGTGAGCATCACAGTATTGCACTAGTAACCCCTCAAAAGAACAAGGCAAATGTATCATTGGATTTATATGGTTTGTTGAATGATGCTATAATTACGAAAGGATTGGTGTTGACTCATAAATGTAGGTTAAGGGTTGACCCGAGGATTGAGATCTAGCTCTTGGAAATATAAGGTAGTTAAAGAGCTGATTTTACATGCTTAGAAGAGCTGTATTTCTTTGGCTAAAATTCAACTCAGTTTATTGTTGTATTTCCTTAAATTATTCCTGGACTTTATAAATAACTATCATCTATCCAGAACTAACTTTTTATAGTTTACTTTTCATACATTTTTAATAATTCTTAGAAAAATTGCTGAAAGGAGTTATATTCCTTACAGATAGGGAAATAAACTCATAGGCATTAAACAACTTGACCACATTCACCGTTAGCATATGTTAAATGTTTGGTTTAAAGCCCAGTCTCTTTTTCACACAATCCAAGAGTTTTTGATTCATTACATGAAAGGTTCTACTTTATTACTCACAAACATTATTTGATGTCTATAATATCAGTGTCATAGTTTTCCTGTATAGACATGGATGCAAGGAAGCATGTGCAGTAGTTAGACATTGATATCAGTCACGTTACAGAATGCATAAAATTTTCCTAATAACATTTCACAACAAACACAGTTTTAGAATATTCATATTCTATGATCTAAAATAGCACATAATAAAATCAATCTAAAAATAATCAAATATATAGTTAATAATACAGAATTGTACATTTAAAAGTTGCTGAAAGAATAGATCTTAAATGTTCTCATCACAAGGAAAAAATGTTACTATGTGAAGTGATGGATGTTAACTAGGTTTTCTGAAGTGATCATTTTGCAATATCTTCATATATCAAATCATTATGTTGTACACCTGGAACTAATATAATGTTATGTCAGTAATACATGAATAAAAGAGAGAAATACAAAAATTAGCATACAAGGTTTTTTTAACATACTGTTGTTTATAAATGCAAATATTGGAGAACAACTTATGCAAACAAAAATTAGTTAATTGTTGTTTTATATATTTTTATGTTCTGGGATTACAAACATTAAAAAAGGTTATTTATTATAAATATTAATAGTTAATATTTATAATGAATAACAAGGAAGTGGTTATAGAAAAATATTACTGAAAAAGAAACAGAAGCCCTGGCCAGTTGCTGGTTGGTTCAGTGGTAAAGTGCAGTGCCAGCCTGACATGTGGGAAGTCCCAGGTTTGATTCTCAGTCAGGGCACACAGGAGAAGCACCCATCTGCTTCTCTTCCCCTCCCCCTCTCACTTCTCTCTCTCTCTCTCTCTTCCTGCAGCCATGACTCGATTGGAGTGAGTTGGACCCAGGGCGCTGAGGATGGCTCCGTGGCATCTGCCTTAGGCACTAAAAAGAGCTTGGTTGCTGAGCAAGGGAGCAATGCCCCAGATGGGCAGAGCATTGCCCTGTAATGGCTTGCTGGGTGGATCCTGGTTGGGGCACATGCAGGAGTCTGTCTCTCTGCCTCCCCTCCTCTCACTGAATTTAAAAAAAAAAAGAAAAAAAAAAGAAACAGAAGACATAACTGTATATGTAAGTTATACAATATATCTATCTTTCCTCCTCCCTCCCTCTCTTCTTCCCTCCCTTCTATTTTTCCTCCCTCCCTTCTATTTTTCCTTCCTTCCTTCCTTCCTTCCTTCCTTCCTTCCTTCCTTCCTTCCACATAACAATTGCAAATATTAATGGTGTTTTCAAGAATAATAATCAATCAAAAAATAAATAACTTAAAAAATAAAAAACATTTAAAAAATTAAATTTATTTTATTTATTTACTTATTTATTTTACAGAGACAGAGAGAGAGATTCAGAGAGAGAGATAGATAGGGACAGACAGACAGGAACGAAGAGATGAAAAGCATCAATCATTAGTTTTTTGTTGAGCATTGCGACACCTTAGTTGTTCATTGATTGCTTTCTCATATGTGCCTTGACCGTGGGCCTTCAGCAGATCGAGTAACCCCTTGCTAGAACCAGTGACCTTGGGTCCAAGCTGGTGAGCTTTTTGCTCAAACGAGATGAGCCTGTGCTCAAGCTGGTGACCTCGGGGTCTCAAATCTGGGTCCTTCCTCATCCTAGTTGGATGCTCTATCCACTGCACCACTGCCTGGTCAGGCTAAAAAATTAAATTCTTGTTAATAATTTTCTTTCTACTTTAAACATATATTGTTTTTAATAAACATTTAAAATAAAACCCACACTAGTTTTAAGAAAAACAGTTTTGCTGTAGTATACCAAAGACCATTTCTTTTCATAGTTTTAAGGGTTTAGACCCAGACCTCTTTGAGATTTGGCCAAAGTAAGAAAACTCTTATCCTGAGCCAGGCAAGAAGGTAAGACAAATAGGGCAGAAGATAAGAAACTGAAGGAAAATTGAAAGAGAAAAATGACATAGATTGTAAGATTTATTTTTGGTTTGAGAATAGTTCTTAGAGGAAGACGGAGTGAGAAATTCTTATTTTCAGATATTTATTCTCTAAGCTAGCATTATGTGTACTGTGTTAGTCCTGAAAATACTATGTAATGCTGTGCTACTGCAGATCTCTCTCCAACTCCACCTTTAATGATTCCACATTGGTAATTCTAAATCAATAATAGTGGGAGAATTTCTACCATGGAAATCAATTAACAGATGCTAAAGCAGCACTTCCATTCCCACCCACCTTCCCTGCAAATCCAGTTGGTAAATATTTACCAGCAACCACAGAACATATTATTTCTTCGTGATCTCCTCCTTTTATTTCCCCCAGACACATACAAATATAATACATTTTAGTTGAATATTATTCATTTTTCTTCATGGAACGATAAAATAAAATCAATTACCATCAATTCTGTATTTAGTCATTGCTTGATATTATGCTAGGTAACATCCGATGGCATTAGTGCTAACAAATAAAATATTGTACTTGCTTTTATGTTAAGAAGAGAAGGAATGGATAGATACATATTCAAGTATGTTTGCTTTAATATTGAAAACAATGTATATTTATATAATATTGACTAATATTTAAAGTGCCTTCATAAAGTCTCCTTTATTTGATTCTTACAAATAACCCTGAAAAACAGCATTGTGACCACTTATCCAATGAAAACTTCAAGACAGGCCCAAAGTTACAAAGTAAAAACAAGGCAGAAATAAAACAAAATGCAATACCCAACTCCTTTAACTCTGCATCCTGTGCCATTTGTACTCTCTTCCACTATTAACCTTCTCTTGTTTGTTTATAAAAGGGGGCCTTCCAAATTCTACCTACCAAAGTTAGTGAAACTGTACCTAGATACACTGAGCTTTTATTTTATTTATTGTTCAGGGGAGAGTGCAAACACAGTCCCCCCCACCACAGATTATGCAGTCGAGTTTTCCACATTTGGGGAATCACAGGGGTCAGCATCCAGAGTGCAATGGATAAGCCTCTCCCTGGAAAAACTGCCTTTGTCACTATGGTATCTCCCTTGCCTGGTAAGTAATACCCTGACCTTTTTAAGGAACACTTCAAACGTCTATTACGGCAAACTTAAAATTATTGTTCTATTTTGTGAAGTATAATCATATAGTGACTCTTAACTCTAGGTTCTCATTCAATTTATAAAGCAATATAATATTAAAGTGGGATGGCAGCCAGGACAGGTAGATTGACAGAAGACACACATGCTCCTATCCCTGAGTTTGTCCTTCAGGTGCCTGAGATATTGATGGGCACAAGTTGTCTCCAGTTCAGAATGAAAGGCTATACTATAAAATGCAGTCTTTCAAAGGACAACACTACTAAAGGAAACAAGATGTATCTAATGGGGATAGATGATAAGACATACTGTAAGTGCATGAAGAGAACTGCAGAAAAAAAATTTTTTTAAAAAGTTAAAAATTCAGACATTGATGATTTGAAATTGGACAGCGATAAAAAGTCACTTGCAAAAAATTGAATCAATCTATGTTTTTTATCTTTAAGGATATTCAGTAGATTTCTGTGGGAAAAGATGTACTGAAAGGTTCAAAAATGTAAAGTTATTACAGTAGTCCCAGACCAAATCAATCCAAATGTATCCCAGATAATTTTGGTATAAATTGATTAATGCCACTTCATGGTAAATGAAGAAAATAGAAAATGCATAATAAATAGTTGCTGTTGTTCTTGTCATTTTAAATCTCGATCTCTTTATTATTACTTAAAACATTGGCTACAAAATACCACCCTGGAGATACAGGACACAGAGCAAATATTTGGTAATATAGTCTATGTCATGCAATCAAAATATTTTCCCAGTTTAAAAAGAGTGATGGATGACCTGTCTGTCAGTAAAGAAGATGAGGTTTCCTCATGGGCTCTCCCGCAGGCTTCTGCCATTAGACAAAAACACTTGATAAGAAATTACACTTTCTCTACTATACACCTGAAACTAATACAAAATAATATTGACTATAAACTGTAATTGGAAAACAAATCAATAAAAAAATGTATCAGAAATAAATGAAATTGCTTGGTTGGGGAGAGGGAGATGCAGTGTAAAAAGGAATATGAATAAACTAAATAATTTGCATTTGTAGAGCATTCCTGTTTACTTTGTCCTATGTGGGTCCCTCTTTTTATCCTTGTATCATCATCTTCTTTCTTTTCAGCTCCAAAATTCTCTTTCTATTTTAAAATGTGTATGGGCCCCATTGACAGTTGTTCCAGAATAAGCCAATATTGAGGCAGTTAGTGTGTGGAATGTCTCAGGTCTGTGGCAGTAAAATCAAACTCTGATAAGTGCATAGGCAGATAGGCAGCAGGCCTATAGACCATGATGGTGAGACAGACACTTTGGATCCTGTCTGTGGCTAAGCTCATTTAAACTTGTTTCTTTATCTGTAATGGGGGTTAGTAAGTAAACCTATCCACAGACATTTTATGAGGTTTAAATGTGTTAATATTTATAAATAAAACATATAATTGTACCAAAACACAGTGCCACATAAATTATTTATATATATACATATATAATATAAACATTACATATGTATATTTATATATGTAAATATCTATATATAGAGATAACCATGTAATATGCATCAACCATTTACAAAATATTTTGGATTTGATCAAATCAATATTTTGCTTGAAATTAATAGAGAAATAAAGATTTAGCAATATTTACCATATGGTTTTTAGAGATTACTGTTCTGACTCAGTGGTTATAGGAGGCAATAGGCCTTAAATGATATATATCCAAACTTTTCAGACAAGGTCATTGTATTAATTAATTCTGCACAAAATATCATTTAAAGACTCAGTGACTTCAAACAATAAAAGTTGTTTATTATCTCTCATTGTTTCTGTGGGTTAGAAATTTGAAAGTAACTGTCTGGGTGGTTCTGATGCAGGATCAGACATAAGACCAGAGTAAGATGTCCTGGGCTGCAGTCATTTAAGGGTATGACTCGTCAGGGAAGCCACTCTCAAGGTGGTTCACACAAGGCTGGAAAATTAGTACAAGTGTTGCAGGATTTCAGTTCCCCTCCATTTCAGCTTCTCCACAGGGCTACTTGAAGGGACTTAGCCATAAGTCAGCTTTTTCCAGACATGGCAAGCAGTCCAAGAGTCCCAAAGAAAAGTTGCAAAGTCTTTTAAGATCTAACCTCAGACATTATACTGTCACTTTAGTCACATACTATTACTCATATGGTCAACACTGATGCAATGTGGGAGGGGACCATACAAGACCATAAATATAAGGAAGCATGGGTCATTGAGGGCTATTTTATAGGATGGCTATAACAACAATCATAAATTATTGTCATTTGTCCAGAGGGGCTGGCATGGACATTTGGTCCAGACATCTGGTCTAGTTAAACTGTAGGACAATATGTTCATTTCAACAAACATTCACTTAGAATCTATAATGTATCAAGCAAAATGCTACATGCCTGGTTGCACAAATTGAAGATAACAAAGCCCTAGATGCAGTATGTAGAGAAGTTAGATGCTTTATAATAATCCAGGAGGACTGGTGATGCAAAATAATTGACAGTACCAATTGAAAGAGGAGATAATTTATTTGTTCTCTCATGGCTTTGGTTAGTTTACATTAGTCCTGCAGATTTTTAGTCAGTTTAAGTGAACTTATAAAGTTGAGTCCTTGATCATAAGGAAAGAACCATTCTTTGTAATGATGATGATGTCACCAGATTAACGATGCTTTCTTAGCTTGGGCTAGAAAGACTGAGAAGGGCCTGACCTGGTGGTGGCGCAGTGGATAGAATGTAGAACTGGGATGCATATGACCCAGGTTCAAGACCCTGAGGATGCCAGCTTGAGCACAGGATTATCTAGTTTGAGCAAAGCTCACCAGCTTGGGTCCAAGGTCGCTGTCTGCTGTAGTCCCCCAGTCAAGGCACATATGAGAAAGCAATCAGTGAACAACTAAAGTGGCACAACAAAAAATTGATGCTTCTCATCTCTCTCCCTTCCTGTCTGTCTGTCCCTATTTACCCTCTCTCTGACTCTCTCTTTCTCTGAAAAAAAAAAGACTGAGAAGGGTTAATGCGTTCATAATTAACCTAGGAAGAATAACAGTCATTATTGTATTCACAGAGATGACATGCACAAAGTGAAGGAAAGATCACTTATATTGTTGAAAGGCTGTTATGTAGAAGAGGAAGTAAACTACAAGTCCCAAATAGATGGATTTCTGACTAATAAGAATGATTTTAAGATGATTTAATTGTCTAGAGCTTAAGGGGTTGTCTTATCTGGAAAAGTCTAATTAATTATTTGTGATTGGTTGTTTTTAAGTTCAATTTTCTCAGATTCAAGTGCACTGATTCTGACTTAGGTATTGGGTTGCATACATAGGCCATCAAGAAATTAGAGAACCTCAGTCTGGCCTCTTTGTTTAATTAACAACATACAGAGACACTGAGAGTGGCTGTTTGTTTCTTGCTTCAAAACTACACTAAAACAATGAAATGTGAGCTTATCTGCTGAGCTTCTTTTGACAATCAGGCCAACTCTCCAGTGTACTCAATGACAGAGTTTGTGTTAGTGAAATTAAAAGCCTCAGAAAAGGTAAGTATCATGTTTCATTTACAATAAAGATTGGACTGGCTGCCAAACATCTCTTTCAAAATATAGTAGATGAAATAAACAAACTCTTTAAATCCCCTGATATCATGCTAACAAGGTAGTTTCAAATTCAGAAAAGGGAGGGAGAATGGAGCCAGTTAGATTGCCGCTTGGCTGCCAAATGGACTTGAACTCCAATCATCTTGGAAAAAATATCATTAACACATTTCCAATGAGAAGATACCTAATATCACTGCACAATTATTTTTTTTAATTACCTGTTTTCCTCCTTAAAATTCTAATGAAATGATTTTGCATTTACATATCTTTAATGACATTTTAATCATCCATTATGAATGTAGGCAATTTGCAATTTTTAGTCAACATACTCAGATGTGTACTGTTTATGAATTCCAATGTTTATTGGATAATTAACTAATTAAATTCTGTTTAGAGCTACACTAGTTAAGCATGCTCCATAGATTTCATTTTTAGTTCACTTCAATTCTAAAAATCTTCCACATCCCTTATTAAAAATTCTGAATAAAGAACTTTTATTCTCTAAGAATTATAAATTCTCACAAAATGTCTAAATATATCAATCCAATTTTGCTAAAATCTTATAGACAAATACTTACAGTGGTAAATGTCATAGGATATTTAAAGTCACTTGGGTGTTATCATTTACTGGCTTGTGGGGTTACAGTGGTCTGAAGGCAATTGAATGTTGCTTTTTCTATGATGAACATAGACACATGCACCCTCATGTTCATCACAGCATTATTCACAGTGGCCAAGGCATGAAAACAACCAAAGTGTCTCTTGATAGAGGATTGGATAAAGAAGATGTGGTACATCTATACAATAGAATACTCCTCAGCCATAAGAAATGATGACATAATGCTATTTATCACAACATGGATGTACCTTGAGAACATTATACTGAATGAAATAAGTAAATCAGAGAAAGATAAGAACTATATGGTTTCACACATAGGTGGGATATAAAATAGACTTATGGACATATATAAAAGTGAAGTGGTTACCGGAGAAAGGGAATGTGGGGGGAGGGATAGGGGAAGGGTGCAAAGAGGGACAAATATAAGGTGACAAAAAGTGATTTAACTTTGGGTGATGGGTATACAACATAACAGTTCAAATGCTATAAAAATGTTTACCTAAACTTATGTACTCCTATTGATCAATGTCACCCTATTAAATTTCATTTTCTAAATAAAATTTTTTAAAAAAGAATGTTGCTATGTCCCAGTCCATTCCTCCTGAAGACTGGATTATCACTTAGAAATTCTTATTTTCGGTTATCTGAACACACAAAACATTATGACACTCCCTGTGGTTTTGCAAGATATTTAGAAAGGTAATAAATGAGACTCCTTGGAGAAATAATCAAGTCTGAAAGTGCTCTGGTCCCTGTTTTGATGGTATATAGCATTCCATGTTTCTGTAAGTGTTAATGGGAATTTGTCAAGCTTGGATAATTAATTCCACATTTCAACAGTTTTAATTATCTAATACACAGCTGATTTTCTAAACTGCCCATACTGAGTTTGCTGAGTAAATTTACAAATGAATTATACATGATTGATTAAACTATTTAAAAATATAATTGTAAATCATTTTATATATTAATAAAAGAAAAGGTAATACTGAAAACAATAATAGAATTTCTCAGGAGAATTTTTCTTGGAATTTTGCCTTTCAAGACTAGTAAAATCAAAAGACATGCCCAATAAATACTTAACAATTTTTTTCTTGCAGACCAGTTGAAAAAACTTTTGCACAAAGAAGAAACAAAATGTTCTTTGACTACTGCAAGTAACCTTAGGATAATATCAAAGGCTTAACTGGCATTTTGAGTCCTCCTAAGATTAGACAGTTATATTTTTAAATAGTATTAGAATTTTAACTTTTCTGCATTGTCTTTCAATAAACACTGTTTTCATATCGAGTACATCAAGCCATATTGATTCTAGACATTATAACCTTGTTAGTCATATAATATTCCTGTATTTATATCTCGTGGTTGATATTTGGAAGTATTTTTTGAAGGACTCCATGTGGAATGAAATCATGGGAAAAAGCATGTAGGTATCTATTTCAGATCATTTTTATGCTAACATTTGAAGAATACCTATATGATAAATCTTGGTCCTTTGGTATTCCTTGAAAATACAAAAGAGTTTCTCAACAAGTTTGCAGATTTTAGTTTTTCTTTTTCTTCTTATTTTTAATTTTAGTAATAAGTTTTTTAGCTATTGATTACTACTGGATCTGGACGTTTTATGATTCATTGAAAGTATTGACACTTTTAGAATGCTTACCAAAATGTAACTCGAGTTGATTTTATTCACTGATGTTAATTGATCTACTTATATCAACTTTTTATTCTAGATGAGAAGTCTTGTTCTGACTCTAGGGCTTTATATGTGATACATTATTAAATATTTATTATATAAAACCATAGTGGTTTATTTTCAAATTACCTGTTTATATTAAAACCTTAGCAATGTCTCCACTGAAATTTATTTAGTATGTCTATAAAATTAAATTCTATATTAATTTGAAATCTATAATTTCTTTTTTTGATGGTCTACAAAAATACTTATTACTTATTTTGTATTAGCCCTTCATGAAATATAAAAGTAAACCAGACATACCACATACTTTAAATAAGTTTACAATCTAAAATGTAAGGCACTATTTATATCTTCACAGTTAATGGGGACCCATGAGAACTTAGTTTTGTTTTCACTTGAGATTAGGTTAAAAAAAGTATTCTCTTTTGGAATAAGTAGCTTTTATGATGGACTGTCTTAGAAGTCTATGGTTTAGACAAGCTGTATATAAGGAAAGAGGACACTTCAGGCAGAAGGATGATAAATTGCAATCAGACAGAGTAACAAAGTAACACAGAAAATAATTATTTTGATTTCCTTGGATATTGTTGGGCCCAAAATGATAGTGGCTTCTGAAAAAGCTCTCCAGTTCGAATCTAAACTATTACCAACTTTTCTCATTTTTGTGCATGAATTGTGAATTACTATCTCCTAAATCCTTTATGAAAGATGTCAAGATACTTTAGAGAAAGTATGACTATATAAATATAATCTATAAATATATATTTATCACTATATACCTTCATAGAAATGAATATATGTATAATTCAAACATATAACATTATATATAGACATTATATATATATAGACATTATATATATGATATATATATAAAGTTTATAGTAAATCTTTCATGGTTCAGCAAGAGCAACAGAGGCAAGTATTTCCTAAATGCATGCAAATAATCTCTACAACATTCAAGTACTGTAGAAACAGTTTGAAACCTTTTGTTTTGTAGAAACCTTTTGAAACAGGTTTAGAAGAAACATGCTAGCTTTCTTCCCTTTATAAAAATAGCTTAACTCTTTGTGACAAGTTTATTTCTGCTCTGCATAACTCTTTGTGTTCATGTGTATATTTGTTCCACACATTTTTCTTAAGTATTGTACAATGGTAAAAACAGAAATAATTAAAAAAAACTGAATTCAACGTCTATTCATTTAAAATAGTTTGCAAAACATCTAGAAGCAGGAAAGACAGGGATAAAATATAGATAAAAGAACTTTTATATAAGCGCCACTCTGGGCACCTAAGAGAGTTTAATTCAAGAAACCATTGAGTCTGCCCTGGGGAGAGGAAAAGGGAGTCGTGAATGAAAGGCTCTGCAGACAGTAGCTGTAACAGTAATTATTTTATATGAATTTATGCTTCAATAAGACATCTACTGAACCCTATCAAGCCTATACAGTCTTTACACTATTTTTATTATCTTGTTTTTTAAAAATGTTTTAAAGATATTTTCCCCTTATATTTTTTTCTTCCACCCTAAATTCCATATGCCACATGGTCAGAATACCCCAACACAGTTAACTTTCTTAAAGGAATCAGCAACTGAATTAACCTGGCAAATACCAGAAAAGGTATTTGGATTTATCAAGGCTATATGAAAGTATCTGTAAATTATCCCTCCTAGCCACCATGCTCACACCCGGGTGCTTTAAGAAAATAAAGTGTAACCCTCTTTCTTATTTTATTTTATTTTTCTTAAGTTGGAAACGGGGAGGCAGTCAGACAGACTCCCTCATGCGCCCGACTGGGATCCACTCGGCATGCCCACCAGGGGGCGATGCTCTGCCCATCTGGGGCATTGCTCTATTGCAATCAGAGCCATTCTAGTGCCTGAGGCAGAGGCCATCGAGCCATCCTCAGCACCCTGGCCAACTTTTTGCTCCAATAGAGCCTTGGCTGCAGGAGGGGAAGAGAGAGACAGAGAGGAAGGAGAGGGGGAGGGGTGGAGAAGCAGATGGGCGCTTCTCCTGTGTGCCCTGGCCGGGAATTGAACCCAGGACTCCTGCACGCCAGGCCGATGCTCTACCACTGAGCCAACCGGCCAGGGCCTGTAACCCTCTTTCTTAATATACAATTTTTATGTATAATCTAATGATTCAGTTATAGTTGGGTCTCTATGGTTCAAGACCACTGGAGATTTCCAGGTTCTAAATATAAATTGCCATGCCATAGACAAGCAGGTCAGTGTATTCCTGGTGGAATTCTTGTTAAAGCACATTTCTCTTCTTTCCTTGGGCGAGGTATGGCACATAAGAGTGGAAACTAAAGACGACCCTGTCAAAAGATTTGTTGTTGTTGTTGTTTTCAGGAAAAAGCTGATCTAATAGCTCTTTGATATTCTTAGTAAGATGGATAATCATACATTTTTTGACAACTGGCCAACATTCTAGGAGTCTCTTCTTGATGTCAATAGTATTTATATTAATATATTAATGACCAACAAAGTGATGGTTACTGTAGTGGGCAATGTGAAGTATTGCTAATCTACATGTACAGATAGAAGTTGAGCTTCAGAGGCTGTGGCTGACTAATCTAAATTAGCAGCTGGCACTGAGGAGGGGATTAAGCACTAAACTGATATTTTCACACTGAGCTCAGTTGTTTGGACACTCAGGGTGAACCCCCAGGGCTCACATCTGTAATTGTCCTTGCCTTCCTGAGTGGGTTACTGCTAAAAATCCACTTAACCAGGCATTGTGCTATAAGAAAATCAGGGCCCTGAATTTAAAATCAAACAACATGGCCTGTTCTGATGTGTAGATTCTTTCGAACAGGACTGGCTTTTGTGGGGCATATGCTCTGTAACTGCTATGTCAGGAAATAAAGTGAAAACTGAGGGTTTCTCAGGTATTTTTGAAAAATATTGTCTCTATAGAGAACTTTATGTAACTTGTCCATTCTTGTGTAGGAAAGGTTTCAGTTTACTCACCCATACATGGGATGATAGCAGGCATTCCACTTGGGGAGAACAGCAAGCAAAAGGCCTGGGGCATGCAAGGCCTTGCTCTGTAGAGGAAAAAAGAGCTAGTTTTCTGTATTGAAACATGAGGGACTGGTAGGGATCTGGCTGAAAAGGAAGTGGGGCCCATTTTGAAGGGTTTCTGCCTGTCTAAAAGGGTCAACTTAAACCTGTGATTAATGTGTGAGTGTGTGTTTCCAGAAACGAGTACTACAATTTTTTAAGAATAGCATGGCCGCATTCATTTTACAGAGATATCTTTAGAGTGGGAGGTGGATTGGAGAGGTGAACTATTTGTACAGGAATTAGGGAGATGGAAATAAAAACAGGGTCTGGGCATCTTATAGATTTATATAATTAGCATTTCTAACAATGGCCTTAAAATTTGCTGGTTCTAAAAAAGACTTAAGACTGTATGTGTTGTCCATCAGTATAGTATGCCATAAGAAACTTATTTTCTTTTTTTTTTTTTAATTCCAGAGAGTCTTTTTATTCTCTGTCTTTTCTTTTATTAATTTTAATGGGGTGACATTGATAAATCAGGGTACATATGTTCAGAGAAAACATCTCCAAGTTATTTTAACATTTGATTATGTTGCATACCCATCACCCAAAGTCAAATTGTCTTCTGTCACGTTCTCTCTGGTTTTCTTTGTGCCTCTCCCCCTCCTTTTATCCCTCCCCATTTATTCTCTGTTTTTTCTTTCATGAATATAACTGAAAGGCCAGCATTAAACTTCAAATGTTGCAGCATTGCATTTATGTCATGAACTCATTAAGGATACTGAACTGAAAAATGGTGAGTCTTTGGGTTAATCATATGTTGCTAACAAGTTAATTGGTAGAAAATCTTCAATTATAGAAAATAAATCTGTATTATTTTGGATATTTAATTATCTCACATTCTCAAAGAATTTCATTTAATATATGTTTTCTTGGTACATAATAAGCATGCCTATTTATAGAAAATATTAAGATTGAAGACCCTGGCTGGTTGGTTCAGTGGTAGAGCATCGACCCAGCATATGGAAGTCCCGGGTTTGATTTCTAGTCAGGACACACAGGAGAAGCACCCATACATCTGCCTCTTCCCCCTTCCCCCTCTCCTTTCTCTCTATCTCTCTCTTCCCCTCCTGCAGCCAAGGCTCCATTAGAGTAATGTTGGCCCTGGCACTGAGGATGGTACCATGGCCTCTGCCTCAGGCATTAGAAGGGCTCTGGCCGAAACAGAGCAATGCCCCAGATGGGCAGAGCATCGCCCATAGTGGGCATGCCAAGTAGATCCTGGTCGGTCGCTTGCGGGGAGTCTGTCTGACTGCCTCCCCACCTCTAACTGGAAAAATACCAAAAAAAAAAAAAAAAGAAAGAAAGAAAATATTAAGATTGAAACCATGAAATTGGAACTTAACTGCTAAAATCAATTTCTTGAATAATGTCAAAGGAGGACAAAAGTATATATACTGCTCACAAAAATTAGATGATATTTTACTGCTTCATACCTATCAACAATACAGGTAATAACAAGTGTTGGAGAAGCTGTAGGAAAAAGGAACTATCATTCACTGCTGTAGGGAATGCAAAATAGTACAACCATCATGGAAGAAAGTATGATGGTTCCTCAGAAAATTAAGAATAGAACTACCATATGCCCCAGCAATCCCTCTACTGGGTATCTACCCCCAAAACTCAAAAACATTGGTACATAAAGACACATGCAGCCCCATGTTCATCACAGCATTGTTCACAGTGGCCAAGACATGGAAACAGCCAAAGTGTTCCTTGATAGAGGATAAGATAAAAAAGATGTCATACATTACAATGCAATACTACTCAGCCATAAGAAATGATGACATAGTGCCATTTTTGACAACATGGATGGACCTTAAGAACATTGTACTGAATAAAATAAGTAAATCAGAGAAATTAAGAAGTGTATGATTTCACACATAGGTGGAATATAAAACTGAGACTCATGGACATAGATAAAAGTGAAGTGGTTACCAGGGGGAGGGTGACATGGAGATGTGGAGATGTGGCGATATGGGGAAGTAGGGGAGGGGAAGAAGGGTGTAAAGAGGGACAAATATAAGGTGATGGAAAATGATTTGACTTTCAGTGATGGGCTTACAACATAATCAACAGTTCAAATGCTATAGAAATATTTTCCTGAAACCTATGTACTCTTATTAATCAATGTCACCCTGTTAAATTCAGATTTCTAAATAAAATTTAAACAAAAGAAAAATGAAAGAGAAACTCAATTCAACACTCAAACTAGCCATGATTTTTCAAAGAAACAAAGCTTAGAGATGGGCAGTTAGTTTTCAATTAAAACACAATGAAACAGGCCCTGTCCAGTTGGCTCAGTGGTAGAGTGTCAGCCCAGCATGTGGAAGTCCTGGATTCAATTCCCTGCCAAGGCACACAGGAGAAGTACTTGTCTGCTTCTCCACCCTTTCCTTTCCATTCTCTCTATCTCTCTCTTCCCCTCCCGCATCCAAGGCTTCACTGGAGTGAAGTTGACATGGGTGCTGAGGATGATTCTATGGCCTCCACCTCAGGTGCTAGAATGGCTCCAGTTGCAATGGAACAATGCCCCAAATGGGCAGATCATCACCCCCTAGTGGACTTTCCAGGTGGATCCTGGTCAGGTGCATGCGGGAGTCTGTCTCCCTGCCTCCTTGCTTCTCACTTCAGAAAAATTTAAAAAAACAAACCCACCATGAAACAGTATATAACTTTTTAAAACAATATAATACTATTCTTGAGGCAAGCTATTCCTACATAGAGTCAATTTTACATCTTAGGTAAAGTCTTACTTAAAAATCCAGTTGTATAAACACATTTACTATCCTGCAATTTACCACTTGAAAACATAGACTTTTGCCTCACAGTAAGGGTTAGTTAAATAAATAAATGTATAAATAAGTATATGGCAAATGAATAAATTAATGAATAAATGAATGGGTGAATATTAACCTAGAAAATCGCATAAGACACTTAAATGGCAACTTCATCTCACATTTAAATAGTGCTAACTGCTGACAATAATCCATAAATATTCTTTATCACCAGTCTACCTAATTGCAAATGTAATAGATCTTGAACTGTATTTTGGTTAAAGTACACTGGGTTGAATTTAACCCAGATCAGTGATATTCAAAACATTAATAAGCACAGGGATCATTTGAGTAAAAATGTTAATACTTTACACCTGTGGTTTCACAATCATAGATTCTAATTCAGTTGGTCTGAGATATGGTCAAGAATTATGATTTCTTAAAAAAAATATTTAATTTAACTTTATTTATTCATTTTTAGGAGACAGAGAGGGAGAGAGAGACAGAGAGAGAAGGGGGGAGGAGCTGGAAGCATCAACTCCCATATGTGCCTTGACCAGGGAAGCCCAGGGTTTCGAACCGGTGACCTCAGCATTTCCAGGTCAACGCTTTATTCACTGCTCCACCACAGGTTAGGCCTTAAAAAATATTTAAAAATAAATCTTATGTACATGGTCCAGGGACTATAAGCCAATAAAGACTCTTCTGTTATTCTAATTCTTTTTTTTCCATTTACTAGCATTCTTAAGCTTATCCCACTCTAAAAACCTTTATGAATATGCCCTTCATTCTCATATACGCTTCACTGATTCTATTCAAGGTAAGTCAGGGCAAAATCATGGAGTCAAATACAAGGGGAGTCTCTCTCAAAAATAACATTGGATCATCAACATAGATAAAACAGTAACTATTCAAGAGCTTGTCTTTAAATTCATCTTTTAGTTCACCAACTCTTCACAAGTATATTTTGAGAGATGATACCACGTACCAGCCTTACCTGCATAAACTCTATATTGACTTCCTTTCTCTAATCTATAACTTTATAACAAGAAAAAAAGTGTGCTTGATGGGACATGTCCTATCCTTTGTAGAAATGTATGTGTGAACTGTTGTTCTTATTTTGAGGGAAATATAAAGTAACTTTAAAAAACAGTCCTAGAATTTTTCTAATGGCAAATACCAAAGGAAATATTCTTAGCCTTTATTAAAATATATGTATCTCATCTATTTTTATCCTCCTAGAAATAAATACTTAATAAAGCACTGATGATATTGCATTCCTTAAATAAGAAATCAAGGGCTCAGAGAGATTAAAGCAGTTAAACAAATTCAAAGAAATAATTAGTAAGACTGTGACCCAAGGCAGACTAATTCCATAGTTTGTGTCCATACACATCTCACCATACTACACTGGACCCCTGGGAAACAGAAGGTGTCATCCATAATAGATCTATCACTAATGACAGCAGACCCTGGAAGCCCAAGTGTTTGTAGGAGTCATAAATAGACTAAAATAATGATGAACCTGTGGATCACTGACAATGACTCTGATAAGTGCAGCTTTTAATAATGCCTGATATTCACATGTGGTCTGTGACCAATCAAGGCAAAAATGTTGCATGTGTTCAGTGAAGAAAACCTATCAAATAACTACTTGGTAACTACTATGCATCAACCTTGAGCTTACCAACAATGATCTCATCATTATAGGCTGAGGTTAACAAGACATTGTACTTGTCTCCAAAGTTTACAGCCTTCTAAATAACATATGAGTAAATAAGAGGGATTACCGTAAAACAAAAATGGATATCCCAGAAGGATCTAAAGAGAGTCCAGAGATAAGGTAGATCAAGGTAATTCCAACCAGGTAGATCAAGGTAATTCCACAGAGAGGATAGTATATAAACACATTAAGGATGGTAATACACTCTATTTTATTAAGTCTCTATCCTGTGAAGCTGGGGGGCTTTCTGTCCCACAAACTCCCTCAGCAGGATTAAGCCAAGAATTCAATTTAATTTTAATTGCAGTAAATCCCAGAAGACTAAGAAAATTGCAAATGTATTCCCTGAGGTGAAAAACTATACCAGTATCAGCTTCATGCTTAATTGAAGCAGATACAAAATCCACTAATTAGCAGAAGCAAAAAAAAAAAAAATTAATTTTTTTTCTAATTGAAAGCTCACAGTTTACAGTATAACAATTACTTAACTAGATTATTTTTATATTAATATCTCTTTTACATGCTTATAAATTCCATCTATTTAGCTCACCACACCTAGGAATTTAGTAAAGTTTTCTTTATTTTTGTATAGATAATCATTGTTCTATGCATTCAGAAAATGGGTTCTACAGATTTTATCTTGAGACCCACTGTACAATAGAGAAGGAATAGCTGGAATAGCTAAAGGACACTACTGTAAGTAGGAGAATGTGTGGAATTTTTAAACACTTATTTTTCTTCCAAAACTTTCTATATCCAAACCCTCAATACTGGAAGAGAAATTGAAAATTATTTGAACTCTACTGTTGTAAAATATAAAGATATTTTCCAACAAAGGGACTTATTTTTGTCCATAAATAAAAAAAACTATATGGAGTTCTCTTACTGACTTTTGTCCAGAGGCTGTGACAATAGCCTCTGTTCCAAATATAAGTAACTTCTCTCTAATACATGACACTTGTGCCGAGTCTTCTGTATCCAATCAACTGTTGGTGTTCTCCCAATATTTGGTGCTGATTTTTCTTATTCTTTATTATACATTGGTATGCATTTGTATGTACACATGAGTGGGTGTGTGTGTGTGTGTGTGTGTGTGTGATATGGAAGAGTTGGTTAAGGAGTACTTTTAAATTTCAAATTTACTACTTAATTTAAATTAGTTTACATAATTTATATTATAAGGTACTATAACAACATAATAGGACACTTGGAAAATGGAATAGGAAGAAACAAATACTCTCACTACTCTAACCCAACTGTAATGATATTTTTATGTTTATTTTTGCATAGTTGTAATAATGTATTTTTTTTAGTTGTAATAATATTTTATTTTTTGTCCCACCATTATCATTTTGAAGCATGAGCATTTACTCATGGCTCCTGAAAAACGTTTGCCTTCCTTTCACTCACATACTTATTCTCTCTGTTTCTCCGTGTGTGTGTGTATAAATATATACATATATTTTTTTCAGGACCCTTGCATACACACACACACACACACATATGTATACATAAACAATATGTTACTCTCCACATCTGTACTTTATTCATTCATTCCTTCTTAGTCTACTACAGTTTGGCTTTGGCCTCAATGCTCTACCAAAATTGTCGTAAGACCAAAAATTACTTTCTACTTTCATAAATGCAATGGATATGTTTAGTTCTTTATCTTAATTTGTAGGCAAAAATCTTATTAGAAACAGGTTTAGAAATTTTGAGAAATATGGTAGAAATGTTGAGGTGACAGAGTTTTACTGTTACTATAGTGACTGCCTCTTGGTTTGCACCGAGAGTCTTTCCCAGACTCCAGAGTTAGAGAGGCAGAGACAGAGAAAATGGTCATGCATATGCATAAACATTAAGTTGGCCCATTCTTCATTTTTTTTGCCATTTTGGACTTGAAAGCTGTAAACAAACTTTATTTATTTTTTTACTCTGATTCACACTCTCTCCCCTACCTCAGGCTTGATTAACTTACAACATTAACAATTAAAATTCCCTCTAATCAGTTTCCCAGTTTCCAGAAAATCCCCTCACTAATTTAACCTCCACAGTCCTGAGAATGACCTTTCACACATAGAATTGCTGTATCATAAAATAAGTGTCCTAAGTTTCATCACTTTCAGCCAAGCATGGTTATAATTATGTAATGTATAACTTTACATAATTGTAGTTATATTATACAGATTAGATTTTGCCCTACTATTATCACTTTGCAGTAGTAAAACCTTTCTTTATGCCTCCTAGGAATATAGAAGGAAAGATTTTCCAGAGAACTTACCCTGAATGAATGTTGTTACAAAGCTGTAAGAAAATCTTATTTTTGGAACTCAGTAATTGCAAAGTTCAGTTAACAAATATCATTAACCAATGCATGCATTGTGGAGTCAGACAGCGAGGATTTAGATCTTGCCTCAAACTAGTTTGTGGCATTGAACAAGTAATTTGACATTACTGTGCCAAAATACACAAAATTTAAGTAGATACAATAATATTTATATCACCTGCTTATTGTGAGGATTAATAGTATATGTTTAAACCAGTGTCTTGCACATAGTTACATGTATATAAAATACATTACATGTATATAAAATAGCTTTCTGCTGGTATTATGGGAGATTAATTTCAGGACCCCTGCATATACCAAAATCTACAGAAACTCAAGTCCCTTATATAAAATGGTGTGTTTGCATATTATCTACACACATCCTTCCATATACTTTAAATCAGTGGTCCCCAATCCCCGGGCCATGGACCGGTACCGGTCCATGGGCCATTTGGTACCGGTCCGCAGAGAAAGAATAAATAACTTACATTATTTCCGTTTTATTTATATTTAAGTCTGAACGGTTTTATTTTTAAAAAATGACTAGATTCCCTCTGTTATATCCATCTAAGACTCACTCTTGACGCTTGTCTCAGTCACGTGATACATTTATCCGTCCCACCCTAAAGGCCAGTCCGTGAAAATATTTTCTGACATTAAACCGGTCCATGGCCCAAAAAAAGGTTGGGACCACTGCTTTAAATCATTTTGAGATTATTTTTAATACCTAATCAATATAAATGCCATGTAAATATTTGTTATACTATAATTTTTAGGGAACCATTTCTGTTTTATAAAAAATTTTTTGATCTACAGTTGGTTGAATTTGCAGATGGGGAAAGTACAGATACAGAGATCAACATATACTGTATATCATGTTATTTGATTTACATATGTACCTAGACATACAGGGGGTCCTCAAGTTACAACAGTCTCAATATACAATATTTTGAGTTTATGACACTCACCCCCATAAAAACTTAAAGGAATTGATACATGAATATTTTGGCTTATGATATCAGCATCGTACTTATGGACGACTTGGGCAAATTAGTTTGGTTACATGCTGTGGAAGAATATGCAGTACAGTATATTTGTGTCTTTTTTCTTTTTCTGTAACTTAGTTGTGTTTTTATGTTCTAGATTATGATTTTATAACTGTGTTAGGATAAGGAAGTGACATAGGCTAGGGTACGTTTCGACTTACACCAAAATTTGGGTTATGCCACTGTCAAAGGAATGGACTGTGTCATAACCCAAGGATTCCCTGTATATATAAATGAAGTAACATTAGTGCCTGTGAAAAACTTGAAGAAAACTTACACGTTACATTTTATCAGAGGCAATTTTGTGTAGTGCAAAAGCAATGATTGTATTTCAGAAGACCTTACAGCTTACATCTAAACTAGCTCTAATGGCAGTTACTGTATAACTTTTGAAAAATCTAGCTATCTAATGACAATAGATATAATTATAATATACAAGGTTTCTGGATGAGGAAACTAAGACTTAGAGTCTCTTGACTAATATTTTACAAGTGGGAAATGAACCCAGTGATTCAAAGGCTACTCCTAGGAAACATCACAGCCTCTAAAATACATACATTAAATCAAGTGATCTTAAAAATTCTTAAAGAGGGTCAATTACATGATACTCTAAAATAGCAAATACAACAATAAGTAGATGAACATTGTTGTCCCACTCAATAAAATTTTATTGAGATATTACTTAACTTTTTAATATAAACATTTTTAGTAAAGAAATAAAATCATTTGTGCTGATTACATAAATAAAATACTATATCATTCTTTACTTTGATATTCATTTTTCTTTTTCCATTACTCAACACAATGCCTAAAATCATAGATATTTAAGGATTTTTTTTAGTTTTCTTCTTTTCTGCTTGTTTGTGATGTAAAATATACAATGAAAACCTTTCTTGGTGCTGGCTGGTTGGTTCAGTGGATAGAGCATTGGACCAGCATAAGGATATCCCACTTTTAATCCCTAGTTAGGGCACACATGCAAAGCAACTATCTGTTTCACTTCCCCTCCCTCTCCCCCTTCTCTATCTCTTCTCCTCTCACAGCCAGTGGCTTGGTTGGTCCAAGCATCAGCCTCAGGCACTCTCAGTTGATAGCTCAGTTGATTTAAGCATTGGCTCCAGATAGGGGTTGCCAGGTGGATCCTAGTCGGAGCACATGCGGGAATCTGTCTCTCTTTTTCCTCTCCTCCCATATAAAGCAAACGAACAAAAACCTTTCTTACTGTCAAGTACTTTTCCAGTGTATTCAAAAGCTCTGCTAGTAATAGACATCTTTATGTCAAAATTACCTCTATTGAGATATCTTCTCTTTCATTTTTGATCCAAAAGCATGTTTTAATAATATCATCTTGCCTATATTAAGTAAAAACTACAGGAATTACAAATGAATAGCATAATATGCTTAGTGACCAAGTTCACACTTTCGTGATCCTTATAAATGTCACCTTCTCTTTCAGGTTTCAAAAAGTATCTTTTTATCAAGAATGTAACAAAGCTTCAAAGGTTCCTGAATCAGGCTCCAGGCTCCTGTGTTCAGAGAGTAGATATCTTTTCACTCAAAATAGTGCCCAGAATAGAGTAGAAATAGCCAGATGGCCCTAACTAGAAGCTCAATGAGAAGGTTTATATGATAGTAAGTCCCCAAGTATGAATTAAAAATAAAAATTATTTAATGGGGATATATCATTATAGTTCAAAGAGAATTCTAGAACACTAAACAAATTTAGAGGTATTTAAGATAAATGCTTTCTTCTTAATTAAAGAAACTGAAATTCAGAGAGGTTAATTAATGCATTGCATTAAGTGCTGGGAAAAAGCAAAGATTGGAACTCAGGAGTTCAAACCCTCACTATAATATAATTTAATGTATATTTTCTATAGTGTTCCATTTAATATAAAGCATTATGCCAGCATACTGGAAATTGCTATATTATTGATATCTTTTGTTTGTAGATAAGCTATACTAGAGCATTCATGAACACCTTACTGCATATGAAGTTTCTGATTCAAGCTAAAACTGAAGTAGTAGAAATTGTCAGTGACAGCACAGAGAAGGTATCATGTCATTGAAAGAAAAGATTAATTTATTGTGAAATATTAATATAAGCAAAAAGTGACTTCTCCTGGATAAGTGTTTGATGATCCCACTTCTGGATGCAGGTAGTAGGAATTCAACCACGAGAATGAAAAGTGATTCCACTTGGGGAACAGGAAGAGCTCTTGGTTGAGGGACAGCCAGCTATAGCATCCTGAGTTGCAGCCAAATTCCATAGATCATATTAAAAGGAAACCAAGCCAAGCCTGGGTAAAAATCACATATTACAGACGGAGAATAACAATACTGCACCTGGATCAAGTGGATAGGTAAAAATAAAATGAGTTATAAGTGTTTCACCATAAGAATTTAAAGTTATACTAAAAATCTGATCGTGCAAAATGGCAGTTGTCTGCTATCAACAAGAAAAGTCAGATTGAACTAACCCAAATATTATTCCATTGGCCAAATTGGCTACCAATTATTTCCAGCTCCTTCACTATTAGGAACCACAGGGTGATATTGATGTCATTCCGTAGAGCCTTAGAGCCATCAGGCATGGTTAAAATTGCATGGATATATGGATATGCATAAGTATGTGTAATTTTTTATGTTGTTAAAGGTATGCCAATATCGACACTAGGTAAATCTTGTCTGCTTGAGATTCAGGTTGTCATAGAGATACAATAAAAATGTTAAAGCAGCACAATTTCTTACTACATTTATAAGTATACACACAAGCATTCACACATGCTTCTCCCCTGAATTCCATCTGGCAGTGCTCTATATTACAATACAATTATAAAATCAGAGACTAAAGGCAGATGTCATGTAGTCTAACCCCACAATTCTTTTTTTTTTTTTTTAATATTTTTTTTTAAATTTTTTTTTTATTTATTCATTTTAGAGAGGAGAGGGAGAGACAGAGAGACAGAGACAGAGAGAGAGAAGGAGGAGGAGCTGGAAGCATCAACTCCCATATGTGCCTTGACCAGGCAAGCCCAGGGTTTCGAACCGGCGACCTCAGCATTTCCAGGTCGACGCTTTATCCACTGCGCCACCACAGGTCTAACCCCACAATTCTAAACACAGAGGTGTGTGGTCACTCAGCCTCTCCTTGACAGTTTTGTTTTACCCTTCTATGTAACTAATATTGAACATAAACATAGGGTATGTTTGGTTTTGATAGTTCTGCTATAAATTTTATTTTTGGCTTTTTTTTTTTTAGTTCTCTTGTAAAAAAAGTTATGTGACATAACCCTTATGTAGTCTTACTGATTTTCTGTGTTCAAACTCCTAAAAGTTTATTTTGTATAATACATGGTATCAATTGATGCAAAATATAATTTATCTAATTTTTAAGGGGTATATTTTCATAGTTTATTATTATTAAGGTGATTATCAAACTAATAAAGTAAATTAGAGTATATTAAAAATAAAAATTATATATGTATGTGTGCATATAAAGTGAAAATTACATATATATAATAAAAAACTCTCCATGTTACATATTAGCCTATATCTAACTATATCTATCAATCATTTATCTATTATGTATCTATTATCTATCTATCAAGCAATCAGAGAACTATAAATTGTCACAGTCAATTTGAATAACTGTTCGGCAGTATCTGTGAAAGCTAAACATATGTCTAACATCCCAAACTGTCACACTGGTAGGGAAAAATAACACAGCTATCCCACTCATTGGTAAATACCCATGAGAAATGAGAGCTTATATCAACCAAAAGATATATATCATATAAAACATGTTCATAGCAGCTTCATTTATAACTGGATTATATACCATTGAAAATATAATGACATGGACTAACATTTTAAGAATACATATTTATACATGCATACTCTTAAGCCATAAAAGTTGTTAGCAATCATTTAATCCAGTATTCACCGAAGTGTAATCAGTGGGCCATCTTTTGGAGTATTGTTCTCCGGAGAGCTTACTATAGGTGGGTTCCCAATGCTAGGTGCATTGCTCAAGTCTCTGAGAATAGGATTTGAAAATCTTTATTTTAAACATGTTTTCTGGAACACTTCTTTTATCTGCTAAAGGTGGAAAATTAAGATCTAAGTCATCCTTTTATGTTTACAGTTAAAACTTGAAGTGCAAGGGTACGTGATAACCACTGACACAATTGGGTTGAGATTGAAATAACTTTGGTAGCCATATATATATAGTGGGGAGAAGAGCTCATTTTATCTCTGTAATAACACAACTTGGTGGCTATTATTGTCTTTAGTTTTTTACCTAAAAATATTCATCCCCAGAAAGTTATCTTATTCAACTTGAGAAAGTCAGTAAAAGTTTGAGTCTCTGTGGGGGCTAGAAAAAAAAATTAATACATTTCCTCTCATCTTCTAAATTCTTCTAGCTGTGCTAATAATCAAATTAACAGAGACAGATTAACAGGGAAAAAAATCATTTGGTTCCCTTCACAGCACTGAGATTCATACCTTCTGATTTAGAGTCCACTGTCACTCTAATTTTCACTACCTTATAATTAAGTATTAACTGCACAATCTCCATAGTTATCATTTCATGACCCAGAGTCAAGGTTTTTGGTATGGATGATATGCTCAGGCAACCAAATGCAGGGATTTCTTTTGTTTGTTTGTTTTACCAGATCATTTCACCTGGGTTAATAATCTTACCCATGTGTTGCAGCCAAAGGATGAGAATAAACCAGATGAAAGAAAAAGAAAAGGTTAAAATGAAAGTTATCTAGAACAAAATATTTACTCTCTCTCTCTCTCTTGCTTTTTGTTTAATAGAAGAAATAATTATGGAAGATTATCTCTCCCTGACTAGGTTTTAGGACAGTTCAATACAAGTTAACACATCAAGGTGAAGCACATAACCAGAAAAAGATTGACTAACACCACCATTAACTATATTAAAATCCTATGTGATGGGGGCTACTTTAACTGCATTTCTCATGTAATACCATTAAGTCAACAAATACCATTTACCCTTTCTTTCTAGATAAAGAAGCTGTTAGGTGGCAGTTATATGCCCATTAAAACAAAGTAAATGACAAAGCAAAAATTCAAAGTCAAATTTGTTTCTAACACTCATGCATCTCACCACTGCACTGAATACCAAATTGTCCATGTCACGTTTTTTATTGTCATTTACCTCAACTAAATGATGGCAAGAATTCAGACTGTTTTAAATATTATACAGAAAAGTAAAGTTGTTTAAATGTGAAATGTTAATTAACATCAGAGATGTGATGAGACATCACTCAGCTCCTTCTCAGGAACAAATACATAAAGGTATTCATGTTAAAACCCCTAGTCTCAGTGAAATAAACAGGAAAAAAATCAGAAGCAGTGAGAATTTTCTGCACAGCCTGAATCTTCTCAATCTTTCAGCAAACAGTGGCATTAGAGGAATGTTAATCAATTGTAAATTCATAAATTTGGTGTCATTTGCACAGTGAGGAAAGCAATTGGAAATGAAAGCTTATTAAGTCCAGCTTCTTAGTACTTAGCAAGCTAATCTCAGAAGACAAAGGGATGACAGGCAGCATCCTAACCTTTAGATACTTTCTACGTATCTCAGTATAAACACATTGATGATAACTCAGGTTTATCTAGGTTCAATAGCAAATACATGGATTGGGTTTATTTCACTGCTTGAATATTACATAATGGAAAGGTAGCAATGTCACCCGCAAAGTTAGATCTGGGGGTTTGAGTTTGGCTAAGAAATAGTGCAGAGCCAAGATGCAAATACCAGCAAATGTTTATTTGGAAAGTCACAGCAGTAGAAATGCACCTTAGAAGAAGTGAGCCAGTTGAGCTGCATGGAATCAGAAAACAAGTTACAGAGGCAAAAGAAGGTCCCTTGGAGCACAGAAAAGAGAGGAACAAGGAAAAGGCACCTGGAGGAATGGGGTGGGAAAGGCATGGGTATGATAGAGAGAGAGAGAGACCGAGGAAGAGAGAGACAGAGACAGATGGAAAGAGAGAGTGAATACACTGGGTCCTTCATCTTAAGGGCTTTTATCTGTTTCCAAAGGCAGGTATTTTAGGGGAAGTCTCAGAGGAGGATCTCAATCAAATATTCATAAGCTTTCCAGGTCTGTCTTTTCAGGGTTATTTTATGGTCTGTACTGACTGGTCACTGCTAGAGTATGGGGGTCATTAGTCACTGCAGATTGTCCTGATGTCAGCCATGGCATCACTTTGCCGGGCCTTGCTGCTTTTCTGGGCCTGGAGCTGAAACACAACTGAGGTTTAGATATTACCTTTAGTTTAATCAAAACTCTGTTTCTATGATCAACAGTCCTGAGGCTTTGTTTTATGTGGACCAGAACTTCATTGTTCTGAGGTCTTAATGCTTAAAAGAGTGATCATGCAAGAGCTTATATGAGAATCATAGAAGTTATTCTCCTGTCCCCTTTTTCCTCCTCTAAAGGGAGCTACCACATGACTGGCAAAATGCCAGGGGAAGAAAGGTCATGAACCACATGACTAGCAATATGAAAGATCAGGCGGTCGAAATCAAATGAACAGCAATATGCAAGGGTAGAAAGCACACTGGGAGTGAGGTCCCACATACAATACTCGTTTTCCCGGTTTCGCCCATGGCTAGGCACCAGGGGCTTTTCACCCTGGTGACTTTCTGTACCTACCTTATCATTTCTACTCTACTCATGTCTGTTTAACAGTCTGCTATATCAGGCAATAGTTTAAAATCTGATGAGCACTTTTTTAAACAACCTTCATTAATTGTACTAATTCATTTAACAAATATTTGTCATGATAAAAAAGAAACATCCTGCAGTCTGTCAACAGTGATTGTATCTGTCACTCAGGAGCTTTAAAAACATAGAAACATAGAAACAGCTTTCTATCTCACTTGGAATAAAATTCAAAGTTGCCATAAGGTCCTCCACCAGACATACCTCCACCCCATCCCCTCTGTGGTCTAACTCCTCTCTGGTTTCCTCTGCTATGAAGCTCCTCCCCCAGCTTGCAGTTGCCTCTGTCAGAAATGCTTTCCTTGCAGATAGCATATACTCATCTTGCACCTCTTTTAGGTCTTTATCTAACTTACCAAAATGATCTTTCCTGACACATCATCTAAAATATTTGAATGCCTCATCTCTTTCTCTTCAAAACTACTTACACTCCGTTCCTGCTTAACATTTCCCTATTGTACTTGTCACCTCCTGTTTACTGTTTGTTTGTTTATATCTATGTTTATTGTCAGTCTTTCCCTATAGACTAAAAGAGTCATGAGAGCAAAGCTTGCCCGTTATATTTATACCTGTATCCCCACTTTCTGGAACCATGCTTAGGTGGTGCTCAATCAATATTGGGAGTGTCTAGGAGACAAAAAGCCAGGTTGACACAAGTTCGAAGAATCAAATGCAGGACTGGTCCTGTGTTAGAAGGTTAGAAACAAGGGCCAGTGAATGTAAGGATGAGTGGTGGGAAGTCAGGGAAGGGTGGTAAGAAAAGGCCCTGTGGACTGTAAAAAAATTGGATTTCACTCTAGTGCAATAGAAATTCTGTGGAAGTTTGTAGGGAGGAAATTAACTAGGATTAATTTGTATTTTAAAACTGAATACCATGTAGATAGTTAATTATATAAAGATATGAAAGGAACCACTGCAGATAACAAGTTAAGAAAGAGCGGTGACTTTTATAAGCAGGACAGTAGTGGAGAGATTCTGGTATGTTGTTGGGAAGCCTGTTAAGCTTGTCTGCTGACAAGCCCTGGCCTGATAGCTCAGTTGGTGAGAGCATCATCCCAATATACAAGGTTGTGGGTTTGATCCCTGGTCAGGATACATGCAGAAACAGATCTCTCTCTCTCTCTCTCTCTCTCTCTCTCTCCTCACTTCTTTCTGTAAAATCAACAAATAGTTTAAAAAACTTATTTTAAAGAAAGAGTTACTGAGGAGAAAGAAGATTTGTTTTGCTGGGGTCAAGTTCTGTTATGATCATTCACTCTTCCAACACATAATTGAAATGGAGAATTTTGCTAATCATTGCAAAGGATGCAGAGATGGCTTACCATCAGGTTTTTTGTTTGTTTGTTTTATTTTTTCGTGGCAGAGACGTTAAGAGTCAGAGAGAGGGACAGTTAGGGACAAACAGACAGGAAGGGAGAGAGATGAGAAACATCAATTCTTCGTTGCGGTTCCTTAGTTGTTAATTGTTGACTTCTCATATGTACCTTGACCAGAGGGCTACAGCAGACATAATGACCCCTTGCCCAAGCCAGCGACCTTGGGTTCAAGCTGATGAGCCTTGCTCAAACCAGGTGAGCAAGTTGGTAACCTCGGGGTCTCGATCCTGGGTCCTCAGCATCCCAGTCCAACGCTCCATCCACTGCGCCACCGCCTGGTCAGACACCATCAGTTTTGTTTTACATAATAGGCTTAGTTTGAAAGAATTATCTCCTTTTTGGAAATTTGTTTATAATTATAGCAAACCATTACTAGAGGGAAAGAGAAAGAGAATTAACATTCATAGGTAACCTAAATTATATCACGTATGATCTTTTTTTTTTTTTTTGGTTTTTTTTTTTTGCATTTTTCTGAAGCTGGAAACAGGGAGAGACAGTCAGACAGACTCCCGCATGCGCCCGACCGGGATCCACCCGGCACGCCCACCATGGGGCGACGCTCTGCCCACCAGGGGGCGATGCTCTGCCCATCCTGGGCGTCGCCATGTTGCCACAGAGCCATCCCCAGCGCCCGGGCCATCCTTGCTCCAATGGAGCCTTGGCTGCAGGAGGGGAAGAGAGAGACAGAGAGGAAGGCGCGGCGGAGGGGTGGAGAAGCAAATGTGTGCTTCTCCTGTGTGCCCTGGCCGGGAATTGAACCCGGGTCCTCCGCACGCTAGGCCGACGCTCTACCACTGAGCCAACCGGCCAGGGCACGTATGATCTTATTTAATTCTCCTACTAACCCTGACAGACAAGATGTCTGACTTACAAAGGGATTAGCTATTTCTTTCAAGGGTAAGCAAATGTGTAATGGCAAAGCATTTGAAAGTCATACTTTCTGGCTCAAAAATGCCCTGAGTTTTCTTCCATACCAGATTCACTATTGCTATGGCCATGGTTTCATAAGGTAATCTGAACACTCATTACCTTTATCCAATTTAAAAAATAATCACACACATACACATGCATATATTCTCAATAATATAGAAAAAAATCAAACTTTTAATTAGAATAGTATAACCTTAAAAAGAGTTATGTGTAGTTCATGAATGTGAATCTATTTTATTAAGGAATCTAATGCTTTAGGTATAATTTAATATTGTTCTCAATTTTTAATTATTCTGTCATTATTTAGTTAACTTCATCTTTGACTTCAGGCATGAGTGGAGTATTTCTTTCCACTTGCCCTGGGTAGCCTTATATTTCAAGTTAACGACCTTGCCTAGGGCATGCTTCTAATGATCTAGAGGCCAGGATTAAATAGCCAGTCTTGCTTATAATCTTGAGAAGGAAAACAATTCTAGAACTAACTTTTCTTAAAATTAATCAGAACAAGGTTGATTTTGCCTTTTCAGCACTCTGCTCTTGACCTAAGTTACATTATGAAATTGTTTCCCCCCCAAAATGGTTATTAGTCTTCTCTGTCATCCACATCTAATTCTTCTGATTTCCTTCCTGGGAGACTATCAAATGTCAAAAATCCCTTCCAATACCAATACCTCATTATTTGTTGAGTTGTGTCTCATCCCACACACTCAAAAAAGATATGTTGAAGTGTGTCAGGATGTGCCTTGTTTGGTAAAAGAGTCACTGCAGAGTTAATTAGCTAAGATGAGGTCCTGCTAGAATAGGGTGGGGCCCTGATCCAATTTGACAGGTGTCCTCATATGATGGCCATGTAAAGGCAGGCATACAGGGAGAATGCCATGGTCAGATGATTGCAGCTATGCAGTTACAAATCAAGATACACCAAAGATTGGCAGTGAGTCACCAGGTACCAGAATTTAAAAAAAACAAACAAACCCAGAAAAGATTTTAGAGTGGGCATCACTATTTCAGACTTCTAGCCTCCAAAACTGTGAGAAAATAAGTTCCTGTTATTTTAAGACACTCAGGTTGTGCACATTTGTTTCAGCAGTCCTGAAAAACTAATATGCACTGTAGTAAATCTGTGTACTTCTTATAGAGTCACTATGTTTTTATACATTACAGTAAATTCAGTTCTCAAAGTCTTCCTTTTTTAGTTCATCGATTTTATCTCTCTTACATATGTTTTCATTTCCTTAACCTGGCACTTGTTCCTTGGTATCCTTGCTCAGATTTTTTCTTACTTGATTAAAGTCTCAGTTGGAATGTCTTCTCCAAAAAGAGGCCTTTCCTCTCCACCCAATTTGAATAGCACCTCACATCATTCTTTACAAGCTCACCCTATTTTTTTTATCTTCATGCTACATAGAAATTTCTAGCATTATATTCTAAATTTATTTCTGCATGTGTTTTTTCACACTTGACTTGTAGGCTCCACAGGGATAGAATTTTGTCTTTTTCCCAGTTCCATATTTCTGGCAGCTGTAACAGTGATTTACATTGTAGGCATCTAAAAAAGTTTCAAAGGCTTACCAAAACTGTCACTAATTGACATGCAAGAAATTTATTTTTAGTGCTAATGTAAAATTAGGCCAATAAAATTTATACAATGACTAAAATTAGATATCTGAAGAACAGCAGTCTGAGTCTAGCTCATCTGAATGCCAGGTATGTTGTTGTTTCTGAGTTACCTCTGCAAAGATTATGGCTTCTAAGGGACCAGTTCTTCAGATTGTTATACACATACCAGAAATATATTTCCAACTATCTAGTTCTCAAGCTCTCCTCTTTGCAAGTCCAAAATAGAAACACTGCTTTACTTTCATAACACAAATTTTCCTCTGTAGAGTAATGTCAGCACAGATTGCTAAGGAGACTTTCTTATAATAGGGGCTTATAACAACTCTGAATTCAGTCAGTCATCTATTCTTCAATTAAATAATATGACTTTCCTATAGAGCAAAACTCAGGCTGAGCTCGTGAGGGATTAAAAACCAAAAGTAGCAAAAGTCCCTGTTATAGTTCCATGGAAGAGATAACAGAGACACATAAATCAATGTAATTTTAGTTAAGATGTAATACATTCACAAGAAAGACATCATAATAGAAGAAAACAGAGATCTGAAACCAGAGATGTGTGTTTTCAGCTCTCAGTGAGGTTTGATTCTTTAGTTCCTCTCCTTTCCCTCTATCCTAAGGGCAATACGGCCTTCCCATCATTTCTAGTCTGTGGTGCCTCATTAGGCTTGTTTGTTCTTTTAACTCTGCAAACATCTCTGGAAATTCGTTTGAGTCTATTAGTTATAGCTGCTTCATTTTGTTTGCTATGCTAGACTTGCTGTTCTTAGCATATTTCCTGGTCCACAATAGGCACTCAATAATAAATGGTAGCTACTGTTAACACAGATTGGACTATTCCCAATAATCATTCTGGCAAGTAAAGGCAGACATAAACTGCTACTGCAGATACACATTCAACAATATTAGTTTGGAATTATACCCCTGTAACATTCCTGCTGACCAACATATACATGATATCAGTAAGTAAATGCAATAAGAATATTCACTATGAATATATGTGGAAATATCATTCTAATTTTAAGGAAATTGTCCTGAGCTCTCCATTGTAATTTTTTCCACAACTATTATAACATTTTATTTTCATCATATGGTATTAATGTTGGTGCTAACCAGACTTTTCCAACTGTGCTATCTACCTTTAAAATAATAAATCAAATTTCTACTTTAAATGATATTTTCCATTAGAAAAGGTAAAAAATTATCAAAAGAAAAGAAATGTAAAGCAAAGAAACCAAGTCTAAAACAGAACAAGAAACAGGAAGCACTAGGGAATGGTTCTATGTAACACTAATGATAAGTTTTGTCATTGTTCTTTGTTTCCTTGTTGCTTACTTTCTGAAGGAAGATGGTCTAGCTCATTGTAAATTGTTTACAAATTATGTTAACAATGGAGATTTGAATCGTCACTATTAAACATGGTAACTCTATTCGCAGGAGATAAGCTCCCATGACACTAAACCTTAGAGCATAAAAATGTTTAAAAAGTTTTCTGACGATATTCAAAAAAGTTTAGGAAAAAAAAAGAATAAATCAGAGTAATAAGTAATTGTCTTCCCTATATCCATCCCCTCTGGACTGCTCAGAACCAGAAGCTTTCACTCACACTTGAGCTCAAGGCCTGAAAGTTTCCATGACCAAACAGGTTAGGGAAAGAAGATAGCCTGGGAAAGGGTGGGATAAAGAAAGAGTTAGAAAATTTTGATTTAAAAGGACACGGTCTCTGGAAAAAAGGGAAATAGAAGTTTGATTAAAAAAAAGAGTGGAATGTGGAGCTGTCAGCTCAAGGGATAAAAAGTGATAATAGTGCAAATTGGGTCATGAAGGACTTATCATTGGGTTTAGTGCAGTGGAAATATGGAATTAGCAATGGAGGCTGGCTAGATTAATCACACCAAAACTCTCCATTTCTCCAGTTCTCTAAGATTTAATCACATTGTGAGATAATGATTGACAATTTAGTTACCAAATAAAAGCCATTTCCCAGGTCCCCCATATTAGTGCTCACTTGGTAAAATGAAGGCAGTAACTGACCAACACTCCTATCCCCCAGAAAAACACCACTGAAATAGTTAGAAATATGATGGGGGGAAAGCCACTTCTCAGAGTAGTTAGCAAGGCTGATTCATTCATTCGGAAGGATGCTCTAGATCAGGGGTTCCCAAACTACGGCCAGCGGGCCGCATGCGGCCCCCGGCCCCCTGAGGCCATTTATCCGGCCTCCGCCGCACTTCTGGAAGAAGCACCTCTTTCATTGGTGGTCATTGAGAGGAGCACATTGACCATCTCATTAGCCAAAAGCAAACCCATAGTTCCCATTGAAATACTGGTCAGTTTGTTGATTTAAATTTACTTATTCTTTATTTTAAATACTGTATTTGTTCCTGTTTTTATTTTTTACTTTAAAATAAGATATGTGCAGTGTGCATAGGGATTTGTTCATAGTTTTATTTTATAGTCCGGCCCTCCAACAGTCTGAGGGACAGTGAACTGGCCCCCTGTGTAAAAAGTTTGGGGACCCCTGCTCTATATACTACTATGGGATTAAAGAAATAGGAGATAATAAATCTAGTACCTGGGTTTTAGACATAAATAAAAGCCAGTGCTCAGAGATTAACTTGCTCAGAGTCACTCAGCTAAGAAGTGGTAAAAACCATCATTCTCTCTCACTCTAACTGGGACAATTTCCATACCACCTCTTCATTTGAAGATGTGGGCCATTAAAGCTATCAGTGCTAGGTAATTACTACTTTCCCCATATTAACATATTGTGAATTTTGTCATTTAGGCTCAGACACTGATAGAATTATCAGAGGTTTGCATTGTATAAGTATCATCTGTTATGGCATTACACTTTACTAATCAAATTTTTATTTTGTCATCAGGAGAAAAGATAGATATTACTGGCATGTAAATCAAATTTCCATTATTTCATTGGTTGAAATTTATCTAAGCCAGTGGTAGTCAACCTGGTCCCTACCACCCACTAGTGGGCGTTCCAGCTTTCATGGTGGATGGTAGTGGAGCAAGCAAAGTATAAATAAAAAGATAGATTTAACTATAGTAAGTTGTTTTATAAAGATTTATTCTGCCAAACAGCGAAAATCTGACATAAAGTATTTAAGTAATTATTATTATATGCTTTAATTTGCTATAACTCTGCTTTATAAATTTTATAAAGTAAAGTTACTTCCCTACTTTATAAATCACCATTACTGTGGAACTGGTGGGCGGTTAGAAAATTTTACTACTAACAGAGATACAAAAGTGGGCGGTAGGTATAAAAAGGTTGACTACCCTTGATCTAAGCAAATAAAAGTTAAAACTAGAAGTACATTTGAAGTAATAGATATACTTTAAAAATTTTTAGCCTGTAGGATTAACTTTAATGATAATTTACATTTTTATTATAGATAATAAAATGATTCACATTTTATAAGTCATAAAAAATTGTAGGGCATCGTACTTTAAAATGCTTGTTGGAAATTAATGATTGGCCTTTAGCATTTTTCACTAATTTTCTGTCTTATAAAAAACTAAAGATAAGTGGTCTGTCTAAATGAAGCCTCTCTTGTATCACTATACACTTAAAAAGTGCAGAATAGTTATAAAAATGATTAAATAATATCCAATTTTGTGCTCAGAACCCTCTTCAGGAGCTCCAATGAAAATCAGAGAAAGAAATAGTCTGGAAAGTGATGTTATGGGCTAAATTGTGCCCTGCACCTCAAATTCATATGCTGAAGCCCTAACACCAAGCACCTCAGAATGTGATTGTATTTTGAGATAGGGCCATCAAAAAGGCAATTATTATCAAATGAGGATATTAGAATGGGTACTAATCCAATCTGACTTGTGTCTTTCTAAGAATAGGAGATTAAGACATACAGAGAGACACCAGAGGTTTCCATTTACAAGCCAAGGAGAGAGGTCTCGGAGGAAACCAACCCTGCAGTACCCTTGATCATGAACTCCAGCCTTCAGAATGATGAGAAAATAACATTTCTGTTATTTCAGCCATCCAGTATGTGATGTTGTGGTTGCAGATCTAGCAAACTAATACACTCAGTATGTATATAACTGTTTTTCATAAAATGCATGGAGAATATGATATCCTGGCTAATTAAAAAATATCATTCATATGGAGATTAATTTTTAACTATTTATAGGTAATATAATGAAAGCAATTCCAAACACATTGGTTTCACCAAAATGTTTTAAAAGCTTCAAGAATTTATGTCATCATAAGGAAAGTCAATTATTATAGAAGATTGTTTTTGTCAAAATACAGTAGATATAAATATTATAGGACTCAAAATCATGTATGAGTGACATAATGAAGGAATAATCCTCTAAAATACTCATGTACTTATTTGGCACCCATTCATTAGGCAAGTATGAGATATGATATAGAACTGTACTGTCCATCCACTGTGTCACAATAGGTCAAATGTCATTTTTTAAAGAAATAGAGCAAGAAAATTACCAGTTTTGTGTAAAACCATAAAGAGTTCTAAATAGCCAAAGTAATACTGAGGAAAAAGAATGAAACAGGAGGTATCACACTACCTGACTTCAAATTATATATACTATAGAGCCATGATAATCAAAATACTGAGGTATTGGCAGAAAAACAGACATACAGACCAATGGAACAGAATCAAGAGCCCAGAAATAAAACCAAACATATATGGACAAATCATTTTCGACAAAGGAGCCAAAAACACAATGGAGAAAAGAAAGCCTCTTCAATAAATGGTGCTGGGAAAACTGGAAAGCCACATGAAAAAGAATAAAACTTGCATAGATAAAAGTATATAACATAGATAATAGTGAAGTAGTTACCAGGGGAAAGGGAATGTGGGGGAGGGGGATGTGGGAGGGGTGGGAGGA
Organism: Saccopteryx bilineata; assembly: GCF_036850765.1. Taxonomy (NCBI): domain Eukaryota; kingdom Metazoa; phylum Chordata; class Mammalia; order Chiroptera; family Emballonuridae; genus Saccopteryx; species Saccopteryx bilineata. The sequence goes on along the minus strand of NC_089490.1, from coordinate 338,992,981 downwards.
AGTGTGTAAAGAGGGATAAATATAAGGTGACAGAAAATGATTTGACTTTGGGTGGTGGGTATACAACATAATTAACAGTTCAAATGCTTTAGAAATATTTACCTGAAACATGCACTCTTATTGATCAATGTCACCCTGTTAAATTTAATTTTCTATGTAAAATTTAAAACTTAACAAAAAGGAACTATACTGTCAATATGATAGCCCTTAGTTACACATGGCTATTTACATTTAACTTGATTCAAATTAAATACATTTTTTTTCTTTTTTTTTTCTTTTTTTAAATAATTTTATTTTTTTAATGGGGTGACATCAATAAATCAGGATACATATATTCAAAGATAACAAGACCAGGGTATCTTGTCGTTCAATTATGATGCATACCCATCACCCAAAGTCAGATTGTCCTCTGTCACCTTCTATCTTGTTTTCTATGTGCCCCTCCCCCTCCCCCTTTCCCTCTCCCATTCTCCCCTCCCCCCCGTAACCACCACACTCTTATCAATGTCTCTTAGTTTCACTTTTATGTCCCACCTACGTATGGAATAATGCAGTTCCTGTTTTTTTCTGATTTACTTATTTCGCTTCGTATCAAGTTATCTAGATCCCACCATTTTGCTGTAAATGTTCCGATGTCATCATTTCTTATGGCTGAGTAGTATTCCATAGTGTATATGTGCCACATCTTCTTTATCCAGTCATCTATTGACGGGCTTTTTGGTTGTTTCCATGTCCTGGCCACTGTGAACAATGCTGCAATAAACATGGGGCTGCATGTGTCTTTACGTATCAATGTTTCTGAGTTTTGGGGGTATATACCCAGTAGAGGGATTGCTGGGTCATAAGGTAGTTCTATTTTCAATTTTTTGAGGAACCACCATACTTTCTTCCATAATGGTTGTACTACTTTACATTCCCACCAACAGTGGATGAGGGTTCCTTTTTCTCCACAGCCTCTCCAACATTTGCTATTACCTGACTTGCTAATAATAGCTAATCAAACAGGTGTGAGGTGGTATCTCATTGCTGTTTTGATTTGCATTTCTCTAATAGCTAAAGAAGATGAGCATCTTTTCATATATCTGTTGGCCATTTGTATTTCTTCCTGGGAGAAGTGTCTGTTCATATCCTCTTCCCATTTTTTTATGGGATTGTTTGTTTGTTTGTTGTTGAGTTTTATGAGTTCTTTGTATATTTTGGATATTAGGCCCTTATCTGAGCTGTTGTTTGAAAATATTATTTCCCATTTAGTTGGCTTTCTGTTTATTTTGTTATCAGTTTCTCTTGCTGAGCAAAAACTTCTTAGTCTGATGTAGTCCCATTCATTAATTTTTGCCTTCACTTCTCTTGCCATTGGAGTCAAATTCATAAAATGCTCTTTAAAACCCAGGTCCATGAGTTGAGTACCTATGTCTTCTTCTATGTACTTAATTGTTTCAGGTCTTATGTTTAGATCTTTGATCCATTTTGAGTTAATTTTAGTACAGGGGGACAAACTGTAGTCCAGTTTCATTCTTTTGCATGTGGCTTTCCAGTTTTCCCAGCACCATTTATTGAAGAGGCTTTCTTTTCTCCATTGTGTGTTGTTGGCCCCTTTATCAAAAATTATTTGACTATATATATGTGGTTTTATTTCTGGACTTTCTATTCTGTTCTATTGGTCTGAGTGTCTATTTTTCTGCCAATACCATGCTGTTTTGATTGTCGTGGCCCTATAATAGAGTTTGAAGTCAGGTATTGTAATGCCCCCAGCTTCATTCTTTTTCTTTAGGATTGCTTTGGCTATTCGGGGTTTTTTATAGTTCCATATAAATCTGATGATTTTTTGCTCTATTTCTTTAAAAAACGTCATTGGAAGTTTGATGGGAATTGCATTGAATTTGTATATTGCTTTGGGTAATATAGCCATCTTGATTATATTTATTCTTCCTAGCCAAGAACAAGATATATTCTTCCATCTCATTATATCTTTTTCAATTTCCCTTAACAATGGTTTATAGTTTTCATTATATAAGTCCTTTACATTCTTTGTTATGTTTATTCCTAAGTATTTTATTTTTTTTGTTGCAATCGTGAAGGGGATTATTCTTTTTAGTTCCTTCTCAGTTGTTTCATTGTTGGCATATAGAAAGGCTATTGACTTCTGAATGTTAATTTTGTATCCTGCGACCTTACTGTATTGGCTTATTGTTTCTAGTAGTCTTTTTGTGGATTCTTTGGGGTTTTCGATGTATAGGATCATATCATCTGCAAAAAGTGATACCTTTACTTCTTCTTTTCCGATATGGATGCCTTTTATTTCTTTGTCTTGTCTGATTGCTGTGGCGAGAACCTCTAGTACCACATTAAATAAGAGTGAAGAGAGTGGACAACCCTGTCTTGTTCCTGATTTAAGGGGGAAAGCCTTCAGTTTAGTGCCATTTAATATGATGTTAGCTGATGGTTTATCATATATGGCCTTTATCATGTTGAGATATTTTCCTTCTATACCCATTTTGTTGAGAGTCTTAAACATAAAATTGTGTTGTATTTTATCGAAAACCTTTTCTGCATCTACTGATAAGATCATGTGGTTTTTGTTCTTTGTTTTGTTGATATGGTGTATTACGTTAACCGTTTTGCATATGTTGAACCATCCTTGAGATTCTGGGATGAATCCCACTTGATCATGATGTATTATTTTTTTAATATGTTGTTGTATTCGATTTGCTAGTATTTTGTTTAGTATTTTAGCATCTGTATTCATTAGAGATATTGGTCTGTAGTTTTCTTTTTTTGTGCCATCCTTGCCAGGTTTTGGTATGAGGGTTATGTTGGCCTCATAAAATGTGTTTGGAAGTATTGCTTCTTCTTCAATTTTTTGGAAGACTTTGAGTAGAATAGGAACCAAGTCTTCTTTGAATGTTTGATAAAATTCGCTGGTATAGCCATCAGGGCCTGGACTTTTATTTTTGGGGAGGTTTTTAATGGTTTTTTCTATTTCTTCTCTACTGATAGGTCTGTTTAGGCTTTCTGCTTCTTCTTGACTCAGTCTAGGAAGTTTATATTGTTCTAGGAATTTATCCATTTCTTCTAGGTTGTTGAATTTAGTGGCATAAAGTTTTTCATAGTATTCTACAATAATTCTTTGTATATCTACGGTGTCCGTGGTGATTTCTCCTCTTTCATTTTGGATTTTGTTTATATGAGTTCTTTCTCTTTTTTTCTTGGTAAGTCTTGCCAAGGATTTGTCAATTTTATTGATCTTTTCAAAGAACCAGCTCCTTGTTCTATTAATTTTTTCTATAGTTTTTCTGTTCTCTAATTCATTTATTTCTGCTCTGATTTTTATTATCTCCTTTCTTCGGCTGCTTTTGGGTTGTCTTTGTTCTTCTTTTTCTAGTTCCTTAAGGTGGGAAGTTAAGTGGTTCACTTGGGCTCTCTCTTGTTTGTTCATATATGCCTGAAGTGATATGAACTTCCCTCTTATCACTGCTTTTGCTGCATCCCATAGATTCTGATATGTCGTATTGTCATTTTCATTAGTCTGCATAAATCTTTTGATCTCTGCACTTATTTCTTCTTTGACCCATTCATTTTTTAAAAGTATGTTGTTTAGTTTCCACATTTTTGTGGAATTTTTTCCCTCTTTTTTGCAGTTGAATTCTAGTTTCAAGGCTTTATGATCAGAAAATATGCTTGGTACAACTTCAATTTTTCTGAATTTGCTGATGTTGTTTTTGTGGCCCAACATATGGTCAATTCTTGAGAATGATCCATGTACACTGGAGAAAAATGTATACTCAGTCACTTTGGGATGAAATGTCCTGTAGATGTCTATCATATCCAGGTGCTCTAGTGTTTTGTTTAAGGCCACTATGTCTTTGTTGATTCTCTGTTTGGATGACCGATCTAGAGCCGTCAGCGGTGTATTGAGGTCTCCAAGTATGATTGTATTTTTGTCAGTTTTTGTTTTAAGGTCAATAAGTAGCTGTCTTATATATTTTGGTGCTCCTTGGTTTGGTGCATATATATTAAGAATTGTTATGTCTTCTTGATTCAGTGTCCCCTTAGACATTATGAAATGGCCATTTTTATCTCTGAGTACTTTTCCTGTCTTGTAGTCAGCATTATTTGGTATGAGTATTGCTACACCTGCTTTTTTTTGGATGTTATTTGCTTGGAGTATTGTTTTCCAGCCTTTCACTTTGAATTTGTTTTTATCCTTGTTACTTAGATGAGTTTCCTGTAGGCAGCATATAGTTGGATTTTCTTTTTTAATCCATTCTGCTACTCTGTGCCTTTTTATTGGTGAGTTTAATCCGTTTACATTTAGTGTAATTATTGATACTTGTGAGTTCCCTATTGCCATTTTATATCTTGCTTTCTGTTAGTTTTGTGTCTTGTTTGATCCTTCTCTTTCGTTTTTCTATCTTTTGTTTTTATTTGGTTGTATTCCATACATCTTTCCTCTGTTGCTATCTTTTTTATCTCATGTGCTTCTGTGGTGGTTTTTTCAATGGCGGTTACCTTTGAGTAATGAAAAGGGTCCCTACCCTGTTCATTGTAGCAAACTATTTTGTGAGTACTTTTGCACTCCATCGTCCTTTGCTACTGTTAATCTCCATCTTCTCCCTCTTTCTTTTTGTTGTTGTCACAGTTTAAATTTGGTTTTATTGTGTTCTTCTTGGAGCTTTTACTTGTGGCTCTGTTTTTTTTTTTTGTTCTTTGTATCTGATTGGAGAACCCCCTTTAGTAATTCCTGGAGTGGGGGTTTTCTGATGATAAATTCCCTCACCTTTTCTGTATCTGTGAATGTTTTTATTTCTCCTTCATATTTGAAGGATAGCTTTGATGGTTATAGTATTCGTGGCTGAAAGTTTCTCTCTTTCAGGACTTTAAATATTGGGGTCCACTCTCTTCTAGCTTGTAGAGTTTCTGCTGAGAAATCTGATGATAATCTAATGGGCCTTCCTTTATATGTTGTATTCTTCTTTTCCCTGGCTGCCTTGAGAATTTTTTCTTTGCTGTTGGTTTGTGTCAATTTCATTATGATATGCCTTGGAGTAGGTTTGTTGGGGTTAAGAAAACTCGGTGTTCTGTTTGCTTCTTGAATTTGAGGCTTTAGTTCTTTCCACAGGCTTGGGAAGTTCTCATCTATTATTTGTTTGAGTATGTTCTCCATTCCATTTTCTCTCTCTTCTCCCTCTGATATACCTATTATTCTTATGTTATTCTTTTTGATGGAGTCAGATAATTCTTGTAGGGCTATCTCATTTTTTTTTTAATTTTTGAGTCTCTTTCTTCTTCTCTCTGTTGTGCCTCAAGTTGCTTGTCTTCTATTTCACTAATCCTCTCTTCTATCTGACCTGTTCTATTAGCTAAGCTTGTTACTTCGTTTTTCAGCTCGTGAATTGAGTTTTTCATCTCTGTTTGATTTGTTTTTATAGTTTCAATTTCTTTGGACATATATTCTTTGTGTTCATTGAGTTGTTTTCTGAGCTCCCTAAATTGCCTTTCTGTGTTTTCTTGTATATCTCGGAGGATTTTTAGGATTTCTATCTTGAATTCTCTGTCATTTAGCTCCAAGGTTTCCAACATATTAAATTTTTTCTCCATAGATTTTTCCTCATCTAGCTGTGTTACCTCTCTTTCTTTTGTATCCATGATATTCGATTTTCTCTTCCTTATTGGCATCTGAGGGTGGTTTTGTTGATAGTATTAATGAGATTTAATAAAGAATAAAAAGTTAAAAAAAATAAAAAATCAAAAAGAGTTGTTTTTAAAAAAAAATTAATAATGAAATAAAGAAAAATAAAATAATAATTTTTTAAAAAAGGAAATTATTCCCCCCCTCCTTTTTTCCTCTCCTCTCCCCTTTTTCTTGAGAAAATCTTGTGGTGAACTGTGAATTATAACAAACAATGCCTGTGATGGAGGTCCTGAATTGGGGAAAATTAATAAAGGGGCAAAAAAAAAAAAAAAAGAAAAAAAGAAAGGGGGGTGGTATGGACCCACAAAAAGCAAATAAGCAAAAAATTTGGGTCAAGAATAAAATGATTTGCTTTTAGGTGTTGGTGTTGTCTAAGAGTTATGATGAGAGGAATAAGAGAACAGAAAAATGGGGGGACAAATTAAAAAAATACTATTGTATTTAGTGGAACAAGAACTAGATAAAATGGAGAGCCAGGGATGGGAGCACTGCTAGTGAGTTAAAAAGGTGAAGTAAAAAAACCCCAAAATGCCACAAACATAAGTTTGAGTCCCAGATAAGATAATTTGTTTGTTATTGAGGTTTGAATGAGAGGAGATGTAAAGGAGAAAGGAAGAAACTAATATAGAGGGAGAAAAGAAAGAGAGAGAGAGAAAAAAAGAGGGAACCAGTAAAAGAAGAAAAAAGAAAGGAGAGAGAGAGAGTTAAGGGTTTTGGAGTGCAACCTTCATAGAGAGAAAGGAAGAGGAGAAAAAAGATAATGGGAGATGTAACACTTATGGGTAGTGTAGTTCAAGGAGAGGAGAGAGTAAGACCGGCAGAGAGTTAATCGGCCAAATTGGAAGAGAAAAAAAAAGTATCAAGAATGAAGATAAGAGAAACAAACGAACAAATATAATAAAATGGGATAGGTTATAAAGTCTGCAGATTATTCTTGATTTTGAGAGGTTATCTTCTTGCTTTTTCTTTTCTCTCCCTCTTCCTGGTCAGTGACTCTGTACCCCAGGTTCTGCCCCTTTGGCACGCTCAGGTAGAGGTTTACAGTTGATAAGTCTCTATGGCAATGTCATGTATTGTGCTTTAGTCTCGTTGGGAGTCAAGGCTCATTAGCTTTCATAGGCTCCGACAGTGAGAGAGTCCGTGTTCCTGAAGCCTTTCTCCTAGTCTTTCCTTCCTCAATTAGTAGCCTGATAATCTAGCTATGGGGTTGTTGCTGCCTCTGCCTGGATAGTAAGAGGTTCAAAGAGCTGGCAACTCCCCACTCTATTTCCACTCAGCACTGGGCTCTGGGTAAGGCTCAGTCAGTCAGAGCTGCTAGCATAATCAGGCGGGCTTTCCGCCCACTCAAAGACCTCTGGCTCTGCCACTCTGTCCGGTAACACAGGCGGGCACCCACTTCCGGGGTGCTTGGAGGAAACTCTCATTCACTATCTGCGCGTGCAGACCAGGATATCCGGCCAGTAGTCTCACGCTCTGCGTGAAACCCCCAACCGCATGGAAATTTGCAGCGCTGGAATTCGCTCTCACTCCGTCCCTGTGCGCGGCTTTTGCAAGGCGCTGGGGCGGCCCGAGATTCCGCTTTTGCCCACACAAAGGCCCCTGACTCTGCCCCTCAGTGCGATAACACGGGCGCGCACTGCCTAGGCACTCGGAGGAATCGCTCACTACCTATCTGCGCGCGCACACCAGGATATGAGGCCGGCCGCGTTTCCCTGAGTGAAACCCTCACCAGCACGGAAAATTTCCACCGTTGAAATTAGTTCTCGCTCCCTCCCGTGCGCGGCTTTCCCAGGGCGCTGGAGCTGCCCAGAGATTCTGCTTTCGGCCCACAGAAAGGCCTCTGACCCTGCCTCTCTGTGGGGCAACACGGACACCCACTTCTGGGGCTTAGGAAGAGATCTCTCGCCCACTAACTGCGCACCAACCAGGAGAACGGGTAAAATGGCTGCCCCGCTTGTCTTTCTTTGTTTGGGTTTGGCGCGAGTGTTAGCTTGTATTGCCCGGCTTGCCACAGGAACAGTTTTTCCTCTGCTAGGATCTCCGTGCCACAGCCTGGTTCGGCCTTTTGTGCGCGGCCTGGATGTATTCACCCCCTTTGCCTGCCTCAGTTTCTATATTCACAGTTACCAGAGAAAGCTGCCCTGTTTAGGTTAGTGAGGAAGGCGGAGCATTTCTTACTCCCTATTTCCTTAAGGATTTGGTTATATATTTAGCCAATTTTTCACTCGACCATACCTTCGGGTGTATTGTGAAGTATCTGCAGGCTCCAAGTATAGGTTTTTCTGTTTCTGGTTGAAGATCTTGTTGAGTTTTGGGGGAGATTTATCGGTATCGCTTCCTACTCCGCCATTACTCTGACGTCATCTCCATTAAATACATTTAAAATTCTTTTTCTCAGTTGTAAAAACCACATTTCAAGTACTTATTCACCACATATGGCCTGTGGCTACATTATTGGATAAGTGTACATACAGGATTGAGCAAAAGTAGGTTTACAGGGGTTCATATAAAAATAGTACAATAGTTACTAATATAAAGGCAAACTGCGATTTGCCTACTCACAATATAACCTTATTTTTTCCCACCCCACCACTGTATAGAAGAACATTTCTATCATCTCCATCAGTTCTGTATTTATGAACTGAGTTTTCCATTTACTAGTTATCCCATTTACGTAACTCAATTATTTCATTTGCATATAGGGAACAATATGTAAGCTATTTCTCAAAAAGTTATTATGAGGATTTACTGGGGTTACACCTGTAAAAATCAACTGTATATGGGGAAATGTACACATAATAGGTCTTGTACTCTGCTGAATTATTGCAGTGGTACAGATCTTTCTTTGAAGGGTAGCATACTACATATGGAATATAGGCTTATCAATAAGTAACTCATATAAAATAGAATGAGAAAAATTCATAATTAATACAGGACTATGGAGATGTTGAGAGATTTTTCTCAATGTCCAAACTCTTAACAAGTCCTTCATGATATAGTCTTCTGATCTCTTTTTTATTTATTTGTTTGTTCTTTTCATCTCTTCATTATCATCAACTTTATTTAGTCTATATTCTACCTAGATTTAGAGATTATTTACTATTCAATTCTTTAAACAGGTCCAAGCTCTGTTTCCGACTTTTTTGTCTTTCCTGGACTCTAACACAGCGGCAGGCTGCTCCACTCCAACTCCCAGCTCCTACATCCCTTCACCTGGTCTTCATCTCTCATTCCCGCCTCCATTTCTTCTAGAAACTCTCTCTGACTGTGCTAGTGCTCTACCATCTCAATGATCATATTTGGTTAAAATGTCCTGTAAACTGAAATTGCCTATATCCCTTCCGACTGCAAACTCGGGGTAATGAGGAATCATTATTCTCTTACTGTTAAGTCTCCAATACTGAGCTCTGTAACTTGCTCGTAGTAATTGTCAAATATGTTGACTGAATGAAAATAAGGGAGAGGGAAGAAGCTTTTAGCTGATGAGATTGCTTATGTGGGTAAATCATCAAAAGGATGGTATTTGAATGACTTTTTTAAACGTGATCTTTTCTTTTTCTACTTAACCACTCTCTCTGCACCGCAGCCATAGGCGCCTGCCTTTTTCTTCAGGCCTAATGTAGAACCAAGCCCACATTTTATTTCCCAAACTTAATATTTAGTATAATTCAGCTAAAATTTGCCATTTAATTAACTATAATATACTCATATAAAGTAGGGTAGAAAAAATTATAATTATAGTCATTTACTCTATGCATGGGAACTTTTCAGCCCTTTTATATGGATTACCTGGCTTATATGACCCTTACAATCACTCTGAAAGTTGAGTATTATAGTTTTTTATTTGATAGATAGGTAAATGGAAGCTAAGAGAGAATAGGTAACTTGTCAAACATCAGAGGTTGAGCCAGGTCTGTCTGAGTGTAGAGGCTATTCATACGGTTACTAAGAGATGATGACCTCACCTCTCAAATGTAAGTAATATTTATGAAAAATTCAGGAGCCATGTTCCCCTTTGAAGCAAGGTAAAGGATATCTGATTTTTTGCAGGGGAATTATTTCATTTATCTATTACTTCTGTTGTCACAATCAAATTTCTTGAAGATTTGATTTATTTTTTAATATTATTTATTGAGGTGAAGCTGGTTAACAAAATTATACAGGTTTCAAGCGGACAATTCAATGACACATCTTCTGTATACCATATTGTGTGTTCTCCTCCCAAACCAAGCCTCTGTTTATCCTCCAAACCCCCACCAGTCACTCCCCAGCAATCACCACGCTGTTTGTTATTTAAGCACATTCTGATTAATCCACACAGTTCATTTCAGTTTCTCAGAATCCACCAACCCCAAAATGTTGAGTTACAATTGACTGTTTAGAATAAAAACATTATATACCAAATAAAATGAAATAATAGTTTATATCAATGAGGAGTGTTAACTCTTCTTTTTTTCACTTATATATAAATATACATCTATATATAAGGAATCTGAGGTAAACACATTTAATAAAAATCTCTGGGGGCCCTGACCAGTGGCTTAGTGGATAGAATGTCGCTCCATGTATGTATATCCCAGGTTCAATTCCCGGTCAGGGCACACAGGACAAGTGACCATCTGCTTCTCTCCCCTTCTCTCTCCATCTTCTCTCCCAGTTCTTCTCCTGCACTAGTGGCTTGATTTGTTTGAGCACTGAACCTAGGTGCTGAGGATCACTTAATTGATCCCAGTGTGTTAGCCCCAGGTGCTAAAAATAGCTCAGTACTTCAGCATCAGCCCCAGATGGGATTGCCAGGTGGATCCCAGTTTGAGTACATGTGGGAGTCTGTCTCACTATCTTCCCTTCTCTGACCAAAAAGAAAGAAAGAAAAAAGAAAGAGAGGGAGAAAATAAGAAAGAAAGAAAGAAAGAAAGAAAGAAAGAAAGAAAGAGAAGAAAGAGAGAGAGAGAGAGAGAAGGAAGGAAGGAAGGAAAGAAGGAAGGAAGAAAGAAAGAAAGAAAGAAAGAAAGAAAGAAAGAAAGAAAGAAAGAAAGAAAGAAAGAATGAATCTCTGGGAAAAGATTATTTTTTCTGAATATCTTGTAATTTTTTCATTTATAAATGTTGAAGTTGATATATTTATTCAGCTTCAGCTAAACTGACACATTATTCATATTAACAGAAGCACATAAATAATGTTGATTTTTATCTCCAGAATCTCCTTTTACAGATTCACTAGGAAGTAGACTATAACTCATCACCAATGCGTTATCAACTCATTAGAACATAAAATTTATAAGAGCCTTTGTTCAACTCAAGGGAGCAATGATGTTACATTTTCTCACATGTAATGTGAGGGTAAATATACCACAGACACATGAAAAAATGACAAATTATTATGTATTCAACCTTTTAAAAGGATAAATTTTGAAAAAAATTTTGGTGGTTATTCCATTGTATTTTAACTCTCTACCAACTAAGCCCCTCAAGCATGAGAACATTTAATTTATTTTGAAAAATAAATATGATGACATGATGGCTGGAAAATGTAACTATGAATATGTTCCTAACATTTTCAGTGGTATCTGTCTGTCAAAGCCTTTCAGGCCCTTCCATATTATATTTAGAATGGTCACCAGTTCAGAATGCAGTGAGAAAAGAACCTGCAGTCATTCAAGTGCTGTTCATTTTGCATTGAAAAATCTCTTGAGGCCAATTTGGCAGATTAAATTGATCATATCCAGGGAGAGGAAAACAAATAAGGCAGATGGAGACGAATAGCATCAGATAAATATAAAGCTCTGATCAATCATGCGTTCACTTTGCAAACATTTATCTAAAACTTACTCTGTGCTAAGCACTTCATAGCTACTGTAGATACAGTGAGGAGGAGGATACAGTCCCTGTGTTCAAGAGACATTAACATAAGTAACTACAAAATGCAATAATGTGATTCTAGAAGTACATTTGATATCTGTAGTTTGGATAGCACAGTGCATAGTACGTGCAATGCCCTCAGTAAATACTAAGGTGATTTATATTGCATACTATATTATATTATATTATATTATATTATATTATATTATATTATACTATACTATATTATATTATAGTCATAGTTAAGTTATATATCATATGTTATATAAGTATTGTAGGCCATATATATTATTATTGTTATTAAAAGTAGAGGTCATTTTTGTTTTAAGTTCTAAAAGTAATGGGTGATAGGATGAGGAAGGAGACTCACCAAAACTCTCACAAAATGGTTGAGAAATAAGATAGATCATTAATATGAAAATGAGGGGCAGAATGTTTACTTAGTACATAAACTTACATCTGAGAAAAGGAGCCTGTGTCCTAAGTCCTGCCCTTCAGACACCCATCCCCCACCTTCCTGAGGCCCTACTACTCCTCAGCCAGAACCACACACCCCTTCCTGAGGCCCTACTACTCCTCAGCCAGAACCACACCCCCCTTCCTGAGGCCCTACTACTCCTCAGCCAGAACCACACACCCCTTCCTGAGGCCCTACTACTCCTCAGCCAGAACCACACCCCCCTTCCTGAGGCCCTACTACTCCTCAGCCAGAACCACACACCCCTTCCTGAGGCCCTACTACTCCTCAGCCAGAACCACACCCCCCTTCCTGAGGCCCTACTACTCCTCAGCCAGAACCACACACCCCTTCCTGAGGCCCTACTACTCCTCAGCCAGAACCACACACCCCTTCCTGAGGCCCTACTACTCCTCAGCCAGAACCACACCCCCCTTCCTGAGGCCCTATTACTCCTCAGTCAGAACCACACCCCCCTTCCTGAGGCCCTATTACTCCTCAGTCAGAACACACCCCCCTTCCTGAGGCCCTACTACTCCTCAGCCAGAACCACATCCCCCTTCCTGAGGCCCTATTACTCCTCAGCCAGAACCACACCCCCCTTCCTGAGGCCCTATTACTTCTCAGTCAGAACCACACCCCCCTTCCTGAGGCCCTACTACTCCTCAGCCAGAACCACACCCCCTTCCTGAGGCCCTACTACTCCTCAGCCAGAACCACACCCCCCTTCCTGAGGCCCTATTACTCCTCAGTCAGAACCACACCTCCCTTCCTGAGGCCCTACTACTCCTCAGCCAGAACCACATTTCCTTTCCTGAGGCCCTACTACTCCTCAGCCAGAACCACAGCCCCTCTTCCTGAGGCCCTACTACTCCTCAGCCAGAACCACACCCCCCTTCCTGAGGCCCTACTACTCCTCAGCCAGAACCACATTTCCTTTCCTGAGGCCCTACTACTCCTCAGCCAGAACCACACCCCGCTTCCTGAGGCCCTACTACTCCTCAGCCAGAGTTCACTTCCCCCCTTCCTCTAGAGTCCCAGGGGTCTCAAATTCAACTCAGCATGTGGGCTGCAGAGCAAGATGCTAGAGAAATGAAAAATACAAGTAGGCCCCTAGGCTTACTTAATTTTATCCAAAATATTCTGAACTTTGTGGATTAGTCTGCGGGCCACACAAAATTGTTCGGCGGGCTGCATACGGCCCGCGGGCCGCGAGTTTGAGACCCTTAGACCATGCCCTGATCCACATGTCTCTGGAGTTTTCGGTAACCCTACAGCAAGGCTTTCCACCCCTGTTCTCCTGAGTACAGGCCATGCCCCCATTGTCAGGACTATACAGTACTTCTGAATGGTGGCCCTATGTGGTTGTTTTTGAGAAGTGTGACTACAGCTAAGATAAGTGGGCTCAGCTGTCCAGATGTGAGGTCCTCAGAACAGGGAAAGGAAGTGGCTTAGCGTCATTTCTTCTTGTGTTGCCACACTCAGGGATAGAATTCTGAAAGAAGAAAATTCTAAAAGTACACTCAGTCTTCAAGATCACTATCAAAGTATATATTTCAAAGTAGGAAGATAGAGCCTGCTTAACAGTTTGATTCTGGTTTGCAGTTTTAAACTGTTTGGACAGGGGATTGGTAGTTCTTCATCTTGATGCTTGCTCCAGGCCTAAAAATGTAAGGGATGGGCTTGTGACCTATTCAGTAAAGTTAAGAGGACCAGGTCATGCTATATGGATCTGTGTGACAGAAAAATATGAAAGAGAAATGTACAGTGGTAAGAAAGCGTGATTATAAAGAAGTGACATTAAAATCACATCACAAAAGACTGGTACCAAGGAGTACAAGCTTTATCCACACCTTATCCTATAGTAAGGTGACCAATATTTTTACAATGAAAAGAACAAAAATAAATTGAATAAAACAATTTTGTAAATAAAAGAAACATTTTATTCATTGCAAAAATAATACACTATAATATGATAAATGCATAATAAAAACATTTGTAATTTTATATTGTAATTATGCTTGCATGCCTATTAATTTTTAATAAGTATAAGAAATAAGTACTCATTTAGCTAATATTATCTAAATGAGTACTTTTCCATTGAATGAATATTTTTTGTCAATGTATCATCTTATAACAATATATTAAAATATCTGAACAACAAATATCCTTCATATTGAATTTTATGTATTGCAGTGCTACAGTTAGAGTATCAATATTCAATCTCGATTTCTCACTGGTCCAAAAATCATTAGCAACTGAAAAAACTCTTTTTTACTGCTCAATTAGTTCCAGGGCAGCACAATGTAAATTAAACTAGAATAAATATATTTTCACATTGAATATGTTCATTTTTGAAATTGCTGAATATTTCCACCCATCTTTTATCAATTTTGATGTGTTCATTTCCCCATTGTATTAATATTTTAGAATTTAAATATACATTGTCTTCTAATTTCTTCAAAAAGACAATTGTCTATTTTGATGTCTGGCATTTCTTTAGATAAAAACTCAAGACAAGGGGAGTGACGTCACGGAAATGGCGCCGTGAGAAGCGAGTCCGACAGCTCTCCCCTAAATCACAACAAATTTATCAACTAGAAACAGAAAAATTTATCCTCAGAGCATTCCGGAATTCCACACAAACTGAAAGCAAAAGGACTGTTATCACTTGAATCTGAGAGACGAGGGTGTGGAGGAAGCTACCGCAGCGACGCTCATTCAAGCCACCAGGGAGTGCGCCTGCGGTGAGTCAGCCCATATACTTGGGAACCGCAAGCCGCCGCGAGCCCCCCCCCCCCCCGCAAGCTGCCGCGAACCCCCGCGAACCGCCACCGCGAACCGCCACCGCGAGCGGCCGCCACGAGCCGCCGTGCGCGCGCCCGGTCCGGTTGAGCACCGCTGACGTTCCCAGCGGCCCGCTCACTGCGAGTGGGGGTCGCCGGCCACCGGAGCCCGGAGTGCCCCATTCGCGCGCGTGCCTTGGGCATTCCACGCGCCCAGGGCACCCTACTGGCCCGCACACCCAGGGGGCTCCATTATCCTGCGCCTGGTGCGGTCCAGCCGCCAGCGGCGGGGCGAGCGGGAGAGGCTTGGGAGATTCTCTCCGTGGGCGGGGCACCTCACCCAGCCATTCAAGCTAACAATCAAGCGTTGGGGGAGGGGCGCGCGCAGGCAGCCTAAAATTCCTTCAGAAACACAGCTGCGACCCAATCACTGAAATTAGCTTAACCCATAAAATCTGCGCACCCTCGGTTCTAATTGATAAGATCTCTCTCAGTTCAGCGATCCAAGACAAGAGGCATGATATTTTTTAGTGCCTCTCGCTAAAGGGGCGGGGGCAACTTCTGATTGATAGAGCCTCCATATTCAGGGATAAACGCTAACAAGAAGGACTTGGCAGATAATAAGGTCTATACTACACTAGTCGTAAGCAGAGACTAGTGCCTCTTCTTCCCTGCAAAAACAGGCTACAAAGTGTGGAAAGCCTGGGTTGAGAGGTCCAACTAAATGATTGGCGCTGAACAGTCACCTTGACAACAATTGACTCCCACCCCCGCTTGATTACACTGGAGGCCCTGACTGTCAGAGCCTTTCCCAAAGCCTTGCACTGAGTGGGGATAGAGTGGGGATTTCCCAGCTCTTTGAGCCTCTTACTCCCCAGGCAGAAGCAGTTGCAGCCTTATAGCTGGATCACCAGGCTGCTAATTCAGAAAGGGGGGACTAGGAGAGAGAATCCAGGAAAGCAAACTCTCTCATCGTTGGACCCTGCAAACGCCAACAAGCCTTTACTTCCAGCAAGACTAAAGCCAATTATATGACATTGCCATAGAATCCCATCAACTGCAAATCCCTAACTAAGAGTGACACAGGGGCAGAGCCTGGGGTACAGAGTCACCGACTAGGAAGAGGGAGAGAAAAGAAAAAGGAAGAAGTTAACCTCTCAAAATCAAGAAAAACCCACAGACTTTACAACTTGATCCACTAATTTTTTTGTTGTTGTTGTTGTTGTTGTTTGTTTCTTCTATCTTTTTGCCTTTATTTCCTCCACCTCGGTCCTTCTATTCTCTGCCCATCTTATGCTTCCCCTTTCTTGAACTACACTACCCATGAGTGTTGCATTTTATTTTTCTTCTTCATCCTCACCCTCCTTTAAGGTTATACTCCAAAACACTTAACTCTCACTCTCTCCTCTTTTGTTTTTTTTTGTCTTGCTTTATTTTGTTTTTTTCTCCTCCTATTTTATTTCTTCCTTCGTTTTTCTCTTTTTCTTATTTTTTCCTTTCTATTCGTTTTTTCTTTTCTCATTTTACTTTCCTCCCATATAATCCTCAATCACGAACAAATTAGTTAATTTGGGACTCAAGGCTTTTTTTGGCTTTATTTCTCTCTTTTGCTTTTGTTTTTATTTTTTTTTCTCTTCTTTGTTTATTTTTGTGGCATTTTGGGTCCTCCCAACCCAAGGTCTCCATTGTATTTAGTCTTCGCTCCACTTAATACAACAGATTTTTACTTATTATTTTTATTTTTTCTTCTTTATTATTCTTTTTTGGTCCTTTTTTCTGATTCCCTCTTATCCCTCTCATTATGTCTCTTAGTTGACCATCACATACAAGCAAATCATCTTATGCTTGTTTAAGATTTTCTTCCTTTTTTTTTTTTTTTTTTTTTTTTTTTTTTGCATTTAGTAGGTCCCTACTCCCTTTTTTTGCCCCTTGAACTCTTCACCCCAAATCAGGCCCTCCATTATAGGCACGATATTTCCCTGAGGAGGGGAGAGGAGGGAAAGAGAAGAGAGAAAAAAAGGGGGAAATAATAAATTATTACTGTTTTTTTTTGTGGGGTGTTTTACCCTTTTTTTTTTTTTCTTTTTACTCTTTATTAATTCTAATTAGTGCTATCAATAAGACCACCCTCAGATGCCGATAAGAAAGAGGAAATCGAATATTATGGATACAAAAGAAAGAGAGGTAACACAAATAGATGTGGAAAAATCTATGGAGAAAAGACTTAACATATTGGAAGCCTTGGAGCTAAATGACAGAGAATTTAAAATAGAAATCTTAAAAATACTCAGAGATATACAAGAAAACACAGAAAGACAATATAGGGAGATCAGAAAACAACTCAATGAACACAAAGAATATATTACCAAGGAAATTGAAACTATAAAAACAAATCAAACAGAAATGAAAAACTCAATTCACGAGCTGAAAAATGAGGTAACAAGCTTAGCTAACAGAACAGCCCAGATTGAAGATAGGATTAGTGAAATAGAAGACAAACAACTTGAGGCACAACAGAGAGAAGAAGAAAGAGACTCAAAAATAATAAAAAATGAGAAAGCCCTACAGGAATTGTCTGACTCCATCAGAAAGAATAACATAAGAATAATAGGTATATCAGAGGGAGAAGAGAAAGAAAATGGAATGGAGAATATACTCAAACAAATAATAGACGAGAACTTCCCAAGCCTGTGCAAGGAACTAAAGCCTCAAATTCAAGAAGCAAACAGAACACCAAGTTTTCTTAACCCCAACAAACCCACTCCAAGGCACATCATAATAAAGATGACACAAACCAATGACAAAGAAAAAATTCTCAAGGCAGCCAGGGAAAAGAAGAGTACAACATATAAAGGAAGGCCTATTAGATTATCATCAGATTTCTCAGCAGAAACTCTACAAGCTAGAAGAGAGTGGACCCCAATATTTAAAGCCCTGAAAGAGAGGAACTTTCAGCCAAGAATACTATACCCATCAAAGCTATCCTTCAAGTATGAAGGAGATATAAAAACATTCACAAATACAGAAAAGATGAGAGAATTTATCAACAGAAAGCCCCCACTCCAGGAAATACTAAGGGGGGTTTTCCAACCAGATTCAAAGAACAAAAGAAAACAACACCACAAGTAACAGCTCCACCAAGAACACAATAAAACCAAACTTAAACTGTGACAACAAAGGAAAAAAAGGGGAGAGAGGATGGAGATTAACAGTAGCAAAGGATGATGAAGTGCAGAAATACTTATAAGATAGGGTACTACAATGAATATGGTAGGTACCCTTTTCATTACTTAATGGTAACCACCCTTAAAAAAACCACCACAAAAACACTTGACTTAAAAAAGGTAGCAACAGAGGAAAGAAGTATGGAACACAAACAAACAAAAACAAATGATAGAAAAACAAAAGAGAAGAATCAAACTAGATACAAAACGAACAGAAAGCAATTTATAAAATGGCAGTAGGGAACCCACAAGTGTCAATAATTACACTAAATGTAAATGGATTAAACTTACCAATAAAAAGACACAGAGTAGCAGAATGGATTAAAAAAGAAAATCCAACTATATGCTGCCTACAAGAAACACATCTAAGCAACAAGGATAAAAACAAATTCAAAGTGAAAGGCTGGAAAACAATACTCCAAGCAAACAACACCCAAAAAAAAGCAGGTGTAGCAATACTCATATCTAATAATGCTGACTACAAGACAGAAAAAGTACTCAGAGACAAAAATGGTCATTTCATAATGATTAAGGGGAAGTTGAATCAAGAAGACATAACAATCCTTAATATATATGCACCAAACCAAGGAGCACCAAAATATATAAGACAGCTACTTATTGACCTTAAAACAAAAACTAACAAAAATACAATCATACTTGGAGACCTCAATACACCGCTGACGGCTCTAGATCGGTCATCCAAACAGAGAATCAATAAAGATATAGTGGCCTTAAACGAAATACTAGAACACCTGGATATGATAGACATCTACAGGACACTTCATCCCAAAGCGACAGAGTATACATTTTTCTCTAGTGTACATGGAACATTCTCAAGAATTGACCATATGTTGGGCCACAAAGACAATATCAGCAAATTTAGAAAAATTGAAATTGTACCAAGCATATTTTCTGATCATAAAGCCTTGAAACTAGAATTCAACTGCAAAAAAGAGGGGGAAAAACCCACAAAAATGTGGAAACTAAACAACATACTTCTAAAAAATGAATGGGTCAAAGAAGAAATAAGTGCAGAAATCAAAAGATATATACAGACTAATGAAAATGAAAATACGACATATCAGAATCTCTGGGATGCAGCAAAAGCAGTAATAAGAGGAAAGTTCATATCACTTCAGGCCTATATGAACAAACAAGAGAGAGCCGAAGTAAACCACTTAACTTCACACCTTAAGGAACTAGAAAAAGAAGAACAAAGACAACCCAAAACCAGCCGAAGAAAGGAGATAATAAAAATCAGAGCAGAAATAAATGAAATAGAGAACAGAAAAACTATAGAAAAAATCAATAAAACAAGGAGCTGGTTCTTTGAAAAGATTAACAAAATTGACAAACCCTTGGCAAGACTCACCAAGGAAAAAAGACACAGGACTCAAATAAATAAAATCCAAAATGAAAGAGGAGAGATCACCACAGACATCATAGAAATACAAAGAATTATTGTAGAATACTATGAAAAATTATATGCCACCAAATACAACAATCTAGAAGAAATGGATAAATTCCTAGAACAATACAACCTTCCTAGACTGAGTCATGAAGAAGCAGAAAGCCTAAACAGACCAATCAGCAGGGAGGAAATAGAAAAAACTATTAAAAATCTCCCCAAAAATAAAAGTCCAGGCCCAGACGGTTATACTAGTGAATTCTATCAAACATTCAAAGAAGACTTGGTTCCTATTCTACTCAAAGTCTTCCAAAAAATTGAAGAAGAAGCAGTACTTCCAAACACATTTTATGAGGCCAACATAACCCTCATACCAAAACCTGGCAAGGATGGCACAAAGAAAGAAAACTACAGACCAATATCTCTAATGAATACAGATGCTAAAATACTAAACAAAATACTGGCAAACCGAATACAACAACATATTAAAAAAATAATACATCATGATCAAGTGGGATTCATCCCAGAATCTCAAGGATGGTTCAACATACGCAAAACGGTTAACGTAATACACCATATCAACAAAACAAAGAACAAAAACCACATGATCTTATCAATAGATGCAGAAAAGGCTTTTGATAAAATACAACACAATTTTATGTTTAAGACTCTCAACAAAATGGGTATAGAAGGAAAATATCTCAACATGATAAAGGCCATATATGATAAACCATCAGCCAACATCCTATTAAACGGCATAAAACTGAGGACTTTCTACCTTAAATCAGGAACAAGACAGGGTTGTCCACTCTCTCCACTCTTATTCAACGTGGTGCTAGAAGTTCTGGCCAGAGCAATCAGACAAGACAAAGAAATAAAAGGCATCCATATCGGAAAAGAAGAAGTAAAGCTATCACTTTTTGCTGATGATATGATCCTATACATCGAAAACCCGAAGGACTCCACAAAAAGATTATTAGAAACAATAAACCAATACAGTAAGGTCGCAGGATACAAAATTAACATACAAAAGTCCATAGCCTTTCTATATGCCAACAATGAAATATTAGAAAATGAACTCAAAAAAATAATCCCCTTCACGATTGCAACAAAAAAAATAAAATACCTAGGAATAAACATAACAAAGAACGTAAAGGACCTATATAATGAAAATTACAAAGCATTGTTAAGGGAAATCGAAAAAGATACAATGAGATGGAAAAATATTCCTTGTTCTTGGATAGGAAGAATAAATATAATCAAAATGGCCATATTACCCAAAGCAATATACAAATTTAATGCAATTCCCATCAAAATCCCTAT
The DNA here is from genome assembly GCF_036850765.1 of Saccopteryx bilineata. Taxonomy (NCBI): domain Eukaryota; kingdom Metazoa; phylum Chordata; class Mammalia; order Chiroptera; family Emballonuridae; genus Saccopteryx; species Saccopteryx bilineata. The sequence continues at coordinate 338,972,232 of NC_089490.1, read as the reverse complement.
GAGATTTTTTAAAGAAATGGAACAAAAAATCATCAGATTTATATGGAACTATAAAAAACCCCGAATAGCCAAAACAATCCTAAGGAAAAAGAATGAAGCTGGGGGCATTACAATACCTGACTTTAAACTATATTATAGGGCCACGATAATCAAAACAGCATGGTATTGGCAAAAAAATAGACACTCAGACCAATGGAACAGAATAGAAAGCCCAGAAATAAAACCACATATATATGGTCAAATAATCTTTGATAAAGGGGCCAACAACACACAATGGAGAAAAGAAAGCCTCTTCAACAAATGGTGTTGGGAAAACTGGAAAGCCACATGCAAAAGAATGAAACTCGACTATAGCCTGTCCCCGTGTACTAAAATTAATTCAAAATGGATCAAAGACCTAAATATAAGACCTGAAACAATAAAGTACATAGAAGAAGACATAGGTACTAAAATCATGGACCTGGGTTTTAAAGAACATTTTATGAACTTGACTCCAATGGCAAGAGAAGTGAAGGCAAAGATAAATGAATGGGACTACATCAGAATTAAAAGTTTTTGCTCAGCAAGAGAAACTGATATCAAAATAAACAGACAGCCAACTATATGGGAACTGATATTTTCAAACGACAGCTCAGATAAGGGCCTAATATCCAAAATTTACAAAGAACTCATAAAACTCAACAACAAACAAACAAGCAATCCAATAAAAAAATGGGAAGAGGACATGAACAGACACTTCTCCCAGGAAGAGATACAAATGGCCAACAGATATATGAAAAGATGCTCAGCTTCATTAGTTATTAGAGAAATGCAAATCAAAACTACAATGAGATACCACCTCACTCCTGTTAGATTAGCTATTATCAACAAGACGGGTAATAGCAAATGTTGGAGAGGCTGTGGAGAAAAAGGAACCCTCATTCACTGTTGGTGGGACTGTAAAGTAGTACAACCATTATGGAGGAAAGTATGGTGGTTCCTCAAAAAACTACAAATAGAACTACCTTATGACCCAGCAATCCCTCTACTGGGTATATACCCCAAAACCTCAGAAACATTGATACGTGAAGACACATGTAGCCCCATGTTCATTGCAGCACTGTTCACAGTGGTCAAGACATGGAAACAACCAAAAAGCCCTTCAATAGAAGACTGGATAAAGAAGATGTGGCACATATACACTATGGAATACTACTCAGCCATAAGAAATGATGACATCAGATCATTTACAGCAAAATGGTGGGATCTTGATAACATTATAAGGAGTGAAATAAGCAAATCAGAAAAAAACAAGAACTACATGATTCCATACATTGGTGGAACATAAAAATGAGACTAAGAGTCATGGACAAGAGTGTGGTGAGCCCTGGCTGGTTGGCTCAGCGGTAGAGCGTCGGCCTAGCGTGCGGAGGACCCGGGTTCGATTCCCGGCCAGGGCACACAGGAGAAGCGCACATTTGCTTCTCCACCCCTCCACCGCGCTTTCCTCTCTGTCTCTCTCTTCCCCTCCCGCAGCCAAGGCTCCATTGGAGCAAAATGGCCCGGGCGCTGGGGATGGCCCAGGCGCTAGAGTGGCTCTGGTCGCAACATGGCGACGCCCAGGATGGGCAGAGCATCGCCCCCTGGTGGGCAGAGCGTCGCCCCTGGTGGGCGTGCCGGGTGGATCCCGGTCGGGCGCATGCGGGAGTCTGTCTGACTGTCTCTCCCTGTTTCCAGCTTCAGAAAAATGAAAAAAAAAAAAAAAAAAAAAAAAAAAAAGAGTGTGGTGGTTACCAAGGGTGGGGGGGGAGGGAGGACATGGGAGGGAGGGAGGGAGAGAGTTAGGGGGAGGGGGAGGGGCACAGAGAACTAGATAGAGGGTGACGGAGGACAATCTGACTTTGGGCGAGGGGTTTGCAACATAATTTGATGACAAAATAACCTAGACATGTTTTCTTTGAATATATGTACCCTGATTTATTAATGTCATCCCATTACCATTAATAAAAATTTATAAAAAAACAAAAAAAAACAAAACTCAAGACAAGATTCACTATCTCTCCAATATACTTGTGATGAAGTCAAAAAATGCCATTGAAAACTGTTATTTCCCATGATGTTTGTTTCAGACCATTCTTTGATATATTGGAAACATGTCTGGTAAAAATTCTGCACTTCTTTCATAAACTTTTCTGTTATGCCTGAATTTGATTCCTCTAAGTCGGGCAATTTTCTTTTTATAATTAAAGAAAGAAATTATAATTAAATCACCTTACCTATTGATGAGGGAAGCAGAAGAATGGTTCACGAGAATGTCTGGGCCCAGGTCCCTAGAACCTGTGCTTGTGTTACCTTATGTGGCAAAAGAGATTATAAAGATGGAATTATATTTACAGATTTTGAGATAAAGATACCTATGCTTATCCAGATGGTCCTAATCTAATTACACATGTATTTAACAGCTCTAAACCTTCCTCAGCTGTGTTCAGGGAGTGACTGATATGGGGTTAGAAGAAGGGTGAGAGAGATTTATCTTTGCTGGCTGTGGAGTTGGAGGAAGGTCCAACTCCAGTAAGGCAAGAACACAATTTCCCCCCTGCACCCCTAAAAAGTAACGCAGCCTTGATGGTGCCTTGATTTTGTCAAGGAGACCCATGTCAGACTTTTACTTCCAGATAATAAATCTGTCTTACTTTAAGTCCCTAAGTTTTTGTTAATTTGTTACAGTTGCAATAAAAACAATATAGGCAGCATCACTGGACATAGTTCCAAAAATTATTGAGATAAAAATATATTCATGTTTTAACCTTGAGAAACTGTTGTGTCACAAATAATAAGACAGCCTGGCAAAGAGTAGCTAACTTAATGGTATATTTTTCTGATCTAACAAGAAATCTAGGAGTAGGAACTCTGGGCTAGAGGAGCTTGCAAGGACCTGGGATTTTTCTTATCTTTCTGCTCAGCTATGCCACAATTCAGTTTGCATGTTCATGGTCACAAAATGGCTGTTCTGGGTGTGAATTCTGTCTCCAAGATGAGAAGAAGAGGAAGGATGAAAATATAGGGAGCTTGGGTCCTGGCCAGTTGGCTCAGCAGTAGAGTGTTGGCCTGGCGTGTGGAAGTCCTGGGTTCAATTCCCAGTCAGGGCACACAGTAGAAGCACCCATCTGCTTCTCCACCCTTTCCCCTCTTCTTCATCTCTCTCTTTCCCTCCCACAGCCAAGGCTCCATTGGAGCATTGTTGGCCTGGGCACTGAATACAGCTCCATGGCCTCCTTTTCAGGTACTAGAATTGCTCTGATTACAGCAGAGCAACACCTCAGAGGGGCCAAGCATCGCCCCCTGGTGGGCATGCCAGGTGGATCCTGGTCAGGCGCATGTGGGAGTCTGTTTGTCTGCCTTCCCCCTGCTTCTCACTTTGGAAAAATACAAAAAGAAAACAAAACCAAAAACAAACAAAAAATACAGAAAATGTAGGGAGCATGCTAACAGATGAGGTCCTCCTTTCAGAAATATTTCTTACAAGGAACTCTACTCATCAATTGTGTTTAAATTTTTTTGGCCAGGACTGGCTTTTATAGCCAACTCCTAAGTAAAAGGAAGTCACAGAAAATTAGTATTTTATGTCAACACATTGCCATAATTCTCATAATAAGTGAAAAATAGAAAAAGGATATTGGGAAAATAATATAAGTGTCTGAGCTGCAAGCCTTCTTAAAACTTCCGATAAGTTAGTGCACTTCGTGATTCTAAGAGGCATATACAGCATTTTCTAACTTATTTGAATAAGGAAAAATATGTTTAGTTATTTTCATGAAGGGGTAGACCTTACCAGGCTAGTGTACAGAATAGTTTGTTAAACAGTACAATAAAGAAAGGGAGCCATTAGACAATTCTGAGCAGGGGCTCAGTCCGATCCAATGTCACTCTGAGAGCAGAGTGGCCATGGGAAATAAGAAGAAACCTCTTTGATACCCTTTGCTTATGCTGCATTCAAAGTACAAGCTCAGCCCCAGGTATAGAAGGGGACTGAAAAGTCCTTAGCATTAGGTTAGGACAGTAAGTGTTTGTAAGTTTTCAGAATCTTCTCTCTTAAACTGTGTACAATTGTTCAGCAATACAACTTATTAATTGAATAATTGGTTCAGTTTCCATGGCTCTAAATAAACTAATTTCAAATACCTTTGTCTTAGTTATTTAGATACATTGGAAAGTATTTAGATAGATAATACTCTAATCATGATTTTTCTTTTAAAGTGGAAAATACTGTTAAGAACATTGAATAAATCCTTAGTAATACTGAGCAGCGAGCTCAGCTAACCTGTCTACAATTACACACCCGTCTGATGGCGAACTTAGTGCTAAAGCCCAATTTTGTTACTACCCAGAGTGATGATTTTCCTATTATTCCGTGGGACCATTGGGCAGTAAACATTCACTTGATGAAGGTACTAAGTTCCAAGGGATAGTACTGGAATGCATTGTCTGTGCATGTGTAGACTGTATAAACTGATTTCCCTCCCATAAAATAAAACTGCCATCTGCCCACTTTCTACTCTTCCAAGGATCTCAAATGGATGGGGTTTGAAAATGGTTTTATGATGACAATAGAGTTCTACTTTATTTCAAATATTTTCTGTTTGGCATTCACCTCTACAATTCAGTTCACATATGTGGAAATAGTTGTGAATTTAGTCATATATTTGAACATGATGCATTATGTCCATCCCTTATTTATTTCTGAGCACTTGGTAAGGCCAGCATCCTATGCTGGGCCCCGAGGAAACCATGCACGGGTTCCATGGTCAGTGTCCTCAAAGAGATTTTACTTTGGGTGGAGAGACAGAAGGGACTCAGAAACTGGCAACTAAACCTGCAAGGTAACTAGGGCCTCAGAAAAAGAATGAGATGTAAGCAGAAAGAAAATCATAATAAAAGCTCTGTTTTCTACAGACGTGGGAAGCATCTAAGGCTCTCCACTTATCAGGACTACATCATTGGGACTCAGAAAAAAACAAAACAAAAAACAAACAAACAAGAGAATGTGTACTTGCCTTCAAAAAATAACGAAATAAAAAGACTAAATGAGAACATTTCTCCATCAGTTGACTCAGCTCTGCTCCCCTTGTGTTCTAGTACCCCAAGCACTTGGCTGTCTTTACCATTGTTTCAGTACTTTATAATGCTCTGTTTACCTATGTGTGTAACCAAATGTGTTTTGATCTCCTCTAGGTAATTAACCGATGTTATTCCATATTTGCCTTTTCTATGCCAAGCAGATTGGCAGACATACGGTAAGTACTGGGTCAGCATTGATTAAATGAATTATTAAGGCATGGAAACATTTCAGGAGAAGGAACTATCCCTTCTCATTATTTTTGTTTCTAGGAATATATTACGAATGGCATTCAAAACCCTATTAGCTGTCTTAGAAGCAGCTTAGAGGTGTTGGAAATATATTGGACAAATAGCACACTTTTAAGTACAAATTCCATTTCTATCACTTGTTATCCTTAGGCTTCAAGGAGAGTGACTTAATCTTTCTAAACCTCTGTTTCCATAGGAAACAAAGGGAGGTAATAAAGTTAACAGACAATCATATTCCATATAATTTTGTAAAGGTTTTAGGTTTTACTGTAAAGATAAAATTAAATCATGATGTTGTAGAAGTTACCCTTTGATCTTGCATCATATCTCTTGGCACAATTTGGTCATAGATGAGGCAGAGAGTTCCAGCAAACATAGGTTTGTGTTGACTCCCAGTGACTCATGACAGGCAGATAGAGACTATCTTTCTACAACACATAAGAAAAGAACTCTGGTATAAACTATTGACTTTAGCTAATAATAACGTATCAACATTGATTCAATAACTGTGACAAATGTACTATGCCTGTGTAAGATTTTAGTAATAGAGAAAACTGTAGAGAGGTGCTATACTTTCTTTTTAATTTTCTGTAAACCTAGAATTGCTCTAAAAATAAAGTTTATTAATTAAAAAATGGAAATCTAATGCACATACGCTTATTTCTGATCTAAAACTTCATCACGTTGAATTTTGTGTGTGGTAAATTCAAGGGTCTGTATCTAAATCCAGTAATAGATTATCAAGTCTAACGAAATAAAGTGTTGCACTTTGTGACGACACATTTTTATTGTTACTAAGGTGGCTGAAAAACAAAACTAGCAACTAGTTTAGGATGGTATATATTTTCATATATTCTTTACAGCCAAAATGGTTACTGTGGTTCCCCTGCTCTCCTTTTGCAGTTGAGGAGAAGACAAGCTCAGAGATGTGAGGTCAAATATCACACAATCAGAAGTCAAGAAGTCAAGATTCATACTCAGTGATTTTTAACATCCATGCTGCTTTTGACAATATAAATGTAAATATATTACCATTTACAATGAAACTCATCTATATACCATTTGCAAGGAAAAGTAAACTTAAATCTAACTCCTCAGTTACTTGATAGACAGTATGGCTTGCGTCTACTATGTATCAGTGAACCATCTATGCTCTCAAAATAATGGCTTGTTTATTAAACAATATTCTGTTCAAATATTACCATTTAAATAATGACATCAATAAACCAATAGATATTGTACATTTATGGATAAAATACTCTTTGTTAATACCCCTTTATTTATTCACAGACATTCCTAACTAATATTTCTTCCAGAGAGAATTCTCTTTCGAAGCAAGCAGCTATGCTTCTAGGAATAATTAGCCAGTTGATCACCCTCAGCTCAGCACAGAACTCTAAATGTTGGGGATGGTTATATATAGATGGATGATCAAAAAAAGATTCCAACAGAGTCCTGAAGAGAGAATAGGGCTTTATTTCTCCTAACATTGGATATGACATTTTTTTGGCATATTGAAATTTTCCCCTAATCATTGAAATACACATGTGTAGCATCCCACCTGTATCCAAGGTGCATTTGTATCGGCTTTTGTATGTGTGCTATTTAATGACTGGGGATGTCATCTCCAGTGCACAAGTACTAGTGTTTCAAGTATTGTTAACACAAGTTTGTCAATTAATTATAAAATAAGTTATTTTACTTGTATCTTTATAACCAGGGGATGTACACGGCAAGGTGAAATGCTGTGTAGAATGAAGCTCTGGCTTTGGATGGGGTCTGAATTCGGCATCTGTTACTGGGAGAGCCTCCAACAAGTGACTTAAGATTTCTGAAGCTTGGTTTCTCTTTTAGAAAATAGAGCCTACAAGAATGAATATTTTCTAGGAATTAAGATTGCAGTCTGTGCAGTGTGTGTCTCTCTGTGTGTGTATTTTCCCTAGGAACCATAATTCAGTATTTGCTAACTCACTGTTTGTGATGGCTTTATAGAACTGTCACAGATGATGAGAATTAACTTCATATATTTGTACATTAATCTCCTTGAGGCTGTTATTTAATTTGGTATATACCACTGTACTATGACAATGCCTATGGTACAACAAGAACTCAATTTATTATTTTTTTTTGTGTGTGTGTAAGATAGCAAGGGAGGAATACAGGAATGCAGAGGAGAGGGAAAGGATAGCAAGGACTGAACGGAAGGGGATTGCATGAAAAATGGCTCAAAGCTCATCACCAGGCTGATGTGGCTATGGTTGATGTCATAGATGATAGCTAATGACTTTTTTTTTTAATCAAAATTTGACAGGTAAATTTTCATGGAAATGTTTCATTCTAATGCCTTTCAAGCTTTGTATCCTGACTCACTGTCATTTTTCTTAATAGGAAATAGACCTCCACATGCTTTTCATTTGTCTTTGAAGATTTGCCACCATTTATAGCATCAATTTCTTCATCTGGGTCATCAGTTTTTCCATTTATGCCAGGCTCTTGTTAAATCTGTAAATGAGGTCAGAGTATCCTTACTTTAGGAAAATTCTTCATTTTTCTCCCTTGTGCCTTATCTACATGTTATTTTTCTTTTTATGCAAGCTGAGCAAGAAACCAAAGGAGCTATTTTACAAGAACCTAAAAGCCATTTTTGATCTATTGGAAATCTTTGACTGAAAGTGATAGTAATAATACTTCCATGAGTAAAATGACAACTACATGCCAGGCAGCATATCGAGGCTTTTTACGCACTGTTATGGGCTGAATTGTGTCCCTGCAAAGTTCATATGTTAAAGTTCTAACCTCTGCTACTTTGTAATGTGACTCTATTTGGAGATAAGGCCTTTATGGCGGTAGTTAGGTAAAATGAAGTCATAAGAGTAGGCTCCAAACCAACATGACTTATGCCCTTATAGAAAAAGAAATTAAGACACAGACATGCACAACAGAAAATAAAAGACCATGAGGAAACAGAGGCACATGATGGGTATCTAAAATCCAAGGAGATGGGTCATAGAAGAAATAAACTCTGCTGACACCTTGATCTTAGAATTCTATCTTCTAGAATAATAAGAAAATAAATCTGTTATTAAGGCCCCCAGGCTGTGGTACCTTATTATGGAAACCCTAAAAAACTGATACATTAACATCATTATTTGTTTGTTTCCTATGGCATCATATGAAGAGCAAAGATGTATCACTGTCCTCTTTTTATAGAAGGTGAAAGGCTCAGAAATAACATTTGAAGTGGAAAATCAACCCACTGATCAATGTAATTAAATAGAATGTAGAGGCAAAGATAACTGAGGCATGAGTTTATAGTCTGATTCTCATATATAAAATATGTTTTCTAGTTCCCTACATTATTAAGTAAACTAATCTGAAATGTGTATTTTGTGCCAGGCATTGTGACCTGTGTTGAGGATATAGAGAGAAATAAAAACAGTTTCAGCCCTGTAGAAGCTCTTGGCCTTTTAGAGAAGATGAACACAAAACATATCCATTCTATGTATTATATTAGATATATTAACCACATAGATCCACCCATCTAATCGTCACAACGATAGACAGATATGGTGAATTCTGTTGAGGATCAAGACAGTCCTCACAGAGAAGATAAGGACTCACCTGAGTCTTGACGCATGAGGTGTCATTCAGAACAATGGCTGATGGCATCTCCAAGGCAGACAATAGCTTATGTATTTCTCTGCAGATGATTAGAGAAACATGAACTGAGGTACCCTTGAGCCATTTCAGGTTTTCATCCAGACAAGTCTTGGTCGGACCCATTGATCCCCTGAATACAAAACATGGCTACTAATTCCAGCACAGTTTACTGCAGAGAGTGGAAACCCTGTCAATCCTGATGATAGACTGACTAACTGAACAACTGGCTTATAGTTGTCCATTTATTTTTAATCTGGGCTAATAATACTACCAAGATCTCTTCCTTTTGGGATGTATATGAAGATAAATGAGGTACTTTATGCCATAGAGTTCTGAACTCCTTAGCAAAAAAAATGTTAAAGTAAATTTACAGTCATATCTTATATACTTTAATAAATATTTGATTGGATGTGCATAGAATATCCATGATCCCTTAAGAGATTTAGAGGAAGATAGCCAAGAAAAGAAAAGACCTATAAGCATTAAACTGCCAAAATCCCAGAAGGTGATTTAAGCAATGCAATAAGTAAGTAGGTTGACCTATTTCTCATTTTAAGGGCAGAAATAAAATTACCATTCATATGTAGAAAAAGGCTTCCTTCCACAGTAAGTATGAGCAATATTAATACCAAGCTTTCTCTTTCTTTAAAACACCTCTAAACTGAACTAAGTGAATATGAAAGAAGCACAGATAAATACAAATATATAACTATGAAACATAGTCATAGTAACAAATCCTTGACTAATCAATCCAGTTCATTTTATGTCATCCCTGAGCAGTTGGGACATATTGTGGAAAAAGCAAGGGCTTTGAAGCCATAATGACAGGTGTTCCAGTTCTTTTTTTTCCAATTATAAGTCTTATGACTTTAGTCCAGTAAATAACCTCTCTGCACTCTAATTTTTTCATCTATAGAATAGAGATAATAGGCAACATGCAGATTTGTTGTGATTGTCCAGGTTCAAGAGCTGCAATGTGAGATGTAGGCTGAGCACCAACAGTACCTGGAACTAGAATGGTCTCTGGAGAAGGAAGTATGGTTTCATGAGCTGCAATTTTCCCTGGAAGCTGAATGCTGGCAGCAACAGTTGTTAAAGAAACAACTACAGGTCCAAGAGCTCGAGTCTCAGCTTCAGACCTAGAGCTGGCAGCTGCCGGAGCCAACATGGGTGCCGAAGAAGGAGCAACATCTGTGCTAGTGAAGTGGCTTTGAGTCAGTGGGAGCAGGTGTTTCCAACTACTCCTCTTCTGGGAAGAAGGTTTGAGCTGAAACTGCCATTCACAAACTCAGAGGCTGGCTGGAGGTCGCCTAGAAAGTAAAAACTCAGCAGCAAAGAGCACCCCAGGGGAAGGCACAAACCCCTCTGCAGGTTGTGGAGCACTCTTTGGTCCAGCCCTACACCCAGGTAGAGCTGATTGAGTTAGGGGCGAAATTCAAAAAGAAACCCACTGAACCCCTTGCAGCCTGGTTGTTGTGGCTGTAGAACACAGGGATAGGTGGCATCATGCTTTCTGGAACAGAGATGGAAAAATTGGCTGCCATTGCCACACACTCCTTCTTGAGTCAGGGTTTTCAGAACTTCCATGACAACCCAGGGAACCATATCTTATTGGAATGGGTTATGGCTGCCATTTGTATGGTCTGGCAGAATGCTTGGGACTTGCCACATGCAGTGAGTCAGTGGCAGTCCTATATTGAGCTGCCCCAGATCCTTCAGAAACTAGGTTTGAAGAATGCTGCTTTCATCCCAAGGTCCTCTGGGCCAGATGAGGAAGTGTTTATGGCAGGGATGAGGGACCTTGTCCTCTGTAGTGTCCCGTCAGCCATTTTTGGGTCACTAGTGGCTATCTTGAGCCTCTGTGTGGGGCTGCCCATCAACACAGTTATACAGATGATAGCAGATTTGTGAGAGGTGGAGGCAGCATGGAATCATAAAGCTGTGAGGGCTGCTGCCTGTGCTGCCCCCAACAAGAGGAATGGACCTGTAAAGGCTACCCAAACACAGATGTGGGTAGATGTGATAGCAGCTGGGGAAGATGGGGAGAAATTAGATGGCAGGTTTAATAAAATGCTGTTAGAGCTTTGGAAGCAGCTTAAGCCACAACAGAAGTTCCAGCCACTGAAATATGGGGGAAAGTTGTGGTCCCAGAAGCTGCCAAGAAAGTGGCTGGTGTTCAGGTTGCACATTTGCAGGATTACTTGATGGAGACAGCTGAGGGAGAGGAAGATCCCCAAGACCAGTTATCCCAGTTTAAATAGGGGGAAGGTCAGAGGGACACACCCAACAGGGATTGGGGGGGGTCAGAGGCCACATGTAAAATTGACAATCCACTGGTCCCCTTCTAATGTGCAGCAAGTGTTGGCATTAGAAGGTAATAGGTACTTTTTTGCAACAGCAGCTAGCAGCACAGGCATTAAATGCGTTTTGTCTCTGCCAGGCCCTGTGAGCTTGGACCTCTGAGGGGTTTGGATGGGGCTTGTGGCAATGAACAGAGCACTTATAGAAAGGCACCGAGATCTGTTAATAAAGAGTTGTGTGGTTAGTTGCCTGTAATAGACATTTACTTTGGTGATTTGCACAGAAATCTGGGCTGTCTATCGTGGACTGATAATTAAGTGGTGTAACTGGCTCTTTTTTTTTATCTGAGACAGAGAGAGTCAGAGAGAGGGATAGTCAGGGACAGACAGACAGGAACGGAAAGAGATGAGAAGCATCAATCATTAGTTTTTCGTTGCGAGACCTTAGTTGTTCATTGATTGCTTTCTCATATGTGCCTTGACCATGGGGCTACAGCAGACCGAGTAACCCTTGCTCGAGCCAGCGTCCATGGGTCCAAGCTGGTGAGCTTTGCTCAAACCAGATGAGCCTGCACTCAAGCTGGTGACCTCAGGGTCTCAAATCTGGGTCTTCCGCATCCCAGTCCGATGCTCTATCTACTGCCCACCACCTGGTCGGGCTGTAAGGAGAGGGAGCACTGGCTCCCTTGCTGGATGCACACACTGCTTGTGGATAGTACTATGAGAGACCTCGACAGGGTTGGGGCCCAGCTCCAGTGGAGGCCCTCCTGCACTGGAAAGCTGCTCCTATCCATTTGCAGAGATGCACCAAGGACAACTTATGGTTTTAATGGACATAGCTCTGGACTATATAGGCCCTCTCATCTACCATGGGGTAGGGGGCTAAACGTTGGCTTCCAGTTAACTCCCTGGGCAGAGTGCTCAGGGAGACATTGTGAAGGGCACCTTTGTAATTATTGTATAACTTATGCTGTTGCTGTAGACTCTGTTTATGTAATGTACCTAACTCCTTGCACAGGGACTATTGTAGAAAAACCTGTTCTGTAGACTGTGAAGCAGGCATCCCTAAAGGGGTGGAATGTGGGAAAACAGTTTTGTTAGGCTTGCTTGCTGGTTTTCTGGCTAAAAGCACTTTGCTTGATTAATGCATGAGCACATGGCAGTCCAACATGTCTATAGTCTATGTAAGGCTATGAATGCTTACGCTCATGGCAGATAGTGCAGGGGAGATTGTGGATTGCCCGCCCACCACTATGAGGGATTGTTTTGTTGTTCATTCACTTGTTGCCATGAGAAGGGATTTTCCCCTGCTTGTCTGCTCATCTGCCATTGTGAGAATCTATTAAACAGGAATGGCCCAACACTTTCTGGCTCCATAGTTTCTGTACCATCTGCCTGAATCCAAGTTGGACCTGTCTGGCCTTGGCCACTGGCATTACCACCTGTGCTTCTTTTTATTTCTTTTTCTTTTCTTTTTTTTTTACAGTTGAGTACTAATTGAGTTGTGTATTTTCTATTTGACTTACACTTTAAGCAATATTTCGTACGTGTATATATGATTCAAATTTTTTTAAATTTACCATGCTCTTTAAAGACACCACAAGATGACCTCTGTAGAAGCAACTGTTTTGTTTTGTTTGCACATGTTTCTTTAAATTAACTTAATCCAAGCAAAAATTTAATCTAGGTCCTGTGGAATGATAATAATATTGATTATAATTTACATTTCTATAGCATATTTATATTTTATAAGTTTTGTGGTGATTTTTGTACTAATGAAAAACAAACTGTGAGAAGCATGATTAAAGAAATCATTTTCCCATTTTTTAAGGGATAAAAGCAATTCCCAAAGATTACAAGGAACTCTCAAGTAACTCTACCATATATATATATATATACATATATATATATATATATATACACATATACACACACACACACACTAAAATAGTGTAGTTTTGTTTTTAATTAAAATTTCTTAACTCTCTTAACATCTCAACTTTCTAACATCTCTTAACTGCCTATATCTGTGGTGAATTAACAATTGCTGAGTGTTGGGCAGATAGAGTATATTATGCTCACTTTGTTAAATATGACACTGCCCACGAAGAGGCCATTGCCCAGGTGATATTAATGTGTGTTGAGAATCCTTGTAGCCTGGGGCTTGGTTTTGGGATTAAGGCTTTCCCACCCCATTTTGATGTGGGGTGGTACAATCCAATCATGCCTCAGAGAAGTGACTTTGTATTAGAGACTTCCCTACTTTGTATATTGGATTAGAGGTTGTGAAGCTACAGTATAAAGTGGGGGCGGAACGGGAGTTTGGGCTCTTGGTTCCTGAGATTATCATTAGAGGAGAGAACAGAGAGAGAGAGTAGAGTCAGCAGCGGAAGGAGGCCACGTGGAGGAGGCCAGGAAAAGCAGCCAAGATGGCAGAGTGCTGAGTGAGATGCCAGTTTGTACAGAGTTTGTATCTGAGATAAGGAAGGAGATGGGGAACTGAGGAGAATAAGGCTGGTGAGCTAGAAACCTTTGATTCTAGGAAACTCGGATAAGTCAGTGGCTTTGTGAGCACTGAATGTGATTGGGTTTTGGAGCCCAGTGTATGTTTTTACTTGCCCACCGGGTGCAAGCTAGGATTAAAGACTATGGCCCACCAGTTTTTGGCTCTGCTGTTTCTTTACCGACTGTCCGAATCCAATGCAAACCTGCAAGGGCCAGGAGGCTGCTGTGATAGTGGCCCTGGCCACGGCTGCTGGCTTTACACTGAGATAGTAGTATATAATCTTTCTCATTAGAGGTGTGCATGGGAAAAGCTGCTGGACTCTGGTGGAAAGTCTTGGCCAATATCCTCATTTGTTTACTAACCTTGTCAACTAGGCAAATCACTTCTATATGTTCAGTGTCACCTTCTCAGCTAAAAGTGCATTGAGAACTTCCATCTAATTGTTTTTTTTTCCCTATCGGAGTGGTAGCAGTTTAGCTCCATCACCAGCAGCTATGCCCCCATGGCTCAGGCTACCTCAGATTCCTAAACTCATTTGGATCTCTCTCCTTCCATCCTTGTGCCTCATAGAGTTTCCTATTTTATCTATCCTTTAAGATTGACAGCCTATTTGGATAATCTTTATACTTTAGTTTAAATTTCCCCTCAGTCACTCTGTCTCAGATTCTTCCCAAGTGCATCAACTACAGCCTGAGGGCACTTCTCATTTTATTCTCAGTTCAGGCTCTAGGAAAACATAGCAAGCTAGTTCAGAAGTCTGGGCTCCTCCCGGTCTCAGAAAAGGATCTGGACAGAATATAAAAGAGGTAGAAGAAGTAAACAATGGAACAGGGCAATGCTTAAAACTGAGTGAGCAAAAGTGTGAAGAAATATAGGTATAGGTTGGTTGTGTTCTTCCCCAGGGTAAGGAGTAAGTGCAGTCTTTTGAGGAGTCAAGTTTGCTTTTAAAATCTTGTGACACCCAGATATTCTCTACCCAACCACACTGAGGATCACTACCAGACTTTGTGGGAGTTTCTAAAATACAGGTGTCTCACATCTTATCTCGATTGTGTCTGTAGTAATTGGAGCCACATAGTGGTGGTGGCATTGTTGAAGAAGAAACTCACCCTTTCCCACAAAAGGGGTTTCCCAATTGTGAGAAACAGAATTATTACCAATACCTAAATTTAACACTATAAACATTTCTATCCTTATTACTTGTGTGGGTAGACTAGATGTAGATTCCAACAACTTAGATTCGGATAACCTCATAGTGGAGGTGAGGGAGAGAGTGAAAACATGAGATACACATTTAAAACAAAATAAAGGAAATGTAAATGAATGTAGGTTTTATTTAGTTATGGTTCAAATTTTGATGAGAAGAAGCAGATACATGTTGATGTATTTGTAAAACATTGCCTCTTATTCAGTATGTTTTTTTGGCAGTCAAAATGTTTTATAATTTCTAGGAGTGCACTTTTATTTTAATAACACTTTTGAATTGGGATGCATCATGAAATTGATGGTATGAATTGGTTAAAGAGACAGTATTTTAAGTGATACATAAAGTAGCAATGCATCTTAAAACTAGAAGCATCTTTGAGTCAATGAATTATGTTAATAATATATGGTGAATGAGCATGTAAATTACACAGAAAGAGAAGCCCTTACAATTCACTAAAAAGTTTCAGTCAATAGTTCTCAAGCCTTGAAGTACATTAGATTCTTCTGGAGGGCTTACTATACCATCAATTGCTACCTCTCTCCACACCATGTTCAGATGTAGTACCTCTACATTTAATGCTGATACTGCTGGTCTGAGAACAACTAGTTGCTCATTTAAGAAAAAAAAATATTTTGCTTGCTTCTTTATTTCTTTTATCTCAGTATGTACTACCATAATTATACACTTTAGCAACATTTTTATATCACACCTACAAAATTATCATTGCCTTCTAAATTCTCTGCTTACTTGCTGTTCTCATTCAGAATCATCTTTCCTGTAAATAAATTACCATTTCTTAGTACCTCAGTCCTCCAAACACATACACACACACACACACACACACACACACACACACACACCTTATTTTATAATTAGAGACTATTTATAATCAGGCCATAATATTCTTGATCTAAGTATACTCCCATAAATGCTTTGATTCTGGATTTAGTCCAAAACTTTTTTATTAATTGGTTTCCCAACATGTGCACTTCTTTTACAATCAAATGCTTTGTACTTACTTCTTGTTACTCAACTTGAAGGTAAAAGCTTACTTAAGTCCAGCACAGACAACCTTCCAAACCTCAGTTCTATAATAATTCCATCTCTTCTTTCAGTTTTTTCCTAATAACACCAAAATAGATATTTACTTCTTAATATGAGGTTTATTAACATTATCATGTGGTGTACATTATGAATCATTATGTGGGTTCACTTAGCTTTTCCTTCATTTAGATTATGGTGGTCTTATGCTGAGATCATATTTTATTTTATCTCGTTTTCCTTGACTAATTAACACAATTCTTGGCACAAAGTTGGTACTCATTAAATGGTGTTAAATGGAAATGTATGTAGAATCAAAGTAATTTTCTATTAAATTAATGTTTTCAGACTAACTTTATGAAAGTTGTCATTGTATATATATGGTTCTATTTGAACCAACAAATGGTTAGCAAACACCATGTGGAATTTATTATCTGAAGCACTGAAAAGAATAGAGAAGAAAAAATGTACAAGATCAATTAGGCAGTACATGTATTTACTGAGCACCTGTAACATATTAAGTATATCTAAAAGCCTTTCAGAGTAAAAGGTTAATGATATTCTACTAAGGGACACTGTTTTGAAGAAAGCTGAGAAATATTCTGCTGGGTTAAATAGAGCTTCAATATTGCTTCTTGTAGTATTCCACCGAGGGTTAACCAGAGAGCTATCCAAGAATTAAATCACACTTACTGGGGCCACAGGAAAGATGGTCCCCTCCAGACATAAAAAGAGGAAAGTGCATTTCAGACATAAATGACTTTTACATAGATGTACAGGCCTCTTGAGGGTGAAGTAGGCACTCTGGCTGGAGAGCTCTTAGACTAAATCAGTCAGCAAGAGATCATGACTGACAAAAAGGGAATCTCTTCTGTTATCTTTCTTTTTAATTTTTTTATATTTCTAAACCTTAATAAGAAATTAATTCATGTCTCTTAATGCTTGACTCAGTTTCAAGTGTTAATTGAAGAAAGATAGGTCAAGGCAGTGTTATGGTTCCAAAAATGTTGGTAAGCAGTTACTTGGCTTCCATATCAGCACTCTTAATTAAATAATTTTGAAGTATTTTGCTAGAAAACTGCACAGGATAAGAGGAAGCATCTTAAGGCACATTACCGGCTTGTTCAAACAACCATCAAGATTCCTGGATGAATTATATATGGCAGAAGCTCTCAAGTAGTAATAAAAAAGGGGACATTTCATGAATATGGAAAACTCTAGACATATAGCTGTTCTAATTTGTGTTGACCTATTTAACCTTTTAGAAAGTATTGCATGTATAATCTAAATCAGATGAAATCTAATTTACTGATAAAAAAAATTGAGGTTTAGAAAAGTCAGACAGCTAATAAGCAGAAGTGTACACACTCAAATTTACTTCTGTCAACTGGCAATACCATTTATCTGCCTGCCACCCAGCCTTCTGAATTGCTAAGCATCATTCTTCTGGATGTCTCCAACACTGCATTACTGATTCTTAAATCTATATTTCTTTGATTAGGCACACTAAATGTTTCACATGAAAAAATGTATCTTTCCCAGGTTTCCAGAAGGCATCCTTCTGAGAATGTATGTTATAGTCAGAGATAATCTTAATCCTGCATTCAATCATTTAAATTATTGATGAAAAATCTACTCTACTCTTGGTATATAAATCTCTTCTAAAATTAATTTTAAGTCAAAGGAATCTGGATATAAAAAGATATTTTTAAAGATTGCAAATGGGAAACATCAATGTTGGGAAAAATTAAATTTTTATCTATCCCTCCATCTTAGCTCTCCATTTAAAATTAAATGCCACCATAAATTCCAGGTAAAGTCAATGTTGTACTCTGACGCTCTTCTAAAGTACAAAATGAGAAGTATGAAATAAAAATTAATATACCTGAAAAGTCATCACTTCTACATGATGTTCTCACTTAGTAATGATAAATTTTCAGTGGTAAAGTAAATTACCCAATAATCTTTTGATTGAAAAGCAATATCATTTGAATTTTAGGCATGGTTTCTAGAACCATTGTGATTTTTATGGAATTAATAATGTCTCCCATAGTACAACGTTAAAAATTGAACTTAAAAAAACCTAAATTTTCCCATTTATGTCAAGAATAAAGTACAATTTGATGGGTGTTTTAATATTCCATAGTTAGGCAGCCTTGACTGCATAGCTCTGCACAATGATGGGGCAGAGTGAAGGTTAAAAATAAAGAACTCTGGGTCTGGTTACTGGGATTTAAATACAATTTCGCCTCTTCCTAGATGTATGACCTTTGTAGGAAGCTACTCAATCACTCTGTGCCTTACTTTCTCAATCTCTAAAATGGAGATAATTCTCATAATACCTTTCAACATAAGATTAAAAAAAGATAATGAGTTAATTTTAAATATAATTTCCACCTCTGGCCAGTTGTCTCAGTGGTAGAGCATCATCCTGGCATGTGGATGTCCCAGATTTGATTCCCAGTTAGGATACACAGAAGAAGCATCCATCTGCTTCCACACCCCTCTTGCTTTTCTCACTCTCTTCTTCCCTCCTATAACCATGGCTCAATTAGAGCGAGATGGCCCCGAGCACTATGGCTGCATGGCCTCTGCCACAGGTGCTATAAAATGGGTCCAGTTACAACAGAGCAAGGGCCTCAGATAGACAGAGCATAGCCCCCTAGTGGGCTTGCTGGGTGGATCCTGGATGGGGTGCATGCGAGAATCTCTGCCTCCCCTCCTATCACCAGAAAGAAAGAAAAGAAAGAAAGAAAGAAAGAAAGAAAGAAAGAAAGAAAGAAAGAAAGAAAGAAAAGCAATTTCCAAAATATTATATGTAATATAAATAGAATATGCTGTCACCCCATCACTCAGTAAAATCCCTAATAAATGGTTACTATCTTTTGCCTGACCAGGTGATGGCACAGTAGATAGAGTGTCGACCTGGATTGCTGAGGACACAGGTTCAAAACCCCGAGGTTATCAGCTTGAGCATTCACCAGTTTGAATGCAGGGTCGCGGGCTTGAGTGTGGGATCATAGACATGACCCCAGGATTACTGGCTTGGGGCCCTAGGTCACTGGCTTGAGCCCAAGGTTGCTGGCTTGAAAAAGAGGTCACTGGCTTTATTTGAGCCCCCCCCCTCTCTCTCTCTCTCTCTCACACACACACACACACACACACACACACACACACGTCAAGGCGCATATGAGAAGCAATTAATGAACAACTAAGAGTGCTGTTAACAACTAAGAGTTTTGCAACAAGTTGATACTTCTCATCTCTCTTCCTTCCTCTCTCTCTCTCTCTGTGTTTCTCTCTGTTTCTCTCTTTCTCACTTAAAAAATACAATTATTTTTAGTGGAGATTGTATTTAGTGAAAGTCTAGGATTTTGGTATCCAGTTTCCTCCCTCTGAAGCCATAAAGGTATTTCTTTATTCATTCAGCAAATGTGAATGAATCCTTGACCAAATGGTGAGAATATAATGGTCATCAAAATGCAGTTCCTGACCTCAAGGCATTTGTAAATATTATGGAAAGACAGACTGGAGGCCATGACTCAGTTTGTGAGCTTTTATTTATCAGTTTATAAAATAAAGGGATTGATCTATATTATTTTTAGTCTCTCCTCTGTAGGGCTAAATTCTATTAACTAAGTTTACCTATACAAAATAGTTCATTTTCACATTGTCTATCATAAATGTGACTTCTGAGAATAAATACAAAAATTAGTGTAAAAATGTTTTCAAAGACATTACTTTGGATAAGGAGTAGATTATATCACTAAAGAATTTTATCTCTCTTTAATTTTTGTTTTTAATCCACAATAATTGAAATTTAATTTGTTCTACCATTAAACTATATCTTGAAAAACTTTGCACTATTCAAAGAGTAAGTTTCACACCATTTAAATGAAAGTACAACATAAAACTATTATGATGGTGACAAAATTGAGTATATATTGAAAATACTGTATTTGACAAAACTATTGATAAGAAAGACCATTGCAATAACAAAAATTAACATCATGACAGGTTAGAATAAATTAATATATTTAAAATATATTACTTACATAGCATTGAGCAGATACAGAAATTGAATGAGAAGGGTTACCACAGAAGACTTCATAGAATTAATTTCCAGTATTTTAGCATAAATAACTGTGTATAGGACAGTGTAATACACAGGTTATATAATATTTTAGGAAAAGAAACTGGTCATTTCATATGTGCACCAGTAGTTTTGCACAAAATGGTATTCTATAAACATTTAAGATATATAGCAAAGAAATGGTATATTTTAAGATATCAATAAAGGTCTATTTTTCAGTCAAGGGAATTTGAAGAGTTGATAGCATAATTTGAATATTTCTATCAAAACAGATAGAACTATAGGCTTTACAGCATGAGAGGAAGGTGAAAATAACAAAAAGCAAATAAACTCTATTGTAAATTCTTGTAGAGGACTAAAAATAACTAAGCAGTTAACTACAAGTGTTCAACTCTACTTTATGGAGGTTCAACTCCATAGTGTTGTTTTTTTAAAATTTTTATTTAGAAAATTAAATTTAACAGGATAATGTTGATCAATAAGAATGCATAGGTTTCAGGTAAATGTTTCTGTAGCACTTGAACTGTTGATTATGTTGTATACCTATCACCTAAAGTCAAATCATTATCCATCACTGTATATTTGTCCTTATTTATTCTTTTTCTCCCACCTCTTCCCCCTACTCCTGGTAACCACTTCATTTTTATCTATGTCCATGTTTTATATCCACCTACATGTGAAATCATACAGTTCTTAGCTTTTTCTGATTTACTTATTTCACTCAGTTTAATGTTCTCAATGTCCATCTATGTTGTCGTAAAATGATAATATGCTATCATTTCTTATGGCTGACTAGTATTCCATAATATATATGTACCACATCATTTTTATCCAATCCTCTATTGAGGGATATTTGGAATGTTCCCATGTCTTGGCCACTGTGAATAATGCTGCAATGAACATGGGGGTGCATATATCTTTATGTACCAATGCTTTGGAGTTTTGGGGATAGAAACACAGTAGAGCAGGGGTCGGGAAACTTTTTGGCTGAGAGAGCCATGAACACCACATATTTTAAAATGTAATTCCATGAGAGCCACACAACAAACTGTGTATGTTACTCATTATTCAATAAAAATTTGGTATTGTTCTGGAGGACAGCTGTGATTGGCTCCAGCCACCTGCAATCATGAACATGAGCGGTAGGAAATGGATTGTAATATATGAGAATGTTTTATATTTTTATTATTATTTTTTTTATTAAAGATTTGTCTGCAAGCCAGATGCAGCCATCAAAAGAGCCACATCTGTCTCACAAGCCATAGGTTTCCGACCCCTGCAGTAGAGGGATCAACCTCATACTGGTAAATAGTGGAATTCAGCAGTTCTAAGCACAAAAGTGATGCTCAGTATATTTTGTTGTATTAAAGAACAAACAGTCTGATATGCAAATGAATTATACTGGATATATTGAACCGAGGTATAGCTACCAATAGAGGTAAGAGAGGTTTTTTAGGGGAGAGGAAGCCAGGAAAGAAAAATACAAACCAATAAACAGAACTACTGAAGTGGTCAAAGTCCCTAGCCCATAGTGGTGGGACTTCAAGACCTGAACCCGTCAGGCAAGACACTGGACTGAGAGAAAGGGACTGCGTAATAGGCTGGGCAGGACGCCTGAATTCTCAGGTAAAAGAGCCTTTACACAAAAGTCCTGGTGTCCTGTTAATCCCTAATATTTAGATAATCCTGAAGAAAAATAAATTCTCTTCCCCATCCTCATATAAAGTGGAAAAAAATATCTTCAATACGACTATTCTTGGATTTTATTCACTCAGGCCCTGAAGTGAAAGGAGACTCTAGTAGCAGATAAAGACTGCCTCAAACTGTTAGGGGCTCAAGTTACAGAGGCTGACACACACTGGGGTCCCATGAATTCACTCTTCTCTAAAGGGCACTTTGCAGGGAAAAAAAATGCAATTTCCTCAACGCTCCAGAGAAACTGTGTCTGAGGGAAGAGAGAATAAAAATGAAAGAGCTAAGGAAAAAGAGAAATATTTCTTGAGAATCCTTACTAAAAAGTCAGGTTTCTCAAGGGATTTTGCCTTTCAGTCCTTGTGAATGTTCCGCAGTGTGGGGACTGGTGGTATTGGGTGGTGAGGATCTGTAAGGAGGAAAGCAAACAACACAGCAGCATCTATCAACCTGGTGAGGAAGGGAGGAATCCTCATGCATCATTCATAGCCTTCTCTGAAACAAAAGCAGAGGAGCAAATAACTCGAGAAACAACTTTGCTTTAAGATGATCATTTGTACAGGCATATGATTTGTGTGGCACTTTGTATTGTGTAACTTTCATTCACTTTTTAAAATTTACAATACAGCACACAACTGTATCAACATCATTTTGAAAATATAGATATAAAATAATCATAATTAACTATTACTCACTTCTACTATATAGAAATAACATCTGTTAACATACTGGTTTTGGTCTTCTTGTCATATACTATAAAAATAAATTATAAGTAAAATCATATTACATTTGATTTTTTAAATTAAGTATACTATTTAGATAGTTACATATTATATTTTACATATCCTTTCATTGCATTATTTTTAATGATATATAATTTTATTCTACAGAAATGTCAATTATTTAAAAACTCCTTTGCTTTTGACAGTTAAGATGGCTCTCATTTTCTCAGAATGCTGCAATTAATATTCTTATTCTTAAACCATTTTTTGTTACTATGATTCTTTCCTAAAAATAAATTGATATAACGTTGTATAAACTATCATTCGTTATACAGATTCAAAATGCTATCTTTACTAATATACTAAATTAAAACCTACATATGTATCTGCATTGTTTTGCAAGAGACTGGGATGTTTTGGAATTTATATATCTTTTTAAAGATGTGGTAAGATAGCACCTAGTCACTGTATCTTTAAAATATATAAATCTTTTGAAAGACACATAATCCATAATAATTTGCTTAAATAGTATATATATAATTTTGAGGATTAATAATACCTTTGTGAGATTCGTGTTTGAGTTCATGTTTTTTCTTCTTGTTCATGTTTTTTGTTGAATTCCAAGCTTTTATAATTTGTCTCTTCATATGAGTTTTCACATATCCTTGTTAGTTAGTTTGGAGATTTTTTTGTTGTTGTTATTGAGAATAGTTTAAAATACTTTTAGTCTACTGTATTTTCCAATAGATTATTGCTAATACTAAACTCATTTAAGAATTTTAATAACTTTAGCTGATTCATGTTTTTGTAGGGAAACACTCTCTGAATGTTCTTAAAACATGTTTTAATGTTTTTAAGATTATGTTCATAATTTTATCTCCAAATATGTGCATCTTTTACTTATTTTTCTACTTTATTAAATGCAGATAATCTACTTTGAAATAACTACAAATGTAGTTTTAATTTTTGATAGTAAAATTTTAATCTTGATTTTTGAGAAATTATTACATAAAGTTTATGTCAATTCAACTCTTTTTAGATATCATTGTGCATTAATTACCAATGATCACAGTTTTCTTTCCAGTTTTAACCATGATTTTTACATATTTTCAGATAAACAAAGATTATATATATATATATATATATATATATATCCCTAATTCTTGTTAAAATGCCACAGTTAACATAATACTAAACAAAAATGTGGCAGACTTTCTGAGTGTAGATTTCTATTTTAAGTTACCTCATTTTGCTGAAAGTAGTAGCAGTTTATGGTAGAATGATCACACTTTGACCTATCCTAACTGTATTATGATTCCATACTGCCTCCTCCTAGAAGAATGTTCTTTGACATTATCTTTTCCAAAATAATGTTGTAAGCCTCTGATAAATATTAGCTTCTTTATACTCAATCTATAAGTAATGGAGGGCAAAGACCAGTTCAAGCAGTTTCAGTATTTAAGGGAGAGCCCTGGCTAGTTGTCTCAGTGGTAGAGTGTTACTCCAGGGTGTAGAAGTCCTGGGTTCGATTCACAGTCAGGGCACACAAGAGAAGCGACCATCTGCTTCTTCCTCCTCCCTCTTCTCCTTCTCTCTCTCTCTTCCCCTCCCCCAGCCATGGCTGGATTGATTTGAGCATGTGGGCCCCAGGCCCTGAGGATGGCTCCATGAAGTCTCCACCTCAGATGCTAAAAATAGTTATGTTGAGAGCATGGCCTGACATGGGCAGATCATCCACCCAATTGGGGGTTGTCAGGTGGATCCCATTGGGGCACATGTGGGAGTCTATCTTCCCTTCTCTCACTTAAAAAATATGTAAGGAAGAAATAAGAAGGGACTGAATGAGGAGTTTATAAGAATACCTGTACACAAACTGCCAATGTAAGAACACTATGATTTCCAATCAGACATAATTAGAAACTAGAGTTAGATTTTATTGTTGGCTCACCTCTGATTGCACATTTATTAGATTAATTAATTTTCCAAGGCTAATATCTTCCTAATATAAAGTGAGTAAAGTCACATTTGGAAATATTTTTACTGTCAAAGTTATTTGAGTTTATTTCATTTTTGCATTAAATATTAACTTAGAAGTTTTAGCAGAAAACAACTCAGAGAGTGGAAATATTAGTGGAAGCAAAGGGTAGGGATTCATTGGTCTTATTTTCTTAGGCTATTCATAAACCTATTTTGTAAATTCCCTTAAAATATTAAAGAAAAATAATTTTCTTCTAGACTCAGCAAATATCTATGAATGGATAACTATTCTTCAAACATTGCATCCCCACTGCCATCTCTAAATTATCATATATATGACTGTTTACAATTTTTCTTAAAGCACAGTCTTGCTGAAGTGATGCATGGGCTTAGAAGTCTGCAGTCTCCATTCTTCCTACACAGGAAGGGTAAACACCCGGCCTCTTATTCATCTCCCTCTTTAATCTGTCAGTAACCCAACTTTCCAATTTCATTTCCCCATGGGTGTTTTTAACACCCTGTTCCCTGACAAAGAATCACTAGCTCTGTCTACCCTTACCCAGTATTTCTCATCTCTACACCTCTGTTCACACAAAGAATGCTTTCCCCTCATTTCTCCGACCCTTAAAACCCATTCAGCTGTTGCTTTCTCCCTGAATCATTTCCTGACTTATTTGCACAAAAATGAACCCTCTCTTCCCTAGTATACACACATTAATTTTGGAATAATACTTAGGTAACTTTTATATTTCAGCTTCAGTTTTATTTCATATTTGGTTTATCTACTTCACAACATGCGAAGGATTAAAAAGAAAATAGAATGCAAATGCCTTTTCAATTGTATATCTATCATATACTTAGTCTGAGAGTTTTTAATTCTCAAAAGTAAAAGTAATAAAACTGGTATAAAATTATCATAACTATTTACAAATAAGAAAACTGGAATAGAAATAGGTAGCCTAGGACTGTTGGATGAAAACTATTACCATTCTTATTGTCTCCATTTTCTTTCTCTATTGCTTTTCACTTCCATCCACTGTCCCCTAAATCCTGTTTTCTCTCTCTCTCTCTCTCTCTCTCTCTCCCTCTCTCTCTCTCTCTCTCTCTCTCTCTACTTTTCCGTGGTAAGCATGCATCACTCCACTCAAGACTATCACTTTTTTTTCAAGTGTTATAGACTGACTTGAGTTCTTACTCTGTTACATACATACAAAAAAATTTCTTTTCTTTCCCCACATCATTTACAAACTGACCATCTCAAGTCAACCTCCATTGCAGACTTGGGAGAATTTGATGCCCAATTAGATCCCCATAATTGTTGGAATTCTCAGAGGGACCTGTTGGTTGGCTTCCATGAAGAACCTTTGCATAGCAACCCTTTCTGTGAGCAAGATTGCACTTTCCCTTTACAGGTTAGCAATGGTTCTGCAGTTGCTGGAATAGATCTACTTCACATTTCTTTTTCTTTCATGTAGGATCATTCTGTCACTTGATTTCCCTTTTCTTAGTTTTCTTTTTTATTTTATTTTATTTTTTATTTATTTATTCATTTTAGAGGAGAGAGAGAGAGGGAGAGAGAGAGAGACAGAGAGGAGAGAGAGACAAGGGGGAGGAGCTGGAAGCATCAACTCCCATATGTGCCTTGACCAGGCAAGCCCAGGGTTTCGAACCGGCGACCTCAGCATTTCCAGGCCAACGCTTTATCCACTGCGCCACCACAGATTAGGCCCTTTTCTTAGTTTTCTCTTATTTTTTTCTCTTGTATGTCTGTCTCCTCTGGCACCTCCTGGATCTGCCATTCATCAAACAACTTTATTGATCCATTATCAATGCTTGCTTACATTTGTTAATCTACTGCTGCTGGCCCAGGGTTTGGGAAGGATTCAGTATTAATGTGTTCCAATAAAGCAGTACTAAAAGAAGACTTTCTGATCTCAATCACTTTTCTGATAAGGAAATTTAGAAATCAGCTGTATTTTGCTATCTTCATTGATGTCAATGACTATCTCTCTTGTTAGCAGCAGAATTGTGTCATTTCTGTTGACAAATCTGAGATTCACACATTGCCCCATTAGAACGTGTTACTATTTAGATGGTGGGGAAGTTGCCAACTTATTTGGATTCACAGATACTGTAGAAGAAATTTTTGTGAGCACTAGACTGATAGCTAAAATAATTGAATTTAAATTCCTGCTCTATGCTATGTAATCTTTTTGAGCCCCAAGTTATTAATCTCTAAAATGGAATTGCGAAGAAACCTCCCTTGTGGGGTTATTGTAAGGACTGAAATGAAATAATGTCTATGAAAGCACCTAAGGACTTGCATTTAGATGATAGTCAATATCTTCCTCACATTTTCTTCTCTCTTAATTAACCAAAGACAGAGAAGACTTTTGACATACTCAGAATAAGTGGTTCTCTCTCTCTCTCTTTTTTGATCAGACATTGCAATAAATAAATTTTAGAGAACTTTACATACTAGATTAAGAAATTACAGCCCTATTCTGTAGTCAATATATGATTCTGACCTATCTTCATTACTTGAATAAATAAATATCGATTGCTTACACTAACCCTAATACTCAAAAAGTCAGAAAGTCCAGTATCCTTAACACAGCTTTACATCATGGCACCAAAAAATATATATATTTATTTTCCAAGACTATTTTCAACTTTTAAAACACCTCGAGTTACAGTTTCTTCTACATGTAATATTAAATCAAGATCTTTCCACATGGGCAAACAGATTGGCAAGATATAAGACACTAGAAACTGCCTATTATTGCTATTGTAATATGTGGTGGGGTACGCAATGCCCTAGAGGGGAGATAAGAGACTGAGCTTTCAGTTCCTGCTCTTCCACAATCCAGCTGTCTGACCTTGTGAGACTAATTTAACCTAGTTTTCTCTTTTGCTAATTGATTGAGTATAATGATACTAAGATGTCTTTCAACATCAATATTTCTTAGTAGTCCATAGTATACATGATCTTAGAAATAAGCGGAAATAATTTGCATATGAGTTGTACTTCTTTTTCCAGCACTTTATAAGTGTTGTGCAATAAATAAACCCAAAATAAAAATTGACACTCTAACCATAAATATAAATGCAGTTTTTTCGATGATCCAGATATTTTTTTTCCAAAATTTTTCTATGAAACAATGCCAGATATTTCTATTTTTTTATATGTCAATATCCCTCTTTATGTTTTCAGTATCTCCTTTTAGATATTTCTCTCAATGTTTTTTAGATGTCTCTTGATTTTTTTTACATAAAAATGTTTCTATAATATATAACACTGAATCATATTTCATATGGATGATACCAGAAAGAGAATAACACCCCCCAATACAATAATGCTCCTTACAAATGCAAGAGCAACATTTTCATTTTTCATAATATATAAACAATTACTTGTTTCTATATGTTAGCTAAATCAATTGCTGAAGGTACAATAGTGAACATGACACAAGAAAGTACCATCTAGTAGGTAAGAGAGATAGTAAGCAGGCAGCTGCAATGTTATATAGAACATACTATGATGGAGACAGGATATGATGGGAGCAGACAAAGAGTGAGGGCTTTTACTGGAGCAGAGATATTAAGGAAAGTTTCTCTGTGGAAGCAATATCTATTCTCAAAAGAGGATGTAAAGGACATTATATGGCAATGGACAGTCAGAGTAAGTGTCTAGAAATGATAGATCTTAACGGAAGCTACAAATGGTCGCTGATGTTTGCTGCGAATAGTTTGAAGAAGACAGTGGTAAGAGGTAAAGCAAGAAAAATAAGGAAAGGCCTTGTAATAAGCAAATTGCTTTGTAATGCCTAGAGAATTAGACTTTCTTCTGATTGTATTAGAAATCCATTATTTGGAAACTGGTTATCAGGTATGAAGAAAAGTATGAAGGAAAATAAGTAATATAAACAATAATTCACTGGGTACAAACATGAATATGTAGGAAATCTAAAATGGTTTAGGAGTAGCCTGCATTATAGAACATACTTCTCTCCGGCTCAATCTGAAATTTAATTTGGTTTCACAATGTGGTAGATAGATAGACAGACATGAGCAGAGCAAGGGCTATCGGCCAGGTACAGAAGGTCACCAGAGAGAAAAGCCCCATGTGCCTAGCAATGGGCAAACTTGTAAAACAAGGACCTCACCTCCAGGGTGACCTTTCCTCCCATAGATGGTCATGTGGTTTCAGATCCCCTTAGAGGAGGAACAAACAAGAAAGCAGGAGAATAGCATTTAAGCAGTAAACCCTAGAGATAACATCTAGGTCTCAGTTGTGTTTCAGTTCCAGGCCCAGAAAATTAGTAAAGCTAGACAAAGGAGAGCCATGGCTGACCTCAGGACCAGCTGCATTGACTAATGACCTCCTCCTGTCTTGGTGCTGACCAAGCAGTGGAGAATAAGACCCTAAAAAAACACACCTGGAGACCTGATGAATATTCTATTGAGATCTTCCTCTAAAGCCTCCCCTAAAATCCCACCCTTAATATCCTTTAGGACAGAGGTCCCAGCCACTCTCCCTTCACGGAGTAAGCCTGTGCCTTTCATTTCCCCCTTCTCCTTCCCTGTTCTTCCCCCAGGCATGTTTTCCTAGGCCCCTCTTTCTCCTACACTCTAAGAGACTCCAGGGACTTGCAACCAGGGGCGCAGTGGGCAGCAGCAGCAGCTCATCCAGGGCTATCACCCTGAACCCATCTCCAATTCCCCTTTTCTCTAACATTCTTCTTGCACAGCCCTAAATTCTTTCTTTACTTAATGCATTTTTTCACTTGATTGAATTCTTTCTGTCATGGAAGACAAGAATATAGGTCTTGTGGCTCCCACTGTGACAATAAAGTTCTTGAGAATTTCAAGAGCTAAGATATTTGAGTTACATTTTAATAACATAATATAAATAAATAATGTAATAAATAATATAATTAATAAATAATAAAATAGTTAATAAGTAATATAATTAATAAACTGGAAAGTCAGGAGGCTGGGTTCTGGTTTACTACTAACAAATTCTGTATCTTTGGGAATATATATATATATATATATATATATATATATATATATATATAACCTCTATGGTTATCAGTTTCCATAAAAAAAGAGAAGCTAACTTATTTAATACCAAAGTCACTCTCTTAATGTTTATTTTACTGCTTTTAAAGAGAGAAAGGGGGAGAGAGGGAGAGACAGGAACATCAATCTGTTTCTGTATGTGCTCTGACCAGGGGATTGAATCAGCAACCTCTGCTCCAGATGATGCTCCAAACAACTAAGCTACCCAGTCAGAGCCAAAGTCATTTTCAGAACTGTGATTCTGAATACTTATAATATGATCTATAAATTTGGATTTTTTGTAAGTAGATACTTCCTAATTTCCTAAAATATGTGTTCCTTTTTGTAGTTTTGATATTATTTATATTATTAATTTACATAAAAACATTTGTATTACATAATAAAAAGGTAAATGATGCCTTGTTCATGAAATTGAACATTTCCATTTAACAAGAGATTTGAATTAGGCAGATTGGCTTCCCATTAACAGCATTAGGTTGGGAATTCTTTAAAGGCACTATGGTGCTTTACTCTTGTTTTTATTCCTTGTGCTTAGTCCAATACCTGACAAATAAGGAGCCCACAATAATTGTTGAGTTGAAAACATATTTTCTGTAGTAGAAATAGCCTTCTTGAGACACATTGCTGAAGGTACAGTAAACGTTTAGATTGCAATGAGTATTATTTATTAGTTTTTATTGCCATTAAGTCCAATTGGCAAAGAAAATGATGAGGTGAAGAGATTTTGATGATTTAATCAATGTGACTAGTCAAAACTAGTTAAAAACAGTTTTATATATTGGAACTCTTGCTTTGGTTAAAACTATACTAACTTCCTTTTTTTCTAATCTGTTTGATTTCTATTGGCAACCATTATCACAGTCAATAAGAGTTGTTAAAAAATAAGGCATTGCTTTTTCACTCATTTATTATTATGCATTTCATTCTTGGAAACATTTTAACAGAACATTTCTGGATCTTGTGGTTTTCATAAATGTCAACATTCATCCTCAGAAACGACTTAATGCCAAGATTGTACACATCATACCAGAAAGAAAATAATATGTCCAGGTCTTAAACTAAGAAAAAAGAATGATCAGAGAATTATAAGTTAATTTTCCCAAAGAAAATTCAATTTAATTTATAATCTTGTGAATAGACTATAGATACCCTTTTCTCAGTTTAGATTTGAGTGCTGACCAATATTCAGTGATCTGGAATAGGACATTTATTTCAAGTTCTCCTTAGTATTTATTATAAGGTCATCTTTTATATTCAATCATTTAAACCATTATTATTTAATTATTTTAAATATTTAAAGTAAATGTCATTATTTGATTTTGTTCTTCCTTAGTTTAACATGAATAAACAAAAGTAATGTTGATACTATTTTACACAGTTTTTGATAGAAAAGACTGATCTCACCTTCGATAAATTTTATTTTCAAGGTAATTAATGCACTTGGGATGCTGCCATTACAAATAAATTTTTGATGTGAGATTAAAAAAACAGAAAACAGGTTTAGAATAGAATCATAAATGGAAAGTTTTTTTAATGTGTGTTAATAAAAAATTCAAATTGAGTGGAATATATATATACATATATATGCTATATATATACATACAGATAACAACTCCCACTTTATTATATGAAACATGTATGTACACTAATATCATAAATCATAGGAACCTTCCACTGAGGTAATATAATTAATTATATCACTTAAATATGAAACTCTTTCATAATAAGAACTATAATAACATTAAAAATAATAAAGTCAGTCACAAACATCTTTACTCATCACCCATTAATCTATTTATATAAATTATCTCTAATCATTATAATAACCCTATTAGGTATTTAATTTATTTCTGATTTATAGGTGAATATCCTGAAATAAGAAATTATTAAAAAAATTGTCCAGAGACACACAGGTTGGATGTGAGTTTGCCAGACTTAAAACCCAATTCTCTTCATCTCCAAAATCTATCACTTTTTACTATGACTCAGCCCTTATTCTGGTGTAGGCTATGTTATAAATAATCTATAAAAACACAGAGCATTATTATTATATTATTATTGTTGCTTCAACTTCTCCATTCTATTCACACTGGCCAAATTCCCAGTAATTGGCCCAGAGGCTTCCGTTATAAAAGTGAGGTTTTTTTTTTAATGCTTGAATTTCATAATTAGACCATTGACCTACGTTGGCCAGTCCAAAGGTAGCTTCAAATTCAAGAGACTGATAGCATTTTTGTGACTTTCACAAGTTCACTATATACACTCATGTGTTATTTTTATAGTTTTCCTTATAAAGTTTGTGTTTTCTTAATAACTTTCAGGGTATAAAGTAAAATGGCCGAACTGTTCAGTAGAATCCCTAGGCTAAGAGGTCTTTTGACCATATTTAAGAAGACTGTGAGAATGGAAATGGGTACAGCAGTTTTTAAAACATAGGGAAAATATTTTCCATAGAAAGAAAAGTATGCAATATTCCAATTTCTCAGAGGCAGTTTCAGAGAGGCTGTGACAGTTGCCAGACAGGCTGTGAGTCATGTTCATATTCTGAAGATAGCTGACAAGTAACATAAAAATCGGAAAGTAGCATATCAGATGCTCTTGTCCCAAATAGAACTTTGAGAAACTGGTTATTCCATAGATTCATTATGCCAAGGTTGGCCCTATCTTCATACTTGCTTTTACATTGTGGGCATCACAAACATGACAAATACAAGTACACATGTTATATTGATCACAATCAGCAACACAAACTAGCAGCTGAAGGTTCAAGGCAAAATGGATAATATTAAAATGTGGTCTCTATCTAGTTTGCTATAAAAGTAAATGAGTAATGTATCCCATTCCTAGCTCTGTCCGTAGCAATCTATATTAATTTGGGTAAACAAAACATCCTCTTTGAGCCTGGAATCTCATCAGTTGAATGGAATTGATGCTGTCATCCATGGTAAATGATATAAAAAACATATATAAGACTATACATATAGCACAATCCTGTGGTGAATATGCATCAGTGAATAAATGACTAAAGTATGTGGTAGAATTAAATTATTGAATGCCGATATACCAGGGCCTCCACTGGACACTGAAATCCAGAGATAATACACTCATCCTCTTTCATTGAGCACCTTATGATTGGATAGATGGTTATTTCCACAAAATGGGCATTAGTAAAAACTGGAACAATATGGACATAAAAGGTCATGGTATATGTAGGGAACAGAAATAACTTAATTTTCAGAAAGTGACGTATATGGTAAGACATATCAAGCAAGCCTGACCAGGCGGTGGCACAGTGGATAGAGCGTTGAACTTGGGACACAGAGAACCCAGGTTCAAAACCTCAAGGTCATCAGCTTGAGCGTGGGCTCTTCTGGTTTGAGCAAGGCTCATCAACTTGAGCCCAACGTTGCTGGCTTGAGGAAGGGGTCACTCGGTCTGCTGTAGCCCCCCAGTCAAGGTACACATGAGAAAGCAATCAATGAACAACTAAGGTGCCGCAATGAGGAATTGATGCTTCTCATCTCTCTCCCTTCCTGTCTGTCTGTTCCTATCTGTCCCTCTCTCTGACTGTCTCTGTCTCTATCTCACACACACACACACACACAACATATCAGGCAATAAATCTAGCAGAAAGGGAGCCCCACAAATTTCTGAGAGTATTTTAGTCCAAGCCAAAAGAAAATAAACTTACCTGTTGTTTCCCTCTTTTTGACCTCACATGCCACCATAGCTTATGCTTTGTTAGAGAAGACGGCTAATAAATATCACTGAGGTGAAGCATTGTAATTATCTGAAATATAACTAGAAATAGACTTTCAAATGTAGTGGGAATATTTTTTCCCTTAAACAGTAAGTTTAATAAGGAAATATATATCGATAACCACTATGCACACGATATTCTGGAGAGTCCTAGAAAGAGATGAGGGGATTGAAAAATGCAAAAGGAGGTTGACAGCCAAAGTCAGCATTAAGAGGAAAAATACATTGTTTAAACATTAAATTTGCAATAAAAGAGGAGGTTTTATTTCTGTCTGGCCACATACAAGGTGACATTAGCTACAGGATTATGAGCAAGATGCCTTACATTCTGAGCTTACTTCCTTTTCATACAATAAGAATAAGAATTCTTAATTATCAAATGCACAGGGTATTTTAATTCATAACTGTCACAAAGGATGTGAAAGACCTCAGTGCACGGTAAGAATCTTATACTTCAAAAAACAGGGCAGGTTTTTTTAAAAGTAGGTTTTTGAAAAAACCTCCTCTGAGCTGGCTTAGTGTTTTACATACCTTATCACATGTAATTCTCACACCAACCCTGGGTGGTAGATATTGTTATTATCCTCAATTTACAGATATGAAGAACAGAGGTTAAAAAGTTTAAACAATATCCTCAAGTTCACATAACTAACAAGTATTGGCATTAATATTGAAACCCAGGAAACAATTGGATGTCTGATCTTAAATCTTATAGTCTGTGTTGCTACTTTTTATAAAGTGAAAATGCTACAACCCTGTTTACAAAACCAGGGCCTGGTGAAAATGAACAAGATGAAATGACCAGCATAGAAGCAGAAGGTCTGAGCCTCCTGAAAATAGAGTTGGTTAAGAATTAAAACATGTCAGAATTTTGTTGATGCTGGAGAACATGGGGGGATGCTCACTAACCAGACAGTGTCCAGGTCCTCCAAAGAGAACTGACACGATGAGAAAGAAAGGAAAGCAAAGAGCAGGCAGGTGAGCCTTCAGCAGCCAGAGCGACGATGGAAGCACGTGGCCGCAAGCAGCAAGAACCCCGCAGACCAAGGAGAGAACGCCAACCTGCACGTAAAGAGGCTCAGCTCCACTGGTGAAAGGAAGAAAGACAAAGGCGCTGGAGACAGCCCACCACACTGTACCAAAGAGGAAGACCAAAAACGCCCTGCGGAGGATTGAGGGAAGAGGCTGGCTCTAATTATCTGGTAAAGGTCACTGAAAATGTCACTTCCTCTCTGTAAAAGCGAGCTAGGCAGGCGGTGTGCAGCTGTGAGGAACCTTATGCGTCCAAACTCTTTGAGTCTCAGAAAGGGTGTTTTGTTCTCTGCAGGCCTTTGGACCATAGGGACTGTAAAAACACATTTTATCAAAATAGGTTTGTAGGACATATTTGATTTTGCCTGGGACAGCTTCAAAACTAATCCTTAGGGTGCAAATAGAAAAAAATAAAACTAAAAGTGGGAAAATGCAAGGCAAAATAATGCAACGGGACGACAAAATATCCTCACTTAAGAAAGGAGACAGCTAAAGCTGAAAAAAATGAACTGAGAGGAAAAGACAGAAATGTAAACCATTTAGGGTGGGGCTGGAAAATGAGGGCAGATCTAGGTTGTGATCAGAGTCAGTGTCAATGGCTACCACCTACTGCCCTCACTTCCCAGGCTCCTCCTGTTTTAGATCTAACCCCTCAAGAACTTCACCTTCTGCAACAAGTCTTCCATTTGTGGATACTGTAACGTTATGGCAAAAGCCCTCAAATTCTGGGATTTCTCATCCTGTGCCTTAAAAGACACTGGCAACACTTTGAAATGAATGATTCATGGGATTAGGCAAAATGTTAAAATACTGTAGAAGTGTTTAGAGCTCAACCAAGAGAGAGGAAGGAGGTCCTTGTTTGATTGAGAATATGGACTGTGTACTATGTAGGAGTTCAAGTCCTGGTTCTGCTATTTTCTAGTTTTATGATAGATGAATCTATTAAACATCCTCTTTGAATCTCATTTCTTTGCCTGTGACAATAATATCATTTCATGTTTCTGTGAAGATTAAGTTAAATTTTATGATCCTTTTATTCTATATCTAGCACAATAGATATTCAAGTATTTTAGTTCTCTGTCTAGTGCTAGATAAAAATTAAACTTCTGAGTCCTATTTAAGCCTATAATCACCATTTTATAAATAGAATTCATAACCATGCCAACGGTAACTATAAAGCAATTAAAATTGATACCATTTTAACTTGCTTAAATCCTGTCCCCAGGAAGGGCTGCCCATCAGGATCTTTGCATTAGATTTCAATGCTGTTTCTGCCCCAAATCTTTTCTGGTTCTTCTGAGGAATGCTTCTCAGAATCCTTTATTTAAAAGATTTTTTTTTAACTTGTGTGTGTGTGTGTGTGTGTGTGACAGAGATTGGGAGAGGGACAGACAGATAGGGACAGACAGACAGGAAGGTAGAGAGATGAGAAGCATCAACTCTTCCTGGTGGCACCTTAGTTGTTCATTGATTGCTTTCTCATATGTGCCTAGGCTGGGGGGCTACGGCAGGCCAAGTGACCCCTTGCTGAAGCCAGTGACCTCGGACTCAAGCTGGTGAGCCTTGCTCAAACCAGATGAGCTGCGCTCAAGCCAGGAACCTTGGGGCCTCCAACTTGAGACCTCTGCATGCCAGTCTGATGTTCTATGTGTTTCGTTACCACCTGGTCAAGCTAAACTTTTTTTTTTTAATGACACTGCAACCTGAGGCATATTTTATTTTTATTTTTTATTTATTCATTTTAGAAAGGAAGGGAGAGACAGAGAGAGAGAGAGAAAGAGAGAGAGAGAGACAGAGAGAGACAGAGAGGAGAGACAGAGAGAGAGAAGGGGGGAGGAGCTGGAAGCATCAACTTCCATATGTGCCTTGACCAGGCAAGTCCAGGGTTTTGGACCGGCGACCTCAGCATTTCCAGGTTGACGCTTTATCCACTGTGCCACCACAGGTCAGGCCAACCGAAGCATATTTTAGAAACATGATTATTATCATTTCCCTAAACTCCTCCAGTGGTTTCTCAATTGTTAACCAAAGGTAAAAATACCAACACCCTTCCTGAGACCTAAAAGCAGCTCTGGCTCCTGCTTCTCCTGCCTCTCCTACTCTCCTCCCTATAGTCCTCCAGCCACACCACCCTCTCTTCTTATTAGAATTGGCAAACTCTAATACTTTAAAGACTTTATTTTTTAAAAGAAGGTTTAGCTTTACTACAAAACCAAGAAGAAGGTACAAAGATTTCCCATACAGTCCCCTGCTCCCCCACACTAGAGAGCCTCTAAGATTAGCAACATCATCACCAGAGTCACACATTTGCTACATTTGATAAACCTCATTAATATAATAACTCTAAGTTCATACTTTATTTATTTATTTATTTATTTATTTAGCACAAGTCAGAAGAGGGAAAACAGACAGGGGCAGACAGGAAGGAAGAAAGATGAGAAGCATCAACTCATGGAGCATCATGTTAGTTGTTCATTGATTGCTTTCTCATATATGCCTTGACCCAGGGTTCCAGTTGAGTCAGTGACCCCTATTCAAGCCTTGGACTTCAAGCCAGCAACTTTTGGGCTCAAGCTAGTGACCATGGGGTCATGTCTATGATCTCATGCTCAAACGGCGACCCTGCACTCAAGCTGGTGAGCTTGTGCTCAAGCTGGATAAGCCCACAATCAAGTTAGAAACCTGAGTTTTAAACCTGAATCCTCAGTATCCCATATCAACAATCTATCCACTGTGTCACTGCCTGTTCAGTCTCAAAGTTCACATTTCAGAGTTCATATCCCATTTTTGGTGAACCAATAGTTATGAAATAGATAAGAAATATTACTTAATGTCAAATAATGCCCTTTAATGGTACAACTTTCTTTTATATTGATACTTTTTTTCATGATAGCACCACAAAATGGGATGTGTTAACAGTGAGCCTGAGGCACTCCCTGATTTGAGTAATACAAGAACTGAATGTCTGTAAGGCCCAATAGTTGTGACTGCCATCACTGCCAGGCAGGTGCAGGTTCAGATTGAATTTGAGCAGACAGTAATGAAACAGTGGAATCAAAAATGGCAGGCTATTCCTTTATTCTAGCATTGCACCTGGCCAGTGAGTAAAACACACAGAGAGAGTAAACACTTCCCTTTCACTCATTCAGTGCTCACAAAGCTACTGACACGTCCATGTTTTCCTAGAATCAAAGGCCCCCACCAGTCTCAGTCACCTGTGGTTCCCCATCTGCACATCTTCTCCCTTCTTTTCTCTGCACAAAATGGCTTCTCTTACAGCACCCTGGCATCTTGGCTTCTTCTTCCTCTTCTAAAAAACTATCTGGGCCCACAAAAATCCCTCCTCCAGTACACATTAGCATAACAGTGGCCCTTCCCAAGCAGAAAGGTAATTAGCAGTTTCACCTGGGCAGTGCCATTCATGTGGGCAGTGCCATTTTTAACAATAAAAGTGAGCAAGCTCAAATAACACAAATTTAATAAACTCATTTGTCCTATAGTCAATATCCACTAGACCATACTTACAGAAGTATGATGTGTAGAGCGTACATAAGTTTTCACAGATTTTATAAGAGAACTTATCCTGTTTCTCTAACACCATCAAATTAATTGAAGCAACATTTATTCAAGAGCAGACATTGTTATGAGGATATATTGACTTTGCATGAGTTCTCTAAACCCTTTCTTAATCTTTTAAAATTAATTTTGGTAAATGGACCCATAGAGAATCTGTACTTCTCTGATTCTATAGTGGGTCCTCAGGTTATGACATAGTTCAGTTCCTACAACAATGATATAACCCGCCTGACCTGTGGTGGCGCAGTGGATAAAGCGTCGACCTGGAAATGCTGAGGTTGCCGGTTCGAAACCCTGGGCTTGCCTGGTCGCGGCACACATGGGAGTTGATGCTTCCAGCTCCTCCCCCCTGTCTCTCTCTCCTCTCTCTCTCCCTCTCTGTCTCTCGCTCTCCTGTTCTCTCTCCTTTCTAAAATGAATTAAAAAAAAAATTTAAAAAAAAAAATCTGATGAACAATGATATAACCCAAATCTTGGTGTAAGTGGAAGCACACCCCAGCCTAAGTTACTTCCCTATCCTGACACAGTTATAAAATCATAGTCTAAGACATAGCTAAGCCATAGAAATAGGAAAAAAAAAATATATATATATATATACTGTACTGTACACTATACTGTAGTAATAGAAAAAAATACTGTAAAAAAATCCTTACCTTTATTCCTGTGGTTGGCTTGCACACTGGGAGAGGCATTGCAAGTGGGAGAAAGTGACCTATTAGTAGGAGGAAGCTGGAGAGGCAGGAGAACCTGCAGAAGGTGCTGGAGATACTGGGTCAGATGAATCAGGATTGCCTACAGAACATGCAGGTGACGCTGGAAATGATTCTACCTGTACTATAGGTGTTTCATCTTGAGAAGCTGCTGATGCAGAAGGTATAGAATCTTTTGTAGGCCTCTCTACCTTATTTAAGAATTGTTTCTGGCTAGTCTGGAAGTTTGATGACTTCCTTTCTTCCAAAATCTGCCTATAGCATTGCAAGGCATCCATAACAGCTCTGTAGACCTTACTGAGTCGGTCATCACTGGGGCCTTCATTCTGAATTTTTGCCAACCCGTCCTCTACTACAAAAAGCTTTCTTTCAAACCCTTGGTAGTAAATGTCTTGGGTTCTGGGGTTTCTATCTCTTCCTCTTTAGTCAGCTGCTTCTCCAGCTGAATGAGGTCCTCAGCAGGCAGCTCCTTTCCATATGACGCCAGCAGCTCTGTGAAATCCATCATGATGGCTTTCCTCTTCTTCAAAGCTCTACCATCTGAAGGCTGACTTTCATTTAACAACCATAATAAGGTTCAAAAGTCGCCAAAGCGACACAAATGAAACTCTTGCGTTTTTCACTGTCCAAAATGGCATGGGTAAGCGTACTGGGGGACGTCAACTCCCTCACTCATATGCCTCGTTACTGCGTATTTTCTGCCACGTGCAACCAAACTAGTTCACCCATGTTGTCCCTAAGTATGATGCTGACAGTGTAAGTCGAAACACTCACATCTCAATTTTTAAAAGTTTTTATGGGAGTGAGTATTGTAAACTCCAAATGTCATATGTTGAAACTGTTGTAACCTGAGGATCCCCTGTATTTCCAAAATATTCTGTGAGAATCTATTTGCACATCCTTGAGAAAGGACTGGACTGGGGTGTCTGTAAGACTCCTAAATGGGTAAGTGAACTTATTGGGAAATAGATTGGTCAACTCATTTTAATGAATATTTATTGCCAAATATATTTTAAAGTTTGATACTCAAGATTTTGAGTACCTACTATGAGTTAAGTATAAGGTTTATTGTTTTTATTTTTGTCTTTGCTTTTTCTTTCTTTTTTTTTTTTTTTGTATTTTTCTGATGCTGGAATCGGGGAGGCAGTCAGACAGACTCCCGCATGCGCCCGACCGAGATCCACCCGGCACGCCCACCAGGGGGCGATGCTCTGCCCATCCGGGGTGTTGCTCTGTTGCGACCAGAGCCACTCTAGCGTCTTTGGTTTTTCTTAACACTCATATTAAGTAGAATATCGACCACACCATGGCCTCAACAGCAACACAAAGTGGGGAAAAATGGATTGACAATATTTTCTTTTCACTGATCTAAGCTATGATTTTATCTCACGATAATGAATTACTACAAAGTAGTTAACTCTGTCATTTGTAGTGACAATAAATTAGGTTGTATCTGGTGTATTATCACTTTTAGTATAACATTAAGAAAATTAAGAAACAAAAAAATGACTCTTCCTAAATACTCTTAATGAATCAACATCCAGAAAGAGTACCTAACTTAGACAACAGAGACTAAAGCCACTGCACTAAAATTTACAGCATAAAGAAATCAAATATCTAGACATGAGAATCAGGTACAATCAATAAAGGACAAACTGACATCTTAAAATATTCCTTTGTATATTTTGCCATTGAAATCAGCCCAGGATAAAATTATAGTCCTTCTTTCTAAGTTACTGAAACCCAATTGATGTCACCATATGCAAGGTTAGTTGACATCCGGCAGCAATTTAATTGGCTATATTCTCTGTTTCTAAAGGGCAGTTTTGTGTGCAATATGTAGGTGTTCTCTGTTTGCCATTGCATTGACCTTTACAGATTCTTAGAAACAGTTGTTGAGGTTTCATTCCATTTTTTTTCAGGCTGAAAACAGCTTATTAAATTGTTTCCTATGAGATAGTAACACAACCATTCTAGAGAGGTGGATACTACAATTCTGTCAAAATATCCAAAGCATATATTATTGTTATTAATTTGTGACAGACTTTTTAGTTTGTTTGTTTATTTAGTTTTAGCTTCTCATTGTTTTTTATTCTTGTTTCATAAATACAGGATGATCAATTGCCATGGGAATATTTAATTGGCTGACAATGTATAAAATATTTAATGTGATAAAATTATCTTTGTAAAGGTATAGAGAGCTCAGAAAATAAAAAACTATCTTTGTTTGAAATCTATGCTGTGCCAGGTCTTTATTTTATTTTTATCTTGAAAAAAATCATTTATAATCATAAAAAATTATCTTATTAAAGAGTTCAAGTCATTTGAAAAAGTTACATACGTTTTTAATAGTGGATCTCATTTAAATTCAGAATC
Source organism: Saccopteryx bilineata (assembly GCF_036850765.1). NCBI lineage: Eukaryota > Metazoa > Chordata > Mammalia > Chiroptera > Emballonuridae > Saccopteryx > Saccopteryx bilineata. The sequence continues at coordinate 338,931,150 of NC_089490.1, read as the reverse complement.
TTGGGATCCAACAAGTGTATTTTTATTTATTATATTTAATAATGCCACCCCAGGAAAATATCACTGCTACTGTAATTATTATTTATTAATACTAACCTATATAATGTGATTATTTTACAATGAAGTGCATTTTATACATTAGTCTATTAATAAAATTAGGCAAAGATAATTGACTCCAAGTACGTATAAAAATAAAGTCTTTGAACTGTCTCAGATGCTAAAAGGTAATTGAGACTTTGTGACCTATGAAAGTTAGGTATGTAAAGTCAGTTTGCTTTGCTGATGAGATGTTTAGAAAACAGGCTTCCGAGTCAGATAAAAAGATTTCAACGTACTGTAATGCTTCCCGTGGTGCAAAATGTATGACCTTGGGGTATTCATTTAGCTTCTTCCCTCTAAATTTTTCATTCACATATTTAAGATAATATATAATTTAAATTGTGAATTTTTTTGTTTGTTTTCTTTTGTTTTGGTGAGGATTTAATTTGTAACATACATAAAGCTTGAACTTTAGGTCAGATTTATAATGATTACTCAACAATACTAATTATATCAGATTGAATTTCTTTAGTTTGAAAGGATAGAAACTCCAACTATCTTAAGGTAGCCTGCTGCCTGTATAACTATTGATAAAAAGCCCAAAGAATGGAATAGCTTTAAGCATAGATGGACCCAGGAGCTTACAGGACAGTCAGAATTCTGTTTCTCTCTCTCCCTCATAGCTCTGTGTGTTTCTGCTTGTTCTTGTTTTCAGAAAAACTCCTTCTATGACCCCTTATACTGCTACCTTCAGGCCCAATCTACCCATAGCTTTGCACTTCACATTCCCAGAGAAAACATGGGCAGTACAACACAGGGGGAATCTGATTAGACCAGCTTACATTATGACTAAAATAATCAGTGGCTAGAGAGGAGAAGCTCTCATTAGCCTGTCTGAACCATGTGCTCAATCCCTCAGCCTCTGCACTAGAAACTAGTAGGGTAATGCTACTAGAAAAAAAGAAGGAATGCTTGGTAAACACACATGAAAAGCTCATAACAAAAATTCACCATAGTTAGTTTTTATTATCACTGTTATTTATTAATGCAATACACTCATAGAAGAACATAGAATGATAGTAGGCACTGATTGCCACTACCTATTACAATTCAATTTTAGTTATCCACTGACTTTATTATTTTCAGTAGTTTAGAGCAATAACATATGCCATTTGACTGAATTATGAGCTTATACTATGACAGATGGACTAAAACATTAAAAATTATCTGATGCTTTTAGAATAAAAATATGTTGTTTTCAAATAGGAAATTAGGCTATAGATTAGTCATTCACTTGGATTATAGGGCTGGATTTTTTATCTCAAAGCCTTGTCAAATCACAAAAACCTGTTAAACTGTTTCTTCTGGGAGATAAGATTGGTGAAACTCACAAATTCCTTGTTGCTATGATTTTGTCAGTCTTCTATTTGATTATTACTTTTTTATAGGAAGATGGCTTTCACCCAATCATTTATTCAGTCATTCATTCACCAACCCATAATTTTACAGCCTTGCTATGATTAGGAACTATGTTAAGAAACAAGGATATGGAGAGGTATTATACTAGTACAATTAACACTAGACTAATCTCTCCTTTCTACATTACCTACAGATACGGAAGAAGACCAAAGATTGAATGACTGTAGAGCTGATTAAAAGTGAGGGCTAAGCACAGAGAACTAGATAGAGGGTGGCGGAGGACAATCTGACTTTGGGCAAGGGGTTTGCAACATAATTTGATGACAAAATAACCTAGACATGTTTTCTTTGAATATATGTACCCTGATTTATTAATGTCATCCCATTACCATTAATAAAAATTTATTAAAAAAAAAAAAAAGTGAGGGCTAAGTCAGGAAATAATGGATTTGGCCCATTATCTGCCTGATATCGCAGAGAGAAAATTATTGCATTCGAATGGCTGGAAAGAATGATTGAATAATATGATATGTGCTACATAAGAAGTAGAGAAGGCTAGGGACACTTAAAGGTATCATAATACTATAAAAGATATGCAAGGTACATGGGATTACTGGTAAAATTTAGCTATAAATTACACTAATTGCCAAAAGTTTACTGTCTTATACTTACTTGAATTTTTTATATTTTATTATGAGAAACTTGAACAATCAGTATTTTGAAGTTTGTAGTAAGTAGGTGCTGATTTTAATGTTATAGTTTCAACAACCAAAAATCTTATAAAACCAACAGTAGCTAAAACACATGTAGAGCTATTTTTGGAAACATACTTTCATTCTTTAGAACTTTTTAGGGCTGAATTCAACAGGAAAAATCATTAATATTATTGGGTATGACTAATCATAAAGATAACACATATCAGATGCTGACTTTAAAATGAATTGGAGTGAGAAGTAGACTTAACTTGGAGTGCTGCACACACAGCGTAATGTACACTAATAAACACCTGTAACCTATATAATTTCATTAAACAGTCATCCCAATAAATTCAAATTATAAATAAATAAATAAATAAATAAATAAATAAATAAATAAATAAATAAAATGAGTTGGAGCTCAGGTATATAGGTGAAATTCAAACTCAGATTGATTCCAGTAATCTCAAGTATTAAACAATAGAACCTTATATTTGTGAGAACTAAGGTTGCAAAGCTGCAACATATATCTTTTATTGATACAGTCTATGACAGCAATTTCAACTGGTATGCCACAAGAATTTTTAAAACCTGCAATACCTGACTATTTAATCAGAGGCACTGATTGACCTCTTTTCCCTTAGGTTGTCAAATTAAAAATTTCAACAGCCAACACAACAATAGCTGTCTGGTGTGAGCAAATCAAAATTATACCTATTTTCTGCCAGATCGGCAAAAAAATATATATATTTTTTGGCGCAGTGCAGAATTTTAGTAATTAGTTTATGTGTACCATGAGATGAAAAAGGTTGAAAATCGCTAGTCTATCAATATACATGATGATAACAAAGTCTATTCTACTAACCCTCACATTTAATATATTTGAAATGTATATCTGCTAAATATAGTCAAGATTTATTGTATATTGTGCTAGTTCTGTGATTTATTTTTTAACTATACCTCTTAGTTTCTTAGAACATTAATTTTTTGAAATATATCTCTTCATATTTCTAAGCCCTGATTTTTTTCACTTACTTCTATTTGTCTATTTCTGATTCCTTTTAGAATATATTTATCTTAGAATTTACTGTATTTAAAAATTTAGCTCATACTCTTTCCCTCTTCTTAAAAAGTAGGTGATTAAAATACTTTTAAAAAGTGTTACAATCATATATTCAGTATGGTTTAGATCTACAAATATTCTTATGAATATTTCCAATACTTAAATTGAAAGAGAAAACATTTCTTAGTAAATTTTTAGTTTCCCAGTTTCTCCTCAAGATAGGAAATAGAGTCAGAGGCATGTAACCTAGCATTCTTCAATAGTTGTCTATTCAGGAAAACACTGAAAACAGACAACTGTTGAATATTATAGTTATTGCTCAACATTAAGCAACTAATTATTAACATTAAGACTTCTATGTCATGGGAATATAAATTGTAAATATCTACTTATGCTAATCCTAGACATCAAGATATACTATTTTAAATAAGAAGAGAGAAAAACCTTCAAAATAATCTCAAACAAGAAAGCAAAAATCTCTTTGTTTGGCCACTATCATGTAAAAAATTGCTACAATTTAGTTAGGTGTTTATTATCACTCTGATAAGCATTCTAGCTTTAACATAAATTCTACAAATTTATTGAGAGTTTCTGGAAACTGGATCACTTTCACATTGTATTTACTCAGAAAGTCTCCTGCTTGCTCTGTTTTCTAGGCAAAACTGAAGCACATATAGCGAGGACATTAGTTCTTTCTTCAGACCCCACACTGCTAACCATGGTCTACCTGTTTCTACTTTCTTCTATACACCTTCATTGCCAGTTCTTTAAACAAAAAGAAGAACCAAGCAAACTAAATAATTGGTTGTCTAGCTGTTAACAGTTTCACCCTGTAAGAGTTTAGGGACAGCCATTTTCTTCTCTGAGCCTTAGCTTTCTCATCTATCTATCTAAGAAGACGGGTTCTGCCAAGATAAAGCTTTTCTAAATTCACCGTACTCCAATGCCATGCGTAATGTCACAGATAGCACTCTGGTTCCCTGAAACTTTCTTCTGCTGCCCTTTACACTGAACAATGCTGTCTTCCAGTATATGCCATTCCTAGAGTGTCTCATGGTGATATTTCCAAACATGAGTTTCAGAGAATACAAAACACATTGTTTTCCCATGCTTATTGTTTGCTGAGAAAATTTCACTCCATTGCAATGGCATTTCCTACAACCTGCAGAATCAACATTATACCCTGAACTTCAGATAAGAATATGAACGGTGAAAAATACACTCCTTTCTAAGATCTACCCTAAGTCTGTCCTCTGTTGAATGTTTGAGCTAAATATCTTTCAGAAAAGCTTACCCTACATTAAAATTTTAACAATAGTTTTCTCTGGAAATGAAGAAGGAGAAAAATCATGAATGACTTTTTTTTTTAATTCTCTATTACCACATACATCTTTATTTTATCCCATAGCAAATGCATTTCTCTTATAAAAATATAAATTTTATTTTTTATAAGTAAAATATTTATGCAATCAGCAAAAATTATTTGTCTTAGGAAGGTAACATTTGTAAATGTTTTAATATTACCCATAATAGTCAATGATGCAGTTTGTTTTTATATCTTACTAGTAATTATCCTGAAATACTATTAACAACAGACCTAATATACTTAACATCTTCAAGTCTATTAATTTTATCAAAAACCTTTTGCATCTTATCTCTTATCTGTCTTCAAGGAATTGATGCCTGGGGGTTAGCTTCATTATTATTATGGATTTACTACAAATTAAAAGAAAAAAGAAAGAGTCCTAGGGTTACTACTCGTACTGCATATTCCTACAATTGATTTAAAATAAACCACAACATCACAGTGTTTATATAAAGGCACAGAAATGCAACCTGAGTTACTTCAGTTCTACCATTTCATGTGGCACTTGGATTTCACATTTCTGTTTAAAAATTTTCAATAGTAAAGACATTTGAAGTGTATGGAATGTACTGTGAAGAATAAACACACAGAAGAGAGTGCAGAAATTTCTAGAATTTATTTTAAATTAATATTTTTGGCGTTTTTTCCAGACTCTCCTCTCTCTCTCTAAATGTCTAGATGTGTGTTTAATTGTATGTGTGTGTGTATACATATAAATGTATATCATGTAAGAAAAAAGTAGAAAAAGTATTTTCTGATAAACTATAAGCAGAAGTAGATTAACGGATCAGATCTGGTGATATGAGCTACTAATAATGAATGTTGGAGAAGATCAATTTTGATGCATTTATAGTCAAATTTGCAAAATAAAAACCTTGAAAACAGACACTATAATTTTATTTATCACTGTGCTTGTGATATGTGAGTGTAAGGGTGTTTTTTAATCTATTATTTTAAATAGTGAGCACCATTCAATTTACCTTTTCAAAAAAATATATTTTGCTTGTTTATTTGTTTGCTTACACTGGCATGATTATATCACATATACAAACTATAAGAAAAGAAAGTTTTACTTTTAATGTTTCTCTTCTATCCATTGCTACTATTTACTTCATTACATGATTATCCATGAAAATAAGTGTTAAAAAGTATCTGCATTCACAGTGCTGCTAGAGATGTTTTTTGAGTAAAATATCTTGATGTTTTTAGCATCAGCAGAGAGAAATATTGTGCCCAATGAGGAATAATAAATAGTCATTATACACATCTGTATATTGCCTTGCCAGGTCACTGCCTAATCTCACTAAGCATCTTTACGAACCTGCAGTTCCATTTCCTGGTCTTTGATGTAAATCCAATATAGTGAATTTCCATTAGTTTAAAAGTCAAATAAATAATATTCCTCTGTCTTCTTTCAATTACATGTCCTATGTGATATGTTAATTTAATTGTTCTGTCTGGTTATTTTTTGAATTGCCTGTGATCATGCCAATAAGTTAAGTCCAGCGTTTCTCTTATACTGTTTTGGAGCATCTAGAGGACTTTTTCCAAGTTAGTATAGTCTCTAAATGAGCCATGTAAACTCCGGTATCATGTTATATGGAGATTAAAAATTAATTGACATGTAATGTCTATACTTGAGTTCAGATATTCATGATTTCTACTTCTGCATAAAATTTTATTTTCAATAATACTGTTAAAAAATGAAGTTCTAGCGTCGGCCTGGCGTGCAGGAGTCCAGGGTTCAATTCCCAGCCAGGGCACACAGGAGAAGTGCCCATCTGCTTCTCCACCCCTCCCCGTCTCCTTCTTCTCTGTCTCTCTCTTCCCCTCCCGCAGCCGAGGCTCCATTGGAGCAAAGTTGGCCCGGGCGCTGGGGATGGCTCTGTGGCCTCTGCCTCAGGCACTAGAATGGCTTTGGAAGCAACAGGGCGATGCCCCAGAGGGGCAGAGCGTCGCCCCCTGGTGGGCATGCCAGGGGGATCCCGGTCGGGCGCATGCGGGAGTCTATCTGACTGCCTCCCCATTTCCAGCTTTGGAAAAATGAAAAAAAAAATGAAGTTCTGGTTCATTTGATTAGAACTGGTTATCTGAAAAGTATACTATATTTGTCAAATCACTTCTTGGTATCAAACGGTGAAAATCAAATAGAGATACACAAACACTATTCAATGACTAAACACCTGCCTAGCTGTAAGACAGACTCTCTTAGTTAAGCATCAATCTTGAAGTTCCTGTTTATTTTATCATTACATTTAATTAATATTTAATGTTAGTTACTTCATATTTCTGATTTTGTACTATTATATAAGACTTCATGCTATAGATAATCAAGATTTGAATAGAGTTTTAACAAAAGCTAAATAATCTAACTTGCAGATATAAGTAGATAGAAAACATTCATGAAGGGAACAACTACCAGAATAATTCAAATTGATTAATCTCATAAAAATAATTTACTTATTTATTTTAAATGTTTATTTTATTGATAATGTAGAGAATAGTAGGGGGGAGATAGAGAGAGAGAGAGAGAGAGAGAGGAATACTGATCTGCTCCTGCATGTGTCCTAACCAGGAATTGAACTGGCAACCTCTGCACCCCGGAAAGATGCTCCAATCAACCGAGCCATCTGGCCAGTATATAAAAATGATTTACTTAATCAACAGATATTTTTTATGTAGGCTTTAAGATAGATAAACTTTATAGTCTTTACATTTGTTTTATGTTTAATAAAGAAGATAAGTATGTAACAGCAACAAATAACTCTTCAAAATATAAAAATTCTCCATGAGTCTAGAACAATAAATGATCACAACATTAGAGTTTATCTAAGAACTAAAACTATGTTGAGAACTTTTTATAAATCAAAACCTAAACTTCTCTCAAAAAGTTCTAGGAGATAGTTCTGTTATAATAAAATACTATATAGACTATGTGGCTTAAAAAACAGACATTTGTTTCTCACAGTTCTGGAGTCTGAAAAGGTCATGATTTAGGTGCCAAAAGATAACAATTTTGAAGAAAGACAACTTCTTGGCTTACACATGCCACATTTGAGGTTGAGTCTTGTCATGGTGAAAAGAGAAAGAGCATTGGTCTCTCTTTCTTTGCTAATAAGGGCACTAATCTCAACATGAGGGCTCCATCCTCATCACCTTATCTAAACCTACCAAAGGCCCCACCTCCTAATACCATCATATTGGGTTTCCACATAATAATTTTGAGAGGACAGAAACATTCAGTCCATTATGGGATATTTTGAAATCTGGAAGCAATCTCTTTTGGTTTATCTATATGTATTTTCCCCTAAAAACTAAATTGAATACATAGAAATATAGAGAATATTCATTTCAATTACACAATTCAACTATGTTTCCAGAGTAGATATTAAACCATCAGATTTCATCCCACTTCTCTATGTAACAGTACCCTGAGAGCTGCAACATTTTGTAAAAAAAAAAGAATAATTTTATTAGACATACTCATTTGTCACTGTTATCTTCCAAGCTCATCCCTGCTATTTCTTGGTGAATCATGGATATTCAGATGTGTGAAGGAATGTGCTCAATATCAAGGATAACCCCAGAGAGCTACTTGATCTCTAGCACATTTTTATTACATCACTTTTGATGATCATGCAAAACCAAGGATGCTGACCAAGTTAGCGCCTGCAGAACGTGTACATTTGCTTAGTCTGTATTAGTTACAGAGTTTCCAGGTTTATATAATTCATGTAGGAATTGTCTTCTGCTTAAGGCAACATTTCTCACGTACTTTGGTTTTTCACTTTGAGGCTACTATTGACGCAGCATTGACTCAACATTTGCTATAGGTTCTCTTTAAGTCTTTCTAAATACTTTGGCAGTCACATGCTTTGATCTTTTTGTTATCTGAAATTTCCTCTCATTAATTCTTTTCTTTTTTTTTCAAAGTTTATTATAAGATTTTATTTATTCATTTTAGAGAGGAGCAAGGAAGAGAAAGAGAGAAGAGAGGAGGAGCAGGAAGCATCAACTCCTATATATATGTGCTTTGACTGGGCAAGCCCAGAGTTTTGAATTGGCGACCTCAGCATTTTAGGTTGATGCTCTATCCATTGTGCCACAACAGGTCAGGCTCCTTTCATTAATTCTTAAACAATTAAATTACATCCTAACGCTGAAACATGTCCTAAGAAAAACAAGTAAAATAAAAATAGAGGAAAGAAACAACTACTAGCAAATGAACATTAGTTACTGAATGTATAAGACATTTTTTCTAAATTTTGTTCATTTAACTTTCCAAAAACCCCACAATATTTCCATTTTGCAAACAAGGAATTAAAGATCATATATATAGAACAAGTCGCCCAGGGTCAGACAGCCACATATCAGTGTCAGGACCCAGCAGTGGCTAATTAGAAAACAATTCTTAATCATAACATGACATCAGCTTAGACATATCCCTTTTTGTTTTGCCTATATATTAAGACCAAACCCACTGATGTTGAGAGGTGTGGGTAACAGGGCAGTCATCAAACCAGCACTCCTCTGGGAGTGGCTCAGCTTCACCACCTTCCCACAGCAGCTTCACAGTGAGAGCCCTTCTGCCTGGGAGCAGTCAAGGTTGTAATCTTCAGATGAAATGTTGATTAGCTCTGCCTCATTCACCGTACTCCTTGCTACGTAATTTTCTGAATACCATTTAATTCTGGGACTAAATCTCACTGTCAGCAAAATACAATACCATTTTTCTCCCATATTTTGTCTGAGCAGCACACTGGCCAGAGTTGACCTCATGGATCTACAACCAGAGCAGCGATGCAGGGCTATATGTCCAGAGGGTTCCTGCACTGTCATGAAATCATTGATGTTATCTTTACATCTACATCTGGGAAGTGAATTCCAAGGGGCAATAAGTATGCTCTGAGAGCTTGGGGACTTGGCTCCAGGCATCCCCTATCTGGCAGCCTTCCTAACTCAGACCTCTCAATAATGGGTCTCCCAGTGCATTCTACTCTGCCACCGGACATTTTCCAACCTCAAGGTCTCCGGTTCGAACATGGCAGCCATATTCCTGCCTTCAGCTGGCCATGTATTGTAGTTAGGCAGATGACTCTCTGCCCATCTGCTAGTCGAGTATGTGTACCAGGAAATAGGTAAAAAATACTTATTGGTGACCCATCCCCTGTGGGTGGGTGAAAAGCAGACCCATGGGAAGGGAAGGAGCCTGGCTCTACCTCTCACTGACTGGGCGTGACTGGTGGGAGGGGACATGTGCCAGCTGCTGGGTCATGCGTTTAAGCCGATTTGCACAGTGGGTCCCCGGAGCCTGTGAGGAGCTGTCCGTGCTGCAGAAGTATCCTTTGCCTGAAGGAGTGTGACGTGAAAGGCAAATACAGAATATCATAACAAGTCAATAAAGAGTCTGTGGAAGAAAAAGTTGTATATTTTTGAACAAAGATCGTTTCTACGTTTTTATTTTGCATTGGGCCCGGTAAACAATGTCTGTAGCCCAATCACGGGCATAAGGGATTGGGTTTCTCTGAATATAAAGTAAAACAGTGAGCACAGCTCGCTGCTATGCATCTACTTCTTTGCCTGCCGAAATTCTTAAAAAAATCTCTGACCCTTCTGTAGCCCTATATAGTACATATGCTCTTTTAACTGTACAAGTGTGTTTACACATTTAAAAAAATTATTCTATTTTATATGTTGACTTCTTAAAAGAAAACAGTCACACTTAAAAAAAATCTGTATTCTGTTTTGAAAATAAAAAGTAATAAATGAATGTTGAGTATTGGGATTCTAAAATAGGACTATGGAAATGTTTTCTTTTCTCCAATATAATTACACCCTCAAAAATTAACCTTCTGAAAACAAGCTAAACAAACTCTAGCTATTTCTTTGACAGAAATGGGCTCAAATATAGCACTGTTCAAGTCTGAACCATTATTCTCCTCTTTGAATTTACATGTGTAGTGGTCAGACAAGGCATTTGCTCAATAAGCAGTCACTGAGTATCTACTATATATCCAATTTATATTAGTCGCAATGAAAACTAGTGACATAAACTCACGCTTACTGTGAATCTTCTTTGTGCCAAGTTGTATACTTTCAGTTATTTTATCTCCACAACAAGCCACAAGGTATATATTGTTGACCTCATTTTCTAAACAAAAGCCTTGACGTTCAAATTATTAAGACTAAGGTGGTTTTTAGCTAGTAAGTAGGAAGTCCACTCTAGGATGATATTAATAAGAAATTAATCATTCACAGTGACTGGATTTTTTGTATTATATGAATATTCTATATTTTAGTTGACCTATCATAGCCTCCACATCCATGTATATAATCGGGACACTATGCCACAAAAAGTGGACTTCAGTTCTGAGCTTGTTTACATGGTTATCCTGGAAATAAATGACGGCAATGAAAGTGCACGTCTCTGTGCACAAAGTGTTATTCTCAGCAGCTCATAATTGAAGCCCTTCCTGTTTCTATTAGAGTTTGTCAATTGAAGGGCCTCTTTTCTACCACCCAAGCATAAACAGTCATTGAGAACACACTTTCTGCTAGGAGAAAAACTAGCTGTGTTTGTCCTGAAAAAGGACAAAGATGTTTTTCATTAACCTAACACCTAGCCTCTCCATGGTTTTCCTACTATATTTTGCTGGGGAAACACTTTGCTCATGTCCAAGTCCAAATTCTAAGGGGGTCATGTGTACCAGCTTCCTTACCTAGGGTTGCTGAGGTGTTTTCAATCAAAAGCTACTTTATATTTTATAGAGCCTTTGAGGAGAAAAAAAAAACTTGTAATGCTAATTAGCTAATGTACAAACATTAATTAAACAATTCTCAAAAGAAATTATGGATAAAAAGTAGGGTACTCTATGCTAATTCAGCAATGGGAAAGTTCTAGTTAAGTACCTCAGACTATCCAGGTCATCCAGACTATTCTGTGACAAAGAAATAGGAATGATAGACAAAAAGAAAGGATCAACTGGCTGATGGCATCTGAGCAAAACTATGCTTATTCTTTGTTCCCAAGCAGAGGCTTTATTTTTGTGCCCCCTCTCCCCTAATGAAATTCATGTAACTTTATCCATGAAACTGCCCTTAATGTTCTAACTCACATGGTTATCTTCCATGTCCAGCATGTCCCCATCTATACCACTTATATTTCTTTGCAAGTATTTATAAAATAAATATATTTGTTATTTTCCCTGACTGGTCTTTAGAAGGACACAGAGAATGGCCACCATGTTTTGGGTATGTGTTCATATTGTATACATGGATTAATATTTAATAATCTTCAATTTGATTTCATGGAAATTGCATTTATTTGTTTTCACTAAAGATGAGAACTACTTATTGTTATTCGACCATATACATGTGAAAATTGAGGCTTTGCATGGCTAAAATGTTTCCTAGGGTCATGTAAAAAAATGACCAGTTAGGAGGTCATTCCTTATCAATCTTATGCAAGAGTTGGGGATGTCATTACAATCCCAACTTTACAGATGAGCAAAAGTAGGCTCAAAAGGAAATAGCCCATGCTCAAGATTACAAGTCAAGGTCCATGGAAGTAGTGTGTTAAGATAAGAAAGACATGACATGCGTAATTAACTGCCAAAGAGAGCACTGCAGAAAAACTGGCTTACATGCCAGGTATGCTGCCTCCTTGTTGGAGAGAAGCCTCAGAACAGCTGAGTGGTGCTCTGACCTCGGAGCTTCTGCCTTTGCAGGGCAGTTAAGCAGCATGAGCTGTGGAGAGTGGGCTGTATGAATGACAGCACATCTAGGGCAGATGCAAAAGGAGAAACTATATACAGTGCTTTAAGAATCCTTGCCTTAAGGAAGATGCCTCTTCCACTTTTCTATACCTGTAAAGTTAAACACTCTGATCTCATCAGTTGGATTTTATCAGTTAAATAACAAGCACATTTTCTGAGAGCATACAAAGTTATATATATCCAGATATTCAAATTACTATGAGGTAAGGCTTATTTTCCCCATTTTACAGATGCAGCTCACACATTCATTCATCCATTTGGCAGATATAAAATTTCCACCATGCTCCAAGAGCAGTTCCCAGTGATGGTTGAGTGGTAAACAAGCAGGCAGGACCCTTCCTCAAGGAGTGTACAATATTGAAAAATGAACAAAAATATCAACACATAGATTTATGATTTTTATTTGAGAAATAAGCTATACAATTAACAGGTTGCTATTATAGAGGAAACGTGGAACATTTGATATATTATTCTGTGTGAGTATCTAGAAATTGTAATCAGGAAAGGGAAGATTTTAATTTGAAATTTGAAGCATGAGAAGGAGTATATTTCTTTCTAAGAGCTAGTGACAGAGCAATCTAAGCCAGAAGTCAGTAAGGATAAGGTTTTGGTGTAGAAGATCTTTTGGTATTTTATTTTATTTATTTATTTATTCATTTCAGAGAGGAGAATGAGAGAGAGAGAGAGAGAGAGGGAGAAAGGAGGGAGGAGCAGGAAGCATCAACTCCCATATGTGCCTTGACCAGACAAGTGCAGGGTTTTGAACCGGTGACCTCAGCATTCCAGGTCTATGCTTTATCTACTGTGCCACCACAGGTCAGGCCCTCTTTTGGTATTTTAAAAATTGAGTATGTTCATGGTGGCTAGTTTAGTTTGAATAAATGGTTCTGGGAAAACTGGAAAGTCACATGCAAAAGAATGAAACTCGACTACAGTTTCTCCCCTTGCACTAAAATTAATTCAGAATGGATCAAAGACCTAAATATAAGACCTGAAACAATAAAGTACATGGAAGAAAACATAGGTACTAAACTCATGGACCTTTGTTGTAACGAGCACTTTATGAATTTGATTCCAAAGGCAAGAGAAGTGAAGGCAAAGATAAATGAATGGGACCACATCAGACTAAGAAGTTTTGCATAGCAAGAGAAACTGAAAACAGAACAAACAGACAGCCAACTAAATGGGAGATGATATCTTCAAACAACAGCTCAGATAAGGGCTAATATCCAAAATATACTCATAAAATATCCAAAAGAACTCATAAAACTCAACAAACAAAAAAACAAACAATCCAATAAACAAATGGGAAAAAGATATGAACAGACACTTCTCCCAGGAAGAAATACAAATGGCCAACAGATATATGAAAAGATGTCATCTTCATTAGCTATTAGAGAAATGCAAATCAAAACTACAATGAGATACCACCTCACACCTGTTAGATTAGCTGTTATCAATAAGACAGGTAATAATAAGTGTTGGAAAGGCTGTGGAGAAAAAGGAACCCTCATCCACTATTGGTGGGAATGTAAAGTAGTGCAACCATTAGGAAAGAAAGTATGGTGGTTCCTCAAAAAATTAAAAATAGAACTACCTTATGACCCAGCAATCCCTCTACTGGGTATATACCCCCCAAACTCAAAAGCATTGGTACATAAAGACACATGCAGCCCCATGTTAATTGAGCATTGTTCACAGTGGCCAAGACATGGAAACAACCAAAAAACCCTTCAATAGATGACTGGATAAAGAAGATGTGGTACATATATACTATGGAATACTACTCAGTCATAAGAAATAATGACATCGGATCATTTATAACAACATGGCTGGACCTTGATAACATTATATTGAGTGAAATAAGTAAATCAGAAAAAACTAAGAACTATATGATTCTATACATAGGTGGGATATAAAAATGAGACTCAGAGACATGGACAAGAGTGTGGTGGTTACCAGGGAGGGGGGGGGAAGGAAGGAGAGCCAGGAGAGGAAGGGGGTGGGGGGAAGGTAGGGGCACATAGAAAACCAGATAGAAGATGATGGAAGACAATTTGACTTTGAGTGATGGGTATGCAACATAATTAAATGTCAAAATAACCTGAAGATGTTTTCTCTGAACATTTGCACCCTGATTTATTAATGTAACCCCATTAAACTTAATAATTTAAAAAAAAGATACTGAAGGGAAAAGATGACATTTTTAGAATAGGAAAGAAGAAAAATGATGAACTATTCAAGAAGCTTGGTAAGCCTAACCAGGCAGTGGTACAGTAGAAAGAGTGTTGGTCTGGAACACAGAGGACCCAGGTTCAAAACCCCAAGGTTGCCGCCTTGAGTGTGGAGTCTCTGGCTTGAGCATAGGATCATACACATTACCTTAAGGGTGCTAGCTTGAGCCCTAAGGTCGCTGGTTTTAGCCCAAGGTCACTGACTTGAACAAGGGGTTTTTGGCTCAGTTGGAGCCTCCAGGACAAGGCACATAGGAAAAAGCAATTAAAGAACAATTAAGGTGCTGCAACAAAGAATTGATGTTTTTCACTTCTCTCCCTTCCTGTCTGTCTGTGTCTCTCTCTCTCTCCTCTCTCTCTGCTTCTCACAAAAGAAAATATAAAAATAAACAAAAAAACAAAAAACTTGGTAAGATGAAGAGTAGAGTAGAAATACAGGAAAGGAGCTGACAGTGTCCCAAAGCTAGAAGTAGAGAAACCATAATTGAAAACCAAGTCTCTGCGCACTCAAACCCAAATGTTTGAGTACCTCACCACTACACCTCTAACGACTCTCGGCTGGACAAAAGTGATGAGTCTAGCTCAGTGATTTTCAACCTTTTTCATTTCATGGCACACGTTACTAAAATTATGTGGCACACACACAAAAAATGTATTTTTTGCTGACCTGACAAAGAAGGTATAATTTTGATTCATCACATTGAATGTCTCTTGTTGTGTTGGCTGTTGTCATCCTTTTATTTTACAGTCTATGATAAAAGAGGTCAGTGCCCCTGACTAAAAGTCAGGTATCACATGTTTCAAAAATTCTTGAGGCACACTGGTTATAAATTACTAATCTAGTTTCATGATTCTATGGTTCTCAGACACCATAGAGTTTAATCTGAAGAAAGTGAAGTTCAAAGAAGTAAAGTTCTAGAGTCATAAAACTAGTCTAGATCTTAGAAAGTATAATTGGGAGGAAAGGGGTGTGGAGAGAGAGAAGGAGGAAGAGAGAAAGAACAGGAGAGGAAGAAAAGAGAGAAGAGAGAATGAGACAGGCTCAAATCATATTGTCTTAGAGCTAGAACTGACCCTTGAGTCCATTTAGATCAAAACCATCTCATTACTGAATCTGAGAGATTCAGTATTTGGCCACAATCTTACATGTAATTTGAGCATGACTAGATAAAAATCCAGTTGCCCTTAATCTTGGGAATGAATAAAAGCATAAAAGAATAAAATACAGCAAAATTTGAAGATACATAAAGGGTTTTATAATAATCCCTATTAGAATGTTTGTGGGTGAGGAGGTAATCCAGAGAATGACTGTTTGGAACTAAGGTGTGGTTAGATTTAATAATCTCCACTGTGAAATGATTGGCAGGTCATTTGCAAGTGCTTGATGCACAAAGCAAACACATTTCTTCTAGTGAAGATAAATGTTGTTCTGTATAGTAGATTTACAATTTTCTTTATAATAAAATAGAATTTGGATTTATGAGAGAAGTTTTGTTTTTACAAAGTAATTATTCTAATGTTAATAAATTCATGAGGATAAATACAAGGAGATGAGGATGGGGAACCACACAGTTTTCATTCTTAGCTCAGCTCTTATTCTGAAAATTGAATATACTATTATTATGAAATAGTTGTTTTATTTTATCAGGTGTCATTTTCCCAAATCTTTCTAGCATTTAGTAAACCAGTAATCTCCTTCCCATTCTCTGTCTCCTTTGGGAGAGATTTATACCTCTCCCAAAACGATGGGAAAAAATAGAGGCAATTTTAAAGGGAAAGATAATAGATACCTCCAAGGATTAATGGAGAGATTAAAAAGATGTTTAAAGATGGTACAAAAAGTGGGTGAAGACAGCCAGCATAAACCTAAAATACAGAAGACACTTTCCCATGTGAAACTCCTTTTTCCTCATTCTCATATCCAATGCAGTTCAGCTCTTAATTTCTCTTACACACAGTCCATTACAAATCAGTTTGTTTTTATAGTTAAGTCCAATTATTCAGTAATCTAGAATCACTTATAATTTTTTCTTCTTTTCCTTTTTATTGAACTTTTTGGGATGACACTGGTTATAAAATTATACAGATTTCAGGTGCACAATTCTATAACAAATCATCTGTATACTTCACTGTGTGTCCACCACCCCAAGTCAAGTCTCTGCCCATCACCATTTATCCTCCCTATGCCCTTCTCCACTTCCCTTTTCACTTCCCCCACAATTACCATACTGTTGTTCATATCCATGACTTTCTCTTTTTTTCTTCTTTTGTTCACTCCCTACAACCGCTGCCAAGCACCAAACTCTCCCCCACCCTGACAGCAGTCAGTCTGCTATCTATGTATGAGTCTGTTTCTATTTTGCTAGAAGTACTTATAATTAATAGTCTAAGTTAAATGACATTTGATTAATAAGAAAACCAGTCAGCTACCTCTTTCATTCAGTAATCTAGAACTACTTATAATTAACAAAGTTAAATGACAGATTTGGTTGAAAAGAAAGACAGTAAGTCACCCCTTTTATGAAGTTCAAGTTAATAATGGTTCCAAGCTGTTATTGGATCTGCTTTACAGGATTGTTTATATCCAATGCAACCTACATGTCTAAAACCATAGGCTGTACATCTATAGAAGAGTAACTCCTTTTGAAGATGTTGTACAATGCTTACAATTTTTATAATTATTTTGGATATCATTCAGTGCAGTGCAACAATATTATAATATGACACTTTTACTCAAAAAAATCCTCTGGTGACTGACTGGTGGTGGTGCCATGAATACAGTGTTGACCTGGGATGCTGAGGTACCAGGTTCAAAACCCTGAGGTTGCCAGCTTGAGTGAGGGCTTATCTGGCTTGAACTCAGCACTGCTGGCTTGAGCTCAAAGATTGCTAGCTTGAAGCCCAAGGTTACTGGCTTGAGCCCAGTGTGACTAGCTTGAGCAAGGGGTCACTGGCTTAGTTTAGGCCCCCAGCCCTGTGTCAAGACACATATGAGAAGCAATCAATGAACAACTAAAGTGACATAACTACAGGTTGATGCTTCTCATCTCTCTCCTTTGCTATCTGTCTGTCTCTCTCCTTTTCTCTTTCTCTCTCTTTCACAAAAAAAAAGAAAAAGGAAAAGGAAAACCTCTGGCAACCTACTGGTCCATCCAGGGGTTGGAGGAAGCGGTCCATTTTCAGGATGCAGAAAGAAGTGAGGAAATGTTAATGCCTTTCAGTTACTCTCACTTTTTGTTTTATTGGGGACTTTATTGTAGTGGATAATGTGGCTTATTATTTTTATGCACACTCAAATATATCTCTATCAAAATGTTAAGCAAAATTCAAGATTGATATTATCTTATTAAGTATATATTGCAAAGACATTTAATTAAAATTAGAGCTATCTATAACCCTCATATTTATTATGAGTTAATTTATTTCTACTTCTTATCAAGATAATTCAGCAAATATTTATCAGGTGCTCATAACTTTCAAATATATTATAAAAAGAAATAAGAATAAGTACATTGATACCCATTATGAGCCAGGTAATAAATATGGCGTTGAATCCTCATAACTTTTTAAGGATCAAGGGAAGCTAAGTGTGGAAGACGTTAACAGCTGATTCCTGTATATACAGTAGTTTTGATTTCACTGGAGTTTACAAGAAAAAATATTTTCTGACTTTTTTAAATAACTTGCACATAAATCTCAATCATATTTAAACAAAACTTTTACTGTGTTGAAACATAGCCTCAACAAATTCACTTATTTAGTCATCATTACATATAAATGCAGAGTTGGTATTGAAGAATATATGAAAATTATTTTAATTTTATAACTAAAACTTTAATTCTCAGAAATAAAGGAAAAAGTCAATTGGACAGTAATCAATGATGCACTAAGAAGTTTTTAATATACACTCAAATTTGTTTATATATTTTATTTCATTTACTTTTCACCAAACCCCTGAGAATTCAGTTTTATTATATCAACTTCATAAGATCAAACTGAAGCATAGAAAAGTGAATAATTAGTTCAACCTAATAAATTAGTGGTCTGAGAGCTATGTTCGGGCTCTAGAAGTCCTAAATATTAAACTTAGTATTGTGTTTCTTTACACATATATTTTTTAAAGAAAAATATAGAAAACCATTTAATACATGTAAGAAAGTCAACCAATATTTTTACTTTCTCAAAACCAATCTTAATTGTATTTTTGAAAGTAACAGTTATAATTTCCTAAAATAATAATAATGTTGATGGTGCCTAACCATGTCCTTAGCATGCTTTTTAGTAATATAGTACCTAATAGCAAAGCTAGACTGCCTTTTTAACACAGTATCCTTTAATAGTGAGAATGGGCCCTGGCTGGCTGACTAAGTGGTAGAGCATTGACCCGGTGTGTGGATGTCCCGGGTTTGATTCTAGTCAGGGCACAAAGGAAAAGCAACAATCTGCTTCTCCACCCCTCTTGTCCCCCCTTTTTTCCTTCTTCTCCTCTTGTAGCCATGGCTCAATCAGTTTGAGTGCTTTGGCTTGGGCACTGAGGATGGCTCCATGGAACCTCCACCTCAGGTGCTGAAACTATCTTGGTTGAGATCATGGCCCCTAAAGGACAGAGTGTCGGCTCCAGATGGGGTTGCCAGGTTGATCCTGTCATGCACTTGCGAGAGTCTGTCTCTATATCTCCCCTCCTCTTACTTGGAAAAGAAGAAAAATAAAATATAAAGTTAAATAAATAAATCAATAAAATAAAATTTTAAGAGAATGAATTAGAGTTTAGAGTAATGATATAATAGGGCAGGAGGGGAGCATTCTCAAAAAATCAAATTTTAGAAAGGATGAGCATCTTTCTATGATAAATATTCTTCATGTTGGATGAGTGAAGGAATTTACTCCTTATGGACATTTATCGAGTGCTTCCTATGTGCAGGATACTGTAATAGGTTCAGAGAGATTAATTAAACATGGAATTCACGTAGTACTAAAAGGGTTTTAAGAGACAAGGACAAAGCAATGGTATGCACTATGACAGACATCAGGACAGATAAAGGTACCTATCCAAGTAAGCATGGTCAAAGAATGCTTTTATTTTTTTTATTTTTTTATTTTTTTGTATTTTTCTGAAGCTGGAAACGGGGAGAGACAGTCAGACAGACTCCCGCATGCGCCCGACGGGGATCCACCCCACACGCCCACCAGGGGCGACGCTCTGCCCACCAGGGGGCGATGCTCTGCCCCTCCAGGGGGTCGCTTTGCCGCGACCAGAGCCACTCTAGCACCTGGGGCAGAGGCCAAGGAGTCATCCCCAGCGCCTGGGCCATCTTTGCTCCAATGGAGCCTTGGCTGCGGGAGGGGAAGAGAGAGACAGAGAGGAAGGAGGGGGAGGGGGTGGAGAAGCAAATGGGCGCTTCTCCTATGTGCCCTGGCCGGGAATCGAACCTGGGTCCCCCGCACACCAGGCCGACGCTCTACCGCTGAGCCAACCGGCCAGGGCCAAAGAATGCTTTTAATAGATAATAGTAATGTGAAGCACAAGTGGGGGAACATGTACCATAGTTTCAGAAGCAAGAGACCATGGCCTTATGAGGAATGTAAACCACTTTCTCTGGCTGCAGCACAGTTGTTCCTGGAAAAGAAGCTATATAGAAACTGAAGGACAACAGAGCCCATTCCATAGAGCAATGCATAAACCCTAAAGAGCATGGGCTTCCTTCTGAACACAATGGTGTGTCATTAAAGGATTTTAAGTGAAAGAGTCACATGATCTGGTTTATATTATAGAAATTTCACTTTGAGTCTACAGCCAACTTAGTTTTGAATTCTAAAAGCTCTCAGAAGATTTCAGAGCAATTGTGTTTTTCTCACAGTGTGACATTCCTATATATATTTTTTCCCTATGATGTTTAGTCTTGAAACATCTTAGAAATAAATAGGTGCATGATCTTTCAGAATTAGTCTTTGAGCGCTGTTCAGAGGAAGTGTGTGGGTGTGTAATGAGGCCAGGTTGCCTGCAAAGATGTCTCTATTCTGAAGTAAAGTAGCCGCGTGGGCAGGACACAGACATCAGACAGATGTCCTAGGGCTCTAGTGCACACAGGGGCTGAGGAGTAGTCAAGATTCCATCCTCTGTAAAGAACATGAACAATTTATAATAAACCTTTGTGAAGAAAAATCTCTCAGTACTAACTGATGCCATTTGCCATCTGTATTCCTAAAATTAACTGGAGAAGAATAAAAGAGACAAGAGAAAAAGAGTAAAGGATATTAAGAATCATTTTTCCTAAACTGTGTTATTTTTTAATGTTATATAATCCAATAAAGATATCAAATTCTAAAACAGTGTTTTAAATTTGTTATATTGTCTACCTTACAATGTAACAACCCAAAATTTGAATGGAGGAAGTAAAAGTATATTTAAGTGACCTGTAATTATGACAAAATAGACTACTTTCTTAATATGTGACATAGTTAGCCTTTAGTATTTACCTGACTCCAAAAAGAATACAATAATACACTTTACTGCATAAAGCAAAGATACCATTGGCATTTTAGTGTGTTTATCCACCTTAAGCTGATACAGTATTCTCTGTGGAAAAAAAGTTAAAGTATCTTAGTACCCATTCTTTGCTTTGACTTGTGTTAAAGGTACCCAACATGATTATAGACAGATACCCTCCTACATTCCCAGGAGTTATTGCTACCATAACTTAAAAAAAAGGTGTTACTTACCCCCTTATTTGAAGATAAAAAAACCCTGAGATTTCAAGACATTAAATAATTTCCCCTAGGTAATAGCCAAATAAATTGGGAAACATCGTTCATACATTGGTCTGTCTGCCTGAAAAGTTACGTGCTATTATCCAGCTCAGCACATACAAATGTTTCAGGAATTTTTCTCCCTGGCTTAACTAAATCCTGGGTGCTTTCTTTTTCTCTTTCTACTTCAAGAAATGTAGAGCACTTTGCCTCCTTCCTATACTTATTCTAACAGATGTGCTGTGTCTTTTCTGAGTCACTTATAATTTGTTTTCTTATTTGGCCTACAGCAAGGGCTAGTTCCTTGAAGAAAAAATAGTAGTAAATACTTGTCCTACCATAACTCTACTTCTGTTCACATCATCTTATCTCTTGGTA
The DNA here is from genome assembly GCF_036850765.1 of Saccopteryx bilineata. NCBI lineage: Eukaryota > Metazoa > Chordata > Mammalia > Chiroptera > Emballonuridae > Saccopteryx > Saccopteryx bilineata. The sequence continues at coordinate 338,909,434 of NC_089490.1, read as the reverse complement.
TGACATACTAATGATTTTTCACATTCATGTACTTGAAAGAGGGTATTAAAGCCCAGATACAGAAAATCTTCAAACAACACAAAACTAACTCCCAATCTAATTTTCCTTCTGCCAAGTGAAGTCCTCCTGTGGACAATAATTTCATACATTAACCAACATGATAACCTTTGGAAGAAAATATATCCTATTGTGTTGAAGATTGAGAATTCTTAATTAGAAAATGATCAGCTTCATCAGGTAGTATTTATGGCTTTAACCAGGAGAAAGAAATTCTGGTAAGATAAAAGGGCCATTTAAATCAATCCAGAAGGACACTACTAGAATGGATTATAAAGCAAATAAAGTAAAACAAACAAGCAAAAAAAACTAAGAAATTACTTGTAAAAATTAGCAATAAAAACTTTGTAGATAGATGCTTTATTAATCATAATATTTAGAAGAAACAGGTATTTTGATCAAATGCTATTGAAAACAAAGTAAGTAACTGTTATTTACTGGTGTACTTTCTATCTGCTATAAGTAATATTCCACAGAACATACTATCAGAAACACTAATTTAATGGACGAGAACACTGAACGAGATATTGTGTCATGATAATATTGGAACTAACTGGCTGTGTAAATTTGAACCATCACCAACCATCCATAATAAGGGAGTTGAGTTAAAAAAGTTATTCTTAAATTGTGGCTCTAGATCATAGTCAACATCATCATCATTTGAGAAATTAAAATGTAACCCACCCAGATGCACTAAGTCAAAAAAATTTTAAAAAGGATCCAGCAATCTATGTCTGAACAAGACTTCTCTATGTATATCTTATGCACAATAAAACTTGAGAACCACTGAATTAGATTATCCTTAAAGTGTTCCTAACATCAATGTTTTCTAGTTATATAACCTGTTTTCCAAAACTGCTTAACTCATAGTCAACTAGATTCAGGTACTCTTCTAGTACCTATGTAACTCACACAGAATATAACCAGGACAATGAGTTATGAGAAAGGATCAGGAGCTAGGAATTAAGAAATTTTATATTAGAGAAAGCTATTAAGGCTTCACACTTTAGACTTCTACTGATTAGGAAGAATAAAAATAAGAGACATTGTCTCACAAAAAAGTCAAAGGTTAAAAAATTTAGAACAATAAAAATAACACAATATCAAAGCAAGGGGGTCAATCACACACTGAAGCTATGGAGACATTAGAGCTGAGGAAAATGCAAACAATCCATTTTTCCAATTGTTGCATTTTATTGATAAAATGCACAGATAAGAAAAATAAATTGCCTCATGAGTCAGTTTATGAGAGGACAAAAACATGCAATATATTTATGTAGTAGGTGACTTAAAAGTCCTTGTTGAACTATCTCCAACAGATTTGTTGAGTGGAGGTGTAGTTTCTTCATGTGCATGATTCTGTGCACTTCAAGCAATGTGACTATAGTTTTAAACATTTATGCAGGAATCCATTTACTATGTCACTGACTAAGACATTTTTGGAACTCCTAGGACTAACCTTCAACTTGAAATTATCTGGAAATGAGTCATGTTATTTGTATTCTATCTGATCTTTATTTATCATTATAACATGAATCAGAAAGTCAGCCTCAATACTGGGCTGAATCTTCCATAATCATAGCTATAGGTGACAGCGGTCTGGCCTCTGGTCTGAAAACAATACAAAATGGAACAAACAACAGCAAAAAAAACAAAACAAAACATAGTTTTCCAACACCTAAAAAAGCATTTATGTATATAGATTCATTTAATTTCTCATAAAAATGTTATTGAAAGAAATGACACAGTTAGCATATCATTTTGGTATAGTGGTAAAATATTATTAAACATAAATCTTTTTTATGGTCAATCATTGACGTGAACAGTATGCTTAGATGCTATATAATGTTATGATTCCAAAGAGTCTTGCTAATAATGTCAATTAAAAAAAATAATTTGACATACATTTTGTACTTTCTATACATCTGGTCAGGCACTATAGCTTTAAAATCTAAAGATTTAAGAATAAGATAATATTTGTGTCTAAAAAAATCATACTCTAAGATATTAGGAGAACATAATTTAATTTATTGTAATAAAATTATAAGTTTTTTTAAACTGAATCATATACAGAATTCATCAGTTTATTTTAGTGACCAAATCTATCTATAGTCACTTAAGTCAGAATTTTCTAGCTAACCTAAATTATAAACAGATGTAGCAATAACAGGCTATTGAAACAAATCGTAGGATATAGGGTAAATTAGTTTTTGAATATTTTTGCTATTTCAGGTAGATAATTACTTATATTAACATACTACTTCATTTTATTATTTATCTACCTTAAATTTATTTCTTGGGGTGAAACTGGTTAATAGAATTACATAGGTTTCAAGCACACCATTCCACAATACATCATCTGTACACTGCACTGCGTGTTTACCACCCCAACTCAAGTCTCCTATCACTGTTCATCTCCCTTTTACCCTCGTCTACTTTTCCCACCCCCTTTCATTTCTGTAATCACCACACTGTTGTTTGTGTCTAATGAGCTTTTTTCTTTTCTTTTCTTTTTTAGAACAAACTCATGATATAAATATTACCTAAGTTATGGGTAAGAAAATGGTTATCAGGAAACTTTGGTGACTTTTTTTTTAATAATTTTATTTTTTTAATGGGGCAACATCAATAAATCAGGATACATATATTCAAAGATAACATGTCCAGGTTATCTTGTCATTCAATTATGTTGCATACCCATCACCCAAAGTCACATTGTCCTCTGTCACCTTCTATCTAGTTTTCTTTGTGCCCCTCCCCCTTCCCCTTTCCCTCTCCCTCTCCCCCCTCCCCCCGTAACCACCACACTCTTATCAATGTCTCTTAATCTCACTTTTATGTCCCACCTACGTATGGAATAATGCAGTTCCCGTTTTTTTTTCTGATTTACTTATTTCACTTCGTATAATGTTATCAAGATCCCACCATTTTGCTGTAAATGATCCGATGTCATCATTTCTTATGGCTGAGTAGTATTCCATAGTGTATATGTGCCACATCTTCTTTATCCAGTCATCTATTGATGGGCTTTTTGGTTGTTTCCATGTCCTGGCCACTGTGAACAATGCTGCAATGAACATGGGGCTGCATGTGTCTTTACGTATCAATGTTTCTGAGTTTTTGGGGTATATACCCAGTAGAGGGATTGCTGGGTCATAAGGTAGTTCTATTTTCAGTTTTTTGAGGAACCACCATACTTTCTTCCATAATGGTTATACTACTTTATATTCCCACCAACAGTGTATGAGGGTTTCTTTTTCTCCACAGCCTCTCCAACATTTGCTATTACCTGTCTTGTTAATAATAGCTAATCTAACAGGTGTGAGGTGGTATCTCATTGCAGTTTTGATTTGCATTTTTCTAATAACTAAAGAAGATGAGCATCTTTTCATATATCTGTTGGCCATTTGTATTTCTTCCTTGGAGAAGTGTCTGTCCATGTCCTCTTCCCATTTTTTTATTGGATTGTTTGTTTGTTTGTTGTTGAGTTTCATGAGTTCTTTGTATATTTTGGATATTAGGCCCTTATCTGAGCTGTTGTTTAAAAATATCATTTCGCATTTAGTTGGCTGTCTGTTTATTTTGTTGTCAGTTTCTCTTGCTGAGCAAAAACTTCTTAGTCTGATGTAGTTCCATTCATTAATTTTTGCCTTCATTTCTCTTGCCTTTGGAGTCAAATTCATAAAATGCTCTTTAAAACCCAGGTCCATGAGTTTAGTACCTATGTCTTCTTCTATGTACTTAATTGTTTCAGGTCTTATGTTTAGATCTTTGATCCATTTTGAGTTAATTTTAGTACAGGGGGACAAACTGTAGTCCAGTTTCATTCTTCTGCATGTGGCTTTCCAGTTTTCCCAGCACCATTCACACATCAAGTTAAGGAGGGATCCAAGATTCACAGCCACATTCAATTATGAGTAAAAGTTTTTCTACTCAATTACAACATTTTTTTTAGGTAAAAAGGCAAGATAGAAATAAAGGAATGGCCAAGAAGAAAGAAAGAGACAGACAGAGAAGAGAGAGAGAAAATATAGAAATGAAATATTTCATATGTAAGGGCAAGCAAGTTATTTAGTCAGTTTGATAACTCAATATGTTTGTGTTAAAGTAGATATGACTAAATTTCTGAGAAATAGGAATTTTTGACCAATCTGGAAAAGTAAAATCTGTAATTTATTTTAGCCTCTTCTTTTACCTTTTCAGGCTCAAGTCATCTAGATCTAAAATATATTACAATTTATATTTTATGTTACTTTTTTTATTAAATGAGAGGCAGGGAGGCAGAGAGACAGACTCCCACATGCACCCCGACCAGGATCTGCCCAGCTAGCTCCGTACCAGGGAGATGCCTGCCAGAAGGACAGGCATCTATTGCTCAGCAAACAAGCTATTTTTGCACCTGAGGTAAGACCATGGAGCCATCCTCAGTGCTCAGGGCCAACTTTGCTCTAACCATTCAAGCTATGGCTGCAGGATGGGGTAGAGAGAGAGAAAGAGTGGAGAGGGATTGGTGGAGAAGCAAATGATCGCATCTCCTGTGTGCACTGACTGGGAATTGAACCTGGGACTTCCACATGCCAGGCCAATACTCTACTACTGAGCCAATTGGCCAGGGCCTTGATTTTAATTTTAATAATATTTGTTTAAAAATAAATCATGCCACAGAGAGCAGAATATCAATGGAAGTAGTGTGCACCACTATGCACAGAACCAATTTTTGGAATTTGAATAAAGATGAAATGTTTTAAGTATAATTTACTATTGAGAAAAGAGAGTACAATTTATCACTTTCACCGACAGGCTCTGAGTAACCATAATGATGAATTTTATAACATCTCCTTGGAGGAGTCTTATACTTTGTTAGTTCAAAATATTTCTTTCTGTAATGTCCCTTTCCCTGTAGAGAATCCCTAGGAGCATGCACAGAGAATCACTTTATCCATAGACAGAAAGAATAATAACATTTTCTTCTTTCCACTAGGAAGAAATCCAATTATTTTTCATTGCAGAAAGAGGATACACTTTTGGAAGATTGGCATCTTTGCCATCCCTGCTATTAACATTGCCACAGTCCATCATTGCTCTGAGATACCTTTGAGCAGCAGGGCCCTCTCTTGCTGAAAAATGTACTAAAAGTTCTTAGTGTAAGATAGAATTTCTCCACATTTTAACTCACCTACCTCTTGCAATATCACATCTTTACTCTCCTCCATATTTTCCCTGGATTCATTCTCTACCTTGTTCAAAATAATAAATAAAAATAAAAAGCTAATTGTACTCATATCTCTATAAGGGTTATGTTACTTGCCCAAGCTCCTTCGCTCAGGAACCAGGCGGTATTCTTCTCTACAGCCTTGGCATTCTGCACAGAAGTAGAAAACACATGTCTGTATCTCATGCTTCACAGACTATATGAACCACACCAGGGAATAAGGAAAAACAAACTCTGGAAACTGTTAAGTTTTTTCAAATATTAAGCAAGAAATGGAAGAAAATTATACCTGACACTTAGAAAGTGCACACCATGTGTCAAACACTGTTTTAAGTGCTTTATATTCATTATATATATATATTCATTATATATATATTCATTATATATATATATATGACAACATATTTAATCTTCACTCCAACTTCATGAGAAAGGCACAATTATCTCATTTATACAGCAGAAAACTGACACATACAGAGGTTAAGTAACTACTAATGGTCACCCAGTTGGTACATAAAAATGAGAAGTAAAAGGTGGTTGAATTCAAACACCATACCCTACTACCTCTCATAGACTCTAGCTCTAGAGAAAGGTCTGTATGTTCAGAAGTGTGCATTCACTTAACTGCACTTGCTGTACTAGGAGCTTTAGTTCAGTAACTAGGAAAAGTTTCTAGAGATAGATTAAAGGGCAATGAAATATCTAAATCTGGTCCTAGGTTATTACAAATTAATACTGAAGCTTAGGTCTCCTGGTTAGAATTTTCATGCCCTTCTTTGAACTTCCCAGGATCTCAATTTCCTCATCTCTAAAAAGGAACTAATCATAGACCCAATTTCATGAGATTAGTTTGAAGATGAAATAGACAACACTTACAAAATGTTAAGCACAGAACACTGGCTCTCCCCTATGGTAATGTCTGTCAGCACTGCCACTGTGGCTGGAATACACATGGCAACCATGGAGACACAGAAAGGGAGAGACACATTGAGTTGGTAAGAAATGGGAGGTGAAGGAATACACTCTATTTATACAGGTGGCTGTTTTAAATATATAAGTAGTAGCTTGAATATCAAGTTTGTGTAGGCCCTGGCCAGTTGGCTCAGCGTTAGAGCATCAGCTGGTGTGTGGAAATCCCAGGTTCAATTCCCAGTCAGGGCACACAGGAGAAGTGACCATCTGCTTCTCCACCTTTTCACTTCATCCTTCCTCTTTCTCTCTTCTCTTTACACAGCCATAGCTCGAATGGTTTGAGCAAGTTGGCCTCAGGTGCTGAGGATGGCTCCATGGCCTCACCTCAGGCATTAAAATAGTCAGTTGTCGAGCAAAAAGCAGCAGCCTCAGATGGGCAGAGCATGGCTTGCCAGGTGAATCCCAGTTAGGGCACATGTAGGAGTATGCCTTTCAGCCCTCACTTAAAAAAAATAATGTGTGAGACAGTCATATGAGTTACTTGTAGACTCTCCACATTTCCTCTCTATGAGGCTGTCTTTTAGATAGCATATCAGCTCAATATGTCACATCACAGGTCTCAGAATGTGTGATCATGTTACGCTGACCATCCATAATATATCAGAATTTTGACCCTGTTTTCATTTCCCTCTACTCTTGTGGAGAGACACTTCAGATATTGGGCTCTTCAATCTCAATCTCAAATTCATCCTCTAAATTTCTGCTTCACACTTTCACTTATTTTGTGCAATGGTTTTTGTCAACAAAAATTTAGCCAAGCAAGAGATTTAAATTGTGCAGAACCTAGCGACAGGAAAATGAAAGGGAAGGAAAAGACATTTTTCTCACATGCTCACGCTCTGTTCCTATGAAATAAGCCTTATGTTGAAATCATACAGAGTATTTTGTACTTTTCTATTTTCCTTCATTAAAAAAAAGGCTTTTCATTGTGCTTCTCTTAGAAGGTAAGGGAAAAGAAATGTCTGAGGCCACCAAAGTCAGGGCACTAGTGCATTTCAACATTCCTAAAAAGTGTACTTCAAATTCACCATACAATTTCCACAGCTTAGGAAAAAAAATTTAAACTGATAAATTTATTACTCCATTGTTTTGACTCATCAAATAAATAAATACTGATATTGAGTAACAGATTTAGAGAAAAGGTTTGTTTTCAACCAGATCATACAGTATTCAATTTCTAAGTTTATGTAGTACTGTAGTAACTCAAACTCCCTTGATACTTTCTTACCACATATTCTGGGACTTCCCTCCTGAAGGCAAACTGAAAATACAACTAAGCAAATAAAATATTCATCGACCGGAAAAGAGCTCTTCACTTGTCCCTAGGGAACAGCCGCAGGGAGAAATACAGTAAAATTACATTTTTTAGAAACAACCCAATATATCAATACTGACAATTAAATTCCCTTGTATGTTATCTTTATCGTTCCAGAACCCTGTAATTCATAACTAGTGTTTCTAGGTTGCTTTTTTTTTCTGAAGTGAGAAGTTGCTTTTTTTTCTGAAGTGAGAAGTGGGGAAGTAGATAGACTCCCTCATGTGCCTGACTGGGATCCACCAGGCATGCCCACCAGGGGGCGACACTCTGCCCATCTGGGGCATTGCTCCATTGCAACCAGAGCCATTCTAGTGCCTGAGGCAGAGGCCATGGAGCCATCCTCAGCACTAGGCCCATTTTTGCTCCAATGGAGCCTTGGCCGAGGGAGGGGAAGAGAGAGAGAGAGAGAAAACAGAGCAGGAAGGGTAGAGAAGCAGATGGGTGCTTCTCCTGTGTACCCTGGCCAGGAACTGAACCCAGGACATCCACACACCGGGCCGACACTCTACCGTTGAACCAACCAACCAGGGCACGTTCTTTTAAGTAAATATAAATACCAGTTACCTCTCACTAAGATGATTTTTACTTAAAAGAAAAACTGACAAAATGGTACTTTTTACTATTGTCAGTAACTGGAATTTTTATTCTTTAATGAATAATTATGATTTTACCTTTCAAGGCTTTTCTTTTTCCTGAACAATTCTAATTATGTCTCAAAATGTCTTCTAAAACACACTCTTAATGCAACATTTCAAAAGCAATTAACAGTGAAGTTTCTAATGTACTATAGTAGTGATATAATATACCCAAATCTGCATAAAATTACACTGTATCCATCAAAATTAGTATTCATATTGACTTTCTATAGCTATTTGTTTTATGGTCTTGACTGCATGTTAAGTCCAAGGCTGGAAGGACTTAGGTTGGATAGCATAAGTCTAATTTTTAGTCCTCATGCAATTTTGGCATAAAAAAATATCTAAACAGATTAAAATGTACATATACATATATATATACCTATATATGTATATACATATATGTACATATATATTTATATATATATGCCATCAAGGCTAAAACCTAGATTGAGCTGAGACCCCTAAAAATTCTAACTAATATAAGAAGATAATTTAAGTATGTTTACAATAAAAACAAAAATATAAAAGAGAAAGGCTAACTGCTTTGGGCCAGTGATATAAGTTTTAATAAAATTGAGAAAAACCAAATTACCTCACACATTTTTGCTTCCAAGGGAAACAAATGTAAGCATTCTTTTATACTGAAAATAGCAACATACATGTAAGCCAGCCAGGATTTAAAACAATAAAAAGTAGGAACACAGTTAAGAACACATACTTGAGCAAAGGTGCTTGTTAGGTATGACAGTAAAACTGCTCTTGGTAATTATTCAAAAATCCCAGAGAATAGGAGACTCTTCTGAAGATGGACAATAAGGAAAAGTAAATTTGTAAGTTTATCACCCATCCAACAAAATTCTGTAATGGGTCATGATGAAGAGAGTCTGTAAAGATTTCAAGAAAGAAGTAGTAATTATTAGAAGCCTATATGGGTTTATAAGAAATTATGCCAACATTTTTTAAGTTAAATTACTTATTAAATAGTTATTTTAAAAGTAATCTCAGTAAAGATTTAACTTAGTCTCAGTTGAGATAGATCCTTACCAATAGAATGAAAGCATATAAAAGTACAATCGAGGATTCATAGCTAGATCTGTAATTCAAACAGGGATGACAATTAACGCGAGTTATTGCTTCAGGGTCAATTAGAAGCAGACTTCTGGCAAGCTGCTCGTCTCAATCCTGTTTAAAGTCATAGATGCAAATGGAGAAGACATAAAAGCCTCACTTGTTAAACTCATTGATGACACAGGGCCGGGTGGCTAAACTGATTGCGTCAAATTACAAATACAAGGTTTTTAAATGTCTCGGCAGATAGGGTCTAATAAGATAAAATTAGCTATATGAAGAAAAAGAATCAAGTGCACCCTGGCCAGATTGCTGTTCTTAGATATGCAAAGGTTGCGAGTTCCATCCCTGGTCAATGAATTGAGCTCTCTCTCTCTGTGTGTGTGTCTCTTTCTCTGTCTCTGCCTCTGTCCCTCTCCTTCTGCATCTACAAAACAATAAATAAATGTTTAAAAAAAAGAATTGAAAAGAATCAAGTGCTTATTATGGACAAGTCACAATGGAACACACAAAGATCTATCTTGGTGTTTGCCAATCTTCTGAGTATGACTATAGAAAATATTTGTTAGAAATACCAACTTTTATTACCATCCCAGAAAACCTAAATGAGAATAATCCTAAATAAGAATAATCTCCATGGAAGTTAATAAAAAATTTATTTAAAAAAGCATTTTAGATAATTTTTATTATTGTGAAGGGTTTTTTTTTTTTTTTCTTCATTTTTCTGAAGCTGGAAACAGGGAGAGACAGACAGACTCCCGCATGCGCCCGACCGGGATCCACCCGGCACGCCCACCAGGGGCGACGCTCTGCCCACCAAGGGGCGATGCTCTGCCCCTCCGGGGGGTCGCTATGTTGCGACCAGAGCCACTCTAGCGCCTGGGGCAGAGGCCACAGAGCCATCCCCAGCGCCCGGGCCATCTTTGCTCCAATGGAGCCTTGGCTGCGGGAGGGGAAGAGAGAGACAGAGAGGAAAGCGCGGAGGGGTGGAGAAGCAAATGGGCGCTTCTCCTGTGTGCCCTGGCCAGGAATCGAACCCGGGTCCTCCGCACGCTAGGCCGACGCTCTACCGCTGAGCCAACCGGCCAGGGCTTACTGTGAAGGTTTTGGTAACACTGATCTACATGAAATAGTCCTTATCCTCAAGAAGTTTGCAGAGAAGACATTCACAAAATATTTGTAAAAGTCGTATATATAGTAAATGACTATATGAATCAGAAAGTTATTCTTATTCACCTCTAAATTATAAGGCAGAAAATATAAAAAGGATTTTAAATAATGAAAAGTTATTTTTTTCAGTGATGTTAACAAAGGAAAAATTGTAAATGTTACTTTAATCTTTGTCATTTTCTTACCCCCATATCCTTGTGAAAGGGGAATGGGAGTGGTTGATATGTCTCTTTAGGAAGGACAGTGTGTTCTTCCCCCAACATTTTTTTTTTGCCAAAAGCTGTGGTGGAAGGATATACTCATTTAAATGAAAACATATAAAAGTAAGGGGAGTCTGAAGTTCTGAGACACATTAGTCACAGTTAACTACAAATTTGAAATCTGTAGTGAGCATAAGAAAACCTGGGCAAGGCAGCCAAGGTGGTCAGGAAATTAGAATGACACATGAAATTCTCGTCCTTACACAGAAGACGACACTCCTCTGGAGTTCTACAGTGGGTACACACACTCATCGGTGTGCACATAAACTGGTACGGCAGTTCCTGAGTCTTCTTAGCTGATTAACTTTATTTCTTAGGTCCTGTGCTAAAGACTTGGTCCTCCTTTACCCCAGGTTCGAAACCCCAAGATAACCAGTTTGAGAGTGGGCTTATCTGGTTCGAGCAAGGCTCACCAGATTGAGCCCAAGGTCACTGGCTCGAGCAAGGGGTCACTCAGTCTGCACATATGAGAAAGCAATCAATGAACAACTAAGGAGCTGCAACGAAGAATTGATGCTTCTCATCTCTCTCCCTTCCTGTCTGTTTGTCCTTAACTGTCCCTCTCTCTATCTCTCTCCGTCTCTGTCACACAAACAAACAAACAAACAAACAAAAAATCAAACAAACAAAAAAACTTAGTCCTCCTTTATATATTCTGCCGGAAATCATCACAGAAATATTCAGTTTACCTTTCAGCAGGCATGCTTGAATCGCCAAGAAAACATTTAATACAAAATGCCCACACATCAACATTGTTATTTGGCCTAAGCACATAAACATTTTAGAACCAACCACTTATATGCAAAATCCCTAGAATGTGAAGCAGCATGGGGCATATCACTTACCTTTCTGTATTGGGAATACTGTTTTGTCATTGTTGTTACATTTAAGGAGGATACTAAAAAAGGATTCAAAAGGAGTCAAAACAATTAGTCATTAGGGACAACTAATAAATCAAAAGCTTTTATTCTAAATTAAAGAAAACCATGATTGCATGTTATAGTCACTGCTGCTGGGTATTTGAAATGTTAATATGAAAGATATAGCCAGACAATCTTTGTTGCCACAGTACACAAAATAGTTGAGGTAATCTAAGTGACACATTTTATTTAGAATGATTAAGCACTATCCTATTACTTGAGTATTAATAAGATAATTTATAATTACTTATAGAATGCTTTATTTTGAATTCATAAATTGAGAGAAGAGTGGAATAATTAAATTATTTGTTCTAATTAAATAATAACGATGATAATAATTATTATTAAAGAAAATACACAAATATATTCATAAAACATTACCATTGGAAACCAGCCTAAAAAACAGGAGAGTTTATATTGTCACAACTGCTCATTTGCAGCCTCAGTTTCCAAGAGTAGTCACATAATGTTTCTTCAAAACGAATAAACTGAGCAATAGGTCTCTCTGAGAAGTGAGCTGCTGCCTGCCCCTGAAGGCAGCAGCGCTGTGATGTTCTCAGTCTCTGAAGCAGATGAGGAAGGTCCAAAAATACCCTTCTCCTTAAACAAATTGCTCGCCCTTCCTCCTTTCCTTCCTCCCTCCCTCCCTCCCTCCCTCCCTCCCTCCCTCCCTCCCTCTTCCTTCCTTCCTTCCTTCCTTCCTTCCTTCCTTCCTTCCTTCCTTCCTTCCTTCCTTCCTTCCTTCCTCCCTCCCTCCCTCCTTCCCTCTCTCCCTCCCTCTTCCTTTCTTTCTTTCTTTCTTTCTTTCTTTCTTTCTTTCTTTCTTTCTCTCTCTCTCTCTCTCTCTTTCTCTCTCTCTCTCTCTCTCTTTCTTTCTTTCTTTCTTTCTTTCTTTCTTTCTTTCTTTCTTTCTTTCTTTCTTTCTTTCTTTCTTTCTTTCTTTCTTTCTTTCTTTCTTGTAACCTAGTGTGATTTATGCAGAAATCTGTAAAATATTCCAGTTCATCAAAAATCTACTTTACATACATTCAAAGGACATGCAAAAAATAATTAACCAAATGCATCACAATTTAGAGAGTGAATGTTGACTGTGAATTTTCAATCCTCAAATGGAAAACTAGGAGGTGAAATAAATATATTGGACTGATAGGGGAAAAAAGAAAACAAAACAAGAGGGTGAGTAGAAAGGAGTAAAACAGAGAGAGAAGGTAAGGTGCTCTCTGCAGTGCTTCATATTCTAAATTCATGTGAAATAAAGGACACTTTTCCCCTTATTTTTTGGAGAAGATAATAGCGTTGCTTACTAGCCATCAACTTGAAACATATTATATGATTACAGACCTGTATGCCTCTAGTAGCCCATTTCATTGGGTTCTAGCTTAGAGAATTAGAGGGGAGGAACATTTGCTTGTGAAAATTCAAATAAATTCCAATAAAATTGCATTTCTTATTATGACACACACGACGAAAGTCTCAAACAAAAATTCATAGATTAATAATACTTTTTAATAATTTTCTGTAACATCTAACATTTAGGGGAAATCTTTTTAAAGGCTTGAATATTCAAGATTATTACCTGTCATATTAAAACTATTTAATACGTTTTTAATATTTCCTCACAATGACATGGGAGCTGGCCTTTGATGAATAGGACATTTTTATTATACCTGATTCTACTTCAAGGACAATAAATGAAATAAGATATATGAACTCCTTTTCACCATTTAGGTCTCAAATAAGTGGAACATTACATGATAACTTCTCGAGATTAAATTGGGAATTATTCATTTCTGTTTGTATTCATACTTCAAGCTATATATCATTTACCTAGAAGAAAACCTTTCAAAACAAGGTCTTTCTATTTTTTAAAAAGGCTGCGCACAGAGAGCCATTAATTTATACTAGTTGTGCGACCAAATAAGTGAGTGCAGTTGAAGAATAACAGGTAGCAGGAGGGCTTTCTAGAAGGACACTGAATTCAGGATCTACAAAAAAAATCTATACTCCTGAGCCTAATCAGGATGTTCTCTAAATAGTACCATTATTGAATAGTGAATTTAAAAAACCAAATTACTTGCCATTTGACTTTTCAAATTTGTTTTCATTTTATCAAAGTTAAATGAAATGAAGATAAATCTTGGATTAATTGGATCTCTCCCATATGCTTCTAATTCTTCAAAATTGGAAATAACTACCTGGAATATCTATGTCCTTTATTATAAAATACTTTCACACTTGCTATATATCTGACCTCAGCCACAACCCTTCCAAACAGTTGTTTCCAGCCAAGAGATATGCCCTCTATAATGCCAGTGCTGATCTGAAGTAGAGAGAGAGCTGTACTGAACAGAGATAAGGAAATAAGGACTGGGCTGTTGTAGCTCTGGTAATTGAATAGCTAGATCAGAGTCTTAAAAAGACACAGGAAATGACACCTAATGACTCTACTTTGATACAGAGGAAAAGCATATATTTATATAATATATATTTTATTCTTTTAATATATTTATAGATATAAATATTTTCTCAAGCACAAACATGTAGATATATCAAACTATTTTTATATATAAATTATTCAATAAGCAGTATAAATACCCTGAGGAAATGCTATTTTAATGCTTTCTTTAGGAAATAATTTTCCTTTATTGAGGTACTTGGATACTTTAATATGAACAACATTTGTATAAAATATATACTATTAAATGCATGAAAAATAACAAAGTTATTTTTTAAATATATGCAAACAAGTAAAAATTTGAGGTGAAAGAGATGTCATAGGTTAGAAAAAAATGAGTCATAAAGAGAAGAAATTTCTACTTGCAACTGAACAGCTGATTTGAAAAGCAAAAAACACCATTACAGGAAGCTTTCACAAAACAAACTCCCTTCTGTGATGTAACAGAAAATTAGCAATGTCCCCTCCTTCGGCTTGGAAAGCTCAGCTAAAAATATCTAAGCTACTCATCATCACCACAAGGTGGCTCACTCTCTATATCTATGCCTGAGTAGAGATGCCACAGTGGCCCAGAGGTTGGAGGCCAGGAGATTCTCACCATAGAGTACAGAAAGTAGAAAAACTATCCGTTTAAAGCAACCCTAAAGTCTTGAACAGTGAAACACCTGAGTTTCTCCCCCATCAGTTCTCATCAGAATTGTCTTTACAGAGTCAGGATAATTAGAAAAGTTGGTCTTTCTAGACTCTAGACATTTAGAATGCCAGATGGAACCTGTTTAATAACCATTCTGCATCCACATCCAAACAGTCTCACATACTTGCATTCATAATGTGAGAAAAAAATAGTCAAAAGGGAAACAAGAGGAAGAGAAAGAAAGCACCACCTAAAATTAAAACAATAATAAAAACAAATCACATAGTCTACTTTTGATTGAATTCGGGCATAGAGTAGAATAAAGTTGAGGTGTAGGGAAATAAAAATAAGCCAGCAAAGATGGAAAATTTTACATGTATAGGATGTCCAATTTTCTAGGTTTGCAAGATGGCTCTTAGCAATCAGTTCCTCCACCAAACTCCATTTCAGCAAAGAGAATATAATAGGGCAGTAGCCATAGAAGCTTCTAACACCATCCAAAGTATTGCTATAAAAAGCTTTACCATCTGGACCCTAATTCTCCTCAAAATTGAAACTATAGAGAACTTTCTTCTCTTCATTCTAACTTACAGCTATCACTCAGTGGGGCCCTGAAGGATGCATACAATATACCATTGTTAGAGTTAATGTATAATCCAATGCAATTTGGGGAAAATCAACTTGTGAGTGTAACTACATGGTTTTCTCAGTATTCAGCCCTGTCTGTATTTTATGAATGCTTATACATTTTTCCTGTACTTTATTTTTCTTTCTCTTCCTTTTGCCTTGGTCAGAATAGGTCTGTAAAGTCATCATGTGTGTGTAGAAATGTCTGTAGACTGAACCATTAACCTTACCCCATTGATGGCTGAGAACTGAAATGTGTCTGATCTAACAGTACTGAACATTAACCCATTAACCTGCTTCTTTGATTCAATCCATAATATTCATTTCTTGTCTTTATTAAAAAAAAAATTCCCCAAGGCACCAATTCACTGAGCTACCGAGAAAAGGCTATCAGATATTGAGGAGAAAAAAAAAAGCGTTTCAAAATTAAGAAGGCTGGTGACTAAAAGCCAGCCTAGTGACAGAGGAGTAATCACTTCTGGCTCCAAATAAAATGAAACTGATTCCCTCTCAGCAAAAACAGCTCTGAATGGCAGTCCATTGATGTAAGCCACTGGCTAACTCTTTACCTGCCTCACAAATCTACAGTGGAGAGAGAGTGAGGACGACCAAGAATGAGACAGATAGTTCCACCATGAAAGTAGCTAACCTTTCACCTCCACAGAAGGCCTATTTATCATCACACCTTTGTATCTCATGTTGCTTACAGAATGGTCATCACTGGCAAAACAGAAACAAAAATAGCGTTTTCTTTCTCTTTCCAAGATTCCATTCCAAGCACATACCACCCACCCAACATGCAAAGTAAAAACAAAAAAGAAGTATGTACCCTCTTTTTCCCTCAATGCTTGTGATATCCTGATCATACCTGGAGCAATAACTATATCTTGGGTTGAGTCATGAGCTGTCACAACTCCATGAAGAAAGTAATATGAATGGGTTTTATTCCAAGTTTGAAAATGAATCAAAGTGTGAAGGAACAAAAAAAATTAAAGTGTGTTTTTTTTGGGTGCATTTGTTACTGCATAGCGGATTATAGAGTCTGTTTTGCCAAATTACTTTAATAGTAGCAATTGTAAAAAAACAAAACAAAACAGCTACTTGTGAGCGGAAAGCAAAGACAGAAAATGTATGTTAAATGTTTTTCATGGGCTGCAAGTCTCTCAAGAGCACTGCAGGACTGGCTGCACTAAACATTGATGACGAGTCAAGAAGGCACTTTTCTTTCTTTCCTCTAACTTCCAAGGAGGCAGCAAACAGGCTCACATGCATGGTCTTTTTGCTCAAGGGATACCTCCTTAGAGTTATCATAGATAGGAGAAGGCACCTGAATAACTGAGCTTGAAAATTCCTGATCCCAGATGATGCCTTGACTTTTAAGCAAAAATCTAGATTTGCCTAAATTTGTGTGCCATGCCCCCACATCAGAACTGAGGTCAAGGTCATCCACATCAAGACAGACAAGCCATCAAGACACGCTGTGACTGAGAGGCACTTCCCAGAAAGGTAATGAAAAGGGACACTGAGTTCTACAAGCGCAGCACACACACAAACTGCTGCCTGTAAAAACCGTCACAAAAACCTGCATCCTCTGAGTAATTCGCTGCTCACTGCAAATACCTTTAAAACTTCATTTCTGAATGCAATGATCACTCACAAGTACCATGAGTCTGGCTTGGATGTAGGATGCAAGTCTTCTAAGAACATTTTCTCTGTGATCATTTTAACTCAATTGGCTAACTTTCAGTTATTATTCTCTCATAAAATTTCTTGTGAGGTGATGTGTATAATTAATTAAAATAAACATTAAAGAACAGGGACATCAAATGTCAAAAAGTTGCTGAAATTTTTCTCTATTAACTTTTCTGCCCTTAGACTTTGAGCTAAGAACAGATTTAGTCAAGGCAGGTTAGGGGCAATAACATAAGTAGATGAGATTCACTGAGGCAAGGAGGTTCAAAGCAACAAGCCTTAGTTCTCTGTGAAATTTAAAGAAGATAAATCTCTACTAGCTAAGAATGCACTCAGCGGAATCCTAGAAACTAGCTCACTTTAGCAGAAGGTGTGCCCTCCAGTTCATTCCTTAATAATTCAAAATAATCAGCTTACCCACCTGACCACAACAGACAGACTTACTCAGAAACATTCTCTCTTCAAATCCACGTTATTCAGATATTTGTAAGAGCTCAGAAAAATGAAAACACATTTACTTTATGGCTTTCTCTGACAAATACAGCAATTTGCATGAATATTAAACTTCTGTGATTCAGCAACTTTCACTCCTCTCTGTATCACGAAGTATAAGATGCCCAGGAAGAGTTTGAATCGCTTGGCTTTTCTTTGAAGACTAAGGTATGTTTCTCACAGCCTGAGAAGAGAATATTAAAAGGTCTTTAAATTACACATGCCGAGTTGCCTAACAATTGTCAGTTAATTCAAAAGGATAGAAACCCGCAAATACTAAATGTGGAAGTCGCTGGCGATGAATCACTAACGAAGGAGGTTGAATTTCCTATGCAGAATATTAGTGAGGGAGGGAGAGAGAAGTAGAGTTATCATTTGATCAAAACTTTCATCATAGAAACAATTGCGAAATTACCAAACCCTTGCCGTTCTGTTTCCTAGAGTGAGACTTCGCCAGCTGAAGTCATTGCCGTGATTGCGGTTTCCCAGACCTAAAACAAGAAACTGCAAGCGCCTACCCGAAAGTGGACTGTGAGGTCTCCGGCACGTTGGCAAAGAGGGCGATTAGGCAGCAGTCTTACCTTGGGCACGAAGCAACCTCCTCCTCGGCAGGCAGGCGAGCCGGCTTTTTGGAAGAGGGTGCCCTCTTGCTCGGGCTGAGAAGCAGCGGGAAAGAAGTGGCTGTCTGCCACTAGCTGTGACAGCAGAGTGTTACCGGGTCCCTCCGAGACTGGGGCTCCAAGCGCTCCTCCAATAAATCAGGCGGTGGCCGCTGGTTCCTCAGCCAGAGAAGCTGGGACTGCAGTTGCTAATGCCACACTTGAGGGGAAAACGCTGGTGTGTGCGTGCGTGTGTGCGCGCGCGCGCGTGTTTGTACTAACTGCCGGCTCCAGGCTGGGAGGATGTGTTCTGCATGCTCAAAACGCCCGTGCAGGGAGGAGGTTCCTCCACGGAGACCCCGGCCTCCCCGCTGGGGAATCAGTCCACTGACCTTGCTGCTGGGGATTCGGGCTGAGTGGCTCAATCATTAACAGACTTCAGAATCAATCAAATAAAGGACATGGAATCAGCCTTGGATACTGACAGGTGCTTTCCTCGCGAGCACTGAAATTAAAAGAAGTAACAATAATAAGATATTTCTACTCAACATTTTATATCTAGAATTGATTTTTTTCCCCCTTTAAGCCCCTGTGTCCTGAGCACAGAATCTAATTGAGGAGTCACTCAGTTAAAACTTTTCAGGTGGTTTCCCTAGGCAGGATAGAGGCTTACCCAGCAGCCAGTTCAGAGCGTTTACTCCACAGAGTAACTCCACGTTTACTCCACGCCCTGGTGGGCGTGCCGGGTGGATCCTGGTCGGGCGCATGCGGGAGTCTGTCTGGCTGTCTCCCCCCGTTTCCAGCTCCAGAAAAATATATAAAAAAAAAAAAAAAAAGAAAAAGAAATATCAAAACTTTGAAAGAATAGATTTGAACCTCCCTGGGTATCTCAGGCTTGAGAAGAAATGCTATGCACTAAAACAAAAGCTTGAGAGTTTCATATATAAAGAATTAAAGCTTTAATTACTCTTTATAAAACTGTAACCCAGCACAGATATAAGAAAATTCCCTATGGTAATTTGTTCCTCACCCTAATTGATTAAAAATATATATAAAAAGGAATTCCTCCCTGATGAAAAAAAAATCACAATTTCCACTGTCCTGTCATACAAAATATCAGGTTCATAATAAATTTTTAAATAAGCTTCATGCAAAAAAGCAAGATAATGTGATCAATTCTAAAAAGAAAAATAAAGAACAAAACAAGAAACATGTCACCAACTTCTCAGGTAATGCAAATATCATGGAAACACTTTAAAATACATATGGTAAAACCTGACCAGGCAGTGGTGCAGTGGATAGAGCATCAGGCTAGAATGCTGAGATTCAAAATCCTAAGGTCGCTGGTTTGAGCCCAAAAGTCACTGGCTTGAAGCCCAAGGTCACTGGCTTGAGCCCAAGGTTGCTGGCTTGAGCAAGTGTTCATGGCTCGACTGGAGCCTCCCTGTTTAAGGCACATATGAGAAAGCTATCTATAAACAACTAAAGTGCCACCACTATGAGTCAGATGCCGGTGTAGATTTATAACAATCCATTATGATAGTTTTAACTAATAGACTACTTCCAAATCAGGCATTCCAGGTCATAGTGGAAATATTTGGAATTAGAGGCAGAATCTGAGTTCAAATCCAACCTAGGTTTTCTTTGAACAGTAATTTAATTCCAAGTGCAAGGAAAGCCTAGAATTTGACTGAGTCATTTAAAGTGCACCTGAAAATGCTGTATAAGGTATAAAGAGTAAACCATAAATTATAGATTAAAAAATTTTTCACAGAGAATGGGCAAGCCTCTATCTGACACAAAGGAGATTTTTTCAGGGAGTTTAGCCTAAATGCTATCAGAAAGTTTATTGCTGAGCTCTGAGCTATTCACAATGATTTCACAGCCCAGAACCAATCTGTACAGCCAGAAGAGAACTTGGCAGTAAGTATTGCAGTCTCCATCTACAGGTGGAATTTATGTATGTGGAGGGCTGATTTAATTGTAATAGATTTTCCAGCACTCCTCACCACCCCTGCCCTCCACTCCTGTGTTGTTCAAGGGTCAACTGTGCTGCTTATAACAGCTTGTCTCTGCACGAACCCTGAAAAACTAAGGTTGGAATTTTAACTTTCCTCAAATTAGGGTCCACCATAAGCACTCAAGGAATCAACATCTATGGAGTACTTGAAAGGTACTTTCTAGGTATCTAGCATTTATTATATTTTTAATACTCACTGCAACATCAGGAGAACAGCAAGAAACAACAAGAAAGTTAATGGCTAACAATACTTTCAGTGCTCATTTTTATTATTTTAGGTAACTAAAGCATAGAAAGTATTTAATTTTTAAAAATTTTATTTTGGTGATAATTTCAAAATACAGAAATGTTGCAAAAATAAGAATAATATAAAAATATATATGCCTTTTTATTATATTTATGATTATTAGATTTATTTATTATTTATATATTGATTTATGATTTATATATACACAGAGAAGAGATTTGAACCATTAGAGGGATATATATATATATATATATATATATCCACATATCTTGAGGGTAGGTAGATACAAATCTATATATAGATTATATCTATCTATCTATAATATCTCACTTTAATAGTTATTTCACTATTTACAACACTTTTGACTCATTCTCCCCACACCATTTTTTTTTCTTCTTTAGCACATGCCTGCAATAGAGAGAAAGACAGAGACAGACAGACAGGAAGAGAGAGAGATAAGAATCAGTTCATAGTTGAGGTACTTTAGTTGTACATTGCTTTCTCAGACATGCCCTGACCTGGGGTCTCCAGCAGAGCCAGTGACCCCTTGCTCAAGCCAGGGACCATGGGCTCTTTTCTATGATCCCATGTTCAAGCCGGTGACCCTACACTCAAACTGTTGAGCCCTTGCTTAAGCCAGAGAAGTCTGTGCTCACGCTGGCAAACTCAGGGCTTAAAACCTGGGTCCTCAGCGTCCAAGGCCGACACTCTATTCACTGTGCCACTGCCTGGTCAAACCATTTTCCTTTTTTCTTAATAAACATTTTCAATTTTATATTTGTCAATATTTTCTAATGGTTAGATTCAGGTTATGCACATCAATGGAAACATTGATGGATTCTTCTAGGAGTATCATGGAACACTTATCCAAAGGCATAGAAGGTTCATCTACCCCTTTCAGTTCTATAACTTTTGATCACCCCATTTTGTGTTTTTCTATCTCTACACTTTCTAATTACTGTATTTTTGTGTGATTATTAAGACTTTCTGTGGAAACACTAAGTACATATATTGCATCTTTCAAAATTTCCCTGTATATTAGCATCAGTTAATAATATGATTGAAAAATAATAGTTTTCTGACTCCAATACTCTCCATGTCCATAGATACTAGGTATTCTATTAGCAAGAGCTCTCATTCATTATTTTTTTCTCTCTTTAATTAGAAAGGATTAATGCATTTCTATTTTTTCTGGTGATCTACAATTCAATAATGTTCTTATTTCTTTTAATGCTCCCAGATTTTTCAGACCTCTATAACTGATTCCAATGTCTTTAGCACTTTTTAATTTTTAGAAATTTTTTTTTTGTATTTTTCTGGAGTTTGAAATGGGGAGGCAGTCAGACAGACTCCCACATGTGCCCAACTGGGATCCACCCGGCATGCCCACCAGGGGGCGATGCTCTGTCCATCTGGGGCGTTGCTCTGTTGTAACCAGAGCCATTCTCGCCCCTGAGGCAGAGGTCATAGAGTCATCCTCAGCGCCCGGGGCCAACTTTGCTTCAATGGAGCCTTGGCTGTGGGAGGGGAAGAGAGAGACAGAAAGGAAGGAGAGGGGGAGGGGTGGAGAAGCAGATGGGCGCTTCTTCTGTGTGCCCTGGCCAGGAATGGAACCCGGGACTCCTGCACGCCAGGACGATGCTCTACCACTGAGCCAACCAGCCAGGCCCAATTTTTAGAAATTTTTATTTTAGTTTTCTGGAAATATAAGATGTTCTGCAGTCATCTTAAAATATCTTACTCTAGTCCTGGAAGCAGACATTTCTTTATAGAGTTTCACTTTTTGATTGCTTTTTTGTTTTTCCGTTTGTTTGTTTTTTAAGTGAGAAATGATGTTAAAGGCAAAAATCTAGCCCTTAAATGTGTTTATTTCTATAGAAGGTGGTAGATTTTTTTTTGCTTCTTGGTTTTTGTAGCAGGGCAAGCTAAGAAATATATGCAATATATGCACATGTACATGCACATAAAGAACATAATGTATCTACATGCATATCATGTGCACAAATATATATGAGCACATATGTAGCAATATTTAGCCTTGTATTTTCATATATATATTATATAGCTACACTCATCAGCAAACTGCTATTTTAGTAAATTGCAAGTGCATCTTTAAATATATATAAACAAGAGTATAAAGAAGAACTATGGCAATGGTTGTATTTTTAATGGCATGCAGAGTAAGATGTAGTAAAATAGATAACATTATAATTCTCCCAAAACACACTGAGACATCCCAAAAATAAAAAGACAAGGCATGGATGAGAGATGTTGGCAGCATATTAATTGTCAAGAGTTTTATCTTAAAAAAATATAAATATATGTTAAAAAAATTAAATCACCTGGAAAAAAAAGGGGGAGAAAACTCAAATAGACTCTATTTTTTCATTTACTTATTCATTTTAGATAGGGGGAGAGAGACAGAGAAGGGGGGTGGAGCAGAAAGCATCAACTCCCATATGTGTCTTGACCAGGCAAGTCAGAAGATTTTGAACTGGCAACCTTAGCATTCCAGGTTGACACTTTATTGACTGCACCACCACAGGTCAGGTTCAAATAGACTCTTTAGGAGGATTTCTAATGCCCAATTGCATGTGAGAATTGCTCAACCTCACGAATCACCAGGAAATTAATATTAAAACCACAACAAAGTTACAAATCAGCAGATCAGCAAAGATTAAAAAGTCTAACAATCCTAAATGTCAGCAAAGAAGCAGACCTGCCAGAGCGCTCTGGTAACAAAGCGAATCAATGCCCTTCAGAAAGCTTTTGGGCAGCAGCTACTAAATCTAACAACAGGACACAAGCAACATCTCCACTCCTGTCCTCAGGAACCAATAGAAATGCTCACGCACAACCCGAATAAAGAGTGCCACATTCATAGCAGAGGAACTTGTGATGGCTGCACAATGTAAAGATGTAAAAAGCCCAACACCAGCTGATTGCATAAATGAATGGAGGTTCATTCACCCTGTGGAAGAGTAACCAGCAGTAGAGAGTAAACATGCACAGCCTCAAAACACCTGCAGGAAGCTTGCAAGCACAGATTCCCTTATAAATTCAGAAACGTCCTGGGGCTGGGATTTTGCTTGTCCACAGATCATTCATCTCTTGTACACAGAATTGTGGGGGAGATGCTCTTCCTAAAAGGGTTAGGGATGGGAGGGACCCTGTGAAGTCAGGAGCTACACAGGATCTGGCAAGAAGTCTCAGGCATAGGTGTCCTTGGAACTGACTGTGACTGGGCGCCCTACACAGGGGCTCCTCAGCCCTAACCTTGGCTGGAGACTATAGTTTCTCTGCTCTGAAGATTAACAATGAGCGAAGAAGGGGAGGGCTGCAGAAACAGGTCCCCTCTTGTGTCTGTGCTCCAGCAGGGTCCAGGAGAGGCAGAGGCTCCAGAGCACATGGCTGGCATACCGTGGGCACCCCAGGCTGTTTAGCTGATCCAGCAGTGGCTGAAGTTGTTGCTCTAGCTGCTGCTGAGGATTTAGAATAGTGATCCTTAAACCACACCTGTACTGGTGGCCTCCTAAGAATTGAGTGTGGTGGCCAGGGTGTCCTGATTATTCACAGTCAATGTTCACTCTCCCCAATTACTTCTTCATCTCCTGCTGCCACCTCCTGGGGCATGGGAATAGTGAAGGCTCCTGAAATTAGATTCCAAAAATTTCCATCCTGTTTAGTTTACTATATATCCACAAGTGAGTCTCATGTAAGTTTGAAGGCAATCCAATGGAGAAAAGATAGCTTTTTCAAAAAATGATGCATATATTGTAGAAGGGTTAATATAAACATTGACTTACATATCAAACTTTGTATATAATGTAACAAATTGGAACATAGACATAAATATGACATATAAAACTTTTTAGAAAAAAATTAGAGAAAATCTTTAGGATCTAGGGATAGGCAGATTTATGAGACTTGACGTTAAAACCTTGACTTCCCTTTCTCCACATCCTCCCCAGCACCTATCATGTGTTGTTTTGTTAATGAGCGCCATTCTGACTGGTGTGAGGTAGTATCTCATTGTGGGTTTTTTTTGTTTTTGTTTTTGTTTTTCATTGTGGTTTTAATTTGCGTTTCTCTAATGATTAGTGTTATTGAACATTTTTTTCATCTGTCTATTGGTCATCTCTATGTCCTCTTTGGAGAAGTGTCTATTCATTTCTTTTGCTCATTTTTTGATTGGATTGTTTGTCTTCCTGGTGTTGAGTTTTACAAGTTCTTTATAAATTTTGGTTATTAACCCCTCATCAGAAGTATTGTCGAATATGTTCTCCCATTGTGTGGTTTGTCTTTTTATTCTGTTCATATTGTCTTTAGCTGTACAAAAGCTTTTTAGTTTGATTTAGTTCCATTTGTTTATCCTGTCTTTTATTTCATTTGCCCATGGAGATAAATCAGTAAATATACTGCTGTGAGAGATGTTGGTGAGCTTACTGCCTATGTTTTCTTATAAGATGCTTATGGTTTCACAACTTACATTAAAGTCTTTTATTCATTTTGAGTTTATTTTTGTGAATGGTGTAAGTTGGTGCTCTAGTTTTTTGCAGGTAGGTGTCTAATTTTCCCAACACCATTTGTTAAAGAGGCTGTCTTTACTCCATTGTATGCTCTTACATCCTTTGTAAAATATCAGTTGTCAATAAAGGTGTGGTTTTATTTCTGGGTTCTCCTGCACTGCTGGTGGGAATGCAGACTGGTGCAGCCACTGTGGAAAACAGTATGGAGATTCCTCAAAAAGTTAAAAATGGAACTTCCTTTTGACCCAGGCATCCCACTTTTAGGAATATATCGCAAGAACACCATATCACCGACTGAAAAAAAGAAATGCACCCCCATGTTTATGGCAGCATTGTTCACAATAGCAAAGATCTGGAAACAACCCAAGTGTCCGTTAGTGGACAAGTAGATTAAAAAGATGTGGTACATATACACAATGGAATACTATGGGGCCATGAAAAAGAAGGAAATATTACCTTTTACGACAACATGGATGGACCTGGAAACTATTATGTTGAGTGAAATAAGCCAGGCAGAGAAAGAAAAATGGCATATGACCTCACTCATTTGAGGAATCCAAGAAACAGTGAGAACTGAGGAATGGAATTGAGACAGAGGAGGGATCAAAGGGACCAGAGGAAAAGAGGACAGAGGGAAAGGGGATAACAGGATGGGATAAACCTGAAGGGAAGGGGGGAGGGTGCTTTTGGGGGGGGACAAGTGAGATGTTGAGGGGAATATGGGGGAGGAGGGATGCATTCAGGGTGACCCTAGAATCTATGTAAACACAATTAATTAAATAAAAAAATTAAAAAAACCTTGAACCCCCCATAAAAGAAAAAATTGATAAATAGGATCTTATTTACATAAAATGAAATCTTGTGTTCTGTGAAAGACCTTGTTAAGAGGATGAAAAGAAAAGCTACCAAGTGGTAGAAAATATTTGCAAAACACATATCTGGCAAATTTCTAATATCTACAATATATACAGAACTCTCAGAACTCAACAATAAATAGATAATATGATTAGAAAAGACAAAAATACATGAACTGATATTTCTTTCAACATGACACACAGATGGAAAAAAAGAAAAAAAAAGCCTGTAAAATGATGTTTAACATCATTAGCCACTAGAAACATGAACATTAAAATCACAATGAGCTATCACTAAGCACTTATGAAAATGGGTAAAGTAAAAATATAGCACACCACATGCTGGTGACAGTCACAGAAACTGGGTCACTCAGGAATTTAAAAATTTGCAGCCACTTCAAAAAAAAAGTTTGAAATTATAAAAATGAAACATGTAACTATCATATGACACAGTATTTGATCTGGATATTTATCTCAAAATAACAAAGACTTAAATGCACAAAAATCTATATGTGAATATTTATAACACCTTATTCATAATAGTCAAAAGTTGGACATGGCTCAGATGTGCTTTAACAGAAGAGTTTAACAAACTGTCTATTTTACAGTATATTACAGCAATAAAAACAAATAAACTATTGATGCATGCAGCAATTTAGATAAATAAAAAAAGAATTATAATCCATTTAGAACTTGTACTTATGTATGGTGTAAGGAATATATCTAATTGCATATATTTTTTCAAATGGCTATTAACTGTCCTAACAATTATTAAAATTATATTCCTTACCCAGTGATTATAATAACAGATTTGTGATATACTTTATTTCTAAATATGGTTGTATCTATTTATTTATTTGTTATTTTATTTCATTAGTTTGTTTTTCTGCCTAATCAAGCCCCAGAACTACACTGTTATAATTATAAAAGCATTGTGATATGTTTTAACATCTTACATTTTTCCTTTTTACCCAAAAGCTTTTAGTAGAAGGATTTTAATTTTCAGAGTTTTAAACATTTTTATAGTTATAGTGATTGACTTATAATTCACTTATAATAAGTTAAAGTATAAAACTAAAATTTTTTGACAACCCCAGTGAAGAAAATAAATGTATCACTCACCACCCTCCACAATATTCTTGTGCCTTTTTGTAATCTGTGTATTCTGTTCTCTCTTATCCATGACTTCTTCCATTATCAGGCAAATATCAACCTTCTTTCTTTTACTATAGAAGAGTTTGCATTTTTCAGAATTTTAGATAAGTAAGTTAATGCAGTATGTACTTTTCTGACTTTTTTCACTGACTGAAATGTTTTTAAGTTTTAAGATTATTGCTGCATGTACCAAAAGTTCATTTATTTTTATTGCTGAGTAGCATTCTCTCATATAAATTTACAATTATTTTTATTTATTTATTTTTTATTTATTTTAGCAAGAGAGGAAGGGAGAGAGAGAGAGAGGAACTGATCTGTTCCATTATGTGCCCTGACCGTGAATCGAACCAGCAACCTCTGTGCTTTGGATAATGCTCTAACCAACCAAGTTATCCAGCCAGGGTTGCAACTATTTTTCTATTTACCTGTTGATAGATATTTGGGTTCTCTCTCAGCCTTTCTATTTAACATTGTACCAGAGGGTAAAGAAAACAGAAAAAATAATTAAAAGTATGAAGATTAGAAAGAAGGTATTAAGCCTGATCTGTGGTGACGCAGTAGATAAAGTGCTGACCTGGAATGCTGAGGTCCCCAGTTTGAAACCCTGGGTTTGCCTGGTCAAGTGATAAAAAAGTAACATGTTTTCAATTGATGTTAAAACAACATATTACTGGTATGAAAAAGAAGGATAGAGAATTTCCATGCTTCTCGCACCCATATACCATATTAACTTAAGATGAATCAGTCAGATACCTAAATGGAAAAGCTGGAATTATAAAATTTAGGTAGAAAATGTAAGAGAATATTTTCATAGGCAAACTACAGAAAGCAATACCAAACATAAAGCAAATGGTATTTTGGTAAGTTTAAGCACCAACATTTTTATTAAAATAGAGTCTTAGAAGTAGAATATGGTTCTAGATACGATGCATATTTTAAAGAAGTCTGTTATTTCAGTAGCTTGGAAATTCTCCCCACAAGTTCCCCAGGGATTGGGGACTTGGGAGATTTTTTTGCCTCATGGCTGACCAGAGGGATTTAAAGAATCACAATGAATGAAGCTTATCCTTGACCAGAAAGATGGTGGTCATGGCAACAGTGAGTTGTAAAAGTGATTATAAATAGTACCGTTTTTATAGTCCAAGTGTATTGATCATTTTATTTAAAATAATGAAGACGCACAGGATGAAAATGAGGTGTTTGAAACAAATATAAAAGCCTGACTAGTAAAATACAAGACAAGTTGAATAAGTAGGTGCTTGGGAAGAATAATACTACAATAAAGAATACCAAAATAGAAGAAGAAAAAAGAGAAGGAGAAGACAGAAAGAAAAGAGAGAATGAAAGAGAGAAAGAAAGAAAAGGGGAAATGGGAATTGCTTTGTCAGCTGGCATAAAGAGAAAAGAAAAATGTAAGCTCAATAACTACAGGGTGTATGACTGTTTTTTGTCTGATTCACAGATTATCTACAGTAGCTAGCCAGTATCTAGCACATAGTGGGGACTTATAAAACATTTGCTGAATGAAAAGAAAAATGGTGAATGAAAATAAAACAAACAGACCTGAGCAACTCCTATGGTGAAACTCTATTATGTATTCTATGTATCTTTATAATTAGGAAGCAATCATACAAGTAGTTAAAAACAAAGTATTTGCTTCAAACTGGATCTGTGTAGCCATGGTTAAAATAATTTCTTTGAGTTTCTGTTTGTCATCTGGGAAAATAAAGGCAATAGTCACTACATGATGGTGTTATTATAATGGTTTTAAGATTATCTATAAAAAGTATATAACCCAGTAGTTATATAGAATAAGCACTATATAAAATTTGTAACTGTTCATATTATTAAAATATTTGACTTTAGTTGACCACTATATGCCAAGATGTTTTCTGTGTGTCAAACTCTCTGATATGGACACAAGAAATGAAACAGTAAGGATCAATCATTATCAGTTTGATTCTAGGTTGATAAAACTAGACTTTCCAAGTTAGTAAATGCCTCACTTTATGACTTCTGTGTCCTGAATGTATTTAGATTGCTCAGCATCTGTTACATTTTAGCTACCTGGTAAATACTTGCTCTTGAAATATACACAGAATTATTTGTTTATATATTTAATTCCTAAGATATAAACATCTAAAAGTCAGCAGTTTTGTCTGATTCAGCATTGTTATTCTCATTGCCCAGTAAAACATCCGACACCTGAAAGAGCTTAATATTTGTGAAGGGAGATCTAATCCCACACATACAAAAGTAGGAGCTAGATGTTGACTTAAAGATGAGTTCAATAAAGATCAGAAAATTAATTTACCATGAGTGTCCAAGCCAAAAAGAGGTCAGGTGTATGAAGGTGATACAGTAACAGAAGAGTTAAATGTTTGACTTCTGATCCAGACTGCCTGCCTCTAAACCACAACTCTACCATCAACGAACTGTGTGACCTGTGCAAGACCTCACTTAGGCAAGACTCTATGTCTCAGTCTTCTTATCTATAAAATGGAAATAATATTATACCTATCTCACAGAGTTGTTATAAAGATTAAATTAATTAACATAAATAAAGCATTGTAAGAATGCCTCATGCATAATACACATATCATCATTATCATTAACATCTTTTTAAACATAAGTTCTCTATACCCACAACTTATTATTGCTACAGTACTGTATACAGAATACTAAGTCAAACATTAAATCACTGTCAAATTTTTCTATGCACTGCATGCCTATAAATAAAATACAATAAAAATAGTATTTGGAGGAAATGTGCAATAAAATACAGCAGGTAGAACATTATTAATTAGAGAGAGAGAGAAAATGGACAAAATTGAACAAGAAAATCAAACAGAAAGAAATTCATAAAGTGAAAACTGCGAAGTAAACCCTGGAAGGATCAACTTCATCCTCTCAAGGATGCTGTATGTTTTTCAGTGTTATAATTTCATTGTACACATTCAAAGGATGGATTGATCTCCCGGGCAATAAAAGAAGGCTTTGATAGACCCATGGGGACTCAGAAAAGTTTCAGGGACAAAATACAGGGGAAAATAAAAGTGCTAATCTGGTGCCTACAAAGGTTGATTTATTCAGAAAATATAAATATATTTCACTTCACTATCCTAAAACTTCACATTTTATTACTGCATTTGGCCTCAGTAGGTATTTATATTTGGACTTAGTATTACTTAGTGAACTCTGTCCTGGCTTGATTCTCCTGAGCCCATCATCTCCCTTGTTGGTACCAGAGGATGCTATATTTCAACACTTACCGCTCAACCTCAAGCACAATGTGACCTCTCAGCTTCCATCAAGCTGAATCAACTCTTTCTTCCAGAAGGGGTAAGAGATACACAGAAATTTATTAATTAGTAAGGTCAGGTTCCAAATTCTGCTCTTCTAACATTAAATCTTTCTTTTCTTTTTTTTCCTTTATTTCCAAGTGAGTGGAGAAGAGATAGAGAGACAGATTCCCTCATGCATCCCAACTGGGATCCACCTACAACCCCCATCTGGGGCCATGCTGCAACTGAGCTATTTTTAGCATCTGAGGCAAAGGCTGCAAACCTGTCTTCAGCACTGGGGGCCAATGCACTCAAACCAATCAAGCCATGGCTGTGGGCAGAGAAGAAAGAGAAAGAGAGAAGGGGAGCAAGAGGGGTGGAGAATAAGATGGTTGCTTCTCCTGTGTGCCCTGAGCAGGAATCGAGTCCAGGACATCTATACACTATGCAGAAGCTCTACCACTGAGCCAACTGGCCAGGTCTTTTTCTCTTTAAAAGAATATGCCTGGCCAGTGGTGGGACTCAGCCAGTTCACACTGGTTCAGCAGAACTGATAACTAATTTTGGTTGACTTTGGCAAACCAGTTCTTAAAATAGCACTTTTTTTTTTTAATGTTCATTTATGCAACAGCATAAGTTCCCATAGTAATGTTCATTTCGTACATAGGTGAAAAACATTGCAAGTGAGGATGACAACCCAAGAAGCAATATGGGGCCCTGGCTGGTTTGCTCAGCAGTAGAGTGTGGGCCCAGTGAGCGGAAGTCTCGGGTTTGATTCCCAGTCAGGGCATGCAGAAAAAGTGACCATGTGTTTCTCCACACCTCTCCCATTTTCCCTCTCTTTCTCTCTTTTCCTCCCACAGCCATGGATGGAATGATTAAAGAAAGTCAGCCCAGGGCACTGAGGATGGTTCCATGGCCTCATCTTAGGTGCTGAAGTAATTCAGTTGCCGAGCAACAGAGCAGTGGCCACAGATGGGCAGAGCATTGTCTTATAGGGGGCTTGCCAGGCGGATCCCAGTGAGGCACGTGTGGGATTCTATCTCTCAGTCTTCCTGCATCTCAGTTAAAAAAAAGAAAAAGAAGAAATATAGAAATATCTTAAATAAAAGTTTTATTGTTTTGTTAGGTATTATTTTTTTCATTAATATTTTAAAACTCCTACAACATAATCTAGTTTTGTGCACCACTTTTATACTTAAAACAGTTAAGGCAGAGAACTGGTTGTTAAATTATTTGAATCCCACCACAGTGCCTTATTCTAACATACATAGAGACACAGGCACATACTCACATATTTATATAACATATGTAAATAATATAGATAATATATAAATGTATATATACACATATACTTATGTATAATGTACAGTAATCTATGTATAAACAGAAATAAATGAATGTATTTAGAAAACACTGCAAAAAAAGTAAACATCAGTTCCTATTCATAGAAAATCACTATTATTTTGAAATATATTTTTCTGCCACTTCTCCATCTCATACACACATTCACAAAAATATACAATTTTTCCTTTAAAATTAGAATTTTGCAGTTCATGCAGCTTTGTAGCAGCATTCTTACATAATTTTTATAAATACCTTTCCATGGTATTAAATAATGCACAGCATTTTTATTAGTACTATTGTATTCCATAATATGAATGCACCTTAGTTTATTTAGCCAATCTTCTATTTTTACATACTAAGGTAAAATTAGAAATTTATTCCTTAATATAAATAATGGTGCAGTACAAATTCTTACATAAAAATTATTATTTTCATTCTAGTATTTCCTTAAGATGTAATGCTGAAGCCAAAATTACTGGGTCAAAGAACATAAACATGCTTTGGCTACACATACATGCTGCTAAACTGTTTTTCCACAAAGCTCATACCAATTTATGTTTTGGGGAGCAACATTTGCTACCACTTCCAATCCTCTTCCCACTATAACACAACTGCCTCTGGGAGGCCTAGAGAAGATAGTAAAGAGATTAGGTATATAAAGATATATATATATATATATATATATATATATATATATATATATATATATGTCTCTTTCAACAGCAACAGTGAGAAATACAAATTTTAAAAAATGGGAATTGCCAGTGAAGATATTAGCATATTTTATTCACCATGAAATAGTTTTTATTCCCTTTGGAAAGGCAGTAGAAATGAGACTTGCAGGAAATAATCGAGTAACAACAGGATCTTCCTGTGATAAATAAGATATTTAATCTTGAAACAAATTTTAATTTTTACTTCACAGACATGTTGCAGTAAAAAAATACTTGCATAATAAATTGGTAGTCATGTGGAGAAATTATGCTTATTATGATCATGCTTTTTATAAATAAGCATGCTGATCATTATGCTTATTTCTAAAAAGATTTTCAAACACTTTTACTTACCTTTTAGCAGAAATATTTAAGCTCAGAACTATTCTAATCTCAAAAGATATGTAGAAATGTGTATATTACAGGTTCCATTAGCGACATGCCAACCTCCACACATGTCTGTATCCTGCAGTGATATCTGTGTTGATGTGTGTAACATACATTGTTAGTTATATCCTACAGCTTTTTTTTCTATATTCCATTTTAGCACAGTTCCTATTTTGACTGAGTACCCATTTCTCCACATGACTACTTCAAGCCAGTAATGATTGTTTTCATTCCCTTTTTCAGTGATCAGTGTCAAGGTTGGCATGATATAACAATTCCTGTCAATGAGCTATTAGGAATAGTGCTTTGAGATGTTTCTGGAAAAAAAATTTTCACTATATAAAATGACTAAATTTTTTTTCAGGTAAAAAAGATACAAAGAAATTTTAGAGGAAAAAGAAGTTATGATAAGCAGGTATATCGACTGTGTATTTGGATTAGTAAATTGGTAGGTGAATTTGCTGAAGGAGAAGATTCAATAAATAAAAGTCTTGATCAATGCTAAAATAAGTTTGAATTTTATGCTCTCAAATATGTTTAATAGAATTAGTCATATGCCAAGTTTTTTTCTCATAGGGAGCTACAAATATGAAATTAAAAGCGAATAATACAATTTTATATACTATTAAGTGTTATAAAGACAATACAAGATAATATGATATTGACAAGAGAATGGTAGTTGTCAGAGTTTTTCAGTTGGGTGGTCAAAATAAGGATCTTCAAGATATTTGGGTAAACACTTTAGCAATAAAAAGAAGTTGATGAGGCCCTGGCCGGTTGGCTCAGTGATAGAGCATTGGCCTGATGTGCAGGAGTCCCAGGTTCTATTCCTGGCCAGGGCACACAGTAGAAGCGCCCATCTGCTTCTCCAGCCCTCCCCCTCTCCTTCCTCTCTGTGTCTCTCTTCCCCTCCCGCAGCCAAGGCTCCATTGGAGAAAAGTTGGCCCGGGCTCTGGGGGTGGCTCTATGGCCTTTGCCTCAGGTGCTAGAATGGCTCTGGTTGCAACAGAGCAACGCCCCAGATGGGCAGAGCATCGTCCCCTGGTGGGTGTGCAGGTGGATCCCAGTCAGGCGCATGCGGGAGTCTGTCCAACTTCAGAAAAATACAAACAAACAAACAAATAAATAAATAAATAAATAAGTTGATGAGAAGTTTTCTAAAATTATGACAGATGGGAATTCAAGTGAAAAAATGTTTTGGGGTATAAAATAGTTTTGATGATCAAAAGTAAAGAGTAACTCATATACAGAGGCCATATGTTTAGGGCATCAGAGTCATGATGAAAAGTTCATTTAATTCTAAATGCAGTAAGAAATAAATAGAACATTTTAAACAGGGGAGTAATACAGTCTAATACATTAAAAAATCCCTCTGTTAAGTAGCGATTAAATTGTAGAATAGAATAGAAAGTTGGGATATAAAGATGAAGTAATAGTTACATTGTCAAGATTAGAGAAAATGGTATCATGGGCTATGGTGCATAGTGAATAAATTGTAGAAATAAAGGTACCTTATGAAAGACAATTGACAAAATTTGTTTATGTTTTTAGTACAAGGTGAAGTAAAGGGAAAATGAGTCATATTTCCTGTCTAAGTATGTGGGTTGTGGTGTCATATACAGAGACATAAGAAGATTGGGAAAAGAACTATTGAAGATAAATAACAAATTAATAATTCTTTGAGATATAAAATTTTAAATACATTCTTCTAGTATGGTGGTCACCAACTGAATCACTCTAGTCGCTGACTTTATGGTCATATTGCCTTCTTTTCTATCTGTGTGTATCAACTTTCCATTGGCCTCCCTCTTATAAGTACACATACAATTCTATTTATGACTTACTTGGATAATCCAAGATAATCTTTTCATCTCAATATTATTAATGCAATCACTCTATTAAAAAAACACTTTTTTTGCCACATGAAGAAATACTCATTCACAGGTTCTAGGGTTTAGCATGTGAATATCTTCTAGGTAGCAATTTTAAGCCTACCACAAATAGGAATAAAACACAGAAAAATAAAAATTAAAAAAAATTGAACTGATTGTGGTAGCATTTTGAAATTGGGCACTGTGAGTCTTCCAAATTCCTTTTCAAGATTGCTTACCTACTCTGGGTACCCTTTTCCCCTTATGATTTTTAATACCAGCCAGTCAATTTTTGCACTTGAAATAAGAGCTACTATGTAATAGGGATTGTGTTAAATCTATAGAGTGATTTAGGAAGTATTGAAATCTTAACAATCTTAAACCTTCTAATCCTTGAGTATTAGCTTTCTTCCTATTTATTTAAGTCTTTCTTGATTTCTTTCAACAATGTTTTGAAGTTTTCTGAATAAAATTTTTTGTACCTCTATTGTAAAATGTAGTCTTAATTATTTTAGTCTTTTTGTACTGCTCCCTTAACTCTGGCTAGTTGGTATTTTCTTCTCCTATTTTCAATTGTCATTATTTTCTTCTTCACCTGACCTTAAACTACTTTTAAGAACAATGACACCTAACATCCCTCTATATTTTTTATTTTGTCTCTACATATTGTTTGTATTCCCACAACTAGAATGTAAGCTTCTTGAAGGCAGGATCCATACATTTAACTTTTTATGAAGAATGGATGGAATACAAATTTTCTTTTCTTTTCAAATTTTATAATATTTCTATATTTTATTGTTGTCTATATTTATTTTCTCTCATAATTTCAGATGTAAAATTTTTAGTTGGTTCTGGTTTTCTAAAATTATATCCCCCAAAATGATGGAAAGGCATCAGGATCTAATTACCAATGATCTCTCCAACTTCCTAGCCTACCATAGTTTCAAATAAAAGAATAATAAGTTGCTTAGAAGGCCTAAACTCAGTAAGCTATTTTACATTGTATAAGATTGTATATGTTTTTCCATCTGTGTAAGAAGTCTTCTTGTTTACAATTCCCTCACTTCTCTGGCAAATTAATGTTTATCAAATTTCACCACAAACGGCATGAATTCCATGGTATCTGCTCTGTGTACCCACATCTTATGTATTTATCCATTCCCTTTAATGTATTATCTCTAAACATTTTACATTATATTATGATATGACTAATTTCCTTCATGAATTGTGAGCCCAATGAAAGCAAGGTCAATGTCTTGTACTTCTGTATGTCCAATTGATTCATACAAAACCATGCTCACAGTAGATAATCAATAAATGTTTGGTTACATGATTGAAAAAAATAAACTTGTCTACTTGTTTTAGTTTAAATACCCTATTTTGAGGATGCAGAAAATCTTTAATAATTTCATAAATTAATTATTTAATGACCTTCTTCCCTACCTATCTAAATTTGACACGTTTATTTGGTATTTTAAATATCCTTCAATTTGCATAATTTTTATTATTTTATAGTTTCCCTTAGCCATTTCTAGGTGAAATATTGCTGAATATATCCTTCCCTGGGAGAAGACATCAATTCTGGACAGGGACTGAAAATGTGGCTTGAACTAAAATAAGGACTATTATGGGGAAAAGAGAAACCAATTGAGCTTTTGATAATCACAAGGGTTTGTAGGAAATAATATAATCGATATGATATCCAAATATATAGCCAGATTTTTCTATGGAAAACATGCTGAGACTTGAAGCTTTTATTATGAAATGGTGAGAGTGGAACCCCCTGAAGCCTCATAGTGTTTAAGAGACAAAGCTCAATGAGAATAAGAGTACTTGTCTCACACATAAGACCAATTTCTCTCTTAAGATATTTAACATGGAATGAGACTATTTATTGAAATACCAAAACTTTGGCCCTGGCCGGTTGGCTCAGCGGTAGGGCATCGGCCTGGCGTGCAGGGGACCCAGGTTCGATTTCCGGCCAGGGCACATAGGAGAGGCGCCCATTTGCTTCTCCACCCCCCCTCCTTCCTCTCTGTCTCTCTCTTCCCCTTCCACAGCCAGGACTTCATTGGAGCAAGGATGGCCCAGGCACTGGGGATGGATCCTTGGCCTCTGCCCCAGGTGCTGGGGTGGCTCTGGTCGTGGCAGAGCGATGCCCTGGAAGGGCAGAGCATTGCCCCCTGGTGGGCAGAGCTTCGCCCCTGGTGGGCGTGCCGGGTGGATCCTGGTCGGGCGCATGCGGGAGTCTGTCTGGCTGTCTCCCCCCGTTTCCAGCTCCAGAAAAATATATAAAAAAAAAAAAAAAAAGAAAAAGAAATACCAAAACTTTGAAAGAATAGATTTGAACCTCCCTGGGTATCTCAGGCTTGAGAAGAAATGCTATGCACTAAAACAAAAGCTTGAGAGTTTCATATATAAAGAATTAAAGCTTTAATTACTCTTTATAAAACTGTAACCCAGCACAGATACAAGAAAATTCCCTATGGTAATTTGTTCCTCACCCTAATTGATTAAAAATATATATAAAAAGGAATTCCTCCCTGATGAAAAAAAAATCACAATTTCCACTGTCCTGTCATACAAAATATCAGGTTCATAATAAATTTTTAAATAAGCTTCATGCAAAAAAGCAAGATAATGTGATCAATTCTAAAAAGAAAAATAAAGAACAAAACAAGAAACATGTCACCAACTTCTCAGGTAATGCAAATATCATGGAAACACTTTAAAATACATATGGTAAAACCTGACCAGGCAGTGGTGCAGTGGATAGAGCATCAGGCTAGAATGCTGAGATTCAAAATCCTAAGGTCGCTGGTTTGAGCCCAAAAGTCACTGGCTTGAAGCCCAAGGTCACTGGCTTGAGCCCAAGGTTGCTGGCTTGAGCAAGTGTTCATGGCTCGACTGGAGCCTCCCTGTTTAAGGCACATATGAGAAAGCTATCTATAAACAACTAAAGTGCCACCACTATGAGTCCATGCTTCTCATCCCTCTCTCTTCCTGTCTGTTTGCCTGTTTCTCTCTCACACTCCGGTAAGAAAGTTTTAAAAATTAAAAAACAAAACAAAACATATAGACACAGACAACAGTGTGAAAAATTCAGGAGGAGGGAAAGTGAGGTTGTGGGAGGTGCAGGAAGGTAGGAGGGGTAGAGGGTGATGGAGACTTGACTTAGGGTGGTAAACCCGCAATGCAGTATACAGATGATATATTATAAAATTGTGCACCTGAAAACTTGTATAATTTTATTAACCAATGTCACTTCAATAAATTTAATAAAAACTTTTTTAAAATGCTATGGACAAAAATATATTTAAAAAAGAGACTATCAACATAAAACAAATGTATAAAATATTTAATGGACCATCTAAAAGTGAAAAATACAATATTTGAACACTAGAACTCATGGGATATAATTTTAAAATGCTGCATTAAAGGCTGACCAGAAGGTGACACAGTGGATAGAGCATTGGCCTGGGAAGCTGAAGACCCAGGTTTGGAACACTGAGATTGCCAGCTTGAGCTCATCTGGTTTAAGCATGGTCTCACCAGCTTTAGTGTGGGGTTGCCAGCTTGAGTGTGGAATCATAGACATGACCCCATGGTCACTCACTGTCTTGAACCCAAGGTCTCTGGCTCAAGCCCAAAGTTACTGACTTGAGCCCAAGTTTTCTGGCCTGAGCAAGTGATCACTGGCTTGACTGGACCCCCCAGGTCAAGGCAAGTATGAGAAAGCAATCAATGTGCCGCAATGAATAATTGATGCTTCTGATCTATCTCTCTTCCTATCTGTCCCAGTCTGTCTCCTTCCCCTAGCTAAAAGAGAGAGAGAGAGAGAGAGAACAGAAAAGAATGTGAGAAATGTGTTATACAGTTTAAAAGTCTAGTATAAATGAAATTTAATTCCCAGAAGAGAAGTTAAAGGAACATAATATTTGAAATCAATGAATGGCTAAATATTTTTGAAACTGAAGAAAAATATTACTCACTAGGTTTAAGATGTTCGGAAAAATATACAGAGTAAAAATACAAATAAATCACACCTAAGCATATCATTGTCAAACTTCTAAATAAAAAAAGACAGAAAATCTCAAAAACATTTTTAAAAAGCATTATAATCAAAGAAAAAAGGAGAAAGATCTTAAGAGATTTTTTTCAAAGAAGATATGCATGACAGTACATGAAAGGGCATTCAACATCACTAGTTATTAGGGAAATTCAGGCCAAAATGACAGTGAGCCATGGTTGGTTAGCTCAGTTGGCTAAAGCATCATCTCAATACACCAAGGTTTTTGGTTTGATTCCTGTTTAGGGCACATACAGGAATCAATCAATGGATACATAAATAAGCGGAACAATAAATCAATCTCTCTCTTTATCTTTTCTCCTTTCCTTCTATTCAAAATCAATACAATAATAAAAAAAATTTTAAATCATAATGAGAAATCACTTAACACCTATTAGGATAGCTATCATAAAAAATAAAACAAAAATAACAGATAACAAGCATTAGTGAAGATGTAGTGAAACCTTGTGAATTTGTGATGAAAATGTAAATTGGTGCAGACACTGTGGAAAACAGTATGAAGCTTCCTCAAAAAATTAAAAATAGAACTACCGTATTATTCAGAAATCTTGCTTTTAGGTATTAACCAAAAGAAATGAAAACTGGATATCAAAGAGGTATCTACGCTCTCATATTCACTGAGGCATTATTCACAAGAGCTGAGATATAAAAACAACATAAGTGTCCATCAATGGGTGAAAACATACAAGAAGATTTGTACACACACACACAGAAATATTATTTAAACATGAGAAAGAAAGAAATCCTACTATTTGCATCAACGTCATCATGAATGGACCTTATAGGCATCATGCTAAGAAAAATAAGCCAGACAGAGAAAGGTAAATACTGCACGCTTTTACTTATATGTAGAATATATATAAGTATATATTTATATATATATATATATATGCACACACACACATATATGATCTCATAGAAACAGAATATAGAAAAATAGTTGTCAAATGTTGGGGGTGAGGTTTAGTAGTAAATAGGGAGAGGTTGGTTTAAATGGTGTAAACTTTCAGCCATAGTATAAATAGGGTTTGAGTATCTAATGTATAATATAGTGACTATTGTCAATAATATTTTAAGGTATAATTGAAATTTGGTAAGAGTAAAACTAAAATATTCTCACCAAAAAAAATAAAAGTTGAATAATTGTGGTGATGACTATTAATTAAGTAGATAAGAAGAATTCCTTCAGCCTAACCAGGTGGCGGCACAGTGGATAGAGCGATGGACTGGGATGCAGAGGACCCAGGTTTGAGACCCCAAGGTCACCAGCTTGAGCACGGGCTCATCTGATTTGAGCAAAGCTCATCAGCTTAGACCCAAGATTGCCGGCTTGAGCAAGGGGTTATTCGGTTTGTTGAAGGCCCCCAGTCAAGGCACATATGAGAAAGCAATCAGTGAACAACTAAGGTGTCGCAACAAAAAACTGATGATTGATGCTTCTCATCTCTCTCCATTCCTGTTTCTCTGTCCCCATCTATCCCTCTCTCTGACTCTCTCTTTCTGTCTCTGAAAAAAAAAAAAAGAGGAATTCCCTCACAGTGTACATGTATAGCAGATCATCAAAATAGATATTTTAAATATTTTATAATTTATTCAATCGTGAAAGTAGAAAAGCTATGCAAGTAAACTATTAGAATAAATAAATAATTTTTGGATTATCATTGAATATATTATAAATGTACAAAAATAAACTTATCTGCTAAAAATAATAGAAATAAAACTTAAATATTTTTACACTAGCAACAAAAATACCATGTATCTAGTGATTTATTTAATAAAATAATTTTAAGACTACTACACTGAAAATTCTCTAAAATATTGCTGAAAAAAATTGAAAAACAAAGAAATGAATAAGTGTTTCTGTTGTGGACATGAGTATTCTCTCCAGATTTATTTGTAAAATCATGTATTTCCAAAAATATCTTAGCTTTCATTTTGGAAATCAACAAGCTGAATTTAAAGTGATTGTGAGAATGCAAATAACTTGGAATAGTCTAGATTCTACGTTGAAAACGGATACATTTGTCAAATTTACAAAACCAAATTTAAAATGCACTATAAAGCTATAGTAATTAAGATAGTAGAATAACAATGAAAGAATAAACAAAAGAACCAATTAAATAGAACAAAACAAAACAAAAAGTAGAGAATTCAGAAACACCCATGATTAAATATTTGCTTATTTTATGGTAAAGATTCCAATGTAATTTACAGAGAGAATGTATAGTGTTTTTTTAATAAATGTACTAGAAAAGCTGGATATATTTATGACAAATAATAAACCATGGCCTCCACCTCATACGTGTAGATAAAGTCAACAGACTACAGAGCTGAATGAGAAAGGTAAACTGCTATAACTTCTGGAAGGAAACATGAGTAATTTTTTTTTGTATTTTTCTGAAGTGAGAAGCAGGGAGGCAGACAGACAGACTCTCACATGCACCCAACTGGGATCTACCTAGCAAGGCCACTAGGGGTGGATGCTCTGCCCATCTGGGCAGCTGCTGCATTGTGACCGGAGCCATTCTAGTGCCTGAGGCAGAGGCCATGGAGCCATCCTCAGCACCCAGGCCAACTTTGCTCCATTGGAGCCTTGGCTGTGGGAGAGAAAGAGAGAGAACCAGCGAAAGAAGAGGGGAAAGGGTGGAGAAGCAGGTGGGTGCTTCCCTTGTGTGTCCTGACCGGGAACTGGGGGCTTCCATATACCCAGTCAACGCTCTACCGCTAAGCCAACTGGCCAGGGTCATTTGTAATTTTTTCTTATTTTGAGTAAACATCAATTTCGAATCAAGACACAAAATTTAGTAAACATAAAAAAGATTTATAAAATGTCTATTATAAAAATTAAGAACATCTATTTATCATTTGACATGAATTAGTACATAAAAAGTCAAGCCAACAACTGGAAGAATATAGTATCAATGCAAATATCTGGCAAAGGACTAAAATTGACATAATACAATGAATTATGAAACATCAAAAAAGACTATTTAATAAAAAGTGCAAAATATTTGAAGGTTTTTTTTCCTTAAAAACACTATGTAGGGGATAATGTATGAAAAAGTGAACAATGTAGTTAATCTTTTAGAAAATGCAAATTATTTTTAAAAAGGTTTAAATATACCACTATTTAGAATGGTTATAATTTAAAAGACTCACTCTAAAACGTGGGCAAAAATATGAAGCAAATGAAACTATCATCCATTGAGTGCACATTGATATTATTTTGGAAATCTCTTTTACAGTACGCATTCAGTCTTAACATATGCCTACCCTAAACTTCTACATTTCCAATATTTAACAATATATACTGCTCACAAAAATTAGGAGATATTTCAAGATGGTTATGAAGAAATAAAATATCCCCTAATTTTTGTGAGCAGTATATATAAGGAAAATGGGATTTTAAGTCTGTAGTCCACATATTTATTTATAGAAGCCCCCTAGTGGCAACAACTTAAATGCCATCAACAATAGAATAAAATATAATATAGTTATACAATGGAATATTATACATTAACCTAAAAAACACTAGTTTACTTAATAAAATCGGTGAACCTCACAAATAGAATATTAATTAAGAAGCCAAACACAAAAATATACATATTATATATGTGTGCATGTGTATAGTTAAGCAAAACAAATTTATTGTCAAAGGAATCAGAGCAATGGTTACCTCTGTGCAGAGGGAGCATATAATTGAGAAGGGACACTTGAGAGTTGTATGTGTTTGAAAATTCTGTCCTAGGTTGTGACTAATTGGTAAGAGAATATACAAAAATTCATGCCTTTACACTTTAGACCTATACAGTGTATTATCTGTATGTTATATACCAGTACAAAGGTATATAACATAGAAAAAATTGAAAGTTACAAAAATTATAAAATCAGTCTAAATTCACACTGCTTATACTTTTTGAATCTCGGCTGCCAAACCAGGTTGGTCTGTCATCCAAAACTTATAATTTAGTTTCATTCTTCCCATACAGACTCTTCTAGACCACTAATCTTCTCCTCTCCTTTTTCTTCTTTCCAAACCTAATGTAACTTAATCATTTCAGGTGTCACATGAAAGTTATAGCCATTGAAGTGATAGTGAATATGATTTATAGTTTTTAATAGCTTCTATTTTAACAGCTATTAATGGTTTCCCCTGAAGGGATAGCATGCATAGCCTTTCACCTGAAAATACCTAGTGACACCAATATCATTGAGAAGACTAGCCTAGATAGAATAAAAAGTAGAAACAGGACTCTCTTGTCCTTATTTTTTGTTGTTTTGGTCATCTTTGTAGGAAAGACAAAATAAAACACCAACTTAAATATGTGACAGTCTTTCACAAATTAATTATCAAAGGCACAATAACTTTATGCCACCGAACTTCAAACACACATAAACACACAACCACATATACACTCACATATACATCTTGTTACTACAAAAGAGTTACAGTTAGTAATAACAAATATATATGAGAGGAGATGCACATAAAACATACACAAAAGTAGAAAGTCATGGTCCAATAGAAGTGAATGTCAGAAAGTGCTAATCATAAGGACCAACATAATTTCAGTGACTGACCTTTATATTTGTTTCTTAGCTTCCTTATAGTGAAAGAAAAATAGTAAATGAATCAGAGGATAAATATCTCCTTGAGTCTAAAAATAATACCCTTTATATGACTGAAACCCAAAATATTTCTTTTCTATTACATAAGACTCTGAAGAATATCTGCAATAATGTGGTTATTTCTCTGAAATAAGGCATTTATATTGCTCGTTCTGGTAGTGACTTTGAATAAAATCCAAGGCAATAACTTTAAAATACAATTTAATGAAGGTAAGCTATCTTAGTTTAAAAGTAATACATTTTGCCTGATCAGGTGGTGGGGCAGTGGATAGAGCATCAGACTGGGATGCAGCAGACCCAGGTTCGAGACCCGAGGTCACCAGCTTGAGCGTGGGCTCATCTGGTTTGAGCAAGGCTCACCTCAAGCAAGGGGTTACTTAGTCTGCTGAAGGTCCACGGTCAAGGCACATATGAGAGAGCAGTCAATGAACAACTAAGATATTGCAACAAAAAACTGATTATTGATGCTTCTCATCTCTCTCTGTTCCTGTCTGTCCGTCTCTCTCTGTCACTGTAAAAAAAAATAGTAATACATTTTGACAAATCATAATGATCTAAAGTTAGAATTCCTGGAGAGTTACAAACACATATATGTACCTTGAATATTTATTTTCCTTAATTAGCACTCCGAACAGTACAAAAACAGGCATATTCCTTATAATGGTTTCCCAGAAGTACAAATATCTACTCAGAAGATACATGGAGCAGAGATACA
Source organism: Saccopteryx bilineata (assembly GCF_036850765.1). Classification (NCBI taxonomy): domain Eukaryota; kingdom Metazoa; phylum Chordata; class Mammalia; order Chiroptera; family Emballonuridae; genus Saccopteryx; species Saccopteryx bilineata. Next base: position 338,865,479 of record NC_089490.1, on the reverse strand, counting down.
ACCTTGACTAATTTGAACTCTGGAACAGAGTAACCACTGACCAGACACTGAGATATAATATGAGAGAGAAACAAGTCTTTATTGATATAAATGCCCAAATTTTGCAGTGGTTTGTACTTGAACAAAAGTAACACACATAAAAATCATGTTAACAAAATGCTTTAGAAAAATGAAGTGGACATCAGGATTACTACTTGATTAAAATTTGGAAATAAAATTATTTTTCTCATCCCAATGTAGTGTTATCTTTTCTTTATAAAAGATAAGAAACACAGTAACATAAAGGGAAAAAATTAGTTTATTGCTGATTGTGAGCACAGCTTATCCTAGATATTTTAAAAATACTCTTTAAATTACTCTTAATGACCAATGTCATCCCATTAAATTTTATTTCTAAATAAAAAAATACTACTTGAATTAAAGTTTTAAAGAATCTGTGAGGGAGTTATTTCTTTTCACATAAATGAGATACAGGCAAACATTCCAATAGTTCACACACATTTGGTAAAGTAGCAGAAATAAAATTATCAAACCATGTTTTTCTATCTAAAAAAATTTAAGTTCTATTTATGATTTTGTGGTACTTCTTAAAGATATACCTTTCATCAATAAACAATATTGAATTGGTGCCAATATACAAACAAATAATAAATGAAGTTTGAAGATTTCTACTTAATAAAACATGGTCAAAATAATTTTACCAGAAAAAAATATCTACTACAAAATACATACAGGTTGAACAAAAGTGGGTTTACACTTATAAACACATGAACATAGTTTATTCTTGTATTAATTATTTATTAATTGTTATAGTTATTTATTTGTATTGCAACTATAAATCTACTTTTGCCCACCCCTCCCTGCAGATTAGTACAGCCACTATGGAAAACAGTATAGACAGCCCTCAAAAATTTAATGAATCTCCCTATGATCTATCAATTCTATTTCTGGGTATTTACCCAAAGAAACTCAAAATACTAATATGAAAGAATATGAGTACCCTTATGTTCATTGCAGCATTATTTACAATAGCCAATCTATGGAAGCAAACCAAGTGACCATCTATAGATGAGTGGATAAAAAGTATTTTACAAAAAATATACATTTATATAATAATATATACATATATATAATAGAATACTACTTGGTCATAAAAAATAAAATCTCACCATTTGAGATATTATGGATCAATCTAGAGAGTTTACACTAAGTAAAATAAGTCAGTCAGAGAAAGGCAAATTCCATATGATTTCACTAATATGTGTAATCTAAATAACAGAATAAACACACAAACAAAATTAAAACAAACTCATAAACACAAAAAGAGACTCACAGTAGCCAGAGGAGACAGCTTGGAGTACTGGGTAAAAAGGGTAAAGGATTAAGAAGTACAAGTGGGTAGTTACATAACAGACACAAGCATGTGGGGCAGGGGTCGGGAACCTATGGCTTGCAAGCCAGATGTGGCTCTTTTGATGGTTGCATCTGGCTTGCAGACAAATCTTTAATAAAAAAAAATAACGATAAAAATATAAAACTTTCTCATGTATTATAATCCATTCATTTCCTACAGCTCATGTTCATGGTTAGGGGTGGCTGGAGTCAATCACAGCTGTCCTCCTGGACAACACCAAATTTTTATTGGATAATGCGTAATGTACATGGGTCATTGTATGGCTCTCATAGAATTACATTTTAAAATATGAGGCGTTCATGGCTCTCTTAGCCAAAAAGGTTCCCGACCAATGATGTGGGGTATAGCATAGGGAGTACAGTCAATAATATTGTGGTGACTATGTATGGGATGCAGATGCTTGGGTAAGAGGGGGAGCACATTGTAGGGTATATATACTACTCACCAAAATTAAGGGATATTTCAAAATGAATATGAAGTGATAAGAAAAAGAAGCTTTGATTTTTTTTTATTAAACAAGAACATGAGAAAAGCAAACAAGTCAAAGAAAGTTGTTCTATTATGCAAATGAGAAGCAAAACCAACTTTTATTTCATTGGTGAAAATGCACTATACAAAAGGCTGAAAGTACTGAAGTATCTGCACATTCCCTGATCCCTAATTTTTGTGATTAGTGTAATCATCTGGCCACTAAGTTGTACACCTGAAACTGGTACAGCATAATATTGGATGTAAACTGTAATTAAACAAAATTAAAAATATATAAATACCTACCATAAGTTTCCATTTACCCATTGAATTGTCAGACTCTTCAATGACTTTGAAAAAAAATTGTGATAAATACATGAAATGTAATTGATCAATAGGCATCCTTGTAACTAAACAGTCCACTTGTCCAACAGAAAAATATGACATTATAGAAAGGACATCAAATTTGGTATTTAGAATACATGAGCAAAAGTGTGTACAATTTTGATGCTGTGTTTTTTTTTCTTTCAAAAAACTTGGGAAAATCTCAGGACTTTCAAAACTTAACATTCTTCTCTGAATGAAAAACAATAACTACATGTTGGATATATTTTGAGCAGTAAATAAAAAAATCTCATTTTCTTGAAAATAAAAATGAGAAATTTTTATATGATGTTAGACTAAGATATTTCATTGAAGTTTATTAAATTTTATTAAACTCCATTTCAATTTGCATTATTTGCATTACTACATTTCAGTGTGTGAAATTTACATTAGAATATTTATGGTAAATTTTAAGATGCGATTTTATGTTACTGAGAAAAATTTTCTCATTTATATAAAAATTTTTAGGTTTATTTATGGAATGAATATTACCTTATATAACATCAATAATATTGAAAATAATTACTGGTAATTTTCAGTACTTATTATTGGGGATCATAAATTCCAGAAAATTAAGGTTTAACATTTTGGAGGGATCAGAGATTCAGAGTTCAACTCTAGAGTAGACCATTTGAAGTCTCCACCTAATATCAGCACCTGCAAAATTAGAGTTCAAGCAGTTCAATTCTACTTTATCACTCAAGGTAATTCTTACTTTACTCCTCTTTTGCTGTTAATTCCATTCAGTTTCAAAGGCCACAAAGAAAGGATGTAAAAGATATACAGATTGAAAAGAAGAAATAGATGACGTCAGAGTAATGGCGGGGTAGGAAGCGATACCGATAAATCTCCCCCAAAACTCAACAAGATCTTCAACCAGAAACAGAAAAACCTATACTTGGAGCTTCCAGATGCTTCGCAATACACCCAAAGGTATGATTGAGTGAAAAATTGGCTAAATATATAACCAAATCCCGAAGGAAATAGGGAGTAAGAAATGCTCCGCCTTCCTCACTAACCTAAACAGGGCGGCTTTCTCTGGTAACTGTGAATATAGAAACTGAGGCAGGCAAAGGGGGTGAATAGATCCAGGCTGCCGTGGCACAAACGGCTGAACCAGGCTGTGGCACGGAGATCCAAGGTGAGGAAAATCTGATCCTGTGGCAACCCGGGCAATACAAGCTAACACTCGTGCCAAACCCAAACAAAGAAAGACAAGCGGAGCGGCCATTTTACCCGGTCTCCTGGTCGGTGTGCAGTTAGTGGGCGAGAATTTCTTCCTAGGCCCCGAGAGTGGGTGCCCGTGTTGCCCCACGGAGAGGCAGGGTCAGAGGCCTTTCTGTGGGCCGAGGGCAGAGTCTCTGGGCAGCTCCAGCACCCTGGGAAAGCCACGCACGGGAGGGAGTGAGAACTAATTCTAACGGTGGAGATTTTCCGTGCTGGAGGGTGTTTCACTCAGAGGGAAACGCGGCCGGCCTCATATCCTGGTTTGTGCACGCAGATAAAGAGTGAGCAATTCCTCCGAGTGCCTCGGCAGTGCGCGCCCGTGTTATCGCACAGAGGGGCAGAGTCAGGGGCCTTTGTGTGGGCCAAAGCGGAATCTCGGGCCGCCCCAGCGCCTTGCAAAAGCCGCGCATGGGGACGGAGGGAGACTCAATTCCAACGCTGCAACTTTTCCTTGCGGTTGGGGGTTTCACTCAGAGCGTGAGACTGCTGGCCGGATATCTTGGTCGCAGACAGTGAGTGAGAGTTTCCTCCAAGTGCCCTGAAAGTGAGCGCCCGCTTGTGTTACCGGACAGAGTGGCAGAGCCAGAGGTCTTTGAGTGGGCGGAAAGCCCGCCTGATTATGCTAGCAGCTCTGACTGACTGAGCCTTACCCAGAGCCCTGTGCTGAGTGGAAATAGAGTGGGGAGTTGCCAGCTTTTTGAGCCTCTTACTATCCAGGCAGAGGCAGCAGCAACCCCATAGCTGGATTATCAGGCTACTAATTGAGGAAGGAAAGACTAGGAGAAAGGCTCCAGGAACACGGACTCTCTCACTGTCGGAGCCTATAAATGCTAATGAGCTTTGACTGCCAACGAGACCAAAGCACAATACATGACATTGCCATAGAGACTTATCAACTGCAAACCTCTACCTGAGCATGCCAAAGGGGCAGAACCCAGGGTACAGAGTCACCGACCAGGAAGAGGGAGAGAAAAGGAAAAGCAAGAAGATAACCTCTCAAAATCAAGAATAATCTGCAGACTTTATAACCTATCCCATTTTATTATATTTGTTCGTTTGTTTCTCTTATCTTCATTCTTGATACTTTTTTTTCCTCCTCCAATTTGGCCGATTAACTCTCTACCGGTCTTACTCTCTCCTCTCCTTGAACTACACTACCCATAAGTGTTACATCTCCCATTATCTTTTCTCTTCTCTTCCTTTCTCTCTATGAGGGTTGCACTCCAAAACCCATAACTCTCTCTCTCTCTCTCTCCTTTCTTTTTTCTTCTTTTAGTGGTTCCCTCTTTTTTTCTCTCTCTCTCTTTCTTTTCTCCCTCTATATTAGTTTCTTCCTTTCTCCTTTACATCTCCTCTCATTCAAACCTCAATAACAAACAAATTATCTTATCTGGGACTCAAACCTATGTTTGTGGCATTTTTGGGGGTTTTTACTTCACCTTTTTAACTCACTAGCAGTGCTCCCATCCCTGGCTCTCCATATTATCTAGCTCTTGTTCCACTAAATACATTAGTAAATTTTTAATTTGTCCCCCCATTTTTCCGTTTTCCTCTTATTCCTCTCATCATAACTCTTAGACAACCAACACCTAAAAGTAAATCATTTTATTCTTGACCCAAATTTTTTCCTTATTTGCTTTTTGTGGGTCCATACGCTCTTTTTTTTCTTTTTCTTTTTTTTTCCTTTTTTTTCTTTTTTTTTTTTTGCCCCTTTATTACTTTTCCCCAATTCAGGCCCTCCATCACAGGCATTGTTTGTTATAATTCACAGTCCACCACAAGATTTTCTCAAGAAAGAGGGGAGAGAAGAGGAGAGGAAAAAAGGAGGGGGGAAAATAATTTCCTTTTTTTTAAAATTTTTATTTTATTTTATTTTTCTTTATTTCATTATTAATTTTTTTTAAAAAAAAAAACAACTCTATTCGATTTTTTATTTTTTTATTTTTTTTAACTTTTTATTCTTTATTAAATCTCATTAATACTATCAACAAAACCACCCTCAGATGCCATTAAGGAAGAGAAAATCGAACATCATGGATACAAAAGAAAGAGAGGTAACACAGCTAAATGAGGAAAAATCTATGGAGAAAAAATTTAATATATTGGAAACCTTGGAGCTAAATGACAGAGAATTCAAGATAGAAATCCTAAAAATCCTCCGAGATATTCAAGAAAACACAGAAAGGCAATTTAGGGAGCTCAGAAAACAACTCAATGAACACAAAGAATATATGTCCAAGGAAATTGAAACTATAAAAACAAATCAAACAGAGATGAAAAACTCAATTCACAAGCTGAAAAACGAAGTAATAAGCTTAGCTAATAGAACAGGTCAGATAGAAGAGAGGATTAGTGAAATAGAAGACAAACAACTTGAGGCACAACAGAGAGAAGAAAAAAGAGACTCAAAAATTAAAAAAAAAAAGATAGCCCTACAAGAATTATCAGACTCCATCAAAAAGAATAACATAAGAATAATAGGTATATCAGAGGGAGAAGAGAGAGAAAATGGAATGGAGAACATACTCAAACAAATAATAGATGAGAACTTCCCAAGCCTGTGGAAAGAACTAAATCCTCAAGTTCAAGAAGCAAACAGAACTCTGAGTTTTCTTAACCCCAACAAACCTACTCCAAGGCATATCATAATGAAATTGACACAAACCAACAGCAAAGAAAAAATTCTCAAGGCAGCCAGGGAAAAGAAGAATACAACATATAAAGGAAGGCCCATTAGATTATCATCAGATTTCTCGCAGAAACTCTACAAGCTAGAAGAGAGTGGACCCCAATACTTAAAGTCCTGAAAGAGAGGAACTTTCAGCCATGAATACTATACCCATCAAAGCTATCCTTCAAATACAAAGGAGAAATAAAAACATTCACAGATACAGAAAAGATGAGGGAATTTATCATCAAAAAACCCCCACTCCAGGAATTACTAAAGGGGGTTCTCCAATCAGATACAAAGAACAACAACAACAAAAAAGCCACAAGTAAAAGTTCCAAGAAGAACACAATAAAACCAAATTTAGGCCCTGGCCGGTTGGCTCAGCGGTAGAGCGTCGGCCTAGCGTGCGGAGGACCCAGGTTCGATTCCCGGCCAGGGCACACAGGAGAAGTGCCCATTTGCTTCTCCACCCCTCCGCCGCGCTTTCCTCTCTGTCTCTCTCTTCCCCTCCCGCAGCCAAGGCTCCATTGGAGCAAAGATGGCCCGGGCGCTGGGGATGGCTCTGTGGCCTCTGCCGCAGGCGCTAGAGTGGCTCTGGTCATAACATGGCGACGCCCAGGATGGGCAGAGCATCGCCCCCTGGTGGTCAGAGCGTCGCCCCTGGTGGGCGTGCCGGGTGGATCCAGGTCGGTCGCATGCGGGAGTCTGTCTGACTGTCTCTCCCTGTTTCCAACTTCAGAAAAATGAAAAAAAAAAACAAATTTAAACTGTGACAACAACAAAAAGAAAGAGGGGGAGAAGATGGAGATTAACAGTAGCAAAGGACGATGGAGTGCAAAAGTACTCACAAAATAGTTCGCTACAATGAACAGGGTAGGGACCCTTTTCATTACTCAAAGGTAACCACCATTGAAAAAAACCACCACAGAAGCACATGAGATAAAAAAGAAAGCAGCAGAGGAAAGATGTATGGAATACAACCAAATAAAAACAAAAGATAGAAAACGAAAGAGAAGGATCAAACAAGACACAAAACTAACAGAAAGCAAGATATAAAATGGCAATAGGGAACACACAAGTATCAATAATTACACTAAATGTAAACGGATTAAACTCACCAATAAAAAGGCACAGAGTAGCAGAATGGATTAAAAAAGAAAATCCAACTGTATGCTGCCTAAAGGAAACTCATCTAAGTAACAAGGATAAAAACAAATTCAAAGTGAAAGGCTGGAAAACAATACTCCAAGCAAATAACATCCAAAAAAAAAGCAGGTGTAGCAATACTCATATTGGATAATGATGACTACAAGACAGGAAAAGTACTCAGAGACAAAAATGGCCATTTCATAATGGCTAAGGGGACACTGAATCAAGAAGACATAACAATTCTTAATATATATGCACCAAACCAAGGAGCACCAAAATATATAAGACAGCTACTTATTGATCTTAAAACAAAAACTGACAAAAATACAATCATACTTGGAGACCTCAATACACCGCTGACGGCTCTAGATCGGTCATCCCAACAGAGAATCAACAAAGACATAGTGGCCTTAAACGAAACACTAGAGCACCTGGATATGATAGACATCTACAGGACATTTCATCCCAAAGTGACTGAGTATACATTTTTCTCCAGTGTACATGGATCATTCTCAAGAATTGACCATATGTTGGGCCACAAAAACAACATCAGCAAATTCAGAAAAATTGAAGTTGTACCAAGCATATTTTCTGATCATAAAGCCTTGAAACTAGAATTCAACTACAAAAAAGAGGAAAAAAATCCCACAAAAATCTGGAAACTAAACAACATACTTTTAAAAAATGAATGGGTCAAAGAAGAAATAAGTGCAGAGATCAAAAGATATATACAGACTAATGAAAATGACAATACGACATATCAGAATCTATGGGATGCAGCAAAAGCAGTGATAAGAGGGAAGTTCATATCACTTCAGGCATATATGAACAAACAAGAGAGAGCCCAAGTGAACCACTTAACTTCACACCTTAAGGAACTAGAAAAAGAAGAACAAAGACAACCCAAAACCAGCCGAAGAAAGGAGATAATAAAAATCAGAGCAGAAATAAATGAATTAGAGAACAGAAAAACTATAGAAAAAAATTAATAGAACAAGGAGCTGGTTCTTTGAAAAGATCAACAAAATTGACAAACCCTTGGCAAGACTTACCAAGGAAAAAAGAGAAAGAACTTATATAAACAAAATCCAAAATGAAAGAGGAGAAATCACCACGGACACCGTAGATATACAAAGAATTATTGTAGAATACTATGAAAAACTTTATGCCACTAAATTCAACAACCTAGAAGAAATGGATAAATTCCTAGAACAATACAACCTTCCCAGACTGAGTCAAGAAGAAGCAGAAAGCCTAAACAGACCTATCAGTAGAGAAGAAATAGAAAAAACCATTAAAAACCTCCCCAAAAATAAAAGTCCAGTCCCTGACGGCTATACCAGCGAATTTTCTCAAACATTCAAAGAAGACTTGGTTCCTATTCTACTCAAAGTCTTCCAAAAAATTGAAAAAGAAGCAATACTTCCAAACACATTTTATGAGGCCAACATAACCCTCATACCAAAACCAGGCAAGGATGGCACAAAAAAAGAAAACTACAGACCAATATCTCTAATGAATACAGATGCTAAAATACTAAACAAAATACTAGCAAATCGAATACAACAACATATTAAAAAAATAATACATCATGATCAAGTGGGATTCATCCCAGAATCTCAAGGATGGTTCAACATACGTAAAACGGTTAACGTAATACACCATATCAACAAAACAAAGAACAAAAACCACATGATCTTATCAATAGACGCAGAAAAGGCTTTCGATAAAATACAACACAATTTTATGCTTAAGACTCTCAACAAAATGGGTATAGAAGGAAAATATCTCAACATGATAAAGGCCATATATGATAACATCATATTAAGTGGCACTAAACTGAAGGCTTTCCCCCTTAAATCAGGAACAAGACAGGGTTGTCCACTCTCTCCACTCTTATTTAATGTGGTACTAGAGGTTCTAGCCAGAGCAATCAGACAAGACAAAGAAATAAAAGGCATCCATATCGGAAAAGAAGAAGTAAAGGTATCACTTTTTGCAGATGATATGATCCTATACATCGAAAACCCCAAAGAATCCACAAAAAGACTACTAGAAACAATAAGCCAATACAGTAAGGTCACAGAATACAAAATTAACATACAGAAGTCAATAGCCTTTCTATAGCCAACAATGAAACAACTGAGAAGGAACTCAAAAGAATAATCCCCTTCACGATTGCAACAACAACAAAAAAAATACTTAGGAATAAATATAACAAAGAATGTAAAGGACTTATATAATGAAAATTATAAACCATTGTTAAGGGAAATCGAAAAAGATATAATGAGATGGAAGAATATACCTTGTTCTTGGCTAGGAAGAATAAATATAATCAAGATGGCTATATTACCCAAAGCAATATACAAATTTAATGCAATTCCCATCAAACTTCCAATGACATTTTTTAAAGAAATAGAGCAAAAAATCATCAGATTTATATGGAACTATAAAAAACCCCGTATAGCCAAAGCAATCCTAAAGAAAAAGAATGAAGCTGGGGGCATAACAATACCTGACTTCAAACTCTATTATAGGGCCACGACAATCAAAACAGCATGGTATTGGCAGAAAAATAGACACTCAGACCAATGGAACAGAATAGAAAGTCCAGTAATAAAACCACATATATATAGTCAAATAATTTTTGATAAAGGGGCCAAGAACACACAATGGAGAAAAGAAAGCCTCTTCAATAAATGGTGCTGGGAAAACTGGAAAGCCACATGCAAAAGAATGAAACTGGACTACAGTCTCTCCCCCTATACTAAAATTAACTCAAAATGGATCAAAGATCTAAACATAAGACCTGAAACAATTAAGTACATAGAAGAAGACATAGGTACTCAACTCATGGACCTGGGTTTTAAAGAGCATTTTATGAATTTGACTCCACAGGCAAGAGAAGTGAAGGCAAAAATTAATGAATGGGACTACATCAGACTAAGAAGTTTTTGCTCAGCAAGAGAAACTGATAACAAAATAAACAGAAAGCCAACTAAATGGGAAATGATATTTTCAAAGAACAGCTCAGATAAGGGCCTAATATCCAAAATATACAAAGAACTCATAAAACTCAACAACAAACAAACAAACAATCCAATAAAAAAAATGGGAAGAGGATATGAATAGACACTTCTCCCAGGAAGAAATACAAATGGCCAACAGATATATGAAAAGATGCTCATCTTCTTTAGCTATTAGAGAAATGCAAATCAAAACAGCAATGAGATACCACTTCACACCTGTTCGATTAGCTGTTATTAGCAAGTCAGGAAATAGCAAATGTTGGAGAGGCTGTGCAGAAAAAGGAACCCTCATCCACTGTTGGTGGGAATGTAAAGTAGTACAACCATTATGGAAGAAAGTATGGTGGTTCCTCAAAAAACTGAAAATAGAACTACCTTATGACCCAGCAATCCCTCTACTGGGTATATATCCCCAAAACTCAGAAACATTGATACGTAAATACACATGCAGCCCCATGTTTATTGCAGCATTGTTCACAGTGGCCAGGACATGGAAACAACCAAAAAGCCCGTCAATAGATGACTGGATAAAGAAGATGTGGCACATATACACTATGGAATACTACTCAGCCATAAGAAATGATGACATCGGAACATTTACAGCAAAATGGTGGGATCTTGATAACATGATACGAAGCGAAATAAGTAAATCAGAAAAAAACAGGAACTGTATTATTCCATACGTAGGTGGGACATAATAGTGAAACTAAGAGACATTGATAAGAGTGTGGTGGTTAAGGGGGCGAGGGGGGAATGGGAGAGGGATAGGGGGTGGGGAGGGGCACAAAGAAAACAAGATAGAAGGAGACAGAGGACAATCTGACTTTGGGTGGTGGGTATGCAACATAATTGAACGACAAGATAACCTGGACTTGTTATCTTTGAATATATGTATCCTGATTTATTGATGTCACCCCATTAAAAAAATAAAATTATATAAAAAAAAAAGAAAGAAAAGAAGAAATAAAGCTGTCTTCATTTGGATATGATGTGATTATTTATGTCAAAGCACATAATAATTAAAAAAAGCACTCCAGGAACTAATTAAAAAGTAGACCAAAGTCACAGAAAATTAACATAGAAAAATTAATTGCTCTCTTATGTATCAATAATAAACAATTAGAATTTGAATATAAAAGAAAAGTATAATTTGAAATAGCATTAACAAATATAATGCTTAGGTATAAATCTAACAATGTAATGATATGATCTGTATGTGGCAATCTAATGAACACTGATGAAATATATCAAATTATTTAATACAAAGAAGAAAAAGAAAAATATCAAAAATGATTTAAATAAATAAACAGATATTCTGTATTTGTGGATTGTTAAGATTATGTTAAGGTGTCATTTCTCTCCAACTTGATAGATTCAAGAAATTTCCATTAAAATTCTAATGAGCTATTTTATAGATACTGAAAAACTGATTTTAAAATCTATATAGAAAGTAAAGTACATAAAATATCTAGCACAGTACCAAAAAGAATATATTTGAAGTACTACTACACTATTTCAAAACTGATTTACAGAAATCAAAACAGATCAATAGAACAAAAGACAGAGGTCAGACACTGACTCACACAAATAGAGTCAATTTATGACAAAAGAACAAAGAAAATTCAATAAGAAAGGACAATAAGGACAATCTCTTCAAAAACAATTAGACATCTCTATATGAAAATAAGTAAGCCTAGACAAAAGCCTTATATATGATATTTGCTAATATTTTCTTAAAATGGATCATTGACCTAAATGTAAAGTGGAAAGTTATAAAAGGTCCAACAGCAAACTAGAAGAACACTTATGTGACCACAAGCTTGGCAATAAGCTTTCAGACACAATACCTAAAGGATGATCCATGAAAAAAAACTGAGTTTATTAACATTTAAATGTTTTGTCCTGCGAGACCCTGCTAAAATAATGAAAAGACAAAGCACAAACTTGAACAAATATTTGCAAAACATACATCTGATAAAGGACTTAACTGGAAAAAAAAAATTAAAAACTCAACAATAAGAAAATAAACACTGTTATTAAAAATGGTAAAATATTTGGACAGACACCTCACCAGTGAAGACCAACATTGGCAAATAAGTTTATTAAAAAATATTCAATACAATGTTTCATTAAGAAAACAAAAATTAGAACAATGATATACCTATTAGAATGGCTAATTATTTTTTTCTTTCTATGCAGGATATTTGTGGAATAAATGGTAAAATTGGTTTAGGAATGTTGGATTCTGTGTTTAGTATCCAGCCACTTTATTGTTCTTAATTGTCATAGCTTTATCTTTTCTTTACTGATTGATTGTTCTCTTATTTTTTAAAATTATATGATTATATGATATATATGAAGAGATAACATCTTTCCTAACCTTTATTGTTCTCATTTAATTTCTTTAATGGTTTAAGTTGAATAGTGAATCTAGAATAATATTTATTAAGAGTAATGAATGACCATGTCTCATTTACAAACTAGTGATGGTGATTCTATTATTTATTTATTATGATTTGGTTATATGATTTGAGATACACATACATGATTCTATAATCAAGTTGAGAAATTATCCATATATTTCTGTCTTAATAAAATGTTTATTCATAAAAAAAGTGTATTATGGTAATATATATATAGTAATATGTTTTATAATATAGAATTGTCCTCAGTTACTGGACTAAACTCTACTAATTTTAGCTATATTTTTCTTTTACAGTACCATTGTATTATAGTCATTATAATTTTTCAGATTTTTGTCTGGTCACTTAAGATCTTTTTCTCAGTACTTTCTGCTTTCTCTATTGTATAATCCATATCTTTCCATCAATGATATTTGTTTATTCCTGGCCAGCACAAACTCCAGAAATGTAGCCATTTCCAGTACAGAAATCTCTTCTTTAACTGGGAAAACTACAAGGCACTGTTTCTCATGGCTTTGATTTTTCAGATATGAGATTGTAATCCCTGAACTACAGAAGACATATTTGAAGCTTTCAATGCGCTGTTGAGCCCGTTGCCTAGGGTTGGAGTACAGGAAGTTTTCTTCATCAACCCATATATACAGAAACATGGTAAATGTTATTTATAGATGTATGTAGAGAGTTCATACTTACGTAAAGAACAAATAATTTTTAAAGGACAAGAATCTAGTAAAAATTGAATAACAGATAGGCAGTTGATAGTAATAAAAATGCCCTGTGATACACTTGTAAAATCACTGAAGCTCTCTAGAAACTATAGAAATGCAAATTAAATAGAATAGTGTCATTTTCCACACAGTGTGGGAAGAATGTGAGAAACCAAATATTCACATGCATTGTAGACGGAAGTGTAAATTAAAGCAACTTCTTTAGAATTCAAATTTTATCAAAATGACAGCATATTCTGGCCCTAACATTGCATTTTTGCAAATTTACCACCATAGAAACTTACAAAGCTGAAAGTAAAATGTTGTTCATCACTGCATTGTTTATATTAGTCAGAAAATAGAGGCAGTATACACATGTATCAATAAAATTGGTTTGATGAAACTCTACTATATCTATAGAGGACCAATTTTCAGTTTGATAAATAGAAGCATTTGTTTAGAAATGTTTCTTTATGCCCTAGTTTCCCAATGATGCCCCTTGGTCATATACTTTGTTTTCACCAATGAGCTCTGAGCAGGCATAAAACTCCAAATGTGCATATGTGATTAGGTAAACTCCTGCATTCCTGCCATCCACAGTGAGACCATTCCCAACGAAGTCTCTTTTAGCCCGGGTCACACACAGAGTAAGAAACACTGAAGCTACTCAAATTCAGTATCAGTGGCTCTACAAAATCAAGTATGAAAATAAATGCTTGATATTATAAGCCAATGAATACTTTTGATGTTTGTCTGTGGCACTCTCACACCACAGGTGGTCTGCTCAGGTTGACTGGGTCACCATTCTCATTAAACAGTATTGCACTGATGATTTTTTAAATTAAATCTTCAATATCTGAAATAAAATACAATTGGATATCACAGAGGAAGGTGGTTTCTATATGCTTAATGAAAATATTCTCAGAATTTATTTTTGTTGATAAAGTATGATATAATATATATATTTTTATTTATGAATGTGAATTAATATATAAGTATATGTTTATTATATGTCTTTGAAAACAAAACTTCTACTTGATGTCCGAGTAATGGCAACATGAGAGATACTCTTGATCTGTCTCCTTGAAATTTCAACAAACTGAACAACTATAATGCAGCAAAGAAACTCCAGCTGGGCTTGCAGGTGTGCCTGAAAGATCCATTCATTGAATGTACTAAAGGTGGGATAGTGTGAAAAGGAGAATGTAAGATAAAACACATTCGTGGTGGGCTTTTAAGAGGAGAGGAGATAAACCTGGAGTGACTGGGTTTGGTTTTTTTTTTCCTCTGCTGGACTATAGGGAGGAGGGAAGCTCAGGCTCCTCTGGATTTTGTCTGAGGGGTACAGAGAGAAAAACTCAGAGTGATTGGTTCTCCTTATGCCAAGAGGAGCAGTGAAATAGAGTGACAGATAAACCAAAGTGGCCAGAGCGTGAGGTCATGGCCAGTTTTCCCGCAGTCTGCCTGTAACACTCACTTGGCAGAGACAGAGAAAGATAAAGTGTGGCCTCCAGCCTCCCAGATCCCACCTCCCTCATCTTGTGTTACAGAGAGTGGCAAAGACAAACCCTACAGCTAGCTCTCTAGAGCCACTCTCTCTCTTGAAGGGCAGAGGTGCTTCATGTCCAGTTTATGAATCTATTGCGAGATGTAAAGGAGTGCCCAGCAGCCTGAGATCACTATTGCTAGAGCCTTACAGCCCTAAAGCTGAGCCAATAAAGTCAAAGCCTTAAGGCTTCATAGCCATAAAGCTTTCAAAACACCCCTCTCACCCACCAATGCGACTATAGCCCCACCTACATCATTGTGACAGCAACATCTCATCTATGGACAGCTCAGTAACTTCTCAGAGAAAAAGCTGTGATACAATGGCACCTACTGAAAGAAACTTTTAAAATCAAAACTTATTTTTACTTTTTTCCCTTTTGTCCTGTTTTAATTTTTTTCTTATTCATTTTTCTCTTCTTTTAAATTTCATATTCTTTAAACATTATATTTTTTATTATTACTTTTTGTGATGTCCTGTTTTGATTTTTTTGTTTCTTTTTGATCTTTTCTTTCTGTGGTTATTCTTCTTTTCATAACTTTTTAATTTAAAAAATTTTTATTGTATTTTTTTAATTTTAGCTTTTATTTTTTAAGGGTTCTTAATAATCCACTCTCAAATGCCATCAAGGAAGAAGAAATCAAATACCAAGACTACATAAGACAAAAATGTAGTTCAAAAAGAAAATTTAAAATCTCCTGAAAAAAGTTGCAATCATGTGAAAAGCTTAGAGTTAAATAATAGAGAATTCAAAATTGAAGTTCTGAAAATACTCAATGATTGTAAGAAGACACCAATAGACTAGTTAATAAGCTCAGGAAACAAATTAATGAACAAAATGAATACTTCACCAAAGAGATTGAAACTTTAAAAATAGAGATGAAGAATTCAATAAATGAATTGAAGACTGTGGCAGCAAGTTTAACTAATAGAATTAACCTGGTAGAGGAAAGAATCAGTGACATCAAAGACAGGTAACTAGAGATACTACAGAGAGAAGAGAAGAGAGACTCATAAATTAAAAAAAAATGAGAGAGCTCTACAAGAATTGTTTGACCCCATCAGAAAGAGCAACATAAAAATAATGGAAACATCAGAAGAAGAAAAGAAGAAGGGACTATAGAGTCTATTCAAATAATTAATGAGAATTTTCAAAGCCTATGGAAAGAGTTAGAGCTCCAGATCCAAGAAGCAAACAGAATGCTGAGTTTCTGCAACCCAAACAGACCTACCTACTCCAAGGCACATTGTAATAGAATTGTTAAAAATTAATGACAAAGAAAAAATTATCAAGAAATCTAGGAAAAAGAATAAGAAAACATATAAAGGAAAGGTTATCATCAGACTTCTCAGCAGAAACTCAACAAGCCAGAAGAGACTAAACCCAAACATACAAAATACTGAAGGAGAGGAACTACCAGCCAAAAATACTACATCTATTAAAGTTATCCTGCAAATATAAAAGAGATATAAAATCTTTTACACATACAGAAGCTAAGGGAATTTATCACCAGAAAACCCTCACTACAGAAAATACTCAAGTGGATTATTTGACTAGATATAAAAACAAAACAAATCAAAAGTACAAGTAAAAGCTCCAACAAGGTCACAATAAAAACAAGAATAATCTGTGACAAAAACAAAAGGAGAGAGGATAAAGATCTATCATAGCAAAGGAGGATGGAGTGAAGAAGCACTCATACAACAAAGAACCCTTGAACCTATGATCATTTTTCTCTTAATAACCTAATGATAACCATCCATGAAAATGCCACCACTAAAATACACAGCTTATAAAAAAAAAAAAAACACATGGGAAAGAAGTATGGAATACCACAAAACAAAAACTGACAGGAAAAAAAAGAGAAGAACCAAACAATACATAGAGCTACCAGAAAACAAAACAAAATGGTTATAAGAAATCTTCAAGTGTCAATAATTGCCCTAAATGTAAATGGACTGAATTAATCAATAAAGAGACACAGAGTAGCAAATTAGATAAAAAAGCAAAACCTGGCCCTGGCTGGTTGGCTCAGCGGTAAAGCATTGGCCTGGTGTGTGGAAGTCCTGGGTTCAATTCCTGCCCAGGGCACATAGAAGAGGTCTTCATCTGCTTATCGACACTCCTCCCTTTCCTTTCTCTCTACCTCTCTCTTCCCCTCCCACAGCCAAAGCTCCATTGGAACAAAGTTGGCCAGGCACTGAGGATGGCTGCATGGCTCTACCTCAGGTGCTAGAATGACTCCAGTTTCAATGGATCAATGCCCCAGTTAGGCAGAGCATCGCCCCCTAGTGAGCATGCCATGTAGATCCCAGTACGGTGCATGTGGGATTCTGTCTGTCTGCCTTCCACTTCTTACTTTAGAAAAATACAAACAAAAAAAAAGGCAAAACTCAACTATATGCTACCTTCAAGAGACACATCTAAGCTGCAAGGACAAAATTAGATTCCAAGTGAAAGGTGGGAAAACATTCTCCAAGCAAATAATAGCCAAAGAAAAGCAGGTATAACCATACTCATATATGACAATGCTGACTTCAAGACAATAAAGGTAACCAGAGATAAATATGAACTTTTCATAATGATAAAGGGGATATTTGATCAAGAAGACATAAAACTTCTTAATACATATGCACAGAACCAGAGAGTACCAAAATATATAAGACATCTACTAACTGATCAAAAAAAAGAAGTAGACAAAAACATGAACATACTTGGAGGTTTCAACATACCATTAATAGCTTTAGATAAATCATCCAAACAGAAAATCAATAAAGAAATATTGGTCTTAAATGGCACTCTGGATCAAATGAAAATATGAGACATTTATAGGATATCTCACCCCAAAACATCAGATTATATATTCTTCTCCAGTATGCATGGAACATTCTCAGAGATAGATAATATGTTGGGCTACAAAGTAACATCAACAAATACAGGAAGATTGAAATTATACCAAGCATATTTTCTGATCATAAGTCTTTGAAATTAGAATTCAACTGTAAAAAGGAAGTAAAGAAACCCACAAAAGTGTGGAAATTGAGCAACATACTTCTAAAAAAACGATAGGGTCAAAGAAAAAAAACAAAGCAAAGATCAAAAGACATATACAGACAAATAAAATGACAGCACGACATATCAAAAATTCTGGGATGTAGTGAAAGCAGTAATAAGAAAGAAGTTTATATCATTATAGGCTTATATCAAGAAACAAAAGAGATCCCAATAAATAACCTAACAACATACCTTATGGAACTAGAAAAAGAAGAACAAAGGCAATCCAAAATCAGCAGAAAAGAATAAACAGTAAAAGTTAGAGCAGAACTAAATAAAATAGGGAACAAAAATACTATAGAAAAATGAGGAAAGTTCAGTATGTTCCTGTGGCTCACTAAATTCGAATCCATGACCAGAGTGCAACGTGAATATTGGCACATTTATAATGAAGCGCCACCACATAGGAATAACATCACTGAACTTTCCTCTGTACCATCCACATCACGACTGGCATGGCCTAGGGCTGCTCTGCTGTGTATACGCTGTTATGTCATCATCTGCGCATGCTCACATGCTGCCACATCATCCTACAGAAACTGGGAGGGTTTTCCTTTTATTTGGTGCAGATTTCACATTTCTATTGTCTTTTGTTGCTTTCCTGTGACTGGTCAATGGTCAAAATTGCACCATGACTTTACGGACACACTGTATATGGACAAATCGTCAATAGGAGCCAAAATACACAATGGAGAAAAGAAAGCCTCTTTAATAAACCGTGCTGGAAAAATTAGAAAGTTACATGCAAAAGAATGAAACTTGACTACAGTTTGTCCCCCAGCACAAAAATTAATGCAAAATGAATCAAAGACCTAAATATAAGATCTGAAACAATAAATTACATAGAAGAAAACATAAGTTCTAAGATTATGTATCTTGGATGTAGAGAACAATTTATGAATTTGTCTGTAAAGGCAAAAATAAATGAATGGGACTATATCAAAATAAAAAGATTCTGCACAGCAAAAGAAACTGACAATAAAACAAATAGGCAGCCAACTAAATGGGAGATTATATTTGCAAACAACAGCTCTGATAAGGGGTTAATATCCAAAATATATAAAGAACTCACAAAGCTCAGCAACAAATAAGCAAAGAATCCAATTAAAAACTAGGGATACTGGCCCTGGCTGGTTGGCTCAGTGGTAGAGCATTGGCCTGGCGTGCGGGAGTCCCGGGTTCGATTCCCGGCCAGGGCACATAGGCGAAGTGCCCAGCTGCTTCTCCACCCCTCCCCCTCTCCTTCCTCTCTGTCTCTTTCTTCCCCTCCCGCAGCCAGGGCTCCATTGGAGCAAAAGTTTGCCCAGGCACTGAGGATGGCTCTGTGGCCTCTGCCTCAGGCGCTAGAATGGCTCTGATTGCAGCAGAGCGACGCCCCAGATGGGCAGAGCATTGCCCCCTGGTGGGCATGCTGGGTGGATCCCGGTCGGGCGCATGCGGGAGTCTGTCTGACTGCCTCCCCGTTTCCAACTTTGGAAAAACAAACAAAAAAACTAGGGACACTAGAATCTATGTAAACACAATAAATTAAAAAAAAACACACAAAAACTCGGGACAGGACCTGAACAGACACTTCTCCCAAGAAGACATACACATGGCCAACTGGTATATGAAAAGATGCTTATGGTCACTAGCTATTCGAGAAATGCAAATTAAAACTACAATGAAATACTGCCTTGGATTGGCTATTATCAACAAGACAGTATAATAACAAGTTTTGGAGAGGCTGTAGAGAAAAAGGAACCCTCATTCACTGCTAGTGGAAATGTAGTACAACAATTATGAAATAAAGTATGGTGGTTCCTCAAAAAATTAAGGATAGAACTACCATATGATGCAGAAATCTCTCTACTGGGTATCTATCCCCAAAATTCTAAAACTTTGGTATGTAAAGACACTTGCACCCCCATGTTTATTGCAGCATTTTTCAGAGTGGCCAAAACATAAAAGCAACTAAAATGTCCCTCAACAGAGGATTGGATAACGAAGATGTGGTACATATGTACAATGGAATACTACTCTGCCATAAGAAACAATGATATAGTATCTTTTATGACAACATGGATGGACCTTTAGAACACTATTCTGAGTGAAACAAGTAAATCAGTAAAAGCTAAGAACTGTATGATTTCACACATTGGTGGAATATAAAACTGAGACTTATGGATATAGATAAAGTGAAGTTGTTACCAGGGTGAAAGGAATGAGGGGAAGGGCAAGGAAATGTGGGAGAGGGGGAAGGGGACTTAAGTGAAATGGGAGGAAGGGATGGGTGGAGGGAAGGGTGTAAAGAGGGATAAATATAAGGTCATAGAAAATTATTTGACTTTGGGTGATGGGTATATAATATAATCAAATGCTATAGAGATGTTCATCTGGAATCTGTGTACTCTTATTGATCAGAGTCACCATTAAAATGTTTGCTTTACAAATTTTTTAACCAATGAGTTTTTTTTTTAATTTTTTATTGATTGAGAGAAAGGGGAGAAATGGGATGGGGGAGAAGAGAGAGAGAGAGAGAGACAGAGAGACAGAGAGAGAGAGAGAGAGAAGCATCAACTCCTATTCCACTTAGTAGGTACATTTAGCTCTGCATTCATTAATTGCTTCTTGTATGAGCCCTGAGAGAGGATGGAACCTGTGACTTTGGTGCACTAGGATGACACCTTATCCACTGAGCCACCTGGCCAGTGTCACCAATGTGTTGCTTAAAAGTGCATTTCTAAACAATTTAAGATTATCTATTAATCTTTTTAATTGATGCCTAGTCAATATGGTCAGAAAAGATTATATTTTGAAATTAAGATTGCCTTTGCAGCACAACACAGAGCTAATTCTGGTAAGTATGACAGTTACACTTGAAAAAGATGAGCAATCTCCAATTTGTTGGATGTAGTGTTCTATATCTGATAATCAATTTAGGTTAGTAAATTGAATTGTTCAGATCTGTATTTTTACTGACTTGTGCCTTGCTTGTTTTATATATTCATTTCGGAAGTGTTAATATCCCCCACTTTGATTACAAATTGTCCTTTTTTATATTCTCATATTCTTTTCTTTGTATGCCATTTTGCTTGCTATATTTTGCAGATATGTATTTAATTTTTGTTATACTTTGACTCTATTTTTGAAATACAATTTTTTATCACTATGACAGCCCTTCCTTATCTCTTGTAATACTTTATTTAAACTTTATTTTTTCTGATCTTGTATAATAAATGCAACCATTTTTGAAAAGTTTATTGTATATTTCCTATATCTTTTCTTAGATCTATCTCTAGCTTTATATTAAAATTCTTTGTATTATGCCTATAGTTTATTTTTAAAAACTTAACTTTATAATCTTATCTTTTAATTTTAAAATATTGTTTTTATTTATATTTTAAAGAATGTCTGATATATTAGCATTTAATACTCTGTATTACCTTTTGTTTTTTATTTGTCCAAACTCCTTATGTTCTGTTTTCCTTCTTTTGGTTTTATTTATATTTTTTCTACAAAGACAGAGTCAGAGAGAGGGATAGATAGGGACAGACAGACAGGAACGCAGAGAGATGAGAAGCATCAATTATCAGTTTTTCGTTGTGACACCTTAGTTTTTCACTGATTGATTTCTCATATGTGCCTTGACCATGGACCTTCAGCAGACAAAGTAACCCCTTGCTCAAGCCAGCGACCTTAGGTCCAAGCTGGTGAGCTTTGCTCAAACCAGATGAGCCTATGCTCAAGCTGGCGACCTCGGGTCTCAAACCTAGGGTCCCCCACATTCCAGTTCAATGGTCTATCCACTGTGCCACCCCCTGGTCAGGCTCAACATTTTTAATATTCCCTCTAAAAGCCTTATTTGTCACATTAACTATTCTTTTTTGTTGTTACTCTAAATTTTATAGCATGTATCCTTTTCTTATTAAGTTCTACTTTAAATTATAAATCTTATCACTTCCAGAAACACCAAGGAGCTTAGAGTACTTATTGTTTTAATTACTAATTTTCTACTGGCATGCATTCCAGTTCAACTTTTTATCTGTCCTTTCTAATCTATGGTAAAATGTATTGTTAATTGACTTCACAATCTTTTATTTTATTTTAAATTCTAAAATTTTACTTTAATCATTTTTATATATTTTTAATTCTAGCAGCCCTGGACAGTGGCTCAGTGGATAGGGTGTTGCCTCACGTATGGATTTCTGGGCTCAATTCCTGTTCAGGGCACATAGGGGAAACAACCATTGGCTTCTCCTCCACCCCTCCTTCTTTCTCACTTCCCCTTCTGCAGCCAGTGGCTCAGTTGGTTCAAGCTTGGCCCAGGGCTGCTGAAGATAGCTCAATCACTCTGAGCAGTCAGCTTAGGTGCTAAAAATAGCTGGGTATTCAAGCATGAGCCTCAGACACAGTTGCCAGGTGGATCCTGGCTGGAGCACATGCGGAAGTCTGCTTCACTATCTCTCTTTCTCTCACTTTATAAAAAAAACCAAACAAACAATGTTTATCAGAAATTCTTTATTCTGAAATTTTTCTATAGCATTTACTTTTCAGAACTTTATCTTCCACTATAAATTAACTTCAGGTCTTCTACACTATAAATAAATGCTCATTCAATTTGTCATCCAATAAATATGCTTCGAGTTTTCTCATGTCTGGACCTGTGTACATGTGTTTCTGTATTATATATTATTGAAACCATCCCCATCTTTCAAGTTATATGTCAAACTTGGACTCCTACAAAGAGAAACCTGTTTTTCTACTCACAACACTTCTGAACACAAAATACATGGGTTTTTACACAGCAAGCATTTCTCTAATACTCTGTGGACACCAACTGGGTTTTCTACAATTTAATTTAATTCTGATACCAGGAGTTAGCACAAACCCCAGAGGTAAAGGGTTCAATCTCACAAGACTGCTGTTCAGTCAGATCGCTGTTAAAGGGAATATATTCCCAGGGTACTCACACTTCTGTCCATCTTAGCTATAAATCAGGGGCTCTCAAAACTCAAATCAGTTTTGATAATTTTCTCTAATGGCTTCCCAAACTTGGGATAATTATCTACTTACCTATGTTTCCTGCTTTTTTATAAAGGATATAGAGAAATAGCTAGATGAAGAGATAAAAAGGGTAAAGTTGGGAAGTGTCTTAAGGATCGGAGCTACAGATCCCATGGAGTTGGGGTGTAGCACCCAGTACCTGGAAGCTCTCCAGCCCCATTGCTAAGAGATTTTTATGGAGGCTTCTTCATCATATAGACATGATTGATTATCAACTCAATCTCCAGAGGATGGGGTTGGGTCTAAAAGTTTCAAGTTTCTAATCATGGCTTGATAATTCTGGCAACCAGTGTTCATCCTGAGGCTATCTGAGAGCTCACTAAGAATCACTCATAAGAACAGAAGAGGCCTGACCTGTGGTGGCGCAGTAGATAAAGCGTTGACCTGGAACACTGAGGTCACCAGTTCAAAACCCTGGGCTTGCCTGGTCAAGGCATATATGGGAGTTTATGCTTCCTGCTCCTCCCCCCTTTCTCTCTCTCTCTCTCTCTCTCCCTCTCTCTCATTTTAACTCTCTCTCCTCTCTAAAATGAATAAATAAATAATTTTTTTTAAAAAAAGAACAGAAGACACTGCAATCAGCAAGTAAATTACAAGGGATTTAGTTCTGTGTAAGAATCTTTATCACCCCCATTATTTAGAAAATCACAAAATTTTTAGAAACTTTGTTTCAGGAACTAGGGGCAGAAATCAAACATACATCTTTCTTTTATTTTTAAGATTTTATTTACTGATTTTATAGAGGGTAGGTGAAGCAAAAAGTATGGACTCATAGTTGCTTCACTTTTGTTGTTTATTGCTTGCTTGTTGCTTGTCTTATGTGCCTTGACTGGGTAAGCCCACAGTTTTGGACTGGCAACCTTAGTGTCTCAGGTCAACACTCTATCCACTGCACCACCATAAGCCAGGCCAAACATATATATTTTTAAGTCACATTCATGTCAATGTGTACTGATATAAAGATACATATATTTTTATTATGCAATATTTTTTCTATCATTTATACATACTGTATATTGTAGTGTATATGTATTATCTTGTGCATATTAAAATCTTTATGAAGACTAGGCAAGATCATATTCTTTGCTGTCTCCCACGGCTGGTAGTACAGTCTTAAATATAATAAGTTTACAACAATTAAAACCTATGTAGAGATAGCTTAGCCTAGTGGAAATAATATGAAGTTTAGATAAGAATAAAATACTGGATTCAAATTTCAAATTTTCCACTTACTGTCTGTGTAATATTAAATGATTTACTTAACCCATCGGAGACTTCATTTCTCACATGTAATTCTGAAAAATTATTAATATAATAATAATATTGCAAAATTTGGGGGACTGCTACATTGGAAAAATGCATACAAAAACACCCACACTAGCATATAAAATTAACAGTAGTCTATATTTTTATGTTCACTTCTGCTAATGTCAAACAGTTAAGTATTTGTGAAAAAAAGTTATAGATTATTTTCTGGTGATTCTATTCAGTGGTTATGCTGTTCCATCATATGGTGGTTAAATAACTCAGGTAAAACTTTATTGATAATAAAATATAAATATTAGGAGCATTCTAAATTTCCCCTTTACTCTCCAAAACCAGATAAAACTGATTTTGTGAAACAGGAGAGCAGCAAGAGGCACAGTAAAACAGATTCAGAACTTTTAGAAGTTTGATCAGGTGATATTTTTTTGAGGAAGGCAGAACAGACCAGATCATATCTTACAGTTCTGGCTCACTTTTCAGCTACATGTCTTTACTGAAGCTGTGCAAAATATTTCATGTGGAAAACAAACAAAAAGAAAAGGTTTGAAATAGTGTTCACTTGCCTTAAAAATTCCTAACATTTCCATATTTTATCACTTTCTATATTTTGACAAAAATACTTTTATATTAATTTTTGGCTGATATTTTTTTTGATACTAGAAATTTTGTAAAATAATAATAAACACAGACAACTGTTGATTCATGATACTATTGGTCCATTAGCAATCTTTTATAAGGCTCTGATAGAAGTTTCTTTGCCCTGAACATTAGCGGCTTGAGCTTCGTCATTGGGTTCCTTTTCTTTCAGTGAAGACTGTAACTGTGTCCCAGCACAAAGTCAGCTCTAAAATAATATTGTTAGGTGAGAATAAGTATAGTTAGTATAAGAGAAAAAACATAAATGAGGGAACAAATAAATTAATAGTGATAGATCCCTAACAGGAAAAAGTTCCTATTAGCAAAAAAATCTTGGATTGTTTTTCTGGAATTACAAATCAATTTAAAAGAAAAAAGTAAACATTAACAATATAGAGTACAATTCCTCACTTATCTAATATATGGATGTCCTGGATTTGATTCCCAGTCAGGGTATACAACAGAAGCGGCCATCTGCTTCTCCACCCTTCTTCCCCCACTCTCTCTCTCTCTCACTCTCTCTTTTACTCTCTTTCTTTACCCTCTTCCACAGCCATGCTCAATTGGCTCAAACAAGTTGGCCCCTGAACTAAGGATGGCTCCCTGGCCTCTACCTCAGGCAAAAAACATAGCTCAGTAACTGAGCAACAAGAACAATGCCCCAGATGGGCAGATCCTGCCCTATAGGGGCTTGCAGGTGAATCCCACTGGGGGGAGGGGCATGTAGGAGTTTGTATCTCTGCATCCCCTGCTCTCACCTAATTAAAATAAATAAAATACCATTTAGCTAATGTATAACTCTGAGCAACTATGTGAGATAGGTATGTGAGACAGGTATTTCTATAACTTAGACTAACATAGAGATTTAAAATATATAGCAAAAAGTGATTTAACTAATTTGATTAAGCTTATAGGTAGATGCAGGGCTGGTCAATGAATCTGTCCCATGTAATAGCTTCCTGCACCATACATTTATAACATTACCTAAATGAAATCTTCCTTCCTATAGAGCTCCCATGCTGATTCAATGGCACTAAATCCTATATTCTCTCTGATTTCTCTTTGATCTCAGAGACTGTGGAGATCTATATCATTTAAAGTAACACCTGACCTGATATCATTTTATATGGTTTTCTATTTCCAAGTTTTATGTCTTCTCATCAAAATACAATAATTTCTTCAATTTAAAGACTGAGGTGCTCAGCTTAGTGTAGAGAAGAAAGAAATATTTAATAGTACAAGAAAACATTTAAATGAAGTAATATTCAACATCAAAAATATAAAAGTATCTTCCCAGTCAAGATAGCAGAGTATTTAAATATACTAGCACCCTCCTACAATCACATCAAAACACAACTAAACTACAGAACAACCATCATTTAGAAACCACCTGAAATCTAGCTGAACAGAAGTCCTATCACTAAGGGCATAAAGAAGCCACACTCAGAGGCTGGTAGAAAAAGCGATGATGTGGGATGGGCTGGTCCAACACTCACTTGTGATGTTAAAAATCTGGAGGAATATCTTGGTTGCACATGTTCCCCTGAGGAATGAGGCATCCCAGCTCCACACCAGGACTTTTAGCCAAGGGACCCAATGCAGGAAAGAGATGTTCCCAGAATTTCTGAGTATAAAAATGAGCAGAGATTGTGGCTGAGACAGAGGGCTGTTAGAATCCCAGACATTCCTCTTAAGGGGCATAGACTTACTCAAACTCACTTTTTCTGAGTTCCAGTGCTGGGAAGAAGCTTGAAAAGTGCCAGGGACACACAGGGAAGAACTGAACCTATACTGGGTTTGGAGGGGCAGCTTTTACCCTGACAGAAGTTCTGGTAGAGCAGGGTTAGTCAACCTTTTTATACCTACTGCTCACTTTTGTATCTCTGTTAGTAGTAAAATTTTCTAACTGCCCACCATTTCCACAGTAATGGTGATTTATAAAGTAGGGAAGTAACTTTACTTTATAAAATTTATAAAGCAGTTACAGCAAGTTAAAGCATATAACAATAATTACCAACTATACTACTTTATGTCAGATTTTCACTAAGTTTGGTAGAATAAATCTTTATAAAACAACTTACTATAGTTAAATCTATTTTTTATTTATACTTTGGTTGTTCTGCTTCCGCCCACCATGAAAGCTGGAATGCCCACTAGGGGGTGGTAAGGACTAGGTTGACTACCACTGTGGTAGAGGCTATTATGCCTTTGCTGAGCTCTTTTCCCAAAGAGCCAGCAAGTAGCACCATATCTGAGTCTTCATCAACCTGGCTAATCCCATTTTTCTAACCTAGGGATTCCCTGAAACCCTGTTCCACCTGACTTACAGAACCACCCTGGCCATTTTCAGTGGGTTTTCCATACAAATGGCCAGTCTTGGCTCATGCTACCAAAATCTCTAAAATACCTCAAAGGTTCACAAACCCCAAATAAGCAGTATCTGGCTTCAGCATTACCCATACATTTTGGTAAGTGGCCACAGGCCCAGTGCTAGCGGCAGACAGCCTTAGTTTGTAGCAAAACCTCTCCTGGCACCTTCAAGCCTAGTACAAGTAGCAACCATTTGAAGATTACTCTGTCCCTCATGCCAGGTGGTCCCTGGCAGGACCCAGATGACCCCATACAGGGCTCAGGTGGTGGTCAACCTTGGCCCGCCTTTTCCTAAAGGCCAAGAGCCAGCACACCCAGTGGACAGCTTCAGACAATACAAAGCACCACCCAACCACCTCCACTGGCAACATACTCAAGGGGTAGGTGTTGCAGGTACATGAGCTCTGCTAAACTAAGTTTTGCTCTTTGGGGTAGGCTCCTGCACAGTGGCTCCTCCACTGTGGTCATGGTAAGTCACTGCAATCAACCATCCTAGGTATAACTACCTCCCACTGACATGCATACAATAGCCAAGGCTCAAATAAAACAGCCAGGTGCACAGAACTCACAGAAAGGGAGTACCTCAAGCACCCAACTTGGGTGACTGGGAGACTGTGCCACCAGGTCCTAAATGAAGACATAGAAGCTTTACCTAATGCATAGAAACAAACATTGGAAGACAAAGAAACCTGTTCTAAGTAATAAATAAATAAATATCTAGAAAAGGAACTAAATAAAAGGGAAACAAGCAAGAGTTTCAAAACAGTTGTTATAAAGATACTTAATGAAATTAGAGGAAAAGAGGATGAACTTAATGAGAACTTCAGCAAAGAGATAGAAAACATAAAAACAAACATAAAAAGCATAAAAAAGAATTAGAAATAAAGAATACATTAACTGAAATAAAGAACATATTACAGAAAATCAATAGTAGAGTACATGAAGCAGAAGATACAATCTGCAATTTGGAAGATAAGGGAGCAGAAAACACCCAAACAGAACAGCCAATAGAGAAAAGAACCCCAAAATATGAGGATAATGGAAAGAGCCTAGTGCACCAACATTCTTTTCATGGGGATACTGGAAATAAAAGAAAGAAAGAACAATAAATTGAAAACATATGTGAAAAAATATGTCAGAAACTTTCCTAACCTAGCAAAAAATAAAATAGAATTACAAGCCCAGAAAACACAGTGTTCCCAAAAAGATGAACCCAAAGAGGCCCCCACCAAGACACATCAGAATTAAAATGGCAAAAGTTAAAGGCAAAGAGAAAGCCTTAAAAGCTGCAAGAGAAAAGCAGTTAGTTATATATAAAAGAATGCATAAGATTGTCAGCTGATTTCTCAGCAGAAACTTTGCAGGCCAGAAGGAATTGGCATGAAATTTTCAAAGTGATAAAAAGGACCTATAGCCAAAAGTACTCTACCTAGCAAAACTATTATTTAGAATGGAAGTACAGGTAAAGAACTTTCCAGACAAGGAAAATCTAAAGGAATTCATCCCCAGCAAACCAGTATTACAAAAATGTTAAAAGGTCTTCTTTAAGAAGAAAAGGAAAACAGATAAAACATGAATAATAAAATGGCAATAGATACATATTTATCTACAACTACTTTGAACATAAATGAATAAAATGCTACCATCACAAGACATATGGTGGCTGAATGGATAACAAAACATGACCCTTACATATGCTGTCTACAAGAAATTCACTTCAGATACAATAACACACAGAGACTAAAAATAGAGGGATAAAAAGGTATTTCATAAAAATAGAAATTAAAAAGCAAATAAACTCACAAAAGTATCTGGGGTAGCAATACTTATATAAGACCAAATAGACATTTTTTTTTATTTAATAAATTTTTATTAATGGTAATGGGATGACATTAATAAATCAGGGTACATATATTCAAAGAAAACATGTCTAGGTTATTTTGTCATCAAATTATGTTGCAAACCCCTTGCCCAAAGTCAGATTGTCCTCCGTCACCCTCTATCTAGTTCTCTGTGCCCCTCCCCCTCCCCCTAACTCTCTCCCTCCCTCCCTCCCTCCCATGTCCTCCCCCCCCACCCTTGGTAACCACCACACTCTTGTCCATGTCTCTTAGTCTCATTTTTATGTTCCACCAATGTATGGAATCATGTAGTTCTTGTTTTTTTCTGATTTGCTTATTTCACTCCTTATAATGTTATCAAGATCCCACCATTTTGCTGTAAATGATCTGATGTCATCATTTCTTATGGCTGAGTAGTATTCCATAGTGTATATGTGCCACATCTTCTTTATCCAGTCTTCTATTGAGGGCTTTTTGGTTGTTTCCATGTCTTGGCCACTGTGAACAGTGCTGCAATGAACATGGGGCTACATGTGTCTTCACGTATCAATGTTTCTGAGGTTTTGGGGTATATACCCAGTAGAGGGATTGCTGGGTCATAAGGTAGTTCTATTTGCAGTTTTTTGAGGAACCACCATACTTTCCTCCATAATGGTTGTACTACTTTACAGTCCCACCAACAGTGAATGAGGGTTCCTTTTTCTCCACAGCCTCTCCAACATTTGCTATTACCCGTCTTGTTGATAATAGCTAATCTAACAGGAGTGAGGTGGTATCTCATTGTAGTTTTGATTTGCATTTCTCTAATAACTAATGAAGCTGAGCATCTTTTCATATATCTGTTGGCCATTTGTATCTCTTCCTGGGAGAAGTGTCTGTTCATGTCCTCTTCCCATTTTTTTATTGGATTGTTTGTTTGTTTGTTGTTGAGTTTTATGAGTTCTTTGTAAATTTTGGATATTAGGCCCTTATCTGAGCTGTCGTTTGAAAATATCAGTTCCCATATAGTTGACTGTCTGTTTATTTTGATATCAGTTTCTCTTGCTGAGCAAAAACTTTTAATTCTGATGTAGTCCCATTCATTTATCTTTGCCTTCACTTCTCTTGCCATTGGAGTCAAGTTCATAAAATGTTCTTTAAAACCCAGGTCCATGAGTTTAGTACCTATGTCTTCTTCTATGTACTTTATTGTTTCAGGTCTTATATTTAGGTCTTTGATCCATTTTGAATTAATTTTAGTACACGGGGACAGGCTGTAGTCGAGTTTCATTCTTTTGCATGTGGCTTTCCAGTTTTCCCAACACCATTTGTTGAAGAGGCTTTCTTTTCTCCATTGTGTGTTGTTGGCCCCTTTATCAAAGATTATTTGACCATATATATGAGGTTTTATTTCTGGACTTTCTATTCTGTTCCATTGGTCTGAGTGTCTATTTTTTTGCCAATACCATGCTGTTTTGATTATCGTGGCCCTATAATATAGTTTAAAGTCAGGTATTGTAATGCCCCCAGCTTCATTCTTTTTCCTTAGGATTGTTTTGGCTATTCGGGTTTTTTATAGTTCCATATAAATCTGATGATTTTTTGTTCCAGTTCTTTAAAAAATCTCATAGGGATTTTGATGGGAATTGCATTAAATTTGTATATTGCTTTGGGTAATATGGCCATTTTGATTATATTTATTCTTCCTATCCAAGAACAAGGAATATTTTTCCATCTCATTGTATCTTTTTCGATTTCCCTTAACAATGCTTTGTAATTTTCATTATATAGGTCCTTTACGTTCTTTGTTATGTTTATTCCTAGGTATTTTATTTTTTTTGTTGCAATCGTGAAGGGGATTATTTTTTTGAGTTCGTTTTCTAATATTTCATTGTTGGCATATAGAAAAGCTATGGACTTTTGTATGTTAATTTTGTATCCTGCGACCTTACTGTATTGGTTTATTGTTTCTAATAATCTTTTTGTGGAGTCCTTCGGGTTTTCGATGTATAGGATCATATCATCAGCAAAAAGTGATAGCTTTACTTCTTCTTTTCCGATATGGATGCCTTTTATTTCTTTGTCTTGTCTGATTGCTCTGGCCAGAACTTCTAGCACCACGTTGAATAAGAGTGGAGAGAGTGGACAACCCTGTCTTGTTCCTGATTTAAGGTAGAAAGTCCTCAGTTTTATGCCGTTTAATAGGATGTTGGCTGATGGTTTATCATATATGGCCTTTATCATGTTGAGATATTTTCCTTCTATACCCATTTTGTTGAGAGTCTTAAACATAAAATTGTGTTGTATTTTATCAAAAGCCTTTTCTGCATCTATAGATGAGATCATGTGGTTTTTGTTCTTTGTTTTGTTGATATGGTGTATTACGTTAACCGTTTTTGCGTATGTTGAACCATCCTTGAGATTCTGGGATGAATCCCACTTGATCATGATGTATTATTTTTTTAATATGTTGTTGTATTCGGTTTGCCAGTATTTTGTTTAGTATTTTAGCATCTGTATTCATTAGAGATATTGGTCTGTAGTTTTCTTTCTTTGTGCCATCCTTGCCAAGTTTTGGTATGAGGGTTATGTTGGCCTCATAAAATGTGTTTGGAAGTACTGCTTCTTTTTCAATTTTTTGGAAGACTTTGAGTAGAATAGGAACCAAGTCTTCTTTGAATGTTTGATAGAATTCACTAGTATAACCATCTGGGCCTGGACTTTTATTTTTGGGGAGGTTTTTAATAGTTTTTTCTATTTCCTCCCTGCTGATTGGTCTGTTTAGGCTTTCTACTTCTTCATGACTCAGTCTAGGAAGGTTGTATTGTTCTAGGAATTTATCCATTTCTTCTAGGTTGTTGTATTTGGTGGCATATAATTTTTCATAGTATTCTACAATAATTCTTTGTATTTCTATGATGTCTGTGGTGATCTCTCCTCTTTCATTTTGGATTTTATTTATTTGAGTCCTGTGTCTTTTTTCCTTGGTGAGTCTTGCCAAGGGTTTGTCAATTTTGTTGATCTTTTCAAAGAACCAGCTCCTTGTTTTATTGATTTTTTCTATAGTTTTTCTGTTCTCTATTTCATTTATTTCTGCTCTGATTTTTATTATCTCCTTTCTTCGGCTGGTTTTGGGTTGTCTTTGTTCTTCTTTTT
This sequence comes from Saccopteryx bilineata, assembly GCF_036850765.1. Classification (NCBI taxonomy): domain Eukaryota; kingdom Metazoa; phylum Chordata; class Mammalia; order Chiroptera; family Emballonuridae; genus Saccopteryx; species Saccopteryx bilineata. The sequence goes on along the minus strand of NC_089490.1, from coordinate 338,833,112 downwards.
CTAGTTCCTTAAGGTGGGAAGTTAAGTGGTTTACTTGGGCTCTCTCTTGTTTGTTCATATAGGCCTGAAGTGATATGAACTTTCCTCTTATTACTGCTTTTATTGCATCCCAGAGATTCTGATATGTCGTATTTTCATTTTCATTTGTCTGTATATATCTTTTGATTTCTACGCTTATTTCTTCTTTGACCCATTCATTTTTTAGAAGTATGTTGTTTAGTTTCCACAATTTTGTGGGTTTTTCCCCCTATTTTTTGCAGTTGAATTCTAGTTTCAAGGCTTTATGATCAGAAAATATGCTTGGTACAATTTCAATTTTTCTAAATTTGCTGATATTGTCTTTGTGGCCCAACATATGGTCAATTCTTGAGAATGTTCCATGTACACTAGAGAAAAATGTATACTCTGTCGCTTTGGGATGAAGTGTCCTGTAGATGTCTATCATATCCAGGTGTTCTAGTATTTCGTTTAAGGCCACTATATCTTTATTGATTCTCTGTTTGGATGACCAATCTAGAGCCGTCAGCGGTGTATTGAGGTCTCCAAGTATGATTGTATTTTTGTTAGTTTTTGTTTTAAGGTCAATAAGTAGCTGTCTTATATATTTTGGTGCTCCTTGGTTTGGTGCATATATATTAAGGATTGTTATGTCTTCTTGATTCAACTTCCCCTTAATCATTATGAAATGACCATTTTTGTCTCTGAGTACTTTTTCTGTCTTGTAGTCAGCATTATTAGATATGAGTATTGCTACACCTGCTTTTTTTTGGGTGTTGTTTGCTTGGAGTATTGTTTTCCAGCCTTTCACTTTGAATTTGTTTTTATCCTTGTTGCTTAGATGTGTTTCTTGTAGGCAGCATATAGTTGGATTTTCTTTTTTAATCCATTCTGCTACTCTGTGTCTTTTTATTGGTAAGTTTAATCCATTTACATTTAGTGTAATTATTGACACTTGTGGGTTCCCTACTGCCCTTTTATAAATTGCTTTCTGTTAGTTTTGTATCTAGTTTGATTCTTCTCTTTTGTTTTTCTATCATTTGTTTTTGTTTGTTTGTGTTCCATACTTCTTTCCTCTGTTGCTACCTTTTTTAAGTCAAGTGTTTTTGTGGTGGTTTTTTTAAGGGTGGTTACCATTAAGTAATGAAAAGGGTACCTACCATATTCATTGTAGTACCCTATCTTATAAGTATTTCTGCACTTCATCATCCTTTGCTACTGTTAATCTCCATCCTCTCCCCCCTTTTTTTCTTTGTTGTCACAGTTTAAGTTTGGTTTTATTGTGTTCTTGGTGGAGCTGTTACTTGTGGTGTTGTTTTCTTTTGTTCTTTGAATCTGGTTGGAAAACCCCCCTTAGTATTTCCTGGAGTGGGGGCTTTCTGTTGATAAATTCTCTCATCTTTTCTGTATTTGTGAATGTTTTTATATCTCCTTCATACTTGAAGGATAGCTTTGATGGGTATAGTATTCTTGGCTGAAAGTTCCTCTCTTTCAGGGCTTTAAATATTGGTGTCCACTCTCTTCTAGCTTGTAGAGTTTCTGTTGAGAAATCTGATGATAATCTAATAGGCCTTCCTTTATATGTTGTACTCTTCTTTTCCCTGGCTGCCTTGAGAATTTTTTCTTTGTCATTGGTTTGTGTCATCTTTATTATGATGTGCCTTGGAGTGGGTTTGTTGGGGTTAAGAAAACTTGGTGTTCTGTTTGCTTCTTGAATTTGAGGCTTTAGTTCCTTCCACAGGCTTGGGAAGTTCTCGTCTATTATTTGTTTGAGTATATTCTCCATTCCATTTTCTTTCTCTTCTCCCTCTGATATACTTATTATTCTTATGTTATTCTTTTTGATGGAGTCAGACAATTCCTGTAGGGCTTTCTCATTTTTTATTATTTTTGAGTCTCTTTCTTCTTCTCTCTGTTGTGCCTCAAGTTGTTTGTCTTCTATTTCACTAATTCTATCTTCAATCTGGGCTGTTCTGTTAGCTAAGCTTGTTACCTTGTTTTTCAGCTCGTGAATTGAGTTTTTCATTTCTGTTTGATTTGTTTTTATAGTTTCAATTTCCTTGGTAATATATTCTTTGTGTTCATTGAGTTGTTTTCTGATCTCCCTATATTGCCTTTCTGTGTTTTCTTGTATATCTCTGAGTATTTTTAAGATTTCTATTTTAAATTCTCTGTCATTTAGCTCCAAGGCTTCCAATATGTTAAGTCTTTTCTCCATAGATTTTTCCACATCTATTTGTGTTACCTCTCTTTCTTTTGTATCCATAATATTCAATTTCCTCTTTCTTATTGGCATCTGAGGGTGGTCTTATTGATAGCACTAATTAGAATTAATAAAGAGTAAAAGAAAAAAAAAAGGGTAAAACACCCCACACAAAAAAAAACAGTAATAATTTATTATTTCCCCCTTTTTTTCTCTCTTCTCTTTCCCTCCTCTCCCCTCCTCAGGGAAATATCGTGCCTATAATGGAGGGCCTGATTTGGGGTGAAGAGTTCAAGGGGCAAAAAAAAGGGAGTAGGACCTACTAAATGCAAAAAAAAAAAAAGGAAGAAAATCTTAGACAAGCATAAGATGATTTGCTTGTAAGTGATGGTCAACTAAGAGATATAATGAGAGGGATAAGAGGGAATCAGAAAAAAGGACCAAAAAAGAATAATAAAGAAGAAAAAATAAAAATAATAAGTAAAAATCTGTTGTATTAAGTGGAGCGAAGACTAAATACAATGGAGACCTTGGGTTGGGAGGACCCAAAATGCCACAAAAATAAACAAACAAGAGAAAAAAAATAAAAACAAAAGCAAAAAAGAGAAATAAAGCCAAAAAAAAGCCTTGAGTCCCAAATTAACTAATTTGTTCGTGATTGAGGATTATATGGGAGGAAAGTAAAATGAGAAAAGAAAAAACAAATAGAAAGGAAAAAATAAGAAAAAGAGAAAAACGAAGGAAGAAATAAAATAGGAGGAGAAAAAAACAAAATAAAGCAAGACAAAAAACAAAAACAAAAGAGGAGAGAGTGAGAGTTAAGTGTTTTGGAGTATAACCTTAAAGGAGGGTGAGGATGAAGAAGAAAAATAAAATGCAACACTCATGGGTAGTGTAGTTCAAGAAAGGGGAAGCATAAGATGGGCAGAGAATAGAAGGACCGAGGTGGAGGAAATAAAGGCAAAAAGATAGAAGAAACAAACAACAACAACAACAACAATAAAAAAATAGTGGATCAAGTTGTAAAGTCTGTGGGTTTTTCTTGATTTTGAGAGGTTAACTTCTTCCTTTTTCTTTTCTCTCCCTCTTCCTAGTCGGTGACTCTGTACCCCAGGCTCTGCCCCTGTGTCACTCTTAGGTAGGGATTTGCAGTTGATGGGATTCTATGGCAATGTCATATAATTGGCTTTAGTCTTGCTGGAAGTAAAGGCTTGTTGGCGTTTGCAGGGTCCAACAATGAGAGAGTTTGCTTTCCTGGATTCTCTCTCCTAGTCCCCCCTTTCTGAATTAGCAGCCTGGTGATCCAGCTATAAGGCTGCAACTGCTTCTGCCTGGGGAGTAAGAGGCTCAAAGAGCTGGGAAATCCCCACTCTATCCCCACTCAGTGCAAGGCTTTGGGAAAGGCTCTGACAGTCAGGGCCTCCAGTGTAATCAGGCGGGGGTGGAAGTCAATTGTTGTCAAGGTGACTGTTCAGCGCCTATCATTTAGTTGGACCTCTCAACCCAGGCTTTCCACACTTTGTAGCCTGTTTTTGCAGGGAAGAAGAGGCACTAGTCTCTGCTTACGACTAGTGTAGTATAGACCTTATTATCTGCCAAGTCCTTCTTGTTAGCGTTTATCCCTGAATATGGAGGCTCTATCAATCAGAAGTTGCCCCCGCCCCTTTAGCGAGAGGCACTAAAAAATATCACGCCTCTTGTCTTGAATCGCTGAACTGAGAGAGATCTTATCAATTAGAACTGAGGGTGCGCAGATTTTATGGGTTAAGCTAATTTCAGTGATTGGGTCGCAGCTGTGCTTCCGAAGGTATTTTAGGCTGCCTGCGCACGCCCCTCCCCCAACGCTTGATTGTTAGCTTGAATGGCTGGGTGAGGTGCCCCGCCCACGGAGAGAATCTCCCAAGCCTCTCCCGCTCGCCCCGCCGCTGGCGGCTGGACCACACCAGGCGCAGGATAATGGAGCCCCCTGGGTGTGCGGGCCAGCAGGGCGCCCTGGGCACGTGGAATGCCCAAGGCACGTGCGCGAATGGGGCGCTCCTGGTACCGGTGGCCAGCGACCCCCACTCGCAGTGTGCGGGCCGCTGGGAACTTCAGCGGTGCTCAACCGGACCGGGCGCGCGCGCGGCGGCTCATGGCGGCCGCTCGCGGTGGCAGTTCGCGGCGGCCGCTCGCGGCGGCGGCTCGCGGGGTCTCGCAGAGGCTCGCGGTTCCCAAGTATATGGGCTGACTCACCGCAGGCGCACTCCCTCACGGCTTGAATGAGCGTCGCTGCTGCGGTAGCTTCCTCCACACCCTCGTCTCTCAGATTCAAGTGATAACAGTCCTTTTGCTTTCAGTTTATGTGGAACTCCGGAATGCTCCGAGGATAAATTTTTCTGTTTCTAGTTGATAAATTTGTTGTGATTTAGGGGAGAGCTGTCGGACGCGCTTCTCACGGCGCCATTTCCCCAAATAGACTTTAAAACAAAAGTTATAAAACAGACCATGAGTAACCCAGGAATTTTACTTCTGTGTATTTACCCAAAGAAGCCCAAAACACTAAACCAAAAAGACAAATGCATTCATATGTTCATTGAAGTATTATTTATAATAGCCACGATATGGAAGCAAGCTAAGTGTTCACTAGTAGATGAACGACTAAAGAAGAAGTGGTACATATATACAATGAAATATGACTCAGCCATAAACATATAAAATAAAATATTGTTATCTGCAACAACATGGATGGACCTAGAGGGTGTTATGCTGAGTAAAATAAGTCAAAGACAAATGCCAGATAATTTCACTTACATGTGGAATCTAAAAACCAAAATAACCAAACAAGCAGAACAGAAACAGACATAAATACAGAGAACATTTTGAAGGTGGCCAGAAGAGAGGGGTTTTGGGTGAGATAAACGCAAAAGGTGAAGAGTTTTAGAAGGACAAACCATAGTTACAGAATGGTAATGTGGATGTAAAATACAGGTCAGGGAGTATAATCACTATCACTGTAGTAACTATGTATGGTATTAGGTGGGTACTAGATTTTGGGGGGTGGTCACTTTGAAAGTTATACAAATATCTAATCACTGGGTTGTACACCTAAAACCTAGTATAATAATGTACATCAAGTGTAATAAAATATTTACAGATATACAAAAACAACATTCAATCAAGTTAGTGAAGAACACATGACAGTGCTCTAAATAGCATTCATTGGTATCCCTCAATAGAGCTGGATTCATACATATTTGAGGCCGAAATATTACTGAATAAACACATTCACTCATTTTGGAGGTACTTATCTTACAGTATTTAGTATAATTTAGTGTCAAATGATTTTGAGCATTTGTTCTGCATTTTTAAATTTTATATTTCAATGATTCTTTTACCACCTAGGAAGAACATAACCATAAAATTAAAGGTAAGGTATATCTTAAAATTGTGCATTGTTTCCCAATAAATATTTCATCTTTAAATAAGAAAAATAAAGAAAAGAAATACTGATTAAAAATATAGGTCTATGCTGAGAAGACTTACTCTGTTTATGAATTAGATATTTATGTTTTGGTAGAAAAATAATGATTTTCAGTGCTTTCAGGTGTTAGACACCAATCAGTTATTCTGCTCTACTCACCTAGTATTTTCCATTTCCTCCCTCTGTAAAAATACCTTTTAAACTCTTTCTTTTCAAGTACATCTTTCACAAACCAGACAATAATTTTTTTCCTAATTAATTTAAAAAACAGGAACAATCAAAGGGGATTTCTTTATCTTCCTTCAATCAACTGTCCATCTACCAGCTTCTGTTGACTATCGATACTACTTCATTTCTTTGTGTTACCAGAGAGTCAGCCTTTGTACGCCACCTTGGCTCCATCACCTACCCAGAAATTTCTACTGCTCACAATTGCCACTCTGAACACACCAGACCAAGTCACCATTATCTCTTTCCTAGATTAATGAAGAAGATGAAACTATGACATGCTTTGCTCCCTAAAATTCATTTCCCAAAAAACTCCAAAATAAGTTAATGTATCCATCTATTCATTTATTCACTGATCCACTCAACAAATATAAACAAAACAGATAAAAATATTACCATGATGAAGGTAATATTTTAGCGAATGAGAAATACAATCATTAAGTTAAATATGTTACATATAGCATATGATATATGTGGATATATGTTATATTTATTCCTATGGCTATATCTATTTATATATCATACAACAAAAAGAAGGGGAAGGGGATATTAAATACTATTTGATTAAAAATTTAGAGAGGGTGTCCAGGGAAAGGTTCATTGAGAAGGTAACTTTTAAGTAAAGCTCTGAGAAAAGTAATGAACTATCTGGGAGAAGAGTATTCCCTGAACACCCTGGCTGCTGTGCTGACATTGCAGGGATAGAGGCAGGATGTTGATGAGGGTAGTTTAAGTGGTAAAATTCTGGGGATATTCTGGCAAAACTGATATGAAGTATGATAGAAAGGAAAAAAATAAATAAATAAAATGAGAAAATACCACATTTTTTAACCTGGTCATTAGAAAGGATGGAGTTGCCTTTTCTAAAGTACAAAACACTCAAAACAAAACAACAACAACAACAAAAAACCTGGTTTTGTGGAAAATACCAGAAGCTCAGTTTTAAAGAGATTTAAATACACTAGGGCCCTAGGCAGATGAATACAATGTGTCCATAAAGTCATGGTGCACTTTTGATCGGTCACAGGAAAGCAATAAAAGATGATAGAAATATGAAATCTGCACCAAATAAAAGGAAAACTCTCCAAGTTTCATACCTATTCAGTGCAGTTCGATGTGGGCTCATGCACAGATTTTTTAAGGCTCCTTAGGTAGCTATCCCGTATAACCTCTACAGACTCATTACTGACTGATGGCCTACCAGAACGGGGTTTCTCCACCAAACTGCCGGTTTCCTTCAACTACTTATCCCACCAAGTAATGTTATTCCTATGTGGTGGCGCTTCATTATGAACGTGCCGATATTCCCGTTGCACTTTGGTCACGGATTCGAATTTAGCGAGCCACAGAACACACTAAACTTTCCTCTGTACGTCCACATCTCGACTGGCATGGCCGTAGGCTGCTCTGTTGTATACACAGTGTTACATCATCATCTGTGCATGTGCACATGCTGCCACATCATCCTACAGAAACTGGGAGGGTTTTCCTTTTATTTGGTGCAGGTTTTACATTTCTATCGTGTTTTGTTGCTTTCCTGTGACCAGTCAAAAGTGTATCATGACTTTACGGACACAATGTATATAGATTTTAAGTTTAAGGGAAAAATCAGGACTTGTTATGAACTAAATATTTGTGCTTTCAATTCATAGTTTGAACTAAAACAAAATGTGCTAATTATTGTCTTGATATACTGAAGAAAGAAAATCTGATTAGAATAAATTAAATTAAAAAACACATTTACTCATTGAGTTACCTTTATACAATAAATGTACCCCTTGCCTCTGAGACATTTTGAATATTTTTTAGAATTTTAACAATAAACAAGGAAAAATTAACAAGGAAAATCACAAAGATTAAATGTATTAATGTTTGTGTTCTCATACTTTATCTAGTGTTTTACAGACTATATTTATGTCTGCCAGTTTTAAATTATGGGTCTTTCTCCTAAAGGTAAGGAAGATAGCTATTATATCTTTGTTCCTTACCACAAGCAGACACCACAAAACAAAATGAATACCTAGCAATAGCAACTGGTTCACAAAAAGAAAGCTTCCATGGAAACATTAATACATGGGAAAATGTATAAAGCTGGTAGAGTTAGATTTTTTTCCCATTACCACTAGAAGGAATATTTGATGTTACGACAAGTACTAACATAAACTAAAAATTTGTCTCATTTTGTTGCGCTTTTTTTTTAAGTGTATTGTTTCTTGGTCATAACATGAAAACTTCTTTGATGAAAGACAACTCTTTGTATATACCCTAAAATATCTGTTGTCTCAAGATGCCTTTTTTTTCAATAAATTAATAATTTTGTATCTATTGCTTTACCTTGGGCAATAACTTAGTATATCTGGGTTCAAGTCTCATCTGTGGAATCATTTTGAAAACTAACAGTTAAAAGAAATACATACACATGTTTATATTTGTGTGTTCATGTCTATTTGATAATGCTAATCATAGTGAACACAGTGTCTAGTACATAGTACAAGGTTAATAAATGCTAATGCCCATAAAGGCTCTCTTTAGCAGCTAGTATGAATTGAATTCATGTCCAAAAATTTCTATCGGAATCCAGAAGTTACCATATTTTAGAACATCTGAGTCAACGCTTAAGATACTTTATATTCCTTAAAATAAATTTTCCAAATCTATTTAAATTTATTAGCAGGATCTTGCTGAGGGCCATAAAATAAGATGGTGAGTATTTTGTGCTTATAACTCAGAGTAATTAAAAATTATCTTCTCTTTGCAAGACAATTCTGCTCAGTGCTGACTCCTGGATTCTTTTGCTCTACATTTTACTATAAATTATGTTGCTGAAGCACAGAAGCAGCTCCCCAGCCAGATTACAACCTTTCCATGCAACTCATTAAATATATCTGATGCTCAGTTTAAACACATGATGCACTTGAATCTGCTGAAAAATGACTATGCACTCTAAATTGGTTTAGGAAATTGTTCAACAGAAAGTAACCTAAAAATGAAACACCAAACATGCAGAACTAATACTGACCTAGTAGATTTAGGCTGAACAAAGGGAAAGATTAGCAAAAAACACCTACACGTAAGTAATGCAGCAAGAGAAACCAGACTACACTGTAAAGAACATTGGTAATAATTGCATGTGTAAAATTCAAATCTATGTCCATAAATTCCGCTTTGTTGACCCATTATATGTATGGACCTCAAATTTACATATCACTCGACAAGTAACTTATTTTCACTTGTGTGATGACTTCATATTATGTCTTATAGGGAACTGTTGAAAGTGAGTATTAGCCTAGAAAAAAACATCACTAGAATGACACTCAACATGGCAATATTAAAACTGATTTATGTTCATTGGGTTCTAAAAGATCAAAATAAAATTTGAAAAATACTATTTGTTAAGTAAGTTATTTGTAAGGGTAACATGAATAACCTAGGGAAGTATGTTTTCTATTACCAGAGCGATTCAAAAATAGGTTACAAAACCTGGGCTAGAGTCTACCAATCTAGTAGTCTGTGATTTTATGGGTAACTCTCCAGAAAATAAAAGGTAGTTATTAACAGTGATATATAGAAAATTATATACTGACACAAACATAACACTACTATAAAAAAAATCTCTTTGTGGTTTTAATTTGTATTTCTCTGATGACTAGTGACATTGAGGATCTTTTCGTATGGCTATTGGCCACCTATATGTCCTCTTTGGAAAAGTGACTATTCAGGTCCTTTGCCCATTTTTTAATTGGATTGTTTTTTTGTTTGTTTGTTTTTTGTTTGGTGTTCAGTTTTATAAGTTCTTTATAAATTTTTTATATTAATTTCTTATCTGATATATCAGTGAATATGTTCTTACATTCAATGGGTTGTCATTTCATTACATTGATGTTTCCTTTGCAGTGCAGAAAGTTTTTAGTTGGATGTAGTCCTATTTGTTTATTCTTTTTTCTTTTGTTTCCTTTATCCAAGGAGACATATCAGAAAAAAATATTGTTACAAGAGGTGTCCAGGATTTTACTGCTTATGTTTTCTTCTAGTATTTTTTATGGTTTCAAGTATAACATTTAAGTATAATATTTAATCCATATTGAGTTTATTTAGTGTATGGTGTAAGAAGATGGTCTAGTTTCTTTTTTTTTTTTTTTTTTTGCATACATCTGTGCAATATTTCTAACACCATTTATTGAGTAGGCTATCTTTTCCATCTTGTATGTTTTGTTTCCTTTGTCAAATATTAATTTGACTAGAAAAGAATAAGTTTACTTCTGAGTTCTTTATTCAGTGCCATTGATCTATACGTCTGATTTTTATGCTAGTACTATGCTGTTTTCATTATTATGGCTTTACAGTATAGTTTGATATCAGATAGCATAATTTCTTCAACTTTGTTCATTTTTATCAAAATTGCTGTTGCTGTTTGAGGTCTTTTGTGGTTCTATATAAATTTTTAAAATACTTTTTCTAGTTTTGTGAAATACACCATTGGTGTCTTGAAAGGAATTGCATTGACTCTATAGATTGCTATGCATAGTATGCACATTTTAATAATGTTAATTCTTCTTATCTATGAACACAATATGTGCTTCCACTTATTTGTATCTTCTTCAATTTCTATTTTCCATGTGTTATAATTTTCTGAATATAGGTCTCTTATATTCTTGGTTAAATTTATTCCTAGGTATTTTATTCTTTTTGAAGCAATTATAGAAGGCAGTATAGAATTACCTCAAAAATTAAAAATAAAACTGCCTTATGATCCAGTGATTTTTCTCATGGGACTCTATCTGTAGAAAGCTAAAATACTACATAATTTGAAAGAATACATGCACCTCTGTTTTCATTGCAGTGTTATTTACAATAACCAAGGTTTGGAAACAACTCAAGTTGCCCATTAGTAGCTGGTGGATAAAAAAAGTTGTGGAACGTTGCATGATGGAATAGTATTCAATTGTAAAAAAAGAAAATCTTACCCTTTGCAACAATATAGATGGACTTGGAGAGCATTAATGCTAACTGAGATAAACCAGTCAGAAAAAGAAAAATATCATTTTCTCATATGTGGAATCTAATGGACAAAATGAATTTAAAAAATAGAATCAGACTCATAGAAGGGAGGCTTACAGTTGTTGGGGCTATGAAAGAAATGGGGAGGGATTAATCAAAAGAAAATAAACTCATAGATACAGACAATAGTGTAGTGATTCTCATGAAGAGTGAATGTGGGGGGAGTTAGGGAATTCATAGGGGGGATAAACAGTGATGGAAGGAGACTTGAATTGGAGTGGTGAACACACAATACAGCATACAGATGATTAGTTGTAGGATTGTGCACTTGTAACCTGTATAATTTGTTAACCAGTATATCCCCATTCAAATCAATAAAAGGTGGAAAAAATACCTTAAAGGGTATTAACATTTTTAGCCAGCGGTTTGAGCTTCAAGGCAATTAGATAGCGTTTAGCAGAATTCATTTTCCTTACAAACAATAAAATACTATAATTTTATCCCTCCTAAGGATGTAAAGAATGCAGACGTCAAAAGAAAACTATATTATGTTCCAAAACCTTAGAAGATTTGTCAATGGTTACCTAACCCTTCATAAGAAATATAAATGATTTTCTGGACTAATTTAAAATATAAGACAATCCTATAAAATATACCATTGTATTTAATTTACCAAATGCTTTAAACTATAAGAAAATGAAGAATACAATAAAAATACAAATAATTTCTTACAGTGTGTTTACCTGAGGGCTGCACTTAAACAAGACTTACTTGAGTGAGATTAGGTTCAACTTTGTTCAAGGAATGATTAGAGCTCACTAGAATGGTCTATCAAAGTAGCCCAGGTGGAGTTACCATATTAAGATGGACATTTACCTAGTCTTGCCTTTGTGAAATTAATTATACATATTTCTTTATATAAATAAGTCTTTAAAAATAATAATGCTGACTTTCATATAGGGAATTTTTATTTAAAAATAAATCACCAGAGGGAGCACACAGAAAGAAAATTAAAAATAGATTTATAAATGGCCAAATTTATGTCATAACAAATTCACTGAATCTCATAAACTTAAGAGCTCTTTTACAGCCTATTTACTCTTGTTATATATGCAATTCTAACCAGCCTTGTTATTTCATTAGTCTCAAAGGAGTGAAGAAGACATAAGACATAAAACAAGAAGAAATGAATCAAAATCAGAAAAAAACAACAACAAAAGAATTCAAAATGTCCAAGTTGGGAAATATTTAATACTCCTGCTTAAAATCCTTAAAAAGCTACCTATTGCATTCAAGAATAAAGTGCAAATATTGCTTTCATGACTTTAATACAATCTACCTTTGGCCTACATCTTTGAGTTTATTCATAATTTTCTTCTCCTTCTCGTCACCCTGTCCCTTTCCCTCTGTCTCTCTCCTTTTCTTCCTCTCTGCTACTCTCTCGTTCTCTCCATCCTTCCCATTTTTTCCACCCACACTGCCCTTGTTACTCTTTTCCAAACATAATAAGTTCATTCTCACCCTAGGATCCCTGTAGTATCTATCTATTGCTACTCCTGAAATCACTCCTCACTGTAATTTTTGCATGGTCGGCTTTTATTAATCTTTCAGATATTGGTTCAAGTGTTTCAGAGAGAACGTTCATAATCATTCCATTAAGCATAGCGACTCAGTCACAGTCTATGATCTCACTGAATTTTAATTTTAATGTAGTTTTTTCAAATACATGATATTTTTACTTAAGTATATTTTACTGTTATTTGTGGGGTTTTGTCCTTGATCCTCTCTCCTTACTATCCTCCATCAAATGAAATGTAGGCTTCATAGAGGCATCAACATCTTTCATCTTGTTTTTCTCTTACTCTTTAGAGCTAAGAATAATTTCTTTATAAGTTATTTAAACAAAAAATAATTCTTAGAGATGACGTCAGAGTAATGGCAGGGTAGGAAGCGATACCAATAAATCTCCCCCAAAACTCAACACGATCTTCAACCAGAAACAGAAAAACCTATCCTTGGAGCCTCCAGATGTTCCGCAATACACTCGAAGGTATGGTCGAGCGAAAAATTGGCTAAATATATAACCAAACCCCGAAGGAAATAAAAAGTAAGAAATGCTCTGCCTTCCTCACTAACCTAAACAGGATGGCTTTCTCTGGGAACTGTGAATATAAAAACTGAGGCGGGCAAAGGGGGTGAATAGATCCAGGCCGTGGCACAAACGGCCAAACCAGGCTGTGGCACGGAGATTCAAGCCGAGGAAAAACTGTTCCTGTGACAACCCGGGCAATAAAAGCTAACACTCGCACCAAACTCAGACAAAGAAAGACAAGCAGGGCAGCCATTTTACCCGATCTCCTGGTCGTTGCGCGCAGATAGTGGGCGAAAGATTTCTTCTGAAGCTCCGGGAGTGGGTGCCCGTGTTACCCCACAGAGAGGCAGAGACAGAGGCCTTTGTGTGGGCGAAAGCGGAATCTCTGGGCAGCCCCAGCGTCCTGGGAAAGCTGCGCATGGGAGGGAGCGAGAACTAATTCCAATGGTGGAACTTTTCCATGCCGGTGGGGGTTTCACTCAGAGGGAAACGTGGCCAGCCTGATATCCTGGTCTGCGTGCGCAGATAGCGAGAGATTCCTTCGAGTGCCTCGGCAGTGCGCACCCGTGTTATCGCACAGAGGGGCAGAGTCAGGGGCCTTTGTGTGGGCCAAAGCGGAATCTCGGGCCGTCCCAGAGCCTTGTAAAAGCCGTGCATGGGGACGGAGCAAGAGCCAAGTCCAACACTGGAACTTTTCCATGCGGTTGGGGGTTTCACTCAGAGCGTGAGACTGCCGACCGGATATCCTGGTCTACACACGCAGATAGTGAGCGAGAGTTTCCTCCAAACGCCCCGGGAGTGGACGCCCGCCTGTGTTACCGGACAGAGTGGCAGAGCCAGAGGTCTTTGAGTGGGTGGAAACCCTGCCTGAATATGCTAGCAGCTCTGATTGACTGAGCCTTACCCAGAGCCCTGTGCTGAGTGGAAATAGAGTGGGGAGTTGCCAGCTCTTTGAGCTTCTTACTATCCAGGCAGAGGCAGCAGCAACCCCATAGCTGGATTATCAGGCTACTAATTGAGGAAGGAAAGACTAGGAGAAAGGCTCCAGGAACACAGACTCTCTCACTGTCGGAGCCTATAAATGCTAATGAGCCTCGACTGCCAACGAGACTAAAGCACAATACATGACATTGCCATAGAGACTTATCAACTGCAAACCTCTACCTGAGTATGCCAAAGGGGCAGAACCCAGGGTACAGAGTCACCGACCAGAAAGAGGGAGAGAAAAGAAAAAGCAAGAAGATAACCTCTCAAAATCAAGAATAATATGCAGACTTTATAACCTATCCCATTTTATTATATTTGTTCATTTGTTTCTCTTATCTTCATTCTTGATATCTTTTTTCCTCCTCCAATTTGGCCGATTAACTCTCTGCCAGTCTTACTCTCTCCTCTCCTGGAACTACACTACCCATTAGTGTTACATCTCCCATTATCTTTTCTTTCCTCTTCCTTTCTCTCTATGAGGGTTGCACTCTAAAACCCTTAACTCTCTCTCTCTCCTCCTTTTTATTTTCTCTTCTTTTAGTGGTTCCCTCTTTTTTTCTCTCTCTCTCTTTCTTTTCTCCCTCTATATTAGTTTCTTCCTTTCTCCTTTACATCTCCTCTCATTCAAACCTCAATAACAAACAAATTATCTTATCTGGGACTCAAACTTATGTTTGTGGCATTTTGGGGGGTTTTTACTTCACCTTTTTAACTCACTAGCAGTGCTCCCATCTCTGGCTCTCCATTTTATCTAGTTCTTGTTCCACTAAATACAATAGTAATTTTTTAATATGTCCCCCCATTTTTCTGTTTCCCTCTTATTCCTCTCATCATAACTCTTAGTCAACCAACACCTAAAAGCAAATCATTTTATTCTTGACCCAAATTTTTTCATTATTTGATTTTTGTGGGTCCATACACCCTTCTTTTTTTTCTTTCTTTTTTTTTTTGCCCCTTTATTAGGTTTTCCCAATTCAGGCCCTCCATTACAAGCATTGTTTGTTATAATTCACAGTTTACCACAAGATTTTCTCAAGAAAGAGGGGAGAGGAGAGGAGAGGAAAAAAGGAGGTGGAGAATAATTTTCTTTTCTTTTTAATTTTAATTTTATTTTATTTTTCTTTATTTTATTATTAATTTTTTTAAAAAAACAACTCTTTTTTTTAACTTTTTATTCTTTATTAAATCTCATTAATACTATCAACAAAACCACCCTCAGATGCCATTAAGGAAGAGAAACTCCAATATCATGGATACAAAAGAAAGAGAGATAACACAGCTAGATGAGGAAAAATCTATGGAGAAAAAATTTAATATATTGGAAACCTTGGAGCTAAATGACAGAGAATTCAAGATAGAAATCCTAAAAATCCTCTGAGATATTCAAGAAAACACAGAAAGGCAATTTAGGGAGCTCAGAAAACAACTCAATGAACACAAAGAATATATGTCCAAGGAAATTGAAACTAT
This sequence comes from Saccopteryx bilineata, assembly GCF_036850765.1. NCBI lineage: Eukaryota > Metazoa > Chordata > Mammalia > Chiroptera > Emballonuridae > Saccopteryx > Saccopteryx bilineata. Next base: position 338,817,677 of record NC_089490.1, on the reverse strand, counting down.
AAAAACAAATCAAACAGAGATGAAAAACTCAATTCACGAGCTGAAAAACGAAGTAACAAGCTTAGCTAATAGAACAGGTCAGATAGAAGAGAGGATTAGTGAAATAGAATACAAGCAACTTGAGGCCCAACAGAGAGAAGAAGAAAGAGACTCAAAAATTTTAAAAAAATGAGATAGCCCTACAAGAATTATCTGACTCCATCAAAAAGAATAACATAAGAATAATAGGTATATCAGAGGGAGAAGAGAGAGAAAATGGAATGGAGAACATACTCAAACAAATAATAGATGAGAACTGCCCAACCTGTGGAAAGAACTAAAGCCTCAAGTTCAAGAAGCAAAGAGAACTCCGAGTTTTCTTAACCCCAACAAACCTACTCCAAGGCATATCATAATAAAATTGGCACAAACCAACAGCAAAGAAAAAATTCTCAAGGCAGCCAGGGAAAAGAAGAATACAACATATAAAGGAAGGCCCGTTAGATTATCATCAGATTTCTCAGCAGAAACTCTACAAGCTAGAAGAGAGTGGACCCCAATATTTAAAGTCCTGAAAAAGAGAAACTTCCAGCCATGAATACTATACCCATCATAGCTATCCTTCAAATATGAAGGAGAAATAAAAACATTCACAGATACAGAAAATATGAGGGAATTTATCATCAGAAAACCCCCACTCCAGGAATTACTAAAGGGGGTCCTCCAATCAGATACAAAGAACAAAAAAAAAAAAACAGAGCCACAAGTAAAAGCTCCAAGAAGAACACAATAAAACCAAATTTAAACTGTGACAACAACAAAAAGAAAAGGGGGGAGAAGATGGAGATTAACAGTAGCAAAGGACGATGGAGTGCAAAAGTACTCACAAAATAGTGTGCTACACTGAACAGGGTAGTAATCCTTTTCATTACTTAAAGGTAACCACCATTGAAAAAAACCACCACAGAAGTACATGAGATAAATAAGATAGCAACAGAGGAAAGATGTATGGAATACAACCAAATAAAAACAAAAGATAGAAAAACTAAAGAGAAGGATCAAACAAGACACAAAACTAACAGAAAGCAATCTATAAAATGGCAATAGGGAACTCACAAGTGTCAATAATTACACTAAATGTAAACAGATTAAACTCACCAATAAAAAGACACAGAGTAGCAGAATGGATTAAAAAAGCAAATCCAACTGTATGCTGCCTACAGGAAACTCATCTAAGTAACAAGGATAAAAACAAATTCAAAGTAAAAGGCTGGAAAACAATACTCCAAGCAAATAACATCCAAAATAAGCAGGTGTAGCAATACTCATATCTGATAATGCTGACTACAAGACAGCAAAAGTACTCAGAGACAAAAATGGCCATTTCATAATGGCTAAGGGGACACTGAATCAAGAAGACATAACAATTCTTAATATATATGCACCAAACCAAGGAACACCAAAATATATAAGACAGCTACTTATTGACCTTAAAACAAAAACTGACAAAAATACAATCATACTTGGAGACCTCAATACACCGCTGATGGCTCTAGATCGGTCATCCCAACAGAGAATCAACAAAGACATAGTGGCCTTAAACAAAACACTAGAGCACCTGGATATGATAGATATCTACAGGACATTTCATCCCAAAGTGACTGAGTATACATTTTTCTCCAGTGTACATGGATCATTCTCAAGAATTGACCATATGTTGGGCCACAAAAACAACATCAGCAAATTCAGAAAAATCGAAGTTGTACCAAGCATATTTTCTGATCATAAAGCCTTGAAACTAGAATTCAACTACAAAAAAGAGGAAAAAAATCCCACAAAAATGTGGAAACTAAACAACATACTTTTAAAAAATGAATGGGTCAAAGAAGAAATAAGTGCAGAGATCAAAAGATATATACAGATTAATGAAAATGACAATACAACATATCAGAATCTCTGGGATCCAACAAAAGCAGTGATAAGAGGGAAGTTCATATCACTTCAGGCATATATGAACAAACAAGAGAGAGCCCAAGTGAACCACTTAACTTCACACCTTAAGGAACTAGAAAAAGAAGAACAAAGACAACCCAAAACCAGCCGAAGAAAGGAGATAATAAAAATCAGAGCAGAAATAAATGAAATAGAGAACAGAAAAATTATAGAAAAAATTAATAGAACAAGGAGCTGGTTCTTTGAAAAGATCAACAAAATTGACAAACCCTTGGCAAGACTTACCAAGGAAAAAAGAGAAAGAACTCATATAAACAAAATCCAAAATGAAAGAGGAGAAATCACCACGGACACCGTAGATATACAAAGAATTATTGTAGAATACTATGAAAAACTTTATGCCACTAAATTCAACAACCTAGAAGAAATGGATAAATTCCTAGAACAATACAACCTTCCTAGACTGAGTCAAGAAGAAGCAGAAAGCCTAAACAGACCTATCAGTAGAGAAGAAATAGAAAAAAACATTAAAAACCTCCCCAAAAATAAAAGTCCAGGCCCTGACGGCTATACCAGCGAATTTTCTCAAACATTCAAAGAAAACTTGGTTCCTATTCTACTCAAAGTCTTCCAAAAAAATTGAAGAAGAAGCAATACTTCCAAACACATTTTATGAGGCCAACATAACCCTCATACTAACACCAGGCAAAGATGACACAAAAAAAGAAAACTACAGACCAATATCTCTAATGAATACAGATGCTAAAATACTAAACAAAATACTAGCAAATCGAATACAACAACATATTAAAAAAATAATACATCATGATCAAGTAGGATTCATCCCAGAATCTCAAGGATGGTTTAACATATGTAAAACGGTTAACGTAATACACCATATCAACAAAACAAAGAACAAAAACCACATGATCTTATCAATAGACGCAGAAAAGGCTTTTGATAAAATACAACACAATTTTATGTTTAAGACTCTCAACAAAATGGGTATAGAAGGAAAATATCTCAACATGATAAAGGCCATATATGATAAACCATCAGCTAACATCATATTAAATGGCACTAAACTGAAGGCTTTCCCCCTTAAATCAGGAACAAGACAGGGTTGTCCACTCTCTCCACTCTTATTTAATGTGGTACTAGAGGTTCTAGCCAGAGCAATCAGACAAGACAAAGAAATAAAAGGCATCCATATCGGAAAAGAAGAAGTAAAGGTATCACTTTTTGCAGATGATATGATCCTATACATCGAAAACCCCAAAGAATCCACAAAAAGACTACTAGAAACAATAAGCCAATTCAGTAAGGTCGCAGGATACAAAATTAACATACAGAAGTCAATAGCCTTTCTATATGCCAACAATGAAACAATTGAGAACGAACTCAAAAGAATAATCTCCTTCACGATTGCAACAAAAAAAATAAAATACCTAGGAATAAACATAACAAAGAATGTAAAGGACTTATATAATGAAAACTATAAACCATTGTTAAGGGAAATCAAAAAAAATATAATGAGATGGAAGAATATACCTTGTTCTTGGCTAGGAAGAATAAATATAATTAAGATGGCTATACTACCCAAAGCAATATACAAATTTAATACAATTCCCATCAAACTTCCAATGACATTTTTAAAAGAAATAGAGCAAAAAATCATCAGATTTATATGGAACTATAAAAACCCCCGAATAGCCAAAGCAATCCTAAAGACAAAGAATGAAGCTGGGGGCATTACAATACCTGACTTCAAACTCTATTATAGGGCCACGACAATCAAAACAGCATGGTATTGGCAGAAAAATAGACACTCAGACCAATGGAACAGAATAGAAAGTCCAGAAATAAAACCACATATATATAGTCAAATAATTTTTGATAAAGGGGGCAACAACACACAATGGAGAAAAGAAAGCCTCTTCAATAAATGGTGCTGAGAAAACTGGAAAGCCACATGCAAAAGAATGAAACTGGACTACAGTCTCTCCCCCTGTACAAAAATTAACTCAAAATGGATCAAAGATCTAAACATAAGACCTGAAACAATTAAGTACATAGAAGAAGACATAGGTACTCAACTCATGGACCTGGGTTTTAAAGAGCATTTTATGAATTTGACTCCACAGGCAAGAGAAGTGAAGGCAAAAATTAATGAATGGGACTACATCAGACTAAGAAGTTTTTGCTCAGCAAGAGAAACTGATAACAAAATAAACAGAAAGTCAACTAAATGGGAAATGATATTTTCAAACAATAGCTCAGATAAGGGCCTAATATCCAAAATATACAAAGAACTCATAAAACTCAACAACAAACAAACAAACAATCCAATAAAAAAATGAGAAGAGGATATGAACAGACACTTCTCCCGGGAAAAAATACAAATGGCCAACAAATATATGAAAAGATGTTCATCTTCTTTAGCTATTAGAGAAATGCAAATCAAAACTGCAATGAGATACCACCTCACATCTGTTCGATTAGCTATTATTAGCAAGACAGGTAATAGCAAATGTTGGAGAGGCTGTGGAGAAAAAGGAACCCTCATGCACTGTTGGTGGGAATGTAAATTAGTACAACCATTATGGAAGAAAGTATGGTGGTTCTTCAAAAAACTGCAAATAGAACTACCTTATGACCCAGCAATCCCTCTACTGGGTATATATCCCCAAAACTCAGAAACATTGATATGTAAAGACACATGCAGCCCCATGTTTATTGCAGTATTGTTCACAGTGGCCAGGACATGGAAACAACCAAAAAGCCCGTCAATAGATGACTGGATAAAGAAGATGTGGCACATATACACTATGGAATACTACTCAGCCATAAGAAATGATGACATCGGAACATTTACAGCAAAATGGTGGGATCTTGATAACATGATACGAAGCAAAATAAGTAAATCCGAAAAAAACAGGAACTGCATTATTCCATATGTAGGTGGGACATAAAAGTGAAACTAAGAGACGTTGATAAGAGTGTGGTGGTTACGGGGGGGAGGGGGAAAGGGAGAGCGAAAGGGGGAGGGGGAGGGGCACAAAGAAAACTAGATAGAAGATGACAGAGGACAATCTGACTTTGGGTGATGGGTATGCAACATAATTGAACGACAAGATAACCTGGACTTGTTATCTTTGAATATATGTATCCTGATTTATTGATGTCGCCCCATTAAAAAAATAAAATTATTTATAAAAAAAAGGATTAAAGATTTAGAAAAATAAAAAATAAAAAAATAATTCTTAAAGAAAGAATGTTCATAACCCTGTAAACAAACTATATAATATTTTAATTATGATAATGTTTAAGTAGTTTTAGTTATTAAAATAATCATTTTATTTTATAATAGTTTTGATATATATATATATATATATATATATATATATATATATACACACACACACACCAATGAAAACAGAATTCCCATGTAATCCCACCTAGTTTTTCCAATTGTCAACATCTTATATTGGCATGATACATTTATAAAAAAATATATATAGACAGAGAAACAATGTCGTGATGGTCAGAGGGAAAGGGGGTGTGCTAGGTAGAGGTGGGCAAAGGGGAGGGAATGGGAATGGAAATAGACTTTGGTTGGAGTGGAGGGCTCACGATGCAGTGTATAGATAGTATTTTATTGAATTGTACATTGAAACCTGTATGGCTTTGTGAACCAATGTCATCCCAACAAATTCAATACAAAATATATATAGACTGCTTAGAAACTCTTTTAAGTGTAATCTCTGTTATTTTACTGGAGCCCTATTGATATGATAGTAAGTGTGGGAATGGACAGCATTCTAAAATTTTATGATTAAATATCATTCTTTTAGTGGGTTTGTATCATTGTGTTTTGACTTTCACAAGTGTTCTTCCCTTTTTTTTCCCCAGCTAAGATGAGAGAGAAAGACTGAGGAAACTAGAGTTGGGTAATTGTGTTTCTGTTTAGTTGAGGTCATTTCTGGCAAAGTGGTTTCAAAGAGTAGTAGGCCTTTGTTATGGTCAAAGTTGTGTGAGTATTTCAATGTGGTTACTTTTCTCCTACTCCTGCTGTAGATGGAAAAAGATTTTTCCCCTCCCTTTTTACCATAAGAAGCTGTGTGGTTCTTGGATACAAAGCTTATGAAATTGTGAAGCCTTTCCTCAGACTAAAGCCCCAGAAGTTTTTTACTCTCAGGTTAGTGTGGTTCACACTCAACCTCCAACAATTTATCAAACTTACTACTTACCACTCCTATTTGTTTTGGCTCTGGTAGCTTATGTCTCTGTCTCTCCAAATTTTGAGGTGGTGATTTACCCTATGACCTCAATTCTCTGATGAGTTAAAAAAATCATTGATTTTCAGCTTGTTCTGCTTTTTCTTTGCTGTAAGGACATGAGTGATGACTTCCAAGCTCATTATTTGTTGGAGTTGAAATTGGAAGAAGCAATACACTTTTTATTAAATGCAGTTTGCTACCACTGTGGGATTCTGTCTCAAAATAGTTAGCCAGGGTAGTGTTGTTATTGGATTTACCCTAGACTCAATTTATCTGAAAGAGTTCAGAAATGCAGGGCTCAAACGGAAAAATGGAATTATGCTGTAGATATAGAGAGATTCCCCCTTTTCAAACTGAGTGAAACAACATTTAATCAAAAATTTCTTTAAAGGGAATCCAGATGAAAAAGCAGTACATTTAGCAAAATTACCCAAGGACAACGAGTATTTTGAAGATCACATTGCAAATGATTTCACAGCTCTTTCTCTTCTCATGAAGGCACAGTTTCACAAAATGTTTTAAAATAAATCTATGTAGCTGAGGTGAGTATAGGGAAAGAGAGAATTAATTTAGAGGTAGAGTTCATATTTCTAGAGAATCCCATAGAAGAACACAGCAACTACTCTATTACAAAAATAGATATTCATTTGAAGCCTGTTGAAAATGGAGAGACATAGAAAAATTTATGAAGGTTTTGTTGCAAAAGACGGAACACAACTTTTTTTTTTTTGTGAAGAGTGCTCAGTTCCTCAGAAAAGAAATTAGTCTCTGTCTGTCATTGGATGCACTAATTTGAAAGAATATATGCACCCCTGTGTTTATTGAAGTGGTATTTATAGTAACCAAGATTTTCAAGCAGATAAAATATCCATTACTAGATCAGTGGGTAAAGATAATAGTTGTGGCACATTTACACAATGGAATACAACTTGGCCCTGAAAAAGGAGTAAATGTTACACTGTGCAACAAAATGAATGGAACTGGAGAGTATTATGTACATTTAATCTAGCTCTAAAGTTTCAAGATCACAATCATCAGAAGGACATGGAAATTACTGGATAAGGCACATGAAGAATTAGAGTAAACACAAGTTCTCATTTAACACACCATTCAGGGAATTATATTTGATCAGAAGTATAAGAAGCAAATGTTTTTTTTGGAAAGCCATGAAAAGCAACAATGGCTTAAATTTTATGTCAGAAGAGGAAATGTAAGGATGTCAGTTGGAAATAAGAGCAATTTGAGAAGAAAATACCAAATAGATAAAAATAAACTTGTCTAATAATTTCAAGACAAAGTAGAATTTGAGATGAGCATAGTAATTGTGCCCCATGACCTGAGGAGCATGTCTATACATAGGTGAAGTCAAAAGATTCTATAAGAAAGCACAAGAAAGATGATATACTTAATAAGAACTTAAGAAGAAAGTTCATAGGCAGAATAAAGACTTGAATCACATAGGAGACTAACATCCATGAGGAATTATATATATATTTCTCTGTGTGTGTGTGTGAAATGGATGCCCTGGAGAAATAATCAACTTGGTAACTTTATATTATTTCATTCAGAGTGAGACCACCTGTGGTATAATATGTCATTCACAATGCAGAACTATACTAAAAAGTACAGAGACATTCTGAAAAAGAAAACCTGTGGTCTGGCAAACATGGTAACCCTTAGGTACTTGTGAATAGAAGAATTCAACTTAGCAAAGAAGCAACTTACAAACCTGAAGTCTCACCTTGGCCCTACTAAACAGAGTAGGGAAAGAGAAAACCAAAAAGATTTAGAGTTATGTTCCCTTTGTTCCAGAAAAGGAAGTTATACAAAACACTTTCCCACTGCCGTTAAATTAGTACAAGCCCTTAAAGAGCTGAAAAGTTCAAAAAGATGAATAAAGGCAAGATTTCGAAGATCCCACCATAAAAAAGATAGCAGTCCTCTCTGTGCTCAATATGATCCACTGGGCTCCAAACTCTGGATTTACTCAGAATTACCCAGGTTTTGGAGCATGTGACTGATTATGCAGTTTTGATAATTTTGAGAAATGAGGAAAGTTAACCCCAGCAGGCAGTGGGTAGCATCATAAGAAATTCCAAAGAAGGAGTAGTAGTTACAATTCTTCAAGCCTAGAGCTAAAGAGCTTTGCGGATGCTAGGGAAGGTGAAGAAAACATCATGAGAGAGGTGTTCAAAAATGCATGATAATAAAATTTTCCCTTAGTTTTAGAGTGACTGGCTAAAGATTTTGGGTTCTCTGTTCATGAGTTGTAGAGTCTATGTTTGTTACTGGAGGGAGCCCACATTTACTCTAGTTTTAAGGAGGAACAAAAAAATACAAAGCTGAGAAAAAGAATAAAATTAACTGGGAGATAGCATATGATAAGGCTAATACAGGTGCCTTATGCTGGAAGTGGTACTACTAATAGGGAAGTTTTGATTAACCTTCTTTTTGGGAATTTTGGAGGGCCTTGCTCTACAGGGCATCTGGCTATGTGGGGAAGCTCAGGATAGTTAAAAGGGTAGAACTAACTGATCATGCAGTGAGTAGTATCAGGGGCAGGGGTTAACTTAGGGTTCTTTTTTTAAATTTTATTTATTGATTTTACAGAGAAAATGAGGGGGACAAGCGTATCAAGTTATAGTTGCTTCATTTTAGTTGTCCATTGCTGGCTTGTGGCTTGTCATATGTGCCATGACCTGCAAGACCAGTTTTCCAGCTGGCAACTTCAGTGTCCTAGGAGGTCAACACGTTATCCACTGTGACACCACAGCTCAGGCTAACGTAGGATTCTATACCTCCTTCAATTTACATATGGTGGATGCCAGTTTAGAGGCCTGTGGTTTGTAAAGACATTGTCTATGGGAGGAATTAGAGGGATAATATCCCAGGTTTAAATCCCAAGGAAGATACAAATAACACAACAGCATTTATAACATTTACGAAAAAAGATCTGGGACCAAAAGAGCAAGGGAGATATTCTCAAGCTCTGAAAAAAAACAGAAGTGATCTGAGAACACAGAAGTTTCAGATGTTAGCAGAATATACCAAAGGAACTTCAGGAAGGGAATCAATCATGTCTTAGAAAGCACTACTTAGTGTATGCCCCAGTAATATACAGGGCCAGGCATGTCATTCCACATTATGCTATTTTAGATTACTTGTTACTGTTGATTAGTTTAAAGGGGTCATTATAGAATGTATTACAATCAGGGTATTTGGAAAAGCAGAATTTACAGATGAAGATATTTTAAAGCATAAAACTATGATTTAAGACTAAGAAATTTTGCTAGATTTTGAATTAGCAATTGATTGTAAATGCCTCTTTGAGAGTAATATACTCTTCAAGATTTTCCCATCTGCAAAATCAACTCACTAAAGTCAATTCTATCTTTAGATTACTGAGTCAGTCTGAAAAGTCCAATAACCTAGGTAGGATCTACTGAACCTAAACTTTTGAATAATAATCAGTTCCCTTTCATTCCATTGCATTTTACATTTTTTTCTTTGTAAATAACAATTGCTTCTGTGCACAAGGAGCTTGGGTAAATTTGGACCTGTGAGCTATAAGGCTGTCTTGAAGTAATTAGAAAAGAGATGGTTAATGTTCACCTGAACTGCTCCTGATTCTTAAACAGGAAAAATAAGTTAAAAAGAAGAAATATTTGATATAGCCACAACATAATCATTAAAAAATAGACTATTGTGAAGACGGTATAAGATTTCATTATAAGAGGATTTTCCACATTGTCTCTTTCTGACTCATTCTGCTCATACAATTTGTTAGGGTTTTTACTATATGTCTTCTTCTACCTGTCTTACATTTGAAAGATTTGGGGGTAGGGACCATCAAGTTAATTTGTCAGGAAGACTGGCTTATGGAGTGTATGAGGCTCCAAAGGTTACACAGAGTTCAATTAAGTCAGAGTTTCCATTGGATAAGTTGGACAAGGACACGCCCCATAGAAAACACGCTTCCTTGAGCATAGAAGGTGATTTCCATGGAGGAGCAGATGGCCAGAAGACCTGTTCCATTATTGAACACTATTGAAACCTCAATCTAACTCTAAGGGAATCTTGTTTTTTGAATAAAACAGTTTACAGAATATAGCGTTGAGGGTAAAGAGCTTTCTTTGTGGCCATTCCTCTCTTTCGAACGTTTTCTCAAATTATCCATTCAGATGAAAACGCCCATGTTAACCTTAGAGATATTCTCCCCCTTCCCTCAAAAGCCCTTCAAATGACAAAGTAGTATTTAGAAAGATACAGCTATGAGAGTAAACACTTAAATCCCTTTGGAGTGTACACAGAAGAACTTAATCACTCTAAGATTTTTAAACCAGTAGATAAAAAAGTTTACATGAAGATAAGAAACCAAAACCCTGATTGTAATGAACTGGATATTTGTATGGTCTTTTGGTGGTGCAAGAGTTAGGGCTTTGACCTTCTAGCTAAATGCTCTTTAGCTAGAAATATACATTTAGCAGAAAAATGTAAGGACATGGCTTGGAAATCAATAGAAGTACCTTAGTCAGAGACATGGTCCTTTAATGCAGGTATTTTGGGGCATGGGAATGTGCACATTTGAATCCTATGAATAAAGTATAAATTAAAATATTTTCCAATAACATTTTTTACTTTCTAAGAAAATTAGTCTCTAGAGATTCTTTATGGTAGAGAAAGGACTTATATTTTAAAAAAGTTTTTTAAAGAATTTAGGATTAAAAGGCAAAGGGGGTGGCCACTTATTGCCTCAGGGTTGTTACAGGACCACAGATGGGGAAAGAATATTTATCATGGATCTCAAAGGTAAAAGTCACACACACTAGCTGACTTCTTTTATCATCTCAGCCACTTTTCACAGGGTATCACTGCAGCCTTTTCAGTGGCATGCAGATACTCTACCGAATACCAGACTCAGACTCTATTCAATTATTTTAAAACTTTCTTCAATCCTTCCTAATAGAAGATAGATAGGAGAAACTAGCTTAATATTAGACATCTGGCCAATTCCATTTTTCTAGATCATATAATGTTACAGTTCATAAAAAACTAAACCTCACTCCATGTGTGATGTCTCTGTTCAGAATATTTATTATATATATATTTATTATATATTAATATATTTATATATACTTTATAAATAAAGTATATATAAATATATTAATATATTAATTATAATATATTAAAAAGTATATCAAGTAACAGAGGATATGAATTTATACTCTGTAAGAATCTCTGGTTTCTAGGTGTTCTTGAATCAGAATCTTTTATAGTTCTAGTTCCTTAAATGAACACGTAGATGACCTGGGGTCAGGGGGATATGCCCTCTCCAAACCTTTCTGCCTAAAGTCAATGGTTAATCAAAAAACTACAGTAAAACTTAAAACAGAAGATGGAGAGTGTTAGTTTTGAGGAAAACTGCTATTCAGGATAGCTGGAATAAATCTTTTTACAGTTTTAGAGGAAAACAGGATGGATACAATCATTTGGGATACTACAGAAGAGACTCTTTAGAGTTTGCAAGGTTGGAATTTAAAACTGGAATGTTCTGGCCCTGTCCCGTTGGCTCAGCGGTAGAGCGTCGGCCTGGCGTGAGGGGGACCCAGGTTCGATTCCCGGCCAGGGCACATAGGAGAAGCACCCATTTGCTTCTCCACCCCCTCTTCCTCTCTGTCTCTCTCTTCCCCTCCCGCAGCCAAGGCTCCATTGGACCAAAGATGGCCGGGGCGCTGGGGATGGCTCCTTGGCCTCTGCCCCAGGCGCTAGAGTGGCTCTGGTCGGTCGCAACAGAGCCACGCTCCGGAGGGGCAGAGCATCGCCCCCTGGTGGGCAGAGCGTCGCCCCTGGTGGGCGTGCCGGGTGGATCCCGGGTGCATGCGGGAGTCTGTCTGACTGTCTCTCCCCGTTTCCAGCTTCAGAAAAAATACAAAAAAAAAAAAAAAAAACTGGAATGTTTCTCCATAAGGCACAGAGCTTTTATTCCTAATCTTTCCTTCACCGATACACTATCAGGGTTTGTATATTGAATGACAGCAGAAAAATGCAAAAAGTACATTGTCTGAATAAATATCAACAGAGTAAATATGAGCAAGTTCCCTTCTGTGGTGTTTTTACTTGAAATTCTGAATCTTGCTAAAATCTTCAAGTGATAAAACAATGGTGATTTAGGGAGCTTTGTAAGCATTAGTTATATAGAGAAAAGGTTAAATTATAGCTCAGAAGCTACATCAGAGAAACGAAGATGAATGCAGAATGGCCTCAAGATTAATGTGTGGCCTTAAAAGTAGCTTTCACATCAAGGGACTATTAGTTAAACCTACAGATTCCATTAGAAAAAAAGATAGCTAAAACATTGACCCATAATGTTAAAATAAAAAGGAAATTTAGATAAAGGGTCATAGGGTACTTTCTTGAAAAAACTTCCAGACTGCTTGTTGTCTGGAGCAAACTGGGAAGAGACAAATCTATCTCTCCAGAAAGAATTTTTCCTGTTTTATATTATCTATTAACAATCTTCAAATCTTTCTCAACAATAAAATTATTCACTTAGCAAATTAGAGAAACATTTCTATATACTCTAAAAATACTCTTACTCAAAGCAAGTAGACCTGCTCTGTATGCGTACTACAATTTTAAGGGTCTTTATTTTTTTTAATCTAGGAAATATTGTTCTTGTAATGTGCTAGTTGATAGAAAAATGCAGATTCTTTTTTTGTTTTATCCTACCACTAAATCTCTAGTATTGGATCTCTCAATGTATGATCCTGTGCCATACTTTCTGTTTTAAAAATGGTAGAAAATGGGGAAATAAAACAAATTAAATATCGATGTATATACATTGAATAATAGTACACACTAAGGGACATATGGTAATGAAAGGTGATCTCTGCTTTCAGGTTGGTCTTACTGTTATGCTCTGAGGTCATATATAAGAAGAATATAATTTACCCTGAAAGATTAGTGGTGATAGAATATATTATACTTATGAAGAATTATAGAGATTGTTATAAGTTGAAATATACACATTCTTATAAATCTATCTTTATAACAACCTAAATCAGACATACAAATAGTAATATCAACATTTGCAAATGAGATAATGAAATATTAGCGAGGCTTAAAAGGGATGGAGCTAGAAACTGAGCTCCAGAGCCTTTTGCACACCTCCCTATCCCCTCAGCATTCTGTGTGCACTGGAATCTCAAGTCTGCAGGCCAACCTGCTACCTGTTTCTGTGAGGAGAGTTTCATCTGGGCGTAGCCACACGCATTTGTTTAAGTATTGGCTGTGGCTGGTTTTTTTTTTTTACCACAGAATAATTGAGTAGTTGAGACAGAGACATTATGGCCTCCAAAGACTACAATTAGTGAAATTATATATACATAACACAGAGTTATAGACAGCAGGACAGCAAATCCTGAAGGGAAGGAGGGAGGGCGTTTGGGGGAGTATCAAGGGGGACACAGGGGGTGGGGGGAGGGAGATATATTCGGTGGGACACTTGAATCTATGTAAGCACAATAAATTAAAATCAATAATAGGCCTGACCTGTGGTGGCACAGTGGATAAAGCATCGACCTGGAAATGCTGAGGTCGCCAGTTCAAAACCCTAGGCTTGCCTGGTCAAGGCACATATGGGAGTTGATGCTTCCAGCTCCTCCCCTCTGTCTCTCTCTCTCCCTCTCTCTCTCCTCTCTAAAATGAATAAATAAAATAAAAATAAATAAAGAGTATTTAAAATCGATAATAATAAAAAAAGACTACAACATTTGCTCTTTGGTCCTTTTTGAAAGAGTCGCTGATCCCAGCTCTATTTCATCAATATTTCAAGAACCTTGATTTTTTTTTTTTTTTTTTACTCTCAGTCCTTATTTAGGATTAGCTGGTTTTCAGTACATGTTTATTGGGGGTGGATGGGAGATGAAAGGAAGATGAGATAGAGAAAGGAGAATAACAAGTGAGAAAGTATCTGGCTTTGACCATATCTAGTCCCTTTAAACACAGGCTTCCTTGTCTATGAACTAACAACCACAGCTTTACTGATGGAGAGTAAAGAGGCACACAAATGTGTGAATGTGTAAATTATATGTTTTTCTATAGTCACTTCTCAGAATGTTTTTCTTTTTTTACATTCAGAGTCTTATGAAAAGTGACCTTAGCTAGATTATTTTAGGAATGAATGACACTTCCTTGGATACACTCCCAACTTCTGTGTAAAGAACCACAGCCAGGTTTCTACAATGGCAAAAGTGGTGTGGATAAAAATCTTCCCAGGTCCATGGGCAACATTAAGTATTAAACTACATTCACTTCATTTCTGCTCCCTGTTTTACAAAGAAGAAAAGTTTAATATTTGGTAAAATTGAGTCACACACAAACAGCGCTTTAAAAACACAGACATGTTTAATTCAGATTTCAAATGGTATCTGTGAATAATTTCACCAAAGAAATTTTTTGAGGATTTTGTAAAATCTACCTGTTTTCAATTCTAAACTTCCTTCTTTGATTAGACTTAATCTTCAGCCCTAAATACATGATGTTATCTTTCAAATTTTGATGTGTACTCAAAAACTGCAACAATTTTCCTGATCACTTTTGTGTTGGCATATGAGTATCTAAATTCAAAGCTGAGACAATGGATGTGTTAAAGAGGCAATTTAATACCTTTCAACTGTATTTTTTCCCTCAGCTGCACATCTTGGAGAATCAGCAGCATTTATGCAAACATATATTTCATTTGTCAAGCTTTGGTCCTTGTGTTCTTATTTGACCTTTGATTAACATATGAGCCTCAGTCCCCCAAATCCTTATTTAAATGAAAATTTGGGCCAGGACCCCATCAGCACTGTTTCAGTTGTCTGTTGTGTGTGGTGTGTATGGGTGTGTGTGTTTAATAAAATAAGAGATAAAATCCAATGTCAATAGTTAAATGTTTTGATGAATTATATTGGGGAAGAGTAAAATCATCTGTATTGTAGCATTCCAAGTTTTTCTCATAAATTAGACTAAAGAGTGTAATAAGTTTATCAAGCCAGTGAATGTATCAGTTAAGAACTCTTTGCTTTTAAGCAGATTGAGTAATGGTACCAACACACACACATACACATTATTGAATTTATTGGGATGACATCGGTTTCAAAACCACATTGCACACTGCATTGCATGAACACTGCCCCAAGCAAAGTCTCTTTTCATCCCTATTATTCCCCCACCTTTACCCACTTTCACCTTGACCCCACTTCCTTTTACTCTGGCTATCACCACATGTTGTCTGTATCTATGTTATCAATATATGTATTTTCAGCTAATCTGGTTACTTTTTTTATCCAGTTCTCCCACAAACCTCCCCTTTGACAGCTGTCAGCCTATTCTTCATTCTCTGTTTCTATTTTGTTTGTCAGTTTATTTTGTTCATTAGTTTCCACATATGAGATCATACAGTATTTGTCCTTCTCTGACTGGCTTATTTCCCTCAGCATAATAATCTCTAGGTCCATTTATGCTGTTACAAAAGGTAAGATGTCCTTCTTTTTTACATCTGAGTAATATTCCACTGCGCTAATATACTACAACTTTTTTATCCATTTATCTACTGATGGGTGCTTGGGCTGTTTCTAGATCTTGACTAGTATAGGTAATGCTGCAATAAACGTAGGGCTGCATATACTCTTTCGAATTAATGTTTTGGGTTTCTTTGGATATAGCCCCTGAAGTGGGACTACTGAGTCATAAGGCAGTTTCATTTTTAATTTTTGGAGGTAACTCCATACTGCTTTCTATAGTGGCTGCACCATCTGTACTCCCTTCTAGCAGTGCAGGAAGGTTCCCTTTTCTCTACATCCTCGCCAGCACATGTTTGTTGATTTATTGATGAAAGATATTCTGGCAGGTTTGAGGTGATATCTCATTTTGGTTTTAATTTGTATTTCTCTGATGATTAGTGCTATTTTATATCTTTTTATATGTCTAATGGCCATCTGTGTGTCCTCTTTGGAGTAGTGTCTATTCAAGTCCTTTCCCCATTTTTAATTGAATTTTTTGTCTTTCTGATGTTGAGTTGTATAAGTTCCTCATATATTTTGGAAGTTAACCTCTTATTAGATGTATCATTGGAAAATATGTTCTCCCATTCAGTGGGCTTCTTATTCATTTTGTTGACAGTTTCTTTTGTTTTGCAAAAGCTTTTCAGTTTGATATAGTCCTATTTGTTTTTCTTTTGTTTACTTTGACTGAGGAGATATATTGGCAAAAAAAAACATTGCTACATGTGATGTCTGAAATATTACTGTCTATATTTTCTTTTAGAATTTTCATGGTTTTGCAACTTACATTTAAATCTTAGTGTAAGTTGGTGCTCTAGTTTCATTATTTTTACTTTACTTTTATTTTTATTTTTGCATGTACTGTCAAATTTTCCCAACACCATTTATTGAAGAGACTGTCTTTACTCTATGTATGTTTTTGCCTCTTTTGTCAGATATTACCTGACCATTAAGGTGTGGGTTTATTTCTGGGCTCTCTGTTCTGTTCCAATGATCTGTATGCTTGTTTTTGTCAATACTAAGTTGTTTTGATTATAGCGACCATGTAGTATAGCTTGATATCAGGTATTGCAATACCTCCAACTTTGTTATTTTTTCTCATGAAAAAATAGTTGGGGTCTTTTTTTTCTGATGTATATTTTTAAAAAGTTAGCCATGAAATATGAGAAACTTAACCTGGAAATTTAATGAGTTAAAAGCTGGCATTTAGTCGTCAAGTCAAATACTAAATGTTTGGCATAAATCAGAAAATTTGACTTAAGATAATTAACATTTATTTTTTTAGGTAATCATTTTTATGGAGCCTATGAAATACAAGTGTTTATCTTCTTAAATGTAACAATAAAAAAGTATAGTTAATAGTTAATGTTTAGAAGTATGTCTTTCATACGAAGAGCAAAAGAGGTCACAGATGTTTTGTGGTTTCTATTTAAGCATACTTTTTTTCCTTAAAAAATACTGACAATATTTTTTAAAAACAAAGTATAGTTTTTTTTTTGGCACAGAAACACAAAATGAGAACTTGTCAAATTTCAACTTACCAACACCTAAGGAGATTACTTTGATTTAATTAAAAGAAAACTTACCCATATACATATATAAATAATTATATAAAAAATCTATCCATCTACTAAAACATCATAAGTGTACTCTAGTATAGTGTTTTATTATAAATCCAATAATCAAATTTAACATTCTCTGCATTTAATGCATTATTTTTAAAAATATAACATGAAACACACCAAACTTTATATCAAATTTGCCTGTGTTAAATAAAATAATGAAATTTTGCAAATATATACTCAACTTTTATCCAACTTCCATATCACCTTATATTATAGTATAAAGCTAAAAATAATCCTTTAGTTTATTCTAATAAAGTGTTAGGAACTGTATGTTGCATGTAAAGTTCTTAGTACACATAAAAATTAAAGTTGTAGAGCAGGACAACAGTAGACTTATGTTCCTAAATGGGCAAGAAAAAGATGATATTAATGATGATTAACAACAAATTAAAATAATGCATATATTGTATTAGGCTAATGTTTCTGTTAACTAAAAAAAAAGTAGCTTATCCTGTTCTACTAGTATGATTTGATTAGCATATGAAAGATAAAGTAAGATATATATTATGTAAGTCAGGACTCATTAATTTCAAAATTTAAAGCCAAGTTAAAAATTTTAAAAGTACCTTTAAATTACATTTATTTTTAACTTACTAGCTATCTACAAGGGTAGGGTGATAGATGATGATGGAGGGAGGCTTGACTTGCAGTGGTGAACACAGAGGACAATATACATATGATATCGAGTTGTGCACCTGAAAGCAGTATAATTTTATTAACCAATGTCACCCCAATAAATTTAATAAAAATTATTTGGGGGCCT
Organism: Saccopteryx bilineata; assembly: GCF_036850765.1. Classification (NCBI taxonomy): domain Eukaryota; kingdom Metazoa; phylum Chordata; class Mammalia; order Chiroptera; family Emballonuridae; genus Saccopteryx; species Saccopteryx bilineata. The sequence continues at coordinate 338,799,532 of NC_089490.1, read as the reverse complement.
TTTATTTTGACACAATTCCTATTAAAATACCAATGGCATATTTCAAAGACCTAGGATAAATATTCCAACTCATATTCTATGAGCCTTGCCTAAGGCATGTTTCACCCTGTACCACTCCTTGTATAGAGCAGGCACATGCTACTAGCCTGCTTTTGAGGTTCCTGGTCCCCACCAAAATAAAAGCTTTATAGGACAAGGCAATCACATCCCTTCAAGATCTACCTCTCGCCTACCTGCTAATGCTTGGCATACCTCTTGATGCATTTCAGCCCAACTAAACTACCTGCTAGCTTCCAGGTGTGTGCCATTCCTCTCACCCTCCATTGCTTTAAACAACCCACTGTCACTTTTTAAAGTGAGGCAATCAAATGAGACTATTTTTTAATTCTCTTCTCGCTCTGAAATCCTCAGAATTTCTGAAATTCTCAGATTTGTTCTCAGGCTCTAAAATCTGATGAGGAAGAAAAGGAAATGGACATGTCATTCTCTTCTAAATCTCTGCAGGCTTACTTTTGATAATTTCCATTCGAGCAAGGCCTGTTTCTGTGTCCCAAATCAGGAAACTAGAAAGTTGTCTTCCTTAAAAGTTTGCTAAATCTGTTTTATTCTTCTATTCTATATTATATTCCCTTTCTGTTTAGCTAATCCCATCTTTCCTTCCTCTTATATCCAGCTATTAGCACACAATAAAGAATCCATTTGTTTTACAGTGAACGTCCCTGCTGCTTCTCCAGTACTGAAAGCATTTTATTTATTTTTCCATTCTCTCTTTTCCAGAGTTTGCCCACACCTCCTATAGACATCACTGCCTTATACTCTGTAGTCACATAATAATTTAAATGTATTTAACTTTGTTTTATTTCAAATGTCTACCCAGCTTGTGTTTGTTTTTATAGCTATTAAAGCTGTTCATTTTTTACTAGTCTCTTTTCCAAATTTTATACTACCTATTAGAAATCTCTTTCCAAAATGTTTCCAGTGTTTTTACTAAGTTTTAATCACATTATTTTGCATATCTAGATTAATATATAGGTGAATAATTTTAATTATTAATTTTTAATATTTCTAGTCAGTGCTAGTAAAGGTTTTAGCACAGATAAGCATTCATTCAAAATGTTGATTAGTTGATTCTTTAATTTTTATTAGAAAGTCACAGCACAATCTAGTGTTAGGTTGTATCTTGGAAAGAAGAAAATAAAATATTTTTAGGTGAGACAATAAAAGAGTCTCTTTTTTTTTGTACTTACACTTTTTTCAAATTTTTACTTATTGATTTTAGTAAAGGAGGAATGGAGAGGGAGAGAGGAGACAGAAACACTGAGCTGCTGCTGTGTGTACCATGACTGGGAATTGAACCAGCAACTTCTGTGCTTTGGGACAATGCTTTAACCAACCAAGCTATCTGGCTAGGGCAATAGAAGAGTCTTTTAATCAAAATTAGGCCCTGGGTGGTTGGCTCAGTGGTAGAGCATCAGTCTGGGCTGTGGATGTCCCAGGTTTGATTCCCAGTGAGGGCACATAGGAGTAGTGCTTATCTGCTTCTCCATCCCTCCCTCTCTTGCTTCTCTCTCTCTTTTCCCCTCCTGTACCATGGCTCAATTGAAGCAAGTTGACCCCAGACACTAAGGATGGCTCCATGGCCTCCTGCCTCAGGTGATAAGAAAAGCCTTATTGCTGAGCAACAGAGCAATACCCCATATGTGCAGAACATTGCTCCCTAGTGAGCTTGCCAGGTGGATCTCCATTCAGGCATATGGGGGAGTCTATCTCTCTGCCTCCCCTCCTCTCACTAAATAATAAAAAAATAATCAAAATTATTAAACTTATTCTTAAATTCATTTGTTGACCACAGCTTCCTGTTAAGAATAACATTATGATACCAGTAAACAACAAGTTTATAAGACACTAGAAATAATACCAGAGTTCTCTTTTATTCCTTTTCTGGGTTGTTCAAATTTGAAGCAGCTGACAAAAATATCTAAAAAACTTTCTGGATTTGTGTAGGACTGTTAAACTCAAATTCAAAAACAAAAATTTAACTGATGTATATGTTCAATTTAACGGAAGAAATTGATCTTTCTTCATTTTCTGCCTTTGTTTTCAAAGACTTGACACTTGTGTTTTCTTAGGAAAACAAAGGAAAAACATTCTCACTACTGGTGTGAGAGCCTTCAGGAGCTGCTGTCATGGGGAATAGTTAACTCATACTCATGGGCTTACAATCTAAAATTAATGTTTGCTCTTTAGTCCTGGTCTTATTCTCTCTCTTTCTTTCTCTTTCTTTCTTTCTTTCTTTCTTTCTTTCTTTCTTTCTTTCTTTCTTTCTTTCTTTCTTTCTTTCTTTCTTTCTTCTTTCTTTCTCTTTTGTGAAAGTAGGGGATATAATGAGGTAGACTTCCACATGCGCCCTGACCCGGAACCACTTGGAAACCCTGTCTGGGGCTGATGCTTGAGTACTGCGCGTTTTAGCACCTGAGGCTGAACCAATCCAATAGAGCTACCGTCAGAACCCAAGGCAATGCTCAAACCAGTCAAGTAACTGGCTGTGGGAGGGGGACCGGGAGAGAAGGGGGGAAGAAGCAAGTGGTTGCTTTTCCTGTGTGCCCTGACTGGGGTTTGAACTCAGGATGTCCATACGCCAGGCCGATGCTCTATGCCGTGAGTGTCTGGCCAGAACTTGGGTCTTATTCTTTAAAGAAGAAATTTTCTATAATGTGAAATCACAAACCCTAATTCAGTATAATTAGTTTTAATATATAAATTATGTACATTTTAAATGGGCTACCAAATCTAATATTTCTATTTTAAATGCTTACATTTATAAATAATGTTGTATTTCATACATATATAAATACATACATACACACACACATCTCATAAAAACTAAGAAAGAACAAAAAGGAAGGAAAGTAGGAAGGAAGGAAAGAAAAAAGGAAAAAAGGGGGAAGATAGGAGCAAGAAAGAAGATTAGGAGGCACAAAGGAAAGATTTGCTCAAATTTAACGACATAAGTTATTAAAACATCTATTACTAAAGTGATATTTCCTTACTAAAATAAATGATATTAATATGTAAACATTTATGGAGTCCTTGTACACAGAAGGTACTAAATTAGACTACTAGATTAATTTTTTTTCTAATATAGAAGGTTTAAGAAAATATAATTATTTCTGTTTGTTTTTAAAGTTCTATTGCACATACTAGAATTGTCTTTCTTATATTCAAGTTATATGTATAATTTCACAAAGTCTGACACTGGTGACAGTGAATTTAAAATATTGATGTTTATAGTTAAGAAAATTTTATCTTTGAGAGAAGAATCCATAATATGAATTTTACCTGTAATTAAAAGAAGACTGAGTTACAGTAGTTATAAGAGTGAAACTGCACCCATGATGTCATTTGTGATGATAAAGTTTAGATTAGGGTTGTACTTGACCTAATTTGCATGAAGTGCCTGGACGTTCAGTTGATTTTGAGGCACACTTTCAAAACAATATATAGTACAGGCAAATGCAGTGCAGGAAGTCCTGAAAGATGAACCAGAGAGAGTGAGATGTCTTTAAACCATGACGTTAAATGACCTGTTGGCAGCTCTGGGTTCATTTAGCTGGAATAAAAATCTTGGGGCTCATGAGAGGTTTTGGGGAGTAGGAAAAGCAGACGTAGTGGAAGAAGACTTTACATATTCTTTTCTTCCTTTTTTGTTTTTTAATAAAACTAGGATGCCCTGGCTGGATAGCTCAGTCGGTTAGAGCATCGTCCCCAAGAGCAGAGATTGCTGGTTCGACCTTGGGCCAGAGCACATAGAGGAACAAATAAGTGTTACTGTCTCCGTCTCTGTCTCTCTCTATCTCCCTAAAATCAATCAAAAAATATATAGGGGTGGTATTGGTTAATAAAATTATATAGGTTTTAAGTATACAATTCTATGATTCATCATCTGTATAGTACATTGTGTGCACCACCTAAATTCAAATATTTTTCTGTTACCAAATATTTGACCCACTTTACCCCTTCCAATTGCTCTACCCCTTCCCTCTAGAAATCACCATAATGTTGTCCATGTATATGAGTTTTTGTTAGTTTTTCTCATTTGTTCATTTGTCATGGTCAGTTTTATATACTAGATATGAGTGAAATTATATGGTTCTTGACTTTTTCTGTCTGACTTATTTCACTTAGCATGATATTCTCAAGAGCCACCCATATTGTTGCAAAGCAGAGTATCATCTTTCCTTATGGCTGATTACTATACCATTGTATATATGTAACACATCTTCTCTATCCAGTCATCTATTAAAGGACATTTTGGTTGCTTCCATGTCTTGGCCAATATGAATAATGCTGCAGTAGGCCTGACATGTGGTGGATAAAGCATCAGCCTAGAACACTGAGGTCTCTGATTCAAAATCCTGGGCTTGCCTGATTAAGGCACATATGAGAGTTGATTCTTTCTGTTCCTCCCCCCTTTCTCTCTGTCTCTCTTCTCTCTAAAATGAATAAGTTTTTTTTTTTTAAAAAAAGATGCTGCAGTAGGGGTACATATATTTTTGTGAATAAATGTTTTAAATTTTTCAGGTAAGTACCCATAAGGGAGGTTGCTGAGTCATATGGTAATTCTATTCTTAATTTTTTGAGCATTCTGCATACTGTTTTTCACAATCACTGTACCAGTCTGTATTCCCACCAGTGGTAAATGAGAGTTCCTTTGTCTCCACAACCTCTCCAACACTTGTTATTAGTTGTCTTGTTGATACTAACCATTCTAATAGGTATGAAGTGATATCTCATTGTAGTTTTGATATGCATTTCCCTAATAGCTGGTGAAGATGGAAATATTTTTATATATCTGTTGTCCATTTGTATGTCTATTTTGAAGAAGTGTTTTTTGACTCAGATTTCAAATTATTCTCAAATTGAATAAATTACCATAGAAGCTATAAATCATCTCACTGATAACTGCTGTATGAGGCATAGTTTAGAGAAGAATCAGAATGGAATTGAAGGGGTTTTTTTTAAGTGAGAGGAGAGGAGATAGTGAGACAGACCCCCCCCCCATGTGTCCAATTGGAATCCACCTAGCAACTGCTTCTGGGGCTGATGCCCGACTACCAAGCTATTTTCTGCATCTGAGGTTGATGTGTTTGGACCAACTGAGCTATCATCAGTGCCCAGGATCACACTTGAACCAATTGAGCCACTGGCTGTTGGAGGGGATTAGAGTAAGAAAAAGGAAAGTGAGTGGGGAGAGAAGCAGATGGTCATTTCTTTCTGTGCCCTGACTGGGAATCAAACCCACGACATCCATAAGCCAGCCAACACTCTATCCACTGAGCCACTGGCCAGAGCTAGAGGACCTTTATAATTTTTGAATTACAAGGAACCTCAGAGGTAATCTCGTTAACATAACTTCTTTTTTGCCTTTGCATCTGATTAAAGCCCATTTGTTTTAATAAATATATTTGGAACTGGGAGGCAAAAATGGTTAAAAAACTCAAGGACACTAAAATAAACTGGTCTGGTCCACCAAACCATAAATTCTTATAGTGAAGAATCACTCTCCTAATACATCTTCATTATCCAGTGCCTTCAACAGAACCCAGTAAATATTGGTTGGAACAAGTTGAGTTGTTTTACTTCTCTTTCAGATTTCTACTTGTATAACTAATATTCTCCATGAGAGAAAATCACACTTACACTCAAAATAATTTCACTAGATCATGCCTAAGTGCATATATATAACATATGTATGGTTTGAATCATATAGCCTTAGAAATCTGTGATGCTGTTGAGCGCAAAGGATCTTTTTGGATCTGCATCCAGTGACCAGAATCATTCTCTTGTTCTTCCTCACGTTCTTTTTCTTTTTTATGCCTAACTATCTTCTGTCTAGACACAGACAGCAAATCCCCAGCTGGCGTCCCAGCTCCCAGTCTTTCCAGGTTAACTCCATGAGGTCACACTATGTCAAGCTCCTATTTCAGAATCACCTTTGATTCCTGCACTGTCTGCAGGTAAAATCCAATCCCCTCAGCAACATTAAAAAAAGAGTTCTCAGACCTCTGAGTTTTTACTACTCCAGTGACTTTTCCTGAAATATTTATCAACTTGCCTTTCTGTGAACAATTGGTACTTTAAGGCACAGATGATCTGTCCTGATTCTGTACAAACAGCCTTACCTTTCTTCTCAAAGCTAGGATTTATATTTCTTGCCATTGCTTTTTCTAGGCAATTTTAACAACATTTTATTTCTTTAAATTTTGAACTCTGTGGTTTGTCTTTGTGTTTCTCTGAGTGCTTGGAACATATAGATAACCAATTTATATTTATTAAATAAATAAATATTTGAAAGTTTGAAATAAACCAACATAGTCACCAAAAATAAAAGCTAAGAACAACGTAAATCTTCTTTATCCCCTTCAAACAATAGCTACCCAGGCTTAGAAACACTGATAGTGGTTTTTACTACTACTGCATGGCGAATCATTTAAAATTCGCTTTTAAAAGGCCCACACATTTCTCTCTTCTCATATTCCAGGTGAAAATAAAACATACAACAGATTTTCAAAGCTGTTTTACAGTGACACTAAAACTAAATAACCCACATAAAAAAAAGCTAGTTGGAAACATTAGAGATTTTGTAGTTATTTTATGCTTTAATTTTTAGTCTTCTATGTACCCAAGTTGATTTTTAATAAATTTGTAAATACTACTACTGTTGTCTGTATTACTTACTACTCACTGTTGAATACCTTAACTAGTATCTAAACTAATAGTGAATGAACCATCACAAAAAATACAATAAATATAATCAAGGCTCCATTAAAGTATTTTTTTTTCTTTTCCCAAAACTGTTTTATCCTTTCTAAGATAACTAGTGTTAATGCCAGTAGAGTAGATGGCCCAATATCCACTATTTTCAACACCCTTTCTTTGTTCAATCTGCAATGAGAAAACATACATTTCTGTGCATTCTTAATTCCTATTTTTAATAATTCCTGTTTTCTATCTTTCTTGAAATCAATAAACTCAAATCCTGATATTGCCCTTGGTGACAACATTCTTCAACCCCCAGTCAGTATTCAGTAGGCATTTATTAGCGTTCTGACCAGTTTCATCAAAAAATTACTATTACAATTAGTTACAAAGCACCAGAAATAGAATGAAAAGTACAGGAGGAAATGAGAACATAGAGTGGAAGCTAGCATAAAGACTGAAGCCTTAACAGACACAGCAGGGAACATGTTGCTACCAAATAAATAAAAGCATGAATTCTGCCTTCACCTCTTTCTTTAATATTCTAAAAAATAATTCTCATATAACAATGTCATTTGCCTTAGTAACCTTTTCCAACTGATCCCATTCTGTCATGTAATTTATTTTCCAGACAGTTCTGCATTAGTTATTCCTTTTCTTAAAAAACTTACAGTGAAGTCAATCACCTTCACTTTACTCCCACAGTGCTCTTAGGCAGGTTCAAGTATTCTCTTCCTTCTGAATGGGACAATCATGGGCTGAATTCCACTCCCATCACCCAATTCATATATTAAAGTTCTAACACCCAGTACTTCCAAATATGTTTGGAAATAGGGTCTTGAAAGAGATAGTTAAGGTTTAAGGACATCATTGGTGTGTAACCTATCCCAATTTGCCCTGATGTCCTTATAGAAGAGATTAGGATGTAGATACACACAGAAGAAGGACCATGTGAAGACAGAGGGGAGAAGATGGCTATTGACAACAAAAAAAGGAGCACTGGAGAAAGCCACCCCTGATCTCTGACTTCTAACATTCAGAACTGTAAGAAAATAAGGCTCTGTTGTTTAAGCCATTCAGCTTGTGGTACTTCATCATAGTAGCCTTAGCGAACTAATATAAGAACAATTAGTTTTTTGTAATATAACTGCTTTTAAACATTGTTATTATGATGGGTTTTGGCTAATTTTATCTGGTTTCTTCTTGGTATAACTGGCATGATTTCACAACTTTTCTCCTACCCTTTTTTTAAAAGTTTCAAAAATATGTTACTGATAAGTTGTTGGGTGCAATATAAGAACCAAAACAAGTTCTTCAATCAGCAAATGTCAAGTACCTGTTGAGAACAGAGAAAGTACAAAGCAAAGAGATAATATAAGTACTTTCTGCCAGGGTTAAAATATATAAGAGCAGGGATAAAAATAGCAATATTTGTAGGGTTAAATTATATGGTTTCTGCCCTGCTTTCGGGGATTTACAAGTGGGAACACAGACTACTAGATTCGATACAGCCATATGCTCTCCAATATATTATCTTACAGCAGAAATGGACTTGTTCGAAAAACAGCTAAGACCTATCTTTAAAATGAGGAAGGAGGAAAACTAAAAGAGTGAATTAAAGAAGGAAGTCAGGGAAGATTAAGAGAGGGAAGATGTCTCCACATTTTGTATTAGAAAATTATAAAATTAGCAGGAAATTCAAATGATTCACAATCTCCTCAGGCTTCCTTCCTTCTCTTAATATCATTTAGATATAGGTCCCTGAATGAAATAAATTTTCTGTCAGTTTTCATTTGTCAAAAGACTTCTTATTCAATATCAAGGTTCTATTTACATGGTTTCTTCTCTATGAACCTTTCATGAATATATCAGAAAATGACTCGTCTCATCATCTCCTTTCCTACAGTACTTTGAACACATCTATCTTTGCATTTACTAAACTACATTACAATTACAGGTTTACATGCCTTTCTCTTCTTTTAGGCAGTCAGCCCAAGAGTAAAACTTAAAGTCTAAAATAATAATTCAAATAAATGACTAGAATGACAACTAAGGAATACAGAAAGTGGTATCTTTTGAGCTCAGGCAAAAGGGAATGATAATTGTTGGACACTTTTTGAACACATTGCATTTGCGTTGAATTTTGAAATAATACAAAAAACTGAGTGATACTTTGAAGGAACTATTCATTCAACAAATATTCAATGGGGATCCATTGTGTTGGTGAAGCTGAGACTATTTGAAGTACAATTATAAAAGGCTAGTAAAAAAATTTAAAAATAGAAAGGAAAAATTGGAAAAAATACATAAAAATGAATGTAAAGGGAAATTCTATTATCATTGTTTTCAGCAAATACTTATTGCTTCATTGTTTTCATCTTATGCTTCCAAAACTGGAAAGTATTAAATCAATGTCAAACCTGATACTTCAGTAAATTCAGTAGCAACTGTACAATATTGAGATTTAAATTAAGATAGTTAAGATTCTCAATACTATTAATGTGTTTGGAGAATTTTTTTAAACCAAAGATATTTATGGACACATTAAAATATTATGACATGTGCACCTTCCTTTATAAATGTTTTATGGCTTATTAGAAAACATGATTACATAAACCTTGGCTCAATAAATTTTCTAGGAAAATGTCATATTATTATTGCATTTTTGTTTTTACAAAAGGAGTATTATACTACATTAAAATAAAGAAAATGCTGAATTAACTGCAGACTATTAGGTATGTGGCTTTTTGAAGAAAGCATAGACCTAAACTGACCATAAGGTAGTCCCTTCAAATATATACTATTATCTCAACTTTACAGTTGGAGAAAATAAGACAAAAGTTTGGTGACTTTCACAAATTCATAGAGCATATGACCACTGTGTTTGTTAGGATGGAGGGTCCTAACCTTGCCATCCATTCAATGACATTGATGTCATTAAACTTCTAATATCTAGTCAGCCATGATCACTAGCATCTTCTAAAACAGATACTACGGTCTATTCATCCACTTAGTTATATATATATATATATATATATATATATATATATACACACACACACACACACACACACACACACACACAATTTTGTATTAAAAAGTATTTTTAGGTGTCTAAATTTATAGTGTGAGAGTTATATTATCTTTTCCTTTCAATTAAAATTAAGTAAATAAAATTTAGGCCATAATCTCAAAGCTCTGAAATAGAAAACATTTATAGTATTGTAAATAGCAAAAAAAAAATTAAGAAATACAGAAAGTATATATATTATGTAAATAATACAGAAAGTATTATATATACTATATATTATATATTATATAATGTACTATATAGTACATAATATATTATATATATACTATATATTATATACACAGTATATATATATGTATTTATATATATAAATCTTTGGGTCTCTTCTGCTTGTAAATATGTATATTTGTGAGCCCTTTAAAAGAAATAAAATAGTTAACTATCAGTGTGTTTTTATTTTATTTTTCATTAGTTATTTAGAGTAAAAATAATAACTTTTTATTGCATCTACATAAAACATTATAGTTATAAAATTGGTTTCACATATCTGTTTTTCTTGATTCTGACATCTTGATAGGGAATAATTTTTGCCTTATTGTGAATTATAGATAGACAAGGCTCAAAACTAAATAAATGCAACAGCATTTAAATAGAACCGTTTCAATGAACTTTCTTTCATGCATCTCTGCTGCCTTAGTCTAATGCAGAATATTAGAATTAATGTGGAAATTATTTTTTTCAGAAATTATGTGCAACTCTTATATTACATCTTTCTACTTGTTCCAGTACAATAGCTGTTCAAAATTATAAGATGCGTATGCTTCTTATACTTAGATCAAAGAATTCTACACTGAAACAGGAGAAAGCAAGCATGCTGTAAGAGCCCCTTAATTAACCCTTTGGGGTGAGCAGAAAAGAGACATCAGGACATACATTCACAGGAGTTAATATTTGCTCACTAAGTTCAGGTAAAGGTTACATTTTAAATAATTAGGATCCAAGAGATGTCAGTTCATAAATCAGGGGTGGCTTTCTAGTGCCTTTGTTGCCCTTCTGGAAACTCATGTCAGGTCAGACGCTATAGCTGCCAGAGCAGAATCAAGTTGGGTCAAGTTGTAGGGCACTAGCTCTCCTCATTCTGGAACATTTTACACCTTGTTAATCAAAAGGTCACAATGGAGATGTTTCAACCACACAATCTACATTTTGACTATCACGTTTCTTGACTCTAAAGTTTTGGGGATCACTAATTAGGTCAAAGAATTTCCAATCCAAGGACTTTAGATACTTCAAATCCTTCCTAAAATTCACCCCAATTTTCAGCAGCCTCTCTAGGTCATGAAGCCGTAGATAAAGCAACTGTGGGACGCACCATTTTTATCAAATACACAAATCCCTTTTGAGGATAACTGGAATAAGAAGCAATGGTATGTGGCCACTATTCACCATATTATGCAAGGCAACAAATCAGAAGTCTGTTTTCCAGATATAATAGAAACAAAGATATAACTTCTTCTCTCATTTCTACCATGTTTTTTCCTTTAAGTCAACAGTAAAAAATTATAATAAAAACAACAATATAATAAAAACAATGATGGGCCTGACCTGTGGTGGTGCAGTGGATAAAGCATTGACCTGGAATGCTGAGGTTGCCGGTTCAAAACCCTGGGCTTGCCCAGTCAAGGCACATATGAGAGTTGAAGCTTCCTGCTCCTCCCCACCTTCTCTCTCTCTCTCTCTCTCTTTCTCTCTCTCTCTCTCTCCCCTCTAAAATGAATGAATAAATAAATAAATAATTAATTAAAAAAATAAAAACAATGATGAATTACAGAAATAACTAATCTTTATCTAGTGTTTATTACATGCCAGTTATTGTTCCAAGATGTGTGTATGTGTGTATATTTTATTCCCAACTACTGTATGTGATTGGTATTCAGGTGCTCCATTTTATAAGTGGGATAAGTTAGGAATGGAAGGATTCACTAATTACCAACGTGGTACAGCTAATTAAATAATTCACCCAACATGGAGCAAAGATTTAAACTAAAAACTCAGGCCATCTGTCTTGATTCTTTTTGAGCCTTTATATTGGCATAAATAATTCTCATTAATTCATTTGTGTTTGATAATTTTTTAAATATGGCAGGCACTGTTCTAAACCTCTGTAAGAGAATCAGGTAAAACCAGACTCTGTAGGAGATATAAAGACATAATACTTGCCTTCAAAGATTTACTGTCTGGTCAGTGCCAGACTACTATCATAAATTATTTGTAGATAAAATATGATTATAGATTAGACTATGTAATTAAATTAAGTGACAAATGATTAGTTGTAAAAATAGTTAATGAATCCTAAAGAAATATTTCTCGTGGTCTCACTGCTCAGCAGGAAAAGACAATGGACCAGAGAGTAGATGATACACCAGGACAATGACTGTGTATTGCTTCATTTCTTTCTCTTTTCATCATAAGAAAATGTCACTAATAATTCATTAAAACTAAAAGATTTATTAGCACTAATCAGACAAATCTGTACAATATACGTATACTATTCACCTTGATATGGTTTAAGTTTACCATTTACTTCAAAGAGGATTGTTTGTGTAAGTAAATAACATTTGTGTATTTCAAAATATTTAATTATTATTATATGGATATAGCTAGGATTATAGCTCATCCCTGCATGATGAGTTTTCAATATAGTTGGAGGACATAGACAATTAAAAAACAAACAAAAATAGGTAAAACATAATGTGAGAGATATTGATAACTGCTTTGGAGAAAAAAACAAGTGGAAAAGGTGAAAGGGAATGTGTGTGTGTGTGTGTGTGTGTGTGTGTGTGTGTGTGTTGGGATGACAATTTTAAAGAGGAAAGTTTGAGCTAAAAAAGAATATGCATTTATTACTGAAAATATACAAAGTACAAAAATAGAAAATAATAAAATAAAATTATTTATAATCTTACTAATAAGATGACCATCATATCTGTTTTGGCAAATATCTTTCTGATTTTTAAAAACACAGGAAGATGTTTTGTCTTTCATTTTTATAAAAGTAAAACATATATATATATATATATATATGTGTGTGTGTGTGTGTGTATATATATATATATATATATATATTTTTTTTTTTTTTTTGTATTTTTCTGAAGTTGGAAACCGGGAGGCAGTCAGACAGACTTCTGCATGCGCCCGACTGGGAGCCACCCGGCATGCCCACCAAGGGGCAATGCTCTGCCCATCGGGGCGTCGCTCTGTTACTACCAGAGCCACTCTAGCGCCTGAGGCAGAGGCCACAGAGCCATCCTCAGTGCCCGGGGCCAACTTTGCTCCAATGGAGCCTTGGCTGCGGGAGGGGAAGAGAGAGACAGAGAGGAAGGAGAGGGGGAGGGGTGGAGAAGCAGATGGGCGCCTCTCCTGTGTGTCCTGGCCTGGAATCGAACCCGGGACTCCTGCACACCAGGCTGATGCTCTACCTCTGAGCAAACCAGCCAGGGCCAAAAGTGAAATATTTTATAAACTACTTTTTCATCTTAATAGTGTGTTTTTTTTTCTAATGATTATCATGTTTTTCTAAGCCAGTGATTCTTTAAGAGCAACAAAGAAAGAATATTTACCAGAATAACCTAGATCCAAATTTCTGGGAATATCTAGTATGTAATGAGAAAAGTCTTAGTAGACAATGTTAGTAGAAAGTATATTTTGAAAAATCACACTAGTAGCTTCTATTATTCATCATACCCCCCCAAAAAGCCTATTCTATTATATGTTTAGTAATTACATTGAATGGATATACAATAATCATTATTCTGATGTGCATTCACTTTTTTCCTACAGTTTTTTAAAATTATGATCACTGTTAATATATTTGAAACTATTTTTAAAATATTCATAATTATTAGCACTCTAAGTATGAGAATCAGGAGGATAAAAAGGTTTGAAGAAATCTCATCTTCCAACACATATTTCCGAGTTGTTTGTTCCTGCATTAGTAGCTTTTGTTGTTGTTGTTCATATCTCTCACACTCCAGTATTAGTTTTATTTTTAACATTTTTGAATTAAACTTTTAAAAAAATTATGTCTTGACATCCATCACATTTTAATTTCTTTGACTAATGAATATTTTTCAAGTTATTGACAGTATTTTTTCTTTAAATGATTTATTTGCATATGTGCTTTGGAAACTTCTCTTAGTTTCTTTAGATTTTTAATTGTTTTAGATCTTTTATATATTAAAGGCAACATTCTTCATCATATTTCTTTTTTTAAGGGGTCTTGTTCTTTTTTTAACTTTTTAAATTTTATTCATTTTTAAAGATAGAATAGAGAGAGAAAGAGAGAGAGAGAGAGAGAAAGAGGGAGGAGCAGGAAGTATCAACTCCCATATGTGCCCTCACCAGGCAAGCCCAGGGTTTTGAACCAGTGACCTCAGCATTCCAGGTCGATGCTTTATCCACTGCGCCACTACAGGTCAGGCTCATCATATATTTTTTTGTATTTTTTTTTCTGAAGTTGGAAACGGGGAGGCAGTCAGACAGACACCCACATGTGCCCGACCAGGATCCACCCGGCATGCCCACCAGGGGGCGATGCCCCTCTGGGGCATCACTCTGTCGCATCCAGAGCCATTCTAGCACCTGAGGCAGAGGCCATGGAGCCATCTCCAGTGCCCCGGCCAACTTTGCTCCAATGGAGCCTTGGCTGCGGGAGGAGAAGAGAGAGACAGAGAGGAAGGAGAGGGGGAGGGTGGAGAAGCAGATGGGCGCTTCTCCTGTGTGCCCTGGTTGGGAATCAAACCTGGGACTCCTGCATGCCAGGCCAACGCTCTGCCACTGAGCCAACTAACCAGGGCCCATATTTCTTATATAAAAGATTTTTTTAAGAAAAATATATAAGCCTTTCCATATATTTGAGTAATGTTTGTAAGGTAAATCCATCTTAATTCTCTGCATTTTAAAAATTTAGATATATGAAAATCAACAATATAATTATGGAATGTGCTATTAGATAATGTTAGTTCCCTTTATCCTTCTCATTCTAAAAAATAATTAAAATAAAAACCATGTTAAAACTAAAATTATTTTTTATTATTACTGATTCACATTCTCTCATTTTGGTTTGTCTTATATTGCCTGGAATTCTGCATTTAAAAAATTTTTTATCATAAATTATTTTTTGACTTGTCTTAAAACTCAAGCACATTTTTTGGGCTGATCTTTTCCTACCCGGGCTTGCCAGTATGTTCCACAAAGTTCTCATTTAGTAAAGTAAAAAATCATTACAATGGACAGAAGTTTTAAATAGAGAAAGTACAGGGCTTTCGTATAATTTTCTCAGTCCTGAGAATTCTATATGCTGTATATTATTTATTTAGTCATTCACTTATTTACTTAGCAAATATTTATTGAACACTTTAGAGCATGCAATTGCCTTGTTCTTTCTCTCATAAATGGGGTTAACACAGGGTGGCTGTGAAAAGTATGATTTAATATAAAATGAGAAAAATGAAGTTCTTAAGATGGGATGCTTGGCCTTTGGTAGGCTTCTTCGGCATTCAGCAGAATCTCTCTTGAGTCATGGCTTAGAAGCACACAGTGCATTTTCCTGGCCAGAATTACAATGAGCTTTCTAAAATGCATTCAGAAAATACTAAATATTGTGTCATTGCATGCCAATATTCAACAGTGCTTTAATTCAAAAATGTAAAAAATATATACATAGGTCTCTAAAAAATAATTAAGTTTTAAAGTAAAATAAATTGGGTATACCTGAAACTAATATAATACTGTATGTCAACAATAAATTTAAAATACATTAAAAAAAATGAAACTGATCTCTAGCCATATGCCATGACAGTTCTTTAAACTGTAAGAAATTGCAGGACACAAAGCAGGATTTTGTTTTTTTTAGATCTTTCCATTACTCACACAATACAAACCTATCATTACATATTAAAATGAAAGTTGCCTTTAGCTACATGAGATATTCATTAAATGCTGAAATGTAGTATCTATCTTTGTCTTGTTAGGATTTAACAATTCTAGAAAAGCCATCCTTAGTTTAAGTGAACCGTAGTGTTTTGTCCAGGATTCTGAGTTCAGCAAGGCCATTGAAGCTAAATGGAACTAGCATAAATGTAGAAATACATGATTCTGTATAATATGACTTTGTATTCAAAGACAAACTCTACAGATAAAGAAATGCATCTCTAGAGGTGTTAGGCTGGGCATCACAGCATTAGTCGCCAGGCTGTCCTCAATGCTCTCAGTATCCTTGGAGATGGCACAAACCACAAAGTCCAGCTTTTGACATCAGTGTAGATTTGTGTTACCAGGTCACATCTAGATCCTTGGTGCTCGTACCAATACTTTCTATCTCCTCTGCTGTTTCCATTTGCCATTTCCAGAGCCTTAACTTCTGTGGACCCTTTCATTTTTCACATACCCTAACCCTAACTTGTTCTTGCTCTTATGTCAAATCAGCTTGATTTTTCCTCAAAAAAACAACAACAACAGAATTCTGTTAACATTTATTGAGACATAATATACAATAAAAACTGCACTAGACATTGGGCTGGAAGGAAAAAGGGCAATGTCATATACATATAGATCATGCATTATGTACAAGATAGTATGTCCAGTGCTTTGTGTAAATAATTTTATTATCTGAAACTATTTGTTAAGTTGAGCCAAATAACCAATTCTTCTGATTTTCCATTCCTACACTTGATCTTAGCCAAAAGGCCGAGAAGTGATGATCTTCCATTCCTGATCTATCTATTTATAAAATTTAACCATTTGTTTCACTCACATGCCCATTTATTCCTTTGAAGGGAATGAATGGAACATTATTTCTCAGTCCTGTTATGATCGGTTTTAACAAATTTGCTTATGATCTGAACAACAACAAAAACAGATGAAGGAAGAAAAGAAGGAAGGCAAGAAAAGAGGAAGACAACCTTACAAGAACTATATAATATGGCTGAGAATGTGAACCAATCAATCAGGATACCTCGCCCTGATTTTTAGCTTAGAATTAAATATTTATTGAAAAATTATGTGCCAATCAATATTATGTGTATTATAAACATCTCACAGAAACTGTATTATCAACCTATGTCTTAGGTAATATTCTTATTGTACAGATGAGAACACAAAGTATTATAGAAGAGCACTTATGTTCCTGGTTCACTAACACACAAAGAATAAGTACAGGCGTATGTTTACAAACTCCAGATCTCAGACTCTTCAGTACTTTTCTAATTGGAGCATTTATAATCCTTGAAAATTTTAAGAGGTTCCAAGGTACCAAAGGACAGCAGAAGCCGAGGGGAACTGATAAATCTGAAGAACTTTACACTATTTGGGGAAGTCATCTGTAGCATAGACATGAGAATCCAAAGCCCTGGAGGCCTTTCTTTTATTAATGTGTTTGGAAACAGTCCTGCTTAAGCAGTTTTACAATATCATATATACCTGTGTTATACATATATATGTCTAACATATATATTATATGTTACATCATATGTAGCAATATGTTAGGCAAATAATGTTATTTGAGCCATTTCTTCCTAACATTCTTTGTTTTTCTCACCTTTTCCTTTCAGAAAGGTTCAGTTTTAGGGTACCATTCCTAATATTATATATAGTTTTCAAACCATCAGTAAATAATACAATAGAAATAGCAATAATTAACTTGTCCTCCTTTTGTAGTACTTAATAGCTTATGACATTATCTCCAGTTGAAGATCCTGGTATATGTAATTTAACTTCATCATTCAGAACCTTTAGATAAAAGAGACTTGAAAAATGGATGGTAGGTAATATTACAGTGCCCATTTTTAAAAATTTCTTTTAAAACTTTAGAATTTATCTTCTCTAAAATCTGATACTCCCAGGCTGTTTGATTTTCTGATACACTTTATCACCTGAACCTACCATTTTCTATTTGTTTTTATCAATTCAGAGCTTTTTCCAAGCCATTAAACAAAGGCACAGTAAAGCTTCTAAGGGGGAAAAATTATATATTTGTAAAGGCACTAAAAATCCAAATCATAAATATCGGAGATGAAGAAAACTTTTAAATCATTGATCCCGCTGTCTTCCAAAGGTGGAGCAATAACTGAACCAACAAAACCAGTCACTCAAGAGTAGAATGTTTATTAATACTAATTTAATATCTTTGCTCTGAGAACACAATTTACTTTTAAGTGGATATTGTAGTTTTTTTCACTGGAAGGTAAGTAATCTTTCAACTTTGGAAACATACTTTAATGAAGAAGAGTCCCTCCAATGGTTAAACTAATGTGCCTCCCCATATATTTGTCATTCCATGGCTAATAAAAAGGGTTATCAGGCAAATAAAAATGTACTTTACAATTGCAATAGCTCACACCATTACTTTTTACCTCAATGAGTAAATCTAGCATTTATGTCTGAAAACTACTTAAAAGCTAACTTTCCCAATTCTGTATTCCTCTGACAGCATATAATAAATATATTGTCATAGAAAGTAACAAATTTTATTATAGCTTAATGCTTAAAATTCCATCTGTTTTCATAAACTAAACATGAATACAGAAAAGCATCCATTAATCTTAAAATGCACTAAAAATAAAATAAAATGAAAACTCTCCTAATAAAAGGCACTTAGAAAAATGTTCAAGACCTATTAATGATGGGATGCTATATGACACATCAGTTACTATTCACCGAGTGCTCAGAGCCCATCAATGTTTATCCTATAGATATCTGTGAAAAAAAAAGACACTATCTTTTTAAAATGGGAAATTATGCCTATTTGGTAGTAGGATAAACAGGTTTCATTTGTTACTGCATCTATACTCTTGCAATTGCATTGCAGTAAACAAAAGACTTGGGCCACAGAATGACAATGAATGACAATTTATTTGATCAAAATACCCATTCACTCATATATTCTTCAAACATTTATTGAACAACTGCTATGTATCAAATACCCTGCCCTGAAAATTCATAAATGAAAGACATAGCCTCTGCCTTCCAGCAGCTCACAGTTAAGTGGATATTGACAATGCAATAAATAGGGTACAAGGTAGAAAAAGATGTGTACTCTTAATCAGAGAGAAATCATATTTTTTAAAGGAAGTAGGATAGGGATAGAATTTTGAATAAAAGTTAAGCATTAACTTGTTAAAAAAAGAAGATGAGCATCATTATATTCAAGATTACCTAACCTCACTCATATCATTCCCCACCAATTAAAAATAAGAATACAAAAATATCAGTTAAATGACTTTAAGGGTAATTCTGTGAACTAACTGGCAATAGGCAAGAATTATCTCATTGATAAAAACAAAATTAAATACACAACGGAGTATTATTCAACCAGAAAAAAAATAAAATCTTGCCATTTGTGGTAGAATGAGTGGATCTAGAGGGTATTATGCTAAGTAAAATAAGTCAGTTAGAATAAAACAAAATCATTATTTCATTTAATGTAAATTCTAAAAATCAAAATAAATAAACTAGAAACGGAATCATAGATACAATGAACAGACTGATGGTTACCAGAAGAAAAAGGGAGTTGAGAAGCTGGCTGGAAAAAGTGAAAGAATTAAAAAGGACAAATTGATTATTACAAAACAATCATTGAGATGTAAAGTACAGCATAGAGAATATAGTCAATAATATTGTAATAACTATGTATGGTGGCAGGTGGATACTGGAAATATCAGGGCAAACACTATAAAATATGTGATTGTCTAACTACTATGCTATATACCTGAAACTAATACAAAAAATATTGACTATAAACTGAAATTGAAAATAAAATTTAAAACATTATAGAGGGAAAAGTTGAAATAAACCAGACATCATAAAAATAAATAATTACTCCTTTGATAGCAACTTCTGTGTTTTTCAAATACACATAGATTACTAATCAATAATAATTAATTATTACTTATAATTACATTTTTCTAATCATTTGATTACAAATTTTTTTTTGATCAAATAAATCATTGGAGTTATAATTCTATGTTTAGAAAATTATTTTTTATTTTATTTTAAATTCTAAACTACCACTCATTTCAACTTGGCTGAGGCACAACCTCTGGAAATGTCTCTATTTTTGTATTTATTTCATAAATAAACAAATAATTAATTAGTTATGGAATGAGAGAGTGTAAAGTTTTTTAAGGGCAGTGTCCATGTCACTCTATATAAAGGTATAAAGAAAGAAATGCAAATGAAGGTTATGAGTTTTCCCAAGTCACAATCATCTCAACTCTCTATTAGCAGACAAATCCCTGACCTGCTTACATGTATCTAGTTAGAATTTTCTAAGATGAATCTGACATAATGTTAGTAGTGAAGATGTAAGATAAATTAAAGATTCATCCAAAGTATGCAGGTATATGCTTAACAACCTGTACCTTTATGGCAAAATTCTCTGATTTATAGTATTTCTCAATTTTGTGGAATAAATACTCATAATGACTGATTTTAAGTCTCCAAATGATATCACTGAACTGAATTCAGAATTGGGAAAATAAACATACATTGGCTTTTTAAAGTCAGTATAACTCAAATTTACCACACCAATGGAAGCATCCAAAGAGTATCAGGATTACCTATACAAAAGAAGTATCCATTCACAAGACATCACAAGCCAGAAAGGTTTAATTAAGGTCACTACTCTAAGAAACAGTTCTCAAAGGGTTCCCCAGCACCCTTTCAATGGGTCAATAACACTAAACTACTTCAACAGTAATTTTTCAATGCTATTTACTGTGTAGATATTTGTGATAATAATATTATACTTTTCTTTTTGTCATCATCATTTAAAATAAATTTCAAACATTACCACATATATAAATAAAAATTTCCATTTGGACGTGGAATTCTACCTGAACACAGAAAAGATTAATGTTATATATCCCAAAGGCACATTTACTCCTGTAATTATTTATCTCAGGAATTATTTAATTCAAGGATTTACTCAAGATATGAGTTAGCTGGATATTCCTTTCAAGGACATACATTTTACTAACAGATTCAAATTGTCCAAATAACAGATCTTTCCTATTGAGGATCAAGTCTTAGGCCAGACCTAACTCATTTTGTTATTTTCTTTCTGACTCCCTGCCCCCTACCTTAGTTATATCAAAGTTCCCAAAACACTGGGAAAATTGAGGAGGAAGACATCTGCCCCACAATCTGTTAAAAGGATTCCACTAAGATAAAATATAACTAGAGATTTTGAAACATAGGAATGATGGCTGATTGTATACCCTCTAAAAAACTTCATAAAGGACCCAGTTTGTTCATTTAGATTTCTCACTTGAATATTCATTACCTGTAGAGGTTTCATTGACTGGCACCATGCTTTTCCGGGGACCATATTAGACCTGAGTTTAGAAACATTTTTTAACATTGATTAATAAATTTTAAGTATTTTAAATTTTGGATAGTAATATCTAACAGCTTCATCACTGTCAGGTCATTTATGGAAGGTAAAGTATTAGTGCTCTAATACAGCTCAAGGCAGTGGCATCAAACTGAACCATTAGTCTCTGTGTTCTTCAATGTCACTAATTTTCAGTAATAGCCAATTTTATTCACAGCAAGTGTCCGTCAGTGGACAAGTGGATCAAAAAAGCAGTAGTATATATATACAATGGAATACTATAGGGCAATGAAAAAGAAGGAAATATTACCTTCTGCAACAACATGGATGGGCCTGAAAACTATTATGTTAAGTGAAATAAATGAGGCAGAGAAAGAAAAATATTGTATGACCTCACTCATTTGAGGAATCCAAATGAGGAACAGAATAAAACAGAGGAGGGATCAAAGGGACCAGAGGAAAAGAAGACAGAGGGAAAGGGGATGATAGGATGGGATAAACCTGAAGGGAAGGGGGGAGGGCGCTGTTTGGAGGGGGGTAAGAGTGATGTTGAGGGGAATATGGAAGAGGGGAAGATGTATTTGGGGTGACACTAGAATCTATGTAAACACAATAAATAAATAAAATTTAAAAAACCCTCTTCACTTGAAAGAACAACTGATAAACTATAGTTATTCACACTGGCAGAAACATTCTCAAAAATGTATCGTGTGAGACTGCCATTTCTATTAAAGCAAATAACATTATTTGTTGCCAATAAAAAACAACTGAAAATTCAAAAAAAATATCATTTTTATGTCCTGGCCAGTTATTCAGTTGGTTACAGTGTCATCCCAGTATGCCAAGTCTGCAGGTTCCATTCTTAGGGCACATACAAGAATTAACCAATGAATGCATAAATACATGGAACAAAAATTAAATGTTTCTCTTTCTTTCTCTCTCTCTAAAATAAATAAATTAAAAAAATAAAATCTTAGAAAAGTTGTTTATACCACCATAAACTTCTCAATAATTAAGAATTTTCTGATTCCAGTCAAGATGACTGAATAGGTAAATGTGATACTCACATCCTCTGACAACCAGTTCAGAATTACTACTAAACTACAGAACAACCATTATTCAGAACCACCTTAAATCTAGATAAAGTTAAGGCCTACAGCTAAGGATATAAAGGAGAAGCCACATCAAGAATGACAGGAGTGGTGCAGATGCTGAACAAGCTGGTCTCACACTCACTTTTTGTGGTTAAAAACTGGTAGGGATATCTTGGTTGTGGTGGTCCCCCTTGAGGAGTTAGGGGTTCCAGCCCTACATCAGGTCATCAGGTCCTCCAGCCCAGGATTCTACTGCCAGAAAGAGAAGTCACCATATTTCTGGGCTTCGGTACTGGTACATCAGCTCAAAAAGCACTAGGAACATACAAAAAAGAAACTGAACTGTCTGGTATTATAGTGAGTCAGGAGGAGTGGCTTTCTCCCAGACAGAAGTGCTAGAAAAAGCCATTATTCCATTGCCATACATCCCCCTATAGAGCCAAAAGTCACATATCATATTTGAGTCTCCATCAGCCTAGTCAACATTTTTTCCCTCCCAAGGTGATTTTCCATGACTGCTGTCCATCCACTTTAAAGCCCACCCAAGCTGTTTCCAGTGGCCTTTTAATACAAATATCCTGTCTTGGCTCATGCTTCAGACTTTCCTAATGTTTCTCAAACAAGTAGTACTTGGTTTCAAGGTGCCCCTTACGTCTCCATAAGTAGCCCTCGGTCTGGCACTAGTAACAGCCTGCCTTGGTTTGTAGTTGGCCTCTCTTGGGTACCTCCAAGACAAGCATAAGTAGCAACATCTGCAGATCACTTTATAGATCATGCCTGGTGGTCCTGGGCAGGGAACAGTGTTAGCTGACCTTTGTCTGCACCTCCTGGGAGGCCTCAGAGCCAGTGCCCCAGTGGACATCTTCAGACCATATCAAAGTGACACCCCATCCACTTCCATAAGCAACACATTAAAGGGGCAGACTAAGCCAGCACCAGACCACACTGAAGGAAGCCTTGCTCCCTATGGTTGGACCCTGAACAGCTAATTATCCACAGTAGTAGCAGCTAGTCAGCCCATTGGCCTGGGTGTAAATTCCTCCCAGTGAGGTCCCAATGACAATCAAAGCTGAACTACAATAAGAGTACACAAGCAATATGGGGGACACACCTGGGATGCCCAGCTCAGGTGATAGGGAAGGCTGTTTCAATGGGTCCTATAGAAAACCACTCAACCAAGCCCAGGAGATGTAGCAGCTCTGCCTAATACATAAAAACAAAAACACAGGAAGGCTGCCAAAATGAGGACACAAAGAAACAAGTCACAAAAAACAAACAAACAAACAAAAAACCTCCAAGAAATGAATTAAAGAAAATGGAGAAAGCAGTCTACAAGATGTAGAAGTGAAAGCTTTGTTTATAAGGATGCTCAATGAGTTTCAGAGAAGAGTAGATGAATTTAGTGAGAATCTAAAGAGAGAGGAAACATAAAAATGAAGATAGAAAACATAAAAAAGAACCAGTGAAAAAGGAAGAATGCATTACAGTGAAGCATAAGCTCAGAAGACAAAGCAGAAGATCAAATCAGCAATTTGAAATATAAGGAAGCAGAGAATACCCAAAAAGAAAAGCAAAAAATAATAAAAAAAGAAAGAGAATTAGGATAGTACAAGGGATCTCTGGGACAACTTCAAGCATACCAATATTCATATCATGGGGGTTCCAGAAGGAGAAGAGATGAGTAAAGAATTGAAAATTTAAAAGTTAAAAAAAAAAAGCCTGACCTGTGGTGGCGCAGTGGATAAAGCATCAACCTGGAATGCTGAGGTCACCGGTTCAAAACCCTGGGCTTGCCTGGTCAAGGCACATATGGAAGTTGATGCTTCCTGCTCCTCCCTTCTCTCTCTCTCTCTCTCTCTCTCTCTCTCTCTCTCTCTCTTCTCTAAAATGAATAGTCTTAAAAAAGTTAAAAAAAAATACAAATGAAAATATGTGTGAAAAAAGAATGATGGAAAACATCCTTAACCTGATGAAGGAAATAGACATACAAGTCCAGGAAGCACAGAGAATCCCAAACAAGATAAACCCAAAAAAGGCCCACACCAAAACATAATTACAATAACAACTCATAATTAAAATGTCAAAGATTAAAGACAAAGAGAGAATCTTACAAGAAGCAAGATAAAAGCAGTTAGTTACATACAAGGAAGCTTTCATAAGATTATCAGCTGATTTCTCAACAGAAACTTTGAAGGCCAGAAGAAACTGGCAAAAAATATTCAAAGTAATAAAAAACAAGAATTTTCAACCAAGATTACTCTACCAAGCAGAATTTTTATTTAGAATTGAAGAAAATCGCCTGACCTGTGGTGGCGCAGTGGATAAAGCGTCGACCTGGAAATGCTGAGGTTGCTGGTTCGAAACCCTGGGCTTGCCTGGTCAAGGTACATATGGAAGTTGATGCTTCCAGCTCCCCCCCCTTCTCTGTCTTTGTCTCTCCTCTCTCTCTCTCTCTCTCTCTCTCTCTCTCTGTCTCTCCCTCTCCTCTCTAAAATGAATAAATAAAAAATTTAAAAAAAAATAAAAAAAAGATTTGAAGAAAATCTAAAAGAATCCATCACCACCAAATGAGCATTACAAGAAATGTTAAGAGTCTTCTTTAAAAATAAAAGAAAAAGGTTAAAAGTATGACTAATAATATAGCAATTAATATACATCTACAACAATTACTTTAAAAGCAAATGGATTAAATACTACAATCAAAAGACATACAGTGGTTGAATAAGAAAAAAAACATGATCATTTCATATGCTATCTACAAGAAACTCACTTCAAGTCAAAAGACATACATAGATTGAAAATAAAGGAATGGAAAAAATATTTTATTTCATGAAAACGGAAACAAGCAAACAAAAAAATTCTGAGGTAACAATACTTACACCAGATCAAATAGACTTTAAAACAGAGGCCATATTAACAAGGTCAGAGAAGAACCCAGCAGTACCTCTTCTGAGTACTTATCTTAAGAAACCAAAACACTAAATCAAAAAGACATATACATGTGAAACAGTTGAAGGGATTAATGAAAGAGAAAAAAAAGAGCTCATAGATACAGACAACAATGCAGTGATTACAGGAGGAAAAGGGGTGGTGGTGGAGGTAGAAGAGGGTAAAAGAGGGGTAAATGGTGATAAAAGGAAACTTGATGAGGTGGTTGAACATGTACAGCATACAGATAATGTGTTATAAATGGTACACCTGAAACCTATGTAATTTTATTAACCAATGTCACCCCAAAATATTCAATTAAAAACAAACAAAAATTTTAAAAGAAAAAAGACATATACATTTGTTCATTGCAGCATTATTTACAATAACTAAGTAAGGAAGCAACATAAGTGTCCATCAATAGATAAATGAATAAAAAAGTGGTACATATATACAATACAGGCCCTGGCCAGTTGGCTCAGTGGTAGAGTGTCGGCCTGGCGTGCAGGAGTCCCGGGTCTGATTGCTGGCCAGGGCACACAGGAGAAGCGTCCATCTGCTTCTCCACCCCCCCTTTCCTTCCTCTCTGTCTCTCTCTTCCCCTCCCGCAGCCGAGGCACCATTGGAGCAGAGATGGCCCGGGCGCTGAGGATGGCTCTGTGGCCTCTGCCTCAGGCGCTAGAATGGTTCTGGATGAGACAGAGTGACTCCCCAGAGGGGCAGAGCATCACCCCCTGGTGGGCATGCCAGGTGGATCCCAGTCAGGCGCATGCGGGAGTCTGTCTGACTGCCTCCCCATTTCCAGCTTCGGAAAAATGGAAAAAAAGAAAAAAAAAAAAGGTATACAATACATCAAAAAATAACTTCTAAGCTTTAGAATATACAACAGACACACACACGCACACACATAAACAAGATAATTTTAGAAGCCTCACACAAAATTGAAATTTCTCAGATGAAAACCCTAAGTAAGAATTCTTTTTCTAGAAAAATTTAGTGTTAAAATTATGTGAAAATAAATTTAGAACAGAGTTCCAGAGTATAAAGTATACCCATCTAAACCTTTTGGCAATAATTGCCTTCTTACCTATTAAGTATATCATATTTGTAACTTGGGCAAGTTATTTACCACTTTTAAACCTCATCTTTCTCATGTTTAAAATCTCCTGAAAGGCAGGGGGAAAAAAATACCACCTCATATAGATGATGTAGTGATTAAATGAAGAAAGTGCTTATTATTTAACTATTCTTATTATTTTATTTTTCATTATTTTTAGAGTTGTTACAGTTATTCCTTTTGTAAGTGGTTCTTAATTTACTGATTACCCATTATGAAGCCCTTCCAAGACATCATATTCCATAATAATATGAAAAATCCCTTATTGTTTTACCAATGTGTCTTTTAACTTTCAATATATCTTAAAGCTGAAATTCTTCCTAGAAAAATTATTTTTGAGAATCAGTAGGGTTACTGCAAAGAGCCCTAGAATTATACAGGCTTATTTATTCTTGAATATTGGATTTATCATTTCTAGTTTGTATTGTCATTGCCCAATCACTTAGTGTTAGTTAGTTCATCTATAAAATTTAAATAATAGTCCCCCTACCCCCACAAGGTCATTATGAAATCAAGAAGAAATAATGTATGTTAACCACAGAATGGTGCCTGGTTATTCATTCAATCACAATGTTTAGTGAAAGGTTTATATCAATAATTTGTTAGGAGCTAAATGTGCAATTGTGAAAGAAATACAGGTCTGACACTCATAGAATTCTGAGCTCAGAGGGTCACATGGAATATTATATTAGTGGCAAGAATCCAATGAAGTTTTGTTTATAGCTATCCAACTGAGTGTCAACACTAGGAGAAATTTTCATTCATTTTGCACTGTGTCATTTGCTGCTCCACATATATATTATGCTAATATGGTTTTCATGTTTCCTTGCTTTTCTTAGTGATTGTTTTTACCAACCACTATATCCTTCTGATATTCTTGCTATCTATCACCTATACTGTGCAAAAGTATGACCAATAGGAGAATTTCTACTGCATGGGAGAATCTGCTTCCTGAAGAAGCAGATTTTTTTCTTGCTCTGTTGTGCAGGTCAAAGACATTGTAACTAGAGGTGCCAAATGTCTTTCATTAGACATGCAAGCAATCAATCCAAAGACAGTTTTTAAATCCTAATTGTATCCCCAAGAGTTTGCTGGTGCTGGCATAAACTGATACACAATGGCTTTAAAGAGGTAATTAACAGGTAATTAAATATTTATACTATGCATAAGCAAGGGTCTAAGTGCTTTGGTGGGAGGATGGATTCAGACTACAGGCTTATTTTGCATGGAGGAGCAATTGCCTATGAGAGAGTAGAAAGTAACTAAAAGTATCCTGTCTCCAGATTTTGGCTATCTGATTCCAGAGAACTAGAAGTATGCTTATTTTCTTCTTCACATTCCAGAAACAAAATGTGTTGTGTGTCTGTTTTAAACCAGCTTGTGGGACATAAAAATGAGTTAATTAATGATTTCACTTTTAAGAGTATGCATTTCAGTAGGGTAACAAAAACTATTTCTTGACACAAAAAATTATACTATAAACTTCAAATAAAGTAGCCATATTTATTTATTTATATACTGTCTATGGCTACTTTCATACTACAATTATTGAGTTGAATAGTTGTGATAGTGACTATATGAACTACAAACACTAAAATAGTTAGCATCTGGCCCTTTATAGAAAAATTTTGCTGACCTCTGCTTTAAAGAGATTTTGCAAATATTAATTTTTTCTTAAAACATTGATATAAGAATTGTGATTAGCAGGAGGAAGAAGAAAAGGGGAGAAGGAGGTGCATCATGTTTATATTAGTTTCATTTTTTTTTTATCTGCTTAGGGCTTAGGCAATTTCTTGAGTGAACCACACTAACAAAGAATGCATTCAATTAATTATATAGTGATTCCCATTCACTTCATTCCTAGAAATACAAACTTTCATCATTTATGGTCACTGTTAATGTTTTAAGAAGCTGTATAGTAGAAGCTGTGTGAGTTTGCAGAACATTGTTGCTCAGCCAGACAACACCTTACCCTGCACACTTCCTTCCTTTCTTACTACAAGATACTGATTTTACTCAGGTTTGAGCATTGTACAATCTCAAGAGCAGAACAAGGTAAATGTCTCCTTACTCTAAACAAGTGGTTCTCAAACTTTTTGAAGTTGGGGCGTATTTAAAATCCTACAAATAATTGTAGGCACACTATATACAAATTTCCTAGAAATATGTTATAATAAGTAAGTCAAATATTAAAGAAAAAATATAAAGTCCAAGTGTGCTTTTATGGTAATTAAATGAAATAAATACAACAAAATTAAATTTATTCTGACATTAAAAAAAACATTTTTGTGTTATATTTTTTGAGTTATGCTTTTTAGAATTCATAAAAAAGAGGGGTTAAAAATTTATAAAATGCCAAAAAATTATCTTTATGTATATATAGATACATTCTTAGTAAGATTTAGTAAATGTGGCAGGTCCCTATACAAATGTGTTAAGATTTTTCATTCTTGTGTTTATGAGAAACATGAGCCTGATTCGTCCTAGCAATTTCTTCAATGTTTGGGCATATATGTATTTGAAAGGCAAACTCTCATTTCTTCATCAATACATTGAAGAACTCCTCTCTTTTTACTCTTAATTGTGTTGAGTGCAGAAAACCCCCACCATGCATATCATCTTAACTTTACACCAAACAAAGAATAGAAGAAACTTGCCTCCAGTCTTTGCAGGGAACATGGGGAATAGTGTAAACAATCCAGCATCACAGCTTAACAGCCTTTTGCAACTTAATCAGGCAAGTGAGGTGGGGGGGTTGGGCAGATTGTCACTTTACAGCCAATTTCCCACACTTCTGTCCCCCAAAAATCTAAACTCCAAAAACCCTGTTGGTTTTTTGGTCTCCAACAGGCACATATTTTTGTGGAATACCATAGGAAATCTTCTAGGGCACACCAGCGTGCCCTGGTGCACACTTTGAGAACCATTGCTCTAAACTAATCAAGTTATTTCTACCCTTATCAAGTGATAGTCATAGGTATATCCATGTAAAGTTTCTGGCCTATTATATGTAAAGTAATTATCTTTTAGGGAGATATATTTTTTCACATTATTGCCTAATAGTCTCAAAACTATGGCACTAAATCTGAATACTAGAACTGTTTTTAAAATATGCCACTGCCTACATCAGACATGGCTCTGCTCTGGGGAGCAGAGTAGAGCTAAGTGGAAGGGAAGACATTTTGTTAAGAACAAAGATAAATTGATTAAAGTGACAAATTCTTTTGTTATAAATTACTGCATTCTAATATATTTTCATTGATTGATTTATTGATTAATTCAAGAGAGAGAGAGAAGCATTCATTTGTTGTTCTATTTAATTGGGCATTCATTGGTTGCTTCCCATATGGGCCCAGATATCAAACCCTCAACCTTAGCATTTCAATAGAACACTTCAAATGACTGAGCAACCAACCGGGACCTATATATTTCCTCATTTTAAAATGTATGATTATGGGCCCTGGATGCTAGAACTGTGAAAGTTTTTTCTTTTCATAAATATTAATAAAATTTAATTTCCTAAAATTAAATAAAAATTTAGCAGTATTATTTATATTTTAAAATTTTATATTTTTTAATGTAATTTTTATTTTGCCTTTTAATTTCACTAGATATTTTTGTAAGTTTTGAAAATAGCCTGAACAGCAGTGGTGTAGTGGATAGAGCATCAGCCTGGGATGCTGAGAACCCAGGCTTGCAACCCTGTGGTCACCAGCTTGAGTGCAGGCTCACTAGCTTGAGCACAGGATAGTAGACATGACCACATGGTTGCTGGCTTGAAGTCCAAGGTCGCTGGCTTTAACAAAGGGTCAGTGGTCCTGGCCAGTTGGCTCAGTGATAGAGTGTCGGCCTAGCGTGTGGGAGTCCCGGGTTCAATTCCCGGCCAGGGCACACAGGAGAGGCGCCCATCTGCTTCTCCACCCCTCCCCCTCTCCTTCCTCTCTGTCTCTCTCTTCCCCTCCCGCAGCCAAGGCTCCATTGGAGCAAAGATGGCCCGGGAGCTGGGGATGGCTCCATGGCCTCTGCCTCAGGTGCTAGAGTGGCTCTGATCTCAACAGAGCGACGCCCTGGATGGGCAGATCATCGCCCCCTGGTGGGCGTGCCGGGTGGGTCCCGGTTGGGCACATGCAGGAATCTGTCTGACTGCCTCCCCGTTTCCAGCTTCAGAAAAAAAATACAAAAAAAAAAAAAAAAAAAGAAAAGAAAAGAAAACAAAGGGTCAGTGGTTCAGCCAGAGGACCCCCCCATCCAGGTCAAGGCACATATAAGAAAGCAATTAATGAACAACTAAGTTGATGAAACTACAAGTTGATGCTTCTCAGCTCTGCCTTCCTGTCTGTCCCTGTCTCCCACACCTCTCTCCCTCTCACTAAATAAAAAAAAAAGTTTTGAAAATAATAGTTTCATAAAATATATATTAAAAGTAATTTTAATATGTTATTAATATATTTAATTTGTATTCTGTGACCAATTTTTAAATTGGAACATGTTGAGTATAGTTTTATTTTATTTTACATTTTTTAGTTTACTATGGAGCTACAATGTATTATGACTGCTATATACTTATCACCCGGCCTTAACAAGCCTTCCTTACCAACCATCATTCACTCCATATATTATTTTTAAGCAAATCCAAATTACCTCTTTGTTTTTTATTAATATTTTGGTTTATAAAATTAAAAGGTAAAAACTATTTGCAACATTATCTCATCTAATGGCTTCTCAATGCTAAAACTTATTTTTAAATAATCCTTTTGAATTAGGATTCCAATAAGTTTCACATATCACAGTTAATTGGTATGTCTAAAATGTCTCTAAACTGTGTTTCTCTGTCCCTTGCTCAATCTCTCCACTCTCTATCTTTTTTCTCTGTTGCTGTTGCAGAAACTGATTGTTGTTCTTCTAGAGCTTTCTATAGCTTAGATCAGTGATCCCCAACCCCCAGGGCCACGGACCATTAACGGTCTGTGGGCCATTTGATACCAGTCCGCAGAGGAAAGAATAAATAACTTATGTTATTTTTGTTTTATTTATATTTAAGTCTGAACGATGTTTTATTTTTTTTTAAATGGCCAGATTCCCCTCTGTTACATCCGTCTAAGACTCATTCTTGACACTTGTCTTGGTCACGTGATACATTTATCCGTTGCACCTTAAGGCCGGTCCGTGAAAATATTTTCTGACATTAAACCGGTCTGTGGCCCAAAAAAGATTGGGGACCACTGGCTTAGATCATCACTGTTCATCAGAATTTTCTGCAATAATAGACATGTTTTAGGTAGAACAATATGATAGCCACTAGCCACGTAAGGCTATTGAACTTTTGAAAGAAATGTGGACAGTTAAGACCAGAAACTGAAGTGAGTTTTGGATTGTTTTATTGTTTAATGTTAAGTTTAAATTTAAATAGCTACATGTGACTAGCATCTATGGCTATTTTGTTGAACAGTACAGCTCTAGATTTCACTGACTGCTTCAATGGAATGTAATTTTAACCTGACTCTCTATTATTCTTAGTTCCTTTAAATCGGTCCTGGATCCAGGTTAGAGACTTATAAGATCCAGTTACGTTTTGCTTCTTTATGCTGTTTGTTTTCAAGAATTCTTTATGGAAGTTTTTATGTTCTTCTTTTCACAGACACAGAACCTAGCAGCCTCTCTATTTATGATATTAGCTGGCCTAGATGTTGAATATGTACGTGCATTAGTTCATTGAAGGTTGCAAAATGACAATGTTCTAATTGTGCCATTTCCTCTACACTTACTACGTCCATGCAGAGATTAATGTAAGAGAAATTGTGATTCTTCCTTTTATTTACAAGTTTTCAAAATGAGATTTTGATCCCTATTATTTTCCATTAATATTATTTTAGTGTAAATTAAGCTCATGCATTTATTAACATTTAATATGCTATTAGTTATTGCAATTATTATTCTTAAAGATGTTTAAATTTCCAATATTTGGTGAGTGGAAATCTTTTCTAGTTGGCTCTTGAATTCTTTGAGATGGCCTTAGAAATATTTGAAATCTTACATTTTATTTTTAAATCCTTTATTTTATTACTTTCAGTAAAGTACAAATTAAGAAAAAATTTATTATAACATCATTATCTTATCTATTTTATCGCTAATATAAACATTATTAGCCCAAAAAGTTTACCTAGGCATATTCAATACAGTGTGTCCGAAAATCATGGTGCACTTTTGACCGGTCATAGGAAAGCAACAAAAGACTATAGAAATGTGAAATCTCACCATATAAAAGGAAAACTCTCCCAGTTTCATACCTATTCAGTGCAGTTCAATGTGGGCTTATGCACAGATTTTTAGGGCTCCTTAGGTAGCTATCCTGTATAGCCTCTACAGACTCGTCACTGACCAATGGCCTACCAGAACAGGGTTTCTCCACCAAACTACTGGTTTCCTTCAACTGCTTATCCCACTGAGTAATGTTATTCCTATGTGGTGGTGCTTTGTTAGAAACACGCCGATATTCATGTTGCACTTTGGTCACAGATTCGAATTTAGCGAGCCACAGAACACACTGAACTTTCCTCTGTACCATCCACATCTCGACTGGCATGGCCGTGGGCTGCTCCGCTGTATACATGGTGTTATGTCATCATCTGCACATGCGCACATGCTGCCACATCATCCTACAGAAATTGGGAGGGTATTCCTTTTATTTGGTGCAGATTTCACATTTCTATCGTCTTTTGTTGCTTTCCTGTGACCGGTCAAAAGCGCACCATGACTTTACGAAAACACTGTGTACATTCAGATGTCCCTCATATTGTTAGCTTTTGGTAATTACATAAGGGTAATAATAATATATGTGTATGTGTGTATTTAATATACTACCTAATAGCCTCATTATAAACTTAAATATTTAGATTATTAACATCCCAAGAGTCAAGAAATACTGGTGGTCAACCTTTTAATGACATAACTTAAAACAGCAAATAAATCCACATTAGCTACAACACTGAATAAAATGTATTTAATCCTCATCACAACTCTTAATATAAGTAAAATTTATCATTCTGTTTTGGAGAGTAAACTGAGTCCCAGATGTTTTAACAGTATTTTTGAAACTAATAACTAGAAAAAGGTCAAATCAAGATTAAAATTCCGGTTTTAATTTAATCTTTCCACAACCCCAATAATAGGGATTTGGTGTTTTAAGTCATTTCTACTGAAAATTATTTAATTGAAAGATCAAATTTTTTGAGGATGTACTTTATATTAAATATATCTTGAAGATATATTTAATTTTTAATTTTTTTTTGGTAATTTTCCCAAAGCTGGAAACGGGGAGAGACAGTCAGACAGACTCCTGCATGCGCCCAACCAGAATCCACCCGGCAGGCCCACCAGGGGGCGACGCTCTGCCTACCAGGTGGCGATGCTCTGCCCCTCTGGGGCGTGGCTCTGTTGCGACCAGAGCCACTCTAGCGCCTGGGGCAGAGGCCAAGGAGCCATCCCCAGCGCCCGAGCAATCTTTGCTCCAATGGAGCCTCCGCTGCTGGAGGGGAAGAAAGAGACAGAGAGGAAGGAGAGGGGGAGGGGTGGAGAAGCAAATGGGTGCTTTTCCTGTGTGCCCTGGTCGGGAATCGAACCCAGGACTTCTGCACGCCAGGCCGACGCTCTACAACTGAGCCAACCAGCCAGGGCTAATTTTTAATTTTAAAAGGTAAAGACACAACTATATAATTTTTAAGTAAAATTCTTCCAAAACTATACATCAATCAATCTCTATCCTCTTTTCTTTGAACTATGTTATTACATTCAGATTTTTAGAAAGGTTTTTAATTTCTTCTCTTCTTGAAAAGTGTGTATTGCTACATTATCTTTTCAGAATAAAGGAAAAACTTTTTTGTGGGATTAAAAGAAGCTATAAATACTGAATTTCAGAACTTTAGGGATGCTTTGAAAGTAGTTTATTGGCTTAACGTACACCATATATCCTCATCTCTTTTCTAAGTCAGAGAACCCTTTTATCTTCTTTAGAAGAAGTAAAACTAAAGAAGCTGGAACTGAAGAGCGCTAACACCAAAACCCTGACCATAGAACGAGTTTTGCAAGATTTGCAGATGAGTAAATGAAAAGAGCTGTGTAAAGCCATAACGGTAGTTCTGTAAAGGCCATAAATGTTCCCAAATGTCTCCGGATTCCAGGAAAGCCCTCAGGATTCTGCCTTAACAACCTCTGTGAAAGGCCAAGATAACCGAGCACATTCTTCTGCTTTTCATAAAATGCTTCGCCGAGCACTCTCTCCCTAGATCAGGCGTCCCCAAACTACGGCCCACAGGCTGCATGCAGCCCTCTGAGGCCATTTATCTGCCCCCCCACCGCACTTCTGGAAGGGCCACTTCTTTCATTGGTGGTCAGTGAGAGGAGCACTGTATGTGGTGGCCCTCCAACGGTCTGAGGGACAGTGAACTGGCCCTCTGTGTAAAAAGTTTGGGGACCCCTGCCCTAGATTGTTACAACAATAACTGAAAGCCTGTTTCATTTCTGTAAAACTGCTTTGGCTAGGTGCTCACTTCCCGTGTCTTTTTTTTGCCTTTAAAAGCAAACCCCTGAGTTAGTTTGGAGCTACATGATGTAGGTAACTATAGTCCCCATGCAGTTGCTGGCTTTAAAATAAAGACTCCTTAATTTGACTACTTAATTGTGTGGCAAAACGTTTGTTTCCTCATTGTCCAAATATAATAAAGCCATTTCTGAAAGTGTATATGTTTTCCCAGATGGGGTATTTGCATCACCAAGTGTCCATTGTGCTAGATGACATAAGTTCAATTTGGAGACTTATGCTGTAGAAATTTCCTCCAGAAATCCAGTACTATGCCTAACAGGGCATTGATGTGACTAGAGTCATGTCTATCATCATTATAATAAAGTGATATGAGTCATTTCCCAAATCTTCTTTGTGCTGGGCTCTTTTCATACATGGCAGGCCAATTTAATTAAGGGATTCATGTATTTATGTCTTTTTTTGCTATCAGAATAAGAAAAAAATGAATGAGCAACAAAGATGACGTAGGTAAACACAATACTCAGAATCACCCACAACAACATTAAAATTACAACAAAACTACAGAACAACCATCACTCAGAAATGTCTGAAATCTGGCTGAACAGAAGTCCCATACATAACAATAAAAAGAAGCTACATCCCGACTTATAGGAGGGGAAAAGATGCAAAACAGACTGGTCTCACACCCACATGAGGTGGATAAAAATCAGGAATGCTATCTGAGCTGCATAAGGTTCCTTTTTAGGAGTGAGGGGGTCTCAGCTCTGCACCAGGGTCCCCAGCCCAAGGTTCACATGACAAGAAGATAATTCTCTATATTTGGGCTGTGAAAAGCAGTGGTGATTGTGGTTGAGTGAGACAGAGGGTTGCTGGTGCCTCTAGAATCTCTCTTAAAGGACCTGTGCATGGACTTACTCAAACTCGCTCTTTCTGAGCTCTAGCATGGGGGCAGCAGCTCAAAAGTCACCTTAAACATAGGGGGAGGAACTGAATTGTATGGCATCAGAGTGAGTTTGAAGGGGAAGTTTTCTCCTAGGCAGAAATGCAGGAAGAGTCTATTGTTCTTTTTCAGAGCTTTCGTGGTGAGTCCCCAAGACCCTCGCCACAACCTAACCACTTGCTGGCCAGCCCAAACTCTTTCCAGTGGCTTTTTCATGCAAACAGCCATCTTGGCTCATGCTGCCAACTTTTCTAAAATCTCTCAAACCAGCAGAATCTGGCCTCAGCATACCTTATACCTATTGCTAAGTAGTCCCAGGCCTGGTACTAGTGACCGTTGGCCATGGTTCCTAGCTTGGCCTTTTCTGGGCACCTCTAACGTCAGAACAAGTAGCAGCCATCTGCAAGT
Source organism: Saccopteryx bilineata (assembly GCF_036850765.1). Taxonomy (NCBI): domain Eukaryota; kingdom Metazoa; phylum Chordata; class Mammalia; order Chiroptera; family Emballonuridae; genus Saccopteryx; species Saccopteryx bilineata. The sequence continues at coordinate 338,763,324 of NC_089490.1, read as the reverse complement.
TGCTTTGTAGCTCATGCCAGGTGGCCCAGGGCAGAACACAGCCAACAGCTTACCTTGGCCTGCACCTCCTACAATACCCCAGAGTCAGCATACTCAGTTGACAGCACTGAAGCACTACTCCACTAACTTTACCAGCAACAAGGAAATGACATGGCAAGTACCTGAGCCCTGCTGAAGTGATTTCTGCTCTGTAGGGTCAGCTCGAGCAAGCAGATTTTCCACAGTGGTTGTGGCCAGTCCTCGCAGTTCATTGGACTGGGAATAAGTCACTCCCATTGATGCATCATTAGCAATCAAGGCTCAACTACAGTAGGAGAGTGCACATATCACACAAGGGGTTGGGGTTGCACCTGAGCACCAACTCAAGTGACTCAGGAGTCTGTGCCACTCAGTCCTATCGGACACCTACTACATAAGGTAATTCTATCAGGATCAGAAGACACAGCAGCTCTACCTAATACATATAAACAAGCACAGGAAGAATGCCAGAATAGGAGACAAAGAAAAGTGTTTCAAATGAAAGAATAAAACAAAACTTCAGAAAAATAAACAAAATGGAGATGAGCAATCTACCAAATGTGGAGTTCAAAACATGGTTATAAGGATGTTCAATTAACTTAGGGGATGAGCAAATAAAATGAGTGAGAACTTCAACTAAGAAATAGAAAACATAAAAACAAACATAGAAAACATAAAAAAGAACCAGTGAGAAATGAATAATACGTTAACTGAAATAAAGACTACATTACAGTAATAAACAGTGAAGTAAATGAAACAAAGGATCGAATCAGAGATTTGGAAGATAAGGAAGCAGAAAACACAAATCAGAATAGCATAGATAGATAGATAGATAGATAGATAGATAGATAGATAAATAGAAATAAAGATAGTGTAAGGAGATTCAGACAAAACTTCAAACATGCCAGCATTCACATCATGGGCAGTGCCAAAAAGAGAAGAGAGAGAACAAGAAATTTAAAAATATTTGAAAAAATAATGACAGGAAACATCCCTAACCTGGTGAACGAAATACACATACAAGTTTAGGAAGCACAGAAAATCTCAAACAAGATGAAGCCCAAAAGCCCTACATCAAGATATATCATAATTTAAAAGCAAAAGGTTAAAGACAATGAGAGAATCTTAAAAGCAGAAAGAGAAAAACAGTTAATTACCTATAAGGGAGCTGTCATAAGTTTGTCAGTTGATTACTCAACAGAAACTTTGCAGGGCAGAAGAGATTGGCATGAAATAATTCAAATTGATAAAAAGCAAATATTTTAACCAAGAGTGTTCTACCCAGCAAAGCTATCAATTGGAATGAAAGGACAGATATAAGAATTTCCCAGAAAAAAAAAAATTGTAAAACAGTCCATTACCACCAAATCAGTCTTGTAAAAAAATTTTAAAAGGTCTTCTTTAAAAAAAAAAAAAGACAAAGAACAGGAAAGATCAAAATATAAATAACAAAATAGCAGTAAATACATATCTACCAACCAAAAGATATACGGCAGCTGAATGGATAATAAAACATGCCCCTTACATATGATATCTACAAGAGACTCACTACAGATAAAACAACACAGAGAGACAGAAAGTAAAGGGATAGAAAAGATATTTTATAAAAATGGAAATAAAAAATATATCTGGGGTTATTAATACCTATACCAAGTAGAACAGACTTTAAAGCAAAGTCTATAACAACAGAGAAAGAAGGACCCAGAAATTTTACTTCTGGTTATTGATTCAAAGACCCCAAAACACTAAACTGAAGTGACATGTACATCCATATGTTCACTGCAGCATTATTTACAGTAGCCAAAATATGGAAGCAGCCTAAGTATCCTTCAAGAAATGAATAAACAAAGAAATAGTGGTGCAAATATACACTGGAATAATATTCAGTCATTAAAAAGAATAAATTATTGCCATCTGCAACAACATGGATGAATCCAGAGGGTATTATGTTAAGAGATCTAAGTCAGACAGAGGAAGACAAATGCCAGAAGATTTTATTTATATTTATGTGTGAAACCTAACAAACAAAATAAATGAACACACAGAAAACAGTAAATGACTCATAGATACTGAGATCATTTTGATGGTCGCCAAATGGAAAGGATGTTGGGAGGAATGGGTGCAAAAGGGTAGGAAATAAGAAGTACAAAATGGTAGTTACAGAACAGGCAGAGGGATGTAAAGTACAGCACAGGGAATGTAGTCAATAATATCGTAATATCTACGTTTGGTGTCAGATGGGTACTAGATTCACTGGGAATGTTCACTTTGTAAGTTATAGAAATGTTTAATCATGTGGTTGTACACATAAGTTTAATATAACATTGTATGTCAACTGTATTTAAAAATTAAAAAATATTTTAAAAAGAAAAAAATTAATAAAAAAAATCCTTTTTCTTTTCTTGCTAGTCCTATTCCGAAAAGTTTGGGTTCTGCACTATCAGGTTTATCTCTCTCCCCCCTCCCCCCGCTCCACGCAAAACAAATACTAATATGCTGAAATTTGCAACATCAGGAGATCAGGTGTTTTTGTTGGAAGGATGGCGAATGGTGACAAGAGAAGTAGTATCTGACATCGTGAGTGAGAAGGCAGAAATGATTGCACTAGAGAATTATCTTACAAAGAAACACGCGCGCACACACACACACACATTTTTGAGGGAAATCTCAGAAAATGATATTGATCAGTATTCCACTTTCATAGTATTGTAAACAGAATAGACTTCTGCTTGGTAGCATGTGCAGGGGAGGAGTCTGCCCCTTCTACTGATGGCCTTGGGAGCTACAGCAACTGGCTCCCCATGTGCAGCCCTGTCCTCTGCTGGGCAGTAATAATATATTTTATATTTACAAAGAGGAACTTGACCCTAAGCACACTCCCATTGAAGAGACTTAACTCTCATTCTCCCATTTGTGGTGGAGTAAATTGACATTGAGGAGGTTTGCTGATTACCCAAGTGCTCTTTGCTGAGGCGCTGAAGACCTCATCACCCAGGAGTGCCATGACCTAAGGCCAGGTCTTCCAACGTGGCTTCTTTCTAGTCATAAAGTCAATATTACAGTTTCATCTTTCATATTTTTAATGTCACTGCTAAAATTGTGCATGAATCCTGGCAGAGAAAAGGCATGAAATTCATTAGCCTCCCTGAGACCACTGACAGGATTCATCTACTTATATAATACTTTGTATTTAAGTTGCTGCTTTGTAAAGGGATTTCCCTGAGTACTAACACTAATATTTCAGACATGTGCCTTTAAAAGGACTGTGAGGGTTACTTTCCATGATGACTGAGCCAGATTGAAAGAATAGGGCCTGACATAATAACTTTATGATTTTCCCTCACTCATTACTTTATTAATTGTATGTTTGTTTACTTGTTCCTACAAATGGAAAGAGGTATTATAATAAAATTAGTTGAATGAATGAATAATGAATGTTTGGGGTGGAATATAATTATAAGATATATAATTCTTTAGTAGGAAGATACTGATTCCTCACTATAGAGCAGACAGACAAAATTCAAAGCCTCAGTTCTATCAATTAGCAGTAATTGCACAAGCATTTAATCTTAGTAAGCCTCGGTTTCAAAATCTGTAAAATGGCAAAAATAGTACATAGCTTACAGAATTATTGTTATATTTATAAATTACATGAAACTCTTGGCAGATAGCAGGCACTTTGGCAGCAAAACAGCATTATTTTATATAAAGTGCTTTTGAATGAAGCTCAAACTGAATGCATTTATTTGGTTCACTACAGCATGCTTCTTATTTGAAACCTCATGCTGCGAAGACACAAGAGAATAGAGATAGTTAACTGTAATATTAATCACTCACATCAGTAGTCTTGGCTGATCAAAGGAAATACATTTACCAGTCAAGTAAGAAGCAGTTTCATGCCGGTTGCTTGAATATGCAACCTGAAAGAAGGAAGACATCTAAGCGAATCCAATCACAGCTCATTAATTTTGTGACAACAAACTGTTCTCTTTGAAGCCAGTGAAAATGAAAATATTAAAACAGTCAACAAATAGGTATTTGTGAAAGAATTAATTTAGCTCAGAGAAGAATAGCGTGATTTAGCGATTAGGCCTTCACGAAAGTTGAATAGTCTTTATTCAATGATACCACTAGAATGATCTTTCATTTTACTTTTGTAGCATAAACAGTTGCACAAAATTAACATCCATAGGCAAAAAAGAAAGAAAGAAAGGAAGGGAGGGGGGAGAGAGAGAGAAAAAAAGAAAGAAAGAAAAAAGAGACAATGATGGAAGAAAGGAAGGAAGGGAGGGAAGAAGGAAGGAAGGAAGGAAGGAAGGAAGGAAGGAAGGAAGGAAGGAAGGAAGGAAGGAAGGAAGGAAGGAAGGGAGGGAGGGAGGGAGGGAGGGAGGGAGGGAGGGAGGGAGGGAGGGAAGGGGAAAGAAAGAGAGAGAGAGAGAAAGAAGAAAGAAAGGAACAAAGAAAGAAAGAAAGAAAGAAAGAAAGAAAGAAAGAAAGAAAGAAAGAAAGAAAGAAAGAAAAGAGAAAGAGAGAAAGCAGGCAAGCCCAGGCCAGATAGCTAGGTTGGTTAATATCATACCGATACACAAAGGTTGTGGGTTCAATCCCCGATTATGGCACATACAGGAATAGATAGAACAATGATTTTCTCTGTCTCTCTCCCTTCTTCTCTTTTTAAAATTAAAAAAAAAAAAAAACTTAAGAAAAACAAAAAAAATGTTGAAGGAGGGGGCTTCAGAAAGACCCCTTAATTGATGACCCAATAAATCAAACATATTTAACTTCTCTCTTCTGGCCCCATTTCCTTGGTTATTTAATCTAGCTTCCTGGAATAGATTTATTGGAAGGAGGCATTGAAATATATCAACTGTTCATGGCCAGTATGCTTAGTGAATAGAGCACCAACTTGGTATGGGGAAATCCTGGGTTCGCTCCCTGGTCAAGGTACATATGAGAAGTAGTCATCTGCTTTTCCTCCCGTCTTGCAGCCAGTGGCTCCATTGGTTCAAGTATAAGCCCTGGGTGCTGAGGGTACCTTGATTCATCTGAGCATCTGCCCCAGACAGGGATTACCAGGTGGATCCCAGTGGGGGCACATGCGGGAGTCTGTAACACTATCTCTCCTCTTCTCACTTAAAAAAAAAAAAGAAATGTATCAATTAACTTAATTTAGACAGTTAGGATCCCAGAAGACCTATTTTTATATGGGAAGAGGAGGCAAGGATTTCCAGAAGAGAGAGAAAAGTCATTGTCAGTAAAGTAAGCAGAGAGTAGAGGGTCCAAAGAGATGTGGAATTCACCAAATTAGATAAAAGTTAAGAAATTAGACAAATGAGGCAAAGCTTGGATATAGAGAGCCAAAAGGGATATGGAAGCATGGCTAAATAATACTTCTCGACTAACATTCCTAACTTACCCTATATTTCTCTACTCTTTTCCTCTGCGATTGTTAGCAGGGTTCTCTGAGACAGGGACAACTCTCTAAAGCAGCAGAATCACTCCCAGAACAAGGACTCTAAGAAGCTGTTGTGATTTCAAATGGGGAAGTGCTGTGGGGAGAGTGGGTGGCTGGGCTATCACCATCTGCTGTTGGCTCTGCCCTGTTCCTTTTTCTGGCTCTTGTCCTGCGCTTTAGAGACTGTCTAATTCCTAGTCAATACCAAGTGTTTGAAATAATGGAAGTTTCTACAAAATGTATTGTCTTTAAAATATTACCATCAAATATCTTTTCAATGAAATATGTTTCTTTTTCTGCCAGGGGTTGTTGCAAATATTATATAATCCTAATTCAATGACATCAATGTATATTGAATTTATTCAATGTATCAGTTTAATATCATTCCTGGTTATAAGTAATGTAAGAAAAATATTATGCATATGTATGGCCACTGACATTTGTTAGGGATGTGTAAGAGGGGGGTAAAATTTCAGATACATCAGTCTAGATTGGTGGTTTCCAACTGGACATTGAATCTTAGTGCTACATTGCTCTAGTCCAAGGAAATTGCTTTCCAGGCTCTCAGTTGCTTCACCTAATCTAACTGGCCTGTTTTCTTCCTCCTTTTATAAATTACCTTCTCTCACACTACCAAAAAAAAAAAAGCATTCAACATTGAAATATTTACAATTACTATAGAGCTCTGTCCAGAATTGACAAATATTAAACCAAACCATAACGAATCATAACAACAACAAAATCTAGTGTCATATACACTGGAAATTGAAAATATAAGTACCAGAAATGTAGCCTTTAATCAAAGCTCTATAATTCACCCACCATATGATCACCATTTTAAAATAAAATTTAAATTATAATGTTAATAATTACCAGAATTTCAGCTGTTTGGCTCAATTGTGTACTACTAATATTATAACTAAAATAGTTTTCAAATTATAAAAATGGCCTGACCGGGCGGTGGCACAGTGGATAGAGCGTCGGACTGGGATGCGGAGGACCCAGGTTTGAGACCCCGAGGTCGCCAGCTTGAGCACAGGCTCATCGGGTTTGAGCAAGGCTCACAAGCTTGAGCCCAAGGTCACTGGCTCTAGCAAGGGGTTACTCGGTCTGCTGTAACGCCCCAGTCAAGGCACATATGAAAAATCAATCAGACAATTAAGGAACTGCAACAAAGAACTAATGTTTCTCATCTCTCTCCCTTTCTGTCTGTCTGTCCCTCTCTCTGACTCTCTCTGTCTCTGCCACACACAAAAAAAATTATATAAATGGCAGGAAATTAAAAAATGTAAAGTATATTTGATTACATACTTCCATTATAAAAGTAAGACAGAGTGACTCATAACATAAAATATTTAAGTATAAAATGTAATACTCTGGGATATAATTTTGAGGAAGAAGTGGAATGATGACATAATAATATCAAGGAGAAAAAAGAACTAAATAACTTGATCATAAATTTTGAAAATGGATTTTGATGGTTATCAATTTATTGTCATATACATATTTCACGAGATACATTGAAAACATCACATGATTACACTATTCAATGATCATATTTATCTCTTGTAGTAGTTTTTTTTTTTTCAAAGCCTACTTTATTCAATAATAACAGTATTACATTCTTTCTTTTGGTTGGGATTCGTTTGGTATATATTTTTCTGTCTTTTTACTTTCAACCAATATATATTTATTTTTATATATGTTTTTAAATAACATAGCATTGGTTTTTAAAATCAATTTGGTAATTATTATCTTTTAACTGGAATAAGTAATTTGGCATTTATATTTAAAGTGATTATTGATATGCATAAGTTTAAACTATATTTTAGTGTATTTTTTTCAATTTATTCTGCCTACCATTTGTTGTTTTTTTCCTTGACTAATTAAAAGATTATCATTTTTAATTATATCATTGTTCACTTTGTTTAGAAAATAAACATTCATTTACTAATCTTTTAGTGATTATCCTGATAATTTCAAGATGCTTCTTTTTTAATTGCTGATATTGTTTTACTTTAATTTTATTTAATAATTAAAATTTTATAATTTTAATTTATTGTGTTTACATGGATTCAAGCGTTCCACCGAATACAACTCCCTCACCCCCCACCCCGTATTTCCTCCCATACCCCCTTTGCCTCTTCCCCTCAACACCCTCCTCCCTTCCCTCTAGGATTTGCCATCTTGCTATCTATAGCTCTGTATTATGTATATATAACTTCACAAATCCCTTTACCTTCTCTTATTCTATCCCTTCATCCCCCTCCCTCTGACCACTGCCCCTCTGGTCCTTGGTCCTTGTGATGATCTGTCCTCTGCCTCTATTTTATTCCTCAGTTCACTTTGTTCATTAGATTCCACATACAAGTGAGATCATATGATATTTGTCTTTCTCTGTCTGGCTTATTTCACTTAGCATAATATTCTCCAGGTCCATTCATGCTGTCACAAAAGCTAAGATTTCCTGCTTTTTCATGGCCCCATAGTATTCTACTGTGTATATGTACCACTGCTTTTTAGTTTACTCATGCACTGATGGACATTTAGGCTGTTTCCAGATCCTGGCTATTGTAAACAATGCTGCCATAAACTTGGGGGTGCATATCTTCCTTTGAATCAGTGATTTAGTGTTCTTAGGATATATTCCTAAAAGTGGGATAGCTGGGTCAAAAGGTAGTTTCATTTTTAATTTTTGGATGAAACCCCATATACTACTCCACAGTGGTTGCACAAATCTGCATTCCCACCAGCAGTGCAGGAGAGTTCTGTTTTCTCACATCATCACCAGCACTTACTGTGTGTTGTTTTGTTAATGAACACCATTCTGACAGGTGCGAGTTGGTATCTCATTGTGGTTTTAATTTGCATTTCTCTAATGATTAGTGATATTGAACATTTTTTCATATGCCTATTGGCCACATGTATGTCTTCTTTGGAAAAGTGTCTGTTCAGTTCTTTTGCCCATTTTTTAATTGAATTGTTTACCTTCCTGGTGTTGAGTTTTATAAGTTCTTTATAAATTTTTGTTATTAACCCTTTATCAGATGTGTTGACAAATATGTTCTCCCATTGTGTGGGTTGTCTTTTTATTTTATTCACATTGTCTTTTTCTGTGAAAAAGCTTTTTAGGTTGATATAGTCCCATTTGTTCATCCTATTCTTTATTTCACTTGCCCATGGAGATAAATCAGCAAAGATGTTGCTACAAGAGATGTCGAAGAGTTTACTTCCTACGTTTTCTTCCAAGATGTTTATAGTTTCACAACTTACATTTAAGTCTTTTATCTATTTTGAGTTTATTTTTTTGTATGGTGTAAGTTGGTGGTCTCCTGAGGAGGCAAGGCTGATATAATATTCACAAATCAATCAATGTGATTCATTACATAAACAAAAGGAAGGATAAAAATCACATTATAATATTAATAGATGCAGAAAAAGCATTTGATAAAATCCAGCACCTATTTATGATCAAAACTTTCAGCAAAGTGGAAATACAGGGAACATACCTCAACATGATAAAGGCCGTATATGACAAACCCACAGCCAACTTCATACTCAATGGGCAAAAATTAAAAGCAATCCCCTTAAGATCAGAAAAAAGGCAGGGATGCCCTCTTTCACCACTCTTATTCAACATAGTTCTGGAAGTCCTAGCCACAGCAATCAGACAAGAAGAAGAAATAAAAGGCATCCAAATTGGAAAAGAAGAAGTAAAACTATCATTATTTGCTGATGACATGATACTGTGCATAGAAAACCCTAAAGTTTCAGTCAAAAAACTAATATACCTAATAAATAAATTCAGCAAGGTGTTAGGATATAAAATTAATATTCAGAAATCAGAGGCATTTTTATACACCGACAATAAACTTTCTGAAAAAATAAATTAAGGAAACAATCCCCTTCACTATTGCAACAACAACAAAATACCTAGGAGTAAATTTAACAAAGGAGGTAAAAGACTTATACTCAGAAAATTATAAGACATTGATAAAAGAAATCAAGGAAGATACAAACAAATGGAAGCATATACTGTGTTCATAGATAGTAAGAATAAACATCATTAAAATGTCCATATTACCCAAAGCAATCTATGAATTCAATGCAATTCTTATTAAAATACCAAGGACATACTTCAAAGATATAGAATAAATATTCCAAAAATTTATATGGAGCCAAAAAAGAACACTAATAACCTCAGCAATCTTGAGAAAGAATAAAGTGGGAGGTATCACACTTCATGATATCAAGTTATACTACAAGGCTATTGTACTCAAAATAACTTGGTACTGGCATAAGAACAGACATACAGATGAATGGAACAGAACAGAAAACTCAGAAATAAACCCACACCATTATGGCCAATTGATATTTGACAAAGGAGGTAAGACCATACAATAGAGTAAAGACAGTCTTATTAACAAATGGTTTTGGAAAAATTGGTCAGGTACATGCAAAAAAAATGAAACTGGATCAAGATGTTTCTTTTATTATCAAAATAGTCATGCATATCTTTTCCCTATATAATATCAAAAATCTTCTGGAAGGAAATTTCCATTTACCTAGGATTCATCAAACTAGCACCTGTTTATCACTTTAGTTTTTAGTGTTAACAGAATAGCCTGTCCTAATACACACTTCTTCCAAACTAAAACCATACCCAAAGGGATCTAGTCATTTTTACTTAGGCAAAATGAGGAAATTTTTGATCAAATGATGAAATTGGGTAACATTCTGGGACAAGCAGTAAAATACTCTTTTTAACTACAGCAGACTAAGTTTATTATAACTATGTATAATAAAGACTTTAGCACTGGCACCATTGTTTTCATTTCTAATAATCGTGTATGTGTATAAAATAAAACCAAAGGCTTGTTAGAGTAAAGCAACTCAATTATCAGCCATTCATGTTAAGTTCCGTATTTTAAAAAGCTATCATGAGGTAAGATAATGGAGAATTCGGTTTAATGGGTACAGAGTTTTAGTTTTACAAGATGAAAAAATTATAAAATAACTTTATATATAAAAAAATCTCTTTATTCACTTACAATTTCACTATATTCTTTTCTTCAACTATCTTTTCATAAATTAGCAATACAATAGTCCCACATTGTCTGCAGGCAATATGTTTCAAGACCCCCAATGAATGCCTCAAGTTCAGATAGTACCAAACTCTATATATACTATGTTTTTTCCTATACGTACATACCTATGATAAAGTTCAAATTACAAGTTAGTCACAGTAAGAGATTATAAACCATAACTAGTAAAATAGAACAACTACAATTATGTACTGCTTAAAAACGGGGACGTGTTTTATCATTTGGCAGTTTCTTATTGTGTGAACATCATAGAGTGTGTGCACTTATACACAACTTGATGGAACAGACTACTACACACCTAGGCTATATGGTATAGTGTATTGCTCCAAGGCTACAAGCCTGTTCATCATGTTACTATACTGAATACTACAAGCAAATATAACACAATGGTAAGTGCAGTACTTTTATAACACTGGCAATACAGGAAGTTTGTTTACACTGACAACAGTATAAACACATAATTAATGCATTGAGCTACGATAACTGGTTTCCCAAAAAGATATCTGAGGCCCTGGGTAGGAGGAGTATGTTCCTTCCAGCCTGAGGGCCAATGAGCCTGGTTGCAGTGGTTAAGGAATGGATACATGGAGGAGGAGGAGGACTACGAGGAAGAGAGAGGGAAGTAAAAAGGAAGGAGTGAGACTCACTGGGCAGTCAGGTAGGATGACGCTAAGTCACCTTGCAAGTACATGTTGGGGCCTGCCTGAGCCAAGAAGGTTGGAAGGCTACCACATCACCAGGTAATCAAAAAGTTTCAGCTTTATTATAATCTTATGGAACCCTCATCATACATATGGTCCAGAGGTGACTGAACCATTATTATACAGTATATGACTGTAACAATATACTGTAATAAAGGTTAACAAAATGGCTTGTACTATACCCACCTTTTCACTTAAAGGAAGCACTTTACAGCTCTCTTTGGTTATCTGAATTTCCAGCCTCATTACTCTTGTGCTTTGGGGCCATTTATTTAGTAAAATAAAGGTGACTTGAACACAAGCACCGAGATACTGCAACAGTAGGTCAGATACCCAGGATGGCTACTGTGTGATTAACAGAGGGGAGCACCTACAACATGCAGACGCTGGACAAAGGGATGAGTCACCTCCAGGCTGGGGCAGGGCCAGACAATGAAATCTAATAGAGATTTCATTATGCCACTCAGAACGATGTACAATTTACAAGTTCTAAATTGCTTATTTCTGGAATTTTTTAAATTAATATTTTAGGGTTCTGGTTGACCCTAGCTTGTTACAGGGTCAACAAGCTAGACACAACAAAACCATAGAGATAGGGAAAAACTACTGTATATTTCACTTGGGTGACTTATTGAAGGCCTAGTTTCTACAGAAGATAAATTTCATGAGGATTAAGGACGTTTTAATCTTGAGTGCTGTGTTGCATCTCTGCATCTAGATCTTTGTAGACAATGAGGTGCTCTTTTACGGCATAGTATAAAGGCCCTTACCATGGCTGATTTCAAACTATCAACTAGATGTTACTAAGTGCAAATGTGTGAAGAAATGTATACAATTGGCTTCAGCACATTACTGAAAGTAAAAATTTTGTCACTTTTGTTACAAATTGTCAGAAACATATTAAACTGCATCCAAAATTCTCTTTTTTATTGAGGACTAAATGGATATTTTTAAAAAATTATCCTTGACACATAAACTCTTTTAAGAGAAATTGTCTTGGAGTTGTATTATTATTATTATTATTATTATTATTATATTTCTTTTCTCCCAAACCATTTGAGTTTACTGCTGCATTAACATATGTGCTATTGAGAAATCCTGGTATATCAAATAATAAGATGTTAATTTCATGACCTATTTAAATAAAAGTTGATTAAACTATAATCTTAGCATATTTGGCTATACATCAAATGAAATGTATATATATTTGTATGTGTATATTTATATTCACCTTTGGTGACGAGGGCTACATTTAACCATACTGCGTATCCCCTAGCCCTAACAGTCTAGATAGGTACAAGCTTTCCTACTGCATTCATGTAAGTGCAACCCACAGAAAATCTCCCATTTAAAATAAGACAAGGAGAAATAGAAAATTAACACTGATCATTGATACATTATTAAGCTAAAGGATTTCCTGCTAAGAAAGTCAAGGATTGATCTACATGAAAAATGTGATTTACTCTAGAAAGAGAATAATTAAGTATTAGTCAATAGCAAAGACATTTTAATAGTATCTTTCAAACAGCTGAAACTGCATTAAAAGACTAAAATCTGGACCTGAGAAAAGCTTCATTAATTAAAAAAGATTCTTTTTCTTCACACTGGGAAACTGTCAAAATGTTTTCTAAAGTGGATTTCAGATGAAACAAATACAGTTACACATTGAAATACTTTTAGTTCCTATGGGTCCTAGAATCTGGAAGCATCAGCTGTTCAATGAATTCAAACTGGGAAAAGAACTCAAATTATATTAAGGTCTTTTCTCATTAAAATTAATTAATTAAATATAGCATCTGTTTGGGGCTCCCTCTGTACCCAGTTAAGCACTATAAGAAATATTATTGAGGTCTGAAAAATATTTGCTGATTTCAGGATGCTTTGACCTGGACTCAGGAAATGGAAAAAAGACAGATGAAATACATATAATAAAAGTGTAAGTACATCCCATTTGAGTAATACTATGTAACTACAGGAAAGACAAATGATTGTGGGCTACAGTAGTCAAGAATGCTTCTTGAGAAAATGTGTGTATAAGTGTGTGTTGGGTAATGAGTTAAATGCTATTTTTCAAGCATTTTAATGTGGATAGAATTGGGAAACATAGGAGGAGTATAGATCTTGTGGAAGGAACTAGCCTAATCCAGTATTAAGAAAAAATAATTATCTGTTGTATATTAGAAATAGTGAGATATTTAGAACTCCAGCCTGATTTGTTTGATTTACACGAGCTAATGGGATTAAAACAATACATAAGTTCCTAGTGACCTGATAATGCTAATAGAAAAATGAAAGAAATAATAATAGTTTGTGTAATGTGTAAGCTATGGACATGATTTAATTTTTACAACTCCTTATATGTATTATTTCACTTTATAGATGAGAGATGAATTCATAGGAATATAGGTAGCCAGTCCAAATCACATACTAACAGAAGGCAGAGTTGGGCTTTAATTGACTACGAAACTGACGTTCCATGCTGACTCTGTCAGCACAGGTAAAGTTTTAACAAAAGGTTATAAAATGTTACTAAAAGGAAGCTTACAAAAACAGCTTAATCCCTATTGTCTAGGAAAGAGAAAGGGACAAACATTTATTGCACATTTAAAATCACTTAAGCATATCGGATAGAAGGTAGAACCTGACCCATACAATTTCTTGCGTGCCCTCCAACTTTTTCATGAGGATTTGCCTTTTAGACTCACTAAAGTCAGGGGTAAATAGTATGACATAGTGGAACAAGCATGGATTTTGGAATCAATAGGCTCTGGCTTCAGGCCAACCCTCTACTTTGTATCTTGGACTTTCTAACTTCCCCAGTCTCAGCTTTTTGAGAGTATTCTCCTCTATATAAGGGGAATGTGAAACCATCCTTGCCTGATGGGGGAGAGGACGAAATATCATAAGATGTTTTACATATCTAGCTAGAATATATAGCCCTAGTTATTATGATTCCTTATAGTCCCTCAGTAAATAGAGGCACAATCAGGATTTGTTACATTCTGGTTTGTTTTGTAGTTTACATGTATATGTTGCTCTCATGGAGGGACCAGTGTCTCAGAGAACAAAAACTCTTGTTCATTTGCTTGCATACCCCTCTACCACATGATAATATAGAAAATGTCTCAAATTTTTCAGATCCAAGTAGGAATTACCTTCTTTAAATACTGATAAAGACATATTGAGGGGATATAGATAGCAAATGCCCAGCAGATGTTTGTTATTATTTTCCTTGTTTTGTAAACACAGACATTTGCCAACTTTCATAACTCATAACAGGTAGTGTTGGAGTTTAAAACGTGTAATAGTGTAGTTCTGGGGTTTGCACTCAGTTGTTTTGTTGTAACAAATGTATTGGTTTAAGTTTCAGCTTACCCTCCCTACTGCATATCCCCCACACACACGCAAGCATGGGCGCACGCGCACACACACACCCCCTTCTCATTGATACATTAAAAATTCTGACATTCAATCTAAGTCAGATCAATTATTTGAAAGGGAAAACAAAGATATATTAAACACGGCCATAATAATAAATGGAAATAAATGAAATAAATTATTATAGACAGTATAGTCAAATAACATTTTGGTTATAGTAGGAGTATAAAAGAGGGACTGCCCTGCTCTCCCATGAGTGTCAGCAAATGCTTCATAGAGAAGGGGAGCCTCTTAATTTTGACAGATGACCAACCAGGCATTGAAAAGAAGTATTGTCAGCCTCTTGGTTAAAAATAAATTGATTTGAAATTAAACTATTGTAAAGTTTTGTAAAGTATCCTTGTCAGAACATTAGTTTCATGGGATATTAAAAAGAGGTCCTGTCTAAATAGGCAAGGTAAACACAAAACTAAATAGGCTAAACAAATTAAAAAAAAACACCTCAATTTGGAACTTTTCTTGATTATTTTATTTCCCAGTTTACTGCAGAATATCTTGGAGTTTTTCATTGACTAATGGGACTTGTGATATTCCAAGCTGGTGACAGACTATAAAGTTTGCTCTGACAATTATTGCAATACGCTCCTCTAGAGAGTTTGGCTGATGTTGATTTAGGGCCTTTCCCTCGTTTAGGGATGATGAGGCTTAGCATGTGAACCATTTTGCACATGGTCATTTCAGTATGTTCACTATATTTCATGACAATCCACTTCTTCTCTTGCTAGCTTTCTAACTCAGATGACCACACTGTTCTGCACATTTCAACCTTTTAGAGGTCTTTGTAAGGCTTGCCTAATTTCAGCTAATTATGCACATGGGCAACTGGTCACTCTCCATTCTCCAAACTAACCCATGTCTAGGAATTTGTACTCTCCCTAGTCAAGAAGGCATCTCTTCATTAATGGAGATGTGCTATTAGTTTTAAGTGGACTTTTTAAAATGGGAAAATAAGAAAGAAACATCCCTCGTGGTTCTCAAAGCTTTTGGCTGAATCAGTAGCTGCAGCTGTGGGAGAAAGGATTCCAGTGAAAACAATAAAAATAACAAATGAGACGGCCCTGGCCGGTTGGCTCAGTGGTAGAGCGTCGGCCTGGCGTGTGGGGGACCTGGGTTTGATTCCTGGCCAGGGCACATAGGAGAAGCACCCATTTGCTTCTCCACCCCCTCTTTCTCTCTGTCTCTCTCTTCCCCTCCTGCAGCCACGGCTCCATTGGAGCAAAGATGGCCCGGGCGCTGGGGATGGCTCCTTGGCCTCTGCCCCAGGCGCTAGAGTGGCTCTGGTCGCAGCAGAGCCACGCCCCGGAGGGGCAGAGCATCGCCCCCTGGTGGGCAGAGCGTCGCCCCTGGTGGGCGTGCCGGGTGGATCCCGGTCGGGCGCATGCGGGAGTCTGTCGGACTGTCTCTCCCCGTTTCCAGCTTCAGAAAAAATACAAAAAGACAAACAAAAAAAAACAAATGAGAGATACAAAAGGAATAATATTAACAACAAGAACAAACATATCACTGGCTCCTTCCTACCACCATATAGCATCTTAGCCTTTTCAGAAACCTAGCTTTTCTTAGGAGTTCTCAGTGGATTTCTCATATGAGTACATGAACCATCTTCTCTTTAAGATGGTACCATCGCTCTGTTGCTAGGAATCCTCTGAGTTTCACTTTATGGAGGGTTATCTTACAGGATGCTAAACACTAAACCTGTTCAGACTGCATAGCTGTACAGTGTGCAAATGATCCGTGAGGGAAAATATCACATCCCACCAGTGCCATGTCCTGTGGAGGGATTCCAAATGAGCACTTATGATTGGCCCAAGTTAACACAGGTTTGTTTGTTTTTATTTGTATTTTTCTTTGTTTAAGAAAAAAGAAAAATAAATAAAAACCTCTGTTAATTTACAATGCTAGCCCACATGTTATCACACTTGATTCCACAAAGCAAGGAAGTCAAACAAATACTACTATTCTAATTTGACACATCAGGAATCTGAGCCAAAGTGAGTATCCAGAGTAACAGTCCTTCTCCTCTGTTTCAGAAATTCTCAGAAGCATCATGTTTTACAATGAAAAACAATCCCAAGTGGGCTTGGCATGGCTCTTAGCAAAATAAAAAAATAACCATCTCTATGTCCAGGAAAAATAACTACTTGTCAAGCTGTTGACAAACAAGTAAAATCATTTATTACTCTATAATGTTAACAGGGAGTCGGCTCTGGCTGGTTGGCTCAGTGGTAGAGCATCGGCCTGGCGTGCAGAAGTCCGGGATTCGATTCCCCGCCAGGGCACATAGGAGAAGCGCCCATTTGCTTCTCCACCCCCCTCCCCTCCTTCCTCTCTGTCTCTCTCTTCCCCTCTTGCAGCCAAGGCTCCATTGGAGCAAAGATGGCCCGGGCGCTGGGGATGGCTCCTCGGACTCTGCCCCAGGTGCTAGAGTGGCTCTGGTCACAACAGAGCGACGCCCGGGAGGGGCAGAGCATCGCCCCCTGGTGGGCAGAGCGTCACCCCCTGGTGGGCGTGCGGGGTGGATCCCGGTAGGGCGCATGCGGGGGTCTGACTGTCTCTCCCCGTTCCGGGCTTTAGAAAAAAAAAATGTTAACAGGGAGTCTGCTGACCTGTGGCTGGAACTTCCCAATGTCTCTACAGTGGCTCTCATTCACAATTAGAGATTCCTACCTAATGATGTCAATTAGTCTCTGTAATCTAAAAATTCACTTTTATAGTCTTCATATATCCCACACCTAAATAGATTGATAGAGCTTAAATAGAATTTTAAAAAGAATTATTTGTTATGCCTGTTTGAACCAGCCACAGCAAAGCAAGATAGACACAGGTTTTAAAATAGACATATTTACACACATCATAGAAATTAAGGTGGGACATTTACAGGTAAATATTTAGAACTATATCTATAAAGGTAGAACTCTGACTCAGATTTCCCATCTATACTGAACTAGAGAGTGTCTTTTTTTCTTAATTAGCCACTACTAATTGACACAAATTCATGCTTACTATTATCTTAATTACTTTTGAGTATAAGATTGCTTTCATTTTACAAATGTGGAAAATGAGGCTCACCTAGATGAAATAACAGAGAGCTAGAGTGAAGCTGGAATTAGAGCCCAGGTTTTTGCCTTCCACAGTCCATGGTTATGTTATAGCACAGAAGGGTCCCTAAGGCTCTTCTGGACCTCACATTCTATATGTCTATTTCTTCAATCAACAAACATTTGTTGAGCATCATCTATGACACTGTACTAGGTTGTTGGGATAGAATTTCTCACTCTCGGAGTTTAACTTGAAATTGATAAATTGAGGAAGAATAAGGAGGGGAAACAAAAAAAGCAGGAAATAAATAAATTCAGATAGAAATGAGATCTTTATTTACTTATTTATTTTAGAAATTATATATTGTTAAAGTACACTATTATAAATAGTTGTGAAAGATGTAAGATAATGGGGATTTAATTTCCCAACGTCTTATAGGTCACAGTAAAATGTTTTACTTTATTTCTGAATGTAATTGATGATTTTTAGTGGAATGGTATCGTCTGATTTAAATTTAATAGATTCCTTTGACTGCTGTGTAGAAAGAAATTAGAGACAGCAGAAGTAAAGTAGCTATACCATCCAGGAAACTATTATGCCATTCAGACATAAAAAGTAGTGATTTGGACTACGATAATAACATTGGCTATAAATTCTTTATAATTCCAAAAGTACCTGTATTATTCTTTTATTCCCTAAGTGCAGAAAAATTAGTTACTTTCTGGCTCTGTCAAAGCCATTCCATCAAAATCTGTTGCCAACTACTGATTCATTAGCTGAGTACAAAGAGACACACAAAAGCCCCCGGACATCCTTTGTTGTCGGTTTCCTCCTGACAGCCCTCTTCAACCCCACTCACATATAGGGAAGTTGAGTTTCTCTGTGTCCCCCAAGGAAGTTTATTGTTTTGTGGGTTTTTTTTTTGCTTTTTATATCTTTGCCTGCCCTAATTTCTGGGGAATTTACTTTTAAACTCTTGACAGATCTAACGAGGTAAAGAAAGATGAGAGCTACATGTTGTAATGGTAAAAATGAGAGGGAGCTAAAATATAATATGTATGTAACACAGTCATAGATCAGAAGAGAGTCTGGCAGAGTGGGGAAGACTATTCAAGATTTCCCACTACCATTTTTTTTTTTACTAAAATTCAAATGCAATATCCTGGCATCCATTTGCAGCTGACCAGGATTCAAGGAAACAAGCCATGCACATGAGAACTCAACAGGCACTAGTATTTGACCAGGGACAAATAATTGAGAACAGAACTTCATAATTGCAAATGACAGGTGAAAACAAATCATGGCCACAGGTCTGGAGGAGCTGGAATTCTGGCAAGTTATGTTTAACTTAACATGTTTAACTTATGTTAAACAAAAAAGTTAAACAAATGTTTAACATAACATGTTGTTTGACCCCAAACATTGTGCCTGAATGCCCATTAAGACACAATTAAAAATGTGTTGTTTGTAGCTATCATCATAGATCTATCTAGCTTGTTTTAATTCTGCTTGTGCATTTAATTTGTCTATTCTGCCTATATTACTTTTTGTTAATCCTTCTACTCAATTCCTCTTCAGAAACTCTGGATTTAACTTATCATTGGATTTTTCTACTTTGAAGAATCTCTCTGAATCAAATTCCTCTTTTTGATAATTGATCAGGACCATGTCTGTCCATCTAATATTGTATTCAGGGAGAAAGAGGGAATTTAATTACTGGGACATAGACAAACACACACACACACACACACACACACACACACACACACACACCAAAAGAAACATTTTGTTTCTGGACCTGTCTTCTGGAAAGGTACTTTTGAAGATGCACATCATGAGTCTAATCAGTAAAGTTGCATAAAATCAGAAATTACTTCTTCAGACCTCATTCTAAGTTATCTGAACAGAATAAAGAAATCGTCATTAAATTGGAAGTGGGGCTAAACCTGTGTTAGGAATAACATGGCGGCAGCTGTGCAGAGTTGAATAATATAGAGGCTGGACAGAAACAAGCTTGCCCATATCTGTGCATAGTGTCTCGTATTCCCCTACGGGTGGCCACGTAGTCTTAGGAGAACAAATAACCCCACAAAGGTACTAGTTTAGGAAAAACATTTTTATTTATATTTTTGTTATCTATATATTTGTACTACTATTTATAAAGCTTCGTACTAAAGATTGCATAGTTTCATACCTCACCAATACTGAATGTAAACATTTTTTAGTTATATATGTGAAGCCAAATAATGCTAGAGAATATTAACATTTTGTCAAATATAATTTCATTGACCTCCTACACACTTTTCTTAATTATTTTTTATATAAGCTACTTAAATTTATAGGAGTTTTTCATTTCTCTGTCATTTTAGAGGGAATATTTTTTCATGTAGGTTGTCACTCTGTTTTAGCTTAGTATTTTTCAATGCAGATAGTTTTATATTTTAGAACTATTTAAATTTGTCATTTTCCCTTGATATTTATCTTTTTTTGATTCAAATCTTAGCAAGTTATTATTTCTTCATAGCTCCTGTCAATTTTTTTAGCTCAATAAAATATGTCATAAAGATGTGGATGCAATATATTTATCTACCTTTCAAGGGTTGATTTGCATACTGTGTGTTTTTCAACAGAGGGCAGTATTTTGCATTTGTTCCACTTTAGGGTGCATATTTCAGTCATAGATGCCAAATGTTTTGAAATCTTGCTCAAACGCAAATAATGAACAACGTGTACAAGAGCATTTCTATGGAAACCAAGGATGTGTTTTCTTATCACAGAGCTTCTGGGAGATTCTTAAATATTCTTTGAAATGTAATAAATGTTCTTTAAATTCATAATTGTGGTGAAAACAATAAAGAGAAAGTGCCTGTTTGAAATAAAAAAAAAAAAAGAATCCGCTTTTGAAGAAGGCAGCAATGACACAAGGCTTTATCAAAACGAGTACAATTGAACATGACTAAGCAACTAACCCAATAAGGCTTAAATTTGCTGCAGATAATAAGATAATATAACTAGTTTGGGCCAAGCATTGTAACTAGAGCTTTAGACTGTACATGATTTAATTTAAAAAGCCTACATTATGTTTTTAATTGTCTTCATGATAAATTAAGTTTTTTTGCATGGCTAACAAGGCCTCTTATGTTGTAGCCCCAGGTCTCAAATAACAAGTAAGTGCTCTCTCTTCTAGTTGCCATCAGTCAGTGCTTTCTACCCTGTGTCCTTGTTATCTCTCTATACCACAATTTGAGTGTCCTAGAGAGTACATAATAAGCACTTATTGAGTATGAAATGATACTGAGATTAAAAATGTCCACTAATTAGCTTTGTAATACATTTTCTCTAACATTTCTAATATTTGTCATATATATATGTATTATTTCAAAAATATCATATCACTAAATAATGTGTTTTTTCCTTTTAGAGATTTTGGGGGGACTTAATTAGATGTCTTTATAAGTTATGCTGTAATCATTAATTGAAATATTTCAAGGATACTAAAGGCTATAATTCCACTAAGGATCTAAGTTTTAAGGTACATCCACTCCTGATTTCTAAATGCATTCCAATTTTAGGGCCATGAAAGAGGTTAGGAATTTTTATTATAATAGGTCTGACATTTGAAGTGAAAAGAATACGATGCTATATACCACATACTTTTGCACGATGGCAGAGGGAAGCAGAAATGCATAAACTTCTGAAAGGGGCATGAAGTAACAAAGTCTGTCATTTGTCCAGCCTCCATAAAACACAGATAAGAAAATGATAGACTCGCTCTTGAAGCTCCTCTATAGGGTAAATATTTCAACTATAATGCTCAGTGCTGGAACACTTAAAGAGTGAAAACAAGCTAACGGAATATTCACTAAGTAATTCCCATGAGTCTAGGATTCTTCCAGGTACAGGGGATATAGTTACAGATGAGATCATTTATCTGCATAGTGAGGCCAGAGTCCTAGGATAAAACTGTGCATCCAGAAGTTCCTACCTTTGAGATGATTACAAACCTAACTAAATTGTGGATGGAAATTCTCTTCCCTCATCTTTTTTCATCAAAATTCTTCAAACCTCATCTCCAGGATCATCTTCTTTACCTATAAATTACCTCTAGTGAGTCACACACTTTAAATATTTTTTGAGAATTCAATATGAGCTTGCAATTTTATGATGCTGTGAATCACCTACAGGAGACGGCCAAGAAGGGGAAAGTGTTGCTTATTCATTTGTCCTGGCACCAGGCCTGGCACAGGTATAGAGTGGATACATGAATAAATAAATAAATAAATAACAAATGAAAAGTAGTTTGTGAATGCCTTCATTTTTTATTATAAAATATTTCAAACAGTTGGAGAATAAAAATATATTTCCACCCCCAGACTAAAAAAATGTAAATAATTTCCCATCACCTTTAGATACTTTTAAAAATAAAAATAAATTAGTACATATGGAGCTTATCATCTTTCCTGAGCCTTGTTTCCCCCCTTTCGTCCTTAAAGGCATGAGTATTCTTGAAGTGGTGTTTAATCTTCTCGTCCATAATTTTATATTTTAACTTTGAATGTACAGTTACTCTATACTCTGCTTTCAATTTTTATGTAAAAAACTAAGTAAATTCTATTATAAGTGCTATATAATATTTACAGATAAAACTTAGGTTTTTCTTTCTATTACTAATGGGAATTTTGGAAAATATAATTTGTTGCTATTATTAAAAATACTAATTGGCCTTTTTTTGTGCCTTCTGTGCAAAAGTTTCACAGTGTCTTTTAGGACTTATATTCAGAACTATAATTTCTGGTTCATTCAAAATGCACATCTTAACTTTGACAGACTTCTGCCTTACCCAACAAAGCATTTGTAAAAATTCTCACAAGCAGCGTATGAGTTTTTCTGCTTACTTAAATTCTCAAAAAACTTCAGTTCTATTGCATTTATTCATTTTAATCTTGAGTCAATTCTACTTTTTTTTAGTTACTCAAGTTTTATACAACATTAATATCATGTTAGTATACATCTTCATTTCCTAAAGTTCTCTCAAAATTATCTTTACTATTGCTGCCTTACACTTTTCAATATTAATTTTAGGACCAACCTGTCAAAAATTTCTATGGGGAACTTTGTCTATAGTTGCATTGAATTTGTGGATTAATTTAGGGACAATTGGTATCCTTGGGATATTAAACTGTAATCCATTAACATTATTTATAATAGTTTTAATTATGTCTATAAAGGCCTTGCAAATTTTTGATAAATTTATTCCTAGATAACATCACTTCTTTTTCTTACAATTGCAAATGGTATTGCTTTTGTCTTGTTTAACTATCAACTTTCAATAGCTTCATAAATTTACCAGGGTGGCAATTCTGTTTTTTATTTGCTAAAACAATATTTTAAATAGCACAGAGAATTTCTGTTGAGAGCAACAGACTCGTTACTTAATTATCTCACTAAAGGATTGGAGTCAGCTTCATTATATAGCAGTTATGGTATTTTTTTATATTTTTATGAAAATTATGAAACTTAACTGTTTAAAATGCAGTGTTTTATAATTTAAAATTACATTTTAATTTTAAAATTCTATTTAAACTTAAATAGACTTACATTTTTCTCTTAATTTTGATATGATTATTGACTTTTCTTACTTTTTTTCTAAGATCATTCTACATATTTTAGAAATAAAAAAATATTAGCTAACTTCATTTCATTGTCCATTATATACTTTTATTTTGTATTTCTGTTTTTGATTTGTTTAATTAAAATTTGTTATTTTGCTAAGTTTTTTGTTTTATCTCTTTATATGTTATAGAGACATATAACATATAACATCCGTTATAGAGACTGCTCAACCTTATGTGTTTGAAAATTTACTCATAGCAGAGATTGAAAATTCAACAGAGAAGAGAGGAGGAAAAGAAGGGAGAGCAGCTCTTATGTCACATATTAGTATGAGATCTCTTAAAGAAAAAAAAAAAAAAAAAGCAGGTCCTGTCATTAGATATTCTGTTAGGAGAAACCAAAGCCATTCCCTAGCACAGAAATTCATAGTGTACCTGCCAAATGCATCTCTCATCCACTGATGCAGCAGGAACCTGCCCAGCACAGGTCTGTGGGCCATGGCTCTCACACTAGGGGGTGATGTTCTGCATGCCATTGTCCTCTGGGAAGGCACTTGTCTCCTCTTTTCAAAGCCTGCCTTGATTCCAGAAAATTGGCTTTTCCACCTCATCCTTCTGTGTAACTATTGGAATTATGTGTCTTCTCCGGGGCTGGTCCTGGGACCCTGAATGGGTGTCTCTGAAGTCCTTTTCTAGAACAGCATGTGGGTGTCATTCCCTTGAGCAGAGCTGACCCTGGGATCCTCTGCACTTGACCAAAGTGTAAAATAAGCCTGGAGCTAGAGGGGCAAATTGACTGTTTCAAAGCTTTTTTGAGCATCAGGGGCATTATTAGGCTAATAGTTAGCCTTTCTGTTATTTAACCCAACTCCAACTTTCTTTAAATCACCTCAGCCTGAGGACTCAACCTCTGGGATAATTTAGGAAGTTGCTGAACAGTGTCTGTCTCTTAATGAACAAGGCTAAGGAGGAGAGTCAGAAGGTGCCTGTACCGGCTGGGCTAAACCTGCTCTTTTATCTAGGTTCTCTCTTCTCCCAGAGAGCAGGAAACCAACAGCATCTTCAGATTTTAACCTCGTTCACATCCTGGCTAACCTTCTCCTTGTCCAGGCACTAAGCTTGGAGCTTAAGGACAAGAGTTACCAACACCTAACCTAGTGGTTCTCAAAGTGTGCACCAGGGCACACTGGTGCACCCTAGAAGATTTCCAGGTGCGTCCTATCATGTCCCAGAGAAATATGTACCTGTTGGGGACCAAAAAACCAACAGGGTGTTGGAGTTAGATTTTGGGGGGACAGGGGTGTGGGGAATTGGCTGTAAGCTGAAAGTCTGCCCAACTCCCCCAACTCACTTGCCTGATTAGGTTGCAAAAAGCTGTTAAGCTGTGGTGCTGGATCGTTTACACTACCCACCATGTTCCCCAGAAAGACTGGAGGCAAGTTTCTTCTATCCTTTGTTTGGTGTAAAGTTAAGATTTGCTAAAGCCTCACTTTGCCCTATATATAAAGCAAGATGAGGTTTTTGAGCATGCTTTGCTCTAGCCAGCAGCAATTTCAGGGCCCTCTCAACCCTGTATTTTCTTAACTCTGTGTATTTTCTAATTCTGTACCGTTCCCACTCAGGACCTGAAATTACTAGTTGCACTGGTTTGTGGCATGTGCCCAGATATAAAAATAAATATACTCTATTATACCATTTCATTATGAAAATACTACTCTTTTTGTTAACACATCATTATTATATTTATTATTAACACATCATTATATTATTTTTAGATAAATACAACCAAATAAAATGGATAGATTTCTCAAAAAGAAGCATAATATTGAAGAATCTGATTCTGGAAGTCAGCAAAAGTTAAGTGTAAATAAAATAAGACTTGAAGGCTGACAAGCAGAATTTAATTTATAGCATTTTCTATCACTTAACACTGAACAGTACAATTGGATTAGAAACCTGAGGCAGAGGCCACAGAGCCATCCTCAGCGCCTGGGCCAACTTTGCTCCAATGGAGCCTTGGCTGAGGGAGGGGAAGAGAGAGACAGAGAGGAAGGAGATGGGGAGGGGTGGAGAAGCAGATGGGCACTTCTCCTGTGTGCCCTGGCCGGAATCAAACCTGGGACTCCTGCATGCCAGGCCAACGCTCTACCACTGAGCCAACCAGCCAGGGCCTAATCTACAAACTTTTTAAAACAAATTCCATTGAAGGCCCTGGCCTATTGGCTCAGCGGTAGAGCACTGGCCCAGCTTGTGGAAGTCCAGGGTTCAATTCTCGATAAGGGCACATAGGAGAAGCTCCCATTTGCTTCTCCACCCCTCCCCCTCTCCTTCCTGTCTGTCTCACTCTTCCTCTCCTGCAGCCAAGGCTCCATTGGAGCAAAGTTGGCCCAGGTGTTGAGGATGGCTCTGTGGCCACTGCCTCAGGCACTAGAATGGCTCAGGCTAAAAAGGAGCAATGCCCCAGATGGGCAGAGCATTGCCCACTGGTGGGCATGCTGGGTGGATCCCAGGCAGGTGCATGCGGGAGTCTGTCTGACTGCCTCCCCACTTCTAACTTCAGAAAAATACAAAAAAAAAAAGCACACCCAATTTTATGCAAAATTAGTGTTTCTATCACACTATCAAATATGTGTGGCATATACATGTTTAAATTACATATTTAACAGCCCTCTTCTGCTATCATTACTGTAATATTAAGTTTAGTTTTTATCTTTACCATTAAAAATTCCTATTATTCCATTTATAGCCAATAGGTAATTTTACTAGCATATTATTATATTAACTTCTGTTTTTGTCATCTCCCCCACAACTTAATTCTGCCTTTCTTTTTCTTGTCAACGTATATTCTTTAACAACTCTTCAGAGTGAGAAACTTTGGGTGGTAAAGTCAACCAGTCTAGGTACATAGAAAAACATTCATTTAGTTTTCACTGCTATTTGGCAGGTTATAGAATTCTAAGTTAAGTGTTATCCTCATCATTTTAAATATTACTTCATGCTTCTTCTACCTTAGGAATTTTCTCACCTACTTTGTATGTTTACTTCATTGTGCTCTTCTATTATCCCTTCTATTCAATGACAAACTGTCATCTTGCAGGAAGCCACAGGGAATAAAAGAGAAGGCGTTGAGGAGCAGAACAAAGCTAAGCAAGATGTTGATGACACTGGAAATCATCAATTTACAGGGTCGAGAGAGAGAGAGAGAGAGAGAGAGAGAGAGAGGCACAGAGAGAGGAGACTGCTTCATATCCGGGTGCTTTCAGAATGGTGTGGCGGAAGGACCAGGAGTCAGTATACTACGGATTCTGCTGACACCATTACATGAACAGATTCTGGTTCAAAAGAGAAATTCGAAAAAGGAGTGATTTTACAGATGTATGTATTTTACTAACAGCTTCTTTTGTTTGACCCCATGTTAAGAAAATCAAATGCAAAGGTAATTTGAATCCTCTCAGTCATCTGGAAACTTATTTTCATTTTTAACGCTGGGTCAGCACCCTTTTTCCATGGAGACAGCTCACTGTAAGGATGGCCTGAATACTTTTTGTGGGCTACCTGTGTTCCAATCTAAAAACACAGGTCTTTTAACTTATTTTCTCAGAGACTTGATGCCACTCACCCCACTGTGAAATACTTTGACTGGATTTGAAAAAGATAGGAGGTCCCCTTCTCCACAACACCAACAAAAAAAACTAGCTTTGAATATTATACATATATATTTAAAACAAATAAACATATAAAATATTTTCTATAAAAAAAGAAATTAATTAACCATTTTTTCAGCTGGGATTTCTACCAAACTCTGGCTTATTTCGCTGTGCTTTAGAAAGAAAGAGACATTTTCTCACATTTTATTTTACAATGGAAAAAAAGTGATTTCCAGACCATACCATCAACTAATTAAAGCCATCCTTTTGGTTCACCAAGGATGTGGTCAAAGCTTTGCAATCACAGATTGTGTGGGACCACCAAATAGAGTATCCAGCTGATTCTCCTTTCCCCAGATGTTCTTTACTTGCTAGAGCAGAGAGCAACATTTATAATAGTCACTCAAGTAGTTGTTCATTTATCTACCAGAATTATATATTTTTTACAACATGATTAACAAAAATATTGTGTCTCTTAATACATAAAATAGATTAAAAAAAACAATAAACACTAGCCAGAGAAACTGGAATGCCATGAAATCAACATAGTTTATAGTCAAAGTTTATAGTCAAATCAACATAGTCAAAGTCAAAGTACTTATGGATGAGTAATTATGAGAAAGAAAAATCATATCTGAAACACACTTGACACCACAGATTCAATTTAGACAAATATTGAATTACAATAAATCTATAGACAGAAAACAATGAGATGCACCTAGATCATACTCATTAAAATAAAAAATTACATAGAATAGAAATAAATTCTATGCTACATCACTGACCTAAGATAATTTTAATTTCTTGAATCATCTGTAATGAGAACATACAAATACCTATTGTCTTACAAGTTTGCTTTAAGTCAGATGAGGAATTTAGATGCTATCATTTGATTACTATGACTTGATAAATGAGCAAAACTATCCTGAATCACATATTCTTCTGTAAAATGGGAACACATATTTAATTTCTAAGGCTATACAAATTTCTAAGGAAAATACAGAAAAATTATACTTATTATGATGCTTCTACAAATATAGAAAAAGTATTTAATCAATTCTTGTCCTTAAATCTATTCCATTTTTGAAAAGAGTAACTGCTTATAATATGTAATTTACAAATATAACAACAAAAAATTAAAACTGGAAATTGCATATTTAAAGAAAATAATTACAAAGAGCAAGATTTGTTTCCCTTTAAGACTTTGTTTTTGTTTTTCCTCCCCAATATTTTTACTGGTTTAATCCAACTGCTTTTTTTCTCTCAACAAACACCTTTCAAATGATCTAAGGTGAAGTGATGTGGAAATAACTAGAGAGCAAAAGGAATCAAGCACACAGGAACAAATTTTATTCCTTTGAGAGAAGGAATTCCTTTGAGAGAAGCATAACTACAGATAGAAATTGCAAGAAGTCATATTTACCAAGGCATTTCTCCTGTTCTTTCAATATTGGAAATGAAAACACTGTAAAAAGAGCTGTCAGACCGTATATTTTTCAAATGATCCAATAAATCACTCTCATTTTCTGTCTCCTTACCCAAACATAACACATCTTTACTTCTTTTAATTCCATTAATGAGAGAAAAGACATTGAGATAAATGCTTGTTATTCAAAATGATACACCTATTCAGGAAACAAGTGGGCTGGGGATAAAATATGACTCAAAACAAAGCATTTTCAGAAGACTTAAAGGGCCTATCTGTAAAGTGGCTAAACAGTTACAATAACCACCTTAATTCTTTGGTGAGAATTAACTAAAATAAAATGCATGCATGTATCATAAGGAACTAGTTCAGCTTATACTGTGTATAGTAGTACTTTCCGTGTTAGGTTGTGTAATCATAGAGGAGCTCAGGCAGGCATGAAATTTAGTTGCTCCTGAAATAATTAAAATGCTGGTCTTCTATGTTAGTTACTCAGAAATGTTTTAGGAATGGCTCATATTACCTCCCCAATGGGTGAGCATGATAGAAATAGTAAAACACTAAGATGAAGAGCTCAGATTCTAGAGCCAAACTGTCTGTGTTCAACCTATGTGTCTCTGGGCAAGTCATTTATAATTTTGGACCTCAGTTTCCTCATATGAATAATAGAAAATAACCAAGGACCTTATCTTATAGAGCTTTTGTACAAATTTAATTATATATCCAAATGTAATGCATATATATATATATATATATATGTACATATATATATAACTTAGAACAATGTCTGGCACAAAAATGTACTTGAAAATATTAACTATCATTTTCTGCACTATGATGCTCTTGTGCTTTAAGATCTCTAATTCATAGTTTGTACCTGGCTACATCAGTTATTCAGGTATTTAATAGACATCCTGGTTGTATGTCCCACAGAATAGTTAAGAATGGCCATGGGAACATAAGACCACCCATCCTCACCCCTGGAAAAGGCCCAGTTTGAGCTTATGGGCCCTTGGGTAGGAACTGACACCCGTTTCTCTCAATCAACAGCTGGTTACCATGTTTTTCCTCTGTTCACACAATGAAGTTGTAACCTTTACAGACAAAAGAGACCTACGTCATTTATATTCTTTTAATCAGTGCTATCTTTCATTGATGACAACAAACCTAGTGACTACCACATGGGGAATATGAACATTCTGTTGGGGAACAGATGCATTAGAATGTGGTTATAGGATGGATAGTGTAAAAGTGTCCAAAATATTCCTGGATTCTATAAGATTTCCAGTGGTAGAAATATCCATTCCATTCTGGACCTTAGTTTATCAATAAAAACAGTTCACTTGACCATTTTGCATTTCTTCATAAAACCCCACTATGACTGTCCGTTGCCCTTAAAATGAAGACCAATATTTTTTCACGTGTTCACCTGCCTAGCTCCAGCTGTATTGTGTACCAGTGTCTCTTATCTGTGTCCTATTGCTCTTTCTTAGAACCTTTAATGTGCCATGCATTTATGTAACCTCAATTTTTTTAAATATTAAAATCAAACATCACCTTATACTTACTTCTTTTAGTTAGGCAGAAACCCATCTTAAACTAAGAACAAACGTAAACTCATTGACTCTTGTGAAGGACAATTGGGTCAGGGTTCAAATGATGTCAATTGGACACTTGAGGTTTTCCTCTTGGGTCTGCTTTTCTCTAGGTTGACTACTTTCTAATAGGTTCAGGAAAAGGTGGCCACACACAACCTCAGGTGTTCCTCTTCCCAGGTAACAATATCATACACACCCTATCTTAACTTGCTCTCCGGGAGAGCCTGAGGTCTAAGCAAATCCGCAGGGATAGACACTGTCCCAAAAACAATCTAAATGAAGTGGCTGGAGAAATGGTTTCCCTTCTTTGCCAAGGTCACAGTGCTACCGCATGTGGCACAGGATTGAGTGGTTCATCTCTACCTAGAAACAGAGGCTGTGTTTTCATGATAATGGAAAAAGATGTTGAAAAGAAAAAAAAAGCAGCATATCTGCCACATTCCACTTTTCTCTTGCTAATTCCTTTCCATTACATTGGTTTCCCTGAAGTTTTTGTTACTTTTATTGTTTTTACTTACTTTTAAAAATAATTTTGTTTGCATTTGGCCAAATTAAACAAACAATATTGTTTAGAAGGTCAGACTTCTGAATTCATTAATCTGAACATTCAGTAAAAGATTTAGGACAGTGCTTCCTAAAAGTTATAAAACAGCAGTTCTCCTTAATCCATGGAGGATGTTCTAATGCCCCCCACTGGATGCTTGAAACCATGGGTAGTACCAAACCCTGTATATACATATTACATTTGTTTGTTTTTTCCCCTATACATACATACCTACTCACTTTAAGAAAGTGCTTTATATCATAGCTTCTCTTTGACTCATCCAAATTGCCAGCATCACTGTCACTACTCTTGAGCTCTGGGGCCATTATTAAGTAAAAGAAGGGTTAGTTGGACAAACAGGTGACTGCAATAGTCAATCGGACATCCATGATGGTTACTAAGTGACAAACAGGCAAGCAGCTGTACAGTGTGGATACACTGGACAAGGGGCTGACTTACACTCGTTGCGACAGAGAGGGATGGCTGATTTCATAACACTACTCAGAACAGGCAATTCAAAATTTATGAATTGTTTATTTTTGAAATGTTCCATCTAATATTTTCAGATCATGGTTGACTATGGGTAAGTACAACTTGGGAAAATGAAAAAGGGGAGACTAGCGTATCTTATTTTTATTCTGCCCCTTCATGGGCCTATAATACTACAAGATCTTTATATGTATCTTCAAATTTCTTAAATTTCCTAAGTTTTTAAGAAGATATTACTGGTTCATTGCTTATTGTTCATTCATTTATTTGATAAATATTTATTGAGCTTTTAGTTTATGCCTAGCATTATAATATTGGCTTTTTTATCTGTATATAAAAGATATATTATGTATCTCTATATATTCCTTAGTTCCCACAATACTCTAACCAGAACAAAAAAAGCAGCCTTTTTCCAAGGCTATAGCTGGAAATACTTTTCTGGGAAAGGATGGGAAAAAAAATTCAAGGAAAACAAGTAATATTACTCTGGCAACAGAGATAGGAGTCAAACCTTGACTTTATGATACTAAGGTACTTTTACTTATGTTAAGAATATTTTCTTATAAAGAAATCTTTATTATTTCCGTTCAATAACAAATATTCTGACCCTCCACCCCATGCCCCCCGCTATGCTAAGCAATGAGCAGACACATATGCATCAGGTTGAGTCCCTGCCCTCAGGAGTCCTGTGGTCTAGTGGAAGTGTTGGCAATGCAGTAAATATGGCTGCCTTCAATAGTAAGACATATGTATTGCAATAACACTGAAAAAAACATTTTATAGAATTTACAGAATTTTATATTATATGTCATTAATGTTATCATTATTCACACATTTTTTATTAGCTATCAAAGATTTCATGACATTGGCAGAATATAAAAAGTTACTATAATTTTCTAAAATATATATTTTGCTTATTAGGATATTTTTGCCACTGCACCTAATTTAATATTTATGTATCTATATGAACTTATTGATATTCATGTCTTTAAAATGCCAAAGTCAGAAAAATTTTGATGAATCTGTTTAGTTTTTTGTAGCTTACTAATATCAAAACATCCATGAAGTTGATAATTATTATGTATTTTAGATAATGAGAATTAAAATAAGATGAAAGAGGATAATAGTTTCAAAATCTACCTCTAAGAATTTTTATGTGATGTTTATTTACTTGTTCAAACTTTAGGTTCTTTAGAGGAAACAGGTCTCATCATTTTCTAATTTCTGCTGACATATTTAACATCAATACCACAGCCCTATCTCCATTATATGCTCGATAACTTTTCTATTGTTTCACAAACATAAAATACTTTCATATTTGCCCACTTTTACCACACCCCAAAATTACTATTTTATATAATTTTGTAATTCCCTTTTGTAAACTTCTATCATGATACTTCTTATTCAGGTTTTGAATGATCTATATACTTGAATGTCTTTCTCCAAAATACCTGAATAACTGAGAGAAGGAAACTGTCATATAAAGTTCTGAATTCTAAAATATGACATTATAAAATAAAACTAAAGATTATGAAAAGAATCAAGAGGAACAAAGCTTGTCCCAGGGAATGAAGCTGAACATGGTTTTATAAATGTCTCTTCCTGTCATTCTCTTTTTTCTGGATCAGATTCCTCTTTCAGAAATCTAAGTTATTTGACCTTGGTTGGTTTGCTCAGTGGTAGAGCATCAGCCTGGTATATGGTTGTCCTAGGTTCAATTGTCAGTCAGAGCACACAGGAGAAGTGACCACCTGCTTCTCCAACCCTACCTCTCCCCCACTTCCCCGTGCACAGCCATGGCTCGATTGGTTTGAGTGCATCACCCGGGGAGCAGAGGATGACTCCATGGAGCCTCCACCTCAGGTGCTAAAAATAGCTCTGTTGTAAGCATGCCGCAGATGGGCAGAGTTTCAGGCCCAGAAGGGGGTTGCCAAGTGGATCTCTTTCAGGGCATATGTGGGTGTCTATTTCCTCTCCTCTCACTTGGAAAAGAAGAAAGAGAAGAAGAAAAGAAACCTAAGTGATTCTTAAACACCCAAGGTTTGAAAATTTTTATTATGCTCTTACCTACAATTAATTATATATAGATTGCCTTGTATTTACTATTATGGTATATATATTATGCTTACTTATTAGGAAATTACATCCCTTAAGAACTGGTATG
The DNA here is from genome assembly GCF_036850765.1 of Saccopteryx bilineata. Classification (NCBI taxonomy): domain Eukaryota; kingdom Metazoa; phylum Chordata; class Mammalia; order Chiroptera; family Emballonuridae; genus Saccopteryx; species Saccopteryx bilineata. Next base: position 338,730,088 of record NC_089490.1, on the reverse strand, counting down.
CTGTCTTCTTTATATAAAATTTAGTTTAAAATAATTTCAAATTTACTAAAAAGTTACAGATACTAGTATACTGTTTCCTTATTTTTATATTCTTCATATTATTTAACATAATGCATGAGGTGCTCAATCAATATCTTTTATTTATACACCAATTTCATATAAAGACTCATCAATTATGTTGGTCGGTTTTCTAAAGTAAAAATTTAGAACTGTGTTTGGACAGTTGCCCAGTATAATTATATTCTTTCTATTTTTATTGTGATTACTATTAATTGAAATAATAGAAAATACTTATATTCATTCTGCATTTATAGGAAGAATAGAGAAAATAAAAAACTAAATAGATTCATTACCACAATATTGGCTTTGGTCTGTTATGAATATCTGGATCAGAAACTAACAGCAGGAGAAAAAATATTATAATTTTTAGCTAAATGAAAGATATTTATCAGAAACAAAAACATCTGGGAACTTAGAACAATACAATTATAAATTTGGAACAGACCCTAGATATCATTCACTCTTCCTCCTACTTCACATCCAAAAACCACAGGTTCAGACATGTTCAGCAACTTAAAAAAGGGCAATGCAGTAAATATGTAGTACTGTTGGAAATAAACCTTGGCCTCCAATTCTAAGTATCCAAAACTGTTCCTCTTACGCCAAAAGGAGCACTATATTTCTAATCATTTAGGCAGTTCTTCTATACCAAGGGTCCCCAAAGTACGGCCTGCGGGCCACATGTGGGCCCCTGAGGCCATTTATCCAGCCCCTGCCGCACTTCCAGAAGGGGCACCTCTCTCATTGGTGGTCAGTGAGAGGAGCATAGTTCCCATTGAAATACTGGTCAGTTTGTTGATTTAAATTTACTTGTTCTTTATTTTAAATATTGTTTTTGTTCCCATTTTGGTTTTTTACTTTAAAATAAGATAAGTGCAGTGTGCATAGGGATTTGTTCAATAGTTTTTGTGTTTTTTTTTTACAGTCTGGCCCTCCAACAGTCTGAGGGACAGTGAACTGGCCCCCTGTGTAAAAAGTTTGGGGACCCCTGTTTTATACTGACTATTCTTTTGTTAAAAATGAGGATGTCATCTCTTTACAGGAACCACTGAATGTTACAAGAATCTACCATAGAGAATGACATTATGCCCTAATACAAGCCCAGGTTTTGACATTCCAAGATTGAAATTGTCACTTTTTTGAGGTGATGTGATAATTGTCAAAATAATCTAACAGAGCCTTAGTTTCCCAAGCTATACATAATAACATCTTTAGGTTACTCTGAAGCTCTAACTAGATCTTGGTTTAAATTACCTTTTTAGAAACTGTTATGTAATAGGTGATCAATTAGTATTGCTTTCTTTCTCCGCCATTCCCATAGAGAGCAACATTTTTAAAAAAATGAGTTAGAAAAATGTCTGAATGTTGTCATAAAATTGAATAGCAATCCCAACTCTTCCATTGCTGTATGTGTAACTAATGTCCTTGACATTTGGATTTCTCATCTGTTAAACAGGGATAATACTGTTTCATGTAATGCTATAAATATTGAATGTCTGGCATACAGTAAACACTAAGCATTTACTATGTATCTTCTTTTGTTTCGTACTTTCTAAAATTTTATTTAGAAAATTTAACAGGGTTACATTGATCAATAAGAGTACATAGTTTTCAGTTAAACATTTCTATACAATCTGTTGATTATGTGTGTGTACACTATCCCAAGTCAAATCATTTTCTGTATTTGTCTCTTTTATTCCCTTCCCATAGCCCTCACCCACACATCTCCCTCCCTCTGCCAACCACCCTACTTTTATCTATGTCCATGACTCTCAGTTTTATATCCCACATATGTGTAAAATCAAATAGTTCTTTACTTTTCCTGATTTACTTGTTTCACTCAGTATAATGTTCTCAAGGTCCATCTATGCTGTCATGAATGGCAATGGGTCATCATTTCTTATGGCTTAGTAGTATTCCATTGTATATATGTACCACATCTTCTTCATCCAATGCCTTATCAAAAGACACTTTGGTTGTTTCCATGTCTTGGCCACTGTGAACAATGCTGTGATGAAAATGGGGGTGCATGTGTCTTTACATAGCAATGTTTTTTAGTTTTTTGGGTAAATACCCAGTAGAGAGATTGCTGGGTAATAGGGCAGTTCTAGTCTTAGATTTTGAGGAACTACCATACTTGTTTCCATAGTGGCTGTACCAGTTTACATTCCCACAAACAGTGAATGAAGGTTATATTTTTCTCCATAGCCTCTCCAGTTCTTGTTATTACCTGTCTTGTTGATAATACCCAATCTAACAGGTATGAGGTGGCATCTTATTGTAGTTTCAATTTGCCTTTCTCTAATAGCTACTGAAGATTAGCATTTAAATACATATACATATATACATATACATATACATATACATGTTGGCCACTTGTATGTCTCCTTAGAAGAGGTGTTTGTTCATGTCCTCACCCAATTTTTTTGACAGAAACACAGAGAGTCAGAGAGAGGAACAGATAGGGACAGACAGACAAAAAGAGAGAGAGATAAGAAGCATCAATTCTTTGTTGCAGCACCTTAGTTGTTTATTGATTGCTTTCTCATATATGCCTTGAGTGGGGGGCTACAGCAAAGCAAGTGACCCCTTGCTCAAGCCAGCAACCTTGGGCTCAAGCCAGCAACCTTGGGCTTCAAGCCAATGACCTTTGGGCCCAAGATAGTGATCATGGGGTCATGTTTATGATTCCACACTCAAGCCAGTGACTCTGAACTCAAGCTGGTGACTTTTTGCACTATTTGTTTTAGAAACCATTTGAAGCAAAATAAAACTTTATGGTTTTTTGTAATTTTTAAAATGAGTTACAATTTGTTATAAAAAATTTTTTTAAACCCTGGACATGTTTAGTTCAAAGAAAAAGACAATGCAATGGAAAATGACTATCTGTAGCTCTATTTGTATACCTGTTTTCAAGGAAAAAAAACAAACAACCATTAAAAAGGCCTTATAAGAATACTTTACAAAAAAATCCTTCATGAGAAATCTAGATATCTCTTAGCAATGACCATATTCCTATTTATATCATAAACAGATAATGATGATAATGATGAGGAGAATAACAATAGCTAATGTTGTACTAAGTACTTTGTGCTTTATCTATCATGATAAATTCTCAGAACAACACACTGTATTATTTTTCTCATTTCACAGATGACAAACCAAGTTTTCCAGGAAGTTACATGCCCAGGTTGACATATTTAGTAAGGTATTTCTGCTCTAGATTTGAATCCTGGTATGGTTACTATCAAAGACTTTTCTTTTTTTAGAACTCATGCTAGCTTTTTACTTATAACTTGTGAAACACTCTGTTTTCCTGTGAAGAGGGTGAGATGTAACAAAAACCATTTTTTTAAAAGAGAAGTCCACAGAAATTGAGAATTCAAAAGAGCAACACTTTACTCAGATAATCTTTCTGAAATTACTGGCTTGCTGTTCAATAGACAATCACATGTACAAGTACCTACACACACATAGGTGATTATTTTGGTTGACTTCAGTAGAAATTAAAATAAATTATGTGCAACATTTTCTTTTCTGGACACTTATCTTATAATTAATGACCCCACTTTCTCTACCAGAACTAATTAAATTTCATTAATTAGAAATTGAAACTGAAAGTGAAAGTGATAGCTGCAGCATAATATGCTTTTACTATAGTAGAATTTATAAACACCAGGTCAATGGTTACATTCTGCATAAACTAAAAACTATGGATATTTTCTGCAGGTGGAAGTTTTACATAGAATATAAATTTCCTTTCATAGTTTATAACAAAATCAAGCCTACTTTTTTGTCCTCTATTTCTGGGAAAGTGTTCCCTTCTAGGCTCTATGTGTTTTCCTTTGGTGCAATTAAGAAACATGGCATCGTGGATATCAAAAGAAAGTTACGTCTCATGGCTCAGTTTGTGGCTAGAGACCACTACTTACTGACTATGCAAACATAAAAACTCTCACCATCTAATTCTTAAATTCTCTTCATCTGTAGATTGAGGAGTCTTTCAGTCCAATATTCATATCTGTTTGAAAACCCAAAGGAGAAAACATATATTACAACACTTGTTTGCAAATTGTTAAAGTCAAATGAAACGACCCTGAGAGCCAGAGTGTGAAGTGTATGTTATGTGTGTGAGTGTGACCAAAGTTTATTTTCATTACAAGTCCTATGGAGTGCTTTTTCTCTTAATATGTATCTCTTCCCCCCACCCCAGAAAGTTTTTGTTTGTTAATAATGCAGTAGTAAATGCTTCCCTCCCTGCAGTTCCTGCCTCCTTTCCTGCCTTGTTCTCTCTCCATCCCTTTTTCCTTCTCTTGTTTTGCCTTCTACATGCAAAAACCTCCATATAAACATATCTCTTCTGGTCCAATTCTATGTGTCAGGCATTGTTTGTAGCACTTTGCATGTTTTATCTCAATATTTATAGCATCATCACAAAAAATATTACTATTATACTCATCTTGGAGGCTTTCCCTCTATTCATCTTATCTGTTGCATGTGGAGTTTTCTCTGAATAACTCTCTCTCCTTCTCTCTCTCCTCTCTTTCTCTCTCCCTCTTTCTCTTTCTCTTGGTATATAATTAACACTTTCAAAATAAATGAGTTACTAAAAGTTGAGCAATTACTCTAACTAAACAGTCATCATCACCATCATGAAACAAAAACTGTCATGTGCACACTGTTTCATAATTTAAATAGTGTTTTCTGAAGTAAGCTCATTTTACTCTGACATAGAAAATTTAGAAATCTAAATACACAGCTTTTTCCCCATATTATGATGCATTTATGTATTTAAATTCCTATGGACTGAGGATGCTAAGGGGAAGTGTGAGCCTGCTTGTGATGTAGAGCTACTACAGTGCTTAGCTTAATGTAGGGAAAAAAGGAAAATAGACCAATATCAATTATGTGACTGCTTTGCTCCAGGAAAGTCCTAGGTATATCACATACAGCTCAAAACCAGCAAAGCGTTTTTTGCTTGACTGATGATGATGCAGTGGACAGAGAGTTGACCCGGGAAGCTGAAACCCCAAAACTGCCAGCTGAGCATGGGTTCATCTGGCTTGAATGCAGGCTCACCAGCTTGAGTGTGGGGTCGCCAATTTGAGCATGGGATCATTGACATGATTTCATGGCTGCTAGTTTGAGCCTAGAAGTCACTGGCTTGAAGCCTAAGGTCACTGGCTTGAACCCAAGGTCACTGGCTTGAGCAAGGGGTCACTGGCTCTCCTGGAGCCCCCTAGTCAAGGCACATATGAGAAAGCAATCATTAAACAACTAAAGTGAAGCAATTTTGAGTTGATACTTATCTCTCTCTCTCTCTCTCTCTCTCAATGTGTCTCTCACTTTCTCTCTCTCTCTCTTTCACACACACACACACACACACACACACACACACACACACACACATGCAAAGCCATTTTTCAGTGAGGTTCTTGTGTCAGGTTAGTGAGGTTTAGCAGCTTGTCCATGGGTCAATGGCACAGGAAGAATTAGAGCAGAGGCCTGTTGGTTTAAAACACACTTTCTGTTATACTCAGCTGTTCAATCCCTTCTGGAAAGGATGGTTATGCTATGTACTTTTAAAGCCAGGTTCTTCTCATTCACAGACAATTCATTGGTGTTTTAGGTCATTTTAATCATCATCTTAACCCTTGGGACATTAGCTTCCTGACATTTAGAATACCAAAAAGATAACTTATTAAATTGTATCTTAGCTGTCCCAAAGTTAATAATATGTTTAAATTTTTTCTGAGTTTTAATCAGATAATGCTTTTCGCCTGTGAGAAAACCTGATTAAATAATAACAGTCAAATGGTAATAAAACATGTAATTTTACTATCTTAGATATGAACGACATTAATGGGATTTTTTGATTGATCCAGGCCTTCTCTTAAAATCTGGGTGCTGTGAAAACATCCTTTAAATCAATTGAGCCATTTATTTCTTGGTGTTCTCATCTTTCCCTTCCACTTGATGATTCTGCTTCTCTTGAATAACTGCGGATTGCAAATCATTTTAATGTTTATTTCTCCAATTGACTTTCCTCTCAGATGTGAATAATTCATCTATACTTCTTTCTGTGAGTCTCAAGTGCCAAATCCTATTGTATGAAATGCTAATGCAATCTTGATTTTTGTGGAGAAAAGGAGGGAGAGTAAAGTCAACTTATCTTTTAAAATATATATAGCCTTCATCAAATTATATGTGAAAAACAGGAAAAGAAATTAATTTAAAAGACAGCATATTTTTATTAAATGTTATTTATCAAAATTCTATGGCATAATGTTTGGTATTTATGTTATAGTATGTGCCATAAATGTAAACAAAAATTACTTTTACATTACAGACAAAAATCATACCTTTCCAAAAATATTAGAATGATTATAGCATTAAATAAAATAGTTTGAGGTCGAAGGCATTAGAAGACATAAGAAAAATAATGAAATGTGGCTTGGCTAAATAAGAGTTGACATATGCCTGGTCTATGGTGATGCAGTGGATAAAGTGTCTGCCTACAGCACTGAGGTTGTGGGTTCAAATCCCTGGGCTTGCCCAGTCAAGGCACATACAGGAAGCAATTACTATGTGTAGATGCTTCCTGCTTTTCCCCTCTCTTTCTCTTTCTCTCTCTCTCTCTCCCTTTCCTCCTAAAATCAATAAATAAAATCTAAAAAAAAGAAGGATTGACATAATAAAAATGTTACTAGTGTTCCCCTTGAAATGGGGCCTAGAATTCTGGTGCTTTGGCAAAAGTTAAAAGGAATCGAACCTGTGAACATCAACATTTTGGCACGGTCAGCAACAAAAAATACCACAATTAGAGGACAAGACATTAACAAAAACAAGGTATTTCAAATGACAAATTTCTAATTTGTAAATTACCATTTACAAAGATGGTAAGATCCTCTTCCCAAGGCCAAAAGTATTTATTCTTTATAAGTGATGAAGCAGGAGCAGGTATGAGGGAACCACGGGCTAGCCGGATATCAGTAAAACCATTGAAGGAACCTCTTTTGACCATCCTATAGAAGAAATAACACACACACACACACACACACACACACACATTATCTAGAATGTTTGCTCTAGAGACTCTATAAATAATTATAGCTTTGATTTGCTAATATATATTCCCTAGAATGAGTTTTCTAGTTATTTAGCTTAGAACATTGTATATAGACCTATTTCTGCCTATTTAAAAGTTGTATCTATGGTTCAGTAATGATACTCATTCCTCAAAATAAACAAAAATAAAAACATACCAAATTGGTTTATTGTTATGAAACTGGTGGGGCAAACCAAGAATATATATAGAATAGGCATACTAAAAACAGCTCACCTGTATTGAGCATTGTGCTTTGGACTTTATATCATCTCTCCTAATCTTTACAACAACCCTACAAAATAGGTGATGCTGCTAACTTTACTCCACAGCTTAGGAAATTGCATCTTGGATGAAGGCACACTTGGCAAATCAATACCTAATAAAAAAAGGACAAGAATTCAAATCATGGGCCTACAATATTCACATGATGCAATTTATATGCCTGACCTTAGTATTCCCTACATCTGTAATGTCATGGTACAGTTAAAGAAAACAATGAGAGAGAGAGAGAGAGAGAGAGAGACTATAGGTCGAATCTAACAAGTTTTAATTATTAAAAATAATTATGTGGGGGAGGGGGAGGCAGCAGGAGGTGGAGGGAAGGGTGGAAGGAGGGACAGATATAAGGTGACGGAAAGTGATTTGACTTTGGGTGATGGGTATACAACATAATCAAGTGTTCAAATGCTATAGAAATGTTTACCTAAAACTTATGTACTCTTCTTGATCAATGTCACTTAGTTAAATTTAATTTTTTAAATAAAAATAAAATCTTCTACACAGGTCTAAAATTATTCTTTTAAATTAGATTGGCCTTTTTTTTCTAGAATCTATCTTTGAAACCCCTGCTCACTTGGCTCAAAAGTCACATCCTCTATTAAGCCTTCCATGCAAAACTTCCACATAGATGACATTTTCCCCTCTTTGTTTCATTAAGTGAGAGATGAGGAGGCTTAGAGATAGATTCCCTCATGCTCCCCAACCCAGGATCCATTTGGCAAGCCTCTTACAGGGTGATGCTTTGCCCATCTGGGGCCACTGCTCCATTGTTCGGCAATTGAGCTATTTTAGTGCCTGAGGTGTGGCCATGGAACCATCCTCAGTGGCTGGGGCCAACTTGCTCAAACCATTCAATCCATAGTTGCAGGAGGGAAAGAGATAGAGAGAGGTGAGAGTAGGGGTAGAAAAGCAGGTGGTCACTTCTCCTGTGTGCCCTGACCGGGAATTGAACCAGAGAATTCTACACACCAAGCCCACACTGTGCTGCTGAACCAACCAGCCAGAATCTTTTGTCCCCCTTTTATTTCCCTTAATAACTTGGGTGTTCATATTTTTCATGTCTTCATTTCTTTAATTATTGTAATAATTTAAAATATTTATTTATAAATTTCCTGTTTTATTTTAATAAACCTTGATCCCTTTGAGAAAAAGATCCAAGTCTGATATATCTGTTAATCTTCAGAAACTATAAAACATAACAGACATTCAACAAATACATGAATCAAAACATGGAAACATGGCCCTGGGAAGTTGGTTCAGTGGATAGAGTGTTGGTCCAGTGTGTGGATGTCCTGGGTTTGAACCCTGGGGCCGGGCACACATGAGAAGCGACCATATGATTCTCTTCTCCTCCCCTCCCTCACTCTCACTCTTCTCCTCTGGGTGGATCCCAGGGCACATTTGTGAATCTACTCTGCTTTCAAAAAAAAAGGAGAGGGGAACATATATATATAAATAACTAAAATGATCAATTTACATGTATGCAAAATTTATCTCTGGAGTTTGGATAGCCAATGTGTCTAACTCAGTGGTTCTCAACCTTTTTTGGGCCACGGACCAGTTTAATATCAGAAAATATGTTCACAGACCAGCCTTTAGGGTGGGACAGATAAATGTATCACGTGACCGAGACAAGTGTCAAGAGTGAGTCTTAGAGGAATGTAACAGATGGAATCTGGTCATTTTAAAAAAATAAAACATTGTTCAGACTTAAATATAAATAAAACAGAAATAATGTAAGTTATTCTTTCTCTGCGGACCGGTACCAAATGGCCCAGGGACCTGTAACGGTCCGCGGCCCGGCGGTTGGGGACCACTGGTCTATCACATAGATAGGTGTCATTTTATAGTAGTGTTCTGGGAATGACATCTTCCTGGCATTGGGAGATCTGATAACTGTGGAAAACTGAATTCAATGTAACTTCTCCTTCTTGAAGTGAGGGAGCCCCAGAATCCACATATTGCTAACCCAGGAAGCCCAGCGATTAAAGGACTTGAGGTTAATTTAGAACAATTATATGTTTCACTACAGTACTTAAGTGGTTGTAAAGAATATAAATTAATGTATAAGTTAGATTCTGAAGGGCTGAACATTAGGTATTTTCTTCCCAGGAAGTAATATACATTGGGTAAGATATTGTCAATAAAATGCTTTATACAACTGCAATGTAAAAATCTTCTTAAGCCCTGGCTGGTTGGCTCGGTGGTAGAGCATCAGCCTGGTGTGTAGATGTCCTGGGTTCCATTCCTAGTCAGGGCACACAGGAGAAGCGCCCATCTGCTTCTCTACCCTTCCCCCTCTCGCTTCTCTTTCTCTCTCTCTCTCTCTCTCTCTCACACACACACACACACTCTCTCTCTCTCTCTCTCTCTCTCTCTCTCTCTCTCTCTCTTCCGCTCCTGCAGCTATGGCTTGATTGGTTCTAGTGCATTAGCTCTGGATGCTGAGGCACTCAATTACGAGCATGGCCTCAGATGGGCAGAGCATCGACACCAAACGGGGTTGCTGGGTAGATACCAGTTGGGATGCATGCAGGAGTCTGTCTCTGTATCTCCTCTACTCTCACTTGGAAAAAATAAATAAATAAATAAATAAATAAAAATATTCTTAAAACAAAAATCGCCATGTATTTCCTTCTTAACTCTTTCTAAATGTTCTGTTTCCTGTATGTTCAATGCCAAACTCCTTTGTGGGGTTTAAAATTTAAATTCTGTATATTCTGAGCTTTAATCATATTTCAAAGGAAATGCTACAAGTTTTATGAATAAGTCTTCATTCCTTAAGACTCAGCCTGTTTCTTCTATTTTGACTTTCTACTTCCCTCCTTTAGTTTGAAGACCCCATCTTTGCAGTTTTCACTCCCTCCTCTGAGCCCCACAGAGCCTGGTACTAGAAAATTCTGCAATCACTGGAATGATTGTGTTCTTGTTTCTTTTCCTTATGTTAGCACTGAAAGATGAGGCACTTCTCTTAGATGTCAAGGTATACTTAACTCTTACCACAGTGTTTATATTTCAGTAAATTTTTGATTGATTGTTAATAAAAGAAGGAATAGAATTTTTTATGCCAAATATAAAGCAGATAATTTTATTTTTAAGAATATTTTCAGATATTGAAATACAATGTTAGAGTGTGGACTTTGTGTTTTAAAATATAATACATTTATCACAAACAGTTTCATTAAAGTTTTATTCTGACTATTAAGCAGAAAATGTCCAACTCAGGATATTTTGACATAAATTACATAGAAGACTTACCTTCAAAAGCTTAATGCACATATTATGGTGCATTTTCTCAGTCATTTGTATTGCAACCTGCTGATAATTAAAAGAAATAGTTTCATGTGCCCAGTCACAGAGATAGAAATCATTGGTGTGGGAAGTCAAGATAGATTAGGATGAGTTTCAGCCTCAGTTTGTACTTCTAGTGCTATCAACTGGGCCAAGAGCAACTACCTTAGTCTGGTAGAATAGCTCATATATTTCTGAACCTTAAGAAAAGATTCCCAGCAGGCAAAGCAATTTTAATAAGTATCTAAACTCCATGTTTTTAAAACTAAACAAGTGCACAATAACTCTAAACGAAGACATGTGTTCCCTTTTGTAGTTTAAATATAGTGTTAGAATTGTTGCATTAGTCATTTAAAAGCTAGACATTAAAACCAAGACCCAATTACAATGGATAGAAACCTGGGAGAGTGAGAGGAAAGAGAAAATGAAGAGACAGAGTTAGATAGAAAAACAGTTAAAAATTAATACAATTTATTCAATACATATTTATAGCCAAACACTACAATTGGTTTTAAGAAACTGAACACTTCAGACTAATGGGAAGGAGAGTGGCTTAAATCATGGCTCTGTCCCTTAGTGACTGTGGGTGAATTACTTAATTGCCTTAATTTCTAATTACTCATGCATAAAATTAGATTGACAATAATATCACTTTTTGGATGGTTTTAAGGATTAAATACAATAATAGTGGTAATGTGCTTAGCAAATAGACACCAATAAAAATCAGTTTTTTAAAAAAAATACTACTTAAAAAAATCAGATTCCGCCCTGGCCGGTTGGCTCAGCGGTAGAGCGTCGGCCTGGCGTGCGGGGGACCTGGGTTCGATTCCCGGTCAGGGCACATAGTAGAAGCGCCCATTTGCTTCTCCACCCTTCCCCCTCCTTCCTCTCTGTCTCTATCTTCCCGTCCCGCAGCCAAGGCTCCATTGGAGCAAAGATGGCCCGGGCGCTGGGGATGGCTCCTTGGCCTCTGCCCCAGGCGCTAGAGTGGCTCTGGTCGCGGCAGAACGATGCCCCGGAGGGGCAGAGCATCGCCCCCTGGTGGGCAGAGCGTCATCCCTGGTGGGCGTGCCGGGTGGATCCCGGTCGGGTGCATGCGGGAGTCTGTCTGACTGTCTCTCCCCGTTTCCAGCTTCAGAAAAAATACAAAAAAAAAAAAAATCAGATCCCATTATTTACTTACTAAAATAAAATGCTTTCTCTGGTTTTGTACTGTTCTCAGAAACAACTCTAAACTCATACCTGGCACTCAGGCTTCCCCCTGCTCCCCCTCTCCTGTCACCTCTGCAGCTTCACCCTGTGCCTCTTGGCTTTTACCCACACAGACCCACTTTCAGCCCCTCCACCAGGTAATTTCAGAAGCTTGTGTTTTCTTTCTGTCAGGGATATTCCTCTTCCAGGCAATTTCATACAAAGCTAACCTCTCTTAGCCTTCGAGTCCTTTATTAAATGTTGCCTTTCCTGGTGACCCTACTTCAGTGAGATCTGTCCGCTTGCATCCACAGGCACTCATTCTCTATGATTGTACCCATACTGTCTACATTGTACTTTCAAAACTTTGTGTTTGTTTACTCTGTAGCTACCTTTTTTATTCACCTTGGCAACAGAGACCATGCATGTTTCCTTAGGTGCCCAAAAAATGCTTGTCAGTGAAGTGGAAGAGAGAAGGAGACATGAAGGAGAGGTGAAGTAATATTTTCTAAATATTCGATGGAGAAGCAGAACATTTTTAGGTGGTGAATTTGTCACAGGAGCAGGATATAACTAACTGAGAAAGACCCTATCCTTGCAGTATGGATTTTAAGCAATTATAGCAAAATAACTTGGAATAATTTTCTCTTACTACAGAGAAGTGAAAATTAAATGAGGAACTCTGTAGCACATATAAAAAGATAAGATAAATGATGGGACACCAACCAGCACCAAGGCAAGGAAAACATTCTTAGAGAAACTTTGCTAAAACTTTCACAAATGTTACCATAGACTGAAACAGAATTGGCAGCAGAATTCCACTCCATGTTCTTTGCTGGTTTAGACAGTTTAAAGAGCTAATTGGGTAGGCATGTCATCACTTTAGGCAAGATATCAGATGCCACTTATGCATTATCATTGGGAATACAATGGCTACAATATTTTTTAAAAACTGTTATTTGCTGATAGTCACAAAATGCACATGTTATTAACCTAACAAGTCCACCTCTGGGACTCTGTCCTTAAATACCAATACAAAATAAGTTTTAGACACAAAGATGTTTATAATGTTATCTAGGCAATAAAATAGAATAATTATCTTAAATGCATTCACCTAGCAACTATCATATAGTAACTAAATTTTGTTTCCAGAGAGTGTGTAATATTATGGAAAAGTGCATATTATAGTTTTAATAAAAACAGAAGAATTTAAATATTTACAAAGATAATTTCTACCTACCATTTAGAATTTTAACAATTTTTTGAAAATTAGCAAATACTACTATATCAGAATTTAGCCACACACATAAAACCAGTATAATATATGTATGGAGTAAGCCAACTATATTAAATATATTTAAAGTCCTATACTTAAAGCCTAAAGTCCTTAGGACAGACAGGAAGAAGGGAGGACTGTGAGAGGCTGGAACCCCACTGGCATGAGCTGGAGCTTACCGTTCATAGGCAGGCAGTTTGGAAGGAAGAGCCAGCTGCGGTTTGGTGTCTACAAGCTCAGGGAAGGTCTAAGTAAGTACTCTTTTAAAGGACCTCTAACTGATTAAATCATTTCCATCCCAAGTAGTCTCCCTTTTGATTAACTTAAAAAGTGTATTGATTAAGGGCTTTAATTATATCTGCAGATCCCTTCACCACAGTAGTAGTTAGTGCTTGACTGCAAAACTGAAGAAAGTGTGTCTTTGCTACAAAATGGTTACTGTACTGCCACCTTTCATTTTTCAGCTCTCTTGAGAGATATCCCTGCAGTTGACTTCAAGGTGCAGCATCTGAGAAAGGGAATTCTAGGAATTGTAGTTCAGGATAGCCAAGTTGACACATCACAAAGCCATTACATTTCTTTTATAAATAGAATAAAAATAAACTGATTAAAATCTGAATACCTGTAATTATAATAAAAATTTAAAAATATATACTATTTATTGAGACCCACTATGTGACAGTTACTTGACATGTGCAATGCCATGTATATAATATTATAAAATATTTATAATTATTTTATCTGACTCATCAATTTCAATGAAATTGATACAAGAAAGGAACTTGGTCTATCTTGTTTAGTACTATATTTTCTGAAGAGAATCTGGCACTTAAATACTTGCAAAATATAAATAAGCAAACAAACCAAGCAACAAGCAGATAAATATTCACATCAAGGCTATGAAGTAAATATTATCTCCTTTTCACAAATAAGAACATAAATATTTAAATAACCATCCCTATGAAGCAAATAAATGATAGAAAAAGGTTGTGAAATTTTTAGCTCTGAGGTCTGAGTTCTTTTTATAATACCACTTTCCTCACCAAATGTATTATTTCATAAAGACCCTTTATAAACTGTAAGTTGTCATTCAAATTCAGGAAATGTCATCACTCATTTTGTTGTCTCAGATAAGGATAAGGGAAAGGAGGCAGGAAAGCTTGAGTGGGTTCACTTGCATTCGTGGAAGAAGGCCTGCAAAATTGGAGATCATGAGCTATAGCACGTGAGGTCAGTGGAAGGCCGTTTGGTATGGAAAGAATCCCTGTGGCGTGAGCTACTTCTAAGACAGCCAAGGTCAATATGAAAATCAAACACATTATCTTTGCTTACATCCCTGGTACTAGAGCAGTGATAGTCAAACTGGTCCCTACCGCCCACTAGTGGGCGTTCCAGCTTTCATGGTGGGCGGTAGCCAAGCAACCAAAGTATAAATAAAAAGATAGATTTAACTATAGTAAGTTGTTTTATAAAGATTTATTCTGTCAAACTTAGCAAAAATCCAACATAAAGTACTTGGTAAGTAATTATTATTATATACTTTAACTTGCTGTAACTCTGCTTTATAAATTTTATAAAGTAAATTTACTTCCCTACTTTATAAATCACCATTACTGTGGAACTGGTGGGTGGTAAGAAAATTTTACTACTAGCAGAGATACAAAAGTGGGTGATATGTATAAAAAGGTTGACTACACCTGTACTAGAGTGTAAGAGTCTCCGGCTGGCGAAGTAGTCAGGCTGTAAGTAATGGATGTCTCACTTAAATGACACTTTGCAAAGCCTTTGTCGTGTACTGGTAGAAAAGTCACAAGAGAATAAGTGACTTTCTTATAAGTTTCAAGAGCAGGACAGAGGAGATAGACAGAATGTCACAGTCCTGATTCGATTGATTTCCCAGCCGCTGATGCTAAAGAGCATCCTCCAGAGGGAAGAGGAGGCTCGCATACATAGACCGAGGGGCATTTGAGTGTCTGTAATGAAACCCAGAGCACTTCATTTCTTTTACTTATTTGTACAGAATATCCCTGACTCATTATACAAAAATGTAACAAAATGAAAACAAAAAAAGAAAAACAAAGAAAAAAAATTGGTCATTATTATACATTCTACCACTTCTACATTATTTTTTTTTGAGTTTTCCCTTTTAACACTTAATAGAAATGAGTTTCAGTTTTAAATTTAGATTGTGGCAAACATGCTTGCAAATCATTTATTTAAGGTTCACATTAATAAAACCAAATATGTTAAAAGGCAAAATGTAAAGCGAAGTTACTTGGAATGTGTAACTATTTCTTACTTGGTTTCCCTATAGTTTCTGGAAAAGAGTGTTTTCCTCATGCATACATTTTACTGACTATAAAGTTTGAGAAATGTACGAGTAGGAAAGAGCAGCAGCAACATTTCAACTAAAATATAAAAAGTACAGTAATTGATGATTTTTAAACAAACTGAAATTAAAGTAGTTATAAATCTGGGTAAAATTAAAATTACAAAAAAAAACACATTAAAGTAAACTGCATCAAAAATGTATCTAGTTCACATGTGCCAATAAGAATCAACCGTCAGTTATGAAAAGGGTGAGTCCCTTGGTAGGGAGTGGTGAAGGAACTACAACAGTGAGGAAAAGACAGTTGCTTTTAGGAGGATTTTTTTCAGAGTTCTAGTCCTCAATATATATTTTTTAATTTTATTTAGAAAATTAACTTTAACATGGTGACATTGATCAGTAAGAGTACATATGTTTCAGATAAACATTACCTTTATTTTTTTCTCTTTTTTAAACATTTTTATTTTTTTAATTTTTATTAATTTTAATTTATTGTGTTAATATGTCAGGTAAACATTTTGATAGCATTTGAACTGTTGATTATGTTGTGTACCCATCACACAAAGTTAAATCATTTTCCTTCTCCTAATATTTATTTCTCTTTACACCCTTCCCTCCCACCCCTCTTCCATTCCCCCTTCTAAACTTTCCCTTTCCCCGGTAACCACTGTACTTTTATCTATGTCCATAAGTCTCATTTTATATCCCACCTATGTGTGAAATCATACAGTTCTTAGCTTTTTCTGATTTACTTATTTCACTCAGTATAATGTTATCAAGGTCCATCTATGTTGTCATAAATGGCAATATATTATCATTTCTCAGGACTGAGTAGTATTTTATTGTATATATATATACCACATCTTCTTTATCCAATCCTCTATCAAGGGATACTTTGGTTGTTTCCATGTCTTGGCCACTGTGAATAATGCTGTAATGAACATGGAGGTGCATGTGTTTTTACATACAAATGTTTTTGAGTTTTGAGGGTAGATACCAAGTAGAGAGATTGCTGGATCATATGGTAACTCTATTCTTAATTTTTTAAGGAACCACCATAATTTCTTCCATAATAGTTGTACTAATTTGCATTCCCATCAACAATTAATGAGGGTTCCTTTTTCTTCACAGCCTCTCAAACACTTGTTATTACCTGCGTTGTTGATAATAGTCAATTGAACAAATATGAGGTGGTATTTCATTGTAGTTTTGATTTGCAATTCTTGAATAGCTAGTGAAGATGAGCATCTTTTCATATATCTGTTGGCCATTTGTATGTCCTCTTGGGAGAAGTGTCTGTTCAGGTACTCTCTCCATTTTTTAATTTGATTGTTTGCTTGTTTGTGCTGAGCTTTGTGAGTTCTTTATATATTTTGGATATTAACCCCTTATCTGAGCTTTTGTTTGCTAATATCATCTTCCATTTAGTTGGCTGCCTATTTTTTCTGTTGTCAGTTTCTTTTGCTGTACAGAGCTTTTTAGTTTAATATAGTTCCATTCATTTATTTTTGCCTTTACTTCCCTTGCCTTTGGGGTCAAATTCATATATTGTTCTCTATGACCAAGGTCTATGAGTTAGTATTTGTTTTCTTCCATGTAATTTATTATTTTGGATCTTATATTGAAGTTTTTGATCCATTTTGAATTAGTTTTTGAGCAGGGGGAAAAATTGTAGTGAAGTTTCATTCTTTTGCATCTGGTTTTTCCATTTTCCCTGCACCATCTATTGAAGACACTTTTTTTTTTCTCCATTGTGTGCTTTTAGCTCCATTATCAAAGATAATTTGTCCATATATGCGTAGTTTTATTTCTGGGCTCTCAATTCTGTTCCATTGGTATATCTGTTTTTCTGCCAATACCATGATGTTTTGATTATCATGGCTCTAGAGTATAATTTGAAGTCAGATAGTATGATACCTCTGACTTCATTCTTGTTCCTCAGGATTGCTTTGGTACTTTGGGTATTTTTATGGTTTCATACAAACCTGGTAATTTTTCATTCTATTTTTTTAAATGACATTGAAATTTTGATGGGAATTGCAATAAATTTCTTTACTGCTTTGGGTAATATGGCCATTTTAATTATGTTGATTCTTCTAATCCATAAATGTGAAATATTTTTTTTCTTCTCATTGTGTCTTTTTCAATTTTTTCAATAATGTTTTATAGTTTTCAGCATATAGGTCCTTGGCATCCTTTCTTAAGTTTATTCTTAGGTATTTTTTGTTGCAATTATTAAAAGAATTGTTTTTTTAGTTCATTTTCTGATGTATCATCATTGG
The DNA here is from genome assembly GCF_036850765.1 of Saccopteryx bilineata. NCBI lineage: Eukaryota > Metazoa > Chordata > Mammalia > Chiroptera > Emballonuridae > Saccopteryx > Saccopteryx bilineata. Next base: position 338,712,272 of record NC_089490.1, on the reverse strand, counting down.
TGTATATAAAAGCAGTGAACTTTTGTATATTAATTATATATCCTGTGACTTTACTGTACTGGTTTATTGTTTCTAATAATTTTTTGATGGAGTCTTTGTGGGTTTTCACAAACAAGATCATGTCATCTGCAAAAAAGTGATACCTTTAATTCTTCTTTCCTGATATGGATGCCTTTCATTTTATTCTCTTGCCTGACAACTCTGGCTAAAACTTTCCAAATTATGTTGAATAAGATGGAGACAGTGGGAAGCCTTGTCTTATTCTTTATTTTAGAGCAAAAGCCTTCATTTTTTCACCATTTAGTAAAATATTAGCTGATGGTTTGTCATAAATGGCCTTTATTATGTTGAAGTAGCAAACTGAAAACAACAACACACTAAAAAAATAATACATCACAATCAAGTGGGATTCATCCAACATAATACACCACAAAAACAAAACAAGAAAGAAAAATTATATGATCTTATCAATTGATGCAGAAAATGCATTCAATAAGATATAATATCGCTTTATGTTTAAAACACTCAATAAGATCAGAATAGAAGAAAAATACTATTCCTCAATTTTTTTATCCCTTCAAATATTTCAAGATTTGTTAAGTATCTATCTGAACCATCTACTCTTCTAGGAATTGGATTTATTGGTTAGAAAACTAATGTTCCTGGCTTCAAGTAGTTGGGAAGACTGGAGAAGTCATATCAATAAGAAATCTCAATTTCACACAAACAACTGGTGTAATGAAATATGTACTGGCCTTCCTTTCTTTAAAATCAATAAAATAAACACTAAAAAGTAAATTAAAAAATCAAACTACTAATAATGTAGTGCTGAGGACCCATAAGAAAGACACTTCAACTCTTCCCAAGTTTTTATATATTTTTTAAAAGAGGTGATGCCTAAAGTGAGGCTTAAACAAAAGAGCAGGAGTTAGAAAGATGAAGGTGGCAGACACATAGACAGCAAAGAGGGGAAATAAATACAAAGACACAGATGAAGAAGATCATGGCTCAGTGTGGGATAATAAAATACCTATCGTATGAGTTCTTCAGAAGATGTGGTTCATATATAAGAAAAGATGAAATATTGCCATTTGCAACAATGTAGGTAGAATTTGAAAATATCATGATGAGCAAAATAAGTCAGATAGAAAAAGTCAATCGCAATATGATTTTACACATATGGGATATAAAACTGAAACAAACAAATAATTTCTAGACACAATCTGACTGGTGGTGGTGCAGTAGATAGAGCGGTGACTCAGAATGCTGAGGTCCCTGGTTCAAAACCCCAAGGTTGACAGAGGGTGGGTTCATCAGCTTGAGTGTTAGATCATTGACATGACCCTATGGTCACTGATTTGAGCCTAAGGTCACTAGACTGAGGCTAAGGTTTCTGGCTTGAGCAGGGTCACTGGCTCAGCTGAAGCCCCCTAGTCAAAGAACATATGAGAAATCAATCAACAAACTAAAGTAAAGCAACTATGAGTTGATGCTTCTTATTTCCTCCTTCTATCTCTTCTTCTTCTTCTTCTTCTTCTTCTTCTTCTTCTTCTTCTTCTTCTTCTTTTCTCTCTCTCTCTCTCTCATTCTTTATTTAAAAATCTATATAAAAATAACATCCTCACAGGCACATACAACAGTATGGTATTTACTAGAGGAAAAGGAGATGGGGGAGGTTGAAGAAAGAAAAGAGGATCAAATATATGGTGACAGAAGGAGACTTGACTTTGGGTAGTGAACCCACAATGCATTATACAGATAATGTATTATACAATTGTACACTTGAAACCTATTGAATTTTATTAATGTCATTCCAATAAACAAAAATTTTAAAAACATAAAAAAATAAACTAGCTTACTGTGATTAGAGCATGTAGATTAGGGTAAAATGGGTTTTTGGTGAGACTGAAGAGAAAAGCAGGGACTTGGTCATGAAAAAATTTATAATTCAAGAGAAGACATTTCACTTTTATTTCAAGAGTATTGGGAAGTCATTGAATTATTTTAATCAGGGGAATTAGGTCTCTCACTTCCAGAGGGATTTTGTGGTTTCTCACTGTCAGGCTATCTGGTCAGATTTCATCAGAACAGGGAAGAATTTCCTGAATAAATTCATTTCTCTCCCTAACTCTGAGACTTTTATGAAGCTAATGTGAACTCTGACTCACTATTTGGGGAAGGCCGCCATAAGGATAGTCAAGAAACGTCCAGAATATATTCTCACATTGTGAGTACACAAATACAGCTCTATGACCACCTGACAAAACAAAATTATTGCCATATATAAGTGCTCTAAATATTCAGTGAAGCTAGTAGCAATTCCTTTACCCACTTGGCTTTGAAATTCTCATCTAACACACTCCAATATTTTAACTGTGAACTAACAGATTGGACAAAACAATCAGGACACATGTTTGTATTTATACTGCACTAAGAGCCTAGTCAACAACATGTGAAGTCATGTTCTCCTGACAGCATCTCTCTTATGTGATTCCTGTATTGAGGTGGGTGTGTGAGGTCTAAGTAGTCAACCACCGATGGCTCCTTGAGCAGCACTTTAAATAAAATGAACATTAACTCTGAGTATTCTGATATCTTACAGGAGCTAACCTGATCTATCCCTTTCTGCAGCTGATGCTCCCTAAACCTCTTTCTTCTTTATGCTCAGTCCAGACCTCTCTAAAAAATCATTCCAAATTGCAACAAAATCACCAACTCTTTTGACAGCTAGACCACTGGGTACTGGAGGGCAAGGACTGCATCTTGTTCATAATAGAAGCACCATGATTGGCAACTGAGTGTTTCATCCAGGAGCATAAACAGTGGAAAAACAGGCTGTATAGTTAAAGTAAGACATTACCAAGCGACAGACCCTGTACCTGATTTAGCCCCAGTGATGGTTGTTCTCCTGGAGAGAACTTCCCAGATCTCTGGTGCCCAAATGTCTTTATTTTCTGTCCATCCTTTTCCACAGGAAATTTATGCTACCCCTCACCACTACCAACATCGCCCCTGATCCCTGGACTGGCATCTTTCTGCCCTTAGCCCACCAGCTTCTTCATTGTTTGGCTTCATGGTTCAAGAAACCAACTAAAACCTCAGCAGCTTCCTGACATTTTCCTCTTATTCTATAATCTAACCAATGCAAATGATACAAAAACCAGGAAAGTCACAGTGAAGGAGAATATATCTAAAAGCAAAAACAGACAAGGCAGGGATTTTTCCATTATATACATTACACAGCTCAATATTAAATGGCAAACAACCTTGTCTAAAAAAGAATGGGACAAATGGCTGAAAGAGGGTTTAATTTCTGGGTACTGGTGACTTTCTACTTCCTTAGTTGGGTGCTTTTTATACAGGTTTGCTTCCTTTGTGAAAATTCGTTCAGTCATTCATATGTAATTTGTGCTTTGGGGGTTTGTTTCTTTACTTTTGACAGAAATGTATTAAATGTAAATGAATTAAAAGTATTTTCAAATGGAAAACTACCTTGCAAATTCCTGGCCTATATTAGACATTTGAAAACTACTGTGGGATGAAAAAGGCAGATAATTAATAATAAGTACTTAATAAATCTTCTCCAGAGTTCCAAAGATACACCGATGAAAGTCATACCTATATTACCACATCTTGCATTCAAGTACCCTATCCAAGGAATTAGTACACAAAGATACAAAAGAACTTTTATTTCTTTTTGGTTCTATGAGGATTTTCTCAGATGTTTATTTTTCTTTTTAAGTTGACATTTGCATTGATTTTTTAATATAGTTTCTAAGTTAACTATTCAAAATTAGCAAATGATTATGAACACCAATTAATGTACTAAAAATATTTCTATTTGAATTTTCAATTCTGTTTAATTCTAATGGCAGATTTTAAAGGTGTCATTTATCCTTTTTGTATAAGACATAGAGGTTAGACTGACTAGGTGGTAGCACAGTGGATAAAGCATAAGAATGGAATGCAGAGGACCCAGGTTTGAAACCCCAAGGTTGCTGGCTGGCTTGAGCACAGGCTTACCAGCTTGAGCGCAGGGTTGCTGGCTTGAGCATGGGATCATAGACATGACCCTATGTTCACTGGCTTGAGCCCAAAGATCACTGGCTTGAAACCCAAGGCTGCTGGTGTGAGCCCAAGGTTGCTAGCTTGAGAAAGGGGTCACTCAGTCTGCTGCAGTGCTCCACTCCATCAAGGCACATATGTGAAAGCAATAAAATAGAGAAGAGAAAAACTATAGAAATAAAGTAGATAAAATAGAGAACAGAAAAACTATTAAAATCAATAAAACAAGGATCTGGTTCTTTGAAAAGATCAACAAAACTGACAAACCCTTGGCAAAACTCACTAAGGAAAAAAGAGAAAGAACTCATATAAACAAAATCCAAAATGAAAGAGGAGATATCATCACAGATATCATAGATATATAAAGAATTATTATAGAATACTATGAAAAACTATATATCACAAAAATTAACAATCTAGAAGAAATGGATAAATTCCTAGAACAATACAATCTTCCTAGACTGAGTCATGAAGAAATAGATACTCCAAACAGACCCATAAGCAGGGAGGAAATAGAAACAACTATCAACAACCTCCCAAAAAATAAAAGTCCAGGGCCAGATTGCAATACTAGTGAATTCTATCAAACATTCAAAGAAGATTTGGTTCCTGTTCTACTCAGTCTTCCAAAAAATTGAAGAAGCAATACTTCCAAACATATTTTATGAGGCCAACATAATCCTCATACCAAATGTAGCAAGAACAAAACAATAAAAGAAAACTACAGACCAATATCTCTAATGAATACAGATGCTAAAATACTAAACAAAATGCTAGCAAATTGAATACAACAAAATATTAAAAAAATAATTAATTAGGATCAAGTGGGATTCATCTGGAATCACAAGGATGGTTCAACATATGTAAAACAGTTAATGTAATACATCATATCAACAAAACAAAGAACAAAAACCATATAACCCTATCAATAGATGCAGAAAAGGCTTGCGATAAAATACATCATTTTATGTTTAAAACACTCAACAAAATGGGTATAGAAGGAAAATTTCTCAATATAATAAAGGTCATTTATGACAAACCATCAGCTAACATCATATTAAATGGCAAAAAACTAAAGATTTTTTTCGAAAATCAGGAACAACAAGGTTTCCCACTCTCTCCACTCTTATTCAATGTAGTACTGGAAGTTCTAGCCAGAGTAATCAGACTAGAGAAAGAAATAAAAGAAATTTATATTGGGATAGAAGAAGTAAAGGTTTCACTTTTTGCAGGTGATATGATCCTGTACATAGAAAACCCCAAAGACTTCACAAAAAGACTATTAGAAACAATAAACTAATACAGTAAGTGTGCAGGATACAAAATTAATATACAGAAGTTTATGGCCTTCCTATATGTCAACAATGAAACATCAGAAAATGAACTCAAAGAAATAATCACTTTTATGGTTGTGCCCCCCAAAATAAAATACCTAGGAATAAACATAACAAAGAATGTAAAGGACCTATATAATGAAAACTACAAGTATGTTAAGGAAAATCAAAAAAAGATACAATGAAATGGAAAAATATTCCTTGTTCTTGGATAGGAAGAATAAATATAGTCAAAATGACCATATTACCCAAAGCAATATAGAAATTTGATGCAATTTCCATCCAAACTCCAATGTCTTTTTTTTTTCAAATGAAACAAAAAATCATCAGGTTTATATGGAACTATAAAAAACCCTAAAGAGCCAAAGTAATCCTAAGGAAAAAGAACAAAGCTGGGGGCATTACATACCTGATTTCAAATTATACTACAGAGCTACAATAATCAAAACAGCATGGTATTGGCAGAAAAATAGACATACTGATCAATGGAACAGAATACAGAGCCCAGAAATAAAACTATATATATGATCAAATCATCTTTGATAAAGGAGCCAAAAACACAATGGAGAAAAGAAAGCCTTTTCTATAAATGGTCCTGGGAAAAGTGAAGAACCAAGTGAAGAAGAAAAAAACTCAACTACAGTTTGTTTCCTGGTACCAAAATTAATTAAAAATGAATCAAAGACCTAAATATAATATCTGAAACAATAAATTACATAGAAGAAAACATAGGCACTAAACTCATGGACCTTGGCTATAAAGGACATTTTATGAATTTGACTCCAAAGGCAAGGGAAGTGAAGGCAAGAGAAATGAATGAGACCACATCAGATTTAGAAGCTTTTGTACAGCAAAAGACACTGACAACAAAACAGATAGCCAACTAAATGGGAGATGATATTTTCAAACAACAGCTCAGATAAGTCTCTAGCTATTTGAGAAATGTTAATAAAAACTACATTGAGATATCACATCACACCTGTTAGATTAGCTATCATCAACAAGACAGGTAACAACAAGTGTTGGAGAGGCTGTGGAGAAAAAGGAACTGATTCACTGTGGGTGGGAATGTAAAGTAGTACAACCGTTATGGAAGAAAGTATGGTAGTTCCTCAAAGCGTTAAGACCCAGTAATCCCTCTACTGGATATATACCCCTAAAACTAAAAAACATTGGTACGTAAAGACACATGCAGCCCCATGTTCATCGTAGAATTCTTTACAGTGATTAAGACATTGAAACAACCAAAATCCCTTCAATAGAAGATTGGATAATGAAGATGTGACACATATACACTATGGGATACTATTCAGCCATAAGAAATGATGGCATAGGATCATTTATGACAACATGGATGGACCTTGATAACATTATACTGAGTGACATAAGTAAATCAGAAAAAAACTAAGAATTGTATGATTCCATACATAGGTGGGACACAAAATTGAGACTCATGGACATGGATAAGAGTGCAGTGATTACCAGAGGGAGAGGGAGAGGGTGGGGGGAGGGGAAGTGCATAAAGAAAACCAAATAAAAGGTGATAAAGGGCAATTTGATTTTGGGTAATGTGTATATAACTTAATCAAATGTCAGAGTGATCTGGAGATGTTTTCTCTGAATCTATGTACTCTAATTAATCAAGGTCACCCTGTCATTCCATTTCCATTAAAATTAATTGTCTAAATAAAACTACATATGTATATATTATATTTCTGTTGCAAATTTCTCCGTCAGATGACAGTTTTGTTTCCAGAGACATTGCTGATAGCTTTTTACTTTGCTCACCAACCCTGGTTTTTTTCTTCATGAAAACTTTCTGAGAAGATCATCATTTCCAGAAAGTCCTTTTTTGTTTACAGATTCTTCTTGGCCACTTTCTTTCAAACAGCTTCTAGCCTGCCTTCCTATAAATAGTGATGACCCCAATGACAATGATAACTACTATCAATATCACTATCATTTTTTAAACTAATCATTTTTTTTTTGTTTTGTTTTGTTTTTGTTTTTTTTTTTTGTTTTTTTGTTTTTTTGTTTTTTTATAATTTTATTTTTTTAATGGGGTGACATCAATAAATCAGGATACATATATTCAAAGATAACAAGTCCAGGTTATCTTGTCGTTCAATTATGTTGCATACCCACCACCCAAAGTCAGATTGTCCTCTGTCACCTTCTATCTTGTTGTCTTTGTGCCCCTCCCCACCCCCTATCCCTCTCCCATTCCCCCCTCCCCCCCGTAACCACCACACTCTTGTCAATGTCTCTTAGTTTCAGTATTATGTCCCACCTACGTATGGAATAATACAGTTCCTGGTTTTTTCTGATTTACTTATTTCGCTTCGTATCATGTTATAAAGATCCCACCATTTTGCTGTAAATGTTCTGATGTCATCATTTCTTATGGCTGAGTAGTATTCCATAGTGTATATGTGCCACATCTTCTTTATCCAGTCATCTATTGATGGGCTTTTTGGTTGTTTCCATGTCCTGGCCACTGTGAACAATGCTGCAATAAACATGGGGCTGCATGTGTCTTTACGTATCAATGTTTCTGAGTTTTGGGGATATATACCCAGTAGAGGGATTGCTGGGTCATAAGGTAGTTCTATTTGCAGTTTTTTGAGGAACCACCATACTTTCTTCCATAATGGTTGTACTACTTTACATTCCCACCAACAGTGTATGAGGGTACCTTTTTCTCCACAGCCTCTCCAACATTTGCTATTACCTGACTTGCTAATAACAGCTAATCGAACAGGTGTGAGGTGGTATCTCATTGCCGTTTTGATTTGCATTTCTCTAATAGCTAAAGAAGATGAGCATCTTTTCATATATCTGTTGGCCATTTGTATTTCTTCCTGGGAGAAGTGTCTATTCATATCCTCTTCCCATTTTTTTATTGGATTGTTTGTTTGTTTGTTGTTGAGTTTTATGAGTTCTTTGTATATTTTGGATATTAGGCCCTTATCTGAGATGTTGTTTGAAAATATCATTTCCCATTTAGTTGGCTTTCTGTTTATTTTGTTATCAGTTTCTCTTGCTGAGCAAAAACTTCTTAGTCTGATGTAGTCCCATTCATTAATTTTTGCCTTCACTTCTCTTGCCATTGGAGTCAAATTCATAAAATGCTCTTTAAAACCCAGGTCCATGAGTTGAGTACCTATGTCTTCTTCTATGTACTTAATTGTTTCAGGTCTTATGTTTAGATCTTTGATCCATTTTGAGTTAATTTTTGTACAGGGGGAGAGACTGTAGTCCAGTTTCATTCTTTTGCATGTGGCTTTCCAGTTTTCCCAGCACCATTTATTGAAGAGGCTTTCTTTTCTCCATTGTGTGTTGTTGGCCCCTTTATCAAAAATTATTTGACTATATATATGTGGTTTTATTTCTGGACTTTCTATTCTGTTCCATTGGTCTGAGTGTCTATTTTTCTGCCAATACCATGCTGTTTTGATTGTCGTGGCCCTATAATAGAGTTTGAAGTCAGGTATTGTTATGCCCCCAGCTTCATTCTTTTTCTTTAGGATTGCTTTGGCTATTCGGGGTTTTTTATAGTTCCATATAAATCTGATGATTTTTTGCTCTATTTCTTTAAAAAACGTCATTGGAAGTTTGATGGGAATTGCATTAAATTTGTATATTGCTTTGGGTAATATAGCCATCTTGATTATATTTATTCTTCCTAGCCAAGAACAAGGTATATTCTTCCATCTCATTATATCTTTTTCGATTTCCCTTAACAATGGTTTATAGTTTTCATTATATAAGTCCTTTACATTCTTTGTTATGTTTATTCCTAAGTATTTTATTTTTTTTGTTGCAATCGTGAAGGGGATTATTCTTTTGAGTTCCTTCTCAGTTGTTTCATTGTTGGCATATAGAAAGGCTATTGACTTCTGTATGTTAATTTTGTATCCTGCGACCTTACTGTATTGGCTTATTGTTTCTAGTAGTCTTTTTGTGGATTCTTTGGGGTTTTCGATATATAGGATCATATCATCTGCAAAAAGTGATACCTTTACTTCTTCTTTTCCGATATGGATGCCTTTTATTTCTTTGTCTTGTCTGATTGCTGTGGCGAGAACCTCTAGTACCACATTAAATAAGAGTGGAGAGAGTGGACAACCCTGTCTTGTTCCTGATTTAAGGGGGGAAGCCTTCAGTTTAGTGCCATTTAATATGATGTTAGCTGATGGTTTATCATATATGGCCTTTATCATGTTGAGATATTTTCCTTCTATACCCATTTTGTTGAGAGTCTTAAACATAAAATTGTGTTGTATTTTATCGAAAGCCTTTTCTGCATCTATTGATAAGATCATGTGGTTTTTGTTCTTTGTTTTGTTGATATGGTGTATTACATTAACCGTTTTACGTATGTTGAACCATCCTTGAGATTCTGGGATGAATCCCACTTGATCATGATGTATTATTTTTTTAATATGTTGTTGTATTCGATTTGCTAGTATTTTGTTTAGTATTTTAGCATCTGTATTCATTAGAGATATTGGTCTGTAGTTTTCTTTTTTTGTGCCATCCTTGCCTGGTTTTGGGATGAGGGTTATGTTGGCCTCATAAAATGTGTTTGGAAGTATTGCTTCTTCTTCAATTTTTTGGAAGACTTTGAGTAGAATAGGAACCAAGTCTTCTTTGAATGTTTGATAAAATTCGCTGGTATAGCCGTCAGGGCCTGGACTTTTATTTTTGGGGAGGTTTTTAATGGTTTTTTCTATTTCTTCTCTACTGATAGGTCTGTTTAGGCTTTCTGCTTCTTCTTGACTCAGTCTAGGAAGGTTGTATTTTTCTAGGAATTTATCCATTTCTTCTAGGTTGTTGAATTTAGTGGCATAAAGTTTTTCATAGTATTCTACAATAATTCTTTGTATATCTACAGTGTCCGTGGTGATTTCTCCTCTTTCATTTTGGATTTTGTTTATATGAGTTCTTTCTCTTTTTTCCTTGGTAAGTCTTGCCAAGGGTTTGTCAATTTTGTTGATCTTTTCAAAGAACCAGCTCCTTGTTCTATTAATTTTTTCTATAGTTTTTCTGTTCTCTAATTCATTTATTTCTGCTCTGATTTTTATTATTTCCTTTCTTCGGCTGGTTTTGGGTTGTCTTTGTTCTTCTTTTTCTAGTTCCTTAAGGTGGGAAGTTAAGTGGTTCACTTGGGCTCTCTCTTGTTTGTTCATATATGCCTGAAGCGATATGAACTTCCCTCTTATCACTGCTTTTGCTGCATCCCATAGATTCTGATATGTCGTATTGTCATTTTCATTAGTCTGTATATATCTTTTGATCTCTGCACTTATTTCTTCTTTGACCCATTCATTTTTTAAAAGTATGTTGTTTAGTTTCCACATTTTTGTGGGATTTTTTTCCTCTTTTTTGCAGTTGAATTCTAGTTTCAAGGCTTTATGATCAGAAAATATGCTTGGTACAACTTCAATTTTTCTGAATTTGCTGATGTTGTTTTTGTGGCCCAACATATGGTCAATTCTTGAGAATGATCCATGTACACTGGAGAAAAATGTATACTCAGTCACTTTGGGATGAAATGTCCTGTAGATGTCTATCATATCCAGGTGCTCTAGTGTTTTGTTTAAGGCCACTATGTCTTTGTTGATTCTCTGTTTGGATGACCGATCTAGAGCCGTCAGCGGTGTATTGAGGTCTCCAAGTATGATTGTATTTTTGTCAGTTTTTGTTTTAAGATCAATAAGTAGCTGTCTTATATATTTTGGTGCTGCTTGGTTTGGTGCATATATATTAAGAATTGTTATGTCTTCTTGATTCAGTGTCCCCTTAGCCATTATGAAATGGCCATTTTTGTCTCTGAGTACTTTTCCTGTCTTGTAGTCAGCATTATCCGATATGAGTATTGCTACACCTGCTTTTTTTTGGATGTTATTTGCTTGGAGTATTGTTTTCCAGCCTTTCACTTTGAATTTGTTTTTATCCTTGTTACTTAGATGAGTTTCCTGTAGGCAGCATACAGTTGGATTTTGTTTTTTAATCCATTCTGCTACTCTGTGCCTTTTTATTGGTGAGTTTAATCCATTTACATTTAGTGTAATTATTGATACTTGTGAGTTCCCTATTGCCATTTTATAGATTGCTTTCTGTTAGTTTTGTGTCTTGTTTGATCCTTCTCTTTAGTTTTTCTATCTTTTGTTTTTATTTGGTTGTATTCCATACATCTTTCCTCTGTTGCTATCTTTTTTATCTCATGTGCTTCTGTGGTGGTTTTTTCAATGGTGGTTACCTTTGAGTAATGAAAAGGGTCCCTACCCTGTTCATTGTAGCGAACTATTTTGTGAGTACTTTTGCACTCCATCGTCCTTTGCTACTGTTAATCTCCGTCTTCTCCCCCTCTTTCTTTTTGTTGTTGTCACAAAAACTAATCATTTTTTAAAATGAAAATATGCCAAACATATTTAACCCTGGAGACATAATATGGTATGAATAGATGGAACATTTGTTACCCAAGAATTCAGCGTAAAGTTGTGCTTCTGTGACATTTACAGGGCCCAATTTTACCATTACAAAAGACCTTTTAAGATAGGCATTACACCCATATCTCATTTTTAAAAAAATAGGTAAACAAGGCATAGGAAAATAAATCACTTACCCAGGTTCACACGAAGAGAAGGGGCAAGAGCCAGAATTCAAATTGTCTTTTCTCAAATTAATATGAACAACTAAATAAACAAACAAGCTTGTGTATTACAACTTTAGCACACTTTTCCTTCTACATGTCAGGCATTATTTTAGACTGGTTAATGGAACTAAAGCTTGAAGTAAAATAATATAGCTGGAAAATAAAGGAGGAAAAAGAACATTCCAAACAGTAGAAAAAATCATACAGAAAGATATGAAGTTATGAGATGGCTAGATACATTGCCTCAGGAAAACATTAAGTGCACACAGTGATTGAAATAAAGGGTCCTATTGGATTTGTGACAGAGGAGGTAAGTAAGGAACATATTACAGGTGTGATTTTTAATGCTGAGCTGAAAAAAAATATGTTGGATGTTTTCAAGTAGGAAAGAAGCATTTCTAATTTGTGTTAAGGACAAATGTTCTACCCTGACTAGTAACATTTGAAAAGAAATTTTAGTAGCTTTGTCTTTGAATCTAAAGTTAAACAAAATTTTATGTCCCTATCAATCGACACAGTACTGTCAGCATCAATAAATTTCCCAGTGGAAAAATAAATGTTAATAAAATTTGACTTCTGCCTCTAGCAAAACCTAGTTTGATATTTAAGAAACTTGTCATGTTCTAAAACTGAAATGATTTTTATCAATATATGTTTGCCTTAGGCATTTCATCATTAGTTTGTATTCTTGACTTTGAGCAGACATGTCTTATCAGTATGACCCATAACACATTTTGTGGTTAACACTAGTGCTATTATAAATTAATAGAGTATTGGTGCCTGCACCATGGATTCTATATTCAAAGAGCAATTGGAGGATGACGGATGACTACTCTGAGGACAAGCTTTCCCAGAGTTTATTCTGTGTTATGAGGGATATTAATATTTTAAGTTAATTTACCAAAGAATATCTCAATACCTTTAATATATTTACATTTCTTGTATGTCAAAGAAAGGATACCAAAACACATTGGCCAAAGAACACTTGTATCCTAAGCAACTTGGGATCATAAAAAACTTCTATTACAACCATGATAAAGTCACAATGTATTAGACATCTATTCTGTTACTGACATTCTCCTAAAAATTTACTTATATAATTTCAGTGACTTTAACACTTAAATTAGCTCTATATCTAGACATGTAACTAACAATGAGAAACTGAAGTTCAAAATAGTTGAATGGTAGAACTGGTATTTAGAAATTAATATGTATAACTACAAAATATATGTTCTTGCCACTATGCTTCAGAGAAAAAGGACATGGGACCAAACCTGGAAATTGACTGACAGGTCAAGAAGGGGGGAATACCCAGGAACAAGCCTGGAGAAAATTCATTAAGAAGAGAATGTCTACCTGTGAGAGACTCTAACATAACAGTAAAGTCCTTCAGACAAGACTCTGAATACATGATATATTTCAAACACTTGGGCTATTTTTGAAGGCCAAAGTCAAAGGCCAAGTCCTATAAGAGGAAAAGAGAGAAGGAAAATGGAACAAAATCATTCAGGATCTGGGAAGTTAAGTAAAGAAGCCTGAAGCCTAAAAGAAATTGGATACTAGCCACAAGAATAAAAAAAAAATGAAGCCTGGTGAGCATTACTATCTGGAACCATGGTGATAGGTATGGGGAAAGAATTATACAGAGGGCATAGTTCCCACGCTGACGACCTGGATGCACACTTGGGTTTGTCAGTCACCAGCTTTAGTTAACCATCTTGACACTCAGTTTATGAATCACAATAATAATATTGTCTTCTCTCCTAAGGTGGTAGTTAAGAATGGAGATAAATTTATAAATGTATATACTATAGTGCCTGGCAATTAAAAATGTAAGAAAATCATAGAACTAGCATTATATTAAAATACTACATGCATTCAGTATGACCAAAATTGTTACACAGAGCACAATATACTTAGTAGTAACACATTATTCTTTAGGTTTGTATTGATCATTTTTATTTATACAATTATAAATGTTTTATATCATTACAGACTATATAGAGATGCCGTTTTTCATAATTAACCTAGCTGATTTATTATACATGCAGAGTAGCTTTTTTATGCTATCTTCTGTCATATGTTTAATTTATGTATTTCTGCCCGAAATTTGGGTGGATTTTTGAAATGTGGGGGAGGGAACAGGTTCTAAATGTGTTGGTTAACATATCCTCATTCCACACACTCCATTCTGTTAATGTTTTTCAGTTTAGTATTAACTTTCTGTATAATAAAATAAAAATTTTTGAGCACACAGTTTGATTAGGTTCGATAAATGCATGCAGTCTATTAGCATGTTGAATAGTTTCATCACCCTAAAAAGCTTCTTTGCACCAATTTCCAGGCAGATTTCTACAGATATTCTAACTACATTTCATTTCTTTCACCATATATTGATTTTGCCTATTCTAGAACTCTATGTAAATAACATATTTTTTCCATAAGGTTTCTTTCACTCGGCATGGTGAGTTGTTTGCAACCATTTTTCTTATCTTTCTGCAATGTGTGGTGTAGGAATATGCTATAAGACTTTCAGAGTTAGGCCTGACCAGGCGGTGGCGCAGTGGATAGAGTGTTGGACTGGGACGCTGAGGACCCAGGTTCAAGACCCCAAGGTCGCCAGCTTGAGTGCGGGCTCATCTGGTTTGAGCAAAGCTCGCCAGCTTGGACCCAAGGTCACTGGCTCCAGCAAGGGGTTATTCCATCTGCTGAAGGCCCACGGTCAAGGCATATATGAGAAAGCAATCAAAGAACAACTAAGGTGTCGCAACAAAAACTGGTGATTGATGCTTCTCATCTCTTTCCATTCCTGTCTGTCTGTCCCTATCTATCCCTCTCTCTGACTCTCTCTCTCTGAAAGAAAAAAAAGACTTGCAGAGTTAGGAAAACAATTAGGCAAAAGCCCCGAGTGAATGAGAGTCCAGGAGCCTGTCTGACCTCTTACTGGAAACAGTGTGTGCTGGAAACAGCAAAACAGCAGGACAAGATTCAGTAACAGAAACGTTTAGGCTCTCAGTAGAGATATGTAATCAGCATGTTCCCTGTCCTTTACTTCCTGAAAATGTCAGCTGTCTGCTTACTTGAATTATTTGTACTGGCTAATAAATATCTGAGTAAGGCTGGGGACGGGGCTTCAGCCCTTCAGTCTGTTAACTGAGCTGTTCCTTCCCCTCTGCCCCTTGGAGCATTTCATCTGGTCTCCAAGAAGTTCATTGTTGCCGTGACAGTGTGGGAATTCTGATTCTTCTTCATCCTTACCAAAATTTAATATTTTTAGTCCTTTTAATGTAAATGTTTGCATGGTATCTTACTGTGGTTTTAATTTTTATCTTCCTGATAATTAATAATGTGAAATATTTTTCTATGTTTAATGGTTCTCTATATATCCTTCATTGTGAGTTGTCTTGTTCAGGTATGTTACTTATTTTTTATAGCGAGAGGTTTTAATTTGTAAAATTGTGTTGTAGTGGTTAAAAATTTGTGATATAATTTTTGTCAGTTATATCATTTCTGATTTTCTACTATATAGTTACATCATGTATTTTATACAACTTTTTAGCCTCTGGCTTTTAATTCTGGGATGTTAGATCGTTTGTCATTTGATGTGATTTTTTTGCATGGTTCAATTTAAATCTACCATCTTCCTATTTATTATTTATTTATCTTCTATTTATTTGCATATCTGTTATCTATTGCCTTCCCTATTTCCTTCTGCTTTATTTTGGACTATTTAAATTTGTTTTGTGACAATTTTATATCCTTTGTTTGCTTATTAGCTAGAATATTTAACTGTTTTAGTAATTGATTTGGGGTTATATTTATATATCTTTAACTTATCATAATCAACCTCCAACTAATATTATAATACTGCACATATAAAACAGGGACTATTAAAACACTATGCTTCCTTTTTTGCCTTGAAACATTTTACTTTTGTTGTAATACACCTTACTTCTATACATGTTTTCAAAAATTTCATCACAGTGCATTAAAATGTCCTCAGTAAATATTGCATAATGATCATTTGGACAATCCCTGGCCTTCATGAAAGCAAGATATCCTTTACATTAAGGATGAGACACTTAATGCTACAGTGCTTACTAATGACTTAATTGCTGGGAAGTCTATATATCACAACTAACACTAGTGGATAATTTTAGGTGTACTACCTTATTTCCTCTACTGCCACAGGAAGGTGTATTTTGTTCTAGTTGCAGATTAGCAAAGAGAAGCAGGGGAACCAGAATCCAGATTTCCTGCCTTCTGCCTTGTGTTTTTCTATCTTGTTGGAAGTGCTGGTTTTAGCCCTCTAAATTTGGGTCATAATTTCAGTATCACTTTATCAAATGAAAGAATTTATTTTGTCATATTAGCCCCAAAATACAAACATTTTCCAGATACCAGCTGACCATCACCCTAGAAGCCAAATCCATATCCAATGTGTAGAATTTGCACTATTTTATATTACCTTTTAAAATGCATATGAGCAAGCAAGGTAATCTTCTAAACACTGAGGCTATCTTCACTAGCATGCTTGTTTATCATAATGACAGGATGTAATATATTTTAAGGAAAAGAAATAATGGATTGAAAAAGAAGTCTGCAAACCATAACTTTCACAATAATAAATTAAGAAACCCTAACTGCTAAGCTATGAAACTCAGTTGATGGGTGGTAGCCCTAAAACAGAAATCACAGCAAGCCTTAGAAACCATTAAAACTGATGTGATAATAAATCTGTTCCATAAAAACCAGGAAGTTGGATAATACTGTATTCAAAAGGCCAACTCTGTGGAAGTAACTGCTAAAGATGTTTAAAACAAACAATGGGGAAAAAGTAACAGATTTCCCTGTAGTCAAAAAGAATAGGCAAACTGAGTTAGCCTTTATCAAACATGAATGAATAGGGCAATTCCTATATAACCTAAAACTGTAGTAGGCACTAACAGAAGAACCTATGCTTCTATTGAAATTAAAGAGGCAGAATTTCTATTGTGATGGGAATGCCCCAAACACTTCTGTTTCTGCATTTGAGAGATGAAGTATTTGGGAGGATGACAGTGAAGTAGAAGAAAATATATGACTCTCTGGACTAAAATGTCAAATTGGCTTTATTTTTTGGAGGTCAGAGGTAGCTTGGGTTAGATCAAATATAAAGATTTTTTTATTGATTTTAATTTATTGTGTTTACATAGATTCTAGTGTTGCCCCAAATGCATCCCCCTCCCCCATATTCCCCTCAACATCTCCCTTGCTCCTCTCCCTATAGCGTCCTTCCCCCTTCCTTTCAAGTTTATCCCATCCTATCATCCCCTTTCCCTTTGTCCTGTTTTCCTCTGGTCCCATTGATCTCTCCTCTGTCTCAATTCCGTTCCTCGGTTCACATTGTTCATTGGATTCCTCAAATGAGTGAGGTCATATGATATTTTTCTTTCTCTGCCTGGCTTATTTCACTTAACATAATTGTTTCCATGTCATCCATGTTGTCGCAAAAGGTAAGATTTTTTTCTTTTTTGTGGCCCCATAGTATTCCATTATATTATATATATATGTACTACTGCTTTTTAATCCACCCGTCCACTGACACACACTTGGGCTGTTTCCAGATCTTCACTATTGTGAACAATGCTGCCATAAACATGTGTGTGCATTTCTCCTTTTGAAATAGTGCTATGGTGTTCTTAGGGTATATTCCTAAAAGTGGGATACCTGGGTCAAAAGGCAGTTCGATTTTTAATTTTTTGAGGAATCTCCATACTGTTTTCCACTGTGACTGCACCAGTCTGCATTCTCACTAGCAGTGCAGAAGGGTCCCCTTTTCTCCACATCCTCGCCAGCACTTATTCTATGTTGTTTTGTTGATGAGCACATTCTGACTGGTGTGAGGTAATATCTCATTGTGTTTTTTGAGTTTTTGTTTTTTTTGTTTTTTTTTTTCATTTTTCTGAAGCTGGATATGGGGAGGCAGTCAGACAGACTCCTACATGTGCCCGACCGGTATCCACCCGGCATGCCCACCAGGGGGTGATGCTTTGCCCCTCTGAGGCGTCACTCTGTTGGGTCCAGAGCCATTCTAGAGCCTGAGGCAGAAGCCACAGAGCCATCCCCAGCGCCCGGGCCATCTTTGCTCCAATGGAGCCTCGCCATGGGAAGGGAAGAGAGAGACAGAGAGGAAGGAGAGGGGGAGGGCTGGAGAAGCAAATGGGTGCCTCTCCTGTGTGCCCTGGCCAGGAATCGAACCTGGGACTCCTGCACACCAGGCCGACGCTCTACCGCTGAGCTAACTGGCCAGGGCCTCATTGTGGTTTTAATTTGCATTTCTCTAATGATTAGTGATGTTGAGCATTTTTTCATAGGCCTATTGGCCATCTGTATGTCCTCCTTGGAGAAGTGTCTATTTTTTCTTTTGCCCATTTTTTTATTGGATTGTTTATCTTTCTGGTGTTGAGGTTTACAAGATCTTTATAAATTTTGGTTATCAACCCCTTATCAGACGTATAGTCAAATATGTTTTCCCATTGTGTAGTTTGTCTTTTTATTCTGTTCTTATTGTCTTTAGCTGTGCAAATGCTTTTTAGTTTGATATAACCCATTTGTTTATCCTGTCTTTTATTTCACTTGCCCGTGGAGATAAATCAGCATATACATTCTGTGAGAGATGTTGGAGAGCTTACTGCCTATGTTTTCTTCTAAGATGCTATGGTTTCACGGCTTACATTTAAGTCTTTTATCCATTTTGAGTTTATTTTTGTGAATGGTTTTAAGTTGGCGGTCTAGTTTTATTGTTTTTTGCAGGTAGCTATCGAATTTTCCCAATAACATTTGTTGAAGAGGTTGTCCTTACTCTATTGTATGCTCTTACCTCCTTTGTCAAATATTAGTTGTCCATAAAGGTGTGGGTTTTTTTCTGGGTTCTCTGTTCTGTTCCATTAATCTATATTCTTGATCTTATGCCAGTAACAGGCTGTTTTGAGTACAATGGCCTTGTAGTATAACTTGATATCAGGAAGTGTGATTCCAACCACTTTATTCTTCCTTTTCAAGATTGCTGAGGCTATTCGTGTTCTTTGTTGGTTCCATATAAATTTTTGGAATATGTGTTCTATATCTTTGAAGTATGTCATTGGTATTTTAATTGGTATTGTATTGAATTTATAAAGTGCTTTGGGTAATATAGACATTTAAATCATGTTTATTCTTCCTAACCATGAGAACGGTATATGCTTCTGCTTGTTTGTATCTTTCTTGATTTCTCTTATCAATGTTTTATAATTTTCCAAGTACAAGTTTTTAATATCCTTGGTTAAATTTACTCCTAGGTACTTTATTTTTTTTGGTTGCAATACTGAAGGGGATTGTTTCCCCAATTTCTCTTTCTGACAGTTCATTATTGGTGCATAAAAGTTACTCTGATTTCTGAGTATTAATTTTATATCCTGCCACCTTGCTGAATTCACTTATCAAGTCCAGTAGTTTTTTCACTGAGACTTTAGAGTTGTCTATATAAAATATCGTATTATCTGCAAATAATGATAGTTTTACTTCTTCTTTTCCAATTTGGATGCCTTTTATTTCGTCTTCTTGTCTGATTGCTGTGGCTAGGACTTCCAGAACTATGTTGAATAAGAGTGGTGAAAGGGGGCACCCCTGCCTTGTTTCTGATCTTAAGGGGATTGCTTTTAATTTTTGCCCATTGAGTATAATGTTGGCTGTGGGTTTGTCATAGATGGCCTTTATCATTTTAAGGTATGTTCCCTGCATTCCCACTTTGCTGAGAGTTTTGATCATGAATGTGTGCTGGATTTTATCAAATGCTTTGTCTGCATCTATTGAAATCATCATGTGATTTTTCTCCTTCCTTTTGTTTATGTAATAAGTTACATTGATTGATTTGCGAATATTGTACCAGCCTTGCCTTCCCAGAATAAATCCCACTTGATCATGGTGTATGATTTTTTTCATATATTTCTGGATTGGGTTGGCTAATATTTTGTTGAATATTTCAACATCTAGATTCAGCAGGGATATTGGCCTATAATTTTCTTTTTTTGTGTTGTCTTTGCTTGGTTTTGGAATCAAAATTATGCTTGCCTCATAAAAGGAGCTTGGAAGTCTTCCATCCTTTTGAATATTTTGAAATAGCTTGAGAAGGATAGGAGTTAGTTCTTCTTTGAATATTTGGTAGAATTCACTTGTGAAGCGATCAGACCCTGGGCTTTTGTTTGTTGGGAGTTTTTTGTTTTTTTTTTATAACTGTTTCCATCTCATTTGTTGTAATTGGTTTAAGTTTTCTGATTCTTCTAGATCGATTTTTAAAATATTATATGTTTTAAGGAATTTGTCCATTTCATCTAGATTGTCTAATATTTTGGCATTCAGTTCTTCATAGTATTTTCTTACTATCTTTTGTATTTCTGTTGTGTCAGTTGTTATTTCTCCACTCTCATTTCTAATTTTATTTATTTGAGTCCTCTTTTTCTTGGTGAGTCTAGTTAAAGGTTCATTGATCTTGTTTACTTATTCAAAGAACCAGCTCCTGGTTTCATTGATCCTCTGTATTGTTTCTTTAGTATCTATGTCATTTATTTCTGCTCTGAAATTTATTATTTCCTTCCTTCTACTACCTCTGGAATTTATTTGCTATTCTTTTTCTAATTCTTTTAGATGCATGGTCAAGATGTTTATTTGAGCTTGTTCTAGCTTCTTAAGGTACGCTTATAATGCTATCAACTTCCCTCTCAGGACTATTTTTGCTGTGTCCCATAAATTTGAGTTGTTGTATGCTCATTATCATTCATTTCTAAAATTTTTAATTTCTTCTTTGATCTCACTGCTAACCCATTTGCTAATCTCTTTGTATACTTTTATATATATATATATAAATTTTTATTAATTTTAATGGGGTGACATTAATAAATCAGGGTACATATGTTCAAAGAAAACATCTCCAGGTTATCTTGTCATTCAATTATGTTGCATACCCTCATCCAAAGTCAAATTGTTCTCTGTAACCTTCTATCTGATTTTCTTTGTGCCCATCCCCTCCCTTCTCTCCCTCTCTCTCCTCCTCCGCCCCCTGTAACCACCACAGTTTTGTCCATGTCTCTCAGTCTCGTTTTTATGTCCCACCTATGTATGGAATCTTGCAGTTCTTAGTTTTTTCTGATTTACTTATTTAATTCCATATAATGTTATCAAGATCCACACATTTTGTTGTAAATGATCCTATGTCATTCTTTCTTATGGCTCAGTAGTATTCCATAGTATATATGTAACACATCTTCTATCTTCTTTATCCATTTATCAATTGAAGGGCTTTTTGGTTGTTTCCATGTCTTGGCCACTGTGAACAATGCTGCAATGAACATGGGGCTGCATATGTCTGTACATACCAGTGTTTCTGAGTTTTGGAGCTATATACCCAGTAGAGGGATTGCTGGGTCATATGGTAGTTCTATTTTTAGTTTGTTGAGGAACAACCATACTATCTTCCATAATAACTGTATTACTTTACATTCCCACCAACAGTGGATGAGGGTTCTTTTACTCCAACACATGCTATTACTTGTTTTGTTGATAATAGCTAATCTAACAAGTGTGAGGTGGTATCTCATTGTAGTTTTGATATGCATTTCTCTAATAACTAATGAAGATGAGCATCTTTTCATATATCTATTGGCCATTTGTATTTCTTCCTGGGAGAAGTATCTGTTCATGTCCTCTTCCCATTTTTTATTGGATTGTTTGTTTGTTTGTTATTGAGTTTTATGAGTTCTTTGTGTATTTTGGATATTAGAGACTTATCTGAGCTGTTGTTTGAAAATATCATCTCCCATTTAGTTGGCTATCTGTTTGTTTTGTTGTCAGTTTCTCTTGCTAAGCAAAAACTTCTTAGTCTGATGTAGTCCCATTCATTTATCTTTGTCTTCACTTCCCTTGCCTTTGGAGTCAAATTCATAAAATGCTCTTTAAAACCAAGGTCCATGAGTTTAGTACCTATGTTTTCTTCTATGTACTTTATTATTTCATGTCTTATATTTAGGTCTTTGATCCATTTTGAATTAATTTTAGTACAAGGGGACAAACTGTAGTCGAGTTTTATTCTTTTGCATGTGGCTTTCCAGTTTTCCCAGCACCATTTGTTCAGAGGCTTTCTTTTCTCCATTGTGTGTTGTTGGCCACTTTATTGAAAATCAATCTTATTTATGTGGTTTTATTACTGGACTTTCTATTCTGTTTCATTGGTCTGAGTGTCTATTTTTCTGCCAATACCATGCTGTTTTGATTGTCATGGCTCTATAATATAATTTGAAGTCAGGTATTATAATGCCCCCAGCTTCGTTCTTTTTCCTTAGCATTGCTTTGGCTCTTTGGGGTTTTTTATACTTCCATATAAACCTGATAATTATTATGTTTCTTTAAAAAATGTCACTGGAATTTTGATGGGAATTGCATTAAATTTGTATATTGCTTTGGGTAATGTGGTCATTTTGATTACATTTATTCTTCCTATCTAAGAACAAGGAATACTTTTTCATTTCATTGTATCTTTTTTGATTTCCCTTAACATACTTTGTAGTTTTCATTATATAGGTCCTTTACATTCTTTGTTATGTTTATTCCTAGGTATTTTATTTTTATTGTTGCAACTGTGAAGGGGATTATTTTTTTGAGTTCGTTTTCTGAAGTTTTGTTTTGGCATATGAAAGGCTATGGACTTTTGTATATTAATTTTGTATCCTGCAACTTTACTGTATTGCTTTATTATTTCTAGTAATCTTTTTGTGGAGTCTTTGGGTTTTCGATGTACAGGATCATATCATCTGCAAAAAGTGAAACCTTTACTTCTTCTTTTCTGATATGGATGACTTTTATTTCTTTATCTTGTCTGATTGTTCGGGCTAGAACTTTTAGCACCATATTAAATAAGAGTGGAGAGAGTGGACAACCCTGTCTTGTTCCTGATTTAAGGGGTTGTAATGTCCTCAGTTTTATTCCATTTAATATGATGTTAGCTGATGGTTTGTCATAAATGGCCTTTATCTTGTTCAGATATTTTCCTTAATGACCATTTTGTTGAGTTTTTTCAACATATAATTCTGTTGTATTTTATCAAATGCCTTTTCTGAATCTATTGATAGGATCATGTGGTTTTTGTTTTTTGTTTTGTTGATATGGTGTATTACGTTAACCGTTTTATGTATGTTGAACCATCCTTGAGATTTTGGGATAAACCCAATTGATCATGATGTATTATTTTTTTAATATGTTGTTGTATTCGATTTGCTAGTATTTTGTTTAGTATTTGAGCATCTGTATTCATTAGAGTTATTGGTCTGTAGTTTTCTTTTTTTGTGCTGTCCTTGCCAGGTTTTGGTATGAGGATTATGTTGACCTCATAAAATACGTTTGGAAGTATTGCTTCTTCTTCAATTTTTTGGAAGACTTTGAGTAGAATAGGAACCAAGTCTTCTTTGAATGTTTGATAGAATTCATTAGTATAGCCTTCTGGGCCTGAAATTTTATTTTTGGGGAGATTTTTAATAGTTTTTTTTATTTTCTCCCTGCTTATTGGTCTGTTTAGGCTTTCTGCTTCTTCATGACTCAGTCTAGGAAGGTTGTATTATTCTAGGAATTTATCCATTTCTTCTAGATTGTTGAATTTGGTGGCATATAGTTATTCATAGTATTCTAAAATAATTCTTTTTTTAATATTTTATTTATTGATTTTTTGTGAGAGAGAGGAGTGAGAGAGAGAGACAGAGAGAGAGAGAAGGGGAAGGAGCAGGAAGCATCAACTCCCATATGTGCCTTGACCAGGCAAGCCCAAGGTTTCGAACCAGCAACCTCAGTGTTCCAGGTCAATGCTTTATCCCACTGCGCCACCACAGGTCAGGCCTAAAATAATTCTTTGTATATCTTTTAAATCTGTGGTGATTTTTCCTCTTTGATTTTGGAACTTGTTTATTTGTGTCCTTTCTCTTTTTTACTTGGTGAGTCTTGCCAAGGATTTGTCAATTTGATTAATCTTTTCAAAGAACCAGATTCTTGTTTCATTAATTTTTTCTATAGTTTATTCTGTTCTTTATTTCATTTATCTCAGCTCTAATTTTTATTATTTCCTTTCTTCGGATGGTTTTGGGTTGTCTTTGTTCTTCTTTTCCTGATTCCTTAAGGTGTGAAGTTAAGTGGTTTATCTGGACTTTCTCTATGTTCATATAGGCCTGAAGTGATATGAACTTCCCTCTTTTTACTAGTTTTGCTGCATCCAAGATATTCTGATATGTCATATTGTCATTTTCATTTGTCTGTATATATCTTTTGATTTCTGCACTTATTTCTTCTTTGACCCACTCATTTTTTAAAAGTATGTTTTTTAGTTTCCACGTTTTTCTGGGGTTTTTTAATCTCTTTTTTGCAGTTGAATTCTACTTTCAAGGCTTTATGATCATAAAACATGTGTGGTACAATTTCAATTTTTCTGAATTTGCTGATGTTATTTTTGTGGCCCAACATATGGTCAATTCTTAAGAATTTTCCAGGTACATTAGAGAAAAATGTGTACTCTGGCACTTTGGGATAAAATGTCCTGTAGATGTCTGTCATATACAATTGCTCTATTGTTTCATTTAAGGCCATATATATTTATTGATTTTCTGTTTGGATGAACATTCTAGAGCCGTCAGCGGCGTATTGAGGTCTCCAAGTTTGATTGTATTTTTGTCAGTTTTTGTTTTTAGTTCAGTCAGTAGCTGTCTTATATAATTTGGTGCTCCTTGGTTTGGTGCATATATATTTAAGAAGTGTTATATCTTCTTGATTCAGTGTCCCCTTAATCATTATGAAATGACCATTTCTGTCTCTGATTACTTTTGCTGTCTTGTAGTCAGCATTGTTAGATATGAGTATTGCTACACCTGCTTTTTTAGGATGTGATTTGCTTGGAATATTGTTTTCCAGCTTTTCACTTTGATTTTGTTGCTTAGATGTGTTTCTTGTAGGCGGCATACAGTTGGATTTTTTTAATCCATTCTGCTACTCTCTGTCTTTTTATTGGTGAGTTTAATCCATTTACATTTAGTGTTATTATTGACACTTGAGGGTTCCCTATTGCCATTTTATATATTGTTTTCTGTTAGTTTTGTATCTTTTTTGATTCTTCTCTTTTGTTTTTCTACCATTTGTTTCTTTGGTTGTAATCCATACTTTTTTCCTGTTACTAACTTTTGTAAGTCATGTGCTTCTGTAGTGGTTTTTTCAGGGGTGTTTACTATTAAGTAATGAAAAGGGTACCTACCATGTTAATTATAGTACACTATCTTATGAGTGCTTCTGCACTCCATCCTCCTTTTCTACTGTTAATATTCATCCTCTCACCTTTTTTGTTTTTATTGTCACAGTTTAAATATGGTTTTATTGTGTTCTTGGCGGAGCTTTTACTTGTGGTTTTCTTTTGTTTTGCTCTTTGTATCTGGTTGGAAAACTCCCTTTAGTATTTCCTGAAGTGGGGGTTTTCTGATGATAAATGACCTCATCTTTTCTGTATCTGTGAATGTTTTTATTTCTTCTTCATATTTGAAGGATAGTTTTGATGGGCATAGTATTCTTGGCTGGAAGTTTCTCTCTTTCAAAACTTTAAATATTGTGGTCTACTCTTTCTAGCTTGTAGAGTTTCTGCTGAGAAATCAGATGATAATCTAATAGGTCTTCCTTTATATGTTGTATTCTCTTTTCCCTAGCTGTCTTGAGAATTTTTTCTTTGTCATTGGTTTGTGCCAATTTCATTATGATGTGCCTTGGAATAGAATTGTTTCAGATTAAGATAACTTGGTGTTTTGTTTGCTTCTTGAATTCGAGGCTTTAGTTCTTTCCACAGGCTTGGGAAGTTCTCATTTATTATTTGTTTGAATATGTTCTCCATTTCATTTTCTCTCTCTTCTCCTTCTGATATACCTATAATTCTTATGTTACTCTTTTTGATGGAGTCAGACAATTCCTGTATGGCTTTCTCATTTTTTTGAATTCTTGATTCTCTCTTTTCTTCTCACTGTTGTGCCACAAGTTGCCTGTCTTCTATGTCACTAATCCTCTCTTCTATCTGGCCTGTTCTAGTAGCTAAGTGTGTTACCTAATTTTCAGTTTATGAATTGAGTTTTTCATCTCTGTTTGATTTTTTTTCATAGTTTCAATTTTCTTGGTAATATATTCTTTGTGTTCATTGAGTTGTTTTGAGCTCCCTAAATTGCCTTTCTGTGTTTTCTTGTATATCTCTAAGTATTTTTAGGATTTCTATTTTAAATTCTCTGTCATTTAACTCCAAGGTTTCCAATCTATTAAATTTTTTTCTATATATTTTTCCTCATCTATCTGTGCTACAACTCTGTTTTTTGTATCCATAATATTTGATTTACTTTCCTTAATGGCATCTGAGGGTGGTTTTGTTAATACCAAAAATGTAAATTAATAAAGAATAAAATATTTAAAAATAAAAAAATAAAAAAACAATTTAAAAATTATATTTTTCCCTTTTCCCTTTCTTCTTTGAGAAAATATCATGAAAAACTGAGAATTATATTGTGCTAAATGGAACAAAAACTACCTGTAGCAGAGGGCCTGAGTTGGGGAGAAGTGACAAAGGGGATAAAGAAGGTGGGTACCCACAAAATGCAAAAAAGGAAAAAAATTGGATCAAGAATAAAATAATTTTCTTGTAAATGACTGAGAGATATAGTGAAAGGGATAAGAGGGAAACAAGAAAATGAAAAAAAAAGTGTGGCCCCACCACACTTCTGGAAGGGGCACCTCTTTTATTGGTGGTTGGTGAGAGAAGCATAGATCCCATTGATATACTGGTCAGTTTGTTGATTTAAATTTACTTGTTCTTTATTTTAAATCTTGAATTTGTTCCCATTTTGTTTTTTTTACTTTAAAATAAGATATGTGCAGTGTGCATAGGGATTTGTTCATAGTTGTTTTTTTTTATAGTCTGGTCCTCCAATGGTCTGAAGGACAGTGAACTGACCCCCTGTGTAAAAAGTTTGGGGACCCCTGGCCTAGCCTGTCTAACTTCTGTAGTGTTCTCTGAGGTTTGTTCCATAGCAATGTGTTTTTCACCCTGTATCAGCTGACAGGAAGTTGCCCCTGCCCCTACGTGCAGAGCAAGAGGCACTAAAAGTATCACATCTCTTACCTTAAATTGCTGATCTGAGAGAGACCTTGTCAACTAGAGCCACATAAACCAGTTGGGCGGTGAGCAGACTGTGAGTTAAGCTAATTTCAGAGATTGGATCCGAAGATCTGCTCCAGAGACAGTCTGCAAGCTGCCTGTATGCTCCTCCCTTTAGTGCTTCCATATTTTTTCTTCCCTAGGATGTTAGCCTGAATGGCTGGGTAAGGTGCCCTGCCCATCTGGAGAAGTCCTGGCATAGGGAAGTTTGCCTTCATGCACTCCCCGCGCGCTGTTGCTGGGGGAGCAGGGACCACACTGAGACTCTGGTTGCAGCCCACGCAGAATCCTCTGACCCTGTTCTTCTGTCTGGGAACTCAGGCACCCACACCCAGGGCATTAGGAGGAACCTCTCACACACTATTTGCGCTCGCTGACCAGGATACCAGGGGTAATGGCAGCCGCCACTCGCAGCCTTTGCTGGGGTCTGGTGCTGGCGTTAGCTTGCATGGGCTAAGTCGCTGCAGGCACACTCTTTCCTTGGCTTGAACGTCTATGCCCCAGCCCACCTGCCTCCACACCCCCAGACCCTATGCTCTCAGTTCCAAGTGAAAGCAGCCCTTGCTCAGGTTAGCGAGGAAGGCAAAATGTTCCATTCTCTATCTTATTTCCTTTAGGATTGATTATATATTTAGCCAACTTTTTACCCAATTGTACCTTCTTGTTCAGTGTGTGAGACTTCCAGATGCTCCAAGGATAGATTTTTCTGTCTCTGGTTGTAGAACTTGTTTAAATTTTGGGGAGCGGTGTCAGGAGCACTCCTCACAGCGCCGTTTCTCTGATGTCATTCCCATTTGCTATTTAATAACATGCTATTTAGTTTCCAAATTTTGAGTATTTTTCAGTTTTTCTGTTGTTATTGATTTCTAGTTTCATGCCATTGTGATCAGAGGAAATGCCTGATATGATTTCAATCTTCTTAAATTTGTTGAGACCGCTTTTGTGACCTAACGTGGTCTACCTAGAGAATGTACCATGAAGAATTAAAAAGAATGTATATTCTGTTGCTTTAGGGTGAAAGGTTCTGAAGATATCTACTAAACTGAGTTGATCTAGTGTGTCCGTTAAGTCTGCTGTTTCTTTGTTAATTTTCTTTCTTGAGGATCTATCTAGTGATGTTAGTAGGATATTGAAATCCCCTATTATTATAGTATAGCTGTTGATTTGGCCCTTTATATCCATCAGTCTGCTTTATATATTTAGGTGCACCTATGTTGGGCACGTGGATATTTATAATGGTTATATCTTCCTGTTTGATTGCTCCCTTTATCATTATGTAATGACCTTCTTTATCTCTTACTATAGCTTTTGTTTTAAAGTCCTTTTGTGTGATATAAGTATTGCTATCCAGTTTTTTTACATTTCCATTTGCATGAAATATTTTTTTCCCATCCTTTTACCTTCAGTCTATGTTCATCTTTTATTTTAAGGTATGTCTCTTATAGATATGTATGGGTCATGTTTTCTTATCCACACAGCTACCCTATGTCTTTTGATCAGATCATTTAATCCATTTACGTTTAAGGTTATTATTGATATGTATTTGTTTATTGCCATTTTATTCTTTAAAGCTGTATTCCTCTTTTGCTATATTCTTTTCCCTCTTTGATCTGTTTACAACAGGTCCCTTAACATTTCTTGTAGCATTGGTTTGGTTGTAATGAATTTTTTGAGTTTTTTATTGTCTGGGAAGCTTTTTATTTCTCCTTCAATTTTAAACAATAGCCTTGGTGAATAAAGTAGTCTTGGTTGTAGGCTCTTGTTCTGCATTACTTTGAATATTTCTTGCCATTCCATTCTGGTCTCAAGTGTTTTTGTTGAGAAGTCAGATGTCATCCTTATGGGGGCTCCTTTGTAAGTGTTAGCTTTTTTTTCTCTAGCAGCTTTTAATATTTTCTCTTTATCTCTTAGGTTTGGTATTTTAATTATGATGTGTCTTGGTGTAGATTTCTTTGGGTTTCTCTTTAATGGAATTCTCTGTGCTTCTTGAACTTGTGTGACTTTTTTCCTGAATCAATTTAGGAAGTTTTCAGCTATGATTTGATTGAACAAAGTTTCTATTCTTTGTTCTTTCTCTTCTTCTTCAGGATACCCTATGATGTGGATGTTATTCTCTTCATGTTGTCACAGAGCTCTCTTAGAGTTTCCTCAGACTTTTTGAGTCTCTTTTCTTTTTGCTGCTCTGCTGCTGTGCCTTTGTTTATCTTGTCCTCTAACTTGCTGATGCAATCCTCAGCTTCATCCATCCTGCTTTTAATTCCTTCCATTGTGGTTTTCATTTCTGATATTATATTCATCATTTCTTACTGATTCTTTTTTATTATTTCAATGTCCTTTTTATACTTGCTATCTCTTTATTTAGTTGTGTGTTATGATCACCTATTGTTGTTCTAAGATCTTTGAGCATCCTAACAATCATTATTTTAAACTCTGAATCTGGTAAATTAGTTAGATCTGACTCATTCAAGTCCTATTCTGGGGATTTCTCTTGATTCAATTGGGTTGCTTTTCTCTGCCTTCCCATTTTGTTTGTGTATAAGAAGGGTTTGGCCACTGTAGTTCAATGGGTGTGGCCTCTGTGTCCCCTAGGTGTGGTCTGTCTGCTGGCCCACCACTGCCTCTGCTGCTGCCTTGGGCATTTGGGAGTTTGGGTATGAGCGTTGCCTGTACCGGCCAGCTGCAGCTGTCACTGCAGTTTCCACCTCTCCTCCATGGGAATGATTTTTATTCTAAGGCCCTGGCCATTGGCTCAATGGTAGAGCATCTACTCAACATGTGAATGTCCTGAGTTTGCTTCCCAGTCAGGGAACAGAGGAGAAGTGCTCACTGCTTCTCAACCCCTTCCCTTCTTGCTCCTCTTTTTCTCTCCCTGTCTTCTTCTCTTTTCCCATTCTGCAACCATGGCTTGATTAGAACAAGTTGGCCCCAAGGGCTGAGGATGGCTCCATGGCCTCCACCTCAGGCACTGAAAAGAATGACTCCAGTTGCAACAGATCAAGGTCCCCAGATGGGCAAAGCATAGTCCCCTAGTGGTCTTGCTGGGTGGATCCTAGTCAGAGTGTATATGGGAGTCTGTCTCTGCCTTCCATCCTCTCACTAAGTTTAAAGAAAAAGAAAGATTTTTGTTCTATATGTTTGTGTCTACTCTATAGAAACTAAAAAACAAATAAGTGATAATTTCCATGAGGTTTGGCTACTACCCACAGAAGATATAGAACATTTACATCATCACAGAATAATTGCTTATGTACTTTCAGCAGATCCTCACCCATAAGCAGACTTGTCCTATTTTATATATGATTGATTAGGTCTGTCATCCATAAGTTTTATAAAAACAAAATCATATAGACTTCTGCTTCTGGTCGAAGACAAATAACTAGGATTAGATCTAACCTCCCACTTGAAACAAGTAAAAAGTCATAGAAAACATATGAATTAGAAAGGGGTTTTATGACAATGGGCATCAAGCAATGAAAATCAGTGATCTCTGAGACATAGGAAATTACTTGAGCCTTTCATTAATCCCAGTTTACTGCCATAAGTGAAATTCCAGATGGCTGCTTACAGCTGAAGGACTCAGGCAGAGCTAGAAACATTCCCTTACTAGAGGACATAATGCTGAGTCCAGGGAGATCAAAGAGGCTAGAGTCTTTAGGGTATAGTACCAGAAAGAGGACTGGGAGATCCACACCTAGTTCCCTTTATGTATCCAGAAAAATGCTAATCAAATCACGTGCATGAGTGAAAAATGTCCAAGTGGAAGTAAAAAGCCACAATAAATAATTAGAAGGAAGAGTAGTTGCACACACAGAGATCAGGAATAGTGCCAGGCATTAGCAGGATAGAAACACCACATAGTTCATAGGGTAATAGGTAGAGGATTTAGAAAGGTCTTGCTTCAGTAGAAAGGGCTTAAACAACTATTTCTAGTCTAATAACTGTCTTTGTCACAAATAATAGTTAATAAGAGCAAGACCTGAAAGGATCAAACTTTTTCCAAGTAACATAACTGCATCATAGGGAGAGAAAAAAAAATTAAAACACAAAAATATCAGGCAATGAATAATGTAAAATCCACAGTCTAGCAGCCAATAAAAAATTATTAGGCATTCAAAGAAGCAGATAAATGTCATGCAAAATCAAGACAAGATCAATCAAAATTCACTATAAACTAGCACAGATGTTAGAAATTTTAGATAAGGATATTAAAACAATAACTTATTACTGTATATGATATGATTTAAAAGATTGAGAGAGCTCTAGTTTTTAAAATATGAAATATATATATATGTCATATATAGAGAGAGATGAAAACTACAATGCATCAGGAGAAAATACCCACATCTCTGTTAGTTAGTTGGTTGGTTCTATTATTTAATCATTGCAACATCTGAGTCATCTTTTTGTCTAGTACTGTTGACTGTTTTCTTTCATAACTGTGGGTCACATTTTATTTTTTAATAATTCTTAATTGAGTAAATAGGTTTATAACAACTCAGTAGGATTGAAGTAAATTGTATCTATCTTCATTCTGACTGGGTCCTAGAGTAGGAGCTGAGTTTATAAGTAGCAAGGTCCTATTGTTTTGGGCTTGTTGACATTTAGGTTGATTCAATTTCAAAAAGGGGGTCAAAATTTGTTATGATTATTAGCCAAATTGAGAGGAATAATTTTTACTTTCTGACAGGTAATTAAGCTGTAATGTATGTTTTGGCTGGATGAACCCTATACCTAGATTTGAAACCATGCTCTTTATAAGCAACAAAACCTTAACTTCCTAAGTCTCAGTTGCCTAATCCATACACTAGATTTAATAATACCTCTGTAGCCTGACCAGGTGGTGGCACAGTGGATAGAGCATGGGACTGGGATGCACAAGGTCCAGATTTGAAACCATGAGGTCACTGACTTAAGCGCGGGTTCCTCCAGCTTGAGCACAGACTCACCAGCTTGAGCGTGGGGTCACTGGCTTGAGTGTGGGATCATAGGCATGATTCCATGACTATTGGCTTGAGCCCAAAGGTTGCTGCTTTGAAGCCCAAGATCGCTGGCTTGAGAAAGGGGTCATTTGCTCTACTGCAGCCCTTCAGTCAAGGCACATATGAGAAAACAATCAACAAACAACTAAGGTGCTGCAACAAAGAATTGATGCTTCTCATCTCTCTCTCTTCCTGTCTGTCTGTCCCTATCTGTCCCATTTTAGGACTCTCTCTTTTTCTGTCAAGAAAAAAATAATAATAATAATACCTGCACCTTAGGGTGGTTACAAGAAATAAAGGAGGTAACAGTTTTAAAGTGTTTAACAGAGTATTTGGCCCTTAAATTCTCTTAAGTGAAGGAAAATAATTTTTAAGCTAGGCTGTCAGACACCAGTGCCACACTGTGATAGTGTTGGAGAATTGTGGAGATAGACCATGGAGAAATACCCAAATATTATGATACACAGGAGTTGCAGAATTTTATTGACCTCTTGAGGGAGAATTCAAGCCTACAAAGTTAATAAGTTTTATATTCAAGTGTTTAACTATGACCTACCTGAAAATGATTAATTTGAATATATTGATGGTGAAAATGAGCTTATGGAAACCATACTACTGTGATGGCCATGAGAAACTCATTCCTTTGGCACAGCTTTCTTCATGAAGGACGAAGAAAATAGATCAGATGAACAATGCTGTAGAACTTGCTGAAAGACACTTAAATAAATAGAGAAAATAATTGATTAACTCAACTTTGTAAGAGTTTGACTTTTGTAAAATTATTTAATAACTAACGTGATAGTAAACACTAAAATCCCACTCTTAAAGAATTAAGTAGCTATAAATCTGGTTTTAAAACTTCTTATATATGTAATAGGATCACTCAAAATTAAGCTTTTAAAATGTCCTAGATTTTAATCCCTAGCTCTAATACAGAGAACCTACATAAGATTAGACATGTGAGTTAATTTCTCTAAGTCTCAATTTTCTTATTTGTAGAATAAGAATAATGGTAATAATAACATGGAAGTAAATTGGATAGTGCTATGGAAAATGAAATAATCCACATAAAATGTGATATATTGGAATGACCACTGTAAGTACTTAATAAATGTTAGATTTTATTACCTAAACTAGGAGTGCCATCTATAATTTGAGGCAATATATGTATCTGGAAAGTATGTATGTTGTGGGGTATGTGTGTAATTCACATAGAATTTGATTTAAAAGCTAGATTTTGAACATGAAACATACATCACAAGAAATATTTGTAAACACCTTTGTAAAAATTGGTCAACTTAATATTAAAGAATCGAATGATGTAATTTACATGGTAGTTTTCAAATAAATTTGCTATTTCTCTAATTTAGCATTATCTCCTTCTATGGATATAAACATAGTTATAGTCTATATCTACATTTTTGCCAATGGTTACTTATCAAATATTATTATAAACTTGCATCTTTTTCATATAACTTACCTAACCTTCTATATATATTCTTTGCTTAAGTTTCCCAGGTTCTAAAAGTACATAGTGATTGTGTAAGATTCGAGTCCATTCATCCTCAATTCTAACTTGGGGGCGAGAAAGAAACCAAATTCTGAAAAAGTCAAACTTTCGACAACTTTATATTTTCATAGAATTAATGTAATTTTTTTCCATAAATCAAACTTACACTTCAAGTTAACTAAAAGAAATGGAAGCTATTATCAGATAATTATATAAAGAGATCAGGACAGTATGACAGTTGGTAAATTTATATTTAATATTAGCTTTCATTTTTAAGTTGGTGTAAACTTAAAGTGCCTTTTGGACTTCTTATAATCAACAGAAAGGATAATTTGAACTAATGCAGAAAGTACAGATTTGATAAATTTATCTAGCTACATAAGTTGAATGTTTCCTATTTTATCCAGTGTGCTCATGGACTGAGTTTTATCTGATTTTCCAGAAAGAATAAACTACAAGAGTAGACAGCAAATGTCATTATCAATAGGTATCTTTCGCCTGACCTGTGGTGGTGCAGTGGATAAAGTGTCGACCTGGAAATGCTGAGGTCGCCGGTTCAAAACCCTGGGCTTGCCTGGTCAAGGCACATATGGGAGTTGATGCTTCCAGCTCCTCCCCCCTTCTCTCTGTCTGTCTCTCTCTCCCTGTCTGTCTCTCTCTCTCCCTCTCTCTCTCCTCTCTAAAAATGAATAAATAAAATAAAAATTAAAAAAAAATAGGTATCTTTCTAGGAAAGTAGGTTTAGGATTCCAAGAAAAAGAAATTTAGACCCCCCCAAAATTATATATATAATGTATACATATAGCATATATCATATCATATCACATCATATCATAAAAAATTATATATACCAGTGGTCCCCAACCCCCAGGCCGGTCCACAGACCATTTGGTACCAGTCCACAGAGAAAGAATAACTAACTTAC
Organism: Saccopteryx bilineata; assembly: GCF_036850765.1. Taxonomy (NCBI): domain Eukaryota; kingdom Metazoa; phylum Chordata; class Mammalia; order Chiroptera; family Emballonuridae; genus Saccopteryx; species Saccopteryx bilineata. The sequence continues at coordinate 338,677,572 of NC_089490.1, read as the reverse complement.
ATTACTTCCGTTTTATGTATATTTAAGTCTGAACAATGTTTTGTTTTTTAAAAATGACTAGATTCCCTCTGTTACATTCGTTTAAGACTCTCTCTTAACACTTGTCTCGGTCACGTGATACATTTATCTGTCCCACCCTAAAGGCCGGTCTGTGAAAATATTTCCTGACATTAAACCGGTCTGTGGCCCAAAAAAGATTGGGGACTACTGATGTATACCATTCCAGCTCTTGCTATGAAGAATTTTTGAAACTTATTAATTAATTAAACAATTTTAATCTAATCCTGCCAGATTTCAGCCTTTAGAACAGTTTTCTTTATCTTTAAATTTCTCTTTTGGCTGCTTGCTAGCAAGAACCTGAAGCATATTTTTACTCAGAAAGAAAACTTGAGAATCATTGTCTGCTTTTACATGATTACATATTGAACCTGAATGCTAGGGTCTCTTATTTATTACTTTCAAGATTACCCAATGGCAAAGCCATATGTATTAGGCACTTAATTTATGTTTTACAGGAAGGATTATAAAGTGCTAATTTTTGAAAAGCTTATATAGTATGAAATAATCTTTATGTAAAATTTTCATTCTGTAATCATTCACTGGTCATAATATTGTACTAAGTCCTGAGAAAAAAAATTACATTTTAAATTTGGGAAGTATCATAATAATTAAATACATTTTACAAATGTAAATCCTTTAGCCTATATTATCTGCATAACTTTTCTTAGGCTGTATAACAATTTTGTGTCAGAACCAGGTCTAAAACCAAAACCTACTTGTTTTCTACTGTATTTTTGAAACACAGTAGGAGATACATTGACAACAAGAGAATATAAGTTTAAGGAGCTTCAACTTATCTCTCACTAATTGAAACTGACAGTTAATGGACAACATATATGATTTCAGAGAGCACATTCTCATATTCTAATAGTTTTAACTACTCTCTTATTGACCCATACTGAAACACTTTACCTGTCATGTTATTTGGAAATATTTAAATTAAAAGTTAATGTTTCTTTTATTTTTTTAAAGCAAATGAAATAATCAAAGCCAATTTGGGGAAATATTCTACAATATTCTATTTTTAGCTTTCAAAATTCTGTCCATTTATAGAGATAACATCTAAGTTTATTTGATACTACCAGTTTGGATGTCATCATTTCAGCCACTGAATGCCCATATAACTTCTTTTTAATTTAAAAATGAAATGATTATGTAATGCATGTCAAAATACTATAAAGGCTTGACCAGGCAGTGGCACAGTAGATAGAGTGTCGGACTGGGATGCGGAAGGACCCAGGTTCAATTCCCCGAGGTTGCCAGCTAGAGCGCGGGCTCATCTGGCTTGAGCAAAAAGCTCACCAGCTTGGATCCAAGATCGCTGGCTCCAGCAAGAAGTTACTCGGTCTGCTGAAGCCCCCAGTCAAGGCACATATGAGAAAGCAATCAATGAACAACTAAGGTGTCGCAACAAAAAACTGATAATTGATGCTTCTCATCTCTCTTCATTCCTGTCTGTCTATCCCTATCTATCCCTCTCTCTGACTCTCTCTCTGTCCCTGTAAAAAAAAAAATACTATAAAGAACTATGTTATTAGGTAATGTCATTATAATTATTCTCTGCTATGTTTCCTCCCTGAAGCACTAATACTAATTTTCCTAGTAGTGGTATTTCTTTATTACTATTTTTATCAATGTTTTCTTTCCTTCCCACTGCATCACTATCATCATCATAAGATGGTAAAATTTATGAGGACTATGAGTTATCTATTTCTGTATTTTATTTATTAGATTTTCTTTCTCACATATAATATGGATCAAATAATACTAAACACCAATTAATTATGATTTTTCTGAGTGTTTAATATAGTCATTTTCAAACCAAAAATATAAAAAGAAGACAATGACAAGAAGAGGAAGAGAAGAAGCTGTTATATAAAATAAATGTAAATAAGATTTTCTTTTTTGTTTTTATTTTAGTGAGAGGAGGGGAGGAAGAGAGACAGACTCCTGAACCCAACCCAGATCTACCCAGCAAGCCTACTAGGGGGCAATGCTTTGCCCATCTTTGGAGTTCTTGTTCAGTTGCAACCAGAGCCATTTTTTAGGGCCTGAGCCGAGGCCACAGAGCCATCCTCAGTGCCTGAAGCCAATTCACTCAAGCCAATTGAGCCATGTCTGTAGGAGGGGAATAGAGAGAGAGAAAGAGAAGGGGGAGGGGTAGAGAAGCAGATGATCACTTCTCCTATGTGCCTTGACTGGGAATAGAACCTAGGACTTCCATGCGCCAGGCCAACACTTTACCACTGAGCCAACAGGCCAGGGCCTAAATAATCCTTTCTTACATTTTCCAAATGCAGCATCTCTCAATAAGGTTCTTACTGCAATAAAATTAACAAAAACTGAGGATTTTTTGAGGTGGTTTGACATAGTGTAGAGTGCACTCAGTGGAGCTATGATTAGAAAATTGGTTTCTAGCCCCCTTTTCACTTACTTATACTTAATTCATTTAGTACTATATTGCCCTTAACTTTATCGGTAGCATATCTTGATTGACCCACTTATTATACTGGCTCTTTGAACCTTAGTTGTTATGTTTTTATTTAATGTAGTGAATAGTGTATCCCTAATAAAACTTTTCTACTGTTGCTCATACAGTCATTTGTTAGCAAAACTGCTATTTTATTGTAAATAACCTGACTTTGCTCCTAATTGCTATTAGTATTCTGCAGTTTCAATATGATTATATGGATGTCAGTTTCTTTTTGTTTATCTTGCTCAGGATTTATTGAAATTTTCAAATCCTTGGATAAATATTTTACAAGAATTTTGAAAATTGCCTGACCAGGTGGTGGCGCAGTGTATAGAGCGTGGGACTGGGATGCCGAGGACCCAGGTTCAAGATCCCGAGGTCGCCAGCTTGAGCACGGGCTCATCTGGTTTGACCAGAAGGCTCACCAGCTTGGACCCAAGGTCGCTGGCTCAAGCAAGGGGTTATTCGGTCTGCTGAAGGCCCGTGGTCAAGGCACATATGAGAAAGCAATCAATGAACAACTAAGGTGTCATAATGCGCAAGGAAAAACTAATGATTGATGCTTCTTATCTCTCCGTTCCTGTCTGCCTGTCCCTGTCTATCCCTCTTTCCGACCCTCTCTCTGTCTCTGTAAAAAAAAAAAAGAAGAAGAAAAAAAATTTGAAAAGTTCTTCTTACCTGTTTTATTCTTAAATACTGCCTTAGCTCCTTATAGTCCACTCTCCCTTTGTAATTTGAATAAAATATATTTTAGCCTTCTTATTCCCTATCCCATATGCCTTAACATTCATTCCTTAGCAGCTTAAAGATATTTTGTCTTTTTATTAATCTGCTAGTGCCTTATTTAGAGGTTTTATTATTTAAACATGTTAAATATAATTATATTATATTTTGTTGTGTATGAAGTCTTTGAAAGTCAGATTGTATTTGTCTCACACTTTCAACTTTTCTCCCACTCAAAGTACTGGTTTCCCTCTGCTTTTTATGATTTTAGATTTTTTGTAAACTTATCTGAGAAGTTCTTGAGCTCCAGATTGATACTGCTTTTTTCAGAGAGAATTTGTGTTTGTTTCTGCAATATTTGGGGGCATTAACAAAGTCACCTTAAATTGATATTTTACCAAGAATTTGTATAATATACAGAATAATTGTAAATTTATCAGCAAATATTTGTGAAAACAGACTGTGGATTATAAAACCTTATTTTCTTATGAATAGCATAAAAATAGTAAATGGAAATTTTCTTGATTTGTTCTACTTCCTGTTTACCATCATTCTGATGGTAGAATCCTATAATGGTGGGTCTGGCTTTAGAGAGGTCTCTGTAATAGATAATCTTGTTTATGTACTTTAGTTATAAAATATTGGATTTATAATGAATTTAAAATAGTACCAAACTAAAATACAATTCATTTCAATTATTATATCAGAAACAAAGCATTACTGTCTCCATAAAAATATATATCAAACATACCCTTTGACCTTGAATTCCTAATTATAGAACTTATCATGTAGATATAATTCCACACACACATAATGACAAATATGTACTGCTATTCCTTATAAAAGTTTCATAATGTAGTGAACAATAAAGCAGGAAAAGATTTCAAGAAAGTTTAATAATCTATGATACGTGATGACAATATGCTGCTTGAAAACAGAATGGAGGAGATTTAATGTAGTGATATGGAAGAGTTCAGGAATTTATTAGAGAGGAAAATAAAGTTTAGAGCAATGTATACAGAATGATATATTTTGTACAAAATAAAAGTGTAGTTTTCAGTTAGTTTATATTTAGATAAAGAAAAAACTAGAAGGATATATTGTATAAGAAAATAATCTAAATGTAGGGGATGATGGTGAAAATTATGTCAATGCCGTCAAAGGTGGGAGTGAGAGTTTTTAAGTTACACATTTTGATAACACTTAGAGATTTTCAAACACGTATAAATTATTGAGTGTGGTGGTTACCAAGGGTGGGGGGGGAGGGAGGACATGGGAGGAAGGGAGGGAGAGAGTTAGGGGGAGGGGGAGGGGCACAGAGAACTAGATAGAGGGTGACGGAGGACAATCTGACTTTGGGCGAGGGGTTTGCAACATAATTTGATGACAAAATAACCTAGACATGTTTTCTTTGAATATATGTACCCTGATTTATTAATGTCATCCCATTACCATTAATAAAAAATTATTAAAAAAATAAATAAATAAATAAAATAAATAAATAAAAAAATAAAAAAAATATTTAAATAATTAAAAATAGGCATATTTAAATTTCATATATTTTTATTTATATTTTATGAGCAGCTAATGTACCAGAGTACTAGAAAAAGAAATCACCCTATAAAACATTTAAAGCAATGTATACTTATTGTAAAACTAGAAACCTATAATTACCCATTTGTGAAAAAAAATGTAGATTAAAATTTGTTTAGAGTTATATGTAGAAATAACTAGAAGAGAGCCAAAATATAAGAGAGTAATAAAGTATGAGAATGACAATTATGTTAATTGCCCCTCCCTAAATCATAAATGTTACTTGAGGAAATAGCATTGCTACTTCTCTCATATATACATACACACACATATGTGTGTACATACATATATGTGTATATATGCACACATTTAGATAGAAACAGATGTTATACATACACATACATAATCTAATAATTACATATACTATTTTTGTGAAATATATATATATATTAGGTATATTGTTTTGCTCTTAATTACACTGTAAAAGTACTCCATGGTAGTTCAGAGCATTCTATTATTAGGATATATTTTTTTCTCATTTATTTAAAGTGATATTTTGCTAGGCATTTTAATTGCTATCCTTTTTTAATTACTGAAAAGTTGTCATAAACAAAATTGAATTTTTGTTCCATTTTTAATGATGTTATGTTTTTTTTGTTTCCTTAAATTTTATTTAGAACAATGTAAGATATGAGTAAAATATTTGAAATTATATTTTTTCTTACAGAAAATGTACTATAATTTATCATTTCTTTCTGTATATGTTCTATGAGTCCATAAGCTCATTGATAAAAGAGGTTGTGAATAACTTCCTTTCTATATTCTTTATTCCTAGAATAGTGTCTTCTGTAAAAAGAGTATTTAATAAAGGTTTAATTAATATGTAGCCACATTCTAACTTGTGCTCTCTGCCCCTGTAACACATACACATGTAGGCAGCGCTGCTGGTGTAGTGGTATCATGCAAGATTCCCACATACACATGTGCATGTGTGTGTACATAAGTGTGTGTATTACTCTGACTTTGGTATAGAGCAGGTATTAATATTATTTACTGTTTCATTGGATTTTATTGAGAGTTGACTCAAACTAAAATACTTTTGGCATTTTTAGGCATAAAGTGAACTTTAACACGTCATAATTACTCAAATATAATATAACAAGGCATGTATTATTTTAACTCCTTGTCCCAAAAGAGATTATTTTTTAAACTATATTTTTACTTATAGTGACAATTGTATTAGCTATCCATTTGCAAGTTTTAATACTTCTATTTTTTCAGATATATTTACTTAACTTTCAAAGAATTGTATTAGTAAAATGTCTTTCAGTACAAGTAGAAAGTCTAAGTAGACTGATCCAACCAGAATGACATGGCTAATGATTAATAACTAAGCAAAAACAACCATTCATCTTTAAAAGACTGCAATGAGATACTTTTAGGACAATTTGAGAATTCGTTTTTACTGATCACAAAATTATTTTATGTTAGGGGAAATTTATTGTATTTGGAAGCACCACAAGATAAAAATAATTCTGAAATAGGTTGCAATTTCTTTTTGCAAGCCCATTTTTAAAACTATTTTATTTTTGCTGCGCATAATTCTGGTTTTTCCTTCCCAAGCAGTTTGCTGTTTTATAGGAAATGAAAATATGTTTGCAGAAATTGCATATAAAACTGTTTATTGAGACTTAAATCTTCTGTGGCTGTATCTTTTTTAATACCTCACAATTGCAGCTCTTTCTCTCTCTCTTTCTCTTTCTTTCCCCCTCCCCCTGCTACTCCACTGTCTCCACTTCTCAACCTCTCACTTTCTCTCCAAAGAGCCTTAGTGTAACTAAAACCTTATATTGGTCTGTCACTCATTTCAATAATTTGTCTAGGACACTGTGAGGTGAAGTTCAGCTACGTAATGCTGATGAGTAGATGAGTACAGAAACAATAGTTGCATGCGCAGGATCCAAGAAAATTTATACTTTGTATATAGTATAAGAATATAATTTTTAAATATTATATTGGTTAGAATTTAGGTATCATTACACATAGAGACTCAATAGTGACTGAACCAAAATAGAACAGATATTGTTTTCAGTAGATAAGTTCAAGTATAAGCAGATTAGAAAAAATACTGCAATGTCATAGTGGTTTATAAGTGGGCTGCTTCTGGTTGGTTGCTATGCCACTCCTGAAATGCAGTCAAAAGCGATAGGTAAAGACAAAGGAAAGAAGAACCTTGACCTTACCAGTTAAACAATCACTCCAAAAGATGCACCAATCTCTTTTCTCTCTAATATTACTATGGCTGGAACTAAAGTGGCTTAACTGGCTGCATGAAAGTTATGAAAAAGTACTGTTTATATTAGATGGTCACAAGCCTACCTAAAATTTAGAGATTCCATTGCTGAAGAGGAGGGACATAAATTAGCAGTCTCTGGAGAATCATTTGATTATTTTTAGTAGGTAATAATAGAAAGAATGTTTCTATAAAGGGCAGAGAAATACTATGGTAACAAAAAATGATGTGAACTAAAAATATTTTTTAACTGGGGCTGATATTTAATATTTTATGTGGATTGGACTGATTTGTTAGAATGGGAAAAACTATTGATATCATATAGAAAGCGGATAATCACAGGAGTAGAGTCCTTGAATGGATCATGTGAAATGGAGTAAAATAAGTGAAACAGAAAAAGAAAAATTCTGTATGATTTTACTGATGTGTGGACTCTATAAAAAACTGAACTCATAGAAATAGAGAACAGATTACTGGGACCAGTGAGCAGAGTGAGATGGGTGGGAGAAATGAATGAAAGTTGTCAAAGAGTATAAACTTCCAATAATAAGACAAATAAATTATGGAGATATAATCCAAGTGACTATAGTTAACTATGAAAGTTGCTAAAAGAGAAGATCTTAAAAGTTTTTACCACACAACAAAGTACATTAGATGTGAGATGTCAGATGTGTTAACTAATCTTATTGGAAATTATTTTTCAACATACAAATATATATATCAAATCATAATGTTGTATACTTTCAACTAATACAATATTAAGGGTCATTTAAATCTCAATTAATCTGGAAAAAAATAGTGTAGACCTTAAATAAGAACAGAGTTAATTTATTAATAGTATTTGCAATAGGAGGAAAGGAAGCTACAAAAATGTAGTACTTATAAAGGCTTAAGCACATGGAAGTTCTCTTAATGTTGCTTTTATTTCCTTAGTCAAATAAAAAGATAAAACATTAGATAATATGGAAAGAAATGGAGAGGATGTTTGGTGTTGGAAGTTTACAGTGAGAGGAGAAGATGTCAATGTAGTTTTTCAGTAAACTGGAAGACCAACTTACTGGGGAACTATAAAATGACTGTTAAAATACTCTAGCAATATAAGGTTATGAATTTAAAGTAGCATGTCAATAGGATTTCAGGGTGTTAGAAAATGGTCATTCATGGCCAAGTAGTAATAAGTTTTGATTGTAATCTTGGGACAGGGGGTAGGAGGTTGAACTTCTAAACAGTTTGCTGTGATGCAACAGGGATCATGTGTATAGGAGTTGTGGCAATGTCAACAAAAGTAAATATAATTCTGTAAATGCTCGTTCAAATTTCTCAATACAAAGCAAAGACCAGGTAAATGGTGAATTGATCAGGAGAGCATAGATAATCTGGCACTTTTTTTCAAGTGAGAGGAGACAGATAGTGAGACAGACAGCATGTGCCCCAAACAGGGTGCTTTTCTATCATCTGAGGGTGATGCTTAGACCAATGAGCCATCCTTAGCTGCCCGGGGCTGAGAACCCTCAGTTGAATAGCGCCAGTCGCTGTAGGAGAGGAAGAGAGAGAAAAGAGGGAGGGGGAGAGTGGAGAAGCAGATGGTCACTTCTTCTGTGTGCCCTGACCAGGAATTGAACTCTGGATATCCATACACTGGGCCGATGCTCTGTCCACTGAACCAGGGGACCAGAGCTGACCTGGCATTTTTTTAAGATGTGAAAATATCTACAACATATTAAGACCTTGGCTACTGGTCTTGGAGATACAAATGAATCTCAGAGATCCTCATAAGATGCACACTCTTAGAGCCCTGTGTCAGTTTGCTCACTGAAGACTCATTGCCTGGTGCAGACTCTCTAACTTAATAGGTACTGACTACATACATTGCTGAATGCCACCACTACCCTCCACTAGGCTACAGCTCATTTAATTCTCACAATAAGTTAATGAGGGAATAATGTAATTAGCATTACTCAAATTTTACAGATGAAGGAACGGACATTAAAAAGAGAAAAAACAATCTTCCTCAGGTCATATAGCTGAGAAGTGGTAAAGCCTGACTAAAGATGAAAATGATACAGCCTACAGATTTATGGAGAACCTCATGAGCTAGCTGAAGAAAGGGAGATAAACTGCTAACCATAACACAGTGTGACACAGATAGGCAAGAAAAGACCCACAGAAGAGGTATCATTTGAAATGAATCTTGAAGAATCAGTAAAACTTTTTCAGATGAGAGGGAAGAGAGGGAGTAGTCCTTCTAAATAGGGGCATTAGCATATGGAAAGTCCAAAGGTCTGAATGAACACAATGAGGTTTATGGAAAATAAGCAGGTTTTAGAACACATGATTAAAATGTAGGCGTGTGCCTGTGTATGTGTTTAGAAAGGCTGGATGTAAATAGTAATGAGTCTTGTATTTAATTCTAAGCAATTTGGACTTTATCCTGAATAGACTAAAAAAGTACTAATTTTTAAAGGTAAAAAAAATGTGTTTAAATTTGTGTTTTAGAATTATCCCTTTAAAAGAGTGTAGATATTAGAATGAGAAGGGTTAAGCTTAAGTTCGGAAACTATTGCAATATGTAAAATAGCCTGCTTTGTGTGCTATTATTGCTCAATAAATAGTAATTAACTCTGGAACCAATACAATTATTTTTTTTAAGTTTTTTTTTTTATAATTTTTATTTATTCATTTGGGGGGGGAGAGATAGAGAGAGAGAGAGAGAAAGAAGGGGAGGAGCAAGAAGCATCAACTTCCATATGTGCCTTGACCAGGCAAGCCAAGGTTTTAAACCAGCAACCTCAGTGTTTCCAGGTTGACGCTTTATCCACTGCACCACCACAGGTCAGGCCCTATTTTTTTTTTATTTAATGTACAACTCATTTGCCCTGGCCGGTTGGCTCAGTGGTAGAGCGTCGGCCTGGCGTGCGGGGGACCCGGGTTCGATTCCTGGCCAGGGCACATAGGAGAAGCGCCCATTTGCTTCTCCACCCCCCCCCTTTTTCCTCTCTGTCTCTCTCTTCCCCTCCCACAGCCAAGGCTCCATTGGAGCAAAGATGGCCTGGGTGCTGGGGATGGCTCCTTGGCCTCTGCCCCAGGTGCTAGAATGGCTCTGGTTGCGGCAGAGTGACGCCCCGGAGGGGCAGAGCATCGCCCCCTGGTGGGCAGAGCATCGCCCCTGGTGGGCGTGCCGGGTGGATCCCGGTCGGGCGCATGCGGGAGTCTGTCTGACTGTCTCTCCCCGTTTCCAGCTTCAGAAAAATACAAAAAAAAATAATAATAAATAATGTACAACTCATTTGAATAATACTTCTTCCATCCCTACCTACCAGCTAAAATTTGTCAGTTGTAGGGTATCAGACTAACATGACTATACAGTATATACAATAGATAAAGGTAATTTTAAAATAAGACTCAAGCCTGACCATGCAGTGGCACAGTGGATAGAGTGTTGGACTGGAACGCAGAGGACCCAGGTTCAAAACCCTGAAGGTCGCCAGCTTGAGCGTGGGCTCATCTGGTTTGAGCAAAGCTCACCAGCTTGAGCCCAAGGTCACTGTCTTGAGCAAGGTGTCACTCAATCTGCTGTAGCCTCCCCCCCCATCAAGGCACATATGAGAAAGCAATCAATGAACAACGAAGGTGCCACAATGAGGAATTGATGCTTCTCATCTCTCTCCCTTCCTGTCTGTCTGTCCCTCTCTCTGTCTCTCTCTGTCTCTGTCGCAAAAAAAAAGTAAAATAAGACTCAAGAGTACACAAATGGCACCATAAAAGATTTTACAAATGCTGCATAAAGAAACTGGTATTTAACATGTGTGTCACATATGTGTACATGTGTGCTTATTGGTGTGAGAGAGGTGTCAATGGGCTCAGCAGAACGAGCAAGGGGCATGAGACACCTGAGAGTGGGAAGTTTTATGCCACACTGCAGATCTGCAGCTAATCCTGAAGCTGCTAGGAAGTCAGCCTGTGACTTCCGTCACTTCAGTGGGAGATGTGACATTCGAATAAAAGCTATAAAATATATTAATAGGCTTTAGAAATAACTTCAAAGAAACTAGTCCAGTAAACAGGTGAGCCCAGACTCCCAGGATGGCTAGGAGCTGAAGAGTCCTTGAGATAGAGAAGTCGTTAGACTCCCAGGATGGCTAGGAGCTAAGGAGTCCTTGAGATAAGGAAGTCACAAGAACTCCTAAGACAGTAAATGTAACCACATTCTAGGGGATAGATAGGGATATTTCCAGCTGGGGCTTTCAACTGTATGACTGGTTACTAAGGCACGTGACTAGAATTTAATTTGGGGAAGCCAATTGCTAAATGCCAAATTTGCTTCTGTATGAACTGCTTGCTTGCTATGCTATAAGAACCCCTAGACTGTAGGCGCTCGGTGTGGCTCTTGTGACTACCACTTGAGTTCACCCCTGCGCGGGTTTGTTTTGTTTTGCTTTGTTTTCTTTTTCTCTTGGCCATAAAACTTTGTCTGAAACTCTTCAAACGTCTCCAGTGTTTGTTTTACCTGGCGAGTGCAACATTTTATGGGGGCTCGTCTGGGATTTTTGGCTGGGGACAGGCGGAACAGCTCGAGCTGGTGAGTATTTTGTTGTTGAATTCCCTTGTTTCTGTAATCTGTCTGACTCCGGAGCATTTGCAGTCTGTGGTGGCAGACAGGACGCTGTCAGAGACCTGCCCAGACACTCGGGCCAAAGGGCAGGACGCTGCTGGCCGAGGTTTCTGTTTCTGTCTGAAATCGATCGATCGTTTTGAAGTAGTGAGCTCACTCGCGCTGTGCCGCGCTGCTGTCTGGTTGTTTGTTTAGCCTGAATGACTGTGTAGGAAATTTTGTGTATTGCCCTCCTGGGATTTGCTGCACTGTTGTGTTTGGTGTTAATTTGTTTGCCAGTACAATGTGATCAACGCTCATCCATCTGGATCACCCTGCTTATAGGGTAGGGAATCCTGTGTGTTGTCTTTGTAGGACTAGAAGCATACCTGGCTGAGAAGAACAAGTACCGTGAGATGGGACAGCAAGAATCTACTCTTAAATCCCCTCTTAATTGCATTTTAAGTAACTTCTCTGATTTTCAGTAGAGAGCTCAGGGTTATGAGGGACCTCCACCCAATCGAGAAACTCTCCGGACCTTAAGCCAAGTGGAGTGGCCATCTCTTAAGGTTGGATGGCCATCTGAAGGAACCTTTGATCTGCCCATAGTTTTTGCAGTAAAAGCCATTATATATCAGGTGCCTCACCCAGACCAATATGTGTATATAGATGTTTGGATAGATATAGCTACAGACAAACCTGGGTACATTAAGAGGTGCATAAAAGCAAATCAAAAGGTTAAGAGAGCTATTTGTGTGAGCACAGCGGACATTAAGCCTCGCCCTCCCTCCGCTCCACTTGCACCTAAAAGAGAGCCTCCCAAATCGTATCCAGTCCTTTCTGATGTTACTGATGATATAGTAGACCCTGTAAATTATCCTCCTCCTCATCAGAAGCCCAGGGAGCCAGATTCAACTGTGCCCGAGAATGTCCAGAGTCCTCCCCACACCCAGGGGGGCACCCCTTATGCTCAACCTTCCTTTGATGGAGGTGCCCCAATGTTACCTCTTAGGGAGGTGCTGCCCCCACTAGATGAAGGACCACATGCACCGTCCCGAATGATTTATATTCCTTTTTCTACTAGTGACCTTTATAATTGGAAACATCAGACCCCGTCATTTTCAGAGAAACCTCAGGGGTTAATTTCTTTGCTTGAGACTGTTTTCAGGACCCATCAACCAACTTGGGATGATTGTCAGCAGCTTTTGCACACCCTGTTCACAACGGAAGAAAGAATCCGCATCAGCCAAGAAGCTGAAAAAGTATTTAGGGAAGAGGGGGGCACTGAAAGGGAACTAGAGAGGACGCTCCCCAGGAGCCCCCCCAGTTGGGATCCAAACAATGTCAGGGATAGGGAATCGCTTACCCAATATTGCCAGGCTCTATTAAGGGGAATAAGGGCAGCTGCTAAGAAACCAACCAACTTTAATAAGGTAGGTGAGGTAACTCAGGGGAAGGATGAGTCCCCTGCTGCATATTTAGAGCGGCTAATGGAGGCCTACCGGGTTTATACCCCTATTGATCCTGAGGCAGAGGAAAATCGCAGGCTAATAAACATAACCTTCGTCACTCAGGCAGCCCCAGACATTAGAAAGAAGCTCCAGAAAATAGAAAAATTTGAGGGAAAAAATAGGAGTGAATTATTAGAAATAGCACAGAGAGTCTATGTCAATTGTGATGACCCTGAGTTAGGGAGAGCAGCTGTAAAACTACTCTTGGCACAGCAATCAAAAGGACCAAAAGGGAAACAGCAGCCCTTTAAGGGAAAGAAGGGAACTTTCCCGCAGAAGCAACTAGATAAAGACCAGTGTGCTTATTGCAAAGAGAAAAGTCATTGGGAAAAGGATTGCCCTAAACTACAGGCCGTAAATCAGGAACAAAGCTCACAAGTTTTTCTCTAATTAGATTGACGGGGCCAAGGCTCCATTTCTGTTGCCCCCCAGGAGCCTATGGTCACACTGTCAATTGAGGGGAAACCAACTACCTTCCTAGTTGACACGGGGGCCACTTATTCCGTCCTAAAGAGACCACTTGGGACATTACAAAAGGAATCCACAAAGGTAATAGGGGTCACTGGCAAAACTGTCTCATATCCTCGAGCCACTGCTCGGATTACAGACCTGGCGCGAGGGACTATTACTCATTCATTCCTGATTATTCCAGACTGCCCTTACCCGCTGTTGGGACGAGATTTGTTGCAAAAATTTCAAGCAACAATAACCTTCAACCAGGAGGAGAATGCAGAAGGCAAGGTATTAGTGACTGTGCCAATATCAGAAGAATACCTGATTGCCTCCCTCCCGGAAGGTAAGAGCGAGTTTACGGGCATCCCCAAGGAAGTAAAGCAGCAGGTTCCTGGAATTTGGGCAGAGAATAATCCTCCGGGATTGGCAGTACATCAGCCGCCTGTAGTAGTGCTGTTGCGGAGTGATGCCAGCCCAGTACGCATCAGACAGTATCCTGTACCTGCTCAGGCTAAACAGGGTATAGCACAGCACTTGAGGCACTTATTAGAAGCCGGGATTCTCCGGGAATGCCAATCTGCCTGGAACACTCCTCTACTGCCAGTACAAAAACCTGGAACTCAGGACTATTGCCCAGTGCAGGACCTGCGTGAAGTGAATGCTCGGGTAGAGACCATACATCCTACTGTGCCAAACCCCTATACCCTATTAAGTTCATTGCCACCAACGCATGTTTTCTATTCAGTATTAGATTTGAAAGATGCCTTCTTTTGCATTCCATTAGCAAAGCAAAGTCAGGAAATGTTTGCCTTTGAGTGGAATGATCCTGAGAATGGACTTTCAGGCCAATACACTTGGACCAGGCTCCCTCAGGGTTTTAAGAATTCACCAACCATATTTAATGAGGCTTTGTGCAAAGACTTACAGGAGTTTCGAGCCGGCCACTCTTCAATTGTGCTGCTGCAGTATATGGACGATCTCCTTACCGCAGCCCCAAACCAGGAGAGTTGCCAAGAAGCTACATTGGAACTACTCCAAGAACTGCAATGGATGGGCTATCGAGTATCTGCTAAGAAGGCCCAAATTGTCACCCAAACCGTGAGTTACTTGGGGTATGACTTGAGGGGAGGACAACGTAGCTTGTCTAGCCAAAGAATTCAGACTATACTACAGATTCCTGAGCCTGTAAGTAAGAGGCAAGTACGAGAATTTTTAGGTGCTGTGGGATATTGCAGACTTTGGATACTAGGATTTGCAGAGCTGGCCAAACCTTTGCATGAGTTAACACGGGGAAAAGAGGAACAATTTGTATGGACAGAGGAGGCACGAGAGTCTTTTCAAAAACTTAAGGAGGCCCTAGTTGCAGCCCCGGCATTAACCCTGCCAGACTTGTCTAAGTCTTTTCAACTATTTGTGACTGAGAAGAAGGGCATTGCTCTAGGGGTCCTCTGTCAAGAACTGGGACCTTGGAAAAGAACAATAGCCTATCTGTCCAGAAGACTAGATCCTGTGTCATCAGGCTGGCCAAATTGTTTGAGAGCACTTGCTGCTACCTCCATCCTTGTAAAGGAGGCCAGTAAACTGACTCTAGGTCAAGACATTCAGGTCATTGGAGAGCACTATTTAGAACAAGTGCTACGGGCTCCACCGAATAGGTGGATCTCGAATGCCCGACTAACACAGTACCAGGCACAGTTGCTGAACCCCCCCCGCAATACAATTTTTGAAAACAACGGCCTTGAATCCTGCTACATTGCTCCCGTTGCCAGACCCATCGGTGATCCATGACTGTAGACAAATATTAGATACCATTACAGGAGCCAGACCAGATCTACGGGATCAGGCCTATGAGAAAGCAAATTTAACTCTGTTTACAGATGGAAGTAGCTATGTTCGGGATGGGCAAAGGTATGCTGGAACTGCGGTGACCACTCAAGACACTGTGTTATGGAAAAAGGCACTGCCTAAAGGCACATCTGCACAACGGGCTGAGCTTATCGGACTCACACAGGCCCTTAGAATTGCTGAAGGGAAAAGTGCCAACATCTATACAGACAGTAGATATGCCTTTGCCACGGCCCATGTACATGGCGCCATCTACCGGGAGCGTGGGTTACTGACTACTACAGAAAAAAAAATTAAAAATAAGAATAAAATTTTAGCTCTATTAGAAGCCATTTGGTTGCCTAAAAAGTTGGCAATAATACATTGCAAAGGACATCAAAAGGGGGATTCCCCTATAGTAAAAGGAAACCACTTTGCTGATCGAGCGGCACGGAATGCAGCCGAAGAATCTCCATTATAGTTAAGGATTTAACTAGGACAAAGAAGAGGAGGAAATGTGACATTTGAATAAAAGCTATAAAATATATTAATAGGCTTTAGAAATAACTTCAAAGAAACTAGTCCAGTAAACAGGTGAGCCCAGACTCCCAGGATGGCTAGGAGCTGAAGAGTCCTTGAGATAGAGAAGTCGTTAGACTCCCAGGATGGTTAGGAGCTAAGGAGTCCTTGAGATAAGGAAGTCACAAGAACTCCTAAGACAGTAAATGTAACCACATCCTAGGGGATAGATAGGGATATTTCCAGCTGGGGCTTTCAACTGTATGACTGGTTACTAAGGCACGTGACTAGAATTTAATTTGGGGAAGCCAATTGCTAAATGCCAAATTTGCTTCTGTATGAACTGCTTGCTTGCTATGCTATAAGAACCCCTAGACTGTAGGCGCTCGGTGTGGCTCTTGTGACTACCACTTGAGTTCACCCCTGCGCGGGTTTGTTTTGTTTTGCTTTGTTTTCTTTTTCTCTTGGCCATAAAACTTTGTCTGAAACTCTCCAAATGTCTCCAGTGTTTGTTTTACCCGGCGAGTGCAACAGGAGACATATTGCGTATGTCACCAGATACTACAGCCCAAATGACAAGACACGTGAAACAATGGCTCTCACTTTTTTCTTAATTTACATAACAGTTTATGTGAAACAGTCATCACTATTTGAAATGAAAAGGAGTCCAATGTTGCATGAAGAGGGGTACAAAATCTAGGGGAATGGAAAACATCTTCTTATGTTGCTCTAATCTGACTATATAATATCTAGTTTCAGTAGTAACATATTTAATCAGTCTTTTATTCAATGAATGTTAAAAGTTGCTGCGTACCAGGCACTGTAGATACAACAATAAACATATAGCTCTGCAGTCAAAATTCTATTTTATTTTATTTTATTTTTTTGACAGAGAGAGGGATAGATAGGGCCAGACAGACAGGAAGGGTGAGAGATGAGAATAATCAATTCTTCGTTGCGGCATTCTAGTTGTTCATTGATTGCTTTCCCATATGCGCCTTCATCGGGGGGGGGGGGGTATAGCAGACAGAATGAACCCTTGCTCAAACCAGTGACCTTGAGCTCAAGCTGTTGAGGCTTGCTCAAACCAGATGAGCCTGTGCTCAAGCTGGCAATCTCAGGGCTTTGAACCTGGGTCCTCTACATCCCAGTCCTATGCTCTATCCACTGCGTCACCACCTGGTCAGGCTCTGCAGTCAAAATTCTTAAGTAAAACATATGGAGTACAAAAAGCCATGTAAAAAAAAATAATTATTGCAATATAGTGTGACCGTGTTTCTGATAAATATAAGAAAAGGCACCATGAGAACTTAGTAAAGAAAGTAATTAGATGTGTTTTGGGACAAGAAGAAATGTTATAATGATTATGTTCCAGACACAAAAGTTGATAATTTGCATATGCTAAATATCAAGTTTTAGGTCAAACACCTATTATTTAGATCTAGAGTTCATATACTGCTTATAACCCTATGCTACTTCATTATATCACACTGCTTCAAATACCCCTGGTGTGTTGATTTATAGGATTCCACGTGAGAAGATAAAAACCCTGGATAAGCAAAACAACAGAAGTACATGACTTCTAAGCTCACCTGGTCTATGAAGAGCCTGCAGGTAGGTAGAGTAGGTGTAGGGCCAATGGTTGTAATTACACTTGGCTCCATAAGAAAAAATACATTTTAATAGAGCTATTAGCAAATTGAATCATTTTTCATATGTGAATAAGCATTCCTGTTACTGAAAATATTCAGAGATATGATGACTGAGTCAAAGATGCAATTAGCTTCTAAACACTCTTCAAATTCTACTGTTATTAATTTTACTGTTAGTTCATAAAAAATGAAAATGTATGCATGAGAAACATTAATGAAAATTCCAATATGTTTTTATGGAAGTGCAACAATATCTAAGTCCAAAAAACTTAGAAATTGCCAAATTCAACTCTATCTTTTATTGTGCAGATAAAGAGCAAGAAGTAAATAGACTAAATGATGTGCCAGTGCAGACTCTACTCTATTAGCATTACTCAAACAAGGTCTGGATCGATGGTACATAGGTGTCAGGAATTAGAATAATAATAAAAAATAAAGGGCAAAAGTATCTGCTATGAGAAGACCAGGGACAGGATGTAGTCCCAACAGTGACAGTGAGGCATTCTGGACACACAGGTTTAATGATGAGGCATGAGGCACCTGAGAACTAATTAACGAAAAGAAGGAAAGGACAAGCAAAGAGATACCATGTTATAACTTCAACATCTTCAACAATTGTCTAATTCTCACCAAGCCATCCTGACCAAGGAGTGTTTGCATGTAGAATTCAGTGCACCAGTGTGAAGGCAAATAAAAGTGACACCTTAAATTATGGGCCATGTAATGTTCTCTATTAAAGTGGCTATGGGATATTCATATATTAAACAATTGTATGAGCAACTCTGCCAAAGACTGATGGATTTCATGTATTTTCTTTAATGTGAAAATGTTGGTCTAAAGCCAGAGCTATTCATAGATATAAGTTAAAAGTATAGCATTTTATGTAAACTCAATATATGCATCCTGGTGCAAAGGACTGGAATGGTTCTATATATTTTTATTTCATTCACTAACCAGATTATGCATTGATTAGGAAAACCTTACTCTTAGTAAAAAAAAACATACAAAATCAAAACATTTTAAACTATCTCAGCACACGATTTAGTAGATTGATTTTATATAATATACACTGCATCTACTATTATCTCTTTAACCTTGAGCACATTGTTTTGCCTTTCTGAATTTTGGTTTTCTTCTTAGTAATATAAATATTACTTGCCTAATGGTTATTGAAACCAATCAATAAGACATATTTTTATTATTCTTTAATATATTTCCTTACAATTTATAAAGCAGCTAAGTACCATATTCTGGGATAGACATTTGATACATAAAAGTGAATAATAATACACATTACATAAATAAATGACTCCAGCACTGTGCCAAGGAGTTATTGAATCCTCAAAAGAGTTTAGCTATATGGATCATATAATTGTTTTTGAGTAAATATTTACTAGTTGAATTTTGAACTTACAATGCCAGTTATAGAAGGGCCACACAATTATTATAAAGTATTAGAGATCAGGAAAGTGAGAGGTCAATAACTAATGATTACAATGCTTATACTATCTTATCATTCATTGTGTGCTGTCATGTACATGATTACATTTGTCCCTCAGAGCCATCTTGTGGGGTCTATGATTGGGTATTATTATATATCCTATTGTTTAGACAAAGAAACTTAAGCTCAGAGAGGTTAAGTGGGTGCTCCAATACCACTTAGCCAAGAAGATGAAGACTTTAGTTATCTAAATTCAAAATCCAATTGCTTCCTTTAAGCCAATATGTCTCCTATAAAAGGTACTTTATTTAAAAATGGCTTCATGTAGGTAGGAAGTGGGACTTACGTGTTGTCTGTGACTTGGCAGGGGATACTCTCATACTAGTGATTATTCCAGTTTATATAATAACCAGAAATAACTAAATAGCAACCATATCTTACCTGATATTATTTTGCTTCTGAGTTGTCCATTTCCTTTCAGAACTAAGTAAAATTTCACGATCAGTGTCTTCTACCCATTTATCTTAATTATCCTCAAGGGAGTAACTGTGGAATTGGAGATGATAAAATGTTTGCTTTAATTTTACTCATTTGAAGTAATCAAATCTGCCACCAAATGCATTTGCATGTTTGTCTTTAATTATTCCCACCACGAAAGATCTCCATTTCACTCCATTTCATTTTGTTAAGATCATTAAGGTATTAAGTGCAAAGTTACTGCTTGATGGAACAAGGCTCCAGACAGTCTGAGTTGAGAAAAACCAGCACTAGGGCTTAGTTGTCACAAGATACTGTTGATCAAACAGTAAGTAACTTGGGACGATATTAAAAAAAAAAAGAAAAACTCAATAAAGGAAAAATACTGAGTACTTCAAAAAGGATATTTCAGTACAAATTTCAAAGTTGCTGTTTTCTTTAAAATCTTAGAAGTCATAACTTTGAAATGGTTATATTTTATAAGGGAAAAAAAGAACAAAATTCAAAATTTTTTCTTTGGATTATATACTTAAAACAATTTAGATTATTTTTGTTATCTTTTAGATGTTTCATCTAAACATGCACATGTAAAAAGAAAATTTTGTCTATTTTAACACTAAATTAATATTAAAATTTTAACCTATCACAAAAAATTCTTCAAATATTAACAGGGAACTATCAACTAGAAAAAGAATTTAACATGAAATATACATTTATATTAGTTTTTTAAAAGTTCTATTTGATATTTTTTTCCTGTAGTTCTCTTTTTGAAATTCAGCAGAAGTCCTCATATTTTCAGTTGAGAAACTCTTTTACTTAACCTGTAATTTTTTTAGAAAACAAATTCAATTTATCTGTTTCCTTGTTATCTCCAATTCAGAGAAAACATTTTCATTCTATCTGGAAAGTTGTTTGAGGAATATTTGGGGGCTTCTCTTGGGCAGATAAAAAGCTTCAATTTTTTTCACACACTCTTTCCACTCAAGAGAAAAGTCATCCTAGACAAGAGCTTTAAAGAGAATTTTGAGATAAGCTGGACAGAGAAACTTTTAGATTCCTCCCAATGGCTTTCCTTTTATACCAAAAACCTATAATTTGAAAAGACAAGACTTTTACTTACAGAAGCCTTGTGGCTAGAAACAATATTGGTATCAAGAACTTATTACAGAAAGGCCAAATCATTTGGGGATAAATCAACTGTTGTGATGAATTTCAGCTTAGATCTAATAGCTGAGTTAAAAAATTGAAGATAGGTGCAGTCTAGGTCTAAGTTCATTAAGATAAATCTTCTGATTCAAATTCCACAATCTATAAAGCTTCAAAACACTATAAATTCTTAAAATTTCTCATATTTATTTTCCCATGGCTCTTCTTCAGAACTCTGAGTTTGCAAGTGTTAGTCATGATCCTCCTCAACAACCCTGGTATGGAATTAAGTCTATTGTCCTATTTATACCACCAATTCTTTCAGCCATGCACACTGTGAGGATTACACTTCATAGAAGTTTGAAAGGATCATGGGAAAACACCAAATCAACATTACACAGCCTCTGTGACCTTGTTGGCTTTCCCTCCCTTATCACAGTTCTACATCTCTTTCTTTGGTTTGTTTCCCAGTATACAAAAAAGCTCTTCATTTTTTATTTAATCAGGAAATTCAAGTCCTTTCCAATTTAACACCCAAACTAGCAATGCACACTAAAGAACAAAAGACTTCCACTTAAACAGTGTTTACCCATGCTTCCCAAATATCATCTCATTTTGAACCACATAGAAAATCATGATATTGATGCAGGAGTATGAGATCAACCAAGAAGACTCTGGGAGCCTTATTTAAATGAATTGAAGCCACCTGAGCTCTGAGAAGATCAGCATTAAAGCATGACTGAAAGTCTTTAGAAGTTCAGCAGTGAGCTCAGGCATGTTGACTATTCAGATGGGAACTATAGCCTCCACAGAATACTGGTTAGTTTACAGAGGAAAAAGGAAGAGAAGAACAATAGCCTCATGTACATGTTTGAAGAACATGTTAGAAATCATTACAGTGTATCTCCAGATATCACTTATCTGGAAAAGTTCAATGATTACAGAATTTTGGTATACAACATAGTCAACAGTTCAAATGCTATAGAAATGTTTACCTGAAACTATGTACTATTTCTACTAAATGGCTCTACTTGACTTTTTCCTTATGTTTCAAACTCAACCTACACTAACCTGATGCCACCACCTTTCTCACAAAAGCACTTCTCCAAGGATGCTTTCTGACCACAGAGAATGGTGACATCAGTGATCCAGATGCACAAGCGAGGAATCAGGGCTGCTCTTTCTCACTTATCATCATAAAACATCCAGTAACTATTAAGCTTGTTTTGTTCTTCCATAGGTTTAATTCCTCCATTTCTATCCATCCCTTTTCCAGAAACAAGTTTAAGCTATAATTGGCTTTCACCCACTAATACTACCTTATTTGAGTCTGTCTACTCTATTTATAGTATTCCCCACCAAAAATAAGCCAGTTATCACTATAAAAGAGAAATATGATCATGCCATCCACAGACTGAAGATTTTCAGTGCCTTTGTATTGGTCTAAGTCTAAGATAAAGTCCAAAATCATTTCAATGGCTTACAAAGCTCTCCACAATCTTGTTCCTTAATAAACCTTCAGGCAATTTTCTCTATACGTAATTGTAATACTATCAAGCTCCTCGAAGATGCTACACTTTATCACTTCCTACAAAGGATGGTGGGGCAATAGTCAATATTTAGAAGAATTTTTAAAAAAACCTTATATGTTTTTATTTTCTAGTAAGAAAGAGCTATGCTGCTTAGGTACAGATCCTCTGAGCAGAGCAGATCACTGATATTACATACGGCAATAAGAATGTGTAAAGTTCAGGGATTGGTGGATTTGGAGGGACCTGCATTGGACCTAATTGTTTGATTGCATTTTTAGGGACCCATTTGTAAATATTTAAATACTTTGGTGGAGATATTGTTTTTAATTGGTTGGCACTTTGAAAAGATTCTATTGAAGTATTCTTATTCCTGATGGACTTACTATCAAGTATGAGGAACCATCACTGAAAACATCAACTTGTAAGAAGATGTTTACAGAGGTGAGTTGTCCTCGTTGGCTGATTGAAAGAGTTTAGAACATGTTTGTGGTGGCTACTTATTACCATGACTATAGAATAATTAATTTTTTTACCTCTAAGAATGTGGAGACTTGTTTTGTTCTTATCTGCTCACTACTTGTCCTTATTAGTTTAGCATCTGTTTATGTTCAGGATTTAGCTTACTTGTCATTTCCTGAGGAATGATTTATACTGATTGAATTTCCCTGCGAAGCATCACACTTTCATTCTGTCCTCCTGTTCCTATGACATATCATATTGGTAACTATTCAATAATAGTTCTCTATCTTACCTGTAGAACTATAATCCCAATAACACAGGGACCCATATATTTCTTGCTTACTAATGTATATTTCTTCTTACCAGAAGAAATTGAGGTTGGAAAAAGATAACAGTTAGCCTACAATTATGCACCAGGTCACGCAGACTCTCAGGGGCAGAGCCCTCTTTCAACCCCACATCTTCTGAATAAAACCAGTGCTCCTTCCACTGGTATTTCAAGTGCCTCCCATAAACAATATTAAGAAGGCCATGACAGGAGTCTCTGAAACCTTATTCAAAAAGTCATCCTCATTTTTCTACTGAAGCTTGAGTAATTTGTCTTAATACTGTAACAAACCTCTTTAGAGCAGAAGAAAAGCACCCTTTGTAAAACTTTCAGCAGGAAGTAGCCAATATATCTCTCTAATACACTGTGTTGTTAAATTACTATCACATTATCATAGTGACAATGAGATATGCCAGGAAATGATCAAATGCCAACCAGCTTCTACAAACAAGAAATATATTCTGTGAAAAGAAGTCAGTCAAGCAGAGACTGTTTCAAATAACTGGCAGCGTGCCTACTCTCCCCGAAAGCTGACTGATAGCCTGGTGATATAATTTACGGGCTACTCTATATGTTTTCACCTTTATAATTTTCATTTTTGGTCAGGGAATTTAAATCTAAAGCATGTAAACCCATTCTGTGTTATTTGAACATCCTAAGCATCTTTGTCTACTCTTACTAATAGAACTAAAGAAATGCTCTGTCCAAAGTAACCTTTTTCTTTAACAAATAGAAATTTGTTCTTTAAAAGAAAAATATAGAGCATTTTATTCTATGTATTAGGAATAGCAGTGATTAAATAATTTATCTAGAGCTACTCAAATATATTTTATTTATTTCTTCTGGTCTCAGGATGCAAGCTTTAGCTTCTAAACTATAATACAGGTTTTGATATATTAAGGCTCACGTTGAAGTATATAGAAATAAAGTTGCAAAATAGGCCAAGAAGTTTCATAAAAAGAAATCATTGCAGAATAGAGAATCAAGAAGAGTGGCTTAGAACAGTGGTCCCCAACCTTTTTTGGGCCACGGACTGGTTTAATGTCAGAAAATATTTTCACGGACTGGCCTTTAGGGTGGGATGGATAAATGTATCATGTGACCGAGACAAGCATCAAGAGTGAGTCTTAGATGGATGTAGCAAAGGGAATCTGGTCATTTTTTTAAAATAAAACATCATTCAGACTTAAATATAAATAAAACAAAAATAATATGTTATTTATTCTTTCTCTGTGGACCGGTACCAAATGGCCCACGGACTGATACCGGTCTGCGGCCCGGGGATTGGGGACCACTGGCTTAGAGTAAAAGCAAGTTTTGACATTGAAGTGAAAACATATATTTAGATAGCGTTTTGGTGACAGTGGGCAAAAATTGCAAAATTATATGATAAAAATCATTTGTGTTCCCAAAGTTTCAATCTCATCCAGTGGTAGAAAATATTAAGGAAATTATTTTCATATTGAAACCACACAGATGTGTTGAAGAGCATGAATATCTGGAGTATAGCTTGATGTTTGCTGTATGTTTTTCTCAGCCTGTCTTTCCTATGACTTTAAGTGGAAATATCTCTGTTTCTGATGTCCTGAAGAGACCAGGAACACATGATAATGTTTTGTTAGAATAGAAATGAAAATGGTCAGAATTTCTGTTGTTAAGGCCTGTTAGAATCTGTTGAAACACTTTTTGGAAATAATTGGTTGGTACTGATCAATAAAAATATACTAACATCAAACTGGAAATAAAAGAAAGCAGTTCACCAGTGGTTGCTAAAAAAATAACAGTCATCAATAATATCCAGATACATTTTTATTCTCTGTAAATTAGACATCCCATAAAGATTTCCGGAACTGATTGTGGAGAACTGTCCAGCTTCCCAAATCTGTAGTTGAGGGTAAAGTGGAGCAAAACTTCTTTTATCATCTTTATTGGGGTATAATTAACATATAAATTATAAGATATTTAACATGTTCATTACAAACAGTAGGTTTATAGTTGTGAGTTCACAAAACAAAGTTTATTCTTGTATTATTTTTTAATTCTGTATTGTTTATTTGTATTATTTGTCTTCTTCTTATTTTTATTCTTATGATTTACCTCTTAGGTAAAGATGTCTGGTAATTTAACCTACTTTTGATCACCCCTGTATACGTGTTTGTGTGTATATATATATGTGTGTGTGTATGTGTATAATGTGTGTGTGTGTGTGTGTATATATATATATTTTACACACATATACATATTTTAAAGGATTCCTCCATCCAGTTAGTTAACATATCTATCACCTCATATGTTTCATTTGGGGAGTTGGGAGAAAGTTTAAGTTCTACTATTTTAGCACATTTTTTATTATACAATACAGTGTTAGGAACTATAGTCACCATTCCCAAAATGTATTTATCTTATCATTGAATGTTCATACTCTTTAACCAGCCTCTCTATTCCCCATACCCTCCCAGCCCTGACAAAAACGTCTACTCTTTTTTCTCGGTTTGTCTGAGTTTGGATAAGTCACTTTCAAGAAGACTCACTCACATGGCTGTTAGCTGGAGTTCTTTCCTTGTGCACAAGTCCTGCCAGGGGTGAGGACAATGAAGACGCAAACACCTGACTCCAGGGACCAGGTTCAGTGATGTAGATCTACTTTATTCAGGAAGTAAGAAAGTTATATACATGGGTGCAGCCAATAGGATGTTACAGCGTGTCCTTTATAGCCAATGGCTGAAAAGATCAGGGAGTTGCGTGGTTGGCGCCGAGTCACTTCCTTATTGCCAGCGAGCTCTCTTCCTTGGTGTGCCCAGGAGGCTTCTGGGAGCTAGATTATTCTCACAGCATTGCATCAGCCACAGCTGCTAGGAATGCGCTCTGCGTTCCACCCACATTTCCTTACTAGCTCTAGCTTGATGTCTGTCACTATGTGATCTTTTCCAAAGAACTAAAAATAAGAGAGAAGAAGCCCCAGATGGAGGAATGGAAGCATCAGTCTTTCATAGCCTGTTCTCAAAATTGATTTTTCATCATCTCTGCCATGTTCACACAAACCAATCCACTACTCCGTGGGAAAAAGATGAAACAAGGTTATGATTGCAGAAATTGGGGGTCATTGGAAGTCATCTTAGAGACTGCCTGTCACAGAAGATTATAGACAATAAAAGGAAGGCAATACAAGGCCATTTTGTAGTCAAGTATATATAAATTACAAGTTTGAAAATAAATATCTTTCATCAATTGTATGCATCTGTCTTCCCTACATCCTTTTCTTTCATATCTCAAATTCACATTCAGCACAATTTAATAATAGAATAATTTCATAATATTAATGAAACAATAAGAAAAATAAGCCATTTTCTTTGATTTGATCTTTTTTAGTTGAACTGTGACAATTTTTATTTCTATAGAAATATAAAGTTTAAATGGCCAATCACTTCATAGTAGATGTGAGGACACCACAATTGATATGTGAACTGGTTTCTCTAATGTATCACAATTTATTAACCAACTGGGTTGAGAAAAAAATTTCAATTTCATCCTGTCTGCTTCAAATTCTTTCTCTGCTGCCTCTTATTACCTTCTTCATAGCCACACATGGCAGGACTGCCTAGTTGAATCTGCATATTTCTCATGATATATGGTTGTTCTTTTCACTATGGTA
Source organism: Saccopteryx bilineata (assembly GCF_036850765.1). Lineage (NCBI taxonomy): Eukaryota > Metazoa > Chordata > Mammalia > Chiroptera > Emballonuridae > Saccopteryx > Saccopteryx bilineata. The sequence continues at coordinate 338,650,905 of NC_089490.1, read as the reverse complement.
ACCACTAGCTATAAATGATTATTTAAATTAATTACTTTTAAATAAAAATTTTAATATTGAAAATTCAGTTTCTTAGTTGTATTAGATACATTTCAAGTGCTCAATAGCGTTATATGTCTAGACATGGCTATATTAGACAGCAAATACATAGGACATTTTCATCACCACCAAAAAGTGTTGCACAGCACTGGTCTATCTATAGTATATTCCATATTGCCTTTTGTTTTTCTTATGAGATATAAATATAGCCTAGATACTATGATTCACCCAAATTCAAACATTATTTTACCTCTTACACCTAAATATCTGTGATGTAGGTTTGTCTGTGGCACTTTATGGTTAATTAATCTTGAAAGGCCACAATAAAAATTTTAATTGGTTTTTCCACATCCTTTACAAAGATACACACAACTATTTAATTATCTTTCAGAGAACAATTAATTAATTAGGCCACTATATAGGAAAACATCTAATCAGTCACAGAATTCTATTTCTTCCTTTTTTTTTTAGGTAAAAATCCTAATTACCAGGATAAATCAAATACTACATTTTTCTTAGTCAAGATTGTTATGTTTGTTATCTAGGCTGTTATAGAAGCCATCTGTTTGGTTTGCCTGCTGTTATTCCAATTCACCACCAATCACTGGTTTCCCTGCTGTTATTCCAACTCACCACCAATCACCCTCACCACTATTAGGCTCTTCTTTCTAAACACTAATCTAATCGAGATCTTTCTTTTTAAGACTTTTTAATCCTGGATATACTCCAACTCCTCCTACACTGAGGCCCACATAATCTGGAACCAATTTATCTCTATTTGTCTTCTACCATACCTTTAAACTCATTATCATTAGTTTTTCTACATTTCCTACAATCATAAACCACTTCCATTATAGTCTTTGCATATGTTATTTTTATTTTTCTCTCTTCTTTTATTTGAAACTTCCATATCTCTCTAAGGTTTAGCTCACATTACACTTATACAGGTATTACTTTTTACTGGTAAAATTTAATAAGATTTCCTTTGTGTCCCCATGGCTCTAAGCCATATGCCAAGATTCATTATAGCACAGCACTTTCTAATGTGTATCAAAATGTTCATTTCCACTTCCAGTTTGTAAGCTTCTATATGACTGGGTTATCTCAAAATGACTATAGAGAGTATTCATGACAATGTCAACTATAAAACAGAGTTTGAGAGTGAATGAGAGTGAATGAATGAATAGATGGTTGGATGGATGGATGAATGAATAATGAGTTAGTTATACATTAATGTTTACAAAACAGCAACCCAAGAGAAATAATTGAGGATTTTCATGACTTTTTTTTGGTTTAGCAGTGAATAGCAATTGAAATTTCTTCCTTTCACCTTCTTCTGTGAATAGAACCTAACTCAAACTTTATGTTTACAGCCATGAGTTCTTGAAAGAAACATTCTAAAAACATAATTGAATTTCAATTGTCCAGTTAAATGAATGCAACTGAACATCTAATTTATGTTGGCCAAATAAATTTGGATATGAAATTAAGAAATTGCATCCTTGGTCGGGCTGGTTTTTTGAAAAAGAAGATAGATACGTTATCAAATGAAGATAAACTGGTTTTTATTACAAGTAATCAAAAGAGTCCCACATAATATGGCATCCATTTAAATAGATCCATTTCAAGAGATACAGTGCTGTCATAAAAAACTTCTGCTGGTATTTTAATTAAAAGTTCCCCAAGAAAAGTCTATAATACATCCTCTGTATTATTTTACATCAGCAATCTAAAACTTAACCACCTATGTTACATTTTCTCCTTTTAAAGATACATGATTTTTGTCTAATTATTTTCTATATCATTTCTATCCAGTCTTCTATCTCTTGGTGGATTCCTTAATCCCAGCCATTTCTGTAAGAGGTCTATAGCTCTGTTCAAGAAATTTATCTAGTCTTTCCTGTATTAATGTAAAAATGCATGCTCTTTATTTATATCTCTGCATGTATCTGGCATACCACTATAATATTAATCACCCAAAAGTGCTGAATTAATTAAAATGTCATGTATTTAACAATAATCGTATATTATCTACTTGAACATGCTTTGCAACTAATATTCTTTCAACCTATTACTACACCGCTCAAGACTTGGTTTATAAAACAATTCTGAATTGGATTTTTGTAAGCTTATATCGATCCATCAATAACCTCTCAAAAAATATCAGTATAGCTCATTAGTTTAATGTGAATTTATCAACAGTCATTATTTGCTAGTTCTTTTGTTGCTATTTTTTCTCAAGTAGGTCAAAATTTAAATAGAGATAAAAATGTATATATAAATAGGCAGTTACAATAAGTTCTGTCACAGAGGTATGCATTATAGGCTGCCCAATCAGCATGAACAGAAACATGAAGTTGTCCAGTGATGTGATTAATGAGAACTGTGAACATTCTCTATAACTTGGGAATATGTTGAAAGATGAATAATTGCAGAAAATTCTGGACAGATAGTAAAGTGTAAAATTTATGAAGATCCTGGGCTTTACCCTATAGGTAATAAATATTAATTAAATGGTTATCAGTAATACTCCAGACTAAATGTCTCTGTGAAATTCATGTTAAATCTTCACATTCAACATGTTGGTATTTGGATATGGGAAATTTTGAAGATGATTAAGTCAGGAAGATGGGGCCTTTATGAATGGGATTATTGCCCTTATAAAGAGACTTCAGATAGATCCCTTACCTCTCCCACCATGTAAGGACTAAGCCATGTATGTATGGATTAGGAAGAAGGATCTCACCAGATACTAAATCTGCATCTGCCAGCATCTTGATTTTGAATTTCTCAGCATTCAGAACTGAGAGGAATAAATTTCTGTTGTTGACAACTACCCAGTCTACTGTATTTTGTAATAGCAGCCTGAACAAACTAAGTACATATATTATGTAAACAGATATGTATTTATTGACATTTTTGCTTTGTAATATTTTGTTTACAAATTAGAGAAAACTGATATTTAGACAGTAAAATTTTCTGTAATTCCACTCTTTAGACATAACCACTCATTCAGAATTTAGTATTGAAATTCAACAATTCTTTAAATACTTAATACCCATTTTAGAAAAATTTGGGGTCTAAAAACTGGATGCATCTTATACAGTGGTTGTAGATTTTATAAGTTGCTTTTCCCACTTTTTCGTGCTTGATGGGGAGTTGTATGAAATTTATGATGAATAAAAATTGAGTTTAATAACTTTATATAATACATTTTTTTTCAAATTTTGGGCCCCAAAATTAAGGTGTGTCTTATACATGGGAAATATGGTATATACAATAATAAAAACAGGGAATCTTGATGCATATACATTTCTGCAATTTTTTTTTCAATTAAGATATTATATAATGTCACCCTAGACCATTCTGCATTCCTTTGCAATAACTGCAGAGTACGTATTTCATTGTTTAAGCAGTTCTCTTTTAGTAAACATTTAACTTGTTCCTATTTATTTAAATCAAACCAAGGCACACAATTCTCTAAATATATCTTTTCTGTTGAACTATTTTCTTTGGGATAAATTCTTGAAATTCTGAGCCAAAGCCAGTGCTTCTACACTGAATGTTTCCAGAAGATACCATTCTTATGATCAATGAGAAGGATGTTCCTGAAATTGTGTAGTGCATAGCATCCAACTTCACAAACTCAAATGCTCTTAAATTCTGCATTATACTATCCCTTGGCATGTGCCAAACATTAATGTAAGTGCTTCACGTACAAAAACTCATTTATTCCTAACAACAACTTCATAAACTATGTATTTTACCCCTCTTTTACACATGAGAAAAGGAATACTTACAGAGTTAAATAATATGTACATGGTCACATAAACTTTCGCTGGATGACACATGAACTTGAGGAGATAAAAACAGTGGAATATCAGTTTTGGAAAATCAGGAACTACAAAATAGTCCTCAAAACTTAGGGTTAGAGCACTTCTATAAAGGCAAGGAAGTTAACACCGAGCCTGCAAAAAATATACTGAAAAGGAAAAAAACAAAACAAAACAAAACACCTTTTGATGAAATTCCCTTCTGCAATGCCCCCAAATTCACTGTATCAGAGAAGTGGAAAGGAACTCCCGGACTAACAGTGCAAGCTGTAAATCTGAGGTTTATGTCATGGCATTAAATTACGGTGTCAGAAATAAAGATATAAAGCCTGTCAGTGGTATAAATAACTGAGAAGAGATTACAGACTAAAACAGGCTGCATACATATTTAAAAATTGCTGTGTATACCACTTGGGAAAATATATGATGTTAAATCTAATAGCCCCATCTTGCTTCCTAACTCTTAAGCAGTAGTTTAAAGCCACAGTGTTTTGAAAGAGAGAGGAAAGAACTATGAATATTATAAACATGTGTAAAGTTAACATACACTAATGACTACTATGGTATAAAAGAAAGGCCATCTCTTGGAGCCATGTTATTCTTTGTTCTGTAAAAAATGATATTTGTTAAATTAAGTAAACAAGATGGTCCTGCAGTTCTTAAATTTTAAGAATGTTTTCATGTATCTATGTACTCTTATTGTTCAATGTAATTCTGTTATATTTAATTTTCTAAATATATATAAAAAGAATGTTCTCACGTGCTTTTCTACCACCTGCCTATCCTTTTTTTGGTGTGGGGGGGAGAGGGTGGTTGAAAGATAGGATGGAGGATACCTTTAAAGTTTATTTCAGGCTCGAATAGATTATATAAATATATATCCACATAGAAATTTTAAAAAAAATTATAGTACACAACAGAAGATTAATCTCACTGGTGGAATATTTGCCCACAATATCGCCATATTTTATTATGAAGAAAAATATAAGTTTTAATTAGTTGTTTTGGCATAAAAATGATAAAGGTGTCCTTTTCAGTATTTAGAAAAAAATTGTCAAAGTCACGAATTATTAATTATATCTTCCTTATTGATAGTAACTAAAGATCTCTGAAAGCATAGTTTTAAGAAAAATTGAGAGAAACCTGATCTGTAAAGAAGATTCATTTTTAAATTTCTTTATTTCTTGTATAAAATATGTCATTTTTATCAGCAGTTGAATTGCAAATACTCTTAGTTGATGTTACAAGATTCTAAATGTCACTTTTACACATCAAAATTTATTTTGTTATTTTATCATAAATAGGTTTACTGCTGAGTACTTTGGGAAATGTTGTGCTCAGTGGGAGAGCTCTAATCTTCTAAAAACAGCACTTCCCTAGTATCTCTCCTTTGTTAAACATTTAAAATGGTTGCTTTGTGTTTGTCAATCTATGCTTAGGATCCTCACTGCATCAGGGAAGACTCTCACATAGTTTGTAAATCTGATCAAAGGGCTAGAGGAGGCTCTGGCCAGTTTGCTCAGTGGTAGAGTGTCTGCTCAGCATGTGGATGTCCCAGGTTTGATTCCTGGTCAGGGCACACAGGAGAAGTAACCATCTGCTTCTCTACCCTTCCACCTTCTCTCTCTCATCGGCCCTATATGGGGGTTGCCAGGTGGATCCTGGTTGGGGCACATGCGGGAGTCTATCTCTCTATTTCCCCTCTTCTCACTTAGAAAAGTAGAAGAAAAAAAAGGAGGCTAAATTCAAATGTGGGCATATGTTGAATAATGACAAGTAGATGTTAAACTTTACAAGTAGAGGAAAGTGGATTATTTATATCAGGTCATAGAAAAGATATATGTGTAGAATCCTATCCAATTGAAACACATATGTTAAGAGGGGATAACATATTGAGAACCAAAATCTTAACCTAGGTATTTTCTTCCACTATACTATGATTGCCTTTTCTATTGTCAGGTCTGCTTGCATTATAGCAATGGGTCATTTCTCTAAAAATAGAACTGGATTGAATGAGTTGGGATCCTGAAAAGAAAGAAATGACATGCTCAAAATATTAATTGAAAAGGTTCAAAGGTGGAACCGTTTATAAAGATGTGGAGAAAAGTAAAAATAAACAGGAGGTTGTTAAGCATCCAGGCACTAATTATACTGTATTAGGGAGCCATTGTCACTCATGAATGACTAAAAGGACAGTGAAAAGTAACAAAGTTTATGCAGTCCGATAGCCATGGCTATATGAGTATAAGCATTTGATAAGAACTGTGGTCATAGGTGGAAAAAAACAGTCACCATCCTTGTAAAGTCATTGCTTTCTTGTGGTCAAGTAAGGAGGAAACAGGGAGAATAGATGTCCTAATATCTCTTTCCTCCCAACATCTGATTTTCTGCTCTTGCCTCCCCTCAGTCAAATCTACATAAGAGCAGTCTTCAGATAGTGAAGAATGCCCAATGAGATATATCTCAAACATGTTAGAATAGCTATCATCAAAAAGACAAGAGATAACAAGTGTTGGTGAGGATGTGGACATAAGGGAACACTTGAACTCTCTTGGTAGGAATGTGAATTGATACAGCCACTATGTAAAAAACAGTAAAGAGGTTCCCCAAAACATTAAAAATAAAATTACTATATGACTCAGCATTTCTAGTTTCATTCTTTATAGCTAAAGAAAATGGTATCATACAACAAAGAGATGTCTGCATTTCTGTGTTCATTGCAGCATTATTTATAAGTCAAGAAACCTAAATTTTCCTCTAGCAGTGAATGAACATGTGTATATATGTGTGTATGCACTATTTAGCCATAAAAAAATAAATCCTGCCATTTTTGAACGACGTGGACAGATTTTGAGGGCCTCATGTTAACTGAAAGAAGTCAAACAGATAGACAAATACTACATGATTTCACTCATGTAGAATCTACAATAACCTCACATAAAAAGAGATCAGATTGTTAGTTGCCAGAAGCAGAAGGTAGGTAGTGGGGGAAATAGGGTATAAGGGGTCAAAATGTACAGACTCACAGTTATATGATCATTTCTTGGGGTATAATATACAGCATGGTAACTATGGTTATCAGTACTATATCGTATATTTAAAAGTTACTGAGAGTACATCTTAAAAGTTCTCATCACAAGGAAAAATAATTCTTAACTATGTGAGGTGATGAATGTTAACTAAATTTATTAATTATTTGACAGTATACAGTAGTTTCCCCATTATCTGCAGTTTTACCTTCTGCGGTTTCAGTTGTCCACAGTCAATCATGGCCTGAAAATATTAAATGGAAAATTCCAGAAATAATATAAGTCTTAAAGTATGGGCCATATTGCATATAATGAAATCTCATTGTCCAGCTCCGTCCTGCCCAGGATGTAAATTATCCTTTTGTCCCGCATAGCCACAGACTACTATCTAGATATATCAAATCATTAGACTGTGCACTTTAAACTTAAAGAATGTTATATTTTAAACATATCTCAAATTGGGGGGGAGAGAATGGTGAAGAATGATTTTGGAACAGCTGATCTGATTTGCCATTCATCCACACTTGTTGTTCTTTTAGATGGGAAAACAAAAACAAAAAATCTGTTTCTCCATCGACCACTGTATTGTTTTAAAGGGATCAGTTCAATTACATATTATTGTAATTTCCATCTGCAAAACTAGCCATCATCTCTGTGCTCTATGAAGGAAGCAGAAGAGAAGATGGTGTGCAAAGATGGAGTGGGACTGGGGATCATAAACCTGGCTATAGTCTCTGCTTATGTGGCTGGTTACAACAATTAGGCTGGTAATTAAGGATCCTTATTCCACTTACTATTCTGTTGCTCTTATATTTTGCTGGAACTTAGCCAGCATAAATATTTAACCTGAAGGGATCATCTCTATTTTCTCAGGCTCAAAGTCCTTTGTGTGTTTATTGAATTATAGTTTTCCATGCACTATTCTTGGATCTAGGAGTACTAAGACATGCACTAATGAGCCCATTGATTTCAGGCATAGTTCTTGTTCCTCCATTGTGAAACAGCCATAAACTTTCCTTCAGTCACTAGGACTCATTTCTCCCTTGGGCATTAGAATCCATAAAGTCCCCAAATACAAGATTGAAAGAATTGGAAGCAAAACTTCCTTAAATTAAATGAGCCTTTCACCAATACAATTAGATGCGCTGTTGCAATGTCTCTAGGTCTTAGTGCTGCCCTGACTCCCTGGGATAGCACTGGACACTTGAATGCATCTCTGGATCTCAATTTTTCCATCTGTAAACCAGAATATAATTTTGAAGATTCTATCCCTAAGATTCTCTCATTCTATTATTACAGTACTAATTAATTTTCATCAAAGATGTCTAAATTTATTAGGCCTTTCCAGAGCAAAGGTAAGAAAACATAAAATGGTCATAATAACAATGATGTCAGCTAAAATAGTCATAGAACATTTATTATGTGCATAGTACCATGCTAAATCCTTTGCATGTTATTTTAATCCTTAAACAACCCTTTGGGATAAGTACTATTTTGTCATATTTCACTTGTGTAAACCAGCCTAAGGTACTCATTTAATAATTTAAATTAGGCAACGAAATCTAGTAATCAACTACAATATGTTTTGGAAGTAAAATGAATTGCCTGTCCTAGGCCAAAGAGACTTGATGATTCAGCAATCTTTGTGTTCATTAAGACATTCAAAATGTTATTACAAATAGTAGACTATTCAACCACATTAAAAGAATCAAATGAAAAATGTGGTTGGCTTTATTTTTTTAAAATTGATAATGCCTCTTTTTTCAATCTACTTATTGTAAAGCAAATAATATAGGGTAGGAAAATTTCCTGGTAGTGAATTTCATATCATATCCAGCAATTTTATAGAATAACAATCATTATTAGCTTCATTTTATAAACAAAAATTAAAACTTATTGAAAGTAATAGTATGCTCTTGTTTCTACATTTAGTAAATGATGGATTCAGAGTTCTTTTTCAAGTATAATTTTTTTTAATTTTTATTAATTTTAATAGGGTGACATCAATAAATCAAGGTACATATATTCAAAGAAAACATGTCCAGGTTATCTTGTTATTCAATTATGTTGCATACCTATCACCCAAATTCAGATTGTCCTCTGTCACCTTCTATCTAGTTTTCTTTGTGCCCCTCCCCTTCCCCCTCCCCCTTCAAGTATAATTTAACCTCGAAGTCTATTCATCAGTACTGGACTTTCCCTCCTCTAGAACAATATCTACAATTTATCTGTCTTTGGAGGAAGGTAAGCTATGCCTTTGCAAATTCAGAGCTTACCTTTAAGAAAGGTTAGAGTAACTTCTATAACTACTTCATCCTAGATTTCTAATATTATACCCCATTTTTATCTCCATCTAGGTGTGTTCCACACAGTACTGGTGGTGACTGGACCAATACCTCTAAAATATCCCTAAATGCCCTTTATTTTCCAGTTATCTAGAAATATGATAATCCAGACTAGATGTTGAATAAATGTTCAATACATGTGCTTGCCCATAAAAATATCCCCATGTTTTTGAAGTAAGCACAACTACTATCTTCTCAGTGGAATGCCATTTACAAATCTTGTAAATTTTGGCATAATACCTTAATAGTTATGTGCAAGTTCTGGGGCTATAGTCTTGGCCATTCACTGATTACATGATTAGTCAAAGTATTTAAGCTCTCTGAACATCATTTTCTTCTCTTCATCCATAAAATGTGGGTAATTACTGTACTTATCTGACAAGATATTTTAATATTAAATACATCCATTTATGCAAATTACTTACTACAGTTCCTGGCATGTAGTAGATGCTTAACAGTAATTACTCTTCCTGAGGGTTAATGGTTTGTCTTGCATTTGGAGAACAATTTGTTCTTTTCTTGGCAAGGTTAATATGAGTGATCTCATTTAATGAAAATAGCCCTTAGAAGTATTTCATTTTTCATATGTGTAAACTGAGGAACAAAGACACTAAATAATTTTTTCTAGGTCACAACTCTAAATGTTGATGCTTAATATGCCACTAGGTCTTCTGACTATTGGTCGATAGCAATAAAAAGTCCCTCAATTTTTAAAACTATCTGGAATTTTCTGCAGACATGGCTTCAGAGTACAAGCACAGTTAATATTTTACTCAGAAAACAGCATATTGTGGACTCACCAAATCACCAGACTCATAGATTACATATACTTCTCAGTCTTCAGCATGTAAGGGGAACTTCAAATAGTGAACAGTCTGCATATCTTTGTTTCCGAGTAAGATATCTAACCAACTTCTTTTCCCCAAACATTTTGATATGGTAATACTGCATGGTAAATTTCCAAATAGACTTTCATAGATATAATTACCTGCAAAAAGCAGGTGACATACTTTTTATTCTCTTGCCTGACTTACAAATCAAAGTTTCAGATCAACTTGGACATCAAGGATATAATTTAGCCTTTCAGATATTATCTTTTACTCTTAGAGTAAAGAGAAACCCTCATAAAATCCATTTTTATAAATTTTGATATTATTAAATTTCATTAAGCTTTTGCAACAGAAATTTGTTGACTGATGTTGCTTGGTTGATCAGTTTAATGGGCATGCTCTGCTTGTCCATCTTTGGAGGATATGTAAGAATACAAATTTATGCAAGTTAGTTTAAAAATTCAGCAAGATTTTTTGAGTGAGATAACACACTGACCTACTTCTCTAACTAATCAATCTCCTGCCTGACTCTCATGGAAATGAACAAGGGATTCTAACAACCTAAGACAATTTGAATCCACTTGAGAAATGTCTTATTCATTAAATGGTGCTATGACATTTGGTTAACCACTATTCAAATAAAAAAAGTTTGATCCCTACCTCATACCATAAAATAAATTCCAAATGAACTTAGAAATGAAATTATTTAACAAAACAATAAAGAGTAAAATAAGCTTGACCAGGCAGTGGTGCAGCAGATAGAGTGCCAGAATGGGATACAGAGGACCCAGGTTTGAAAACCCAAGATCTCCAGCTGGAATTCAGGCTCATCCAGCTTGAGTGTGGGCTCATCCAGCTTGAGTGCAGGCTCACTAGCTTGAGCATGGGGTCACTGGCTTTAGCGTAGGATCATAAACATGACTCCATGGTTGCTAGCTTGAGCCCAAGGTCACTGGCTTGAGTCCAAGGTTGCTGGCTTGAGAAAGGGGTCACTCAGTCTGCTATAGCCCCTGGTCAAGGCATGTATGAGAAAGCAATCAATGAACAACTAAGGAGCCACAACAAAGAATTGATGCTTCTCATCTCTCTCTCTTCCTGTCTGTCTGCCCCTATCTGTCTCTCTCTCTGTCTCTCTTTCTCTCTCTCTCTCTCTCTCTCTCTCTCTCTCTCTCTCACACACACACACACACACACACACACACACACACATACACATAAAGTAATAAAATAAAAGTAAATAGGTATTGATGTGGTCATTATTGAACTTTAAAGGAAAATAATATATCATGAGAAATGATTGAAAAATAAGTTACCAAATAAAGTATAAGCCTTCTGTCAGCTAACAAAATATTATGAATAAAATTTAAAAACATAGAACAATATAAATACAAACACAGAAATGTTTCTAAATATATGATAAAATTTGATATTAGTTAAAGAAAAATATGTCCCTAACAAAAATATAAAGACAGCAATAAAAAGTGAGGAAAGGAAGAAAAGAAGTATAAATGGTCAAAAAAGCATATGGAAAAAGTTCATCTTCATTAGTACCAAGTGAATACAATAAAAAGTAATATAGAGAAATATTTTCACTTGTGATATTTAGCTGAATAAAGGCAGCATAAAAATGAAACTACGCATTGTTATTATTTTTGGAATATATTAAGGGATAATCTCAAGGTACTGAGAGTATCAGTGATTTGAATTTTTAATACAAGTTTGTATTTTAAAATAATTGACAGATATTTTAATAGCCAGAACAAAAGCATATATTATTACACAGCTCATACAGATAACCCTAACATTTTAACTAAGGCCAAATGCATGTATTTTTGGTGATCTTAATGATAACCAAGATTCACATCTCCCACAAACTAGCAATCTGATGAGCCATTGGTAAGCACAGACTCTATGTTGACAACTCAGACGTAAAATTCTTAGTCCATGTGCCTGTGGAATAGACATTTTCTGTTATAGAACTTTGAAGTATTTTACTTATCATGGTCAATTTCAGTATATTGTCTAATTTAATATATATTTGCAACCACTCTGCAAGCAAGTTCTTATCAACAGCATCCTCAGAAGAGAACAAGAATTGAAAAGCTCTTTGCCTAAAGCAATCCAAGGAGAAAAGGGTAAAACCCAGCTTCAGGTGCTTCTCCACCTACCTCCAGAGGAAATGCTTTTAATATTACTCCTGAGCCTCTCTGGGGGCATTTAGCTTTAGTACTTATGTTTGACCACAGTGTTTTTTAAAGGCATGTTAGCATTGGCTATGTGAGTTCAGAACTAACTCAGGTCACTCTTTCAGGAAACTGCTGGCCACTCTAACCCTCTGTCAATTTAGTTGATCTCCTCTGGGCTCACATGCCATCTTTTTCTCCTACTCTAGCACATATAACATTATTTTATTAATCATTAATATTTTTCTTAGAAAATTCTTATCACTTCGAGTACAAAGTTAGGCTTCATCTTCTTATTTATCTTTCTATACATAGTGTATATAAGAATATGCAGTCTGTAGTAATTGAATTATTGCTCATTTTTCCAAGAATCCATCAATAACATTAGAAAGTTCAAAAAGCTTTTGTCTCAAAACTAGGAATGCTGTAAAGGGGCATACATAATATATATTTGGGTAAATATTCATCCAGACTCTCTTCTGAAAGTTTTGTAATATTATTTATTTGTTTAAACCAGGGGTCCCCAAACTTTTTACACAGGGGGCCAGTTCACTGTCCCTCAGACCGTTGAAGGGCTGGACTATAAAAAAAAACTATGAATAAATTCCTATGCACACTGCACATATCTTATTTTAAAGTAAAAAAAACAAAACGGGAACAAATACAATATTTAAAATAAAAAACAAGTAAATTTAAATCAAGAAACTGACCAGTATTTCAATGGGAACTATGGGCCTGCTTTTGGCTAATGAGATGGTCAATGTGCTCCTCTCATTGACCACCAATGAAAGAGGTGCCCCTTCTGGAAGTGCAGCGGGGCCTGATAAATGGCCTCAGGGGGCCGCATGGGGCCCGCGGGCTGTAGTTTGGGGACCCCTGGTTTAAACCTATATTCTTGAATAAGTTTAAAGTCTCAAAGACTTTACATCAGATTTATTGATTATGACTAATTGATTGTCAATAATATGATAGTCTAATCAAAAGCCTTATATGCACAGGAAACTCTTAATTGTATGTATAAGGAGTTTGGGAAGACTAAATGATAACAAAGCCATAAAATGAAAATATTAACAAATTAACAAGTTAATATGTGGGAATATACCCTGGGAGAAAAATAAGGCAAGAAAGGAGGGTAGCAGTATAAAAGGTAGAGAGTGGCTTATTTATTTAGGTTTATTAGGTTTTTATTAGATTTATTATTATGAGGAATATGGAGGAAGGTCCTATCAATTCACTGGCATTTGAACAGAGGACTGTGCCTGTAAAAGTAGAGTCAGAGAGAACTATGTAAATGTTCCAGAATGATAACTCTTGTACCCAATGAACTTGAAAAGTCTTCTGTCTTTTTAAGAATAGAAACATTTTAGTATTTTAGAAAGGCTTCTTGGAATGAAAGGCTATTTTTGCTCATTTTATCAAGCCTAGATCCATCACAGGCCTGCATCGGTAATGAGCTTCAACCCCTAGCACATTTATGGTCTCAGTCATCTATTTTGGTTCTGAACACACGTACCATCTTCCTAGTGCACAGTCTGTCCTAAGCATCATCTCTGGGAGGTTTTGCAGGGCAAAATCATCACTGATTTTAGGCAGTGACTATACTCTGGACCTTGACTTTCTTTAGCAGATAATAATAATCATGTTTTCTTTCAGAGCTTCAAAATCATCTGAAAGACTGCTTAAAGTGCAGACTGCTTGACACATTTTCCAGAGTTTCTGATTCAGTAGGTCTGAGGTGGAGCACAATCATTTGAATTTATAATAATCTACTAGATTATGCTTCTGCTGCTGTGGGGGATGAAAAACCACTTATGAAAGACTGTAAATATTAAATTGGTAACATATTTATTTTTACTATGCACCATTTACTATTCTATAGCCTTCATACAAGTAAAGTGCCTATTAAAGTGGCTTTCTAGTACCAGAGCTAGGCTGTGATGACTCAGCATCCAAGCCTTTGACTGGAGTTTGGGCCCCGTGTGTAGCTTCCATACACTTGGTTAATGCTCACAGCTGAAAGGGGCCACTAAACACTAAATTGGGGGTGGACTGGTTATGTGAGCCTCCAAGGATTAAGAGGTTGGCTCCTAGGATTCTTGTTAATGCTTCAGTATGCTTTAGCCTTTAGTTATCAAATTTCTTTCCTTATAATATAGATATTTTTTAATAAATAGACTTTGAGCTTAATGAAATTTACTACCCTACAGGACAGCAAGCACACATCTATGCACACTTATCTATTGTTTGCAAGCAGTTGGAATTATTTTATATTAAATCGCTAATTATTAATTACTTTGGCATTTATGGGAAAAGCATTAATCTTGGCAGAGTCATTTTGTATTCCAATAGGAACATCATTTGCCTCCCATCAGAAGGAATTTCTTTCTTGAGGGCTATTGATAATGGTGTCATTTATTGTAAATCAAAACTTATAAGAATGAAACCCAACATCTGGAGGAACATAGGTAAGGACAAAGATGTCAGAATTAATTTTAGCTTCCTTATATTTAGATCAATCATTCTGTTCCCATGCGACACCACTATAAGAAGGGGAGTTGTTAAAAGAAGGAAGTAAAAGATTCCAAGACTAGAAAAATAGTCATCAACGCTTTCATTAGTAATAGTAATAACAATTGTTAAAGGCATTGCCTTTTAATACTTGCCTTACATTTTGATGATAAACTCTGAATTAATAATCACAAATAAGATATGGTCTCTCTGCCTTTGAAAAAATTAAGTTTTAATAAAGGAGATGATGTACACATTTGATAAAGTACAAGGCTGATTATGAAATTCATATAGTGTTTAAAAGATAAGGAACCATTGAAATCAGAAAAAGGGAAAAATGAATAACATGGAAAAAACTAGGATTAGAGCAGAGGTGGTTGGGTGTTTTTACAGTACCTGCTTTGTCATGACACTATTTAGCCATCACTTGCTAATTGCTATAAAGTGTACTTAATTTTGCTTTGATTTCTTTATCTAAAAATGAGCATGAATAACATTATATCTTATATACTGTATGGCAGTGGTCGAGAACCTATGGCTCATGAGCCAGATGTGGCTCCTTTGATGGCTGCCTCTGGCTCACAGACAAGTCTTTAATAAAAAAAAATAATAACATTAAAAATACAAAACATTTTCATGTATTACAATCCATTCATTTCCTACCGCTCCTGTTCATGGTTGTGGATGGCTGGAGCCAATCACAGCTGTCCTCTGAGACAACACCAAATTTTAGTGGATAATGCGTAAGGTACATGGGTCATTGTGAGGTCAGGAAGTAAACTTCCCATCTTTTAATCAAGTAGTCAGCTAGCTAATTGCAGAAACCCTTTTGACAAAGAAGATGGCTAAAAGAAAAAAAGATGAGGAATATCGTACTTTTCAGCAGGAATGGACAGAGGAATTCACCTTTGTGGAGAGAGCAGGTTCTGCACTGTGTCTAATATGCAATGATAAATTGCATCAATGAAACAGTCAAATATAAAGTGGCACTTCAACACATGCCATACTACATTTGCATTGAAATATACAGTGGGGGATAGCAGGAAGAAAGCATGTCAAGAGCTACTGTGCAGAGTGCAAGCTAGTCAGCAGCAACTCCGTGTTAGGACCCAACAAGGTGACTGGAATTTGGCTAGCTTTGCTGGTGCTTTTGCAATTGTGAGAAATGGAAAGCCATTCACAGATGGGGAGTATGCCAAAACATTCATGCTTGATGTTGCCAATGAACTTTTTGATGACTTTTTGGATAAAGACAAGATAATCAAAAGAATAAAGCCATGCCTCTGTAGGCCAGAACTGTTCACGATCGTACCATCATGATGGCAAATCAAATTGAGGCAACACAGGTGAAGGACATAAATGCAGCACCATTCTTTTCTCTCACTTTGGATGAGTCAACAGACATAGCCATTTATCCCAGTTCAGCATGATTGCAAGGTATGCTGTTGGTGACACACAATGTGAGGAAAGTTTTGCTGTTTTGCCTATGAAAGAGACAATAAGAGGGGAGGATTTATTCAAGTCTTTCATTGAGTTTACTAAAGAAAAAAATCTACCGATGGATAAACTTATTTCAGTGTGTACTGATGGTGCTCCGTGCATGGTGGGGAAAAACAGAGGATTTGTAGCGCTTCTTCAAGAACATAAAAAGAGACCCATCCTAAGTTTTCACTGCATCCTACGTCAGGAAGCACTTTGTGCTCAGATGTGTGGTGAGCAGCTAGGTGAGGTGGTGTTGCTGGTCATTCAGGTGCTCAACTTTATTGTTGGTCAACTTTATTGTTGCCCAAGCTTTAAATGATTGCCAGTTTAAAACACTGCTGGATGAAGTTGGGAATAATTATCCTGGTCTGCTTCTGCACAGCAATGTGCGTTGGTTGTCAAGAGTGAATGTGCTCATCCATTTCATAGCTAGTCTGAGTGAAATCTGGACTTTTTCTTGAAATGAAAAACTTCAAGCATCCTGAGTTAGCTAACACTGAGTGGCTCCTGAAGTTCTACTATCTGTGGACATGACTGAACATCTGAACCAGCGCAATGTGAAAATGCAAGGCATTGGAAATATAGTCTTATCCCTTCAACAAGCAGTGTTTGCATTTGAAAACAAACTGGAACTCTTCATTGCCGACATTGAAACAGGTCATTTACTACACTTTGAAAAACTGGGAGAGTTTAAAGATGCATGCACAGCAAGTGACCCTGCTCAACATCTTGATCCTCCAGCAGCTAGCAGGCTTCTCATCTAATCTCCTGCAGTCATTCAAAGCGTGCTTTGGAGAATTTTATGAGTGCACTCGTCTTTTTAAATTCCTCACCCATCCATATGAGTGTGCAGTGGACAGCGCCGACCTGAGTTACATCCCCGGTGTCTCGGTCAGAGATTTTGAGCTACAAGCTGCTGACCTGAGGGCCTCAGACATGCGGGTGAATAAGTTCAAGTCACGGAATGAAGATTTGGAAAGACTTGCATGACAACAAGCAGAGTTGACAAGCAAACACAAGTGGGGAAAAATGAAAAAACTTCAACCCGTGGACCAGCTGATTGTCAAAACTTGGAACGTGCATCCTGTCACATACTACACACTGCAGTGTGTGAGTATTGCTGTACTGACAATGTTTGGCTCTACATATGCATGTGAGCAGTCTTTCTCACATCTAAAGAATGTTAAGACCAACCTACAATCACGTTTAACGTATGGAAGTCTCAATGCCTGCATGAAGCTTAACCTCACCACATATCAACCAGACTACAAAGCTATCAGCAAAACCATGCAGCACCAGAAGTCGCATTAATGGTAAGAAGTACTTTATTCATCACTGGTTAGCAATAGTATAACAATGTTATTAAAAAGAATTCAGAGACTTATTGTACCTTAAAAGTGTTGGTCTTACATAAAATGCACACATTTACTTGTATTTAGTGTTAAACATATTGTATGGCTCTCATGGAAACATTTTAAAATATGTGGCATTCATGGCTTTCTCTGCCATAAATGTTCCTGACTCCTGCTGTACAGTGAAGATCAGATGGTATCAGATACAATAATATTTTTAGAACAATGTCTGACATATTATGAGTTGTGTAAACAGTAACTATTATTTGAACAGTATTTCCAGTAATGGAATAAATTAGATAAATGGCAGTAAGAAATATTCAGGATGTCATAGGGTAAGCAGCATGATCAAGGTCAAAACCACCACACAAGCTTAAGAGGACTGTTAAGAGTGAATGAGCCTAGAGTGCATAGGGGTATGTAGGAGAAAGCATGTTGAAAGAAAAACAGTGACCAATGTGGAAGGTACTTGTGTGCCAAGTAACACAAGTTAAATTTTATTCCATATTTAAAAGTGAACTATTAAATGTTTCTTAGGAATGATGTGTCATGATTAGAGCTATACCCTAAAAATGTGGGAGGAAATGTAATGCAAAGATTGATGCAGAGAATACTTGGAGAGAGAAATCACTTAGGCTACTGCTCCAGTTACACACAGGTGAGAGGCAAGAGTATCATCAATGACATTGAAATGAAGACAGTGGCAGTAGGAGCGGAGAGATGTAGAAGATGTACTGAAATACCGGGTGAGCTGATTGGTGTGAAACACTGGGGATAGGAAAAAGTAAAACATGACTGAGATTTGGTATCTGAGCTTTAGAATTAAACTGTTTCCGTATGGCTTCTGTAATGGAATAGTGGTAACATTTCAGACTATCTTCTACTGAATGCTTATAATGTACCAGTTCTTCATCATTTTATTATATCTTCTCGTTATAAAAACCTGACAAAGGTGATACTACTTTTTACATTTTAGATATTAGAAAATTGAGTGGTGTAATAATTTCCTCAAGAAGACACCAGAGCAAAGTCTGAGTGTAGGCTAAAATTACTTGATTTTAAAGCTCAATACTCTATCATCCTGTTGTCTATCTCAAAGAATAAAGTGTAGCATTTCACATGTAAGTAATTCCCTAAAGGTCTGAACGAATATGTCAACAAATAAATCATGAGGACTAAAAAAGAGATACATTTTTTTATGGTCTTTCAAAATTAAGTTTCCCAAAAGTATAGTTGACATAATTATAATAATAACTTCTATATTGATATAAGGCTTTATAATTAAAAAGTTTGCCCTGGCCCGGTTGGCTCAGCGGTAGAGCGTCGGCCTGGCGTGCGGGGGACCCGGGTTCGATTCCTGGGCACATAGGAGAAGCGCCCATTTGCTTCTCCACCCCCCCTCCTTCCTCTCTGTCTCTCTCTTCCCCTCCTGCAGCCAAGGCTCCATTGGAGCAAAGATGGCCCGGGTGCTGGGGATGGCTCCTTGGCCTCTGCCCCAGGCGCTAGAGTGGCTCTGGTCGCGGCAGAGTGACGCCCGGGAGGGGCAGAGCATCGCCACCTGGTGGGCAGAGCATCGCCCCCTGGTGGGCAGAGCGTCGCCCCTGGTGGGCGTGCCAAGTGGATCCCGGTCAGGTGCATGCGGGAGTCTGTCTGACTGTCTCTCCCTGTTTCCAGCTTCAGAAAAAGACAAAAAAAAAAAATTAAAAAGTTTGCTTACTGTTATAACTTCAATACATTCTTATACCAGTCTTGTAAGGTGAGCAAGGCAGGCATTGTTATTAACATTTTACCAGTGATAACAATGGGGCTTGTAGACTGATGACAAATGACATCCAAAGTCATGCATTTAGAAAGTGGTGGCGCTGGCCAGTTGGCTCAGTGGTAGAGCATCAGACTGTTGTGTGGATGTCCTGGGTTAAATTCCCAGTCAGGGCACACAGGAGAAGCGCCCATCTGCTTTTCCACCCCTCTTCCTCTCTTTTCTCTTTCTTTCGCTCTCTCTCTACCCTACTCCCGAAGCCATGACTTGATTGGGGTGAGTTTGCTCCAGGCACTGAGGATGGCTCTATGGCCTCCTCAGGTGCTAAGAAGAGCTCAGTCGCAGAGCAACAGAGCAACACTCCAGATGGGCAGAGCATCACCCCCTAGAGAGCTTGGTATGTGGATCTTGGTCAGGGCACTTGTGGGAATCTGTCTCTCTGTCTCCCCTCTACTCACTGAATAATAAAAAAAAATAAAAAAAGAATAAATGAAAGTGGTAATGCTGCCTCCAGACACCAGAGTACAAACTACTCATAGTGTTGTTTTCTGTACTTTAAATAGCTATAAGTAAAGGACAGTAACTTCTGCCATGAAAAATGTGACTATAAAAGGTAGCATTGATATTAGAAATCATGGATAATTTTATAAATAGCATTTTAACAATAAGTTGAAGGAGTGGGTATGTTTTGAGACATTTTTCCTTTCTGCATTGCAGCAGTCCAACTTTCACACAAATATTCTTGGTATTATGGGTCACTTCCCTTATAGAAATACTACTTTGTGAAAATTCTGCTTCCAATTATGATAGAGTAACAGGGTTATATTTCTAGTCCAGTTGAAACAACCAAAATATTTTCAAAACATTGGACCTGAGACAAAGAAAAGTAGTGATATCTGAAAAAGAGAAACAAAAAATATGAGCCCATGATCTTTTTTTTTTAATTTTTGAGGTTAACTTCTGTATTGCTTCCCAGAGTGTCTACACCGATATGCATTCCTACCAACAGTGCATGAGGATTCCCTTTTCTCTACATTCTTGCCAACATTTGCTTGTTGAGTTATTGATGATAGTCATTCTGACAAGTGTAAGATGATATCTTATTCTGGCTTTAATATGCATCTCTCTGATGATTAGTGAGGTTGAGCATCTTTGTAGAGTTTTACACCTGTAATCTGTATAATTTTAACTAGTGTCACCCCAATAAATTCAATAAAAAATAATAAAATGATAAACATCTGTTAAACAAAAATAATAATGAAGCAGTATGCAATTTGTAAAACATATAAAAGTAAAATGTATGACATTAGAAAAACAAGGGTCAGGAAGTTAGAAGTCAAAATACCATTGTAAGGCTCTAATACTGTTTATGAACTAGTATAATTTCACTTGAAGGTAGATAAGTAAAAGTGTATACTATAAGCTCTAAAGCAACCATTACAACAATAAATAATTATAGCTAATAAGCCAAAATCCTAAAATTTAATAAAATTAATAACAGAACTTCAAAATGCATAAATTAGTGATTGATAAAACTACAAAGCCATTCAGAAAAAACACAATTTTAGACAGAACTTTAACTCTCTCAATAAAACAAACAGACAAATAATTGGTAAGGATATTAAACATTTTATAAGTCTATTAACCAAGTTAACTAAATGACATTTATAAAACATAACATTCAAAATCAACAGAAAACACATTCTTTTATGTACATATAGCAAGTAAATAATTTCTGAAGTTAGATTATATTCTAGGCTATAAAATATCTCAATAAATTTGAAATAATTTGTGTCAGAAAAAAATTATGTTTTCTGGCCAAGATGGAATAAAATAAGTCCTCAATTATGTACAGATTTTTTTTTAAATCTTCTACATAGTATTTAGAAGTTAAATAACATTAGTTTAACACATGGATTAAAGAAGAAATAAGAAAGGAAACAGGAAAGTGTTCTAAAGTAAATAAAAATTATAATATTTATACCATAACACTACTAAAACGGTTAGTACACAATGATATCAGAAAAAAAGAAAAATATCTCAACTAAATGACCTCAGACTCAAGAAAGTAAAAAGAAGACCACTACACCCAAAGCAAGTAGAATAATAAATAAATAAAAGAGCAGAAATCAATGAAATAGAAAACAAATAGTTGATTTAATTCTAAAATGAGTATTTCAGAAAATCTATAAAAAATTTAAACTCTACTCAGACTGATAAATAAAAGAGAGATGAAAATTTTAAAATCAGGAAATAACAAAGAGATATGAATATATATATGTAGATATATTAAAAAGTTATAAGGGAAATTATATGAAACTTTATGCCAAATTTCTTAAAAAATACAACCTATTGAAGTTAACCAAAATATAGCACAATTAATCAAGCACAATTAATTTATAGCATTCAAGTGCTATAAAGATGTTTATTTGAAACCTATGTACTCTTTTTGATCAATGTTACCACATTAAATTTAATTTCTAAATTAAAAAGGACAGGCGAACATCAATTAAAAATTAATTTATAGTTAAAATTCTTCCAACAAAGAGAACTCCAGACCCAGATACTCTTACTGGTGAATTCGACTAAAGATTTATAAAAGATATTATACCAAGCCTACATAAACTCTTAAAGAAAATTGGAAAATGTAAAATTGCAAAGCATTCTGTGACACCTGCATTACTCCATTACTCAAGAGACAAAAAAAATTACAAGAAAGGAAAACTACAGATTCTAAACAAAATCTTAGAAAATTGATTCTAGCAATTTATGAAGTAGGGTATATAACACCATGACAAAGTGATTCTATTCTCAGAAATCAGAGTTGGTTTATCATTTGAAAATCAAATAATATAATTCATTATATTAATAATATAAAAAACAAAGTTACACTTTAAACACAATAGATGCAGAAAATTATTTCACAGGTTCCAACATTCCTTCCTGCTAAAACTCTTAGCTAACTAGAAATTGAAGGGGAATACCTCAACCTGATTAAAGGTCAATATCAAAAGTTTGTAACTGATAACATACTTAATGAAGAAAAACTGAATGCTTTTTCCATAAGAACAAGAACAAGACAAAGATACTTGCTTTCACCATTTCTACTGGAAGTTCTAGCTATTAAAAGAAGGATACTTTTTAAATTAAATGGAGGTAGTAAAAACTGTCTTTATTCACAAATGACACTATTGTCTATGTAGAAAATCTAATATAATCTACAAAAATCTATTGGACTTAAAAAGTGACCATAGAAAGGTTTAAAGGCCCTGGCCAGTGGCTCAGTAGATAGAGCAGAGACCTAGCATTTGGATGTCCAGGTTTGGTTCCCAACTAGGAAACACAGGAGAAGCAGCCACCTGCTCCTCTGCCTGTCCTTCTCTCCCTCCTGTATAGTGGTTCCATTGATTAAAGCGTGGCCCTGAGCTCTGAGGATACTGCAGTTGGTCCCAGTGCATAAGCCTCAGGCACTAAAAATAGCTCAGTACTCAAGCATCTTCCCCAGACGGGGTTGACAAATGGATCCCAATCAGGCTGTATGCAGAAGTCTGTCTCATTGTCTCTCCCTCTTCTCACATAAAAAAAGGAAAGAAAGAAAGAAAGGTTTAGGATACAAGATGATTATTAAAACCTCAGGTGTATTTCCATATAGTAGTAAAAAATAATCAGAAACTGAAAAAAATTAAATATGATTTATAATAGCATTGAAAATAGGAAATACTTATAGATAAATGTGACAAAAGATATGAAAGACCTATTTGTTGTACTCTATAAAAATTTGCTAAGAGGAGTAGAGTAAGACATAATTTAAAAGAATGCTATATAGTTTACATGGGTTTAAAAAATCACTATCATTATATATACATAATGCATAGATACAGATAACAGGACAGCAAGGTGAAAGGGGACAAAGAAGGTATAATGGGGGGCATGTTGTTGGGGGTGGAGGGTGTTATATTAAATTGGACGCTTGATTCCATGTTAACACAATAAATTTAAAATTTTAATAAAAATAATTAAAAAAATAATCCAATATATTTTTAGAGGTTTATAAACTAATTCTATAATTCACATAGAGATACAGAGAACCTAAAATAACTCAAAATAAGTTTTACAAAGAACTAATACTACCCTATTTCAATATTATTAAGCTAAAATAGTTAAGACATTGTGTTATTGGTCTACATAGAGACACATAGAATACAATACAGTCCAGAAATAGATCCTCACCTATATAGACACCTTATTTTATTTTTTTATTTTTTTAATTACAGTTGATATACAATATTATATTTGTTTCAGGTGTATAATCCAGTGATTACACATTTATATAACTTACAAAAAGACCACCCCATCTGACATCATACCTGGTTATTGCAATATTATTGACTATATTCCCTATACTGTACTTTACATCCCCGTGACTATTCTGTAACTACCAATTTGTACTTCTTAATCACTTTACCTTTTGCACCAATCTCCCTGGCCATCCTCTCATCTGGCAACCATCAGAATGTTCTCTGCCCTAGCTGGATGGCTTGCTTGTTTGGAGCATTGACTCAATACAAAAAGGTTGCCTGTTCAATTCACAGGCAGAACACACATGGAAACAGATGTTTCTGTTTCTCTCTCAATCTCTCTCCCTTCCTTCCTCTAAATTAATAAATAAATTGAAAAAAAATGTTCTCTGTATATATGAGTCTGTTTTTGTTCTGCTTATTCTCTTATCTTGTTTCTTAGATTCCACATATAAGTGAAATCATCTGGCATTTTCATTTTCTCTCTAACTTATTTCATTCAGCATGACCCACTCTAGGTCATCCATGTTGTAAATGGCAAAATTTCATTCATTTTTATGGCTGAGTCATATTCCAATGTATCTACACACAGCTTCTTTATCTATTTATCTATTGATGGACACTTAGATTGCTTCCATAGCTTGGCTGTTGTAAATAATGCTGCAATGAACATATGAATGTCTATGCCTTTATATTTAGTGTTTTAGGTTTCTTTGGGTAAATGTCCAAAAGTAGAATTGATGAGTCTTTCTTTGTCTCTTGTTATATCCTTTATTTTAAAGTCAAAATAGTCTGGTGTAAGTATTGCTATCTTAGCTTTTTTGTTTCCATTTTTATAAAATATCTTTTGTATCCCTTTACTTTCTGTCTCTGTATGTTTTTCAATCTAAGCCAGTCTCTTGTAGACAGCTTATTTAAGAGTCCTGTTTTGATGGACAACTTATTTTTGAGAAAAAATTTGGAGGTGGTGATAGATTCATCCTATTGATTGTGATAAATGTTCAGTGTCAAATTGATCAAATTATATAAATTAATTATGCACAACTTTAACTTTTTTCATAAAACTGTTAAAAGTAAATCTCTCTTAGTACATAAGGGAACTAACATATATGTTAGTTGCATTTCTTCACCTTTTTACTCTTTTTATTGATTTTAGAGAGAGAGAGGAAGGGAAGGAGAGGGTAAAAACAAAAGAGAAAAAGAGGGAAGAAGAGAGAGAGATGATTTGTTGTTTTACTTGTTTTTTGCATTCATTGGTAGATTCTTATATGTGCCCTGACTGGGGATCGAACTCTCAATCTTGGTGTGTGAGGACAACACTCTAATCAATTGAGGCTACCTGGGCAGGGCTCTATACCTTTACTTTTTTCTTTGCTCTCCATGCCTCTTTTATTCTTTTGTTCTTTTCAATCCTTCACTCTTTACATATTTCTTCCTTCCTACCTGAACCTTCTTTTCTTCATTTTGTAAAATAGCTTCTGAAAGTTGAAGAGACATTATTTTTATTCAATTCCTGTCTGTTGTTAATGCTGGTATTTGTACCCAGAGCAAACATAGCCAAATGTAATGAGCACAGGCTTTGGGGTTAGATGGCAATAAGATCATGTCCCTGCTTGATCTCTTTTTACCTGTATGATACGAAGTCAGCCACTTACTCTCAATTAGCCACAATTCCTTCATCTGCAAAACAAGAATAATTATAGCTATTCTGTAAGTATACTATATGGATTAAACTTAGTAAATATGTCATTTCAACCAAGACACTTTCTCTCTTTGTGTTTTAATTTCCTATATGAAAAAATAAATAAAAAGCATTGTTGCTAATTTCTTAAGAATAATATAGGAATTAAATTTAGATAATGCATTCTAATATTTCTGGCCCTTACTTCTGCACATGATCATTTTTCTTCCTCTTTTTAAGAAATGTTCTTCCTATTGCCTCCCTCCAAGAAGATAAAGCATTAGTATTCTCCCTTGTGCAAAAGAGGAATTATACTTCTAATAATGTTAGAGTTGAAAGACATATCAGAGATAAGTTTGTTTCAAACTTTTGTTTCTATGCTGATCGAATGCTGAGGTCTAAAAACCCAAAAAGAAAATGGGATAATTGAAGCCTCCCTAGAAATGTGTGAGGCTTACAAACAATGTCCTTTGTGCTGTGAATGTAGAAGATTGAGTAGAAACTTCTTCAGGGCTCTTATAGTTCAACTGTTCTGATTCTTCCAGAAAGCTGGTTGATCACTACATACTTCAAAGCTTATTTTATTAGTAATGCTTGCTTTGAGAAAGCCAATTCTGTCTTCCCTGCAGTTCTTTTCCAGTCTGACTGCTCCAAGTAATGAGATACATATAACTGGAAGCCACAACTTTCCTCTCAGTCATTAAAACTTTTTATTTGTCTTCACCTGAGCTGCCTCTGTCTACAGAAATCAAGTTGAGAGCCATCATTTCCAAGAAGTCCAGCCACACACTGCCATTCTACTATCATTTTGTCAGACATTTAACAGATCTCTGATAGGGCTGAATAAATTGTCGGAATAGAATTGAAATATGTCACCAGTGGATACAAGCAGCTGGGTAACACATAGAGGAGAACAATAAATCTGTATCCTACAAGGACCCAGAGTGGGTCTACAGAAGGGCAAGCATTGGTGTCCTTTCTCGCTTCTCCTTGAGGTAGAATCTGCACACCCCACTGGGACCTCTCACAATTAGAATCACCCAGGTATTCTTTGATCTTCATAGACCAAAGGAAGCACATTATCTCCCCTTCAAACCTGTTCTGCTAGGACATCTCATCACTATTATCTCAAGTCATGAAACATGAAAAGGAGAGTTGTCAAAGTTGTGAAAGGGAGAAACTATAGAGGAAAAAGTCAAAGTGTCTTCTTTGAAGTAAGACTTGCCTAAGCATTTGACTGTTATGATCTCATTTAACCATCAATCAGTCCTTTTAGATATCATTATCTCTATTCCACAAATAAGGAAACAGAGGCTTTGAAAGATGTGGTGACTCGCTGACGATACAGACCAGGTAAAAAAGTAAACAACTGACTTTTCATCTCATGAATGGCAAGGTACATAAATACATATATAACAAAAAGTATCAAATACTGTGAAGGACAAAAATTAGCATAAATTATTTTATATTTAAATCACGTATTTCTATTCATGATCATTGTAATATATTTAATCCATTAGTAACTTGACTGATTTTAATCAACTTAATATTCCACTAACTTTAAGGGTTTTCATGTCCCTTCACTCTCCATGTTTTAAATTTCTGATTGCTTAAAAAGATCAAAGCATCATCAAATCAAGCTGAGCACAGAGAGTAGCGTGGAGGACTATACAGGGTGGGGCAAAAGTGGGTTTACAGTTGTGAGCATACAAAACACAGTTTATTCTTGTATTATTTTCCATATGAACAACTGCAAACCTACTTTTGCCCCACCCTGTAATGTGTGATTCATAATGAAAATTTCTATTAATTAAAACAGCTGCCCTGGCCGGTTGGCTCAGTGATAGACCGTCAGCCTGGAATGCAGGAGTCCCGGGTTTGATTCCCGGCCAGGGCACACAGGAGAAGCACCCATCTGCTTCTCCACTCCTCTCCCTCTCCTTCCTCTCTGTCTCTTTCTTCCCCTCCTGTAGCCAAGGTTCCATTGGAGCAAAGTTGGCCCAGGCACTGAGGATGTCTCCATGGCCTCTGCCTCAGGCTCTAGAATGGCTCTGGTTGCAACAGAGCAACACCCCAGATGGGCAGAGCATCGCCCCTGGTGGGCATGCCAGGTGGATCCCGGTCGGGCGCATGCAGGAGTCTTTCTGACTGTCTTCCCATTCCAACTTCAGAAAAAAAAAAACCCAGCTAACATTCATGTATTTACTTTAAAGATTATCAAGCCAATTCTTCTAGGGGAATTTATTCATCTTTACAAAAAAAAAAAATGGTATGAGATACTATTTTGTCATTTTACAGCTGAAATTGAAGCGTAACAAATGAAAAAGTGTTTGTAATATTAATACTAATCCTTACTTATAAGAAATTGGGAATGGAGGCTTAAAGAGTTTAAGCAATTTTAGCGAGTGAGCTAGTAGGTGTTAGGGATGAGACACCTACCTGGTTTTATCTGCCTGTCTATTTCTTTTCTGCTAAACAGTTGACTCCCACAAAGCAATTGATTGACTTACCTACTGCTATTACTCTTAATTTTTTTTACTTTTAGAGTAGACTATAAATAATGTGTATTCTTACAGCCATGTGAGTAAATTCCTTTTTGTTTATGTATCACATGAAAATATATAAACATATTTTGTGAGGTTTGTTCACGATGTTGTCTCAGTGTTTTTGGTCAGTTATCCATTTATTTGCGTGAGAGAGGATACCTCAAGCAAACAAGATGTCAACTCTTGAAAAAGTTGGTATTAAGCCACTACTTATTTAGGCAACTCTATATAGCTTGCTCCCAGATGAGTTTCAGTAGTTGTTCTGTTTTCTTTAGCCACATAGGGAAGGTTAGCTGATGCATTCTGCATTTAAATTCACCTCCAGCATAAGGTCTTCATTCTCAAAACTTCAAAACTTGAGCATAAAACATGCTGTGGGTAGCATAACAGTGTGGTTAAGAGGCTTTTCAGTCTGCTCAGGATCAAGCTGGTACCACCACCTCTCTGGAGATGTATTTAATAACTGTAAATACCCCACAGGTTATTGTGAATATTTAATAAGACAACAAGATCCTTAATTGCATCTAGCATAGAGTAAATTCTCAGTAATGCATTAGTTGAATTCTTTATTTATTCTAGTTGAAGATGGTGGAAGAAAGTTAATCTGTGGAAATAATGATCTGAAGCCCTTACTAATCAACAATCTCAATTCTGTTTCATCTTACCTATCAGATAAAACTCTGGCGTGGGATCATTTTTAGTTTGTAGTCTTCACCAGTATCCAGCCCTTAATATATTGAGACTTATCATTACTGTATAGGGTAAAGATCAACACCATAGGTTTTTTTTTCTCTTTCTTTCTTTCTTTCTTTCTTTCTTTCTTTCTTTCTTTCTTTCTTTCTTTCTTTCTTTCTTTCTTTCTTTTTAGTTTTAGTGAGAGGAAGGGATGCAGAGAGACAGACTCCTGCATGTGCTGAAACCAGGATCTACCCAGAAAGCCCACTAGGGGGTGAAGCTCTGCCCATCAGGAGCTATTGCTTTGTTGCAGCTAGAGTCATATTTTAGTGCCATGGAGCCATCCCCAGAACCCAAGGCCTACTTGCTGGAGCCAACAGAATGATGGCTGGGGCAGAGGGAGAGAGAGAAAGAAAAAGAGAAGGATTGGGAGGAGTGGAGAAGAGGATGGTCACTTCTCCTGTGTGCCTTGACTGGGGATTGAACCTGGGACATTCATATGCCAGGCAGATGCTCTACTACTGAGCCAGCTGGCAGGGGCCTCAAAATCATAGCTTCTTTTTTTTTTTTGCGACAGAGACAGAAAGAGTCAGATAGGGACAGACAGACAGAAACAGAGAGAGATGAGAAGTATCAATTCTTCATTGCGGCTCCTTAGTCTCCTTAGTTGTTCATTGATTACTTTCTCATACATGCCTCAACTGGGGGGCTACAGCAGACTGAGTGACCCCTTGCTTGAGCCAGCAACCTGGGCTCAAGCTGGTGATCCTTGCTCAAACCAGATGAGCCCACTCTCAAGCTGGTGACCTCAGGGTCTTGAACCAGGGTCCTCTGCATCCCAGTCTGATGCTCTATCTACTGCACTACCACCTGGTCAGGCAGCACCATAATTTCTGAAGTCAGATGGCTTGGGTTTGAAGACTGACTTAAGCACTTATTCATCATAAAACTGGAAAAATTGATTAAAATGTCTGTGACACAATTTTTCATCCATAAGATAAAAGTGATAATAGTATATTCTTCATGGGATTATTATGAAAATTAAATAAAAATATTAATGTTAAGTGCTAAAATCAGTGCTTGACACATAATAAGCACTGATAACTTGCTATGAATATGATTACACCCAGGTTACTGAATGATGTTGATAAAATTCGTTAAAATATATATCGGAACTACTGCAAAGCTATGGCTTTCAAATTCAGCTGAATTTATGATTCTTCTAATTTTTCTTAACTCTTTCTCTGATTTCCAAAGATTATTTCAAATAGTGCTGTGAAAAAATATAGATTTAATCCAATATATGTAGGTTCACATGTAAGCTCTCTAATTTGCTGTATGTATACATTTGAACAATATAACATCCTGTGTTTCAGTTTTACTGTAAAACTGAGATTTTTTTTTTTTTGTATTTTTCTGAAGCTGGAAACGGGGATAGACAGACAGACTCCCGCATGCGCACGACCGGGATCCACCCGGCACGCCCACCAGGGGGCGACGCTCTGCCCCTCCGGGGTGTCGCTCTGTCACGACCAGAGCCACTCCAGCTCCTGGGACAGAGGCCAAGGAGCCATCCCCAGCGCCCAGGCCATCTTTGCTCCAATGGAGCCTCGCTGCGGGAGGGGAAGAGAGAGACAGAGAGGAAGGAGGGGTGGAGGGGTGGAGAAGCAGATGGGCGCCTCTCCTGTGTGCCCTGGCTGGGAATCCAACCGGGACTTCTGCACACCAGGCTGACGCTCTACCACTGAGCCAACCAGCCAGGGCCGGAAAACCGAGAAATTTAATATAACTCCTATGACTCTAATTAAAGGTTAAATGAAAACTGATACATAAAAGGTCTGGCACAGATACTCTCTACAAATGATGTGCTTAACATATATATATATATATATATATATATATATATATATATATATATATTTTTTTTTTGATACTCAACAATTGAAAAGTTAGTAAAGTGGTAGAAAAGTGATAAAGCCTTATTTTAATAATGATATTTTTTACAAGTTTAAGGGGAAAAATAGCTTATTAGTAGAAATCAAATTGGTAGTACTAGTGACTATTGTCATAGTAACCATAACTTAGCAACAAGGAAAAGATGAAAATACCTGTTGTGCCATCATGATGTTGCTATATTTACATTTTCACTCAGAAATATTTCAAAATCTCTACTTACTGTCTAGATCCAAGTGATGGCTGGAATTAAAATAACATTGCTTATTGGGCATATTAAATTGCGAATTGATTATAACTTTCTATCCTTGTTCTGACTTTATTATAGTACTTTTATAGCACAGCTGCTCAACATCCCTTTCCCAGAAACAACTAAATATATTGTATTATATTAAAATTGCTGACCTCTGGATACAAAAATCAATCTCTTTAAATGTAAATATTAGAACAGCCTGAGGGTGTGGCAAATGTAACTGAAAAGTCTCAAGGTCCTTTGATCTGCAAGAGAAGATGTTACAATCTAAAGGTTATAAACAGACATAAAGTTATACCTTTTCCTCTTTTGGTTTGGAATATAAGTATCCATTTTTATCCTCATCACTCTTAGTTACAGAAGCTTAAATATTACACAGTCTTTGATATTAGTCATCCATTTTTCATTCTACCCAGAATCTACTATTTTGCAGGCACTTGGCGGGACTTTCCTTAAACAATACTTAACAAGAATATCCAAGTTTTAATTCTTTCATTCTTCAAAAACATTTAAAAATGCTGTTTCAATTATAAAAATGGCATGTATCACTGAAGATTCAAATACACACACATATATACATAGCTACTATTTATTCAGTGTGCATATATGGAAA
The DNA here is from genome assembly GCF_036850765.1 of Saccopteryx bilineata. Lineage (NCBI taxonomy): Eukaryota > Metazoa > Chordata > Mammalia > Chiroptera > Emballonuridae > Saccopteryx > Saccopteryx bilineata. Next base: position 338,619,526 of record NC_089490.1, on the reverse strand, counting down.
ATGCTCTTCTAAGCATCTCACAATTTAACTTAATAATATTCCTAAAAAACAATGTGAGATGGGTACTAATCATCCCCACTTTATAGAATTAGGTTTATAACTATCACTACTTTATAAGTGAGGGAACCAGAAGATAGAGACATTAGATAACTTGCTTAGAGTCACACATGTAGTGAAGTAGTGAAAATGAGGTAGGAACCCAGTTTTTCTGACAACAGGGCTCATATTCTTCTTGAGAGTCAATGACGTATATAATCTAGAGCCCATAACATCAGTGATATTTAATGAACAACCCGCTCTCCACTGGTTCTTGCCTAATGGTCCATTGCGGAATACGAGTAGTCTCCCAGGAGCATCTGCTATTCAAACTGTGAAAAGCCTGGAGAATACATAGTCCAACCTTTTTATTTTATATTTTAAAGCAACTGACACACTAATGTGATTTGTTCAAAGTCAGAACGTGATATCAAAAGCTTTATTCAGGTCCTGGCTGGTTTGCTCAGTGGTAGAGCATTGGCCTAGCGTGCAGGAGTCCTGGGTTTGATTCCCAGCCAGGGCACACAGGAGAAGCACCCATCTTCTTCTCCACCCCTCCCCCTCTTCTTCCTCTCTGTCTCTCTCTTCCCTTCCCACAGCCAAGGCTCCATTAGAGCAAAGTTGGTCCGGGCGCTGAGGATGGCTCTATGGCCTCTGCCTCAGGTGCTGGAATGGCTCTGGTTGCAAAAGAGCAATGGCCCAGATGGGCAGAGCATCACCCCCTAGTGGGCATGCCAAGTGGATCCCGGTCGGGCGCATGCGGGAGTCTGTCTGACTGCATCCCTGTTTCCAACTTCAGAAAAATACAAAAAAAAAAAGCTTTATTTAAATTCTCTAGACCTCCAGGCTATGCTGTTTCTATTATATGATGCCCCATTGCTACTCTGAATCACACACGTTGATTTCTTATGTAAAATTCAGCAAAAGTCATAAGCCTGGAAGAGGGGATAAAATCAGCTTCCTCATTTTGAGCATATATTGATTCTTACAATTTATTATTAAGTAATAAATCTTAATGGCCAAGTAAGTTGGCTTTGAGTTGTGCCAATTTCAATCTGAATCAAAATTTTATGACATTATTTTTAAACCAAGAAAATGAATTATATAAAAAGTAAAGACCACTATATCCTTAACCACCACACAGCCTCCACACACCCCTACATGACAGTCTTTGAGCACACCCTGAATTTAATTTTTCCATCAGTGGAGAGCAAATTGGTCACAAGTGCCATCCTATGGCTCTTTACTATACCATTGGTTTATTTATTTTTGGTTTTCTCTTCATTTAAATTGGGCAGGGTGCTTTACTCTTTATCTCATTCTGCCTTGACAAGATCTCTACCTTCCCTGTACCCAGCTCAAAACTGAAAACCTTATAGTCTGTATTTGCCCTCCTTCCTATAATACCAATAAAATCTCCATCTGTGTTTTATAAAAATTAATATTGATGTGAAGATTGAGTATAAAATGTTCCAAGGTAACTTTCAAATAAGTCTTGGAAGTTCCATTAAATCTTTTTAATAGCCCCTGTCAAGCCAAACGCCATGTTCTCAGAGAAAATGACTTGCAGTATTTCTTCTAAATAAGTATTTGCTGTTTTTTTATGAATATCAGGAAACAGCCTAAAGCTACAATAGACTATTAGTTTGCTTAAAATCAAATGAATTAAAACTCACTGGCTAAGTTTCTTTTTATAGCATTTAATAGATGTGAATGTTTTAACACAGAACAAGAAATCTAATTTTGGAGACTTGTTCTGCAAATTATTAGACCACAAGAGAATTCTGTTTCCTGGCTCAGGAGTGATTTTATAAGTTGTAAATCTGGAAAGAAGTGACAGTCTGGAGTTGCAACTCTGCTGTCCTATGATTGTAATCAAAAGCCTCTAACAAAAATGTCAACAATCTATAAATATATGGGTGGCTAAGAATGTTCATGGATTGTTTACAGTTTTCTCATAATGGGTGCACCTGATCAATGGGTAAATTCATCCTTTCTTCTTTAACTTAAATTTATTGGGGTGATGACATTACTCAATAAAATTATATAGGTTTGAAATGTATAATTCTATAATACGTCCACTGAGTATTGCATCATGTGTTCACTACCCAAAGTCTTATCTAAGTTTTATTGTGTAAAATATTTTCAATGAACACTTGTAAAAAACGTTATCAATACTAATTCACCCCAATGAGATTAGGTAGTAAGTGCGTGCCTAGCTAGTTTAGCCGAGTAGGCATTTTGGACTAATATATGAAGACGGACTGAAAGAGAATATATGACCACTGGAAACAATTTAAAATTCACTTTAAAAGTTGCCAGCTCTCCTTCCAGGAGGAGTATACAAAATAATTTACAAAATAGAAGCAAATCATAGAAACCATACATGTGCAATATGATGAAAAATATGATGAGTAAATAAAAAAAAGATAGAAGCTAGTATGAAGAAGGTTGAGTGTAGATTAATTCAAGAAAAATTTATGTGGCATTTATTTTGTATCAGGCACAACACTCTGCTAAGGCACAGAGACTTTACAAGTAGCAAGGGCAACAGCTATTTGAATAATTACAATCCAGTGCACTTAGTGCTATATAAAGTGAAGGAAACAGAGAGAAAGGAACTCACTCTGCCATGATAAGGTTCATGAGAGGAGGTGATTGTTTAGCTTCTCTTTTAAAACATATTTTTACTTTTAACAAAGCCCATCACTTACCATCCTATTTTGAAGTCCTATTTTCTAGGAGCTTTCAAATCTTTTGAGTGTTTCTCTGTAACTGACTTTATTGTTTCAAATCTGATAATACTCTTCTTTTGTATTTTTAATTTTTTACATTATTCATTGAAAACTTCTGGTTAATATATTTTTATAATACTCCCCAATATAGTTAAACCATATTATTATGACTCTGTAAATGTCTAATGATACTGAAGAACCAAGCTGAAAACTGTGATTTTTTTTGTTTCTTTTTTGGGGTTATTTTCCATTAACAAATATTATTCTAGATTTTATATTTCTTCTTTTTAAAACTTATTGTTAAATTCTTCAAAACTCCTTATAATGATTATGCAATATCTATTAACATTATTTTCTAAATGGCTCAGGTTCTTCAGATAAACTATCAGCTTATTGTTTGGTTGTTGTTTTGTTGCATTGTGATTGTTTATTTGCGGCCTGGAGCCAATTCTCCCAGAATTTGCCATCCTCCTGCTGCAGTGGAGACCCCTGTCTTGTAGGCCTACATACAGCCATCCTTCCGATGGCTATTTATTTATTTCTTTTAGAGAGAGAGAGGACAGATAGGGACAGACAGGAAGGAAGAGAGATGAGAAGCAACAACTTATAGTTGAGGCACTTCAGTTGTTCATTGATTGCTTTCTCCTATGTGCCTTGACAGAGGGTGGGAGGTGGCTGCAGCCAAGCCAGTGATGCCTTGCTCAAGCCAGCGTCCCTGTGCTCAAACAGGTGAGCCTGCACTCAAGCTGGGTGAGCCTGTGCTCAAGCCAGCAACCTCGAGGTTTAGCACCCCAGGTTGATGCTCCATCCACTGTACCACCATTTGATCTCTACTCTGCTTTGGTTTGATTTTCCTTTTTCTTTCTTCTTTTTTTTTTTTTCCAAGAGAGACAGGGATATATAGGGACAGACAGAAAGGAAGGGAGAGAGATGAGAAGCATCAATTCTTCATTGTGGTACCTTAGTTGTTCAGTGACCCCTTGCTCAAGCCAGTGACTTTGCACTCAAACCAGTGCCCTTTGGGCTCAAGCCAGCAACCATGAAGTCAAACTCTAATTTCATGCCCAGGCTGGGACCCAGTGCTCAACCTGGTGAGCCTGTCCTCTGTGTCCCAGGCCAATGCTCTATCCACTGTGCCACTGCCTGGTCTACTCTGTTTCTAATATTAGTTCCCTTGCTTAGTAAACATTTGTAATTTTATTTGGTGCCTGGTACCTAAACCCATCCAATGTTGGTGAAATCTTATACTTTATGAGCCAGACTCCCATTACAGAAACTAGAATGGCCTGATAAAGAATTGTCTAGCCTCCCTTGCAACACTGATATGAATACCCAACCTGGTTTCCATGAATCAAACCTATTTTCCCTGGACTTTGAACCAGAAGCAGTTGGCATAAATGAACAGGAACAGGCAGCTTATTCAGCTGTGGTAGTGGAGGTGGTGGCAGGAGTTGCAGCTAGAGCAAACCATGTCTGTCGCTGATGGTCCTGGCAGTGCACTCTGTAGTGCTCATGACCGACTAGTAGTAGCATCTGTGTCTTCACAGATCAGCTTGGAGGACTGATCAGAGATGTGGCTTGTGCTCATCCTTTGGAACTTCTATTGGTATAATAGTAAATCAACTAATTTTCTTCTTTCTCTGTATTTTTTTTATTTCTTTTCTTAATTTTGGGGGAAGGGGGCACTGCACTGCTTCTATCTCCAAAGAGATTCTCTCAACTTCATCTTTCAACCTTTTTATAATTTACTTTTTAAATCTCACCATTTATATTTTAATTTTCAAACAATACTTTCTTGGTCTCCAGTTGTTTCTTTATTGTACCATGATATTAGTTTATGGATATGGCATCTTTCCTTAATTTTCTAAGCATCTTGTTTACAGATTATTTTTTCAATAACATTTTTCTGCTCATTGTTATATTGTCTTTGTTTGTTCTTAGTGTCTATTCTTTGTGTTCTTCGACTGTCATGGTGGACGCTGTCTTCACACGATAGGCTTATTCTTGTATTCGCCTCCATAATTGACCGTGAAGTGCTGATTTAGAGTAAGTCTGTGTAGGCAGAGATGTTGACAGATACCATTGTTAAAGAGTGACTGAGTGAAAAATCACATTTCATTTTTTTCCGCACTGGTTAAAACAAAATATTGTATCTGGACTATATCTGGACATCTTTTTAGAGTTGATCAATACTCCAAAAATAATCTTCCCAATATTCTCCCTGGAGAATTATTGCTGACCACTGATGTTTCAGGTCCAAAAGAGACATGAAGCTGCAGAGCCGACTTCACTGTGTAACTCTTCTCTCATTATCAGTCCCATGATTCTCCCTGCCTTCTGCTGTGTATTTTGCTTAAAGGTGGGAGATTGTATGATAGTTACCTTCCTAGACAATGAATCCTGCACCTTATTCTGTGAGGAGAAAGAGAGAACCTGGGGCTTCCATTCCTGTAGCCTTCCTAAGAAAGTTTTTTTGTTTTGTTTTGTTTTTACCAATATCCTATTGTCAACCCTAAATATCTTATAGCTTTCAACACTCTACCCAGTCTCTTAGAGTCTTGATCCTCTTGAAGTTTCTGAATGTGAATCAGGTTGATGCTGGCTCTGCAGGCACTTCCATTGCAATTTCCTCTGTTCCTCCTGGTATTACTTCTCTACACACAGTCCCTTGTCAAATATAAATTGAAATTTCCTTCACTATTTTCTTTTCTACTATTATTTTTACTCTTGGGTTTATACCTTTTCTCCACTTTGCTGTTATTTTAGAAAAAGTCTTGAAAATGAGATCAGATAAGTATTGAATGGTAACATTTATCTGAATCTTAATAGATGACTAAGATTTCAGTAAGTGGGTAAGAACAAGAGCATAAAAGGAAAGACACTCCATATTGTTAAAAGGACAGTGAATTGCCTAGTCAGAAAGCCACAAGTACTTAAATATAGTTAGAAGGAAATAGATCTAAGTGTAAGATTGAAGGGGGGTGGGGAAGGCAGGGTTATAAATATAAGTAGAGATAAAAATAGAGTCATGTAGTGAAGGATCTTGCTTCTCATACTAACTTCTTTGAATTTCAGGCTATAGCAGAAGAGAAATCCACAGAATCTAACTTCAAGTCAATGTGGCTTTGTAACCACACAGGTGAGAATATGAACCTTTCTACTAGTAAAGCATGTGAACCCAGGGTCATCCCAAGGAAAGTTACTCAATATCTCTGTAGTTGAATCTTCCTCTGTAAGATGAGGATTAGGATAGAAATTAAATATTTTTATAAAAAATAAATGAAATCATACATAGATAGTATTTTAGTGCAGTATCTGGGCCAAAGTAGATGCATAATTTATAATAAGCAGTACTTGATCACTGGGTAAAATGTGGAAGAGGGATTGACACAATATGAGGCTAGAAGTAAATTCAGGTATAATTATTTCAAGAATCTGAGAAAAAGTACATTTTAGACTGCATGAAGAAGAGGAAAAGTCTAGAACAATCCTCAGGTTTGTAGCTTAAAGATATTACTGAATACTTATCACACATTTGTAAAAGTGAAGTGTAGGGGCCTGAAGAAGTGTCAGTATGAGCACTAAGTCTCAGGGAAAGTTAAAAACAGTAGAGGTAAATGTTTCAGTATAGGGGAAATTTGTAGTGTAGCAACCTACTCGTGAATGCTTGAAATTATTTAAAATATGAAGAAGACTGGGAAGTTATCATCTATGATCTGAAAATAATTTAATCTTATTGGGAATGCCAATTAATTTCTTTAGTCTCCATCAGTCATTTCTTGTTTTCACTTTCCTTAAAGAACTATCAACACTCTCTTTCATTGCTATTTTTTCCATGATTCCTTCCCTTTCTTCTTGCTCCTGTGCATTCTGTGTAACTTTTATTAAACTTGATATAAAACCACCCATCAATGGTATCAAAAGATAAATAATATAATTTCTTACAACAAATAAACCCTGCACTATGCAAACATTTCTTTTTTCTTTCTACATTCTTGCCAACATTTTTTTTTTGTTTTGGTTTAGTTTTGTGATACCCCTCCTAACAGGAGAGAAGTGATATCTCATTGTGGTTTTAATTTGCATTCCATGAGGAGCAGTTGTATTTATCTGTTGGGCTTGGATGTGTCACATTTCCTCATTTCTTTGTTACCTTTGCTGAGTTGCCCTGGTGTTCATACAGCTAAAGAAGTAGTCCCTTCTTTCAGAATTTAAAGACTGGCTTAGTCAGGCAAAGCCCTTCAATAATTAGGCCACCAGAGACTCTGGGCAAATTGGTTAGCAGGGTGCACAGGCAGGTGTGCAGCCAGGGTCTGTGCACAAGTGGGCCTGGTGTCAGAGTCCACAGGCAGGTGCAGTGCGGGGCTTTACCAGCTAGCAAGCCAGGGAGATGGGTGAATGGAGAGTGGGTCTGTGGGGACAGGCCTGAAGCCTGTGTCCATGGTGGCACTCCTGGCACCAGGGTCCACAGTGAAGTCTGACAATCACTTGACTCTTTCCTCCACAGAAGTGCAGGCTGAGGTGATCTCTGTTGCTGCAGTGCATGGGTGTGGAAGAAGGCTGATGGAGAGGACGTGAAACGACCCTTCCTACCCTTGTTAATGTGTCTTGTTTTGTTTGGTTTTGTGCCCTTCTTGGATGCTGTCATCACTCACTTGGATTCCAGCTTTCTCCTGAAGGCATTTTCCTTCAGGAGAAAGCTGAAGGAAATGATGTCAAATTGGTTTTTCTGAGAGACAATAAGGGCTGGAATGTCCTATTCTACCAGCTTACTGACATCACTAAATCATTTCAATATTGCTATCTTATTTTAGTAAACTTTCATACCTTCTTTTCTCTTTAAACATTTTTCTCATTTTCAGATATCTCAATATTCACATAGAAGAACTATAGAGATTAGATCATACATATAGACTATATAAACACATATAAAGAATATACAGAATACATAAAAGCAAAATACATATGCATATATATATATACTGTATATAAACATATATTTTTTGCCATCTTTTCTCTACTATAAACCTTCTAAAATCTTTCTCTTCCTCTTTTCTTTCTCACCTTATTTAGGTTTCCTCTGGTCAGTATGGTATCCATTAGCCACATGTGATTATTTAAATTTTAATTTCAAAAAAAGTAAAGCATTAAGTTTTTAAGTCACATTAGGTATATTTCAAGGGCTCACAGTCACATGTGACCAGTAGCTATTGTATTAAACAGTACAGATTTAGAACAATTTATTAATTGCAGAGAGTTATATTCAAAAGCACTAATCTAGATTAATGGATCTCATTTATTCCCATAATGTTAAATATAATTTGCATAAGTCTCCCAAATCAATTTCTTTAGTGATGGCAGACATTATGGATAGGTTCACTCAACTTAAATTCCCATGTCCTTTCTGTCTTTTTTTTTTTTTTTTTTTGGTTTTTTTCTGTAGTTGGAAACGGGAAGGCAGTCAGACAGACTCCCGCATGCACCCGACTGGGATCCACCTGGCATGCCCACCAGGGGGCGATTCTCAGCCCATCTGGGGTGTTGCTCTGTTACAACCAGAGCTGTTCTAGTGCCTGAGGCAGAGGCCACAGAACCATCCTCAGCACCCGGGCCAGCTTTGCTCCAATAGAGCCTTGGCTGTGGGAGGGGAAGAGAGAGACAGAGAGGAAGGAGAGGGGAAGGGATGGAGAAGCAGATGGGCACTTCTCCTGTGTGCCCTGGCTGGGAATCAAACCTGGGACTCCTGCACGCCAGGTCGATGTTCTACCACTGAGCCAACCAGCCAGGGCCTGTCCTTTCTGTCTTGCTTCTCTCTACTTTAGAGGCTGTAAAAGCAAATACTTCCCAACTCGCCATGTGACTAAATTATGGGGAAGGATTAGTGTCATGATTTAGACAAAGAGAAAAAAAAAATCTAACATCTACTTTCTTAATGCTTTGTCAGCCCTTCATGGGGTCACCTTCTTGTATTTATGAAGAAAGTCAGCCAGTCACATAGATGCAAACCCTGAGCCAAAGCCCAGAGTTACCTATCTGTAGACTTTTGTTATATGAAAAAGTATCCACTATTTAAGCAGTTATTTTTGTTACTTGAAGCCAAAGAACATTTCCAATGGATACTCTAGCCAAAGTAGCTGAAAAGTAACCGACTTTTCCATAAAAATATATTATCTCCCTCAATCCTGCTACTTAAAAAGATTTTCTTATAACCCTAAATGATTACCAAACATACAACCTGTTCACTGTCTCTGCCCTCTCTAGAATGTAGGCTCCATGAGGTCTCAAATCTGGCTGTTTTACCCATCACTATATATTTAATCTCTAGAATAATGCCTGCTATATATAGTTAGTACTCCATACATATATTTCAAAAATAAATAAATAATATGCATATTCCACTTAGGGGACAGAATAAATGCAGACATGAAGACCCGGAAGAACAGAGACTGTGAAAAAAACTCAGATGATGAGTCACTCAGTAAAAACATTGTTAAAAATATAGGAATGCCCTACCTCCTCTGAGATAGGAGCCACACCTATTGAGAAGAATGATGAGACTGAGACTCCTTCACTTAAATTCCTATAGGTGTCCTTTTAAAAAAATCATTTTGCTAAATTGCACAGTGAAAATAATAGAGGCTATTCAATGATGATATTGTCCAATAGAATCCCTGGCACATAAACCCCTAATCTACGTGCTATAACATTTTAACTAAATTAAAACATTATTTTTTCTCATTTTATAAACAAACTGAAGTAGTAAGAATTTTCATTCTTTATGTAATAATATTCATAGCCCTTTAGAAGCTGTCTCAGTCCTGGGACAAATCATTGCCCACAGGATGTGGTCTCCTAAAATCAAAATATGCACTACAAATCATTCTTTTTAACTACAGTAAATTTACATCTTTCCTCAAATGCCAGAATTTTCTGAAGATCAGTGTCAGAGAGATACAAAGTTGAAAATGTCCTATTGTCCTCTGATTTATAGAATTTTTTTACCATTTGCTAGGTAGTCATAATTTTGCAATTTACATGATAGAGTGAAACTATTTAACTCTCTGTGATAGAGAACTGATCTATTGCTACATGTAACTGTCACCTGAGTTCCCCAGTTTAATCAGTCATTATTAGCCATCCTTTTTGTGCCAGAACGTGGTTCAAAGTAATCTAGTACACACAAAAAATAAAAATATTTCTTAGACAATAATCTTATCATGTATTGCATTTGAATGTATTATGTGTACACTTTAATCATCTACTTATCTATTAAGATAAGAGGAAATATAATTCAATGGAAACACAATCAGTTCAGCACTTGCCATGAGCAAGAAAGACACTTCTAAGTGTTGTAAAGGGAAATAATGATAAACAGGGTGCTTCTCACCCTCCAGAACTTCTCATTCCAACAGGAGGTCTTAGGTATGTACTAACAAATAAAAATATGCTACAATATACAACATCATAGTCAAATAAATATAATTTACTTCTATTGTATTATGATAATTAATATTATTTATCTTCCATAAACCTTTTTTCTCTTCCTTGAAATCTTTTGATAGTTTTTTTATACAATCTGGGTGGGTATGTCTATGTATATATATGTATACACAACCCAAATAGATAGATAGATGATAGATAGATAGATAGATAGATAGATAGATAGATAGATCCACCCAACATCCATCTTGGGAACATATTTCAAAGAGTTACATTAAATACCTCTTGGTCAGCCTGTATTAATGCATGAATCCAGATTATAAATGCATTTTTAAAAAATCTCCTTTATTGCTTGTATGAATCACTTATAATGGTCAGATAGTATAAACATTTATTTGAATAAAAGTAAAGCACAGTATAATGCTTAGAGAAATAAGTGAGACAGAAGAAAAAATGAATAACTATATGATTTATAAAACTGAGACCAATAAATGAAAGAACAAGAAAAACAAAAACTCATAGACACAGACACCATTATGATATTAACCAGAGGAAAGGGGCAAGGGAAAGGAAAGTGTAAACGGGGTCAAAAATATAGACAGAAGATAATCTGTCTTTGAGTGATGGACATACAATGCAATATGAAGATCATGTATCATAGAAAGGTACACTTGAAACCTATACAATCTTATTAACCAATGTTACCCCAATAAATTTAATTTAAAAAGTAAATCATCTTGTTTAACTTATTAACAATTCAAGGTGTATTGAGAGATGCTCTTACCCTGCACAATCCTGTCCTGGTAAATATATCCAGCAGAGATTCAATTCTCAACACAACATTACAAGATAGTTATTAATAACCTTTTATTCTACTAGAAAGTAAGTCTCAGACAATTTAAGTAACATGTCCAAGGACACACAAAATAAGAATCAATTCTTGGACTTTTTCTGAAATTCATTATCATTCCTGTAGATGTTTTAAGAGCTAGTTACTGCGAAAGTAAAGATGAGAACTAAAACACACACACACACACACAACCAAGTCATTCAGTGATCAGAAGTCCTCTACTCACTTTTAAGAGGCTAGTGACACTAGTAAAGTAAGGCTGGTGAAAAATATTTTAAAAGATTATAGTTTAAAAAATTGTCCCTAGCCCAAATATGTAATAATGATGAGTCAATTCTTCCAACCTTTGAAGTCTTCATTTTTGTGTGAGAATATTTTATTCTTTTTGGAACCCCTAGAGCACTACCATGAGACCAAGAGTCTCTTTTTAAACCTTTAGATCTCCAGCAGAAGCATGGAGTTATAAAATGTTTCTAGTGAGGGTTTAGTAGCCAAAAAGAAAAAAAAAACTGGCTTTGAGTCTAAGATTCTAACTGAAGATTTTAAGTGTGAAACAAATAATTCTGGTAAATGTAAAGACAGGCTGTGTGGGTTATGAGGACAACATGCCTTTTGAAAGGTGTATAGAACCAAGGATAGGCAAAGGAGTCAAGGGATATTTTCTACAAAAGGAGAAAGCCATCAAGTTATGAAAACAACCACAGACCAGTACGTTAATGCTGACAGCCCTAGAGAATACATGGGAAAGGATATATGCATCTTCCCTAGAGAATGAGATGAAGTCTAACAAGTGGAAGATAGTAGATGTCTTAAACCTTTGTTCAACCATAGATTTCTGAGCTCTTCATCTATCTTCTAAGCTGTAGGCTTTTCCCTATATATCTTATGCAGAATTAAAAGTCTACCTTACCTGTTCAGATTTCAGTTGATAATTGTCATTTCAGCATGTCTTAAGAATCTTATTTCTGCAATAGTTGACCAAGATCACTGAATCTAAAAGTATTATTGTTTAGGATCCACAAGATGTGTGACCTATGACAAGTTTCTTACCTTCCTTTTATGTCTATCAAATAAAGCCCATGGCACATACAGTGCCCAAAATATAATAAATCCTTGATAAATATTTAAATAGATAAGTTTATAAGTGACTTAATGAAACTCTATATAAAGTAAATACACATGCCTTGTTCATATTAAGTACTCAAAAATTAAAGTTGTTAGTATTATTTTAAATATCATAATGCAGTAAGATAAATGGAATTATGACAACAGTTAGAAAAATGAGCATGCTTTATTCAGCAGTTTTAAAAATTATAAAAAAATGAAGAACTATTCCTATATATGAAAGTAAAAAGGAAGAAATTATATCAAATCTAATATTGCATATAAAATACCCCCTTACTCCTTCTGTAATTTATATATATATATAAATTATATATAAATATATATATGATTGTAGATGCATATCATTCTCTAACTTTTCAGTAAGTAAGAAAAAAAACTACATGCAAAGGAAACTAAGAGATGGATAATATAACCCCTTTATATTACCCAAGAAAAAAACTAAGCTCCAAAGATACTGAGTACCTTTCCTCATGTTACATAATGATTTAAAGTTTTTTTCCTAAATAATGTCCTTGACAGCAATTCTCTAGCCTTGCATAGTTGGTAACAACTTTTGTTTTCAAATATTGCAATTCAATGAAACTGTCATTAATTCAGTGATCCTAATAACAATTAAAAATATTTTAGACTTATGCTTTGATGAATACAGCATGCCATATTTTCAATGTGATTCTTCATTTTGACTATATTCTTGGAGATTATTTTAGATTTTAAATCCATTCTCTCAGGGGGAAATTATATTTTCCATTTGGCTGACAAAAAATGATTTTAAATTGTTTTAAAACAAGCAATTTAAAAGGACTATTTTGAATTCAAAGGCTTTCAATAAGAATTTAGTGAGTAAAAGATAAACTGTGAATAGATTACATACAAGGGAAAGAAAAATCAAGTCAGAAAAATAAACCTGAGGTTCTTGAAAGATTAATCTTATTAAAAACTACTGGCTATCTTGCTAATATTTTTAATATAAAAGTAACTCAAGTATCTGCCATTTTAGTGGTCTATATAAACAACTCCAAGAGTCACCTTGCTAATATTTTTACCCTCATTTCTCTCATCAAACTCACCAACAACCTGTAATATACATTTCCCTGGAATATTGTATATAGTTGAACATTCATATGGGTTGAGATAATCTGAGTTTGTGCCCCAGTATCACTTTTTTCCACAGCCAACCCAATTCTAGCCAGCATTCCATGACAGACAACTCTTAGTACCCAATACACAAGGAAAAAGTACTATAGAAATATCTTTCTGCACTTCTATACATTCCATGCTGCCTGAAGATGCAGGACGCTAGCATATACTAGTTTATCTTAAAAATTCAGTGTATAGTTTGAAATTGAAGAAAGTCTCTTGCATGAAAATAACAGAACAAAAATTATTTAGAAGGAGTCATAATCAAAGAATTAATCAAATATAAGGAAAGAAGCAAATACTAAAACTCACACTTTAAAAATTTACAATGAGCAAATAATTTTAAAACATTTTACATAGAGTTTCAGAATATAGTAAATATTAATTACAATATGTTAAGTATTCCACTATACAATCTCCAAACTGAAATTTATATAAAATAAATTGAATGATGCTACTTAGATTTCCAAATATTTGGCTATCTAAAATAGATGTTTTTTTTAGATATTGTTCATGGATTTATATACAGGTTTCAGGTATTCAGAAGCAAAATCTTCTGAGATGTGATGATGGTAAAAAGAAACACATTCTAAATCAAACTAAACAAATGAAGATGGTTTCTAAAGGGCCATCTTTTGAAAACAACTGAATTTCTTCAAGGTATGGAATAAAAAAAGGAAAACCCAACAGTAATTTTCAAAATGCTCTTACAATCTAAAAACTAAAGTTATTTTTTCTAAATTGATACATATTCTTATTACTCTGCAAACCTAACTAATCAACCAATGGCTAATATAAAATTTTGATTAACCTGAAAATAATAAAAATATATTTACTTATTTTGACATTTTCTGACAAAAGAAGTAATTTAGAGACTCCAGAATCCACATATATAATTCTACTTAATCACAACAAAAAATATAAGTAAATCACATTTTTATTTTAATCACATTAAATATATTAGGTTAATAAAAGTCTCTTTTAAATTTTAAATACTTTTTTATTTATCTTAATTCATATAGTGTTAAATTCTTTTCTTCAGTGAGTATTGGTTTATAAGTATATTAGTTTATTTAAATGAAGACAACATTTAAACATTTTGTTTTTACCCAAATAGAAAATATATAAAAAAATAATACAGAATATTTCAATGTCATGATCATCTTTGATTTTTTTCTCAACAGATGATGCCCAATTATTAAAACTGTTTTAAAACGTTTGATACTAAAGCAAAAACCACAAAACATTTAGTATTCTAATGAGTATATCACATTATTGACTACTCATTGTGTCAAAATATACACAAAAAGGATTATATAAATCATCTCACTTCATACTCACAAAAAACAATGTAGTAATTACTGTAATAATTTCTAAATTAAAAAAAATGAGAATCTTAGGCCTGACCAGACAGTGGCATAGTGGATAGAGTGTTGGATTGAGATGCAGAGGACCCAGTTTTGAAACCCTGAGGTCACCAGCTTGAGCACAGGCTCATGTGGCTTGAGCACAGGCTCACGAGCTTGAGCCCAAAGGTCACTGGCTTAAAGGCCAAGGTCGCTGACTTAAATCCAAGGTCACTTGCTTGAGTATGGCATCACTGGCTCTGCTGTAGCACCCAGTGAAGGCAGATATTAGAAAGCAATCAAAGAACAACTAAGGTGCTGCAATGAAACATTGATGCTTCTCATCTCTCTCCCTTCCTGTCTGTCTGTCCTTATATGTCCCTCTCTGTCTCTTTCTCGCTCTCTGTGTCACAAAAAATATAAAAATAAAATGAGAATCTTAGTTTTCTTTATTTCAATAATTCTGGAGTAACTTAAATGAGATAATTTTCTTGCCTATAACAATTATAAAATTCATTACATAATTTAAAAAAACAAGGTAAAGTCACTGAAATGTGACCAAAATCAGGCAGAAGATATGAGTATATAGCATTTATGATTTTTAATTTTTTAGTGTGTTGACCATTATATTCCTTGATATTTAGGTGGCAGAGAAACATAATTTTTCTTTCTTGATATATGAGATAAAAGAGTGATGTCAGAGAAATGGCACCGTGAGGAGGGCTCCCGATACCTCTCCCTGAAATTTCAACAAATTCAACAACTAGAGAAAGAAAAACAATCCCAGGAGCATCTGAAATACACATACACCAAACTAAGTGTTATTAACAAAAGCACCCTCAGATACCGTTAAGGAAAAGGAAATTGAATATCATGGATACAAAAGACAGAGATGTAGCACAGATAGATGAGGAAAACATCTATAGAAATTTTTTTTAATAGATTGGAAACCTTGAAGTTAAATGACAGAGAATTTAAAATAGAAATCCTAAAAATATTTAGAGATATACAAGAAAGCACAGAAAGGCAATTTAGGGAGCTCAAAAAACAACTCAATAAACTGAAAGAATATAATACCAAGGAAATTGAGATTATAAAAATGAATCAAACAGACATGAAAAATTCAATTCATGAACTGAAAAATAAGGTAATAAGCTTAGCTAATAGAACAGGCCAGATAGAAGAGAGAATTAGTGACATAAAAGACAAGCAACTAGAGGCACAACAGAGACAAAAGAAGAGAGACTCATGATTTAAAAAAAAAATGAGAAAGTCATACTAGAATTGTCTGATTCCATCAAAAAGAGCAACATCAGAATAATAGGTATATCAGAAGGAAAAGAGAGAGAAAATAGAATGGAGAACATATTCAAACAAATAATAGATGAGAACTTCCCAAGCCTATGAAAAGAACTGAAGCCTTGAATTCAAGAAGCAAACAGGATACCGAGTTATCTTAACCCGAACAAACCTGCTCCAAGGCACATCATAATGAAATTGGCACAAACAAGTGACTAATAAAAAATTCTCAAGGCAGACATGGCAAAGAAGAATACAACATATAAAGGAAGGCCTATTAGATTATCATGAAATTTCTCAGCAGAAACTCTACGAGCTAGAAGAGGGTGGATCCCAATATTTAAAGTTCTGAAGAGAACTATACCCATCAAGGCTATCCTTCACATGACGGAGAAATAAAAACATTCACAGATACAGAAAAGATGAGGAAATTTATCACCAGAAAACCCCCACTTCAGAAAATACTAAAGGAGGTTTTCCAACCAGATACAAAGAACAAAACAAAACAAAACCACAAGTAAAAGCTCCACCAAGAACACAATAAAATCAAATTTAAACTGTGACAACAAAAACATAAAAGGGGAGAGGACAAAGATTAACAGTAGCAATGGAGGATGAAGTACAGAAACACTTATGAGATAGTGTACTACAATGAACATGGTAGGTACCCTTTCCATTACTTAATGGTAACCACCCCTAAAAAAACCACCATAGAAGCACATGACTTAAAAAGAGAAATAACGGAGGAAAGAAGTATGGATTACAACCAAACAAAAAAAAATGATAGAAAAACAAAAGAGAAGAATCAAACAAGATATAAAACTAACAGAAAGCAATATATAAGGTCTACCAGAAAGTTCTTTCCATTTCTATCAGAACAAGTTTCGACATGTAAGCACATGTTTATTTGGTGCATATGTGCCTCTCTATTTTTATCACTTAATGTATACATACTGACATAGCAAATTAACTAAAACAAAGTTGATTCATGTTAGACTTATGTGTGAAACAATATTGTACCCATGGCTACTGATAAAGTTCATTTATGCCACTGTAATTTTTACAAATTTCAACAAGGAAGAAATGTTACAGAAACATGTCTGTCACATCCACCATATTCCCCGGACTTAGCACCCTCCGACTATCACTTGTTTTTGTCCTTACAAAATTTTTTGAAGGGAAAAAAATTCAAAAATGAAGAAGATATCAAAAAAGCACTGGTTCAATTTTTCACATCAAAAGAGAAAACATTTTTCAAAAATGGGATATACAAATTGCCCATACGCTGGCAAGAAATCATTAATAATAATGGCAATTATATTATTTAATAAAGTTTATTGACAGTAAGAAAAATTTGTATTTTGTTTTATTACAAAAATGGACAGAACTTTCTGGTAGATCTTATATAAAATGACAATAGGAAACCATCAAGTGGCAATAATTACACTAAATGTAAATGGATTGAATTCACCAATAAAAAGACACAGAATAACAGAATGATTAAAAAAAGAAAATCCAACTGTATGCTACCTACAAGAAACACATCTAAGCAACAAGGATAAAAACAAATTCAAAGTGAAAGGCTGAAAAACAATACTCCAAGCAAATAACATCCAAAAAAAAAAAAAAAAACAAGCAGGTGTAGCAATACTCTTATCTAAAAATGCTGACTACAAGACAGCAAAGGTAATCAGAGACAAAAATGGTCATTTCATAATGATTAAATAGACACTGAATCAATAAGACATAACACTTCTTACTATATATGCACCAAACCAAAGAGAACCAAAATATATAAGACAGCTACTGACCGACCTAAAATCAAAAACTGACAAAAATACAATCATACTTGAAGACCTCAATATACTGCTGATGACTCTAGATCATTCATCCAAAGAGAAAATCAATTAACTAATATTGGCCTTAAATGAAACAGAACAATTGGATATAATAGACATCTACAAGACATTTCATCCCAAAGTGCCAGAGTATACATTTTTATCTAGTGTACATGAAACATTCTCAAGAATTGACCATATCCGTTGGGCCACAAAAATAATATCAGCAAATTCAGAAAAATTGAAATTATACCAAGCATATTTTCTGATCATAAAGCCTTGAAACTAAAATTCAACTGCAAAAAAAGAGGTAAAAAACCCCACAAAAATGTGGAAACTAAACAACATACTTTTAAAAATTGAGTGGGTCAAAGAAGAAATAAGCACAGAGATCAAAAGATACATACAGACAAATGAAAATAACAATATGACATATCAGAATCTCTGGGGTGCAGCAAAAGCAATAATAAGAGGAAAGTTCATAACACTACAGGTCTATATGAACAAACAAGAGAGAATCCAAGTAAACCACTTAACTTCACATCTTAAGGAAATAGAAAAAGAAGAACAAAGACAACCCAAAACCAGCACAAGAAAGAAATAATAAAAATCAGAGCAGAAATAAATGAAATAGAGAACAGAAAATCTATAGAAAAAATTAATAAAACAAGGAGCTGGTTCTTTAAAAAGATCAACAAAATTGACAAACCCTTAGCAAGATTCACCAAGGAAAAAAGAGAAAGGACTCATACAAATAAAATCCAAAATGAAAGAGGAAAAATCACCACGGATATCATAGATATACAAAGAATTATTGTAGAATACTATGAAAAACTATATGCCACCAAATTCAATAATCTAGAAGAAATGGATAAAATACAGTCTTCAAAGACTGTGTCATGAAGAAGGAGAAAGCCTAAACAGACCAATAAGCAGGAAGGAAATAGAAAAAACTATTAAAAACCTCCCCAAAAATAAAAGTCCAGGCCCAGACAGCTATACTAGTGATTTCTATCAAACATTCAAAGAAAACTTGGTTCCTATTCTACTCAAAGTCTTCCAAAAATTTGAAAAAGAAGCAATACTTCCAAATACATTTTATGAAGCCAACATAACCCTCATACCGAAACCTGGCAAGGACAAAATAAAAAAAACAAACAAACTAAAGACCAATATCTCTAATGAATACAGATGCTAAAATACTAAACAAAATACTAGCAAATCGAATACAACAACATATTAAAAAAATAATACATCATGATCAAGTGGGATTCATCACCGAATCACAAGGATGGTTCAACATATGTAAAACGGTTAGTGTAATACACCATATCAACAAAACAAAGAACAAAAACCACATGATCTTATCAATAAAGAAAAGGCATTCGATAAAATACAACTCAATTTTATGTTTAAAACACTCAAGAAAATGGATATAGAAAAAAAAATCTCAACATAGTAAAGGCCATTTATGATAAACCATCAGCTAACATCATATTAAATGGCATAAAACTGAGGACTTTCCTCCTTAAATCAGTAACAAGACAGGGTTTTCCACTCTCTCCACTCTTATTTAACGTGGTTCTGGAAGTTCTAGCCAGAGCAATCAGACAAGAAAAGGAAATAAAAGGCATTCATATTGAAAAAGAAGAAGTAAAGGTTTCACTTTTTGCAGATGATATGATCCTATACTCGAAAACCCCAAAGACTCCACAAAAAGATTACTAGAAACAATAAACCAATACAGTAAGGTCACAGAATACAAATTTTTTTAAAACATTTTTTTAAAATTTTTATTTATTTATTCATTTTAGAGAGGAGAGAGTTAGAATGAGAGAGAGAGAGAGAGAGAGAGAGAGAGAGAGAGAGAGAAAGGGGGGAGGAGTAGGAAGCATCAACTCCCATATATGCCTTTACCAGGCAAGCCCAGGGTTTTGAACCAGTGACCTCAGTGTTCCAGGTCAATGTTTTATCCACTGCGCCACCGCAGGTCAGGCAGAATACAAAATTAATATACCAAACTCATTGCCTTCCTATATGCCAACAATGAAACATTAAAAAACGAACTCCAAAAATAATCCTTCACAGTTGCAACAACAACAACAAAAATAAACATAACAAAGGATGTAAAGGACCTATATAATGAAACTACAAAGCATTGTTAAGGGAAATCAAAAAACATATAAAGAAATGGAAAAATATTCCTTATACTTGGATAGGAAGAATAAATATAGTCAAAATGACCATATTACCCAAAGCAATATACAAATTCAGTGCAATTCCCATCAAAATTCCAATGGCATATTTTAAAGAACTGGAACAAAAAAAGTCATCAGATTTATATGGAACTATAAAAACCCTGAATAGCCAAAGCAATCCTAAGAAAAAAGTACGAAGCTGGAGGCATTACAATACCTGACTTCAAATTATATATATTATAGAGTCACGACAATCAAAACAGCATGGTATTGGCAGAAATATAGACACTCAACCAATGGAACAAAATAGAAAGCCCTGAAATAAAACCACATATATATGGTCAAATAATTTTTGATAAAGGAGCCAACAACACACAATGGAGAAAAGGAAGCCTCTTCAACAAATGTTGCTGGGAAAACCGGAAAGCCACATGCAAAAAAATGAAATTCTACTACAGTTTGTCCCCTTGTACTAAAATTAATTCAAATAGATCAAAGACCTAAATATAAGATCTGAAACAATAAAGTACATAGAAGAAAACATAGGTACTAAACTCATGGACCTTGGTTATAAAGAGAACTTTATGAGTTGACTCCAAAGGCAAGGGAAGTGAAGGCAAAAATAAATGAATGGGACCTCATTAGACTAAGAAGTTTTTGCACAGAAAGAGAAACTGACAACAAAACTAACAGACAGCCAACTGGAGATGGTATTTTCAACAACAGCTTGGATAAGGGCCTAATATCCAAAATATGATATATAAAGAAGTCATAAAACTCAACAATAAACAAACAAAAAATTCAATAAAAATATATGAAGAGGACATGAACAGACACTTCTCCCAAGAATAAATATGGCCAACAGATATATGAAAAGATGCTCATCTTCATTATCCATTAGAGAAATGCAAATCAAAACTACAATGAGATACCACCTCACACCTGTTATATTAGCTATTGTCAACAACACAGACAGGTAATAACAAGTGTTGGAGAGGCTATGGAGAAAAAGGAACCCTCATCCACTGTTAGTGGGAATGTAAAGTAATACAACCATTATGGAAAAAAATATGGTAGTACCTCAAAAAACTAAAAATAGAACTACCATTTGTCCCAGCAATCCCTCTACTGGGTATATATCCCCAAAACGCAAAAACATTGGTATGTAAAGACACATGCAGCCCATGTTCATCGCAGCATTGTTCACAGTGGCCAAAATATGGAAACAACCAAAAATCCCTTCGATAGATGATTGGATAAAGAAGATGAGGTACATATGTACTATGGAATACTACTCAGCCATAGGAAATGATGACAGTATCATTTACAACAACATGGATGGACCTTGATAACATTATACTGAGTGAAATAAGTAAATCAGAAAAAAGTAAGAACTATATGTACCATACATAGGTGGGACATAAAAATGAGACTAGGAGACATGGACAAGAGGGTGGTGGTTACCAGGGAAGGGGGTGGGAGGAGAGGAAAAGGGTGGGGGGATGGGAGGGGCACCAAGAAAACCAGATAGAAGGTGACAGAAGACAATCTGAGTTTGGGTGATGGGTATGCAACATAATTAAATGTCAAAATAACCTGGAAATGTTTTCTCTGAATATATTTACCCTGATTTATTAATGTCACCCCATCAAAATTAATAATAAATAAAAATAAATAAAAGAAAAAAAAGAGATATGAGATAATGATAGTGGAGCCCCAAAATTAGAAACTTGGCTTCAGTAATAGTAACTTTTAGTTGTAATGACATAGGTAAGGATTACATAGGACATATGTAAGGGTTAGAAAATAGTTAATCTGCTTGCTGTTCTCTTCTATTGGCTTTCTGTACTTTACTTTGAAATGTAACAAAATGTTTACTTTTGCAAGAACTTTGGGGAAAGCTAACAATGGGGTGGGACCTGATAATTAGGGAAGTTTAAATCACAAAAGTTGTTTATAAAAGTCTAGCCACAGGATTTACTGTGAAAAGTCAAGATCTATAAGTTAATTAGAAACTTAGTTCACCAATCTTTAACCTTTACTGTGTATCCTAAGAAAACAAGGAGTCTTTTCATAGACATTTCAGAGGTGCCAGGTCCCAGCTGTTCCTGGGAGATTCTTGGCTCCAGCTGTATTGAAGATTTACCAAGGACAACAGATAGGACCATGCTGATTGGGCCTGGTGTCACATCAGAAGAACTTGCAGAGGAGATGTCTAATTATTGCAGCTGAACCCACACCTCCTGCATATTGTTACATGACTAACTATACAGATTTTTTCAGGTTTTTTTCCTTTGCCCCTTTCACCATTAATGACAGCCCCTGAACTTTATTAAAACTGGTAGCACCAGGAGAGTGTTAAGTCAGCTTTGTGGACAGAATTCCCCTGCCTTCTCAGGGCTACTGGTCTCTCTGATAAAAGACACACCTTGCACCTATTCAGTCCTCATCTCTATAAATTGGAAAGAGAGGTGACAGGTAATAACAAGTCCGGCTTTGCTTTCTGGTTACAATAACAGAGTTCAGAGATGGTAGAATAGCCATCTAATTAATGACATAGGGGAACAAAAGCTTCTAGAAAGAAGTAAGTGCCAACATTTATGTATAAAATTTACCTAAATATGTATCTGGCCAATATATGATACTGGCCCACACATGGTCTCAGATGTCCCAGAAAGAATGCATCAATTGAAAGCAGAGAGAAGCAGCTATCTCAAAATCTGCCTTCTGCTAGACCGTGATGGGGAACCTTTTTATAAAAACCGCCACTTTTGCAGTGCTGGTCAACCTGGTCCCTCCCGCCCACTAGTGAGCATTGCAGCTTTCATGGTGGGAGGTAGCGGAGAAACCAAACGGTGCCGCGGTTGGCCCACCATGAAAGCTGGAGCGCCCACCAGTGGGCGGGAGGGACCAGGTTGACCAGCACTGCAAAAGTGGGTGGTTTTTAGAAAAAGGTTCCCCATCATAGTGCTAGGAAGACAGAGTTTAGTGTAGCTAAGTTAATTGCTCATTTTTAAAAAAACTCTTTTTAGAAACCATGAGAGAATTAAGATCTTCTGCAACATATTATTATAGTATCCATTATCCCATCAAAATTGCTAGACATGTGAAAAACATAAAAATGTGATATATACACAAGAAAAAAAAATCAGCCAATAGTAATCAAACCCAAATAGTATTCAAGGTAACCCAGATATTACAATAATAGATAAGAATTAAACATAGGTATTATAAATACTGTTTGTAAACATAAAGAAAAATATGCATAATAAGTGAACTTATGGGATATATCACCATAGAAATAGTAACTATAAATTATACAACTGGAAAATCTAAACTGAAATGTAGAACAACTGAAAAATAAATCACTGGATAAGAGTTGATAGAAGATAGAAGACAGAAAAAAATCATATTCTTAAAGATAAACCCATCAAAATTTATAAATTTGAGGAAAACACAGAGAAAAAAACCCTTAAAGATTCAATTAAGTCTCATACCTGGGGGATGATATCAAGTAGATTAACATAGATTTAGAGTCCTAAAAGAAAAGGAGAAAAAGAATAGAAAAGAAGAAAAATTAAAAGAAAAATAAAAGATTCTAGCTTTCCAGAATTCTGAGAAGGCCTCAAATTCCAGAGGTAAAAAATTAATAAACCTAAGCAGGAGAAATAGAGAAACAAAGAAAAAACACACTCAGGCATATTATACTCAAGTTGAAGTATAGACTATAGACGGGCTATTAAGATCTGATATCTGGGTAAGGTCATTAAAGAACTTTAAGACAATAGAATGGTACTTAAAACTCTGCCATGCTCCCTTTTCTCCACATCCTTACCAATACTTGTTGTTTGTTACAGAGATGTGTTGTACCATTGGGTACCAAATATCTGTACAATTATGTCAACCAGTGTCATCCCAATAAAATATATTTTTCTATATTTCAGCCACCATATTATGATAAAAATTTTTATATAAAAATCTGTTATTCTCACATAATGCTAGCATAAGTTCAGTGATAGAATTCAGATACAAGTATATCAAAAAGAAAGAAGAGAGAGCAGGATATATTGGAAACTACTATCTTAAGAAGAAATAAATGTAACAAAAGAAATTACCCTTAAAAATCATTCAGAGACATATACGAGTAAACACAACTCCAGTGGATGTTGCAAAGCAACATGTCTTCTTTGGTCATCTCTGAGGAGAACCTAGGCTATAAATAACTTAAGCCTAACAAATGATAGTCAAATACTCCCTATGTTAGGAAGCTAATTTACTTTTAAAACAGATTATCTGACATTCTTGCAGCTGTGATAACTACATAAATTCAATGTCATTAATCAGTATGATCATTGTTACCTATAATAACAAGAAGCTGATTTTGAAGGCAATATAGTATTGGGCTGATATACAACTTTTTAGTTATAAACATAAATTTAACCCTCAGCAACATGACTTTTCAGCCCAGTGACATAATAAGCAAAAACATCATACTATTATAGAAATAATAATCATTTAAGCACCGCTCTAAGTGAGTAAATGTATGTTTATTGAGTTCTTATAAAAAGCCTATAATAATTTATTTATTTTTCTCAGAGTATTATTGGTATTCCCATTTTACTGTTGAGAAGCAGACAATTGTGGATGAAAGAAGAGCCACATGCTGAATCTGGCAAACTCAGGGAAAGACTGTATGGTGGCCTTACAGACTCAGGGACCTAAAGTAACCACACAGGATGGTCTGAAATTGAAACTTTTTAACTTAAAGTGGTTTACAGTGGGTAATCATGTCATAATGAGTTTTTCTCTATCTGAACTGAAGGTCAATGTTTGCTTTGAAGCCTGTCTGTTGCCTTTTGTATCTACAATAATGTGTTTGATAACATGCCTTTGAAATGTAGGTGTAATCATTTTCCTGCCCTATCAGAGCAGGCATTCCACCAGAACAGGAACCAGCAAAGACCTTCATTGTTAAGAAACCCCTTCATTGTTATTATTATCATGTTAATTAATATACCCATCTTGTGCCTCCCTATGTAAAAGAATTTTCAGTATATACATTTTTACTTATTTTTTTAATCAAGTGGGAGGTGGGGAGGTGAAGAGACAGACTCCCACTAGTGCCCCAACTGGGAGTCAACCTCAAGCCCTCTATGGATCAATGCTCAGCCCATCTGGAGCTTGCTCTGTTGCTTGGCAACCAAGCTATTTTCACACTGAGGCAAGGCCATGAAGCCATCCTCAGCATCTGGGACCAACTTGCTAGAGCCATTCAAGCCATGCCTGTGGGAGGAGGAAAGAGAAAGAGAAAGGGAAAGAATAGAGAGATGTAGAGAAGCAGATGGTTGCTTCTCCTGTGTGTGCTGACTGGGAATCAAACCTGGGACTTTGGCACTACCACTGAGTAAATTGGCCAGGACTACATTTTTACTTTTTATCCAATCCCAGAGGTTTCCCTGCTTTGCTTTCTCCCACTTACCCAATCTATCACCAATCAATTTCATTGAACCCCTTTACATCTTTCCTTTTGATTCTAATGTAGAAAATAAGTAGTGAAACCACCATTTCCCAGAGCACTGTCTCAATCTGTTGAGACTTTGCTCCCCAGCAACTGCCGACAGTTTGGCTCAAATAAACTCATAAAAATTCTTACAGGTTCGGAAGTTTTATGTTTACATTGACACAATTTAAAATAAATTGTTAAGTTTGAGATCCCTTCTCCATCATTTCTACAAGGTTAAATGAAGAAAACATGAGACATTATTACCAATGCACCAGCATTACTACCACCATCCTATTTTCTCTGCTAATATCATCCTACTACTATTTTTTTACCACCATTATAAAAACTCCTACAACTATAACTATGCTTGCTTACTATGTGCTAGATAGACACTGTAATACATACTGTTATAACAATTTAACATTCTTAATCTTTATAAAATTCCATGAGATATATTCTATTGTTACTTAATGACTCTGTAACTCATTAAAATCATGCAAAGAGGTAGAGTCAGGTTAAAATCTAGATATAGATTCAAATAAAATCTATTACTAATAAAGAATGTACATGGTGGTGATGATGAAGATTCTGACAGTAGTGATGAAAATATTTTTTTATCACAATTGCTCACTGATCTTAAAGTCTGGAGCCTAACAATCTCACCAATTCAATACAGAATTTACAATTGTGATATTAAATTTTAAAAAGTGGACTATGGCCTTGGCCGGATGGCTTCATCAGTTAGAGTATTGTCCTGATACATGCAAAAGGCTGCTGGTTTGATCTCCAGTCAAAGCACATAGAGAAACAGATCAATGTTTTTTCTCTCTTTCTATTTAAATTTAAAAAAAGACATAAAAAAGTGGACCATGATGTCCAAGTCCATGCCTTCCCTTTTAAACATACTTCTCAAAATGAATTCAATGCTTATTTAGTATATATTAATCTAACAAACTAAATTATAAAATTACCCTATGCACATAATGGATTCAATTAGTGCTTTGTTGTAAAAGTTTTGAAATGGAACAATTATTATAATAGCATAATAAAATAAAGATAAAACTTTACAGACAGAAAAATATATAGTTGCAAAAATGTATAAAGCAAATATTTCCAATTAATTCAGCTATCACTGAGATCATCACAATAAACTAATAAACCAGAATCTCTAAAAGTCTTCTAAAATAGTTTAAAATATGTTTTAATTCTTTGTTTTTAAAGATAGGATTCATGTAAAACAGTCAAATATTTATCTCTACATTGCTTAATTATTTTAACATCAAATATTAACAGACAACGTTATACTGGGGAAAAGAGTGACAAATTGAATCTTTGGTTATACTCCCATCTGTGCCAATAACTATTACTATAACTTTGTCAAAAAATACTTAATAATCTTGGGCATAGATTAGACTAGCTTTAATGTCTCTTCCTAGCAAGTTTGACAATTAGAGGATAATGTTGTTGCCCACGTTCATTATACTTGTGCATTAGATCTCTACGGCTGTTACTACATGTTGCAACTTCGTAGACCTAAACAACATCTAGAAGTTAATTATTTCAACCTCTAAAAATAAATTATGCAATTTTATAGAGGTGCTAAATATCTCTACAATGGCAATCATATTACAATATATAAATGTACCAAATTAACATGTACACTGTAAGTTTACATCAAGTTGTAGGTCATATATATTCAATAAAAGAGGAAAAACATGTCTTCCATCTCTAATATTCTGTACTCATATTTTACTTTGTAGAAAATAAGCTGAATAAGAGCCTTTATTTAAAGTGTCAGGTAAATTAAGAATTAATGTCATGGACAGAGAGATAATGGGTATACTCTAATGCATTGCTTACTGTGGACAAAATAAAACAACCCTATATATATCCAATTACTTATCCATAAATATTTACTGATACAGAAAATACCAGTTTGCAATTAATCCCAGAAGAAGAGATTTAAAAATCCTTTTCTTCAATCTTAGTTGTTTTGTAACATTACATCTTAATCTCAAGATTATTATGATTATCTGTCATGTACCTATTTATCTATCTATTTATTTATTTATCTGCTCTTTTCTTTGTAAATAGGGGCCTATTGAATAGCCTCCATACTCATTTACAGTAAAAATTAAAACTATAAATCATCACAACACATAAGTTGCCTAGTTGGAGCTAAACAGCCAGTGCAGTACCAGACTGATGGAGATTTATGATGCTCCGACAGTGCCTCTCACACAACTTCAAGAAGACAAAGGGAAAGAAAAGCTATTCAATTAACTTGGTGTCTATAGACAATATTTATATAAACAGATGGGATCAGCTACCTGGAGGACAAAACCTTTGAAATAGAAGAAGGGTATATGAGAAGAGGTGAGTGTACATTAACCTTGTCTTTTACATGTCAAAATTCCAGGTATATAAGAGGCTTAATTAAAGATAGCTGCTTTTCAGAAATTTTATCCAGCCAATAATGATTCATAATTTCCAACTCTTCTAATCTCTAGTAGGTATTACACCTTACACCACATTCAGCAATGTTTAACTGCTGTTGTAATCAAATCCTGTCATATTTTATTATTTTTAAAAAATTTAAGGATTCTAGAAAGAATTTTGATTTTTACTTTATTTGTACAGCACACAATACCTTGTAATTTTTTTCATTTTATATTCTTATTGAGTTTTGTAGAGATAATATAACCGTAAAAACAACTTTCTTATCCCAGAGTTCTGTGTTAGGCTACATTTCCCTTACAGTTATGTGTAAGTGTGTGACTGAATTCTGCCAATGGAATCCAGGAGGAAGTAACTCAATTTCAGGTCTTCACTGCATTACACTGTCTCTAATACATACTAGATAATCATTTTCTCATTTTTATCTTCATCCCAGACATTGAATAAGTTTTGTCTTTGATAGTTATTTCTGTCTCCTTCCTCTGTCCCTGCCTCTATCTCAACAATATCTGACTCAGGCATTCACAATGTTAATTAAGCATTTTTAATTTTTTTTATTTATTCATTTTAAAGAGGAGAGAGAGAAAGAGAGAAAGGGGGAAGGGGAAGAAAGTATCAACTCCCATATGCGCCTTGACCAGTCATGCCCAGGGTTTCCAACTGGCAACCTCAGTGTTTCAGGTTGATGCTTTATCCAATGCACCACCACAGGTCAAGCTAAGTATTTATATAGTGAATATCTAATTTGGAACATGTGTAGTCAGAAAATGACTAGATTAAGTCCCTCTACGGGAATACTGGAGAGCTTAGCCAAGAAGGAATGGACAGAAGAAGGGATCCACAGTTTGGTGCAACTAGGCAAGAATCTTACAAAGTTGCACCATATAAACTCAAGAAACAGAAAGAGAACATTTGATGGCTTTCATGTCCTTTTAACATCCTTATAAATAGTAGTTTTTTACTCAGCATGTCTGTCTCAGTTTTCTCACACTTTCAGATTTCTTGAGCAATCTGATCTACTTATATGGTTTTGAAATTTATATCTTTATCCCAGACCTCTTTCCTTAGATCTACAAGCACATATTAAATTGTATACCAGGAACGTCCAATTGAATGTTATCGTAACACCACAAACTCACAATTTTCAAAATAAATCTCACAATCCTTCCCTGAAAAAATAAACTCTTTATTTCTCGTTGTATATAAAGGAACCAAATACATATTTTAAAACAGAAATCTTAGAATCACCCTAGATTCCTTTCTCTTACTTTCCACAAATCTAGTTAGTGATCAACATCAGTAAAGTCACCTCTTTACCATCTACTTTAACTATGCCTTCTTCTATAACTCTACTATATTTGCCCTAGTTGTGAACCTTAGTGTCTCTTCCTGGGTTATTGTTATAACTTCCAAAATAAGATCCACACCCAGAGGAGATTCAAGACTCATCTGATACATACACATCCAACCACAAAAGTAGCTTTTCATAATACGAATCCACTGTCTTGCCACTTAGAAACCATTCACTCAGTATTTTTCCATTGCCACTGCTCCAAAAAAACAAAAAAGCTTAGAAAACACTCATCATATGAATGAGATAAATTGATACTAAGACAAATTAACTCAATAGCCACAATTGTATTCATGTATGTTGTAAGGAGACTTAGCAAAGAGATTGCAGTAATGTTCATCAGAAGTTAATTGGAGTTTTTTTTGTTTACATGAGAGAACTTAGCTTAAGCCAGAGAAGAAAAAGAAAAAGAAATAACAAGATGAATTAAGTTCAGTTATATATAAAGTCATAAAACAGGTATAAGCTATGAGCTATTGCTACTAACCTCATTTGTTACATTATTATGCTCCATAATTGTCTATATCTCTTTTAAATCTGAGTGTTTATACCAATATGTAATTTTTAATTTTAAAATGAAAAATAGGTGTTCAATTTGGTAATAACTTGACTATAGGAAAATTATCATTTTATAAAAGGTATCATGAAAGAAAATACATTATTCTACAGTAAATGTTATAATTTAATAATTTTGCTTCAAATTTACCAGGTTTTGTTGATCCTACTGGATTGTAAATATTCTGTATTTTTCAACAGTGTTAACAATATAGAGAACAAATATATTTAAAGATAACACAATATTTAAATAAAAAAGAACAGATGGAGGGAGACTTGATTTGGGGTGGTGAACACACAATGCAATATATAGATGATGTATTGCAGAACTGTACACCCTAAACTCATATTTTATTCACCAAAGTCAACCCAATAAATTCAATTAAAAAATTTAAAAATTACCTTTGAAAGGGAAACAAAATGTACTTTTTGTTTATTTTTTTATATATATCTGAGTCCTAAAATAATTTTTATCATTTTTTGTTATATCTAAATCTGTGGCATAAAATTTTTAAAATTACAAAAAAGTATCACTCTAAAATATATTCTCTGATAGGAAGAATTTTCCAAGCACATTACAATGTGTTTTGAGCTGTGAGCATTTAATATAGTAGAATAGCAGCCTAAAGGAACTTTAGTGTGTATGCTATTCAGTAGTTTGATCGGCATGCATCTCCATTTCAAACTAAGCATGTAGACAGAAATAAAGCTATAGTTACATAATATATGTGTCATTTCTGGATTTAGCTCAGATCCTTGAGGTTGTTTTATATTTTGATACATCTTTTTTCTAAATTACTCTTCCTCTCAGTATTTTTAGAAAGTCAAAATATCCCTCATCCAGTGGTATCAAAATGAACTTGGTAACATTTTAATAAAAGAGCTAATATAATTAAAAGACATTGAGGAATCTAAGTCAGTTTGTGTCACTAATATTCTTCTGAGTATCAGAGTAAATGTATTTTGTAACACAATAGCATTGTTCAAGGTAACATAATTTAAAGTTCTCTATCTATAATAATACTTACTGTAAGTAGTTATTCTCTTTCACTCCAAGAAGACATTCTCTTTCACTCCAGTAACTAATAAAAGAACACATAAAAAAATTTTTTTAAAGTACAGGGTGGAGCAAAAGTAGGTTTATAGTGTGAGTATGCAAAAGTTTATTCTTGTATTATTATTTATTCATTATTGTATTATTTTCCATATGAACAACTGTAAACCTACTTTACAGTTGTCTCACCCTGTATTTCTAAGATCATGAATCTTTTAAATGGAATTAAATTTTTACAGAAAATTTTATGACATCTAGTCACACTGACTAAAAATCAATTGGCAAGATAGCCTGCTTATTATTTTAAAAGGTGCATGAAATTGTCTTCCCTATTGAAAGTGGCATTTAAAAGCAGTTAGATTTTAGTAAAAACATGATTAAGAAAGCAGAGGTCATTTCCAGGCAAGAGTAAGAGAATGCCACAGATTCCTAAACAACAAGTTTTTTCAAGTGTAATCTTGGAATAATGTGTTATAAATTATGGCACTCTAAAATATGGCTTTTAGAAAGAAAAATATATATAATTCATATTACACTTTTGTCTCACATCATAGAGTCTCCTGGTATAACAAAAAGTGCATCACCTTTGTAACTTTCTTGTCACAATATTTATCATCAATCTGTTCACAAGTAAAAATCAGATGAATCCAGAATGTCGGACATACTCATATGACTAATATGTCCTTTTTAAAAATTCTGTTTCTTATAACTACACTAATAATCAAATGTAATTTGCAAACATTGAATATACTTTAGATTTGGGGGGAGGGGCTATAGAACATTTTTTGGGAAAATTTCCAAATCATGGTGGTTTTAAAAATGGATAGCATTTAGCCTGACCAGGTGGTGGTGCAGTGGATAGAGTGCCGGACTGGGACATGGAGGATCCAGGTTCCAGACACTGAAGTCACCAGCTTGAGCAAAAAGCTCACCAGCCTGAACCCAAGGTCGCTGGCTCCAGCAAGGGGTTACTGGATCTGCTGAAGGCCCGCGGTCAAGATACATATGAGAAAGCAATCAGTGAACAACTAAGGTGTCACAACGAAAAACTGATGATTGATGCTTCTCATCTCTCTCTGTTCCTGTCTGTTCTTGTCTATCCCTCTCTCTGACTCTCTCTCTGTCCCTGTTAAAAAAAAATGGATAGTATTTGACATCCAAAGTCAAATTGTCTTCCATTACCTTCTATCTGGTTTTCTTTGTGCCCCTGCCCTCCCTTCACCCCTTCTCTCTTTCCTCCCCCCACCTTATAACCACCACACTCTTGTCCATGTCCCTGAGTCTCATTTTTATGTCCCACCTATGTATGGAATCATATAGTTCTTACTTTTTTCTGATTTACTTATTTCACAGTATAATATTATCAAGGTCCATCCATGTTGTTTTAATTGATACGATGTCATCATTTCTTATGGCTGAGTAGTATTCCATAGTATATATGTACCACATCTTTATCCAATCATCTATCAAAGGGATTTTTGGTTGTTTCCATGTCTTGGTCACTGTGAACAATGCTGAGATAAACATGGGGCTTCATATGTCTTTACATACCATTGTTTTTGAGTTTTGGGGGTATATGCCCAGTAGAGGGATTTCTGGGTCATATGGTAGTTCTATTTTTAATTTTTTGAGGAACCACAATACATTCTTCCATAATGGTTGTACTACTTTACATTCCCACTAACAGTGTATTAGGGTTCCTTTTTCTCCATAGCCTCTCCAACACTTGTTATTACCTGTCTTGTTGATAATAGCTAATCTAACAGGTGTTAGGTGGTATCTCATTGTAGTTTTGATTAGCATTTCTCAAATAGCTAGTGAAGATGAGCATCTTTTCATATATCTGTTGGCCATTTGTATTTCTTCCTGGCAGAAGTGTTTGTTCATGTCCTCTTCCCATTTTTTTTATTGGATTGTGTGCTTGTTTGTTGTTGAGTTTTATGAGTTCTTTGTATATTTTGGATATTAGGCCCTTATCTGTGCTGTTCTTTGAAAATATCATCTACCATTTAGTTGGCTGTTGCTTTCTTTTGTTGTCAGTTTCTCCTGCTGTGCAAAAGCTTCTTAGTCAGATGTAGTCCCATTCATTTATCTTTGCCTTCACTTCCCTTGCTTTTGGAGTCAAATTCATAAAGTGCTCTTTATAACCAAGATCCATGAGTTTAGAACCCTTGTTTTCTTCTAGGTAATTTATTGTTTCAGGTCTTATTATTTAGGTCTTTGACTGGACATGAATTTTAATGCCATTATTTTTCCCTATTACCAGCTGTTACTATTTCCTCATCTCTGCTCTTCCCCTAGTATTTGCTCTTATGGCAACTTTTCTCCAGCCACCCCCTTCCTGCCAATGTATTCCCAAATCTAAAACTAATTCAAATATAATGGGTTTTCATAAAAGGCAAAGGCTGCCTCTCACATTATAGCCTAAAGGTGCTCCTTTCCTTAGCATTTTCTGTGAGGAAGGGTGCACCATCTGTTCAGCCCTGTAGAGACAAATGTAGAAAACAACCCAAGTTTTGCAATGCTGTCCTATTTCAGGTTGAGCTTATGGGTCAGGAGTTGGGCCTTTTCTTCAAAAGATGGATTAGTGTGAATATAAGGGACCAATTTTTACTCATATGTGGGTTTGGAGGAATAAATGAGAGGGTATATTGGGAAAGGTATAATGTTAAGGTTGGGGTATCAATGTAAGGACTTGAAGAAAGCAGCTTTGCTCTTTAAATCTATGCTAAGATCCTTTCCTGAAAGCAATTCAGTTTTTGGTTTTGGCAGTACAGATGATGAAGATAAAATCTATAGCATTAGCAGTTGTTTGTATGCCCCCCAAAGGAGGCCAAATGCAATATACTAATTTATAGGAGGTACTAAGAGTGTGTGTATATGCATGTGTGTGTGTGTGTGTGTGTGTGTCCATTTTCTTAATTGGTCATGAACAACAAAATGTATGGAGCAATTTAGCTTAACTCCTGTGTGGTTCTGACTTGTGAGTTATTCTTTTAATGATAATATGAAATAGTAATGATGCATAAAACTGTGTGTGTGTGCATGTGTTATTCTGCAGGAATACTACTAGTCAGAACCTAGCTGAGTATAAGTGTAAAGGCTGTTTCTTCTAATTAGTAAATAATCATGATGGTTATCAGAAATGAGAAATTTTACAAGGCATGTGTGTTTTTTGTGTTTCTGATATAGTTCCTGAAAGGATAGGGACATCATTAATTATAATGACTCAGGGTGAAAAAAGCAGGTTTATGGAAAATGACAAGAGTTTAGACGTGTTACTTTCTTAGTCACCATGTGTTTTTATTTTAGTTATTATTTTTTTTAAAAAAAGCACTTTTAACCTCATTTTAACAAGTCCATCAAAATAACTATTAGTTCCCTAAAATATTTTACCAGATACCCAAATTACCATGGAATGTGTATAACTAACAGGTTGCTCTCAGGACACCTTCAGATTTCTCCCACCGGGTAAGCCAAATAAGCAGTTTCAGGTGAAAATAAGTTGTGTTTGTTTCCAACCCTGCTTCTGTCATTGGCACTCACTGTTAAATAAGTAATACATTATAATACGAGTGCAGAAATAGAAATATTGTTTCTATATAAATGGATTATTTGGAGAGACTAAAGTAAGCAACTAAAAATGCTGGGAAGTGAGTTGAAACTGTTTATTTTAAAATATTGGAATATTTTATATTTAGATTCATTTTACATTGTTGTGTCATTTTAAAGAATTAAAATGAGTCCCTGGAAAGTTAGCTCAGTTGGTTAGAACATCCTCCTGAAACAAGGTCGCAGGTTAGATCTCTGGTCAGGGCACACAATGGAAGCAATCAATGAATGCTTCCCTTCCCGCTTCCCTCTCACTCCCTTTCTCTCCCTGTCTCCCTAAATATCAATTAATAAATAAAAATTAAGCCTTGCACTGATAGCTTAGTTGTTTGGAGTATCATCCAGAAGCACTGAGGTTGCCAGAGCAACACCCTGTCAGTACACATACAGCAGCAGCTTGATGATCCCGTCTCTGTCTCTCTTTCCCTGACCTTCTCTCAAAAATAATAATAAAATAAAGAAAGAATTAAAATAAAACTCTGCAAGATATACTGAAGAAAAACAGATCAAATGCCAATGTGTGAACCATGTTCAATGTAAAGTCCTGGCCTTTAAGAAAAAGATGTGTGGATAAATGTGCATTTATATATTTTAAGTTAAAATGTTTGTTACATATTATATTATTCCTCATTTATTTAAGTTTTTCAATTAATGGGCCAAGTACTATACTTGACTATAGTGACTAAGAGGTCCTCCACGTAATTAACCAGCTTTGTTTGAGGAAATTGCTTCCCAGATTCACTATGCCTCAGAAAATAATTAATGCCTTCTTGCCGATTCTAAATGTGTTCTTCATGGGAGGTTTCTAACCTATGAGGTGTCTTTTTCTATGTCATGTTCTGTTGTGGAAAGTTTTTGTATTAAAAAAGCTGTATCCCGCCTGACCAGGCAGTGGCGCAGTGGATAGAGCGTCAGACTGGGATGCAGAGGACCCAGGTTCGAGACCCCAAGGTCACCACCTTGAGCACAGGCTCATCTGGTTTGAGCAAAAAGCCCACCAGCTTGAACCCAGGGTCGCTGGCTCCAGCAAGGGGTTACTTGGTCTGCTGAAGGCCCATGGTCAAGGCACATATGAGAAAGCAATCAATGAACAACTAAGGTGTTGCAACGCGCAATGAAAAACTAATGATTGATCTTCTCATCTCTCTCTGTTCCTGTCTGTCTGTCCCTGTCTATCCCTCTCTCTGACTCACTCTCTGTCTCTGTAAAAAATAAAAAAATAATTTAAAAAAAAGCTGTATCCTTAATCCAAAATACCCTTTGTCCCCCCAATTGGTCACCAGTCTATTCTGTTGTTTTCAACAGCTTCGGAACAAGACTACAAAAAATAGCATGAAAATAAAAAACAGCTCAATGAATCATATCAGTGTTGAGATTGGCTAGAAATATTAAAAGCTATTGGTCAATTATCACCTGTAGGATAAAATCTAGTTTCTCAAATTTAACTGTTTTTGATACTAAATCTCCCATATTGAAATGAGTATTATTGTCCCAAAAACATCCACTAATTATCATTTTGGCTAATAAAAGGATGGAATTAAGAAATAAAAGCTCAAAAATTATTGTTTATGTTGTTTGGGCATAAAATTAAAATTTTGCTGATCATCATGCTTCAGAAGATAATTTCTAAACATCTAAGAAAATTAGAAGAATAAATTTTATTTTTCAATATCCATCTCATTGTTTAAAAGGACAATTGAAAGTTTATAGAATCAGAGCATCTTAAAATTTGAAAACTCTTATTTATTTTCAGATATATTTTACATACTGTAAAGTCAGAAGCCAGGGCCAGGGCTACCATCACAGCAGCCCGGCCCATCCAGGTTTGCATTGGATTAGGACAGTCAGTAAAGAAACAACGGAGCCACAAACTGGTGGGCCATAGTCTTTAATCCTAGCTTGCACCCGGCGGACAAGTAAAAATACACACTGGGCTCCAAAACCCAGTCACATTCAGTGCTCACAAAGCCACTGACTTATCCGAGTTTCCTAGAATCAAAGGTTTCTAGCTCACCAGACTTATTCACCTCTGTTCCCCATCTCCTTCCTTATCCCAAATACAAACTCTACACAAACTGGCATCTCACTCAGCACTCCGCCATCTTGGCTGCTTTTCCTGGCCTCCTCCACGTGGTCTCCTTCCGCTGTTGGCTCTACTCTCTCCGCTCTCTATGCTAATCATCCCAGGAACCAAGAGCCACAAACTCCTGCTCTGTTCCCATTTTATAGTGTAGAAATCCAAACCCTTAATCCAATATACATAATAGGGAAGTCTCTAATACAAAGTCACTTCTCTGAGGCATGATAGGATTGTACCACCTCACACCAAAAAGGGTGGGACAGGCTTAATCCCAAAACCAAGCCTCAGGCTACAACAATTCTCAACACACATTAATATCACCTGGGCAACGGCCTCTTTAACAAAGTGAGCATAATACATTTTATCTGCCCAACACATACATTGAAAGCTCAGATTTTAATTGTATAATTTAGTTAGTTTTAATAAATTATATAAGGACACATCCATTTTATGTTGACAAATAATATGAAAACACATAACATTTCTTATGCCTCTTCTTAGGTAATTTTCCTCCTAGAAAAACTAATAATTTTCCTCATCATAGGCTAATTTTGTTTATTCTTTAAATTCATATTAAGGAAAATATAGTATTACATATTTGTATCCTGTTTCACTTAGCATACTGTTTTGAAGGCTCATTATCTTTGTCATTTATTTGAAGTGTGCTCCTTTTAGTGAATGTACATCCACCTTTTATTTTTTTCTTCCTTCTCATGTTGATGGATGTCTTTCAACTTTACGGC
Organism: Saccopteryx bilineata; assembly: GCF_036850765.1. Taxonomy (NCBI): domain Eukaryota; kingdom Metazoa; phylum Chordata; class Mammalia; order Chiroptera; family Emballonuridae; genus Saccopteryx; species Saccopteryx bilineata. Next base: position 338,582,167 of record NC_089490.1, on the reverse strand, counting down.
TAGTATGAATCAAGTTCCGTGAACATTTTCTATAACATTTCTTATGTACAGGTGATTTCCCCCCTCTGTTTATATATTTAGACACAGGATTTCTAGCTAATAAGAAAAATGTATATTTAACATTTAAGAAAGTGATAATAAGTTTTTCAAAGTGATTGGACCTTTTGTGATAGACAAAAAAAAAAAGTCCACTCTATGATGTTTAGTGCCTAATCCTTGGAATTTGTGAATAATAAGTACCTTAATATGACAAATATGACTTTGCCAATGTGATTAAGCTAAGCATTTTAAGATAGGGAGATTTTTCAGTATTGTTCCAGGTCGTCCCAACATAATTGTATGAATTCTTAAAAATGGAAGAGGAAGGCAGAGAGTGGGTCAGAAATGTGACAATTGGAAGGAAAGGCGATAGACATTACAAACGTAGGAAGATCCTGACCTTCTGTTGCTGGATTTGAGATGGAGGAAGGGGTCCAAAAGGCAAAAAATGTAGGTAGCTTCTAGAAACTGAGAATAGTGCTCAGCTTATAGTCAGCAGAAAAATGGTGACCCCAGTTGTAAACCACAAGGAATTGAATTCTTCCAACAACCTAAATAACAAATGAAGTGGATTTTCACCTTGGTCCTCCAAAAAGTAACACAATCTCTCTAACATTAGACATTTGACCTACAAAAATATAAGATAATAAAGTAGTGCTATTTTAAGCCATTAACTGTGTAGTGTAGTAATGTGTTATAGCAGCCATAGAAAAATAACAGTCCATTTTCAAAATCCTATCAGTAATGTGTAAGAGGTCAGGTTGTTACAGATTTTCTCCAACATTTGCTAGTGTCCTATTTTATTTTAGTTATTCTAGTGGATATATATTGGTATCTCATTTGATTTTGATTTGCATTTTCTTGATGTCTAACAATGTTGATAATATTTTCATGTGCTTATTAGCCACATATCTATTTTGTGAGCTGTGTGTATAATACTTTCACTCATTTTTATTGGATGATTGATGTTTTTATTATTGCAGTATTATTCTGTAAATTTTTGGATTCAAGTTTTTTATCAGGTATTTATTTTGCAAAAAAATTCCCAGGCTATGGAATATCTTTATATCCTTTAAAAGAATCTTTAAGAGAGCAATGGCAAATTAAAACAAATCTGGATTTAGATAAAGACAAACATTATTCAGAACAAAGACTGCTGCAATAGGGAAAACACTCTGATCTGAGAAATGTGCTTATACTCTCATAATCAAACAAACAAAAAAAGGTTTTTCTTTTACATAATGAGGGATAAGCAGGAAGTGAGGAGAAGTGAGGCAAATGAGGGAAAATGTACTTGATACGGACTATGTCTGGCTCTGATCAGCCAACTCTTGGGATGAGAGTTTCTCACAGGTCTGCTTAATCCTCAGATTTCAACAGGCCCTACCTATCTGTGCCACAGAAGGAACCTCTCAGTATTGATACACCTTCCCCATTGGGTGTCATCTCTTGCACTGTACTTGGTGCAAGGATATAAAGTCTTAAGTAGCTGAGATGGACGGGGTTAATAGCCTGCTCTAGTGTTACATTTACACAGATTCTATGTACCTTTACCTTTGGAGTAAGCTCTCTCAGCATTCTTGCCTGTACTTCAATATCAGCTAATCCCTGACTTACACTCAGTGGAGAGTTCACTGAGCAGGCAGTTGTTTCTCTACTCTTTTAGAAGCAAACACCCTCTGTCTATTATTCAGTGCAGGGTCACAATTTGGAATGCTATTCTGGTGTTTCTTAGATACAAATGGTTGATACATATATGCAGCAGTTTGACCCTAGGCAAATTTCTATGGATTTTCCTGCTTTACCTCAAACTTTGGAAGTACTTCCATGCTTGCAACAAGGAAGGGGTCTCTCATGTCTGATGATCTGGCCCAATTTTTCTCACGGCAGATTGGTACAATGTTTTTGTTGTGTTAGGAGAGCCAAAGAATTTCAAATAGCCACACCAGCTACACTTGCACTTTAAGAAGTTTCTGAAAATTTAGTTATTCTTTTCGTATCCACCTGTAGGAAAAAAAAATGAACAGAAACTTTATTTAAAATGAAGTAGGGAGGCCAGAGTGGGAGCTCTCACAAAGCACAACAGGAACTTGGTAGCAGCCTCCCAATTCCCTCTTCCACTTTTTTAAAGACATTATTTATTCAATTTTTTTTCAGAGGAGAGAGAGAGAGAGAGAGAGAGAGAAGGGGGAAGGAGCAGGAAGCATCAACTCTCATATGGGCCCTGACCAGGCAAGCCCAGGGTTTCAAATCGGCAACCTAAGTGTTCCAGGTTGACGCTTTATCCCACTGCACCACCACATGTCAGGCCCTCTTCCACTCTCAAAACAGTTTTCTATCCTTTGTTTTAGCAGACTTGTACATGGAACACCATAGTTGTAAGTTTAAAATTGCATTTTTTGGTTCCCAAATAAACACATTTTGCTGAAGAAATATCTGGCCGATTCTTTAAGGTCAACTTGCTTTTTTGTTGTCTACAATATCCTCCCACTGTCCTGTCAAAGAAAACTCAATTCATGTACCACATTCTCTATTGGAGGTGCCTGAAACTCTTTGCATGTGTATGAGATTACCTTACCATCTCAGACCCCTAGTGGTTATTAAAGATATAATTTATTTTATTTGAAAAAAATAAATACTCCAAAAAATTATATGAAGCCATGAAATACCCTGAATAGCAGTAGCAATCTTGAAAAAGAACAAAGTTGAAAAACAAAGTTGGAGTTATCATAATACTTGATATCAAACTATAACATAAAGTCATAGTATTCAAAACAGTCTGGTACTGGCATAAAAAAAGACATAGAAATCTATGGAACAGAACAGAGAACTCAGAAATAAGCCCACACGTTTATGGTCAATTAATATTTGACAAAGGAGGCAAGAACATACAGTGAAGTAAAAATCATCTCTTTAATAAAAGGTGTTGGAAAAAAAATGGAGATATATGCAAATAATTGAAACAAGACCACCTTCTTACACTATATACAATAATAAACTTAAAATGGATTAAAAACTTAAATATAAATGCAAAACCATAAAAATTCTAGAAGAAAATAAACAGCAATATCACAGACATTTCTCATAGCAATGTTTTGCCAAAATATTTCCTCAGGTAAGGGAAACAAAGGAAAATGTAAATAATCATGACTATATCAAACTACTGTAAAAAGCTTTTGCACAGCAAAAGAAGTCATCAACAAATAAAAAGGAAACTCACTTAATGGGAGAACATATTTTCCAATGATACATCTTATAAGGGGTTAATTTCCAAAAATTATAAAGAACATATACAATTCAACACCAAGAAAACATATTATCCAACTTAAAAAAAATGTGCAAAGGATTTGAATAGACACTTCTCCAAAGAGGACATACAGGTAGCCAAAATGTATGTGAACAGATGCTCAATGATACTCATCATCAGATGCAGATTAAAACTATTACCTCACATCTATCAGAATGGCTATCATTAAAAGATCAAAAAACAAGTGTTGGAGAGGATGTGGAGTAAAGAGAACCCTCATGCACTGTTGTTGGGAGTGCAGATTGCTGCAGCCACTCTAGAAAACAGTGTGAAATCTCCTCACAAAATTAAAAATCGAACTGCCTTTTGACCCAGTAATTCTGCTTTTGAGAATACATACAAAAAAACCCAAAACACTATTTTGAAAGAACATATGCATCCCTATATCATTGCAGCATTATTTATAAGTCAATAACTGGGAACAGCCCAAGTAACCATCAGTAGGTGAGTGGGTAAAAAACCTATGATACATTTATACAATGGAATACTACTCAGCCATAAAAAATTAAGAAAATCTTCCCTTTTTGACACCATGATGGACCTGAAGAATATTATGCTAAGCAAATTAAGCCAGTCAGAAAAAGACAAGTACCATATGATCTCACTTATATGTGGACTCTAATGAACCAAATAATTTAATAAACAAAAAAGAAACATAGATCAGATTGACAGCTATCAAAGGGGAAAGGGTAGGGGGACTCAGTTAAAAAAAAGAGTTGAAAGGATTAAACTAAATAAATAAACAAATAAAATAAAGATATGATTTAGTAGACTATTTGCCTTTTTTTTGTTAGAAAGATAAATTTTTTTCGGAGATTTTTTAATATTTTAACCTGAACCCTCTTAATAATCATAAACTTTTATATAATTCAAATATATTTTATAGTAGAGAACATAAAGGAAGAGAGTATATGTTCTGCTCCTGGACACACAGCATTGCCATAGAGCTTATATCATAACCTGGATCAATACATTTCAACTTGGTATTCTTTTTCTTAAGTAAGACTTATTTAATTATATTGGTTTTTATGCTTTTTTTTCCCTCTAAGACCTTTGCTTTTATACACAAAATCCATTTTAGTTCTTGGACATTCAGAGCTATAAAAAATTATGATTCAGAAATCCCTCACTTTCTACCAAGCCACCTAGTGTCTATGTAGAAAAAAAAAAAGGTTGATTAATAAGCAACCAGGGACTGTTGCTTTAAAAATTCATGTTCTTCCATGAATAAAGGAAGTATTTACATTTTTCAAATAATAAACCCAAAATATCTGATAATGAATTGCTTATATGATCATGTTCTTTCAGTGATATTGTGGATCTTTCTTGTATTAAACATAATTATACTAGTTTAAAAGCTATCAGTGCTATTTATTTACTTACCTAGAAAGCTATTTAAGTTTTTCCTTTAATAAATATTGTCTTAGAATTAGATATATAAAAGTATAATATGTAAAATGTATACTAATCTCCTCAAAAATACAATTTTTATTTGAGACAAAGATATATACAGATATTATCTTATAAGTTTAATATTACATATAACATTTATTTACAGTTGAATAGATTTAATTTTTTATTCTCTAAATCTTGAATAATCTTCCTCAAGGGCTTGCAACCCACTGAGTAGCAGAGAGAACTTAGTCTTGCCAAATTAAAATAATTTTTTCAAGTTTAATCCCGGTCTCTTTTACTTTAAATCTTTTGTCACTTCAAATTTCATCTGGCCTGACATATGGTGGTACAGTGGATAAAGCATTGATTTGGAATGCTGAGGTCACCAGTTCGAAACCCTGGGCCTGCCCAGTCAAGGTGCATATGGGAAGCAACTATGGGTTGATACTTCCTGCTTCTCTTGCCCATCTCTCCTCTCCTCTTTCTCCTCTCTTTATAATGAATAAATAAAAATCTTTAAAAACTTTGGAAAAAAATTTTATCTGCCTATTAGTCTTGGCTTATATCTTTTGTATGATTCAGGCTCTTAATTAAAGTGTAAGTTTTTCACATTATTTTCATCTTGTCTTTTCCTTCTTTATTGTTAGTATATTAGAAGCAAAATTGTTTCACTAAACCTGGTAGAGAAAGCAAGATCTATCTGGTGGAGAATGAATGTAAAAAAGGAAGAAATACATAAACAAGGGGGCAAACTATAGCATTAGCATTATAAAAATAGAATTATATTCTATATAACTTGAAATTGTGCAGAAGGCCAATAACAAGATATCCTGTCCTTAAATTCTGAAGCTGAAAATCAACAAGGAGAATGTATATTAAATTGATGCCTTCAAAAGGACTAAAATACAGATGACCCCTAGCTTACAATGGTTTCACTTAAGATTATTCAGCTCTTTAAAAAAAACAAAAAGATTATTCAGCTCTTTGATGGTGTTAAATCAATATAAATTCACTAGAAATCATACTTCAAGTTTTATATTTTGATCTCTTTTTCTGCTAGTAGTATGTAGTACAATACACCCTCCTGATGCTGAGCAGCAGCAGCAAAGTGATTTTACCCTCAGTAGGCTAATGTAAGTGCTCTGAGCAGGTAGGCTAGGCTAAGCCCTGATGTTCCATTGGTGAGGTATATTAAAAGCATTTTTGCTTTTGTATTTTCAATTTATGGTACATTTGTCAAAAAGCATCTGTATAGGAATGACGTCAGAGAAATGGCACCGTGAGGGGTATTCCCCATATTTCCCCTTGAAATTTCAACGAATTCAACAACTAAAGACAGAGAAAAAATTCTCAGGAGTACCTGAAATTTACACACACCAGACAAAGGTATGACTTAGCAAATAGGTGGCTGAATACATATATAATCCACTCGGAAGGAAATAAGATGGAGAACGGGGTTTTTCACTTTCCTCCCTGATCCAAGGAAGGAGTGTGTTTGTCTGAAGCCAAGCAAAGCAGAGGGTCAGAGGCAGAGGGAGGAAGCTGGGTTAGGGTGGATGATCAAGCAGAAGAAAGATCACACTAACTCTGCCTAAGATCACAGACGAGGGGCACGCAGGGGAGGCAGGCTCCAATAAAGGTTACCGGTGTGGGATGCCCGTGGGAGCCAGCACTGGTGCCAGCAGCTTTGTGAGCTCTCAGCTCCATAATAATGGGTAGTGTGAGAATGGCTCCACCTGGCACCACTGGCATGGGCACATGTGGGATGAAGGGTTTAGCCTGAGATTATCAGCAATAGACATCTGTGTGGGTTGTTGCCAGTGTCTTTGTGCATTCCCAGCTCCACTACTAGTACAGGACATGTGCAAAGGCTGGATCCCTGGGCCTGGGACTGTCTGGGTGGGGCGCCTCCGTGGGCCTGCATTTCCTGCTCTGAGATCACAGGCGCTGTCTGCGTAAGTGGGTGCGTGCAAGCCTTTGTATGTGCTGCTGAAGTCATGGGGGCTAGGCATGCACATGGCTTGTCACAGGCTGCCAAGCAGTGCACAAGGGAGAAGCCTGTGGAGATTAGTCCACAGAGAACTGAGGCATACTAGACATGCCCGGGGGCCCTTAGAAAGGTGCTAGATTAGTAATCGGCTCCCAGCCCTGCCTGCTCTCACTGGTGGCTCTCGTTGGCACAGCCTTACCCAGAACTGTGCTTTGAGTGGTACTGAAGGAAGGGCCTGGCTGCTCTTAAAGCATCTTGCTTGGCAGGCAGTGGCAGGGTCAAACCTCACAGATAAGCCCCCAGGCTGCTAGCTGAGGTAGGAGAGATTTGGGAAGAGGCACCTGGAAAACTGAGCCTCCCATTGTCAGAGCCTCGAAGAGACACAACAGCAAACCTCTACTCAAGAGCCCCACAGGGACAAAATCTGTAGCACAGTGCCACCTGCTGAAAAAAAGAAAGAAGCTACCTCTCAAAACCAGAAAAAAATTACATTTTTATAACTTTTTTTTTCCATTTTGGTCATTTTATTTTCTTTCCTTTTTATTCTTTCCTTTTCCTCTTGAACTTCATTATCAAGAGTTGTTACATATTTCATTCTTATTTTTTATGAGAGTTACATTTCAAAAACCTTTATTATACTTTTTCTTTTTAATTTTTCTCTCAATCGTCATTTATCAAAAAATTATTACATTTTGTATTCATATTTTGGGGGGGGCATTTTGCATGTTTCTTAATTTATTTTTTATCTCTTTTGACATCTTTTCTCAGTTCCTGCTCCTTGTTCTCTGTAGTATCTTTTCCACTTATCATTATAGAATTTTTATTTTTTCACTTTATCTTTTCAATTTTTATTTTATTTTTTAAATTATCTCTTATTAGTGTTGTTAACAATAACACTCTCCAATGCCATCAAGGGAAAAGAAATCAAATATCATGCACACAAAAGACAGAGATGTAGCTCAGATAGATGATGAAAAATCTCTAGAAAAAAAATTCAATTGCTTGGAAACCTTATAGTTAAATAACAGAGAATTAAAAATTAAAGTCCTAAAAATACTGAGGAAAATACAAGAAAGCATGAATAGGCAATTAATAGAGCTCAAAAAAACAATTTAATGAGCAAAAAGAATAATTCACCAAGAAAATTAAAACTATAAAAAGGAACCAAACAGAGATCAAAACTCAATACACAAACTGAAAAATGAAGTAGCAAGTGTAGCTAATAGAACAGGCCCGATAGAGGAGAGAATTAGTGACATAGAAGACAGGCAACTAGAGATACTACAGAGAGAAGAGAAGAGAGGCTAACAAATTTTAAAAATGAGAGCATCCTACAGGAATTGTCTGACTCTATAAGAAAGAGCAACATAAGAATAATGGCTTTATGAGGAGAAGAGAGAGAAAATGGAATGGAGGACATATTCAAACAATCAGTGAGAACTTCCCAAGCATGTGGAAAGAATTAGAGCCTTGAATCCAAGAAGTGAACAGAACACCAAGTTATCTTAACCCAAACAGACCTACTCCAAGGCACATTGTAATGAAATTATTACAAACCAATGACGAAGAAAAAATTCTCAAGGCAGTCAGAGAAAAGAAGAATACAACATATAAAGGAAGGCCCATTAGACTATCATCATATTTCTCAGCAGAAACTTTACAAGCTAGAAGAGAGTGAACCCCAACACTTAAAGTACTGAAAGAGAGGAACTTCCAGCCAAGAATACTATATCCATGAAAGCTATTCTTCAAATATGAAGGGGAAATAAAAACATTCACAGATACAGAAAAGATGAGGGAATTTATCACCAGAAAACTCTCACTTCAGAAAATAATAAAGGGCGATATCGGACCAGATACAAAGAACATAACAAAACAAAACCACAAGTAAAAGCTCCAAAAAGATCACAATAAAAACAAGATTAATCTGTGACAACAAACACAAAAAAGGGGAGAGGACAACGATTAACAGTAACAAAGGAGGATGGAGTGCAGAAGCATTCATGAAATAATGTACTACAATGAATATGATATATATTCTTTTAATTACCTAATGGTAACCACCCCTGAAAAAAACACTACAGAAACACATGGCTTAAGAAAAAGAAGAAACAGATGAAAGAAGTATGGAAAAGAATCAAACAAAAACAAATGACAAAGAGAAGAACCAAATAAGATACAGAGCTATCAGAAAGCAATATATAAAATTGCAATAAGAAATCCTCAAGTGTTAATAATTACATAAATGTAAATGGATTGAACTTACCAATAAAAAGACACAGAGTAGTAGAGTGGATAAAAAAAAATCCAACGGTATGTTGCCTTCAAGAAACACATCTAAAATACAAGGACAAAAACAAATTCAAACTGAAGTTTAGAAAACAATTCTCCAAGCAAATAATATCCAAAGAAAAGTAGTTGTAGTCATACTCATATCTAACAATGCTGACTATAAGACAGCAAAGGTAATTAGAGACAAGGATGGTCATTTCATAATAATAAAGGGGATATTAAACCAGGAAGACATATACTTCTTAATATATATGCACCAAACCAAGGAGCACCAAAGTATATAAGACATCTACTAAATGATCTAAAAATAAAAACAACAAAAATACAATCATAGTTGAGGACATCAATGCACCACTGACAGCACTAGATCTTTCATCCAAACAAAAAAGATCAATAAAGAAATATTGGCTTTACAGGAAATACTAGAACAATTGGATATGATGGACATCTACAGAACATTTCATCACAAAATGCAAGAGTATATATTTTTCTCCAGTGTACATGGAATATTCTCAAGAACTGATCATACGTTGGGTCACAAAACTAACATTAACAAATTCAGAAAGATTGAAATTATAACAAGCATATTCTCTGACCACAAAGCTTTGAAACTAGAATTTAACAGCAAAAAAGAAGTAAACATACAAAAATGTGAAAATGAAAACAACATACTTCTAAAAATAGAGTGTGTCAAAGAAGAAATAAAAGCAGAGATCAAAAGATATATACAAAGAAAATGACAATAAGACATATCAGAATCTTTGGGAAGCAGCAAAGGCAGTGATAAAAGGGAAGTTCATATCACTACAGGCTTATATGAGCAAACAAGAGACAGCCCAAGTAAACAATTTAACATCACATCTTAAGGAACTAGAAAAAGAAGAATACATGCAACCCAAAACCAGCAGAAGAAAGTAAATAATAAAAATTAGAGCAGAAATAAATGATACAGAGAATAGAAAAACTATAGAAAAAATCAATAAAATACGGACCTGATTCTTTGAAAAGATGAACAAAATTGATAAACTCTTGGCAAGACTCACTAAGAAAAAAAAAGAAAGAACTCATATAAACAAAATCCAAAATGAAAGAGGAAAAATCACCACAGATATCATAGACTAAGTCATGAAGAAGTAGATAGCCTAAACAGACCCATTAGTAGGGAGAAAATAGAAACAGCTATCAAAAATCTCCAAAAAAATAAAAGTCCAGGGCCAGACAGCTATGTTAGTGAATTCTATCAAACATTCAAAGAATATTTGATTCCTATTCTACTCAAAACCTTCCAAAAAAATTGAAGAAGAAGCAATACTTCCAAACACATTTTATAAGGTCAACATAACCCTCATACCAAAACCTGACAAGGACAAGACATAAAAAGAAAACTACAGACCAATATCTGTAATGAATACAGATGCTAAAATCCAAAACAAAATACTAGCAAATTGAATACAATGCATTAAAAAAATAATTCATCATGATCAAGTGGGATTTATTCTGGAATCACAAGGATGGTTCAACATACCTAAAATAGATAATGTAATACACCATATCAACAAAACAAAGAATAAAAACCATATGATCCTTCAATATATGCAGAGAAGGCATTCAATAAAACACAACATCATTTTATGTTTAAAACACTCAACAAAATCAGAAAAGAAAGAAATATCTCAACATAATAAAGGCCATTTATGACAAACCATCAGCTAACATCATATTAAATGGCAAAAAACTGAAAGCTTTTCCTCTATAATCAGGAGCAAGACAAGGTTGCCCACTCTCTTCACTCTTATTCAATGTAGTGCTGGAAGTTCTAGCCAGAGCAATCAGAAAAGAGAAAGAAATAAAAGGCATTTATATTGGGAAAGAAGAAGTAAAGGTTTCACTTTTTGCAGATTATATAATCCTGTACACCAGAAACTCTAAAGACTTCACAAAAAGACTATTAGAAACAATAATCTAATACAGTAAGGTTGCAAGATACAAAATTAATATATAGAAGTTTATTGTCTTCTTATATGCCGACAATGAAACTTCAGAAAATAAACTAAAAAAAAAAAAATCCCTTTTATAATTGCAATAAAAATATAAAATAAAATATCTAGGAATAAATGTAACAAAGAATGTAAATGACCTATATAATGAAAACAACAAAACACTGTTAAGGAAAATCAAAAAAGATACAATGAAATGGAAAAAATATTCCTTGTTCTTGGATAGGAAGAATAAATACATTTAAAATGACCATATTGCCCAAAGCAATATACAAATTTAATGCAATTCCCATCAAAACTCCAATGTCATTTTTTAAAAGAAATGAAACAAAAATTTATCAGGAATATATGGAACTATAAAAAACCCCAAATAGTCAAAGTAAATCTAAGAAAAAAGAATGAAGCTGGGGGCATTACAGTACCTGACTCAAATTATATTATAGAGCCACAATAATTAAAACAGCATGGTATTGGCAAAAAAACACTCAGAACAATGGAACAGAATAGAGAGCCCAGAAATAAAACCACATATATATGGCCAAATCATCTTTGATAAAGGAGCCAAAAACACACAATGGAGATAAAAAAAAAAAAGCATTTTCAATAAATGGTGCTGGGAAAACTGGAAAACCACATGCAAAAGAATGAAACTTGACTACGTTTTTTCCCCTTGTACCAAAATTAATTCAAAATGGATCAAAGATCTAAATATAAGATTTGAAGCAATACATTACATAGAAGAAAACATAGGTACTAAGCTCATGGACCTTGGCCATAAAGAACATTTTATGAATTTGACTCCAAAGGCAAGGGAAGTGAAGGCAAAATAAATGAAAATAGGACTATATCAGACTAAAAAGCTTTTGCACAGCAAAAGAAACTGACAACAAAATAAAGCGACAGCCAACTAAGTGGGAGATGATATTTTCAAACAACAGCTCAGATAAGGGTTTAATATACAAAATATACAAAGAACTCACAAAACTCAACCACAAATTAGCAACAATCCAATAAAAAAAATGGGAAGAGGACATAAACAAACACTTCTCCCAGGAAGAAATACAAAGGGCTAATACATATATGAAAAGATGCTCATTTTCACTAGCCATTAGAGAAATGCAAATCAAAACTACAATGAGATACCACCTCACACCTGTTAGGTTAACATGTATCAACAAGACAGGTAATAACAAGAGTTGGAGAGGCTGTGAAGTAAAAGGAACCCTCATTTACTGTGGGTGGAAATGTAAAGTAGTACAACCATTCTGGAAGAAAGTATGGGGTTCCTCAAAAAACTAAGAATAGAACTACCATACACCCAGCAATCCCTCTACTGGGTATAAAGACCCATGCATCCCCATGTTCATCGCAGCATTGTTCACAGTGGCTAAGACATGGAAACAACCAAAATGCCCTTCAATAGATGATTGGATAAAGAAATGTGGTACATATATACTATGGAATACTACTCAGCCATAAGAAATAATGATGTAGGATCTTTTATGACAACATGGATGGACCTTGATAACATTATACTGAGTGAGATAAGTAAATCAGAAAAAACTAAAAACTGTATGATTCCATACATAGGTGGGAGACAAAATTGAAACTCATGGACATAGATAAGAGTGCAGTGGTTACCAGGGGGAGGGGAAGGAAGGAGGTGGAGAGGGTAGGAGGAGGGGAGGGGCATAAAGATAACCAAATAAAAGGGGAAAGAGGGCAATTTAACTTTGGGTGATGGGTATACAACATAACCAAATGTGAAAATGATCTGGAGATGTTTTCTCTAAATCTATGTACTCTAATTGATCAATGTCATCCTATTAAAATTAATTATTAAAATAAAAAATTTAAAAAGCATGTTTATATAAAAAGTACAAATGTTATTAATAGAAAACATTTCTGAAATGTTTAATTTTTAATGGAAAAGGCAATTATATATCCAGTTTCAAGTCTAGCATGTAAAGAATGTGGAGCAACCCTGGCCAGCTGGCTCAGCAGTAGAGCATTGGCCTGGTGTGTTGAAGTCCTGGGTTCGATTCCCAGTCAGGGCACACAGGAGAAATGCCCATCTGCTTTTCCACCCTCCCCCTTCTCTTTTCTCTCTATCTCTCTCTTCCCCTTCCACAGCCAAGGCTCTTTTGAAGCAAAGTTGGCCTGGGCACTGTGGATGGCTCCATGACCTCCGCCTCAGGCACTAGAATGGCTCTGGCCACAACAGAACAATGCCCCATATGGGCAGAGCATCACTCCCTGATGGGCATACCGGGTGGATCTCGGTCAGGTGCATTTGGAAGTCTGACTACCTCCCCGCATCTATCATCAGAAAAATACAAAAATTAAATAAATAAGTAATATGACCATCTTAAAAGAAGAGTGGATGGGGAGAGACACCTAAACTATATAGAAACAAGGATAAAGATTACAGTGGACAGAAACTATGCAGTAAAGAAGAGAGTGGAGTGACACATTGAAATTGTTTAAACTAAAAAGTCATCATTCTTTAATCTAACATCCAGTAAAATTGTCTGTCAAAGTGAAGGAGCTGCAAAGAAGGAGCTACTATTTGTCTCAGACAAATAGTAACAAAGAATTCATCACTAGTGTTACTACAAGAAATTCAGTTTAAATATAAAGACTCATAAGTTCAAAGTAAAGTGATATAGAAAGCTATACTAGGTTAACAATAATAAAAAGCTACAGTTAGCTGTATTTAATTTAGACAAAGCAGACTTCAAAAGAAAGGCAGTCACTAGGGGAAAAAATGAAGTGTTATATGAGAACAAAGGGGATAATTTTCCATGAAGGCATAACCATCTTAAATGTCTCTGAACCTAAAAACAGAACATCAAGATATATGAGGCAAAAACTGATAGAACTCGAAGCAGGAATAGCCATAGTCACTAACATCATCAAAAACTTCAGCCAATAAACAAATACAGTAAACTCACAGGATACAGAGTTAATATACAGAAGTTTATTGGTTTCATATATGCCAACAATGAAACTTCAAAAAATAACCTAAAAAAATAATCCCTTTTACTGTTGCAACAACAACAACAAAAATACCTAGGAATAAACATGACAAAGAATTTCAAGGATCTATATACTGAAAACTACAAAGCATTATTAAAGGACCATATGCTTCCATTGGTAAATTCTACCAAATATTTATGAAGAAATTATACCAATTCTACGTAATCTCTTCTAGAAAATAGAAGCAGGGTAATATTTTCAATCTCATTCCATGAGGTCTATAATAGTCTAATATCAAAATCAGATAACCACATTAAAGAAAGGAAGACTATACATTAATATTTCTTATGAACATTAATGTAAAAATACTCATGAAATAGATACATATTATATTTAAATAAGTATAAAAATAATTATGCATCAACAGTAAGTGGGATTTATTACAGGTACGCCAAGCTTATTCAATATTTGAAAATCATGAGGGAATTCACCACACCAACAGGATAGAGAAGAAAAATTATATGACTATATCAATTAATATAGAAAAAGCAATGGACAAAATCTAATACCATTACTAACATCTTTAAAAAAGCTCTCAGAAACTAGGAATATAGGAAAATTTACTCAATTTGATAAAGAACGTTTGCAAAACACTGCAGCTAACATATTTTACAGAAGAACTGGGTGCCTTCCTTCTAGGACCAAGATAAAGGTTATATCCTCTCTCTTCATTCCTATTCAGCATCCTGTTGATAATTCTAGTCAGTGAAAAAATACAATACAAAAAATCAAAGGTGTATGGATTATAAAGAATAAAATAAAACTATCTGTATTCATAGATGTTATTGTCTATGTAGAAAACCCCAAAGAGTCAAAGCTTAAAGTTCCTGGAACTAACAAGTATATATATAGCAAGGTCAAATAATTCAAGGTTAACTACTAGCCTACATATTAAGTTTTATATGAAGAAAGCTATGATGAAAGAAATAAAAGATCTAAATAAATGAGGAGTTATATTCTGGGTTTATGGGTTGGAAGACACACTGTAATTAGATGTTGCAAATAAAATAAAAATAAGATTCACTCTATATCTATTAGAAGAATTAGAATGCAAAACCTGACAACACCAAATGCTGGTGTTAATGCAGAGCAATAGGGAGTTTCCATTTACTGCTGGTGGGAATGTAAAATGTTACAGCCACTTTTAAAAAGTTTGGCAGGTTTTTTGTGTTTGTTTTTTTTTTACACCAAACTAAATATAGTCTTATTATCTGATTCATAAATCATGCTCCTAGTTATTTACTAGTTAGTTACAGCAGTTTTATTCATATGCCAAAAATTGAGTCAATAGATAAACAAACTATGGTACATATATACAGTGAAATTCTATTCAGTGAATTTTAGAAATGACCTAAGAAGCCACAATAGACATGGAGGAAACATAAATGCATACTGTTAAGTGAGAGCAGCCAGTCTGAAAAATCTACCTAAGCAATATTGACACATATCACCATTCATTTCAAATACCTATGAACTTTACAATGCAAATGAAAAGCTTTAACTTATGTAAATTTAAAAAAAACTCATTTAGGAAGTCAAGATATGCCAGGATGAAATCAACATTATGAAAAAATCTGAATGATGTGTGTGTGTGTGTATGTGTGTGACAGAGACAGAGAGAGACAGAGAGAGAGGGACAGAGAGGGACAGACAGGCAGGAAGGGAGATGAGAAGCATCAATTCTTTGTTGTGGCACCTTAGTTGTTCATTGATTGCTTTCTCATATGTGCCTTGACCAGGGGGCAAGAGCAGACCCAGAGACCCCTCACTGCTCAAACCAGTGACCTTGGGCGCAAGCTGGTGAGCCTTGCTCAAAGTAGATGATCTCATACTCAGCTGGGGACCTTGGGATTTTGAAACTGGATCATCTGTGTCCTAGTTGGATGCTCTATCCACTGCATCATCACCTGGTAAGGCTGAATGAAACTTTTTTAATTAAAGAACAACTTTACTGAAGGGAATGTGATAAAAATTGCTTTGAAAATGAAAAGAATCTGTAAGACTGAAGGCATAAACACTGCTGACAAACAATGAACTGGGTAAAGTTATTTACTATGATTTCTAATAGGTATACTGAAATTGAAAACCTAAATAAATTAATAGAACATAGTAGCCTGAATTTTCATTGTCAAGGGGAAGGTTATACATAAGATAGAAATGGAGACTGTAATAAGTCATGTGGTAATGAATTAGAGTTGAAGGTTTCAATACAAAAAATTATATTGATGTTGATATAGATGATTACATGTAGAGATATTTACAGGAAAGTGAAAATACATGGATTAATACATTCATACACATATATTCCCTTTCTTCCCTTGGTCTGATATCATTGGAGAACAAAATTTTTGTTGCATCCACAAAAACACTTGTTCTTATCTAATTCAAATGTGCTGATCTCAAATATGGCATTAGTTTTTCTCTGTAAGCTACAGTTTTTTTTGCAATTCAAGATTTTAGGGTTTCATCTTATTGAAAAATTTTTAAAGTTTAGTTTAACATAATGAAGTAGAATGTCTTCTTGGGCATCATCTTTGTGAAAATATAATAATTTATATAATGCAGTAAACATACTAATACACTAAAAATATGATTGCATCAGAATTTGTCTACAATTTTAAAATGGAACATATTAAAACACTTATTTTAATCATAAAATTTGTGCAAAACTTATTTAAATTCTATTCAGGCAAAAATTTGCATTTGTAGCTCTTGCGTTTGTGTATTTGTTGAGTATAATCTTGTTTGATGCTCCAGCAGTAGTCTGCTCATCACTAACAGCTCCAAGATTTTTGGGAAACTTATCAAAGTGACTGTTCAAGAGGTGAATCTTAATGCTCATGTTCTATCCAATGTCATGGAAAACCAACAGCATCCTTTAAATCAGAAGTTCATAGTTTTCTGCTTTTTTGTTGCCAAGAAAGTTCTTTGTAACTGCCACAAAAGACTGCCATGCTGCTTTCTCCTCCTTACTCATCTTCCTGGCAAATTCTTTGTCACGTACAAGGGATTGAATTTGAGGTCCATCAAATACACCTGCTTTTATCTTTTGAAAGACAAGGCAGGAAAAGCAGAAATAATATGTTGAAAGCAGTCACTTTCTCTATTCAAAGCCTGAACAAACTGCTTCATTAAGCCTAGTTTGATGTGAAGTGGGGAAAAATGATGCTATCTCGATTAACTACAGGTTCATTCACAATATTTTGCATCCCTACTTCCAAAGCTTTATATTTTGGCACTCCTTCTGTGTCCAGTGTTTCTCCTGAGCTCGGCTGTCCCACAAACACAGAAAGCAAGGATACTTCGTGAAAACTCTCTGTTGTCCTAGCAGAAATTTACCATTTTAAGATCTACACAAATGATCCAGTTATGCTCCTCATACTTCAAAAAGTCGAGGACAATTTTTATGTCATTTATAATCTTCTCGCAGATGAGTTGAATAACCAATTGGAACCGCTGCATAAACATTACCGTTGTGTATGAGAACTCATTTCAGACTCCTTTTAGAGCTGTATAGAAATAGCCACCATTCTGTTGGACTGTAAGTGGTAACACCTAGCTGGCTGAGAAGACTACTGATATCATGACAGTAAACAAAGTGTTTGTCTTTGGAAAAAAAGCCCACAAAAGTGTGTTTACACTTCCTGAAATGGGATACTATCCCTGACCGGTAAAATACATTCTTTTCTTGAAGGCTGGAGGCTAATAACTCAGCTGCTTTCTTTGATAGGCCCAAATCTCTTACTAAGTCATTCAATTCAGGTTGGCTAAACTGCTGAGGGGTTAATGACTGCTTGGCATCAGAAGAAGACCCTTCAGATTCTACAACCATTTCCTCATGGATCTAAGCAAAATACACTTGATTACCATATTCACTTTCTTCTTCCTTAGAATAAATAAAACCATTGAAAAGTGGAACTGGGAGTGTCTCAGAGTGTGGGATAGGTCGTATTGCTAAAGGAATATTAGGATATGCAATCATATGCTGTTTTTTCTTGCCGATGCCCTTTGTATGGATCAGACAGAAATAACATTCACTGCTGTGGTCCTTAAGTTCATGCCAAACCATGGAAATACCAAAAGGCATTCCTTTGCATTTTCCTTTTGTTTAGTCACAAAGCATTTCCTCACAATTATGATACACAATATGAGGAGCCCAATTCTTGTCTTAATCACCAAGGGGAACTTGAAAATAGGCAATAGATGCACCTGTCACAAATGATGAAATATTGCGCCTTTGACATTGAAGTGTGTAACAGCCACATATATAACAAAAGGTGTCAGGACTATTCTTACATTTACGCCTACTTGAAGAAGCCATGATTCAATCATAAAACAAAAAAAGAGGGTGTTTTTTTATCAGATAATAATTTTTATTTACATTTAAAAACAACTACAATTATGTAAAAGTGATGTTTGTAAAACATTAATTGCCCTGTGGTTATATTCAATCCAAGAGTTGTTGCCCTTTAACTCCAATTTAAAAACCAATGCATGCCATTAACTGTAACAAAAAGAAATTAAAATTGCATAAAAACTAGAGCGTGCACCAAAAAATGGATTTCAGATTTGGAATCAGCAATGCAAAAATATATAGAAACAGTTCTAAAACCTCATGCTACAGAAAATGAAAAAAAAAAAATTGTTCCCCAGTGTATTTGAGTGAGCCTGAAAACAAGAACACACCAGTAACAATAAGTGCATATAGTGTTCAGACTCGGTCTCTGCATATATCAATTGCAATAGGAGTAATTCTTGGACAAATGACTGATTTTAGGACTATAGCAGGAAATATACAAAGTGGGCCTAGGGCGTTTTGTTGTGGGAAAAAGTAAGTGCTCAAATACCCATACACACAGAGTAACGGAGGAATTTCAAAGAGATAGAGGAAACAACTGAAGAATTCTGAGTGGCCAAAGATGAAATACCTGGGACAACAAAATAAAGTGGTGTCAGATTACAACCCAAAATATAAAGTAAGTGTCCATGGGTCTATCCCAATAGAAATAGATGGTTCGATAAATAAGCAAATGGAAGATAGACAAATCCTTCAAGAAAAATTCCAAAGCATTTAGGAATGTTTCCTCATCCTTTAGGAAGTAAAGTGTTACTCCCCACTTCTTCAGTGTGGGCAATATATTGTGGTTTCCTTTTACTCTATGGAAAATAGAGATGAAAAAATAACTTCACAGTGAAGAAGTTTAACAAACACTACCTCTACTAAGCATTACGATCAAACATCAACAGTGATAAGTCAGAAGAACAGCATGTACCCTTAATATGATGTCATTTAAAAAGAACTTTACCTTTGAGATCTTCATGAAACTCCTAAATCCACTCTAATCATGGGAAAGGCATAGAAAACATCAACTGAGGGATATTCTGCAAAATATCTAACTAGTACTCCTCAAAACTGTCAAGGTACTCAAAAACAAAGTCCGACAACTTGTCACAGCTAAGAGGACCATAAGGAGACATGACAACTAAATGTAATATAATGTGTTTAACTTGGACAGGATCCTAAAACAAAAAAGGAAATTAGGTAAAGTCTAAGTAAATTTTAATGAATCATGGATTTCAATTAAAAATGATGTATCAATATTGGATACTTAACTTTAATAAATATATCAGAGTAATGTAAAATATTCAAAAGGGGAACATCATAGCATGTACTCTCTTCACTATCTTTGACATTTTTCTGTATATATAAAACAGTTCTAAAAATAAAATTTTATTTAAAATAAGAAAGCAATGAGGTAAGTTTTATTACATAAATTCAATGTAATGGAGCAGCAAGGTCACAGGACTAGGAGAGAGGATATTCGCGGAATGACTGCTATCATGTGATAACTTCTCGGTGTAATCTCGGACATATCACTTAACCTCTCCGGGCCTCAGATTTCTCACCTGTAAAAATACAGGTTTTGTAACAAAAGGTCTCCTCCTGTTTTTAAATTGTATTTCTAAGTTAACAACTCAGTTCAATAAATCTTTATAGCGCTTGTTTTTATTTTTCCAAGAGGATTTTTCAGGAAGAAAATTCTATTACTTTTGTCTCATATGCAGGTTTCTTTTTCTATTTGTACCCAATGTATAACTAATATACAATGACAGGACAATTTCAACCCGATTTCACTGTTTCTGACTATTTACAGAAATCCAGATTGTGAAGCCTGTTACAAACTGGGCATGCTTCAAAATAATTTATAATTCTTTGATACATTTAATCCCAATTTTATTGTTATTGTTGGAATGGTTGTGATAATGTTACACTGGCAATTCACAATACCTTAGATTATATTTAAAATATCTTTATAAATATTTCATTATATTTCCAAATTAAGAGATATTTAACAAACTATTTTATAGTGCATGGGTTATTTGATATTCACAACAAAGTAACTATTGTTTTATAAAGAAAATGGGAGCACTGAAAGGCTCTATAACTAAGATTTATTACACAGCAAGTAAGATTTGTAACCAGACTTCAGATTTCTTATTCTGACCTGACAGTAAATTCAAATCAGACTACAAAATCCCACTTAGTGCAGGGTTTGGCACATGATAGGAGCTCAAAAATATTTCTGGCATAAATAATTGATGCCAAGTCTCTTTTCATTTATGATATGGCCAACTTTAAATGAATACTATTTATGGATCTGACTGGTTAAATCAGTAGTAGAATGTTGGCCTGGCATGTGGAAGTCCCGGGCTCGATTCCTGGTCAGGGCACACAGGAGAAGCGATCATCTGTTTCTCCACTCCTCTTTCTCCCCCTTCTCCTTCTCTCTCTCTCTCTCTTCCCCTTCAGCATCCAGGGCTCTAATGGTTCAAGTTAGCCTCAGGCACTGAGGATGGCTCCAGAGTCTCTCTTCAGGTGCTAAAATAGCTCAGTTGTCAAGCAAAAGGGAAGCATCCCCACATGGACAAAGTGTTGCCCTGTATGGGGCTCGCCAGGTGGATCCTGGTCAGGGCATATGCAGGAGTCTGTCTCACTGCCTCCTTGCCCCTTCCACATCTCACGTAATATAAATAAATAAATAAATAAATAAATAAATAAATAAATATTACTTATACTGTAGCAATGATAAACACGAGATAACCTACAAAATTATTGCCTTTATTTTAGGTCATCAGAGATCTAGGATTACAAAACAACCAGGAGAATTGAATTCCAAAATGGGACAAGACATTCAACCTGATTTAGTTTTTGGTTTAACTTAAGAGGAAAAGGTGGAATCCATAAGAGAATTAAGAAGAAAATTTAAATTTGAAAAAATTTTAAAGAATAATTGTGGGCTAGTATGACAGTTCAGATATCCTAGAGGCCCAGAAAAAATGGCAGTCTGCATCCTCTCAACATTTTCTTTTCATGAGTCTATGTAAAATGTTCTTTTAAAACAACTAGCAGTGGAGTCCAAGAACTGAGAGAGTCCCCCTCAGAGTGACAGAAACAAAACACTGCCAATATCTCTGATCCTTCTCTCATGTGGAGCACAAGCTTCCTCAATCTAAAGAAATCTGAAAAACTCTTACATCATACTTAATGAGGAAAGACTGAATGCTTCCTCTTGAGACTAGGAATAAGGCAAGGATATAAACTCTGAAACCTTTGTTCAGCATTGTCCTGAAGTTCCTAGCAAGATCATAGAGGCTGGATAGAATAAACCTGCCTTTGTTTTCAGACTACATGATAATCTACATAAAAAGCTCCAAAAAAAAATTCACAAGGATAGATTCAAACATACTTGTATCTGTGTTGTAGAACAAAATTTTGTTTCTATATAAGAAATCATTCACTGTATATTGAAAAAACGTTAAATACCATTTACTTGAGTGTATAGGTAAAGGCTTTCCAAATAAGATTCAAAATCTATATATAAAAAATTAAAACTGATACATTAGAAATATAAATATTTTAAAATAAAACTCTTTGTGGTTAAAAAAATTATAAACATAAGACAATTGAATGTCAGGAAGAAAGCATTTCTAAGATATAGTACATGTAAAGGCTTAATGTAGCTATTATATAAATTGAGAGGAAATGATAATAATGACAGAAAAATTGGCAAAATATCTTATCATACATTCAATAAAAGAGGTATAATTGTGAATTTTAACATTTTACAGTTCAGTCTATTTGGCAATTATGTAAATGTAAGTAAAATTACACTAAGATATATGTTCAAACATGAAATTGGCAAAACTTAAAAAATATAACAGCAAGTTCTGTTGAGGAGGCAATAGCGAAATGTATACTCACACATTGTTAAAAATAATGCAAATCGCACAATGGAATCTTGGTGTCTCAAAAATATATTGAAAAAGTTTCTATAAACTTTTATAGAAAAATTTCTAATATATATTGTTAAGCAAAAATAGTAAAGTATAAAAGAGCACCTACTGTATTCTAACATTTTTTATGAGAAAGGAAATAAATAAATAAATATCATATATCTTTCTCAATTGTGCAAAAGGAAAGCAATAATACTTTGATTTACCAGACATAAGAACATGCTAAGAAAATTAGAGATAGACTTGAGAAAGAGGAAATACAGGAGTAATACCTTTTTGAATATATTTTAATTCACAGTTCAGACTTTTAAGATATTTTTTAATGTCTTATATGATTAAACAATGAATTGATTTTTTGCTTGATTGACACATAATGGTGAGAGATAAACTCTGAAATATACATAAGAACCACTAAAACAATCTGTGCTGTAAATGACAAATATAAATACAATAAAGTACAGTGTGTCTGTAAAGTCATGGTGCACTTTTGACCGGTCACAGGAAAGCAACAAAAGATGATAGAAATGTGAAATCTGCACCAAATAAAAGGAAAACCCTCCCAGTTTCTGTAGGATGATGTGGTAGCATGTGCACATGCGCAGATGATGATGTAACACCGTGTATACAGTGGAGCAGCCCACGGCCATGCCAGTCGAGATGTGGAGGGTACAGAGGAAAGTTCAGTGTGTTCAGTGGCTCGCTAAATTCAAATCCGTGACCAAAGTGCAACGTGAATATTGGTGCATTTATAATGAGGTGCCACCACATAGGAATAACATTACTTGGTGGGATAAGCAGTTGAAGGAAACTGGCAGTTTGGTGGAGAAACCCCGTTCTGGTAAGCCATCAGTCAGTGACGAGTCTGTAGAGGTTATATGGGATAGCTACCTAAGGAGCCCTAAAAAAATCTGTGTGTGAGCCCACATTGAACTGCACTGAATAGGTATGAAACTGGGAGAGTTTTCCTTTTATTTGGTGCAGATTTCACATTTCTATTGTCTTTTGTTGCTTTCCTGTGACCGGTCAAAAGTGCACCATGACTTTACAGACACACAGTATATGGAGAAATCTAATCCTAGTAACCTTGAGCATAGAAAATCCAATTAAAAATATTTACCCTCAAGCTAAAGAAAAAAATTACTATGGGCAATACTGATCTCTACTTACTAGTACTTACTAGGTTTCTTTTAGATTAGAAATACAGTTTAGTACTTCTGAAACTACTTTCTCTGATTATATAATTGTATAAACAAATATTTTAGGGGTAATGTGGGTCAGTTATTTCATTGTCAGAAAAGAAAAAACATAGAATAAATCTTCCCTTGGTACTTGGCAATGTAAAGTATCTGAATAAATTCTTGGTTTTTGATAGATGATATATAGATAAATACATAGATAGAAAAATAAATAAATAAACATATTGTAAATATAGACACACTCATATGCCATTTTAATATCCTACCTTATCACTGAGAGGGTTTATAAGCAGTGACTTTCTATATCAAGCAACTCAACTGGCTATATATTTGTTTCTAAATACTTTTTTTTACTTGTAGAAATCAAGGCACCTTGAAGAAATGGCTGATTTTAGGACCAGCAATAGGAAAGTTTAAGATGATCCTAAATTATCTTTTTGTGCCAGGAAACAAGAAAGTGCATGATGGGAATGTGTTGAGAGAACACATACAGACCATTTGAGCTTCAAAATAAGTAAGGGTAGTAATAGACTAGAACCCATAAGACAAAGTAAAGTTCTACAAGACCATACTGATAAATAAGAAATAAAAGCTATTTATTATAGTAGAACCTTACAAAATGATAGAATTAGAAATTTACTATTTGGCAAAACATCAAATAATAATTAACTCAGTCAAAAAAACATCACTGCATGTTAATTTATAATGAATAAATATTGAGAAATGATAGGATATTTGCATAGTGTCAAACTATCTCTCACAAGATAACTTAATTACAAAGCAAAAAATAGTAACCTGGCAATCATGTATGTAACCAAATGACCAAAGTTAGCATCAGCAATTACTGAAAAAAAACAAACAACTGAGACAACTGACATCATATTATTATTCTCCTGATATGATGCACTGAGAAAAAAATAAACTATAAATTTTGTGGTACCAGTGCTAAAAAAAATGTGTTACCTGAATGTAAAGGTGAGTGAACGAGATAAACCCAAGTAGAACAAGTCTACAATGCAACTGGTTTCTACTCTTCAAAATTTAAATTTTAAGAAAGATCAAGTTTGAAGAGCTTTTTAAAATTAAAAGAGATAAAGAAGGACAACAACTGAAAGTAATATGTTATTTGGAGAAGAATGGTGTTTTCTGGACTAGGTTTGTAGATTACATAATAATGTTAATTTTCCAATTATAATAATTATGTGTTTATATTAGGAAAAACTGTATTTATTTTTGTTTTTTAGAAATCATAGTGTAATATATAAGGGTAAGGAAGCATCATGTCTGCAAGTAAAATGTCTCAGAAATTATGTCTGTACCCATGTATGTGCATATATGATATCTAGCCATCTACATACATGAAATCTAATAAAGACTAAGTAGAAGTTATTTATACTATGCTTGTAACTTGTCTTTAGCCTATAAAAGTTTCAAAATAAACAGTTAAGAAAAAAAACAATCTAAACATAAAATTTAATGTTAATTGCTATCAGTAAGATTCCTGTAATGTGTCTGTGTCCGTTTGCGTGTGTTGGTGTAGTCATTCCATCTCAATACACATGTATCATTCAAAAATATGAATTCATATAAATACATACACATTACTCTGAAGTTTAGAACAATAATAACAGTTACATTATCCTGAACATTTATATGTCTGCTACTAGATTAGATGGTTTATATAGAATAAAATTTTGTCTCAGCTCCCAAACAACCCCTTTAGGTAATTATCATCTACATTTTATGAGTGAGAAATTGATACTCAGAGAAGTTATTACCTCTGCCAAACAACATAGCCAGTGATTACAGAACTAGTAAGTAAATGTAATTCTAAATGTTTGTAAAGGTACTGCTTGTAAATATTATACTAATTTTCCCTTATGAAATATTTAATTTATAGGTACTTAAGCTTGTGCACAAGTTTATAATCCTTAAAAGTCTCTATTACCTGAATACAAGGTAGCGACACTTGCTTGTTTATATCCTTCATCGAAATTTATAATATAATTTATTTAATTATTTTCATGAAACAAAAAGGTAAATAAGATTTTAATTGTTATAAATCTTTCTGGATCAGTTTTAGGCAGAAAGTTGGGGTAGAAATTATTATCTCAGAATACCCTGTTCAATTCTGCCTCTCATTTACTAATTTGGCATGTTATTAAAATTATTACAACCTTAGTTTTATTTTTTGAAAAATATGGATAACACTACCAACCTCCCAGTACTGTTGAGAATATCAAATAATTCACACTAAAAAGGTGTTTTATATTGTTAAGAACTCTACACAATTTCTAAGTCATTTTACTTGCAGATATAATGTTTTTTTACCCTGAAATAGTATACTCAATGTGTTTTAAAAATTTTGTTATTTTTTATTCTGTTTCAGCATTTCAGAGTAACACTTGTAAATTTTGCTGACATTTAAAAATGCTATCCCAATTTATGATTCGACGTGTTTAGTTTCAGGGCTATGAGATTTATTAGAAAAAATTGGCAAGGCATCTATTTTAGAACATGAAGAAATAAATCACAAAATGAGTTAAATGTGACATTTTATGATAATATTTATTTCAATGATAAATCATTTTTTTTAGATTTTTTTAAAATTATTGATTTTTAGAAACAGAGAGAGAGGAGAAAGAGGGGGGAGAAGCAGGAAGCATCAACTCAAAGTAGTTGCTTCCCTTATGTGCCTTGACCAAGCAGGCCTGGGGTTTTGAACCAGTGACCTCAGTGTTTCAGGTTGACACTTTATCCGCTGTGCCACCACAGGTCAGGCAATGATGAATCATATTAACATAAAACAAAAATGACTCTTTAATCCATCTCAGATTTTCTCTGTATTTGAATCTTCCTTTTTTTATTCTTGTGAAAAATGATAACACCAAAACTGGTTGAAATGATCCTAATAAAATGAGGAATGGATAGGGCAGATGTGAAGAATGGTATGGCAGGAAGTTTCAATAGAACTTCATCAGCCTGATAGGTATTCAACAAATCAGAGTGCCAAGCCCAAGATAATTTTATATTTTAATCTAAGGAAAGTGAGACAATGATAGTGCCCTGACAGGAAAAAAAATGACAAAGAATTATAATTACTATAGAAAGTAAGAGGACTTTCTTTATATTAGAGGCATTGAGATCAAAGCACTTTTGACAATATCAGATTTTTGTAATTTGGGTTATTTTTAGATAGTTACTTAGTGCTTACTGGCTAATGGATAATAGCATCTGTGAATGAAGTAAATATATGAGGGAAGGTCAATGAATATAGAGGTATCTTGTAACTGGCAGTGCTTTAACCATTTCATATCTTTTTATTTTAAATTTAGTCCTCATAAAATGCCAAACTTAACATAAGAGAAAAAGGTTTAGTTAATGAAATAATTTTTTCAAGATCTAGTAGATAATGAATGAAAGAGCTTGGGTTCTAATGCATAATTTTCTGCTTCAAAATGTTTATTTTCTCTAATGACTTTCTAAAGATGTTGTAACCCATAAGAAGAGAAATAATAAATCAAAAGTTGCAATATTTATGCCAAGATAAACATACATAAGATATTGATGATACTCGAAGTTGGTTCTCAAGAAGGAGAGATCAAATTTGATCAAAAGATTTGGAGGAAAAAGATATTTATGGAGGAGATATTGAGACTGTATTTGCACACTTTGAATATATTTAATAAGGA
The DNA here is from genome assembly GCF_036850765.1 of Saccopteryx bilineata. Taxonomy (NCBI): domain Eukaryota; kingdom Metazoa; phylum Chordata; class Mammalia; order Chiroptera; family Emballonuridae; genus Saccopteryx; species Saccopteryx bilineata. Next base: position 338,554,925 of record NC_089490.1, on the reverse strand, counting down.
CCTATGGAAAGACAGGAAACCCAGGAAAATTACTGAAAATTATCTCAGTATCAGAAACAAGGCATGAATTGTCAGTGGTGGTTAAATCAATAGTCACATAATCAGAGTAAAAGAAAAAATATGATGTGTACATATTCTCCATTGAAATAAGGTCAGCACACCAAATATTTTGTATTGGCTCTTGAAATTTACCTTCTTGACTTTTCAATTGTCATCTGCTGCAGGTTCCTCAGCCTTCCAGCTAGATTTATCTAAGCGCATGCCTTTATATAACTCTCTTTCTAGTTATTGATAGCAATAACTTCCACTTATCCCTTTAGGCCTAGAGTTAGTAAATTCCTTGTCTTATAATATCTCTGCATTTCGCCAACCCTCAACTTCTGTGAATAACCCCCTTTTAAGTAAACTCTCCTCAAATAGTCCAATTTTCAGTGTGCCATCTGTTTCTTATTGGAATCCTTCCTGGTACAGATGGCTTCATGAAAAAGGTATCCAAATTGATGAAAGTACAGAATTTAATGAATTTGGAGCAGGGAAAGAAAAGTCCATGTATAAACACATAACCAGGGGCTAAATAAATGTGACTTAGATGAAAGCACATAATACAATTATCATTCAACAATAGATAATGAAGATGAACATGACAATCATGATGGCAAAAACTGTCTTGTGTTAAAACATGTTGCCTAAAATATATCCAGAGATATTTACAAAAATTAAAATCATATTTACTTTTTTTCATGAAAGTAATTAAATGGGTTATATTTTAAAATAGTCTTTCCTAGAAGGATATAAACAAGTGTTGTTATTCTGTACTCAAGGGACTCTTATGGATGATAACTTTGTGTGTAAGCTTAAGTAACTATAAATTTAAATATTTAATAACAAAAAGTAGTGATATATTTGTAATCAGTGCCTTTACAAACATTTAGAACTATTTTAAATTCTAGAGGCCATGATCAGAGAAGGAAATGGTGAAATTTAAAGTTTGTAAACAGAAATGGAGCAAGGATTAAATCAAGGACCTTAACAAAGTTGAGATACACAGTTACTGATAAAGGTGGCCTAGAACCAAGAATGAATGTCATTTAGTGGATGATATAGGTAATACTTCAGGATAGGAGGGCGGTATTTCACACAGTCTTTTCATAAATTCAGCCTGGAACTGAGCTTTTATTGCCCATAGCTGCTGTCACATTAGTCATACACCTATTTTTATGGCACAGAATGGTGATGGTAAAAAGCTGAAGTTAAAAGATTTGAAATAGTGGTGGTAAGGGGGTGACAGTGATGATACAATTCAGAGCAATGGTGAAGGAAGTGGCAGTTTGGGGGATGATGTGATCTGACAAGACTGACTGAAACTTCAGTGAGGAAGAATCAGGAGTAGTGTTCAGATAATTGATATGGAACCAGGTTATAGAACCAAAAAAAAAGTGCTGAGTAACTTCTCTGTCCCTATAATTACACAATGATTGAAGTACAGATTGAGCATTCATTTAAGAGCATACAACTGATGAGCACAATGACACGGAACTAAGATTACAGCCATCCCTAATGTGAATAAGTGAATTTGATAAAATTCTCAACACCTCATCATTTTATCTGGGTCTATAATTTCCTGCCTCTTCACTCAATAGTGATAAGACACATCACACACTGCATGAATGCTATTGAATGTGCTCTCTCTCTTTTTGCTGATTCAGTAGCTAAAAAAACTATCATTTTCTCTAGCTATGACTTATTCAGAGAAACTCAGCCTTCTTAAAAGAATTTGTTTTGAATAAGAGATTCACAATCTCACATAAGAATACCCAGAGTTATGAATAGGCTTAATCTGTAAGGTTTTTATAAGGTCATAGTTTAGAGCAGGAGTTAGGAACCTATGGCTCACAAGCCAGATGTGGCTCTTTTGATGGCTGCATCTGGCTCACAGACAAATCTTTAATAAAAAATAATAATAACGTTAAAAATATAAAACATTCTCATGTATTACAATCCATTCATTTCCTACTGCTCATGTTCATGGTTGTGGGTGGCTGAAGCCAATCACAGCTGTCCTCCAGGACAACACCAAACTTTTATTGGATAATGCATAAGGTACACGGGTCATTATGAGGTCAAGAGGTAAATTTCACTCCTTTCAATCAAGTAGTCAGCTAGCTAATTGCAGAAATCCTTTTGACAAAGAAGATGGCTAAAAGAAAAAAGATTAGAAGTATTGTACTTTTCAGCAGGAATGGACAGAGGAATTCACCTTTCTGGAGACAGCAGGTTCTGCAGTGTGTCTAATATGCAATGATAAAATTGCATCAATGAAATGGTCAAATATAAAGCAGCACTTTGACACATGTCATACTACATTTGCATTGAAATATCCAGTGGGGGACAGCAGGAAGAAAGCATGTCAAGAGCTACTGTGCAGAGTGCAAACTAGTCAGCAGCAACTCTGTGTTTGGACCCAACAGGGTGACTGGAATTCGGCTAGCTTTGCTGGTGCTTTAGCAATTATGAGAAACAGAAAGCCATTTACAAATGGAGAGTATGCCAAAACATTCATGCTTGATGTTGTCAATGAACTTTTTGATGACTTTTCGAATAAAGACAAGATAATCAAACAAATGAGAGACATGCCTCTGTCCGCAAGAACTGTTCATGATCGTACCATCATGATGGCAAATCAAATTGAGGCAACACAAGTGAAGGACATAAATGCAGCACCATTCTTTTCTCTCACTTTGGATGAGTCAACAGACATAGCCATTTATCTCAGTTCAGCTTGATTGCAAGGTATGCCGTTGGTGACCCACTACATGAGGAAAGTCTTGCTGTTTTGCCTATGAAAGAAACAACAAGAGGGAAGGATTTATTCAAGTCTTTCACTGAGTTTGCTAAGGAAAAAAATTCTACCAGTGGATAAACTTATTTCAGTGTGTACTGATGGTGCTCCGTGCATGGTGGGGAAAAACTGAGGATTCACAGCGCTTCTTCATGAACAAGAAAAGAGACCCATCCTAAGTTTTCACTGCATCCTACATCAGGAGGCGCTTTGTGCTCAGATGTGTGGCAAGCAGCTTGATGAAGTGATGTCACTGGTCATTCGGGTGGTTAACTTTATTGTTGCCCGAGCTTTAAATGATTGCCAGTTTAAAACACTGCTGGATGAAGTTGGGAATAATTATCCTGGGCTGCTTCTGCACAGCAATGTGTGTTGGTTGTCAATAGGGAAGGTGCTCAGCCATTTTGCGGCTTGTCTGAGCAAAATCAGGACTTTTCTTGAAATGAAAAACGTCAAGCATCCTGAGTTAGCTAACACTGAGTGGCTTCTGAAGTTCTGCTATCTTGTGGACATGACTGAACATCTGAACCAGCTCAATATGAAAATGCAAGGCATTGGAAATAGTCTTATCCCTTCAACAAGCAGTGTTTGCATTTGAAAACAAGCTGAAACTCTTCATTGCTGACATTGAAACAGATTGTTTACTACACTTTAAAAAACTGGCAGAGTTTTTAGAGGCATGCACAGCAAGTGACCCTGCTCAACATCTTGATCTCCAGCAGCTGGCGGGCTTCACATCTAATCTCCTGCAGTCATTCAAAGCATGCTTTGGAGAATTTCGTGAGTGCATTCCTCTCTTTAAGTTCATCACTCATCCACACGAGTGTACAGTGGACAGTGCCAACTTGAGTTACATCCCCGGTGTCTCCGTCAGAGATTTTGAGCTACAAGGTGCTGACCTGAAGGCCTCAGACATGTGGGTGAATAAGTTCAAGTCACTGAATGAAGATTTGTAAAGACTTGCACGACAGCAAGCAGAGTTGGCGAGCAAACACAAGTGTGGAGAGATGAAAAAACGTCAACCCATGGACCAGCTGATTGTCAAAACTTGGAATGTGCTTCCTGTCATATACCACACACTGCAGCGTGTGAGTATTATTGTACTACAATGTTTGGCTCTACGTATACATGTGAGCAGTCTTTCTCACATCTAAAGAATGTTAAGACCAACCTACAACCACAGATGGAAATCTCAATGCCTGCATGAAGCTTAACCTCACCACATATCAACCAGACTACAAAGCCATAAGCAAAACCATGCAGCACCAGAAGTTGCATTAATGGTAAGAAGTACTTTATTCTTTATTGGTTAGCAACAGCATAACAATGTTATTAAAAAGAAGTCAGAGACTTATTGTACTTTAAAAATGTTGGTCTTACATAAAATGCACACATTTACTTGTATTTAGTGTTAAACATATTGTATGGTTCTCACGGAATTACATTTTAAAATATGTGGCTTTCATGGCTCTCTCAGCCAAAAATGTTCCCGACCCCTGGTTTAAAGATTGAAATACAATTTTCTCCATGAAAGAGAAATAAAATTAGCCTTGATTGAGTGCCTCTAATATATTGTGGTCTGGGTTTTGTGCACTACTTGTACTATTTCAATCTTTTAAATATTTTAATCATTTAATATTAAACAATGGTGTACCCATTCAGATTCGATGAAGTCCGTACTATAATTAGCCATTAAATAACTTGACTGTTCACTTAGCACATAAAAGCTATTGAAGATAGATATAAAATTCATCTGATTTTATTAATAGTGAAGTAAAGAGAAGTTTAAACATTAGACTAGTCAGTGAGAAATCAATTGTTGATTAACTCATTAAACCTCCAAGACAGTATATAAAAACTTATATACCCCATAGTGAGGCTGAAATGTTTTCTTTAGTTGAAACCATTATTAAGCATGTACTCTGTTTGAGACACAATGCAAGATGGAATAAACCTAAATAAGAGATCAACTCTGACCACAGAAAAATATGAAATCATTAAAACTAAGAGCAATGATAGAATTTTTATTTATATTATACTTTTGCTTGCAAACTGTTCAGTTCTTTCCAGAACTCATTTTTCTCTTCATTTATTGTTACACACTACAAAAAATAATCAATAAAATGTAACTTTCTGGATCTTCCTAAGTGCTTCCCATAGACAAATGAGCTCACTAGTTACACAGTCTGCTTTTCAATTTCTTATGAGAGATATTTTTACTAAACATTTTCCATTATGTGCACATCTTCCAGTTACCAGCTTCTAACATAAAGTTCCTTGTTGCTTATCAAACATTAAACTAGGGACAAGTATTTCAGCTACTTTAATCATAGCACCCCACTGCTGTTTTAGTAAAAATAAAAATAAAAGATATAACAAATTAGCCTAAATTTTCTGGTTTCACTATAGTTTTTATTTTCTTATGTAGAATTTCATTTAGGTATTTTGCATGGGAACTTTTACATGGTGATTCAAAGACCAATTCAACTTCTGTTCTGTGGTTCTGTTGTCCCTTAGAGCAGGGTTCAGAGGCCAAGTCTCACCCACAACCTGTTTCTAGATAACTTACAAGCTAAAAATGAGTTTTATCTTTCTAAGTCATTGAAAACTTAAAATAAAATGAACATTTTAAAGAAATTATTATATTTCTATTTTAGTGTGCAAAAATAAACTTTGGTTGGAATGCTAAGTTGTTTATATAGTTTCTATGGCAGCATTTATACTAAAATGAAGAGTTGAGTTGCTGTGACAGACTGCCCTGACACTGAAATCCTATAATATTTACTAATAGGTCTTTTAGAGAAAATATTTATCATTTTCTGTCTTAGACATTCAGAAGTTCAGAGATGCAGAGTTTAGCTTAGAACTCCTTAATTTATGATTCAATTGGGGTGATCAGGCCCTAACAATATCTGCCTAATGAAAGAATGGAATAACTTTTCTAAGGGAAAATAATTGATATTTTACTTTTCAAAAAACTTTGGCCTCTTTACACAAATCTAAGCATTTATTTATAAATGACTATGTTTTCATAAAAGGAATTATAGACAATAGAAGTCTGCATTGAGTCACAAACATTCTTTTACCCTTAATTTCAGGTTTAAGCCATTTTCTTGCCTAACTGGCTTATTTTGGAAAAATGAGATTTGTATTAGCAAGAAACATGCATATGCAGATGGAGTATTCCTCCCTGGGTGAGTTGAGTTGAGTTGACTGATAAATCTTAAAGATTATATGTTGAATTGAATTGAGCAATCTTTAGAAGAATGCAGGGCAGAATACACATAGTTTTATATGAATATTCTTTAAACTAAGAATCTAAATGTTTACAAAGACAAAAATATTGTGCCTAATCAAATAGCATATAGGCAACTAAACTGAGAGGTTGCATGACACACCCCAGTAGATTTTGAACACTCCTGGTTTGCACTAAAATTTGTTGAGGAGCTTGAGGAAAATGCAGGTACTAGATCCCACAGAAATGGGAAACAACTGCTTCATTAAAAGTTTAGGTTCTGGGTTCAGATGGGTCTGAATTCCAAACTTGCCTCTGATTAACTATATAGCTTTGAACCAATTTATTAAGTCTCTGAATTCAATGTCTTTATCTGTCAAAAGTTTGAAGTCCTTGGCTTCCCTAGGTGTAGCAGTGAGATTTAAATGAAAAAATAAAAACACATAATACATACAATGGCATAAAAGACAATTTCTTCAATGAATGGTGATGGGAAAATCAGACAGAATAACATGCAAATAAGGGAAATTAGACCACCAACTTAAATTCAAAATGGATTAAAGACTTAACTATAAGTTGCAAAACCGTAAAAATTGTAGAAGAAAACAATTTTAGACAAACACCAATAGTCAAACACCAAGAAGACAACCAAATCAATTAAGAAATGGTCAAAGAGGGGGGGTAGAAGAGGGCAAAGAGGGTTTAAATGGTGATAAAAGGAGACTTGACCTAGAGTGGGGAGCACACACACAATATGATATACAAATGGATTAAAGAATTGTACACCTGAAACCTATGTAATTTTATTAATCAATGTCACCTCAACAAATTCAATTTAAAAAAAAAATGGGCAAAGGATCTGAATTGGATACTTCTCCAAAGAGGACACACAGATAGCCAAAAGGAAAAATAATTCTCAACATCACTAATCATCAGAGGGATTCAAATTAAGATTACAATGAGATATTTTATGCCTGTCTAAATGGCTATCATCTATAAATCAATAAACAAGTGCTAGTGAGGATGTAGAGAGAAGGGAACCCCCATGCATTATGGTTGGGAATGCAGACTCATGCAACTACTATAGAAAACAGTATAAAGTTTTCTCAAAAAAACATAAAATAAAACTGTGTTTGAACCCAGCAAACTCCACGTCTACAAATATATCCAAAGACACCTAAAACATTAATTTGAAAGAATATATGCACCCCTGTGTTCATTGCAGCTTTATTTACAATAGCCAAGATTTGGAAGCAGTCCAAATGCCCATCAATAGATGAATGGATATAAAAAGCTGTGCTACATTTACATATAAAGGACTACTCAGTTACAAAAAGATGGAAATCTTACCTTTTGTGACAGCATGGATGAACCTGGAGATTATTGTACCATGTGAAATAAGACAATCAGAGAAAGACAATTACCATATGGTATCACTTACATATGGAATCTAATGAACCACATAAACTAATGAAGAAAATAAAAACAGGCCCTGGCTGGTTGGCTCAGTGGTAGAGTGTCAAACTGGCTTGTGAATGTCCTAGGTTTGATTCATGATCAGGGAGCACAGAAGAAGCACACATCTGCTTCTCCACCCTTCCCCCTCTCACTTCTCTCTCTCTCTCTCTCTCTCTCTCTCTCTCTCTCTCTCTCTTCTCCTCTTGCAGTCATGGCTCAATGGGTGTGAGTTGGGCCCGGGTGCTGAAGATGTCTCCATGGCCTCTGCCTCAGGTGCCAAGAATAACTCAGTTGCTGAACAACAGAGCAATGCCCTAGATGGGTAGAACATTGCCACCTTGTGGGTTTTCCAGATGGATATTGGTTGGGAGCATGCAGGAGTCTCTCTCTCTCTCTATCTCTCTCTCTCTCCCTCTCTCTCTTTCTCTCTCTCTCTCTCTGCCTCCCCTCCTTTCACTGAATAAAAATAAAAAAAGAAAGAAAAAAAACAGAGGCAACATGGAACAGACAGACAGTTATCAGAGAGAAGAGTACTGGGAGACCGGATGATAAAGGTGAAGGTGACCCTGCCCAGTTGTCTCAGTGGTAGAACATCGGCCCAGCATGTGGATGTCCCAGGTTCAATTCCCAGTCAAGTAACATAGGAGAGGTGCCCATCTGCTTCTCCATCCCTCCCCCCCCCTCTCTTCTCTGTCTCTCTTCTCCTTCCCTCCTGCAGCCATGGCTCTATTAAAGCAAGTTGGCCCCGGGTGCTAAGGATGGCTCCATGGCCTCCTCCTCAGGCACTAAAAAGTGACTCTCGTTGCAATAAAACAAGGACCCCAGATGGGCAGATCATCACCCCCTAGTGGGCTTGCCAGGTGAATAAAGCAAAAGAACATATATAAATAAAACACAGACACAGACAACAGTATGGTGAGAGTCAAAGGGATAGGGTTGTGAAAGGGTTGTGGGGTTAGGTGGAAGCAGGCAAAGTACAAATAAATGGGAACAGAAAGAAATTTTGCTTTGGGTAATGGGTGCAGAATGTAGCATGCAGATGCTCTTTTGTTGAGTTGTACACTCAAAACCTGTACGATTTTGTGAAGCAATGTCACGCCAACAAGTTCAATAAAAAGCAGATAACACAGTACTAGCACTTAATAAATGCTAATACATATTGTTGTTTTATTTCCCCTTCCATGGATTAAAACTCATTTCCAGTCTGTGATCATGTTGGTGAATCCAAGCAGAAGTATTGAATTGGTCTAGTCCCTAAAAAAGCCACCCAATTGGTAGATCAATGGAACCTTACAAAATAGGTCTCAGACACTAAAAAGAAACTTTCTAGATTCTGACTCACTCAGGATGAGTAAAGACTTGGGACACTGGAATAATAGTTGAGAGCAAATATACACAAAATCAGAGCCAAGACAAGACCAGTACTCTGTCATAAATTTCAAGTTTGAATAGCTGCCGGGAGGAACCAAGGTAATTGGAAGTAAATTTGACAGGGAGCTTGTTAAACAAGTTTTTTTGTTTTTTTGTTTTGTTTTGTTTTTTTAGGCAGGTGTGTTAAAGAATCCCCTGTGAGAGGCAACTATTGCTACACTTAGTGAATTTCAGAATTTAACCAACACCTCTGACAGGTTCTGTGACATGCAAAATCTATACTGGCCAAGAAAAGTTACTGGATATTTATTTTCCTTTCTTTAATTGCATATCTTCAATACTTTACTCTTAAATGATGGTGATATTTTTATAAAATTTAACCAAAACCGTGGACCTCTAAGAAATTATGAAAAACATAAAAGTCATCAATGAAAATATTAAAATACTATTAATTACTATTTGTGCAGAGCAATATAATTTACAAGTCCCTTTGCATATTTAGAATCTATCTCTTGGAAAGTATACAACAGCACAATTAAGTAAGTATCATTATGATTACTACAAAGTGAGGTAACAAATTTAGAGAGTCAAGGAAATAACCAAACTAGTAAATTACAGAATTAAGTTTTATACATAGAATTCAACAAAGATATAGTCCTGGTTTTCAAAGAACTCAGATTTAATATGGAGATGGAGTTAAAAAGAAGTGAATTCAATATATGATAAACTAAATTAGAAAATAGATAATTAAAAAATAAGATGAAGGTCTGACCTGTGGTGGCGCAGTGAATCAAGCGTCGACCTGGAATGCTGAGATCACAGATTCAAATCCCTGGGCTTGCCTGGTCAAGGTACATATGGGAGTTTATGCTTCCTGCTCTTCCCCCTTCTCTCTCTCTCTCTCTCTCTCTCTCTCTTTCTCTTTGTCTCTCTCTGTCTCTCTTCTCTAAAATGAATAAATAAAAATATTTTTTTTAAAAAGAAATAAGATGAATTAAATGAGAAAATGATCAACTTTTCTTAGGACATTAGCCAAGTTTTTATGCCATGAATGTTTATGATGTTGAGGTGTTGAGTTCCATACAGGTATTATCTCATGTTGTCCTAAATATATCCTATAAGTTAAGGTCTTCTATTCCATATTTTATAAGTGATCAAACTAAGATGCAGAGCTATGATAATAAGCCCATGTTTTCAAAACCCATTCCAAAAGTAATGAAAACTCTATGCATCTATCTCCAAAGTGCTTTAATCATTATATACATTATCTCTAGGATAGTCTTCCAGAATGTTTTTTCTTGGTGCTATAGACTGTAGGTATGTCAATTAGACAAGTTGAGGATGATATTTCAGGAGAAGAAAGCACAAAGCACTAAAGTCCAGATAGAGGTTAAGAGACCAGATGATGGGCCTTGGGAACCACGTATTATTTAGCATTAGTAGGACAATGTCACCTTTGAAGATAACTGAACTGAGGCTGAAGAAAAGAGCCATAGAGCAGACCACAGACTGTCCTTGTTACCCTAAGAAGGGTGGGAGTGATTCATAATTACTGAAGAGGGTTCGGCCACAACATTACCTAGTAAGATTACTATTCTGGATAAATAAAACTTAACACTGTGATTCATTTTACCATTCTGCTCTAATTAAGTATGCATTCCTACATTTAAAAAAACAACATGTCTTTGGGACAACAGAGCACAGAACAGAACTTTAGTGGAAAGAATGCAACCAGGTCTAGATTTCAGATAGGTTAGCCTCTTACCTCCTCCAATCTGTTTTCTCCAATTAGCAATGTCAGTAATGAATACAACCTGCCCTGCTTTTAAGCATCTGTGAGGATCACATGTCGCTTCACTTTTATAACAACTTTAATGAAATATAATTCATATACTATACAATTTTCCCACTTACAATGTACAACTCAGTGGTTTTTAGTATAACCACAGAGTTGCACAATCATCACTACAAACCATTTTAGAATAGTTCATTACTCCAAAAAGGAATGCCACACCCTTTAGACATAAGTTTTTATCATTCCCTTCCCCCAGACCCTGACAACCACTAATCTATTTTTAATCTTTATGGATTTGCCTAGTTTTGGCATTTCATATAAATGGAGTCATACTACATATGGCCTTTTGTGATTTAACCTGTTTTATACAATCACCTTGGTAATTTCTTGTTTGAACAATCACCTTGGTAATTAGGCAGTATAGATACCATCACTAATTGAGGAGCCACTGAGCCATTTCACCCACAGGTGTTGTAAAGTACAAAAAGGCTACAGAATTAATATTAATATTTTAGGAGGCTTGGAGAACATTTTATTAATTTGGGTTAAGGTGTGCAGAGAAATTGTGAGAATGGTTTCTGTACTGTGTGATTAGCATAACCAGGATGGCTCTTGCCATTGTATTGTAAATGAAAAGGGAAGGAAAGCATAGATTCCCTGACATTCCACCACACCTGTGAATGGCTAGCCAGGTGCAGGAAGGGAAAGGCCAAAATAAACCTTTTCTTGTGACTATGAGCCATTTGCGGGCATTTGTCCCCACGGAAGCTGCCTCTCTTATGTAAATGCATGTGGTTAATACGTCTGACTCTGGACAGAGAGATGGCGGATGAACATTAGAAAATATAGGAAGGCCTTTTAATATGTAAAGAGATATCTTTCTACCATTGTGTTGACTTGTAAATTTTGTTTTCTCCAAAATGATGTATGGTTTGCAAATTGAACGTGGTCCTATCATGTTAAAGGACATATGACTATAACCAATAGCGGTAAGGGGCTCCTAATTGCAATTTTTGCTTCTGTACTTCCCACTTACAAAACTATAAAAACTAAGTAGAACAAAGGGTCAGCGCACTCTCCGACAGATTTCTGTCGGAGTTCCCACCGCTTGGCCAAGCTAGACAATAAAACTTTAATGTGTAAACGACGGACCTTGCTTCTGTCTTCCATAATTCGGGTCCCTCCGAATTTGGATTAACACTAATAATAGTAACATTATAAAATAATATATACAATAAAACCCTGCAATGACAGGGTATGTTTTCAGGTAAACTTTCTGTCCTCAGTTTATCCCTGTTCTCAAACCATACTGATTAGTCACTCTCATTCATTGACTACTAAGTGACTATTGATAAAAATAATGATCATACATTTGCACAACACTTTAAGTTTCCAAAGCTTATTTTTATTGTGAAATAAAGCTGTTGGATGACTATTATTATTATAATTATTTTATCAAGCCATCAGAGTCCAGAAATGTTAATCATTTTTTTTTTTAGAGAGGAGAGGGAGACAGAGAAAGAGAGAGGAGAGACAGAGAGAGAAGGGGGGGAGCTGGAAGCATCAACTCCCATATGTGCCTTGACCAGGCGAGCCCAGGGTTTCGAACCAGCAACCTCAGCATTTCCAGGTCGACGCTTTATCCACTGCACCACCACAGGTCAGGCGCAAGTCCAGAAAAGTTAAATGATTTACATAAGAACAGAAGCCATTGAGTAGTAGAGCCAGAATTTTTTTTTTTTTTACAGAGACAGAGAGAGTCAGAGAGAGGGATAGATAGGGACAGACAGACAGGAACAGAGAGAGATGAGAAGCATAAATTATTAGTTTTTCATTGTGACACCTTAGTTGTTCATTGACTGCTTTCTCTATGTCCCTTGACCGTAGGGCTACAGCAGACTAAGTAACCCCTTGCTCGAGCCAGCGACCTTGGGTCCAAGCTGGTGAGCTTTGCTCAAATCAGATGAGCCCGCGCTCAAGCTGGCGACCTCAGGATCTTGAACCTGAGTCCTCCACATCCCACTCCTACGCTCTATCCACTGCGCCACCACCTGGTCAGGCAGTAGAGCCAGAATTTAATGATAGATTTTTACATCTTAAAGTTTTGTCTTATGGACCACAAATTCTGTATATGACTGATTTAGAGACTTATAAGAGTGGCATTACTTTAAAATTTTACCAAGACTATATTTCAAAGAGATATACTGTTCATACCATATATAGTCACTCATTATAGTACATGAGTTTTACCACACATAGATCTCCAGTTGACTATCGAATTCTGGGATGCAATGAACTCAGAGGCTATATCTTAATTTAGCAGAAATTAACATCAGAAACAGTGTTGTTGTTTGTATTGTAAGAATAAAAAAGTGAGTGCAGGCTCTAACATGCACTTGCCAGCCATATGATAGGGCAGTGTCCTTTGAAGAAAACACATATAGAGAATATTGTAGTTTTAACTTAGCTATATAGTATGTTATCACCCATGTTCATATGACTGTGGCATTTGATGGATGATTAAAAGATCACAGCACAATAACTGTTGTATTTTTAGGGAGACATAGAGTACACAAAATAAAAAAATCCACAGAGATTAATTTTCTGTATTTTAAAGTCTACTCATTGAAAAAGTACTGATTGAGGGTATATTATCCAGCAACGTTTTTCTGATTTCAATAATTATAATAAAATTTTATTCAACTCTTTTGTATATAAAGCTTTTAGTGGGCATTTTAGAATTTTTCCTTTAGGATAGATTGTTGTGTAATAGTGACTTGATACATAGCAAAATTATTTTCAAAAATCATTTATGTTAAAGTACAGTCATCATTAGAAGATGATATAATTGAAAGAATTAACAGAATAAGGTAAAAAAAAGGATCAAGATTTTGCAGCAAAAAGTATGAAAGTGTTTCTGTATAGAAAGAGTTGTACAAAGTAAGTAGCAGTGACATATGCCCTTGATGGAGATATATGTTTTCCATATGCTATAAAATGTTTGTGTCTTTCAAAATTTATGCATTGAAACCTAATCCCCAAAGTGATGGTATTTGGAGGTGAAGTCTTTGAAAGTGATTAGTCATGGAAGTTTCACTCTAATAAATGGGATTAATATCCTTATAAAAGAGACTCCAGAGAGCTCCCTCTACCTTTCCACCATGTGAGGACACATTGTAAATATGGCCATCTATGAACCAGAAAATGGGCTCTCATGAGACATGGAATTTACCAGTACCTTGATCTTTAACTTCCCAGCCTCCAGAACTGTGAGAAATGAATTTCTTTTGTTCATAAGCCACTAAATCTGTGGTATTTTTTTATCATAGCATTCCGAATGAATTAAGGAAGCATATAGGCCAAAGTTAACTGCTGGCACACACAGATGAAATGGATATAGTCTACCTAGACTAAAGATTCAGCCATATATGAGAAGCTCAAACCCACTTTATCTGATTCCTTGCTTCTTTCAGCTGTTTTGGATAGTCAATGTGCCTGCTATGACAGCTTAATCACCAGATTTAAGTAATTTGTGGAGTGAGGGGAGTTGTTTGGCAGATTCCTAAGTTATCTGTGAGAATGTGTGAATTTAACCAACCCAAGGTCCATTTCTAAACTACACTTGCACTGTTTTAAAGCTGTCTTCCACACACATACACACATGCGTGCATTTTCCTTGAATTGACCACAAGTGCTGCAGATGCATGCTGAAGGGCAAGTCAGAGAGAGGTTTAATCCCGGATGGTAACAACTGGATGGTCAATTGTAATAAAAGATGATGGGGAGCAATAAAAGTAAAATTTATGTACAATCCAGCCAACTCTAAAATCTACAAACTGCTTCTAAACCTACAAAAACCTACAGAGGGCAGTGGAGAGCATACTCTTATAATAGTGAAATGTTGGCTGTACTGAAACCTACCCCTCTTGAATCTAACAATTGTTTTATCTAACTGATGGAACAATTCTCTACCTTTCTGGAAGACACAGAGCTCTATTTAGAAACATAGATATGTTAATGTGCCCTGTCAACTACAAAGTAAACAATGTGTAACTTCTCAGAACTGTTGTCTCTATCATTGGAAAGTTTGGGAGTTTGGATGACTTTTATTTCAACTGTTGATCGTTGGCATACTTTGCTAAGCCTCCCAGCCCTTATCCCTGTATTCATCTTCACATCTGTCTCCCTCTTTCTTCCATGTGATGCAAGTGGGCACTTGTATCACATGACTTACATATACTCAACAGTTTGTTTCCATTCCTGAAATTTCCTTTCCTTTTTGTCACATTGGTTAACTCCTAACTTTCAAATACAATTCAAATATCTACTACTTTGTGAAACTTCTCGTTTAACCAACCATAATAATTATTTCTTTGTGCCTCTATCTTACTTTGTATCCAACCCATGATGGAGTGTTCATCACTGGATAGATTAGTCATCATTCTTAGCTTGTGAGCTTATTAAAGAAAAGCCTAATTTCATATTTATACAAGAGAATAAATGCCAATGAACAAATGAAAGAATGATAAATAACAACTTTAATTAATTATTGAATAAATAAGCAAAAATTACGTTAAACTCTGTGCTATCTCTTTCTCTTTCACATCTTTTACTTATCTCCTATATCTCAATTGTATGGTTATGATAACCAAATGCACCTGAAATGAAAAAAACTAAATAAATAATTGGACTTTGCAGCAAATGAGACTTATTCAGAACATGCCTATTTTTATTCTCTTTGGATGGTTAAAGTTTGGTGACATGCATTCAGCAAAATATTATAAACTACAAGATCTTTAAGATTCCATTCTTATGTGTCCCAGGACCAGAAGCTTTCTTCTTGGTGATGCAACTGATATAACAAACTCATTTAAGGTATTTTTTGCTTTTTGTTTTTTGCTTTTGTGCAGTTTTTTTTTTTTTTTTTGGCTTAAGTGCTAAAATAAGAGTGTTTCTTGTGATGGAGCCAGGTTGTAAGAGAAATGTTGAACCACATTCTGCCTTTCTGTCTGTCTGTCTCTTTTTTTCAGTTATACACTTTCACTTTTTTCATCTTTCTTCAAATTTCTCATTATTGGCTCAAGCTTATATCAGTACTTTTTGGCTATTGACTTTCAAAACCTCTGCGAATTTTGGCAGTGCCAATTCTAGAGTTGTCCAAAAGATTGCAGTCTAGCCTGACCAGGCAGTGGTGCAGTGGATAGAGCATCAGACTGGGACGTGAAGGACTGAGGTTCGAGACCGCAAGGTCACCAGTTTGAGCACAGGCTCATCTGGTTTGAGCAAGGCTCACCAGATTGAGCCCAAGGTCGCTGGCTTGAGCAAGGGGTCACTAAGTTTGCTGTAGACCCTGGTCAAGGCACATATAAGAAAGCAATCAATGAACAACTAAGGTTCCACAATGAAGAATTGATGCTTCTCATCTCTCTCCCTTCCTGTCTGTCTGTCCATATCTGTCTCTCTCTGATACTCTCAGTCTCTGTCAGACACACAAAAATTAATAATAAAAACATTGCAGTCTAATGTTCATGCATTTTCTAAAATAGTTCTATTGGAAAGAACAACTCTGCTTTGGGTATAGATTCTTGACTATATGTATGTCAGCCTGAAAGATTTGTCTAATATAAGTAATAATTATACTTATTTTGGGTCCATGCTCATTCAAACAGCCTCTGGTTTTATCTGTTTATCATTCTTATGCCTGTCTGCACTCGGGAGAACCCTAGACCTGAAAATGTAAATAATCCCATCCATCTGATTTCTTTCTTTTGATTTTATATTAGAATTATGAGTTACGTGACTGGATCTTAGTCTTGGTGAGATGGCTTTGCTCACAATATGCTGGCAAAAGTAGGGTTATGAGGCCAGAAGATAGGTAAAAACATGAATTTTCACCTAGGATTATTGCAAAGTGCACATATATTCATATTAGAATAAGTTTTTTAAAAAATATATAGTACTAATTTTGTAGTTAAACTAAAAAATCAATATAAACTGATGTCCTCAATGATAGGTTTGTCTAAATCTTTCACTAATGTCTAGCATCTTAGGCATTCTAGCCATAAAAATCTTCATGTGAAACAAAGTGGTAAGTTTTTATAACACCCTCTGGTTGGTCTTTAACATAATTTTCATTTAAAACAATGGAGACTTTCTGAAAATAATCCCACGCATTGAAATGGTGAAAACAAGCAAGATAAAACCATAATTTTTTGTTGTCCCCAGAAATAAAATATGCTTTTAATATTTTCTGAATGGTATATCAAAAGACAAAGGATTTAGTGTAATGTTGTAACCAATAAATAAATTGTAATACTTTACACATCAAAAAAATAATTTTAATTAGTGTTAGTAAAATTGAGTTGAATATGTGAATAAACATGAATTTGTAATTAATCAAATGTGGAAAATATAAAATAATGTTTACATTTAAAAATTGAATACAAAAGTAAAGTACATTAAGTAAAGTAATTAAGATAAGTATTTAATTAATTTTTTTTCTTTTTTTACAAGTGAGAGAAGGGAAGATAGGGAAACAGACTCCTGTATGAGCCCTACTCCAAGATCTATTCAGCAACCTTCATCTGGGGTCACTGCTCTGGCCTTTTTTGGCCATGTTCACAACTGAGGTATTTTAGCACCTGAGGTGGAGGCTCCATAAAGCCATCCTCTGTACCTGGGGCCAATGCACTTGAATCAATCAAGCCATGGCAGTGGAAGGAGAAGAAAGAGAGAGAGAAACAAGAGGAGGGAGAGGGGTAGAGAAACAGATGGTTGCTTCTTCTGTGTGCCCTTACTGAGAATTGAATTAGAACTTCCTCACACTGGGCCAACACTCTACCACTGAGCTAAC
This sequence comes from Saccopteryx bilineata, assembly GCF_036850765.1. Lineage (NCBI taxonomy): Eukaryota > Metazoa > Chordata > Mammalia > Chiroptera > Emballonuridae > Saccopteryx > Saccopteryx bilineata. The sequence goes on along the minus strand of NC_089490.1, from coordinate 338,537,374 downwards.
TGGCCAGGCCAGAATTTAATTAATTTTAATAGAGAATTGATTATATAATTAAAATACATATAATTTTTTAAACTATGGTATGCATTTTTTCAATATGTTTCAGCAAAAAGTGTGATTTTTTTTTTACTTAGAAAATTAAATTTAATGGGGTGACACTAATCAATAAGAGTACATAGGTTCCAGGTAAACATCTCTATATCATTTGAACTGTTGATTGTGCTGTGTGCCCATCACCCACAGTCAAATCATTTTCCATCACCATATATTTGTTGCTCTTTTTTCCCCACCCCCTGAACCTTGCCCCCTGGTAACAACTTCACTTTTATCTAACTTCAAAGAACTTACTAGTCATATAGAATCTAACCATCTGTGACAAAATGTCATATTAACTGCATAACCTTAACAGAAAGTTGTCTATACTTAGTCCTTAATCTCTTGAAGCATAAAACTTCAGAATTTTCTTGTTAATTATAAAATGATAATAGGGCAAAGTCAAGTAAATTGTGAACTGTGGTGTAACACACTTTAACCAACATTTTTTGACATGGAGGCAAAGCTGGGTCAGCATACAACTATAAGGCATATAGACATGCAAAGTACCACTTATTTAACAAGTAAACTTTCAATGACAAAAAGTTTCACCGCAATAGACATTGATTCTGGTGTCAATCTACTTAGAAGATGTAACCCAGATACCTTGACACAATGAGGAATACACAGGTTAATGAAAGAGAATATGCCATATCAGCTAGTTTGAGATTCCATTGTTTGATTTTGGGACTGATAAAATTACTGTGCATAAATGAAAAAAGCCATAACCTCAGGAAGACATAAAATTATATTAGTATAGATATAATAATGAAACAAAATAAATCCAATGGGATTGATATTTTGAAGTAGGGACTCTAACAATTTTTATATTAACTATAATATTTTATGTGTATGAGGTATTTGGAATCATTTAAAGCAACTTGATTCATTAGATTTATGACTTTATTGTAGTATTTTGAGATTTGACTACTTTTGCGTTTAATATATAAATCTTTAAGTGATTTTGAATTATACAGTTGATATTTAAGGCTATTGATTAAAAGAACAGTGTTAACATTGTTCACTAGATGCTTACATAATCTTAAATAATTCTTTAAACAAAGAGCACACAGAAGAGAGTGTCCTAAAGCCTCTAAGAGAATACCCTGAGGTCAATGACCCAGATAAACCAAAACAAGACAAATCATTTCACATGGAGCTGATTTTGGATCAGCTCTCTGGTTGGTGAGGTAGCTGTGATGAGGCATTATAATTTAGTCTGTCTTTTAAATTAAATGAAATTTACTTTTCAAACATAAAGATTTCCTTTATCCTTTCAAGGACTTTGTTTGAATTTTCATTCAATTCAAAGTGATAATCATTTATTTCCTAACCAAAAGGAGACTAATAAATTGGGAAATTGTGGCCTGACCTGTGGTGGTACAGTGGAATAAGCGTTGACCTGGAACACTGAGGTCACCGATTCGAAACCCTGGGCTTGCCTAGTCAAGGCACATATGGGAGTTGATGCTACCTGCTCCTTTCCTCCACCTCCCTAAAATGAATGAATAAAAATTAACAAAAATAAATAAATTTGGAAATTGTATTCTTTTATACTCAATGACATAGACAAAATATAAAGCAAAATTTCAAATCATCTAAAACTGAATTCTTTGTGCTACACAGCAGGTTCTTCCCAGAGAATCCAGTCCTTTGTCCAGCCTATTAGGACAGTTTGCTGTGATCCTGAGTCCACTTGAAACCAAGTTAATTAGTCAAGTTCCATCAAGTCAGTACCAATAAGCCATGCAAGTTATCTTTGACAAGCATATTCCCTCTTTGATATCTCTTACGTTCCATGGACATAGGATGTGCAAGGTATTCGGGGTTCCAACCTTTCCCTGCTTTGTTGCTGCCCAGTTAACTCAATCCCACCTCAGTTACCTTTCTCCCATTCCCCACCACATCATGCTCACTCCCAGTCCCATGCCCTTGCTATCTCTTATCCTTTCACTTATCCACCCTTGTTTCTCTCTTCATCTTTTACGTTTTTTTCACATGAAGTTCTTCCTCCATTGAAAATCTCCCATCCACACCTCAGCTCTTGCTCTTATTTAATTTTCTAAAAGTATCACAGGAATTTTCACATAAACAAATCTATTGAAGGTAAGCACTATAATCCCCTCACCTGTGTATAACCAGTACATGTTATACCTCATTTATCTGCTATGTCATGCTGGCCAGTAAGCTACTGCCTTCACTCCTGTTCACTGTTCTGTATTTGACTTGACCAAATTAGAGCAAGGTCTTCACAGACCACAATTTTTGCCTGCTGCTTCCCTCCTGTTAGGCTCTGGAGAGGGGTGTGATAGACTTAAAACGGAATCCTTAAGAAGAGAAAAGAAACTTGCATCTTCTTTCTTTAATTCCTTTTCCTGTTAATCACTCAGTGACAAATCTTCTTCCTGGGTAGAGGAATTTGTTCCGTTTACTGTTATTCCCCCAAACTCCCAATATCAGCTCCATTGCATGACCTCAGAGGTACCAGTTGCAGTTATCAGTGACCTCCAAATATTTGAGGCTCTAGAATCAGTCAGAAAAAGCCTGTTCTCATAATTAACTCTATAGAGCCCTCTTCAGATCCCTAAAGACCCATACTATAGCTAAGAAGAACTTCCTCAGAAATCTGTCAGAAGCTTTTAGGTCCCAATAGTATCAACATTTTCCCATTGTTTCACAAGCCTTAGAGGTACTAGCTGCCTCCTGCAATTATCTCTGTGTTATCTCTACAGAGAGGCATTTAAAAAATAGAGAAGTGGAAGATGGTTAAAAAAGATCATGGATATAGGCTGAGTTTTTATGACCTATGCAAGGTAAAAAGTATTTATGTGTGAACTCCCCTGAGTACAAATATAGGTTTCAAAAACTTACTATACAGGAGGTCAATGAGCAATGACCAGGCAGTCCCAGCATGCACACAGTGGCTATTAATATTTTCTTTTCAAAGACGGGACAACTGGGAAAGACCTCAGTTCTCTCAGTGAATATTTCATTTTTGCCTTCTCAATTTTTCATTCTTTTTTACCTATTTCCCTATATTAAATTACCTCTGTCAGAATAGATACTGTGTTTTCTATAACCTGTTTGGACCCTTACTTTATATACAGTATCTGAAATATTGGATAGAACAAATATACATGTTGTCTCAATTTTGTCAACATTCAGGGGCATCATCATCATGGAAACAGCTTTTAACTTAACTCTGGAAATTAAGCATAGAAAGAAAAGCAACCATCTTATATGTAGACATTTTGAACATGTTCCCACCACCACTAATAAGTATTTTTACATACATGTGCAGGTTAGACAATTTACACACATTACCCCATGTAATATTGGTGTAAACCTCTAGCAAGGTAATTTACTGTCAGTAGTTTATAGATAATAAAATTGAAAATCAGTTTGACTGAGCAGTGACCCAAAAATTCAGTTAGTATTTGTTTCAACCAGAAATCCAACTGAGCCTGACCAGGCAGTGGCGCAGTGGATAGAGCGTCAGACTGGGATGCCGAGGACCCAGGTTTGAGACCCCAAGGTCGCCAGCTTGGACTCAAGGTCGCTGGCTCGAGCAAGGGGTTACTCGGTCTGCTGAAGGCCTGCAGTCAAGGCACATATGAGAAAGCAATCAATGAACAACTAAGGTGTCGCAATGTGCAACGAAAAACTAATGATTGATACATCTCATCTCTCCGTTCCAGTCTGTCTGTCTCTGTCTACCCCTCTCTCTGACTCTATCTCTGTCTCTGAAAAAAAAAAAAAGAAAGAAAAAGAAATCCATCTGAGAGTTCTGCTTTATTTTCAATATTATACATTGCACCATTCTGATAAACCACAGACTTGGGAGGAAGACTAATAAAGAAATGGTTCAGTCAGATCTAGAGCAGAGAGGAGCCATTTGGTGAACTCTGCCCCGAAGAAAGAGTACAATAAAAGCATACAAAAGATGCTCAATAAATGTTAAATCCCTTCTGAGTTCATAAATGCCTTAATGATTACTATTTTCTTCTTTTGTATCCCACATTGACTAAAATATTAAATATATATAAAATTAATTAAAATTATTTAAAACAAGACTAAAGAGAGGAAATTTGAACATACTTTGTGACACTTTCTGAGCAACTAAGAGTGAAGAAAACCTCAAATTAAAAATTAGAAACAGATTCAAAATTGTAATATATGTAGGCCAAATATACAGGTCTGTCCAAAGGAATAAGTGTGCTTAGTCACCCTTAGACCTAAACACTGGTTTGGCAGTCTTTTTTTAAATTTCTTTCTAATAAATGAAGAAGTATATCAAAATGAAATTCAGGCTCAGTGACAATTTTCAGCACTAGTCCCTTTTTGATCATGTATGAAGTACATGTATACATTTTTTAGATGTGCTTTTTATGGTTAAGTAGTTGGTTTACTACCTAATCTACATTATGAATTATGTAAATTAAGTGACAGAGTTATTAGAAAACTTAGCCTATTAGACCAGTTACTAGAAAACTTTGTTACCTACCAGTATTGAATGTGTATCCCTGCATTATAGAATACATTGTTTACAATTTCACTTTGTTTCCACCCCCTTTTATTTCACACTTATGTTCTGATATTATATATTTTATAAGCTGTCTTAAATTCTTTCTGGAACAATAAATAGATCCAGAAGTTATAGCATTGCTTACAGAAGTTTATTTTAGTAAAACTGCCAAACAAAATGAGATCAGGTCTATCTTTCATATAGTCAGTTTTTTGTTCAATAGAAAAAATCCATAGTGACAGTAATGCATTTTAATATATGGACTTGGAATAGCATTTGATTTTTTAAGGTAAGGAACATCTGTAGTATATCCAAAATATATTTTCTGGAACTTACTCTCCCTCTCCTGTGTTTAACACTCCTCTTTATACTAGATATGTACTTCAGGGATAGCAAGTTATTGGCTCAAGCGAGACATAGTTATCCACCTACTTAAGCAGATTTAATATGTCCAGAGATAGACACATAGGTTCATTAGTTGAGCCAATGAGAAATTTTCCTAAGAATTTTGGATTCAGGACTAAAAGACTATGACTAAAGCTCTGAAATGCACTCCTCCCTTGCAGACATATTTTTCTTTGTACTCAACATTTTTTAAAATTTTATTTAGAAAACCAAATGTAATGGGGTGACATTGATCAACAAGAGTACATAAGCCTCTATTAAACATCTCCATAGAATTTGAACTGTTGATTGTGTTTTAAAACCTAAGACTCAGTAATGATCTAGCAACTCTTGTATTAAGTGCACGGTGACTATACAATTGTTTTTGTTTTGCTTTGTTTTTTCTCATAGATGAGAGGAAGCTCAGGCAGCCCTGAGTTTCCCATAGCTAATAAAGGATAGAAAGTTAATTTGAATCCAGTCTTATTCCAAAGTCAAATATTGTTTTCAAGATGGTGCAACTTATAAATTAATTTAACTCCCTATATTTCTATTCCTGCACATAGAGTAGTAAGTTTCTCCATTTTAATAAGAAGAGAAATAGTTGCCTTTATTATAGAAAATAAGAAGCAATAAGGAGACATGCACACTACCACTATAACACAATTTTTCCAAGAAGTTTACCAGTTAAAAATCAAATAGTCAGAGCATCATCACTTGCCTAGAATGCAAGGGATCTCCAAAGGCAAATTTCATTTAATAGGCATTTTGGATGCTCTTTGTCAAGCAATCTCATCTTCTGAATATAATTGTTTTATTCAATCAAAGTGTCTCAAACTGCTGTAGATTGGAGACCTCATGATTAAGTTTCTATCAAAGCAATTCAGCCTCAAGTGGAAAAAATAACCTGATTTAAATGAATATCAACAAAAATGATGATTTTACATTTTTCAGGAAAACAGTCCCAAAAGCTCTTGTGTGTTTCCAGGGACCTTAACGGAAGCTAACAGATTTATGGTCTCATTATTGCCTGAAGCAATAATTCTTCCAATAAAGCATATGGGAATAAATGTTTTTGAATAAAGAAACTGGCTGTCAGAGTTTTCAAATACAGCAGTTACTAAAACAGTAAATTTTCACAAAGAAAAGAGCTTTTTTTCTCCTTAGCTTCTCACCTGTATTCTACCAACGACCTCATCAGATACACTTGTCTCTTTGAGTAGTGAAAAATGTCATATAAGGAAGTGGAAAACATTAATACAAACCTGTAATACCATATCCAAAAACTATTTTAATAATAATATTATATAATGTTCTAATATTCATAATAAAACATTTTATACCATTTTATCTTATTTCAATTAATAATAATTCTTATTCATTTAATGCCTCTTCTGTTTCTAGTCTCAAACAGACTCAGTGGACCACTGATTGAACAGAAATTATAAGAAATATTTTTTTTGTTTTGATCAGTGGGCATATTCAACAGAAACTGAATTGTTATAAGTGAACATGGTTTTGAAATTAAAATAAATTGAAGATTTTCAGAATTGATTCATGTTTTAGTTAAAGGATAATATATCTTATATAATGTTAGGGACCCATGAAAAGTAACTAAGGAATAAAAGTATGTTAGGGACCTATAAAAACTAAGGACATAAAACAAAGGAAACAAACTTTTGCCAAATGTTTGTTTAATGTAGATATTATGCCAATTACTTAAATTTTTCTACAGTGTGTCAATTAAAAAATATGAGTTTCAATGGGAATACATGAACACTGGGAGTTAGAACAAGATCCACCAAATTTGAAAGAATTTTTAAGTCCACTTTTCTAATTCTGAATAATAAATTTTTTAGTTAAATTTATTGGGGTGACAGTGGTTAAGAAAATTATACAGGTTTCAGGTGCCAAATTCTAAAATACATCTCTATACATTGTATTGCATGTCCACCACCCAAGTAAAGTCTTCATACATCACCATTTACCACACAATGCTCTCCTGCACCTCCCCCCAACCAGCAATCACTACACTGTTTTTCATGTCCATGAGTTTTTTTTCTCTTTTTTTTATCCTTATTTGCTCAATCCCTCCGGATGTTACATGCATCTCATCCCAGGACCAAACTGGAGTACCAACTAAATTTAAGCACAATAATCCTGAATAACCAACTGAAGCCTAAATGAAGAGAAGTCTCCAAGGATTTACATAATACATTTTAATAGACAACAACCAAAAAACCTGTTACACTTTCCCTACATTGGATTTTAATAAGGAAAAGGGAGTGGATGATTTAGTTTACAAAAAACACTACACATATGTCAGTATCTAAAAGTAGCTTTCCCACCTTGCTCCCTTCCGGTCCTTTTCCATCATATCATCCTATTTCATTGACTTTATAACACTTATCACTATATGAAATTAATTTTTTTTGCTACATATTCACTGTTGCTCCAAAGGAAGTGTTAAGGACAAGATAAATAGACTCAAAATGGAGTAGATTACATTAAGCCCCATATTACCAAAATAATATTTCATTAAAATTTCACCTCTCCCAGCAATGAAAATTTTAAACTAGGCCATCAGGAATCCCCTGATCATCACTAGTTAAGTAATCTGCCTGATAAACTCCTGCCATCTCCTGTAAAGGAAAGTAAACTGGCAATAATCTAGTATAACTCAACTCCTACTCCCTTCTTCCTACAAAATCTCTTGCTCCTTTGGAGCCCCTTCCCGGCTTCTAGATGATGCTTGATTTATGACTCACCAAAATAAAGCCGGAAAGATCATTACACTTTTCTCATTGAATTTCTTCTTTAACATAAGTAAGCTTCTCTATTTTTTCAATATTTTATCCTTACCACCTAAAACAGCATCTGGCACAGAGTGGAACCCCAAAGAATATTTGCTGAATCAACGGTGACTTTACTCCAATAGCAATAATACAGGTGTCTATGTGAAAATGGGGTAGTCTATAAAGGAGCAGTATCTGATTGTGGACAGAAGTCAGGTTTTAAGTCAGATGGTTCACTCAGCACTGCCAAACCCATTATTTCATTTCATCTTCACAACTGCAGGGTGAGGTGGATAGTGTTCTATTCTGAGCATATGGGTGACAAGATACCTAGAGAATTAGAATGGATTTTACAAAAATATATAAGAAGCAGAGGTGAAACTAAGAACCTTATCATTAGTTTGAGAGATAGGACAGCCATTTCATTTTAATGTTTTCCTGTATTTAACTAACCAAAATAGCATGGGAGGGGGACTAAAAATATAATAGGCAAACAGACTAACAACAGAGTTCCCAAACCTGTGGTATCAGTAACTTTCTAGAAGCAAAATTCAAACTGCAGTGCTGACAGAATCTATGAGGATGCTAATTACTAAAAATTAATTCCAAAACACACACGCATTTGAAATTGCATCACTATAATCTAATTAGTTTAATAGACGCTAAACCAATTATACATAATTACTTACAACCTTGAAGTTAAAAATATTGATGTAAAAACTATGCAGCTATGTAAATGTACTAGTATAATGTTTTAATTATATTCACATATACATTTAAACTAGATAATTCCATTTTATCTGTAAAATAGTTACTTTGCATTTGAGCTCAAATCACATGGTCTAATTATTCAAACTTTTAAAATAGGAGTGTCTATTGATAAAATAAGGTTGTAATTAAAAGCCACTCTAATGGATTCAAATTTCTTCAAATTCAATATATTCAATTCAATGGGGGGATATTTCAAGCTGGTTATTTGATATTATGGAGAAAAACAAAAACAAAACCCTATTGATAGAATGATTTTTGAGATATAGTTACATTTTGATGAAAACATATAAAGACTTTGATCTCCATATTTAATGGTTCTGTTAGTATATAATAGGAAGAGCATGACTATATTAGTCATCTAGGTTCAAAGGTAACCTAACAAATATACTATTCTTTTATGAATATATGAATATCTGATAATCCTAGTACTTGACAAGTTATATATACGGCGATCCACAGATTACAACAGTCTCAATATAAGATGTTTTGGATTTATGATACTCACTCCCAAAAAAACTTTAAAAAATTGAGATGTGAGGATTTCAGTTTGTGCCGTTAGCGTTGTACTTATGGACTATGTGGGTTACACGTGGTGGAAGAATACACAATAACACAGCATGAGTGAGGGAGTTAGCATCCCCCAGTACACTTACCTACACCATTTTGGACTGCTACAGGCACAAGTGTTTCGTTTGTGTTAGGCCACAGTGTGTTTCGATTTACATCCAAATTCAAGTTACATCCCTGTCATAGGAAAAGAACTGTGTTGTAACCCAAGGACTTCCCGTGTGTGTGTGTGTGTGTGTGTGTAAAGGTATATATGTATATAAAAGTAGTTACTATATATATCATATATATAAAGGTAGTTACTACATAATTGGTATGGTTTTTGGTAAATGAGATGCTTTAAAACTCATTTTATGAATTTTAGGGTTTTAACACTCCAAAATGTGCTGAGCCTTGAATTTCTCACCTAAATGATCAGACAATCCAGAGACTTTGGCACAAATCTCCCAAGGACTTACTTAGCACTTGTTTGGTTCACCTTTTCCAAGAGACTGGGCCAGGTGAGTACAGGAAAGCCCAGGATGTACACTTTGCCTTCCAGTTTAATCCTTCCTTCCCCTAACCCCAAGTTAGAAATGACTTCAAACATTTAAAAACAGGGTTGAACAAAGGACAGGAGCCAGTTGCCAAGAACAATATACCCAAAATTTTGTGCAAAGGTACTGAGTATGTTATGTTTTGGAATACAATGCTAATTTTTTCTGCCGCTTTGAGTTCTATCAACAAGCCTAAGATTAGAAGACAGATTACATATGAAATAATAATTCTAGATTTGTTCTAAAGTGGGTCCAGCCTAGAGTACCTAAATTCTGAGAACAACAAATGTTTATTGTGTTGTATTCCCATCACCCAAAGTCAAATTGTCTTCCGTCACCTTCTATCTGGTTTTCTTTGACATTTAATTATGTTGCATAATTATGTTGCATAATAAAATAACCTGGAGATGTTTTCTCTGAACATATGTACCCTGATTTAAAAAAAATAAACAAAAAAACCCAAAAACAAATGTTTATTGGAAAATTTAAAAAATATCAATGAAATATAAGTGAAAAACAAACGAACTTATTTTTACCTCAGCAAAAACTCTCAAATATTTGAAAAGTGTGAAAGTTTCATCTCAAATATACATAAAGCTATTATAAAATATGCCAGAATGTGCTGGTACTTACTTCGCTTCAAAACCTAAGCACCTTCTGTTTCCTAAACCTAGAATAACCACGTAATTAATTTCACAAATCATAATATTCTGGAAATAAGAGGTGTGCAAAAGTTCATATTTTATTTATAAACTACTTTCCCAACTAAATAAAAAATAATGTATGTATATTAAAAATATATTTTAAAGTAATTATATTGCTTGTCTCAGAGTGATAGCATAAGAATAATTATTTTGGTATATACTCATATAGTACTTTAATCACTTTCTTAGCAGTATCAGTTTTTAATATTATGTAATAAATATTTTTCTGGGGTAAAAGTTGCTTTTTAATAAATAGTCTTATTAATTAAAATTTTGTCATAAACGTTTCTGCACTCATCTTTAATATAATATTTTATAATTATAATCTTTCAATGTATTTATATTAAAATTTGTTTAAATATTAGTAGTATATTATATTTGTGTAGGATTTATGAAATTGCATTATGAATATAACATTATTTTAATAGTGAAATACCCTTTCTGAGTTACATAGTAAAAGAAGATTTCATTAAATAGATTTCTAATTTTAAAACTCAGTCATTGAAATGTATAAATATATGCTTTCAAATATATTTACAGCTATTGTCTTTTGGCCTTCACTTAAAAGCTTTTGGAACTATTATATGTTTATAAGAAAACATCATGACATAAGTATTCTTTTTTATAATTATTCTTAATATTTTGCCAAATTTAAATGGTATAAAATTGCAGACATTTTCATCTTTATACATTTTAAACATGTACAATTAAAGTATGATATTCAATTTAAAAAATAAGCTTTTTATATTCCAAATTTTTACTATAAAATTAGCATTTTCAACTTCTAATTGTTTAAAGACTAGTTCAGTAAATGCAACTCATCAAAAGCTTGAAAAGCTGATGCTTTGGGGTCTTCATTGAATATTTTGATTAAAAACCTCCAACTGACCTATAAAAATAAAAACAAAATTAAGACCTCTAATTTAAAGCCTATTTTTATGTATTGATGAAAAGCAGCGGAGATACTATGCACATCACAATGTTGAAATCTATTTTTTCTAGTCAATATTAGTTTTGTCGTTAAAATTCTGAAGTTACTATTTATATGAAAACATTTTTAAGTTTTGGTATTTCCAGTTTATACTTTTGCAAATGTGGCAGTTTGATTAGATAAATTAATGAATGATTTGTGTACTAACATCAATTATAAGTACATGCCTCTTTCTTAAAATTTATTAATAAATTAGTGACCTATAGAATCTAGTTCCCAGGTTTTCAAATGACTTTTTTTTTTTTTTTTTTTTTTTTTCTTTTCTGAAGCTGGAAACGGGAGAGACAGTCAGACAGACTCCTGCATGCGCCCGACAGGGATCCACCCAGCACGCCCACCAGGGGCGAGGCTCTGCCCACCAGGGGGCGATGCTCTGCCCCTCCAGGGCGTCGCTATGCTGCGACCAGAGCCACTCTAGCGCCTGGGGCAGAGGCCAAGGAGCCATCCCCAGCGCCCAGGCCATCTTTGCTCCAATGGAGCCTTGGCTGCGGAAGGGGAAGAGAGAGACAGAGAGGAAGGAGGGGGTGGGGGTGGAGAAGCAAATGGGCGCTTCTCCTATGTGCCCTGGCCGGGAATCGAACTCGGGTCCCCCGCACGCCAGGCCGACGCTCTACCACTGAGCTAACCGGCCAGGGCTCAAATGACTTTCTATAAGAAATATCACTGCAAAAACAAATAATTTTACCTTTATATTTAACTTTTTAACTGAAATTACAGAAAAATTCAAAATAATATCAGATGTTTCACTTTAGTAAAATGCATTTCCAAAGTTTATAGTAATTCTATAACTGGATAAAAATTTGAAACATTATTAGAAACAAATTAATTTACTATTTTAAGTCTCAGATACTACTGATATAAAACTGATAACATTTTGAACCCTGTTTGCAGTTTTCTTTTGCAAAAAGAACAAATGCATTACCAGCTAAAACTGCATTTTATGTACATTTACAACAATATTGAAAACAGAGGTGAGCAAAATTAATTTAGAAAAAACAATCACCTGAGGTCATTGAAAGCCATGCTTCACGGAGTGATGTATAAAGCCTCATACTGCCACCAGCTATATTAAACTGATGGCCTTAAGTTTAATCTTCTAAAATAAAAACAAACTCCTGAAGTAGATGTAAAAGATGGTCTTCAGCATGATATACCTGCTGGCTTTCCTGTGGTTGCTGATATTACTACAACCTCCCATGGCAGATATCAGGGTCTAAACATATTTTAAGTTATACCTCATACTTCCTTGAGAAATTAAGAACTTTATGAATTCCTACACAAGTTCTTTGCACTGTTTTTAAAGCTCCTTACTGCTGAAATGATTTATTTTAAAAAGAAATAGTGGCACCAAATAATAAAATAGTTATAGATGGATGTCATTTAGGAAATGACGAAAACACTGTAACAAGAACATCTAGGTAAATTCCTATAGCCACATTGCTCAGCCTCAAGTTTCTGCACATATTTAGCATTTATTAACCTGAATTGACTCATATTTCTCACTTAAGCTACCAACTGGCAGCCTGGCAGCCTTGTGACTTTCACAATCCATGTCCCAGGCCTCATCATGTCCATCAATGCAGCACCAGCAAATACCACTAACCGAGACCAGAAGGAGTTAGCTGTCTCTGGTGGCTGCTTTTGAGTGCATCGTTTTATCAGCCCTAGCTCTGCGTACTGTGTTTTAAGTCCCCCTATGTCTGGAAAGGGTCAGGAAAAGAGAGAGGTTATATTGGACATCTTTCAAATTTAATCATATGTTAGGGTGAGAATTTGCTATGTTGCCCATATATCTCCTATATGATTATATGGGATCATGGCAGGGCACAGCACTATCAAATGAAAGGCTACCAAATCCATCCTGGATTATTTTGATGCAATCATATGATGCTACTTTACTGAAAAATAATTAAGAGCCTGAGAAAAGTGCTAAGCTGAAGAGGTATAAGAGGCCCTGGCCGATTGGCTCAGCAGTAGAGTGTCAGCCCAGTGTGTGGAAGTCCCGGGTTTGATTCTTGGCCAGGGCACACAGGAGAAGCGCTTCTCCACCCTTCCCCTCTCCTTTCTATCTCTCTCTTACCCTTTGGCAGCCAAGGTTCCCTTGGAGCAAAATCGGCCCAGGCAGCACTGAGGATGGCTCCATGGCCTCTGCCTCAGGTGCAGAACAACGCCCCAGGTGGGCAGAGCACCATCCTCTGGTGGCCATGCCAGCTAGGCACATGTGGGAGTCTGTCTCCCAGCTTCTCACTTCAGAAAAATACAAAAAATAAATAAATAAAATAAAATAAAAAGAGGTATAAGATGAGGCTATCCCATGTTACTAAGACTTTTATCACTTTACCTAAACCACAGTATTCAGCCTTAAGTGTTGAAAATGCTTTTATGTGTATTAGGCCTATGTCAATCTGAGTTTTATTTCTATTAAGAGATCCTAAAGGCAAGTAGGCATAGAAATAAGAGTGTAGGCTCCCGAGTCAGGTATTCTGCATCCAAAGTCCAGCTCTACCACCTCCTAGCTGAGTAACCTAGGACAACTAACTTTAACTACTCTCTGTTCCACTGACCACAGTTATGCTCTCAGGAGAAAAAGAATGTTGACCTTAAAGCTTTGTCATGTCAGTTGAATAAATATATTCAAAGCACTTAGAATAGTACCTAACAAGTAATAAACACTCAAAAATGTTAGTTATTGTCATTATCATACTATATTAAAGTGATCATTTCATATTGGCCTCCTCCCATTAAATCATAAGTACATTAAGTACAGATTTTAACTTAATTTTTGTTGAAACTTCTAGCTGGCGTTAATGCATAGTAAGCATTTAATAAACACATGTTGGACAAATTTGGATAAGTGTGTACTACTTGTTTCACATCATTTAACTTATTGTGTTGGGTGATTAAGTATTTGAAACTCACTACATAGTGATTATAACGATGAAAATACTCATGTTCAATTCATCTTATATACCTAGTGTTTTGAATATATCAGTGGCACAATTAATGTTTAATAAAAGATAGGAAGAGTTCTAGCTTCCCATTCCCAACTAAATGATATTTGATAAAGTTGTTTATTTTTTGCATCTTAGTTTCCTCACTGAAAACATTAGTCCTGTGAGGCATGGTTTAGAATAGAGAGAGAAAGGAGAAAGAAGGATTGCTTCTGTCTGTTTTCATAGACCAGGACAGCATGTTCCTAAGTGCGCTCCACAGAACAGTGATTCTTCTTCTGCATGAAGCCAGAGGCTTTCTAGACTAATAAAAAGCTAAAGACAGAGATATTATTCAAAGACACTAGTGCTTGACCTTGCTTTATTCCCCTGGAGGAGAATGTGATTTTGCTGATATCCAGAATATTTATGAACTAGGATGACCTAAGGTTTGTACACATTTCCATAAACTGAAGTTCATAAATTAATTGGTGAAATTATTCCAGAGAGTTAACACTGTTTCAGAGAATTAAAAATTGTGGCCCAGCCAGAAGTGAGCTTCCAGACCTGAGAAGACTTTCCCTTTTTGAGCAGTATTACAGGCAGCAGCTCTGCCCTCCCAAACCCTCCTCTCCCTCTCCCCTCTAACTTCTTAGGGACCAAGAGCATTATGCTGAGATAGGCAAATTGGTTTATGTTATATGTGTACGGCATACTTCTTGATAAATTTCTGTATTCTTGGGTTAAGAATGCAGAACGTTCATATATAATATACTTTTAAATGTTTCCTTTGTCAAATACATTTTGAAAACCTAGGCATCAGCAAGAGTAAAAATAAATGTGTATCTTTAATGGAAGAAAAATGCAAAACCTTATTATGCTAATATGTGTTGTGTATTTCCAATAACAAAACAATTTTTTGAGCATTCCCAAACTTATATGATCACCGAAAATTTTGGAGGCCTTATGGAATATGAAATGCACTCTAGGAAAAACAGAGCTAATCAAGAGATAATCAGAGCCTGAATGTTTGCAGTATTTAAAGCTAAACTGTCCCACATATTATAGGACTTTATTTTGTCCAAAGTAAGAGTTAAGTCTTTTTTGCATTCATTTAGATACTTTCTATGCAGTTTCTTTTTAGACAGATACCCATAGAGACATACATATATACATATACATATGCATACACAAATACATGATTCTGAGAAAGTTGGAAAAATAGAATTCATAGGTAAAAAACATATTTTGTATTCTCCTTTTTAAATATAACCCATTACATATCTTTGTACCTTATTATAGTGCTTTAAAAATTGTTTTACATATTGGATATTTTAAATATTTGCTTTTAATGGTCATATAATATTCCAATCCTGCTCCTAGATATGTCAGATTATTCCCTTGGTAATGTAAAATGGAATTGCTGAAACAAAAGGTTAGAAAATATTGTAGCTTTTGTTACATATAATTTCATAATGTTACCTGAGAGTAGAGGAGTGGGGAGAGGCCGGAGGAATGGGGAGAAGACGGCAGAGTGGGAAGAGGATGGAGAAGTGAGATGGAGGAGCAGGGAGAGGATGTCATAATGGGAGAGGATGAAGAAATTGGGAGAGGATGGCAGAGTGGGGAGAGGATGGTGGGAAGGGGAGATGATGCAGAAGGGGGGAGAGGATGCAGAAGAGGAGAGAGGATATAGAAGTGAGGAGAACAGTAGGGAGAAGTACTTGTAAAGGAAATCAACTTGTAACATTCATAACTGCAAAGCTTGTCATGGATGAACAATGACTTATTATATGAAATAATAAAAAATAATTAATACAGTGTTACTACACTAATGATAATACTAATTAATGTGGTAACACTTCCTGAGTTCTTAACATGCACTAAATATTATTTTAAGCACTTTACACTCATTGTCTCTTAATCTTCACAAAAGACTGGGGTATTTAGTATTATTATTCTCATTTTTAAAAAATAGGATTTGAGCCTGACCAGGTGATGGCACAGTGGATAGAACGTCAGATTGGGACACAGAAGACCCAAATTTGAAACCCTGAGGTCACTGGCTTGAGCGTGGGCTCATCTGCTTTGAGCAAGGCCGACCAGCTTTAGCCCAAGGTCTCTGGCTTGAGCAAGGGTCACTTGCTCTGCTGTAGCCCCCCCCCCCCAGGCACATATGAGAAAGTAATCAGTGAACAACTAAGGTGCCACAACAAAGAATTGATGCTTCTCATCTCTCTCTCTCTCTCCTGTCTGTCTGTCCCTATCTGTCCCTCTTTCTGTCTCTCTCTCTCTGTCTTTGTCACAAAAGAAAGAAAGAAAGAAAGAAAGAAAGAAAGAAAGAAAGAAAGAAAGAAAGAAAGAAAGAAAGAAGAGAGAGAGAAAGAAGGAAGGAAAGAAAGAAGAAAGAAAGAAAGAAAGAAAGAGAAAGAAAGAAAGAAAGAAAGAAAGAAAGAAAGAAAGAGAAAGAAAGAAAGAAAAAGGAAAGGAAGGGAGGGAGGGAGGGAGGGAGGAAGAAAGGAAGGAAGGAAGGAAGGAAGGAAGGAAGGAAGGAAGGAAGGAAGGAAGGAAGGAAGGAAGGAAGGAAGGAAGGAAGGAAGGAAGGAAGATAGGATTTGAGGCACAGGGATGTTAAGTAATTTACCCCAAGTCCTACTCACTAGCGAGAGACAGAGTCTAGATACATACAAATCCAGATAGTCAAACTTCAGAGCTTTCTCTCTTTCCTTTTTTTATAGAAGACATTGGTTAATAAAATTATATAGTTTTTAAAGTATAATTCTATGATATATCCTCTGTATACTGCATTGTGGGCCTACCACCCAGTCAAATCTCCTTCCATCTCCATATATTTGACCCTTTCTTAATCATCACTCTTTAGCAATTAACTGAACACTGTATAAATGCTATAGGACATTCAACCAATATGCAGGTAATTAGAACACAGTTCTGAATTTAATCTTCCTTCTTGACTTACTAGAGTATTAATGAGACTCAGAATTTTGGGGAATAATTCCTGTATTCTTTTGTTTGTTTTATCTTCTGTTATATTAATTCTAATCATTTATTCTCCTCTTTCCATCACTAATCTCAGCATTAAGTTTTTTGCCAAATAGGTATCCGTATTCTTTGTCGATATGTGTGTTAATATTGTCCAATTAAATGTCACCTTTGTTCTGTAACTGTGAGATTTCAGGATAGATGTTTTAGATCAAATATGAATTATAGGGGAACTATACTTTCAATGGGCATATTAATTATAAAGCACACACAGAGTCACATGCATATTTGTATATACATTCCTGTTCATAGCTGTCATGATCCAATCAAAGTGGCAAATAACATTCACAGGGAAGAATGAACTTTTATGGCTGTTTAGATGGAAAAATCACTCAAAAGTCCCAATTCTGTGTCTTTTTTATCTAACATTCTAGTATCTTGACTGGTTGACAATTATATTTCCTACAATTCATTTTCCCAATCAATGTTTGGCCAGGACCTAGCTATATTTCTGTTTCTTTCTTTCCTTTTTTTTTTTTTTTTTTTTAAGTGAGAGAGAGGGGCAAGGACAGATAGGGACAGAGACAAGCATCTGTTCTTCATTGTGGCACCTTAGTTGTTCATTGATTGCTTTCTCATATATGCCTTGACCAAGGGACTAGAGCTCAGCCAGTGACCCCTTGCTCAAGCTATCGACCTTGGGCTTCAAGCTAGCAACCTTTGGGCTCAAGCCAGTGACCATGGGGTCATGTCTATGATCCCCCTCTCAAGCCAGCAACCCTATGTTCAAGTTGGTGAACCTACACTCAAGCTGGTGAGCCCACATTCAAGCCAGATGAGCCCACAGTCAAGCCTGCGAACCTTGGGGTTTCAACCTTGGGTCCTCTGCATCCCAGTCTGACACATTTAGATATATTTCTTCTCTGTGAGAAAAAGCCACTTTGAAATTGTAATTTGGACATATTCAAATATCCTCAGTCTTAATTCCATCAGCTTTATCTTCTAGTAAATATATACAAAATGATATTTGCCTATACTTTCCATGTAAAACATTTACACCATTTTTAAACTTAGATATATATATATATCTATATCTATATATATCTATATATATATATATATATATATATATATATATATATAGATATATATATATTAGAATTCCAGCATTCCATTAAGCACCAAATATGTACAGCCAAGTTTTTCTGGCAAATGTATGAAATATAGTTATTATTATTTTGCTTTAAGAACTGACCAATGTAGGATAGGACTTAGTTCATTGTAGATATTTTTTTATGGAAGTAAATAATAATAAAATATAAGCCTATAAATACTGAGCATGTATCCATAATGGCTTCATAATTCATGTATAGGGTAGAATGCTCTCGTTTTCTGAAATAGTTCCTCCTCAGCCATGTGAAACTGCCCTTTTGCTTATTTAAAGTTTTATATTTTGCCTAAATCTTCATAACTGAATAATATTCACCAATAATTGATAATGTCAGTTGAATTGTTCTATAATGTATCTTACTTATGTATGAATATATTTGATAATGCATAGCAAGAAAAAGTTATATGATAGCATGAATGAAGACTTCTTAAATATTTTTTTCTACTCTTATCCTAGTACAGTAAAAGTCCTTTGAGAACAATTATAAGAATAATTTTATGAAAATAGCTTTCACCCATCAGATGCATAATGTTTTTAGTGAGAATATTATTTCATTGTGGGTCAAGGAAGCTGGATTTTCAAGGCTTCATGCTTGATTGCTGAGAAAAACCTCTTTGAGGATTTTATTTAACTTTTGACGTTTCTACTATGTTGTCCTTAAGAAAAGGAAAAATTTCCTCTTTTGAGTTGTTTCCTTTCTTTTTTAGTTGCACAGAACTTCTTTCTACAATTCTGTGATGGTATTTCAGAGTCAATAAACAATGAACTTCCAATAAAGAATCAAATGCCTAAAGAGGTTCACAGATTCTTCATTTATATATATTGTATTGGAGATAGCATATAAGATTTTTGTTGTAGTAATAAAATATTATAGTAATTAAATATATAAAAATATAAAAATATGGAAGATTTATAAAAGTAATTAAGATATAATATTAAAATTCATTAAGGAAATTAAATAAAATTATTTTGTCTGGATAGGAATATAGTGTGTACAAATGTGATAAACAGACTCTGACTTTGGAGCAGGGCCCAGTTAGTGTGTGTGCGAAGTTGTACATAGATAAGAAGTGGCTTGAAAAAAAAAAAAGAAAAAAGAAGTGGCTTGATGTCATAACTTTGTAAATTAACATAAACAAGAAGCTTTCCTAGGAACATCTTAAAAATGGTTTGATGTAACATTTCAGTAGATTAACATAAAAGGGGCTCCCTGCAAGGAACTCCCAAAAAGGTAGTTTGAGGTGATAATCCTGTAGATTGACACCTTTCAGAAGGCATTGGCCAGAAAAGGTATTAAAGCTGAGGGGCCCCCTGCTGAAGTACTTGCCCAGACTCCAACGTGAACATGGGCTTTCTCCTTGCCATTCTGAGTTCTAACCAAAGACAGCCAAGAGGAACACGCCAACAGTGCCCCTTTAAAATGTACCCAGGCACCCCAAAAGGATTTGTGAGTAATAAATTGCCTGTGTGATTCTTGCAACTAACTTGTGCGTTGGTTGTCTTTCCTCTGGTGGCAGTTAGTGTGGCACTTATCAGTAGCATCCTCATAGCCACCTCAAGAGTAGTCACAAAGAGGCTGCCAGCCCTGCTGAGAAGCAGGAGAGTCTCACTGCACGGGGAAGTTGAATCAGGGACACCTGATCAACGAAGAGCTTGGCCTCTACTGGGACAATTTTGTTTTAATAATAATAATTTTTTTAAAAAAGGTCTACTCTTTAAAAACCTCCAATAAGTGCCATTGGATATTGCTGCCTGGAGATAAAGATGTATGTTAAATTTATTTTATAAATCCTTGCAGCATTTAGTAGAGTAACAGTGTCTGGCACATAGTACTTCAATAATTTTGCACTAAAGTACAAATCAGAAAAAGAAGGAGTTATGTATTCATAAAGAATTACCTATAGGCATGATAATTACATCAACTGTTGCCTTTTGTGTCACACTTACACATCCCCAAGTTTGTTCCTCTTGGAACCTGGGTGGCCACTTGGGCTGGGTTTGTACCAGGTGCTGGGGCTTCCCCTGTGGGCCTTCGGTGCTGCTGAGCTGCTGGAGACAAGCACTTAAAAGCCCTGTTTCGCCCTGGCTGGTTGGCTCAGCGGTAGAGCGTCGGCCTGGCGTGCGGGGGACCTGGGTTCGATTCCCGGCCAGGGCACATAGGAGAAGCGCCCATTTGCTTCTCCACCCCCACCCCCTCCTTCCTCTCTGTCTCTCTCTTCCCCTCCCGCAGCCAAGGCTCCATTGGAGCAAAGATGGCCTGGGCGCTGGGGATGGCTCCTTGGCCTCTGCCCCAGGCGCTAGAGTGGCTCTGGTCGCGGCAGATCGATGCCCCCGGAGGGGCAGAGCATCGCCCCCTGGTGGGCAGAGCGTCACCCCTGGTGAGCGTGCCGGGTGGATCCCGGTCGGGCGCATGCGGGAGTCTGTCCGACTGTCTCTCCCCGTTTCCAGCTTCAGAAAAATACAAAAAAAAAAAAAGCCCTGTTTCATCCCACAGGTGTGGTGGGGGCCAGGCAGCCACTGTCCTGCAGGTGGAGCTGTGGGGGCGTTGGCAGTGGCCTGTGCATAGAGGTGTTGTTGCCTGTGGTGATGCTTCCTGCTCCTCCCCCCCTTCTCTCTCTTCTCTCTCTCTCTCCCCCTCTCTCTCTCCTTTCTAAAAAATGAATAAATAAAAAAAGAATTTACAAAGCGTTCAGAAAAAGCACTTCCGTTTCTCTGATGCCTCCTGTAAGCCATAAAATTTAGGGTCTTTAAAAAAATAAAAAAAATTAAACTAAAAATAATTCACTTCTGATGAGTCACTTTAGTCACAATACTACAAATAATATGACCACTTCACTTTTAGTTCATGACTTATTCAAATTACTAGCAAGGCAAGTCTCCTTTACAGTAGTAATATAACTTGCCTGATTTTATTTAATTTTTAAAATTTTTATAGAACTTATTGGGGTGACATTGGTTAATAAAATTATATATGTTTCAGGTGTACAATTCTATAATATAACATCTGTATATTATTACATCATGTGTTCACCACCACAGCTCAAGACTCCTCCCGTCACCATTTATACCCCCTTTACTATCTCCTACTCCCCTTTCCCTTCTGTAATCCCCACACTGTTGTCTGTGTATGTGAGGCTTTTGCTTTTGGGGGTTGTTTTGTTTTATTTTTTTGTTTGTTTTTTGCATTTCTAATTTTAATTTTAGAACACTCAAGTTTTGGTCCCACTCTACTACCTTCTCTAGAAAATTCATTTAATCTCTTAGAGTCCTGTACTCCTCATTCGTTCAACTGGAAATACAGCATGTCCTATTTTTGATCAAAAATTGCTTAGAAATGCCCAATGAAGTAAATTAATGGAAAATATTTTTTAAATTGTAAGGTGCTAGAAAATGTAAATAAGTATGGCAAAAAGCAGAAACTGAATGTTCAGCAATTTGCCTAGATTTTTCCTAATTTACCCTGCAGTCTGCCTGGGTTTGTTTATTTGTTTTTGTAGCATTTAGAATTGATAATGCAAATTTCTAATAGCCTTATACTGATAACAATAGTGGGTAACATAGAGCCCTTAACATTTAATAGGAACTGTTATAGGTGCTTACATTTAATTTTTATAAGAATTATGTGAGGTAACTAACTACTAATACTATCTATATAATACATATATAGGGAAATTATAGCTTAGAGAGGCTCAGCAATTTGTCCAAAGACAAACAGTAATTATGTGTGGGAGCCTATATCCAAACAATGAATGACAGACCCCAAAGTCTATTTGATTAACCAACTAGCTATAGCACCCCCTTCCAGCACAAGTGAGTGCACATCTTTCTTCACTCTTCTCTCTGCATCTGCTGATATGAAAGGGCCAGGTGTAAAAGCTTCTGAGAACTCTTCATCTGGCAAAATGAGATTCCAGAGAGAAATGAAAATTAGGCCACTCACAAATTTAATGTAAAACATAGGTCAGAGTTGAGAGGCCTTATCTATTGAATAGCAGCAGTTTCAATAGTTTGAGAGTCCCTTCTCACACAGAAAAATCTCTGCAAATTCAATTCAGTTACATCAATGAAATTATAAACTATATAATGACTTATGAAAATTTAAACTTAGAAGCAAAGAGATTGATTTGCGTTCTGCTGACTGGAGTTTATACTGTAGAGATGGGCACAATTCTATGTAAATCTCCTCAAATGCAGTTCTCTTAAATTATGTGAAACTGGCATTAACCCATGTGCATTATTTCCTGGGCAGCAAGAACCCTGCCTGGTGCCTAAAGTCCAATGCAGATCCAACTGTGGATGTGAGGAAAAACTCTTAGGGACAGAAGGGTTTCCATTTTCAATGTCAGAAATTGAAAAATGTGTGGAGGCTTAATGTCCCTTTAGTATGACTTCACAGAAAAGTTTGAAATTAGAATATGAAAGAGCTGGGTTCAAATTTGATATGAATAATTTTTGTCCTTGCAGAAATTGTATTCTCTTACTTCTGGTGTCTGTCTCTATTTCATTCCTTCAACAAACATTAAGTGAGAACCTCTTAAATGTCAGTAATGTGATAAGACTTCAGGATATGAGTAACATGTAGTGCCTTGCTTAAGTCAGTTATAGTCTAAAGACAGTGTAGAAATAAACCCATAAACCCACATAAGGTCATAAGCTCTATACTACTGGAGTAAGATAATGGCAGAAGTGAAGGAAAGTAGACCAATACAGAGAGGGTTATCAATTTCATTTCAGTAGGGTAGGCTTCTGAGGAAAGATAATGCTTGCAAAAATACCTTTATGGTTGGTAAAGATGATTATAAGCATTTAGCATGCCATTGTTGGGAATAAATACAACCTTATATGTGCAGATTGTTCCTAATAATCTGCATCTAAATCAGGCATGGTCTACAGTTTTTGCCCCTGGGCCAGATTAGAAAGAAAACCTTTTTCACAGGCTGGACGAAATATTAAAATTAAAAAATGTTAAATACAAAAATGATTCATTTACGTAAATAAAATTTTACTATGTATTTTGTTTATGAATAAATGTAAGTGAGTGAAAAACATTTTTAATATACAATATTATTTTAATAAAAATATAATTATATACCATATAAATATCCAAACTGTATCACAATCAATTGAAACAATATTTAATTAATAGAATAAGCTTGAATGGGTTATATTGCAAATAAAACAATTATTTTGTTTTACAAACAGCCTGGACATGTTTTCAGTTATCAACTGCAGCTACTGTCTATGCTACAATGCCACTTGATTCAGCACACTTAACCACAAAAATAACAAATTGTTTGACCTGGAGTGTGCACTGGCAAATTCCACCTAAAAGAATGTGGGTTTCACATTGCTGCTAAATGTCAAACAGTTCATATCGAGTGCAGACGAGTACAAAACTTGTAAATCTTTATAATGTATTTTTTTTTAAAAAAGTAAAGCAGTATCGCCAATCCATTTGACCAATTATTGGAAGTTAACCCTAGATTAGTCACATGCGGAATTCTTTTCCGTGTATCACTATCTTCTTAAATATCTTGATTTCCAATAGTCAAAGACGCTTCTACTTCTGAGTAGCTGAGATTTTAAAGTAGCGGAAAATATTAAAAATTTAATTGTGGGCCGCATAAACTCATTAGGCAGGCCGGATCTGGCCTGCAGGCCATATGTTAGCCATGCCTGATCTAAATGCTAGTTTTTTTATATTATTGTACAAGTGTAAGAAAAGGAATTAGCTCTTACATGGATGGACCTTGAGAATATCAAACTAAGCAAAATAAGTCAGACAGAAAAAGTTAAGAACCATATGCTTTCACTGATGTGTGGAATATAAAACTGAAAGCTAACAAATGTGAAAACAAGAAAAACAAAAACTCATAGACACAGACACCAGTATGGTGGTTACCAGAGGGAAGGGGGTGGAGGTGATGTAATAAAGAGTAAAAGGGTTCAAATATATGGTGACAGAAGATAATCTGACTTTGGGTGGTGGGCACACAATGCAATATAAAGACCATGTATCACAGAAATATACCCTTAAAACCTATATAATCTTATTAAGCATTGTTACCCCAATAAATTTAATAAAGGAAAAAAAACCTATTCAGTTTTGTTTAACAAATATTTTGTCAATATCATAGTCTTATTTTGTGTTCATAACTCATACTCAGCAGCTTTGAACTCCCATAAATGGTACAGGAGCATTCAGAACACTATATCCCAATTCAAAATATGTTTATTTCTAGCAATATAAATGCATCGGAGCCACTTTTATTCCATCTGTCACACACACAAAAATAAGTACCTGAGTTGGATAAGATACAAGAAACTACAGGTATATTCTTGGCTTGTCTGTGTCCCCCACTGTGATCCCTGTTCCAATCCACAGGCTATAGCCACTGCACTCATTTTTTTTATCATCTTCTTGTTTTGCAAAATATCTGGATCACTGCATCTAAAGATGTTTGTCCTGGACTCCACAGAACATTTAGAATTTATGGAAGGTATTTTTCATTTTAAAAGAGATCTGAGCACTTCTGAAGTTTCAGAGAAATAGCTCCAGACTGTACTTCTCATTTTAGATATTCTCTTCCCACCCATTTCCCAGGGATGGAAGCCCCTCAATCTTTAAAAAGTATAATGTAATACTAAGGTGACTGTGGGGCAGATAAAATATATTATGCTCACTTTGTTAAAGATGGCGCTGCCCACGTGGAAGCCCGTTGCCCAGGTGATGGTATTGGTTGCCCTTCTTGCTTGTGATGGGCTTGATTATATTAACGTGTGTTGGGGGAGAGCTGTGAGCAGGCAGGATCTTTGTAGCCTGAGGTTTGATTCTGGGACTAAGTCTTTCCCACTCTTTTTGATGTGGGGTGGTACACTCTCATGAGGAATCCCATTATGCCTCAGATAAGTGACTTTGTATCAGAGACTTCCTGGTTTGTATATTGGATTAAAGGTTTGGGTTTATACACTATAAAGTGGGGCAGGCCAGGAGCTTGTTCTCTTGGTTCCTGAGATTAGCATCAGAGAGGAGAGCAGATAAAGGCCACATGGAGGCAAGGAGAGGCAGCCAAGATGACGAATGCTGAAAGAGAAGCCAGTTAGTGCAGAGTCTGTGCAGAGAGAAGGAAGGAGATGGGGAACAGAGGAGAATGAGATTGGTGAGGTAGACACCTTTGATTCTAGGAAACTCGGATAAGTCAGTAGCTTTGTGAGCACTGAATGAGTGGATTTTGGAGCTCAGTGTGTGTATTTCTTGCCTGCCGGGTGCAAGTTAGGATTAAAGCTAATGGCCTACCAGTTCGTGGCTCTGATGTTTCATTACCGTCTGTCCGAGTCTAATGAGAACCTGCATGGGCCAGGCAGCTGTGATGGTGGCTGTGGATACTCGCTTTAGAGTGACCAATCATCCTCCTTTAGGGAGGACAGTCTTTCTTTTGTAAGTTTCATCTCCCTCTAAAAGTATCCTCCTACATGTCCTCCTTTTTGATATTCGAAGACTAATCTGTAAAAGTCCGTATTCGATCGAAGCAGAGTCAATCCATTGAGTGTGATGTGACGTATTGGTATCTAAATGAGTACTTTTTTCTTACATTATTAAAAATTAATAGGCATGTAAGCATAATTACAATATAAAATATTACAAATGTTTTATTATGCATTTATCATATTATAGTGTATTATTGTTGCAATGAATAAAATGTTTCTTTTATTTATGATATTGTTTTCTTCAATTTATTTTTGTCCTTTTCATTGTAAAAAGGTTGGTCACCTTAGTAATACTAAAAAAGCAAAAACAATCATAACTGTAGAGCTTGGTGAATTTTAACAATGTAAACATGCCTATATAAACTTTGTACACATCAAAAATAAAAAAAATATTGAAAGCACTTCAGAAGGATCCCATATTCCTTCCCAGAAATAATCACTAATATGAAGCCAGTAGCCATGTCCACCATCACAGCCGCCTGGCCGATGCAGGTTCACATTTGATTTGAACAGACGGTAATGAAACAACAGAACCAAGAACTGGTGGGCCATTAGCTTTAATCCTAGCTTGCACCTGGCAGGCAAGAAATACACACAGTGGGAAAACACTTCCCTTTCCATTCAGGGTGCCTAAAGCCACTGACTTATCCAAGTTTCCTAGAATCAAAGGTTTGTACCACACCAGCCTTATTCACCTCTGTTCCCCATCTTCTTCTCTCTGCACAAACTGGCTTCTCCTTCAGCATTCCGTCATCTTGGCTGCTTCTCCTCTCCTCCACGTGGCCTTTCTCTGCTCTCCTCTCTAATTCTAATCTCAGGAACCGAGAGAGAGCAAGCTCCCAGTCTGCCCCATTTTATAGTGTAGAAATCAAAACCTTTAATTCAATACACAAACAAGGAAGTCTCTGATAAAAAGTCACTTAGAGTAGGAAAGGCTTAGTCTTACAGCCTGTCCCCCACACCCAATGCAAACTATAAGCGAGCAAACATATATATCATATTTACAACTTATTTGACCAACAACTAATGTCTATTACCACAGATAAATTGTGCTGGTATTTAAATATATATAAATAAGATTATACAACATATGTATTATTTCTGGCACTTTTCCCTCAAGATTCTGAGAGGCTTCCTCATTTTGTTAATGTAAGGTTTGGGTTCAGGGTTTTCAAGCCAGAGCCTCTCCTTAAAACAGAGGTCCCCAAACTACGGCCCGCGGGCCGCATGCGGCCCCCCGAGGCCATTTATCCGGCCTCCGCTGCACTTCTGGAAGGGGCACCTCTTTCATTGGTGGTCAGTGAGAGGAGTATAGTTCCCATTGAAATACTGGTCAGTTTGTTGATTTAAATTTACTTGTTCTTTATTTTAAATATTGTATTTGTTCCCGTTTTGTTTTTTTTACTTTAAAATAGGATATGTGCAGTGTACGTAGGGATTTGTTCATAGTTTTTTTTATAGTCCAGCCCTCCAACTGTCTGAGGGACAGTGAACTGGCCCCCTGTGTAAAAAGTTTGGGGACCCCTGCCTTAAAACTAAAATTCTCCTCACCCAATTTCTTAGCCAGGCTCAAAGCAGCATATTTTCCACCCCCACTGTGAGGCTGTAGTTAATTGGCTTGCTTTTCTCTTGCTTAATGGCTTCCTGGCATTCACTTTGAAATGTAGCAAAAAGTTTATCTTTGCAAAAGTCAGGAAAATCTTATATTGGGAAAGGACCTGACAATTAGAGGAGTTTAAATCACAATAAAAGCCAGGCCACAGGCTCAGGGGGGCTGTCTTCTGATAGCAGATCATCTCACCCCCAATTCAAGGGCAGTGCAAACCAGTGGGAGGAGTGGTGACTGGCTTGCTTGATGCCGCAGCTTGCCTGGCCAGCTGGGACCTTTTGAACTAGCACAGACCTCCTTTAGACAGTTGAGCCAGGAGATAAACAATTTGACGAAACTGTGGCACCCTTCTGTTGGAATCCATGGGAATCAGAAAAGACCAGAGTAACAGGCTTTATAGAAAGGAGGAAAGGAACCCTGCCTGGCTGACTCGAAAGAAAGGTAGAGTCGAGTCCCAGGCACAGCCTGGGACCAGGTTTTCATCGTTTTGGGGGTGGAGGAGTGAGACGGGTCATGGGGCATTAGCCCATTGGCTGCTGGACTAAGGAGGGTCTTTTATGGAAGTTTGCCAGGACTTCTCGGCTGGTGACATCAGACATTCCTTTACAGTTGGTCATTTGCTGCAAGCCCTGAAACAGATTTACTGGCAGGGTTAAAGAAATGAAACCTAAGACTCTCCAATCCACATACAAAAAAATACCATACTACTTTGTACCTATAGAGGCAGTGATGTCAGCCGATTTTCCCAAGAGCCCTGACTAAACTATAAATACCCTACTCCAACACTCCCTGGGGCCAACATGGTATTTGGGTTCCTCTCAGCATGCTTGCACCTAAGCATTTTAAATAAACAATCCTTTTGGAACACACCAGCCTTGTGTTTTCAGTTCAGCTGTCCATGGTGCCCAACCATAGACCCAGGAAGGGGTTTAGCTGTTCAGCTATCTCATATGGGATAAGGCAGTCTGCTGGAATTCTTTCCAGGTCAGAGGTAGTTGGGGGTTTATACCAACCTGCCAGTTGCCTAGAAGAAGCTGAAAGGAGGCTTTCCCCTCCCCCAGTGAACCAGCCACCTGCAGTTTTTTTTTTTTGTTTTTTTTTTATTCATTTTTAGAGAGGAGAGAGAGAAACCGAGAGAGAGGAAAGACAGAGAGAGAAAGGGGGGAGGAGCCGGAAGCATCAACTCCCATATGTGCCTTGACCAGGCAAGCCCAGGGTTTTGAACCAGCGACCTCAGCATTTACAGGTCGATGCTTTATCCACTGCGCCACCACAGGTCAGGCAACCACCTGCAGTTTTAACCTAACCGTTAAATGATGCAGTTTATTTATTCTCATTACTGTACATTATTCCATTGTAAAAATGCAGCAATATTTTATTTACGCATTCTACTATTAGTGGATATGAGTTATGTTCAGACTTTATGTATTGCAAATAATGCTACCATGAAAATTTAGTATTTATATTTGGTGCACAACTGTGCACTCTTGGAAAGGTACCTAGAATTGGAATTGATGGGCTCTTGGATATACATAAGGTCAACTTTAATAGATACAGACAGGCCCTGGCCGGTTGGCTCAGTGGTGGAGCGTCGGCCTGGCATGCAGAAGTACCGGGTTCGATTCCCGGCCAGGGCACACAGGAGAAGCGCCCATCTGCTTCTCCAACTCTCCCCCTCTCCTTCCTCTCTGTCTCTCTCTTCCCCTCCCACAGCGAGGCTCCAATGGAGCAAGGATGGCCTGGGCGCTGGGGATGCCTCTGCCCCAGGCGCTAGAGTGGCTCTGGTCGCAATAGAGTGACACCCTGGAGGGGCAGAGCATCGCCCCCTGGTGGGCGTGCCAGGTGGATCCCAGTCGGGTGCATGCGGGAGTCTGTCTGACTGTCTCTCCCCATTCCAGCTTCAGAAAAATACAAAAAAGGAAAAAAAAAATAGATACAGACAAGAAGTGTTGCTAAACAGTTCTAAAATTTTACAAACTTTAGAAGACATAGACAAATAGTGTTGTAAAAACTATTCTACAGTTTTGCAAATTCACTGAGTGTATAGGAGTTTTATTTCTTTCTTATTCTTACCACGATTTTTTGTTTGTTTGTTTTTGTCTTTTTAATATTAGCTATTCTGGTTCATGTAGAGTAGCATTGACTTAGGCTTTTAATTTGTATTTTACTTATCACTAGTGAGAAAGATTTGCTTTTCATATATTAAATAGCCACTGGGATAGTCTCCTTTGTGATATTCCTATTCAAGTTCACTTCCTCATTTTTTTAACTGGATTGACTGTTGTGATTAGCATAAATTCTCATACCTTGATCCTAGAACCTATAAATATATAAATATGTTACATTACGTGGCAAAAGAGCCTTGTATATGTGCTTAAGGCTGAAGATCTTCAAATGGGGAAAATATTTTGGATTAACTAGATAGTTCCAATTTAAGTTCTCACATGAGATCTTTAAAGTGGAAGTGGAGGTCAGATAGATAGGTTATAATGTAGACAGTGTGAGAATGATTTAATACCCTGTTGCTGATTCTCAGGAGTACCCCTAAAAAGACTGGAGAGATGCCTATTGGAGCTAAGGGTCATGTCCGGTAGATGATCAGAAAGTATGGAGACCTTAGCCTTATAACTGCATGGAACTGAATTCTACTAACACCTGAATGAGCAAGGAAATGAATTCACCCTGGTATCTACAGAAAGGAATGCAACCTGTGGAAATCACAGATTTCTGACTTACAAAACTGTAGGAAATATAAATTTATATTGTTTTAAGACACTAAGACTGTGGCAAGTTGTAATGGTCACAAAATAAAATAGGACATCTTTTTCTTTCTGATTTGTTTGAATTATATATTTTGAATATGAGTTAAAGATTGTAAAGACCATGCCCTTATCTATAATTTCCTTTTCTTCTCTTAATGAAATATTTTGATAAAAAGTTCTTAATTATAGTGTTGTTCAATTTAGCAATGTTTCCTATGTAGTTAATTATGTGTCTTGTTTAAGATACATCTAGATATATCAGGCTCATTAAGATATCCTCTCAGTTATCTTTCACATTTAAGTTTATAATCCATTTGGATATATTTTTGCATATGGCATGACATCCAGTTTCATTTCTTTCTCTATGTATATTCATTGGACCCTTCATCATTTATTTAAAAGAATAGTTTTTCCTCTACTCTTCCAATTCACCATTGTCATATGTCATGTTTCTATTGATATATTCATGTTTCTTTCTGAAGTCTCTTTTCATTATTTTTCTTTCCTTATATCAATACTATACAATCTTAATTTGTTGTACTTTTTAAAGTCTTGAAAACTGATATCAAAAGTTACTCAAATTTGTCCTTTAAGACAGAGTATTTTGTTATATTTCGTTTTGTCTTTTTTCCTTGGCATGCATATATATATTAGACTTAGCTTCTATACCATGCCCCACCCCAACACATGCACACTCAGAGTCCTGCTCGAATTAAAATTAAGATTTTATCAATATATAAATACATTTGGGAAGAGTTGGCATGTTTATGATATTGTGTCTGCCATTCATAAACATGGAATACCATTCCCTTTAAGTCGTATCTATTTTTTTCTCAATTATATGTTTAGCTTTCTGATTATGCCTTATACATCATTCATTAGATTTATTATTATAAATATGATGTTTTATATTATTAAAACTTGGCCTGACCAGGCGGTGGCACAGTGGATAAAGCGTCGGACTGGGATACAGAGGACCCAGGTTTGAGACCCCGAGGTTGCCAGCTTGAGTGCGGGCTCATCTGGTTTGAGCAAAGCTCACCTGCTTGGACCCAAGGTCGCTGGCTCGAGCAAGGGATTTCTTGGTCTGCTGTTGCCCCCTAGTCAAGGCATATATGAGAAAGCAATCAATGAACAACTAAGGTGTCGCAATGAAAAACTAATGATTGATGCTTCTCATCTTTCTCTGTTCCTGTCTGTCCCTATCTATCCCTCTGGCTCTCTCTCTGTCTCTGTAAAAAAAAAAATCATTAAAAAATAAAACTTGTATCTTTTACATTTTACTTTCTAATTGTCGATTGCACATAGAAATTAATATTTTGTAAAAACCTTGTATAAGAATTTTTTAAATCACTTAATTGTAATAGTTTGTTCAACAATTATATTGTGTTTTCTCTCTATATAAACATTTTTAAATAACTTTTATTTATTTCTCTCTTTGCAATTATTTTTGCCTTTTAGTTATTTTTGTCATATTTCTAGCTAGATATCCTGTATTATACTGAATAAAAATGACAACAATGAGCATCCACATTTTGTTCCTGACCCCCCCAAAATTTCAGCTCTTTATTAAGTAGGATTTTCAGTGTCATATTTCTTTATAAATATATTATGGATAAAAATTAAAATTTTTCTGTCTATTCTTAGTTTACTAATAGTGTCTATCATAAATGGAAATAAAATTTTAGCAGCCTCTTTTTCTATATCTATTGAGACAATCATAACCTTTTTCTCCTTTATTCTGGTAATATGGTGAATTACATTATTTTTCCATTGTTACACTAATCTTGTAATTCTAGAAAAAAATCTTCATCATGATTTTGGGATATTAATATTTTATTTATTGATGAATTTGACTAATACTAATTTATTTAGATTTTTTGCATATATATTAATGGGATAAATTAGGCAACTAATAATACAGCTTTGAAATACATGAAAAAAATGATAGAACTGCAAAAAATACCAATATGATCATCTCAGTAAATGCATTTGCAAAATCCATCATCTATTCCTATTAAAGCATCATCAAATTATGAATATAATGGAACTTCCTCAACCTCATAAAAGGACTCTTAAAAAAATCTATAGCTATTATTATACTTACTGGTTAAAGAATGAGTACACCCTTCTCTCAAGGTCAGTAATGCTTGCCCTCAGCTCTAGTTATTCAACTTCATAATAAAGGTTAGCCATGCTAACATGCAAAGAAATAAATGTAAATAGCATCCATATTACAAATTATAAACCTCTCTTTACCCACAGATGAAATATTCATCTGTGTAGATAATCATGAAATTTATAATAAAGCCTTCTAAAAGCTATTGCAGAGTTGCAAGATACAAAAACAACATATATAGAAATTATATTTCTGCATACTAACAATGAACAATCTGAAATTATCATTTAAAAAATACCACTTATAATATGATTTGATTACAAAGTATTTGAGGATAATTCTATCAAAATATATACAAAAATAGATGAAGTCTTGTATACTGGGTGGTAATATGTCTTACCCACTGCCTATTAGATGCTGGATAAGACCTGTATGAGCTTATTTCCACATCAGTAAACACAGAATGAATTTTTGCATTGTTTCTGACAATATAAGGACTGAGATATTACATATGAGAAGATAACATGATACCACACAGGAATTCAATAAGTGAAATTGCTATGTGAAACAGTCCAGCAGGAAAGAGAATTTCACTCAAAATCATTTCTTTGGAGAAGATTTAATGAAGCAACACTTTGTAAGGGAATATGCAAGATTTAGAGAGGTCAATCTGGTGGTGAAAGAGAGTATGACTTAAAATGGGCAAAGGAAGAAAACGGTTTCTGGAGCTCCCTGAGTATTGTTACCGCAAAGCAGGAGGTGGCCAACAAGAGCAGCAGACATGGAGTGACAGCCACCACTAGAACTGTGGAGTGGGAAAAAGGATGCTGTGACTTCTATTTCTTCTTGCCCTCGATGACCTGCTGATGAGTCCCACTGAGTGAATCTGATTATGAGCCAGGGGACAGGAAGATAGGAATGATAAAGTTCTTGAGGTCAGCCCCTTCACACACACAGCAGGAAAGACAAGGACAGAGAAGACAGAGAATAAATCTAGAGGTATCAAGTGGAAGGTAACCTGTGCAATTCTTACTTCTTTTTTTTAGGGAAAAAAAAGTTTTAAAGGAGGTACTACGAGTGCCGAAGGTGCTCAGCTTCAGTTGTCTCGAAGCCACCTGGCTGTGTGGAAGTTCAGTACTCTTCAAGAATTTGGCTACGTCTGCTAAGACAAATGAGGCTACAACTTAATGATACCAGTGGTCTGTAGCCACCTATAATGCATACTCATTTTTTAACATTTGACATTTATACAATTAAAATCTGCTTTATCTTTCTCAATATTAAACATTAATGGACAAAAGCAAGTAGATCCTAGTAACTCATTAATGTACACAAGTGGTTTAATAGAAAATTCCAGATGAATAAAACAATTCATTTTGCATGATAGAAACTATTGGGCACATTTGGGTGAGTAGACCAAAAAGTGATCCAAATAACTCTTTTCTACATTTGTACTTTAAAATTGCATATTCAGGGTCCTTCCACTTAGAGCACTATTTGCCTCTATTAATGTATATTGAAACCTTACCCATCTTTTGTAGGCTGGGTCAAATAAGACCTCATTGTAAATTTTTCTAAAAGGAAATTTTCACCTTTTCAGGTGTCTTTAATACTGTGTCCTTTTACAGCATATCCTTCTCATCTTACAGTAACCCTGTCCTATTAATCATATTTCTTTAGTTTATAAATCCTTTCATATTCCTTCCTCTGTTTGGCCTTAGCTCCTGCCAATACATTCTCTACTCTGGACTCTGTGATATATTCCTAATGATATATTCCTAATGGGCCTTGATCTTTTCATTCACACCTCTTTTAATTAGAATACTGATTTTCCTAAAAACAACAACAAAACACAATTCAGGCCCTGGCCAGATAGTTCAGTTGATTAGAGAGTCATCCTGATATACCAAGGTTGTGGGTTTGATCCCTGGTCAAGGCAGATACAAGAATCAACCAGTGAATACATAAATAATGTAAGTGCAATAACAAATTTGTATTTCTCTCTCTCTTTCTTTCAAATCAATTTAAAAAATCTAATCCTAAAAGTTTGCTGCTCAAATGTTTTAATTATTTCTCATTGTCATAAAGGTCTACTCCATTGGAATGAGATTCAAAGCCTTTCAGGTGTCATCCCCCAACTGCCCAGTCTCATCCAGCACTTCCCAGAAGATCTTGAGCTTGACTACTAAAGCTACAGCAGTCTAGCTCCTGTAATGGTCAGGTTCTTTCATAGCCTCATTCCTTTATATATGGTGTTACATCTATCTGGAAATCTCAGCCAAAACCACACCAACACCCAGCTTTTTATCCTCATTAGTTACTTTGCATCCTTCTGACTTATTTCAAATGTTACCTGCTTCATGAATCCTGAATATTCCTTTCCCCATCCATATTTTCCCACTCTCTATATAATGTAAACATCTTATTTCCTATCGGGTATTACAGAAATCTGCTAGACATTGATTTCCCTCAAGGTCAGAATTGTGCTCTAGTATCTCCATCTGCAGCACTCACCACATTGCCTGCCACATACAGATGCTTAATAAATGCTTACTGGAAAAAATAAAATGGAATTATAATTGAAATTTATTTGCTCTGTTAAGTTTGAGACTTAAGTGTTAATTCTATAGAAATAATATTATTTGGCTCTACAAGCATATTTCAGCTTGGTTTAACTCATTTTACATTGTAATCTATAAGCATTACAAAATTAAGTTTGAGCCTGACCAGGTGGTGGCACAGTGGATAGAGCATCAGACTGGGACACAGAGGACCCAGGTTCGAAACCAAGGTTGCTGGCTTGAGAGCGGGCTCATCCAGCTTGAGCATGGGTGCAGGGTAATTTGAGTGTGGGATCATAGACATGACCCCATGGTCACTGGCTTGAGCCCAAAGGTCACTGGTTTGAGCCCAAGGTCGCTTTCTTGAGCAAAGGGTCACTTGCTCTACTGGAGCCCCAGGGTCAAGGTACATAAATGAGAGCAATTAATGAACAACTATGGAGACTAAGGAGTCCCAATGAAGAATTGATGCTTATCATCTCTCCCCTTTCCTGTCTGTCTTTCTCTATCTGTCCTTCTCTGTCTCTCTCTGTCTCTGTCACACACACACACACACACACACACACACACACACACACACACACAAAGTTTGAAACAATTATTCTGAGCAGCGGTATATTTATACAGCAAATATAGTACTTTTGTAACAAAATAGTGATTTTATCAGTAATATTTCTCTTGCTAAATCATGTCATCTTTTTTGGCTCATCAATTTAGTCCAAAAAACTACAATGTCATGGCAGTAGGGACAGCCAAAATTGCTTGAAACTTACTCATGTAAATGATATTTATTGATTGCCTTCTAACCTCATTTGTGCCCACAGGGCATCTAGTTACATAATTAGAATATAATACTAAAGCAGACAAATCTTATAGCCTTAAGGGTACAGATGAAGAGGTACATAATATTATAAGAAAACAAAAAATATATGCTGCAGTACAAAAATAAAATAAGGTGATGTTATAGAAAATAGTAAGGAGACTACTTTAGTAGGGCTTATAAAAATAGTTGGTGAAGTGTTCATCTAACAGTAGAAAAGGACTAATGGTTGTCCTTAAATTAATGGAGCATTCTGTTGAAATGTTTTATTGATAAACTCATATTTCCCTGTATAATATGCTAAAATGATTAAATCAGTTATAAGATGAAATTCAAAGTGGGATTTCTTGATTCATTAAAAATTTAACATTTACTAAGTAATATAGGTATGTGTATCTACCTCATGGAACTTACTCACTGTAAGAGAAAAGATCAAAAAATTGCATAAATAATCATTATTTATCATACTACCATGTTTAAAATTGGGAAGATCTTTATTACTATCTCCAATATGATAATCTGATAATTGTGAATAAACTAAAAAGTCTAAATCACAGCCATAGTATAAAACAAAAATAAATCCCAAGATAAATAAAATTGTATGTATCTGACACTGTGTGTAGGTGCTTCACCACAAACTGTTTCTTCTGCCTTCACAATAATGCCCTGTGATTGGCAGTGTTACCCAAATAACTTTTTTTTTTTAACAGAGACAGAGAGAAAGTCAGAGAGAGGGATAGATAGTGACAGACAGGAACGGAGAGAGATGAGAAGCATCAGTTTTTCGTTGCGACACCTTAGTTGTTCATTGATTGCTTTCTCATATGTGCCTTGACTGTGGGCCTTCAGCAGACCAAGTAATCCCTTGCTCAAGCCAACGGCCTTGGGTTCAGGCTGGTGAGCTTTGCTCAAACCAGATGAGCCCGCGCTCAAGCTGGCGACCTCGGGGTCTCGAACCTGGGTCCTCTGCATCCCAGTCTGATGTTCTATCCACTACGCCACCACCTGGTCAGGCACCAAACAACTTTTCTTTAGAGGAACCATTTCTCAAGAAAGAATAAGGACACAGCCTGGGTTACAATTTCTCTTTTCAGAGGCAGGATTCAGACTCAACTAATTAAAGACCTTTCCAATTGATCTTATATAATTTCCATCAAACAGCAGACAAAGCAACAATAAAATAACATAATTTATGTATCTGAATAAATGAGATATTTGATATTTAAATTTATTCATTTTAGCTTCATCTAGCTTCCACTAAGAGATGCAGATATAATAGAATTTACAGTTCCTTATATTCCTTATACAAAAAAGAACTATAAACATTATTTAGATGTAACTTAAACTGTTTTGGTAACAATCAAGAAAAATAGATATTATTATACCATTTAATTGAAAAAGAAACAATCCCAAGAAAGATTAAATGACTTGCCCAGGGTTATACCACCAGTATTTGGCACCAGTGTCTAGACCCTAAAGGCAGAGTTTTTTCTCCAATGTGTTCTATTACAGTTTTTTATTTTGTGTTATTTATAAATCTCTAATCCTTTCAATTTATATTTTCTTCAAAATACATTTAAAAATACTTTTAGTTTTATACTGTGGTATAAGATAATTTCTGTTTTTTATCAATACTTTAAAGCAAGAGATCTTCAAGCTCGTAACAGTTGCTAGCCTTAAAATATTCAATGACTTCCAAATTATCTCGCCAAATGAGTTCAGCAACAAACGCCCTGATGGTCATAACATTAATATAATCATAAAAGTACCATTACATTAATTAGAACTTTGTAAATGCTGTAATTAAGATATTCTGTGACAGCTGTCTTTCCTGTCCCTGAGCGTTCCCAAGAAATCTCCCAACACCACTTATTTCTGAACCGTCATCTGCCTAGAGCTGGGAGAAGCCATCTGTTAGTATATTTGAAATGTTAAGTGACAAAGTGGTTTCAAACCATTCTATCCCTTAGAATACTTTTTTTTGGGGGGAAAAAGCACCCAGTAACCATTTCTAAGTGATATTTAGCTAACCCAAGAAGGGGGAATAACTGTATTTTCAATCTTGCATCAGCATTAAATAGTGGAAAGAGTCTGAAATTTGGAGTCAGAGCTGACCTGATTGCTAAGCATGTGACTTAGGGCAGTTATGTAAGCTCTCTGAGACTCAGGTTCCTCATCTTTAGGATGGGAAACATCATAAATGAGGAAGTTCAGCCTGACCAGGCGCTGGCACAATGGATAGAGTGTCAGACTGGGACGCAGAGGACCCAATGTGGAAAGCCCGAGGTCACCAGCTTGAGCGCAGACTCATTCTTCTTGAGCCCAAAGGTTGCTGGCTTGAAGCCCAAGGTCGCTGGCTTGAGCAAGAGGTCACTCGCTCTGCTGTAGCTCCCTCCCACCCCCCACTCCCATCAAAGCACATATGAGAAAGCAATCAACGGACAACTGAGGAGCCACAACAAAGAACTGATGCTTCTTATCTCTCTCCCTTCCTGCCTGTCTGTCCCTGTGTGTCCCTCTCTCTGACTTTATTGCTAAAAAAAAAAAAAAAAAAAGAGAGGAAAATGAGGATGTCCATGGCTACTTTACATTACTGTTGAGAAAATTAAAGGACAAATATCATGTGTAATGCCTTACAAAATTTCCGTTGAAGGCTAATTTCATTTTAAAATATTATTGAATGACTCTAATGATAATGAGCTGCTTTTTTTTTTCTTTTTCAGCTATTTTATGCAGTTTTGGAAAATGTGTTCATTTTAGTCCTCAAAACTACTTCTCAGGTTGGACTATACTTAGTTTTATTAAAATTAACAAGTATCAGAGCGTGTCTTAAAATGTAATAAAAAGAAGTTTAATTTCTACTATAATCCATCATTCTTCTGATTTTAAAGCAAAACACTTCACTGAACCTCATGTAAAATGATGGAAAATTTAGGGATAATTTTTATTTAGGGATAATTTAGGGATTAATTATATTGATAAGAAAATAAAATAACAATAACAATAGATCGCATTTATTTATTTTTAAACCTTGTTTTACAAAAATTAACTGACTTAATCTCCTCAATGCAATGAGGTAATTATTGTTATTTTCCTTAATTTATAGAAGAGATCATTGAGGTAAAACAGTTGAATATCTTGCCCAAGGTCACACTATTAAGTGGAAAACAGGATTCATATTGCAGTAGTCTAAACTGCTATACAGTGTTAGCTTAAGAATCATAGAGGAAGATTTTTTCCCACTACTTTGAAAGACTATAACTGCTCTAATCAAATAAATGTCTTCTACACGCCCATCTCTTTGCACATACTATTTCCAATGGACACAACCCTGAAATTTAAATTACTTCTTTCTCACACTCTCTCCTACCTCCTCTTCTTTGCATATCCTTTCTCCTTTTCCCTGTCCTTTTTTCTTCCTTCTTGTTCACCCCTTTTATAAGACAGAGTAACTGAGTCTCAGAAATGTTTCACGATTTGACCAAGACTTCAGAGCTAATAACGAGCACAAGTATATTTGAACCTATTTTTTATATAGTATAGTCTGATTGCTTCGAATGTCTAAATTCTTTCGGCTCTATTATATTGCTTATAATTTGAAAATTTCTTAGACTGTTTTATCTTTAGTTAGATATATTCAGGCATTTTAAATATTAACCATAGAAAACAATTTTTCTTTTTTAAGTAGCTAAAAATATAGCCATTTCTCAAGATTGTGACTAAGTTCTAATTGACAAAATGGTGAATATTCTGCACTATGACTTAAGTATTGAGAAATGTTAAAATGTATCTTTAAGAGCATTTTTTTTAAATCCTGTATTTGTATCTCCCTTTGCACAGAGAGCATTTGGGATTAGAATGGTAGTTGATAAGTATAGATTTGATATTTAGAGTTTCTGGTCCAGTATTGCTCTTAAGGGTCTAAAGGGAATAAACACTATAGTTTACAGCACACCCATAATATGATTTTAGGCATAACCAACAGCCCTGTCTCACATGTGTGTCTGCAACTAACTGCAAAAGCCATAGTTAATTAACAGGTGCACATTTCAATTACTATTGTCTCTATAACATATGGTACAGTATTCTACTTGAGGGAAAATAACTTTAGATGAGTCTTATAAACATCATTTGCATTATTTTGAAGGACAATTTACTTATTAATAATAATCACAGAGCAAGACAGTTATAACTTTAAAAACAATAAAAGTCCTTTCTACAAAATAACTGATTGCGACAGCTTTTCCACATCTCTTCCCTCAACTTAGTAAGTAAATCGCAGATTAATAATAAACGCTAGTGGCATTACACTTGATGTTATTGTTAATTATTCATTTATACTCATAATACTTCATTATTGAAAGTTCTATATAGAAGGCATTAAACTTGGACTGCATATATATAAACATTTTAGTGAGAGCAAGAAAGAAGAAGGGAGAGAGATGGAATGCATAAACTGTGGCACTTCAGGTGTTCATTGACTGCTTCTCACATGTGCCTTGATGGTGGGGGGTTGGGGGGATTCCAGCTGAGCCACTGACCCCTTGCCTAAGCCAGAAACCTTGGGCTCAAGCCAGTGACCTTGGGCTTCAAGCCAGTGACTTTTGGACTCAAGCCAGCGACAATGGGGTCATGTCTATTGAACACGTGCTCAAGCCAGGACCTTACGCTCAAGCCAGCAACTTCAGGGTTTTGAACCTAGGTCCTCAGCATCCTAGGTCAATACTCTATCCACTGTACCAACATCTGGTTAGGCTAGATGCTCTATATCTTAACCTATCATTCATCTATGTACTAAGAATGAGATTTTATCAACACAAACATGGAGGCAAGGGCAACTGACAAGGTTAATGTTTTACCAAACTTAGGTCCACAAGGATATCTACTTGGGACTGTACCTACTTACTTGCTCTTGAATACTATGTAACTAATGCAGAAAAATGTGGAATAAAGAGGAAGCAAGTATTATCAAATATAGGCTCAGGTAAAAAAAATTGCTGAAAATTATTTATTACAATAACTAGAAACATGTAGAAATCATAAGCAAATAAAAGGCTGAGGAAAAACATTTAGCAGCTTAAAGGGAAAGGAAAGATGAGGTAATGAAAAGGATGAATGGGGAATTTAAAAAAAATTCAAATAATTATCAAAATTAAAATCTGCATTAAAGGTAATGAATATCAAAAGTAATTGGGTTGGAAATTGAATCAGAATGTGGAGTATACATTTCATTTTTCTTGGTTGTTATAAATAATAAAATATAAAGATAATAAGAATACATAATGAAAATAGAAATCCAATATAAGATTTATTCTTTTCTGAGATATAAACCAGAATAATTGCAATAGAAACAATAGTTTAAAACATCATGATATAAAACTTTCCTTAACAGACCCTTGCACATAAAATGAATGGGTTCTTCAAGTTCCAAATAAATCTAATTGCTCTTTTTATTAAAGAAAGACATAAGTGGCAGCTGAAGTGCTTAACTTCAAGAGGGTTTAAATATTTTAGGATTGTATCAGAATAACTTTTCATCTAAAATGAGTAAATGTACAGTAAGAAAGAGAGAAAAGATATGATCCACACAATTAGACCACTGCTTGCCTTTAACTGAAGCTGTGATGACAACTATTTGTTTAGCTTTGAAAATATATATCTACCTTGAAACACAGTCAAAGAGATTCTGAGTCTTTTAATCAGGTTATTATCCAGGTAAGTGTTCCATTGGTACAGGTGTTTTGTTTTTTTCATATACACCCCTGGTTATGAACTGACAATTGAGAATATGATCAGAATACCATAATCGGAGGCCTCATACATATTTTTTTTTATTTTTTTATTTTTATTTTTTTTCTGAAGCTGGAAACAGGGAGAGACAGTCAGACAGACTCCCACATGCGCCCGACCGGGATCCACCCGGCACGCCCACCAGGGGCGACGCTCTGCCCACCAGGGAGCGATGCTCTGCCCCTCCAGGGTGTTGCTCTGCCGCAATCAGAGCCACTCTAGCGCCTGGGGCAGAGGCCAAGGAGCCATCCCCAGCGCCCGGGCCATCCTTGCTCCAATGGAGCCTCGCTGCGGGAGGGGAAGAGAGAGATAGAGAGGAAGGAGGGGGGGATGGAGAAGCAAATGGGCGCTTCTCCTATGTGCCCTGGCCGGGAATCGAACCTGGGTCCCCAGCACGCCAGGCCGACGCTCTACCGCTAAGCCAACCGGCCAGGGCCAGAGGCCTCATACATATTAAATGCTCTGTTTACTATTAATTTTTACCTTTAAAATTTCCCATTACATAGTTATCACTCTTATTTTATTAATAAGAAAGCTGAGACTCAGTGAGTTTAAATATTTTATAGAATATATTCAAAAACTTTACCTTATTTAATGCACCCAACACCCATTTTCATGGAAATATTTTTTCTCCATTTTACAAATAAGAAATTAAGAGATATATTAACAAGTCTCAAGGTATTAACTACTGATTCAAATGCAAAAATAAAACTTCTCAAATGTCCTCCAAAATGTCTCTGACAGCTCTCAAGCTCACCTGCTTGCAAACTTTAAAGGCTTACCTTTATTCTAAATCATCTCCTTTAATCATCTTCCCAGGGACTTAGGGAATTGTGTTGAGTCAATAAAATTGCATTTATAATTCAGATATCTTGAGTACAAATTATATTTGCTCTGCTGCCACCAATCATTGCTTAATTTTTAATAACTCGTTGGACATTGATCAATTTCAAGGTCATCCACTTTGAATAATCAGGGAGATGCCATCAGATCTCTGAATGCTGTAAACAAAAATGAGTTATGTCTTAGCATATAAAATGTGGTTGAAATGAAAGGCAAATGGTTTTGTACCTCAAAACATCCAAACATGGATAGTCTCAAGTCAATGAACTACAAATCTCAATACA
Source organism: Saccopteryx bilineata (assembly GCF_036850765.1). Classification (NCBI taxonomy): domain Eukaryota; kingdom Metazoa; phylum Chordata; class Mammalia; order Chiroptera; family Emballonuridae; genus Saccopteryx; species Saccopteryx bilineata. The sequence goes on along the minus strand of NC_089490.1, from coordinate 338,494,634 downwards.
AGGTGTTTTCTGCTTTGAGGTTTTAGCTTTAAGTCAATTAACTTGCCAAGGATTCAGGTATTTTTGGTAGACCCTTTATAACGTTTGATTTCAGTCCAGTGCTTTTATAATGATATCATTATTCATTTATAAATTTCACCAACTGATGATGAAAATTCGTATAAATTGGTGGGTTTTCACTCAAAAGTTATTAAGTAGTAGCTTATGACTAATGGTAAAGTCAAATGGTACCAATTTCTTGCTCAGAAGCTGTACGTGTATAATAATAACAATGGTCATAATGTATTGACTGTCTTTAATATAGTTTACCCACATTAGATTTTGGTCAGACTTATTGATTGTGAAGTCACACAGACCTAAGTCCTAATCCTGACTTTGTCACTTACTTGATGTTCACATCTGCATAAATCACTTAACTATTCTGAATCTCTGGTTATCTACATTTAAAATGTGAGTAACACCAAATTCATTGGGCTACTGTGAAGACTAAATTGAATCATGTATGTAAAAAATGTTACCCAGGCTTTGAAGAGCATAATAAATGTTATATATTATTTTCCTTATTATTTATTCATATCTACAAACTGGCCTAAAAACTATCATCAATAATCCCTCAGATATATTAATTTATTGGCTCCAGTTGCACATCTAGGGAGTGAAAGAATTATAATTCGAAACCAGGTGTCTCATACAAGATACAGTTTAGATCTGACAAACTATAGTCCATTCCCTTTCTAATACATAATACTATCTCCTTACATTCTATATTAAATTATTGTATTGAAACATATTCTCACTTTGGCTCCAAACTTTAATTCTGTTTAGAGAAAAATCCAATGGAACTCAAAGAAAAAAAAATAAGAGAACTCACTGTATAATATAAAATCAAACAAACAAAAAAAGCTTTTTGTCTTTGTCTTATACTTTATTGACCGAAAAAGTAATATATTACAAAATGCAAATGTTTTCTTCAAAGTAGAAGCATCAACTTGGAAAGATAATTAACCCTGACCTGAGTCTATTTTTATAACCCATGCATCATTTATCCGTCAAATAATATTGACATGAAGTAGACAATGCCTTGTTCTGTTTTGATGTTCTAGTACCTCTCTAATAATAATCTGATTTTTGTCACTTTCCATCTCCAAATCTCACAATGACTTTCATTGAGCAACATCTCAAATTTCTTATTCATGGGTAAACAAAATTGAAAAACAAAGCTACATTGTTTACCCTGAAGAAACTCACATTCTAGTGAAAAAGACTGATAACTGAATAAATAATTTCAGTAAATGCAGCAAGTCTTATGGTAACAAAATGCACAGGGTAAATGAAAGAACAGAGAAGGCTCCAGTCTTTTGTAGCAAAGCTAAAAGAAGAAGGATTCCAGCTACCAAGAAAGGACCCTAAGAGATACCCACTTTAAAAAGTAGGAAAAAGGGAAGGAGAGCACTAAACATCTCCTATATGTATTGTCCTTTTAGCAAAAGTAATATTTAAACATTTGGAATGATTTAAAAATCACTGAGTGATAGAAAGTTCCTGACATTGAAAAAGCTGCAGCTCATTTAATGCCAACAAAATAACAGTATAGTAATATTATTCTTGTGTATTGTAACTGTTTAATCATTTTGCTCAGTTTTCTTAACTTGATATTTATTGGTATAGGGGAAGGTGGCTTAGCATGTGGTGGTAGGTGCTATTAATTTGTAAAATACATTACACAGCAAGAATCAATAAAGTTATTGTATGCTCTGACCCATCATGCCCTTGTTAAGATAAGCAGTGCATATTTTTACATATATTAGAGGGGTATCCAAGATCTCACAATCATCCGAACAAGTATTGACAAGTAAGTAGTATAATATCAACAGCAGTAACTAGATGAACAAAACTTATGGGTAACATTTAGTCATATTTCTAATATATTATCACATGAATAAAGTATATAATAATAACTAAAAATAATTCTAACATTTAATGCCTTAACATATTACAACACTTGAATTTTAATTCACTTTCACACATCAATCTTCTTTAAGCTTCCCACTACCGTGCTAGATATATAAAACATATAAAACATGCCTGATTTCCTATTAGTTTGATAGTAGTATACAAATTATGAACCTGAAATTATCATGTAACTTAAAATATCTTATTGAACCATGTTATTCTTTCCACAGGTTGAATTCCAATCACCAGCTGAGACAGAAACATGTGACAGCAGCCTAGGAAATCACTTTAATTCAACACACCTTAGGAATAGTTCTATAAATATTGCAACAAGGGCCTGACCAGGCAGTGGCACAGTGGATAGAGAATTGGCGTGGGACACTGAGTACCCAGGTTTGAAATCCCGAGGTCGCTGACTTGAGTACAGTCTCATCTACCTTGAGCATGGGGTTGCCAGCTTGAGCATGGGATCATAGACATGACCCCATGGTCGCTGGCTTCAGCAAGGGGTCATTGAGTCAACTGAAGCCCCACAGTCAAGGCACATGTGAGAAGCAATCAATGAACAACTAAAGTGCCACAACTACAAGTTGATGCTTCTCATCTCTCTCCCTTTCTGTCAGTAACTGTCTGTCCTTCTCTCTCTCTAATTTAAAAAAATATATATATATATTTTTTTAAAAAATATATATAAAATTTTAAATATATATATATATTTTTAAATTAAGTAATCCACAGGATTACTTAATTTTATCCAAAATATTTTGAACTTCGTGGATTAGTCTGCGGGCCGCACAAAATTGTTCGGCGGGCCGCAAGTTGGAGACCCCTGAAGGGGATAGAATAATGAAAAGCGGTGGAGAAATACTGGCTGCTTTGACAGCAGATAGAAAACAGATATGAAAACAATTTTAATCCTTGTTTCTAAATTTAGAGTTTTTTTCCAAGAACAAAAGAAAAATATCTTTGAGAGATTTTTGCAAGGGAGTGACTAAAATTATTTGTTTCTAGAAAAATCACCAGGTTCCACAAGAAGAATGGAATAGTGAGTGGGAAAAGTTAAAAAGCAGATAGGTGAGTGAACAAGATTTTGTGGTAAGCCAGGTAAAAGATAGCACCAGTGGTATAAATGTGAGATGGAAAGAAATGAATGCATTTTTAAAATATTAAGGAGGAATAATCAGAAGGACTTCTTTATTTGATGGTGTAAATGGTTGTAAGGAAGGAAGGAGAGTTAGATGACCCTCAAGTTTCCGGCTTGTGGGGCTGAATGAATGGTGATGTTCTCTAAGAGAAGAACAGTCAGTCATATTAAAAATTGTTCAAACTGATACTTCATTATTACAACTTGACTTTATTACCCTCCACTTGGAATTTTTTTATGAATTTCAGTAGCTCTAGAATTTAGCAGACGCTCAATAAATGAATAAAGCAAATGAGTGGATGAATAAATTGCTGGATATTACTTCATTTAAAGTTAACATTATCCCTGAGGGGAAGGAAAAGTAGATAATTTTATATTCATTTTAGAGGTTAGAAATCTGATATAGGATGGTCTAGAGCATTTGGCTAAGGTTACCCAGCAGGTAAACAAGAAATCAGAGGACAGAATTTAATTCCTTTCACTCACATTCGGGGGCTCTCTTCACTGCATCAATCTACTTCTTACTTATCACCTACTTTTATTATCCCAGTCCTAATGAAGACATCCACATGAGTTATGTGGTCTTCATTTATAAATTAACCAGGAAGATGTGCACAGAATTTCCCCTTAATAAATTACTTGATATCATGGGGCATCTCATAATCTCCAAAATTACCATAATTAACAAGGGCATGTATAGTTGGTGAGTGGATCTATCAAGCTGTTCCTAAGTTTTGCACAGCAGGTAAAAGATCAGAGGCAAAGAGTGATTAGCCACATCCCTTAGTCAGTTTGAGAACACAGACATTACTGAGGGGAAAACAAACAAACAAACAAAAAAAAGACTCTCCTTCGATCTAATAAATGAAGCATTTCCAGTTGTTCTGTTGAGTGAAAGTGGTTTGCAAAGAGAATAAAGGTATTGTTCCCATATAAGCAAACCCAGGATGAAAATTCAGAGTCATCTGGACTTTGTAGAGTCCCTAAAATTTCTTTAAACAATTTTCACATAGAATTTGAAAAAGTTAACCAAAAAAAAAAAAAAAAAGCAAGCATATTTAATGTAATATGAAATAAATAGGAAAGTAGTGGTTTCTAAAACAAATCTGGTCCTGGCTGGTTGGCTCAGTGGTAGAGCATCGGCCTGGCGTGCAGGAGTCCCGGGTTCAATTCCTGGCCAGGGCACACAGGAGAAGCGCCCATCTGCTTCTCCACTCCTCCCCCTCTCCTTCCTCTCTGTCTCTCTCTTCCCCTCCCGCAGCCAAGGCTCCATTGGAGCAAAGTTGGCCCTGGCGCTGGGGATGGCTCTATGGCCTCTGCCTCAGGTGCTAGAATGGCTCTGATTACAGCAGAGCAATGCCCCAGATGGGCAGAGCATCGCCCCCTTGTGGGCATGCTGGGTGGACCCCGGCGGGCGCATGTGGGAATCTGTCAGACTGCCTCCCCGTTTCCAACTTCAGAAAAATAAAAAAATAAATAAAAATAAAAATAAATAAAATAAAACAAATCTGGTTAGTAGTTCTTGCATACCTCAGCTTTTCAAAAGCTCCAGAGACACTTCCAACTTTCAAAAGTTATTAGACACAAACATGGTTTTGATTATCTAGAACAGGGGTAGTCAACCTTTTTTATACCTACCGCCCACTTCTGTATCTCTGTTAGTAGTAAAATTTTCTAACCGCCCACCAGTTCCACAGTAATGGTGATTTATAAAGTAGGGAAGTAACTTCACTTTTTAAAATTTATAAAGCAGAGTTATAGCAAGTTAAAACATATAATAATTACTTACCAATTACTTTATGTCAGATTTTTTGCTAAGTTTGGCAGAATAAATCTTTATAAAACAACTAACTATAGTTAAATTTATCTTTTTTATTTATACTTTGATTGCTCTGCTACTGCCCACCATGAAAGCTGGAACTCCCACTAGTGGGTGGTAGGGACAAGGTTGACTACCACTGGTTTAGAAGCTCATAGAATAAAACAAAATGAAAGTAAAATCACATAATTGAAATGCAATAGAATCCATGCAAATAAAGAGGCGTACTGATTGGTGTGATACTAAGAGTCAAAAAGGTAACTTTATTAATAAGGCTAGCCAAGCCAAAATATGGTTTTGTAGACTGAAGTCCTAAACCTTTGGAATCATACTTACCCTCAACTTGTTTTTAGCTCCTTCTATTCTTAGGAAAATGAACTAAATGACTATGAGTAAATCTAAAATGCTTGTTCTCACTCTGTTTCTTATTTTTCACCCCACCATTTCACATCATTTATGCAGTCCAAAGTTAAGGGAGAAAGGAAAACAAAGACAAACATCCCAGAAAAAATTGTGTTCTCTCTGATCCTTGATTTACTCTTTTTAAAAGTCCACATAAGCTTTAAAATGTTCTTGGGTATAAACTCTGGTTATAAAACCTAAAGCTCTGTCAGTTGCCAGTTTTCCCCCTCGGTTCTAATCTGCCCCAAAGTATTTTTTGCAAAAGGAAATCAAAGCCAGACATCAGGGTAGTTTCCAAAGATTAGCCCTTCCTAAATTTTGTGCATTTTCTTGGTTAGTAAGAAAGTGAGGACAGGAAAAAGTACAATAGAAATACTAGATTTAGATAGATATCTTTTAAACTTCAAAACAATGTTTAAAAATTCCACTGACTCAGTGAGTCTGAAAGCACTCTGAAAGTAATATACATAATCTCTGTCAATAACATAGGAAGTAAAAGCAAACAAATATTTTTTTAAATGATGTAGAAATAACACAATGAGTGGGGGAAAGCATATAGATACTAAACAGGAATAATGATCCAACCATTTTATTTATATATATATATATATTCAGTTTGCTGATATGTATGAATTCTATATTGAATAAGAAATTATAATATCTCAAGTACAATGTATATACATCATAGTGAATTCACACATGAATAAAATGCTGCACTAGTTCTACAAAATCATATGTCTTTGGAGAAGACAGGGAAAGATAGCATTAACTATGCAGTCAAAATAACTCCTTTGTATATCTGCTCATTTAAAAAAAAATAAACACAGAAAAGATAAACCATAGACTAATGAGATTGTTTACTTATAGAAGGTATATTAGAAATGAGATGAGAAGAATAAAGAATATATGGCAGGAGAGTGACATGTCTCTGAGTATATTTTATTGTCAATTCAGACTTTGGAACCATGCTAACGTTTTACATACCCCAATTAATTAATTAAAATCAACAAAGATGTCAGAAATTTTAAAATAGGATACAAACAACTAAGCCTAATTTACTTAAAATAAATAACCACATTAAAAGGGGTAAAAAAAGACAAACAATTATTTTTTCTAATCAAGTATTATGACATTATATCCTCAAGTTTAAGGCAAAAAGAACTATAAATAAATAGTAAACTCTAGCTAATAGAGATTTTTTTCTTGGTGGTATGTGTAAGAAATTTTGAAACTACTTTCTGTGTATTCAGGAGTCAGAATGTAAGTAATTATTTTATAGTAAGTAGAGCTGGACACTCCTCACAATTGAGAGAAATTACATAATGAAAGGGAGGCAAAGAGAATGAATCACATGGTGTTGGATTGGAATTGAAGTTAGTAACAGCATAGACATAATTACAGCAAATAGGTAAGTAGATACATAGATAAACTCATAGAAATGTGTGTGTATACTTATATGCCCTATCTTTGTTTGAGAAAAATTGAGAGAGTGATAATATAATTACAATAAGCCTACCATGTAACAAGTAATAATTTCTAATCTAAAATAGCTTTTAAAATGCAGTTAATCAAAAACAGGGCTTCTGGAGAATTGGCTAATTCTAGAACTGAGGCTAAAAAAGTAGAAGATGACTCTGGACTACCTGGTAAAAAAAATAAAGTTTCCTCTTTTTTTAAAGTTTTTATTATTAAGTGAGAGGTGGGGAAGCAGGGAGGCAGACTCCCACATGCACCCCAACCCAGGCTCCATCTGGCAAGCCCCCTACAGGGCCATGTTCTGCCCATCTGGGGCTGCTGCACCGTTGCTCAGTAACAGAGCTATTTCAACACCTAAAGTGAGACCATGGAGACATCCTCAGCACCTCGGGTCAAATTGCTCCAACTATTTGAACCATGACTGTGGGAGGGGAAGAGAGAGAGAGAAAGAGAGAGGAGGGAGTGGGGAGAGGAGTGGAGAAGCTGATGGTTGCTGCTTCTGTGTGCCCTGATTAGGAATCGAACATGTAACTTCCACATGCTGGGCCTATGCTCTACTGCTGAGCCAACTGGCCAGGGCCAAAATAAAGATTTCAAAAAATTACAGAGACATGTTTAAAAGAAATGAGAGCCAGACTGAAGGAGCTCCCAGTGGCCATATCTATGAGTTTGAGTATCCCAAATCAGAGATTATAACCTATGGAATAAAATAAGAACACAAGAGCACAAACTGGTGTATATAAATGAATATATAAATAAATGAGAGAGAAGTGAAAGCTCCTTTTTTTTCTGTATTAGAATATCAACTGAAGAAAGAATAATGGAATTAGAAAGTACCAATTAGCAACCATATAATATTAACAAATTCCATCATAAATCACCACTAAATGCTAACATTACTGGATTATAGTTTAAGGAGTAAATGGATAGTCTTAAAGTATCTACTCATAAGTACCCATTACTACAAAGAGAGAAAAACCACAAAGTTACATTGAAGGGAATCTAACTGCTGCCACATTAAAAAAGTTGATCAAATATTACTTCACTGATCTAGATCCAATGTTAATATCATCAGAAATTATTCAAATCAACACATTGTACCTGGTATTATAATGCACTGAGAGGAAAAAATGTTACTTTTGTGATATTCGTGCCAAAAATATAAAGCAATAGTTAATCACGAGGAAACATCAGATAAACGCAAACTAAGGGGCAGTCCACAAAATACATACCCTGTATTTATCAAAAATTTTAAGGTCCTAAAAGACAAACAAAGACTAAAAAAAACTATTTCATATTAAAGAAGACTAAAAATGTATGACAACTAGTTATAACGTGTAATTTCAGGTTAGATGTGAAGCAAGGGGGGAAATGTACACAAACATATACATATACAGTATATATATATATATATATACATACACACATATATGAAAGACATTATTTGAGTAAGCATTAAAATTTGAGTAAGATCTATAGTAGTCATTTTAACTTCTTGATTTGATAATTGTACTATAACTATGTAAGAGAATGTTTTTGTTTTAAGAAATACATACTAAACAAATCAGGGTAAAAGGATATTATGTGTACAAGATGATCTAAAAAAGTTTAGAAAAATATTATGTACATATCATATATATGTGCAAATATAAGTATTTGTGAATATGTATAAAATGAGAAAATATGATAAAATACATGAGGTAAAATGTTAATTGCAAAATGTCTATTATTAGTATGTTCACAAATTTTATTTAAGTCTTGAATAATTCCAAAACAAAAAGTTAAAGATTATGAAAGCATGTTCAACATCTTGAAATTGTATAACAAAGCCACAATCAGATACCACCTTACATATATTAGAACAACTAAAGTCTTGAAAGGAAGTGACGATATCTAAAGGTGGTGAGTGTGCGAGCATCTAGAACTGTATGTAGCACAAGGCTAGTGGGAACACAGAATGTGTTGGGAAGACAATGTGGCAGCTTCTCATCAAATTAAATAGGTACTTACCATATGTCCCAGCAATACCACTCCTAGATATTTGCCCAAGTGAAATGAAAGCTGTGTTCACACAAAAACCTGTATGTGAATGTTAAAACTGCTTTATTTTTTTTTGTTGCCTGGAAATTTTTTAAGACTGGAAACATTTCAAATCTCATAGAAATGGGGAATGGATGAACAAATTGTGGTGAAAATATATAATGGGATACTACTCAGCAATAAAAATGAATGAATTGTTGATGTAAGCAACAACATGGATGAATCTCAAATAAGTATGTAAAAGAAAGCAGACCAAAAATGCAGCATTTCATATGCTTCTATTTTACTACATTTTTTTCAAAGTCATTACTGCAGAAGAGATCCCTGGCTGCCAGAGTCTGGATAGAAGAAGGAGCTAACTGCAAAGGAGCACTAAGATATGTGGGGGATGGAGAGAAAGTTTCTACAACTTGATTGTGGTGATGGTTACATAATTGGATACACTTTCTTGGATCTTAGAGCATTCTATAAGAAAGAAGGTAAAAAAAAAGTAAAAAAAAAAGGTTAAAAAAAAAGAAATAAGGTAAATGTTTTGTATATAAATTATATCTTAATAAAAATTGGGGGGGGGAAGCACTGAAATTCTAAATGGTGCCCTGACAGATTCAACTATCCTGCAGGATGCCAACTAGTAGCCTTCCAGCAGCCTATGTTCTCAGTAATGAGAGCTGGAGGATCTACAACTCTAATGAAACATCTGCCTATAGTGACAACATTTCCACATGTGAGATGGAGTTATAACTGCAGCCAACAACACCAGAGGAAATGACAAGGAAAGACACATAAACTTGGAAGTAGAAAATTTATTTTCATTTTCTCTCCCAAACAGAGGTAAGTTTTGAGACACTGCCTGTTTAAGATTTGGCCTTTGTATAGATCATATATAGGAATGAAAACCTGTGGAAGCTCTTGCATTGGGTTCTGTGGTCTCAGCACAAAGACATAGCATAGAATCACACTACCAATATTTGACAATTTTCTGGGGATTTTTTTTGACATGGCATTCATTCTATTTGATTTTATATTATGTCCTCATCTTTGCATATATATTTGATGTTTTTTATACTATACTGCCTTTATATTAAACAGGACAGAATAAGTGGTTGATCACCCTGTCAAAGAGAAGATTTCAGAGCAATGCAACTTTCTGAAATGATGTGACTTTTATTCACTGAATTTTTTCATTAGTAGAAAAGTAAATGTTATTATGAGGACATTGATGGTCATAAAAGGGTATTGTAAATTTTTGAGTATAAGATAAAAATTTGATATATTTATTGAACATAGGTAATTCTTAAATTTTCTAGAAAGCAGTAAAAATTATTTTTCTCTAACTGAGATGTTTTCATTGCTGAAATACAATGGGGCACTAAAATAAATACTTAAATATTTCTTCCAATTCTGTTTTCTTTTTGGAATTAAACAGGGACAGAAAGAAAGAGAATAAAAATTTCCTGATGTGCATAACAACATCTTATGAAACTGAAGAGAGGTGAAGCAGTTTGTAGCTTGCATATAATCATAGAACAAGTTAGTGGTGTGACTAGGAAGAAAACATTTGAGTAATCTAAAACATGCTGCCTTACTCTCTATTCATGAAACGAGTATTCAAATATTAATAGAAATAATAGATTTGAGTTCATTTAGAAGCATTCTTTGTTACTTGAATAATTTCAAACATAAAATCAGTGAAACAACAAAGGATCTTACCTGTTTCCAAAGAGGCTTATAAAAGGATTCTCCTGTGTAAGTTTTCTGATAGACATGTTTATAAGTCTCAGAAGAGAGATAAATCAATGAAATAAATATTTACAAAGAATTGAGGTCTGCAAACCATGTTCTTTCCTTAGAAAAGCTTACTGCTTTCTTCCCAGACATTGGCTTCAGGAATTGGTGCATGTCTATACCTCTTTGGACTTACAATGAGTCTACTCACACAGAATCAAAGACAAAGAACTTAAGAAAAAGTTCACATTCTATATCAACTTCCATTTATTGATCACAGACATTGAGTCATTGTTCTGGGTACTTTCAAATATATTTTCCATTAAAATCTTCAGAACATCTCTAAGTGTAACTAATTCATTCAAGCAATTTCTCAGCAATAGCTCATTTAACATTACCATCGGCACTGTTCAAAGTACTGGATCCAGAGTGGAAGTTTTCTCCATCTTCAGGAAATCAAAGTCTCGAGGGGGAGGCAGACAAGTAAACAGGCCACTGTGAAAAAACAAGATAATATTCTCCAGGAGAAGAAAGCCCACAATTCTTCAAAAGCAAAGAAGAGTAGCACTTAAACTAGATGCAAGATCCAGGAGCTATACCAAGGCTTGTGAGCCAAATGATGAGAAATAAGAAATGGTTATTAGGCATTTGGAAAGGATCATTATGCAGATGGTAAGATTGCTAATGTCAAGGATTCCAAGATGATATTTTTATACTCATTTGTCACTTGAGTAAGCTGAAGTTCATGGGGAGTGGAGTGAATAACTTCCTTAAAATCACACAGTGGTCATGGATGTGTTAACTGCTAGTAAATTTATATAGGCTTATATGCTATTCCAAAATATAGGCTTATTATGTATTAACTAAAACTAATCCTTTGCTCTCATTAATTATTAACTCTGAGGCTGTTTTATCTGAGTATGTTACTTTTACATTTATTCAGTTTTTGAGTCGATGGGATATTCTTCAACATTCTCCTGATAATGTGCCATCATATCAACTATTACATTAGTCAGGGTTCTTCAGAGTAACAGAACCAATAAAATATATACCTTATATATAAGATATATATAATAGATATATAAAATATATATCTTATATCTTATTATAGGAATTGATTCACTTGGTAAAGGAGGCCAAGAAGTCCCACAATCTGCATCTCCAAGTTGGAGAAGCAGGAAAGTTGGGTCTAACCCAGGCTGCAATCAAAAGCCTGGAAATCATGAGAGATGATAATGGTACAAGTTGCAGTCTGAGGCCAAGCACAGAATAGTTTACGTGTATTATTTCATTTTATCTTTATCAACATGTTTTTTCTTCCTTACCTGTATTTAAGAAAGTTGTAGTTCATCAGAGAGGTAAGACAATTTACCTAATTAAAAAACATTTTTTTAAAGATTTTATTTATTTATTTTAGAGTGGAGAGAGAGAGAAAGAGAGAGAGAAGAGGGAGGAGCAGGAAGCATCAGCTCCTATATGTGCCTTGACCAGGCAATCCTAGGGTTTCAAACTGGTGACCTCAGCATTCCAGATTGATGCATTTTCCACTGCGCCACCACAGGTCAGGCCAGTTTACCTAATTATATATAATACCTAGGATAATACTACTTTTCCTATGCCTCAGGGGATCCCACTGTGGAGTGCTTTTGTTGAATTCTTTTGTGTTTTACGTTGGTACCTGGTCCTGGGTCGACCTGGCTGTGCCATCACCCTGAGCCTTGGACCCACATGGTCTCAGGTTTGTCCTTATAAACTTCTATGCCCACCTTTGAGTGCAAAATCAACCAGTTTTAAGAAAAAAGTCAACATAATGTCCAAGCCTTCTCATCCAGCAATCCCTTTCCTTGGGATGTAGCCAAAGGAAATTATAGTGGTACCATGAGATACGAATTTAATTTGTTCTGTAACTGAGCTCACAAGTCAGTCAACTCGTATATCAAACTGCCCATACTGGACCCGTGCGCCAACGCACCAACTAGCGGCAGCTTCCTGAATCACGACTCATATCTTGGAATTTCACTTGGATCTCAAACAAAAATATGGACCGAGTCACAGCTCACATCTTAAAAAATTTGTATGTTGGCCTGTTCATATCTCAAGGTACCACTGTATTCAAAAGTGTAAAGTACAAGCAGATTTCTTATTTATTGTAACGTTTTCTATGACTGTAAGGGAAAACATTTTATTAATTTCACTTTTTGCCATAATTGTGCAGGACTTTTAATACAAATTGATAAATTTAGTGAGAAGATTAGAATAGAAATTATGGAAAGAAAATTAATAAATTACAATAAAAACTTTAAAAAACAGCACTTTCCAGAGTGTGGGAACAGACTTCTATTTCAGAAGCACCTGCTTGTTCAATATGCAGATTCCTGGGCCCCATCTAACTGCCACCCTTGAACTTGATTGAGCCCCCTGTGTTGTCAAGGATTCTCTCTCAACAGTTTTCATTCTGACTACAATGGTGCTTCTGGTCTACAGGGAATTAAGCTGACAGAAATGGTGGCCAGGACTCCTTTACCCTGTGCATTCTCTGCCACAGGCATCTAGGGTGATCACCTCACCCCTCTGTAGGCTCTCGGCCACATGTCTATCAATATGCTGAAAGTGGCTCCACCTATTTTTCTGAAAAGCTAATTGGCTTTTCTGATCAATGTTTCTATTGCTTGTAATTGATTCTGTGAGGAGTGCTCTCCCAGGTTGGTCTTATGTTTTGTCAAGCAAGGAACAGACATCCCTTGTTCAATTAGAACTATTTTTCTTACTCTTTCACAAGGCTTCTGCCTATCCTCCCCACTGATATGGGAGGCAGGTATATGGTAACATTAAAAGAGAGAGACCACATTTTATATAGGAGTCCAGTAATGCAGAGGAGATACCACTGAAAGCACCTGCTTGTTCAATATGCAGATTCCTGGGCCCTATATAACTGCCACCCTTGAACTTGATTGAGCCCCCTGTGTTGTCAAGGTTTTCCCCTATTTTATACTATAAAATATTTATAGTAATAATTGAACATGATCAGAAACCTAGTTATTACTTATATGTACTACATCCTGAGTAAGACTTGCACTTGTGATCATCATCAAGAATGCACAGTAGCAATTTTTGAGACAGTCATTAGAAGCCAGTATTCATGATGGTACTGTGAATAATGATTGTGGTAAATTCACCATTGTGAATAATGGTGCAACCTGCATTAAAAAGTGGAATCAGGAAACTGAGTAGTCAAGTAGATCTGTGTTCTTATAAGCAGATAGATTCTAAAGAGCCATGGAATTTTGAGTAGCGACAGCATCATTACCTTTTTCTCATGGTAGGAGATATGAAATTAGCCAGGAATGGTACATTTGACAACAAAGAACACAAAGAGTTTCCCAATCTGGACAGGAGGTAATGAATGCCTCCCTGAAAATTCTTCAAATGCATTAACTGGACAATAAGCCAATTTGAGTACCTCTTCACACATTTATTGTATAACTTTCATTGATAAATTACTATATCCCACATAGACCCATACATTTTGTATTGTATTTTAAATAAAATATTTATATTGACAGAAAGAGGCCTAAAAAATAACTTTCTGGGAATCATGTATACCCTGATCCAGGAGGTATAAACCCATCCTCCTTACACAGTATGGAAAGGAATCCGAAAAGGCAATGAACACAGCAAAGGACAAGGTAATGTGTTTGACTTTGGCATGCCTGAGGAAACATGTGTTCTCCAATGTGACAGAAGAAAATCAAGCACAGCATTTATTGAACAATAAAGGTAAGCTTATTTGTGAGAGAAACTGAATTACCTTGAACCAGCAAACTGTGTTTAATATCACAGAAGATAAATTTTAGGCTTAAAAACAGGAGACAGACTCCCATAGATGCACCCAACTGTGTGGATAATTACAACGGAGCTGAGGCTGTTAACCTAGTAGTTTGGACCAATGCTCCACAGAATCAAAGTTAAAAGGAAGCACACCTTCTGTGTGGAGTTTGTTCCCTGGGTCAAGTAGTATTTGATTATTAGGCCCCAACTCGCTTTTAAATAGCATTTCAAATGCCGTTATGGAGTGACTTGGCATTAAATTTATTCTTCCACTACCAGCATGTGGTCATGCACAATTCTAAGTTTTGAGCCTCACTTTGAGAATTTGCCAAATGCAGATGATAATGGAGCTAGCAGAGCTAAATCACTGCACACAGCTTTGTGCTGGTCTTAGGCGGCATCAACAGCGTCGATATCTAGATTTTTTAAAAATGGTGTTTTTATCAAAGTCATACTTTTTATGTACTCTGAAAACCTGGATATAGGAAGGTTTAGAAAGTAAAATATTTAGTCACATTATTGTTTTGTATTTTCTCCCCACCCTAGAATCCTAAAGGAATCAGTAGGCTTATATTTATATAATGACAAAAAGAAAAAAAAAGAAAAAAAATGGGGGGGGGGACAGAATATCAAAATCACCCTGGATAACTTTCAGAGAGAAAACCAAATTATCCATAGTCCACTCTAAGTTGCTATGGGATAGGAGCAGATCAAAGCATGCTCCCTTCTAACACTTATCCTCTTCCCCTTAAAAATAAAATTCTTTTCTTCCTTAAGGAGCTTAGGCTTATCTATTATGCAAGTTTCAGAACTCCCTCATCCTGACACTGCTACTCTTTTCAAAAGATGTTGTAAAATTATTTACAAGATTAAAAGCTCAGCTTGTCTCCAAAGGTAGGAGGTGGCAGGAGTTGCTTAACTTCTCTTGTCTTTCCAAAGTAGGAAGGATAAACACAAATTAATATCTACATTTAATTATTATTATTTTTAAGTGAGAGGAAGGAGATAGAGAGACAAGATTCCTGCATCCCCCTCAACCAGGATTCACCTGGCAACCCCTGTCTGGGGCTGATGCTCAAATCAACTGAGCTATCCTCTGCCTCTGGGGCTGACACTTGAACCAATGGAGCCACTGGCTGTGGGAGGGGAAGAGAGAGAGGGAGGGGAAAGGAAGGGAAGAGAAGTAATAGTTACTTCTCATGTGTGCCCTGATCCAGGATCAAAACCAGGATGTCCACTGTGACATCTTAGGACAAGCGGTGCAGGCCACCAGCCATGTACTGGATGTACTCAGTTTAAAAGAGGATTACTTATTACTAACTTAGTCCTCGCTGAAGGTTAAGGTTTTTAGAAATTAAGAATTCTGATAAATTGTAAAGGAATTGTATGGTTTTAATGATATAAGGTGTAGAGATACTTTTGAAAGGAAAAGAAGTAAGTTGTTGTGAAAGCTGGTTATAAAGAAAATTCATGAAAGTTGAAGGTTTATGTAAGTTGCAGAAGGTTTGTGCAAGTTGTAAGAAGTTAGTACAGAGAAGAAAAATACAAGGCAGAAAGAAATGAGTACCAAAGTTCAATGATTTGAACTAGTAAGAAGAAAATGGGGGAATGTGACATCTACCAGCCATGAAAACTGAGTACATCCAGTACATGGCTAGAGGAAAAAAAAAAAAAAAAAAGATAAACAACCATTAGAAATGTAGACCCAACATCCTGCATTCTATGAGTCAGAGACCCTTATCAGAAGTTTATGTTTGAAATTCTCCACTGAGCTATACCCTCCCCTGTTGCTATGCTGCGTGTGACCTCTCTAGCGAATAGCTAACTGCCACATCTGCTTCTGTATAATGCTTGCTCAGCCTAGATAGCCACCTATAAAAAGGAGCCATTTTAGAAGCTCGGGGCTGCAGTGCTCCCTTGCGTGGGTTGCCTGCAGTCCCTGCGCAGGTCTGCAATAAAACTTATAAAATTCACTTTGGGTTTGCTGTGGTCTGTCTCCTGGGATGTAACATCCACATGCCAGCCTGATGTTCTATACACTGAACAAACTGGCCAGGGCCACTACCTACCTTTAAGGAACTGAAAGCCAAGCATATTATTTGCATTTCCATCTTCCTCAACTCCAATATTTATTTAAACATCAAAGCCTGCCAATTCCACTTCCCTAATAAGTCCCAACTCCTCCTACTTCTCTTCAACCTCTTTAGTAACACCCTAGGTCAGGGTGCACCAACGCTCACCGGGTAACTACCACAGACTGGTTATGGTCTCCTACCCCACTGCTTATCTGCTCAGATCTTGTCTCCACAGAACAGTAAAACTGATTTCTCAAAAATGTGACTCTACACATTTTGGCATGGCTGTTTAAAAAATCTTTGCCTTTTGTCCTTAAGAAGTTTAAACCTCTTAACAGGGTCTTTCTTTATCAGACCTGACTATTCTGTTTAGTGTTCCTTTTTCTACTGAGTCAAGTACTTTTGATTAAATATAAATGCTTTCATTTCTTCAGATAGTGCAGATCCTTTCTATGCTCAGACTATTGTATAAAGTTGTTCTCCACACCAACCTTGCCTTCACACAGTCTGCTTAGATCATCTCTCCCAGCTCCTCAGGCATCAGCTCACTCAGGACTTCATCTGAAAGAATTTTCTGAACTGTATAGTGAAGTGCATGCCACAGCAGTTTTTATGTCATACCATATATTCTCTTCTCACCTTATAATTACTTGTTTAGTGTCAATTTTTTCCATTACATTATATTAAGAAGGAACCGTTCTGTCTTATTCATCTAGCCTAGTACCTAACATTGTGAGTGTTTAGTATATCCATTAGATAAATATATGATGGAATACTGTAGTAGAAGAATTCTTGATATTCTAATTATGGCCTTATAGGCATTATGAGCAATATTCAATTTGAAGTCTATAGCTATATCTATACAATTTATTTTAATTGTTTCAATATCAGAATTTTTTTTTTTATGTGAGAGGCGGGAGGCAGAGATAGACTTCCACATGCATCCCGACCAGGATCTACCTGGAAAACCCCCTAACGGGCAATGCTCTGCCTGTCTGGACCACTGCTCCATTGCTCGGCAACTGAGCTATTTTAGCCCCTGAGGCAAGGCCATGGAGCCATCCTCGGCACAAGGAGCCAACAGTGCTCAAACCATTTGAGCCATGAATGCAGGACAGGATGGAAAGAGAGAGAGAGAGAGAGAGAGATGTATGTGTGTGTGTGTGTGTGTGGGAGGGGGTGGAGATGCAGACGGTAGCTTCTCCTGTGTGCCCTAACGGGGAATCGAACCCAGGACTTCCACATGCCAGGCCGTGGCTCCACTGCTGAGCCAACCAGCCAGGGCCTCAATATCAGAATTAAATTACCACCCTCTCACCAACATTATAAGAGTTTAGAGTCAAGAAAAAAACAATAGATGATCAATTATATGGTAGCCGAAGGAAACTGACTAGACTTTAGGTGGTGAGCACACAATGTAATATATAGATGACATATTATGGAATTATACAATTGCAATTTATATAATGTTATTAATCAATGTCACCTCAATATATTAATAAAAATTTAAAAGACACATATTCTGTATTTTTTAATTTATTGTTTGAGTTATTTTTTAATTAAGTAAACATTTCAGCATTCAACAACCCTATTATAAATAACCATCTATTTAAAAGAACAGATTGTAAACATTAATAACTATAAGGAGTCTAGATCTAAGAAAAGAATGCCATTGAACAGACAGTGTGATATATTTGAAATGAATTTTATGTAAGATACCTGAGAAATCAAAAAATAAAAGGTGACTTAAATTATCAACAGCCAAAACAATGTCAAAGCCATTGCTTTTTCAGTCCCACTCCTTGGGATGTCACCTAAGGCAGTGGTCCCCAACCTTTTTTGGGCCACGGACTGGTTTAATGTCAGAAAATATTTTCACGAACTGGCCTTTAGGGTAGGACAGATAAATGTATCATGTGACCGAGACAAGCGTCAAGAGTGAGTCTTAGACGGATATAACAGAGGGAATCTGGTCATTTTTTTAAAACAAAACATCGTTCAGACTTAAATATAAAAAAAACGGAAATAATGTAAGTTATTTATTCTTTCTCTACGGACCGGTACCAAATGGCCCACGGACCGATACTCGTCCGCGGCCTGGGGGTTGGGGACCACTGACCTAAGGTATTTTCTCAACAGTGAAAAATAAAGCCAGGTTTCCTGTACATTGTAACATTTATCAATTGTCCACCATGATTGTGCAGAACCTTGATATAATTGGCCAGTTAGGCGAGATATTCAGGTAAATGGAAATTATGAAATAAAATTAAGTTATTATAGCACAGTAAGGAGGGTATAGCAGGAATCAATGATGAGAGATGAAGATTTGACTAGGGTAGTGAAAACACACTACAGTATATGGAAAACATGTTGTAGAATTGTACACCTGAAACCTGTATAATTTTGTTAACTACTGTCACCCCAATAAATTCAATAAAAAGGAAAAAAATAAAATAAAATACTAGTGCTTCTCAAAATTTCATCTGCACGCCTCTTATTTCAGAAGCACATGCTTATAAAATATGCAGATTTATGGACCTCAATCCACAACTACAGAAACAGAATCTCTCCATATGAAAGGTCTAGAAATATGTTTTTCGATATGTGCAACTATTTTTCTTATTGCATTATTTTATGGGAAAATATTTGAAACAGCTCTCTTAACATAAAATGAACAAAAATACTGTAGAAAGTATATTAACTTAAATAATGACTCAATTCTGGTCTTCACAGATATATAATAGAATTAATAATTCTTATCTTTTTGAATCTGTTCTGGAGCAAAGGTACATCGAGATATCCTGAAATTTAGAACCAAAATACATGAGTTTTAATCACCACTAAATCACTTAACCTTGAATGTGACCTTAAAGCTTTTACTTAATCTCTGAGCCCCAGGAGCCACAGTATAAAATAAAGGAGATAAATTGAACTCACTTGCCATGAGATAATGTACAAGAACCACAGTCTCTGTGGTCAGATGGACCTGTGCTCCGTGCTAGGTCTGTCATCTAATAGTTATGCAACCTTGGGCAAAGTACTCAACACTTTTCAGCTTATTTAGCTATAGAAAAGATCCAATAATATCTGATTTATAAACCTATCTGAATAATTATACAAGATTATGTTAGTAAAGCTGCTTGGTAAATGTTAGTTATCATCTCTCTGAAAACAAAAGAAACTTCTCTATATTCAGCCTTGCACACACAGGAACAAGGATAGAAAACCAGATGCTGATTCAGTTTACACTAAGGATATAAGTTTTTCCAATTATATCATATTGAGCATTTAGCTTAATGCCCTATCCTCCAAATTTTAAAATCTTAAAAGAAGAAAATAACATCGGTTTTTCCCAAATGGCCACTTAATTTCACTTTTTTTTTTTTAACAGTCCTTTCCTCTTTGAAAAGTCTGCATTATACCTTTCTGCACAACAGAGTATGCCCTGGGGAAAAAGCCTTTCATAGAATTTTCTTAAGCTATACTGCTTCAAACTAGTCTAATCACGAGTTGTACACCTGAAACAAATACTATTGTACATCAACTGTAAATTAAAAATAAAAAGGGGAGAAATAATAAAAAAAAGTCTTATATTTTCCACCCTGCTTTGTAGTCAAGAGGAACCATGAAACCAAATGCCAGCCAATGGATTATGGAAGGACATTATCGGTATGTTACCTATAGAACATATTCACTTAAAAGCTTTTAGGTGACTCTCTAGTTCATTAGCTGCCATTATATGTAATCAATATTTAATCTAATGGAGGACTGCAGACTCCTTGTAGATTAGCAAAACCACAATATGAAACATACCTGGGCCTGTAAGTCACCACGAGGAAAGCTACCTACCAAACCCCTTAGGGAACTGTGACATGGCTGAGTATTAATGGAATCTGGCTTTTTTTTTTTTACAACTGTTAACTGACCATACAGGAAATGTGGAGTAATCACATGTGTTGCTGATTTTAAATTCAAAGATATTGATAATAATCCTCTGCTGGATGGTTAACCATCTCTTTTGTTTTCTACATCAACCCCTACAATATCAAAAGTGGTAAACGAATTTCTTTACATAGATATGGTTCATTACTTACTACTGTGCTTTCACCTAAACACTCACTACATAAAACAGAAAAAAATGAAGTTTGTTGAATTAAATACCCCAAGTAATTAGCCCAAGAAAATGGCCCTAGAGGACCATGTGTGTAGAAAATGAAAACACAGACTTGGTATATAGTAGTTCCAATATGCCCCATTTGTCTTTGAATGAATTAGAAACTTCACTGGATGGGGTTGGACTAACTAATACCTCTAGGAGGACACTTCCAGCTCTAAAACAAATATATAATGGAAATTCATGGATTCTTTGTTCTGCTCTGAAAACCTTCATTTTCTTCAGTTTGTCAACATTTCTACAGATACTTTGTAGTCAAATTTTAAAGTGCTCTAAGCACCTGTTATTTTTATCCTGTATCTGAGCCAAATCATATGCCATAGACATCATTTTGCCTCTTCAGGTCACGGTTAATTCATTAGCATGGTGAATGCAGAAGGCTCTGACTTTAGCTCACTAGCTTCTCCTGAGATTTATTACAGGAGGTATTTTTTAGAATAAATCCCTTAACATCTGCCTAAATTTAATACATATGATCATTAGCAGTCATTATAGCTAATCGGCACCAAAGCCTCATTAAAATAATACATTAATGAGATGAAAAGAGAGTAAAAACCCAATAATGTTAGATGTTCAGCCTTTTGAAACATGGCTCTAAAAGAATGTGATCTGTCAATTTTAAACCCTGTCTTGAGCTTTGCATAAGTAGCCTCAACCTTCCACAATAAAAGGGAGCATTGATTCCCAACTAAAGAACAATTACGTAGTATTCACCCAGCTCTTAGCACTACATGGTATTAAACTGTTCATTTTTAGTCAGGAAAATTAATAATTTATAAAAAATAAAACTTAATAATTTTAGTCTTGAAAAGCAACATTTATATGTGTACACATGATTCTTGATGATTTTTATGTGGAAAGATTAGCTAATTCATTTCTGTTCAGTCACTACTTTAAATGATGTAACTTACTGCAGTTTCCAGGATCTATCTATATGATTTTCAGATCGTGTACTGTTTGTTATACATGAATAGCAACTTCCACTATCTCAACAACTACCATACCCTGAAATTTCCAGGAGATACATAGACTATTTAACAATGATTATAGCCCTGGCCGGTTGGCTCAGCGGTAGAGCGTTGGCCTGGCGTGCAGGGGACCCAGGTTCGATTCCCAGCCAGGGCACATAGGAGAAGTGCCCATTTGCTTCTCCACCCCCAACCCCCTCCTTCCTCCCTGTCTCTCTCTTCCCCTCCCACAGCCGAGGCTCCATTGGAGCAAAGATGGCCCCAGCGCTGGGGATGGCTCCTTGGCCTCTGCCCCAGGCGCTAGAGTGGCTCTGGTCGCCGCAGAGCGACGCCCCAGAGGGGCAGAGCATCGCCCCCTGGTGGGCAGAGCATTGCCCCTGGTGGGCGTGCCGGGTGGATCCCGGTCAGGCGCATGCGGGAGTCTGTCTGACTGTCTCTCCCTGTTTCCAGCTTCAGAAAAAAAAAAACAAAAAACAACAAAAAAACCCACAATGATTATATAAATGACCTGTTTAGAATGACCACATGACATAAAAATGTGCTAAAATAATCACTTCCTCCCATTTCTTCCCAATATTATATAAATAATCTGAACTTTGTGGTTAAAAAAAGGTAGATCTCTTTCTTACCACCTTTATAAATGTGGCTCCCTAACCTAGTTCTTTCTCCGGATTTTTCTTCATGCTTTCCACTACACAGCCCTCATTCTAGTTATCTCTTCTTTCACAAACTCGAATCTGTATATTGCATGTTTCCTCAGCTGTTCCCCCACAAATTCTGGTGCCTCTTATCTTTTATAAGAGAAAACTATTATTTTTGGTATTTCTCCACCTATAGAGAGGCTAGGAATAAATTAAGCCTCTATGAAGTCATGAAATGTGTATTCTCCTGCACACTTTCTGATGAAAATTGCATGTAAAGTCTTAATATTTGATCACATATTTAAAGAAATGTTTTACTTACCTGGACTTTTGCAAAATTGAAACGTTCAGTAAAATTTAAAAATTTTAGTGCCATCAAATAATTGTTTTAAGCATTTAGTGAATAATGTTTCAAAAATAAATTTCATAAACTCTAATATTGTTATACAGAGAATACTAATATAGTATGTGTAGAAATATGATGGATGGATGGATGGATAGATGGATGGATACAATAAGACTCAAATCAAAGATGTTGTATTGTTATGAACACAGATTAACATATAATCCCCTAAAACACGCCAGATATCGTTTTGTCAATTAAATAAGGAAAGTGGAGTAAAAAGCTCTAAACTCTCTTAAAATTTAAATTTCCAAATGCTTGCCTGACCAGGCGGTGGCGCAGTGGATAGAGCATTAGACTGGGATGCCGAGGACCCAGGTTCAAGACCCTGAGGCCGCTAGCTTGAGCGTGGGCTCATCTGGTTTGAGCAAGGCTCACCAGCTTGGACCCAAGGTCACTGGCTCAAGCAAGGGGTTACTTGGTTTGCTGAAGGCCCATGGTCAAGGCACATATGAGAAATAAGTCAATGAACAACTAAGGAGTTGCAATGAAAAACTGATGATTGATGCTTCTCATCTTTCCCCATTCCTGTCTGTCTGTCCCTATCTATCCCTCTCTCTAACTCTGTCTCTGTGAAAAAAAAAAATTAAAAAAAAATTTCCAAATGCTTACCATGACTTTACTTTTGATTATTGTTACAGAGGAATTATGAACACAAATTATTGGAATCATATTTGCTACATGTTAATCATCATCTACATGTGAGATTCTATAGAATTGCTATAGTCAAGAATCCTATGAAATAGCATCATTAACCTTGATTGTAAGCCAAGGGATCATTTGTTCTGTATATAGGCAGTCCCTGGGTTACAAACCAGATAGTTTCTGTAGGTTTGTTCTTACATTGAATTTGTATGTAAATTGAAACAAGTACATTTACCTACTAAATGTAACTTAGATAGATGTTTGTCTTCACATAGTATTTATTTTTACCTTTCTGTGCATATAAATACTTAAACATTTTCAAAACTACAGATGCCATCTCATTTGTAACCCAGGGACTACCTATACTTCACTGTCACTAGTTTTAAATATATTTCCAAAACGCTGTCTCTGCCTTTGTTTCACTTTGAATATAACATTGGGTGGGTAGAAGAAGAATCTATTCTCCTTGACCAAAAGTAACCAATTTTTCAGAACTGTATTGTGAGTAAGAAGAAATAGCTGAGACTGTAGATCAGAGGTAGTCAACCTTTTTATACCTACTGCCCATTTTTGTATCTCTGTTAGTAGTAAAATTTTCTAACCATTCACCAGTTCCATAGTAATGGTGATTTATAAAGTAGGGAAGTAACTTTATAAAATTTATAAAGCAGAGTTACAGCAAGTTAAAGATATAATAATAATTACTTACCAAGTACTGTATGTTGGATTTTCACTGTTTGGCAGAATAAATCTTTATAAAACAACTTACTATAGTTAAATCTATCTTTTTTATTTATACTTTGGTTGCTCTGCTACCACCCACCATGAAAGCTGGAACGCCCACTAGTGGGCAGTAGGAACCAGGTTGACTACCACTGTTGTAGATAATAACTATATGAATTCTATGGTTCTTATAACCCATTGGAACTGGTTTTGAAATAGTTATTTGATAAAAAGGCAGGTTTTTGCCTCTTAAAAGTCACCCCAAGCCAATGGCCAGCTAGCTCAGTGGTAGGGTGTCGGCCCAGTGTGTGGAAGCCTTGGGTTTGATTCCTAGCCAGGGCACACAAGAGAAGCAATCACTTGCTTCTCCACCCTTCCCCCTCTACTTTCTCTCTGTCTCTCTCTTCCCCTCCTGCATCCAAGGCCCCACTGGAGCAAAGTTGGCCCAGGCACTAAAGATGGCTTCATGGCCTCCACCTCAGGCGCTAGAATGGCTCTGGTTGCAATGAAGCAACACCCCAGATGGACAGAGCATTGCCCCCTGGTGGACATGCTGGATGGATCCTGGTCGGGTGCATGGAGGAGTCTGTCTCTCTGCTTCTCACTTCAGAAAAAAAAGTCACCCCAAAACTTAGTGGTTGCAGTAATAACAAATTATATTTCTCATAAGTATGAGAGTTGGCTAAGAGATTCTTCTGGTCTTGACTAGTTTGGTTGGTGCTTTATGGTCCTGAATGGTTTTATGTACATGTTGGACCTCCGCCAAAAAACTTGGTTAGATGGCATTAGCTGGGGCCACTTTCTCCACATAGTTTCTTATCCTATATCTCAAGGTTGTCCACATGGTGATGCAATGGTTATCAGGAATAAAGGGCTGTATACCCTAAAACAATAAATATTTTTTTAGCCCCTGGTTATTACACATTTGAACCAAGACCAGGTTCAAAGAGTGAAGAAATAGATCTCAATTGTTGATGAAAAAAATTGTAAAAGAAAAAAAAAAGTTATAGGCCTGGAAAAAGTCTAGCTCAGCATATCATCTGGCCACAAGTTATTCACATTCCTCTCACATGCAAAATAAACTCTTCTATTCAAGGACCTGAAAAATTCATTTCTCATTACTGTATCAGGATAGAAATCTAAGATATAATCCTCTAAATTAGATCAGGTATATAAAAGACTCTATTATTATGGTCCTGTTGGTGTAGTTCCTCTGACCCAGAGATCTTGAACTGAAAAAGGCAAATTATATGCTATGTACACCTTCAGCATTCTATGGTAAGACAGTGGCATTTAACACTGATATATGCTCATTTAAAACAATAGGAATATCAGACATACAGCAATCACTGGAATATATAATTTGTGAAATCTACCTGGAGACATATAATCAAATCATTCTGCTCTGTGAGCAGGAAATATTACTTAATTAGGGCCCAGTTCTGCTCCTTGGCAGTATCTCCTTGTCCCTTTTTCTTCAAAGTTCTTGTCTTCACCTTATAACTTATTCTTTCTTTACTATAAGAAATGTCTTATGATTGCATCTAAGTAACGTTCTCAATCTGCTTCAGTCCATGGAAAATTGAGAGTCTAGAGACATTCTTAAATTTGAGCTATATCAGTACCTTTCAGTCTCTGTCAACATAACACCCTAATCCTGTGTGGATTTTCTATCTATCAGATTATATTCCACTCCACTAAACAAAAGCCAAGCCTATACTATTTTGTGAGCTAAGCATCTCTCTCTCTCTGCACTTACTCATAGTTATTTGTGGGATTAGGCTTCTGGGACTATACCCTTATAATGTTCAGAAGGCCTTATGCTTCACAGAAAGGATTTTCTATGTACCACCTATCTCAAAGCCATAAAAAATCTTACAGACACTCTTGATTTACTTGATCTTTACTTTGTGATTATGTCATATTCAAAAGGAAGAGGAAACCACCAAGGAAACAAGAGGAGCCATTTCTCTCATGGACTTTCATATAAGAGAAACAGAGATATCATGGTTACTGAGAAAAGCAATAAATCTGGAAATAAGAAATTCTCTGTGAGAGAATTAATTATGGAGATTACATAAAATATAATCTTTCCTTAATTTATATGACCAAAAAGAACAATTTCTATATCTCATTATTGTTAAGTAGATCTTGGTTTGTGTTAGAGAATTTGTAGAAATTACTGTTAGTTTATCATTCATAAAAAATTACCTTGGCAAAAAATAATAAGTACTTTTCATCCAGAACTCCTTTAAATACAACAGACTAAAGAAATGTTACATTTTGTGATTTGAGAATATAGGAAAAACTGAGTTGTACTTACCTCCTCCCCATATACCCCAATACATATTTTCTCATTCTTATTAAATATTTACTTGCTTTACCAAGGTTTCAAGTTATCTATTTAAATATAAGTAATATCATATATTATAAAATATAATAGTGGGATGGATAATAATATGACAAGGAGGAGAACAATATTTCTTTATAATTATAAAATGCAATTTTATCCTTTTATACCAAATTGTAGCAACATCAGTATTATCTGTCTACATGGAAGAAAGACAACATCAACCCCAAACCCTGACCTACTGAGTCATATTCTGCATTTTAACAATATCTCAGGTGATTTTATTTCTATTAAAATTTGAGGGGCACTATCCTGGACACTAAAAATGGTAATGAAAGGTAAAAAATATTTTAACACCTGCTGCAAAACAGTTCATTATTCAAAGGATATAATACACAAGCAAGTCAATGATTACTTCACTATGTGATTGCTGAAGGGTCAGTATGAGTTCCTTTTTTGAACCCAGATTTTGATGGAAGTAAAGTGAGAGAGAGGAAAGATGAAAACTGTGACTTGAAACATCATTCAGATTGTCACAATGCCTTTTAACTAGTGGCAGACACAGTAGTAAAAAGAAGGAATATTAAACATAGGTACATGAACAGGGGCAAAAAGATGCAGAATTATCAAGCTATTCCCATTAACAAGTGAAGAGGTAGGTTTGATTGTTGAAGGCATATTTATGGATGAAAAATTTTAATGAATTAATGAAGAGTTTATTGAGTTCCTTCAGTTGATGTGGAGATTTATAAAAAACAATGCTTATTTTTTCAAATCCATTGAGATTTATGGTTGTATCTTATGTTTCAACTGCTGACAGATAAAGCACATAGTGGATACAATATTAAGAAGCCTAAAACAAAAGATTACATTCTCAAGTTTAGTTATGCAAACAAGAAAAGCATAAAGTGACCAGAAAAAGATACAAAACACACTCTCACAGAGACTGTCTACTCACTAATAGGTAAGAATTCTTAGCTCTTCATGAAGAAAGGAAATGGGGACCCATTTTAGAACCTACCATGTATGTAAAGCCACTAGCCGTGGCCACCATCACAGCCACCTGGCCCATGCAGGTTCGCATTTGATTCAGACAGACAGTAATGAAACAACGGAGCCAAAAACTGGTGGGCCTAGCTTTAATCCTAGCTTGCACCCAGTCGGCAAAAAATACACACAATGGGAAAACACTTCCCTTTCCATTCAGGGCTCCCAAAGCCACTGACTTATCCGAGTTTCCTAGAATCAAAGGTTTCCACCTCACCAGCCTTATTCACCTCTGTTCCCCATCTCCTTCTTTCTGCATAAACTGCACAAACTGGCTTCTCCTTCAGCACTCTGCCATCTTGGCTGCTTCTCCTCTCCCCCCACGTGGCCTTCCTCTGCTCTTCTACTGCATGGGCTCCTCTGCCTCATTTTATAGTGTAGAAATCAAAACCTTTAATCCAATATACTAACAAGGAAGTCTCTGATACAAAGTCACTTATCTGAGGCATAATGGGATTCCTCATGAGAGTGCACCACCCCACATTATGCAACAGTCAAGAGTGTAGGGAAAAGCTTAGTCTTAAGACTAAGCCTTAGGCTCTAATGACC
The DNA here is from genome assembly GCF_036850765.1 of Saccopteryx bilineata. Lineage (NCBI taxonomy): Eukaryota > Metazoa > Chordata > Mammalia > Chiroptera > Emballonuridae > Saccopteryx > Saccopteryx bilineata. Next base: position 338,466,672 of record NC_089490.1, on the reverse strand, counting down.
CTGCCTGCTTACAGCCTGTCCCCCACACCCAATACAAACTATAAGCAAGCAAACATATACATCATATTTATAAATTTTTGACCAACAATGTATCTTATACTTAATTGTATAAACCCATGCATAATACATTTTACTTATTTCTTTATTCACATGGAAGGTTCATCCACTCTTAGTATACCCAGTGGTCATCTTCATGAAACTGTAATTTAGGAATTTCTTCAAGTTTAATTTATACAGCTATACACTGGTTGAGCCCTTCCTCAATATTTGAGAAAATATTCTGGTATATATAGAGAAGATCATTTATCTATCAAGCATAAAATATAGGAATTTAATCAGAATTATCTCATGTTACACCAGCCCTGTTTGAATTTTCTGGAAAATTTTCTCTTGACTGTGTCTGAGCCTACTACTACTCTTATGGGTATTATGATCACAATTCCAAAACTGTTGTTTATCCTTTATAAAAATGATGTTCATCTTGATTCTCAGGTCATGTTTGCCAACATTACATATCTCTCCCTGAAATGTCTTGCTTTTCTTCTCTTTGTATGTTCCCTCATCAGCGGTGTAATACAAGCATATACTTGAAATGCATAATTATGTATATTACTTACCAACACTGATTCTCCAGAGTAGAAAACATACTATATTAAAAAAATTAGGTCCTGGGGGGTTGGCTCAGTGGTAGAGCATCAGCCTGGCATGTGGATGTCCCAAGTTCAATTCTCAGTCAGGGCACACAGAAGAAGTGCCCATCTGCTTCTCCACCCTTCCCTCTCTCACTTCTCTCTCTCTCTCTCTCTCTCTCTCTCTCTCTCTCTCTCTCTCTCTCTCTCTCTCTCTCCTTCCTGTAGCCATGAGTCGATTGGAGTGAGTTTGGCCCAGGCACTGAGGATGGCTCCATAGCCTCCACCTCAGACACTAAAAAAGCTCTGTTGTTGAGCAATGGAGCAATGCCCCCTAGTGAGCTTGCCAGGTAGATCCTGGTAGGGATGCATGCAAGTATCAGTCTTTCTGCCTCCCTTTCTCTCACTGAATAAAAAAAATTAACAAATAAAAATAAAAACTATAAATTTTTCTTTGCCTGTTACCCAGTAAGTGATTTTTTTGTTTTCCTTTGTTTTGTTTTGCTGTACAAATTCTTTTAACCACTAGCCATATGAGAGAATGGACTTCTGTGGCTGATATATCTAAATTTGAAACACAGTGTGTGCATATATGTATGTATAAATGCATTCATATAAACTAGACATCCTTTATTTTCTTACTTGTCCTAGCATGGACTTTAGTATAAGAAAAGCCATCTTGACTGTTATGTGAGAAGTTTTATTTCTTGTGAGAATGACATCATCAGCATTTCTTTCCTTTTCTATTTATTTTTGTGACATATAGGATGTTTAATTTATTAAAATGTATTTCACATTTATTAAAAAAAATGAACATAGTGTAATTAATTCAATTTTTAAGGAATAAATCAAACCCTTTGATTCAGGCCACTTTGGAAAAGCACCTTACTTTACTCCTCCACAAAAGAAACCATGTTCAGCATTTTGTGCTCATCATTCCATGGCTCTTTTTAGACCTTTATTACATATGTATTCATACATAAGCAATATATTGTTTTGCATATTTTTGAACTTTTTTATTCTTCTGTATTTTTTCCTATTCAACATTTATATTTATGAGTTTTCCTTTTTTAAATAATAAACTAAAAATTATATATAAAATTATACATTAATTAATTCCATGGGGAAAAACACATATAGTAATGGAGAGCTACTGTTTTTCCATATTGTGTTTCTGGGGTTCAGCTTTTTATCTTTATAATAGAAACAACAGCTTTTTTACCTTAAAGGATTATTCTAAAAATTAAATAAAATAATATATGTGTGTGTATGTATGTGTGTGTGTATGTGTGTGTGTGTGTGTGTGTGTGTGTGTGTGTATATATATATATATATATATATATATATATATGGGCACACTTTTTTTTTCTCAACTCATGCATGGAAAAAATGTTGGTTTCTTCCACTTTCCCTTCCTTAATCAAGCAAGGAGGCATTTTAGACAGAAGAAAGTTGAAAGAGAATCTGCTATTCTTTCTGCTGTTGCACACATGGTATTCCATGAAACTCAGGGGGACCCATCTTCCATCTGTTCATTTAAAGATTCTATGCCACAGATCACTCTCGGTGCTAAAAATACAACATTTAGAATGAGTGTGAAGCAATTCTACCTTTCTTAGTTTATGGAGACGTATTCCTATATCCCTCACTGTGTCGATCTAGTCAGGGTGATGCACATCAGAGTGCTACCCCCTGGTACTGTACTGATTTTCTGCCTGAAGGTGCCTGGAAGGTTTTCTCTTTAAACTCACCTTAAATACAGAGCCAATGATGCCATTATTGACATTTTCACCTCAGGTGAACTGGAATGAAATACTAATGGAAAAGATGTGATTTATAAAACATAAATGACACTTAAAAGTGAGGGGGGGAAATAACATTCATAGCATTACTGATTCAATAAGGAGATTATATCATGAATTAAGTAAAATATTTACTAATTTTAATTAAAAATTCCACAAAATAGAGGCCTTATGACTTATTCAAGGAACTTCTAACATTTTTGTGGCTGGATTTGAAAACCGTTTTGAACCAGTGACTCTTGTATTTTCCCTTTTAGAGCACCTTCGCTGACATTATATGTTAGTGAGGACAGATAATTTGTCCCTTTAGTTTCACATCTTCCCTAAAATCAACTCATCCTACATTTCTGATCTCAATTGACAGCACACTGTATATTACATTCTACAAACCTTGGAGTACTCTCAGATTTCTGAAGCATTATGATGACTCACTTCTAATCGAATAATATATCATGTTGCAATTACCACAAATGTCCAATTCAGAACCATTCTGTTCTGTAGGTCTAACATCTTACCATAACCATAACACCTATGTAGTTGAGCTATAGAGTGAAACACAATTCATTTTGTTGGCAATTGCCTTATCATTTTCGTATTGCTCGTTTTAACATTTCTTTGTACTCTCTGTTTGCCTCAGAAGATACACTTTCACTTTTCTTGTGCCATACTTTCTAGATGTTTCTGTTAGTAGCTTCTCTTACTGTAACAGAAATATCTTGCAGAGTTGTCTTGTCAGTTGAGATAGATGAGGCTAACCTGGAGGTAACAGACAACTCCACAATTTCAGAGGCTTCTTGTAACAAAACTTAGCCTGTCATTCCTGCCACCTGTCCAACATGAGCAATTATAGTCACTCAAGAAATGTAGTTGACAGAAGCTTCATTTTAACCTTTGCTTCCAACATCACTGTAGAAATGGGAAGGGTGGGCCACGAAGAACACACCAACATTAAGTTTCCATCCTGAAGCAACACGTGCATGCCACGTCTGCTTCCATTTCCATGGAATGTGATTCACATGGCTGGGCGTAATTTAAATGGCAGACAGAAAACAATTCTATGTTCTAGGAAAGTAATTAAGTCATTTGTGAATGGCTAATGGCAGTCACAGTGATTAAGAGGTAGACTCAAATAAAAAAATGAGGTTTCAAAACTTAGCTATTTCTAGTTTGTAATCATAAGCATATTACCTAAAACATCCATGCCTCAATTTATTAATCTGCAAAATGAGCTAAATAAGAATATTTATCTGAAAGGTAATTGTGAAAATTGAGATATGTTACAGTATACAGCATCTGACTTAAAATGTGCTGAATAGTTATTTCATTCCTGTCCTTAATGCATTCCTGAATCACAGCCATAGCATACTTATATACCTTCACTTGAAATCTACCACCAAAGAGGAGAAAATAGATCTTAATTAAAAAATATTTTGAAATATTTCCTAAAGTATAACATACCATTCTTCTAATAACTCAGGTGTAATAATTTTGTTCTTTAGTAAAATGTAAGTACACAATTAATGAAAGACATTCATCATATAACCTAATCATTGGTTCTTCCTAAAAAATTTAAGAATGTATTTTGTTTTAATCAGAGCCCAAATGTGCAATTACATAAATATACATCCTTTGTCTTTGAATATTTCTTAGGGAAAGAAAAGACTGAAAGAATATTAGCAATTTAAACTCAAATTAATCTTGGCTTCCATCATAACATTTAAATTTGTTGCATTAAAATATATATTTGGTAGAATAGATAAAAGAGAATACATTTTCATCTAAAGTAGACATAGGTGCTATCAATATTATCATCTTGAGACTGAGGACAGGAGGCCTTGATAAGATTTTATCCTAAGTAAATGTTGCTCTTTTATAAGCATTAAAATAAAATACAAGGTATAAGCCCATTGTCAATGCCTATGTTTACATGCTAATAGCAACAGTGTTCTCTCTTGCATTTCTACAAATAGCTTTAGATGTTGTCAAAACATCAGATCTTTCCCTCTAACAACTGTAGGGTGAACTGGGAAGAGAGAATACAGTTACTTGAGCTGTCTAAATGTCTGGTACATTTTTTTAAATTTTTTTAACTTTTATTAATTTTTAGAGAGGAGAAAGAATGAGAAAGAGAGAGAGAGAGAGAGAGAGAGAGAGAGAGAGAGAGAAGGGGGATGGAGGAGCAGGAAGCATCAACTCCCATATGTGCCTTGACCAGGCAAGCCCAGGGTTTTGAATCGGCAACCTCAGCATTCCAAGTCGACACTTTACCCACTGTGCCACCACAGGTCAGGCCAAAACTTTTTGAACTATAAGTTTTCTTACTTTAAATTAGATTAGGGGACGGAATCTGCAGTTCACATTTATTTCAGAAAACAAACAACAAACAAAAGAGGATTTATGTAACCATCATTTGCAGTTGGTCATCAACAAACCAGATCAAGTAGGGGTCTGTTTATTACCCTTTATGGCTTCCTGGTTATCTACAAAATAAAGTTCAAATTCTAAATCATTAATATTCCATAAAGTCCTTTTTAATTTTTATTTTCTAAAATTTCTCATATCATATTACTATTAATGTGAAGCTCCTCACTCATACTATCTATATATTGCACACTGACTCACTTATCACAGTTTGTCTCTTAGTGAATGAATTAAGGAAGTAAATACCTCAATGAATATAGATGAATTACAGAGCATAGTTAATAGATGAATTAGTAGATGAAGAGTAAAAGTCTGAGGATTTTGCTTTTATAAGATTTAAAAATTCTTTTAATGTGGGATACAACATAAGGACACTTGGATAGATGAAAGGCAGAAATCTTTGTTACTTACAACTCCAAACAAGAGAATGCTGCCAAAAAGCTGGGAGCTATACCTGGGGACAGAGCAACGGCATGTGGGAGCTGTAGTGGGCAGCTTATGTATTTGGCAATGATAGTGGAACTAAGCAGGTTTTACATGATGCTTATGAATTGGCTAATTTGAATAATTTCCAGGTATCGGGGACATAGGAACTGTCCTTAGATGTCTGGCTCCTAGCCCAGGGACCATTAGAACTGGTGCATAGCATTCCTTGATTGTGAATGTCCAAACCCTGATAAGAGAACTATTGGAGTGTCTGAGTTTAATCAACAGCTCAAGAAAAAGAATGTGGTATGTCAATACCCTAATCAAGTTTTGTTATTTATCAAAAGAAAATAATAACAGCTAACAATGTCTAGATGTAAGAGTTTGTATATGTATTTTATTTTGCGTATTAGTGTTAATTGTTATTTTTAACTGAAATTATTATGTATCTTTTCCTTTAATAATGCCTATGGTAAATAGAAAAAAATGAAGAAATAAATTTTTGTCATGTACTTTTTGGACAGGACTAGACAGATAATAAACAACTAAGCATCATAAGTAATTTTTAAAGTATAAAATGGGAAAGCAAAAGAAAAAAAATATGAACTCCTGGATATGGGTGTATTCATTAATCATGGCATATAGAACACATTTGCCCACTTCTTAAGACAAAATGATGGTAATTGGTTTGTGGTTCCAAAGGTGAGGAGGTTAGAAGTCTCCACTCCATCCTAACAAGTATAAAGCTAAACAGACTGAGAAATCAGCACCTCTTCTTGGATCTATAAGAGAGAGGAAAAGATAGAGCCAAGTGCTGCTCTCAAGACTGAAGAGACAGGTGAATACAGGGAATTCCCACTTTCCGGAGCCGAGATTCATGAACAGAAACTGTCTCAGGAACCAGTGCCAGGGTTGGAAAACATGAACTGTAAATGACAAATTACTGGAGACTAAGTTCAGAGAACTCTGAGAATAAATACTACAGGGGGATGTAGTCAGAGGATGACCCCCATGTTTTATCACATTTACTTTCAGAAATTCAACCAGAATCCCACAGTTCACAACAGAGAAAAATCTCCTCCAGCTTCCAGCAGTAACAATTTTGAAATAACACCAGAGAAACTCTGTTCTTCTTAACAAGGTCTTCCCTCAGGAGAAACTAATTACTAATTAACCAGAGTCGAACCTACCAGGGTATCATCAGAGCTTAACTGACGGGGGAAGAAAAACACCCAACTTCAAAGTCCACTCTAGCCACCCTGTCACAGTTAAGACGGGAAGAAAAAAACACTTGTGAATTCCATAATTTGGAGGAATTTTTTTTTCCTTGATAGCTAGATGGGATGGCTGGACCTAATTAGAAGAATATAAAATGCTTCCCCCCAATCTCCACCTCTCACCACCACATTATTAAAGGAGTATTTACAGCAGCTCCTGCCACCCAGAACATCATGTCCAGCTTCCAGGAAAAAAAATACAAGGCATATCTGACAGGAAAAAAAAAATTGAGAAGACAGAAAAAGCATTAGAATCAGACATGTCAGGAATGTTAGAATTATCAGACAGGAATTTAAAACAATAGCGATTAATATACCAGACTCTAGTGGGAAATATAGCATGCAAAAACAGATGGGCAATGTAAACAGAGAGGTAAAAAGAAGAAAGAACCTAAAAGAAATGTTAGAGATAAGAAACAATGTAATAGAAATGAAGAATGTTTGTCATGGGTTGGACATAGCTAAAGAGTCTCTGAGCTAGGAAACATATCAATAGAATCATCAGAAATCAAAAAGTCAATAAAAGACCCTCCCCCCAAAATGACAGATTATCCAAGGACTGTGGGACAACTATGAAAGGTGTGACATATATGTAATCGGAGTCAAGGAGGGAATAGAATAGAAAGAAACAAAAAAAGAAATATTTGAAACAATGATTGAGAAATCCCCAAATTAATGTCAAACACTGATCACAAATCAAGAAGTGTTTCCCTCTTCTCAGAGTTTTGGCTCTGGGGGTCTCCCATTGACACCAACTGCAATCTCTGCTGGGATAATAAGAGAACAGAGACAAGAAAGGAAACTAAGGGGAATAGATTCCAAACTTCCTCTGAGTATTAGGTGTTCCCTTGTCCAGTCATTGAGTCAGAAATCAAGTTAAGTCTTTCGGAACCCTCTCTCCTCTGGTACTTACTTCCAGGTTTCCAGGGTATTAAACTCTGACAGGAGAATATTGGAGGGGGGAAAAGTGGTAAACTCATTGCTGACAATGTGGTATTATCAATTCATATCTTCCTTTATTTAAGTGCTGTCATTTACTTTGCAGAGTGTTTTCAAATAGCTGCTCTATGCATTTTTTTAAATTAATTTTTGTTTAGGATTTATACTCATATTCATTGGGAGAGACAAGTTACCCTGTGCTTACAACATCTTACCAGGGACTCTAAACCTAGACCATTTCATTTAATGTAATAATACATATGTTCAGATTTAGGTTGACCATTTTATTATTTATTGCCTGTTTTTCTGGTCAGTTTCTTGTTCCTCTGCTACCCATTTCTTGCCTTCTTTTTAATTATGGGAATATATTTTAGCGTTCCATTTTAATTTATCTGTTGACTGCTTGGCTATAACTTTTCGTTTTAAATTGCTTGCTCTAGGGATTAAAATATACATATCCAATTTTTTACAGTGTACTTAGAGTTCATCTTTAACACTCCAAGTAAAATAAACTTTCAAATACATTTCTTCTCTCTTGGGCAAACGAGTTTGTAAAATTTGTATTTTTCGAGTTTGCTCACTTTTATTGTTAAAAATGGCACTGGGCAGTGCCAGTGATCTGTGAAATTGCAAATTACCTTCCTGCTTGGAAAGGGCCATTGTCTTGCTAATGTTTGCTGGAGGAGAGGTTTTCACACCAGTGAGTTTAGAAAAGAGAGAGAAGTCATATATGCAGAGGAAAAAGAGCCATGTTGGCAGAGGTGAGGGGCTTTTGTGAGCTCTGCTGAGACTGAAGAGGCCTTTGATTCTAGGAGAAACCAGAGAAGATTCTTCTGGTTATGGAACCGGATAATGTGTCAGGGCTTTGTGAGCTCTGAATGAATGAAGAGGGAGGTGCTTTCCCTGTGTGTTTGCTTGTCGGCTGGTGTGAGACTTTAATAAAGGACGGCCCACCATTTTTTGGCTCCCCTGTTTCTTTACTGTCTGCCCAAATCCAATGTGAACTAGCATGTGCATGGCCAGGATGGCAGTGACTACTGATCCTTTATTCTTACATTATGGCATAATTGTCATACATATCACACATACATTTATTAAAAGCCCTACAAGATAATTTTATTTTATTTTATTTTTATTTTTTTGCTTTCAACAGTAATACTTATTTTTCAAAATGTAAATGGAGGAAAATAGTTTATTATATTTACTTATATATTTGCCATTTGCTGTTCTTTCTTTATATCTTCAATTCCTAATTTTATATTATAAAAACCCCCAATCTACCCTGAATGCTAAATCTAATATGTCTGAAATATTTTGTTTTTATTGTTGTTTTCTTTCTTCTTGTTATATATCCTCCATTTCTTCTGTTTTATATGCTTAAGCCTCTCATAGAAAGAAAGCTTAGTTTTACATGAATGTAAGCAACTTAACTACCCTACAGAAGTTATTTTTTCATCTTAAGATATCATAGCAAAAAAACACTTCAGAAATAATATCTTAGTCCCTCAATTTTTAACTGAGGGCAGTGAGGTTCAGAAACAAACAAACAAACAAAAACCCATTCTTCGCTTTTTTTTTTTAATTTTAAAATTTTTTTTATTTTTTTGTATTTTTCTGAAGCTGGAAACGGGGAGAGACAGTCAGATAGACTCCTGCATGCGCCCGACTGGGATCCACCTGGCACGCCCACCAGGGGCGATGCTCTGCCCACCAGGGGGCGATGCTCTGCCGCAACCAGAGCCACTCTAGCGCCTGGGGCAGAGGCCAAGGAGCCATCCCCAGTGCCCAGGCCATCTTTGCTCCAATGGAGCCTTGGCTGCAGGAGGGGAAGAGAGAGACAGAGAGGAAGGAGGGGGGGTGGAGAAGCAAATGGGCGCTTCTCCTATGTGCCCTGGCTGGGAATCGAACCCGGGTCCCCCGCATGCCAGGCCGACGCTCTACCGCTGAGCCAACCAGCCAGGGCCAAAAAAAACCATTCTTTACAAGAAAAACTACTAAAAGTAAAAAGGCTAGGCCTAGCACCTGGTATTCTAATTCTGAGTTCAACAATTTTTTGTGACATGTCAAGAATTTTCTAAGAATAGGTGAGAATCCTGAGATTATCTAGAAAGGTGTGCCCTGTTGTGTCAAGATACTTTTACTGATGCCATTACTTGGTCTCTTCATAAAGTCATAAAATATATAAAAGTAAAGCTAATAAAATTTCCTAGTTTTTCTAAAAATTAAGGAGAAAAAACTATATTTTGTCATTTTATTAAAAATACTATATTGAAGTTCTTAAATGCCTCATTTATTTCTGAAATATAATCTTATTCATATCAATTAGAACCCTACTTCTCATAAAAATATTGGTTGTTTTGAACTGTGTTAGCTGAAGAATAATCTCACTTGCCAAGAAGTGACCAAGCTCTTCATTGGAAGGAACATAGTTATCCTTGGAAACACTGTTCATAGTCATAAACACCATGTGTTCATTTAAAACACTAATTAATGAATCATCTACTCTTACAATTAGGTTTATCATCTTATCATAAGAAAGGTAATGTGGGTGGTAGAAGATCCATGCTTTGGATAGATTTGAATTTGAATCCAGAGCTATTCATAAACTTTGTAAACCTTGGCAAGATACCTAACTCACTGAGGCTGAGTTTTCTCATCTATAAACTGAGATGACCTATTTCTAAATTTAGACAAGATTAGCCATAAAAGTAAGTTTTTATGCTAGTCTCTGTAGCATGTCTGCAAGCCATATTACAGAACAAGTCTATTATATGATATGCTGTATAATGAGTACACATTAAAAGCTACTGCACTATAAATTATGACATACTGTTGGCTAAATAAGTTTGTAAAATATGATTTTTATGTTTACTTTGGGGGGCTGGGCAGTTAGTTTGCATTGGGGGTTGGGCAGTACCAGGTATATGTGGGTCAGTGAAATTAAAAATTACCTTCCTGTTTGGGAAGGGCCATTGTTTTGCTAATGTTTGCTGGAGGAAAGGTTTTCACACCAGAAAGTTTTGAAAAGAGCCATGTTTGCAGAGTGAAAGAGAGAAGCCATGTTTTGCAGGGAGAGCAGAGAGAATACAGAGTGCTGAAGAAGAAGCCATGTTGGCAGAGAGGAGAAGTTGTGTGGATGAGGAACCAAAGGTGAGGGGCTTTTTCAAGCTCTGCTGAGACTGGTGGAGCCTTTGATTCTAGGAAAAACCAGAGAAGATTCTCCTGGTTGTGGAACCAGATAATGTGTCAGTGGCTTTGTGAGCCTTATGTGTTTGCTTGTTGGCCAGTGCAAGACTTGAATAAAGGAATGGCCCACCATTCTCTGGCTCCACTGTTTCTTTACTGTCTTCCAGAATCCAGCAGAAACCTGCATGTGCATGGGCACAATGGCAGCAACTACTGGCTGTACACACACTTTGAAGTAAACAGTTTGTTTTCTTAATCATTTCCTATATCTGTCCCATGATCTTTCTCCTTTCACATTTTAACTTTCATAGGCTCCTTTCTTGCTAATTTCTGAAGTCAAGACACAGCAGAAACCTTCTTATCATCACGACCACATCTAAATCCTATCCTGGAGGGATTAAATGTAGATTCAGTAGGCTGCCAACATGACTGATACATTCCCTTATCAGTATAATTTTCATTATTAAAAAAACTACTAATTGTGAATAATTATTATTTAGAAAGAACACACAAATATGTTGAGATTTAATTAAGCTAAGCAAATATAACAGATTTTCAATAAAGAAGATTTAGCAATTTCTCTATTAATTTATCTAACAGAAAAGAACTTTTGAAAAGGAGTCCTTTTAATTGTAAGTATATTTTATTAATTAATCTAAACAGCCAACCAAATGCACTAAAGAAAAATATGAATATGAAAGCTGTACAGCATCACTTTGTATATGTACCTACTCCTACATTGGGTGGGATACAGGTAAGGCTCTACAGATAACAACTGGGTGTATGCATTTTGATTAATAGGTACAACAGGGTAAATAATAATTCTTTACATTTTACTATACTTTACAATTTAAAAACATTTAACTGAGTCGTTACATTGAATAGTATAACAACTGTAAGGTAACTAATATTAACCCTTACTTAACAATGAAAAAATGAGTATTGGAGGCTAATTGACTTGTCAAGTTCAAATAAGAAGTAGAATTGAGTTTCAAATTTATATTTCTGACTCCATGATTTTAGAGTAAGTATATCACACAGAGTGTTGTAAACATCTCTCTATATTTATTTCTCTTCCCAAGAATTTGAGCTTCAAGGGGCACAGCAAAGTTCCATATTCAGTTCTATAAACCCGCATGCTTAGTACAATGTCTAACATGTGCCAAATATCCAATAATTTATTTTGAAGTTCTAGTTGCAGCTCTGGTTCTCAGCTATTAGTTACTCTAGCCCAGCGGTTCTCAACCTGTGGGTCGCGACCCCAGTGGGGGTCGAACGACCAAAACACAGGGGTCGCCTAAAGCCATCGGAAAATACATATCCCGATGTACACTGGAAGGCCAGTCTATCAGTTCTCAGTGAAGCAGATGCATGTGTTCTCATCAAGGTTCTGCCACAACCTCACTTCCATATAAATCATGCAAAAATGTTTTACGAGTTAGAGAAGCAAAAATGACAACAGAAAAGATAAAATTAAGCCAAATTTTTCTTTACAAAAAAATAGTTAATCTAAATAGAAGAGGCTTTATCAGAATAGAAACATATGTCATTGTCAGCTAGCAAGATACCAAATCATTTACTTGAATCTAATTTGTTTGATCATGCCAAATTTTGTCATTAATAAAATTAATTACATGATACATTCTATATCATGTAATTTCCATTTTTTTGTTCTTACTATTGTATTATTATTTTTTTCAATGATGACAGCATCATCAGAAGGGTTTAGGTCTCCTAAGATCAATCAAATAAAATGTTTATGAGGAGGGGACTGGTGAATGCATAACATAGTAATTTTTTTATCAAGAAATTCAATAAATAAAAATTTCTTATCATGTTTGCTCAGGGTAACTTAGCATTATGAGTTGGCAGCTAGAGTCATGAATAGAAATATACATATGATCTTGGACAAAACCCACTCTCTTTTTGAGCTTATGTGAGACAGTAAACTCACTCATAATTAGCATAGAAACATTGATTTGTTGTTCCATTTATTTTGCATTCACTGGTTGCTTCTTGTATGTGCCTTGACTGCAGATAGAACCCACAATCTTAGTGTATCTGAACAATGTTCCAACCAACAGAGTTACTCAGCCAGGGCCTGACCTCTCCTTTTATAATTATCTATGTCTGCTGATCTCACTAGATCATCAGTAAGAGAAAATATCTTCACAGTAATTAACATGCTTGCAAACTATATACTAACATCAGAAGAACTGAATTCTCAGGGCAAACTAAAACAGCAAACTCAGTAGAAAAGGACATATCCAGAGAAATGCAGCATTTGAGATCTGCTTACCTGGAGAAGAAGCCATTAGAGCCATGAACTGTAAGGGAGGAAAGACAAGTACTCACTTTAAAACCTGACCAGAAATTTCTTTATAACAAAAACACATTCTCCAAGAAAAAGAACTTAATAAAAATGTGATTCCAAAACATTATCTTCTCCAGAAAAAGAGAATTTCTCCCCTTTCCAACCCCAACAGTCTTCTTGTCTCACAGAAGAGAAAAAAAAACCAGAAGACAGATTTTCAAAAAAAATAAATGCAAGATTGGAAATTCTGGAACCAAAGAAGATAAGAGGAAGTGAAGAAGCTGTATCACTGTAGGAGGGATAGAAATGTAAGCAAAGACCAAGACCCCAAAGAATAGACCAATAAAAATTTAAGTCAGGCCCTGACCATTTGGCTTGGCAGTAGAGCATCTACCTGGCATGTGGAAGTCCCAGGTTCAATTTCTATTCAGGGCATACAGGAGAGGTGGCCATCTGCTTCTCCTCCCTTCCCCCTCCTCCTTCTCTCACTTTCTCTCTCACTCATCCTCTCCCACAGCCATTGCTTCATTGGATTCAAGCATGTTGGCCCAGGTACTGAGGATGGCTCTGTGGAGCCTCCACCTTCAGCACTAAAAATAGTGTGGTTGTGAGCATGACCCCCAATGGACAGAGCATTGGCCCCAAACAGAGGTTGCTCAGTGGATCCTCATTGGGATGCATGTAGGAGTTTGTCTCTGTATCTTCCTTACACTCACTTAAAATAATAAAATAAAATAAAATAAAATGAAACTTAAAGAGCTAATTAGAATATTATAGAATGTTCTTCCCTCCCTGTATCCCACCACCAGACCAAAAAGCCTAAAATTTAATAATAGTAGTTTACCACTGAAAGAGTTGTAAGAGAGACACCCTTTCTGAGGATCAGCAAGTAATAAAGTTCCAAAGTCAAGAAAGGAAACAAAAACTAGAGGGATTTGAAGACTCAGGCCCTACAGTTACAACAAATGTCTAATACAGATCAAATCCTAACAAGATTTATACTAAAGCTTATTGACTTCAATTTCTATTACTTAATTTAGCATGTTTGTCTGTCAAACCAAAACTGAGAAATTCATTGTCAGCAGATATGCCCTGTAAGAAATGCCAAAAAAATAAAAATTTAAAAATCCAACTAAAAAATGGGCAAAGTAACTGAATAGACACTTTTCTAAAGAGGATATACAGATGGGCAATAGACACAGAAAAAGATGCTCAATATCACTAATCATCAGAGAAATGCAAATTAAAACACCAAAGTGAGATATCACATCACACCGTCAGATTGGCTATCATCAATAAATTTACAAAGAAGTGTTGGCGAGGGTGTGGAAAAAGAGAACCCTTGTGCACTGTTGGTGGGAATGCAGATTGGTTCAGTCACTGTGGAAGACAGTATGGAAGTGTCTTAAAAATTAAAAAGAAACTGCTTTATGACCATGCAATTTCACTTTTGGGAACATAGACAAAGAATTCCAAAATACCATTTTAAAAATATATATGCAACCCCTATATTCATTGTAGTATTATTTAGAATAGCCAGGATCTAGAAGCAGCCAAAGTGCCCATCAATAGATGAGTGGATTTAAAAAGCTCTCCTACATAATACACAAGGAAATACTACGCAGCCATAAAAAGAAAGAAAGCTTACCTTTTGGGACAGTATGGGTACACCTGGAGAGCATTATGCTCAGGGAAATAAGCCAGTTAGAGAAAGACAAATATCATATGATTCGTGAAATCTAATGAAGAAAGTAAACTAACAAGTGAAGTAGAGACAAAATCATAGATTGAAATCAGGCTGACAACTGTTGAAAGTGGGTGCTGGGTGAAGGGGGTGCAAGGACTGAACAAGAAAGAACAAAAAAGAAAAGATACACATAGGCATGGACAACAGTGTGATGATGGCCATGGCGGTGGGGAAAGGGTGATGGAGATGTGTAGGAGGGTATAAGGGGGAGAAATGGGAAAATGTGTACGGTAAATTCTATGGAAACAGCAGAAAAGTGCTAAGAGAAGCGTTAAAATAGAATCATAAAAATGCTCAGTTAAAACTAAAGAAAGAAAAAAGAACAAGTGCAATGAAGAGAAAACAACTACAAGATAATAGATATTAATTCAACTTTACCAATAATCACTTTAAAAGTGACATATGTAAATTATATGATTGTCTAACCGTTATTCTGTACACCTGAAACTAAGACAAAATTATATTGAATTTAAACTAATTTTTTAAAAATATATAAGATATATATAATATAATTCAGAAAACGTGAATTCTTACTGAATATTTGGTAATAAGAAACCATTTTCTTCAGGTGTGATAACAGTGTTGTGATTATATTTAAGAAAAAGCCATATTTACAGAATAAATTACATGATGTCTGGATTTGCTTCAAAATAATCTCAGGTAGATGGAATGAATGGAAATATAAATAAACCATGATTGACAATAAACTGGTAATTATTGGAGATGGCTGATAGGTACATTTAAGTCCACTCTGTTCTCTACTTTTATCTATGTTTGAAATTTTAAATAATAAAATATTTTAAATGCAAAATATAATGAATGGCAAAAACATACCAATTAAGAGATTATCAGAGTAAATATAAAATAAAAAAATAAAATCCAACTTTATGTTGTCTATAAAAAAACTCACTTTAAATATAAAATCTCAGATAGGTTAAAGTAAAGGTGTAAAGAAAGATATAAAATGATAACATTAATCAAAAGAAAGCTGGCGTAGCTATATGAATTTCAGACAAAGCGGACTTCAAAACAAGATAATCAGAAATAAAAAGGGTTACAAAGTGATAAAGGAGTCAATTTCCCAAAAGACCTAAGAATCCTAAATGTATAGTATTCAAATAATAAAAAAGAGTCAAAATACTTGGGGCAAAAACTGTCAGAATTGAAAAGAGAAAGAGAAAAATATGAGTTGCATTAAACCTAAACACAGTGAAGGCAAAGATTTTTACCTCTGCTATTCACTACCATACACCATGCCTATAAAATAATTCACACACTCTACATTCATAACAAACACTTTTAGTTAGTGAATATTGTAAATATCCTCTAGTACATTGCCTCATTTGAATAGGCTTAAATTATATCCAAGATTTGAGTAATATGGGATTAACCTTGGAAAGAGTAAAATTTTGCACTGCCTCACTGGGAAGAAGGTGTAAATAAGTCTTTTTTATTGAATGTATTGGGTGATAACTGGTTAATAAAATTACACGTTTCAGGTAATACAATTCTATGTTCTAGGTCAACACTTTATCCACTGTGCCACCACAGGTCAGGCTAGGTAGTACAATTCTATAATCCATCATTTGTTACTGCATTGTGTGTTTACCACCCCAAGTCTCTCCATCACCATCTATCTCCCTCTACTGACACTCACCTCCCCCTACACCCTTTTCCTCCTGCAATCACCAAACTGTTGTCTGTGTCTATAAATTTCTTTAATTTGCTTAATCCCTTCACCTTAACTTTTATACCATAGTGTGCATTAGAGAAAAAAGATTAAAGAATGCATAAATCTGTTCTTACCATCTAAGCTTTAAGATCAATCAGGAAAAAATGCTGTCTTTTTCTACCACTAGCTGTAATAATGCATAGAAGACCTCAGAGAAAGTTGACTGTGCTAAGTTGGCTCCTTTTATCCAGATATATTTCAGAGTATGCTTTTTAGCAATAAAAACTTCTAATAGGTATTTTTAAAAAACAACAATTTGTAAATTTCACCATGGCAAGTTTTGATATTTTCCTAAGTCTTTGGAATAAAAATGTTCCATTGCTCATGGCAGTTGTTTGCAATTTGATAAAAAAATATTTTTGATCTAAAATAAACTTTGAAAACTAATGATAAGGAAGAAGCAAACTGAAATAAAACTTGACATTCTTCAAACATGTATGTCTAAGAAATGACACTTATTAAAGAAGATTGATTATCTTTTTCTTATTTATCAATCATAATATATTAAAGAAAACCAAACTTTTAATTGAATTAGCAGGTTCAATTCAATATTATTCTCTCAAAAGAGTGCTATTCACAGATTAGATGTGGTTAAAATGATATACTTGATGAAGTTGGAGCTACATCTAAAACTTATTTTCAAAAATATTGTAAATTGTAGTTCCATATGAAGAAAATATAGAATACAGAATCTTATTATTTCATTATAATGTATAATTGGAGACTCTCAGAATATTAATAAGTTAATCATACATACTATCTTAGTCCTTAAATAAAAAATAAAACTATTTCTAATAAAAATATTTTCTAAAAACATAAAAATGATATTTTATTAATCAATTTCATAGTTCCACAAGGCATTTTTTTTTGTATTTTTCTGAAGCTGGAAACGGGGAGAGACAGTCAGACAGACTCCCGCATGCGCCCTACCGGGATCCAACCGGCACGCCCACCAGGGGGCGATGCTCTGTCCCTCCAGGGTGTCGCTCTGCCTCGACCAGAGCCACTCTAGCGCCCAGGGCAGAGGCCAAGGAGCCATCCCCAGCGCCTGGGCCATTTGCTCTGGGAGGGGAAGAGAGAGACAGAGAGGAAGGGGGGGGTGGAGAAGCAAATGGGTGCTTCTCCTATGTGCCCTGGCCGGGAATCGAACCTCGGTCCCCCACACGCCAGGCCAACGCTCTATCGCTGAGCCAACCGGCCAGGGCCCACAAAGCATTTTAAAAATGACTAAAGGGTGTTCTTATTTAAAATGTACTTATCCTCAGCATATATCTCTCAAAAGTCCTAAAAAAGAGCTAAATTTGGGGCTGAGAACTAAAATATGGTAACCCTTATGAGTACATGCTTTTTAAAATAAGATTGAACAGTTTTAACTAGATACTTAAATAACATTAACCAAATCAAGCTGATATTCAGTAGGTTGCATTATCCCTCTGTAAAATGACAGATACTGATAATTATTTTTTGAACTATATAAAGCCATTCTTTTTTCCTTCAGTATTAAAGACAATATAATTTTTTTATTTTTCTAATATATTTTTTATGCTCATCTTACAAAGATATATGCCTCTTAAGTGCCTAGGCACCATGAGAAGATGGCCATAATAATATATCTGTCCCCAAGTGGGACAAAGACTGCCAGTATACAAAATACAAAAATAAAACTAAATAAAAGATGTTTCTTATAAACAGCAGATATAAGTTCTGTTGGGCACTGAGGAAAGCCGTGATTCTTTTTTACTGTCCATGTTTTCAAGTTAATTTAAAGTGCAATTACTGCATATTTAAAAATATAAAATACTGCTTTAAAAATTAAAGGGGCATTAAAACTAGAGCAAAAGACTATATGTTTAACTTGCACATTCTATCATTTTAATATGAACTTGTTCCCAAATAGATATGTAACCCTATCAAAATTCCAGTGGCATTTTTGTTGAAAATGATAAGCTCTTTCTAAAATTTAAATGAAAAAGGAATTAAAGTAGTAGCTAAAACATTTTTTAAAAAAGAATATAATTAGAGGAATCATACTATCCACTATTAAAACTTAATATCTTCAATTAAAGACTCCCACTCTACAAAAATTAACTCAATTAGATTTTAGATCTAAATGTAATTGTAACACATTTAATCTTTTATACGAAAACATGTGAGAAAATTCTAAAGCATAGAGTTTCAGACATGACACCAAAAACAAAAGTGCATAAAAGAAAATATCAATAAAATTGAACCTCATCAAAATCAAAATATATACTAGATAAAATGTAGTTTTAGAGAAAGAAAGAACAAGCCACAGTCTGGGAGAAGATATTTGCAAATCCATATAACCAACGAAGGAATTATACCCAGATTATATAAAGAAAACTATCATCTCAACAGTAAGAAAATACATAATTTAGTTAGAAAATGAGAAAAATATTTGAATAGCATTTCACTAAAAAATCACATATGGAGAGCAAATTAATACATAAAAATATGATCAACATCATTTGGCACTAGAGAAATACAAATTGAAAGTTCAATGAGCTACCTCTACATCCCTATTAAAATTTCTGCAATAACAATTCTTAATGCTGATGAGGATGTGGCACAACTGGTACACTGTGTAAGGGAATACAAAATTTAATAGCCACTGTGGAAAACAGTTTGGTTGTTTCTTATAAAATCTAATACTCACTCACCACATAATCCACCAAATGCTCTCTTGGGTGTCTACTCCTGAGCAAAGGTTGGCAAACTTTTTCTGTAAAGCATCAGAGAGGAAGTATTTTCAGTTCTGTGAGCCAAATACCATATCTTTTGCTTACTCATTTTATTTCTTTTATCTAAAAAGCATTTTTACATTTGTTTTATTTAATGTAGATAATAACTAGAAGTACCATTGGTAAATGTTTATTTATTTAAGAAACTGTCAAATTAATTCCAAAGTGGTCCCATTTTACATTCCCATTAGTAAGTCTTCATGCACAGTAATATACAAGGTATGAGGACATCTAACTTCTCCTAACCATCTCCAATACTTGGCACTGTTATCTTTTTGATTACAGATACTCTAGTGAATGTGGTATTACAAACCTTTTGCATTTTACACAAACCAGCCATGGGTCAGATATGTTCTTCAGGTTATACTTTGGTAATCCCTGCTCTCAAGAAATAAAAACTTACATTCCCATAAAATTCTGTACACCAGCAGTCATACCAGCTTTATTTGTAACAGTCAAAAAATGAAACCAATTCAAATGCTCTGCAATGTTTTCATGATAAAACACAATAAAAGAAATCAGATAAATGTATTATGATTCCTTTCAAATAAAATTTCTTAAAAAGCAAAATCTATAAGATAGAAAGTAGGTAGGTGTTTGGCTGAAAAGAGGAAATTAGCTACAAATAAAAATGAGAAAATTTTGTTATACCAAAAATATTCTAAAACAGAACTATGGCCATGATTCCACAGATGTATAAATTTATAAAACCTCATCAAATGATACACTCTCAATAAGCACTTTTTTTTTTTTTTCATTTTTCTGAAGCTGGAAACAGGGAGAGACAGTCAGACAGACTCCCGCATGTGCCCGACCGGGATCCACCTGGCACACCCACCATGGGGCGATGCTCTGTCCACCAGGGGGCGATGCTCTGCCCATCCTGGGCGTCGCCATGTTGCGACCAGAGCCACTCTAGCGCCTGAGGCAGAGGCCACAGAGCCATCCCCAGCGCCCGGGCCATCTTTGCGCCATTGGAGCCTTGACTGTGGGAGGGGAAGAGAGAGACAGAGAGGAAAGCGCAGCAGAGGGGTGGAGAAGCAAATGGGGGCTTCTCCTGTGTGCCCTGTCCGGGAATCGAACCCGGGTCCTCCGCACGCTAGGCCGACGCTCTACCGCTGAGCCAACCAGCCAGGGCTCAATAAGCACTTTTTATACCAGTAAAACTGTTTCGTTTTTGTTTTGTTTTGCTTTTAATGTGGAACTCACAGACACAGAGAACAGACTAGTGGTTGGCAGGGGCAGAGCAGAGACGGGGTGCGTGTGAAATGGGTGAAGGGGTGAAAGGTTCAAACCTCCAATTATGAAATAAATTAGTCATGTGATGCAATGTACAGCATGATGACTATAGTCAATAATACTGTACTGCATATTTGAAAGTTATTACGATATTAAATGTTAACAGTTCTCATAACAAAAAAAATTGTAACTGTGATGATGGATGATAACTGGACTTACTGAGGTAATCATTTTACAATATACACAAATTTGGAATCATACAAATACTATGTTAAGACAAACATCTAATTTTCCTTTAATAGGTAAGTGTATCTGTTCCAACTTACCTACAAATTCAACTTAAGAACAAACCTACAAAACCTGTCTCATTTGTAACCCAGGTAGAAGACAGCTTCCTTATTATACTTGACTGTATCTATAATAAACTGTATCTCCAATAAACAATATTAGAGGCATTCTTTTTAAAATAAAGACATACTACTACCTCTATAAACATTAAACTTAAGGTCTTAGGCAAATATATATGAGTAAGACAGCAGTAGAGCTTTTTTTAAAATCTATCAACCCCGTTTTCCAAGCAGTATCCATCTGATCACATTTCTTCAGTTTGCTTTCTTTGTTTTGATTGTCAATCTTTCTTTCTAGTTTAATCAAAATCCTTGCTTGCAAGTGACAAAAATTCAACTTTAATTAAATTAAGCCAAAACACACGAAAATTAATATATTTATATATGTATATATATGTATTTATATATGTGTGCATATATATCAATAGACACACATAGGGTACATACAGTAGTGTATATATAGTGCTATACTTCCAATATGTGAATTTGATATGTTTGAAACTCAGTTCTGTGAACCAATCAGGTCCCTGATAGTTACCTTTTTGTTATTAATTACTCTATAAGAAGCTTTTGCTTCAGATAAAAAACTGTCATTGTAAAATATAGACTGTCTTAACTAGTGTTTTAATCCCCATTTTACATATAAGAAAACTAAATCTAGACATATTCAATAATTTTCCCAGACTACTTGATGTATTTCAAGGTCACCCAGGCAGAGCCATAGACAGGATGAGGCCCAGGACAGTTTAGCCACAGCAACTTTGTTCCTGCCAGTAGGATGAGGAAGGTCCTGGAAGTACACAACTAGAATAAAAACTTGTTTTAAGTCATTCATTCAGCGCTGACCTGTCTACATGAATACTAAAATTTAAAAGATAATCAACACTATTTTCATGAACTTTGCTTCCTTTTGAAACATTATAAACCTACCTTTGGAAGGACGAGGCAATCAAGCATCATTTCTACAGCCTGGGAGTCGGCCTAAATCAAGACAATATAAAATGTCAGAATTTAAATTTACAAAGAGGAAATGGCCTAATTTGTAATTTCTTCATCTCAGATATTGTGATGCATTAGTACATTCAATAATAGGTTTGACATTGAATTTCATAACAGAAAGCATCTGGGCTCACTTCCACGGTGACCAACAAGAGTGATTTCTGAAGCTAGGACACATTATCCTTTTTAACAACAGCTGTCTCAATGATCTATAAATGTGTCTTCCCCTTTAGCCTGGGAGAATATTTGTGTCACAGAATAGCAGGAACAAGGGCATTATGGGAGGTATGACTCTGGTGGAAACCAACTGTTCCCCATTTATCTTTTTTGGTGGCCAATGAGCCTTTATTCACCATGCAGCTGTTCTTTCCCATCCTCCTGATTAGAGACACCTGCCTGCTGTATACATGCCTGATCATTAGATACATTCATCAGTATGGAGAAGTTTCCTTTTCACTGTAACCTCAAGATAAACTCTTTTCCAAAACTCATTATATGGCAAAACACATTGGTAACAAATTAAGTCAGGAGGAAAATCCTTGCACCTGGACTTCCTATTAGCATGTTATGTTATATTATCAAAGACTAAAAGCTTAAAATGAGAGGAGTTATCTGGATGATTTTAACACTCTAAAAGTCTCTCTGACTCTCTTTTTTTTTTTCCCTTAATTTTACACTAATAGGGGCAAAGACAATAATATGCTACAATTATTTTTTTTAATCCTCATTATACCTAATCAAAAATAATTTTTTAAAAAACTTCACCATGTAGCCTGACCAGGCGGTGGCACAGTGAATAGAGCGTCAGACTGGGATGCAGAGGACCCAAGTTTGAGACCCCGAGGTCGCCAACTTGAGAGCGGGCTCATCTGGTTTGAGTAAGGCTCACCAGCTTGGACCCAAGGTCGCTGGCTCGAGCAAGGGGTTACTCGGTCTGCTGTAGCCCCATGGTCAAGGCACATATGAGAGAGCAATCAATGACCAACTAAGGTGTTGCAACAAAAAACTGATTGATGCTTCTCATCTCTTTCCATTCCTGTCTGTCTGTCCCTATCTATCCCTCTCTCTGACTCTGTCTTTGTAAAAAAACAAAACCAAAACAAACAAACAAACAAAAAAAACCCCAACAAAAAACTTCACCTTGTAAAAGTCTCTGAAATAAAACTCTAGCTAAGATCTCTCATGGGAAATTTTGAACAATTCTCTAAATTGCTTATGAGAGTTATGACACTATGCCCTATAACCTCACATATATATTATAAAATATCTTTCCCACAAATATTGAGCTTTTCAAGCCAGTATACTTGCCACATGTTTTTGCTAAATCTAACAAATTAGTGAATATTAATTAAACCACTGCTACTCTTCCAGAACCAAGATGGTTATTTTGATGAATAAAGAATAATTGGTAATAACTTTGGGTCCTCTTCCTGAACTTACCTGTGAAAAGTTAAGCTCCTGATTACAAATAACACTGAAAATTCTCCTCTTTCAAATTCCTCCATAAACTTTATGGCTCTAGTCAATTGGAATAGGTAAGAATAAGATTCCTGTCTTTTCTCACACTGCATCCAACAAATTTTTGAGGAAGTTAAGATATATTTCAAAAGTCAAAATTAAATCTAAAAGATTATAGAGAGAAGTATACATTTGACCCTCAAGGCACTAATTTATGATCAGCTTATTGATGTAAATCTACATATAGAAAATTCATTAAAACTGGTACAATTTTTTGGACTAGATGAATTTGAACAAATGTATACAGCAGTATAACTATCACCATGATGAAGACACAGAACATTTCCATCACCCCAGTTTCCTTGTTACTCTTTGTAGTCAATTCCTGCTCACCACCAACTATCTCTGAAAATCACTGATCTTCCCTATTTTTCTGTAGTAGGGGTTGGGAACCTATGGCTCATGTGCCAGATGTGGCCCTTTGATGGCTGCATCTGGCTCACAGACAAATCTTTTATAAAAATAATAACATTAAAAATATAAAACATTCTCATGTATTACAATCCATTCATTTCCTACCACTCATGTTCATGGTTGTGGGTGGCTGGAGCCAATCACAGCTGTCCTCCAGGACAACACCAAATTTTTATTGGATAATGCGTAACATACATGGGTCATTGTATGGCTCTCATGCAATTACATTTTAAAATATGTGGCATTCATGGCTCTCTCAGCCAAAAAGTTTCCTGACCCTGTTCTATAGCTTTGACTTTTCTAGAACTCCTTATGAATAAAGTTTTTTGATGTTTGGCATTAAAATTTAGCAAATTATTTATGTTTTTCATATGTAAGTAGTTCATTCAATGTTATTGCAAAGTAATATACTATCTACAGATATGCCAAACTTAGTTTATCCATTCACCGTTTGATGAACACTTGGATTTAATGGTTAGTATGATCTCTATATTATAGCAGTCAGTTATATGTTAATTTCTACACTTCTTAACTTCTGTTTTACAGTAGAAAATAAGACATGGAAGGATTGATTATCTTATTATGTTGCTGTTCAGTAAGTAGTAGGGCCAGAATCAGAATTCAAACTTCATAGCCCAGACCGAACCTTCATATGACTCAGGTTTTTCACTTCTATGAGCATTCACTCACCAGAACTGACCATTCTCTAAGTGGAAATATCGACTCAGAATCTGTTTAAACCTCAAGCCAGGCCTTTTCTTTTAAAGCTAATATACATTAAGCTTCATCTAGAAATTATGTTATACATATTTACAGGTAAAGACTTTTACTATAGGACTGTAGATAGGAAATTGAACTCCTGCCTTTCTCATAAGTATGAGTACAATTCACATACAGTCATCTACTTTGAGAAGCCACTTCTGAAATGAAGTGTTAAAGTAACCACTTATCACAATACTATGGTGATGACTTGCCACTGTTAATGAATTCTCTAACTGCCTTTAGAAAGTGATAGTTTCACTGAAGTCAATTTCAATTTCAATTAAGGACCAAATGAATCAAAGAGAATGACTAAGAAACTTAAGTTCCAATTTCATACCCTCTAATCATTTTCACTACTTAACTACCTCCAATATGTGTTTCTGCTTGGACAATGGAGACATTATTTGCACTTGCTCACTGTTGATCAGTCACAACCTGAGGGAAAGTCCATATTGCACAGTGCATGCTGACAATGCCTTGCAGAAGCATCCTTGCCTGCTGAAATAATTTGAAGCATTATAATTATTATGTGAATATTTGGGGAGTGAAAAAACTTGCTTTTCAGTCTGAGTTTGGTTTGTCTCTAAATTATGTGACTTTTTATTAGGTGTTTAGGTCGATAAGATCCATATTTTGGGATTACTCAGTCAACAAATATGCAGGTTAAGCTAGGGACAAGCATAGAGGACTGCACAAATAGTACTGGCAAGAGAAAGCAGTGCCTGGACAAAAGCAATACCAAGAAAATAAAAAACATGAAGATAGGTTATGCACATAAAAGAAACTTAAATTCTTTGGGGGCACAACATGAGTCAATCATTCTATCGGGAGCTATTAAGAAGAATCTCATTTTGTAGATGAGAAAACTGAAAATCAGTCAAATGATTTTTTGTTCCAATATCACACAGTTTTCTTTTGTTTAGAAGTAGAATCTCTGCCTCCATATTTTTCACTTTTTATCTAGAGGACCTCAGGGATTCTGATATCACCCTCATTCATCGTATAAAAAACAAATATTTATTCCAGTTATTCTTAGAAGCTCTGAAGTCTTCAAGTGAAACAAACCTTAAAAAAGAGAAGTAAAGTATTAGGAATAATACAAACTGACTTCAAATTGACCTATAGTTTAGGTCCTCCACCTTCTAATAGAGGTAGGCAACTTATTTAACATCTCTAAGCCTCTCTATAACAAACTGTAAAAGTTATAACCATTATAAGTGTATTCCAAGGGTTAAGATCATAAATACATATAAATCACCTGGCACTTGCCTCACACAAAATTCTGATCTGCCATGCCATACTGAAATGTTTTATCTGAGTATTGTGAGGAAGTATTCCCACTGAAAAAGAGCTTGCTCATTGGTTAAAATGAGGTCTACTAAAAGTTCATGTCCCCAGCTTAAGAAAGCAACGGATTACTTCCTCACACAGGAAAGATCACCATGTCTTTGGGGAGAAACCAGAAACCAAACCCTGCTGGTTGGGTCCTTCTTAGAAGAGAAAGTCTAATTCCCTAGAATTCAAATGATCCCAATACAGCCCAAGCAACAGGAATACATGGAAGATAAAAGTACATTACCCAGAAAGGCAAGAATTGTTTATAAAATTGGAGGTGGACTGAATCTTCAGCCGAGGATGCTCAGAAGAGATGCAGAGATACAGTGAGATAATGAAACAACTTTCCTCTTTCATTGGTGTGTTTGGTTCCAGCACAGAAAGGAAAAGGAGAATGTAATTTTAGAGCATGCATATATACATATGCATGTGTATATGCCAAGTGCTAGATACTTGACATGTTTTCTTACTTAACCCTTTCAACAGCTCAATGAGTGAGAAATGATAATCACTATTTCTCAGGGAAAATAACATTGAATCTCTTAAATAAATTAGCTGTGTTATTTAGGAAGAAAGTGGCAAAACTCAACAGTGTTTTCCTCGAAAGCCTGTGCTCTTTATATTTCATTCTAGGCCATAGGGAGCTTCTGCCTCTTATTTTCTGTAAGAAGAAGGCATGTAGCCACAGACAATGAAATTAAAATAAAAAGGAAGTATACCAGCAAGAGTCCCAGCAGAAAACACATGGGCCACTCAAATGGGGTAATTTTAGGAGAATTTAATAAAGGGATTACATACAAGATATTGGCAGGATTAAGGGGAACCAATAAGAAGCATGAAAGCATCATCAAACTAGTAGCAGAGGGAGTGACTAGTATTCTATGTCTAAAGGGACAAAGGGAGGAAGAAGATACCAGACTTTGTAGACAGAGGTGGAGCTAGAGGAGAGAAAACTTCTAGAGGCCGTGAGACCCTCAGTGGAGGAATAAAGCCACTGGTAACCTATGATCTTGCAGAATCAGGGGAATAAAATACACCAACCTTACGCCACTCCCATCTGCTAGTACTTCACATTTATCAGATCAACTTGAAGCAGAACTCAAGGGAGCCTTTTGATTACAACATGATCTATACTCGGACATATGTAGCTCAGTAATAGAGCACGTTTTGCATGGCTGAGGCCCCCAGCCTCAATTCTTGCAATAGCTAAACTTTGGAGTAGGAATTTCAATGTATTACTTCTTATTTAATATTTAATCTTTGGCAAGCCTTTCTTCCAATATTAACATATTTAAATAAATACATTATTGGATACAAAATTATCTACTTTCTGGAACAGAGAAAATAATGAAGAGTAGTGGATCCAGATGGGCAAACAGAAAATATGAACTCAAATTGAGCCTGAGAAAGTGAAGTATTTTCACATACCCAGCACAATGGCCTTTTTTTTTTTTTTGGTATTTTTTTGAAGCTGGAAACAGGGAGGCAGTCAGACAGACTCCCACATGCGCCCGACCAGGAACCACTCAGCATGCTCACCAAGGGGTGATGCTCTGCCTATCTGGGGCATCACTCTGTTGCAATCAGAGCCATTCTAGCACCTGAGGCAGAGGCCACAGAGCCATCCTCAGCGCTCGGGCCAACTTTGCTCCAATGGAGCCTTGGCTGCGGGAGGGGAAGAGAGAGACAGAGAGGAAGGAGAGGGAGAGGGGTGGAGAAGCAGATGGGCGCTTTTCCTGTGTGCCCTGGCCGGGAATCGAACCCGGGACTCCTGCATGCCGGGCCAATGCCCTACCACTGAGCCAACCGGCCAGGTCCACAATGGCCTTTTATACAAGCAAAAACCTGAGGGCTTGCCTCAGGAAACTCTAGTCACCAAGAACGAAAGAATAAGTAAATCCAATGTGTGCTGGATCATCATCAACGTCAGTGGGGTTGTCTTTAAAAAACTGAAGAGCCTGACCAGGTGGTGGCGCAGTGGATAGAGCATTTTACTGGGATGCGGAGGACCCCGGTTCAAGACCCTTAGGTTGCCAGCTTGAGCATGGGCTCATCTGGTTTGAGCAATAGCTCACCAGCTTGGACCCAAGGTCACTGACTCAAGCAAGGGGTTACTTGGTCTGCTGAAGGCCCACGGTCAAGGCACATATGAGAAAGCAATCAGTGAACAGCTAAGGTGTCGCAATGTGCAATGGAAAACTAATGATTGATGCTTCTTATCTCTCCATTCCTGTCTGTCTGTTCCTATCTGTCCTTCTCTCTGTCTCTGTCACACACACAAAGAAAGGGAATATGTCTACTTCTTCAACTACTAGGGGTTTAATTCAATTACAGCTACATAATTGAAAGGAAACATTCAGAACAAACAGTATGTAATCCAAGATGATAATCTGTTCCAGTAGATATAACAGAGACATAAAATTTGTAAGTAGGTTTAATTTATTAACAAATATTTATTGAGCATTTACTATGCATCAGGCATGATTCTAGCCACTTTGGGATTCACCAAAGCAAAACAGGGAAAAAGTTCTGCCTTCATAGAGCTCACCAACTGATGGAAGACATAAATAATAAATTACAACAACAACCAAAAAAAAACAAAGCAAATTATTGGGGTGTCCAAAAGTAGCGTGATTTAGAGAAAAAGAAGGTAGGGAAGATGAAATCACAGCTATAATTTTAAATATTATTTTCTGACTAAAACTTCCTGAGAGGTGACTTTTCATCTAAGTCCTGAAGGAGTTGAAAGAATGAGCCCCGTGGTTATTGGTAGAAAGGATGTTCAAGGACCACCTTCTACAAATAGCTGGGCTCTACTCAGAACAGACTGAATCAGAAATGAGAGTCAGCAGGCATAGGAAAGACTTCTTATGGAGGAGTAATGGGGATCTAGTTCTGTGTATCTCACAATCTACTCACCTATGTATGCTTGTGCCTTTGTGAAGTACTTAATATTGGGAGAGGGTGGAGGGCCTAGGGTGTGAAGAATGGTTGGGAGAAGAGGGAGAGAGTGGAGATGAGGCTCCCTCCCCTGACTCTGTCTCTGTGTTCTTTTGCTCCAGCATTCAGAGT
Source organism: Saccopteryx bilineata (assembly GCF_036850765.1). Taxonomy (NCBI): domain Eukaryota; kingdom Metazoa; phylum Chordata; class Mammalia; order Chiroptera; family Emballonuridae; genus Saccopteryx; species Saccopteryx bilineata. Next base: position 338,437,751 of record NC_089490.1, on the reverse strand, counting down.
TTGAGGTTTAAGTAATTTTTATATATTTAGTAAATCCTAGAATCTTTGGATCTTAAGAAAATTTGCACTTGACAGGACATTAAATTAAGGAATTTCTAACTCCCTGGAGGCTCCAAACAATTTCAAGTATAAATAATATGAAAAAAAAACTTTAAATTTTTTTATCACTCATCTTTCTATTGATTACATGTTTTGATTAAATGAAATATTGAAATTATTTCACCATTATATTTTACTATTTTTAATATGGCTACTACAAAATTTCAAATTATATCTTTGGATAGAGGTATTAGCTAAAATTAAGGTAGTAATCATATTGCAATATATAAATATATCAAATCAACATATTGTATGCCTTAAACTTACACTGTCATTATATCACAATAAAAATCAATTTTTAAAATCTTTTTTAAATTATACTTTTATTACACAGCACTGTTTTCAAAGCTTAACAGTGTATTTTTAAATATTTACTATTTTTAATAATTTTTATTTCAAAATAAAATATTCATCCTCTTCCCTTATTCTTAACCCTTGAAACCACAAATCTCTTCATCTCTGTAACTCTGTCTTTTTAAGAATGTTATACAGAAGAAACCACACAGCATGTGACCTTTGTAAGATTGCTGTATTTCACTCAGTATAATATTTTTTTTTATTTCTCTATTTTTGGCTATGTGTTTGCTTTAAGTTTTTTCTTTGTTGTATACAGTAGCTTTTAATTTTGTATTGATTTTTTTCTTTAGAGTTCTGCTTCTGATTTGAAGATCAGAAAGTCCTTGCTTATACCTCCAGCTTTGGTAAATATACACTTTTATTATCTTTAAGCAATAACATGGTTATTTATTTTGTTGTTTCATGTAACTCTTAAATTATTTGAAACTTATTTTAGTGACTGTGTATTCTTCTTTCCAATAATAGACCTGATTGTCTCAGTTGTTAAATCTTTTTTTACTCATTCTTTTTTGATGCTTCCTGAACTACTAAAGGTGCTTGCTAAATGCTTTCACCAAATCTGGACTTAGTTTTAGAAACAGAAAGGTGACCATGTGGAGGTTGAAATTACGAACCATTGGGAAGGAATTTTCCTGTACCTTCCATTACACATTAATTTTCATCAGTGGGTTTACCTCTTTTTGAAATCTGGCTAGCCAAGCCTCAGTGCACCTAAAGCAAGAGAGTAGCCCTGGGTCGCAATCCAAGAAAGCAACAGATATGAACACAAAATATCTAAGGGTTGAGCCACAGATATTGTCAGAAAGCCTTGCAAATTCAGGAGCAATCTTCTTGTTGATCATTGTTGGGGAAAATGAATTGGAAGTGTGAACAATTGCCTATACCTAATGGAAATAGATTTTCTTCACATCTGAAACATTTGGGATTTTTAATTATGGAAATATAATTAGATAGTCAAAGAAAAAAATAAACTGTCATCTTATAAGACCCAATTCAAATAATAATTCTGTGAATTGTTAGGGTAGTCTTTCTTATCTCTTAAAATCTTTGATCAGCTGCTTAGGCCAGCAGACAAGATGCAGTATCAGTAGCTGATGTAAGGAAACAGTACAAGAAAGGGGTGAGTTCAGATTACACCAGGGACTAGGATATCTGAGGAAAGATCTCCTTGGCATAGTCTCTGGTTTATATAGAAACTTCTCTGATCCAGCAACTCTGTAATTACACAGATGCTTTGGCCCAAAGGAGAGAAAGGGAAGGATGTGTGAACGTGAGCAGAGCTGGGCATAGTACTGCTGACCTAGAAATGAATGGAGCTTGTGTTTGGACTAGATGATCCCTGAATTTGTTGCCAATGTCCAGTTCCATACACACTATTTAGTTTTCTCTGGTGAGTGGCCCGGCCATGAAAAAATATATGTATTGTATATTTCGGTCTTTAGACTAACAACCAGTAAATTGCTCTATCAGTGAAAGGAAGAGGTGAAAGTTTTTCTACACAGTACTTCCCTTACTTGTCTAGTTGAACAGTGTGAGACAGACATACTTCACAGTGGTGCAGCAGAACTGACACACTAAGACGGCAATAACCACCAGTCCTGACTCCTTCAATAAACTGTTCAGTGCAAATCTACTAAGACTCTCTTTCATATTTCAAAGTGATTAATTGGTATTGCTATACTAACATTGGTCACACTAATTATTTTTTCTAAAATTTTATTCATATATCCCTCTCTCCTTTCTATAACCAGACCATGATCCTAAGGGTAGGAGCAATAATGTTTTTGTATCTTCAATGTCTATCACAAAATCAAAAAAAAATCATAGACCTCAAAAAATACTAAATTTTGAGCTGTATTAAATTATAAATACAAAGCATTATGAAGAAGCATGCACATTGTTATGTAAATACTGTTAGATACAATTATTAAGAACAAGGGCTTTGGAACTGCAAACCTGGGTCTTCAGTCCTTGATATCTACTGCTTATCTGTGTCCAACTGAAAATTTTTCTAAGCCCTTATAAGTTTTAATATTCTCATCTATACAAAAGGATATAATAGTATTTATACAAGAGGGATTTTAGAAGTATTTATCAATATAATTCATAAGTTATTTAAACATACTGTCTAGCATATACTATGTATTCAGTAAATATTTGTAATTCTTTAGTTTAGGTAAAGGGAAAAAATGATAGACACACCTGTTAGTATGTACTATTCTTAAGTGGAGATTGCATTTAAGCACAGGAAGTAGACAATTATTTCTGAAACCTTAATCAAACTCAGGAGATAACTGAGTAGTTCTTCACTCGGACACTGAAAAGCAGTATTTAAGTGAATCTAAAGTCGACCTCTGGAGAATTGATTGTGAACTTCAGTCTTGACAAAGCAGCTAAATAGTTATTAACTGCTGCCTGGAGGTTTACTTTTTAATCTCCTGAACTAGTGATACAATGAAGATTTGATTTGGAGATTTCAAATCAGGCTACGGACAATTTGCAGCTCAGGTGAAAAAGAATGACTAACAGGGAGGCGTGCGTCAAATGGTAAAAACACAATTTAGTCGCTGACCAAGAAGATTGGCTGAAGATATACTTTTGAAGCTAAGTATGGTGGGACAATTTACCCTCCATGGATGGATGACTGGAACACTCTTTTATATCATTTCATGGCTTTCTCCTGAAGGGCATCAGAGCACTGCCTTACCCTGATTTGTTCATTTCTTTCCACTGTGAGAGCAGCACCTCAATTACCTGTGTATTTAAGGTTGACAATGTGCTACTTACATGATGGATACTTTTCTGGGGGTTGTGGAAAAGGAGAATATTTTAATGACCACAACCAGTAGACATGTTGAAGAAAAAGTCCTGAGGACAAAAAGCTCTCGAGCATCAGGGCAGAGCTGGACATAGGTCATAGGGTAAAGCCAGACAGTGTTAGGTCTTTATTCTGGGCTTGCCACCAACTTGTAATATGACCAGTGGTGGGATTCAAATAATTTAACAACTGGTTCTCTTCCCTAATGACTGTCTTAAGTATAAAAAAATGATATACCAAGAGGTAGTTTATTATTTCATGCATTTAATACTTAAATAAGAATAAATGAGGTATACAAAACTAGATTATGTTATAAGTGTTTTAAGATGTTAATGGAAAAATATAAAATAATACCTACAAAAAACCTGTTAAGGTATTTCCATATTGCTTTTGATTGGTGTCCTCACTTGCAATATTTTTTCACCTATGGACAGAGTGAACATTATTACAGGTGCTTAGAATACACAGTTGCACAGATGAACATTAAAAAAGAGTAAGAATGTAAATTTGTGATTTCTACATTAGGTGGCTGCCCAGACACCCACCTTACAAAGAAGCTTGATTACAAGTGCCATTTTAACAACTGGTTGGCTAAACTCAACACAAAATTAGGTATTGGTTCTGCGGAAGCTGTGTGAACCGGCTGAATCCCACCACTGAGTATGACCTTGGACAAGGAACTTCACCTCCAAGACTCCTGATTTTTTTTACTTATAAAATGAGAATAAGAGTAACAACTTCAAGAGAGTATATTTAAGCAGAAAAAACCCAGGACATAAGGTTTTTTCTGCTTATTCCATATTCATAATTCATGCCCCACTGATCTCAAAGAATTAACAATACAATCAGTCAGCAAGGAACAGTTTTAAAATGGGTCCATCAAGGATGTCTTGCACATTAAAGAAATATTTCTCACAGCCCTCTTTGTAATACCAACTTTTTCAGAACACAATTGAATAATGTAAGTTCAATTGTGTGGCTACCCCTCCAAGGAATTAATGTACTAACTACTCTTCCAATTTAGAACTGGTGAAGATTCCAGACAGCCCCTACAGCAGTCTCTCACTGTCTCTCTCTTAAAAAAGTAACTTCTTTAGCTCTGAGTTTCTGAGTATTCACTTTAATTAAATCTAAATCTGACAATGTAATTGGTTTTGTACAATGCTGCCATCATTGTGTGTTGAAACCATAGAGAATTCATAATGACTGTTCAATAAATATTTCTTGAATTTAAAGCATACAAAAAGTGTTTTAGAACCTATTGCTAAAAACCAATGACTTTCTGCCAGATAGCCCAGAACATTTTCAATCTTTTCCCAAGTACTCAATGTCAGATAAAGGCACACTCATCCTGCCACAATCAATGATATTTAAGGAATAGAAAATGTAAATATTATTACAATGACATTAATGCATATTCATACAGCCTCTGTGGAAAGCAGTGTGGTGTTACCTTAAAAAATTAAAAATAAAATTGCCTTATGACCCAGCAATTCCACTTTTGAAAATTTATCTGAAGAATCCTAAAACACTAATTCAAAAGAACATATGCACCCCTATATTTATTGCAGTGTTATTTACAACAGCCAAAATTTGGAAGCAGCCCAAGTGCCCATCAGTAGATGACTGGATGAGCTGTGGTATGTTTATACAATAGAAAACCACACAGACATAATAAAAACGAAGAAAAAGAAGAAGGAGGAAATCTTAACTTTTCCAACAGCAGGGATGAACTCGGACAGCATTACACGAAGAGAAATAATCAGTCAGAGAAAGAGAAGTACTATATGATTTCACTCATATGTGGAATCTAATGAACAAACTGAAATAGCAAGCAAAAAAGAGACAGATTCATATGTTAGAGAGCAGGCTGACAGCTGTCGGGAGGCGCTGAGTGCTAGGTGGTGGTGCTGGTGGGATAGAGGGATTGAAGAAAGAGAAAGAGTAAGAAATTCATAGACATAGACAAAAGTGTGGTTATTACCCGGGGTGGGCGAAGTGCAGGAGGGTACAGGGGAGATAAATGGTGATGGATGAAGACTTGATTTGAGGGTAGGGAGGTGAATATACAGTGTGTTATACAGAGATATGTTGTAGAATGGGGCACGTGAAACCTATATAATTATGTTAACCAGTGCCACACTAATAAAAATCAATAAAAATAACCCCTGATTTCTGCAATATTAATTCATTTTTATCTCTGGCAAAGTATCCTCTTAGGATGCTCATGCAAAGTCACAGCACAGGTGGAGAAGGTTTTATAATTTCTTTCAGTGCCATTTCACTTTAACACAGCCAAAGGGACCATCATGGAAGAAAAATGCCTTACTTCATATCTCACAAAATAGAGGAAACTTCTTTTCAAATTCTACTACTCTTGTCTGGTGCTAGGATATTACTAAGATAAACACAAATGTTTAAAATCAGCTCCCATGCCCATCTGTATGTGTGCTAGATATCCCCATGCAGGCGTCCGCAAACTACGGCCCGCGGGCCGCATGCAGCCCCCTGAGGCCATTTATCAGGCCCCCCGCCTCACTTCCGGAAGGGGCACCTCTTTCATTGGTGGTCAGTGAGAGGAGCACTGTATGTGGCGGCCCTCCAATGGTCTGAGGGACACTGAACTGGCCCCCTGTGTAAAAAGTTTGGGGACCCCTGCAGGGGATATATTAACGTATCCCATGGAATATATTAATGTATCCCTGTATGGGATATATTAATGTTCCAAATCTATATTGGAAGAATGCCTAAAACTGCTCCCCAACTTGTCAGAGCCAGTAAGTAGATAAGTCATGGGAAGGACAAGATTTGGTCCTAAATTAAGCGCCTATTTGAATTAGCCACATACATTTTGCATCTCATGAAGCAAATGCAATTCCTGGGACACACCCTTTCTCTCTTTGCTTTGGGAATTCCAACATTAACATAATGTTCTTTTATTATATTGGCTTATTTATCCTAGGTTTTAGAGATAGAAGCAGATCATAGCATGAATAGACAATGATTAATTAAGATTTACATTAGAATTATTCCAATATAATCAGAAAGTGAGAATTACTTCTTACTGCCAGACAATCAAAAAACTTAGCATACTATTTTCAGCATGTTGCAACCTCACATCATTCATATTAAAAGAAACCACTAGGAAAACACCAGGACTTATTTATTCTGTACTTTCAATATAAGCACTTCAAAACCTGCTTTATATTTAAGTTTCTCAAATATTGTACTTTTTTCACATTTTTTCTTCACATTCTACCCATCACTTAATAATTCTTATTATTCAATATTTGATAATATTAAAAATGTGGAAACATGTCTTGTCTGCTCATCTCTACCAAGGCATCACACAAGGGATTAGATTTGAACAGCCCAAAGAGCATGTCCACTTGGGTACTCCTATTGACATAACCATATTGCTCATGAATCTATCTTCCATCTTCAGAAGCAATGCAACTTTCTTATTAAATTCTCTGTGTGATCACCATCTTTAGGCCACTTAACACTTAACATCTTATGGGAAGTTATGCACCAAAGGTGACAGTAAACCACTGGGTCTCCTTCAAATACTACCCATCTGAAGATCATTTACATCTTTTGGCTCAAAACTCCTTCCTCCACCTTCATAGCCAGCAGTACAGTATCTTCAGATTTGTCTCTCTCTGTCTCTCGTCTTCCATCTTTATTGCCACATTGTCTTCTGCCTCGTTCTGAGTACTCTTGTATCCCTCTTGCCAGATACTCTTGTGATTATATCATGCCCATTGGGGTAATTCATGATAATCTTTCTATCTCAATATCCTTAACCTGATTCATCTGAAAAGTCCTTTTTCAAGCATAAGAACATTTATAGTTTTTGTAAGTAGGAGGTAGCCATCTCTAAGGTCGGGGTAGTATTCAGTTTACAAAAGACACCTAAATCTTTCTTATGGTTATTTCTCCTAGGTATAAGCACATAATTAGGAGAGATGTCCAAAAGTTTCAGTTTCACCACTTTGGCTCTTTAACCCTTCCTGCCAAATTAGGGAGAAAAAGAAAGTAATGCCATACCAGGAGGGAGAGAAGCAGTACATAAATCATCAATTTCATTAAAACAAAACAGGAAAATCGGAGAGGGGCAGGGAGGTCTTGATTCCTGTCATTGACTTATTTAACTCTCCTGTTGGACCACTATAGTAAAAAAACAATGTGGAGAAAATGATAGTAGATATTTATATGCTTAGTCAAGGAGAAACCCCAATTATTGTAACAGTTGAGATGCGTTCTTAGTTGAGCAAATATATTCAATCCTTAATAACAGCCATTTAGCATAAAATCTGAACATTAAATGTTTTATTTTATAGTTTTCTTTATTTCTTTGTTTCCCTTTAAAACTGAAAACAGTATGTATTTTTTGTTTGTTTGTTTTGTTTTTGTTTGTTTGTTTTTTAGAGAGACAGAGAGAGAGTCAGAGAGAGGGATAGATAGGGACAGACAGAAGCAGAGAGAGAGAGATGAGAAGCATTAATCATCAGCCTTTTGTTACGACACCTTAGTTGTTAATTGATTGCTTTCTCATATGTGCCTTGACCATGGGGCTACAACAGACCGAGTAATCCTTTGCTCAAGCCAGCAACCTTGGGACCAAGCTGGTGAGCTTTGCTTAAATCAGATGAACCCCCACTCAAGCTGGCGACCTCAGGGCCTCAAACTTGGGTCCTCTGCATCCCAGTCCGACGTTCTATTCACTGTGCCACTGCCTGGTCACGCCGAAAACAGTATGTATTTTTGAATGAGCAACCAATGTAATAGATGTACTGAACATTTACCAATTTTTGACCATTCTGCACCAAACATATTGGTTGGCCTTAGGGGAAAGTTATCATGTATCATATCAGAGAGGCACAGTGACCTTCTTTTCCAATTATAACAATTATAATATGGATCCCATGACACAGTCTCCACTGAGATGTTTTTACCTCAGAGTTTAAAAATGAACATGAGATAAGGTATGTGGCAGAACAGCTGCAATTAATGAAAGCTACAGGAGCTGTCATGAAGAAGGAAGACTGCCCTCCACCAGTTTTATGGCTTAAAACCAACAGAAACCAACTTGATCCAACATGGCAACTAATTCATCTAATGGTAACTCCTAACCTCATTATACACTCACTGTAACACATCAGCATACTAAACCACCATGGTTGGAAATGAAAAGCCCGTATAAGGACACAACATGGCCAATGGAGATCCTCCGAAAAATCTCTACCCTTTTCCTAGGAAGGTCCTGAATACTCCTCTCCCTCTTATTAAATACCCTAGCCCCCAATTAAATGAACCTCAATAAAGGAAGCAAATACCACTAACAGGGTATTAATCCAAAAACCCACAGTAGGTCACAGACCCTTGGGTCACTGGACCCATGGAACATCTGCATCAGACATAGTAATAAACTTATTCATGGCTCAAAACTAAAGTCAAATTTAGAGTCAAAGATAATACAAATGAGGTGGCAAAATTACACAGGCAAATGTGAAACAATTATTAGTGAGAAACCTCAAAAAAGTTTAACAATGAATGTGGAAGTTTAGCAAGGAAACAAGGAATGGAAGCTAGAGCGTGTAGTTGCCAGGGTAGACAAAAACTTACTGCCAGTGGACCTTTTCATATACTTACAAAAATTTCTACACCAATTTTCTCATACCCCATGCCTTCTGACTATTCTGCAAGCCCTTTTCATGACACAATAACATGACCCAATACTCATCTCAGTCATTTTAATTGAAAAGACCTTTTAAAGTTTAACAGCTTTGCAGAGAATGAACATTTTTACAATCTGCATATTTTGTGGCATTTGATTTCATTTACAGCTCAATGAACTTGTCTCTGACTGTCTGAAACTGACACTTTATATTTACTTCTTTTCCCCCTCTGCTTCCCATTAATGATCTTGAACACTAATAAAATTTTATAAGAGTTGTGACTTCTTGACCAAGCATAATGCTATTCACCAGTGATAAAACGGAAGGGCCGAGCTCTCTATCTGAAGACCACACTGAATTTCATAGAAGCAAAATGTATTTTAACTTGAACTTCTTTTCATTAAACTCAATTTATTCTTAATATTTTAAACAAATACTAATAAATAATTTTAACTACATATTTACAAAAGTCTAAATGTACATTTTATTGCAGTCTATATACAGATTTCAGTTCCTAAAGCAAATTATCACTCTTAGACAGGCTGGGGATACATAACTAGCTCTGAATCAAATAGCAACAGTGGATAGAGGCAGAGCAGACATACTTCCTAGCTAAAATTTAGACCATAGATATAGAAGGAAAAGAGATGAAGAAAAATGCAAAGAAAGAGAAAGAGAGACAGAGAGAGAGAAGGAATTAGATGAGGAAAAATAGGACATTAATTCACTAAATTTCATTCCACTGGGCCTTTGACAAGTTCTCCAGGTAAGCAATACACAGACCAGAGTGTAGTGAGATGGTTGTTTTATACTCCTTAACAGCTTGCTGTGGTTGCAACCTCAAACATCAGTGTAATTTCTAGTTGAGTTTATCTAAGTCAGTTATTTTCAATCTTTTTTATCTTATGGTACACATAAACTAATTACTAAAATTCTACAGTACACCAAAAAAGATATTTTTTTTCTATTTGACAAAAAACAGATATAATTTTGATTCATTTACACTGGACATCTACAATTGTGTTGACTACTGTCATTTTTTTCTTTGACAATCTAAGGGTAAAAAGGTCAGTGTCCTCTGAATAAACAGTCAGGTATAATATGTTTTAAAATTATTGTGTGCCTGACCTGTGGTGGCGCAGTGGATAAAGCATCAACCTGGAAATGCTGAGGTCGCTGGTTCGAAAACCTGGGCTTGCCTGGTCAAGGCACATATGGGAGTTGATGCTTCTGGCTCCTTCCCCCCTTCTCTCTCTCTGTCTTTCTCTCCTCTCTCTCGGTCTCTCTCTCTCCTCTCTAAAAATGAATAAATAAAAAAATTAAAAAAAATTAAAAAAATTATTGTGGCACACCAGTTGAAAATTGCTGGTTTAAGCCATTAATGACCTACAAAGAAGAGAATGAGAAAAGTAAACACATTACTTAGGGCATGCAAGAAAGAGCCAACTCTAAGATAACAGCCTACTGTTTAAAATCAAAATACCTTAATCTTCTCCCTGTCAACTAGAGTTTCAATTCAAGTACTAAGTATAGTGAAGGTGTTTGTTCTTGAATCTGACCCATTCACTGAAAAAGAGGTATTGTTGTTATTATGCCTTTAACATTATAAAGAAAGAAACTAAATTTCATCAGGACACTGAGCTACATTTCTTTCTATCCATACACTTATGCATTGCTTAAAGACAGGAATATGTTCTGAGAAATACATAATTAAGCAAATTCATTGTTACACAAACCTTTTTTTTTATTTTAAAATTTATTTACAAAATTAATTTTAATAGGGTAACATTGATCAATAAGAGTACATAGGTTTCAAGTAAACATTTCTACAGCATTGGAACTGTTGATTATGTTGTATATCCATCACCCAAAGTCAAATCATTTTCTATCACCTTATATTTTTCCCTTTTAAAACCCTTCCCCTCATCCCCTCCTCATTTCCCCTTCCCCTTGATAACCACCTCATTTTTATCTATGTCCATGAGTCTCAGTTTTATATCCCACTTATGAGTAAAATCATACAGTTTTTAGCTATCTTTGATTTACTTATTTCACTCAGTGTAGTTCTCAAGGTCCATCCATGCTGTCATAAATATCACTATGTCCTCATTTTTTTTATGGCTGAGTAGTATTCCATTATATATATATACCACATCTTCTTTATCCAATCCTCTATCAAGGGACACTTTGGTTGTTACCACGTCTTGGCCACTGATCAAGTCTTTAATATTTTTTAAATATGCCAATGGTAGAGATAGAGTAGTAAAAAATACTTAATTATATAATTTTGAAACAATCAGAAAAAGAGGAAAACAGGACCAGGTAGTTTTTAAATAAACAGTACAACAAATAGAAAACTAACAGAAAGATGATATATTTAAAAATAATAATTAATTATTTAAATGTACATTGTCTAAATACCACAATTAAAAACACATGTGCATGCACACAATAAACAAATAAACAATAATTACAAAAAATGCAGAACTGTAAAATAGTAGAAATATTTTGGAATAGAAAATTAGTATTTTCTTATAAGGTTAAACAAAGATCTGCCCTTCCAATTCCTCTTCTAGATACTTATCACATTAACTTAAAACATATATCCATACAAAGACATAAACATGAATGTTCATAGCAGATTTATTCATAAAAGGAAAATTATAAAAATAACCTAATGTTTATCAACAGGAAGTAGTATAGGAGAAAAGGAAGAAAGGAAGGAAGGAAGGAAGGAAGGAAGGAAGGAAGGAAGGAAGGAAGGAAGGAAGGAAGAAGGAAATAGAAAAGAAAGAAAAGGAGAGAGGAAGGGAGGGAGGGAAACATTTTGAATATACATGAAATGTTTATTCAGTAGGATTTTCAATGCCAGGCCTAATATTATATATTGGGAAAATAAGGGTGAACAAGATATAGGCCTTGCTTAATTTTAAAGGTTCCTATATCCTGATGAGAAAACTCTCAGAAATAAACAACTTGCCCAAATAAAAATATTGGTGGCTAGTGGCAAGCAGTGACTTGAATTTAAGTCTGCTAGTATCTCGGCCCTGGCAGGTTGCTCAGTGGTAGAGCGTCGGCCTGGTATGTGGAAGTTCTGGGTTTGATTCTTGGCCAAGGCACAGAGGAAAAGTGTGCATCTGTTCCTCCACCTTTCCTCTTTCCTTTCTCTTTATCTTTCCCCTTGCTGCAACCAAGGCTCCATTGGAGCAAAAGTTGGCCTGGGCACTGAGGATGGCTCTATGGCCTCCACTTCAGGTGCTAGAATGGCTCCAGTTGCAATGGAGCAATGCCCCAGATGGGCAGAGCATCACCCCCTAGCGAGCTTGCCGGGTGCATCCTGATAGGGGCACATGCAGGAATCTGTCTCTCTGCCTTCCCGCTTCTCACTTCAGAAAAATACAAAAAAAAGTCTGTTAGACTCTCAAATCTTTCTTCATTATCCCATTAAACACTCCCCATCTGTTGATGGTATCAGAAGAAGTTTGTTTACATATAGATAGATGTTCATAAATTGTAGGACTAATAGTAATAATGATATTAATAATTATATCTGGTAATTCCTAACACTTATGCAGTGCTTGATAAGTATCAGGCACTGTTCTAAGTAATATATATATATATATATATATATATATATATATATATATATATTAGTTCATGTAATCTTGATAATAACCTTATGAAAAGAAGAATATTATTATAATTGTTTTATAAAAATAAAAACTGAGATATAGAGAGGTTAAGTATCAAGATAGTAAGTGGCAGAACCAGGATTTGATATGTGAGTGTGCCCTTAATCCATTATCTTGATGACAGTGAAGGTCTGTGAATCAATTTGTAGAACTATGTTTAGTTCCTTGTGGTAAATTAATTGCATGTACAGCTCCAATCCTTCCACTGAACCTACATGTATTTCCACTGAAGCTTGTAGAAATAACTCTGCTAGGCTGACAAGCTATATGACTTACTTGGCCATTAAACTTTAGGCGTGTGTCGCTGTTTTTGTCATAGCAGCTACACTGTATCATCTTGTGCACTGGTATGCCAGATCTGAGAACAGGATTTTCTGGCAAACATACCATAAATTTATAGATGATAGATGATATAGATAGATAGATAGATAGATAGATAGATAGATAGATAGATAGCAGGCTGCCATTCTTATTTAACCCTTTGAGTAATATGAACATTCATTGTATGTCCTTGTGCCTCCTGACCATTCAGAGTACAATCATATAAAAAATTTTATTTTAAAAATGTGTAAGGCAACATTTTAAAAAGGCAAGTGCATGTTCTTCTTGTTTCCATAAATTGGTTATCAAACAAACATGATTTTCAGTTAATAAAACTGGAACTGAAACTAATTCCATTTCGTGGGGAAAAAAAAAACTCACTTCTGGGGTCAGTGAGCATGAAAAAACTCACTACTCAAAGGGCTAATTCCATCATTTCTCTGATGGCTTAGAGTTCAGGTGGCAGGGAAGAAAAATAGTATTAATTCAGCATATGTTATTTGTTGGTCATTGTTAATGTATTATTCTTTTTATCTCCACAGCCCTGGCTGATTCAAGCTAGTCATATATATATATTTTTTAACTTCAAGAAGTTACCGTATTTTTCGTGCCATAAGATGCACCTGACCATAAGATGTACCTAGTGTTTTAAGGAGGAAAATAAGAAAAAAAATATTCTGAACCAAATGGTGTGTTAAAATATTTAATAAAATATACCACAGAAATATTTCAACAAGGTGAACTCAACAGCAGTATTAACAACCATTAACACTGTTATTAACAAATGAGAAGAGTCTTTAATGTTCAAATACTCTCTAGTTGTCCAGGAACCCATAGCAGCTAAAAAAAAACACCAAAAAAACATTCGCTCCATAAGAAGCATAGGCATTTCTCCCTCCACTTTTTGGGGAAATAAAGTGCGTCTTAAGGAGCAAAAAAATCGGTAAGTTCTTGTGATCAGGCAGTAGCACAGTGGAGAGAGCATCATCCTGGGATTCTGAGTACCCAGGTTCAAAACCCTGAGGTTCCTGACCTGTGGTGGTGCAGTGGATAAAGCCGTCGACCTGGAAATGCTGAGGTCGCTGGTTGGGCTTGCCTGGTCAAGGCACATATGGGAGTTGATGCTTCCAGCTCCTCCCCACCTTCTCTTTCTCTCTCTGTCTCCTCTCTCTCTCCCTCTCTGTCTCTTTCTCTCTCTTTCTCTCTCCTCTCTAAAATGAATAAAAAAAAATTTTAAAAACAAACAAAACCCTGAGGTTGCTAGCTTGAGCACAAGCTCACCAGTTTGAGTGCAGGATTACCAGCTTGAGCGTGGGATTATAGACATGACACCATGATTGCTGACTTAAGCCCAAAGGTCACTGGTGAAGCCCAATGTTGCTGGCTTGAGCCCAAGTCCATTGGCTTGAGTAAAGGGTCATTAGCTCTGCTGGAGCCTCCCTGGTCAAGGCACATATGAGAAAGCAATCAATGAACAACTAAGGTGCTGCAACTATGAGTTGATGTTTTTCACCTCTCTCCCTTCCTGTCTGTCTATCCCTGTCTGTTCCCCACTCTCTCAAACACTAAAAAAAAGAAGAAAAAAAAAAGTTTAGTTCACTTAGCTAGTTGGAGATACAATCAGATTTGAGAATCGTTCACTATTTTTTCTAAATTGGTGATTTCCTTCAGTTTTACAAGTTGAATACAAAAGCCACAAGTAGAGAACTGAAGTCCTGTGTCTCTGTATGTATAGCTTGTTCTATATCTTACAAACAAATACCAAAAGTAATCATGAAATAAATGTCCTCCTTGCAAAGACACCAAAATAGATAACAAAAAGAACTGGAAACCAATTAAAAGCATTAATTTCAAAACACCTATTAATGAATAGGCAGATAAATAACACCATGGATGCTAATGTATTGCAAGCCCTCTTTGGTAGCTAGCCATACTATGAATGAATTGCAGTCAATAAGATTTTATAACAATTAATTCACCCACTCACTTGCCCTAAATCACAATAAAAAGCAGAGCAGTAGTTCTGTTATGATCTCGGCTAGCCCCAGCTCAGTAAACATAGGTGCAGGAATACAAAAATATAATAATTACAAAATAACTTGAGCATGTACTATATGCCAGGCACTAGACTGCTATATATATATTTATATATATAAAATTTAAATTTCACCACAACCTCTTACAGTAAGTTTATTAGTTTTATTTTGTATACATGAAGAAGCATGATTAAGGCAGCAAACTATTCAATGTGAATTCATAATTTGGCTCTAGAACCTCTACAACCTTGCTTCAATGAGCTCTGAAACTGGTCAAATCCCTTCATTTCTCTGAGATAAATTCTATCTTTTAAAAAAAGGCATAGTATTTAAGTGGTTCTTTGGAGGATTAAATAATATATGTTAAGTGCATATCCTAGTGTCCAACTAATAAAAGGAACACAAACTAATAGTAAATTATTAATATTGTTTTTATTAATAATAAATCATTTAAATTCCTGAATAATTTTCATAATTCTTCTAAATGTGTTTTTTTTATTTTTTTTATTTATTTATTTTTAATGGGGTGACATCAGTAAATCAAGATACATATATTCAAAGATAACATGTCCAGGTTATCTTGTCTTTCAATTATGTTGCATACCCATCACCCAAAGTCAGATTGTCCTCTGTCACCTTCTATCTAGTTCTCTTTATGCCCCTCCCCCTCCCCCTTCCCTCTCCCTCTCCCCCCGTAACCACCACACTCTTATCAATGTTTCTTGGTCTCACTTTTATGTTCCATCTACGTATGGAATAATGCAGTTCCTGTTTTTTTCTGATTTACTTATTTCACTTCATATAATGTTGTCAAGATCCCACCATTTTGCTATAAATGATCCGATGTCATCATTTCTTATGGCTGAGTAGTATTTCATAGTGTATATGTGCCACATCTTCTTTATCCAGTCATCTATTGATGGGTTTTTTAGTTGTTTCCATGTCCTGGCCACTGTGAACAATGCTGCAATGAACATGGGGCTGCATGTGTCTTTATGAATCAATGTTTCTGAGTTTTTGGGTATATACCCAGTAGAGGGATTGCTGGGTCATAAGGTAGTTCTATTTTCAGTTTTTTGAGGAACCACCATACTTTCTTCCATAATGGTTGTACTACTTTACATTCCCACCAACAGTGGATGAGGGTTCCTTTTTCTCCACAACCTCTCCAACATTTGCTATTACCTGTCTTGTTAATAATAGCTAATCTAACAGGTGTGAGGTGGTATCTCATTGCAGTTTTGATCTGCATTTCTCTAATAACTAAAGAAGATGAGCATCTTTTCATATATCTGTTGGCCATTTGTTAAATGTGTTTTTTTTCATCTACTTGATATTACTTATTAACCTGCTACCTTACTTCTCTCCTTTTTAGATCTTTGAGCTGGTTCTGAGTCCCTGTCTGCCTCCTAGTTTGGGGCACTTCCCTATTCTGTCCTTACCCGCCCCATTCCTAAGGCCTATACATTTAATTCACACAGTGCTCCATAACCAAGGACGTCTGTTAAGACTGTATTTGTCGTTAGGAATCAATGTCACAACTAGTGGGCTAAGGTTCAGGGAGAAGATTTTAAGCTTGTGATGGCAAACGTATGACACGCATGTCAGCACTGACACGCATAGCCATTTTCAATGACACATGGCCGCATGCAGCTGCATACCAGAGAAGTATAGGGTTGCATGCTGAGAAGGACGTTTCATCCTCGGCTCCTTCATGGCCAAGTGCAGTAGCCGAGGATAAAACATTTGCTGTAGTGTAGACACTCTGTGCTGGAGGTCTGTAGGCCAAAACATTTTTGTTATTTAAGCTATAAATATCGTGAAATTGTTTTGTTTTTTTTCTTGAAGTGACACACCACCTGAGTTATGCTTGGTTTTTTGGCGAATTTTGACACACCAAGCTCAAAAGATTGCCCATTACTTCTTTAAGCCCTAAAGTCAGGGCATCCAAGGTGCTGACTAAACAAGCACACGAGCGGAACTCCAGTTGTCAAGATTACCTGGAAGAGACTGAAAACATTAGCAATATGAATCAGGCACTAATACTAATCTACAAACTAAGAAGTAGAGCATCAGCTACTAGGGAAGAGGGTTCTTATTGGCAGAACTAGTATACAAATTTGAACCAGAGTAAGATAGAGGCTGTTTGATATTCACTCTGAGAATTCCTTCTTGGAGCTAGTTATTTATTTCTAATTTTATATTAATTTGCTTTTAATTATAATTGACATACAGTATTATATTAGTTTCAGGTATACAATATAGTGATTAAACATTCTTATACTTTACCAGGTGATCATAATAAGTCTAGTAGCCATCTGACACCATACAGTGTTATTATGATGTTATTGACTCTATTCCCTATCCTGTATATTACCGCCAAGGAAACCATCAACAAGACAAAAAAACAACCTACTAAATGGGAGAAGATATTTGCAAATGACATACAAATAAAGGGCTACTAATCAAAATATATAAAGAACTCATACAACTCAACATAAAAAAAATTAATTTAAAATTTTTCAGACAGGTAATAACAAGTATTGGTGAAGCTGTGGAGAAAAAGGAACTCTCATCCACTTTTGGTGGAAAAGTAAAGTAGTATAACCATTATAGAAGAAAGTATGGTGGTTCCTCAAAAAATTAAAAATAGAGCTACCATATGACCCAGCAATCTCTCTACTGGGTATATACCCCCAAAACTCAAAAACATTGGTACGTAAAGACACATGCAGCCCCATGTTCACTGCAGCATTGTTCACAGTGGCCAAGACATGGAAACAACGAAAAAGCCCTTCAATAGATGAATGGATAAAGAAGATGTGGTACATATATATATGAATGGATAAAGAAGATGTGGTACATAGTATATATATATATTATGGAATACTACTCAGCCTTAAGAAATAATGACATCAGATCATTTACAACAACATGGATGGACCTTAATAACATTATACTGCGTGAAATAAGTAAATCAGAAAAAACTAAGAACTATATAATTCCATACATAGGTGGGACATAAAAAAGACTCAGGGATGCCTGACCTGTGGTGGCGCAGTAGATAAAGCGTCAACCTGGAAACGCTGAGGTTGCCAGTTCAAAACCCTGGGCTTGCCTGGTCAAGGCACATATGGGAGTTGATGCTTCCTGCTCCTCCCCCCTTCTCTCTCTCTCTCTCTCTCTCCCCCCCCTCTATAATGAATAAATAAAATCTTAAAAAAAATAAAATTAAAAAAAAAAAAAGACTCAGGGACATGGACAAGAATGTGGAGGTAATGAGGAGGGGGAGGGAGGAAAGGGAGGGGGGAGGAGAAGGGCACAAAGAAAACCAGATAGAAGGTGACAGAAGACAATTTGACTTTGGGTGATGGGTATACAACATAATCAATTGTTAAAATAACCTGGAGATATTTTCTCTGAATCTATGTATCCTAATTAATCAATGTCACCCCATTAAAATTAATAATAAAAGGGAAAACTTTTTTTCAGAAGACCTGAATAGACATTTTACTAAAGAAGAAATATGTATGGCCAACAGATACATACGACGATCAACATCACTACTCACCATGGAAATGTAAATCAAAACCACAATGAGAGATTACCTCATACCTGTCAAAATGGCTATTATCAAAAAGACAACAAATAACAAGTGATGGCAAAGATGTGTACAAAAGGAAAGTTTTGTGCACTGTTAAAATTATAAGTTAGTGCAGCCAGTACAAAAAATAGGAGAGTCCTCAAAAAGGTTAAAATAGAATTACCATATGATCCACCAATTCTACTTCTTGGAGCTACCATTTAAATCTCTATTTCTATAATTGACTCTAGGTTTTGAGTTAAATGTAAATTAACAATGTTTCAAATAGTTCCAGGTAAAACGAAGTACTAAGGACCACCAGGGCCTGACACAATTTTCTCATCTTTTTGCCTCATTTTCTCATCTATGAAATAGATAAAATATATTCCTTGCTTACCTCAAGATACTAGGAAAATCACATGATATTATGCATGTGAAAGGGTTGTTTAAATATAAAAATTCACATCTTAATTGGCTTTATTTTTTCATAGAATTTGTTTCCTTCTAAAATTTACATTCTGCTTCTATAGTCATTCATTAGTTTCTGTGTCTTCTTACCAAATCAAGAAGTCCTGGAGGGAAGAAATCTGTATTTGTTTTGTTCACTGATCTATCCCAAACAATAGACATGTTTAGTATGTGTTATATAGGAAGGAAATATTTATTAAATGAATAAATATGTTAATGTTTATTATAATCTTAATTGAATTGGTTAAGCTTGTCCATTTCAGTTGACAAGCTTATTTTTCTGTAGCAACTTTATAGAGATATCGCGTATTTCAAGGACTGGCCAAAATAGTAAGAATATCAGATTCTATCTCAGCCTGGAGAGAGATTTGTTTCTGGAAAGGTAAGCTCCATTGAATACATCAAATTACATAAAGTGGACAAGGACTTGTCTGTCTAAGAGGGTTGCTGGCCTAAGCAATAGCCAATCCAGTGGCCAAATGGCTTCATCTTTATTCGAAATCTGAAGACAATGTGCACACACAATTCCACTTAACTAAAATCATTTTAAACATGATTATATTGAGCCAAACAAATGTCTATATTGGACCAATAACACCATTTCCTGGATCAGCTCTTTCCAGCTGGTCACTCTGGCTGTACACAGGCTGGAGAAGGTTTGGATGGGAAAGTAGCCTGTGACCATTCCAATCTCATTCTTCAGAACTGGGCTTTCAATTCCCTCCCTTGTGGGCCACAATCTGCATTTGAAACAAGAACGAATAGATGTTTTTACAGGAAGACAATAAAGCATATAATTTACCGAATTAATTAAATAAGAGTAATAGAGATGCCATCCATTTACGCAATATTAGAGGTATGTACACAGAGAGATATGGCAGCACATTGCCTGCAGGTGATCAAGGATGGCTTCCAGGAAAAGGTGCTTTAAATGAAGAGTTGACTAGATAAAAAGAACAAGGGGAATATAGGTATTCAAAATGGCTAGGTTATATGGTGTCAACTAAAATAAGACTAGAGCATCATTAAAGGGAACTGCCTGGAGATCTTTGGCAGCCTCAGAGTTCCAGAACACATGACAAACTCTAAGGTGCTGTTTAAAACTAAAAATAGCTGACATATACTGAAGATGGATTCGGTGCTAGTCACAGAGAGGTTAAGTAACTTATCCCAAGGTCACAAAGTGATGCAGCCAGGATGGGAACCCAGTCAGTCAGACTATAGAGGCCATATTTTCATCAAAGATATTCAAACACATTGTCAGGACTCCAAACCTGGAGGTTTTAAGGATCACAGCCATTGTGGAAAGGCCACCCTCTGGGTCACTCTCACTGCCATCTTTTGTATGAGTAGAACTACACAATACATTCTTCTTCCTTAAGGGCAGAGTGCAATGTCTTCTCTGTGGTCATGTTGCTGCATTCAAAGCCCTCCAAGTAGCAGAGCAGATGTCCTGCCAGATGGTAGCCACTTGGACCTGGGCCCCATTATGGCAGGCAGCTAGGACAGTTGCCTTGTAATGGTTGTAAGTGTCACCATCTCTCACAAACTGGACAGCTGCACAGAGTGCCCAGAGAAAAGCAGGTGCTGACCACACAGCACATGATTTTGCTTCCCAAAAGGGAGAAAATCAGTGTTTCAGGGAATATCTACAACTATGCCTTAGGAATAGTTCTCCTCACTGCACTAAACAGAAGGCTCCATTATACCTGGGAAGTAGAAGAATCATTGAGGGAACATGGTATTCACAAACATTCCTGGTTACATTAGCCCTCTGGTGACCCAGGCTTTCCTGATCTACATCTTCCCTGTTTACCTGCATCCTTCTATGCTCACCTTAGGAATGTTTTCTTCTCAGAAAGCTCCCCAGATCTTGCCTGAAGTTAACTAATAAGCAGCCCTGTCCTCTGGGTACTCAGGCCTATAAGGAAAAAAAGACGTGATAAGCTGTGAATGAAGATTGATATATGGAAAGTATCACATGATCCAAAGGAGAAAAATGACAATTTTCTTGGTAGAGTCACAGAAAGCTTCACCAGGGAAGAAATAGTTGATTTGGGTCTCAAAGTATAAATAAGAATTCACTAAGCAGATGAGAATCTGAAGGGAATCAAAGTAAAGGATCATAAGAGTGGAGGTCTATGGCTTTGAGAAACACTGAGCTGTTGAATAGGGCTTTATGGAAAAATGAACCACTTTGCTTTTGTTATGTGACAAACTACACCAAAATTCAGAGGCACACAACAACAAGCTGCAGGATACTGGTTATATCACCGGGGCTTGCCCGCTCCCTTGTAGAGGACTCTGCTCTATTCGGTGCTTGACTGGAACAATCTAGTTCTCACCCATTTGTTCATCGTCTTCCTCCAAGACCAAAACAGACTGGGCATTTCCTTCTCATGGTGGTGGCAAGAGTTCAAGAGCAAATAAGGCCTGTCATCTAAGTAGTCTTCAAGATACCTCTTGCATCACATATGCTAATTCTGTAGTCAAAACAGGCCAAATGATTGGCCAGAGTGTCAAGGAATAAAAGTGAGCCCCATGTCCATTGGGAAGGTACTTTACTGCATGAGCACAGAAAACACTAAAGCTTAGGAGACAGCAAACT
The DNA here is from genome assembly GCF_036850765.1 of Saccopteryx bilineata. Taxonomy (NCBI): domain Eukaryota; kingdom Metazoa; phylum Chordata; class Mammalia; order Chiroptera; family Emballonuridae; genus Saccopteryx; species Saccopteryx bilineata. The sequence continues at coordinate 338,416,088 of NC_089490.1, read as the reverse complement.
ATGTGGGAAGTAACCAAGAGATAAGCCTGGGAGAAACAAGATCATGGATGCACTGTGGACCACACTAACAGAATTTTGACGTCATCCCATCTTGTAGACAAGGGATGAATTACAACATTTTAAATAAAGAAAAGACATGATTACATATGCTTTTGAGAATGATCTCTTTTGTCTGAATGTGGAAGATACTTCAGAAGGCATCAATAATATAGGCAGAGCTACAAGTTTTAAAGTTTTTGAAGTAAGGCAGTAGTAGTAACAGAGGACACGGGGTTGAGGAGATTTTGGTAATATATAAAAAGTTGGTATAATATGTAGTATCCACACACTGGTATAAAAGCTATGGTGAAGGAAGAAAGGATGCTTAAGATCTCTTATCTGTCTTGGGTAAGGATAGCTCTATCTAAAACAATCAGAGAAATCAAGAGTCAAGGGAGTTAAAGAGGCAGTCATGGTCGGTTAGCTCCACTGGTTAGAGCATCATTCTGAAACTCTAAGGTTGCAGGTTCTATCTCTTGTCTGGGAAAAAATAGGAAGCAACATATGAATGCACAGCTAAGTGGAACAACAAATGAATGCTTCCTTCTCTCTCTCTCCCTTCTTCTCTCTTTACCTCCAGAATCAATCAATCAATCAACAACAAAAAAGAGTTATAAGATGAAAAAACAGGTGGGCAGGGTGGCCTTCCTACCTGCAGTATGTAATGGCACCGAGGGGAAACAGAGGGTCAAGTTGGGGTTATTTTGGGTGCCTTTGGTATTGTCTAGAAACATTCTTTTACACATACCCTTAGATCTTCTGCTGAGATGATGTTTTTCAAAGTTATAACAAAAGAACAATAGGTCAGGTTGGCACATGAGTAGCTTGTGAGACTCCTAGGAAGATGTCATACAGGTAGTTGAAAGTGCATAGGAGAGAATTCTAATCTGGAAGTATAATTTTTTTAAATTTTTTAAAATTTATTTATTAATTTTAGAGAGGAGAGAGAGAGAGAGAGAGAGAAAGTGGGGAGGAGCAGGAAGCATCAACTCCTATATGTGCCTTGACCAGGCAAGCCTAGGGTTTTGAACCGGCAACCTCAGCATTCCAAGTTGACGCCCTATCCACTGCGCCACCACAGGTCAGGCTGGAAGTACAATTTGAGAACGATTGGTACTTTCATGGTAATAAATGCTGTAAGCATGCTGGCCACTGTTCACGGACAGACAAAAGTATATATCTAAAACTATAGAGGTTCAAATATGTTATTACAGTATATTTATGGATCACTTTCATAATCTGAAGCAAACATAGGCACACATAAACAACATGTTAATGCCATTGTAGGGAGCTGTAGATATCATTAAGTCTGTTTGCAGAGTCTGTTTACAAAGACCCTTTAAAGATTACAGAAGCCAGATTGCAATCCCCTGGCATAAAGGTTGAACAGAGAGGAAATAACAAAAGAGAGGAAAAGGAAGAGAAGATCTCTGATGAGATATGAGATAATACCTGGACACCTGAGCTTATTAAGTGCTCAAGTTCTCATCAAGTTAAAGATCAAGGAGAAGTGGCACAGCCTGGATGAGTGGCCTTCAAGAAGAGGCAGGAGAGGGCACCTGCGGCGGTGGCGGTTCTGCGGGAGCAAGGGTGGGAGTGGCCGAGACCATGGCTGGAGGCAAAGCTGGAAAGGACAGTGAGAAGGCCCATGCTAAAGCGGTGTCTCGCTCACAGAGAGCTGAGCTACAGTTTCCCATGGGCCGCATCCACAGACATTTGAAGATTTGCACCACCAGCCAGGGATGGGTCAGCGCCACTGCGGCTGTGTACAGTGCCACAATCCCGGGGAACCTCACTGCCGAGGTGCTGGAGCTGGCAAGTAATGGGTGCAAGGATCTCAAAGTTAGCAATCACTCCACGTCACTTGCAGCTTGTGATCCTTGGGGATACAGAGTTGGGTTCTCTAATCAAGGCTACCATAGCCGGGGGTGGTGGGGAGGTGATCCCTCACATCCACAAGTCTCTGATTGGAAAGAAGAGACAGCCGAAAACTGCATAGCGAGTTGCTTTACCAACCCTCTTTCTCCGTCATTGTACTGTAACTAGGACATAAGAAATAATGGGGATGCATTCAGGGGGACACTAGAATCTATGTAAACACGATACATTAAAATCAATAATAAAAAGAAATAATGGGGATACGTGGAATTTTAAAGCAGTTAAATGGAAAAGCATGGACAATTACTGTAGACATGGTAAAAGAAACATTTGTTCATTCTAAGATTTGAAGTTTGATAAAACTACCTTTTCACAGTGCAAGAGTTATGTGTTGATTGGCTGGATTTCTCCCATGTGTTTTATACAAAAATAGAATTGATAAACCATTTTTTACAAAAAGAAAAAAAAGAAGGAGAAGAAGAGGCAGGAGAAAGAGCAGATGGAGAGTACCCTGAACAAAACCTCAAGAATTCACAAGCAAAGAGAGGAGGACTTCAACAGATACCTGGATATGCTACTCACGGGGCACTCGGACATTCTCAAAGTCAGCCGGATGAAGTAGCCTCCCTGCCCACGGTGTGGAGTGGCACCAGGGGAAATGGAAGGGCAAGTGGGAGTTATGTTGGGTGCCTTTGGTACTGTCCGGAAACATTCTGTTGTACAAACACTTATGTCTTCTGCTAAGACAGTGCTTTTCAAAGCAGTGTGCCCTCCAACCAGAACTTAATTAAAGTAACTCTTTTTTTTACTATATTTGAGTTTCTCAGTAGCACATTGTAGATGAACCTTTTTATTTTGGACTGGAAATCATTGAGAGTTTATCCAGAGATTAAGGTTATTTCTGTGTAAATGCCATGGAAATGCTTTTACACCCTAATTGCATCTAACTCACTTGGACAGCCAGCTATCTTTGCCTGGATGAAGCTGACTCCAGATGAGAAGAAGCTGCAACTTGCAGACTGTGCAGATGACAGTGGGTCCCTGCATGGGCTGCCCTTCCAAGATCCCTCTAGCGTGGGGCTTATGCTGTTCCATCCAGGGCCTAGGGAAGACAGTTGCAACTTTGTGGCCTTTGGACTGCCTCCCCAGCCACCTGGCAGGGAGGGTAACTGCTCAAGGCAATGATGGAATCAATGCCTTGCCCCTTTCTGAGCTGAGCTGGTGGCCAGCATGAAGCATGTTTCCCCAAATCCCCATTCCAGATATATCAAGTAGGTATTGCCATGGAAGACATTGCCCGTCAAACACCACATTTTTGGTAATGGAACTCAGACACGGCCAGCCTCACTACCCTCACTCCTGGGCTCCTTGCAGTCCCCAATGTTTACTAAGAATTGGCACATATATGAAACCAGTTTGACATTCTGGCCTAAGGACACCTCAGGGTGATGGGACCAGGGAAGAGCCCCAGCACAGACAGACAGAGTACAGTCCAAGGAGAGGACCTAGGATCCAGTGCTGGATAACCAGCATCTGTCAGGGCCCACATGTCCCTCAACGTAAGGATAAAACTGCATATGCTAGTGTAAGAAACAGTCTTTGTTGATACAGATCTAAAAAAATGACAAATTCAGAAGAGAAAAGCTAAGTGTTGGGTTTGGGGCTGTCAGGTGAACTAAAGAATAAAGCAAACCAGTTATTATGAAAAAAGAAGGAAACCCTGGCCGGTTGGCTCAGTGGTAGAGTGTTGGCCTGGGGTGTGGATGTCCCAGGTTTGATTCCTGGTTAGGGCACACAGGAGAGGCGCCCATCTGCTTCTCTGCCCCTCCCCCCCCCCTCTCTCTCTTTTCCTCCCCTGCAATCATGGCTCGAATTGAGCAAGTTGGCCCCAGGCACTGGGGATGGTTCTGTGGCTTCTCCTTCAGGTGGCAGAAGGGCTTGTTTGCTAGACAACAAAGCAACACCCCAGATGGGCAGAGTATTGCCCCCTAGTGGACTTGCCAGGTAGATCCCTCTTGGGGTGCATACAGGAATCTGTCTCTCTGCCTCTCCTCCTCTCACTGAATAAAAGAAAAGAAGAAGAAAGTTTAAAATAAAACTTCAGTTAAAAAACAGAGTTGAGTGTGGGAGAGAACTGAGACAAAAGCAACAAGACACTGGAAAACAATATAACTTTTAGTCAGCACCCAATTCTGAAGGCCACCCCGGGCACAAAAGCCATGAGTACTTCTCTCCTCACTGGTATGTGAGTAGGAGGATATCTGTGCCTCCTGAATCGGCAGCACAGGCCTCAGCTGTGAGTTTAACCGGGAGGAGCTAGTCACATATGAATAACTAAAGGCTGACATAAGGGACTGGAGAAAGCAGAGGCTCAACACAGGATCCAAAGTTACCAGAATTCCTAAGATGTATGAGATAGTAGAAGATGAACTGAGAACTTTGCCAAACAATCTTATATATTAGCACCAAGACAGGAAAGCAGTCCCTTGATTTCTGAGAGAACAAGGAGTGGTTCTTACTCACTAGCACCCAGCACCTAAGACAGTCTGGCAAACAGCATGAATATACATGTGTCACACAAATGAAGGCAACTCTATGAAGCACCTAAGAACTTTCTCTCTCTTTAGGCTTATAAATGCCTCCCTTCTCTAAAACAAGTCAGCTGTCCTAATAATGATAGCCTGTTGTCTTTCTAGGAAAATACTGAGTCCCCTTTTCTAATTAATTAATTTTATTGTTGGTAGTTCACTCGAAATGTGAGACATTTAGAAAACTCAGATACCAAGTAAAATATTTTACTATTTTTCAGTTTTCTCTGGCACCAAGTAAATTTGGCCATAAACAAAAGCTAATAAACCCTGATTTAAAAGCCATAATGCATCTAGTGTATGCACTAGAGGTATAACAAGATGATGCAATACCACAAGGCCCTGTTTTAGTTAAAAGTCACGTTAATGATTTCATCCTTCATAGTTGCCCAAAGAACCCCGAGAAAGAAACCTTCAACTCTTACATCGTTTTCTGTCTTAAGGGTAATGAACCATATGTGTAGACAGCTGCACTGTCTGTAAACTATGGTCATTAATTAGACAAGAGACAGGACACATCTAGGGAGAGGCGGGTGGAGGGAGAAGGGTGAGATTTTGAAAAGTCACAGTGATTATTAATAACAGAAAGGGCAAGGAAAAGGGTAAAATACTTGTCCTCCATATTTCAAATATATTACATTACCCATTGCAATGAAGTGGTGGAAAGGTCTGGAAAACGCACTGAGCATTTTAGACTTGTGAATGAGGCCATAATTAACCAAAATAGGCAGGGATACACATAGATTCATAGACAAAATTTTAGAGACTATGCCAAATTGCTGAACTATTTGCCCAAGGAAAACTATGTCAATTAGTTTGAAGGAAATATTTACAGTGCACAAAGTAAACCACTAAAAAGGAAAAGAGCATCAGGTCTGAGCTCACCCCCAAGCATCAAATACGAATCCCTAACTAAGATGTCAGAAACCTGGATGACTGGAAATAGGTCATGAAGTATGGGACAAGAATTCAAGTATGGTCAGGACGAGCAAAGACAAAGGCCATGACTGACATAGAGAAACTTTATAGTTTAAAGGGCCAGATCCAAGTAAAGAGGTCAGTCCAACCCCAGGAGGTATGGTGTCACCTTAGTAAAATAAGTAATTTTATGGAGCATATTAGACATCTCTGAAAACTTAAGTAAAAAACTAGGGCATACTAGAGGCCTGTGTAAGCATTCCTATTTATTGAACCTTTTGTAATCATCACCAATTGACTGTACTTATTCTGACAGAGGCAGTGTCTGTGATAAGGAACTAGCACATAAGCACCCAAGGTCTGGGACTGCATTTATCTATGCACTAATTTATTCCCAGTGTTTCACATACTAACCAGAAAAACTCAGCAGCATTTTTTAAATGAATTAAAGCATATAGTTAGTGGAAAATGGAAATAACCTGCCTACAAAAGAACCCAGAAATATATTGAAGAGAGAGCAATAAACTAAAAACTCAAGAGTCTTGGAACAATAATGATGTGCCAATGTAGGTTCATCGACTGAAACAAATGTACTACTCTGGTGGAGGAAGTTGATGATGAGGGAAGCTAAGCATGTTTGGGGGAGAGGATATATGGGAAATCTCTGTGCTTTCTGCTCAATTTTGCTGTGAACTTAAGAATCACTTTAAAAAATAAAGTCTATTTTAAAAAGTCAAAGATGTGAGCAGGAGAATGATTAAATCATAAGCTTTCTGTTTTATGGAATACCAAAACAAGACAAAACAAAACAAAAAACAAAAGTATATCAGTGCTGAGAAAAACACTAGGATCAAAGGGCCAGGCACCCTGGAGGAAGAAAGGGCAACATAAGGAACAATGAAGTGTGTACAGGAGAAAGGCATGAATAGATTTCTGTGGGATAAAGATCCCTCTGGCAGATACATACATGGCAGGTGGATTAGCAAGCAGATTAAGAGTCAAAGTCAGAAGACCATTAAGGCACTACTGAACTCATCCCCCTATAAATTAATAAGGAATAAGGATTGTGGGAATTAATACATATGTTGATTGGGGAAAATTGATGTGATTTTGTAACTCTTTGGTTTTTAGTAAGAGAACAGAAAAAAAAAACAGTCTAGGATAGCTTCCAAGTCACTAACTTCGTAGCCACAAAACTTAGTAAGCACTCAATAAATGGTCATGGATGAATAAATGAAACATGCACACTCTTCAAATTCTTATTATAAAAACAGTGGTGATAACATTTATAGGCTCTTTTTTATCCAGGAAGTATTGTTTGAGCACCACATAACTACTGAGTTAAATGTGGGAAAAAGTTGAAAAACTAAGGAAAGAAGGAAGAAAAGTCACTGTGTGGATTTTAAGCATGTGCTACTGTTTTAAATTGCCCTATCCCTGTACTCCCAGGAGAAGATTAGGACTTGTCAGACACAATCCTGATTTGGGTTCATGAAACACTGACACTCGTGGTGGCCAGCAGCTCTCAACTGTGTGACTGAAGAAGGTTGCATGACTTCTGCCAGTAAGTCTAGAGCGCTGTCCCTTTGGTGGTGCCAAGGCATCAGATTAGTTATGCAATTATCAGCATCAGAAATTCCCTCGCAAACACATGGCACACTGCCACTTAGACTTGACTCCAAGCACACCTCCTCCTAAACTCCATATTGTCTTTTCTCTTTTATGTTATTTACTATTATCTATTATCTTATTAAGTTTTGCTTTATTATTTGTTTAATTATGAGTATGTCTTATATCCACTAATAGAATGTAAGCTCTTTGGAGACCTTCAAAATCATTGAATTCACATTTCCCTTCCCTGTTTCAGTACAAGAATTCCTTATTCTTCATGTCTGAATCTTTAAAAAGTTCTAGCCATCTGAGATAATTTCGCATTTACAAAAATAGATAAATCACCATAATATTAAAATTACCTGAGAGTCTTCAACAATTCTGTTCTTCAATTGAACTTTTTTATTGAATTTATTAGGGTAGCATTGGTTAACAAAATGATATAGGTTTCAGGTGTACAATTCTATACTCTATCACCCATATATAGTATTGTGTTTTCACTATGCCAAGTCAAATCTCCTTCCATCACCACTTATTCCCCTTCTATCCTCTTCTACTTCCTCCACATCCTTTTCCTTTGTCCTCTGGGAACCAATCACCATACTGCTGTCTGTGTGTGTCTATAAATTGTTTTCTCTTGCTTAATTCCTTCACCTTTTAAACCCAGTCCTGCAACCTCCTCCCCTTTGACAACTGTCAGTCTGTTCTCTGTATCTATGAGTCTGTTTCTATTTTGTTCCTTAATTGATTTTGCTCATTAGATTCCACAAATAAGTGAAATCATATTGTACTTGTTTTTCTCTAACTGGTTTATTTCACTTAGTATAATGCTCACTAGGTCCATCCAGGCTGTCACAAAAGGTAAGATTCCTTTCTTTTTTTATAACTGAGTAGTTTTTTGTTCTGTAAAGGTACCATAGCTTTTTTTATCTGCTCATCTAATTGGCCTACTTCCAAATTTTGGTTATTGTAAATAATCCTGCAATGAACATAGGGATGCATGTATTATTTCAAATTAGTGTTTTGGGTTTCTTCAAGTATAGTCCCAGAAGTGGGATCATTAGGCCATAAGTCAGTTCCATTTTTAGTTTTTTTAGATAAATCCATACGGCTTTCCACAGTGGCTATACCATTCTGCATTCCCACCAACAATACACGATGTCCTTTATTCCACATTCTCACCAACGCTTGTTGAATTCAACTTTAAGGAGCTTTCACATTAACAACTTTTCTTATCATTAATAAAACCTATTCCTTAAAATCCTATTTAATTCAATAGGAATTTATTGAGTACTTATTATATAGGAGCACTTATTATATATGGGCTGTGCACTGTGGAAATGGAAATGATTAAAGCTCAGACTATCAAATTTTGTCTGAGAAAACAGACGTGTATATAAACACTGCATAAACACTTACAATGCCACAAATTAAACATGTGCAACTTATAGGTGAAGCACAGAAGCAAAGAGATGTTCCCCATAAATGAGAGAAAATATCACCTGACTTAGATTTTGACAATAAAATGAAAATCAGTGGCAGATCATTCCAGGAAGAAACACTCATGCAAGAAATCAATGTGGTAAACATAAAATAGCATATAAAAAAAAAAAAAACCAGAACCTACGTAAGGGAGAAATACTGAAGAAAACACAGTTTTTTGAATGTACAAGAAACCATCCATATTTATCATATCAGGACTCAATCAAATACTCTCTGTGCACACTGACATACCAAGATTCCAACAGCTGGATTTGCAGGAAGAGTGTTGCTGTTTAACGTGGTCTTCCGTTTGTTGGAAAAAATCAGAAGTGTCCAGTAATAATCACATGTTAAACAAGTTCCTAACTGAGTGCTAAACCCATATATAATCAGCTAAGACTTGAATCAGTCCTGTGAAAAAAGATTTGATTTCAGCAAGTATAAGAACAAGAATAATGTTAGATCAGATTTATTGAGCATTTATTGGGTGATAAACCTTGCTTTAAGCACCTTGTTACATGAATGGATTCACAAAATACAAAAACCATAGAAAATTTAGAAGATTCACATTGGTATTCCTTATTTCACAGACAAAGAAACAGAGGCACAGAGAGATTAAGAGATTTTCCCAAAGTGGAAGAAAAGGTATCAAAATCCAAATCTTATAAACAATTACAGTGTTGGGTAGGGGAGTAGTGTTCATACCTGTATGCTATTAAATAAGATAGGAACTCCAGGAAATGGTGTAAAGTAGTCCTTGGGATGGATGGTTATAAGCAGGTCATAAGTATGTAAAGAAATTTTCGGAGTGGCTCTTGAAGGTGAACAGCAGGATGCCAGATGGGAGGGGTCTGTATGTGGGAGGTCATGGGGATGAGTATAACATCCAGGACACCTTCAGGAGAGTCATTTAAGCCATAGGGAGGAATACTCATCTAAAATACAAGTGTTTAACAGTTATTATGTGCCAGCCCCATTTTTTAGTTTGGGTAAATAAGAGGTAATAACACAGAGATCTGACAAACCATAAACAAGCCCCTGCAGGACAGAAAGTGGTGTAAAAGAATAACGAGTCAAATTCTAGATAAGTCAAATGATTCCAATAATAAACACTTGCATAGTGCTCCTGATAGCACGTGCAGTGCCCTAACTGCTTTGCAAGTATTGACTCCTTAATCCTCACAATCCTATTCCATAGGAATGACTCTGACCATCCACATTTTAACAAATGAGGAAACTGAGGCTAGAGATGGAGAAACTTGCCTATGGTCATACAATATGTAAGTGGCAGACTTGCAATTCAAGGACAGGCAGGCTGTCATTTAAGCACTGCATTAGGTATACTCTCTTCCTAGGGAGGTCAAGGTTAGGAGAGAATGTGAAGATCGTCAGTGAAGATAATTTATTTTCCTCATTCCTTCAACAAAACATTTGGTAAACACCTATAATGTGACAGACACTGTTCTAGGCCATTTGGTATAGCAGTGAACAAAAAGAACAAGATTCATCCATGCACTCAGGACACTGATACTGATGAAGAATTGTGGTGAATTAAGTAAAGAGGGCTTACAAGTGACAGGCACTGTATCTAGCCATTATATTTCATGTCTGATTAAACCCTCACAACTCTCTAAAGTCTGTACTCTTATCATCCTCATTTTATAGATATGGGAACTAAGTCTTCAGGGCATTCATCAAAGTCACACAGATAGTAAGTGTGGATGTAGAGACTTAAACCTAGATCTGCCAGACTCCAAAGCTCATCCTTAAATCAGTTCATTTGTATATTTAAAGAGAACTAGAATCAGAGGAAGTATTTTTATGATATAGGATATCAGGATAATTTTTGCCTTAAGAATGGATAGGAGGAGCAGGATGAAATAAGAGCAATGGTCTAAATGGAAAGATTGGAGAGAAAAAAAAAACTGTTTGATGATATAGATGGCATTTCAACTGCAGGATAATAATGGTATAAAAGAGTACTATCTGCATGTTTTTACCTGGACTTTCTCATAAAAGGTTCAGGAGAGCAAATGGAAACCTCTGGCATGTGTATTTTTTTCTTCAAACGAAAGTTTAAAAATACCTACATTGTCTTAGAATCCCCTATAGTTTCATAACCAAAGGATTGCTATTGTACAAAATGCATTTCACCAAGGAAACAACAGTAAACCTCTGGCGATTAAACATGTAGAAGATAAACTCTTTTTCTTTCTCTTTTTGTCTGAAAGTAATGGAAGCAGGGTTAGGCAAGGCTGAGATATCTTTGCAGGGATCTGCCTTTTTTCCTCCTCAGTGTTGCTCTCTATCTCCCCGCCCCTCCCCACAGGAAGGATGCCTTTGTATCATCAGTTATCAAGGAAGACCATGCTGTTCCAAAGGCACGTGGTGTGTCAGAAATACCTGCTGGATGTCCTGGCTCAGCTCTGAATCCCAGCTGCTGCGTACGTAGCCTTTGTCCCAGGCAGAGAGGATGCTAGGTATCACATTAATCGTAACATGTGATCATTTAAAAATATTATCCATCGCTGTGACACTGCCCTTTGGACTGTCACCATGTTAAAGTGATAGGTCGCTGCTATTTCGATCACTACTGGCACCGTCCACCCACCCAGAAAGGGATTTAGAACTTGGCATTTAAAAATAAGCAGACAAGCTCTATGAATCCACACAGCCTATTGCAGTTATGTGCCTTTTTCTTTATGAATGCCTTAAGGTCGGCACTGATATCTCTTCGTGCCCAGAGTACAATGGTTTTTAGTAAGTCAGATTTTAATTACCATACTATAATAAACTACCACTTATCCAAGGAATGGAAATTTCTGACTAACTGAAGAAAAATAAAACCTTGTTTTTCAAACTTCTTAAACACATTCAAATTTTGAAATAATCTTTTATCTAAGTCCCATTTGATCATCAAAGCAATCCTATATGAAAGGCAAGGAAAATGTCATCATCCACATTTTGAAATTTGGAAACTGATGTTTAGAACAAGGATAGGAGTCAGCCTAAACACAAATAATAAGAAAGTGACAGAGCTCAGGTTTAAATTTCTAATTTTTCTCTCTCTTTCTTAAGCCAAATATATCTGTGCTGACATGATGGAAAAATTCTAATGAATCATGAAAACTTAAGGAGGAAAGTTTAAGAAAATTTACCAAGAGTCACAACTTACATAAATGTCATATACATTGTATGTAACACGCCATAATATAAAATCCTAATTGCTTGCAGCATCTTAGTCTTCCGAGAGATGTGCTCATGTCACCTGGACCAGTTTGAGACTGAGAACTTTAGGACAGGGACAGTTTCATGTCTACCTTAGGCAAACTCAAGGATGTCATTTCTTTGGACTCTTTCATGAAATCATTCTTATTGGTACTTGTTCCCATTTGTTTTTAGAAAATCCTATGGTCTTGTGCATGTGGGTTTTTATCACTTCCTGGACCCGACACTGGCTTTCCTTTCATGGATTCTCATGATAGCAGTCTTCAGTAATACAATCTGGCTTTCAGAACAATGCAGGAGCCCTTTGCATTTTACCTGTCACCACTAAGGCACATGAAAAAGACCACTTCAATATCGCTTTGCAAATTAAGTCTTCAGGAATAGAACACAGATTACATTCCATAACCCATCCATTAATCATACTAATAGAATTCAAAGTAAAACACAAAGTTACAAATTATTTTACTACCAAAACATAACAAAATATTTTGTTTGTAGTCAAATAATGTACATTCAAACAATGATGCGCTGCTTTAATCTACTCAATTAGCAATTTAAAAAATCTATTTGCCAATTGACATGAAATTGGCATCATTAACTGTAGGAGAAAGTCTGTATCTTTACAACCTATAAAAAAGTATTTTGGAATATGTATTTATGGTCTTCAACAAGTTCATATAATTAGATTGTTATTCCTTCCCTAGAAATGATTTCACATTAATAAAACAGATAAAAATTGGACAAAGATTTATGTGTCACATATTTACTTAACAGCTGTTTATATTAAAAATAAATAGTAAATACTTTAAATTTCCCCCAAATAGCAGAATGCTTAAACTAAAATATGGTATTACTATATTAGGGAATATGATGCAGAGCTCATGTTTTTAAACAATATTTCATGATATAAGAAAAAGCTCATAGTAAATTTTAGGTGAAAAACAGCAGGATAGAAATTTGCATGTGAAGAATGATTTCTATTATATAAGAACATAAATTAAAATGAGTATGTGGCTTAAATAAGAATATAAGGGAAGGGCTTTTGCCCTATGTCTGGTGGACATAATAGGGAACATATCTATAATGATGAGATGATATTTAAAATGAACTGGTTCAAAGAAGGAAAAAACTCAACTCTAAAGTTTGATTATGTAAGAACTTCTGAAATTTTTCAGAAACTTTTGGGTGATACTCAACCTTTCAACAGTATATAAAATCAGAGATTGAGACCCCTATCTCAAGATACAAAGAAAAAGGAAAAGACATTTGGCATCCAAATATATTGGTGTTGGTTTGTTTACATTTTTTCTTTATAATAAAAGCAAAGGTAGAATAATTTTACTACCTGATATACTCTAGATTTCTAGATTGTTGGATGGTGAAATTTCATAATTTAATTATGACCCATTTGATTGATTTACCATTTATTTCATCCATCCATTTGAATCATTTATTAAACATCCACTAGTTGCTGTGCCAATCTTGTAAGTTATTAAAGAGTCAACAGCCTGACCAGGTGATGGCACAGTTGATAGAGCATCAGACTGGGATGCGGAGGACCCAGGTTTGAAACCTTGAGGTTACCGGCTTAAGTGTGGGCTCATTTGGTTTGAGCACAGCTCACCAACTTGAACCCAAGGTCACTGGCTTAAGCAAAGGGTCACTCGGTCTGCTGTAGCCCCCCCAGTTAAGGCATATATGGGAAAGCAATTAATGAACAACTAAGATGCCTCAATGAAGAATTGATGCTTCTCATCTCTTTCCCTTCCTGTTTGTCCCTGTCTGTCCCTCTCTCTGTAAATTTCTCTGTCACAAAAATAAATAAATAAATAAATAAGAAAGAGTCTTCAAATAATGAGGGATTTTTTTTTAAGATTTTATTTATTTATTATAGAGAAGGGAGGGGGGGGGAGGAGCAGGAAGCATCAACTCCCATATGTGCCTTGACCAGGCAAGCCCAGGGTTTTGAACCGGCAACCTCAGTATTTCCAGGTTGACGCTTTATCCACTTTGCCACCACAGGTCCAAATAATGAGGGATTTACAGTTTAGTTGAAGACAGAAAATTAAAATTTAAAAAAAATCAGAAAGTAAAATTGGGCCTGACCTGTGTGGCTCAGTGGATAAAGTATCAACCTGGAATACTGAGGTCACCAATTCAAATGCCTGGGCTGTCTAGTCAAGGCACATATGGGTGTTTATGCTTCCTGTTCCTCCTTCCCTCTCTCTCTCTCCTCTCTACAAAAAAAAAAAAAAAAGAATAAATAAAAAAAAATTAAGTAAAATTGCCTGCAAAGTTTCTTGTTTTGTACTATTACTAAATACTGTATTGAAAGAATTTTTGAGCATTTTCTAATGAAAAGAAAATTGACTCATTTGCTTCAGGTAATTACAGGTTTTGTAATTGGGAGCAAGCTTTCCACTGACGATACTGTTCAGAAGTAAATGAAAGAAAAATTGTATCTCCCATAAAAGCATCGAGAAGCTAAGAAATATGAAGCAATTAGTCAAGACCCAGGAGACTTCAGGATCCCAAAGAGAGAAGCAGAGCACTACAGGACTGTTTTCATCCTAGAAACATTTGTTTACCATTGAGAAGGATCTGGGGGCTATTTTTTGCTTTTGAGCTGCCTGGAGAGACTGGGGGTGACAATTGGAATCTCAGTGCTCACCAAGGTGTGGAGCCTGGAAAAGAGCCTGTGCTTCAGAAAGGAACCAGAAAGGGTTCTGTGCCTTGGAAGTAAAGATAAACAAAAATACCCATCCACCCCCACTCCCCACCCCCCGCCAAAGAAAACCCACTCTCACACTCTACTTCTGAGTTTACATCTTTTAAATAGTAAAGAAATCCTCAAGCCTGAAACCAAGAAATATTTTTCCCACAATGCCATTTATCTTGAGGCACCTTGCAAACATACACTTCCTTTTCCTAAGGAAGGAGGATCATCTCATGTTTCATGTCAATTTTCAAAATACATTTTAAAATACAAGAACAAAGGGAATCTGGTATTCCAGGTAACAGGTAACATGAGGTAAAACCCACAGGGAAATGTAACCAAATAACAGAAATAGACCCAGATTTTGCAACTAGATAACATATTTTGTAAGCACTATTGTACTGTTCATGCTATGCTCAAGGAGTTAAAGACAATATAAAATATTCAGATTATAACTGGAAACTATAAAAAATGACAATATATTTTTAAAAGAGCATATTTAAAACGTGACAACTGAAAAAATATGATAACCAAAGCAAAGAACTCAGTGGGTTGATTTAAAAGCAGGTTAAATGCAGCAGAGAAAAAATTATACTGATCTATATTTCTACATTGTTTTCCTTCAATGCATGCCTGTCTTTGTGTTCAAATTTCCTCTTTATAAGTAAATTGGTCATATTAAATTAGTGTCCACCCTAATGACCTCATTATCTTAACTAATTATACTGTATCTGTCACAACCCTATTTCCAAATAAAGTCACATCCTTAGACCCTTGGGGGTTGAATGTCAACATATGCATTTTTGGAGGACACAATTCAACTTGTAATAATGACCTTAACCACTTCTCTATACTGTATCTGCCTAATAAAATGTAAAAAACCACTGCTCTTAAGTGTCTTCAATCTTAAACATATTTTGTACCTGGCTGCCAGTCAATTCTAGTCTAAATGTTTTATAAAATTCATGCTTAGGAAAGATTATTCCTTTTTCTTTAAGAACTACATGCAGAATATTTTCTTAATGCTAGACTCCTTTCTCACTCCCTCATCATCATCATATCCCTTAGTTTCCATTTTTGCACCTTAATGTTACAGGAGCTAATTCAGCTTCCTTAGTATTTTCATCCTAAAAATATTTGTCAATTTTTACCCTACCTTCTATAATTAAATCTATTTCTGCTTAAGTAGTCCTGTAACTGGTCTTGCTAACTCTTCCTTGAACACTTTGGTGGGCATATTTATTGCATTCTTTTCATCTCTGTTTGCCCATACTTACGGAAAAGACTAAACGTCCATTACTTTTCAAGATGATGAATAGCTGTCTTAAAAAGATAGGCTAAACAGACAAAAAAAAATGTGTCAATTGGATGATAGTTTTCCACAATCTCAGATCAATTGTTTCTAAAGATGAGGCTGGACCTTTAAAACCATATTGCCATACTGTACAGTAAAAAGAGATTGGCTTTTGGAGAGAGATATACCTGGGTTTAAGTCCGAGCTGTCTGTTACTTACCCTTGGAAATGGTGCTTTTCTTCTTTCTTATCTGCAAAATGGGAGGAATGAGATCTACTTCACAAGTTTTTTGTGTGCATTAAACAGAATAGCATGAGTGAAGGATCTGGTCAGTAGGAAATATTCAATAGGTGATCTTTGCTTCTGCAGGGCCAGTAGCCGTGGCTGCCATCACAGCTGCCTGGCCCATGCTGGTTCCCATTTAATTGGGGCAGATTGTAATGAAACTGCAGAGCCAAGAACTGATGGGCCGTTACCTTTTGTTCTAGACTCGTACCAGCCAATGAGTAAAAAACAAACACACGGGGCACCAAACCCACTCGCATGTTCTCCTGTTCCACAGCCAGGAGAATCTTTCCGGTGTTTCCTAGAATCAAAGGCCTCACCAGCCTCACTCAGTCCCCTCTGCATGCCTCCATTTTGGCTGCCTCCTCCCCTGCAACCAGGTGGCCTCCTCTCTTCCAGAACAACGTGATCTCCTCTTCTCTTTAAAACATTTTGGTGCATAAATCCCTCCTCCAGCACCATTAGCATAACCAAGCCCCTTCCCAAGCATGAAGCTAATCAGCCACCCCACATGGGCAGCACCATTTCTAATAAAAGTGAGCAAAACCAAACAACACAAATTCTACAAACTTATTTGCCCAACAGCTTCTTTCTTGATACAATTTCTAACTTGAGAAAAACTAAACTAAAAGTCCATGAAAAATGGTAATACAATGGAAATGCCTTATTTCACCTATTTTGGGATGTTCTCTTAATCAGAGGCTTGCAATCCTCCTCAAAAACAGACTCAGTGGTGGATAAAAACCCATGTCTGTGGTTTTTATCAATCTTGAGAGCTGTAAGTATGTAACCTTCCTAATTATATAATTCACCAGAAGTATATCTAGGTATGCTCTTTAACTACTTTGGCTTATGAATAATAAAAAATTGAAACTAGTAGGTCTTTTTCCTACTTTTATTTAGAGGCAACAATGTTTTTTTCCTTTAGGAGAACATAACTCCAAATTCCTAACACCCTGAGTGACAAACTAGGATTGTCTGTAGAGCAAGCATTGGTCCCATTTGTTTTCACAACAGAACTTCCAGTTTGTCTTCTACAAAGGGCACAGCCTTCATGGAAGACAAGACTCCTTCTAGCTTAGGGTGTGATCTTTGATTTGGGCTAGTCATGCTGACCTCACTCTCTCTGCCTGCTGACCGGCTGAGGCTTAAAGGACTGACTTCCTTGGCGTACTCAGAAGGGCTTCATGTTTGGTTTAGCCCTCTGTTACCTTCATCTTACTTTTTGAGCAAGAAACCCTAAATTCACATTTTTTTTTGTATTTTTCTGAAGCTGGAAACCGGGAGGCAGTCAGACAGACTCCCGCATGCACCCGACTGGGATCCACCTGGCATGCCCACCAGGGGGCGATGCTCCGTCCATCTGGGGTGTCACTCTGCCATAACCAGAGCCATTCTAGTTCCTGAGGCAGAGGCCATAGAGCCATCCTCAGCGCCCAGGCCAACCTCGCTCCAATGCAGCCCTGGCCGCGGGAGGGGAAGAGAGAGACAAAGAGAAAGGAGAGGGGGAGGGCTGGAGAAGCAGATGGGTGCTTCTCCTGTGTGCCCTGGCCAGGAATTGAACCCAGGACTCCTGCACACCAGGCCGACGCTCTACCACTGAGAAAATCGGCAGGGCCTACATTCACATTTTTACTTTGCTTCTGCAAATTAAGTATTTGGCCCTGCAGACTTGGGCATATGACCCAATGCTGGGTAAGGAGACATGATAGGAAGTGTAGAGGCCCTGAATGAGAAAATAAAACAGGGACAGAGGCCAGTGCCCTGAGGCAAAAGCCACAGTGGCATCAGAGACAGAAGTACTGAATCCAGTACTGTGCTGAATACAGCACAACAGGGATAGAATTAGTAATTCTGATTAATCAATAAGTGGGGACATATGAGCTACTCCCACTTGCCCTTTCATCTGCTCTAAAGAAATTTCCCTTCCTGCCTTACCAGTGGTGGCACAGAAGATAAAGCATCTATCTGGAACATTGAGGTTGTCAGTTTAAGAACTGGGGCTTGCCTGGTCAAGGCACATATGGGAGTTGATGCTTCCTGATCCTTCCCCTTCCTCTCTTTCTCTCTCCCCCTCTCTAAAATAAACAAATAAAATCTTAAAAAAAAAAAAGTTTGCTTCTTGACTTCCTCATTCTCTTCTCATTTTCTTCTGGGCTTTCTGACTTCCTCATTCTATATTGTGTGTATCAATAAATACCTGTAAGGACTGGGATTCAGGGCCGTCTCATGAAAACGATATGGAGGACTGTGAGGCAGTCTCCCCTAGGTCCCTCAGGGCGTGCTATGTGGTCTCCGAGTAGCTGTTGTCTCTGTGACAGAGAAGACTATTGGGAAGCTGCAGGAATATTATGTTGTCTTCTCTGTTTGTACAGAGCAAGCATCTCTTTTTCTGCCTTGGACATGGCAGGCTACACATGAAATGTTAAAATGGAATCATGTGTAGATCCTCCCAAGAGGATATGCCAACAGTGAGGATGACACAGCCATGCTGAACCATAAATTATCATATTGTTTTTTATTTATTTATTATAAATTTGAAACTTGAAATTTTGAAAAATCTCTATTGTTTGAGTCACTTTTAGTTAGATTTCCTGCTATTTTCAGACAAAAGTATCAGTTGAGAGTAAAAATAATTATCATTTTCCATGTAAATCCATTCTCTTTTTGCCTTGATAGGAAAATATATTTCATTTGGGTCTATGATGCAACTAGTTATTAAGTTTATTATCCTCTCTTATCACTACTGTTGACATGACAGGTCCTAGCTAATGAGATAGAAATGAAAGAGTTGTATGGAATTTCAAAAAAAATGATTCAGCTCAGAGAAATGCCTTTACCTTTCCCACCTTTCTCCATCATTCTGCCTAAAATAAGAATGATAAGGCTGGGGTTCTAGCAGCCATATTAAAACATGAGATATTTCTAAGTTTAAAAGCCAGCAGCACTAGGACAATCAAGCAGGTAGACAGAGGGAGCCTAGGACTGAAGGCTAAAGGTGTTATAATAGCTTTGACCTACATGCCTCTGGACTTACATGTAAATGAACAAATTTCTATGTTTGGTATATTAACTTTCTATTATGTATTATCAGAACTAACCTTATATGATACACCACATTTACACTTTTTAAAAAAAATTCAGAAATTGACCTTATTGTCAAAATATATCTACATATTCATTAAGCATAAATTTATCTTTCTAAGAGAATATTACTATTTTTGATGGTATGTACATGGATAAAGCATAGTGCCACTTTCTCTGAGTTCTTATAACAGTGCTCCCAATGCACAAATATAAAAAAAATATTCAAAACACTTGTTATAAGGATGTTCAATGAACTTAGTGGAATAGTAGATGTACTTGGAATTAAAGAAAAAGAGATAGGAAACATTAAAATGTAGCTATAACAAATAAAAAAGAATCAATCAGAAATGAAGAATACATTGACTGAAATAAATACTATATTACACAGAATCAACAGTAGAGTATATGAAGCAGAGGATCAAATCAGCAATTTAGAAAATAGGAAAGTGCATCTTAGATTCTTAATCTTGGTTTGAGTATAGTATTTGGCTTCTGTACAAAACGAGTAAGGAAAAAAAGAAATACGATCTAGAAAACTAGTTTGCTACAGAGGTAGCTAAAGCTCTTTGGATTTTAAACCTGGTCTAAAACTGTATGAAAGACTAGATTCCTCATTTTCACACACAGAGTTTTCTTCTTAAATGGTCATTATTGGACTTTCAGAGTAAACTGAGAGGTTCCAGGTGAACATGTTCAAAATAAGGCACATATCTGAGAAAAGGAAGACAAACTGACATCCACTCTGCTATGCAACAGTAGATCACATAGTACTCTGAAATAAGTCCAATGGTTAATATCAATCTACCTACTTTCTCCATTGCTAACCCTCTTAAAGTCAATTACATACCTAGCAACATTCCTCCCTTACATGAAATATGAAATAGAATGTTATAAAAGTTATATACAATAAGTTATTCTGCAAAAGTGTGGATTGATCTATATATTACAGATCTAACTGGCCGTATTCAACCTATCTGGTCCCATCTCTTAATAGTTCCTTTTTGCTATGTCTCCTTTTTTATAACTACAGTTGGACAGTCCTCTGTAATTTTAAAGCTTATAATACTGACAGCAGAGTACTTATCACCAATATGGAACTTTTGATTTAGCTTTTCTTGACAATTAGACCTTGAGTTCTTTAAGGGTAAGAAGTGTACTTTTTTCACATTTGTCTGTTAAGGTGTAGCAGAGTGCCTGGCACAAAATAAACAATGTTTGTTGTTGGAAGGACAAATAATTTAAAGAATAATTAATCCAATATAATGCACCATTACAACTGGCTATATATTCTCTCTTCAACTCTAAACCTGCCAACACAGTGCTTGTACATTGTTGGATGTTAATACTGTGAAACTTTGAGATAACATGCTCAGAATAATTACAAATTAGGATGTGATTGGCAATTTGGCTCCTCTGTCAGGCTCCTATTCTTACATAGTGATGAGATAATGTTTTTAGGTTCAGTGGTAGGGACAGAAAAAATGGATTAAAGGGCATGACCAAGAAGGGAAGTGAGTCTCCATATCCCAATTTCGTATTGCCTCTAATTCCCTAGACCAGAATAGAGAAACAGGTGCCAGCTACCTAAGATTTCTGAAGTTTGCTCCTCCTTTCTAGAAATATCAGTAGCCATAAGAACCAGCTTCTTTCCAAACCATCAGTATTTAAGCTTGAATGAACAACTAACAGCAGACAGCACCATATTATAGAAAGATTGGAGTGAATTTGGTTTACACAAAGACATCATGAAATTCTTGAGCTAGTTAACAGTATAGACCCAGCTTGCTTGCAATATAATAATTTCACATTTTATGCAATTCAATTATTTTGGCCTCAATTATTTTGGCCTCAATTATGTTACAGTGGGTTTATATATTAATTAAACTAAAAAAGATGAGTATAAAATACAATTATGAAAATGGTCACATAATTAATTAAAACCACAGATCCATGACTTCTGAAAATGTACTTGTAATTATTGATATAGTTGAAATTATATAAATAACTTCAGAAATAACATAAACTCTGCTCACAGAACTAGATTTCAGAAGACAAATATCTCAGTTTCTACCATCAGGGGAATAGAAAAATCTATCTGATCTAGGTAATACAACGTTTTCTACCTATTTGCTCAATAATGTGCTTTCTGAATACAAAATGATAACTGTTCATTAAAACATATCTTTAAAGTTCAATAATGGTGTACTGGGAACAGTGCCAAGTATTCAACCATTAAATTATAGCCCATGCATTTTAATAAATCTATCTGTATTCAAAAATATCAGGGCCATTCAAAGAATCATAAATTAATTGTGTGTTGAAGTTAATTTTGCATACTATAAATCTGGAACATTTTTGTAAATGTCTTCTAGTTTTAAATACAAAAATGTTAACCTTTTCTAATTTAACATTATTATAAATTTTATAATGACAATGAAAATAGATACTGTGCTTTTCAGAGTTTCTATAAAGGACGGAAGATAAAAGAAAAATTATCCTTATAAAAATGCAACTGAATAAAGTAGGGAGTTTGATGACTCTATAAACCAACCCATAGATGTAATTCAAATATAATACAGTAAAGACTGGGCACATATACATATTGAACATAAAGTAATTAAAATACCATAATTTTATTACTGTAAAAATAATGATACCCAATATAAAATTTTCAAAAATCCCCAAAATATAAGGACTTTGAAAAAAAAAAACACCTGTAGTTTTCAAAAGCAATTACTACTACATGTCAGTGTATTTCTTCTACGTTTTCATCATGTATTTTTCACATAGTTGAAAATACTTTAAAACTCTTTTACCCTACCTTTTTATGTTATACTAATGAGCTCTTCTTCTACTAATTCAATTTCCAATACATTTTATTAAAATGTAAGATGCTTGATACCAAAGACTACATTTTATCTTCATAATCTCACAGTGCAACAGTTTCTGACCCATGTTAAGAGCTCAATGTATATATGTTTGAAAATAACTAACTAGACTTATTTTCTATGAAAATACTAATGTGATAAAATATTGTCAGAGATTAGATTTTTATCCTATTAATAACAACATACAGTAATAACCACAACTAATATCATATACTGATATCTTACTAAGTTACAGATATGCATTTATCCACATAGGCATTCAAGAAATATTTTTGAGACTTCTGGTCAAAATGGTAACTGAGAAACATGATACTTGAACCTGCACAGAACCATATCAAAATTAGAGCTAAACTACAGAACCATTCAAAAATGACTGAAGTTTAGATGAATTGAAGTCCAACAGCTAAAGTATAAAGAAGCCATATCTAGACTGGTAGAATGATCAAAGATTCTGAATGGGCTTGCCCCTCACCCATGTGAGGTGGTTAAAAATTAGAAAAGTAGCCAAATCAGGTGGTGGTGCAGTAGATAGAGCATTGGCACAGTGAATAGAGCATCGGTTTGATATGCAGAAGACCCAGGTTCAAAACCTGAGATCACCAGCTTGAGAACGGGCTCATCTGGTTTAAGCACAAGCTCACTAGCTTAAGCGTGGTATCGCTGGCTTGAGTGTGGGATCATAGACATGACTCCATGGCTTTTGGCTTGAGCTCCAAGATTGCTGGCTTGAAACCCAAAGTTGCTGACTTGAGCAAGGAGTCACTCACTCTGCTGACACATATGAGAAAGCAATCAATGAACAACAAAGGTGCTGCACATAGAATTGATGCTTCTCATCTCTCTCCCTTTCTCCCTCCCTCTCTCTCTCTCTCTTGCAAAAAAGAAAAGTTATCTCAGTTCTGGAGGTTGGGAAGCCAGGGGTCCCAGCTCTATACCAGGCTTCCCAGCCCAGGGTTCCAATGCCAGGAAGAGAAGTCTCTATAACTTCTGGCTTTGAAAAACCATGGAAATTGTAGCTGAATAAGATAAAAGCTTGCTGGAGTCCCAGGGATTCCTCTAAAAGGTCTAAGAATGGACTTATTTAGATTAAATCACTCTGAGGTTCAGCACTGGATTAGCAGCACAAAAGGCCTCAAGACATAAAGAAAGAAACTAAATTGCCTGGTATCAGAGCAGGGGTTAAAGGAGCATTTTTCTCCCAGAGAGAAGTAATGGCAGAGGCCATTTTACCTTTGCTGATCCACAACCCCCACACACACACACAATGTCAGCCAGTTGTCACTATAGCTAAGTATGAACCTGGTTGACTCTGTTCTCCACACTCTGGTGATTCCAAGACCTTTCCCCACCCAACTTGTGGGCTGACCCTAGCTGTTTCCAGGGACTTTTCTATACAAATGGCCTGTCTTGACTTATGCTTTATTTTCCCAAACCTCTCAAACAAGCTTTATTGGGCCTCTGTGTGTCCCATTATTTCTTGTGAAATGGCTCAAGACAGACACTAGTAATGGCCAGCCTTGATCACAGATTGGCCACTTCTAGGCATGTCCAAGCCCAGCTCAAGAGCAGCCATCTGAAGACAACTTTGTAGCTTATGCTGGGTGGTCCTGGATAGGGCACACTTGACTACTGACCTTGGACTGAAACATGTGAAGAGTCCCCAGAGCCAGTACACCAAGTGCATAACTCAGACCATGCCAAAGCACCATCCAACCACCTCCACAGTGATGCATTCAAGGAGAAGACTCAGCAGTTACTATAACCCCACCAGAGTGAGTCCTGTTCTGTGTTGTTGGCCCCTACAGCAGAATCTCCATGGTGGTCCAATCCAATTCTCACAATAGATCATCCTGTGGATAAATCCCTCCCATTAACTTGCCAAAAACAATTTAGGCTCAACAGGAGGGTGTACACACCCCAGACAGGTGGCACACCTGCAGCACACAGCTCAGACAACCAGGAAGGCTGAGCTACTGGATCCTAGAGGACATCTACTACATTAGGCCATTCTACCAAGACCTGGAGATATAGCAGCTCTACCTAATGCATAGAAACAAACACAGGAATGAAGCCAGAATGAGGAAACAAACAGCATGTCTCAAATGAAAGAACAAAACAAAACTTCAGAGTAAGAACTAAATAAAATAGAGATAAGCAAACTACCAGATGCAAGTTCAAAACATTTGTTATAAGGATGTTCAATGAACTTAGTGGAATAGTAGATGAACTTGGAACTTAAAAAAGAAGAAATAGGAAACATTAAAATGTAGCTATAACAAATAAAAAAGAATCAGTCAGAAATGAAGAATACACTGACAAAATAAATACTATATTACACAGACTCAACAGTAGAGTAGATGAAGCAGAGGATCAAATCAGCAATTCAGAATATAGGAAAGCAGAAAGCACCCTATCAGAATACTAAGAAGAAAAAGGAATTAAAAAAAGGGACAGTTTAAGGAGCCTCTGAGACAACTTCAAGAAAATCAATATTTGCATCATGAGAATGCTAGAAAGAGAAGAGAGAGAGCAAAGGATTGGGAAACTATTTGAAAAACTAACAGAAAAAAACTTACCTTGGGAAAAAAAATAGACATACAAGTATAGGAAGTGCTGAGAATCCCAAACAAGATGAACCCAAAGAGGCCCACAACAAGATACATCATAATTAAAATGGCAAAGGTTAAAGACAAAAAGAGAATCTTGAAAGCAGCAAAAGAAAAGCAGTTAGTTAAATATAAGGAAACTTTCATAAGACTGTCAGTTGAATTCTCAACAGACATTTGCGGATCAGAAATGATTGGCACGAAATATTCAAAGTAATAAAAAGTAAGAACCTACAACCAAGATTACTTTACACAGAAAATATAATCATTTAGAATTGAAAGACAGATAAAGAGTGTCCTAGACACACACAAAAAAAAGCTAAAGGAGTTTATTATTACCAAACCAGTATTACAATAAAAATTAAAGAATTGTTTTTAAGGAGGGGGAAAAAAGATCAAAATATGAATAATAAAATGCAATAAATACATATCTATCAACAATTACTTTAAATGCCAATGGGTTAAATGTTCCAATCAAAAGATACAGTGGTAGAATAGATAACAAAACAAGACCTTTCCATATGCTGTCTACAAGAGACTCACTTCAGATAAAAAAACACACACTAACTGAACGTAAAGAGATGGATACAATATTTCATGAAAATAGAAGGAACAACATAAAATAAGCTGAGGTAGCCATACTTACATTGAACCGAATAGACTTTAAAACAAAAGCTATAACAAGAGACAAAGAAGGACCCAGCAACTCCACTTCCAGGTATTTATCTGAAATCCAAAACACTAAATCAAAAAGACATATGTATCTCTATGTTTACTGCAGCATTATTTACAATGGCCAAGATATGGAAGCAACCTAAGTAAGTTTCCATCAACAGATAAATGGATAAAGAAATGGCACATACATACAATGGAATATGACTCAGTCATAGAAGAAAAAAGAATGAAATCTTGCCATCTGCAACTGAGTAAAATAAGACAGAAAAAGGCAAAAACCGGATGATTTTATTTTTATGTGGAATCTAAAACACAAAATAAATAATCAAGAAGAACAGAAACAGACTCAGATACACAGAATATTTTGACAGTTTCCAGATGGGAGGGTGGTTGGGGGATGGGTGAAAAAAGTGAAGGAATGAATAAGTACAAATTGGTAGTTACAGAATGGGGATGTAAAGTACAGCATAGGGAATATAGTCAATAATATTGTATTGTAATAACTATATATGGTATCAGAGGGGTACTAGCTTTTTCAGGGTGAGCACTTCATAAGTTAAACACATGTCTAATTGCAAGGCTGTACACCTGAACCTAATATCATATAATATTTCTCAACTGCAATAGAAGAATAAAATTTAAAAGAAAAAAGAAAAAACAACAATAAAAAAGAATATTTAGCAGCTATTCCTGGAGGTAAGTGAAACCAATACCATTGTTGGCTAAATGGAGTTTTTAGTTCAGGTTTAGATGTGGGGAGTTTTACATATATTTGTTATGATCATACATCAAAACTGTATATTATGACCTCTTTTGTAGTATCGATGTATGCAAAATAGTTACTCAGGAAATGGACTGAGAGATTAGCATGTAGAAAGTTTATTGGGATGAATCCTTGGAATCAATAGCTTTGGAGAGTGAAGTTAACAGGATTGGACAGATGTAAAAGATAAACTACAATGCAGTTACAATAAAGGTCTTAGCTGATCCCATAAAGAACTCTAGAGCTGACCTGACCCTTCAGGTTTGTCCAGACTTGAGCAAAAGTGATCATGACTTTATACTCCCACGTCACCCAGTCACTGGACGTAGGCTGCTCTTGGAGAGAAAGTGACATTGGGCAAGCTGCTCCATTCAGCTAAAGTCAATTCATGCAAAGGAACTCAGCAAAAAGCTAGCAGCCACCATACTTCCTGCAGCAAGAGGAAATAAATATTTCTGTCCTGACGGAGTGGATATAGGTAGCACAAACACAACACCTACAGTCGACTCCTTTTACCATTTGAACACACTTATTTTATGTACAAAATTCTGGCTACAATTTTTCCAGGTTTCTCATTTCTCTTTTCCTAGAGAAATGCTTAAAAGAAACATTAGTGAGACAAACTGTACTACTGCAGCTGGTCTTGAGACCGTAACTGATACTCATCATCTCCTTGTATTAGTCATACTCGACTTTTCTCACACTCACCTTAGGCTTTGCTGGTCTAAGTCACTTATCTCTTCATCCTTGTAAAGAGATTCTTCATCTTTATAAAGTGTGAACTTCTGATTACCATACCCTTTTCAATTACTACCCTTGAATAACATCATGCAAGTGTTTTCCAAAGGATGCCTCACTGGATTACCTGGCTGTCAAACATATTATTCCTTGTTCTTATCATATATAAGTGACCTTAACTAATACCAAAAGGGAAGTCTTTACCAGGTACTTATAAGAGAGACTGTGTCTCTCCTGCAATCAGGGACACCCAAGTCTGAAAACTAGTTCAGATCTAAAAACTAAGCAAGGGCCTGACCAGGCGGTGGCACAGTGGATAGAGCATCATATTGGGATGCAGAAGACCAAGGTTTGAAACTCTGAGGTCGCTGGCTTGAGTGCAGGGTCACTGGCTCGAGTGTGGGATCATAGACTGACCCCATGGTCACTGGCTTGAGCTCAAGGTCACTGGCTTGAGCCCAAGGTCACTGGCTTGAGAAAGGGGTTACTTGCTCTGCTATAGCCCTCTGGTCAAAGCACAAATAAGAAAGCAATCAGTGAACAACTAAGGAGCCACAATGAATAGATGCTTCACATCTCTCTTCTTTCCTGTCTGCTGTCTGTCCCTACTGGTCCCTCTCTCTGTCTCTATCACAAAAAAATAATAAAATTAAAAAACTCAAGCAAGGATTTATGACTTACTACTGATGAATCTATCCTCAGCCTCCTGATTATTTATTCTTGATTTCTTTAGATTACATAATTTGAGCATAGCTGTTTTAACTTTCAGTTGGTGCTGTGTTGTGTTAGCCATTTTCATATCTCCCTTACAATCAATATCCTGATACTTCCGGCTGCTACTCCAACCTTAGCAACCATTACAGAAATCACACCCACTTTGCTTCTCTCAGTCAAACTCACCAAGCCTTTACTGTTTCAGGGTTCTGTCATTGTCATTCTTACCAAGGATTCCAATTTTCCCAAGTCCTGCTATTATCCCTGGCCTACAGTGGTCATCTGACTTCTGAGTTTTGTTGGTATCCTTCTCACTTGTGCATTTGCCTTAGTAAGAGGGTGCCTCTTAGCATTCCCAAAGCACTTTGTAGAACACTCATGAGTTACATCTGTTGTTACACACTCCCTTCCCTTCACCTTTGATCTCTCTTCCTATCAACTAATATAACTGTTGTGGCAATTATGTTTCTTTTCTTTGGGCCATCACTTTCTCCAAACTTCCAAGAGCCATCCTAACAATGGGTAAGCATCACCTTCCTGGATTTTACCAAGTATTTTAAATCATTATCATGTAAAAGTGTTCACATGAGCAATTTTTTTATAACTCCCTTATTCAAATGTATTACTTCACCCCCTTAACCCAGCACTCTCTGAATATAATTTTCCACATACTCTTGGACCTTGCTAGTATAAATTAACTGGGCACTGCAACTCCTTCAACATATTTTTCCTTTTGTTGTTGTTGTAGACCTAGCACTTTACTGTACTTAATTATGTTGTGCCAAAACCCTAGTCTCATAGTCTTGTAGTTGAGAGGGGAGCACATGCTAATTTGCAAGGTGCAGGCATCGACATTGCCTTCAAGCAAGGGGAAGCTGGGAACTAGCCTCTAACAGGAGTAATGGTCACTTCTGCCAAGTTCAGGGTGACGTGGAGCTTAAAGATTTTCAAGTTCATAAGCGCTGATACCCTTATCCTAAGACTCAGAGCACCATATCTTTTTAATCAGGGCTATGACCTTACCACAGTAAACTTGATGGGACTACATATCCAACCCTCTTGGAGTTATCTCACTCTCATAATTAATTTACTAATGTATCTTCAGTTTTTTCTGGACTTTAGTAGATAAAAGTCTCTTTTATGTTGCCTAAGAGGCCCTCTGGTTTTCACCCTTTGTCTTCAGTTGAAGATAATCAACCACACTATTTCATTTACTTTCTCTAATGCATCAGTGTCACTCAGCAGGAACCATGTAAATTCCATTCCCTAAATCTTCTTTCAGCTTTCCAGTGCAATTATACACCTTCTACCAGAAGGAACTTTGGCGTAAATTCTTGCTACTGAGTTTCACTCTAACTGAAAACTTCTATGTCAGGTGTTTCTCAACAACATGTTTGAAAGCAAAAAGTTTTGTATTTTTTACTTTCTGTTTCCCTTCCAAGCTCTCCTACCTTTCCCTTTTCAAAGCTACATTCCATTTTCAAGAAGCTTTTTAATTATCCAACTGTGAATAACATGTGGTAAGAAAGATAAGTGTTAGGCAAAGAGAGTTTTGGGATTTATAGCTGTTGTCACCAAACACTTCCTCCCTCTAAGCTCAACTTTTCCTGTATTTCTAACCACTTTCCAGTGTAAGAATTTTTGCCTATACTTTTACTCAATAAGCCAAAGTAATTAAATGGCAATGCTTGAGGTAATGATTTCTTCATAGATAAGACATTCTTGATTAGAGACTTGTGACGTAATCATTCAGAGAAGAATGAAAATTAATGGTGGAATTCATAAACAAAAAGCGAAAACATCACAGTGGTATTTTTGTCTTCTGTGCAACATCTTTATACATTATTTACCTAGTAGCAATTATCAGCAAAACCAATATACTACTTTGTGTAAGCCTCTGTCCTAGGGTGTGCATTTTTACTCTGAGCACAGCTATATCCTAGATAACTCGCTAGGAAGCAATTTTGTTATTTCATAAGCAGAAGAGGAAGAAGCTAAGATTTTAAAATATGACCTCTTCAATAGCCATTTATTTAATTCCATTTAAAATACACTTTTAACTTTTTAGAGCATACTCACAATTATCTCATTTGACTGTGGAAGAAGAAATACAGATAATATTATCTCCATTTTATAATGAAAACTAAATTTTCACAAAACTTCCTTTTGACTAGTCATTTCATATGTCTTCTCAATAGACTATTTACTCCTCCATAGTGACAAGAATTATATCTGGATAGAGCATTGACCCAGGATGCTGAGGTCCCTGGTTTGAAGTCCTGAGGTTCCTGGCTTGAGCACTGGCTCATGAGCTTGAGAATGGGGTAGCCAACTTGAGCAGAGGATAATCAACATGATACGGCAGTCACTGGCTTGAGCCCAGAGGTCACTGGCTTAAAGCCCAAGGTCACTGGCTTAGTTTGAGTCAGCTGATCAAGGCATGTATGGGAAACAATCAATGAACAACTAAAGTAATGCAACTATGAGTTGATGCTTTTCATCTCTCTCTCTACCTTCTCCCCCTCTCTCCCTTCTCTCACTGCCTCTCATTCTTTCTCAAAAAAAGAAAAAAAAGAGTTGTGTCTATCTTATGAACATAATACCTGACATGTCAAAATATTCAATAAACAATTCTTGAATAAATGAATCAAAGAAGACATTTACACAGTCCCTGGAAAAGGAGAATCAAACACAAAATTTAGGGGTAATGATATTTTTGAAAGTGCATTGGTGATCATAACTGCAAAGTTTCATTCAAATTATTATTTTGAACCATTCCTTGCAGATATTAGCTCCCATTGTGCTTTATATACTTTATATATAATATTTATATATATAACATATATAAACTTTTATTTAAAAAATTATATGTCAATATGGAAACCATTCTGTATATAATTATTCTTGGTTTTAAATCTAAAGAAAAATGTATACACAGCACACACAAAAAAATGTCTTTAATTAAAGCATTCAGAGAAAGAAGGAGAATGTACCCACCTTTATTTTCTATAATTTGTTAAGGTAATTTTATAGAAGCCTTCTTTTCTGAATTAAAAAAAAATACAAGCTAACACTTCAAAGCTCTTGATATAAACAGCTGACTTTTAAAAGTTGAGTGTGGGTAAGCTCTGCTATATACGTGCTCCTTAATTATATTTCATTCTGTATTCAAAGCCATACTTGTGTCACTTTTTTTCACTTTATTTTAGTTCATTCCTCCCTTGCAGGAATGTTACTCTTCAGTTTATTTTCAGGCTTGCTAAGATTGATAACATTTTTTGATCAATGAAAAGGTTGGTGTTGTTCCCAAAAGTTATGGTATGTAATAAAGCTGTTCTACTCCAACAATTAAAAACATTTTATTATGTAATAAAATAGGCTCTGTTTTTCTAGCTCTAGCCACAAAACATTAATTCAGACACTAGTTTGTACATGATATATCACTGCTTAGAGCTGTCTGAGCATTTATTAGTAATATGTATACATACACATACTCACATACATATGAGATTATATATTTTACTTAGATCATATATATATCTAGTCTCAGCAGGTTATTATTTTATTTCAATATAATGAGAAATATTTATTTTATAGAAGTAAATCTCCAAGTATAAATCCAAAAGAAGAAAAAAATTTTAAAGTAATGTCATAAGGTAAAAGTATTTTGGAAAAATACATAAATCAAAATTAAATGAGACATCTTGAATAGCATCTAACCCAGAATACATAGAACTCAAATGTTTTGTTAGTTGAGATGCAAACACTAAATGTTATTCATAAGGATTCATGTGCAACTCAAAGCCCTGGACCAGGAGCTAAGAGATTTGAATTTAATTCCAGCTCTGCCAAAACAGAATGATTGTCCCATCCTGGAAAAGTTACCTCTTTCGGGAAAGTTTTCTACACTGTTAACCGAGCCATCCAAATAGGCTCAAAAGCTCTCCTGGCAACAGAAGTTTCCAAATCATGAGAGTCAGCTGGGTTGCTCCTTATCAGAGGTCTTTCTGGCCATGTGCATCAATGGTGAGAATGGAAAACCAGTCTTTCTGCCTTGGACTTATCAGATTACATTTTTTTTTGGTTCTTTTATCAATAAGAGAATTTCAATAAGTTGAATAATTTCAATAAGTTGAAATTTAAATATCTTCTCGAGGCATGCCAAGTGTTAGTGACCTGGAGAATGTCTAATTCTGCAGCTTCATTTCATAACCTATGTCATGGTTGTGGCCCAGCAGAACTTATGTGCTCCAGTTCACAAAATCTGCCAAATTAGTTCCTGCTGCTGAGCCTTTGAACTTGGCCACTCTGACTCAAATGTCTTCCCTCCCATTTTTGTCTGCCTAGTACCCATTCTTTAGTCAAGACTTACTAAATATTTATTTGACCATGTGTGATAATATGAACACATGCAATATAGGGAAATTAGAAAAAAAGTCACATGACATTTTCAAAATATATATATTGGCCCATCCTGACTTACTAAAATAACTCTTAGAACAGACTCAGGAATCTATATTTTACCAGTGTATCCATTAATCCTAATACAAATTCAATTTATGAGCCTTTCAGAAACACTGTGAGGAACTTCCACTTGTTCATTTTGTGACCAATGGAAGTAAGAGAGGAACTGTTCCAGTAAAGGTAATTTTCTGTAAGTTCCTGGGGTTTTTTTTTTCCATTTTTGGTTAGTCACTCACTTTTATAAATTCAGCTGATATATGCCAGACACCCTACTGAATGTTCATATATATATGAACAAGGCAAGCTCAGTCCCCACTTTTACTGAGATCTGTTCTACCAGGGAGAAGAGAAGTTACAAATTAGTTAATAATTATCCATTTAACCACAATTTTTAATTAATGTCATGAAGGATTCTTACAGTGACTATCAGTGAATCTGATTTAGAATCCTGAGTTAGGAAAAGTTTCCTAAGAAATATACTTAATAATATAGCACAGGGATAAAATAGCCAAGAGTGATATAAAAATAAAGATATAGTTAAAGCAAGGTAAAGAAAATAAGTTGGCATATGAATCAGAGAGGCCATGGTGTTGACATTGGTATAATCACTTCAATTCTCTTATAGTTGCTGTCTATAGAGTGTATTTTACCTATTCATTTCAACTGTTCATAACTGGAATCTAAAGTGTGTTTCCTATAATTAGCATATAACTAGAGTTTTAAAACCAGACTGACAATCTCTGTAACTTTATTGGGTTAATCAAGCCATTTACATTAAATGCTATCATTGATATGTCTTTTTTGGTTGGTTTGTTTTTTTGTTTTTTGTGACAGAGACAGAGAGAGGTACAGATAGAAACAGACAGGCAGGAAGGGAGAGAGACGAGAAGCATCAATTCTTTGTTGCAGCACCTCAGTTGTTCATTGATTGCTTTCTCATATGTGCCTTGACCAGGAGGCTACCGCAGACCAAATGACCTTTTGCTCAAGCCAGTGACCTTGGGCTCAAGCTGGTGAGTCCTTGCTCAAACCAGATGAGCCTATGCTCAAGCCAGCAACCTCGGGATTTCTAATCTGGGCCCTCTGCATCCCAGTCCAATGCTCTATCCACTGCGCCACTGCATGGCCTGGCTATCATTGACATGTTTGAATTTACATCTGCCATTTGGTTATTTTTTTACATAACTCATGACTATTTTGTAATTTAGTATCTTCTTTTGTACTGAGTAAATATTTTCCAGAATACTACTTAAACCAGTGGTAGTCAACCTGGTCCGTACCTCTGACTAGTGGGCGTTCCAGCTTTCATGGTGGGCGGTAGCAGAGCAACCAAAGTATAAATAAAAAGATAGATTTAACTATAGTAAGTTGTTTTATAAAGATTTATTCTGCCAAACTTAGCAAAAATACAACAGAAATTACTTGGTAAGTAATTAGTATTATATGCTTTAACCTGCTGTAACTCTGCTTTATAAATTTTATAACGTTAAGTTACTTCCCTACTTTATAAATCACCATTACTGTGGAACCGATGGGTGGTTAGAAAATTTTACTACTAACAGAGATACAAAAGTGGGTGGTAGGTATTAAAAGATTGACTACCCCTGGCTTAAACTTTTAATAAATTTTAGCTAATTCTTTTAGTTTTTATTATTTTCTCTTGGACTTACAATATACATCAGAACATCAGAATCTACTTCAAATTCATTCTGATTTAACTCTAGTAATATATGAAAACATTACTTATTGACAGCTTCATTCTCTCCTCTTTTTCAGTTCTATTATTATCAAAGATATTAAACCTATACTTGTTAGAAATTCCAACAAATATATTTTTATAATTGTTTTATATAATTATGTATTTTAAAAAGTCAAAGAGAAGGCTCAATACCATTTATATGATTCTTTAAAAAGAATTAACCTTCATATGTATCATTTGTGGTTCTCTTTGTTTACTCTTATGAATTTGAGTTACCATCTGGTGTTTTTTTTTCTTAATCCAATACAGCTTCATCTCTTTTGTGCTGCTAATTGTCAAAAATATTAACATTTCTATATGTTAAAGCCCAACAATATAATTTTATACATATTTTTTATGTGATTGCTTTTTAAATCAGTTAAGAGATGAAAGAAAAATAAATATGTAATTATAATATTTTTTATCATTACTTTACTGGATCTTTTTGTTTATTTCATGTAGATTTGAAGAGCCGTCTGATGTCAATTCAGAAATTTACCTTTTTCCTGACGTGACAGTGGCACAGTGGATAGAGTGTCAAACTGAAATGCAGAGGACCCAAGTTCAACACTCCAAGGTTGCTGGCTTGAGCGCAGGCTCATCTAGTTTAAGTGCGAGCTCACCAGCTTGAATGTGGAGTTCCTGGCTTGAGTGTGGGATCATAGACATGATCCCATGGTCACTGGCTTGAACCCAAAGGTCGCTGGTTTGAAGCCCAAGTTTTCTGACTTGAGCCCAACATAGCTGACTTAAGCAAGCATTCACTCGCTCTGTTGTAGCCCCCAGTCAAGGCACATATATTAGAAAATGTGAACAAGGCCCACTGAGGATGAGGATGATGGAGACGCAGACACCCGACTCCGGGGAGCAGGTTCAGTGACGCAGATCCACTTTATTCAGGAAGTAAGCACGCTTATATAGATGGGTTCAGCCAATAGGATGTTATGGTAGGGCAAATGGCCAAAAATGTCAGAGGGCTTCCTGGCAGGCACTGAGTCATTTCTGTATAGCGGGCGAACTCCCTCCAGGGTGTGCCGGGGAGGGTTTATCCTTGCTGGAGTGTTCTCACAGCATAGCATCAGCCACAGCTGCCAGGTAAATGCTCTGCGCTCTACCTACAAGAAAGCAATCAATGAACAACCAAGAAGCCGCAATGAAGAACTGATGTTTCTCATCTCTCCCTTCTTGTCTGTCTGTCCTTATCTGTCCCTCTTTTCTCGCTCTGTCTGTCACCAAAAAAAAAAAAAAAAGAAAGAAATTTATCTCTCATATTTACCTTTGGCCTGGCCTCCTAGGGGTCATCCCAGAGTCAACATAAGCCATTTATGCTTATACAACAATGTTATACTTAAGACACCAGAGCCATTAAGATTTTTATCTTTTACCATTGGAGCTCTGTGCAACATGGAAGTGGATTTCACAGCTTAGGAAATTTACCCTTTCATCTGCATTCAGCCAGAGGGTAATAGCTCAGAAAGTTCCCTCTTTGGTTCTCCTGAGAGGACACAGCTATGGGCATGCTCAT
Organism: Saccopteryx bilineata; assembly: GCF_036850765.1. Taxonomy (NCBI): domain Eukaryota; kingdom Metazoa; phylum Chordata; class Mammalia; order Chiroptera; family Emballonuridae; genus Saccopteryx; species Saccopteryx bilineata. Next base: position 338,380,850 of record NC_089490.1, on the reverse strand, counting down.
TGCCTGCCAGATGACCAACAATGAAATACAGTTTTATTTTTAAGCTTCCTTTCTTTTTTTCTTTCCTCCTTTCTTCTCTCTTTCCATTTCTGGAAAGAGAGAAGAAGAGATGAGAAGTATCAACTCATAGTTGCTTCACTTTAGCTGTTTATTGATTTCTTCTCATATGTGCCTTGACCAGGAGTCGCAAACTGAGCCATGACCCTTTGCCAGTGACCTTGGGTTCAAGCTAGTGACCTTAAGTTTCTATCCAATGACCTTGGGCTTCTAGCAGGTGATCTCTGGGCTTCTAGCCAGCAACCTTTGGGCTCTAGTCAATGACCTTGGGATCATGTTGATAATCCCACACTCAAGTCAGCAGCCCCACTCTCAAGCCACAAGTCCTTGCTCTGGAAACCTTGGAGTTTTAAATCAGGGCCCTTAGCATTCCACACTGACACTCAATCCACTGCACCATCACCGGTTAGCCTGAGCTGGGTTTTTTTGAACAAACCCCTGGGTCAGAATAAATTAGTATTCAGCCATTAGCACAGGTAGTTAGCTGGTTATTAATAAAGAAGGGGGCCCTGTCCGGTTAGCTCAGTGGTAGAGCATCAGCCTGGCGTGCAGGAGTCCCGGGTTTGATTCCCGGCCAGGGCACACAGGAGAAGTGCCCATCTGCTTCTCCACCCCTCCCCCTCTCCTTCCTCTCTGCCTCTCTCTTCCCCTCCCGCAGCCAAGGCTCCATTGGAGCAAAGTTTGCCATGGCACTGAGGATGGCTCTGTGGCCTCTGCCTCAGGTGCTAGAATGGCTCTGATTGTGGCAGAGCGACGCCCCAAGATGGGCAGAGAATCGCCCCCTGGTGGGCATGCCGGGTGGATCCCGGTCGGGCACATGCGGGAGTCTGTCTGACTGCCTCCCCGTTTCCAACTTCGGAAAAATACAAAATAAATAAATAAATAAGGGAAGCAGAGGAAATTAGACATTGATCATAATAAACTAAGGAAAAGGGAGTCAGAGAGTATGTATAATAAAACTGGGAAGCCTGCTTCAGTAGGAAGTTACAGCATTTCATTTACTAGGAAGCTATAACATTTACAAGTTCAGTCTTCTAGACCATTGTGCCCTCCACCTCCTAAACTATAGCCCTAAGCCAGTTAGGAAGAGTCTCTTCAGGTGACTGCCAGGCTATCCCCAGACTACAGGAGAAATTGCCTTCTCTTTGAGGCATGTGCAGTGGAAGCCAAAATGGCACCATAGGGGCCTGTCAGTTTAACTTAGAAGAAGGAGCTGATTGGTTAGTGGGGGAAACCAATGCAAGCCCATGAAAGATTAAGAAGCTGATTAGTTGATTTAAAGAAAAGCTAGTCCTTCCAAGCCAAGATAATATAAACCCAAACTTAACAAAGAAATCTTTCTCTTTTCTCTTCCTCTCTAACTTGGAAAAATGCACTTACCCCATTCATTTGAATGCTGTCCAAGCAGCTCTAATGACCAACAGGTGCTCAGTAGCAGCACGAGCTCCAAACAGGGGTCAGATGATGACAGGGACAAACTAGGATGAACTATGATATAGAATATCCGAACTTTGGTCTTTGTACTAGTCTTAATGAAGACAAGATTGGACTTTTTCTATGGCAGGATGGATGAAGATAAAACACTGGGAACGTGGTCAGCCTTCCTTTTTAACCAAAAGTAAACCTTACCACAAAAGCCTCATTCCACCCATACATCCTGTAAAATTCCATGTCTGTAACTCTGTAAAAATACACCATTTTCACCAGCAACACAGTCAGCATTTGGTCAAAGGTTGTGCTTAAATTTCTTAAGATAAGTAAGACTTCCTCCTTTTGTTCATCAATTTGTGTGTGGCATGGACAATACTTTCAACTCTTCCTGATCTGTTTTCCGCAGCCTTCCAGATCTTCAGGCATGAGTCTGATGTCTCTTTTTCCTGGCTAAGGCATTAACTTCTCCCTGCCTTGTTCCAAATAAAACCTATGTCCTTGGGCATCACTGGGGGTTACTGGTCCTTAAAATCTCTCTTACCTAGGTCAGAACCTTAGCCCACTGCATGAGAGCTGGGAAAGAGGACAGTGGCCTTCTTCTAACAGTTACAGCTAGCTCTACTCTATGAGTAAACATACAAGTAAATGATAGCCCCTGGTCTCCTCAGCTTGCTTGCCTCTCTTGGCATTAAACTCCAACCCTAAAAGCAACCACTGGAGAGGAAATCAGGACTACTATATTCATGGCCTGTTGTACCTTGAGTAGAGCCCTCACCTTACAACTGAAAGGTGATGAGGTAAGGAATCCCAGCTGTCTCAGCCACTTTCACCTAGACTAGAGCATCTACAACATGGAAATAGTGGGGGAGGCAGGGAGAAAATAAGAAAGTAAAAATATTACATCTGAAAGCATAGTATGAGCCTCCCCAGACTTAGAGACTCATAAATATAGGTATAAAAATAATTTGACTACTTAATCCTATTGTATATTTAGGCAATTCATAACTTTCAGCTCAGAAAACTGGGTCCATTACTTGCTTAAGATAACACAACTCACTTAAAGGCAAAGCTCAAGTCTTCTGACTGCTAGTCCAGTAACTATATTGCTCAAAGGCACAACTTTGTATTGCTGCCACTTCAGTCTGCCTGGAGTGGCTCGGCTTTTCATTACTTTTCTGCACAATCTCCCCATCTTCCCTCTCTGGATAATTTTTCCATCCTGTTAGGAATCACTTCATACAGAAAAATATCTCTGAATATCAGAAGAATATTTAGATTTGGACAGGTGCCCTTTTGTGCACCTATAGCACCCTGTGTTCCCCAGAAGGCAGTACCTCTATCTTAGTACATAACCTCTTTATAATTATCTGTGTTCGGTCACTAGGTCAGATGCTATAATTCATCTCAGCATTCATCAAAACATATGGCAGGCATGTGTTAGGCTGTAGGTAGTTTCATTAAACTAAAGTACACTGAGCTCAGAGTTCAAAACTTTGGACTAGAAAAAAGAAAACTGAGCACAGAAGATGTCAGAATAAGTTAGTCCTAATTTCATTCTGTAACTAACCATTTGAGTGACTTTGAGCAAATCATATTTTCTCCTTGGGATTCAGTTTCTCTTATGGAAAATGAAGACATTTACTATATTAAAGTTATTGTCAGTGGTGCTCAAGAGGTATTTGAGATAAGAAAGACATTGATGGGGAATTCACTAAGGTAACAGAGGTCATTCTAGGTATGGAACTATGTTGTTGATGATTCCATCAGAAACAACGTTATACTGAAGTGGGTCATAACTGCCTATAGGTGATTAAGATTCTAGAGAAGAGTCAAAGGGGATTTTTTTGTTCTCACCAATTTTAGTGTCCACATAATCATTTCCAGTGGCTAAGTCCAAACAAAAATAAACTAACCACAAAGTATCCCACACTCAAATTGGCCCCTTGGCTACCTCTAGAGGCCCTTTGATTTTCTACAATGAGAAATAACAAAATATATACATTCATTCTAGTATGTTTCTAATTATATATTCTATTTAGGGAAAGTGAGAGTGTTAGTATGTACTTAAACAAATTCCAAGTTTAGGGTAAAATATTAGTTTTCTGTTTTTTAATTTTTTATGTTAGTTTTTTTAATCAGCCCTAAGTTTAAAACAAGGTTTAATACACAAATTTGCTTACAGTAAAAGAGAAGAAAGAAAAAAAACCAAGTTGGTAGTCTTTCTTGAGGAATCTTCTAAAATCACTTACCTATCACCTCCAACCTCACATCCTCCAGAATTTTCCTTATATCATTACGAAGTTGTGTAAATGTTTGTGCTTCTCATCCATCCTCTCTAGACTTTTAATCACTGAACAGTAGGTATTATTTTCATATTTCCTGTGCCTATTGTAATGCTTATCTAAGAGACAGTTTAAGAAAACGGAGCAAAAATAAGCCCTGTTTCAGAAATCTGTCATGAGAATAACACTGAGGCAATGCATATGAAGCAGCTCTGTAGAGTGCTGTACAAATGCCACCTTATGTCACCATCTATCCAGCTTGGTACACTCTGAGACAGAGGGGCTCCTTATCCAAGGCATTTACAGTAGCTGAGGAAGCAGCTTCTTGCAAGATGCAGAACTGAGAATAGTTTTGTGTGATAATAGCAATCTCTTTTGGCATCTAAATGTATCCCTGGCTGTAATCAGAGTCTGGGCTGGGCAGACAGGATAACAGTGGTAATAAAAGAAATGGGAAAAGCATTTCAGGTGAGAAAAGCACATGAAAGTATGAAGGAATGTCAGATAAACGAGTAGATATGGCCGGAGTGGAGGATGAATGGGAGTAGTAAGCAATGACTGTGAATATGTGATACTAATGAAAAGCCTCATCTAACTCTTAAATATTAGCTAACTAGATCACAAGAGTAGTCTGAATTGAACTTACAAGTTTATTAATCCTGAGAGTCCCAACGTTCATTTATAATTTTTCCATATTTTTTTCCTGATAGCTACAAATGAACTGTCCTCAATATTCCTTCTCCTTTTCTTTTTACTGCAGTCCAAGGAGGACAAATAAACTTATTGGATTCCTGTTGCTATGATCACCTCTAGCCCACTCTAACTGTAGTGGCACATTACATACTCCCTGTGAGACAGATGGACTAAAAGGTAATTAAAAGGAAAGATGTAGTTTTGCTGAGATGGTTCTAAGAAAAATATGCTGCTCCTGGACTATAGGCATTTTATATTTGTAACTTAATTGGCATTTTTATACTTTCTTTTTCAAAAGAAGGATAAAAAAATAAGCAGGCTCTGAAGGTTCTTATTCAGCGACTGTGCATCTTAAAGACCCATCCCCTGGCTGTATTTTACTTTTCCTCTCTGTCTGCCATCTTTACCACCTTTTTCTTTTTCTGTCCTAGATGGAGTTTCCTCCTTTATAAATCAATAAGATTTGCTTTGCTATTGATCACCTGCTGTTTTTAGAGTTCTGTAGACCTGTCTCTTCTGTGTTTGTAGGGTTATATCAGCAGTTGACAGAAGTTAGAAATGGAATAAAATGTAACCACATACACATGCACACTGCACACACACACATCCAAAATGTATGTATGGGTAGTTTGAAATATCTATCTTAAAGAAAAGCTGGAAATGGTCTGAAATAAGGCATTAGAGAATAGAGAATCCAGCTCACCCAAAGAGTATATGAAGGAGCTATGAAAAATGAATTGCTTTTTTCCATTTCTTACACACTGGACCATGTGGACAATGACAAAGAACCCGTCATGATCTTGCCTGACTCTGTTGCTTGGGAGATGCTGATTCAGCTTCTTTTTCAGAATGCTTTAAACTGAAAAAAAACAAAAGTTTTTTTTTCAAGAATAAAGACATAAAATTTACATGTGTCCGTACTTTTCATAATCCCTGTTACTCTAGACCCCAACTTATATGCATGTTAGCATCTAGTATTTTTACACTCTATAAATATTTATATATTTGTACATCTCTCCACCCCAAACTGTGGATCCTTTGCAAATAAAACAAATTCATTTTATTATTATTTTTTTATCAAATAATTGCATTGTATGTATGATGAGCCTACACCAAGTGCTTTCTAATTATTATAAGTCAGTTAATCATTAAAACAGCCTTATGATTTAGACACTATGGTTATCTCTACTTTTTGGATTAGAAACCTGAGGTGCACAGAGATTAAATAATTTTTCCCAGGATCATGAGCTAATAAATAGAGATGATGGGAGTAGAAACTAACCTGTGGCATGATGTCAGGGTAATGTCAGTGTGAGAGATACCCTTGATCTCTATCCTTGAAATTTCAACAAATTGAACAGCTATAATGTAGTGGGAAAAAAACCCCAGCTGGGCTCACAGCCTTGCCTAAAAAGATCCACATGTAGAATCAACTAAAGATGGGAAGAGCTGAGAAGGGGGGCGGAAGATAAGATGCACTCGCGGTGGGCTTTGGAGAGGAGAGAAACCAGACTGTCTGGGTTTTGTTTTCCGGCTCCAGAGAGAAGCGAAACCTGAATTGTCTGGATTTTTGTCTGCCAGTGCTCTGGAGAGGAAAGAAACATAGAGTGAATGGATCCCTTTTGCCAGGGGAACAAAGAGATTGGGGGAACTTGGGAAGACACTGAACCAAAGCAGCAGAATGTGGAGTCACCACCAGTTTTCCCATGGTCTGCTAGCCACCTGCAATCAGACTGAGACACAAAAATACAAAGTGTGCCCCCACCCCCGGCACCAGATTCCAACTCTTTGCCCTCACAGTGTATGGAGAGTGGCAGAGACATACCCTACAGCCAGCTCTACAGAGACATTCTTTCCCCTGAAGACCAGAGGTGCTCTGGGTCTGGTCCCATGATCTGTGAGATGCAGGGAGGTGCACCCCAGAGGCCTGAAACCACCATTGCTAAAGCCATAAACCTCACAGCATGCCCCACCCATCATTGCGACTGCAGCCCCACCTCCATCATGGTAATAGCAGCTATCAAAACCCCCTCCTACAAAATAAAAGTACAGGACCAGATGGCTATACTAGTAAATTGTACTAAACAGTCAAAAATATTTTTTTACTATCTTTTTTAAAGTCTTGAAAAAACAGAAGAAGCAATACTCCCTAATGCATTTTATGAGGTCAAGATATCCTTGATACTAAAACCTGGCAAGGACAACACACACACACACAAAGAGAACTACAGATCAATATCACTAATGAATACAGATGCAAAAATCCTAAACAAAATACTAGCCAATAGGACGCACAATGCATTACAAAAATAATACATCATGATCAAGTGGATATTATTCCAGGAGCACAAGGATGGTTCAACATACACAAATCAATCACTTTAATACACCACATCAACAAAATAAAGGACAAAAATCATATCCTATCAATAGATGCAGAAAAGGCATTTGATTAAGATATAACATCCATTTATGTTGAAAACACTCAATGAAATGTAGAAGGAAAGTACTTTGACATAATAAAGGCCATATATGACAAACCATCAGCCAATATCATAACTAAATGGTAAAAACTGAAAATTTTTCCTCTAAAATCAGAAACAAGACAAAGATGCACACTCTCTCCTTTTTTATTCAACATAGTACTGAAAGTACTAGCCAGAGCAATCAAACAAAAGAAATAAAAGACATCCATGTCAGGAAAGAAAAATTAAAGGTATCACTTTTTGAAGATGACATAATCCTATATAGAGAAAACCCCAAAGACTCCACCAAAAAACTATTAGAAACAATAAACAAATACAGTAAAGTCACAAGATACAAAGTCAATATACAAAAGCCTACTGCATTCTTACATGCTATCAATAAACCTTCAGAAAATGGATTTTTTTAAAAACCACAATTACTTTTACAAGTGCAAGAACAACAACAACAAAAAATATCTAGAAATAAACTCAACAAAGGACCTATATACTGAAGGACCTATATATATGAAGGATTATTAAAAGATATTGCAGTCTGACCTGTGGTGCTGCAGTGGAGAAAGCATCGACCTGGAATGCTGAGGTCACCGGTTTGAAACCACGGGTTTGCCTGGTCAAGGCACATATGGGAGTTGATGCTTCCAGATCCTCCCCTGTCTTCTCTCTCTCTCTCTCTCTCTCTCTCTCTCTCTTCTCTCTCTAATATACATGAATAAATAAAATCTAAAAAAAACAGACTTAAAAAAGAATTAGCTTTAAGATATTGAAAAAGACACAATGAAATAGAAAAATATTCCATGTTTATGGATCAGAGACTCAACATATTCAAAATGGCATATTAGCCAAAGCAATATACAAATTTAATACAATCCTCATTAAAATCCCAATGTCATTTTTTAAAGAAATAGAACAAAAAGTCACCAGGTCTTTAAAAAAATCACAAAATCCTCAAATAGCTAAAGCAATCCTGAGGAACAAGAATGAAACCAAAGGTATCACACTACCTGATTTCAAATTATACTATAAAGCCATAAATATTCAAAAAAGCATGATATTTTTTCTTTTTTTCTTTTTCTGCCTGGCTTATTTTACTAACAATATGATCTCACTCATTTGAGGAATCCAATGAACAATGTGAACTGAGAAACAGAATTGAGACAGAGGAGAGATCAAAGGGACCAGAGGAAAACAGAACAAAGAGAAAGGGGATCAAGAAAAACAGCATGGTATTGACAGCAAAACAGACATACAGACCAATGGAAAAGAATTGAGAGCCCATAAATAAAATCACATATATATGGTCCATCTTTGACAAAGGAGCCAAAAACATACAACAGAGAAAAGAAAGCCTCTTCAATAATTGGTGCTGGGAAAGTTAGGAAGCCAAATGCAAAAGGATCAAACTTGACTACAGTTTGTCCCCATGTACAAAAATTAATTCAAAATGGATCAAAGGCCTAAATATTATATAAGATTGGAAACAATAAATTACATAGAAGAAAACATAGGTACTAAACTTAAGAATCTTAGCTGTAGAGAACATTTTATGAATTTGATCCCAAAAGGAAGTAAAGGCAAAAATAAATTAATGGGACTATATCAAACTAAAAAGCTTCTGCACAGCAAAAGAAACCAACAATAAAACAGACAGACAGCCAAATGGGAAATAATATTGACAAACCACAGCTTCGATATGGGGTTAATATCCAAAATATAGAAAGAATTTACAAAGGTCAGCAAAAATCAAGCAAACAATCCAATTAAAAAATGGGGAGAGGAATTAAATAGAAATTTTCCCAAAAAGACATATAAATGGCCAACAGGTATATGAAAAGATGTTCATCTTCACTAACTATTAGATGCAAATCAAAATTACAATGAGATACCACCTCACACCTATTAGAATGGCAGTTATCAAAAGAACAATATTAACAAGTGTTGAAGAGGCTGTGGAGAAAAAGGAACCTTCATTCACTGCTTGTGAAAATGTAAATGGGTACAGCTATTATGAACAACATTACAGTGGTAGTTGAAAAATTAAGAATAGAATTACCATATGTTCCAGCAATCTCTTTATTGGGTGTCTACCTAAAAAAAGCTAGAAAACAGGTATGCAAGGACAAATGCACCCCCATGTTCATCACAGAATTACTCATGGTGGCCCAGACATGGAAACAACAAAAGTATCCCTTGATAAAGAATTGAATAAAGAAGATGTGGTACATATACAGAATGGAATCCTACTCAGACCTAAGAAATGAGATACCACCTTGAAATGATATAAGCCTTGGCCAGTTGGCTCAGTGATAGAGCATCAGCCCAGCATGTAAATAGCTTGGTTTGATTCCTGGTCAGGGCACACAGGAGAGGGGCACATCTGCTTCTCCACCCTTCCCCCTCTTACTTCTCTCTTTTTCTCACTTTCTCTCCTGCAGCCATGGCTCCACTGGAGCGAGTTGGCCCCAGGCGCTGAGTATGGCTCCATGACCTCTGCCCCAGGCTCTAAGAAGAGCTTGGTTGCTGAACAATGGAACACCTCAGATGGGCAAAGCATTGCCCCCTAGTGGGCTTGCCAGGTGGATCCTAGTCCAGACACATGTGGAAATTTATCTCTTTGCCTTCCCTCCTCTCACTGAAAAGAAAGAAAGAAAGAAAGAAAGAAAGAAAGAAAGAAAGAAAGAAAGAAAGAAAGAAAGAAAGAGGGAGGGAGAAAGAAAGAAAGAAAGAAAGAAAGAAAGAAAGAAAGAAAGAAAGAAAGAAAGAAAGAAAGAAAGAAAATGATAGTATAGTGCCATTTACAGCAACATGGATGTACCTTGAAGACATTATACTAAGTAAAATAAGTAAATCAGAAAAATCTAAGAACTAAATGAATTTACACATAGGTGGGACATAAAACTGAGACTCATGGACACAGAAAAAAGTGAAGTGGTTACCAGGGGAGGGGGTAGGATGGCAGTAAATAAAAAGGGACAAATACACAGTGACAGAAAATAATTTAACTTTGGGTGATGGGCACACAACAGAATTAACAGTTCAAATGCTATAGAGATGTTCACCTGAAAACTATATACTGTTATTTATCAATGTCACCCCATTAAGTTTAATTTCTAAATTAAAAAAAATAAAAAAAATAAATAAGACTGAGGATTCAGGGTCTCTGTTTTGAAGAATTTTGCTTTGCTGGCTTTAATGGTTATCAATTTTGCTTTGCTGGCTTCAATGGTTACCCTACAGCTAGCAAAAGGTCTGCCAATATTAGGGCTCAATAGTTTTTATAAAAAGAATAACATATTTGTTCTGACTTTTAATTTTCTACTAAATTAAGTGTTTATATATTTATTGTTTGTCTTTAACTAATCTATGAGCTTTCAGAAGACAGGCATGTTGTCTGACTTACAGTTATATCTCACTTTCTCAAATTGTGCCTAAAAAGTACTCAACAACTATTTGTTCAATAAATAGATGAATGAATGAGTCAGTGATCTTTATGACAAAAATACAAACTTCCACAGATAGAAACTATGCCACCATACCCTTTTGTATTTTTTTTTACTGCTGCTTTAACAAATTACCAAAAATTTAGTGGCTTAAAATATATGATATATATCACTCAACAGTTATCTGAATGTTAAAAGTACAGCCCTTGGCAGGGCTGTGTAATTTTTGGAAAACATTTTTATTACCCCAAAAGGAATTCCCTTCTCATTAGCAATCATTCCTCATTTTCTGACCAGCACCTTCTCAGACCCCACTCAATCCCCAGAAAACCATTAATCTAATGTCTATCTAGATATGCTTATTCTGAATATTTCTAATAAGTGGAATTATTGGCCTTTTGTGACTGACATCTTTTACTCACAGTAATATTTTCAAGGCCCATCTATATTGTCTCATGTAACAATGATTCTTTCTTTTTTATGGTCAAAAATATTTATTTGTATGAATATTTCATTTCATGAAGAAGGGTAAAAGAAGAGAGAAAAGAGCAAGAAAGGTGAGAGAAAGATAGATGAGGCAAGAGAGAAGGAGAAGGAAGGAAGGAAGGAAGGAAGGAAGGAAGGAAGGAAGGAAGGAAGGAAGGAAGGAAGGAAGGAAGGAAGGAAGGAAGGAAGGAAGGAAGGAAGGGAAGGAGGGAGGGAAGGAAGGAAAGGAGGGAGGGAGGGAGGGAAGGAAGGAAGGAAGGAAGGAAGGAAGGAAGGAAGGAAGGAAGGAAGGAAGGAAGGAAGGGAGGGAGGGAGGGAGGGAGGGAGGGAGGGAGGGAGGGAAGGAAGGAAGGAAGGAAGGAAGGAAGGAAGGAAGGAAGGAAGGAAGGAAGGAAAGAAGGAAGGGAGGGAGGGAGGGAGGGAGGGAGGGAGGGAGGGAGGAAGGAAGGAAGGAAGGAAGGAAGGAAGGAAGGAAGGAAGGAAGGAAGGAAGGAAGGAAGATTGGAGGGAGGGAGAGAGAAAGAGAGGGTAAGAGGTTAATGGGAAAGGCAATATATGATGTGGTCACAGAGGAAGTGTAAGTGAGGAAACTGACTGAAATATATGAGAAGTTTACTCTGAATAGGTGCAGAGAGAGAGAGAGCTCCTCCAACTACAGAAAACTAGTGAAATGCTGTAGAAGATAAGTTGGCAGCTGAGGGAATTTAGTGAAACATCAACTGCCTGGTTCTTAATTCTCTTAATGAGATACATATGAAAGAGTTGAAATTTACTCAGTTTAGCATGTGTGGATTGCTGACTTAGGCTGTATATAGCTCCACTTAGAACACAGTTAAGGATCAAGAAGTGAAAGCTACATCACATGATATTCAGCAGCATGCAGACTCATTAAACTTCTAGTTTTTTCTAAAAAAAATTATACTTTAGGAATTTTATAGAGTTAGAAATTCAGGCTCAAAGTAACTTTCTATCATGCATGCTTGAGTTCTCATCTATAATACAACATGCCTAGTAAGTAGGTTTTCAATTTATTTATTTTCTTTTGTTGTTTATTCTTTTGAATTTTTTAAATTGAAGTTTATATTAAATATTATTTTGTATTAGTTTCAGGTGATTTCCAGAGTGGTTAGACAATCATATCATTTGCAAAGTTTTAGCCATGATATTTACAGTACCCAACTGGAGTCATACATAGTTATTACAATCTTATTGACTATAATTTCTATTTCCTATGCTGTACTTGACATCCCCATGACTATTTTGTAACTAACAATCTGTACTTCTCAATTCTGTCACCTTTTTTTACCCAGTTCCCCCACACCCTCTTGTCTGGCAACCATCAATCTATTCCCTGTATCTATGAGACTGTTACTATTTTATTTGCTCATTTATATTGTTCTTTAGATTCCACGTAAGAGTGAAATCAAGTGGCCTTTATCTTTCACTGACCGACTTAATTCACTTAGCATAATACCATCTAAGTCCATCTATGCTGTTGCAACTGGTAAGATTTTATTCTTTTTAATGAGTAATAGCTCACTGTATATATATAGCACAGCTTTTTTATCTACTGTCTTTAGATAGAAACTTGGTTTGCTTCCGTAGCTTGGTTATTGTAAATCATGCTGCAATGTACATAGGGGTGCACGGTGCACATATTCTTTCAAATTAGTGTTTTGGTTTTCTTCAGATAAATACCCAGAAGTGAAATCATTGGGTAGTAAGACAGTTCCAATTACAATTTTTTGAGGAAACTCCACACTGTTTCCCACTGTGGCTGCACCAATCTGCATTACCTCCAACTGTGCCTAAGAGTCCCCTTTTCTCCACATTCTTGCCAACACTTGTTTGTTAATTTTTTTGATGATAGCCATTCTGGGGTTTTCAATTTTTGCTTGAAATCTTTCAAGAATAAGTAATTTTTATTTTAGTATTACTGGTTGTTGAGGGAACAGATCCAAATCATGTTTCTACCACATAAGAGGTATGTGGCTTTGAAAACCCCTCAAACACTTAGTTTTCTCACCCAGCAAACAGAAATAGAGTGTACATAACTCAGAGGACTGCTGTAAGGAGTCAGTAAGTTAATGTAAGTAAAAAATGTAGAATAGCCTGGCATATACTGGGTATTTGGTAAATGTCAGCTTTAGCAAAAATCACATAATTTATCTTTAAATTATTTGTTATATAAAGCAAAAATATCTATGTGGCTTCTATCCATAGGTTATAGTTCTACTTCCTCCTTCCTAGTCCTTTTAAATTAAATTCTTACTTTAGTGCATGTGTGAAATCTAAGAACATTGTTTGTTCCTTCTACTAACCTAGAATACCCTAGTACTGAATATTGACGTGATTGAATTATTTTATACTAAATATTCATTTATACACCCCCTGCTGAGTAAGACTATAGCATTCTTTTTTTGTGTGTGTATTTTTTCTGAAGTGAGAAGTGGGGAAGCAGAGAGACAGACTTCTGCATGCGCCCCACCAGGATCCACCTGGCATGCCCACCAGGGGTCAATGCTCTGCCCATCTGGGGTGTTGCTCCATTGCAACCAGAGCCATTCTAGCACCTGAGGTAGAGGCCATGGAGCCATCCTCAGTGCCCGGGCCAAATTTGCTCCAATGGAGCCTTGTCTGTGGGACGGGAAAAGCAAGATAGAAAGAAAGGAGAGGGGGAAGGGTGGAGAAGCAGATAGACACTTCTCCTGTGTGCCCTGGCTGGAAATCAAACCCAGGACTTCCACACACTGAGCCAACATTCTACCACTAAGCTGGCTGGACAGGGAAAGACTATAGTATTCTTAAAAAAATATTTTAATAGTTACAGAGTGTTTATCATAGAGCTTTATTCTAATTTAGGTATTACTTTTTATGGTTGAAAACTTATATTTTCTCAATTTTATCACAAAATCATTATTTAACAGTTTGACTGCATTTCTGATCATTTCACCAGACTCAGTTGCTATAAACAAAATTGCTGTCTATAAAGTGTGCAAAATGATTTTCTTTTCTGCCATAATATTTTCACACAAAATGAGTTCTGTTACTTTTTCTCTTTACTTAAGGAAATTGTTAAATGATGTTTTTTATGCGTTTAAATTATGAATGTTAAAAGTGACCAAATCTCAGTGGTATTCTTCTGAGCTTCAGTATGCACATTCACTAGAAATATTAAAAGGGAGGATCATATTCCATGTGTTCCAACATAGTTGCCCTTAAAGCTCTTACTTTACTTACTATATGTGGAAACTATTTTGGGGAATTCAGTATTGAAGCATTGGTATAATTCTCTGGTACAAACAGTGGAAAAGCAGGGCATTTTAGAAATAAAGGATTTTCTTTCTTTGTCCCTTTTTTTGTTGCTATCTGTAACATCATTTTCTAGGAGGGCCCCAGACAGAAATTTAAGTTGTAAACCAAAAGCTGATGCTTCCTGTGAGATAATGAAGGCATGACAATTCAACACATGCACAAAATAATTTTTAAAGGTAGGGGAAATTCAGTAAAGGATCTACACTAATAAACACTTAAAGCCACAATTAACTTATGCTGAAACAATTACATCTTAATTAAATGTTTTCAGCAAGTCCCGTGAGAACTCAGCAGCCTAAGAACTGATAGAAAACACTGACATTATTTTGACTGGAATGGAACACATTCCAGTTTAGTGATTACTGCAATTAAATGGTCACTTAATGTAATAATCTCTCTAAACTTGAGGAAGAAATTCTATATATGAGGCTCTATTTTGAATAATCACAAACAAATAGAATAGAATTTATAAAAAACAAAACAAAACAAAACAAACAGCCCTGGTTAAACTTTTACTTTAGCCATTAAAATGTTGCTGCTATGTTATCAGACATCTATTTCCTCTTTTATAAAACAGTGTTAATAATAATAATATATGCTTTAGTTGCAGCATGAGAAAAAAGATCATCTTATAATAACAACTGAAAATTTGAGAAATTGCTCTTATTTTCTAATCATACATGGACAAAATTAAGGAAGAGTAAATTCTTTTTCAGCCTATTCAAAAAAGGTAGAATATTGAAAAGAAACAATGCCTACAGACTTGTGATTTATTTTCTTCTTACTGAAGCAAAGTGGTATTTGCTCATCTGTACAAATTCAATTATGGAAGTATTTGTTAAACACTTTCTATGTGTTCAAATCTGAATTAATAACTATCAAGTAATATAAAATCTGTGTGACTAGCATTAGAAGATACAGATTTGACTCCTAACCTTAATTTTTTATGGCTATGTGAAGTTAGACAAATCATTTTACTTCTCTGATCTTCTTTTTGCTCATCTTTAAAGCAATTTCAGTACTACGTAAATGCTACTTTCAAGGTTTTTAAAAGAATGTCAGATGATGTACAGGAAAACATTTTATAAACTATAAGATATTTATTTGCAAATGTTAGTGGTTATTTCAGGGAAACGGTTAGCTTTCGTTTTGACACTTTCATGTGGTCCCTTTATGTCTATGCACTGAAAATGCTATAATCGAGTGGGGTGACACTTTCCCTTCTGCTCTTAGAAAATGTTCGGCCAAGCATGTTCTCCTTGGATAAGTACTTACAGCCCCTTTTTAGGTGTGACCCAAATCTTTCATCTTGTTTCAGATCTATCATTCAAAACTGTGCCATCTCCTGTCCTGTTTCTTCACTAAATAGTCATGCTAGAAGTTGCTAATG
The DNA here is from genome assembly GCF_036850765.1 of Saccopteryx bilineata. Taxonomy (NCBI): domain Eukaryota; kingdom Metazoa; phylum Chordata; class Mammalia; order Chiroptera; family Emballonuridae; genus Saccopteryx; species Saccopteryx bilineata. Next base: position 338,365,273 of record NC_089490.1, on the reverse strand, counting down.
TCATAATATAATATATTGATTGTGATAAATGTAATTTTTTTCACATTGTCCCTAGATTTAAATTAATATCTACAGTGTAGTCCATGTGACTTTGAAGTCCCATTCATAATATAACCTATTACTGTTCAATTGACTTAGGTCAATGAAATGAAGATGGAAATTTCAATATGCCAGTTTTAGCCAAGGCCTCAAAAAATAGCAAGTTCCCACTGTGTGGGGAGCAGGGGGCAGAGCCTGTAGTCTGCCAGAAAAAGAACGTGTCTCAGGTAGCCTCTGTTCCAAGAAGAATATGGAGACATACGCAGCATGTTTCAATTTTAAGAGACTGCTAACTTTTCCAAAATAGTCATAACATTGTGATTCCAATCAGCAATGTATAAACATTTCTGTTACTACACATTCTCAACTTAATTTTTGCTTTTAAAATTTTGGCATTTTAATGTATGTGTAGCTCATTTGTGGTTTTATTTTGCATTTTTCTGATGATTAAAAATGTTCAGCCTGACCAGGCAGTGGCGCAGTGGATATAGCGTCGGACTGGGATGCTGAGGACCCAGGTTCGAGACCCCGAGGTCGCGAGCTTGAGCGCGGGCTCATCTGGATTGAGCAAAAAGCTCACCGGCTTGGACCCGAGGTCTCTGGCTCAAGCGAGGGGTTACTTGGTCTGCTGAAGGCCCGTGGTCAAGGCACATATGAGAAAGTAATTAACGAACAACTAAGATGTCGCAATGTGCAACGAAAAACTAATGATTGATGCTTCTCATCTCTCCGTTCCTGTCTGTCCCTGTCTATCCCTCACTCTGACTCTCCCTCTGTCTCTGTAAAAAAAAAAAAAAAAAAAAAAAAAAAAATGTTTAGCAGTTTCTAATATGCTTATGATCTTCTGTATATCTTCTTTTGTAAAGTAACCAAGTCTTTTGTCAAATGTTTTTTAAGTTGGTCTTCTTATCTGGTAACTTGTGTTTTTCATATATATTTATATTTTAGATACAAGCCCTTTATCAGATATGTGTTTATGTCTAGACAAGTCAATATATGTGATATATAAATTGGAGCACTATTTATTGTTACAAGTTTCTGAAACTCTTCACTCTTCCACAGTTTCTTTATTTTCACCAGATTTCTTTTTTAAAAAGATTTATTTGCATGTTCACTAATTGTTCTATCATCTTCAAAGTTTTTTGAACATTCCAACTTATGCTTTTTATTTTAATTATACTTTTCAGGTCTAGGATTTCCTTTTTAATAGTTTCCAAAACTCTGTTGAGATTTCCTATCTTCTCATTCATTAAAACCATTTTTCTTTAATTCTTTGAACATCTATTTCCTTATTTATATTTGTATTAAATGTTTGGAAGTCTGTTTACTAATACATCTGTAACCCTTTGGAGTCATTAAAAAAATAACAAATTCAAAATCTTCAACTTATGTAGCTCTGTCTTTCACCATTAGAGTTCTCTCTGATCTTTCTGCTTGTTTTATTCTGGACTCTACTGTTTCCCCCCTCACTTAGTATACTATTATACACAGCCACTGACTGAAGCAAAGTTTGTGCACAGACTTGAGGTTTCTTTCCCTCTCTGTATTTGTCACTTTAAACTGATCAGGTTGTGCTTTTCTGTTAGCATTGCCAGGAGATTAAATAATATCTTCTGGGGGGGGGGGGGGAGAGAAAATAAAAGACAAAACAGCTCCTAGCTGTTGCAGGTGAAGTGTTTCAAGAGTAAACTCTTTTCCTGGTTTACGATGTTCCAGTGCCTTTAAGTCACTTTTTTTGTCCCAATATTATACTACCAGGAATAAAGTATAATGATTACTTATTCCACTACCAATATCAGAATTCAGTCTAATAATTCATGTTAACTTAAAACATTCAAAAGATATTTATGTAAGACCACAGCCTTTTATTTTTTTCTGGCTGGCTGATTGGATTCTAGTGAATATTCCTGCATGAATCATACACATAATTAATTTTTTTAAATGTCTAGCTTTTGCTATTTTGAAATGAATTGATAATTTAAAATACTTGTTGTGAACATGAGTGCCAAATCCTAGACATTTTTATATTTCCAATCATTTACTATTTGTGTTACCCACAGAAAGTTTTATAATTGTACTTCATCTTTATAGCCTTCCTAAAGCAATCAAAACTACTTGTATGTTCATAGCTTATCAATTTGGTTAAATATAATTAAATCATATAACTACAGTGCCAAATACAACCACATATAAGGTTTTCTGATAGGAAAATGCTTGGTCCTTGTTGTGTAAGCATTATTTCTGAAGGAAAAGTATATGGGCAGGCTAGAGAGCAGTCTGCAAGCACCAAGAGTTCACAGGGTTTGGTCATCAATTAGCAGGTTTTACAGAGGATGTGGAGAAGGAGATGATTGAATGAGTTGGTTAAGTGGAAGTCCTTTAAAACAGGAACTGCAGGATTCCATACATTGGTGGGACATAAAAGCGAGACTGAGAGGCATGAACAGGAGTGTGGTGGCTATGGGGGGTGGGGGGAGGAAAGGAGGGAGAGGGGGAGGGGAGGGGGAAGGGTACAGAGAGAACTGGATGGAGGGTGGCAGAGGACGATCTCTCTTTGGATGATGGGTATGCAACATAACTAAATGACAAGATAACCTGGAAATGTTTTCTTTGAATGTATGTACCCTGATTTATTGATGTCACCCCATTAAAATAAAAATTTATTTATAAAAAAAAAAAAGGATATCCACCTCATTACACTCTCTAATTTATATCTGAAGAATATGAAGTTTAGAAAGAGTAATAATTTTTCCAGGTCCATACCACTGGCATATGTCAACACAGAATCAGAACCATTGTTTTCTTTATGATTGTGAGCATTTCCTATATATTATTAGATTTTTCTGAGAGCTTATTTTGTATCTTGTCTCTTTTAAGGTACAAAATACTTTTTCTAAGTCATCATAGCACAACATGCCTGAAAAAGCTCAAAAGGCTTTTTTTTTTTTTAATCTTTGGTGTTCGATTAGTCAGCAAGTTGTTGAAGTACAATCTATTGTAGATTAGATAAAAAATGCACCAGGGACCCTTGTAATGCACTTGAAAATTGAATCTACTTACAATAAGTAATTGACTGAATGACAAAGTTTTAAATATAATCTAGTTAAACCAAAATTAAACCTTACAAATATTGGTCTTCCTACTTTTTTTTCTATATTGAAAGCCAGCCAAGTTTTTCATTCCCTCTGCCTACTTAAGCATGTTTCTAAAATGCTAAACACACACTGCATTTTACTGAATAATTGTAGAATTTTACATTGGAAAATGTAATACAGCAAAGTAATTTTGAGTTGTAAAGTTTTCTTTGCATTAACCCTTAAGTTCTATAATACTAAAAGGGTATGTATCTACATCTCTGTCTATCTATATAACTGTATATTAAAACCTTTCTTTTACTTTTGTCTGATGACTATCAAATCAAATAATGACACATAAAATTCATAGTTCTCTTCAAACAAAATTGGATTTTCTGCAAATTACTACTCATGGCATAGACACAAGATTCAAACTTTTAAAATTAGAAGATATTCTAGATTCAATTAGTTCACTTGTTTTCAATCTTGTATTTTCATATTCTAGTGATGAAAACCAGAAATTCACTTTAGTTAAAGTGCATAAGGTAGAAAAAGCATCCAAGTAAATTATATCAACTTAAATTGGCAATATATAAAAAAATTATAGTATAATTCATACAAATTGAAATAATTACTAACAAATTTAATGTTATAGGAATATTCTTTCAAAATATAGGGTTGAAAAAAATAAAAATGTTAGAAGAATCTAATTCCCTCATAGCACCATTAATTTTTTATAAAAACTAATTTATTCTTACTGATAAGTCAAATTATATAGCTTTATAAGTTTAAAAGTAAGCATAATATAAAATTAATTTTATCAGTACAAAAACTAAGACAAGACAAAGTTGACAACTGCATTCTCCAAAATAACAAACATGTCAGTTCAAAAACAAGTTGTCTAGCCTGACCAGGCAGTGGTGCAGTAGATAGAGTGTCATCCTGGGCTGCTGAGGACCCAGGTTTAAAACCTTAAGGTCATCAGCTTGACTCTGGGATTTTCTGGTTTGAGTGCAGGGTCACCAGCTTAAGCATGGGATTACAGACATGACCCCATGGTCACTGGCTTGAGCCCAAACTAATAGATAGTTCATTTTATTTAAGAAAATTACTGAAGTATTTGTCTATAAATATGTCATCAAACTATTTTTCTTTTATTTATTTTCTTGTTTATGTTTTTCTGTTTTTCTTTCTTGCTCATTTTGATTATTATTTTCTTTCATTATAGGATAGTAGATATATAAGCTTTTCTCTCTTTTTTTTCCCATAGATTTTGGAACATAAATTCTTTTTTTTTTTTTTAAATTATTAACTGAGAGGTGGGGAAGCTGCAAGATAGACTCCTGCATGTGCTCCAACTGGGATCTACCTGGCTGACCCCCTACAGGGCAATGCTCTGCCCATCTGGGGCCCCTGCTCCATTGCTTGGCAACCAAGCTATTTTAGCACCTGAGGCAGGACCATGGAACCATCCTCAGCACCCAGGGTCAATTTGCTTGAACCACTCAAGCCATGACTATGGGAGGGGAAGAGAAAGAGAGAAAAGAGGGAAGACTGGAGAAGGATATAGTCACTTATTCTGTGTGCCCTGACTGGGAATTGAACCCAGGACTTCCACATGCCAGGCCAACACACTATCGCTGAACCAACTGGACAGGGCCCGGAACACACATTATTGATATATTAAAATATAATCTAATTTAGATAAGGATCTTTCAACATTGTAGTGCCAATTATCTTCCTCCCAATGTATATGCATTTTTGAGGTACAGTTTAATTCTATATATTTTAAATCTCCTACTTTTAGAAGACCTTTCTGATGGTCTTCATTTTCTACTACATAGCTAAACAGTCATATAGAATTACAACTTTTTCTGAAATATACCCTAATATTTCCTATAGTGCAATTTGGTTTATGATTAATTTTGCAACATTTTGACTGATTTGTCATGGTTTTAAAAAATTCATAATTTATTTACGAATTATATAATTATGATATAGTTTTTTAAATGGACAGTTATTTAAATTAAACATATTTAATTTCTTACTAGCATTCATTGTTCTTATTTGGAATTCAGCTGTCCATTTTATCATTACTCCATTGAAAACATTTTTTAAATGTTTTCTCTTTGTTTTTTGAAACTCTTTACATATGGTATTCTTTGAATTCATCTTAATTTAAGTTCACAGTAGTTTTATTTTTATTTTTTATTATTGTTGACATTTAATATTATCAATATATTAGTTTCAGGTATACAGTATAGTAGTTAGACATTTATATAATTTATGAAGTGACCCCCCAGATAGATCAAGTACCCACTGGGATCATGCATAGTTAAATATTATTGATTATATTCCCCATGCTGTACTTTACATCCCAATGACTATTTTGTAACCACCAATTTGTACTTCTTCATCCTTTTCCTTTCCCTCCTTCACCCAGTCTCCAGGCTCTTCACCTCTGGCAACCTACAGTTTGCTTTATAAATTGCACCAGAAGAATGTAAGAAGCAAGCTGCATTAATTAATGAGACATGTATTAACTCAGAATGCCCAACATTCTGTATTTTCAACACAATTTATGAATATATGATTGTCATTGATTATTAGATAAGATGAATAAAAACAATATAGTAGTAATTTAAAGTAAAAACTACTAGAACAGAGTAATCAGAAAGCACATTATCCCTTTAACCTGGAAATAACCGTTTATGCCTTTTATTAACACAAATATTTCAGAATCAAATGTACTGACAGTTGTTCTGAGGAATAAATGTGTTTTCAATGGAGGCAAAATAAGAAAAGAAAGCAGCCTAATTTTCAGGAGTGTTTCCTCTTACATTTGTATTATGAAATGCCTTCATGTGAATAATGTTTTAGTTTGCCCTAGAAAAATTAGGTAGCAGTTATTATAAATTTCCTATTTTACATGGTTACTACTAAGGCTTATAGAGCTGAAAATAACTAAAATAAGTGCAGCCATTCAGATGATAAGTCACTCCTGAGAATAAAGCTTTCCAGCACACTCCACTGTTATTTTTTCACTTGAGTAAATTAAAATTGCAACAAGAATTTACCATAGGACTCTCATTTCTTACCACATTCTATCTGTCTCATCATTCTTTCACAAGTAAATATTATTTTTAGAAAAATAAATAGAGTTGTTCAAAATAACCTAGATATTATAATTTGCCTACTCTGCATTTAAGCATGTATAGAAGACCAAACCTAGGAGGGCATTGCTCTTATTATTTTGTGCATTTTTATTTGTATTTATCCTTACATAATCTCTCTCAACTACTCTGCTTTCACCATTAACTGAGATAAATGTATTTATTCTTTGAGGCAAAATCATTTAGGCACTTTTTGTTACCTCTCCCAATATATATGGCATTTAAAAAAATTCCAAGCCTGGAATGGTATGTATTCCATATGAACTCTAATGGTAACAACTGTTCTGTACCTCTTACATATCTGTATTTAAGCCTACTTCCAAATAAGAAAGAAAAACCCTATGTGAGTCATTTTGTGAAAAAGTACATCCTCCATTTACAATTGGCTTTGTAATGTTTTTCTCATGTAAAATGTATTAAACTATAATGATAATAAAAAGAAGAAATGGTATTTACCAAGCCATTTTCATGGACTAAGCTCAAGCTATATGCACTATTATAATTTTCACAACTCTATGGAATGTGGGTTTATTACGATTTTATAGAAGAGGAATATAAAACAGAGAGGTTATATACTTTTCCTAATGTTAACCGTTTTCTTTATACTTCCCATTGTCACCTTATTCTTTTATGCCACATCCTTCCCCTCAATATCTTCCTGTCTCCCCTCCTCCCTCTGTAGTTGACGTTATTACAGTTTACAATCAATCAGAAATGGCAATATTCATTCACTTTTGCAGACTCTTATTATACTCCTTTTTTCTTTTGATAATTTTAGTTTAATACAATTTTATAATTTGGTTTTTTATACTTTATTTTGAGGGACAGTTTTAGGTTGACAGCAAAATTGATTGCAAAGTACAGAAAGTTATATGTTTAGGGTAAGAGAGCCCTTAACCATAAAGGTATTAGAAAGAACAAGGACCAAATCAACCACCTTTCAAATATTTAGCTTCTTTGTTTGTAATAATTACTTGTGAAGGTATTTGTTCAATTGATCCTGAAAAATATCCTATGAGAATGGTGGTATCCCCATTATACTCAGTCAAAAGACAAATTGACAAAGGTTAGAACTATACAAAGAGAGAGGCATGAACTTTGTTTTTGTTTTTGTTTTTTTCCCGAAGTTAGAAGTGGGGAGGCAATCAGACTCCTGCATGTACCCGACCAGGATCCACCCAGCATGCCCACCAGGGGGCGATGCTCTGCCCATCTGAGGCGTTGCTCCCTTGCAGCCAGAGCCATTCTAGCACCTGAGGCAGAGGCCATGGAGCCATTCTCAGCACCCAGGCCAACTTTGATCCAATGGAGCCTTGGTTGTGGGAGAGGGAGAGAGAGATAGTAAGGAATGAGAGGGGGAAGGGTGGAGAAACAGATGGGTGCGCTTCACCTGTGTGCCCTGGCCAGGAATCGAACCAGAGACTTCCACATGCTGGGTCAATACTCTACTGCTGAGCCAACCAGCCAGGGCCAGAGGCATAAACTTTTAAAATAGCCCTTCAAGAAAGTTATGAAAAGTTCAAGCCTTTCTGAAGCATCCCACAATTACAGCTTTCCTTTACAGAAGAGGACCACAGTCTGATATATTGTCATAAGCTGAGAGTCATTTGTCATTGGCACCGTTTATTATCTCTTTCTCTAACATGGCATAAAACCAAATCAGTGCTCCCAACTCCAAGGAAAATTGGAAGTATTCCCTATTTATTGCTTCTCTACTGTTGCATGACAAATTACCACACATGTAGTTGCTTAAAAGAAAACCCATTTATAATATCCCACTTTTACTTATCAGAAGTCTCAGCACAGAATGACTGGACCTCTGTGTCTGAACTAACCAGGCTGAAATCAATTATTGGCCAGGACTACAGTTCCCAGCTATGCACAGGGTCATCTTCTCAGGCTCACTGGGGTTGTAGGATACATTTCCTTGCAGCTGTTGGACTGGCATCCGCATTTTCATCCAAGTAGTGGGCTGGACTAGTCTCAACAGCTAGAGGCTGCCCACGGTTCCTTGTCATGAGGCCCCATAGGCTGTTTGCAACATGAACATTTGTTTTATTCCAGGCCAGCTAGTGTACATCTGTTGGACTTCCACTTCTGCAAGCAGGCAGAGTAAACTCTCTGCTTTAAAGGGGCTCATGAGATTAGGACAGGCCCACTTGAATTACCTCTTTACTTTCAAGTCAATTGATTTCAGGACTTGGTTATTTCTATAAAATCCCTTCACAGTATTACCTACATTTGTCTTTAATTAAATAACTGCGAGAAGGTGTGTGCACACAAAGAGCCAAAAGCCTGGTGACACCCTCTTGAAATTCTACTTTCCATTCTCTAATCTGATCTGGTTGAATATAGAAAAGAACTACTTCACTTAGGTCCACAGCTTGATTCTCTAACAGAGCTCGTGTCTATGTGCCCAGACTTGACTTGGCAAGCTGGCTCCACAGATCTGATTTTAAATTTTGGTACTTTTGCTTAGAAACAAATAACAAAGAAAATTTATTTTAAACCCATAAATGGACATTTATTGCCTTTTCTATAACATGTTGTGAAAAACGAGATAATGAAATGACACAAATTTGGTGGCTGAACTGCTTGAATTCAAAAGCTATTTAATGCATTTCAGGAAATATTAGAATGTGTCCATTCTTTGACTAGCAGTATGTCATTGGCTAGTCTTGCTATACTTGGAAGCAAGACAGTCACATCTGTGACCTCATGAAACTCTGTTTTGCTAGATATCAAACAAATAGGAAAAAACAATCAAATATAATTGTGATCAATGCTAACAAAAAGAAATATGTATGCAAAGATGAGATAGTCAAAGCAGGAGTCCAGATGCCTGGCTTCTAGCCTAGCACTCTTTTCACCGAGCTATCACTGCATCATGCAGCCCCTCAAAAATTCATAGATAAAATAGTACTCCATATTAGGTAGCATAGGAACAGAATCGTGTTATTCTGGCTGAAATCTAGTTCAACAGGAAGCATTTGTTTAATGATGTCCCTGAGCAAAAGTCTTGATGAAAGGTGGCAGAGTAGTAATAATAATTCTTTTCTAAAACATTTTTATTGATAACCTTTTTGTTCCTGTTGGAAATTGATATTCAGTTATCTAGCGAGTACTGGATAGAAAAGTGAAAGCTGAGGAGAACGCTGAAAGCGTATTAATTTAATCTGTATATTTGAAAAAAGTATTTTGGATTCTCACTTAAATTCACATTATTCCTATTTCAATTTTCATAACTAAAATGATTAGTTATTTAATAAATGCCAGGTCTTGGAAAGATTTCTGAATTTTCCCTAGATTTTTTTTTTGTAGTGCACCATTAAGAACAGAGAAGTAAAAGAGAGAGGTCTGAAGGATTAGATCTCTGTGCTAGTAATGAGTAAATGATCTTCAACATTGGTAGAAAATATGAGCTAATAGAGATGGGAAAACATAAACTAAAATGACTTATTTGGTGGAGATGAGAACCCAGAGAAATTAATTACAAAGTCTTTTGGAATGTGAATCAAATTAGACACGTATATAAAGTATATAGTCCTTCAGGACAAGGACGCGATGATTTGTAAGCTTGGTATTTCCACTCTGTGGCGACAGGGATTGATCACAACATAATGGGCCACTTCAATTTCTCCTTCTCTACAAATAGACCAAACTAGGGTTTTACAATTTCAAAATCACATTGTCAGAGAGATCAAGATGAAATAAAAGAGTTCAAATGATCTATAAGTGGGAACTATTGAATAAAATGCAGCAAAAGAGAGATAAGAAATAATAAATATGCATCTGTTTTCTATTGCTATGTAACAAACTACTATAAAAACTGCAGTTTAAACCAATACTCATTTATAATCTTAGTGCTTATTTAAGTCTAAAGTCTGCATAGCACAATATAATTCTCTGCCTAAGGTCTTATCAGACTGAAATCAAGCTAAGTTTGCAAACACCACTTTCAAGCTCTTTCAGGTGTTGACAGGATTTAGACCCTTGCATATGTAAGGCTGAAGTCCCCATCTTCTTGCTGGCTGTTGGGCAGGGATTATTCTTAATTTCTAGGTGGTCCTAACTATGTAGCCATCTCACAACATGGCAGATAAAATCTTCAAACCAGCAAAAGAATCTCACTCTCGCCTGCTAGGCTAGAGTCATATGTAATATCACCTAATCAAAGGAGTAACTATTCCATCATATTCACAGGTCCTACCCACACTCAAGGGGAAGGAAATTCATAGAGATACGTACACCTGGCATGAGGAATCTTGGAAACATTTTGCATGTTTGGCTTCGTTAAAAAACAAACAAACAAAAAAACAAGCCAAAACTTTTTCCAAAGTGCTTGTACCATTTTACACTCTCATGAGCAGTTTTTCTGTTTCAATTGCTTCACAGGCTCAACAGCATTTAGTACTGACAAGAGATTTATTTTTTTGGATTCTTTTTCTAATTTTGGCCATTCAAATGGGTGAACTGATACCATACTATGATTTTATTTGCCTTAATGACTAATAATGACAACTCCTAAAGGATTATTGGCTATTAAACTAGCTTCTGTTGTAGTATAAAAGTGTCCATTTAGTTTTATATTCTTTTCAATTCGATATTTTTTATTACAAAGTTATATAATTTTTTTATATTTTGAATACAAGACCTGTGCCAGATATATTATCTATGAATATGTTATTCTAGTTCGTGGCTTCTGTATTTATTTTAATGGTATATTTCATACACAGAAGTTTTTATTTTGATAAAGTCCATTTTATATATATTTTCTTTTATGGTTATAGGAGCTTCTCTAATTTTTAAGAAATCTCTAACTACCCCCATACTGCAAAGTTATTTTTCTATTTTTCCACTAAAAGCCTAATATTTTTAGCTTTTAGGCTTTCAATTCTGTCCCCCCCCAGCTTTATTGAGTTTTAATAGAGAAATTAAAATTGCATATATTTAAGGTTTACAATGTGATGTTTTGATCTATAAATACACTGTAAAATAATTATTACAACCAAGGTATATTACCATATAACATATTCATCATGACCTATAGTTACTTTTTTTTGGTGAGAACAAGTAAAATCTATTATTTTAGTAAATTTCAAGTTTCTATGGTATTATTAACTATAGTTACTTTTCTGTACATTATGTCTCCAAAACTTATTCATCATGCATAACTGAGACCTTATACCTTTTGATCAATGTTTCTCCATTTTCCCCACCCCAAAGCTTCTTATAACCAACATTCTACTTTTGACTTTTCTGAGTTCAACTTTTTAAAATTTTACATATAAATGAGATCATAAAGTATTTGCCTCCCTGTATGGCTTATTTCACATAGTATCAATATAATATCCCCTAAGTTTATTCAATTTGTCACAACTAGCAAGATTTCCTCCTTTTATGTCTGAATAATATGTATATATATATACACATTACCTTTTCAAATCCATTCACCAAATGACAGATGCTTACATTGTTTCCTATCTTGGCTCTTGTGAATAATCCTTCAATAAATATGGGAGTGCAAACATCTCTTCAAGATACTGACTTCATTTTCTTTGTATATATACCCAGAAGTGGGATTTTTGGATCACATAAGTCTATTTTTAATTTTTTGAAGAATTTTCTTACTGTTTTCCATAATAACTATAGCAATTTATATTCCCACCAAGGGTATACAAGTCCTCTTTTTTTTCTATATTGTCACCAGTACTTGTGATTATTTGTCTTTTCAATAGTAGCCAACCTAACAGATGTAAGGTGAAATCTCATTGCAGTTTTGATCTTCCCTGATGAAGATTGATGTTGAGAAATTTTCATATACCTGTTATCCATTTGATGTCTTCTCTGGAGAAATGTCCATTCAGGTCCTTTGCACATTTTAAAATCAGGTTATTTGCTTTCTTGTTGTAAGTACCTTATATAATTGGGATATTACCTTCTTATAAGATATATGGTTTCCAACTATTTTCTCCCATTCCATTCTGTCTTCTCTTCATTCTGTTGTTTTCTTTGCTGTGCAGAGCTTTTTACTTTGATGCAATCCCATTTGTCAATATTTTATTGTTGTTGTTGCCTGTGCTTTTGGGATCATATCTAAAAAGTCATTATCCAGACCAATGTCAAGAAGATTTCCCCCTATGTTTATTTCTACTAGTTGCATTGTTTTATGTTTAAATCACGAATCCAATTTGAGTTGACCTTTGTATATGGTATGAGATGAGGTTCCAATTTCATTTTTCTAATATTTGTATATCCGGTTTTCCAAGCACAATTTATGGAAGAGGCTATACTTTATCATTGTGTGTTCCTAAAAACTTTGTTGAAAACCAGTTGACTGTACATCTATGAATTTATTTCTGAGCTCTCTATTCTCTTTGGTCTATCTGTCTGTTTTTTATGTCAGTACCATATTGTTTTCATTAGGGTAGCTTTTCAGACTATTTAGAAATCGGGCAGTGTGCTGTCTCCAGCTTTGTTCTTCTTGCTCAAAATTAATAATGCTATTGAGGACCTTTGAGGTTCCATGTAAATTCTAGATTTTTTAAAGTTTCTGTGAAAAATGCCATTAGAATTTTGATAGAGATTGCAAAGAATCTGTACATCACTTTAAATAGTATGGACACTTTAACAATATTAATTCTTCCAATCTATGAATAAAAATGACCTTTCTATTTCTCTGTGTCATCTTCAACACCTTTTTATAAATATTTTATAGTTTTCAGTGTACAGATCTTTCAACTTCTTGAGTAAACATACTCCTGTGTATTTCATTAGTAGTGATGCTACTGTAAATGAGATTATTTTATTAATTTTACTTTCAGATAGTATTTGACCTTCAATCTAAATAATGTTTCCACAAGTAATTAGGCTCAATTTAGGTATTCAATCTTCAATCTAATTACTGTCCTCTTCAAGCTCATCTAACTTTTGGGAAGATAATCTCCCACTTCTATTTTCCTTCTCACTTATACATTGGGAAAACAGGTGCATTTTTAGCACACCAGTGGTTCTCAAACTAGTTGAAATTCAGATACCCAGTCTCACTCCTAAAATTTGTTAAGTCTAAGGTGTAACCCAGCAATATATCAATATTTTGGGGCAGGAATTGTGCCATTTCACACCAAGAACACCAAAACAAACTGAAAACATCTAGTGCTAACTAGGCCTTCAGTCAATATTTGTCAAATTAAATCATATTAAATTAATTTAGTCCATGATATAGAAAACATACCTATCTTTGTTCCAGTCATCATAAATGCTATCAGCTCTTCTCTAAGATGTGTTATAACTACCCTATTTTGGATTTCTATAACATTAGCTAAAGCCATCATAACATTTTACCTAGATCAAGACAATAAGCATCTCACTGCTCCCCTTATTCATGCTCTTCAACAGATAGAGCAATGTTTTTAAATAAGTAATTTGGATGATGTTACCCACCTGCTTAAAACACTCCAATGCTTTCAAACAATGATTTTGTTTCCTACATTCCTGATCTCACCCGTTTTCTGTTTTCAATGTACTCCAGACACATTGGACTTCAAAGAATTCCTCAACACATTCACTCCTACCATGAGACTTTTGCAATTGCTGTTCTCAGAATCTAGACCAGTGGTAGTCAACTGGTCCCTACCGCCCACTAGTGGCATTCCAGCTTTCATGGTGGGCAGTAGCAGAGCAACCAAAGTATAAATAAAAAGATAGATTTACTATAATAAGTTGTTTTATAAAGATTTATTCTGCCAAATGTAGCAAAAATCTGACATAAAGTACTTGGTAATTATTATTATATGCTTTAACTTGCTGTAACTCTGCTTTATAAATTTTATAAAGTAAAGTTACTTCCCTACTTTATAAATCACCATTACTGTGGAACTTGTGGGCGGTTAGAAAATTTTACTACTAACAGATACAAAAGTGGGTGGTAGGTATAAAGAGGTTGACTATCTCTGATGGAGACTGTTCTTTGCCAGATCTCTGCATTACTAGTCCTACTTATCTTTCAAGTACTATTTTGAGTTTTACCTCCCCAGAAAAGCCTGTTCACCCAGTCTAAGGAAGTTACCTTTATTCTCATCTTCCCTTTACATTGTCATCTAGAGTTTTTTTCTTAAAACTTATCAGAAGTTGAAATTTTGTTTATTTGTTTATTGACTTGTTTTCCATCTCCCTTCAATAGAATCCAAGCTACATGAAAACATAAACCCCATCTGATTGCTTCATTAGACATTCAAAATCAGTTTGTTAAACAGATAAATTATTTCAAAATAAGGAGAGGCAAGGGGGGTGGAGTGGAGAGAGAGAGAGTGGTGTAGCTGTCAGTTTATCAAAGTAAAAATGTGTTCTTAAACTACAGCAGAGTAACTAAGGAAAAAACATCATCTATCTGTGTCTTGTAATTCATGCTCACTCAACCAATTTATGAGATTAGGCCAATTTACAAATATGCCCAGCTAAGCATTGCATCTGTGATGTGGTACCATGTATTCTAATAATGAAAAAGAAAAAGAAGCATCACAGTTTATAAACATTGTCTGCACAAAATAAAATATGAAAGAAGTGCAGTAGAGAGCAAGATAAGATTTTAGATATGGACATAACTGAGTTTGAATAAAACATTCTTGAGGTTATAGTAAAAAGTTCAGCCTGACCTGTGGTGGCGCAGTGGATAAAGCATCAACCTGGAAACGCTGAGGTCGCCGGTTCAAAACCCTGGGTTTGCCTGGTCAAGGCACATATGGGAGTTGATGCTTCCTGCTCCTCCCCCCTTCTCTCTCTCTCTCTCTCTCTCTCTCTCTCTCTCTCTCCTCTCTATAATGAATAAATAAAATCTTTAAGAAAAAAAATATTTAAAAAAAAAAAAAAAGTTCAAAGCTTCTTGTGTCTAGAAATGATTGTTACTTATCGCCCTCACTTGATTCTATTCATAATAACTATTACACTGCTAAGAGAGTTCCTGCTCACAAGCATAATTTAATTCACTTAATTATGAGCATGACTTCAACAATAAAGAAGATCTAATCAAGGATGTCCATTCTATCTCACAGGCAGTGTGACTTAGTGAAAATAATCAAATTTAATGAGTATATTTGCATATTCAAATTCTCTATATGATCTAATTTTTAATATCTACCACTCCTAGAGACAATATGGCTCTGGGTTAGCAAAAGGAAAATTGATTATTCAAATCATCTCTAATTGAAACAGGTATAAATTTATACAAATTTATATTTTCACTATTACCTAAAAATACTAATGTTAAAATAAATATCATGCAGATAATAACACATGGTTCCAGCTTATCATGGCTTCAGCTCTGAGGCAGTGCCTGGCCTTCTACAGCCCTCTTTTCACTCTTATGCAAATGCAAGTAACACAGCAAGGACAAAGAGTTTGGTATTACTACAGATGCGTCAACTTTCTAATGTTTTTCTTACTACATCTTAGTTCTGCTTGCTCTGTGTAAATGAGATCATAGATTATGGTCTTTTTCCTATATGCTATGATTTCCTCAGCATAAAAAAGCCTGTGAAATTTGTTGTGCATTTTTTTATTTTTAACTGCTCAGTATCGTTTCATTCTGTAAATATACTAAAATGTGTTATTTTTATATTCCTGTTGATGGATATGTTTCCAGTTTGGGGTTATTATTAATGAAGTTGCAATTAATATTGTTATAAAAAATTTTACACATTAGAAAAATATTTTGTACATTTTCTCTCAGTTAACCCTTAGGAATCAAATTGCTAGGTCAAAGGGTAGGTGTTT
Source organism: Saccopteryx bilineata (assembly GCF_036850765.1). Lineage (NCBI taxonomy): Eukaryota > Metazoa > Chordata > Mammalia > Chiroptera > Emballonuridae > Saccopteryx > Saccopteryx bilineata. Next base: position 338,349,216 of record NC_089490.1, on the reverse strand, counting down.
CAATTTTTTTTTAAGTGCCAAATATTTATACCAAGTTGTTATACAATTTTACACTCCTAGCAACTGAGAAGAGAGTTTGCATCACTCTTAACAATATTTGGTGTTGCAAGTCTTTTTAATTTTAATCATTTTATTGGTTATGGAGAGGTATTTCTTTCTACTTTCAATTTGCATTTTCTGGATGACTAAAATAGTAAGCCCCTTTTATGAGACTATTGGTGTTTGTAAATCATCCTCTGTAAAATGTAAAGTCTTTAGCCCATTTTATTAATTGGATTGTTTATGGTTCTAGCATTGAATTAAAAGAATTTGTTATAAAATCACAAAGTATTGCCTGACCTGTGGTGGCGCAGTGGATAAAGTGTGGACCTGGAAATGCTGAGGTCACCGGTTTGAAACCCTGGGTTTGCCTGGTCAAAGCACATATGGGAGTTGATGCTTCCAGCTCCTTCCCCTTCTCTCTGTCTCTCCTCTCTCTCTCGCTGTCTCTCCCTCTCCTCTCTAAAATGAATAAATAAAAAATTTTTTAAAAATTATAAAAATAAAATAAAATAAAATCATAAAGTATTCTGTGAGATTTATGTTTTGTAATTATCTTATCCCAGTCTGTTATTTTACTATTTATTTTTTAATGGTATATTGAATAAGCAGAAGATTTATATTTGAAAAAAATCTAACACATCATTTGAATGGTTATTATTTTTTTATGTTAGGTCTCAAAGATATGCACATATGTATTCTTATGGAAGTTTTATAGTTTTAATTTTTATAGTTTTGGTCTTTAATGAATTGTTCATTTCTTGTGAGGGTTAAGGTTCTTATCTTACCCATATGGCTATCTAGTTGTTTTTTCACCAATGGTTAATATTTTTCTCAACTGAATTACTTCAAGCACTTTATTTAAAATCAATTTATATGTGTTAATTATTTTATTTTTGACTCTGTTAAATGGATTTAAAATTTTATTTTCTAAGTTATTCTTATGAGTATATAGAAATACATTTTATATTTAATATTACCCTTATTATCTTGAAAATTAGTTAAATTTATTTTTAATACTCATAGTTATTTTGTATCCTTTTAGGATCTTCTGTATAGAAATTATATCACTTATAAATAGAGGTAGTTTTTCTTTTCAATATTTATTCCTTTTTTATCATGCTTTACTATAATGGCCTTCTGGTACAATGTTGAATAGAAATGATAAAAGCAGGCATTGTTGCCTTGGAAAGATCTCTGGGATATAGTGTTCAATATTTCACCATTAAGTATAATTAATAGTTTTTGTTTACTTTTGTTTGTAGATGTTCCTTATCATATTGAGGAAGTTTTCTGGTAATTACTAGATTGAGTTTTCATCATTATGGGCATTGGATTTTGTTAAATCTTTCTATATCTATTAATAGGATCATATTTTTTTTTCTTTCTTTTATGGTTAATACAGTGTGTTACACTGAATTCCAAATGATAAATCAAAGTTGCATTCTCAAGATAATTTCCCTTGGCTATTATAGATTATTGAATGCAAGCTCCTAATATTTTACTATGGATTTCTTCATCTATGCTAATAACTTACTTTTTTCTATAAAAATAACTGTTATTTTCATGTATTTTTCAGGTTTTGATTTCAGGATTGTGTTGACCTTCTAAAATAATTTGAAAAATTGTTCTTCCTATTATTTTTCTGAAAGAATATTGGTATTGTTGAGATTTTTGGTCCTTATACATTAGATATAATCTCTCAGGGAAGACATTTTCACCTGCCTGACCAGGCAGTGGTGCTGTGCATAGAACATCGGCCTGGGCTGCAGAGGACCCAGTTCAAGGTCACCAGCTCTAGTGTGGGATCACCAGCTTGAGGACAGGCTCATCAGCTTGAGTGCAGGGTCACCAGCTTGAGTGTGGGATTATAGACAACCCACAGTCACTGGCTTGAGCAAGGGTCACTGGCTCAGTTGGAGCCCCTGGTCAAGGCACATATGAGAAAGTAATCACTGAACAACTAAAGTGCTACAACTATGAGTTGATGCTTCTCATCTTTCTCCCTTTCTGTTTATCTATCCCTGTCTGTCTGTCTGTCTCTCATACACCAAAAAAAGTCATTTGCACCTGGAGTTTTCCTTATGTCATGGGATATTGATAAATAATTTCTTTAATAATTATAGGTCCATAGGTCCATTCGTACTTTCTGTTGTATCTTCTACAAATTCAGGAATGCTGTGCTTTCAAATGTGAACATTCCATTGTCATTGTCTAAGTTTTCATCTTTTAAAGTAGATAGGCTCTCTAATGTAGCTCCTTCTTTCATTCTTGATATTGGCAATTTATGATGTTTCCCTTTCATTCCTAATCACCTGTGAGAGAGTTGTAGTAATTTTTTTTTATTTTTTCAGTGAACTGAATTTTGGTATTATTAATTTTTTTTAGTTTCATTGATTTCTGGTTTTATATATATGCTATAATGTTTCCTTCTATTTACTTACTTTGGGCTACTTTTTCCCATTATCTTAGGTGGGAAAATACATAATTGCTTCTTTAAGAGCTACTTATTGTCTAATAGCATATAAAGCTATAATTTTTCTGTTGGTCAAAATTAGGCTGTACACCATAAATTTTATATTTCTTTTACTGTTCCTTCAAAATATCTTTTAATTTAAAAATATATTTTATTTATTGATTTTTAGAGTGGAGAGAAATAAAGAGAAGGGGATGGGGAGAAGCGGGCAGTATCAACACATAGTAGTTACTTCCTATATGTGCCTAGATCAGACAAGCCCAGGGTTTCAAACCAGTGACCTTAGCATTTCACGTCAAATGGTTTACCCACTGTGCGATCACAGGTCAGGCATATCTTTTAATTTTTATTCTGACTTTTAAAATTAATCCATTTGTTACTCATGACTGTGTTGCTAATTTTAAATATTTAGATATTTTATAGGTAAACTTGTTTTAATGTAGTTTAGTTGAATTTTATTGGGTGACCCTGGGTAATATAGTTATATAGGTTTCAAGTACACAATTGTACATGTTTCTATACACTGTATTGTATGTTCACTCACCCCAAGTCAAGTCTGTGTTCATCACTATTTATTCCCCCATACCCTCTTCCATCTCCTTCCCCACCCTCAGCAATTACCACACTGTTGTCCATGCTCATGAGTTTTTCTCTCTTCTTATTGTCCTTTTTAGCTCTATCGCTCTACCTCTTCACCCAACACTCCCCAACAGCTGTCAGCCTGCTGTTTCTGTCTGAATCCGTCTCTATTTTGATTGTTAGTTCATTTCGGTCATTAGATTCCACATATGAAGGAAATAATAAGGTAACTGTCTTTCTGTGACTGTCTTATTTCACTTAGTATAATGCTGAGTCCATCCACACTGTCACAATAGGTAAGATTTCCTTCTTTTTTATGTAGCATAGCTTTTTTTATTGAACTTAAAAGGGTGGCATTAGTTAATATAATTATACAGGTTTCCAGTGCCCCATTCCACAACACATCTCTGTACATTTTATTGTGTGTTCACTCCCACATCAAGTCTTTGTTCATCATCATTTATGCCCCCATATACTCTTTCACTCCCCTCACCAATAATCAACACACTGTTGTTTGTGTTCATGAGGTTTTTTTAAATTCTTTTTTGCTTTATCCCTCAGCTTCCCTTGCCTACCTCCCCCAATAGATGTCAGCCTGCTCTCTATGCATGGGTCTGTATATATTTTGATTGTTAGTTCATTTTTTCATTACACAACTTTTTTATCCACTCTTTTACTGATGTGCACTTTGGCTATTTCCAGATCTTGGCTATTGTAAATAACTTTGAAATAAACATAGGGGTCCATATATTTTTTCAAATTAGTGTTTCAGGATTCTTGGGATAAATTCCCAGAAGTGGGATTTCTGAATCAAAAGGCAGTTCCATTTTAAATTTTTTGAGATAACTCCATACTGCTTTCCATGGTGGTTATATCAAATGACATTTCCACCAACAATGCACAAGGGTTCCCTTTCTCTACACCTTTGCCAACACTTACTGTTTGTGAATTTATTGGTGATAGACATTCTGAAAGGTGTAAAGTGATACCTCACTGGGTTTTAATTTGCATTTCTTGATGATTAGTGAAATTTAACATCTTTTCCTGTGTCTATTTGCTATCTATCCTTCTGGAGAAGTGTCTATTCAGGTCCTTTGCCCATTTTTCATTAGATTTTTTTTTTTGGTGTTGAGTTTTATAAGTTCTTTATAAATTTAAGCTCCTATCAGATGTATTGATGAATATGTTCTCCCATTCAGTAATTATCTTTTCATTTTGTTGATGGCTTCTTTGTTGTGCAAAAAAAAAAACATTTTAGTTTGATGTTGTCTCATTTGTTCATTGTTTTTGTTTGTCTTGCCCGAGGTGATATATCAGAAAAAATATTGCTATGAGAAATATCTGAGATTTTACTGCCTATGTTTTCTTCTAAAATATTTATGGTTTTATGTCTAATATTTTAGTCTTTAATCTACACTGCTCACAAAAATTAGAGGATAGTTCAAAATAAATATGAAGTGATAAAAAAAGAAGTATTTGACTTTTTTATTAAACAAGAACATCAGAAAAGCAAACAACAAGTCAAATAAAGTTGTTCAATTATGCAAATGAGATGCAAAGTCAACTTTTATTTTATTGGTGTAAATGCACTATATAAAAGGCTGAAAGTACTAGAGTATCTGCACATTCCCTGATCTTGAAAGTGCATTTTGAAATATCCCCTGATTTTTGTGAGCAGTATATTTTGAGTTTATTCTTGTGTATGGTGTAAGATGGTGGCATAGTTTTATTTTTTGTACATTATTTGTCCAATTTTCCCAACACCATTTATTGAATATTGTCTTTAAATAAATTCAGTAAAGTAGCAAAATACAAAATAAATATCCAAAAATTATTTACATTTTTATATATTAATGACTATCAGAAAAAGAAATTAAGAAAACAGTATTATTCACAATTGCTTCAAAAATAATAAAATAACTAGCAATCAATGCAACCAAAGATGTAAAAGACCTGTACTTGGAAAATTAAGGACAATGAAGATAGAAATTGAAGAAGATACAAATAAGTGTGAACATATACCATATTTATGAATAAGAATTAACATCATTAAAATATTCATACTACCCAAAGAAATCTATAGATTCAATGTAATTCCTATCAAGATATCAATGGTATATTTCACAGAACTAGAGCAAATATTCCAAAAACTTATATGGAACCAAAAAAGACCCGAAATAGCTATAGCTATAGAAATTTTGAGAAAGAAGAACAAAGTTGGAGAAATTATACTACCTAATGTCAAACTATACTACAGGTCTATAGTAATCAAATCAGTATGGTACTGGCATAAAAACAGACATATAATCTGATTAGGTGGTGGCACAATGAATAAAGAATCACACTGGGATGCAGAGGACCCAGGTTTCAAACCCCGAGGTCACTGGTTTGAGCGCAGGCTCATCTGGTTTGAGCATAGCTCACCAGCTTGAGCCCAAGGTCACTGGCTTGAACAAGAGGTCATTTAGTCTGTGAAGGCACATATGAGAAAGCAATCAGTGAACAACTAAGATGCTGCAACAATGAATTGATGCTTATCATCTCTCTCCCTTCTTTCTGTCTGTCCCTCTCTCTGTCTCTCTCTGTCACACAAAAAAACAACAATAACAACAACAACAACAAAAAACAGACATATAGATCAGTGGAACAGAATAAAGAGCCTGGAAATAAACCCACACATTTATAGTCAAGTAATATTTAACAAAAAAGGCCTAAACACTGAAATTTTAAATGTAAGTTATATATATATTGTTTGTTACAAATTATTATTCTCTTTTGTGTTTTAAATCATTAAAAAATTCAAAATCCATTCTTAGCTCATGGGCCATACAAAACTCAGCAACCCATTGACCAATGCCTGATTTAATCTATTTATATTTAAGATAACTATTGATATAAATTATTTGGGGTTTTTTTGTCCTATCTGTTCATCTGTTCTTCATTTCTGACTTACTTGTATTTTAAAACAATAATTTTTGGTTTTCATTTTAATTTTTCTATTGGCTTTTTAGTTATATGCATTATTAACTTACTATAAAATATAAGAATTTTGTTTCCACTTACTTTATATTATGTGTTTCCATGGGTACACATACTCACAAATACACATACATATATAATACATCTACTTAACTTATAAACTCTCAATTTTTGCTTTAAACAGTGATATGGCTTTTAAATAATTTAAAAAAGAAAGAACTATATTTACCTGCATGGTTCTTTGTTACTTCTAGTAAAGAGAAGAGTCCATATAGTATTGTTACTCTTCATCTTGAAACATTCTTTAATATTTCTTGCAGTAACATCTGCTGGCAACAAAGTCTCTCATTTTTTTTTATCTGAAAAATGTCTTTATGTCAACCTCATTTGCGAGGGATGTTTTTATTGAATATAGAACTATTGGTGTATAGTTTGTTTTCTCTCAGTACTTAAAAAGTGCCATCTATTTTCTTCTGGCCCTTATTGTTCTTGATGAGAATTCAGCATTTTTTAATCACTAATGCCCATAAATAACATGATATTGTTCTCTGGATGCTTTTAAGATTCACCCCACCCCACCCTGTTCTTTATTTTCTTTTATTTTTTTATCCATGTCAGTATTTAGTAATAAAATGAAAGTAAAGTGAATGTAAAACCTGAAAGTCCTTTATCTGTAATCCTTCTTAATTTTTATTTTATTAACGTTATTGAGGTGGCATTAGTTAGTAAGGTTATATAACTTTCAAGTGCAAAATTCTATGATACATCATCAATATGATACAACATATTGCATTGTGTGTTCACCACTCAAAGTCTACTCTCCTTTGTCATCATATATTTGACCCTCTGTCCCTTCTTCTACCTTCCCCCCACTCTCTTTCCCTCTAGTAACCATCATACTATTGTCTGTGTCTATGAATTTGCTTGTGGATTTTTTTTTTTTTAATTTTTTTTTTAATGGGGTGACATCAATAAATCAGGATACATATATTCAAAGATAACAAGTCCAGGTTATCTTGTCGTTCAATTATGTTGCATACCCACCACCCAAAGTCAGATTGTCCTCCGTCACCCTCTATCTTGTTCTCTCTGTGCCCCTCCCCCTCCCCCTTTCCCTCCCCCATTCCTCCCTCCCCCCCGTAAACACCACACTCTTATCAATGTCTCTTAGTTTCACTATTATGTCCCACCTACGTATGGAATAATACAGTTCCTGGTTTTTTCTGATTTACTTATTTCGCTTCGTATCATGTTATCAAGATCCCACCATTTTGCTGTAAATGTTCCGATGTCATCATTTCTTATGGCTGAGTAGTATTCCATAGTGTATATGTGCCACATCTTCTTTATCCAGTCATCTATTGATGGGCTTTTTGGTTGTTTCCATGTCCTGGCCACTGTGAACAATGCTGCAATAAACATGGGGCTGCATGTGTCTTTACGTATCAATGTTTCTGAGTTTTGGGGATATATACCCAGTAGAGGAATTGCTGGGTCATAAGGTAGTTCTATTTTCAGTTTTTTGAGGAACCACCATACTTTCTTCCATAATGGTTGTACTACTTTACATTCCCACCAACAGTGGATGAGGGTTCCTTTTTCTCCACAGCCTTTCCAACATTTGCTATTACCTGACTTGCTAATAACAGCTAATCGAACAGGTGTGAGGTGGTATCTCATTGCCGTTTTGATTTGCATTTCTCTAATAGCTAAAGAAGATGAGCATCTTTTCATATATCTGTTGGCCATTTGTATTTCTTCCTGGGAGAAGTGTCTATTCATATCCTCTTCCCATTTTTTTATTGGATTGTTTGTTTGTTTGTTGTTGAGTTTTATGAGTTCTTTGTATATTTTGGATATTAAGCCCTTATCTGAGCTGTTGTTTGAAAATATCATTTCCCATTTAGTTGGCTTTCTGTTTATTTTGTTATCAGTTTCTCTTGCTGAGCAAAAACTTCTTAGTCTGATGTAGTCCCATTCATTAATTTTTGCCTTCACTTCTCTTGCCATTGGAGTCAAATTCATAAAATGCTCTTTAAAACCCAGGTCCATGAGTTGAGTACCTATGTCTTCTTCTATGTACTTAATTGTTTCAGGTCTTATGTTTAGATCTTTGATCCATTTTGAGTTAATTTTTGTACAGGGGGAGAGACTGTAGTCCAGTTTCATTCTTTTGCATGTGGCTTTCCAGTTTTCCCAGAACCATTTATTGAAGAGGCTTTCTTTTCTCCATTGTGTGTTCTTGGCCCCTTTATCAAAAATTATTTGACTATATATATGTGGTTTTATTTCTGGACTTTCTATTCTGTTCCATTGGTCTGACTGTCTATTTTTCTGCCAATACCATGCTGTTTTGATTGTCGTGGCCCTATAATAGAGTTTGAAGTCAGGTATTGTTATGCCCCCAGCTTCATTCTTTTTCTTTAGGATTGCTCTGGCTATTCGGGGTTTTTTATAGTTCCATATAAATCTGATGAGTTTTTGCTCTATTTCTTTAAAAAATGTCATTGGAAGTTTGATGGGAATTGCATTAAATTTGTATATTGCTTTGGGTAATATAGCCATCTTGATTATATTTATTCTTCCTAGCCAAGAACAAGGTATATTCTTCCATCTCATTATATCTTTTTCGATTTCCCTTAACAATGGTTTATAGTTTTCATTATATAAGTCCTTTACATTCTTTGTTATGTTTATTCCTAAGATTTTTATTTTTTTTGTTGCAATCGTGAAGGGGATTATTCTTTTGAGTTCCTTCTCAGTTGTTTCATTGTTGGCATATAGAAAGGCTATTGACTTCTGTATGTTAATTTTGTATCCTGCGACCTTACTGTATTGGCTTATTGTTTCTAGTAGTCTTTTTGTGGATTCTTTGGGGTTTTCGATGTATAGGATCATATCATCTGCAAAAAGTGATACCTTTACTTCTTCTTTTCCAATATGGATGCCTTTTATTTCTTTGTCTTGTCTGATTGCTCTGGCTAGAACCTCTAGTACCACATTAAATAAGAGTGGAGAGAGTGGACAACCCTGTCTTGTTCCTGATTTAAGGGGGAAAGCCTTCAGTTTAGTGCCATTTAATATGATGTTAGCTGATGGTTTATCATATATGGCCTTTATCATGTTGAGATATTTTCCTTCTATACCCATTTTGTTGAGAGTCTTAAACATAAAATTGTGTTGTATTTTATCGAAAGCCTTTTCTGCGTCTATTGATAAGATCATGTGGTTTTTGTTCTTTGTTTTGTTGATATGGTGTATTACATTAACCGTTTTACGTATGTTGAACCATCCTTGAGATTCTGGGATGAATCCCACTTGATCATGATGTATTATTTTTTTAATATGTTGTTGTATTCGATTTGCTAGTATTTTGTTTAGTATTTTAGCATCTGTATTCATTAGAGATATTGGTCTGTAGTTTTCTTTTTTTGTGCCATCCTTGCCTGGTTTTGGTATGAGGGTTATGTTGGCCTCATAAAATGTGTTTGGAAGTATTGCTTCTTCTTCAATTTTTTGGAAGACTTTGAGTAGAATAGGAACCAAGTCTTCTTTGAATGTTTGAGAAAATTCGCTGGTATAGCCGTCAGGGCCTGGACTTTTATTTTTGGGGAGGTTTTAATGGTTTTTTCTATTTCTTCTCTACTGATAGGTCTATTTAGGCTTTCTGCTTCTTCTTGACTCAGTCTCGGAAGGTTGTATTTTACTAGGAATTTATCCATTTCTTCTAGGTTGTTGAATTTAGTGGCATAAAGTTTTTCATAGTATTCTACAATAATTCTTTGTATATCTACGGTGTCCGTGGTGATTTCTCCTCTTTCATTTTGGATTTTGTTTATATGAGTTCTTTCTCTTTTCTCCTTGGTAAGTCTTGCCAAGGGTTTGTCAATTTTGTTGATCTTTTCAAAGAACCAGCTCCTTGTTCTATTAATTTTTTCTATAGTTTTTCTGTTCTCTAATTCATTTATTTCTGCTCTGATTTTTATTATCTCCTTTCTTCTGCTGGTTTTGGGTTGTCTTTGTTCTTCTTTTTCTAGTTCCTTAAGGTGAGAAGTTAAGTGGTTCACTTGGGCTCTCTCTTGTTTGTTCATATATGCCTGAAGCGATATGAACTTCCCTCTTATCACTGCTTTTGCTGCATCCCATAGATTCTGATATGTCGTATTTTCATTTTCATTAGTCTGTATATATCTTTTGATCTCTGCACTTATTTCTTCTTTGACCCATTCATTTTTTAGAAGTATGTTGTTTAGTTTCCACATTTTCGTGGGATTTTTTTCCTCTTTTTTGCAGTTGAATTCTAGTTTCAAGGCTTTATGATCAGAAAATATGCTTGGTACAACTTCGATTTTTCTGAATTTGCTGATGTTGTTTTTGTGGCCCAACATATGGTCAATTCTTGAGAATGATCCATGTACACTGGAGAAAAATGTATACTCAGTCACTTTGGGATGAAATGTCCTGTAGATGTCTATCATATCCAGGTACTCTAGTGTTTTGTTTAAGGCCACTATGTCTTTGTTGATTCTCTGTTTGGATGACCAATCTAGAGCCGTCAGCGGTGTATTGAGGTCTCCAAGTATGATTGTATTTTTGTCAGTTTTTGTTTTAAGATCAATAAGTAGCTGTCTTATATATTTTGGTGCTCCTTGGTTTGGTGCATATATATTAAGAATTGTTATGTCTTCTTGATTCAGTGTCCCCTTAGCCATTATGAAATGGCCATTTTTGTCTCTGAGTACTTTTCCTGTCTTGTAGTCAGCATTATCCGATATGAGTATTGCTACACCTGCTTTTTTTTGGATGTTATTTGCTTGGAGTATTGTTTTCCAGCCTTTCACTTTGAATTTGTTTTTATCCTTGTTACTTAGATGAGTTTCCTGTAGGCAGCATACAGTTGGATTTTCTTTTTTAATCCATTCTGCTACTCTGTGCCTTTTTATTGGTGAGTTTAATCCATTTACATTTAGTGTAATTATTGATACTTGTGAGTTCCCTATTGCCATTTTATATCTTGCTTTCTGTTAGTTTTGTGTCTTGTTTGATCCTTCTCTTTCGTTTTTCTATCTTTTGTTTTTATTTGGTTGTATTCCATACATCTTTCCTCTGTTGCTATCTTTTTTATGTCATGTGCTTCTGTGGTGGTTTTTTCAATGGTGGTTACCTTTGAGTAATGAAAAGGGTCCCTACCCTGTTCATTGTAGCGAACTATTTTGTGAGTACTTTTGCACTCCATCGTCCTTTGCTACTGTTAATCTCCATCTTCTCCCCCTCTTTCTTTTTGTTGTTGTCACAGTTTAAATTTGGTTTTATTGTGTTCTTCTTGGAGCTTTTACTTGTGGCTCTGTTTTTTTTTGTTCTTTGTATCTGATTGGAGAACCCCCTTTAGTAATTCCTGGAGTGGGGGTTTTCTGATGATAAATTCCCTCATCTTTTCTGTATCTGTGAATGTTTTTATTTCTCCTTCGTATTTGAAGGATAGCTTTGATGGGTATAGTATTCGTGGCTGAAAGTTTCTCTCTTTCAGGACTTTAATTATTGGGGTCCACTCTCTTCTAGCTTGTAGAGTTTCTGCTGAGAAATCTGATGATAATCTAATGGGCCTTCCTTTATATGTTGTATTCTTCTTTTCCCTGGCTGCCTTGAGAATTTTTTCTTTGCTGTTTGTTTGTGCCAATTTCATTATGATATGCCTTGGAGTAGGTTTGTTGGGGTTAAGAAAACTTGGAGTTCTGTTTGCTTCTTGAACTTGAGGCTTTAGTTCTTTCCACAGGCTTGGGAAGTTCTCATCTATTATTTGTTTGAGTATGTTCTCCATTCCATTTTCTCTCTCTTCTCCCTCTGATATACCTATTATTCTTATGTTATTCTTTTTGATGGAGTCAGATAATTCTTGTAGGGCTATCTCATTTTTTTTAATTTTTGAGTCTCTTTCTTCTTCTCTCTGTTGTGCCTCAAGTTGCTTGTCTTCTATTTCACTAATCCTCTCTTCTATCTGACCTGTTCTATTAGCTAAGCTTGTTATTTCGTTTTTCAGCTCGTGAATTGAGTTTTTCATCTCTGTTTGATTTGTTTTTATAGTTTCAATTTCCTTGGACATATATTCTTTGTGTTCATTGAGTTGTTTTCTGAGCTCCCTATATTGCCTTTCTGTGTTTTCTTGTATATCTCGGAGGATTTTTAGTATTTCTATCTTGAATTCTCTGTCATTTAGCTCCAAGGTTTCCAATATATTAAATTTTTTCTCCATAGACTTTTCCTCATCTAGCTGTGTTACCTCTCTTTCTTTTGTATCCATGATATTCGATTTTCTCTTCCTTAATGGCATCTGAGGGTGGTTTTGTTGATAGTATTAATGAGATTTAATAAAGAATAAAAAGTTAAAAAAATAACAATAAAAAAATAAAAAATCGAAAAGAGTTTTTTTTTTTTTAAAAAAAAATTAATAATGAAATAAAGAAAAATAAAATAAAAATTAAAGAAAAGGAAATAATTCCCTCCCTCCTTTTTTCCTCTCCTCTCCTCTCCCCTCTTTTTTGAGAAAATCTTGTGGTGGACTGTGAATTATAACAAACAATGCCTGTGATGGAGGGCCTGAATTGGGGAAAAGTAATAAAGGGGCCAAAAAAAAAAGGAAAGAAAAAAGAAAAAAAAGAGCATATGGACCCACAAAAAGCAAATAAGGAAAAAATTTGGGTCAAGAATGAAATGATTTGCTTTTAGGTGTTGGTTGTCTAAGAGTTATGATGAGAGGAATAAGAGGAAAACGGAAAAATGGGGGGACAAATTAAAAAATTACTATTGTATTTAGTGGAACAAGAACCAGATAATATGGAGAGCCAGGAATGAGAGCACTGCTAGTGAGTTAAAAAGGTGAAGTAAAAAACCCCCAAAATGCCACAAATATAGGTTTGAGTCCCAGATAAGATAATTTGTTTGTTATTGAGGTTTGAATGAGAGGAGATGTAAAGGAGAAAGGAAGAAACTAATATAGAGGGAGAAAAGAAAGAGAGAGAGAGAAAAAAAGAGGGAACCACTAAAAGAAGAAAAAAGAAAGGAGAGAGAGAGAGAGAGTTAAGGGTTTTGGAGTGCAACCCTCATAGAGAGAAAGGAAGAGAAGAGAAAAGATAATGGGAGATGTAACACTTATGGGTAGTGTAGTTCAAGGAGAGGAGAGAGTAAGACCGGTAGAGAGTTAATCGGCCAAATTGGAGGAGGAAAAAAAAGTCTCAAGAATGAAGATAAGAGAAACGAACAAATATAATAAAATGGGATAGGTTATAAAGTCTGCAAATTATTCTTGATTTTGAGAGGTTATCTTCTTGCTTTTTCTTTTCTCTCCCTCTTCCTGGTCGGTGACTCTGTACCCCGGGTTCTGCCCCTTTGGCACGCTCAGGTAGAGGTTTGCAGTTGATAAGTCTCTATGGCAATGTCATGTATTGTGCTTTAGTCTCGTTGGCAGTCGAAGCTCAATAGCATTTATAGGCTCCGACAGTGAGAGAGTCCGTGTTCCTGGAGCCTTTCTCCTAGTCTTTCCTTCCTTAATTAGTAGCCTGATAATCCAGCTATGGAGTTGCTGCTGCCTCTGCCTGGATAGTAAGAGGCTCAAAGAGCTGGCAACTCCCCACTCTATTTCCACTCAGCACAGGGCTCTGGGTAAGGCTCAGTCAGTCAGAGCTGCTAGCATAATCAGGCAGGCTTTCTGCCCACTCAAAGACCTCTGGCTCTGCCACTCTGTCCGGTAACACAAGCGGGTGCCCACTTCCGGGGCGCTTGGAGGAAACTCTCACTCACTGTCTGCGACCAGGATATCCGGCCAGCAGTCTCACGCTCTGAGTGAAACCCCCAACCGCAGGGAAAAGTTGTAGCGTTGGAATTGGGTCTCACTCCGTCCCCGTGCGCGGCTTTTGCAAGGTGCTGGGGCGGCTCGAGCTTCCGCTTTGGCCCACACAAAGGCCCCTGACTCTGCCCCTCTGTGCGATAACACGGGCGCGCACTGCCGAGGCACTCGGAGGAATTGCTCACTCCTTATCTGCGTGCGCAAACCAGGATATGAGGCCGGCCGCGGTTCCCTCTGAGTGAAACACCCTCCAGCACGGAAAATCTCCACCGTTGGAATTAGTTCTCACTCCCTCCCGTGCGTGGCTTTTCCAGGAAGAAATTCTCGCCCACTAACTGCGCACCGACCAGGAGACCGGGTAAAATGGCCGCTCTGCTTTTCTTTCTTTGTTTGGGTTTGGCGCAAGTGTTAGCTTGTATTGCCCGGGTTGCCACAGGATCAGATTTTCCTCGGCTTGGATCTCTATGCCACAGCCTGGTTCGGCCATGGATTTTTATATAAGTTTTTTTTTCTTTATTGTTGGTTTTTAGCAGTTTATGTGCCTAGGTTTAATTTGTTTTGATTAATCTGCTTTCATTGTGCTGAGTTCTTGGTTTTGTATTTTTCACCACACTTGATAATTTTTGTTTATTATTTCTTTAAATAATTTCTGTCCCACTCTCTGTCTCTTCTTCCATAACTTTAATTGTATGTATGCATAACAGACTACTTGGTATTGAGTCTGGTCATTTTTCTTGTTTTTCTTTATTCTTCACAATTCATGCTTTCTATTGGTCTGTCATTAAAGTCACTGACCCTACCTTATACCTTATTCTTTCTTATTTTTATTGAGTGAGAGTAGGGAAGACAGAGAAACAGACTCTCACATGCACCCCAACTGAAATCCACCCGGCAAACCCACTACAGAGGGATGCTCTGCCCATCTGGGTCATTGCTTGCAACTGAGCTATTTTTAGCGCCTGAGGCAGAGGCCACAGAACGATCCTCAGAGCCATTCTCAGGGCCAACTCACTCAAACCAATTGAGCCATGGCTGTGGAAGAAGAAAAGAGGGAGGGGTATGAAGAAGTAGATAGTTGCCTCTCCTGTGTGCCCTGACCAGGAATCAAACCCAGGACATACACATGCTGGGCCAATGTTCTACCACTGAGTAGAACCCCAACCAGTCAGGGCTCCTTATGCTTTATTCAACATGACATAATGACTATGGACAGTTGACATCAGCTAGTCTACAGACTAACGGAGTCAAGTTTATTTTAGGCATAGTATCAGGGACAAAGGCAATGAATAGACCCCAAAACACAGCTCTCACTAACCAAGGCAGATCTTGCTACTAACCTTGCAAAATATCCAACCTGCCACAATTAACACTAATGCTGGGTCCCCAGTATTCTAAATCTCTCAAGAAGACCAACCAGCCACTTAGTCACAATCTGATTACATTGGACTCTTCAAAATTGGACTAGAGAGAAATTCACTATAACTGAATCAAACATATCAGAGATATGCTTGCCTTTCTTGCCTTCTGTGATTCAGCCAGCATTTCTATCCAAGGGTTTCTGTATAACTGGTGCACCAACAGTAGGATTCTGCAAAACATCACGTCATACTAAGGAATTCACTTTACATTAAAACAGGCATGGCAATGGGCTCCACTGAATTCCAATGGACCTACTGGTTGTATAATATGCTATATAGTATGAAGCTGTCAGCCTGATCAAAAAAGATAGTGGGCTATTGAAGGTATATTTGAATTGTAAAGCAACAGGATCCATCCTTTAGGATGCAGTGTGAACCCTTAACCAATACTTATTGTATAGTGTGATATCCCTAATAGGTAGAATTTACAGGCCTAGAAAGGGGTAGAATAAAAACTTGTACCACCTACTATCATTCCCAATAACCTGTTGGTGAATATATATTGACTGTCCTATTATTTCTAGTTCCTGTGGATCTATAAGTCCTGGATCCAAGTGGGGAATACACCTTATTAAACATTATATACATCTACTACACAGTCACTTTGGACTCCTTGTGCTGAGAAGCCAGGGGTCAAGAGATGAAAATCATCATCCTGACAGGAGTAATTAACACTGATATTCAGGAAGACATAAGACTACTGTTAAACAATGTAAGAAAGAAATAATATATTTGACACCAAAATGATCAAGCAGAGTTCCTCTTGATATAAAATCTACCCAATTTTGATAGCAAATCAACAAGTAAAGAAGCCATGATATGGTAAGACATAATAAGCAGTAGCTCAAAATCCCTCAGGGATAAAGATCTGGGAGAAACCATCAGAAGAGATGCTAACTGAGGGGTAGGGAAATATAGAATAATAGTAATGGAGGAAGATGAGTATTATTAGTTGTAACCTGGAGTGTATCTGCAGCAGCAGGGAATATATTTTATCCTACCAACCTCCTCTAGTAAGGCTTTGAAAACCAAAGGAAGGGACCAAACAAAATCTAGGAAATACCTTTTCTAGATGCTGTGAAGCAAGTAGATCCAAATGGTGCAGCAGTAGACAGTAGACTATTCTTGGCAACTAGGCATTCATCCCCTAGTTGGTAAGCATGTTGTTTCCTTACAACCCACAGCTGAGTCCCTCCATGGAAATTGTACTTCTCCCAAAGGAGCTGCCTTGCCCAAAGTCACACCCTCAAAGGCAGCCTTCATCCAGTGACCAGTTGATTCAGTTGAAAAAGACCTTGCTCCCTTGCTTCAATGTGAGGCCCCTTCAAAATGCTACCCTGTGTCGTGGCATTCTATAGGAATCAGCTGATGCCTTTGTTATGACTGCAGTGCAGATCAAGCTCCTGCTCTGACCAATATTGTTTTCTTTACTCTTTTACAGGTGGCATACCTGAGGCCATTTTCTTAACTGTACTGTAGCTATTGTTCCTTAGATTACTCCCCAGTAAATGAATGAATGCAAATTTGCATCCCAGAGTTTGTTCCCTGGGAAACCTGATCTAAGGCAACCCTGAAATATAGGTTATCATCATTTTACTCATTAGTGAACTGAGACTTGGAGAGGTGAAGTAATTTGCTCAAGGATTATTCAGCAATGAGTAACAGGGCCAGTAATTCAAACCCAGGTCACTTAGATTTCAAAGCAGTAAGCCTTGACAATATCATACTACCTTCTCTCTTTTCTTCAACTGAACATTACCTTATTAATAAAAGAATCTGCAGCCTTTTCTGTTTGCATTAAAGTAAACCTTCTCAAGCTGACAGGTCTATCAGAACTTATCACTTACAATTTAATGCCATGCAGCCAGGCTGGGGCTTGACAGACTTACAGTAAAACCCAAATGGATACTGTGCCATTATGCATTTAATGTACTGCCCTCATGGAGCCAACTGCCACATTAAATACTTAGTGCCAGTCAAATTTATTTACAGGACCAACTCTCTCCCCTTCAGCTATTATTGCCTTTGATCCTTTAGGCTGAAGCCTCCTGAGCTCTGTGGGAACTGCTTGGCATTTCATCTACCTGGGGTAATACATCGCCAATGGTGATATTTTGCAGTCTAGAGTGAGAACTATTTATGAAGAGACACAGCCCCAAGGAACTTGAGGTTGAGAGAAAAGAGATGAAATACAAATAGATACTGCTTTAATGTTGAGGTTATAGAAATAGATAAAAAAGAGCTCTTTGGTTCAACATAAAAACCCTATTTATATTGGCCAAAGTCACATAAAGCCTGATCCAAATCTATCAACTTTGCTATTTTTTCACCTTTTAAACTAATTTTTTTAAATTTTTTATTAAATTTAATGGGGTGACATTAACAAATCATGGTAAATATGTTCAGAGAAAACATCACCAGGTTACTTTGACATTCGATTATGCTGCATACCCATCATCCAAATTCAAATTGTCTTCCATTACCTTCTATCTGGTTTTCTTTGTGCCCCTCCCCTCCCCGCACCCCCTCTCTCTCCTTCCTCTCCCAACCCTGTAACCACCACACTTTTGTCCATGTACCTGAATCTCATTTTTATGTCCCACCTATGTATGGAATCGTATAGTTCTTAGTTTTTTCTGATTTACTTATTTCACTCTGTATAATGTTATCAAATCCCACCATTTTGTTGTAAATGATCCGATGTCATCATTTCTTATGGCTGAGTAGTATTCCATAGTGTATATGTGCCACATCTTCTTTATCAGGTCTTCTATTGAAGGGCTTTTTGGTTGTTTCCATGTCTTGGCCACCGTGAACAATGCTGCAATAAACACGGGGCTACATGTGTCTTTACATATCAATGTTTCTGAGTTTTGGGGGTATATACCCAGGAGAGGGATTGCTGGGTCATATGGTAGTCCTATTTTCAGTTTTTTGAGGAACCACCATAATTTCTTCCATAATGGTTGTACTACTTTACAGTCCCACCAACAGTGAATGAGGGTTCCTTTTTCTCTACAGCCTCTTCAGCATTTGCTATTACCTGTATTGTTGATAATAGCTAATCTAACAGGTGTGAGGTGGTATCTCATTGTAGTTTTGATTTGCATTCCTCTAATAACTAATGAAGATAAGCATCTTTTCATATATCTGTTGGCCATTTGCATTTTTTCCTGGGAGAAGTGTTTGTTCATGTTCTCTTCCCATTTTTTTATTGGATTGTTTGTTTGTTGTTGAGTTTTATGAGTTTTTTGTAAATTTTGGATATTAGGCCCTTATCTGAGCTGTTGTTTAAAAATATCATTTCCCATTTAGTTGGCTGTCTGTTTATTTTGTTGTCAGTTTCTCTTGCTGAGCAAAAACTTTTTAGTTTGATGTAGTCCCATTTATTTATCTTTACCTTCACTTCTCTTGTCTTGGAGTCAAATTCATAAAATGTTCTTTAAAACCCAGGTCCATGAGTTTAGTACCTATGTCTTCTTCTATGTACTTTATTGTTTCAGGTCTTATATTTAGGTCTTTGATCCATTTTGAAGTAATTTTAGTACAAGGGGACAAGCTGTAGTTGAGTTTCATTTTTTTGCATGTGGCTTTCCAGTTTTCCCAACACCATTTGTTGAAGAGGCTTTCTTTTCTCCAATGTGTGTTGTTGGCCCCTTTATTAAAAATTATTTGACCATATATAGGTGGTTTTATTTCTGGACTTTCTATTCTGTTCCATTGGTCTGACTGTCTATTTTTCTGCCAATACCATGCTGTTTTGATTGTCGTGGCCCTATAATATAGTTTGAAGTCAGGTATTGTAATGCCCCCAGCTTCATTCTTTTTCCTTAGGATTGCTTTGGCTATTTGGGGTTTTTTATAGCTCCATATAAATCTGATGATTTTTTTGTTCCATTTCTTTAAAAAATGTCATAGGAATTTTGATGGGAATTGCATTAAATTTATAAATTGCTTTGGGTAATATTGCCATTTTGATTATATTTATTCTTCCTATCCAAGAACAAGGAATATTTTTCCATCTCATTGTGTCTTTTTTTATTTCTCTTAACAATGCTTTGTAGTTTTGTTATATAGGTCCTTTACATTCTTTGTTATGTTTATTCCTAGGTATTTTTTGTTGTTGTTGCAATCGTGAAGGGGATTATTTTTTTGAGTTAGTTTTCTAATATTTCATTGTTGGCATATAGAAAGGCTATGGACTTTTGTACGTTAATTTTGTATCCTGCGACCTTACTGTATTGGTTTATTGTTTCTAGTAATCTTTTTGTGGAGTCTTTGGGGTTTTTAATGTGTAGGATCATATCACCTGCAAAAAGTGATACCTTTACTTCTTCTTTTTTGATATGGATGTCTTTTATTTCTTTCTCTTTTCTGATTGCTCTGGCCAGAACATCTAGCACCACGTTCAATAAGAGTGGAGAGAGTGGACAACCGTGTCTTGTTCCTAATTTAAGGTGGAAAGTCCTCAATTTTATGCCACTTAATATGATGTTGGCTGATGGTTTATCATATATGGCCTTTATCATGTTGAGATATTTTCTTTCTATTGAGTGTCTTAAATATAAAGTTGTGTTGTATTTATCAAATGCCTTTTCTGCATCTATTGGTTTTTATTCTTTGTTTTGTTGACATGGTGTATTATATTAACATGTGGTTTTTATTCTTTGTTTTGTTGACATGGTGTATTATATTAACCATTTTATGTATGTTGACCCATCTTTGAGATTCTGGGATGAATTCCACTTGATCATGATGTGTTAATTTTTTAATATGTAGTTGTATTTGATTTGCCAGTATTTTTTTTTTATTATTTTAGCATCTGTATTTAGAGATATTAGTCTGTAGTTTTCTTTTTTTGTGCCGTCCTTGCCAGGTTTCGGTATAAGGGTTATGTTGGCCTCATAAAATGTGTTTGGAAGTATTGCTTCTTCTTCAATTTTTTGGAAGACTTTGAGTAGAATAGGAACCAAGTGTTCTTTGAATGTTTGATAGAATTCACTAGTAGAACCATCTGGGCCTGTATGTTTATTTTTGGGGAGGTTTCTAATAGTTTTTTCTATTTCCTCCCTGCATATTGGTCTGTTTAGGCTTTCTGCTTCTTCATGACTCAGTCTAGGAAGGTTGTATTGTTCTAGGAATTTATCCATTTCTTCTAGATTGTTGAATTTGGTGGCATATAGTTTTTCGTAGTATTCTATAATAATTCTTTGTATATCCATGATGTCTGTGGTGATTTCTCCTCTTTCACTTTGGATTTGTTTATATGAGTCCTTTCTTTTTTTTCATTGGTGAGTCTTGCCAAGGGTTTGTCAATTTTGTTGATCTTTTCAAAGAACCAGCTCCTTGTTCTATTAATTTTTTCTATAGTTTTTCTGTTCTCTATTTTATTTATTTCTGCTCTGATTTTTATTATTTCCTTTCTTTGTCTGGTTTTCGGTTGTCTTTGTTCTTCTTCTTCTATTTCCTTAAGGTGTGAAGTTAAGTGGTTCACTTGGGCTCTCTCTTGTTTGTTCATATAGGCCTGAAGTGATATGAACTTCCCTCTTATTACTGCTTTTACTGCATCCCAGAGATTCTGATATGTCGTATTGTCATTTTCAATTGTCTGTATATATCTTTGATCTCTGCGCTTATTTCTTCTTTGACCCATTCACTTTTTAAAAGTATGCTGTTTAGTTTCCACATTTTTGTGGGTTTTTTCCCCTCCCTTTTGCAGTTGAATTCTAGTTTCAAGGCTTTATGATCAGAAAATATTCTTGGTACAATTTCAATTTTTCTGAATTTGCTGATGTTATTTTTGTGGCCCAGCATATGGTCAATTCTTGAGAATGTTCCAAGTACACTAGAGAAAAATGTCTACTCTTTCACTTTGGGACGAAGTGTCCTGTAGATGTCTATCATATCCAACTGCTCTGGTGTTTTATTTAAGGCCAATATATCTTTATTGATTCTCTGTTTGGATGACTGATCTTGAGCTGTCAGCGGTGTATTGAGGTCTCCAAGTATGATTGTATTTTTGTTAGTTTTTGTTTTTAGGTCTATAAGTAGCTGTCTTATATATTTTGGTGCTCCTTGGTTTGGTGCACATATATTAAAGATTGTTATGTCTTCTTGATTCAGTGTCCCCTTAATCGTTATGAAATGACCATTTTTGTCTCTGAGTACTTTTTCTGTCTTGTAGTCAGCATTATTAGATATGAGTATTGTTACACCTGCCTTTTTTTGGGGGGATGTTATTTGCTTGGAGTATTGTTTTTCAGCCTTTCACTTTGAATTCACTTTGAATTCATTTTTATCCTTGTTGCTTAGATGTTTTTCTTTTAGACAGCATACAGTTCAATTTTCTTTTCTAATCCATTCTGCTACTCTGTGTCTTTTTATTGGTGACTTTAATCCATTTACATTTAGTGTAATTATTGACACTTGTGGGTTCCCTATTGCCATTTTATTAATTGCTTTTTGTTAGTTTTGTATCTTGTTTGATTCTTCTCTTTTGTTTTTCTATCATTTGTTTTTGTTTGTTTGTATTCCATATTTCTTTCCTCTGTTGCTACCTTTTTTAAGTCATGTGCTTCTGTGGTGGTTTTTTTCAATGGTGGTTACCATTAAGCAATGAAAAGTGTACCCACCATATTCATTGCAGTACCCTATCTTATGAGTGTTTCTGCCCTTCATCGTCCTTTGCTACTGTTAATCTTTATCCTCTCCCCCCCCCTTTTTTTTGCTGTCACAGTTTAAATTTGGTTTTATTGTGTTCTTGGTGGAGCTGTTACTTGTAGTTTTGTTTTGTTTTGCGCTTTGAATCTGGTTGGAAAACTCCCTTTAGTATTTCCTGGAGTGGGGGTTTTCTGATGATAAATTCCCTCATCTTTTCTGTATTTGTGAATGTTTTTATTTCTCCTTCATACTTGAAGGATAGCTTTGATGGTTATAGTATTCATGGCTGAAAGTTCCTCTCTTTCAGGGCTTTAAATATTGAGGTCCACTTTCTTCTAGCTTGTAGAGTTTCTGTTGAGAAATCTGATGATAATCTAATAGGCCTTCCTTTATAGGTTGTATTCTTCTTTTCCCTGGCTGCCTTGAGAATTTTTTCTTTGTCATTGGTTTGTGCCATTTTCATTATGATGTGCCTTGGAGTAGGTTTGTTGTGGTCAAGAAAACTCGGTGTTCTGTTTGCTTCTTGAATTTGAGGCTTTAGTTCTTTCCACAGGCTTGGGAAGTTCTCGTCTATTATTTGTTTGAGTATATTCTCCATTCTATTTTCTCTCCTCCCTCTGATATATCTATTATTCTTATGTTATTCTTTTTGATGGAGTCAGACAATTCTCATTTTTTTTTAATTCTTGAGTTTCTCTCTTCTTCTCTCTGTTGTGCCCCAAGTCACCTGTCTTCTATGTCACTAATCCCCTCTTCTATCTGGCCTGTTCTATTAGCTAAGCTTTTTACCTCATTTTTCAGTTCATGAATTGAGTTTTTCATCTCTGTTTGATTTATTTTCATAGTTTTAATTTCCTTGATAATATATTCTTTGTGTTCATTGAGTTGTTTTTTGAGCTCCCTAAATTGCCTTTTTGTGTTTTCTTGAATATCTCTGAGTATTTTTAGCATTTCTATTTTAAATTCTCTGTCATTTAACTCCAAGGTTTCCAATTTGTTAAATATTTTCTATAGATTTTTCTTCATCTATCTGTGCTACATCTCTGTCTTTTGTATCCATTATATTCAATTTCCTTTTCCGTAATGGCATCTGAGGGTGGTTTTGTTAATACCACTAATGAGAATTAATAAAGAATAAAAAGTAAAATAGAAAAAATAAATAAAAATAATTTAAAAATTATTATTTTTTTCTTTCCTTCTTTGAGAAAATACCATGAAAAACTTAGAATTATATTGTGCTAAATGGAACAAAAACTATCTATAATGGAGGGCTGATTTGATGAGAAGTGATAAAGGGGCAAAAAGGAGGTAGGGACCCACAAAATGCAAAAAAGAAAAAAAATTTGGATCAGAATAAAATAATTTGCTTGTAAATGATGCTTGACTGAGAGATATAGTGAGAGAGATAAGAGGGAAACAAGAAAAAGAAAAGAAAATCCTATTGTATTAAGTGGAAGAAAACTACATAGAAAGAAGAGGAAAAGTAAAGGAGAAAAGGAAAAACTAAGAGAGAGGGAGAGAGAAAAAAAGAAAAAATGAGAGAGTTATGGTTTTTGAAGTATAACCCTCATAGAGAGAAAGAAAAAAGAAAAGAAAAAAATGGGAAATGTAACACTTATGGGTAATGTAGTTCAAGATGAAGAGAAAAGAATAAGATGAGCAGAGAATAAAAAATCCAAGGTGGCCCTGGCCGGTTGGCTCAGCGGCAGAGCATTGGCCTGGCATGCGGGTGACCGGGGTTCGATTCCCGGCCAGGGCACATAGGAGAAGCGCCCATTTGCTTCTCCACACCCCCCTTCCTTCCTCTCTGTCTCTCTCTTCCCCTCCCGCAGCCAAGGCTCCATTGGACCAAAGATGGCCCGGGCTCTGGGGATGGCTCCTTGGCCTCTGCCCCAGGTGCTAGAGTGGCTCTGATCATGGCAGAGCAACACCCTGGAGGGGCAGAGCATCGCCCCCTGGTGGGCAGAGCTTCGCCCCTGGTGGGCATGCCAGGTGGATCCCGGTCGGGCGCATGCGGGAGTCTGTCTGACTGTCTCTCCCCGTTTCCAGCTTCAGAAAAATACAAAAAAAAACCCAAGGTCGAAAAAGAAAAAATAATAATAAAGATAAGAAGATGAAAGAAACAAAAAAATTGGAAAAATTATAAAGACTGTTAAAGACTGAAATTTTCTTGATTTTGAGAAGTTCTCTTCTTCCTTTTTCGTTCCTCTCCCTCTTCCTGGTCAGTGGTTCTGTACCCCAGGATCTGCCCCTGTGGCATGCTTAGCTAGAGATTTACAGTTGATGTGTCTCTATGGCAATGTCATATGCTAGGCTTCAGTCTCGTTGGTAGTCGGGGCTTGTTAGCATTTGCAGGCTCCAACAATGGGAGAGTCCATTTTCCCGGAGCTTCTCTCCTAGTCTCTCTTTCCTGAATTAGCAGCCTGATGATCCAGCTATGAGATTGCCGCTGCCACTGCCAGAAGATTAAGAGGCTCGAAGAGCTGGCAGATCCCCACTGTATCCCCACTCAGCACAGGGTTCTGGGAAAGGCTCTGTCAGTCAGAGCTGCCAGCATAATCAGGCAGGGCTGGGAGCCAATTGCTCTCATGGTGTCTTTCTATGAGCCTCCAGGCATGTCCAGTATGCCTCAGCACTCTGTGGGACCACTCTCCCCAGGCTTTTTGCACTTTGTAACCTCTATTGACTGGGAAGAAGATGCCCTAGTCACTGCCTGCAGAAAAGAAGGTCTTAAAAGCTGCCAAGTTCCTCTTTTTAATGCACAGTTCTGAGTATGAAAGCTCTACCAATCAGAGCCATCAGCTTAAGCACGTAGGGGGGCGTGTTGACTTCTGTTCAGTTCCCTAGGTATATCTAGTTAAATTTGCCTTAGCATTCCATGGGATTGCTTTCTGCAGGCCTTTTCCTTGTTTAAAAGCCTACAGCCTACCCTGTCTAACTTCTGCAGTGTTCTCTGAGGTTTGTTCCGTAGGAATATGTTTTTCACCCTGTATTGGCTGACAGGAAGTTGCTGCCGCCCCTACGTGCAGAGCAAGAGGCACTAAAAAGTATCATATCTCTTGTCTTAGATTGCTGACCTGAGAAAGAAGACCTTGTCAACTAGAGCCACGTAAGCCAGTTGGGCGGTGAGCAGACTTTGGGTTAAGCTAATTTCAGCAATTGGATCCACAGATCTGCTCGAGAGACAGTCTGCAAGCTGCTGCACACTCCTCCCCCTAGCACTTCCGTATTTTTTCTTCCCCAGGATGTTAGCCTGACTGGCTGCGTGAGGCATCCCACTCTCCGGGAGAAGTCCTGGCATAGGGAAGTTTGCTTTCATGCACTTCTTGCACGCTATTCCTGGGGGAGCAGGGGCCACACCAAAACTCTTGTCGCAGGCCATGCAGAAGTCTCTGACCCTGCCCTTCTGTCCAGGAACACGGGCACCCACACCCAGGGCACTAGGAGGAACCTCTTGCACACTGTCCACGGTCACTGACCAGGATATCAGGGGTAATGGTGGCCACTGCTTGCCCGCCTTTGCCATGGTCCAGTGCCAGCATTGGCTCTCGTGAGCTGATTCGCTGTGGACACTCTTTCCTCTCCTTGAATGTCTGTGTCCCAGTCCAGTTTCCTCCATGCCCTGAACCCCCACTCTCTCTCAGTTCCAAGTGAAAGCAGCCCTTGCTCCGGTTAGTGAGGAAGGCAGAGTGTTCCGTTCTCTGTATTATTTCCTTCAGGGTTGATTATATATTTAGCCAATTTTTTGCCCAATCATACCTTCTTGTTCAGTGTGTTCATCTTCCAGACGCTCCAGGGGTAGATTCTTCTGTCTCTGGTTGTAGAACTTGTTGAAATTTTGGGGAGACATATCAGGAGCGCTCCTCACGGTGCCATTTCTCTGACCTAGACTA
The DNA here is from genome assembly GCF_036850765.1 of Saccopteryx bilineata. Lineage (NCBI taxonomy): Eukaryota > Metazoa > Chordata > Mammalia > Chiroptera > Emballonuridae > Saccopteryx > Saccopteryx bilineata. Next base: position 338,323,332 of record NC_089490.1, on the reverse strand, counting down.
ATATTGATATGGGAAAGGGAGTAGAGAAGCTTAGGAGATAGCACCTGCCACACCAGCCCAGCATGGTTTTGGGGAGTTCACACCAGTAAGTCTTTTCCAGTGTGATATTTTTTGTAGGACTTCAGCTGTAACTTCTTCCAACCTTGTCTGGGACTCAGGGGCCTTGATTTTTCTCCAGACACACCTGCATGACTTCTATGTTGTCATGTTGCTAGAAGTACATGCGAAGAAAACAAAGACAATCTGGAACATGTCCAAAGGAAACAGAAAGAGGGCTGAGAGGTCTGGAGCTCATGTCATGTGATAAATGGAGCTGAAGGACACAAAGATGTGTAGACTGTGATTTAAGGGAGAGTAGCAGTGCACTGTTGTGGAAAGGCTGATTAGACTAGTCTTAATCCTGTCCTTATTTTATCCAATTAAAACTCTTCACAGACTATTCCCTGTCCAGAATGGCTCTTCTTTTTTTCTGCTCTAAACTTCTGTATAATGAACTCATTCCTCAGATTTAAATTTAAATATCACTTCTTCAGGAAGTATCTTGTCAACCACCATCACCTTTATAAATACTACTTCAGAACTAGTCAGTTTGCATTATTTTATTATCTAATAAAACCTCTGTAGTTTTGCTTTATAGCACTTGTTACAATTTAAACCTTTATCCTTATTATGTGATTTTCCAATTACTATTCTTTTTAGCCCATTAGTCTAAGCCCTATCACAGCATAAAACAATACTATTTTGTTTATTATTGCATCCTTAGGATTTAGGCAAGACTTTTCACAGACACTCAACAAATACTTTTTCAGAGGAAAAGACACGTAATGTATGAATGAATGACTTAGTGTAAATTAATATGTCTAGAAGAGAGATAGTAGAGAGAGTTATGTAACATTTCAACAAAAGAAAAACTTTAGTATAATCAGAGTTATTCATTAGTAAATCTGCCTATGCATGTGAGATTGAGACCCTCACTAGAGTAAGTACTGAAGAACAGAGACCAAGATTCATTTGTAAAGCTTATGTGTACATTAATTAAACTTGGCTCCAAATAATTGTTACTTAATATAATATCCTACAGTTTTAAAATTCTATTAATGGTATCCTCTTTCCTTTGGCTTTTCTATGAAGTCATCATTTGTGTCAGATATTAATTGGCAAGTTCAATGACACCTAACAAATTCCTCAGGTCTCATAGTCATGGCATATGAACTTGCCTGTGCACAGCAGAAAAAGTGATTTGTTAATTGGAAGTCTATAACTTGAGATTCATTTATGAAATAATAATAACCTATGTCCTGTCCATCAATCTTGTCTCTTCTGGGTATAGCAGTTGGCTTTGTGTATTGAACATTTAAAACATATATTTTGGTAGTTTTTCCCACTCCCCTGAGAATGTTTCACACAGTTATTAAAATGATATATAAAAATAGAAAATTCAACAGGTTTTCAAGAGTGATTTCTAGAAGCAACTCTATTTCTAATCTCGGTTTGCACATTGTACACATGAAAAGCAAAAAAAAAGAAAAAGTGGAAAACTAGTTAGAAAGTAGTTTAAAAATACTAGTAAACATAATACAAAAAAAAAATTTCTATCAGGGAGGCAGATTTTGACTCAATATGAAAAAAAAAAAAACCTACCAAATTGTTAGTAATGAGTTTCCTGCTGATGGAAGTGTTTACATGATGGCTGATGGCTACCTGTTGGAGATGCTGCCCATAGGATTCATACATTGAACTGGTTTTGAATTGTAACGTTGTTTTCAGGTCTTTCCAATTCTGAGGTCCTGGAATTCTGTCACTTCAGTATTGATAATGAAAGCCAAAGAGCAACGTAACTTCTTTGTAAGATAGATGAATGCATAACAGGAACTGGGAAGAGAGGGGAAGTTTTTTAAGAGTAGAGTCTAAGGTTCTGAAAGACAGAGAACTCCAGAGAAAGGCAGGCATCCTAGGCTCTGGAGCTCAGGGGAAAGGAACCTCCTCCTTCTTTGGAATTAGGCAAGCCACAAGGTGGTGTCCAGGTCAGAGCACTGTCCTTGCAGTAATGTAGAGTCAGGAGACAATAATCACTTCCAAGGGTGACAGAAATTGAGTCATTTCAATAGGGCAGAAAACAGTAGCATTAATGACCGAAAGCCACAGGAGAGAAAGTTCAAGGTAGATGGTGATGAGAAAGCCAGAGATGACTCTAGAAGTGAAAGGCAGCTTTGGGGACTCAACTCTGCTTTCCACAGATATAGACATGCTTAAGCGGGGAGGGTAGGAGACACTCCTCAAGAATCCTAAGCAGAGAAACTAAGACACAAGGTAATTTGCATGGGAGGGGCCTAAGGGAGAAGGGTGTGGCGGTATTGCCACTGGGTTAGGAAAGGCAACTTTCTTGGTCACTCAGATCTTATGCCTTGAGATTCATGTTATCAAAAATCTGGTCAATATTATAATGGCATATTCTACTATAAGAAGGGACAGATAATTAAAAACAAAAAAAGGGACTGAGGCTGATGAACAATCAAAAGACTACCTTCTACTCTGCCAAGGAACAGTTCAAGAGCAAGATAAGCTGGATCAGCAAGGAGATATGTCAATGACTCCAAGCGGTGATCACAGGGAAAAGCAATAGGTTTTTCCTAATGTGGCATAAGGATGGTGTCATATTTTTAAATTATAGTGGCTAGTAGCAATCTCAACAAATAATATATATGCCTTAATTTTTTTTAATATTGGGAAATATTATTGTAGGGTTGAAGCATTTGTTTTGGTTTTGGCTGTTGTTGTTGCTAGTACTTTGTTTTTTATAGAGTAATATAAGAGAGGACTGTGTCAGTACATTCTAGCCTAGGAGAAAAACATTTTCTTAAAATCCAGGCATATGCATAGCATTGTTTTGTTTGCCTGTCTGTCTGTTTGGATTTATTTTGTAAATCTGCATGTATATTTCTACTTGATCAACTGCACTTTTGATTCTCCTGCATCTGAAATAAGGATTGTGGTGTCACATCCTATGCCAAAATCAGGGGAATAAAAAAGTGAACAAGCAAACATATTCTACTCAGAATCTGAAAGGCGGTATTAGGTCACTAAAGATGGCCTGAAGGTTTGTGCTCATTTGTATGAGCAAACACTGTGCCCAGATAGAGATCCCAAACTATTGTCTCTAAATCAGTACTAGCTTGGCTTAACTACCAGAATGAAAATTGTGTTGTTTGCTGCCTTTGAGTGCTAATTAAAGATAAAATGTAAATTCCTATTTCAATGTGCTTCTGGCATAACATCTGGGTTTACCTAAAATTCATGGACCAGTTTCCAAGACAGTACTTGCATATATGCAAGAGGTAGGATGCCTTGGCCTATTGGAGAGGCTGTGGAACATCTCTGGGAGCAGGAGAATCATGCCTACCAATATGTATTCCAAATGTATTTTCTCAAAGGGAACTTTACTTGCTCCTGTTCTTCCCACTGAATCTACGCTAACACCATGACTCTATCTCCCATTACCAAAATTCATAACTTTACACAGAGTATGCTTTTTCTCCCACACCCTCTGGTGACAATCTACATACAATCTGATATCAAATCTCATAGATTTTCCTCTGCTAGATTTCTGTTACCTAAGTTTACTTCACCATTCCCATGGCCTCTCCCTAACTTTATATCCCACATTCCCATAAGCCTAAAAGATTTTAATAACCTCCTAATTAGCATCTCTTCCTCTGGTTTTCCTTCCCTATAATCATTTTTCCATATCTATAAGATAGATTATAGATAGATAGATATCACAATTACCTTTGTAAATCACCTTCTGATCATGACACTCTCCTTCTCCCAAACTTGCTATGCCTTCTGTGCCTCCCTGTCTCTTCCCACTCCAGTCTGCCTGAAATGCTCTTTTCCCTCTCCAACTGCATTCATTCTAATTGTTTTCTACTTATTTTTCAAGATGCAGTTCAATTCTTTCATCCTCTTTGAAGCATCCCCTTAAACATTCAAACAGAATTATTTTCTCATTTGCATCATTAATTTCTTTTGTAGTAACTACTTTCTTTTATCATTTCATTTATCTCCTATTTTTACAAAATGTACATATTTGGTCACTAATCACTATCAGAGTGTGTTTTTGAAAATATTGGTGTTATTTAATTTTCTCTATCTTTAGAATTTAGTATATAAATAGTTGTCCAATAAATGTTTTTGCAGTAAGTAAATGATAAATCAATTATTAAGTGTATATTAAAGTAAAAAATTGGGGGAGTAAAGAAGAAATATTATTATCTTTTAAATATTTAGTTGGATGAATATAATTCTTACACCTCTTCTTTTATATTGGATTTAGCAAATTCTTTACTGACTTATCTTTTTCATACAGCTGCATCTTTCTGATAAAAAAAATGTGCACTCAGAATAATTTTTAAGACTTCAGAGCTTTATGCAAGCAAATAAATGGCTTTATCAATACATTCCAAAATGAGGGAAAAAGTAAAGTACAGAAAGACTTACAAAATTTTATTCCGCTTTTCTGAGGTAATTTAATAGTGTTATGACTTATGCTCTGACTTCACTTAGTGATTTTACATGAATAAGTAAGGTAACTGCTGTAAAAATAAGCTCGGCCATTCAAAATGCTGTAAGGATGAGCTTACCTAATAGCATTCATTCACTAGCCTTTAATTAGATGCCTACTATGGAGACAATGTCTAATCTTTAAAGAAAAAAAAATACAAAGTTTTGGCTGCTACATGTGAAATTATAGTCTATTGCGGTTTATTGACCTCTAATTCAATACCTACAGTGTCAGAGAATGAAAGTTCTAACAGAGAGATGAACAACTTACTCAAGGAACCCAAGTATGGTGACAGCAGTCAACCCAATGGTTCTGGAACTAAGGCTTAGAACATAGGTTTTAAGGAGTAAATATTAGTTTGACAAGCAGAATAGAGGGAATTGACATTTCAGGAATAAATTACAGTTAAGCTCCCAGCTAAGAGTCAGCATCAACTACCAGGCATGTGTTTGAACTATCCTAGACATGCAATGCAGTCCAACAGATGGTGACACAACTAGTAAACAGCAAAACTAAAACTTAAATACAGGTATTATGATTTTATGTCCAGTGTTCTATCTTCTGCTTAGCTGATGCCTAACAATGGAACTAAATGATGTAAAACACAAAGTCTAAGACCAGTAGAGCAGAGTAGTTAAGTACTCATTTAACAGTTACTCAATCTTTGATTAGAATCAACATTGCCACTTAATAGTTGAGTGAATTTAGATAAGCTTCTTACGGTTTTAGACCTCAGTTTCTCTATTTATAAGATGGAGTTAATAATATTCTCTACTTACATCATAGGATCATTATGAAGTATAAATGAGTTAATAAATATAATATCTCTAGCACAAAATAAGCACTCAATAAATTATAACTATTATGAAAATACTACTATCTTATGATTTTTAGCCTTTAACCTCTGTCAACCTTATTTCTAGTTTAATTTCCACTATTATGATCTCAAAGAATGTAAAGGCCACCTGACTTGTGGTGGCACAGTGGGTAGAGCACTGACCTGGAATGCTGAAGTCACCAGTTCAATACTCCACACCTGCCTGGTTAAGGCACATATGAGAAACAACTACTAAGAGGTGATGCTTCCTGCTTTTTGTACCCCCCCATCTTTCTCTCCTACCTCTCTAAAATCAAACAATAAAATAATAATAATAATAAAAAAGAATGTAAGGGTGTTCACTTCTAAACAGCTCTATTTGTTTCTTTGTTCCTTGGACACACCATCAGCAAATATCTCACAGCCAAATGCATGAACTTGATTATAGTGAAATCTACCAACATTACAGGAATTGCAAGAGATTGAAAATTAATCTAGATAACACAAAACCAGTGTTCATTATAGCTTTAATTAAATTCCATTGGGGTGTTTTATCTAACCACTTATCTGTCTTTGAAGTCTCCTATAAGGTCAGAAACTTTATCTGGACATAAGAACTAAATAGATTTTGATGACTCTAAATCAGAAAACAGTAATGCCATTTCCTTATCTCTGTGAAATAGTCTTTTCTATATACAACCTCTAATGACTACATAAAGCAATGTTGATTCTATTGTCCTCAATTTGCTTTTAAGTAATTTCTTTCTTTTTTTCTGTCAGCATTTCTGCTAAAACTTTAGTTATAGTTTTTAAAAGCACTAGAGTAAATCTTTGCATCTCTTTATCCTTTTGAGTACCACATGAAATATAATATTTGTGCTCAAAATGTCCATTCTACTTATAATATTTAATATTACCATCTGGTAACTTCTGAAAGATAGGCAATGGCTATTTGCACACACAACACGAACATTTTTTTATGTCTGAGAAAAACTAAAGAAAACAATGATCTTTCTATCCATGACTTTCTTTAGTTGAGACTAGCTTCAAACTGTTATTGTGGCCCAGGCAGTCTGGCTCAGTGGTAGAGTGTTGGTACGGTGTGTGGATGTCTTGGGGTTCAATTCCCAGTCAGTGCACACAGGAGGAGTGACCACCTGCTTCTCCACCCCTCCCCTTCTCCTTTCTCTCTCTCTCTCTCTCTTGCTCTCTCTCTCCCTTTCTCTCTCTTCCTCTCCCACCAAGACTTGATTGACTTGAGCTCATTGGCCTCTAGCACTGAGGATGGCTCTATGGAGCCTGTACCTCAAGCACTAAAAATAGCTTGGTTGTGAGCATGGCCTCATATGGGCAGAGCATCGGCCCAGATGGGGACTGCTGGGTGGATTCCAGTCATGCACATGTGGGAATCTGTTTATCCATCTCCCTTCCTCTCACTTTGGAACAAAACCAAAAATCAGACAAAAAAAGTGTCACTGTCTATACCTGGAACCATGATAATATAAGCTCTACCTCCTATTTGCCTGAGTCGATACTCCCACCCAGAGAACCCTGTCTCATCTTTTTATATAACAAAATTCTGTCTTTTCTCCTATAGTCAACCAGAAATATATCATTGTTGAAAGCCTTATCTTCCTCTCTGGGGCTACAACAACAATACTTATAATGCAATACTCAACTGGGCAGCCATTTGTTGCACTGAACAACATCGGGCTTTATTTTTGCCAAAACTCAAACTGTTCTAGAAGCAGATTTCACAATACTATATGTGTATAAGTGGATTATGTCTTAGAATTTCATAACTTATTTTTTAAAAAAACAAAAGGCATCATTCATGTCATGGTAAAAAAAAAAAAGAATGTGGACTTTAGCATTGCCTAGAATTTCAACTTAAAGCTACCATTAAAACTGTGTGAATTTGGGAAACTTAAACTCCTTATACTTCTGCAACTGTAAAATTCTGTTAGTGAGATAAAGTGTGTAAAAAGTATGGCACTTAGTAATTTCTCAATAATATCTGTTTCTCTTTATTGTCTTTTGATATTTTGCTAAGAGAAAGGCGCAGAATTCATTTACTCAACAAGGGCATTTTCTGGGCAGTAACAGATGCCCTCCACACACGTCACTATTAATGACATCTTCAGAGACGTGTTATATAATATAAGAAGTAGTTCTTGTCCCTTATACATAGTGCAGTTCTAGTTTATTGTAAAAAAATACCCAGGCATTCTGTTTTATCCCCTTATAATTACATTTAGAAAGCAATAGACAAGAAAACATTGAATTATAGACAAAGAATTAGAATTAGTACAATTTATAGATTTAAAAAAATACAAATTGCCTTGAGAAGCTGCATCTCAATAACTTATATGTATGAATTAAAACTACATTTGAATATTTTTTGCGTACCATGTTGGCCAACTTTTAAATAAAAGTGCTGGCAAAAAAAGGGAAAACTGGGTATTATTTTATACAATTAAGAAATTAGCATTTATCTCATCATTCTGAAATATGAGCAGTGTCTATCAACATAAATAATATGCATATCTCATAGCTAAATAATTCTACTTTTATATAAGAACAAAACTAGCTTATAAAAATATTTTCCCAAATATATAAAGAAATTGCTTAAGAATACACATTGCAACAATTTAAAAGCAAAAGTCTGAAACAATGCAAATGTACATCAGTAAAGGAATGGTTAACAAAATCATAGTATGCTTCCTGACCTGTGGTGGCGCAGTGGATAAAGTGTCTTCCTGGAATGCTGAGGTCACCGGTTCAAAACCTCAGGCTATCTGGTCAAGGCACATATGGAAGTTAATGCTTCTTTCTTCTCCTCTTTTCTGTCTGTCTATCTCTCCCCCACACATCTTGTTCATGGTTGCTGAAAAATTATTTACTACCGCTCTTGTTCATGGCGGTAGCCAAGATATAAAAACAACCTAAGTGTTCATCAACAGATCAGTGAATAAAGAACAGTAATACATATATGCAATAGAATATGACTCAGCCACAAAAAGAATGAAATCTTGCCATCTGCAACAACATGGATGAACCTAGAGGATATTTTGCTGAGTAAGAGAAGTCACACAGAGAAAGACAAGTGCCAGATATTTTCAGATATATGTGAAACCTAAAAAACAAAATAAACAAGTAGTAGAACAGAAACAAACTCACAGATACAGAAAACATTTTGATAGTTGCTGGGTGGAAGGAGGTTTGAGAGGATGGGTAAAAATAGTGAAGGAACATAGAGGTTCAAATTTGGTAGTTACAGAAAAGTTATGGGATGTAAGTACAGCATAGGAAATGTAGTAAATAATATTGTAATAACTATTTATAGTAACAGATAGGTGCTGGGTGATCCCTTCAGGATGATCACATCATAGATTATATAAATATCTAATCACGAGGTTGTACACCTGAAACTAATATTGTGTGTCACCTCTAGTTGAAAAATATTTTTTTAAACGGAATATGAAAAAAGAATTATCTTCACAGAAAATCTTGTACAGAAATGTTTATAGGAGCATTATGTGTAATGGTCCCAAACTGGAAACTCAGATGTCCTTCAACGAATGAATCAAATGGCTAAACACTTATTTGTTGATATATTGATGATAGCCATTCTGAGAGGTATGAGGTGATAACTCATTGTGGTTTTAATTTGCATTTCTCTAATGATTACTGACATTGAGCATCTTTTCATATATTAGCCATCTGTATGTCCTCTTTGGAGAAATATCTATTCAAGTCCTTTGCCCCATTTTTTAATTGGATTGTTTGTCATCTGGTGTTGAGTTGTATAAGTTCTTTCTAAATTTTGGATATTAACCGTGAGCCATATGTAATACTGGTGAATGTGTTTGCTCGTTCGGTACATTGTCTTTTTATTTTGTTGGTAGTTTCCCTTTCTGGGCAAAAACTTAGTTTAATGTAGCTCCATTTGTTTACATTTTCTCTCATTTGTTTTACTCAAGGAGCTACATCAGAAAAACATATTTCTACAAGAAATGTTCAAAATTTTACTCCTACATTTTCTTCTAGAATTTTTATAGTTTAGTGTCTAATAGTTAAGTCTTGAATCCATTTTTAGTTTATTCTTGTGTATGGTGTAAGAGGGTGATTGAGTTTCTTTCTTTTTCCTTTTAGCATGTATTTGTCCAATTTTTTAGGGTATGGAGAAAAGGGAACTCTGGTGCATTTTGATGGGAATGCAGGTTTTGTATAGCCACTGTGAAAAGCAGAATAGTCATCTCAGAAATTTAAAAATAGAGCTGTCATTTTACCCTGAAATCTCACTTCTGGTGATATAGCCTAAGAAGCCCAAAATACTAATATGGAAAAAATATATGCACCCCTATGTTCATTGCAGCATTGTTTACAAAACCCAAGATCCGGAAAAAACCCAAGGACTAATCGGTAGTTGAGTGGATTTAAGAGCTGTGGTATATTTACACAGCTATAAAAAGAAAGGAAACTTACCTTTGGGACATCATGGATGAACCTGGAGATCATTATGCTAAGTAAAATAAACCAGTCAGAGAAAGACAGATACAATATGATTTCACTTATATGTGGGATCTAATGAACAAAATGAAATAATAAGCAAAATAGAGACAGAGTCATACATAAAGAGCAGGCTGACAGCTATGAGGGTATGGGTTGGGTGAGAGAGCTGAATGGATTCAGCAAAAATGGACATCAACAACAGTGTGGTAATTTTCAGGAGGGAGAAACGTGGAGGAGGGTGTAGAGGGGATATATGGACAAAGCCTTGACTTTAGGTGGGTAAACACACAATATGCTGTACAGAAATGAGTTGTGGAATTGGGCACCTGAAACTTGTATAATTATGTTAGCTAGTGTCACCCTAATAAATTCTATTTTAAAAAAGAAATGGTTAAAGAAATAGTGGCTTATCCATACCATGAACTATTACTCCGTAATAAATTGAAATGAACAATGGATACACACAATCTGAAATAATTTCCAGTGAATTATAATTTGTGTAAAAAGTTAATCCTGAAAGGTTACATACTGTAATACTTTATTTATATAATTCTTTTTTTTTTAACTAAGAAGAGGGTAGATGGAGAGACAGACTCCTGCACACACTCCAACTGGGAGCCACCTAGTAACTCCCATCTGGGGCCAATGCTTGAATCAACTGAGTTATCCTCAGCACCTGGAAATGACACTCAAAACCAATTGAGCCACTGGTTCCAAGAGGGGAAGAGAGAGAGAAGGGGGAGAAGGAGGGAAAGGGAAGATTATGGTTGCTTCTTATGTGTGCCCTGACAAGGGATTGAACCTGGGACATCCACATCCCAGGCTGATGCTCTATCCACGGAGCCAACTGGCCAAGGCCTATATAATTCTTTAAGGAACAAAATTATATAAATTATTAATAGTGATTATCAGTGTTTATAGAGGTAGGGGTTGGAGAAAAATAAGTGTGGCTATTAAAAAGCACCATGAGGAATCCTCATGGTGCTTGCTAAGTACTATTGCTGAGATTAGCCCACAGTTTGGTAAACCTCTGTTTGTTTAACCCTTCTTTTTTCATTGAATTTATTAAAGTGACACTAGTTAACATAATTATACAAGTTTTAGGTGCCCAATTCCACAACACATCTCTCTTCTTGACCATATACATGCCAGTATACTGGTGGTGATATTATATAGTATAATTGTGCTGATTGTTACCATCAGGAGAAACTGAGTAAAGGAAACATAAAAACTCAATGTATTTTTTCAATATTTATTGCAGTAATTTTAGTGAGAGGAATGGATAGAGACAATAACATCAATCTGCTCTTTTATGTTCCCTGAGTGGGGATCCAACCAGCAACCTCTGCACTCCGGGATGCTGCTCCAACCAACAGAGCTATCTGACCAGGGCAATGTATATTTTAGCAGACCGGCATGTGAATACATAATTATCTCAAAATTTAAAGTTTAATTTTAAAAAGTTATTTTTTTTCATAGCTTGAGGGTATCTATCTATCATCTATCTATCTATCTATCTATCTATCTATCTATCTATCTATCTATCATCATCTATCTATCATCTCTCTATCTGCCACCTTAATAGGCACAAGGCGAGATCTCATTGTGGTTTTGATTTGCATTTTTCTAATGATCAGTGATATTGAGCATCTTTCCATATACCTATTAGTTATTTGTATGTCTTCTTTTAATAAAGGTATATTCAAGTATCTAGACCATTGTTAGTTTTTTGTTTGTTGCTAATGAGTTGTAATAGTTTTTTCATATATTTTGGAAATTAACCACTTATTTAATACATAGTTTGTAAATGTTTTCTCCTGCCTTTTCACTCTGTTAATTGTTTCCAATGCTGTGCAGAAATTTTTAGTGTGAAGTAGTCTTACTTGTCTCTTTTTGCTTTTGTTCTTGTGCTTATGGTGACATATGCAATGAAATCGTTGCTAAGATCAATGTCATAGGGGGAGGAGAAAAATGAGGACTGCTAATCAACAGACATAAATCTTAATTATGGGTGCAAGATTAATACTTTCTAAAGATCTGCTGTACAAGATTGTACCTATAATTAACAATACTGTGTTATACACTTGAAGATTGTGTTCTTACCAATAATTTTTTAAGTCTGAAATCACACATAACTTTGCTTTATCTACATAACTTTGCTTTCTCTAAATGTCCCCAACTTATACACTATAACACATCTTATTATAATTAAAATTTTCCTTGATGAAACTGAAAACCTATCATTTTGTGGTGAGTAGCTTTCTGGAAAATGAAAGTCATAATGAAAGTTGATACAAATGACTGTTCTACAATACATCATCTTAAAAAGTAGAAAGATATTACTATCTAAAACTTTCTACAGTCTATATTTTCCAATTGCAAAGTAATATATTAGAATCAAATTATATTCTTTTTTTATAATTAGTGATTTGGACATCTTGGGTTCATGTAATTTTGATTACCTATGGAAAATCTATCTCCCAAAATATCTTTCCACTTAACATTTCTTGGTAATAATAGAAATGTCATATCTCCAAATCTCCTGTTAAATTATATCAACCACTGTTAATAAGTCAAAGAATTTTAGGAGAAAACATAAGATTAAAGACCGAAACCCACAATCAGTTAATGTTACACACACACACACACACACACACACACACACACACACAGAGTTTCCCAGGCTGTGACTTTTATCCTGTTCTTTTCACCCAGGATGACATATCCAATAGGAGACTTTGAGGAAAACAACCCTACTTATTATTAATATTTTGCCACTCATTAAGAAGTTAGTGATTTCTATGTGCCTAACAATTCACTAGAGGCTGAAGAAATTGAAAATTTCAAAACAGAGTCCCTATAGTGCTGGATTTTATATGAGACTAGAGTTTGTGGCTGAAATGGCTGCCATTTGGAGACATGAATCTGTTTGTACTTAGTACCACTGCTTACCTCTCCCTTGGGCACAGATTCTGGAAGTCTGGAAAGCTTCTGTTTCCAGATTCTAGAGGAAGCAGGATTGTATGGATAAATGCTAATAATGGAAGGAGAATGCAGATGATTCAACTTTCTTAGTTTTATCCATTATTTAGTTTATATTTCATTGATTTTTGCTCTTTTTTATTTTCCTCTTCCTACCTGTTTTGCATTTACTTTGTGTAAGGCAGGTGTCTCAGCCGGGCAGATTCACATTGAATTTGGGCAGATGGTAAAGGAACTGTGGAGCCAGAGGATGGTGGGCCATTCCAGTTTATTGAAAGCTCACAAAGACAGGCAAACCAAAAAAAAAAAGAAAAAATGAAAGAAAAAGAATACATACAAAGGGAAAGGAAAACGTGCCTTTTGCAGTGTAGGGCAAGGGATCAGGAAACCAACAGTACCTCTCAGTGACTGGGTACAATCTGATCTCATCTCCCCTGAAGGGAAGCACTTATATCCTTACAATAGTGCTGTCACCTGCTCATACACTAATTGCACAAAGGTCTTGCAGCCTGTAAACCTGCAAGCAAGCCTAACATGGCTGTTTTCCCCACACTCTGCCATTTATATGATTGATTCTAGCATCTTAAGGTGGAACTTCAGGTAATTTTTGTGTGTGTGACAGAGACAGAGAGAGGAACAGAAAGGAACAGACAGACAGGAAGGGAAAGAGATGAGAAGCATCAATTCTTTATTGTGGCTCCTTAGTTGTTCATTGATTGCTTTCTCTTATGTGCCTTCACTGGGGGCCTACAGCAGACTGAGTGACCCCCTGCTCAAGCCAGTGACCTTGGGCTCAGGGTGGTGAGCCTTGCTCAAAACAGATGAGCCTACACTCAAGCTGGCGACCTCAGGGTTTCGAACCTGGGTCTTCTGCATCCCAGTCCGATGCTCTTTCCATTGCGCCATCACCTGGTCAAGCAGGTAATTTGTTTTTAATCTTTACTTTGTCATAAAAACATTTAAAACTATAGATTTCTTTCCAAATTTCTAATTAGACATTTGCATTTAAGGTTTAAAATTCCCTCTAAAGCTTGATTAGCTACACATCACATAATTTGATGTATTTTTAGTACTATCCAGTTCAAATTTTTCTAATTTTCTTTGTGATTTCTTCCTTGGTTAACTTGACAATATTTGGGTGGTTTTCTGAACATCTTATTGTTATTGATGTAATTTATTTGGTGTCATCTATGTTCTCAATATTTTAAATGTATTGAGACTTTCTTATGGCCTGTCATAAGGTCCATTTTAACATATAGATCAGTGATTATTTTGGTATAATCATTCTATCAACTTCTAAGGACAGAGTGTCAAAATCTTCAGTGATGATTGTGAAATTGTCTGGTTTCCTTGTAATTCTGACTATGGTTACTTACTTCATACATTTCAAAGTTCTGTTGTAAGGCACACTTTTACAATTGTTATGTCTTCCTGGCATGAATTTTCTTTTGTCATTATAATCTTTCTTCATTGATTTCTGGTAATACACTTTGTTTCAAGAGACTATTGAATGCAATAGTAACATTGCCACTTTAGCCTTATTAAGCTTACTAGTTTTAGTGTAAAACTTTTTCTTTTATTCATTTAAACCTAACATATCTCTGCACTTAAAATGTATTTCCTGTGAACAGCAAACATTTAGGTCTTGCTTTTTTATCACCTCTGACTATCTTTACCACTTTATTAAGTGCTTAGTCTATTAACATACAATGTACTTGTATAGGATTTGACTTACTAGTGGTTTTCTCTTATTTTCTGTTTTCTACATTGTTGTTGTTTACCACTGTTACTATTTTGTTGCTTATTTGGGATTACTAAAACCTTTTTTAAAATTTTATTTATGTATTAGTGTTAGCTATATTCTTTGCCTCATTGCATCATGGTTGTGCTAGCGATTATACTATCCACTCTTAAATTTTAACCATCCACTTAGTTAATTCTGTATCATTTTACTTCAAATTTATAAAAGTTCTAACTTATAGTTCTGTTTGCAACCTCCTCATTCTTTATATTATAGCTTTTGTATATATGTATACTACATTTATACATTTTATGCCAACAATATAATGTTATTAAATTTATTATGTAAGTACATATAATTTAAAGAAATTAAAAGAAAATATAGTCTTTCATATCTATCCACATTTTTACCATTTCCAATATTCTTGATCCCTTCCTAAACACGTTCCCATCTAGCATAATTTCCTTCAGTTTGAAGAAAGAAATTCCTTAACACTTATTTTAGTGCTGAACTAATGGCAACTAATTCCCTTAGGTTTTTTTGTCTGAAAATGCAAATTTATTCACTTTCATTGTTAAAGAACATTATCAATGATATATTCTAGGTTGACTTTTATCATTTTCTTTCAGTTATTTAAAGATAGTTTTCCATTGTCTTCTGGCATTCAATGTATCTGTTAAGATGTCAGTCATCATTCAATTCATTGTTTCCCTGGATGTAATATAATTTTTTTTTCTTCTGGATGTTTTCAAAATGTTTTCTTTATATTTTATTTTTAGCAGATTTACATGATGTAATTAATTTTTGTAGTTATTTTAATAAATTCATTGAGCTTCTTCTATGCCTTCCATCAAATATAAGAAACTTATCAACTGATTTTTTTTATATATATTGTTTCTGTACCATTCTCTCTTCTCTCTTTCTGGAACCTCTCTTTAAATATAATTTAGAACTTAAACATGTCCCACCTATCCCTAATATTCTGTTCATTAGTGTTTTTTTTTTTCAATTTAGTTTGTTCTGTTCATATTGAATGCTTTTTTTTAGATTTTATTTATTGATTTTAGAGAGGGAGAAAGGTGGGGAAGGTGGTAGGAGGTAAAGAAGCAGATAGCATCAATTTGTAGTTTCTTCTCACATGTGCCTTGACCAGGCAAGCCCAGGGTCTTAAACTGGTGACCTCAGGTCTAGGAACAATCCACTGTGCCACCACAGGCCAGGCAAATACTGTTTTATTATAGCTACAAATTGACTGAAATTTTGGCACCTCTATTCTTTTGTTAATGCGAAAATCCAGTGGGTTCTTTTTTTAAATTTTAGATACTATATCTTTTATTTTTTCTCTTTGACTCTTTTATTTATTTATTTTAGAAATGAGAGATAGAGACAGCAAGAGAGAGAGAGAGAGAGAGAGAGAGAAGCAGGGAGGAGCAGGAAGCTTCAACTCCCATTTGTGCCTTGACCAGGCAAGTCCAGGGTTTCAAACCAGCGATCTCAGTGTTCCAAGTCGATGTTTTATCCACTGTACCATCACAAGTCAGGCAATCTTTGATTCTTTTGGAAAGATTTTGTTTCTCTTCTGAGATTTCCTATCTTTTCATTCAACAAACCTTTTATTTTATATCTTTGTGCATAATTATAATAGCTGTGTATTAGCTTCCTGAGGCTCCTCTAACAAAGTACCAGAAATTGGTTGGCTTAAACAACAAAAATGTATTGTCTTACAGATCAGGGTGTCAGCAGAATTAGTTCCTTCTGACAGCTGTGAGGAAGACTCCATTCCATGCCTCTCTCCTAATTTCTGGTTGTTTACCGGTAATCTTTGGCATTCTTTGGCTTAGAGATGCATCATCCCAATCCCTGCCTTCATGATCACATGGTATTCTCCTTGTATTCATGTCTATCTGTGTCCAAATTTCCTCTTTTTATAAGCACACCAGTCAGATTAAAGTTCGCTGTTATAAATCTCATTTTAACTTGGTTACCTCTGTAAAGACCCTATTTATAAATGAGGTTACATTGAGTTTCTAAAGGTTAGTACTTCAATATATTTGGGAGATAAGGGAAGAAAGGAGAATGCCATTCAACCAATAACAGCTGGTTTGAAATCCTTGTGTGCTAATTACAATATCTGGGTCACCTCTGAGTATCAACTGTCGATCTATTTTTCTACCTAGGCTATTGTTCTTTAAACCTTAACTAGAGTTTTTAGAATCTGCTCCATGCATACTTATCTCAGAAGTTAGTCAGAGATTGTTGCAGAATTTATACACCAAACTACAGTCTCCCCTTTCACGTTCTCTTTTTTCTGCAATCCCCCTCAATTACTAGTACCTGTGGTTTCTCTGAACTCTGCCCTCTGGCTCTTAAAACCAGTGAGACTGTCAGATTTTGTGGCCCACACACTAGCATGAGGCATGCCCTCAGACTGAAAGCCATAGAAGTTTGAAATTTACCCAATCCAGTTCTCTGTTTCCAAGGGCAGACATGTCCTTGGTATGTCTCTGCAATTAGTTGTTCTCAAATTCCTTCAAATATGTTTTTTATTTTTTTCAGAGTTATTACTCATTATCTGTAGAAAGGTTAATCTAATAGAATCCACTGGCTTTGCCAGAATCCTGCACAATATTTGAACAGCAGAATCAGAGCAAGAGTTATTATTTATGCTAAACAACATGCATTTTAATTTATTATTGTTTTGTAACAAAATTTTCCAAAACTCTGTGACTAATATCAGAAGAAACCTATACCCACTTTTGGGGAGTTAATAAGCAAAGAGCTATAAATACCCAGTGAAAAATTTCTCATGTAATATATTTAGGCCAACAGCCTAGACACCCTCAAGAATAAAATCCATTATTATGGTATTTCTATTGTGGTCTCATGTGCAGCTTGTTTTCAGAAGACCCAGAAGAGTGACTTTTATTTTCCTTTTTTTAAAGTGGGCCCTGACATTTCTCCAGAGTCATGCACACTTATACCCTGAAACCTCTGTGAACTCCTAAATTTATACATAGATTATTTTTCAGGCTCTTTCCTTTACCTCAAATTATATTTATGTTGAAAGTAATGAGTTTCCTGGCATAGCTTCAAATTTTAACCACAGTTTTTAACAATTACTGGAGTTTTATCTCTCCCCTGTCAGCAATATGTCATAAATAAAACATTTGTACAACCTTAGGGGAATTTATAAGTATGGAAGGAGAAGGAGAAAACAATCAAGCTACATTGAGATGTGATCATCAGTCACCATCTCCGTGAGTCACAGCTCAGCATCCAGGTGTGTGCTTCAGCAAGGGGACAGACGGTCTCTGTCGCACTTGTTGAGCATTGTAAACATATGCTTTCTCCTCTGTGTCTTTTACCAGATCATAAACTAAACTGTCAGTCATCTTTAGTACCTAGCACAGTAAACCTTCATTAATACTTGTTGAATAAATTAATAAAAAGATAAAACTAAGAATACTAAAGCTTTACTGAATTTACATGTTGAAATAAAACCCCTGGTTTCCAACATTACTGACTGTTACAAGACCATATATATAGTATAGATGGAGAGAGGGTAGGTATATGTGTATACACATGAGTGTGTGGGTATGTATATGATCATTATGAATATATACAGGCACATGAATAATTTTATAAGCCATAAATATTTTGGATATTTTCTGAGACATGATTTGCTTATACTCTGAAAACCACTCTGCCTTTGTGATAATCTTCAATATTTTCTTGATATGCCTACCTTCTTCTCTGCATCTTTTTTTTTTTTTAACCTAGACAAAGGAAGAGACTCCTAGGCTGAGGTTTTTGTTTTGTTTTTTTCTTTTTTCTGAAGCTGGAAACGGGGAGAGACAGTCAGACTCCCGCATGCACCCAACCGGGATCCACCCGGCACGCCCACCAGGGGCGATGCTCTGCCCACCAGGGGGCGATGCTCTACCCCTCCAGGGCGTCGCTTTGCCACGACCAGAGCCACTCTAGCGCCTGGGGCAGAAGCCAAGGAGCCATCCTCAGCGCCCGGGCCATCTTTGCTCCAATGGAGCCTCGGCTGTGGGAGGGGAAGAGAGAGACAGAGAAGAAGGAGGGGGTGGGGGTGGAGAAGCAAATGGGCGCTTCTCCTATG
This sequence comes from Saccopteryx bilineata, assembly GCF_036850765.1. Lineage (NCBI taxonomy): Eukaryota > Metazoa > Chordata > Mammalia > Chiroptera > Emballonuridae > Saccopteryx > Saccopteryx bilineata. The sequence goes on along the minus strand of NC_089490.1, from coordinate 338,304,590 downwards.
TGCCCTGGCCGGGAATCGAACCCGGGTCCCCCACACGCCAGACCGACGCTCTACCGCTGAGCCAACCGGCCAGGGCCCTAGGCTGAGTTTTATAGAGAATTTATTAAGGTCTAAAATACTCTGAGATCTCATCTCTGACAGCTAGTGAAAACAACCCCCTTGACCAAAGACAAGGCATTCACCAATCAACCACCACAAGAATACTTTTTCTCAAGTTCAGTTCTCATCAGACATTTTCTTGCTTGGAACATTCATCTTTTCTCCACTGTGTAACACATAGAATTCAAACTTCTTAAATATTCATTCTCTTTGGGACTCAGTCTCCTGCTTCAAACTATTCACTAGCTGAATGACCTTGGAAAGGTTTCTTTTCTTCTCTGAACTTCAGTCTGCAGTTTCATAAAGAGATACTAACATATATGAGTATCAAGTATAAGCAATATAAAACATGGTAGGCAATCAATGACAGCTAATAACTTAATTATTATAATTTATTTTTTTCCACAAAGTAATCTGAATTATGAGCCAGTCCTCAAAAACATGCCCTCTACCACTAGCACAATTATGAAAATCCAGACAAGTGTTATCTGACAGATTTTTCTGTCATGTCAGAAATGCTGTATATCTATTGTCTAACATAATAGCCACCAACAACATATGGCTATTCAGCATTTGAAATGTGGTTTGTGTAACAGAGAAAGTGAAATTGAATTTTATTTAATATTAATTAATATAAATAGCCACATGTCTTTATTGGTTACAACATTGGACAGCTCAGATCTCTACTTTCTTTAAAAATCTACATGATTCCCTGTAGAGAAATGTCATTTTTCCTGAGATGCCATATTTCCTCAACCTTAGTGAACTACTACTTGATCAGTTCTACTAAGAAGCCTTGAAAATTTTTTGTTTCTTTGTTTATTGCATGTAGGGTTTTTGTTTTGTGGGGGGAAATTGTTCATCTCTCTCCTAAGATGAATTGAATTATTGTTTTATCTTCAGATAATATTTTGTATATGTCTTTATCAAAATTTCTTAAACTGTGTTAAAATTATTTATTTAATTACATGAAACCTGATTGAAATATTTTGAAGAAAGGGTTTAAGTTATAATTTTTTTATCTGCAGAAAAGGCCTATGTATAATAGAAAGTCAACAAGGATAAGGTAGGGCTATAGTGAGGGAGAGAGGAAGAAAGAATGGAAAGGGGTGCCCTCTGCATAGGATGGCACAGAATATGTGTCATGAAGAAGGTGACTGAAAACTGTGCATTCACTCGCAACTACACTAGACGAATGTTGCTAATCAGGTTCCCAATTTTGAACAACTGTCATTCAGTATTTTCTCTGAAGGTCTTACCTAAATAATAATCATCAATAGACAACAGAAGATAATGTCACCTTAGTTTGGATTATTTGGTGGAGAACTTGATTATAAGAAAACAGGTGATCAACAAAAAATAAACAAAATATTTACATTGCTCTTTAAAAGCTTATTCACATAACACAGATAATATTTAATACTTTTCAGAAGGCCTTCAGTCAGCTGTCATCAAAAAGTCATTGACAAAGTAGACACAGACTGCATGGCATTTTACAATTGTACTTTTTTCATTTATACTACCTGGAACTGAATTTCTATGAGCCAATTTTTCCCCTACAGAAAGACTAATCTACAAAGCTGCTCCTCCCCTACAGGATATGCTAGAATATGGACTTTCACTTAAAATCCAATCAACAGCAGTCATGTAACATGTAAATATTATGTTTCAATTATACTCACTAGACCTTAACCTCAAATAATACTTTAAATTTCCTCCAGAAATCTTCATAGCAATGAGCTCATATAATAAAATTTTAGGCACAGATATGAGAAGAATACCCATATTTCAAATAGGCTGGAAGGATTCACTCCTGGGCCAGTGACTCACTAGATACATGCTCAAAAGAATGATAGAAGTGGTATATTTAATTTTAAAATATTTGTATTCATCACCTACCATGTTCAGGCTAAGATTAGGCATAAGAGACATAAAGAACAAAAAGATGAAATTTGTGCACTTATAAAGTTCAAAGGCTAGTATAAAAAAATAAAGTGAACAACTTAAAAACAATATGATAAATATAAGCATATGGGGTGAGGAAGGAGGCAGGTATGAGAGATTTCTGAAAATGTATAAAAGCTGGCATTAAAAGAATATTTATGCAGGATACAAAATAAGTATCCAGAAATCAGTTGCATTTTTATACACTAATAATGGACTATCAGAAAAGGAAACTACAAAAATAATACCATTCACAATTACTTCAAAAAGAATAAAATACCTAGAAATAATTTAACCAAGGATGTAAAAGACCTGTACCTGAAAAATTATAAGACACTGAAGAAAGAAATAAAAAGATACAAGTAAATAGAAGCATATATCATGTTCATGGATAGAACAAATTAAGATCATTAAATGTCCATACTACACAAAGCAATGTACAGATTCAACACAATTCTTTTTTTTTTCTGAAGTTTGAAATGGGGAGGCAGTCAGACAAACTCCCGCATGTGCCCGACCAGGATCCACCTGGCATGCCCACCAGGGAGCTATGCTTTGCCCATCTGGGGCATTGCTCTGTTGCAACCAGAGGCATTCTAGCGCCTGAGGCAGAGGCCATGGAGCCATCCTCAGCTCCCGGGCAAACTTTGCTCCAATGGAGCCTTGGCTGCGGGAGGGGAAGAGAGAGACAGAGAGGAAGGAGAGGGGGAGGGGTGGAGAAGCAGATGGGTGCTTCTCCTGTGTGCCCTGGCCGGGAATCAAACCCGGGACTCCTGCATGCCAGGCTGATGCTCTACCACTGAGCCATCCAGCCAGGACTCAACACAATTCTTATCAAGATACCTATGGTGTATTTTACAAGACTAGACCAAATATTACAGAAATTTATATGGAATGACAAAAGACCACAAATAGTCACAGCAATCTTAAGAAAGAAGAGCAAAGTTGGAGGAATCATACTACCTGATATCAAACTATACTACAAGGCCATAGTATTCAAAACAGTATGGTACTAGCAGAAAAACAGACATAGAGATCAATGAAACAGAATAAAGAGCCCATAAATCAACCCATATTTATATGGTCAATTAATATTTGACAAAGGAGGCAAGACCATACATAGGGTAAAGACGGTTCATTCAATAAGTGATGTTGAGAAAATTGGACAGATACATGGAAAAAAATGAAACTAGACCACCTTCTTACACCATACACAAATATAAACTCAAAATAGACCAAAGAAAAATATTAGATTTAAACCTATAAAAATCCTTAGATTTTTATGCCTTACTGCCTAAGAAAATATAGGCTGTAAAATCTCAGACATTTCTACTTTATTTGGAGGAATCCTAGTTGTTTGTTTAGGTGTAAGTAGAAATACAAAATTTTTTTATTTTTTTATTTTTATTTATTTATTCATTTTAGAGAGGAGAGGGAGGGAGGGAGAGGGAGAGGGAGAGAGACAGACAGACAGACAGACAGACAGAGAGGAGAGACAGAGAGAGAGAAGGAAGCATCAACTCCCATATGTGCCTTGACCAGGCAAGCCCAGGGTTTCGAACCGGCGACCTCAGCATTTCCAGGTTGACGCTTTATCCACTACGCCACAGCAGGTCAGGCGAAATACAAAATTTTATTGGTGGTATTCCCCTACAGACCATGCACAAAATAAAAAAATGGCCTTTAAGTTGGTATTTTTACAAGACAACTGTTTCAGTAGAGGGACTGCTCTGTGATAATGTAAGAATACAAAAAGACATTGACTTGTTGTTGAGCCACAGTATAAACCTTAACTTTTATCCTAGAGAAAACTAATCCATTTAAAAGTCACCTATTTGAACTAAATATGGTTAAGTATAAAATCACACTGTAACAAATTAATTAATATCTCACTTGTGTGCTCATTTTCATATAAATCTTCAGAGCCATTCTATAACATTAATATCTTGAGACCCATTTTGTAGGTTTACAAATAAGACAAATAAGCCTCTACTAGACTGAATGACTTGTCCAAAAACATACAGATATGAAATGACAGAACTGAAGTTTAAATAAAAAATTTTCTCTATCTTCTATCCAAATTGCCTGCCTAATTTAAAAGTCATGCTCCTAAAAAACAAAACACCACCAGAAATATTTTTTGGAGCAGGGATTGAAAGTAAAATCATAATAAAAACTATCATCTGCTTATCTTCTTAAGAAGTGGTTGGTAGCAATATGAAGGAAAATTAAAGTGGCAAAAATATGTTACAAGATTTAAAAACAGAAGATACTATAATATTATAAGAGCAACTCCATACCAAAAATATTGTTGTTTGGGCCTTAGAAAACATCTATTTCAATAAAAATAAAAAAAATAAAAAATTCAAAGCAAATTCATGGATCTCTTGGAAAGAGAATCCAAAATAATATATTATATGTGGATATAACAATATTCAATTCAAAGAACTCTTTTAAAACACAATCTTACTTTAAACCCCAATGCCTGTAGTATTTGATTCCCTGGAGCACTTTCTCCAACTTGAAACAATCTCTTCCTTCTTTGTGACACCACATTCCTTATTTTCCTCTTACCTCCTGGACCATTCATTTTTAATCTCCTTATTTGAATTCCCTCTGCCTCTTCCTAGTTCATAAGTGCATGCATGTATTCTTAATTTTCTCTCGGTCTACTGTTTATTTAACACACATTATTTTGTTAATTAACTTTTACTGTCAACATCTTAACTTAAATGACATGTTATTGTGATCCAAATTCATATATTCAACCCAAGGCCAGCATTCCAGCTCCTTTTTCTGACTCATCATCCTCTACTCTTTCCAGTACAACATGCTGGCTGTAGACAAAATAACAGCAAATAGAGAATTCCAAGTGGGGTTCCTAAAACCTCAGCAGACTCTTGGTAGGTGCCAGCATTCCAGCTCCTTTTTCTGACTCATCATCCTCTACTCTTTCCAGTACAACATGCTGGCTGTAGACAAATAACAGCAAATAGAGAATTCCAAGTGGGGTTCCTAAAACCTCAGCAGACTCTTGGTAGGTGACAAAGAAGTCAGAAACCAGACAAGACCAAGTATGAGATGGGGTTCCATCATGAATTCAGTGAGCCTATACAGAGCTGACGGAGTTTAAATGTGTGCCTTCTTCAGAGACCTTCCTCTTCTTAGTCATCTACCCATCCTCACCTATGGTCTACTTTAAAATAGAGTTACAGTTTCTATTTTAAGTAATTCCTAATCTCCCCTTACATTTGTAAAAACCACAGCAAAATGAAGCTGTTGAACAAATTTCCCTTTGCTTAGCCTATGTCTCTAACTCCCCATTCTCATTTTTCAACAAACCAACTTTCTCTTTACTGTCAGTCTCCCACAAATACATGAAGAAGTCCTTTCTTGCTGATTGAATTAGGCCTTGCAAATTAACACTCTAGATCTTTTTTTTTCTTCTACATATCTCATAAAAAGCTTTTCAGCATATTTGCCTTTGAATCCTCCCAATTCTTTTCATCACTGAAGAGCTGTGTTTTTTGTTATTGTTTTCTGTTTTTTAAGGCATCTTATTTTTAAAGATATTTTGTGGAGAGTGGCAAAAAAAGAATCTCTTTCAACTGTGTTATCAGTATTATTTTTAACTAAAATTAATTAATTTTGCACTTTAATATCAGTGTCTTCAGCCTTACCATAATCAAATGCATATTAGAATACTTGTTCAATTATTCATTCAAAAATATTTTGAACCTATTAGGTGCGAGAAACTATGTTAGATCGTAGAGGTGTTAAGATGAACTACACATGAAAACTTCCTCCAGAGGCTTAGCATGTTGAGAAAAAAAAGTGTAAACAGATTCTGTGTGACAAATAATAACTATATTTATTAATAATAGAATTATACAGAAAGATTACATGAGAGTATAACTAAGAGAAGTACTTGGGCAGAGATTATATCCTAGAAGAAGGAATACTTAATCTAGAGCTTTCTGTGCAGACCAAAGGGAAATGTGCATTTAAGGCCAAGAAAGCAGCATTCTTAAGGCCACACATGTTTACAGTGAACCCATTAGGGTCTGCCAGGCTCAAGACAATTTACCACTCTGTAAGAAATGTCTCCCTACTCTGTGATATTGACCCAGGTATGAAGCTCTTAAGCTAAATTTGTACTTCAGGACCAACAACACACTCCTAGCCATAACTTCTTGGATCAGTAATACACATTTAAACTCAATTAGGCAAAAACAATTTATTTTCCCCATAGTTTTATTGTGGAATCTTAAGAAAGTCATATCACTTTTCTTATGTGGCTATTACTTTAACACAAGAAGTCAGTAGCTCTGAAATAACAGCAATGTCCCATAAGGCAGCCTGAGTTCAGAGAGGAAGAAAAGAAAACTAGACACCGAGAGTATAGCAGAAGAGAGAACTAGGTGACCTGATCACCTTGTAAATATCCATTTCAGTCCTTCTGGACCTCAACGTAATCTAGTTTAAAGATTCTGGTGGGCCCTGGCCGGTTGGCTCAGTGAGCGTCGGCTCAGCATGGGGATGTCCCAGGTACAATTTCTAGTCAGGGCACACAGAAAAAACAGCCATCTGTTTCTCCATCCCTCCCCCTCTCACCTTTCTCTCTTTCTCTCTCTCTCTCTCTCTCTCTCTCTCTCTCTCTCTCTTCATTTCCGGCAGCTATGGCTTGATTCTTTTTTTTTCTTTTCTTTATTATTTTCCTTTTTGTATTTTTCTGAAGTTGGAAACAGGGGAGGCAGTCAGACAGACTCCCACATGCGCCCGATCGGGATACACCCGGCATGCCCACCAGAGAGCGATGCTCTGCCCATCTGGGGCATCACTCTGTTGCGACCAGAGCCACTCTAGTGCCTGAGGCAGAGGCCACGGAGCCATCCTCAGCGCCCAGGCCAACCCTGCTCCAATGGAGCCTTGGCTGCGGGAGGGGAAGAGAGAGAGAGAGAGAGAGGAAAGAAAGGGGAGGGGTGGAGAAGCAGATGGGTACTTCTCCTGTGTGCCCTGGCCAGGAATCGAACCCTGGACTCCTGCATGCCAGGCCGATGCTCTACCACTGAGCCAAGCGGCCAGGGCCACTATGGCTTGATTGAAGTGAGTCGGCTCTGGGTGCTAAGGATAGCTCCATGGCCTCTGCCTCAAGCTCTAAGAAGAGTGCAGAGCAATGCCTCAGATGGGCAGAGCATTTCCCCCAAGTGGTCTTGCTGGGTGAACCCTGGTCAGGGTGCATGCAGGAGTCTGTCTCTGCCTTCCTTCCTCTCATTGAATAAAAATTAAAAAAAAAAAATTCTGGGAGATGTTTCTACGTCCTTGTAATAAATTCTCCTCTTTTGGTTTAAGCAGGCCTAAACTGGTTTTATTACTAGTACTAAAGTGTTCTTACTAATCAAGAAATTAAAAGCTTTGAGCCAAACTGACCAATGGCCAAAGTTGGAACATGTAGAGCAACAAAATAAATAAGGTAGTATTAAACTATAATCCAAAGTATAAAATGAATATACAGGCCCTGGCCAGTTAGCTCAGTAGTGGAGCATAGGCCCAGCATGTGGATGTCTCTGGTTTGATGCCTAGTCAGAGCACACAGGAGAAGTAACCATCTGCTTCTTCACTCCTTCTGATCCTCCTTTTCTCTCTCTCTCTTTCCTTCTTGCAGCTATGGCTCAATTGGTTCAAGCATATTGGCCATGGACTCTGAGGATGGCTCCATGGAGCCTCCATCTCATGTGCTAAAAATAGCTCAATTACGAACATGGCTCCAGATGTGCAGACATCAGCCCCAGATAGGGGATGCCAGAAGGATCCCAGTCAGGGCTCATGTGGGAGTCTATCTCCTCTCCTCTCACTTGGAAAATAAGAAAAAACAAATGAATATCCACAGACCATACTAATTAAATACATAAAATACTAAATAAATAAATAATCAAGTGGCAAATTAGATAAATGTTTTTTATATACAGAGGGATTCCAAATAATATATGTTAATTATGTTCCCTCTAGGAAGTGGAACTTAATCTTTCTCTCACCCTTGAGTATAGTCTACTGTACTGACTCACTTCCAAAGAATATAGAAAAACCAGTTACTTTGAGGTAGAAAAGCCTGCCAAACACTATTTAACCAACAGATCAAAGTTAACATCACAGTGATAATTCATGTTGATAGCATGTTACCTTGATATAATTCAATGAGAAGAACATTTAATTCTGTGGTATTTTTTACACACACACACACACATACATACACCATGCACATACCATAACTCCAGTCTATTTTCATGAGGAAGATATTAAACAGACATTCTAAAAATATCTGACTACTACTGTTCAAAATTCTCAATATCACCAAAAAAAGAAAAACAAACAAACAAACAAACAAAAAACAGGAAGAAAATCCAAGGCAGTGTTACATACCAGAGATGACTAAGTAGAAATGATGATTAAATGCAATGTGATATACTGGATAGAATCCTGAAACAAAAGAGAAACAAAAAATTAGAGGAGAAACTGGTATGATCTATATGAAGCATAGAGTTTAATTATTTGTAAGGTACCAATAGCTGTTTTTTGGTTTTGACAGCTATGTCATGGTCATATAAGGTGCTAAGTATAGGAAAATATGGATGGGGATTTATGTAAATGTTATCTTTGCCATTTTTTTTTGTAAATCTAAGGTTATTCTAAAGTAAAAAGCTAAATAAAAAGAAAGTTATTCCAAAGTAAAAAGAATTTAGGTATGGCTGTAGTACAGGATTCATATAAGAGCAGGGCAGAAAAGATTGAAATAAAAAAAATAAGTGCAGACAAAATTTTAAAGACTTGTTTTCTCATACAAGACAATGAGAGTTCAATAAAAGAGTGAAACTATCAAACCTATAATTAAGAAACCTCATTCTGCTGTCTTTTCATAAAATACATTCAAGAGGATTCAAGGCTTAGAGAAGAGAACATGGTTGCAGAGGCATTACAAGTCCAGGTGAAAGAACGATTTAAAGAACTAAATGAGGGTGTTTGTTGATATTGGTCTACCCACTGAAATCAAGATCCAAACATGGTAAAGCCTTTTCACTCAACCAGACATGTGTAAAGTTATTTTTTTTAAAAAAGCAATTTTTCGAGAGTAATGGCGGGTTAGGAAGCGATACTGATAAATCTCCCCCAAAACTCAACAAGATCTTCAACCAGAAACAGAAAAACCTATACTTGGAGCTTCCAGATGCTTTGCAATACACCCAAAGGTATGATTGAGTGAAAATTTGGCTAAATATATAACCAAACCCCGAAGGAAATAGGGAGTAAGAAATGCTCCTCCTTCCTCACTAACCTAAACAGGGCGGCTTTCACTGGTAACTGTGAATATAGAAACTGAGGCGGGCAAAGGGGGTGAATAGATCCAGGCCGCTGCAGCACAAACGGCCGAACCAGGCTGTGGCATAGAGATCCAAGCCGAGGAAAATCTGATCGTGTGGCAACCCGGGCAATACAAGCTAACACTTGCGCCAAACCCAAACAAAGAAAGAAAAGCAGAGCGGCCATTTTACCCGGTCTCCTGGTCGGTGCGCAGTTAGTGGGCGAGAATTTCTTCCTGGAAAAGCCACGCACGGGAGGGAGTGAGAACTAATTCCAACGGTGGAGATTTTCCGTGCTGGAGGGTGTTTCACTCAGAGGGAACCGCGGCCGGCCTCATATCCTGGTTTGCGCACGCAGATAAGGAGTGAGCAATTCCTCCGAGTGCCTCGGCAGTGCGCGCCCGTGTTATCGCACAGAGGGGCAGAGTCAGGGGCCTTTGTGTGGGCCAAAGCGGAATCTCGAGCCGCCCTAGCGCCTTGCAATAGCCGCGCACGGGGACAAAGTGAGACTCAATTCCAATGGTGGAGATTTTCCGTGCTGGAGGGTGTTTCACTCAGAGGGAACCGCGGCCGGCCTCATATCCTGGTTTGCGCGCGCAGATAAGGAGTGAGCGATTCCTCCGAGTGCCTCGGCAGTGCGTGCCGTGTTATCGCACAGAGGGGCAGAGTCAGGGGCCATTGTGTGAGCCAAAGCGGAATCTCGAGCCGCCCCAGCGCCTTGCAAAAGCCGCGCACGGGGACGGAGTGAGACTCAATTCCAACGCTACAACTTTTCCCTGCGGTTGGGGGTTTCACTCAGAGCGTGAGACTGCTGGCCGGATATCCTGGTCGCAGACAGTGAGTGAGAGTTTCCTCCAAGCACCCCAGAAGTGGGCGCCCGCTTGTGTTACCGGACAGAGTGGCAGAGCCAGAGGTCTTTGAGTGGGCAGAAAGCCCGCCTGATTATGCTAGCAGCTCTGACTGACTGAGCCTTACCCAGAGCCCTGTGCTGAGTGGAAATAGAGTGGGGAGTTGCCAGCTCTTTGAGCCTCTTACTATCCAGGCAGAGGCAGCAGCAACCCCATAGCTGGATTATCAGGCTACTAATTAAGGAAGGAAAGACTAGGAGAAAGGCTCCAGGAACACGGACTCTCTCACTGTCGGAGCCTATAAATGCTATTGAGCTTCAACTGCCAACGAGACTAAAGCACAATACATGACATTGCCATAGAGACTTATCAACTGCAAACCTCTACCTGAGCGTGCCAAAGGGGCAGAACCCGGGGTACAGAGTCACCGACCAGGAAGAGGGAGAGAAAAGAAAAAGCAAGAAGATAACCTCTCAAAATCAAGAATAATCTGCAGACTTTATAACCTATCCCATTTTACTATATTTGTTCGTTTGTTTCTCTTATCTTCATTCTTGATACCTTCTTTTCCTCCTCCAATTTGGCCGATTAACTCTCTACCGGTCTTACTCTCTCCTCTCCTTGAACTACACTACCCATAAGTGTTACATCTCCCATTATCTTTTCTCTTCTCTTCCTTTCTCTCTATAAGGGTTGCACTCCAAAACCCTTAACTCTCTCTCTCTCTCTCTCCTTTCTTTTTTCTTCTTTTAGTGGTTACCTCTTTTTTTCTCTCTCTTTCTTTTCTCCCTCTATATTAGTGTCTTTCTTTCTCCTTTACATCTCCTCTCATTCAAACCTCAATAACAAACAAATTATCTTATCTGGGACTCAAACCTATGTTTGTGGCATTTTGGGGGGTTTTTACTTCACCTTTTTAACTCACTAGCAGTGCTCTCATCCCTGGCTCTCCATATTATCTAGTTCTTGTTCCACTAAATACAATAGTAATTTTTTAATTTGTCCCCCATTTTTTCGTTTTCCTCTTATTCCTCTCATCATAACTCTTAGACAACCAACACCTAAAAGCAAATCATTTCATTCTTGACCCAAATTTTTTCCTTATTTGCTTTTTGTGGGTCCATACGCTCTTTTTTTTTCTTTTTTCTTTCCTTTTTTTTTTTTTTTTTTTGCCCCTTTATTACTTTTCCCCAATTGAGGCCCTCCATCACAGGCATTGTTTGTTATAATTCACAGTCCACCACAAGATTTTCTCAAAAAAGAGGGGAGAGGAGAGGAGAGGAAAAAAAGGAGGGGGGGAATAATTTCCTTTTTTTAAATTTTTATTTTATTTTTCTTTATTTCATTATTAATTTTTTTTTAAAAAAAAAACAACTCTTCGATTTTTTATTTTTTTATTGTTATTTTTTTAACTTTTTATTCTTTATTAAATCTCATTAATACTATCAACAAAACCACCCTCAGATGCCATTAAGGAAGAAAAAATCGAATATCATGGATACAAAAGAAAGAGAGGTAACACAGCTAGATGAGGAAAAATCTATGGAGAAAAAATTTAATATATTGGAAACCTTGGAGCTAAATGACAGAGAATTCAAGATAGAAATACTAAAAATCCTCTGAGATATACAAGAAAACACAGAAAGGCAATTTAGGGAGCTCAGAAAACAACTCAATGAACACAAAGAATATATGTCCAAGGAAATTGAAACTATAAAAACAAATCAAACAGAGATGAAAAACTCAATTCACGAGCTGAAAAAACGAAATAACAAGCTTAGCTAATAGAACAGGTCAGATAGAAGAGAGGATTAGTGAAATAGAGGACAAGCAACTTGAGGCACAACAGAGAGAAGAAGAAAGAGACTCAAAAATTAAAAAAAATGAGATAGCCCTACAAGAATTATCTGACTCCATCAAAAAGAATAACATAAGAATAATAGGTATATCAGAGGGAGAAGAGAGAGAAAATGGAATGGAGAATATACTCAAAAAAATAATAGTTGAGAACTTCCCAAGCCTGTGGAAAGAACTAAAGCCTCAAGTTCAAGAAGCAAACAGAACTCCGAGTTTTCTTAACCCCAACAAACCTACTCCAAGGCATATCATAATGAAATTGACACAAACAAACAGCAAAGAAAAAATTCTCAACGCAGCCAGGGAAAAGAAGAATACAACATATAAAGGAAGGCCCATTAGATTATCATCAGATTTCTCAGCAGAAACTCTACAAGCTAGAAGAGAGTGGACCCCAATATTTAAAGTCCTGAAAGAGAGGAACTTTCAGCCACGAATACTATACCCATCAAAGCTATCCTTCAAATACGAAGGAGAAATAAAAACATTCACAGATACAGAAAAGATGAGGGAATTTATCATCAGAAAACCCCCACTCCAGGAATTACTAAAGGGGGTTCTCCAATCAGATACAAAGAACAAAAAAAAACAGAGCCACAAGTAAAAGCTCCAAGAAGAACACAATAAAACCAAATTTAAACTGTGACAACAACAAAAAGAAAGAGGGGGAGAAGATGGAGATTAACAGTAGCAAAGGACGATGGAGTGCAAAAGTACTCACAAAATAGTTCACTACAATGAACAGGGTAGGGACCCTTTTCATTACTCAAAGGTAACCACCATTGAAAAAACCACCACAGAAGCACATGACATAAAAAAGATAGCAACAGAGGAAAGATGTATGGAATACAACCAAATAAAAACAAAAGATAGAAAAACGAAAGAGAAGGATCAAACAAGACACAAAACTAACAGAAAGCAAGATATAAAATGGCAATAGGGAACTCACAAGTATCAATAATTACACTAAATGTAAACGGATTAAACTCACCAATAAAAAGGCACAGAGTAGCAGAATGGATTAAAAAAGAAAATCCAACTGTATGCTGCCTACAGGAAACTCATCTAAGTAACAAGGATAAAAACAAATTCAAACTGAAAGGCTGGAAAACAATACTCCAAGCAAATAACATCCAAAAAAAAGCAGGTGTAGCAATACTCATATCGGATAATGCTGACTACAAGACAGGAAAAGTACTCAGAGACAAAAATGGCCATTTCATAATGGCTAAGGGGACACTGAATCAAGAAGACATAACAATTCTTAATATATATGCACCAAACCAAGCAGCACCAAAATATATAAGACAGCTACTTATTGATCTTAAAACAAAAACTGACAAAAATACAATCATTCTTGGAGACCTCAATACACCGCTGTCAGCTCTAGATCGGTCATCCAAACAGAGAATCAACAAAGACATAGTGGCCTTAAACAAAACACTAGAGCACCTGGATATGATAGACATCTACAGGACATTTCATCCCAAAGTGACTGAGTATACATTTTTCTCCAGTGTACATGGATCATTCTCAAGAATTGACCATATGTTGGGCCACAAAAACAACATCAGCAAATTCAGAAAAATTGAAGTTGTACCAAGCATATTTTCTGATCATAAAGCCTTGAAACTAGAATTCAACTGCAAAAAAGAGGAAAAAAATCCCACAAAAATGTGGAAACTAAACAACATACTTTTAAAAAATGAATGGGTCAAAGAAGAAATAAGTGCAGAGATCAAAAGATATATACAGACTAATGAAAATGACAATACGACATATCAGAATCTATGGGATGCAGCAAAAGCAGTGATAAGAGGGAAGTTCATATCGCTTCAGGCATATATGAACAAACAAGAGAGAGCCCAAGTGAACCACTTAACTTCCCACCTTAAGGAACTAGAAAAAGAAGAACAAAGACAACCCAAAACCAGCCGAAGAAAGGAGATAATAAAAATCAGAGCAGAAATAAATGAATTAGAGAACAGAAAAACTATAGAAAAAATTAATAGAACAAGGAGCTGGTTCTTTGAAAAGATCAACAAAATTGACAAACCCTTGGCAAGACTTACCAAGGAAAAAAGAGAAAGAACTCATATAAACAAAATCCAAAATGAAAGAGGAGAAATCACCACGGACACCGTAGATATACAAAGAATTATTGTAGAATACTATGAAAAACTTTATGCCACTAAATTCAACAACCTAGAAGAAATGGATAAATTCCTAGAACAATACAACCTTCCTAGACTGAGTCAAGAAGAAGGAGAAAGCCTAAACAGACCTATCAGTAGAGAAGAAATAGAAAAAACCATTAAAAACCTACCCAAAAATAAAAGTCCAGGCCCTGACGGCTATACCAGCGAATTTTCTCAAACATTCAAAGAAGACTTGGTTCCTATTCTACTCAAAGTCTTCCAAAAAATTGAAGAAGAAGCAATACTTCCAAACACATTTTATGAGGCCAACATAACCCTCATACCAAAACCAGGCAAGGATGGCACAAAAAAAGAAAACTACAGACCAATATCTCTAATGAATACAGATGCTAAAATACTAAACAAAATACTAGCAAATCGAATACAACAACATATTAAAAAAATAATACATCATGATCAAGTGGGATTCATCCCAGAATCTCAAGGATGGTTCAACATATGTAAAACGGTTAATGTAATACACCATATCAACAAAACAAAGAACAAAAACCACATATCTTATCAATAGATGCAGAAAAGGCTTTCGATAAAATACAACACAATTTTATGTTTAAGACTCTCAACAAAATGGGTATAGAAGGAAAATATCTCAACATGATAAAGGCCATATATGATAAACCATCAGCTAACATCATATTAAATGGCACTAAACTGAAGGCTTTCCCCCTTAAATCAGGAACAAGACAGGGTTGTCCACTCTCTCCACTCTTATTTAATGTGGTACTAGAGGTTCTAGCCAGAGCAATCAAACAAGACAAAGAAATAAAAGGCATCCATATCGGAAAAGAAGAAGTAAAGGTATCACTTTTTGCAGATGATATGATCCTATACATCGAAAACCCCAAAGAATCCACAAAAAGACTACTAGAAACAATAAGCCAATACAGTAAGGTCGCAGGATACAAAATTAACATACAGAAGTCAATAGCCTTTCTATATGCCAACAATGAAACAACTGAGAAGGAACTCAAAAGAATAATCCCCTTCACGATTGCAACAAAAAAAATAAAATACTTAGGAATAAACATAACAAAGAATGTAAAGGACTTATATAATGAAAACTATAAACCATTGTTAAGGGAAATCGAAAAAGATATAATGAGATGGAAGAATATACCTTGTTCTTGGCTAGGAAGAATAAATATAATCAAGATGGCTATATTACCCAAAGCAATATACAAATTTAATGCAATTCCCATCAAACATCCAATGACATTTTTTAAAGAAATAGAGCAAAAAATCATCAGATTTATATGGAACTATAAAAAACCCCGAATAGCCAAAGCAATCCTAAAGAAAAAGAATGAAGCTGGGGGCATAACAATACCTGACTTCAAACTCTATTATAGGGCCACGACAATCAAAACAGCATGGTATTGGCAGAAAAATAGACAGTCAGACCAATGGAACAGAATAGAAAGTCCAGAAATAAAACCACATATATATAGTCAAATAATTTTTGATAAAGGGGCCAACAACACACAATGGAGAAAAGAAAGCCTCTTCAATAAATGGTGCTGGGAAAACTGGAAAGCCACATGCAAAAGAATGAAACTGAAGTACAGTCTCTCCCCCTGTACAAAAATTAACTCAAAATGGATCAAAGATCTAAACATAAGACCTGAAACAATTAAGTACATAGAAGAAGACATAGGTACTCAACTCATGGACCTGGGTTTTAAAGAGCATTTTATGAATTTGACTCCAATGGCAAGAGAAGTGAAGGCAAAAATTAATGAATGGGACTACATCAGACTAAGAAGTTTTTGCTCAGCAAGAGAAACTGATAACAAAATAAACAGAAAGCCAACTAAATGGGAAATGATATTTTCAAACAACAGCTCAGATAAGGGCCTAATATCCAAAATATACAAAGAACTCATAAAACTCAACAACAAACAAACAAACAATCCCATAAAAAAATGGGAAGAGGATATGAATAGACACTTCTCCCAGGAAGAAATACAAATGGCCAACAGATATATGAAAAGATGCTCATCTTCTTTAGCTATTAGAGAAATGCAAATCAAAACGGCAATGAGATACCACCTCACACCTGTTCGATTAGCTGTTATTAGCAAGTCAGGTAATAGCAAATGTTGGAGAGGCTGTGGAGAAAAAGGAACCCTCATACACTGTTGGTGGGAATGTAAAGTAGTACAACCATTATGGAAGAAAGTATGGTGGTTCCTCAAAAAACTGAAAATAGAACTACCTTATGACCCAGCAATTCCTCTACTGGGTATATATCCCCAAAACTCAGAAACATTGATACGTAAAGACACATGCAGCCCCATGTTTATTGCAGCATTGTTCACAGTGGCCAGGACATGGAAACAACCAAAAAGCCCATCAATAGATGACTGGATAAAGAAGATGTGGCACATATACACTATGGAATACTACTCAGCCATAAGAAATGATGACATCGGAACATTTACAGCAAAATGGTGAGATCTTGATAACATGATACGAAGCGAAATAAGTAAATCAGAAAAAAACAGGAACTGTATTATTCCATACGTAGGTGGGACATAATAGTGAAACTAAGAGACATTGATAAGAGTGTGGTGGTTATGGGGGGGAGGGGGGAATGGGGGAGGGAAAGGGGGAGGGGAAGGGGCACAGAGAGAACAAGATAGAGGGTGACGGAGGACAATCTGACTTTGGGTGGTAGGTATGCAACATAATTGAACGACAAGATAACCTGGACTTGTTATCTTTGAATATATGTATCCTGATTTATTGATGTCACCCCATTAAAAAAAATAAAATTATAAAAAAATAAATAAATAAAAAAGCAATTTTTCAAAGGCCAAAGAGACTCCCGATATACAGGGACAGACATTATTCCTGACTCTGAAACTGTATTATTGGTCTGAAATCATTAAGGAGGTTTCATTTTCTTTATTGATTTATAAGAAGCATTTCAATTCACCTTTAAATATTCTTTCCCTCTTCCCTTTTACATTATAAAATTTCCATCAAAGGTCTTTAGGGCTTTCCACATGTTTCTTCAAAATCAACTTCCTTTAATGTTTCTTCCACTTAGCATTTAGTCTAATAATATTGTGGTCACTTCCATTCCCCAAAGTCTAACCTATTATCATAGTTGGCTTTTTTCCTAGGATGCACTTAGAATAGCAACTGACCACTGCCTGGGAAAATCAGTCAGGTCCCCCAGTGTAAATCTAAAAAATCCAGACCTTTTCTCAAACTCTCCCTTCTGCAGTTGGTTCCTAGGTATTCTGATCAATATCTGAGTAATTAAAATTTCTCATGATCAAAGTTCTGACCTTTGCATTGGCCCTGCTTATCAGTGAAAACATGTCTTGATCTTGTTATCTGTAGGCACCTGGAGGTTTGTACAGCAATATCTAAGCCCCTGCCTCCCTCCCCTGTCCTTGACTTTGGTTCATGCTGTGTCTGCTGCATCAGCCAAAATCATGCTGTAAATGCCCTTGGCTGCCTCTGCTAATCCTCTACCAGCACCACCTCCTTTGCCTCTTCTATAAAGCTCCTCACACACTTTCTCTACTACCATTTTAAATTGTCTTATATTTTGCTGATTCAGACGTGTATCTGATTGATTTTTTTATGGATCCTTAAAAACATGGAATTAAAATCCAATAATTCAGTTTTACAAGCTCTTGATATTTGTAATAACAATGTATTTATTTTCTTTACCAACAGACACAGTGACAGTCCTTGCTTGATGATGAGCATCTTCACAACTCTGAGTCTCCACCACCCTATCCATAAATAAAGGCTTCCTTAGATGCTGAAATCTCTATAACCCCTGACTAGGGTTATTATACCCCAGGGTGGGCAAAAGTAGATTTATAGTTTGTTTTTTGTTTGTTTGTTTGTTTTGTTTTTTGTTTTTTTTACAGGGACAGAGAGAGTCAGAGAGAGGAATAGATAGGGACAGACAGACAGGAACAGAGAGAGATGAGAAGCATCAATCATCAGTTTTTCGTTGCGACACCTTAGTTGTTCATTGATTGCTTTCTCATATGTGCCTTGACCATGGAGCTACAGCAGACTGAGTGACACCTTGCTCTAGCCAGCAACCTTGGGTCCAACCAAGCTGGTGAGCTTTTTGCTCAAACCAGATGAGCCCGGCTCAAGCTGGCGACCTTGGGGTCTCGAACCTGGGTCCTTCCGCATCTCGGTCCGACACTCTATCCACTGCGCCACCACCTGGTCAGGCGATTTATAGTTTTTTTTTGCGTTGGAAATGATGCAATAATTAATAAATAATAACACAAGAATAAATTCTGTTTCGTGTACTCACAACTACTTTTGCCTACCCCTGTATTCTAATTTTACATTCACTTAACAATTGCCTACTAAGTGACTTCTTTCATCAGGTGCACGGGAAGGTGCCAGAAATAAAGCAACAAGTCAGAGAGATGGTCACTGCCCTTATGAGTCTTAAATTTTAGTGGTGGAGAAAAATATGTAAATAGACAATTGTAATAAAAGCTACAGTTAAACAGGCTTTTCCAAAGCTACATACTAATATATAAAAAGTGCCTACTCAAGACAGATCATTGGAGACTAGAAAAACATATAGATTAATCCAAATTCCCATCTCTAGTGAAATTCAGAAAAGCCATGTGATCTGGGGTCAAAGATAGTCACTCAACAACTGTCCGAGGGTCTCCTTTCCCATACCTCAGGGACATTGAGATTATCTTTACATTTCAGTCCACTTCTTACAATGAGTATTTGTGCTAAAAACCCAAAACCACTTTTCTTACACCTTTCTCAACCCCAACCATAAAAAGGAAATATAAAACCCATTGGCAGTTTAGACTTTTTTAGAGAATTAAAATCACCATGTGGATGTGTTAAGTGCTATGATAATGTATCCATCCAATTTCAACCCAAGTTGTCCAAAATAGATTGTCAAAAGCTGCTCCAGACAGCACTGAGACTGCCCCAGTCATCAATTTACTTAGTCTTTCAAAATACATTTTCTGACCAGCTATTAGATAGTAAGATCCATGAGGAAAGTTTTAGAATCTGTTCCTATAAAACTTACAAATGCAGTGCAATCTAAAATTTTCAATAAAAAAACCCCACTATGCACAGTATATCATCAGCCAATAATAATAGTTTTACTTCTTATTTTCCAATTTGGATGCCTTTTATTTTTTCTTTTTGTCTGATTGCTGTGGCTAGGACTTCCAGAACTATGTTGAATAAGAGTGGTGAAAGGGGACACCCCTGCTTTGTTCCTGATATTAAGGGGATTGCTTTTAACTTTTGCCCATTGAGTATAATGTTGGCTGTGGGTCTTCATAGATGGCCTTTATCATGTTGAAGTATGTTCCCTTTATTCCCACTTTGCTAAAAGTTTTGATCACTAATCATTAGAGAAATGCAAATTAAAACCACAATGAGATATTACCTCACACCAGTCAGAATGGCGCTCATTAACAAAACAACACATAATAAGAGCTGGCCAGGATGTGGAGAAAAGGGAACCCTCCTGCACTGCTAGTGGGAATGCAGACTGGTGCAGCCACTGTGGAAAACAGTATGGAGATTCCTCAAAAAATTAAAAATGGAACTGCCTTTTGACTCAGCTATCCCACTTTTAGGAATGAATATATCCCAAGAATACCACATCAATGATTCAAATGAAGAAATGCACCCCTATGTTTATGGCACCATTGTTTACAACAGCCAAGATCTGGAAACAGCCCAAGTGTCTGTCAGTGGACTAGTGGATTAAAAAGCTGTGGTACATATACACAATGGAATACTATGGGCCATGAAAGAGAAGGAAATCTTACCTTTTACAACAACATGGATGGAATTGGAAACTATTATGGTAAGTGAAATAAGCCAGGCAAAGAAAGAAAAATATCATATGACCTCAACTCACTTGAGGAATCCAATCAACAGTATGAACTGAGGAATGGAATAGAGACAGAGGTGGGATCAAAAGGTCCAGAGTGAAAGTGGGCAGAGGGAAAGGAGATGATAGGATGAGATATTATACACACATAACATTATAGAGAGTGGAAAAGCAAATCCTGGAGGGAAGAGAGGAGGGCGTTGCAGGGAAGGGGGTAAGGGGGATGTGGTGGGGAACACAGGAGAGGGGGATGCATTCAGGGAACACTAGAATCAATGTAAACACAATAAATTAAAATAAAAATTTAAAAAACTAATAAATGTAGTTCTTAAGTAATATGATCCACATCATAGAATGTTATGGACAGAACAAACCTTGAAGTTTATTGATGCCCTATCTAACTTAGAGACGAGAGAGCTGAAACCAAAAACCCAACTTCCTCAGTGTGACATAGTTGATAATAAATCCCAGATTAGAATCATTATATCCTTCGATCTAAGGCTTTAAAAGACAATAAAAATCATATAAGAGCAGCCCTTAATAAACATTTATTATGATACTCTCCTAAGGCTCCCTTTCCCTATCTTAATGCACTATGATATATATTAAATGTAATAATGGATATAAAGAGTAGTATAAACTGTTTAGCATTTAACAATTTTAATTATAATAATAGTATAGTAGTAATTGAAATATTAAAATCATTATACCTTCTCCCATTTTCTTTTTTTTTAATTTCTTGATTTTAGAGAGAAGAAGGGAGAGAAAGAAACATTTTTTTGTTATCCACTTATTTATGCATTCGTTGGTTGATTCTTGTATGTACCCTGACCAGGGATGGAACCCACAATTTTGTCATACCAAGATGACACTTTAATCAACTATGCTATGCCACCTGGACCATCCTCCATTTCTACCAAGTAAGATAACACAAATTTTCCTGAAAATATTTACTAAATGAATAAACAGTTAAACAACAAAAAGAATACAAAACCTCACCATAGAAATAATTTTCAGAGCTCTCTATTTATAACTTCTTGTTTTGTGAGCCCCTCATATTTCGGTGTAATTGAGTAAACACTTTATCTACCTCTACTCTTCACTTAACACAAAGTAGCACAATGGAACATAATACGTGATATATAGCAATATAATCATATCAAAGTCGGGTATGCATGAAAGCCCAAAGAAAGAGCTGTTCAGAAAGTTGCATAAACATATGCATCAGTGATAAAGAATATGAGACAACTATGTTGGGAAAGCAAGGCAGAAATGTGTTCATATACTGTAGTACAGGAATACCTCAGAGATATTGCAGATTTGTTCCCAGACCACCAAAAAAAAAAAAAAAAGATGTAAATATCAAAATAAAGTGAGTTACACAAATTTTTGGTTTCTCAGTATATATAAAAGGTATGTTTAAACTATACTGTAGTCTATTAACTGTGTAATATTATTATGTTTAAAAAACCAGTGTATACCCATTAATTAAAAATATTTTATTGCTAAAAAAATGCTAGTCATCTTCTGAGCCTTCAGGGAGTCTTAATCTTTTTTGCTGGTGGAGGGTATTGTCTCTGTGTTGATGGCTGCTGACTAAAGACTAGGGTTCCTACTGGTTGAAGTAGCTGTAGCAATTTCTAAATATAAAACAACAGTGAAGCTTGCCACATCGATTGACTTTTTATTTTAATAAATGATTTGTAGCACGTTGTTTGATAACATTTTACACACAATAGAACTATTTTCAAAATTAAAATCAGTCCTCTCAAACCCCACCTCTTCTCCAGTATTTATACATTTTCCATCAATTACCACATTGTATCAATTCTACTTACAAAATTATTTTTTTTTTATTTTTCCAAAGTTAGAAGTGAGGAGGCAGTCAGACAGATTCCTGCATGCACCAGACTGGGATCCACCCAGCATGCCCACCAGGGGGTGATGCTCTGCCCCTCTGGGACATTGCTCTGTTGCAGCTGGAGCCATTCTAGCACCTGAGGTAGAGGCCCTGGAGCCATCCTCAGTGCCTGGGGCCAACTTTGCTACAGTGGAGCCTTGGCTGCGGGAGGGCAAGAGAGAGAAGAGAGGAAGGAGAGGGGGAAGGATGGAGAAGTGGATGGTCACTTCTCCTGTGTGCCCTGACCAAGATTCAAACCTGGGATTTCCACATGCCAGGCCAAAACTCTACCACTGAGCTAACTGGCCAGGGTCTACCTACTAAATATTTTTTAAACAAGTTAGTATCCCCAATTTGAGTGCTAGTAGGCTTGTTTGAGTTGCCTCAGTTTATGCCTGTGTATTAGTTCCCTACTGCTGCCATGACAAATTACCACAAACAATGGCTTAAGTCACATGGGTCTCCAAACTTTTTACACAGGGGGCCAGTTCACTGTCCCTCAGACCGTTGGAGGGCCGCCACATACAATACTCCTCTCACTGACCATCAGTGAAAGAGATGCCCCTTCCGGAAGTGCAGCAGGGCTGGATAAATGGCCTCAGGGGGCTGCATGCAGCCTGTGGCTGGCCGTAGTTTGGGGACGCCTGGCTTAAAATCACAGAAACTTATTTTCTTACAGTCCTGTAGGTCAGAAGTTTGACATGGGACTTACTGGCCTAAACTAAAGGGATCAGCAGAACTGTCTTTTTTTTTTTTACTAGTTCTAGAAAAAATCCATTTCTTTTCCTCTTCCACCTTCTAGAAGCCACAGCCACCACATTCCTGGGGTTGTGTTCCCTCCCATTCTTCTACCTTCAAAGCTAGAATCTCCATCTCTCTGACCCAGCGTCTCTTCTCCAATGTCCTTCTCTGACTAAAGTAAATAAATATTCTCTACTTTTATGAATCCATGTGACTATATTGAGTCACCTGGATGTTCCAGATTAATCTCCACATTTCAAGGTCCTTAATCACATCTGAAACATCTCTTTTGCCCTATAAGGTAACATAGTCACTACTTCTGGGGGTTAAGACTTGGATATCTTTGGGGATTATTACTCTGCCTAATACTGTCTACATTACTCAGATAGCCTCTTAACTTATGTTTCCATGCCTATTCTTTATCCCTCCAATATATCCCCCCTTATGCCACCAAAACACTCTGAGTACAAACACCTTGCTTTGAAATTATTACTCTGCCTAATACTGTCTACATTACTCAGATAGCCTCTTAACTGATGTTTCCATGCCTATTCTTTATCCCTCCAATATATCCCCCCTTATGCCACCAAAGCACTCTTTTAGATTACAAACACCTTGCTTTGAAATCTTTCATTAGCTCCCTGCAATCTCCAGATAAAGCACGTGGTTATGGTAAGTGAGCCAAGTACAGGTGGAAGCACAGATAACAAGAGCCCTCTGGCCCATGGTACCCAATCATACAAGATCTCATATTATTTTTAATCACCAAATAATACTATGCCTAGTTGTATTTCTATCATAAGATTGTAACTTTGTCAGTTTAAGAATTTTAATTAGAATTTTATAAACTTTTCTTGAATTTAAAAAAAGATTTTTTTAGATTTTATTTATTCATTTTAGAGAGGAGAGACAGAGAGAAAGAGAAAGAGAAAAAAAAGGGGAGAGGAGCAGGAAGTATCAACTTCCATATGTGCCTTGATCAGGGAAGCCAGGATTTCGAACTGGTGACCTCAGCATTCCAGGTAGATGCTTTATCCACTGCACCACCACAGGCTAGGTTCTTTCTTTCTTTCTTTCTTTCTTTCTTTCTTTCTTTCTTTCTTTCTTTCTTTCTTTCTTTCTTTCTTCTCTCTCTTTCTTTCTTTCTTTTAGATTTTATTTATTAATTTTAGAGAGGAAAGGGAGAGGTTGGCTCAGTGGTAGAGTGTCACCCTGGCGTGCAGGAGTCCCGGGTTCGATTCCCAGCCAGGGCACACAGGAGAAGCGCCCATCTGCTTCTCCACCCCTCCCCCTCTCCTTCCTCTCTGTCTCTCTCTCTCCCCCTCTCTCTCCTCTCTAAAAATGAATAAATAAAATTAAATTAAATTAAAATAAAAAGATGTCCTGTTTCTACTCATGGCTCGTTTGTAAGTCTTATCTGCTCAGATTGCTTGTTGCCCCTCAGCCTTACTTCTGGACCCTAACTCTTGCCCAGCTAAAACTCTGTACTATAAAACCAACCATCCTAAACTCCTTCCAATAGCACATGTCAAAAGGGCACAGGATCTAAGAAAGATGGAGCGAGCATATTTACCATTTTTCTCTTCTGAATTTTCTTTGCCTGAACTCAACACAGCTCCAAATCCTATTGAGCACTGTCCTGCGGAGAGCTCTAGGAGAATCCCTCTAGACCCAGGAGGAGGAGCTGGGAGGGAAAACTCCTAACATGGAGAAAGAATGAAGAAATACCCTATTTCTCTCTCCTTTTGTTCCTTTTTTTTTTTTTAATACCCCAGCTCCCAATCAATCCTGTCGGATTGGCGATTGAAGGAGAAGATAAGCAGCCTATAATGGAAATTCACTGGAGCCAAAACTCCAAATGAGGGTAATTTTTCTCTCTCTTTAGTAGGACTGCTGTTCCAGCAGTATGGGACCAACCTGCAAAGGAGGGATCCAGGGAACCAAAAAGTCCTGGGGAGGTTACAGAAACCAGAGGAGCTTGGGGAAGTAACCTGATAAGTTTATTTATGAAGTCCAAGCCCGCATGCATGCCACAAATGCCTGGATCTGATACTAATAAGGAAACTCTAAGACACTGAAAACTGAAGTAATGAAGAAACCATTGCCCAAGTCCCAGACTGTCCACTGGGTGGCGTGCATTGAAAACAGCTGCAAAGAGCTCTGCAAAACCTTTGAAATCTGAACTGAGTGTGAAATCCTAGCCCACAGAAAGAGGTTTGGAACTTGCAGCATGAACCTGAGTAAATTGCCTGCAAAAATAAAGACATCAACATTTTTCAAGGGTTTAAACAAGACCCAAAGTCTCATAAAGATATTGGTTCTGAACCCGGTTCTGGTGAGATTTGTATATGGTGTATAAAATCCACTTTATAAAACACGCACTTCAAAAAGCTTAGGGTTTTGCAATAAGATTTATTTTGAGTTGAAATAGAAAGTTGTTCACAGTTTCCCTATGTCTTATCTCCATCTGTCTTGCCGAGGAAAGAGTCCAGTCTCACCTTCAGTAAGCCCAGTATAAAAATTAAAGTTTATATATTCTGCACCATGGTTTAGCCCACATTAAAGTTTAGTCTAGTCCTGGCACTACTCAAAGCCCATACTTGGGAGAAGACAGGCATGGCTGCAGATGTGGCTAGCACATTTCTCTGAGTAGGAAGGCAGAGAGAAGAGCAAAAAGGATAAAGGGAGCTGGATCTCTGTTTGGCCTCTGTTTATATTTTGGGACTGGGAAGAACTAGCTTTTCCTACAAACCAACCAATCAGTTTCTTTAAAATTTCATGGGCTTAATTTGATTCCTCCCACTAATCAATCAGATCATTCTTCTAAGCTAGACAAACATACCTCCGTAGTATATTCTGAAAAGAAACCCCCCCAGCACATGCCACCAAGTGCCTTGGGGAGATTCCTCCCAAATCTGGGTCAAGAGTACTGAGGCACAATGGACTTTTGTGGACACAATGGATTCCTGAAATGTGCAATTGGTATAATCTTTTTAGCCTTTTAGCAAATTATGCTAAATGAGATGTTACCATTTCTTACTGGAACAAGCACTCTAGTTTTATTAAACTTTAATATTTTGACTCCTTTTTTTTTTCCTTTTATTTTTTTTTATATATAAATAAATTTTTATTTTAATGGGGTGACATCAATAAATCAGGGTACATACATTCAAAGAAAACATTTCCAGGTTATCTTGTCATTTAGTTATGTTGCATACCCATCACCCAAAGAGAGATCGTCCTCTGCCACCCTCCATCCAGTTCTCTCTGTACCCCTCCCCCTCCCCTCCCCCTCTCCCTCCTTCCCTCCCCCCACCCCCCATAGCCACCACACTCCTGTTCATGCCTCTCAGTCTCGCTTTTATGTCCCACTAATGTATGGAATCCTGCAGTTCCTGTTTTTTTCTGATTCGCTTATTTCACTCCGCACAATGCTACCAAGACTCCACCATTCCGCTATAAGTGATCCAATGTCACCATTTCTCCTAGCTGAATAATATACCATGGTGTATATGTGCCCCATCTTCTTCATCTAGTCCTCTATTTTTTTTACAGTGATTAAAAGCCTTTAAGCAAACTCTTGGCCAATACAGCAAGAATCCATAAATGAGTAGTGTCCTTAACATGTTCCCCAAGTCCAAGTTGGCCCCCTCACCATGCCAAATCCCTGAAAATGCAACCCAACCACAGTTCAGTCTGTTAGGAGCTGTCACAGGGAGCAGGAGTCCAGGAAAGTTCCCCACAGGAAAAGTCCGTATGGCACTGGAATTGTTGTCACCATTCTATACTTTGCAGCTCATGTCCAAGTCCCAATGACCGCTGCTTCTAGCTGGTAATGATTCAGGTAGACTGGAAAAAGCCATTTGCAGCATGCGTAGATATGGAGCTTCTGTTCTCCTCTGCCTGGAGAGTTGAGACCAGGTTGCTTTTCCCTGGAGCTCTGTGACTGTGGCCTGGTAAAGAGAACCTTGGGATACACTAAGCTGGGTGGCAAAGGTAAATTCATAATACAAGTTGGCAAAAGGAGGAAAGAGAGCTCTAAATTAAGAGTAGGTCCCAGCCTGAAATATGAGTGGGGCATTGAGGTAGGAGGAATAAAGGAAACACTATATATTAAGCAAAGCAGCAGAAAATAGGACTATCAACACCCACAACAGAGATCTTTGAGGGAAGAATAAAGAACCTGACTATTCAGGCAAAACATAGTTAAGTGGCCCTTGTGCAAATGAGATCAGTTTACCTGCTTCTTGGAAGAAATACCCTAGGCTCGTCCACAGTGTCGTAGATGGGGTCGACGGCCCTGGGCACCTTCAGCCTTCAGTGGCAAACCCCAGCATTCTGGGCAAGGTTAGGTCATAGGTGGCTGGAGCAGGCCTGGAAGAGACTGAACCCTCCCTTAGAGGAGCGAGGGGGAAGCCCACCTTCCAGTGTCCCTGTTTCCTCACAGTGGAGGTGTGTAAGCCTGGCAGGCTTTAGCTCAATGACCTTCCTTTCCACTATTGAAGCAGGACCCAGATGGCATCCTATGAGACCCCTTTGGGGTGCTGGAGCCTTTAAGGGTGTATCCTAAAAGCTGGTAGTTCCCCCTGATCTCTATTGGGCTTTTTCTGCCTCTAGGTATCTTAAAAGCCATTCTCAGAAGATCTCGCTGAGGGGTTTGAGGATCTCCATCCGCCTATATAAATCTTTTCCATATATCTGGAGCTATTTGGAAAAAAGACAGAACAGTGTTATTAGCTAGATCTAATAAAGAAGGTAGATTTGGTGTCTCCTGTTCATCAGCTTTCAAAAGAAATGTAATTTTTTTTTTTTTTAAGTAAAAAGCATGATATGGTAGACCCGTCGGAGTCATTGGCCTGGTATGCAGGATTCCCGAGTTCGATTCCCGGCCAGAGCACACAGGAGAAGCGCCCATCTACCTCTCCACCCCTCCCCCTCTCCCCCCTCCCGGTCCCTCTCCTCCCGCCCAAAGCCAAGGCTCCACCGGAGCAAATCCACCCTGGGCACTAAGGATGGCCCCATGGCCTCCGCCCTAGTTGCTAGAATGACTCCGGTTGTAACAGAGCAACATCCCAGATGGGCAGAGCATTCCCCCCGGTTGGCATGCCAGGTGGATCCCAGTCAGGCGCATGCAGGAGTCTGTCTGCTTGCCTCCCCATCCCCATCCTCAGAAATATACAAAAAATAAATAAATAAAAGAAAAAATACAAAAAAAAAAGGGGGGGGCATTCCCTTGTGCTAAAGCACCAGGAAGCATGGAGTGAGCTTGAGTATGTCCTATGAAACATGGAGCTCTATGTTTACATATAAGTCTTTGAAGAAGGAGGAACTGCTGAAATAGTTTGTCAGCATTTGTCCCTAAGACAGCAGTCTTTATAGTGGGAACACCATACGTAAATATTTGCTGTCTGTCTATAGATTAAGGGGGGAATATGGCCAATGCTGAAAAGCCATGATCTTTGTGCCCCTCCCCTCCCCCAACCCCCTCCCTCTCCTCCCCCCACCCTGTAACCCCAACACTGTTGTTCATGTCTCTGAGTCTCATCTTTATGTCCCACCTATGTATGGAAACATATAGTTCTTAGTTTTTTCTGATTTACTTCTTTCACTCAGTATAATGTTATCAAGGCCCAACCATGTTGTTGTAAAAGATCCTATGTCATCATTTCTTATGGCTGAGTAGTATTCCATAGTATATATATACCAAAGCTTTTTAATCCACTCATCCTCTGATGGACACTTGGGCTGTTTCCAAATCTTTGCTATTGTGAACAATGCTGCCATAAACATGGGGGTGCATTTCTTCTTTTCAAACAGTGCTATGGTGTTCTTGGGGTATATTCCTAACAGTGGTATAGCTGGGTCAAAAGGCAGTTCGATTTTTAATTTCTTGAGGTATCTCCATACTGTTTTCCACAGTGGCTGTACCAGTCTGCATTCCCACCAGCAGTGCAGGAGGGTTCCCTTTTCTCCACATCCTCGCCAGCACTTATTCTGTGTTGTTTTATTGATGAGCGCCATTCTGACTGGTGTGAGGTGATATCTCATTGTGGTTTTAATTTGCATTTCTCTAATCATTAATGATGTTGAACATTTTTTCATATGCCTATTGGCCATCTGTGTGTCCTCTTTGGAGAAATGTCTATTCATGTATTTTGCCCATTTTTGGATTGGATTGTTTGTCTTCCTGGTATTAAGTTTTACAAGTTCTTTATAAATTTTGGTTATTAACCCCTTATCAGATGCTATGTCAAATATATTCTCCCATTGTGTAGTTTGTCTTTTTATTCTGTTCTTATTGTCTTTAGCTGTGCAGAAGCTTTTTAGTTTGATAAAGACCCATTTGTTTATCCTGTCTTTTATTTCACTTGCCTGTGGAGACAAATCAGCAAATATATTGCTGCGAGAGATGTCAGAGAGCTTACTGCCTATGTTTTCTTCTAAAATGCTTATGGTTTCATGGCTTACATTCAAGTCTCTTATCCATTTTGAGTTTATTTTTGTGAGTGGTGTAAGTTGGTGGTCTAGTTTCATTTTTTTGCAGGTAGCTGTCCAGTTTTCCCAACACCATTTGTTGAAGAGGCTGTCTTTACTCCATTGTATTGTCTTACCTCCTTTGTCAAATATCAGTTGTCCATAGAGCTGTGGGTTTATTTCTGAGTTCTCTGTTCTGTTCCATTGATCTATGTGCCTGTTCTTATGCCAGTACCATGCTGTTTTGAGTACAATGGCCTTATAATATAACTTGATATCTGGAAGTGTGATACCTCCCGCTTTTTTCTTCCTTTTCAGGATTGCTGAGGCTATTCGTGTTCTTTTTTGGTTCCATATAAATTTTTGGAATATGTGTTCTATGTCTTTGAAGTAAGTCATTGGTATTTTCATTGGTATTGCATTGAATTTATAAAGTGCTTTGGGTAATATAGACATTTTAATGATGTTTATTCTTCCTAACCATGAGCACGGTATATGCCTCCACTTATTCGTATCTTCCCTGATTTCTTTTATCAATGTTTTATAATTTTCTGAGTACAAGTCTTTAATCTCCTTGGTTAGATTTATTCCTAGGTACTTTATTTTTTTGGTTGCAATGGTAAAGGGGATTGATTCCCTGATTTCTCTTTCTGACAGTTCATTATTAGTGTATAAAAATGCCTCTGATTTCTGAGTATTGATTTTATATCCTGCCACCTTGCCAAATTCTTTTATCAGGTCTAGTAGTTTTTTGACTGAAACTTTAGGGTTTTCTATATACAATATCATGTCATCTGCAAATAATGATAGTTTTACTTCTTCTTTTCCAATTTGGATGCCTTTTATTTCTTTTTCTTGTCTGATTGCTGTGGCGAGGACTTCCAGAACTATGTTGAATAAGAGTGGTGAAAGGGGGCAACCCTGCCTTGTTCCTGATCTTAAGGGGATAGCTTTTAATTTTTGCTCATTGAGTATTATGTTGGCTATGGGTTTGTCATAGATGGCCTTTATCATGTTGAGGTATGTTCCCTGTATTCCCACTTTGCTGAGAGTTTTGATCATGAATGGGTGCTGGACTTTATCAAATGCTTTTTCTGCATCTATTGAAATTATCATGTGGTTTTTCTCCTTTCTTTTGTTTATGTGATGAATCACATTGATTGATTTGCGAATATTGTACCAGCTTTGCCTCCCAAGAATAAATCCTACTTGATCATGGTGTATGATTTTTTCCATATATTGCTGGATCCGGTTTGCTAATATTTTATTGAGGATTTTTGCATCTAAGTTCATCAGGGATATTGGCCTATAATTTTCTTTTTTTGTGTTGTCTTTGCCTGGTTTTGGAATCAGAATTATGCTCGCCTCATAAAAGGAGTTTGGAAGTCTTCCTTCCTCTTGAATTGTTTGAAATAGCTTGAGAAGGATAGGAGTTAGTTCTTCTTTGAATATTTGGTAGAATTCACTTGTGAAGCCATCAGGCCCAGGACTTTTCTTTTTTGGGAGTTTTTTGATAGCTGTTTCAATCTCATTTGTTGTAATTGGTCTGTTTAAGTTTTCTGATTCTTCCAGATTGATTTTTGGAAGATTATATGATTCAAGGAATTTGTCCATTTCATCTAGGTTGTCTAGTTTTTTGGTGTACAGTTCTTCATAGTATTTTCTTACAATATTTTGTATTTCTGTTGTGTCAGTTGTTATTTCTCCACTCTCATTTCTAATTTTATTTATTTGAGTCCTCTCTCTTTTTTTCTTGGTGAGTCTTGTTAAAGGTTCATCGATCTTGTTTACCTTTTCAAAGAACCAGCTCCTGGTTTCATTGATCCTCTGTATTGTTTCTTTAGCCTCTATGTCACTTATTTCTGCTCTGATCTTTATTATTTCCTTCCTTCTACTAGCTCTGGGCTTTATTTGCTGTTCTTTTTCTAGTTCTTTTAGATGCAAGGTTAAGTTGTTAATTTGAGCTTTTTCTAGCTTCTTGAGGTATGCCTGTAATGCTATAAACTTCCCTCTCAGGACTGCTTTTGCTGTGTCCCATAAATTTTGAGTTGATGTATGCTCATTATCGTTTGTTTCTAGGAATTTTTTAATTTCTTCTTTGATCTCAATGTTAACCCATTCATTGTTTAATAACGTGCTATTTAGTTTCCAAGTGTTTGAATGTTTTTCAATTTTTCTATTGTGGTTGATTTCTAGTTTAATGCCATTGTGATCAGAGAAAGTGTTCGATATGATTTCAATCTTCTTAAATTTGTTGAGCCCGCTTTTGTGCCCTAACATGTGGTCTATTCTAGAGAATGTCCCATGAGCGCTTGAAAAGAATGTATATTCTGCTCTTTTAGGGTGAAAGGTTCTGAAGATATCTATTAAATCGAGTTCATCTAATATGTCCTTTAAGTCTGCTGTTTCTTTGTTAATTTTCTTTCTTGAGGACCTATCTAATGATGTTAATGGGGTATTGAAATCTCCTACTATTATAGTATTGCTGTTGATCTCGCCCTTTAAGTCTATCAAAGTCTGCTTTATATATTTAGGTGCTCCTATATTAGGTGCGTAGATATTTATAATGGTTATATCTTCCTTTTGTATTGCTCCCTTTATCATTATGTAGTGACCTTCTTTATCTCTAACTATGGTCTTTGTTCTAAAGTCCATTTTGTCTGATATAAGTATTGCTACCCCAGCTTTTTTTTCATTTCCATTTGCGTGAAATATTTTTTTCCATCCTTTTATCTTCAGTCTGTGTGCATCTTTTGATTTAAGGTGTGTCTCTTGTAGACAGCATATGTATGGGTCCTGTTTTCTTATCCACGCAGCTACCCTATGTCTCTTGATCGGATCATTTAATCCATTAACATTTAAGGTTATTACTGATATGTAATTGTTTATTGCCATTTTTTTTCTTTAAAACTGTTTTTCTCTTTTGCTATATTCTTTTTTTCCTTTGATCTGTTTACAACAGGTCCCTTAGCATTTCTTGCAGCCTTGGTTTGGTTGTAGTGAAATCCTTTAGTTTTTTTTTGTCTGTAAAGCTTTTTATTTCTCCTTCAATTTTAAATGATAGCCTTGCTGGATAAAGTAGTCTTGGTTGTAGGTTCTTGTTCTGCATTACTTTGAATATTTCTTGCCATTCCCTTCTGGCCTCAAGTGTTTCTGTTGAGAAGTCAGAAGTCATCCTTATGGGGGCTCCTTTGTAGGCGATTGTCTTTTTTTCTCTAGCAGCTTTTAATATTTTCTCTTTATCATTTAGCTTTGGTAATTTAATTATGATGTGTCTTGGTGTTGGTTTCTTTGGATTTCTCCTTAATGGAGTTCTCTGTGCTTCCTGAACATGTGAAATATTTTCCTGCCTTAATTGGGGGAAGTTTTCTGCTATAATATGTTTGAACAAAGTCTCTATCCCTTGTTCTTTCTCTTCTTCTTCAGGAACCCCTATGATGCGGATGTTATTTCTCTTCATGTTGTCACAGAGCTCTCTTAGAGTTTCCTCAGACTTTTTGAGTCTCTTTTCTTTTTTCTGCTCTGCTTCTGTGCCTTTATTTATTGTGTCCTCTAACTCACTGATTCGATTCTCTGCTTCATCCATCCTGCTTTTAATTCCTTCCATTGTATTCTTTATTTCAGATATTGTATTTGTCATTTCTGTCTGATTCTTTTTTATTATTTCAATGTCCTTTTTTATATTTGTTATCTCTTTATTTAGGTTTTCATAATGGCCATCTATGGTGGTTCTAATATCTTTGAGCATCCTAACAATCGTTATTTTAAACTCTGCATCTGGTAATTTGGTTATATCTGATTCACTTAGGTCCTTTTCTGGGGATTTCTCTTGGTTTATTTGTGTTGTATTTCTCTGCCTCCGCATTTTCTCTTCACGAGAGTGGCTGTGATCACGTGCTCGGGTGCACAAGGGTTGGTGGCCTTGGCCTTTGCCCCGCCCCCGTGTGTGATGTTATGCTCGGTCCTGAGGGCACTGGCGAGCACCTTTGCTCAGCTGCGGGTCTCTGCCTGTTTCCGAGCTTTCGCCCTGCCTTTGCAGGATGATCCCACTCAAGGAACAGCTGCTAGCCTTGGCTCTACCACCAGGAAAGGCTGCGTGCCCAAGCTCAGCTTCGGAGTGGAACTCCGCCTCTTCTGGGCTTTTGGCTCCACCCCCACGGGAGGAGCCTGCTACCAAGTCAGACCGCAAGCCTGGGTTGCACAGGCGGGGCAGGGATGTGCTCCTCTGCCCTTGCTCCGGGGCTGGTTTCTACCCTTTCTGGGTTTCCCGCCCTTCTCCCGGAGGCTGGATTACAGGCTGCCGGCAGCTGAGCTTAGCCGCTTTTGCACGCCCCCTTCTCCCTAGCCGGGCAAGATTGAGCTCACACCTGAGCCCACTGGTGGCCAGCCGGCTTCCGCCCCTGCCAGCAGAACTGCGCTTTTGTCTCCCGCAGCCGCCCGCTCTCCGGTGCTCCCTCAGCCGTGTGGGTGGGGGCGTTGCAGCTCGGACCCTAAGACTCACTACCGTAGACCCGAAAGCTCCCTCCTTCTATGCGACTCTGCTCTGAATGCCGCGGGGGAGCTTGTTTGGCTGCTCTCCTGCTTCCCTTTGCTGGTATTGCTGTTTCCGGGGGAAATATTCACTTCAGCTTTGGGGAGTGACTCGTCCCAGGGGTTAGAGTGGCTATCTCCCAAAAATGTTTCTCCCTATGCCTCCTAGATTGTACTCTCTTCCTGTTACTGTGGTTCTCTCCCCTCTCCCTCCGTCTCCAGGAGCCCCGGGTGAGTGTTTGTGAGAGAGATGTTCTGCGTGGTCCCTTTAAGAAGGATCCTGGGTCTGAGAAATCAGACTCTCTCACAAACAGTATCCTGACTTGTTTCAAGCTAAATACTGTCCTTATGCTTCTTCTGGGCTCTGGGGCTGCAGGCTGGGGCTTTGTTCCTGGGGCTCAGGGCCCTTTCCCCTCTGCTAAACTCACTTCCCGCCACGCGAGTCTCTCCCTGCTGCCGTTTGCTCCGAGAAGCTGGGCAGCCCTCTCCGCGTTTCCGCTTTTCCTACCAGTCTCTGGGTGGCTTCTTCAGCATTCCTGGGTTGAAGAGTCCTTTTAGTTTAGTCCAAAGTTGGTTTTTCCAGTTGATAGATCATAAAATTAGTTTGTAATCCACATTGGTTCTGGGAGGTAGATGCTGGTACGTTCGCCTACTCCAGCGCCATCTTGTCTCTCCGACTCCTTTTTCCATCATTTTCTCCCTTAATAACTATGTAACTGTCTAAGCTAACAATAACATAATATTTTAAATATTCAGAATTCAATTTAAAATTATTCATCATTGGAAGAGTCTTGAAAAGTCAACCTTTCTTGGGAAAAAACAATCAAGAGATACCAACCTCAAAATGACACAAATATTACAATTTCATTAAAAGATTTTAAAGCATCTGTTATGAAAATAACCAAATGAGCAATTGCAAACACTATTTTTAATTTAAATTTATTAGAGTGCCACTAGCTAACATAATTATAGAGGTATAAAAAAAGTTTATCAAAGAATATATACAAAAAAAATCCAAAATTTAAGAACTGAAAAATACAATAACTAAAATGAGAACAACTCACTGGATGGATTCAGAACTCTAATGAAAATTATAGCAAAAAGAATCAGTGAACTTAAAAATAAATTAATCTAAATTAGCTGATCTAATCAACAGAGTGGGGAAAAAGAACTAAAAACATTAATAAATGATCTAATATTTGCATCACTGAAATTTATGAAGAAGAAGAGAGAGCATGTGGTACTAAAAAAAGTATTTGTACTGGAAACTTCCTTACAAGTTGGAAAAGTAAAAACTCATGAGTTGAGAGAAATAGAAAGATAGAGAGAGAGACATATCATTATCTATGGTGAGTAAGTACCAGATACCATTTCCCCATGTATAACATGCACCTTTTTCCAAGAATTTTGGGGTTTAAAAATTGGGTTCATCCTATACAGTAGTTGTGGCACTTCAAATATCAGAGAAAGAACTGAGAACAAGGCAATATATGAAGACAGTGATTTGTCATCAGAAACAGATGAGGTCAAGCTAATGGATGGGAGTTTTGACAGTGATGAGTTGTATGAATTTTATGATGAATAAAACTTGAGTTCAATAACTTTATGTAATACATTTTTTTTTTCAAAATTTGAAAAAAAATTTGGGCCTCAAAATTAAGGTGTGTCTTATACATGGGGAAATATAGTACTTGGAAAACAACAATCCAAATCAGGGGGACAACTAGATTTTTCTTGTCTTTCACTGCTCTTCACTTGACTAAGAACAAAAACCCACTCTTATACAGAGAGATAAAAAATGTGACCCTTCGGCCCTGGCCAGTTGGCTCAGTGGTAGAGCATTGGCCTGGCGTGTGGAAGTCCCAGGTTCGATTCCTGGCCAGGGCACACAGGAGAAGTGCCCATCTGCTTCTCCACTCCTCCCCCTCTCCTTCCTCTCTGTCTCTCTCTTCCCCTCCCTCAGCCAAGGCTCCATTGGAGCAAAGTTTGCCCAGACACTGGGGATGGCTCCATGGCCTCCACCTCAGTCGCTAGACTGGCTCTGGTTGCAACAGAGCAATGCCCGGGATGGGCAGAGCATCGCCCCCTGTTGGGCATGCCGGGTGGATCCCGGTCAGGCGCACGCGGGAGTCTGTCTGATTGCCTCCCCGTTACCAGCTTCAGAAAAATACAAAAAAAAAAAAATAATGTGACCCTTCAAGAAACATCAAAAGTGCCCTTGTTAATAAATTCTAAATAAAATAAAAAATGTGGCTGAATGGAATGACAGAAACAGGGAGATCTGATCTGCATTTTAGCTCAATCTTCTAGCTCTATGATTTGGGGAGAATAACTTAACCTACCAGGTCTTCAGTGTCTATGTGATGAAATAGCATGCAGGGTTATATTTGAGAAATAAATAAAGTATGTAAAAATGCCAAATACATTACCTGTCATGAAGTTGATATATAATACATTTTTAGTTGAATATGGATCCTATGAAATATTTCTTCCTGTAGAAATGAGTTAAAAGGAAGGTAAACTTAGAAGCAGCCTAAGGACTCCCAGAAGGCTCAACATTTGTAGGCCCTATTATCCCTAGAAAAGGAGACAAAATAGGGCTAAAAACCAGCAAAATTATCTGAAAATATGCTTAATAAATTCAACTCCAGATCTTCACTTTTGTTGTTCACAGCTGGCAACTATCTATACCCACCCCAACAGAATGTGAAGTTTTTCTGAAAAATGAAATATGAAAAGTCTCCAAACTGGGAAAACCAAGCAGAACTGAGGCTTCATTTCATAAAACAGGGGTACTAAGTAAAAATTCCCACACTAGATTTTCATACCTATGCTTTTTTCACATCACTCATCTCCCAGAGTTCTTGCAGCCAAGGAAAAAATAAGTCTAACTAGTCCATGGAATATCAACTGCAGCTATTGACATCTGAGTTTCCCCAACAAATAAGAGTATGCAGGTCAGTTTACTACTAAGCCCAGAGTAGCAAAGCACCCTCTTATACAATTAATCACTTATTTTGGTGTTCCAAATATTCCAATAAACAAAAAGCAGATGGATCATTAAGTTTAGCTAGGGTTGATATTTTATCAAGTAAGCTGGAAAGAAGAATAAGAGTCAAGAATATGTGTAAGGGGCCCCTTGGTATGTGGACCATGAAAACTAAATTCCTCGAAATGAAGGTTAGAAAGTCAGAGGATTATACCTAAAGAAAAAAGAATATACAAAACAAGGTAGAATTCTCTGAATGGTAAAAGCATACCAGAGTAAGGATTTTAAATAATTAGCTTGAAAGACAAGTTAAGCTGCCCATGAGTGCAGCTAATATCAGGAATTGTCCCAAAAATGTCATTAAACTCAGGCAACTTTTTTGTTGTTGTTATTGTGCTTTCCTCAGTGTTGGCTTCATTCTCAGGCAGCTAACACTCAATAAATATGTATTAAATGATTACATGGATAATATAAATTATATCAACCCTCTTCTCCTTCACTTCATAATGCTTTTTCCTTTTTCTACATTACTGTCTATATTTATTAAAAAAAATGCATGCATCCTTTTTCCTTGCATGTTCAATAAGTATAATATCATTTCTTTCCAGGACCTTTAAAACTACTTTCTACAAATTACCCTCTTAAAATTTAAGCATCACTCTCTCTACTTGATTATTCCTTGAATAAACCACACCAAATTTTATATTTCCCAATGTGGAAAGCAAAAATAGTAAAAGAGCTTCTCTCAAGACTGCTTTACCTTAATACTCCCCTTGCCTGCTCTCTTTTACTTGCCAAATTTAAAAGCACTCGATATTTTCCACTTTTTCTTACTTTTTTTTTTTTTTACAGAGACAGAGAGGGAGTCAGAGTGAGGGATAGACAGAGACAGACAGACAGGAACGGAGAGATGAGAAGCATCAATCATTAGTTTTTCATTGCACATTGAGACACCTTAGTTGTTCATTGATTGCTTTCTCATACGTGCCTTGACCGCGGGCCTTCAGCCGACTGAGTAACCCCTTGCTTGAGCCAGCGACCTTGGGTCCAAGCTGGTGCGCTTTGCTCAAACCAGATGAGCTCACGCTCAAGCTGGCGACCTCCGGGTCTCGAACCTGGGTCTTCCACATCCCAGTCCAACACTCTATCCACTGCGCCACCGCCTGGTCAGGCTTTTCTTACTTTTTAATAAACATTCCTCACATAACCTCTTGCAGTTCTGCTCCTGCTCCCACCACAGTCAGTTATTATTTGTCGTGCATATTCCATGGGCCAGATCTAACCTTAGTATCTATCTCATGACCCCAACAAGGCTTATCCAGTGCATTTCAAATTCTTATCCTTAAAACCCTGTCAAATCTACTTTTTTTTTGATTAACCCATTTTTGCCAATGGTACTTCTAATTTAAAAAAAAAACATATATTTAAAAATCAAAGTCAAACAGTAAGAATCTTCTATCTTCTTCCCTCCAATATTAACTAGTCACTAAGTAGTCTCACTTCTGCCCCTGGAAATGGCTCCTTGTTTTTCTTTCTTACTTCAAATAATCTATTTTCAAGTCTTTGTGCAACATCTAAACAATTACATCTACTACACTTACCCAAGTCTAGTTCTCATTCACTCTCCATAATGCCACCAATATACATCATTAAAGACAACCAACATCGTAACTCCCCTTTCTTTAAAAATGTTCCGAGTGACGTCAGAGAAATGGTGCTGTGAGGAGTGCTCCCAATACCTCTCCCTGAAACTTCAACAAATTCAACAATTAGAGACAGAAAAACAATCTCAGGAGCATCTGAAATATACATACATCAAACAAAGGTACGATTGGGCAAAAAGGTGGCTGAATATATAATCCACTCTGAAGGAAATAAGATGAAGAATGGAGTATTCTGCTTTCCTCACTGACCTGAGCAGGAGCTGCTTTCAATTGGAACTGAGAGAAAGTGAGGGCTGGAGGTCATGAAAAAAGCTGGGCTAGGACACAGACGTTCAAGCCGAGGAGAGAGTGTGCCCGCAGCTCAGCCCACGCAGAGCTAATGCCAGCGGCATACCCTAGGAGAGGTGGCGAGCAGTTGCCTTGTTTATTCCTGGTATCCTAGTTGGTGAGCACAGGCAGTGTGCAAGTGGATCCACCTGGCACCTTGGGCATGGGTGCCCACATTCCTGGATGAAGGGGCTGGGTCAGAGACTGTCAGTAGTGACCCTCTGTGTGGGCTGTGACCAGAGTTTCTGAATAATCCAGCTTCCCAAACAACAGCATGTGGGAAGTGCATGAAAGCCACTTTCCCTATACCCAGACCTGTCTGGGTGTGGTGCCTCCATCAGCCATACAGGCTAACAAAGCACACTCCTGGGGAAGAGAACTGCAGAAGTGGTGGGGGGAAGGGTGCACAGGCAGCTTGCAGACAGTCTCTGGAGAGGAGAGCAGATCTGTGCAGTGCTGAGGCATACTAGAGATGCCTGGAGGCTTATAGAAAGACACCTGAAAGGCAATTGGATCCCAGCCCTGCCTGATTATGCTGGTGGCTCTGTCTGGCAAAGCCTTATCCAGAACCCTGCATTGAGTGGGGATACATGGGGAATTTGGCAGCTCTTAGAGCCTCTTGCTCTCTAGGCAGTGGCTGGG
Source organism: Saccopteryx bilineata (assembly GCF_036850765.1). Lineage (NCBI taxonomy): Eukaryota > Metazoa > Chordata > Mammalia > Chiroptera > Emballonuridae > Saccopteryx > Saccopteryx bilineata. Next base: position 338,265,129 of record NC_089490.1, on the reverse strand, counting down.
GCAACTTCACAGCTGGGTCCCCAGGTTGCTGGTTCAGGAAGGAGAGATTTGGGGAGAATCTCTGGGAAAACGGACTCTCCTATTGTCGGAGCCTGCAAACGCTAACAAGCCACGCCTACCAATGGGACTGAGGCCTAGTTTATGTCATCACCATAGTGACACAACAGCAAATCTCTACCTAAGAGTGCCACAGGGGCAGAACCTGGGGTACTGCACCACCAGCCAAAAAGAGAGAGAAGAAAGAAAAATAAAGAACATAACTTTTTAAAACCAGGAAAAATCCAGTCTTTACAACTTTTTACATTTTTTTCTTATTTTTTTTATCTTTTTGTTTTCCACCTTGATCATTTTATCCTATTTTTGTTTTATTCTTTTCTTTTCATTTTGAACATTATTACCCATAGCTATTACATTTTCCATTTTATTTTTTCTATGAATGTTACAGTCCAAAAAACTTAACTCAAATTTTCTCTTTCTCTTTTTGTTTCTTCTTTTCTCTTTCACTTTTTCTCTCATTCAAATCTTACCCAAAACAAATTATTTTATTCTGCATTCAAATTTTTTCTTTGTGGCATTTTGTGTGCTTGTTATTTTTCTTTTTATCTCTTTAACATTTCTCCAAACTCTGGCTTTCCATTCTGTAATCTTTTTGCCACTTAATACAATAGAATTTTTATTTTTCACTGTATTTTTTTCTCTTTTTCTTTTCTCTTACACTATTTCTCTTATTTGACCATCATTTACAAACAAATTATTTTATTCTTGATCCAAATTTTTTTTCTTGTGGCATTTTGTGGGTCATTGCCTCATTTTTTGCCTCTTTGTCACACACCCCCCAACCCAGGCCCTCCATTTTACATATTTTTGTTCCACTTAGCACAATAGAATTTTCAGTTTTCACTGCATTTTATCAAAAAAAATTTTTTAATCTACTCTTATTAGTGATATTAACAATACTACTCTCAAATGCCATTAGAGAAAAGGAAATTAAATATCATAGATACAAAAGACAGTTATGTAACTCAGATAGATGAGGAAAAATCTATAGAAAAAAATTCAATAGCTTAGAAACCTTGGAGTTAAATGACAAAGAATTTAAAATTGAAGTTCTAAAAATACTGAGAAATATGCAAGAATGCACAGAAAGGCAATTTAGGGAGCTCTAAAAACAATTCAATGAACAGAAAGAATACTTCACCAAGGAAATTGAAACTATAAAAATGAATCACACAGAGAAGAAAAACTCAACTCATGAACTGAAAAACAAGGTAACAAGCTTAGCCAATAGAACAGGCCAGATAGAGGAGAGAATTAGTGACATAGGAGACAGGCAACTAGAGGTACTACAGAGAGAAGAGGAGAGAGACTCATGAATTTTTTAAAAAAATGAGGAAGACCTGCAGGAATTGTCTGACTCCATCAGAAAGAGCAATATAAGAATAATGGGTATATCAGAAGGAGAAGAGAGAGAAAATGGAATGGAGAACATATTCAAACAAATAATAGATGAGAACTTCCCAAGCCTGTGGAAAGAACTGAAGCCTCAAATTCAAGAAGCAAACAGAACACCGAGTTATCTGAACCCTAACAAACTTACTCCAAGGCAAATCATAATGTAATTGGCACAAACCAATGACAAAGAAGAAATTTTCAGGGCAGCAGGGAAAAGAAGACTATAACATAAAAAGGAAGGCCCATTAGATTATCAACAGATTTCTCAGCAAAACTCTACAAGCTAGAAGAGAGTGGGCCCCAATATTTAAAGTTCTGAAAGAGAGGAACTTCCAGCCAAGAATAATATACCCATCAAAGCTATTCTTCAAATATGAAGGAGAAATAAAAACATTCACAGATACAGAAAAATGAGAAAATTTATGACCAGAAAACCCCCACTTCAGGAAATACTAAAGAGGGTTTTCTGACCAGGCATAAACAACAACAAAAAAACCTACAAGTAAATACTCCATCAAGATCACAATAAAAACAAGATTAATCTGTGACTAAGAAACAAAAAAGGAGAGAGGACAAAGATTAACAGTAACAAAGGATGATGGAGTGCAGAAGCACTCATGAGATAATATACTACAATGAACATGATATGTATGCTTTCCATTAATCAATGGTAACCACCCAGGAAAAAAAAAAACACCACAGAAGTACATGGCTTGAAAAAAGAAGTAACAGAGAAAAGGAGTACGGACTACAACCAAACAAAAACAAATGATAGAAAAATAAAAGAAAAGAACCAAATAAGATACAAAACTATCAGAAAGCAATATATAATATGGCAATAGGCAACCCTCAAATTTCAATAATTACACTAAATTTAAATGGATTGAACTCACCAATAAAAAGACACAAAGTAGCAGAATGGATCAAAAAAGAAATCCAACTGTACACTGCTTACAAGAAATACTTCTAAGCTATAAGGATAAAAACAAATTCAAAGTGAAAGGTTGGAAAACAATACTCCAAGCAAATAACATCCAAAAAAAAAGCAGGTGTAGCAATACTCATATCTAACAATGCTGACTACAAGACAGCAAAGGTAATCAGAGACAAAAACAGTCATTGCATAATGATAAAGAGGGCATTGCGGCCCTGGCCGGTTGGCTCAGTGGTAGAGCGTCGGCCTGGTGTGCAGGGGTCCTGGATTTGATTCCCAGCCAGGGCACACAGGAGAGGCACCCATCTGCTTCTCTATCCCTCCCTCTCTCCTTTCTCTCTGTCTCTCTCTTCCCCTCCCGCAGCGAGGATCCATTGGAGCAAAGATGGCCCGGGTGCTGGGGATGGCTCCTTGGCCTCTGCCCCAGGCGCTAGAGTGGCTCTGGTCGCGACAGAGCGACGCCCCGGAGGGGCAGAGCATCGCCCCCTGGTGGGCAGAGCGTAGCCCCTGGTGGGCATGCCAGGTGGATCCGGGTCGGGCGCATGCGGGAGTCTGTCTGACTGTCTCTCCCCGTTTCCAGCTTCGGAAAAATACAAAAAAAAAAAAAGGCATTGAATCAAGAAGACATAACATTTCTTAATATATATGCACCAAACCAAGGAGCACCAAAATATATAAGACAGCTACTTATAGACCTAAAAACAAAAAATGACAAAATACAATCATACTTGGAGACCTCAATATGCTGCTGACGGCTCTAGATCTTCATCCAAACAGAAAATCAATAAAGAAATATTGGCCTTAAATGAAACACTAGAACAATTGGATAAGATAGACATCTACAGGACATTTCATCCCAAAGTGACAGAGTACACATTTTTCTCTAGTGTATATGGAACATTCTCAAGAATTGACCATATGTTGGGCCACAAAAATAATATCAACAAATTCAGAAAGGTTGAAATTATACCAAGCATATTTTCTGATCATAAATCCTTGAAACTAGAATTCAACTGCAAAGAAAGGTAAACAAACCCACAAAATTGTGGAAACTAAACAACATACTTTTAAAAAATTAATGGGTCAAAGAAGAAATAAGTGCAGAGATCAAAAGATACATACAGGCAAACAAAAATAATACAACATATCAGAATATATGGAATGCAGCAAAAGCAGTAATAAGAGGAAAGTTCATATCACTATCGGCCCACATGAACAAACAAAAGAGAGACCATGTAAACCACTTAACTTCACATCTTAAGGAACTAAACAAGAAGAACAAAGACAAACCAGATCAGCAGAAGAAAGGAAATAATAAAAATCAGAGCAGAAATAAACAAAATAGAGAACAGAAAAACTATAGAAAAAATTAATAGAACAAGGAGCTGGTTCTTTGAAAAGATCAACAAAATTGACAAACCGTTGGCAAGACTCACCAAGGAAAAAAGAGAAAGGACTCATATAAACAAAATCCAAAATGAAAGGGGAGAAATCACCACAGATATCATAGATATACAAACAATTATTGTAGAACACTATGAAAAACTATATGCCACCAAATTTAACAATATAGAAGAAATGGATAAGTTCCTAGAGAAATACAATCTTCCTATACTGAGTCATGAAGAAGCAAAAAGCCTAAACAGACCCATAAGCAGGGAGGAAGTAGAAACAACTATAAAAAACCTCACCAAAAATAAAAGTTCAGGACCTGACATCTATACCAGTGAATTCTATCAAACATTCAAAGAAGACGTGGTTCCTATTCTACTCAAAGTCTTCCAAAAAATTGAAGAGAAGCAATACTGCCAAACACATTTTATGAGGCCAAGATAACCCTCAAACCAAAACCTGGCAAGGACAACACAAAAAAAGAAAACTACAGACCAATATCTCCAATGAATACAGATGCAAAAATACTAAACAAAATACTAGCAAATCGCATACAACAACACATTAAAAAATAATTCATCATGCTCAAGTGGCATTTATCCCAGAATCACAAGGATGGTTCAAGATACATAAAATGATTAGCATAATACACCATATCAACAAAACAAAGAACAAAAACCATATGATCTTATCAATAGATGCAGAAAAGGCAGTCGATAAAATACAACATCATTTTATGTTTAAAACACTTAACAAAATGGGTATAGAAGGAAAATATCTCAACATAATAAAGGCCATCTATGATAAACCATCAGCTAATATAAATCATATTAAATGGCATAAAACTGAGGACTTTTCCCCTAAAATCAGGAACAAGACAAGGTTGTTCACTCTGTCCACTCTTATTCAAAGTAATGCTGGAAGTTCTAGCCAGAGCAATCAGACAAGAGAAAGAAATAAATGGTATTCATATTGGGAAAGAAGTAAAGGTTTCACTTTTTGCAGATGATATGATCCTGTACATTGAAAACTCCAAAGACTTCAAAAAAGACTACTAGAAACAATAAACCAATACAGTAAGGTCACAGATACAAAATTAATATACAAAAGTCCATTGCCTTCCTATATGCCAACAATGAAACATAAGAAAATGAGCTCAAAAAAACAATCCCCTTCATGGTTGCAACAAAAAAATTAAAATATCTAGGAATAAATATAACAAAGAATGTAAAGGACCTATATAATGAAAACTACAAAGCGTTGTAAGGGAAATCGAAAAAATATATAATGAAATGGAAAAATATTCCCTGTTCTTGGATACAAAGAAAGATATAGTCAAAATGACTATATTACCCAAAGCGATATACAAACTTAATGCAATTCCCAGCAAAATTCCAATGTCATTTTTTAAAGATATAGAACAAAAAATCATCAGGTTTATATGAAACTATAAAAAACACCGAATAGCCAGAGCAATCCTAAGGAAAAAGAATAAAGCTGGGGGAAATATAATACCTGACTTCAAATTATATTATAGAGCCACAACAATCAAAACAGCATGGTATTGGCAGAAAAATAGACACTCAGACCAATGGAACAGAATGGAAAGCCCAGAAATAAAACTACATGTATATGGTCAAATAATTTTTGATAAAGGGGCCAACAACACACAATGAAGAAACAAAAGTCTCTTCAACAAATGGTGCTGGGAAAACTGGAAAACCACATGCAGAAGAATAAAATTTGACTACAGTTTGTCCCCTTGTACTAAAATTAATTCAAAATGGATCAAAGACCTAAATATAAGACCTGAAACAATAAATTACATAGAAGAAAACATAGGTGCTAGATTCATGGACCTTGGTTACAAAGAGCACTTTATGAATTTGACTCAAAAGGCAATGGAATTGAAGGCAAAGATAAATGAATGGGACCACATCAGACTAAAAATCTTTTGCACAGCAAAAGAAACTGACAACAAAACAGACAGCCAACTAAATGGGAGATGATATTTTCAAACAACAGCAGATAAGGGCCTAATATCCAAAATATACAAAGAACTCATAAAACTCAACAATAAACAAGCAAACAATTCAATAAAAAAAATGGGAAGAGGACATAAACAGACACTTCTCCCAGGAAGAAATACAAATGGCCAACAGATATATGAAAAGATGCTCATCTTCATTAGCTATTAGAGAAATGCAAATCGAAACAACAATGAGATACCATCTCGCACCTGTTAGATTAGCTATTATCAACAAGACAGGTAATAACAAGTGTTAGACAGGCTGTGGAGAAAAAGGAACCGTCATCCACTGTTGGTGGGAATGTAAAGTAGTACAACCACTATGGAAGAAAGTATGGTGGTACCTCAAAAAATTAAAAATAGAACTACCATATTACCCAGCAATCCCTCTACTGGGAATATACCCCCATAACTAAAAAACACTGGTACGTAAAGACACATGCAGTCCCATGTTCATTCCAGCATTGTTTACAGTGGCCAGGACATGGAAACAACCAAAAAGCCTTTCAATAGATGATTGGATAAAGAAGAGGTGGTACATATATACTATGGAAAACTACTCAGCCATAAGAAATGATGACATTGGATCATTTACAACAACATGGACAGATCTTGAATACATTATACTGAGTGAAATAAGTAAATCAGAAAAAAACTAAGAACTATATGATTCCATACATAGGTGGAACATAAAAATGAGACTCAGGGACATGGACAAGAATGTGGTGGTTACCTGGGGTGGGGAGGGGAAAGAAAAGGAGGGGGAGAGAAGGGGCACAAAGAAAACCAGATAGAAGGTGACAGAAGACTATATGACTTTGGGTGATGGGTATGCAACATAATCAAATGTCAAAATAACCTGGAGATGTTTTCTCTGAACCTATGTACCCTGACTGATTAATGTCACCCTATTAAAATTAATTAAAAATAAATAAAGAAAGAAAGAAAGAAATAAAAATGTTCCTTAGCTCCTCATGTCCTACATACAAAAATTTCCAGACTCCAGTTATTAGCATTTTTTTGCATGGATTGTCCTCTGCTGCTATTGTGAAATAAAATTACTATAAAAATGAAGTCAGAAGACCTAGGCTCAAATCCAGAGCGACACTTCTTTTACATAATACTTTTTAAATTAATATTGTATAGATAGAATAGAATAAGAATGTCATTTTTTGTTTATTACATCTAAGCTTCTGTTCACACCAGGGAAAGGACAAGGACTTTCCTAATAATGCAGCTTCAAAGCAACACTGCCAAGGGTCAGGGTCCCTCTCCAGCAATCTGACGTCTGGTCCTGCCAGATGGCTCTGCACTACCTACAGTGTAATGGGAGAGATGGGACTGGTATATTTTCTATTGCTCCATCTGCACGAGTGTTTTGCTATAAAAACTGCTCCAGCAAGTCTAGTATATACTGCTTGGGTATCTTCCCTTGTTGCTTGATAGCCATGCCATAAACACTTATATACTGCCTATACTATTCTAATGCTTTCCAGATGGGATACTTTTGAAAGTCACACGACCTCTTTGGGTTTCAATTTTTTTACTAAGTAAAATAAAAACACACTGTTTTGTGATTAAAAAATATAACATGTATGAAAGTGCCAACTTCAGTACTTATTACAATAGTGATTTCAAAATGGTTTTAATCAAAAAAATTAATGGAGTCTTAAAGACAGGAAGTCAGAACATACCAAACTAATCGAAGGCAAAGCACATTATCTGTCAAAGTACTTACTTTCACTGTCATTACTAGAACATAAAAGATACACAAGGGATTACTTGCATTTATGCACAAGAGACATAATAAAAAGCACACTTTAACAAAGAAGGTCCTAAGTAGGCATCTGTTATTACATTTATTGCTCCAGTGTTCAGAGTTCTTGCCTCTTCTAAGCACTGCACAAACAAAACATTAAAATCACAAACTACCTGAATTAAAGAGCTAATTTTTTTTTTACCAAATAAATTTTTCATTAAGCCTGACCAGGGAGTAGCGCAGTGGATAGAGCGTTGGACTGGGATGCCAAGGACCCAGGTTCGAGACCCCAGAGTCGCCACCTTGAGCATGGGCTTGTCTGGTTTGGGCAAAAGCTCACCAGCTTGGACTCAAGGTCGCTGGCTCAAGCAAGGGGTCACTCAGTCTGCTGAAGGCCCGTGGTCAAGGCACATATGGGAGAGCAATCGATGAACAACTAAAGTGTCACAATGCGCAACGAAGGGCTGATGATTGATGCTTCTCATCTCTCCATTCCTGTCTGTCCCTGTCTATCCCTCTCTCTGACTCTCTCTCTCCGTAAGAAAAAAAAAATTTTTCATTAAGAACCTACTGTCTGTGTTGCCTGGGCAAAGAGTTATGAGGGATACAGACATATATAAAATGTAAAATGGGCTACACTTATAAAAAATATTACAGTGTGGCAACCAACAATCTATAGATTTAATGTAATCCCCAAGAAAATCCCAGCAAGTGAATTTGTGACTATTGACAAACTGATTCTAAAGTTTATAAAAACAGGCAAAAGACCAAGAATAGCAAAAACAATATTGAAGGGGAAGAACAAAGTTAAATGACCGACACTAGCCCAACTTCAAGACTTACTAAAACCACCTTTCCCAAACTTCTGATGACTAAATGATCTGTCAACTCTGACATTCTCCTTGCTGGCACAATTTTGCTGAGGATAATTTGGAATTTGAATGGCCTGTGAGGGAAACTTAATATCATTTCTTAAATTTAATATTGATTTCTCCTTTCCTATTGCTTCCACTTCTCCCTCTACTTCTTATCGCCCATCATCTTCCTTTCAGCAACCTTGAACCCTTTGACTTGTTTCCTTCCTGGTTATGTGCTATAGGAGATCAGAGGAAAGAAAAGGGTAGAGTTAGGGAAGCCTTCAATGAGAAGTGGTACTTGATCTGTCCCTTGAGAATGGGAATAACTTGAAAGTTTGTAAGGAGAATTATATCAGCTAATGTAGGGAATAAATCTTGTTGGAGAAGAAAAATTTATAAGTAAATTAACAGCACAGAAAAAAGTTTAAGGCAATAAAATTTTACTTTTTCTTCCAGTCCCTCTTCTGTATTTAACGCTACATCTTTAGTCATAACTTTTAAACCCTTATATGGAGTTCTCATTTCTGACTGTCTTTATTTGTCGATATTACTCATCAAAATAATTTCATGATCCTGGCCAGTTGGCTCAGTGGTAGAATGTTGGCCCAGCATATGGAAGTCCTAGGTTCAATTCCCAATCAGGGTACACAAGAGAAGCGACCATCTGCTTCTCCATCCTTCCCCACTTCTCTTTCTCTTCCTCTTCTGTAGCCATGGCTGGAATGTTTCAAGCAAGTTGGCCCTGGGAACTGAGGATGGCTCCATGGCCTCACCTCAGGCACTGAAATAGGTGGTTGCTGAGCAAGAGAGAAGTGGCCCCAGATGAGCAAGCAGAGCATCACTCTGTAGAGGGCTTGCCAGGTCGATCCTGGTCAAGATGCATGCAGAAGTCTCTCTCTTGGCCTCCTGCCTCTTACTTAATAAAAATAGTAATACTAATAATACTACTAATAATCGTCTCATCTTCTTGCATGAGTTGCAAGGATTTATTTCTGTGACAGTTTATATTTTTTATTTCTCTACTGATAATAGAGTCAAACTTCAATTCTTATTGATAAAGTATTTTTTACATAAATGATCATCTTTTTTTAAAAAAAAGAAGTAAATATTACATAGGCTCTGAGATAGAGTACTTTTATAAAATTTACTCAATAATGCACTATGAATAGAATTATCACAAGAGGAAGAATCTCTGTGTAATACCAAAGTAAATAATGGTTATTTGTGAGGTATTACCAAGCAATTCATATTTCCCTTTACATTTCCAAAATCAAATTTTTAGAAAGGACTTCATTTAAATATATAGTTTATCAATTCTTCCAGGAAACTTTCGACAGTGAGGAATGTTTTTTGTTTGTTTTTTCCTTGAGGATGTTGTTTTCAGGAACAAATTTTTCCGAAGTTCAGAAATAAAAAGGTAAAACAAGCTTCTTCACAGCTCACTTTTATTATCCATAGAGTCAGGCAACTTAATAATCTGAATGAACCAACTAAGTCAATAAGTACATATACAAGTATGTATACAGATATGTAAATATGTGTGCGGGGGGCATATCTGATACTCCAACCAATTGGGATGTAGGTCAATTCAATAAAAAAGCATGCATTTTTAGAGAAAAAGAAATTAAACTAGTTCTCCAAAGTACTAGTTGCTAGTTCTTACATAAATTACTTAAATACTGATCTGACTTCTAGTTCACTATTCTATAATATGGGAATAATTTCCTCATATATTTTTATGGAAAATAAATATAATAGGTATATACAGCTGCTAGCACATGGTAATTGTTTAATAAATAATTTCCTTTTCTCTAAAGTCCCAAAAGTTTAGTTATACATTTAACCTACTTCAACAAATATGTATTCAGAGCTTTTCAAGTGATAAAGTTTAAACTGCTATGCCTTCAAGACTTTTGCACTGAGACAAAGATATGTTTCTATTCATATAATTCCATATAAAAAGTTATACCAAGTTCTGTAAATTGATACATTCTGTAGTAATTATCCTTCTTCTAGCTTGCTCTCTTGTATTATGGAGATGGGAAAGGCAAAAGTATATTTCTCAGACTCTGTTGCAGCCATGGCACAGAATATAACTTAGTTTCTACCACTTGGACCCATACTCCCATGATCTGGATGCAAACGACCAAAATAAAAGAATTAGTCTTTGCTGATAGTCATGGTAAGACTTAGAAAAGCAAATAAAGATTTGTATATGTGCTACAGATGTTCAGAGGAAACCAATCTGCATTGCCATACAATTCCACTTTCCCTTTTTCCCTAAGTCTGTGCATTGTCAGTGATATGGAACATAAAGAGATTAATGCACCAATGTGCAGCTGCCAAACAATATTCAGCAGTGAAAAGCCAAAAATGGGCCTGTGGAGTATATTCAGAATATAAGACAAAAGTGAATATTATCACCTGAAGAGGTTTAAAATTGTCTCCACTGAATCCTCTGAAACCCAAAACCAGGGTTAGAGCTAAACAAAACCGGATGTAAAGAGAATAGAAAATCAGAGTCAGACAGACCTGATTTCAACCATCAGCTAGACCTTATTTTGTAGCTGGTATCCTTGAGAAAGATAGTTTACCTTTCTAGAAATTAGTTTCATTATCTTTAATACTCATATAATAATGACATATATCTGTCTTCTGTTAAATGTAATAATACAAAAAATGCTTTTTACAAAGTCTGGCAAATTCTACCACTATCAATATCATCGTTGTGACCAGTATTATTAATGTTACTTTTATTATGACCAAAAATATGTTAATGTGCACAGAAAACTAAAACTATTTTCTATCATAGTTTTAATAATTTTAAAATATCCATTAATAAGCCATGAGTTATTTTAATACATAGATGAACATAAATTTTGGTTAGGGTGCTGGTGTTCAAAGCAGGAAAAAAAAACAATATTCTCAAAAGTGCTTTATTACTGGTGCTAATTTCTGCCTTTGGGGGGTTCTCTATTATACATCCTTATAAGACAATATATAATACAACAAAGGAGTGGTTCTCAACTAGGTGTGATTTCCCCCTCACCTTGGGCACATATGATAATGTCGGAGGCATTTTTGGTTATTATATTTGGTGGTGGGGATGCTCCAGGCATCAAGTGGGTAGAGGCTAGAGATATTACCAAACTTTACACAATGCACAAGACAGCCCTTCACAACAATTATTCATCCCAAAATGTCAGTAGTGCTGCTGTTGAGAAACTCTTCAGGAAAGTAGTGATTACGAACAAATTCCATAGCCAGACTGCATAAGTCATAACCCAAGTTTTCTACTTACTAGCAGTGATCTTTTGGGAAATTCATTTATTTATGTGGTTCAATTATCTGTAAAATGGGAATAATGATAATACCTATTTAAAAGGTTGTAGTAAGAAATGATATCACTTATATAATGTCAGCACATAAATACCATTCAACAGTATTAATTATTAATATCATTTCACATATATGATCACTGTTAACGTGTGAAGTATTATAACCACTGTTTAATTAATTAAAAATAGATTCTTATCAAGTTTAAATTATTTCCACAAGGTTACCTAGTCATGGAGTGAGAGAATAGGATATAAATTAAGGTCTTTAAAACCTCTTTGCATCTAATCCAGTGCATATAATTACAATATTTTAAAAAGTCTTTTATTTATTGACTTTATTTTTTTAATTATTTTTATTTTTATTTATTCATTTTAGAGGAGAGAGAGAGAGAGAGAGAGAGAGAGAGAGAAGGGGGGAGGAGCAGGAAGCTTCAACTCCCATATGTGCCTTGACCAGGCAAGCCCAGGGTTTTGAATCAGCAACCTCAGCATTCCAGGTCGACGCTTTATCCACTGCGCCACCACAGGTCAGTAATTACAATATTTTAGATGGGTAAAACAAAATCTGATTTTCTACTTAGAATTCAAAGTTAAAAGGATCAACTTTAAATCTTTTTTTAAAAATCTGACTTACTCATAGATTATCTATGCCCAAGAATACCATCACACCACTCCTTCCCCACGTTTTCTCTAGAACAGGGGTAGTCAACCTTTTTATACCTACCGCCCACTTTTGTATCCCTGTTAGTAGTAAAATTTTCTAACCGCCCACCGGTTCTACAGTAATCATGATTTATAAAGTAGGGAAGTAACTTTATTTTATAAAATTTATAAAGCAGAGTTACAGCAAGTTAAAGCATATAACAATAATTACTTACCAAGTACTTTATGTCGGATTTTCACTCTATTTGGCAGAATAAATTCTTATAAAGCAACTTACTATAGTTAAATCTATCTTTTTATTTATACTTTGGTTGCTCTGCTACCGCTCACCATGAAAGCTGGAATGCCCACTAGTGGGCGGTAGGGACCAGGTTGACTACCACTGCTCTAGAACAAGAAAATAATCAACAATTATTGATCAAATATCTAACAAGTACTTATTAAATACCACCAGGAGTTAAAACAAGCACAAGAAAAAGGTGAAATGAATGCAGATCAATTCAATTACCTATTTTATCAAATGAATAAAAATAGAAAAATTAAAATATAGATATTATTATTGCACAATTATCAATTGTGCAAAGGTAAAAATAAATAGGCATGTCAGAAATGTAAATGCTTAGTCATAATTAAATGGTCTTTGAATATAAACTGTGTATGTTTAATTGCAAAAAGAAAAAAGATTTAAAGCATATACCAATCGTTGTAAATTAATTTCTAAATAATTTTTTTTAAAGGAGCATGTAGATGAGGGGAAATACACTGTGTGATTTGCTTCATATACTCATGATACAAACTTGGCAAACATGGTTCAGGAAGGCAAGAGTTGTTGGCTGTTTTGTTTATTGATATATCTCAAGTGTCTAAAACAATGTCTTCAATGTAGTGAAAGTTAAATAAATAATTGTTGGATAAATTAATTAATTAATAGTCTTAACTCTTTTTTTTCCTTAATTATTTATTTTTCTTAACTAATAATTTTCCAAATTAATTATTAATTTCTCCCCAGTCTAGTATCAGAAAGTCCAGTACAGTAATTCATTCTGAGGGTATGTTCCTACAAACTGCAGAGGAAGTCAGCAAGGTAGACTGGTTTCCAAGGCCTATTGGAGAAAGAATAGCATGGTGGGTCCCATCTAGTCCTTGCCCCTTGTATTATGCAGTTCAGAACTAGAGGACCCATGTCAATCCTCTATGATTCTCAAACCCTTGGTAATCCAGCTCCCTGCCTACAAGTGGGCTTCCAGATACACACTGTTCATAGTCCCCTTATTATGCTCTTATTTCCTAAGCACAACTGTTTGACTCTTTCTAATTTCACCAGAGGTCAAAATGGGAGCTGCTACAAAAATTGGCAGATGGAGGTACAAAATCTAGGCCTACCCACAGTACCTTAGACTCACATAGTAAGCCAAATTCATCTGCTCAGACTCCTGAGTTCATTATAATTTATTACACCTGGCTTATTTGCCATTCTTCTCACTGGGTCTTAAATGCAAACACCTTAATTCACACTAAGTGATTTCTCTTTCTGAAAATTTGGCTAGCAGTAACTTAGTCTTGATCTCTTCTCTCTCAAGGTAGCCTCATACAGAAAATCTACTTTCTACCTAATGACTGGTTCTTCGTACCAGGTGTGTTTAAGCTTTTGTTAGGCAACTTAAAGAAGGTAAACACTTGCTGTCTTCTTTTCTCCAGGGTAATGGGCATCTTCTAAATCTACCTAACTACAGGGGAGCACTTAAGAGGTTCTTTGTAGAATGAATAATAGCAGGTATAATCTGATGACTCTGCATGTCTACCCTAATCTGTAAACATAAATGACAGGGGTTGGGGTGGTAGGGTGATGGTAAAACCTTAACAACCAACTCTCAAAAAAATTTCCTGATTTGTGGCATTTACAATATCTATAATATAAATATTCTAATGATGGCCTGCCAGCACATCATCATGGAAAAAGAGTCAGCAAGAGATGTAGACAGTAAACTTCTTCTGTAATACAAGCCAACCTCAGCACACCCATTTTGAGGTTAAGTAATGTAGGGGAAAGGAATGCTGACAGCCTCTCTAAAAAAAATTACCATGACACTTGAAATTATACTTTATATTGAGCTTTATAAAAGCAACCCAATAATTTATATGCACAAGCAGCTCATATTTTCCTAGAGTAGAACAGATTTTTTTATAAGCCTGACCAGTCAGTGGCACAGTAGATAGAGCATCAGTTTAGGATTCTGTGGACTCAGTTTTAAAACCCAGAGGTCGCCAGCTTAAGCATGGGCTCACCAGTTTGAGCACAGGGTCGCTGGCTTGAGCATGAGATCATAGACATGACCCTATATGGTTGCTGGCTTGAGCCTCAAGGTCACTTGCTTGAGCAAGGGATCACTGGCTCAACTGGAGCCCCCCTCCACCCTGTCAAGGCACATATGAGAGAGCAATCAATGAACAACTAAGGTACCGCAACTAGGAGTTGATGCTTCTCATGTCTCTCCCTTCTTGTCTGTCTCTGTCCCTTTGTCTCTCTCTCTCCCCTGCTCCCCCCAAAAAAGAAAGAAAAAGTGGTCACAAAAATTTCTAAAGTTATAAAACACCTTGCAAAATGATGGACAGCTTTCCCTTGGTTCCAAAATTATAATCAGGATTTTTCATTGCCTTTTCAAAAAAAGCTGAGCAAAACAAATTTGAAGAAAAAATTTTAAAACTATGCTTTTTGTTTATGTTTGATATTTTAACCTGTGCTTTAAATAATTACATATGCATTGTATTATACAGTATTTAGCATTAAAATAAGGTATTTAAATAATAATTTGCAAGATACCTATATAACATCTTAGAAGGGAGCTCTTACACTGTATCTATTACTCTCCTTTCTTTTGCATCTGTGATTTCCATACAGGGTTCCAGGAGTACATTATTCTGAAAGTAGGGAGAGTTTAAACCAGAAAACAAAGACAGGCTAGCAGTGAAAACAGTTTAATAAGGTGAAGGTCTGTACACACCTAGCAAAGCTGAGTTAGAAACCTGAAGTTTATAAGAAGGCTCTAGTTTCAAAACTGAATGGACGCCTGACCAAGTGGTGGCGCAGTGGATAGAGCATCAGACTGGAATGCAGAGGACCCAGGTTCGAGACCCTGAGGTCGCCAGCTTGAGCGTGGGCTAGTCTGGTTTGAGCAAAAAGCCCACCAGCTTGAACCCTAGGTCGCTGGCTCCAGCAAGGGGTTACTCGGTCTGCTGAAGGCCCATGGTCAAGACACATATGAGAAAGCAATCAATGAACAACTAAGGTGTTGCAACGCACAATGAAAAACTAATGATTGATGCTTCTCATCTCTCTCTGTTCTTGTCTGTTTGTCCCTGTCTAACCCTCTTTCTGACTCTCTCTCTGTCTCTGTAAAAAACAAACAAACAAAAAAACTGAATGGACAAGAGAAAAGGGAAAAAAATAGAAGAAACCAATATTTCTTTTACTAAAAATGCTAAGCACTAGTTAATATTTTTTACTTTTACTTAATCTTCATTACAGCTCTTTGAGTAAGGTAAAATTGATCTTAGTTTACAGATTAAATAACTCATTTTCATACAGTATTATCTACAATCACATAGCAGGGAATGACAGAGTAAGTATTCACCTGGGTGTGCACGATTGCAAAGCCTATGTTATCTTCAAAGTACAGTGCTGCTTCAAGAGAGATAATAATACCTTATACATAGAGAATGGAGTAACAGAGAATTATCAAAGTGGGAAACCAGGAAAAATTCTACAATGTAAAAACTTGATTTGGTAATAAGACAAAAACCTAGAGTTTTAATTGGATCAAAAAGTCAGAACTAATTCAGAAACAAGAGTTCTTAAGGCTGAGTCTCCTCATTTTTTAATGTGATAAGATTTTTCCAAAACTCCTCCCTACCTAAATTATAATTGTCCCCAGAACCTTAGTGGAACTTTGAATGGAGGTTTTGATAAAGGTCAAATGGTTGTGGCTGTGTGGAGAAGCAAACTGCTATATCACTGCATAGCCAGGTCATATGTTGCCTCATAGTTTGTTTCAATTATGTAATTCTAAATTTTTGGTTATTTCTGATTCCCCATGCATTAGGGGAGTGCCTTGTAATATACCCAACACTGTGTCAAGTGGTAGTGTGGAAATACATAGAACAAACCCATAAGACATATGTAGAATAAAATATAGCTTCTGTTCCAAGGAATGTACAAACCCACTGTGAGAAAATAACTCACATATATGAAACAATCAGACATGAAAAACATACTTCCACAATCATTTCTATAATTAGCAAATATTAAAAGAAGGTAAACAATAAAATACCATATATATCTAACTACAGTAGAAATAAAATAACATCAGAGACTAAGTCTTTGGGGATCCAGATCAACAACCAATCATATCTCTCTGGGTCATGACAATAAAGGTTTTAAATGAGTGATTGAGGAAATTATACTAATATTCTGAATAAAGGAAACAAATCTATTAAAATAATTACTTGGCTTATTTAAAGCTAACTTCAAATATCATGATCACATTTTTGGCTTTGATGTAGAATGATATTTTAAAATAGAAAAGGAATGTAAACCTTTAAAATAAAATTCAAAATTTATCATCCCTTGTCACTATTAATACATTTTAGGTGAACCCACAATTTGCTTACTTTTTTGGCAACCATTAGCATCTAACATTGTTCACATAGGTTGCTTTTTTATAATAATGATAATAGCAGGTAGTTTTCAAAACCTTCTCACATATATTAACTTGATGTTTTTTATTAAAACCCAAAATTTGGGAAAGAGACCTAATCGCTGAGTCATTTGTCCCCCTCCCCTCTCTGAACAAATGAGTAGAGCAGAGATTATTATGAAAGCTAACTACACTGCTGACAAAAATTAGGGGATCAGGGAACATGCTGATACTTCAGTACTTTCAGCCTTTGTATAGTGCATTTTCACCAATGAAATAAAAGTTGATTTTATATCTCATTTGCATAATCAAACAACTTTCTTTGACTTGTAATTTGCTTTTCTAATCTTCTTGTTTAATAAAAAAAATCAAATGCTTCTTTTTATTATCACTTCATATTCATTTTACAATCTCCCCTAATTTTTGTGAGCAGTATATATATATATACATATATATATATATATATATATATACTGATAATATAGATTGAAGTTTATAATTAATAAATAGCAGTTGACTCTAAATCTGAATTCTCGACTCCATTGCTGGAGTTGAGGCCTTAATTGGCTCAGTCTCCTGACTGCTTTCCCAGAGCTCTTTCCTCTACAGCAGCACACTTGTCTGACAGTCATGTTCCAAGGCAGCACTGCTCCTCAAATAGCTACTCAATATTAGGCAGGATCCCCAATGAAAATGTGAACAGGGAGTAGGCAAATGACACTTCAAAAATATTTTTTTAATTTTCAAAGCAAAGTAGAATATTAAATTGTTTTAATTTGCTTTATTTGATTTCTAAAATAATTGATCATTTTTCAAGAATTCAATTCTATTTGTACTTCCTATTTGGGGAATTATCAGGGTTACCTATTCAATTGTAAAGAAAGATCAAGTATCGAACAACAGTGCTGAACAGACACACTTAGACGAGTGTCATAAGAATAGCTTCTTCAAGGATACTTGGGTTTGGACATGCAGAGAAGATAGTATAGTTTTATTTTTTCCTTTCCTGTTGTTTTCACAGTACCTGCCTTGTAAACTTTCCTTATTTACACTTATTTTTTCTTCTGCAGGTAACTAGTCCGTTTTCTATTTGTAGGCTAATATTTTTATGCACTTTATTAAGATGCATTGCAATTGCAATCTCTTTTATTGCTTCCTAATTGGTTCCTTCCTCCCCTTGGTGTATTTTTCATGCATTATTAAATTCCAACAGGCTTTCCGAAACCCATTCTGCATTCCTTTCAGAGAGCTATTCCAAAGTTAAGCTCCTGGTCCCTTGGTCACACAGGAGAAAGTACTGGGAGGAATTGAGAGAATCCATGTTTAGAACCCATGTGCTTCCTGCTATGCCTAACAGTGAAAACAGCAATAATATCAAGCATTCCAATCATTCCTTGTTATTCTCAAGAACCTTAACATACAGCAATTCATTTGGTAACAGGTATTTTTTTCAATTACAGTTGATATTCAATATTATATTACTTTTAGGTGTACAGTGGTTAGACTTCATATAACTTACTAAGTGATTTCCCTCAGTAAGTCTAGTACCCACTTGATACATAATATGATTGACTATATTCCCTATGTTGTTCTTTACAACTCTGTGACTATTTTGTAACAACATATTTTTACTTCTTGATTCCTTCACCTTTTTCACCCAGCCTCCTAAACCCCCTTCCATTTGGGAACGATCAGTTTATTCTTTGTATCTATGAGGGTTTTTTTTTGTTGTTTATGATTTTGTGTTTCAAATTCCACATATAAGTGAAAGCTTATGGTATTTACCTTTCTCTATCTGATAACAGTTTCTTAAAACAGATTTTATTATTTTCATTCACTGTAAGAAACAGAGTTTAAATATCTTTCCCAGAGTCAAAAAGCTGGTCTAGGACTTAAATCTAAGTCTTCTAACTCTAAGTCCTGTGCTCATCCTGGCTTTACTCACTGCTTATATATTCAACTAAATGGCAGGCTTGTAGCCAATTAACCTCATGAGCTCTTCTACACATTGCACAAGAAATTATTTTCCTATTCCATCCATGATGTCCTTTAATACAAAAAATGTGTCATGGAAAGATTAAGTCATCTAGAGTCAGAGATATGATTTTTAATCTCAGCCCCTAGTTGGGGAAATTTCTTACCCTATCTGATCTTCAGTTTCTCTTCTGTAAAGCTAATCCTCATTCTACTTACTTCACAAAATTATTGTGAGTCTTTCATGCATATAAGCTATTTTTTAAGGAGAGCATTGCTAAGAGGTAAGAAAGAAGTCATCAGGCTATAGAAATTTAAGTTTCATTTCTAATCCAAAATTTTATTAATCTCTGATTATATTAAAAGGCATGAAAACAGATGCCTGAAAGACTTAATCCTTGAAATATTTTTTGAAAAAAAAACATATTAAAAATCACCTGATTCAATATTCTGTCCTGAGTATGACTTCTAGCCTCATATTTCTCTCATATCCTCATGTTCCCTTCTCCTACACTTGAAATTCATAGTTATTTTAAATCTACTAGCTCTTCCTTTTTCTATTACTGGTCTCCTCCCAGGTCTCTTTCCTATTTAGCTTGGACCCCATAAGGTTTTATTTTTTTAATGTTTATTATATTGATTTTAGAGAGAGAGAGACAGGAACATTAATCTGCTCTTTCATGTGCCCAACCAGGGATCAAACCGGCAACCTCTGCATTTCAGGATGACGCTCCAGCCAATTGAGCTATCTGGCCAGGGCATAAAGTTTTATTTCAATTATCTTCATACACACAGTCAATAAAAAAAGTCCCTGCCACCAATCCAATATCAACATGAGTTCCCTATCTGGGGTACAGTAAAAGGAGAAAGGTATTCAGGTGAAGAGCTTGGAAAACACAGCCTCCTGAGGAAATCTAAAATGCACACAGACAAGACAAGGGAAGGCTTCTTTGTACAGAGACAGCCCCTGCCCTAGTCCCTGATTGGCCCATTTTAATGTAAATAAGTTGTCTTAATTTGCATAGTCTGAATGGCCCAAATAACACTGTCATGATTGGTCAGAATTGTACATTGTGATTGGTTGTTATAGAGCTGCTCAGATTGGTCAGTGAATATATAAATGAGGATATAGCTATATAGTTATTATTGGACCAGGCAGGTCTCATCCATTGGTCAAAAAAAAAAATGATTCCTGGAACTCTCTTATAAGGGTCAGCTCACACGGCAGAAATGCATTGAAGGATATTTGTCAGCTCAATCTGTGACTTTTCCCTGTTATGTAGTGCTCATGAAAAGCCCCTGTTGGCAATGGCTGCTAGACTCTGATTATAAATTTGAGCCCAGTTAACCACAAAAAGTCCTTAACAGCTATGGTCCTTCTTGTGGTCAACAACACCTACATATTCTTATGCCCTGCCTAGCATTCTATCATTCAAAAGCTTCCAATCCACCAATCTTTGTGCTGCCTTTTATTTTTTAAAGGAAGTGGGTTATTAGTCTTGTAAAATGTCTCATTTTTATTTAGCTCATTGCTTCCCCATGATGTTTAATTTTTCCTTTGTCTATTGCATTCCATTAGTAGTTAAATCTATAAGCTTGATTGGGTTTAGGAGGTGGGAGTTATAAGAACAACTCATACCTTATAGATATACTGTACATTTATTTTTATATTTTATAACATTAAGAAACACATACTTTTTTTAGAAATGTTAAGATTTATTTTTAGGCTCAGGTGTTGTCCATGGGATCCATTCATTATAAAGTATTCTTCATACACTGGTTTTAATATTTACTGATAATCTTTGAGAATTTTCTCATTTGGAATTTCAAATGGTAATTTTCTAAAAAACAATAATTTCTCCTGCACTGATTAGGTATGATTCTCCTACATATAAAACAGTCTCCTATATAAAACAGTTCCTCTTCGCCATTTTACTGCCACAAAACATAACATTCACATAGGTTAATAGAATAATAATTTAATTCACTTATTTTTTTACTAATTTTCATTTGAAGTTGGTTCCAAAATAATTTCCAAGTATAAGCATTTTTTCCCTTGAGAGTTAAAATGAACTCAGAGATTTTGCTAGGTTGGGTGTATTTTAATAAATTGTAGTCATTATTCTCTAGGATGTTTAATTTATCCCACCTTTAACCAGTGGGAGCCCCTTTAACTAAATCTTGGATGTTTTTTAAACACCCTAGGATTTTCTGAGAGCTTCTTTATTCTCTGAAACAATATAATATGCCAGGTCCTTTGTGTATATGTTCTTCCCCAGACCCTAGTCCTAGTTTCTGGGTTTTTTGCATGAGAAATAGTGTTTAGAGAATACAAACAAGCACTATACGTGATCACTGCTAAGTGGGTTTTCTATTACTACTTATAAGCAATTTTTTTAAGCAAAGCTCAGAAAAAAAGCATTGTTAAGAAAAACATAAAGAATTCTTACTGTTATTTCCAATTCAAATGTAAGATTATAGTAAGTCTTTTTAAATTTCTTTTTCAGTTTGTATTTCTTTAATCTTGTGTTGAAAACTTTAGGTGCTAAGTTATTAACAAAATCAGTTATCACTTTTTGTTTTATTGCCAATAATAAAAGTGCAAAAATGTTACAAATTCTTAAACTCAAAGCAATTGTTTTTATTCTTAGCATATATCAAAATGTATGTTTTATAACTATTTAAAATTCTTTTTCTATATATGAGTATACAACCAACCTGATAATTATGTTCAAAATTTCAGCTTTGGAAATTGCTTTACTTTTTTGCTAATTTACTTTTATTGTAATTATGTAAACTATTTACATGTTTTAATGTCTACATCCACCACCATCCTTATTTTCTTTTCTCCAATCAATGAGTTGTTTCTCTTTTTTAAACAAATTCAACTGTTGCTTCCTCTAGAGCAGTGTTTTTCAACCGCCAGTCTACCAGAAATTTCATGCTGACCCACAAAAAAGTTAATCACCTTGATGTATGAAGATTATAGACCCAATGATCTTAGTCAAATTTTATTATGCTCGAGGTGATTTCTGCCTTAGCAGTCCCTGAAATAGTTCTATTTCCGCCAGTCCCCAAGTGTAAAAAGGCTGAAAACCACTGCTTTAAAGTACTACTTTTATTGTCTATCCCTACATCTTCACTCTTTTCTTCAAAGAAATTATCCCCTTTAAAACCATGCCCTGTTCTTTCACTCTGTTTACAAAGGTGTTTATATCAATTCCAACAACAATAATGAAGTGATACTCCCTTGACCCTGCAACACTCTGGCCACTTGACAAACACAGTTTACCCAAACTGGTCAACAAAATTCACTACTTGAATTTCCTCCCTTTCTGTGTCTTCACTCAACTGAAATATGACTTCTAACAGAGCATTTTTTCATGTGTTTTTCTTTTGTTTTTATTTCTTGGGGGGCATTTCTTTTAAAAAGAGCCTCGAGGTACCTAGTATAATGAGAGAAACTGTGTGAACTTGCCAAAATATATTGGATACATAGAAACAAATCTCCAAACCCTCCCAATATCTTTAACACAGATCTACTCCTGCCAACATGTTGATACCTGCTCCAGGTCCTGAAAATAACAATGCACAAGGCCCTGGACAGTTGGCTCAGTGGTAGAGCATCAGCTCAGCATATGGAAGTCCCAGGTTCAATTCCCAGCCAGGGCACACAGGAGAAGTGCCCATCTGCTTCTGAACCCTTCCCCTTCTCCTTTCTATCTCTCTCTTCCCCTCTGGCAGCCAAGGCTCCATTAGAGCAAAAGTTGGCCTGGGCACTGAGGACGGCTCCATGGCCCCCGACTCAGGCGTTAGAATGGTGGCGGTTGCAACAGAGTAATGACCCAGATGGGCAGAGTCTGCTCCATGGATGATATTTAATAACCTCCAAAATTCAGAGACTGCTATTGCAGACTACCTTTTTAAAAAATATTGATTTCTTGAATGAATTTCTTGATACATGTTTATAAAGTTCACAGAACTTGTTATACCTTAACAAACTGGTATATCAGACGCATTATACCGCCTTCTTCTTGGAGAACCTAGAGTCTTTTCTCTCTGGGTTACAAAGGCCAGCATTATATATGATTTTTCTTGTGGCTGCATCCTCCTTATCTCAGGTACACAAGCCTCCTTATGGCTTTATTCCAGGGATTCAGAGAGGATCAAGGCTGGGATTATAAACAAGGAATGAATTTACCACATTGAAAGCAGACAGAGATAAAAATAAAAAAATTAAACACACAAACAAACCAACCAACCACCAGTTTATCCATTCAAATGAATCAAGGATTGGGTACAGAAAACAACTGAATTGTTCTACACTCTATCAGGGATAGTTCAGACCTCTATCAGAAAGGAACCTGCTAAAAATTGCAATGACTTCTAAGTGGGAAGAACCTGGACCACTTGCATAGCCTTGCTAGTCTCCCAATTCAAAGAGCAGTGCTTCTACTGAAAGATAAAAACAACAAACAAAGAACCCTTACTGCATTTTTAAAACCATAAACTCACATCCGCCCTCTGTGTCTTTGGTCATGATAGCAACCCTTCCATTGATCTGTGTCCAGGTATTAGAAGATCCTATCAAAATATGAACATGTTCTCTCAGAGGAGGTAGTGAGATTTTGTAATCTGTAGGAAATATATTTTGTCATTCAGATAACCAAAATAATTTCTCATGTGCATTTGGTCTTTGCCCACAGTTTCTGGCTCACAGTTCCCAAAATCCTTAATGATAAGAGCAGTTGGAGCCTGACCTGCGGTGACACAGTGGATAAAGTATTGACCTGGAATGCTGAAGTCACTGGTTCAAAACCCCGGGCTTGCCTGGTCAAGGCACATATGAGAGTTGATGCTTCCTGCTCCCCGTTTTCTCCGTCTTTCCTCTCCCCTCTCTAATAAAAAATGAATAAATAAAATATTTTTAAAAAAGAATAAAAGGACTGAAAGCCCACATGAAGTAAAAAAACAAAAAAAGCAATTGGAGCATCCTTCATAATAATACTTGGTCTCTTGTCCATGGTTCCTGAAATTTCTTCAAAGTCATAAAGATGAAATGAGGGTCTTGTTTTTATAACAATACCCTTTACACCACACTGGGTTTATGTGAGGTGCTTTTGAAAAGCACCTAATAATAGGGGTTGGTTGCCAGGGGAACCAACCATCAATAGAAGATCAGAGGATTGGAACTTTCAGCCCATCCCCATGATATTCTGAGAGGAGAAAGGGACTAGAGGTTGGATAAACCATCAATGTACAATAATTTAATCAATTATGCCTTTGGGATGAAGCCTCCATAAAAATCTAAAAGGATGGTGCTTGGAGAGACTCCAAGTTCATAAACCAAAATATTTTCATGTGCCATCATGCAGGACCCCAAACATCACAAGGACAGAAGCTTCTTTGTTAAAGAATTTGCCCTCTGTATTTCTTCATCTGGCTGTTGATTCTTTAATATTCTTTGTACTAAACTGGTAGTCTAGTGAGAAAAGAGGTAACCTGAGTTCTATAAGCCACTCCAAAAATTAGAACCCAAAGAGGGGAGCATGGGAATCTCTGCTTTGTAACCAGTTGGTCAGAAGCACAAGTAAAAATGTGGACTTTTGATTGGCATCTAATGTCATGGGTACTCTTGTGGGACTAAGCCCTTAACCTGTGGAATTTGATGCTATTTCCAGGTAGATAGTATCTGAATTATGTTAAATTGTAGGACACTTAGCTGGTGTCAGAGAATTCCTTGTTGGTGTGAAAAACCTCCACACATACCCATTCAAATTGTTTTGGTGCTTAACCATTAGAGCAGGGGTTGGGAACCTATGGCTCATGAGCCAGGTGTGTCTCTTTTGATGGCTGCATCTGGCTCGCAGACAAATCTTTAGTAAAAAAAATAACATTAAAAATATAAAACATTCTCATGTATTACAATCCATTCATTTCCTACTGCTCATGTTCATGGTTGCGGGTGGCTGGAGCCAATCACAGCTGTCCTCCGGGACAACACCAAATTTTTATTGGATAATGCGTAAGGTACATGGGTCATTGTATGGCTCTCATGGAATTACATTTTAAAATATGTGGCGTTCATGGCTCTCTCAGCCAAAAAGTTTCCTGATTCCTGCATTAGAGATGAAGTACTCTTATCATTATCAGTAATTACTATTTTATACAAATTGGCAGGTAAATAGCTTGGCCTAGTTGACTGAAGTATGATATATAAGATGATCAAGTTTTGACCAAAAGGAAAGAGACTGTTACAAATGAGTGAGTTTATGTCAGAGTAATAATTGTAATCATAATTATTACTAATACACCATTTCCTGAATTATTTCTGTGTCAGATTTTGCCATAAGCAGTTTAATATACCAACTTATTTAATCACAACATACCATGAAGTAAATTTGATCATTATCACAGTGAAGCATGGACAAACACAGTCCTGTAGAAAGCAGAGGTGGGAATGTGCAGACCACACGGAGCTCTGAGTTTCCAGTCCTAGCAGAGTAACCTGACCCTGAAATGAAGGAAAGTGGGAAAAATGAAGACAGCTTCTCTTCTCAGCAAAAGTTAACTTTTTACCAACCTAACAAACCTGTCAACCAAGGCTGGACTCTCAGCTAAAAGAAGTCTTGGCCATTTTTCTTGTTGAAAACTCATTTCAACAGAGGCCCAGAGAGGGGAGATAATTTGTCACTGACAGCTGGGTTAGTGACAGAACCTGGACCAGAACAAGGAGCTGTCATGACTTCCCAGGCCACATCTAAATTCTAAATTCCTGTACCCACTTTCCCAACTTTCAGTGTGCATTTTCCTGACATCCTTCTGAATTTTATTTAATTCAGATGTATGATTCCGATGGAAAGTGTAGAATGATAGAAATAATGTGCTATTCAGAGATAAGCATCTCACATTTGCATGCTGTGCTCTTTGGATCAGGCATTCAACATGTCTGGATGTCCTTCTTCTCCTCAAGACATAACTCGTTTCGTGGAATGATCATGAGATTTTATCCAATGTATGCAAATTCCTATATGACTAGCATCTGGTTGGAACTGAATTAATGCTTTATTACTTTTCCCTTCAAAACTCAAGTTGTTCAATGATATGAAATTTAGCGATCTGTCCTCCTGATGATTACTGAAGAGAGAAAGAGGGGAACCTGACACATGCTACTTACTCTCTCCTGATCCCTGCTTAATATATTTTGCATCTGGAAAGACGTATGTTCCTGTTATTACTTTTATCTTATTATCCAAGATTATTCTTTGAAACACCATGGTATTTATCAGGAGAATTCTTTCATGAATGATACATTAATTGATGTCAGGCATGCTGTCCTACTTTTGATTTCTAAACCATTTTCTAGTTTTATTTTCCAAAAGGAGGGGTTTAAAGGAGCTTCAAGAACAGGTACAAAAAAATATCCCTCCTAAATCTGATTATACTTGCCATAGAACAAAGTTCCATGCAAAATTATAATTTGCCTGGGAAAATAATTAGACTTAAGTTACCAAACTAGCTTCTTTTCTGCCCAGTCCCTGGAATCTTAAGCAGGCCCCAAGCCTGTGTCAGGCACTCATCCATCACAGGCACCACATTTTCACTTCCAAAACACTTCAGCAGACTTGTTCCTGTCACTTTATTCTGTTATCCTTCTCCAAGCTTTTAGTCTGTTTGTTCTCCATACATTCAGCACTATTTCTCTAACTGCATCAGCCATCTTTCCTTTTATCCAGAATTCATGTTCTGCCTTAGATGGAAGTATACACTAACTATTTTAGTGCTTTTACCTGGGACACTCCAGCTGAAACAAGAAAATAGTGCTGAATTTATGTAAAATTCAATGTAAAGGAACTGAATTACTTGGAGATTCTTGCCCATAACACCTAGTTTTAGACCATCATTATTTCATTTAAACTCCTCTCTAAATATTTAGAATGTTCTTCCTTTGCTTTTCTTTATCTATCCAAAACTATTTATCATTAAAATTTGAGATAAGGTATAATATCTTCTAAAAAATAGCCCCAAACTTTTCTTACCTCTACAGAATATATTAGGTGTCTCATTTTTGCACTTCATTAACATCCTATGCATATTTCTATAATAGGATACAACATAATTAATTGTGATTATAGTCTCATGTTGCTAACATAATAATCATCACATTTTTTGCACTAGACTGTGAACTCATTGGAGACAGTAACATTTTTTTATATTCATACCATTTCTACTGCATTACCTACCACAAAGAAAATACACAATATTTACTAAAACTTGACTAAATTTTAATAAAAGTTCAATATGGAGAATTGGGAGAGCAATTAAGAGAAGGTCCACAAACATAACACATTCAGATTTCCAGTTGATACAAAAATCTCAATTCTTGATTGAGGAGTAGAATTTAGAGAATGCCTTGGTAAGTCTTTTATTTATGTATTTATTTATTTATTTATTTATTTATTTATTTATTTATTTGAAGTGAGAAGAGGAATCTAAATAGACTCCCACATGTGCCCTGACCAGGATCCATCCAGCAATCCCCATCTAGGGCCAATGCTCTGCCCATTTGGGGCCAATGCTGGCAACCGAGCTATTTTTAGCTCCTGAGGCTGAGGCTTTATGGGAGCCATCTTTAGTGCCTGGGGTCAATGCACTCAAATCAATTGAGCCATGGCTGTCGGAAGGAAAGTGAGAGAGAGGGAGAGGGGAGGGGATGGATAGGGCAAAGGGGAGGGGAGAGAAGGGGGGAAGAAGAGGGGAAGAGAAAAAGAAGGGAGGGGGAAAGAGGCAAAGGGTCTATTCTCCTGTGTTCCCTGACCTCCTGACCAGGAATCAAAGGTCTCATTTTCTTTATCTGTATAATATCGTATAACAATATTAAAGAGATTAAATAAAATATGTGGAAGTACCATATAGGACTCAGCACAGAGTAGGTGCTTTGTATTAGAAAATAATTATGTGCCATTAGTCTAGGTAGAATTTCTCCTATGATTTCTATTAAAACAGAAGAAAATGTATGAAACAAAAGTTGATATATTTTTTAAAATATATAAAAGATATCCTATCCAGGAAATTCTTATGCAGTAGACTCTTGTCTAACGGAATGAATCTCAGAGACATACATGAGACACATACAAGGTTTTTGAACATGTCATACCAGTAGAAATCCTACATACTTGGATTAAAAGATACAGAGAAGGATGAAATAAAACAAGGTTGTTAGACTCCCAAAATTCTACAGGCATGACACAGGTTGATAAAACTACTCAACTGCAAACACTTGCTACCCTTTATGAGAAAGGAAAAGATTACTCAGAGGGCAGAGCCACAAGCCCAGAGAGAAAAACCACAAGTTCAGAGGGTAAAATTACGAGTCAAGAGTTTTTGATAATTTATAACACCAGCAACAGAAACCTAATAATAACATCAATAACTGAGATTATATTATTCATTTGTTTTATGTTTGAGTCTTCCTTGTAGAAAGTAAGTTTCATTAAGTATCAAAGACCACCACTGTATCTGCAGCACCTAGAACAATGTTCAATATATAGTATATATTTAATAAATATTTGTCAAATAAATGAATAACTATATAAAAGTGTGACATTTATTAATAGTACAATTATAAAAACAGATAAATAAGCTGAGTTCCATGCAATTTCCAAATCTAATTCTAACCATTCCCCTTCATATCTAAAGAGTATAATAAATTTTACTATTAACATAAAAATACATATAAAATCATTCTAAATTATTTTTAAAATGTCATATGCAGATGCTAATATTTAACCATGATAAAGTACAAATGTATTATGTTTTACCTCACAATGACCTTCATACATCAGTGTGTCACAACACAAAATTTTAATGACTTCTCCTTTGAAATATGTCAAAAGTCTCGGGCTTTTTGGAACCATTAATGCTATTTACAATAAGTTTTTCAGTTTGCTCAAAAATCCTTAAGCCATTTACTATTTAGCTGCTTGCTATTTTTCCTTGCAGATTTTATCATCAAAAGTTGTCAAGGCTGGTATGTCCCATTGTGAGGAACCCAGAAATAATCTAGAAGTCAGATCATTTTAAAACTGTGTATACTACCACCCAAATGAAATTAAAATGGGGAGGTCTCCTAAATCCAATTTGTTTCTGTTTTGTTTTTTAATCTGGTAGCTCCATCTGTGGGCCATTGCTGAAATCTGCTATTATAGTTTTGTGCATGTATCACACCAGCTCACTAACAAAATTAGGCCTGAGAACCATGCAAATATATGTTTTTTATAAATTTTGCTTATATTAATAGGCTCAAAGTATACCTGAGACAAGAGTAAAATTTTAAATGGCATGTTCACCCCTTGAGAAATCATTTGGATGTGAAAAGTAATCGAACTGAATATCCTCTGATTAATTTATGGCATGCATGGGAAAAAAGTTGAATTTTAATAAGGAGCTGATTTTAATTTCTGATTGTATTTTGGATCACTCGGATTGCTTTTTCAGAAACAGGAAAGATAAACAGAAATATGCAGGTGTAGGCATTTAGAAATTTACTGGCCTTTTTAGGTATTTCATTACTAATTCTGGTTGTTCTTGTTTTTATTCCCTAAAAAGTTCTCACTGAGTGCCTATCAAACGTATCAAGTGTCCTAGACTTAGCAATATGTGATTGAAACCCAACAAGGCAAGTTTCCCTTTATCCTCTGTTTCTCAATGGTATCTGTACATTTAGCAACAAATCTGCACTAAAAATTCAATGGAAGGAAAAAGAACTCCCTCTCAAACAGATCTCTAATTTACAAGCAAGACAATTGGTCTTGTATTAGTTATCCATGGCTATGTGATGAATTACCCCCAAATTTAGCAGCTGAAAACAATAAATGTTTGCTATTTCATTGGTTCTGTGGTTTAGGGATTCAGGTGTGACTTGCATGAGTGTCTCTGACTCAGGATCTCTTATAAAGCTACAGTCAAGTTGTTCACCATGGCTGCAGTCACCCCAAAACTTGACTAGAGTAGGACCAGCTCTCAAGCTCGATCATGTAGTTGGATATAAGGTACACAATGGTTATTGACAGGAGACATCAATTTCATACTATAATAATCTCTCCATTAGGCAGCTCACAATATAGAAGATAGTTTCTCTCAAAGTTAACAGGCAAGACAAGAAGAGAAGGCACCCAAGATGAAAAATCTAATGTCTGAGTGTACATCCCATCATTTTACAGCATTCTCTTTGTCAGAAGTAAGCCACTAGGTCAAGTATACACTCAAAGAGAATTATCCAGGCATAAATAATAGTAGGAATCATTAGAGCACCTTAGAGGCTGCCTATTACAGGTCTCTACTTGGAGATTTAAAATTTTCATATTGTGGTGGTGAATTTTATATGCAAGCTTAACTACAATATAGTGACCAATTGTTTGCTCAAACACTAGTCTAGATGTTACTGCTGTAAAGATACCTTTTTAATGTGATTAGATTACCATTTACAATCAGTTGACTTTAATTATAGCAGATTACCCCCCATAATATGGTGGGCCTTATCCAAACAGTTGAAGGCCTTATGAGCAAAGATTGAGGTTTCCCAAGAAAGAAGGAATTCTTCTCTCAGACTGAAGCATGGAAACCCTGCCTGAATTTCTAGCCTTTAGACTCGACTATAACATAACCTTTCACCTTGTTTTCAGCCTGTTAGCTTGCCATACAGGTTGCAGTTACCATCCTTCACAGTCATATGAGCTGACTTGATAAAAATCTTTCTTTTTTTCTCTTTTGCTCTCTTTCTCCTGTCCCTCCCCCCCCCCCACCAAAAAAAGTGCATATATATATATACACACATTCTATTGGTTCTGTTTCTCTGGAGAGTCATGACATTGTGTATGTGTGTATATGAAAATAATAATGCCTGATCTAGTTAATACAAAGGATTATTGTGGGGCTAAAATATATTAGCATATTAAAGAATACTGATTTTGGAGTCAGTCTCAGAGACCTATCTTCAAAACCCAGCTATCTCCCTTACATAAAAGATTTTTGACCTTTAGCAAACTACTTAATCTTCTTGAATTTGTATGATCACATAAAAGAAAGTTAATGGTACTTACAGAGTAGGATAAAAATAAAACCATGCAAAACAAATGGCTTGAATATGATACTCATTTGATTAAAGTTAGTTGTAAATATTTTATGTTATCAACTATAAACAACATAATTATTGTTTTAATTTAGTTATTGTTGCTACTACTATTATAGTTTGCCATATTCAAAGAGTAAAAACTCTATGTGGATAAAAGAAGCCAATACTAGTTCTCTTTTCATTATTTATAATGTGTTCCCTAACCAACAAAAAACACAAAAATTAACAGCAAATAGGGCATTTACAGGTGGAAGGAATAAATCATAGCTAAAAGCAGTCAATTAATCAGATCATTTTTCTTAAAATCAATGTGTTCTCACATTTGTTAGCATGCTAATTATTGTGGCAGGGTTTTTCAAAGTTGCTTAATAGAGTTAACCACATTTCAGGCCATATGTGTGTTTGCCATAATACATTTCATATGTAAATATTGACAATATTTCTTTGGGGACATTTTGGTAGTGTTTTGTTTCTGCTCAGTTTAACAGAGTATCTGTTCACTTTTCCCCAGTTTAGACAGTGCATGTAAGCATTCACTTGTAAATCCTGATATGGTTTGATAGAAACTATAGAATGGGCAGAGTAGAATTGTGAAAAACTATTTAGTCTACTGAACAGGGATGAACATCCTACCTGAGGATTATATAAATATTTATAATCCTGTCTTTATGAGCATAGACTCCAAGTCTTCTATTTGGTAACTGTTGTCTATTAATATAGATGAGTCATTAAAAATGGTCCTCAGTATTTCTGATAGCATGTATGTATAAAAGACAATGTAGCAGTGCATGGTGCAAATGGCAGTGAGCTGAGGCTCAAACAAAGACTTCACTGGATTTCTTCTTGGAGCCATGTGATATTGAAGAAATTATTTTACCTTTTTTCCAACCTAAATTTTTTGTTTGTTTGTTTTTTTGTATTTTTCTGAAGCTGGAAACGGGGAGAGACAGTCAGACAGACTCCTGCATGCGCCCGACTGGGATCCACCCGGCACGCCCACCAGGGGCGCCGCTCTGCCCACAAGGGGGCGATGCTCTGCCCTCCGGGGTGTCGCTCTGCCGAGACCAGAGCCACTCTAGCACCTGGGGCAGAGGCCAAGGAGCCATCCTCAGCGCCCGGGCCATCTTTGCTCCAATGGAGCCTTGGCTATGGGAGGGGAAGAGAGAGACAGAGAGAAAGGGGGGGATGGAGAAGCAAATGGGCGCTTCTCCTATGTGCCCTGCCCGGGAATCGAACCCGGGTCCCCCGCACGCCAGGCCGACGCTCTACCGCTGAGCCAACCGGCCAGGGCCCAACCTAAGTTTTCTTAACCTGTAGAGTGAACCAGTCAGAATACAATCCTTCCGTGAGACTATCCAAGGATAACATAAAACTTCAAATTCCATATTTTGGAAAAAATTAGGTTATATTATGTTTCAAACCAAATTGTATTACTTATTGTTTCATTTGTTTGTGTCATTTAAGACTGTAAGTCGAACATTTAATGAATACTGTTTTTTTACGAAACTCTCATTTATCCTCTAGCAAAAGAACTGAAAAAACTCCAAAGCTCCAAGGAAATTAAAAAACTATATAACTAAATGTAAATCTAAAGGATCAATCAAGAAAAGGCCAAAGTCAAATATATTGTCAATAAAACAATTTAATCATAAAGTATGTAATTTTCAATAATTGTTTTTATTATTATCTCTAATAGTTAATTTGTGTCAACTAAATTAATTGTATTAAAGTATCATCATTTGCACTTCTATCTTACCTAAGGTGGTGAATTTTGATACAAGAAGCAACTGGATAAAGACAAGTAAGAGAAGAAAGCATTCAGTGCCAAACTCAAACATTGGAACTAAATAAGACTCTATTTGGGGAGTGTTTTTGTTTTGTTTTGTTTTGTTTTTCTGCATCAGCTGTCACAAAGGTAAGGATGCAGTTAGAAGGCAGCTGTTGCTTCAACACTGATATGCAGAAGTCGAAGGGTCCTAGCACAAATATGAAGTCTTGAAATGCAAACTATATATATAAATCTATTAACAAAAAAGTTTATTTTAGAATTATTTCAAAAATATGCTTTATCACTAATAAGTCTACTTTTAAGAACTAAGAATAGAAATGAAAATCACTACAATTTCCCAATCGTATTGGTCTTTAGCAATTGGTGATAGTCTATAGCAGCTTGAAATCTAAGATCCTATACCATTAGGGTTTTTCCCATCTTCTTACACACTACTCCCAGATCTGGTCAGCCAAGGATATAAAAAATAAACTATACTCAATATTCTGATGCAGTCACCATCATGAAAAAGCATCATGATATTTATAGCACCATTGATCAGAAGGTTTAAATGGTGTCTACAATCAGACCCCAAATGTTCCTGCATGCCTATGGGACTTGGAACTTGTCCGGCAATCATGCATTCCAGGTGTGTCCCATTCCAGGAAGCCCTGATCAGGCCAGAATGACTTCCAAGATCCCGTGAGATCTAAAATATACAACAAAAATCCAACACCCACTGTTAATAAACACTCTTACACTAGGAATAAAATGGAGTTTTTCACTCAATAAAAAAATCTACAAAAAACCTATAGTTAACATATTTAATGGTGAGAAACTGAATCTTTTCCTACTATGAACAGGAAGAAGACAAAGTTGTACTTTCTCACCATTTCTATTCAATATTGTGTAGGAAGTCTAACTGGTAAAATAAAACAAGAAGACAAAAAAAGGAATTAAATATATATATAAAAGTAGAAAGAAAAAATGTCATGATTGCTTATGTAGAAAACCCCAAAGAAGTGGCAAAAAATTTTCCTGAAAATAAGCAAGTATGGCAGGTTTGCAAGATACAAGGTTAATATACATCAGCCAATTGCCTTTCTATATGCCTGTAATGAACAAATGAGTTTGAAATTTTAGAAAGAATACTATTTACAAAAATAGTGTTTACCAAAAAAAGTGAAATACATGGATATAAATATAATAAAACATGTATAAATTTATACTTAAAAAGTTCTAGAACTCTGATGAAAGAAATCAAAGATCTACATAAATGGATAAATATTCCATTTTCATGGATTGGAACTTGATATTTTTAAATGTCAATTCTTACCAACCTGAGCTACAAAGACAATGTAATCCCAATCTAAATCCCACAAACTATTTTGTAGAGATCAACAAACAAATTATAAGTTTATATATAAACTTTAGCAAGTGACCTAGAATAGCCAACCCAATATTAAAGAACAACAAATTTGGAAGATGCACACTCTCTGATTTTAATAGTTAAGTATAAAGCTATAATAATCAGAACAGAATGATTTTGTTGAAAGAATAGATTGATAGACAATGGGATAGAACAGAAAGACCAGAGATAGACCTACACAAATATAATCAACTGATCTTTGACAACGGAGCAAAGTAATTAATAGTTTTTTCAATGAATTGTTCTGAAATAACGGAGGTCCAACAAACAAACAAACAGGACCCCATAAGAACAACAAACCAAAAACCCACACTCAGCTACATAAACCTTAAACCTGTCACAAAAATTAACTCTAAATGGATCATAGGCCTATATGTAAAACTCTAAACTATAAAGTTAATAGGAGAAAACACTGGAAAAAAAGCAGATGATCTTGGGTTAGGCAATTAGTTTTTAGGTATAGCATTAAATACATAATCCATGCAAAAAAAATTATAAGTTGCATTTTGGTAAAATTTTAAAATTATCTGTGAAATACAGTGTTAAAGTAAAAAATAAGCCACATATAAGAAGAAAATATTTGAAAAATGCATATTGTTGAAGAACTGGTATACAAAATATAAAAAAATCTTTAGAACTAGCAGTAAGTAAGCAAACAACCCATTTTGAAATGGGAAAATTACCTGAGTAGGCACTACAGTAAAAAAAAAAAAAAAAAAAGAGCTATATAGATGAAAATTAAGCACATGAAAACATGCTAAAATGGCCCTGGCTGATTGGCTCAGTGGTAAACTGTCAGCCCTGTATGTGAATGTCCCAGGTTTGATTCCCAGTCAGGGCACACAGGAGAAGTGACCATCTGCTTCTCCACCCCTCCGCCACTGCCTCCCCTTTCTATCTCCCCTTCTCTCTCTCTTTCTCATCCCCTCCACAGTGTGGCTCAACTGGTTCAAGTGCATTGCCAGAGGCACTGATAATAGCTCCATGGAGCTTCTGTCTCAGGCACTAAAAATAGCTTAGTTGTGACCTTGGCCGCAGATGGACAGAGCATAGGCCTTAGATGGGGGTTGCTGGGTGGATCCCTGTAGAGGTACATGTTGGAGCCTGTATCTCCCCTCCTCTCACATAGAAAAAAAGATTTTTTTAAAAAGAAGGTAAAAATAAATATGATGTTAAGACAAATATCTAAGTTTCATTTAACAGATAAATGTACCTGTTCCAACTAACATACAAATTCACCTTAAGAATCTATCTCATTCATAACTCATGGACATTAGGTAAAAACTAAGGAAAGCTGAATAAAGTATAAACTTTTTATTGAATAATAACATGTCAATATTGATTTATTAATTATAAAAATATGCCATTCTAATGTAAGGTATTAATAATAGGGAAAATTGTTGTTGAGTTTTATGGACACATTCTGTTATATTCATAATTTTTCTATAAATCAAGAACTTACAAAATTAAATTTTTAAAAGATAAACAAAAGCCATTAATACCATATATTTTTCTAAGTTTTTGTTTCTTTATCTTTTTCTGACTTAATGATATAACCAAAACTTTTGAAAATCTCTTATAAAAATTTACCCACTTTGATACTAATTATAATACTCTTGTGTACCTAAAATAGTTATTGTTGTAATTCTCATTGCATAGACTGAGAAAATGAAGTCATGAGATATTGTGTGGGTTTTTTGCAATATTTAGCCAGGAAGTCATAATGATAAATTTCTGACACTTTATTCATTCTTCTTTAATTATAACACTCTGTTATGCACTTAGCTTTGCACCAAATTATTGACATATTTATATATGTATCACCAGTACCTTACACAGGAGCAGAAATTTATAACTTGAAGAAGATTCAGAGATAATCATTCTAGCTCAAGCCTTTTCATTTTGAGGTAAAGAAAATAAAACTCAGAAAAGTGAACTAATTTGCCCACGCTCATTGCACACTTAGTTAGTATCTGAACCAGAGCTGAAATCCAGTTCTGATTCTAGATTTCTGTTTCTTCCATCAGCAGCATGCTAGTTAATAGACTGCACTACTGAAAAAAACCAACAACTTCCTTCATCCATGGCAGAAGACTTATGAAGCAAATTGCCATAAGAATTGTAATGTTCTTAAAAGTTCAAGAAAACCTCTAAGCAGATGTTGCTTAAAGAGCAAGAAAACAAAAATTAATATATACCAAGAATGAACAGCTGTAGACAAATACTCTAGGGCATTAGGTTGAGCCATATGAAGTTGTTGATTTTAAACCTTTTGCTCTGCAAAAATGGCATTTTCATGTAGTTTAACCAAAGAAGTCCTGGTAGTTGGGTTAACACAGGATAATGTAGTAAAACTTGCCTATTATACTGGTCTGCATATTAAAATGATACCAATTGCAAGAGCCTTTCTATATGTGTATTAAAACAGCTTTTATTTATTTGTTTGTTTAATAAATATTAATTGAGCATTTTCTATGGAAGGCATTTCATTTCATGTTTATAGATAGGAAGATAGGAACCCTGGGCTGAAGCAGAATGTTAATCCAGTATTAGGACAAAGCATGGACATTATCATCATAAAACAATAGCTCCTCTTCATTAATCAAAATGTAAGAGGAACTATATTATATCCTTAAATGGCTATCTTATTTTAACTCTTGAATATCCTTAGGTTCGACAAATATTATCTCCTTCTAAATGAGGAAACTGGGTCTCAAAAAGATGAAGAGATTCAAGCTAATCAGAGTTTAAAAAGGCCAGAGTCAGTATCTGAACTCAGATTTACCTGCTGCCAAAATTTATATTCATTCTCTTATTCACATTGGTTTTGTTGATAAAATGTAGATGTTGTTTTTGACAAATAAAATGCTCCACTACTGAGAGGAGTACAAACTGGAAACGTGTTGGTCAATATTTATTCAGTCTGAGCATATGCATACTCTATGACCCCAAAATAGTATTTTTTATTTTTCATGACAAACTGTGCCTAGGTTTGTCTTTTTTTTTAACTTTTACAAAAAACTGATTTTTGGCTTTATTTATCCTCTTTAGTTTCTCTTTAGCTTTTTATTATATTAACTTCTGCTTTTGTGTTTATTGCTTTTCTTTTCTTTGAATTTAATCTGTTATGCTTTTATAAATGTCTTAAGTTAAATAGTTAAATGCTTGCTAAAAGGTTTCAGTTTTCCTTCCTAGTTACCATAAGCAGTACAGCTAAAATTTTTCTAAAAGTAACATTTTGATTATGAACACAAGTTTTGATTTATACTATTTTTGTAAGTCTTCAATTCTGTATTTTTTAATTCATTTAGTATCACTTCTTTGACTTCAAATTAATGTAAAAAATGTGTTTTTAAATCTCTAATTGTCTAGAATGTATTTATATTTAAATTGTTATTGATTTTTAATTCAATTTCATTGTGGTCAAAGAATACAGTCTAAATGGAAAAGTCTGATACTGAAGCAGTACAAAAGCTCATTCCAGTGACTACTTTTGGCTGGTTGGTATCAGGAAGAAAGAATGATCATCTATGAAAACCAAAAAGGGAGCTGTTAAGCTTCACAGAAACCACAGAAGTTGTTGGCTTGATTAACCAATTATCTGAGCTACAAACCAGGACAGAGCTTCAGTCTTAGCTGAATTCTCTTTAAAATCAGACCATGAGACCAAAATATACATGATTTTAGTTTATTACAGGACAGGGGGAGTGAAAAAGGAAGAAAGAAAAGGCAATACAGAACCTATATCAGGTTGGTTACCACCAGGACCTTCATAAGCTTCCTGTAGGGACTTCCAGAAGATTCCTCAGAGCCCATGTACACCATTTTTGGGAATATAAATTGGTACAGTTGCTATGGAAAACTCTATGACAGTTTCTCAAAACATTAAACATAAAACTACCATATCCAGCAATCCCACTCTTCTGTGTATATATCCAAAAGAAAATAAATCAGAATCTCAAAGCAGTATCTGCACAACCATGTTTATGACAGCATTATTCAGAAGAGACAAGATATGACAACCAAAATGTCTACTGAAAGATGAGTGGCTAAAGAAAATGTGAGATGATAGGTAGATAGATAGATAGATAGATAGATAATATTATTCATCATTAAAAAAGGGAAATTCTTCTATTTGTGACAACATGGGTAAGCCTGTAGCACATTATACAAAATAAGCCAGACATAGAAAGATAAATACTGTGTAATCTCACTTATATATGGAACATAAAAGAGTCAAGCTCATAGAACCAGAGAGTAAAATGGTAGTTTCCAAGGGCTGGGGAAAATGGAGAGATGTGGATAAAGGGTATAAACTTTCACTTATAAGATGAATAAGTTCTGAGGCATTTAGAGACTGTTAGATATTGCTTTTAATAATGTATTATGTACTTGAAATTTGCTAAGAGAGTAGATCTAAGTGTTTTTATTACGCAAAAGAATGATAATTATTTGAGGAAATAAATGTGTTAATTAACTAATTGTAGTAATGGTAATTGGCCCTGTCTGGTAGCTCAGTGTATAGTGGCCCAGCATATGGATGTCCTGGGTTTGATTCCTGGTCAAGACACACAGGAGAAGCAACCATCTGCTTCTCCTCTCCCCACCCTTTTTCTCTCCTTCTTCACCTCCCACAACTGGTGGCTCAATTGGTTCAAGTATGATCCCAGGTGCTGAGGATAGCTCCATCATAACACATCAGCTCAGGAGCTAAAAATAACTTGAAAAATAACATTGGCCCCAGATGGGGTTGCCAGGTGGATCCTGGTCAGGGTGCAGGTAGCAGTCTCTCTCGCTATCTCCCTTTGTCTCACCTAAAGGAATATTAATAATAAAAATGTGATAATCAGCCTGACCAGGCAGTGGCACAGTGGATAGAGCATTGGACTGGGGTGTGGAGGACTCAGGTTTGTGACCCCGAGGTCGCCAGCTTGAGCACGGGCTCAACTGGTTTGAGCAAAATCTCACCAGCTTGGACCCAAAGTCGGCTTGAGCAAGGGGTTACTCAGCCTGCTGTAGCCCCGTGGTCAAGGCAATATGAGAAGGCAACCGATGAACAACTAAAGTGCCACAACGAAAAATTGATGCTTCTCATCTCTCTCCATTCCTGTCTGTCCGACCCTATCTATCCCTCTCTCTGACTCTCTCTCTGCCTCTGTCAAAAAAAATAAAAGTGATAATTTCACAATGTATAGGTATACTAAATCATATTATACACTTTTAAAAATTATACTGTATAATCTAAATTTATATATTTACTTTTTAATCATACCCCAGTAAAGCTGGAGAAAAACAAATGTATAAACAAAAGATAAAAAGCAAATAGAAGAAAACTTTTCCTTGAAAAATCATTTTAGAATTGTCTGCAATAGTAGACTAATTGGAAAGTACTGACCCATTTCCCATGCCCACCTTGGTCAAGGGTAGTCCAATGGCATTATCTCCCTACACTTTCAGTTTACACACTCATGAATGCAAAAGAGATCCTCAGTTGTCAGAGAAGGAAGTGAAAAATACAAGGTACAGACATGAGCCACAGAACTGCCACATTGCATCTGCAAATGTCTTCTCAGAAACTTTAAGGTATCAGTTGCCAAAATACCCCTAGGGTAGGAGGCGTAGCTGACAGAATACTGAAATACCTCAGAAAAGATGCCCAATATGTCCTGAAGCTAAGTAAATGTCACTTTGCTTTTCTTTGTCTTTTTTGTGCTTACGCTTTCTGTGATTGTCCTTAAGGAGAAAGGCTGGTTAGACTAAAAGATTCGAGTATTCCTAGGTCCTCTAGCTAGTTACCTCTTGGAAATTCATATGTAATCATGTCATCTCACCAGTTAAACAATTTAGTAGTTTTCAGTTTTTCCGGGAATAAAGACCAGAATCTTTTAGAGCCTCCCTCCTTTAGCTATGCCCCATTTTGTGCCAATCATCCTATCTCTCTGAACTCCAACCACATTGATCTTTCCTACCCAAGAGTCATGCTTCTTTCTCCTCAGGGCCTTCACACATGCTGTTTTGTCTGTCCCTTCTGCTAGTTTTTCACCTTTCAAGTCTTATCTCAAATATCTAAAAATCATCCTTCAAGAATTCATTTCATCATGATATGCCTACTTACTTATATATACATCAAAGGAACAGAAGTATCATAGAATCAAAGTCTTCTTAGAAAATAATCATTTTCCTTCCCATCCCTACTAGGTATAATCTAATGTTCTCAACCCTTCTCATTCAGTAATCCTTTCTAGGAAACTTCATGTGTTCAGACTGCTTTTTTGTGGTTCTCTTGAATATACTTTGCCAGTCTCTACTTTTAAAGTGTTTTTCTCACTCTGTTTCTTCTATAGTTGCCATGTTCCTTTGTGCTCTATCTATCCATCATTAATTCTTCTACACTTTGAGGTCCAGTCCACTTGCTTTACTCAGACATCTATTGGCTAATCTTCCCAAAGATTCCTACAGCTATTTTTATCTCTTCTGTTTTTTTGTTTGGTTTTGTTTGTTTTTGTTTTGTTTTTGTATACCTCTGCATTGTCAGGTCTCATACCTCATAGGCAAAATTTATTTTAGAACATAGGCTAGAGGTTTCTAGTCATTAGCCTGCAGACTGGAATAAAATAGATAAGAATTGGCTAAAATACCTGACATAGAAAAAAGGGATACACCAAACATGATTTACTTATCTAATAATATAAAATAAAATCATTATAGTCGGGGCACCCAGCAGAAAAATTAGCCAGAGTCTCCAACACAGAGAGAAATGTGTAGATACCCAAAGCCTCTCAACTGCAGATGACAACATCTGTATGAGCAAGAATCATTTCAGAACTCTTGAAAGCACAGCAGTCACCTTTGGTGCATAAATTAATCTGCATGTGTGCCAAGGACCACTTCATCTTGGCCTGGAGCACCTATCAATTGCAAAGCTCTACAATTTATTATCTAAACATGAGCTATACAATATATAGCCAAGCTCTCACACACCATGCTCATACTCTCCAGGCTAAATCGGATCTGATCTCATAACACACCTGAACTCAGTGCCAGGGAACCAGAAAAGAAATCACTTTGTCATACATATCTGGGGACTGATATTGGGCTCTAGTCATTCTATATTTCCATGTTACTTTGCTGTTTGTTGGTACTATTATTATTGTCTTTTTGGTTTTCAATATCTAAAAAAATAACACAAAACTTCTGATTTTGTTTCTCTTAAAAACTCAGAAAGCAATATACCTTTGCCAATGGTTACAAAGTAGCAACAGTACATTTCAAAAGAAAAATGCATTCTCCAATTCATTCATTCTTCACACCCACTGTTACATCTCCATGAACAGCTGCATTCATTTTCTTTACCAAGCTGGAGGCTATAGGTCTTTGCCTTTTTGAATCCTGCTCTAAATTCTAAGCTCTTTGTACGCAGGGATCTTCCTCACTTAGTTCAGCTTTTTCCTTATCACCTAGCACATGGCATACCTGTAAGCATTGGAAAGAGTAGACTTTGGTAAGAGTAGCAGTCCTGGAGTTCAAATCTCAGTCCCCTTGGTATTTTTTAGGTCAAGGGACTATTTCTTCATTTGTCAAGTAGAAATAGCTATAACAGCCAGCTGATGGGGTTTCTGTGAATTAGATAAATTTATGCAAAGTCTCAGAAATATAGTAGGCACTCCATAGATGCTCATTTATCATTTTTATTTACTTGATTGATTGTGGAAAACATGCAAAGAAAAATGAAGACTAGCTCATCAGGCCAGCAAGAGATACATAAAACAGATGGCAAGGCAAAAAGGAGATGAGGCATGTGAAGCAATTTGAAGAAGTCAGGAATGGTGAGGTTTAATCAATATGAAAATGCAAGCACAAAAGAGCCTGGATGATGCTGAATACATTTCCTTCTCCAATAATGAGGACACAGCCACCCCAGCAGACTGTGCAGATTTCTGTTTATTATACCAAGTCTGTGCTCACTCTGTGCTATCCTATAATTTACATGGCAAAGAAAAGTCAGGTCTGACATAGAGACAGAGCCTGCTAAGGCTGGTGTACTCTCTTCACAGGCTGGGTGGGCCAACCTGCTATATCTGCAACAGAAAATAATAGACTTATACTTTCATATGTGATGCTCAGGAGGACAATAATTATAAAAACAATGATTATTATATGTATTTAGTTACTATCACTCTTATTAAAACATGTATCAATTAAGTTAAGTTATATTGAACACTTGCTATGAGTTAGGTTTTATGCAAAATGTTTTACATATTTTGCCACAAATACTTCTCAGCACAACTCTATAAAATATGTTGGAATATGCACTGCTATTGGCCCTCTTTTATAAGTAAGAAATTCAAAGTTCATAGGAATTAAATAACTTGAAATTTCTCGTATGACTGGCAAGTGTTATAGCCACAGTTTGAACCAACATCTTTCTGATTTCAGAGTCCCTCCTTGCTCTTAACTACAAAAGAAAGAAAGAAAGAAAGAAAGAAAGAAAGAAAGAAAGAAAGAAAGAAAGAAAGAAAGAAAGAAAGGAGGGAGGGAGGGAGGGAGGGAGAAGGGAGGGAGAAGAGAGGGAGAAGAGAGAGAGAAGGGAGGGAGGGAGGGAGGGAGAAGGGAAGGATGGAAGGAAGTGATTAAGATGGGAATGACATTTTACAAGGAATAATAGGAACTTCTGTTTGATGAGTCAACATTTGAGCAAAGACTCACAGAAGAAAGAGAGAAAGTTCTGTGTAACTCCAGGCAGAGCAAATAGTAACGTACCCTCCCTGAGATCAGAGCAAGCTTGGAGTACTCAAGAAACAGAAAGGAGGAAGTAGGAAGCCCAGGGGAGAGTGGTGAAAGATGATGATAGACCCGTATCTAGAGCAAGTGGAGACAACTCAAATAAATCTTATAATCCGGAGTAAGAATTTTATATTTTATTCTGGGAAGACAAGGAGAGGTTTTGAACCAAAGAAAACTATACTTGCTGCTGGATAGAAATGATTGAAAAGATAAAAAATGAAAATAAGGATTTTAGCTGAGAAGATATCAGCATAGCCAAATAAAAGTGGTGGTGACTTGGATCATGATAAAAACACAGGAGCTGGTGTGAAATAATCAGATTTGGGATATATGTTTTAAAACAGAAACAAGGCCCTGACTGGTTGGCTCAGTGGTAGAGCATCAGCCCGGTGTGTGGAATTCCCAGGTTCAGTTCCCAGTCAGGACACACGGGACAAGTAGCCATCTGCTTCTCCACCCTTTCCCTCTCCTTTCTCTCTATATCTCTCTTCCCCTCCCATAGCCAAGGCTTCCTTGGAGCAAAGTTGGCCTAGGTACTGAGGATGGCTCTATGGCTTCTGCCTCAGGTACTAGAATGGCTCCAGTTGCGGGAGCAATGGCCCAGATGGGCAGAGCATTTACCCCTAGTGGGCTTGCTGGGTGGATCTCGGCTGGGCACATATGGGAGTCTGTCTCTCTGCCTCCCCATTTCTCACTTCAGAAAAGTACAAAAAAATAAAAATAAATAAATAAAACAGAAACAAAAGAATTTGCTAA
Organism: Saccopteryx bilineata; assembly: GCF_036850765.1. NCBI lineage: Eukaryota > Metazoa > Chordata > Mammalia > Chiroptera > Emballonuridae > Saccopteryx > Saccopteryx bilineata. The sequence continues at coordinate 338,221,167 of NC_089490.1, read as the reverse complement.
TGGATTAGATGATATATTAGTCTTCCTGGGCTGTCATAATATAATACCACAGACTAGGTAGCTTAAACAACACAAATTTATTTTCTCATAGATCTGGAGGGTGAAGGTACAAGATTAACGTGTTGACAGGACTGGTTCTTCTGCAGGTTCTCTCTATGGCCTGCAGATGTCCATCTTCTCCCTGTGTCTTTACATGGTCTTTTTACTCCATGTATATCTGTATTCTGATCTTCCCTTCTCTTAATGACATCAGCCATACTGAATTAGGACCTACTCACATGATCACATTTTACTTTCATTATCTCTTTAAATAAAAATATAGTCATATTCTGAGGTCTGGGGGTTAGGAATTCCATATATGAATTTTGTGAAGACACAATTTAGCCCACATAGATGTAGATGCACTATGGAGTTGCCATTTACTAAGAAAGGCAGACCAGGGAGAAGCAGGTTTGGAGGTACAAGTCATCTAGGTGGCACAGTGAGTAGGCAGCTGGGTATGATAACGGAATCTAAGAAAACATCAAAGATGAAGATATACCTTGAGTTGTGTGTCAGAAAATATCTGGTATTTAAAACATGGGTTGGTTGAAATTGCCTAGAGAATGTGTCTGGATAGAGAATAAAATAAATATGCTGACAGAGACCTAAGCTATTCTGATATTTTTGAGAAAGTGTTACAATAAAGAAGACTGAGAAGTGACCAGTAAAGTAGAAAGAGGACACAGAGAGTATGTATCTGGGAAGCATAGTGAACAAAATGCTTCAAGAAAAAGAGAAAGATCAAAAGTATCAAAGTTTGAAAATAAGATTAAGTGAGGACTGAGAATAGAATACTTACTGGCTTTTTTTTTTTTTTTTTTTTTTTATTTTTCTGAAGCTGGAAACCAGGAGGCAGACAGACTCCCGCATGCGCCCGACCAGGATCCACGCAGCATGCCCACCAGGGGGCGATGCTCAGCCCATCCGGGGCGTCACTCTGTTGAGACCAGAGCCACTCTAGCGCCAGGGGCAGAGGCCAAGGAGCCATCCCCAGCACCTGGGCCATCTTTTGCTCCAGTGGAGCCTCGGCTGCAGGAGGGGAAGAGAGAGACAGAGAGGAAGGAGAGGGGGAGGGGTGGAGAAGCAGATGGGCGCCTCTCCTGTGTGCCCTGGCTGGGAATCGAACCCGGGACTTCCGCATGCTAGGCCGACGCTCTACCACCGAGCCAACCGGCCAGGGCCCTTACTGGCTTTTTCAACCTGAAGGTTATTAGTGACTTTGACAAAAGCAATACTGGTGACACGGTAAAGATGAAATCTTAATTCCTCCCTATATAACAGGTGGTTTCTACAATTAATTTGGCTCCATTACTTCTGGTACCTAGAGCATGTGGAGCAGACAGCAATTATCTGCATGTCCACCTGGACCCATTGTCTTCTTACTCCTCTGTAATTAGGTTCCTCAAAGTCATTAAAAGCCTGCTAGCTCACTTACCCCTTGCCCACTTATCCTTGCCATGAGATGAACACAACTGCTACTTGGGGTTCACCTCTGAATAAAGCAAACCTCTTCAAACAAAAATTGGTTTACCTTCTCAGATCAGGAATCCCAGATGCCTGCCTAGAAACTCCTGTAGTCATTTTAAACACTCTCTGCCAGCCAACATATATCATGAGGTAAACAGTACATCTCAAGAATTACCTACAAGTCATACAGCCAGAAAATGACTCTTGATACAATAGATTACTACATATTTAGGAGGTTACCTACTGGAATAATTCAAACCACATTTTTTTCCAAAAGAGATCTTACATTCACCATCATCCATTTTATAAATTGTCATTTTTTAAAATAAAGCATTCTTTGCTATAGTGTATAGTATATAAAAATAGTTAGATCTTACTAGGTTGTGAATAACCATTGGTAATGCCACTGTGGTTATTCTATTACATAGATATGGTAGTATATTTTATAACAGAGCATAGTAATAATTTCTCACTGATAACACATTACTTGTTGCTATTTTTAACTATTTTCTGTTTGGGCCAGTAAAATCTATTTTAGAAAATGAATTTCAGTCATGCAAATACTCAAATTATATAAATTTTGAACAAATTGGGTTTATGAAAAATTATCAAAAATAAAAAGATAGACCCTGGTCGGTTGGCTCAGCGGTAGAGCGCCGGCCTAGCGTGCAGAGGACCCAGGTTCAATTCCCGGCCAGGGCACACAGGAGAAGCACCCATTTGCTTCTCCACCCCTCTGCCGCGATTTCCTCTCTGTCTCTCTCTTCCCCTCCCACAGCCAAGGCTCCATTGGAGCAAAGATGGCCCGGGCGCTGGGGATGGCTCTGTGGCCTCTGCCTCAGGCGCTAGAATGACTCTGGTCGCAACATGGCGACGCCCAGGATGGGCAGAGCATCGCCCCCTGGTGGGCAGAGCATCGCCCCTGGTGGGTGTGCCAGGTGGATCCCGGTGGGGTGCATGTGGGAGTCTGTCTGACTGTCTCTTCCTGTTTCCAGCTTCAGAAAAAAATAAAAATAAAAAAAAATAAAAGGATATCCATTTTTTTTCCCATTGCCCATCATACATCCTCTGTGGGACTTTTTTTATAAGTGCCACTAGATCCTTGTTTCTAATCACAAAATAGTTTTCACTCAGTGGTTATATGTCAATATGGTATAATAATTAAAAAAAATCTAGACTGCACTTAAAGTTAGCCTTTTCCCACGTTATACTCGCTATAAATGTATATGTTTGGTTGATTCTCCACTTCTTCTATACTTTTATTCTTTTTTTCCTATTTACTAGGTTTCTGCTGATATGTCCACCATTAAATACCGGTGAGTTTTGTGAAAATAAAAGATCTTAGTTGACCGGCATGCCTAGTGCACCTGTCTGGGCTCCCTGGACTGAAGAGATACATAAGCTGACTTTTCTCTAATAGGATACTTTCACAGGTTTTTTAGAGAAGCCTTTTCAACCAATTGTTGCAGACTATTCCTTCAGTTCTCTAACATGGACAATATACCCCTTTTCAAACACTGATTTTATGTGGTAATTTTCACATCTTCACATATACTCTCTTTTATTGTTTGTTGTTATCCCAATGTTCCTTTAACATGACCTCAGGTTTTCTCTGTCTCTCTTTCTCTACTCTTCTTCCCCTCCTCTTTCCTTCCCTCCCTTCCAAACAGAAAAACACACCTTTGTTCCTCTGAAAACACACCCTTAATTCATCATCATTGGTAGGAGCACAACAGAGCTACTTCTAAAATGCAGCCACTGCCCTGCACTCTGCAGTCAGAGGCAGATTCAGCCACACCCTTTCACTGTCATTATTTCTGGGTATAGGTCCAATTTCAGAATACATCTTGGACAGACTCCAGGGACACTGGATTAATTTCTTCAATGGTCCCCTGGAAGTCCATTTCATTTGGTATAAATAGAAAGAATAACTACCGACACCACTGCCACATAAGACTCATAGTATGCTAACACTTTTAAAAGTGCAGCCCAACAAGATGAAGGGGAATACGAGATATAAACTTCCAGTTACATATCAGTCACAGGGGTGTAATGTACAGCACAGGGAATATACATAACTATATTAAAAACTTTGTTCATTGACAGATAGTATTAAACTTATCATGGTGAGCACATCATAAGGTATATAAATGTTAAATTGCAAAGTTTATACCTGAAATTAATATAATATTGTATGTTAACTATACTTTGATTAATATATAGAGATAGAGATAAATGTTGAGGCATTGGGCCTCAACAGCCTGACACCTGTCACTAAGTGGGTCCAGAACTGGCACTAGTGGCAGCCAACCTTGCTTTGCTGCTTGGCCTTTCCTGGGAATCTCCAAGGTCAGCACAAGTAGCAGCCTTCTGCAAATCTCTTTGTAACTCGTGCTGGTGGTCCCTGGCAGGGCACAGATGGTAGCTGACCTTGGCATGCACCTCCCAGGTGGTCCCAGAGCAACCTCCAAAATCATCACACACGAGGAGCAGACTCAGTGGGTACCAGAGCTTTGCTGAAGTAAATCCTACCTTATGAAATGGACCTCTGAACAGCGAATCCTCTTTAGTGGTCACAACCAGTTTGGAAGCCAATTGGTCTAGAGGTAAATCCTTCCCCTTGACATGGCAACAGCAATCAAGGCTCAGCTACAACAGAAGGGCATATACAGCCCACAGAGGGGGATACCTGGAGTGCCCAGCTTGGGTGAACAGGGAGGGTTGCCACTGGGCCCTACAGGACACCTACTATATAAGACCAGTCTACCGAGTCCAGGAGACATAGAAGTCCTACCTAATACCTAGAAATAAACACAAGGAGGCTGCCAAAATGGAGAGGGGGGGAAAAAAACATGTTCCAAATGAAAGAACAGAACTCCTGAAAAAGTACTAAAGAAAATAGAGACAAGAACTTTACCAGATGCAGAGTATAAAACACTGGTTATAAAAATGTTCAATTTAAAAAAAAAAAAAGATGCTCAAAAGATCTTAGGGGAAGTGTAGATGAATGTAGTGAGAATGTCAACAAAGAGAAAGGGACCATAAAAGCAGAACTGGAAAGCATAAAAAAAAAAAAAACAGTCAGATATAAAAAATATAGTTAGTATTAACTGTAATGAAGATTATGTTACAGGGGATTAACAGTGAAGTAGATAAAGCAAAAAATCAGGTCAGAAATTTGGAAGGTAAGAAAGCAGAAAACACCCAATCAGAACATCAAAAAGGAAAAAGAATCCAAAAAAAAAAAAAAAAAAAAAGGTTAGTATAAGGAACCTCTGGGCAACTTTAAGTGTACCAACATTTGCATCATGGGGTACCTGATGAGAAGAGAGAGCAAGAAATTTAAAACTTATGTAAAAAGGTAACGACGGAAAACTTTTCTAACCTGGTCAAGGAAATAGACATACAAGTTCAGGAAGTGCAGAGAGTTCCAAACAAGATGAATGCAAAGAGGCCAACACCCAGACACATCATAATTAAAATGCCAAAGATTAAAGACAGAAAGAAGCTCTTAAAAGTGGCAAAAGAGCAGTTAGTTACTTATAAGGGAGCTCTCATAGACTGTCAGTTGATTTGTTATCAGAAAATTTTGCAAACCAGAAGGGATTGGCAAGAAATATTTAAAATAATGAAAAGCGAGGACCTACAACCAAGATTACTCTACCCAGCAAAGCTATCTTTTAGATTCAAGGACAGATAAAGAGTTTCCAAGACAAGAAAAACACTAAAAGGGTTCAATACCACCAAACAAGTATTACAAGAAACATTAAAGTGTCTTCTTTAAGATATGAGGGGTTTCGGGGAGTGGTAAAAAAGTGAAGGGATTAACAAGTACAAATTGATCATTATAAATCAGGCGTCTGGATGTAAAGTACAGCATAAGGAATATAGTCAATAATATTGTAATAATTGTATATAGTGTCAGATGGGTACTGAATTTATTGGGGTGATAACTTAGGAAGTTATATAATGCTTAATCTCTTGGTTGTATACCTAAAACTAATATAATGTTTTATATTAACTGTAATTTAAAAATAAAAAACTATTTAAAGTAAAAAAATAGCCTTATTATACAATATGTACTTATCAGCAAAAAGTAAATAGAGTAGAGACACATGCAACAACATGGATGAATCTCAAAAACACTACACTGAGCAAAAAAAGTCATATTTAGACATTTATGTTTTCATTTGCATGAACCTCTAAAAAAAGATAAATTTTAATCTTTAGCAACAGAAAGCTTATCAGTGATGGTTTAGAGGGTCTGTGGGGGTTTCACTAAGAGTGAGACGAATTTTGGCAGGGATAAAAATGCTTGTGGTGAATATATGGCTATATAATTTTGTCAAAAGTCATTAAAATATACACTGTCAATGACTACTTATATATAAATTTTATGTAAATTTACACTCACACACGTATACATTCCTAAAGTAAAAGTGAGAGTATCATATTTTCTTACAGAATTATTTTTATTTAATTGTTCTATATTTTTATGTGTTGTCATACAGCCCCTCTAAGAACAAAGTGAAGGTAGCCTCATCAATACAGCTGTATTTCCTGGAGGAACAATTGAGTGAATTGTTTACCATATTACATGATATTCTTTCTATGAGGATAAATGAGAGAAATTTCAGTAATATGTGAGCTATCTGCAAACAATGTGATTGTTTTTACTCTGTGAACACTAAATCACATAAAGCATAAGTTTTCCTCTTTCGAGTTAGTTATACCAAACTCAGAGCTTTGAAAACTATGGGTTCTATGTCATGCAATCTGCATAATAACAAAACTGTTTAGTTCTTTTATTTTTCCTCATTGAGCTTAAAGTCTCCTGTGTTGGCATTGATTTATTATTGCAAAAAAATTAAAGTTAAATAAAAAGTAGATTCTTAAAAACATCTGTCAACCAAAGGGAAATACTATAAAAGCAACCAAACCAACAATTAAAATTCAAATGCTAAAGACCTTCCCAATCCCTTTCAATACATGTAGGACACAAAAAGTGGAATCCATTTTATTCCTTTGACTATTGCTGAGAAATCTGAGCTGTGAGTCAAGTGGAGACAATCTAAAGAAATAATACTACTACTGGGAGGACTCAGAACTTTGTCGTGCAAATCAAAGTAGAGATTATAGGGCAGTAACTTTATTTTTATTAACTGGAAAAAGGAGGATTAAAACTACTTATTTCACTGTGTGTTGAGTATTAATTAAAATAATACATGTATTAAAGCCTTTTATTCTTGGCATAAAAAAAATGTGCTTACTGCTGTGTAGCCAATGGATGCAAAGTGAGTTTACAAACACGGCCTCAGCAATCCTCAGCATCATCCTGAGGTGGCCTTATCTGTGTCTCTATTTCACATAGGAGAAATCATCTGAGGCTAAATGAGGTGGGGTAACATTCTCAACCTAGAGATTAGACTCTCATCTGCCACTTTCTTCAGTACAGCAGTCTAGAAGAACCCTCTCTTGACAATATAACTGAATCTTTGATGTATTAAAAGAAACTTCATAATAAACAGCAAACATATGATAAAGAGGGGAAAAGGAAGGAAGGAAGGAAGGAGGAAGGGAGGCGAGAAGGGAGGGAAGAAGAGAGGAAAGGGAGGAAAGGGAGAAGGGAAGAAAGGGAGAGATGGAGGGAGGAAGGAAGGACAATAACAACAGCAACAGAAAGCTAAAATAAGATTTGAGAGGAGTGGGCTGTAAGAAAATGTAGAAGCCTGGCTACCTTAGGATAAAGACCTGCACTGGTGTTGTCCTGTCTCAGCAGACATGAATTTGGAGATGAATCTGGGAGTCCTCCACTCTAACCCCAGATCCTCAAAGAGGACTATTGTATTACTAAATCAGCAGTGCTCCCAGTTCCAACAGAAACAAATGGAAACCTCTGGAGGAAAGCAGGATCAATTTACACCCTCAGGTGTGGACTCAGATTAAATCAAACCAATAAAATATTAACTAACACAAAAGGAAACAAACCACCATATGATTCAACAAAAATAACAAATAATACATTTATTTAGATGACCTAAGGTCTCATATATAAAATTTAACAGTTTATAAAAGGTATATCCAATATTTAAAGAACAAAACTTACATTGAAATTAAGAACCTAGGAAGAAAAACTAATATACTCCAAAGAAAGAAGAGAAGTGGCAGCAGGGGTGGCACTGGGAGCTCAAGAAGGTGCTGGGGAAGGGCATACACCCAGAGGCAATGGCATGACCATGGCTGAGGTAGCTGATGATGGCAATGAGGTGGAAAGAAGGAGAGATGACCACAGATACCCCAGCAAGCCCAGTATCATTTAGCAGGTATTGCAATGCAGATATTCCATAGAAAAAATTCTTCCAAATTTGTACATTTGACAATGTCTGGCCTGACTAATGGTGGCTAAGTGGATAGAGCATCAACCTGGGACTCTGATATTCCAGGTTTGAAACCCTAAGTTTGCTGGCTTGAGCACAGGCTCACCAGCTTGAGCATGGCATCGTTGATATAATCCCATGGTTGCTGGCTTGATACCAAAATTGCTAGCATGAACAAGGGGTCAGTGGATCAGCTGGATCTTCCCACTCCCCAGTGAAGGCACATATGAGAAGCAATCAATGAACAATTGAGGTGCCATGACTACAAGTTGATGCTTCTCATTGCTCTCCCTTTTATTCTCTCTCTCTGTCTCTAAACAAACAAACAAAAAAATTGTATCTTACTTTCACATCTCAAAAATATTTTCATGGACATACAATTTTAACAAATTCTTTTTTTCAGCATTGTTATGATGATATTCCACTGTCTTCTGCCATTCAATATTTCTTGTGATAAATGAAATGTCATGCAGACATTCCCTTGTGTGTAGTTTCCTTTTTCTATGATTGTCTCTAAGGCATGTTCTTTATCTTTAACTTTAAAATGTTTGATCATTACATGGTTTTATTTACCCTGCTTATTTTTTTTCTGACTTTCCTGGAGCTGGGTTTGGCTTTGTTTTTTTAAACCAAATTTGAAAAATGTTACGTGGATAATTTTTCAAATAAGTTGCCCTAGCAATTCTACTCTTAGGTAATAACCCCAAGAAATGATAGCCTAGTTCTGTCATAAAAATATTATACAATAGCACTATACTGTAACAACAAAGATCTACAAATAACCCAGAAGTCTATTACCAGATGAGTGAATGAACACACTATTGTGTATTCAAACAATGAAATGCTTCTCAAAATAAAAAAGAATTAGTATGGATAAACACAGTAATATACATGAATCTGAAAAATATGATGCAGTAGAAGCAGCTTGTAAAATAATATACTACATACAACACGTAAATAAAATATTAGAGCAAAATAGACAAGTTAATTTTTTGCTGTAGATAACATTGTAGCTTGGTGAAAGGATCACTGACTGGAAAGAAGTTAACAAAATTTAGAATTTACTGGAATATGTAAACAGTTTAGATCCTAATTAGGTAGTGACATATGAGTGTATGCATCTCTCAAAATTCATCAAACCATACACTTATCATATTTGGCTTATATGGTGATATACTGACTATATGTACCCTCTCCCCACCAAAAACAATAATAGTAACAAAAGGAAGGCTGAACAACTGATTAAACATAGCTAAAGAGAAAAGTTGGGAAATGGAATCTTGATCAGAAGAAATTACACAAAGTGAAGCACAGAAATTGCAAGAAAAGGAAATTATAAAAGAAAGAGACAGAGACATTTTCTCTTTCCGTTAACTTAATTGGCCATGTATTTGTATCAACCTTTGCTAACACATAATTAATAATTCAGTTTAAAATATTTTAAATCTTTCTAAAATAAGTCGGATAAAAGACGTATGAATCATTAAGTTAAAATCTAAGCAAAATTAGGAATCCAAGGAGGTGAGCAGAGAACTAAAACCACTTTAGTTCTGAGAGTTTTGCCAGCTGTGGAAAACTTAGATTTTCACAGTCTCCCAGAACTTCTAGTGATAAAAGATTAGGAGCAATACAATCTGCATCTCAAAAGGCAATTCACTCTCAGGTAAGAATGACCTGAATAAACCCACCCAAACCTGCCCAAGTCCCAAAGTTGATTTAAAAAATTAGCTGGCTTATCAAACTAACAGAAAGAGCAAATGTCATCTGTTCCTGAAGCCTTATAGTTTCCTGCCTTCATTTTGTGTAATAGCTTCTGACCAAGTGTTCATTTCTCAACTTTACTCTTAAGATGTGTTCAATCAATTGTTCAGTTTTCCCAGTGATCCCACTGTTGTTGGGAATTTTAATAGTGCAGTAACTATGGAAATCAATATGGAAGATGCCTCAAAAAATCAAAAATAAATTACCATATGATCCAGTATTCCCACTTCTAGATATATATCTAAAGGTATTGAAATATGGGTCTCAAAGAGATATCTGTATTCCCACATGTGAATAATACTAGAATATTATTCACAATAGCCAAATTATGAAAACAACCTAAATGGCCATCAATGGACAAATGGTTAGAGAATGTGGTATATACTTATAATGGAATATAATTCATCCTTGTAAAAATAAAGGAAATCTTGTCATTTGCAACAACATTAAATGGACCTGAAGGATATTATGCTAAGTGAAATAAGCCAGAGACAAATACTGCATGATTTCACTTGTATGCAAAATCTACACTAGTTCCCTTAACCTTCTTTTTTTTTTTCTTTAGTGAGAGAGAACAAAGGAGAGATAGAACAAGAGAGAGACAGGCCCTGGCTGGTTGGCTCAGTGGTAGAGCATAAGCCCGGTGTATGGATGTCCCGGGTTCGATTTCCTTCCCGGACACACAGGAGAAGCACCCATCTGCTGCTTCTCCACCCTTCCCCCTCTCCTTTCTCTCTATCTCTCTCTTCCCCTTCTGCAGCCATGGCTCCATTGGAGCAAAGTTGGCCCAGGTTCTGAGGATGGCACCATGGCTTCTGCCTCAGGTGCTAGAAGACTTCCCTTGCAACAGAGCAACATCCCAGATGGGCAGAGCATTGCCCCCTAGTGGGCATGCTGGGTGGAACCCAGTTGGGCACATGTGGGAGTCTGTCTCTCTGCCTCCCCACTTCTCACTTCAGAAAGATACAAAGAGAGAGAGAGAGAGAGAGAGAGAGAGAGAGGAAAAGAGATGAGAAGCATCAACGCATAGTTGTGTCACCTTAGTTGTTCATCGATTGCTTCTCATACGTGCCTTGATAAGGGTGCTCCAGCATACCAGGGACTCCTTATTCAAGCCAGTGACCTTGGGCTTTAAGCCAGTGATGTTTGGGCTCAAGCCAGTGACCATGAGATTATGTTGATGACCCCATGCTCAAGTTGACCACCTTGTGCTCAAGCTCGTAAGCCTGCACTCAAGCCAGATAAGATCACATTTAAGCTGCTAAACTTGGGGTTTTGAACCAGGGACCTCATGTCCCAGGCCAATGCTTGTGCCTCCATTGGTCAGGCATAATTCATTCGATGTTAATTGCAATGCTTCATTTTTTTTATCACAAGCAATGTTGCTTAGCAATATAGTTGACATTATACCCTTATCAGATTACCAGGAAAAAGGAGAAAGTTTAAGAAAGATAAATTCTTGTTACCCACTGTATTGTTACCATATTTATAAGTCTAAAATTGTTAAATATAAAAAAATTATATAGTTCAACTTAATAGTATGGGCCCTGGCCAGTTGGCTCAGCGGTAGAGCGTCGGCCTAGCATGCGGAGGACCCGGGTTTGATTCCCGGCCAGGGCACACAGGAGAAGCGCCCATTTGCTTCTCCACCCCTCCGCCACGCGCCTTCCTCTCTGTCTCTCTCTTCCCCTCCCACAGCCAAGGCTCCATTGGAGCAAAGATGGGCCGGGCGCTGGGGATGGCTCTGTGGCCTCTGCCTCAGGCGCTAGAGTGGCTCTGGTCGCAACATGGCGACGCCCAGGATGGGCAGAGCATGGCCCCCTGGTGGGCAGAGCGTCGCCCCATGGTGGGCGTGCCGGGTGGATCCTGGTCGGGCGCATGCGGGAGTCTGTCTGACTGTCTCTCCCTGTTTCCAGCTTCAGAAAAATGCAAAAAAAAAAAAAAATAGTATGTGTTTAATTAACAAGTATATGGCTATCAAATTGAAACTGAATTGAATTTACAAACTCAAGGTTAAGAGAGTTAGATATCAAACAAACAACATATATCTAGGAAGGAGAATGAACTATAAATATTGACTTTACTGGAGAGGGGTCAAGGAAGATCAGGCTAAGGGATACTGTCTCAACTAGCAGAGTGAAGTTTTCACACACTGAAGATAATTAGAAGAAACTGACTACATTGTAGGACAGGTATCAAATTCAAAAAAAAATTATTTAACAAACATTTATAACTGTGGAAGATCCCAGTTCAATTCAGGTTGTTGAAACAAAATTGCTTGCACACTCACAAGATACTAGGAAATGTAAAAACTAGAAATAGAAATGTATAAGGCTTGGTGCCTTACCTCATTAAGCCAATGTGCTTTCATTTATTGAACTTATATTAAATGCCAGACAATATGCTTACAGTTAGGAGAAAGAAATAAATGAGATACATTTTCTGCATTTAAGCTATGTATTAACAAATGTAAATAGACAGAAATGACCATTTCTTATACAAGGCAGAGAGGGGCAGACATGAGGCTGAAGAGGCAAAAGGGAACCACATAATAAAGGCTTAAAAGTCATGCTAAGGACAAATGGGAGGTCATTGAAAGTTTCTTATCAGGGCAGTAGTATAATCAGAAATACAATCCTTGCTGCTGTGTTAAAGATGATATAAGATCAGTAAATGCAGAGCTAGAAAGATAAGCCTTTGAAGAGAGAAAAAGCATAAATTAAGGTGATGGCAGATGAATGCTTTCTTTACTTAGCTTCTGCTCACGGAAATATTCAAATCAATCGAGCACCACCACAATCACTCACTATGAACAAGTGTTGCTACCTTAGCCCTCCGCACATTGCCCTCATCACTACTTCCCCATTGATGGCAAAGTCCCCTCATAGAATTCATTCAGGTAGACTTTTTGCCCAGTCCCTGGTAAATAGCAGACACCCAAGATATTTGTGTTGCTTGACCACATGAATCAGGGAAGTTGCTACAGAGTGGACACATGCCTTGCCTCCTGTTTTGTTGGCTTCCTACTAACTTGGCAAAAGTCTGTGGCCTTGCAGAAAAGGGACTTGGGCTAGAAAACACTGAGGAGCATCTGTGCTCTGTGTACACAGCCCTGTTTTGAAATCTCCATCTCTGCTTCAAAGAACTTGACAGCAGCCAGAACCAACTGTTTGGTTAATGAAAGTACAAAGGCTAAAAAGAAAAAAAAAAATCTATAACTTCCTTTCAAAATATTCAGCATTCAGGATTTCACTTTTTTGCTCATAAATCCTTTTATTATTCAGTTACTTGAATACCTACTATGTACAAGATACCATAGGACAAGAAGATGAATCAAATATAGTCCCCCTCCATAGATAAACTCATATTTCAATAAGTAAGAAAAAGATGATAAATAGGTGATAGACAATGATGAAGATAGATAGATGATAGATATATAGACAGACAGTCAACATAGTAGGTCCTAAATCAAAGAATAAAAAGAGTTTTGTCAGAGAAGAGGAAGATGTTAGATCTTCAAACTCTTCCTGAAACACAGGGGTGGGCTTCACAGTGAAAGGCTGGCAGGTCTGGGTATTGAAAGATGACGTGGAGTATAACAGAGAAAAGAGAAGGAATTACTAACTTTGTTTAATAAGAGGCAAAACAGGAGGCAAGTATACAAGAACACACAACTGGAATTAAGGAAACTGCAGGCCAGACTGTGGGCAATGATGCATGAACCAAGGCAATGCCCTTCCCGCTAAAAGTGGTTTTTATGAGAAAGAGGTATTTTGAATGTGTAGCTCTCATTTCTAACTAGCCTATATCTAGATTATAAAGCACAATAATAGCCTTTGACTTAGTGGTTCCTGTATTTTCATCCCATTTCTGAATCTTCTTACTATTTTTTGGCTAGTCAAAGTTCCCAAAAAGGAAGAATATAAAAAGTTTTACCCTCTTACAAACTATTGAATGGTTCTGGGAAACACCACATCTTTTTCAGAGAAAATAGAATCTGTTTTTCTAGGTGAATAGTACATTAAATGTGAAGATAATACAAAAAGTTTTTAACACAAACTCATTAAAACCTTTGTTTTTTTTCTGCTTGCCATGATCAATATTTCTGAAATGTAGAAGTCATAAAAGCTACAGCACAAATCTGGCAAACACAGCAAGGCCCCTACTGTGTGGGTGGGACGGGATCTGCAACATAAGTCTCCAAATTGGTCTTTGAGTTGAGCGCAGATGGTATGACAGCTCCAGTGTCGTCAACTGACCAGCCATGTGCTGAACGTAAAATGTAAACACTGTCTCCATGATGACCAGAGAGTCCTTCTTTGGTATTCAAATGTACTGTAGCCCACTAATTAATATGGTCATCTAGCTCTTCATGAATATAACATAAACATTTTGTTATTTAGAATTTTCAAATCAGCAGTCATTATTTTACCACTATGAAAACAACTGAGAATTGTTCCAGTCACTTGGCAAGTAGAAAAAAAATTCAAATATGCCATACCCTAAAGTGAGGTGATAGGATCCAGTGAGACATTACAAAATCAGCCTGCCAGCATTAGTTCCTCAGCCACATAGAAGACATATGAGGGAAAATCATGGGGATTGTTCCAGAGACTTTGAAGGTACTCTGAGTATTTGTCCAATGGTGCAGAGGGAATTGGGCCTGGGCCAGCTGGCAGAAGATCCCTTGCGTTACACTGATCATGCGCTCTGATGTACCTGTAGCTACACCCACTTCTTCACCCACTGGAAGAATCAGATGTGTGGTAATTGATTTCTTCAAGGAACAAAACACCTGAGATTTTGGTGTCTAAACTTAAAAAAAAAAAAAGAGTATAATCACTCCTGAAAACATTAGGAAACATTAGGGAAATATGCAGGTATTAGAACTGATAAAGCAGTGGGCCCCAACTGGAGATTTGTGAGAAGAAAATAAAAAATTGGCCTTTCAACTACAGAGACATGAAGGTGAGAACAGTGATGGGGGCATATGGTAATGATGATATCCTGTTATCAAGAGTTAAAATGTGACTTTTCCTTCATTTCATTATAAATTAATACCTCAAAATAGAGAAAATTACAAGGCCAAGCACCTGCACACCCTCTTAGGGAGATGGCAGACCCCATATGCAGGACAGGCTATGAGATTATGACATTTTTTCTGCTAGCATTCACCCATTGTGCACACAATGGCTATGTCCTGAGAAGATTAATAATAAATAAATAAATGTTTAGAGGGTGTTGTCAGTGTGCTGTGTGTGTGTGTGCATGCAGACACGTGCATCGGAAGGGGGGATATAAGAATGAAAAGGAAGCTGCTTCTACAAACTGCTGGGGGCTGGATGACAGAGGGCTTGACAGGCATTCTGGAATTTGAAAGACCTGTGACTTGGTACCTGACTCAGGACTGGGAAGTGTGAAGACGAGGGGTGGTGGCTAGAAGAGGGCTGCATTGAAACAGTCCACACCTTCCTTGAAAACAGGACAGAGGTACTAGGTGAGAGCCAGGCCTGGCACCCCCACTGAAGCTGGAGGTGAGAAGTGACACAACAGTGGTAAAATGCTGAAAAGCTGAGGGCCAGCAGAGGTGTCACAATAACCAGCACTAAGAAGCGAGAGAAAGCAGGCAGGGCCCTCCAAAGAACACACAAAGCACATGTGAGAAAACATCCTCGGTATTTAGCATCTTCTGCATCCCACTGTCACTGTGTCAGTTTTCAGTTCATTGCCTCTTAGCCTTGAATGCACCCTTCAATGCATGCTCTGTGCTGAGCAACAAAATTCTTTTAAGCATTTCTTCTTTAAAGTAAGGATGTCAACCTTTCTCAATACAGGTGCTGGAGGGTGCTGCAGGAGAAAGAAGCTGTCTTGCAATTTCCACTGAGGGTTCAGGTGAGAGGTTTGGGTGTGATGTCACCTAGTAGAGCACTGGCCCAGACATGGGCCCAGATAGCAGTCCCTGTGATAACATGCAGCCTTACCAGGCTATGACTCCACAGTCCTCTCAGCTGCAAAGCAGAGCCCCACTCAGCCCACATGCTCTAAAGATCTGCCTACACCTACACTGGGACTCCTACCACACACCCACATCCTGCTGCTGATCTCCTGCCACCCTGCTCGCCCTCCAGAAGGTTGCCTGTTCCTTGCTAGCAGTTCCCACCAGCTCCAGATTGGCCAGACAGATAATTCCCTTCTACCCAGTGGGCTGACAATTCCTTGTCCTGCGAAAAGGCCTGCACCCCTTCCAAGCTGTTCTTCCCTGGGTACTCTCCCTCAACTCTAGGATGTCCTTAACTTCCTTTTACCTTAAAGTTACTCTTCTTATCAAACTTAATAATTCTTTATAATAAACTTCATCTGTTTAACCTACTGTGTCATTTCTATCTCCTGATTAAACCCAGATGGCTACAGTCATTGATATGATCCTATGATTACACAAATCAGGTTTAACTTTGGCCCTCTGACCTCTCTCACCTTCCCAGAGCCCCACCTCTAACTCCGCAGGCGCGAGATCAGCCCAACAAGGGGAGATAAGAAGGGTGGGAAGAAGCAGTAGAGGATGTTGATGAAATGGAGAAAGCACAGCTCCCAGCCTGACTTTGGGTTTGTTGAATCTCTGCAGGCCTGTTTCGATATACTGCCTATTAAATTGTCTTATTGTGAGATAGGGACTTCACAGAATTCTTAGAAATGTACTTTGCTAACCTGTAGGCTACCTAAAATGTTTCATTTTTCCAACTACAAGCAAAGAAGATTGTCAATTCTCAATAACTTATCTTTTTAATATTATTAAGAGAATTGTTATGGTTAAGGACCAAAAAGAAAAAAATAGAAAAAAAGATAAGCATATTTAGCCAGAGAAGAGCAAACTTATTCAGAAGTAGGAGTTTTAAATTAAACCAAATTTAAAAATGAAATATAAATAAAAAATGTATTAAGCAAAGGACATTCTTTGACAAATAATCATAAAATTCTATTTTACTAGATTTAGGATATCCTTTGGTTTTTAGCCCTTTTCCTGAAATTTAAATTCTCTCAGAAGCATCCTTATAGGCTATTTTCAAACAGACAGGAACAGGAACAGGAAGACCATTCCCTCCCAAAAGGTGCTTCCTTTTATTGAGTCAGTAGAAGCACAAAAAAAGCCAAGTTTCTTTTCCTGATGGCAGCCCTTCAAATGTTTGAAGGTGATTATTATATCCGTGGAGATTTTATTTTCTCCAAGCTGAGGAGCCAACGTTTTACTTCTCATATGACTTGGTTAGTATTTTCTCACTATCCCAGTCACCCTCCTCTGAACACACCCCAGTTGTAACTGTTTCTAATCCTTTCACATGTCTTCCTCTAACATAATGAGAACCAGGCAGTACAGCTGGCACATTATATGGGCCTCATGGCACAGCAGAGCCAGACTATGGTCTCCAATGTGCAACATAATCTACTTTAATGAGAGTAACCAAATCACCTCACTCTCTACTTGTGTTCCCTGAATAAGCTCATTAGTGATCCCTTATGATCACTAATCATATGATCCTTAATTCCTGGCCCATGTCATCAGCTCAGGATGCTTCCCAAGCTTTTGATACATTTACCCTACTCTCTGCATGCCTCCTGGGTATCCCAAAGATGCCTCAACTTCAACAAACTGAACACTAAAATCTCCATGTTTCCCTAGAAATGTGCTCTTCCTCCTGTTCTCTCCATCTCAGTTATGAGCACTACCATCATCCCAGCTAAGCTACGCCAGCCAGAATGCACCACACAGAGGCAAATAGTAAACATATGTTTTCTCTAATAAGTATTTCTCCTTTCCCTTCTACACCATTTCATGATCCATGATAGTCTTCACATCGGTTCCACTGTCTCTCTTCATAAGCCCCCACATTGTTGTTTCCTGCTCCTCCTTCAGTACTTCCCCCAGGCATCCTCTCCTCCCAGAAGCTCAGAGGGAACAGAGGAGTAAAGAGCTTGGCTGAATGCAAGATACAAAGACAGACATTTCTGGTTCATATCTACCATATCCCTCTCTAACAAAGCCCCCCCCCAAAAAAAAACACAAAGCACCCACTTTTTTCATTTCACACTAAAATGCAGTCAATTTCTTTGATTTTTGGACCACTTTTTTTTTATTTTTTTCTTCAAATATTTTCAAAGAATTCTCTTAATTCCTTGTTACTTCCTTTATCCAAAACGAGATATCTTCATCCCTACATATTTCATATAACTTGTCTCCTACCAGTTTTCTTGACTCAAAGAAGCTGGCAATCTTTGACAGCTTTGTTCTCATCAAATCTCAGGAAGAAAATGTCCCCTTCTAGCATTCTGGGGACTAATGTCCTGCATGGCAGAGATTCCCTAACACCTAGTATATGCACCAACTCACCTGGGCATCAAGGAAAGATTTAAAAATAGTTCAGAGACACACAACAAGTAGGTAGATGGGTCCTTAGAAAACAGTGGTTCCAGTTCAGGCCCTCTCTTGACATCTCAGGAAATGAGGTTACCGGTAACTATGCTATAGCCTTAGTTCCATTACTTAAAACTGTGTTTCTAAGCAAGTGGTTAACTTCTCTAAGATTTAGTTTCTTCATCTGCAAAGTTGGGATAATTATAGTACCTACCTCATAAGATTTTAATAATTAAATGTGATATAAAGTACTAGTGCACAACTCAAAAGTATTAACTATCAGAAATACTCTAGATCGGGGAAACTAGTTGCGCATTTAACTGGAACTTTGTCTCAAATTTCCTTGTTAGTAGCCATACTATCTTTAGAAATGTGTAGTCTATTTTGAAAAAACAAGATATGTGGCAAAAAATTATATTGGCTCTTTTTAAATTTTCCTTTGCCTGATTGCTTCAGCTACAATTTAAAAGACTTGTGAAAATTCCCCAAGAAAACTGCCCAGCCAGAAACCTCGTCCTGGGCTGTAAAATATGGCACAGTCCATCAAACTCTGAAATGGAACAAATGTTTAATGAGCATAAACCTTCTTCATGAGCCCTCCTTCCTTCATCATGGTGTCTTTAAGATGAAATTGTTAGACAAAAACCCTGCTGACTTAGATCTTACTTTATTTTTTTTCATGTCTTCATAAGTTTTGCCTCATAAAAATATCATGGTGTGTGTAGAAACAGTATTCCTTAGACTTCTTTGGTCTTTTCGACATTTTTATTCTTATTTTTTCACATTTTAATAGTTTATGAAATATTTATTTAACATGAACTATCTGCTAAGCATTGTGATGGGTAATGGTATAGACACAGCCACTGATCCAGAAGAATCCTAGTTAAGTGGGGGGGGGGGGGAGGTAGATGGCAATGTCATAGAAAAGTAGTATAGGTTTTAATTGCTCATTTTACTCATTTTAGCTAGTTTGATCAAATTAGCTACATCATCATTAGGATAACAGCTATCTTTCTCATTTGGAGTTATCTTTAGCAAACCCTAAACAAAAATGTTATACTCTAAAAGAAACTATTTACTATGAATTATATTTTGGCCTTAGACAATGTCATTCACTCAATAATTTTTTTTTGACAGAGACAGAGAGAATCAGAGAGGGATAGATAGGGACAGACAGACAGAAAGAGAGAGAGATGAGAAGCATCAATTTTTTGTTGTGGCACCTTAGTTGTTCAATGATTGCTTTCTCATATGTGCCTTGACCAGGGGGCTACAACAGATTGAGTGGCCCCTTGCTCAAGCCAGTGACCTTGGGCTCAAGCTGGTGAGCTTTGCTCAAACCAGATGAACCAGTGCTCAAGGTGGCAACCTCGAGGTCTCAAACCTGGGTCCTCTGCATCCCAGTCTGACACTCTATCCACTGCGCCAATGCCCAGTCAGGTCACTTAATAAATTTTTACTCAACTCAGTCTACATGCCAAGTACCTACCCCATTTATGAATAAGACGTAGCTCCTACCCTTAAGGAATCCATCATATAGTAGAAGAGCTTAGTGTCTATTGGTCAATTATAAATTTATTTATTTTAATAGCTAGATTGAGCATGCCCCTAGGAGCTTACAGTTGTAACCAAAATATATAGTATTAATAGAGACTAGTAATCAGAATCAAATGAATATCATCTTGCCCTGGCCAGCTGGCTCAGTGATAGAGTGTTAGCCCAGCATGTGGAAATCTCTGGTTAAGATCCTAGGCAGGGCACACAGGAGAAGCACCTATCTGCTTCTCCGCCCTTTCCCCTCTCCTTCTTTTCTATCTCTTTTTTCCCCTCCCACAGTCAAGGCTCCAATGGAGCAAAGATGGCCTGGGTGCTAAGGATGGTTCCAGGGCTTCTACCCCAGGCACTAGAATGGCTCCAGTTGCAATGGAGCAACAACCCAGATGGGCAGAGCATCACCCCCTAGTGAGCATGCCAGGGGGATCCCAGTCAGGCACATGCTGGAGTCTGTCTCTATGCCTCCCCGCTTCTTACTTTAGAAAAATACAAAAAAAAAAAGTCATCTTTTAGTGAAATTTATGGATTAGATATGTAGAGAAGCTTCTGAAAGCATACAGGTGGCAATTTCCACCTATAAAGTATAGCAACATATGACCATCAAAGAGATAGTTGTAGAAGTGTTCAAGATATTTTTTAGGTTTCTTTTATGTGAAAGGTGGTATTTTAGGCCTGACAAACAAAAATAGACATTCATACAAAAAACAAAAATTAAACACTGAATACTACAACTTGTATAATTTAGTTTTGACAGCTTTGGGAAAGTTTATGATTTTAGTTCTAGTCTACTGAAGGGAAATTTTTCATATTCTTTCTAAAGGAAAGAATGAAAAATAAGGCCTATCAAAATCCAAATGTTCCAGTTGTTCCAAATCCTATACAGAATTACAGAATTTAATAGTATGTGCCTAATTCCTTGTCTGCTTTCTTTTTTCCTCCCTCAGAAAAAAATAACCTGGGATATTTTAAGTTAAAAAAAATGTCCTTCAGCTTGTTAATTTGGAGACACCACAATACAGTGATTCATGGCAGCCGTGAATAAGGAATGTCACCAAAATAGTGAGATGGCCTGAACCACTTTAGAAATTAATGGACTGACTGTGATATACTGGCGCCACTTTCATGCATCTATAATTGGAGTGCCAATTTATTTCCAATCATTTTAAGCACTGTAATTATAGGGCATCATCCTTGCCTGTTTAACATTCATATGGGAAGCTCTCGCAAGAATGCTGGCCAGGGACCAATATTTTGTAACTAAGAAACATGAACTCTATAGGGATATACAAAAAGGTCTGGTTTGTTTTTCAAGGCCTGAGCCTTGGCCAAGGTGGGAAGAATTGAATAAGGCAGCAGAGCTACTGACATGCTGACAGATATTTAAATAATAAAACTTTCTTTTTTAATATATCATCATCATTCAAAATGGGGAGAGAAGAAAAACAAAAAATAACAACAGGCAATTGTTACTGATTCAACAATGACATTTCAATAGGCATTCCTTGAGCATCTACTATGTACCAGGCATTCTGCTCGACATTGGAGATACTGAGATAAAAATGGAGAAACTCCATACACGCATGCTCAAAATGATGTTAACAGAGTGAAAAATAGTTATGTACTACACAGCGGGAGTATATCTTCTGGATACTATTGCTTTCATTTCAATCTGCTGATGAAAAGTCATGGACTGCATAAAAGGAATATTTATCAATTTTTTTCATAATTCTAGAAGCCCAAAAGACTTTGAAACTTTATGTTCAAAGTTTTAACGAAAGAAATATTTAGACCAACTCTTGAGCACGGCCTTAGGCTTAGGTGTCCCCTCATTTGTTCCCATAATAGCAGCCTGTCTTACTCACTGTTAAGACTTACCTACATCATATTATCTTCACGTCACACAACTCTAAAGCAAGGCAAGGAACATGTCTCAATTATTGGAGTAACTTCAGTGCCAATCACAGCACCAGGCTCATACTGTGGAATTCAGTATCTGTTTTTCAAAAACTGAGTAAGTGCATGAATTAAATTCTCTTTGTAATACCATTCAGATTTTTCAGTTTCTTTCCATCCCATTTCTGCCACTTAGGTAAGATCTTTAACCTAACTGCTCTCCACTCCCTACCTAGACCCAGAAAGATTAGATCTTCCCAAAACACTTTTACGTATACCACAAAACTTTCTGAAAAGCCTTTGATCATCCTTTATTGCACGGAAAATAAAGTATCTTCTTAGCCTGGTATTCAGAACCCTTCATCATTCATTTTTGATCTACCTCTATAACCTCATTCCTACTACATATTATATATGGAATAAATGTTGTTCTGTAAAAGTCAGTTAATAAGTATTATTTTGGCATTATGGTAGTTGCAAAATTTGAGTTCCAATTTATCAAACAGTACAACTTTAAGTGCTATTTTCATACTCATTATAAAAGTTACAATTATAGGAGTTTTACTGGTACATAAAAATTATAATAACTGCTTTGATAGTGAGTTAGAAAATAATTATATGTTATTAAATCAATAAGAAAAAAGAAAGTTTATACGAGAGGGTATGAAATAGAAAAAGGTTGCCAGAGGATATGCAGAAAAGGGGAGAAAGTATTTTAGCCAAATTGCAGAGCCAAAACCTTTATTTCTCCCTAGAAACAGTAAGATTAACTAAGCACTCCCAGCCCAATCAATCATGGCAGCTGAGAAGACATTACAATCTTTCCTTTGAATTTGGCTGGTAGTCATCAATCAAATGTGAGCATTTCAGAGCTGAGCCATTAACATGAACTAGGAGGAGATGGATTTATGTGGGTAATTGCAACAGTGATTGTTGATATCAATTTATATGAGAAATTTTATTATTACTATTAGTGAAGCACAATGGCAATTATGAAATGTGATTAATATGAGTAAATCTGTAATGGAAATTATACTGATGGTCTATTTAGAACAGAAGTCTGAAGTTATGAATTTGCTGGGAGAGAAGAAAACAAAGGAAACTAACAACTACTTAGTCCTTGGTAAGTGCTCCTCCAACTCTTGCTACATACTTTGTTTATGTCATTTCATTTTATCCTCACAGAATTCTAAAAATCAGTGTTATTATCAGAGATAAGTAAAAAAGCTCAAAAAAGTTTATTTATCCAAGGTCAATCAGCTAGCACAGGGGTCGGGAACCTATGGCTCATGATCCAGATGTGGCTCTTTTGATGGCTGCATCTGGCTCACAGACAAATCTTTAATAAAAATAATAATAACGTTAAAAATATAAAACATTCTCATGTATTACAATCCATTCATTTCCTACTGCTCATGTTCATGGTTGCAGGTGGCTGGAGCCAATTACATCTGTCCTCCAGGACAACACCAAATTTTTATTGGATAATGCATAACGTACACAGGGTGTTGTATGGCTCTCACAGAATTAATTACATTTTAAAATATGTGGTGTTCATGGCTCTCTCAGCCAGAAAGATTCCCAACCCCTGAGCTAGCAGATTCAAGCTGGTGTCTAAACCCAAGTCTCTTAAACTCAAAAATTACATATCTTTTATATTACTAAACTTTGGGGGGAAAAAACAACTGAGAAAATATATATATACCTATATATAGTGAAATTTAGAAATCTCACATTTCATAAAATAATAAGTAGAAGGAGTAAAGTATTTTATAAAGAAGAACCTTGAAAAGAATCCTTTAATGTGGATCCTGCATCCAATGAAACTATCACTGAAACTTCCAACTGCTCCACTGAAACATTAACTGAGCACTCCGAATAAATTTTTGTAAAAATGAGTTATCAGTGCAAAAGGGGTAGTTTAATTTTGTGATTAGACATGGATAGTATGAATGCACTTATAGATAAAGACAAGTAAAAAACAAACAAAAAAACAACGTTGACCCTGTCCAGGTGGTGGCCCAATATACAGAACATTGACCTATGATGCTGAAAACCCAGCCACCAAACCCGAGTTTGACAGCTTGAGTGCAAGCTCACCAGCTGGAGCGTAGAGATGCCAGCTTGAGCATGGAATCATAGACATGATCACACAATTGCTGGCTTTTGCCTGAAGGATGCTGGCTTCAGGCCCAAGGTTGCTGGCTTGAGCTCAAGTTTGCTGGCTCAGCTGGAGCCCCATGGTGAAGACACATATAAAAGCAATCAATGAACAGTGGAAGTGCTGCAACCACAAGTTGATGCTTCCCATCTCTCTCCCTTCCTTTCTTTCTGTCTTTCTCTCTCTTGCTTAAAAAAAAAGTTGAAAATCAGAATTTTAAATACTTCTATCTCTTAATATAAGGCTCCTTTTTCTTTTCTTTTTTTTTTTTTTTTCATTTTTCCGAAGCTGGAAACAGGGAGGCAGTCAGACAGACTCCCGCATGCGCCCGACTGGGATCCACCCGGTATGCCCACCAGGGGGCGATGCTTTGCCCCTCTGGGGCGTCGCTCTGTTGCATCCAGAGCCACTCTAGCGCCTGAGGCAGAGGCCACAGAGCCATCCCCAGCGCCCGGGCCATCTTTGCTCCAATGGAGCCTCTCTGCGGGAGGGGAAGAGAGAAACAGAGAGTAAGGAGAGGGGGAGGGGTGGAGAAGCAGATGAGTGCCTCTCCTGTGTGCCCTGGCTGGCAATCGAACCCTAGACTCCTGCACGCCAGGCCAACACTCTACTACTGAGCCAACTGGCCAGGGCCAAAGGCTCCTTTTTCAAGGAATTGTTTTCCTTAAAAAAATCAATTTTAATTTGACATGTACATATTATATATTCTCATTTTCCATATCAGAAGAGAACTAATAAAGCATAGAGCATCTTTGTGCACAAACATAGACTAAAAATAAAAAAAGGAAAAAAGAGCCTGACTGGTAGTGGCACAGTGGATAGAGCATTGACCTGGGAAACTGAGGTCTCTGATTCAAAACCCTAAGATCCCCAGCTTGAGTGTGGGCTCATCCAGCTTAAGTGAGGACTCATCTGCTTGAAGGGAGGGGTCGCTGGCTTGAGCACAGGGTCCTCAATGTGATACCATGGTTCCTAGCTTGAGCCCAAAGGTCTCTTGTTTGAAGTGTAAAGGTTGCTGGCTTAAGCCCAAGGTCACTGGTTTGAGCAAAGGGTCACTGGTTAGAGTACAGCCCCTGGGTAAAGGCACAATGCCAAGGCACAAGCAATCAATGAACAACTAAATTGATGCAACTACAAGTTGATGCTTCTCATCTTTCTTTATTCCTATCTCTCCCTCAGTCTCTATATATATATTGATATATATATACTTTTTAAAAAGTGAGTGAGAAATGAAAGAAAAAGAAATTAGTAACTTGTATAAAAAAATTAGAAAGTGGAGTCCCTATGTTCATTAGAAAAAAATTATATTTCAAACAATCCTTATTTTGAAATATGATAAGACTTAGAGAAAAGAAATACCCTTAACTGATATTCTACCAAGATGTCTATTATGTCTCTCATGCTGTATTGTTAACATGATACAATAATATGAGAGGATGAATAAATAAATGACCACATTTAGAGTCTTAATTAACATATTTATATCCAATTGGATTACAAATATGTCTGTGCTGGTTCTTTGCTGGTCATTTTTTTTTAATCAACCACTGGAAAAAAAAATTCAGAAGACAATATTATCAAATCAAATTAGGAGGAAGCTACCAAGGACAATAGAATCAAACATCTCAGCAGCCTTGTAAGACAGACCAAATTATCATGATGAAATTTAATGAAGATAAATGTAAACAATCCACTGAGACTAAAAATCAAATACACAAATACATGATGATTAAGATATTAATTGCCATTTATGTAAAAAAGGCCTACACAAAAGCTGACAGTAAACTGAATATGAATCGATACTGTGACATCAAAACAATTTATTCTTCGACTACAGTACTGGAAGTGTAGTATCCAAATAAAAGAGATGACAGCCCCACTATGCTTTGTGCTGATTACATACAAAGTATTATTTTCACTTATGGACAAAAGATTAAGTGAGGTACATTGAAAACAAAACCTCAAAACAAGATCAAAGGACAAATAATTTAAAAACGCCTAAGAAAAATGCTGGTTATTCTCATGTATTAGAAAGACCAACACTTCTTTCTTCCTATTTTTTTTTTTTTACAGAGACAGAGAGAGAGTTATTGAGAGGGATCGATAGGGACAGACAGGAACAGAGAGAGATGAGAAGCATCAATCATTAGTTCTTCATTGCGACACCTTAGTTGTTCATTAATTGCTTTCTCATATGTGCCTTGACCGCGGACCTTCAGCAGACAGAGTAACCCCTTGCTCGAGCCAGCAACCTTGGGTCCAAGCTGGTGAGCTTTTGCTCAAACCAGTGAGCTCGCGCTCAAGCTGGTGACCTCCGGGTCTCAAACCTGAGTCCTTCCGCATCCTAGTCCGACGCTCTATCCACTGCACCACTGCCTGTTCAGGCGAAAGACCACCACTTCTTTAGCATGCTTCTTTAGCCAGGCTAAAGAATACCTAAGACTAAAGAAGACATGAGAAAGAATTTGGACTTCTGATATTCTCATGTAATAGAAAGTTTGAGGAATAAAGTATTTTATAGAGAGAAACCTTGAAATAAACCCCTTCATGTGAGTCACCTATTTATTGACACTACCAAGAGAAGGGAACACATTTCAATGGACTCTTGCTAGAGGCAGTGAATTCCCAGACATTAGTACAGCTGGACAACCCCAAGTTTCCCTCACATGGGCAAGGCCTGCTCTAGTAAGCTGACCCCACTCTGGAGAGGAATCAGAATAAACCCTTTCTGCAGATAGTTGGGATGTCTGTGTAGTTCCCAGACTCTTTCTCCCATTCTTAAGACTACTCAAAAACTCTAGCTTTTTTGTCCTACTTCTTGGGAGGCAAAGAAAGTCTCAACTCCTTTTCTTACCCCTCAAAGGAGCCTATGGGATTCTGCTAGCCTGTTCTCAGCTTCCCACATAGATACAGTTCCCTCAACCATTGTTGCTCAAACCCTTCTAAATCTTATTGGAAGTAACTTTTCAGAAAGTTTTCATTCCACCCAATTATATCCAAGAATGTAGAATACCAATCTCTGTGTTTTAGATTCCTTGCAAATGTATCACAGAATTTTTACCCACCTTCCTTAATCTCTTGCTAATGTTTTAAAATTGAATCCCTGAAACTACCTTTCTCTCCCCACTACACCACTGGCTCCACCCTCCTCCTCACACCAGGAAAATGTCTTATTTCCTGTGTGGCAGGAACTTGCTTGTGTCAAATATTTACCTTTAGTAAATTGTAATTTTGTTTGTTTAAAAACAAAATAAAAACAAAACAAAAAAAACATCGTGCTCCATAATTTCTGGTTTTGTTTTTTGTATAACTTCAACATTGGCAGATTGGAAGAGGGGAGAATTTTTTCTCTATCAACAAAACTTGCTCCTAAAAGAAAAATTAAAACAGACAAGTGAAAAGAAAGAAAAAAAAAATGAAAGAAAGAACAGAACTTTGCCTTTAGTCTACTAGATTCACATTAAGGATTTTTAAAACTCTCATTCAGCAGTTACTCACCTTTTCCTTTCTGTGTTCTATCTTCTCAATAAACCAATGAATGTTATTGATTTAATGATTGGGTAAGCAGTGATATGAAAGTAGGAATGATAGGTATATAGAAATATTGAATAAATGTTTACATTATATAAAGGGGTTGAATTTTATCAAATGTTTTTCTCAATATATATTGAGGTAATCATAAGAATTTTTGTCTTTTATATAAGCATGTTAAATTATGTGGATTGATTTTTGAAATGTTTAAGCCAATTTTAATTCCTAAAATACATCACAAATAATCATGAGATACTATCTTTTTTATGTATTACTAATCTCAATTTATTATTTAGTTTAGGATTTTTGCTTCTGTATTTTTTTTAATTCTTATAATACAACTTAAATCCAGTTTTGTTCTTCCCCTTCCACATAGAAGGGATCTTGGTTTCAGAGGTTATTCAGCAGATTACTCAAGGTCACACACCAAACATTTGTGAATTTTAACATACTTGAATTTTAATCCTGATTTATCTAATTCTGAGACTGAAGTTCTTTCCACTCTATTATACATTGGCCACCATTTTTATGGTTCTAAAAAAGTCAAGAACAAATCATGTGCTACATCTTTACTCAAGACACAACATGCCTCAATTCTATTTTCCTTGCATGTTCCTACATGATGATAGTACATGTCAATTGAAAGGCAAAATAGTTAATGTGTGAAGCACGGACACTGAACTTTTGAATTCTGGCTTTGTTCCTAATGAGTCATGTGATATTAGCCTCAGTGAGCTTCAATTTCCACATCTGAAAAATGAACCTAAAGACTTTCAGTCTCTGGTCCAGAATTAAAGAGTTTAGAAGTCATCATTCTTTCCTAACAACATTAAAGGTTGAACAAACTGAAAAATCATTATCTTGTCCTTAGATACATCAGAAAAGTGAAGTCACAGGTAAACCACTACCTCCAAAATTGGAGAGAAAAAACAGTGGATACAGAGTATCACAACTTACCAGAAACAAACAAAAAACATGTTTAAAGTAATAATGACAGAGAATTTTTCCCAAATTAATGCTAAACACCAAATCACAGATCACTAAGCTTGAAAAATGTTAAGTAGGATAAATGCTTTACAAAAAATTACACCTAAGTATATCATTCAAACTGCAGAAAATCAAAAATAAAGAAAAGATCTTGAAAGAATTTGAGGGTGGGGGGAACATGTTATCTACACAGGAGCAAAACCCCCCTAAAAATTACATTTGATTTCTCTTCAGAGACCATGAAAGCAAGCAGTGTAGAGTAAAATGAGAGAAAAATAATCTAGAATTCTATATTTTGTGAAATTATCCTTCAAAATTGAAAGAGAAATAAATTCTGCCTTAGATAAACAAAATGTATAAAATTTATTGTCTGTAAATCTACCTTGCAGGAAATTGTAAAAAAAAAGTTCTTCAGAGAGAAGAAAAATAGTATAGTTCAGAAATTCAGATGCACATAAAGAAAGAAAGCACTGAAGAAGGAATAAGTAAAGATAAACACATTTATTTTTCTTACTCTTAATTGATGTAACAGATATCAGTTTGTTCAAAATGATAAGAGCGCCAAAAAGAATGCAAAAACTGATAGAATGACAAAGAGAAACAGATGAATCTACTATTATAATAGGAAATGTCACTGTCTATCAAAATGGGACAGATCCAATAGAAAGTTAGTAAGAACATAGCTGAACTGAACAGCACCTTTAGTCAACTAGATGTAATTGACACTTATAGACTACTTTACTCAACAATAGCAAAATACACATTTTTCTCAAGCCTACATGAAACATTCATTGAGATAGATCACATTCTGACCTAAACAAATTTAAAAGAAATCAGGCAATAAATACTCCTAGACCACAGTGAAATTAAATTAGAAATCAATGAGAGATAACTGGAAAAACCTCAAAATACTTGGTAATTTAACAACACACTTCTAACTAACCCATGAGTCAAAGAATAAAACTCATGAAAAAATTAAGAAACATTCTGAACTAAATAAGAATAACAATAAAACATATCAAAATTTTTAGGATACAGTGAAAGCAGTGCTTAGAGAGAAACTAATAGTGTTGAATGCATATATTAGAAAAGAAAAAAGATCTAAAATTAACCAACTAGGAGTCCATTGTAGTAAACTGGAAAAGAAGAGCAAATTAAATTTAAGGATATAGAAAGAAAATAAATATTATGTTAAATTAGAAACCAAAAAGTGCAAAATAGAAAATTAGTAGAAAAATAAATCCAAAAACTGGTTCTTTGAAAAAAACAATAAAAGTAATAAGCCTCTAGCCAGACTAAGAAAAAAAGAGAGAAAGTAGTATAAGATTAATATTTAGTAATCAAAATAAAAATTAATGTCAGGAATAAAGTAACATAGATGTAGATCCCATGGATATTATAAATATAATTAATAAATATAATGCACAACTCTCTGCCCACAAACTTGATAACCTAGATAAAAAGAACCAATTTCTTAAAAGATATAATCTGCCAAAACTCACCCCTCAAAAAATAAACAATCGAAACAGACTGAAAACTATTTTAAAAATTGTACCAGCCTGACCAGGCAGTGGTGCAGTGGATAGAGCGTCGGACCGGGATGTGGAGGACCCAGGTTCGAGACCCCAAGGTCGCCAGTTTGAGCACAGGCTCATCTGGCTTGAGCAAAAAAAGGCTCACCAGCTTGGACTCAAGGTTGCTGGCTCGAGCAAGGGGTTACTCGGTCTGCTGCAGCCCCCATGGTCAAGGCACATATGAGAAAGTAATCAATGAACAACTAAGGTGTCGCAATGAAAAACTGATGATTGATGCTTCTCATCTCTCTCCGTTCTTGTCTGTCTGTCCTTGTCTATTCCTCTCTCTGACTCTCTCTCTGTCCCTGTAAAAAAAAATTGTACCAATAATTAACAAACTTCCAAAACAAACAGCACCAGGCCCAGATAGGTCCATTGGTGAATTCTATCAAATATTTAAGAAAGAAATTAAGTTAATTTTATAGAATCTCTTTCAAAAGATAACATCAGAGAGAAGGTTTTCTAACTCATTCTATAAAATCTTCATTACCCTAATACCAAACCCAAACAATGATATTACAAGGAAAAAACCCATAAATCAATATTTTCCATAAGTACAGATTCAGAAATCTTCAACAAAATATTAGCAAATAAAATCCAACAATGTCTAAAAAAATTACCATACCTAGGAAATGTGGTATGAAGGACTGGTTAAACTTTTGAAAATAACTTACTGTAAATCATCACAATAGGCTAGAGAAGAAAAAAAACATATGAATATATCAATAGATGCAGAAAAAGCATTTGCCAAATTTCAACACACATCCATGATAAAAACTCAGTAATTTTCTCAATTTGATTTTATAAATCTACAAAAAAAATACAGCTAACATCATATTTAATATAAAAAATTTGACACATTTCAACTAAGATGAAGAAGGGATAAGGACATCTCCTCTCATCACATCTTTTTTAACATCAAAATCCTAGGTAAGGCATAGAGATGAAAAGGAAAAACTTATACACAATTAAGAAAAAATAAAACTATCTTTGTTCACAGATTACATAATCATTTATATAGAAAACCCATTTTATTCAGCATAGTACTGTAAGTTCTAGCCATAGCAATCAGACAAGAAGAAATAAAAGTCACCCAAAGTGGAAAGAAAGAAGTAAAATTGTCACTATTGGCATATGTCATGATACTGTATATAGAAAACCCTATTGACAACACCCAAAAACTGCTAAAATTGATAAATATATTCAGCAATGTAGCAGAATACAAAATTGATATTCAGAAATTAGTGGCATTTTTATATACTAACAACAAACTAACAGAAAGAGAAACTAAGAAGACAATCCCATTTACAATTGCAACAACTACAAAAAGATACCTAGGAATACATTTAACCAAGGAGTTAAAAGATCTGTACTCAAAAATTATATGATACTGATAAAAGAAATATTTTTTTTTATTTTCAAGTAGATGAACAAAGAGAGCTGAATGATCATTGCCAAGACTGCAGTCCAACAGAAGACTATTTTCAAAAACAGAGGTGATTAGGTTGAATTCCTGAGGTCATAAGGTAAGAAGAACAAGATACAGACAATGAAATGATCATCTTGTTTACATGCTTCCAACATGGTGTTAGCAATTATCTCTAACCAAATTTCCAATTCAAAAACATGGTGATTCTCAAGAACCTGGGAATGTTATGGTATATGGCAAGAGGGACTTTGTAAATGTAACTAAATTAAGAATTTTGAGATGAGGAGATTGAACCAGATTATCCAGATGGGCCCTAAATGCAACCTTAATTATTTTAATAAGAGGGAGATTTGGCTGCCCTAGAGGAGACCACGAGGTAATGATAGAAGCAGAGACTGCAGTGATGTGCTTGAATTGGAGGAAGAAACCACAAGTCAAATAATAGAGACCATAAAATGAAGAAGAAAAATAAACAGTGTCCCCTCAGAACCTCCAGAAGGAAATATTCCTACCTACACCTTGACTTTTATTCCACTGAAACTGATTTCAGACTTCTGACTTCCAGAACTGCAAGTCAACAAATTTGTGTTGTTTCAAGCCACTAAGTATTTATATTTGTAATAGTGGCAAAAGATTACCAATACACCTTTCATTTTGGAACAAATTTCTGACACAATGAAACATAAAGTCTAATAAGCAAAACAATGCAATAACAATTGGAGAAATTCATTTAGGGCCTAAGAAATTATGAAATCTGACTTGATCATTCAGATTTCTCAGAACAGAAGGAAAGTCTCAGAACAGCTAGTCCATTGCTAAATGGGAGGCCCTGGGGGTTCCTGCATTACCTAAAGAAAAGAGAAGTTTCTCTGTAAAGTGGGCCTGCCAAACATAATTGATTTTATTTTTTTTTAGCTGACGCTTAATTTGAATTGTCCACATCAATAGAAGAGCTCGTATTGATTTCTTTAAAATTTAAATGCACCTCTTGTGTACCTTCTAGGGTTTTTTTAAATCTGAGATGAATATAGTTTTTATCTATTTGCAATGAAAGTGGCAAATAATGATTTGGGGATTTTATGGTTTGAGTTTAAAATATGGCTTGCATGTGCAAATATTAAAGCCAATTAAATCTATTTACTTTATAACAATAGAATGCTGTCTTGTAAATACCAATTTTGCACCGGCCTTTAAGGTCTGCCATACTCTGACACATACCTCATCTCATTCTGCTTGGTATCCTATATCTTAGACTTTCCAAAGAGTTGCAATTCCCCAAACATACCCTGCATTTCTTGCTTCCCTAACTGAAAATAATGTGCTTCCTCCTTGAAGTTTTCTCTTCCTTCCCTCAACCCCTCATTTGTAGAACAGAGGATACCCATTCATTCTCTAGGGCCCAAACATAAAGTGTCAACAACTCTGTAAACTTCTCTGAACTGGAGTTCAATATTCTTTCCTTTGTATCTATCTGTATCCCATATAAAAAATAGTTTTAATTATTTCATTTTTAATTACAATTTACATTTAATATTATTTTGTATTAATTTCAGGTATATAGTATAGTGGTTAGACAATCATATATTTCACAAAGTGATCCTCCCTGATATTTTCACACCAACCTGGCACCAAAATATAGTTATTCCAATATTATTGACTATACCCTGTATTCCCTTTGATGTACTTTACATTTCTGTAACTATTTTGTAACCACTAATTTGTACTTCTCAATTGCTTCGCCTCTTTCACCCAGTCCTCTTAACTTCCCTGCCCCCCTAGGAACCATCAGTCTGTTCTCTGTACATAGGAGTCTGTTTCTGTTTTGCTTGTTTTGTTCCTTAGGTTCCACATAGAACTGAAATCCTACTACATTTGTCCTCTGGATGACTTAAATTGACATCTGGTCCTCCTTGACTTAGTGTTATGGATTATCTGAACACTGACCAATAAGGAGTAGAAAGAGAAGTCTCAGAAGGTTGCCACCTGCAGGAGGGAGACATGTACCTGTTTGGTTTTATAGAAAAATGCACTTAATGAAGGATAATGCTGGTTGGTCCTGCTATGTATGTCTAGACTTTTTCATTCACATAAGCTACTATTCTATCAGTATTCTCAAATGATTTTTTACCAAAGTTTCACTAACATCTATATCCCTTTCTTTCCAGATTAACTAACAATTCATTTTATTTCAGCTAGCTAACACTGACAGCTACCCTCTCCTCCCGTGACATTAATTTCTCCACTAAATTTCTCCTCTGATCAATACGACACACTCAACATTCCCCTAGCTACTACATATGTCTCAAATTGTTCTGCTTCCTTTAACAAAACTCTTACCCTCATTAATTTTTATACCCATATGTTCTGATCAGAACTTCTCTCATTTCTCACTTGCCCATCATTTGTGGTTGATAATCTAATTGTTGTTCTGAATTTATGACAAAATTTAAGTTTTTTCTATATATAGCATATTTGTGAAAAGTTTGGAAAACTCACCTTGAACCCATTTGTTACCTTTCCTATTTTGTTTTATCATGAATTCATGAATCACTCAAAAGATTTAATTTAACTTTATTGATTGTAATCATTGTTTCTTTTTCTCACATTATTGGCCACTAAGAGTCCTCTTTTCAAGCTGACTTTTCCCTCAAAACAAGATAACTTATACTCATTTTGATATTTTCTGCTTGAAGATATGAAAACAATTCACAAGATATAGAAGTTTTAGTAAAAATGGTACAACTGGCCCAAATCTATGGACCAGAGGTGCACATGGCACTGTTATATACCATTACTAGCAAGCAGCTAGAATAACAGAGGAAAGTCTGCTGAAACTTTTAAAAGAAGAGAAATTCCTTAAAAAGAGAAGAAAGGTTCATAAGTTTATACTGATATTTCAAATTGATCACTCTTTTATTAACTTTATTCTAAAATAAAAGCATGTAAATCCATTTAATCCTTTTTAGAACTAGTCTCCAGTTTTATCCATATCCTATACAGTAGAGGTGATATCACTGATGTATTCTTAGCCCCAAACTCATTGAGTCGTATAAATTAAATATATATAACTTTTAACATGTCAACTACACCTCAATAAAGTTTTAAAAGAAGGTTTAAAAGAAAAACTTTCTGTGGTGATAGAAAGGTTTCAAAGTATAGAACACTATAATCCAAGACAGTAGCTACTAACCATGTGTGACTATTGAACATGTGAAATATGACTGGTGCAAATAAAATTTACTTCTTCCTTCTTGATACCAAGCCTATCTCCACAGTAGATAGAACCAGCTTTGCCTGAGCACAGCACCACTATGTGGAAAAGAGAAATTTTCAATTGCAATACAACTTTCTCGCAGAGAAATACCAGGTGATATAAACCCATACCTTGTTTAGCACCTCAAATAATGTTGCTATATACAAAATAAATATAAATAATAAATATTTCATTTTAAGACTTAATCTAAATTTATCCTTTAAGTTTTTTTATACAAAATATACAGGGTGGGGAAAAGGTTGGTTTACAGTTGTGAGTATGCAAAACACAGCATGTATTCTTGTATTGTGATTTATTAATTATTGCATTATTTTCCATATGAACAACTGTAAATTTACTTTTGCCCCACTCTGTATTATCCTGATATATTTTATTGTTATAGACCATATTATATATATATAATTTTTAACATTGATTAACATTTTTGAAAATGTTTAGAAAACCACAATATTTAATATCCACAATTTTGCAATATTATAATTCCCTTAGTGGAAATTTTGAATTATCAGCAAAGCTGAGACTACAAAACAAGAAGAATTTGAAAAATGCCAGTAGTTTATAAGTGGTACTAGGTTAAAAAAGACTCTGACTTCATGAATTATTTCCCAAAAGATGTTTTAAACTGCTTTCAAGACTTTTAACTGTTAATACTTTGTTATGAAATGTGTGCCAGTTTCTCTCATTGCAGACAACAAGGAGCCTTGCAGTATACATTTGCACAAATCCAGAGAACAAGATTAAAAATTATTATTTGCTCATTAGAGTTTATATATATGGTAAGTGAAAGCATATGGCACTTGTCTTTCTCTGACAGGCTTATTTCACGTAGCATAATGATCTCCAGGTCCATCCATGGTTCTCAAAGGGTAAGATTTTTTTTTTATGGCTGAGTAGTATTTCATTGTTTAAATGTACCACAGATTATAACAAAATAGAGACAGACTCATAGATACAGAGAACAGACTAACAGCTGTCAGAGAGGAAGGGGGTTGAGGGCTAGATAAAAAGGTGAAGGGATTAAGCAAAAGAAAAAAGCTCTTAGACACAGACAACCGTGTAGTGATCAAAAGAGGGAAAGGGAAGTGGGGGGGGGTAGAAGAGGGTAAAGGGAGGATAAATGGTGATGGAAGGAGACTTGACTTCGGTGAACACACAATACAATATACAGATGATATATTATAGAATTATACACCTGAAACCTATATAATTTTATTAACTAATGGCATTCCAATAAATTCAATTTAAAAAGAAAAAAATAGCTAGCAGCACACAATTGGGCTATAAATGCTAACTTTCCTACATTTTTATTTTCAAGGTTTGCAAATTTCTAAATAAAACCAAATTCTTTTATGTTTAAAACCAAAATAATTATCATTTAGTGGTTTCATACTTGACTTGAGTGGAGACATAGCATTTTCACTAATAACTTTTCAAATATCATCTAACTGAACTTTATTTATGAAATGTGTGTGATGACTATGCACTGGCTAGGTGGTGGCCTGCGTAAAAATTTGAAAAAGATTTGTTGTTTTCAGGAAGGCTCATATTTCCTTAAAATGATGCATTGAGAGGATCTTAGTACAATTTAATGAGAATATCATCACATCTCAAGCTCCATTTGATATCACAATATTTTATGTTTCAGGTACACACTTGCATTGTGAATGACATATTTGAGAATTAGAGCTAATAGAGATTAAGAGTGGGTGGGCAAGAATCAAATATACACAGAACAAAAATTATCAGAGTTCTTTCTCTGAAAATTCAAGTTTTAAATGATCTTTGGGATTATTTTAGAGTTTATCTGTGAGGTGCGACTCTTTGCCCTGGAGTCTCTTGGTCTCTCCTTCCACACTGAACTCCTCCATGAGCATCATTAGTCCTGAGCCTGAAAGCCAGGACTTAAGGACTCTGCCAGAATATACACTCTATGGTTTATACATTACCTTCCTGCTCTCGTGTCCTGGGTTGAAGACTACACTCTTCATAGGAAGTCCTGATATCACAATTGAAATAAATATTTCCTGGCCAGTAAAGCTCCCATAAGACTTGCAGCAATTTTCCCCCAAAAGGGATGTTCTTTTCTCAGTTGGCCCTCCCAGTCTTTCTCTTAGATTTAGCACAAGCTCCTTTTAAAACTGGTCAGGTGGCTACTGGGTTTACTAAGATGCTACCAGCAGTATACTCATGCCTCGCTTTCTTGTCTTACAGTAATTTTTGACCCATTCTAGATACTATCTTGGCCAAATCTTACAAACTGATCCTATTACCTTCCTGCCACTCATCTTCATCCCATCCATGTATTGAAGACTTTCCACTCTCTCAAAGATAATTACAGATTTATCCATTGATTTAACTCTCTGCAGGCTTCTTTTTTTTCATGTCAAAAACCAAATAGGTATTGAAATAAACATATATGGCTTCATTCTAAATGGGTTCAGATGGATTCATTCCTGAAGTGTTTCATTCAAATCAACTCCCTTTGCAGCACCTTAGGTTAGTGAAACGGGGGTAATAGTCTCTGCCTAGTGATTGCTCACACCCTACTCCAACACCAAATCATTTATTTCAGGATCAATCCAGATCATATCAGTCTTCCAGGACTAAAGTAAGGGATAAAAGAATTAATAAATGGTAGGCTACGAAGATTGATGATTTCCCAAACAAATTGCACAGGAGTAACATTTTAAAACTCTTTAGCCCTTCTGTATTCCCAAGACCATTCCAGGTACCAAAGAGCACAGGAATATAAATGTTATCTGACTTACTGACTTCATGCTGGAGACATAACAAGGAGACACTATTCGTAAAAGACCTAGTGGTTAATCAAAATTTAACCTTTTAATATACCATTCAAATTCTACCCTGTTAATAGTTGATATCAAACCTCAGACTTCCCCCAAAGGACTATTTTTAACATATGACTCCACTATTGTATTCTTCATTTGTACCTCATTTTTCTTATTTTAATATTATTATTGTAGGTTGCAGGGCCCATGGCCAGGCAACCAAGAATGATATACTGCAATTCAGGAATAAGGGAATTCTTAAATCTAGTGGCTAAGACTCTGTGATCTTGTTCCCTTCATTCATATCATTTAAAGACTGCAAGACATCCTTCCAGCTTCATTTTTATCTATCTTTCTACTGTCTTGTCAATCTGTTCATTGTTTAACTTACTATTTTATTTCATTTTATTTCTACAAGATAAATTTAATGCCCTCCCTTCCCTACAACAAAAGTGATTCTCTTTCTGAATTCCCTCACCTCACTTTTCAATACAGTATAGTCAACTTATTTAACTCCTGTCCCCACGAACATCTGTTACAATATTTTTCTATGGGTTGCTGGTCCAGGAACAACTTGATAAGATGGATCATGCCTTATTCTTTTTTATACAAACAATATTTAAAATTGATGTCTAAACATATTTTAATGTATTAATTAGTTAAGTGACTAATTTTCTAGAACTGTGGGAGTGGGTATAGTGGAAGTGAAAGATCCTAATGTAAAATTTATAGGAGGTACAGTATTTTCACAGCTCACAAACTCAGGGATACAAAAAAATTACACTTCACTTTCTCAGTTCTAAACTCTCAATTCTCCATTTGTTTGAAGGTAAAGAATTAATCTTAGTCCAGTTCTTGTTGCTTTTCCTAATGAATTCAGAATCTGAATGTCAATTCAAGATTCCCTCTATTCCATTTGCTCTAAAGTATATCTAAGTGTGGGAAGAATGGGTGAGAGAGTTGCAAATATCCAGGCATTGGAGTTGGACTGTGTCGGATCCGGACATAACTGTCCACATGGATGTTCCACTGAGATGTAGATCGTCTAATCTGGCTTTTGACTATTGTCATCTGCTTACTCTGACAGCTACAGAGATGTCTGCATTTGCATGTGGTCAATAATCATTAAGTTTGACCTGGAACTGAACTCTTCCTGTCTTGACTGAGAACTCTCTTAAGACCCAGCAAATCTTAGCAGCCTATGTCTATTCTACTCAAGAATGCTGAAGGTGGCACACAGGAGAAGCACCCATCTGCTTCTCCACCCCTCCCCCTCTCCTTCCTCTCTGTCTCTCTCTTCCCCTCCTGCAGCGAGGCTCCATTGGAGCAAAGAAGGCCCGGGCGCTGGGGATGGCTCCTTGGCCTCTGCCCCAGGCGTTGGAGTGGCTCTGGTCGCAACAGAGCGAAGCCCCGGAGGGGCGGAGCATCGCCCCCTGGTGGGCGTGCCGGGTGGATCCCGGTTGGGCGCATGCGGGAGTCTGTCTGACTGTCTCTCCCGGTTTCCAGCTTCAGAAAAATACAAAAAAAAAAAGAATGCTGAAGGTGAAGAGGGGTGGTGCAGGGCCCCTTCATGGAGACAGACACTGGCATTTAATGATATTTCTTTCTTCTGGGTGCAAGAGAAAGAACTAGTCAGGGACAGTAATAGATGTTTCAAGGGGAAAAAACATCTCTGCACAAATAAATTTGTCAGTTTAATCTTTAAACAGAATTAAACAAATATTTTTGTTGTGACAATGCTTAGGAGCTTTTAAATGCTGGTGTATATCAGAAATCTCCAAGAGATCTTGTATGGATGCAGCAATTAGCTCTTTTATTTGAGCAGCTCCCCTAAAACAAGTGGTCCCTGGAATTCTATTTGAGAAGCATGGTTCAGTTTGCCGTAAAATTAATGACCTAGCCTGACTAGGGGATGGCACAGTGGATAGAGCGTCAAACTGGGATGCGGAAGACCCAGGGTCTGGATAGAGCCTCGGACTGGAATGCAAAAGACCCAGGTTCGAGACCCTGGGGTAGCCAACTTGAGTGCGGGCTCATTTGGTTTGAGCAAAAAGCCCACCAGCTTGAACCTAAGGTCGCTGGCTCCAGCAAGGGGTTACTTGGTCTGCTGGAGGCCCACGGTCAAGGCACATATGAGAAAGCAATCAATTAACAACTAAGGTGTTGCAACATGCAATGAAAAACTAATGATTGATGCTTCTCATCTCTCTCCGTTCCTGTCTGTCCCTGCCTACCCCTCTCTCTGACTCACTCTCTGTCTCTGAAATAAATAAAAAATAAATAAATAAATAAATAAATAATAAATAAAAATTAAAAAAAAAAATTAGTGACCTGTTGTTGCTTGATCACCAATATAGCTCAGGGCACAGACCATGGTGGGAGGGTAGCTTGACTCTGTGTAGGTGAATTTGTCATTTTATTTCAATTTAGTCTAATTTCTTCTTTATATCACCTTAAATAATATGCAAATGTGAACTTCCAGGGATAAATTATTATGGGGCAGATTGAACAAACTTCCATTTTCTCCCCACTCCTCCCTTCCTAACCATTCATGTCAAACTCGAGTACTGCTATTTATTTAACAAGCTTTTAAGCAGGATGTTTGAGAAAGAATGCTGGATAGTAGGTGGAGTATCCAGTCCAGGTTATACCATTGACTGGCTCTGTGGCTGTGGCTAATACACTCCACTTCTCTGGGTTTGTTTCCTCATTTCATCTTAGGGATTTCTGAGTAAAGGAAGGAGGGGCTGATCTTACCTTCCCATTCTAATGCCATTCTGTCTAGTGATCATCGTCACCAGGCGGATCTGTCCAGCAGACTGTCAGGTAAGAATTCATTTCTCATAGCATGCCAGCAGCAGGAGCCATTCACACTGACAACCCCATATTGCATTTGCAGTTATTCAACTTTTTCACAACCATTACTTTATTTGATCCCTAGAACAGCCGATACACAGCAGAGAGTGTTATTCTTTTTTCAGACAAGAAAACCAATTTTCAGCTATTTGTCCAAAGTCACCCAACTGCTAAGTGACACCACTGGGCTTGAACTCTGGCCTTCCCACTTAGAGTCCCATGTGTATTTAATGATACAGTGTTTCTTTCCCTTTCTGAGATCCCAACAGGGAGTAATTCTGTTCCCGCTTCCACTGCTGCCAGACAATAGCTCTAGGGAAAGGGGTACTCATTATTTTTTTTGAAGGGAAAACACAATGTTAACTCAGACAACATAACAATTTTATGGTATGAATGAAAAAAAATTTTTTTCTCCTGTCAAATTCAATCTATATCACAAGGCTAAATAAAAATTTTATGTACTGAGTGAAGGAAAAATAGAAAATGTCCTGAGCGGACGAGCTTAAATTATCTTCCATTTAAATGAGTTCATTTCCCAGAGAGAATTTCATCAGCCTTTTTAATTATGAGCAAATTGTTCATCTAGAGTCAGTAATTTGCCAGTGACCTCTTCTTAACACTCCCATCTAAAGTGGCAGAAATGACAATGGGACTTTCAAATTAAAAATATCACGCTCTCGTAGTTACTGGGCCTTTCAGTTCAGTGACTTAGTCAGGGAAAAGAGGTGACTTGGGGAAACAATGACATTTTATCCAAATGTCTTCCCTAAAATAAGGGCTTAGAAATATTTAAGAAACTTTAAGCTTGGCAAAAATTAACATTGGAAATTGGTGATATCTAGTAGCATGTATAAATAAGTATATGTATGGAAATAGATAAATATATATGCATGTGTATATGTGTGTGCGTGCCTGTTTATATCACATGTGGAGAGATGAAAGCTGGAATGAGGGAGAGAGGAGCAAAAGGAAAGGGAAAATAACTGAAGTGAAATAGACAGCATGAATATGACCACCTTTATCATTTATGTATGCTTTTAAATATGTGTACAAAATTTTAAGGGAAATGATACCACAGGAAGTTTATGGTGCTTATTTTTGCCAGACTGAAGCATTTGAGAGTTCTCAAGAACAAACCCTGGCAGGGAGTCGTAGGAGATGAGGCTGCAGATCTGGGCAGAGTTCTGAGAAGAGAGACAACTGCAGAAGGTGAAGAATCCGAGACTCTCTCCAGACGTCCAGGGAAGCCACTGGGAGGATTGTAAATAGGACAGTGAGTGGCTCAGATGGGTTTCAGATGTGTCATTCTGTCAGTGGCGTGGCTGGATAGGGTAGGAAAGGAGGGAACCAATGCTAAGTGATGAGTGCCCTCACCAGGACTGGTTGGCAGGGTAGAATTCAGAAAATTTTGTTGTTACAACCATCATTATCTCCATGAGCACTACTTTACACATATACTATTTTTCCACTATTACCACCACTATTACTTAACTTCTATAATTTAATTAGGCCTTACAGAGGACCAGGCACTGGGTCAGGGCTGAGAAACTAGGTAAAACTGAGAAACTTAGTGTAATGATGGAAGAAGGTGGAGGCTTGGACAAAACTGAAGCTCTATAAAACCATGAAAATAAGTCTGTATACAGAGCTTCATTAAACCTGATTGAGAAGCATTTCTTTGGGGAGGAAGAGGGAGATTAAAATATTGTGCCAGAAACTACTGTTGATGGTTATACATTCCAAGTTCAGGATGGCACTCTGGGACGTTTAACTTCTAGATTGTACAGTTAGAGCATAAAACGTTATTCATCGTGTACTATGTTTGGTATAAGTTTTGTCTTAATATTTCTCCATTAAGGGCTTTGCCTCTCAAAAGTTTTCTTATTTCTATACAGAATTTTATATCTTGCAGTTTGTTATAAATAAATATTAAATTCCACCATAAGAAAATTGTAAAGCAACTTAGAGACTTTATCAAGCACACTCTGCAGGTCACAAGTCCTCAAGTGCAGTGGTCAAGAATGTGGGCTTTGCCCTGGCTGGTTGGCTCAGTGGTAGAGTGTCGGCCTGGCGTGCAGAAGTCCCGGGTTCGATTCCCGGCCAGGGCACACAGGAGAAGCGCCCATCTGCTTCTCCACCCCTCCCCCTCTCCTTCCTCTCTGTCTCTCTCTTCCCCTCCCGCAGCTAAGGCTCCATTGGAGCAAAGATGGCCCCGGCGCTGGGGATGGCTCTGTGGCCTCTGCCTCAGGCGCTAGAGTGGCTCTGGTCGCAACATAGCAAAGCCCAGGATGGGCAGAGCATCGTCCCCTGGTGGGAAGAGCTTCGCCCCTGGTGGGCGTGCCGGGTGGATCCGGGTCGGGCGCATGCGGGAGTCTGTCTGACTG
Source organism: Saccopteryx bilineata (assembly GCF_036850765.1). Taxonomy (NCBI): domain Eukaryota; kingdom Metazoa; phylum Chordata; class Mammalia; order Chiroptera; family Emballonuridae; genus Saccopteryx; species Saccopteryx bilineata. The sequence goes on along the minus strand of NC_089490.1, from coordinate 338,178,681 downwards.
TCTCTCCCAGTTTCCAGCTTCAGAAAAATAAAAAAATAAAAAATAAAAAAAAATAAAAATAAAATAAAAATTAAAAAAAGAACGTGGGTTTTGAAGTCAGACACACTGGAGACTCCTGGAGCCCTAGCTCTGCCACTCGCTGTCAGGTTCGGGAAAATGTATGAAACTTCTCTGAACTTCATTTCCTCACCCAGGGACCTGGAGTAAGAGTGCTTATTTCCTAGGGCAATCCTGAGTATTAATAATAAATAAAAAATATCTGGGAACACAGTAGGTAGGTACTCCATAAATGCAGCTGTCAGTATTGTTCCATGCACATGAATACCATTCCTCCCACCACCTCTATCATTCTGAATGACAAGTGGAAAGGATTCCTGCCCCCTCCATGCTGATTCTTTCTTTCTGTTTATTTCCTTAACCACCATTTATTAAGCTCCTACTAAATGTCAGGTTCTGGACTAAGCACTGGGAGTACAATATAGAGATGCTGCATTGTAAAGGAGTTTTACTTGTGGTAGAACAGGCAATCATCCACCCAAATAATAAAACGAATAAATTGCAAAAGTGGGGTGGGAGAATTGTTTAGAATAGAGTGAGCACAAAACCATTTACCTTCAGAGTTCTGAATTAAAGCACCAGTCTTCTAGAGGTATTTTGTTTTTTGATTTGGGGTTTTTTTTGTTGTTGTTTTTTATTATTATTTATTTATTTATTTTTATTAAGTGAGAGGCAGGGAGGCAGAGACAGATTCCCACTTGCTCACTGACTGGTGGGGATCCTCTGGGCAAGCTCCCTACCAAGCGATGCTCTGCCCATCTGGGCCACTGCTCTGTTGCTCAGCTACCGAGTTATTTTAGTACCTGAGGTGAGGCCATGTAGCCATCTTCCGTGCCAAGTGCCAACTTTGCTTGAATCATTCAAGCCATGGCTGCAGGAGGGAAAAGAGAGAGATGGGGAGGGGAGAAGCTGATGGTCACTGCTCCTGTGGGCCCTGACCAGGAATCGAAACCAGTTCTCTACCACTGAGCCAAATAGCCAGGACCTTTGTTTGTTTTTTAAATAAAAAGAATTTAATCTTTATTTACAGGACACTGCAAGATATGGAAGTCCACACAGAAAGAAGAAACACAATGAAAAGAGAAGCTTCATATAATACACACAGCTTAGAACTGTTCAAGTACAGTTTTTGTTGTGAAAAAGTGCTACAATAACAAACCACATTTAAAAAGAGTTCTTAGTAGAGAAAGAGTAAGATAAATTTTAGTTAGTCTCCTGCACCATGATGACCCAAAAGTATTAGCAGATAGGCACTGGGCCATTTCCTACATCACTGATGATCCAAATGAACAGACTGAAATGATCATGACAACAGGAGTTGTGCCCAAACTTGTGAAGCTCGTAAGAGCTACTGAATTGCTAGTGTGACTCCTACACTAAGAGGCACAGGAAATACTATCACTGGGACAGATGGACAGACACAGGTTGCTCTAAGGTGTTTTCAAGCCCCATCTGTAAAAAGTTAATAACATATAATAATGTGAAGCCAGTATCCATGGCCATCATCACAGCCGCCTGGCCCATGCAGGTTCAAATTGGATTCAGACAGACTAATGAAACAATGGAGCCAAGAACTGGTGGGCCATCATCTTTAATCCTAGCTTGCACCCAGCGGGCAAGTAAAAACACACACTGGGCTCCAAAACCCACTCATTCAGTGCTCACAAAGCTACTGACTTATCCGAGTTTCCTAGAATCAAAGGTTTCTAGCTCATCAGACTTATTCAGCTCTGTTTCCCATCTCCTTCCTTCTCCCTGCACAAACTCTGCACTAACTGGCTTCTCACTCAACACTCCGCCATCTTGGCTTCTTCTCCTGGCCTCCTCCATGTGGCCTTTCTCTGCTCTTCTCTCTGCTCTCTCCTCTAATGCTAATCTCAGGAACCGAAAGAGCAAGCTCCAGTTCTGCCCCCATTTTATAGTGCAGAAATCAAAACCTTTAATCCAATATACAAAATAGGGAAGTCTCTAATACAAAGTCACTTATCTGGGGCATGATGGGATTGTACCACCCCACATCAAAAAGGGTGGGAAAGGCTTAGTTCCAAAACCAAGCCCCAGGCTACAAGGATCCTGCCTGCCCACAGCCCACCCCCAACACACATTAATATCAACTGGATGACGGCTTCCACGTGGGCAGTACCATCTTTAACAAAGTGGGCATAATATATTTTATCTGCCCAACAAATAATAATAATAATGATAAATTAATTTGTTTGGGGAGCCTGAAAATAAGCTAAGTCCAGAGACCAAAGGCAGAACTCATCAGCTCTGTTTCTTCTTATATCTTTGTCCTTTTAAAGAAATAATTCAATCCCACAGTTCAAATTCTTGTTGAGAAAAGGATCCAGAAACAGAGTGTGATTGGTCTTTCCCTGTCTCTTCTCCTGGAAGAAGAAAAAAGAAAAATAGAATCAACTGATTGTGTGCACAGTGCTAAGGACTTTTACATATGATGTCTCATTTCTCCTCATAGCATCTCTGCAAAATGCAATTAGTGTTCTCATTTTCCAGATGATAGACATGAGGCTTGGTGATGTTTTACAATCTGTCCCCTTCCTCACAGCTGCTAAGTGAGTGTGAGAGCTCAGATCTGTATAACCTGGAATTCTATGTTAGTGTCAATCACCCACCCTGGCAGGAGATGTAGGTGTCTTATTATCCCCTAATTCCTCAGAAAGGAACTAGATCTAAAGATAATATTTTCCAGAGACACTTTTTAAAATTGGAAAGCTGGGATAACCAACGACCCAAAGAATCTTGAATATGCAAGTTTAACTTTCTTTCAAGACAGTTTCTGAATCGCATACCCATGAATATTGAGGAAGTAGAAACTAAATGGATATCCACGCAATACTGTGTTAACATTCACTGCTCATTTTCTCTCCTGCTTCAATGGTGGAAAAGATTAATATATCATTTGCTTAATACAAAGTGTAATTTATTTCCAAAGTAGTGTGTTTCTTTTACAGCATCAAATCTGCCAGCTCAATGTAAATGCTGTTCTGTCAACTGGAATGATGCCTTAAATGAAGGCATCTCTGGAATATCAAATGTGTAATCTGCCGCAAATTTACATCTTCCTGTGGAGACCCTCATTTGACCTACTGGCTTCCCTACTAAAATAAATAAATAAAAAGAAAAAGAAGAATACATCCCAGGGCATTGACTTCAATAAAGTGCCAACCAGACACTAGAATCTGCTAGGTTAGTTTTACTTTGCTCATGTCCCACTCTGCAATTCTATTACTCTAATCACATGAGCATGCAGAAGAAAGAAATATGTCAGCAACCTCAAAGTGGAGAAGTAGCAAAGACCCCTGGACAGACAATATCCTCCAGAACCATGAAATTCATACTGCCTCTGCAGAAAAGGAGAACACGGTCTCACGGAATCCTGACACCCTGCCTTGGAGCCCTCATCGGGTTTGTTTAGATGCTCCAAAGCCAATACCTTGAACAGAAAATAGGGTTTGCCATCCTGTCATATTGCTCCAGTCCTCTAAGAAAATTTTATCCAAAGAGTGGGATGGCTGGGTCAAAAGGCAGTTCATTTTTAATTTTTTGAGAAATCTCCATACTGTTTTCCACAATGGCTGCACCAGTCTGCATTCCCACCAGCAGTGCAGGAGGGTTCCCTTTTCTCCACATCCTTGCCAACACTTATGTGTTGTTAATGAGCGCCATTCTGACTGGTGTGAGGTGATATCTCATTGTGGTTTTAATTTGCGTTTCTATAATGATTAGTGATGTTGAACATTTATTCATCTGCCTATTGGCCATCTGTATGTCCTCTTTGGAGAAGTGTCTGTTCATTTCTTTTGCCCATTTTTGATTGGATTGTTTATCTTCCTGGTGTCGAGTTTTACAATTTTTTATAATTTTGGTTATTAACTTCTTATCAGGCGTATTGTCAAATATGTTCTCCCATTGTATGGTTTGTCTTTTTATTTTGTTCATATTGTCTTTAGCTGTGCAAAAGCTTTTTAGTTTGATAGTCCTATTTGTTCATACTGTCTTATATTGCTGTGAGAGATGTCGGAGAGCTTACTGCCTATGTTTTCTTCCAAGATGATTATGGTTTCACGACTTACATTTAAGTCTTTTATCCATTTTGAGTTTATTTTTGTGAATGGTATAAGTTGGAAACTATTATGTTAAGTGAAATAAGCCAGGCAGAGAAAGAAAAACATCATATGACCTCACTCATTTGAGGAATCCAATGAACACTGTGAACTGAGGAACGGAATAGAGGCAGAGGCGAGATCAAAGGGACCAGAGGAAAAGCGGACAGAGGGAAAGGGGATGATAGGATGGGATCAGAGAAGGAAAAGAGATTGGTGAAATTATATACATATAACAGTGTTATATAGAGAGAAAAGCAAATCCTGGAGGGAAGGGGGAGGGCACTGGGGGGGGAGGGAATGTTGAGGGGAACACGAGGGAGAGGGAGATGCATTTGGGGGGACACTAGAATCTATGTAGACACAGTAAATTAAAATCAATAAAAAAAGAAAACTAAAAAAAGAAAAGAAATTTTTGTTTATCTAGCCATCATGCATCTGACAACCAAAAATGGCAAGTCAAAAAAATCTGCTTCATCAATAGCAATAAACCTGTGCCCTCTGCTCCCATGTAATTCATTCCTAGGTGGCTCTTGTTCTGAACTTTTTCCAGCTCAGCTACCACCAGACCTCAACATTTGCCTGTGTCTCCTGGAATGTGAACTTTGTGTTGCTGTCTGAGCTCTCCTAGTGGAACCTCAGATTCACCTAAGGACTGTATAAATTCAGGTTATCCAATTCATTTAACAAAAGACTTATTGAATACTAACATATGGCAGCATTATTTTAGGTACAAAGAATAACAAAAACGGAGCAGGAAAAAATGCATATTTATCTCATGGAGCTTACATTCTATGAGGTAAAGCACATAACAAATCAAATGAATAACTAAGTTATAGAAAGCAATGCTAACAAGAAACCTAAAGCAGGAAAGTGGATCAGTGGTTAACTCAATGACGAACAGGGTCCTCAGGAAGACCACCTGTGGAAGTCGGATTTTAGCAAAGATATCAGTGATGTGAAGGAAAAGGCTGCTGGCTGAGCTGTCTCAAGTAAGTATAACCTTCCAGATGAAAGAGTCATAGAAAGTATGAGTGTCAGAGTCCAGTGGCTCGGCTACTTGCTAGTTTAGAAAGCATCAGCATGTTGCTTATTTTCTCTGAGCCTCAATGCTCTCAACTGCAAAACAGAGGCAACAGTCCCTTCCTCAAAGGATTTTTGAGGTGATTTCAATGAGATATTATATATATAAAAGAGTTGTCATTTTGTATCAGCTCAATCAATGTTAAATAGATTATTTATATACACATATATATACACATATATATGTATGTAAGTAAATAGAGAGATGGGCTGATTGACAATAGGATATGATAAATTAGGATAGAATTGGATAAGGTAAGATGCTCTTGAAAAGGACTGAACAGGACAGGATGAGCACATACATTGCTAGAGAGATAACATATATCTAAGCCCATAGATGCTATCCTTATCACTCACCCACCCCTCAGGTCCTCACCTAGTTAATAAACCCATACTTTACATAGATTTTTTTATTTGTGTCCTAGATTTATCTCTAGCACTAAAAATTAGTGTGACCTTAGGCAAGTTACCCAGTGTTTCTGGCTTTTCTTTTCCTCATTATTTGAAGTGAGCGAGATATATATATTAAGCCTTCTCCAGCTCTATTATTTTATGTTTCAATAAGATTCAAAATTTATTTTTATCAGCTTTACCACATCTAAATAAAGGAGTCATAATTATTTATAATAACCTCCTATGAAGGTTATTCTTGTCTTAAAAACAATGAGCTATTTAAAATGTATTGAGCACCAGTTATATCGATAACCTCCTTGTGGGAAATAGGAAGAGTCAAAACAAAGAAACACACAACAGGAAAAACAGAAAAAAATTTAAACAGATATATCAATATATGATTGCTTGTGGGTCATTTGGCTAAAATCAAGTGCAGAAATAAATAATCCAAGGCCTGAAGACATTACACATTTAAAATCTATGGTAATCTTTATCTCTTGTATTTGTAAAATTTAGCATTTAAAAAATATTTTCTTCATCAATTTTTATTACTCTTACAAGTATAAAATTACCTTAATTTCAATTGTTTTCTTTTTCTTAAACTGTTTTTAAAGATTCTGGGGTTTTTTTGTTTTATTTTAGAGAGAAGAGAGAGAGAGAAAGAGGAAGGGGAAAGGGGTGGGAAGTATCAACTCATAGTACTTGCTTCTCATAATGCCTTGACTGGGCAAGTCCAGGGATTCAAATCAGCAACCTCAGAGTACAAGGCCAATGTGCCATCACAAGTTAAGCTCCTTAATTTCAAGTTTTAAAGATTCATTCTAAGAAATAAAAATCAATCCCATTTGACTCCAATATCATCCAATAAGCACAAAAACTTTTTGAATGAATATGCAAAATATGAAGTAAATGAAAAAATACACAAGCACATTTTCCTGACATCCATAAGATGACAGACTGTAATTTATAAACTGATGAACACTTATTCATTCATACAATTGAGAGCAATTATTGAGAGACTAACTTGTACTATGCACTGTCTATGAATAGAGAACACAAATATGTCAAGGTCTATGCCTTAGAAAGGCACAAGTAAGTGGAAGAGACAGAAAAAAATTGCTAGAGTAATGACTGATAAATGCATAAGCAATGTGAATATATGCTACAGGTATACCATAATAGAAAAGTAGATTAATTACCCCTTGGGTAATCAAAGACTTCACAGCAGAAATATATTCATGAAGTTTTAAAGAATGAATTTGTCAGAAAGACAATTTTCAACAATGTGTATTGCACTCATCATCAGAAAAAAAGTGACAGTCATTATTTCAAGGTGATGAGGTTAGAGTTAATTATTTTTCACTCTCTCCTCTTTTTTTGGATTGTTTCTAAATTATGTTTCATATTTATAATCAGAAAGTGATGCAATATTAATACTATAAAATGAACTATGTGTTGTTCATTTTATGAGTTTTATAAAGCTAGAGCTAACATTTCTCTAATTCATCAAAAAAATGACAGCAATCTGGTGATTAAAGAGTTTAAAAAAATTTTATTTGTTCTAGCCGGTTGGCTCAGTGGTAGAGTGTCGGCCTGGTGTGCAGGAGTCCCAGGTTCGATTTCCAGCCAGGGCACACAGGAGAGGCGCCCATCTGCTTCTCCACCCCTCCCCCTCTCCTTCCTCTCTGTCTCTCTCATCCCCTCCTGCAACCACGGCTCCATTGGAGCAAAGTTCGCCCGGGTGCTGAGGATGGCTCCATGGCCTCTGCCTCAGGTGCTAGAATGGCCCTGGTTGCAACAAAGCAACTCTCCAGATGGGCAGAGCATCACCCCCTGGTGGGCATTCCGGGTGGATCCCGGTCAGGCGCATGTGGGAGTCTGTCTGACTGCCTCCCCATTTCCAACTTCAGAAAAATACAAATAATAATAATAATAATAATAATAATAATTTTTACTCTTGCCTGACCAGGTGGTGATGTGGTGGATAGAGCATCAGCCTGGGGCACAGAGGACCCAGGTTCGAAACCCTGAGGTCGCCAGCTTGAGCACAGGCTCACCAACTTGAGCTTATAATCATAGACATGACCCCATGGTCACTGGCTTGAGCCCAAAGGTCGCTGGCTTGAAGCCCAAGGTCACTAGCTTGAGCAAAGGGTCACTGGCTCAGCTGTAGCCCCTAAACCGGTCAAGGCACATGAACAATTAAGGTGCCACAATGAAGAATTGATGCTTCTTATCTCTCTCTCTCTTTCTGTCTGTCTCTATCTGTCCCTCTGTCTCTGTCTCTCTCACACACAAAAAAATTTTTTTGCTTAATTTTTAGTTTCCTGGTAGACATAATATAGTCAACATTTACTGTGGGTAGAGCACAGAGTGCATTCCTAGCAGCTGTGGCTGATGCAATGCTGTGAGAATACTCCAGCTGCCAGAACCCTCCTAGGCACACCCAGGAAGGAAGCTCGCCCACTATAAGGAAGTGCCTTAGCACCAACCACGCAGCTCCCTGATCTTTTCGGCCATTGGCTATGAAGGACATGCTGTAACACCAGATAGGCTGAACCCATGTATATAAGCTAGCTTACTTCCTGAATAAAGTGGATCTGCGTCACTGAACCTAGTCCCCAGAGTCTGGTCTTTGTGTCCCCGTCATCCTCACCCCCAGCAGGATTTGTCCACAATGTACTTCCTAGAGAGCTGTTCAGAAGCAATTCTAAGTTATAGTAAGCAGCACCACTTAAAGTGTGGCCAGACTTTCTGCACAGGTGTAAGTCACTCATATCTCTATATCTCTCTTGCATCTCATATTTCAGGGAGGAGGAGGAAGCCAACAGATTGAGAATGCTGAGAATTTAAGTAATGAGAATTTGAAAATATGCCTTTGGATATTTGAGAAGATCTAAAATGCAGCATAACCCTGGACTTGCCTGGTCAAGGCACATATGGGAGTTGTTGCTTCCAGCTCCTCCCCCCTTCTCTCTCTCTGTCTCTCTCTCCTCTCTCTTCCTCTCTGTCTCTCTCTCCTCTCTAAAAATAAATAAATAAAATAAAATTAAATTAAATTAAAAATTAAAAAAAGAAAAACTGCTTCTCATCTCTCTCCATTCCTGTCTGTCTGTCCCTATCCATCCTCTTTCTGACTCTCTCTGTACCTGTAAAAAATAAAATAAAAATAAAATAAAATAAAATCAGCATAACATTATAATTAAAGACTGAAGCAAAATGGCAGCTATCAAATCTAAGCTCTACCATTTACCACCTTAGGCAAAACCTCAGTTTATTTACCAATACAATGGGAACAATAATAATACTCCAGAGTAGGGGTCGGGAACCTATGGCTCGTGAGCCAGATGTGGCTCTTTTGACGGCTGCATCTGGCTCACAGACAAATCTTTAATAAAAAAAAAAATGTTAGGCCTGACCTGTGGTGGCGCAGTGGATAAAGCGTCCACCTGGAAATACTGAGGTAGCCGGTTCGAAACCCTGGGCTTGCCTGGTCAAGGCACATATGGGAGTTGATGCTTCCTGCTCCTCCCCCTGTCTCTCTCTCTGTCTCTCTCTCTCCCTCTCTCTCCTCTCTAAAATGAATAAATAAAATTAAAAAAAAAGAAATGATCTTAAAAAATAATAATAATGTTAAAAATATAAAACATTCTCATGTATTACAATCCATTCATTTCCTACTGCTCATGTTCATGGTTGCAGATGGCTGGAGCCAATCACAGCTGTCCTCTAAGACAAACCAAATTTTTACTGGATAATGCGTAATGTACACGGGTCATTGTATGACTCTCATGGAATTATTTTAAAATATTTGGCTCTCTAAGCCAAAAAGTTTCCTGACCCCTGCTCCAGTGTGTGGCAGTAAGGATGAAATGAGTTCATTGTGCAGATTACCTAAAACAGTGTCTGTCACTCAGTAAAAGCTATGTGTTATTTATTGTTATTTCTAATGAGAAGCTAGTTCAGATAACAAGGTTGAATATAAATGGAAGACTAGAAATAGTAATTTTAAGGTTTTGACAGGTGGAAGGGTGGATGCAAAACATAAGTGGAAGGATTAGCCTAAACTAAAAGTACTATTAATATTTCTAGTAAAAACAAAAGAAAGAAATATGGGATACAAACAGATATACAAAGGTCTGTACCACATATTGGCAAATAAGATAGCTCCAATCTGATACCTTAATTTTTTCTCAATTATAAATGGGAGCTACGGCCATCTATTGAAAGTGTGGATATAGGAGTATTTAAAGTAGTTAATATAAGAAATAGAGTGTGAGTTGACCTGAAAAACAAGAATGATTGCCCTGGAATACCAGAGATCCATTTGGTGAGACTAATGAACTTGAATTTATAAATAAATAAATCTGTGTCTGGTGGCAACTTCTCCAGGACCATTAGCTGTCCAGATGTGAGCATGGAGAAGATAAATGGTAGTGTTCATCGATTTCACCCAGGGTTGGTGTTCCGCCAGAGGGTTATGATAAAATACAGCAAAGCAGGCAAATTTAGGTCATTAACAACAGTGTTATTTCAACAATGACATCATGGAATTAAGACCGAATGCAGAGAAAAAGTAATAAAGGAAAGGTTTTATGATTGGGAGAAAGCAAAAAGGTCAAAGAACTGGAGGTCTTTCTGAATTTGAAGAATAGTCATAGGGTGAGGAGGTGAGACTGTAAGAAGATAAGCTTGGGAAAAAAAAATGTGAAATAAGAATTGATGATAGTTTTAGGTAAGTAATTACAAGGCCTAAATTATTACTTTGTCACCATGGGAGTGACTATCTAAAGCAGGCTTCCCCAAACTATGGCCTGCGAGCGGCATGTGGCCCCCTGAGGCCATTTATCCAGCCCCTGCCACACTTCCAGACGGGGCACCTCTTTCATTGGTGGTCAGTGAGAGGAGCACTGTATGTGGAGGCCCTCCAATGGTCTGAGGGACAGTGAACTGGCTAGGTCATTGAGAAAGAGAAGGTGAGAAACACAGACTACCTGCACACACAGTAAAGTCATTGATAATGGTGGTGAGCTTGTGCCAAAATGTGATAGCTGAAGAAAGGACTACAGCCTGGAGGTATATCTGTGAAATGAATAGCTTTGCTCCTACTGAATTTTACTTAAATTTGAAAGATAAATCAAACAATTTTAATACTATAAAGAAGTGAGAATATCATTTTGAAATTCCCAACATTTAACATACATATATCTTATAATAAAAATATAATTTCAAATATCATTATTAATTTTTTTAAGTGAGAGGAGGGCAGATAGAGAGACAGCCTCCTGCTTGTGTCCTGACCTGGATCCACCCTACAACTCCTGTCTGGAGCTGATACTCAAATCAGCACCCTGGGGCCAATGCTTGGACCAATCAAGCCACTGATTGTAAGAGCGGAAGAGAAAAAAGAGGGAGGGATAGGAGAATAAAAGCAAATCATCGCTTCTCATGTATGCCCAGATGTCCGCACAGGCCAATGCTCTATTCACAAAGCCAGAGCTGAATTTATTTTAAAGATGAGAAAACTAGAAAGGTTGAGTAACTTTCCCAAGTCATCAATATCTAAATGACTAAATTGATAGTCAACTATAAATCTGACCCTAGACCCTGCAACCCCAAATCTAACTCCACACTACATGGCCTCTAGAAAGTTAATGGTACATGTCTAGCTTATCTAGTTTAACATTAGACTCACTCTGAACAATTGATGAATTTGGCTCCCACATATTGTGTGATTCTTAAAAAAAAGCATGCAGAACAGAACTATGAAGTCTCTTCTAAATTTGACATTCCATCATTTGAATGACTTAACATGTCTTTTGAGATGAATGAGTTTAATAAGCTTGATCATTTTCCATGGTCCAAAAAAAAATCTAGGCCCAGACATTTCCTGAGGCCCTAAATACAGTTGATAATGCTTCAATAAAACATCCTCAGAAATAGAATAAATGTTATAGAAATGTGTCTGCCACTTAATTTTCTGGTTATCCTTTGTCATGACACACTAGAGAGTTTAATCCTTCATTGGACTATTTTCAAAACCATAAGTTGAAAAAGAAGAAATTTGATCTTGGTCCACTGAAGAAAATGATTCTGCACCCAGAATTAGATCCCTTACTTTGCATAAATTCTATTTTGTAAGGGTGAATTAATTATCCATAAAAAGAAATGAGTAGCTTCAGTCCTGTTTTAAAATTTGATATACCCTCACCAGGACTGGAAATTGAAAAGATTAATCTTGCAACAAATGGGAAGTTTTCTTCAAGCCATAAAAAGATGTTTTTAGAATGACTGAGTATCTCAAGGAGAGACAAGAAGAAAAACAAAAAAGGGTGAGTAGAATGTTGCAGCAAATTGGTACTTGTCCCATTTTTTCTTGTGTCATGATCCTATAGAAGGAAAGAATTAAAATTTTTTTAAATAATCTCTAGATTCTAGAGGCTTGAAAGTTATCATGGTTGATTTCATTCTGAGATCTTCATATTCAGAGAATATAATAGATATTGGTTGCTTTTTGGCCATCAGAAATCCATTCACTCTGACTCATTTTGGGGGAATTTCATTCTCTATTACTAGACCACATGCTTCAGATGGAGGCTCCCGAAGTTCACCTCTTATGAGATGTTGGGTAATTTAAATAACTTCATCTTCCTCATTGTAGTAAAATGAGATCAATAATCCCTACCAAGTAATAATTTTGAGATGATTAAATGAAACAATATAAGTGAAATAAGGCTCTGAACACTCTTCAACATTGTCAGTAATTATAATTAATGCTTTGAATTAATGAGGAAAGGACTCATTCTCTTCTTTTACCTCAGAGAAAATTGATCAAAATCTTTAACCTTCAAACTTATATTTATTTTCAACAGTTGAAAAAATGGCATGACTAGGCTTTATATTTTAGTAAGAGAGTTTTATTATGAAGTAGAAAGAAAGGAGAAAAAAAAGAGGAATGCATTTTACAAATGCCATTTCCTCAACTTGGATTTTCCTTATTTCCAATCCCTCCTAGGCCCCTCTGATGATTTTTTACACAAAAGTTAAGGTTTAGGTCCCTATCATCCAATTAAGAGAGACTATTCCCTAGGTAGAACTAACCATCAGTTCTTCAAGATCCTCATTCTATATGGTGCTCCATCTCTACTTTTGAATTTGTCAGAGGGAATGGCACTCATCTATTTATATGCTTGTCTCCCTTTTCCCCCACTAAGCTATAATCTCCTTGAATAGAAGGTTTATATATTACTTATATTTATATCAACAATTATTAACATAGGCATTGACACACACAAAAATGTATAAGGATATATGTCTGTTAAATTGCAGTAAACATGTATTAATCACATATTATAGATTACAAAATACTAGGTGCTTTACATGTTTTCTTATTTCATTCTCTAAACAATTGATGAAATAGATATTATTTTTTCCCTTTAAAATTTAGAAAAACTAAGGCTTAAACTTATCCAGTTTGTCTGACCAGGTGGTGGTACAGTGGATAGAGCATCCGCCTGGGATATTGAGGACCCAGGTTCAAAATCTTTGGGTTGCCTGCTTGAGTGCAAGCTCATACAGCTTGAGCACCAGCTCACCCAGCTTGAGCATGGAGGTGCTGGCTTGAGTGTGGGATTATATACATGACCCCATGGTCACTGGCTTGAGCCCAAAGGTCACTGGCTTCAAGCCCAAGGTTGCTGGCTTGAGCCCAAGGTTGTTGCCTTGAGCAAGGAGTCACTGGCTTGGCTGGAGCTCCCCAGTCAAGGAACATATGAGAAAGCAGTCAATGAAAAACTAAGACACCACAACTCTAAGTTGCTGCTTCTCGCTCTCTTCCTTCCTGTCTGTCCCTGTTTGTCTCTCTCTTTCTCTCAAAGAAAAAATATCACCTGAAGTTCATTCCATAATCCTTTGAATGAACTAAATTTCAAACCTGTACTCTTTAATGAGAATATGGGTATGCAACATAATTGAACGACAAGATAACATGGACATGTTTTCTTTGAATATATGTACCCTGATTTATTGATGTCACCCCATTAAAATAAAAATTTATTTATAAAAAAAGAATATGAATCATAAAAATATGAGTTATATATTTCTCCTGACCACTATGACCTGCAAATAACCATTAAGATTAATAAAGACCATTCTCAGTTCTGTGGTGTAGACCTGTTGATTATCCAAAAAAAAAGAACTATCATTTATCAGATTTTATGCCATTAAAGTCTGATCATTCCAAACTGCACTGAAGGAGCTGATTCTGACACAGTAGAGCAAATAAATATAAGTATAGAAACTCTATCTAAAATATCTAAAACCTATTCATGTCCTTTATCTACAGGAGAGGAGCAGTAGTTAATCAATTTTAGCTATAAGTTATAGGACCAAGGCTCACCAGTAAAATAATGGTACCCACAGCAGTAGAGCCAAGAATGAAACATGGTGTAGTAAAGGATAAGAAAGACATATTCAGATAACAGAACTGTAATTATAAATTACTTTTAACCTCAGCAAAATTAATTGGGAAGCTCTTGCTAGATGGTTAAAACTGAGTCCTAACTGACATTGACTGTGAGTTATGGCTTTCTAGTACAAACTCAGAGAATTTCCCTGAAGTGACTCAAGGCTAGATCTACTCCAATGACAATGCAAAAAATAAACAGAAAATGTGTCAAGTGATTGATCAGATGCTTAACCACAGGGTTGCTAACTATAATTTTTAAAACAGTCCTAGAGAAGAGTCTCAGTGGAAAGTGACTGGTTAGTCTTTGAATTAATTTTTAAATGTCTCCATGATGGCTGATCATCACTGCCTTCTTCTGATCATCCAATCCAACCTCCACATTGCCACTAGCATTATCACTTTCAAACACAGAACTACTAAAAATATTTCAGATTTCCCAGTTTCCCACAGGATAAAGTCCATTCTTCCTTGTATGTCATGGACCAGACTTAACTTTGCAATGCTAGCACCGCACCTTCATTCCTATAACATTCTATCCTCTTTATAAAAATATATAATTTTTATATGCTATTTCTGAGATCTTTCTGTTATAGTAATATAATGTTACATTAATTAAATACATAGAAATATAGAAAAATATAGAAGATTTATAAAAATAATTTAGGATATAATATTAAAAGCCTTTAAGGCAAGTGAATAAGGCTACGCCCTCTGGATGGGAGCTAATCTGGTGTGTAGGGATATGATCTGCAGACTATGCCCTTTGCACAGGGCCCAGTTAGTGTGTGTGTGAAATTGTAGATAGATAAAAAGAGTTCCCTTGAGGAACTCCCAAAAAGTGGCTTGATGTTATAATCCTGTAGATTAACATCTGTTAGAAGGCACATGCCAGAAAAGGGTACTAAAGCAGAGGAGCCTTCAGCTACAGTTAGTCATCCAGACTCCAACATTGAAAGTGGACTGTCTCCATGCTGCTCTGACCAAGGACAGCCAAGAGAACCATGCTGATGAGGCCCCATTAAGCTATACCCAAGCATACCATAAGATTTGTGAGTTATAAACTGCCTGTGTGATTCTTGCAACTAACTTGTGTGTCAGTCATGTTTTTCCTTCGGTGGCAATTGGTCTCAGAACCAATAAGTAGAATCCTCATAGCTGCTTCAAGAGTAGTCTCGAAGAGGCCACCAGCCCTGTGTTAAGCAGGAATGTCCCACTGCATGGGGAAGCTAAATTGAATATACCTGATTGACATAGAGCTTGGGCTCAACGGGGACATTTTCCTTCATGCTTTTTAGTAAATCCTAGTATCCTTAAAAACCTACCCCAAAAGTTTTTCCTCTGAGAATTCCTATCCAGCTTTTCAGGGTAAGGTAGTGCTGTCATCTGAAAACTCATCGGTATAGTATTATTGCCCTCCAAAAGGCAAACATAGACCATGATTTATTGACCTTTGCATATAATCCAGGACCTAATACCTGATATCATGAGAACTATTATGTTCTCTAGAACCTAGAATATAACACTAAACAAAATATATTCTTGCTTAATAAATGGCAGGTAAGGAAGAAAAAAAGTATAAACAAATATGTGCCTGATGATGATAACTGCTGTAAAGAAAAATAATAAATAGGACCCCATGGTTTCTGACTTGAGCCTAAAGGTCACTGGATTGAAGTCCAAGGCTTGAGCCCATGGTGGTTGGTTTGAGGCCAAGGTCACTGGCTTGAGCAAGGGGTCACTGGCTAGGCTGGAGCCCCCTGGTCAAGGCACATATGAGAAAGAAATCAATGAACAACTAAAGTGTCACAACAAAGAATTGATTTTTCTCATTTCTCTCCCTTCTTGTCTGTCACGGGCTGTCCCTCTCTCTCTCTTTCTCTCTGTCTCTCACTAAAAAGAAAGACATAATCACATACAATTTAAGCAAATAAGCTTATGGGGTGCAAAACAAATTTTTATTTAAAATCTCATTTATGA
This sequence comes from Saccopteryx bilineata, assembly GCF_036850765.1. Taxonomy (NCBI): domain Eukaryota; kingdom Metazoa; phylum Chordata; class Mammalia; order Chiroptera; family Emballonuridae; genus Saccopteryx; species Saccopteryx bilineata. The sequence goes on along the minus strand of NC_089490.1, from coordinate 338,162,580 downwards.
AAAGGCACAGATAATCAGAAATGTTTTCAAAATCATGTCCTGAACCCTTGAAAACCTTAATCTAAGAATCAGCCATGCCTATTTTACTGAACCAAACAAATAAAATAACTTATTTATTTTAGAATTTAGAACAATCAGTTTTGGAAAGATAATAGGCACTTAACAAATTAATCTTTCTGACATACTACAATTAATAAAAATTGTGTTGACTCGTAGTAAAGTAAATGTAATTTTTGTATTCCCTAAGGACTAGACTTTTTTTTTTTTTTGCGAGAAACAGACAGGAAGGGGGAGAGATAAGCATCAATTCTTTGTTGCAGAACCTTAGTTCTTCATTGATTCCTTTTTCATATGTGCCTTGACCAGGGGGTTTCAGCCTAGTCAGTGACCCCTTGCTCAAGCCAGCAACCTTTGGGCTCAAGCCAAAGCAGTCATGGGCTCAAGTCTACGATCCCACACCCTAGCCAGCTACCCCATACTCAAGCCAGAGGAGCCCACGCTCAAGCTGTTGACCTCAAGGTTTTAAACCTGGGTCCTCAGCATCCCAGGCCAATCTGTATTCACTCTGTCACCACCTGGTAGGGCAGGATTGAACTTTTTAAGGCATTATTATTATTCCTTTATCAGACAGCCTATATTGAGTGATTACAGTGTATTCATATATGAGTGCTCAACAGAAAGAACATATAGTCTCTGGCCTTCAGGATATATAAAAAGGATAGCTATGTATTTGGAAACATTTTATTTCTGATTAGTTCATAACTTCGGGTAAAATAGTATAAACTGCTAACTTCTTCTCCTGAATCCTGAATTACAGATACCATAGAAGTGATAGGGAAGTTGGCAGATCCCAGGCACTGCCTACAATCTATAAATATTCCTGGGTAGACAGTGCAGCGAACCAGCATGGCTAGTAATTCCAGGTCCTGAGAGAGAATGGTGTGGAATTAAGAAAACAGACTCATGGAGAAAAGAGGATGGGATCGGGAGGCCTCTGCAATGCTAACAGCAAGATCAGAGAGAGAGAGCCTCCGGTCTTTGCTTTATTATATAGCATAGACAATTAAAGCCTTTAAGCTAATATACAAATAGGGAAGTCTCTGATACAAAGCCACTCATTTGAGGCATAAATTGGACTCCTCATAAGAGTACAATGCCCTATATAATGCAACAATCAAGGGTGTGGGGAAAAGCTTAGTGTTGAAAAGATTTTAGTATTAAAAGATTTTAGTATTTAAAGATCTTAGTATTAAAAGATCTTAGTATTAAAAGATCTTACTGTTAAGATATCTTAATATTAAAAGAGTGGGAAAGGCTTAGCCTTAAACTAAGCCTTAGGCTATAACAACCTTGCCAGCTTACAGCTTGTTTCCCACAAGACAGAGTTCTAAATTGCTATGAATTGTTTGTGTGTGTGTGGGTTTAAGGGGAGGCAGGATTAAAGCAATGACAGTCTAAATCAGAGGTCAGGAACCTATGGCTCACAAGCCAGATGTGGCTCTTTTGATGGCTTCATCTGGCTCGCAGACAAATCTTTAATAAAAATAATAATGTTAAAAATATAAAACATTCTCATTTATTATAATCCATTCATTTCCTACCACTCATGTTCATGGTTTTGGGTGGCTGGAGCCAATCACATTTGTCCTCCGGGACAACATCATTTTTATTGAATAATACATAACATACATGGGTCGTTGTGAGGTCAGGAAGTAAGTAAACTTTCCTCCTTTTAATCAAGTAGTCAGCTAGCTAACTGCAGAAACCCTTTTGATGAAGAAGATGGCTAAAAGAAAAAAAATGAAGAGTATCGTACTTTTCAGCAGGAATGGACAGAGGAATTCGCCGTTTTGGAGACAGCAGGTTCTGCAGTGTGTCTAATATGCAATGATAAAATTACATTGATGAAATGGTCAAATATAAAGTGGCACTTCGACACACGCCATACTACATTTGCATTGAAATATCCAGCGGAGGACAGCAGGAAGAAAGCATGTCAAGAGCTACTGTGCAGAGTACAAGCTAGTCAGCAGTAACTTCTTGTTTGGACCCAACAAGGTGACTGGAATTCGGCTAGCTTTGCTGGTGCTTTAGCAATTGTGAGAAACAGAAAGCCATTCACAGGTGGGGAGTATGCCAAAACATTCATGCTTGATGTTGCCAATGAACTTTTTGACGACCTTTCAGATAAAGACAAGATAATCAAATGAATAAAAGACATGCCTCTGTTGGCAAGAACTGTTCACAATCATACCATCATGATGGCAAATCAAATTGAGGCAACACAAGTGAAGGACATAAATGCAGTACCATTTTTTTTCTCACTTTGGATGAGTCAACAGATGTAAGCCATTTATCCCAGTTCAGTGAGATTGCAAGGTATGCTGTCGGTGACACACTACATGAGGAAAGTCTTGCTATTTTGCCTATGAAAGAAACAACAAGAGGGGAGGATTTATTCAAGTCTTTCACTAAGTTTACTAAAGAAAAAAATCTACTGATGGATAAACTTATTTCAGTGTGTACTGATGGTGCTCCGTGCATAATGGGGAAAAACAGAGGATTCGTAGTGCTTCTTTATGAACATGAAAAGAGACCCATTTTAAGTTTTCACTGCATTTGACATCAGGGGGCACTTTATGCTCAGATGTGTGTGTGGTGAGCAGCTTGGTGAGGTGATGTCGCTGGTCATTCGGGGGGTCAACCTTATTGTTGCCCGAGCTTTAAATGATCACCAGTTTAAAACACTGCTGGATGAAGTTGGGAATAATTATCCTGGTCTGCTTCTGCACAGCAATATGCATTGGTTATCAAGTGGAAAGGTGCTCAGCCATTTCGTGGCTTGTCTGAGCAAAATCTGGACATTTCTTGAAATGAAAAAGGTTGAGCATCCTGAGTTAGCTAACACTGAGTGGCTCCTGAAGTTCTGCTATCTCATGGACATGACTGAACATCTGAACCAGCTCAATGTGAAAATGCAAGGTGTTGGAAATACAGTCTTATCTCTTCAACAAGCAGTGTTTGCATTTGAAAACAAGCTGGAACTCTTCATCGCAGACATTGAAACAGGTCATTTACTACACTTTGAAAAACTGAGTTTAAAGATGCATGCACAGCAAGTGATTCTGCTCAACATCTTGATCTCCAGCAGCTAGCAGGCTTCACATCTAATCTCCTGCAGTCATTCAAAGCGTGCTTTGGAGAATTTTGTGAGCGCACTCATCTTTTTAAGTTCATCACCCATCCGCATGAGTGTGCAGTGGACAGTGCCAACCTGAGTTACATCCCCAGTGTCTCTGTCAGAGATTTTGAGCTACAAGCTGCTGACCTGAAGGCCTCAGACATGTGGGTGAATAAGTTCAAGTCACTGAATGTAGATTTGGAAAGACTTGCATGACAGCAAACAGAGTTGGCGAGCAAACACAAGTGGAGAGAAATGAAAAAACTTCAACCTGTGGACCAGCTGATTGTCAAAACTTGGAATGCGCTTCCCATCATATACCACACTGCAGCATGTGAGTATTGCTGTAATAACAATGTTTGGCTCTACATATGCATGTGAGCAGTCTTTCTCACATCTAAAGAACATTAAGACCAACCTACGATCACATTTAATGGACGGAAGTCTCAATACCTGCATGAAGCTTAACCTCACCACATATGTATATCAACCAGACTACAAAGCCATCAGCAAAACCATGCAGCACCAGAAGTCGCATTAATGGTAAGAAGTACTTTATTCATCATTGGTTAGCAACAGCATAACATCGTTATTAAAAAGAATTCAGAGACTTATTGTACTTTAAAAGTGTTGGTCTTACATAAAATGCACACATTTACTTGTATTTAGTGTTAAACATAATGTGTGGCTCTCACGGAATTACATTTTAAAATATGTGGCGTTCATGGCTCTCTCAGCCAAAAAGGTTCCCAACCCCTGGTCTAGAGCAAAACAGGTTGAGTATGATAAGAATCCATTCCTCTTTGCAGAGAAAAATTACCTATAAAAGTAGTTGATAAATTCAGCAAAATATTCACTCATAAAAATAGATCATGAAACATTTACAAAATATAAACATTATTTTTAAAAACCACCTGTGTTATTGGACCACCTACTAATTAAACAATCAAAATAACAATTTAAAAGAAGCATAATAAATATTGTTAAGTATATAAAGAAAAATATTGAGGGATATGAAAAAGCAAGAACAATAAGCATTAGGAAAACTATAAAAGGTGAAATAGAGTGACAAAAAGATTGGTTGAACAGAATAGATACAGAGAAAGAATTAATTAGTGGGCTTGAATATCAGGATGAAGAACTCTTCCAAAGGGCATGAGGAATAACAGATAAGTCAACTTTTAAAAATTAGTCCCAATGCCTGTCCTGTGGTGGTGCAGTGGATAAAGCATCGACCTGGGATGCTGAAGTCACCGGTTCAAAACTCCGGGCTGGCCTTGTCAAGGCACATATGGGAATTGATGCTTCCTGTTCCTCCCCCTTTCTCTCTCTCCTCTCTAAAATAAATAAATTAATTAATTAATTAAAAATTAGTCCCAAAAGGAAAGAAAAAAAAATAAATGAAAAACTTTTTAATCATAACCAAGAATTTCACAGAATCAAAAAAAATATTTTAAAATTTTATACTAATTACAGTTATATAAATAAGTTAAACATATCAGAAGACTGATGGGCTAAGAAAGGAAAATTCAGAAATATATTAACTGTATAAGATAGTTTTAAAAGAGTTATATAAAAGTTAGAAATAGAGAAAGATATAAAATATACCATATTTCCCCATGTATAAGACACAAAGTTTTTCAAAAAATTTGGGGTCTAAACATTGGGTGCATCTTATACAGTGGTTGTAGGTTTTCTTACTTTCATTTTCCACTATTTTGCGCTTATTTTTGCGCTCATTGTTGAAGACAGTGATTCGTCATCAAACACAGATGAGGACAAGCTAATGGATGGGAGTATTGACAGTGATGAGGAGTTGTATGAATTTTATGATCAATAAAACTTGAGTTCAGTAACTTTATATAACACATTGTTTTTCAATTTTTGGGCCCCAAAATTAAGGTACATCTTATACATGGGGAAATATGGTAGATAATCCAAACTAAATGTCATGAGAACAATTTTATATCAGTCAAAATATAACTTATGACAGAAAACATAACAGTAAAAAAAAAAGATGTCACATACCAATAAAATAAGCAATAAATTGCTAACAATCATACATTTTATATAAATTTAATAGTATGATTTTAATCTACATAAAGAAAAAACATACTGAAATAGGTAGAGAAATTATAAAACAAAACTGTAGTTGAGTATTTTAACACAAAGTCATTTAGAATTTGATAGAGTAGTTAAATCAAATATATTTACATATATTTGCAGCATCTAAAATTAACCATAGAGTGATGTCTTAAGTATATAAGAAATTTCAAAATAATAGCATAAGAAGTGGTGGGATTCAAATAATTTAACAACTAGTTCTCTGCCCTAATGATAGTTTTAAGTATAAAAAAAAAGATATACCAAAAAGTAGTTTATTATTTCATGTATTTAATACTTAAATAAGAACAATAATAGAGGTATGCAAAACTAGATTACATTACAAGAAAGTTTTAAAATAAATATTAATGGAGGCCCTGGCCAGTTGGCTCAGTGGTAGAGCATTGGCATGGTAGAGCATCGGCCTGGCGTGTGGAAGTCCTGGGTTTGATTCCCAGCCAGGGCACACAGGAGAAGCACCCATCTGCTTCTCCACGCCTCCCCCTTTCCGTCTTCTCTATCTCTTTCTTTCCCTCCCACAGTCAAGGCTCCATTGGAGCAAAGTTGACCCAGGCACTGAGGATGGCTCTGTGGCCTCCACCTCAGGCAATAGAATGGCTCTGGTTGCAATGGAGCAATGCCCTAGATGGGCAGAGCATTGCCCCCTAGTGGGCATGGCGGGTGGATCTCGGGGGGGGGCACATGTGGGAGTCTGCTCTCTGCCTCCCCGCTTCTCACTTCAGAAAAATACAAATACAAATATATACATATATATAAATGGAAAAATATTAAATAATATGTGACAAAAAGCAATAAAACTGTTATTTAAGATATTTCTATATTGCTTCTTGATTGACCTCCTCACTTGTAAGTTTTTTTTACCTATGGACAGAATGAACATTACTAGGGGTGCTTAGAATACGCGGTTGTGTAGATTAATGTTAAAAAAAGAGTAAAAAATGTAAATTTGTGATTTCCACATTGGGCGGCTGTTTAGGTGCCCACCTTAGAGAGAACCCTGACAATAGTGCCATTTTGACAACTGGTTTGCAGACCTCAACAAAAAACTAGGTAACAGTTCTGCCAATCCAGTGCAAACTGGCTGAATTCCACCACTGAGTATAAAGCAGGAATCTTAATGGGCAATGACACAGGATCAAAATAGTTAATAGTTACATAAGGAGAAACCTAAGTAACTGTATATATAAGAAGAGGTGCTAAAACATGCCAATAATCAGGGAAATGCTAATGTTTTATCTGTATTTCTTCATATTTCTTTGTAAAGCAATGAACTGTGTTTATACAACAATATGGATAGAGATTAAAACCTAATTGTACAGTGAAAATAAAAGAAAAATATATTTTAGTATGCTATGACATATGTAAATTTAAACATACATATAAACATGACACTATATAACCTTCACAAATTTGTGCATGGCTAGGGAGATAAATTCACCAGAGTAACTGTCTATGTATACAGGGTAGAGATTAGGAGTAAAGAACTGTGATGGAGAGTAAAATAATAAAGTAAAATAAAAGGAAAGAGCTCTCACATAGACCAATCATGACTGCAACCCCATCAATAAATGAATATGACTTAATCACTTTGTGAATCTGATAAAAAATAAATCACACTGTTTTAGAATGAAGAAGCTAGTTGTATGGGAAGGGAAGGTAAATATTTCACAGAGGCAAGAAAAACTAAACTGAGTCTTTAAGGAGCAGTAAGATTATACTGAGTAAAGAACACAGGGAGGAAATACGTCCAAGATTATGAAACCTCACACCCAAGTACATGGTCAAGAAAGAGATCTTCATGTTCAAAGAGCAGCAAGTAGTCTGGTGGGCAGAGATGGTAAGATTCAGTGGATTGGGGAAGATTAGTGGAGGAATAGAAGATGCATGGCTGATGTCAAGGACAGAAGGATAGATTGGATCCAGATTGTGAAGCCCCTCACATGTCCTACTAGGAAGTCACCAAAAATCTACAGAGGTGGGAATAAGGGATAGATTGACCCTTTGTGGCTTATGAAAACCATGTGAAGAATTTCCAAGCTGTCACAAACTAGCCAAGCTGTCAAGATTCCAGAGCTAGAGCAGAGAAAAGCAGTTAGCTAAAATGAGGCTCCCATAAAGAATGTCCCTGTCACTTTGTCTAGGGTGGCATCTGCTGTAACTAGAGACTAGCAAGTCAACAGACACTTTGATCGTCAAGTGATTTATGTCAGCCATCATGTGTTGGAGTGGCAGCCACACATCTGTCATCAGGACAATGTTGTAGAAAAGTGATTTTAATTGCCTCTGGATTATAAATAAAGTGAGCAGAACATCACAGATATAAATTATGGGATCACAGCTAATTTGTAGATTGTATTATGAAGGACGAAGTAAAACCCCAATGGGCTGGTGGGAAAAAAAAGTTATTTCACGGAGAGGAGGTGTAGGCAGGAGTGCTTTAGTAACAAATGGCAACATTCATCCTATGACAAGAAACTTGACTCACAAAAATGTCAAGGTGATGTATTCTGTTTTCTGTCCTGTATTTAATCAACTGCAGAGGGTATTGATGGAAAAAACAGACTGTAAAAAAAGGACTTCTGAATGTCAAATGTTGAAAGAAATTTAGAGTTTTAGATAATCTCTTCCAATTCATTATGCATATTAGCCACAATTTAATTTCTCCATACTGCTTTTCACCTGCCTCTCTCTGACATTTCCCTCCTGCCCATTCCTTACTACTTCTGCCTTCATGTTAACCCTTGTCTTTCTCTTCCTAACTTGTGTCTCTCTGCTGCCACTGCAGAAGAAATCCTCCTGAAGTAAGACTCAGGTTATCCAAGTCCTTTGCCCAATATCCTTTAGGCTGACCACTGCCTACAGTATCCACTTTTTACTCTTTTTGAGGTCAAAGCCTTTCATGATAACCATTTTTCATTCATTCATTCATTCACTCATTCATTCAATAAATATTTATTGAATACCTACCGCATCCAGGCACTGTTTTGGACATGTGGGATATCTCAATGAACAAAACCTGACAGAGACCCTTGCAGCACGGGGTTTGCAGTCTTCAGGGGCCCTCAGCTTAACACTTCAGATCAATTTCCCATCAGACCACTTTGAAAACACAAACGAGGCACTCAGAAACCCTCACATACTTTCCCAAATTTCTACTTTTGCTTGTTTTTATTTATATGTACAATAAAATTTTTTCTATTAAATATGTCTTTGACATCTGTGCAATTCCTTGGGCTTCCAGTTCTTTAACTTTGTCTTCAAAGCTCCCTTTCCCCTCTCCACCTCAGTCAATTCTTCCCAATGGTTATTCTTCACAAGACTTGCTCTTTAAGCCCTCCCCCTAGTCCAACTTGGTCAAGGGAAAAGAACCGCCGCTAGATTCCTCACATAAATTGCTTCATTGGAATCTTGAAAACAACCTTATTAGGTGAGTATTTTTGTTTATTTTAAAGATAATAACAGCAGTAATGGTAATAACAATTCTTTTTAAGTCCCTAATATATTTCAACTCTTAATAAAGAGCTTTATATCTACTGATTCATTTAATATTCACAATATCCTCATGAGATTGATACTATTATTATTCTCATTTTATACATAAAGAAACTGAGAATTAAGTGTTTTCAGAACATAGTGATAATTAATTAAACAAGAAACTTCTAAATAAAAGAGTAGATGCTCAGTAAATGTATGACAAATATTCAATTCTAATGCAATTGGAAACCACATTAATTGTGAGCAATCTTACCCACTCAAAGCATTTTAGTATTATAAAATGCCAATGTTTTTGTCCACACTACAATCTTTTTTTGACATCTGCATAATTATAACATATGTGTTGGTACCAAAACCATCAAGAGAAAAATTATTCACACTCCCTTAAATTTATCCTACTTCTGGGTTTAACCCATATTCCAGTCCTGTTAGCCTAGATGTGACTACTTCACAACTCAGAGATCAAAAAGCATGGCCAAAGATATGGCCCATTCTTCTATGGGTGTATGGCAATGACAAATACCATACTGACTTTTGAGACTGGGCCTTAACTTTTCCCAGAATTCTTGGGTCCCTGCAGGTTGGTATACTAAACGGAATAGTGGACATAAAATCAGAAACCTAGGATTCAAGTTCTGGCTCTGCTGTGTGTTCTCAGACAAATTCAGTAGTATCACTCTTTTCCTTATCTGCAAAATGAGATAAATTATGTCTAGCATACAGAATTACTGTGAAGGTTATTTGAACTGAACATTACACATGGCAGTATTTTGAAAACTATGAAACATTTTAACTATTTAAGAGATTACTCAATACTGTTATCAAAATTTCTGCCCATCCAAAAAGGTACCTAGCCATTTACCCACACGGCCATAAGAATTTCATTCTAAAGTCTTTATAGTGTTATCAAGCAATCAGGCTCTGCTTTCCTTTTGCTCTGCTATCTTTTGCAAATGGATTCTATCCTCAATGTCACAGTATGGCTGCTAAAGATACCACAATCATGTCTGCATTCCAGACAAAAAGAAAAATGTCAAAGGAAAGAAGGGAGCACATTTCTCACAGCTAAAATAATCTAACCTGAGTATTCAAAAACACTCTCAAGACGATTTCTACTGACCTCTTAGTATGAAAGGTTGTTTTTTACAAGTGCACCCATTATTAACTTAAAGGAATCACACAGTATAAATTCTTTCATGTCCAGCTTCTTTTACTCCACGTTAAGTATAAGAAATTAATTCATGTAGTTGTATATAGCAATAGTTTGTTTATTCTCAGTGTTGTCTAGTATATTATTAGAAAAACATATCACAATTTACTTAGTCATTCTACTTTTGATGGACATGAGTTATTTCTAGTTTTTGGTTATTCCAAAAATGTTATAAATACACCTGTTTAAGTCTTTTGATGACCATGTGTATGAATGTTTGTGGGGCATATATGCAAGAATGGTATTTCTTTTTCTAATTTCTGAAAATGGGTGCTAAGACCATTAATTTTCAATCTTCTTTTTTATTTCATGTATTTAAAGTCATTAATTTCTTTAACTCATGGCTTTAGCTATTGTCTCTAGTATACAAGATTACAAATTTTGATGTTATATTTTATCATTATTTAGTTCAATATATTTTTTCTTTCCATTATGGCTTCTTAAACCATGAGTTATTTTGAAAAAATTCCTTGATTTCTACAACATATTGTGATTTTCTAAATATATATTACTGATTTCTAGTTTTCTCTACTATTAAAACATGCTCTATAAAATTTCAATTTATAAAAATATCTTTAAAATTGTTTTACCATCCAGAAACAGGTCAATTTTGGTAACACTCTATGGTTATTTGGAAAATACACATATTCTTCAATGCACTGTACATGTAAACTAAGTCATGTTTACTCATGTGGTTCAAAACTTCTCAATCAGATGAATAATTTTTGTTAGTCTGTTATATAAATTACAAAAAAATAATTTGAAAATCTCTCCCAAATTTATTAATTTATTTTTCTTTTAGTATTGTTGGATTTTACGTTAAATATTGAGGTCATTTCATTGATTGCATACAAATTTAGAACTGTTATATCATCATAATGAATTATACCTTTTCTTATTATAGAACATTTCTATTTATCTCTTATAATTTTTTCTGTAAGGCTCTCTTTGATATTAATATAGCTACAAAACACTCTTTCACTTAGTGTTTAATAGTTCACAATTTTTTATCATTTTATTTCCTAAATTGTTTCCTGTTTGTGTTTCTTATAAACCTGCTAAAATTGAATGTATTACATCTGCTTTTTTTAATTCAATCTAAAAATCCCTATACTTTTAGAACATTTAGACCATTTATATTCAAAATAATTATTGATATATGGGGACCTAATTGTTGGTAATTTATATTTATTCTGCTGATTCTATGTTCCTACTTATCACTCTTTATTTATTCTGTTTGATTTATAATTTAACTATTTCATTCACCCTCACAAGTTTGCAGTTTTCAATTATTGTAGTAATTATACAAATTACAACATGCACCCTTAATGTATAAAGCATAATACCAATTAATGTCCTATCTTTAAACTAGGAAAGTCAATGTAGGCAAATCATTCTGATGACCTTTACTCAATCCTCAGATATAGCTGTGAATTGATTAAATTGCATTTCCCTTTTGTTACTCTGTAATAATTAAACTGAAAAGTAGAAAAGTGAATTTAATGTATTAGGCACCAGAACAAGAATATGCACAAATATTGAATCATTTAAATTGTCCCAACATTCTGTATTATATGTTCTATTACTCTATTTTAAAGGTAAAGAAACAAAAAAACAAAAACATGATAATTGTATATAAGAGAGCCAGGATTTTAGTCTCTGTTTTCCAAGGCCAAACTTAGATTTCCTCCCACTCCATATGCTCTATAGTTACTGCCCAGAAATAGAAGTATGGGACCTGTAAGGCCCTAAACTGTGTTTAGTGAAGGAGAAGAAAAAATAAAATCAAAGGACTGGTGCTACCTGATTTCAAGACTTACTATAAAGCTACAATAATCAATACAGTATGGTATTGGTAAAATGGTAGACAAATAAATCAATGAAAGAAAATAAAGAGCCCAGAAGTAGACCTTCATAAATATAGTCAATTGCCTTTTGACAAAGGAAAAAAGGCAATGCTGTGGAGCAAAGGTCACCTCTTCAACACATGTACTGAAACAACTGAACATCTACATGCAAAAAAGAAAAAAAATCTAGATATAAAACTGACATTCTTTAAAAAAATTAACTCAAAATGAATCATAAGCCTAAATGTAAAATGCAAAACTACAAAACATCTAGAAGATAACATATGAGGGAACCTAGATGACCTTGGTGATAATATCTGTAAGTAGATTTATTTTTGCATTTTGTCTAGATCTTCTAAATGTTCTCAACTGTAAAATTGGTTAGAATTACCCACTCTACTATTACTGTGAACTAAAGCCATAAACTTTTTGTCACCCAACATAGTCTCATATCTATATGCCATAGTTCACTTAACTAGTGCTCCTTTGTTGCGCATTTATACTATTTTCTAACTTTTATTATTCCAAATCCTCCAAATAATAACATTAATAATTACTGTTACAAATATATTGGTGATTAAAATTAGCCAAACATTAGGCTAAATGATTTATATCTATGATTTTATTTATCACAAAACCTTATTCTCCAGATGAAATACTGAGTCTCAGCAAGATTAACTGACTTGCCTAACATTACACAATTGGAAGGCTATGAAGCCAGATTCTTTAATCACCATTAGATAAGGTACCCGCTGGAGGAAAATGGAGAGCCCTAAGACCCAGAATACACACTGGTCCTATGGGACCTGACTAGGGGGTGATTGCCATACTGAATAATGAAGGAGAAATAGGTCCTCTCAGAGAAGGTAGATGTCAAAAGAAATGAGCCTGACCAGGTGGTGGCGCAGTGGATAGAGCGTTGGACTGAGATGCAGAGGAACTAGGTTTGAGACACCGAGGTCACCAGCTTAAGAACGGGCTCATCTGGTTTGAGCTAAAAGCTCACCAACTTGGACCCAAGGTCACTGGCTCAAGCAAGGGGTTACTTGGTCTGCTGAAGACCTGCTGTCAAGGCACATATGAGAAAGCAATCAATGAACAACTAAGGTCTCGCAACAAAAAACTGATGATTGATGCTTCTCATCTCTCTCTGTTCCTGTCTGTTTGTCCCTGTCTATCCCTCTCTCTGACTCTCTCTCTGTCCCTGAAAAAAAGAAAAAAAAATGAAATTATAAGACTACATATCAATCTAGATATAGATGTAGCCTGACCTGTGGTGGCGCACTGGATAAAGCATTGACCTGGAAATGCTGAGGTCGCCGGTTCGAAACCCTGGGCTTGCCTGGTCAAGGCACATACGGGAGTTGATGCTTCCAGCTCCTCCCTACCTTCTCTCTCTCTGTCTCTTCTCTCTCTCTCTCTCTCTCTGTCTCTCCCTCTCCTCTCTAAAAAAAAAAAAAAGAATAGATATAGATGTAGGTGCAGATATAGATGAATCTATAAATATAGCTAGAGATAGTGATATATGATATATATAGAAATACATGTAACTATACAGACCAATTGCCTTTCAGAAAAGTTGCATCAAATTGTCTCTCCACTAGAGTGTTTATAGTGGCTATTTCAACATCTTTCATCAGTTGAATTATCTTCCTTTTGCCCATTTCTTTTCAGCAGAAGTCTTAGTGTTTTTACATATCTTCATATACACAGTAACTTCTTAAGTAATAAAACTTGCTTCTTCACATAAATTGGCCTTTAAAAGAGAGCCAACTGGCAGAAGTGATGATAGAAATAAAAAAATCTTGGAAGCGGATGGATCTTGGCCAGAAAAATAGAAGTTCAATAGCAGATTTTCACATTTGATGGCAAATAGAGGTGTGTGGGGCTGGGGGAGGGGAGGCTATTCATCACTAAGGGAGAAGGAGATGAGCTCTGTGCCTGGAAACAAAAAAGTAATGGAATCAATGGGGAGGTGACAGCAAGTCACTCAAAAATGAAGAAAGGAAAGAGGTCTGTGATTAAGTAAATTCAATCTCACTACTGTTTTAAAGATTAGGAAAGACTATCATTAGCACAGTTATTTGATTTTCTTTCCATTTTCTTAGCAGCTGGAAAGGCCAAGGGTTTGACCACTCCCTCCTTGTCACCTTTCAGGCACTAGAAGTTGCAATACATAGAAATGAAGCAAAAAGAAGAAAGCATTGTCTGGAGGACTGGGAACTCACATCTTCCTATTCCTATATTGGAGGTCAGAAAGTGCAGGTAAGAGAAAAATTATACTTATTAAAATGCATGTTTAAAATAATTAAGTTATATAACCTGCAAAATATTGCTCAGTAAAGCTGGGATTTTTTTGTTTGTTTTTTTTTTGTTTTTTCCCCCCAAAATGAGAAGCCAGGAGGCAGTCAGACTTTCGCATGCACCCAACCAGGATCCACCAAGCATGCCCACTAGGGGGCAATGCTCTTTCTATCTGGGGCATTGCTCCGTTGCAGCCGGAGCCATTCTAGTGCCTGAGGTAGAGGCCATGGAGCCGTCCTCAGCACCCGGGCCAACTTTGTTCCAATGGAGTCTTAGCTATGGTAGGGGAAAAGAGAGATAGAGAGGAAGGAGAAGGGGAAGAGTGGAGAAGCAGATGGGCACTTCTCCTGTGTGCCCTGACCAGGAATCAAACCCGGGACTTCTACACACCAGGCCGATGCTCTATCACTGAACCAACTGGCCAGGGCCTCAGTAAAGCTGATTTTAAAAAGTAAGAATTTAATTGGCTTCTCATCTCATCTTCAATTTTCTACAAGGTTCTATAAGATTCTGTGCTAGCCTTTGCCTTTTACATCCTGATATTATCCTGGGCAGCTCTCCCCTCATGCATTCCTGCCATGCCAGCCTCCCTGCTAGTTACAGAGAACATCAGACAGGGCCTGTGTGGGACCCTGCACTGCAGCCTGGTGTTGTCCTCCACCAAATCCGGGAGAGCTCCTTCCTCACTTGCTCAGGCCTTCACTCAACTGTCAGCTTAGCGAGGCCTTTCCTGGTCTTCACATAAAATTTTCTTTTCCCTGCCCTGCTCCCTAAAACACTTTCTTCTCTTTTTCAGTTTTAATTTCTTCCTTTGACCTTAATTTTTATTAACATACTATATATTTTGTTATTATTTATCTTGTTTTTGTCTATAGATTAGAGAATAGATGTCTTTTCAGTGCTGTGTCTCCAGTGCCTGTAATAATATTTGGTTCACAGTAGGTGAGAAAGAAATTAACATTTATTTTTTTTCTTGTGTTTCCCATCAACTCAAATGTCCCCAAAACATTCAAGATGTACTATCAACTTCTATTAAAGTGTCAAGATTCTTCCCACAAGTCCTCTGACTGCCTTCCTGAGACCAACTCCTAAGGGTCAGAGGCTACTTACAGCAGAACAAAGAGCAGAGCAAAAGGTTTTAATCCTAATATCAGGGCTCATTTTTGTCATCTTGTATTCTCAACTTTTGCTCTTATGTTTTCTGAGCTCGGAGTTAGAGCTCCACCTTTGAATAAGCCTATGAGCCTCAGGTAGGTGCAGACTCTCCTCAGCAGCAACCAGCTCCCCTCAACCAACCGGCGGCCTCCCTCCTGAAGCTTTATACTTCTGCTTCTAGGATGCTTTTTTCTTACCCTCAGGGGCATCTGGACTGACTTTGCTCTAGATTAAATGTCTGGTTTAGGCCCCTTTCATCCCTCATGTCAGATTCTGAGGGAGTCCTTTAAGACTATTCACAGCTCCAGAGGATGCAACTCTTTATTATATATTTGACTCTCTCTCTCTCTCTCTCTCTCTATATATATATATATATATATACACATATAAAATGTATATATTATATATATATATATTTGACTATATACATATTGAATGGTACCTCCCAGAACCAAGGTCTATTAGTGGTTTCCTAGGGCAGGAGAATGTATGCAATTGGCAGGGCAGGGGGAATAGGGGCATAAGAGTGGCTGCTAATGGGTATGGAGTTTTTTTTGGAGGAATGTATAATGAAAATGTTCTAACTTTAGATTGTGGTAGTAATTGCATGACCTTATGAATATGCTAAAAATCACTGAAAGGCATGGGTGGAAATTATGGTGTGTGAATTATATCACAATAAAGATATTTTTAAGAGCTCATTTGCCCTGGCTGGATAACTCGGTTAGAGCGTCACCCTGAAGCACAGAGGTTGCCAGTTCCATTCTTGGTTAGGGCACATAAGGAACAGATCAATGTTCTTGTTTCTCTCTATCTCTCCCTTCCTCTCTTTCTAAACTCAAGAACTCATTTATGTATACTCATTTTTGCCTCCTTGAGTATCCATCTGCTGCTGCTCAGAGTTTTAGATCCCAAGCACATCTTTCATTCATTCAATAAGTGCTTACTGAATGCCTGCTACTTGTCAGATACTATGCTAGCTACTAGGGCTATAAAGAGAATGAGGAAGTTATAGGCCCCACCTTCATAGCATACAATCTCATAAAATAAATTAAATAAGTGATAATAAAGAGAATAAAATGTAAAGTGTTCTGAGAGACAGTATACAGAGATATGACCCAACAGTAGTCTCTGTAGTAATTACCATAGTGATCACCACAGTAGTTAACTAATAAATGTGGAATGTTGTGACTCATATTTACAAATATAACTTTTTTTTTGTTCAGTTGTTTGTTTTCTCTCCTGAGGTCTTAGCAACCTCCATACAGACCCCTGGATATCTTTATCACTGCTGGAGACCTGATGTGGCTCTGTGTGGCCAGACAGACCCCTGGACATCTATATCACTGCTGGAGACCTGATGTGGCTCTGTGTGGCCAGACAGACCCCTGGACATCTTTATCACTGCTGGAGACCTGATGTGGCTCTGTGTGGCCAGACAGACCCCTGGACATCTTTATCACTGCTGGAGACCTGATGTGGCTCTGTGTGGCCAGACAGACCCCTGGACATCTTTATCACTGCTGGAGACCTGATGTGGCTCTGTGTGGCCAGACAGACCCCTGGACATCTTTATCACTGCTGGAGACCTGATGTGGCTCTGTGTGGCCAGATAGACCCCTGGACATCTTCATCACTGCTGGAGACCTGATGTGGCTCTGTGTGGCCAGACAGACCCCTGGACATCTTTATCACTGCTGGAGACCTGATGTGGCTCTGTGTGGCCAGATAGACCCCTGGACATCTTCATCACTGCTGGAGACCTAAAGTGGCTCTGTGTGGCCATAGAAGAGCCTCAGGCACAGTTTTTCTATGGTTGTAACTAACTCCTGGCATCTCACAAGGTCTTGGGTTTTTCAATGTAAATTCTCATTATTTGAGAAGAACATCTTTTCAGAAGATAATTTTCTTTCAAAATTACCCCCCCAAAAAAAGCTCAATATATACCATATTGTTGTACAATCAAATCCCAGGGCTTTAGCGTGAGCTATTTCCTCCTGACGCTCCATTTCAAAACACAGCACTGACTTCTTGTTAAAGACCTGAAAATATATGTCCTAAACACAATCATCATGAAACAGAATCTTTCACTTCAAAGAGAATTGAGAGACCAGAGGATTCAGGAATTGAATTCTTCTGGAGCAAATGCTACACTTCTGAGATTTGAAGCAGTTTTCAAACACCAGCATGAAGGTGCCCCTAAGCCATTTCATTCAATTCCAATTTGTGGAGAAAACCATCCTGAAGTCTCACGTTGCTTCTCTAGTCATGTTCAGCTGTGTGCCCTTATATATGAACCTTTCTAGCTGTAGTTTGAGGCATTTTGTTTGTTTGTTTCCTCTTTATTAATAGTTGCTTCTCAGCTGGAGGAAATCAATAAAGAGATGCTTAACAAAATCCTCAAGAAATTACTCACAATTCGTCTAAGCCACCCTTGTGGTCTGATTTACTCAATAAGGGTATATGATTGTTTATACATTAAAACATGCTAAAAGAGGCAGCCCTACTGCAGTAGGAAAACACTTGCAGTTGGGACCTAAAGACCTACGGTTGAACCTGGCCGTACCAAAGCCCTGCTCCTGCCTGGGCCTCAGTGGAAGGCCTTGGTGATCGGTAAAGCACTGTGCAAATGTAAGGTTTTATCCTGAAAATATATAAATAATTCAAAATGTTTTGATACTATTTCCTATTGATTTTTCTACACACGCTGTTATATATACAGAATTATTGGTAAATATTCACATTTTAAACTATGTTATTAGATTACAAAGTAAAGACTTCCCCCTTTGTGACCTCAAAACTTTCCTCTGGCTCATCCTTTATTCTTCTCAGTCCAGCTTCTTCCCTGCCACTGCCTCCCACACCCCCAGTCTTCTTGTTTTTACTCATGCTGTTCTTTCTGCCTTCTCTTCTACCTGTCAGCTATATTTTCCCCATTTATTCCTCCAGGTCAAAACTAGATCCTGCCTTAGCCATGATACCTTTCTTAGCTTCAATAGCTATACTTCTTTTCTTTTTCTAACTTTGACAAAAAAATACCACACACACACACACACCCCTCCTCAAGTTGCTTCCTGTTTGTGTCATGTCCTCCGAACAGAGGCTGCTGCTTAGAGGGGGTTGTGGAGAGGAAGTCTGGAGAGGTCAGCTAGGATGAGGTTGTAGAAGGCCTTGATCGTCAGGTCTCTCTAAGCACCTAGGAGATATTAAAAAATATTTAGCAGAGGAGTGCCATGACAGGGCTGTGTTCAGGGAGATCAAAGAGTTTAGGGTCCAGCTAAGAGGCTGCTGTAGTAGACTAGCTAGGAGGTGATGAGGACAATAACTAGAACCTTGACAGTGGAAGTGTGGAGAAGCTAACAGTGAAAAGGCCAGATGTGGGGTTTTGTGATAATGTCTTGTGTAGTCCTCATCACCCCATGAAATCTGCTCCTACTGAGTGTTCTCCATCTTGGGAACTGAAGTTGTCATTGTCTCAATCATAGAGCACAGAGAAATCCAGGGCTACTAGATAGCGCCTAGTCCCTCACTTCACATCCCACCACATTACTAAGTTACAACACTTCACCCTCCTAGACTGCATCCTCTACATCTGTCCAACCACTCACCTCCATCTGGGACCAGGTCTTTGACATCTCCAACCTATATTATTTCAACCTGAGATTCCTCCACCAGGCCTATCCTTCCAATCTATCCTCCAACACTCTGTCAGATACGAATACCTGAACTACTACTCTGATCCTTTCATTATCATGCTTAAAACATGTCAATGATATCTTCTTGCCCACAATATTAATTTCTTTAACATGACTGATAATGTCCACCAAGATCTGGGTCTTTATCAATTCCCCAGACTCTTCCCTTGTCTATGTATTATATCCCCACCTCAGTCTTTTCATATCCTGAACGAAATCTAATGTTGAACATCTCCATGCCTTTGTGCATGCATTCTCTTTCCCCTTACCTCTTTTCTCCCTCTCAAAATTACTTCAAAATTACTTCATTCCTCAAGTATACAAGGAAACACTCATCTTTGGTTGGAAATCTTCCATGGCCCTTCCCCACACTCAGAGAGCACCATCGTGAGGCCTGCTGACTTCACAAAACATAATAAATTGTAATTAACTCTATGTGTCTCTATTTAACTCAGAGTTCCTTGAAGAAAAAGACTGAGATTTTTATCCTATCGTCTTCAGTACCTACTACAATTTCAAGGCACATAGCAGACATGTCAAATAGTGAAAAAATCAACAAATAAATCAGTGACTGTGTAAGACGGTATCCACAAAATGGAACAGTAGAAAATAAGCCAAATATATAAAGCCCCAGATGTTCATAATCTGTCCCAGATCCAGACTCATGCCTGAGTCAGGTCTGGGTCCTAATCAAAGGTAAGGACTCCCATAATATCATAGCTGGTGTTTGTCAAGCAGCAGAGCTTGAACTCAGCAGTGTTGTTGGTTTTGAAGGAGGAGTCAAAGTACTTGTCTTTTTAGTGAAGCAGAAAAATCATTGGGCTTATTATTAGAAACCCCCAGTTTGTTCCTGATCCAGCTTCTTATTGGTCTGTGAATAAAACTTACCATTTCAGCCCTGGCTGGCTGGCTCGGCAGTATAGCGTCAACCTGGCAGGTGGAAGTCCCAGATTCAATTCCTGGTCAGGGCACACAAGAGAGGTGATCATCTGCTTCTCCCCACCTCTCCCTTTTTTCTCTTTCCCACTCTCTCTCTCTTCCTCTCCTGCAGCCATGGTTCAATTCATTCAAGCTCTACGGCCTCAAGTATTGAAAATGGCTCTATCAAGCCTCTGCCTCAGGTGCTAAGAATAGCTGAGTTGTGAGTATAGCACCAGAGAGACAGAGCATTGGCCCCAGATAGGGGCTGCTGGGTGGATCCTGGTCAGGGTACATGCAGGAGTATGTCTCTCTGCCTTTCCGATCTCACTAAAAATAATAGAAAAAAGAAAAATGACTCTGTCAAATACCACAAATGCATTAATGCCTTTAATATTATTTATAATTGTAGAAGGTAGATGTTATAATCCCTATGTTACAAAGGAAGAAAGTAATGTTTCAAGATGTTGAGTAATATGCCTAAAGTCACACAAAAGTAGCAAAACCGTGATTTGAAAACTGGTTTGTTGGCTCCCAAACCCATGCATTTTCCAACCATGCTGTTTTTTTCACTGAACTTGGTCTTGCAGTTTGTGGGACACAAAGCACTTTCATAAACATGATGTCCTTTTACCTGACCCAATTTACTGTGAGTAATCAAATAAAAACAAACAGACTCGGGACACTTAAGTTGCTTGTACAGGGTCACAAAATCAGTCAACAGCAGCCCTAGGACTCATTTTTATCACTGTTATCCACTGCACTTTCCTGTAGTGAAGTAACTGCCACCTGGCCAGACTAAAGATGCAGAAATAACAAGGAGAGAACTGCTTCTTCTCAAATGTAATGCCATAAATTTACACAACTTCCTCCTGGTGGAGTAGTTATGCAAGCTATACACATGTGACTAAAAGATTATAACACATTATATATAAATTTCTTCCCAACTTTCTCCTAGTACTAGAAGAAATTAACTAATATATGCAAAACCATGCATTTACCAAAAAGCACACCTGGGATTGAAGAAATCTGCTCATAGATCATGAGGCTGTAATCTTTAACAATGGGTTTTTATATATTCAGAAGGTAGGACTTTATGAAAGACTACACAGATTTGAATCAAAAAGTAAACATGTGTTGAAAGGCAGTTTTAGTGATTCATGCTGTATTAAGTGAATTGAAAAACCTCATATTCAAAAACAGCTTCTATTCCCTGTGTTTGAAAAGCTTACCCAGCATTTCTGACAGCATGTTGTCCTAGGCAATGGGATACAGAGAGCAATGAGACATGGCTGTACCCTCAAAGAAGTTCTGACCCAACAGGGAAAACTGATCTATAAACAAATGAGTGTAATAAATTGTGTGTCATTTGCCTCCATTATCGTGCTACAAAGAGGTACACAGTACATGGAACAGCCAATTTTATCCAAAGATACAAACAGAATTCAGAATATATGTGACTCTTAAACTAAACTTGGAAAGAAATAGTTATTCCCAGGGACAAGAAAATATAGATGGCCATTATGTGGGTTAAATTATTAGCCTCTTTTGTTCTGGGAAATTCAAATAGTGCCATGTAATTGAAATTTAGGGGGTGAGAGAAGCAGGCATGATGAGACTTAATATCAAGTCATATTAAGAGGCTGAACTATGGCAGTAGCAGTGAAAATTGAACAGATGTTAGCTCACAGATGTCAAGGATGTTTAGGTCTGTCAACATGTGAAGAGCGAAAGAGAGAACATTTTCTGTTTTGGTGACATCAGGATGTCAATAACTGAGCTAGAGAATAAAGGATAAAGATATTATGAGAAAATACCAAGTTTACGCTTTGAGAATTAGCTTGAGAGTCTATGGAACATCCATCTGGAGAAGGGAGTGAGTAGGCAGACAGACAGAGCAGACAGGATTTAGAAGCAAGGTCCAGCCTGAAGATACAAAGTAAGAATCAATCATATTTGAGTGATTTATAAAAATCACATGAAAGGATGGTTTTGTCCAGAGAGGATAGACAGAGTGAGAAGAGAAAAAATGATGAGGACAGATTGCTAAGAAACATTTAAGATATGGCATAATCATGGCAAAGAGAAAAAGACACCCCGGATGAAGAGGAAGATGAAAGGTCATCTAGGTGAAGGAGACCAAGAGAAAGTGATTTTTTAAAATCCAAGGGAAGAAAGGGTTTAAAAATAAGGAGGGAACAGTCAGTAGCTCCAAATGCCACAGCAACCTCAAGAAAGAATAGAACTAGGAAGAGAAAGCAAGCCTTCTGCATTAGAGAATAATTTGAAATACCATTTCATAGACAAAAATCATGAGAATTCGCATTAAGACAAAAAATAAGGGCATGATGAAAATGCAAGAAATGGAAGAGACTTTGAGAATTCATGAGGATTTCTGCCTGACCAGGTGGTGGTGCAGTGAATGTAGCATCAGCGTGAGATACTGAGGACCCAGGTTTGAAACCCCAAGGTCACCAGCTTGAGCATGGGATCATAGACATGACCCCATGGTCACTGACTTGAAGCCCAAAGGTCGCTGGTTTGAGTAAGGGGTCACTCGGTCTGCTGTAGCCCCCCGGTCATGGCACATACGAGAAGCAATCTATGAACAACTAAAGTGGTGCAACTAACTATGAGTTGATGCTTCTCATCTTTCTCCCTTCATGTCTGTCTGTCCCTGCCTGTTTGTCTTTCACATACACACAAAAAAAAAATTCATGAGGGTTTCAATCAAGATGGCACTGTAGGGGCCCTGGCCGGTTGGCTCAGTGGTAGAGCGTCAGCCTGGCATGCGGAAGTCCCGGGTTCGATTTCTGGCCAGGACACACAGGAGAGGCACCCATCTGCTTCTCCACCCCTCCCCCTCTCCTTCCTCTCTGTCTCTCTCTTCCCCTCCCTCAGCCGAGGCTCCATTGGAGCAAAAGATGGCCTGGGTGCTGGAGATGGCTCCTTGGCCTCTGCCCCAGGCACTAGAGTGGCTCTGGTCGCGACAGAGCGATGCCCGGATGGGCAGAGCATCGCCCCCTGGTGGGCGTGCCGGGTGGATCCCGGTCGGACGCATGCGGGAGTCTGTCTGACTGCCTCCCCCGTTTCCAGCTTCAGAAAAATACCAAAAAAAAAAAAAAAAGATGGCACTGTAGGACAATGGGGTACTCACCTTCTCCCACAACCACATCAAAATTACAACTAAACTACAGAACAGCTATCATTCAGAACTACCTGAAATCTAGCTGAACATAAGTTCTAACCAAGAATATGAAAAAACCTAAGTGGAGACAGGTAGGAGGGATGGAAACACAGAACAGGGTGGTCCCACACCCACCTCTGATGGATAAAAATCAGAAGGGATAGCTCAGCTGCAGAGGTCCCCCCTGAGGAGTAAGGGATCCCAGTCCCACACCAGGCCCCCTAACCCAGGGTTTCAGTGCTGTAAAAACCAGTGGGAATAGTGGCTTAGTGACATGGAGGGCTGCTGGAGTCCCAGGCATTTCTCCGATTGGGCTCACACAGGGACCTTCTCAGCCTCACTTACTGAGCTTCAGCTCTGGGACAGAAACTCTAAAAGCCCCAGGGACACATGAGGAGGAGCTGAACTATCTGGCATTAGAAAGAGAGCTGCAGGGACAGGTTTATCCCAGATAGAAGTGCTAGCAGAGGCCACTGTTCCTTTGTTAAGCCCTCCCCCAATAGAGCCAGCAGGTAGGTGCCATATCTGAGTCTCCATCAACCTGGCTAACCCTATTTGTCCCACCCTGGTGATTCCCTGAGATCCTGCCCCACCCAACTTGTGGGCTCACCCACCCTAGCTGTTTCCAGTGGCCTTTCCATACAAACGGCCAATCTTGACTCATGCTTTAGACTTACCCCAAATCTCTCAAACAAGCATCATTGGGCCTCAATGTGCCCTGTACCTCTCACTAAGTGGCCCCAGCCCACCACTAGTGTCAGTCAGCCTTGGGCCACAGCTTGGCCTCTCCGGGCACTTACAAGGCCAGAACAAGTACCAGCCATTTTCAGATCACTTTGTAGCTCATGCCAAGTGGTCTCTGGCAGAACATAAACAGCAGCTGACTCTGTCCTGCAACCTCCCAGTAGGCCCCAGAACCAGTGCAATTTGTGGACAGCTTCAGATCTTGTCAAAGCACCCAACCACTGCCACAAGTGACACACTCAAGAGGCAGTCTCAGCAGGCACCAGGGCCCCACTAAAGTAAGTCCTGCTCTGGAGGGTGGGCCTCTGCACAGCTGACTCTACATGGGCGTATCAGGCAGTCTTTGCAGCCCAGCTGCCAGTGGGTAAAGCCTTCCCTTTGAAGTGCCAACAGCAATCAAGGCGTAACTACAATAGGAGGGTGTTCACAGCCTTTAAGGTGGCAGGGGTATACCTTGCGTGCCCAGCTCAGGTGAATGGAAGGCTATGCCACTGGACTTACTACATAAAACCACTCTACCAAGCTCAGAAGACATAGCAGTTCTACCTACTACACAGAAACAAACAAGAGGCTGCCATAAAGAGGAGAAAAAAATGTTCCAATTGAAAGAATAGACAAAAACTCCAGAAAAAAAAAGTTAAACAAAATGGAGACAAGCAATCTACTAGAGACATAGTTCAAAACATTGGTTTATTAGGATGTGTGATGAACTTAATGAAAACTTCAACAAAGAGATAGAACATATAAAAACTGAACTAGAAAACATAAAAAAGAGCCTGACGTGGGGTGACACAGTGGATAAGGTGTCAACTTGGAATGCTAAGGTCGCTGGTTCAAAACCCTGGGCTTGTCTGGTCAAGGCTCATATGGGGGTTGATGCTTCCTGCTCCTCCCCCCCTAAAATAAATAAATAAAATCTAAAAAGAAAATATAAAAAAGAACCAGTCAGAAATGAAGAATATACTAACTGAAATAAAGAAAACATTATAGGGAAAAACAGTGTAGTAGATAAAGAACAGGCTCAATTTAGAGATTTGGAAGATAAAGAAGCAGAAAATACCCAATCAGAAGAGGAAAAATAAAAAAGAACCCTCCTCCCAAATGAGGCTGATATAAGCAGCCTCTGGGACAACTTCAAGCATACTGACATTTGCACGATGGGGGGGCAGGGATGTGCCAGAAGGTGAAGAGAGAGAGCAAGGAATTGAAATCCAATGTAAAGAAGTCCCCTGACCTAGTAAAAGAAATAGACATACAAGTTCAGGAAGTGCAGAGAGTCCCAAACAAGATGAACTCAGAGGCCACACCAAGACACATCATAATTAAAATGCTAAAGGTTAAAGACAGAGAGAACCTTAAAAGAAGCAAGAGGAAAGTAGCTAGTTACCTAGAAGGGAGCCCCCATATAACTGTCAGATGCTTTCTCAACAGAAAACTTTGCAGGCCAGAAAGGATTGGCAAAAAATATTCAAAGTGAGGAAAAGCAAAGACCTACATCCAAGATTATTCCACCCAGCTAATACTCAGAGTCGAAGGACATATAAAGAGCTTTCCAGACAAGAAAAAGTTAAAGGAGTTTATTGCCACCAAACTAGTATTACATGAAATGTTAAAGGGTCTTCTTTAAGAGAAGGAAAAATGACTTTAAAATGAATAATATAATGGGAATAAATACATATGTATCAAGAAGTGAAGCTAAAAAATTAAATAACTGAACAAGCAGAACAGAAGCAGACTCATAGATACAGAGAACATTTTAAAGGTGAGAGAAAGGTTGGGGGAATGGGTAAAAAAAGGTGAAAGAATCGATTCAGAAGCACAAATTGGTAGTTATGGAATAGTCACAGGGATGTGAAGTACAGTGTAGGGAATATAGCCAATAGTATTATAATAACTATGTATGGTGTTCGATGGGTATGCGACTTATAGGGATGATCAGTTAGTAAGTTATATAATGTCTGGGTTGTACACCTGAAGCTAATACAATATTGTATGTCAACTGTAATTAAAAAATAAAAAAATATTTAAAGTAAAATATGTTTTAAGTAAAACAAACAGTTCACAATTTTAAAAAGAGAATTCATGAGATGTCTTGAATATGTAATGGAAATGAGGTTTATGAAATGGAAGAGTCAAAGATCACCTCACCAAAAGTTCTTCTTTGTGTGACACAGCTCACCAATATAAAGAAAAACAGAAACTTTGGGGACAAATTTAAAGAACATGAATGAGTTTGGTGACAGAAATTAAGAGTTAAGTTTTGGAGGATTTGTGTTCTAAGTGCCTGTGGTACATCCAAGGTAGATTTCATAGAAATGAAAAGAGTTTCCTCATGTTAGAAGTGAGTGGCTGGAAAGATGCACCCTGCTCTATGATGAATAAAGAAAGAATTAGTCATGAAGGGGAAACCACTGAAGAAAAGGCCAAGGAAAAAAACTGTAGCCTCAAGGAAAGAATGAAGAGCTGGACAAGTTAAGAGAGCATGACTGTAGTTTAACATTTCAAGAATTGAAGTGGTACCTGCAGTAACTACCATGTGGCTTTGAGAGTGAAACAGCTGAAATAATGGAGAAAATAACTGGAGTCAGGTCAGGAAGATTTGAGACTAATACAGATCATCCACTTGGGTGTGAAAATAATCTACTAGAATGATAACAGGCTTTGGAAAAGAAGTGAAAATAATGGTCAGAAGCAGATGTGCTGGATGAATACGAGGGAGTAACCAGGAGTTCAGAGTGACCCAGAACTATCGGATATAACCAAATACTATGAGCCTTATATGGAAAGGGGTTTTATAAAAGTCAGGAAGACAAAACAATGTTTGTATGTGACAATAGGAAAAAAGAATAATGTTGATGGAACCTTCAGGACATTTTAGGCACATAATGGAAGACAATAGGCAGGCTCTGCCCAAGGGGATTGCAGAAGAAAATGGTAGCCATACAGAAAGGCCAGACTTTTGGTAAAGGTTTAAAAGCAAAGATCTCATGAAAAGAATGGGTAGATAGAACCAGAACTAAGCATCATGCAGAATGAGGATGGCAATATTTTTAAAAGTAAGCTGTGGACAGAGGCTCTTGCCTTTTACTCACAGGTCTATAAGGATAAAATGAGAGTTCTAGAAATTATTGATGTCAAGCTGATGAGGTTATTGTCTTCATCTTAAATGAATTAGTTGCTAAGGCATAGTTTCAGTACTCCTAAAAGGAATTTGTGGTGACAAAGAAGAAACATTTTCTGGTTTCTGCCTCTGCAGACCACAGGGAATGAGAAAAACGTCTCAGAGAGAAATACCTACTTACATGGTGGAATGATGTAATTGCTCTAATAGATTCATGAATCCTGTCCTCCCCTGGTTTCGGCTACATTTATTCAGCACTGGAAAATGGTCTGTATTGCAAATTTTATAGTCTTCTCTTTTTAAAATACATATATGCTCCTTAAGTTACAATGTAATTATGTCCCAATAAACTCATCACAGACTGAAACTATAATAAATCAAAAATGCATTTTATACACCTAACCTACTGAACATCATAGCTTAGCCTCGCCTACCTTAAATAGTCTCAGAACATATACATTAGCCTATAGCTGGGCAATTATCTTGAGTCTCATCTCAACAGTAATTGTCTTTTTCTTCTTCTGCTTACCAGAGGCAGGAAACACAGATGGGCATTTTGTAGACATAATGGTATGCAAAAACACAAAAACCAATATCCAAAAATCACTGGCACACAGAACACTGTAGAGTATGAGTTGTTCAACCTCATGACCATTGGCTAACTAGGAGCAACAGCTCCCTGCTGCTGCTAGGCATCACAATAGATTAACACACCAACAACACTAGCCCAGGAAAAGATTAGAGTTCAAAGTACAGTTTCTTCTGATGTGTATCACTTTCAAACCATCATAAAATTTAAAAAAAGTTGAACTATCATAAGTTGTCGACCTTCCATAGTTGTTCATGTGTATGCTATCTAGCTTGAGCAATGCGGAAGGGAGTAGAAAGGATGGAGCGATAATAGCAAGTGACTGGTCATAAAATACTATTGCTAACATATTGGTGAACACTCGTCTTGGGAGTAAAGTTATCCAGAATGGCAGCAGTAATTGGGACAAAGATAAAAATTATAACCAGGTACAAAAATCCTTAAGGACCTGAAGTTCAAAAGACTGCAGTTTATCCCCTTTCATTGGAAAAGAAAAATGGCACTTATTGAGAGTTACCTTCTTGATAGTGAAGAATGGGTGGCAGCAACTATGACAGACAGAAGCTCAGTTTCCTTGTCAGCAAAATGGAAATTATAAAATGTACATTGCAGCCCTGGCCAGTTGGCTCAGTGGTAGAGCATCTGCCTGGTATGTGGATGTCCTGGGTTCAATTCCGGTCAGGGCACACAGGAGAAGCACCCATCTGCTTCACCACCCTTTCCCCTACCCTTTCTCTTTCTCTCTCTTTCTCTCTCTTTTCCATTCTCCTTTTTCCCCTTCCACAGCCATGGCTCAATTGACTCAAGTGCATCAACCCCAGGTGTTAAGGATGGCTCTGTGGAGGCTCCATCTCAGGTACAAAAAATAGCTTGGTTGCAAGCATGGCCCCAGATAGGTTCCAGATAGGGGTTGCCTGGTGGATTCAGGTCAGGGCGCATACGGGAGTCTATCTCCCCTCCTCTCACTTTCAAAAGGAAAAAATATATACATTGCAGGGCTGCCTTGTGGATTAGATGAGATAATATGCAGAAAAATTCTTTGCATAATGCTGAACACTTTGCAGATTCCTGAATCTGACAATGCAGAACATATATTTTTTATATAACTGTTCTCTCTACCTATCATTTCAATCACACAAATGGCAAATGACTTGAAATCATTTCTGTGGGACCTGATAGCCCACAAATCATTGCCCATTCAGCTGTCTTTTAACCATTCTCAGTTAATTCTCATCTTTCTATATATTAATTCTAAATCTTTAGTTTTCTCTAGCTAACAGTTGCATCATTCATTCCCAAATTTAGCATATAACTGCTAGCATATATAATACAACCTATATGTATATATTAAAATATGTATGTAACTCATTGTAGGAAATTAATTTCTCCTCTATTACCCTAAGCTTATTCTGTTTCTTGTTTTTAATTTGCTTTGTCCATTGGATTTTTAAACCACTTTACTGATATAGCACCATCATTCTAAAATAAAAGCTTAAAAAAAACTTTCTCTAAAATGAGAATAAAATTTACATCAAGAGTTTTTTTTTTTTGAAGATTCAAAGATATCATGTAACTGCCTAAGTCAATGATGTCTATCTATCACATGATTAGAGCTCAATAGTATTGTGAAAATCATATTTTTTTTTTCTCTTGACATATAGGCAGCCAGGGTAAAAGGTAGAGTATGAGTTTTGATCTCTGAAAAACAAGAGTTTATATCAGGGCTCTGCCCTTTACTAATCATATGATCCTGGTCAAATTATTCAATTTTTGTAAGTCTTACTCTTTCATTCATAACATTAATATAATACTGACTGCACTAGGTCATTGTGGAAAATTAGACAACATATGAAAAGAGTCTGGAACAGTGCATAATACATTATAGTTGCTCAAAAAAGGTTTTTATTTTTTACCAAGACTACATAGTTTTCTAACTACATATTTTTTCAAATATTTTGGAGATTTTTATTTTCCATTTAAATCCTATAGAAGAGTCAGTCTTTCTGTGATTAGAAGAAATTTGCATTTCTTAGTACTTTTTCCAGTGTGAAATGACAACTTTGTCAAGGTCCACATTGGTTTAGTGACTTAAACCATCTCTCAAAAAAACATCCTGAAAGGCTTTAGTATTCATTTTGTTTTGCTCCTTTTAATCAATAGTGATACATCAGTACACTAACTTTCACTTCTGCAGAATGCTTTCAAAAAACTAATTCTATAATATTTACATAGCACTCCTTCAGAATGAAGTAGGACATATACCATCCCCCTTCCAGAGATAAGGAACTAAGAATCAGAAATGAATTAATCAAGGTCATATAGTTAATAAATGTCAGAGCTGGGAGTTAAATCTGGTCTTTACAACTCCAAAACCCATATTCTTTTCACACAAGGAGTTAGAATGGCAGGGTCCAAATTAAAATTTCATTTTCTAATTTTAATCCTGTGGATTATTCTCTTAGATCATAGGTATCCCTCACTTCAGTTAATAGTATTTTTAGAGTGCTAACTTTTCCAATGTGACACCACTAAATTCAACAAAATGACACATTTCTATTATACAGTCATAAAATCACAGAATGTCAAATTAGCAGAACCCATAAAAAGAGTCTAGTTCAATCTTAGAACAAGAAATTAAGACCAAGAAATGTTGGAAACTTCTTCCAGTTTATTGTACTTACTAATGTCAAGTCTGAGCCAACCATGGGTTTCTGACTTCTGGTCCAATGTCCCTTTCAACCATTCTATATTGATGTCCCAGACAGGGACAAGAATGACATTAAATTTCTTTTGTTACTTTATTGAAATACTTGTTTGCTTAGGATTCCTGAGATAATTTTGTCTTTTATTAACTTAAAATTAGATTGTTAGTGGGGAAACCAGATATTTCATTTAAAAGTGTTCAGCATTATCATTAAGAATTGTTCAATGTGTAAAGACTGAGTGTTATTCATTTAAATATATCACTGTGGATGAAAAAAAATTTTTTTAATAAATCAAGATGTGGCCACAAACTGAACCTGACAAGCTCAGGGAAAGTCTACACAACAGCCTTGCAAACTCAGGGAACTAAGGTAAACACAGGATGGTCTAAGTCAAACCTTTCTAACTAAAAGCAGTTTATGGTGGGTAGTCATGTCTCAGGGAGTTATTCTCTATCTGAACTAAGGTCCATGTTTGCTTTGAAGCCTGTCTGTTCTTCTTGCATCTGCAATAATGTACCTGATAACATGCCTTTGAGGTGTGGGGGTAATCTTTTTCTGCCCCCTCAGGACAGGCATCCTACCAGAGCAGGAACCAACAAACCCTTTCATTGTTATTATTATCATGCTAATTAACATGCCTGTCTTGTGCCTCTGTGTAAGAGAGGTTTTAGTGTATACATTTTCACTTTTATTCAATCCCAAATATTTTCCCCACTTTTTTAAATATATTTTTTCACTTTCTCTGAAATTATTTCATTTTAATTAGTTGTAAACTATACCAAGTTCAATAACATTTTTTAAATTATTTTTTTTTATTTATTCATTTTAGAGATGAGAGAGAGAGAGAGAGAAGGGGGGAGGAGCAGGAAGCATCAACTCCCATATGTGCCTTGACCAGGCAAGCCCAGGGTTTTGAACCAGCGACCTCAGCATTCCAGGTCAATGCTTGATCCACTGCGCCACCACACTTTGCTTTCTCCCGCCTCCCTAATCTATCACCCATCAATTTCATGTAACCTCCTTACATCTTCCGCTTTGATTCTAATGTATAAAATAAGTGGTGAAACCACCATTTGCAGGAACATTTTCTCAGTCTGTTGACACTTTGCTTTCAGGCAATTGTCAACAGTTTGGCTCAAATAAACTCATAAAAAAATTCTTATATGTTTGGAATTTTTTTTTCGTTGACAACTTTTATTCTATAAGTCCAGATTTAAGTAAATATCCTATTTTAATTGGAAAAAGAAAAATGAGAGTATTTTCTTTCCTTAGGTTTAACATTATTTGTTTGAAGCAAATTTCACTTTAGAAGTAAAATCTGGGGCACTCTGCCTGGATTCTACTAGTCATAACATAAATTTCCTAATTATTCTGCCATTACAAATGTGTTAACTAGACACATTTGACACAGTCAAGATAAATGATTGTAACTGGAACCATTGATAATCAAAATCTGTTGCAAGATTCCCACCTTAGCAATCATTATCCTTTCTTTTTTCCTCCCTATCAAAGCAAGAGAGCATTAACCCAGAAATAAAAATTCATTCTGGTTTACTTACATATTTGAAACTTTAGTTCATAGAATTGTCCTTTCTTGTAACAGTTATTTTCTTGTGCTTGGAGAAAGCTTCTGATACATAACATAATATCTCTCTTCCTTTTGGGTAATTTAAACTTTAGAGTTGGCATAACACAGAACCAAAGTTACATGTATTACTTGCTTAGGAGATAGGATACACAAAAGTGTTAGCTTTCAAGTCAAACACATGGGGATTTAAGCCCCAATTCCTCCACATGCAAACTTTGTGACCTTGAGTAAGGCTTAATTTCCACATTTTTAGACTATGAATAATAGAATCAATTTTACAGAGCAGTTGAAATTATTAAAGAAAATGAGGTTTATTTATAAATAACCTAAAACAATATTTAATATACATCCACAGAGCACCTCCAAGGAATGTTGAAATAAAATAATAGTAATGAAAGACTGACATACTAAAGAAGACATTCACACCTGACCTGTAGTGGTTCAGTGGATAAAGCATCAACCTGGAATGCTGAGGTTGCCAGTTTAAAACACTGGGCTTGCCTAGTCAAGGTACATTTGGGAGTTGATGCTTCCTGGTCCTTCCCCCTTCTCTCTCTCTCTTTCTCTCCTCTCTAAAATGAATAAATAAAATCTAAAAAACAATGACATTCACTAAATTTAAAACATTTGAGTCAGACTATACTGTCAGCTTTTATTACCTATTTCTAAGTTAGAAGCAAATCCTTTAAAAGGAGGGAGTGAAGGCCCTGGCTGGTTGGCTCAGCGGTAGAGCATCGGCCTGGCGTGCGTGCGGGGGACCCGGGTTTGATTCCTGGCCAGGGCACATAGGAGAAGCGCCCATTTGCTTCTCCACCCCCCCCTCCTTCCTCTCTGTCTCTCTCTTCCCCTCCTGCAGCCAAGGCTCCATTGGAGCAAAGATGGCCCAGGCGCTGGGGATGGCTTCTTGGCCTCTGCCCCAGGCGCTAGAGTGGCTCTGGTCGCGGCAGAGCGACGCCCCGGAGGGGCAGAGCATCGCCC
Source organism: Saccopteryx bilineata (assembly GCF_036850765.1). Classification (NCBI taxonomy): domain Eukaryota; kingdom Metazoa; phylum Chordata; class Mammalia; order Chiroptera; family Emballonuridae; genus Saccopteryx; species Saccopteryx bilineata. Next base: position 338,129,739 of record NC_089490.1, on the reverse strand, counting down.
CCTGGTGGGCAGAGCGTCACCCCTGGTGGGCGTGCCGGGTGGATCCCGGTCGGGTGCATGCGGGAGTCTGTCTGACTGTCTCTCCCCGTTTCCAGCTTCAGAAAAATACAAAAAAATAAAATAAAAAATAAAAAAAATAAAAGGAGGGAGTGAAATAATTGGGGGGGGTTGTCCCTACTCTTTAATCATTCAATATTGATTAATGAGAGCTTCTAATGAGCCAAGTACTGTGTAAGACAGAAAATAAAGCAGTAAGTTCTAAAACATTGTCCTCATGAATCCCATAAGTGCATTATAAGAAGAAAAATAAAGAATAAAAAATGATGAATGAGGGTATCTAGTTGGGTTACCACCAAAAAGAGACCATGAGATAAGAATTTGGCTACAAGTATTACTTGGTACATGGTCCTAGGACACAAGGTGAGGGGATGGGGAAGTGGCAAGAGCCATAAATAATGCCTTAATAATACTGTATTGTATGCTTGAAATTTGTTAAGAGAGCAGATCTTAAGTATTTTGAACACAAACACAATATATGAGGTCATGAATATGTTAATTATCTTGATTGTGGTAATCATTTCACAATGGATATGTACTTCAAATCATCACATTATATACCTTAAATATATATAATTTTTATTTGTCAATTAGATTTCAATAAAGCTGGAGTTGGGGAGATTCAAACTACCCTCTCCAAAAAAATGCCTGAATGAATAGGTTACCATGTAGGCTACTGAGAATAAATCCCACTGTACACCCTCAGAGAAACAGTATAGCACATACCTTGGAATATTTTCACCAAGAGGAGAAAAGGCTAGCTTGTGTATTCACTGAATCCTGTCCCTAACTGGTTGAAGTTTGCTTCTTAAGGAAGTAATTCAAGTCCTTCCAGTCCTCACCCCTAAAAAGCCAAGCACACTTGTGGCCTAAGAAAAATCTTTCTGCACGGAGACATAAATGTTTCAGATAGCAAGCTATCTGCATGTACAGGAAATTGTTCATCAAAGCTTTAGAAGATGCCTGACCAGGTGGTGGCGCAGTGGATAGAGTGTAGGACTAGGATGCAGAGGACCCAGGTTCGAGACCCCAAGGTTGCCAGTTTGAGTGCGGGCCCATCTGGCTTGAGCAAAAGCTCACCAGCTTGATCCCAAGGTCGCTGGCTCAAGGGGTTATTCAGTCTGCTGAAGGCCCACGGTCAAGGCACATATGAGAAAGCAATCAATGAACAACTAAAGTGTCGCAACGAAAAACTGATGCTTCTCATCTCTTCGTTCTTGTCTGTCCCTAATCTATCCCTCTCTCTGACTCTATCTCTGTCCCTGTATTTAAAAAAAAAAAAGCTTTAGAAGACCTCTGAGGTAGGCTCAAAATATATAGGTTGTGTCTAAGAGCATTTTCTATAGATGGACTGCCACTTAAGATAGGACAGTCAACCTATCTACCCAGAAAGACCTTTCTAAGCAGTAGAAATGTGATAAGAGACACAAAGTAAGGAACTGAGCCATGCAAAGATCTAGGTATAGAAAATTCTAACCAAAGAGAAAACAAATTAAAAGACCTTGAGGCAGAAGCAAGCTTGGCTTGTTAAGAAAGCCTGGATAAAGGTCAGAGATGACCTGCCAAGAACCAGATCCTAACGGGCCTTGTAAGCCATAGTAAAGATTTGCACTTCATTCTAGATGAAATGAAGATCCCCTGAAAGGGGTGCTGAGCAAGAGTGATGTAAATCAACTTACATTTTAAATTTGAATTTGAGCCTATACTTGGAAAGTGAACTATAAGGAGGAAAGAGTGTAAGGAGAAAGAACAGTTAGGAGGTTAATACAATATTCTGTATCAGTAAAAATGGTGAGTAGGAAATTGATTTGGGAAATATTTTATATAATAGAACAAACAGGTCCTTCTAATAAAAAGAAAAGTCAGAGTTCTATGACCAGAAATAGTTCTAGACATAAAAGCCAAAAGAAGAATTTTTTGGTCATTGAGACACTGAAGAAGTAGCTGCCATTTTTTATAGAAGTTCCATAACTGGCTATATCAGGCATTGTTGGCAAAACAAGGGAGAAAACACAGAATGGCAAAGTTTATTACATGAGGTAGCCATCTGTCCAGATCAATGCCTAAAATATGCAAACCTGGAGATTAACCTGGCCTTGTACAAAAAAAAAAAAAAAAAAAAAAAAAGGTAGAAATGGTCTTCTCTTAAGTAGGGGAACATGTTATCATGTTATCACTGCCATTGATGAGAATTGCTGCTAAATGGTAGTGTTGATGAAAGGCAGACAATTTTTAGGCAGTTTTATTATTGTTTGTATATTCTTACAATTCATAACTTCATTGCCAAGTGGACCACTGACAACAATTTTCCTTGGTAGCTACTCCTGATACCCAGAAATTGGAGTAAGTGTAAGAAATTATAATAACAAATAATCTTTGTTAAATACTAACTAGGTGTCAGAACCTCTTAAGTGTTTTATATTTTTATAAATAATATCTAATACATTCTGCAACTAATTCTTATAATAACACTAAGTAGTAGATCTGGTTGCTATTTTCATTTCACAAATGATCAACCTAAGGTTAGAAAAGTTTAAGAGACTTGACCAAGGCCTCAAAATTGCTAAATGGCAGGGCCAGGGTTTATAGATTAAAAATTCAAAATTTCAGCCCTGGCCAGTTGGCTCAGCAGTAGAGCATCAGCGTGGCATGTGGAAGTCCTGGTTTTGATTCCTGGTCAGGACACACAGGAGAAGCAACCATCTGCTTCTCCATCTCCCCATCTTTCTCCTTTTCCTCCTATGGCCATAGCTTGAATGGTTCAAGCAAAGTTGGCCCTGGGCACTGAGGATGGCTCCATGGCCTCGCCTCAGGTGCGAAGATAGATTGGTTGCCAAGCAACAGAGCAGCAGCTCAGAAAGGTAGAGCATCGCCTGATAGAGAGCTTGTTGGGTTGATCCAAGTTGGGGCACATGCAGGAGTTTGTCTCTGCCTCCTCGTCTCTCAGTTAATAAAAAAGAAAAAGAAAATTTACAATTTCAACTTTTCACTAGCAAGCCCAGAATTGTGGTTATGTGCAATACTGCTGAGGCATGAATTTAAATGCATGATCTGAGGATCATGTAGGAAGCACAAACTCATTTCACTTATGAATGAGTCTGGTCTGCCCCATGTCCTAATTCTAGGAGAGGATGGCCATCATCATGCATCATGCTTAATGAGTAAGTTGTGTGAAATGACATCCACTTTGCTTCTTTGTGATTGCTGGTTCAAAACCCTGGGCTTGCCTGGTCGAAGCACATATAGGAATTGATAGTCCTGCTCCTCCCCACTCCTTCCTCCCTTTCTCTCTCTCTCTCTCTCTCTCTCTCTCTCTCTCTTTCCCCCCTCTCTAAAATGAATAAATAAAAAGGATATTTAAAAAAGAATAAAAAAAAAGAATATACAATGTTGCATCTAGCTGTGCTCACACCTAGGACAGAAGCAATTGTAGCTGGCCCCTCTAAAACATAGAGACACAAAGCAACCTGTCCAAGGCTAAGGAGCTGTTAAGAAACAGAGCAATACACAGACTACTGTATTTTTCAGAAGAAATGATGAACAGAGTTAAACTGATGTGTGGGCAGTTCACCTTCCACAAACTGCAGAGGTATCTTCCCTCTCCAGTCTTATTCCCACACTTTCTTCTCCCTGGGCAAAGTAGCCAATATACTTGTTCAAAGTCCCAGAAACTATCAGGCATGTTAACATGCCTATTATACATACAAACTATTGTATGTTAACATTAGTAGAGTAGTGACCTGGCCACTGGGCTGCTCTTTACATCCATCTGATAGAAAAACACAGGCAGGGGCTGCCCTCCCAGAAGTTCTGGCCCTCTCACCTCCTCCACACATTCAGTAGGTTGGGTACAATTGAGTCAATGTCTGCACCACTCATATTCTCAGGCAGTCAGCAGAAGGGGTGATAAGAGCCTCACCCGAGGCCTCAGGCCTAAACCCTAAATTCCTACCTAATCTTGACCAGAGGTTTGTATTAGAGAAGCGGGTACTTGTACAGCAAAGCACCCCAACCTGCCTTGTCCCCTGTGCTCAGCCCCCTTGGGAGCCTCCCAGGAAAAGAATCAGTTGGTAGTACAGGATATACGACCTAATACCATCAAAATCTACCCCAAATTATAAAGCCAACTGTTACAGGCTGTTTAACAATTTACAACCAGTTGCCAAAAGTGACTTAGTGATAATTACTGTTTATGACACCACCAAGGAAACAATGATAATTACATGGTGAGGCAACCTTATTATCTCCCTGCACCTGGATACAATACCTGTCATCACAGTGGCAACAAGAGGGATTTGGCTTCTCTCTGCTCCAGTGCTCTCACAGTGATGTCTTCATCTACTGGATACAAAAGGGTCTCTGTCATTTTAATAATATAGCTTTACAGGCTTTAAGAGTTCTGTAGGAGGCCTGACCTGTGGCAGTGCAGTGGATAAAGCATCAACCTGGAACGCTGAGGTCACCGGTTGGAAACCCTGCACTTGTCTGGTCAGGGCACATAATGCTTCCTGCTCCTCCCCTACTTCTGTCTCTCTACCTTCTCAAAACTGATTTTTTTTAAAAAAAAATGATGCTGTGCATTTTTATATCATATTTGATTATAAAAAGGTTGGAGATGTTTTTCCCAAGGTGAACATATGGAAACACAAAACTGATGACACGGGAGACTCTTTCTGTAGAGCCTCAGGTAGTGGATAAACTTTCATGACTGATTTCAGACCCTGGCTCCATCACTTGTCATCTGGAAGACCTTGGACGAGCAGCTACTGGGCCCTATCATCTAGCCTCTTCAAGTCTTATTCCTCAGTTATAATAACTACGTTACAGGATCACTATAAAGATTAAGTGAGATGCCTTATACAAAGCCTCACACTGATTCCAATGCCTCGTTGGACTCAGTAGCCCCACAGGTCATAGAAATATAGTAGAGGACATGTGATGTTTGCCCAGAAGTGGGCCTGATTTATCAAGCTGATTAATACCTATAGATACAATGACACAATTCTGGAAATATCCTTAGGTATAATCTGAATGGTTGTAAAAATCAATGCCATTTTCATTTTCAATTCTTCCCTAAACTAAGCCTTTCTCTCTCTTTCTCAAAAGCCAGATTTCTAACACCTGCTTTATGAAGGCCCTGCTCACCACTTGGTAAAAGGGCCCATCCTCCTCAGGTAGAGAGTCTTCCTTCTTGTCTGACATGTAGCCAGGCTTCCCATTGTTTGCCTGCCATAGTGAGAGCCCAAATGTGTGTGTGTGTGTGTGTGTGTGTGTGTGTGTGTGTGTATATATATACATACATATATATATATGGCAAAAGTAGTTTACAGTTGCTCATATGGAAAATAATACAATAGTTAATAAATAATAAAAGAATAATCTCCGTTGCACATACTTACAACTGTAAACCTAATTTTGTGCTCACAATATTAATTTATTACTATAAGAGCTTTGCTCCAAACTTTAGGAGAGGCCCCCAAATCCCCTTCTTTTCCTTGGTGTATTTTTCTTAAATTTATATAAAATCTAAATAGCCAAGAAGGTCAGTCTCTGAGTTGAGGGGAAAGAGAATTAGAAGGCCATTTTGCCTGCTCCCAGAAAAGACCTATGATCTGTCTCAGCTGAAATAAAAGGATTCCTCATGGTTCTGTGTGAGTCAGCTTAGCTCACCAGGAGAAATGTATGTATTGGCCTTGAGACCACTCTCCAGCTAGTGATTAAAGACATTACCACCACCAAGCATTCACTTGACTTTGTCTTCTATGTGGTTCCTCATAGCCCCAAGCAGGGGATTTGGTATCTCTGGCAATAGACATCTCAAATTACCATTACCACCAAAGTGCCTTCATTGAAGCCGTATTACAAGACTGAGATTGAACATATGATCTTCCCTTCATGGGGATGAGGAACCTGAGACTCAGTGAAGTTGTAACGAACTAAAGGTCACACAGTCAGGAAGTTGAGATTTAAACCAGCCTTCTGTTTACTGACCCAAGTCCTTTCCTGGCTGCTCATGTATACAAGACTCACATCAATGAGGCTGATGCACTGACCCAGTCAAAAGGTTTAGGTCACTTTCAGTAAAAGAAATATTGTTGTCCTGACAAAGCCACTCTAATGCAGCATATGTGTTTTTAATGATCATAAACAAACAAAAAAGCTGAGATCACCTCTAAGTTTAAATAAAGCAGGTTTTTAACACCTTTGAGCTAAAACATAAAACAGCATTTCATTCAAATATTTACGTCCACGCTGGTTGGGAGAGTATTCATGAGCTATATCGGAGCAGCAGGGCTCAGTGACAGGAGCAGCGTAATTGGCCTCCTGTTCCCTTTTTATGGGTTTCCACTTCCCCATCATCCAGCCAGAGTCCTCCCCAAAGGAGTAAATGATAAGCATTCCATCAGAGATTTTCACATTGTGCTGTTTCTCTGGGCATTTTCTGCCACTTTTATAGGTTATGCACCATTGGAGTCAGTAGCCCCACAGGTCATAGAAACATGGTAGAGGGAATGTGTGATGTTTGCCCAGAAGTGGGCCTGATTTATCAAGCTGATAGATATAGATAGAATTACACAATTCTGGAAATGTCCTTAGGTATAATCAGAATGGTTGTAAAATCAATGCCATTTTCATTTTCAATGCTTTCTTAAACTAAGACGCTCTCTTTCAAAAGCCAGATTTTTAACACCTGCTTTTTAAAGGCCCTCTTCACCATCTGGTCAAAGGACCCACCTCTTTCTGATAGAGAGTCTTCTGCCAAACTCTGTCTTACCTGGAGCCAGGCTTCCCATAGTTTGCCTGCCATAGTAAGTGCCCAAATACAAATATATATACAAAACATAAATGATTAAGCAAAAGTAGGTTTACAGTTGCTCAGATGGAAAATAATGCAATAATTAATAAATAATAATACTCCTGACCAGGCGGTGGTGCAGTGAATAGAGCATCAGACTGGGATGCAGAGGACCCAGCTTTGAAACCACAAGGTCACTAGCCTGAGGGCCTGAGTGTAGGCTTATCCGGTTTGAGCACGGGGTCACTGGCTTGAGCGTGGGATCATAGGCATGACCCCAGAGTCGCTGGCTTGAAGCCCAAATTCACTGGATTGAGCCCGAGATCGCTAGCTTGCGCACGGGCTTATCTGGTATGAGCACAGCTCACCAGCTTGAATTCAAGGTCGCTGGCTTGAGCAAGGGGTCACTCAGTCTGCTGTAGCCCCCTGGTCAAGGCACATATGAGAAAGCAATCAATGAACAACTAAGGTGCTGCAACAAAAGGTTGATGCTTCTCTCTCCATTCCTATTTGTCTGTCCCTATCTGTCCCTCTCTCTGACCGTCTCTCTCTCTTTGTCAATAAATAAATAAATAATATAAAAATGAACTGTTTCACATACAACTATAAACCGACTTTTGTCACACCCTGTGTATATAAGAATAAACATCGTCAGAAAAAATCAGATTGGCGAATGTGTATATGGCAAATCTGACAAAGACTGGACACCTACGTTTAGCCTCTGATTTTTTTACCTATTAGAATCTTGGAATTTTTTAAGTTTTCATAACATTTTATTCACCCCACTATTTTAGCAAGCATTAAATATGCAGTTTTTAACAGACCCTGTGGCAAGGCTCAAGAATGCAAAAATGAAGAACAGAAGGAGCAAAGTTCCTGAGGTTGTTGTTTACAGTTTATGGGCTTATGAACTCAAATGTTTATGTGACTCACCTGGGGGTCTTGTTACACCTCAGACTCTGGCTCCATAGGTCTAAGGTCAGGGTTGGAATTCTGCTTTTGTAATAAGCTCCAGGTGATGTCAACACTGCTGGTCTGAGAACCATACTTTGAGTAGGAAGGTTTAGCTCTAACGAAGTATGTATATAAACACTTTGCAAGTTGTTAAGCAGGTAGAAATGGTAGTTGCTGCTATATAATTGGTTAGTGTTTATTAGTTATCATTGCCATATATGTGTTTTCTATCCTTTAGTTTTTTTAATATTTCTTCTATTATATTTTGACTTGCAAAAATATATCTTCCATTCAAAACAGGCATAAATATACTATTCCACTTCCTTCTAGATTTTACAGGCTCTAAAAGAAATATTTAACTCTTTGCTCCCACTGAAAAGTATCTTGCTATGTAGAATAAGGTAGCAATTTGAGTTAATATTTCATATTGGTATCCAACTGCCCAATAGAACATTCAGTAACCATTTCTTTTCTCACTATTATAATACTTTTGTTAAATCTTGAGGCACCAGATGTATTCAGTCTCTCTGTAACAAATGTTAAATCTATAAAAGTAATTTAAATCTATTTCTGAATTTATCAAATTTTCAACTCCATATCATGTGATTTTTATAATTGTCATTTTCTAAACTGCTTTAAAATCTTATACAGTGATATCATTGTTATGTATGCCTTAAAACTTTTTTAAGCTTTTGGTATTGCCCGCTCTTATATAAGGACTACATATCAAAACTTTCAAGGCCTATGGAATATTCTACACAGTTTCTAATATTGCATAGATATAAATATGAACTATGGGATATTATCATCTTTATGATAACTAGTATTATCTGTGTACAACAGGGCAGAGCTCTCCCTTTACTTACATTTTCTTTTGCTTTTCCCATCGATGCTATATAATTTGTTTCCATTAAAAGAAAACCTATTGTGCTTTAGAAGAAAATATAAAGTATAAACATAGAAATAATAGGTAATGTGGGAGGTGAGGTCATCAGCTGGCTTCATGTATTTTTTCAGTAATTTCCAAGCTTTATACTAATAAAATATAAGTAAAAATGCAACTGATTGTTGCAGATTTGTTATATATCCTGTATCTCCTGTCTTACTGTTTTCAATCATTTTGGTTGAATATTCAGGTGTACAAGCAAAGTATCTGCAAAAAATGACTCATTCATTTCATATGGTTACTTTTTTCTATCACTGAAAACGCTTTTACTGAGTGCCAAGTGTATGCTAGATACATTAGACACATGCTATTCTCTGCCAGGCACAAAAGATTCCAAAATAAACAACAGCAACAATAAAAAGCAGCCTTTTAAATTGTCCAGAACCTGAAAAAAAAACACATGAGCAAGCCAATAATTGAAAGCCCAGGATGGTAAGGAGAGTTCATTGTTAAGTATAGGATGTAATATATTTTCTGTAGAAAAGAAGCTACCAACATCTTGGATCAGCATCTGTAGGGAAAAAACTAGCAGCTGTTTTAATGCCAGTTAACTGATTACACAAAGAAAGTGGGTTTTGAGGGGCGCTGGGGGTAAACTGCAGTGGATGGCCTGGTAGCTCACTATTGAGTCTTGGTTTACCCACCTGCCACATCCATGACTGAATGACACAAGATACAAAAGCCAGCCTAATGTGAGACCTCTTTGAAGAACCCCACCCACTCTAGAGCATCAAGTAGGATTGACCAAGGCTTCCACTGCCATTAGTCTCAATGCAACTTCTCCCTACACTCAGCCTTGCTTCCTCACCTCCTTACCTGTAAGTAGTCCTACAGGCAAACCTCCAACCCAGAGTCTCTTTCCCAGGATCCTGTACTATCTTTGTTATGTATTTGTTGTTTCTTTTTTCTCTTTGTATTTGCTTTTGCTTTTGTTTTGCCTCTCCTCTCAGGCATAGATATGGGATTCCTCACTGTCATTACACTTCTATATTTCTAAGACCTAAAATCGTACTCAGCACATAGGTGGTGTACAATAAACATTTCCTGAGTGAGAGAATAGAATCGGGACCCTCCATTGCTCTTTCTAGTTACACCAAAGCCTAGACCTCTACCCCCAATTCTCAGAAGGCAGCCGAGAGTTGCTCCATAACGGACCTTCTGGAGTCTGACTACCTAACCCGCCCTGCAGGTCTCTGCACACTGCCCACTCCTTGATTCCCATTGCTTCAGGACGCTTTACTGCTTCCTGTTTAATCTCCCTGCTGCTGACACTTGCCTGAACCTGAAGTGGGTACCCTTCTTTCTATTTATTTCTCTCCATCTATTTCTTTGCCATCTTTTTCTTCTTGCTTGTTCTCTGCTCTGTCACCTGCAGATGGCTTCCTCCCTACGTACACCCACCTCCAGTAACTGGCTGAGGCAAGAGTCAGACCCAAAACATCTGATTTCGTAATTACATCCTGTCCACTTTACTGTGCTGCCGCTCAAGATGTAACATTTACAGTACAGCCATGTCCACAGCGAGCACTCCCATCCTCTTCACAGCATACACAGCTCCAATATTGCACAGCTAGGCCAATGCTGGTAACATTCATTGCAAGGCCATGTGACCTTTGTTGTCAATGTCACCACATCTATCCCTCCTAGAAATAACTGACAAGTTGGAAATCCCTTCTAACCGCAGATTTACCTCAAAACACATATAATTAAAATTCAGAAATCATAAATAACAACAATCAAGTTGGTAGCGTCACACAGACCCCAAGACTCCCCACTCTGCCGAAGCTTCTGTCTGCTGCGGCCCTGCCCCTCACTCAGAGGGCTGAGGAGAGAAGCAGCTTCTCAGGCCATTTTGCCAGAGCCTTGGCTATAGGAACTATTTTGATTCCTCTTCCCACAGGTCTCCTTGCTCACTTTCTGTGACATGACCTCAGCTGTATGCATAGTTCCATGGGTCATTCTGGACTCTGCTGCTTTCTCTTCATATTCTTTCTGGGACAGAAACGGAGTAGTGGCCTTCCCTTTTCCTTCTGAGGCCATCCTATTGTTCTTAGTTCATTGCATCCTAGACACGGTAGCTCTGCTCTAGACAGTCACCTCAGCTTCCTTCCGCATGGCTTCTTCTGGTAAGATTTTCACCCTTCCCATGCACAGCTCTGAATTACAGCCATGCTAGGTTATGTCCAATAGGAAAATCCTCCAAGGTGACTGGTTCAGGAATTATTAACATGCTCATCAGCATTTATTAAGGAGAAAACTCAGTAATTTACCCCAATCTACATTGTCATTAAGTGACAGGTCAAGAACCTGATCCTATATTTTCTAGCTCTAAATCTTGGCCCAACCACTACAACATCCTGGCATAACAACATCAACATCAACAACCATGTTTACAATTGCTTCCCACTGACCTAAGCTGCTATCACACACTAACAGACTCTTTTAACCCCCACGACGATCCAGTTTATATGCAATAGGTAAATGATATCTACATTTACCTGTAATGAAACTGGGGTTCAGAGTTATATGCAATCTGCAGCCTGGTCACCTAATCCAGAGCTGAGATCTGACCTAATCCCAGGGTGATTGTTTTATCACGAAACAACAGTTGGCTGTTATTCTAACAGGCGTCATTCCCAGTTGTTAGTTTCATTTATGCCATTGTGTCCCCAGGATGCTCTGTCCAGGGCCACCATGACTCATATGGTACTTGTCTACCACTCTCACCTGCCACTTTATAAAGGTTAGATTGCTCTGTAAAAACACAGTTACTTCTCCATTCATCTTCGCTTTCTCAAGTAATATTGAAACATTTCAGACAAATTCTTACTTGAAACTCTCATACAGACACCATAGGTATCTGCCATTACCTTCAATCCAGCAACATGTTAAAAAGAGGAATGTAACTAGTTATTATTGAATGTTTGCTATGCATCAACTACTGCAAATGGTTTCCATAGTATAAACAATTCTATAAAATAGATATCATAGACCCATTTTACAGATAGAGTAATAAGGGTCAGGAAATGTAACTCAAGCAGAATCACACAACTTCCAAATGACAAATAATTTGATTCAGATTCATCTGACTCCAAAGAAGAATGCCTTTTCCATCACCCACAAGTCCAGCGCAACAACTATACTGTGAATTAACTTTTAAACACGACTATTTTTTGTATTTTATCAAGATTACACTTTTTTTCTCCAAGACCTCACAGAATCACATGGACATTCTTCTTTTCAAAGCAGAGGCGTTTTGAATATTAATAATAACTTTAAAAAGCCATATACCTATAACTCCAAAGTACCAGAAAGCAGACATCAGAATTGACCAAATTTGTTAGACTATTTGTTACCTTGTATTGAGAAATCATGTTTACGTTGTATATTGCTGGGGGCAAACTAAGAAGATTTCAAAGTTAATTTCCCCTCATAAATAATACATGACTAAGCTTAACGCGCGCGCGCACACACACACACACACACACACACACACACACACACACACTCTTAGGCCTTTCCCTCAGATCTTCATTTATGGGCTACTGGCGCCATCTATCGGGCTCTGCCTGCAACAGCTCCTAAACTGAGAACAACGTACAGCGAGCACCAGCTCAGGCCTTAGCCTGGTGGATTGAGGCTCTCTGGATCAGAAAGGAATGAAATTTAACATCACACCAGATGTCCTTTACTGGAATTTATCTCAAAAGACTGCTCTTGTTTTTCTTCAAAAAGGATGGTTTGTTTTTAATAGAGTGGTCAGAAGGCAGGCAGATTTCCCCACGGAGAACAAGTAAAGTAAAGATGTGATTCTGCCATAAAACATAGGCAGAGAAAAAACAGGAGCCAGAAAAGAATGCTGTAGATGAGGCAGCCTATGACATTAGTAAGAGAAGAATGAGAGTGCTGTGTTCTGCAATGCAGCCAGTGCAAACTCCGTAGATCCCAATGGAAAGCCTGTGAGGCATTTTCACGTGTTCAGGGCTCTCAGCCTGGTCCATAGATGGGTTTTGGGGACCCTGTGAACCCTCTGAAATTTTATGCAAAATGGCTTTTGTGTGTTTTAAATTTCTCAATGGCATAGTTATATAGTTCAATAGTTTATCAAGGTGCCAACACACTAAAGGGTATGAACCACCACCACTGTTTCCTCAGAAATCAAAGTCACGTAGGCAAAGAGCATGGACTTTGGAATTACACAGGAGAACTATGAATCTCCTTTGCCACCTAAAGCTGCGTGACCTTGAACATGCACACACAGACACACTTTGATTCTCTGCCTCCCAGCTTCCCCATGTTAGAGATGCAGATAAGCTGCATCTGGGAGAAGGGGAAGGACTTGTCAAAGGTTAGGTACTAAGGGATATTAGAGCCAGAGCTCTAACAACGTGCCTCCTCAAGCCTAGCAGATGTTTCACTATTTTTATTCTCTTCCTTGAGAACCCTACTATGCTTAGTTCATGGTTAACCCTAAAAGATAATTCCTTAAACAGGGCCAGATTCATGGGCTTGCAACCCGTGCATTTTGTGCAAGGCTGCAGACTCAGAGGGCTTCTGTACTTGGGGTTTAATGCTCTTAAATCATCATCTTGAAATTCTTAATAATCTTTTCTTTGACTTATGCGTCATAAGCAATGTCTGATTGGACAAGGGAGCATGAGGCAGGAAAAGGGGCTTAGAGTCTCAGCTCATACATGGTCCTGGCTCCTGCCACCTCCCCACGGCCCCGACAGGTTCTTAGCCTCCCTCCCCTGTCTCTGCATTTCCACACCATGCCTCTCACCCTCCTTCCCTGCCCCACCTAGCTGCTGGCAGACCTTCACCAGGGCATCACCTACCAGGTCTCAAGGCCCTGTGTTTCTGTCCCCTCCCTACTCCTCTTTCTCAGGGCCTGAAAGGAGCAGAAGGGAAGGTACAAGCACTGGACGGTCTTAGGGGTGAGATGAAATAGCACACATCCCTGCCAAAGGCTGGGAGCACCACAGTGGATGTTGTGGGATTGTGGGGAATTCCACAGGGGCCTCTCATCTACCTCCAATCCCTGTACGGAGATGGCAAATCCTCGGGAACTGCTCTCTGCCCTGAAGGACCAGGGCAAGGAACCCACGGGGAGAGAAGCCTGGCTGCACTGTCCTGCCAGGGCCTCGCATTTTCATTTTGCATTGAGCCCCACAAAGTAGGTAGCTGGCCTTGTCCTTAAAGGGAAACAGATGTATATTTTAATATTGAGGAATAGCTGCCGATAAGCTGCTATTACTTGAACTCGTGCTTTAAACTTCCTCCTGTTAAATCCTCTGTCTGCTGGCATTAGCACTCTGGCCTCACATTTATACAATGTCAATTATTTTGGGATGAAAGTACAAACAAATACAATTCAATTGTAACAAAAAAAGAGACTATATACAACACTCCACTAAAGATGTCCTATCATATGGAGTCATATGGTGTGTCCATTTTTCAAATTGAGGGGAGAGAAATAAGCCAATTGAGGTCATCCTAGTATTTCCCTTGTCTGGACTGTCTCTCCTGTACTAAAGCTCATTCTAGTAGTTAGCACTAACAGGAGGGCCTACTGGGGATTAGTTAATTTTATGGACTAAACAGCTAAAAAGCTTTCTTCCCACATTTTTCTTGAGGTAATAGGCTGCAAGCTTATTTTCTGGTGGCAGCCAGAGTGCTCATTCCATGGCTTTTAAGTAATAATATGCAACCATTCACATCTCAGGGAAACTTAAAGACTTACCCACTTTCTCTCTCCTTTCCTCCTTTCCCCCAACGTACATGAGAGCAGACTAATTTGGGCAAAACAAGAAGTAGGAGTTGTTTTGATGGCCCCCTTCTCTCAGTTCCACATCAGGCTTTGCTACCTCAGATCTTCCTCCATATTGCTATCAGGATGTACACCTTTAAAACAAATATAATCACCTCACTCCAGTGATTACAAACCAAGTGTTTAAAGAATCTGTGACCACTAACAGAATCTAGATGTCCCTGCATTTAGGGTCCTGGAACAACTTAGTACAAGGCAAGCAGAATATAGATTTTATTAATTGCATTACTGGATAGATACATCCACACATATGTATGTACTCTACATGACCTAGGCAAGGTCACAGTCCTAACCTTACTCAAAGAGAAAAGCTTTCACAAATAATCTGCCAGTGTTGTGCTCCTCCCAAATCTATGGAATGACGGGGTCACAAGGAGAAGAATTTGCTGACCTTATCTTTTTATACCCTCAGAGATGTATTTAACACTTTGGCTTTATTTTCGAAAGACAGAGTAAACTGCTGGTGTCTGCTTCAGGGAGACCTAGTCCCTTGGCAGAAATAGTAGAGATAACACAGGCTAATTAAAGCAATTAGCTGGGACAGGAGGCAGGGCAAAGACAAGCTTCTGTGTGGAGATCTGGCGAAGTAGTGACACAAAGATGAGCTGATAAGAGGACAGCAAAGGTATCATCAGCAGTAATTACAGCCTGCCAGGGACACCCCAAGGGAACTCTCGTCACTAGTTCCATTATAACACTCATCATACTTTATTATACTCAGGCTTCGGTGTCTATTCCTCCTACTAGACTGAATTCCCTCGGAGCAGACTGCCCACTTCTCCCTGCCCCATGCTTACGATAGGTATACAGTCTCTACTCCCAACTGTCAATTGGGGTGGGCAGGGCTTGAGAATATACATCTTTAGTTGAAATCTGGGCCACTGAATTTTCTTCAGGCTGGTTCTCCTGGGATAATTAAGATCATACTAACAGCGTTCTTTCCATTTCCTACATTTTCCCAACTGCCAGCTCTGAGAGCAGCAAAAGTTGTAGGCATCCCCAAACTACGGCCCGTGGGCCGCATGTGGCCCCCTGAGCCATTTATCCGGCTCCCTGCCGCACTTCCAGAAGGGGCACCTCTTTCATTGGTGGTCAGTGAGAGGAGCACTGTATGTGGCGGCCCTCCAACCGTCTGAGGGACAGTGAACTGGCCCCTTATGTAAAAAGTTTGGGGACCCCTAAAAGCCTGGTTCAAATGTGTCCTCCCCTGCTCAACATTATTTCTAATCATTAGGACCAGCCTCAAGTTACCAAATTCTAGCACCCTTCAATTAAGAGAGAGAAAGGCTTGCAACCTCGAAAACCTTTGACCAATTCCATAGACCCACCCAAGTGCATTCTATGTCACCAAGAATCTTGTCAATCCTGACGAATGCGCTGGCATATTTCCTTGCCAGTCCGTCTCCACCAGCCTTCCACCTGTGACAGCCTATTCTGAAGAACTGGATGAGTGAGGCTTCAGTGTATTGCATTTCTTCCTCATTATTTCTGCCAGAAATACCAATATAGACCAACTATCCAATTTTCTATGATCCACAGGGAACATTCTACCTTTCATCTGGCACTTTTTTTTTTTTCTCACAAGGCAAAGGAAACTGATTGTGATTTTACAAATAATTTAAACCAATACCAGTAATAAAACACCTGACTGAGTTGTACGGCTTTGTAAGGGAAGCCGGTTCAGAATAACTGTATCTGTACAGGATGAAGTGGCAGGCATCTGTCAAGAATGACAAGCCCTCTGGCCTGCCTGCTCCATTGGAGTTGATCTCAGAGGCTTTTGGAATGTCTACTTTCTTCTTGTTCGACATATCTGTTTCCTTCGGAGCATGTCTGTTTTGGAGATGCCAAATCTTGTAGAGAGACTGCTCTCAGCCAGGAGTAAAGTGTAGTAGGAAGAGCACCCAGTTGGAGGCCAGGAACACTTGGAAAAGAATCCTCATTCTGATTCCTGATAGTAGGGTGCACTTAAACAATTCACTGGTCTTCACTAGGCCTCAGTTTCCTCAATATGTAATCTAAGTTGTGCAATACCTACCTTGGAAGATTCTCTTGGGACTAGGAAAGTGGTATATAAAGCACCTGGCTTGCTATTGGCTTTCCATTAATAGTCATCAGTAGCAAGACGTAAGTCATTTGTGTCAGCCTCCACTAAAAACTACATCTGTATTATTACTGCTGCTGCTATTATTTTTAATCATTTTAGTAAATAATTTTTGGAGTATAGAATTTTTTTCTAGAATGAGATAAGCAGGAATAAAATGGAAGGGCAATATCCTCTTGGAGGAATAAAATAAAACTAAGAATCATCACTCAACTATTATTAAAGCAGTCTTTCCCCTACATTAGTTAGGTCCCCTTACTTTAGTTTACTCTCATTATCTTACCTCCATATAAGGAATGGGGGAATTTCAACAGTAGTACCAAGCCTCACCTAAAATATTGCTGAAAGCCTAGAAAATTATTCAAGATTCAACAGAGACCTGAGAACCAAGGTTCCGTCACTCCCTCGGCAACCAGGTTCATAGATGCTGACACTGTGCTGTTACTGACTCTACACTCTCCTATCTTCTACTCCTGCTATTCTGTTCGACACTGCGTCCCCTTTCTGGCTTTCTCAAGGTTTCTGCTTACACATGGCTTCTACTTATCCGTGGCTCCTTGCTCATGAGTTCTACTGTTCATTGAAGACTGTTTACATGTCTCATGGTGTCCTCTTTGTGTTTCTGCTTCCAATGACAACTGTTCACTCTCTATCTCATATTCAACTCCTCAGTGGAGAAGAACTTTATAGTTCAGTTTGTCATTGTCAAAGATAATCACCATCAAGCAAATGGGGAATAGCTCTTACACCAGGCTATCACAATTCAGATACCTACCCCTTGTCCATTCAGCTATGGCCAGGACCTCAGAATCAAGACCCTACCTATGCATGGGAATGCCCTAAGACTGCAGCCATCTGCAGCAGGCTATGGGCTTGGCAGGCAGTCAACACAACAGATTCCTCTCCTAAACATCTCTTTCCTCAGGCATTTTCATTCCAGAAAGGGCTTGTTACATAAAACAGAGAATTGATTACTGCACCAGAGGTGGTACTTACTATACAGGACTTTTTTTTTTTTTTTTCAGAAATTTCAGAGTAGTCAGAACAACAAAGCACCACCTAAACCAGGTCCTTTGGAATGGAAAACTTCTGAATCATAGATGATGTATCTATTTGCAAATGCAACCAAGTTAATACAAAATTTATTTTTGAGAGTTTGGCTAGACTGTTCATAAAATTATCAGGGTAACTGGAAAATTTTCAAGACACCTCCCTGAAATAACAGCCG
The DNA here is from genome assembly GCF_036850765.1 of Saccopteryx bilineata. Lineage (NCBI taxonomy): Eukaryota > Metazoa > Chordata > Mammalia > Chiroptera > Emballonuridae > Saccopteryx > Saccopteryx bilineata. The sequence goes on along the minus strand of NC_089490.1, from coordinate 338,111,824 downwards.
AGTCATAGAAGTAGGGTGTGGTGTCTGACTTACTTTGACTCTTGATCCCATATTCAGTATCTCCTCCATTCAATAAGCACTTTTGGAACATATACTAACAAAAGGCAACTGCTAACTGATAGTTTTAGTACCTGTGGAAGATGAGGGACAGTATCAAAATAGCTTTGGTGAATGCCAGGTGGTGAGACTAGTACAAAGTGGTAAAACAATTCTCTTTCATGCCTGAAATTCACACCCCTAATGGTGCTGTTCCACTGTTTTATCTCCTGGCAGTACATCCTTAACTCATTCCCTTGCAGCCTTAAAAATGAACAATTCAATGAAGCCAAATCTCTTTGCTTGAAATCTGGATTTATTTCTGCTTAATGTTGTCAAAAAAGAGGGTGTGGTAGAGGGAACAAACCACCTTAGCCAAACCAGGAATTTATTTTTTTTAATGTTTCAGAACATCATATTATACTTTATGTAGTTTAAGGCAATTTGCATGACTTTATTAAATGAGGAAAAGCAAAGTAACATTGTGTTATAAATGATTGTGAGGTCAGAGGACATAAGGGTGATGGTACATAGCAGCAGGAACAGTCTCGGCAGTGAGCTGCTGCTGAGGGCAGTTACCCAGCTGTCATTCCTGCAATAGAACCAGTTCAACAATTTCATATCTCACACCAGCTGGACTGACCATGTTTGAGCAGCCCCCTATGGTGTTTTTATAATGTAGAATTTGTTGAATGAAAGGAGTGAACAAGCTTAGTAAGTACAGCCATGATTCCCCAGGCAAAAAATCTTTTGCGCCTGACCAGGCAGTGTCGCAGTGGGTAGAGCGATGGACTGGGATGCGGAGGACCCAGGTTCGAGACCCCGAGGTTACCAGCTTGAGCGCAGGCTCATCTGGTTTGAGCAAAGCTCACCAGCTTGGACACAAGGTCGCTTGCTTGAGCAAGGGGTTACTCGGTCTGCTGTAGCCCCTCAAGGCACATATGAGAAAGCAATCAATGAAAAACTAAAGTGTCATAATGAAAAACTGATGATTGATGCTTCTCATATCTCTGTGTTTCTGACTGTCTGTCCCTGTCTATCCCTCTCTCTGACTCTCTGTCTCTGTAATTAATAAAAAAATAAAAAATATTTTGCTTAGCAGAATACATTCAAATGATCTATTTAAAAGGTGGTCTCTTCTGTTGGAAGCAGAGGGCCCTCATCTCTCTACCTCAGTACTTAGCACAGAGTAAACAGTCAATGAATGCTTGTTGAATTAAATGGGGTGGGTCGTCAAAGAGATCAGACATCTCTTTGAGGGATTGCTGATGACACTTTGAAACAAAAGGGGAGTATTAGTTAAGAGTGATTTACTGGGATGAGACTGTATAGTTTATCATTCATGTGTATGTGTGTGTGCATGTGTAATATCATATATGTTATATATATATTTCCATATATCATGTGTATATATGTGTATATATGTATATAAACATACATATATCAAAAATATGTATACATGTAAACAGTGGATTCTAGTTTCACCAGAATGATTAAGAGTCTGTTTGGGAGTCAGCCAAAACTATCTCTCTGCCCATTCACCACTGATGTTTCTCTTATTAAATATTTGTCTATACAGAAATTGCCACAAATTTTTTTTAAAACTCCTTTCCTCAGCATTGTTAAGGATTATCCCACCCTCATTCAAGTACTCCCTGCAAAAATGATGTTTTTCAGCTTAACTTGTTAGCTTAAGAAGAATTGCCCAGGGCTGTGTTTTTGCCAGTTTCTCTGCTTTGGGAGGTGCTATGTAATGGGTTGGAAAAAACAAAACCTAGGAAGATAACAGACAAGGACTTGTGTGCAACTTGTTCCTAGTTACTGAACTTCTTTAGATCTCAATTACTTCTTCTCTAAAACAAGAATAATTAACAGTAGCTATCTAGGAGTAGTATTGTGCAGATTAAATTAGATAATGTATATAAAGTATTTAATGCAGTTTGGTGCATATAATAAATTGTTTAAAAGCAGTAGTTAATTTTTCTTTTTTTTCTTTTTTTTTTTTTTTTTTAGCAAGAGAGACAGAGACAGAGAGGGGGACAGACAGGGACAGATAAACAGGAAGGGAAAGAGATGAGAAGCATCAATTTTTTGTTGCGGTTCCTTAGTTGTTCATTGATTGCTTTCTCATATGTGCCTTTACCATGGGGCTTCAGCAGAGTGAGTGACCCCTTGCCCAAGCCAGCAACCTTAGACTCAAGCCAGCAACCATAGGGTCATGTCTATGATCCCACGCTCAAGCCAGCAACCCCATGCTCAAGCTGGTAAGCCCGTGCTCAAGCCAGCAACTTCAGGGTTTCAAACCTGTGTTTGCTGCATCTGAGTCTGATGCTCTATCCATTGCACCATTGCCTGGTCAGGCAATAGTTACTTTTATAAACCATGTTTTCACATTATCTTCTCTGAAGATCTTGAGTTTGTACTGTGATGCTGAGTCTCTTTCTGTTCTGTGTTCTGATAGCTGAATTGAGCAATGGAGGGAATATTTCATTAGCATGTGAACTAAAAACAGCCTCTCCCAGGCAAAGATTGCCTGATATATCTTCTCTAATATTATTAAACACAGTCACATTTCTAATTGTGCAACTATTTCAGACTCAACACAGTACAGATTATATTTTCACAGTCTTAACAAATGAGATTATTAACTGTCAAATAACCACTTAATTTACAGATGTGAAGAAAAGGTCTTGAGCTCTGCATTAATCTTAAGAAGAGTGACTCAAATTCCCTCTTTGAGTCACGCTAAACCCCAAATCCCAAGGACTCTTATCTTTGAGAATTTCCTTTGGCAAATATTAAACAACTGTCTTTTTCACATAAAATGTTGTGCTGGGTTTGTCCTTGATACCTAGGTTCGGTCAGTGCCCTTCCTGTGTCCCACAGAAATCAGCATATACCTAAACCAGCCTATCACACACACTGTACCAACACTGCCTGTTTACTTTCTAACACTCTCTTTATGTAACACCCACTCTTATAACCAGTCTCTCCTTAATGAACTCTCTGGATTAACCATTCACCCCTTTAGTCTGTTGGTTAAGGACCACCAGAGCTAACTGCTTAGGACTAGTAGGCTGCTCCAAATGTGTTCACACATTTTTTGCTTCCAACAGCTAGGGTATGAGTTTGCCAAGAGCCAGTGGTGTTTGTGCCCAAATCTTTTTCTGCTTTAGTTGATATTGTAATCATGTCATTTAATGAACTATGATGTAAACCAATTATATATGAATGCAAAAAAAGAGCTGTTACACCAATAACACTAAATAGAAGGCAAGTTATTTTTTAAATGCTAGTAAGTTAGCCATGAGAAAAGGTTTCAAAAAATGGGAGGCAAAATTATACAAATTTTAAGAGATTTTGTGTTTGGTTTGCTTCAACTACTTAATATGTTTTAGCTCCACTTTAAAGAAATGAATGTGGACATTGTAAGCAATGCAATATAGGTGGAGTTTATGTAAATAAAATGACTGGCATGATCAGGCATTGGCACAGTAGATAGAGCATAGAAGACCCAGGTTCAAAACCCTGAGGTTGCCAGCTTGAGTGTGGGGTCACTCGGTCTGCTATAGCCCCCCGGTCAAGGCACATATGAGAAAGCAATCAATGAACAACTAAGGTGCTGCAATGAAGAATTGATGCTTCTCATCTCTCTCCCTTCTTATCTATCTGTCCCTATCTGTCCCTCTCTCTGTCTCTGTCATTAAAAAAATAAAATAAAATAACTGGGATGTCCTATCAGCAGATTCATAATTAAAAATAATAATGTGACCCTGAATTAAAAGATTGATGATAAAATAGTATCTTGACTGTGACAAGTCAAAACAAAATGCTTAAGGTATATACATCATCCTAATGGTACTTCAAGCAATTTCTTCAATTAACCAAACCATAACTAACATGGTCTCACATTGCCTTAATTATACAGTGTATCCCAAGAATAACATAAAATTTATCCCAAGACTAACATAGTTGAAACATTAGTAAAAGCAGAAGGAAGGAAGATGAGGGGAGGGGTAGGGGAGGAGTAGGGGAGGGGAGGGGAGGGGAGGGGTAGGGGAAGGGTAGGGAGGGGAGGGGAGGGGAGGGGAGGGGAGGAAAGGGGTAGGGGAGGGGAGGGGAGGGGAGGGGAGGAAAGGGGTAGGGGAGGGGAGGGGAGGGGAGGGGAGGAAAGGGGTAGGGGAGGGGTAGGGGAGGAGTAGGAAGGGGAGGGGAGGGGAGGGGAGGGGAGGGGAGGGGAGGGTAAGGAGAAAGAAAGGGAGGGAAGGAAGAACTGAATACAGTAGCTTTGATTTATTTAAGTGAAAATTCAGTTCTTAGCTACCAAAGTGGTAGGTCAGGAAGGTACTTCACAAGGTGAGAAAAAAGAGTTTAGTTTGCCCTTTACTCTCCCTCAACAAAAAAACTTCAAGTCAAAACTTTGTCCTACTAGCAGTAGATTCATTATCTAAACCAAGGTCCCAAGAAATTTAGAAAGACCTCACAGACTATTGTTTCTCCAACATTTCATATTTATGCTCCTTCTCCAAACTTTTGCAAATTAGTCTATTGAGGAGGCAGGAAGAGTTAGAATTTACACATCTCCACAGGCAGCAGAAGGTGAGAGGACAGTCTAGAACCAGCAGGAGAAGGTAATTCTGACTCGGCAACTTCAGCACCAGATAGATGTGTCTAAGATCAGGAAGTTTCTATTTTATGCATGATTGTTGGGAAGATTGTTCTACAAGAGAACGAGAAAGTAAGGGAAAGTAACATTGATTAAGCCTTCCCAAGCTGTGTGCTAGTCCTTTACTTATTTAATCCTACAGGAATTCTGTGAGAGGGGTATGGTTATCCTCATTTTACAGAATGGAAAACAGACTCATGAAGTCCAGCCATTTGCTCAGGATCACAATTAGTAAAGGGAAGGCACCCTGCTGCAACTTGCCAGGCCCCACCCTGCTCGCCAGTGTTATTTCTAGGATGCTTGTGTTTTTTTGGAATTATCTGAGGTTTAAAGTCTAGAAGTTTAAAGTTTCATCTAGGCATAACTGTGGGCATAAACCCACAGAAAGAGACTATTAAATATACCCAGTGGCTCCAATCTTATCACAATGCAGGTCGCATAACCGGCTGGCTCTCCAAATTGTGAGAGGAGCCCTTGAGCACACTGGAGGGTCCTTGTACACGTTTGTGTAATGAGCACCCAGATTCTTCTAACCACTCACTGACCAAAGCATTCCTCTCACAGAGGCTTCTGCTCACATATCTTCTTTCCCTATTTTTCTTTTAGTCTGCATGAAAACTATTTCCCAGGGTAAGGGTTCCACCTGGACGATGATAGAGAACCTGGACCACCCTCCGCCAAATTACAAAGAAAATGAATGCAGAGCAAATGCTCAAGAAATTGTGCTGAGTATGCACATTATGACATGATCGTATTTAATCCTCAATAACCACTCTGCGAGAGATACTGTTGTTATTCCCATTTTGTTGATAAGGCAGCTAAGGTTCTAAAGCCAATAAATTTCTGAATTCACTTAACTATTAAGTAGTAAAGAGGGAATTAAAACTCAGGTTTCTATGAACAAATTTGGGACCCTTAGGAGTTTTGTATACTGAATCTCTAAGCAATAAAGACACTACCAGATTTACTAAGGGGTTCAGAAGTTAAACATTATCCTTTGCCTCTAATGCCAACCGCAAGAAACTGCCTAGCCTGAAAGTTTCCTTTACCTCTGAAGCTACAACACTCTCCCTATGAACTATTCAGTTCCTGTCCAGCAAGCTGACTTAAGCCCATTCACACTCAAGTGCTAAAATAAAGCTTAATCAATAAGGCTTAAGCTTTAATTATTTATTTATTCAAATTGATTATTCAAACTTAACAAATAAAACTTGAGCAAAAATTCATTATTTTATTCCTAGGCAATTTATTATTCACACCTAAATTAAGATAAACAAGGTTTGTTTAATAGATCAGCCGTTGAGAGAAACCCGTCAGGACTGGCCTGGCTCTGGGTTCTCCTTCCTCCTCTCTGCCTCAGGCCTCATCAGCCTTTCCCTTACCTGTGCCTGCAACCGCCCAGCCCACTCCTCAGGGGTCTTCTCCCAACTTCATCTCCAAAATGAGCACGACCTCCATAGCGTCCCCATTCTTAAAAGTTTTGAGACAGATTCACAAACCCTTTGTATTTTACAGTTTTCTTAAGGAGTACCTGGGTAAGTCAACAGAAGATAACATGGGGTCTTGTGGCAACTTGTATTTTCCAAGATAGCCTCACAACATCTCGCAGCCCACATGCTCTTGTCCAAAGGTGATTAGAGCACTTTTTTAATGAAGTGGCAGGGTCTGTGTCCACTTTTCTGAACCTGAGTGGATCTTTGAGATTGCCTGACAAAAGATAACTGTGCAAATGATGCTATGTGATGTCCCCCACAAAAAAATAAATAAATAAATATAATTTTTAAAAATGCCATAACCTTTCTCCTTGCTTTCTTGGGACAATTGCTTTTAGAATTCAGACACCATGCTGTGAATCCCAAATGAGCCCATGGTGAAAAATCAGATTGAAGAAGTCACAGATAGGTATTCTCAACATATCACCTAGACTGGCTTTCTGATCTTCATGCTCTCCCAGTGCTTCATTTAACTATTTTAACAGTTGACAGGGTAATGTTATTACTTCCTTTCTTATCTCCCAACAGGACTGAGCTAATTGAAAGTAATCAGCTTTGGACCCCAGCTCGATAGCTGATGCATAGTAGCAGTATAAAAACTTTTTTTTAATTCAATAACTAAATGAAATATTAATTCTTGGTTGTTAGTCCAGGAAGGCTAGCTTAAAGAGGTAGTATTTGAGCTGAATATATAATAGTGGATGTAAGGCCAGGAGCCACCATCGTGGCCATTCACATGCAGGTTCCCATTGGATTCGGGCAGACGATAAAGAAATGGCGGAGTCAGAGGATGGGGGGCCATTCTATTTATTGGTGTCTCACCAAGACAGGCAAACCACAAAAGAAGACAAGGGAAAAGCAGAAAACCAGCTCTTCCCATGAAAGGCAAGGGATCAGGGAAGCCCCTGCAATTGTGATAGCAGGAACTGAGTGCGTCAGCTCCTGGTCTGTCCCACTTTATAGTGTAGAAAACCAAAATCCCTTAATCCAATATACAAACAAGGAAGTCTCCGATACAAAGTCACTTATCCAAGGCATAATTGGATTCCTCATGAGAGTGCACCACCTAGATCATACAATCAGTCAAGGGTGTGGGGAAAAGCTTAGTCCTAAAACCAAACCTTAGGCTACAACGACCTGGCCTGCTTATAGCCTGTCCCCCACACCCAATATAAGTCACAAGCGAGCAAACATATATATCATATTTACAAACTTATTTGACCAACAGTGGATTAAACTGAAACATTCCAAGTAGGGAGTTCTGTTTGAGTAAAAACTCACAGAGAACAAAGTGATGGACACTTTCAAGGGGCAGCAAAATATATAGAGAAGTAGGAGCACAGCTCATATAAGAAGAAACAGTGGGAGAAGAGCTAAGTAAGGAAGGGTGTGGTGAGTCATGCAGTAATTTAAATAGGTCTTAAAAATTCTGACTTGACTTAGTGACCATTGGAAGATACTGAAAGTTCTAAGGAGAGGAATATTGGTATGGTGTTTTTCCTAAGCCACACTTACAAATTACGTATCACTTGTTCACAACGTTTTGATCTAATTAATCATGCCTTACATAAATGTTTGCTCATGTTTACAAACCTAACAGTCAACAGTGTTAGTATTCCTAGTCAAAAGCATTTTCCTGAGTACAACAAATGCTAAAAACCCTTGAACTTCTCTGCAAGCCTGGGGATGTACTTAGCGATAACTGATACCTGATAACTGGCAAGCTCTCCCTGTCCCAGGGCAGCAAACTCCAGATGGAATAACCAGGCAGGATTCCTGCACCTCTCTCAGCAAAGCTAATGTAATGAAAGGATCATTATCCAGAGAGAAGCAGCAGAATTAACAACTCCAGCAGCCCTTCCAACAGTGCTTTGCAAAGAATCCTTTCCAGATAGCCTGAAGCTGATGTTCCTTTGATAAATGCAGGCTGGGACCAGCTTTCTTTATTTGTAGCTCTAAAATTTGTGTAGCTCTTTACATGATTTCTAAATGATACACCAGAATTATCACTAAAAACAGATTATTCTATTAGGGCAATTCATGTGTATTCATCAAACATGTAGTGAATAGCTATTATGTGCTAACCACTACTTCATTATACATTATTTCATTTAATCCTTTCTTAATGTTCATGAGAAATGGGTCAAGTTATTAGGCCAAGGTCACAGAGTAAAAGCTGGTTTCAAACACTGGCTGACTCTGGCTTTTTTTATTCTCCATTACCAGAGATGGAATTCAAATAATTTAACAACTGGTTCTCTGCCCTAATGACCATTTTAAGAATAAAAAAATGATAGGCTGAAAGATAGTTTACTATTTTATGCATTTAATACTTAAATAAAAACAATGAATGAGATACTCAAAATGAGATTATGTTAAAGTAAAAGTTTTAAAATATTAATGAAAAAAATATTAAATAATACCTGATAAAAGCAATAAAACTATTCAGATATTTCCATATTGCTTCTTGATTGGTGTCTTCACTTCCTACTGATATAACAAATGCAAGGGAATTAAAATGTCCTATTTCATCAGAGGTATAATGAGTTTTATGAAATGAATAAATAAATACTACAAGCATAGTTCCTTCAAAGTTTTTTCACCTACGGATGCAGTGAACATTACTACGGGCGCTTAGAATACCCTGTTGCACAGATGAATGTTAAAAAAGAGTAAAGAATGTAAATTTGTGATTTCCACATTGGGCGGCTTCCCAGGCACCCACCTTAGAGAGAACCCTGATTACAACAAGTGCCATTTTAACAACTGGTTTGCTGAACTCAAAAAAAAATTAGGTATTGGTTCTACCAAATGGGTGCAAACCGGCTGAATCTCACCACTGTCCATTACCCAATTATGTCTCTCTACATATGACAGGAGCTAGACTGGTATTGGGACTGTTTCCAGACTGTTACCCAATAAATAGACAGGGGACATGGCCCTTCAGATCTGCCTAGGACAAGCCAGTAATGCGTAGTTTTTTCTCTCTGTGCTGGAAAAGCTTTATAGCACAAGTCCAGGTGATTTTGAGAGTACGTTTATTAAAGCTGGGGACAGTGAAACAAGAAAGGGCCTAGAACAGAAGAAGCAAGAAGAGAGACTGGGTAGGGCTGCTTTGGCTCACTGAGAAGTCAGAGAAAGGACACAGGTACAAGGGGTTAGCCTGGGATGAGCTGCCACTGCCCACGGCTCCCCTGGTTGCAAATCTCATGAGGACCCTTAGAGTTTAGGAGATACATGCCTGCGAGGAAAGAAGAAAGGTAGGCGGAAGGGAAAGGTGTGGGCATGTGCCCAGGAGGGAGAGCTCACAGGGTTCTCAGTCTCAAGGTCTTTTAAAGGTGGAGGTCTTAGGGGAGATCCAGGGAAAGATCTCAATAGACTATTTATCAGCTCTCCAGGTGTGTCCTGTTAATGTCATGGTCTCCACTGATTGGTCAGGGCCAGTAGGGGGTCATTAGTCAGTGCAGCTGTTCCTGAGGTCAGCATGGCATCACTTTTCTGGTTTAGCTGCCTTTCTGGGCCTGGAGCTGAAACATAACTGAGGCCTAGATGTTATCCCTAGGGGTCAATGTTTAATGGCTATTCTCTGCCCCTCTTGTTTACTCCCCTGCTAAGGGGGTCTGACCCACATGACCAGCAATAGTGGAGAAAAGGTTACCCTGGGGGCAAGATCCTTGTCTTCCCAGTTTTGCCCATTACTAGACACAAGGGACTTTTCACCCTGGTGACCTGCTGTGCCTGGCCTATAGTCCTTGCTCATGTCTCTCTAACTGCCTAGCACGGGAATACAAAATTAAGAAATTGTTCTTACTATTAAGGAGAACCTCACAAACTATGTGGAAGATGATATGTAAATAAAGAAGAAATAATTAAGGGCTAAATAGAAATACCAATGAGATAGATAGTACAAGCATTAAAGAGTAATTACTTCTAGTCAGAAGAATGTGGAAGGCCTTACTGAAAGGCAAAAAATACGGAATGAACCAAAAACTTGAGGCTTAGTGTGTTCCAAAAGGAAAATTTATTTTAAAAGTGCTTCGGTACAAGCAGGCTGAGACCAGCAGAAGGATGTCAGCACCGCGCTGCAGGAGGGAGCATTAGATATAGGGGTTATTATAGGCACTTGCTGGCATGGGGTTGCCTGCACCTGCACATGCCCAGATTAGGTTATCAAGGTTTATGGCCTTGGTTACTGACTTGATGATGAGCAAGAAAAGAGGAATTCTGCTGCAGAAACAGAATTCTTTTTCTTTCTGGTGTCCTTGGTAAATTTCTAAGACAATCAAGAGATCAGAAACCTCCCAGGAATAGCTGAAACCTGGCACCTCTGGGCTTTCCGCTTGGTTTTTACAAACAACCACTGTGATTTAAACTCCCCTTAATAGTCAAGTCCCTCCCCAGAGCAGGCTTTCCCTGACATTCCTGCAAAGTAAACTTTTTGCTGCATTTCAAAGTGAAGATTAGGAATCCAGTAGGAGAGAGAATAGCAAGCAAATTAACTACAACCTTACATTGAGGGATGAGAGTGTTCTGTTTAGAGCCCAGGTGAGAAGTTGGGTGGGGAGAATTTGAGTTTTACAGAGGCTGTGGAATTAATAGAGCCAATTTAAGCCTAACACAAAGGGAAAAAATTCAACATGAACTTTCATAAATGGGCAGGATTTTGTTTGATATTGAACTAGAGAAGACCACTAAGCGACACCCACTCCTGGAATTATGAGCTGAGACTGGGCTGTCGGAAGACCTGACTCTAAAAGAAACTCAAAATCAATTCTAAATATTAGAACTGTGAGATAAATATCTAATGAAACATATTTATTTGTGTATAAAATATATAAGAAAGTATTAAAAGTAAAACTAAGGAAAAGAGAATATTATTTATAAATCAAACCCACAAGATATCACCTTACACCTGTCATGATGGCTATTCTCAAAACGACAGAAAATAACAAGTGTTGGTGAGAATATAGAGTAAAGGGAACTCTCATGCACTGTTGGTAGGAATGTAAATTTATGTAAACACTATGGAAAACAGTATGAAGTTTCCTCAAAAAATTAAAACTAGAACTACCACATACATGATCCAGCAATTTCACTGTGGGTATTTATTCTAAGAAAACAAAAACACTAACTTGAAAAGATAAATGCATCCCTATGTTTATTGAAGCATTATTTACAATAGTCAAGACATGAAAAAAAATGGAGTGTTCACTAATAAAGAAAATGTAGCGCTACATCCCATACCATACTTAATACACCCACCTGTGTATTAAATAACGGGAAGACAGGCCTCAGTCGTGGCTTTGACCCTGATGTGACCTGTGAACCAGCCCCCCTTCACTGAGATCCAGGAATTCCTGGAGAACACTGCCTGTGACCCAGGGATGAGAGGGCCTCTGTGGAAGCCCATGTTTCCAGAGAAGATCCACCACTAAGTTGGAGAAGAAGAAAAAAGACCAGTATAGATGCATTGGAGTGGGCTGCATAGCTCAGGGCCAAGAGAGACCTTCACAGCTACAGTTGCGGGGGGAAAGGAGGAGCATGTGAGTGACACCCAGATTCCATAGCTGTGCCGACACTGCCAAAGAGGCTCATTTCTCTCTCTCTCCATCCAGAGTATTAAACCAGTCACTCCAGGCTTGGGGGGCGTGGGGGGTGGAGTAGGGGGAGGAGTTCAGGAAAGTGCATAAAACTCCCGGAAAGTGTCAAAGGGACTCAGCTTGTACTAACTGTGTGATGGAATCAACCAAGCAGCCTGCCCACAAACTGCTGAGAGCCCTGCCTGATCCACACACTCCCGGAACCCCGTGTGACTCAACTACAGACACACCCACTGTTCCTGCTCCACTGGCGCCCTGTGTGCCTTCCTGAAGCTGGCAGCCAGGGAATGGTGGAAGTTTAGTGAACACAGCAGGAAGCATGCCTACACCTGTGGGCCAGGGAGAGACTACAGACTTGGGATGTAGCACTACCTTTGGGAAAACAAGACAGGTTATTAACACTCCAAGTGCCTACTGCATTGCAGGATCCAGTGGAGGCAATCAGCTTTTAAAATGCCACCACAAGAGCATGCAAAAAGCCTGAAGCAGGTGTGTCTATAGTTCTGAGAAAGCCTCCAAATCTAGCAGGGCAGTCAAGGTGGAGGAGTAGGTAAACACGGTACTCACCTCTCCCACAACCACATCAAAATTACAACTAAACTACAGAACAACCATCACTGACAACCTCTTGAAGTCTAGCTGAATAGCAATATAAAGAAGAAGGTACCTTGAGACTTCTTCTCAAGAAAGAGGGGCAGAGACATTGGATGGCTTGGTCCCACACGTGTGGTGGTTAAAAATCAGGGAAGCTGTGTCCACTGCAGAAGTACCTGCTGAAGAGTAAGGGGTCCCAGTCCCTACCAGATCCCCCAGCCTAGGGGTCCAGGACCAGGAAGAGAAATCTTATAATTTATAACTATGAAAACCAGTGAGGGAGATGGAGAGCTGCTGGAGTCCCAGGCAGCTCCTCTGAAAGGGCCTATTTTTATAGACTTAATGATGAACTCATTTGCTATGAGCTGCAGCACTGGGATAGCAGGTGGAAAAAAGACCAGGGACATATGGAGAGGAATTGAGTTATTTGGCTTCAAGGCAAGGACTCAAGGTACAACTTTCTCCCAAACAAAAGTGCTGGCAGAAGCAATTGTCCCAATGCTCAGCCCACCCTACAGAGTCAGCGGGCAGGTGCTGTATCTGAGTCTCCATCAACCTGGCTATCACTCTTCACCCGACCCTGGTGATTCCCTGAGACTCCACCCCACCCAACTTGCAAGCCCACCCAAGCCACTGTCAGTGGCTTTTGCATACAAATGGCATGTCTTACTTATGCTGCAGAATTTTCTAAAATCTCTCAAAGGTTCACAAACTCCAAACAAGTAGCATCTAGCCTTGGGGTGCCCCAGACCTCTTGTTAAGCAGCCCCAAGTCTGTTACTGGCAGCAGTAGGCCTCAGTTTTAGGTTTACTCTCTTCCAGGCACTTCCAAACCCAGCACAAAGTAGCAACAATTTGCAGATCACATTGTAGCTCATACCAATTAGCCCCAGGCAGGGCACAGGCAGCATCTGACCTTGGACTGCACCAGAGGCCCCTACCAAAGGGTCTCAGAAACAACACTCCCAGTGGCCAGGTTCAGACCACATCATAACACCATTCACAAATGACACATCCAAAGGGCAGATACAGCAGGCACAAAATATTCAATTATGGAAATCAAGGATCTACAACCAAGATTACTCTATCTAGCAAAGCTATTATTTAGAATCCAAGCATAGATAAAGAGCTTCCCAAACAATAAAAGGTTAAAGGATTTCATCACCACTAAACCAGTATTATAAAAAATGTTAAAGGTACTTCTTTAAGAAAAAAAAAATCAAAATTATAAATCAAAAAATGTCAATAAATAAATATCAACATTTAATTTAGATGTAAATGGATTAAATGCTCCAATCAAAAGACAGGGTGACTGAATAAGCAAACAAGACCTTTACATATGCTGTCTACAAGAGACTCTCTTCTGATTGAAACACACACACAGAATGAAAGCAAAAAGATAGAAAATATATCTTTTTATTTAGAAATTAAATTTAATGAAAAGACATTGATCAATAAAAGTACATAGGTTTCAGGTATACATCTCTATAGCATTCGAACTGTTGATTATGTTGTATACCCATCACCCGAAGTCAAATCATTTTCTGTCACTGAATATTTGTCCCTTTTTACACACCCCCCCCCAATTCTCTCTCCCCCTGGTAACCACTTCCTTTTTATCTATGTTCATGAGTCTCGTTCTGTATTCCAACTCTGGTGAAATCATATAGCTTTTTCTGATTTACTTATTTCACTTAATATAATGCTCTCAAGTTCCTTCCATGTTGTTGTAAATGGCAATATATCATTTCTTATGACTGAGTAGTATTCCATTGCATATATGTACCACATCTTCTTTATCCAGTCCTCTATAGAGGGACACTTTGGTTGTTTCCATGTCTTGGCTGCCGTGAATAATGTTGCGATGAACATGGGAGTGCATATGTCATTGCATACCAATGTTTTTGAGTTTTGGGAGTAGATACCCAGTAGAGGGATTGCCGGGTCATATGGTAATTCCAGAGAGAAGATATTTTATTAAAATGAAAACAAACAAACAAAAAAAGCTGAGGTAGCAATACTTAAACCAGACAAAATAGACTTTAAAACAAAGGCTATAAAGACAAAGAAGGACTCAGCAACTCCATTTGTGAGTATTAATCCAAAGAAACACAAAATACTAATTCAATAGGACATATGCATTCATATGTTTATTGTAGTATTATTTATAATAGCTAAGCTATTGAAGCAGCTTAAGTGTTCATCAATAGAACAATAGTTAAAGAAGTGGTGCATATATACAATGAAATGTTACTCAGCCATTAAAAAAAATGAAACCTTACCATCTGCAACAACATGGACCTAGAGGGTATTATGCTGAGTGAAATGTTAGAGAAAGACAAATGCCATATGACTTCACTTATATGTGGAATCTAAAAATACAAAATAAAAGAATCAACAAAACAGAAACAAATTCAGATACACAGAACATTTTGATGGTTGCCAGATGGGATGGAGATTCAGGGGATGGGAAAAAGGAAGAAAAGATTAAAAAGTACAAATTGGTACTTACAAAACAGTCACAGAGATGTAAAATGTAGCATAGGGCAGTGGTTTTCAATAGTTTTACACTTGGGGACTGGTGTAAATAGTAGAATTATTTTGGGGACTGCTAGGCCAGAAATAAAAAACATTATTAGTATTTTGTGCATTATCTTTTCATTATAATACTATAAAATAAAAATTCTCTAAAATAACCTCACAGTAAAAAATGTATATTTTTATTAGAATACAACTGAAATTTCTAGAGAGCAATATTTAATTCAAGTAAAACTAGTGTGAAGTCTGCTGTTACTTCTATGCAGTACACTTGATAACCAAGGCTGCAATTGTTGCCAAGAGAGGAAGTGCTGCACTGACATTTATTTGCCTTCTCTGTTTGGTTTTTATCAGTAATGGCTGAAAAAGTCTTTTCATACTAAGTAATAGAAAATATGATTAAAAATTTATTAGCTTTGTAACTAAAAGATGAATATTCTTCTTGCAGTGGTATCCAAAATTGTGACAATGATTGTATTGTATGCTTGGACTCCAGAGTGACATCAGAGGATAATCTATCAGTTTTTCTTTTTCACAACAATTAAGGATGCAGGAGTTGCTATCTCCCATGAATGGATTACTGATCCAGGGGTTACCTTGACGAGGATCCTCATTTTCAGGGTAATAATGGCCAAAGTTTGTAAGTAATGCTCTTAAATGTTGACTTATATTAAATATAAATTTCTGGTTGATTTCTGTAGTAACCAAAAAGTCTTGGAGGCCCTGACCGGTTGACTTAGTGGTAGAATGTTGGCCCAGCATGTGGATGGCCTGGGTTTGATTCCCAGCCAGGGTACACAGAAGAAGTACCCATCTATTTCTCCACTCCTCCTCCTCTCACTTCTCTATTCTCATCGCTTCTTCTCCCCTCCTGCAGCCATGGCTCTATTGGAGTGAGTTGGCCCCACGTGCTGAGGATAACTCCATGGCTTCCACCTCAGGGACTAAAAAATGGCTCCCGTTGCAATGGAGCAAGGGCCCCAGATGGGAAGAGCATTACTCCCTAGTGGGCTTGCCTGGTGGATCCCAGTCAGGGCACATGCAGGAGTCTGTCTCTCTCTGCCTCCTCTCCTCTCACTAAATAAATCCAAAAAAAAAAAAATCTTGGAAAAGTAGAAACATTTCTTTCTACCTCTTCTTTCAGTATACGGCTTTTCCAAAGAACAAGTTTCTTTTTGAATGCATCCATCTTATTTCTTAATGTAAAAATATTTTTGTTAAACCCCTGAAGAGAAATATTTAGTTCATTGAAAAGGCTAAATATATCAACCATATATGCAAGCTCAGCCATCCATTCTTCACCCAACAAAAGCTCTACTAATGCAGAGTGTTGCTCTTATAGGACTTGTTTCACTTCTCTCAGCTCAAAAAGGCATAAAACAGCCCTTTCTCATAAGAGCCATCTCACTTCCACATAGAGAAGGAGATGTTGGTGTGAATCTATGCTTTCACATAGTGACATAAACATCCTGGAGTTTAAACCTCAACTACAAATATCATTGATGATCTTCACTATGTCATTTATCACTGTCCAAGTCAAGGAAAAGTTTATTTTCTTTTTTTAATGTTTATTTTAATGATTTTAGGAGAGGAAGGGAAGGAGTGATAGACAGGAATGTGGATCTGCTCCTGTATGCGTCCTGACTGGGGATCAAATCATAAGCCTCTGTGCTTCAGGACAATGCTCTACCAACCGACCTATCTGGCCAGGGCAAGAGAAAGTTTCTTTGCAACTAAATGCTGCCAGTGAATCATACAGTATGTGGACAACATTTCTGGACTTTATCTTGCTGCATGTAACAGTGCAGCAACACAGTACAAGCTGGTGCTTGATTTCCAAACTCTACATGTATGATGCATTGATTACTACATAAGCATTTGCTCAAATGCTTTTTATCTATTGTGCATAATTTGTAAATGCTCTGCATGGTGCAAAAGGTTGTTTGAATGAGCCTACAAGTTCCAAAGATTGTAAGGCAAGCTCAATAGTATTTTCATCAATGATATAGGCTGGTACGTAGCAATCACCCTGAACATAAGTGAATCGACTAAGATCATTGGTTCTATAATCTTTATATAACATCAAGTTAGTAACTCTTTTGTGGACCAGCACAAAATTTCTGGCAGACTGACACCAACCAGTCCACAGCCAGCAGTTGAAAAACATCGGCATAGGGAATATATCAATAATATCGTAATAACTATGTAGAGTTTCCGAAGAGTACTAGATTTATTGGGGTGATCACTTGATAAATTACATAAATGTCTAATCTCTATGTCGTACACCTGAAACTAATTTAATATTGTATGTCAACTGTAATTGAAAAATAAAAATATATTTTAAGTAACTGAGAAAAAAATAAAACAAAATTGGTTAAACAAAAAAGAATTTAGCAGAACTGATATAAGGTATTTCTGCCTGGAAGTCAATATAAACTGAAAGAGGTGACTGCTACTCCAAATGTGAAGACAGCTACATGAAAAATCAAGGAAATATGACACCATCAAAGAACCAAGATAATCTTCTAGTAACTGAACCCAGAAACAAGAAAACCTACAATTTACCAGAAAAGAATTCAAAATAGCTGTTTTAAGGAAACTCAAAGAGCTATACGAAAAAAGAAAGGCATTCATGTATATATGTGAGATATACAATATATATACACACATACATACATGGTGAGGCAAAAGCTGATTTAGTTATGAGTATGTGAAGAGCAGAGTTAATTCTTTTATTATTATTTATTAATTATTGTATTATTTTCCAAACAAACAACTGTAAACCAACTTTTGTCCTACGCTTATATATTATATATACATATATATAAATATTATTCATTATTCAGCCACACTAAATAAAATAACTCAGATAGAGAAAGACAAATAGTGTATGTTGTCACTTATATGGGGAATTTTAAAAAGCCACATTCATAGAAACAAAGAGTAGAAGGGTGGCTTCCAGGAGATGTGGGTGGGAAAAATGAGATTTAGTCAAAGAGTACAAACTCCCAGTTATAAGATGGAACATTTCTGGGAATCTAGTATACAACATTGTGATTACATCTAATGACACTGTGTTACATGCTTTAAGTTTGCTAAGAGAGTAGATATTAAATGTTTTCACCACAAAAGAGAAGTGATAATTATGTGATGAGATGAAAGTATTAGCTAACACAATGGTGGCACCCTTTTCAATATTTAAGTATATAGAATAACACACTGTATGCCTTAAACTTACACAATGTTATATGCCAATTATATCTCAAAGTGGAATAAAGAAAAAGCTAAGTAGACTTTTAGAAAAATGACTAATAGACATAACCAGCATTTATTTCATAGAAGTGCAAACACGTTGCCAATCAACAACTGAAGAGGCAAGAGACATTAGAATTAGAAAAATGTTAATTAAACCCAGAAATACATACAATTTTACATCATTAAATTGGCCATAAGCATAAAATCTGACAAGGCCAAGAAAGCCAGAGTGGTCTAAGAATTGCTAAAGAAACAGAACAAAGAAACTTTTGATTCAGTGCTTGTTTTCCATCTTGGAATAAACCATCATTGTTCCCTGCCTTCTCAATCCCACCTCTCTGCAGGATAACAGCAAGAACAGAGGGCATGCTTGGGCATTATTACATGGGAGAGCTGACAGCAGTAATTTGTGTCATATTTAGATTTTTTCAGCAATAACAAGATAATAGAAACAAATTATTGAACTCTAAATGGGAAGCCTATACTTTGCAGTGGTTGGCAAACTCATTAGTCAACAGAGCCAAATATCAACAGTACAACAATTGAAATTTCTTTTGAGAGTCAAATTTTTTAAACTTAAACTATAGTTAGGTACATTGTTATTAATTTAATTAGGGTACTGCTAAGCTGGCCTTTGGAGCCACACTCAAGGGGCCAAAGAGCCGTATGTGGTTCATGAGAGACTCAAGAATTTGCATTTGTAATAAGTCTCCAGGTGATGCTGATGCTGATGGTCTGGTAAACACACTTTGAGGACTCTTGCTCTAGAGCAGGGGTACTCAACCTTTTAATACCTACCGCCCATTTTTGTATCTCTGTTAGTAGTAAAATTTTCTAACCACCCACCAGTTCCACAGTAATGGTGATTTATAAAATAGGGAAGTAACTTTACTTTATAAAATTTATAAAGCAGAGGTACAACAAGTTAAAACATATAATAATAATTACTTACCAAGTACTTTATGTTGGATTTTCGCTAAGTTTGGCAGAATAAATCTTTATAAAACAACTTACTATAGTTAAATCTATCTTTTTATTTATACTTTGGTTGCTCCGCTACCGCCCACCATGAAAGCTGGAACGCCCAGTAGTGGGTGGTAGGGACCAGGTAGACTACCACTGCTCTAGAGAATAAACTGATCTGTTACAGTCTGAGAAGAAAGGGATGGTGTAATCAAAGTTGCCTGGGCATTTATTCGGGGCCCTGGTTTTTAAATATATATATTATTTTAATAGTTACGGCAAATCCATGAAGCTGGTGGTTTTAATCCCATTACACAGTTAAGGAACTAAAGCTCTTGAAGTTTGAGTAATTTGCCTAGTAACCCACAGGTAATGCATGAGAAAGGAGAGATTAAAATACAGGTCTATGTGACTAAATTCTGTTACTCTTTGTCCCATACCCCGTGACTCTCAATAAGACAAAACATTCTCTAATATTAATGTCTTTGCAAAATATGTGAGCATGACAGTTGCCTGATATGGGCAAATACATTGTATGTATGTCTATGTGTGCATGTGTGTGTGTGTATGTGCATGCATGCATGCATGCATTGGAAGGGTAGAACTAACATATCAGGGGGGAAAATTTGAACCCATACTGAAGGGCCTTGCAAACACCATAATGAAGAGTAAGAAAAAACATTGTAGATAGTCCTTTATATTTTTTCCTGTTTTACAGAGAACTATGAACATACCAACTATGTTTATTAAAGCTATAAACATATGTAGTACAACTAATTTGTTATGCTACCTTCTTAGTAAATACAGTCTTTGTATAAGGTCCTAAAAGAAAGGATTTCAGCAGAGATCATTAAGAAGACATCCCTCAATAAAATGGACTCAATATTTTTAACTAGTCCCTCTCTAGTTGGAGCATTGACCAAATCAGAAAAAACAAACATGCAAACAAAATCAACTCATACTTTTATTGTCTAATGTTTCCATGACCATAGGAGCTATGGAATACAAGAAGGAATTAGCATTTACACCAAATTCCTTGGACTTTTCCTAAAAATCTAACTAGAAAACCCTCCTCCTTGGGAGTGTTTGAAGTTGGAACTGATAGCCAGAGCTTTTCAAGTTGCCCATGGTTTCTGAATAGGATTACACTACACATTGTGAGTGTGGCAAGCGTTTCAAAAGAGACAAGGCATTAAACAATGCAAACATTTATTACTATTTAAGCTTTATGTTAACATCACTTCCATCTCTACAACTCCACAAAATTTCAAAAGGACCAAAAAGCTCACTTGAATTTATAGTGCTTGCTAGCATGAATAACTTTCTATTTCTATATTATCTCTTTAAAGCAGAAAAAAAATACCAAGCCTTCCCATTTGGAAAAAACCCAGACTTATAATGAAGCACAAAATAACAAATTGCTACTCAGCAGAATTAGTCTACCTGTCATAAGCGTCCAGGAAGAGATGCTAAAGTAATCAACGCTGTATAAGTAGATGCTCTAATCACCAATTTCTGTGTGTGTGTGTGTGTGTGTGTGTGTGTGTGAAAGGGGGGGGGGGAGTCTCCAAACCAACAAACCTTGCTCAGGACACCAGTTAGATGTCCTATAATTCAACTGTCTTCTGACACTATCTACCGGAACATAGCTTCAGATTCCACAGGTTAGGGGCTGAGTCCCACAAGACTGCCCCCCACACCCATATTAGATATTATCATAATCCCAGGCTGTTGCCTTATTTCTGACTGACTGGCTATAGGTCAAAAGTTCCCATGTCTCCCTCCTTGGGTTTGATTTATTTTATAAAGTGTCTCAAAAAACTCAGGGACCTGTTTGTAAGGTCAGTGGATAATGGGAAAGGTCAGACCTTCGAACTTCAGCTAGGACCGCCCACAACCAAGCATGCCAAAAGAGGCTTCGCAGGAACCCTTTGGAAAAAAGCAACCGTCTGCCAGCCAGTGAGATTTCACCACATCATATTAGCTTGACCACCCTAGGGACCCTTTAAATATCTCCCACGCGGTTTAATCCTTGCAACTTCCCTGGCCTCCATCTTTTCTCGGGGCCAGGGAACCTCGCCAGGCTGGATGCGCACTCTGCACTCAATAAAACCTTTTGTTATTCCACACTTTGTGGCTCTGGCCCCTTCTTTCCTTCTTGGTAGGGAAAAATACCTTACATTTTGGTGCCGAAAACCCAGGAAGAGTTTGAAGTCTGCAAGGATCGCTCCTCTCCCCGTCCCCTCTGAGAAAGAACCAGGATCTCTTACCATCCACCCACTTTGGTGCATGGTGCGGTAAGTCCCCTGCCTCCAACATTCCCCTCAGTTCTTTCCTCTGAGACTCCCTGTCCAAAACCATAGCTATATCAGGGAAGTTTTTTCCGTCCGAGTGCGTATGCTTGTGGAGACGTCCTGAGCACATCCACTTTACCTTTTCCGTCCATGGCCAGAGCTTGAGTTTTAGGATGCTAATACTCAAATCTGACCATTCCAAGGACTGAGGGCAGCTGTGGGGGCACAGGAATCTCCCTCCCTAAAGAAGAAGAAACACTATTCTTCTCCGCTGTGGCCAGGCCACAGAACCCACTGAATTAGCCTCCTGAAGGGACTTTTGGTTTTAACACCTTCACCAATTTAACTATCCCCAACAAAGCTGGGAACTGATTGGAGATCTCTTACATTCACGGCTTCTAATTATTCACACACCCGTACTTAATCTCTGTGCCACCTGTTCTACCACGCAGGCCTTTTTCTGGCCAGAGAAATCTCACCTAAAACTTCTACTCCTGATCTTTCCTTCTTCGCGGACTCCCAACTCTCTCTCCCTCCTATCTGACCCCCGGGGGCACCCCTCTCTCTCAGGACTTTTCTCTGGTCCCTCTGTGGACCTCTTTTGTGTTCCGGTCTCTTCCCTCTGAGAGCCCCCTCCCCTCCCTTTGCAAAAACCCATTTCTTATTCAGCACTACCAACTCTCTTTCTCCTCCCCTACTGGCCAGGGGCCCTTCCCTTCTCCACTGTGTTCTTAAACTCCTCCTCCGTCAGGCCATTCTCAGCCTGGCATTGGCTCTTACACTGGTTTTCAGGACATCCAACCCCAATTTCCTTGCAGGAAGTTCTGGCCCTGTCCTGCCTTTGGCTCCAGCATTTCCTGTGGGATCTGCGTGCTGGGTTCCACATGAGCCCTCCTCCTCTCATTTTCAACCCCCCAAACCCCTATCTGGAACCTGTGAACATGCATTTAAAGTTTTTAATGGTCCCAACTAATAGAAACAGGCTGCTCGCCAGGCCTGCATGCAGCAAAAGGTAATGCTCCAAATCCAAACTCTTGTGGCAACCCTGAGACCAGCAGAGCCACCAGCAGCTTGCTTTAAGTGTGGCAAGCAGGACCACTGGTCCTGGCAGGGCCCCTGCCAGCAGCTACCCACTGAGCCCTGTCCTGACTGCAAGCAGCCCAGTCACTGGTAGAGCGATTGCCCCTTTGGGCAACAGGCTTTTCCTCGGTGCCTCTACGTGGAGGACAAGCCGCCCGAATGGGAAGGCCAATCCAGCCAGGTGGGTGCATCGCTCGAACTCCTAGGACACGGCCTGGACTCGGAGAACCCAGGGTATGCTGCAACGAGTGGATAAGTCCATCTATTTCTTGTGGACATGGGGGCTACCTTCTCTTTTTGCCATCACACTCTGGACCTCTAGTTCCCTCATGGATCTCGGTTATGGTAATGGATGGGACCTCTTCCTTTCCCCTTTTTACGCCACTACTGACATGCAGTTCTGCCTCAAGCTTGCCTCCTTACAGGACCACTGGCAGTTGGAACCACTGGACTCCATCCATCTCCAGCTCACCAAAAGGCTGGGCCCTGCAAATCCCCCCATTACTCCTCTTTTTTTTAAATCCTTACAGGACCGCATCCATGAAGTTTCTCAACTCACGGCCACACAAATGTTCCTCCTGACACCCCTCAAAGACACCACCTTCTGATCTCCCCCTCCTCACGATGCCCCTAACCAGCAGGAAGTAGCCAGATAAATAAACAGCGCCCTTTTTCTATTTAACACAAAAGGGCAGAATGTAAGGTAGGTGGATAATGGGGGATGGTCACGTGGGGAACCCGGGCCCACGAACTTTGTCTAGGACCGCCCACAGCCAAGCGTGCCAAAAGAAACTTCCTAGGAGTCCTTGGGAAAAAAGCAACCATTTGCCAGCCAGTGAGATTTCACCACGTCATATTAGCTCAACCACCCTAGGGACCCTTTAAATATCTCCCACGCGGTTTAATCCTTGTGACTTCCCTGACCTCCATCTTTCCTCAGGCCAGGGAACCTTACCAGGTGGGATGTGCTCTGTACTCAATAAAACCTTTTGTTATTCCATACTTTGTGGCTCCAGCCCCTTCCTTCCTTCTCGGCGGGGAAAAATACCTTACACTGTTCACTCAGGAAAGTACCAGTTTATTATAAAAGGATATATCACTCAGGAACAGCCTGACTGGAAGAGATGCAGAGGTCTAAGAGTGTCTGCACTCTCCAGAAGCAACACTCAATTTTCACAAGTTAACCAACCAGAAGCTCTCTGAACCCCGTCCTTTTGGGTTTTATAGAGGCTTCATTACATAGTTAGGATTGATGAAATCATTGTCCAATGGTAATTAATTCACCCTTCAGTCCCTCTCTTTTCAAAGGTTAGGCCAGGAGTGGGACTTAAAATGTCAACCCTCTCATCACATGGTTTATTCCTCTGATGACAAGCTCCCATCCCTAAATGGCATAGGAGCATGCCAAACGTCACCTGATTAACATAACAAAAGACATGTTTATCTCTCTTATCTCTTGAATTTCCCAGTGTTGCAAAATTCTGGTCAAAATGGCAAAGTAGTCTGTGAGTACAGACTCACAGAGTTTCTTTACTCAAAGATAAAAGAGGAGGAGGAAAGCAGCAACTCCTACAGACCTTCTGTGTGCTGAGTCCAGGTTTGGATGTTCTCCCTGCCTCTGCTCCCTGAGGGCTGAAGAGTACATGCCTCAGGTCCTGAAGATGAGGTTCAAAACAGCCACCAGAGGTGAGATTTTTTTTTTTTAATGTATGCACAAAACCATAATGAGGCACTACCTCACACCAATTAGGATGGCCACTATGGAAAACAGAGCAACAAGTGTTGGTAAGGATGTGGAGAAATTGGAACCTTGTGCACTGTGGTGGGCATATAAAATGGTGCAGCCACTGTGGAAATCAGGATAGTGGTTCCTCAAAAAAATTAAAAATAATAGCTAAGCCTGACCTGTGGTGGCGCAGTGGATAAAGCGTTGACCTGGAAATGCTGAGGTCGCCGGTTTGAAACCCTGGGCTTGCCTGGTCAGGGCACATATGGGAGTTGATGCTTCCAGCTCCTTCCCCCTTCTCTCTCTCTGTCTTTCTCCCTCTCTGTCTCTCTCTCCTCTCTAAAAAAAATGAATAAATAAAATTAAAAAAAATAGTTTTTAAAAAAATAATAGCTAATATGATCCAACAGTTCCATTTCTGGATATACCCACAAGAAAGCAGGGTTTCTAAGAGATATTTGTATACCTATATTCATGGCAACATTATTCAGAATAGCAAAGGTGAAAGCAACCCAAATGTTGATAGATGGATGAATAAATAAGCCAAATGTGGCCTACACATACAATGGAATAAATCTTCAAAAAATAATGCAAAGTAAAATAAGCCAATCACAAAAAGTAAATTACTATATGATTCCACGTAAGTGAGGTAGCTAGACTACTCAGATTCATAGAGACAGAAAATGCAATGGTGGTTACCAAAGGCTAGAGGGAGGGGCTAGGAGTTATTGTTCAATGAGAACAGAATTTTCAGTTTTGCAAGATGAAAAGACTTGTAGAAATTGATTGCACAACAATGTGAATATACTTACTACTACTAAACTGCACACCTGAAAATGCTTAAGATGATAAATTTTGTTATATGTATTTTACCAAAGTACTTTTTTATCAAGTCAAGGGGTAGGGACAGACATGGACAGACAGACAAACAGGGAGAATGATGAGAAGCATCAATTCTTTGTTGTGGCTTAGTTGAACCTTAGTTCTCATATGTACTTTGATGGGGGTTAGGGAGCTCCAGTGGAGTCAGTGACCTCTTGCTCAAGCCAGTGACCTTGCACTTCTAGCCAGAGACCTTTGGGCTCAAGCCAGTGACCATGGTATCATGTCTATGATCCTAAACTCAAGCCAGAGACCCCGTGCTCAAGCTGGTGAGACCATGCTAAAGCCAGCGACCTCAAGGTTTCGAACCTGGGTCCTCTGCATTCCAGGCTGACACTCTATCCACTGCATCAGGTTTTTACCAAAATATTTTAAGTGTTCTACTCCATTATATATCCATCTATTTAATTTATTTTTATTTATTGATTTTAGCCAAAGAGGAAGAGAGAGAAACAAGAACATAAATCTGTTTCTCTATGTGCCCTGACCAGGGATCAAACTAGCAACTTTCTACGCTTTGGGCCAATGCTCTAACTAACCGATCTATCCAGCCAGGGCATATCCATCTAATTTTAATATTTTTTTAAAGAAATATTTCAAGGGCTTTTCTTTTTGGTGCTCTGTGCTGGAAAGAAAGACCAAACATATATTTCTTTTTATAAATCGCACACACCATACCAGTATCTAATATGTTGTCATTTAATCAGCCACACCACTTTATTACAGCTCTGAGGTGGGGAGAAAACCACATAAATAGTCACCTTTTTGCATTTAACAATAATCTATATTGATCCATACTTTTTTCTTCAGTGTCCGAATAAAGTTTGGAGCTCAAATTTTTTCCTTTGCATAAACTGTGCTCATGACAGTGGCCTTTTCATCCCTTTAAGATAAACAATGTTATTTTCAGGCCCACAGAAGAATATTGGTGTTTCAGCTGCATCACTCTCTTAAGTTGTTATATTTTTCTTAACTGTAGAAGTATCTTGAGTTAGAAGCTTTTGAGAGAAAGAGCTGTTTGGCACCTAAATGAGAGCACTTCAAGTACATAAATTGGTCATTCCAACTTCTCACTTTAAGATTTTTATAATTTAGCTTGAGAAATTTGGCAGTTTCTATTTCCTTTCATTGCATTGCCTGGCATATGTCATTGATCCTTCTGGAAAATAATTTTTTTTCTTTTAATGCTATATAATAATGCAGTATTTTTATGGCATATAAATCAATAATTAGGGGCCCAAATTTAAGTTAACATACACCTCCTTGTAATGATATTGATATAAATATTTCAACTGAGTTAACAACTAAGTGATTAAATAACCTCCATGTATGAGCAAGATCATAAATCTCAGGCAATATAATAGTCCAGTAACTAACTCTTCTGTTTGGCAATTGATGATTGTTTATTTTAAATGAGAGGTGCCTCTCCATCTCAGAAACATTAACATGGAGAAGAAAGTATCTCATTGCTAAGGGAATGAGTACTGCCATTTATTGAGTACTTCCTATACAAAAGGCACTTTTTTAACCCTAATCTGAGATGCACATGAAACTCACGTAGGAGTGTAGGTTTTATCTAGGTGGGCAGGCCTTAGGTTCCATAGATTGTACCATAATGGTACTAGTTCACCTATACTAACACATTTGTAGTAATCCACATGAGCCTCATTCTGCCAACTCTGAAAGACCATTATTTAAAACATAGGAAATGGCCAGTAGTCACTGCCATCATGGCCATGCAGGTGCAGGTTCCCATTGAATTCAGGCAGTTGGTAAAGAAACAGTGGAGCCAAAAAATGGTGGGCCAATCCTTTATTCAAGACTCACACCAGCCAACGAGCAAACACACAGGGCTCCCAAAGCCACTGATACATTCTCTGGTTCCACAACCAGGAGAATCTTCTCCGATGTCTCCTAGAATCAAAGGCCCCACCAGTCTGAGCAGAGCTCACAAAAGCCCCTCACCTCTGGTTTCCATCTACGCACCTTCTTCTCTCTGTTCTCCCTTCTCTCTGCACGAATTCTGCCAAAACATGACTTCCTCCCTTCTCTTTTCAGTACTTTCTGTTGTGAAAACCTCTCTTCCAGCAAACATTAGCAAGACAATTTCACAGATCACTTACCTGGCACTGTTTAGCGCCATTTTGTAACAATAAAAGTGAGCAAACTCAAAAAATACAAATTTTACAAACTAATTTGCCCAACAATAGGGTAATAAAAAAAATGTCCCAATCCTAAATATGATGTTTATGTCTGAATTTTTAATAACTTTGACCTGTACAATGTTATAACCTTCAAATTACCTTTCAGAATTGAGTGCTTAATCACAAGTAAGCATCATATAACTGAGTACACAACCAAATAAATTAAAAGAACATATATAAATAAAGTCTTATTTGTTTAAATTCATACAACTAGGAAATGTATGATCCAAAACCGATCTGTTCTACAAGGGAGCCTGAGCTTTCCAGTGGAGTGAGCTACCTTGATGTTTCTGCTGAAGCCAATCATATATATGAATGTGGATATGAAAATCCCAAATAAACTGTGGCAAACAGAATTCAGAATACATCAAAATAAAGTAGAATCTACATCCGAATACAAGGATGATTTAAACTTAGAAAATTCATTAATGTAATTAATTATATTACCTAATTTTAAAAAAATATGCCATGCACTAGCCAGATAGCTCCATTAGTGCATCATCCTGAAGCACAGAGGTTGCCAGTTTGATCCCCTGTCGGGGCACATATAAGAACAGATTGATGTTCCTATCTGTCTCTCCCTTCCTCTCTCTAAAAAATCAATAAAAGAGAAACATTAAAATTTTTTTTTTAAAAAAGAGAGAAATATGCCAGTACAAGAGATGCTGAAGTTTTAATAAAATTTAATACCATTCACAGTAACACAATGGTATTAAAGTGGTTAGAAATTATGCTCTATCCACTCAATTAGTATAGGGAGCCATTACTAACACCATTTTGGAAGCTATGTAATAACTTTAAAAAAACTTTAGAAATTTTAATTGGAGAAGTCAGTAAATGAAATTGTACAATAATGTAAGAGGACAAGCAAAAAATAAAAACAAAAACCTGGAAACACACACAGCAAAATGTTAAAAGTGACAAATAATGTGCAAATATTATGGGTGCTTTTGCTTCTTTTCTAGATATTGGTTCTAATATTTCAAAATGAAAAATATAAGCTAAGGTAAATAAAAGATTTTTGTCGAGAGTAATGGCGGAGTAGGAAGCGATACCGATAAATCTCCCCCAAAACTCAACAAGATCTTCAACCAGAAACAGAAAAACCTATACTTGGAGCTTCCAGATGCTTCGCAATACACCCAAAGGTATGATTGAGTGAAAAATTGGCTAAATATATAACCAAACCCCGAAGGAAATAGGGAGTAAGAAATGCTCCGCCTTCCTCACTAACCTAAACAGGGCGGCTTTTTCTGGTAACTGTGAATATAGAAACTGAGGCGGGCAAAGGGGGTGAATAGATCCAGGCCGCCGCAGCAAAAACGGCCGAACCAGGCTGTGGCTCAGAGATCTAAGCCGAGGAAAATCTGATCCTGTGGCAACCCGGGCAATACAAGCTAACACTCGCGCCAAACCCAAACAAAGAAAGACAAGCGGAGCGGCCATTTTACCCGGTCTCCTGGTCGGTGCGCAGTTAGTGGAAGAGAGATTTCTTCCTAAGCCGCGGAAGTGGGTGCCCGTGTTGCCCCACGGAGAGGCAGGGTCAGAGGCCTTTCTGTGGGCTGAGGGCAGAGTCTCTGGGCAGCCCCAGCGCCCTGGGAAAGCCACGCACGGGAGGGAGTGAGAACTAATCCCAACGGTGGAGATTTTCCGTGCTGGAGGCTGTTTCACTCAGAGCGTAACGCGGCCGGCCTCATATCCTGGTTTGCGCGCGCAGATAAGGAGTGAGCGATTCCTCCGAGTGCCTCGGCAGTGCGCGCCCGTGTTATCGCGCAGAGGGGCAGAGTCAGGGGCCTTTGTGTGGGCCAAAGCGGAATCTCGGGCCGCCCCAGCGCCTTGCAAAAGCCGCACACGGGGACGGAGCGAGACTCAATTCCAACGCTGCAACTTTTCCCTGCGGTTGGGGGTTTCACTCAGAGCGTGAGACTGCTGGCCGGATATCCTGGTTGCAGACAGTGAGTGAGAGTTTCCTCCAAGCGCCCCGGAAGTGGGCGCCCGCTTGTGTTACCGGATAGAGTGGCAGAGCCAGAGGTCTTCGAGTGGGCGGAAAGCCCGCCTGATTATGCTAGCAGCTCTGACTGACTGAGCCTTACCCAGAGCCCTGTGCTGAGTGGAAATAGAGTGGAGAGTTGCCAGCAATTTGAGCCTCTTACTATCCAGGCAGAGGCAGCAGCAACCCCATACCTGGACTATCAGGCTACTAATTGAGGAAGGAAAGACTAGGAGAAAGGCTCCAGAAACACGGACTCTCTCACTGTCGGAGCCTATAAATGCTAATGAACCTCAACTCCCAACGAGAATAAAGCACAATACATGACATTGCCATAGAGACTTATCAACTGCAAACCTCTACCTGAGCGTGCCAAAGGGGCAGAACCCGGGGTACAGAGTCACCGACCAGGAAGAGGGAGAGAAAAGAAAAAGCAAGAAGATAACCTCTCAAAATCAAGAATAATCTGCAGACTTTATAACCTATCCCATTTTATTATATTTGTTCGTTTGTTTCTCTTATATTCATTCTTGAGACTTTTTTTTCCTCCTCCAATTTGGCCGATTAACTCTCTACCGGTCTTACTCTCTCCTCTCCCTGAACTACACTACCCATAAGTGTTACATCTCCCATTATCATTTCTCTTCTCTTCCTTTCTCTCTATGAGGGTTGCACTCCAAAACTCTTAACTCTCTCTCTCTCTCTCCTTTATTTTTTCTTCTTTTAGTGGTTCCCTCTTTTTTTCTCTCTCTCTCTTTCTTTTCTCCCTCTATATTAGTTTCTTCCTTTCTCCTTTACATCTCCTCTCATTCAAACCTCAATAACAAACAAATTATCTTATCTGGGACTCAAACCTATGTTTGTGGCATTTTGGGGGGTTTTTACTTCACCTTTTTAACTCACTAGCAGTGCTCCCATCCCTGGCTCTCCATATTATCTAGTTCTTGTTCCACTAAATACAATAGTAAGTTTTTAATTTGTCCCCCCATTTTTCCATTTTCCTCTTATTCCTCTCATCATAACTCTTAGAAAACCAACACCTAAAAGCAAATCATTTTATTCTTGACCCAAATTTTTTCCTTATTTGCTTTTTGTGGGTCCATACGCTCTTTTTTTTTTTCTTTTTTCTTTTTTTTTCCTTTTTTTTTTTTTTTTTTTTTCTTTCTCTCTTTTTTGCCCCTTTATTACTTTTCCCCAATTCAGGCCCTCCATCACAGGCATTGTTTGTTATAACTCACAGTCCACCACAAGATTTTCTCAAGAAAGAGGGGAGAGGAGAGGAGAGGAAAAAAAGAGGGGGGGAATAATTTCCTTTTTTAAAAAATTTTTATTTTATTTTATTTTTCTTTATTTCATTATTAATTTTTTTTAAAAAAAACAACTCTTTTCGATTTGTTATTTTTTTATTTTTTTTAACTTTTTATTCTTTATTAAATCTCATTAATACTATCAACAAAACCACCCTCAGATGCCATTAAGGAAGAGAAAATCGAATATCATGGATACAAAAGAAAGAGAGGTAACACAGCTAGATGAGGAAAAATCTATGGAGAAAAAATTTAATATATTGGAAACCTTGGAGCTAAATGACAGAGAATTCAAGATAGAAATCCTAAAAATCCTCCGAGATATACAAGAAAACACAGAAAGGCAATATAGGGAGCTCAGAAAACAACTCCATGAACACAAAGAATATATGTCCAAGGAAATTGAAACTATAAAAACAAATCAAACAGAGATGAAAAACTCAATTCACGAGCTGAAAAACGAAGTAACAAGCTTAGCTAATAGAACAGGTCAGATAGAAGAGAGGATTAGTGAAATAGAAGACAAGCAACTTGAGGCACAACAGAGAGAAGAAGAAAGAGACTCAAAAATTAAAAAAAATGAGATAGCCCTACAAGAATTATCTGACTCCATCAAAAAGAATAACATAAGAATAATAGGTATATCAGAGGGAGAAGAGAGAGAAAATGGAATGGAGAACATACTTAAACAAATAATTGATGAGAACTTCCCAAGCCTGTGGAAAGAACTAAAGCCTCAAGTTCAAGAAGCAAACAGAACTCCAAGTTTTCTTAACCCCAACAAACCTACTCCAAGGCATATCATAATGAAATTGACACAAACCAACAGCAAAGAAAAAATTCTCAAGGCAGCCAGGGAAAAGAAGAATACAACATATAAAGGAAGGCCCATTAGATTATCATCAGATTTCTCAGCAGAAACTCTACAAGCTAGAAGAGAGTGGACCCCAATATTTAAAGTCCTGAAAGAGAGGAACTTTCAGCCACGAATACTATACCCATCAAAGCTATCCTTCAAATACGAAGGAGAAATAAAAACATTCACAGATACAGAAAAGATGAGGGAATTTATCATCAGAAAACCCCCACTCCAGGAATTACTAAAGGGGGTTCTCCAATCAGATACAAAGAACAAAAAAAAACAGAGCCACAAGTAAAAGCTCCAAGAAGAACACAATAAAACCAAATTTAAACTGTGACAACAACAAAAAGAAAGAGGGGGAGAAGACGGAGATTAACAGTAGCAAAGGACGATGGAGTGCAAAAGTACTCACAAAATAGTTCGCTACAATGAACAGGGTAGGGACCCTTTTCATTACTCAAAGGTAACCACCATTGAAAAAACCACCACAGAAGCACATGAGATAAAAAAGATAGCAACAGAGGAAAGATGTATGGAATACAACCAAATAAAAACAAAAGATAGAAAAACGAAAGAGAAGGATCAAACAAGACACAAAACTAACAGAAAGCAAGATATAAAATGGCAATAGGGAACTCACAAGTATCAATAATTACACTAAATGTAAATGGATTAAACTCACCAATAAAAAGGCACAGAGTAGCAGAATGGATTAAAAAAGAAAATCCAACTGTATGCTGCCTACAGGAAACTCATCTAAGTAACAAGGATAAAAACAAATTCAAAGTGAAAGGCTGGAAAACAATACTCCAAGCAAATAACATCCAAAAAAAAGCAGGTGTAGCAATACTCATATCAGATAATGCTGACTACAAGACAGGAAAAGTACTTAGAGACAAAAATGGCCATTTCATAATGGCTAAGGGGACACTGAATCAAGAAGACATAACAATTCTTAATATATATGCACCAAACCAAGGAGCACCAAAATATATAAGACAGCTACTTATTGATCTTAAAACAAAAACTGACAAAAATACAATCATACTTGGAGACCTCAATACACCGCTAACGGCTCTAGATCGGTCATCCAAACAGAGAATCAACAAAGACATAGTGGCCTTAAACAAAACACTAGAGCACCTGGATATGATAGACATCTACAGGACATTTCATCCCAAAGTGACTGAGTATACATTTTTCTCCAGTGTACATGGATCATTCTCAAGAATTGACCATATGTTGGGCCACAAAAACAATATCAGCAAATTCAGAAAAATCGAAGTTGTACCAAGCATATTTTCTGATCATAAAGCCTTGAAACTAGAATTCAACTGCAAAAAAGAGAAAAAAAATCCCACAAAAATGTGGAAACTAAACAACATACTTTTAAAAAATGAATGGGTCAAAGAAGAAATAAGTGCAGAGATCAAAAGATATATACAGACTAATGAAAATGACAATACGACATATCAGAATCTATGGGATGCAGCAAAAGCAGTGATACGAGGGAAGTTCATATCGCTTCAGGCATATATGAACAAACAAGAGAGAGCCCAAGTGAACCACTTAACTTCCCACCTTAAGGAACTAGAAAAAGAAGAACAAAGACAACCCAAAACCAGCCGAAGAAAGGAGATAATAAAAATCAGAGCAGAAATAAATGAATTAGAGAACAGAAAAACTATAGAAAAAATTAATAGAACAAGGAGCTGGTTTTTTGAAAAGATCAACAAAATTGACAAACCCTTGGCAAGACTTACCAAGGAAAAAAGAGAAAGAACTCATATAAACAAAATCCAAAATGAAAGAGGAGAAATCACCACGGACACCGTAGATATACAAAGAATTATTGTAGAATACTATGAAAAACTTTATGCCACTAAATTCAACAACCTAGAAGAAATGGATAAATTCCTAGAAAAATACAACCTTCCTAGACTGAGTCAAGAAGAAGCAGAAAGCCTAAACAGACCTATCAGTAGAGAAGAAATAGAAAAAACCATTAAAAACCTCCCCAAAAATAAAAGTCCAGGCCCTGATGGCTATACCAGCGAATTTTATCAAACATTCAAAGAAGACTTGGTTCCTATTCTACTCAAAGTCTTCCAAAAAATTGAAGAAGAAGCAATACTTCCAAACACATTTTATGAGGCCAACATAACCCTCATACCAAAACCAGACAAGGATGGCACAAAAAAAGAAAACTATAGACCAATATCTCTAATGAATACAGATGCTAAAATACTAAACAAAATACTAGCAAATCGAATACAACAACATATTAAAAAAATAATACATCATGATCAAGTAGGATTCATCCCAGAATCTCAAGGATGGTTCAACATACGTAAAACGGTTAAT
Source organism: Saccopteryx bilineata (assembly GCF_036850765.1). Taxonomy (NCBI): domain Eukaryota; kingdom Metazoa; phylum Chordata; class Mammalia; order Chiroptera; family Emballonuridae; genus Saccopteryx; species Saccopteryx bilineata. Next base: position 338,077,971 of record NC_089490.1, on the reverse strand, counting down.
GTAATACACCATATCAACAAAACAAAGAACAAAAACCACATGATCTTATCAATAGACGCAGAAAAGGCTTTCGATAAAATACAACACAATTTTATGTTTAAGACTCTCAACAAAATGGGTATAGAAGGAAAATATCTCAACATGATAAAGGCCATATATGATAAACCATCAGCTAACATCATATTAAATGGCACTAAACTGAAGGCTTTCCCCCTTAAATCAGGAACAAGACAGGGTTGTCCACTCTCTCCACTCTTATTTAATGTGGTACTAGAGGTTCTAGCCAGAGCAATCAGACAAGACAAAGAAATAAAAGGCATCCATATCGGAAAAGAAGAAGTAAAGGTATCACTTTTTGCAGATGATATGATCCTATACATCGAAAACCCCAAAGAATCCACAAAAAGACTACTAGAAACAATAAGCCAATACAGTAAGGTCGCAGGATACAAAATTAACATACAGAAGTCAATAGCCTTTCTATATGCCAACAATGAAACAACTGAGAAGGAACTCAAAAGAATAATCCCCTTCACGATTGCAACAAAAAAAATAAAATACTTAGGAATAAACATAACAAAGAATGTAAAGGACTTATATAATGAAAACTATAAACCATTGTTAAGGGAAATCGAAAAAGATATAATGAGATGGAAGAATATACCTTGTTCTTGGCTAGGAAGAATAAATATAATCAAGATGGCTATATTACCCAAAGCAATATACAAATTTAATGCAATTCCCATCAAAATTCCAATGACATTTTTTAAAGAAATAGAGCAAAAAATCATCAGATTTATATGGAAGTATAAAAAACCCCGAATAGCCAAAGCAATCCTAAAGAAAAAGAATGAAGCTGGGGGCATAACAATACCTGACTTCAAACTCTATTATAGGGCCACGACCATCAAAACAGCATGGTATTGGCAGAAAAATAGACACTCAGACCAATGGAACAGAATAGAAAGTTCAGAAATAAAACCACATATATATAGTCAAATAATTTTTGATAAAGGGGCCAACAACACACAATGGAGAAAAGAAAGCCTCTTCAATAAATGGTGCTGGGAAAACTGGAAAGCCACATGCAAAAGAATGAAACTGGACTACAGTCTCTCCCCCTGTACAAAAATTAACTCAAAATGGATCAAAGATCTAAACATAAGACCTGAAACAATTAAGTACATAGAAGAAGACATAGGTACTCAACTCATGGACCTGGGTTTTAAAGAGCATTTTATGAATTTGACTCCAATGGCAAGAGAAGTGAAGGCAAAAATTAATGAATGGGACTACATCAGACTAAGAAGTTTTTGCTCAGCAAGAGAAACTGATAACAAAATAAACAGAAAGCCAACTAAATGGGAAATGATATTTTCAAACAACAGCTCAGATAAGGGCCTAATATCCAAAATATACAAAGAACTCATAAAACTCAACAACAAACAAACAAACAATCCAATAAAAAAATGGGAAGAGGATATGAATAGACACTTCTCCCAGGAAGAAATACAAATGGCCAACAGATATATGAAAAGATGCTCATCTTCTTTAGCTATTAGAGAAATGCAAATCAAAACAGCAATGAGATACCACCTCACACCTGTTCGATTAGCTGTTATTAGCAAGTCAGGTAATAGCAAATGTTGGAGAGGCTGTGGAGAAAAAGGAACCCTCATACACTGTTGGTGGGAATGTAAAGTAGTACAACCATTATGGAAGAAAGTATGGTGGTTCCTCAAAAAACTGAAAATAGAACTACCTTATGACCCAGCAATCCCTCTACTGGGTATATATCCCCAAAACTCAGAAACATTGATATGTAAAGACACATGCAGCCCCATGTTTATTGCAGCATTGTTCACAGTGGCCAGGACATGGAAACAACCAAAAAGCCCATCAATAGATGACTGGATAAAGAAGATGTGGCACATATACACTATGGAATACTACTCAGCCATAAGAAATGATGACATCGGAACATTTACAGCAAAATGGTGGGATCTTGATAACATGATACGAAGCGAAATAAGTAAATCAGAAAAAAACAGGAACTGTATTATTCCATACGTAGGTGGGACATAATAGTGAAACTAAGAGACATTGATAAGAGTGTGGTGGTTACGGGGGGGAGGGGGGAATGGGAGAGGGATAGGGGGTGGGAGGGGCACAAAGAAAACAAGATAGAAGGTGACAGAGGACAATCTGACTTTGGGTGGTGGGTATGCAACATAATTGAACGACAAGATAACCTGGACTTGTTATCTTTGAATATATGTATCCTGATTTATTGATGTCACCCCATTAAAAAAATAAAATTATAAAATAAAAAAAAAATAAAAAAAATAAAAATAAAAAAAAAGATTTTTGTCATAACTGTAGAAAATGTGTGAAAGCCACTTGCGTCTTTCCTCCGAATACTTGTATTCATTTTCTTCCTCATCCTCAGGGCAGTTTGGTGTACCAAGGATTCCTGCTTCTCAAAACTTGCAAACATTTTATGTGGCACAGCACCTGTTTTGTACCTCGTCAGGAGACTGCATGGGACACAGGCATGGTTTATGCATACTGGTCTTTTAATAGTGGTCACAGGTATAAAAGCATTTTATCTGCTGTCATACTTAGTCATTTCTGGAAATAAAATTACATTCTGAATATAAGATTTGACAGCTTTCCTTTGGATGGGAAACAAGCTTTTTAGGTAGAAGAGATTAAATTGATTTTCTTTTCTTGTTCCAAAGCTTAAAACTCCCATGGCCTCATTCATGATCTCTAAGAATATAAGCCAATGTATTGTATGTTATCCCTTGTGTCACTCAGCCTGTCTTTTCTATTACAGAAACTATAGTCAAGTCTTTTTTTAAATTTTACAAATCTACTTTAAACCCCAAACAAAGGATGTTGCCCATAGATCATACATTCCAGCCACTTTACCAAGGAATCCCACTGACACATTTGTTTAGCTGACAGGAAATTCAAAGGCGGCCTGCAGCCAATATTTTCTCAACTGCTTTATTCCAGTTTCCTCCTGTCTAGCCCCATGAGTTCCTCTCCTTTCTCCCTAATTTGTATCAATATCCTGATAGCTATGAGAAGCCAGTCCTCATAGGTAGCAGCTTGGAAGGTGTTGAGGACTCACGAATCAGAGAGGCAGACATTGGGCCACACACTAACTGTGTGACCCTGGACAAATTGTATTATCTCTCACAATATCATTAAGAGTAAAATGTCAGCTCATAAGATTGTCTGCATGAGTCTAGCACACAGTGGGAGCTCAAATTACATATGCTGAAGATCAAAGTAGTACTTAACTATCTGCACAGCAGGAGCTATGAAAGCAGTAAGCAAGTAGAAGGGTGTGATGGAAAAATCAGTTGCCCATTTGTCTAGATTTGGGTCCCACACCCTTCTCTGACATGAGCTTTGTGACTCTGGGGCAAAATTTCTTCCTCTATGGGCACCAGTTTCTTTGTCTGCAAACTACTCAGTAAGATTGCATGATCTCTTGGATCCTGGTCTGTCTTCATAAGCTCTATTCTTTTTTGTCTTTATTTATTTATTTATTTATTTATTTATTTATTTATTTTTACTATTACCAAGTGCACAGCTTTTAAACCCTGCTCATTTTGAGAGAAATCCTTGGCTTTTTTTTTTTTTCATCTGATGTTTTTCAGCAGCTGTCACTTCTGACACAGGGCTACAGAAAAGGCTTGTCATAGCCCCAAGCAAGGTATGTCGCAGAGTGAACAGGGCAAATTCTCTAACTGTCCCACTTTGAGCAGGGCAGCAAAGCAGTGTTGATCACACAAAGCTTCCTCCAGCCCTCCAGTATGGAGCTGCCATTGTGTTCAACCAGTCACTCACATTCTACATAGTTACAGTTTCCTTATGAGCCAACAGCAAATTGGAGTCAAAAGATCTGAGTGCTTTGTGCATGTGGAAGCCTTTGCCACCTGGCAATCCCCAGCTGGCCTGCCACAGTTCATCTACAGCAATAAATGAGCCTGGTCAGTACTCACTTGGGAAGTTGCAGCAGGCACTTAATGTGGGAATGAGGGAAGGGAGATCCCTGCTCACTGAAGCAAAGGCTATTCCACAAATGGCTCAAAGAGGCCTTTCCTGAAGCAGAGGACCTGCCAGAGAGAGCCCAGAGACACAACCCCAGGGGCAGGCAAGGGCAAGTGGTGGAAACACAGTAAGGGCAAAAAGAGAGGGATCTGGAATTTTAATGTAAAGAAATATTCAGCTGCATGAAGAGCTGGACCTCAATACAAGGTTGAACCGGTCTGGGCTACCCTCATAGCTCATAAAATAAAAAGTTACCTTTGCACTTATTACTTGCAGAAGACCTCAAAATGTACTTAGAAATAACTGATACCATTTATTGAATAACTACATACTATGCTTCAATAACCACATGTGGTTGGTACTACTATCTTCCCTTCCCAGAAGAGGAAAATGAGTAAGTCACTTAATCAAAACTTAGACATCAGCAAATTGTCCTAGATTAAGTTCCCTCATCTTGAGATGAGATTTATATGCATGTAATTAATGAAGAAGGGGCTCCCAGGAGAAATCAGTAATTGGATGGGGGGGGGGACAGGAGAGGTAAGAAGACAAGACAAGCAAGGGTGAGGTTTTAGGCAAAGTCCTTAATTGAGAGGAGAGCGCTGCATGGCTGGTTTTGTCTCAGTCTCACCACCCAGGGCAGGGCACCCAGACCAACATAGTCATTGGTTCAGGGCTTCCAGATGGTTGTACTTCCAGCACTTGGCAAAGTGGCAATCCTCTGAAGAGTCACAGGTATAGGCCATTGGTCTCAAAAGCGGACAAAATCTGGGAGAGGCACAGGGAAATTATAAAAAGAACCCATCTGACTTGGCTCGGTAAAGACATGACAGAGTACACTGCACTCATAGATACTGGAGGGCTCCAACTCAGCTGTTTCCACCCGAGGTCTTCACCACAGTTGCATTTGCTCTTGACAACCACTTTGGAAACATATAAGACAGCGTGCATCACCATCATTACTTAGCAGATAGGAGAAAGGATGCTCAGAATAGGTAGCCAAGGTCATGCAGCTGGTAGGTGGCCAACTAGCACACACACACCAGTTCTCTGACTACAAATTCCCTTCTTTTTTCTCTATACCAGGCTGCTTTCTAGAGCAAAGCAGAGGAATGACTTAGTGGCATCACATAAGGGGTACTTGAAGGCATCCTCAACACGAAATCGTCCCTTTCTGGAGTGCTTATAAATTCACAATTAGGAATATATTCCTTTAGGTAAGTACTGCATCTCCACAGGGCCTCTCAGAATGCCGCTGTGGCAATGCAGATGTTTTCTGAATACATGCTCTGTGCCCAGGAGAATGTCGACAGGAGTGAGACTTGTGCTGAAGGGACTCCAATCCCTGAGGGGGCTGAGGTGGGACACTGCGTGTGTGCAGAGCATTCACAGCTTCACAGTAACCATATGCAAGAGCTAAGTGAGGTGACTGATCCTCATTTTACAGCTGAGAAAACTGACTATGATCAAGTGACTTCTCAAAGTGACATAATGCAGAGTAGAAGAGCCATGATTGCTTTACCCATCTGAAGACTGTCTTATCTGTAAAATTTCTGAGCACAGTATAATATCTCTGGGTTCTCCCTGTGTAGAATTCTCTGTTTGCCTCCTCTCTCTTAATAGCAGCACCTTGTTTCTCTTGGAAGGACAACACTCTCCCCTCCCATACAGTCTTGGTGAGAGTGGGAGATCTGTGGGGGAAGCACTTCCACCACCACAGATAGAGCTCTTGATCCCAGTTGCAAAATCAAAGCACCCTATTCAAACTAGGTTTGCTTACAAGAGAGCAGGTAACTCAAAAAAACAAGTAGACTATTGATTTGGATGCTATGAGAGAGGGTTTCTTCATTGCTGAAATTATAAATACTAAGAGGCATGTAAATTTCAATCTTCCAAAACTCTTTTAAACCAGAGAGAGAGACCTTGCCTGGAAATAAATCCTATGCAGAAGAAAAGAGAAAGAACTAAGTGATGGAAGAAAGCAAAACTGAAGGGATGACAAGGCAAGGGAAGGAGAGAAGAAAGAGAGATAAATAGAATTATTGGGATCTTCTGGATCTAGCCCAGGCTGAAGGGAACCCTAACCACCTTAGACTTCCCAATCACCTGAAACAATAAATTCTCTTGTTTTTTAAACAAGTTAAAGTTTAGTTCCTGTTACTTTTAACCAAAAGACTTATTACAAATAATATGCCATATAATTTTTAGGCATATATAAATATACCCATATATTTGGCTATAGATATAATATCAACAATATAATAGATTCCAATCAATTGTAAAAAAATGTTTAAAAAATAATAATTTCTTTGAACTATATGGTGAATAACAGACTGAGAAACTACTGATACTATGCAATAGTAAAAAGTGTTAGGCATGACCTCCAGAGATGTGATTTCAAGTTCAGGTGTACAGATAGACAGAAAATCTGGTGCAAGAGCCAGATCTGTCACATACCAGCTCTACAACCATAGACAAATCTTGTAATCCAAGAGTTAGTCTCCTCATCTGCAAAAAAGGACATCTGCCTGTCTCTCTCACATAGTATTTGTGAGAATTATTAGGGAAAAGATGTAAAGGTGCTATATCAACTTTAAAATATAAATAAGAATACCAAACCTCTGATTCAAAGGAAGATATGCTGACCTGTGGTGGCACAGTGGATAAAGCACGTTGACCTGGTATGCTGAGGTTGTCAGTTCGAAACCCTGGGCTTGCCTGGTCAAAGCACATATGGGCATTGATGCTTCCTGCTCCTCCCTTAATTCTCTCTCTCTCTCTCTCTCTCTCTCTCTCATTCTCTCTCTCTCTCTCTCAAATGAAGAAAGTCTGAAAAAAATAAAGTGCTTTAAAAAAAGAAGAAGATATGCATTCTTATGTTTATTGTACCATTGTTTAGAATAGCCAAGAACTGGAAACAGCCCAAGTGTCCATCAGTGGACGAGTGGATTAAAAAGCTGTGGCACATATACACAATGGAATACTATGCAGCTATGAAAAAAAGGAAATTTTACCATTTGCAATGGCACAGATGGACGTGGAGATTATTATACTAAGTAAAATAAGCCAGGAAGAAAAAAAATATTATATGATCTCACTTATATGTGGAATCTAATGAACAAAAGTGAACTGAGGAACAGAATAGAGGCAGAGGTGGGGTCACAGGGAGTAGAGGGACAGCTGTCAGAAGGAAGGGGGATGAGGGGATAAGATCAGAGAAGGTGAAGGGATTAGTGAAATTATATATATACATAACACATAGATACAGATAACAGGACAGCCAATCCCAGAGGGAAGGGGGGAGGCACAGGCAATGGGGGTGAGGAAATTATATTGAGTGGGACACTTGAATTCATGTTAACACAATAAATTAAAATTAATAATAAATTTAAAATAAAATAAAATATAGATATAAGGAATTCATTACTGAGGCTACTACATTGCTGAATAACTGAGCCTTTTCTAAAGTGTGTGTGTGTGTGTGTGTGTGTGTGTATACATAGATGAGTGTTCTGTGGGTATAAATACAGGATGAAATAGCATTTCAATGATTGCTCTCCCCTGTCATCTTTACCTTTGATGGAGTGAGTACCCACCGTGTTTGTTGGTTTGCAGTGGTGCGAGTGATCTCCCCCGTCAAGCATCATAGCAGAAGAACAATAATGGACTTTGACAGACACTGAGTTAAAACCCTCTGGATTGTTCAATACAAAACTCAATTCTATATGCACTATTTCATCCTCAAATGCAAATGCTCCTGACAGCATGTCCTAGTGGCTTTTCAAGGTATGCAAAATGCATGAGATCTGTTAGAGTCTGCCTCTTTCAAATCCAGGTTACTGAGATCGGTAACTGGGGTGTCATCCTCTCTCCCTCAACCCCATGTCTCATCAATCTATCAACCTGGCCAGTCCTACTTCATCACTCCTGCCCCAGCAGCATTGCCAGTTCCTGAATCCAGTCCTTCATCACTTCAGGGCCACAACACCAGAAGAATTTCTTTCCAAAACAACTACCTGATCATGATACACCCAGCTAAAAACTCTGTATTGGCTCCCTATGATGTACCAAATCAAGTGTTAGTCTCTTAGCATATGAACAACGCTTTTTGAGCTAGCCCCTACCTTTATCATGTCATCCTTTTCTCTTGCTCCCATCGCATAAGCACCTTCTGTTCTAGCCACATGAAAATTTAACTTAAAACATACCAAACTGCCAAGCTCTCTCTCAGTGCTACATCCTTACACTATTGTTTCTTCTTCATGGAACTCCTCATGCTCTTCTCAACTGTAGCTTCTTTGGAAATTTTCAAATCATTGAAAGAGAATGAACTCCTGAACTCCAACATCAGCTTCCTTGTGAAGATTTTCTGAACACACCTTTTCTTCACTGCAGTCTTTTGGAGTTCAACTCTCTACATTATCATCACCAAAGCTAATATTTATAGAATGTTTACCACGTTCCAACTATAGTACTAAGCACCTTCCGTAAGCTAATCACGTTTAATCTTCTCAACAACACTATGAAGTATATATTGTTTTTATTGCCATTCTACAGATGGGGAAAATAAAACATGGAAATATTATTTAATTTCCTGAAATTCTGGAGGTAATTCATGGTTAAACCAGGATTGGAATCCAGGTAGTCGGAATCCAGCACTCATGTGCATAATGTCCATTATAACATACGGTACTATCGAAACATTTCCATTATAGCCTTTATTACATTGTGCTTTAATTTATTCTGAGCATATCTGTTTCACTTTGAAAAAACCTTGAGCTGACTATAAATCCAAATTTAAGGTCAAATATGTCCTCATTTAGTCACTCAGTTGGTTAAAAGTGTCAAATAGAAAAACATGTATTAAAGGATGGACGATGACAGGGGTGAGGACGGGATGCTATGGGAACACAAAAAGCGGGTTCTGAGAACAGAAGAAAGGCATTCTAGGGAGAGGGAATAGCACAGCAAAGGCATGGGGTCTGAGAAATTATCAAAAAATGCAGAAGCCCATTCTTGAATTTGTCTTTCAGTTTGAGCTGTAGCTCTCCTGATATTTTCTGACCCTCAAGGCCCCATGAGCCTCTCCTGGGATGGAAAAAGCAGCCCCAGATTCTGGAGAAAAGGAAGCACACCCTCTAATGAAAGAGGTGAAAGTTTCATGGGATACACGTGTAGAAGCCAATTTGCACTCAGAGGTACACAGAGTGTGCTTCTTGGTGTATCTTTATTAACCACACAACCTTGAAGATATCACTTCACTTTCCTAAGTCTGTCTCCACATCATATTGGTATTGCAGTGCATGTCCTCTGTTTGGGAACTAACATTTGAACCTATGTCAGGAAGGGAAATCTGATCCTGGTGTACAGGAGAGTGCCTGATAGGATTGGCTTTATTAAAAGTTCAGTCATGTGTTTTTGTTTGTTTGTCTGCCTGTCTGGTTGGTTGGTTGGTTGTCAATATAGTCATTGGGACTTTCTATTTTCAGGAGTTCTGCTCAGTCCCTGGGCACAAATAGAGATAGATGCAGATCAGTCCTGTATCTTAAAACATAATGTGAAAGACAGCATTTAACAAACATTAAACATTACAGGGTATAAAGTGTATTCATAGGGGATGTATAAGGCACCTTGAAATATTCAGCAGGAAGACCTGACTTCTTCCAGGGACTCAGAGAAAGCCTCCTAGATTAAGTTGAGGTGGTCATGTTTAATCTGAAACCTGAAGGATGAGAGAAGCAGCCAAATACAGATGGGAATGGGAGGAGCATTCTAGATGGATGGTAGAGCATATAAACACCCCCAGCTCTAGAAAAGACATGCATAGTATAGACTTCTCAAGGAAGTGACAAACCATCCAATGCAGCTGGAGGACAAAGTATGAGGAGAGTAGCATACGTGATACTGAAAGGGGTGACAGGGATGAGATGAGAAGCCTTGGAAACCATGTGGAGGAATTTGGTCTTTAGCATTACTTAGTGAGGCTTTGTGCCCTCAATTTGCTATTTTTTAAAAAAATGTTGCAGTGTCACAGTGACCTGATTGTATGGTTGTTTTCACCAGATGTGCCTATAGACCGTCATCAAGGGCTCAGGGGCTCTCTTTTCTCCCAAGGATTAATGTGATTCACATTAAGAAAAGACTTTTCTTTGACCCCATTTATTTAAACAATAAAAAAGAAACTCTCCTCATTAAATTTAGAGAGACAGACACCTACCTAGTACTCCTTGTAGAAGGCAGACTGAGTGATATGTCATAACGGAGGTACAAACATCAAATATTAATTGCCTAATTGCAACTTAGAAAGAAGTGGGAATCTAAAGGAAAGTGGCAATGTGGGGTGGTGGTGAGGACAGGGAGGATGGCATTGTACACACAGTTACAAATTAAACAAAGCCACAGTGATGAAGGACCATCAGGGGCTTTCAAGGACAAGCAAGAGTTGTCTATCTACACCCAGAGCTCTGAATACACAAAATGAGGGAAGGTCAAGGCAGTTCATGGAGTATGGGATGAGCATATATCCTGAGCAAAGTCAGAACACTGGGCTACTGAGAAAGCATAACAGTCAAGAGCGTGAACTTTGCCATCCAAAAATCTAGGGTCCAGTTCTGGTTCTATCATTCCTTATTTTTGTGACTGAGAACATAAATTAACCTCTCTAAGCTCTATCCAAAATAGAAATGATGGCAGTACCTGCCTCAGAGAGCCACTGCATGGATTAAATGAGATAATAAATATAAAGCTTCTGGAAACATAAAGTCTTTAAAAAATGTTAGCTATTTTTAATATTATCATTGCTTAGAAAAATTGCCTTTTCCTGCTGTTAAATTTGTTTCATATCCTTACGAGTATAAAAAATTAAATTCTTTCTGTGACCCGTTTAATAAACTATCTTTATTGAAAGTATAAAATGAAATTACATTCAGATTTATATAGAAAATACTGTACTTTGTGTGCAAGAAAGGAGTGAAGTGCACTGAAAGGTGAAAGTGATAAAAAGCTAACAGCAACCAAAATTCCCTGAGCATTTACGGTGCCTTGTATGCCAGACACAGGTAACTATTTAGTTCTTAATTGCCCTGTAGCCCCTATATCAAGAACCACGCCGAATCAACCCAAATCACAGAGGTTTTTATTTCCATAATAAAGAAAATACTACTTCCACTTAAAATAGCCAGGGAAAGAGGAAGCCTGAACCTCAGAGGAGGTTTTTAAGCCTAGAAAGAAAAAAAAAGCCTTCTAGTGTAGTAAGAGAGTGGGGATTTAAAAGGAAGGGGAAGCAGGCAGATAGCATGTCAAAAAGTCAGCCTTTCAGGGGCAGAAGAGAGGGGTTGTGCTCAGTTTTCCATTTAGAATTAGAGGACAGCATGTGTGAGATAACACAGAGGTAGTCCATTAGCAACAGAGGGGCAAAATAGTCACAAAAGTGGGAGAGCCTAAATCAGCATTTCCAAAGCTCCCCCACCTCTATGTCCCCTCGGGCCATGGGGTAGGCTGTGGCCAGAGCAAAGCAACCCCGCAGATGAGGACTACGGAGGGGCTGTTTCAACAGCATTAGCCAGGAGTATCCTCCAGGACAAAGGGGCAGAGACAGCAATGAAGTAAGAGAACTACCAGACCCTTCCAAAGGCCAGAGAATACACTAATCATAAACTTTGACCTCTATACCAGTGATACCAGTGGCAGGGCAAAACAACAACAACATCGTTGCCTTGGAGATGAGAAGAAACAGAGGATAGTAAAGAGGGCTCTGGGGAGCCAGGGCCCTTCTACCTGCTGCAGCAGGTGATACCAGCCCCAGCGGCACACACTCAGAGAACATCTCAGAGAAAAACAGGGAGGAGACTGGATTTAAACGAGAAGCATTAACCCAAGCAGACTAAATCCTCCAAAGCTATTATTTTAACTGGAGAGGACTGAGAGATCAATAATTAAGAATTTTGAGTAGCAGCCCCCACACCCACACACAAATATACACACCTCTTTCCAGCTTCCCAATAACATGGAGCTTTTGAGGAAGATTAATCAATTATAAAAAATAAAGTCTATATTCTTTATAGAATACTCATAAGAATAAAATCATGACCTTGAACACATGCAGTATCTCATCTATTCTTATAACAGGTCTGTGAGATGATACAGTACCAGCCCTGTTCTCCAGATGAGTGATGAAAGCTTCGTGAGGTTTAGTAAGTTGCCCAATGTCAAGAACCTGGACTCCATCCCTTATGTGATTGATGCCAAGGTTAGCTTTCTAACCGCTATGCCAAACTACAGTTTACACTTCAACTGCGGAAGATGTTGAATATCCATCTATGAACTTTGAGCTTTACTTTATAGAAATAAACAGAGTTTAAAAGTTTTGCAGCAGGGAGATAGTTATATTTGAGGTTTAGAGAAATCACTCTGGAGGCAAGCTATGGAAGAGAGTAAACCAGTAGAGACTGGCATCTGACGTCAGCTAGAAAGTTTACAAAAAGTAGAGCGAGAATTCAAATTCAGGCCAATTTGATGTAAACATCAGTGGATTTTCCTCTGGGCCAATCTGCCTCAGACCAAGGACCTCCCAATTTGGCGACAGAAGAAATGCAAGTATGATGAGAGGTGTGTCAGTATAGAAAGATAACACTAAAATTGGTTTTGGATACATGCTGTTTCTAAATATCAATCCCCTTAAAAATAAATAGAATTTCATAAATCCCAATAAACCACTTCCAAACCTCTTGATACTTGAAAAGAGCCTCATCATTATGATATATGTCCCAATTAATATTTTCTCAGCATGAGTCTTCATTGTATTGTTTCAATTACTTTTAAATTTTAAAACATAGAAGTCCTATTTAACACAGCTTATAAATTTAATTGAAAGGTTTTGTAAAATTCTTGTAATCACTTTGGAAAGATAGAAAAATACTTTTTTAATAAATAAATTTTTATTAATTTTAATGGGGTGACATCAATAAATCAGGGTATATATATTCAAAGAAAACATGTCCAGGTTATCTTGTCATTCAATTATGTTGCATATTCATCACCCAAAGTCAGATTGTCCTCCGTCACCTTCTATCTAGTTTTCTTTGTGCTCCTCCCCCTCCCCCGAAAAATACTTTTTTTTAACAGATAGATGACCTGACTTCAGATAAGTTCTAGGAAATGAGCCTGTGTAATTATTAGTGAAGTCAAGACATATACAACTAAAATTATCAACAGGAAAGCAAAAATAGTGAAAAAATCATTTGGTTCAACTTGGTCCAATCAAATAGATTGTTATTGAGCACCTACTTCATGCAGGGCACTCTACTAGGTAGTGAGATTACAACACAGCTAGAAATGAAGTCTCTATCCCCCAGGACTCAGAAATCTATCTTGCTACAGAAAGAGCATGGCTCTCATAGTCACACTGTCCTGGCTTTCAATCCTGGCTCAGAAGTCCTCACTTCTCCTTTTTTTTTTCTTTTTATTAGTGAAAGGGGGGAACATACAGAGGGAACAAATAGGGACTGACAGACAGGTAGGGAGAGAGATGAGAAGTATCAATCCTTTATTGACGCACCTTAGTTGTTCACTGATTGCTTTCTCATATGTGCTTTGATGGGGGTTAGGGGGCCCCAGTGGAGCCAGTGACCCCTGTTCAAGCCGGTGACTTTGGGCTCAAGCTAGATGAATGCATACTCAAGCCAGCAACCTTGGGGTTTCAAACCTGGATCCTCAGCATCCAGTCTGACACTCTATCCACTGCACCACCAGCCTGGTCAGGCCCCTCCACTTCTCCTTGAAAGCAAAGTAATATACTATCCCTAAATTTTATAGTTATTATGAAGATTTTAATAAAGTAGGTAAATCCCCCAAAAGTATAAGCTATTAGTTAGCCTTAGTAAATAGGACTAGTTTACAAACAACTATAACAAATGGTTTTGTAATAGGAAAGTTATATTAAAAAGAAGTAGAGATATAATGTTTTTTTATTTTTAAAGAGGTATTTTTAAGAGAAGAAGTAGTTAGAAACTGAAAGTTTTTTTTCTGTCATCCAATAAATGTTAGCTAAGTAGACTGCCCAACTAAAAAAAAATAGACATTTATCAAACCAACTACATTCTCATATGCTATATTATTTAATCCTAACTACAACACCATGAGAATACATTATTTTCTCTGTTTTACAAATAAGTAAATGGACTCAGAGAGAGGTCACACAGCTAGCAAGTAGCAAAACTAGAATTTAAAGCTCTGCGTACCCAGTGCCTCGCATCTCTGGACCTCCAGCCTATCTGCAGATGACCAGACAAAGGAGTTTGTAGAAGGTGTTCTATAAAAACTTGCTGATCGGAGTAGAGTTGAAGGAATAAGCTGGATACAAAAGAAGTACAGAGTTGGAGAATTCAGCAGGTTTTGTAGATCTTTGGGATAAAGAAGGCAGGAAGTTCCGAGGGACTGAGATGGATATGAATGGGACACACTCATCTCCAAGTTAGAAGTTGGGAATGTTGGTGAATTGATGCTTCCACAGGCCTCTTTCAAAAGCAGAAAAAAGAGTAAGATTGTTTTTCAGCATTCGAGTCTAGTTTCTTCAAATGTTTTCAGGTGGCCACCTTCTGAGCCTCCCACTTTCCTGATTTACCTCAGAACATGTTTCTTCAAGAATATGCTATATCCTTCTTAAAAATCTTAGCTCCCAGAGATAAATGCAATGATCAAACTTGTGGTCAGTTTAATATAAGTTGAAAAGCACCAGAACCACCTAAACTGGGGTAGGATGTTATAGGTATCTTGTTTTGTTCTGTTTTTAGCAGCCATATACCATTTACTGGCCCTGATAGTCTGTGCAAGTTTTATTTAATAAACATGTTTTAATTGACCAAAAGAAATACAATCCTGGTATTTTTCAAAACCTTTAAGAGATACTCATCAAAAAGACTTAATATTTCAGACTGTGACTAGGGTTTAAAAGGTTTCAGAATCACAGCGTATTTCCTAAATAGGGATGACAAGTAAAATGTTTTCTCTTCAGTGATTCAAAAGGAACCAAGCAACTGTCTAAAGAACAAATCCATCGTCACTGTGGCAGCTCTTTTCTTTCCCATTTGTTTTCATTCTGTCTGCATCACAAATTGGATACAACTTTCTGAGGCAAGTTCTCCAGGAAAGAAAACTGATTAAAATGGAAAGGTTTCCCAAGAAATGCTTGTATTGGGATCACAATCTTTTAAAGAAAAATAAATGAATAAATCACTTCATGGGTCTGCATTGCTAGTTCAATATTTCTGAACTGAGGCTTTCTGAGATTTTTGTCAGGCTTTATTTAAAAGCTTTAATATATGAGAAACATCTCACCTGCACGGACTGTGGCTCCTTATTAGAATATTGCCCTAGTAACAGAGTGAAGAGGGTGCTCTTTCTCCCCAGCTGAGGTTCCTGGAGAAAAACACTGTGAACTATTGCTACACAGAACATTAGCCTCATCATCCAAAAGGACAAGGACAAAGGAGGCATCTAAATGGTTGTGGAAGAGAATTCATTCCAAATCCTTAATAGCAGGCAGGGGAATAAATAAATAGGGGAAGTTATTAAATTAAGGTAAAACACTTAAAACCAGAATAACAGCTTTTCTCTTTATATTCAGGATTAAAATAAATATGATAAATATTCTTTCATTAAACCAATCATGCATTAAATTTGCCTCAGATCCTGCTTTCAAAACTTAATCATTTATTGAGCACCTACTCATCACCAGTAAATAAGTATTGGGAATACAAAGAAAAATAAGAAAAATTTCCTGACTCTTGTAGCTCTAACTGGAGAGTAATATAAATCAACAAATTAAAACATGGCATATTTGCCAGCAGGTGTGTGTGGCTGTAAAGGCTGTTTCCATGAAACCGCTATAGAGTTTGCCTTCAGGCTTCTCTACTTTTTCTTTTATGCATTATTTTCTTCTTCTAAACCACCACCTTACCATAGACTCCCAGAACTCTTAACTACTAACATGGGAGAATTGGGCCACCACATGATGAGCAGATCTCCAATCTGTAGTCACAATTCCCAGGCTCTAATCCTGGATTTATCACTAATAATCTGTGTGATTCTGGAAGAGTCATTTTTTTTCTCCCTGGACCTTTATTTCCTCTTTTGTAAAACAGAGAGAAGGTCTAAAGAGTGGAGTCTTCAGGGGCCCTTCCAGGTTTCACATTCCATTAGAGGCTCTTCTCCTACCAGGAACATTTGAAGAGAAACAGCAATTCTGGGCCAAAAAGCAATAACTTACTAATAATGAAATTCCAAATACTGCTGCCCCATGGGGAAATAGATTTGAGACTGAAGGTTGAGGGTTTATCTGATTGAAATCAATCCAATAGGCATTTGAAGAGGTTCTATGATGGACCAGATGAAAAAGATAGCTTCTGACTTCAAGGAGCTTTGGTTTTAGTGACAGAAGTAGGCCTGGCAATAAATGACGGCTGAATGGAAGAGTAAGTACTGGGAGAGAAGAAAGCACAAAGCATGGGATGAATACTGAGACTCCCTAAAACAATCTGTAGAGTTTCAAGAAAGGCTTTTCAAAGGCCATGACAATTCAGCTGAACAGAGATGAAAGAGGAAAGATCTTCCAGGAGGAAAGGGTAAGAATGTCTTCTAGGCAGGAGCGGTAGATGAAAGGCTTAGAAGTTTAGCCTGACCTGTGGTAGCGTAATGAATAAAGTGTTAACCTGGAATGCTGAGCTCACTGGTTCGAAACCCTGGACTTGCCCAGTCAAAGCACATAGGAGAAGCAACTACTACCAGTTGATGCCTCTTGTTCCTCCTCCCCTCCCCCATACATACCTTTCTCTCCCTCTCTTCTCTCTAAAGTATTTTTTGCAAAGAAGCATAAGTTGAATATAGAAAAGTAGGCAGGACCCAGAAAACTGAGGACCTTGTGTCTCATGCTAAGGAGTTTAGACATTTTCCTATGGATCTCAAGGGACAATTAAAAGACTGAAGCAGAAATGGGTTTTCCTTAAGTAACTGCTCCCCCATTCACATTTTGAACCAGTTTGTCTCTCTCAGATAAACCTACAACTTGAGGTCAGTCTGCATGCCCTTTTCTGTCTGTTCTTGAAAATCTTCTAAGCTGCACCTTCCATAACCATATCCCTGAGATTCTGTGTTAAGCAGACCCCAGGAGAATTTATTCTGTACAAGCAAAGCATTTCTGCACGGGCTGCTTCCCAAGCAAGACAGCCCAAAGCTGCAGCACGAGCTCTGAACACACTCTGCAGCTCCTGAATTATTCAGGGCACTATTAAAATGAGACTCACAACTCACGGGGCAAATTAATTTTAATTTTTAAACAGGCAACATTTTAAACTGTTCATTTCCTTGAAATGTATCTGCACTGGCATTTTTATCATCAGAAGAGTAAGTAAAGCTCATAGCGGAAAGAGAAAAAAGAGTTGGCATGCCCTAAGTGGGGACTCGCTAATGTCCCGGAAGGAGCCCTCAGGATGAGCAAGTCACATCATCTATTCTCGGAGGGTACGTGTCTTGAAAACCCAGTGCCAATCTAAGAAATGCAGTACTAGGAAATCCATTTTTCTCTCTGCTCTTGTCATAATAATATGTGGTCAGTAGCCTGAAACTCTAGCCCCTTTAGCCCTAGTGCTTTAACTCACAGCTATTTTCACATAACAGCAAGAGGAAAACGTAGCCCATGGACTCGGAATTGAAGTCTAAGAACATCCTCTGAGCCGTAAACTTCTTTCTAGGACAAGGCCTTGCTTAGGTTCCCAACACCTTAAAAGCAGTTGCTCAATTAAACTTTTCTCTACTGAACTGAATTTCATATGGAAAACCCTTGTCAAAAAGGTGTTAGCCTGTATGTTTCTTTTTCTTCTGTACTATCTCTGCTCTTGAAGACTAGTAGTTTAATTGTATGGGGGATGCCCAGTGGCCCCAAGGACAAAATTAAATGCCATTATAGTTACCTAAACTTTGCCTCAAAAATGACTAGACTCTGACTCTTATGTCACTTAACATTATGAAGATCAGAGTGGCTGCCTACACTGCCCAAACTGGAATTGAGGAGGCCAAGTGAGGGGCTGAGTAAGACTGGTACCCAGGGGTCCTCCCTCTTAATCCGGGGCCTTTACCCCCACACTCCATGGCTCAATGGGATCAGGAAGTCTCTCAGACACCCACCTGGCTTTCTTCCTTATCCTTTTCATTCCTGGTTGCTAGGAATCACAGAATAAAGAAAATAATGAATGCTTTTGAAACCCCTTTTTAATGGCCCACCACTTTCATAGGCAATTTATATACACAACAATATTCTACCCTTTCAGTAAGTCTGTGAGAAAGAACTTTTTTAATTGACATATAATGACATAAAATATTTTATTAGTTTAAGGTGTATGACATAAGGATTATACACACACACACACACACACAGTGAAATGATCACCACAATAAATCTAGTTAACAGCCATCACTATAGATACTAATTTTTTTTTTTTCTGAAGCTGGAAACGGGGAGGCAGTCAGACAGACTCCCGCATGCACCCGACCGGGATCCACCCGGCACGCCCACCAGAGGGTGATGCTCTGCCCATCCGGGGCATCGCTCTGTCGTGACCAGAGCCACTCTAGCGCCTGGGGCAGAGGCCATAGAGCTATCCCCAGCGCCCGGGCCATCTTTTTGCTCCAATGGAGCCTCGGCTGTGGGAGGGGAAGAGAGAGACAGAGAGGAAGGGGGGGGGGGTGGAGAAGCAGATGGACGCTTCTCCTGGCGGGGAATTGAACCCAGGACTCCTGCACGCCAGGCCAACGCTCTACCACTGAGCCAACCGGCCAGGGCAGATACTCATTTTTTTGTTGTGATGAGAAATATTAATATCTATCCTCTTAGCAACTTTCAAATAATAATACAGTATTGTTAACTATAACCACCATGCTGTATGTTATGTCCCCATAATTTATTTATGTTATAATTGGGATGTTGTTTTCATTTTACCCCCTTCATCCATTCTGCCCACTCCCTAGCCCCCTACAGGAAACCACCCATGTATTCTTTGTATCTATAAATTTATTTTTATTTTATTTTTTTAGAGTCCACATATAAGTAAGATCATATAGTATTTTTCTTTCTGACTCATTTCACTTAGCATAATGCCAGAGGAATTTTTTATACCTATTTCATATCTGAGAAAAATTGAGACTGAACAGGATTAATTAGTGAATCTTAGATCACTTAGAAAACCAGTGGTAGTACTAAGATTTTAATCCTTTTCTGTCCAACTCCACACTTCTTATTCTTTCTACTCGGCTGAGGAAGTTTTAGGTGTGTTAGGGAGAACTCTCTGAATAAACATGGAGTCTTCCATTCCACAGCCCCTACTCGGGCTCACAGCCTACGTGGTATTTCTTGACAGAGGTGATCCCTCACCTCTAAGCACAGACGTTTTCTCATTCTCTGTCCATCTGTGTCTCATCCCAATTTCTCAGACTCAGCCAAGCTCCTCCCCATGACACCACAGGACTGAGACTGACATTCACTAGCATTTGGAAACAGTGCTAGTGTCCAGAAAGGCAGCTCTGTTCATTTCTATTCCACTCACTCTCAGCTGTGCTCTCATTTCCAGACCCCTGACACTGTCTTAACTCAAGGCCTCATCATCTCTCCTGTTTGACAGCTTTCTAATTGGTCTCTCTGCCTCCTGTCTTTCCCTCTTTCAATCCATACTTCACGCTAATTTCAAAGATGTAACTCCAACATGTAAATATGAACATATCACTCACCTGCTTAAAACCCCTCAGCTACCTGATCACATCCAAATGTTAACCAGGATGTGTCAGGCCCTCCATGTTCTGGCCTCTGGTTCCTTCCTTATCTCTTGCTGCTTTCCCTGCCCCCATTTTTAAGGCTTATGCTCCAACCATATCAAATACCACCATTTCCAAGTCTGCAGCTCACCTATAAATTTCACACAGACTGAAACACACACACACCTCCAACTAGTAAACTCCTAATCACTCCTCAAAACCTATATTAAGTGTAGTTCTTTCATGAAGCTTCCCATGATCACTGTAGGAGAGCTTTATCACTCACCTTTGCCTCCCCCCTCCTTTGTACATACTTAAATTATTATAAAGCCTATCCTCTATCAATCTGTCATTTCAGAACTCTTTTTACTTCTCCTCTAGGAGAAAGAGAGACTATATCTTTTTCATATTTGAATCTGGTTTGAACATACCAAGTATTCAACAAGCATTTGCAAAATTAATGCGTTGAATAAAAGTTTAATAATTAATATAATAAATAATGGGATCAGGTAGCTTAATTCTACTTTCAGTTCTCTCTGTAACTTTTTGTGTTAAAAAATAAGCCTTCTAAATATTTTCATTCCCCATCTGAACAATTTTCTATATGAAAAACAGCTCCCCTTTCTCCCCTCCCCCCCCATAAATTCAGTTTTTTCAGAGTCCACCTGTAAGTGATAGCACACAATACTTATTTTTGTCTGTTTGATTTATTTCACTTAGCATGATGCCTCAGTGTCCATCCATGATGGAGGTGTTAGCTAACACTACAATGCTAATCACATTGCAATAGATATGTGTATCATATCAACCCAATGTACACCTAAAACTTACACAATGTTATGTGCCAATTATATCTCAATGAAGCTAGAGAAAATAAGGTATAATAGAAAAAAATTTAATAAAAACAATTAAGTATCTACTTCAGTGCCTGCAATACTTGCGTTAATAAATATGACCCTGCCTTCAATAGACACCCAGGTCTGTTGGAAGAAATGGATTTTTAATTAATTAAAGACATTAAATTGTGTCAAAGGGGATTTACAAAGAGCAGTGGGAGTACAAGAAGAGATATTGAATATGCACAGATAGTTGCCCTGGGAAGGTCAGAAAGACTTCCCAGAGGATGTGATATGGGAGCTGAATCCAGAAGGATAAATAAGAGTTTTTCAGACATGGAAGAACATTCCAGGCAAGGGGAACAGCATGGGCAAATACACTAAAAAGTGAAAAAGCTGTTGTAGTAATATAATGTTATAGTAATTAAATACATAGAAATATAAAAAACAAAAATATGGAAGATATTATTAAAAATAATTAAGAAGGCCCTGGCTGGTTGGCTCAGCGGTAGAGCGTTGGCCTGGCGTGCGGGGGACCAGGGTTCGATTCTCGGCCAGGGCACATAGGAGAAGCGCCCATTTGCTTCTCCACCCCCCACCCCCCCTCCTTCCTCTCTGTCTCTCTCTTCCCCTCCCGCAGCCAAGGCTCCATTGGAGCAAGGATGGCCCGGGTGCTGGGGATGCCTCCTTGGCCTCTGCCCCAGGCGCTAGAGTGGCTCTGGTCGCGGCAGAGCCACGCCCCAGAGGGGCAGAGCATCGCCCCCTGGTGGGCAGAGCGTAGCTCCTGGTGGGCGTGCCGGGTGGATCCCGGTCGGGCGCATGCGGGAGTCTGTCTGTCTCTCCCCATTTCCAGCTTCAGAAAAATACAAAAAACAAAAACAAAAAGAAACAAAACAAAAAATAAAATAAAATAAAATAAAAATAATTAAGGAAATTAAATTAAATTATGCCATCTGGATAGGAATATAGTGTGTGCAGATGTGATAAACAGACTCTGACTTTCGAGTAGGGCCCAGTTAGTATGTGTGTGTGAAGTTATACATAGATAAGAAGTGGCTTGGTGTCATAACTTTGTAAGTTAACGTAAATAAGAACACCTTAAAAAGTGGTTTGATGTAAACATTTCAGTAAATTAACATAAAAGGGATTCCCTGGGAGGAACTCCCAAAAAGGTGGTTTGAGGTGATAATCCTGTAGATTGACACCTGTTAGAAGGTGTTGGCCAGAAAAGGTACTAAAGCTGAGGGGCCCCCTGCTGCAGTAGTCACCCAGACTCCAACGTGAATGTGAGCTGTCTCCACGCCGCTCTGAGCTCTGACCAAAGACAGCCAAGAGAAGCATGCCGACGAGGATCCCTTAAGCTGTACCCAGGCACGCCAAAAGTGAGTAATAAATTGCCTGTGTAATTATTGCAACTAACTCTGTGTGTGTCAGTATGTCAGTCTTGTGTTTTTCCTCCAGTGGCAGTTAGTGTCGGCACTTATCAGTAGCATCCTCATAACCTCAAGAGTAGTCTCGAAGAGGCTGCCAGCCCTGCTGATAAGCAGGAGTGTCCCACTGCACAGGGAAGTTGAATCAGGGACGCCTGATCCACATAGAGCTTGGGCTCTACTGGGACAAAAGCTCAGTGTGGAGGAACATAAATACTCAGCTATTCTCTTAGTCCAAAAACTTTGGAGGTGAAAGAGCATGAAAGAAAGAAAAACTATCACCTGGTTCCCCTGAGGCTCATTACCAGCCTCTTACAGGACAGCAGTCCCCACACGGCACCAGCCATTTCTCATCTGCACAGCTGTCTTAGTCCAGGTTCTCTGGTCAAGGAAGTGAGTGAGGCACCTCCCGTTCCCGATGCATAGCATTCATGCTGCATTTGCCCAGCAAACAAGACCCTCCTCCCCGGAGGCCCCAGTGTCCCCATGGGGCTCTTCACAGAAAAGCAGTTTTATCCATGTTAATTCTTAAAATAATAGACAGACACTAAACAGATGGTTTAACGTACTCCTTAAAATGCCTCTAAACAAAGTGAAGGAAATAAACACTTACTACATGTAAAGCCAGTAGCCACGGTGTATGGCCAGTATACACAGCCACCATCATAGCCGCCTGGCCCATGAAGATTAGCATTGAATTTGGACAGATGGTAATGAAACGATGGAGCCAAGAACTGGTGGGCCATTAGCTTTAATCGTAGCTTGCACCCAGTGAGCAAGTAAAAACACACTCTGGGCTCCAAAACCCACTCATTCAGTGTTCACAAAGCTACTGACTTATCTGAGTTTCCTAGAATCAAAGTTTCCTACGTCACCAGCTTTATTCATCTCTGTTCCCCATCTCCTTTTCTCTGCACCGCTTCTCCTTCAGCACTCTGCCATCTTGGCTGCTCACCTCTCCTCCACGTGGCCTTTCTCTGCTCTCCTCTCTAATGCTAATCTCAGGAACTGAGAGAGAGCAAGCTCCTGGTCTGCCCCATTTTATAGTGTATAAATCAAAACCTTTAATCCAATATACAAACAAGGAAGTCTCTGATACAAAGTCACTTAGGGTGGGAAAGGCTTAGTCTTAAAACTAAGCCTTAGGGTATAACAACCCTGCCTGCTTACAGCCCGTCCCCCATACCCAATGCAAACTAAAAGCGAGCAAACGTATATATCATATTTATAAACTTATTCAACCAACTCTACATTAGCTGTTAAAATTTTTATTGACATTTATACCTTTCTGTACCTTCAAGTTAAATACTGCAAGTAAGAAATGAAGAAAAGAATTAAAAATAGGATCCACTATGTATGGCCAGTCACTGCCACTGACGTGGCCATGCAGGTTCTCATTGGATTTGGGCACGTGGTAAAAAAACAGTGGAGTCAGAAAATGGTGGGCTATTCTGTTTATTAAAGTCTCGCACCAGCAGATGAGCAAACAGGCAAGGAAGACCACTTCCCTCTCACTCAGAGATCCCAAAGGCCTGACGCATTCTCCAGTTCCACAATCCGAAAAATCTTCTCCTGTTCCTCCTGGAATCAAAGGCCCCACCAGTCTCAGCAGAGCTCTCAAAGCCCCTCAGCTTTGGTTCCACATCTGCACTCTTTCTTCCCTTCCTGCAAAACCCAGGCTGGGGAAAAAATCCCTTCTCCAGCAAACATTAGCAATACAATGGCCCCTCCCAAGCAGAAACATAATCCACAATTTGCAATCTACCACCCTGAGGGCAAGCACCCCAGCCTTTCACAGACTACATACACATGGCACTGCCCAGGTCAATGCAGTATGTAAGCAAGTGTTGGGCGGATAAAGTGTATTATGCTCACTTTGTTAAAGATAACACAAGGAGGCCGTCACCCAGGTGATATTAATGTGTGTTGAAAATCCTTGTAGCCTGGGGCTTGGTTTTGGGATTAAGCCTTTCCCACCCTTTTTGATGTGGGGTGGTACAATCCAATCATGCCTCAGAGAAGTGACTTTGTATTAGGGACTTCCCTACTTTGTATATTGGATTAGAGGTTGTGAAGCTACAATATAAAATGAGGGCGGAACGAGAGTTGGCTCTTGGTTCCTGAGATTAGAAGAGAGAGCAGAGGAGAGCAGAGAAAGGCCACGTGGAGGAGGCCAGGAGAAGCAGCCAAGATGGCGGAGTGCTGAGTGAGATGCCAGTTTGTGTAGAGTTTGTATCTGGGATAAGGAAGGAGATGGAGAACAGAGGTGAATAAGTCTGGTGAGCTAGAAACCTTTGATTCTAGGAAACTCAGATAAGTCAGTAGCTTTGTGAGCACTGAATGTGACTGGGTTTTGGAGCCCAGTGTGTATTTTTACTTGCCCACCGGGTGCAAAGCTAGAATTAAAGACTATGGCCCACCAGTTTTTGGCTCCGCTGTTTCTTTGCCGACTGTCCGAATCCAATGGGAACCTGCATGTGAATGGTCACGATGGCGGCTCCTGGCCTTACAGCAAGCAAACTTAAAAATCATATTTTACAAACTTATTTGCCCAACACACTGCTTCCATAGCACTTACCATACTCGAGCTGTTGCTGTACCTGCTGTGAGGTCGGTTGGTGTTGGGCAGATAAAATGTATTATGCTCACTTTGTTGAAAATGGCGCTGCCCACGTGAGGCCATCGCCCAGGTGATATTGATGTGTGTTGAGAATCCTTGTAGCCTGGGGCTTGGTTTTGGGATTAAGCCTTTCCTACCCTTTTTTGATGTGGGGTGGTACAATCCAATCATGCCTCAGAGAAGTGACTTTGTATTAGAGACTTCCCTAATTTTGTATATTGGATTAGAGGTTGTGAAGCTACAATATAAAATGGGGGCAGAACAAGAGTTTGCCCTTTTGGTTCCTGAGATGATTAGCATGAGAGAGCAGAGGGAGCAGAGCAGAGAGCAGAAAGAGGCCACGTGGAGTAGGCCAGGAGAAGCAGCCAAGATGGCAGAGTGCTGAGTGAGATGCCAGTTTGTGCAGTTTGATGCTGGAGAAGGAAGGAGATGGGGAACTGAGGAGAATAAGGCTGGTGAGCTAGAAACTTCTGATTCTAGGAAACTCGGATAAGTCAGTGGCTTTGTGAGCACTGAATGTGAGTGGGTTTTGGAGCCCAGTGTGTGTTTTTACTTGCCCGCCGGGTGCAAGCTAGAATTAAAGAAAATGGCCTATCAGTTTTTGGCTCCATTGTTTCTTTACCGACTGTCCGAATCCAATGCGAACTTGCATGGGCTGGGCTGCTCTGATGGTAGCCTTGGCCCTGGCCCTGCCTGCTGGCTTTACAGTTGGCAATGGGAGAAGGTCATCTAAGGAACCAGGTCTGGGGACTTTGGCTGGAACCACCCACATCCATGCCCGCCAAAAGAAACGGCCCAGGAGCACATTGAAAAAGAATGACTTTCTGTCAGCCAATGAAATTTTGCCATGTCATATCAACCTGCCGCCACCATACTGATGATGTAAATTATCCCCTCACACGGGGGAGGCTGTACAACTTCCCTGGCCCCTGTCTTGCAGATCAGTGAACCTCACCTGGGATGCACTCTGAATAAAGCTTTTGTTATTCCACACTTGGTGGCTATGTCCTTCTTTCTTCCTTGGTGGGAAAATATCTTACACCTGCCTCAAAAGTGCTAATTCACTTAGTCCTCACTACAGCCTAGTGAGGCAAGCCCTATCATTGTCTTACCTTACAGGTGAAAAAACTTAGGCTTAGAGAGCTGGTTCCTTACCTACTTGCTAATAAGTGGTGAAAACTGACATTTGAACTCAGGCAGGAGGCTCTGCAGCCTTTGCTCTTAAGAATATGACAGTCTGTCTTGTAATACAGTAGATGCAATAGCTCTGTCATATCATGTGCCCAATGCTATGACAAAATGCTGTCATTTTGAGATAGAATATGTGGCAAAACAGTTGTAACACATCAGAGCTACAGGGACTGTGAAGGAGATAGTAGAGAACAATCCTCAACGGATGTATGGCTTAGAACCGGCTGGAACCTTAAAGTAACCCCTAGCCTTATTATACACTCATTGTAATGTGTCAGCATACTAAACAACAAACACACCCCGAGCCACTCTGATCAGAAATGGAAAGCCCATATAAGGACACAAAATGCTGGACAGGGCTCCTTGGAGAAGTCGCCATTCCTTTCCTGGAAAGATCCTAAATATTACTCCCCCTCGTTGAATGCCTTACCCCACAATTACAGGAGCCTCAGTAAAGATAAATAAATAAGTAAATCCTACCATGGAGAGGTTAATCTGCTTATGGAGTAGTCATTCTCTGTTCCACTGTTTTACTAATAAACTAACTTTCACTTTGAACTCTATACGGGCTCTCATTTGAATACTTTCCCCTGCAAAGCCAAGAACCCATAGTGGGTTGCAAACCCTAGGGTCCCTAAACCCCCAAACACCTGCATAATTTAATCTTCATGACAGCCTATATTACAAATTAAAAGCTGAGGCTTGGAGAGGATAGCTGATTTAATGTTGCACAGCTGGTTAAGTGAAAGACTTAGGATTTGATACAAAGGCTTGTTGGGCAAACCAATGCATTTCAAGTGTGAAACAAATGTTTCTAGGTTTGTTCGCTTGTATTTTGCATTGGCACAGGGTAGCACCATGTGTGTGTAGTCTATGGAAGGCTGAAAGTGCTTGCCCTCAGGGTGGCAGATTGCAAATTGTTGACGGCCTGCCACATGGGGAGGGGTGCTTGTTTGCTACTGTTTGGAGAAGGGTTTTTTTTCCTCCCAGCCTGGTATTTGGCTGGAGAGTTCAGAGGGGGAGAGAGAGAGTGCTGAGGGCTGAGAGCCCTGAGATTTCGGCCTGGCCTGTTTGATCGGGGAATGCTGAGGCTGGTGGGGGCCTGTGAGTCCAGGAGAGTCCAGATGAGAAAGGGAAGAGGTCTTCCCTGCCTGTTTGCTCATCTGCCATTATGAGACTTTAATAAACGAAATGGCCCACCATTTTCTGGCTCCACTGTTCCTTTACCGTCTGCCCAAATTCAGTGAGAACCTGCATCTGCATGGCCATTAGGGCGGCCCCTGGCCCTATAAGGCTATCTGAAAAAACTTAGATATGGTGCCTATCTCTAAATGCTGGGGGTGTACACAGATGGGAGAGCCTTGGTTAACAAAGCAGAAGGTCTGACTTCCCGGAATAACATTGAAGCAAGGCTCTTAGCATAAATTACTCCATTTTAGCTTCTGACTACCATCTTGAACTCTAAATGACCCCAGAACTTGTTTTTCTTAAGGACTCTCTACTCCTGACCTCAGAGCTTGTTTTGCAAAACTACAGATATGTCCAGAGTCATTAAGAATAACTAGCATTCCTCCCCAAATTGTTCTTATAGATAAACCTTGCAGAAGGTCAGCAAGAATAACTAGCTTGTTTTGCTGCTTTTGTAACTTGCTTTGCTGGGAATCTTTCCTTTCCCCATAGCTCAACCAGGATGTGGCTTATGCCTTTAAAAGCTTGCCCCTGAGTGTGTGAGGGGCGGCAAGTTCTTTGGAACACTAGTTCAATCATGGTTGCCGGCTTCTGTAATAAAGACTCCTTAATTTGATTACTTGATTGTGTGGTAAACATATGTTTCTTGCTGTTCCAATATAACATTACAGGGGGTCCTTGGGTTACAGCATAGTTCCGTTCCTACAACAGTGACTGTTGGGCAGATAAAATGTATTATGCTCACTTTGTTAAAAATGGCGCTGCCCACGTGAGGCCGTCGCCCAGGTGATATTAATGTGTGTTGAGAATCCTTGTAGCCTGGGGCTTGGTTTTGGGATTAAGCCTTTCCCACCCTTTTTGATGTGGGGTGGTACAATCCAATCATGCCTCAGAGAAGTGACTTTGTATTAGAGACTTCCCTAATTTTGTATATTGGATTAGAGGTTGTGAAGCTACAATATAAAATGGGGGCAGAACGAGAGTTTGCTCTCTTGGTTCCTGAGATTATCATTAGAGGAGAGAGCAGAGCAGAGAGCAGAGAAAGGCCACGTGGAGGAGGCCAGGAGAAGCAGCCAAGATGGCGGAGTGCTGAGTGAGATGCCAGTTTGTGTAGAGTTTGTATCTGGGATAAGAAAGGAGATGGGGAACTGAGGAGAATAAGTCTGGTGAGCTAGAAACCTTTGATTCTAGGAAACTCGGATAAGTCAGTGGCTTTGTGAGCACTGAATGTAAGTGGGTTTTGGAGCCCAGTGTGTGTTTTTACTTGCCTGCCGTGGACAAGCTAGAATTAAAGATGACGGCCCATCAGTTTTTGGCTCTGTTGTTTCTTTACCGATTGTCCAAATCCAATGCAGACCTGCATGGGCAAGGCTGCTGTGATAGTGGCCACGGCTCCTGGCTTTACAGTGACGTAACCCAAATTTTGGTATAAGTCAAAGACACTCTAGTCTAAGTCTCTTACCTATCCTAACACTGTTGCAAAATCATAATCTAGAACATAAAAACACAAACATTCCGCATTACTGTGTATTCCTTCACTGCATACAACCAAACTAGTTCGCCCACGGAGTCTGTAAGTAATGACACTAATGGCCTAAGCTGAAACTTCACATCTCGGTTGTTTAAAGCTTTTATGGTACTGAGCATCATAAACTCAAAATGTTGTATGTTATCTGTTGTAACCTGAGGACCCCTGTATTTGCATGTTAATTTCAATATCTGGTAGGACTGAAAAAATCTGAAACTGAGACTTCATTAAACAGTGAGGAGTTTTGCCTGGAGCAGTGGTTGTCAGGGTCCCTTGCAGCCCCAGGGCTTCTTCAGTGGGAGGACTTCAAGTCCTTCATATCATCCCCTATATTGATCAGCTTTTGGTGCTGTGACAAATAATTTTAAATCCCTAGGCTTCACAACAACAAAACTTTATATCTCATTCACCTCACATACAATTTGGACCATAAAATTGCCAGAAACTATATCACCTCTAAAATCAATTTGATCTCCCACTAACCAACCACAGACTCCTAACCTCTTTCAGTCATTTGCTTTAGTACCCCTATATCAATTATTACTAAACATCATTGAGATCCCCAATCCCCAATCCACTGACCCCTCCACTAAGCCTTCTATCATGCAGACTACTGCCCATATCCATATATAGTAGGAAGTTAGGCATGAGCAAAGCTGGAATGATAGGCCAGGTGCAGAGAGACACCAGGGCAGAGAGCCCTGGGTGCCTAGCAATGGGCAAAACTACAACTCCTTGAACACCACTTCCTTAAGCATTAACCTCTGGAAATGACCTTGAAGCCTCAGCAGTGTTTCAGCTCCAGGTCTAAAAAAGCAGCAAAATCAGATGGAAGGTCACAATCGCTGGCAGCAGCACCAGTTTTATTGATTAATGACCCCCTACCCTGATGCTGACCTGTGAGTCAAATAAGTTTGCAAATATGATGTATATGTTTGCTCGCTTATAGTTTGCATTGGGTGTGGGGGACAGGCTGTAAGCAGGCAAAGTCATTATAGCCTAAGGCTCAGTTTTAAGACTGAGCCTTTCCCACCCTTTTAATACTAAGATCTTCTCAAAACTAAGCTTTTCCCCACACCCTTGACTGTTGCATGATGCGGAGTGGTGCACTCTTATAAGGAATCCCATTTATGCCTCAGATGAGTGACTCTGTATCAGAGATTTTCTTATTGGTATACTGGCTTAAAGGCTTTAATTTCTACACTATAAAATAAGGGAGAGCAGGGGATCTCTCTCTTGGTTTCTGTCATCAGCATTGCAGAGAAGAGATAGCTAAGATAGTGGAGTGCTGAAGGAGAAGTCAGTTTATGCAGAGTTTGTGCAGAGAGAAGAAAATGGGGAACAGAGGTGAATAAGGCTGATGAGGTAGAAACCTTTGATTCTAGGAATACTCGGATACGCCAGTGGCTTTGGGAGCCCTGAATTGAAAGGGAAGTGTTTTCCCACTGTGTATTTCTTGCCTGCTGGCTGCGAGCTAGGTCTAAAGGTAATGGCTCACCAGTTCTTGGCTCTGTTGTTTCGTTACCATCTGTCCAAATCAAATGCGAACCTGCACGGGCCAGGCAGCTGTGATGGTAACCGCAGCTACTGGCTTTACATGACCAATCAGAGACCACAGCACTGAGGAGACACATGGGAAAGCTGATGAACATGCTATC
This sequence comes from Saccopteryx bilineata, assembly GCF_036850765.1. Lineage (NCBI taxonomy): Eukaryota > Metazoa > Chordata > Mammalia > Chiroptera > Emballonuridae > Saccopteryx > Saccopteryx bilineata. Next base: position 338,047,654 of record NC_089490.1, on the reverse strand, counting down.
AAGACCTTCCCCTGAGACCTCAAAAAAAAAAAAGCCCTCAGGATAGAGGACCCTGTGTGGCTCTCTCCACAGAGCATGCCTGCACCTTTCCCCACCGACTTCTTTTCCCAGGGCCTGCTCTCTCTCTCTTTTCCAGAGCATGTCGATGCTTCTCCTCCCTCTTTTGTCCCTCAAGATGTGTATCTCTCACCCTCTTTCTTCTAAGCTCCAAAGGCCCTTCTACTACCACTATAACTTTCCATATAAACTTTCCCTTATAATTTGAGTTCTTGGCTCTGAATTCTTTCAAGAACTCAAGTGCCTATGTTGGTTGTTGGATGGAGGTTTGGCCTAACTTGTCATTAATGCCTGGTGCCATTTTTCCACTGCTAACATGTAGACCATGGTTATTATTAAACTCAAGTTAGCCCTAAATGGAAAGGGAAGCGTTTTCCCACTGTGTATTTCTCGCCTGCTGGGTGCGAGCTAGGTCTAAAGGTAATGGCCCACCAGTTCTTGGCTCGATGGTTGGCTAACTCCCTTGTCTCCATTATCTCTAAACTGTTCTCATCTCAGCCCTGAACGAACCTAACCTTCTGTCTTCTCATTGCATCAGTTATGCAGCTGAATTTTCTGAAGAATGTCACATAACTAGAAAAATTGCTTCCACCATATATGCATGATCACCATCTCCAAACTCATCACCGCCTGGCAATGTTACCGCATTCTAATAATCTCAGACTCCTACTCGACACAAAATTCTCCAGTTTCTTTGAAGATCTCATAATGATAATAGAACTTAAAGAGTTAGAAATTTAGCTTTAGTAATAGTAGCTTTTAGTTACAATCAATAGGATTAATGATTTATGTAAGTAAAAGCTTTATTCTAGGAGCTGGATACACGAATAGGCTTAGGTGACTTCATGAGGCTGCAAGTAATCCACCTCTGTGCCCCAGGTCCAGGAGCTCCACAAATAAGATGCTATCTAAGCCCCGATGCTCCAAGGAGAGAACTCCCATTGACAAGGACACAGATAAAGAATCACTGGTCAGCAGATGAAGAAATGCTAGAAGAATCCCTGAATTGCAACTTTTACCTACTTAACTTCACCCTAAATTAAAAACCCCTTACCTATTTCTTTCTTCTCCTTATAAAAAGGTTGAGACAAGGTATTAATATGTTATTTTAGGGTAGAGAACCCCCATCTTTTCAGATGGCTGGCCATCTGAATAAAGTGCCTATAAAGATTCAGTTCTTTGCTAGTTATTTGGCTGAGTAATGACAAGCATCACAAACACGGGTTTTTTTTTCTGGTTTCAATACTTTACCCACATTTATAGTACTTGATCTTACCTTATTTTATTAATAAAAAATAAGCCACCTTCCTACCTTCAAATCTACCAGAATACCTAATCTTCAGCCATTTTCCCTTCCTTCCTGTTTAACCATGAAATTTGTCTTTCATTTCCTAATAGATTTTTTATGTTATCATTAAATATGTTAACATATCTCTCATACCAATAAAAATAGTAATCCTCTCTAGCTCCCAAATCCCTTCTAGCCACAATCCTACTTTTCTGCATAGCAAAACTTCTCAAAAATGTTAAAAATGATATCTACTACAATTCAATAAGAAGACATAAACACACACACATATAATGTGTGAGACAGGTTATGTGGTGAAACAGCTGTAACATATAAGAGCTACAAGGACTATCAAGAAGATAGTAAGGACAACTGCCAACGGTTGTGTGTGTGTATATATATATATATATAAAATCTTTTACTAGGTCTGATCTATGCCAGATGCTCAATAAATAATTATTAGAACAGTAGTAAAAACCATAATAAAAATAATAATTGCAACTGAAACAAAATGTTCTTATATGCCAGTGCAGCCTTTAGCAAAGTAAGTAGATTATTTCAATTTGCTCCTACAATGACCCCATGGAGTTAGATATTAATTTTATCCTAACTTTATAGATGATGTATCTGAAGCTTAGAAAAGTTTATTTTCCCAAGGTCACGAAGCTAAAAGAAGATCATCATTGGTGGCTATTACTACTATAGTTCAGGATCTTCACATAGTAGTTATTGAATAAATGGACATTACTATTTTTATAGTAAAGTTTCAAAATTGTATATTAGTAGAATTCTCCATGCATCAGAGATGCATAATAATAGTAATACTCTTTAAGCACTCACTCTGCCAAACTGTTAACTCATTCAAACTCAATAACACTTTATGGAAGACACTATTATTATTCTGATTTTACAGAGAAGCTAAATTGCTAGCATAAGGTCAGCGAGTAGATGTTAGAGGCAAAATTGAATTCATTCCCTTAACTACTATCCCATTATGATCAATATAGATATTATACAATCTACTTCTCTAATGTATGTAATACAAGTTTAGAAACATGAAGTGTGTGTGTGTGTGGCAATGGCTAATGATCTAGTATTATTTGCAACAAACAGACTTTTTGGTTGACATGAAAAAAAAGAAAAGAAATAAACAGATGTCTGCATTATATCCAGCTCTACAGAGATAGAAGGAACTATGAATAAGAAGCAGAAAGTATTCAGTGAATGCAGTGATAACTCTCTTTTTATTAAACCTGAGGGGATGACTGGCAGAATTGGAATGTCCTCAAAGATGTTTTCAATCAATAGGGAAATGTCAAGGCCAAAGGGAAAAGCTGATTATGAATGGATGTATCAGAAGTGACTACAATTAGATAACAAAAAGCTAAGTGAGAAACACTGGGGGTTAGAACACATTGATTAAAAACTCAGTAACAATATGACAAGTGTAGCTTTGAATACCTCAGAAGTCAGATCAAAATATTGAGGAAAGAACAGGATTCTAAGTATAACTAGAGAAGGGAAAAACAAAAATAAGTTGTAGGAGAATCCAAGATGGCCACAGAGTAAGCAGACACTCCAACTCCCACTTCCCAGAACCAAGGTAGATTACAACTTAAATCTGAGAACACTCATCATGAAAGACAAATTTTGGACTAAACTAAGAGGATTCTACAGCCAAGGACCACCAAAGAACCCATGCTGAGTCTGGTAAGAAAGGCGGAGAGGCAGAAAAGGCTGCCCCACTCCCAGGAGCGAGCAGCACCTGGGAGAGACTTTCATGACAGGGAGGGTTATCTAGTGAGTTGTAGGTCCTTATCCCCCAAACTGGAATATCAGCCTAGAGCCCTAGAGCCTGGAAGAGGCTTACGGACTATATTTGGCTGAGAAAAAAGCCTAGACACGATTTGAGAGAAGGAGGCAGGACAATCAGACCCAGGCTCTGTATTAAAGGAACAGCACAAAGAGTCTCACTCACAGCCACTTTCCCAGAGTTCCAGGAGGACACCCTAACCCCTGGGCTGAGTCATTCCCCAAATTTAAAGTGAACATTTTCCTGGGATCAGCATCAACAGCAAAGGAAAGAAAGTGCCCCATACACTGGCGGCTCCCCTACCCTAGCTAGAACAAAAGTGCTTAAAGCCAGGCACCATGTTAGGGACACAAAGAGGGAGTGCAGAGGCCTAAGCTACACCACCCACTGCACTGCTGAGTGCTCCCCGGGGGCAGGCAGGTGGGTGGGAGGCAGCAGAGCCTGGCTGTAGCTGCAGAGGTTTCAGTGAACACGAGCAAGCAGCTGGTAGAGTCGGAAACCACCACTGCCACTGGGGAAACCCGGGCACACACACAGTCTTGCTTGCTGAGTGGCCCACCCTTGGGGAGCACAGAGCAATGAGAGTCAGCAGAGTGAGGAAGGCATGGGCACTCACACGAGCCTGCAGCAAGGGCGGAAGTCACCTGGCTGCTGCAGGGATCCAGGCCTGCGCAAAAAACTTGCTCAGGGTGTGGGCACACCCTCAGTGGCAGCGAAAGCACAGGCAACTTCTGCAGTGATCTGAAAGAATACGTGCAGCCCCCCCAAGGCAGATGCTGAGATTAGAGCCCAGTGAGGCAACCCTGGAAGTGGTCCAAACGGGTGCACGGGCACGCGTGAGCCTGATCAGGGTAATGGCAGTCGCCAAGGTGGGCTAGAGCCATCAGCACCTGAGTCCAAAAGCCCCAGGCAGCAACAGTGGCAGTGGCCTGGTAAACAGACCACACAATGGGAGTACAGGGGCCACACCCACTGGGCCCCAGAGACTACACCTTATTGAGTGCTGAAAAAGAACAAATAAAATAAGTAAATAAACTGTCCGGATAGAATGACACCTGAGGCTAAGGAGTAGGCCACATCTAATACTGTGCCTAATCACTGAGTTACAGAACTGAGTCCAACAAGTAGCCAGCAATAACACACAACAGAAAGCAGATTTTAGGGGAACTTGAACTTTTAAAGGACCTTTGCCCAGGCCAAGAGTAGATAAAAGCAAGCCTAGGAGTACAGCTGATATTTACGACAGCACCTGGACCCAGCAGAGGCAGCCACAAATTCTGGATAACCTGTAGCTCCCAAAAGGTGAATAAGAACCAGTCATAAGCAGTGACCATCACTGATCTGTGCCAGGCCCCGACCAGGGAAGTCCAGGGCAACACAGACAAAATGAGAAGACAGAGAAGTGCAATCCAAATGAATCAACAAGAGAAACCTCAAGAAAATGAACGAAGTGAGATGGATATAAGCAAATTACCGAATATCGAGTTTAAAATAATGATTATTAGAATGCTGAAAGATCTTAGAACAATAGATGGTCACAGTTACCACATAAATAAAGAAATAACAAGCAGCAAAAAGGACAATGACATAATACAGAAAAACCAGTCAGAAATGACAAATACAATATCAAAAATGAAGACTACACTTGAAGCAATTAAAAGCAGGCTGGGCCCTGGCTGGTTGGCTCAGTGGTAGAGCGTCGGCCTGGCGTGCAGGAGTCCTGGGTTTGATTCCCGACCAGGGCACACAGGAGAAGCGCCCATCTGCTTCTGCACCCCTCCCCCATTCCTTCCTCTCTGTCTCTCTCTTCCCCTCCCACAGCCAAGGCTCCATTGGAGCAAAGTTTTCCCAGGCGCTGAGGATGACTCTGTGGCCCTTGCCTCAGGCGCTAGGATGGCTCTGGATGCAACAGAGCGACACCCCAGATGGGCAGAGCATCGCCCCCTGTTGGGCATGCCAGGTGGATCCCGGTCAGGCACATGTGGGAGTCTGTTTGACTGCATCCCCATTTCCAACTTCAGAAAAAATAAAAAAATATAAAAAAACAAAATCAAACAAACAAACAAAAAAACCCAAAAAGCAGGCTGGATGAAGCAGAGAATTGAATCAGCAATTTAGAAGACAAGATAAATGAAAACACGGAAGTGGAGCAACAAAAAGAAAGGAGACTAAAAAAATCTGAGGGAACTCTAAGAGAGCTCTGTGACAACCTAAAGAGAAACAACATCCGCATCATAGGAGTTCCTGAAGAAGAAGAGAAAGAACAAGGGATAGAGAACTTGTCAATCATATAATAGCTGAAGGCCCTGGCCAATTGGCTCAGTGGTAGAGCGTCGGCCTGGTGTGCGGGAGTCCCACGTTTGATTCCCGGCCAGAGCACGCAGGAAAAGCACCCATCTGCTTCTCCACCCCTCCCTTTCTCCTTCCTCTCTGTCTCTCTCTTCCCCTCCCGCAGCCAAGGCTCCATTGGAGCAAAGTTTACTCGGGTGCTGAGGATGGCTCTGTGGCCTCTGCCTCAGGCACTAGAATGGCTCTGATAGTGGCAGAGTGATGCCCCAGATGGGCAGAGTATCGCCCCCTGGTGGGTGTGACGGTTGGATCCCAGTTGGGCACATATGGGAATCTATCTGACTGCCTCCCCGTTTCCAACCTAAGAAAAATACAAAAAACAAAAGAAAAATAATAATAATAGCTGAAAACTTCCCTAAATTGATGCAGGAAAAAGGCACACAAGTTCAAGAACCACAGAGAATTCCATTAAAGAGAAACTCAAACAAATCCACACCAAGACACATCATAATTAAAATACTAAAGCTAAGAGAAAATATTAAAAGCTGCTAGAGAAAAAAAGGCTATCAACTACAAAAAGCTCCATTAAGGATGACATCCAACTTCTCAAAAGAAATACTTAAGGCAAGAAGGGAATGGCAAGACATATTCAAAGTAATGAAGAACAAGAGCCTACAACCAAGACTACTTTATCCAGCAAAGCTATCATTTAATATTGAAGGAGAAATAAAAAGCTTTGCAGACAAAAAAAAAAAACTCAAGAAATTCATTACAACCCAAACCAATGCACAAGAAATATTAAGGGGCCTGCTGTAAACAAAACAAAGAGAAAAAGAATATAGTAAAAGAGGAATATAACTTTAAAGAATAAAATGGCAATAAACAACTCCATATCAATAATAACCTTAAATGTAAATGGATTAAATGATCCAATCAAAAGACATAGAGTAGCTGCAAGGATAAGAAAACAGGACCCATACATATGCTGTCTACAAGAGACACACCTCAAAATAAAAGATACACATAGACTAAAGGTAAAAGGATGGAAAAAAATATTTTATGCAAATGGAAATGAAAAAAAGCTGGGGTAGCAATACTTGTATCAGAAAAATGGACTTTAAAACAAAGGCTATAGTAAGAGATAAAGAAGCTCACTACATAATGATAAAGGGAGCAATCCAACAAGAAGATATAACCATTATAAATATCTATACACCTAATATAGGAGCACCTAAATATATAAAGCAGTCTTTGATGGATATAAAGGGCGAGTTTAACAGCAATACTATAATAGTAGAGGATTTCAATACCCCACTAACATCACTAGACAGATCCTCAAGAAAGAAAATTAACAAAGAAACAGCGGACTTAAGGACATACTAGGTCAACTTGATTTAATAGATATCTTCAGAACCTTTCACCCTAAAGTAGCAGAATATACATTCTTTTCAAGTGCTCATGGTACATTCTCTAGGATAGGCCACATGTTAGGGCACAAAAGTGATCTCAACACAATTAAGATTGAAATCATATCAAGCATTTTCTCTGATCATAATGGCATGAAACTAGAAATCAACCAAAACAGAAAAAACTGAAAAATATTGAAACACATGGAAACTAAATAGTATGTTATTAAGTAATAAATGGGTTAACAATGAGATCAAAGAAGAAATAAAAAAATTTCTAGAAATGAATGATAATGAGCATACAACAACTCAAAATTTATGGGACACAGCAAAAGCAGTCCTGAGAAGAAAGCTCATAGCACTACAGGCATACCTTATGAAGCTACAAAAAGATCAAATAAACAACCTAACCCTGCATCTAAAAGAATTAAAAAAAAAAAAGCAAGGAAAGCCCAGAGGTAGTAGAATGAAGGAAATAATAAAAATCAGAGCAGAAATACATGACATAGAGGCTAAAGAAAAAATACAGAGGATCAATAAACCAAGAGCTAGTTCTTTGAAAGGCTAAACAAGATTGATGAACCTTTAACCAGACTCACCAAGAAAAAAAGAGAGAGGACTCAAATAAATAAAATTAGAAATGAGAGTGGAGAAATAACAACTGACAACAGAAATACAAAATATTGTAAAAAAAAATACTATGAAGAACTGTATGCTTAAAATTAATCAACCTAGGTGAAATGGACAAATTTCTTGAAACATATAATCTCCCAAAAATCAATCTGAAAGAATTAGGAAATCTAAACAGACCAATTATAACAAATGAGATCGAAACAGTTATCAAAAAACTCCCAACAAACAAAAGCCGTGGGCCAGATGGCTTCACTGATGAATTCTACCAAATATTCAAAGAACTAACTCCTATCCTTCTTAAACTATTTCAAAAATTCAAGACGAAGGAAGACTTCCAATCTCCTCTTATAAGGCGAGCATAATTCTAATTCCAAAACCAAACAAAGACAACACACAAAAAGAAAATTATAGGCCAATATCCCTGATGAATTTAGATGCTAAAATCCGCAACAAAATATTAGCAAACCGGATCCAGCAATACATGAAAAAAATCATACATCATGATCAAGTGGGATTTATTCTGGGGAGGCAAGGATGTTACAATATTCATAAATCGATCAATGTGATTCATCACATAAACAAAAGGAAGGAGAAAATTCACATGATAATTTTAATAGATGCAGAAAAAGCATTTGATAAAATCCAGCACCCATTTATGATCAAACCTCTCAGCACAGTGGGAATACAGAGAACATACCTCAACATGATAAAGGCCATCTATGACAAACCCACAGCCAACATCATACTTAATGAGAAAAAATTAAAAGCAATCCCCTTAAGATCAGGAACAAGGTGAAAGTGGTGCCCCCTTTCATTACTCTTATTCAACATATTACTGGAAGTCCTAGCTACAGCAATCAGACAAAAAGAAAAAATAAAAGGCATCCAAACTGGAAAAAAAAAAAAGTAAAACTATCATTATTTGCAGATGATATGATATTGTATATAGAAAACCATAAAGTCTTAGTCAGAAAAGTACTGGACATGATAAATGAATTCAGCAAGGTGGTAGAGTATAAAATTAATACACAAAAATCAGAGGAATTTTTATACACCAACAATGAACTATCAGAAAAAGAAATTAAGAAAACAATTGCCTTCACTATTGCAAAAAAAATAAGAACCAGGAGTAAATTTTACCAAAGAGGTTAAAGACTTGTACTCAGAAAATTATAAAACATTGATAAAAGAAATCAAGGAAGATACAAACAAGTGGAAGCATATATCATGCTTATGGTTAGGAAGAATAAACATCATTAAAATGTCTATATTACTCAAAGCAATCTATAAATTCAATACAATACCAATTAAAATACCAATAACATATTTCAAAGATATAGAACACATGTTCCAAAAATTTATATGGAACCAAAAAAGAACATGAATAGCCTCAGCAATCTTGAAAAAGAAGAATAAAGTAGGAGGTATCACACTTTCTAATATCAAGTTATACTACAAGGCCATTGTACTCAAAACAGCTTGGTACTGGCATAAGAACAGGCATATAGATCAATGGAACAGAACAGAGAACCCAGAAGTAAACCCATACCTTTATGGACAATTGATATTTGACAAAGGAGGTAAGAGCATACAATGGAGTAAAGACAACCTCTTTAACAAATGGTGTTGGGAAAATTGGACAACTATCTGCAAAAAAAATGAAACTAGACCAACAACTTACCCACTCACAAAAATAAACTCAAAATGGATAAAAGACTTAAACGTTAGTCGTGAAACCATAAGCATCCTAGAAGGAAACATAGGCAGTAAGGTCTCTGACATCTCTCGCAGCAATATATTTGCTGATTTATCTCCACGGGCAAGTGAAATAAGACAGGATAAACAAATGGGACTATATCAAACTAAAAAGCTTTTGTACAGCTAAAGACAAGATGAACAGAATAAAAAGACAAACCACACAATAGGAGAACATATTCTACAATACATCTGATAAGGGGTTAATAACCAAAATTTATAAAGAAAGAACTTGTAAAACTCAACACCAGGAAGATAAACAATGCAATAAAAAAAATGGGCAAAAGAAATGAATAGACACTTCTCCAAAGAGGACATACAGATGGTCAATAGACAGGTGAAAAAATGTTCAACATCACTAGTCATTAGAGAAATGCAAATTAAAATCACAATGCGATAGCACCTCACACCTGTCAGAATGGCGCTCATTAACAAAACAACACACAATAAGTGCTAGCGAGGATGTGGAGAAAAGGGAATCCTCCTGCACTGCTGGTGGGAATGCAGACTAGTGCAGCCACTGTGGAAAACAGTATGGAGATTCCTCAAAAAAATAAAAATGGAACTGTCTTTTGACCCAGCCATCCCACTTTTAGGAATATATCCCAAGAACACCATATTACTGAGTCAAAAAAAGAAATGCAGCCCCATGTTTATGGCAGCATTGTTTACAATAGCGAAGACCTGGAAACAGCCCAAGTGCCTGTCAGTGGACGAGTGGATTAAAAAGCAGTGGTACATATATACAATGGAAAAGAAGGAAATATTACCTTTTGCAACAACATGGATGGACTTGGAAACTATTATGTTAAGTGAAATAAGCCAGGCAGAGAAAGAAAAATATCATATGACCACACTCATTTGAGAAATCCAAGGAATAATGTGAACTGAGGAATGAAATTAAACCTGAAGGGAAGGGGGGAGGGAGCTGTTGGGATGGGGGTAAGAGAGATGTTGAGGGGAATACAGGGGGAGGGGGGATGCATTTGGGGAGACCCTAGAATCTATATAAACACAATAAATAAATAAAATAGAAAATAGAAATAAGTTGTAAAGGTTAGGGAGTGCCTAACCTACTATGTATAAATAATTTAATTATTTAATTTCAAGGTGTACTTAATAGTCCTATTTTATATGAAAACATTGAGACTTACAGAAGCAAAACGACTTTTCTAAGGTCATTTAACTATTATTGTAAATTTCAAGTGCAACTCCTAAAAGTCAGAAGTGAGTTACCTTGACTTATAAATTCAAGATCTTTTTAGTTCCAGTGACTGTCTCTGAAGAAAGAATTCTATAGGTGTGAAGAGAGTGTCCAAGAGGTTTAACTAAAAGAAGAAAATGCTATGGAATCTTAAGCCTTTTCTTTCCTGACAGCTTGATGGAATTTCTCATGCTTCAGAATCACTGTATTGTAAGAGCACCAGTCATCAGACACTCAGCCTATTATATCTTTGTATTAATTACTTGTATATCCTTGTCATGTCTCCTATATCTTTTATTGATTTTTGTATTTTTCACAGCACACAGTACAAGGTGAGGCAGTGACTAGAGAAAAATGAACACAGGAGCCTGACCACTGGTGGCACAGTGGTGGAGCATTGACCTGGGACACTGAGGTCCCAGGTTTGAAACCCCAATGTCGCTGGCTTTAGTGCAGGCTTATCTGGCTTTAGTGCAGGGTTGCTGGCTTGAATGTAGGATCATAAACATAATCTCATGGTCATGGGCTTGAGCCCAAAGGTCATTGACTTGAAGCCCAAAGTGACTGGCTTGAGCCTAAGGTCACTGGCTTGAATAAGGGGTCACTGGCTTGATTTGAGTGTCTCCCCATCAGTGCACATATGAAAAGCAATCAATGAACAACTAAAGTGACATGACTATGGGTTGAGGTTTCTTATCTCTCTCCCTTCCTGTCTCTTTCTCATGCTTCAGAATCACTGTATTGTAAGAGCACCAATACACACTCACACTTCCTTATGTATGTAGCAAAGGCTGCTAAAGGGAGGCTGCACAGAGTAGGAACAGAATCTGTCTCAGCACAGCTTTTCTAATAGGAGTCTGTAGCTGTGAGTTATTCATGCAGAGTAGGATTTTTCTCCATCCAATAAGCTTAATTTTATGCTATACCACATTCTCTTATACTTGCAGTAGTAAACATTACTTTGGGGGGGGGGCTGTATGAGGGTGTTTCTGGAAGAGTTTAGCATTTGAATAAATCGACTAAGTAAAGAAGGTCATCCTCACCAATGTGGGCATTATCCTATCTGTTGAGGACCTCAACAGAACAAAAAGGTTGCAGAAGGCAGATTTTCTCTCTCCTTAAGCTGGGACACCCATCTTCTCCTGTCCTTGGACATCAGCGCTCTTTGCTCTTGGGCCTTCACATTCAGACTGAGACTTATTCCCCTGGTTCTGCTAGTTCTCAGGACTTCAGGTTCAGACTGGATTTTTACCACTGGTTTCCATGGTCTTCTACCTTATGGATGACAGATCATGGGACTTCTCAATCTCCATAATACTGGAGAACAATTTTTTTCCTTTTCTGTTGCATGAGTTTTATAACTGTTTCTATATATTTCTGCATCACTGATTCCAAATCTGAAATCAGTTTTTTGGTGCATGCTCCCTAGTTTTTATGCAATTTTAATTTCTTTCTGTTACAGTTAATGGCATGCATTGGTTTTTAAATTGGAGTTAAAAGGCAATGACTCTTGGATTGAACACATAATCACAAGGCAATTAATATTTTACAAACATCACTTTTACATAATTGTAGTTGTTTTTAAATGTAGAAAATTATTATCTGATAAAAAACACCCTCTTATTTTGTTTTAAGATTGAATTATGGCTTCTTCGAGTAGGCGTAAATGTAAGAATAGTCCTGACACCTTCTGTTATATATGTGGCTATTACACACTTCAACGTCAAAGGCACAATATTTCATCATTTGTGACATGTGCATATATTGCCTATTTTCAAGTTCCCCTTGGTGATCAAGACAAGAATTGGGCTCTTCATATTGTGTGTCATAGTTGTGAGAAAATGCTTCATGACTGGACAAAAGGAAAACACAAAGGAATGCCTGTTGGTATTCCCATGGTTTGGCGTGAACCTAAGGACCACAGCAGTGACTATTATTTCTGTCTGATCCATAGAAAGGGCATCAGCAAGAATAAAAGGCATATGATCACATATCCTAATATTCCTTCAGCAATACAACCTATCCCACACTCTGAGACACTCCCAGTTCCAGTTTTCAATGGTTTTAATTCTTCTAAGGATGAAGAAAGTGAACATGGTGATCAAGTGTATTTTGATAAGATGCATGAGGAAATGGTTGTAGAATCTGAAGGGTCTTCTTCTGATGCCAAGCTGATTAACCCCTCAGCAGTTTAGCCAACCTGAATTGAATGACTTAGTAAGAGATTTGGGCCTATCAAAGAAAGCAGCCTCCAAACTTCAAGAAAAGAATGTACTTCACAGGTCAGCTAAAGTATTCCATTTCAGGAAGTGTGAACAAATTTTTGTGGACTTTTTTTCAGAAGACAAACACTTTGTTTACTGTCATGATATCAGTAGTCTTCTCAGCCAGCTAGGTGTTACCACATACAGTCCAACAGAATAACGACTATTTCTTGAAAGGTCTAAAAGGAGTTTGAAATGTGTTCTCCTACACAACAGTAATGTCTATGCAGCGGTTCCAACTGGTTATTCAACTCATCTGCGAGATTATAATGACATAAAAATTGTCCTTGACTTTCTGAAGTATGAGGAGCATAACTGGTTCATTTGCGTGGATCTTAAAATGGTAAATTTCCTCCTAGGACAACAGAGAGGTTTCACAAAGTATCCTTGCTTTCTGTGTTTGTGGGAAAGCAAGCTCGGGAGAAACACGGGACACAGAAGGAGTGGCCGAAACATGAAGCTCTGGAGGTAGGGATGCAAAATATTGTAAATAAATGTGTAGTTAGTTGAGACAGGATCATTTTTCCCCCACTTCCCATCAAACTTGGCTTAATGAAGCAGTTTGTTCAGGCTTTGAATAGAGAAAGTGAATGCTTTCAACATATCATTTCTGCTTTTCCTGCCTTGTCTTTCAAGAAGATAAAATCAGATATATTCGATGGGCCCTCATACGTGATGAAGAATTTGCCAGGAAGATGAATAAGGAGGAGAAAGCAGTATGGCAGTCTTTTGTGGCAGTTACAAAGAACTTCCTTGGCAACAAAAAAAGCAGAAAACTATGAACTTCTGGTTCAAAGAATGCTGTTGGCTTTCTACGACATTGGATGAAACATAAGTGTTAAGATTCACTTCCTGAACAGTCACCTTGATAAGTTTCCCAAAAATCTTGGAGCTGTTAGTGATGAGCAGACTACTGCTGAAGCATCAAACGAGATTGTCCTCAACAAGTACACAAACACAAGAGCTATAAATGCAAATTTTTGCCTGAATAGAATTTAAATAAGTTTTTTGCAAATTTTATGATTAAAATAAGTGTTTTAATTTGTTCTATTTTGAAATTACAGAGAAAATTCTATTTTTCTCTTACAGAGAAAAACTAATGTCAGATTTGAGATCAGCATAGTCAAATTAGGTAAGAACAAGTGTTTTTGTGGATGCAACAAAAATTTTGTTCCCCAATGTAATCACACAAGCCAAACCTTCATAATAAATGTATTTCTATACATATTCTATTAGTTATGTTTTTATAGAGAGCCCAGATTCTCCTACCTAATAAGGTTGTTTTAAAGAATACCTGAGTTAATATACATAGAATAATTCAAATACTACCTGGCATATAGCAAGTACAATGAAAGTGTCAGCTTTTATTACTACATAAAACTTGCTAAATATCTCATTTAATATTACAGAATTTTATAAGGTTTCAATGTTATTATCATCCCCACTTTAGAAATAAGCAAGTTGAGTCTTAGAAAAGTTAAATAATTAGACTAAGATTATACAGTTGGAATATGATATGGCTAGATTGTATAGCCAATCTCTCTGAAATAGAGCTTCTGTTCTTAACCAGTCTATAATACTGCCTCCTTTTACATCATAAAGTTGAAAAACTCATATGACTCTTTGCAACATTAAAAGACAATAAAAAATAATACTTATGAATACTATGCTCATTAAGTATTTGCAAAACATAGTTTCTACCTGCAAAATAGTTATTAGAATTCAGGACAATCAATATAATATATGTAGCATAATAACTAGCACATAGTAGGTGGTTAATAAATGCTCATTGTTATTATTATTGTTATTTCATAATATCTCATCAATCCCATGTGACAGGCCTTCCATTTTATCAATAGAAAAGAGGAAGCTACACGGGGTAAGTAACTTGCTCAAAGTTATATATTATAGACTCCTAAGCCTGTCTGATTGCAAAGTCTGAGAAAGGCTGTGTTTTACTATTAAAGAAAGGCTGAATTTCTCCAGTCCAAAGGACAAACCTTACATAGTATAGCTGGGTAAATGTGAAAATGGACAGTTGTTATTATTAAGAAATGCCCTAATAATAAGAGAAAAGGTTAATTCAAATTTTAGGTGAATCAATCTACTTAGAATATTTTACTATAAATTTTCACTCTTATTTGAGAACCATATCACTGTTTCATAATGCAAAATAGAAAGAAATTAACATTTATTCAGGGCACTTTAATAAATATATGCACACAATAGTGACTGCAATAAATACTAAGAGTGGGAAATATGGTCTTAGGGTTAGAAGCAATGTTTGCTCTCAGTTCTTGAGTTAAAGAAAGAATTCAGAGCCAAAAACTCTAGCGCAAAAGGTTTATTTAGCAAGCAAAGTGAAGGTACACTCAAAAGGAAGAGCTGAACAGCCTGCTCAGAGTGTCCCCTTGGTCTTTTAGAATGAAAGTCACAGAAGCAGAAGTGAGCCAGCTGAGCTGCATGGACTCAAGAAACAAGTTGGGGGGGGGGGTGCAGGGCTCTTGGAGCTTAGGAGAAAGAAAGCAAAGATACATGCCTGAGGAAAGAAGGGAGGGGAAGGTACAGGGATGCTGAGAGACTGGGCTCTGGTCCTCTGTCTTAAGAGTTTTTACCTGTTCCCTAAAGGCAAGAATTTTAGTGGAGGTCTCAGGGAAGGATGGATCTCAATAAAATATTCATGAGCTTTACAGGTGTGTCCTTTAATATGCTTATGCATCAAAATGAGCATATTAGGTCAGGGCCATGTCTCTACTGATTCGGTGCTAGGGTAGGAAGCCACTGGTCATTGCATCTGGTCCTGATGTCAGCCATGGTGTCACTTCATCTGGTTTTACTGCTTTTCAGGGCCAGGAGCTGAAACTTAACTAAGGCCTAGATGTTACCTCTAGTTTGACCAAAACGCTGTCTCTGGGGTCAACAGACTGAAGGCTTTTTTCCTAAGATTACTTAATGCTGACCAGAACATCTTTGTCCTGAGAGCTCAATGCTGAAGTGGTTGTACAGGGATGAGGATCCCTGAGGAGCCCTGAGGAGCCACTGCGCCACCTCACCCGCAGGTGTTATAAAGTACCAAAAGCTACAGAATCAATATTAATACTTTAAAAGGCTTGAAGAACATTTTATTAATTTGGGTTAAGGTGTGCAGAGAAATTTTGTGAATAATCTCTGTACTGTGTGATTGGCATAAAACCAGGATGGCCCTTTGCATTGTATTGTAAATGCAAAGGGAAGGAAAACATGGATTCCCTGACATTCCACCACACCTGTGGGGAAAGGGGTGAAAGGCTAACCAAGTGCAGGAAGAGACATCTTTCTACCATTGTGTTGACTTGTAAATTTTGTTTTCTCCAAAATGATGTATGGCTTGCAAATTAAACATAGTCCTATCATGTTAAAGGGCATATGACTATAACCAATAGTGGTAAAGGGCACCTAATTACAATTTTTGCTTCTGTACTTCCTGCTTGCAAAACTATAAAAACTAGGTAAAACAAAGGGCCGGCGTGCTCTCCCTCAGATTTCTGTCAAAGTTGACGCTGCTTGGCCAAGCTAGACAATAAAGCTTTGGTGTGGAATCGATTGATTTTGTTTGTGTCTTTAATGTTTCAAGTCACTCCGGATTAGGCTTAACAAGGGAGAAGGAGGCAGATGAGTCAGGGTGCTGGATGAGGACAGTTTGAATCAGCCATCTGTCTCAGTTTCCATATTCCACTTGCCAAGTTATTTTCCTAGCTTCTTACTCTCCTGCCTCATTAGAACATCAAATTCCAAACAATAATATTCATTTTTTTAAATGATCTAATTTATCCTCTTTTATCATCTTTAAATTTTGAAATATTTGAATGTTTTTGTGGTGAAAGATGAGTTAGATTTATTCTTTTTTTTTTTTTTCTTTATTCATTTTTAGAGAGGAGAGAGAGAAACGGGGGGAGGAGCTGGAAGCATCAACTCCCATATGTGCCTTGACCAGGCAAGCCCAGGGTTTCGAACCGGCGACCTCAGCATTTCCAGGTGGACGCTTTATCCACTGCGCCACCACAGGTCAGGCGAGTTAGATTTATTCTTTATGACTATAGAAGAGATATGACTAGTGGCAGACTGTATATAGAGAGATAATAATGTTATTAATAATAATAAAAGTTATTTATTAAGCATTATTATCTAGCAGGTGCTGTGATAAGTATTTTTTGGGAATCATGTCATTTAATCCTGACAATGCAAGTGGTAGCCATTCTGCAGTTGAGGAAACAGAAGCTTAGAGAAGTTAATTTGTTAAATAATATGATTGATGAACAATGGATACTAACTCAGGGTTGTTAGAGTCCAACATGCATATTCTCTACCTTAATGGTATATGCTTAATAGGAAGAACAGTTTTGAAACGTAACTTTCCAAATACAGTAGGAAATCCTATTATAAGAATTGTAAAAAAAAACAGCTGAGAAAATACCTGACTAGAATCCTACTGAAAACTTATGTATTTATTTACTTATTCAACCCACATTTATTAAGTGCCTACTACATAAAAGTCATACAAGTTAAGAATTAAATAAAAAAGCAAGATTGTTCCAAGACAGTGGATTTAAGTGTGAGGTAGAAAACTGAACTGAAAGATTTTTTCGTTTCTCTAGCCATGTAATTCTGTAATTCTATTTCCCTTATTTCAAACACCAGCATTTCCTGAAGCAGTTAAAACAGAAGGAACTGTGATGTGACTTCAGCTACCTGATTTTTCTTTTTTCTAATATCTTCACTCCTTTCCCTATTCAATATGCTGATTTGAATTAGTTTCAATACCACTCAAAATTGAGAACAGAAATCCAGGCATTCCTACTGAGCCCTTTACAGCTGATGCTGAAACTTCAAGCTGTGATATAGCATGAATTGCCCATTTCCCAAGCATTTCATATGCTCTCACTACCATTTCATCAGGGAAAGGAGATTATCTATTTTTCTGCTTGAAGTCATCATTTTATTTCCTGTCTTGAGGCTAGATAGCTTATCTATTTTGATTTTAAAAAAAGATAGAGATAGCATTTTTGTTTGCTCTATCCACCAAACATTCGAAGACATTTCCTCCACAGCAAATTGAAAGGAAGGAGTAAGATAAATGCCAACTCAAAATATAGGGATTTTCTTTTTATTATCTTATTGTGGTAAAAATACATAACATGAGAGCCACCTGATTAATAAATTTTTAAGTGCACAATACGGTATTGTTAACTATAGGCACAACGCTATACAGCAGGTCTCTAGAAGTTATTCATCTTGCAAAACTGAAAGTTTATACAGTTTGGATAGCAACTTCCCATTTTGCCCCTCCCTCAAGCCCCTGGCAACCATCATTTAACTTTCTGCTTCTAGACTCCTCACATACGTGGAATCATGCAGTATTCGACCTTCTGTGACTGATTTATTTCACTTAGTATAAATGTACTACAGGTTTATCTAGGTTGTCACAACTGTCAGGATTTCTTTATGTACAGTATACACACACACACGAGCATTGTATGTTAAATAATTAGAAAAAAATGTATCCATGTCTTAATTTTGTAATGAAGTAATTTTTAAATATCTTTTAAGGCCCTGGGCAGGTTGCTCAGTGGTACAGTATTGACCTGGCCTGTGGAAGTCCCCGGCTGAATTTCCAGTCAGGCACACAGAAGAAGCAACCGTCTGCTTTTCCTCCCCTCCCACTTCTCTCTCTCTCTCTCTCTCTCTCTCTCTCTCTCTCTCTCTCTCTCTCTCCACAGACATTACTGGATTGATTCCAGCATTCCCCAGGTGCTGAGGATGGTTGGGAGGAGCCTCTGCTTCAGGAGCTAAAAATAGCTCGATTATGAGCATGGCCCCAAATGGGCAAAGCATCTGCCCTAGACTGGGGTAGCTGGCTGGATCCCTGTCTGGACACACGTGGGCGTCTGTCTCTCTATCTCTCCTCCTCTCACTTAAATTAAAAAAACAATTTTTTTTAAAACTCCACATACTTTAATGTTATTGCTTAGCTATGTCAAAGCATTACAAACAAGGATATTTCACTAAAACCATTACATTATTTGCATTTAGTAATTGCAAATTATACTAATTCAATTTTTTTGATTTTTCAGAAAAGGCTACTAAACATTGTTTTAACATTCTGTGTGCCAGTTTTTCCTTTACTGTTCTATTTTCACTTACCGTATATGACATTATGAAATACTATTTAAATTCTAGTCAATTTTATATACTGCCTTGTATTTTTTAAAACTTCAGTAAAAAAGAGTACTGTATTTGCAGTTTCTATTTGTAAAAAAAGACAATTTGTGATGAAGCTTTTATGAGTTCTTTTTTGTTTCTTTTTGTTCTTAGAGAGAGACAGGGACAGACAGACAGATAGGAAGGAAGAGAGATGAGAAGCATCGGTTTGTAGTTGTAGCACTTTAGTTGTTCATCTATTGCTTTCTCATATGTGCCTTGGCCAGTGGGCTTCAGCCAAGCCAATGAACCCTTTCTCAAGCCAGCGACCTTGGGCTCAAGCAGCAACCTTTGGGCTTAAGTCAGCGACCATGGGGTCATGTCTATGATCTCATGCTCAAGCCAGCGACCTCACGCTCAAGCTGGTGAGTACACGCTCAAGCAGAAACCTTGGGGTTTTGTACTTTAGTCCTTAGCATTCCAGGCTGATGTACTATCCACTAACCATTGCCTGGTCAGGCTTTATGAGCTCTTTCAAAATTGTAATTTGTCATTAACCTTTTGCTCATTCTAAATAAGTATTGACTCCCAGGTCTTTAAAACAAACCAACAAACAAACTACCAACCTTCAGTACATAATTCTTTCATAAAAAAATCTATGAATTATTCAATTATATACTTTGAAAGACTTTTATACCTAAAGTGATTTTGAAAAAAAAATTATTCATATTCATTTTCACATTATACAGATTCAGCAAGGCTACATCCACAAAGAAGTCCGATTTCATCATCAGATTTTATTTATTCTGTTTGTTTGATTGGAAAATGGCAACTGATTATTACAAAGTTGGCAAATAGAGATTATGATCCAATTTTTGTTTTATGAGTAAAGTGTAGGTCACACCACAATAATAAAAAGCAAGAGAACACTTTCTATGGCAATGAAATAAGCTTAAACTTTTAAGAATTCCACCTTTCCCTAAAGTGGCTTTGCATCATAAGGGTCCACAGACATGTAAAACTGACATATACTGAAGGCTTATCTTTGGACTTTCTAATTGAGATCTAGCTTAATCTCTGATATCACAAGTGTATTTGAAGTCTTTATAGGACTCTGATGTGCACCCCAGTGGAGAACCACTAATTTGCCTGATAAAGGCCACAGTCCTTAGCATGGTTAGTTAGAGTCATGTTGACTAGTTCTTGCTTACACATCAGCCCCATCTCTAAACTACATTAATCTTATGCCTAAGTAATTCTGAGCTACCTGTAGTTTCTCGGAAGCATCATATATTTGCATATGATGTTCTACTCCTTGGAATAACCATTTCTCCTCATATACTCAGAACATTCTATTCCTATATCAATACTGAACCCAAGAATCATCAGCTTTTTTACACTTTCCCAGTGACCCCTCCCAAGAAAAATTACCCACACTCTGTCTTAAGTCCCCAGCCTACCTTACCTTGTAACTGTGTGTGTGTGTGTATAAGCTGTAATTAATATACCATATTGTCACTATTTGTCTAGATTTCTGTTTTCTATGCCATGCTATGAGCTCCTAGAAGGCCCATAACTTATTCAGCTTTTCATCAATAGAGCTTAAAACAAGTGCTAAATCAATATTTGTTGAATAAAATCTTTTTTGGGGAAAGAGAGAGGAGGAGGGAGGCAGAAAGAGGGGGATGGGAGAAGCATCAACTCGTTGTTCCATTTAGTTGTAGCCATTGACTGCGTCTCAACTTTGCTCCAATGGAGTCTTGGCTGCAGGAGGGAAAGAGAGAGATAGAGAGAAAGGAGAGGGGGAAGGGTGGAGAAGCAGATGGGTGCTTCTCCTGTGTGCCCTGACTGGGTATCAAACCCAGGACTTCCAAACGCTGGGCCAACACTCTACTGCTGAACCAACCAGCCAGAGCCTGTTGAATACCTTTTGTTAGGAGTGAATGGCATCACCGGTCATTCAATCTTTTAAGCCCAAAACTTGAATCCTAGATTTTCATCTGCTTGGCTTGTCACAGTCACAGATTCCACTGCTATAATATTTGTTCTAGTGGTAGTTTTTTTTTTTATCACTCTTCTTTTACCCTGCAAATGTATAAATTTTCCTCCACAGACTAGAGGAACCTTAATGATGTTCTATGATACCCTGCAGTCTTCAGCATAAAGCCTTAACACCCAATCATACCATACAAGGTCATTTCTGCTCTGTGTCTACCTGTCTCTAAGCCCTAATTTCTTTTTTTTTTTTTCTCTCTCTGAAGCTGGAAACAGGGAGAGACAGTCAGACAGACTCCCGCATGCGCCCGACCGGGATCCACCCGGCACGCCCACCAGGGGCGACGCTCTGCCCACCAGGGGGCGATGCTCTGCCCATCCTGGGCGTCGCCATGTTGCGACCAGAGCCACTCTAGCGCCTGAGGCAGAGGGCACAGAGCCATCCCCAGCGCCCGGGCCATCTTTGCTCCAATGGAGCTTTGGCTGTGGGAGGGGAAGAGAGAGACAGAAAGGAAAGCGCGGCGGAGGGGTGGAGAAGCAAATGGGCGCTTCTCCTGTGTGCCCTGGCCAGAATCGAACCCGGGTCCTCCGCACGCTAGGCCGACGCTCTACCACTGAGCCAACCGGCCAGGGCCCTCTAAGCCCTAATTTCTACCATTCCCACAAACATGAACTATAGTCCACTCATGTGGAACTATTCAGTCTTCTAAAATAGGTCAGTAATCTCTCTCTCACCTCTATTTTTATATCTATTTTCTCCTTAGAAACTCTTCTTTCTTCTCTTCTTGGATAGATTCCACCCACTATAACCCAGTTCATTCTTCTAGGCTCAGGTCATTGCAATTATCTGTCTGTCTTTCCTAGTAGACTAAGAAATCTTCCAAAGAAGAGACTTTAGCACCTACCATGAATATATTTCCTGTGATTCTGACAATCTACTGGCTACCTCTGGAATGTAACTCAAGACATACCTCATGTCAATTTGTTTAAAATGTATTTACTCTGAAAGATGGAAAAAAAATGTTTTTTAAATTGCTATCACATGGAAAGCATTCTAATGAGTGATATGTATTATACATTGTATTGAAAGACAAAGTTCGAGAATTAGAAATCAAGACAATGTCTTCTAAGGGGACTTTTGCAGAATGCACCTGCAGAATTAAAGGCCTTTCACAGTCTAAGCAGATTACTAGATACAGGGGATCCAAAAATGACTGAGACATGACTCCTGCCCTCAGGGATTTGGCAAGCTGACTTTAGTAAATAACTAAATGAGAAATAAAATGGTCAGTGTTGATCAACACTCTGCAGGCATAAATGTGTAATCAGAAGCAAATTTTGTGCTGAGTCATAGAAGTCCCTGTTTCTTTTGTTGTTGTTGTTATGATTGTGATTCATACTTTAATTCACTTGTTCATTCATTCATTTAATAAATGTTTCCTGACCATATTTTGTATCGGGCATTTTGCGAAGCACAGATGGTGCAAAAAAACAATAAGATAAAAACTTTTCCTTAGAGGCATTTTTAATGAAAACAGATAAATACCATAAACATAGTAAACCTAAAAACAAAGAAAACTTAACTCTGTGTGGGGACGATAAAAGGCTTCTCAGTGAGAATAACATTTAACTTGACTCTTGAGGAAAAGTTGAAGTTTACCAGAAATGTTATTATTAGAAGCAATCATAAGGTAGAATATGGAATTTGTTTTTACTGTGCACACTAACCAACATGAGCCTCTAGCTGTGCACACACAGTTAACAACACATGGAGGTTATTTATATAAAACCCTTGAATTAACTTTCTAAGTACTCGAATTTAAAGAAAAGTTCTCTCAATATAGATTCCTTAGAGTGCTAAGTGCCAAATTATTCGTTTTCTATATTTTACACATAGCGACTAAAGGGTTTTCAACAAACTTTTTTTTGTATGAGTATATGTGTGGGCAATACTCAACAAATTATTTTTCTATGCCATAAAACTTTGACTTGAGAATAAATTTATTGCCTCCAGATTTTGCAAACAGGGGCCTTTTAGTGCCTTCCAAACAGTGAAATGTGGAAATTCATGGGGTAGAAAAAGTTTCACAATACTTTCAAAAAGTAGAAGACATTTCAGTGAACAGTCAATATACTTTATTTTATTTTTTATATTAAATGTGAGGCAAGGAGGCAGAGAGTCAGATTCCCACATGTGCCCTTACTGGGGTCCACCCAGTAAGCCTACTAGGAGGCCAACTTGCTCGAACCACTAGAGCACTGGCTCTGAAAGTGTGAGCCAGGGTGCACTGATGTGCCCTAGAAGATTTCCAAGTGAACCCTATTGTATCCAGAGAAATATGTGCCTGTTGGGGACCAAAAAAACCATCAGGGTTTTTGGAGTTTAGGTTTTTGGGGGACGGAGGTGTGGGGAATTGGTTGTAAGCTGACAGTCTGCCAACCCCCACCTCACTTGACTGATTAGGTTGCAAAAATCTGTTAAACTGTGGTGCTGGATTGTTTACACTACCCCCATGTTCCCTGGAAAGACTGGAGTCAAGTTTCTTCTGTCCTTTGTTTGGTTTAAAGTTAAGATGATATGTACGGTGGGGATTATCTGCACTCAACAAATTAAGAGTAAAAAGAAAAGAATTTTTCAATGTATTGATGAGGAAATGAAAGTTTCCCTTTCAAATATATGCCCAAACATTAAAGAAATTGCTAGGACACATCAGGCTCATGTTTCTCATAAACACAAGAATGTAAAAACTTAACACATTCATGCTGAGACCTGCTGAAGTTACTAAATCTTACTAAGAATGTGTCTATATATATAAAAAGATAACTTTTTTGTCATTTTTTAAATTTTTAACTCCTCTTTTTTATGAATTCTAAAAAGCGTAACTCAAAAAATATAATATAAAAATGTTTTTTAATGTCAGAATAAATTTAATTTTGTCATATTTATTTCATTTAATTACCATAAAAACACGCTTGGACTTTATATTTATTTTCTTTAATATTTGACTTAATTATTATAACATATTTCTCAGAAATTTGTATATAGAGCACCTACAATTATTTGTAGCATTTTAAATGTACCCCAATTTCAAAAAGTTTGAGAACCACTGCACTAGAGCCATGGCTGTGGGAGGGGAAGAGAGAGAGAGAGGTAGAGAGAGAGAGAAAGGAGAGGGGGAGGGTTGGAGGAGCAGATGATTGCTTCTCCCGTGTGCTCTGACCAAAAATCAAACCCAGGACTTCCACACACCAGGCCTATGCTCTACTGCTGAGCCAACTGGCCAGGGCCAATCCAAGTATTTTAAATTCCTAGCTAGGAAAAGTAAGGAGGAAGACTCATGCAATATACCAATTTTGCTTTTTTTTAAAAAAAAATGATTTTTCTAGTCATAACTGAATAGATTCACATTGTAGAATATTGAGTAAATGCAAAAAAATGATTATATTTGCTATTATATAGTAAGTACTTTGTGTCCTAATATGATATAATTATCTCATATAATCCTATCCCAGCCCTATGAGGTAAGTAGTATAATCATTTTCATTTTATAGTAAAGGAGAAGAGTCTTAAAAAGACCTAGAGAGGCCCTGGCCGGTTGGCTCAGCGGTAGAGCGTCGGCCTGGCGTGCAGGGGATCCGGGTTCGGTTCCCGGCCAGGGCACATAGGAGAAGCGCCCGTTTGCTTCTCCACACCCCCCCCCTTCCTCTCTGTCTCTCTCTTCCCCTCCCGCAGCCAAGGCTCCATTGGAGCAAAGATGGCCCGGGCACCGGGGATGGCTCCTCGGCCTCTGCCCCAGGCACTAGAGTGGCTCTGGTCGCAGCAGTGCGACGCCCTGGAGGGGCAGTGCATCGCCCCCTGGTGGGCACAGCATCCGCCCCTGGTGGGCGGGCCGGGTGGATCCCGGTGGGGACATGCGGGAGTCTGACTGTCTCTCCCCGTTTCCAGCTTCAGAAAATACAAAAAAAAAAAAAAAAGACCTAGAGATACCAGTGACAAAACACCAGAAAACAAACTTTAGATGTCTGACTCCAAAGCCCTCATACTTAATGATCTTCCATAAGGTCACCACCACTTTATCTACTCATATATTATCCTTCTTTCCCAAATTTATTAACTCATTAAAATAATATTTAATCACATATTTGTAGCAGGCACTATCCTGGTGCTGGGGATGTAGAAGTAATTGCAGTCTCAGCTACCATGGAATCTGTATTCTAGTGAAAATAGTAGACACTGCACAAGTAATTACAAATGCAGTGCATATAATAAAGAAAACGTGTGGAGTGGTTTGGGAGTTTATAATAGAGGGACCAAATCTAATTCGGTGAATCTCGAAATGCTTCCCCAAGACATCTATCTATGCACTTATTACACACAGTTGAGTCATACTATTCCTGAATTTTCAACATTACTTTGTTCACCTAACACTATATCCTAAACATTGCCTGAGTAATGAAATGTTATTTGTTTTAACTGCTTACAGAATATTTGGTCATAGAAATGCATCATTAAGTATTTTCTATTATTAGATATTTTGGTAGTTTTAGATATTATTAGATATTATTAGTTTTCTATTTTTTATTATAAATAATAATATAATCAAAATCATTATGTATAAAGCATTTTATATATGTCAGATAATTTCCTTGAGGCAAAGAATCCCCAAATTAGAAGAGCTTCAGGTACCTACAGTATTACAGGATTTCAAAAAAAATATTTTCTGAATAGGTGAATATACAAATAAAAAGAAAAAAAAGAAGATAATCACCATTTCAATTTGAGAGAGATATATGGTTGTTCTGAGGGGGAAAATTAGTCTCTAAACAGTTCTTGTTATAACTAAAGTTCAAATTGTCATTATTGGCAGCAAAAACATGAAAAGCCATTGGCACTTTCATCAATTACACTTCTGTTTGTAATTTCATACAGAACTACATTTCTCCGTTAGCATAAAGTAAGAACCGCCTCTTTTATCCTCGCTGATCAGCATAAAATCTCTGAGTGACTCATATTCACCAACGGGAAATACTAGTTATAAACTTTACATGCACTCTGTTACACCCACCAAGGGGTAAACTTCTAAGATCAGCCACATGACTGTGGACATGCTTCTTACTGAATTCCTAGGTTCCAATCTCCATATCTAAAAAATGAAGGGCAATATCACTGGCTTCGTGGCTAAGAGCATTAAAAGATAAAAAAGGAATTTTATATACATGCTACATACACACCAACTGTGCATCAGGTACTACGTGAGGTCCATGTGTTATATACATATATTATCTAACAGTAATGACTCAGCCTTATTTGTCAAGAGAGAAAAAAAAATATGAGGGGAATAAGGGATAGGGGATGAGAGCTAAAGATACAAGTTTCTTCCTGAGGTCCACCAAACAGAACAGCAATTTTAAGAAATACAAAATGTGCTGCACCCCTTATTCAGGTTTATACTTGTATAATTCCAGTAAAGAATAACTAGGTATTAATAGAGTCTTATACACCAAAAAGGGGAGGAAATCTATCAGAGGTTTTAAAAAAAAAACTTTTCAATAACTTCAGGCAACATCTGGGAGTAGATCCACAGGCAGATACTTCTGCAGCACTATTCTCCTTATTTGAGAACAGCCTTAAGCTAAAAACTCTGGACTTGTTTATAAATAAGTACCAGAATGGGAAATAGTTCTCTGAACAGATCTTTAGCATTTGTCCAAACATATTGAGAGGGTTTTAGAATAGAAACAGAGTAAGGCCCCAAAACAAGCTAATGGCTTTGAAAAATAAAACAATTAAATGTCTACATGCCCTCTTGGATTCCCCAGGTAAAAATACCTGTATACAGACAGCATGATAGGTATTCAGAATTATTCAGGATTTGGGATGCATTGAAAAGAGAAACTCTTTCTAGATGCAAGGTAAGTTCCAATCACAAATGATTAAGTAGCCTGGCTGGTAGCTCATTTGGTTAGAGCATCTTCCCAATATACCAAGATTTCATATTTGATCACCTGTCAGGACACATATAAGAATCAACTAGTGGGTGGGTGGAACAACAAATTGACATTTCTCTTTCTCTTTCTCTCTCCCTCTCTCTAAAACCAATCAATAAATAAAATTTTTAGAATGAGTCCAGTGGCAGTAGGGCCAAGAATACATTAAAAACTTCTAAATTCCTTAATACTGACAAAGAAAGTAGCTACTCTAAAGGCAAAAATTCTCTTTAAAATAAATAATCTAGAAACTAACAGACTGGCTAATTATTATGTCAAGCTGATAGTACTTATAAAGATTTTGCCATGCTGCCTCCCAAATACCTAGATTTTGGAAGGGTTAAAATAAGCTATCATAGAATATCAAAATTCATACCTAACATCAAAGAGCAAATACTGAAAAGTATGTGCATGTCAATCATACAAAAATAATAAGCCATGATAGCTGACTGGTAGCACCAGACAACCTCAGATGTATGTGTGCTAAGATCCTTTGTGAAACCCACACTACAGCAAGAACAACCTGGTCAACATTATGCACTGACACAGTTGGAGGAATTTAGGGGAAATCACTAAAGCTGTGTTTCTTGCATGTCTCACCTGGGAAACATAACCCTGGTGGATCTGTAAAGGTGGGGCATGAATGGCATAAAACAACAAGGTCTACTTGGAGTTTTATTCAGATATAATTTTATTTTTTTATTCTAATTGCTGGATACTTGCTTTCAGGTCATTAAAGATTTTCTCTGTCAAAAAGCAACATTTCAACAGCATCAGCAATGTACTTCATTTGTATTTCTTACATGGGGAATCTCAACTATCTTTCAAGGAATAACTACATTTATTATACTAGGACCACCATCAAAAAAGCTTTGCAAGGCATTACACTTACACTGAGGTATCTGTACACTTTAGAAAGCAAAATAAAAAGGACAGATGAAATTATCAAATTCAATTTAGTCAAATTTTCAAAACTAATTTGAATCTTATGAGCCAAGGTGCTGCTGTTAGCCTCAAGAAAATAATATCAACTCTTTTTGAAGTTCATCATTCTCTTCTAATTTAATAACAAGTCAACCATGCACTAGAAATAGAATTTATAATCTTAGACTTTGTCCTGATTCCAATAAATATGCCCAAAATACAGCAAGGGACACATAAAGTACACTAAGTTTTATCAACAGATATGGTCATCACTCCTCCACTACCATCCAGCAATCACTGCATGACCTAAAACCTGAAAAATATATATCTTCTGAAAGAGATATCAGAGAAAGACATCCTTTGAACCTTAATGGAAAAGACATTATCAAGTTCTGTTAATTATTATAGCAGTAAATTCCAAGGAGTGGATCGTTGAATCCATGTCTAATAATTAAAAAGTCATAAACTGGCCCTGGCTGGTTGGCTTAGCAGTAGAGCATTGGCCCGGCATGTGAAAGTCCCGATTCGATTCCTGGTCGGGGCACACAGGAGAAGCACCCATCTGCTTCTCCACCCCTCCCCCTCTCCTTCCTCTCTGTCTCTCTCTTCCCCTCCTACAGCCAAGGCTCCATTGGAGCAAAGTTGACCTCGGGCGGACGCTGAGGATGGTTCTGTGGCCTCCACCTCAGGCACTAGAATGGCTCAGATTGTAGTGGAGCAACACCCCAGATAGGCAAAGCACCTCCCCCTGGTAGGCATGCTGGGTGGATCCCAGTCAGGTACATGCAGAAGTCTGTCTGACTGCCTCCCACCTTATAACTTCAGAAAAATACAAAAAAAAAAAAGGTCACAAATTATCTTTTTTTGTGTGTGTGGCATAAAGCAACCATTTTATTATTCACACAGATATGTTGGGTTAGGAATTTGGAGACAGCACAGAAGAGATAGTGAAGATATGGCTTGTTTGTGTCCCGCAAAGTCTGGGTCTCCAACTGGGAAGACACAATGAATATGATTGCCAAACAGGGACATACATGTGGCCTCTTCATAGAGCCAGGTTTTTACACAGCATGGCAGCCTCAGTCTTCAAGTCCTTGAGTTCCAGCAAACTTGGAAGCCTCATCATCTTTTTCTTTTTAATAATATTTAGACAATTAATTTTAATGGGGTGACATTGCTCAATTAGAGCACATAGATTTAGAGAAAACATCTCCAGATCATTTTTATATTTGATTAAGTTGTATACCCATCACCCAAAGTCAAATTGTCCTCCTTTACCCTTCATTTGTTTTTTTTTTTATGTCCCTCTCCTCCCACCACCCCTCCCTCTCATCCCTTCCCCTACCCCTGGTAACTACTGCACTCTTATCCATGTCCATGAGTCTCAATTTTGTGTGTCCACCTATGTATGAAATCATACAGTTCTTAGTTTTTTCTGATTTATATATTTCACTCATTATAATGTTATCAAGGTCCATCCATGTTGTCGTAAATGATTCTATGTCATCATTTCTTATGGCTGAGTACTATTCCATAGTATATATGTACCACATCTTCTTTATTCAACCTTCTATTGAAGAGTTTTTTGGTTGTTTCCATGTCTTGGCCACTGTGAACAATGCTGCAATGAACATGGGGCTGTATGTGTCTTTATGTACCAATGATTTTGAGTTTTGGGGGTATATACCCAGTAGAGGGATTGCTGGGTCATATGGTAGTTCTATTCTTAATTTATTGAAGAACCACCATACATTCTTCCATAATGGTTGTACTATTTTACATTCCCACCAACAATGAATGAGGGTTCCTTTATCTCCACAGGCTCTCCAACACTTGTTGATAATAGCTAATCTAACAGGTGTGAGGTGGAATTTTGATTTGCATTTCTCTAGTAGCTAATGAAGATGAGCATCTTTTCATATATCTATTGGCCATTTATATTTCTTCTTGGGAGAAGTGTCTGTTCATGTCCTCTTCCCATCTTTTTTATTGTTTGATTGTTTGTTGTTGAGTTTTGTGAATTCTTTATATATTTTGGATATTAGCCCCTTATCTGAGATGTTGTTCAAAAATATCATCTCCCATTTAATTGGCTGTCTGTTTTGTTGCCAGTTTCTTTTGCTGTGCAAAAGCTTATTAGTCTGATGTAGTTCCACTCATTTATCTTTGTCTTTACTTCCCTTGCCTTTAGAGTCAAATTCATAAAATGTTCTCTATGGCCAAGGTCCATGAGTTTAGTACCTATGTTTTCTTCTATATATTTATTGTTTCAGATTTTATATTTAGATGTTTGGTCCATTTGAGTTTCATTCTTTTGCACATGACTTTCCAATTTTCCCAGCACAATTTATTGAAGAGGCTTTCTTTTCTCCATTTTGTGTTTTTTGGCTCCTTTATCAAAGATGATTTGACCATATATATATGTGGTTTTATATTTGGGTTATCTATTCTTTGAGTCTGTTTTTATCCTTGTAGCTTAGATGTGTTGCTTGAAGGCAGAAAAGAGTTGGATTTTCTTTTTTGATCCATTCTGCTACTCTGTGTCTTTTTATTGGTAAGGTCAATCCATTTATGTTTAATATAATTATTGACACTTGAGGGTTTTCTATTGCCATTTTATATAATGCTTTCTAATAGCTATATTTCTTGTTTAGTTCTTCTCTTTTGTTTTTCTGTCATTTGTTTTTATTTGGTTGTATTTCATACTTCTTTACTCTGTTTCTTTTTTTTTAAGCTATGTGTTTCAGTAGTGGTATTTTCAGGGGTGGTTACCATTAGGTAATTAAAAGAACACATATCATATTCATTGTAGTTTGTTATGAGTGCTTCTGCACTCCATCCTCTTTTGTTATTGCTAATTTCTGTCTTCTCCCCTTTTTTGTTTTTGTTGTCACAGATTATTCTTGTTTTATTTGTGCCTTTGTTGGAGCTTTTACTTGTGATTTTGTTTTGTTTTGTTCTTTGCTCTGGTTGGATAACCCCCTTTAGTATTTCCTGAAGTGGGGATTTTCTGGGGATAAAATCTATCATCTTCTCTATATCTGAGAATGTTTTTATTTCCCCTTCTTATTTTAAGGAAGGCTTTGATGGATATAGTATTCTTGGCTGGAAGTTCCTCTCTTTCATAACTTTAAATATTATGGTCCTCTCTCTTCTGGCTTGCAGTTTCTGTTGATAAATCTGGTGGTAACCTAATGGGCCTTCCTTTATATGTTGTAGTCTTCTTTTCCTTGGCTGCTTTGAGGATTTTTTATTTGTCATTGATTTGTGATAATTTCATTATGATGTGCCTTGGAGTAGGTTTGTTTAAATTAAGGTAATTCGGTGTTCTGTTTGCTTCTTGGATTCAAGGCTCTAATTCTTACCATAGGTTTGGGAAATTCTCGATTATTTGTTTAAATATGTTCTTCATCTCTTTTTCTCTCTCTTCTCCTTCTCATATACCCATTATTCTTATATTGCTCTTTCTTATGGAGTCAGACAGTTCTTGTAGGGCTTTTTCATTTTTTTTTTAATTCATGAGATTCTCTTTTTCTCTGTGTAATATATCTAGGTGCCTGTCTTCTATGTCACTAATTCTCTCTTCTATCTGGCCTGTTCTATTAGCTATGCTTGTCACCTTATTTTTCACTTCATGTATATAGAGTTTTTCATCTCTGTTTGGTTCCTTTATATTGTTTTAGTTTCCTTGATAAAATATTCTTTTTGTTCATTAAATTGTTTTTTGAGCTCACTAAATTGCCTTTTAGAGCTTTCTTGTATTTCACTGAATATTTTAGGACTTCAATTTTGAACTCCCTGTCAATTAACTCCAGGTTTCCACATAATTGAATTTTTTTTTCTAGAGATTTTTCATCATCTATCTGAGCTATATCTCTGTCTTTTGTATCCATGATATTTGATTTATTTTTCCTTAATGGCATTAGAGAGTGGTATTGCTATTAACACCAATAAGAAATAATTAAGAAAGTAAAATAAAAGTTGAAAAAATAGCCTGACCTGTAGTGGCGCAGTAGATAAAGCATCAACCTGGAAATGCTGAGGTCGCCAGTTCGAAACCCTGGGCTTGTCTGGTCAAGGCACATATGGGAGTTGATGCTTCCAGCTCCTCCCCCTTCTCTCTCTCTGTTTCTCCTCTCTCTCTTCCTCTCTGTCTCTCCCTCTCCTCTCTAAAATGAATAAATTAAAAAAATTTAAAAAAAGTTGAAAAAATAAAAATTCTATAATGATAAGTGGAACAAAAACTACAGAGAACAAGGAGTAGGAGCTGAGGAGAAAAGATAAAACAGAGAAAAAATGTAGTCAAAAACAAGCAAAATGTCACAAAGAAATAATATGAGTCCAAAATATAATAATTTGATGGTAAATAATAATCAGATGAGAAGAAAAAATAAAGGAGAAGAAATGAGAAGGGAGAATAAAGAGAAAGGGAGGACAAAAAATAGAATACAAAACAAAGAGAAAGAAAAAGAAAAAGAAGGAAAAAAAAACAGAAGTAAAGGTTTCTGAAATAAAACCCTCACTAAAAACAAAAATAAGAAATATAAGAATTGTGGATAGTGTAGTTAAAAAGGAAAATAATAAAAAAGGAAAAAAGTAAAAATGACAAAAACTGTTTAAAAAAAAGTGTAATTTTTTTTGGTTTTGAGAGGGAGCTTCTTCCTTTTTTTTCAGCAGGTGGCACTGTACTACAACTTTTGCCTCTGTGCAGCTCTTGGGCAGAGGTCTGCTGGTGTGTCACTGTGGCAATGATGTATGTTGGGCCTCAGTCCCATTGGCAGGCGGGCCTTATTAGAACTTTACAATTATCTGGCTTTAGTAATGGGGTCTCAGTTTTCCAGGTACCTCTCTACATGTCTCTCCCACTGCAGCAAGAAGCCTGGAGACTTAGCTGTAGGGTCTGCCTCAGCTACTGTCCTCGCAGCAAAGGAATCTATGCACAGCCAGGTCCCCCTTCCAGCGCTGCTCAAAGCACAGTTCTGGGGAAGGCAGTGTGAACCAGAGCCGCCAGTGCAAGCAGGCAGGGCAGGGCACAGACCAAGGGTCAAGTTCCTTTATGTTACACACAGGCAAAATTCTATGGCCCAGTAAGCTTATCTGGTATGCCTTAGTGTGCAGTAGTTTTAATCTCTACAGGCTTTTCCCGCTAGCACTACTTGGTAGCCCATGACAGGCCACATGTGTGTCCAGCTCCCACGACTGCTCACAGATGGTTGCAGCCACCATTCAGGCACCCAGCCCAGGCAGTCTCGGGCAAACGGTCCTGGCCTGTGTGTGTGCCTGGTGTTAGAGATCACAGAGCTGGTAATTACCAAAGATGCTAGTGCCCCCGCAGGTGCCCAGTGCTGGGCATTGTGGAGCCAAGAGTGCCCAAAAGTGCTGGTGCTTGTGCAGGTGCCCAGCGTTGTTTGTTAATCTCGGGCAAACACCTCTGCCCATGCACACGCCCACTTGCTCCCCGTGCTGGTGATGTTAGGTGGAGTCGCTAACACTGCTGGGAATACACAAAGATGCTGGTGCTGACCCGCGCGGACACCGTATGCTGATTATTTTAGGTGGATCCCACCACCTGTGTGTGCACCCTGTGTTCGCGATCTCAGGCAGAGCCAGTATGATCTTTCCTTTTTTGGGCACCAGCCCTAATTCAACTCCATTCCTGTTAATTCAGCCTCTCCTTTTTGCCAGGCTCCAAACAAGAATGCCCCTACCTCAGATCAGCGCAGAAAGCGAAATGTCTCCATCCTCCATCTTACATATTTAGCTACTTTTTCACCCAGCCATACCTTTGTCTGGTGTGTGTAAATTTTCGGTGCTCCTAAGGTTTTGTCCTTTTTTTCCCCTCTGTGTTTAGTTGTTAAATTTGTTGAAATTTCAAGGGGAGAGATTGGGAGAATCTCTCATACCACCATTTCTCTGACATCACTTAAAAATTATCTTTAAAACACAGGTAGACCATCCCAGCTGGTGACCTTAGGCTGAAAATTCTTAAGAATTCTTCTAAAGTATCTTCAAGACATTTAGGTCAAGCTATAAACAGCATAATGTAGATAGCTTCTACCCAAGATCTTGGGAAGTAGATCAACCAGACATCCAGAGCCACGGAGTAATATACTCTCCTTTGCCTGGACTGTTACTTTAGTATTTGCCTATTTCTTGCCACTTGGCTGATCTTCAATCATAAATTGTTGATAAAAGAACTTCTGGACATAGCCAACTCAAAAAGACTTCCTCTTGCTATATTTATACACCATATTGTTCTAGATAGAATTATTAACTCTATCATAAGATTTCTACAGATTTTTGCTATAGCCTTAAACCAAACAAACTTGGGCTTTCCGTATAACACCCAGTGCTTTGGATGAAAATGTAATCATTAGCCATCTAAACATTCAGAGTCATTCTACTGGACCTTTCTAATACCTTAAATATAATCACACAATTAAATAAACATCTAGTCTTATAAAAATTGGACTTCACTGTGTAACAACAAAAAATTTCTTTTTTGGGGGGGCATTTTTTGAAGCTGAAAACAGGGAGGCAGTCAGATAGACTCCCACATGTACCCCACTGGGATCCACCCAGCATGCCCACCAGGGGGCAATGCTCTGCCTCTCTGGGGCATTTCTCTGTTGCATCCAGAGCCATTCTAGTGCCTGAGGCAGAGGCCACAGAGCCATCCTCAGCACCCGGGCCATCTTTGCTCCAATGGAACCTTGGCTGTGGGAGGGGAAAAGAGAGACAGAGAGGAAGGAGAGGGGGAGGAGTGGAAAAGCAGATGGGCGCTTCTCCTGTGTGCCCTGGCCGGGAATCGAACCCGGGACTCCTGCATGCCAGGCTGACGCTCTACCACTGAGCCAACTGGCCAGGGCAAAAAATTTCTAAAAAATTATTATTGTCTGACCTGTTGTGGTGCAGTGGATAAAGTGTCCACCTAGAATGATGAGGTCACAAATTTGAAACCCTGGGCTTGCCTGGTCAAGGCACATAGGGAAGCAACTACTAGGATTTGATGATTCTCGATCCTCCTCCCATTTCTCTCTCTATATATATTGCTCTTCTCTCTAAAGTCAATAAACAAAATCTGGAAAAAATTATAATAGTGCTGTGAACAG
Organism: Saccopteryx bilineata; assembly: GCF_036850765.1. Classification (NCBI taxonomy): domain Eukaryota; kingdom Metazoa; phylum Chordata; class Mammalia; order Chiroptera; family Emballonuridae; genus Saccopteryx; species Saccopteryx bilineata. The sequence continues at coordinate 338,012,749 of NC_089490.1, read as the reverse complement.
AAGCCAGAAACATAAAAAAGAGAGAAATAAATATTGAGGTTATACTTTTAGCTATAGGCCAATTTTCTACTCAGAGATTCTCCAACATCCTTATAGGATTTATTCAACTCTACCAAAAGAACCTGTATCCTCAAAGGAAAAGGTATCTAGCATACTCCTATTGTGTTAAACACTTACTCCTACAACAAAATTAGTGCTCTAGTCTGGTACCGTCTTTTATGTGAACATCAAGCCCTCACTTGTTTACTATAAGCAAACTGTACTTGTATAAATGGGGCAATTGGCAGAAAGTTTCAAGTATTTATGATAACTATACCTTTGTGCTTCATGTTTCACTTAAGTCCATTACCAAAAATTTCAAAATGGAAGTACTATAGGGTACTCTGGATATACACTATCTGAGTGATGATTTCTACAATGAAGGTTATGTAATCCGGAAAGGGGTCAGAAATTTATCACTAACCTTAGCCAGAGTTATAAATGATACCCTCCAAGTGCTTAAGCACTTTATCCACAGAACCACCACAGGTCAGCACTTAGAAGGTAGGTCTAAAACATTTTCAACCCAAGTAGAAATAAATAATTGAGTAGTTTTCACTTTCTATTAGCTAGCCAATACTTCATGATGAATTTGGATAAATACAATTGGTCAGGTATACAACTCATCTCAAAACTGAAGTTGATGGCACCTGCCTCTCCAAGGTAAACCTAAATGGTGCCTGGGACATACTTTTCTTCACAAATTTTGGTATTTGGGGATTGTGGCTTCTAAGTACTCAGGCTGTTATTCTTCATGCATATTACAGTTGTCAAGTGTGATTTTTCTGAGTTTTCAATGCTGCTGCTGCATAGCCACTACTGTGCTAGATAATCCAACCACTTACTATTTGACAAAAGGAGCAAGAAGGTCAGACCTTGGTTTGACTCTAAACCGCTATGACTAAAACAGAGATCAGGTCCAGGTCAGGGGCGCAGCTCTGGAATGAGATTGATTTTGTGGCTGACCCTCTGCTGTAGCTACAGGATGGCCAAGAGATAGAAGTCTGAGAACTTGTACAACAAACTGCATCAATCATGCAATACTGAAAACCAGAAAACTACCCCCATTGTTTATTCAATTATACTCGAACCTCATGTTACTTAGATTGATTATACATTAATATTTGACAAATCCAAAAACTTTTTCCCACTTCTGATATCCTGACCTAAGAATTTCCAATCCCAGCTTGTAAGTAATAAAAAGCATGCATTTACTTCCCCTAACAAGTTATTATAAGGTCTACCAGAAAGTTCTGTCCGTTTTTGGAATAAAACAAAATACAAATTTTTCTTACTGTCAATAAACTTTATTAAATAATATAATTGTCATTATTATTAATGATTTCTTGCCAGCATGAGGGCAATTTGTATATCCCAGTTTTGAAAAATTTTTTATCTTTTTTTTTTTTTTTTTTTTTTTTTTTTTGTTTTGTTTTTTTATAATTTTATTTTTTTAATGGGGTGACATCAATAAATCAGGATACATATATTCAAAGATAACAAGTCCAGGTTATCTTGTCGTTCAATTATGTCGCATACCCACCACCCAAAGTCAGATTGTCCTCTGTCACCTTCTATCTTGTTTTCTTTGTGCCCCTCCCACCCCCTATCCCTCTCCCATTCCCCCCTCCCCCCCCGTAACCACCACACTCTTATCAATGTCTCTTAGTTTCACTATTATGTCCCACCTACGTATGGAATAATACAGTTCCTGTTTTTTTCTGATTTACTTATTTCGCTTCGTATCATGTTATCAAGATCCCACCATTTTGCTGTAAATGTTCCGATGTCATCATTTCTTATGGCTGAGTAGTATTCCATAGTGTATATGTGCCACATCTTCTTTATCCAGTCATCTATTGATGGGCTCTTTGGTTGCTTCCATGTCCTGGCCACTGTGAACAATGCTGCAATAAACATGGGGCTGCATGTGTCTTTACGTATCAATGTTTCTGAGTTTTGGGGATATATACCCAGTAGAGGGATTGCTGGGTCATAAGGTAGTTCTATTTTCAGTTTTTTGAGGAACCACCATACTTTCTTCCATAATGGTTGTACTACTTTACATTCCCACCAACAGTGTATGAGGGTTCCTTTTTCTCCACAGCCTCTCCAACATTTGCTATTACCTGACTTGCTAATAACAGCTAATCGAACAGGTGTGAGGTGGTATCTCATTGCCGTTTTGATTTGCATTTCTCTAATAGCTAAAGAAGATGAGCATCTTTTCATATATCTGTTGGCCATTTGTATTTCTTCCTGGGAGAAGTGTCTATTCATATCCTCTTCCCATTTTTTTATTGGATTGTTTGTTTGTTTGTTGTTGAGTTTTATGAGTTCTTTGTATATTTTGGATATTAGGCCCTTATCTGAGCTGTTGTTTGAAAATATCATTTCCCATTTAGTTGGCTTTCTGTTTATTTTGTTATCAGTTTCCCTTGCTGAGCAAAAACTTCTTAGTCTGATGTAGTCCCATTCATTAATTTTTGCCTTCACTTCTCTTGCCATTGGAGTCAAATTCATAAAATGCTCTTTAAAACCCAGGTCCATGAGTTGAGTACCTATGTCTTCTTCTATGTACTTAATTGTTTCAGGTCTTATGTTTAGATCTTTGATCCATTTTGAGTTAATTTTTGTACAGGGGGAGAGACTGTAGTCCAGTCTCATTCTTTTGCATGTGGCTTTCCAGTTTTCCCAGCACCATTTATTGAAGAGGCTTTCTTTTCTCCATTGTGTGTTGTTGGCCCCTTTATCAAAAATTATTTGACTATATATATGTGGTTTTATTTCTGGACTTTCTATTCTGTTCCATTGGTCTGAGTGTCTATTTTTCTGCCAATACCATGCTGTTTTGATTGTCGTGGCCCTATAATAGAGTTTGAAGTCAGGTATTGTTATGCCCCCAGCTTCATTCTTTTTCTTTAGGATTGCTTTGGCTATTCGGGGTTTTTTATAGTTCCATATAAATCTGATGATTTTTTGCTCTATTTCTTTAAAAAATGTCATTGGAATTTTGATGGGAATTGCATTAAATTTGTATATTGCTTTGGGTAATATAGCCATCTTGATTATATTTATTCTTCCTAGCCAAGAACAAGGTATATTCTTCCATCTCATTATATCTTTTTCGATTTCCCTTAACAATGGTTTATAGTTTTCATTATATAAGTCCTTTACATTCTTTGTTATGTTTATTCCTAAGTATTTTATTTTTTTTGTTGCAATCGTGAAGGGGATTATTCTTTTGAGTTCCTTCTCAGTTGTTTCATTGTTGGCATATAGAAAGGCTATTGACTTCTGTATGTTAATTTTGTATCCTGCGACCTTACTGTATTGGCTTACTGTTTCTAGTAGTCTTTTTGTGGATTCTTTGGGGTTTTCGATGTATAGGATCATATCATCTGCAAAAAGTGATACCTTTACTTCTTCTTTTCCGATATGGATGCCTTTTATTTCTTTGTCTTGTCTGATTGCTCTGGCTAGAACCTCTAGTACCACATTAAATAAGAGTGGAGAGAGTGGACAACCCTGTCTTGTTCCTGATTTAAGGGGGAAAGCCTTCAGTTTAGTGCCATTTAATATGATGTTAGCTGATGGTTTATCATATATGGCCTTTATCATGTTGAGATATTTTCCTTCTATACCCATTTTGTTGAGAGTCTTAAACATAAAATTGTGTTGTATTTTATCGAAAGCCTTTTCTGCGTCTATTGATAAGATCATGTGGTTTTTGTTCTTTGTTTTGTTGATATGGTGTATTACATTAACCGTTTTACGTATGTTGAACCATCCTTGAGATTCTGGGATGAATCCCACTTGATCATGATGTATTATTTTTTTAATATGTTGTTGTATTCGATTTGCTAGTATTTTGTTTAGTATTTTAGCATCTGTATTCATTAGAGATATTGGTCTGTAGTTTTCTTTTTTTGTGCCATCCTTGCCTGGTTTTGGTATGAGGGTTATGTTGGCCTCATAAAATGTGTTTGGAAGTATTGCTTCTTCTTCAATTTTTTGGAAGACTTTGAGTAGAATAGGAACCAAGTCTTCTTTGAATGTTTGATAAAATTCGCTGGTATAGCCGTCAGGGCCTGGACTTTTATTTTTGGGGAGGTTTTTAATGGTTTTTTCTATTTCTTCTCTACTGATAGGTCTGTTTAGGCTTTCTGCTTCTTCTTGACTCAGTCTAGGAAGGTTGTATTTTTCTAGGAATTTATCCATTTCTTCTAGGTTGTTGAATTTAGTGGCATAAAGTTTTTCATAGTATTCTACAATAATTCTTTGTATATCTACGGTGTCCGTGGTGATTTCTCCTCTTTCATTTTGGATTTTGTTTATATGAGTTCTTTCTCTTTTTTCCTTGGTAAGTCTTGCCAAGGGTTTGTCAATTTTGTTGATCTTTTCAAAGAACCAGCTCCTTGTTCTATTAATTTTTTCTATAGTTTTTCTGTTCTCTAATTCATTTATTTCTGCTCTGATTTTTATTATCTCCTTTCTTCGGCTGCTTATGGGTTGTCTTTGGTCTTCTTTTTCTAGTTCCTTAAGGTGGGAAGTTAAGTGGTTCACTTGGGCTCTCTCTTGTTTGTTCATATATGCCTGAAGCGATATGAACTTCCCTCTTATCACTGCTTTTGCTGCATCCCATAGATTCTGATATGTCGTATTGTCATTTTCATTAGTCTGTATATATCTTTTGATCTCTGCACTTATTTCTTCTTTGACCCATTCATTTTTTAAAAGTATGTTGTTTAGTTTCCACATTTTTGTGGGATTTTTTCCCTCTTTTTTGCAGTTGAATTCTAGTTTCAAGGCTTTATGATCAGAAAATATGCTTGGTACAACTTCAATTTTTCTGAATTTGCTGATATTGTTTTTGTGGCCCAACATATGGTCAATTCTTGAGAATGATCCATGTACACTGGAGAAAAATGTATACTCAGTCACTTTGGGATGAAATGTCCTGTAGATGTCTATCATATCCAGGTGCTCTAGTGTTTTGTTTAAGGCCACTATGTCTTTGTTGATTCTCTGTTTGGATGACCGATCTAGAGCCATCAGCGGTGTATTGAGGTCTCCAAGTATGATTGTATTTTTGTCAGTTTTTGTTTTAAGATCAATAAGTAGCTGTCTTATATATTTTGGTGCTCCTTGGTTTGGTGCATATATATTAAGAATTGTTATGTCTTCTTGATTCAGTGTCCCCTTAGCCATTATGAAATGGCCATTTTTGTCTCTAAGTACTTTTCCTGTCTTGTAGTCAGCATTATCAGATATGAGTATTGCTACACCTGCTTTTTTTTTGGATGTTATTTGCTTGGAGTATTGTTTTCCAGCCTTTCACTTTGAATTTGTTTTTATCCTTGTTACTTAGATGAGTTTCCTGTAGGCAGCATACAGTTGGATTTTCTTTTTTAATCCATTCTGCTACTCTGTGCCTTTTTATTGGTGAGTTTAATCCATTTACATTTAGTGTAATTATTGATACTTGTGAGTTCCCTATTGCCATTTTATATCTTGCTTTATGTTAGTTTTGCGTCTTGTTTGATCCTTCTCTTTCGTTTTTCTATCTTTTGTTTTTATTTGGTTGTATTCCATACATCTTTCCTCTGTTGCTATCTTTTTTATCTCATGTGCTTCTGTGGTGGTTTTTTCAATGGTGGTTACCTTTGAGTAATGAAAAGGGTCCCTACCCTGTTCATTGTAGCGAACTATTTTGTGAGTACTTTTGCACTCCATCGTCCTTTGCTACTGTTAATCTCCGTCTTCTCCCCCTCTTTCTTTTTGTTGTTGTCACATTTTAAATTTGGTTTTATTGTGTTCTTCTTGGAGCTTTTACTTGTGGCTCTGTTTTTTTTTGTTCTTTGTATCTGATTGGAGAACCCCCTTTAGTAATTCCTGGAGTGGGGGTTTTCTGATGATAAATTCCCTCATCTTTTCTGTATCTGTGAATGTTTTTATTTCTCCTTCGTATTTGAAGGATAGCTTTGATGGGTATAGTATTCGTGGCTGAAAGTTCCTCTCTTTCAGGACTTTAAATATTGGGGTCCACTCTCTTCTAGCTTGTAGAGTTTCTGCTGAGAAATCTGATGATAATCTAATGGGCCTTCCTTTATATGTTGTATTCTTCTTTTCCCTGGCTGCCTTGAGAATTTTTTCTTTGCTGTTGGTTTGTGTCAATTTCATTATGATATGCCTTGGAGTAGGTTTGTTGGGGTTAAGAAAACTTGGAGTTCTGTTTGCTTCTTGAACTTGAGGCTTTAGTTCTTTCCACAGGCTTGGGAAGTTCTCATCAATTATTTGTTTAAGTATGTTCTCCATTCCATTTTCTCTCTCTTCTCCCTCTGATATACCTATTATTCTTATGTTATTCTTTTTGATGGAGTCAGATAATTCTTGTAGGGCTATCTCATTTTTTTTAATTTTTGAGTCTCTTTCTTCTTCTCTCTGTTGTGCCTCAAGTTGCTTGTCTTCTATTTCACTAATCCTCTCTTCTATCTGACCTGTTCTATTAGCTAAGCTTGTTACTTCGTTTTTCAGCTCGTTAATTGAGTTTTTCATCTCTGTTTGATTTGTTTTTATAGTTTCAATTTCCTTGGACATATATTCTTTGTGTTCATGGAGTTGTTTTCTGAGCTCCCTATATTGCCTTTCTGTGTTTTCTTGTATATCTCGGAGGATTTTTAGGATTTCTATCTTGAATTCTCTGTCATTTAGCTCCAAGGTTTCCAATATATTAAATTTTTTCTCCATAGATTTTTCCTCATCTAGCTGTGTTACCTCTCTTTCTTTTATATCCATGATATTCGATTTTCTCTTCCTTAATGGCATCTGAGGGTGGTTTTGTTGATAGTATTAATGAGATTTAATAAAGAATAAAAAGTTAAAAAAAATAAAAAAATAACAAATCGAAAAGAGTTGTTTTTTTAAAAAAAAATTAATAATGAAATAAAGAAAAATAAAATAAAATAAAAATTTTTTAAAAAAGGAAATTATTCCCCCCCTCTTTTTTTCCTCTCCTCTCCTCTCCCCTCTTTCTTGAGAAAATCTTGTGGTGGACTGTGAGTTATAACAAACAATGCCTGTGATGGAGGGCCTGAATTGGGGAAAAGTAATAAAGGGGCAAAAAAGAGAGAAAGAAAAAAAAAGAAAAAAAAAAAGGGGGAAAAAAAAAGAAAAAAGAAAAAAAAAAGAGCGTATGGACCCACAAAAAGCAAATAAGGAAAAAATTTGGGTCAAGAATAAAATGATTTGCTTTTAGGTGTTGGTTTTCTAAGAGTTATGATGAGAGGAATAAGAGGAAAATGGAAAAATGGGGGGACAAATTAAAAACTTACTATTGTATTTAGTGGAACAAGAACTAGATAATATGGAGAGCCAGGGATGGGAGCACTGCTAGTGAGTTAAAAAGGTGAAGTAAAACCCCCCAAAATGCCACAAAGATAGGTTTGAGTCCCAGATAAGATAATTTGTTTGTTATTGAGGTTTGAATGAGAGGAGATGTAAAGGAGAAAGGAAGAAACTAATATAGAGGGAGAAAAGAAAGAGAGAGAGAGAAAAAAAGAGGGAACCACTAAAAGAAGAAAAAAGAAAGGAGAGAGAGAGAGAGAGTTAAGGGTTTTGGAGTGCAACCCTCATAGAGAGAAAGGAAGAGAAGAGAAATGATAATGGGAGATGTAACACTTATGGGTAGTGTAGTTCAAGGAGAGGAGAGAGTAAGACCGGTAGAGAGTTAATCGGCCAAATTGGAGGAGGAAAAAAAAGTCTCAAGAATGAAGATAAGAGAAACAAACGAACAAATATAATAAAATGGGATAGGTTATAAAGTCTGTAGATTATTCTTGATTTTGAGAGGTTATCTTCTTGCTTTTTCTTTTCTCTCCCTCTTCCTGGTTGGTGACTCTGTACCCCGGGTTCTGCCCCTTTGGCACGCTCAGGTAGAGGTTTGCAGTTGATAAGTCTCTATGGCAATGTCATGTATTGTGCTTTATTCTCGTTGGGAGTTGAGGCTCATTAGCATTTATAGGCTCCGACAGTGAGAGAGTCCGTGTTCCTGGAGCCTTTCTCCTAGTCTTTCCTTCCTCAATTAGTAGCCTAATAGTCCAGGTATGGGGTTGCTGCTGCCTCTGCCTGGATAGTAAGAGGCTCAAATTGCTGGCAACTCCCCACTCTATTTCCACTCAGCACAGGGCTCTGGGTAAGGCTCAGTCAGTCAGAGCTGCTAGCATAATCAGGTGGGCTTTCCGCCCACTCAAAGACCACTGGCTCTGCCACTCTGTCCGGTAACACAAGCGGGCGCCCACTTCCGGGGCGCTTGGAGGAAACTCTCACTCACTGTCTGCAACCAGGATATCCGGCCAGCAGTCTCACGCTCTGAGTGAAACCCCCAACCGCAGGGAAAAGTTGCAGCGTTGGAATTGAGTCTCGCTCCGTCCCCGTGTGCGGCTTTTGCAAGGCGCTGGGGCGGCCCGAGATTCCGCTTTGGCCCACACAAAGGCCCCTGACTCTGCCCCTCTGTGCGATAACACGGGCGCGCACTGCCGAGGCACTCGGAGGAATCGCTCACTCCTTATCTGCGCGCGCAAACCAGGATATGAGGCCGGCCGCCGTTCCCTCTGAGTGAAACAGCCTCCAGCACGGAAAATCTCCACCGTTGGGATTAGTTCTCACTCCCTCCCGTGCGTGGCTTTCCCAGGGCGCTGGGGCTGCCCAGAGACTCTGCCCTCAGCCCACAGAAAGGCCTCTGACCCTGCCTCTCCGTGGGGCAACACGGGCACCCACTTCCGCGGCTTAGGAAGAAATCTCTCTTCCACTAACTGCGCACCGACCAGGAGACCGGGTAAAATGGCCGCTCCGCTTGTCTTTCTTTGTTTGGGTTTGGCGCGAGTGTTAGCTTGTATTGCCCGGGTTGCCACAGGATCAGATTTTCCTCGGCTTGGATCTCTGAGCCACAGCCTGGTTCGGCTGTTTTTGCTGCGGCGGCCTGGATCTATTCACCCCCTTTGCCCGCCTCAGTTTCTATATTCACAGTTACCAGAGAAAGCCGCCCTGTTTAGGTTAGTGAGGAAGGCGGAGCATTTCTTACTCCCTATTTCCTTCGGGGTTTGGTTATATATTTAGCCAATTTTTCACTCAATCATACCTTTGGGTGTATTGTGAAGAATCTGGAAGCTCCAAGTATAGGTTTTTCTGTTTCTGGTTGAAGATCTTGTTGAGTTTTGGGGGAGATTTATCGGTATCGCTTCCTACTCCGCCATTACTCTGACGTCATCTCATGTTTTATCTTTTGATGCAAAAAATTGAACCAGTGCTTGTTTGATATCTTCTTCATTTTTTAATTTTTTGCCCTTCAAAAAAATTTTTTTTTAATAAATTTTTATTAATGGTAATGGGATGACATTAATAAATCAGGGTACATATATTCAAAGAAAACATGTCTAGGTTATTTTGTTATCAAATTATGTTGCAAACCCCTCGCCCAAAGTCAGATTGTCCTCCGTCACCCTCTATCTAGTTCTCTGTGCCCCTCCCCCTCCCCCTAACTCTCCCTCCCTCCCTCCCATGTCCTCCCTCCCCCCCCACCCTTGGTAACCACCACACTCTTGTCCATGTCTCTTAGTCTCATTTTTATGTTCCACCAATGTATGGAATCATGTAGTTCTTGTTTTTTTTCTGATTTGCTTATTTCACTCCTTATAATGTTATCAAGATCCCACCATTTTGCTGTAAATGATCTGATGTCATCATTTCTTATGGCTGAGTAGTATTCCATAGTGTATATGTGCCACATCTTCTTTATCCAGTCTTCTATTGAAGGGCTTTTTGGTTGTTTCCATGTCTTGGCCACTGTGAACAGTGCTGCAATGAACATGGGGCTACATGTGTCTTCATGTATCAATGTTTCTGAGGTTTTGGGGTATATACCCAGTAGAGGGATTGCTGGGTCATAAGGTAGTTCTATTTGCAGTTTTTTGAGGAACCACCATACTTTCCTCCATAATGGTTGTACTACTTTACAGTCCCACCAACAGTGAATGAGGGTTCCTTTTTCTCCACAGCCTCTCCAACATTTGCTATTACCCGTCTTGTTGATAATAGCTAATCTAACAGGTGTGAGGTGGTATCTCATTGTAGTTTTGATCCCTTCAAAAAATTTTGTAAGGACAAAAATAAGTGATAGTCGGAGGGTGCTAAGTCCGGGGAATATGGTGGATGCAACAGACATGCTTCTGTAGCATTTCTTCCTTGTTGAAATTCATAAAAATTACAGTGGCGTAAATGAACTTTATCAGTAGCCATGGGTACACTATCACTTCACACATAAGACTAACGTGAATCAACTTTGTTTTAGTTAATTTGCTATGTCAGTATGTATACATTAAGTGATAAAAATAGAGAGGCACACATGCGCCAAATAAACATGTGCTTACATGTTGAAACTTGTTGTGATAGAAACGAACAGAACTTTCTGGTAGACCATATATTTAAAAATCATATGTGTGGTGCTTCTACCTTGCTGCAATATGTCAATAAAATTCAGTTTCTTTAGCTCTGGCTGGTTGGCTCAGTGGTAGAGCGTCGGCCTGGCGTGCGGGGGACCCGGGTTCGATTCCCGGCCAGGGCACATAGGAGAAGCGCCCATTTGCTTCTCCACCCCCCCTCCTTCCTCTCTGTCTCTCTCTTCCCCTCCCGCAGCCAAGGCTCCATTGGAGCAAAGATGGCCCGGGCGCTAGGGATGGCTCCTTGGCCTCTGACCCAGGCGCTAGAGTGGCTCTGGTCATGGCAGAGCAATGCCCCGGAGGGGCAGAGCATCGCCCCCTGGTGGGCAGAGTGTTGCCCCTGGTTGGCGTGCCGGGTGGATCCCTGTCGGGCGCATGTGGGAGTCTGTCTGACTGTCTCTCCCCGTTTCCAGCTTCAGAAAAATACAAAAAAAAAAATTCAGTTTCTTTATATTGTAACAGATTTTGTTATTTGATAATGGAGCTTTCTACACCTCAAACAGGCAAAAGAGGGTGGAATCTAGTGGACAAGTATAGGATCTGATCATCTGGATGTACAATCACATCCTCACAGGTACAAGGAAGAAAGGCAGAATAAGTATGCTACAAACAGACTGCCAGGCCAGTTCCATGATTTAGTCTAAAGAAGATAGGCATATGCCCCATGTTAGATAGATTTTCCCCATTCCTGCTCTGACGTAATACTGACTCACCTGGGCTCAGATTTACCTGCTACATAATCAATCCAAAATGATAGAGAAGTATAGACATGTGGATCAAAGTAGATGGGAGAAAGAGGCCTGTATTTAACCTTGATGCTCTAAGCAAACTGACTGGTTATCAAAACAAAAAAAGAACAAATTCTAGACATACATTTCCATATTTAGATGCAAAATCACTAACTTGACAAAATGATTCTAGAGTTTAATTGGATATATAAATTAGAATACCCTAAAAACATTTGATGTACATTTAGAATGAATGATCTACACATAAGCCATTTTAAAAAAGAATTGCCTAAAAATAACCCATATTATTTACATTGCAAAAGGAACATCATAAATAAATTAAAAACTTGAAGACTGTTTAGTAAATAGTCTTGGTTGTCAAGACAACCTACTTAAAGCCTAATATGTTAGATCTTTTTTTTACCATCATACACCAACATCAATTCTTGGTGGGTTTTGAAGCCAAATAAAAACTAGAAAATCACTTAAAATTTTAAAGTATTTAGTATATAATATACGTGATCTTATGTTGAAAAGAAAAATAAAACATAAAAGAAGAAATCACAATGTTAACAGTACATAACATTAGACACATACAAATTTGTAGACTTTTGAATGTCACAGGTTAATATAACAAAACAAAATAAGAAAAATAAATAATATACTCAGGAAAAAACATTTAAAATATATACTATAAACAAATATTCATAATTTTTATATATAAAAGTTTATATGAACCAATATCAAGAAAACCAAAACTGTAATAGAATTATAAATATAGATAGTATGTAGAAAATATATAGAAAAAGAGTAGTACATGGAAAAGTAATTCACACAAAATATATTTTTTAAGTGAGAGGAGGAGAGATAGACAGACTTCCGCATGTGCCCTGACCAGGATTCAACTGGCAACCCCTATCTGGGGCCAATGATTGAATCAACTGACCTACCCTCAACCCCTGAGGTTGACACTCAGACCAACCAAGCTATCTTCAGCATCTGAGGTTGATTCTCATATCAACCAAGCTATCCTCAGCACTCATGACACTTAAACCAATCAAGCCACTGTCTGCAAGAGGGAAAGAGAGAGAGAAGGGGGAGAGGAAAATGAGAAAAAGATGGTCACTTCTCATGTGTGCCCTGGCCTGGGGTCAAACTGGGGTCTTCTACATGCCAGGTCAATGCTCTATCCACTAAGCCAAACTGTCAGGGCTAAAATAAAAATTTTCAATGAATAAAAATGACCAATAATCAAGTGAGAACATGTCAATATCACTAATCATTATGAAAATGCAAGTTCAGTATAAAATTGGCACTCTCTAAAAAACAACTGATAATGCTCAGGATGGTGGTAAAGCAAACATTTAAACCTACCACTGGCAATATTACCAAAACCTTTATGGAAATATTCTACCAGAGCTCAGAATTACAGTAAAGGTATTCATATATATAAATATATATATATATTAGCAAGAGAGAATGAGAGAGAAAAAGACAGGGACAAACAGAAAGGGAGAAAAGTGAGAAATATCAATTCTTTGTTATAGCACCTTTGTTGTTCATTGATTGCTTTCTCATATGTGCCTTGATGGGGGGGCTACAGCACAGCAAGTGACCCTTTGCTCAAGCCAGTAACCTTGGGTTCAAGCCAGCAACCATGGGGTCATGTCTATGATCCCATGCTCAAGCTGAGGACATTGGAGTTTTGAAAATGGGTCCTCAGCATCCCAGGTCGATGCCTTATCCACTGTGCCACCACTTGGTCAGGCAGTATTCATACTATCAAAGTAACAATTCCCTTCAGAGGACTTTACTTTTATTTTTTATTTATTTATATTTAGTTAGAGAGAGAGAGAAAGAGAGATAGACAGGACAGACAGACAGAAAAGGATAGAGTTAAGAAGCATCAACTCATAGTTGTGGCACCTTAGCTATTCATTGATTGCTTTCTCAAATGCACCTTGTTGGGGGGTTCCAACCAAGCCAGTGACTTTGGACTCAAGCCAACGACCTTTGGCTTTAAGCCAGCAACCTTTGGGCTCAAGGCAGCGACCATGGGGCCATGTCTTATGATGCCATGTTCAAGCTGGCAACCTCACACTCAAGCTGGTGCGCCCATACTCAAGTCAGGTGAGCATGTGCTCAAGAAGGCAAGCTTGGGGTTTCAAACCCAGGTCTTCAGTGTTCCAGGCCAAAGCTCTATCCACTGTTCCACTGCCGGGTCAGGCTAGAGGACTCTAAAGTAATTTTTAAAGCCCTTTTATAAACTATATTAAGCACAGCATTATTTGAAAAAGCAAAAATTTAGAAACAACTTTAGTATGCAGTCATAGGAGAATAGCTACATTAGTTATAGAAGGTTGAGCTCAAGACATTTGTAGATAACCAACATTTTTTAACACTTTCCTAAATGTTGGCAATTTCTTTACATTAGAATTCCTAGCTTGTAATGTAGATGTAAGAAACTACCATCACTAGACTTCCTGTAATAGGATGCAGGCATGGGACTGTGCACTCCCAGGAGACTTGAAGTAGAAAATGAGCATCAAGAGTAGGCTGCAAAACATATGGGAAATCAACCTCGTAACAAACTCAGTTGTGGAGCTACTCAATGCTGCAGGGATAATGTTGATGGGGAAGAAAAGCAGCTTTGAAGTAAACAAAGTTTAATTCAGTTTGGCTTCTCCAAATATCAGATTTCAGATAATCTGATTTCAAATGCACTGGAAAGAGACTGAATTACTTTAGAATAATTGGAACCATTTAACGTTAACTCCAAAATTGGCCCATTTACTTCTTTTTAATCTCAAATTCTCATATCAGCTCTTACTTATTCAAGGTTATTGCTCCCTTATAAGTAAGCAGGATATTCCACGAAACACTTTTATCAAAAGATACTGGGCCAACTAAAGAACTTTGAGTTAGATGAGTCATGGGAGATAAGGAAAGCATAGCAGATACCATATTTTCCCATGTATATGATGCACCATTTTTTGAAAAATTTGTGGTCTAAAAACTGGGTGCATCTTAGACAGTGATTGTAGATTTTTTACTTGCATTTTCCAGTTTTTTGCGCTTGTTTTTGTGCTCATTGTTGAAGACAGTGATTCATCATCAGACACAGATGAGGACAAGCTAATGGATGGGAGTTTTGACACTGATGATGAGTTGTATAAATTTTATGATGAATAAAACTTGAGTTCAATAACTTTATGTAGCACATTTTTTTTCAAATTTTGGGCCCCAAAATTAAGGTGCGTCTTACAAATGGGACCAACTTATACATGGGGAAATACAGTATTTGAGTACCTACTTTGTTGGATTTAATGAGCATGTGGCTCATTATATGTTATTTTAGTATTAAACAAAAGCTGAGGAGGGCTAAACAATCTAACAGTTACTCTTTTATTGATTGATTGATTGATTTTATTGATTTCAGCAAGAGAGGAAGGGAACAAAAGAGAGGCAGGAACAACAATCTGTTCTTGGATGTGCCCTGATAAGGGATCGAACTAGCAACCTCTGTGTTTTGGGACAATGCTCTAGCCAACCAAGCTATCTGGCCAGGGTGTCTAACAGTTACTCTTTTATTTTCTTATTTAATCTTTACAACAACAATTATATTCATTTTCCAGATGAAGATAGGAAGGCAAAATAACAAAGTTACGATATGATAGTATCTGGTTTTCAATCCTGGTTTGGCTGATACTACATAGGGCTTTTCACATCATTGTTATTTTTTTGCCACATAGGAGTGACACACACATAGCAAGCTATCAGTTCTTGATAGTTTTTATTATTATTAATATTTGAACTAGTATCTGTCTGGCTCTAAATTCTACCTACTTTAGACTCTATCATATTGCCTCTTAAATTTCATTCAGGTTGGTAGATACACACCTGTACTCAGAGATAAAAATATGCAGTAGATTTGATGCCACCTGGGAACTGATTCAGCTTCAGTTCTAGGTTGAAGTGCTATGTATTCAGGATTACATTGAATACATAAGAATGGCAAAATTATATATTAGAAAAGACTTACTCTTTTTTAAAATTTATTTAATTTATTGTGTTTACATAGATTCTAGGGTCTCCCTGAATGCATCCCCCTCCCCCATATTCCCCTCAACATCTCCCTTGCCCCCCCTCCCTACAACACCCTCCCCCCTTCCCTACAGGTTTATCCCATCCCATCTTCCCCTTTCCCTCTGTCTTCTTTTCCTCTGGTCCCTTTGATCCCTCCTCTGTCTCAATTCTGTTCCTCAGTTCTCATTATTCCTTGGATTCCTCAAATGAGTGAGGTCATATGATATTTTTCTTTCTCTGCCTGGCTTATTTCACTCAACATAATAGTTTCCAGGTCCCTCCATATTGTTGCAAAAGGTAATATTTCCTTCTTTTTCATAGCCCCATAATATTCCATTGTATTATATATATGTACCACAGCTTTTTAACCCACTTGTCCACTTATTCTAAACTACATTTTACCTTCCACAGTCAATAAAATGCAAATAATCTTCACTGGGTAACTTTTTATTGTTAATTTACCTTACCAATATTGCACAAATACAAGGTAGGGCAAAAGTATGTTTTTAGTCATTTCTATAGAAAATAATACAATAATTAATATAATATAAGAATAAACTCTGTGTTTCACATACTCACAACTATAAACCTGCTTGCCCCACCCTGTATTGAATAACACTAAGTCAACAATTTGCTGTAAATAAAAGGATGAGTGACATTTAGCAAAACCATACAATCAATTTTTTATCTCCTGCCTCAAATGCAATGACACCATGTCACAGGTTCATTTGAATTAACATTAAATGCCATTTTGTGGAGCTCCACAGTGATGCATGCAGGACTGGCACCTAACTGAATAGCTTGTACTTCAGCAGATAGCAATAGAACCAGGTACACAGGGCAATGTCAGAAAAGCCTCCAGTAGTACCATTTGAGAGGCAGTAAGCACGATAGCTAAGATCATGGACTCTGGAGCCAAACTGCCTGAGTTCAAATCTCAATTCTATAACATTAATAGCTGTGTGACCTTGAGCAAGGCACATTGCCGCTTAACTCAGAGATGGAGATAACAGTACTATCAGCATAGGTTTATAATTTATAAAGAGCTAAAATTTCTAAAGCATGTAGAAGAGGACCTAGTGTGTAGAAAACATTCTGGCCCTGGCTGGTTGGCTCAGTGGTAGAGTGTTGGCCTGGCGTGCAGGGGTCCCGGGTTCGATTCCCAGCCAGGGCACACAGAAGCGCCCATCTGCTTCTCCAACCCTCCCCCTCTCCTTCCTCTCTGTCTCTCTCTTCCCCTCCCGCAGCGAGGCTCCATTGGAGCAAGGATGGCCCGGGCGCTGGGGATGGCTCCTTGCCTCTGCCCCAGGTGCTAGAGTGGCTCTGGTCGCAACAGAGCGATGCCCCGGAGGGGCAGAGCATCGCCCCCTGGTGGGCAGAGCGTTGCCCCCTGGTGGGCGTGCCGGGTGGATCCCGGTCGGGCGCATGCGGGGGTCTGTCTGACTGTCTCTCCCCGTTTCCAGCTTCAGAAAAAATTTAAAAATAAGTAAATAAATAAATAAATAAATAAATAAATAAATAAATAAAAGAAAACATTCTGTATGGGTTACCTAATACAGCCTTTACTTTCCATCCCAGGACTTTAGGAGAGTGTAATTTATTCTGCTACATGTACGTTATATGTGTGTTCGGAAAGTTTACTTCAATTGGTGAGGACCTTGATGTGCAGGGAATTGATGTGTGAGCCCTTTTATAATGTATATATATATCAACTCATCACATCATACATTTTAAATATGTTACAATTTTATTTGTATGTCAATAAAGCTGGGAGAAGGGAAAGCAGGGGGACAGGACAGATAAACAAAGAGAAGCAGAAACTGGAAAGCACGGAGCTCCTCAACTGTGTCTCCACTGTTGGCACTGGTGAATTCTTCCTGAATCCTTTTGATTATGTTCTCTCTTTTACCTACTTTGGTTCCATGTATCTTGAGGACCCCTAAGACAGTCACCTTGTTAAAATGTAGACAAAAAAGAGAGAACATCAAGAACTGTGAAGGAAGCTCTTGCCCAGCCAGTGAAGACAGGCTCTTCTGTGCCTTCAGTTGACCCAAAACAGTTCCTTCCACCTCCCTACTGCATTACCTCACATTTTGCCAGCACTGACAGCCAAACATTAAGTCAGATTATTTAGTAGATCCTGAAACTATAGCTCCTGCTGATATGTAGAAATTCTGAGAACATGAGATAGAAGCTTGGATTGACACGTGGATTGAAGTTTTTATTAATAACTAATTGAAGGTTAGCAATAAAGAGATACATTAGCACTTAACTCAGTTTACTGGAATGTGGAGGGTCAATTAAAAATATGGCAGATGTAAACTTTATCCCTCTGAGAAAGAGAGTGAAAGCCACAGCAAGCCTGTCTCCCAGGCCTTAAAGAATTAATGAATTTCAAGAGTCCATGAATTTTTTCCCTATCTGTTCAAAGACATATCTTTTGGGGATATTTTATTTCTCAAGTTTCTTCCCTAAGCACCAAGATTTTCTAACTATTATATGGAAGGATTATTTTTTCAGTTATATTTATTTAAATTCAGTTTCTTCCTCTTACAATATTTTCTATAAGCTTTCATGTTTTGTTGCATGTGTGTATGTATGTGTGTTTAAGATGGGAGGATTTCTCAGATAAGTTAACCACATCCTCTGGATAATATAATGCAATTCCTCCAAATGCAACAGTAGACCTTAAATGTTCTAGTCACAAAAAAAAATGGTAAATATATAACAGGGTGAAGGTGTTAGCTAATGCTGTGGCGGCAATTATTTTGCACTAAATAAATGTATCAAATAAACACATTGTACACTTTATTCTTTTTTTTTCTGAATGTGGCAGAGAGTACTATCAAACTCCAGTCACAGAGGCAAGCTCTACTGGTGCTAGTGGAAGTCCTACCATCAATGTAGCACACTTCCAACACTCAGAAGTTCACTGGCCAAGACTGGCCTCCCGTGAGCTTTAATAGTGTGCACTGTACACTTTATTCTTACACAATGTAATAAGTCCATTACATCTCATAAAGCTGGAAAAAAATGTTTACCCACATGGTTCAAAGTAAAGATCAAATAGTAACTGAACAGAGGAAAATATAAAATATCTTATAGGTTTTTATTATAATAATATAAAACAAAAACATGATTTTCTGGAGTGAAATATAATATATCAAGTAATAATAGTAATGACAATAATAATATAAAATCAAGCAAAGCACATAAAGATTCAATCTATTCAAATTAACACAACCCCACATCCAAAGAACCATAGGAATATTAGGCCAACAAATGAATAAGATAAATAAGCAAATAAATCTACCTTTAAATATGTATTTGAAAGCATAATGAAAAGATGGCTCAATATTCCACAGGCCACAGATACTTTCTGTGGGAAAATCAGAAAGAATAGGAGGCATCGATGAAGAAGTTGATTTATGGCGGGAAAACAGTGTAACATAGGCTGTCTTTTAAAACTGGGCAAAAATGATATTTTATTACCAATTACCTAGAGTCTGGCTCAGTAAAGCACCTCAAGTATTAGTAAGCCCCAGTCTCTTATAACAAAGTGAAATCCATCTTTTTACAGTTTGTTAATCTTTTATTACTGGCTCCCAGTAAAGATAAAGTTACAGTCCTTTATAAAACCACAAGTGCTATATCGATATATAGCAGAATATTATACCATAATATTTTATATTATTTAAAACCAAACCTGGTTGTAGATACTTCTGTTTTCTAAAAGTATGGATAAGGTACATAAATCACATTAATGGAGAAAAATATCTCTACCCTGGTTCCTTCCACTTACCATGAAATACAGAATAAATCTAAGTGGTCCTATTTTTCAGTGCTTCGTCTGTATTGTTGAAGAGTAAGACCCAGGGCAGATGACATTTTTTTAGAAGAGTTCTTCAATTATTTTTTGGTTCTGGAAAGTACGCCTGAAAGTGAATAAGAAAATGGAAAATTAAATTGTTCTGAAACACTAGTAATGAGAAATTAAAGTGTAATTGTGTCCTGAAGAAGCAATGAGAGAAATCAGCCTGGCAGAAGGCTGGAGCTTACTGAGAAATTTGGTCAGCTCCTAATGGTGGAGGGGTGGAAGAAATTTTAAGAAAGGCGATGTCTAATACTTAATTTTATGATATTTTCTTTTTCTGCGATGTAAAAGTTTCTCTATAAATGAAGCCTACTACAACAAATATACTTTCGTGAATGTTCGGAGGGGCGATTAAGAAAAAGAGGACTATGTTCTTTGTTTGCGATGATAGCAAGAAACTGGTAAATAAGAAGATAGAGGGATATGGAGCATTTTTATAGAGCTGTAAGCCCTGGAACGGCAGGGACACATCTGTCTTATTCATCTCTCCCTAGAGACTGATCCCATGACTGAGCAGATCTCTGATAAACATGTGCTGAATGAATTCACAAATTATGCCATCAATACATAAACATTAAACACAGTCGTGTGAGAACATATGGAAAAAAGTACTTACCTCTTTCCAGAGATTTTACACAAGATTTCTGGAGGAGTTTAATTCAAGCAATTTAAGCAAAATTTTGAGTTCACCCAAAAAACGGCAGGATGAGGAAATTCTAGCCAATGGGAACAGCACGTGCAGGAGCACAGAAGCATGAAATGGCCCAGTGTGCCTGGAGATTCTCAGATTGTGTGGAGTGGCTCAATATTTGAGTGCATGTGAGAAAGTGCTGGGAGGAAAATTAAAAGGGAAGCAGAGGTCAGAGCCTGCAGACATGACGTGGTACACAATCATCCAGAGTTCAGACATTTTACTACAAGGAGATGACTCTGTGAGTATGCAAAGAATAGACTTGTTATTCCTTTTGTTCAGGACAATACACTCTTAGGGAGACAACTTACTGAAATAATGTGGGTGGTAATTTGGAGAAGCACTCTTTTGTCCATGTTAACTGAGGAAGGCAGCAGTTTGCACCACGGATGCATTCATTTAGATCCCCAGAGGTGTGGGAGCGCTCCAGCTCACATAACTTCAGATCCAGCACAACACACCTAACATTGAGGCTAGAAGACACTCCCTGCCTGTCGTTGCTGAATTGACAGATCTCAGATGATTCATGAGATGAGATGCCATTCTTTTGTGTTCAGAAATCGCTACACATACAAACATAATTGAAATCCTAACACATATGGAAGAAAACCCTAATTAGGATCATCAGAATGTGCTTCAGAAATAACACTGGAGTATAAGGAGACTGGGAAAAGGACCTCCAGGTCTGTTGATTATTATATGCCTAAAATCTGCATATTCATGCTTCTGCAGAAAGCTATCAGGAGCTATGCAGGCCTTATGCTCCATCTGCAATTGCTGTCTTCCTCTCCCCTTCCACTTGATTCTCCTACTACATAACTGGGTTGTTTTTTTAAAGGCAAGAAGTGGCAAGGACAAGAAAGCCAACTTTTATCAATCTATTTTGTAGCCACAAGCCAAGCTGGCAACTCAAGCTTTCTCATTTTTGTAACTGCTGATAATTTATCCTGATATTAGTGATGTTTCAAGATATTTAGACAAAACTATATGGCCACGAGGAAGGCCACTTTACTACTGCGGCCTAGCAAAGAGGACGGGGACAGACCACGGCTGACAGGAAGTCCAGGACAGGGTCTTCGTCTGGGTCCCACAGACCACCACTAGGACTATAAAGAGATTTCTGAGGTCTATAAACTTTGATATGAAAACATACTGTACATAATTTTTGTTTATTTTAATTGAAATTCAGCATTTCCTTAAACTACAAATGTAAGAATAATGCATAGTATCAGCAGCACCTATGACTCTTACCAAGAGAAATGACAGCTATTTTCATATAATATTTCAGTTTTTGCACATAGATCACTTATACACATCACTCATTTGAAATTTGACGTCTCCCTAATGACACCTAATCACAATCTTCTGCTCTACAGAATGGCCCAACTGTGCCTTGAGTGGTCAGTTAACCCCTCATGATGAAGCTGTGTTCTCACAGTGATAACCAAGATATGGCTCTGCTTTCCAATGCAATTCATCTAAAATTGTTTATTAAGTAATATACTGAAAAGCATAAGTCATGGTACTATTTTGACCGCTTTATTTCAGTATACTTGTTATCCTCTGTAATTTTGTGTGTTTTATTATATGCATAAAAATCACTCTGAGAATTGGTCTTATGAGTAAGCATCACCAGACTGCCAAAACCAAACATTAAACAAACAAAAAGTTTTGATCTCTTGCACTTCATCATATTGCCTTTTGGCTTTCATGTCAGAAAGGAGTCAAGTCTGAAAGCCAGACTCTGAGAACTCTCCAAAGTTCTGAAATGTATTTGTTTGCTTATATTCATTGCTTAAAATTATTTTCATTCTATAGTTGTCAGCAACACCCTGAAGCCAGAAGGACCTACGAGTTTCCCTTCAGAAGCAAATACAAAGCACTAAAACAAGGAGAGATTCAAGCAACAGAGCAACAGAGTTGTGGTGGGTGTGTGGTAGCAGAGGTAGGTTTCAAGAGGGAGATAGACACACTGGATTCCTGGGCCAGATATAGAAAGAGAAGAGTCCACACACTAGCAGCCACTCTGTGAATGAAGAAAGGGATGCTAGGTCTAAGTGTCATCTGCTACCCTCTCAACCTTTTTCAGGAAATTTTAAGGACATAGAAAAATTGCTGAGGAACTACTGTGTATAATTGTTAAGGATACATTCATGTTCTGATGCAAAAATCTGTTAAAGAACCCTGCACAAGATGACCACTGTGATCCCCTACTAATTCTGGAATATGATCACTAATTTTAGAGATCCAGAGCCATGCACTGTCTCCAACACATTACCAATCCCACCCTAAGTACTATGAAAAGGAAAAAGCATTTCCATGGTGTATAAAATGTTGATTTCCCAGGAACCAGGACTTAGTATATCCCGTTTACAAGAATAGTGGGTCTCTAAAGAGACAGAAGTAGAACGGGGTCAGTGTTTCATCAGTGCCAGGCCTTGTGCTGGATATTTATTTTCATTTCATCTTCAAGGCACTAATTTAAAGTAATACTACTAACCAATTTTCCAGCAAACTAAAACTCAGAGGGATTAATTAATTTACTAAAGTTTATATAAAGTTGTCAAGGCTACTTGACTCTAACTTATTCTATATTTACCACACTGCGCATTGCAGCATCATAAACAAGTGCTCACATTGTGGAACCAAATCTAATCTCCTTCAACCTAATAGTGTTGTGATTTTCATCAGATATCTTTACCTCACTGAGCTTCAATTCCTTTATCAGTAAAATGTGAATAATAAGATCTATTTCACTTAGAACCATGAACTTGGCACATTATATGTAGGCAATAAAAGCTATTTTCATCATGGCACAGAAAAAAGAACAAGACTCAAAAAGGAAAATCAACAAGAAAGTAAAGATAGCAAGGCATGGCCTAGTGTCTTACATGATTTGTCCAATATTTTGATTCTCTTAGTTTTGATTCAGGATACATTTATTGCACACTCAATAAACACAAAAAACTCTGAAAAATACAAAGATGACTTGGAGTCAGATTCTATTTTTAAAGATTTATTCTTAAAGGAAAAAAAAATGCCCTAGAGGTTACAATGGCCCAGATGAAGGAGATTATCTATCTATCTATCATGTATGTATCATTTATCTATCTAATTAAATGTAAAAAATAAAGACCTTTGTCATATTATAGTGTGATTTTTGGCATTACATGCCTATCTCCAATTATACTGTGAGCCCCATAAAAACAAAAACTCTTAGTCTTCATTGTCTTCCCACTGTCTATCCCAATGCCTAGAACACAAAAGTTACCAAATAAATGTTCCACAAAAAGGAAGAAAAGAGGGGAGCAGGGAGAAAGAAGTGAGTGGAGAAGAAAGGTGGAAGAACAGGATTAATAAAAATAGAGATGATTTGCTATGAGCCACAATCAGAAGATCATAGGACTTCACAGGAAGGCAATATGAACGGAATGGAAATACTGTGGCATTTGAGATTTATTAGGCAACTTGAAGAATGGGTTGGGACTTAGTCTTATTCACTGTGCCTGACATGTAGTAGGATTCAGTAGATTTTCATTGATTGAATGAGTTAATGGATGAAGAACAAAGGGATGGTAAAGAGTCTTGGGAAATCACTGTAGAAATGTGAACATGCCAGGTACCTTTCTCAGACTGCTCACAAGACCAAATGAAGGATGAAATCATGGCTTTCAATGTCTCCTACTAACATTTTCATTCTCAAAATAAATTTGCTAGTTTATCTTTTGAAAAATATAAACTAGGAAAACCTCATTTTCTGGTAGATGGCTAACTCATATCTTTATAAATCTGTGCTACCCTCTGGCTCTATGTAGATAGTTCCCAACACTAGGGGGCATAAGATTTGTAGGCTTCATAACTTTTTACAATTCTGAGACTTATGAGATAAGTTAAACCAGAGAAATGTATCTAATGCCTTTTAAATGACACAGTTTTATATCTCAGGGAACTAGGAAAGCCTATACAGTAAAAACCAAGAGGCAGACAATTACATGAACAACTTTCTTTTGATATCATTTCTAAACTAGCAGCTCAGAGGTTCTGCCTCATTAAGTAAAATATTTTTCTACTCCTTCTACTATTGAAGTGATGGGTCATAATACCTTTGAACTGAATGACATTTAGAGCTATCTCTCTCTCTCTCTCTCTCCTACAACCACTGAACATAGTCTCAAACAGAGATGGTGAGCAGGGGGAGAGAGAAAGATAAGATAGAAAGCTATTAAACACATACTTAGCAAAACATTAAGCTCATGCGACAGATGGTAAGATTACTTGGGAGGAAGAAAGGAAGGAATCGAGGTAAGAGAACAGAAAAGAAGGATATAATATGGTAGGTATCAGCTTACAATTTTTGGATAGGGAATTTTCACATCAAT
Organism: Saccopteryx bilineata; assembly: GCF_036850765.1. Lineage (NCBI taxonomy): Eukaryota > Metazoa > Chordata > Mammalia > Chiroptera > Emballonuridae > Saccopteryx > Saccopteryx bilineata. The sequence continues at coordinate 337,988,456 of NC_089490.1, read as the reverse complement.
TGAGATGTATTCTGTGAAACACTGTGCCACGCAGTGCAGACAGCAAGATAAATGAGGCACAATTAGTCACTGAACATCTCACAGCAGAAAGTGAAGACAGGTGTTTTCAATGTAATACAAGGGCCATATCAGAGACATACCCTCATGTGTCAAGTCCCTCATGGAGTTCTAAGTATGTCAACACCATAAAGAATAGAACTCATGTGAATTCCAACACTGCCTCTTACTGCTTGTATCATTTTTGGATACATTACATAATTTCACATAGGTTCAACTTCCTATTGAATAGTAGTACCTACCTCTAAGAACTTTTAAGAATGTTAAATGAGATATCATATATGGAAGTGTTTTTTCTCAGTGCCTGGGCTATAGAAGTTGTAATGTGTGTTTGATCTATTACTATTTTTTTCTTAGCAAGAAAGAGACAGACAGGGACGGACAGACAGAAAGGGAGATATATAAGAAGCATCAATTCTTTGTTGTGGCACCTTAGTTTTTTATTGTTTTCTTTCCCATATGTGCCTTGACCTGGGTACTCTAGCTGAGCAAGTGACCCCTTGCTCAAGCCAGTGACCTTGGGCTTCAAGCCAGCAACCTTTGGGCTCAAGCCAGAGACCATGGGGTCAAGTTTATGATCCCATGTTCAAGATGATGACACTATGCTGAAGCTTGTGAGCTCATGCTCAACCTAGATAAACCCGCGCTTAAACCAGTGACCTCAGGGTTTCGAACCTGGGTCCTCAGTGTCCCAGGCCAATGCTCTATCTACTGCACCACCACTAATCAGACTTATCTATGACTTGAGAATATTTAATTCTGCTCTAAATAACAAGAAAATCAAATGGGATGAATGAAACTTGTTAGAAGTATCAAGTATAGACAGGAAGAAAGTAGTTTGTAAAATGTAGGCAAAATTCACAATGTATGTTAAACATTAATACTGTAATAAATTTGTAACCCATTAAATATGTTAAAAATGGGTAGGATAAATGGAAGGGATGAGAGAATAAATAAGAGTGCAACTAATAAATAAAAAGGGATGAAAAGACAAATTAATAAGATGTGATTATGCCACTTCTGGGTTGACAGCTATGCCACTAAAAAATTAGCTACCCATAATTAGAATTGTGCACCTAAAACTTATATAATTTTGTTAACCAGTGTCACTCCAATAAATTCAACAAAAAGGTAAGAAAATCAGCTACTCAGTACGGGCCCATTATGACCTAGTGCAGTGATGGGCAATCTTTTGAGCTTGGTGTGTCAAAATTCGCCAAAAAAACCAAGCATTACTCGGGTGGTGTGTCACTTCGAGAAAAAACCATAATTTCTCAATATTATAGTTTAAATAACAAAAATGTATAATTGTAATATATAACTGTATTTAATAAACCAAAATCTAATTAACTTGCCTGCTTAGTGACTTCTTTGTTCATCTGTCAGTCGGTTTCTTTTGTTGGTCTTGATATTATTTAACTTGTGTGGGGTGCTGTGAACTAAGATAAGTGAGGGGTAGGGGGAATTCTTTAACTAACCTGCCTATTAGTGACTTTTTTGTTGCTGAATTTCATTGGCTAAATCTTCAATTGAAAGTTAGTATTTTGTACACTTCAAGCCCAAGCAAGCACTACTAACTTCATCTGTCAATCTGTTTCTTTTGTTGGTTTTGATATTATTTAATGCTGAGAATAAGCTCTCACAAAAGTACATAGAGGAAAAAATTGTGAGTAAAGCCATTTTTCAGGGTGCTAAAAGTGTCTGGTAATCGGTTCCAGGCACTCCAAATTTCCTGTTTGTAGTAGCACTCCTCTTGATTCTCCAAGCAGCACCTTCCCAGATTCTCAAGCTTTGACCTGAAGTCGACAAACACCTGAGCCCAGAAGCTGTATTGAAATTCTGCAAGTTTCATCTTATGTAAATTAAGATGGCTGCTGCTATTTCTAATGGTGGGAAACAGCACCCATAGCACAGGCCCTCTCCTCTCGCAGCCTCTCCCTCACTTATCTCAGTAATGCTGGTCAATTAGAAATCCACGACACCCCAGAAGAGTAGATTGGATGATGGTTTCTGTGGTTATATGGATGCTGGTAATGGTGATCACAGGGCCTCCAAAGATGCATCCCCTGTGGCATTCCCCTACTCACTGCTCTACCGGCCAGAAGTGAGTCAAAGATCCCCTAACAGCCTAATCAGAAGTCCCAGAACTAGATGCTCTGTGCCAGAGTTCTGTTGTTTTGGCCTACAGACCTCGGCACAGAGTGTCTATACTACAGCAAATGTTTTATCCTTGGCTACTGCACCTGGCCATGCAGGAGCCAAGGATGAAACATCCTTCTTGGCATGCGGCCCCATACTTCTCTGGTATTCAGCCGCATGCGGCTGCGTGTCATTAAAAATGGCTACGTGTGTCAGTGCTGACACGCGTGCCATAGGTTCGCCATCACAGACCTAGTGTAACCTCTGCCCAAGAAACACAAGTAAAATTCTTAACAGCTCATCAGGCTAATTTGTGAGCTATAGGATGTGCCATGTGTATCTTCATCTCTACCTCTGTGAAAGACAGAATATATAATATATTTGGGCCCGGGTAGCTTCTATTTATATGGACAATTTGTTCAAACTTCAATTCCGGTCTTCGTATACACAATATCAACATCTTTTTGATGCAACAAGAGAAAAAGAAAAAGTACAACACAGCATATTTTGGGTAGTGTAGCCCATACATCTCACTTGCATCTTAGCCTGAACATATTAACATGATCTCTTTCCCTTTTAAATTGATTTGTAAAGCTATGCAATTAAAGCACTTTATTTGGTTTCTGAAACCTCTGTCCCACAACCTTGAAGATAGCTAGTGTGGGTGTATAACTGGAGGCTGCCATTGCTTCAAGGTGATTCCTACATGTCAAAAGTGGTGGGTGTATATCAGCCCCCTTCTCTTTTCTATCTTACCAAATGGTAAGAAAATAATAAATTCAGTACATTTTGGAATGAGTACGGTTTAATTATATTTTCCTAGTGACTCTACTTATACAAAATATGTCTATCATTGCAAGTTCCACTCATAACTCCTGCTATGTAACCATCAGCTCACACAGCGTCACTTCTGGCAGTAGTGCATTAGACCAGATAACCATTGACTAGCCAGAGAGCTGAGACTTGTGAGACATTATTCAGAAAGATCCACTAGGTAATGAGGTTGAGAATTTGGACTTGAGACACTGAAGCTAGTATCAGTTATAAAAAGAAACTAAAGTGGACAAGCCCAAGGGCCAGTATGAAAAGTGGGTTAAGAGATGAGCAGGGCTCTATTGGCCACATTCAGGATGATGAGAAATGAAGAGATTGCTAGTCTACAAAAAGAGGGATCAAAGCAGAAGGACATTTGGAAGAAGTAGAAATCACTGACGAGTAACCACATTTCCCCCTGGGGAAATAAGGATGGGAAAGTTGCCTCAGTTGAAGGTTTCCATTTATAGCTTTAGTGAGACCCAACAATTTAGAAGTTCTCATCTTGGGTCCTCCACCCCAGTACAGATTATAAGAAACTTCTATTGACATTGTGGTAGTTTTTTACTGTTTCTGTTTTTCACAATCAAATAAATAAAAGCTTCCATAAGAATACCACTTGTTCATTTTAATGTCACAAAATAACCTCATTAGAAGCCACTTACACATCTTGTTCTGAGTGAATATTGATGGTAAATTATATGATTCAATTAATATGGTGTCACTCATATATTGAAGTGCCAAACTCAGTTAGTATGTCATAAAAGGCACCAGCTGAGGAGAACTTAGTAAATTAGAGTACTTGCAGATGACATTAAAGCAGCTAACAGAGTCCTGGTTTACTTACACCTAAACCATCTAAAAGAATTATTCCCAACAAGCTTCATAGTCTCATGCTATTAGACAAGCTAATAATAGAGGGAAAAAATAGCATGTTTCCTAACTCACTCAATTTATAGAAATGCCAACAAAAATTGTCATCAATTAGCAAACTGAGTGTGAAAGAGCAGTAATGTTGCTTCTCAAAAAATGTATTCCACTTGATAGTTGGATCACATTTGGCCTACATGTAATTATTTCTTGGTGAAAAATTAATTAGTACAAAAACAAACAAACAGCAACAATAACAAAAAAACCCTAATCTATTTGTCTCCTGATTTTATGAGAAATAAACTGTCACAGCTTGACAAGGTCACATAAAAATTTGTAAGTATGTCACAGAGAAGCCAAAAGTAAATTTCTCAGCCAAAGTTTTATTATACATGTATAATAAATACATGTATATTGACTATTAAACTGATTTCCAGCTCTAAAAATTATTTCTTACTGAGAAAAGTTTTTTAAATGGGAGTTTTAATGTGGCTTTAACACCATTTCCCCTCAATTATACTCCAAGCATTGTGTCAAGGATTTTTGACAAATAGATTGTTATCCCTATGTACAAAAGAGTAAATGGAGATTCAGAACAATAATATTAATTGCCCAGGAATTCACAGCAAGTAAATTACAGAGCTCATATTCTAATTAAACTGTGTTTAGCTCCAAATCTAGCATTTTCATTTCATCATGCTACTTCAACTCAATAATAAAAAAGTGTTAAATTGATGCTATTTAAGCAATAAAATGTGGTTTATTTCAATCATTTTTATAGACACTTTTTGACAAGCTCTAACTTTATTTAAACATAATAAACAGTTTAGGTATTTTTCACTGACTCAGTGAGATCATCAGGATCACTGTCATTATATAAAGTATAAAAAGGTGCCGGTCTGGGGCTCACCAAGAACACAGAATTTGTCATCCCTAAAAGAAATAGCCTTCAGTCATCATATAGTTTGTTCATACATTTTTGAAATAAATAAATGAAAAAGTCCTTTGGGCACCTGTCACTTAGCATCTCCAAAATTAAATTTATTTTCTATGGTTTCCCTTTTGAAAAAAATACAATAATAATAAACTGACTTGTACTTCCTTCCCTATTTCAATGAATGAGATCACCATCCATCCTATTTCCTACACTAGAATTCTAGAAGTCATTCTGACTCCTGTCTCTGATCCTCTGCATTCAATGTGTTCCTAAGCTACATACCTTTTAGATCTCCTCTCCCAATACACTTCCCTCCCATCTCTTCCTTAAGTCTGCTTAGTATGGAGGGCATCAAGGGACTTACATTCAGCCAATGCAGAGCTCCAGTAAGACATCATACATGGAATAGAGTAAGGTTGGGATAGATATGCCCATGGCTCCATCTCTACTAAGATGCTGTGAGATGGCTGTGACCTTTGACAAAAGGTCACAAACTTTATCACCCTTCTGTAGAGTTTTTTTCTCTCCAAGTTCTAGTAACTACTCTCTCCTTTTATGACTTAAGCCTATGAGTAGAGATCACTCACCATTGAAGCAATCTACCTTACAGCATACCTGTATACTGCCCTCACCTTTGTACATAGTTATTATACTAAAATCAACTCAAGATAATTATTTTGAGTTTGCTCTCCGTTTCTTGCATTCTGACAAATACAGTTATGTCATCTTGTTTATTCTAGATGTTTCTTGAATCTGGTTTTTTTCCCCCAATGCTTTTGCTTTATCTTTTTTTTTTCTGAGAGAAACAGACAGACAGACTGGGAGAAAAATCAGAAGCTTCAACTCATAGTTGTGGCACCTTAGTTGTTCATTGATTGCTTTCTTATATGCCTTGTCTGGGGGATCTAGCTGAGCCAGTGACCCCTTTCTCAAGTTTGTGACCTTGGGCTCAAGCCAGTGACCTTGAGATTCAAGCCAATGACCTTGAGATTCAAGCCAGCAACCATGGGGTCATGTCTATGATCCCATGCTCAAGTCGGTGACCCCGCTCTCAAGCTGGTGAGCCCACGCACAAGCCAGTGACTTCAGGGTTTCAAACCTGGATCCTCAGCATCCCAGATCAATACTCTATCTATTGCACCATTGTCTGGTCAGGCTGGAACTTCATCCTTTATATCCTGGATTTCCGCAATGCCTACTTGCCCAATCCATTCTATTCTCCATATTCTATTAGAGGCATCTTTTTTAAAAATTCAGGTTGGCAAATCAGGGCCCTTTCTAAAATACCTCAGTGACTAACTGACTCTCATTGTATCACAGTAACTCCAAACCCTCAAGGTGTCCAGGTTTCTTTATTGTCTGAACTACATTCACCTCATCAGACTCATTGCACAACAGTCTCTATTGAACTCTGTGTTTCAGTCATGCTTGTTAGTAGTTCAGCAGGCTTCCATAATGCATTAGGCTTAATCCCCCAAACCCAATATAGTCTTGTACAATTTCCTTCCTCCATTCAAATCAACCTTCTGACTCAACTTCTATTAGCTAAATTCTAGTCCCCTTGCAGGACAAGCTTTGGCTTCATAGTCCCTGGGAAGCATTTACAGAGATCTCTTCCCATTCTAGGCTAGTGTCTTTTTCTGTGTTCCCATATGCCTAACTTTGTCATAATACTAATCACACTACCACTACTTGCCTTTACTAAACAATAGTTTCCTTCAAGGCAATAACCAAGTTTATTATCTCTGTACCCGTAGTTCCAGGAAAGTATGTGACACAGAATAGGTATTATATAAAGGTTTGTTGAATTAATTAAGCACACCCTATAAACATTCCTTCCAGCAAAACACAAACCTTACAAAACATATTTTTTCTATATTCTCTTTATCAAGGTGTCTGGTACAGAAACATTTGTGATGTGCATGCTTATCTGAAATATGAGGTGATATTGATTTGTATGTATATTTATAATTCAGGCAGTCACATTATGCCATGCTTTGGTAATAGCTGCATAATTCTCCCACTGGGAGAGCAGTTTCTATAATCGCAGTTGATGATTTCTTTTTATAGACTTTATATTTTATGCAGTGCCTTTTATTGTCAGAAATCAAATTAAGAAAAAGATTTCTTCTGAAATGAGGCATCAGGCCCTGAAAACTATAAATCCAAAGGTAGGAACTTATCTATCCCAATGAATCGCCAAGTAAATTACCAGCAGAAATTGCAAACTGCTTGAGAAAATAGTTTTCAATGCACCAACAGAGAGTAGGACTTAAAATCAGAACAAATATGATATGGAAAGACTCACAGAACCTAATATCTTGAACTTTGAGAATCTAACTGCTGAGATACCACAAAGAAATCACACCTCCACCTATTATGGATATCAACGTGATAGTCAATTATTTCAGTCTCTGCTATTTGTTGATGAGCAGACTCCATAGTTGTAGATTGCAGAATATTAGGTATGGTTGTTGTCTTTCTATATGTATAATAAAGCATTTCTTGTCATAGAATCTTTGACATGTTCATTGACCCTTTGCCATGGAGATCATAAACTTCACATTTTGTGGGAATGCATCTCCCCATTTGTCAATTATCTACTGCTGAATAACATACCACCATAACTTAGTAATGGCTTCATTTATTCTATCACAGTTCTATGGGATGGTAATGTGGGCTAGGTTCAGCTGAGTGATTCTTTTGCTGAACTCCCCCATGTGATAAATGGTGAGCTGTTGAGTCACTGGGGCTGATTCAGTTATGAGGAACACGCATGAGACAACCAGGGTGAATGGAGCCTCTCTCCAAGTACTGCCTCCCTCTCTATCAGGATACCTGCACATCTCCACATGGAGGTCATAGAATTCCAAGGGCAGAAAGAGAGGGCAAACGCCAAAGCGCAAGCACTACAGTTTAGGTCATGTTTACTACTTTCCCATTTACCAAAGCAAGGCACATAACCAAATACAAAATCAATGTGAATGGAGAGTAGTAAATGTTATAAATACAGGAAGACATGAACAAATTGGGGGTCTGTACTACAATATTCCACTATATTATTTCTTTCTTTTTTGTGTGAGAAAGAGAGAGAGAAAAAGAACAGACAGGGACAGACAGACAGGAAGGGAGAGACATGAGAAGCATCAGTTCATAGTCGTAGTACTTTAGCTGTTCATTGATTGCTTTCTCACATGTGCCTTGACCGGGAGGCTGCAGCTGAGCCAGTGACCCCTTCCTCAAGCCAGAAACCTTGGGCTTCAAGTAAGTGACCTTTGGGCTCAAGCAAGCAACCATAGGGTCACATCTGTGATCCCACGCTCAAGCCAGTGACCTCGGGGTTTTGAACTTGAGTCCTCAGCATTCTAGACTGATGATGCTCTACCCACTGCACCACCACCTGGTCAGGCTTAAATTTACTATTTCTGATATTTGCTTCTGTGTGGTGGAGGTTCAATTATGTAATATTCCTGGCCTCCTTCTTCTGCTTTATGCCATCATCCCCAGGAGAGTGGGAGTAATTTTTTTTCCTGGAAATTCATGTGATAATAAAGCAGGCATACTCAGTGAGCTCTTTTCTTTTATCCCATTTGGAGTAGGTCTACCAACAGAGATTATGCATTCTCCCTGTACCCTGAGTTTCCTTTGTCTGTTGAATTTAGGGGTTCGGTAATAGAAAATCCAATTGTTTACACAAAAGAGCTATATTCTCCAATATCTAAATTTTGCCAATAAAGAAAATTTGGACCCTGTCTATTTCAACTACTGTCTTATTTTATTTTTCAATTAGTACAGAAATTAGTGAAAAAAGAGCCTACCCTTCCATCCTAATCCTCTCCAAGGACACACACACACACACACACACACACACACAAATAGCACTTGTGTATAGAGCAAGAGCAAAACGGTCTTTTTAATATTTTATTATTTAATTAATTGTGTTTACATAGATTGTAGGGTCACCCCAAATGCATCCCACAGAATGGTCTTTTTGGACACCTTTGACAATCCAATATAGAGTCACTGTCAGCCATGACAGTTTTGTCAAGTGCTTTGTCAAGACTGAGGTAAAGGGGTATAATGAGGATGCCCTTATGAGGGTCTAAAATTGTAAAACCACAAGTTTGTTCATGTGAATAAGAACTCCATCTGGTCACCAATATGAGTAGGACCTCCAACTCTCAAGAGCAATAAGAACTCAGAGCTCTAACCACTCAGTTTTCAAGCTTGGCTATACCAAGGATCACACTTAGAGCCCTGCAGGATATTTATTTTACTAAATGTGCACCACCACTGTAGACATGTGGCTTGAGACCATGCTCACTTCTCCACCTGTGGACCCACCAGTAACTGGAACTTCACCCCGGACACTCACTATTCTTACCTTTATTGCATCAACTCCCCCTCTCTGTATGTTACCTGAATATGACACCTTTGGCTCACTGGGGAGGTCTCCCTAATGAACCTGGCATTGTTGGAAGAAACAAATATATGTGAGTGACTCCTTTTAGGGATGCTCCCTTGCTCACAAAAATTTGAACGAGAAATTTTAGTTGTGCCAAAGTGACAGCAACCTAAACTGAAAATAAAAAAAAAAAGAAAATTATTAAGAGGAGAATTCCTGGGAACTACTACAGAATAGTGATTCTAGAATTCCATCATTGAACAATGGAGAACTTGATGAAGTAAAGTCTTTGAGTAAAGACTTCAGCTTCAAGCTTAGGGAGGACAGACAAAACTTGAAAAGACCCCAATGCATTACAGAACCCAAATAAGAGTAGTAAACCAGTGCACTGAGGCAGGAGAGAAGCCTAACCCAAGGACTCTAAGTGAGGGTCACTAAGGCTGTGTTTATCAAAATAATTGGAGTTGGGAACAAAGACAAAATTAACTAGAGTGGGATGGAAGAACCTACATGTTTATAAATGAAGAGAGTGGTAAACTAAAGAAAGAAGGTTAGCACATTTTTCATTTTCAACTTCTAAAATTTTAAGTAGTTTTATACTTCAGCATTAATCAAAATAACAACCCTAACAATTATGTATGATTAGTCTCATTCTATGAGTGAATAGAGATAAAAGAAAATTAAGGGACTTCTCAAGTGTGTTGTAAAAAATTTAATCTTGCACCAAAAGGAAGTCTGGCCTTTGTCCTGGCCCACAGGGAGGTAAAGTGTCTGTGTTTGTTTGAGGGTCTCGCTAGCCAAATAGTAACAATGTGAGTTAAAGTGGAGGTTTTGACCCACACCAATCATGTGATTTAGAATTGAAGTCTTCGAGTTCACCAGGACAGGTTGGACACTAAAGACTAAGATCATCTACTTGGATCATCAGTCAATCAATCATACCCATGTAATGGAGTCCCAGTATGAACATAGTCTTATGTGAGCTACCCTGGCTGGCAGTACTCCATGCATATTGTCACACATCATTGCCGAGGAAGTGACACAATTGCCAGGATAGTAATGATGGAAGCTTCACGTTTGGAATACTCATGGACTCTGCTTTAGGCATTTCTCCCTTTGGCTGACCTTAATCCCTGTAATAAACCATCACTGTGACTGTAACAGCTTTCACTGAGTACTGTCTTTCTAGAAAATGATCAAACCTGAGGGTAGTTTTTTGAGAACTACCTCCCACTCCTGAATTTTCATTTGGTGTCAGAAGTAAGAGCAGTCTTATGAAGGACTATCTGTCCATAACTCTGTAGTTGACCCTAACCTTTCACACCAAAATAACCCATGAGCTATCATGTGTGGCTCTGCAATTTGCACAATGAAAACTCCAATATTTTCTATTTACAGAGTACAACTAATACCACCAATTGAAGTCAATAAAATTACTTTTTAATAGCTCTTTTAAGTAACAGATAACTTCAGTCTACTTATTAGAACTGAAAACTATATGGATAAGGAAAAATACAAAATTAACTGTTCAGACTATATGTCTTATTAGTAATAAGCTTTAAGCCAAATAAAATGCAAGTCTAGATAACCAAAAATTGGCATAACAAGGTCAAATATCTTGGGGCACTGTGCAATACTTGACAATTCCTGTTAACCTCACTAGGAAGAGGCAAAGTCATTCAAACCAAGTCCTGGCATAAAATCAAAATTGGAACTAAAAACCAAGGTGAAAAAATAAGTCCATATGAGGGAACTAAACAAAGTAAAACAAGTGTGGAGATAGTTCATATCCAGAAGCTTAGAACTTTATAAGGCTTAACACTAAATTCTGAAATATTCCAGGGAAAGGCTACTGTTCCCAAAATGGAATGATAATCCGCTATGACTGGGAATTTTCAGGGGCATTTCAAATTACTACCCGAGAACATGTTTGGAGTATATCTACCCATTGTTAAGAAAAGTTAGCTGACCTGTGGTGGCGCAGTGGATCAAGCGTCGACCTGGAATGCTGAGGTCGCCAGTTCAAAACCCTGGGCTTGCCTGGTCAAGGCACATATGGGAGTTAATGCTTCCTGCTCCTCCCTCCTCTCTCTCTCTCTCTCTCTCTCTCTCCTCTAAAATGAATAAATAAATAAAAATAATTTAAAAAAAAGAAAAGTTAGTAAAAGTCAATAAGTTAAAAATACAACAAATATAAATCAAATAAATGTTAATGTGTTTAGATATTGGTACCTAGGGGATGTTTAAAGTGGTACTCAACATAGAAGTATGGTGCTGCCTAAAGAGGGTATGTATTTTAAGTTTGGACTTAAGAATATAGTAAATTTCTCTACCAGGAGGATTTTAAACAAAATTTCTAAAAGTCAGGACCTGTGTCTTATTCTTTATCGTTTGTCCAACTTCTAGCACAGGAATAGGACATATCACCCAATAAAGATTGCCAGATCTGCTAAATTAATAAAAACAAGTGAAAAGGGTACCCTAATCAGAGCCCTACTGAGACAGGGTGTGGGGCAAAACAGCTGCAATCCATAAAAACTAGAGGTGCTGTCAAGAAGGAAGACTACCCCCCCTACACACCTACACACACACACACACACACACACACACACATCTGGTGGAGACCAGCTGATCCAACCTGGGGACTAATTTCACCTTATGGTAGTGTAAAGCAAATAGCCATGGCCACCATCACAGCCACCTGACCTATACAGGTTTGCATTTGATTTGGACAGACAGTAATGAAACAACGGAGCCAAGAACTTGTGGGCCATTACATTTAATCCTAGCTTGCACTCGGCAGGCAAGAAATACACACAGTGGGAAAACACTTCCCTTTCTATTTAGGGCTCCCAAAGCCACTGACTTATCCAAGTTTCCTAGAATCAAAGGTTTCTACCTCACTAGCCTTATTCACCTCTGTTCCCCATCTCCTTCTCTCTGCAACAACTGGCTTCTCCTTCAGCACTCTGCCATCTTGGCTGTTTCTCCTTTCCTCCATGTGGCCTTTCTCTGCTCTCCTCCAGCATGGGCTCCTCTGCCCTATTTTATAGTGTAGAAATCAAAACCTTTAATCCAATATACAAACAAGGAAGTCTCTGATACAGAGTCACTTATCTGAGGCATAACAACCCTGCCTGCTTACAGCCTTTCCCCCACACCCAATGTAAACTATAAGTGAGCAAACATATATATCATATTTACAAACTTATTTGACCAACAGGTAGGTAAGCTCTAGCCTTATTATATGGTCATTGTAATACATCAACAAACTAAACAATACACCAACACACCCCAATCACCATACTGGAAGTAGAAAGCCCATATAAGGACATAACTGGTCAACTGGGTTTTTCCAAGAGGTCTCCACTCCTTTCCCTGAAAAGATCTGAATATCCCTCCCCCTCCCTGAATGTTCTACCCCACCCCAATTAAATAAACCTCAAAAAAGGGGAGCAAATTTCACTAAAATGGGGCTGCTCTGTCTGTGAAGTAGCCCATTCTCTGTCTCATTACTTCAGTAATGAACTCATTTTCTCTTTAAACTTTATGCTGGTTTGCATTTGAATTCTTTCCTACCCAAAACCAAGAACGCACACTGAGCCTCCAACACTTGGGTTCTCTACCTCTAAAATGCCTGCATCGCACACAGTGGCCAGGACATGGAAACAACCAAAAAGCCCATCAATAGATGACTGGATAAAGAAGATGTGGCACATATACACTATGGAATACTACTCAGCCATAAGAAATGATGACATTGGATCATTTACAGCAAAATGGTGGGATCTTGATAACATTATACAAAGTGAAATAAGTAAATCAGAAAAAACCAGGAACTGCATTATTCCATACGTAAAAGTGAGACTAAGAGACATTGATAAGAGTGTGGTGGTTATGGGGGGAGGGGGAGAGGGAGAGGGAAAGGGGAGGGGGAGGGGGAGGGGCACAAAGAAAACTAGATAGAAGGTGACAGAGGACAATCTGACTTTGGGTGATGGGTATGCAACATAATTGAACAACAAGATAACCTGGACATGTTATCTTTGAATATATGTATCCTGATTTATTGATGTCGCCCCATTAAAAAAATAAAATTATTTTAAAAATTAAATAAATAAATAAATAAATAAAATAAAATGCCTGCATCACTACTGCCTGAAAGACTCTTCTCCCTCTCTGCCCTCTACCTTTTAGCGACCAACTTCTTAGTTACAAAATGGGACAGGACGGATGGGATGTGACAGGATGGAATAGGATGAAATAAAAAATAATAAAAATAGTAATCTCTAATATTCCTTCAGCTCTAGAAACACAGTGATTCTGATTCTCTTCCTTCTGTTTTTTTATACTAATAGGTAAAAAGGATAGAAAAATCTATAAAATAGGCTCCTGAAAGTAATTTAGATATTTATTATTTTTATTATAGATAGTGATGAAAAGAAGCAATTATGGGATAATTGGTTAAAAATTACCTTGACCTGTTTCACATTAAAGTATCATGTTAGTTGTTCCAATTATATAATAGTCTTACTGGTAATAAGCATGAAGTCAAATACAATCCAGAGCAGGGCAAAACTTTGCACCCATGATCAAGTCTCTTGAGGCAGCTTTGTGAAACTTGACATTTAATTTAAAAAGCATAGAAGCATGATGGAAAAGCATCTCTTTGTGGAGAGTGGAGAGCAGTGGTGCATTTTATTTGACATGGTGGATTTGCTTTCCTTTATTTTCATATTTTAATAAGTTCAACTCATGAAAGCATAATGAAAATAGAAAGATCAGCTATAATCAGGATGCATGGACATTTGGGGATCTTGATTTAAAAAGCAGTTGCCTTCCTAAGTCTTTCAACAAAATGTAAATTAAACAAATGAAATTGCCTAAAACATCACTGATTCCCAAGGGAATGTAATCATGCTTAAATGCCAACACTAAATTAATCAGAGGAACAGAATGTGAAGATGAGAAATTTCATTTTAAGCACCTTCATGTTTCATTAAAGTAAGTGGACAAGGCAGGTCAGGTTAAGACTTGGCAAAGAGTGATTTGAAAAGCAAAAGGCAAAGGTTTCTATCTCAAAACTGTGCAGCAGAGAGGCTATTCAAATAGAAATAAATGTTAATTCATGAGCATTGTATGCTTCATAGTTCATCATTTTCCCAAGATATGCTTTTCTCTCGATGCAGAATTCTGGAAGAAAATATATCAGTATTTGTGTTACTGTTATATTCTTAAAATAGCTTAGTTATAGTTTTATTTATTGAAGTAACTTTGCTAATAAAACAATCATGGTCTTCTACATTGAACTGATCTAAAAAACTAAATTGAGCTGTCAATCAAAACATGGTATGTATTTAATTTTCAATGAGCAGAGAAAGGAATATAATATGTACACAAAGGTAAATGGACAAAACTTGTTTCAGAAATAATTTACTTATTCAACAAATATTTAATGAGTGCCTATTCTATACCAGGCACTATTTTAGATGCTTGCCATGTACAGCGAACACACAAACACACACACATGCACACACACCTTTAAATTAAAAAAGTAAAATTTGTGTGGCATAGTTAAATATAATAACTAGAATTAAAAAAAATGTAGGTTGGTGTAAGGAGAAAAGGAAGTATATGGTTGAGGAAAGGAGACAAGTCACAGTATCAAAGAGAGTTATGAGAGTAAACCTCATTATAAGGGGAATTTAAAAGAGGTGACAGAGTTATCCATGGAGATGCCTGTGAGATCTTTCCAGAAAGAGGAAATAGTCATTTCAAAGGCCCTGAGGCTGAGGTATGATTTTGAAGTAAATTAAATGTGAGATGTAAAAAAGAAACAAGTTAAAGATGACCCTAAGATTTTTGGCATGAGCTACTAAAGGAAAGAAGTTGTCATCAACTGAGATAGAGAATATTGTAAGAAAAGCTTATGATTAGTAAAGATAAATTCCATTTTGGACATGTTGAGTTAAGATGTCTAGTAGAAATCCAAACAGAGAAGTGAAGAAAGTAATTAGATATGCTGGTTCAGAATCCAAGAGAGAGATCTGGACTGGAGATATAAATTTGGTAATTCTTAATGTATAGAGCAGTGGTAGTCAACCTGGTCCCTACTGCCCACTAGTGGGTGTTCCAGCTTTCATGGTGGGCAGTAGCTGAGCTACCAAAGTATAAATATTTATAAAAAGATAGATTTAACTATAGTAAGTTGTTTTATAAAGATTTATTCTGCCAAACTTAGCAAAAATCTGACATAAAGTACTTGGTAAGTAATTATTAATATATGTTTTAACTTGCTGTAACTCTGCTTTATAAATTTTATAAAGTAAAGTTACTTTCCTACTTTATAAATCACCATTACTGTGGAACTGGTGGGCGGTTAGAAAATTTTACTACTAACAGAGATACAAAAGTGGTGGTAGGTATAAAAAGGTTGACTACCCCTGGTATAGACAATAAAGCCATAATAATGAAAATCTCAAAGATTAGGACTCACTTATTCAGACTTGCCAAGAAATATAAGCTTTCCTAATTTTTGGTCTTTTGCCCTTTCTCTTTTGACCTTTTCTCTCAACATCACATCCCACATAATAAAGTCAACTAACTCATTTAGTTCATATGAAATCTCCTCTAAAAAGCTTTACATTCTATTGAAGTTAACATCTATTCTTGCTATTGTATTTTCTGAGCTCTGTTGGGCTCTCTATTTTCATTTTTATCATAATACAGCCCTTATGCTCACATCTTCTCTGCTTGACCAAGAAAAGATTTAGAATAGAGATTTATTAATAGTTATGTTTCTACCCCAGTGCCTAGCCTAGTGTCTAACACAGTGCCTAATGCTATACATATTAATTGAATATATTAGGTCAAATTCAATTACTAAGTCTTCAGGTTAAAATAGAAAATCATTTAAGCAAAGAAAGGAGATAAAAATTATGTTTTTATCTAGTTTGTGTGCAGCTTGAACTAGAATTGGAGAATTATAGAGAGAAATTTCATGCGGTCTTTAAGTTGGGAACATACAAAATTATTTAGCACTTATTTTGTGAGAAGAAGTTTATATAGGTTAGCTCATTTTATTTATCCAATAAGCTTATATAGTTGGGAAAACTGAGTAGTAGAGAAGAACAGGAATTTGAGCCCAGATGTGTCTAACTAAAGAACTCATATTCCTTCCACTGTCCACTGCTATGCTTGGGGTGTTCAGAGCTCTGAGCATTACAGCAAAAGTCCACAGGCACCAGATGACATTTTTAGACTTCTGCCATTTTAAGACTTAAACAGTACCTTCAACTCTTTTCAAATTGAGATATCATCATTCTCCCCAACATCTCACCCTCACTATTCACCTTGAGAAGTTCTATTTCTTAGGAGGACAAAGAAAAATTAAAGTCAAGAAAGAATGAAAAAGGAACTGGCTGGCCCTTAGATCTATCCCAGGATTGAACATGTCTTTTGTTTAGGTCTCTGTAGCCTGAGACATCACAAGGCCTTCTCATCTATGGACCAAAGTTCTAGTTTGGGAAATATTATATTGTCTTGTTTTAACAGTCAGATAACCTGGGTTCAAATGCCAGCCTTACCACTTACACAGTTGTGGGCCTCACAACAATCATTTAAATTTTCTGAGCCTCAATTTCTGCATCAGGAAAAAGAGGGCCATAACATCTGCCCTGCTTAAATCATAGAACTGTTGTGAGGATGGAAGAAATAATAAAGGACAAAGTGCTTCATATCCAGAGCTATTATTTTAGCTTAATCTATCTACCAAGGACCCTGGTGACTTTTTCTGAGGTCTGCCTTGCATAAGTTCAGTGTACAGTATATGAGAGATGTAAAAAAAAAAAAAAGATATTGGTTTTTTGTCAAGGTATTTAGGTATCTGAAATAAGACTAAGGAATAACCCAGAAATAAATAAACAGCTTAATACAATAACTTCTTAGGACTGTCCCTTTAAACACAGAATTATTTGATAGACTTCAAATGGATGAAAGCAAGTCCTTAAAACAAAACCACAAAGGACGCCCATAGTAGGTTACAAAAACCACCACAATTTGTTGCAGCTTTCCCCATCAATGGTGGAATATATTTCTTCACCCTTATATCTTTCTGGATTGGTGATTTGCTTTGATGAATGGCACATAGTGAACATGGCATTTTGCAATTTTTGAGCTCAAACAGCAAAAGATTTCATATACTTCTACCTTCTCCTTCGGATCCTTGCCACAGCTACCATGTGCAAGTCTAGGCTTGTCTGATAGATGATGAGAGTCCACATGGGACTAAGACAAGCTATCCTACTAAGCCATCTTGAACCAGCCAGCCTCCAGCAAACCCTGTTCACCAATGAACACTTGCCAAGAATCTCTCCTCATACTCAAGCCAATTAGTTTACTGCTTGAATTCTGGCTTTTTTTCCATTTTTGCATTTCTTGCTTATAAATGTAGCCTGCCCAAACCTTCAATGGACACTCACCTGTAGCTCACTAAAGTGTACATTTCCTAAACTGTAATTCCTCTGCTATAGCCAAATAAACTCCTTTCCTGGTAAGTGATACAATCATAAATTTCTAACTGGGAAGGTCATGATTGGCAGTCACCCCCAAGGTCTATAAAAGGGTTATCTTCACCTTAAGTAAGCCCTGTTTATTGTTTTTGTGCATCTATGTTAGTACACCTTTGAAATACATCTTTTTCAGACCCCTAAGAGGTATAACCACACTCAAGGAAGTACATAATCTTAACTATTGTGAATCTTGCTTTCTACCACCTTCTTGTAATCTTCCTTATATTCCAAGTATATAGAACAAACTATAAAACATACAATCTTTCAAAACTGAATCAGGAAAAATAAAAAATCTGAGCAGCCCTGGCTGGTTTGCTCAGTGGTAGAGTGTCAGCCCGGTGTGCAGAAGTCCCCAGTTCAATTCCCAACCAGGGCACACAGAAGTTCCCATCTGCTTCTCCATCCTTCCACCTCTCCTTTCTCTCTCTCTCTCTCTTTCTCTCCTGCAGCCAAGGCTCCACTGGAGCAAAGTTGGCTCAGTGCTGAGGATGGGTCCATGGACTCCGCATCCAACTCAGGTGCTAGAATGGCTCTGGTTGCAATGGAGCAATGTCCCAGACGGGGAGAGCATTGCCCCCTAGTGGGATTGCCAGGTGGATCCTGGTCAGGTGCATGCGGGAGTTTGTCTCTCTGCTTCCCTGCTTCTCACTTCAGAAAAATAAAAAAATAAAAAAGTCTGAGCAGACATATTATAATTAATGAATTGAAACAGTAATCAAAAAACTCCCAGCAAACATGTACTAGACTGGATGGCTTCACAGGTGAATTTTATAAAACATTCAGAAAAGAACTAAAAATTCAAGAGAAGAGAAGACTCCAAAGTTCATTTTATGTAGCTGACATTATACAAATTCCAAAATCAGATAAAAACACTACACAAAAATTACAGGACAGGCCCTGGCCGGTTGGCTCAGCGGTAGAGTGTTGGCTTAGCGTGCAGAGGACCCGGGTTCGATTCCCGGCCAGGGCACACAGGAGAAGCGCCCATTTGCTTCTCCACCCCTCCACCGCACTTTCCTCTCTGTCTCTCTCTTCCCCTCCCGCAGCCAAGGCTCCATTGGAGCAAAGATGGCTTGGGCGCTGGGGATGGCTCTGTGGCCTCTGCCTCAGGCGCTAGAGTGGCTCTGGTTGCAACATGGCGACGCCCAGGATGGGCAGAGCATCACCCCCTGGTGGGCAGAGTGTCGCCCCATGGTGGGCGTGCCAGGTGGATCCCGGTCGGGCGCATGCGGGAGTCTGTCTGACTGTCTCTCCCTGTTTCCAGCTTCAGAAAAATGAAAAAAAAAATTACAGGACAATATCACTGATAAACATAGATGTAAACATCTTCAACAAAATATTAATATACTGAATCCAGCAATATATTAAAAAATCATGCACCATGATCAAGTGGAATTTAATACTGGGATGCAATGTTGGTATAAAATTTGCAAGTCAGTAAACATGATATACCTCATAAACAAATGAAGTATGAAAATCACATGATTATATCAATAAATGCATAAAAAGCATTTGATAAAATCAAGTACCCATTTATGAGAAATCTGAACAAAGTGGAAATACAGGGAACATACCTCAACATAATAAAGACCATATATGACAAACCCACAGCCAACATCATACTCAATGGGGAAAACTAAAAGGATTTTCCTTAAGATCAGGAACAAAAAAGGAATATTTGCTTTCACCACTCTTAAAACAGTACTGGAAGTCCTAGCCACAGGTATCAGATGAGAAAAAGAAAAGCTCTCATTATTGGCAGATGACATGATACTGTATATAGAGTCCCATAAGGACTTCCCCCAAAAAAATTCTAGAACTGAAGAATGAATTCATTTAAGTAGCAGGATACAAAATTAATATTCAGAAATCAGTTGCATGATTATATACCAATAATGAAATATCAGAAAAAAGCTTTTAAAAATTGCATTTACAATTGCAACAAAAAAAATACCTAGGAATAAATTTAACCAAAGAGGTAAAACACCTATTCTGAAAAAAGTATAAGACACTGAAGAAAGAAATCAGAGAAAATACACATAAATGGAACCACATACCTTGTTCATAAATAGAAAGAATTAACATCATTAAAGGGTCCATACTACCCAAAGCAATCTATAAATTCAATGCAATCCTAGATACTTTTCCAAAGAGGACAGACAAAAGACTAATAGACATATGAAAAGATACTCAATATCACTGATTGTCAAAAACTTCCTATTAAAACCACAATAAGATATTATCACCTTACACCTGTCAGAATGGCCATTGTCAATAATCCACAAATGACAGGTGTTGGAGAAGACGTGAAGAAAGGGGAATCCCAGTGCACTGGGAATGCAGATTGGTGCAGCCACTATGAAAAGCAGAATGAAGTTTCCTCAAAATATTAAATATAGATCTGCCTTATGACTTGGAATTCCACTTCTGACAATTTATCCAAAGAAACTCCAAATCTAATTCCACTTCTGACAATTTATCCAAAGAAACTTCAAATCTAATTTGAAAGAATATAGGCATCCCTATGTTTATTGCAAAATTATTTACAATAGCCAAGTTCTTAAGTGCCCATCAATAGACAAGTGGATAAAAGAAGCTGTAGTACATATATACAATAAAATATTACTCAGACATAAAAAAAGTAATGAAATCTTAGATTTGCAACAGCATGGATGGACCTAAAGGGTATTATGTTCACTGAAATAGTCAGTAAGAGAAAAACAACTACAATATGATTTCACTTATATGTGAAATCTAAAGAACAAAACAAACAAAACTGAAGCAGTCTCACAGATACAGAAAGAGAATTGGTATATGCCAGAGTGAAAGAGTGGTTGACATACTGGGTGAAAGAGGCAAAGAGACTAAGAAGCACAAATCTGTAGCTACAAAACAATCACAGGAAAGGAAGTACAGCATAAGGAATATAGTCAATAATATTGCAGTAATTATGTATGGTGCCAACTGGGGTACTGGAAATATCGAGGGCAATACCCTATGAAGTATGTGATTGTTTAACCACTGTCCTGTACACCCAAAACCAATACATAATTTTTAAAAATAAACTTTGCAGATAATAGATTGACAGCTTTCAAAGAAGAGGGGGTTGCGGAGCTGGGTAAAATGGTGAAGGAATTAAATAAGGAAAAATAGATAACTCTATGGTTATTACCAGAAGAAAAGGGGGATGGGAGGAGGTAGAAGAAGGTAAAAGGAGAATAAATAGTGATGGAAGAAGACTTGACTTGGGGTGGTGATTATACAATACAATATATAGATGATGTATTATAGAATTATACACCTGAAACATATCATTTTTTGTTTTTGTATTTTTCTGAAGTGAGAATCAGGGAGGCAGAGACTCCTGCATGTGCCTAACCAGGATCCACTGGCAAGCCCACTAGGGGACAATGCTCTGCCCATCTGGGGCATTGCTCTGTTGCAACCAGAGCCATTTCAGCACCTGACGTGGAGGCCATGAAGCCATCCTCGGTGCCCTGGCCAACTTTGCTCCAATGGAGCACTGGCTGCAGAAAGGGAAGAGAAAGATAGAGAGAAAGGAGAGGCTGAAGGGTAGAGAAGCAGATAAATGCTTTTCTTGTGTGCCCTGGCCAGGAATTGAACCTGGGACTTCCACACACCGGGCTGACACTACCACTGAGCCAACTGGCCAGGGCCTGAAACATAATTTTATTAACCTGTCACCCCAATATTTAATTTTAAAAAATAATTAAAAATTTAAAAAGAAATTGCAAAGCTATTATATTCCAGCACACTTAAGATAATTTTCTATATATGTACCACATCTTTATCCAATTATCAATCAAAGGATACAGGTTACTTCCATGTTTTGGCTACCATATATATATATATATATGTGTGTGTGTGTGTGTGTGTGTGTGTGTGTGTGTGTGTGTGTGTGTATTATATATATATGAATTTATTTTATATATATATTATATAAATTATTTTATATATAATGAATAAATATATTTAGATAGATATCAAGAAGATAGATTGCTGAGTCATATGGTATCTTTATTCTTAATTTTTTTATATTTTATTCATTGATTTTTAGAGAGAGGGGAGAGAGAGAGAGAGAGAGAAGAGGGAGGAGCAGGAAGCATCAACTCCCATATGTGCCTTGATCAAGCAAGCCCAAGGTTTCAAACCAGCAACTTCAGTGTTCCAGGTCGACGCTTTATCCCACTGCGCCACCACAGGTCAGGCTTTATTCTTAATTTTTAAAGAAATCTCCATACTGTTTTCCAGAATATTTGTACCAATTTACATTCCCACCAGCAGCATATGAGGGTTTCTTTTTCTCCACATTCTCTACAACATTTGTTATTTCTTGTCTTATTGATAATAGCCATTCTAACAGGTTTGAGTTGAAATCTCATTGTGAGTTGATTTGCATTTCTCTTATAGCTAGTGAAAGTTAGTATCTTTTAATATATTCACCATTTGTATGTCTTCTTGGAAAAAGTGTCTCTTCAGGGCCTCTGTTCTTTTTTTTTTTTTTTTTTTTTTTTTTTTTTTTTTTGATAGATCTGTTTGGTTTTCTTGTTGAGTTGTATGAGTTCTTTATATAGTTTAGATATTAACCACTTGTCTGAGGTACTGTTGGATTTTTGGTATAATTCACCAGGAATCCATTAAATCCTGGACTTTTCCTTTTGGAGTGGTTTTTTATGACTGTTGCAATTTTTTTATTATTAATCAGTCTATTTAGATTTTCTAAATTTGTTAAGCTAGGTTTGTGCCCCAATATATGGTCTATTCTTGAGAATGTTCCATGTGCACTAGAAAAGAATGTATATTCTTGTGTTCTGGGATGAAAAGTTCTATAAATATCATTTATGTCCAGTTGGTTTAATATATATTTAATACAAATATTTCCTTACTGATTTTTAGTTTGGTGCTATCAATAAAGTATTTAGGGCCCTTGCTCTAATTATATTTTTGTCAGTTTCTCCCTTTACTTCTGTCAGTAGTTACTTATATTTTGGTGCATCTATTTGGGTATGTATATATTAATGTGTTATGCCTTCTTGATGTACTGTCCCCTTTATTACTAGAAAGTGTCCATATTTGTCTTGTTACCTTTTTTATCTTGCACCTGTCTTGTCTGATGTAAGTATGACTACACCTGCTTTTCTCTGGATGCTGTTTGCTTGAAGTATAATTTTCCACCCATTCACTTTGAGTGTATGTTTTGTCTTTTCAGCTAAGATGTATCTTCTGAAGACAGCATAGTGTTTTGTCTTTTAATCCATTCTGCTACTCTGTGTCTTTTAATTGCTTAGTTCATTCCATTTACATTTAGGGTAATTATTAATATATGAGTATTTTTATAGCTATTTTATCTCATTTGATGGTAGCTCTGTGTCTCTATTGTTTCTTTTCCCCTCTGTTTTTGTTATATGATCAGTGTTATTTTATTATTGTTTCCTCTTTCTTTTTGTTATGTGTCTCAGTATTAGCTTTTTGTTTTGTGACTACTAACACTATACAAGAAAAAAAGTTTCATGTGTATAATCATCTTTTTCTTCTCATTGGCATTTTATCTCCATTCACCTGAGTAAGTTTAATCTCTTTCTCCCTTTTCTTTTATGTTTTTAATGTCACAAATTATCCCTTTTTATGCTGTGTTCATTTCTAAATTGTAGTAGCTATTGTTTTTTTAAAAACTGCTTTTACTTTTTTTAATCTTTATTTCATACTGAAGTGTTTAATGCCCTATTCCAAACAAGAGTTACAATCCCCTGCTTCTGTCTGTCTATTAGTCATCTTACCCATAGTTGTGTATTTTTTTGTATTTTTGTTTCAGGTAGAAGAGCACCTTCTAGCATTTCTTGTAAGGCAGGTCTTATGGTGGTAAATTCTCTCATTTTCTGCATGTCTGGAAAAGCCTTCATTTCCTTTTCATATCTAACAAGTAACTTGGATGATATAATATTCTTGGATGGTAATTTCTCATTTTCAATATTGTGAGTATTTGATTCTACTCTCTACTAGCTTGTAGGGTTTCTGCTGAAAAATACAATGATAATCTATGGAGTTTCTTTTATAGTTATCTTTTTTTTCTCTAGGTGCCTTGAGAATTCTTTGTCATTAATTTTGACTGATGTAATATAAGGTGCCTTAGAGAAGACCTTTCTGTATTCAGATAATTAAGTGTTGTGTTAGCTTTTTGGTTTCAAGGATCCTGTTTTTCCCATAGGTTTGGGAAGTTTTCATTATTTGTTTGAATGGGTTTTCTGTTTCTTTCTCACTCTCTTCTCCTTCTTATACACCCATTATTCTTATATTGCCCTTTTGATGGAGTTATATAGTTTTCATAGAGTTCTTTTATTTTTTCTCTCTCAATTCTCTTTTTTCTTCTACCTGAGTCATTTCTAGATATCTATATTTTATATCACTAATATTTTCTTCCATATGGTCTGCTCTATTTCTTAAGCTCACTAGTTCATTTTTTGTCTTATTTATTGAGTTCATCAACTCCAGAATTTCTGTTTGGGTTTGTTTTTTTTGTTTGTTTGGTTGGTTTTTTTTGTAGTTTCAATCTCTTTGGTGAAGTACTACTTTGTTGACTTTATTTCTGAGGTTCTTAAATTGCTTTTCTGAGTTGTTTTTATATATATATATCTTGTTGAGTATCTTCAAAACTTCAATCTTTAATTCTCTGTCATTTAAATCACATCATTCCATGTCTTTGACTTTATTCTTTGGATTTTTTTTTATTTTCTGAACCCCCTGTTACTTTGGTTATTTATTGGGCTTGATAGATTATTTATGTGCCTGGGCATCTGTGGAAATAAAATCTTATAGATTATTTATGTGCCTTGGCTTCTGTGGAAATAAAATCTTTTTTTTTTCTTTTTTTTTAAATAAGTATTTGACTCTTCACTGTTTAGCAGGTTGTGTTGTAGAGGTATTTCTTTTTATTTCCTGTAGGTGGTGCTACAGCACAAGTTTTTATTTTCTCTTGCGCTACTGGGAGTTCTGGAATTTCCGTGGGTCAGTGTTGCCTCAGATGTAGAAAATGCCCCATATTTCTTTAGGAGGCATGTCACAGCAACAGTGAACTGCTTGGAGACCAGATGCTCCGAGGGGAGCTCCTCAAGGGGAGGCAACAGCCCTGACCTGCAGACTGAAGGACTGAAACCCCAACCCCAGCCTTACTCAGATATTTATTAGCCAGTACAAATACTTAAGGAAGCAGACTGCAGAAGTTTTCAGGGGGTTGAAGGAAAGGATAAGGAATATGCTAACTTTTAATCTTTCTTCCGAGAGTCTAAACAATTTTCTGTGTTGCTGAATCTTATCCTACTACTGTTTTACTGTTATACTGTTTCTAGCATGGGGTCAGAGAGACCCTGAACTCTCATCACTCAGAGAGACCCTGAACTCTCATCACTCATGGGGTCAGAGAGACCCTGAACTCTCATCACTCATCACATGCCCTAAGGTGCCTCTTTGCCTCTAATTGTTTACCTTAACTCTGCATATTTCATAGCATACAAAGGTGGACATTCCTTTAACTACTCAATGACTTCGGTGTTAGGGCACCACTCCATGGTGAAGAGTGGTGGGCTTCGGGTCTCCTAGCCTCTGTGTTCCTAGCACCACCTTTCTGTAGTGCTGCCAGCAGAGCCACTCTGAGTTGACCCAGCTGCTTCTACCAGGCTCCACTACAGCCACTACAGTGAGTGGGGATGATTGGAGGGGGTGGGAAGGAAAAAGTTCACATTTATGTAGCTCTGTTCTTTCTAGTGGGTTTAGCTACAATGAGTACAAACTATTTAGAATGAACATTGTTTTTCACTATCTGCCAAGTGAGAATTTTACTGCCACAGGAGTGATGACAGGTCATGTAATGCTGCTCCTCTGCTCTGTACCCTGGTCTGATCCTCAATGTGTGCCAGCCACCCAGGCCCAATTGCTGCCTCCACCCCTCCAGGTTTTCCATTGGGGTTGTACCTTGAACCCTCCGGACAATAAAGCACTGGGCCCTCTTTACAGATCCCTCTTGCCCAAGTTTAAGGGTGATACCTCTCATAAAGAGCTCAGAAATAAGCAAATGTATTATTTTCTTTGAGTATATTTCAGAAAAGAATATCAAGGATAGATAAGCATTTGTGCAATAACACACATAGAAATTTAAATTTGTGCTCCTTAAAGCAGACATGCATACTTACATTTATATACATATGCACATGCACAAACATTCTTATATATAAATATAAATATATTCTGAAACCTGTAAAAGACACTTTCTTAAAAGTGTATTCATTGGCTTTCTCCTAATTTAATCAACATTTCCATTATTTTGTGAGGTTGAAAGGTTGATGCTCTATTGATCAATGAACACCAATTGAAATATTATTTTTAGCTACGACTATGTCATTAGAATCATCCTAATTACAAATGGAAGTTGAAAATATTACTTGAATAAAAACAATCTTAAGTTCACAACAGAAACATAAAAATTGAATAAAAGATCCATTAAAAATATGTGCCTTCAGATTGATGACAAAAGCTTCACTCATCACTTTTATTGCCAGATTCAAATGGTTACCAGATGGTTTTAGCAATTAATTTGCATTCAGCACACAAGTATTGAGCAGTTAACATGCATTCGGTGCTTTGTTTTTCTTTGATACTTTCTCAATAAAACAAATGTGGGTTTAAATAATCTTTTATCTTTTTTATTCCCAAAAATTATACCTTCTAAAGATCTACTCTTTAAGTTAATCTTTCTCTTCATCATACTGTTCTTCTCCTTCTTGATCTTCTTCTTTTCTTCCTTCTGTTTTGAAAGGAATGTTTCAGAGGGAGGCTTCCATTCAAAATCCCTTTGCCCTTCCTCTAACACAGAGGAGTGAGGAGTGAATAATTAGAGTATATTATTTCTATATGACATGTCAGAGGCTCATGTAAACATATATAAGAAATATTAATACTTTTTTGATATATATTTTCAAATTCAGATTTAAGTTCAAATAAAGGAAAACATGGGCACTTTGGAAAGAGCATCAACTTTACAACCAGACAGCCTTGGGATGGAATCCCCATTCTTTCATTTGGTAGTTTTGTGACATTAAAGAGTTTACTTAAATTCTCTCAAACACAGGACTTTATTGGTAAAATATGAATAATTAACACATATATTTCAAGCTATTTTAAGGATTTTTAAAAGACAAAGAATATATATCACATAGCAAAATGCCTTACCAATGGTGGACATTTCAAAAATGTTGGTTTATTTCTCTTTTTTTTTTTTTTATAAATTTTTATTAATGTTAATGGGATGACATTAATATTTCAGGGTACATATATTCAAAGAAAACATGTCTAGGTTATCTTGTCATTAAATTATGTTGCATACCCCTCACCCAGAGTCAGATTGTCCTCCGTCACCCTCTGTCTAGTTTTCTCTGTGCCCCTCCCCCTCCCCCTAACTCTCTCCCTCCCTCCCTCCTGCGTCCTCCCTCCCCCCACCCCTGGTAACCAACACTCTCTTGTCCATGTCTCTTGGTCTCGTTTTTATATTCCACCAATGTATGGAATCATGTAGTTCTTGTTTTTTTCTGATTTACTTATTTCACTCCGTATGATGTTATCAAGATCCCACCATTTTGCTGTAAATGATCTGATGTCATCATTTCTTATGGCTGAGTAGTATTCCATAGTGTATATGTGCCACATCTTCTTTATCCAGTCTTCTATTGAAGGGCTTTTTGGTTGTTTCCATGTCTTGGTCACTGTGAACAGTGCTGCAATGGACATAGGGCTACATGTGTCTTTACGTATCAATGATTCTGAGGTTTTGGGGTATATACCCAGTAGAGGGATTGCTGGGTCATAAGGTAGTTCTATTTGCAGTTTTTTGAGGAACCACCATACTTTCCTCCATAATGGTTGTACTACTTTACATTCCCACCAACAGTGTATGAGGGTTCCTTTTTCTCCGCAGCCTCTCCAACACTTGCTATTACCCGTCTTATTGATAATAGCTAATCTAACAGGGGTGAGGTGGTATCTCACTGTAGTTTTGATTTGCATTTCTCTAATAACTAATGAAGCTGAGCATCTTTTCATATATCTGTTGGCCATTTGTATTTCTTCCTGGGAGAAGTGTCTGTTCATGTCCTCTTCCCATTTTTTTATTGGATTGTTTGTTTGTTTGTTGTTGAGTTTTATGAGTTCTTTGTAAATTTTGGATATTAGGCCCTTATCTGAGCTATTGTTTGAAAATATCAGTTCCCATTTAGTTGGCTGTCTGTTTATTTTGGTATCGGTTTCTCTTGCTGAGCAAAAACTTTTTATTCTGATGTAGTCCCATTCATTTATCTTTGCCTTCACTTCTCTTGCCATTGGAGTCAAGTTCATAAAATGTTCTTTAAAACCCAGGTCCATGATTTTAGTACCTATGTCTTCTTCTATGTACTTTATTGTTTCAGATCTTATATTTAGGTCTTTGATCCATTTTGAATTAATTTTAGTACACGGGGACAGGCTATAGTCCAGTTTCATTCTTTTGCATGTGGCTTTCCAGTTTTTCCAACACCATTTGTTGAAGAGGCTTTCTTTTCTCCATTTTGCGTTGTTGGCCCCCTTATCAAAGATTATTTGACCATATATATGTGGTTTTATTTCTGGGCTTTCTATTCTGTTCCATTGGTCTGAGTGTCTATTTTTCCGCCAGTACCATACAGTTTTGATTATTGTGGCCCTATAATATAGTTTAAAGTCAGGTATTGTAATGCCCCCAGCTTCATTCTTTTTCCTTAGGATTGCTTTAGCTATTCGGGGTTTTTTATAGTTCCATATAAATCTTATGATTTTTTGTTCCATTTCTTTAAAAAATGTCATAGGAATTTTGATGGGAATTGCATTAAATTTATATATTACTTTGGGTAATATGGCCATTTTAATTATATTTATTCTTCCTATCCAAGAACAAGGAATATTTTTCCATCTCATTGTGTCTTTTTCTATTTCTCTTAGCAATGTCTTGTAGTTTTCGTTATATAGGTCCTTTACATTAATTGTTATGTTTATTCCTAGGTATTTTATTTTTTTTGTTGCAATCGTGAAGGGGATTATTTTTTTGAGTTCGTTTTCTAATATTTCATTGTTGGCATATAGAAAGGCTATGGACTTTTGTATGTTGATTTTGTATCCTGCGACCTTACTGTATTGGTTTATTGTTTCTAGTAATTTTTTTGTGGAGTCCTTTGAGTTTTCGATGTATAGGATCATATCATCAGCAAAAAGTGATACCTTTACTTCTTCTTTTCTGATATGGATGCCTTTTATTTCTTTGTCTTGTCTGATTGCTCTGGCCAGAACTTCTAGCACCACGTTAAATAAGAGTGGAGAGAGTGGACAACCCTGTCTTGTTCCTGATTTAAGGTGGAAAGTCCTCAGTTTTACGCCATTTAATATGATGTTGGCTGATGGTTTATCATATATGGCCTTTATCATGTTGAGATATTTTCCTTCTATACCCATTTTGTTGAGAGTCTTAAACATAAAATTGTGTTGTATTTTATCGAAAGCCTTTTCTGCATCTATTGATAAGATCATGTGGTTTTTGTTCTTTGTTTTGTTGGTATGGTGTATTACGTTAACCGTTTTACGTATGTTGAACCATCCTTGAGATTCTGGGATGAATCCCACTTGATCATGATGTATTATTTTTTTAATATATTGTTGTATTCGATTTGCCAGTATTTTGTTTAGTATTTTAGCATCTGTATTCATTAGAGATATTGGTCTGTAGTTTTCTTTCTTTGTGCCATCCTTGCCTGGTTTTGGTATGAGGGTTATGTTGGCCTCATAAAATGTGTTTGGAAGTATTGCTTCTTCTTCAATTTTTTGGAAGACTTTGAGTAGAATAGGAACCAAGTCTTCTTTGAATGTTTGATAGAATTCACTAGTATAACCGTCTGGGCCTGGACTTTTATTTTTGGGGAGGTTTTTAATAGTTTTTTCTATTTCCTCCCTGCTGATTGGTCTGTTTAGGCTTTCTGCTTCTTCATGACTCAGTTTAGGAAGGTTGTATTGTTCTAGGAATTTATCCATTTCTTCTAGATTGTTGTATTTGGTGGCATATAGTTTTTCATAGTATTCTACAAAAATTCTTTGTATATCTATGATATCTGTGGTGATTTCTCCTCTTTCGTTTTGGATTTTATTTATTTGAGTCCTGTGTCTTTTTTCCTTGGTGAGTCTTGCCAAGGGTTTGTCAATTTTGTTGATCTTTTCAAAGAACCAGCTCCTTGTTTTATTGATTTTTTCTATAGTCTTTCTGTTCTCTATTTCGTTTATTTCTGCTCTGATTTTTATTATCTCCTTTCTTCGACTGGTTTTGGGTTGTCTTTGTTCTTCTTTTTCTAGCTCCTTAAGGTGTGAAGTTAAGTGGTTTACTTCAGCTCTCTCTTGTTTGTTCATATAGGCCTGAAGTGATATGAACTTTCCTGTTATTACTGCTTTTGCTGCATCCCAGAGATTCTGCTATGTCGTATTTTCATTTTCATTTGTCTGTATATATCTTTTGATCTCTGCACTTATTTCTTCTTTGACCCATTCATTTTTTAGAAGTATGTTGTTTAGTTTCCATAATTTTGTGGGTTTTTCCTCCTCTTTTTTACAGTTGAATTCTAGTTTCAAGGCTTTATGATCAGAAAATATGCTTGGTACAATTTCAATTTTTCTAAATTTGCTGATATTGTCTTTGTGGCCCAACATATTGTCAATTCTTGAGAATGTTCCATGTACACTAGAGAAAAATGTATACTCTGTCGCTTTGGGATGAAGTGTCCTGTAGATGTCTATCATATCCAGGTGTTGTAGTATTTCATTTAAGGCCACTATATCTTTATTGATTCTCTGTTTGGATGACCGATCTAGAGCCGTCAGCGGTGTATTGAGGTCTCCAAGTATGATTGTATTTTTGTCAGTTTTTGTTTTAAGGTCAATAAGTAGCTGTCTTATATATTTTGGTGCTCCTTGGTTTGGTGCATATATATTAAGGATTGTTATGTCTTCTTGATTCAGTGTCCCCTTAATCATTATGAAATGACCATTTTTGTCTCTGAGTACTTTTTCTGTCTTATAGTCAGCATTATCAGATATGAGTATTGCTACACCTGCTTTTTTTTGGGTGTTGTTTGCTTAGAGTATTGTTTTCCAGCCTTTCACTTTGAATTTGTTTTTATCCTTGTTGCTTAGATGAGTTTCTTGTAGGCAGCATACAGTTGGATTTTCTTTTTTAATCCATTCTGCTACTCTGTGTCTTTTTATTGGTAAGTTTAATCCATTTATATTTAGTGTAATTATTGACACTTGTGGGTTCCCTGTTGCCATTTTATAAATTGCTTTCTGTTAGTTTTGTATCTTGTTTGATTCTTCTCTTTTGTTTTTCTATCATTTGTTTTTGTTTGTTTGTATTCCATACTTCTTCTGTTGCTACCTTTTTTAAGTCAAGTGTTTTTGTGGTGGTTTTTTCAAGGGTGGTTACCATTAAGTAATGAAAAGGGTACCTACCGTATTCATTGTAGTACCCTTTCTTATGAGTATTTCTGCGCTTCATCGTCCTTTGCTACTGTTAATCTTCATCCTTTCTCCCCCTTTTTTTCTTTTGTTGTCACAGTTTAAGTTTGGTTTTATTGTTTTCTTGGTGGAGCTGTTACTTGTGGTTTTGTTTTCTTTTGTTCTTTGAATCTGGTTGGAAAACCCCCTTTAGTATTTCCTGGAGTGGGGGCTTTCTGATGATAAATTCTCTCATCTTTTCTGTATTTGTGAATATTTTTATATCTCCTTCGTACGTGAAGGATAGCTTTGATGGGTATAGTATTCTTGGCTGAAAGTTTCTCTCTTTCAGGGTTTTGAATATTGGGGTCCACTCTCTTCTAGCTTGTAGAGTTTCTGCTGAGAAGTCTGATGATAATCTAATAGGTCTTCCTTTATATGTTGTATTCTTCTTTTCCCTGGCTGCCTTGAGAATTTTTTCTTTGTCATTGTTTTGTGTCATCTTCATTATGATGTGCCTTGGAGTGGGTTTGTTGGGGTTAAGAAAACTCGGTGTTCTGTTTGCTTCTTGAATTTGAGGCTTTAGTTCTTTCCACAGGCTTGGGAAGTTCTCATCTATTATTTGTTTGAGTATATTCTCCATTCCATTTTCTTTCTCTTCTTCCTCTGATATACCTATTATTCTTATGTTATTCTTTCTGATGGAGTCAGACAATTCCTGTAGGGCTTTCTCGTTTTTTATTATTTTTGAGTCTCTTTCTTCTTCTCTCTGTTGTGCCTCAAGTTGCTTGTCTTCTATTTCACTAATCCTATCTTCTATCTGGGCTGTTCTATTAGCTAAGCTTGTTATCTCGTTTTTCAGTTCGTGAATTGAGCTTTTCATTTCTGTTTGATTTGTTTTTATAGTTTCAATTTCCTTGGTAATATATTCTTTGTGATCGTTGAGTTGTTTTCTGATTTCCCTAAATTGCCTTTCTGTGTTTTCTTGTATATCTCTGAGTATTTTTAAGATTTCTATTTTAAATTCTCTGTCATTTGGCTCCAAGGCTTCCAGTATGTTAAATCTTTTCTCCATAGATCTTTCCACATCTATTTGCGTTACCTCTCTATCTTTTGTATCCATAATATTCGATTTCCTTTTTCTTATTGGCATCTGAAGGTGGTCTTGTTGATATTGTTAATTAGAATTAATAAAGAATAAAAAGGGGGGGAAGAAAAATACTCCACACT
Organism: Saccopteryx bilineata; assembly: GCF_036850765.1. Lineage (NCBI taxonomy): Eukaryota > Metazoa > Chordata > Mammalia > Chiroptera > Emballonuridae > Saccopteryx > Saccopteryx bilineata. The sequence continues at coordinate 337,955,890 of NC_089490.1, read as the reverse complement.
CAAAAAAAGTAATGATTTATTATTTTCCCCTTTTTCCTTTCTTCTCCTCCCCTCCTCTCACCTCTTTAGGTAAATATTGTGATGACCTGTGAATTATATTATGCTAAATGGAACAAAAACTGCCTATAACAGAGGGCCTGATTTGGGGTGAAGAGTTCAAGGGGCAAAAAAGGGAGTAGGGACCTACTAAATGCAAAAAAAAAAAAAGGAGGATATCTTAGACAAGCATAAAATGATTTGCTTGTAAGTGATGGTCGACTAAGAGATATAGTGAGAGGGATAAGAGGGAAACTGAAAAAAGGAGAGAAAAAATAATATTTAAAGAAGAAATAAATAAAAATAATAAGTAAAAATCTGTTGTATTAAGTGGAGTGAAGACTAAATACAATGGAGACTTTGGGTTGGGAGGAATGCTAGTGAGTTAAAAAGCAATGTAAAAAGTACCCAAAATGCCACAAAAACAAACAAACAATGGAAAACCAAAAACAAAAGCAGAAAATAAAAGAAAAAAAAAAAAAGAACAAACAACAAAAACAAAAAAAAACTTGAGTCCCAAATTAAATAATTTGTTCGTGATTGAGGATTAAATGAGAGGAAAAGTAAAAGGAGAAAAGAAGGAACAAATAGAAAGGAAAAAATAAGAAAAAGAGAGAAACGAAGGAAGAAAAAAAGGAAAGGGGAAAAAAACAAAAAAGAACAAAAAGAAATCAAAAGGGGAGAGAGTGAGAGTTAAGGGTTTTGGAGTGTAACCCTAAGGGAGAGTAAGGATGAAGAAAAGAAATAAAATGTAACACTCATGGGTAGTGTAGTTCAAGAAAAGGGTAACATAAGATGGGCAGAGAATAAAAGGACCAAGATGGAGGAAATACAAATAAAGGCAATAAGAAAGAAGAGAGAAACAACAACAACAAAGAATTAGTGGAACAAGTTATAAAGTCTGTGGATTTTTCTTGATATTGAGAGGTTAACTTCTTCCTTTTTCTTTTCTCTCCCTCTTCCTGGTCGGTGACTCTGTACCCCAGGTTCTGCCCCTGTGTCACGCTTAGGTAGGAATTTGCAGTTGATGGGATTCTATGGCAATGTCATATAATTGGCTTTAGTCTCGCTGGTAGTCAAGGCTTGTTGGCATTTGTAGAGTCCAACAATGAGAGAGAGTTTGCTTTCCTGGAGTTTCTCCCCTAGTCTCCCCTTTCTGAAATAGCAGCCTGGTGATCCAGCTATGAGGCTGCCACTGCTTCTGTCTGGGGAGTAAGAGGCTCAAAGAGCTGGGAAATCCCCACTCTATCCTCACTCAGCCCAAGGCTCTGGGTAAGGCTCTGGCAGTCAGAGCCTCCAGCGTAATCAGGTGGGGCTGGGAGTCAATTGTTGTCAAGGTGACTGTTCAGCGCCTACCATTCAGTTGGACCACTCAACCCAGGCTTTCCACACTTTGTAGCCTGTTTTGGCTGGAAAGAAGATGCACTATTCGCTGCTTGCTATATAGATCTTAATATCTGCCAAGTCCCTCTTGTTAGGTATATCCCTGAATATGGAGGCTCTGTCAATCAGATATTGCCCCCGCCCCTTTAGCGAAAGGCACTGAAAAATATTATGCCTCTTGTCTTGGATCACTGAACTGGGAGAGATCTTATCAATTAGAGCCCCGTGGGTACGTAGATTTCGTGGGTTAAGCTAATTTCAGTGATTGGATCCGCAGCTGTGCTCCAGAGAGTATTTCAGGCTGCCTACGCGCCCCTCGCCCAACGCTTGATTGTTAGCTCAAATGGCTGGGTGAGGTGCCCCGTCCACGGAGAGAATCTCCTGACTAGGAAAGACAGGTTTGGCGCCCCTCCCAGACTATGGCACGGGGCCGGCGGCTTCTCAGAGCACGCCGGTGGTTGCCGGCACTCCCCGGGACGCAGCTGGGGTGGGCCGCGGCTTCCCAGAGCACTCTGGTGGTTGCCGGCACGGATGTAGCTGCTCGGGGCGCGCGCGCTCGGCTTCTCAGAGCACGCCGGTGGTTGCCGGCACTCCCCGGGACGCGGCTGGGGGGGGCGCGGCCTCTCAGAGCACGCCGGTGGTTGCCGGCACTCCCCGGGACTTGGCGGCTCAGGGCGTGCGCACGGCTTCTCAGAACGCGGTTGGGGGGTGGGCACGTGGCCTCTCAGAGCACTCCGGCGGTTGTGGGCACTCCCCGGGACGCAGCAAGTGGGGGGGAGGGCGTGCGGCTTCTCAGAGCACGCTGGTGGTTGCCGGCACTCCCCGGGACGCGGCGCGGGCAGCTGCACGCGTGGGTTGACTCACCACAGGCGTATTCCCTCCTCAGCAACAGTCCTTTTGCTTTCAGTGTGTGTGTGGAACTCTAGGATGCTCCGAAGATAAATTTTTCTGTTTCTAGTTGACAAATTTGTTGAGATTTTGGGGAGATCTGTCGGACACGCTGCTCACGGCGCCATCTTCGTGACGTCACTTGGTTTATTTCTCTAATACTTATTAAATTGCTATCACATATCAGATACTCTTCTATACATGTGTGTGTATATTTATTTTGTTAAATAGAAATTATCTACTATAGTAAAAAATGTGTTAATCTAATTCATGTATTCTTTTGAAACTGATGCTGTCTGTTCATCCTGCTGCAAAAAAAACAAAAAACTTGAAGATAATTGGTGGGAGAGATTGGCATATGGTAAGATCTCTATTAGTAAGCTCCCTGGAGCCTCAACTGGATTAAAATTATTTACTTTTCTTATCATATTTTGAAGTGGCTTGTGCTCTTATCTTGGTGGCCTTGTAGGTTCACTTGCTGGTAATGTCACCTCCTGATCTTGGCTTGGGCTAGTATATAGAATATACTAATATGGAGGACAAGAAATCCCATGATCCCTACCCCCTGATTCATAGACAGCTGTCTTCTCACTGTAATCTCACATCATGGTGGGGCTAGGGAACTCTCTATGGCATCTATTATAAAGGAGTCAATCCCATTCTCCCATTCATGAGGGATCCACCATCATGACCTAATCACCTCCCAAATGCCCTAACTCATAATACCATCACATTGGGCATTAGCATTTAACATATGAATGTTATGGGAAAGAAACGTTCAAACCATAGCACAGATATATGGAACTCTTTTAAAAATATAAAAGCAATAAAAACTTAATCACATAAAAGTTAAAACAGTAGAGATGTTGTAGGAAATGGAGAGCAAAGCTTCTCTGTTTAGAAACCAAGGAAAGGGCTGACAGAAAGAGGACCGTTTCTTGGTCTCAGTAAGATCAATTGTTAGAACAAGAAAGTGAGAAGGATCACACAGACCCCAGAGGAACAATGACAGGTTGGCAATGGTAGGAGTGGAGGAACAGTGCAGGCCTCACAGAGACTGCAGAAGCAATGTCATCTTGACTGCCATTTGAGAAACTGAGAAGCAGCAATGGGAGCCCCAGCTAAAAACAGATTCACTGGGCAACTGCTATGTATTGAGTACCCTGCTAGGTCGAGAGAATGCAAAAATACATAGATGTATAGGCAATAAACTATGATAATATAAAGCAATAAATAAAAATTAGCATGTGGAAAAAAGAAAATGGAGGATAGTGAGTTTTAAGTTACCAAATGGAACTCTGTTGTTATTCACTGCATATATAGTAGAAGAATAAAATATTTACATTTCCATTCAATAATTTATTAATTTTTTCTTCACCTATGAACCCATAAACATACTAAATTTTGGGACTCATGACCTGTTACTCCCAATTAATATCTAGAATTCTAGAAGCCAGGCTTATACCATTGTATTAGATAATGTGGTATAGCACTTAGATCCCCCTTCAGGACTTAACAGTCAAGGTTCTCCAGAGAGATGTGTGTGTGTGTAATATGTATATATGTATATATATACATATTACACACACACACACACACACACATATACAGGGGATCTGCCAGTTGTGACACAGTTCCATTCCTACGACAGTAATGTAACTCAAACTTTTGTGTAAGTCAAAATACACCCTAGCCTTGGTCATTTACCTATCCTAACACAGTTTTAAAATCATAATCTAGAACATAAACACACAAACATTCCACACTACTGCGTATTCTTCCCCCACACAATCACCCACGTAGTCTATAAGTACAATGCTAACAGCATAAGCCAAAACAGTCGCGTCTCAATTTTTTTAAGTTTTTATGGGAGTGAGTGTCATAAACTCAAAACATAGTATGTCAAGACTGTCATAACCCGAGGACCCCCATTATTTTCAGAGAGAGAGAGTGGTTCATTATAGGAATTTGGTAGTATATAGGAATATACTATTATGAAGGACAAGAAGTCCCATGATCTGTCATCTGTAAGCTGGAGAACCAGATATGCTGAAAGTATAATTTAGTCTGATTCTAAAGGCCTGAGAACCATGGGGGTCAATGGTGATCATTCCTATCTGAGTCTGGAAGCCTGAGAAACAGGGACACTGATGTCTGAGTACAGGAAAATAAGGATGTTCTAGCTCAAGCAAAGAGGAAATTCTACTTTTTTGTTCTATTAAGGCCCACCTGCATTAGTGACAGCAGTCTTATTTACTCTATCTATGAATTTGACTGATAACCTCTTCCAAAAACACCCTCTGAGACATAACTAGAAATAAAGTTTTCACAGTTTCCTAGGCATTCCATAGCTCAGTCAAGCAAACATATAAAATTAACCATTTCAAGAACTAAAGAATTTCCATGTGCCAGAAGTTCTAACAGCAGACAACTCTCAGTTGTTAGCCCTATTCAGTAAATGTCTCAGCTAAAGAATCCCCAAGATCATGGCCCTCATTAGGAACAACTATATCCAAGGACTGATCAACACAAGGGTATAAAGATCCGGCCTCCCTCATCCCAATGCAGACAAATTAGAAGAACCACCTGTTTCAGAGTTCCATTAGGGTCAGCTGAGGCCTTCACCCAGAATACATCACAGCCCAAATTCTCTTTGTTTAATCTTATTTTTTCCTCCACTTCTGTAAGTTTTGATTTCAAAAGTATTCTCTAATAAATTCATTGCATGCTTATTTCTATTTCCCAGGGAATTCAACTACAATATCTTTCATGCAACATATGGGAAGGTATTTTTCTGGGGAATCTGGCCAACCAAAGGAAAAAGACCTAAAGATAGTTATATCAAGAGCTCCCCAGGCAAACTCTTCAGCCAGATCTCTCTATAGTAAAGCTCATAGTTGACAAGAAATTTTACCCACAGTTCATTATTTTAATAAAAACTTTACACATGCATACAGTACATAATTATTTTTTCATGTCCCACTCTTAAATATGAATAGACAACAATGATCACCAGCTATTTGAAAAATGCATTTAAAAATGGAAGACAGAGGCCAAAATAAACAGAACACTTAATATAAACAAAAGAAACATCAACTTAATAAGGAAACAGACTATGCAGAATGATGTAACTGAAAAAAAGTTTTAGAGAGATACGAGAAAATATTTCATTTATAAAACAAAAATAAAAGTTTATTTAAAAAAATAACATTAATAGGATATAACAACTAGAAATTTCAAAATATAATAACAGGAATAAAAAATTCAATAGTAAGTAAGTTAGAACACAAAGTTGAAGAACACAGATAGTGAAATAAAATTAATAGAAACAAGGGGGAAAAAAGATATAAAATTAAAACACTTATTCCATTTGTTTGACATTCAAATAGTAGAAAAACCACTAAAAAGAGAAAAGAATAAAAACAAAACTAAGTCAACTTAAAAGTTAATTGAGAATCTTTTCCAGGAAAACAGAAACTTTAAAGGACTTATTGAGGCCCAGAATGATGGTATACCAAAGCATGTCAACAAGAAATCTTAGAACTATAGAAATAAAATGATCCTAAAAGTTTTATACAATTTCATATAAGAATATCCTAAAGGGTCTATAAGGTTTCATACAAAAATAAATCATTATGGCATTTGACCTCTCAGTGAAAACTGTAACAGAGCAATGTCTTCAAAATGTAAAGGAAAATTTATTTCCAACCAAGACTTTTGTACCAAACCAAGCCATCCATTAACTGTGAGAGTAAAGATATTTGACAAACCAAGCTATCCATTAACTGTGAGAGTAAAGATATTTGACATGCAAGGCTTCAAAATATTTACAGCTGATATTTAGGCTCTCCTTATGAAGTTTTTGGAGGATATATGAGTTTTCAACAATAAAAACAATAAGAAATTAAATCATGAAATAAGGAATTCCTCATTAGGGAAAGGTAAACATCTATGATGATATGTTGACAAAGAAAGGAGATACCACACTGACAACTCACAAGTATAGAGTTCATAACAGAACACTGAGCTAAATTTTCCAAGAGGATAAAATAAAATATCTGGTGTGTTTTAATGTATTGAGAGAATATTTACTCAACTTGAGATGAGTTAAACTATAAATTAGTTATAAATACCTAGAAAACTGAGGAAATAAAAATCAAGACCTTTATTAATCAAAAAGTCATCTGAGGAGGAAACCAAAAGTTTACCTTATTCCTCAGCTCTAAATAGAATTGACATAGTCATAATAATGTATTTGAATATATACCTAATTAAAACCATGATGTGTTTCAGAAACTGGGGGACAGTAAGTGAAAGAAAGCTAAATTCTCATCTCCTATGGTAGAAAGTTGATAAATGCCTAAATCTGAAAAATCATAGTAGTAGTATAGGCAAGTGATATAGAAAATTGCAGGAAAATGTCTAAAATTAACCAAAAACTCTTAAAAGTGGTTATTTCTCTAAAGTGAAAAGAAAAGGGAGGAGGAGTAGTTTGTGGCCAGACCTAACAATGTTTTTTTTGTTTTGTTTTGTTTTGTTTTTTACAAAAGCATCGTAGAATAAATTGACCCCTTAAATCATGTACATAATATAATTTGATAAAAACAAACGTTTGGAAAATCCTTTAATGACTCCCATTTCTCTTAAATTAGTCTAAATGTATCAAAAATTATTTACAAAATCCTTTCTCATCTGAATATTAATAGACTTCTAAGTTTCTTTTCTCTCTCTCTTCACCCTCACAATTTATGTTGCAACTAAATGAAAAGACTTGCAGATCTTTTCAAATAAAGAAATGGTTCATATGTCACAATATGACCTTTGTTTTTATTCGTGTAGTCAAAGAATGAGAATTACAGAAGCGTTTTAAACAAAGTGGTATATCAGTGTGAAGAATATTATTGATAAAAGGAGGTCAATCTATGGAATTGTAAATTGGGGTAGCCACTATAGAAAATAGTATGATTTTCCTCAAAAAGTTAAAAATAAAACTAATAGGACCCAGCCTGACCAGGTGGTGGTGCAGCGGACAGAGCGTCGGATTGGGATGCAGAAGGACTCAGGTTTGAGACCCCGAGGTTTCCAGCTTGAGCACGGGCTCATCTGGCTTGAGCAAAAAGCTCACCAGCTTGGACCCAAAGTCGCTGGCTCAAGCAAGGGATTACTTGGTCTGCTGAAGGCCCGTGGTCAAGGCACATATAAGAAAGCAATCAATGAACAACTAAGATATTGCAACAAAAAACGGATGATTGATGCTTTTCATCTCTCTCCGTTCCTGTCTGTCTGTCCCTATCTATCCCTCTTTCTGACTCTCTCTCTGTCCCTGTAAAAGAAAAAAAAAAAACTAATAGGACCCAGCAATACTATTTCTGAGTATTTATCTGAAGAAACCCAAAACAATAATTCAAAAACACATATGCACCCCTATGTTCATTGCAACATTATTTACAAACAGCTAGGATATGAAACAACCAAAGTTTATATTGAGAGGATATAAAATACAAATGGATAAAAAATAATTGGTACATATATATGATGGAATATTACTCAGCCATAAAAGAAAAATGAAATCTTGACATTTGTGACAATATGGATAAATGAGAGGGTATTATGCTAAATAAAATAAGTCAGAGAAAGGCAAATACTGTATGATTTCACTTACATGTGGAATCTAAAATAAATAAATACATAAAGAAACAAACAAAACAGAAATAAACTCATAGATACAAAGAGCATCTTGATGGTTCCTAGAGGGGAGGGGGGTTGGAGGCATGGGTGAAAAGGGGAAAGAAATTAAGAAGTACAAATTGCCAGTTATCAAAATAGTCACTGTGAAGTAAAGTACAGCATAGGGAATGTAGGAAATAATATTGCAATAACTATATATGGTGTTGGATACTAGACTTATTGGTGTGATCACTTCATAAGTTATGTCAATGACTAATTACTATGTTGCACACCTGAAACATATAATATATGTCAATTTTAATTAAAAAAAATTTAAATATCAATAAGTAAAATTGCAGTCAAGAGGAAGAAAAGAAACTGAACAATGAGAAGTCCAGAAATCTAAACTTTGGTCACCATCAATTTGCTGAATAACCTGAAGCAACTCAGTTAATTCCTCCCATTCTTGATATAATTAGATGCTATATATAAATATAAAATGGTTTTCTCTCAAACCTGATTCTTTTTCAGGGTCATCATGTCAGGGAATGTCACTATGCAAGACTCAATAATGCAAGTAAGAAATATGTGACTCATTCTTGAGACCCCTTTTCCATCTCCACCCATATAGTATCAGTCACCAAGTCCTTTTGATTTCACTACTAACATCTCTTGAATCTATTTCTTGCCAACCCCATTAGTATGACAATGGTTCAAGCCACTTTCATCTCACAGTTGAACAATAAAAAGTAGTTTCTTCCATCTACTTTTGCCCTCTTCCAATCTACTGTGCACAGTGTTTCTGGAGTGGTTTTCCAGTGGTAAATCTGGTCACATTACCAGCCCCTAACACCTGTCAATGGCTTCCTTTTATTCTTAGATAAAAATTCCAAATACAGACTTACATTTATGCATAATATGACTCCTGTAAAATTCCCAGCTGCATTTTATGACATTTTCCTCTCTATTCTCCAACCAGAGTAGACTTCCAAAGTGAGACGCTCCTTCCTACAGGGTTTTTGCACATACTTGTCCCTCTTCTTGGAATGCTTTTCTCCTTCTGTTCCCCTTCCTTATTTTCAATCATCTTTCGAACCAAGCTCATCCATCACTTCTACAGGAAAAGATTCTTTGATATATTCCAGGCTGGATTAGCTTCCTTATTATTCACTTTTAGAATATCCTGGAATCTTTTATTATAGCATTCTCTACCATTGTGATTAAATAATTAATTGTTTTATGATTAGCTGTTTAACAACCAGCTCCCAAATGAAAATATGAGCCTTCTAAGGACAGAAATCAGATATTCTATATAATATTGTAGATACACTGCCAAGCAAAATAAATGTTTGTTACATGAGTAAACGAATAAAGTAGGAATATGGAGTTTTCTGTTCTTTTTACCCAATTTCATAATTTTTTATCTCTTCCCTATAAAATAAGGTTTTTTAGCATAATAATACAGCAAAGCTAGTTATGAAAGGTTGCCAACATTACCAAGAAAAAGGTTTGTCGTTTGTATGTCTTCTTGGTGGAAGTGACTATTAAATTCCTGTACCCATCTTTTTCATAAATAGTATTTTTCACTTGTCACCATTAAATGTCTGAATTTTAAACAGATTCTTGGACCGGAGGCTCATATCCATCAGCTCACTCAACCTGAGCACCTGTCTCTTCCTCAGTAGCTTTTCCAGAACTGCTGCCTTCACCATGAAGCTCCGTGGGTTTTTCAGGTTCAAACTTGTGCTTCTTCAGCATTTTGACTTTTCTAACAAAGACATCATGAAGCATATAGATAGACTCTCAGGCTTTTTCTTTATCCTTTTCAATGCTATCCAGAATCAATTTATTGACCACTTCTTTAAAGTCATTTGCCCACACCTCTCAGGTCATGATTCCTTCTAAGCTTACTTATGTGGCTACTGGACATTCCTTGGGTCCTCACTCCTGTTATCCAAAAACATCAGTGCTTTGCTCGGTGGGTCACTCCATGAGCTATGCACAGCATGGCAGCTTGCTTTCCCCAGACAGCAAAATGGAAGTCAAAGTGTTCTTATAACCTAATCTTAACAATGACAACCTATCTATCTGCCACATTCTGTTCACTAAAACCAAGTTACTAGGTCCAGTCCACACTCAAGAGAAGAGGATTATATAGGCAAATACAGGTATTCATAGGGGGCCATTTAGAGGCTGCCTACCACAGACCCTGAGCTAAGTAATACATTGCCTCATTTGATCTTCACAGCTGTACTAACAAGTATGTACAGTTTTACAGTGGAGGAAATTAAGGCTCAGAGAGACCAAATACAGTAGTCCCTCTTTATCCATGGGGGATACATTCTAAGACCCTCAGTACATGCCTGAAACCACAGATAGTACCTATTTTATACTACATTTTTCCTTTACATCCATACCTATGATAAAGTTTAATTTATAAATTAGGCACAATAAGAGATGAACAATAACTAATAATAACATAGAGTAATTATAATATACAGTAATAAAAGTATATAAATGTGGTATTATTAAGTAAAATAACTGTTATTTAAACACAAATACAGTGATACCACAACAGTCAGCCTAACAACCGAGACAGCCACGAAGTGACTAACAGTTGCAAGTGGATACACAAGTCAAAGAGATGATTCACTTTGAAGAAGGAGCAGAGCCAGAAGGCACAAGATTTCATTGCACTACTCAGAATGGCATGCAATTTAAAAGTTACGATTTTTTTTTTTAGCATTTTCCATTTAATATTTTCAGATCCTGGTAGACCATGGTAACTGAAACAGTGGAAAGTGAAATCATGGATTAGGAGGGATTACTGTAATTTATTGAAAGCCATGTAGCTAATAAGAGTAGGGTAGAAATTTAAATCCAAAACTGATTCCAAAGCCAATTAGTTTTAGATAGAATGATTAATCCGTTCCTCTTCACCTGGGACCATTTCAGTTTATAACTATTATCACAGTGCAATTATTAATAGCACATAATTTTACCTTAAGAAAACACAGGTTTGGATTGGATAATAAATTACAGAGCCATTTTAGTTGTAGATTATCCAAGGAGGCCTATTTCAAAGGACTTCTCCTCCTGGACCTTTCTCTGGTCCTCTCCGGGAGAGTTTTTACATGGAATGTGTGTTTCACTCTGATTAATTGAACTGAATCAAATGTATTTCTTAATTCAACTAAATTTAAAACACTTAGAAAACTTCAATAGACAGATTAATTAATAAAACAGGTGACTCTGAGGAGATAGGAAAAGACTAGATAACTTTTATTCTTTCTACAAAGATTTATTGAACATTGATCTAGATGTCATGCAGAAGTTAATATGTATTTCTTCTCTTAAGGACAAGGTATCTAGCAGAAACCTAGGATTCTACAATGCAGGTAATTTATGTAATGATATCTTATATAATTTTATACATTCATGCCTTTGCCTCTGTCTAGAATTCTCTTATTCCACCTATTCACTCATCTGATAGATTCTTAATTATCTTATATATAATATTAACTGAAGTATCATGTCTTCTGAGTATTGCCCTTTTCCCATCCCTCCACTAGAGGGGGTCATTCCCTCTTCGATTTCCCTGCATGTTTTATCCTAATCTCTACTATACTTATTAACACCACACCACAAGGACCGGCTGACATAGCTAGCCCCACCACCCGCCATCACTGCACTTTAAGCTCATTGACAGCAAGCACCATAACTTATGCCAGAACATAATATGTGCTCAAAAAATTTGTACATTGAACTGAACTACATAGAAGCCAGTATGGACTGATTCCTGCATCCAGAGCAGAGCCTGCTGAACTTTTTTTTTTTTACTGAATTTAAAACTACTCAGAGTAACTAGAGCTTTCATTTTACAGGTCAGCTCTGATTAGCTGGAAGTAGATACTTGGAATACTTTATTGAAAAGGATTCTGGGGCTGGATCCAGATTTAATATGAAACAAAGTCACAGTTCATGAGCTGTGTCTGAGAGAGGAGCACATGAACCTGTATTTCCCATCCCTGACATACAGTTACTCCAGCTACAACAGCACAGAGGTATCCATACATTTTCACTTACACACACACACAGAAATTGAAAAGGGAGCTGATTTTCCAGCATCCTCAGATCAAAACTCTCAGGAATGTTATAAATAGCATTCAGAAGCCCTTAAGCACAATGAGGGAAGGGATTTTTGTCAGTTTTATTTATTGCTATGTCACCTGGCTGTTGTACAGCTAGAACAGGTGCTCAATAAACATTTGTTGAATGAAAGACTATAGTTGAAAATTTACTGTTAATTATTTTAGATACATTATTACTAATAAAGAACTGTTGGTTACTATGGAAACCTAAGCAACATTTCTTATACTGAGTCCAAAAGAAAAAGCAGTCTGAGTGTTTACAAAATAAAAAAAACTTATAGCGAGATACTGGGAATGTTTTTTGTGCCTTTGCACATGTTCTTCCCCTTGTTTGAGATGTCCTTTCTCCTTTTCACCCAGAAAACATTTATACATCCTTTAAGGAAAAGTGACCCCCTATGAGAAACCTTCCCAGACTCTCCCAAGCAGAGTTCATACTAACTCTTCTATGTTCCTTTAGTACAGTGTTGACTTGTATGCTGCCTAAGAAGCCTGTGTCTCCAACTTTAGTAAGATAAAATCTTTTTAAATGAAAGCAATTCTTTAAATGGTTCTCCTTGTTCCTCTCAAAAGCACAAAATGCATTAGACGTGTTCCTGAACATGGTTTGGAGAAAAGAAAACCAACTAAAAGCTTTTACAAGATGCTTTTTCATTACTGCACAGCAGAGAATAAAATCAGTTCTTGTTATTCCTTAGGTAGACAGCCCTTTTTTGCCTCCTGGGTTCTACAGCTTTCAGTTCTTCCCAATTGTTATATACTATGACACAGTATGTTACTCACAAAAAAAAAAGAAAAAAAAACTTTTTCAAAGAAGGCACTCAAGCTTCCCTTGTAAAGGTGATGCCTCCAGTTTGTGAAGGTCAGTTTGCTGATGGCAAAGTCATAAGGCAATCTTCTTAAGCACCATGGGGACCATCCATCACCTACATGTTCAGACCATGCATAAAAACCTGTGTTATGACTTATATGCTGGAAGAACAGCATCTGACCAAACTCCAACCAATGACAGGAAAGAGGAAGGGAAATGGCTGCAGTATGATTAAAGCCAGTACATTGAGCGAGTTCTCAGAGTTCTAAAATTCCCCTACGATGGCATGACCCTGTAGATGCCCAAAAGAAAATGAGAACAGCTGACTTACTAAAAAATACTATGTATCTCAATTTCCTGAATGGTTCTGTTTTCTCTTCACTATTAGGTTGACATATCTATCTCCCTAAAGTGCATAAGGAATTATACCTATAACCAGAATTTTTGTTTGTTTTGGTTTTATCTAGATGGAGCTGCTCAAACCTTGGAAACTTATAGAAGGCCTTTCCCATCATTCCTCTGTTCTTCCGCCATAACCCAAAAGTTGGTCATGAGACATGTTAGAACTTAATATGATCCCAAAAAAAGAATGCAGTAAGCCATTATTACTGTTTAAAGGGCCTTGGAAAATGTAAGTTTGATTCAGGCTCACATCAGTAAGAGAAGGGCCCAATTTTATAGGATAGGATATAGCCGCCAGAGCCTATGGTCATTATAATATTTGTTGTCTCTATTTTTCTGGTTATATCCAGGTTGCAGCTTCACAGCAGATTTATGAGTGAAGAATTTGAATCAAGCCCCAAGCCATAGGAGTTGTCCAGGGTTAGGTGTCTAGGAATTTATTTTCTTGAGGGCTCAAGGGACCTCATGAGAGAGAACTATCCCTAAAGAGAGAATGTTTATAGTATGGTCAGTCATAATGTGTGAGTGCACATACAGGTATTGAAGAAGAGGCCAACACACAACAGCCATGTCCATTATTACCAAGTCTTATTCCAAGCACAACATATAAAATGTGAGGACAACAAAACTAAGTCTAAACTCCATTGTGCTTAGTAGGGAAGCTTTTATCACAGCACTATACTTGGCACTCATCATCTAACACCCAAGAGGTGCACAGCCTAGACGCTGAATATTGTCAATATTTGTATCCTGACTCTGACAGAGCAGTACAGAGCCTGGCCTTCTGAGGCCCTGACTTTGCGGCAGGTAAATCTATTAACCCCACTAATTGAACCACTCGAAATGGATTCATAAATGGATATGTCTCAACATCTTTTGTTAACATTGCATATCAATTTGGCTGGGCTAAGGAATAGCCAGATAGTTGATAAAACATTATTTCTGGGTGTTTCTGCCTGTATGTTTTTAGAAGAGATTAGCAGTTGATTCAGTAGACTGATAAATAGGCCAGCCCTCACTAATGTGGGTGGGTATTATCCAATCTGTTCCCAAATGGAAAAAAAGATGAAGGAAAAGTGAATCCTGTTTCTCTTCTTAAGCTGGGACATCCATCTTTTCCTCCCCTTCAATTTCAAAGCTTCAGATTCTTAAGTTTCTGGACTCTAACTGAATTATAATATACCACTGGATTTCCTGATTATCTAGCTTGCAAGGGGCAGACTATGGGACTTCTTGGCATCCAGAATTTTGTGAACCAATTCTTATATCTTTATATATTTAGGTATAAATTATATGTATATATATATCATATTTATTCTCTAGAGGCCATGAGTAATACACTTTTATTCAGCATGAATATGCTGATATCTATGAAGTAGCAGACTCTCTACTAAACTCTCAGTTACAAAGACATGATTCTTTTTTCAGAGTTCACAGATTAGTTGGGAACACAAAGGACAAAAAAATAATTGTAATACAATGTGACGAATGCAGTATTCATATATGCAGAATATTATAGTTGTATATATAGAGGTCCCTAATCAACTTGGGGAGTTTAAGAAAAGCTACCTAAATAGAGTAATTCAAGAATACTGTTTTTATTTAATTAAGTATTTTATTTGAGTACATTGGCTGAGTACTGAGTACTAAACCGTAAGTAGGGGTAGTGAGGCGTAATGAGGAGGAGTTAGTGAGGAGGAGTGTGGGAATGGGCATTCTAGACAGAGAAAAATGTCATAAGTAAACGCAAAGGCAAGAAAAGAGCCATGTGCACTAGAAATTAAAAGCAGTTCATTTTTTCTTGATCACAATGTATGAGAATCCAGAGAAGTAAATGGAAGCCAGAACACGGAAGACCTTACATACATACATGCCAGTAATCTTGGATCTAAACCAGTGGAAGATGGGGAGTCATCATGATCCCTAATTATTACTATAGCTAGTCAGACTGATTCTCAAAACAAAGAAGTATATGTATCTTTATTTCTCTGGAAACAGTATTTGACCCCAAATGACTCCACGATTTACTGCATGAGTTTAGAAAATTCAATTAAATTTTCTAAAACTCATTTTCTTCATCTCTAAAATGGCGGTCATAATACCTTACAAAGTTTTTGCAAAGATTAAATGATATAAAGTGTTTAAATGTGGTAGAGTCAGAACTCAAACCCAGTACAAAATCAAGACCCTTGCCGATTGTGACTACTGCCTACTCTATGAGTTTTATTAGATAATAAAACAGTCTTCATAGAAAAGATCACTAGTACAGAACCTCCTCTTCACCACTGTGTTATTCTGAATAAAATAATAAAGTGAGATCATCCTTCCTACACTTTCATCTGTAGGTCATCTTTACTTCTTACAGCAGGATATCAATATCTTGCAGTATATGGAAACTGACTGAATGAAAAGTTATATTTAATTGGGAAATCAATAAAGAGAAAGAGGGCACCAAGGTCGCAAAGACTTTATCATCCTGGCCTATCTCATTCCCTTGCCTTTTCCCTGGGTCTTCTATCATCATATCATACTTGCCAATACCTCAGCTGTCTTAATTATGGACACAGCCATTTATCTTCAAATATCACAGCTCTGTGAAATCTATGCATCAATAAATACAGATCAAAAGCTGTTTTCCACACTGCTGGAGAGTTAATTGCTTTTGTGGTTTAAGTAAATGTGGTCATTCTTTACCTGTGAGGGGAACTTTCAAGGTCTCCAAGTAGCTGGAGGCTTCCCATTAAGTCAGAAGAAAGAACAACACCATAGTTTCAGGACCTGAATTGTGTCTCAAAAAAAATTCACACATTCAGATTAGCTTTCTGTGGCAAAAAGGAGCAAACCAGGCTTCCAGGATTAAACAAAGCTAGATAGTCAATTTTATGTTGCAAAGCTGACATCTTCTTTGTACCAACCATCATTCCTATATGCATTTTTTACCTTTCAGAAAGCATTTATTGGGTATGAGAGCTGTGTCAGATATTTGGAATGGGAATAGAGAAAAAATAAGAAATAGCACCTATGTTCAAGAGTAGCGGAGGAGGCAAATAGGCTCAAAAAAAATTCAAAGCAAGTGTTAGGCATTATGATGAAAATTCCCCACAAAGAATGGAGGATTAATTCTACTACAAGCCCTGGCCAGAACATCATCCCAACATGACAAAGTTGTGGGTCCAATCCCCCAACAGGGGACATATAAGAATCAACCAATGAATGCATAAATAAGTGGAACAATAAATCTCTCTCTCTCAAATCAAATAAACTTTTTTTTCTTTTTTTTCTTTCTTTTTTCTTTTCTTTTTTTTTTTTTTTAGTGAGAGGAGGGGAGGCAGAAACAGACTCCTGAATGTAATGCAACCAGGATCCACCGTCAAGCCCACTAGTGGGTGATGCTATGCCCATCTGGGGCCCTTGCTGTGTTACAACTAGAGCCACTTTTTAGCACCTGAAGCAGAGATCACAGAGCCATCCTCAGCACCTGGGGTCAGCTCGCTCTAATTGAGCCATGGCTGCAGAAGGGATGAAGAGAGAGAGAGAGAGAGAGAGAGAGATGCAAGAGGGGGAGGGATGGAGAAGCAGATGGGTGCTTCTCCTGTGTGCCCTGATCAGGAATCAAACCTGGGATATCCACACACCAGGCCAGTGCTCTACCACCAGCCAGGGCCCAAATCAAATAAACTTTTTAAAAATTCTACTACCAGATGGGGGTCAGGAGAAGCCCCAAAGAGGAGGTAAAATTTTAATTGAATCTCATGCCTGACCAGGTGGTGGTGCAGTAAATAGAACATCAGACTGGGACATAGAGGACCCAGGTTTGAAAGCCCAAGGTCACCAGCTTGAGTGTAGGCTCATCTGGCTTGAGCACAGGGTCACCAGCTTGAGCACAAGGTCACTGGCTTGAAGCCCAAGGTCGCTGGTTTGAGCAAGGGATCACTCACTCTGCTTTAGTTCCCCAATCAAGGAACATATGAGAAAGCAATCAATAAACAACTAAGGTGCCACAACAAAGAATCAATGTGTCTCATCTCTCTCCCTTCCTGTCTGTCTTTCCCTATCTGTTCTTCTCTTTGTCTTTCTCTGTCTCTTTCCAAAAAATAAAAATAAAGATGAATGCATAGTTGACTGGCAATCAGAAAGGGAATTAAGAAAAAATGCTTGTCATACAAATATAGCAGAATAAATATAAGGACAGAAACATGCTGAAAACATAAGACCAATCAAGGGACTGTAAGTTATTTGGTATGAATAGCACATGCGCTAGGAATAGAGGTAAAGAGGAAAGGGAGGCTAGGAAGATAGGAAGGACCCAAGTTATATAGTATCTTACATAGTTTAAGAAAGCTTTAGGGGTCACCAATGGACTTTAAACAGGAATATGATATACTCAAACATAGTTTAGAAAAATCATTCTGTCAGTGTGGATAATGAATTATAGGGGAGACTAGAGAAAGGAAGATCAATTAGGGGGCAGTTTCAATAGCTTATGAAAAAGACGATAAGGTCTAACCTTAAGTAGTAGCAGTAAAAATACAAATGAATAGACAGGCACAAAATGAGGATAATATCTCCAAAAGAATGGCTGTAGACAGACAGAGAATAAAGTTCTTGGTTACCTCTTTTCTTATTTTATTTTATATTTTTTAAGTAAAAGAAGGGGAGATAGTGAGACAGACTCCTGCCTGCACCGCTACTAGGATCCACTGGGCAACCCCCAGGTTGGACAAATGCTCAAATCAACCAAGCTATTTTTAGCACCTGAGGCTGCACTGCTAGAACCACTATTGGCTGTGATGAGAAGAGGGAGAGAAAAAGGAGAGGGAGTGGGAGAGAAGCAGTTGGTCATTTCTCTTGTATACCCTGACCAGGAATCAAACCTAGGACACCCATATGCTGGGTCGAGGCTCTACCCACTGAATCTACTGGCCAGGACCAGTTACCTCTCCTCAAGAACAGTTGAATACAGCCATAACAATCATTAAGATGGAGAGTGACCAGAGCAAAAAGATGGTGAGATAAAATGGTGGAGAATTAATTTCATTAAATTTATCTGATTTTGATTAACCATCTAGGTACATCAAGAACCGTGATACATCATGCCTTCTGCTGTGCAGAGATGAACAAGATCAGATCTCTACCTCAAAGCAAAGCAGAAATCACACAGTCTGACTGCCTGTACAGTTACCAGAGGACCATAAGGTAAGCATAATTCTCCTATCACCCTGCTTTATTTTCCTTGTCCATTGTGTTTATTGTCCATTTCTCTCCACCCTAAACTAGAATGCAAACTCCATGAGGTAAAAGTTTTTATCTAATAGTTGGTTCAGCATCTACAAGAGTATTTGGTGCCCATTAATTATTTACTAAATTAGTGAATTAACTTATCCTGATTAGAACTGTTATGCTCTTTCAGCTTACAGATTTATATATTTAACTCTGGAAATTCTCTGTCATGTCTTTCAATATTGTCTCTATACTATTATCTCCACCTGTTACTTCTATTATATCAGAATTTCTGGATTCCATGTCTCACTTTCTTAAATTTTCTATCTCTATGTTTTCCCAGATCATATTCAAAATCATTGCTTCTTTCCTGTCAGTTGAGTACTTTGTTTAATAATCTTTTTATTTACTTTAATTACACTTTGATTCATTTTCAAATCAACCTGTGATTTTCAAATTATTTTGTTGTGCCTCAGTTTTTATGTTGATCTTTTATCTCTCTGATCGCTTCAAATCCATTTACTTTAATGTCTCATGTAGATTATTCTATTAATTCTATTTCTTGAGGTAATACTTAGTTCAACTGCTGATATTTGTTTTCCTGCTAATTTCTCTCATGGTAATTTATTCCATTGTATGATCATCATCAACAGCACTTTAGAAGTCTTGGTGTTTTAGAAGTGTCCCTAAGAGATGTGTTACATTTGCCTCTGTTAGTCTCTGTCAACTTCACTGGTTCAAGACTAACCTTATATTCACTTTTTGATTTAGTATTCATATTAAGTCAATACTACTTAGTCATATCCCGTATCCGTGTGTGCTACAGATCTGGGGTTATTTCTTATTGGTGATTTGTTTACCAGACACAGCCACAAATGGATTACAAACTTCTTTTCCAACTTCCAGAAGAAGCAAGCCAGGTTTATCTGGTCCTTATTCCAGGAATGGACATATCATCATGGCTCTTACCTTTAGGCAGGTAGTTCAGCTATGAGCTTGAAATCTGAGACTTTAAATATGCTCCTGATGCCAATATCAAAGAACCCAGCCCCACACATTAAATCCTATGTGATGTTACAGTAACTGTAAAAGCCTTTTCAGCTTTATGCTCTGATTTTGAGCTTCCTCTTTGTTTTCATGCCTGGGTATTATCTGTTCTTGGTTTACTCTTCAGCTATGTGTGCAAAAATTCTTTTGTATTATTTTATCCAACATTTTTTAACTTTAATGTATGAAAAGTAGTCATTCCACTTCAACTAAATTTACTGCATTCATGTCTCCATAATCCTTAAACCAACAATTATAACTTCAATCTTAATTGTGCAAGTTGCAAGAATTTATATTCAATCTCCTTAATTAAATCCTTTACTGATATAACTTAAGGTGGTGCATTTGTCTGGATACCAAAGTTTGGGAGGGAAACTGACAACATGTTGTACTTTTGGAAAAGATTGAACACAATGAAGAATCTGGAAACTACAGTGATAGAAATGTCTGACCAATGAAAGGCTACTTAGCCTGAAGAGGAGGAGACTTGGGCGCAGAGGAGCACTGTCACCAAATATTTAAAAGGCTGTAATGTGGAAGGAGAATTAGTCTTTTCTCACGTAGTTCCAGCGAACAAATCCCAGATTGTGCTGCAGAGAGCTAGGACTCTGGTGAATGAGCTCTGATATGGATTCACCACATAACTACCTTGGACAAATCACTTCCCCTTATGAACTCCAGGGTACTCATCTGTAAAATGAGAAGGTTGAATCAAACAAATTCCAGCTTCCTTTAGCTCTAACAGACTTTGGTTCATTTCTCACCACAGGATTTTTTCAGCAATGAATCAGTGGGCACACTTGATGAATGACCTTGACCTTCCTTATTTCATCCTCACTCAAAATAAGATATTGCTCTTTTTGCTCCACCGAGACTATAGACTGCAAACCAAGTCTTCATAACCCACTTCAGCCCAGAAATTGTAGTTTAGAAATGCCTGAATGGCAGATTGGCACGGAGGAAAGACTGTGGAGTATTGGTGTACAAACAGACCTGAATACCAAGCCAAACTTTGACCTTACAAGCTCTGTGTCCTTGAGCACCACTGAAATTCTCTGAATATCAGTTTCTTCTTCCATAAAGTGAAATAATAACATATACCTTAATGGTGTACATGATTATCAAAATTTTTAAAGCCAATATAAAAGTGTTTGACACATGGTGTGCATTCAAGAAATGTTAATAAAATCAAGAATCAAAACCAAGTGTTCTATACTGACAAGGGATAAAATGGTGCCTATAATAACAGTATATATTTTAATCCTTCCAACATATTACACCATGATGTCTGCACATTGCAAAATATCTTCTATGCCCATCACAATTTGCATGCTTTCAAATTCTATTAATTATTTTTATACAAGAAACAGTTATCTGAATTACTCTAATACCTTGGGCATTTTAGAAAATTATCTTTCCCTTGAATTGTTAAACCATGGGTAATCAAATCCCAGTCTCATAAATATTTGACTTAGCAAGAAACAATTGCTATTCCCTCTTGGTAACCAGTATTTCTTCCAACTTATCTCTGGCCTCCTTCATTATCTCTTAGCATGGAAGGATTCTATCTAGTTTCTTATATTTGTGTTATCACACCTGAGCTGTACTTTCTGAGCTGACATCTACACATCTATCTCCTGACATCTGAGAGGATCTTAACTAGGTAAACAACACAACTGGATTCATTAAAAGTTTCTGACACATAGCACTCCCTGAAAACTTCCTCAGTCTTTCTGATGAGATTTCTTCCCTGAGCTCCTTTGTCTTGAGGTTTCAATCTAGTGAAGTTGTCTCTAACTCTGACCAAAAAAAAAAAAGAATTAAAATAATCTACACACCCTAGACATATAGGTGTGACTGTTACTGAATCATGATAAATGGAATAAAAATGTTGAAGAGAAAAGCCATTTAAGCTAACATAGTATAGTAATTTTTAAAAAATTAGTTCAAACTTGGGTTCTGAAATCAGGCCCAGCCCAACTTCAGACTCAACCACTCACTAGTTGCATGATTTTCAACAAGTTGAGAAAGTACCTAGGCTTCAATGTTCACACGTGTGTAATGGGGACAAAGCTCGGTCTTCAAATATGCAGCAGAGGGGGAAAATGTACCAGCCTACTGCTGTAGTAAAAACTACATGAAAGTCTGCCTCTGCAAACATGAAGAACAAGCTGGAAAAAAGTAAAAGGGTAAAACTGAAAGTTCTTCAGTCATGGGTGTAGTACATCCCCCCAAAAATCTGTTTCATTAATTTTTTTGTGTGTGAGAAAGAAAGAGAGGGAGAGAGAGAAACAGACAGGAAGGGAAAAAATGAGAAACATCAACTCCTAGTTGCAACTCCTAGTTGCAGCACATACTGCTTCTTGTATGTGCCCTGATGGGGGACGGGTGGCTCCAGCTGAGCTAATGACCCCTTGCTTGGGCTTCAAGCCAGAGACTATGGGGTCATGTCTATGATTCTGCACTCAAGCTGGTAAGCCTGCACTCAAGCCAGTAACCTCAAGGTTTTGAATCTGGGTCCTCAAAGTCCCAGATCAATTCTCTATCCACTGCACCACCACCTGGTCAGGCTTTTTTATTAATTTTTTACCCTATACTAACTGGTCTTGAAAAAACTTTTTTCTTAGACGGCTGCTAAAGATGGCGGAGTGGCAGGCCCTGGTACTCCATGGCCAAGGCTACCTCCTAGATACCCTGGTTGCCATCTTGACCAAGCAGGTACTGCTGGGCCAGAAGGTGATGGTTGTGCACTTGTGAGGGCATCCACATTTCTGGCAATTTCTACAGAAACAAGTTGAAGTACCTGGCTTTCTTCTGCAAGCAGATGAACACTAGCCCATCCTGTATCACTTCCCAGCCTCCAGCCGCATCCTGTGGTGGAGGAGGCACCTGACCCACCAGACCAAGCCAGGCCAGGCCAGCTGGGACTGCCTCAAGGTGTGTGTAAGGGAATCCCACCACCCTATGACAAGAAAGAAATAATGGTAGTTCCAATGGGCCTTGAGGTTGTGTGTCTGAAGCCTGCATAGAAGTTTGCCTCAGAGGGCATGTGACTTGTAAGGTTGGCTGGAAGTACTAGGCAGTCACAGCTACTCAGGGGAAAAGGAAGGAAAGGGGAAGACCAAGACCCATTACGAGAAGGAAAAGAAGTTCATGAGATTATGGAAACAGCCTGAAAGCAATGTGAAGAAAATTGACAGCTACGCAGAGGTCCTCAAGACTCATGGACTCCTAGCTGAGCCAATAAAATTGACTGCTGATTCTTCAAAAACAAACAAATAAATAAAATGGCCTAGAAACAAAATTCTCATTATTCTATTAGAATTCAGTTCATAATTTCACAAATATGATGTGTTATAGAGACACTGGAATTGATGTAAGCCCAGAAACAAAAGCACCAGCCTTATAATCCATAATATTTCTTGAGTATTTATTCAATACTAAAAACCATGCTGTCTTTCACATGCACATTTATACACATATCTTATTTAATCTTCATTATCTTATGTGCATACAGACCTCATTTAACAACCCATATAGGTGTTATATTATGACCTCCACTTAGATGATATCTTAACCTGGCTTCCACCAGAAAGTAGAACCTGAGACAAGGCTTGTTTATTAGGTAGTTTGAGAAGTGTTGCCAGACAACAGACATGTTGGATGGAGGATAGAAGGAAACTCAATACAAGGGGATACTATCAAATCATCCTCACTGTGGTGCTCACTCCTGCCCTCCTTTCTTAGGAGGCTATCCTTTCCTTTCCCTTGGTCAAGAAATGCTCCATGGGGCACCCACTCTCTCGTATATCCAGGTTGTATGTTTGTGGTGCTGAGCAGGCTCTTGTGTGCATACTGGGACAGCAAGCAGCACACACTTGACTGAGGTGCTGTTGACAGTAATGCTGCTAGAAGCTTGAACACAACTGTTTACAACAACTATAGCCAGAAAATAGAAGAACCCCAGAGGATTGAGGCAATGGGTGCACAAGAGGGTTCCCATGACAGTAAAGTAACTAAGACATAGAGCTTGTCATGCCCAAGATGACACAACTGAGATCACAAATTGAGTCTTCTATTCTAGATCACCTTGTCTTTCTATACCCCAGATTGGGGGGCTGGGGAGGCTAAGATACAGAAGGATAATTATCCAGATATAACTTTCATGAATAGAACCCCTCCATGATGTGTCTCTTGTTTGCCTCTTCTCTCACCTGGCACCACTCTTCTCCTCACCCACCCCTTACATGGCAATCATACTGCAACACTTGCATGTCCTCAAAGAAGTTAAGTGGCTTCCCCAAAGTCACAACTCGGCAATCCCAGTCTGGGTGACTCCAAGCCGGCTTCTTATCAGTACTGCACACTATGTCTTTTTATTTTTCTTTTTGTAAAGAACTTTCACATTCATTTTTCTTTTTTTAATAAGAAAAAAATTTATGTTATTTTTTTATTTAATTTATTGTGTTTACATAGATTCTAGTGTTGCCCTGATTGCATCCCCCCTCCCCCATATTCCCCTCAACATATACCTTGCCCCCCTCGTCCCTTCCCTTCAGGTTTAATTTCATTCCTCAGTTCACATTGTTCCTTGAATTCCTCAAATGAGTGAGGTCATATGATATTTTTCTCTCCCTGCCTGGCTTATTTCACTTAACATAATAGTTTCCAGGTCCATCCATGTTGTCGCAAAAGGTAATGTTTCCTTCTTTTTCATGGCCCCATAGTATTCCACTGTATATATGTACCCCAGCTTTTTAATCCACTGTCCACTGACGGACACTTGGGCTGTTTCCAGATCTTCACTATTGTGAACAATGGTGCCATAAACATGGGGGTGCATTTCTTTTTTTGAATCAGTGATATGGTGTTCTTGGGATTCATTCCTAAAAGTGGGATGGCTGGGTCAAAAGGCAATTCCATTTTTAATTTTTTGAGGAATCTCCATACTGTTTTCCACAGTGGCTGCACCAGTCTGCATTCTGACCAGCAGTACAGGAGGGTTCCCCTTTCTCCACATCCTCAATTAGAATTTACCTTCAGTATTATTTTGTATTAGTTTCAGGTGTACAGCATAGTGGCTAGACAATCATGTACTTTACAAAGTGTTCCCCCCAATATTTCCAGTACCCACATGGCACCATACTGTTATTACAATATTACTAATTATATTCCCTATGCTGTATTATTTTATAACTATCAATTTATACTTCTTATTCCCTTCACCTTTTTCACCCAGTCCCCCAGCCCTTTCCTCTGACAACCATCAGTCTTTTCTCTGCGCAATGGAGTCTGTTTCAAATTTGTTTCTTCATTTATTTTGCTCTTTAATCCCACATATAACTGAAGTCATATGGTATTTGTTTTTCTTTGAGTGACTTATCTCACTTAGCACAGTACCTACTAGATCCCTCCATGCTGTAAAAAATGCTAAGATTTTATTTTTTGTGGCTGAGTAATATTCCATTGTACACACTATGTACCACCACTTTTTTTATCCACTTATCTATTTGTGCACACTCAGGTTGCTTTGGTATCTTAGCCATTGAAAATGACACTGTAATAAACATATGGGTGCATATGTTCTTTCAATTTAGTGTTTTGGGTTTCTTTGTATATGTACCCAGAAGTGGAATCAATGCGTCATAAGGATGTTCCATTGTTAATTTTTCAGGGACCCTCCATACTGCTTTCCATAGTGGCTGCTTCAATCAGCATTTCCACCAACAGTGCACGCTATATTTCTGCTGCTTCCATTAAAGCAATCTAAATTGCATCAGTCAACTCACAGCTTTCCATACTTCATGGCGAGCAGGAATCTGAAAATAAGCACTGCTTCAAGTTCCCAGTTATTGGTGGAGAAGCACGGGCATAGGATCTCGGAGCCCTGAGTTCTAGTCCTGACTGCCTCTACCTCCCTGTGAGACCTTGGGCCTTACTGCATTCCCTTGCTCTGGGTTTTCATTTCCTAGTATATTAAATATTGAGCTGAAACAAGTCCTTGCCAATGTTCCTTCTAATACAAATGATTTATGCATTTGAGTATACTGTAAAGACATATCAGGGCCCTTGCTGGTTAGCTCAGCCAGTTAAGAGGGTCTCAAAACAACAAGGTTACTGGTTCGATCCCCAGTCAGGACACACATGGGAAGCAACCAAAAACTGCACAACTGAGTGAAAAAACAAATGTTTCCCTTTCCTCTCCCCTTTCTCTCCCTTTCTCTGTCTCTCTAAAAAAATTAAAAATTAATTAATTAAAAAATCAATAAAAAGTAAGCCCTGGCCAGTAGCTTGCTTGGTTGGAGGATCATTCTAGAATGTAGAGGTTGCCAGTTTGATTCCCTGGTCAGGGCACATACAGGAGCAGCTTAATGTTCCTGTCTCTCTCTCTTCCCGCCTCTCTCAAAACAAACAAACAAAAAAAATCAGAATTCTTCTTTCTATTTTTTTCTTCTCATTGTTTTTTTATAAAAAGAAGAAAAAGTCTTTGTGTTAAACAGGGAGGTAGGATCAG
The DNA here is from genome assembly GCF_036850765.1 of Saccopteryx bilineata. Classification (NCBI taxonomy): domain Eukaryota; kingdom Metazoa; phylum Chordata; class Mammalia; order Chiroptera; family Emballonuridae; genus Saccopteryx; species Saccopteryx bilineata. The sequence continues at coordinate 337,929,771 of NC_089490.1, read as the reverse complement.
ATCAAACATCTGGTTTGTCCTTCTATCCGAGGCTTTGAATGTCAAGACTGTTGAGATAAGGCCTATAGAGTGAAGTGGTCAGATCATTCGAAACCTGAAGTTCATCTCATAAACTTCTTCCCAAATCTGGACATCTGTCTAACGAAAGTATTTTATATCCTCCACATATTCTTATAGCAGTGTGTCCTATAGGCAGATGAATTGCCAGGGCAGAGAAAGACTAAAGAGGACACTATATCTATGCTTCTCTTTTTACAAGTAAAGTACTTAAGATTAGAGCCCCAGTGTTCTGACTGAAGCTGGTTATCTTTTTACAGCATCACACTATCAACTTGAGAAAGAAGATTGTTGAAAAAAAGAAAAGCACTAGGCTGGGAGTCCAAAATCTGGTTTTTAGTCCTGGTTACTCTGTTTCCAATGATCTGTCCATCAAGTGCTGAAAGTGAAGATCATGCCTGACCAGGCAGTGGCACAGAGGATAGAGTGTTGGACTAGGACACAGAGGATCCAGGTTTGAAACCCTGAGGTCGCTGGCTTGAGCACAGGCTCACCAGCTTCTGCGCGAGGTCGCTGGCTTGAATGTGGGATTATAGACATAATGCCATGGTCACTGACTTGAGCCTAAAGGTTGCTGGCTTGAAGCCCAAAGTCACTGGTTTGAGCAAGGGGTCACTAGCTCTGCTGTAGCCCCTTCGTCAATGTACATAAGAGAAAGCAATCAATGAACAACTAAGGTGCTGCAACAAAGAATTGATGCTTCTCATCTCTCTCCCTTCCTATTTTTCTATCCCTATCTATCTTTCTATTTCTGTTACAAAAATAATAATAATAAAGTGAAGATCACATGAGAATGTAAGTGCCTAGTAACCAAACCCACCACATAATGGGTGTTTAATACTATAATAAACACCTTTTGAATCTGAATACCTCAAGGTTGTGTAGTAAAATCTGGTTGATGTAAGTCATGTGAACATATTATATAAAATGTAGAGTAATAAAAAATGGAAAGAATTATTGTATTTTTCAATAGTAAAACAAAAACTTTTTAGATAGGATTGCAATGGATAAGGAAAGTTATTACTCTCCACCTCATAGTAAGGTTACGGCAATATTTATGCTCTTAAACTACCAATGCTTGCATTCTTTATCCAAATTATGAGTGCTGGACATAGGTATTCATACTGACTTGAAAATAAATCCATTCTAGCTGGACCAACAGGAAAGATGCAGTGCACAGCAAATATAATGACATAAATAGCATAAGTGTCGGCTATCACTTGCTGAACAGAGCCAACTGAGCCAACCTATCTCCAGAAATAATTCAAAATGCCTTTGAAATAAGAAAACATTACTTAAAATGCTTTTAAATATTTTATGGATACCAAAATAATGTACATTTATGCTACAATAAAGCCTTATTTTCTTAATGCTTATAGGGGAAAAATATCTGTGAAAATACTTATGAACCTCTCATGGGGTATGGCAGCTGGGAGAGAGAGCTAACACTACAGATGCCAGAATGTAACATTCTAATATAAATTTGACTTACACAATCTCACTTCATTCTCTTTTCCCCCTATTATTATTCCCATATTAGAGAGGTTGTCAAATTTCCCTGGACTCAAATCTATGTCTGTCTTTTTACTACATTCAATCAACCCACCAGAAAACACAATTTCACATGTACCACAGGATATACCTTTTTAATGAATCAGGTCTGAAAGCCAAAGCTAAATCTAAATGCTCAAAACACTCTTTGAGAGTTTAAAAGTTCATTTAAACAACTAATTTTTTTTCTTTCTCTAAATAAAAAGATAACAATACCTTACTATGTAAAGAACTTTACAAAGTATTTTTTTTTTTTATAAATGGCATAGCCAAGATTTAAATCCAACTTTCCCTTATGTACTGTGTAAATTTCCAACATTATCATCTCCAGGAAGAAAACAATTCCAACAATATCAGCTCCAGGATGGGGCCATGATAGAAACTCCCATCTTAATGGGAAAATTAACAAACTATGTATATATAATGACCTATTGTTTTCTAATTTTCTGATATACAATGTATATCAGCACTTGATTAAACTATCCCAAGCCATAAACAGGAGAAAAAGACAGAACCATGTTTAATGAGTTATGAAATATTTTTAATCCACTAGAAACACTCTTGGAAATAGATATTAGACTAAGGGATAGGGAATAGATCCCTGAATAAAAAATCTACATGTGCAAAGACATTTATTGCAATGACAATTTAACAGTAAAACATTGAAAATAACCCACAAATCCAAAAATAAGGGAATTGTCTAATGAACTGTGGTCCACCAACTAGATGATATTTTATAAAACTGTTAAATATATTTCTAAACATTATATGGTTAAAGCTAAAAAAAAGTAGAATACATTAAATTTAAAAAGAAAAATATTGCTAGGTCATGCAAAAATAACATGCATATAAAGAGCAGAAGAGAACATTAAAATGACAACAATTGATTTGTAAGATGACAGGATTATAGATGGTTTTAGTCTTCATTTTTTTAAATTTCCAGTACATTTATTAAAATATAACTTATTTCAAGTAGAGCTTAACATTATTCAAAACTGATTTTATTTTCACCAAGTAACAGAAAAAGACAAGACATTTACAATCTCTTTGGGGAATCAGTGATTTTTTTTTATCCACTCTGTGAAAGTTCTTGTAATTGATCTTTGTCATTTAATTCAATGTCACACAAATTTACAGATCTTTTTGTTTCAAGGTAATGTAGATAAATGAGGCTCCTGTTACACTATTGACATTATCTTGGCACCTGTGCACATCAGCACTTTGGGTGTTTGATTAACATGTAATTTAGGCTTGGACAAGCTAAGAACTTGGTGTAAGGCCTTATCTCTCATTCTTTTCTAATTTGCATGGCAGCATAGAAGAACACTGGATTTAGAATTGAGAAATTTAGAATCTATTCAGCCCTGGTTCCATAACACACTAGTTACATGAATCAGTTCACCCCTTGGTGCATAGTTGCTCTTCTCTGACAGATGAGGTGAAAATCCCAGCCTCACTCCTGTCCCAGGGCTGTGATGAGGCACAGATTCTCTGAAAGGCAAAGACGTTCTCTGCAGAGCTCTAGGCCGGGGCACCCAGACAGGAAGAGCTAGCTTTTTAGGTGCTTCACAAATAATAACTACCTTTTACTTAACGCCATCTACATGCATCATTCATTTATTTTAAGATATGCATTGTGCATCCACTATGTAATAGATGCTGGTACATGCTAGGTATGTGGAAGAAATCAATTCCCTACACTCATGGAGCTGACATCTGTGGGGAAGACAGACAATGAACTGCAAACATAATTTAAACAGTAAATTATATGGTGTGCCAGAAGATAATTTGGAAAAAAATAAAAGTGGAATTGAGTAAAGCAGGTTCTGAGTACAGGAACAGGAAGCAAAAGAGATTTTAAATGGGGTGGTCTGGGATAGGCATTACTGTGACATTTGAGCAGAGATTTGAAGCAGGAGCAGGTGGTCATGCAAATATCAGAGAGAAGAGTACCTCGAGCAGAGAGCATTCCATGAAAAAGAAACAAAAGTTAGAGCTTGCTCGAGATGTTTACCCAATATTAAGTGGCTGGAGTAGAGTGCAGAGGAGAGAAAGTGATCAGAAATGAGGTCAGAGAGGTAACAGGGTGTCTGACCATATAGGACCTTGTAAAAGACTATTGTAAGATCTTTGGTTTTTATTTGAGAAAAATGGGTAGCCACTGGAGGGTTTAATCAGAGGAGTAACATGAGCAATTTGCATTTCAATTTATTGAGAATAAACTATGGTGGGCAAGAGTAGAACCAGAGAAACCAGTTAGGAAGCTTTTACAAAAATAGTGTACTATCACTACAAATTCATGACCACTGAAGATGGCATGAACCAGGAAAGCAGTTGAGGAGCTGGTGAGAAATGGTTGGATTCTGTATTTATTTTGAAAGTGAAGCAAACAAAATTTGCCAGTGCATTGACTATAGGGTATGAGAGAAAGAGGGGAGTCAAGGATAACTGTATGGTTTCTGGCCTGAGAAGTTGGAAGAATCAGGTTGCCACCACCTGATGTGGGGAAGACTGACCATGGTACTGTTGAGCTTGATTATCCTCACCATAAATCTATGATATAGGTAATGCTATCTGCATTTTACAGGTAAGAAAACTATTATTTATATGACTAAGTGACTTACCTAAAATCACACAACTTTCCAACTGTAGAGCCAGTATTTAAGCCCTGGTCTCTCTGTCCCCAAAGTCTAAGCACTTAAACACTGAATGTTGCTGCTTTGCAAAGTGAAAGCCAGGAGCATCCAAGTTTCCCTACTAGTGACCTCATGATCAAAATCCTATAAATGTGTAGACATATGAAGATTTTATTGATGACAATGGTATATGGAGAGGGATTTCTATTAGAGGGTATAATTTGAATCAAGTACCCAAAGACCATGACTGACTCCTGTTGATCCTTTTCTCAGGAAGCTTCCATGGGGCCCAGGATGGAGCACTCAGACTTATGTGTGAATACTGTTTAGCTTCAATTATAATAGCCAATGCATTTCAATATGTTGGCCCAATAACTAGAAGCAATTGTTACATGGCTGATTCTCATTAGGACCATTTAGGATGTCTTTTTTTTTTTAATAAATTTTTATTAACGGTAATGGGATGACATTAATAAATCAGGGTACATATATTCAAAGAAAACATGTCTAGGTTATTTTGTAATTAAATTATGTTGCAAACCCCTCGCCCAAAGTCAGATTGTCCTCTGCCACCCTCTAACTAGTTCTCTGTGCCCCTCCCCCTCCCCTTAACTCTCTCCCTCCCTCCCTCCCATGTCCTCCCTTCCCCCACCCCTGGTAACCACCACACTCTTGTCCATGTCTCTTAGTCTTGTTTTTATGTTCCACCAATGTATGGAATCATGTAGTTCTTGTTTTTTTCTGATTTACTTATTTCACTCTGTATAATGTTATCAAGATCCCACCATTTTGCTGTAAATGATCTGATGTCATCATTTCTTATGGCTGAGTAGTATTCCATACTGTATATGTGCCACATCTTCTTTATCCAGTCTTCTATTGAAGGGCTTTTTGGTTGTTTCCATGTCTTGGCCACTGTGAACAGTGCTGCAATGAACATGGGGCTACATGTGTCTTCACGTATCAATGTTTCTGAGGTTTTGGGGTATATACCCAGTAGAGGGATTGCTGGGTCATAAGGTAGTTCTATTTGCAGTTTTTTGAGGAACCACCATACTTTCCTCCATAATGGTTGTACTACTTTACAGTCCCAACAGTGGATGAGAGTTCTCTTTTCTCCGCAGCCTCTCCAACATTTGCTATTACCCATCTTGTTGATAATAGCTAATCTAACAGGGGTGAGGTGGTATCTCATTGTAGTTTTGATTTGCATTTCTCTAATAACTAATAAAGCTGAGCATCTTTTCATATATCTGTTGGCCATTTGTATCTCTTCCTGGGAGAAGTGTCTGTTCATGTCCTCTTCCCATTTTTTAATTGGATTGTTTGTTTGTTTGTTGTTGAGTTTTATGAGTTCTTTGTAAATTTTGGATATTAGGCCCTTATCTGAGCTGTCGTTTGAAAATATCATTTCCCATTTAGTTGGCTGTCTGTTTATTTTGGTATCGGTTTCTCTTGCTGAGCAAAAACTTTTATTCTGATGTAGTCCCATTCATTTATCTTTGTCTTCACTTCTCTTGCCATTGGAGTCAAGTTCATAAAATGTTCTTTAAAACCCAGGTCCATGATTTTAGTACCTATGTCTTCTTCTATGTACTTTATTGTTTCAGGTCTTATATTTAGGTCTTTGATCCATTTTGAATTAATTTTAGTACACTGGGACAGGCTGTAGTCGAGTTTCATTCTTTTGCATGTGGCTTTCCAGTTTTCCCAACACCATTTGTTGAAGAGGCTTTCTTTTCTCCATTGTGTGTTGTTGGCCCTTTTATCAAAGATTATTTGACCATATATATGTGGTTTTATTTCTGGGCTTTCTATTCTGTTCCATTGGTCTGAGTGTCTATTTTTCTGCCAATACCATGCTGTTTTGATTATCGTGGCCCTATAATATGGTTTAAAGTCAGGTATTGTAATGCCCCCAGCTTCATTCTTTTTCCTTAGGATTGTTTTGGCTATTCGGGGTTTTTTATAGTTCCATATAAATCTGATGATTTTTTGTTCCATTTCTTTAAAAAATCTCATAGGAATTTTGATGGGAATTGCATTAAATTTATATATTGCTTTGGGTAATATGGCCATTTTAATTATATTTATTCTTCCTATCCAAGAACAAGGAATATTTTTCCATCTCATTGTGTCTTTTTCTATTTCTCTTAATAATGCCTTGTAGTTTTCGTTATATAGGTCCTTTACATTCTTTGTTATGTTTATTCCTAGGTATTTTATTTTTTTTGTTGCAATCGTGAAGGGGATTATTTTTTTGAGTTCGTTTTCTAATATTTCATTGTTGGCATATAGAAAGGCTATGGACTTTTGTATGTTAATTTTGTATCCTGTGACCTTACTGTATTGGTTTATTGTTTCTAATAATCTTTTTGTGGAGTCCTTCGGGTTTTCGATGTATAGGATCATATCATCAGCAAAAAGTGATACCTTTACTTCTTCTTTTCCAATATGGATGCCTTTTATTTTTTTGTCTTGTCTGATTGCTCTGGCCAGAACTTCTAGCACCACGTTAAATAAGAGTGGAGAGAGTGGACAACCCTGTCTTGTTCCTGATTTAAGGTAGAAAGTCCTCAGTTTTATGCCGTTTAATAGGATGTTGGCTGATGGTTTATCATATATGGCCTTTATCATGTTGAGATATTTTCCTTCTATACCCATTTTGTTGAGAGTCTTAAACATAAAATTGTGTTGTATTTTATCAAAAGCCTTTTCTGCATCTATTGATAAGATCATGTGGTTTTTGTTCTTTGTTTTGTTGATATGGTGTATTACGTTAACCGTTTTGCGTATGTTGAACCATCCTTGAGATTCTGGGATGAATCCCATTTGATCATGATGTATTATTTTTTTAATATGTTGTTGTATTCGGTTTGCCAGTATTTTGTTTAGTATTTTAGCATCTGTATTCATTAGAGATATTGGTCTGTAGTTTTCTTTCTTTGTGCCATCCTTGCCTGGTTTTGGTATGAGGGTTATGTTGGCCTCATAAAATGTGTTTGGAAGTATTGCTTCTTCTTCAATTTTTTGGAAGACTTTGAGTAGAATAGGAACCAAGTCTTCTTTGAATGTTTGATAGAATTCACTAGTATAACCGTCTGGGCCTGAACTTTTATTTTTGGGGAGATTTTTAATAGATTTTTCTATTTCCTCCCTGCTGATTGGTCTGTTTAGGCTTTCTGCTTCTTCATGACTCAGTCTAGGAAGGTTGTATTATTCTAGGAATTTATCCATTTCTTCTAGATTGTTGTATTTGGTGGCATATAATTTTTCATAGTATTCTACAATAATTCTTTGTATTTCTATGATGTCTGTGGTGATCTCTCCTCTTTCATTTTGGATTTTATTTATTTGAGTCCTGTGCCTTTTTTCCTTGGTGAGTCTTGCCAAGGGTTTGTCAATTTTGTTGATCTTTTCAAAGAACCAGCTCCTTGTTTTATTGATTTTTTCTATAGTTTTTCTGTTCTCTATTTCATTTATTTCTGCTCTGATTTTTATTATCTCCTTTCTTCAGCTGGTTTTGGGTTGTCTTTGTTCTTTTTCTAGTTCCTTAAGGTGTGAAGTTACGTGGTTTACTTCGGCTCTCTCTTGTTTATTCATATAGGCCTGAAGTGATATGAACTTTCCTCTTATTACTGCTTTTGCTGCATCCCAGAGATTCTGCTATGTCGTATTTTCATTTTCATTTGTCTGTATATATCTTTTGATCTCTGCGCTTATTTCTTCTTTGACCCATTCATTTTTTAGAAGTATGTTGTTTAGTTTCCATATTTTTGTGGGGTTTTCCCCCTCTTTTTTGCAGTTGAATTCTAGTTTCAAGGCTTTATGATCAGAAAATATGCTTGGTACAATTTCAATTTTTCTAAATTTGCTGATATTGTCTTTGTGGCCCAACATATGGTCAATTCTTGAGAATGTTCCATGTACACTAGAGAAAAATGTATACTCTGTCGCTTTGGGATGAAGTGTCCTGTAGATGTCTATCATATCCAGGTGTTCTAGTATTTCATTTAAGGCCACTATATCTTTATTGATTCTCTGTTTGGATGACTGATCTAGAGCCGTCAGCGGTGTATTGAGGTCTCCAAGTATGATTGTATTTTTGTTAGTTTTTGTTTTAAGGTCAATAAGTAGCTGTCTTATATATTTTGGTGCTCCTTGGTTTGGTGCATATATATTAAGGATTGTTATGTCTTCTTGATTCAACTTCCCCTTAATCATTATGAAATGACCATTTTTGTCTCTGAGTACTTTTTCTGTCTTGTAGTCAGCATTATTAGATATGAGTATTGCTACACCTGCTTTTTTTTGGGTGTTGTTTGCTTGGAGTATTGTTTTCCAGCCTTTCACTTTGAATTTGTTTTTATCCTTGTTGCTTAGATGTGTTTCTTGTAGGCAGCATATAGTTGGATTTTCTTTTTTAATCCATTCTGCTACTCTGTGTCTTTTTATTGGTAAGTTTAATCCATTTATATTTAGTGTAATTATTGACACTTGTGGGTTCCCTACTGCCATTTTATAAATTGCTTTCTGTTAGTTTTGTATCTTGTTTGATTCTTCTCTTTTGTTTTTCTATCATTTGTTTTTGTTTGTTTGTGTTCCATACTTCTTTCCTCTGTTGCTACCTTTTTTAAGTCAAGTGTTTTTGTGGTGGCTTTTTCAAGGGTGGTTACCATTAAGTAATGAAAAGGGTACCTACCATATTCATTGTAGTACCCTATCTTATGAGTATTTCTGCACTTCATCGTCCTTTGCTACTGTTAATCTCCATAGGATGTCTTTTTAAAATACATATTCTCTTAAGTGCCCATTTGCTTCTCCACGCCCTCCCTCCTTCCTCTCTGTCTTTCTCTTCCCCTCCCGCAGCCAAGGCTCCATTGGAGCAAAGATGGCCCGGGTGCTGGGGATGGCTCCAGGTGCTAGAGTGGCTCTGGTCGCGGCAGAGCGACGCCCCGGAGGGGCAGAGCATCGCCCCCTGGTGGGCAGTGCGTCGCACCTGGTGGGCGTGCCAGGTAGATCCCGGTCGGGCGCATGCAGGAGTCTGTCTGACTGTCTCTCCCCGTTTCCAGCTTCAGGAAAAAAAATACAAAAAAAATAATAAAAAAAAAAAAATAAAATACATATTCTCTTAATGATGCCAGAGTAATGGCAACGTGAGAGATACTCCTGATCTCTCCCCTTGAAATTTCAACAAATTGAACAACCATGGCACAGTGAAGAAACCCCAGCTTGGCTCACAGGCATGCCTGAAAGATCCACACACTGAATGGACTAAAGGTGAGAAGAGGTGAAAAAAGGAGTAGAAGATAAAATACACTCACAGTGAGCTTTGGAGAGGAGAGGACAGGAGACAAACCTGGATGACTGGGGTTTTTGTTTTTTCTCTGCTGGACTATGGGAAGGAGGGAAGCTCAAGCTCTCTGGATTTTGTCTGAGGGGTATGGAGAGGGAAATTCAGAATGACTGGATCTCCTTCTGCTGGAAATAGCAGTGAGACAGAGGGGCAGAAGGGGAGATAAACCAAAGCTCCAGAGCACAGGGTCATGGCCAGTGTTCTCATAGTTTGCCTGCAACCTAAACTCGGCAGAGACAGAGAAAGCTAAAGTGCAGCCTCCCAGCCTTCCAGATCTTGCCTCCCTCACTTCACAGTACTAAAAATGTCAGAGACAAACCCAACAGCTAGCTCTCCAGAGCCGCTTTCTCCCCTTGAAGAACAGAGGTGCTGCATGTCCAGTTCCTACGTCTGTTCAGATGTGGGAAGGAGCACCCGGGAGCCTGAAATTGCCATTGCTAGAGCTATAAAGCCAGAAAGCTAAAACCATAAAGCCCTCACAACACACTCCACTGACCGAAGCAACTGCAGCCCTGCCTACATCATTGCCACAGCAACATCTCCATGGAGGACAGGCCAGGAACTTCACAGAGCTAAAAGTTGTAATACAGGAAGAAACCTCTCAAAACCAAAATTTATTTTTTTATCCCTTTTTTCCCTTTTATCTTCTTATTCTTTTTTCTCTTTTTATCATTTGAATTTATTCTTTAATTTTTTTTTTTTTTATTTTTGTAGGTGTTTTGTTTTTTATTTTTTGTTTGCTTTTGATCTTTTTTCTGTGGTTTTTCTTCTTTCCTTTTATATTTTTATTGGATTTTTTATTTTAATTTTTCCTTTTTTAGGGTTTTTTTATGGTTCTTAATAATACCACTCTCAAATGTCATCAAGAAGAAAGAAATCAAATACCATGGCTACACAAGACAGAGATGTAGTTCAGACAGAAAATAAAAAATCTCAATCACATGGAAACCTTGGAGTTAAATGATAGAGAATTCAAAATTGAAGTTCTGAAAATACTCAAGATGCAAGAAGACACGAATAGCCAACTTAATGAGCTCAGAAAACAAATTAATGAACAAAATGAATACCTCACCAATGAGACTGAAACTTTAAAAACAGAGATGAAGAACTCAATACATGAATTAAAGACTAAGGTAGCAAGTTTATCTAATAGAACAAGCCAGATAGGGGAAATAATCAGTGACATTAAAGACAAGCAACTAGGCCCTGGCCGGTTGGCTCAGCGGTAGAGCGTCGGCCTGGCGTGCGGGGGACCCGGGTTTGATTCCCGGCCAGGGCACATAGGAGACGTGCCCATTTGCTTCTCCACCCCCACCCCCCCTCCTTCCTCTCTGTCTCTCTCTTCCCCTCCCGCAGCCAAGGCTCCATTGGAGCAAAGATGGCCCGGGCACTGGGGATGGCTCCTTGGCCTCTGCCCCAGGCACTAGAGTGGCTCTGGTCGTGGCAGAGCGACGCCCCGGAGGGGCAGAGCATTGCCCCCTGGTGGGCAGAGCATCGCCCCTGGTGGGCGTGCCGGGTGGATCCCGGTCAGGCACATGCGGGAGTCTGTCTGACTGTCTCTCCCCGTTTCCAGCTTCAGAAAGAAAGAAAAAAAAAAGACAAGCAACTAGAGATGCTACAGAGAGGAGAGAAACTCATGAATTTAAAAAACAACTAAAAGAGCTCTACAAGAATTGTCTGACTCCATCAGAAAGAGAAACATAAGAATAATGGGTATATCATAAAAAGAAGAGAGGGAGAAGGGAATGAAGAATCTATACAAACAAATAATTGATGAGAACTCCCAAGCCTATGAAAAGAGTTAGAGCCTCAAATCTAAGAAGCAAACAGAATGCTGATTTACTGCAACTCAAACAGACCTACTCTAAGGCACACCATAATAAAATTACTCAGAGACCAGATGAAATGCTCAAAGGGGCCAATAGGAGGCAACAGCTCCAGTCAGCAGCAGACTGAAGGACTGAAGCCCTGTTCCCAGCCTTACTCAGATATTTATTAGCCAGTACAAATAACTCAAGGAAGAGGCAGAAGAAGTTTTCAGGGAGTGAAATAAAGGACAAAGAACATGCTGACTTCTAATCTCTGTTCTGAGAGCCTAAACATTTCTTGTTGCTGAACATTTCTATCCTGCTGGTTTTCTCTTTCCAGCACACACTGTCTCTAGTACACACTGTTTCCAGCACAGGGTCAGAGAGGCCCCTGGACTCTCCTGCACTCAGGGCTTTCACCCTAGGGTGCTTTGCTGTCTCTAATTGTTTACCCTAACTCTACAAGTCTTCACAGCATATTCCTACATATCTCCCTTTTTTGTTTTAGTAAACATTAACAGAGAGTAAGATGGTTAGATTTAATAGGTGGTGGTGGTTGTAGTGGAAGGTGAAGGGCAAGCATAGAGAGAAACAGGGTTTCAGGGGTCACAGGCATGTCTTCATTTTGTAAAACTTTTTCAGCACACCTGGTAAGATACGCTAAAGTGTCCTAGGTGGTGTCAGGTGCTCCCTGAATGCTTGGGAGTGAGTTAGGTGTTCTCTTTTTTAGGTTCATTTCCAGAGGTGGATTTACTATCAGCTCCTAGATCTCTGGAATCAAGTTGCTTTCTAGGGGCAGATGCCAACTCATGATAAGGCTTCACATTACTCACTGGTATTCCAAAAGGACCTGTTGATGGCAAAATTGGAATATATTCTTGCCCCAGGTTAGAAATTTTACTGGACTTTGCCACTCAGGGCCAGCTAATATATCCCAGTACAACAAGAGAGGCTTAGGACATTGCTCGGCTAGTATAAAATGCCTCTTGGCTGTAGTAAGTCCAGATGAGAAAATATTTTAAAAATTAAGAGTAAAAAGAGCCTTATACAGTTGTTCTTGTAAGGTGAGTCTCTCCTCCTGGTTCCCCCTTTGTTGTTTGTGTAGTTGGGGCCTAAGAAGGTTATTGTGGCTCTTTCTGAAATACCTGTAAGTTTGGGTGAATTTCTCAAGCTCCTGAAGCCCCTAAGACTGTTCTTATGTTCCTTTTTATTTTTCTTTTATGGCAATCCTTCTTCTAAAAGCCTTCTTTTTTTATTCTTTTCTCACTTTGTCTACTTTCTTATTTCTTTCTCCCTTTTTTTTCTCTGCACAAACCTTCTACAACCTGTACAAATCTTCTGCAACTTATACAAACCTTCTGAAACTTTCTCATCTATTCAGAAATAGCTAGCTTTTAGAACTTATTTACTTCCTTTTCCTTTCAAAAATAGCTATATACCTAATACCTTTGATCATTAAAACTATACAACTTCTTTCTAACTAATCAGAATTCTCAATTCCTAAAAACTTTAACTTTCAGTGACAACTAAGTCAGTAATTAGAAATTTTACATTAATACTTTTATGAATATATTTAATGACCTTTAGATATAGGGTCTTTTGTTGACAAACATGTTTTTAAAAGACATGACAGAGATAACAGGAACCTTTTGTAAGCCAAGGCAAAACAAACTGTTTTTTTGTATTTCTTTGAAGTGAGAAGCAGGGAGGCAGAGAGACAAATTCCTACATGTACGCAACCAGGATCTACCCAGCAAGCCCATTAGGGGGTGATGTTATGCCCATATAGGGCATTGCTCCATTGCAGCCAGAGCCATTCTAACACCTGAGGTGGAGGCCATGGAGCCATCCTCAGTGCTTGGGCCAACTTTGCTCCAATGGAACTTTGGCTGTGGGAGGGGAAGAGAGAGATAGAAAGGAGAAGGGAAAGGGTGGAGAAGCAGATGGGCGCTTCTCCTGTGTGCCCTGAATAGGGACTTCCACAGACCAGGCCAATGCTCTACAACTGAGCCAACCTGCAGGGCCTAAAACAAACATTTTTTGTTAAAGATAATAATTAAATTAAACTAGTAGTAATATCAAATGTATTTCTAGATCACCTGGTTAAAAAAATTTTTGGAATAGTTTTATATTTTAGAGTATTACTAATAATTGCAAAGAAGGCAAGATTTTTTATTTGTCCTTGGCAGCCTTCCAGGATGACTAAAGAGAAGGTAGAAGATGGGCTACCGAGTTACTTGAATTTTAAACGTGTCTTTATTTATTTTTATTTTTGCCTTTACATTGAGGTCTTGGTATGACCCTGCCCTACTGGGAGGTTGGGTGAGAGAAATTTGAGTTTATAGGGGCCTTGAGTTTAAGTGCACTCTAGACCCAAAACTAACATTTCAGCCTTTTGTTTTTTAAGGAAAAGGGGCAAAGGTCTCTTCTTCTGTAGCTATTTTCTACTGGTCAAGATCAGTGAAATATCTAGAAAAAGGGGCTAGTCTGAGGTTCAGCCTAGGTCCGTGATGGTGAACCTTTTTATAAAAATTGCCCACTTTGCCCTGGCCGGTTGTCTCAGCGGTAGAGCGTCGGCCTAGCGTGCGGAGGACCCGGGTTCGATTCCCGGCCAGGGCACACAGGAAAAGCGCGCATTTTCTTCTCCACCCCTCCGCCGCGCTTTCCTCTCTGTCTCTCTCTTTTTTTTTTTTTAATAAATTTTTATTAATGGTAATGGGATGACATTAATAAATCAGGGTACATATATTCAAAGAAAACATGTCTAGGTTATTTTGTCATCAAATTATGTTGCAAACCCCTCACCCAAAGTCAGATTGTCCTCCGTCACCCTCTATCTAGTTCTCTGTGCCCCTCCCCCTCCCCTTAACTCTCTCCCTCCCTCCCTCCCATGTCCTCCCTCCCCCCCCCACCCATGGTAACCACCATATTCTTGTCCATGTCTCTTAGTCTCATTTTTATGTTCCACCAATGTATGGAATCATGTAGTTCTTGTTTTTTTCTGATTTGCTTATTTCACTCCTTATAATGTCATCAAGATCCCACCATTTTGCTGTAAATGATCTGATGTCATCATTTCTTATGGCTGAGTAGTATTCCATAGTGTATATGTGCCACATCTTCTTTATCCAGTCTTCTATTGAAGGGCTTTTTGGTTGTTTCCATGTCTTGGCCACTGTGAACAGTGCTGCAATGAACATGGGGCTACATGTGTCTTCACGTATCAATGTTTCTGAGGTTTTGGGGTATATACCCAGTAGAGGGATTGCTGGGTCATAAGGTAGTTCTATTTGCAGTTTTTTGAGGAACCACCATACTTTCCTCCATAATGGTTGTACTACTTTACAGTCCCAACAGTGGATGAGGATTCCTTTTTCTCCACAGCCTCTCCAACATTTGCTATTACCCGTCTTGTTGATAATAGCTAATCTAACAGGAGTGAGGTGGTATCTCATTGTAGTTTTGATTTGCATTTCTCTAATAACTAATGAAGCTGAGCATCTTTTCATATATCTGTTGGCCATTTGTATCTCTTCCTGGGAGAAGTGTCTGTTCATGTCCTCTTCCCATTTTTTAATTGGATTGTTTGTTTGTTTGTTGTTGAGTTTTATGAGTTCTTTGTAAATTTTGGATATTAGGCCCTTATCTGAGCTGTCGTTTGAAAATATCAGTTCCCATATAGTTGGCTGTCTGTTTATTTTGATATCAGTTTCTCTTGCTGAGCAAAAACTTTTATTCTGATGTAGTCCCATTCATTTATCTTTGCCTTCACTTCTCTTTCCATTGGAGTCAAGTTCATAAAATGTTCTTTAAAACCCAGGTCCATGATTTTAGTACCTATGTCTTCTTCTATGTACTTTATTGTTTCAGGTCTTATATTTAGGTCTTTGATCCATTTTGAATTAATTTTAGTACACTGGGACAGGCTGTAGTCGAGTTTCATTCTTTTGCATGTGGCTTTCCAGTTTTCCCAACACCATTTGTTGAAGAGGCTTTCTTTTCTCCATTGTGTGTTGTTGGCCCCTTTATCAAAGATTATTTGACCATGTATATGTGGTTTTATTTCTGGGCTTTCTATTCTGTTCCATTGGTCTGAGTGTCTATTTTTCTGCCAATACCATGCTGTTTTGATTATCGTGGCCCTATAATATAGTTTAAAGTCAGGTATTGTAATGCCCCCAGCTTCATTCTTTTTCCTTAGGATTGTTTTGGCTATTCGGGGTTTTTTATAGTTCCATATAAATATGATGATTTTTTGTTCCATTTCTTTAAAAAATCTCATAGGGATTTTAATGGGAATTGCATTAAATTTGTATATTGCTTTGGGTAATATGGCCATTTTGATTATATTTATTCTTCCTATCCAAGAACAAGGAATATTTTTCCATCTCATTGTATCTTTTTCGATTTCCCTTAACAATGCTTTGTAATTTTCATTATATAGGTCCTTTACGTTCTTTGTTATGTTTATTCCTAGGTATTTTATTTTTTTTGTTGCAATCGTGAAGGGGATTATTTTTTTGAGTTCGTTTTCTAATATTTCATTGTTGGCATATAGAAAGGCTATGGACTTTTGTATGTTAATTTTGTATCCTGCGACCTTACTGTATTGGTTTATTGTTTCTAATAATCTTTTTGTGGAGTCCTTCGGGTTTTCGATGTATAGGATCATATCATCAGCAAAAAGTGATACCTTTACTTCTTCTTTTCCGATATGGATGCCTTTTATTTCTTTGTCTTGTCTGATTGCTCTGGCCAGAACTTCTAGCACCACGTTGAATAAGAGTGGAGAGAGTGGACAACCCTGTCTTGTTCCTGATTTAAGGTAGAAAGTCCTCAGTTTTATGCCGTTTAATAGGATGTTGGCTGATGGTTTATCATATATGGCCTTTATCATGTTGAGATATTTTCCTTCTATACCCATTTTGTTGAGAGTCTTAAACATAAAATTGTGTTGTATTTTATCAAAAGCCTTTTCTGCATCTATTGATAAGATCATGTGGTTTTTGTTCTTTGTTTTGTTGATATGGTGTATAACGTTAACCGTTTTACGTATGTTGAACCATCCTTGAGATTCTGGGATAAATCCCACTTGATCATCATGTATTATTTTTTTAATATGTTGTTGTATTCAGTTTGCCAGTATTTTGTTTAGTATTTTAGCATCTGTATTCATTAGAGATATTGGTCTGTAGTTTTCTTTCTTTGTGCCATCCTTGCCTGGTTTTGGTATGAGGGTTATGTTGGCCTCATAAAATGTGTTTGGAAGTATTGCTTCTTCTTCAATTTTTTGGAAGACTTTGAGTAGAATAGGAACCAAGTCTTCTTTGAATGTTTGATAGAATTCACTAGTATAACCGTCTGGGCCTGGACTTTTATTTTTGGGGAGATTTTTAATAGTTTTTTCTATTTCCTCCCTGCTCATGGGTCTGTTTAGGCTTTCTGCTTCTTCATGACTCAGTCTAGGAAGGTTGTATTGATCTAGGAATTTATCCATTTCTTCTAGATTGTTGTATTTGGTGGCATATAATTTTTCATAGTATTCTACAATAATTCTTTGTATTTCTATGATGTCTGTGGTGATCTCTCCTCTTTCATTTTGGATTTTATTTATTTGAGTCCTGTGTCTTTTTTCCTTGGTGAGTCTTGCCAAGGGTTTGTCAATTTTGTTGATCTTTTCAAAGAACCAGCTCCTTGTTTTATTGATTTTTTCTATAGTTTTTCTGTTCTCTATTTCATTTATTTCTGCTCTGATTTTTATTATCTCCTTTCTTCGGCTGGTTTTGGGTTGTCTTTGTTCTTCTTTTTCTAGTTCCTTAAGGTGTGAAGTTAAGTGGTTTACTACGGCTCTCTCTTGTTTGTTCATATAGGCCTGAAGTGATATGAACTTTCCTCTTATTACTGCTTTTGCTGCATCCCAGAGATTCTGATATGTCGTATTTTCATTTTCATTTGTCTGTATATATCTTTTGATTTCTGCGCTTATTTCTTCTTTGACCCATTCATTTTTTAGAAGTATGTTGTTTAGTTTCCACATTTTTGTGGGTTTTTCCCCCTCTTTTTTGCAGTTGAATTCTAGTTTCAAGGCTTTATGATCAGAAAATATGCTTGGTACAATTTCAATTTTTCTAAATTTGCTGATATTGTCTTTGTGGCCCAAGTTATGGTCAATTCTTGAGAATGTTCCATGTACGCTAGAGAAAAATGTATACTCTGTCGCTTTGGGATGAAGTGTCCTGTAGATGTCTATCATATCCAGGTGTTCTAGTATTTCGTTTAAGGCCACTATATCTTTATTGATTCTCTGTTTGGATGACCGATCTAGAGCCGTCAGCGGTGTATTGAGGTCTCCAAGTATGATTGTATTTTTGTTAGTTTTTGTTTTAAGGTCAATAAGTAGCTGTCTTATATATTTTGGTGCTCCTTGGTTTGGTGCATATATATTAAGGATTGTTATGTCTTCTTGATTCAACTTCCCCTTAATCATTATGAAATGACCATTTTTGTCTCTGAGTACTTTTTCTGTCTTGTAGTCAGCATTATTAAATATGAGTATTGCTACACCTGCTTTTTTTGGGGTGTTGTTTGCTTGGAGTATTGTTTTCCAGCCTTTCACTTTGAATTTGTTTTTATCCTTGTTGCTTAGATGTGTTTCTTGTAGGCAGCATATAGTTGGATTTTCTTTTTTAATCCATTCTGCTACTCTGTGTCTTTTTATTGGTAAGTTTAATCCATTTACATTTAGTGTAATTATTGACACTTGTGGGTTCCCTACTGCCATTTTATAAATTGCTTTCTGTTAGTTTTGTAACTAGTTTGATTCTTCTCTTTTGTTTTTCTATCATTTGTTTTTGTTTGTTTGTGTTCCATACTTCTTTCCTCTGTTGCTACCTTTTTTAAGTCAAGTGTTTTTGTGGTGGTTTTTTTAAGGGTGGTTACCATTAAGTAATGAAAAGGGTACCTACCATATTCATTGTAGTAACCTATCTTATAAGTATTTCTGCACTTCATCATTCTTTGCTACTGTTAATCTCCATCCTCTCCCCCCTTTTTTTCCTTTGTTGTCACAGTTTAAGTTTGGTTTTGTTGTGTTCTTGGTGGAGCTGTTACTTGTGGTGTTGTTTTCTTTTGTTCTTTGAATCTGGTTGGGAAACCCCCCTTAGTATTTCCTGGAGTGGGGGCTTTCTGTTGATAAATTCTCTCATCTTTTCTGTATTTGTGAATGTTTTTATATCTCCTTCATACTTGAAGGATAGCTTTGATGGGTATAGTATTCTTGGCTGAAAGTTCCTCTCTTTCAGGGCTTTAAATATTGGGGTCCACTCTCTTCTAGCTTGTAGAGTTTCTGCTGAGAAATCTGATGATAATCTAATAGGCCTTCCTTTATATGTTGTACTCTTCTTTTCCCTGGCTGCCTTGAGAATTTTTTCTTTGTCATTGGTTTGTGTCATCTTTATTATGATGTGCCTTGGAGTGGGTTTGTTGGGGTTAAGAAAACTTGGTGTTCTGTTTTCTTCTTGAATTTGAGGCTTTAGTTCCTTGCACAGGCTTGGGAAGTTCTCGTCTATTATTTGTTTGAGTATATTCTCCATTCCATTTTCTTTCTCTTCTCCCTCTGATATACCTATTATTCTTATGTTATTCTTTCTGATGGAGTCAGACAATTCCTGTAGGGCTTTCTCATTTTTTATTATTTTTGAGTCTCTTTCTTCTTCTCTCTGTTGTGCCTCAAGTTGTTTGTCTTCTATTTCACTAATCCTATCTTCAATCTGGGCTGTTCTGTTAGCTAAGCTTGTTACCTTGTTTTTCAGCTCGTGAATTGAGTTTTTCATTTCTGTTTGATTTGTTTTTATAGTTTCAATTTCCTTGGTAATATATTCTTTGTGTTCATTGAGTTGTTTTCTGATCTCCCTATATTGCCTTTCTGTGTTTTCTTGTATATCTCTGAGTATTTTTAAGATTTCTATTTTAAATTCTCTGTCATTTAGCTCCAAGGCTTCCAATATGTTAAGTCTTTTCTCCATAGATTTTTCCACATCTATTTGTGTTACCTCTCTTTCTTTTGTATCCATAATATTCTATTTCCTCTTTCTTATTGGCATCTGAGGGTGGTCTTATTGATAGCACTAATTAGAATTAATAACGAGTAAAAAGAAAAAAAAAGGGTAAAACACCCCACAAAAAAGAAAAACAGTAATAATTTATTATTTCCCCCTTTTTTTCTCTCTTCTCTTTCCCTCCTCTCCCCTCCTCAGGGAAATATCGTGCCTATAATGGAGGGCCTGATTTGGGGTGAAGAGTTCAAGGGGCAAAAAAAAGGGAGTAGGGACCTAATAAATGCAAAAAAAAAAAAAGGAAGAAAATCTTAGACAAGCATAAGATGATTTGCTTGTAAGTGATGGTCAACTAAGATATAATGAGAGGGATAAGAGGGAATCAGAAAAAAGGACCAAAGAAGAATAATAAAGAAGAAAAAATAAAAATAATAAGAAAAATCTGTTGTATTCAGTGGAGCGAAGACTAAATACCATGGAGACCTTGGGTTGGGAGGACCCAAAATGCCACAAAAATAAACAAACAAGAGAAAAAAAAATAAAAACAAAAGCAAAAAAGAGAAATAAAGCCAAAAAAAAGCCTTGAGTCCCAAATTGACTAATTTGTTCGTGATTGAGGATTATATGGGAGGAAAGTAAAATGAGAAAAGAAAAAACGAATAGAAAGGAAAAAATAAGAAAAAGAGAAAAACGAAGGAAGAAATAAAATAGGAGGAGAAAAAAACAAAATAAAGCAAGACAAAAAAAAAAAAACAAAAGAGGAGAGAGTGAGAGTTAAGTGTTTTGGAGTATAACCTTAAAGGAGGGTGAGGATGAAGAAGAAAAATAAAATGCAACACTCATGGGTAGTGTAGTTCAAGAAAGGGGAAGCATAAGATGGGCAGAGAATAGAAGGACCGAGGTGGAGGAAATAAAGGCAAAAAGATAGAAGAAACAAACAACAACAATAACAAAAAAAAAAAATTAGTGGATCAAGTTGTAAAGTCTGTGGGTTTTTCTTGATTTTGAGAGGTTAACTCCTTCCTTTTTCTTTTCTCTCCCTCTTCCTAGTCGGTGACTCTGTACCCCAGGCTCTGCCCCTGTGTCACTCTTAGGTAGGGATTTGCAGTTGATGGGATTCTATGGCAATGTCATATAATTGGCTTTAGTCTTGCTGGAAGTAAAGGCTTGTTGGCGTTTGCAGGGTCCAACGATGAGAGAGTTTGCTTTCCTGGATTCTCTCTCCTAGTCCCCCCTTTCTGAATTAGCAGCCTGGTGATCCAGCTATAAGGCTGCAACTGCTTCTGCCTGGGGAGTAAGAGGCTCAAAGAGCTGGGAAATCCCCACTCTATCCCCACTCAGTGCAAGGCTTTGGGAAAGGCTCTGACAGTCAGGGCCTCCAGTGTAATCAGGTGGGGGTGGGAGTCAATTGTTGTCAAGGTGACTGTTCAGCGCCTATCATTTAGTTGGACCTCTCAACCCAGGCTTTCCACACTTTGTAGCCTGTTTTTGCAGGGAAGAAGAGGCACTAGTCTCTGCTTACGACTAGTGTAGTATAGACCTTATTATCTGCCAAGTCCTTCTTGTTAGCGTTTATCCCTTAATATGGAGGCTCTATCAATCAGAAGTTGCCCCGCCCCTTTAGCGAGAGGCACTAAAAAATATCACGCCTCTTGTCTTGGATCGCTGAACTGAGAGAGATCTTATCAATTAGAACCGAGGGTGCGCAGATTTTATGGGTTAAGCTAATTTCAGTGATTGGGTCGCAGCTGTGTTTCCAAAGGTATTTAAGGCTGCCTGCGCGCGCCCCTCCCCCAATGCTTGATTGTTAGCTTGAATGGCTGGGTGAGGTGCCCCGCCCACGGAGTGAATCTCCCAAGCCTCTCCTGCTCGCTGCTGGCGGCTGGACCGCACCAGGCGCAGGATAATGGAGCCCCCTGGGTGTGCGGGCCAGCAGGGCGCCCTGGGCGCGTGGAATGCCCAAGGCACGCGCGCGAATGGGGCGCTCCGGGCACCGGTGGCCGGCGACCCCCACTCGCAGTGTGCGGGCCGCTGGGAACGTCAGCGGTGCTCAACCCGACCGGGCGCGCGTGCGGCGGCTCGTGGCGGCCGCTCGCGGCGGCGGCTTGCGGGGGCTCGCAGCAGCTCGCGGTGGCGGCTCGCGTCGGCCGCTCGCGGCGGCTCGTGGTTCCCAAGTATATGGGCTGACTCACCGCAGGCGCACTCCCTCGCGGCTTGAATGAGTGTCGCTGTTGCGGTAGCTTCCTCCACACCCTCGTCTCTCAGATTCAAGTGATAACAGTCCTTTTGCTTTCAGTTTGTGTGGAATTCCATAATGCTCCGAGGATAAATTTTTTCTGTTTCTAGTTGATAAATTTGTTGTGATTTAGGGGAGAGCTGTCGGATGCGCTTCTCACGGCGCCATTTCCATGACGTCACTCTCCTCTCTGTCTCTCTCTTCCCCTCCCGCAGCCAAGGCTCCATTGGAGCAAAGATGGCCCGGGCACTGGGGATGGCTATGTGGCCTCTGCCTCAGGTGCTAGAGTGGCTCTGGTCGCAACATGGCAATGCCCAGGATGGGCAGAGCATCGCCCCCTGGTGGGCAGAGCATCGCCCCTGGTGGGCGTGCCAGGTGGATCCCAGTCGGGCACATGCGGGAGTCTGTCTGACTGTCTCTACCTGTTTCCAGCTTCAGAAAAATGAAAAAAAAAAAAGCAAAAAAAAAATTGCCCACTTTTGCAGTGCTCATCAACTTGGTCCCTCTCGCCCACTAGTAGGCATTCCAGCTTTCATGGTGGGCAGTAGAGAAGCAACCAAACAGTGCCACGATCTTGTGCTGGAGGATCAGAGAGGCTCTAGACTCTTATCCACTCAGGGATTTTACCCTAAGGTGCCTCACTGTCTCTGATTTTTTACCCTAACTCTGCAAGTCTTCACAGCATATTTCTACAAAATACCACCAAACAAAAAGAACTGACAGAAACAAAAAAGAGAAGAACCAAACAAGACACAGAGCTACCAGAAAATAAAACATAAAATGGCTATAGAAAATCCTCAAGTGGCAATAATACCCTAAATGTAAATGGACTAAACTGACTGATAAAGAGGCACAGAGTAGCAGATTGGATGGAAAAGCAAAACCCAACCATATGATGTCTTCAAGAGACACATCTAAGCTGCAAGGACAAAAGTAGGCTCAAAGTGAAAGATTGGAAAACCATTCTCCAAGTAAATAATAGCTAAAGAAAAGCAGGTATAGCCATACTCCTATCCAACAATACTGACTTCAAGACAAGAGTAACCAAAGATGAACATTTCATAATGATAAAAGAAACACTGTATCAAGAAGGCATAACACTTCTTAATATATATACACAGAACCAGGGAGCACCAAAATATATGACATCTACTAACTTATCTAAAAATAGAAGCAGACAAAAACATAATTATACTTGGATATTTCAACACACCATTGACAGCTTTACATAGATCACCCAAACAGAAAATCAATAAAGAAATATAGGCCTTAAATGACACTCTGAACCAAATGGACATTTATAGGACATTTCATCTCAAAACATCACATTATACATTCTTCTCCAGTGTGCACGGAATATTCTCAAGGACAGACCATATGTTGGGCCACAAAACTAATATTAACAAATTCAGAAAGATTGAAATTATACCAATCTTATTTTCTGATCATAAGGCTTTTCAATTAGAATTCAACTATAAAAAGGAAGTAAAGAAACCCACCAAAAATGTGAAAATTACAACATATTTCTAAAAAATCACTGGGTCAAAGAAGAAATAAAAACAGAGATCAAAAGCTATAAACAGACAAATAAAAATGACAACACAACATATCAAAATTTCTGGGATGCAGCAAAAACAATAATAAGAGGGAAGTTTATATCATTATAGCCTTATATCAAGAAACAAGAGAGATCCCAAGTAAACAACCTAACATCACACCTTAAAGAACTAGAAAACGAAGAACAAAGGCAACCCAAAGTCACCAGAAGAAAAGACATAGTTAAAACAAGAGCAGAACTAAATGAAACTGAAAATTAAAAAACTATATAAAAAATTAATATAACAAAGAGCTGGTGCTATGAAAAGGTTAATAAAATCAACAAACAGGAAGAGACAAGATGGCGATGAAGTAGGTGGACATACCAATTTCCACCTCCCAGAACCAAAGTGCATTACAAACTAATTTTAAGAACCATCATCTGGAAAAACCAACTTTGGACTAAACTAAGAGGACTCTTCAACCAATGAACACTGAAGAAGTCACACTGAGACTGGTAGGAAAAGCAGAAACACAGAGAGTGCTGCCCAGCTCCCCAGAGCAAATGGCAGCAGGGAGAGACTCGCCTGGTGGGAAGTGAGTTTAGCAGACAGGGGAGGGTCCTGAGTCCCAGGAACAAAGCCCCAGCCTGCAGCCCCAGAGCCTAGAAGAGGCATATGGACAGTATTTAGATGGAAACAAGGCAGGATACTGTTTGTGAGAAAGAGACTAATTTCTCAGACCCAGGATTCTTCTTAAAGAGACCATGCAGAAAACCTCTCTCACAACCACTCACTTGAGGTTCTGGGGGACAGGGAGAGAGGAGAGGACTGGAGTAGCAGGAAGAGATTGTAATCTAAGAGGCACAGGGAGAAACACTTTGAGAAACAGCCACCCTAACCCCTGGGATGAGTCACTCCCTAAATCTGAAGTGAATATTTCCCCTGGAAACAGCAATATCAGCTAAGGAAAGCAGGACACCAGCCAAACAAGCTCTCCCGTGGACTCAGAGCAGAGTTGCTTAGAAGGAGAAAGCTTTCAGGTCTACAGTAGTGAGTCTTAGGGTCTGAGCTGCAGAGCCCCCACCCACATGGCTGAGGGCTCACCAGAGGGCAGGCAGCAGTGGGACATGGAAGCACAGTTCTGTCATCAAGGGTGGAAGCCGGCTGGCCACAACTGAGGCCCAGGTGTGAGCTCAGTCTTGCCCGGCTGCAGAGCTGGGGTCAAGCCCAGCTGCAGACCACCTGCAATTCAGCCTGTGGGGGAAGGGCAGGAGCCCCAGAAGGGGCAGAGACCCACCCTTGAGCAAGGGCACAGGAGCACAGCCTTGCCCCGCCCGTGAAACCGAGGCTTGTGGCCTGACTTGAGAGCCACCTTCTCTGTGGGAGTGGAGTGAAAATCCCACAACAGGTGGAGTCCTGCTACTGAGCTTGGGCACACAATCCCACCTGGCTAGTGGAGCCAAGGCTTACAGCCATCCAGCAAGCAGGATCCTCCTGCAGAGGTGGGGTGAAAGCTCGTAATCAGGTGGGGACCTGCAGCTGAGCAAAATTGCTCACCTCTGCAAGAAGGGCCGAGCATAATGCCACCCATGGGGGCAGGGCAAAGGCCAAGGCTGCCAAGGCTTGTACACCCGAGCACATGATCACAGCCACTCCCATGAAGGAGAGGTTGAAACCACAGCAACAGCCCCAGTGGGCAGGCACCGGCAACATTCATACCTGAACACCCTAGGCAGCAACAGCAAAGGGGGTGGCAGGCCTGCAGACAGACCACACCTAGGGAACACAGAGGCCAAACCCAGTAGACTCCAGGGGCCAAACCCTTCTTTTACACAGACAAAATGAGAAGGCAGAGAAATGCAACACAAATGAATCAAGAGAAATCCTCAGAAAAGGACCTGAACGAGTCAGATATAACCAAATAACCAGATGCAGAGTTTAAAATAACGATTTTTAGGATGCTCAAAATTCTTAGGACAACAATAGATGGTCATTACAAACACCTAAATAAAGAGATAGCAAATATAAAAAAGGACATTGAAATAATAAAAAAGAATCAGTCAGAAATGACAAATATAATATCAGAAATGAAGAATACAATGGAAGGAATTAAAAGCAAGATGGATGAAGCTGAGAATTGAATCAGCGAGTTAGAGGACAAGATAAATGAAGGCATGGAAGCTAGAGCAGAAAAAAAAGAGACTCAAAAAGTCTGAGAAAACTCTAAGAGAGCTCTGTGACAACATGAAGAGAAATAACATCCGCATCATAGGGGTTCCTGAAGAAGAAGAGAAAGAACAAGGAATAGAGACTTTGTTTAAATATATCGTAGCTGAAAACTTCCCTCACTTAAGGCAGGAAAACATCTCACAAGTTCAAGAAGCATAGAAAACTCTATTAAAGAGAAACCCAAAAAAATCTACACCAAGACATATCATAATTAAAATACCAAAGCTTAGTGATAAAGAGAAAATATTAAAAGCTGCTAGAAAAAAAGATTATCACCTACAAAGGAGCCCCCATAAGGATGACTTCTGATTTCTCAACAGAAACACTTGAGGCCAGAAGGGAATGGCAAGAAATATTCAAAGTAATGCAGAACAAGAGCCTACAACCAAGACTACATTATCCAGCAAGGCTATCGTTTAAAATCGAAGGAGAAATAAAAAGCTTTCCAGACAAAAAGAAACTCAAGGAATTCACAACAACCAAACCAATGCTGCAAGAAATGCTAAGGGGCCTACCTTAAACAGATCAAAGGAGAAAAAGAATATAGCAAAAGAGGAATACAGTTTTAAAGCATAAAATGGTAATAAACAACTATATATCAATAATAACCTTAAATGTAAATGGATTAAATGATCTGATCAAAAGACATAGGGTAGCTGTGTGGATAAGAAAACAGGACCCATACATATGCTGTCTACAAGAGACACACCTTAAAACAAAAGATGCACATGGACTGAAGATAAAAGGATGGAAAAAAATATTTCACGCAAATGGACATGAAAATAAGTTGGGGTAGCAATACTTATAGCAGACAAAATAGACTTTAAAACAAAGGCTATAGGAAGAGATAAAGAAGGTCACTACATAATGATAAAGGGAGCAATCCAACAGGAAGATATAATCATTATAAATACGCACCTAATATAGGAGCACCTAAATATATAAAGCAGATTTTGATAAATTTAAATGGCAAGATCAACAGCACTACTATAATAGTAGGGGATTTTAGTACCTCACTAACATAACTAGATAGATCCTCAAGAAAGAAAATTAACAAACAAACAGCAGACTTAACGGACACATTAGATCAACTTGATTTAATAGATATCTTCAGAACTTTTCACCCTAAAGCAGCAGAATATACACTCTTTTCAAGTGCTCATGGTACATTCTCTAGGATAGAACACATGTTAGGACACAAAATTGATCTCAACAAATTTAATAAGATTGAAATCATATCGAGCACTTTCTCTGATCACAATGGCATAAAACTAGAAATCAACCACAATAGAAAAACTGAAAAATATTCAAACATTTGGAAACTAAATAGCATGTTATTAAATAACAAATGGGTTAACAAAGAGACCAAGAAGAAATAAAAAAGTTCCTAGAAACGAATGATAATGACCATACATCAACTCAAAATTTATGGGACACAGCAAAAGCAGTCCTGGGAAGGAAGTTCATAGCATTATAGGCATACTTAAGAAGCTAGAAAAAGCTCAAATAAACAACTTGACCCTGCATCTAAAAGAATTAGAAAAAGAACAGCAAATAAAGCCCAGAGCTAGTATAAGGAAGAAAATAATAAAGATCAGAGCAGAAATAAATGACATAGAGGCTAAAGAAACAATACATAGGATCAACGAAACTAGGAGCTGGTTCTTTGAAAAGGTAAACAAGATCGATGAACATTTAACCAGACTCACCAAAAATAAAAGAGAGAGGACTCAAATAAATAAAATTAGAAATGAGAGTGGAGAAATAATAAATGACTCAACAGAAATAGAAAATACTGTAAGAAAATACTATAAAGAACTGTAGGCCAAAAACCTAGACAACCTAGATGATATGGACAAATTCCTTGAATCATATAATCTTCCAAAAATTAATCTGGAAGAATCAGAAAACCTAAACAGACCAATTATAACAAATGAGATTGAAACAGTTATCAAAAAACTCCCAACAAAGAAAAGTCCTGGACCTGATGGCTTCAAAAGTAAATTCTACCAAGTATTCAAAGAAGAACTAACTCCTATCCTTCTCAACCTATTTCAAAAAATTCAAGAGAAAGGAAGACTTCCAAGCCCCTTTTATGAGGCGAGCATAATTGTGATTCCAAAACCAGGCAAAGACAACACAAAAAAAGAAAATTATAGGCCAATATCCCCGATGAATTTAGATGCTAAAATCCTCAACAAAATATTGGCAAACCGGATCCAGCAATATATGAAAAAAATCATACACCATGATCAAGTGGGATTTATTCTGGGGAGGCAAGGCTGGTACAATATTTGCAAATCAATGAATGTGATTCATTACATAAACAAAAAGAAAGAGAAAATCCACATGATAATTTCAATAGATGCAGAAAAAGCATTTGATAAAATCCAGCACCCATTCATGATAAAAACTCTCAGCAAAGTGAGAATACAGGGAACATACTTCAACATGATAAACGCCATCTATGACAAACCCACAGCCAACATCATACTCAATGGGAAAAAATTAAAAGCAATCTTCTTAAGATCAGGAACAAGGCAGGGGTGCCCCCTTTCACCACTCTTATTCAACATAGTTCTGGAAGTCCTAGCCACAGCAATCAGACAAGAAAAAGAAATAAAAGGCATCCAAATTGGAAAAGAAGAAGTAAAACTATCATTATTTGCAGATATGGTATTGTATATAGAAAACCCTGAAGTATCAGTCAAAAAACTACTGGACCTGATAAATGAATTCAGCAAAGTGGCAGGATATAAAACTAATACTCAGAAATCAGAGACATTTTTATAGACCAACAATGAACTGTCAGAAAGAGAAATTAAGGAAACAATCCCCTTCACCATTGCAACCAAAAAAATAAAGTACCTAGAAATAAATTTAACCAGGGAGACCAAAGACTTGTACTCAAAATTATAAAACGTTGATAAAAGAAATCAGGGAAGATACAAACAAGTGGAAGCATATACCGTGCTCATGGTTAGGAATAATAAACATCATTAAAATGTCTATGTTACCCAAAGCAATTTATAATCTCAATGCAATACTGATTAAAATACCAATGACTTACTTCAAAGATATAGAACACATATTCCAAAAATGTATATGGAACCAAAAGAGAACACGAATAGCCTCAGCAATCTTGAAAAGGAAGAATAAAGCAGGAGGTATCACACTTCCAGATATCATGTTATACTACAAGGCCATTGTACCCAAAACAGCCTGGTACTAGCATAAGAACAGGCATATAGATCAATGGAACAGAATAGAGAACCCAGAAATAAACCCACACCTTTATGGACAATTGATATTTGACAAAAGAGTTAAGAGCATACAATGGAGTAAGGACCGCCTCTTCAATAAATGATATTGGAAAATTGGACAGCTACCTGCAAAAAAATGAAACTAGACCACTAACTTACACCATTCACAAAAATAAACTCAAAATGGATAAAAGACTTAAATGTAAGCCGTGAAACCATAAGCATCTTAGAAAAAAACATAGGCAGTAAGTTCTCTGACATCTCTCGCAGCAATATATCATATTTGCTGATTTATCTCCACAGGCAAGTAAAATAAAAGACAGGGCAAACAAATGAGACTATATCAAACTAAAAAGCTTTTGCGCAACTAAAGACAATAAGAACAGAATAAAAAGACAAACTACACAATGGGAGAACATATTCAACAATACGTCTGATAAGGGATTAATAACCAAAATTTATAAACAACTTGTAAAACTCAATACCAGGAAGACAAACAATCCAATCAAAAAATGGGCCAAAGGAATGAATAGACACTTCTCCAAAGAGAACATACAAATGGCCAATAGGCATATGAAAAAATCTCAACATCACTAATCATTAGAGAAATGCAAATTAAAACCAACCACAATGAGATATCCCCTCACACCAGTCAAAATGGTGCTCATCAACAAAACAACACAGAATAAGTGCTGGCAAGGATGTGGAGAAAAGGGAGCCCTCCTGCACTGCTGGTGGGAATGCAGACTGGTGCAGCCACTGTGGTAAACAGTATGGAGATTCCTCAAAATATTAAAAATAGAAGTGCCTTTTGACCCAGCTATCCCACTTTTAGGAATATATCCCAAGAACACCATAGCACTATTTCAAAGAAGAAATGCACCCCCATGTTTGTGGCAGCATTGTTCACAATAGCAAAAATGTGGAAACAGCCCAAGTGTCTATCAGAGGATGAGTGGATTAAAAAGCTTTGGTACATATATACTATGGAATACTACTC
Source organism: Saccopteryx bilineata (assembly GCF_036850765.1). Taxonomy (NCBI): domain Eukaryota; kingdom Metazoa; phylum Chordata; class Mammalia; order Chiroptera; family Emballonuridae; genus Saccopteryx; species Saccopteryx bilineata. The sequence continues at coordinate 337,900,043 of NC_089490.1, read as the reverse complement.
AGCCATAAGAAATAATGACATCAGATCATTTACAACAACATAGATGGACCTTGATAACATTATACTGAGCGAAATATGTAAATCAGAAAAAACTAAGAACTATATGATTCCATACATAGGTGGAGCATAAAAATGAGACTCAGAGACATGGACAAGAGTGTGGGGGTTACAGGGTGGCGGGAAGAGAGGGAGGGTGTTGGGGGAGGGGAGGGGCACAAAGAAAACCAGTTAGAAGGTGACGGAAGACAATTGGACTTTGGGTGATGGGAATGCAGCATAATCAAATGTCAAAATAACCTAGAGATGTTTTCTCTGAACATATATACCCTGATTTATCAATGTCACCCCATTAAAATTAATTTTTAAAAAAATCAACAAACAACTGGCTTACAAAAAAAGAGGAAAAACTCATATGAACAAAATTCAAAATGAAAAAGTAGAAATTACCACAGACATCATAGATATACAAAGGCTCATAGTAGAATATTATGAAAGATTATATGTCACCAAATTCAACAACCTAGAGGAAATGGATAAATTCCTAGAACTATACAATCTTCCTAGACTGAGTCACGAAGAAGTGGAGAACCTAAATAGATCTATAAGCAGGAAGGAAATAGAAACAACTATTAAAAACCTCCCCCCAAATAAAAGTCCAGGACCAGATGGCTACATTAGTGAATTTTCCCAAACAGTCAAAGAAGACTTGGTACCTATTCTTCTTAAAGTCTTCCAAAAATACAATAAGAAGTAATACTCCTCAACACATTTATTAGACCAACGTAACCCTCATACCAAAACCTGGCAAAGACAACACAAAAAAAGAAAACGACAAACCAATCTCTCTAATAAATACAGATTCAAGTCTTAAACAAAATACTAGTAAATTGAATACAACAACACATTAAAAAATAATTCATCACAATCACGTGGAATTCATTCCAGGAGCACAAGGATGGTTCTACATGCAGAAATCGATCAACATAATATACCACATCAACAAAGCAAGGAACAAAAATTATACATTCAATAAGATACAATATCCTTTTATGTTTAAAACACTCAATAAAATCAGAATAAAAGTACCACAATATAATAAAGGCCATATATGACAAAGCATCAGCTAAAATCATACTAAATGGTGAAAAAATGAAGGTTTTTCCTCTAAAACCAAGAAAATGGCAAGGCTGCCCACTCTCTCCACTTAGTCAACATAGTTCTGGAAGTTTAAGCCAGAGTGATTAAGCAAGAGAAAGAAATAAAAGGCATCGATATCAGGGGAAAAGGAAATAAAGATATTACTTTTTCAGATGACATAATTCTGTATACAGAAAACCTCAAAGACTCCACCAAAAAACTGTTAGAAACAATAAACCAATACAGTAAAGTCACAGAATACAAAATCAGTATACAAAAGTCCACTGCTTTCTTGTATACTAATGATGAAACATAGCAAAATGAACTCAAAAATAAAATTTCTTACACAATGGCAACAAAAAAATTAAATTCCTAGGAATAAACTTAACAGAGAATGTGAAGGACCTATATACTAAAAACTATAAAACATTATTGAAAAATATTGAAAAAGACACAATAAAATAGAAAAATATTCCATATTCATTGATTAAAGGACTCAACATAATTAAAATGGCCATATAACCTAACGCAATATACAAATTTAATGCAATCCCAATGTTATTTTTTAAAGAAATAGAACAAAAAATCAACAGGTTTGTATGAAACCATAAAAAACACTAAATAGCCAAAGAAATCCTGAGGAAAAAGAATGAAGCCAGAGGTATCGCACTACCTGACTTCAAATTATACAATAGAGCCATGATAATTAAAACAACTTGATATTGACAGAAAAACAGACATACAGACCAATGGAACAGATTCAAGAGCTCAGAAATAAAATCACATATATATGAACAAATCATCTTCAACAAAGAAGCCAAAAACACAAAATGGAGAAAAGAAAGCCTCTTCAATAAATGGTGCTGGGAAAATTGGAGAGCCATGTGCAAAAGAATGAAACTTGACTACAGTTTCTTGCCCTGCACAGAAATTAATTTAAAATGGATCAAAGACCTAAATATAAGATACAAAGCAATAAATTGCATGGAAGAAAACATTGGTACTAAGCTCATGGGACTTGGCCATAGAAAATAACTTATGAACTTGACCCTAAAGGCAAGGGAAGTAAAGGCAAAAATAAATGAATAGGATTATATCAAACTAAAAAACTTCTGAACAGCAAAAGAAACTGACAACAAAACAAATAGGCAGCCAACTAAACAGGAGTTGATATTTGCAAACAACAGCTCCAATAAGGGGTTAATATCCAAACTATATAAAGAACTTACAAAGTTCAGCAACAAACAAGCAAGCAATCCAATTAAAAAATGGGGAGAGGACCTGAACAGACACTTCTCCCAAGAGGTAATACAATGGCCAGCAGATATATGAAAAGAGGCTATGGATAAAAGGGAACTCTCATTCACTACTGGTGAGAATGCAAATTAGTATAACAGTTATGGAAGAAAGTATGGTGGTTCCTCAAAAAATTAAGAATAGAACTACCATATGACCCAGCAATCCCTCTACTGGCTATCTACCCCCAAAACGTGAAAACATTGGTATGTAAAGATACATGTACCCCCATGTTCATTGCAGCATTGTTCACAGTAGCTAAGACATGGAAACAAACAAAGTGCCCCTGGATAGAGGACTGGATAAAGAAGATGTGGTACATATATGCAATGGAATACTACTCAGCCATAAGAAATGATGACATATTGCCATTTACAACATGGATGGACCTTGAGAACACTATACTGAGTGAAACAAGTAAATCAGAAAAAGCTAAAAACTGTATGATTTCACACGTAGGCGGGATATAAAACTGAGACTCGTGGACAGAGATAAAAGTGAAGTGGTTACCAGGAAGAGGGAGATGGGGGTGAGGGGTGGGGAAGGGAGTGGGGAGAGAGGTACAAAGAGGGATAAATATAAGGTGACAGAAAATGATTTGGATGATGGGTATACAACATAATCAACAGTTCAAATGCTATAGAAATGTTTGCCTGAAACCTATGTATTCTTATTGATCAATGTCACCGTGTTAAAGTTAATTTTCTAAATAAAATTTAAAAATAAAAATTAAAAAAAACATATGGATTCTCACCTACAGGAAGAGAATCCCTTGGGACAGATTCAGGAATCTTTATTTCACAAAGGATTCTTCTGCAAGCACACAGGCATTAGCTGGTTAAATGGTGCTTGAGAACTTCTGACTGAAGCAAGAGCAGTAGAGGCGAGGGGGTAGGGCCCTGTTGGCTTACTGGGTTAGATGTGCTATAGATAAGGGTAAAATGTGTTACTACTCAAAATATGGTCCCTGAGTAGCAGTAGCTGCATCATCTAGGCGATTGTTAGAAATGCAGATTCTCAAGCCCTACTCTAGAGCTACTGATTTGGACTTGCATTTTAGCAAGGTTACCAGCTCCTCTGTAGGCACAGTGAAGCTTGAAAATCACCATAACATACTTAACAGCAAACCTTAAGGGAACCCTAACCTGGGGCAGGTGGGCTCACTGGCTATTTATAAGACAGTGAACACGTCTGCATAGCTCAGTTGACTCTAGACTGGACACTTTATGTACATTATCTTACTTACTCCTCACAACAACATTAAAAAGTAGATGTTATTATCCCCACTTTACAGGTGAGAAAAGCAAGGCTAAGTGAACTATAGTAACTCACCGAAGGCCATTCAGTTTCAAAGAAGCAGAGGTGGGATTTGAAATCAAATCCCTCTATGTCTGATGCACATGCTCACTCAACTGTATGTACCATATTGCTTAAAATAAAGAGCAAATTGAAGGCTCAGCCAGATTTAGGAAAACTCATCTGGGTAATCAGGTAAGAAATGGAGTTTGCTGTCTAAGAATGGCTATAGTGGGATTCAGAACAACATGTCATTGAATCAGGCTTGTTCACCCAAGCCTTGATCACATTAGATAACTGCTATTACATTTTCATAAGACAGCAGGCCCAGCCACTCTCTATTGCTCACATAGTGTGGCATCTGGCATTGTCTGGCTCTTGGGATGGTGTAGGCTGTGTTCTACATTAGGTGGGAGGATCCCTGTGCCATTTGTTAGCAGTTACAGTACTGTAATGAGTAAACTATTCCCTTGGAGTAAACTGTCCACCTGTGTGTAGTAAACAACCAGAACAGCTGCTTCAGGGTGAGTCAAACATGCCATTTATGTCACATCAGGTACAATTTTTAAGGCAGCAATAACAATCATTGCAAACTCTGGTAGAACTCTTTGTTTTTAGTTTAGTTTTGTTTTATTTTATATTAAGTGAGAGGCAGGGAGGCAGAGCAACAGACTCCTGCTTGTGCCCCGACCAGGATCCACCCAGCAAGCCTACTAGGGGACAATGCTCTGCCCATCTGGGGCCTCTGCTCCTGGCTCTGCTGCTTGGCAACTGAGCCATTTTAGTGCCTGAGGGAAGACCATGGAGCTATCCTCAGCACCTGGGACCAACTTGCTCGAGCCATTCAAGCCATGGCTGTGGGAGGAGAAGAGAGAGAAAGGAGGAGGAAGGAGAAGGGTGGAGAAGTAGATGGTCACTTCTCCTGTGTGCCCTAACTGGGATTCAAACCCAGGACTTCCACACACCAGGCCAACACTCTACCACTGAGTCAGCTGGCCAGGGCCTGGGAGAGCTTTTTGGAGTCTAAAAAGAGCATTGACATTTATTGTTTTATTTGACTCTTACAGAAGTCCCAAAAGTTAGATATTTTACTGATAAGAAAACAGATTCAGAAAAATTGATTTCTCCAAGACCGCACAGCTACAAATGTCCACACATGTATTCAAACCCTTGCCTTCTGAATTTAAGCCTTTTGTTGTTAACCCAAGACAGTGAGCTTAAAATAGTCTAAGAGTTGAGCTCCAGAGCTTCAGGAAGCAGGGAGGATTTGCAATATGGATATACTAGAAGTTGTCACTCAAATGGGAGAAATTTATTACTGCCGAACCAGAATATAAACAGGAGTTTTTGAGGGAAGATAAGCCTTTAGTTTACAATAGCCACAGAACATCTAGTTGCTCCTCATTTCCAGAGGTCTTCACAATGAGCTAGTTCAATGGAACAGAGGGGTGGGTTCCACTGACAGCATGGTTGGTTCACAACCCCTCTAGCTATACTCAGGAGGCTTATCAGGGTTATTTCTTTTTGTTACATGAAAAACTAAGTGCCTCCCACTCCTCCCTGGCCTTCCTTGTGAATGGATAAAGCAGGTAACACTATCCTTCGACCAGCTCTGTAGATCAAGCACACTTCACTGTACAACTTTAGGGATTCAGGGGGTACTGTGCACTCTGCTACTCCTGTGCTTGTAGGGAATTCTCAGGTAGTGTCATAGTTAAGACCACATTGCCATGAGTGGTGTGGGTCACTATACACCATGAACAAACTGGAATTCAGTGTGGTGAGTTCATTCATCCCAGTGTGGAGAGGGTAAGGGGAGTGGGAAAAGCATTTAACCAGAGTACTGCAATTGCAAACCTCACCACTGGGGGGCAGCAGCAGATCACCAGCTAATTGGGATGTTCGCTGACTGGCTAGTTACTAACTAGTAAAGTTATATCCTCAAGTGTGGAAGCTGTAAAGCAGTGGACCTGCAGTTAAAGGGCATCTAAAGATGACAAGAATGCTCAAAACATACGCCTTCTTACTAACCTAGAAGTCTTTTTGAGCCATAAGGTGGAGCAGCAATAATAGATTATCCTGGAGACAGAGAGGCAGGGCATCACACCCCCAACAGGACTTTGATACAGCTAACAGGGCAGTTGACTCCCTTGGAAACAGGAAAAGAACATCCAGAAAGCAGAGAAGTCCCCCTTTATGGTTCTATCAGAGCCACAGCAAGTGTCTCCTCTCAATGTGAAATAGTGAGTGTGGTGTATCTAACAGGGGCCCGAGGAAAACAGCAGCAGAAGCAAATGTGTTCATGCACAACACTAGATCTGGACTGTCTCCAGGGTGGCTCACATAAGTCTCCAAGCCAGAGAAATCTGTAGAGGTATGAAAGGTTCATTTGCAGAGAGAAATATGCCATCAGCCTTGTTAAATGAGATGAATAGCCTGCTATGGGAACTCTCATATAACTCCCACAGCAGAACAGGTTCTCGGGGTTGACTAAGAAGAACAGGGAAGGAATTCCTGTCTTCACTGGGTACGTGGTGGAACTGTGTATATATACCCCATCGAGGAGATTTCCCAGAAGCAGTGGCCATAATTAAAAGACACAATGCTGTAATCACTCTAGAATGGCTGCTCTCCTCATATGGTGATACAACACTGAGGGCCTGGACAGAATTCCAGGCAACACGACTTTGACTCAGGGAATGCTGGATAGTTTGATATGGGCAGGCCCCCCAACTGGACAAATGGACCATGACCTTGAATTTGCTCTTGCAGTTCAGAGTAAATGGGTAAAGAGTGTGTTCTATCCTCAAAGAGAAACCTGCCTCTACTGATGATCCAGAGGGCTACTAACTTTCCACATTTTTATTAAGAATATGGTCAAAGAGCCCTTTCTGAGTATCCCAGACACTGGAGTATAATGCAAACTCATCTCTGTGTTGAATACATAACACCTCACCAAAGCCGGCTACAGAAAGCTTTATTGACATCTCCCTCTTATGCATTACCATAGAATCAGCTGGAGTCAAGAGAGAGATTTCATAAGCCCCCAATGTCAAAGGATGGACTAAAAAAAGATATATGCTGATGATGTGGAGGTTGACTTCCTTACTCATTTTGGTAACTTAACACAGCACTGGCTCAGTAGACATGGAGTCGCTTGAGAAACCAACATGCTATGAGCAGCTTCTGAACTTTTCTGAAGGATTCCTTTCCTAACAAGGTTACATTCTCTACCATCCTAGTTTGTCAGAGACCAAGGAGTTTCCCAGGATACAGGACTTTTATTACTAAAACCTGAATAGCAGTCCCAGGCAAACCAGGATGGGTGGTCACTCTATTGCCCAGGGATCTCCTGTCCTAACAGAAATATGGCTGTCTGCAGGCTCTATAGTCTCCAAACAGATAGAGCATTTTGGAGGTGGAGGTAGGACCTCTCTCCCCTGGAACTCTCAGCATGGGACCCAGCCTGAGCACATCTTCCGGAGGTGTAACGAAATTATGGGGTGTGTGCTCTTCCACACCTCTGCTTGTAAATTTTTCCTTAATAAAAATCTTTTTTACAACTGCCCAATGTACACATTAGTGTGTGTACATCCCTTTGTTCCTGCAAGAGGAGTGAGCTACTAAGAGTCGACCTCTATTGCACATGCAGCAAGCCAGACAGAGTAAACAGGCTAGAGCAGCCGAGAAAAAGGCAGAAAGCTGCAGGTCTGTACCAACTCAGAGCAAGAATATACAGCAGAGAGCCAGCTCACAGACCACCATGATTTGGTTTTTCTCTAATTGACTATAAATGTCTGAACGGCTTGACGAGAGCTATGAAGGTCATCGTGACTCTCAAACCTCCTACTGCCTCAGTTTGGGCCACTGCATTCATTCACTGCTCCTTGTAGACACAGAAGTGCACAGCTGAGACCCCTAACCTGTAGTCACAGGCACTTCCAAAGAACAAAAGGAATAGTTAGCTTGGGGTTTATAGTTGGCAGAAGAGAGTTTAACACAAAGTAATTGCAACAGCCCAGAAGATGTGAAGGAAAGGATTAAAATGCCGCTCAATAGTAGTTGTTCCAGATGTTATCCCTTGGTGTCAGGATGACCAGAACCTGCTAATAACCTGTCTCCGTGCTCACAAACTTCCTCCCAAAGTCTGTCCTACACACTCCCATCAGTGCCCTCCCTCACAACCCCGTCTTACTCACCTGCACATCAGCCACTGCCCAGCACGTGGCAGTGCAAGCACACAATAATGAAGACTTACTCTATCTCCCCATGTACAAGATGCACCCCTTTTCAAAAACTTTGGGGTCTAAAAACTGGGTGCATCTTATATAGTGGTTGTAGATTTTTTTTTTACTTGCATTTTCTGCTTTTTCACGTGGATGAGGAGTTGTATGAGGTTGATGAATAAAATTTGAGTTCAATAACTGTATGTAATACATTTTTTTTTCAAATTGCGGGCCCCAAAATTAAGGTGTGTCTTATATATATTTGCGCATTGTCTTATGGGCAAATATGGTATAACTTAATGAAACAATTCATCTGTTGATTTAAAACCTTAATGTCTCCCTCATCACTACTACCTGATTTTTAGTCTTTTTTTTAACCCATAGAAACCTTTGTTAACTATTTATTTAATTACTTGTTTATTTATTTGTTTATTTATTTAGTGAGAGGGAGGGGGAGGGGAGGACTTAAAAGGCAAAGGGAGTAAAGTAGAACTGCACTGGCTGAAACAGCCCAAGAGGTCTGCCATCTTTCCTCATTGCTCTTCTTCCTCTAGCAATGGCCTTGGGGGAGGGGGAGGAAACTTCATGAAAAACGCTCTGAGAACCATATATGTGCAGAATTAAAGTTGAATTCTAAGGCCCTTCCTAATGGTTCTAGGTAGCTTCACCTTTCATAAACATCTTTGCTGCTAGCATTTTCTGTGTAATAAATTGGCCACCAGCCAATTAGTAACCACCTTTAGTATCTGACTTCTCTTTTCCATGTCACCATCCCTAAGCTCTCAAGTCCCTTCCACCTTCCAACAAACTGATCACCTTTGAATCCTTGGCTTGAAGTCTGATTCTAAGCAACCCAAACCGAAACACCAAAGCCATCTCCCTAGAAATAAGAGTCATCAGAGTAGATCTGCATCAGAATGAATGCTCTGAGATAACATAGCCAGATACACATGTGCAGACCGCCTTGCCTAGAGAGGAAACTACATCAGGAAGTATTTTAAAAATATTACCCTTGACACATACAGAACCTAACTGTCTGTGAAGCAATAGCACAGGTCTCGCCACAGAAGCTGTATGTCTCTGTCTCTCCACCCAGGTACGGGGAGGAGCACAGCAGAGGGGACAAAGTGCTGGTGCCACTCACATGTCCAGGGACTCCTCCCTGGCTCTTCTCCTGGATGGCTTCTACTCATACTCAAAGTCTCCACTCACCACCACACCAGCCCCCAGGAAGCTGCCTCCTTTCCCCTCCTTTCTCTCCCTTTTGCTCCAACAGCGCCCTCTACCTCCCCTCTCCTAGCACACGGACAGCCTATTTGTAACTGTCACTCTCTGTACTCTCCACAAGACTGTAAGTTCAGTGCAGACAGCAACTGTGTTTTATCTTAGTATTTACCCTCTGAATATAGCACAGGGTCTGGCACAGAACGAGAGCTCAAAAAATCATTTTTGCATGAGTGAATGAATGAATGCATGCAATTTTCCAAATATCTGCTTTATCCTGGTTGTTTCTGATCTTGCATCACATTCCACTCTGTGTACTGTAGTGACTGTCCAAAACACAGGATATTTTGGTTACGAAAAACCAGAGATCCCTTCAGATGTCATTTTCACATATTAGAATACTCAGACCCAGTACATTGCAAGGCCGGGATTCAGAAAGCCTAGCTTCTACCACTTTAAGACGATTGACCCTGAACTAATCTCAAATTAACTCTTTCTTTCAACAAACCACCTGAATGTTTTCCCTTCTATAAAGCTGAAATAATTAAATTTACTTTACATACTTCAAAAAACCGTTTTTCTTCTTTCAATACCTATTGAGAGCACACACTAGTAACCAGGTCCTTTACCAGGGACTGAAAACATAACTTAGCACCCAGGCCCTCCCCTCAAGGAGTTGAGCCTGGTGATGACCCCATGAGATGATGAATGCATCCTACGGGGTAGAAACTGGAATTCAGAGAGGCATGTATGAGGCTCACATGCTCCTGTCTTTGCAGGATTTAGATTTTAATGTAGCTTTATGTTTCAGTGTACAACTTAATTTTAGCAACTGGCTGGATGGTATGGTCAAAGTTAGCTAAATTATAAAGAAATAAATCATTAGGTGTTCAAAAAGCACTGGCCACATTGCATCAACTTGAATAGATGCAATAATTTGGTTTCACAAGACTTGGAACATCCAAAATCTGGACCACTTTAACACTCCACATGATAGCTGGGCACTGCATTAAAATGGATGATACAAGGATGAACCTGGAGGACTAAAGAATAGTTATTAGGACCAGTCATAAGCAAAAGCAGCTGCTACCATGGCTGGAGCTTAGATACTGCCTGGCCAGTGCTTGTTGAGTGTGAGTGAATGAATGAGTTCTCAAATTCCAATTATATTTGCCTTTTTAAAAGAACAGATGCTCTAAGTCACAGAGATGTTTATTTGAAACCTAGCTGTGCCACTTAGTAGTGGCTGTTACCTGGAGCAAGTGTGGAGCTCCTCTGAGTCTCTCAGCTTCCTCATATGTAACATAGTAATAAGACTACATGCAGCATCCCCTTTTTAAAAAAGAAAAAATAGTGTCTTTTTTGAAAAAAAAATTCTTACTGATTTTGTTTTGTTTTGTTTTCTGTATTTTTCTGAAGTGAAAAGCAGGGAGGCAGAGAGACAGACCCTTGCATGCACCTAAATAGGATCCACCCAGCAAGACCACTAGGGGGCAATGCTCTGCCCATCTGGGGTGTTGCTTCATTGCAACTGGAGCCATTCTAGCACCTGAGGTGGCATCCATGGAGCCATCCTCAGCGCCTGGGCCAACTTTGCTCCAATGGAGCCTTGGCTGCAGGAAGGGAAGAGAGGGACAGAGAGAAAGGAGAAGAGGAAGGGTGGAGAAGCAGATGGACACTTCTCCTGTGTGCCTTGGCCAGGAATAAAACCCAGGACTTCCACACACTGGGCTGATGCTCTACTGCTGAGCCAACTGGCCAGGATTTTATAAAGAGAGGAAGGGAGAGAGATCGAAACATCAATCTGTTCATGTACGTGCCCTGACCCAGGATCGAATCGGCAACCTCTGCAAATTGGGATAATGCTCCAGCCAACTGAACTATCCAGTCAGGTCTTAAAAATAGTCTCTTGAACATTTACAGGAATCAAAGTTTTGAGAAGGTAAGAGGGAGTGTGGTGCTGGCTGCACCTCTGAAAGACTTTGAAGTTCTCTTTGTACTCCTTCCCAGGTCTCCGAGACCGGTCCTTGGCACCGGTCTGGGACATGGACTGGGACAAGATCCTGTCTGTAAAGGTGACCTGCTCTGTGACTCTGGACAATTTCCTTCATCTTTGCAAGGTTTACTTTCCTCATCTATAAAATGGGGACAATAATTGTAGCTAACTCACAGTGTTATTGTGAGGACTAAATGAGGTAACACGGGGAAAGCTCTTCTCTCAGTGCTTGGCACACAGTAGGCATTCAGTAAATGCTAGTTCCCTTCCCTTATCCTACCTTCTCCTTACTGTCTGGGCCCTAGTATACAAGGCCTCCTGGTTTATAACTCACTTCTCGCCTTTCTATCAGAACCTTCCAGTCCACAGTTAGCAAATGTTCCTGCCTGCACCACAGCAAAAGCTGTGTCAGAAAGATCTCCCCACATATAAGATATACCACCTGTTATAACTGGGTGTACAATCACCCAACAGCACAGGTGCCCCATCCTGGACCACTTAATTGCCAAGGAGACAGACCCTCTACCAATTCCATGTCATGAAAAAGAAAGGGATCACTCCAGGCCCTGTTTAATCCCAAAGAGAACCAATACATCTGTGCCACAGCTGGCAGGGTTGAGAGTAAACTTAAAGGGAAATCGTATCTCCTAGGAAATGATGAATCTGTGTCCAGGTCCCCAGAGGCACCTGTGGGCTTAAGGTGGATGCTGCAAGAAGGTTGATTCCATTGGTGGACTCACAGTGCCACCTGGTGGAAAGTCTGTGCCACTACAGCCACTATAATACCCAAGTTCAAGTCATCTGGTTCTGGAGCCCAAAAATTCCATCAGGGACAGCTTTTACAGATTTGTACATGATTGTCTATCAAGGGAAACCAATTCAGTACCCCCCCTTTTTTTTGTATTTTTCCGAAGTTGGAAATGGGGAGGCAATCGGACAGATTCCCGCATGCGCCCGACCGGGATCCACCGGCATGCCCACCAGGGGGCAATGTTCTGCCCATCTGGGGCGCTGCTCTGTTGCGACCAGAGCCATTCTAGCGCCTGAAGCAAGGCCGTGGAACCATCCCCAGCGCCCGGGCCAACTTTTGCTCCAATGGAGCCTCGGCTACCGGAGGGGAAGACAGAGACAGAGAGGAAAGAGAGGGGGAAGGGTGGAGAAGCAGATGGGCACTTCTCCTGTGTGCCCTGGCCAGGAATCAAACCCGGGACTCCTGCACACCAGGCCGATGCTCTACCACTGAGCCAACCGGCAAGGGCCCAGTACACCTTTTTTTAACTAGTCAAAAACTATCAAATGGATCCTCCCCACAGGTGAACTGTAGACAGGAGATACAAGGCAAAAATCTTTGTTGTTATGTGGACCTAAGTTCAAAAGCTACTGACCTGCAGGTGGCTTAGGTTGCGTTCACATCTTCAAATTGGAGATAATTGTGCTGATCTGTCAAGGTTTGGTGAAAATTAAATCAGTTACTTTATGTAGAACACCTCAAATTTTGTAAATACTGGTTCTCTCCTTTCCTATCATAGTGTAAAATAATGTAAGTGTATTGAGTAGACAGCAAAGGTTAATGTCAAGTTAGTCTGTGTGGGTCCCAATTTTCATAAAGCTTTTTGATTGTTTAAATAACACCTTCCCGTTACCATCATCATCATCCCCTGTCCCCTGAGAGGTCCCAGAGACCCAAGTTAGGAACCACCTACCAAGACCCTTTTATTTTCTTCTGCTCACTATGAGAGGTCACACAGAAACTTATGGAAGAGAGGGCTTATGTTTTCAAAGATTCAAACATGATGGTTTCATGAAGAAAAGATAACAATAAAAGTGATGCAAGCACAGCCCCAGCCACAGACCCTGGGCAGTGGATGCCGGGTAAGCCTGTCCCGTCAATGGGCTAAAAAAGACTCGAGAGGGGGAGGACTTGCTATCACAACGGACTTGTGGCATCAACTCACAGTGTTAGGCTAGAAGAAAATTCATCTCTGTCAACCCTGCATTTATACAGAAGCAAACTAAGGCCCATGAGGTTGGAGCTTTGCAAAGATTACCTAGAAATTAATGACAAAGGTGGGGACAAAAGACAGGTCTCCTAAGTTCAGAGAACATGACCCTTTGATATATTAAATAGGAGGCATTTCAAACCAGCAAGGAAAAGAAGAATTAGCTAATAAATAGCATTGGGATAACTTGGCTGGCCATATTAGAAAAGAAAATAAAGCTAGAGTCTTACCTCACTCCCTGTGTACCAAAATACATTCTAGAGAGATTTTTTTTAATTAAATGAAAAATAAAAGAAATATAAGCATAGACCTAACCAGGCAGTGGCACAGTGGATGGAGCATCAGCCTGGGATGTGGAAGACCCAGGTTTGAAAACTCGAGGTCACTGGCTTGAGTGCGGGCTCATCCAGCTTGAGCGCAGGCTCACCAGCTTAAGCGCAGGGTTGCTGTCTTGAGTGTGGGATCATAGACATGACCTCATTGTTACTGGCTTGAGCAAGGGGTCACTGGCTTGGCTGGAGTCCCCTGGTCAAGGCATATTTGAGAAAGCAATCAATGAACTAAGGTACCACAAAAAAGAGTTAATGCTTCTCATCTCTCTCCCTGTCTGTCCATGTCTGTCTGTCTGTCTCTCTCTCTCTCTATCTATCTATCTATCTCTCTCACAGAAAGGAAGAAAGAAAGAAAGAAAGAGAGAGAGAGAGAGAAAGAAAGAAAGAAAGAAAGAAAGAAAGAAAGAAAGAAAGAAAGAAAGAAAGAAAGAAAGAAAGAGGGAGGGAGGGAGGGAGGGAGGGAGGGAGGGAGGGAGGGAGGGAGGGAGGAAGGTTAGGAGTAAAAGAAAAGAATGGGTTGATAGTTTTATAATCTCAGAGTAATAAACGACCTGTCTGAGCATGACATAAATCCCAGAAGCCCTGAAGAAAAAGATTGCTAATCTGACTACATAAAATGTTTATACTTCTGCACAAGAAAACAAAGCTAAAAAACAGGATTTAGAAGAATACTGGTCATTCATATGCTAGACAAAGGGCCAATTTCCTTACTACAATATAAAGTGAGATTTTACAAATCAATAAGGAAAAGCCATGCAACTGAATAGAAATGCTAATGTCTAATAGGTAGATTTTAATATGCTCAATTACATTCATCATTTTAAAAATGCAAATTAAATTAACATTGGGATATCACTTTACATTCCTACCCATTTAGCAAAATAATTAAAGTTTAATAATGCTGTTGTCAAGAATGAGAGAAAATAGACCCATACACTTTGGGAGTGTCTGTTGTCCTAGACAGTTTGGGAAGTCCGCTCCCCCAGTGCCAGGCGCACATACAAGGCATCTTTTTTGTTTTGGACACATACGCTCTCATGTCCAGAATTTCCTTCCTGAGGGCCTGCCCTAATTTCCTAGAAGTTCAAGGGCTTCTCAGTCAGAAAGAGAGGGTGCCTATGAGCGCTGCTCACAGCTTACAACAAAAAAGAGATCTGGGAAATTAGATGTCTGCTCCTAAGGTTGCCACTGTGCTTGTTCTGGAATGTCGCTCAGATTATTGTTGCCTCTCTGCTCTGCAGCCCCTGTGACCTCTGCCTCAGTCACTGGGATTATTCAGGAGTAGAAGATGCCCACCTCCATGTGTCAGCTCAGTGAGCAGCCTCCTCATCACACTGGGGCCCTCTTGGGCAAAGCTCCTAGGTTTCCTCACACAGCTATTCTGCTGCCACAGGGCTGAGGATGCCTCGTAGTGGCAGAGGTGCAGGTCCAGAATCTGTCCTTCACAGGCTGGGAGTGATGGAGCTAACACCAATGGAAAGATGCCCCAGAAGGACTGGGGTTAGGGGAGGTGGTGCCCTGTGTATGCTGACAGATCTGAACCTTACCAGCATGGTTGGCGTGGGACCCTCTTCTAGATGCCAGTGGTTCTTTCAAAATCTATGAGTTCTGTGTCCCAGCCAGACCAGAGAGTTCCACCCAAGCACCACGGGCTCTGCTGCTCTCTCAGCTTGCTAGAGCAAGGAAGCGCAGGAGGTCGGGTTCTGCACAATCACTACGCTTCCCCATCATTAGGCCATAGTTAGAGCCACCAACATCCACCCCCAAACCCTCTCAAACTCTGACTCTCAGTGAGAAGATGAGTTCGGGAAGGACAAGGAGGAGGAATAGAACCCCATGCCTCTCAAAGGGACTTCTTATGGCCATTGGCCTAACCCCTCCCCAGAGCTACCCTTCGGCTCCATTATATCTTCTGTTCAGGACAGAGATGCAACCTGGTTACACACCTGCAGATTTAAGATGTGTTTCTTCAGGGTGAGAGCAGCTGGCAGCTACTGTCACCGAAAACAAAGAAAACAGTTCATCTCTGATAGGGCACTCCCTTATACCAGAAATGTGATCTGTCGAAATTAGCCTTACAGGAACACTTAAACAAGTACACAGAAATAGTCGTGGTAGCAATGTTTGCAAGAATGAAAAACTGGAAACAGCCTTAATGTCCATAAATTTGAGAGTGGTTAAATAAATCGTAGTATATCCATACCATACAGTGCCGTGCAGCAGGAAAGGCAATGAGGCTGATTTATGTTTGCTGGTGTAGAAAGATGTGCAAGATCCTTTAGTAAGTGAGAAAAAGCATACTGCAAAGCAGTATTATAATATCCTCCTTTATCATTTTTAAGAGAGTCTCTATAAAAATAACAAATACTACATGGCAAGCATTCTGAGTGCCTTACATAAAGCAACTCATTTAATCCTCAGAACAATCCTATGGGATAGGAGTGTATTTCACATACAGGGAAACTGGGGAGATTGTATGACAAGGGAAAGCTCATCAAGGGAGCAGAGACTAGGCATGCTCACTGGAACCCAGGCAGACTGGCTGCAGAGTCACACATCTTTGCATCACATCACAACTTTCTCGGTCGGTGGGTATGCCCACACTTGTTTTAAAAAAAGAAAAAGAAGAAAACTTTTAACACTAGTTATCTCTAAGAATCAGGAATGGAAGGAGAATTTTTACCTTTTCACTACATGGTTTTCTGTACCACTTGATTATTTTCATAATGAGCAAGCATTGCCTTTATACCATACACATACATACACACACACACATATACATGTTCATACACCCATATACATATGTATTTGCTTAGAATGAATCTCTAGACTTGAACTGATACCATCATGCATCATAGGCCTGATCCCACTGAGACTCCCTGCACTGATTGGCTAAAATCCTACTCAGCTTTTTATTCATTTGTCCATTAACACTGAACCCCTTCCAAGTGCCAGGCCTGATCACTGAATGCCACTGTCCTGCTTAAAACTTTCAATGACTTTCACCAGCCAAGACATAGCCTGCAACCCAGGCCTTCCCATTCCTAAACCCTTGGCACTTCATAGTCACACTTTATACATTGGCAACACTAAACTGTTACTTATTCCCTGCTCACAAATTTCTGTCCCTTGCTTTCCTTCCATTCCCTCCTCCCAGATTCCCACCCTCACTGTTGAACTCAAACTCATCTTTTAATGACTCAGTTCAGGAAGCACCCCCGCCTGGAAGCGGTCCCTGAGCTCCTCACTGATGCCACCCTCGACAAGAATGAGTTTGTGCCCGTCATTCTTCTCCTGTAAACCTTGTGCATATCTCAGTGTTAGGATTTCACACCTTGATTTTAACTGCCTGACATGTGCACCGTCTCCTGTGATCTCCATGAGGGTCTGTTCTCATCTCTGCTCCCAGACTACTGGCACAAGGCCTGGCACAGCAGGATGCCCCAGAATGTCTAGGAACTAATAGAGAATATTAAAAATAATAGCTAGCCTTGTGCTTTGCCAGGCACTAATATTAACCTTTTACAAGTATTAGCTCTCAATCCTCACACAAGCCCTATGATGGAAGAACTATAATTATAGTTCCAGCCAAGAGGCCTTTTAAAAGGCAAAGAGGGGCCCTGGCCGGTTGGCTCAGCGGTAGAGCGTCGGCCTGGTGTGCAGGGGACCCGGGTTCGATTCCCGGCCAGGGCACATAGGAGAAGCGCCCATTTGCTTCTCCACCCCCACCCCCCTCCTTCCTCTCTGTCTCTCTCTTCCCCTCCCGCAGCGAGGCTCCATTGGAGCAAAGATGGCCCGGGCGCTGGGGATGGCTCCTTGGCCTCGGCCCCAGGCACTAGAGTGGCTCTGGTCGCGGCAGAGCGACGCCCCGGAGGGGCAGAGCATCGCTCCCTGGTGGGCAGAGCGTTGCCCCTGGTGGGCGTGCTGGGTGGATCCCGGTCGGGCGCATGCGGGAGTCTGTCTGACTGTCTCTCCCCGTTTCCAGCTTCAGAAAGAAAAATAAAAAAAAATAAAAAATAAAAATAAATAAATAAAAGGCAAAGAGTGATTACATCATTTCCCTAAACTCAAACATAGAGCTAGGCTTGTGACCCCAGAACCACGGGCTTAACCCCTATACTAAAGCTGCCTCTTGAATGGAGAGCTAAGTCCTCTAGTTCTGGTTAGTTCTCACTCTTTTTTAGCCCCACCCCTTCCCCATTGCTCCCTCAGCTCTGACTTAGGAATGTAGCACCCATGAGGCTTGTATTTTATGTTGTACATACAGATGCCATTTCCATGTTCCATCAAAGCTCCCAAAAGGGAAGCCAGATAATGTTTATTTGTGTCAGTCTGGTGATCAGCCTGAGCCTAGAACTTGGAGAACTTGGGAGTGGGCTCTAAGGTAAGTGTCTTCTGAAGGAAAGTAGGATGGGAGAGATGGCTCAGCCATCCCCCAGTGAGTGTGCACCTTCACGCACACGTAACTCAGATCTCATGTCTTCTGAGTATTTCAGTTTTACAAGGGAAAAAACAATTTTAAAATAGCACCTCAGGGCCCTGGCCAGTTGGCTCAGTGGTAGAGCGTTGGTCTGATGTGTGGGATCAATTCCCAGTAAGGGCACACAGGAAAAGCATTCATTTGCTTCTCCTCTCTCCCCCTCTCACTTCTCTCTCTCTCTCTCTCTCTCTCTCTCTCTCTCTCTCTTTCTTCTCCTCCCCTCCTGCAGTCATGGCTTCAATTGGAGCAAAGTTGGCCCTGGGAGCTAAGGATGGCTCCATGGCGTCTGCCTCAGGTGCTAAGAAGATCTCTGTTGGTGAGTAAGGGAGAAATGCCCCAGATGGGTAAAGCATTGCCCCCTAGTGGGCTTGCTGGGTGGATCCCGGTTGGGGTGCATGTGGGAGTCTGTCTCTGTCTTTCTTTCTCTCACTGAAGAAAGAAAGAAAGAAAGAAAGAAAGAAAGAAAGAAAGAAAGAAAGAAAGAAAGAAAGAAAGAAAGGAAGGAAGGAAGGAAGGAAGGAAGGAAGGAAGGAAGGAAGGAAGGAAGGAAGGAAGGAAGAAAAGAAAAGAGAAAAAAGGACAAGGAAAATTATTTTCCAAACTTCTTATTGCGGCCAAACTCATGTGGGTGGCCAGAACCTATTCCAGGACCTCAGGGCACAAGGCGGGACCCAGTCCTGGACAGGATGCTATTTCAATGCTGGGAGCGCTCACACTCACTCAAATTGGGACAACTGAAACATGCCAATTCACCTCAGGTGAAAATCATTGGGATGTGGGAGGAAACTGAGGCACCTAGAGAAAACTCACCACAACGTGGGGAGAACGTGCAAACTCTACGCACCAGCAGCCGTGGCTGGGAGTTGACATTTATTTTTTCTCATCAATGTTAGAATGAAACAACATTGAATGAAACGACGTTATTCAAGGACCTGGTGTACATACCCATGATAAAGCTTAACTTATAAATTAGGCACAGTAACAGGTTAACAACAATAACTAATAATAAAATAAAACAATTATAACAATATACTGTAATAAAAGTTATGTAAATGTGGTCTCTCTCTCTCCCAAACATTTATTGTCTTGAACTCACCTTTCTCTCTGTGATGTTGAGATGATAAAATGCGTAGGTGATAAGATAAGGTGAGGTGAATAAAAAAGGCATTGTGACCCAGCATTACATTACTGACCTTCTGTTGATATGTATGTAACAAGTACGTTATGGTTTTTCTTTGTGCCTTGGGCCATTAATAAGTAAAATGAGGGTAACTTGAATAGAAACACTGAGAAACCTGGACAGTCACTCTGATAACCAAGATGGCAGCTACTAATGGGCTTTGGAGCGAGAGGCATCTACAGAAGCAGGTACTGTGACTACTCTGGACAAAGGGATGGGTTATGCCCTGGGCAGGAGCTTGGTAATGCGAGATTTCATCACACTACCCAGATGGTGTGCAATTTAAAACTGATGGATTGTTTAATTCTGGAATTTTACATTTAATATTTTTAGACCGTGGCTGTAACCACGGGTAACTCGGAAAGCAAAACCTAAGAGGGGACTAGTGTAGTCTAACTTCAGCTCCCAATTCTGTCAGCTGGTTTATAGGCAGATGAGACCACAAATGAAGCAGGTAAATCAGTTAATAGTAGCAAAGCCCTCTCTGAGGTCCTAGAATAACTAAAAGAATAGAACACCAGGACAACGTAATCTCATATTTTCTCAACGACACGTGATCTGCCATTCGTGGGAAAAAGGGATGGATATTTCCTACATGGATTCAAAGAGGAGATTTTGAACATGTTTATGTTAGAAGAGGGAGAATAAACCTTCCCTGTGGCAGCATTTTGGAGTCCCCTCTGGCTTTAGCCCCTTTCCATACCTTCAGCAGTAAAGGGCATTCTTAGGGAGGTGTCAGCTGACACCCTCATACAGAGGCACAGGTACTAGGAGTTCCACGTCTATCTTCTAAATGTGAGCTCCTCACATCTTGCACCATTCATTTCAACATTAGGGCATCACATCATCTTCACTCATGACCAGCCTCACACAAATACTGGTATCATATATAGAGCAGTGGTTTTCAACCTGTTTATATTTGGGGACCAGTGACCTGGCCAACCAGAAATAGAAACACGCAATGAATGAAGTTTTCTCTTACTGCACATAACATTGCAACACATTATAAGCTGGTGCGGGATTTTCAAACTCCATACGTGTGATACATTAAATGCTACATAAGTTTGTCCAAGTGTTTTCGTCTGTGGCACATGATTTGAAAATGCTCTGCACGGAGCAAAAGGTTGTTCAAAGAAGCCTACCAGTTCAAGAGATATCTAGGACAACCTCAATTGTATTTTCATTGATGATACAGGCTGATAAGTGGCAATAACCTTGAGCATAAGCAAATTCAACAAAAGTCATTTGGTCTATAAACCTCATACAACACGAGGGTGGTTAACTCTTTCACAGACTGGCACCAGTCTGCAGAACGGTGGTTGAGAATCACTGATATGGACTATACATATCACCTAGTGGGAGGGGAAAGCCAGGCTCCTAAGGACATGCATGTTGTCACCAGTATCTCTGAATAGCTAACAAAATGCAAAACTACAAGAGCTACAAAACCACTGAGTAGACACCTGGTATGCTGTCTGTCCACCAGCAGCACACCTGCCACAGCTGAGGTACATCAGCCACTCTTGGGAATAGTCTCCCCTTGCTCCCACCACGTGCTTCTCACAGAAGTTCTTATGTCTGTACAGGATTACATCGCCTCCGTCAGCACGACCACTGGGACAACACTCCACATGAGAAAAGAAGGCTGGCTTTGCCCAGACCATGCAAAAGAACCTGCAAGGGACAGCAGAGTGCATGTTAGTAAGAAAAAAATATCTGAAGGAGTTGGGGCCGGTTTGTTACAATCTAAAATAGCAATTTTCAAACTTTATTATCTTATGACAACATAAACTAACTACTAAAATTCTGCAGCACGTCAAAATATATATTACATTTTTTGCCAATCTGACAAAAAGTATAGGTTGATTCATTCACACCTGATGGCTATTGTTGTGTTGGCTCTTGTCATTTTTTTATTTGGCAATCTAAGGGAAAAGAGGTCAGTGGCCCTGACTAGTCAGGTACCACATGTTTTAAAAATTCCTGCAGCACACCGGTTGAAAATTACTGCTCTAAACAAGTCACTCACCTCTCTGGGCCTTCTTCATTTGCAGCAAGAGATAAAACAGTAGCCTTTTGGTGGCCTACTGTGCATCAGGTGCTGTGCTTGGGCTTTTATACCGTTGCACATACTTTTCTAAACTACCCAGTGACTCAGTTATTATTTATTCCCATTTTACAAATGAGGAAGTGGAGGCTCAGACAGGGTAACTAACTTGCCCAAGGCCACAGAGCCGGGAACTGACAGAGCTCATACTTGAACCTAGGTTTGTGTAACCTGAAAGCACAGCCTCTTTACCCCACATATTGAGGTGTCTTACTAGCACCGCAGGAGTTTTTGAAAGAGTGCATGTGAAAGCTCTCCCAGCCCAGCGCGCACATCCAGGCATTGAGTAAAGAGAAGAGAATGAAGGCCCTGGCCGGTTGGCTCAGTGGTAGAGCGTCAGCCTGGCGTGCAGAAGTCTTGGGTTCGATTCCCGGCCAGGGAACACAGGAGAAGCGCCCATCCCATTCTCCATCCCTCCCCCTCTCCTTCCTCTCTGTCTCTCTCTTCCCCTCCCGCACGGAGGCTCCATTGGAGCAAAGATGGCCCGGGCGCTGGGGATGGCTCCTTGGCCTCTGCCCCAGGCGCTAGAGTGGCTCTGGTCGCAACAGAGCGACGTCCCGGAGGGGCAGAGCATCGGCCCCTGGTGGGCGTGCCGGGTGGATCCCGGTCGGGCGCGTGCGGGAGTCTGTCTGACTGTCTCTCCCCGTTTCCAGCTTCAGAAAAATACAAAAAAAAAAAAAAAAAAAAAAGAGATAGAGAGAGAGAGAGAGAGAAGAGAATGAAGCTAAAGTGAAATAGCTGTTCAAGGAAAACTCGCACAATGGGTTGTACAGCACAGCCCTCTGCCATCGAGTATTTGAATCTGTCAGTAAATACGGCCAAGCCACAATGACTATGGAAGAGGCAGTGCCTGCTCCCTTACCCAGATCTGCTCTCACAGAGATTCAGTCTGAGAGGCAGTTTGGGTGCTGCCTAGACTCAAGCACCTGAGAGTTGTTCCCTGTCACTCCAAATCTCCCATGCAATGAACACCCTTGCCTCCCTGACACAGGAGAGACGCTATAGACCCACGTGGACTTGCATCACACCCCTCCGCTCCAGGATTTGTGCTTTTAGGATAAATGATCTCTTTCACTGTCACTAATTGCCTGAGTTTCAAGGAATTTCTTCTGTGGTCACAGGAAACGCCATGAGTCTTCACTCACCCTCAACTCAACTTCCTGCCAAGGAAAAATTCGGGCAGCATGCCCAAGCAATCGAATTTTATCCACGGGTTTATGTAACCAAAGACAACAAAGCTTCTCTTAACTGACCTAGGAAATGAGAACAGTGAAGAAAATTATATTAATGGTCCACACCAGCATCTTTGACACCTGCTGGGATAATTGTTTAATACCTCCCTTCTCCATAAAATACATTTATTTTCTGTAATAACCATAAAATTAAACAAACATGCAGGATGATCAGACAAGCAATGGCAAGCAGTGAAACTTTTCCTTTCTGGCTCTGTGTATTATAGATATCCATGGCTATAAAAATAAAAACTGGATTAAATATTAAGGTAGTAAAGGGGGTAAGTATGGATTAACTCTTTATATGTACACTAGTTACTTTGTCTTTAAAGGGGAGGAAGGTTAACACATGAGGAAGGGCTTCCAGGAGAGTGAACACCACAGTGTTCCAAGAGCCACCTGCACAGAGGACAGACCTGAAGGAGCTCCAGTTCTGCGCTTGGCCTTCCCATCACTGTGCTCCCCACTCTAACGTGAACCCACTGCTTCAGTGCAGAAATACGTAGGACCATGGGGAACTGTGCTCGAAATAGTCAGAACCCTTCCACACCGTTGTGAATTCACCTGAAGCTGAGCCCACCTGAGGTGAGGTCTGACTGAAAAATTGAAAGGTCTGAGAATTAACTTCCATGTAAATTACAGTTTTTAATAAAGGACAAGTAACAAAAATGTACTAGATGAAGCGTGTGTGTGTGTGTGTGTGTGTGTGTGTATTAAAATTATTCAAACTCTACAAAACCTAGAGCAAGTTTCCCCTCCTCCCTCAGAGACAAGTGTTTTGTAACTGACATTGTTTATAATTGCTAGTTTATGGTAATTATGAAAAGCAAGCCAATTTCCAGATAGCTTTATTGCCAATTACAAACTCCCCACAGAAAATGCACCCTTTATTGTTTGCCCATGCAACAAACACCCCAACAGCCCCATCTTGTCACACCACTATTATGGGCTGCTGTTGTTAGATTACTGCTTTGTGCCACACCCTGTGCTACACACTTTATATTAGCTCCTTTAATCCTTGTAAACTGTCTTATTAAGTGTGTTAATATATTCAGGACAGTACAAAGCAGACAGTGAGGCCTCAATAAATGTTAGTTCTCGTCTACAGCAGCATCATAAATCTCAATCACTTAAAACTGAGGTGCAGTGAGGCTAACTAACTCCCCCAGTGTGACCAGCTGGTAAAGAGCAGAATCAGAATTTAAATTCCAATCCTACCTGACTTCAAAAGTGAGTTCTGTCCACAGTGTCCTCTGGTAAACATTTTCAGGCTAGATATTGCATGGCAGGAAGAGAAGCTGCCTACCTGGGAATGATTCAGTGAGTTCCAAAAACTTCTGTCTGCAGTTAATTCCCTCTCACTAACCTTTTATACTACCTGACTGTGGTATTGTGATTTACAATAAGAAATGCATGTATATTTGGTCTTTGTTCTGTTTCTGGCACAGTGCTCCTAAAACCTCCAGTTTCTTAAGTGATGAGAGCTTATAAAGGTGTCTTTTGTTATGTTAATAAGATGACTTTTGGAATGCAATTTGGGATGGGAGCTGGTTGCCAGGTGAACCCAGGCAGTTAGAGGGTTGGATACCTGACTTGCAGTGGGGTGAAAGGAGCTGGAGGCCGCATCAGCTCCACTGGCCAAGGATGTAATCGAGCTTGCCTACATGGTGAAGCCTCCATAAAATCCGAAAGGATGGGGAAGGAGGGGGTCTTGGAAAGCTCTGATTCAGTTAGAAGTACAGGTACTGGAGGCAGGGTGGTTTCAGTCCCACAGAACTGACCCATTACCCTGTGGGATCTGATGCTATCTCCTAGTAGACAGTATCAGAATTGAGCTGAATTATAGGATACCCACCTTAACCTGAGAATTACTTGTTGAAGTGGAGAAACCCACCCTCCACACTGGAACTGCTACCAGAACCTGTTTACTGACATTCAGCCATGTATCTCTCTTTTCAGTTTTAAGAAACATGCATAGCATTTATTAGAGTTTGAAGTTGAATGTATCTGTGATAACAGGATACACGTGTGTCCCTCATAGACTGACAGCTGTGCAAGAGCACTGCTTGCTTTGTTCCCAGAGTGACCCCAGAACCTACTGTAGGTCCTAGGCACCAAAAATGCAGAAGTTGCATGAATAAAGACTGAGAATAAAGACTGATTGACTGGAAGAGTTCTTTCAGATATATTTTCAGATTAAATTGGGACCTCACAACAAGACCATGAGGTAACATTTTTAAATAAAAAGGTTAAAGAATAGAAGATTCCATCCCAAGATTCTTTACTTGAGTCACTTTCTTGACAATGCCCCCAATTCCAGACCCCCCTGCCCTTCTTTCAAACCCGTGTGGCACCCTGCGTTAACCCACTGCCTGCCTCCTTAGCCCATGTGTTTATCTGTTGTTTCCTCATTTGTGTTCCCATCTGATCTGTAAACTTATAAGGACAGGGATAGTGCCTTGCTGACTTTCTAAGTTAGTACAGTATTTCATGTATGTACTATATGTAACATATAGGATCTATAAAATAAATGTGTCTTAATAAGTATATACAAGTATATGTATAATAAATAATAAAATAGTCTGAATTTGAGTAAAGTCTGCGTCCTGTTAGCTGTGTGTCCTCGGGAAAGTTAAACATTCTGAGCCCACTTTACTCATCTATAAAGTGGGGATGATAATACCTAATTCCTGAAGTTGCCATTAAGAATTCACAATACTGAAATGTCTAGAATAGAGCCTGACGACTACTGAGAACCCAACAAACAGTCAATGCTTGTTTCCTTTGCTCTGTTCCACTGTGGAACACAGTGGATCTTCTAAAAGTGGGGTCAGAAGCCACCGGCACCGGTGCCGGAACTGAAGCTGAGAAACTTGGCCGTGTGATGGCTCTCCCCCCTCCCGCAGGAAAGCGCTAGAGGGCTTTTCTTCCCTAGGTCTGGGGCCAGTGTTCCCCGGTGAGTCCTGGACCTGCGTTACTACAGTGACAGCCACCCTGTGTCTCACACACACACACACACAGGCCCCATGCCCTTTTGGTTCTGGTTTATATGCCACTGCTGCTTCTTGGTTTGTGCGTACTCTGACTCTGGTTTCTGCTCCACTCTGTTCTCCCTGTGCGCGTCCTGACACACCCACCTAATGGGACTCCATTCACAAAACTCGATGCAATCTACCTTGGGCCAGTTGCCAGGAGAGGGGTAGAAAGACAATAAACACAGGCCTGTCTCTGAGAAGCTCACAGCCGGTGTCCGGTGCAGGCAGCCGTGGATGCACAGAGGGAAGCTGCACTCAGAATGCCCAGTGCTCTGATGCGGGATGCGAAGGTTCCCTGACAAACCCGAGCACAGGGGGCTGCGCCTCCTCACCCCTCCACTCTGAGAACACCGGGTGGTAAGCACACTGAAGCCCAGAAGGGACAGTGAACTTCACTCTTTTTAACGAAAAGAGAAATTTTCTGAAGGGGATCCAACCTAAAAAGAGGATCCTGAGGAGAAAGTGCCCCACAAAGGGGACCAAAGCTGAATGAAGGTGTCAGAACATAAATATGCCACCAACAGAAAAACAATAATGTCTGCTGGGACTGGCCAAGTCCTTGCTTGGCCTCATCCATATCTCGTTATGTTTTGAGTCTCTCTCTCTCTCTCTCTCTCTCTCTCTCTCTCTCTCTCTCTCTCTCTCCCGCCCTCCCTCCTTCTCTTTCCCCCAACCCCCAGGTAGCTGGTGAGATATTATGCTGCAGGGCCTAGTGCCTGATACAGCTTAGGTCCTACAAAGATGACAGCATGGGAGAGCCCAGAAGAAAAGGCAAATGGCAGGCTGCGCAGACCTGTCTCCAGTCTGAGCAAAAGGCGGCCTCGACACTGTTAGGTAGTTTGACTCAAGCAGGGTGGATTCACATAGGAATTTAGGGACCACAGCTCAAGTAGTAACAGGACTATTAAAAGAACACATCTATTGTGTTGAAACACTATGTATGTTGATCTTTTTGTTACCAGAACCTAGCCTACATACACTAATTTTAAAATTGACTATAATAGAAGGCAGAATGAAGTAAACACTAGGTAGAGATGTGACTCATGTGCTTAGAGGAAAACAAAGAAATGATGATATTTTTTACTTAATATGTATTGCCTAGCATAGCAGCTTGTATCTTCACAATACCACTATTTTGCATAGCTCAGGAGATTGAGCTTAGGAAAGTTAAGGAATTTATACACCATCCTAAAAATAACTATTAGTGGAAGGGAGTACAAATTAAATGCCTCTTCAAAACCTATAGTCTTTCCATGACACCATATGCCCCTTGTAGTGGAGGACAAAGATCACTGGACAGGAGCTGGTGTTAGAACGAGACCTGAGACAAGGAGTAAGGTGTACAAACCAAGTACTGGAAGCAGCTTAAGTATCTTACAAATGTTACACTCTTATGCAAAGTAGTCTGTCCATAAATGACCCAGAGTTATATCATAGTGGCTCACATATTAGAAACAAAATTTGTTTAATTCCTAAAGTGACTTTCTGGAGAGCTAATTAATATACTTTATTTGAGCATGCATTTTTCCTCTTTTTGCAGGTACAGAAGTCACAGCGGCAAAGGGCCCAGCTCCCATCTGTCTGAGTATTATTAACTGCCAAAAATCAAGGGCTGAAGCACTTAGAGCGAGGACACTCCAATCTTGGCAGTTGGCTTAAGCCTCCTCATGTAGAACACACCAATTAAGGGGACTATTTGGCTTCCATTAGATCCCAGTGGGATTCATTAGAAGAAAATCTTATAGACTATTTAATTCCAGAACATGTATTTGGATAACCCAGAAGAGTGATTTAATTAGAGGATTAAAAGCTCATTAAAGTAGACTCCAGAATGAAATCATTTCTGTCAAAAGTACATGGAGACCACTGTCTTGGGGAGTGGGGGCACCAAGTATCTTCTGCCTCCCTTTTAATGGGCAGATGGCTGCAGTGATTCATGACTTAATCACTTTAGGTCCAAGCATGTAAGACTAATTTTTACTGAGTCTTTCTTGCCATGATTAAACATATTCATATTATAGATCTCAATTTCCCCCACCCCCAGTGTTGCACAATGGTAACGTCACTAGGGTCCTGGACCCCAAAATGAAGTCCATGTTCAGTTCCTCAGCCGGCAGTAGCAGTGAGTAAAGACAAGCTGCACCTTTGTGACAGGGAGTGCACAGGATGACAGGTGGTGTGTGGGAAGAGGGCAGGGGAATAACATAGAACAAAGTCACAGACCCTACTCTCAAGCAACCCAGAGACAGCCATGGAAACCCACAAGTGCAGTACTGTGTGGCCAGTAAGCATGTGCAGTAGTTCATAAACCCCAGGTGCATCAGTCACCCAGAGGGTGTGTTGAAACATATTGCAAGCCCCATTGGCTATATAAGTTTTCTATTGCAGCTGTGATAAATCATTGCCTTTGGTGGCTTAAAACTGCCTTAGTTATGATCGGAAAAATTTTTGTGCAATTCACTGGGGTTTTTTTATTATTAATTTTAATGGGGTGACATTAATAAATCAGGGTATATATGTTCAGAGAGAACATCTCCAGGTTATTTTGACATTTGATTATGCTGCATTCCCATCACCCAAAGTCCAACTGTCTTCTGTCACCTTCTAACTGGTTTTCTTTGTGCCCCTCCCCTCCTCCAACCCCCTCCCTCTCCTCCCCCCACCCCGTAACCACCACTCTTGTCCATGTCTCTGAGTCTCATTTTAATGTCCCACCTATGTATTGAATCATATAGTTCTTAGTTCTTTCTGATTTACTTATTTTGCTCAGTATAATGTTATCAAGGTCCATCCATGTTGTTGTAAATGATCTGATGTCATCATTTCTTATGGCTGAGTAGTATTTCATAGTATATATGTACCAAAGCTTTTTAATCCACTCATCCACTGATGGACACTTGGGCTGTTTCCAGATCTTTGCTATTGTGAATAATGCTGCCACAAACATGGGGGTGCATTTCGTCTTTTGAAACAGTGCTATGGTGTTCTTGGGGTATATTCCTAACAGTGGGATAGCTGGGTCAAAAGGCAGTTCGATTCTTAATTTTTTGAGGAATCTCCATACTGTTTTCCACAGTGGCTGCACCAGTCTACATTCCCACCAGCAGTGCAGGAGGGTTCCCTTTTCTCCACATCCTCGCCAGCATTTATTCTGTGTTGTTTTATTGATGAGTGCCATTCTGACTGGTGTGAGGTGATATCTCATTGTGGTTTTAATTTGCATTTCTCTAATGATTAGTGATGTTGAGCATTTTTTATATGCCTATTGGCCATCTGTATGTCCTCTTTGGAGAAGTGTCTATTCATTTCTTTTGCCCATTTTTGGATTGGATTGTTTGTCTTCCTGGTATTGAGTTTTACAAGTTCTTTATAAGTTTTGGTTAATAACCCCTTATCAGATGTATTGTCAAATATGTTCTCCCATTGTGTAGTTTGTCTTTTCATTCTGTTCTTATTGTCTTTAGCTGTGCAAAAGCTTTTTAGTTTGATATAATCCCATTTGTTTATCCTGTCTTTTATTTCACTTACCTGTGGAGATAAATCGGCAAATATGATATATTGCTGCGAGAGATGTCAGAGAGCTTACTGCCTATGTTTTCTTCTAAGATGCTTATGGTTTTACGGCTTACATTTAAATCTTTTATCCATTTTGAGTTTATTTTTGTGAATGGTGTAAGTTGGTGGTCTAGTTTCATTTTTTTTGCAGGTAGCTATCCAGTTTTTCCATGTTTTTGTATGTGTGTGTGTGTGTTGGTGAGAGAGAGAGAGTAAGGAAGAGAGATAAGAAGCATCAACTAGTAGTTGTGGCACTTTACTTGTTCATTGATTGCTATACATATATGCCTTTGGGGAGAGGCTCCAGATGAGCCAGTGACCCGTTGCTCAAGCCAGCAACCATAGGATCCCATCGAAGATCCCACACTCAAGCTGACAACCCCAAGCTTAGCTGGTGAGCCTGTGCTCAAGCTGGATGAACCCACACTTAAGCTAGTGACCTCTGGGTTTTGAACCGGGGACTTCAGTGTCCCAGGTCAATGCTCCATCCACTGTGCCACCACCAGTCAGGCTCGATTCACTTCTTGAATCAAAATAATTTTTATTATTTTCTTCATCTTATTTATTGCTTTTGATTAATATTCTATTACCTTTACCTATTCTTTCTCTTATTTCTTTTAAAATAATTAAATTTAAATTTGTCAAAATGAAATCAAATCATAAGGCCATAATTTCTCCTTTATTGAAATGTCCCAAAATATCTTTTGGAAGCAAAGTTTAAGTATTATATTAAAATTTTATACATTAAGCTATTTCCATCAAAAAAAGAGGAAATGTAAGCTGTTTTTAAAATTATATATATATATATATGTATTTAAAAATTACTAAATGTATTTCTGACAGGAGAAAAATTCAATTTTGACAAAGCATCAGTAAGAACTGCTCTTGCTGATAATTTTACACATGTAATGGATTACCAGAAATTTCTACAGACTGCCCTCTGACAACATGCATTTCAAGCCCTGTTTCCCCCCCTACTGCTCACATTTTCCCTGGACCAGTCACTTATGATTGGGTTCTACCACAGTGCAACCTCTGACCCTGCACCTCCTTTTATCGGCTGTACAGAGTGTATAAGGATTCCTAAAAACCTTTCCTACACTGAACAGCTAGCAATAACTATCTCTTATGGAAGAGATACAAAACCACATAAATATATCCACTAAATTTAAACAAAATGTATCCCCACTTAACTTCCCATTAGCCGGATATAAAAAATTCCCATGGCCTCTCCAATAGCATCCAACACAAAGTAAAGTGTGATGGTGTGGCAGCTGAAGAGGAAGGAGACAGACACTCTAACCAGTTGTCGATACTTTTTATAGACAGCAGAATGGTGGTTACCCGAAGGAAACAGGGTTGTAGACAAAGCAGACTGGGTAAAGGGGTCAAATATATGGCAATGGAAGGAAACTAGACTTTTGGTGGTTAGGATGCCAATAGAGTATACAGTATGTTTTACAACTGAAATTTATATAATGTTATTAACCAATGTTACCTCAATAAACTTAATTTAAAAATAATAAAAGTATCTTACTTTTGCAAAGTTTATAAAACATAGCTATAGGAACACATTGCTAAGGGACTGATCACTCATACACACACACACCCTGGGCCTTAGAAAGAGTCCTATATAAGCAGCAAGCCCTGAAGGTAGTGTTTCACTGATTCTAATTCTCACTGTTCATCTGATTAGCCACAGCCCACACCTGTATTGGTTAGGCTAACTCTTAACTTCTGTAACAAACAAACACAAAGATGTGTAATGATTCTTACATGATAGAAGTTCCTTTCTTGCTAACGTAAACTCCAGAGAAGTTTTCTTTGTTGACAGATGCTCTCCTCTAAATGAGGACATGGAAACCCAGATTCCTCCCATCTTTTGGCTCCACCTTCGCCGCGTGAATCCGAAGACTGCCAGGCTCACCTGTGTCAAACCACAAAAGGAGAAAAAGCATGGAGAATCACATGACGGAAGTTTTAAGTACCCAACTCACAAGTGAAACATATCACTTTAATTCACATTCTATCACTTAAAAATCAGTCACATGGACCTTTCTAAATGCAATCCAAGAGCGAAGAGTGGAAGCCCTGACTTTTGTAGCAGTTCAGGCCTGCAGAGGTTCCTGGTTTGCATATTGCATCCTTTTGAAGTCCATTTTAAAAGCAGACAAGATAGACAGTTACATTAATCTCCGTTTGGTGGTTGCTAGAGGGGCACAAATTTAAAAGAGGAAGAAAGCAAATCCATTCCTATTAGCTCTATGCCAATGAAGTGACCCACAAAAAATGAAGTCATTCTCACATGAAACCACTAGATGGCTCTTTAGGTCTTTGTATTGCTCAAATTCTGATTTGCGTTGCTTTTCAGTGGAGCGGGATAAAAGGATTTTCCAGTTTTCTGAGCAGCAATATAAATAGCCCTATTCTTCCTGGCCTCACCCAAGGAGTGAGTCTGGGTCTGCCTCCCCCTCAGGAAGATTAGCAACCCAGAAAAAACAGAAGTCAGCGCTGTTTAACAGAGCATGAGGGATGTCCACTGGAGGCAGAGACACTGCACACACAGAGCCTGGCCAGAGCCCCAGCTCTGCCCGGAATGCTCAGCGGGACATAGCCTCACATAGACTCCATTTCGCCATCTGTGAAATGGAGACTATAGTACTATTGTAAGTTAATACAATACACATTTCCTGCTTTTTCAAGTTCTTTCACAAAACCTCTGTACTTTTGTCCCCATGGCATCCCCGCATTAGGCATGAATAGTCCCTCCTTGCAGGTGGAAAAAATAAGGGACCAAAATGGAAACTAACTTGCCTGATGTCAGAGGCAAGCTACGGTAGGTGCAAACTCAAGATCCTTCGCATTGTTCTGAGCTTTGCTTTCTGTATAACCCTGACCATGCTTTGCCTTCCTTGAGCCTCAAGGGCACAATCAAGTAAGCGGGACAAAAACTGTCATCAGTACATTCATTTGAATAGGGGGGGAAAAAAACTGAGGCTTGGGCAGCCTGACCATTTTGGCAGAACTAGGCTATAATTTACATTTTCAAATTTCCTCTTAAAATAGGCTTTTAAATGTCAACATCAAATATTTTTATTGGCCAAAAGGACTGATTTTCTCCACTTGTGGCCTCAGAGTATGAACATTTAAATTCTTTTTAAATGTGTAGGAAAGAACTTATTCCTCTGCTCCCATCAAATATAATCCTGTGATTTTGGCTGATGTCAAGATTAGCCCTGCCTTTCACATGCTCTAGTTGTACATTTTGGCAACTATGGGGGGGGGGGGAGAAAGACAAAAGAGATCATAACAGAGGAACAAGCAGCCAGTCTTCCTAGGACCCTGTACCAAGCATGTGGCACAGAGCGGTGGTTTTTAAGCTGGGCTTTCACCAGCCCAATGGCACCAGCCACTGCATGGGGGCCAGGCGGCGGGCGGGGTGGGGGGGTGTAGGGGGGGGTGGAGCTGGGACTGTTTTCCAAGAGCCCCCCCACTGGAGGTGATACTGAAAAACAGCCACAACCAAGGACCATTCTGCTCTCAAAGGTGAGACCTATTCTAAAAGTCTATGATTTGCTTTTATGTTTGAAACTTTTACCTGAGCCAAAAGAAAATGAAAATCTCAGTCAGAAGAAACTATATCAAACTGACCTGAAAGACAGCTGCAAGTATCAACTGAGAACTGGAAACCATTAAGTAACCAATGAGACTGTGAACTGCCACAGACTCCATATAAGATGGAAAGAAATTCACAGCTAAAGAGGGACCTGCTTTCCCAAGCCGCATGGTTTTCAGTTTCACTGATATTTGCTATAGCCTTGCAAGCGCCAGACGCTATGCAGGAGCTGTTTACATTTCAGTTCCTCTCACGACCACTATGCAGAGACAACAAGGCCCATATCTGATACATGATAACACTGATTCTCAAAAATGGTCAAGTGACTGACTTACCCACTACTTGTAAATAGCAGAGTTGGTTACATGGCTTAGAAATAAGGACACAGACCACTGCCTGGGTGTCTGCTATGCCTCTGGCCATTGGCAGTAGTATATACGTGATTTCTGCTCCTCATACTAACCCTGAAACTCCGGGAATATTATTATTCCCAATATCCAGATGAGAAAGCCAACACTTAGGAAGGTTCCATGACCCTACCAATGGCATTACTAGGAGAAGGCAGTGCAGTGTGGCAATGCCGGGTCCAGGGTCGCCGCTGCTGCAGCTCTAATTGTCTGTCCATTTTCCAGCTCACTCTTGGGGTAGCTGGTGTATGACAACATACAGGAGCAATCCTCAGGCCTTCCCTGTGATTTGTGGCCTTGCTCAGAGCAAGGACAGTCATTAAAGTCACGCTGCAGAGCTTCCTGCTTCCTCGTGCCATTGTGTGGACTGGCTTTGTGGAGAATGGCTTTCTTACAACGTTCTGGCAGCAGCCTATGCCCCGGGCCTGTGCCAAGGTGATTCAGATTCTGTCCGAGTTCGGGCCTCCAGTTCAAATGTGTCCCAAGTTTCTCCGGGCCACTTTATCCCCTACCATGCATTGAAATCCTGTTGCTATGGGCAGAATTGATTAAGAGATTGGATTCCAGGCAGCACTCTGCACCCTGGGCTCCGACTCAGTGTCTTGGGACCCTGCAGGCCTGCTCCCCAGAAGGCCCAGCCACGCAGAGGCAGAGCACGCTGGGAGCAGCTCCGCTGTGGCCCAGGCGGCCCACGGCCTTTGTGCAGGGCTTTGTTTTGTCCTCTGCAGTAGAGGCTCCCTCCGCCAGTGCTCCTAACTGAACGGTGAAGGGGCTGGTTAGTCACGGATTCCGAATCATTGTGGAGGAATGGGGCGTTTCAGTGCCAGAGCTTCCAGTGACCTTTTAAATCCTGAGATTAAAATCCTGGGACATCCAAAGCCCTTCTTCCCTGGATGCAGAGAAGAGAGGGGACCAGGAAGTCCGGGACTCTTTTCCTGCTCTCTGCTGAGGCCTTTTTGGGCAATCATGATAATAATACTATAAGGGTCTCTATGTATTGCTGGGATCTCCATACATGTCATCGAATGCAGTCACAACCCCATGTGATATCACTATTGCCATTGGACAAAAGAGATAACTGAGGCTCTGGTGCAGTAATCTGCCAAGATAACACTGTTAAAAGGAATTAACAGTCAGTTCTGTCTGTGTGGGTGGGTCCAAGATGCTTGCAACATTCAGACCACCAAACTAAAGTAGGCAGGACCCACCCACAGAGGCCTCCATCAGAAGGTAGATAGTTTTTGTCTAGTAACAAAAGTTGCCACCTAGACTAGGATCGTCAAGAATAGGAAATAAATTAGAACATGAGGGAGCCTCCTTTAAAAGGAGCCCCATTCTCTTAATTCAGCAATTACCACAAGTCTTAAACAACAGACAAGATATCTCATGTTTCTCCAAGTCTAAGATTGGGGTGCCAACATGGCTAGGTTCTGGGTGAGGACCCTCTTCCAAGTTTACAGATGGAAGTCTTCTTTCTGTGTCCTCACCCAGCAGAAAGACTGAGCTAGCTCTCTAGCCTCTTATAAGGGCACTAATGTCATTCATGAGAGCTCCACCCTCATGACCTAATCACCTCCCAAAAGCCTCACCTCCAAATACCATCACGTTGAGGGTTAGGGCTTCAATATATGAATTTTGGGAAGACGCAAGCACTTAGCCCATAATACCTATAGTTTAGGGATAGAGTTTAGAGAAAAAGCTGATGACTCAGGTAGATCTTAGAAAGAGAGGAAGGGGAGTATTGGTGATGCTGTGTCCCTGAGGTGACAAGTGCCAGAACCAGTCCTGACGAGTGCTCCTGGGCCCTCGTCCTGAGAGAGGAAAGCATTTTCACACCATGTACATGAGGCCTTCTCAGCAAATGGGAGCCATTGCTTCAGTATGTTTATTCTTCTGAGTAGAACCAGTTTTCACTGGTGACCCTCAGGGTCACAGCTGCCTATACTGTGCCTTTGTGCAAATTTTAAAACTAAGACATCCCCTCCCTGTGTGCACTGCTTGGTATAGGATGAATTTCGGTTTTGACAGATCTCCTTGGCTGTGCAGGCTCCACATTGTGTACAACCTGTACAACTCTGTTATCATGGGTTGCATGACTAGCAATGACAGTAGCAGACTTATCAGACCTCAGTTCTAGACAAACTTGAATGGTAAAGCTGGCCTGGGTCCTTTTTTTGGACCATATGTCTTTGGGATTGGAGAAGCTTCCAGGGTTCTGGCAACCCCTCTGGGAAAAGGGGATGACTCTA
This sequence comes from Saccopteryx bilineata, assembly GCF_036850765.1. Classification (NCBI taxonomy): domain Eukaryota; kingdom Metazoa; phylum Chordata; class Mammalia; order Chiroptera; family Emballonuridae; genus Saccopteryx; species Saccopteryx bilineata. The sequence continues at coordinate 337,864,675 of NC_089490.1, read as the reverse complement.
GGGGGAGAGATACTAAGACTTTATACAAATAAGGCAGTAGCTGCTTGAGCAATTAACTGCACTTAAAAGAAGTCTAGCCATAGTTGTCCCCAAATTGTGGAGTTGTTCTTACAAGTTATACTATTTCTTCTGCTCACTGCACGCTGTTCTGATTTTCATGTCTTCTGTGTAGGTAGACAGGATCCAATACAATACTAAGAATTCTCCTGGGCAGGTATGAATTGATTTATGTTTATGGTTTTGTTTGTTTGTTACATATTAGCAAGAGGACATATGGTTTATACTTGGGAACTTGGAGAGTGAGTCAGTCTCCCAGCATTGGATCAGTTCTCAGACATTGACCAAATAAATATCAGATAGAAAACAAGTTTTAACCTAGGAAATGGTGGCAAATAGACCTAGATTCAGGCTCAGAAAGCAAGAGTACCCTGTTGAATTAGCAATGTCTTCCATGACTGCAGGAGTGGGTCCCCGCCACAATTTTGCCCATCCTGACCCACATCAAATTTCTGCCAGTGGCCGTTTTGTCCGGCCCTCTCTTTTCCACAGGGCATACGGCCACTCTCTTGTCCTTCTCTCATACACTACTGCTGTTGCCTGAAGCTAACCAGAAGCTAGCTCTGTTGAGCAGGGACCCTGCATATGTCCATGTCCATCTTCCCCATCATCATATCCCACCACTTAGCATAGCACCTGCCCTCAGGAGAGACTTAATAAAACCGGTGACTAACTGTCCCAGTTTGCCTGGAACTAGGGTGTTTCTTGGTATGTGAAACTTTCCATGATAAAACTGAAACCATCATAGACAACCTAGGAGAGTTGGCCACCCTAAGACTCAAAATAGTCAAAGCTTAAAATAGCAGTTGAGATGGAGGCAGAAATGTGTTGGTTCTCTTCCTGAGAGACTCAGTTCTAAAGAGAAGACAGAGTATTATCTAAAAAAGAGAAGCAGACTTGAGCAAGTTTTGCATTTTTTTAATTCCTCCTCTTTCTATTTTTAAACCATTCGAAAGGCTTATCTCTAAGATGAGAGGAAAAAGTGGGGGTGAGCCTGGAGGTAGAGGAGACCTCGGATAATTGAAGGAGCAGTCTCTTGTCCTTGTGAGGTGGGAGGGGCAGGATGTTGAGCTGTGCAGGCAGAAGGTCCTGCACTGGAAGGAAAGTTCCTGTGTGAAAGTGGGGCTGGGAAATGGGGGCAGAGGGGGCTACAACAGCTGTTCTCCATATTGTCAGGATGTGGAGTGAGGAAGAGGAATGGTGGAGGCTTGAATGGACATGAACAAAGGCTTGTGATAACCATTAAAGGATGCAAGAAGACACTAAAACACATTCCAGGCACTAAGGGATGCCCAGCTGAGCAGGGGAATCATGAATATGCAGCATACAGTGTAATTACCAGTAAGGCTAAGATCCCCCACCTGTTTGAAGCTATACAATTACAAGCCTATTACAACACATTTCTAGTCTTGAAAAGTGTCTACCATTTCACTTAACAAGAATTGTCTATGGACAAGTCTGTGGCTAAACAAGATGCAAAAATACTTTCTAACAGGCTGCAGTAGAAAATGACATGTGAGAGGAGGCAAGAGGACCTTGAGCCCTTGGCAGGACTGTTATTAGTGGGCACTAACTGTACTGTGGTAGGTGGCATGTCAGACACACATGTGCTCAGACTGAAAGGCAATGTGGGGAGAAGAGGCATCAGAGATGGGGCAATTGGGAGGCTGCAGAGGGGCTGAACACATTCTTTCCATCCTGGATAACAGGGTGGTTTGGAACCTTGACATAAAGTAAAGCCTTGACTGCCTGAGACTAAGAACCACCCTCTCCCTCTTGGTGGGGATTTATATATACGCTATTCCAACTACTCATGATAACCCTTTGTGATAGTTTGTGGTAGTTATCCAATTTTGCCAATGGAAAGACTGCATATTAATACAGGTAAAAAGTTGGTCCATGGCTGGTAAAGAAGCAGAGATGAGGTGTAGCCAAGGGGATTAATTTAGCCCTTCCCCTTGTCCTTCTTACTTTTCACCTATATAATAAAAATAATAATACCTAAGCACAAGCCTTGGTATGAATTTAATGAGCTCATGTATGTCAGTGTTCCCAATACCTCACAGATGCTGCTTATATATTCTTCTAGCAGAGTGGTTCTCAATCAGCAGCAATTTTGTCCCCTATGAATATGTGGTAATAGGGATATTCTTGATTGCCACAACTAGGGAAATGCTATTGGTATCTAGCAGATAGAGACCAGAGATGCTGCTAAGCATTTTACTAGTCACTGGACAGCCCCCAGAGCAAAGACTTATCCTGCCCAAAATGTCAATAATAGTGAGGTTGAGAAGCCCTATGGTGGCATGATGCAGGGAACATGGAACCATACACTCACAAAACACAGCAGAGCCTCACAAGTAACAGGCAGGTCTTGGTGTTAGGACACTTGTAAATCCTGATCTTGAACCTACTACTTGGTTTTAGCAAGTTAATTCACCTGTCTGAGACTCACTTTCTAAATAGGGAGAACAATCCTACCTCACAGAGTTGTTACGAGACCCAATGAGTTGGTGCTTAGCTCAGTGCTAGCACATGAAAAAACGGTGCTGGCATTATCATTGTTAATGACAGGCATGGCAAGCAAGATGCTGGGAGAAAAATACCTTGTTTTACTAAACTAGAAAAGAAGAGGAAATTAAGAAACACTGTGGTGATATTATAGCTTTCTTATTGTCACAGGGCTGTTTTCCTCCTGTGCAATTCTGTCCTGGATGGTACTCATCACCAAATATGGTAATATTGATAAATTAAATGATTGTTGAATAATATTCTGCCAACACAGTGGAATTATCTACTTCACCACTTTGAAAGAAATTCTTTAGGCATCAATTTTCTGGAGTTGTAAGAGTTCTTTTTATTGTTAATAAGGTTCACTGCTATATTTACCTATGGTGCTTTCTTAAGAAATATTTCCTTTGGAAGAAAGTGATTTAGTGATAGCATTTTAAATTGTATACCATGGCTTGATACCAAATGCTTTTCCCCACCCAAAATGCCTTTCTGAAAATACTGCAGTACTTCTGATTTGTGGAAACATTGACCAGAATTTTTAAATCTTCTGTAGTAACATTGAGATTTTCACTTTCTCACATGTTCTTTTTATTTTTTTAAGTGAGAAGTGGAGAGGCAGAGAGACAGACTAGACTCCCACATGCACCCTCACCAGAATCCACCTAGCAAGAACTCTACTGGGCAATGCTCTACCCATCTGGGACATTGCTCTGTTGCTCAGCAACTGAGCTATTTTAGCACCTGAGGCAAAGCCATGGAGCCATCCTCAGCACCCTAGGCCAGTGGTCGGCAAACTCATTAGTCAACAGAGCCAAATATCAACAGTAAAACGATTGAAATTTCTTTTGAGAGCCAAATTTTTTAAAATTAAACTATATAGGTAGATACATTCCTTATCGAGGTAGCACCCGCATGTGGTATTTCGTGGAAGAGCCACACTCAAGGGGCCAAAGAGCTGCATCTGGCTCGCGAGCCACGGTTTGCTGACCAGGGCCCTAGGCCAATTTGCTCCAATGGAGCCATGGCTTCGGGAGGGGAAGAGAGAGATAGAGAGAAGGGAGAGGAGGAAGGGTGGGGAAGCAGATGGTTGCTTCTTCTGTGTACCCTAACCAGGAATCAAACCTGGGACATCCAAACGCTAGGCCAACACTCTACCACTGAGCCAACCAGCCAGGGCCACAGATGTTTACAGATACTCTATCTTGGCTACCTTGAACAGAGTCAGCTCTCTTTTGCAACATAATCAACAGGCAGCATCTTCTATTTTCTGGCTGTTGATCTCTTCCCGCATTTTCATCTGCAGGTCTACAGAACTGAAGGGCTCTTTTTTCTTCTCCAGCTGCTTACTTTCTACCCAGTGTTCCCTCCTCTGCCCCTCAACCATCCTGGTGATGCTCTGTGTCCTCTCTGCCACTTCATGGCTGGGTAAAACATTTCTCTGACTTTTCCCAAATCTCTCTCAAATAACAAATCAGCCTCCTCTCTCTGGGGCCCTTTCAGATTCTATTCATCAAACTTACTGTATAGGGAACTTCGCATCCTTCATCGTTCTTTCCACTGGAGAGAGTATGGGTAGAGGGCATTAGGAAGCACAGGGAGGCAGAAATGAACAGAGGGAGAAATGGGACAGGAGAGCAGGGGGAGGGAGGGAGCACAGTTTACAAAGAAAGGGCAATCACCAGGCAAATAGATGGGCCATAAACGGGCACAAAACACAATTCTAATGGCTCCCACGAGGAAGCCATTTATGCATGTATATAAAGTACATATACCTGCAGAACTACTCAAGCATTGCAGCGGTTTCAAGGTATTTTGTGCTATTCCTCTCTGAGCAACCCAACAAGCTGTGAAGTGAGAAGAGGAAGAATATTGTCATCCTCACCTTCTCAGATGAGAAAACTTGGATGCAAACAGGTTATAACTTGTGCATCCTGCCCCACCCAACATGGTTGAAGAATGAGAGGAGAAAAACGGACCCTGGCTTTGCTAATCTTAAGCTTCCTATATAAGAGATTTGCAAGAAAAGCTGACAGAAGCAAAATTATCAGAGAGGAATGGGAGGCCAGAGAAAGAAAAAAATAAGCAATGGCATTGATTGAAATGGAAAGGGATGGAAGAAGGATAAAGAGATGGAAAGGGAAGCAGAGACATACACCCAAGGACCAGCACAAGAGAAATCAGTGAAAGACCACTGGCCTTATGTCTTCAAAAACAGTCTCACCTAACAAGGCAGAGACCACACGGGAAGACCTCTAAGAACACCAAAATCAATAATAACATACCTCTGCTCCAATCTTTTCAATATAGGCTTTAATGATGTACTCAAAGGTGAGGGGAGGGGAGGGACCAGGGCACTGGTTTTAATGGGCAATTACACTAATATACACTGACCTTTCGCTGAACAGCTGGAGAAGGGACAGATGGCTACAGAAGCCACCTCTTGCCCCTTCTGCCATGCCCACCCCATTACCCAAACCCCGTCTCGGTTTCTTGGTTCATTTGTTCAGGTAAGAATCTACCAACGGCGTTTTTTGCTTTTTTTTTTTTTTTAACACTTGAGCCTGTGATTTAAACAACCCCCAACTCCTCTTCATCTCTTTAAGTTTCTTTCAGTAATTGAAACTTTTAATCCCGTTTCATCTCGATGTGCATTTTTCGATCGTTCTTTAGGTTTAGGGGAGACCCGGAGGGGAAGCTCCTCACAGCAGTCTCTCGGGAGGGAGGGGACCAAGCGTCAGTCTCGGTGTCCTCCCTCCTCCCCTGCCGCCCCTTCCCAAACCCCGTCGGGTCTCCACAGGCTGGAGTAGGCGGTGCGCCCGTAGCCCGGGCTGTAATCGTAGGACACCTGGTGGGGCGGCGGAGGCAGGGCACAGTCTGAGAAGAAGGGGGCGAAAGAGGCCAGAAGGCCCAGCCCGTCCTCCCCGCCGGAGGAGTCCGCCGCGACAGGGTACAGGCGGCGCAAGGGCTCGTTCAAGGTCGAGCCGCCGCGGGGGGCGGCCAGGGACGGCTTCTTGCTTGGTGGACAAGCCGGGGTGCTCCACGGTTCGGGGTACAGTAGGCTTCCCACCATCGCCGCCGGCGGCTCGAAGAGGCCGGCCTCCAGCTCCGGGGGTCCCCGCAGGACGGTGGCTCCCGTGGGGAACACCTCCAGAGGCTCCGCGGTGAGCAAGACGCCCGCCTCGGCGCCCGCGCCGTAGTCGGGACCCAGCAGCTCGAAGAACTCCAGGGTCTCGGATCCCTTCTCCAGGTCGCACAAGCTCGCGCAAGGCCCCGACGGGCCGCCCCCGCCGCCGCTCGCCCGGGACGGCTCGGTAAAGAAGGACGGGGGCAGGTTTCGGGCACGGAGAGGGACCTTCCTGGCGGCGGGGGCAGCCGTGCCCCCTGCAGGGCCGGCCGCTTCTCTTCCTGAGCCCCCCGCGCCCTCTCCGCCGAGGTTGGCCGTGGGTGCCGTCACTGAATCCCCGTTGCAATCGGCGGCCCCGGGGATGTGGCGCAGCGAGTCGAAGAGCGCGGCCAGGCTCCGGCTCTGCAGGCTGGCGGCCGCCGCAGTCTGCGACGTATCCCGCCGGGGAGCGGCCTTTCCTTGGGCCGGGGCCGCGATGGTCTGAGCGCTGGGGGTGCCGAGCGCTCGTTTGGCGGGAGCGTCGGCGGCGCCCGGGGATGGCGGACCCGGTGGCGCGGCGCCCATGAGACCACTACAGCGCTTGATCTGCTTCTGCAGGTACTTGCGGTGGTTCACCTTCCGTTTCGACTTGCCCGGCTTGTCCAGCGCCAGCTTGATGTTGCTGGACGCCGAGTCGATGAAGCTGAGTAGGTCGCTGGTGGCCTCGCGCACGTCCCCGCCCTCAGTGCCAGCCAGCAGCGCGCCCGCTGGCATCCCGGTTTCATCGTCCTCGAAACAGCATCCCTTGTCCAGGGCTCCGAAGGCGCCCCCCCAGCCCGTCCGGGGAGCCCCCAAAGCCGAAGGGGACGAAAGGGTGCGTGGTAAGGAGCGCTGCTTGCACCGCCATCGCCGCGTCTTCCCCGCGGTCCGCAGCGCGGCGGGTGCGCCCCCGGCCGGTTCCCACCGGCTGCCCAGGCCGGATCCCGTCCTGGCGCAGAGCGTGCGGCAGAGTCTCCTTGCTCCGGCCCAGGCTCGCTGCGCGGCCTCCCGGGGGAGCTCATTAGATCTTGTAAGGGAGGGGCGGAAGGAGCGACCGCGGGGAGACCGCCCCGGTGGTGAAGAGGAGGGGCTTACTTAGCCTGGCGGGGTGGGGTGGGGTGGAGTGGAGTGGGAGGTCCTCTTTTCTAGTTTTCAGGGCTTTCTCAAGCTCATCGCTTTAACCCATTAGTTTCCTCCCCTTCGCCCCAAGAGTTTCTCTTGGCTAGCTCGAACAGCAAGAAATGAGGATGGGATGATGTCCTCAAATTCTAGGCCCGGTACCCCAAAGCCCTGTCACGGAAGACGCTCCCTGAGCAGAGAAGCTAAGAGTCCTGAGACCTAGATTACATTCCCAGGTCTGGCAACAACAGCCCCAGGTACTGGGCGCTTGTATATGCCCTGCACTGTCCATACATTGCCTCATTTAATCTTTAAACACGTACCCTGTAAAGTACGTGTTATCACCATCTAACAAATGAAGAAATTGAGCCTTGGAGAGTTTCAGTGAGTGGTCAAAACCATATCCAATCTAGTCTGTCTCCAGAGCCATACTAAGCCATAACAAGATTTGTGGTCTCTCTTGGCCTTGGCTTTCTTATCTACACTTGTGTCTCTTCAAGCTCTAGCCTTGGTGCTAAAATTCTAATTCGAGTTTCTATGGGACTCTCAAGTTTGGTGCTCTTGCTTCTACCGACTGATGGTCAGAAGTAACAATTCGCATATAGTAAATTAAGACCAACACTTGGTTCACTTTTCATTAGTACTAGATAGCAGGAGGTAAGGGCAAAAATAGTTCCTTCCACTAAGCCAGCTGATGCTTAAGAGAGAACCCTGTGTGAGTATAAACTTCTCAGCATCTAAGGACAAAATATGGATCAGAATCTACAAGTCATACCATTTAGGTTGTCGTTCTGAAAGTTCTTTTTCATTTCAAGAATTACCTTGAAGTTCACTTAAACCCAGCTTTGCAGACAGTCCTCTTTGGAAAATGAGCAATATGGTAAAGCGTACAAGATGACTCAGAAAAGACCTGGGTTCTGATCTTAGACCCACCACTCCACGCGTCTATGATGTGGGCTGAAATCCTTGCTCTGATGAGTGTGGATTTGGACAAACCAACTGACCTGCCTCTGCCTTAGCTTACTCATTTAAAATTCTGGTAAGGTTGCCCACCTCATTGAACACTTGTGATATTTAGAGGAAACATTCTTTGAAAAATTCTTATCTGTCCCATAGGCTGTGATGAGTATTTGCCTTTATTTATTTAGTTAATTATTTTTAAAGATTTATTTATTGACTTCAGAGAGAAGGGAAAGAGAGAAAAGTGTCTGTGGGGGGGGGGGGGTGTGAGGAACAGGAAGCATCAACACGTATGTGCCTTGAGCAGGCAAGCCCCAGCTCCGAATCATCAGTGAGCTCAGCGCTCCAGGTCAACCCTCCATCCACTATGCTACCACAGGTCTGTCTGCCTTTATTATTTTTAAACACAAAAAGGTGACTATGTTCCCTTAAGTGTCTTCTCTGTCACATGCTGTTCATGAGAATTAAATGAGATCATATGTATGAAGACAGTCTTTGTGTGATAAAGTGTTTTCTAAGTTTTTATAGTTTACGTATAGTCTTCATGGGAGAAATATAAACCATCTCTTTCCAAACTCTTTCCTTTAAGCCTCATTTTTCAGGATGTATCAAAACCATTAGTGAGCCTCCTGAAGGTGCACCTTACCAAAGAAGAAAGGCTAGATGACTCTCTTCATGTAGGAGATAACGTAGACACTGCCCAAGCCAACATAGCTGAAATATACTCTTTATTGTTTAAGTCAAGTTGGCTCAATTATAATATACTTTTCATTTGAATTACACACACAGAGTTTTGTCTTCCATTTCATTTTTAGTGACATTTGCACTCAAAAGAATTGTGTAGGCCTATCCTTGAGTAGTATTTCTTACCCCTCAGACGTGGGTGTCAGCTCTACCTTCCCCTTCCAGACAGGACCATTCCAAAGACCTCAGGGTCTGGCAGCCAAGAGTACTAACTTTTTTTTTTTAGAGAGAGAGAGATGGACAGACAGGAAGGGAAGAGAAATGAGAAGCATCAACTCATGGTTGTGACTCTTTAGTTGTTCATTGATTGCTTTCTCATATGTGCCTTGACGGGGGTGGGGGTAGGGCTCCAGCTGAGCCAGTGACCATGGTCAAGCCAGTGACTTTGGGCTCAAACCAGCAATGATGGGGTCATGTCTATGATCCCACACTCAAGTTGGTGACCCCGTGCTCAAAATGGTGCCCTTGCGCTCAAACAGGATGAGCCTGCGCTTAAGCTACTGACCTCGAGGTTTAGAACCCGGGTCCTCAGCATCCCATGTTGACACTCTTATTCACTGAACCACCACCTGGTCAAGCAAGAGTACTAATTCTTTTAATTTTTTTTACCTTCTTCCCACTGAGCAGCTCTTACAAATCCCCAGACGCAGATTTCATGGGACAATACATTTATTGACATCTTTAGTCTGAAATACCTCTCTTAATCCCCAGAGATTTAGCTAAACTCTAATATAATCATTTTCAAAATCAATAGAATATGAAAAGATTCATATGTAAAAGTCTCTACGTTTCCAGATCAGTTGTATTCTAAGCATCAAAGTTGATTTGGAGTTAGATGAGGCGAGGCTCAAATTCTGGCCTGCCACTTGCTAGCTGATAACCCTTGGATAAGTCAGTTTATCTTCCCAAGGCTGTTTCCTTCCTCATCTGAAAAATGGGAATGGTCTTAACTATCCTCAGAGTTTTTTGAGAATTACATGACATACCAGGAAAATAACACCTGCAAATTTTACTTTTTCTGTCTGTACAATAGAATCTCAACTCTTCAAAATTGTTTTTGAAATGATATATATGAAAGCTCCTGGCACAAAATAGGGGCTCCACAAATGTCTCTGTTTGGGATATTTTAGGCCCCACCCATTCCTTCCTAACATATCACTCTACAAAATAAGCAGCAATCTTTCTCCCCTCTACAAAGTGAGTGACTATTTCAAAATGTGAGAGAGCAGCTATGCTTGCCAGTTGTGAACACTTAGAAAAAGGGAGTGTAATATAGTAGACAGAATGATGAAGTTAGAGCCAAACATTGAGACTGGAGAGCAGTCTCCCCTTTTTTTATCCAACTGACTATAGAACACTCAATACTCTGGACTTTAATGTTGCCACCTATAAAATGGGAATAATAGTGTGAGTCCATTTGATCAGGCTATTGTGAAAATTAATGAAATTACGGAAGTTTTTTGTCAACCATAAAACTCCATATACAAATATAAATTTTTCATGACTTAGGATTTCTGTAGCCTGATTCACAGAATTGATTCTTACATGCTAAATATCTATCCAGTTACTCATTCATTCAACTAAGAGATATTGACACCAACAATGTGCTAAACACGATGCTAGTACAATGAATACAGAGATAAGAAGCTTTGATTCCTACCCTTTCTGCGGAAAGACAGACATGCAAACAAGCCACTATACTATTGATATAATGTGATATTTCTAAATGGAAGTAAATTCCAGGTGAGGTGCAATAATTGATGGAATAAAAGGACTGTCAGTTCAACCCAGAGAACTTGGGGAAGGCTGTGTAAACAGGTAGCATTTGAGCTAGGACTTTGTGCCAAGTAAACAAGCAATATCTCCGAGAATGGCCTGGAAGGAGGCATTGTCATATCAAAGTGATGGTATTTTTGGAATTGATAGATATCAAGGCAACAACAACAACAACAAACTGCTTGATGTAGCTCTATACCTAAGGCCAAAATTAATCCTTAAAATTTCCAATATCCAACTAAATTGTACATGTAGACTCCAGCTCATGGTCTCAATTGCTTTCCTCCTTCATCTTTCCATTGGGGAAAAGCTCTATCTGGGATAAAATTAGTTTCAACAAAGTCCGTGGCCAGCTCCTGCCAGCCCCTGCCAGCCCCTCCTCCTGCACCCAAAGTGAGCGCACTCACTTAAGTGGCTTTGACATCAATACATTTCACTTCCTGTGAGGCAGAAGGACCCCGCTCCAAGCTGCATTAGGGCCTCTACACAAAGCTTCAAACTAGAGCTCTTTTGCTCCAGTGATACCCAGTGCTGAGCAAGTGGGATTAGTCTCCTTGGGAACCAAACCCCACAGGGGCTCAAGGGCTGAAATGGCCCCAAACCATTTGGGAGAATTGAGATTTCACATTGTTCTTTTACACTTGGATTTCAGGATATTACTTAGACAAAAGCCCACCTGAGAGCTGCCTTCTTTCTTGTGGGTAAATATAGCAACAGGATCAGAAGCTGATTTACTTATTTTGATTTCCTTTCTGTAACTTTAATCATATTCCCTAGAAGACAACCTTAGTCCTCAGAAATGTCAGAAATGTGCATGCTTAAAGGGAGAAATAATTAGGCATCTTTTTTTTTTCTCTCTCTCTCTCTCCCCATACCAATTTCCTCTACTCACTAGTTTAAAGCCTCAAATAAAACAAATCAGTTCCTCAATTTCACCACACAATTTATAAAGTATCAATGCTATCAAAAATGTTACCTTACAAAGTGTATGCCCCCAATAAATATATGTATCTCTTGGGTTTTTCCATCATCTTTTCCTTTTCCAAACCACATTCCACTAACACTAGATTTTATTTTCCATCTTAAAATATTAGATGTTATTGTAATCACCTAGAGTTGTTTCACAAACTACTCCTAAACTGAGTATCTTAAAAACAACTGCGACTGAAGGATTCATGGCCAAGTACATAAGGAAATCTATTACTTCCATATAGTGTTCTTGGAGACATCCCTTCCTCCTCTGGGGATTCCTCCCTTCTCCTCTTCTAATACAGATGGATTGTCACTAGCCCTGCTATATACTTTTGTTGTAATATTTCTCTTGGTCATGATCTAGGTATTCCTTGTGCTTCTCTTCCATGATGTATCCCCTGTTTTGGATACCCTCCCCCCCAATTTTCTTCACTGTTCAGTGAGTCTGGAAGCATTTCCAGATTAAATAACCTATAAATGCCTGGCAAACTTAATAATAATAAAAAAAGATCCACACCAAAGCACATTATTATGAATTTTTGAAATATCAAGGAATAAACAAGAGATTCCACAGAAAAATAAATGTCATATAAAAAATTTCAAAACAAATCAAAATAACATCAGACCTCTCATTAACAACACTGAAACTTGCAAAACAATGGAGGAATGTCCTTAAGAATCTGAAAGAAAATTATTTCCTACTTAGAATTCTATACCAGATTCAATGATCAGTCAAACTTGAGGATGGAATACTGACATTTTAGACATATATCTAAATTGCCTCTCAAGAAACTTTCTTTTTTGAGAGACAGGGAGAGAGAGAAAATGGGGGGGGGGGGGAGATGAGAAGCATCAACTCGCAGTTGATTCACTTTAGTTGTTTATTGATTGCTTCTCATACATACCTTGAATCCTTGCTCAAGCCAGCAACCTTGGGCTTAATCCAGCGACCTTTGGGCTTCATCCTGCAATCGTTGGGCTCAAGCCAGCAACCTTTGGGTTTAAGCCAGTCACCTTGGAATTATTGAGTTTGTGACCCTGAACTCAAGCTGGCAAGCCCACACTCAAGCCGGAGAATCTGCACTCTTTCTGGTAACCTCGGGTTTTGAACCAAGGCCCTCAGCATCTGGGGCTGACGCTCAATTTATTGTGCCACCACTGGTCAGGCTCTTGTCAAGAAACTTTCATCAGGGAACAAGTACTCTAGGAAAACTGGGAAAAAGAAGAGGAGACACCCACAGGTGGAAAAGGTATAAGTGCTCTATAGTAACAGAGTGTTCAGGACCAGTGAGGTTTTAAGGGTAACATGTATGAAAGATAAAAGGAGAGAAAGCAGAATTGGACAAGGAAAGCCTTCCGAGCACAGGGCAAATCTAAGACGCGTGAAAGGAAAGGAAAGAAAAGAGGAAACCCAGCAGTGAAGGCCTCAGTCTCATAGATCTGACAAATGTCTCTACAAGTCCAGTGGGGACACCAGGAGCAAAACAGACTCACAAAAGGACTATTACACGAGCAGAAACGCCTCAGCTTTGTTCTGCTACCTTGCCCAGTCATAGATGGCGTCACTCAGGAAGAGTGTGGCCTCAGCTTGGAGGAGGAGGGAAACCCGACCAGGGAACACCTGGCAGGGCCTGCTCACCACACTCAGAGCAGCTGGGAGGGTCCTTCCTGAAGAGGAATCAGAGCAGTGCAGCTCCCTGTCTGCCGTGAAGATTGCTTTCTTTTTTTTTTTTTTATAATAATTTTATTTTTTTAATGGGGTGACATCAATAAATCAGGATACATATATTCAAAGATAACAAGTCCAGGTTATCTTGTCTTTCAATTATGTTGCATACCCATCACCCAAAGTCAGATTGTCCTCTGTCACCTTCTATCTTGTTTTCTTTGTGCCCCTCCCCCTCCCCTTTCCCTCTCCCATTCCCCCCTCCCCCCCGTAACCACCACACTCTTATCAATGTCTCTTAGTTTCACTTTTATGTCCCACCTACGTATGGAATAATGCAGTTCCTGGTTTTTTCTGTTTTACTTATTTCGCTTCGTATCATGTTATCAAGATCCCACCATTTTGCTGTAAATGATCCGATGTCATCATTTCTTATGGCTGAGTAGTATTCCATACTGTATATGTGCCACATCTTCTTTATCCAGTCATCTATTGATGGGCTTTTTGGTTGTTTCCATGTCCTGGCCACTGTGAACAATGCTGCAATAAACATGGGGCTGCATGTGTCTTTACGTATCAATGTTTCTGAGTTTTGGGGGTATATACCCAGTAGAGGGATTGCTGGGTCATAAGGTAGTTCTATTTTCAGTTTTTTGAGGAACCGCCATACTTTCTTCCATAATGGTTGTACTACTTTACATTCCCACCAACAGTGTATGAGGGTTCCTTTTTCTCCACAGCCTCTCCAACATTTGCTATTACCTGTCTTGCTAATAATAGCTAATCGAACAGGTGTGAGGTGGTATCTCATTGCAGTTTTGATTTGCATTTCTCTAATAGCTAAAGAAGATGAGCATCTTTTCATATATCTGTTGGCCATTTGTATTTCTTCCTGGGAGAAGTGTCTGTTCATGTCCTCTTCCCATTTTTTTATTGGATTGTTTGTTTGTTTGTTGTTGAGTTTTATGAGTTCTTTGTATATTTTGGATATTAGGCCCTTATCTGAGCTGTTGTTTGAAAATATCATTTCCCATTTAGTTGGCTGTCTGTTTATTTTGTTATCAGTTTCTCTTGCTGAGCAAAAACTTCTTAGTCTGATGTAGTCCCATTCATTAATTTTTGCCTTCACTTCTCTTGCCTGTGGAGTCAAATTCATAAAATGCTCTTTAAAACCCAGGTCCATGAGTTGAGTACCTAAGTCTTCTTCTATGTACTTAATTGTTTCAGGTCTTATGTTTAGATCTTTGATCCATTTTGAGTTAATTTTAGTACAGGGGGACAAACTGTAGTCCAGTTTCATTCTTTTGCATGTGGCTTTCCAGTTTTCCCAGCACCATTTATTGAAGAGGCTTTCTTTTCTCCATTGTGTGTTGTTGGCCCCTTTAACAAAAATTATTTGACTATATATATGTGGTTTTATTTCTGGACTTTCTATTCTGTTCCATTGGTCTGAGTGTCTATTTTTCTGCCAATACCATGCTGTTTTGATTGTCGTGGCCCTATAATATAGTTTGAAGTCAGGTATTCTAATGCCCCCAGCTTCATTCTTTTTCTTTAGGATTGCTTTGGCTATTTGGGGTTTTTTATAGTTCCATATAAATCTGATGATCTTTTGCTCTATTTCTTTAAAAAATGTCATTGGTCCACTCTTATTTAATGTGGTACTAGAGGTTCTAGCCAGAGCAATCAGACAAGACAAAGAAATAAAAGGCATCCATATTAGAAAAGAAGAAGTAAAGGTATCACTTTTTGCAGATGATATGATCCTATACATTGAAAACCCCAAAGAATCCACAAAAAGACTACTAGAAACAATAAGCCAATACAGTAAGGTCGCAGGATACAAAATTAACATACAGAAGTCAATAGCCTTTCTATATGCCAACAATGAAACAATTGAGAACGAACTCAAAAGAATAATCCCCTTCACGATTGCAACAAAAAAAATAAAATACTTAGGAATAAACATAACAAAGAATGTAAAGGACTTATATAATGAAAACTATAAACCATTGTTAAGGGAAATCGAAAAAGATATAATGAGATGGAAGAATATACCTTGTTCTTGGCTAGGAAGAATAAATATAATCAAGATGGCTATATTACCCAAAGAAGATTGCTTTCAAACATGCAAGGAACAATAAAAAGAAGTAGCTTTTAAATGTTTAAAGTCAGAGTCAGAACTAAGGATAATGCAGAAGAAAATTGTAACACACCACTATTTCCTTTCTAAGTTGTGCATGTATTTATTTTAATAACAAAATTAAATTTAAAGTCATTCTATAGAAGCTTTTTCACTTCCTTCACAGTTACTCTATTTCCAGTAATAATGACCCTATAATGCAAATAAGAATATTATAAAAATGTCAAGGGTATTTCTCAAGTGCCTTATCTTAGCATCATATTCAGTATCCTGAATAGCCAGGACTAATCACCTTAGAGATAAAATATCAAGATTGTTTTATGCTGAGGATAAGATAACAAGATTTTTAGGAATACAACTGTGGCGAAAGCAACTTCATTATGTGAGGTTTGATTTTTTTTTCCTTTCAGGTGATGATTTACATTTTTCAAGAAAAAAATTAAAGGCACATTATCAAAAAATATTTCAAAACTATATAAACACGCTGCAATGGAGAATTAAAAAGTACTTCTTAGAACCAAGGGCAGCCAAAGGCAGAATTGGAAGTACATTAACCACCATCTCCCAAATTACAATAGTCAAGTGTGTTATGCTTGTAAAGTTAATATCCAATGGGATGTGACTTAGAAATCTTTACAATTGGACTATTGGTCACAGAAAACTGGATAGATTAGATAGATAGATGATAGGGAGGGAGGGAGGGAGATAGATGATTGATAGATAGATAGATAGATAGATAGATAGATAGATAGATAGACAGATAGGTAGATAACAGATAGATGGATACAACAAAAGAAAAGATCCTAACTTAAGCAATTTCTGGCATTGGTTCAGCTGCTTATTGTTACCATAATACGCCTAGACTCTATTTCTATGCTCCATCTTCCTTGATGTGTTAATTAACCTTATTTGGGTGCCTCATGGTTGCAAGATGGCCAATTCAATTCCACCTATCACACCCCTATCACAAAAGGGCAAAGAACCTTGTGAAGCCAGTAGCCTCGGCCACTATCACAGCCACCTGGCCCATGCAGGTTCACATTAGATTTGGACAGACGGTAATGAAACAATGGAGCCAAGAACTGGTGGGCCATCATCTTTAATCCTAGCTTGCACCCGGCAGGGAAGTAAAAACACACACTGGGCTCCAAAACTCACTCATTCAGTGCTCACAAAGCTACTAACTTATCCGAGTTTCCTAGAATCAAAGGTCTGTAGCTCACCAGACTTATTCACCTCTGTTCCCCATCTCCTTCCTTCTCCTTGCACAAACTGCACAAACTGGCTTCTCACTCAGCACTCCACCATCTTGGCTGCTTCTCCTGGCCTCCTCCACGTGGCCTTTCTCTGCTCTCCTCTCTGATGGTAATCTCAGGAACTGAGAGAGCAAGCTCAAGTCTGCCCACTTTATAGTGTAGAAATTAAAACATTTAATCCAATATACAAACAAGGAAGTCTCTGATACAAAGTCACTTATCTGAGACATAATGGGATTCCTCATAAGAGTGTACCACCCTACATCAAAAAGTGTGGGAAAGGCTTAGTCTTAAAACCAAGCCCCAGGCTACAAGGATCCTGCCTTCCCACAGCCCGCCCCCAACACACATTCATATAATCACGCCCATCCCAAACAAGAAGGACAACCAATACCATCACCTGGGTGACAGGCTTCCACGTGGGCAGTGCCATCTTTAACAAAGTGAGCATAATATATTTTATCTGCCCAACAGGCCTTTTCCTCAGGATGCTCTGAGTTTATTCAGAAAGAGAAATCCTCCTCAGGAAAAAAAAAAAATCTCATATCCAAAACTAGATTACATGCTTACCCTTAAACTACTCAATTAACATTGGGAAAGATATTGCCATGACTTGCTAGACCAATCATAATTTACCCCCAGAGCTTAAGTTACCTACACTTAACTGAAATGAGAAGATTTCTCCCCAAATCCTAAGCAGATCAGTGTTCAATCTGCAAGAAAGGATGTAAGGCCAGTAGTCACGGCCATCGCCATCAGGGCCATTCACGTGCAGGTTCTCATTAAATCCAGACAGACAGTAAAGAAACAGTGGGACCAAAAAATGGTGGACTATTCCTTTATTAAAGTCTCACACCGGCAGATGAGCAACACACACAGGGAAAACACTTTCTTTTCACTCAGGGCTCTGAAAGCCACTGACACATTCTCCAGTTCCACAACCAGGAAAATCTTCTCTGGTTTCTCCTAGAATCAGAGGCCCCACCAGTCTCAGCAGAGCTCACAAAAGCCCCTCAGCCTTGGTTCCCCATCTACACATTTTCTCCCTTCTCTGCCAACATGGCTTCTTCAGCACTCTGCATTCTCTCTGTTCTTCCTGCAAAACATGGCTTCTGTCTCCTTCTCCTTCTCTTCTCTTTTCAAAACTTTCTGGTTCAAAAACTTCTCCTCCAGCAAACATTAGCAAGACAATGGCCCTTCCCAAGCAGGAAGATAATTTGCCATTTCACAGAGCACATACCTGGCGCTGCCCAGCCCCCAATGCAAACTATAAGTGAGCAAACATAAAAATCACATTTTATAAACTTATTTGACCAACAAGGGGAAAGGATGGCTTTTGGACTTATAAAGGATAAGATGACTTGTTTGATTCAAATATCCAGAACTGTCTAATAGAAACACCAAACATTTGCAGTCATTCCTTATTAGGCAAATGAGTTTGTAAAATTTGTGTTTTTTGAGTTTGCTCACTTTTATTGTTAAATATGGTGCTGGGCAGCACCAGGTAGGTGATCTGTGAAATTGTAAATTATCTTCCTGCTTGGGAAAGGCCATTGTCTTGCTAATGTTTGCTGGAGGAGAGGTTTTCATGCCAGAAAGTATTGAAAAGAGAAGGGAGGAAGCCATGTTTTTGCAGAGTTTGTGCAGAGAGAAGGGAGAAGATATGCAGATGGGAATCAGAGCTGAGGAGCTTTTGTGAGCTCTGCTGAGACTGCTGGGGCCTTTGATTCTAGGAGAAACCAGAGAAGATTCTCATGGTTGTAGAACCGGATAATGTGTCAGGGCTTTGTGAGCTCTGAATGAATGAAGAGGGAAGTGTTTTCCCTGTGTGTTTGCTCATCAGCCAGTGCAAGACTTTAATAAAGGACAGCCCACCATTTTTTGGCTCCACTGTTTCTTTACCGTCTGTCCGAATCTAATGGGAACCTGCATGTGCATGGCCCTGATGGTGGCGACTACTGGCCATACATTCCCTACAACCTAAAATTGGAAGTTAGAACTTCTAATTTAGTATGAGTAGACAGTAAGAAAAATTGTGTAGTTATAGAATCTGCCAAAGCAATCTGATACAGATGTGGACATCTGCATATGATCTGAAAAAAACTACATTTAATTTATCTGACTGGTAATAATACTTCATATAAATGAAATATTTTTATCATTAAATAGTGATAAAATAATAGAACAAGCTGTATTCTCTCATTTTAATCTACAGTTAATTTAAAAAATTATTTTACTTGCCTAAAATTGGTTATCTGTATTAATTGGCATGGTGTTTTTTTTGAGGTGATAAAAAATATTCTGGAATTAGATAGTGGTAATGGTTTGGTCAACATAAAACAACTTCCAAACTTGTAAGAATTTTTTGAGTTTATTTGAGCCAAACTGTCTACAAATGCTGGGAAGCAAAGCCACAATGGATTGAGAAAGTGCTCTGGAAAATGGCAGTTCCACCACTTATGGTATTTTATACATCAGAATCAAAGGGGAAGAGGTAAGGGGGTTACAGGAAATTGGTGATAGAATAGGGAGGCGAGAGAAGGCAAAGTGGGGAAATCTCTCAGACTAGACAAAAGTGAAAATGTATATGTTGTTGAAACATTTATAGAGGCAGGAACAGGACAGTTAACAGTTAATGGTTCACATAACAATAACAATGAGGGATCTATTGACTTATGCTCTGGTGGGATGTCTGGCCTGATGGAGAAAGAAGATGACCCTCACATTCAAGGGCATGTTATCAGGTGCATTATTGTAGATGCAAAAGACAGTGGACAGCCTTGAGTGAAAGCAAGCAGTGACCTTTGCTTAGAGAAAGTTTCTCCCTAGGACATGACTACCCACCATAAACAACTCCCAGCTAGAAAGGTTTGATTTAGATCATCTTGTGCTTACCTTAGCTCCCTAAGTTTGCAAGGCCACCATGCAGGCCCTCCATGAGCCTGGCAGGCTCAGTTCATGGCCACATCTTGATTTATTAAAAAAAATTTTTTTCTTTTTATCCACAGGTTATACAACTTTATACTAAAAATCACTGAATCACACACTTTAAAGGATGGTTTTTTATAGTATATGAATTATAGCTTTAAAAAAATTGGTGGCATGTGTGTGTGCTGAGTTCTCATTAAAAGGGTCTTGGATGTCAAATTTTGAGGAAAAGTCCCTTAAGCCAGCAATTTTCAAGTGGTATACCACAAGAATTTAAAACATGTAATACCTGACTATTTATTCGGGGGTACTAATCTCTTTTCCCTTAGACTAGCAAATTAGAAAAATGACAACAGCCAGCACAACAATAGCTGTCCAGTATGAACGAGTCAAAATTATACCTTTGGTTTTTGTTGTTATTGTTGTTGGCAAATTGGCAAACAACAATATACTTTTTGTTATGCTGCAGAATTTTAGTAATTGGTTTATATGTGTCATGAATATATCCTAAGAATAACAAATCACTAATTCAAAAGAAGTAATGCACATTCATGTTTATTGCAACATTGTTTACAATAGCTAAGATCTGGAAACAGCCCAAGTGTCCATCAGTAGACGAGTGGATTAAAAAGCTGTGGTACATAAACACAATGGAATACTACGCGGCCGTGAAAAAAAGAAAATCTTACCCTTTGCAACAACGTGAATGGACCTGGAGTCTATTATGCTAAGCGAAATAAGCCAGGCAGAGAAAGAAAAATATCATATGACTTCACTCATATGAGGAATCCAATGAACAGTGTGAACTGAGGAACAGAATAGAGTCAGAGAAGGGGTCAAAAAGTCTAGAGGGAAGGCGGGCAGAGGGAAAGGGAATGAGAGGAGGGGATCAAAGAAAGGAAAGACATTAGTGAAAGTTTATAAACATAACACAGAGAGATAGAGGGAGGGATAGTAAATCATGTAGGAAAGGGGGAAAGGCGGTAGGGGAGGGGCAAAGGGGAGATACATTCCAAGGAGAACAAGGGAGGGAGGGAGGGAGATATATTCGGGGGTACACTTGTAACTATGTAAACACAACAAATTAAAATCAATAACAAAAAAAAGAAATGGAAAAAGGTAAAAAATTGCTGCCCTAGGCCATCTGGAGATGAGCATTAGATCTCTGAAGAGAGGGAGTCAGCAGGGCGGTAAGTTATTGATTGCTGGCTTCCTTCTGGGCAATCTTCTAACAGAGAATTGATAAACTCTCATTCATGTGGCTGTTAAAGCTGTTCTACATAAAGCTGAACAACTAGATGCCTTAAACCAATGATCAAATTACCAATTTGCTGTTACACAATTCTCTCTTCACAGAGCACAACACTGTTTCAATCCTAGAACTTCCAAAAGAGGCTGTGCATTACCCCATTCTCAAGGACCTCTACATTCAATCTACAACTGGGGGCAGGGTAGGGGTTGTGGCAACACAGAGAACAGATGAATAATGCTATTGGAGGTGAGGGAAGGCTTCATCTGAGCTTGAAGGTTGGGGAGAAACTGACCATGGAGGAAAAGGGGCAAAGAACATCTCAGGTGAGGATACAGCCAGGTCAGGATGTACAGAAGTAGGAGACAGCATGTATCAGCAGAACAGTGAGATGTTCACATGGACTGTGGCCCGCGTGGTGGGAGTGGCTGGGGATGAGGCTATGGCCAGAGGAGAAGGTACTGGAATGCCATATCAGACCTTTGGCAGTATTATATAAGCAGTGGGGAACGATGAAGGATTTTAAGGACAGAGTATATTTTAGAAATATTATTCTCTAATATTATGAAAGGAAATATTTTTGGTGATTAAAAAGATACAAATTACCAGGCAACAACATGGATGAATCTCATAAACAGATTGGGCCAAATGAGACAGACATAAAGGAGTACACACTGTATGACTGCATTTATATAAAATCATAGAACAGAAAAACTAACTTATGGTGCTGGAAACTAGAACAGTGGAGCCTATAGAAGAAGGGGTTGACTGAAAGGGGGCACATGTTAGTTACATGGGCGGATGCATTTGTCAAAACTCAAGGCCTGTACACTTAAGGTCTGTCATGTCTGTGTTTGTACCTATACATAAAACACAAAAACAAATCTCACTCTGGCATTAGTATGAAGGATGGATTGGCAGAGAGCAAGGTTGATAAAGATAAACCTGCCTTTTCATTATCTTCTCTTCTGTTATAATTCAGTCAGGCCCTGCTCAATTGTGTGGTCAGTCTGCTGCAGGCCCATCAGATGAGTCCAGGAGGGAGCTGGAGGACGTGATTTCCAAATAGTGACTGAAAACATTCCTTTTCCTAGAAATGGAAAAATTACATAAGACCCTCCATGTGGAATCTTGTTTGTTCAGACTTTTATAAAATATCTTTTATAAAATATCTTACTCTTCTTAGAAACACTACACTTAAGTTGAATCAGTGTGGACTGATTCTATCAGAACAAAGTTTTAGGCTGCTCTGAGCCCACAGAGGTTTACACCAAAATGTGACAAGTGCAGACAGCAGAGAGACCCAGGGCCTAAGCAAGGCAGGGGAACTTGAGCAGCCTTGAGACCAATATCCGGTGTGCAGACAGAAATGCTTAAAGACCTAGATCCTATTATATGAGGTTGAATTCATTCAATTAAACAGCTAAGTAGCTCAGATAAGCCACTGGAACATTTCTCTGCAGAATGCTAAAACAATGCCCTGAGGGGCAGCTGAAGTTCTAACAGCTGGAGTTGCCTAGCACATGGCCAGGCTGGGGAGGGCCAGCATCCCGTAATTGCATTAGGCCTGCCTGTTCTCTGTGGAAAGCACTTCCTGACTGACCACATCAAGGAGGAAGTGAGTTAAGGGGGAGCTTTCAAATCTTAGGATACCACACCTATCTTTCAATCCCCCTGCCTCAACCACTCAAAACCACTTTAATGAAAAGAGAATCTGAATTTAGACTCCCCTGCCGAGGGCTAGTTTGCTATATTATACTTGGTCTTTCTTAATTTTTATTAAAGTCACTTTTGTTGGGCATAGCATTTGGTGCAGCAGAAAATAGATTATATTTCCATAAGGTAGAACCAGGGTATCACTAATTTTATTGCACTTTCTGAGGATCCTATTCTGCTTTCAGAATCCACATTAAGCAGTAACATCTCTCAAAAAGCCTTCCCAAATCTTTGTCACCACCAACTCAGGCTGTCGTGTGCCCTTCCTCGTGCTCCCCTGACTCTTTGTCTTTTATACGGCATTTCCTCATCTGTTCATTCACTCAGCAAGCATTTACTGAGTTCCCACCATATATTTGAATCAGTACTGGGCACTTTCACATGTTATTCATGTAATCCTCACAATTAATGAGGTAGTTAATATTATCCCCATTTTACTGAAGACACCTAAATTAACTGCTTGGGCAGCTTGCTGAAGGAGAAAACAGCAGGTACTAACAGTGCTCAGCTTCAAATCTAAATCCTGTGCCCAGTCTGCTTTGAATCAGCTAGTGCTTGTCTGTCACCGACACTTAATAAATATCTATCAGGGATGACCCTGGCCAGTTGGGTCAGTGGATTGAGTATCAGCCCAGTGTGTAGACAAGCAGGGTTCGATTCCTGGTCAAGGCACACATGAGAAGCAACCATCTGCTTCTCTTCCCTTCCCTCTCCTCTTGTAGCCAGTGGCTTGATTGGTTTGAACGTCAGCCCTGAGTACTGAGAATAGTTCAGTTGGACCAAGTGTTGGCCCAGGCACTGAGGATAGCTTGGATGATTCAAGCACTGGCCCAAGACGGGTTTTTGGGATAGGGTTGCCATAGTAAGATGGGGCCTATTATGTGTTAGCTGCCATCCTAAGCCCCAAGGATACACACAAAATTAAGTTTTTGTCCTAAGAAAATAGACATATATCTAATGCTCTATTTGAGTCTGACAGTCATGTCATTTATTTATTCAGCAGACATTTGCTGAGCACCTGCTGTGTCCTAAACATGCCATGCTCTGGGCTTGGAAAAATGGCATAGACATGCTTTCTGTCTTCAGAACACTGTCTGAATAAAGATACAAGCAGACTGTCAGTAGAGCACAGCAGAGAGAGTAGTTCATTGTGTATGGGAAGTTTGGAGAAGGCTTCATAAAAGAGAGTCATTGACTTGGGTCATAAAGGATGGGAAGAGTTTTTGATAGGTTAAAAAAAAAAGAGGCAGGTTGGGAAAAGAATCCCAGAGTCCTTATGAGCCAGGATAGAGAGGTATAAACCCATAAGGTAGTGTCGGGATAATTTAAATAGTGCTATGTGGCTGGAATGCAGAGTGTGAGGCAGGGAGTAGAGGAAGACAAGATTGGAAAGGGTGCCTCGAATGCTATGTAACAGAGCTCAGACTTGGTTTTATGAGAATGGAGGGAACATGAACTATTCCTGAGCAGAGGAGCTAATTTAACTTTGTGTTCCATGGCATGTGGCACACCACCTTATTCTTGGTAGCAGTTTTTAGCATTTGTCACTTTCCTGGCACCAGAAAAGTCTCTGGCCCCCAAGCTGATGCCATGCTCTGCTTACACAGGTAAAATAATGCCCATGCTCTTGCATATAGCAATTTTCTCGCCAGTTCCTCTGCCAAGGCACTCTGGATCTGAGAGCAGTCTTTCTCTTTCATCCAAGGCCAAGTTGCTGCCTCCATGTTGTTGTCACTGCTGCAGACTCTGCTAAAATGTCCTTGGAGAACAGAAGTCGGTCCAGCGGAAGACACACTCGACTGGAGGCTTAAGGAACCAGGGTCCCTGCTCTACAAGAACTTAGAATGTAATCTCTGCATATCTCTCACCTATGAAATAGATAGATTATCTCTATATTCCCTTTCAAATTTAAGAGTCTCTGATTTTAATTTCTGGGTCAACATGCTTTTAGTTAGGCCAGACAGTGTCCATATCTACAAAATTCTGCTTTAACATGTGGCATAGTAACATTCTATGGCTGTAATCTGTTTTATTCTCCCTGTCCTTTGCCTCACACCACCAGACTCTACCGCATTCTTGCCCATTTTAGGAAGTATTCCAGGGATGATTGTATCTATTGTCTCAAGGAAGTTTTGTGTTGCTAAGCTAGTAACAGAACTTGCTAAAGAAAGCCCTTTTTGCCAAGAAGATCTTTGAAATTCTAAATGCACTGACAATATGAAGCTACTTGACCCAAATAGAGTCCAGAAAGAAGAGAGCATTTTTTGGGAAAGAGGCAGAAATAGCAAGAATGAGAAGAACTTCTTTCTCAGAATGACCATAAAATTGATCTTTTGTGAGAGGATATTTTGTAGATAAAAGGTAGTACTACTTATTAATAATTACTCTGGAAGCACATACATAATTAGGATGGTCCCAGGAAAACTGTGTGGTATAGTCACCCTACACTGCCATTAAGTCCAAGAAGAATTGGCAGCACACCCCACTGTACTACAGAAATCAATAATAAATTTCCACACTCTTTCTACTGAGCCCTGATTACCTAGAACCCTTTTCAACATAGTGTTCCTGACACTACTAATCCATCAGTGTTGGCCTTGCAGTGAAATCTTTTTATTACAGTTAACCTTGTATAAAAACAAGACATAGTGGATGCTGTGTTGCTATGCCCAGATCTCCTCTGGGGGCTGATGAATTCATTCCTTGGCAGCTAAATCTACTGTCTACTGATGGCTGACAGCTTGACTCCTCACCAAGCATTGCCCACAGCTGAAGGAAACTGCCTTGCCCAAAGTCATGTCCTTTCCCAAGGACACCAGAGACCAATGACTGGCTGGATGATGCAGGGACAAAAGCCAAACCCACCTTGCTTCAATTAGAGTTAAGTCTGAGAGTCCCGTCCAGCTCCAGAGCTTTCCATAAGTTCAATAGAGGCTGATGTCAGGTCAGCTTCTCCTTCTGCCCAGTCTTGACTTTCTCACTTTCCTATAGATGTATCTCCCAAGAGCCCTTTGCACTCAATCTTTTGCACATAATTGTCCATTTTAAGGTCTGTTTCCAGGGATTCCTATCTGAGGAACCAAATTACCTCTGTGCTGTTAGCAAGAAGCAAACCCCTAGATATATGGATGGCCAATAGACATATGAAAATGTGCTCAACAACATTGTCATCAGGGAATTGCAAATTAAAACCACAATGAGATATCACCCCACATCAGTAAATGAAAAAACAGCAGGTGCTGGCAAGGATGTGGAGAAAAGAGAGACCACATACATTGTTAGAAGGATTGTAAAGTGGTCCAACCACTATGGAAGAGAGTCTGAAGTTTCCTCAAAAAGTTAAAAATAGAAAAAAAAATGACCTACCATATGACTCAGCAACTCCATTTCGGGGGATTTATCTGAATACATCCAAAACATTAATCTCAATAGATATATGTTTATTGCAGTTTTATTTACAAGAGCAAAGATATGGAAGCAACCTAAATGTCCATCAATAGATGACTGGATAAAGAAGATGTGCTACATATATACAATGGAATACTACTTGGTCTTAAAAAAAAATTGAAATCTTGCCATTTGTGACAACATAGATGGACCTAGAAGGTACGATGATAAGTGAAATGAATTAGACAGAGATAGACAAATACCATATTATTTTACTTATATATGGACTCTAAAAATAAAAGAACAAATAAAACAGAAAAAAAATCACAGATACAGAGAACATATTGATGGTTGGCAGATGGGAAGGGTTTGAGGGAATGGGTGAAAAAGATAAAAGAATTAAGAAATATAAATTGCCAGTTACAAAAACAGTCATAGAAATGTAAAATACAGCATAAGAAATAGAGTCACTATTATTTTAATAACTATGTATGCTATCAGATTGGTAACTAGACTTATTGGGGTGATCACTTTGTAAGTTATGCAAATGTCAAATCACTATGTTATACACCTGAAAAAATACAATATTGTATGTCAACTGTAACTGAAAAAAGCTATTTGAAAAGTAAAACTCAAGGTTAACATCCTAATTTACATCTTAATAAAATGGATCAATTAGTATATTTTTTCATGTCCACATTTAATTAAGCTTAATATAAAAGCTGCCCTGGAAAATACATGTTCCTTCAAGCTTTGGAGTCAGAAAATGGCAAGTCTTCTTCTCCGGCCTCTAATGGAAGACACAGTATTGCTATGTGGTTCCAGGGCAATAAAGAGGAACAAACATTGCTAGGGATTCAGGAGACCTGGGTTTTAGTTCTGGCTTTGCCAACAACTCACTATGATGTGGGCAGATCATTTACTTTCTATAGGTAGGTCCAAATTCACTTGACTATAGAATATAGGACTTCTCAGAAAAATTATACCAAACTTGGAAATAAGACAGAAAGGTGGGTCCCACACTCTTTTATTGTCATACAGAGCAAAAACCAGAGATTGTTCACAAGAATATATGTAAGCCTTGGCCAGTTGGCTCAATGATAGAGCATCGGCCGGGCATGTGGAAGTCCCAAGTTCAATTCCCGGTCAGGGCACACAGGAGTAGCACCCATCTGCTTTTCCACCCCTTCCTCTTTCCTTCCTTTCTGTTTCTCTCTTCCCCTCCCACAGCCAAGGCTCCATAGGAGCAAAGCTGGCCTGGGCGCTGAGGACGGCTCTATGGCCTCCACCTCAGGCACTAGAATGGCTCCGGCCCAGATGGGCAGAGTATCGTCTCCTGGTTGGCATGCCAGGTGGATCCCAGTTGGGCATGTGTAGGAGTCTGTCTAACTGCCTCCCTGTTTCTAACTTCAGAAAAATACAAAAAAAAATATTTTTTTAAAGAATATATGTAATTTCTCTTACCATTGGTTACTGATTGAAGTTGCCAAATATAAAAAATTTGCTTATAACTTGGTAGAATTCTGTCCAGTAGATAAGAAAATAATTTTTGTCCATGAAACATATAATCACAAAGATGTATAGCCTAGGGTTTTAATGTAATTCAGTAAACTTATTTTTTCAATTCTTAATATAATATATACACTTGGCTTTTCATCTTCTTTTTCTTCTAATAACCTTGATGTAATAATGGCTAGGACTTAAAGAGCTACTTCTTTAGGAAATGAACAGTGTCTAAATGCTTGTTGAAATGTGACTGGCAAAAAGTCTTTGATTTCATTTTCTATTCTGACTGGTTGTATAATATAGAGGCCAAACACGCCTACAAATTACCGTATTTCCACATGTATAAGACGCACCTTATTTTGGGGGCCTGAAATTTTATTTTATTTTATTATTTTCTTTTTGGTGAATGCTTAACTCTACTTTTTTAAATTTTATTTTATTTAATTAATTGTGTTTACATAGATTCTAGTGTTGCCCCAAATGCATCCCCCCTCTGCCTTATTCCCTTCAACATCTCCTTTGCCCCCCTTCCAACAGTGCCCTCCCCCCTTCCCTTCAGGTATATCTCATCCTATCATCCCCTTTCCCTCTGTCTTCTTTTCCTCTAGTCCCTTCCTCCTCTGTCTCAATTCCATTGCTCATTTCACATTGTTCATTGGATTCCTTAAATGAGTGAGGTCATATGATATTTTTCTTTTTCTGCCTGGCTTATTTCACTTAACATAATACTTTTCAGGTCTATCCATGTCATTGCAAAAGGTAATATATCCTTCTTTTTAATGGCCCCATAGTATTCCATTGTATATATGTACCACTGCTTTTTAATAAACTCTTCCACTGATGGACACTTGGGCTGTTTCCAGATTTTCGCTATTGTGAACAATGCTGCCACAAACATGGGAGTACATTTCTTTTTTTCAGTCAGTGATATAGTGTTCTTAGGATATATTCCTAAAAGTGGGATGGCTGGATCAAAAGGCAGTTCCATTTTAAAATTTTTGAGGAATCTCCATACTGTTTTCCACAGTGGCTGCACCAGTCTGCACTCCCACCAGCAGTACAGGAGGGTTCCCCTTTCTCCACATTCTCACCAGCACCTATTGTGTGTTGTTTTGTTAATGAGCGCCATTCTGATTGGTGTGAGGTGATATCTCATTTTGGTTTTAATTTGCATTTCTCTAATGATTAGTGATGTTGAACATTTTTTCATCTGTCTATTGGCCATCTGTATGTCCTCTTTGGAGAAGTGTCTATTCATTTCTTTTGCCCATTTTTTTTATTGGATTGTTTGTCTTTCTGGTGTTGAGTTTTACAAGTTCTTTATAAATTTTGGTTATTAACTCCTTATCAGACATATTATCAAATATGTTCTCCCATTGTGTGGTTTGTCTTTTTCTTCTCTTCATATTGTCTTTAGCTGTACAAAAGCTTTTTAGTTTATATAGTCCCATTTGTTTATCCTGTCTTACATAAAAAATTATTACATAAAATTATTGAACTCAAGTATTATTTATCATAAAATTCATACAGCTCCTCATCACTGTCAAAATTCCCATCCATTAGTTTGTCTTCATCTGTGTCTGATGATGAATCACTGTCTTCATATATTGCCTCATCCTCAGTTCCATCTATGGCATTTGAAATGCCAGACTTCTTAAATGACTTGACAATAATCTCAATCTTGATATTATTTCAGGAACTTTACACCCAAGCACAAACTTCTCCTATACAGTAGTTGGTTTCTTCACTCTTCCTGCTGGTGTCAAATTGTCCCCAGAAGACTTTATCCATTGGGTCCATTTGCCTCTCATGGCAGCTTTGAAGGATGTGTTAATGCTGACATCAAGTGGTTGGAGCTGGAATATCAAGCCTCCAGGTATGATGGCAAGTTTTGTTTTTTGCTCTGCAGCAATCTTCTTTGTATTTTTTGTTATATGTGCTCTGAACTGATCAAGCACTAATAGGGAAGGTTTGTGTAAGAGCTCATCTGGTCTCTTTCTCCAAACTTTCTCAAACTAGATTTTAATCTCATCCTGATCCATCCAACCTTTGTCATGAATGTGGACAATCACTCAACAAGGAATGTCTTTTTTGGCATTGTTTTGTATTTGAACATCAGCATAGGAGGCAGCTTGGTTCCATCAGCACAACAAGCTAGAACAACTATTTACTGGATCTTTTCATGTCCACTTGTCTTCACAGTTACAGGTTTCACACCCTTCTTATCAACAGTTCTGTTACTTGGGACATCAAATTGAAGGGGGACTTCATCCATATTTGCAATCAGTCCCAACTCAAACTGATGTGTCTCCCAACATTGAATGACAAAACAATGAAATTCACAGACCTTCTGCTCATAGCTTTCAGACATTTTTTAGGCAAGTCTGGTGCATGTACTCATGTTTAGCCCATTCCATTTCATGAACCTGAAGCACCAGTTATGTTCTTCTTTAAAATCAGTAACCTCAAAGAAATTAGACCAGGGCTTCAGCTGTCTGAAGGTGATTCCATAACCATATCACATGCTTGCCGTGTATAACCTATTTGCTATTTGAACCACTAATGCTTTCCATTTTAATAAACTGTCTCCGCACTTCAAAAAAAATCAGTAACCTCTTTTTAAACACCAATAGTTTTTGCCTCATGCTGAACTATCTTTGTGGGCAAAGAAACTCCAATTGCCCTTATGCTCTTCAATCCATATTTTCATTCACTCTCCAACTCAGGCCATTTTGCTGACTTGCCTCTCATGGCCTTCTTCAGCCATGGAATTTTCAGTAGGGTTTCTTCTTCCTATATCTTGAATTGATTTCTCAGTTGAAGGAGGACCAAACTTACATTCAGCAGCACAATTTCTATTCACTTTTGCAAACTGGATCACTTTTAACTTGAATTCAGCACTGTACGAAAATTTTTTCTGAGCCACTTTTGGGCAGAGCATGGCAAAATGTAACCTACTGTAATATACTGGTAACAAGTGCAAAACAATGAGCTCAAAGACAAGTGTGAAAAAGTTGGAAATGCAAGGAAAAAAATTCTACCACCACGGTATGAGATGCACCCAGTTTTTAGACCCCAAATTTTTTGAAGAGGGTGCATCTTATACATGGGGAAATATGGTATAAAGATTTTTGTGGACACTAGAGAAGGAGCTGACAAACTACAGCTAGCTCACAAACCAAATCTGGTCCACCCCCTGTTGTTTTTTTTTCTCCCCAGGCTGTTTTTTGCAGCCTTCAAGTTATGCTAAGAATGGCTTTTACATTCATTTTAATTAACTGAATTCATCAGAATAACATTGGCTCACAGAACCATACAGGTTTCAAGTGTACAACTCAGTAAAACATCATCTGCACCCCTCATTGTGTGCCCTCCTACCCAAGCTAAGTCTCTCCCTATTCCCATTTGACCCCCTTTATCCACCCCCACTTACCCCCAAACCAGTGGTGGGATTCAAGTAATTTAACAACTGGTTCTCTGCCCTAATGATCATTTTAAGTATAAAAGTATAAAAAAAGATATACCAAAAGGTAGCTTATTATTTCATGCATTTAATACTTCAAAAAGAACAATAAACGAGGTACACAAAACTAGATTATGTTATAAATTTTAAAATATTAATGAAAAAATATTAAATAATATCTGAGGAAAAACTGTTATTTAAGATATTTCCATATTACTTCTTGATTGGTGTCCTCACTTGCAATTTTTTTCACCTATGGACGGAATGAACATTACTACAGGTGCTTAGAATAAGCTGTTGTGCGGATGAACGTTAAAAAAGAATAAGGAATGTAAATGTGATTTCCACATTTCCAATGTGATTTCCACATTGGCAGGCTGCCCAGGCACCCACCTTAGAGAGAACCCTGGTTATAAGTACCATTTTAGTAACTGGTTTGCGGAACTCAATAAAAAATTAGGTATTGGTTCTGCCAAACCAGTGTGAACTAGCTGAGTCCCACCACTGCCCCAAACCCTTTCTCTCTGGCTATACTTAGCTTCTTAAATGTTCTTGGAACCAATCATCATCTTATTGATTCCCTTGCTCATTCATGAGTTAAATAGAATCTCTTACATGTGGTTCATTTTACATTTGACTCAAAGTCGTGACTTTACCTTTTTAAAAATTATACTTCATCACGATTGATCTCTTCCATGATACAAGAGGAAAACCAGTCCAAACACCTATCTGGAGAATCGGGGGTCTTACAAATTTAATGTAACACAAAGGCATCTAGAACCCTTTTTGCAGAAATCCTCTGGACCATGTTCCTCTGAAGAGTAGTCAGCAACACCAGATTTACCAGATCCACCATTCCTGATTGCTGATTGGCTGGGTGGAGTCTGGGAAAGAGCAGCACAGCCAGGCTTAGTGACAGGGAGGTTCCCAAAGTCTGAATGGTACGAAAGTTGTATGTTGTCAGAGCTGGAACTCACAGCAGGCTAGTCTTGCACTAAAGGCAAGCCCATAACTACACTCTTCACACACTCATGCCGTGACTCATCTACCTGTATCCCCAGTGAATATCACATATGCCTAGTCCACAATAGGCACTCAATATATGCTCTGTGTAATTAAAACTTTTTAAGTATTTCTACTGACTAGAGCTTGGATGTTTCCAAAGGACCAAATCTATCAATTAGCCTCACTTCAGAGCATTAGAAAAGACAGACACCAGGAGCCCGGCAGGCCTATGTCCGGTCCTAGCATTGCCATTTCGTGGACAATTAGCAGTGTAACCTTGAACCAAAAATGAAACAATGTGAGCCTCAGACAGGGAGGACCCCTGTCACATGTAAATAATCCTCTTATTATTGATTATTATCCTTGTTATGAGGACGGAAGCAGAAAAAGGAATGAGAAAGCACTTAGTACAGCACCTAGTCCAAAGGTGCCCCAACCCAGGATGGTCATTTGGTCTTTCCTTCCCCTCCCAGGTGACCCTGGAAGGCATTGAAGCCTTGTTTTGTTGCTGCTTCCACCAGCCCCTCCCCAGCCACACAGGGATCAAGGGGTGGGAAAATCGCTCTGCTCAAACAGGTGTCACTGTTCTAAACCCACAGTCTCATTTCCTGATCGTGTCTTAATCTGCTCGTCGGTGGTGAAAGTTGATCTCTTGCACATTCTTATATCAGTGGGAATTTCTGCCCTTGGCTGACAGGCATTATGGGCCGGCTTTGACATACAGCCCTACAGGGCTGCACAGCTCCTATTCTTTCCCAGACCTGAAAGGGAGCTTTGTGCCAAGGATTCATTAAACTGCACGGCACAGCCCCTTCATAAATGGGCTCAATAATGAACAGTCAATTTAACTGGGAAAGCTGCTGGAGTTGTTAAATTAAAGGGAAATAAAGTGCACTTTAGACGCAGTCTGCCAGAAGAAATGGTGACCTAAAAGGAAAGTCTTCATTTTTATTGAAGTTTTTAAAAAGTTTAACTTGTCCAGGAAGCTTCCTCATGACAGGCAATGAACGTAAGACTCAGAACACAGGCTTGAGCTGGTGTGCTTTTATTGACCCCATCGTCCCAAAGTGAGTCTCGGGCTCCTGGCAGACCAAAGGAATGACCTAACTTTGAGAAAGAAATAAGATGACTGCAATGTGCCACCAACAAGTGAGTTTTAAATTTTTTAGGTGTTTTAAGATCAGGCTTTCTCTTTCATTGTTTGAACACTGAAGGACCAAGAGCCCTTCTTCTCAGTTTCCTGCTCTCTTTCAGAGAGCAGACCCAGTTGTTTCTCCTCACACCACGGCTCCTTATGTTTTATCTGAGTAGAGTCCTCTGACATCTGGCTCAGTGGGCTCTTTTTTATGTTTGAAACTTTCAGAAGTATGTATAGTGCTCCAAAGAACTTTCTCTTCAACTTCTTCTGAGTTATAGGACTTCTTAGCATGGTAAGACAGAACTTCTACTCACATATGCTGGAATGTTATACTTTTCAATAACTCATGTGCATGAAGCAAAAGCCACTGTGCTTTGGCAGGTAACATGACCATATGGTCGTCTTACCTTTTCTCTGGCAGGCTCTGTGAGCTAGGAATTCTTAACATGTCCCCCATCCTCCTCGTTTTCAGATCTTTATATAGAATCTGCTCCTGGGCGTATTACAGGTGTCTCAATCCTAGTCAGGGCTTTTTCTGGTTTTTAGCTGAAGCATCATTTCACCATCAAAAACAATGAAGTCACTCATCTCAGAGTGTGAAGAGAAATCTGAAGGCAATGTGAAATAAATGAAGTCCCACTACCACCCTCATGGTTCAGGGTCACTGGAATCCAAATGCAGATTTTCAGTTGCAAAGCTATATAGAAAAGACAAAACTTTCTTAGAGGTTTAATGTAAAAAACTTAATTACTTAATTACTTACTAAATTAATTAAAATAAGTTTGATGTTCTTTTTCTGAAACCTACTTTATTTTTTAGTTTGAATTCTAAGCCATCAATTTGATTTTTTAAGCATTCTGAATTAGGTAATTCAAAGCTACCTTGAAAATATTCTGAGGTTAAAAAATATAAATCTGTGCATGTATTCATTTTTAATAGAAACTATGATGACCCACTAAATAGTATTGTTTTATTCTTTGTCCAGATACTGCTAATGAGTCGTGGCCAGCCAAAATAAGTTATGGGATCTTCACACCATGACATTCTGGGTTCATAAAGCAACTGCAGCCTGTGACCACTTCTGGGATGGACTATGCTCACTGTGAACCCTGATAGTTATTAGGCCTCTAATAACACCTTCAGCAGAGCTAACAACGTTTCATTCACCTTCCATTAAAGATTGCCAGAATCCAAATTGGCTGAGCCATCTCGTTGATCACATTTTGACATTTGGCAGTGGGATAAATATTCATTAAGAAATAAGTATTTGCCTGGTCAGTGGTGGCCCAGTGGATGAAGTGTTGACCTGAAATGCTGAGGTTCCTGGTTCAAAACTCTGGACATATATGACTAGCAATCAGTGATCAACTAAAGTGAAGCAACTATGAATTGATACTTCTTGCTTATTCCTTCTTTCTCCTTTCTGCAAAATCAATAAATAAAATCTTTAAAAAAAAAAAAAAAAAAGAGGCCCTGGCCAGTTGGCTCAGTGGTAGAGCATCGGCCTGGCGTGCGGAAGTCCCGGGTTCGATTCCCGGCCAGAGCACACAGGAGAAGCGCCCATCTGCTTCTCCACCCCTCCCCCTCTCCTTCCTCTCTGTCTCTCTCTTCCCCTCCCGCAGCCGAGGCTCCACTGGAGCAAAAGATGGCCTGGGCGCTGGGGATGGCTCCTTGGCCTCTGCCCCAGGCACTAGAGTGGCTCTGGTCGGGACAGAGCGACGCCCCGGAGGGGCAGAGCATCGCCCCCTGGTGGGCGTGCCGGGTGGATCCCGGTCCAGCGCATGCGGGAGTCTGTCTGACTGCCATCTGTTTCCAGCCTCAGAAAAGAAAAAAAAAGAAAGAAAACTATATACATGTTAGACCAGTCCAACATTTATATGTGGCATCGGCCATTCAAATATACTCTACTCGTGAGTTATCTCTACAAGAACAATTATACCCCATTCAAAAGATAGCTAGCCTTAAAAATGGAGATAAGAGGACTTTCTGGGTCTGCATAGATTCAACCACAGGCAGTCTACAAATGAAGGAGAACGTTAAAATTTACAGCTTATCTAAAGAAAAATGACCAGGAAAGTGACGGTGATCAAAATCAATGTACAGGAGAAAGTATGTTTCTATAAGATTCAGAACATTCCTTAATCCTTCTTCTTGTTTTATTTTTTATTTGTTTAATTTATTTTATTTTTGAGAGTATGTTTATTAAAGCTGGGGACAGTGAAACAAGGAAGGGCTTGGGACAGAAGAAGCAATAGGAGAAAGACTGGGTGGGGCTGCTTTGGCTCACTGGGAAGTCAGAGAAAAGGCAGCCTTGGAGACAGGTTCAGGGCATTAGACTGGGTGAGTTGCTGCTGCCCATCACTCCCCTGGTTGCAAGTCTTATGAAGTCTCAGGTCTAGGAGATGCATGCCTGAGAGGGATATCATGGGTGTGCTGCCAAGAAGGAGAGTGCTATTCTATTTGTTTTATTTTTGTTTTTGTTTGGTTGGGTTTACTTTGTTTTGTTTTGTTTTAATTAGAAAAGAGACAGACAGACAGGAACATAATTCTTTCCTTTACGTGTCTTGATAAAGGATCAAACCCTGGTAATCTTGCACTTCAGGATGATGCTCTAACGAGAAATCCAGCCAGGGCCTTGCTTTATCAAGAGCCCAAATAGTATGTGTCCTGGTCTCAATTCCTGGGACTTAGATCTATTTAGTTTGATCTTGCACAAGTCAATCTGGTATCTTGGTTGTGTGGCATTTTGTCCTCAAAATAGAAATTAAAAGCTACCAGGATCTTGTTGATCAGTTCAGTTCTCACTCTGAGCCCTGGGGTCCTCATCTCTATCATGTATAGTAGTCCCCCTTATCTGCAGGGCATAGATGCCATGATATCAGGTGGATACTCTTCTTCCCACACTTAGGGGAACCCTCTTGCCTTCCTGGAAAGAACCTGTAGAATTTCAGTAAATTCAATCTCCAGAGCCAGGGGCAGGGCCTCTTGAGCTCCTTCAGATAGAGTTCATCTCCCTTCTACATATTTGTTTCAATGACTATAATATTTTGCCTTTTTTTCTACCAGTGTGTAATTCTTTATTTTTTTAATTTATTTTTTTAATTCATTTTAGAGAGGAGAGGGAGAGAGAGAGAGGAGAGAGAGAGGGAGAGAAAGGGGGGAGGAGCAGGAAGCATCAACTCCCATATGTGCCTTGACCAGGCAAGCCCAGGGTTTCGAACCGGCAACCTCAGCATTTCCAGGTTGACGCTTTATCCACTGCGCCACCACAGGTCAGGCTGTGTAATTCTTTTGATGAAAGGTAAGAAGTTATCCTCAATGCCTGTGGGACAATTACAAATGATACATGTGTAATGAGAAATACCAGGAGGAAAGGAAAAGGAGAAAGGAATAGAAGAAGTATTCAAAACAATAATGTCTAAGAATTTCTCCCAAATTAATGTTCTAAAAATAAAAATAAATAAATAAAAATCAGTCATCTAAGTTTCGACCTTAGGAAACTAGAAAAAGAAGAGGAAATTAAATCCAAAGAAAGCAGAAAAAAATGAAATAATAAAAACTGGATATTATCCTGGCCCTGACCTGGTGGCTCAGTGGATAAAGTATCAACCTGGTGTGCCAGAGGTCACAGGTTCAAACCCCAGTTAGGGAATGTATGAGAAGCAATCAATGAGTACATGACTAAATGGAACAATTAAATGAAACAAGTAGATGCTTTCCTCTCTTTCTCTCTCTTCCCTTTGCCCCCTCCCTTCTTCTTTCTTTCAAATCAATGGAAAAAAATTTTAAAAATAGGTATATCCAAAGAAACCTGACACACTAATTCGAAAGAATATATGCAGCCTATGTTCATTGCAGCACTATTTACAATAACTAAGGTCTGGAAGCAGCTCAAGTGCCTATGAGTAGTTGAGTGGGCAAAAAAACTGTGGAACACTCACAGAATGGAATACTATTCAGCTATTAAAAAATAAAGAAATCTGGTCTCGCTACCACATAGATAGACCTATAGGGTATTATGCTAAGTAAAATACACCAGTCACAGGAAGATAAATACCATATGATTTCATTTATATGTGGAATCTAATAAACAAATGAAAAAAACTCAAATGAACAAAACAGAAACAGACTCATATATACAGAGAACAGACTTATGGAGGGGCTTTAGGGGTAAAATCAGTGAAGGGATTAAGCAAAAAAAAATCTCATAGACACAGATATCAGTATGGATATTACCAGAGAGAAAGGAGGTGGAGACAGGTAAAAGAGGGTAAAGGAGGAGAGGATGAATGGTGATGGAAAGAGACTAGACTCGGTGGAGAACATACAACATAATATACGGATGATGTATTATAGAATTGTACACTTGAAACCTATTTAATCAGCCAATGTAACCCCAATAAATTCAATAAAAATATATTTTTTAAAAGAGCAAAAATTAATGAAATTTAAAACAGGAAATGAATGAAACCCAAAGCAGCTTCTTTGTAAAGATGATAAAACTGGTAAGCCTCTAGCCATGTTAACTAGGAAAAAAAGAGAGAACATAGCTCACTAAGATTAGAAATGCAACAAGGAGACCAGATTTTTGCCTGACCTGTGGTGGCGCAGTGGATAAAGCGTCAACCTGGAAATGCTGAGGTTGCTGGTTTGAAATCCTGGGCTTGCCTGGTCAAGGCACATATGGGAGTTGATGCTTCCTGCTCTTCCCCTGTTCTCTCTCTCTCTCTCTCCCCTCTCTATAATGAATAAATAAAATCTAAAAAAATATATATCCCATGGATGTTAAAAGAATAATGAAGAAAAACTATGAATAACTCTGTGCCCACAAATTTGATTACATAGATAACAATGAGTCAATTCCTCAAAACATATGATCTGCCAAAACTCCTACAAGAAGAAATAGACAATATAAAGAGTCTTATATACATTAAAGAAATTAAATCAGCAATTAATAACCTTCCTAAACAGGAACCAACAGTCTGAGAGAAAGCATTAGCACTGCATGGTGTTGACTGACGCAGGCAGGTTCATGTAGAATACAAGGGAGTCACAAAAGGTTTCTATCTAGAACAGCTGTTGTCTATGGTTTTGACAAAGATAAAGAAAACCACAGAAGCCTACCATAAAAAGGTAGGTTTTTGACATAGTAGCAATGCTTTTGCCACAGTATCACCTTACTTTAACAACTCTGCATCACTGGAGTCATTGCAGGTATCAATGAACTTAGAACCATCATGATCCAACTGCTGTTGTTATTGCTTATAGCCTAAACACAAAGGTTAGAGCTGAAAAAATGAGCTGATCTTTGTTTAGGAGGTGGCACTTTTGATATGTCAAACCTCACCTATTGAAGATGGAATCTTTGGGGTTAAATCTACAGCTGGAGACAGCCACTTAGGTGGAAAAGATTTTGACAAATAAATGGTCAACCATTTTATTGCAGAGTTCAAGTGCAAGCAGAAGGCCATCAGTAAGAGCAAGAGGGCTGTCCATCGCTTCTGCACTGCTTGTGAATGTGCTAAGTGTACACTCTCTTCCATGACCCAGGCCAGTATTGAGATTGATTTACTCTATGAAGGAATTAATGTCTGTATTTCCATTACTCCTGCCCCATTTTAAGAACCGAATGTTTACTTATTCTGTGGTACACTGAACATTGTATAGGATCCCTTTAGGATACCAAGCTAGATAAGTTCCAGGTTCATGATATTGTGCGGCTGGATAGTTCTACTCACAGTCTCAAGATTCAGAAACTTCTACAGGACTTCTTTATTGGAATGGAACTTAAGAGCATTCATTAACCCTGTGAGGCTTTTACTTATCATGCAGCTGTCTAGGCAGCCATCCTATCTGAAGACAAATATAAAAACATTAGATATTGACTGCTCTTGAATATTACTCCTTTTCTCTTGGCATTAAAAGTGCTGGCAGAGTCATGAATGTCCTCAAGCGCAACACTACCAATCCTACCAAACAGATGCAAACCTTTGCTACCTACTCTGACCACCAGCCAGGTGTGCTCAATCAGGTTTATGAATATAAGGGCACCGTAACCAAGGTTAACAACCTACTTGAAAGTTTGAACTCACAGATATACCTCCTGCACTCTGTGGTGTTCCTCAGATTAAAGTCACTTTTGATATTGATGCCAATGGCACCTGCAGTGTCTTTGCTGTGGATAAGAGTGCAGGAAAGGAGAACAAGATTACCATCACTGTCCACACAATCATTTGAGCAAGGAAGACAGTAAATATGGGGTCCAAGAAGCTGAGAAGTATAAGCCTGAAGATGAGAAACAGTGGCACAGGTATCTTCCAAAAACTCACCTGAATTCTTGCAATCAACATAAAAGCAACTGCCAAAGACAAAACACTTCAAGTTAAGCTCAGTGATGAAGATAAACAGAAGATTCTTGACAAATGTAATGAAATCATTAACTGGCTTGATAAGAATCAGACTGCAGAGAAGGAAAGATCAGAACATCAGAAAGAGCTGGAGAAAGTCTGCAAGCCTTCATCACCACGCTGTACAGAGTGTAGGAGGTAAGCTAGGAGGGGTGCCTGGGGCTCCTCCATCTGGTGGTTCCTCTCCTGGGCCCACTAATGAAGAGGTCGACGTACATTTAGACTTTGTTCCATACAAAACATTGAAAGACCCAAATTTGTAGCCAATTGCACGGCGTTTTAAGGCTGAGCTGCTTTAGTAAGTAACTGGGCACTCCCCACACTTGAATATGGTATATGTGCACAGGAAAAGGAAATAGTTTTGTGTTTTCTAAGCACTATATTGTAAGTGGAAAATGCAATGTCTCAAATCATCTGTGTTTAAAACTGTATTTGGAAAACACCATCACGATACAAACCACAAACTTTTACTCATTCAAATACAGTTTTGTTTTAAAGATACAGGACAAAAATATGGAGATGTGCTTCCCTGGGGCCTGAATAGTGTTAACTATGAGAGTGGATGTCCGAGGGTACAAGTCATACTGAGCACCAATTACCAAGTGACAGTGCAATCTATATTTTCTTTTAAAAATGTGTTTTATATGGGCCCTGGCTGGTTGGCTCAGTGGTAGAGCGTCAGCCTGGCGTGCAGGAGTCCCGGGTTCGATTCCCGGCTAGGGCACACAGGAGAAGCGCCCATCTGCTTCTCCACCCTTCCCCCTCTCCTTCCTCTCTGTCTCTCTCTTCCCCTCCCGCAGCGAGGCTCCATTGGAGCAAAGATGGCCCGGGCGCTGAGGATGGCTCCTTGGCCTCTGCCCCAGGCACTAGAGTGGCTCTGGTCGTGGCAGAGCGACGCCCCGGAGGGGCAGAGCATCGCCCCCTGGTGGGCGTGCCGGGTGGATCTGGTCAGGCGCATGCAGGAGTCTGTCTGACTGTCTCTCCCCATTTCCAGCTTCAGAAAAATACAAAAAAAAAATGTGTTTTATATGTACTTACAACCTATGAGGCCTCTAAAGTGTGGGATCCTAGCAAGGGCCCATATTTCCCAGATGTTGTAGGTATTATTATTAAACCCATTTAAAACATGAGAAAACTGGGACTTCAGTGTATCAGTCCACAAAAAAAAATGTCAGAAATAGAAACATCTCTAGAGAGCTCAAGCAGGACAGGATTGAATACACAAATTATGAGTTCACAAAGTGATAGGAAGGCCCAGGGCATGGAGATAGAAAGCTACTTCATACAACAGAAAAAGTAGAAATCAGAAACAGATGAAGTGGGCTTTGTTCTGGGAGAGTGGGTACAGATATGAAAATTTGATGCACAGGAGATGAAAAAGTTTCTGTCCAATGACTTCTTTTAGTCAATAAATTGGGGCAGCTGAGAAGACTAGCAGAGTGAGGTAGGAGGTTTGAGGAGAGAGGAAAGGTGTAAAAGTGAGTGTGGAGCATATTCCAGGAAACTAGTATGATTTCCAGATAGTATTTCAGTTTCAGTTGATGATGTTAATCATTAATTTATAGGCAATAAATGTTTAGTTAAATGTTTAGTTATATGTTTAGTTATATGTTTAGTTATATGTTTAACGACCTTTACCAAGTTGCATGTCAGGTTTTCAGTTTCATAACTAAATAGAAATGATAAGCTCTCATAATATTGCTTTGTAAACTTAGTGCTTGATGCCGCCTAGATACACCACACATATGGCCCAGCCAAAGTCCAGTCAGTCAGAGAATTTGTCCCAGTCTCCTGAGGCTCCTCTCCTGTCAGCACCTCTTGTCCGTCCTTCCTCCAAGCCAGACCACCCCCAGCACCGGCCCTGAGCTCCTGAGAGAAAAATCTCTAACAGAGCCACCACAGACCATTCGAGACCCAGCCCGCAGCTGAGGCAAAGGTAAGTCTGGAGCCCCAGCCAGGGAAGGGAGTCAGTCCCCAAGCTGAGGGAGGAGGCAGTTTGATGAAAGACCCACATCAGTGATCTGTGAAAGGGTTCTACTGCACAGAGGAGGTGCGGATGGAGAGGCTGTGCTTCTGGACCGGAAAGAGGGATGAAAGAGGACAGAAGGAGGGAAAGGGGAGTAGAACTGTGGAGGATAAGGCAAAATAACTATGGTAATGAAAAGGCTTGGGGGCCTGTATGCCAGGATTTCTGCCTGAGGGCAGGAAAAGACTCAAGAGCACTCACTAAGAGTCATGTGAACGAGGTGTATGCTTGTACCCTCCAACCCCATATGTGCTCTTTCTTTAAATTTGTCAGAGAGGCTTATTTCCTGTTCCATCTCTCACAATTGTCTTTCATTTATTATAAAAAACAAGGACTAGCCTTTCCCTCCTCTCCCATTCCTTCATTTTTCTTCTCTTTGTTTCCCTTTCCTTTCTTTCCTGAACAACCCAGTCATAATGTGTTCAGATAAGGGAGAGCAGTGCCAGCACCTGCTCTGGCAGTGCAGTGGGGCGGGGTGGAGAAGGGAACTGAGCTGGCCCACAGCAAGGGGGCGGAGCCAAGCAGTGAAGGGATACCAGCCCATGGAGGCAGCCTGACATGAGGGGGTGAACGCCCATGGGGGAAGGAGCTCTCTAGTGACTGTCAGAGCACACGGGGAACAGAGTAGGACATGCCAGAGCACATACAAGGCAAGGACTTCTGTGGAAAATGCCCAGCACAGTGCTAGAGAAGCTTGAGGAGGGTATTCATGGAGGAGAAGGGCTCGAAACAGAGGTGAGAAATTGACTTCATACAGGGGGATTGATAAAAAACAATATTAAGAATAAAAGAAGCAGGATTCTCAGTTTGGAGAAGAAAGTTACAAACACAGAAGGTAGAGGTAGGGGAGATACAGAAATGAAATCACTAGCTGGTGATTCAATGCAGTCTGAGGAAGTAGTCATCGTGGAACAAGTGAATTCTCTGAAGAAATTTACCAAAAACATCAGACTGATCCAGCACAGTATGATTGACAACTGTTAAAGTACTCTTACTCTTTTTTTTTTTTTTTTTGTATTTTTCTGAAGCTGGAAATGGGGAGGCAGTCAGACTCCCGCATGTGCCCAACCAGGATCCACCCGGCATGCCCACCAGGGGGCGATGCTCTGCCCATCTGGGGTGTTGCTTTGTTGCAACCAGAGTCATTCTAGCTCCTGAGGCAGAGGCCATGGAGCCATCCTCAGTGCCCAGGCCAACTTTTTTTTTTTCTCCAATGGAGCCTTGGCTGCAGGAGGGGAAGAGAGAGACAGAGAGGAAGGAGAGGAGGAGGGGTGGAGAAACAGATGGGTGCTTCTCCTGTGTGCCCTGGCTGGGAATCAAACTTGGGACTCCTGCATACCAGGCCAACGCTCTACCACTGAGCCAACCAGCCAGGGCCAGTACTCTTATTCTTGCTCTTAGAAAGTAATACCCTTGAATAGGGCTGGTGTGGGCTACTTGAAAGTGTTTCTGAGAGAGCTCCAAGGGTTACATAAGCCTAAAGCTCCCTCTGAGACTTTGTAGAACAGGAAGTCTTGTTTCTGTTTTCCTTTTTTCAAAACCATTTCTTTTGAGTTCCACCAGAAACATATCTTGTGTGGTGTGGTAGAAGTACAAAAGAACTATTAGAGAAATTGTATTGGACATTATAATTTTGCAGTGAGTTTCTATGACGAGATTTTGGTCAAGACTGAGCTATGTGAAGAGCTCACACTAATAGCCTCGAACGCTTTGCTAAGGTCCTCCCCACCTGTCTCCATCTGCTCTCTCACAGTTTCTTAGGTCTCTGCATGGTTTTCACTGTGTCCCCTCCCTGCCATTGGTGGAGAGCTGGCTGTCTTGTGAAA
Source organism: Saccopteryx bilineata (assembly GCF_036850765.1). NCBI lineage: Eukaryota > Metazoa > Chordata > Mammalia > Chiroptera > Emballonuridae > Saccopteryx > Saccopteryx bilineata. The sequence goes on along the minus strand of NC_089490.1, from coordinate 337,821,675 downwards.
GGGGGGGGGGGGGACAAGCTAAGTGCTTTTGCCCAAGTGAGATAATTGCCATAAAAATTGGTCCCTAATCTGTCATTTTCTACCTTTTAGGAAATTTGAAAACAGGCTCCCACTTAGCTGAAAGTACAGTGTACTAGTACAGATACCAGGAGGACTTCTTGTTTCATCCTTAAGCACGTCTTATACCATTTTCCACCAGTTGGATACTTCAGATGGCTTTGTACTATGAGCAGCAAATGGCAAGAACCACTTCTGATAACCTCTGTTTGGTGACAGCAACTACATACTGGACTACCTAGATTTGTTCTTCAGCCAACTGCACTGAATGCTGCTGCCTTCAGGAAGAGGACCCCATAGAGCAACAGGAGGAGTTCAAAGTGCAGGTGTTCAAGGGGCCCAAAACTGTCCCTACCTGGAGTGGGTTGGAGGAACAAAGAGGCCAGGGAAGGATTCCTGATGGAGCTCGAATCAGCCGTATCTGAATCCTGTCCTCATATCAGATATTTTTTGTTCATGTGCTGTTGATATGTGCAAACTAACTGCAAAGTGATTATCTTAACATTGCATGCACATTCTACAAAGTAAAACTCTTTATTTTGAAACATTGGATGAGAAAATTTTCATTGAATTTTAAATTTATTAAAATTTTTACTAGAAATTTTATTTATATTTGTAAATAAGAGAACTGTTAGGGTCTTTAAATGTTATTTAAAAGAATGAAAATGAAAAAGATTTTAAAATTTATATCACCTATTGCCTGACCAGTGGTGACACAGAGGATAGAGCATCAACCTGGGATTCTGAGGTCCCAGGTTTGAATCCCTGAGGTCACCAGCTTGAGCACAGGCTCACTAGCTTGAGCACAGGGTTGCCAGCTTGAGTATAGGATCACAGACATGATCCCATGGCTACTGGCTTGAGATGAAAGGTCGCTGGCTTGAAGCCCAAGGTTACTGCCTTGAGCCCAAGGTTGCTGGGTTGAGCAAGGGGTCACTGGCTTGGCTTGAATCCCTGGTCAAGGCATGTATGAGAAACAATCAAGGAATAACTAAAGTGCTGCAGTGAGTTGATATTTCTCATCTCTCTCTCTTCATCTCTGTCCTACTCTCACACATAAAAATAAAATAAATAAAAAACTTGTATCGCCTACTTATACAATTAAAATAGCTCACCAATAATGACTATCAAGAAATTGAAGAGACCATCACTGATAATTATAATAGAACATTGATCATTATCTAGTTATATCAATTATACAATAAGAAATCAAAAAGCATTATGCTAAGTGAAATAAGCCAGTCAGAAAAAGACAAGTACTGTATGATTTTGGTTATATGTGGAATCTAATGAACAAAATGAACTAAGAAACAAAATATAGACAGACTCATAGGTAGGGAGCAGGCTGACAGTTGTGGGGCCAGTGGCTGGGTGAGGTGGGTGGAAGGATTGAGCAACAAAGGAAAAAGAGAGAGAGAGAGAAAACTCACGGACACAGACAACAGAAAAGTGAGTGCTGGAGGAAGTGGTGGAGAAAGATGGAAGAAGGTAAAGGGCAATAAATGGTAATAGTTGGATACTTGACTCAGTATGGTGAACACACAATACAGGATACAATATACATATGATGTGCTGTAGAATTCTGCACCTGAAACCTATATAAATTTGTTAACCAGCATCACCACAATAAATTCAATAAAAAGGGGAGGAGGGGGAAGCTATATTTATTGAAGCAACTTCAGATATTATAAAATTTTGAATTTTTAGGTGTGTTCTTTTGAAATTTACATTTAACATATCTCTTGATAATTTGTTTTGTTTTTCTTATATAACATAGAGAAAATGTCATTTTTTCCATGAAGCCCATGTAGCCTCATCCCTTTCCAGTTTACAGTGTGTCCAACAAGTAACATTCTCTGTGTGCTATGACAGAAAGGTTGAGACATGCTGCCTGATCCAGAAAGAAGTAATGTGTGCTCCAACTCTGCAGTTGCTTTCGTGGTCCCTAGGACCCTCCACAATTATATATAACACGCCTCTACCTGCTCAGGATCCATTCCTCAAAAAAAATAAGGCATATTTCTCCTCCACTTAAAAAGAGCATGGCCTTTGGAATGTCTTCTGCTCTGTTCTTTGAACTAGACTTTCTAGACACTGTCTGAGCAGCAAGATCTCCGGGCCCTGGGCCCTGGGTGGCAAACTTTATAGCTATGGCCATAAAAGTCCAAGTTGTAGTGAGTGTTGAGGTGAGTCACACCCTCTCTCTCTCTGCTTCTACTAATCTACATGTTCTAAAAGGGACATCAGAAGCCTGCCTTGGCCTAGTTGGAGAAAGGAGTGAGGCAGAAAATGAGGGAAGCCACCTGCTTTTTTCTGGTGGTCAAAGGCTTAGGGGTCCCTAAGCTACTGGTCCTTCCAGAAGCAGGCTGCTACCACTGGATCACCAGACATTATGCACAGAGTATATACAGTTGGGACAGAGTCGTCAGCATGTAGAAGCTAGCTGGACCCATGAGTGCCTGCGTAGTCCTGAAAATCAAGGGTCCCAAAACTTGTAGAAAAGGAGCAAGAGCCTTACTCTGCCCCTCACCTTTGTCCCTTAGATAAGATGTGCCCCATGCCTGCCCAGTAGTGAGACTTCTGCATTTATAGCTTATCAGCCTCTTGACTTAAGTCTCAGAGTTCTCTTTTTATCTCTCTCCTCACTACAGTGTTCCTCTCCTTTCCCCAATGTGTCAGCACAAAGCCTCGGGGTCACCCTGCCTCAGCCACCCAAGGGGGCAGCGAGTCTCAACAGTCTGTCACGGCAGCCTCATCTCACTCTACCTCTGCCTCCAGATGGTTACAGGTGGGAATCCTTCTATGACTCTGCTTCTCTTACATGTAAGGAGAAGGGAAGAGGAAAAGGGAGGGAAGCTGGAAGGAAGTTTGACAAAAATACAAATGCTATGAGATCCTGGGAAAAGTAGTTAACTTAATTCATTTACTAAGTACCAGGCAGTGTACTAGACATTTTTAGTCATATCTCCTGGTTCAGGCCTGCAGGGTGGGGTGTGAGTGTGTGTGTGTGTGTGTGTGTGTGTGTACCTGAGTACAAATGTGCAGGCAGTGGGGCAAAGATTAAGAGAAAGTAAAGGAGCCCCAGATGGTAATAAAGAAGCATACATTCACCTGACTGGTAGTGGTGCAGTGAACAGAACATTGACCTGGGACACTAAGGTCCCAAGTTCAAAACCTCAAGTCTCCATCTTGGATGCTGGTTCACCTGCTTGAGTGTGGGGTCTCTGACCTGAGCATGGGATCATCGAAATGATCCTATGGTCACTGGCTTGAATGCAAAGGTCACTGGCTTGAGCCCAAGGTCACTGGCTTGATCAGGGGGTCATTAGCTCACCTGGAGCTCCCCATCCCTGTCAAGGCATGTATGAGAATCAATCAACAAACAATAAAAATGCTGTAACTATGAACTGATGCTTCTCATCTCTCTCCCTTTCTGTCACTGTCTGTCTCTCTCTCAAAAAAAAAAAAAAAAGAAGCATACATTCTTAGAGCTTCAAGATAAAATAGAATAAAATTGACAAAAATTAGCTATATGCCTCCATTTTCTTTTGCCATGCTCATGGCAAACTGTATTAATGATTGTTAAACATCTTTACCACTGAACTGCTTCAGATTATTTCTCAACACAGTTCTCCAACTGTCCACTCAGAGCCTAGAGTTCCTGCATGATACCCCCTCCTTCCCACAAGGACAGAACCTGACCTGGAGGACTAGCATGTGTCTGCCCCATCTCATGCAGTTACATTCCTCAGGGCCCTCCCCACAGCATGATAAGTGAGGAGTCTAGAACCCACAATTTAAAGAGGCACTTGGTCTCAGGATCTTGCCAACACTACACTTGTACCCCATAAATGAGTGTCTCCTCAAAATTTGTCCCTAAATCCTTTGCTTGCCTCACCTTAGCTGGGCCTATTCCTACTTCCAACATCTCTGGCTTTCTCTTAGCTCTGTGTGTTCAGTTCATAAAAGAGACCCCCAGAACCCAGTGACTACCCCCTCTTAGACCTTGTCCCTAGGACTTGGTTAGGATGGAAACATCCAATCATGTCTGTAATCAACCCCCTTCATCTGCCCAGATCCTGCCCCAGTCGCCCTGACTTCATCTCTGTTCTCTTTTCAGGAGCATTCCAAGTGCGTGGGCCCCGTGAGCCCTTGGTGGCCATGCTGGGAGGTGAAGCAGAGCTGCTGTGCTTCCTCTTACCCACTCAAAGTGTTAAAAATATGCAAATAAGCTGGTTCCGATCCCTACCCTCCCAGGTGGTGCATCGGTACCAGGATAGGAGGGACAAGCCTGAGGAAGCCATGGAGGAGTATTTTGGGAGGACAGAGCTTGTGAGAAATGTCATGCATAAGGGGATTGTGGCCCTAAGAATCTTCAATGTACGACCCTCTGACAATGGGCAGTATCACTGTGCATTCCAACATGGCTCCTTCTACAATGATACAGTGGTTGAGCTGAAAGTGGCAGGTAATGGCCCACAATTATCCCCTTGACACCTCACAGGGTTTACTGTATTCTGGGTAGAATCTTTCCTCTGATCCAATGTTCCTGGGAAATATAAAGAAGTTATAAGAGAAAGGGAGATGACCATTACTCCCTCTCACCCTATTTCTCCATATGTCACTGCTTGGGCTAAATTAAAGATAATAAAGAGACTCATACTGGGAGTCAAGGAATCGGCAGGGCCATTTGTATTGGGCTGTGCTGGATGCCGCTCTAGCCCAGGAGTCTAGGTCCTGACCCTCTGTTGCCTAGACTTCCTCACAGCCTGTTTCCTGTTCTGCACAGTGAGGTCTAGTTAGCAGCAGAACTCTTCAGAAGCAGGGGAGTGATATGTGTGCAGGAAAATAAAGTTAGGACCTGATTTCTCTCCCTCTTCCTTTTCCCAGTTCTTGGCTCAAATCCTCAGTTCTGCGTGGAAGTCACTAAGTCCAGACAAATCCGATTAGAGTGCAAGTCAGGAGGCTGGTTCCCTAAGCCAAAGGTCAGGTGGATGGACTCTGAGGGAGAAGAAATTCCAGCTGAGACTGAGACCTACACCCAGGACAAAGGTGGCTTGTTCCATGTAACAACGTCACTGTTCCTCAGAGAATCTTCGCAGAAGAATGTGACATGTTCTGTCTGGAACCCAGTACTGAATCAGAAAAAGGAAGAACAGTTGTCCACAGCAGGTCAGTTTTCTCTCCCCCCTCCGTGTGCCCCACACATGGGCTTTAAGGCTCACACTCCCTGTGGTGGCAGCTCTGGGCATATGCTCTGTTCTGCTGTCTTCCTCACACCCACCAGTCCCTCTGCCTGGACCCTCTTTCCTCCTCTTTGTTCTTCCTTTCACCCACCCCTTCCTGACCAAATTTTCCAGTCTTCACTACTTAACCTGTCCATGGAATTAAACTTAGTCCACCAGGCTGATCTAACAAAATATCACAGACTAGATGGCTTATAAACAACAGAAATTAATTCCTCACAGTGGATAGAAGTTCAATATCAGGGTGTCAACATAATCAGGTCCTGATAAAAGCCCTGTTCCAGGTTGCAGACAGCCAACTTGTCCTTCTGTCCTTACATGGTAGAAGGGGCTAGGGAGCTGGACAGGGGTGGGGACATGGTATCTTTTATAAGGACACTAACCCTGTTTATGAGCTTAGGGCCTCACATTGGGCACTGGGATTTCAACATTTGAATTCTGAGGGGACACAAAGATTCAAACTGTCACACTTCACCGAAAACCCACTTTCAGACTTCCTCCTTTCTAGCCCTCCAACCGGCCAATCTCTCTTCTTTCTCATTTTACATTTCTACTCAGCCATTTTTGCTGGATTCTCTCTCTACTTGGTTGACCTGTTGCAAAAATCCTATGAGCCTAAACTCAGATCCACTTCCTGTTGACATGCAGTTATGATTTTGTTCTATACATATTTCTCTTTTTTATTTATTTATCGATCTTAGAAAGACAGAGAGAGGAAGGGGGGAGCAGAAAGTATCAACTCATAATAGCTGCTTCTTGTATGTGCCTCGACCGGGAAAGCCCAGGGCTTTGAACCAGTGACTTCAGCATTCCAGGCCGACACTTTATGCACCTGTGATGACAGGTCAGGCATATTTCACTCCTTTCCTGATCTCTGCCAGGTCCTGTGGTCTTGCCACAGTTTTGTTAAATTTTTGTAATTCTGCTTTGTGGTATTCCTTCATAGAGGGTAATACTTATTCATTTTTAAACTCGTGGCTAAATATTTGGCTACAATATTCATCTATTCTGTGGCAGCATTTCTTTTTCAGTAAATCTTGATTATCCTTCTTTCTCCTTTCACCATGTATAATCTTTGTACTGTTCTTATGCCTGTCTTATTTCTTACTCATTATTACATGCATTGAATTTTCCTGGGTCAGCTATTTCCACAGTTTCTTGTGAGGCAGGAGGCCAGTGTAGTCTTCCAGGATAGCTGATTCTCCCAATCCACCTGCTGCCACAGAGACAGACTCCTTCCCTCAAGTATGGCTGATGTGTGTGCACATCTGCACATCCCATGTGCTCTGCTTCTCTAAGCAGAAGTAGGTCTAGGATACACACCTCAGTTCCTAAACCATTTGTGACAAACGAGCATGTAGATTTTGATCTTCAGGGTATGCATGCCCTTCATCTTCAGTAATATTTTTAATAGTGCTTTCTGATATTTGCACTTGCATGGTCTTCTCACCATTGTCCCCACCTCTCTTTACATTCTCCCACATGGCTTCCATGTGATCATAGTGGCTTTCATCAGCCTTTAAAGTCTGGTATTTGCAGTCATTAAAAGTTTTTATTTATTTATTATTATTATTTTGGCTGGCTGGTCTTTTATTTATAAAAAGGAAGAGCAATACACTGACTTATGCAGCCATATTCATATTGGAAATCTAAAAGTCTGAATTTAAAGTCAGATGTGGAGCAATTCTAGGTGACAAGTCCAGGAGTGGTCATGAGTAAGTGGAGAAGAGTGGGGTCAAAGTGATGACCTATGTAATCTGCCCTTGCTCTTGCTCTCAGACTCCCCAGTTACTCTCCCAATCTCTCACTGAGCTCTGGGCACACTGCCCTTGGCTAGTTCCTCAAAGGCCCAGTGTTTTCTTACATTAGGGCTGCACACTTGCTGCCCCCTCTAACTGGAACACTCTATTCTGGCTTTTTTTGAGAGGGAGAGAGAAAGAGAGAAAGAAAGAGAGAGAGAGAGAGAGAGAGAGAGAGGGAGGGAGAGAGTCAGAGAGAAGGACAAGCAAGAACAGACAGGAAAGGAAAGAGATGAGAAGCATCAACTCGTAACTGCGGCACTTCAGTTGTTCATTGGGTGCTTTCTCATACATGCCTTGACTGAGGGGCCCCAGTTAAGCCAGAGACTGACCCCTTGCTCAAGCCAGTAACCTTGGGCTTCAAGCCAGCAACCTTTGAGCTCAAGCCAATAACCTTGGGGTCATGTCTATGATCCCACACTCAAGCCAGTAACCCTGCGCTCAAGCTGGTGAGCCTGTGCTCAAACTGGTGACCTCAGGGTTTCAAACCTGGGTCTTCAGCATCCCAGGTTGATGCTCTATCCACTGCACCACTGCCTGGTCAGGCTCTGACTTTCTTCTTAGTAGAATTTATTTACAATAATCTCTCTTCATTGCATCATCCCTTCCTTCCTGAACCGTGTCTTACACCTCTCCACACAAACACTGAATTACTTACTTCTATTATAAGAGAATACTCAACTTTCTTTAATTCCTGCTTCCAAATTTATCTATCCATACTCATCAAAGCCTCAGCTGAACTAAGGGCCTTTCATCTAGTAATCATAGACCTTAGATAGAGGTTAAACTAAAGGTATGATGAAAATAATGGTTATCTGCCCGTGCAATAAATACCCTTGTACATTCCAAACAGAAAGTCAGAGGAAACTGACACGTAGAAAGGGAATAAAAGTTGTCTAAGGCAATTTGTTGATCCAAACCAGGGTAGCTGAGCAGCAAATTCTCACCAAACTCAAGTTCTCAGTCTCCTAGCCCAAAACTATTTTCAGAGAGAGAAGATTAACTGGGATAAAGTTTGTGAGCTAGAGAGAAGGCAGATTATTTAGGTCTTCACTTTTACTTCACTTTTCTCCACTTATTCTCATAGCCATTCTCAAACTTTTAGATTTCCAACATAAATATGGCTGCATAAGTCAGAGTGTTCCCCAGACAAAGACGGACAATAAAGAAGAGAGATGAGAAGCATCAACACATAGCTGCAGCACATCAGTTGTGAATTTATTGATTTTTCATATGTGCCTTGACCAGGGGGGCTCCAGACGAGACAGTGACCCTTGCTCAAGCCAGTGACCTTTGGGCTCAAGTTAGCAACCATGAGGTCATGTCTGTGACCCCACAATCAAGCCGGCAACCCTGCACTCAAGCCAGCCACCTCTGGGTTTCGAACCTGGGTCCTCAGCATCCCAGGCCAATGTTCTATCCACTGCATCAACACCTGGTGAAGCAAAATGTTTACATTCTAAACCATTAAATCCCAATATCTCACTTTTTGAGCACAACTTTCAATCTTCAACTTTATAGTTTACTTTTTTTATGTAGTTTTAGCCTCATGGAGACCTCTGGTCCCTTGATTCTTTCCCACCGTGCCAGGCTACTAGGTTCAGCCCTGACTAAACTCCAAGGGTTGACTCCCTGATACTCTATATCAATACTCTCGATTCTATTACATACTGTTACATTGTTCTTCTTCCATGGAAGAAATTAACTTATTTGCTTCAATGTATTTTCTGAGCAAGTAAGCTGAGTAAGATAATATTTGAATGGAAGCTTGAACTTACTAATTAACCATAATTTTAAAGGGAAATGGAGGTAGAGGGAGGATCACAATGTATTATATTAAAGAGAATAAGATTGGGGATTGACTGAGCAAGATATGAATGTGGAAATAACTCTCCAGGCAAACTGATTGGGCAACATCTGTTTTTCAGTTGCTGAGTCCATCTGTACAATCTGCACAACATTCATCATAGTGGTTTCAGTTTTGGCAACAGCTCTGATAATGCTGATTCTCATATTCATTGGATTTTGTTTAAAGAGAAACAGTCTCAAAAACCGTCACAGAAACAGGTAACAGAATTCATTTCTTTTCAATATACAAATATCTTTCTCAGAGCTATCTGTGCTTCTCCTTTCTACTTAGGAACCAGATCAAAATCAGCAAAGGCTCTGCTCAGAGGCAGTCACATCAATGAGACTTTAATACCTCAACCATAAAATATGGAAAATAATACTTTATTTATAGAACTTCTGTGTGGATTAAAATAAATCATTTACATTATGCAACTTTGCTTTGCACTAACTCAGAGGCATTCAATGAAAGGTTATTATTATTATTTTACTATTATTATTAATGTGGGAGGAGGAGTAAGATAGAAAAGGAAGGAAAAATGATGGAAGGAACAAATATTATGATACACTACATATGCATGAGCATATGAAGCACCCATTTATGAAGTCTTAAATTGACCACCCATGGGTAATACTCACTTTGGCATCATACAACCTTTTGCCCAAGAAATAAGGGTAAAATGTTTAGCCGCTCCTTAGGTCAACAAAGAGCTACAACTATGCTAGGTATACTTGTCCCACAAGTATGTGTGTTGGCCCCAGATACCACATTGCTGAGTCCTCTTGTTCAAGATCACTTTAGTTTTTAAAACCACACAATCAGCAAAGATTGATGAGGCAGAGAAAACCAGGACATATAAACACTGCTTAATACAGCATTCACATAGTGTGATTGCAATCTCTCTTACGCGTGTTTATCTAAGTCATCTCTTTCCCTTTGCTTCTTGCTATATATATCATAAATTGATGCATTAAACTCTGTACTTTGAGCTTCTTTAGAAGTGCAATAGAAGTGTTTAAAACATTGTTATTACTCTTTTAATGTCTAAGGGAACTGTAGTGATGTCCTCTTACTACTAATACTTGAATTTCATACATCCTATCTTTCTTCCTTGATCAATATACTTAGAAATTTATCAGTTTTAAGGAACTATCTTTTGATTTCATTGAATTTTTTTTTTTGCTAATAATCTTTCATTGACTTTTGCTCCTTTTTTTTTCTTTTGTGACAGAGACAGAGAGAGAGAGTCAGAGAGAGGGACAGATAGGGACAGACAGAAAGGGAGAGAGATGAGAAGCATCAATCCTTCATTGCAGTACCCCAGTTGTTTATTGATTGCTTTCTCAAATGTGCCTTGATCGAGGGGTGGGGGGCTACAGCAGATCAAGTGACACCTTGCTCAAGCCAGCGACCTTAGGCTGGTGAGCCTTGCTCAAACCAGATGAGCCCGTGCTCAAGCTGGCTCAAGCTGGCAACCTCAGGGTTTCGAACCTGGGTCCCCCGTGTTCCAGTCTGATGCTCTATCCACTGCCCTATCACCTACCTGGTCAAATTGACTTTTACTCTTAATTTAAGTATATCCTTTCTCCTTTGTGTTTAATTTATTTTTCTTTTGCTACTTCTTTGAGGTAGAAGCTTCTTAAGTGATTGGTTTTTTACTTTTCTTCTTTCTTAATATAAGTATTTAAATATTTAATACTATAAATTTTCTCTAGAAGGGTACTATACTAAGTGAAATATGTCAGAGAAAGACAAATATCATATGACTTCACTGACATGTAGAATCAAAAGAACAAAATAAACTAACAAGCAAAACAGAAACAGATTCAGAGAGCAGACTGATGGTTGTTGCTATTTGGAAAAGGGGTTGGGTAGATGGGTAGAAAAGCTGAAGGGAGTAAGAAGTATGAATTGGTAGTTACAAAATAGTCACAGGAATGTAAAATACAGCATAGGGAATATAGTCAGTAATATTGTAGTAACTATGTATGGTGTCAGATGGGTACTAGATTTATCGGGGTGATCATTTTATAAGTTGTATAAATGTCTACCCACTATTTGCACATCTGAAACTAATATAATATAATATTGATGTCAAAAAAAATATTTTAACATAGGAGCTATCAGAACCTTCTATGTTAGGTGAGTTCATGAACCAGTTAGACTATTCCACAGTGGTTGACCAATTTTTCTCTCCAATATCCATGATTATCATTTAAAACTTTATCATTAAAAAAATCTTCAAATCCAATTAAAAATAAAGTGAATAAAATGTACCATTTATATTTTTTGTCTATCATTTAAAAAATCTTCTTGAACTCAATTCAAAATAAGGTGAATAAAATGTAAAAATAAAATGTCCTTTAGGGACTGTTTTAGCTGTATCTCATGAATTTTTATGTATAGTATTTTTATTATTCAGTTCAAACATTTTCTAATTTCTCTTGTTATTTCTTCTTTGAGCCATAGCTTATTTATAAATATGTTATTTACTTTCCAGATATTTGGGAATATTAAAGATATTTCTAGTTTAACTTCATTGTGGTGGTAAAAGAACATGTTTTTCCATTATTTTAATCCTTTAAGTCTACTGAGACTTGTTTTCTTGCCTAGCATATGGTCCAATCTAGTAAGTGTCTTATGCGCACTTACAAAGAAGACATCTACTATTATTGGGTGGAATAATCTGTAATATTGGTTAGGTAAAATTGGTTGATGGTATTATTGAGGACTTCAAAATCCTTTCTGATTTTCTGTTTACTTATTCTAGCAATTATTAAGAGTGGTAAAATTTTAAGGTATAAATGTGCATTTATCTAACTCTCTATTTCAGTTTTATCAGTTTACTCTGTTTATTTTGTTTTCTGTTAAAATGCATTTACATATTTAGAAATTTTATCTTGGTTTTTTTTAAGTGAGAGAAAGAGATAGCGAGAGGAAAGGAGAGAGATGAGTAGCATCAACTCATATTTGCAGCACCTTAGTAACTTTAGCTATTCATTGATTGCTTTTGCATATGTGCCTTGACCAGGGGGCTCTAGCTAAGCCAATGACCCCTAGCTCTAACCAGCAACCTTGGGCTCAAGCCAGAGACCTTGGACTTCAAGTCAGTGACCTTCAGGCTTAAGTCAGGCATAACCATGGGGTTATGATCCTACACACAAGTTGGTGTGCCCGCGCTCAGCCGTCAACCTCTGAGTTTTGACCTGGGACCTCAGCATCCTAGGCCAACACTTTATCCACTGCACCACCACCAGTAAGGCAATTTTATGTCTTCTTGATAAACTGACACTTTTTGTCATTATAAAATGTCCCTTTTTATCTCTGGTAATATTTTGCCCTTAATTCTACTTATCTAATAGCAATATCGCCACTTTTGCTTTCTTAATATTTATATAGTATATTTTTCCCCATTATTTTACTTTTAATCTATATATAAAGTGGATTTCTTACAGAAAGTTTATATGGGTCTTACTTTTTATCTAGTCAAATGATTTCTGTCTTTTAAGTAGATTGTTTAGGTCAGTGCATTCCAATTGAAATAAAACGTAAGGCACACATGTAATTTTAAACTATATAGTATCAACATTTAAAAATAAAAATAAACATTGAAAATTAATAGTTAACAATATATTTTGTACAATGTAATTTTTATCAAAAATAGTATATAAAAATTTGATAATTCACATCATTTTTGTATCATTTTCAAAATCTAGTATGCATGTATACTTACAGCATCTCAATTTAGACAGTAAATATTTTCAGAAATAATTGATACATATTTAGATTTCACAAAATTTATAGTTGAAAGAGTAACTTCACATACCCATTGTTCTAAGCATACTTGAAAGGTTTCCAATAATTGGAGTATCAGTTTCAGTTTTTAAATTTAAATTAAGGAAAAGTAAATAATATTTTAAAATTTAATTCCTCAACTACAATAATAATATTTCAGATGCTCAGTAGCCCCATGTGGCTAGTAGCTGCAGTATTGGACAGGAGAGGTATAAGCCATTATTATAGTTAGGTTTAAATTTCCCATTGTGCTATTTATTGACAGTCAGTTATTTGTTCCCTGTTTTCTTCTTTTCCTGCCTTTTTTTTGGCTTATTTTTATTATTTTTTAAAATAGTGACCTATTAATTGTACCTTTTTTATTTATTCATTTTTAGAGAGGAGAGAGAGAGAGAAACAGAGAGAGAGAAGGGGGAGGAGCAGGAAGCATCAACTCCCATATGTGCCTTGAACCAGGCAAAGCCCAGGGTTTCGAACCGGTGACCTCAGCATTTCCATCCAGGTCAACACTTTATCCACTGTGCCACCACAGGTCAGGCCTAATTGTACCTTTTTGTTTCATTTTTTTAGTGATTGCCTTGGGGTTTACAATATGTATCTCTAGCTTGTCCCATTCTACACTGAACCAACCAATATTATAATATTTTATGACTAGCACAAAAATGCTATAATGAGATGCTTTAATTTCTGTTCTTTGTGCTATTTTTGTCATACATGTTATATATACTGTTATCATTAGCTAGTTATCTTTTAAAGCCATTTAAAAATAAGAAGAAAAAGAAAGAAGCCCAGCTTTTTTAAATGTACCCACCCTGCCATTTCCAGTACTCTTGATTCCTTTGTGCAGATCTGCATTTCCATGTGGTATCAGTTCCCTAATGCCTAAAGAAACTAACATTTCTTGTTGTGCACATCTGCTGATAACTATCGCTCTTAGCCTATTTGCCAAAGAAGGGTCTTTTCTTTCTTTCTAAGTCTAGAGAAGCCTTTTGTGTTAAAGCTAGTTTAGGCCTATTACTGTCATAATCTTTCTGGGCTCTCTACTAAAAAAACAAAACAAAACAAAAAACAACAACAAGGTATCTCCACTCTCACTAGCTGAAACTATAATGTCTTCAGTTTTCCGTGACCTCTGAGAATTGTCCAGCTTGTAGCTCCCCTAGTACTTTGCATGATAGTATCTATAGCATAGTACTCAGCAACCAGTTCAAGAGAGTCCTTATGTAGATTTCTGGAAATCTTTGCCTGACTTCCTTTTCTCTGGTATTCTGCTCCAAAAATTCTAACCACCTCAATGTCCCTGAACTCTGACCCTCTGTCTCTTCATATTAATAAGGTAACTCTCTGACCATGGGATTCTACTCTCTGCCATGCAATGTAGAAATTGTCCCAACACAGTAAGTTGGAAAAATTGTAGTGCTTCTTTCTGCTGCAGGATTACAACTATGTGCTGGCTATTATTTAATGCCTGAAACACTTTTTTTCTTTAAATACGTTTTGTTGGATTTTATTTTTATTTCATTATTGTCTAGTTCCAGTTACTTTATATAGCTGGGAATATGTCTATTATTGTCTTTTTAAATTTTTTATTTGTTGATTTTAGAGAGAGAGGGAGGGAGGGAGGGAGGGAGAGATTGAGAGAGACATAAACAAAAACCTGTTTCTGTATCTGCCCTGATGGGGGATCCAACCAGCAACCTCTGTGTATTGGGAGGATGCTCCAGACAATCAAGCTATCCAGCCAGGGCTCTTTTTACAAATGAAAATTTTTCTTTGAGCTCTGTGACGGTATTAAAGGTCATCCCCACTCCTAGAAACCTGTGCTGTAAGAGTCAGTCTGTCATGTGTCCTGAGTATCCAAGTACTAGTCCCAGAGATAGGATGAAGTGAGGTACCTAAGAGAAAATTTAGGGAGGCACTAACTCTGAGGTTTATAAAAATGCTGCCTCTGTTCTTACATGAATGACATTGTGAGTAAATGCTTCATTCACATTTTCATCCTGGGCGCTTGCCTTGCCTGCACTAGTCCTGGCTCAGGCTGGGCCTTGTGCTTCTTCCTTAGCAGGCCAAAAATGCAAAGCCCTGACATCTCTTTACTGGGATCATTTGTCAAGGTTGTGCTTGCAGTGAGCGATCTTGAGAAATAAAATAATTTCTTTTTTAGAAAAGAGCAAACTTGTTTCCTCCTATTTAGTCCTTTGAGTAATAAGTTTTTTTCATGCTCCCTGACCCCTGGGAATTCTTTTTATTTTTTTTCAAAAGATGAAATTAGTTACAGTTACAGTTTTATTAACTTAAAATCATGTTTGTTTGATAAGCAATTTATGGAAACAAGAAGAACATACTAATTGAAATTAGTTTCTTTACTGCTCCAGCTCAAAGTTTAAAGAAGTACATTAACAATCTAAAGTACATGAACAATCCAAAGTACATGTACAATCCGAAGTACGTGTACAATCCGAAGTACGTGTACAATCCAAAGTACATGAACAATCCCAAGTACATGAACAAGTTGAAGCACATGAACAATCCTACTCTGAATGGTCCGGAGGCACGAGGATGTGCATGACCGTTAGTACTATTCAAAAGGTTATTAAAAGCAGTGAATCAAGGGGCATCTCCGACCAGCGCACCGGCCAGACCTTCTGTCTCACAACCTCTCCATATGTCCCTATCGCCCTCGATGCCGACCCCATCGAAGCCCGCGCAGCAGCCTGGGACGCTCCCGTCGTCGCTGAACTCAGCAAGAACCCGCCCTTCCCCGAACGTGATCCCGAGGAGGCGGAACTCCTCATCAGGATCAGGGACCGCAGGGACCGGTCTATGGGTCCCGACTCCCAGGAGGGTCAGAAGGAAGGAGTTAGCTCGCCTACACTCGGGAATAAGCTGCAGCCGGGCTGGGTCTCCGAGAGCCGCTGCTCCCGGCGATACTCCATACTCGAAGCGGTTCTGGTGAGAAAGCCTCTCCAACACGGGTGCCAACCAGCCAGGCATGACGTCCATTCATGACACAAAGCAGAGGACTGACAAGTGTGACAAGTCCTCAGAGTATCTGCAGATGGGCTGCACACAGAGAGGCCTGGACTTTGGCCAGCCCCGGCAGATCGAGGACCTCAGGTACTGCACATAGAGAGGCCTGGACTTTGGCCAGCTCCGGCAGATCGAGGACCTCAGGTACTACTCACAGAGCCCAGGGGCTCCGGGGTCAGCCTGCGACTGCCCAAGCCCAGGGAAGCCTCCCATGTACACCCCCGACCACCAGGAGGAAGCAGACTACTGAGCCCCCCTTTGGGGGTATCTCCCAACATCATCGCACCATCTGGAATTTGGGTTGTTTTTTGTTTTGTTTTGTTTTTCTGTTTTTTCCTCTTGTTTTTCTATATGATCAATACTTCCAGCTGAGGGTCTCTGATGGCCAGATTCAGATGGTATGGGGTGGGGGTCCCCACCAGGGCAGATTTCCCAGCAGGCTTTGGGCCAAGTTGTGGCCAGGAAAAGATACCTGTGCAGAAGGAAACTGGCCCCAAATGGCTTCCAATTGCTTCTACCCATATTCTTTTTTCTTTGGGGATCAGTTTATGTTTTCTGTACCTGCAGAAGTTTCAAACACTTTTAACAAAACAGAAGTAATGGGGGGCGGGGGTTGGAGCAGTGGCTGGGAAGGAACTCCCTTGGGAGAGGGCCAGGCCAGAGTCCCACATATTTTAGGCGTTGTGAGGGAATGGATTTCCCTAAGACCCTCGGAGAGGCCCAGTGAGGAAACTGAGGCACAGACAGGACAATGGATCTTGAGTGGCTGAGGCAAAGCCAGCTACCCCCCCCCCGATACTTGTCCCCTCTCCCTTACAAAGTACAGGGACCCCCCCACACACAAACACATACCAGGAGGCCTGCCCTGGGACCAAGAGATAATGTGAAATACTAACTACAGATCAAAGGCAATAAACATCTCTTTTTAGGAAAGAAAAGAAGTAAATCTCCTAAATTCAGTTTTTCATCCATCATAGTGCAATCATTGCATATGTATAAATCTATTAAGGGCTCTTTGACTCACCCCTGTGGGAACTGAGGGACATAGGAGATGAATGCAAATAAACAGGAACTTGTGGTTATTACTTTGCCATGAATATTACTGGTACGTCCTTTGTCTCAGATCCAGCAGTTTTGTTTCTTTTGTTACCATCCAGTTAACAGTAATAGGATAACTTATTAGCTTATACATAAATAAAATACTAGGCCCCACACTATTCTTGAAGACTTTAATAGAAGGTAATATATCCTTTCCCTTTTGATTTTCACATTTCCTGGAAATTACTGGAGGAAACTATGAGACTGAGTTTCTTTCCATACTGAACTGTGTAAGATTAGTCTTAATTGTTATACCTTTGTACTTGGGGAGTAAAGAAACAGCCATTTTATTTTTCTCCTGCCAGTCCCACTCCTATCATACATATGTGTCTCATTTCACATTGCTCATATACTCATGTTTCTGTTTCTAGGGAACTGAAGAAACTGTTGAAAGTTCATAGTAAGTTCTGGTCCTTCTTCATCCTCCTCAAACACTCATTCTCCCTGTCTCTGAGTATTTCATTTTCTATCTGTCTTTCTACATCCTTGTATGGCCAGTATCCATGGCCATCATCACAGCCACCTGGCCCATGCAGGTTCGCATTGGATTTGACAGACGGTAATGAAACAATGGAGCCACAAACTGGTGGGCCATTAGCTTTAATCCTAGCTTGCACTCAGTGGGCAAGTAAAATACACACTGGGCTCCAAAACCCACTCATTCAGTGCTCACAAAGCTACTGACTTATCCGAGTTTCCTAGAATCAAAGGTTTCTAGCTCACCAGACTTATTCACCTCTGTTCCCCATCTCCTTCTCTCTGCACAAACTGGCTTCTCATTCAGCACCCCACCATCTTGGCTGCTTCTTCTGGACCCCTCCACATGGCCTTTCTCTGCTCTCCTCTCTAATGCTAATCTCAGGAACCGAGAGAGAACAAGCTCCCGGTCTGCCCCACTTTATAGTGTAGAAATCCAAACCTTTAATCCAATATACAAAAAAGGAAGTCTCTGATACAAAGTCCACCCCACATCAAAAAGGGTGGGAAAGGCTTAGTTCTAAAACCAAGCCCCAGGCTACAAGGATCCTGCCTGCCCACAGTCCGCCCCCAACACACATTAATATAATTACGCCCATTCCTAGCATAAGGGCAACTAATATCATCACCTGGGCGATGGCCTTCCACATGGGCAGCGCCATCTTTAACAAAGTGAGCATATATTTTATCTGCCCAACACTCCTATCCACATCAGTCTCATTGCCAGTATAGGTCTCCTCTCTATCTTGAGTGTTAGTTAGTTAGTTAGTTAGTTAGTTGACTTTAGAGCCCACCTTTCTCTTGATTCCCTAAAACTTATATCTTCTGGCAGAGAATCTGAGACATGAGAGCTCAGAGGTTGGATGTTTGTAGGGATAGGGGAACATATTGGTGGAGTGTAAGGTATTCATAATCAGTCACCTTGAACCAGTGATAATTGTTTGGATAAACACTGATATAGACAGTCTGTGAAGGTATTTTTTAGATGTGACTAGCATTTAAATCAGCAGCCTTTGACTAAAGCAGACTGCTATCTGTAATGTGGGTGGGCCTTATTCAATCAAAGGTTTAAAAGATTGAGGTCCCTAAAAGGAAAGGAAGTCTATATCCAGGCAGCTTTCAGACTCAATACTGCAATATTTACTGTGCACTTTATAAATATCTGCTGGAATTTTAGCCTATGGCTAGATCTGATAATTGCAGACTTGCTATTGTGTCTTCACAATAGCCACAAGGCAATGCTCTGGAGAACCCTGACTAAAGCAGGGACGATGGCTAATGTGTATTTCTTTTTGAAGTAATAAAGAGATTCTAAAATCTATCATGATAAATACATATCACTGTGTATATAATAAAAAGGATTGAATTATATACTTTTAAAGGGTGAGTTGTATGGTATTTGATTGATATCTCAAATTGCCTAAAAAATATCTACAACTGCAAAATAAAAATATTTTAAGCATATTTTAAAGTTATAAAGATACTATGAAGGAAAAATAACCATAATTGATAAATAAGACATGACAGTTGCTTATTTGATGAGCAGAAATTGCCTGATCTCCTGATCTCTCCCCTGCACCACCCATTCTGGGATTATACTTAGATATGAGTCAGGTAGGTCACACCTAGAAAGAAGCCAGGCCAAATGTGGGATATGTGATCTACATGATTAGATGCTTCCAGCTGAAGGTCTCTGATGGCCAGATCCAGATGGTATGGGGTAAGGGTCCCTGTCGGGACACATCCAAATAGCAGATTTCCCAACAGGCTTTGGGCCAAGTTGTGGTGGGGAGAAGATACCTGTGAGAGGGAAACTGGCCCCAAATGGCTTCCGATTGCAATTTATTGGGGTATCTGCATACAGATGGGCTGAGACCCTATGCAGCTTCAGCCCTGAGAGGAAGAGATGCCCTGTATATAGGACGGGTTCTGGTGGTATTTTCCACCACAGGTGAAAAACTTCTATTACTGGTGGTAGTTAAACAATGGGGAGGGTGGTGATAGCCTGAGGCCAGATTCCAAGGAAAAAGGTATCCAAGCCAGACGCCAGATTCCAATACTCTGAGGGCGGAGAGGGTTGCTTTTTTCTGGCCTGACTAGCCTTGCAATAAGTGTTAGAATTTTTTTTAATTGTTTCACATTTCATATGTTCTTTTCTTTAGTTTTTTTTTTTCAATATTTTTGCTGTTTGCATATCAGTTTAGATCATTTCTGTTACCTGACCAGCAATTCTTTACTGTGGCCAGTCTACAATAAGCCTGAAAAAAGAATTCTTTCTTTGATATTATAAATTTTTTATTTCTAGCTGTAAAGCCAGTGGCCAGGGCCACCATCATAGCAGCCGCCTGGACCATGCAGGTTCGCATTGGATTCGGACAGTCGGTAAAGAAACAATGGAGCCAAAAACTGGTGGGCCATCATCTTTAATCCTAGCTTGCACCCGGCGGGCAAGTAAAAAACACACACTAGGCTCCAAAACCCACTCACATTCAGTGCTCACAAAGCTACTGACTTATCTGAGTTTCCTAGAATCAAAGGTTTCCAGCTCACCAGACTTATTCACCTCTAGTTCCCCATCTTCTTCCTTCTCCCTGCACAAACTCTGCACAAACTGGTCTCTCACTCAACACTCCACCATCTTGGCTGCTTTTCCTGGCCTCCTCCACGTGGCCTTTCTCTGCTCTTCTCTGCTCTCTTCTCTAATATTAATCTCAGGAACCAAGAGCAAGCTCCCATTCTGCACCCATTTTATAGTGCAGAAATCAAAACCTCCAATCCAATATACAAAATAGGGAAGTCTCTAATACAAAGTCACTTATCTGGGACATGATGGGATTGTACCACCCCACATCAAAAAGGGTGGGAAAGGCTTAATCCCAAAACCACGCCCCATGCTACAAGGATCCTGCCTGCCCACAGCCCGCCCCTAACACACATTAATATCACCTAGGCAACGGCCTCCACGTGGGCAGTGCCATCTTTAACAAAGTGAGCATAATATATTTTATCTGCCCAACACTAGCCTTGTCTTTTATCATAATTTCCATCTTTCTGCTGAAATACCCCATCTGTTTTTGCATGTTGTTTACCCTTTCCAATAGATCTTTTAACATATTAATGATAGGTTTCTTCTCTTTTTATTTTGATTTTTATTTTAAGTTCTGAAAATGTTGACATTTAAAATGTTTGTGATCAATAAAGAAGATTCTACTGACTATATTATCTGAGCTTTTCAAGCTTTTAAAAATTTTATTTTTTAATTACACTTTGCATACAATATAATCTTATATTAGTTCAGGTGTACAGTATAATGGTTAGACAATCATCTATTTTAAAAATTTGTCACCCCTCCCCTAATATTTCAACTACCACCTAGCACCATACATAGTTTTTATATTATTGACTATATTCCCTATGCTCCACTTTACATCTCCATGACTGTTTTGTGACTACCAATTAGTACTTCTTAATTAATCCCTTCACCTTTTTCACCCAGCCCAAACCTCCCTCTTTTCTGGCAAACATTTGTCTTATTTCTGTATCTATGAGTCTGTTTCTATTTTGTTTGTTCATTTATTTTGTTCCTTAGATTCCACATATAAGTAAAATCAAATGGTATTTGTCTTACTCTGTCTGACTTATTTCACTTAGCATCATATCCTCGAGGTCTATCCATGCTGTCATATAGGAAAATGGCCAGAGATTGGAATACTGCCCTGAAACAAGTCTTATGTGCGGACTTTGGAACGCCAAGTGCTACAAGAGTGGAATGCTACCCCAGCAACACTGATAAGATTGTTTACTGGAAACTTCTGAATCTTACAATCAAACCTGCATACCTGCAAGGTTTTAATTAATCATTGCTCTTTGTTCCTGAGTCTATGCTCTGCTAATTTGCTTGCTGATTAAAGAAACAAATAAATATGATGAGGCTTCAGAGATCTGGGCTCTCGGTCCTAGAGGCTGGGAGTGCCCTGTACCTATCTTTCTTTTAGGTTGTGTAGTGTGTATTTCTTTTAAGTCTTGCAGTGCCTTCCTCTCGTGAATTCCCATTGCTGAGCTGGTCTCAGCACTGTCACAAATGGAAAGATTTTATTATTTTTTTATGACTAATATTCCAATGTACATACGTTCCACTGACTTTTTATCCATTCATTTATTGAGGGGCACTTGGGTTGCTTTTATATCTTGGCCATTGTAAACAGTGCTGCATATAATTTTTAAATTAGTGTTTTAAGTTTCTTTGGATATATACTCAGAAGTGGAATCACTGGGTCATAAGCAATTTAGTTTTTAATTTTTTGAGGAACTTTTGTACTGTTTTCCATAGTGGCTGCACCAATCTATATTTCCACTAACAGTGCACGAGGGTTTCCTTTTTTTCACAGTCTCACCAACAGTTGTTGTTTGCTGATTTATTGATGATAGCCATTCTAACAGGTGTGAGGTGATATCACTGTGGTTTTAATTTGCATTTCTCTGATGATTAGTAAAGCTGAGGATCTTTTCATGTGTCTATTGGCCATCCGAATGTCTTCTTTGGACAAATGTTTATTCAGGTCCTCTGTCCATTTTTCTTTTTTTTTAAGATTTTATTTATTGGTTTTACAGAGGAGGTGGGAGGACAAGAAATAGCAACTCATAGTTGCTTCATTTTGGTTGTTCTTCAGTTGCTTGTTGTATGTGCCTTGACCAGGCAGGCCCAGGATTTTGAACCGGTGACCTCAATATTCCAGGTTGATGCTCTATCCATGGTGCCACCACAGGCCAGGCCTCTGTCCATTTTTTAATTGAATTGTTTTTGGGTTTTGGGGTGTTGAGTTGTATGAGTTCTTTATAAATTTTGGATACTAACCTTTTATTAATGTTTATTTTATTGATTTTAGAAAGAGGAAGGGAGACAGAAAGAGAGAAACATCTATCTGTCCCCATATGTGCCCTGACTGGGGATTGAACCACCAATCTCTATGCTTCTGGACTATGCTCCAACCAAGCCATCTGGCTAGGAGGGAGGATATTAACTTTTTATCAGATATATCATTGGCAATATCTTCTGCCATTTAGTAGGGTTTTTTTGTTTTGTTTGTTTTTGATGGTTTCCTTTGCTATGCAAGAATAGTTTAGTTTGATGTAGTCCCATTTGTATATTTTTTTGTTTGTTTCTTTGCATGAGGGGATATATCAGAAAAAAGTAATGCTAAGAGAAATGTCAGATTATACTGTCTATGCTTTCTTCCAGGAGTATTTTGGTTTCAAGTCTTACATTTAAGTCTTTAACCCATTTTGAGTTTATTCTTGTGTATGGTGTAAGAAGGTGGTCTTTTTTCATTTTCTTGCCTGTATCTGTCCAATTTTCCCAACACCATTTATTGAATAAACTATCTTTACCCTATTGTATGTTCTTGCCTTTTGTTCTTTGTCATGTATTAATTGATCATATAGGCATGGGTCTATTTCTGGGTTCTGGGTTCTGTTCCATTGATCTGTGTGTTTTTATACCTGTACCATGTTGATTTGATTACTATAGCCTTGTAGTTTGATATTAGGTAGTGTGACACCTCCAACTTTGTTTTTCTTTCTCAAGATTGTTGTGGCTATTTGGGGTCTTTTGTGGTTCTGTATAAAATTTTATATTAGTTTTTCTAGTTCTGTGAAAACACTATTGTGTGTGTGTGTGTGTGTGTGTATTTTTATAAGGATTGCATTGAATCTATAGATTGCTTAGGGTAGTATGAGTATTTTAACAATGTTAATTTTTCCTATCTATAAGCACAATAAATGCTTCTATTTTTTATTTCTTCTTCAATTTCATTCTTATAATTTTTTGAATACAAGTCTTTTACTTCCTTGAATAAATTTGTTCCTAGGTACTTAATTTTTTTTAAGGCAATTGTAAATAGGATTTTTTTCTTAGTTTCCATTTCAGATAGCTTATTATTGGTGTATAAAAATGCACCCATTTTTGAATACCTTTTTTTTTGTATCCTGCTACTTTACTGAATTTACTTATCAGTTCTAGCAGTTTTTTGGTGGAATAATTAGGATTCTCTTTATACAGTATTATGTCATCTGCAAATAATGACAGTTTTCTTTATTTCAATGTGGATGCTTTTATTTTTTTTGTTGTTGTCTGATTTCTGTGGCTAGAATTTCTAGTACTATTTTGAATAATAGTTGTGAAAGTGGACATCCCTGTCTTATTCCTGCTCTTAAGGGAAATTCTTTTAGATTTTCCCTGTTGACTATGATGTTATCTGTGGGTTTGTCATATATGACTTTTAATATGTTGATGTATGTTGAAAGTTTATCTTAAATGCACACTGAATTTTGTCAAAAGCTTTTTTTGCATTTATTGATATGATCATATGATTTTTATCCTTCATTTTTTTAATATAGTTTATCAAGTATATTGATTTGTAGATATGGTACCAACCTTGAATCCCAAGAATAAATTCCACTTTATCATAGTTTACTTAATATCCCTGCTTGATGGTTATAAAGTTTGGTTATTACTTTCTTTGGGTATATTCACTGTTTTATTTCTCAATAACTCATTTTTTGCTTGTTTTTTGTTTCTCATGATTTTTGACTGAATGATGAGAAAGAGAAATAGAATTTCAACAGCCACTAGTGTGAAATTGTGTCAATTTAGTCATTATGGAGCTGGGTGTTGGTGTTTTGTTGCTGTAATTACCTAAAGTGCACCACAAAGCACACTAATGTGAGGCATGAAGTGGCAAGGGTCTTTCTGAGTGTATGTTCTTCACTGTCAGCTTTTAGCAGACCCTGTACACCTTTGCCACCCAAGGGGTCTCTCTCCTTGATCTCTCTGCTTGGTCTTGGAGTAGACTGAAATGGCTGTTGTTTGCTGTAAGATGTGTGCTGAGGACACTGGGAGTTCATGGTTTTCCTGCTTCAGCCACAGTCTTAGAAAAGCCCTATGCACTTGAACTACAGGTGGCAGGTGATACTACCCTATATAGGTGGTCTTCTATGGGTAATTTCCATGCCCCTTCCTTACTGGAAAAAGCCCCCTATTTTCTATAATGCAGAATCCCTGGCCCAGGAGAGTTCTTACCCCTCCCCATCAGTAAAAAATGTTTTTTGTTTCTACCCATTTACCAGCAGGAACTCTATACTAGGTCAATAAGTTTTCCTACCCCTTTCTTGTGACTGACAGCTTTACTTAATGTTAGAGAAGGGTCTGGGAAGTGGATGGGGTTTAGTGCCAACGGTCCAGGTGTCACTCTCTCTGGCTTCCTGCCTGCCTACATCTTTCTCGTGAGCACTGGTGGACACCTGTAGAAAAGAGCTAATGAGGGAGTACAGGCTCCTATGTCTGAGCCTTCCAAGATTTCCAGACTGTCCTAACATATACTCAATCTTCAATAATTTATTAAAATCTAGCCTTTCTTTTCTTACTCCTTGTTTTTGTGTTCCACCAACAGAAAAATAACTCATGGGTCCTGTCTCCCCTTTGAGAGGCCTGTCTCCCTCTGTAACTCATTTCACCTAGTTATCCCATTCCTTAGATCTCTGAGGGGCTCCAAAAGCCTATATTTTTATAGATTACTATGGGGAAAACAGCTGTCTTAGGCTTGCTAACTGGCTTATTCACTGCAAGCGCTTTCCACAATTAGTGCGTGAACATGTGGCAAAAAGCCACGTGAGTGTCTCTGTGAAAAGCTGTGACTTTCCCTCAGGGGCGATTCTCCCAGATCACTCTCCTGCCGCTTCAAGGTATAGTTTTCCTGACTCCTTGCCCTCCACTGTGAAAAGCGGGTTTTCCTCTGTTTATTCACTTGCCTGTGTTTGCAAGCCTCCAATAAATGGGTATGGCCCAGCGTTTCCTGGTTCCGCAGTTCCTCTACAGTCTGCCCAAATTCAATGCAAACCTGCCTGGCTTTGGCCACCAGCATTATATCTGGCATAATGGGCAGGATTTGGATCAGATTGGTATAGTGCCGCAAAAAAACTTGAAATGTGGTGTAGAGGAGTGGTTGCTGTTTTCCAGTGTATGTTTTCCCATGGCCATCCTTTTGCAAGTTATGGGCTGGGTGTTTTTTAAAGCCCCTTCAAGAAGAAACTGAGAGCTCTGTGCAAGAGGCTGTCTGAGGTCAAAAGCTTCTGGATAAATTGCGACTAAGCACCAACAATGGCATGAGCTGGAACAGACACTGGAGAAAGCATTGAAGATCTGGGAACTACTGGTAAGGATACAGGCTGAGAACCAGCAACGGCATGAACTGGAATGAGTGCTGGAGAAAGAGGCCAACCACTCTCAAGAGCTGCATTGTGAGATTCAGTCTGAGTACCAATGATGCCTGGAACTGGAATGGTCTCTGGAGAAGGAATACAGGTTTGTGAGCTGCAATTTTCCCTGGAAGCTGAATGTTGGCAGTGACAGTTGTTAGAGAAACAACTGCAGGTTCAAAAGCTCAAGTCTCAGCTTCAGACCAAGAGCTGGCAGCTATAAGAGCTGAAGTGAGAGCTGAAGGAGTTTCATCCATGCCAGTGGAGCAGCTCTAAGTCCACGGGAGCAGGCATTTCTAACTCCTCCTCTTCTGAGGAGGAGGTTTGGGCAAAACTGTCCACAGACTCAGAGCACAGCCAGTGGTAACCCAGGAGGTAAAAACCCAGCAGCCAAGTATCCCTCTGCAGGTAGTGGACCATTCTGTGGTCCAGCCCTACACTCTGGCAGAGCTGATGGAGTTGGGGACAAAATTCAGGCAGAAAATCACTGAGCCCCTGGCAGCCTGGTTGCTGTGATGGTGGGACATAAGGGTGGATGACATCATGCTCTCCGGAACAGAGATGGAGAAATTGGCCACCATTACCACGCACTCTTTTTGAGGCATCATCTTCAGAACTGCCACAAAAACCCAGGAAATCATATCCTATTAGAATGGGTGATGGCTGTCATTTGGATGGTCTAGCAGAATGCTGGAGACTTGCTGGGGCCAGTGAGTCAGTGGCAGACATATACAAACCTGCCCCAGGTCCTTTGGGAACTAAGTATAAAGAATGCTGCTTTCAACTCGAGTTCCCATAGCCATATGAGGAAGTGTTTACGGCAGGGATGAGGGACCTTATGCTGTGTAGTGCCCCATCAGCACTTTCTGGGTCACTAGTGGCTATCTTGAGCCCCTATGTGGGGCAGCCCATCAATGTTGTTACCCAGATGGTAGCAGATTTGGGGATCTGGAGGTAGCATGGAATCATAAAGCTGTGAGGGCTACTGCTTGTGTTGCCCCCCCACACACACACCCTGACTAACAAGAGAAATAGGACTGTCAAGGTTACCCAAATTGATGTGGGTATATTTGATTGTGGCTGGGACAGATAAGAAGAAATTAAGTGGCAAGTCCAATAAAATTCTTTTGGAGCTTTGGTGGCAGCTTAAACCAGAACAGAGGTTCTAACTGCTGAGACAAATGGCCCCAGCAACTACCAATAAAACGTTTGGTGAGTGGATGGCATGTTGACAAGATTCTATGATTTAGACAGCTGAGGGAAAGGAGGAGCCCAAAGACCTGTTGTTCTAGTTTGAATAGGGGGA
This sequence comes from Saccopteryx bilineata, assembly GCF_036850765.1. Lineage (NCBI taxonomy): Eukaryota > Metazoa > Chordata > Mammalia > Chiroptera > Emballonuridae > Saccopteryx > Saccopteryx bilineata. The sequence goes on along the minus strand of NC_089490.1, from coordinate 337,794,765 downwards.
AGGCCAATGGATCCATCTAACTGGGACAGGTGGAGACCAGAGGCACCATGTGGAACTGGCAATCCACTGGTCCCCTTCTAATGTACAATGGGTATTGGCCTTGATGGATACAGGTACAGAATGTTCTCTCCTCTATGAGAATCCAGAGTGGTTCACTGGGACCCCAGTGACCATTGACAGTTATGGGGGTTAAACTGTTCAAGTGAAGTCAATAACTGTTCCATTGGGGATAGGAAGACTGCCTCCTAAACCATACAGGGTATAATGGACTCTTAAAGCAGGTACTGTGACAGGAAGAGGACACCAGCTCCCTTACTGGATGGACACTGCGCTTGTGAACGGTACTCTGGATTTTGAATGAGAGACCTCAACAGGAGTGTCTAACTCCAGTGGAGGCTTTCCTGAACCATGCAACTGCTTCCTTCCAGTTGAAGATATGTACCAATAACACTTTACTGAAGCCGGGCTTTGTGCCCCACAATGTGCTTCTGCCTGCCCCAATAGCCCTCCTTAAAGGCCAAGAGCTTCTATGTACATGGCCCGTGACTGTACAGGCCCCCGCACCCATGATAGGTGGTCTTGTTAGCACCATGGAATAAGGGCCTAGAAGTGAACCTCTATTTAACTCCCTGGGGAACCAGCCCTTGGCCACCTACAAAAGAAGTGTATTATCCCTTGAGTGCTCAGGGAGACAGTATTATATAGGGCACCTTTGTAATTTCTTTATGAGTTCACCCATCTTGTTACACATAGAACCAGCAGATCCAGGTGTACAAGCCAGTAGGTTTGGTATGCCTGCCCGGGGTGCAGACAGAAATCTGGCCTGGATTCTGCCAGAGGGGAAAGATTTGCTTGTCTTGCTGCTGCTGAGCACTCTCTCATTTCATCCATAGTTTGTGCTTTTGTTATTTGGCTGCTGTAGTCTATACTGTTTCTGTTTATGTATTGTATCTCACTCCTCACACAGAGACCATCACAAAAGATACCTGCAGCCTAGATTGTGAGGCAAGCAACCCTAACGGGGTGGAATGTGGGGAAAACAGCTTTGTTAGGTTTGATCGCTGGTTAACCATCTGCAAGCACTTTGCAAAATTACTGTGTGCGCACATGGCACAAAGTCATGTGTGTGTCACTATGAAAAGCTATAGGTGCTTTCCCTCAGGTGATTCTCCAGATTGCTCTCCTGCCACTGTGAGGTGGGGTTTTCCTGATCTCTTGCCCTCCACTTTGCAAAGCAAGTTTCCTTTGTTTATTTGCTCACCTATGTTTGCAAACTTCCAATTAATGAGTATGGCCTGATGCTTTTCGGCTCTGTAGTTCCTCTATATCTGACCGAATTCAATGCAAACTTGCCTGGCCTCGACCACCAGCATTACAATCACCCATATTTTTGTGGTTGTTAAGGTGTAAATGACCTTTTTGTGTGTGGCTTTTATAAGTAGAAGCATGACTCAGCACTTTTTCAAACTCTGGAATTGGTGCCTATCAGTCCATTCAAGCCTTCTAGTATCTGTGGGTCCAGGTGTACAGGTAGGTATACAGAGTCTGCCATATCCACCCTTTCTTGAACTATATAATCCCAATCCATTCAATTTTTATAAAAGGAGAATTCCAGTCCAAGAAGACAGTGTAAAAAGACCCTGAACTCACCTCCCATGAACACAATGAGTTCATACTGACAGACAGAGCAATTCCCCTGAAGAATAACAGGGCTGACTGAGCAGCTTCTGCACAAGAAGCAAGAGGGAAACCACTCAGAAACAGATAAGAGAAACGAGAAACTATAAAATGGGAAGCCCATGCTTAATGTACCAACTTCAGTAGAATGGCCCTCAGTCAGACATGTTCACCCTGAAAACAGCCAAAAGAAGTGACTTAAAGGGCACTTACATTATATAGGAAGGAAGCCATTTGATAACTTAGAGCATTTGCCAAATGAGAGGAGAACTATGGGAACTTTCTCTGGTGTCAGAGGCACCAGAGAGCATCATTTGTGGCACCTGCTATCCCCCTTGATTTCACAGGCAGGAGCACAATCCTGGCACTCTAGCTGACCCACCAAGGTCATCCCAGTACATTCTAAGCCTTAGACCTACACCAGCACTGTGGCTTGCCCTCAAGACTCTCCATAGGCCATACTCTCTCCAGACAGAGCTGGGGTTCCCAGAGCAGTTTCCTCTGGGACTTGCTATGGCCTTCACTTGCCCCCAGGACTCCCAGTGGTTCATACCCACTCCAACTTCAGCTCTGCACCCCAGCTAGCTTTTTCCTGGGACACCCAGCAGTCCATGCCAGCCCCAACTACAGCTCCTACCAGTGAAGCTCATCTCCTAGACTTCCCACAGACCACGCCTGCTTCAGGTCCAGGTCCAAGTTCTGGCCTGGCTTGCCCCTCAGACTCCCACCAGCTTCAGCTCCAGCTCCAACTATCTTGCAAGTGGCCCTGGTGCAACTTCATGGCCCCAAAGTCTTTGTGTCGTCGCCCATGCCAACTATAGCTTCAGCTTCAGCTGCCAAAGGCACTTGGTACACAGCGTCTACAGAGGGGAAGCTACTACACAAAGCCAGGCTAAGACCGGGAGTGTTTGCCATTTCTCTTAATTCATAGAAACAAACACAGAGAGAGCAAAATGAGGAAACAGAGAAATATGTTCCAAGTGAAAAAAAAACCCAGGATAAAACCTTAGGGAAAAAGTGAAACACAGACAAGCAATGTACCAAATAAAGAGTTTAAAACACTGGATATAAAAATGCTCAACGAACTTGGGAGAAGAATAGATAAACTCCATGAGAACTTCAATAATTATTTATACAGTTTTCCATATAATAATTTTGTGCCACAGTTGACCAACTGTGTAAGCAAAACCATGGATAAGGGGGTACTACTGTAGTTCTTATTTATTGTGCACTAAGTATGTGATTCGCACTATTTGTTTTTACAATGAGAAAAAGACAGTCTCTTCAATAAGCAGTGTTGGGAAAGCTTTTGTGCAGTGAGGAAAATCATCAACATGACAAAAAGGCAGCCTACTGAATAGGAAAAGATATTTGCAAATGATATATCTAATAAGGCATTAATGCACACAATCCATAAACTACTCATATGCTCAACATCAAAAAAACAAGCTGATTTAAAAATGAGCAGAGAAACTGCATATACCTTTCGCCAAAGAAAACATAAAGATGGCCAACAGACAAACAATGCTTAACCTCACTCATCATTAGGGAAATGCAAATCAAAACCAACACAAGATATATCACTTCACACCTGTCAGAGTGCTATTATCAAAATGTCAACAAATAATGTGTTGGTGAGGATAAGAGAAAAGGAACCTTCATGCACTGTTGCTGGGATTATAAACTGGTACAGCTACTATGGAAAATGGTGTGTAGATTCCTAAAAAATTAATAACAGAACTATCATATGATCCTACAATTCCACTTCTGGGTATTGATTTGAAGAAAACAAAAACAGTAATTCAAAGAGATATATGTGACCCTATGTTTATTGTAGCATTGTTTATAATAGCTCAGACATGGGAGCAATTCAGTGTACATTGATAAACGAATGGATAAAAAAGATATGATGTGTGCATATATATAGAGATATATAATGGAATATTACTCACACATAAAAAGAATAAAATCTTGCCATTTTCAACAACATAGATGGGCCTAGAAAGTATTATGTTAAGTGAAATAAGTTGGGCAGAGAAAGATAAACAGCATTTTGCAACTGTAACAAGCCAGAGCTTGTACTGCTCCTTGCTATGAAGCCAACACACAGAAAGGAGAACTAAACTGAATATAAGTGTATTTAATCAAATTGCCAGCAAACCTGAGAAGGCACAGGGCTTCAACTCCAAAGTCTGCCTTAACAGTCTGTTTGTAAACCTTTTCTATAGGATGGTCAGGGCTAGTTGGGGATGGAAAAGGAATGTGGCTACGTGTCTTCTCAGATCCAGATTCTCTTCATCATTAGGCCTTGGCATGTTCACTCTCCTTGGAGATAAGGTTTCTGGCCTTGTTAACTTTTCTCAAGGACTTGGGTTAGATCTGAGTGCTCCATGGTCAGAGCTGTGGACTCCTGCATTTGATCCAGTTTTCAAGGGCTGATACCTGGGCTAGAGAAGCAGTTCAGCTGGCATCCCTATCCTGAAATAAATAACACTCTGGAAATTCTATTATATAGAGCTATACAGTAAGATTAATGTATTGGGAATATGTTGATTCTCTGTTCCCTTACATTTCCCACTATTGGTTTCAACTATCTTAAATCTATAAAATTAGTTTTATATGGAAGTAATTACTTTGCTGTTTTTCTGGGCCTGGAGCTGAGGCTTAGATGCTATTCCTAGAGGTTAATTCTTAAGCGCTATTCTCAAACTCCCTGGTTTATTTCCCTTCTAAGAAGTATAACTTGCATGACCAGCAGTATGCTAATGAAGAAAGGGTTATCCTGGGATGGGGGTGGGGGGCAAGGTCCCTATTTTTCCAGTTTGCTTGTTGCTAGGCACCTGAGGCTTTCCATCCTGCTGACCTCCTGTGTTTAGCCTACAGTCCTTGCTCTGCTCATGTCTATCTATTTGTCTATTACAATATGATTTCCACTTATATATGGAGCTTAAAACAAAACAAATGAACAAACAAAATAAATCAAAAACAAACTCATAGATTAGAGAATAAACTGATGGTTGCCAAAAGGAAGTAGGGTGGGGATGGATCAAAAAAGAGAAAGGGATTAAGAAGTACAAACTTTCAGTTATAAAATAAGTCACAGGGATGCAATGTACAGGGTGAGGAATATAGTCAATAATATCATAATAATAAGAAGAGGGAAAATGGCAACTGAGTAGGAGGACATTACAACTCCCACCTCCCAGAACCAAAGTGGATTACAACTTAATCCACTTAGAAACAATCATATTGAAAAACCAACTTTGGACTAAACTAAGAGGAATCTATAACCAAGCATCACCGAAGGAACCACACTGAGCTGGTAGGAAAGGCAGAGACACAGAAAGGGTTGCCCCACTCCCAGGAGAGAGAGGTGGCCTGAGGGTTTCTCACAGCAGGGTGGGTTGTCCAGAGAGTTGTGGGTCCTCAACCACAAGACTGGAGCCCGAGCCTGGAGCCCCAGAGACTAGAGGTGGCATAGAGACAGTATTTAGCTGAAAGAAGAGCCAGGTTACTGTTTGTGAGAGGGAGACAGAACTCTCAGACTCAGGCTCTGTCTTAAAGGGACTATGCAGAAAACCTCATTCACAGCCACTTACTCAGGGCTCCAGGAGTGGGGAACACCAAGACTGGAGTTGCAAGAGGAGAGTGTAGTCTTGGGGACACAGGGAGAGACTGTGGGGGACAGCCACCCTAACCCCTGTGCTGGGTCACTCCCTAAACCTAAAGTATACATTCTTCCTGGGAAAACCAAACCAGGAAAGGAAGCAATTACTCCATCCACTGGAGGCTCTCCTGCTCCAGTCAGTGCAGAGAGACATTAGAAGCAGGGACACAGGTTTTGAGTGCTGAGGTCTGGGCTACAGGACCCCCCAACCTGCTGAGTACCCTTCTGAAGGGTGGGAGGGCCCAGCCAGGGCAGCTGCCAAGGCACTTGGCCCATGTGGTGGCCAGGAGAGGAGCCCAGCAAGGCATCTCACCCAGAAGCAGCAGGGGCAGAGCCTAGAGAGGCCTCCCACATGCCAACAGGGGCAGAACCCTGCAGGATGAGGTGTCCCCTGCATAGGCGTGGGGCTGAAACCAGCAGAGCAAGGCGTCCCATGCCCATGGGTGGTAGAGATTGGCAAGGGGTCCGGCACACCAGTGGCCCATGTGGAAATGGCGAAGGCAAGGGGTAGAGCTTAAAAAGGCATCCCTCATGCCAGCAGGGCCAGAGCCCAGAAAGGCAGCCCACATGGCAGCAGAGGGCAGAGCCCACAGAGTACCCCGCACCACAGAGCAGCCCAAGCTGTGGCCCACGAGCCCATGTTGGTGCCTGAGTGCCCAAAAAGGTGGAGACAGCAGGGGGTCAGCAGAAAGACCACACTTCAGAAATACAGAGGCCACACACCCTGGCCAAGAGTAGATAAAAGACAGCATAGGAGTGCAGCTGATATTTACAATGGCATCAGGGCCCAGCAGAGACAGCCACAAATTATAGATTGCCTGTAGCTCCAAGAAGTTTGCTAAGGGCCAGTCATAAGCAGTGAGCTCCACTGATCTGTGCCAGGTTCTGGCCAGGGAAGTCCAGGGCTGGTACATCCAGCAGCCAGATACAGAGAGCATCAGCTCAGGAGCTAACTCTGGTTAGAGTGGTATCTTAAGGAAAGGCTCCTCACACCTAACCCAGCTAAGGCATAGAAAACATTGTCACAAACAGCAAAAAGAGCAATAGCAGCAGACAAGTAGCCCACAATGGATTACAAACAGCTGAAGCCAATCCAAGAAGATCTAGAAACAAGACAACTGAAAGCTGGAGGCAGACAACACCAACCCTATCTATACTCAGCTAGCTATACAAACAACACATCCAAAGGAACAGTCTATACAGAGACAAAATGGGAAGTCAGAGAAATGAAATTCAAATGAATCAACAAGACAAATCCCCAGAAAAAGAACTGAATGAGATGGAAATAAGCAAGATACCAGATGCAGAGTTTAGAATAATAATTGTTAGGATGCTCAAGGATCTTAGAGCAACAATAGATGGACAAAATGAACACCAAAACACAGAGCTAGCAGGCATCAAAAAGGACATTGAAATCCTAAAAAGAATCAGACAGAAATGACAAACACAATATCGGAAATGAAGACTACACTAGACAGAATTAAAAGCAGACTGGATGAAGCAGAGGATTGAAACAGCGATTTAGAGAACAAGGTAAGCTAAAGCATGGAAGCAGAACAGAAAAAAGAAAAGAGGCTCAAAAAGTCTGAGGAAACTCTAAGAGAGCTCTGTGAGAACATGAAAAGAAATAACAACCCCATAATAGGGATTCCCGAAGGAGAAGAAAAAGAACAAGGGATAGAGAACCTGATTGAAGAAATCATAGCTGTAACTTTCCTAAATTGATGCAGGTAAAAGTCAAACAAGCACAGAGAATCCCATTAAAGAGGAACCCAAAGAAACCTACACCAAGACACATCATAATTAAGATATGAAAGCTAAGAGATAAAGAAAGAATACAAAAAGCTTCAAGAGAAAAGCAGCCAATCACCTACAAAGGAGACCATATAAGGATGACATCTAACTTTTCAACAGAAACACTTGAAGCCAGAAGAGAATGGCAAGAAATATTCAAAGTAATGCAAAACAAGAGCCTACAACCAAGACTTCTCTATTCAGCAAGGCTATCATTTAAAATTGAAGGAGAAATAAAAAGCTTCCCAGACACAAAAAAAAAACCCTCAAGGAATTCATTACAACCAAACCAATGCTGCAAGAAATGTTAAGGGGCCTGTTGTAAACAGAACAAAGGGGGGGAAATATCTAGTAAAAGAGGAATGTAGATTTAAAGAATAAAATGGCAATAAACAACTCCATATCAATAATAACTTTAAATGTAAATGGATTAAATGCTCCAATCAAAAGACATAGGGTAGCTTCATGGAAAAGAAAACAGGATTCATACATATACTGTCTACAAGTGACCCACCTCAAAACAAAAGATACAGATAGACTGAAAGTAAAAGGATGGAAAAAAATATTTCATGCAAATGGAAATGAAAAAAAAGCTGGGGTAGCAATACTAATATCTGACAAAATAAACCTTAAAACAAAGGCTATAGTAAGGGATAAAGAAGGTCACTACATAATGATGAAGGGAGTGATCCAACAGGAAGAGATAGCCATTATAAATATCTCTGTGTCTAATATAGGATGACCTAAATATATAAAGCAGACTATGATGGACATAAAAGGTGAAATCAACAACAATACTATAATAGTCGGGGATTTCAATATCCTACTAACATCACTGGATAGATCTTCAAGAAAGAAAATTAACAAAGAAACAGCAGACTTAAAGGACACACTAGATCAACTAGATTAAATAGATATCTATAGAACCTTTCACCCTAAAGCAGCAGAATATACATTCTTTCCAAGTGCTCATGGTGCATTCTCTAGGATAGACCACATGTTAGCACACAAAACCAGTCTAAATACATTTAAGAAGATTAAAATCATATCAAGCATCTTCTCTGATCACAATAGCATGAAACTAGAAATCAACTACAATAGAAAAACTGAAAAACACTCAAACACATGGAAACTAAATAGCATGTTATTAAATAATGAATGGGTTAACAATGAGATCAAGGAAAAAATCAAAAATGTCCTTGAAACAAATGAAAACAAACATACAACAACTCAAAATTTATGGGACACAGCAAAAGCAGTCCTGAGAGGGAAGTTCATAGCATTACAGCCATACCTTAAGAAGCAAGAAAGAGCTCAAATAAACAACTTAACCCTGCATCTAAAAGAACTAGAAAAAAACAACAAGTAAAGCTCAGAGGAAGTAGAAGGAAAGAAATAATAAAGATCAGAGCAAAAATACATGACATAGAGGCAAAAAAAGAACAATACAGAGGATCAATGAAACCAAGAGCTGGTTCTTCAAAAACATAAATAAGATTGATGTACTTTTAACCAGACTCACCAAGAAAAAAAAAAGAGAGGACTCCAATAAATAAAATTAGAAATGAGAGTGGAAAAGTAACAACTGGCAAAGCAGAAATACAAAGGATTGTAAGAAAATACTATGAAGAACTGTATGCCCAAAAATTAGACAACCTAGGTGAAATGGACAAATTCTTTGAAAAATATTATAATCTCTCAAAAATCAATCTGGAAGAATCAGAAAACCTAACCAGCTCAATTACAACAAATGAGATTGAAACAGTTATCAAAAAACTCCCAACAAACTAAAGCCCTGGGCCAGATGGCTTCACAGGCAAATTCTACCAAATATTCAAAGAAGAACCAACTTCTATTCTTCTCAAGCTATTTCAAAATATTCAAGAAAAGGGAAGACTTCCAAACTCCTTTTATGAGGCAAACATAATACTGATTCCAAAACTAGGCAAAGACACTACAAAGAAAGAAAACTATAGACCAATATCCCTGATGAACATAGATGCTAAAATTCTCAACAAAATATTAACAAACCCAATTCAGCAATACATGAAAAAAATCATACATCATGATCAAGTGGGATTTATTCTAGGGAGACAAGGCTGGTACAATATCTGACAATCAATCAATATGATTCAACACATAAACAAAAGAAAGGGTAAAAATCACATGATAATATCAATAGATCCAGAAAAAGCATTTGATAAAATCCAGCACCCATTTATGATCAAAACTCTCAGCAAAGTGGGGATACAGGGATCATATCTCAACATGATAAAGGCCATCTATGACAAACCCTAAGCCAACATCATAATCAATGGACAAAAATTTAAAGAAATCTCCTTAAGATCAGGAACAAGGCAGGGGCGCCCCCTTTCACCATTCTTATTACACATAGTTCTGGAAGTCCTAGCCACAGCAATCAGACAAGAAGAAGGGATAAAAGAAATCCAAATTGGAAAAGAAGAAGTAAAACTATCATTATTTGCTGATGATATGATACTGCACATAGAAAACCCTAAAGTCTCAGTCAAAAAACTACTGGACCTGATAAATGAATTCAGCAAGGTGGCAGGATATAAAATCAATATTCAGAAATCAGTGGCATTTTTATACACCAACAATGAGCTATCTGAAAGAGAAATTAAGGAAACAATCCCATTCACTATTGCAACCAAAAAATAAAGTACCTAGGAGTAAATTTAACCAAGAAGATTAAAGACTTGTACTCAGAAAATTATAAAACATTGATAAAAGAAATCAAGAAAGATACAAACGAGTGAAGCATATACTGTGTTCATGGATAGAAAGAATAAACATCTTTAAAATGTCTATATTACCCAAAGCAATTTATAAATTCAATACAATACCAGTGACATACCTCAAAGATATAGAACACATATTCCAAAAATTTATATGGAACCAAAAAAGAACACGAATAGCCTCAGCAATCTTAAAAAAGAAGAAAAGTGGGAGGTATCACACTTCCTGATATCAAGGTATACTATAAGGCCATCGTGCCCAAAACAGCTTGGTATTGGCATAAGAACAGGCATATAGATCAATGGAACAGAACAGAGAAAACAGAAATAAACCCACACCTTTATGGACAACTGATATTTGACAAAGGAGGTAAGAACATACAATGGAGTAAAGACAGCCTCTTCAACAAATGGTGTTGGAAAAACTGGACAGCTACCTGCAAAAAAATGAAACTAGACCACCAACTTACACCATTCACAAAAATAAACTCAAAATAGATAAAAGACTTAAATGTAAGTCGTGAAACCATAAACATCTTGGAAGAAATCATAGGCAGTAAACTCTGATATCTCTCGTAGCAATATTTTTGCTGATTTATCTCACGGGCAAGTGAAATAAAGGACAGAATGAGCAAATGGAACTATATGACACTGAAAAGCCTTTGCACAGCAAAAGACACCATTAACAAAATAAAAGGGCAACCCACACAAGGGAGAAAATATTTGCCAATATATCTGATAAGGGGTTAATAATCAAAATTTATAAAGAATTTGTAGCCTGACCTGTGGTGGCGCAGTGGATAAAGCGTCAACCTGGAAATGCTGAGGTCGCCGGTTCGAAACCCTGGGCTTGCCTGGTCACGGCACATATGGGAGTTGATGCTTCTAGCTCCTCCCCGCTTCTCTCTCTCTGTCTCTCTCTCCTCTCCCTCTCTCTCCTTTCTATGAATGAATAAATAAAATAATAAAATAAGTTAAAAAACATTAGGACATTAAAAAAAAAAAAAAAAAAAAGAATTTGTAAAACTCAACATCAGAAGGATAAACAATCCAATCAAAAAATGGGTAAAAGGATATCAAAATTTAGCATAGGGGCCTTGATAGCTCCCGCTACCTCAATAATGCATTGTGCAGACCCAATTACTTGGAAATCAGATAATCCTGTATGGGTAGACCAACGGCCCCTTTCTCAGGTGAAACTTAGGGCAGCTGCTCAATTGGTACAAGAGCAGCTACAGCTTGGGTACATTGAACCATCTAATTGCTCATGGAATACACTTCCATATTTTGATCTTGTTGTCTCCTGGATTATCAAGGGGCATAGGCGACCCTTACAGCTTATAGGTTTTGAGCCTCAAAAATTATTGTTATTCCTTTTTTCAAAGGATTAACAACAATGGCTCTGGGAAACTTCCACTAAATGGCAAATCGCTCTTGCAAATGAATGGACAACTTTATACTGAAACTGTCAACTTAAAATCAGCTCAAAGTCTACAATTATATGCCATTATCATGGCTTTTCAGCATTTGCCATATTCCCCCTTTAATCTATATACAGACAGCAAATATTTACTTATGGTGTTTTCACTATAAAGACTGCTGTCTTAGGGACAAATGCTCATGAACTATTTCAGCAGTTCCTCCTTCGTCAAAGACTTGTATGTCAACATAGAGCTACATGTTTTATAGGACATACTCGAGCTCACTCTATGCTCCCTGGAGCTTTAGCACAAGGGAATGCCTTTTTCTTTCTTTCTTTCTTTCTTTCTTTCTTTTTTTTTTTTTGTATTTTTCTGAAGTTGGAAATGGAAAGGCAATCAGACAGACTCCCACATGCGCCCGACTGGGATCCACCCGGCACACCTACGGGGGGGGGGGTGTGCTCTGCTCACCTAGGCTGTTGCTCTGTTGCAACCAGAGCCATTCTAGCGCCTGAGGCAGAGGCCACAGGGCCATCCTTAGTGCCTGAGCTGGCTTTGCTCCCGGGGAGCCTTGGCTGCAGGAGGGGAAGAGAGAGACAGAGAGGAAGGGGAGGGGGAGGGGTGGAGAGGCAGATGGGCACTTCTTCTGTGTGCTCAGACCCGGAATCAAACCCAGGAATCCCGCACGCCAGGCCAACGATCTACCACTGAGCTAACTGACCAGGGCCTAGAAATGCCCTTGTTGATCAAGCTACCCAAAAGAAAATTATTTGGAGCAACCATGACATATCGAGCAATTCAAACTCATACTATTCATCAACAGAATGCTGCAGCCCTGTGTAAACAGTTTCAACTTTCTCAGGAAACAGCATGGCAGATTGGGAAATCCTGTCCAAGGGGTCCTATACTACAATCTGCCCCTTCATTTGGAGTTAACCCTCAAGGACCCCTACCAGGACAACTTTGGCAAATGGATGTTACTTATATACCTTCATTTGGCAAACAGTCCTATGTCCATATTATAGTGGATACATATTCTGGATTTATAGTAACCTCTGTCAGAACAGGAGAGGCTGCTAAGCAGATTATAGCTCATTGTCTGTATGCATTGGTCTATTATCAGATTTTCTAAACTAGTTAAACTGAAAATGCTCCTACATATGGAGCAAAAGCACTTACTGTATTTTTTCATTCTTACAATCCTTAAAGTTAAGGTATTATTAAAGTGTACCCAGTAAATATTTTAATGTCAATTTTAAAAAATTTAAAAGGTGGTAGTTATAGCCTGGAAGTCCTACAGGTCTACCATATCATGCTTTTTACTTAAAATTTTTTTTTAATTTCTTTTGAATGCTGATGAACAGGAGATGCCAAATCTTTTTCGCCTGCAAACTACTACCTTCTTTATTTGATCCAGCTAATAACACTCTTTTGTCTTTTTCCAAATAGCTCCAGATATATGGAAAAGATTTATATAGGTGGATGGGGATCCTCAAACCCCTCAGTGAGATCTTCTGAGCATGGCTTTTAAGATACCAAGAGGCAGAAAAAGCCCAATAGAGATCAGGGGATCTACCAGCTTTTAGGATATGCCCTTAAAGGCTCCAATGCCCCAAAGGGGTCTCATAGGATGTCATCTGGGTCCTGCTTCAATAGTGGAAAGGAAGGTCATTGAGCTAAAGCCTGACAGACTTACATGTCTCTGCTGTGAGGAAACAGGGACACTGGAAGGTAGGCTTCCCCCTCGCTCCTCTAAGGGAGGATTCAGTCTCTTCCAGCCCTGCTCCAGCCACCTATGACCTAACCTTGCCCAGAAGGCTGGGGTTTGCCACGGAAGGCTAAAGGTACCCAGGGCCATCAGCCCCATCTACGACACTGTGGACGAGCCTAGGGTATTTATTCCAAGAAGCAGGTAAACTGATCTCATTTTCACAAGGGCCACTTAACTATGTTTTGCCTGAATAGTCAGGTTTTTTATTCTTCCCTCAAAGATCTCTGTTGTGGGTGTTGATATTTTCTGCCGCTTTGTTTAATATATAGTGTTTCCTTTATTCCTCCTACCTCAATGCCCCACTCATATTTCAGGCTGGGACCTACTCCTAATTTAGAGCTCTCTTTCCCCCTTTTCCAACTTCTATTATGAATCTACCATTGCCACCCAGCTTAGTGTATCCCAAGGTTCTCTTTACCAAGCCACAGTCGCAGAGCTCCAGGGAAAAGCAACCTGGTCTCATCTCTCCAGGCAGAGGAGAACAGAAGTTCCATATCTGCACATGATGCAAATGGCTTTTCCAGTCTACCTGAATCATTACCTGCTAGAAACAGTGGTCATTGGGACTTGGACTTGAACTGCAAAGTATAGAATTGTGACAATTCCAGTGCCATGCGGACTTTTCCTGGATGTGGACTTTTCCTGGACTCCTGCTCCTTATGACAGCTCCTAACAGACTGAACTGGGGTTGGGTTGTATTTTTCAGGTCTTTGGCATGGTGTTGGGGCCAACTTGGACTTGGTGAGCATATTAAGGACACTACTCTTTTATGGATTCTTGCTGTATTGGCCAAGAGTTTGCTTAAAGGCTTTAATTGCTGTAAAAAAAAAATAGAAGACTAGATAAAGAATAAGTGGCACCATGGTATACTATTTAGCCATAAGAAATGATGACATCAGATCACTTACAACAAAATGGTGGGATCTTGATAACATTATATGGAGTGAAATAAGTAAATCAGAAAAAAAAAACAAGAACTGCAGGATTCCATACATTGGTGGGACATAAAAACGAGACTAAAAGACATGGACAAGAATGTGGTGGTTATGGGGGATGGGGGGAGGGAAGGAGGGAGGGGGAGGGGGAGGGGCACAAAGAAAACTAGATAGAAGGTGACAGAGGACAATCTGAATTTGGGTGGTGAGTATGCAACAGAACTGAATGACAAGATAACCTGGACGTGTTTTCTTTGAATATATGTACACTGATTTATTGATATCACCCCATTAAAATAAAAATTTATTTATTAAAAAAAATGGGCAAAAGAAATAAATAGACACTTCTCCAAAGAGGACATACAGATGGCCAATAGGCTTATTAAAAAAATACTCAACATCACTAATCATTAGAGAAATGCAAATTAAAACCACAATGAGATATCACCTCACACCAGTCAGAATGGCGCTCATTAACAAAACAACACAGAATAAGTGCTGGTGAGGAGATGAGGATGTGGATAAAAGGGAACCCTCCTGCACTGCTGGTGGGAATACAGACTGGTGCAGCCACTGTGGAAAACAGTATGGAGATTCCTCAAAAAATTAAAGATGGAATTGCCTTTTGATCCAGCCATCCCACTTTTAGGAATATATCCTAAGAACACCAAATCATTGATTCAAAAGAAGAAATGCACCCTCATGTTTATGGCAGCATTGTTTATAATAGCCAAGATCTGGAAACTGCCCAAGTGTCTGTCAGTGGATGAGTGGATTAAAAAGCAGTGGTACATATACACAATGGAATACTATGGGGCCATGAAAAAGAAGGAAATCTTACCTTTTGCAACAACATGGATGGACCTGAAAACTATTACATTAAGTGAAATAAGCCAGGCAGAGAAAGAAAAATATCATATGACCTCACTCATTTAGGAGTCCAATGAACAATGTGAACTGAGGAACAGAATAAAGGCAGAGGTGGGATCAAAGGACCAGAGGAAAAGAGGACAGAGGGAAAGGGGATGATAGGATGGGATCAGATAATGGAAAGAGATTGGTGAAGTTATATATACATAACACAGCATTATAGAGAACAGAAAAGCAAATCCTGGAGTGAAGGGGGGAGGGGGGCAACAGGGATGTTGAGGGAAACACGGGGTGGGGGAAATGTTTTTGGTGGGACACTTGAACCTATGTAAACACAATAAATTAAAATCAATAAAAAATAATATCATAGTAAGAGTGTACAAGAACAGATGATTACTAGACTTATGATAATCACTTCATAAGGTATATAAATGTTGACTCACTATATTTTATGCCTGAAACTAATGTAATATTGTGTTTCTAGTATAATTGAAAATAAATTAAAAAACAAAAACATCTCTGGCCAGTGAAGCAGTGAATAGAGCATTGTCCCGCCCTTGTCAGCAAACTGCGGCTCACAAGCCGCATGCGTCTCTTTGGCCCCTTGAGTGTGGCTCTTCCACAAAATACCACATGTGGGCACTACCTTAGTAAGGAATGTTCCTACCTATATAGTTTAAGTTTAAAAAATTTGGCTCTCAAAAGAAATTTCAATCACTGTACTGTTGATATTTGGCTCTGTTGACTAATGAGTTTACTGACCGCTGTGACCCAGAGCATCAAGGTCACTGATTTGATTCTAGTGATATTGGCTTTATACCAGGGAAAGAAGTTGAATCACAGGGTCACCAGCACAATCCTGAGGTTACTGGTTCAAGCCCCTTTTATGACATGTACGGGAAACAATCAATGAGTGCACAACTAAGTGGAACAATGAGTTAATTCATCTTTCTCTCTCTTCCTCTCTTTCTCAAAAAAATAAATTTTAAAAAGCATTAAAAAATTATAAAGAGAAGTAACCCAGATGTGAGGCTTGACATGGCATCAAAATTAACATCTGTGCTAACTTACCCTTAGTAAGTTTATATTCTGACCAACTGTATAGCCAAAGGCCACCGCCATCATGGTCATTTATATGCAGGTTCCCATTAGATTCAGGCAGATGGTAAAGAAACAGTGGAGCCAAAAAATGATGAGACATTCCTTTATTAAAGTCTCACACTGGCAGATGAGCAAACGCACAGGGAAAACAGTTCCCTCTTCATTCAGAGCTCACAAAGCCCTGACATATTATCCAGTTCCATAGCCAGGAGAATCTTCTCTGGTTCCTCCTAGAATCAAAAGCTTCACCAGTCTTAGTAGGGCTCCCAAATCCCCTCACCTCTGGTTCCCCACCTAGACACCTTTTCTTTCCCTGCCAACATGGCTTCTTCCTCAGCACCTTGCATTCTCTCTGCTCTCTCACTCTGCAAATATGACTTCTCTCTTTCTCTTCTTCTTTTCATTCTGCTCTTTTTCTTCTCAAAACTTTCTGGTGCAAAAACCTCTCCAACAAACAGTAGCAAAACAATGGCCCTTCCCAAGCAGGAAGGTAATTTGCAATTTCACAGACCACATATACCTGGAGCTGCCCAGCCTCCAATGCAAACTATAAGCGAGCAAACATAAAAATCAAATTTTACAAACTTATTTGACAAACATCAACCATATACCAGGGTTCCCTTTTCTCCACACCCTCACTTTTTATCACTGGTATTTTTTAGAATAGCCATCCTAATAGGTATGAGATGATAACTCGTGGTTTTTATTTCCATTTCTGTGATGAGTAGTGACACTGTGTACCTTTTCATATACCCATTATAGGTCTGGAGATAAGTTTACTTATGCCCTTTGCCCATTTTCAATGTGTTATGTGATATTTTGCTATTAAGTTGTAGGAGTTTCTTATATTTTTTGGATATTAACCTCTTATCAGACATATACTTTACAAAGAGTTTTCTCCCTTTCAGTAGGTTATCTATTCCTTTTGTTGATTGTTTCCTTTGTTGTGTAGAAGTTTTTTAGTTTGATACAATTACACTTCTCTATTTTTGCTTTTGTTTTCACATCAAAAAAATTTGCCAAATGAGTTTTTGCCCTCTGTTTTTTTTTTCAGGAGTTTTGTTGTTTCAGGTTTTCCACTTAAGTCTTTAATACACTTGGAGTTGATTTTTATGTAAGGTATAGGATAGGGATCCAATTTTAATTCTTCTTATGTGAATATTCAGTTTTCCCAACCATTTATTGATGAGACTCTTCTTTCTCCATTGTATACTCATGGCACCTTTGTCAAAGATTAGTTGACTGAATATGCATGGGGTTATTTTGGTGCTCTATATTCCATTCCATTGGTCTATGTATCTGTTTTCATGCCTGTACCATACTCTTTTAATTACCATGGCTAAAACCAGGGCATGTGATGCTTCCAGCTTTGTTCCTCTTTCACATCATTGCTCTGGCAATGAAGGGCTTTTATGAATCTATACGCATTTTCAGATTTCTTTATTTCTGAAAAATATACCATTTGATTTTTAAATGAGACTACAGTTAATCTATAGATCATCTTGGGTAGTGTGAACATTTTAACAATATTAATTTTTCCAATCTACGAATTCAGGGATATCTTTCTATTTATTTGTGTGTTCTTCAATTTCTTACATCAATGTTTTAGTTTTCAGTGTACAGATATTTTATCCCCTTGGTTAAATTTATTCCTAAGTGTTTATTTATTTATCTATCTATTTATATATTCTGTATTCCCTCATTCAATCTCGGCTACCACAAACAGACAGACAGGAAGTGTGAGTGAGGGCTCTTTATTCTTGCATCTGGTCTAGAACTGAAGCAGCAGACAGTAATGGTTCCTGGTCTGTCAAATAACTATTAAGTATTTTTGATGCAATTGTAAATGGGATTGTTTTTATTATGGGGGGGGCAAGATGATGAGAAAATTCATCAAGATCAAACCTGTAGTAAATGGAGGAGGTAATATTTATATATCGTACTGAAAAACATCTAAGTTCACATTCTCTGTTAAATTCTATTGCTGGCCCTGGCAGCAGAAGCAGTGGTAGAGCAACAGCCCAGTGTGTGGATGTACCCTGTTTGATTTCTGGTCAGAGCACACAGAAGCAGCAACCATCTTATTCTCCAACCCTCTCCCCCTTGTCTCTCTCTCTCTCTCTCTCTTTCTCTCTCTCTCTCCCCTCCTGAAGCCATGGCTCAATTGGAGTTAGTTGGCCTAGGTCACTGAGGATGGCCATGGCCTCTGCCCTCAGGCACTAAAAAGAGCTCGGTTGCTGAGCAACGGAGACACACCCCAAATGGGCAGAGCATTACCCCCTAGTGGGCTGACAGACTTGATCCTGGTTGGGGTGCATGCAGGAGTCTGTCTTCCTTCCTCCTCTCACTTAAGAAAAAAAATGAAAAGAATAAAAAGAAAACTCCATTGCTTATTATAGCAAATCAATGACAAACTTCATTCTGGCAAACTCTTTAAAGTTTTTATCACTCTTTGATAAGCCCTAAGCAGAGGTGAAGATCCTTTATGTCATCAGGGTAAGTTTTCTAAAGGTCAGGGAAGTGGATGGCTTGACCAAATACCTGGGTCTTGTAGGCCTATTAGAGCAGGCTCACTCACATGCGACTTGAGATTTTCCCAAAGCCCCTCTATGTATATGCCTCCCAAACTTCTATCCCAGTAAGAAGCTAAACCTTGTTAAAGGGAAAGGAATATCACCCACTTCTATTCTCATGCAAATTGTCCCAGAAGAACAAAAAGGGAGAGTAAAGAAAGTGATGACACTGATCTAATTATCTGTGAGCCAATAACACCAAGTTTCTGAAAGAAACCCCCAGAATGGCCTGACACAGACACACAAAATACAGCCAGGAAACCATCAGGACCTTAGCAACAAGGCAAAAACTGACTCCTCTCTGCACAAAGAACTGTTTTATGAGCATTTCTATTACTCTGTTTAGTCCCACAACTTTCCCCAAAGAAAGTTGCAGCCTTCTTTTTCTAGCTTTATTAATACATAATTGATATTAAAACACTGTGTAAGTTTAAAATGTATAATGTTTTTATTTGATATATTGAGATATTACAAAATAATTACTACCACAGCATTTTCCAAAACAGCTATCCTGTTCATAATTACGATTTCCTTTTCTTGGTGAGAACTTTAAGATCTACACTTTTAGCAACTCTCAATTATATTAACAACATTGTAATTAGAGCACCAGAACTTGTTAATCTTATAACTAGTTAATACTTTTTGACCAATATCTCTCCATTTCTGCAAGCCCTCAGTCTCTGGTAATCACACTCTATTCTCCGTTTCAACAAATTCAATATTTTAAGACTCCATGTATAAGGGATACCATACAGTATTTCTCTTTCTCTGTCTGTCTTATATCACTCAGCATAATGCCCTTAAGGTTCATGGAAGTTATTGCAAATGACAGGACTTTCTTCTTTCTCATGGCTAAATAGCATTCCATTGTATGTGCCCTGGCCAGTTGGCTCATTGGACAGAGTGTGGCCCAGCATGCAGAAGTCGTGGGTTAGATCTCAGGTCAGGGTACATATTAAAAGCAACCATCTCCTTCTCTCCCCTCTCTCTTCCCCTTCTCTCTCTATTTCCCTCCTGCAGTCAGTGGCCCCACTGGTTTGAGCATTGGCCCTGGGCACTAAGGATAGTTTGGTTGACTCAAGTATCAGCCACAGACAGGGGTTGCAAGGTGAATCCTGGTCAGGAAGCATCAACTCATAGTTGTGGCACTTAAGTTCTTTATTGGTTGCTTTCTCATGCATGCCTTGACCAGGGGACTCCAGCCGAGCCAGTGACCCCTTGCTCAAGCCAGTGACATTGGACTTCAAGCCAGTGATCTTTGGACTCAACCCAATGACCTTCAAGTTTTGAACCTGGGTCCTCAGCATCCTAAGCCGGTGCTCTATCCACTGCACCACTGCCTGGTCAGGCTGTTTTTATGTTTTATCCAAGAGAATAATGGTGTTGATGTACTCTCTAAATCTTGTTTTTCTTTCTTTTGTATATATACTCAGAATTATGATTTCTGGATTGTTGACAATGGACATAACACATAAGAATAACACTTCAGGGGTTAGAGAGCCTCAGCATCCAAATAATGAACTTCACAGGCTTTCACATGATCTCCCTAACCACAGACTAAAGCAAATGTTAGAACTCCCACATTTAAAATAAGAAAAATAGGCCCTGGCCGGTTGGCTCAGTGGTAGAGTGTTGGCCTGGCGTGCGGAAGTCCCGGGTTTGATTCCCGGCCAGGGCACACAGGAGAGGTGACCATTTGCTTTTCCACCCCTCCCCTTCTCCTTCCTCTCTGTCTCTCTCTTCCCCTCCCGCAGCCAAGGCTCCATTGGAGCACAGATGGCCCGGGCGCTGGGGATGGCTCCTTGGCCTCTGCCCCAGGTGCTAGACTGGCTCTGGTTGCAACAGAGTGACGCCCGGGATGGGCAGAGCATTGCCCCCTGGTGGGCGTGCCGGGTGGATCCCAGTCAGGAGCATGCAGGAGTCTGTCTGACTGCCTCCCCGTTTCCAGCTTCAGAAAAATACAAAAAAAAATTAAATAAGAAAAATAAAGATTAGGGAGATGAGTCCACTTGACAAAACATTCAAAGTAGCAAGTAGGAGGAAAGGAGCCATGGATCCTAAGACCCTTTATGCTATACCACACCACAGCTATGCTGCTAATACATCAGTGAAAGGATGAAATGAAAGCTGTGCCCTAAAAGCAACATTCAATGCAGTTCAGCAAACAACTGAGTTTCCTGTATCCAGACTACTTGACCTGGTTTTCAACACCCAAACCGTCAAGTGTCCTGTCCCGGTGGGCAAGTCCCACCCTGTCCCTCACCATGACCTCCCCCACATGGCATGCTCTCATCCTGCTTCAAACCCTTGTGCTGCCTTACCCCCTCTCATCACTGCCTGGGACCATGTCATGCCCTGCCCTGTCTTCCAGATAAAAATCTTTGCCCCTAATACCAGCTCGGATCAAATCAAGTTCATCACAACCTCTTAGGATCTTGGCCATGCCTGTCAGGAATTAGAGACAGGTATAACTTTCCCCAGCTCCAGCCCTGACTAAGTCCAACTCTATCCACTTCTCTAGGATCTGCCATTAAGTTTCAGCACCTTCCAGCAGAGGCAATGCAGGGTAGGCGATGATTGTAGTAGGCTTTGGGGTCAGACAGACAGATCTTGCTTAAAATCCCATTATAAAAACTGGGTGAATTATTTCAGCTATAAATTTTTTTTTATAAATAAATTTTTATTTTAATGGGGTGACATCAATAAATCAGGGTACATATATTCAAAGAAAACATTTCCAGGTTATCTTGTCATTTAGTTCTGTTGCATACCCATCATTCAAAGAGAGATCGTCCTTTGTCACCCTTTATCCAGTTTTCTTTGTACCTCTCCCCCTCCCCCTCTCCCTCCTTCCCTTCCCCCCCCCCCCTAACCACCACACTCCTGTCCATGTCTCTTAGTCTCATTTTTATGTCTCACCAATGTATGGAATCCTGCAGTTCTTGTTTTTTTCTGATTCACTTATTTCACTCCTCATAATGTTATCAAGATTCCACCATTCTGCTGTAAGTGATCCGTTGTCATCATTTCTTCTAGCTGAATTGTATACCATGGTGTATATGTTCCCCATCTTCTTTATCCAGTCTTCTATTTTTTTTACAGTGATTAAAAGCCTTTAAGCAAACTCTTGGCCAATACAGCAAGAATCCATAAAAGAGTAGTGTCTTTAACATGTTCACCAAGTCCAAGTTGGCCCCATCACCATGCCAAATCCCTGAAAATGCAACCCAACCACAGTTCAGTCTGTTAGGAGCTGTCACAAGGAGCAGGAGTCCAGAAAAAGTCCACATCCAGGAAAAGTCCGCATGGCACTGGAGTTGTCACAATTCTATACTTTGCAGCTCATGTCCAAGTCCCAATGACCGCTGTTTCTAGCTGGTAATGATTCAGGTAGACTGGAAAAGCCATTTGCAGCATGCGTGGATATGGAGCTTCTGTTCTCCTCTGCCTGGACAGATGAGACCAGGTTGCTTTTCCCTGGAGCTCTGCGACTGTGGCATGGTAAAGAGAACCTTGGGATACACTAAGCTGGGTGGCAAAGGTAGATTCATAATAGAAGTTGGCAAAAGGGGGAAAGAGGGCTCTAAATTAGGAGTAGGTCCCAGCCTAAAATATGAGTGGGGCATTGACGTAGGAGGGATAAAGGAAACACTATATATTAAGCAAAGCAGCAGAAAATAGGACTATCAACACCCACAACAGAGATCTTTGAGGGAAGAGTAAAAAACCTGACTATTCAGGCAAGACATAGTTAAGTGGCCCTTGTGCAAATGAGATCAGTTTACCTGCTTCTTGGAATAAATACCCTAGGCTCGTCCACAGTGTTGTAGATGGGGCCGACAGCCCTGGGCACATTCAGCCTTCAGTGGCAAACCCCAGATTTCTGGGCAAGGTTAGGTCATAGGTGGCTGGAGCAGGGCTGGAAGAGACTGAACCCTCCCTTAGAGGAGCAAGGGGGAAGCCTACCTTCCAGCCTACCCTGTTTCCTCACAGCAGAGGTATGTAAGCCTGGCAGGCTTTAGCTCAATGACCTTCCTTTCCACTATTGAAGCAGGATCCAGATGGCATCCTATGAGACCCCTTTGGGGTGTTGGAGCCTTTAAGGGTGTATCATAAAATCAGCTATAAATTTTTATTATCTGTTTATGGAGAATGATACTATGAACCTTGAGAGGAATTAGCACAGTGTGTGTTCATGGTCATAATGATCATTTATATGTAATAAAAATTCTTCCTAATGTTAAGAATAATTTTACATTTAAATTAAATGGGAAGAAATTATCTTACTACCTAAAAATAGCTAACACTAAGGAGTGAATAAAGGATTAAATAAATGATTAAATAATTGAATGAATTGATCAAACCTTTGGTTATACTTCATATAAATGAATGCATTCAATTGAATTAATATAAGTTAAATACTATTAAGTCATAGGCATTATAAACAAAAAAGACAGGGCCCTTGCCCTCATAGAGTTTTTAGTCCAACAATTACTCTCTCTTTCCTTTGGTTCATTGACATGAAATCTATTACAACATTGAACTGACTATATTGAAATTATCTTCCAGGAAAGCTGCCTCCTCTACTGGCCTGTGAGCACATGAAGGTAAAAGCTAGGTCTTGGTCATTTGCCTAGGGACCAGTAAGGATTAATGACTTTATGTACTAGCCCCATGTCTCATTCCTGATAGACCAAGGGGTCAGGAAACTTTTTAGCTGAGAGAGCCATGAACGCTGCATATTTTAAAACTAGAAAGCCCAGTGGTTATATGAAATGACCGCTGTTCTAGATATTATAAATTGAAATTAAAATGATTTGTGCAAAGGTGTCTGCTAATTCAAACTGAATTACCCAGGGCAGGCAGCGAGGACGCCCCTTTGCTTAGTGCCCCACGGGGTTTCCCCTTCTACTTGCTTAATTGCTTAAAGTAGAGTGCAATGAAGGAAACCACTGGTGATACATTTCTTAAGAGCCACCGCTAGCTCAATAAATAAAGGTGATTTAAATAATAAAATGTTAATTCACATGTCAAAGATCTCTTTGTACACAACATTTCTTGTGTAGATCTTTCCATCATTTTTAAGCTCGCCTTGCAGAGGACCATCAATTATTTTTAATTTTATGTCCGATCTTTCACGAACTCTTGAACAGGCAACATAAAGTTGACCGTGTCCAAATGCAGGCTCAGGTAAAAAAATGCCAACACACTTAAGCATTTGGCCCTGAGACTTATTGATGGTCATAGCAAAGGCAAGTTTTACAGGAAATTGTCTACGAAGTTTCTCTGTTTGAAACTGTTTTAATCCTTTTTGCATTTCAGTCAGCATTACTCTGTCGGGTTTTTTTGCATTTCTGTGCTGCCTTTGTTCAAGGGACTCATTTTGTCGAGACAGGCTTTTTTGTCTTGCATCTGAGGCAAGCCTTGTTTCTCTATGCTCATCAGTCTCATTTTGCCAAGAAAGACGCATTTGCTCTGTGACTGAAGCAAGCCTTGTCTTTCTCTGCTCAGTGGTTTCTTTTTGTCAAGAAAGCCGTTTTTGTGCAGCTTTAGCTCCTTTTTCTCCTCTTCAGTGCTGTATTTTCTAGGAGGCATTCTTAAAAGAAATTACGTTAAGACGTAGTTTTTATGTAAAACAGATGATTGCCAATGCAAACAAATGTTCACCTTCCCCCTGACCCGCTCAATTTGCGTTCAGCCGTGGCAACTTCACCCCATTGGCTAGTACAGTTATGCAAGCAACCAATAAGCTATCAGCGACAAACAGACAATTAAGCCACATATAATAAAGATGTAATCCCATGAGAGCCCTACAAAGACCCATGTATGTTACGCATTATCCAATAAAAATTTGGTGTTGTCCCAGAGGACAGCTGTGATTGGCTCCAGCCACCCGCAACCATGAACGTGAGCAGTAGGAAATGAATGAATTGTAATACATGAGAATGTTTTATATTTTTAATGTTATTTGTTTTTTATTAAAGATTTGTCTGCAAGCCAGATGCAGCCATCAAAAGAGCCACATCTGGCTCACAAGCCATAGGTTCCCCACCCCTGTGATAGACATTTTGCTATCTCCTCTGAACACACCATAGGTTTGCACAATCTTGTTTATTATCCCCTGAAAAAATTCAGGTAGTAAGAGGCCCTAGAAATTATCCCTCATGATCTGGTAAGAATGTATCTGTAAAGGAAAGTGCTGATATGTGAAAGAAAAATAAGTCCAAAGTAGTATGCCAACCAAAGAGAGCCGAGTGATTGTTAAGTGCCAAAGAGGGCACTAGGGAGCAAGCCCACAGTGGTGCTCAAGTTAACTGTGGAGACCAGGAGTCAATCTTTTGTATCCCCTACCATGTATTTGGGAGGTGGGCCCAGATTAGTTAAAGGAAGAGAACTAGTGAATACTGTTACCTTCCCCAGGAACCAGACAAAATGTGAACCAAGACTGAGTAAGCCTGAGAGTGGCCACCCTTCCCGGATGGGAATATTGGCTCTGGGAGGACTGAGCTTGAATAAAACAATGAGTTCAATCAGTTGTCAGACACCAGCACAAACAGGATGTGCCAGGGCTTCTTCACCTTCATCTGTTGTCACAGCTGGAGGAAGGACAACTGATAAGGAATGACAATACTTTGCACTTACAGTGGATGGAGAACAGGAAGCTTGGATGCAATGGCCTCACCCCTGTCAGAGCTTGTACCTGAGAGCTGAACACCTGAGAGCACATGGATCCATCGTTCACAGAGGAACCCATCAGAGTAAGCAGGACCCATGGGTCATTTCACACAGCAGACAGTAGCAGAGCTCCTGTGGCTGAAGTGAGGATATGAGGTCTGGAAGGCTACAGGCTCAGCCCCTCCTGTCCCTTGCAGGTGGTAGGGGTGGGGGAAAGGGGTGGGGGGAAAGGAGCAGGCAGGGAGAGAGCTGAGAATAGGATGAGCAGGTTGTGGTTCATAAAGAGGAACCACAGTGCTGCAGAGCAATGGGGATTTAATAGTCATCCAGGGATTCATTTGTCAAAACAATGGGGAACGAGCATGGTCAGGAGTGAATAATAACTGGCTGCTGGGATCTTCGTTCACCATGGTGATTATCTCCCGGCCAAAGTCAACAGGCAGCAGACTGATAAGAGACACATCAATTCATCAATTCTTCTGTTCACAATTCATTTAGAGCTTTTTCTTTTTCCTTTTTTAATGTGAAAGCCAATTTATTCAGACTTTCAGGTCTCTAGTTAGCAGTGGAAATTTCCCCCTTATTCTTCATTCTGTCTGACTTCTCAAAACCAGTGAGGAAACGGTGCCAAACCAGCTGGTCAGAAAGGTCTGAGTTCATGCAGAACTTTCCTTCAAAAGCTTTGGGCAGAAGCCTGTGTAACTGCAGTTGCCTGTGGCCAGGGTCTTCAGAGGCCCCTCCCCCACTGCACCCCCGCTTTGGGCAGCTGCTTCCCAGCTACTGTGGGTGCCAACACTCAGACCAGAGAAAAGAAAATAAACCATTGCCATTTCTCACCTGTCAGAAGTTCAGACTCCACTTGTCCTGAACAGCACAGCCTAATGCAAAGAGGCAGCCACCAGTCAGATGAGAGGACGTGAAGGATGCAGGCAAGGAGACAGGAACATGGACTGTTTGTTTTGCCACTATCTTCCTGTCCTGGATCTAACTAGGAAGGCAGTCTTCTGATGTGTGTCTTTCAAACAATAAAAAGACCTGGCCCTCACTGGGTGGCTCAGTGGATGAAGCATCACCCTGGCACACTGAGGTCACAGGTTGCATTCCTGTTCAAGGCACACACAAGGAGCTATCAATGAGTGTACAACTAAGTGGAACAACTAAGTGAAACAACAAATTGATGATCCCCCCCTCTCTTTCTGTATCCCTTCTCCTCCTTCTTCTCCTCCTCCTCCTCCTCTTCCTCCTCCTTCTCCTCCTCCTCTTCCTTCTTCTTCTTCTTCTTCTTCTTCTTCTTCTTCTTCTTCTTCTTCTTCTTCTTCTTCTTCTTCTTCTCTCTCTCTTTCTCTCTCTCTCTCAATCAATGGAAATAAGTAAATAAATAAGAAAATAAGTAAATAAATAAATAATAGAAAGACCTCGCTGAGGATCTCCATTCTATCCCACAACTGTATGACTTCTGGAAACTTACTTGATCCTTCTAAGACCTTATTCCTTCACTTGGAGAAGGAGACTAATATGAGCACCTGCTCCTAAGTTTTTGAGGTCAACTAAGAAATGTGAAGAGCTTTATGGACTATAAAGCTCTGTATATGTGATTATTAAGTGTACCTAAAGACTTCCTGTAAATGATCTGGTTCTCAGTGTTATCATTTTCCAGGCCCTGTCTCTGCTCCGTCCTGTGTATGACCATGTTTCCCCAAGGTGATTGAAGGAGTCAGTGACTTCAGCACTGCCTGGGATGACAGCTTAATTAGGTCACCACAGGAGGCTGCAGGTATAACACAAGGCTTTATAGGTTGATGGGCTGGAGGTCCAGGACTGCCTGCCTCTCACCAGCTATGTGACCTCTGATACAATGTTTATCCCAAAGTTTCTGTGTCCTAAGTTTCAGTATAACATTGGGCTATAAACTAATATATATATTAGTTTATATATATTATTATATTAGTTTGCAGATTCAACAAACTACAATTTTATGTTTTCCTTAATAGCTCCAATCTTCTTCAAAATCTGTAAGTCCAAGAGGACTTAAAACTTTTAATAAATGATATCTTTCTCTTCTGTTTTAATAGTCTCTTCTGTGTAAATTCTCAGGCTTTTGCCTTTCTCTCCCTTTTGGTTCTGTGAGAAGGGGTTTCAAAGGTCTGCAGCATCTAGGAAGGAAGACCCTCTTATTCCTTCAGAAATTTCCTCATGCTTCATGCCCATATCTGGCCCCTAGACTGGTATACATGGAGGTATTGCTGACACCATCAGATCTCTTGGGATATCACACCAGTATCTACTCTGTTAAAATTCATACTATTATCCTGACCAGGCTGTGGTGTAGTAGATAGAGCATTGGACTGGGATGCAGAAGACCCAGGTTCGAAACTCCGAGGTCACCAGCTTGAGCAGAGGCTCACCAGCTTGAGCAAGGGGTCGCTGGTTTGAGCGTAGGATCATAGACATGACCCTATGGTTGCTGATTTGAGCCTAAGGTCACTGGCTTGAGCAAGGGGTCACTCATTCTTCTGTAGCCCCCCAGTCAAGGCACATGTGGGAAAGCAATCAGTGAACAACTAAGGAGACTAAGGAGCCACAACAAAGAATTGGTGCTTCTCATCTCTTCCTTCCTGCCTGTCTGTCTCTATCTGTCCCTCTCTCTCTGTCTTTGTCACAAAAAAAGAAAAGAAAAATAGTTCACACTATTGGTTATTTGCTTGTGGCTGCAAAATTCCTATTCATATCTGGCTTTTTCTTTATCTCAGCCCCAACCCTGCTGCTCCACCAATCTTCCCAGAACACTAAACCTCATCACAAGCCCAGAAGACCTTTCTGAATTCCCTGTGTGCTGCTCACAGGCCAGGAGGATCAGCGGTGCTCTTACATTATCTCTCTAGACTACTTCTCAGCCACTTCCACATTGTATGGCTCCCAGTCTGGTTAGACTCTTGCTAACCCAGAGGCACAACTTCTTCTAGAGGCTCAAAGCAGCTCTAGGCCCTGGACTCAGGCTACTATTTCCAATGCTTTTAATTTCCTCATATCTATATAAAAACATCTATGGTACACACATATGCACACACACATGCACATACTCATGCACATATGCATGCACACATGCACATACTCTCTCTCTCATACAACCCCAAGGTTACACCCTAAAATTGTGGGAAACAAGAAGGACTCCCATGGCTACCTTACCCTACCTCTTCCATGGAATGTCTCCAGTCTCATAAGTCAGAGCCTTTATCTATGTACCCTGACTGTTTCCTGCATTGTGATTTTATTGAAGTTTTTAAAAATTACATGTTATGTTATGAATGAGCTGCAAAATCAATTTAGACTGTCTAGAACAGCATCTTTGTAAATAAAATTAAAATAAAATTGAACAGAATAGAAAATATTAGGGGGCATCCCCTGAATTAAGGGTAATAATTTTTTATTATTGAATTTTGAATAATTACTGAAATAGTTGTTTTACTTTCACACAAATATATGCATGCGTATATATATATGTGTGCCAGGTGATGATAAAAAATGAATTTCTTACAATTAATTGTGGTCCAAAACCTGAAAACCACTGGAGAAAATTAAATATTCATGTTAATAAATCTGAGCTTTGCCTGACCCGGTAGTGGCAGAGTGGATAGAGTGTCAGCCTGGGAGGCAGAGGACCCAAGTTTGAAACCCCAAGGTTGCTGGCTTGAGTGCAGCCTTCCTAGCTTAAATGCAGGGTTGCCAGCTTGAGTGTGGGATCATAGACATGACCCCATGGTCACTGGCTTAAGCCCAAAATTTCTGGCTTGAGCAAGGAGTCACTGGCTCAGCTGGAGCCCCCCAGTCAAGAAATGCATGAGAAAGCAGTCAATGAAGATCTAAAGTGCCAAAACTATGAGTTGATGCTTCTCATCTCTCTTTCTTCCTGTCTCTCTCTCTCTCTCTCTGAGGTTTGCTTTTGATATATAAAGATAGCTTAAATCCTTTAGAAATCCATCTTTTCTTTCTTTCAACAATGATTCTCAAAACGGTTGTCTTCCTGAGGATTCATTAAAGAATTTAGATTTGAATCTGACAGCTGAAAAACAGACACTCTGCTCTGGGTGGCACCTGCCCTTTCAATGAAAGAAAATGACATTAAGTCATTGAATGAGAACTTACAGAGCAACAAGATTTATATTAAAATGCATCTGGTTAACCCAAAAGCATTATCCCCAGTATACTTTTTAGGAAAACATGCACAGCACTGGCATACATGGCCCAGGAACACTCCACAATTGAGTGACCTCTTACTCCCTAGTGTTTTGCCAGATATTTTAGAATCAAAGATGTGGCTGACTTCTATCCTATCACAAATGGTCTGTTTTAATCAGTGTTTACCTTTAGCCAAAGTGAGTTATTCTTATTCCTAAAGATAAATTTAGGGGTGGGCCTGCCAGGCTACTTCCCAATACCCTAATTCAGTGGTCCCCAACCTTCTTTGGGCCACAGACCAGTTTAATGTCAGAAAATATTTTCACGGACTGGCCTTTAGGGTGGGACAGATAAATGTATCACGTGACCGAGACAAGCGTCAAGAGTGAGTCTTAGACGGATGTAACAGAGGGAATCTGGTCATTTTTAAAAAATAAAACATTGTTCAGACTTAAATATAAATAAAATGGAAATAATTTAAGTTATTTATTCTTTCTCTGTGGACCGGTACCAAATAGCCCACGGACCAGTGGCCCGGGGGTTGGGGACCACTGCCCTAATTTATCAGGAGGCTAACACAGATGATTTTAAGCAAGTGACAGCTGCTCAGTTTCACCAGAAAAATCCACCAGTAAAGTTGAGAGAAAGCCTCAGAGTACCTTGTGCTGCACAAATGAGAAGATTGC
Organism: Saccopteryx bilineata; assembly: GCF_036850765.1. Taxonomy (NCBI): domain Eukaryota; kingdom Metazoa; phylum Chordata; class Mammalia; order Chiroptera; family Emballonuridae; genus Saccopteryx; species Saccopteryx bilineata. The sequence goes on along the minus strand of NC_089490.1, from coordinate 337,764,660 downwards.
CGTGGAATCTGGATTGATCCTGGCAAGGCCACCTCTCAGAATTCTGTGCTCCTGCTGGGATCCTGATCTCTCCCTCGTCCCCTATTTGGTTCTCCATATTCACTCTTCTGATGCTATTGACCTTAGATGTCTGCAGAACCCTTCCACTGTATTCCACTGGAAGTCACAGCTAGCCATTAGCAAATCCCATGTATCCTCAATCTCTTTTACTTTCCCTTTGCTTCTCATTCTAACAGAAATCTGTTCTTAAAGGACACTTCTTCCCCAACAACCCTAGGAAAATTGCTGTTTTATCTCCAAAGTCCTTGTACCACAGAGCCCAGGCTGGCTAAATGTTCTTCTTGACCATCATGGAGCCTCTTGACCATCCTTATCCCCTCCTCCTTAAAACTTCCAGCTTTAAGTAATGTTGCCAGACTATCCTACCCTCTATCTTCTCTTTGTTGCTGTCATCTAGGACCTTTAATTCATACTCCTTCAATTTTGGAGATTCCTAGCATCTGTGTTCCTTGACCTCATCTCCTCCAATGACATTGTTCTACACCCTAATCTAGCCATTCATCCCCACAGTCATATCCTACACCTTATTTTTACCCATACTTGCAATTTTTACCTAATCTCAGTTCCAAGCATGACACTTTCTGATCACCACCACCTCTTATATTTCCAGTTTTAGCGTCCCAATTCCAACAGGTGTTTGATGCTACAGAGACCTACAAACTACAGATTTTACTTCTCTTCACTGCCTCTACCGTAGCACTTTGCTGTGGCTTCACTCCCCACTTTCCCCAGGATGGAGTCTACAGCCATCATTGTAATTTCTCCCTTCCATGCACTTTCAACTAACTTCCCCTTTTCTTGCTTCATTGTACTTACTCTTTGAAATCTCCAACCTCAGTGAGATTTTCCTCTTCACTTCACCCAGCCTGCACCTGAAGCTGAACCTGGCTGCAGGTAAACACTGAATCGTGCTGACTGTTCTGATTTTAAGTTTATGACTTCTGACTTGGAGCAGACTCATGGAGCTGCTTGGGAATCATCTCTGTGATCCATTCAGTCTCCCACTTTCTTTGATAAGTATTTCATTCATTTTTCTCTCTTTAAACATCCATCCTTTCTTCCATCATTATTCCCTCTTTCACTGAGGCCAGAGAAAAAGTCACATAAAACTTCTAGAGGCTGCACCACCACATTTACCTTCACACACGTGTCTGTGCCTGTCTTTTCTGCCTTCCCTCTGGTTACTGTGAATGGACAGTCTACTCCTGCCTAGGCCAACCTGTCTAATCCAGAGATTTTCAACCTTTTCATTGCATGGCACACATATACTAATTACTAAAATTCTGCAGCACATCAAAAAATATATTTTTGCTGATCTGACAAAAAAAAAGAAGAGGTATAATTTTGATTCATGCACACCAGATGACTATTGTTGTGTTGGCTGTTGTCATTTCTTTATTTGACAATCTAAGGGAAAAGAGGGTAGTGCTCCTGACTAAACAGTCAGGTATTGCATGTTTTAAAAAGTCTTGCAGCACACTGGTTGAAAATTGCTGGTCTAATCTAAATGGATTCCTTCTCTTCTCTGTTACTCAAAAGCCTCACTCAATAATTTTTCTCTCTCTCTTTTATGTTATTGATTACTAACTCTTTATAAAGTCATCCCCATCTGCAAAAAAGAACACTTGAAATTCTGTTTTTAAAAAAAAAATTTTAAGACTTTATTTATTCATTTTAGAGAGAAGGGAGAGAGAAAGAGAAGGGGGGAAAAAGCAGGAAACATCAATTCCCATATGTGCCATTACTGGACAAACCCAGGGTTTTAAATTCAGCATTCCAGGTCAACACTTTCTCCACTGCACCACCACAGGTCAGGCTGACACTTGAAATTCTTTCATTTTTTAAAAAGGAAATATTGAGATTCCACATCCCATTCCAACTGACAACCTAATTTTCTGCTCTCTTTTGTAGTAAAATTCTTGAAAAGAGTTGTCAATGTTCATTTTCTTCAATTTCTCTTTTTCTGTTCTCCAAGGAATCCACCTCAAACAAGAATTTACCACTACCACTCCATAAGTAGAGCTCTTATAAAGGTCTTTAGTAATCAACATTACCTAACTGAATAGTTATTGTTCATTTTGTCAATCAGGAATATTTAGTTCCCCCTTCTTTCTTTAAATATCTTATTTGCTTGGAATCCAAAAAACTCCATCCTCTTAATCTCACTGACTGCTACTCAGTCCTTAGGTCTGCTCTCTTTCTTTTTTTTTTTTTATTCAGTGAGGGGAGTGGAGGTAGAGAGAAAGACTCCTGCATGCACCGGGACTGGGATCCACCTGGCAAGCCCACTAGGGGGAGATGCTCTGCCCATCTGGAGTGTTGCTCCATTGCTCAGCGATGGAACTTGTCTAAACACCTGCAGCTCACCATGGAGCCATCCTCAGTACCCTGGGCCAACTCGCTACAATCAAGCCATGGCTGCAGAAGGGGGAGAAAGAGAGAGAGAGAGAAGTGAAAGGGGGAGGAGTAGAGAATCAGATGGGCACTTATCCTGTGTGCCCTGACTGGGGACCAAACCCAGGACCTCCACACGCCAGGCCTACGCTCTACCACTGAGCTAACCTGCCAGGGCTAGCTCTCTTTTCTTCATGTATAATAGTACCTCTTTATCCATGGCTTCACTTTCTACAGTTTTTGTTACTCATGGTCAACCATGGTCAAAAAACATGAAATGAAAAATTCCAGAAATAAATAATTTATACGTTTTAATTGAGTACCATTCTGAGTAGCATGATGAAATTTTGTACCAACCCATTCTGACCCACCTGAGACATGAGTCATTCCCTTCTATAACATATCCATGCTATTTTTTCACCCACCCAATAGTCATCTAGTGGCTGTTTTGATTATCAGATCAACTGTCATGGTATAGTAATGCTTATGTTTAAGTAAACCTTATTTTATTTAATAATGCCACATTCATATAACTTTTATTATGGTAGATTGTTCTATTTGTTCTATTTTATTATTGTTATCAATCTCTTATTGTATTTAACTTATAAATTAAACTTTGTCATGGTTATGTACATATAAGGAAAAATTCCTTGCTGGTGGCTCATTGGATAGAGCATCAGCCCAACATATGGACATCCTGGGTTCAATTCCCAGTCAGAGCACACAGGAAAAGTGACCATCTGCTTATCCCTTAGTCTCCCTCTTCTCTCCTTTTTCCCCTTCCACAGCTAGTGGTTCCATTGGTTCGAGTGTGGCCCTAGGCATTGAGAATAGCTTCACTGAAGCTTTAGCCTCAGGCACTAAAAATAGCTTGGTACTTGAGCATTGGCCAAAGGTGGGGTTGCCAGGTGGATCCTGGCCAGGACACATGTGGGAGTCTGCCTCACTATCTTCCTACTCTTCCCTTAAAAGATATAAATAGATAAAAATAAAAACCATAATATATAATAGGTTCAATACTGCCTTTGGTTTCAGACATCCACAGGGGTCTTGGACTATATCCCCTAAGAATAAGGGGGGGTGAGAACTACCGTACTCATATCCTTGTAATCTCATCCAGCCTGACAATTTTAAATATATACAATCACCAAGCCTTCTAATAGGTATCTCAGACATAGCATGTCTGAAGCCAAACTCTTGATTTTCTCATACAGCCTCTGCTTCTATATTTTTTCTATCTCAATTAAGAAAACTCCAACCTTCTGGCTTCTCAGGTTAAACTTGGAACTTAATAATGATTTTTTTCTCTAATATCAGACATCAAATCCATCAGCAAATTCTGCTGGCTACATTTTTCAAATATCTAAAATCTAGTCTCTTCATACTCACATCATTACCTCTTTGGTCCAAGACACCAAACCCAGTTTATTGCAGTAAACCTGTTCACCAATGTCCCTATTGCCTCCCTTGATGCCTAAATCTATTCTCCATTTTTTTTTCAAATGTGTGAGTATGTTACTCCTCTCTGTAAAACCCTCCTGTGATTCCTGCTTTACTCAGAGTAAGAGCCAAGGACTTCCATGTAGAATAAACTAGTCTCTTTTTTCTCTGAGTTCTGTATGTACCATTTAAATGACAGTTATACTGAATATACTAATGGTCTAAATTTGCAGTTTGCTGTTGCCTACTCTGTTAATTCCTTGAGGATGGGGGTTGTGGACACTTTTTTCTTTTTCCTTTCCGTATCCCCAGCTCCTAGCACTATGCCTAATACATAGAAGGAAACCAGTAAATAGTCATCAAATTTTAACTGCACATGAGCACAGTGGGTCCTCCTAAATTCACAATTTTTCTAGAAGGAAAGTCCCAGGTGCACTCACAATTAGGCTATAAGCTCCATGAAGGTTGTTCATAGGTCTGTCTCCTGTACCCAGCATGATGCCTACTACCTAGTGGGTGCCAGGTAAATGGCTACTGAATGAACAAATGAATAAATTAGTAATGAGTGATGAAATAAAGGTCACCCAGCTCAAGCCCAAAATGCCATTGTCATCTCCAGAACACCTTCCTGTACTTTTCTGAGGGAAGGCTTAGAGCTGTTCACTTCTTTGAGTAGTGCCATGTTGGCAGAAACTGCCAGCCTCATCCCGCCCCCTGGCTGGGCTCCCTGCCCATTGTGGCCTCAGGGGAGGGGGAGGAAGGGAAGAGCAACTATAGATCACTGTTCAGTGAGTGAGCAGCACTTGCTTCCGCAGAGAAAATACCTTCTTTATTCACCTTCACCTCCACGCAGAGGAGCTCCCCACCCACCAGCTTTGTCCCCAGACAACTTCTCCCTAGCCCCAGGAAGCCGCAGCCGGGGCCCACGCCCTCTTTCCTGCTGTGTGGTCTGAGTTTCAGTTCTGTCTGGCAGACAGTATGGAGGGCTCCAGGTCAGCGGGGTCATCAGAATGCGAAGAGGAAATCTGATTGATGAGCGAGTGTCAGAAGGCATGAATGGGAGCCTTAATTAATTACTTCTGCCCTGTTTCAAAGAAAATGCCCTTACACCCAGTTCTCACTTTTCTCTGGAAAAAAAAAATTATGGTTGGGTGAGAGACTGAAGAAGAAAAAGAGGGAAAAACAAAGTTTTCTAAACAACATGAAGGAGACTTCAAAGACAGACATGGTCAGTTTTTTATGTGCGAGACTGGTTCAGTGATTCTCTCCTCTCTTTGTTCCCATGGACAGCTAGGCTCCATTCCAAAGTAAAAAATAAAGGCCACATTGTTCTGGGGGAGCTAGCTTTTATAAGAGATTTGCTCCTCACCACTGGGACAAATTAACTGCCTCAGCCCTGGTGCTCCGAGAGCGTTTCCTCCAGAGCTGGCCCCGCAGGCCAGCCTCCCACTCCTGCTCTGCTCACTCTGGCCAGAAAACAAGCATAATCCACCCAGTGCACCCAACGGGCCTGGAAAGTGGACAGGTGTGAATGATCACAAGTCAACATGACAAGTGTGCTCACAGAGGTCTGATCAAGGTTCACGTGCAACAGAGAGGCAGCATTAGGTTACAGAAGAATTCCTAGGACAGGAGGTGTCTAACCTGAGGTTTACAGTCAGTAATATTAGTTTGGAATTCTGCATTCAGCATCTGTCACGTGCCTGGATGATGCAACAGAATATAAGGAGGAAAGGTTCAATCACAGATCAGGATGTCACCTAATCTCTGCTCTTAGAATCCTCTCCTGTAAATTTCATAATATCCATTTCCCGGGATTGCAGAGGAAGCAATGAAATGAGACAACATAGGAACAATTTTTATTCAGTACTTGGCACACAGAAGTTAATCACTGAGAGTTTAAACACCAGGTGGGGAGTTAGTCTTTTACTGCAGGCCCTCTCAGAGAGCAACAAACATGTAAAACAAGAAACCACATATTAGCATAGACTGGGTTGTGTATAAACAACAGAAACACTTCTCCCACTTCTGAAGGCTGGGAATCCAGGATCAGCATGCCAGCACGGTCAGAACCCAGTGAGGTCCTCTTCTGGGTGTACAACTGATGCTTTTTGACTGTGTCCTCAATCATGAGGGCTCCACACTCATGACCCCATCGCCTCCCAAAGCCCCACCTCCTAACACCATCACACTGGGGCTGAGGACTTCAACATATGGATTGGAGCGGTGGGACACAAACGATAAATTGATTGCACGCTATGATATTCCAAAGGCTACAAGAGGTGTGCACAAAATATTGGGTACAAAATGTAAGTTTAAAGCAGAGCAGGAAGGTATAGTAATGCTCAAGGAGAAGTTCAGCTCAGGCTTAACAAAGAGGCCTGAGAGATGAAAATTAACCTGAGAGTTGAAAAGTAAGTAGTAATTCAACAAGTGAAAGAAGCTGGGAGGATGATCCAAGAAGAGGGCCATGAAAGCACATCAAGCTGCTACTAGGGGCAATTTGAGTAGAGACAGTTACAGGTGACGGAGAGACATTAGAATGACAAAGCAGTTAAAGGTGGTGTAATGCTGGTGGTTGAAGCCAGGCAGGTTCACATTGAATTTGGGCCAACGGTAGAGGAACTGCGGAGCTGGGCAGCATCGGGCCATACGCATTTACTGGAGGCTAGCTCGCAGAGGCAGGCGAGCAAATCCACAAAGGAGAACCGCTTTTCCCAGTGGAGGGCAAGGGATCAGGAACACTGCCCCTCCCGGTGGTGGTGGCTCCTGAGGGAATCAGGGAACCGCACCTCGCAGTGGCAGGAGAGTGATCTCGGAGAATCGCCCAGAGGGAAAGCACCCATCATAGTGACACACAAATGGCTTTCTGCCACGTGCTCACACACTAATTATGCAAAGTATTTGAAGCGGGAAACCAGCAAGCAAGCCTAACACAGCTGTTTTCCCCACAGGTGGCAACAGATTGGACGTGGGGTTGAGAGCAAAGGAAGACACCAAAGATGACTGAGGGTGGGCTCGGTGGCAGGAAGATGGCAATGTGCCAAATCAATTTCCTCAGGAACAAAAAAGAGTTGCTCATGCAAAGACAGGTGAAAAACTGAGTAGATCCATGAACACAAACCAGTCTGGTCTTTGGCTGCTCATAGGCTCCCAGAAGTAATAAGCTGGAGAGAGGACACTGGCTGGCCTTGGCCTATCAGGCTCCCACTATAGCAGACCCACCTCTGCCATTCCAACACTTTATGACCTGCTGGTGAAACCTTCATCGGATAGTCCTCGAGCAACCCTGGCAAGCAGGTGAGCACACTTGCTGTCATTCTAAAGATGAGAAAGCTGGAACTCTGAGTAACCTTTTACAGAAAAGTTATAGGCTTGTTTTTTTTGTTTTTTTATTTTTTATTTTTATTTTTGTATTTTTCTGAAGCTGGAAATGGGGAGGCAGTCAGACAGACTCCCACATGTGCCCAACCGGGATCCACCCGGCACGCCCTCCAGGGGGCGATGCTCTGCCCATCCGGGGCTGCCCTCTGTTGTGACCAGAGCCACTCTAGCACCTGGGGCAGGGGCCAAGGAGCCATCCCCAGCGCCTGGGCCATCTTTTGCTCCAATGGAGCCTTGGCTGCAGGAGGGAAAGAGAGAGACAGAGAGGAAGGAGAGGGGGAGGGGTGGAGAAGCAGATGGGCGCTTCTCCTGTGTGCCCTGGCCGGGAATCGAACCCGGGACTTCTGCACGCCAGGCTGATGCTCTACCACTGAGCCAACCAACCAGGGCTATAGGCTTGTTTTAATTAACTTAATTGACTTAACTGATTGTGCCTGAGTTAAATTTTAGGAATTCAGATGGCTGAATTTTATGAAGACACCTAAAACTAATAAGTCAAATCATTTTTCAAGTACAAGTATGTATAAAGTTAATTTACAAAAATTACTTTCTACAAATAGATTTTCTTTACCATTTCTACGTATTTTTTAACCAGTAAACACATGCACATGGGAAAAAATAAAAATCTAAAGGTATAAAGCTTACAGTAGAAAGCAGAACTACCTGTCCCTAGCTATCCCATATACCTTAAAGTGATTTAAATGGTATATTTTATGTCATATATATATACATATATATATATATTACCAAAATAAAAAAATAGAGAAATATGGTTCACAGGTTTTCAATCCCTGGGTTTAAAAAGTAGCAAGATGCTTTTTAAACATATACACATCATCTCAAAGGCACAGCGAAAGAACCTGTTTTCTAAAGAACATGCTCTAAGAAAGGAAAGGGAAGCAGTCTCTTCTCTTACTCTAAATACGGAGAACTAAGCCTCTTATTATTTTTTTATATGCAGGAAATTTAAACTAAAGACAAACAGTTCACCCTTTGCTCCCACCTCCTACCCCCTGCCTACTCTGGCAACCCCCAGTCTGTTCTCTGTTCCTGTGAGCTGAGCTAGCCTAGCTTTATTTTTAGATTCTGTATATAAGAGAGATCCTATGGTATTAGCTTTCTCTGTCTGAGTTATTCCACTTAGTATTATGCTCTTGAGGTCTGTCTATTGTTGTAAATGGCAAAACTTCATTATTTTTTGTGACTGAATAATATTCCGCTATATACAGGGTAGAGCAAACATAGGTTCACAGTTGTTCATATGGAAAATAATATTATAATTAATAATTAATAATACAAGAATAAACTCTGTGCTTTGTGTACTCACAACTGTAAATTTACTTTTGCTCCACTCTCTATATGCCACAATTTCTTTATCCACTTATTCATTGATAAATATTTAGGTTGTTTCCATATCTTGGCTTTTGCAAATAATGCTGCAATGCACATGGAGCATAGATAATGTTTTGCAATCCTATTTTTGTTTTCCTCAGATAAATACCCAGAAGTGGAATTGCTGGAGCATATGATAGTTCTATTTTTAAATTTTTGAAAAATCTCCATACTGTTAGAAAAAATATCTATTCAGACCTGCCCATTTTTTAAATGAATCATTTCTTCTTTTTGCTATTGAGTTGTACACATTTTTTATATATTTTGTATATTATTCCCTTGTCCAATATATGATTTGCAATATATTCTCCCATTCAGTAAGTTCCATTTTTGTATTTTTAGTTTGATGTAGAAACCACTTGTTTATTATTGTTTTGGGTGTTTTTGCTTGTGATGTCAGACTCAAAAAATTATAGCTAAGACCTATGTCAAAGAGTTTATTACTTATGGTTTCTTCTAGCAGTTTTATGATTTCTGGTCAATTTTTGTGTATGGTGTAAAATAGTGGTCCAGTTTCATTCTTTGGCATGTGGCTGCTCAATTTTCCCAACATAATTCAGTGAAGAGACAGTCTTTTCCCCATTGTGTATTCTTCGCTGCTCTGCCATAAATCAGTTAATCATATATGTATGGGTTTAATTCTAGAGAGCCACTTATTTTTAATTTGTATTTGCCCTTATAATCTAAATTCTATTCCCTAATTTCACCGTTAAGGAAACTGAAACCCAAAGAGATGAAAGAGCTTGTCTCACAGAAGGTGAATGGAAAATTTAGTCTTGACTTAGGTCTCCTGGCAGCCACGCTGATATTCACTTCCAAGATCCCTCCAGAGACAATAAAGCCCGTATACTTGTGTCTGAATGAGCAGGATCTTATCTTGCAGTTCACTGCCCAGACGCTGTGCATGTTAAAGAGGCAGTGTCCTTCGGCAGCATCTCTGCAGCTGGAGTCAACATGACTCATCCCAGTTTGAGCCAAATACAAACTTGCCAAGAAGCCTCTCCAGAGCACTCACCTCCTGCTGTGAGGAGGAGAGTGAGGAGGCAGGTAGTGTCCAGCCACGCTGCTTAAGGAAGTTCCTCTGCCTCCCTTTCTAATATCTTGGCGAGGACAGATGGTGTAAGTTCCATACTCCCCATTCACTTCAAGGCCCAGAAAAAGCTCTGTGAAGGCAGTGCAGAGGAAGCCAAGCTGGAAGGGGTTAGAGGAGAAAATCCTGCTGCTTGGCCCAAAGTGGTGCCATCTCTAAGAGCCTGTATTATATTGCTTTAGGTACTAACAATAACAGACTGCATATCTATAGCAATTAAAAGTTTCCAAAGTACTGTAAAACCATTTGTATTATTACAACCCTCTGAGTAAAAAAGGAAGGTCTTTATACTACTTACCGCCTCTCCCAACCCCTCCCAGCCCCCTCCCACCTCCTTCACCTTCCCCTAACACACACACACACACACACACACACACACACACACACACACCACTTTACCTTTCAGTCAAAATACACAAATCTTGTCCCCAAACCCCATTTTTTTTCTTTAAAAAAACCCTCAGGATATTCAGGAGGTCAATAAATATGGCAACATAGGGCATTCCTGAACTCCTCTCCCCCATGGGCACAGTGAATAGACGGCTGCACATGGAGCAAGTCTCTCTGAAAGAAATCCAGGTACTAGCTGAGCAGCGCTTACACATTGTGTAAATGGCTAAATACCTACATCAAAACAGGTAGGAAAGGCTGGGACATAGTCTTACCTTAGACTTCAACCCCAGCACAGTGCCATAAATTTGGGAGGAAACTCCCAACTCCCAGCTTCTCCCTGAGATTCAAAAGGTTTGGACCCCAAATTTGGTGCTCTAATTTTTAGACTCCCATCTGAAGGATTGGTCCCCAAAATAAATAGCTCTGAAAGCTGATAAGGTTATGTTCACAAATCCCACAAAACTACAGCAAACAAATAAGCAGATCTCTTTTTTAATGTTTATTTATTGATTTGAGAGAGAGAGAGAGAGGGAGAGAGAGAGAGAGACAAAAACATCATTCTGTTCCTGTATGTACCCTGACCGGGGATTGAACCAGCAGCCCCTGCCCTTTGAGGTGATGTTCTAATCAGTTGAGCTATCTGGCCCTAGCAACAAGTAATTCTTAATGAGCATGCAAGTACTAACTGTAGCTATATGCCTCAGGTCTCAGTGCAGAGGGAGCAGAAAAAAATAAATCTATCTCCCAACCTTTCCCTAAAATAAGTCCATATGTGTACTTCGAAAGCTGCTGTCAGCCCTGGATGGTTGGCTCAGTGGATAGATCATCAGCCTGGCATATGGATTTCCCCAGTTCAATTCCCACTCAGGGCACACAAGAGAAGTGACCTCCCCCATTCTCTCCCCCTTCTCTCACTCTTCCCCTCCTGCAGACAGTGGCTCCATTGGTTAGAGCAGTGGTCCCCAACCTTTTTTGGCCCACAGACAGGTTTAATGTCAGAAAATATTTTCACAGACTGGCCTTTAGGGTGGGATGGATAAATGCACAAAATAAAATTATGCGGCCGGTATAAAAACTGGCATTTTTAAAAATAATTGTCGAACTTACAAGACAAGTGTCAAGAGTGAGTCTTAGACAGATGTAACAGAGGGAATCTGGTCATTTTTTCAAAATAAAACATCGTTCAGACTTAAATATAAATAAAATGGAAATAATGTAAGTTATTTATTCTTTCTCTGCGGACTGGTACCAAATGGCCCACAGACCGGTACCGGTCCATGGCCCTGGGGTTGGAGACCACTGGGTTAAACACTGGCCTCAGACCTGGGTTGCTGGGTGAACCCCAGACAGGGCATGCAGGAGTCTGCCTCACTATCTCCCCTCCTTCCACAAAAGAAAGAAAGAAGGAAGGAAGGAAGGAAGGAAGGAAGGAAGGAAGGAAGGAAGGAAGGAAGGAAGGAAGGAAGGAAGGAAGGAAGGAAGGAAGGAAGGAGAAGGGAGAAATAAAGAGAGAGAGAGAGAGGGAGAGAGAAAGAAAGAAAGAAAGAAAGAAAGAAAGAAAGAAAGAAAGAAAGAAAGAAAGAAAGAAAGAAAGAAAGAAAGAAAGAAAGAAAGAAAGAAAGAAAGCTGACTGCCTGTTAGGTTCTAATTAAGCACACACCTTAGGGACTTCTGCCCTCCTCCCCAAACATCGAAGAAGCCAGTGGACATCTCCCTATCCTCATCTTTCCAGCTTGCTCCAAGTTACCAGTAATTCCCTGGAAGATGCTTGTACACATGTTTGCACCCAAATTTTTGTAGCCAACATCCAAGAGACAGAGCCCCAGATTGCCTGGCTCTGATGGCCAATGAGACTTCCATTAGGGAGTCCTACAGGACTTTTTTTTTTTTTAATAAATTTTTATTAATGGTAATGGGATGACATTAATAAATCAGGGTACATATATTCAAAGAAAACATGTCTAGGTTATTTTGTCATTAAATTATGTTGCATACCCCTCGCCCAAAGTCAGATTGTCCTCCACCACCCTCTATCTAGTTCTCTGTGCCCCTCCCCCTCCCCCTAACTCTCTCCCTCCCTCCCTCCCATGTCCTCCCTTCCCCCACCCCTGGTAACCACCACACTCTTGTCCATGTCTCTTAGTCTCGTTTTTATGTTCCACCAATGTATGGAATCATGTAGTTCTTGTTTTTTTCTGATTTACTTATTTCACTCCGTATAATGTTATCAAGTTCCAACATTTTGCTGTAAATGATCTGATGTCATCATTTCTTATGGCTGAGTAGTATTCCATAGTGTATATGTGCCACATCTTCTTAATCCAGTCTTCTATTGAAGGGCTTTTTGGTTGTTTCCATGTCTTGGCCACTGTGAACAGTGCTGCAATGAACATGGGGCTACACGTGTCTTCACGTTTCAATGTTTCTGAGGTTTTGGAGTATAGACCCAGTAGAGGGATTGCTGGGTCATAAGGTAGTTCTATTTGCAGTTTTTTGAGGAACCACCATACTTTCCTCCATAATGGATGTAGTACTTTACAGTCCCACCAACAGTGAATGAGGGTTCCTTTTTCTCCACAGCCTCTCCAACATTTGCTATTACCCGTCTTGTTGATAATAGCTAATCTAACAGGGGTGAGGTGGTATCTCATTGTAGTTTTGATTTGCATTTCTCTAATAACTAATGAAGCTGAGCATCTTTTCATATATCTGTTGGCCATTTGTATCTCTTCCTGGGAGAAGTGTCTGTTCATGTCCTCTTCCCATTTTTTTATTGGATTGTTTGTTTGTTTGTTGTTGAGTTTTATGAGTTCTTTGTAAATTTTGGATATTAGGCCCTTATCTGAGCTGTTGTTTGAAAATATCATTTCCCATTTAGTTGGCTGTCTGTTTATTTTGATATCAGTTTCTCTTGCTGAGCAAAAACTTTTTATTCTGATGTAGTCTCATTCATTTATCTTTGCCTTCACTTCTCTTGCCTTTGGAGTCAAGTTCATAAAATGTTCTTTAAAACCCAGGTCCATGATTTTAGTACCTATGTCTTCTTCTATGTACTTTATTGTTTCAGGTCTTATATTTAGGTCTTTGATCCATTTTGAATTAATTTTAGTACACGGGGACAGGCTGTAGTCGAGTTTCATTCTTTTGCATGTGGCTTTCCAGTTTTCCCAACACCATTTGTTGAAGAGGCTCTCTTTTCTCCATTGTGTGTTGTTGGCCCCTTTATCAAAGATTATTTGACCATATATATGTGGTTTTATTTCTGGGCTTTCTATTCTGTTCCATTGGTCTGAGTGTCTATTTTTCTGCCAATACCATGCTGTTTTGATTGTTGTGGCCCTATGATATAGTTTGAAGTCAGGTATTGTAATGCCCCCAGCTTCATTCTTTTTCTTTAGGATTGCTTTGGCTATTCGGGGTTTTTTATAGTTCCATATAAATCTGATGATTTTTTGCTCTATTTCTTTAAAAAATGTCATTAGAATTTTGATGGGAATTGCATTAAATTTGTATATTGCTTTGGGTAATATGGCCATTTTGATTATATTTAATCTTCCTATCCAAGAACAAGGAATATTTTTCCATCTCATTGTATCTTTTTCGATTTCCCTTAACAATGCTTTGTAATTTTCATTATAAAGGTCCTTTACATTCTTTGTTATGTTTATTCCTAGGTATTTTATTTTTTTTGTTGCAATTGTGAAGGGGATTATTTTTTTGAGTTCGTTTTCTAATATTTCATTGTTGGCATATAGAAAGGCTACGGACTTTTGTATGTTAATTTTGTATCCTGCGACCTTACTGTATTGGTTTATTGTTTCTAATAATCTTTTTGTGGAGTCCTTCGGGTTTTCGATGTATAGGATCATATCATCAGCAAAAAGTGATACCTTTACTTCTTCTTTTTCGATATGGATGCCTTTTATTTCTTTGTCTTGTCTGATTGCTCTGGCCAGAACTTCTAGCACCACGTTAAATAAGAGTGGAGAGAGTGGACAACCCTGTCTTGTTCCTGATTTAAGGTAGAAAGTCCTCAGTTTTATGCCGTTTAATAGGATGTTGGCTGATGGTTTATCATATATGGCCTTTATCATGTTGAGATATTTTCCTTCTATACCCATTTTGTTGAGAGTCTTAAACATAAAATTGTGTTGTATTTTATCAAAAGCCTTTTCTGCGTCTATTGATAAGATCATGTGGTTTTTGTTCTTTGTTTTGTTGATATGGTGTATTACGTTAACCGTTTTACGTATGTTGAACCATCCTTGAGATTCTGGGATGAATCCCACTTGATCATGATGTATTATTTTTTTAATATGTTGTTGTATTCGGTTTGCCAGTATTTTGTTTAGTATTTTAGCATCTGTATTCATTAGAGATATTGGTCTGTAGTTTTCTTTCTTTGTGCCATCCTTGCCAGGTTTTGGTATGAGGGTTATGTTGGCCTCATAAAATGTGTTTGGAAGTATTGCTTCTTCTTCAATTTTTTGGAAGACTTTGAGTAGAATAGGAACCAAGTCTTCTTTGAATGTTTGATAGAATTCACTAGTATAACCGTCTGGGCCTGGACTTTTATTTTTGGGGAGGTTTTTAATAGTTTTTTCTATTTCCTCCCTGCTGATTGGTCTGTTTAGGCTTTCTACTTCTTCATGACTCAGTCTAGGAAGGTTGTATTGTTCTAGGAATTTATCCATTTCTTCTAGATTGTTGTATTTGGTGGCATATAATTTTTCATAGTATTCTACAATAATTCTTTGTATATCTATGATGTCTGTGGTGATCTCTCCTCTTTCATTTTGGATTTTATTTATTTGAGTCCTGTGCCTTTTTTCCTTGGTGAGTCTTGCCAAGGGTTTGTCAATTTTGTTGATCTTTTCAAAGAACCAGCTCCTTGTTTTATTGATTTTTTCTATAGTTTTTCTGTTCTCTATTTCATTTATTTCTGCTCTGATTTTTATTATCTCCTTTCTTCAGCTGGTTTTGGGTTGTCTTTGTTCTTCTTTTTCTAGTTCCTTAAGGTGTGAAGTTAAGTGGTTTACTTCGTCTCTCTCTTTTTTGTTCATATAGGCCTGAAGTGATATGAACTTCCCTCTTATTACTGCTTTTGCTGCATCCCAGAGATTCTGCTATGTCGTATTTTCATTTTCTTTTGTCTGTATATATCTTTTGATCTCTGCGCTTATTTCTTCTTTGACCCATTCAATTTTTAGAAGTATGTTGTTTAGTTTCCACATTTTTGTGGGTTTTTCCCCCTCTTTTTTGCAGTTGAATTCTAGTTTCAAAGCTTTATGATCAGAAAATATGCTTGGTACAATTTTAATTTTTCTAAATTTGCTGATATTGTCTTTGTGGCCCAACATATGGTCAATTCTTGAGAATGTTCCATGTACACTAGAGAAAAATATATACTCTGTCGCTTTGGGATGAAGTGTCCTGTAGATGTCTATCATATCCAGGTGTTCTAGTATTTCGTTTAAGGCCACTATATCTTTATTGATTCTCTGTTTGGATGACCGATCTAGAGCCGTCAGCGGTGTATTGAGGTCTCCAAGTATGATTGTATTTTTGTTTTGGTTTTAAGGTCAAAAATTAGCTGCCTTATATATTTTGGTGCTCCTTGGTTTGGTGCATATATATTAAGGATTGTTATGTCTTCTTGATTCAACTTCCCCTTAATCATTATGAAATGACCATTTTTGTCTCTGAGTACTTTTTCTGTCTTGTAGTCAGCATTATTAGATATGAGTATTGCTACACCTGCTTTTTTTGGGGGGTTGTTTGCTTGGAGTATTGTTTTCCAGCCTTTCACTTTGAATTTGTTTTTATCCTTGTTGCTTAGATGTGTTTCTTGTAGGCAGCATATAGTTGAATTTTCTTTTTTAATCCATTCTGCTACTCTGTGTCTTTTTATTGGTAAGTTTAATCCATTTACATTTAGTGTAATTATTGACACTTGTGGGTTCCCTACTGCCATTTTATAAATTGCTTTCTGTTAGTTTTGTATCTTGTTTGATTCTTCTCTTTTGTTTTTCTATCATTTGTTTTTGTTTGTTTGTGTTCCATACTTCTTTCCTCTGTTGCTACCTTTTGTAAGTCAAGTGTTTTTGTGGTGGCTTTTTCCAGGGTGGTTACCATTAAGTAATGAAAAGGGTACCTACCATATTCATTGTAGTACCCTATCTTATGAGTATTTCTGCACTTCATCATCCTTTGCTACTGTTAATCTCCATCCTCTCCCCCCTTTTCTTCCTTTATTGTCACAGTTTAAGTTTGGTTTTATTGTGTTCTTGGTGGAGCTGTTACTTGTGGTGTTCTTTTCTTTTGTTCTTTGAATCTGGTTGGGAAACCCCCTTTAGTATTTCCTGGAGTGGGGGCTTTCTGCTGATAAATTCTCTCATCTTTTCTGTATTTGTGAATGTTTTTATATCTCCTTCATACTTGAATGATAGCTTTGATGGGTATAGTATTCTTGGCTGAAAGTTCCTCTCTTTCAGGGCTTTAAATATTGGCATCCACTCTCTTCTAGTTTGTAGAGTTTCTGCTGAAAAATCTGATGATAATCTAATAGGCCTTCCTTTATATGTTGTACTCTTCTTTTCCCTGGCTGCCTTGAGAATTTTTTCTTTGTCATTGGTTTGTGTCATCTTTATTATGATGTGCCTTGGAGTGGGTTTGTTGGGGTTAAGAAAACTCGGTGTTCTGTTTGCTTCTTGAATTTGAGGCTTTAGTTCTTTCCACAGGCTTGGGAAGTTCTCGTCCATTATTTGTTTGAGTATATTCTCCATTCCATTTTCTTTCTCTTCTCCCTCTGATATACCTATTATTCTTATGTTATTCCTTCTGATGGAGTCAGACAATTCCTGTAGGGCTTTCTCGTTTTTTATTATTTTTGAGTCTCTTTCTTCTTCTCTCTGTTGTGCCTCAAGTTGTTTGTCTTCTATTTCACTAATCCTATCTTCAATCTGGGCTGTTCTGTTAGCTAAGCTTGTTACCTCATTTTTCAGCTCGTGAATTGAGTTTTTCATTTCTGTTTGATTTGTTTTTATAGTTTCAATTTCCTTGGTAATATATTCTTTGTGTTCATTGAGTTGTTTTCTGATCTCCCTAAATTGCCTTTCTGTGTTTTCCTGTATATCTCTGAGTATTTTTAAGATTTCTATTTTAAATTCTCTGTCATTTAGCTCCAAGGCTTCCAATATGTTAAGTCTTTTCTCCATAGATTTTTCCACATCTATTTGTGTTACCTCTCTTTCTTTTGTATCCATAATATTCGATTTCCTCTTTCTTATTGGCATCTGAGGTGGTCTTGTTGATAGCACTAATTAGAATTAATAAAGAGTAAAAAGTAAAAAAAAAAAAAAAAAAGGTAAAACACCCCACAAAAAAAATACAGTAATAATTTATTATTTCCCCCTTTTTTCTTTCTTCTCTTTCCCTCCTCTCCCCTCCTCAGGGAAATATCATGATGACCTGTGAATTATATTATGCTAAATGGAACAAAAACTGCCTATAATGGAGGGCCTGATTTGGGGTGAAGAGTTCAAGGGGCAAAAAAAGGGAGTAGGGACCTACTAAATGCAAAAAAGGGAAGAAAATCTTAGACAAGCATAAGATGATTTGCTTGTAAGTGATGGTCGACTAAGAGATATAATGAGAGGGATAAGAGGGAATCAGAAAAAAGGAGGAAAAAAAAGAATAATAAAGAAGAAAAAAATAAAAATAATAAGTAAAAATCTGTTGTATTAAGTGGAGCAAAGACTAAATACAGTGGAGACCTTGGGTTGGGAGGAATGCTAGTGAGTTAAAAAGCAACGTCAAAAGTACCCAAAATGCCACAAAAATAAACAAACAAGAAAAAAACAAAAACAAAAGCGAAAAAGAAAAATAAAGCCAAAAAAAAAACCTTGAGTCCCAAATTAACTAATTTGTTCGTGATTGAGGATTAAATGGGAGGAAAGTAAAATGAGAAAAGAAAAAACGAATAGAAAGGAAAAAATAAGAAAAAGAGAAAAACGAAGGAAGAAAAAAAAAGGAAGAGAAAAAAACAAAATAAAGCAAAACAAAAAAAACAAAAGAGGAGAGAGTGAGAGTTACGTGTTTTGGAGTATAACCTTAAAAGAGGGTGAGGATGAAGAAGAGAAATAAAATGTAACACTCATGGGTAGTGTAGTTCAAGAAAGGGGAAGCATAAGATGGGCAGAGAATAGAAGGACCGAGGTGGAGGAAATAGAAATAATAATAATAAAGGCAATAAGATAGAAGAAACAAACAACAACAACAAAAAAATTAGTGGAACAAGTTGTAAAGTCTGTGGATTTTTCTTGATTTTGAGAGGTTAACTTCTTCCTTTTTCTTTTCTCTCCCTCTTCCTGGTTGGTGACTCTGTACCCCAGGCTGTGCCCCTGTGTCACACTTAGGTAGGGATTTGCAGTTGATGGGATTCTATGGCAATGTCATATAATTGGCTTTAGTCTTGCTGGTAGTCAAGGCTTGTTGGCGTTTGCAGGGTCCAACGATGAGAGAGTTTGCTTTCCTGGAGTCTCTCTCCTAGTCCCCCCTTCCTGAATTAGCAGCCTGGTGATCCAGCTATAAGGCTGCAACTGCTTCTGCCTGGGGAGTAAGAGGCTCAAAGAGCTGGGAAATCCCCACTCTATCCCCACTCAGCGCAAGGCTTTGGGAAAGGCTCTGGCAGTCAGAGCCTCCAGTGTAATCAGGCGGGGGTGGGAGTCAATTGTTGTCAAGGGGACTGTTCAGCGCCTAGCATTCAGTTGGACCACTCAACCCAGGCTTTCCACACTTTGTAGCCTGTTTTGGCTGGGAAGAAGAGGCACTAGTCTCTGCTTGCGACTAGTGTAGTATAGATCTTATTATCTGCCAAGTCCCTCTTGTTAGCGTTTATCCCTGAATATGGAGGCTCTATCAATCAGAGGTTGCCCTCGCCCCTTTAGCGAGAGGCACTAAAAAATATCACACCTCTTGTCTTGGATCACTGAACTGAGAGAGATCTTATCAATTAGAACCCGTGGGTGCGCAGATTTCATGGGTTAAGCTAATTTCAGTGATTGGGTCCGCAGCTGCGCTCCCGAAGGTATTTCAGGCTGCCTGCTCGCCCCTCCCCCAATGCTTGATTGTTAGCTTGAATGGCTGGGTGAGGTGCCCCACCCACGGAGAGTATCTCCCAAGTAGGGAAGACCGCCCTGGCACCTCTCCCGCTCGCCCCACCACGGCTGGAGCACACCAGGCGCAGGATAATGGGGCACCCTGGGTGTGCGGGCCAGTAGGGCGCTCTGGGCGCATGGAATGCCCAGGGCACGTGCGTGAATGGGGTGCTCCGGGCACTAGTGGCTGGGGACTCTCACTCGCAGTGCGCGGGCCGCTGGGAATGTTAGCGATGCTCGCTCTGCAACCAGACCGGGCGCGCGCCGGCGGCTGCTCGCCACTCCCGAGTGTGGGCTGACTCACCACAGGCGCACTCCCTCCGCGGCTTGAATGAACGTCCCTGCGGTAGCTTCCTCCACACCCTCGTCTCTCAGATTCAAGTGATAACAGTCCTTTCGCTTTCAGTTTGTGTGGAACTCTGGAATGCTCCGAGGATAAATTTTTCTGTTTCTAGTTGATAAATTTGTTGTGATTTTGGGGAGATCTGTCAGACGCGCTGCTCACGGCGCCATTTCCGTGACGTCTGTTCCCCACAGGACTTTACAAACAAAGAAACAGTTCCCAACAATGTATTCCCACAAGGTTAAGCACAGAGGGAACAGGCAAAAATGAGCCTCTTCTAGTCTTTACCTCAAAGGGATTCATCTGCATACTATAAAAGATACTACCTTAAGGTAAGGCTTCCAATTTAGCACCCACCTATGAGCTGACTGTGATCTTCCCCAAGGACCAAGGAATATAACAGACATAATTCTCCAACTTTCTTCCTCTAGGCAGCTCTAAGTTGCCAGTATCTCCATAGAAGAAGCTTATACACACATCTGATACCCCAGCTTTTGCAAAAGCTAACCAACAGATGGGCTGCCACATTGCCTGGTTCTGATAGTCAATGGAGCTAGTATTTACAAGTCTCAAGAGACTACAGAAAACAAGAAATCAATTCTTAACAGGTGTGGTAGCACACCCCTGTAGCCAAAAGGAAGCAGGCAAAATGCCCATCTACCAGTTTCTTCTTGGAAGGGGCTTGAATACATACTTTCTCATCTGCTGCCTGAGAATCTGACTTCTAATCAGCCTGCATCCTCCCCTTTGGGACAATGACAGGTCTTGGCACACCTATTATAGGTAGTATTAAGAACCAAGAAGTACCTTGGACAATAGCAGAAGTTTGAGAGACAACCAAGAGCTAGGGGCCAGGCTTAACAACTAGGATTATCTCCTACATGAGATCATTTCATAAAGACTGGGAAAGGCTAACGGACAAACATCAACACACATAGTCAAGAAAAAATTTAAAAATGTAAGACTATATTCCAAAAAAAAAAGAATGAACTAAAACTCTAGATGAAATGAAAATAAATGATTAACATGATGAAATGTTCAAAATAATGGTCATAGAAATTATCACATAGGCAGAACAATGCAAGAGAAAAGCAAGAATCCTCAAAAAACAAAAAAACAAAACAAACAAAAGTGAGATGGAAATATATGTACCAGAAAGAAATCACAGAGCTGAACAATACAATAACTGAACTGAAAAATTCAATAGAGAGAATCAATAGTAGAGTAGGTCAAGTAGAGGAAAAGATCAGCACACTTAAGGACAGGGCACTAAAATTTATCCTTTCAGAGGAGCAAAAAGAAAAAAAAAGAAAAAAGTTACCTTAACTGTAAGGGACTATAGGGCATCATTATATTTACCATTATATGTCCCAAAGAGATCCCAGAAGAAGAGAGACAGAAAGGGGCAGAAAGCCTATTCAAAGAAATAATGGAGATGGAAGTGAACACAAAGTATGTTGTATGAGATGTGTTGTAGAATTGAACACCTGAAGCATGTATAAATATGTTAACCAGTGTCACCCAAAAAAACACAATTAAATAAAGAAATAATGGGGAAAGAAGAAACAGACATCCAAATCCAGGAAGCCCAGAAAGAGTACTAAATGAAATAAATTAAAAGAGACCCACACCAATTATAAATAAATTGTCAAAACTTAAAAACAGGAAAAGAATCTTAAAAGCAGCAAGAGAATAACAACTTGTTACATACTAGGGAACACTCCCAGCCCCGACCTCAAGCTGCCTTCAAGACCATCTGCAGAATTTTCGTCAAAAACTGCAGGCCGGTAGGGAGTGACATGATCAATTCAATGTAGTGGGAGAAAAAACCCTGCCAACCAAGATATTCTACCTGGCAAAGTGGTCCTTCAGAATTGAAGGAGAAATAAAGAGTTCACCAGAAAAGCAAAAACCATCACCAGTAGACCAGACATACAAGAAATGTTAAAAGGAATTCTTCAGGCTGAAATAAAAGAATGCTAATTAGTACAAGAAAAACATATAAAATTCACTAGTAAAAGTAAATAGTTAAATTCAGAATACTCATGTTGCAATGATGATGAGTAAATAAAAACTCTAGTGTGAAGATTACAACATAAAAGCATAAAAAATAACTTTGAGTACAATATAAAAAATGTAATTGTGACATCAAAAAAATAAAATGTGGGAGAGGAGTATAAAAGTATACAGCTTTTCTATGCCTTTGAAGTTAAGTTCTTATGAGGTTAAATGGACTGTTATAAATATATAATGTTTTATGTAGTAAAAAAAAAAAAAAGACCCATAAGCATAGAGGAAATAAAAACAACTATCAAAAACCTCCCCTAAAATAAAAGTCCAGGACCAGATGGCTAAACATTCTACCAAACATTCAAAGATTTGGTACCTATACTTCTCAAAGTCTTCCAAAACAAAGGAGAAGAAACAATATACTTTAACATATTTTATGCAACCAACTTAACTCTGATACCAAAACGTAGCAAGGACAACATAAAAAATAAAACTACAGACCAATATCTCTAATGAATACTGATGCAAAAATCCTAAAAAATATATTAGAAAATGGAATACAACATATCAAAAAAACTAATAATACATCACGATCAAGTGGGAGTCATTTTAGGAGCTCAAGGATGCTTATACATACAGAAATAGATCAACATAATATACCACATCAACAAAACAAAGAACAAAAATCATATGATCCAATCAATAGATGCAGAAAAGACATTCGATAAGATACAACATCTCTTTATGTTTAAAACACTCAATAAAATTGGAATAGAATGAAAGTACCTCAACATTATAAAGGCCATATA
This sequence comes from Saccopteryx bilineata, assembly GCF_036850765.1. Classification (NCBI taxonomy): domain Eukaryota; kingdom Metazoa; phylum Chordata; class Mammalia; order Chiroptera; family Emballonuridae; genus Saccopteryx; species Saccopteryx bilineata. The sequence continues at coordinate 337,742,187 of NC_089490.1, read as the reverse complement.
TGACAAACCATCAGCTAATATCATACTAAATGATGAAAAAAATAAATGAAGTCTTCCCTTCTAAAATCAGGAACAAGAAAAGGTTGCCCACTCTATCCACTCTTATTCAACATAGTTCTAGAAATTTTGGTAAGGGTAATCAGGCAAGAGAAAGAAATAAAAGGCATCCATATCAGGAAAGAAGAAGTAAAGGTATTACTTCTTGCAGATGATATGATCCTATATATAGAAAATATCAAAATTTCCACTGAAAAACTATTATTGAATAGAAACAATAGTCATTACAGTAAAGTTGCAGGATACAAAATCAATGTATAGCCTGACCAGGTGGTGGTGCAGTGGAAAATCAATGTACAAAAAGTCTATTGCTTTTTTATATGCCAATGATAAAACTTCAGAAAATAAACAAAAAATATTTATTTTACAATTGTAACCAAAAAAATAAAATACCTAGGAATAAACTTAACAAAAAATACAAAGGACCTATATACTGAAAAATACAAAGCATACTGAAGGAAATTGAAAAACACACAATGAAATGGAAAAATATTCCATGTTCATGGATTGGGAGAACCAACATAATTAAAATGACCATATTACCCAAAGCAATATTCAAATTTAATGCAATCCCCATCAAAATCCCAATGTCATTTTTTTAAAGAAATAGAACAAAAAATCACCAAGGTTGTATGGAATCATAAAATCCCCAAATAGCCAAAGCAATCCTGAGGGAAAAGAATGATGTCAAAGGTATCACACTACCTGATTTCAAATTATAATATAGAGCCACAATAATTAAAAAAAAAGCATGGTATTGGCAGAAAAACAGACATACTGACCAAAAACAGAATTGAGTCCAGAAATAAAACCACATATATATGGACAAATAATCTTCAACAAAGGAGACAAAACACAAATAATGGAGAAAAGAAAGCATCTTCAATAAATGGTGCTTAGAAAATCGTAAAGCCACATGCAAAAGAATAAAACTTGACTACAGTTTGGCCCCCTGAACAACAATTAATTCAAAATGGATCAAAGATCTAAATATAAGATCTGAAACAATAAATTACAAAGAAGAAAACATAGGTAATAAACCCATGGACCTTGGCCATAGAGAACAATTTGTGAATTTGACCCCAAAGGCAAGGAATATGAAGGCAAAAATAAATGAATGGGACTACATCAAACTAAAAAGCTTTTGAACAGCAAAAGAAACTGACAACAAAACAAAAAGGCAGCCAACTAAATGAGAGACGATATTTGCAAACAACAGCTCTGGTAAGGGGTTAATATCCAAAATATATAAAGAACTTACAAAGTTCAGCAACAAACAATCCATTAAAAAATGGGGAGAGGACCTGAACAGACACTTCTCTCAAGAGGACATACAAATATCCAACAGATATATGAAAAGATGCTCATCTTCACTAGCTATTAGAGAAATGCAAATCAAAATTACAGTGAGATACCACCTTACCCCTGTTAGATTGGCTATTATCAATAAGACAGGTAATAACAAGTGTTGGAGAGACTGTGGAGAAAAAGGAATCTTCATTCACTGCAAGTGGGAATGCAAATTAGTACAACCATTATGGAAGAAAGTATGGTGGTTTTTCAAAAAATTAAGAATAGTACTACCATATGAATTTAATAAGAAATACAAATTTCTCCCTTTTAAAATAACTGAAATAGATTTAATCTGTTCCAGCCCTGTGAAACATCCCCAAACTATCCTAAATTATGAAAAAAGACATGTTTTTAATTAAGAAACACACATGTATACTTTACCAATGCATAACAAAATATATAAAATAAAAGAAAAAAGTGTTATTTAGTACTGTAATCTTACCTTGGAGACAGATGAGTGCGGCTAATAGAGGTGAATGATGGAGGAGGAGGGAGGGAGGAAAAGATGCAGGCACTGTAGACATGTAAACTAAAACTGCACTTTCTTAACACTAAACGTAAACTAAAACTGCATTTTCTTTACTTTAAACAAAACTAAAACTGCACTTTCTTTACTTAAAATGAAACCACAAAAACTTAATTGTAAAAAAATGCACTTTCTTAACTTTAAACTTAACCTAAGCTTAACATTACATATTTTTTATTTAATCATTACCTGTTTTTGCCTTTTTGGCTGCACTTTCAGCACTTTCACTTGCAGGACTTTTGAATAAAAATCTATTCAAAGAGGTTTGCTTTTGCCTGCCTTTTAAAATGTTATGGAAATGTGACAAACAAGTGTCATTAAAAAGTGCTGAAGCAGGACCAATTGAAACTTTTTCTGGGTGTTTCTTTTCAATGAAACTTGAAAGCTTCTCCCACATTGCCAGCATGTCTTTAATTTCACTTGTAGAAATCACTTCCTCCAACTCTACCTCTTCCTCACTACTAATCTCTTGCAGAAGCTCCGTATGTTGCATCATCTGTAGCTCCTTCAATTCCTCAGTTGAGAGTTCCTTCTCATGTTCCTCAATGAGCTTGTATATGTCACCCTCACCTCCCTACCCATCGACTTTCCGAGGGACACAATCTCCTCCAACACTTCTACCTCAGTCTCAGTCTCTGGTTTGAATTCTTTGAAGTCCCTGTCTGCATCAGGCCATAACTTTTTCCATGCTGAGTTCAAGGTTCTTCTTGTAACCTCTTGCCATGCCAAGTCAATAATGCGTAAACATATCACAATGTTGTAGTGATATTTCCAAAACTCTTGAAGGGTTAGATTTTTATTCTCAGTCACCTCAAAGCAGTGGCAGAACAAGTGCTTTTTAAAGTTGGAAATGACCTGTTGATCCATAGGTTGCAAGATTGAAGTCGTGTTGAGTGGGAGGTAGAGGACTTTCACGAATTTGAACTCATTGAGAATGTCATCTTCAAGACCAGGTGGGTGGGCTGGAGCATTTTCAAGGATTAGTAATGCTTTCATCGGGAGTTTATTTTCTTGAAGATATTTCTTCACTGCAGGACCAAAGAAGAGATTTACCCATTCAATAAAGAACTACCATGTAACCCATGCCCTAGCATTGGCGTACCACATAACCTGCAGTTTTTCTTTAAGAATCTTGTGAGTCTTAAAGGCTTGAGGATTTTTGGAATGATACACTAGCAGTGGCTTTACTTTACAGTCACCGCTAGCATTTGCACACAATGCAAGGGACAGATAGGCCTTCATGGGTTTATGGCCTGGCAGCTTCTTCTCCTCTGCAGTGATGAAAGTCCTCCCGGGCATTTTTTTCCAAAACAATCCTGTTTCATCACAGTTGAACACCTGTTGGAGGATGTAGCCTTCCTTTGCGGTAAGTGCAGCAAAACGTGCGATGTACTCCTCAGCTGCCTTAACATCAGCACTCACAGCTTCACCATGCCTCACCACTGAGTGGATGCCAGATCTCTTCTTAAAATTTTCAAACCAGCTGTGACTTGCCTTAAACCTATCTTCTGATGCCTCTTTTGAGGTTGATGGTTCTTTCTTCTTCAAGTCGCTGTTAATAATACATGCCTTTTTGTATATTACAGTCTCCGTCACTGTATCTCCTGCCAGCTCTTTCTCTTTCACCCACACCAGAAGAAGCTTCTCCATTTCTTCCAAAAATAGAATAGGAATATACACTTCCAAATTAATCTCACAAGGCCAGAGTTACCCTGTTAGCACAACCAAATGAAGACAATACAAGAAAAGGAAATCACAGTCTAATAATGCTGATGAACTTAGATGCAAAAATTCTTAGCAAAATATAATATTTACAATCCAAATTCAATAATACACTAAAAAGACCATTCGCTAAGATCAATTGGATTTATCCCTGGGACACAAGGATAGTTCAACTTTTGCAAATCAATGTGATATATCACATTAACAAATAAAAAATAAAAATTATATACTTATCTCAATAGATATAGAACAAGCATTTGAGAGTTTTCAACATCCATTCATGATACAAATGCTCAACAAAATGGGTATGGAGTAAAATACTTTAACATAAAAAATGCAACATATGACAAACTAACATCATACTCAGTGGTGAAAAGCTAAAAGCTTTTTCTCTTAGATCAGGAAGAACACAAGAAAACCCACTCTCACCATTTTTATTCAATATAGTTTTGTACATCCTAGTCAGAGCAATTAGGCAAGAAAAAATAAAAGGTATCCAAATTAGAAAGGAAAAAGTAAAACTGCCTCATTTGCAGATGATATGATATTATATTAGAAAAAAACCCTAAAAACTCCAACAAAAGACTATTAGAGTTAATCATCAAATTCAGTAAATTTGAAGGCTATAAACTCAATCTAAAAAAAAAAACAAACAGTTTTTTCTATACCCTAATAATGACTTAACAGAAAGAGAAATTAAGAAACAATCCCATTTATAATAGCATCAAAAATAACAAATCACTGCTTGTCTTGTGGTGGTGCAGTGGACAGAGCATCTACCTGCAATGCAGAGGTTGCCAGTTCAAAAGCCTGGGCTTGTCCAATCAAAGAAAATATGACAAGAAATCAATCAATGAACAACTAAAAGTGAAGCCAAGTATCAGTTAATACTTCTTGCACCCTGTCCTCTCTCTCCTCTCTTTATAAAATCAATGAATAAAATCTTTAAAAATAAAATAAAACACTTAGAGTTCAAAGATTTATACACTAAAAACTATAAGAGAGTTGTAAAAGAAATTAAAAAACACAAATAAATGAAAAGATATTCCATGCTCATAGATGGAATTAGTAGTATTAAAATTTTTATACTATTCAAAGCAATCTACAGATTCAATGTTACCCCTATTAAAATTCCACTGGCATTTTTCACAGAAATAGAATACACAATCTTAAAATGTGTATGTAACCACAAAAGAACTCAAATAATACTAGCAATTTTGAAAAAGAAAAACAATGTGAAGGCATCCCACGTCCTGACTTTGAAATATATTACAAAGTTAACAGAAATCAAAACAGTATGGCCCTGGCATAAAAATAAATATATTGACCAATGGAACAGAATAAAAAGCCCAGAAATAAACTATACATTTATGGTAAACTGATCTTTTTATTTTTTTTTTATAATAAATTTTTATTAATGGTAATGGGATGACATTAATAAATCAGGGTACATATATTCAAAGAAAACATGTCTAGGTTATTTTGTCATTAAATTATGTTGCCAACCCCTCGCCCAAAGTCAGATTATCCTCCATCACCCTCTATCTAGTTCTCTGTGCCCCTCCCCCTCCCCCTAACTCTCTCCCTCCCTCCCTCCCATGTCCTCCCTCCCCCCCACCCTTGGTAACCACCACACTCTTGTCCATGTCTCTTAGTCTCATTTTTAAGTTCCACCAATGTATGGAATCATGTAGTTCTTGTTTTTTTCTGATTTACTTATTTCACTTCTTATAATGTTATCAAGATCCCACCATTTTGCTGTAAATGATCTGATGTCATCATTTCTTATGGCTGAGTAGTATTCCATAGTGTATATGTGCCACATCTTCTTTGTCCAATAAAAATGGGAAGAGGACATGAACAGACACTTCTCCCAGGAAGAGATACAAATGGCCAACAGATATATGAAAAGATGCTCAGCTTCATTAGTTATTAGAGAAATGCAAATCAAAACTACAATGAGATACCACCTCACTCCTGTTAGATTAGCTATTATCAACAAGACGGGTAATAGCAAATGTTGGAGAGGCTGTGGAGAAAAAGGAACCCTCATTCACTGTTGGTGGGACTGTAAAGTACTACAACCATTATGGAGGAAAGTATGGTGGTTCCTCAAAAAACTGCAAATAGAACTACCTTATGACCCAGCAATCCCTCTACTGGGTATATTCCCCAAAACCTCAGAAACATTGATACGTGAAGGCCCCATGTTCATTGCAGCACTGTTCACAGTGGCCAAGACATGGAAACAACCAAAAAGCCCTTCAATTGAAGACTGGATAAAGAAGATGTGGTAAACTGATCTTTAATAAGGGTGTCATGAATACACAATAGGGAAAGGATAGTCTTTTCAATAAATGATGCTGGGAAAACTGGATATCTACATGTAAAAGAATAAAATTGGACCCCTACTTTACACCATACACTCAAATCAAATCAAAATAGATTGGAGGCTTAAAAGTAAGGCCTGAAACTATAGAACTCCTAGAAAAAAAAAAAAAGGGAAAATGTTTCTTAACATTGGCCTTGGCAATGATTTTTTTTCAATATGACACCGAAAGCAAAGGTGACAAAAGCCAAAATAAACAGGTGGGAATAATCAAACTAAAAAGGTTCCACACAGCAAAAGAAACAATCAACAAAGTGAAAAGGCGACTTATGGAATGAGAGAAAAACATATGCAAATCATAGGATTAATAAAGGGTTAATATGGAAAATATATAATTCCCTCGCCAGTGGCACAGTGGATGGAGTGTCTTCCCAGAGCATCAAGGTTGCTGACTCAATTTCAGAGTCACTGGTTCCAACCTGAGGGTGCCAGATGGACCCCAAGGTCATCGATTCAAACCCCAGTCAGGGTACATATGAAAAACAATCAATGGGTGAACAACTAAGTGGAACAACAAGTTGGTGCTTCTCTATCCTCTGTCCGTCTCTCCCTCTTCATTCTCCCTTTCTCTGTCTCTTTCTCACATATATACTGCTCAGAAAAATTACAGGATATTTCAAAATGAATATGAAGCAATAAAAAAAGAATCATTCGATTTTTTTATTAAACAAGAACATCAGAAAAATAAATGACAAATCAAATAAAGTTGTTTTATTATGCAAATGAGATGCAAAACCAACTTTTATTTCATTGGTGAAAATGCACTTACAAAAGGCTGAAAGTACTGCAGTATCTGCACATTCCCCGATTCTCTAATTTTTGTGAGCAGTGTATATGACACTCCTACAACTCAATAGCAAAAAACCCCTAATTTATAAATGGCCAAAAGGCCTGACTAGACATTTCTATAAAGGAGAAAATATTTAAAGATCATAATGTTAGTGTCCAATTAAAACATAAGCTATAGAGACATGATGCTTACAACCTTTCTTGACAAGTGTCCCTTGATAAAGTTAAATTTTACAGAAAATATTTTTAAATGATTTTTTTTTTTTGAGAAAGAGAGAGAGAGAGGGAGAGACAGGGACAGACAGACAAAAAGGGAGAGAGATGAGAAGCATCAACTCATAGTTGCGGCACCTTAGTTGTTCATTGATTGCTACTTACATGTGCCTTAATGGGGGGGACTCCAGCTGAGCCAATGACCCCTTGCTCAAGCCAGTGACTTTGAGCTCAAACTAGTGACCTTTGGGCTAAAGCCAGTGACAATTGGGTCATGTCTATGATCTTACACACAAGCCAGCAACTCTGCACTCAAGCTAGTGAGCCTGCACTCAAGCCAGTGACCTTCAGGTTTCAAACCTGGGTCCTCAGCATCCCAGGCCAATGCTCTATCCACTGTGCCACCACCTGATCAAGCTGAATACTTTTTATTTAATTTCTTAAGAATGTTGAATAGCTAAGATAATTTCTGTATGCAATGGAGAAATGCTAATTCATTATACACAATAGGTACTTTAAGTACTAGAGAATAATACTTTCCTGAAATATATGAGAAAGACTCAAATAGAGAACCTAAGGAAGTCTACAGCCATACAACCCTGAACTCACCCAATCTCATCTGATCTCTGAAGCTAGGCAGGGTCAGGTTAGTACATATTTGAATGGGAGAGACAGAGGAAGAGAGACGGATCAAAAAGGAAACCTGAGATTCAGGCGTGGGACATGGGGAACTGGAAGTCCTATTTACTGAAATAAGAAACACAATACCCCACCCACACCCCGCTGAGTGGAGCAAGTTCTGCCACATCTAGACTGCTATTTCTTGTCCTTCCTGCTCATTCGGCTTGGATGTCCCACAGCAGAATCATTCCTCATGGTCTCATTTTTCGTTTCCCTGCATCCCCTTTTGACCCTCACTGGATTGGACTTTACCCTGGAGATGACAGATAGTGGTTCATAATCATCGATTCCAGGGCAGGGTCTATGCAGATGGTCCTACGCAACCTCACATAGTGCCTACCACAGGGCAGGTACTCCATACATACTGAGTGATAATTGGAAATGCATTTATGATGATGATTAAACCATTTAGGGCTTTTTAAAGTAAGAAAATGACTTAAGATTTGTATTTGAAAGGATTACTGTAGCTGCGAAACCTCCTGAATACGTTTTCTCAAGCACAGCACTCCTGGTATTTGAACTGCTAATTGTGGGGGCTATCCTGTCCTTTGTAGGATGTTTAGCAGCATCTTTGGCCCCTAAACACTAGGTTCCAGCAGCACTCCCCTCCCTGATTAGGACATCCAATAATGTCCTCCAGATGTTGGCAATGTTATTTGAGAAGGAAAATTGCCCCTGGATGAGAACCAATGTCCTAGAGAAAGAAGAAGATAAGAGATCTTCAGCCACTTCACTAGATAATGATATAGAAGGAAGGAGATACACTCCCATTGATTGAAAATGTGTTCTATGTGCTGAGACTTTGCATATGGTATCATATTTTAAAGAGAGATTTGAGAGAAGAGAGCCCCACTCCCACATCAGGTCCCCCTGAAATCCTTTCAGGGTTACCTGAGGTCAAGCTCCCAAATGATTAAATCCTAGAACAGACAGCATCACTTTCCCTGGCCCCACTGAGTGCAGTGAAGTCTAATTCCCACGCTATGTCAGAGAGGAGTGTTTGACACTGCTCCATGGGTATTAATTTGTTATTCTAGGGAGGCCTCAAAATCACTTTCCAGTCAACTCCAAGGGGGTAAATGACAGCGGTTCTTTGACACAAGCTGGTCAAACTCTAGGACTTGGGTGTCTTCCTTTGTCCAAGCACTCAGCATCCTTGGGGAGCCTCTCCCTGGGAACTATGCAATAGCTTATACCTGATGCTGGAGCTGGTCTGTTGTCCTGATAAAATCCAGTTCAAAGGGCCCTGCCAGGTGCCTCCACATTCTCTCCACAGCCTGGGGACTTGGTTTGCTCTTCTCTGCTCCCACCAACACCCGCTGGTTGCAGCTGGTATTAATAACATAAGCAGCAGGAGGCTTTGCCCCAGAACCAGAGCCGTCTGGATAATTATCTAGTGGCCAAGGACCAGTCAGTAAATTGCTCTGTGACCTGGGAATTCAGCAGGTTACCGCCATCACTCAGGCCTGCTCACTTTATTGCTCTCCCCTCCTGCTGCACTGACATTTATCTTGTTTATATTCAGAGCATGGATTCATGCCTTTTTGTTTTCCGTCTTAGAGGTGAGAAGTAGCCCCTTTGGGGACACGGGGTCTGGGGTCAGGGGATGGCTGGGCTGACTGGGGAGAGGGACTCTGGAGACCTTGCCCGGTGCATCATTCAGTGTGCGCCCAGCGCATCAGCACCTGCTCTGTGCACTCCCAGACGTGTGTCCATCTTTCTGAGCTGTGACACTCTCTAGCAAACTGACTCTATGTGGGACCTTTCATATTGGAGAGGGGAGGTCAGAAAAAGAATTCCTCACTCCCAACTCACACACTACACTTGAGCTATACCAAATGGAAATAGCACATTCAAGGTAATTTTCCAAAATGCAGTGGTATCTGTTCTTGGGGCATTCATAGTGCCTGTTCCTCCATCTAGAACACTCTTTTCCCTTCCTGTTCACCACACTCTTAGTCATCTTTTAGGTCTTATCTTAGATGTCCCTCTCCTCCCAGAAAGTTTTCCCTTGCCCATTCAGAACTCAGTTGGATTACTTCTGTCCCTTCTGAGGTGCCTTAGCATCCTACTCCTTATTATACAATTACAAAGATACCTCGGTTTTCATCAATAATCCCTCCAAAAACAATTGGTGAAATCCAAAACTGACGAAAACCAAAGCAATTATTTCCATATGAATCAATGTAAATCCAATTAGTTTGTTCTACACACTCCAAAATACATATCAAAAACACATTTTATAGAGAATAAATGTAGTGTTTGATACTAAAAACAATAAGAAATTAATATGAAATACTAATGTAAAGAATAAATGAACATTTAACATGCATTTACCTTTCTAGAGACTCTTCTTGGTGTATGTAAGACAGCAAAGAGGGGAGAGAAAGATGCAGATATTATTGTTTGAAAGGGGAACCCCCCCTCCATAAGGACCTTAGGTATCAAGGCACTATCTGGGGTCACTTCCCTTCTTGATCTTTTGGCACTAGGACCAGCTTCAGAGTCAGTGGACCCATGTCACACAGGAAAGCTGTCCAAAGACATCTATTTCTGCCACCTCTTTAAGATTTGCCCAAAATGGGGCAAGACATTTTCATTAAATAAGTTGCAGACATGTTCTGCAACAGCTTTGTCTGGGTGATTTATTTCCACAATCCCCTGTACCTTACTCCACATGGAGAAGATGTCCTTAATCTCTGAAGAAGGCACATTCACCCCTGTCTCTTCCTCCTCGTTTGAAGCAACTGCTTCCTCTGCCATCTGTTGCACTTCTAACTGAAGGTCTTGCAGCTCTTCCATGGTGAGTTCTTCACTGTGGTCATCCACCAACTCTTCCACATCCTCACCACTCACCTCCAAACCCATGGACTTCCCCAAATCAACAATTGGCTGCACCACATGTGTAGGGTCACCAGGGGAAGGCTCAAACCCCTCACAGTTGAAGACTTGTTGGGGGATGAATCCTTCAGCCTCTATGTAATTTTTGAATTCAGACACAAATTTTTCGACCCCAGACTTATCCAAACTCACACCTTCGCCATGCCTAGTAACACTGTGTATGCCAGTGTGCCTCTTGAACTCTTTGAACCAGCCTCTGCTGGCCTTAAAATCACTAAAGTACACTAGCACTCATCCCAGGCATTTTCTTAATGAGATCAGCATACAACAGTCTAGCCTTTTCACATATGATGACCTCCAAAACAGAATCACCATCTGACTGTTTTTGACTGATCCAAATTAATGATAACTATTCAACATCTTTAATTGCTTGCAATCTCTGTTTCGTTAGCACATTCACACCTTTTGCTACATTAGCTTCCTTAATTGCTTCCTTTTTCGCCTCAACGGAACTTGTCATGGATGGTGACTTCCCAACTTCCTGTACATAGGGCCAATTTCAGCAATCTTGAACCTGCTCTCGTATTTTTCAGTGATTTCCTTCTTCAACTAGATTGTGTTCCTGGCATTCTTCTTGAAGGACTGCTGGCTCTGGAAACTATCTTTGGTCCCATGATGTAGCTAAAAGGAAAGGGTTAACTTATTAGCAAGGGAAACATTTAACAGGGACAATGAGATTTGAGTACATGTGATTTTATCTTATGTGCATTAGGTACATTTTGAAACTGAAAAACAAAAAATAAACACATTACACCGAATACTGTATACGCAGTAATCACTTACATGTAATTGTAGTATTAGCACTCACAATCAATAAGAAAAATCACAAAAACACTGGAAAGCAATGGAATTGTTTGGCTAGATGCGCGGGGTGATGCTCACACAACGAGAAACAATGCCACACTGAGCAGGAGAACACGTGGGTCACCCTTTGTTTTCACAAAATTAGCAGCGAGGTCACTTGAGCACTCCAACGAAATCTGAGCCAACCGATGTAAACTGAGACAAATGTTTTGCGGAAAAAATCAACCAAAACCCAAACCGGTGACAACCAAAGTCAACAAAAACCAAAGTATTACTGTAATTCCAGTTTGTTGCAATTACCTGTTTTCTTCTCTGTCCTTCCTTTTGGATTGTGAAGTCAGTGAGAACAAGAATATACTGACATCAATACCAGGCCCCATTTAAAGTAGCCCGTGAAAATTAATAAGTAAACCTAGGAAGAGATTCCCTAACTAGCTTGCAGGCCGACCTCATTCCCAGCTTCAGCTCAGCTAACTCACAGATCCTACCGTTCTCTCTGGAGAGAGCTGTCACACAGGCTCCAGGCGGGCAACTTACAGCTTCAGCCAAGCACTTCATTTCAATTCCCTGGAATTACTCACTACATCTCTCCCTCTTTGCAATTGTACCAATTTCCATAAGTACCTGAAGATAGTCCTGCAACTCTCTCATTTAATGTTCACTTTAACTCCATAATTCAATCTAAAAAAAAACAAATATTCCAGGCTCAGCTGATTTAACTACTTTATAACCTGAATTAGACATTTATATGCATTCAACCTTAAGTTGCTCTTATATAGAATGAGGTCATTATCTTTTAGGTGCTTTCCCTCCTGAAAGTTTTCTGATTCTAAAATTTGAAGTATCTTTTGTTATTCTGCACAGTAAAGGTGGCAAGAGTTTCCACTTTGCTGCAAAACTCTTTTTAACAAACATGATATAAACCAAGTAATAATTAAAATAAATAATATACCTACATTTTTCACAAAGGAGCATTGTGAGAGGTCGTGACCTAGCCCCTTCTTACCCCTCCGGCTGCCCACTCCACCAGGAATCCCACACTGCTTCAAGCTCCTCTTCTCTGCACACTTGCTAGCCAATGTGCTTTTACCTATGCTGTTCCACCTGCCTGCAATGCTTTCTCCTCCGTACACCTGGCAAACTTCTAATTCTGTCTTGAAAACCAGCTATGCTCAGCTCCTCTGGGAAGTCTTCCTTGAATGAGATGCAGCACAGCACAATGACTATAAGTCAGACAGACCTGGGACTCCAATCAGGCCTGCCGCTACCAGCTGAGGTTCTGTGGAGAAGTGACATAATTGATCACACCGAGCCCCAGGCTCCTCACCTGTTCATTGGGCATGATAGCTCCCACCCCATACACAGGGCTACAAGGGCTGAATGAGATAACACAAGTAAAGAATTTGGCTCAGCTCCTGGCAGGTAACAAGCACTGTGTAAGTTTTAGCCATTATTATTAGTGACTCCAAGTTAGTGGAGTCACTAATAATCACTTCCAATACACATTCATCAAACTGAAGTTTACATGCCTGTAGGGGACTACAGGATAGTGACCTTCTTAAAATTCAGAGGCTTATTCTTAGCTATATCCCCAAACTGTGCGTGATGCTCTGCACATAGTAAACAGCCAACAAGTGTTTTGTTGAGTGAAATTGAATTATACATTTATAAAACAAGAGTATTTTCAAAAGAACTAAAATTAAAAATACTTTAAATAAATTTAGATAGAATAAAAACTGTAAAACATGTTATCAGATGTCCTAGATTGGCTATGACAGTTTCACATTCATGTTCACATTTTCACTTTGGTTTCATAGTGAATTTGTGTGGCAGGTATTATTATCCCGAGTTCACAAATGAGAGGACAGACAGAGGGATTTCATTTTGGCCCAAAGTCACAGAGCAAGTTGCAGAACCCAAGTCAGTATCACTTTTCTCACCTCTTATGCTTTTGCCCCCCTCCCAATCCCATCCCCAGAGAGGAGTAGCTAAGCCACTCTTAAAGCTCAGGTGTAAGAATTTAAGCTTCCACAGTTGATCCCTCACCCAGCACCCAATGAAACCAAGCACTGGACACAGGCCCTTCTCCGAGATGTCATTCCCACCGGTGACTGCAGCCCTGCTCTCCACGCTCTGTGGAGAAAGCATGTGTGCGCTGTTATGTTTCACGCACAGCATTCAGAGATGATGTTGGTTTCTGCCAGCACTTTGGGCTCCTCTAGCCTTTTCCTGTGCTTTGTGCAGCTGAGAAGATGAAGCAAGGGTATCAAAAGCTGCAAACAGTCCCTACCTCTGGAGACAGACTTTTACTAGAAGAAAGAATGAACCAATGGCTTCCCAGAGCATTGTTCAGCCTCTTTAGAGAAAGGATTAAGCAGATACATTCAGCTATTCTAACAGATTTTCTCTAAGCCTTGAATGCGTCTCTCACACTCACTCAGATAATCACATTAGTTTTGTCATTAAAAGATCCCTTTTATAGAAAGTACCTAAACCGCTTAAACCACCCAGAGAGGTTGCATACATTATCTAACACTAAGACAAACAAAAGAGATTTTCTGTTCCATATCACAGTTTTTCCGACTCCTCAAAATATTTGTGCGTTCGAGGTAGGAATGAGTTTGCAAATGACCAGTGGCAGGACAGCAATTCCCACTCCTTTCCTAGGCATTTCCTCTGCAAATGGAACTGGGAAGGCTGAACAACTCCCTCAGCATTGGGGCCAGCAGAAAACAGAAGACAGAGATGAAGACAGCAGGCAAGAGGGGGCAGAAAGAAGTGGGCTTGCCTCCTGCCACAGAGAATTGCATTTGGAACCAAGGAAGAGTAGAAAAGCACAGGATTTGGCATCAGACAACTGCCACTAACTACCGTATTTCCCCAAGTATAAGACACATTTTTTTCAAAAAAATTGGGGTCTTAAAACTCGGTGCATCTTATACAGTGGTTGTAGTTTTTTTACTTGCATTTCCCGCTTTTTCATGCTTGTTTTTGCGCTCATTCTTAAAGACAGTGATTTGTCATCAGACACACATGAGGACAAACTAATAGAAGGGAGTTTTGACAGTGATGAGGAGTTGTATGCATTTATGATGAATAGAACTTGAGTTCAGCCTGACCTGTGGTGGCGCAGGGGATAAAGCGTCAACCTGGAAATGCTGAGGTCACCAGTTCGAAACCCTGGGCTTGCCTGGTCAAGGCACATATGGGAGTTAATGCTTTCAGCTCCTCCCCCCTTCTCTCTCTCTGTCTCTCTCTCCTCTCTCTCCCTCTCTGTCTCTCTCCTCTCTAAAAATGAATAAATAAAATAAAACTTGAGTTCAATAACTTTATGTAATTCACTTTTTTCAAATTTCAGGCCCCAAAATTAAGGTGTATCTTATACATGGGGACATCTTATACACGAAGAAATACAGTAGTAGATCTGTTGCCATGGCTTGAAGTGAAAGAGTTCCTTCACCTCTCCTGGCCTCATGGTCCTGCTTTATAAAATGGAGGTATTACCTCCCTTGACCCTCACCCAGGGTTATTGAGGGGCTCAAATGAGAAAAGGCAGGCACAGAGTTCTGAGGTCTATAAAGTATGATATAAACATTAGAGAGGAGGTTTCCTTCGGCTCTTTTTATGCCCCCCCCCAAACAATAAGATCTATGTCTGTGATTTTTTTCAGAGTAACATGATTGGTGCCTAATTCTTGGTACATAATGGGTGATTAATAATTTGTTTTTATTGAATAGTGCTTTTATTGCCTGTTTCATTAAGCCCCACCCACCCTGCAAACTCCTCCTTTAAGTCTCAGTTCAGATGTTACTTCTCCTTTGAAGCTTTCTTCAGTCCTTTAGGATGAATGAGTCACTTCTCCTTTCAGGCTTACATGGCATCCTGCACGCCTCTCAACCTCTCAGCCCAAAGCACTTAATCTGACATGGTGAGCCTCTCTGATTAAAATTGAGCTTCTGGAAAAACAACTGAGATTTGCCTTTTTATTCTTACTACATTACATTGTACCTGCATAGTTGCTATTCAATAAATACTTGAATGACTGATTGAGAAGTGAAGAAACAACCCCCAAACCTGAGGTTATTTGGTCCAGGGAAGAGAAATTCAAGGACTCAATTAAGAAACAGTCTCCAAAATAAAAGTTATTAAATTTTAAAGGAGAATGTGTCTGTATTACAGTGTTTAGACTGTTGATTCTAAACATTGTGCTACTGGGTTTTTTTTAAGAGTGTAAGACTACCGGATGAATTGAATTAGCAATCAATTTTCCGTCTCTTTCGCATGGTAAAACTTGAGAAAAGGATTTTAAGTTATGATAGAGATTTAGGTTAGACATCCACACTATCACCATTTGGGGTCACATAATTTTTTTTTTATTAAGCGAGAGGCAGGGAGGCAGAGAGATAGGCTCTCGCATGTACCCTGACTGAGGCCCATCTAGCAAGTCTCTTACCGAGAGATGCTCTGCCATCTGGGGCTGCTGCTGCATTGTTTGGCAACTGAGCTATTTTAGTGCCTGAAGTGAGCTATTTTAGCATGGAGCCAACCTCAGCACCTGGGGCCAACATGCTTAACAGGGGTTGGGAACCCTTTTGGCTGAGAGAGCCATGAATGCCACATATTTTAAAATGTAATTCCATGAAAACCATACAACGACCCATGTACCTTACGCATTATCCAATAAAAATTTGGTGTTGTCCTGGAGGACAGCTGTGATTGGCTCCAGCCACCCGCAACCATGAACAGTAGGAAATAAATTAATTGTAATACCTGAGAATGTTTTATATTTTTAACGTTATTATTTTTTTTATTAAAGATTTGTCTGCAAGCCAGATGCAGCCATCATAGGTCCCAACTCCTGTGCTAGAACTATTCGAGCCAAGGCTACAAGAGTGGAAGAGAGAGAAGGGGAAAGGGAAGGGGTGGAGAAGCAGATAGTTGCTTCTCTTGTGTGCCCTATCTGGGAATCAAACCCAGAATATTCAAATGCCAGGCCAGCACTCTACCACTGAACTAAGCAGTCAGGGCCACACATAATTCTTTGTTGTAGGAGTTGGTCTTTAATATCATAAGATGTTTAATAGAATCTCTAGGACCTACTCATTAGATGCCAGCGGCAACTCCCCTGTACCTAGAGTTGTGACAAATAATGTCTCCTGACATTGCCAAATGTCCCCTGTAGGACAAAAGTGCTGCCTGTGGAAACCACTGACTTAGACTGGAAGAATAAACTCCTGCAGTTGAGGGTTTTGTGACATCACAAAAGGAGACAAAAGAGATGGTGGAAATCTGCCTGTGAGTTCCTTAAATATAAAGCAGATGGGTATTTTACTAGTATATATTATACCATCCATCCACTTTGAAGGTAGGTAGATTGACCCAATATACTGACATCATGGTAACATATGAAAGGACTTCTGTCAACTGTAAGGGATATTTTTGAAACATGAGTAATTTGATGGTTTTTGCTGATGAAAGAAGGAAACCGCTTTCCAAATCATCTGGCTACTTCACTGTACTGCACTTATTCGAGAGTATTTAGTGTATACCTGCAGTGTCATAATACACTCTATATATCACCTGAGCAAAAACTTTCATTTGGAGTTTAATATCTTGGAATTATTGATTATTAGTTTTTGGTAAAACAGAAAAAAATTGGTTCAAACCACTTCCTCAAAGCCACAGCGTAATTTGGTAACAGATGCAAACATCTCTGTGGTCAAAGCACTGGACTCTGTCTCTGCTCTGCAGCCATGTAGCTGGTGCGCTACCGTTGGTCCAACAGATTACTCGTGAGCCATTAGATGACAACCAGTTCAGGTGTCTGAGCTTATCTATTTCAAACTGCTTCATTTACGTTATAAAATACTATTCTTTCCCCTTGTTCAACTATCTACAGCAAGTAAGCTAGTCAGCTGGCAAATTTTTGGCTGACAGTCTTCCTCCAATACGGTAAAATCTATTTCTAGATTAAGCCAGATCAACAACTATATGCCAGTAGTATATTTCATTAGTTTGTTATAGAATAGTTGTTATGCTTTGGTGTTTTGACTTTCCTCTGTACTGAAGGATTATATAAGGATGGATACAGTGACATTTAGCAATATGTGTAGAGAAGTTGAAGATCTCATTCATTATTTCTGAGGCTCTTTGAAGTTCCTACCTGGGCTTCTCCAGACTGACTGGTCTGGTTTCATCTTATGCACAGTGTGAATTGTTTAACAGACTTTGCTTACCTCTTTGCAGATGGCCACTAGACAGTTTAGAGCTAGCTAGATTTTCTTGGCCCCTATCTTCAGAAAATATACAAAAGTCCACGGCAGCGTCTCCCAGTGGCTGTTTGGCAGAGTACTAGCTCCTCAAATGTTGCTGATAAAAGGGATTCACAGCAAATAAGTTTGAAAAATGTCACATTCTTGATTTAAATGCACATGGCATATCAACGTTTTGAGAGAGTCTGTTATAAGGATACGTGTTCACATTTAATTCCACCATGTCAAATGTTTTGATCTTGTACCCCTTTTCTATGTAACACCCACTAACAGCAGACTTTACTAGCATTCTCTGAAACTTATTTGATAAATGCTGCTTTATGGTTTGCACCCCTAGATCCATGTTACCTCTCTGTTCTTTTTAAATCTCTTCTTATGCCGTGTTTAATTTATATTTTTAAGTCATCAGAAATCCTTTTAGAACCAGGTGTGACAAAAATTTTGAAATAAATAATGAATAAATATATTAGCTCTATGACCTTGGGCAAGTAACTCTCACACTCCAGGCCTGTTACTTAATAAAAATGTTAGCCACATTAACACACATACAAAACAAAATGATCCCAAGGTTGCTTTCCAGCGCTGCTATTATAACCTTCTATCCTTCCACCTCCTCTATCAGGCAGCAAATTTGCTGAAATCAGCCCCATCTCTGACCCCTGGCATTGAAAAGTGGCTCCCGAGAAAACCATTCACTCCAATGGCTATTTCTACCAGAGTTCTCTCACCTAACAGGAAGGGGGCATTACAGCTTCCTTGAGGAAGAATGCCAGGGAGATGGTGGGAGAAGGAACCAGGGGCACACAGTCGAAGTGAGGAAAGACCAGGGAGTCCAGGTTCTAGAGGTTTAGAATGCTAAGAGACCCCCTTTCCAGAATTCAGGGAAGCCCAGGGGAAGAGGTAACATGAGCAGAGAGAGAGGTGGATAGAGGGCTTGGCTTTTCTACACTGAAATGTGTCTGTTCATATAAACTTAGGGCCCACTGAGACCATGCTGCCTGGCCCCATGCAGGATGCCCGTTACTATCAAAAAAAGGAATAAGACATCGTCCCTGTCGTCAGAGAGCTTAGTGTTCCTGCAAAGAGGATAAGAACATCTAGCAAATATTACAATTTGGGCTATGTGTACTAAATTAGAAGTGCTCAGGCACCATTTAAGGTCCTGGAGATGCAGAGATGAACAAGACAGACAATCCCTACCTTGATGAAGTTCACATTCTAGCCAACAGGCTAGCTGTAAACCTTGTTCTGTGAGAGAATAGATAAGGAAACCATTCCCTTTAGGAAAGCTGAGGAAGACTTTGCAGAGGAAGTAATCAAGGTGATCTGGGCTTTGAAAGACACACAGAAGTTTGCCAGTAAAAATATATTAAAGGCTAGTGCTGAGAACAGAATTTTAGACAGAGGGGTGGTATTTTATTTTTATTTTTTATTCTGTTTTAGTTTCACAGAGGTTGAAGAAATGAACTCAGGAAACAAGGTCCAGTGAAAGATGGGCCTTAAAGCTCAGGAGAAGGAGGGGGAGACATGTACTTTGAGAGCAGAAAGCTGGAGGAGAGGTTCCAACTGTTCTGGGGTGGGGGCAGGGTGGGGAGCACCCTGAGAAAACAGGGGTTGTCAAAGGAAAGGCTCAGGAGTTCTCCATACAGGAGCAGTGTTTTAGAATGATAGGAAGTTTGTGTGGCTGAACTACAGGGTGTTACAAAAGCGAAAGGTGGAGAATAGGAAATGAGAACAGAGAAGTAGATCCCAGTTTAAGCAGAGACAGTACCAGGGATCAGGTGGTGGGCTGACTCAGTGGAGTCATATGTACTAGTTATAGGAGAATTGGGATGTTTGGGGATCTCTTAAGAATGTATCATAGTAGGTACAGTAACGTAGCAGCTCCTGAAGCATCTTACCTGCCTGCAAGTCACTTGAACTCACACTCATGCTTTCATTACTATCTACAGTATTCACCATGATTTTCCCACCTACTCTGGGTTCCAGTTTGTACATCCAACAGCCCTACTTTACAGCTAGCCCCACCTGTTTATTTCAAAAGTGCATAAAACTCACAAACTTAAAAGCTACCTGCCAAACCTGGCACTGTCTGGTGCTCTTTCCAGTGTATGACTCCACTATATATTCAAGTACACAAGCCAAAAGTATCATCCTTGACACCTGCCCAACTTTGATCTCATATAGAAACCAACACCTAATCCCACTGACATTCCTTACTAAACCTCTCTCAAATTCATCCTTCTTATTTTCACCTCTACCACCCTAGTCAAAGCTCTCTGTTCTCTTACCTGAACTACTGCAACGGTGGTCTTCTATGTCACATGTTTGCCCCTACAAAGCACACTCTACTCAATAGCCAGAGTAATATTTATTTCCTAAGTTATTGTGATATTATTGACTTTATTTCCTATGCTGTACAAAACATTCCCATGACTCAATTATCATTTGGAGAGTTACAATGCATATTTACAGATTAAAAAACACCAACTATTTAACTTCATTTAACCCACTCTTTTCAAACTTGCTTGACTATGGGTTTTTTTACTACATAAATCATTTGCATTTTATCAGACACCTGGGTCCCCAGAAACACTATAGGATAGGAACATACTGAGATGGATGAATAGCTCCCCTTTCATCCCAAATAGTGTATTTCTGATGCCATGTATTTATGACCTTGTCCCTCCCTAACCACCCGAGAGTGTGGACTTGTGTGGTGGTGCAGCCTCTGGGGCCTGAGAACATCATTTTGGGAAGTCATTATGGGCCCTGTGCAAGCAAAGAAGAGAACGAAGCAGCAACAGGAAGAGAAGTGGTAGGCAGGACTTCCACACTCAAATGGGATCAGGCAGGGCACTAGGAGCAAGTGAACTGAAGGGACATGCTTTCTGAAGAAACTGACATTCAGAATTCTTTCACCTCGTTTTCAAAGTGTGATCCCCCAGCATCACCTGGGAAATGGTAAGAAATGCAACTTCCCAAAATTCACCCCATGACTTTTATTTATTACAAACCCTGTGGTGGGGCTCAGCAATCAATGTGCTAACAAGCCTTTCGGTTAATTCTGATGCACATGCACCCCTTTAGACTGCTAGCCTAACTATAAACACCTGAGGAACAAATCTCCTCCACAGGCGGATGACTGCGGACTTCTGTTCACAGTGAGAGAAAGAGGAACAGCAGTCCTGACTGAACGATTCCGCAGACTCCTTCCATTTCCTCGTGATTCCACCTTACCCAAGTCCTGGAGTCTTCCTGCAGTTTCTGTAAATTCCCTCTTCTGTTTAAATGGGTTCGATGAAGTTTTGTTTCTTGAATCCAAACAAAGATTAAGCTACACCAATACAATGAAAACAGCAACAACAACAAATCTGGATTCAAAGCCCAGTTCTGACAAAACTGAGCTGTGAGGCCTCACACAAGTTCCTTCTCCCCGCGCTGCAATGGCAGCCACCTGCAAAGGGTGGGGTTGGACTGCATGTCTGAGGCGCCTTCTCTCTAATGTGCTAGACATTGGCTCCTCTGGATAATCTCTCGACTATACAGAACTCTTGAGAAAGATCCCTAATTTTCCTCAGTTTTACCCATGGACTCTAGGTACTAAGTAACAAAAGCAGAAAATAAAACCCACCCAAACTCTCTTTGTGTCTCTTCACTGGTATTTCAAAAGCATCATCTATTAATTAGAGGGATGCTTTAAATGAGGTTTATTTAATGTTCTAATTCCTTTCTTTAAAAAAAATATTTTATTTATTCGTTTTGGAGAGGAGAGAGAGAGAGAAAGAAGTGGGGAGGAGCAGGAAGCATCTACTCCCATATGTGCCCTGACCAAGCAAGCTCAGGGTTTTGAACCAATGACCTCAGCGCTCCACATTGATGCCCTATTCACTGCACCACCACAGGTCAGGCTCTAATTCTTTTTCAATTTAAATTTCAGCATATTATAATTAAGTTAACTTTAATTAAGGTTGCCATCTGCCATGAAATGTGCATAGAAAACAGCATTGTACATAAGACCAACTATAGTTGCAGAAAAAGTCATTTTCGGCAATTATTCTCTTCACAAAAATGCAATTCATCCCAAGAATAAATATTAAGTGAAGTGGCAAAGTATTTTAAAGATTTTAAACAAGTAAAAAGTTTCAAGGAAAATATCCTATAATCAATAGTATCCTCAAATAAATAGTAAGAATACCTTCCATTAAGCCCATAAACCCTGCATTACATAACTTCTTTGTTGACAAAGAATAAAAACTAGAAACTAGTGTTGTTTTGACCCTAAAATTGGCACCCTAGCAGACTTTTCTCTGATGTTGAAATGAAAATAGTGACCAAATGCTTTGATGGACAGCTCATCACAATGAGAACTGAAGGCTTCTGAAACTAGACAAAGATTTCTCTGTTATCTCCCGGATGGCAGAAATATTTCTGTCTCTCACCCAAAAATTAACTTTAAATGCACTAAAGAAAATAATGCTTCAAAATGATAGAGATCAAGGTACAGTTTTTAAACAGCAGAAAATGTTCTCAAGTTAGGGTAAAGAAAAAAACTTTTGAGAAAAAATAAAAAGAAACAAGAGAAAATCCTTCAACAAAGTAAAAACCGTTAGTTTCTCTCTGTATCCCTGAAAGGTTTTTTCACAACCCTATTTGTTACTCTAGAAAAGCTCTTCTGAAGAAAGGTTTCAGTGTAAATTCTGCTTGAGAGAAGCCAACTCTTTGGAAATAGGAATGGCTCGGCCATTTATTAATGTCAAATATGCTGCCTGCATGAAATAGCTTGCCTTTCAGAAGCACACAGAAAAGTCCTCGTGCACCTGCCTCTTAGTGTCCTGACACTTCTGGCTTTAGCAACAGCAGAACGACCACCAGAAAATAATTTAAAAAAATTTTAATGCTGAGTATAACTACATTCTACCTTCTGAATAGTTGATTCATCAATTTTTAAAGGCTTCTTACTGAAGTATCATCAGTGACCACAGTATATAAAAGTTTGCCCTGATGTAAAAGGAGAAGCAAAAGAGTCATTTCCCTAAACTGGCAAAATGTAACCAAATTACCACAACTGACCTTAGAAACAGAGAAATGGAGCAGAAAACTGCCAGATTTCTTATTGGCAGTACCACAGTGGCAAATATCCCAGAACTAAGAAAAGTTGCCAAGTAGAAGAGATTTTGAAACTTTCCAAAAGCAGCCGAGTCCGATGCACACAGCATCCTCAACAGCTGGGGTGAGTTTCAGAAGCAACACACAGGTATAAGGCCCAGCCTCATTCTTTATTCACAGCACAGTTCAAAGTTTTTATATCAAGTACAAACAAACAAACAAACAAAAAAACAACTCCTATTCCATGGATTGGCACCAGACATCCTTCCTACCAGCTGCACTTACAGCACTTTTCCCTATCTTCTGCTTTTCCTATCGGGAGGGTGGGGATGGGCAATGACAAATGGGCCAAAGAGACTTTAGTCTCAAAACCAAGAACAGTTCCTGCTCGCAGAGAAACAAAGGAATTGACGCTCCCTCTTGTGAAAGGCAGTGAGGACCCTGCTCCAGTTATGAGGGCCACTGATGGATGAGAAACTGTCACAAAGAGTCTTCCTGGAAGTGGTGCAAAGATGGCAAGGACCTGGGTGTGGGCTAGCTGCTGTCACCAACTTTAAGGTTGATGCTAGACATGGCCCTTCCCCCTCCCCAACTACATGACACCTTGGTCACAGATTCTGATTTCAGGGTCATGAGATAAAGAGTAGTAAAATAGTAACTAAGGTTTTACTAAGAACAATGAAACTGAGTCACCAGATATGTATCAAGGAGAGACAATTCAGAATGGTGCATACCCTTATCCCCACCCCCTGCTTACCTGCTTACTTGCACTTAAGACAAAATGTTTCCCTTGAGTAACTGCCCAGGACTTAGCTATTTAAATAGCAACCCCGCCCAGTGAGGTGCAGAACTTCACCTTCTGGTGCTGCCCCTCTGTATAAGTAATAAAGGCTGTTTACCCCATCTAGTCCTCCATGTAGTTTGTTTGGGATCTTATAATACCAGATCCATTTTCCAGGTCTGGATTTCATACATTACATTTGGTGTAGCCAGCCAGATTGCACAACCCAAGGGACCCCCAATTGAGCTGACCCTGAGCTATGTGACAAGTGGGAGAATATCAAAGGGAATCTGGGTTGGCCAGCTGACTGCATGTGGCGTGATGTTGCCATGTTGGTGGACTGTTGGGGTCTGCCAAGGGACTGAGGGGATGCCACTACAAGTCCCATTAGCCTAGATGCCCTGAAGGTGGTGGAGGACCATTGGGAGTTGAGTAAGAGAAAAGACTTAAGGTGAGCCATGGTGGTGCTGTGTGACCCCTCTTGGATTCCTTGTGTGCCATCACACAGAAACAGCCACTGAACTGATTGGAGGAAGAACTTAAGCTAGATATGGACATGTGGCTTATACAAGCTGATAATAAGGAGTCTTTGGGGGAAAAGCTGGAACAGACTAGTGTGCAGTTAACAGATTTAGCTTGCTGCTTTACTTACAGTCAGGGCCACCCCTTGGCTATGATCCATGTCCGAGTGGTGGTCTCTCAAAACAGGTGGATCCGATCACTGAGAGTGACTCTGATTTTGATGGTGATAGTGAAATAATGGTTAATAATGATGAAGAAGCAGAGGTGCCTTGGCAGCCTGCCTGGCGGTAGTACAGAAAATTAAGTCTCAGCAACCAAGGGTGCTGGGAGGGCACAGCCTCCCCCCACCCAATAGGTCAACCACATCAGGCTGGGCTGTATGCTCAGGCTGAGCTGGTTAAATTGGTGGGTAAATTCCACCAGTAAGGCACTGAGAACACAGCTACCTGGCTTTTATGTCTGTGGTACATGGGTGCTAATGGTATTTCTCTAACAGGGAAAGAGCTATCATGAATGTCTTCTTTTAAAATTCACCCATCCCTATGCCAGCAGATACATGATATTAGTTTCCAGGCCATGCAGACTACATCCCTGTAGATGTGGTTGATGGTGGGGTGTCCCACAGCATGGTCTAATGGAAGGGATCTTCCTTACTTTTGGGGTGTGGTAGATGACCCTCATGAAATTGAAGCACTTTACCTGTGAGTTACACATGTGGCATGCTATTTACAACTCTATTATGCAGGGGCCAGATGTGGAGACTTTATGGCTAGCCTGAGGGACAGAGTGGTGCAGATGGCCCTTTCAGAGTGTCTTGGCACTCTCATTCCCATTCTTTCTGCCCATGTGAGGTAGCTTACACAGATTGTAGCCCAATCAATCATCAATTTGGAAGCAGTAGAGATTATGAGGTAGAAAAAGGAGAAGGGTGATGCTGCCCCTGGTAAGAGCATCCTGTCAAGGTTTCCTACAAGCAGCTATGGATAGATCAGTGGTTCTCAACCTTTCTAATGCCGTGACCCCGCAATACAGTTCCTCATGTTGCGGTGACCCCAAACCAAAAAATAATTTTGGTGGCTACTTCATAACTGTAATTTTGCTACAGTTATGATTCGGAATGTAAATACCTGATATGCATTATGTATTTTCCGATGGCTTTAGGCGACCTCGCTGGGGTCGCGACCCACAGGTTGAGAACTTCTGGGATAGATAGACCTTGTAAAAGTGGGGGTAGACATTGCCAAGATTGATGAGCAGCTTATTCAGGTCCTCCTCACTCTTTGGCAGCAATTAATGGAAAAGCATAAGTGGCAGCCCCTGCCAAAGACAAGTGTACATTCTATAGCATGGGTTCAATCCATGGCTGCTACTCTGTTCGTTCCATCATTGCCAGACATCAAGGACTTGCTGGTCCAGTTGCTACCTGCATACCCCCAGAATGACCCTTGGGGAAGGAGTGACCTTCTGCTCCCCTAAGAAGCAGGCTGAGAGACCCAAGTGCAGGGACCCAGTGAGGACTGGAGGCTATATGTTGAACTAGCCAACTACCCACAAAATGTTCACCATGTATTGGCCATCATGGATACTGGCACTGAGTGTACACTCATATATGGCAACCAAAATGTTTCATGGGGCCTTTATCTGTCATTGACAGTTATGGGAGATCCGCCATCCATGTGAAATCCATTACTCTCAACCTTGGCATAGAGTGGATCCCCCCTCATCCTTTCTGAGTGTATGTCTCCCTCATTTCTGAGTATATTCTTGGAATTGACGTACAGGCAGGCATGGGCCTACAAACCACCACTGGGGAATTTTGTTTAGAGCAAGGTAGTGAATGCTGTCTTACAGGGAAATGCAGCTATCATTCCCTCGACAGGTGGTGAACATCCACCAATACTGTCTGCCAGGGGAGCATACTAAATTAACCACATAGGAATTGGCCAAAGTAAACATAATTTGTACAGCTCAGAGTCCCTACAATTTTCTCCATGTGGCCTGTCTGCAAGCTAGATGGCACCTGGTGCATGACAGTGGACTAGAAAAAGTTAAATAAGGTAGTGCCCCCCTTGCATGCAGCAGTTCCCAATTATCACAAACTTGCTAGATGCATTGAGTCACCAGCTCAGGACATATCACTGTTTGAGACCTAGCTAATGCCGTCTTTTCTGTAGCTATTTCTATAGCTATTAGTGAAAACCAATTTGCTTTTATTTGGGAGGAGTGACAATGGGCCTTGGGATATCTGCACAGCCCAACTATCTGCTACAGGATTATGGCAACTGATTTGTCAGCCTGGTCCAAACCAGCAGAAGTGCTATTTAATTATTACATTGATGATGTCATGCTAACTTTTGACTCTCATGCCCTAGAGAAAGCAGCTCCCTCTTTGTTAACCCACCTCTGACAGCAAGGATGGGAGGTCAATGAGAGTAAAATGCAAGGCCCTGGCTTATCTGTCAAATCCCTGGGGGTTATCTGGTCAGGTAAGACAAAGGTGATGCCAGCCACATTGAAAAGTACAGGCCTATCCACGACCACAGCAGGACAAGCAATTGCAGGAGTTTTAAGTGTGTTAAATCAAAGGGTCTTCATTCCCCATTTGGCCTGACTGGTGTGGCCCCTTAATGCACTACTGCATAAAGGGGCTGTCTGGGATCAGACAGAGCACCACAAGGCAGCTTTTCAGGCCACTAAGTGAGTCATAGCCACTATCCAGGATCTGAGCAGTCGACTAGAGCCAACCATGTGAACTAGATGTTCACGTAACACATGAGGGGTATGACTAGGGGTCATGGCAACATCAAGGCAGGGTGATGACACCACTAAGGTTCTGGTCCCAACTGTGGTGGGTCAAGGGCCAATATAGTACCATTGAGCAACAAGTTAGTGCACTGTGCCAAGCCCTGTTAGAGATAGATGCCTTGACAGGACTGGCCCCAATCAAAGTCTTCACCACCTACCCCATCACCAGCTGGGTGCACCCAGCCATGTAACAGCCCAAGAGTATGGTGGCACAAACATCCACCCTGACCAAGTGGAGTACATATCTCTAATAGAGAAGCCACCTTTCTAATCCATTAAGCAAAGAACTGCAGGGCATTCTCGGGCTGGTGACATATCAGGATGTTGAAAACCAAAGCCCTGGTCGGAGATGCTGCTGCCATCACCTGTCCCCAAATGGAAGGCACCCATTCCTGAAGAAGCATGGTACACAGATGGCTCCTGCTGGGGGACCACACCCTGGTGTCACACTGTTGTGTATCAACCTGTGACTACGAACATCTGGTTAAAGGATAAAGACAAAACTCGGGGCTGTGTGGACCATCACACGGGAGCCCGAACCACTGACCATCTGTACTGACAGCTGGGCAGTATACCGAGAACTGACGCTTTGGCTCCCTGCCTGGGAATATGCAGGATGAACAATACATCAGAAACCCCTCTGGAGTCAGGCCATGTGGGCCAACCTGTGGTGCATGCACGATGAAAAGACTGTGACTGTATTCCATGTAAGAGATTACCCACCTTCGTAGAGTCCAG
This sequence comes from Saccopteryx bilineata, assembly GCF_036850765.1. Lineage (NCBI taxonomy): Eukaryota > Metazoa > Chordata > Mammalia > Chiroptera > Emballonuridae > Saccopteryx > Saccopteryx bilineata. The sequence goes on along the minus strand of NC_089490.1, from coordinate 337,714,525 downwards.
GAAACAAAGCTTATGCTTTGGCAAGAGTTCGCAGGCAGGAAGATGCTTCAGGGGCAGACATTGCCAAGTGGCTATATCAGAAACTACACCACAAGGGTCAAAGGACCATGGGGAAACTGTTAAGTCGTGGGGTCCCCCACTAAGATACGTGGAAGTAGGGACTGCCTGTCAGCAATGCCCGGTGTGTAATGAGACACAACCACATCTCCTCCCCCACAACAGCACAAAGAAATGTTGGGGTAGGACACCACTGACTCGATGGCAGATGAACTACATTAGACCCTTGCCACATAGCAAGGGGTCCTGATTTGCCTTAACGTGTGTGGCTATCACTGCTGGTATTCTGCAGGCCTACCGAAGTGGAACAGCTAACCAAAGAGCAACCATTTGGAGGCTCTAGCAATTGTGTGCCTCATTTGGCGCCCCAGAGAGTGATCTGGGCTCTCATTTCACTATATACTTAGCACAAGAATGGGCTGAAGCCCTCCACATTGACTGGCATTTTCCCCTTCCATACAGCCCACCAGGGGCTGGACTCATAGAATGATACAACGGCCTCTTGAAGAATGCCTTACAGACTGACACTCCTTCCAGGGTTGGACAGATGGTGTTCAGGTGCTAAAGGAACAGCCACAGAGAGGAAGGGCAGCCCCACTAGCACTATTAATCCAACCATGGGTGATGCCCATTCACATTCAGATCTGTGCCAGCCCTGGCCTCAAGCTGGGACAGGGACAAAAGAACATGCTCCTACCAGCCCCTCAGAATGTTCCCCTGGGTTGTCAAACCTGACTTGCAATTGGGCAGTGCGGATTAGCCCCAAGTGGTGCTCTCTTCTCTCCCTCTGGGGCAGGGTTTAAAGCAATACCTGCAGTTACAGTCAACTGTTTCAGGGACATGGCCCACCATGATCCAGAGTCACAATCTTTGTTCAGAAATAATATCAAGTGGCACTTACATTGCCTCTGAACGGCAAATCAGAACTCCTCCTGTCTTTCTCTCTGCTGGGGAATGGGATGAGGGGCAGCAAACATGGCCTGGTACCTTAAGCCCGGCCAGGCCCCACAGATTGTAACCTTTTTGATGCAGGACTGTATAACAGATAACATCCTGCCAGATGGCAACGACCTTCCACTTATTGTTCCTTTATCTCATTTGTCTTACCACCCTTAGTCTAGGTGCCTGCAACTCCTTTCTGCAGTGGGTAGGTGATTTTGCAGACATCCAGAAACAAAGTGCTTCCTGGGTATGCTCCGAATTCCCACTTCACCACTGACAGCCTGCCTCAGCAGATTCACCCTGTGAATCATACTGAATAGTCCTAGCTTAGTCAATGGGACACTGCTGATCCACCTTCTCCTTTTGCTTTTTTGTGCTTGTAGTATATACTGTATTAGTGGTATCTGGATGCAATGTGCTACTAACGATCAGCCCACAAGGGTAATGGTAGAAGAATCGCATGTAGACTGTGAGATGTGAGAGCAATATTGGGGTGGAGTATAGGGCTGATGCTGGATTGACCCACCCCCCTCCCCAGCCACATAGCACAGTGGTCACAAATCCTGACCTTGGGGTCATGAGATAAAGATAAAGATGCATCAAGGAGGGACAACAAAAAATGGAGTATAGACTTCTCCCTGCCCCCTGCTTACCTGCTTGCTTGCACTTAGACAAAACATTTCCCCTGAGTAATTACCCAGGGCTTAGCTATTTAAATGGAAACCCAACCCAACAGCATGCAGAACTTTCACCCATTGGTGCTGCCCCTGTACATAAGTAATAAAGGCTGTATTTGCTTCATCTGGTCCTCTTTGTGGTTTCTCTGGGATCCAACAACAACACCAGATCCATTTTCTGGGTCTGGACCTCCTGTGTTATACCACCATCACCCTTTTTTCTGTCTCAACCTTTGCCCTGCCAAATCTATGGTACACAAGGGAAAGTAATTATGTGTCGAAAACCAAAAGGAACGGGAATGTGGGTGGAATGAACATAAAAGAAGAAACTGAAAATGATCAAAAGTTGCTGGCTCAGTGCTTCTTTCTCAGACTGCTATAGAAATCTCTGATCCACTGCTTCATGTATTTAACTTCCAAGGAGCGGGCTAATTGCACACTCATGGGATCAAAGGCATTGTTGGCTCGGAGATCTAGATGATGGGCCGCCTCTCGGATGGTGATGGCAACCAACGTGTCTGTGATGTTCTTGGTTACTCCACCTCCTGACCAGGGATCTAGGTCACCATTGCTAAGTGAGGGAAAGAAGAAAAAATAAGATTGTTAGTTTTTCCAGTCTATATCCAAATAACAGAGGAGAAACCACTTATATGCATAATATCCAAAATTATAAGCTTATAACCTGAGGGATTTCATCTGAGAATTTAATCTGTCATATATAAAGGTGATTCATACTAGAGTTTTACAAAACTTCTGCAACTAAGTGCAAGAAATAGGACCAAAGAGTAAAAGTGGTGTGCCAGGAATCAATTCAGATTGCACTGAAAATTGCAATTTAGAAGCCAAAATTCCAATCCCAGCTTCATCACTCAAGAGCCATATGACCTTCTTCCTCTATGAAACAAATAATAAGTTTGACTTCAAAGGTTTGTTGTATGGGTTAAACAGGATGGTACATGTGTTGCTTCCCATAGTGACCTGACTGGGATTAAACCTGAAACATTGGTATTTCAGAATAATGCTCTTACCAACTGTGCTGATTTGCCAAGGCCTATGTATTAAATAAGCTTAAGTGCCAGGCACATAGCAGTCCCTCAATTAATTCCAGTGTCCTTCTTTCCTGAGACCTAACTATTAAAATAAAGAAAACTCTCATAGTTGAAAAATGTTAATTATCTCTTAGCTTTTAACAAAAAGAAAAAAACCTTCATTTTTATACAATATGTTCTTTGAAATACTGTAATTTAGAAAATAGGGTGACATCTGAAAAAAATTCCTCTGAATTTGATTCAAAAAATATGATCTTTGATCATTACTCAAAGATCCCCATTTTGCATTAGCTTTAAAGTTAAGGAAAAGCTATTAGGGTCCAAGTTAAATACTATATGTGAAAGGGCCGTGGCCAGAGAGTTCAGTTGGACAGAGCATCGTCCAACTGATTGAGGTTGTCAGCTCAATCCCCAGTCAGGGAACATTCAGGAATGAATCACTGTTTCTATTTCTCTTTCTCTTCCTTCCTCTCCCTCTACAGTCAATGAAATAAATAACAACAACAAAAATACTAGATGTGAAAGGTATAAATTACCACATAAATGTGTAGTATTATTATAATTATTATCATATTCTGTAAGCATGAGAAGTGTTATTATTTCTGAGAGGTAAACGAATCACAAGGGATGTGAAAGCATTTCTCATAAAAATTGGGCCAGACAACACAATAGTTCTTTTCTAGGCAAATGTACAAAGTAAATGAAAAAATATGCATTTAGGAACATTAAGTATATGTGTCTTTGAAATGCAAGTTTAAATTCCCACCACACTATTCTTTAAAAGAAAAAAATAATTTGCCCTGGCCAGGTAGCTCAGTTGGTTGATGTGGTTGAGGGTTTGATCTCAGGTCAGGGCATGTACAAGAATCAACCAGTGAATGCATTTACAAGTGGAAAACGAATGTTTCTCTCTCTCCCTTCCTCTCTCTCTCTAAGATCAATCGATCAACAAAAATTTTTTTTAACTGAAAATAGAACTACCTTATGACCCAGCAATCCCTCTACTGGGTATATACCCCCAAAACTCAGAAACATTGATACGTAAAGACACATGCAGCCCCATGTTCATTGCAGCATTGTTCACAGTGGCCAGGACATGGAAACAACCAAAAAGCCCGTCAATAGATGACTGGATAAAGAAGATGTGGCACATATACACTATGGAATACTACTCAGCCATAAGAAATGATGACATCGGAACATTTACAGCAAAATGGTGGGATCTTGATAACATGATACGAAGTGAAATAAGTAAATCAGAAAAAACCAGGAACTGCATTATTCCATACGTAGGTGGGACATAAAAGTGAAACTAAGAGACATTGATAAGAGTGTGGTGGTTACGGGGGGGAGGGGGAAATGGGGGAGGGAAAGGGGGAGGGGGAGGGGCACAAAGAAAACAAGATAGAAGGTGACAGAGGACAGTCTGACTTTGGGTGACGGGTATGCATCATAATTGAACGACAAGATACCCTGGACTTGTTATCTTTGAATATATGTATCCTGATTTATTGATGTCACCCCATTAAAAAAATAAAATTATTTAAAAAAAAATTTTTTTTTAATTTCCATTGCAACTTAATAATATCATTCTTGAGGGAAAAAACAATAGAAAATGTACTTTTTTGGTTTTATTAAAAACAAAAGGGAAAGCTCACTTGAAAAATAGGATCCTTAGTTTTCAATTACCAGATAGAATTTTTAAAGTAAACTACAGAAGGGTTTGGCTCTGTCTGGTCAGCTCAGTGGTAGAGTGTTGGCCCACCGTGTAGAAGTCTTGGGTTCGATTTCCAGTCAGTGCACACAGGAGAAGTGCCCATCTGCTTCAGCACCCTTTCCCTGTCCTTTCCTCTATCTCTCTCTTCTCCTCCCATAGCCAACGCTCCATTGGAGCAAAGTTGGCCCAGGCACTGAGGATGGCTCCATGGCCTCCGCCTCAGGTACTATTGAAGGGCTTTTTGTTGTTTCCATGTCTTGGACACTGTGAACAATGCTGCAATGAACATTGGGCTGCATGTGTCTTTACGTATCAATGTTTCTGAGTTTTGGGGGTATATACCCAGTAGTGGGATTGCTGGGTCATAAGGTAGTTCTATTTTCAGTTTTTTGAGGAACCACCATACTTTCTTCCATAATGGTTGTACTACTTTACATTCCCACCAACAGTGTATGAGGGTTCCTTTTTCTCCACAGCCTCTCCAACATTTGCTATTACCTGTCTTGTTAATAATAGCTAATCTAGCAGGTGTGAGGTGGTATCTCATGACAGTTTTGATTTGCATTTCTCTAATAACTAATGAAGATGAGCATCTTTTCATATATCTGTTGGCCATTTGTATTTCTTCCTGAGAGAAGTGTCTGTTCATGTCCTCTTCCCATTTTTTTATTGGATTGTTTGTTTGTTTGTTGTTGAGTTTTATGAGTTCTTTGTATATTTTGGATATTAGGCCCTTATCTGAGCTGTTGTTTGAAAATATCATTTCCCATTTAGTTGGCTGTCTGTTTATTTTGTTGTCAGTTTCTCTTGCTGAGCAAAAACTTCTTAGTCTGATGTAATCTCATTCATTTATTTTTGCCTTCACTTCCCTTGCCTTTGGAGTTAATTTCATAAAATGCTCTTTAAAACCAAGGTCCATGAGTTTAGAACCTATGTCTTCTTCTATGTACTTTATTGTTTCAGGTCTTATATTTAGGTCTTTGATCCATTTTGAATTAATTTTAGTACAAGAGGACAAACTGTAGCTGAGTTTCATTCTTTTGCATGTGGCTTTCCAGTTTTCCCAGCACCATTTATTGAAGAGGCTTTCTTTACTCCATTGTGTGTTGTTGGCCCCTTTATCAAAATTATTTGACCATATATATGTGGTTTTATTTCTGGACTTTCTATTCTGTTCCATTGGTCTGAATGTCTATTTTTCTGCCAATACCATGCTGTTTTGATTGTCGTGGCTCTATAATATAGTTTGAAGTCAGGTATTGTAATGCCCCCAGCTTCGTTCTTTTTCTTTAGGATTGCTTTGGCTATTAGGGTTTTTTATAATTCCATATAAATCTGATGATTTTTTGTTCCATTTCTTTAAAAAATGTCATTGGAATTTTGATGGGAATTGCATTAAATTTGTATATTGCGGCCCTGGCCGGTTGGCTCAGTGATAGAGCGTCGGCCTGGTGTGCAAGGGGTCCCGGGTTCGATTCCTCGCCAGGGCACACAGGAGAAGCACCCATCTGCTTCTCCACCCCTCCCCCTCTCCTTCCTCTCTGTCTCTCTCTTCCCCTCCCGCAGCCAAGGCTCCATTGGAGCAAAGATGGCCCGGGCGCTGGGGATGGCTCCTTGGCCTCTGCCCCAGGCTAGAGTGGCTCTGGTTCGCGGCAGAGTGACGCCCCGGAGGGGCAGAGCATTGCCTCCTGGTGGGCAGAGCGTCGCCTCCTGGTGGGCGTGCCGGGTGGATCCCGGTTGGGTGCATGCGGGAGTCTGTCTGACTGTCTCTCCCCATTTCCAGCTTCGGAAAAATACAAAAAAAAATAATAATAGTAATAATAATAATAATAATAATAATAAATTTGTATATTGCTTTGGGTAATATGGCCATCTTGATTATATTTATTCTTCCTATCCAAGAGCAAGGAATATTCTTCCATCTCATTGTATCTTTTTCGATTTCCCTTAACAATAGTTTATAGTTTTCATTGTATAAGTCCTTTACATTCTTTGTTATGTTTATTCCTAGGTATTTTTTTGTTGTTGCAATCATGAAGGGGATTATTTTTTTGAGTTTGTTCTCAAATGTTTCATTTGTTCATAATGTTTCATTATGTTGGCATATAAAAAGGCTATGGACTTTTGTATGTTAATTTTGTATCCTGCGACCTTACTGTATTGGCTGGCTTATTGTTTCTAGTAGTCTTTTTGTAGATTCTTTGGGGTTTTCGATGTATAGGATCATATCATCTGCAAAAAGTGATACTTTTACTTCTTCTTTTCCGATATGGATGCCTTTTATTTCTTTGTCTTGTCTGATTGCTCTGGCTAGAACCTCTAGCACCACATTTAATAAGAGTGGAGAGAGTAGATAACCCTGTCTTATTCCTGATTTAAGGGGGAAAGCCTTCAGTTTTGTGCCATTTGATATGATGTTAGCTGATGGTTTATCATATATGGCCTTTATCATGTTGAGATATTTTCCTTCTATATCATTTTGTTGAAAGTCTTAAACATAAAATTGTGTTGTATTTTATCAAATGCCTTTTCTGCATCTATTGATAAGATTATGTGGTTCTGCTCTTTGTTTTGTTGATATGGTTTTATGGATTTATACATAAAACGCTAACCGTTTTATGTATGTTGAACCATCCTTGAGATTCTGGGATGAATCCCACTTGATCATGATGTATTATTTTTTTAATATGTTGTTGTTTAGTATTTTAGCATCTGTATTCACTAGAGATATTGGTCTGTAGTTTTCTTTTTTTGTGCTGTCCTTGCCCGGTTTTGGTATGAGGGTTATGTTGGCCTCATAAAATGTGTTTGGAAGTATTGCTTCTTCTTCAATTTTTTGGAAGACTTTCAGTAGAATAGGAACCAAGTCTTCTTTGAATGTTTGATAAAATTCACTAGTATAACCGTCTGGGCCTAGACTTTTATTTTGGGGGAGGTTTTTAATAGTTTTTTCTATTTCTTCCCTACTAATTGGTCTGTTTAGGCTTTCTGGTTCTTCTTAACTCAGTCTAGGAAGGTTGTATTGTTCTAGGAATTTATCCATTTCTTCTAGATTGTTGAATTTAGTAGCATAAAGTTTTTCATAGTATTCTACAATAATTCTTTGTATATCTATGATGTCCATGGTGATTTCTCCTTTTTCAGTTCGGATTTTGTTTATATGAGTTCTTTCTTTTTTTTCCTTGGTAAGTCTTGCCAAGGGTTTGTCAATTTTGTTGATCTTTTCAAAGAACCAGCTCCTCGTTCTATTAATTTTTTTCTATAGTTTTTCTGTTCTCTAATTCATTTATTTCTGCTCTGATTTTTATTATCTCCTTTCTTCGGCTGCTTTTGGGTTGTCTTTGTTCTTCTTTTTCCAGTTCCTTAAGGTGTGAAGTTAAGTCGTTCACTTGGGCTCTCTCTTCTTTGTTCATATATGCCTGAAGTGATATGAACTTCCCTCTTATCACTGCTTTTGCTGCATCCCATAGATTATGATATGTCGTATTGTCATTTTCATTTGTCTGTATATATCTTTTGATCTCTTTGCTTATTTCTTTGACCCATTTATTTTTTAAAAGTATGTTGTTTAGTTTCCACATTTTTGTGGGATTTTTTTCCTCTTTTTTGCAGTTGAGTTCTAGTTTCAAGGCTTTATGATCAAAAAATATGCTTGGTACAACTTCGATTTTTCTGAATTTGCTGATGTTTTTGTGGCCCAACATATGGTCAATTCTCGAGAATGATCCATGTACATTGGACAAAAATGTATACTCTGTCACTTTGGGATGAAATGTCCTGTAGATGTCTATCATATCCAGGTGCTCTAGTGTTTTGTTTAAGGCCAATATATCTTTATTGGTTCTCTGTTTGAATGACCAATCTAGAGCCATCAGCAGTGTATTGAGGTCTCCAAGTATGATTGTATTTTTGTCAGTTTTTGTTTTAAGGTCAAAAATTAGCTGCCTTATATATTTTGGTGCTCCTTGGTTTGGTGCATATATATTAAGAATTGTTATGTCTTCTTGATTTAGCGTCCCGTTAATCATTATGAAATGGCCATTTTTGTCTTTGAGTACTTTTGCTGTCTTGTAGTCAGCATTATCAGATATGAGTATTGCTACACCTGCTTTTTTTGGATGTTATTTGCTTGGAGTATTGTTTTCCAGTCTTTCACTTTGAATTTGTTTTTATCCTTGTTGCTTAGATGAGTTTCTTGTAGGCAGCATACAGTTGGATTTTTTTTAATCCATTCTGCTACTCTGTGCCTTTTTATTGGTGAGTTTAATCCATTTAAATTTAGTGTAATTATTGACACTTGTGAGTTCCCTATTGCCATTTTATACATTGCTTTCTGTTAGTTTTGTGTCTTGTTTGATTCTTCTCTTTTGTTTTTCTATCTTTTGTTTTTGTTTGGTTGTATTCCATACATCTTTCCTCTGTTGCTATCTTTTTTTAAATTTTTTTTAAATTTTATTTATTCATTTTTAGAAAGGAGAGAGAGAGGGAGAGAGTGAGGGAGAGAAAGAGGGAGAGAGAGAGACAGAGAAGGAAAGAGAGGAGAGAGAAGTGGGAAGGAGCTGGAAGCATCAACTCCCATATGTACCTTGACCAGGCAAGCCCAGGATTTTGAACCTGCGACCTCAGCATTTCCAGGTCAACGCTTTATCCACTGCACCACCACAGGTCAGGCCTGTTGCTATCTTTTTTAAATCATGTGCTTCTATGGAGGTTTTTTCAATGGTGGTTACCTTTAAGTAATGAAAAGGGTTCCTACCTTGTTCATTGTAGTGCACTATCTTGTGAGTACTTTTGCACTCCATTGTCCTTTGCTACTGTTAATCTCCATCCTCTCCCCCCCCCTTTTTTTTGTTGTTGTCACAGTTTAACATTGGTTTTATTGTGTTCTTTGTGGAGCTTTTACTTGTGGTTTTGTTTTGTTTTGTTTTGTTTTATCTGGTTAGAAAACCCCCTTTAGTAATTCCTGGAGTGGGGGTTTTCTGATGATAAATTCCCTCATCTTTTCTGTATCTGTGAATGTTTTTATTTCTCCTTCATATTTGAAGGATAGCTTTGATGGGTATAGTATTCGTGGCTGAAAGTTCCTCTCTTTCAGGACTTTAAATATTGAGGTCCACTCTCTTCTAGCTTGTAGAGTTTCTGTTGATAAATCTGATGATAATCTAATGGGCCTTCCTTTATATGTTGTATTCTTCTTTCCCTGGTTGCCTTGAGGATTTTTTCTTTGTCATTGGTTTGTGGCAATTTCATTATGATGTGCCTTGGAGTAGGTTTGTTTGGATTAAGAAAATTCGGAGTTCTGTTTGCTTCTTGAATTTGAGGCTTTAGTTCTTTCCACAGGTTTGGGAAGTTCTCATCTATTATTTGTTTGAATATGTTCTCTGTTCCATTTTCTCTCTCTTCACCCTCTGATATACCTATTATTCTTATGTTATTCTTTTTGATGGAGTCAGACAATTCCTGTAGGGCTTTCTCATTTTTTTAAATTTTGAGTCTCTTTCTTCTTCTCTCTGTTGTGCCTCAAGTTGTTTATCTTCTATTTCACTAATCCTACCTTCTATCTGGCCTGTTCTATTAGCTAAGCTTGTTACCTCGTTTTTCAGCTCGTAAATTGAGTTTTTCATCTCTGTTTGATTTGTTTTTATAGTTTCAATTTCCTTGGTAATATATTCTTTGTGTTCATTGAATTATTTTCTGAGCTCCCTAAATTGCCTTTCTTTGTTTTCTTGTATATCTGAGTATTTTTAGGATTTCTATTTTAAATTCTCTGTCATTTAGCTCCAAGGTTTCCAATATATTAAATTTTTTCTCCATAGATTTTTCCTCATCTATCTGTGCTACTTCTCTGTCTTTTGTATCCATGATATTCAATTTCCTTTTCCTTAATGGCATCTGGGGGTGGTTTTGTTGATAGTATTAATGATAATTAATAAAGAATAAAAAGGTAAGAAATAAAAATAAAAAAGAATAAAAAAATTATTATTCCCCCCTCTTTTTTTCCCTCTCCTCTCCTCTCCCCTCCTTCTTGAGAAAATCTTGTGGTAAACTGTGAATTATATTTTGCTAAATAGAACAAAAACCACCTATAATGGAGGGCCTGTGTTGGGGAGAAGTTATAAAGGGGCAAAAAAGAAGATATGGACCCACAAAATGCAAAAAAGGAAAAAATTGGGGTCAAAAATAAAATGATTTACTTTTAGGTGATGGTTGACTAAGAGATATGATGAGAGGAATAAGAGGAAAACAGGGAAAAGGGGGGAAAAATTTAAAAATTACTATTGTATTTAGTGGAGCAAGAACTAGATAAAATGGAGAGCCAGGGTTGGGAGCACTGCTAGTGAGTTAAGAAAGCGAAGTAAAAAATCCCCAAAGCACCACAAAAAAAAAATTTGATTTCCAGATAAAATAATTTGTTCATGACTAAGGATTGAATGAGAGGAAAAGTAAAGGAGAAAAAAAGAAACTAATATAGAGGGAGAAAAAAAAAGAGAAAGAGGGCCCTGGCCGGTTGGCTCAGCGGTAGAGTGTCGGCCTAGCGTGCGGAGGACCCGGGTTTGATTCCCAGCCAGGGCACACAGAAGAGGCACTCATTTGCTTCTCCACCCCTCTGCTGTGCTTTCCTCTCTGTCTCTCTCTTCCCCTCCTGCAGCCAGGGCTCCATTGGAGCAAAGATGGCCCAGGCGCTGGGGATGGCTCTGTGGCCTCTGCCTCAGGCACTAGAGTGGCTCTGGTCGCAACATGGCGACACCCAGCATGGGCAGAGCATCGCCCCTGGTGGGCAGAGCGTCGCCCCTGGTGGGCGTGCCGGGTGGATCCCGGTCGGGCGCATGCGGGAGTCTGACTGTCTCTCCCTGTTTCCAGCTTCAGAAAAATGAAAAAAAAAGAAAGAAAAAGAAAAAGAAATAAATAAATAAAAAGAAAGAGGAAAATACAAAAAGAAGAAAAAAGAATAAAAGGAGAGAGAGAGAGAGAGTTAAGGGTTTTGGAGTGCACCCCTCATAGAGAGAAAGAAAAGATAATGGGAGATGTAACACTTATGGGTAGTGTAGTTCAAGGAGAGGAGAAAGTAAGACTGGCAGAGAATTAAATGACCAAATTGGAAGAGGAAGAAAATAATCAATACAAGAAGATAAGAGAAACAAACGGACAAATATAATAAAATGGGATAGGTTATAAAGTCTGTGAATTATTCTTGATTTTGAGAGGTTATCTTCTTGCTTTTTTTTTTCTCTCCCTCTTCCTGGTCGGTGACTCTGTACCCCGGGTTCTGCCCCTGTAGCATGCTTAGGTAGAGGTTTGCAATTAAGTCTCTATGTTGATGTCATATATTGGGCTTTAGTCTCGTTGGCAGTAGACGCTCATTAGCATTTGCAGGCTCCGCCAATGAGAGAGTCCATGTTCCCGGAGCCTCTCTCCTAGTCATTCCTTCCTGAATTAGTAGGCTGATGATCCAGCTATGGGGTTGCTGCTGCCTGTGCCTTCACGTTTAGTGTGGAACTTCTGGAGGCTCCAAGGATGGATTTTTCTGTCTCTGGTTGAAGATCTTGTTGAATTTTTGGGGAGATTTATCGGTATCGCTCCTTATGGCGCCATTTCTCTGACGTCACTCCCCGCCTCAGGTACTAGAATGGCTCTGATGGCTCAGATCGCAACAGAGCAATGCCCTAGATGGGCAGAGCAACGCCCCCTAGTGGACATGCCTGGTGAATCCCAATTGGGCACATGCAGGAGTCTGTCTCTCTGCCTACCCACTTCTCACTTAAGAAAAAATTTTAAAAATAAAAAAAACTACAGAAGAGTTTAGATTCTCCTATGTGAACAAATAGCCTTTATCATTATTCCCGACTGACAGGACCAACCCACAAAGAAACTCTCCATTATTTGCAATACAAAAAGTCATCCTAACAGCCACATAATAAGCAAACTGCATTTGATTTAAAAGGTCATCTGAATCAGCCTAGTGACTTAGCATCAGTGTTTGGAGTTGCTGAGAGAACTAAGATGTACATGAACTTGAATTTCTTGGTTCTAGACATGTGAAAGTTAAACCAGTCACTGGAAAATATATAAACAAACAAACAAAAAAATTAATTAATTAATTAATTAATTAAAAGTAATAACCCTTTCTTAAAAGAATATAGATGCTGGGATAAAATTCCCCACATGGAGCCTCACTTAATTCCTGACAATAATTAATTTGCCAAAACAATTATGTTAAACTAATCAGCTTCTCAGAGATTCCCTTTTGGTTTATTTTTAAATAACTGAGAATGACCTCTGGGGTAAGGTAGTTTCTTAATAATAGGGGCTGGGGAAAAAATTAATCCTTCCAACATAACTACAATGGAATAAGAAATATTTGTTGAAATGGAACTATTAATAGTTACTATTTTTTAAAGTCCTCATTTACTTAACAAATGTTTACGAAGTGGCCTACTCTGTGCCAGGCACTGACTGGGCACAGGGGGTTCAGCAGTAAACAGACAAAATCTCTGCCCTCATAGTGCTCCCTTCCATAAGAGTCTGTGTACTCCTGAAATAACCCTGGTGGGCAGACATTATTTCTAGTGCTCCCTTCCAGTAAAGTCTATCTACTCCCTAAAATAGCCCTGGCAGGTTATCATTATTTCTAACTTATATAAATTAGCAATCTCCCAAAGGCCAGGCAGCTAACTCAGTGAAGAACCAGAACAGCACCCGAGTCTCTCTGACTTCAAAACCCAAGCTATTAACTGGCAAATCTCCAACCCAACAATTACGGAGTGAACACTCCAATCAGAAAAGCAGTCACACTTGGATTTGTGTGAGGCAACCTGAAAAGAAAAGCATGAACATAAGGATTTTTCCCTGGCCGGATAGCTCAGTTGGTTAGAGCATCGTCCTAAAGCTCAGAGGTTGTTCATTCTATCCCCAGTCAGGGCTCGTACAGGAACAGATTACTGTTCCTGGTTCTCTTTCTCTCCCTTCCTCAAATCAACAAGTAAAAATAATAAAATAATGAACATAAAAATATTCCATATGGTTCCTTGAACATCTTCTTACTCCTCAACCAGAAATATTTCTAGCAGGTAGCCACTAAATACATAGAACAGAGACACCTGAGGCCACTCCTTTACTTTGAGAATGTGCTTTCTTCAGAAAAGCAGAATTCTGAACTTTTAAAAACAGAATTTATTTCTTACATTTTTACATTAGATTTTTCAGCTAGCAATATGGAAAATGATTTATTTTTACTGGTAGACTTGCCACTGCAGAAGGATAAACCAGCACCTTCACATACACAGCTCTGCCTTTAAACTCTGGCATGCCCCTGAAGCCTTCCTGAGCTTTGTATTTCAGTCCTCATCCTTATTGACATCCTCACTTATTGCACATTCATTATGTGCCAGTCATGGTAGCAGGTGCTAAAGGCACAGAGATGATTAAGACAGAAGTTCACAACTCATGGGGGCAGACAGAAACACAAACAGTAATTTCCACCTGGTCTGCTATGACAATCACAGGCCCTAGGAGGCCCTGTAAGGGGTGTGGGAACCCTAACCTCCCTGGAGAAGTCAGAGAAGGTTTCTTGGAGGATGCTGGAGTCTTAAGAAAAGGAGAAAAAAAGGAAGGGAAAGGACATTCAGGGACAAATACACAGTTCCCTGTGGCTTCGATGTAAAGTATAAGGCAGAAAGTGTACTTCCATTTATTCATTCAACAAGTATTTTTTGAGCATATACATTTACCAGTTCTGAGACAAGTACTTCACTGGGTTAACTATTGTAAGCATTACAACAATTTTATGGGGTGAGTGATATTATTATTCTCATAGTGTTCAGAAGAGAAAACTGAGGATCAAAGAGAGCTTAAGTAATTTTATTTAAGACAGCTCATTCTACCTTTTCACAGCTGTCAGAAAGTCCTTTTTTATACTGGACAATAATTTTTAACACTGAGCTATAATTTCTACCTACATGTTTCAGTTCTATTCCCCAAACTTTTCTCACAAAATCTGTCCCCTTCCCAGTGAAAATGATGATAATGATGATGATGATGATTGTTATTTTGATGGTCTGAGGGAAATAATACAAGAGAAAAAATGAGTAAATAATATCCTATCTGTAATGGATAAATCCAATAAAAAAGGACAATGTAGTTGACTAAAACTCATATATTAAAACCTTCATACAAATATTTAAAGACTCCACTTTATAATACAACTTGAACTTCAGCTTAATAAGGTCAAAGCAAGCAAGGATGAGCATCAAGTGTCAGTATGCTAGAGAAGTCCACATGAATATTACATGAAGATAGATTAGCTCCTAAAGAAAAACAAGAAATTGACAAAGTACTTCCTGCTTGAGGAACAAAGATGCGCCTGGAGCCCCAGGCTTGTGCTTAAGCCTTTTTCAAACCTCTCGTCCTTTTACCACCAGGATTTGGCACAGTTTCCTTAAGTGTCCTAAATAGATTTACTTGTTCAACAGTCACTTTCATAAGGCTAAGCTGAAGACTATAGTTGGGAAGAATCCTACTGAGAGCAAAGAACACAATTTAAGAAAATTAAACAAAAAGAATCTTGGACTTGCCAGGCAGTGGTGCAGTGGATAGAGCATTGAACTGGGATGCTAAGGACCCAGGTTTGAAACCCTCCCATCTCCGGCTTGAGTGCAGGCTTACCATCTTGAGCATGGGATCATAACATGACCCTATGGTCTCTGGCTTGAGCCCAAGGTCGCTGGATTGAGCAACGGGCCACTGGATCAGGTAAAGTCCCCCGGTCAAGGCACATATGAGAATCAATTAATGAACAACTCAAGTGAAACAAGTTGATGCTTCTCATCTTTCTCCCTTCCTGTCTGGCTTTAGCTGTCCTTCTCTCTCTCTCTCTCTCTCTCTCATTTGAAGGAAAAAAAAAAAAGAATCTTGAAGTTTTCCATCAAAGTATTTTACCTTTTATTTTGGGTAGGTAAGCTGCTCGGTGAGAAAACAGCATCAACCCAGTAAGACAGACTGCAAAGTGGGCAGTGCTATGGGCCTAAACCTAGAGAGTGAACCTTCCATCAAAACACACTCCTCACTCCTAAAAGCTATTGAGCATGTCCTGAAGGCCAAATTTGACTCTTGTTTATAAGAGCTTGTAAAAGAAAGACATTTACAATTTGAACAATAGCTCCAGGTTAAGAGATACAAAGGGGAATCTCTACTATTTCTATATACCTAAATTTGGGGAAAATTTTGATTAGTTGCTATTCTTAATAGCTGATAACATGATGTACAAACCAAAGCATGGATATTTTGAAGTCACAGTCAGATACAAAGAGTCTACTCAAATAACTCTGATGTGAACCAATAGCAAATATGTCCCTATAAGGGCAGTGTAATGCAGAACAAACCGGATTTTTGTGGTCAAACAAGCCAAGGTTGAAACCTGGCTTTATTATAACTAAAACAAAGCTGGATAAACTTGGGCAAGTGACTGAACACAGTGACCTTCACTCTCCTCCTCAGTAAAAATAGAACTATAACAACTATTTCACAGGATTTTTGTAAGCTTCAATTTTAGGTAATTTATTTAAAGTGCCTCATGCAGTGTTTGTTGAATAAATTTACCAAACATTTTTATTAACATTAATAACAACAGTAACAAAAGTAAGGCAAATTGAGAATAGATATGCTTCATTGTGTACTGGGTAGCTTTTTTTTTTAATATTTTAATTATGTTGCTGTGTTGTTTTAAGCCTTTAAGCATGTTGATAATAGAGTGTATAATCATATCTCTTCTCAGCATCCTCTATCTTTCAAGAAACAGGGAAACAAGATACCACTGGTTGTATTCTATATTGTTTTATTTTCCAACATTTTTCCTCATTCTATTTTCTCAGTTATTCTACAAATGTCTTCATCAGTCAAAGTTTTTCTTTGGACCAGCAAAAACTCACCTGAAAATTATGTTCGTGTGGGAATTGATGTTTTTGCCTCCATACATAGTAGTGATCCAGGAGGGCCTTGGTTTCACACCCCACAGATTAAAACAATCATCTGAAAATTTCTTCAAGTCCCATGTGTGAGGTTCAAACATATCATCAAAACCATTTGTACAAAAGGGCACGACCATTTCTGTGCAGGCCTGAGAAAGCAAGCCAGGAGAATCTAGTGAAAAACTAAGACACAAAGAAGTTGAATAAATTGTCCAAGGCCACATGGGTAGTCAGCAGCAAAGCCAGGGGGTGAACTCAGGCGGTCTCGCTGCAGAGCCCCCGCTGTTTCCCTCTATGCCATTCCACCCTCCCTGCCCCTGGAAAGGTTCTATGGAGAAGCCATGGAAGGTAGAACTATACACCCCCTTTGTGCACTGCTTTCTTTCCCATCTGTTAACATATGAATCCTCAAAACAACTCTTGACAGGAAAGCATTCTTATTATTCTCATCATACAGATGAAGAAATAAAAGCTCAAAGACAATCAAGTTAGACTTCCCTTCTTTTATGTGTCCATAAAATGCCTCCTTCATAGAAATTATCAACATCTGTTGTAATATTAGCTATACTTCTTTTTCAAGCTACACTTGATGCTAAGATCATGTCTTATTTATCTTTGTATCTTTGAAGTCTATAAGGGTGCTTGACCTATGGTAAATACTCAGAATATATTTGGTGATGATTAATTCCATGAATGAATGAGTGAGTGAATAAATGAAGGATTTTATCCATGATTTCAGAAGGAGACTAGATTGAGATTCAGGTTAGGTAAAATATCTTGTGAACATTATGTTACACACAACCATATCAGTGAAAATTAAGTTCTATGTGGGGAAACAATGCACCATTACCTGATAGCTCCAACTAAGGTGTCCCATACTGCTAGTTGATGTCTCTGACATATTCAAGCATATCGCCTGGCCTGAATAATTGTAATATACATTAAGAGCTTGGAAAATGTTCTGTAGCAACTGTGTATCAGATACACCAGGATTTTTCAAATATTGGCACGCCTCCTGTCATTTTAGAGATAAAAAGGAAAAAGGTTAGAATATGAAAATAAAATTATAGTGTAATAAAACAAAAAAAGACATGACTTTGATTTGATTATAAAACAATCCTAAGCATTTAACTTGCACTACTTGACAATTTTTATCTTTTGAGTATACTCCCTTTCACAAATAAATAAACCTTTTACATTCTCCCCAAACTGTAGAAATAAACCAAAGTCCTTTGCATAGCATGCAGTCCTCCGTGCCTCCCACTCTGGCTGCATCCCCTGCAGCCTTTGCTCCAGCCCAGCAAAACCATTTCAAGCCCACCAAGCGTTCCTTTCCTCTTTGCTCTTGCGCTCCCAGAAAGTCCTTTCCCCACTCTCCCACTCCACCTGCACCTGGAAAACACTCCTCTTCCCAATACTCAGCTCAAGTACTGCCTCCCCTATGCGGCCATCATGGCTATGCCCTCAAGTCAGGAAGAACTAAATCACTCCCTTCTTCATGTCTCACTATGCCCTCTGCCTATTTCTATCACAACCCCCATAACACTGTACAGCACTCATCTGACTCTAGAATGTCTCCCTCACCACTTCCTTTGCAAGGTATCAAGCAACTAAATGTTGGCTGAATGAATGACGATATTTTTTAAAAATACTAAATTTATAAAACGTCTTATGGAACAACTATGCAAAGCTCCAATGTCTTCGGTGTGATAAGCAGACAAGGCAGCTCCCCAGCTCCCAAATACTCCCTCTTCCAGACGCTAATCAGACCTGAAACTCCACTACTAAAAATCAAGACATCCTCAGGGCTGAGAGGGAAAGCAGGGACTGACTAGACAGGGGCAGAAACTTTCGGGGGGTAGGTAAATGTTTCAGAGCTTCGTGGTGGTCTGGCTTACACAGCAAATGGTACACTTACAACAATCTGTACGTTTTACTGAATGCAACTTTTACTTAAATAATCATAAGTTAATACTGAATCCTAGTTATTGATGGGAAAGCTGATTTAGGAAGTATACTGATGTTTATAACTTATTAGGAAATGCATGAATAACAAGGTAAAATAAAGGACAAATAGAAGGATGTTTAGGTGACTATATATAATAAATATAACAAAATATTATTTATAGAATTTAGGTGGTACACTTATGGGAGTTCACTGTCAATTACTTCAACTTTTCTTTGCTTGAAAATTTTCACAATAAAATGTTGGAGGGAAATCACAGAAAATGGAATCATAGCTGAGTAACAACAATAGCTCCTGATGACTGACCCTTGGGTTTAGAATCATTACATCACTTAATCCACACACAATCATGTCAGATGTGTTATCATCCACTATTTTACATGAAGAAACTGATTCTTGGTTTAAATCTCTTGTTCAAGGTAATCCAGGTAGGAAATGGTAGGACCTAGACTCCACACCAGGTCTCCTGGTTATGAAATATACGTCTTATCCATAATGCTGCACGGCTTAGGTTGTATCCCCTGTAAAACTGCAAAGAGCTCCAAGACAAGGGAAATGCATTAAGTTTCCATCCTCTATTAACACTCTCATGCAAATTCAGTGTTCTCATCCTTTCTCATTTCATATGGAAAATATCTATACACCAGGCAGGTCCTGACAAAAAAATAAAGAGATGAAACCAGAGAGGAGAAGCTTAGAAAAGAGAACTCAGTACCCCACTCTAGGGAGAGACTGTGGGCACAGGAGCAGCCAGGCCCGGCGGGGGAATGCTCCCAGTCGGGAAAGCAGGGCACTGAGAAAGGAGGGCAGGGCCCACAAGCGAACACGGCCTCTCATCCCAGTCCGGCCCAGTACCAACTCCCAGCATCACTTTCCTGAAGAAAAAAAAAAAAAAAAAAAAAAAAAAAACACCTGAAAAGACTGCTGAGCAAATGAATCACAGAAAATATTAAATGCCTCTCCCTGATGTTTTCAAAACAATAATATTTCTATGTAATGTTACATGATACTTCGTGGAAAAAGTTTTGTTTTGCCTGACCAGTGGTAGCTCAATGGATAGAGCTTTGACCTGGGATGCTGAGGACCCTGGTTCATATCCCCAATGTCATTGGATTGAGTACAGATTCATCTGCCCTGAGTGAAGGTTCACCAGGGTGAGTGCAGGATCACAGGTGAGCGTGAGATCAAAGACATGATCCCATGGACGCTGGCTTGAGCAAAGATCACTGACTTAGCCCCCTGGTTAAAGCACATATCAGGAAGCAATCAGTGAACAACTAAAGTGATACAACTATGAGTTGATGCTTTTCATCTCTCTCCCTTGCTAAAATAAATAAATAATTAAAATGTTTCCGTTCATAGTTAATTTTAGGAAATATATTAGCAAATGTAAAGTTTCCTGAACTGCAGAATATTTCAAAACCTTTAACATGATCTACTATAATGGTGACTTACCAAAAGTGAGGTAGAGGATGTATTATTCCCAATAAGTTTTTGGAAATACTGAGTTGAGAAAATTCAGAAATTAAGATGTCCAAATAATGAGCTATACTGTACCTTTAAAAAGTAATTGTGTGTCTAAAAATTTAGTCAAAAAAAAAGTAATTGTGTGGCCACACATCAGGGTTTAGAGCACACAAAAAGAAACAAAATCATGCTTCACTGAGAGCTTCACACCTACCAAGCACAAGCAACAAGGAAATGTAAGTTGAAGAAAAAAGGCAAAACAGTGTTACTATTCTGACAACTCTCAATTATTCATGGTAAGTAAAAAAAAAATTAATTGTATAGCACTTTTCTCAGAAAATGCTCCTAAGAAGTATGCCAATCAGAAATAACCAAGAATATATGGAAATCAAGCACCAATCACAGAATTTATTACACTACCCATTCCCACATGGGATCGGCATTCTTTTCTGCATGTGGACACCAACAGTGGACTCAGCTCTTTCACAGCGCAGCACAGAACTCCAGAGGGGACACAGGGGATGCAAAGCGCCTTATATGCGAGCACAGCATGGCAGACGAGGCGGGGGGCATGCAAGCTGGGCCGGGAGTAAGGAATGCTGACGGGCAGCAACAGCAGCCTCTTACTCAGGAAAAGAACAGTAGCAAGTGAGTGTGACACACATGCTGGCATCAGATCCCCTCCCAATGCTAGAACACTGGGCCTCTGTCAGGCAAAGAAAGGGTGTCCCCATGAATAGCCATCTCTGCAAATAGCAGTTACTCTCACTCCTTAAAAGACACAAGCACGGCTGGGGACCAGCACCCGTTGACAATACTTGGGTTTCAGCAACCCCACTTACACAAAGAGAAAGAAGATCATGGTCAGAAACTGGCCTCTGATGATAGAAATTCCATGTCCAGATTAAGGACCATCCTGGGCCCACTGTGTTCAATGAGGTCAGAGCACCCTTGGAGTACTGGGTCCAGTCTGAGCAACACATTTTAAGAAAGACACTGATCAACATGAGAAAATCCAGAGGGGAGCTGTCGGGATGGGGAGTTGAGAAAGAGTTGAAGAAACCCTATAAGTGGTCATTTGTATTATTCTCAATCTTTCATTATTACAAATAAGGCTACAATAAATAAACTTGGGGCTCAATGTTTACATATATCCTTAACTGTTTTCTGGAGATAAGTTCTTAAAGAAAGTACTGGTTCAAAGATATAAACATTTTTTAGGCCTTTGCTACATCCTATCAAATTGCCTTATAGAAAGAAAGTACCCATTTAAAATTCTACCAATACGCTAGGTAGAAGGCCAGAAAAATATTACTTAAAATGTTTTTGCACCCTGGCTGGATAGCTCAGTTGGTTAGAGTATTTTCCTGAAGCACAGAAGTTACCAGTTCAATCCTGGTCAGGGAGATAGATGTTCCTGTTTCTCTCTGTCACTCTCTCCCTTCCTAGCTCTAAAAAAAAATCAATAAAAGTTAAAAAAAAATGTTCTTGCAATATATCTGCCAATTTACTAGGAGAATTTTGTTATTTTAGGTGGTTTTAAAGTTCCTTTCTAAGTCAAAGCGACTATAAGTCCAAGCATCATCCTCTAGCATAAAAGAAACAAAATTTCTGCATATCTCTATGTATTTCCTTAACAATTTGGTAGCAAAGAATAAATAAGTTTTCAAAAAAAATACTTAAGTCATACTGGCAACACCTCACACTAGTCCCATACCTAGTCAAAGACTGTAGTAATCAAATGGAGATAGTCATATACTTTTATTAAAGATCTGTAGGATGCACAAAACACTTATATAAATGTTGTTAACCCCTATGAAATAGACAATCAAATATTGGCATATTTGGTTCAACCTTATATAATACTCAAGCTTAATAATTTGCAGATGTCTCCCACTTGATAAGGGCAAGTTGTTAGTCTGTCAGTTGTTTACTTGGGGCCTGTGATCTAATCAGACAATAGGAAAAGACTCACTGCCAATCACTTCCATCCAAAATACTCAACAGGAAGGCAGCCCCTGTATTATATCTTTTATTTATTTTGTGGACACTAACAAACAGCATCTTCTAAACAATTTCTACTTAAGGTACTGCATAAGGCCATAAATTCTCTGATATGGGGCAAATGGGGCTGAGGCTGCTAGTACAACTATTGAATGTTCCTTGAGGTAGATTCTTTCCCTACAATGACCATCCCCATTTCACAGAGGAAGAAACAAACTCAGAATTTATAAACTGTGAATATAGGTTCTGAACCCAGATTTTAGCCACAAAGTCCTGGTATAACAATCTGTTTTCCTGACATTGTTTTTATTGTTATTATATAACTAGCACTGATTTAGCGCCTACAATATATCTGGTCCTATTAAATCCTCATAATGACCCTAACAAGTATTACAATTACTATTATCCTCATTTTGCCCATGAGGAAACTAAAACACACAGTAGTTGAGAGACTTGCCTAAAGCCACACAGCCAGGAAGGGTAGCAGAGCTGGCATTCAAATACAGACTTACTATGAACTGCCATTTGTAACCACTATGCTACACACAGTCAACTTTGAAGTTACAGTGTATGAGAGAAATAACACAACAGTGCCTAAATACACTTGTAATCTCATCTTTATTATTTAAATTTCTATTTGTCAATTACAGTTGACATTTAATATTATTTTATATTAGTTTCAAGTACACAGCACAGCAACTAGATATTTATATAATTAAAGAAGTGATTTCTGCCTGCCCCATGGTGGTGCAGTGGATCAAGTGTTGACCTGAAATTCTGAGATCATCAGTTTGAAACCCTGGGCTTGTCTGTTCAAGGCACATACAAGAAGCAACTACTACTAGTTGATGCTTTCCACTTCTCCTCCCCACCCCTTACCTCTTTAAAATCAATAAATAAAATCTTAAAAAAAAAAAGAAGTGATTTTCTCCCAGTAAATCTAGTACCCACCTGGCACCATACAAAGTTATTCCAGTATTACTGACTATATCTATATTCCCTATGCTAAATTTTCCATCCATGTGATTCTTTTCATTCTTAATTTTTATACATCTTTTATTATTAGGTTATCTTTACATAACTCAGATAAAACTTAGAAGAGATTCTGTGACACTATAAAATCTTCTTTATTGTGTGCAAGAAGAAAACGGTAAAACAGTGACATGAGGCTCAAGAATCACATGAAATAGACTGTATTCACTTTCTGTTTCCTAGGACTAAGGTAAACATTCAGAAAAAAACTGAAAAATAGTATTATAAGTCCATTTTAATAATCATGCTTTTTAGGACTATAGAAATCATGGTGCTAAAAGAAGAGTCTAACCTTAGTACCAAACTAATCAGCTCTGTACCCAAATATAAATACTTAGGTCCTGCCCTATGAACACCAGAGTTTTTAAAAATAACAATTTGTTTAAAAGCTTTAAGTGTCCCCCACCTATGAGGATAAGAGGGAAAAAGGGGGGGCAAAGAAAATTTTTAAAAGAAGGAAAGAGGACAGGTGAAAAAAAAACAGTTTCCGCTCAGAGGGTATGGTCCATCCCCATTAGAGAAAGAATTAGGCAGATACATTCAGCTTTTCTAACAGACTTTCATTCTCTAAGGCCTCAATACCCTTCTCACACTCACTCCAATAATCACATTAGTTTTGTCATTAAAAGCTCCCTTTTCACAGAATGCACCTAAACCGCTTAAACCACCCAGAGAGGTCGCATACATTATCAAACACCAGACAAACGAAAGAGATTTTCCAGTTTATGTCTTATTATTTCACAATATCTATCTGCATGCTCAGAAGGCTAAACTAAAAGATTTAGTGAGTTATCAGCTAAGAAAATGATTCTAAAATAAACAAACTCTGCAGTGTCCTTTAAAATGGCTCTTTAAGCTGAGAAGAGACCTAGTAGTTTCATGCTGACAGAGCAGTCAAATGACAGAGGGGTTTTCAATTTCCCTTTTCTCTTCTTCCTTGTCTTCTATCAGCCGAGTCCATGATTATTTCTGCCTGAATGTTGCAGCTTCGGTTAACAGTAAACAAAGCAAATGTCTGAGCAGGTAAAGCCCAAAGACAAATGAAAAAGTACAATATCGAGTTGGCATGGGAAATGGCATTCAGTTGCTGACTATGGATCCATCAGAACCAAACAAGGTCCAGACAGACTTTGAAATCACCTGCTTTTCTCCATAGTCCACTGTCAGTTATTATCTCACCACCCTAAGCCTGAGTGGGATATAAAACTGAATCGCATAGACACAGACAACAGCATGGTGGTTTTCAAAGGGAAGTGGGTAGGTAATAACGGGTAAAGGGGTCCAAATACATGGTGATGGAAAAAGATTTGATTTTGGGAGGTGGGTACATAATACAATATACAGATCGTGTATCATAGAAATGTTCATTTGAAATATATATAATCTTATTAACCAATGTCATCCCAATAAATTTAATAAAAAAAAGAAAAGAAAATGAAAGTTTAAAAAGAAAGAAAGAAAAAATGGCTGTTTGTCAGCCCTTTCAAAAGGAGGAAGTGAATGAGAAGGAGGAGGAGTCCTGGTTAAAGGAACTATCCGAGTGAAAGAGCAATCCCACTGGGTAGTGTTCCAGGGATTAGAGGGCTGGGAGAACAGACTGGGGCTCAAGAAAAGAGAAGCAGAATGAACAGTGAAGGAAAGTGAGCTGAAGCTAAAAGTCTGGGAGGGAGACATGTAGTGGAAAAATTCTAAATCAGATAGGATGAAACTGAAGACAGATGCATTCAAAGTTTCTCAAGCAAGAGGCAAAGAAAAAAGGTTATTTTTGGTGAGGTAAGACAAGAAACAGAATCATAAATATATCATAAACAATAAAAAAATTCCTTAATATACTGCTCACAAAATTTAAGAGATATTTCAAAATGAATATGAAGCAAAATTTGATTTTTTTGATTAAATAAAAACATCAGAAAAGCAAACAAGTCAAAGAAGGTTGTTCAATTACGCAAATGAGATGCAAAACCAACTTTTATTCCATCGGTGAAAATGCACTATACAAAAGACTGAAAGTACTAGAGTATCTGCACGTTCCCTGATCCCCTAATTTTTATGAGCAGTGTCAAAGGGAAGGATAAGTCAGTAAGAAATAATTGAAGAAAATGACAAGAACTAGTCCTGGATAAAAAATATAAAAGGTGACTGTGGGACAGACACAAAGTTATCATGTCTTAAAAATAAACTTTTATAATACACACACACACACACACACACACACACACACACAAAGATAAAAGAATTATGTTAAATCAAAAAAAGATGAGGCCCTGGCCAGTTGGCTCAGTGGTAGAGCGTCGGCCTGGAGTGCAGAAGTCCCGGGTTCGATTCCCAGCCAGGGCACACAGGAGAAGCGCCCATCTGCTTCTCCACCCCTCCTCCTCTCCTGCCTCTCTGTCTCTCCCTTCCCCTCTGGCAGCCAAGGCTCCATTGGAGCAAAGATGGCTCCATGGCCTCTGCCTCAGGCGCTAGAGTGGCTCTGGTTGCAACAGAGCGACGCCCCCTGGTGGGCGTGCCGGGTGGATCCTGGTCGGGTGCATGCTGGAGTCTGACTGCCTCCCTGTTTCCAGCTTCAGAAAAATAAAAAAAAAGATGACAAAAATATTTGAGCTGGAAAGAATTACTTGAGATATACTCCATTTTGAGTTATTATTTAAGAGAGAGAAAAATATTTATTCACATTTAAACTCAACAGAAAAATATCTCAAAAGGAACATTAAAGAAATGAAGAGAAACCAAAGTTAGACTATTCACTGTTACAAATCATAAATAAACAAACAGTAAAAAGCTGGACTCTTCTAGCTTTTTTCCTAAATCAGGGTTAGCAAACAACAGCCCCCACACCAAATCCAGGACACTGCCTGTTTTATAAATATTAAGTATTATTGGAATACAGTCACCCTCATTCATTTCTATATTGTCTATGCCTATTTTCTGCTACTTTCTTGCTATACCAGCAGACTTCAGTAACTGGGGCAAAAACCATATGTCCCACAAAACCTAAAATATTTACAATCTAGTCCTTTACAGATAAAGTTTGCCAAACCCTGTTTTAAATAAGAAGTGAATTCCTCATGATTTTACCATCTAAAAATTCATTTGTTCTTCTGGTGGGCATAAAGATGCAGATGTAATTCTCACTTTGTATGCATGCAGAGTACAGAATGAAATCTGACAGCTGTCACACTGTGGCCAGCAATCCTCCCAAACCTTTAGTCAAGTCATCCAGTATAAAGTGTTAGATCATAGGCTCTAAACAATGGTATACCTGAGTTCAAATTCCACAATGGTATACCTGAGTTCAAATTCCATATCCACAGCCTCTTCATTGAGCTTAAATTTCCTATCTATAAAACTGAGATTATACCTCTTTTTCTATTTTGGGGATTGAATGAGAGAGTGTATAGGTAAATGCTTTGTTAATATGTACTATTAAAATTTTATTTAATTCAATACCCATTTACCTCTGGCCTTCTATGTACAAGATACCCACTGGTCATTATACTTTTTAGATGAAGTAAACTATCTCTAATAGCTAATGTCCTGTTACATTTGGGTTACAAAGTTTGAAGTTAGGTGTGCATTTAACAAAGGGACAGTTATATTAAATGTGCTCTGGAAACCTGGTTCCCCTATGACCAATTCAATTTACATTTCAGCACTCATTCTAGCTATAGAGTCAGTTATATTCTCTAAAGTCAATAACCATCAAGCCTGACCAGGCGGTGGCACAGTGGATAGAGTGTCGGACTGGGATGCAGAGGATCGCTGGCTTGAGCCCAACGTCACTGGCTTGAGCAAGGGGTCACTAGCTCTTCTATAGCCCCGCAGCCAAGGCACATATGAAAAAGCAAACAATGAACAAGTAAGGTGCTGCAATGAAGAATTGATGCTTCTCATCTCTCTCCCTTCCGTTCTGCCTGTCCCTGTCTGTTCCTTTCTCTGTCTTTGTCACAAAAAATAAATAAATAAACATCGTTAGCCAGCCTCTGTTTTCAAAACTAAGGAATGTTCCTTATTAAAAAAAAAATGTTTTCAAAAGGGCACATACAATAACAGAGTTTGGTATAAAAGAAAACTAATATTTATAGTGTGATGTGTCTGCACTTTCTGGACTGTTTTCACATCCAGTATTTTATCTGACACTCAGCGCACCCCAATGGAAAAAGTAAGTATCATTATCCTGTTCTGCAGAGGAAGACATGGAGGCTCAGGAAGGAGAAAGCCTTGCCCAAGATCACACAGCTGGGAACTGGTAGCTCTAGATCAAGGATCCAGAGTCAGTGCTCATTCCACTCCACCTTGCTGCGTGTGGTTCACCCCTTCATGATGGATGTAGAACTTGAATGCATAAGCAGTTGACTGGATCATAGTGCTGTGATATGAGATGACAAAATATCTGAGCAGCTGCCACTCATTAAACACTGACCATATATTACATACTTCTTCGTGTCTCACATACATCACAAGAATTAAATCAAATGAATATGCAAAGAGCATAGCACAGGACTTGACATATAGTAATATTCCATTATCAGCAACTATTTTATTTCTAATTCATGTAACTCTTTAATCTATGCATTTTATTTCCATTATTCAAATGAAGAAACTGAGTACAGAAAAGTTGGTAACATGGCCAAACCTGAGTAACCAGAGGTGGCAAGGCCAGAATTCCTGCCCAGATTTGACTAATGCCCCAGCCCCTTTGTCACTGGGATTTCCCCTGATGCTGAAAGTCAGAGAATGCACACATACAATTAAAAAGAATGTTATTACATATGATGAAAGGACATTTTCCTGTTACCTTGACTGGCCAAGCAGGCAAAGGCTGCAAAAAGTTAGCTTCATAAGGGTAGTCCACCACTGCCAGATTTACCCAGGTTTCAGAGATCCAGTCTTTCAAATGCTGAACATCCTGAGAATTTGTTAATGGGGTACATAACTGGAGAGCTTCAGAAAGCCAACGCAAGCCAGCCCCTGAAAATAAAATCACAATGCTGAAATCCAAAAAGCCCTGCTCAACATAAGGTTTTAGTCTTCACTTGATATTCTAGAAAATTCAATCTTCTATACCATTTCTCCAAGATACTTTTTCAATATCACTGAGATAATTTTAGAGCAACTGGATAATCTCAAGATAGACAAGTTGCCATTCTCTTGGAGCTTACCAGAATTTGTATTATGAATTACTGCCTAATTTAAAGACACTATTGAAATAAATGAACAAATGAGTAGAACATTATAAAGCAATAAGAAGGCACAAAGTACAACTAAATAAAACAAATGGAATTGTCTAAAAAACACAGCATTGAGCAAAAGACAGCAGACACAAAAATACACACTATGCAATTCCAAAGACTATAAAGTTCAAGCGCAAGCAAAATTAATCTATGGTTTTAGAAGTCAGGATAGTAATTAGCTTGGGAAATCCGAAGTAGTGACTGGGAAGGGGAGAGGGGCCTGGCTTGTGGTGGCGCATGGATCAAGCATCAACCTCAAACACTGAGGTTGCTGGTTTGAGGCCCGAGTTGGTCAGGTCAAGAAACATACCAGAAGCAACTATGAGTTGATGCTTCTCACTCATCCTTCCACCTTTCTTTCTCTTTCCTAAATCAGTAATTAAAATTTCTCTCTAAAAAAACAACAACAAAAAAAAACCCAAAGGCATGCGGGGATTTGAAAATTCATCAAGCTGTGTATTTTGATTTGTGTACTTTTCTGTATGTTATATTTAAATACATATGTTATATGCAAATTAAAAGTTTATAGGAAAAGTGGTAAATGTTGAATTTAATAAGTGAAAGGTAAAAAGCATGATTTCATTCTCCTAGTTAAAGCTTACCTGTTCTTGAGAATCGGTTAATGGCATCCCAGGACCTGCGGATGCTCTCTGAACAATCCGGGTCATTTTTCCTAAAATCTGTAGTTACAATTTTCATAAATACACCACAAGGTACTATATCCTCAAACTGCCAGATGGGGGCAGAGGCTGCAAGAGCTCTAAATGGTAATAAAACAAGGAAGGAGAAAAGAGGGAAAAAATGTTACTCATCGAATTCAAGTTTTAAAATTAAAACTGATATTGAACAAAAATGATAAGAAAAATAACAGCTGTTAATGAGATAGAAACCAGCACAATACAATAAAATGGAACATATTTTACCCAAAACTAATCTCTAAGCTTGCCTTGACAACCATTATGAAGTGCTTGTGTCGAATATAAATGCACTTACCCAACCACCACATGAGGATATTTCATCCTGAGCCATGCAGCAAGCATGCCACCATAAGAGCCCCCCACGGCAATAACAGGTTGATTATCAGCTCCTGGGTTTGTTCGTTTCAAGTGTTTGATTAACTGTGCAAAATCAGCAAGAGCTTGTTCTGATGTCAGAAAATTCATGTGTTTGGAATCCTAAAGAAAAATAACAAAGAACACAGGTATAAATGTGCACATAACAGCAGCTCAGGCATAGCATAGATCCAGAAAAAAGCCAGAGTCAGATAATCTTTTCTCCAAATAAGATTTCTAGGCAATTGAGTTAAAATGCCTACTTGAAGCCATAGCAATGCTGATTTACAGTAATTTTAAGTTTGCATAACTTAATAACATGCTGCATTTTGCATTCAAATATAACTTCTATTAAATGCTATTTACCAAAGATTTTGTTGAGGTTGTAGAAATAATAGAAATATATTGATAATAACAT
The DNA here is from genome assembly GCF_036850765.1 of Saccopteryx bilineata. Classification (NCBI taxonomy): domain Eukaryota; kingdom Metazoa; phylum Chordata; class Mammalia; order Chiroptera; family Emballonuridae; genus Saccopteryx; species Saccopteryx bilineata. Next base: position 337,684,947 of record NC_089490.1, on the reverse strand, counting down.
TTAACAGCAAATGTGATAGAACATAATACCAAGCTTAACAGACAACTGCTGTATCACAATGTCTTTTCAAATCTTCATTTAAAATGGCTACCACACAAGCAAAGGTAAACTAAATCCTGCAGAAAAGTAAAAATCAATAGTGGGGGGGGGGGGAGTAAAGAGGCACAAATATATGGTGAAAGAAAATTCTTTGACTTTGGAATGATGGCCACACAACCCAATCAATAGTTCAAATGTTTTAGAAATGTTTATTTGAAACCTATGTATTCTTATTGACTAATTTCACCCCATTAAATTTAATTTCTAAAAAAAAAAAAGTGGTCCTGGCTGGTTGGCTTACTAGTAGACCATCAGTGGGCATGTGGAGGTCTCGGGTTCAATTCCCAGTCAGGGCACGCAGAAGCGATCATCTGCTTCTCTATCCCTTCCTGCAGCCATGGCTTGAATGGTTTGAGCAAGTTGGTCTGGGATGCTGAGGATGGCTCCATGACCTTACCTCAGGCACTAAAATAGCTCAGGTGCCCAGCAATGAAGCAAAGGCCCTACATGGGCAGAGCATTGCCCACCTGGTAGGGGGCTTGCTGGGTGGATCCTGGCTGGTTGATCAGAATGCATGTGGGAGCCTATCTCTCTGCCTCTCCACCTCTCACTTAATAAAAAAATAAATAAAAATAAATAAAATAAAATTATTAAAATAAAATTCATCCTTCTTTATCAGAAAATGATTATGATGTCTGATATATCAACAACTGAAACAAATTTGCCTGCCTATTGTAAACAACTATAAAATTAGAGTCAGAAAAAAAAAACTATGGAATAACTATTTTCAGGAATAGGAAAACAGAAACACAAGACATTAATACCTCAGAGGGATACTCATAAAGTAAATTCATGATCATCTAGCTCTCTGCCTAGGGACAAGTTCTCACTGCGGTGTAGGGTAGTGCAACTCAAACAGAGTCTTGCTAAGCTAGGGAGACTAACAAGGTCCCTTTAAAAGTTGAAGCCTACTCTCTCACTTTGAACTTGGGCTAGACTAAGTGACTTGCTTTTAACAAAGGGAATGCAACAGAAGTGATATATGACTTCCAATGTTAGGTCAATAAAAGCACTGAAGTTTCACTTTGCTCTCTTGAATTGTAAACATTGAGGGAATCTAGTCTCCATGTCATGAGGCCACTCAAGTAGTCCTCTGGAGAAATCCATGGGGAGACAAACTGAACCCTCTTGCTAACAACCAGTACCACTTTGTCACCTATGTGGATCCTCTGAGAGTGGAGAGGGACCTCCAACCCCAGTCAAGCCTTCAGATGACCATTGCACCAGCTGACACCTTAATCCATGAGACTCCCCAAAACAGAACCACCTCACTGAGCCATTCCTAATTCCTCACCCATAGGAACTGTGAGATGGTAAATGTCTGTTATTGTTTTAAGCCATTAAGATTTGAGGTAAATTGGTGTATAGCGACAGATAACTAATATAGCTGTATACCCATATTACGCTATCCTATATGACCTTCATGCTTTGGTTTCGCCACTCTGACTCCTTCCATCATTTGGCACATTCGGAATCACATAGTCCCCATCTTTCTTATGTATGTCACCGACTCCTTAAGCTCTGACTTCTACCCATGCCTCTCATTGTCTATCATTCTTTTAAAAAAAAAAAAAGATTTTATTTATTCATTTTTACAGGACAGAGAGAGGAGGAGAGAGTGAGAAGGGAGGAGGAGCAGGAAGCATCAACTCCCATATGTGCCTTGACCAGGCAAGTCCAGAGTTTTGAACTGGCGACCTCAGGGTTACAAGTCGATGCTTTATCCACTGTGCCACCACAGGTCAGGCTCTGTCACTATTCTTTACTTCGTTTTCATGCCACTATGTATACTTGAGTGAAAATGTTTTTTCAAGTCCTTACATAATATTTGTAATAAAGCCTAGGTGACTGACAAATTCTGTGAGCACAAAAAGAGGAAATGCATATATCAAAGAAGCCCTTTGCTCCATTTTGCTAACAAAATATAAACCATAGGGACCTAATAGAGGTTATGTTTTTGTGTGTGTTCTGTGTGTGTGGAGGTTATGTTTCTATCTGCAACAAGCTGACTACTTCCCAATGGTTTCAGGACCTGTCAACTTCCCTAACCAGATAATTATGCAAAATAATAAGCTAAAAGATAGAGATTTTCATGCAGCCCACAAATATCAAGAAATTGTTCTGCTTCTCATTTATAACACATGGACTTTTTATTTATAATACAAGAAAATAAAAACTCTAAGAACAAAAATTTTTAAAAGCCCTTTAAAAATTGGCAGCCAAGAAAAATAATTGACCACTCTGAGTTAGTTTTTCTAACTCAGAGTTCCCAAAAGTATAGTATGTGTATACTGGTGGTATGTATGATGATCTCAGGTATTACATAAACATTTTTAATTTAATACTTGTTTTAATGTAATTTAGAAAAAAATTACTAGTATATAAAGCCCTTGTTAAGATAGTGCTAAGTTTGAAAACTGAGTTGTTTAAAAATATATATTAAGTAAATAATAGTACAGGTGACAAAATCATATAGCCAGAAGAATTACAAGGATATGACAGGAATGACTCAGCTAAGGAAAAAGTGTCCTGGTTCATTAGGTGTCGAGTCCATGGCCAAGGCCAAAGCTCCTTGTGAGAACAGGAAAGGCCAAAATGAATCCATGTGGCCAGCTGGCCTCACTGAATCATAGAGATTCTTTGTCTTTATTCTACTGAAAAGCACTTTATTAAACAAACATTTCAATTCTTATTTTTTTCAGTAGTAGACCCAATAACTTAAGTGTATAATTTGCTGACATTTTTGAAACAATGAAAAGTTCCCTCCAGTCTCTGTAGCCATAGATTAAGATTCGTCTGGGGAAGGCTAGCCTCATAATACGGAGTTAAAGACTGATCAACATTAGAAATGATAACATGGTTTAAAAAAGTCTCAATATGTTCAAATTGTACATAAAAGTGAAAGATTAAATACAAATTATTGAAATTACAGGAAGTTCATATTAAGCTATTCTTTCTTTCTTACAGCAGGATTATAATTAGAAAATGTTCTAAAATTTAAAATAACTTTTAAACTTTAGAAGTGAAAAGTATACTTAACCTTGAATGAGTTGGCACCAAAGGGTAGAGACTTTCCATAGTATCGATGTTCAGCAAACACCAACATTGCTTTCAGTTCCTCAGCCACATCCCACATGAACCCCTAGAAAGAATTTACACAGTCAGATGATAAAAGTAGGATACAATAATAAAAGTCATTAATTTTTTTGCAATTCATATGAATCAGATGCTCAACCAGACCAAAAAGAGCTCTCTGAAAATTTTACAATTTATTTGTTCTACAGATAAATTATATAATTGCTGTGTCATTGTTGCCCATCAATCTCACACTGTATTAAAGTGAAACGATTAAAAATCAGCCATTGCTCAATCACTACTCACTCCAATTCTCTGTATTCTGACACTGTAGACACAGAATCAATATTATAGTCTAAAATAGTCTTCAGGTTGTAATGTGTGCCAAATAGCCTAAAACAGAGCTGAAGATATCTTAGTTCACTGCCTACCCATAGATATTTACAACATAAAAAGAAAACAGCACAAAAAAACATACTGGATTCACATGGGTTTTATATTAATCTTATTTACTTGAAAATAAATAATAACTAGAAATATCTAATATTAATTGAGTGCTTACAATGTGCCAGGCACTGCTCTGAACACTTTGTATGTATCAATTCACTTAATTTTCATGGTAATCTAAGAGATATGCATTTTGATTATTCCCAATTTACAGATAAGTCACTGAGGCACCTGCCACGGTCACAGCTAGACAAGTTAGAAAGTGGCAGCACCAAAATTCAAACATAGGCTGTCTGGCTCCAGATCACAATCAACAGTGTTGTAAGATATTCTTACTTCTGTACATAATGCATCAATCATTGAATTTTTTCACTTAGATCAGTGGTGCCCTCAGAATTCCTTCTCAACAAAGCATTCCAGGCAGCCAACATCAACCAATTAAATTTAGATTTAGCAACATTAACTATTTGTCATTCATACTGTAGATTTCTGCTTTTTTTTTTTTTTTTTTGTATTTTTTTCTGAAGTTAGAAACAGGGAGGCAGTCAGACAGACTACCGCATGCGCCCGACCGGGATCCATCTGGCACGCCCACCAGGGGGCAATGCTCTGCCCATCTGGGGCGACACTCTGTTGCAACCAGAGCCATTCTAGCACCTGAGGCAGAGGCCACAGAGCCATCATCAGTGCCCAGGCCAACTTTGCTCCAATGGAGCCTTGGCTGCGGGAGGGGAAGAGAGAGACAGAGAGGAAGAAGAAGGGGAGGGGTGGAGAAGCAGATGGGCGCTTCTCCTGTGTGCCCCAGCTGGGGATCGAACCCAGGACTCCTGCACGCCAGGCCGATGCTCTACCACTGAGCGAACCGGCCAGGGCCGATTTCTCTTTTTTAATGAGGCATTGCTCCCTAATAAGGAGCAAGAACCTCCAAACATTTTTGTTTAGATCAATAAATGTCAACTGAGGAGCTGTATGAAGGTGAGGATGGAGAATTTAACCTGATATCTGTGATGATTTCAATAACCCCACCACTTCTCTTAACACCCTGCTCCTTCCCTGCCAGCTCTATAGAGCCTGTACACAGCAGCTCAAGTGCGCCATCCTCTGCCTGCCACACCCTGGCCTGCTGCTCCCTCCTCTCAACACTAATGTGCTAAATATAGATAACCATTACTGTGCTGCAATAGTTGCTTACACATGTGTCTTACCCTACCAGTCTATGAGCTTCTTCAGGTAAAGACCATCCATCAAAACACCCAGACCTCTGTGGAGTTGACCCTTGGCTTTGTAATTGAGCTAATTGACACTGTAATAAGTGATGATTTGCCTCAACTTCAGGGGTATATTTATTTTTCAAAAGAGGTCCATGTAATATGTTAATTCTCAATAACATTATGTGCCAGCTTTGCTCTAAGAGCCCGATTCTTATCTAGTCTTCACATAACTCTATAAACTAGACATTGTTACTATACCCATTTAACAGATGAGAAAACTGAGGCACAGAATGAGCAACCCAAAGTCACACAGCACAGTGGCAAAATAAAAATTCAAACCCTATCAGTCTGGCAGAAGTCTTCACTCTTGACTACCATGATAGACTGACTCTCAATAAATGAACGTCCAGGACATATCAACACACACTGGAACACTTTAGTAAGTAAAGAAGGTGTGCAGGGCTGGGAAAGGACCAGGAGCTATCCTTCCAGGATCGGGCTCCAGTCAGTTCTCTGGGACTGTTATTACACTATGTATTCCTGTCTACCACTTCTGAGGTCCGGGGTTTCTGGGCAGCCTTTAGTTACACTGCAGTGCCAGTGAGGACAGCGGGTGGGAGGGGCAGGACAGCTGCCTGCCTGTAATAAAGAAGAGGAGGAGCTGGGAAAATGAGTGGGCAGGAGAAGCTGCCTGTGGCCTTGGCATGAAAGGGAAGTTACACAAGGAAAAGGAAGGAAGACGAGGCAGACTCAGTTATTTCACAGCGTACCAGAGCTGGAGTCTGACACAAAATAGGTTTTAGATGTCACTCGTCTCTGATCTAAGAAATAGACATTCTAGCATCTCATTTCTCAGGGAATTATTTTATTTTCAAGTAACATATTGCATATTTAGAATCTCACCATTGCTAAGAAAATATCAGAAATGTGGTGTGCAATAACAAAGTATAATTGGCTTCATAATTTTGCTTTCAATTCAGTTCAGTTCAGTCCAGCATTTACTGAGACCTCCTGAGTACCAGGCACCACACCAAACATTGACATTAGAGAAAATATGATTCAGTTCTCACTTTTAAAGAAAAGCAGAGACTAGGCTTTTGGTAGAAAGTTTTCATTTCCTAGTCAGAGCTCTGACACATTAGCAAGGAAAATTTCTTCCTTCAATGTGTCCTTCTAAATTAAGTTTTGTTAATGGACTGAAGAATTATTGTCCCTGGCCATTTGGCTCAGTGGTAGAGCATCAGCCCCGCGTGTGGAAGTTCCGGGGTTTGATTTCCAGTCAGGGCACACAGAAGAAGCAACCATCTGCTTCTCTACCCACCCCCCCTCCTGCAGCCATGGCTCGAATGAGCAAGTTGGCCTCAGGCTCTGAGACTAGCTCCATGGCCTCATCTCAGGCACTAAAATAGCATGGTTGCCAAGCAATGAAGCAGTGAGCCCAAATGGGCAGAACATCAACCCAAGACAGGGGTTGCCAGGTGGATCCCAATCTGGGAGCCAATGTTTTATCCACTGTGCCACCATATGTCAGGTTTATGTGAAATTCTTTAAAGCTGAACATGCAGGCTTACTGGATATCTGTATTTGCTCTCTTGTGAATTGCCTATTCATATATGGTTTTCGTTGTTGTTGTTGTTGTTTTATAGTGTTATCTTTTTGTTTTTTTAAAAAAGAAACTTTACATTTAAGTACATTAATACTTGGTCATATATACTACAAAATATTTTTCCACTTTCTTATGACAGCAGACAAATAGAGCATAGGAACTACACAAATCTGCACATACCGTGTTGTTACATATCCAGACAATGTCCCCTTCGTTACCAGTATAGAAAAGTATTGATCCACCATCTCTCTTCCAGTGTTTATCAGCAATTAGGTACCGTTGTTTAAAAGTTCTATCAGTCTTAAATCCAAAATGATCAACCTGTGACAAAAACAAAACAGACAAGATACAAAAATATTAAACTTCATTTGATTTTATTAGTAGTAGCAATATTAATACTGTTATTTTCTTTATATTGTAAGGTAAACCAAATTATTTTTTTTATATTGCAGGATAAAGCAATGTTATTGGTGGTCAAGATTTTCAGTATAAGAAAAAAATGGAATTATAAAATCAAGTAGCTACTTTACTAATGTTAAAATTAAATTGGCAATACTGGTGCAAGCTTTTTAAATTTTTAATTTGATTTATTGGCATGGCATGGGTTAGTAAAATTATATAGGGTTCAAGTGTACAATTCTATATCATCTATATATTGTGTTGTATGTTCACCACTCAGAGTCAAGTATCCTTCTGTCTCTATTTATCCCCCCTTAACCTTTTTGTACTTCCCCTCTCATCTTTCCATCTGGTAATTACCATTCTGTTTTCTATGTCTATGAAGGAGTTTTCTTGTCTTACTTAATCCCTTCACCTTTTTGACCCAGTCCTCCAACCCCCTCCTCTCTGACAGTTGTCAGTCTGTTTTCTGTATCTGTGAGTCTGTGTCTATTTTGTGAATCTATTAATTATTAAAATACAGATATCTCTACCATCTAAATTTTCATTATCCAAACTTTCGGTATCAAAATTCAAAAACTAAACAGACCACTGAAAAGGTCTATAGTCACTGTCACCCCAGTAACATTTGACATTTCTGGTATCTAATGCCATTCCCCACTAAAAGGAACTAGGCTTGTTAGTGACGAGTCTGACTGGCACTGGGACAAGGAGGTTACTAGATAAATCTAGGCATTTTGCGGTTCAAAGCAAGGAAGTACTCTAAAATTAATTGAGTTATGTCTAACAGACACAAGAACTAACTACAAGAGATTATCACTGGGTATAGTTTTAAATTAAATATAAAATATACTGAATGTAAAAGGAATAATTATAGTTAATTTAATTATTCAATTCATGAAAATAAATTAGTCCATAAGGATATCAAAAAAGAAAAATATTCACTTGCTACCATTTAGATGTCTATTAAACCAACTCCTTTGAAATTGGGAATAAAAAGAGTAAAGAACTCAAGTTTTAACCTACCTTTTCAACAGAATTGTATTTCAGGGTACTAAATAGTCCCAGTTGATGAAAAAGAGCTGTGTATAATCAAATATCAACTATTGCAGCAAATATGACAGACTTATAAAAATGATAGTTTTGTAAACCCTAATAAAGTCACTGATTAAGGAATTACAAAATGGAGTTAAAAGCATTAGGAGAATGGATGATAGGGAAATGAACATTCACATTAGTGGCTGGTTATATCATACAGAGTACTCTCTTTTCACAAGGGAAATGTGTAACTTTGCAATGAAAGGATCAGGCTGTCATCACTTTAATCTAGTGATCAATGTTAGTTAGCATCACTAACAGTGAGGTAGGCAGGGATTGTGTATCTCTTCACATGATACATGAAGCACAAATCACCCATGATGAATTCTTGACAAAAATGTTCAGCTGTATCTTAGACCAGCCTTTAGATCTAATTTCTAGTTTCCAAGAAATACACAGGATAGAAGAATAAGCTTAAGACACTCTGAAGAGGCAATCAGACAAATCTAAAGTTGGGACATTTTACAAAACAATGACAAGGCAATGTCATTAAAAGAATCTGTTTAAGTCCTGGCCAGTTGGCTCAGTGGTAGAGCGTCGGCCCGGCGTGTGGAAGTCCCAGGTTCAGTTCCCGGCCAGGGCACACAAGAGAAGCGCCCATCTGCTTCTCCATCCTTCACCTCTCCTTTCTCTCTGTCTCTCTCTTCCCCTTCTGCAGCCAAGGCTCCATGGGAGCAAAGTTGGCCTAGGTGCTGAGGATGACTCCATGGCCTCCCCATCAGGCACTAGAATGCCCCAAATGGGCCCAGCCTGCCCCGTGGATCCTGGTCAGGTGCATACAGGAATCTGTCTGCCGCTCCCCATTTCTCACTTCGGAAAAATACAAAAACAAAACAAACAAAAAAAAAAACCCCACAACTGTGCTGGAGTGCCAGCCCATGCTAAGGACCCCTGACCCAATTTAGCTTATAGCTACAGCTACAGTAGAAAATTCTTACATGCCTCAGTAGGTCTAATCTTACTAACAGAGGCAGGATATGCGTTCTTCGTGCGTCAGCCTTGCAGAAATTGCAGGAAGAAGGAACAGTATGTACTTTTACAAAGATATTGTACAAACGTGCTGAACACATACTGAACAGCTGTAACCTTGTGGTTTTTGCCCTTAAATACTCCTCTCCCACCAAGCTATTCATTGCTTCTCGGCCCAGCGGACAGATGCCGGCCAAGCTTTCCAAATTCCTAATCAATTTGGGCTCTGATTCTGTTCAGTGTGAGTTGCACCGCAACAGAAATTGTTTAATTTTATACACACACACACACACACACACACACACACATACACACACACACACACACACACAATTTACATGCACCGTTAAGTTCACTACAAGATTATTGACAATATCTGAAACACAGAAGCAACCCAAGTGCCCATCAATAGATGACAAGATAAAAAAGTGGTGGTACATATATATAATGGAATACTACTAAACTATAAAACAAGTAATTTTACCATTTGCAATGGCATGGATAGATGTAGACGGTATTATGCTATGTAAAATAAGTCAGAGAGAAAGACAAATATCATATGATTTCACTTACATGTGAAATCTAAAGAACAAAATAAACAAACAAAATAGACTCATAGCTACAGAGAACAGACTGATGGCTGCTAGAGGGTGGGGGCTTGGGGTGCTGGGTGAAAAAGGTGAAGGGATTAAAAAGTACTAATTGGTAGTTAATACCAGACATGGGGATGTGGAGTTCAGCATAGGGAGTATGGTCAATAATAATGTAATAACTCTGTATGGTGCCATATGGGTACTTGAAATATTGGGAGGATCACAGTATAAATATATGATTATCTGGCCACTATATTACAAGTCTGAAACTAAAAATAATGTTTAATGTAAACTGTGATTGAAGAAATATTTTTTTAATTTTAAAAATAAAATTTTTTAAAAAGAAAGAGAATGTATGATCCACCCAAGAAAACAAAATGACTTTAGCTGAGTGATCTGTAGAAAGTCGAAAGATAAAACTGTGAAATACAATGTTATTCGAGCAAATGACTTACTTTGTTGGCAATTAACTTGCTCATCTGTAATTTCTAGAGATAAACTGCAATCAAATTACAATACCTTCTATTAGTTTTGCCACTGGGAATTGTTTGATCATAGTAAAATTATCCTAACAATAAATCTGCTCATTTTTACTACCTCAGAGGAAGTTGCCATTAGAATGCTGAGAGGGGCTAGAATGATGACCAGTATTATTTCTTGGTCAGGGGCTTTTCTCTCCTCTCAATAGAACGGAGCAATTAATTCTAAGCCCCTGCCTCTGACTAAGAACTAAATAGGAAAAGAGGAATCAACTGCTCTTCCCACTTCCTCAGTGTATGATTCCCAGGCATACTGGCTGTAACATGCTGGAGCCATACCTTTGTAGTTCCAACATCACTAATTCATATTTGATGATCATTTAGGTAGAGCTAAGTAGCTCTATCTATTTTTTTATAAGGTTGCAGGACAAATTATGGTGTAAATGCCTTGACTGGATAGCTCAGTTGGTTAAAGCATCGTCCTGATGCACAGAGGTTACAAGTTCAATTCCCAGTCAGAGCACGTACAGGAACAGATTAATGTTCCTGTCTCTCTCTCTCCATTACTCTCCCTATAAAATCAATAAATAAAAATTTTAAAAAGAAATCAAATTATGGTGTAAAAAAGATTACAAGGAAAGTGTTTAAACTACTAAGAAAGTAAATTGTTTTTAAGCACTTAAAAAAAGAAGATAGGTTAGCTAAATTTTAAACAACACAATAAGCAGATGCAAAGCATGATTCTAGGTTGTATCCTGGTTTGAACAAAGATGGTATAAATGACAATCTAGGGGAAAATAGGCTAATTTTAATATGGACTGGATGTTGGATGATAGTAAGGACTTGTTAATTTTGCTAGAAATGCTCATATTATTTAGGCTACATAAGAAAAAAAATTTTATTGATTTTTATAGAAAGGAGAGAGAGAGAGAATGGGAGGGGAGAAGTAGAAAGGATCAACTCCTAGTACTTGCTTCTTGATGCACCTTGACTGGGCAAGCCTGGTTTTCAAAATGGCAACCTTAGTGTTCCAGGTTGATGCTCTATCCGCTGTATCACTAGAGGTCAGGCAAAAAAATTTTATTTTTACAAATGTACATAGAAGAATTTAGAGCTAGAATGGCACATTGTCTATCATTCACTTGAAAATACTCCAGCATAAAAAAAGTAAAATAAATTTAAAGGAAGAATATTTAATCTATATTAAAAGAGGGGAAACACTGGATACTGAGATTTTGCAAGTCAGATAATATCAAATATGTCAAAAAATAACAATGTTAAGCCTAAATTGAACTTTGAATATAATTTTGAGGTTATTTTTCCCCTTTGCTGAATAAACTCACCATTTAAAATATAATCATCAAACCCTATAGCACAGTAAGATTCAGGTACAGTACCTAAATTTGCAGTTATCTCATAGTACCAGAGCTCTACAGAGCCTTTAGGATCATGCGGGCTGAGTCCCCCAGTGCTCTGGGGAACAGCAGTGAGAACGCAGTGTCTGGTCAAGGGCAGACATAAGCTGATCCAAGTGCTGCTCAGGCTTCCCTGGGGCAGGAGTTGGTTCTGACCTCACCCAGACCCTGCAAGTCTTCCTAGGACCATCTAAACAGATGGGACTCCCCTACCCAGCTATACACACACACACTTCACATTCCTATCATGGGTCCCGGAATGCAAGCCTCTCAGAACTGAACCTAACTACACACTCCTTGATGTCCGTGATCATTGCCATATATGGTCCTAACATACAAGCCATTTGAATGTAAAGACTCCCTACCTTCAGGAAATACGCAGTACACATACAGCAGGTATACAATAATAATGTCCACGTGCTAAAAATCCCTCCTTTTAAATGTTAATTCACACAATCATCATTCAATAAAAATCTTTTTTTTAATTAATTTATTGTGGTAACACTGGTTAACAAAATTATACAGGTTTCCAGTGCCCAGTTCTACAATACATCTTAATACACCCTATCATGTACTTGCCCCTCTCCCCGCCTCAATAAACAAGCATCTATTGAATGCACCAAGTACTTGTTCTAGGCCAAGTAGTAAGCTAAGCAACAGGATAGAGGTGGCTGAGCCACAACCCCTGCACTTAACACAAACTAATCCAACTGCACCCACTCCGCCTAAAAAAGAGAGAAGACAGACAGTGCTTCTACCTGCTTCCATGCAATGAGTACAGTGCTTCTTCGCATGAGGTCCCTAAAGGAACAGCATCACCTGGAACAGCCAGCAGAAATTCAAGTCCTCTGGCTGAATCCCAGACCCACTGAATCAGAAACTGCGAGAGCAGAACCCTGGAACCTGTATTTTAACAAGCTCTCCAGGTGATTCTGATGTACAGTACAATAAAGTTCTGGGAACCACTGAGCTAGCATGAGCCACAAAATAAGATACAAGTCCACTATTCCTTGTCTCAATCAATTCAGAATACTTCTCATACTACAAGCACCTAACCATGCTGAATGAGACTCTGGTGTTTAAAGATGTGACTTACCAGCTAACATCACCCCCAAATACGAGCCACTGGCATCTTTTAAAGTATCTTTTCAACAAGGCAAGAAAGACTGGCTGTGCTGGATTTAAAGAAAGGAAGCATATACATGTCTTTTTAACAAGATGCCTTCCTGGGGGATTTTCTTTCTTTTCATTTTTTAATGTTGATTTTCTTGATTTTAGAGATAGTAGAAAAAGAAAAGAAAGAAAAGGAAAGAGAGAGAGAGAGAGAGAAAGGAACATCAATCTCTTCTTGTATGTGCCCTGACCAGAGATCAAACCGGCACTCTGTGCCTCAGGACACTCCTCCAACCACCCGAGGAATCTGCCCAGGGCCCTGTGGGATTTTCAAAGATAATTTTGCCATAGTTATGTTCATCTTATCCACTGACTTTAGAGCCTAACCTTCTTGTAAAATGAAATCTGGCTGTATCATTAAAAGCAGCCCACAACATTCAATAATCCAGGTTTCAAATTTAAAAACATGAGTAAGCCCTGGCTGGGTGCTCGGTTGGTTGGAGCATCATCCAGGAGTGTGGAGGTTGATGGTTTGATTCCCCTGTTAGGGCACATACAAGAACAACTCGATGTTCCTGCCTCTCTCAAAAACAAAAACAAAACACCCATAAAAACATGGGTATATATGTATATATCATGTTAAAAATGAATGGCAAAATTTCTCACCAGAGGAAAAGCTTTCATCTAGAAAAACAAGGGCCAATAGAACTTCAGAACCAGAGAAAGTCACACTTCCTTCTGTGGCCATTCTCAGGGTACTCCTGCTCCCAGCAATCATCCTTAATTGGATAATGGGGTAGGGGTAGGGAAGGCTAGGAACCCTGGTATACTGGAAGGCTAGCAGGTTTGAGAATTAACAGACTGAACTTGAATCTCTATGGTGAGGAATCAGGGTATCTCTTAAACTTAACCTTTGAGCCATGGTGTCTTCCTATATAAAATGAGGATAATAACACATAATCCAAAGGATAGCTGTGAAGATTAGAGGAAATGTACCTAAAGTACCAGGTAAAGTTCCAATTAAATAATTACTGCTCAATAAATGTTAGTTCTCCTTTTCTTCCCATTTGCACACCAATCCTAAGCATGGAGTACTTGGATGCGCTATGAAGTAGAGAGATGAACAAACTCTTCATAGAATTAACAGGAAATATCTTTGGGATGTCAAAATCTCCTATATTTTGAGTGCTTTACCTAAATATTAAGCTTTTAGAAACAGGCATTGAAATATCCTTTGAAAAACATTAATTTACAGAATTTTGATGGCTCCTTCCTATCACCATAAATGTACTCGAGTTTCCAGTACCTAGTCCTAGTGGCTTAGCACACTAGGAGCACTGTGCCCTCTGCTGTAGAGAACTGGGACCTATGTGCCACTTTCAGCTCTGTGCTCCTGAATAGTTTTATAAATCACATGAAATGGGACAAGGGCCTTAGAAACTATCTGATCTGTGTTGTTCAGCTAAAGAAACTAGGCTCAATGGTCAAGTGACTTGGTGAGAAGACAGAAGCACAGTTGGACTTTTAATTATTTTTGTAATTTGGTTTATGAACATAACTAAAATAAATAATAGTTTTGTAAAAGCAACAAAGAAACACAGTTAGTCACATACAGTAGTCCTTTCCAGAATGTGGTCCAAGAAATTTTAAGACATATTTCCCTCCAACTTGTAGAGGATAAAGATCCATGAGATGGATAAGCAAGGTACAAATAGAACATTCTTTAAATAAGTTTATTGTGACAAAAATAATTATTTGGCCTTTAAAGCTCAAAAGAGAAGTACAAAAAACAGAACTGTCCTTCCCTGGCCACAGGGATACTCTCTTCATTGCCAACCTTAGCAGGTCTAGTTTCCATTTTACCAATGAAGGTGAGAGTGTCCTCAGATACACCCTTCAAGTAAAATCACTGTCTGTGTAATAAGACACTGCTCTTCACACATTTCACACACACCTTCTGACCATATTAACCAGGAGAGAGAATGATACTCTCTCCTTCTATTCTTCTTTGGTAACCTATCCCTAACCTTAAAAAGGAGACTGTTGGTGCTCCTTCCCTCTGGGGAGCACGCCAGCACCTTTCCCTTCCCTCCTTTTCTCCCCTCCTCTTATCCCCCCCACCCCACATGTTACCTCTGCCTTTCGCTCCTAAGTTCCAAGAGCCTTTCTACTACCTCAGTAACTTTCTAAATAAACATTGCCTTACAATTTGAAGGGGGGGACGGGACGGACGGAGACTCTTATTTAAAGAGAAATGACCCGAAGGAAAGGAAGACAAGGAGAAACTGGGGAGAGTCCCCCCTGGAAAAAGTTTGGCTAAGTCCAGGCTCCTGTACTTACAAATAGATCATTAGAAAGGCAAGAACACAAGAGCTACCACAGAGCTTCTGTACCACAGATACTTTACAAATAATTATTAAATAAATGCAGTTCAAATCTTCTAAATCAGTGGTTCTCCACATTTATTCTTACGTTAAAATTTTCATAGACATGTTCTATTTTAGCGGCCAGTGCTTGAGAAAATATATGAGAACTATTATAAATTCAATACTGATATAAATATAATATAACAATCAAATTATATTTAAAAAATGTATATACTTGGTAGGCAAATGGCTTCAAACATCCTCTGCAAGTTACTGTGCAGTGCTCACAAACCCCCTCTTCCATGACCAAGGACTGGTCCAAAGAGGGAATCACATTCTAATTTACCAAAATTCTATGAAATCAAAATACACTCTGCTCTACTGCTACAGCAGAGGTGGAGATATCCTGCCCTTGAAAACACTGAAAATGTTCCAGTAAATCAAGAAACAACATATTATTATCAAACAAGAATTAAGTGTTTCATTAGATAAAGATTCTGGCTAAACAGCTCTGGAAAGCAAAACATGATCAAAAATACTTCTGATGGCTTCAGGAAGTTTGTACCACTAGAATTATCTGGCCACGACTTATGCTCTAAAATCAGATATAAAGTGCTTCTCCGATTATGAAATACATACAAAAAATTTATACCACTAGAGGGCGCTGTAGTATAAGAAGTAAAATGGGAGAGACTTAAAGGTTTAAATATTAGATTTGTAAAATTTTAGGACAGGAAGGGAACTTAGATCTCCAGTCCAAGTCTTAAATGAAAAAACTGAGATCCAGATATGCCAATTATTTTAAGTCTTCATTTTTTAAAATATTCACATCATTTAAATATGGTATTCATCATCCTTTTTAAAGTCAGGGTTTTAAATTTATGCTATTAGAAGTCAGAATAGTGTTTACCCTGCAGGGGAAAAGTGATGCAAAAAGAAGAAGAGATGCTGGAGTTAGGATACTGCATTTTTCTATAAGCCAACAAATAGCTTTGTTAATATTTAAGATTCCCTTTAACATATATTTTATATTTTAAGATATATTTTATAATATACATATGGTGCTTACATTTCTAGTTCACTATAGTCATCTGTAAATTACATTGCACCAAATAACAACTTTATTAAATGTTTCATTTCAAAGAAAAAGGTATTGAGTACTCTTAAATGACAGGCATTAAGGAAGATTCAGTCCCATCTCTCAAGTTTTGAACCTAACAAATGATGAACGTTCTAATAAACAGTGGCATGATGGTGTGGAAAAGTTCTGCAAACAAAGGGCTGTGGGAGCTCAGTAGAGGGGGCTGCCCTCCTGCCTGAGGAAATCTTGGAAGGCTGCAGAAAGGAGCTGACATCTGAGCTGAACCCTGATGAGTAACAAGAATTTTTTTAGGTACAGAAAGACAGAAGAGCATTTCAAGTTAAAGGGAGCATGATGAACTGTGCAGAACAAACATTCAGGAACTGTTGTTTTATGGCAGGATGTATATAGTTTATGAGGGTAAGACTGGATTCATCAGGCTGCCATTAGACATAGATATGAAAATATTCCATAAAGAGAAACCTAAATGAAATCTGAAATTGCTTCTCTAAACAAGCAGTGAATGCAATCAGTCCACTTGAAATAGAACCTTAACGAGGCCGAGGCTGTAGTCTGTTTTGTCCACTGCTAAATCCCCAGAGACTAGAATAATGTCTGGCAAATAGTAGAAGATCAGTGTATATGTAGAGAATAAATGAATGTAGGTATACATCTTAGCTCTTCAACTGATATCAAAACAGACCAAACCTAGCTTCGAAGAAAAGCATGACTAAAAGCAATGAGAATGAAGATCGAAGTTCCCAAGATCAACTTTGTGCAGGTTCTTTTATTGCATGGGTCTGTTACCGGCTTTGGAAGAGTTGCAGAATGCTATACTTGGATGTGCCTTTTGCCCAGTGACAAACCATAGAACTAATGCAAAACTCAGCATAAAATCTAAAATTAGTTCACCCTGGCCAATTAGCTCAGTCAGTTAAGAGCACCATCTGGAAACAACAAGGTTGCTGGTTCGATCCCTGGTCAAAGCACACACAGAAAGCAACCAAGGAATGCACAATTGAGTGAAACAACAAATGAATGCTTCCCTTCCTCCTTCCCTCTCTCCACACTACCTCCTCTCCGTTCTTTCTCTCTATCTCTCTCTTTTCCTCCTGCAGCCATGGTTCAGCTGGAACAAGTTGGCCCCAAGCACTGAGGAAGTTCCATGGCCTTGCCTCAGGCACTAAAATGGCTCAGTTGACGAGCAACAGAACAAGAGCCCTAGATGGGCAGAGCATCACCCCATAGGAGGTTTGCCGGGTGGATCCAGGTCTGAGTACATGTAGGAGTCTATCTCTCTGCCTCCTCGCTTCTCACTTAAGAAAAATAAAAAAATAAAAATAAAGTATAATGCCCAAAGGCAATAAGTGATTAGAGGGGACAGTTGAGACTATATTGAGAGGAGGATTTCATGATACTGAGAGATTCTGAAGTGGTAGGAGGGAATGGGGTCCATAGCACAGATGGACGGATTTGACTTGGACAGGAGAGAAACCCTCTTCCACTGAGAAACAGATTGGTACAGAAGGAGGTTTATTTCTAGGTAAAAAGAAGGAAACTGAAGGGATGGTGCCTCTCACACAATATCGTAGTTTTTTAATCAGTAAAGTTGGGGGCAAGACTATCTATTTAAAAGAGAGTTAAAAAATGTAAAAAATAAAAATAAAACAGAGTAAAATAGCAAAAGTGTAGCATGGAAAAAGAACTGATGCTTAAATGTCCAGAGGGTCCCTGCCTGAGGTTTAAGGCTGAATTTGCAGGTGCAACAACCTGCCTAGCTGTAGGTTTGCTTCAGCAGGTATCTTCAACCCAGAGTTAGAAAAGAGAACTTGAATGGCTATATAAAACCAGGAGGAAGTTTCACTAAGAAGCTGTGACACAAATACAGAGCAAGAGAATGGAGCTCATCCCCAATATCCATATAACCATGAATAGCCAGCACGATGAGGTCCCCTCCACCACAGACAAATGCTGCCAAATCTGCTTGCTTACTAGCAAGGGAATCTAATCTATGCTATAGTTATCCCATTTTAAGAAGAGAAAAATGTTTCTAGAACTCATATATACAATATGTAAGCATTTCAATGGTAATCTTATAAAACTTATATAATGATGTATATTATCAAACAGAGCTTTACAGGTTTGTATTCTCCTGTTTTGTTAATACAATATGTTGTATTGCTAATGTTTTTCTTTCTTTATATGCTATTGTTCTGAATACTTTGATACATGCAAAACATTCTCCTAGTAATACTACTATAATCATATATCATGCCAGATCTGAGAGATGGAAGCTGGTATCTGGTATAATACAAAAGAATAAAACCTCACCCCCACCCCCAAAATAGGCAGAGCCATGCTTCTCACATAAAGAAGTACAGACTTGTGATGTGTATAATTCATAATCTTATCCTCCATACTACCCTCCTCTGAAGGGACAGCCCTCCTGTAGAGGGCTCCTATGACTTCCCAAATCTCTTCTTCAACTGAGCAACCTGGTTCTTACCCATATAACACTATTTCTATAATCTTTATAATCCTGTTCACATCTCGGTTCAAGTACATTCCCTTTCATGGATGGTGTGCCCAGAATCCAGTACAATGTATAAAATGTGCTCTAATGAAATGCCTTGCTCACCACTGGCCAGAAATAAGTAACATGTTTGTTTATAGGTGTAGCTCCACTAATGCAGCCTACTTTAAATTGAGAGTCAGGGAAAGCGTACTGGGTCAAATAGTGTCCCCCAAATTCATGTCCTTCCTGGAACCTCAAAATGTGACTATATTTATAAATCAAGTCATTGAAGATGTAAGTAGTTAAAATGAGGTCATGCTGGTGTAGCCCTTACACCATTATAACTAGGATTCTTATAAAATAGGATTCTTATAAGAAGAGACAAGATACAAAGACATACACACAGAGAGGAGAATGCCATGTGAAGACACAGAAGCCATGTGGTGACAGAAGGAGGCAATGGAATTATGCAGCTTTAAGCCAAGGAATGCCAAGACTGCCTGCAGCCACCAGAAGCAAGGAGTGGGCCAGACAGAGACAGATTCTCCCTCTGAGTTCCCGAGAAGGAACCAATCTTGCGGAGACTTTGATTTTGAACTTCTGGCCTCCAGAACTGTAAGAAAATAAATTTCTGTTATTTTATGCCTCCCAGTTTGTGGCACTTTGTTACAACAGTCCTAGAAACAAGGCCCTTTCATCCCCCTACCACTTTTCATGCACCTAATGCATGTACCTGGCTACACTAGATACAATGATAAAAGGCAGTTTGCTCTAAAAGAGGCCACACACTAGCGCAGACAAGCAAGCAAAGAAACTATTTCCACACAAAGGATGCACACTGTGAATGCGGGTAAGCACGGGGTGTCTGCTGTGGCAGCGGAGAGGAGATGTCACCCGACTATCTGCTGTACAGGAAGGAGCTACAGTGAAGGCAAACCCAGAGGAATAGTAATGCCACCACCAGGACCGTGCCCACCACTTTCCCCACTTCATCTTCTACCACTTGCCCCTCTCCTGCCTCATAATTCAGAAATCCTCTGAGCATAATACACGTTCTCAAGTCCCCACGCTGTCGCACATGAATTCTCCCCCACCCAGAAGATCCTCCTCCCTCAGGTCATTATAGAGATCTATTTCATCCATCACCCTTCCAAGTGCTCCCCTAAGCACTGTTCCCTCGGTAAAGCTTTCAAGGACAACCCTTGGTCCAGAGGGAAGTACCCCTTCTCCAGTGGAAATACACAGCTTTGTAGCCTGACAATTCTGGGCTAAAATTCTGATTGTGCCACTTTCAAGTTAGATGAATTCCAGCAATATTAATTTTAAGCGGACTGGACCTGAAGCAGGTCTGCCTAGGCTGGCGTGTAGAGTGGGTCCTTGATTTCAAGCAGGAAAGATTCACAGCATGAGTCCAGCTGATTTTGACAGTATGTTTATTAAAGCTGGGGACAGTGAAACAAAGGAAGGGCCTAGGATAGAAGCAGCAACAGGAGACTAGGTGGGGCTGCTTTGGCTCTCTAGAGATGTTATGAAAAAGAAGTGAGTCAAGGTGGGGCTGCTGTCAGCACACTGGGAAGTCAGAGAAAAGGGGCTTTGGGGACAGGTTCAGGCAGTTACCCCGGGACAAGCTCCCACTGCTCATCGCTGCCTGGTTGCACATCTAGTGGATTCCCTTAGAGCAGTGGTTCTCAACCTGTGGGTCGCGACCCTGGTGGGGTCGCCCAAAGCCATCGGAAAATACATAATGCATATCAGGTATTTACTTTCCGAATCATAACTGTAGCAAAATTACAGTTATGAAGTAGCCACTAAAATTATTTTTTGGTTTGGGGTCACCGCAACATGAGGAACTGTATTGCGGGGTCAAGGCATTAGAAAGGTTGAGAACCACTGCTTAGAGTTTAGGAGATGCACGCCAGTGGGGGAAGGACAGAGGGGAAAGAAAGGCGCCGGTGTGCTCCCAAGAAGGAGAGTGCAGCCCAGCAAATTTTTTCACATCTAAACCTTAGTTGCCTCATCTATAAAAAAGGGGCTACTAATATTTCCCTTACAAGGTTGCAAAGATTCAAGGTAGTATGTGTACAAACCCCTGACCACAGTATAGGCTCAAAATTTATTGAATTATACCAAATAACCTCTGATGGTTTAGCAATAATTTTACCTTGTGATATTAAACACACAAATACACACACACACACACACACACAAGTACATTACAACTATATGGATATTTTCACATTTGGCATATGACCCTAGGGAACCTAAAAAACAGTTTAATTATACACTTTCACTTGGTACAATACAATACTGTTCTCATTAAGGCAGTAAAACTAATGTAAGGCAGCCTGTATATACCGCCTCTTCTATACGGAAACAAACTGCCACAAAGAATGTAACCAAGAAAAGCTCTGTCTCAAAGGCTCGTACCATCTAAGAATAAAAATGTTAAAAATCAATGGAAAATAAACAGCACATTCTGAGGGAATTACTCAGAAACAATAATAATATTCTTCCCTAATATAATATTTCATGTCAATAGTAATTGAAAAATAAAAATAATAAGCTAAACAATAATTGTTTACCAACATTATTTACTATAGCATATTGCCTCACTTTAAAACTATAATCTGGGCAGCCTACAATGAGAAGGTACTTACAACTATTCACAAGTGGTGAGGTTTTCATCCCAAAGCCTAGTACTTTCCAGAGCTCCCACTTTTTAAATAGTATTTTTGTTCATCCCCAAAATGAATGAATATTAAGGAAGACATAAATCTCCTCCCTTACAGTATCTTGTTTTCCTTGTGTTTAGAAATACAATCCATCCTGACCAGTGGAAGCACAGGGGACAGAATGGCGACCCAGGACACTGAGGGCCCCAGCTCAAAACCCCAAGGTCTCCTGTTAGGGTACAAAGTCACTGGCTTAAATACACAATCATCAACATGATCCCAAGGTCAATGGCTTTAGCCCAAGGTCACTGTTTTGAGCCCAAGGTCACTGGCATGAGCCCAAGGTCACTGGCTTGAGCAAGGGGTCACTGGCTTGACTTGAGCCCCCAAGGTCAAGGCACATATGAGAAGCAATCAATAAACAACTAAAGTGAAATAACTACAAGTTGATGCTGCTCATCTCCCTTACCCACTCCCTGCCATCCTCTCTCTCTCTCTCTCTCTCTCAAACAAACAAACAAACAAACAAAGGGGAAGGAAAAAAGGGAGATACAGACTAACTTTGGAAACCTCAACTACTAGCTCTGCTATTATTGCAAGCACACAAACACCAAGAAGAAAAACAGAACAGTGAATAAATAAAGAGAAAATGGATGAATGACCGCTAAGAGATACTCAAGTCTCTTCTCTCCCAAACAAAATCAACTTTCTACAACAGAAAGCAGTTGGCATGCAATTATCCTTCCTCTGAACTCTCATGCTGCATACTTTTCTTGCGATAATTTACAACTCAACCTATAGTAAAGATTTTTCCTTCCAGACCTTACCTCTTCATTCCAGGAGAAATATTCATCTTTGTAAGGCCCATATAGTATAGGTCAGTGTTACATAAATGGAAGTAGTGATCCACTATGGGGATTTAATTAAGTTAAATTATAACTTAATTTAGTGGGTCATGGTCAGTATTTCTCCTTAATAAAATTGCATATCATTCACCACCCTAGCTGCAAAGTTTAAAATTGTGTTGGTCAAGAAATTTTTAAAATATAGATACACTGAACCATATGCTACAGTATATGTATTAATTCTAAACCAGATATGCTTTCTACTTTAGAGATAACTATCTGTTAAACCATATAACAAGATGGAATTACAGTTCAGGCAGCAAGAACAACTTCACAAAGCAGACAGTTAAAAGCTAAATGAATGCTATAGACAATAAATACTAGAGAAGCTCAGAGCAGGATAGCTTGTGCTAGGCTAGGTCAGTGGGAAAGGTTTCCCTGAGGAGGTGGGGTTTAAGCAGGGCCCTCTAAAGCCTGGATTGGAAAAGAAGAGAGGAGAAAAAAACCATTGTGCCAACTGGCCTGGACTGAGACTAAAAGAACAGAGGCACGAAGAGCTTATTCTAACAGTTTAGCTGGGAATTATATGGACCTTTACAAGGTGGTAACCCCAGGAAAATAAAGGAAGGGATAAAAACTAGGAAGGACTCATAAAAAAAAAAAAGGTCTTGGTGATTGATTGGATTTTGGTGAAGAGGTAAAGGTGAAGAAATCAGCAGATTCCAAAAAAAACTCTAGCCTGGGTGACCAAGAGGAGATAGTGCCATTAACAACTGTCAACCAATGGTCAAAGGTGCCAGTACAATACAAACAGAAATCTCTGATTTGGGATGTGGAGAAGAAAATTTATTTAGTGCAAACAGCTCAATTTTTTTTAATTTTTTAATTTTTTTAATTCATTTTTAGAGAGGAGAGAGAGAGAGAGAGAGACAGAGAGGAGAAGAGAAAGAGACAGAGAGAGAGAAGGGGGGAGGAGCTGGAAGCATCAACTCCCATATGTGCCTTGACCAGGCAAGCCCAGGGTTTCGAACCGGCGACCTCAGCATTTCCAGGTCGATGCTTTATCCACTGCGCCACCACAGGTCAGGCCAAACAGCTCAATTTTGATACAGCCTGGCTGAGAGAAAAATAGTATGGCTCTGAAGAGGCCCTGGGGCAAGATGGCTCTGGGGCCAGGGGGCCTGGGAGGAAGGTCCCACTCTGACTAGTCAGCTCTGCTCAGCTCTGCTCTGCTTGCTTGCTCTGTTCCACTGAGACATCTTCAATGTTTCAGCTCTAGCTGAGAAAACACAGTGGAGAAGTACACTCCCTATCCAGAGTGTAACAGGCTTATAAAGAAAAAGTCCTCAGCCTTGGTTGCTGATTGGCCCATCTTCATGCAAATGAGGACTCCAAAACTTCACAATTTGATTGGTCAAAAAGGAAATGTCCCAATTGGTCAAAATGTAGCTGCTCTCACTGGTGGGTGAAGATGCTGATCAGAATATAGTTGCATAACTCTGAATAGATGAAGAAAACCCTCAGCCCTATTGGTTAAAATACAAGTCCAGGAACTCCTTCATGGGTTGGCTCAGATGGCAGGAATACAGTGCAGGCATGAAGTTCACTTCCCCCTGAAGTGCAGTTTTGCAGGAGAAGCCCCTGTTTAAGCATAACTGCTAGGCTCTGCTTTTAAATTTGAACCCCATTAGTCACCAGGAGCTCTTCTTACTGGGAATCTTCTTTCTCAGGGATCACACAGTAATGTGAAAAAATCAGAAGACTTTTAGAAGGGAGAGTTAAATGACAACAATATTTGTTATAAATGTTTAATTTATAACACTTTGAACTTATACCTACGAGCTTTGAACACTTATACCTACGAGTTGCACTTAGGTATCTATATGAGGGGCCCTAAGCAGTCAAAGCAGCGTTCTATGCTTACAGCACTTACTACCTGGAAGAACCAAGGCTGTTACTCACCTAGTTCTTAAAAAACTTCTAAGCCAGTTGGCAAATAATTATCTTAGCACCTTGAGTGATGCCTGGCCTCTCATATGCCCACCTGCCCCTTTGCCCCAGTCCCTTGTCCTAGACCTCCAGACTTAAAGAACTAGCCTATGGTACCTTAAGAGGCTTCAGCTCTATAACCAGCTCCTGTTCTGACTGGGCAGTATCTATGCCATACTGGTTACTACTAGGTAAATATAATACAGGCAAGGACTAGCAGCTTTCAGAGGGAGTTATCACATCAGCTTGGGCCAATGATCCAAACACTTGTTGAGTGTGTACGCTGAGGATGCACTGAGGGGTGTAGTCCCAGCACTCAGGCTACCCACAGTCTAAGGGGCATACCAACAGAGAAACAAACCACTGAAATCCAGAGTAGTAGAACAGAAGAACTTCTATAAAGTGCAGTGGAGACACAACTGGGGTAGAAGTCAATTACCCAGCCTGTGGGAGAGCAGCAAAGGAGTCCCATACAGTTTCACAAAGAAGGTGAAACAAGACCTGAGCAGTAAAGAGTGAACAGGAGTCCACCAGGGAAAGGAAGGAGGAAGACAAACCGTTCCAAGTAGAGAGATACCAGCACTGAGTTATATCCCAGCACACTGTACACAAGACAAGGAAATGACTGATGTGTAATGCCTTACATATTATAACAATTTTTAATAAAGATTTTTTTTTCCAGCAGATTCACTTCTCTGATTGTTTTTAAAGGTTGATCTTAAAATTCATTTGCACTGTCTAAGCCTACACTAGCTGAGCAAGGGATGAGGCAGTAAAGATACATTGGAGGCATAGGGTCAGTTTAAAATTTAACAATAAAGCACATAGAATCCACAAATCTACTAGAGTCACCTTCATGTGCTAGATGTGTATAAGGAAGATGGAGGAAAGACAGGGAATGAACTGGAGTGTGAAGTATGAGAAAAGAACAACAGAACCTCACGACTTTCCCAATGTATAAAAAGGGCTTCCTGGAGGGGGACATTTCTGTTTCTTTTTATTGAATTCACTAGGATGACATTAGTTAATAAAATTATATAGGTTTCAGGTAGGGGGGAACATTTCTTAACCGACAGGAACAAGCAAGCACTAAACAGGCCAGATACCTTGAAGATCAAAGAAGTATTTAAAGAATAAACCTTGAAGATCAAGAGGAAAGAGTAAATAGTTACATATATATCTGGCTGGGGTGTGAAGTGAAACAAGGTCACCTAGAAACAGAGACTACAGATAAATTACTATAAATTCATATTAATGAAAGTTATAGAATTTGACTACAGCTTGACCAGGTGGTAGTGCAGTAGATGGAGCGTCAGACTGGGATGCGGAGGACCCAGGGTCGAGACCCCGAGGACACCAGCTTGAGCATGGGCTCATCTGGTTTGAGCAAAGCTCACCAGCTTGGACCCAAGGTCGCTGGCTTGAGCAAGGGGTTACTCGGTCTGCTGTAGCCCCATGGTCAAGGCACATATGAGAAAGCAATCAATGAACAACTAAGGTGTCGCAATGAAAAACTGATGATTGATGTTTCTCATCTCTCTCCGTTCCTGTCTGTCTGTCCCTATCTATCCCTCTCTCTGACTCTCTCTCTCTCTCTGTCTCTGTAAAAAAAAAAAAAAAAAAATTGCAAAAAGCCCTTCTGGACATCTATAAAAACCATGATCCATATTTAATGGCAAGTAACTCCCTAACATCTCAGCCAATATCCATTTCACTCACATCCTTCAGAGATGGACTAAAGCACAGAGATATATGAGTAACAACAATAGGCTCTTTGCATTTAATGTCCGTGATAAGACAGGATATGACGTGCAGTGCTGTTCCATCCTCTCAGCTAGCTCTACGTGTACAGAGTGCGGTGCTGTGGCCTCCGAGATCCAAAGATGAGCGAGAGCCAAGGTTGCTGTCCTTGACAAAATCACAGAAAGGTGCTTGGCAAATATGAATTCCTTCCCTAATTTACAGGGTGGTCATTTTCTGGGAGCCTTTAAGATCTTGCTATCAGAAAATAACCTGGTGTATGTAATCGGTTGGCCCAAATAAACTCTTTAAGTTTCAAATTAATAAAAATATAAAGTGAGGTTGTTTTCTAGAAATTAGACTACATAAAAAAGTCAAACAAAAAGACTTTTGGTTTGTAGGGGCAGCACTGGTCACTGTTATTCAAGCCATTTTTCAAGAGAAAGGAAGCATCAGACACCACAGAGTCATCAGCACTCCTTTGCAAAATTATTGTATGAGCTGCTCCCTTAAAGGAAAGGCCATCACTGCTCAGGAAGTGACAGAGGTTTCCGACAGTTTTAACAGACAGTATCTACAGTGTGACCCATGGTTCAAACTGCATAAAAATAAAATTCACTGACAAATAATAACAAGTGTTTCCTCACTTTCCTATCTGCTGAATCAGAGCCATTGTTGGGTTGTACTTCCTTCTTTAAATTAGGTTATTAAATCGCAATGATGCTAACCAAACACACTAGTAATACATCATCAGGAAAAGTTATTAAAATACAAATTGTATCAAGCTTAAATACACACACACACACTTTTGCATTAATAAAATTTAATCATTGTCAAGGCAATCATTCAGAACTTTTTTTCCCGGCCTGACCTG
The DNA here is from genome assembly GCF_036850765.1 of Saccopteryx bilineata. Classification (NCBI taxonomy): domain Eukaryota; kingdom Metazoa; phylum Chordata; class Mammalia; order Chiroptera; family Emballonuridae; genus Saccopteryx; species Saccopteryx bilineata. The sequence continues at coordinate 337,658,361 of NC_089490.1, read as the reverse complement.
TGGTGGCGCAGTAGATAAAGTGTCGACCTGGAAATGCTGAGGTTGCTGGTTCGAAACCCTGGGCTTGCCTGGTCAAGGCACATATGGGAGTTGATGCTTCCAGCTCCTCCCCTCTTCTCTCTCTCTGTCTCTCCTCTCTCTCTCTCTCTCTCTCTCTCTCTCTCTCTCTCTCTCTCTCTCCCTCTCCTCTCTAAAATGAATAAATTAAAAAAAAATTAAAAAAAAAAAAACAAAAAACTTTTTTTCCCTCCTGAAAACCACAAATGTTCTCTGATACAGTGAAAGAGAAAGGCATATGAAGATAGATCTGAATTTGAGTGCCAGTTCTGACATCCATTAGAGCTATTTAATCTTTAACATGTTACTTCATGTCTTTGGCTTGTTTTCTAATACGTACAATGAAAAATATAATAACTATCCCAGAGGGGTCTTTTGATGATTCAATTGGATAATACATGTGTGCCAGTGCCCAGCAAGGGCCTGGAAGGGAGAGCTTGATGATTACGTGAGCAAGCACCTCCCACGTCTGAAACCACAGACAAACACACAAACAAACATACATAATGATGTTATATGTTTAATATTGCCATTTATAAAAAGAAATTATGAGATAAAACTTTAACTATTAGTTCTCAGTGTTCACTTAACCTTGCAAAATCAAATTAAAAGAATTTTTTAAAGCCCTGGACCAGGTGGCTCAATTGGTTGTAACATCATCCCAATATGAAAAGGTTGTGGGTTCAATCCCTGTTCAGAGCTCACACAGGAATCAACCAAAATAAGTAAGTGGAACAACAAATTTATGCTCCTTTCTCTCTGTCTCTCTGTGTCTCTCTCTCTCTTTTCTCTCCATTCATCACTCTAAAATCAATAAATAAATAATTTAAAGAAATCTGCAGTTATCTTAAAACCAATGACAGGGCAATGACTTGGTGACAGTGAGGGTCTCTTACACACCAAAAATGATGTGTAAGAGACCCTCACTCTTCCTATAACTCTTCCTCCCCTCCTGGAGTCCTGAGAGTGACATATACCTCTAGACAGAGGGATCACAAGCCCAATCCCCTTGCTTGAAAAACCTGCATTCTGTAACATTTTATAAGCTTTCTAATAATCATCCCTTTTGAAATTATTTATATGTATAAAACTTGTAAACTAAGCAAAACTTTTAGCAAAGGTAATTTCATTTAGCTTCTCTCCTTATCCTAAGCTAAACATTTCATTTCCTGCTATTGTGGTGACAGGGATAGGTAGTAGGCCCTAGAAGATTTGGAAATGTCTCTGCTGGGTATGTAAAACATTTATCACTACTGTGTGACCTTGTGGTCTTGATGCATGGGAATGTTTTCTTCCTTTTAATGGATCCTATAGATAAATGTTGTAAGCTTGTTAGTAATGACTTTAATGACTTTTGTACCATGCTCCTCCTCCTTACCCACTCCAACCAGTACTTGATTTTGTCTAAAAGCAAGCTCAGAACTGTATGAGAGGCTACATGATTTGGGACTGTGCCCCATTAGGCTAGCCAGCTAATCAATAAACTCCTCAAAATTTTATAGAGACACCAGGTGTCTCTATGTAACCCTCGGATTGTAGTACTTTATAATAATATAACCAAATTGTAGAACCACTCAGAAAATGCTCCTAAAGAAATCTGGCTAACAAATCTGCCTTTTACTAACCCATACAGGTAGTTCCCGCAGTAGGAGCATTAAGAAAGAGAACAGCATAACCTCTCCAGTTGCAGGATCACAGGACAACCTGGAACTGACACATACATTGCAGACAGTAAGGATTTACAAATATACATAGTTAACTGGCCTGTTTGCAAATGAAAAATCAAAATAATAAAAACAACTGCCTTTACTTGAACTCTCTAATAAATATGGGCAGTACACAATTACCATAGAAGCAGCCTTTAAAAAGACATTTCTTTCTAATGTGTTCATTCTTCACCACTTCCTTAGCCCTCATACACACGCACGCGGGTGCACACACACACACACACTGGCACTCCCTCCCATGACTATTTCTCTATAGATATTTGTAAGTAGAGTAGGGTCAGCACAGACAAGTAGCCACAGCTTCCAGATCATCAAAATAAAAGAATGAGAAGAAGAGGATTGTTTTTACTTACCTGATATTCTATCTTGTTCCTATAAAAATTTTAGACATTTGGGAATCAAGGTCTCATATTCTTCATCTAGGCACACGCACACACACGCACGAGCACATGCACCTTCTTTACCTCAACGTGTAGGGAAACAGAAAAAGGAAGAGGGGAAAAGATATAGATTCAACAAACATTCATGAAGATGATACTCTTAGGTAAAATGTGCAGTAAGCTCTGGAGGAATATGGATATTTACAAGATAGGTTTCCAGCTCTAAAAAGAGATTAAAACAAGAATACAAAAGATTTTGACACAAAGCTAGAGTAAGACTCTTGTCACACACTTCTAAGGAGATTAAGAAACAGCCCCAGGAGGCAGGGTCTGTGATGGAGCTGATAAAGAAGGGAAGGGCATGGGAGAGGCCTTTCAGGCAAAGGGAACAATGTGGGCTAGGGCACAGAAAAAAACAAAGGAAGGGGCATGTGTGCAGAGTAGATTAGCAAATGGAAAAGTTGGGTTGGGGCCCTAAGGTGGAAGGTCTTGAATGCTACAGGATTTTGTTCTTAATAAAGTGAACAATAAGGAATTGTTGCAGGTTCTGAGCAGAGGAATGGTTTGACTAGAAGGAGAAGTGATTAAAGTGACCTATGGAGACTGCAGTGGAGGGGGAACTGCAGGTAGCAAGGCAGTAATACAGGTTTGCAACAAAGGGTAAGGGCCATTCAAGTGAAAATAACAGATACACTCAGGATAGAATCAACTCAACTTGGTAAGTACAAGGAATATGGCATAAATGAGACAAAAATAATAAACTTTTCAAATTTTAGGGACTTTATACTTTCTGCTCCCTCTCTGATCCAGTGTCTCTTCTTGAGATAAAGCTGTTCCCATCCACCGTATCCCATATTAACACACACATATCACCCTGCTTATTTTCAAGGCAATCATTATAATCTATAACTAGTTCATTTAATGTTGATTTGCTTGTTATGTACTTATTTTCTAATCAAAATATAAGCTCCACATGAGCAGTTCATCTGTTGTGTTCAGTACCATGCCCAGTATATATATACTAAATACTTTTAATTAAAAATATTAATTTTTTAGTGATAATAGAGCCACTAGGAATAAATTGGACCAAGTCATCATCTAATCAGATGAGTTTGGTTCTGAGTCAGAACTATAAAACCTACAAGTAGAGCCTGACCAGCAGTGGTATAGTGGATAGAGCATCAGACCTGGAACGCAGAGGACCCAGGTTCAAAACCTCGAGGTCACTAGCTTGAGCATGGGCTCATCTGATTTGAGCAAGGCTCACTAGCTTGAGCCCAAGGTTGCTGGCTTGAGCAAGGGGTCACTCAGTCTGCTGTAGCCCCCCCATCAAGGCACATATGAGAAAGCAATCAATGAATAACTAAGGTGCTACAACAAAGAATTGATGCTTCTCACTTCTCTCCCTTCCTGTCTCTCTGTCCCTATCTGTCCCTCTCTCTATCTCTGTCACAGAAAAAAAAAAAAAAAAGCCCTACAAGTAGAAATAACAGGAGGCAGACTGAGATCATTGTTAAAACACATAACACTTGGTGCCTCAGTTTCTCCATCTATAAATTGGGGATAATTGTGTCAAGAGTTCATAAGGTCACCGTGAGAATTAATCAGCTAATAGGTGTATAGTTTAGAACACTGTCTAGTACATAGTAAGAGCTCAGTAAATATTATTTATTATTATGATTACTCTTAGAGAAATGGGTCAAAGTGCATGAGAGAGAGAGAGACAGAGTGAGAAATCTACAACTGTGGATTTGGAATGATCAGCAAAGCAGCCCTGAGAGAAACCAGGAGCACCTATCTGTGAAAAGCAGACAGACTGGAGGAGCTAGAGACTTAGGAAAATATATGCACTGGTACTATTTAGGTGACCTTAATTCCCACCCCTCTCTTTTAAACAGGTACCAATACCTATGGAAACCTTCCCTTTATTTCCTCTCCCTGTATTCTCCTCTTTCATCCAGTAAAAGCTCCATCTCTACTCAGCTAAGTTCTTCACCCTTACCCTCAGCTGTGTATAGAAGACAATGATGTAAAATAATTAACCCTTTGAGTAATACAAACATTCACATACATCCTCGTGCCTCCTGACCATCCAGAGTACGATCGTACATGTATGTCTTTAAACTTTGAGCTGGAGCTCAAAGCTATTTTTTATGAAATTGACATTGCTGTTTTGAACCATACATTGTGTATCAGATGAAAACTGGAAAAAGACCACAGCTATATAACTTCAGATTGAAGCTCACCAATCGCTTTTGGAGGAGTTTGTGAAAGAGATAAAATCACCCAGAGGAGGCTGCGGACCATTGTCAGTAGGAGACAGCCTTCCGGTGTCACTTCCCAAAGTCAGTCCCTGCAACAGCTTCAAAGAATAAGCCAAAACGAAAATGCTTCATATGTTAGCGTACTACAAGAAAGGAGCATAAACAGAGGGACTCAGGGGTAATATGCATTGAACGTAACAAACCACTTTGCCTCTGTTTGTCAAATAAGTTTGTGAAATATGATTTTTATGTTTGCTCGCTTGTAGTTTGCATTGGGGGCTGGTCAGTACCAGGTATATGTGGGTCTGTGAAATTGCAAATTACCTTCTTGCTTGGGAAGGGCCATTGTTTTGCTGTTTGCTGGAGGAGAGGTTTTCACACCAGAAAGTTTTGAACAGAGATAAGCCATGTTTTGCAGTGAGAGCACAGAGAATGCAGAATGCTGAAGAAGAAGCCATGTGCAGAGATAGAGAAGGTATACAGATGGGGAACCAGAGGTGAGGGGTTTTTGCAAGCTCAGCTGAGACTAGTGGGGCCTTTGATTCTAGGAGAAATCGGAGAAGATTCTCCTGGTTGAGGAACCGAAGAATGTGTCAGTGGCTTTGGGAGCCCTGTGTGTTTGCTCATCGGCCAGTGCGAGACTTTACAAAAGGAATGGCCCACCATTTATTGGCTCCACTGTTTCTTTACCATCTATCCGAATCTAATGGGAACCTGCATGTGCATGGCCACAACAGCAGCGACTACTGGCCATACAGCCTGCATCCATGTTTTGAGGACTACCACAGTTTGAAAAGTTTTTAAATGTAAGGAATAAATAAAAATACCTATAAATTATCCTAAGAATATCATTATAGATAAGTATGTATTTGAGATTCTGCTAATAATAATTCTTTATTTATAGATGGGAGGTGTATAAGATAACAAAAATTTTTATTTTAAAAATGTGTAAAGCAACATAAAAAGTGCAAATATATATTCTTCTTGTTTCCATACATTGGTTATTGTTGGTCAAATAAGTTTGTAAACTGTGACTTTTATGTTTGCTCGCTTATAATTTGCATTGGGGGCTGGGCAGTGCCAGGTATATGTGGGTCTTTCCTGCTTGGGAAAGGCTATTGTTTTGCAAATGTTTTCTGGAAAAGAAGTTTTTGTGCCAGAAAGTTTTAAAAGGAGAGAGAAGAAGGCGAGGAGGCAGAGAGAAGCCATGTTTGCAGAGTGAGAGCAGAGAAAATACAGAGTACTGAGAGAAGCCATGTTGGCAGAGAGGAGAAGATGTGCAGATAGGGAACCAGAGGTGAGGGGCTTTTGCGAGCTCCACTGAGACTGGTGAAGCCTTTGATTCTAGGAGAAACCAGAGAAGATTCTCCTGGTTGCGGAACCGGAAAATGTATCAGTGGCTTTGGGAGCCCTGTGTGTATTAAAGTCTCGCATCAGCTGGTGCGAGACTTTACTAAAGGAATGGCCCACCATTTTTTGGCTCCACTGTTTCTTTACCGTCTGCCTGAATCTAATGGGAACCTGCATGTGCATGGCCATGACAGCCGTGACTCCTGGCCATACAGTTATCAAACAAACATGATTTTAAGTTAATAAAACTGAAACTGGAACTAATTTCATTTTTTGAAAAAAAAAACTCACTCCCAGGGGTCAGCAAGCATAAAAAAAGCTCACTACTCAAAGGTTTAAGAAAAAGATGTGAAGCAGTCATGGCTAGGAAGCGAAGGAGGAACAAGAGTAGTGCAAGTGTTTACCAAGTGTCATGGCACTTGGTGATACACAGCCTGAAGTTTGAGACCCACTTCTAAATGCTGCCACATACTGCCTACGTGAGCCAGGACAGGTAAATGGCTTCTTTAATAACACTTTTTTTGCAATTGATTGATTGCTGACAGACAGAGAGAGAACAGGAGAAAGAGAGGAGAAAGGGAATCTTTAGTTTCTAAGTCGCTTGGTTGTGCCCCAACCAGGGGTCAAACCCACAACCTTGGCATTTTGGAAGAACGTTGTTCCAGACTGAGTAACTGGCCAGCGCTAATCACATTTTTTAAATGGATTATAAAATAATATAGGTTCATTACAGATCATTTTAACACTACAGGAAAGTATAGAGAATAAAATAAAACATCACCCGGTTAATAGTTTAGTATATTCTACTCCTTTTCTGTGCAGTTATAATCATATTTCTAAACATATTTGATTCTCTCAAGTGGTAGCTGATTTTTCCTCTCAAACCTCTCCCCCCACTCAGCCTGAAAGTGAGAATAGTTATTCTTCTAGTTCCTGATTCTCCAGGCCTTCCCTAACTCACTGCCTTTAAATATTATGTCATAAAACTATATCACCCAACTACTTCTCTTGATATAATCATCTACTGCCCCTTGGTTCACTTTCCCTTATGCCTTGAAGATTTTTGCTCCTCGTTCACTGTCACTCCAACATAAAACCTTTCAAAATTCTTTGTGATTTCTATATCCTAGCCCTTTGTTTCTTTTTATCCTCTCCTTCAATGACCTTGTCTTCCAAGTCACTAACCCAGGGTCAAACCCTAGATTTTGTCACTCCCAGTCACTGTAATACCACCATATACTGTTTCAAACATTCTACTACTTCCTCATATCTTTTCATCTCATTCCCTCTACTATGATTCCTCAAAACTTTCAACCTCATAATAATCCACCTTTTCACTGTCCCCCACCTCCTCTTCATGCCCCTCTTCACTGGGCTTCAATTCCATGCTCTATGCATAATCATTGCCTTGCATACACCCTTCAGTCCTTATGTATTTTTCTCACTTTGTTTTACTCATTTGGTAAATGGACAATCTTGTGTAAAAATAAATAAATAAATAAATAAACTCTCCACCAACTCCACACCCATAACCAAGAAACTAAATATAGCTAGAAAAACATATAGCCATTCAAGTGGTCTTATTACCTTGCAGGAGACTTCAAAGCAGCCCTACAATCAAACTCAATTTCCCTCATCCATTTACTGTCCTTATCTGTTAGAGGGGTATTTACATTCTCTCTCCTCCTCACTCTCATCCCCTACTACTCTCTCCCTTGGGCATGTCCCTCTACGCATACTGTCTTCCTTGAAGTTGCTCCTGCCTAGTATATATGTACCTCAGGTTTTTTTACTTGCTCTTCCTCACACCTTATATGCTCTTCCTTCAGTGCCTAGGAAAGTGCCTAGCACACAGTAGGCACTTAAAAACTGAGTAAATGAATTTAAAAACACATTATACATCCAGTTTCTATTTTGCTTTTCTCATTTATCATCAGTGCATGAACATTTCCCCACACTGTCAGAATACACTTCAAGTCAGTCATTTTTATCAGACTAATAGAATTCCATTTTATAGATATACCACCAATCATCTACCATCTGATACTGAGAAATCACATTTAAAAGTGGTAAATGTTAGCCTGACCTGTGATGGCACAGTGGATTAAGTCTCAACCTTGGATGCTGAGGTTGTCAGTTCAAAACCCTGGGCTTGGCCAGTCAAGACACATATGAGAAGAAACTACTATGAGTTGATGCTTCCTGCTCCTCTCTCTATCTTTCATTCCCTCTATTCTCAGTCTAAAATCAATAAATAAAATCTTTAGCCTGATCTGGCAGTGGTGCAGTAGATAGAGCATTGGCCTGGGACTCTAAGGACCCAAGTTCAAAACACCGAGTTTTCCACCTTGAGCATGGGTTTACCAGCTTGAGCACGGGATCGCCAGCTTATGTGTGGGATCATAAGATATGATCCCATGGTCACTAGCTTGAGCCTAAAGGTCACTGGCTTGAACCCCAAGGTTGCTGGCTTGAGCAAAGGGTTACTAGCTCAGCTGGAGCACCCTAGTCAAGGCACATGTGAGAAAGCAGTCAATGAACATTAAGGTGCCACAACTATGAGTTGATGTTTCTCATCTCTCTCACTTCCTGTCTATTTGTCCTTGTCTGTGTATCTCTCTTGTGTGCTAAAAAACAAACAAACTTATAAGTGGAAAATGCTGGATATTTCTTCCTTTGATCTTTCTGAACCTCAGTAGTTTCACCTCTAAAAATCAGGATAGTATCTACCTCACAGGATTCTTGTAAAGACTAAATGTATAACATAAATAGGTACAAAGACATCAGTTTTGTTACCACTGCTTAGATGTCTATTGAATGAAAGATCATAGATTAAAATGTAACTCACAATATTGTCTCTTAAAGACTTATCAAGACAGGTAACCAAGGTGCTCTACCTCTCAGAGCGCACCCAGCCCCCCTCCCAGGCAGGCCCTCTCTGGACTGTGCCGGTGCTTTTCCCTCCCCATCTGCTTCCCTCCAGGCACCTTACCTCATCACTTGCTAAATCAACTTTTTCTTATAAGTTGAAAAAAAAGACACTTAATCTCTACGAACCTCAATTATAACATCTGTTTTTTAAAAGCAAGTGTGATAATTAAAATCAAATATGTAAAAGAGCTGAGCGTAATACCTGGCCCAGATTAGAAAAACAATAAATGTTAATTCATTCACTGCTCATAAAAAATAACTCGACTTTTCTTAAATTGTAAACAAGAAGAAAGATTTTTATATATTCCCCAATACAGAATTTGCCTTTTTGATGAACAATTCACCAATACTTACAAAGCATACTTAAGATTTTTTATAAAAATCTGTATCAATTTTATATGGTTTATCATAAAAAAGATAGGCAAAATAATTATTTTAAATTACTGAATGACAGTATAAATAAATTCTTTATCATGTGCTTCAATATATATATATATATGTGTGTGTGTGTGTATATATATATATATATATATATATATCAGGTCAGTGAACTATAATGATGATGATAAGAGCAAGAAAATATTAAGTAAACCAGCCTTACATCAGGAATGTTCTTGGAAATAATCTGTGAGTTGCTGCCATATATATGCCAATACCTTACAAATTTATCAGTGCTTTTCTGTATTTTTCAGAGACAAGTTTGAGGATGAGCTAGTAGAATGGTCAACAAATACAATGTAAGCTTCTCCAGGTTTTAAATGTCCTACAGAGTCCAGGTATTTAGTTGAATGTTATTTTGGATACTTCCGTGAAGGTGTTTTTTTGGATGGGATTAACATTTCAATCAGTGTACTCAAGTAAAGCAGATTTGCCCTCCATGATGCAAGTGGGACTCATTCAATCAGGTAAAGGCTTAACTATCACAAAAGACTGACCTGTCTTGAACAAGAAGAAATTCTGCAAGCATACTTCCTTTGGACCCAAACTGCAAATCTTCCCAGGTCTCCAGCCTGTGGGTCTACCCTGCAAATTTTGGACTTACCAAGCATCCACAATCAGATGAGCCAATTCCTTAAAATAAATTGATCTCTCTTTGTAGAGATATACACACACTATTGGTTCCATTTCTCAAGAGGACCATAATTAGTACAATCGATATTGCTCTCTATTTCACCATTCAGGAAAATGACAGTCTAAAAGGACTCATTCTCTTTCCCACAATATCAAATGGTAAAATTCCCTCAGGACTCACATTCTAGTCTGAGGAGCTAGCGTGGGAGGCAGAGGACAATGAGAAGCAGGGAAATCCTGCAACCACAAATCACACACCCCAGAGTCCTTTACAACACTAGGATTACACATGAACTCAGGGCCTTCATTTTACCAAGTGATGTACTATCCTTTGTCTTGTATTCTAATTCAGTTACTTTGGATAAAAGAAAATATTCCTTCTAAATCAATGTTTGAAGACTTTGAAAGGGCCCTGCCAGTTGGCTCAGTGAATAGAGCATCAGCCCGGAATGTGGATGTACTGGGTTCAATTCCTGGTCAGGGCACTCATGAGAAGCAACCATCTGACTTTCTTCCCCTCCCACTCCCCTTTCTCTCTCTCTTCCCCTCTTGCAGCCAGTGGCTCAGTGAGAATAGCTCAAATGATTCAAGCATCAGCCTCAGACAGGGGTTGCCGGGTGGATCCTGGTCGGGACACATGTGGGTGTCTGTCTCTCTATCTCCACTCCTCTCACTTAAAAAAAAGAAAGACTTTGAAAGAAAAAATAAATAATTAATCAAGATTTTGCTCACCTTGATTCAATCATCAATTCAAATAGGTACTGTAGCCAAAAAAATCAAGATGGCTGAGACTCAAAGGGACAGCAGCAATGGGAGAATTAGGAAAGATCACCAAGAGCAACAATGTGTCATTAGAGACCCAGGTTAAGATAATCCACACCTCACATTCCCAATTATATGTACAGATGTCAAAGTTGAACAGTGAAGGAAACAGGCTGATAGGAAAAATTCAATTCCTTTGAAATACAGTGTTGGAAGAAAGCTCTATGAATACCCTGAACTTCCAGAAAGAGAAACAAGTGGATCCTAGAGCAACTCAGGACTGAAACATTCCTGGAGCCTAAAATGACAAAACTGAAGCTATCTTACTTTACCACATCATAAGAGGGCAGAGAAAAGACAATAATGCTGGGGAAAATAGAAGGCAGCAGGAAAACAGGAAGAGAGAATATGAGGTGGACTGAATCCATAAAAGAAGCCGTAAGCATGAGTCCACAGGCACTGGGCAGGGCTGCTGAGGACAGAACATTTGGGATATCACTCAGTTTGCAATAATTGGAGTCAACTCAATGGCATCTTAACACACAAAGAATGGAAGTAAAAGATTTAAAAAAAAGAGAGAGAGAAAGAAAGAGGAAAAAAAGAAGTATTTGTGTCTGTTTTATTCAGGCTTTCTTTGGTTAGTCATTCATTCACTTCCTCAACATGTATTTATTTTGTACGTGATATACTTTTATAGTTCTTCTGGATGCTGGAGAGTACTATCTAGCTGGGCAGGATATATACAAAACACTAAGTGTACAGGGTGAAAAAAGAGCAGCTAATTTGTCCTCAAGTCAAGCAGGTATCACAAAAGAGGTGATATTTCAGCTGAGAGAGAGATATGACTTATAATAATGTTGGTAATTAAAAGGCATAAAAGTACTTCTCATGCTCTAACTAAACAAATTAAAGTTCAATTTGCACATACATAGACAGACAGCTGCAATTAAAAATCTATAATCCAGAGGAGAGACGAGATGGCGATGGAGCAGAAGCACGTACCAACTTCCAACTCCCAGAACCAAAGTGGATTACAAACTAATTTTAAGAGCCATCATCTGGAAAAACCAACTTTGGACTAAACTAAGAGGACTCTTCAACCAAGGAACACTGAAGCCACACTGAGACTGGTAGGAAAAGCGGAAACGCGGAGAGGGCTGCACAGCTCCCCAGAGTGAACAGCAACCGGGAAAGACTCGCGTGGTGGGAAGTGAGTTTAGCAGAGAGGGGAGGGTCCTGAGCCCTAGGAACAAAACCCCAGCCTGCAGCCCCAGAGTCTAGAAGAAGCATACAAACAGTATTTAGCTGGAAACAAGACAGGATACTGTTTGTGAGAAAGAGACTGATTTCTCAGACCCAGGATTCTTCTTAAAGAGCCCGCGCAGAAAACCTCTCTCACAGCCACTCACCAGGAGCTCTGGGGGACAGGGAGAGAGGACATGACCGGAGTAGCAGGAAGAGAGTATAATCTAGGAGGCACAGTGTTGGGCAGATAAAATGTATTATGCTCACTTTGTTAAAGATGGCGCTGCCCACATGGAGGCCGTCGCCCAGGTGATATTAATGTGTGTTGGGGGTGGGCTGTGGGCAGGCAGAATCCTTGTAGCCTGGGGCTTGGTTTTGGGATTAAGCCTTTCCTACCCTTTTTGATGTGGGGTGGTACAATCCCATCAAGACCCAGATAAGTGACTTTGTATTAGAGACTTCCCTATTTTGTATATAGGATTAAAGGTTTGGATTTCTACACTATAAAATAGGGGCAGAACGAGAGCTTGCGCTCGGTTCCTGAGATTATGATTAGAGGAGGGAGCAGAGAGGAGAGCAGAGAGAGGCCACGTGGAGGAGGCCTGAATAAGCAGCCAAGATGGCAGAGTGTTGAGTGAGAAGCAGTTTGTGCAGGGAGAAGGAAGGAGATGGGGAACAGAGGTGAATAAGTCTGGTGAGCTAGAAACCTTTGATTCTAGGAAATTCAGATAAGTCAGTAGCTTTGTGAGCACTGAATGTGAGTGGGTTTTGGAGCCCAGTATGTTTTTTGCTTGCCCGCCGGGTGCAAGCTAGGATTAAAGACTATGGCCCACCAGTTCTTGGCTCCATTGTTTCTTTACCAACTGTCCGAATCCAATGCGAACCTGCATGGGCCAGGCGGCTGTGATGGTGGCCCTGGCTGCTGGCTTTACACACAAGGAGAAACACATTGAGAGACAGCCACCCTAACCCCTGGGTCACGTCACTCCCCACATCTGAAGTGAATATTTCCCCTGGAAACAGCAATACCAGCAAAGGGAAGCAGGACACCAGCCAAACAAGCTCTCCCACGGCACTCAGAGCAGAGTCGCTTAGAAGGAGGGAGCTTTCAGGACTACAGTAGTGAGTCTTAGAGTCTCAGCTTCAGCGCCCCCATCCACATGGCTGAGGGCTCACCCAAGGGCAGGCTGCGGCAGGACGTGAAAGCGCGGTTCTGTCAGCAAGGGCGGAAGCCAGCTGGCCACCACTGAGGCCAAGGTGTGAGCTCGGTCTTTCCCAGCTGGGGAGGAGAGGATGTGGAAAAGTGGTCAAGCCTAGCTGCAGGCCACCTTGTAATCTAGCCTCAGGGAAGGGCAGGAACCCCAGAAGGGGTGGAGACCTGCCCTTGAGCAAGGACACCGGGGCGCAGCCTTTCCCCACCTGTGGAACCAAGGCTGTGGCCTGACTTGGGAGAAGAATCCTCATGTGGGGGTGGAGCCAAAAGCCCAGAGCAGGCGGAGTCCTGCTACTGAGTGTGGGCATGCAGTCCCGCCCGGCAGGTGGAGCCAAGGCTTGCAGCTGTCCCACGAGCTGGCTCCTCCTGCAGGGGCAGGGTAAAACCCCAGAATAAGACAAAGACCTGCAACTGAGCAAAGGTGCTTACGCCTGGCCTCAGGGCCGAGCATAACGCCACTAGCAGGGGCGGGGCGAAGTCAAAGGCCATGGAGGCTTGTAAACCCAAGCACGTGATCACAACCACTCCCGTGAAGGAGAGGCGGAAACCACAGCAACAGCCCAGTGGGCAGGCACTGGTAATGCACATACCCAAATGCCTCAGGCAGCAGCAGCAGAGGGGGTGGCAGGCCTGCAGACAGACCACACCTAGGGAACACAGAGGCCACACCCAGTGGACCCCAGTGGCCATAAACTTCTTTTACACAGACAAAATGAGAAGGCAGAGAAATGCAAAACAAATGAATCAAGAGAAATCCCCAGAAAAAGGCCTGAATGATTCACATATAACCAAATTACCAGATGCAGAGTTACAAATAACTATTGTTAGAATGCTCAAAGATCTTAGAACAAAAAATAGACGGTCATTACGAACACCTAAATAAAGAGATAGCAAATAGGCCCTGGCCAGTTGGCTCAGTGGTAGGGCATCAGAGAATTCCATTAAAGAGAAACCCAAAGAAATCCAAACCAAGACACATCATAATAAAAATACCAAAGCTTAGTGATAAAGAGAAAATATTAAAAGCTGCTAAAGAAGAAAAGGCTATCACCTACAAAGGAGCCCCCATAAGGATGACTTCTGACTTCTCAACAAAAACACTAGAGGCCAGAAAGGAATGGCAAGAAATATTCAAAGTAATGCAGAACAAGAGCCTACAACCAAGACTACGTTATCCAGCAAGGCTATTGCTTAAAATTGAAGGAGAAATAAAAAGCTTTCCAGACAAAAAAAAAAACGCAAGGAATTTACTACAACCAAACCAATGCTGCAAGAAATGCTAAGGGGCCTGTTGTAAACAGATCAAAGGAGAAAAAGAATATAGCAAAAGATGAATACAGTTTTAAAGAATAAAACGGCGGCCCTGGCTAGTTGGTTCAGTGGTAGAGCGTCGGCCTGGTGTGCAAGAGTCCTGGGTTCAATTCCCAGCCAGGGCACACAGGAGAAGCGCCCATCTGCTTCTCCACCTCTCCACCTCTCCTTCCTCTCTGTCTCTCTCTTACCCACCTGCAGCCGAGACTCCATGGGAGCAAAGTTGGCCCGGGCGCTGAGGATGGCTCTGTGGCCTCTGCTTCAGATGCTAGAATGACTCTGGTTGCAACAAAGCAACGCCCACCCCCTGGTGGGCATGCCAGGTGGATCCCAGTCAGGCGCATGCAGGAGTCTGTCTGACTGCCTCCCCGTTTCCAACTTCAGAAAAATACAAATAAAATAAAATAAAATAAAATAAAATGACAATAAACAATTACTATCAGTAATAACCTTAAATGTAAATGGATTAAATGATCCGATCAAAAAACATAGGGTAGCTGCATGGATAAGAAAACAGGACCCATACATATGCTGTCTATAAGAGACACACCTTAAAAAAAAAGGATGCACATAGACTGAAGATAAAAGGATGTAAAAAAATGTTTCATGCAAATGGAAATGAAATAAAAGCTGGGGTAGCAATACTTATATCAGACAAAATGGACTTTAAATCAAAGGCTATAGTAAGAGATAAAGAAGGTCACGACATAATGATAAAGGGAGCAATCCAAAAGGAAGATATAACTAGTATAAATATCTATACACCTAATATAGGAGCATCTAAATATATAAAGCAGACTTTGATGGACTTAAAGGGCGAGATCAACAGCAATACTATTATAGTAGGAAATTTCAATATCCCACTAACATCACTAGATAGATCCTCAAGAAAGAAAATTAACAAAGAAACAGCAGACTTAAAGGACATACTAGATCAACTTGATTTAATACATATCTTCAGAACCTTTCACCCTAAAGCAGAAGAATATACATCCTTTTCAAGCGCTCATGGTACATTCTCTACGATAGACCACATGTTAGGGCACAAAAGCAGTCTCAACAAATTTAAGAAGATTGAAATCATATCGAGCACTTTCTCTGATCACAATGGCATTAAACTAGAAATCAACCACAACAGAAAAACTGAAAAATACTCAAACACTTGGAAACTAAATAGCATGTTATTAAATAACGGGTGGGTTAACAATGAGATCAAAGAAGAAATTAAAAAATTCCTAGAAACAAATGATAATGAGCATACATCAACTCAAAATTTATGGAACACAGCAAAAACAGTCCTGAGAGGGAAGTTTATAGCATTACAGGCATACCTCAAGAAGCTAGGAAAAGCTCAAATAAACAACTTAACACTGCATCTAAAAGAACTAGAAAAAGAACAGCAAGTAAAGCCCAGAGCTAGTAGAAGGAAGGAAATAATAAAGATCAGAGCAGATATAAATGTCATAGAGGCTAAAGAAACAATACAGAGGATCAATAAAACCAGGAGCTGGTTCTTTGGAAAGGTAAACAAGACCGATGAACCTTTGACCAGACTCATCAAGAAAAAAAGAGAGAGGACTCAAATAAATAAAATTAGAAACGAGAGTGGAGAAATAACAACTAACACAACAAAAATACAAAATATTGTAAGAAAATACTATGAAGAACTGTACGCCAAAAAACTAGACAATCTAGATAAAATGGACAAATTCCTTGAAACATATAATCTTCCAAAAATTAATCTGGAAGAATCAGAAAACCTAAACAGACCAATTACAACAAATGAGATTGAAACAGTTATCAAAAAACTCCCAACAAAGAAAAGTCCTGGGCCTGATGGCTTCACAAGTGAATTCTACCAAATATTCAAAGAAGAACTAACTCCTATCCTTCTCAAGCTATTTCAAAAAATTCAAGAGGAAGGAAGACTTCCAAGCTCCTTTTATGAGGTGAGCATAATTCTGATTCCAAAACCAGGCAAAGACAACACAAAGAAAGAAAATTATAGGCCAATATTCCTGATGAATTTAGATACTAAAATCCTCAACAAAATATTAGCAAACCAGATCCAGCAATATATGAAAAAAATCATACACCATGATCAAGTGGGACTTATTCTAGGAAGGCAAGGCTGGTACAATATTTGCAAATAAATCAATGTGACTCATCATATAAACAAAAGGAAGGAGAAAAACCACATGATAATTTCAATAGATGCAGAAAAAGCATTTGATAAAATCCAGCACCCTTTCATGATCAAAACTCTCAGCAAAGTGGGAATACAGGGAACATACCTCAACATGATGAAGGCCATCTATGATAAACCCACAGCCAACATCATATTCAATAGGCAAAAAATTAAAAGCAATCCCCTCCAGATCAGGAACAAGGCAGGGGTGCCCCCTTTCACCACTCTTCTTCAACATAGTTCTGGAAGTCCTAGCCACAGCAATCAGACAAGAAGAAGAAATAAAAGGCATCCAAATTGGAAAAGAAGAAGTAAAACTATCATTATTTTCAAATTATATAATATTGTATATAGAAAACCCTAAAGTCTCAGTCAATAAACTACTGGACCTGATAAATGAATTCAGCAAAGTGGCAGGCTGTAAAATTAATACTCAGAAATCAGAGGCATTTTTATACACTGACAATGAACTGTCAGAAAGAGAAATTAAGGAATCAATCCTGTTCACCATTGCAACCAAAAAAATAAAGTACCTAGGAATAAATTTAACCATGGAAATTAAAGACTTGTACTCAGAAAATTATAAAACACTGATAAAAGAAATCAGGGAAGATACAAACAAGTGGAGGCATATACCGTGCTCATGGTTAGGAAGAATAAACATCATTAAAATGTCTATGTTACCCAAAGCAATTTATAAATTTAATGCAATACCAATTAAAATACCAATGCCTTACTTCAAAGATATAGAACACATATTCCAAATATTTATATGGAACCAAAAAAGAACACAAATAGCCTCAGCAATCTTGAAAAGGAAGAATAAAGTGGGAGGTATCACACTCCAGATATCAAGTTATACCACAAGACCACTGTACTCAAAGCAGCCTAGTACTGGCATAAGAACAGGCATATAGATCAATGGAACAGAACAGAGAACCCAGAAATAAACCCACACCTTTATGGACAACTGATATTTGACAAAGGAGGTAAGAGCATACAATGGAGTAAAGATAGCCTCTTCCACAAATGGTGTTGGGAAAATTGGACAGCTACCTGCAAAAAAATGAAACTAGACCACCAACTTACACCACTCACAAAAATAAACTCAAAATGGATAAAAGACTTAAATGTAAGCTGTAAAACAATAAGCATCTTAGAAGAAAACATAGGCAGTAAGCTCTCTGACATCTCTCGCAGCAATATATTTGCCGATTTATCTCCACGGGCAAGTGAAATAAAAGACAGGATAAACAAATTGGACTATATCAAACTAAAAAGCTTTTGTGCAGCTAAAGGCAATAAGAACAGAATAAAAAGACAAACTACACAATGGGAGAACATATTTGACAGTACGTCTGATAAGGAGTTAATAACCAAAATTTATAAAGAACTTGTAAAACTCAATACTAGGAAAACAAACAATCCAATCCAAAAATGGGCGAAAGAAATGAATAGACACTTCTCCAAAGAGGACATACAGATGGCCAATAGGCATATGAAAAAAGGCTCAACATCACTAATCAGTAGAGAAATGCAAATTAAAACCACAATGAGATATCACCTCACACCAGTCAGAATGGCACTCATCAACAAAACAACACAGAATAAGTGCTGGCGAGGATGTGGAGAAAAGGGAACCCTTCTGCACTGCTGGTGGGAATGCAGACTGATGCAGCCACTGTGGAAAACAGTATGGAGATTCCTCAAAAAATTAAAAAATGAACTGCCTTTTGACCCAGCTATCCCACTTTTAGGAATATACCCCAAGAACATCATAGCACTGTTCCAAAAGAAGAAATGCACCCCCATGTTTATGGCAGCATTGTTCATAATAGCGAAGATCTGGAAACAGCCCAAGTGTCTATCAGTAGACAATTGGATTAAAAAGCTTGGGACATATATACTATGGAATACTATTCAGCCATAAGAAATGATGACATCGGATCATTTACAACAAGAAGAATGGACCTTGATAACATTATACTGAGTGAAATAAGTAAATCAGAAAAAACTAAGAACTATATGATTCCATACATAGGTGGTTCATAAAAATGAGACTCAGAGACATGGACAAGGTTGTGGGGTTATGGGGTGGGGGGGAGGAGAGGGAGGATTGGGGGAGGGGAGGGGCACTAGAAAACTAGTTAGAAGGTGATGGAAGACATTGGACTTTGGGTGATGGGAATGTAGCATAATCAAATGTTAAAATAACCTAGAGATGTTTTCTCTGAACATATGTACCCTGATTTATCAGTCACCCCATTAAAATTAATTTAAAAAAAATTTTTTTAACTATAATCCAGAAACTGGAAACTACTATAACTATTATTCTGCCACAAATACTTATGTGTAGGTTTTTCTTAAAAAATGAAACAAAAATCAATTGGGCCCTGGTCAGATAGCTCAGTTGGTTAGAGCATCATCCTGAAACACAGAGGTTGCCAATTCGATCCCTGCTCAGGGCCCATACAGAATAGATCAATTTTCCTATTTCTCTCTTGCTCTCTCCCTTTCTTTCTCTAAAATAAAAAAATAAATAAACATTAAAAAAAGAAAAAAAACTCAGTTGGAGTTGATGTAAAGAAAACTGTTACCATGATAATAAAGATATGTGTAATCTGGATCCTAAATTATAAACTAAATATTATATTTAGGCCTGAGTTGCAAAAGGTGCCTGAGTGAAGTAAAATAGATTTTGTAAATCACCAAAATAGAAATATAACTAATCTTAAATCACATTTCTAAAGAATGAAGTTGTCAAGAAAGAAATCTACTATGAAGGAATACCAATTAGGAGCTAACAAATCATTCAGTCTCTTCTACTTTTCATTCTCCCCTTTCTGCTGATAGTTCTTTGTAATCATTCCTAAAGGGATTTTACAGATCCTCACTCCAAGAGTTCCCTTCAATTTCACATTAGCAATGGAACACTGCAATAGTCATATACAAAATCAGTGTATAAAACAGATAAAAATGTAAAGCTCAGGCTGAAAACAGTAGGGAGAAAGGGGGTACTGAGGCACCCTAACTTGGCCTCTACTTGGGCATTCACCCACCATCCTTCTGAGATGTCTCTCCAGAGAGCCCTTGCATTTCCTCAGTGAAGTGTGAAACACTTGGTCCTTGTCCAAACCTCTAAATTTACAAATGAGAAAATTGTAGCCTAGAGCAGTGGTCCCCAACCTTTTTTGGGCCACGGACCAATTTAATGTTGGGAAAATTTTCACAGACCAGCCTTTAGGGTGGGATGGACAAATGCACAAAATAAAATTATGCGACCAGCATAAAAACTGTGGTATTTTTAAATATAATTGTCGAACTTACGAGACAAGCGTCAAGAGTGAGTATTAGACGGATGTAACAGAGGGAATCTGGTCATTTTTTAAAAATAAAACATCATCCAGACTTAAATATAAATAAAATGGAAATAATGTAAGTTATTCTTTCTCTGTGGACCGGTACCAAATGGCCCACAGACCGTTCTGGTCCCTTGCCTGGGGGTTGGGGACCACTGGCCTAGAGAATTAATGCAAGTTGAGTTACCTGAGAAAAAGACCCCTCTGCTAAAATTAAATGCTTTCTCTTTTTCATAAACTCTAATATAAATTTCCGGGTTAAAAGCCATCTCTGATAAATTATTCTACAAGTTCATGCCATCCTCTATCCCAAGTTCCTATTTAAAATTTACATAGATCAATAATCACAAATTTAATAAGTGCCTACTAGGGACACATCATTTGCTCTCATTTAACTATTACCATACCCACAGAGATCAAGAAATTGGGTTCAGAGAGAAAGTAATTATAACCTTCCCAAAGTTGCAGAGGTAGCAGAGTGGAATTCTAGTTGCTCTGACACCAAGAGCCAAACTTCAGATTCTTGCACTCCTTCTAATCCCAACCCTTCCCAAATCTTTGCCTACCTACAAAGGCTCCCAAAAATACAAAGCTGTAAGAGATTCCACCATGTCACACAAGATGTGCATTTCCATCTAAGCTTGTTGTAGAACACACCTCATTCCAGCCAAACACAAAGTCATGAAGTCTACCTTCAATTTCTAAAGTCAAGCTTCAGAACCACAAAGATGCTAACCCTCATCCCCACCTCACTCCCAAAGCTTGATGTACTCCTACAACTTCTTTTACAGGCAAGGGCTACCTATATGTTCAGTCTTACCAAGAATCGGGAAGGTTAAAAACTCTTCATTAAAGGGCTACAAAATCAACTTTGAACTGAGCATGAGATGACAAGCTGGCGTTTTAGGTTCAATATTAGATGTCAACTAAAAAGATACTGGAAATTTGTATTTAAGAGCAGCTTCAGGACGAAGGATGACTGTTATAGGCAAAGTAGAGGCCAGAGTTGGTATTAAATAAATTGGATTGGACCGAAGGTAAAGAAAATTTTAATTATGAATTAGAGCATCCGCTGACAGCTTAAGGTCTTGAAGTAACTGCCATGGCCAATTACAGAAGACTGTGGAGGAAAGACTGATAGTAAATTATTGGTAAAGGGTTAAGAGATTTTAAACAGAACTGGGGTTGGGGGCCAACCTCTGGAAAATGCGATCCAAAGATCGGAAAAGCCCTAGGTATTTAGGGGTTTGAAACTTCGGGTAGTCTCCAGTGCCTGGGGTCCCGTCGGTTGAGCGGTAAGCGCTGAAGCCCCAGTCCTTTCCTTGCAACCCACGTGCAGTCTTACCTTCTGTTGAACATAGCGAATTGAGTGTTCCATGTCTCCACTGGGGAGGGATGTGAAGCTGGTTGACAAACGCACGTTGCTGAGGGCCCTTAGAGCTGGTGGTAAGGGGATGGCGACCCCGGACATCAGGAAACCCAGGAGTAGAAACAAGAGGACGCAGCGCCCCATGGCTCAGGCTGGCAGCTGCAGTGCAGGTGGGGAGGTTGACCATCAGAACCATACAGCCAGAAAATCGCCCAGCCTGAAGCTCCGCCCATCTCAAATAGGCTCCGCCCCAGGGAAACCCGAAGTCACTCGCCCCTCAGCCATGCTGTCCAAACCCAGGTCACTAAACCACACCGCCCCCGCCCCCATTCCAGAGAAGCCACTTTTCATTTCCCTCTCCTGCATCCCCCCTTGGGAGTCCACCCTCATTTCGGTCACACTACAAATCTGCCCTCATCATCCCAGGGCCCCATTCTATCCCACCGCTGAATCACATTTTTAACTGTATCACCCTCTTGCCGCCTGGTCACCCTATAGTCTCGCCGTAATCGTCACCTCCAAACCCTACCCTGTCCGTCTTACCTCCATTGCCACACCCCTTGCCCCCGCAAATCCCATATAATGGTACCAACAGCTACCGTGACAATTTATTGATCGTTCCCTACACGTCACTTTATCACTGGGCATAATGGCAAACACATCGTCTATCTCAACCACCACAGAAACCTCGTGCGTGTGTGTGAACACCACTCTCATTTACAGAGGAGGAAACTGAGCTTGCACTGGGCCACTCGGATAGAGGGGGCGAGGGCCTCTCAGACGGCTCCCTCGGCTCCTTGACGCCACCTCCGCTGAGCCCGTCCAAGGCCCTCCTACTGGGCTCTGTCCCTGGGTCAGCCCGAGCCTTTGTGTTGCCCACAGCACCACCCCGTATGGAGGTCACCCGAGGCCCACGCAGCCCCGAATCCCGCTTGGTCCTGGTCCCTTCTTCCTGTTACGCCCCGTCTTTCCCCGCAGCCTGCTTCAGGCCCCGTCTCTCTGCCTCCCCGCGCGGAAGCCCCTTCTCTGCCCCGTCGCCGGGTCACGCCATCCCATCCCGCAGAGCCGCCCTCTGTCTTCTCGGCTCCGCCGACCCCCTTCACTGGCTTCATCCTCCTTCCACTCGCCCTGCTGAACTCCTACCCCTTCCCCTGGACCCCTTCGCCCAGTGGCTCAGCGCTTCCCCCAAATCAGCTTCACAGGCTGAACTACCGCTCAACCAGCCGAGGGAAAACCCTCGCCACACTGAAACTGTTCGCCCAGTTTGACTAAAACGGTCGTTCCCGAAGTTCCCGGGAAAGCCTGGTTAACCGCTCTCCCTCACGATGCCTTCCTCTGATTGGCTCTAAGGAACCGCGGCCAAAACGTCACTTCCGGTGGAAGGGAACGGAGAGCGAGGGACTCATGACTGAGGCCAGGCTGCCTGCATTACTGAGCCTTCCTTGGGCACGTCCTTGGCTTCTGCCCGCCATGAGTACCTGCGGGAAGAGGTTCTCTTGGAGGGCGAGGTCCCAGACTCCTAACGAAGCCCTTGACGTCATTATGTATGAGACTAAGAGCAGTCTTTACTTTTTCAGGAGTTAGCCCTTTCTATAAAAGGGTACTCATGAATGAGGGTTGAAAGTGGAAGGGCAATCGTTATAATTTTAGTGCTGTTGCAATGCTCACGGAGTTGTTATTGAGCAATTACTGGGCAATCCGACTAGACATGGATGAGCGGCTGGAACTGAACATACAGAAAGGAAAGACGGTAACTCCAGCTTTTGAGATGCCCCAGAGATGCATATTTAGCTGATAGCTCTGCTGAAAGCAATATGTACTGAAGGGGAGTGTTGGGCAAATGAGTTTATAAAGTCTGTATTTTGGGGGTTTGCTCACTTTTATTGTTAAAAATGGCTGCCCAGATATGTGATCTGTGAAACTGCTAATTACCTTCCTGATTTGGAAGGGCCATTGTTATGCTAATGTTGCTGGAGGAGGGGTTTTGGCGCCAAAAAGTTTTTTTTTTTGTTTTTTTGTTTTTTTTTTTTTATAATTTTATTTTTTTAATGGGGTGACATCAATAAATCAGGATACATATATTCAAAGATAACAAGTCCAGGTTATCTTGTCGTTCAATTATGTTGCATACCCACCACCCAAAGTCAGATTGTCCTCTGTCACCTTCTATCTTGTTTTCTTTGTGCCCCTCCCACCCCCTATCCCTCTCCCATTCCCCCCTCCCCCCCGTAACCACCACACTCTTATCAATGTCTCTTAGTTTCACTATTATGTCCCACCTACATATGGAATAATACAGTTCCTG
Source organism: Saccopteryx bilineata (assembly GCF_036850765.1). Classification (NCBI taxonomy): domain Eukaryota; kingdom Metazoa; phylum Chordata; class Mammalia; order Chiroptera; family Emballonuridae; genus Saccopteryx; species Saccopteryx bilineata. The sequence continues at coordinate 337,634,829 of NC_089490.1, read as the reverse complement.
TTTTTTTCTGATTTACTTATTTCGCTTCGTATCATGTTATCAAGATCCCACCATTTTGCTGTAAATGTTCCGATGTCATCATTTCTTATGGCTGAGTAGTATTCCATAGTGTATATGTGCCACATCTTATTTATCCAGTCATCTATTGATGGGCTTTTTGGTTGTTTCCATGTCCTGGCCACTGTGAACAATGCTGCAATAAACATGGGGCTGCATGTGTCTTTACGTATCAATGTTTCTGAGTTTTGGGGATATATACCCAGTAGAGGGATTGCTGGGTCATAAGGTAGTTCTATTTTCAGTTTTTTGAGGAACCACCATACTTTCTTCCATAATGGTTGTACTACTTTACATTCCCACCAACAGTGTATGAGGGTTCCTTTTTCTCCACAGCCTCTCCAACATTTGCTATTACCTGACTTGCTAATAACAGCTAATCGAACAGGTGTGAGGTGGTATCTCATTGCCGTTTTGATTTGCATTTCTCTAATAGCTAAAGAAGATGAGCATCTTTTCATATATCTGTTGGCCATTTGTATTTCTTCCTGGGAGAAGTGTCTATTCATATCCTCTTCCCATTTTTTTATTGGATTGTTTGTTTGTTTGTTGTTGAGTTTTATGAGTTCTTTGTATATTTTGGATATTAGGCCCTTATCTGAGCTGTTGTTTGAAAATATCATTTCCCATTTAGTTGGCTTTCTGTTTATTTTGTTATCAGTTTCCCTTGCTGAGCAAAAACTTCTTAGTCTGATGTAGTCCCATTCATTAATTTTTGCCTTCACTTCTCTTGCCATTGGAGTCAGATTCATAAAATGCTCTTTAAAACCCAGGTCCATGAGTTGAGTACCTATGTCTTCTTCTATGTACTTAATTGTTTCAGGTCTTATGTTTAGATCTTTGATCCATTTTGAGTTAATTTTTGTACAGGGGGAGAGACTGTAGTCCAGTTTCATTCTTTTGCATGTGGCTTTCCAGTTTTCCCAGCACCATTTATTGAAGAGGCTTTCTTTTCTCCATTGTGTGTTGTTGGCCCCTTTATCAAAAATTATTTGACTATATATATGTGGTTTTATTTCTGGACTTTCTATTCTGTTCCATTGGTCTGAGTGTCTATTTTTCTGCCAATACCATGCTGTTTTGATTGTCGTGGCCCTATAATAGAGTTTGAAGTCAGGTATTGTTATGCCCCCAGCTTAATTCTTTTTCTTTAGGATTGCTTTGGCTATTCGGGGTTTTTTATAGTTCCATATAAATCTGATGATTTTTTGCTCTATTTCTTTAAAAAATGTCATTGGAATTTTGATGGGAATTGCATTAAATTTGTATATTGCTTTGGGTAATATAGCCATCTTGATTATATTTATTCTTCCTAGCCAAGAACAAGGTATATTCTTCCATCTCATTATATCTTTTTCGATTTCCCTTAACAATGGTTTATAGTTTTCATTATATAAGTCCTTTACATTCTTTGTTATGTTTATTCCTAAGTATTTTATTTTTTTTGTTGCAATCGTGAAGGGGATTATTCTTTTGAGTTCCTTCTCAGTTGTTTCATTGTTGGCATATAGAAAGGCTATTGACTTCTGTATGTTAATTTTGTATCCTGCGACCTTACTGTATTGGCTTATTGTTTCTAGTAGTCTTTTTGTGGATTCTTTGGGGTTTTCGATGTATAGGATCATATCATCTGCAAAAAGTGATACCTTTACTTCTTCTTTTCCGATATGGATGCCTTTTATTTCTTTGTCTTGTCTGATTGCTCTGGCTAGAACCTCTAGTACCACATTAAATAAGAGTGGAGAGAGTGGACAACCCTGTCTTGTTCCTGATTTAAGGGGGAAAGCCTTCAGTTTAGTGCCATTTAATATGATGTTAGCTGATGGTTTATCATATATGGCCTTTATCATGTTGAGATATTTTCCTTCTATACCCATTTTGTTGAGAGTCTTAAACATAAAATTGTGTTGTATTTTATCGAAAGCCTTTTCTGCGTCTATTGATAAGATCATGTGGTTTTTGTTCTTTGTTTTGTTGATATGGTGTATTACATTAACCGTTTTACGTATGTTGAACCATCCTTGAGATTCTGGGATGAATCCCACTTGATCATGATGTATTATTTTTTTAATATGTTGTTGTATTCGATTTGCTAGTATTTTGTTTAGTATTTTAGCATCTGTATTCATTAGAGATATTGGTCTGTAGTTTTCTTTTTTTGTGCCATCCTTGCCTGGTTTTGGTATGAGGGTTATGTTGGCCTCATAAAATGTGTTTGGAAGTATTGCTTCTTCTTCAATTTTTTGGAAGACTTTGAGTAGAATAGGAACCAAATCTTCTTTGAATGTTTGATAAAATTCGCTGGTATAGCCGTCAGGGCCTGGACTTTTATTTTTGGGGAGGTTTTTAATGGTTTTTTCTATTTCTTCTCTACTGATAGGTCTGTTTAGGCTTTCTGCTTCTTCTTGACTCAGTCTAGGAAGGTTGTATTGTTCTAGGAATTTATCCATTTCTTCTAGGTTGTTGAATTTAGTGGCATAAAGTTTTTCATAGTATTCTACAATAATTCTTTGTATATCTACGGTGTCCGTGGTGATTTCTCCTCTTTCATTTTGGATTTTGTTTATCTGAGTTCTTTCTCTTTTTTCCTTGGTAAGTCTTGCCAAGGGTTTGTCAATTTTGTTGATCTTTTCAAAGAACCAGCTCCTTGTTCTATTAATTTTTTCTATAGTTTTTCTGTTCTCTAATTCATTTATTTCTGCTCTGATTTTTATTATCTCCTTTCTTCGGCTGGTTTTGGGTTGTCTTTGTTCTTCTTTTTCTAGTTCCTTAAGGTGGGAAGTTAAGTGGTTCACTTGGGCTCTCTCTTGTTTGTTCATATATGCCTGAAGCGATATGAACTTCCCTCTTATCACTGCTTTTGCTGCATCCCATAGATTCTGATATGTCGTATTGTCATTTTCATTAGTCTGTATATATCTTTTGATCTCTGCACTTATTTCTTCTTTGACCCATTCATTTTTTAAAAGTATGTTGTTTAGTTTCCACATTTTTGTGGGATTTTTTTCCTCTTTTTTGCAGTTGAATTCTAGTTTTAAGGCTTTATGATCAGAAAATATGCTTGGTACAACTTCAATTTTTCTGAATTTGCTGATATTGTTTTTGTGGCCCAACATATGGTCAATTCTTGAGAATGATCCATGTACACTGGAGAAAAATGTATACTCAGTCACTTTGGGATGAAATGTCCTGTAGATGTCTATCATATCCAGGTGCTCTAGTGTTTTGTTTAAGGCCACTATGTCTTTGTTGATTCTCTGTTTGGATGACCGATCTAGAGCCGTCAGCGGTGTATTGAGGTCTCCAAGTATGATTGTATTTTTGTCAGTTTTTGTTTTAAGATCAATAAGTAGCTGTCTTATATATTTTGGTGCTCCTTGGTTTGGTGCATATATATTAAGAATTGTTATGTCTTCTTGATTCAGTGTCCCCTTAGCCATTATGAAATGGCCATTTTTGTCTCTAAGTACTTTTCCTGTCTTGTAGTCAGCATTATCCGATATGAGTATTGCTACACCTGCTTTTTTTTGGATGTTATTTGCTTGGAGTATTGTTTTCCAGCCTTTCACTTTGAATTTGTTTTTATCCTTGTTACTTAGATGAGTTTCCTGTAGGCAGCATACAGTTGGATTTTCTTTTTTAATCCATTCTGCTACTCTGTGCCTTTTTATTGGTGAGTTTAATCCATTTACATTTAGTGTAATTATTGATACTTGTGAGTTCCCTATTGCCATTTTATATCTTGCTTCATGTTAGTTTTGCATCTTGTTTGATCCTTCTCTTTCGTTTTTCTATCTTTTGTTTTTATTTGGTTGTATTCCATACATCTTTCCTCTGTTGCTATCTTTTTTATCTCATGTGCTTCTGTGGTGGTTTTTTCAATGGTGGTTACCTTTGAGTAATGAAAAGGGTCCCTACCCTGTTCATTGTAGCGAACTATTTTGTGAGTACTTTTGCACTCCATCGTCCTTTGCTACTGTTAATCTCCGTCTTCTCCCCCTCTTTCTTTTTGTTGTTGTCACAGTTTAAATTTGGTTTTATTGTGTTCTTCTTGGAGCTTTTACTTGTGCCTCTGTTTTTTTTTTGTTCTTTGTATCTGATTGGAGAACCCCCTTTAGTAATTCCTGGAGTGGGGGTTTTCTGATGATAAATTCCCTCATCTTTTCTGTATCTGTGAATGTTTTTATTTCTCCTTCGTATTTGAAGGATAGCTTTGATGGGTATAGTATTTGTGGCTGAAAGTTCCTCTCTTTCAGGACTTTAAATATTGGGGTCCACTCTCTTCTAGCTTGTAGAGTTTCTGCTGAGAAATCTGATGATAATCTAATGGGCCTTCCTTTATATGTTGTATTCTTCTTTTCCCTGGCTGCCTTGAGAATTTTTTCTTTGCTGTTGGTTTGTGTCAATTTCATTATGATATGCCTTGGAGTAGGTTTGTTGGGGTTAAGAAAACTTGGAGTTCTGTTTGCATCTTGAACTTGAGGCTTTAGTTCTTTCCACAGGCTTGGGAAGTTCTCATCAATTATTTGTTTAAGTATGTTCTCCATTCCATTTTCTCTCTCTTCTCCCTCTGATATACCTATTATTCTTATGTTATTCTTTTTGATGGAGTCAGATAATTCTTGTAGGGCTATCTCATTTTTTTTAATTTTTGAGTCTCTTTCTTCTTCTCTCTGTTGTGCCTCAAGTTGCTTGTCTTCTATTTCACTAATCCTTTCTTCTATCTGACCTGTTCTATTAGCTAAGCTTGTTACTTCGTTTTTCAGCTCGTGAATTGAGTTTTTCATCTCTGTTTGATTTGTTTTTATTGTTTCAATTTCCTTGGACATATATTCTTTGTGTTCATGGAGTTGTTTTCTGAGCTCCCTATATTGCCTTTCTGTGTTTTCTTGTATATCTCGGAGGATTTTTAGGATTTCTATCTTGAATTCTCTGTCATTTAGCTCCAAGGTTTCCAATATATTAAATTTTTTCTCCATAGATTTTTCCTCATCTAGCTGTGTTACCTCTCTTTCTTTTGTATCCATGATATTCGATTTTCTCTTCCTTAATGGCATCTGAGGGTGGTTTTGTTGATAGTATTAATGAGATTTAATAAAGAATAAAAAGTTAAAAAAAATAAAAAAATAACAAATCGAAAAGAGTTGTTTTTTTTTAAAAAAAATTAATAATGAAATAAAGAAAAATAAAATAAATTAAAAATTTTTTAAAAAGAAATTATTCCCCCCTCTTTTTTTCCTCTCCTCTCCTCTCCCCTCTTTCTTGAGAAAATCTTGTGGTGGACTGTGAGTTATAACAAACAATGCCTGTGATGGAGGGCCTGAATTGGGGAAAAGTAATAAAGGGGCAAAAAAGAGAGAAAGAAAAAAAAAAAAAAAAGAAAAAAGAAAAAAAAAAGAGCGTATGGACCCACAAAAAGCAAATAAGGAAAAAATTTGGGTCAAGAATAAAATGATTTGCTTTTAGGTGTTGGTTTTCTAAGAGTTATGATGAGAGGAATAAGAGGAAAATGGAAAAATGGGGGGACAAATTAAAAACTTACTATTGTATTTAGTGGAACAAGAACTAGATAATATGGAGAGCCAGGGATGGGAGCACTGCTAGTGAGTTAAAAAGGTGAAGTAAAAACCCCCCAAAATGCCACAAACATAGGTTTGAGTCCCAGATAAGATAATTTGTTTGTTATTGAGGTTTGAATGAGAGGAGATGTAAAGGAGAAAGGAAGAAACTAATATAGAGGGAGAAAAGAAAGAGAGAGAGAGAAAAAAAGAGGGAACCACTAAAAGAAGAAAAAAGAAAGGAGAGAGAGAGAGTTAAGGGTTTTGGAGTGCAACCCTCATAGAGAGAAAGGAAGAGAAGAGAAATGATAATGGGAGATGTAACACTTATGGGTAGTGTAGTTCAAGGAGAGGAGAGAGTAAGACCGGTAGAGAGTTAATCGGCCAAATTGGAGGAGGAAAAAAAGGTCTCAAGAATGAAGATAAGAGAAACAAACGAACAAATATAATAAAATGGGATAGGTTATAAAGTCTGCAGATTATTCTTGATTTTGAGAGGTTATCTTCTTGCTTTTTCTTTTCTCTCCCTCTTCCTGGTCGGTGACTCTGTACCCCGGGTTCTGCCCCTTTGGCACACTCAGGTAGAGGTTTGCAGTTGATAAGTTTCTATGGCAATGTCATGTATTGTGCTTTATTCTCGTTGGGAGTCGAGGCTCATTAGCATTTATAGGCTCCGACAGTGAGAGAGTCCGTGTTCCTGGAGCCTTTCTCCTAGTCTTTCCTTCCTCAATTAGTAGCCTGATAGTCCAGGTATGGGGTTGCTGCTGCCTCTGCCTGGATAGTAAGAGGCTCAAAGTGCTGGCAACTCCCCACTCTATTTCCACTCAGCACAGGGCTCTGGGTAAGGCTCAGTCAGTCAGAGCTGCTAGCATAATCAGGCGGGCTTTCCGCCCAGTCGAAGACCTCTGGCTCTGCCACTCTGTCCGGTAACACAAGCGGGCGCCCACTTCCGGGGCGCTTGGAGGAAACTCTCACTCACTGTCTGCGACTAGGATATCCGGCCAGCAGTCTCACGCTCTGAGTGAAACCCCCAACCGCAGGGAAACGTTGCAGCGTTGGAATTGAGTCTCGCTCCGTCCCCGTGTGCGGCTTTTGCAAGGCGCTGGGGCGTCCCGAGATTCCGCTTTGGCCCACACAAAGGCCCCTGACTCTGCCCCTCTGTGCGATAACACAGGCGCGCACTGCCGAGGCACTCGGAGGAATCGCTCACTCCTTATCTGCGTGCGCAAACCAGGATATGAGGCCGGCCGTGGTTCCCTCTGAGTGAAATAGCCTCCAGCACGGAAAATCTCCACCGTTGGGATTAGTTCTCACTCCCTCCCGTGCGTGGCTTTCCCAGGGCGCTGGGGCTGCCCAGAGACTCTGCCCTCAGCCCACAGAAAGGCCTCTGACCCTGCCTCTCCGTGGGGCAACACGGGCACCCACTTCCGCGGCTTAGGAAGAAATCTCTCTTCCACTAACTGCGCACCGACCAGGAGACCGGGTAAAATGGCCGCTCCGCTTGTCTTTCTTTGTTTGGGTTTGGCGCGAGTGTTAGCTTGTATTGCCCGGGTTGCCACAGGATCAGATTTTCCTCGGCTTGGATCTCTGAGCCACAGCCTGGTTCGGCCGTTTTTGCTGCGGCGGCCTGGATCTATTCACCCCCTTTGCCCGCCTCAGTTTCTATATTCACAGTTACCAGAGAAAGTCGCCCCGTTTAGGTTAGTGAGGAAGGCGGAGCATTTCTTACTCCCTATTTCCTTCGGGGTTTGGTTATATATTTAGCCAATTTTTCACTCAATCATACCTTTGGGTGTATTGCGAAGAATCTGGAAGCTCCAAGTATAGGTTTTTCTGTTTCTGGTTGAAGATCTTGTTGAGTTTTGGGGGAGATTTATCGGTATCGCTTCCTACTCCGCCATTACTCTGACGTCATCTCGCCAAAAAGTTTTAAGAAGAAGGAGGCCATGTTTTTGCAGAGTGAGAGCAGGGAGGAAGTGTGCTGAAGAGAAGACGCAGCCAAGATAGCAGAGTGCTGAAGGGGAAGCCAGTTCGTGAAGAGAGTAAGAAGCCATGTTGGCAGATGGGGAATGAGAGATGATTTAGACTGGTTTGGGGCCTTTGATTCTCGGAAAAACCGTAAAGATTCTCCTGGTTGTGGAACCCGAGAATGTGTGAGTGGGTTTTGGTGCCCTGTGTGTTTGTGTTTACTCACCAGCTGGTTGTGAGGCTAGAATAAAGGTATGGCCCACCAGTTTTTGGCTCTGCTGTTTCTTTACCATCTGTCTGAGTCTAATGTGAACCTGCAACCTGCACATGCCTGGCAGAGTCTCTGACGGCTGCGACTACTGGCCCTACTAGGTGGCTTTTCCAAACTACAGTACAGTACTTCAATGGCCCTGAGGTAAAGGTGAGTCTGAGCGGTATATTAAAACCAGAAGCATGACTGTTTCCCAGATTCCTACCTAATTGCTCACATCTAGGCAGTCACCGGGCCCCTCTCCCATTGCCTTCCCCAAAGTTCCCTTCCCCCAGTAACTACTTCACTTTTACCTATGCCCATGAGTCTCAGTTTTATATCCCATCTATGTGTAAAATCATACAGTTCTTAGCTTCTTCTGATTTACTTCTTCTTTCCCGATATGGATTTGTATATCTATGATGTCTGTGGTAAGTTCTCTCTTTCTTTGTGGAGTTTGTTTATATGAATCCTTCCTCTTTTTCTCCTTAGTGAATCTAGCCAGTGGTTTGTTGATTTTATTGATCTTTTCAAAGAACCAGCTCTTTGTTGTCTTAATATTTTCTATAGGTTTTTTTTGTTCTTTATTTCATTTAGTTCTGCCTAATTTTTACTATTTCCATTCTTTTGCTCACTTTGGGTTGCCTTTGTTCTTCTTTTCCTAGTTCATTTAAGGTGTGATGTTAGGTTGTTTAGTTGGGATTGCTCTTGTTTTCTTGATATAAGCCTGTAACGATTTAAACTTTCCTCTTATTACTGCTTTCCCTGCATCCCAGAAATTTTGATTGTATTGTCATTTTCATTCGTCTATATATCTTTTGATCTCTACTTTTATTTCTTCTTTGACCCAGTCATTTTTTTTAGAAGTATGTTGTTTAATTTCCACATTTTGGGGGGTTTCTTGACTTCCTTTTTACAGTTTGAATTCTAATTTCAAAGCCTTATGATCAGAAAATATGCTTGGTATAATTTCAGTCTTCCTCAATTTGTTGATGTTAGTTTTGTGGCCCAACATATGGTCTATCCTTGAGAACATTCCATGCACACTCGAGAAAAATGCATAATCTGATGTTTTGAAATGAAATGTTCTATAAATGTCTATTATGTCCATTTGGTTCAGACTGTTGTTTAAGGCCAATATTTCTTTAATGATTTTCTGTTTGGATGATCTATCTAAAGCCATCAACGGTGTGTTTAGATCTCCAAGTATGATTATGTTTTTGTCTGCTTCTATTGTTAGATCATTTAGTAGATGTCTTATATATTTTGGTTCAGCACATATATATTAGGAAGTGTTATGTCTTCTTGATACAATGTCCCCTTTACCATTATAAAATGTCTATCTTTGTTTCTTCTTACCTTTGTTGTCTGGAAGTCAGCATTGTCAGATATGAGTATGGCTACACCTGTTTTTCTTTGGATATTTTCTTGGAGAATCATTTTCCAACCTTTCACTTTGAGCCTACTTTTGACCATGCAGCTTAGATGTGTCTCTTGAAGGCAGTGTATGGTTGGGTTTTGCTTTTTGATCCAATCTGCTACTCTGTGTTTTTTTATTGGTAAGTTCAGTCCATTTAAATTTAAAGTAATTATTGACATCTGAGGATTTCCTATAGCCATTTTATGTTTTGTTTTCTAGTAGTTCTGTGTCTTATTTGGTTCTTCTCTGTTTTGTTTCTGTAGTTGTTTTTGTTTGCTGGTATCCCATACTTTTTCCCCATGTTTCTTCTTTTTTTAAGTTGTGTGTTTCAATAGTGGCTTTTTTGTGAGTGGTTACTACCATTAGATTTTTTTAAATTAATTTATTTATTTATTCATTTTAGAGAGGAGAGAGAGGGAGAGAGAGAGACAGGGAGAGAGAGAGAAAGAGGAGAGAAAGACAGGGGGGAGGAGCTGGAAGCATCAACTCCCATATGTGCCTTGACCAGGCAAGCCCAGGGTTTCGAACCGGCTACCTCAGCATTTCCAGGTCGACGCTTTATCCACTGCGCCACCACAGGTCAGTACTACCATTAGATTATTAAAAGAAAAATGTTTATATGTACAAGAGTCCTTTGTCTTATAAGTGCTTCTGCACTCCATCTTCCTTTGTTACTGCTGATCTTTATCCTCTCCCCTTTTATGTTATTATTGTCACATATTATCATTTTTTTATTTGACCTTGTTGGCGCTTTTACTTGTAGTTTTGATTTGTTTTGTTCTTTGTATCTGGTCGTATAATCCCCTTGAGTATTTCCTGTCATGGAGGTTTTCTGGTGATAAATTCCCTCAGATTCTGTTTGTCTATAAAAGTTTTTATTTCTCCTTCATATCTGAAGAGTAACTTTGATGGATATAGTATTCTTAGCTGGTCATTCCTCTCTTTTAATATTTTGAATGTTTGGGTTCACTCTCTTTTGGCTTATAGACTTTCTGCTGAGAAGTCTGATAATAATCTAATGGGCCTTAATTTATATGTTATGTTCACCTTTTCTCTAACCGCCTTGAGAATTCTCTCTATCGTTGATTTTTGACAATTTTATCACAATGTGCCATGGAGTTGGTCTGTTTGGGTTGCAATAACTTGGTGTTCTGTTTGCTTCTTCAATTCAAGGTTCTAACTCTTTCCATAGGCTTTGGGTATTCTCATCAATTATTCTCATTCCCTTCTCCATCTCTTTTTCTTCTGATTTACTCATTATTCTTACTTTGTTCTTTCTGATGAAGTCAGACAGTTCTTGTAGAGCTCTTTCAGTTTTTTTTTCTTTCAGTTTTTTTAATTTGTGAGTTCTCTCTCCTCTTCTCTCTGTAGCATTTCTAGTTGCCTGTCTTCAATGTCACTGATTCTTTCCTCTATGTGGCTTGTTCTATTAGCTAAATCTGCTACCTCAGTGTTCGATTCACGTATTGAGTTCTTCATCTATTTTTAAAGGATTTTCTCATCAATTTGTTTTCTAAGCTCATTATGTTGCCTACTGGTGTCTTTGCACATCTCGTTTAGCATTTTCAGAACTTCAGTTTTGAATTCTCTATCATTTAATTCCAAGGTTTTCATGTGATTGAGATTTTTTTTCTGGAGATTTTTTGTTTTCTTTCTGAACTACGTCTTTGTCTTGTGTAGTCATGGTATTCGATTTCTTCTTCCTTTATGGCATTTGAGAGCAGTATTATTAAGAACCCTAACCAGCCTGACCAGGTGGTGGCACAGTGGATAGAGCATAGGACTGTGATGCAGAGGACCCAGGTTCAAAACTGCAAGATCACCAGCTTGAGTGCAGGCTCATCTGGTTTGAGCAGAGCTCACCAGCTTGAACCCAAGGTCTCTGGCTTGAGCAAGGGGTCACTTGCTCTGCTGTAGCCCCCTGGTCAAGGCACATATGAGAAATCAATCAATGAACAACTTAGGTGCTGCAATGAAGAATTGATGCTTCTCATCTCTTTCCCTTCCTGTCTGTCTGTCCCTATCTGTCCCTCTCTTTGTCTCTCTCTCTGTCTCTGTGACAAAAGAAGAACCCTAACAAAAAAAAAACAACTAAAAATGAAAAATAAAAAAGTACAATAAAATTTTTTAAATTATGACAAGGAAAGAAGGAAAACCACAGGAAAGAAAGATTGAAAGCAACAAAAAAATCAAAAACAACACCCACCGAAAAATAAGAATAAAAATGTAAAAATTAAAGAAAATGAAATTCAAAAAAAAAAGGATAAGAAGAAAGAAAAGGAGAAAGTGGGGAAAGAAGAAATAAATTTTTGTTTTGAGAGGTTTCTTCTGGTAGATGTTGCTGTACTACAACTTTTAGCTCTATGAAGTTCATGGGCTGGCTGTTGCTGAGATGTTGCTGTTGCAATGATTTAGGCAGGGCCACAGTTGCGTTAGTGGGAGGGTCGTATTGTGAGGGCCTTAGGCTTCAACTTTGTGGCTTCAGGGTTCTAGCAATGATGATCTCAGGTTCCCGGGCACTCCTTCCTATATCTCAACAGACTTGGGGACCAGACATGGAGCACCTCTGTTCTTCAGAGGAAAGACTGGCTCTGGAGAGCTAGCTGTGGGGTTTGTCTCTGCCACTCTTTGTACTTCAAGGTGAGGAAGGCGGGATCTGGGAGGCTGAGGGCCGTGCTTTAACTTTCTGTCTTTGCTGTGTACAAGCTGCAGGCAAACCGCAGGAATATTGATCATGACCCTGTACTCTGGTCACTTTGGTTTATCTCCCCCTCTGCTCCTTTATCTCATTACTCCTCCCAGCAAAAAGAGACCCAGTAACTCTGAGTTTCCCTCTCTGTACCCTCAGACAAAATCCAGAGAGCCTGAGCTTCCTTCCTCCCCATAGTCTGGCAGAGAAAAAAAGTTCCTCCATGTTTGTCTCCTCTCCTTTCCAAAGCTCACCACAAATGTGTTTTATCTTCTGCCCCCTTTTTCACCCTATCCCACCTTTAGTCCATTCAGTGTATGGATCTTTCAGGTGCACCAGCAAGACCAGCTGGAGTTCCTTCACTGCATTATAGTTATTCAATTTGTTGAAATTTCAAAGGGAGAAATCATGAGTTTCTCTCACTCTCCCATTACTCTGTCATCATCTAACAGACTTGTTTAATTAGAGAAAAATAATCTCCTTAGGAAATGATACCTACCCCTTTAGTTAGAAAGTTTTAATTTCAGACCATCCTGTGTGGTTACTTTATGCCTGTGAGTTTTCAAGGTCACCATGCAGGCCTCCCCTGAGCTTGTTAGGTTCGGCATGTGGCCCTTTTTTACCCACAACAGTTTACAGGGATCTTTTGGCTGGCCTTTGCCTACCTCTGCAGCTTTTTTTTTTTCACCACTCTAGCCAGAGTTTCCAACCATACAGAATGTCTTTTTGAGTTCCTCAAATGTGTCATATTTCATTACCTGCAGTTAGTGATTCATTCTGCAGATAGTATTTAACTGCTTCTCTCCTCTGTGCTAAAAACTGCTAGATACTGGAATTACAGTTGTTAACAAGATAGATCCCCATTTTAATGGAATTTAAAACTTTTATTGATGACTTAAAGGAAAAACAAAGAAATCTATTTGAATTAGGTTTGTCTGGGAAGGCTGCCCTGAAAAGTTGACATTTCAATTGAGGCCTAAGAGATGAGAATGATCCATCCATTTAACAGAGGAAACAAACAACATTCCACAGTGAACAAGTTGTGCAAATGCTGTGAGACAGGAAAGAGCTTGGCATCTTCATGTTGAAGGACCTAAGGAAAAAACAATGTTTCTGGACTATATTCAAAAAGAACAGTTGTATGAGATGAGTCTGGAGAAATCTGTAGAGACCATACTGTTAGGTTCAGATCCAGGGCCCCTTACCAAAAGCCTCAACTAGCCAGGTTGAAATTTATGTGACCCAGGACCAGGGCAGTTCCCATAACTCTCCACCTAAGCAATCCTAATTGTTATCTTACCTCCACCCGGGTTCAATTCCCATCCAGGGCACACAGGAGAAGCACCCATCTGCTTCTCCACCATTTCCCCTCTCTTTTCTCTCTATCTCTCTCTTCACCTCCTGCAGCCAATGCTCCATTGGAGCAAAGTTGGCCCGGTGCTGAGAATGGCTCCATAGCCTCTGCCTCAGACCCTGAATGGCTCCTATTGCAATGGAACAATGGCCTAGATGGGCAGAGCATCGCCCCTAGTGGGCATGCCAGGTGGATCCCAGTTGGGTGCATGCAGTAGTCAGTCTCTCTGCCTCCCTGCTTCTCATTTCAGAAAAAAAAATGATATACCAAAAGGTAGTTTAGGTAGTTTATTATTTCATGGATTTAATAAAATAAGAACAATAAAAGAGGTACACAAAACTAGACTATAAGAAAGAGCTTTAAAATATTAGTGGAAAAATATTAAATAATACCTGACAAAAAATAGTACAAGTTGTCACCCTTTGGTTGTTTGGCACTTTTTCTCATTATAATATATTATATATGTTTGTTTACTGAAGTAACAAATGTGAAGGAATTAAAATGTAGTATTTCATCAAAGGTATAATGAGTTTTATGAAATGAATAAATAAATATTGCAAGCATAGTTCTGTCAAAATTTTTTCACATATGAATGGAATAAACATTACTACTGATGCTTAGAATACACTGTTGCACAGTTGAACATTAAAAAAGAGTAAGGAGCCTGACCTGTGGTGGCGCAGTGGATAAAGCGTCGACCTGGAAATGCTGAGGTCACTGGTTCGAAACCCTGGGCTTGCCTGGACAAGGCACATATGGGACTTGATGCTTCCAGCTCCTCCCCACCTTCTCTTTCTCTCTCTCTCTCCACTCTCTCTCCTGCTCTGTCTCTTTCTCTCCCTTTCTCTCTCCTCTCTAAAATGAATTTTAAAAAATTTTTTTTAAAGAAAAAAAAAGAGTAAGGAATATAAATTTGTGATTTCCATATTGGGCAGCTGCCTAGGTGCCCACCTTGGGGAGAACCCTACTTACAAGTGCCATTTTAACAACCAGTTCACCGAACTCAACAAAAAATTAGGTATCAGTTCTGCCAAACTGGTGAAAACCAGCTGAATGCCACCACTAGTGAGACCCCTTAAAATGCTGAAGGAACCAAGAATTATAGTAACTGGACATTCCATTCTCTTGTGTATGACCCTTTCCACGCTCACAGGCATCAGGGCTACCATCACAGGACCCCCCACTTTTTCAGGTTGGACTCCTCCCCACATTCACAGGATCCAGAGGTAATGTCAGAGGACCCCATACTCTCTCAGGTGGAGCTACATTTCATACTAAATAAATCCAGAGATGATGTGAAAGGATCCCAACTCTTTCATGAGGGAATTCATCCCACACTCAGAGAACTCAGAGCCAACATGACAGGACCCCCTACTCTCTCGGGTGGAACTCCTCCCAACACTCAGAGAATCCAGAGCCAATGTGACAGCATCCTCTATGTTCTCAGAGTGGAGCTCTCCACACATTCAGATGCACACTGCTAGGAAATGCTTTTTTCTGCTGTCATCTAGTGTACTTTTTGGGAATAGCAACTATTTACCAAGCATCAGCTCAACATTTTGCAAGAATCCTGTGAATCCCCCCAAGACGCCAAGGCACCTTACATCATTCCTAGCTCAGGAGGTCTTATATAACCATAGCAGCCTAGCAGTGGGACCCACTACTCTCTTAGCTGGGACTCCTCCCCATAGTGAGAGGATCCAAACTCATGTGACAGAACCCACTATTCTCTCAAGTGGGGCCTTTCTCCAAACTAACAGGACTAAGAGCTGACCCTTGACTTTCCCTTTACTGTTCCCCAGAGTCAGAGAACCCAGAGGCTATTGTCTCTGATGGGACCATTTCTCACCCTGAAGAACGGAGCCAATGTGACAAGACCCCCTACTTTCAGATGGAAACTTTTCCCAGGCTCACAGAACTCAAAGCTGAGCTAAAGTGACACAACCCCTTACTCTCTTAAGTTGGACCCCTCTCCACAGTCATCGGACACAGAAGTGATGTGTCCTAATTTCACATGCAGAGACCCCTTTTAACATTCACAGGACCCAGCGCTGTTGTGACAGGACACCCTAGTTTTATCTCTGGTGCTCTCCACAATCACATGACTCAGACTTGATGTCACAGGACCCTTCCCCTTGTTCAGAAGACCCAGAGCTGACATGACATAATCCTTTACTCTTTCTGGTGAGAACCCAGAGTTCATGTTACAGGACTTCATAATCTCTCAGATATTTCTTCCAACACTCAGAGCACCCAGAGCTGCTAGAGGTGGACCCTCTCTCAGAGTGAGATCGCTTTTAACACTCTGGTGCACACTGCCATCTAGTGAACTTGCTTGGAATAACGCCTTTGTTGACACCCCCAGGAAATGTTCATTTTTGCTGCCATCTAATTTAGTGTACATCTTGGGAATAGCACATTTTACTTAAGCATTTGCTCTAATAATTTTGGAGAGGCACTGTGAAGGCAACTTACACTATGCCTAGCTCAGAATGTCTTATATACTGCTATTTTGTTTCTATCTCTGATTCTTTCCTGCATGCTTGGTCTCTGACTCTTTCAGGGACAGAAGATTCTCATACATATGTGTATCTTGTTATTCCTTATACACACCTGTTTTATCCTAGGCATTTTTCTTAATGCTCTAAAACTCTATTTCTTCATTGATAAAATGCAGGGGGAAACAGTATCTTTCACTGGGTTGCTGTGGGAAATAAAATTCATGCAAAGCTCTTAAAATACTTTCTGGCATGTAAATGCTCAATAATCATGGTCCATTTTTATTTTTTATGATTACCTTCACCACGTTTCTGTACCTTTCACAAAGTCTAATACAAGGTGAACAAATATTGGTATCGGATAAATGCCCTTGGATAAATAATTATTTTAAAATGAACTATATTAGATGGCTAATCTAGCACTGTTTAATCAGGGAAAGGGTCCAAAGGAATACTGTCAAAACTGAGCACTCAAATGACAGAAATCAAGAAATAATTTTGTAGGTGAAAGTGCCCACTTCCTGCTGTCTGCACCCTGGGCTGGCTCCTGACTGAGCTTAGGGCCACCTTCATCTCACATGTCTCCCTTCCAGCCATGGTCCTGAGTTTATGACTGCTCTCGCATCCTCCTGGGCTGGGATTTGCCTATAAATTTTCTTCACGGAAGCAATGTTCCCCCCACCACCACTATCAGCAGGTGACTCTGGGGGCAGCTTGGGCACGCCTTCCCCCTGACAGGTATGTCTACCCCAAGGAAGCCCTGGCACAAAACAAGTGAGGACACTGAGGTAGGCCTCACAATGCCACTGGAGCCACTGCCCCAGTAGTATACTCGCACGTTATGTGTCCCCTCCGTGTCCACAACCAGGGCATGCCACAAGCCTACCACTGGGGTTGGAGTGGGAGTTTAACCTTGGAGGCTCACAGCCCACCACCTTAGTTCTAATTCTAGTGCTCCCACCTTACCAGCCCAGCCCTGACGACCAGACCAGCAGCACCTCTGTCCCCTAGGTCACCCCCATACCCTTCGCCTTCTCCCAGATCTCCCTGGTACTTTGTGATACTCTTTGCGTACTCTTTGTGTCTGAGTCTAGTCACTATCTGATTGGAGCCAGCAGCTTCTGTCTTCATTTCCATCTACACAGAGGTAGGTAGGCAGCCCTTTTCCCCAGCTGGCGGGGGGCAGAATTGAGACACCATCTTACCCCAGCCCCTCCAGGTGCTGGGTCCCTGGGTTTCCCCAGTCTGGGCTCGCACCATCTCTGACCAAGAGATCAGTTTCCAAGTTATCAGGGCTGACGCTTTCCAGCGGGATTCAGCAACCCACCGTAAAGAAAATGAAATCACTAGCAGGAAGGAGGAGGATCACCTCATCTCTTTCCCTGGATAAAGCCCTACAAGAATGACTTAGTGCCAAGAATAGTCCTTTAGCTAGCATGGACACTTGTGCATTTCTGTCACTATTTGTGTCCTCCAGTAGGACTCTGCTACTTGATGGCCAAGTGGAACTCAGAAAAGGCCTGCAGAGATGGGAGCAGCATCTTTCCCTGTCCAATGTTCTGTTTGTTGTGGCCAAAATTAAATATAACAACCAGTTTAAGATGATAAAATTAAGTGACATGTGGACAGCGAGCTGTGTGGATGAAGTGGAAGAAGGCCATACCAATGCCATGAGCTCCTTCGTCCTGGGCTGGTCCATGGTGAACTTTGTATCTACTGTCAGTTCCCCAGAAAAAGGGACAACTGGCTCTCTTCTCTTCAAAGACACAACCATCTCGAGAAGGGGAAGGACTGTCCAAAAAGCATTCCCCTTAGAATCTTCACCAAGGACACTGGGAATGGTGCCTATTCTTAAACGATAGCAATAAGGAATTCAGAGATAGCAAATGAAGTTATGAACCTGTCATTAGCAATGCTAGGGATAACTGTCTCTGAGGGAGATTACCAGTTATAGGTCAGTTCTGGCCGAGAAGTGGCACCATACCCACTTATTGGGCATAAATATCCCTATGGAATTAAAATGAGCCATCTTCGAGACCCTGCTCTGCTGACACAAGGCTCAGAGGACTCTGCCAGCCCTTCCAGCCTCCAAGAGCCCTTCCTCATGGAACAGCTGCCCCGGCAGATGCAGTGCCGGTTCACCCTGCGGCCCCACCGCCTGGCTGCGGCCCAGCAGCTGAGTGATTCGAGTTGGAAGACATTTAAAAGGAGAAGATCTATCACCAAGTGGGCCTTTTGGTGGGGTTCTAGCACTCCCCTGGATAACTTGCCTGTGTTGCCAACCTCTCCTATGTCAGCACAGCTCTTTGGAGTGTCTCTGCCAAATAGTGTGAGAATGGCCATCTGCCCAAACCCGTCTCGGATATGCTTTTTGTCCTTCATCAGGAAGGACCCCTCACAAAGGGCATCTCCAGACAGGCAGCCAGTGTGAAATCTTGCAGAGAGCTGAAAGAGCAACTGAATTCTGGAGTTGAAGTACACCTCAACCGTGAATCTATTTTTTAACTCATTTTAAAGAGGAGAAAGAGAGAGAGAGAAGGGGGAGAAGCAGGAAGTATCAACTCCCATATGTGTCTTGGCCGGGCAAGACCAGGGTTTCAAACCAGTGATTTCAGTGGTCCAGGTCAACACTTTATCCACTGACCCACCACAGGTCAAGCCTTGAATCTATTTTTGTGGTAGTGTCTGTTTTAAAGGATTTTCTATGAAATATTCCTGGAAGTATTTTATCATCAGATCTCTATGTTCACTGTGTCTATGTAATAGATCAAGAAATGATGAAGAGGAAATAAACACAATTCAAAGGCAGTTAAGCCAGCTTCCAAGAGCCAATGTGGTTTTCCTAAAGTATCTTTTTGGGGTATTACACAACATCGTGCATAATTCCTCATCCAATCAGATGAGGGCATTTAATTTAGCAGTGTGTTTGGTTCCAAGCATTCTTCGGCCTCCTCCTTCCTCCAGCCCAGAACTAGAAAATGAATTTATAAAAAAAATGTCACTCTGCTTGTTTAATTTTTTTAATATTTTTATTGCAAATTGCTGTAGACTATTTGGAAAAGAAATCACTTCTTTCCTTGGAGAGGTTTCAGTGAGGTGTGACATCAGAGAGAGCACCTCCCATATCTCTTGCTTACAAATGATTGACTTCTCTTATGACAGTTTGGTAAATGAGCCGAATGAGGATGTTGATGCTCCAGTGGACCTGGTAAAGAACCTTGGTCAGGGAGCGGAAGCATGGAGTCTGTCTTAACCCTTAGTGACCATGACCTCAACCAGCCTGAAATAAAAGGTCTTTAACCCCAAGTGACTTTGACTTAAACTGTTCTAAACATGAAAACATTTGAAAGCAGCGGCCTCTGGAATCCAAGCCAATGACCATTACAGCTGTGTACAGAGAGGCCACTCTGAGGGACCATGCCAACGCCCCATCTGGCATGCACACGCCCAGCTGTCTGTCCACAGCTGCAGCAGGTGCTCCAGAAAGCCTGAGGGGACAGCGGCGCTGCTCGGAGCCCAGCACCGACCACTGAGGTTCAAAGCTGTCCTCCTTCAGGCAGTTTTACCAGAAAAAGCTGCGCAAGTCCAGCTGTGATACAATTCTCTCAGAAAAGGATGAGGACCTCCTGAAGCAGAGTGAACCCTTATAGGAGGAGGGATATTTTAACCAGAGTTTAGTCAGAGGCACTGATATCAAGAAAAATGCCAATAATAAAAATACTAAGGAGAAAAGCTATTTGGGTCATGAAGGAAATCATGTGAAGGTTCTCCCTAAAGCCAAGCCTGTGGCCATTTCTGTGGCATCTTACAGTCACAGGTCCCCCCCCCATGATCATCCCAGGAACTAGCCCTTTGATTCAGATCCATCTGGACACCCCCCACCACACACAGCGGATGCCCTCAAGAGTTCAGAGGGGCGGCGGCACTGCCCAGAGCCAACATGGATGACCAGCTCTGCAAACTGAGCCATCTCAGGAAGATATTTTCACAGAAACACAGAAAAGCTAGCTATATAGAGAGCCGGTCACTTACATGGAGCGGAGAGTTCTCTCCAGCAGCAGAAGCCTTTGCAAATGAAGGGGCAAAAGCTCATTCATCAGAGTGGTCATGGAGACCAAGGAGGCAAGAACAGCACCACAAAACCGAACAGTGAGGAGTTTTTACCCTCAAGATGGAGTATTTGCTTGTCCTCCCCGGACCCTTCACCATCTAGCTCATCTATGCGCTCTGAAGACTGTGCTTTTTCTCAGCTCACCCACCGAGCCTTCCTCTCCCATAGTCTGCACTTTTCAGGCTCAAAGAAAGTAGGAAGAACTTCCTCCTGGTTTTTGCAGTTCCAGTCTCACGTCTGGAGAGCTGGTTACCTCCTTAGGGCAAAGCGGCAGCCGCCTGGCTTATACAAAAAGTGGCACCATAAAGTAACATTCAAAATTGCGTTCTGTAACTCTCCACCCAGCAAATGGTTGAGAAATGGCTTGGCTAGTTCGAGAAACTGGTCCTTCAAAAATTAAGCAAGGGCATCTAGAACAGTGGAAAAGAAAACAGCATCTCTGAAAGAAACCAGAGCCACCTCCCTGTGCTTCTGATTTTACAGAAGCCAACTCACTGCAAGAGAAACAGAAAGACATGCTCCCGAGGTCAACCAAAGGGCTTGGAGCTGTAGAGACAGTCCAGTTACAGGCTGTAGAGAGTTGGAGCTGTGCAGGCAGCCCTGTTAGAGACAACAAAAGGGCTGGGAGCCATGCAGGCAGCCCTATTCATGGCTGATCCAGCCTTGTTCACAGCCCAGATACAGGCTATAGAAAGATTTGGAGCTGTGAAGACAGCCCAGTGTGATGTAAAGGAAGCACTTGGAGCTGCGCAGGTGCCCCATTTTGAATCAAAGAAAGGACTTGGAGCCGTTCAGACAGCTCAGATGATAGCAATGAAAGGGCTAAGAGGTGTGCAGGCTGCACAGAGTATGGCAAAGAGTGAACTTGAACATATGCAGACAGATCAGTTTGGGCCAGTAGAAGAACTAGGAGCTGTACACACAGTGCTGTTTGTCAGAAAAGAAGCCTTTGAAGTTGTGCAAATCTCCCAGGTGGAGGCAACGGAGAAGCCCATAGCTATACAGATGGCCCAGGTTGAGCTTTGCAGACAACCCTGTTTGTGACAGCAGATGGACTTGCTGCTGTGCAGAAAGCCCAGTCTGCTGCAATGGAAGTAATTGTAGCTGTGCACACAGCCCAGTTTGCTGCAACAAAAGGACTGGGAGCTGTGTGCACAGCCCAGTCTGAAGTAGATGAAGGACTTGGGGCTATGCAGACCACCCAGCAGTATAGCTCTTATCCCAAGCGAGACTCAGAGAAACACAATAGCTGTTCATTCAGTCTCATGGAAGACAGACTCAAACTTTGTATGAAATCTCAGTGGGAAGGGGAGAAAAATGGGCAGTGCTCTCCTGGGACTCTGCCTTGTGTGAGGTCCTCCCGCAGCCCTTTGGTTGTGGATGATGTGTTCAGCCCAGACTCAGGGCCTTCAGCGCTTAGTGATGCCGGGGGCAAACATGCAACCAAAGACATTTTACCACCAGAGTCTGATGTCTACCAGAGTAGGAGAAACTGGGCTAACAATGACATCCAGACAATAATTGCTCTGACCCTTTTGTATGAAATCCCTGGGACAGAGAGCATAAAGGTAAACACGGCTAATACTTAGGACCACAAAGTAATTCTCTTTATAGAGACCATTTGGCAAAACTTTTAGTTGAAACTATTGCATCAGCTCAGTGTTTGGAAGATTGTTCCTTTTTAGATCATGGGACTGGTGGTCCCATCATGTCATTCTAGAGATACTTTCAGAGAGTTAGAGAAAATAGCTTCTGTGGAGAAAACATGCATTATATAAGATTAGTCTCCCAAGAAGGCCGAGGTATTGTGAGTAAAGAATGGAGGCTAGGGAGAGGCAAGCTTCCAGAGAAACCATCCATAGTCCCTGGAATACATGTAATAGGCAAGAAAAATGCCACTAATCAAAGCAGTAAGAAAAAAAAGCATGCCCAGTAAGGAAGGGAATCTTGTGAGATATTTCCCTGAAGCCACACCAGTAGCCATTTCTCTGGATTCTTATAGTCACATGCCCTTACAGGATCATTGCCGAAGACAGCCCATTGATGTAGCTAGACTGGAACAACTAGAGTGACTCAAGAACCATGAGTGTCATAACATCGGTTTTGTGGTGGTGTGTTATTTGATTTGTTTTTCTATTATGCTGCACTGCTAGTGCTGCATTGCTCTGCAAAGCCTCCAGGAAACAGCTGTGAAGAGAGAGAAGGAAATAAGTGACTCATCTCAGTGTCCTTTCAAAGGTGGCCTGAAAGCATTCATTATCTGAGTGTGAAGAAAGTCTGTGACAATGATCCTGTGTTACAAGAATAATGCTCTTGCCAACATGTATGTGGTCAGAGCCTGTCACATGTTCCTCAGCAGTCCTGTTTCTTAGGATAGTCAGCAAGAAAACATTATTGATAAACCTTTTTTTTTTCTGATAATCATTTGGCTGTGGAGAAATTGAAAGGATGCCAGTGTATAAAGATCTTGTAGGATAGAAGACCCAGCAAAGTGGTGATCAGGCCTTTTTCTCAGACAGTCACTAGATTTGGATTTCCTTACCTCTAGAAGTTTTTAAATAATTTTGTCCCAAATGATTCATGGTTTACAGATAGTTTGTACCCCATTGATTTACTTCTACCCCATTGGCTTATTTCATATCCATGGACATTTCTTCCTTCTCTTGCCTTAAAGATTACACTGGTACATCAGCTGGAATGTCCCTTGGATTATGAGGCCTTGTTAGCCAGAATGAAGGGATAGTCAGGAATGGATATGCATCTTCCCTCACTTTAACTTATAAGAAGTTGCTCAGAGCCTGACCAGGCGGTGGCGCAGCGGATAGAGCGTCAGACTGGGATGCGGAGGACCCAGGTTCGATACCCCAAGGTCGCCAGCTTGAGCGCGGGCTGATCTGGTTTGAGCAAAGCTCACCAGCTTGAGCCCAAGGTCACTGGCTTGAGCAAGGGGTCACTCAGTCTGCTGAAGGTCCACAGTCAAGGCACGTTGAGAAAGCAATCAATGAACAACTAAGGTGTCACAATGAAAAACTGATGATTGATGCTTCTCATCTCTCACCATTCCTGTCTGCTGTCCCTATGTATCCCACTCTCTGACTCTCTCTCTGTCTCTGTAAAAAAAAAAAAAAAAAAAAAAGAAGCTCAGAATCTATTAATTTTAGAGAGAAGAGAAAGAGAGAAAAAGAGAGAAAAGGTGAGGGGAGTGGGAAGAATCAACTCATAGTAGTTACTTCTTATACATGTGTTGTCTGGGCAAGTTTGGGGTTCTTTTTTTTTTTTTTTTTCATTTTTCCGAAGCTGGAAACAGGGAGGCAATCAGACAGACTCCCGCATGCGCCCCACTGGGATCCACCTGGCATACCCTCCAGGGGGCGATGCTCTGCCCCTCTGGGGCCTCAACTGAGGCAGAGGCCACAGAGCCATCCTCAGTGCCTGGGCCATCTTTGCTCCAATGGAGCCTCGGCTGCGGGAGGGGAAGAGAGAGACAGAGAGGAGGGAGAGGAGGAGGGGTGGAGAAGCAGATGGGCGCTTCTTCTGTGTGCCCTGGCCGGGAATTGAACCCGGACTCCTGCATGCCAGGCTGACGCTCTACCACTAAGCCAACCCGCCAGGGCCTACCTAGCTTGGGGTTCTTAACCGATGACCTCAGCATTCCAGGTTAAGTCTTTATTCACTGTACCACCACAGGTCAGGTGGACCTTGTCTATTCTGTCCATCACTTAATATGGTCCCCAGCATCTGGTATTTGGCAGCTACACAATAAACAACTGATAATTAAGTAAGTGTACTGAGCTTATTAATTGGAATATGATTTGCGAACTATAATGGAGCTGAAAGAAATGAAATATTATTTCACTATCCTTCCTGAAAAAATTGAGAAGGTAAACAGCAAGAAATACCACATGTGAAATTGTTCTCAAGTCTATCATTGTGTTTGCCTAACTTTAGTATTTATTCATTTCTGATGCTTCTTCATTCAGTTATCCATAAAACATGAATTCACTGCACTGCAAGTAAAGCAGGAGAGAGACAAAGCAAACTAGGTGACAAGTATCATAAAGGAAATACTAAATACTATGAAAACAGCAAAAGGAATAACTAACAGTAATTGTCTAAAGGGGTATTATTGAATTTTTGCCCACAACACAATGAATGGAAAAATTCTGCAACTTTTTTGAGTTTATCAGGTGAAACAAAAATAGTAAAAATAGCTTTTTAATGACCTTTTTCATTTCCGTTTACAGACTCCCTATTGTTTGAGTTTTCTATCTAGACATACTTATTTGATCCACTACCTTAAAGACAATTTGACCAAACTTCCTTTAAAAATATAGTAATTAATTCTTATACAATTTAGAAATTATTCCCCCAATATTTCTGCTTGTATGTGTTTCATTTATCGATTAGTTGTCTACCTAATCAGACAGTAAACATTTTAGGACTAGAAGGGTCCTTTTTAAATATTTCTCCACAACCAACACTTGGCACAGCGTCCTAGTCATTGTAAGGTTTAAACCATTTTCTTTTTTTTTAATTATAATTTTATTTTTTAATGGGGTGACATCAATAAATCAGGATACATATATTCAAAGATAACAAGTCCAGGTTATCTTGTCATTCAATTATGTTGCAAAGCCATCACCCAAAGTCAGATTGTCCTCCGCCACCTTCTATCTAGTTTTCTTTGTGCCCCCTCCCCCTCCTCCTTTCCCTTTCCCTCTCCCCCCTCCCCCCATAACCACCACACTCTTATCAATGTCTCTTAGTCTCACTTTTATGTCCCACCTACGTATGGAATAATGCAGTTCCTGTTTTTTTCTGATTTACTTATTTCACTTCATATAATGCTATCAAGATCCCACCATTTTGCTGTAAATGTTCCGATGTCATCATTTCTTATGGCTGAGTAGTATTCCATAGTGTATATGTGCCACATCTTCTTTATCCAGTCATCTATTGATGGGCTTTTTGGTTGTTTCCATGTCCTGGCCACTGTGAACAATGCTGCAATGAACGTGGGGCTGCATGTGTCTTTGCGTATCAATGTTTCTGAGTTTTGGGGGTATATACCCAGTAGAGGGATTGCTGGATCATAAGGTAGTTCTATTTTCAGTTAAACCATTTTCTAAAGTTTGAATTTGATAACAGTTTTGTGAAGAATATGATTTGATGAATGCCAGTATAGTTTTGGCACAATATAAATTTTGTTTTTAGAGCCTAAATAATACAATCTCTGCTCATATGACCACAATTAAGAAAATAAATTAGAAATGAGGATAAAATGTAAACAATGTATCCTCAATGATTAAAATAAGTTTTAAGTAAGGTACCATATAGAAAACTACTTTGTGCACTCCAATGGATATACACATATAAAATTATTTTGTGATTTGGTAAAATGTCATATTTAATGGCATATGGCAGAACTAGCTTAAAAAGAGGAAAGCTGAAAATCAAGAGGAAAATTAATAGCTGAAATTCAGATTGACAAGTTTTAACTGGGCACTAGGGGTATAAAAAATGGTCCTACTAAGATCTTACTTGAAAATATATACATATTAAATAGTTTACTATAATTTGGTAAGTGATAAATTAAAAAATAGGGTCACTTAACTGGGGAAAGCTCCCTGGAAAAGAAGACCCTGGAAAGAATTTTAAAGAAGAATAAGCATTAACCAGGAGAGTGAGAGAACATTTTAGACAGAGGCAGAGTGAAAAAAAGCAAAGAAATGTGAATCATGTTGTGGTCGGAGAGTATTTGAGGGTAAGGAAGGAATCAAAGAATACACCTCAGGTTACTTTTGTGTGCTCTCTAGCATAAATTACTGGCACATAAAGAACAAGGTAGAGAGATTCAAGAGAAACGACACAAGAAAGAATAAAATTAAATAGAATAGAAGAGACAAAGACAAGGTAAAACTATACAAGTACAGATGTTGAAAAAAAGAAAAGTCATTCTTTTTGTTAATAAAGACTTTTGAAGGGGGCTTTCAATGAAAAAGAGAAAAATCCTATTTTATGCCACATACCTACTCTGTTAAAAAAAATTTACTTAAATTGCATGATTCTGCTTATGGTTTTTAAATTTATTCACTGAATATTTATAGAGAATTTACTATATACTAAGCACAGGGGATATGGTAGAGCTCAAAATAGACCAAGTCCCTGTCTTTATTAAGCTTTCAGACTAGAAGGGCGAGGGACAAACAAAAATAGCTTAGCAAATGCAAATATAGGATGTGTGCATTCTCATTACTGCTTCTATTATGTGCATGAATAGCACCATGAAGAAATTAAATGGGTGATATCATAGAAACTTAGAGGTCTACTTGAGGTAAAGTAGGGCTTTCTACAGGGGATAAAATTAGAGTTAATGATGAAAGAATGAGAATGAACCAGCTACTTGAAGAACTAAGTCAAGAACATTTTAGACACAGAGAGAGGTAAACACGATAGCCTGAGAAATATCATTTGGTGTTACTTGAGGAGCAGAAAGAAGGAAGCATGGCTGGAAGTGCAGTGAGCAAGGTCAAGTCAAGGTGGTAGTACTAGATGACTTAAAGCCTCATAGGCCATTGTAAGAAACTGAGGATTCATTTTGAACAGCAGGATTTAAGCAGGTAAGAGATGGCATTTTCAGGAGAGAGCTTTGCCCTATTTTACCTCTCCTAGCTCACAGATAGGTGTACCATCATGTTATACCTTGCCTTAAACTGGATTTTAGAGGAGATGTAGTGGGCAGATACTTTTGCTGGCATACCTTCCAGTTTTTGTTGTGTTGTCAGGGAACTTGAGGTCAGTAGCACTAATAATGGCAGTATTCTGTGACCATTCTTCCTGCCTTCCCCTGATCCTATATTATCTTCTCTACCTTGTTCTTAGAGATTGCCATGTAGCTTAAGATGAAAACCAAATCTAGGAATATATATCTGCTTCTGTATTTAAGGATCCCCAAATAAAGATAACAAAAGAATTAAGAAGCATTAGCTTTTTTCCTATGCTCCCTTTAATAATGAAGCTCAGTGACTTATATAAATTATTCATGATTATCATATTTACATACATAAGTTTCTATATACCTATATATTTACATATATGTAAATATGATAATCATTTCATATGAAAGATCAAACTAACTTTATTTTTATGTGTGTGTATGTGTGCTCTCCCAAAAATTATGAGCAAGGGAGGGGACTTACTTATCCAGGTAAGGTATTCACCATTGTACTTTAGATTCCACATGTAAGTGAAAGCACATGGTATTTGTTCTTCTCTGACTGACGTATTTCACTTAGCACAACCCTCTGAGTCCATTCATGCTGTTGCAAATAGTAAAAGTTCATTTTTTTTAAATGGCTGAATAGTATTTCATAATACAGTGAGAGAAAATGTAGGTTTACAGTTGTGAATACACAAAACAGAGTTTATTCTTATATTATTATTAATAACTGTATTCTTTATTTATATTACAGTTGTAAACCTACTTTGGCCTGCCCCAAAAATATGCACTCCAATTTCTTTATTCACTCTTCTATTGATGGGCTCTTGGGTTGCTTCCATTAAATACACTTTTTTTAAAAAAGTATTTTTTAGGCCTGACCTGTGGTGGCGCAGTGGATAAAGCGTCGACCTGGAAATGCTGAGGTCGCCAGTTCAAAACCCTGGGCTTGCCTGGTCAAGGCATGTATGGGAGTTGATGCTTCCAGCTCCTTCCCCCCTTCTCTCTCTCTGTCTCTTCTCTCTCTCTCTCTCTCTCTCTCTCTCTCTCTCTCTGTCTCTCTCTCTCCTCTCTAAAATGAATAAATAAATTTAAAAAAATAAAAGAAGGAACAAGAAAAAAAAAGTATTTTTATTGCATTGTATGCACTCAATTTAATATGGGACTATAAATTTGGCAAGGACATATATAATCATCTAGTCTAGGTATTCTTAACCTGGGGTCTACAGATAGACTACAGATGTATATGAATCTTTCATTCCCCAAAATATATAGTCTCGTGTGTTCTGGTTATATGCCTATTTGTGGGGGAGAAACTTCATTACTATTGTCAGATTTCAGTTTCAAGACCAAAGAAACACTAAGAATCAATAATCTCATCACTTCTACTTCAAGGATATATAAGAACACTAGAAAAAAATTAATGAAACCTGCTGTTTTAACAGGTATCAAAAAAATAAGTAGCAAATTTCAGGTATGATTTTAGATTTTTCAGAGGCTTTTTGAGATCAAAACTATTTTTATAATCCTAAGGTATTATTTCTCTTTTTACTCTCATTCTTTTATGAGTGCATAAAGGAGTTTTTGAGAGACTACCTGACATGTGATATCACAACAGACTGAGCAGAAAAAGAGGAAAAGTCAACCGTCTTTTTTAAACCAAACATTAGATTTGCAAAATGTAAACAATGCCACTCTTCTAACTTACTTTTTGGAACACATAGATATTTTTCATAAAGCTATGTTTTATAAAATTTATTCTTAATGAATTAATAAATACTTTTTGAATTTATTAATTTTAATTTCTCTTTCATTTAATTTTTATATTCAGTTTAAAATACCAGTAGATATTGCTCACATAAGCAAAAGATCTTTGGTTTCCTCAATAATCTTAGGCATATAAAGTTTGAAAACTTCTATTTCATAACAAATGACATTTTGGAAATAGGAGTATATCTAGAAGTTAAATGAGGGGATTATAATTTGAGTGTGTTGTCTGTACCCTTGCTTCCCAAAGTGTGGATAGGGGAACAGCTGCATCCTAGGTATTGCCTACGACAGTGATGAGCAATCTTTTGAGCTTGGTGTGTCAAAATTAGCCAAAAAAAACCGAGCATAACTCAGATGGTGTATCACTTCAAGAAAAAAAACATAATTTCATGATATTTATAGTTTAAATAACAAAAATGTATAATTGTAATATATAACTATTTAATAAACCAAAAACTAATTATTTAACTTACCTGCTTAGTGACTTCTTTGTTCATCTGTCAGTCGGTTTCTTTTGTTGGTCTTGATATTATTTAACTTGTGTGGGGTGCGGTGAACTAAGATAAGTGAGGGGGAGGGGGAATTCTTTAACTAACCTGCCTATTAGTGACTTTTTTGTTGCTGAATTTCATTGGCTAAATCTTCAATTGAAGGTTGGTATTTTGTACACTTCAAGCCCAAGCAAGCGCTACTAACTTCATCTGTCAATCTGTTTCTTTTGTTGGTATTGATATTATTTAACGCTGAGAATAAGGTCTCACAAAAGTATGTAGAGGGAAAATTGTGAGTAAAGCCATTTTTCAGGGTGCTAACAGTGTCTGGTAATCGGTTCCAGGCACTCCAAATTTCCTGTTCGTAGTGGCACTCCTCTTAATTCTCCAAGCAGCACCTTTCCAGATTCTCAAGCTCTGACCTCAGGTTGACAAACACCTGAGCCCAGATGCTGTCTTGAAATTCTGCAAGTTGCATCTTAAGTAAATTAAGATGGCTGCCACTATTTCTAATGGCGGGAAACAGCACCCATAGCACAGGCCCTCGCCTCTCCCAGCCTCCCCCTCACTTATCTCAGTAATGATGGTCAATTAGAAATCCACGACACCCCAAACAGTAGATTGGATAATGGTTGCTGTGGTTATGTGGTTGCTGGTAATGGTGATCACAGGGCCCCCAGAGATACGTCCCCGCGGCATTCTGTTGCTCCCTGCTCCATCCGCCGGAAGTGAGGTCAAAGATCCCCTCACGGCCTAACCGGAAGCCCCAGAACTAGACGCTCTGTACTGGAGTTCTGTTGTTTTGGCCTACAGACCTCCAGCACAGAATGTCTACACTACAGCAAATGTTTTATCCTCGGCTACTGCACCTGGCCGTGCAGGAGCTGAGGATGAAATGCCCTTCTCAGCATGTGGTCCCATACTTCTCTGGTATGCAGCCGTATGCAACCGTGTGTCATCGAAAATGGCTACGTATATCAGTGCTGACACACGTGTCATAGGTTTGCCATCACAGGCCTACGAGCTTGTTAGAAATGTAGGATCTTGGGCCTTGACTCTAGACTTATTGAATCAAAATCTTCATTTTAATAAGATCCCTAGGTATAAGTAAATACAGTGTTCAGGACAAGTGATGTTTTAAGGGTAACACGTATAAAAGATAAAAGGAGAGAAAGCAGAATTGGACAAGGAAAGCCTCCCGAGCACGGTGCAAATCTAAGACACATGAAAGGAAAGGAAAGAAAAGGAAAGAGGAAACCCAGCAGCGAAGGCCTCAGTCTCATAGATCTGACAAATGTCTCTACAAGTCCAGTGGGGACACCAGGAGCAAAGCTGACTCACAAAAGGACTATTACACAAGCAGAAATGCCTCAGCTTTGTTCTGCTACCTTGCCCAGTCATAGATGGCGTCACTTAGGAAGAGTGTGGCCTCAGCTTGAAGGAGGAGGGAAACCCAACCAGGGAACACCTGGTGGCGCCTGCTCACCACACTCAGAGCAGCTGGGAGGGTCCTTCCTGAAGAGGAATCGGAGCAGTGTCTGCCATGAAGATTGCTTTCAAACATACAGGGAACAATAAAAAGAAGTAGCTTTTAAATGTTTAAAGACAGAGTCAGAACTAAGGATAATGCAGAAGAAAATTGTAATACACCACTATTTTTTTCTAAACTGTGCATGTATTTATTTTAATAACAAATTTAATGCAAAATAGAACCAGACTCATAAATACAGAAAACAGACCGACAGCTGTCAGAGAATATGGAGGTTAGGGGACTGGGTGAAAAAGGCAGAAATATTAAGCAAAGAAAAAACTTATAAACACAGACAACAGTGTGGATATTGCAGGAGGGGAGGGGCATGTGGGGAGATGATGTAGGGTAGAGAAGGGATAAATGGTGATGGAGGGAGACTTGACTTGGGGTGGTGAACACACAATGTAACATACAGATGATGTATCGTAGAATTGTACACCTGAAACCTGTATAATTTTATTAACCAATGTCCCGCCAATAAATTCAATAAAAAATTAAAACAAACAAAAATAAAGCTTTGTGTTATACTTGCAGCCTACTGTAGTGATCTAAAGCTGTCATCCCAGGCAGTGTGGAAGTCACTGATTCCTTCAATCACCCTGGGTAAACATGGTCATACACAGGACGGAGCAGAGACAGGGCCTGGAAAATGATAACACTCAGAACCAGATTATTTACAGGAAGTCTTTACTCTTTTTTTTTTCTGAAATGAGAACTGGGGAGGCAGAGAGACAGACTCCCACATGCACCCAACCGGGATCCACCTGGCATGTCCACTAGGGGGTGATGCTCTGCCCATCTGGGGCGTTGCTCCATTGCACCTGGTGCCATTCTAGCGCCTGAGGCAGAGGCCATGGAGCCATCCTCAGCACCCCCATCAACTTTGCTCCAATGAAGCCTTAGCTGCAGGTGGGGAAAAAAGAGAGAGAAAGGAGAAGGGGAAAGGTGGAGAAGCAGATGGGTGCCTCTCCTGTGTGCCCTGGCCAAGAATCGAACCCAGAGCTTCCACATACCAGGCTGACACTCTACCACTGAGCCAACCAACCAGGGCCCCAGGAAGTCTTTATGCTTAATAATTACATATATAGAGCTTTACTGTCCATAAGCTCTTCACATTTCTTAGTTAACCTCAAAAACCTAGGAGCAGGTACTCATATTATCCTCCTTCTCCAGGTGAAGGAACAGGTCTTAGAAGAATCAGATAAGTTTCCAGAGGGCATACCACTGCAGGATGGAATGGAGACCCTCAGCCAGGTCTTTCTATTTATTTAATTAATTATTTATTTATTTATTTTATTTTTCCATTGACTGAGTAAAAGAAGAAGAAGAAGGGAGATGGGGGAGGGGAGCATCAACTTGTTGTTCCACTTAGTTGTTCCATTTAGTTGTGCACTCATTGATAGCTCCTTGTGTGTGCTCTGACCAGGAATGCAACCTGTGACCTCAGTGTGCCAGAATGACGTGTTATTCACTGAGATACTCGGCCAGGGCCAGGTCTTTTGATCGTTTGAAAGACACACATCAGAAGACTTTGCCATCCTAGATAGATCCAGGACAGGGAGATAGTGGCAAAACATTCCATGTTCCTGTCTCCTTCCCTGCATCCTTCATGTCCTCTCATCTGACTGGTGGCTGCCTCTTTGCATTAGGCTGTGCTGTTCAGAACAAGTGGAGTCTGAACTTTTGACAGGTGAGAAATGGCAATGATTTATTTTCTTTTCTCTGGTTTGAGCGTTGGCACCCACAGTAGCTAGGAAGCAGCTGCCCCTAAGTGGGGTGCAGTGAGGGAGGGGCCTCTGAAGACCCTGGCTACAGGCAACTGCAGTTACACAGGCTTCTGCCCAAAGCTTTTGAAGGAAAGTTCTGCATGAGTCAGACTTTTCTGACAAGCTGGTTTGGCACCTTTTCCTCACTGGTTTTGAGAAGTCAGACAGGATGAGGGATAAGGGATAAATTTCCACTGCTGACTAGAGACCTGACAGTCTGAATAAATTGGCTTTCACATTATAAAAAGAAAAAGAAAAAGCTCTAACTGAATTATGAACAGAAGAATTGATTGGTCTCTTATCGGTCTGCTGCCTGTTGACTTTGGCCAGGAGATAATCACCATGGTGAACGAAGATCCCAGCAGCCAGTTATTATTCACTCCTGACCATGCTCGTTCCCCATTGTTTTGACAAGTGAATCCCTGGATGACTATTAAATCCCCATTGCTCTGCAGCACTGTGGTTCCTCTTTATGAACCACAACCTGCTCATCCTATTCTCAGCTCTCCCTGCCTGCTCCTTTCCCCTCATGAAGGACAGGAGGGGCTGAGCCTGAAGCCTTCCAGACCTCATATCCTCACTTCAGCCACAAGAGCTCTGCTACTGTCTGCTGTGTGAAATGACCCATGGGTCCTGCTTACTCTGCTGGGTTCCTCTGTGAACGATGGATCCATGTGCTCTCAGGTGTTCAGCTCTCAGGTACAAGCTCTGACAGGGGTGAGGCTATTGCATCCAAGCTTCCTGTTCTCCATCCACTGTAAGTGCAAATTATTGTCAGTCCTTATCAGTTGTCCTTCCCCCAGCTGTGACACCAGAAAGAAGGTAAAGAAGCCCTGGCACATCCTGTTTGTTCTCATGTCTGACAACTCATTGAACTCATTGTTTTAGTATAGCTAAGTCCACCCAGAGCTAATATTCCTGTCCGGGAAGGGTGGCCACTCTCAAGCTTTCTCAGTCTTGGTCCACATTTTGTCTGGTTCCTGGAGAAGGTAACAGTATCCACGTAGTTCTCTTCCTTTAACTAATCTGGGCCCACTGCCCAAATACATGGTAGGGGATACAAAAGATTGGCTCCTGGTCTTCACAATTAACTTGGGCACCACTGTGGGCTTGCTCCCTAGTGCCCTCTTTGGCACCTGTCAATCACTTGGCTCTCTTCTGTTGGCATACTACTTTGGACTTATTTTCCTTTTACACATCAGCACTTTCCTTTACAGACACATTCCTACCAGATCATGAGGGATAAATTCTAGGGCCTCCTACTACCTGAATTTTTGTCAGGAGATAAGAAACATGATTGGACAAAATTAAGGAATATCCAGAGGGGACAGCAAAATGTCTATCAGGAACGGGACATGGGGCTAGTACATAAAGTCATTAATCCTTTCTGGGCCTGAGACAGGTGACCAAGACCTAGCTTTTACCTTCATTGGCTCATAGGCCAGTGAAGGAGGCAGCTTTCACAGCAGATAGGTCTAATATAGTCAGTTCAATGTTGTAATAAATTTCATGTCAAAGAACTAAAGGAAGGAGAGTAAATGTTAGGTTAAAAGCTCCATAAAGGCAAAGATCCTGTCTATCTCCTTTACAGTACCTACGACATAGTAGTGTTAATATATATTTGTTTAATTGAAAGGATTCATTTATATCAAGTATATCCAATGGTTTGGTTAATTTATTTAATTATTTAATCATCATTTAATCTTCTATTTACTCCTAAAATAGTGTGATCTATTTTTAGGTAGTAAGGCAATTTCTTCTTATTTAATTTTCTTTCTTCTTTTTCAAGTGAGAAGGGGAGAGATAGAGAGACAGAGTACCACATGTGCCCTGACCAGGATCCACCTGGCAATGCCCAGCTGGGGCCAATGCTTTGCCTATCTGAGACCACTGCTCAGTAACCAACCTATTTTTAGCACCTGAGTTAGAGTTTCCAGGGAGCCATCCTCAGTGCCCAGGGCCAATGTGCTTGAACCAATCAAGCCATGGCTGTGGGAGTTGAAGCAAGACGGAAAGAGAGAGAGATGGGGAGAAAAAAGGGTGGAGAAGCAGATGGTCACTTCTGCTGTGTGCCCTTACCAGAAATTGAACCTGTGACATCAACATGCCAGGCCAATGCTCTACCACTGAGCCAACTGGCCAGGGCCCTTCCTGTTTAATTTAAATTTAAACTTATTCTTAAATACCATTAGGAAGAATTTTTATTGCATATAAATGAGAGTTATGACTGTGAATGCATTCTATGCTGATTCTTCTCTAGGTACATAGTATCATTCTCCATAGGCAGAAAAGAAAATAAAAGTTTATAGAGCTGAAATAACTCTCCTAGTTTATATAATGGAATTTGAACCCAGATCTATCTGTCTGATCCCAAAGCCTATGATCATCGCCTACCCTGCATTGCCTCTGCTAGAAGGTGCTGAAACTTAATGGCAGGTCCTAGAGAAGTGGATGGAGTTGGACTTAGTCAGGGCTGGAGCTGGGGAAAGTTATACCTGTCTCTAATTCCTGACAGACATGGCCAAGAGCCTAAGAGGTTGTGATGAACTTGATTTGATCCGAGCTGGTATTAGGGGCAAAGATTTTTATCTGGAAGACAGGGCAGGGCATGACATGGTCCCAGGCAGTGATGAGAGCGGGTAAGGCAGCACAAGGGTTTGGAGCAGGATGAGAGCGTGCCAGGTGGGGGAGGTCATGGTGAGGGACAGGGTGGGACTTGCCCACCGGGACAGGACACTTGACGGTTTGGGTGTTGAAAGCCAGGTCAAGTAGTCTGGATACAGGAAACTCAGTTATTTGCTGAACTGCATTGAATGTTGCTTTTAGGGCACAGCTTTCATTTCATCCTTTCACTGATGTATTAGCAGCATAGCTGTGGTGTGGTATAGCATAAAGGGTCTTAGGATCCGTGGCTCCTTTCCTGCTACTTGCTACTTTGAATGTTTTGTCAAGTAGACTCATCTCCCTAATCTTTATTTTTCTTATTTTAAATGTAGGAGTTCTAACATTTGCTTTAGTCTGTGGTTAGGGAGATCATGTGAAAGCCTGTGAAGTTCATTATTTGGATGCTGAGGCTCTCTAACCCCTGAAGTGTTCTTCTTACGTGTTATGTATATTGTCAACAATCCAGCAATCCTACTTCTGAGTTACATTCAAAGGAAAGGAAAATAGGATCTTGAAAATATACCAACACACTCATGTTCATTGAACCATTATTCATGTGGCTAAGACATGAAAACAACCTAAGTGGATGTGAATGGATGAATGGATATAGAACTGTGGTCTATACATACAATGGAATATTATTTAGCCACGAGAAAGAAGGAAGTTCTGCCATTTGCATTTTGTTGAAGGTATTATGTTGAGGAAAATAAGACAGACAGAGAAAGGGAAATACAATATGATATCACTTATATATGGAGCCTTAAAAAGTTGAATTCATAACTCAGAGACATGAACAAGAATGTGATGGCAACAAGGGTAGGGGGTGGGGGGAGGGGGGAGGGGGCGAAGAAGGAGAGAGGGGTTGGGGGAGGGGAGGGGCACAAGAAAACCAGATAGAAGGTGACAGAAGACAATTTAACTTTGGGGGAGGGGTACACAGCACAATCAAATGTCAAAATAATCTAGAGATGTTTTCTTTCAACATATGTACCCTGATTTATTAATGTCACTGCATTAAATTTAATAAATAAATTTTAAAAAAAAAGCCAAAACCCTTCACTGATCTATAGGGTCCTGCATTAGGAT
Source organism: Saccopteryx bilineata (assembly GCF_036850765.1). NCBI lineage: Eukaryota > Metazoa > Chordata > Mammalia > Chiroptera > Emballonuridae > Saccopteryx > Saccopteryx bilineata. Next base: position 337,598,898 of record NC_089490.1, on the reverse strand, counting down.
TCTGCAAACTATGGCACTCCAGCCAAATCCAGCTGTCTTCTGCCTGTTTTTGTAAATAAAGTTTTGGAACACAGCCAAAAAAAAAAAAAGTTGAACTCATAGAAACAGAAAATAAAGTGGTGGTTACCAGAAATTGGGGACTTGGGGAAATGGGGACACATTGGTGAAAAAGTGTAAACTAGTTATAAGATTAACAAGTTCTGGAGTATAGCATGGTAACTACAATGGAAAGTTGCTAAAAGAGGAGATCTTAAAAGTTCTAACTTCTAAAAAGAAATGGTAATTATGTGAGAGGATAATGGTTTTGGCTAATGTTGTGATGGTAATTATTTTGTAATATCTAAGTATATCAAATCAACACATTATACACCTTAAACTTACAGTGTTTTAACATCAATTATATATCAGCAAAGCTAGAAAAAAAAAGGGCTTTTTTTTGGGGGGGCAACTTTCTTTTGGGCAAATGGTGGGACCTAACTGTAAAGTAATAGAAATGCTCATGAAACAGCTCTTTGTGCGGAGAGGAGTCAGTTTCTGCCTTGTTGCTAAGGTCCCAGTGGTTTCCTGGCTGTACTTAGTGTCTGTGTCAGGCCATTCTCGGCTCCTTTCAGGAACTTGGTGTTATTGGCTCACAGATAATTAGATCAGTGCCATCACTTTCTCTGCCCTCCCTTTTTGTTCTGCTGGGATCATTTGCATGAGAATAGAAGTGGGCGATATTCCTTTCCCTTTAACAAGGTTTAGCTTCTTACTGGGATAGAAGTTGGGGAAGCAAATACATAGAAGGTCTTTGAAAAAATCTCAAATCACATGTAAGTGAGCTTGCTCTAATAGGCCTACAAGACCCAGGTATTTAATCAAGCCATCCACTTCCCTGACCTTTAGAAAACTTACCCTGATGACATAGAGGATCTTCACTGGGGTTCATTAAGATGCAATTATTCAAGAGAAACTTTTAAGAGACCTATTCTGTAGTGAAATTGGTTCTGATGTTAATAAATGCATGTTTTTGTTGACTTTTCTCTGCTTATGTCTTATTAAAGAGCAAGACCTGCTAAAAACCTTAAAGAGTTTGCCAGAATGAAGTTTGGGAGAAAGATGTGCATATTTGTCATTCCTTTTCTTTTTTTTTTTTTTTTAGACAGCGAGAGTCACGGCAAGGGATAGGTAGGGACAGACAGGCAGGAACGGAGAGAGGTGAGAAGCATTGATCATCAGTTTTTTCATTGTGGCACCTTAGTTGTTCATTGATTGCTTTCTCATGTGTGCCTTGACCAGGGGCCTTCAGCAGACCAAGTAACCCCTTGCTCGAGTCAGCGACCTTGGGTCCAAGCTGGTGAGCTTTGCTCAAACCAGATGAGCCCGTGCTCAAGCTGGCATCCTCAGGGTCTCAAACCTGGGTCCTCCGCATCCCAGTCCGATGCTCTATCCACTGCACCACCACCTGGTCAGGCATCATTGCTTTTCTATAAAACATTAGAATTTCTTTTGTTTTTGTTTTTTTCTTGAGAGGAGAGGAAACAGAGATAGACTCCTGCATGTGCCCCAAAGAGGATCCACCCATCAAGCTCGCTACTGGGTGATGCTCAGCCAATCTCAGGCCATTGCTCAGCAACTGAGCTATTTTTAGCAACTTAAGGGAGGCTACACAGAGCCATCCTCAGCCCAGGGGCCAATTGACTTGAACCAATTGAGCCATGGCTGTGGGAGGAAAAGAGAGAGAGATAGATAAGCAGGAGGGGGAGAGGTAGAGAAGCAGATAGTCATTTCTCCTATGTGTCCTGACCAGAAATCAAACCTGAGACACCCACATGCTGGGTGACACTCTACCATTGAGCCAAATGGCCAGGCCCGCAATGAAGTTTTAATAGAGAGCATGGACTTAGGTATTTGTCAGAACAATATATAAATATTAGTTCCTCCATTTACTACAGGTTTGACTGTGGTAAGGTACCAAAAAAATAGAAAATTAATATTAATATTTTAAGGAAAATAGTTAGGTTTCTTGTCCTCTTCTTTCTGTAGGGAGTGAAAGTAAAGGAATGTGAATGTTTCCTAGCTTGCAGAGACATACTGTGTAGGAAACCCTTTTTACCAGGAAGCTTAAAGGGCATTTTACAATTTAGGCTAGGCATACAGAGAGATTTTGTAAATATGATTTTTATACTTATGTGTGATTTGCACCAACTCAGGATAGACAACAACATTGTATTGTAAAGAGATTTTGTGCTGAGGAGACTTAGATTCTCCCTCCCCCAGCTCTGTGAGAAGACAGGGTGAACACCTAGCCAGGTGTGGGGAGGGAGGGAGAGATAAGGCAAGCCACTTTCCTTTCTCTTTCTTTCTTCTCTAATGGGTCATTTGCAAAAGCTTATTCCCTGGCCCCATGTAGGTTCCCCGCCCCATCCTGAAAGCATATAGTGAATGCATATACCTCTAGACAAAGGAATAGCATAAACACTGAAAAATTTAGAAATGTTTTTTAATATGAAAAGCAACATTTTCGCTATTGTGTTACCTCCTAAGTTTTAATATGTAGAAACGTTTTTTTATAAATCCTATAGACAAGTGTTATAAGCTTGCTAATGAATTGTTTCATCACTTCTTCTCCCCTTTTTCCCACCAACCTGTGTGTGATCAAAGGTATATGATCTGCCTCAGAGCTTTGCACAGGGCGCATGATTTGGATCAGCTTTTGCACCATGTTAGCCATATGCGGCCGGCATATTAAATGTCTTCCTTTTAATAAAACTCCTTAAAAATTCATTTGGACTTGGTGTCTCTACATCAACCCAGAGAAAAGGTACTTTATAACATGACCTTGATGAATTTGTTTGTCCTCTCTGCCCCACCAATAATAAAAATAATCCCATTTACAGTTGCATCAAAAATACTAAATACTTATTTGACAGACCAGGGATGGTTATTGTCTGCTGCTTAGGTTCCAGTGGAGATGCAAGAAAAAGGGCCTTTGCTCACGCTTCCTGTCTGTTTGTGGCAGCTGAGATTGAATGAGGAAATATAAAATATATAAGAAGATAGATAAACAAATAAATACTTAGAAATAAATTTAACTAAGGAGACGGAATATCTGTACACTGAAAAGTATAAAACATTGATGTAAGAAGTTGAATAAGACCAAATAAATGAAAAAATATCCCTGGAAGAATTAATATTGTTAAATTGTTCATACTATTAGTCCCTATCAAGAATCAATGGCTTTTTTTTTTAGAAATAGAAAAATACAATCTGAAAATTCATATAAATTTATCAAATTTCTTAATTGCCAAAGCAATTTTGGGAAAGGACAAAACTGGAAGCATCATATATCCTGGTTTTAGACTATATTACAACACTATGGTAATCAAAACAGTATGGTACTAGCATAAAAATAAATACATAGACCAATGGAACACAATATAGAGCCAAGAAATAAACCTATGCATATATGGTCAACTAATCTTCATCAAAGGTGCCATGAGTACACAATGCAGAAAGAACAGTCTTTTTAATAAATGGTTTGGAAAAGTGGATGTTTACATAAAAATATTAAAATTGGATCCCTATCTTATACCTTACACAAAAATCAATTTGAAGTGTATTAAAGACTTAAGTGGAAAACCTGAAACTATAATACTCCTAGAAAAAAATAGGGCAAAAACTTACTTGACAATTTTTTTTGATATGGTGGCAAAAGCAAAAATAGACAAGTGGATTATATCAAACTAAAAAGCTTCTGCACAAAAAAGAAAACAACAAAATGAATAGACAACCTACTGAATAGGAGAAAACTGTTTGTAAAGTATATGTCTGATAAGGAGTTAATATCCAAAAAAATGTAAGAAACTCTTACAACTCAATAGCAAAACATCACATGACACATTAAAAATGGGCAAAAATCATGAGTATACATTTCTCCAGACCTATAGCAGGTATATAAAAGGTGCATAATGACACTACTCATCACGGAAAATGCAGATAAAAACCACAATGAACCCTGACCAGCTGGCTTAGTGGTAGAGCGTCAGCCCAGTGTGTGGAAGTCCCAGGTTCGATTCCCAGCCAGAGCACACAGAAGAAGCATCCATCTGCTTCTCTACCATTCCTCCTCTCCCTCCTCTCCAACTCTCTCTTCCCCTCCTGCAGCCAAGGCTCCATTGGAGCAAAGTTTGCCTGGGTGCTGAAGATGGCTCCATGGCTTCCACCTCAGGCACTAGAATGGCACCAGATGCAATGGAGCAACACCCTAGATGGGCAGAGCATCGCCCCCTAGTGGGCATGCTGGGTGGATCTCAATCACGCACATGCGGGAGTCTGTATTTTCTGCCTCCCCACTTCTCACTTCAAAAAAATACAGAAAAAGAAAAAGAAAACCACAATGAACTATCACCTCATACCTGTTAGGATGGCTATTATTAAAAATGCCAGAGATAAAAAGTGTGGATGAGGGTGTGAAGAAAAGGGAACCTAGGTATATGATTGGTCAGAATGTAAATTGATATAACTGAGGATAAATTAGCACAGATGCTAATTTTGAAGCCATGTCAAACATTATATCTGGGTTATTTTTCTTCATAATTTTTTTTTATTTACAGAGACAGAGAGAGTCAGAGAGAAGGATAGATAGAGACAGACAGACAGGAAGGCAGGAAGGGAGAGAAATAAGAAGCATCAATCATCAGTTTTTCGTTGCAACACCTTAGTTGTTCATTGATTGCTTTCTCATATGTGCCTTGACCATGGGCCTTCAGCAGACCGAGTAACCCCTTGCTCGAGGCAGCGACCTTGGGTCCAAGCTGGTGAGCTCTGCTCAAACCAGATGAGCCCGCGCTCAAGCTGGCGACCTCAGAGTGTGGAAACTGGGTCCTCCGCATCCCAGTCCAGTGGTCTATCCACTGCACCATGGCCTGGTCAGGCATTTTTTTTTATTTTTGCAAGAGAGAGAGAAGAAAGGAGAAAGATTAATCAACTCATTGTTCCACTTAGTTGTGCACTATTACAATAATATAATTTTATAGTAATTAAATACTATATAGAAAATATATAGAAATAAGTTAGGATATAATCCCTTAAATCAAGTGAATATAATCACCTGGAAGATAATCTAGTGTGTACAAATATGGTAGGTAGACTATGACTTTTGTGCAGAGCCCAGTTAGTGTGTGTGTGAAATTAAACATAGATAAAAAGAGCTCCGACTAAACTAAGAAGACTCTTCAACCAAGGAACACTGAAGAAGCCACACCAAGACTGGTAGGAAAAGTGGAAACGCGGAGGGGGCTGCCCAGCTCCCCGGAGTGAACAGCAGCAGGGAGAGACTCGCGTGGTGGGAAGTGAGTTTAGCAGAGAGGGAAGGGTCCTGAGTCCCAGGAACAAAGCCCCAGCCTGCAGCCCCAGAGCCCAGAAGAGGCATAAGGACAGTATTTAGCTGGAAACAAGTCAGAATACTGTTTGTGAGAAAGAGTCTGATTTCTCAGACCCAGGATCCTTCTTAAAGGGACCGCACAGAACATCTCTCTCACAACCACTCACCTGGGGCTCCTGGGGACGGGGAGAGAGGAGAGGACCAGAGTAACAGGAAGAGAGTGTAATCTAGGAGGCACAGGGAGAAACATTTTGAGAGATAGCCACCCTAACCCCTGGGACGAGTCACTCCCCAAAGCTGAAGTGAATATTTCCCCCGGAAACAGCAATACCAGCAAAGGGAAGCAGGAGAGCAGCCAAACAAGCTCCCCCATGGCACTCAGAGCAGAGTCGCATAGAAGGAGGGAGCATTTGGCTCTATAGTAGTGAGTCTTAGAGTCTGAGCTGCAACGCTCCCACCCACGTGGCTGAGGGCTCACCAGAGGGTGGGTGGCAGCGGGAGACAAAAGCGTGGTTCTGCTGACAGGGGAGGAAGCCAGCTGGCCATCAGTGGGCTCAGGTGTGAGCTCAATCTTGCCCGGCTGAGGAGAAGGGGGCGTGCAAAAGCTGTCAAGCTCAGCTGCCAGCAGCCTGTAATCCAGCCTGCGGGAGAAGGGCGGGAACCCTGGAAAGGGTGGAGACCAGCCCCTGAGCAAGGGCACAGGAGCACAGCCTTGCCCCGCCCATGCAACCCAGGCTTGCGTCTGACTTGGTAGCCGGCTCTTCCCGCAGGGGTGGAGCCAAAAGCCCAGAACAGGCAGAGTTCCACTACTGAGCTGAGCTTGGGCACGCAGTCCTGCCTGGTGGTAGAGCCAAGGCTAGCAGCCGTTCCACGAGCAGGCTCCTCCTGCAAGGGCAGGGCGAAAGCCCAGAAACAGGCGGAGACCCACAGCTGAGCAAAGGTGTTCGCCAGTGCCCTCAGGACCGAGCATAACGTCACACATGGGGGCGGGGCAAAGGCCAAGGCCACCAACGCTTGTGCACCCGAGCACGTGATCACAGCCACTCCCGTGAAGAGCAAATGCGGAGGCAGAGAAATACAACACAAATAAACCAAGAGAAATCCCCAGAAAAGGACCTAAGTGAATCAGATATAACCAAATTACCAGATGCAGAGTTCAAAATAAAGATTGTTAGGATGCTCAAAGATATAAGAACAACCATAGATGGCCATCATGAAAACCTAAATAAAGAGATAACAAATATAAAAAAGGACATTGAAATAATAAAAAAGAATCAGTCAGAAATGACAAATACAAAATCTGAAATAAAGAATACAATGGAAGGAATTAAAAGCAGGATGGATGAAGCAGAGAATTGAATCAGTGAGTTAGAGGAAATGATAAATAAAGGCACGGAAGCAGAGCAGAAAAAAGAAAAGAGACTCAAAAAGTCTGAGGAAACTCTAAGAGAGCTCTGTGACAACATGAAGAGAAATAACATCCGCATCATAGGGGTTCCTAAAGAAGAAGAGAAAGAACAAGGGATAAGGACTTTGTTCAAACATATCATAGCGGAAAACTTCCCCCAATTAAGGCAGGAAAACATTTCACATGTTCAGGAAGCACAGAGAACTCCATTAAGGAGAAACCCAAAGAAACTAACACCAAGACACATCATAATTAAAATACCAAAGCTAAATAATAAAGAGAAAATATTAAAAGCTGCTAGAGAAAAAAAGAAAGACTATCACCTACAAAGGAGCCCCCATAAGGATGACTTCTGACTTCCCAACAGAAACACTTGAGGCCAGAAAGGAATGGCAAGAAATATTCGAAGTAATGCAGAACAAGAACCTACAACCAAAACTACCTTATCCAGCAAGGCTATCATTTAAAATTGAAGGAGAAATAAAAAGCTTTACAGACAAAAAAAAAAAAACTCAAGGAATTCATTGCAACCAAACCAAGGCTGCAAGAAATGCTAAGGGACCTGTTGTAAACAGATCAAAGAAAAAAAAGAATATAGCAAAAGAGGAATACAATTTTAAAGAAAAAAATGGCAATAAACAATTACATATCAGTAATAACCTTAAATGTTAATGGATTAAATGATTCAATCCAGAGGCATAGGGTAGCTGCGTGGATAAGAAAACAGGACCCATACATATGCTGTCTACAAGAGACACACCTTAAATCAAAAGATGCACACAGACTGAAGATAAAAGGATGGAAAAGAATATTTCATGCAAATGGAAATGAAATAAAAGCTGGGGTAGCAATACTTATATCAGACAAAATGGACTTTAAAACAAAGACCATAGATAGAGATAAAGAAGGTCACTACATAATGATAAAGGGAGCAATCCAAAAGGAAGATATAACCATTATAAATATCTATGCACCTAATATAGGAGCACCTAAATATATAAAGCAGACTTTGATAGACTTAAAGGGTGAGATCAACAGCAATACTATTATAGTAGGAAATTTCAATACCCCATTAACATCATTAGATAGATCCTCAAGAAAGAAAATTAACAAAGAAACAGCAGACTTAAAGGACATATTAGATCAACTCGATTTAATAGATATCTTCAGAACCTTTCACCCTAAAACAGCAGAATATACATTCTTTTCAAGCTCACAGTACATTCTCTAGAATAGAGCACATGTTAGAGCACAAAAGCGGTCTCAACAAATTTAAGAAGATTGAAATCATATAGAGCATTTTCTCTGATCACAATGGCATTAAACTAGAAATCAACCACAATAGAAAAATTGAAAAACATTTAAACACTTGGAAACTAAATAGGATGTTATTAAATAACGAATGGGTTAACATTGAGATCAAAGAAGAAATTTAAAAATTCCTAGAAACAAACGATAATGAGCATACATCAACTCAAAATTTATGGGACACAGCAAAAGCAGTCCTGAGAGGGAAGTTTATACCATTACAGGCATACCTCAAGAAGCTAGGAAAAGCTCAAATAAACAACTTGACCCTACATCTAAAAGAACTAGAAAAAGAACAGCAAGTAAAGCCCAGAGCTAGTAGAAGGAAGGAAATAATAAAGATCAGAGCAGAAATAAATGACATAGAGGCTAAAAAAACAATACAGAGGATCAATAAAACCAGGAGCTGGTTCTTAGAAAAGGTAAACAAGACCGATGAACCTTTAACGAGACTCACCAAGAAAAAGAGAGAGAGGACTCAAACAAATAAAATTAGAAACGAGAGTGGAGAAATAACAACTGACACAACAGAAATACAAAATATTGTAAGAAAATACTATGAAGAACTGTACGCCAAAAAACTAGACAACCTAGATGAAATGGACAAATTCCTTGAATCATATAATCTTCCAAATATCAATCTGGAAGAATCAGAAAACCTAAACAGACCAATTGCAACAAATGAGATTGAAACAGCTATCAAAAAACTCCCAAAAAAGAAAAGTCCTGGGCCTGATGGCTTCACAAGTGAATTCTACCAAATATTCAAAGAAGAACTAACTCCTATCCTTCTCAAGCTATTTCAAAAAATTCAAGAGGAAGGAAGACTTCCAAACTCCTTTTATGAGGTGAGCATAATTCTGATTTCAAAACCAGGCAAAGACAACACAAAGAAAGAAAATTATAGGCCAATATCCCTGATGAACTTAGATGCAAAAATCCTCAACAAAATATTAGCAAACCAGATCCAGCAATATATGAAAAAAATTATACACTATGATCAACTGGGATTTATTCTTGTGAGGCAAGGCTGGTACAATATTCGCAAATCAATCAATGTGATTCATCACATAAACAAAAGAAAGGAGAAAAAACACATGATAATTTCAATAGATGCAGAAAAAGCATTTGATAAAATCCAGCACCCATTCATGATCAAAACTCTCAGCAAAGTGGGAATACAGGGAACATATCTCAACATGATAAAGGTCATCTATGACAAACCCACAGCCAACATCATACTCAATGGGAAAAAATTAAAAGCAATCCCCTTAAGATCAGGAACTAGGCAGGGTGCCCCCTTTCACCACTCTTCTTCAACATAGTTCTGGAAGTCCTAGCCACAGCAATCAGACAAGAAAAAGAAATAAAAGGCATCCAAATTGGAAAAGAAGAAGTAAAACTATCATTATTTGCAGATGATATGATATTGTATATAGAAAACCCTAAAGTCTCAGTCAAAAAACTACTAGACCTGATAAATGAATTTGGCAAGGTGGCAGGATATAAAATCAATACTCAGAAATCAGAGGCATTTTTATACACTAATAATGAACTGTCAGAAAGACAAATCAAGGAATCAATCCCCTTTACCATTGCAACCAAAAAAATAAAGTACCTAGGAATAAATCTAACCAAGGAGATTAAAGACTTGTACTCAGAAAATTATAAAACAGTGATAAAAGAAATCAGGGAAGATATGAATAAGTGGAGGCATATACCGTGCTCATGGTTAGGAAGAATAAACATCATTAAAATGTCTTTATTACCCAAAGTAATTTATAAATTCAATGCAATACCGATTAAAATACCAATGACTTACTTCAAAGATATAGAACACATATGCCGCGGACCAGCGCAGCTTCCAAATAACGGTGCGGAATTAAGGAAACACACTTTGTCAGAACAAAACCGATGGGACCGGGAGGACTCCTCAAACTGCCTGGCAGCATCTGAGTGCCTCACAGCCTCAGTTCGCTTTATTACATGGACCTATGCAAATCAAGGACCCTGATACAAAGTTGCACATCAAAGGCTAAGACAGGAACTCTCCCAAGGCAAAAACAGTATACATTAGTGAATTTTACAAACATCTGAAAACAAAGAGTCAGAGGAAGGGTATGTATATTGCTTCCTGCAACCCAAGGAAGGAAGGGGAGTGGGTGCAAACACAGAGCATCAAAGCCAAATATGGAGATGGAGGGGGTAGAACTTAAGCCCCCTGCCAAGCCTTGAATCTATAATGGCTTTTTGCCATTACTGGTCCACAACACACATATTCCAAAAATTTATATGGAACCAAAAGAGAACACGAATAGCCTCAGCAATCTTGAAAAGGTAGAATAAAACAGGAAGGATCACACTTCCGGATATCAAGTTATATTATAAGGCCATTGTACTCAAAACAGCATGGTACTGGCATAAGAACAGGCACATAGATCAATGGAACAGAACAGAGAACCCAGAAATAAACCCACAGCTCTATGGACAACTGATATTTGACAAAGGAGGTAAGGAAATACAATGGAGTAAAGATAGCCTCTTCAACAAATGGTTTTGGGAAAATTGAACAGCTACCTGCAAAAAAATGAAACTAGACCACCAACTTACACCACTCAGAAAAATAAACTCAAAATGGATAAAAGACTTAAATGTAAGCCGTGAAACCATAAGCATCTTAGAAGAAAACATAGGCAGTAAGCTCTCTGACATCTCTCGCAGCAATATATTTGCTGATTTTTCTCCACAGGCAAGTGAAATAAAAGACAGGATAAACAAATGGGACTTAGCAAACTAAAAAGCTTCTGCACAGCTAAAGACAATAAGAACAGGATAAAAAGACAAACTACACAATGGGAGAATATATTTGACATTGCGTCTGATAAGGGGTTAATAACCAAAATTTATAAAGAACTTGTAAAACTTAATACCAGGAAGACAAACAATCCAATCCAAAAATGGGCAAAAGAAATGAATAGACACTTCCCCAAAGAAGACACACAGATGGCCAATAGGCATATGAAAAAATGTTCAACATCACTAATGATTAGAGAAATGCAAATTAAAACCACAATGAGATATAACCTCACACCAGTCAGAATGGTGCTCATCAATAAAACAACACAGAATAAGTGCTGGCGAGGATGTGGAGAAAAGGGAACCCTTCTGCACTGCTGGTGGGAATGCAGACAGGTGCAGCCACTGTGGAAAACAGTATGGAGATTCCTCAAGAAATTAAAAATCGAACTGCCTTTTGACCCAGCTATACCACTGTTAGGAATATACCCCAAGAACACCATAGCATTGTTTGAAAAGAAGAAATGCACCCCCATGTTTATGGCAGCATTGTTCATAATAGCAGAGATGTGGAAACAGCCCAAGTGTCCATCAGAGGACGAGTGGATTAAAAAGCTTTGGTATATATATACTATGGAATACTACTCAGCCATAAGAAATGATGACATAGGATCTTTTACAACAACATGAATGGGCCTTGATAACATTATACTGAGCGAAAGAAGTAAATCAGAAAAAACTAAGAACTATATGATTCCATACATAGGTGGAACATAAAGATGAGACTCAGAGACATGGACAACAGTGTTGGGATTACAGGGTGGGGGGAGGAGAGGGAGGGGGTTGGGGGAGGGGAGGGGCACAAAGATCATGGCTTTTCAGCATTTGCCATATGCCCCCTTTAATCTATAGACAGACAGCAAATATTTCCTTATGGTGTTTCCACTATAAAGACTGCTGTCTTAGGGACAAATACTGATGAACTATTTCAGCAGTTCCTCCTTCTTCAAAGAGCAGTTCCTCCTTCTTATATGTCAACATAGAGCTCCATGTTTCATAGGACATACTCAAGCTCACTCCATGCTCCCTGGAGCTTTAACACAAGGGAATGCCCCTTTTTTTTCTCTTTTCTTTCTTTTTTTTGTTGTTGTTGTTGTATTTTTTCTTTTATTTATTTTATTTTTTGTATTTTTCTGAAGATGGAAATGGGGAGGCAGTCAGACAGACTCCCGCATGCGCCTGACCAGGATCCACCTGGCATGCCTACCAGGGGGGAATGCTCTGTTACAACCAGAGCCATTCTAGCGACTGGGGTGGAGGCCATGGGGCCATTCTTAGTGCCCGGGGTTGCTTTGCTCCGGTGGAGCCTTGGCTGCAGGAGGGTAAGAGACGGAGAGGAAGGAGAGGGGGAGGGGTGGAGAAGTAGATGGGCACTTCTCCTGTGTGCTCTGGCCAGGAATCAAACCCGGGAATCCTGCACACCAGGCCAATGACTCCTACGGGTCTACCATATCATGCTTTTTACTTAAAAAAAAATTTTTTTTTACATTTCTTTTGAATGCTGATGAACAGGAGACACCAAATCTTTTTTGCCTGCAAACTACTACCTTCTTTTGTGTGTGTGTATGTGTGTGTGTGTGTGTGTGTGTGTGTTAAATTAAAAAACAGTTTGCTGTTTAAAAACTATTCTTTTTCATTTTGCAAGAACTAGTTCAAAGTATGCACACTGAAATCCTAGACAGATGAAAATGCTGAGTTTGAGACTTTTTGGGTTTGGGGAAGGGAGATACAGCCTTTAAACTTCATGACAGTAGGTCTTTTCAGTTCTGTTTTGCACATTAATTACATCCTTGCTACTTAACACATAAATACTAGGGAAATCCAAATTAATTTTGGTAATAACCCAGGCAACACAAATTGTGACTAATAAACAAAATGTGGTCCTGGCCCCTTTTCTCCTCCTGTTAGTAAGGGTGGTGACCTCCTCCTGTGTGTGTTTTTCTTAAGCTGGAAACGGGGAGAGACAGTCAGACAGACTCCCCATGTGCCCGACCGGGATCCACCCGGCACGCCCACCAGGGGGCGACGCTCTGCCCACCAGGGAGCGATGCTCTGCCCCTCTGGGGCATCGCTCTGTTGCGAACAGAGCCACTCTAGTGCCTGGGGCAGAGGCCAAGGAGCCATCCCCAGCGCCCGGGCCATCTTTGCTCCAATGGAGCCTCGGCTGCAAAAGGGGAAGAGAGAGACAGAGAGGAAGGAGAGGGGGAGGGGTGGAGAAGCAGGTGGGTGCTTCTCCTGTGTGCCCTGGCCGGGAATCGAACCCGGGACTTCTGCACGCCAGGCCAACGCTCTACCTTCTTTATTAGATCCAGCTAATGACACTGTTTTGTCTTTTTCCAAATAGCTCCAGATATATGGAAAAGATTTATATAGGCGGATGGGGATCCTCAAACTCCTCAGCGAGATCTGAGCATGGCTTTTAAGATACTTAGAGGCAGAAAAAGCCCAATAGAGATCAGGGGAACTACCAGCTTTTAGGATACACCCTTAAAGGCTCCAACGCCCCAAAGGGGTCTCATAGGATGCCATCTGGGTCCTGCTTCAATAGTGGAAAGGAAGGTCATTGAGCTAAAGCCTGCCAGGCTTACATGCCTCTGCTGTGAGGAAACAGTGACACTGGAAGGTAGGCTTCCCCCTCATTCCTCTAAGGGAGGGCTCAGTCTCTTCCAGCCCTGCTCCAGCCACCTATGACCTAACCTTGCCCAGAAAGCTGGGGTTTGCCACTGAAGGCTGAAGGTGCCCAGGGCCATCGGCCCCATCGATGACACTGTGGACGAGCCTAGGGTATTTCTTCCAAGAAGCAGGTAAACTAATCTCATTTGCACAAGGGCCACTTAACTATGTTTTGCCTGAATAGTCATGTTTTTTTTTGTTTTTGTTTTTTTCCAGAGACAGAATCAGAGAGAGGGATAGATAAGGACAGACAGACAGGAACAAAGCGAGATGAGAAGCACCAATTATTAGTTTTTTTTTTCTTTTCTAAATTTTATTTTATTTATTCATTTTTAGAGAGGAGAGAGAGAGGGAGAGAGAGAGACAGAGAGGGAGAGAAGGGGGGAGGAGCTGGAAGCATCAACTCCCATATGTGCCTTGACCAGGCAAGCCCAGGGTTTCAAACCGGCGACCTCAGCATTTCCAGGTCGACGCTTTATCCACTGCGCCACCACAGGTCAGGCCTAGTCAGGTTTCTTATTATTCCCTCGAAGATCTCTGTTGTGGGTGTTGATAGTCCTATTTTCTGCTGCTTTGCTTAATATATAGTGTTTCCTTTATCCCTCCTACCTCAATGCCCCACTCCTATTTCAGGCTGGGACCTACTCCTAATTTAGAGCTCTCTTTCCCCCTTTTGCCAACCTGTATTATGAATTTACCTTTGCCACCCAGCTTAGTGTATCCCAAGGTTCTCTTTACCATGCCACAGTCGCAGAGCTCCAGGGAAAAGCAACCTGGTCTCAACTCTCCAGGCAGAGGAGAACAGAAGCTCCATATCCACGCATGCTGCAAATGGATTTTCCAGTCTACCTGAATCATTACCAGCTAGAAGCAGTGGTCATTGGGACTTGGACATGAGCTGCAAAGTATAGAATGGTGACAACAATTCCAGTGCCATGCGGACTTTTTCTGTGTGGACTTTTCCTGGACTCCTGCTCCCTGTGACAGCTCCTAACAGACTGAACTGTGGTTGGGTTGCATTTTTCAGGGATTTGGCATGGTGATGGGGCCAACTTGGACTTGGTGGACATGTTAAGGACACTACTCTTCTATGGATTCTTGCTGTATTGTCCAAGAGTTTGCTTAAAGGATTTTAATCACTGTAAAAAAAAAAAAAATAGAAGACTGGATAAAGAAGATGGGGCACATATACACCATGGTATACTATTCAGCTAGAAGAAATGATGACATCGGATCTCTTACAGCAGAATGGTGGAATCTTGATAACATTATGCGGAGTGAAATAAGCGAATCAGAAAAAAACAAAAACTTCAGTTTTTCATACATTTGTGGGACATAAAAGCGAGACTAAGAGACATGGACAGGAGTGTGGTGGTTATGGGGGGTGGGGGGAGGGAAGGAGGGAGAGGGGGAGGGGGAGGGGAGGGGGAGGGGGAGGGGGAGGGATACAAAGAAAACTGGATAGAAGGTGATGGAGGACGATCTCTCTTTGGGTGATGGGTATGCAACAGAACTATATGACAAGATAACCTGGAAAAAAAAAAAAAAAGAGCTCCCTGCGAGGAACTTCCTAAAAGTGGTTTGATGTGATAATCACATAGATTAACACCCGTTAGGAGGCATATGCTAAAAAAGGGTACTAAAGCCAAGGGGCCCCCAGATGCAGTTGGTCACCCAGACTCCAACATTGAACGTGGACCGTCTCCACACCGCTCTGACCAAGGACAGCCCAGAGGAGCACATTGATGGGGCTTCACTAAGCTATACCCAAGCATGCCATATGGATTTGTGAGTAATAAACTGTGATTCTTGCAACTAACTTGTGTGTCAGTCATATCTTTCCTCTGTGGCAATTGGTCTCAGTACCAATAAGTAGAATCCTCACAGCTGCCTCAAGAGTAGTCTTGAGGAGACCACCAGCCCTGCTGTTTAGCAGGAGTGTCTCACTGCTTGGGGAAGTCAAATCAGAGACACCTGATTAACGTAGTGTACTGGGACATGCACTCATTGATTGCGTACTGTATTTGCCCTAACTAGGGCTTGAACCAGTAACCTCAGGATAGAGCCAGTGACTCTTGGATCCAACTTGTTTCCCCAGGATTAGGCTGGCAACACTGAGATTGAACTGGTGACTTTGGCACTCTGGGACAACACTCTCTCCACTGCTCCACTGGCCAGGTATGTTTTCAGTTTTTTAAATTTATTTTTAATTATAGTAGAAATACAATATATTAGTTTCAGGTGTAAAATATAGTAATTCAACATTTATATACCTTATGAAGTGATCATCATAATAAGTCTAGTAATCATCTGTCATTGTACACTCTTATTATGATATTATTGACTGTATTCCTTATGCTCTATATTACATCCCTGTGATTTATTTTATAACTGGAAGTTTGGACGTCTTAATCCCTTTCTCTTTTTCCATTCCTCCTCCCACCCCACTTCCTTCTGACAACCATCAGTTTGTTCTCTTATCTATGAGTTTGTTTTTAATTATTTTGTTTGTTCATTTGTTTTGTTTTAGGTTCCACATAGAAGTGGAAATCTGGAAATAGGCAGCCAGATATAAGCAGAGCAAGGACTATAGGCTAAGTACAGGAGGTTAGCAGAGTGGAAAGTGGCAGGTGCCTAGCAACAGGCAAAACTAGAAAAGCAAGGACTTGCCCCGAGGGCAACCCTTGTTCCTTTAGCATACTGCTGGTCCTGCAAGTTAGACTTCTTAGCAGGGAAGTAAATGGCTGGGGTGGGGTGAGGGGTGTTGGAGAACAGTTCTTAACTCCTAGAAATAACATCTAGGCCTCAGCTCCAAGTCTAGAAAAACAGCAAAATAATTACTTTCATATAAAACTAATTTTATAGATATAGGATAGTTAAAACTAATAGTGGGAAATGAAAGGGGACAGACAATAAACATATTCCCAATATATTAATCTTATTGTACAACTCTATATTATAGAATTGTCAGAGTGTTATTTTTTTCAGGCACAGGGATGCCAGCTGAACTGCTTCTCTAGCCTAGATATCAGGCCTTCAAAACTGGATCAAATGCAGGAGTCCACAGCTCTGACCATGGAGCACTCAGACCCAATCCAAGTCCTTGGGAAAAGTTAACAAGGCCAGAAACCTTATCTCCAAGGAGAGTGAACATGCCAAGGCCTAATGAAGAAAAGAATCTGGATCTGAGAAGACACGTAGCACATTCCTTTATGATCCCTAACTAGTCCTGACCACCCTATAGAAAAGGCCTGCAAACAGACTGCTAAGGCAGACCTTGGAGCTGAAGCCTTGTGCCTTCTCGGGTTTCCTGGCAACTTGTTTGATTAAAGACACATATTCAGTTCAGTCCTCCTTTCTGTGTGTTGGCTTCATAGCAAGGAGCAGCACAAGCTCTAGCTTGTTCCAGTTACAAAATGCTACTTATCTTTCTCTGTCCAACTTATTTCACTTAACATAATACTTTCTAGGCCCATCTATGTTATCGAAAATGGCAAGATTTCATTCTTTTTATGTCTGAGTAATATTCCATTATATATCTCTCTATATATGCACACACTACATCTTCATTGTTGTTTTATTGTATTTTTCCGAAGTGAGAAGGGGGCGGGCACGACACAGCAGACAGACAGGTGCCGGCATATGCCCCACTGGGATCCACCCTGGTGCGATGCTCAGCCCTTCTGGTTCTGGGGTGTTGCTCCACTGCAATCAGTACCATTTTCTAGCACCTGAGGCAGAGACCATAGAGCCACCCTCAGTGCCCGGGCCAACTTTTCTCCCGTGAAGCTTTGGTTGCAGGAGGAGAAGAGAGAGACAGAGAGTGAGAAGGAAAAGGATGGAGAAGTAGATGGACGCTTCTTCTGTGTGCTCTGGCTGGGAATCAAACCCGGGACTTCCACACGCCAGGCAGATACTCTACTACTGAGCCAACCAGCAAAGGCCCACCACATCTTCTTTATCCATTCATTTATCATTGTACACCTAATTGCTCCCATGTTTGAGCCATTATAAACAATGCTACAATAAACATAGGGTCACATATATCTCTTTGAATTATTGTTTTTGTTTTCTTCTTTTTTTTTTTAATAAATTTTTATTAATGGTAATGGGATGACATTAATAAATCAGGGTACATATATTCAAAGAAAACATGTCTAGGTTATTTTGTCATTAAATTATGTTGCATACCCCTCGCCCAAAGTCAGATTGTCCTCCGCCACCCTTTATCTAGTTCTCTGTGCCCCTCCCCCTCCCCCTAACTCTCTCTCTCCCTCCCTCACATGTCCTCCCTCCCCCCACCCCTGGTAACCACCACACTCTTGTCCATGTCTCTTAGTCTCATTTTTATGTTCCACCAATGTATGGAATCATGTAGTTCTTGTTTTTTTCTGATTTACTTATTTCACTCCGTATAATGTTATCAAGATCCCTCCATTTTGCTGTAATGATCTGATGTCATCATTTCTTATGGCTGAGTAGTATTCCATAGTGTATATGTGCCACATCTTCTTTATCCAGTCTTCTATTGAAGGGCTTTTTGGTTGTTTCCATGTCTTGGCCACTGTGAACAGTGCTGCAATGAACATGGGGCTACATGTGTCTTTACGTATCAATGTTTCTGAGGTTTTGGGGTATATACACAGTAGAGGGATTGCTGGGTCATAAGGTAGTTCTATTTGCAGTTTTTTGAGGAACCACCATACTTTCCTCCATAATGGTTGTACTACTTTACAGTCCCACCAACAGTGGATGAGAGTTCCCTTTTCTCCGCAGCCTCTCCAACATTTGCTATTACCCGTCTTGTTGATAATAGCTAATCTAACAGGGGTGAGGTGGTATCTCATTGTAGTTTTGATTTGCATTTCTCTAATAACTAATGAAGCTGAGCATCTTTTCATATATCTGTTGGCCATTTGTATCTCTTCCTGGGAGAAGTGTCTGTTCATGTCCTCTTCCCATTTTTTTATTGGATTGTTTGTTTGTTGTTGAGTTTTATGAGTTCTTTGTAAATTTTGGATATTAGGCCCTTATCTGAGCTGTTGTTTGAAAATATCATTTCCCATTTAGTTGGCTGTCTGTTTATTTTGATATCAGTTTCTCTTGCTGAGCAAAAACTTTTTATTCTGATGTAGTCCCATTCATTTATCTTTGCCTTCACTTCTCTTGCCATTGGAGTCAAGTTCATAAAATGTTCTTTAAAACCCAGGTCCATGATTTTAGTACCTATGTCTTCTTCTATGTACTTTATTGTTTCAGGTCTTATATTTAGGTCTTTGATCCATTTTGAATTAATTTTAGTACACGGGGACAGGCTGTAGTCGAGTTTCATTCTTTTGCATGTGGCTTTCCAGTTTTCCCAACACCATTTGTTGAAGAGGCTTTCTTTTCTCCATTGTGTGTTGTTGGCCCCTTTATCAAAAATTATTTGACTATATATATGTGGTTTTATTTCTGGACTTTCTATTCTGTTCCATTGGTCTGAGTGTCTATTTTTCTGCCAATACCATGCTGTTTTGATTATCGTGGCCCTATAATATAGTTTAAACTCAGGTATTGTAATGCCCCCAGCTTCATTCTTTTTCCTTAGGATTGTTTTGGCTATTCGGGGTTTTTTATAGTTCCATATAAATCTGATGATTTTTTGTTCCATTTCTTTAAAAAATCTCATAGGAATTTTGATGGGAATTGCATTAAATTTATATATTGCTTTGGGTAATATGGCCATTTTAATTATATTTATTCTTCCTATCCAAGAACAAGGAATATTTTTCCATCTCATTGTGTCTTTTTCTATTTCTCTTAATAATGCCTTGTAGTTTTCGTTATATAGGTCCTTTACATTCTTCGTTATGTTTATTCCTAGGTATTTTATTTTTTTTGTTGCAATCGTGAAGGGGATTATTTTTTTGAGTTTGTTTTCTAATATTTCATTGTTGGCATATAGAAAGGCTATGGACTTTTGTATGTTAATTTTGTATCCTGCGACCTTACTGTATTGGTTTATTGTTTCTAATAATCTTTTTGTGGAGTCCTTCGGGTTTTCGATGTATAGGATCATATCATCAGCAAAAAGTGATACCTTTACTTCTTCTTTTCCGCTTTGGATGCCTTTTATTTCTTTGTCTTGTCTGATTGCTCTGGCCAGAACTTCTAGCACCATGTTAAATAAGAGTGGAGAGAGTGGACAACCCTGTCTTGTTCCTGATTTAAGGTAGAAAGTCCTCAGTTTTATGCCGTTTAATATGATGTTGGCTGATGGTTTATCATATATGGCCTTTATCATGTTGAGATATTTTCCTTCTATACCCATTTTGTTGAGAGTCTTAAACATAAAATTGTGTTGTATTTTATCAAAAGCCTTTTCTGCATCTATTGATAAGATCATGTGGTTTTTGTTCTTTGTTTTGTTGATATGGTGTATTACGTTAACCGTTTTACGTATGTTGAACCATCCTTGAGATTCTGGGATGAATCCCACTTGATCATGATGTATTATTTTTTTAATATGTTGTTGTATTCGGTTTACCAGTATTTTGTTTAGTATTTTAGCATCTGTATTCATTAGAGATATTGGTCTGTAGTTTTCTTTCTTTGTGCCATCCTTGCCTGGTTTTGGTATGAGGGTTATGTTGGCCTCATAAAATGTGTATGGAAGTATTGCTTCTTCTTCAATTTTTTGGAAGACTTTGAGTAGAATAGGAACCAAGTCTTCTTTGAATGTTTGATAGAATTCACTAGTATAACCGTCTGGGCCTGGACTTTTATTTTTGGGGAGGTTTTTAATAGTTTTTTCTATTTCCTCCCTGCTGATTGGTCTGTTTAGGCTTTCTGCTTCTTCATGACTCAGTCTAGGAAGGTTGTATTGTTCTAGGAATTTATCCATTTCTTCTAGATTGTTGTATTTGGTGGCATATAATTTTTCATAGTATTCTACAATAATTCTTTGTATATCTATGATGTCTGTGGTGATCTCTCCTCTTTCATTTTGGATTTTATTTATTTGAGTCCTGTGCCTTTTTTCCTTGGTGAGTCTTGCCAAGGGTTTGTCAATTTTGTTGATCTTTTCAAAGAACGAGCTCCTTGTTTTATTGATTTTTTCTATAGTTTTTCTGTTCTCTATTTCATTTATTTCTGCTCTGATTTTTATTATCTCCTTTCTTCGGCTGGTTTTGGGTTGTCTTTGTTCTTCTTTTTCTAGTTCCTTTAGGTGTGAAGTTAAGTGGTTTACTTCGGCTCTCTCTTGTTTGTTCATATAGGCCTGAAGTGATATGAACTTTCCTCTTATTACTGCTTTTGCTGCATCCCAGAGATTCTGCTATGTCATATTGTCATTTTCATTTGTCTGTATATATCTTTTGATCTCTGTGCTTATTTCTTCTTTGACCTATTCATTTTTTAGAAGTATGTTGTTTAGTTTCCACATTTTTGTGGGTTTTTCCCCCTCTTTTTTGCAGTTGAATTCTAGTTTCAAGGCTTTATGATCAGAAAATATGCTTGGTACAATTTCAATTTTTCTAAATTTGCTGATATTGTCTTTGTGGCCCAACATATGGTCAATTCTTGAGAATGTTCCATGTACACTAGAGAAAAATGTATACTCTGTCGCTTTGGGATGAAGTGTCCTGTAGATGTCTATCATATCCAGGTGTTCTAGTATTTCGTTTAAGGCCACTATATCTTTATTGATTCTCTGTTTGGATGACCGATCTAGGGCCGTCAGCAGTGTATTGAGGTCTCCAAGTATGATTGTATTTTTGTTAGTTTTTGTTTTAAGGTCAATAAGTAGCTGTCTTATATATTTTGGTGCTCCTTGGTTTGGTGCATATATATTAAGGATTGTTATGTCTTCTTGATTCAACTTCCCCTTAATCATTATGAAATGATCATTTTTGTCTCTGAGTACTTTTTCTGTCTTGTAGTCAGCATTATTAGATATGAGTATTGCTACACCTGCTTTTTTGGGGGGTATTGTTTGCTTGGAGTATTGTTTTCTGTTTTCTTCAAATAAATACCCAGAAGTGGAATCATAGGATCATATGGTAGTTCTGTTATTAATTTTTTAGGAATCTACATATCATTTTCCATAGTGGCTGCACCAGTTTACAACCCACCAAAAGTGCATGAGGGTTCCTTTTTCTCCCGTCCTCACCAAAACTTATTTATTGACATTTTGATAATAGCATTCTGACAAGTGTGAGGTGATCTCTCGTGTGGTGGTTTTGATTTGCATTTCCCTGATGATTAGTGAATTGGAGCATTTTTAAATTTGTCTGTTGGCCATCTGTATGTCTTCTTTGGAGAAATGTCTATGCAGTTTCTCTGCCCATTTTTAAATCATATTTTTTGTTTTCTTAATGTTGAGTGTATGAGTACTTTATGTATTTTGGATTTTAACCCCTTATTAGATATATCATTTGCAAATATATTTTCTTATTCAGTAGGCTGCCTTTTGCTCTTATTGATGGTTTTCTTCACCGCAAAAAGCTTTCCCAACACTATTTGGTGAAGAGACTCTGTTTTCCCCATTGTAAAAATGAATAGTGTCTATCACATAGTTAGTGCAGAGAAAATAAGAACTACAGTAGCCCCCCCTTATCCATGGTTTTGCTTACATAGTTTCAGTTACACATGGTGAACTGTGGCACACAAATATTACCTAAGAACTCCATAAATTGTATATATATAATTTATATATATATATATATAATTGTTAAAGTTCTCACTGAGTTTATTCTTCTCCCAAGTTCATTGAGCATATTTGTATCCAATGGTTTGAACTCTTTAGGTGGTACATTGTTTGTCTCTATTTTGTTTTACTTTTTCCTAGGGTTTTATCCTATTTTTTCACTTGGAACATATTTCTCTGTTTCCTCATTTTGCTCTCTCTGTGTTTGTTTCTATGAATTAGGAAGTACACAGCAAGCACTCCTGGTCTTAGTCTGACCTTGTGTAGTAGCTTCCCCTCTGTAGACTGTGTGTACCAGGTGCCTTTGGCCAGCTGAAGCTGTAACTGGGACTGGAGTTGGCATGGGTGACACAAAGGCTTTGGAGTTAGTTGCACCAGGGCCACTTGGCAAGCTGGTTGCAGCTGGAGCTGAAACTGGTGAGAATCTGAGGCGCAAGCCAGGCCAGAACTTGGACCAGGACCTAAAGCAGGCATGGTCTGTGGGAAGTCCAGGAGATGAGCTGCACTGGTAGGAGCTGTAGTTGGTGCTGGCATGGACTGCTGGGCATCCCAGGACAAAGTCATGCTGGGGTGCAGAGCTGAAGTTGGAGTGGGTATGAACCACTGGGAGTCCTGGGAGCAAGTGAAGGCCATAGCAAGTCCCAGGGGGAACTGCTCTGGGAACCCCAGCTGTGTCTGGAGAGAGCATGGACAACTGAGAGTGTTGGGGGAAAGCCACAGTGCTGGTGTAGGTCTGGGGCTTGGGATGTACTGGGATGACCTTGGTGGGTCTGCTAGAGTGCCGGGATTGTGCCCCTGCCTGTGCAATCAAGGAGATCTTTAGTGTTGTCTCCTGTTTCACTTCTGGTGCAGTATTAGTAATTTATGTTCTCTCTCTCTTTTTCTTAGTTAACTCAGCTAGAGACTTACCTATTTTATGGATCTTTCCAAAAGAACAAACAAACAACTTCGGGTTTCATTGATTTTCTGTTTTCAATTTCATTCATTTCTGCTCTAATTTTTTTAAATATCATATATATTTTTTATTGGATTTACTAGGGTTACATTGGCTGATTAAATAAGCTTCAAGTGTACCGTTCTATAATACATCATCTGTATGTTGTATTGTGTGTTTACCACCCATAGTCCAGTCTTCTTCCTTCACCATTTATCCTCCTCTCCTTTACCCTCTTCTACATTCCCCATCTCCCTTCCCGCCGGTAATCTCCATACTGATGTCCGTGTTTATAAGGATTTTTTTCCTTAACCCCTTCACTTATTTTACCCAGCCCACCCTCCCCCCACACATACACACATCAGTCTGTTTTTAGTATCTATCAGTCTGTTTTTATTTTGTTTGCTTATCTTGTGTATTAGATTCCACATGTAAATGAAATCATATGGTACTTATCTTCCTGTGACTGGCTTATTCTACATAACATAATACCCTATAGGTCTATCCATGCTGTAGTGAAAAGTACGATTTTCTTCTTTTTTATGGCAGAGTAGTATTCCATTGTGTAAATGCACCATAGTTTTTATACATCCACTTATCTACTGATGAACAGTTGGGTTGCTTCTAAACTTTAGCTATTGTAAATAGTGTTTCAATGAACACAGGGGTGCATATATTTTTTCAAATCAATGTTTTGGGTTTCTTTAGATATATCTAATTTTCAAAATTTTTTTCACTGATTTGAGAGAGAGAGGAAGGGAGGGAGGGGAAGAGAGAGAGAAAGAGAAAAGCATCAACTCATTGTTTCACTTAGTTGTTCCATTTAGTCGTGTACTCTTTTATTGCTTTGCATATGTGCCTTGACTGGGGGTTACACACCAGGTTGATGTTTTATCCACTGAGCCACCAGACCAAAGCCTGGATATATCTTTTATTTTTTAAGTGAGAAGAGGGCATAGACAGACTCCTGCATGCATCTCAACTGGTATTCACCCAGCAACCCCATCAGGGGCGAGGGCTAAAATCAACTGAACTATCCTCAGTGCCTGGGGAAGCTACATTCAAACCAATTGAGCCACTGGATGCAAGAGGGGAGGAGAGAGAGAAATGAGAGAGGGAGGAGAAGAGAAGCAGATGGTCACTTCTCATGTGTGCCTTGACCAGGGTTCGAATCTAGGATGTCCACATGCTAGGCTGATGCCCTAGCCACTGCTCAGGGTCTATATCTAGTTATTATTTCATTTTTACTGCTTATCTTGGATTTAATTTTCTCTTTTTCTAGTGTCCTAAGGTGGAAGATTAGATGACTGATTTTAATTAATTTTACTTTTAGAATTTCTTCATTTTTAATTAAATCTAGTATCAATGTTCTAAAAACCCACAAAAAAATAAAACTAATTTGCTAGTAAAATGAATTTTCCAATGCCTTCAAATCCCTGGGAGATTAAAGTCCAATAAGACCTGAAGTCATATTATTGGGTATGCTGGAAAGGGCCAAATACAGTACCAAGTGGAAAGTTTGGGATTGTTCTGAACCCACAAAAGGAAGCAGCAGAAAAAAAAACACTCTTTTACTCTGCAATCAAAAGAATTTTAGAGTGCCGTTCAGAAAACAGTTTTTTGCAGTCACTCAGAAATACAATTCCAGGTTTCTAGACAAGTTGAGTTTCAAAGGGATTTTGCTAAAATCAAATAACCTATGAGCTGAGTCAAAAATCAAGAGGTTTCTGTTGTAGGTAAAAGATGTGGCAAAAGCCTGACCAGGTGGTGGCGAAGTGGATAGAGCATCGGACTGGGATGTGGAGGACCCAGGTTCAAGACCCCGAGGTCGCCAGCTTGAGCGCGAGCTTGTCTGGTTTGAGCAAGGCTCACCACCTTGAGCCCGAGGTTGCTGGCTCGAGCAAGGGGTCACTCGGTCTGCTGTAGCTCCCTGGTCAAGGCACATATGAGAAATCAATCAATGAACAACTAAGGAACTGCAACGAAGAGTTGATGTTTCTCATCTCTCTCCCATCCTGCCTTCCTGTCTGTCTGTTCCTATCTGTCCCTCTCTCTCTGACTCTCTCTGTCTCTCCCACAAGAAAAACAAAAAAGGACGTGACAAAAAAATATGGTAAGGGAATTCAAAATCAAGGGTTTAAACTCTCAGAGGATAAATTCCAGAGAAAAACCAAGAAATGCTTTCTATGAGGCCCTAACTGGTTGGCTCAGTAGTAGAGCATTGTCCCAGCGTGTGGATGTCTCAGGTTCAATTACCAGTCAGGTTACACAGGAAGCCCATCTGCTTCTCTCTCTCTCTCCCCTTCCTGCAGCCATGGCTCAATTGGAACAAGTTGGCCCTGGGTGCTAAAGATGGCTCCATGGCTTCTGCACCAGGTGCTAAGAAGAGCTTGGTTTCTGAGCAATGGAATAATGCCTCAGTTGGGCAGAGCATTGCTCCCTAGTTTGTATGCCTGGTGGATCCCAGTAAGGCACATGCAAGAGTTTGTCTCTGTCTCCCCTCCTCTCATTGAATAAAATTTTTAAAAAGCTTTCTATGTTGGACCATGGTAATAAATGATAATTTGTCAAACTGCTTACTAGTTAAAAACAAAAACAAAAAACCCCCAAAAATTCTCTAGCCAAGGTCATGGAACTTATGAGTGATGTTACCAGACTAAGTGACATTATAGGTTGATCCATTATTCTGAATTGTTCTGAATTGGGTTTTTTTTACTCTTCCATTTAAATAAACACCTTCATTTTCTGTGTTGTATTTTATTTATAATGTTTAACTTTCTCTGAAGATTTTTGAAGAATTTACTTATTGGCTCATTGATCATTTGTTTCTCTTCTTTGAATGAGAGTTTTGTTCTGGTTACCACATATATTTAGTTGGTGAACAGTGCCTGATACACTGTGATACTCTACGACCATCTTGATGTGGCTTCTTCTTTATATCCTTAGTTATAGAACTGTTCAGCTAGATTTCAGGTGGTTCTGAATGATGGTTGTTCTGTATAGTATAGTTGTCATCTTGATGTGGTTGTGAGCGAAGGTGAATACTGTGTTCATCTATGCCGCCATCTAGACTGGATGAAAAGCATCTCTTTTGGTTGTAGTACCAACTTATCTGCCCTGTACTCTTGTATATCAATAATCTGGTGTAGGTCTAGAGGCAAGAAGTCCAAAATTAGCATGTCATCATGGTCGGTTGAGGGCTCTCTTCTGGGTGGAAGACTCCTCTTTTATCCTCTCTTAGCAGAAGGTTAAATGATTAATTTTAAATCTTGTTTTTCAATGCAGTCAATGCTATGAATTTTCTTCTAAGCACTGCTTTTGCTGTATACTACAAATTTTGATAGATTGTGCTTTAATTTTCAGTTCAAAATACTCTTTTCTTTTTTTGAGAGAGAGAGAGAGAGAAGCATCAACTCATTGACTCATTGTTCCATTGATTGCTTCTTTTTTTATTTTTTTATTTATTCATTTGAGAGAGAGAGAGAAAGAGAGAGAGAGAGAGAGAGAGAGAGAAGAGAGAGACAGGGGGGAGGAGCTAGAAGCATCAACTCCCATATGTGTCTTGACCAGGCAAGCCCAGGGTTTTGAACCGGTGACCTCAGCATTTCCAGGTCGATGCTTTATCCACTGCGCCACCACAGGTCAGGCTGATTGCTTCTTATATGTGCCCTGACCAAGGCTTGAACCAGTGAACCCAGGATAGAGCCAGCAACCTCGAGATTGAGCTGGTGACCTCAGTGTTCCCAGATGGCACTCTATCCACTATGCTACTGACCAGGGCACTCAGAATATTCTTTATTTGCTCTTGAGATATTTTCTTTGGCCCATATGTTGTTGAAAAATACATTGTTTAATCTCCAAGTATTTGGAGATTTCCCAGCTATCTTTCTGTTCCTATTTTTTAGTTTAATTCCATTAGGTCTGAGAGAAGACATTACATGATTTTTATTATTTTAAATTTGTTAAGGTGTATTTTATGGCCCATGATATAGTCTATCTTGGTGAATGCTCAAGTAAGCCTGAGAAAAATATGCATTGTGTGGTTATTGGATGAAGTGCTTTATAGATATTCATTGTATCCAATGATTGATGGTGTTGTTGATTTCAACTATGTCCTTACTGACTTTTTTGCCCACTGGATCTTTTCATTACCAATAGAGGGATGTTGAACTCTCAAAGTAAAATAGTGGATTTACTCATTTCTCCTTACAGTACTACCAGTTTTTGCCTCATGAATTTTGACACTTTGTTGTTAGATGCATACATGTTAAGTTTGTATACCTTCTTAGAAACTACACAATGCCTGTATTTATCCCTGGTAATGTTCCTGTCAGTTGCTCTGTGTGAAATTAATATAGCCACTCCAACTTGGATTAGTGTTAGCATAGTAAGGTGCTTTTTTGGGGGAGGGGTTCTTTCAGGAATTTTTATTTGTCTTTTATTTTCTGTAGTTTCAAAATGATAAGCCTAGATGTAGTATTTTATTGTTGTTGGCTTTTATCCTGCCTGGTGTTCTCTGCTCTCCCTGGATCTCTGATTTGATGCTGACATTAGTTTGGAAGAAATTCTCAGACATTATTGTTTTAAATACTTTTTCTGTCCCTTTCTCCTTCTCTTTTTTTCCTGGTATTACCCATTACACATATACTATTTGTGATTGTCCCATAGGCATTGAGGTTAAACTTCTTACCTTTCCTCAGAAGGATTACACAGTGGCAGGGAAAAAGGCACAAAATTTTCATCGTTGAAACAAAGAGAAGAGAGCTGAGCTCTATCCAGAGGAGCTCGAGAGGCCCTGCCCCTGGCACTGGAGGTAGAACTTGCTGAAATTCTTCGGGTTCTTTCCAGGAAGGCGAGAGGGTTCCCTCAAGTGTGGGAAGGGGAAGGTATCCACTGAAGGTCTAGGCATGCGTCCCCTGCAGATAAGGGGGACTACTATACATGATAGAGATGAGGACCTCTTTGAAGCATTCTGATCTCCCCAGGAACCAGAGTAAGACTTAAATAACTGATCAATAAGATCCTGGTTCTTTTCATTTCTATTTCGAGGACCAAATGCCACACAACCAAGATAATGGATTGACTTGTGCAAGATCAAACAAAGAAAATCCAAGAGTCCCAGGAACTGGAACCAGGACACATACTGTTTGGGCTCCTGATCAAGCAAGGCCCTGCATGGATAGTTCACTGGTTAGAGCATCATCCTGAAATGCAGAGGTTGGGGGGTTTGATCCCCAGTTAGAGTACATACAGGGACAAATGATATTCCTGTCTGTCTGTCTCTCTTTCTCTCCAAATTAAAACAAAACAACAATAGCAAAAACAAGTAGAAGAGCACTCTTCCTCCTGAGAGCACGCCCATGATTTCCCTCTCAGGCGTGCATCTCCTAGACTCAGAGGGACCTCAGAAGACTTGAAATCAGGGGAGCAATGTGCAGCAACAGTTCAGCCGGGCTAACACTCTGAACCTGTCTCCAAAAACTCCTTTTCTCTGACTTCCCAGTGAGCTAACGCAGCCCCACCTGGTCTCTCTCCTGTTGTCTCTTCTGTCCCAAGCCCTTCCTTGTTTCACTGTCCTCAATTTTAATAAACATACTCTCAAAAATAAAATAAAATAAACAAATAGAAGATAAAACAAATAGAAGAATTAAGGAATGTTCTGAATTTTATAGAAACATACTTCCTCTTGTACATTGACTTTGATCGCCATCACTTTGCTGGCCATTTTCCTTTAGATAAGCTGTAAATTTTAACATTCTTTTTCATTTGTAGACTGCCTGTGGTTGAATCTATGCAGACCCAGAAAGTCCTCTTGTCTCCATATTTAAGGCTAGTTATCTTCTGAACAGGTTGTGATTGTTCCTGTAGGGATAACTCATGAGTAGAAGAGTGCATTTGAATGGCTGATGCCATGTGTAAAAGTTCAACTGGTTTAATATGTATTTCTTTTTCTTTTTAAAAAAGATTTCATTTATTGATTTTACAGAAAGAGGAAAGAGGGAGGAAGCAAAAAATATCAACTCATAGTTGCTTCACTTTAGTTGTCACTGATTCTTTGTCATATATGCCTTGACCTGGCAAGTCCAGGGTTTTGAACCAGGAACATCAGCATTTCAGGTTAACACTTCATCCACTGGGCTACCACTGGCCAGGCAAATACGTATTTCTTAATGAATAATTACCCTACTGCCAAATGCAAAATGTAATCACATGGGATGGCTCAGCCAATTTGGACTCTGAAAATCTTTAATGGAAGATGAATGAAATTTTGTTTGCCTTGTTGCAGGTGTTATTAGAGCTCACAGTGGGCAAAGTCCATCCCAGAAGTGGTCACAGGCTGCAGTTGCTTTATGAACCCAGAATGTCTTGGTGTGGAGAGCCCATAACTTATTTTGGCTGGCCATGACTCAATAGCAGTAGCTGGACAAAGGATAAAACATACTATTTATGGGGTCACCACAGTTACTATTAAAAATGATTACATGCACAGATTTATATTTTTCAATTTCAGGACATTGTCAAGATGCCTTTAAATTGCCTAATGAAGAACTCTAAAAAATCAAATTGATGGCTCAGAAGTGAAAATAGAAAACAAAGTAGCTTTTAGAAAGAGAACATCAAACTTCTTAGGAAGTTTTGTCTTTTCTATAAAGCTTCGCAACTGAAAATCTGCATTTGGATTTCAGTGACCCTGAACTGTGAGGGTGGTGGTGGGATTTCATTTATTTCACACTGCCTTCAGATTTCACTTCACACTCTGAGATGACTTCATTGTTTTTGATGGTGAAATGATGCTTCAGCTAAAAACCAGAAAAAGCCTTGACTAGGATTGAGACACCTGTAACACATCCAGGAGCAGATTCTATATAAAGATCTGAAAACGAGGAGGATGGGGGACATGTTAAGAATTCCTAGCTCACAGAGCCTGCCAGAGAAAAGGTAAGATGACCATATGGTCATGTTACCTGCCAAAGCACAGTGGCTTTTGCTTCATGCACATGAGTTATTGAAAAGTATAACATTCCAGCATATGTGAGTAGAAGTTCTGTCTTACCATGCTAAGATGTTCTATCACTCAGAAGTTGAAGGCAAAGTTCTTTGGAGCACTATACATACTTCTGAAAGTCTCAAACATAAAAAAGAGGCTACTGAGCCAAATGTCAGAGGACTCTACCCAGATAAAACATAAGGAGCCGTGGTGTGAGGAGAAACAACTGGGTCTGCTCCCTGAAAGAGAGCAAGAAATTGAGAAGAATGGCTCTTGGTCCTTCAAATGTTCAAAGAATAAAAGAGAAAGCCTGATCTTAAAACACTTAAAAAAATTTAAACACCCACTTTCTGGTAGCATATTGCAGGGTCCCCTGATATTTCTTTCTCAGTTAAGTCATTACTCTGCACTCGCCAGGAGCCCGAGACTCACTTTGGGACGATGGGGTCAATAAAAGCACACCAGCTCAAGCCTGTGTTCTGAGCCTTATGTCTCATTACCTGTCATTAGGAAGCTTCCTGGACAAGTTAAACTTTTTAAAAACTTCAATAAAAATGGAGACTTTCCTTTTAGGTCACCATTTCTTCTGGCAGACTGCGTCTAAAGTGCACTTTATTTCCCTTTAATTTAACAGCTCCAGCAGCTTTCCCAGTTAAATTGACTGCCCATTATTGAGCCCATTTATGAAGGGGCTGTGCTGTGCAGTTTAATGAATCCTTGGCACAAAGCTCCCTTTCAGGTCTGGGAAAGAATAGGAGCTGTGCAGCCCTGTAGGGCTGTATGTCAAAGCCGGCCCATAATGCCTGTCAGCCAAGGGCAGAAATTCCCACTGACATAAGAATGTGCAAGAGATCAACTTTCACCACCGACGAGCAGATTAAGACACGATCAGGAAATGAGACTGTGGGTTTAGAACAGTGACACCTGTTTGAGCAGAGCGATTTTCCCACCCCTTGATCCCTGTGTGGCTGGGGAGGGGCTGGTGGAAGCAGCAACAAAGCAAGGCTTCAATGCCTTCCAGGGTCATCTGGGAGGGGAAGAAAAGACCAAATGACCATCCTGGGTCGGGGCACCTTTGGACTAGGTGCTGTACTAAGTGCTTTCACATTCCTTTTTCTACTTCTATCCTCATAACAAGGATTAATAATCAATAATAAGAGGATTATTTACATGTGACAGGGGAGGAGACTGAGGCTCACATTGTTTCATTTTTGGTTCGAGGTTACACTGCTAATTGTCCACGAAATGGCAATTCTGGGACCGGACATAGGCCTGCCGGGCTCCTGGTGTCTGTCTTTTCTAATGCTCTGAAGTGAGACTAATTGATAGATTTGGTCCTTTGTAAACATCCAAGCTCTAGTCACTAAAAATACTTTAAAAATTTTAATAGCATAGAGCATATATTGAGTGCCTATTGTGGACTAGGCATATGTGATATTAACTGGGGATACAGGTAGATGAGTCACGGCATGAGTATGTGAAGAGTGTAGTTATGGGCTTGCCTTTAGTGTAAGACTAGCCTGCTGTGAGTTCCAGCTCTGACAACATACAACTTTTGTACCATTCAGACTTTGGGAGAGCTTGGGAATCTCCCTGTCACTAAGCCTGGCTGTGCTGCTCTTTTCCCAGCCTCCACCCAGCCAATCAGCAATCAGGAATGGTGGATCTGGTAAATCTGGTGTTGCTGACTATTCTTCAGAGGAACATGGTCCAGAAGATTTCTGTAAAAAGGGTTCTAGATGCCTTTGTGTTACATTAAATCTGTAAGACCCCAAGTTCTCCAGATAGGTATGTAGACTGGTTTTCTTCCTGTATTATGGAAAAGATCAATCCTGATGAAGTATAATTTTTAAAAAGGTAAAATCATGACTTTGAGTCAAATGTAAAATGAACCACGTGTAAGAGGTTCTATTTAACTCATGAATGAGCAAGGGAATCAATAAGATGATGATTGGTTCCAAGAACATTTAAGAAGCTAAGTATAGCCAGAGGGAAAGGGTTTGGGGCAGTGGTGGGACTTAGCTGGTTCACACTGGTTTGGCAAAACCAATATCTAACTTTTTGTTGAGTTCGGCAAACCAGTTGTTAAAATGGTACTTATAACCAGGGTTCTCTCTAAGGTGGGTGCCTGGGCAGCCTCCCAATGTGGAAATCACCAATTTACATTCCTTATTCTTTTTTAACGTTCATCCTCACAACAGCTTATTCTAAGCACCTACAGTAATGTTCATTCCGTCCATAGGTGAAAAAAATTGCAAGTGAGAACACCAATCAAGAAGCAATATGAGCCTGACCAGGCAGTGGCGCAGTGGATAGAGCGTCGGACTGGGATGTGGAAGACCCAGGTTCGAGACCCCGAGGTCACCAGCTTGAGCGCGGGCTCATCTGGTTTGAGCAAAAGCCCACCAGCTTGAAACCAAGGTCGCTGGCTCTAGCAAGGGGTTACTTGGTCTGCTGAAGGCCCGCGGTCAAGGCACATGAGAAAGCAATCAATGAACAACTAAGGTGTTGCAACGCGCAGTGAAAAACTAATGATTGATGCTTCTCATCTCTCTCCATTCCTGCCTGTCCCTGTCTATCCCTCTCTCTGACTCACTCTCTGTCTCTGTAAAAAAAAAAAAAAAAAGGCAATATGAGCCTGACCAGGTGATGGTGCAGTGGATAGAGCATCAAACTGGAATGTGAAGGACCCAGGTTTGAGACCCCAAGGTCGCCAGCTTGAGCCCGGGCTCATCTGGTTTGAGCAAGGCTCACCAGCTTGAGCCCAAGGTTGCTGGCTCGAGCAAGGGTTCACTCAGTCTGCTATAGCCCTCCGGTCAAGGCACATATGAGAAAGCAATCAATGAACAACTAAGGAGCCGCAACGAAGAATTGATGTTTCTCATCTCTCTCTGTTCCTGTCTGCCTGTCCCTATCTGTCCCTTTCTCTGACTCTCTCTGTCTCTGCCACAAAAAAAAGAAGCAATATGAAAATATCTTTAATAACAGTTTTTGTCAGATATTATTTAATATTTTTTCATTAATATTTTAAAATTCATAACAATCTAGTTTTGTGTACCTCATTTATTGTTCTTATTAAAGTATTAAATGCATGAAATTATAACCTACTTTTTAGTATATCTTTTTTTATACTTTTATACTTAAAATGATCATTAGGGCAGAGAACCAGATGTTAAATTATTTAAATCCCACCACTGGTTTGGGGGTAAGTGGAGGTGGGTGAAGGGGGTCAAATGCGAATAGGAAGAGACTTAGCTTGGGGAGGAGGGCGCGCAATAAGGGTGCAAATGATGTTTTACTGAGTTGTACACTTGGAACCTATATGGTTCTGTGAACCAATGTTATTCTGATGAGTTCAGTTAATAAAAATGAATGTAAAAGCCATTCTTAGCATAACTTGAAGGCTGCACAAAAACAGGCAGAGGGGAGAAACAAAAACAAAAACAAAAACAGAAGGTGAACCAGATTTAGTTTGTGAGCTGTAGTTTGTCAGCTCCTCCTGTAGTGTCCACAGTAATCTTTACAATTTGCAGGCACTTCTGGCCTCTACATTTATACTAACCACTCACAGTAGAGAAAAGAAATCAAAGAGTTTTTGTTAGTTACCTTTCAACAAGCTTTTAGACACTGTCCATTCCCTAAAGAAGTAGCTCTTCAACCCCTAGTCATCATTACACCAAAGTTGAAGAAGAAGAAGAAGAAGAAGAAGAAGAAGAAGAAGAAGAAGAAGAAGAAGAAGGAGAAGGAGAAGGAGAAGGAGAAGGAGAAGGAGAAGGAGAAGGAGAAGAGGAGGAGGAAGGAGAAGGAGAAAGAGGAGGAGGAGGAGGAGGAGGAGGAGAAAAGAAGAAGGAGGAGGAAGAAAAGAAGAAGAGCAGGGAGAGGAGAGGGAAGAGGAAGAATAGGAAGAGGAAGAAGAATAGCTAAGTATGTATATTAAACATTGAAAGGATAAGTTATTCCCTCCTTGGTTGGTTCAGTGACTAGAGCATTGGTCTAGCATGCGGATGTTCTGGGTTTGAGTCTTGGTCAAGGCACACATGAGAAATGACCGTCTGCTTCTTTCCCATTCCCTCTCCCCCTTCTCTCTCTCTTTCCCTCTCATAGCCAGTGGCTCAGTTGGTCTGAGTATTGGCCCCAGGTGCTCAGGATAGCTAGGGTTGCTGGGTAGATCCCAGTCAGGTGCATGCGAGAGTCTCTCTATCTCCCTTCCGCTCACAAGAAAGAAAGAAAGAAAGAAAGAAAGAAAGAAAGAAAGAAAGAAAGAAAGAAAGAAAGAAAGAAAGAATATTTACTAAATTACATTTAAAAACCCTAAGATATACATCTTTGTTATTATCTGTTTCATGGACAGAAATAATTTTCATATCTACTGGAGAAAACTCTACCAAATTATAAGCAAATTTTCTAAATCTGGCAACTTCAATAGATAGCAAATGCTCAGAGAAATTACATACATTCCTGTGGACAATCTCTGGTCTTCGTTTTTTATAACAATGAAAGAATATGAAACCTATCTTTTTGTCTTATTTCCAAGTTTAGGATAACTTTTCTTAGAAGTCCTATATTCTATAGCCAGATGAATTTGAAACTACCTATAGGAAGTAAATGATCTGCCCACATCATAGTGAGTTGTTGGCAAAGCCAGAACTAAAATCCAAGTCTCCTGAATCCCTAGCAATGTTTGTTCCTCTTTATTGCTGTGGAACCACATAGCAATCCTGTGTCTTCCATTGGAGGCCGGAGAAGAAAAAGACTTGTACTTTTCTGACTGCAAAGCTTGAAGGAACATGTATTTTCTAGGGCAGCTTTTATATTAAAACCAATTTAACTTGGGAACAAGAATATGCTAACTGACCCATTCTATTAGATCAAATTAGAATGTTAACCTTGGGATTTATTTCTTAACCTTTTTTTTTCAGTAACAGTTGAAATACAATATTATGTTTGTTTCAGGTGTATAACATAGTGATTAGACATTTGTGCAACTTACAAAGTGATCACCCTGGTAAGTCTAGTACCCATCTGATACATACATATATTTGTTAAAATATTATTGACTATATTCCCTATGCTGTACTTTATATCTTTGTGACTGTTTTTATAACCAGAAATTTAGACTTAGAAAAAATTATTAGTGTGACACTATTTAACATTATAATTATATAGGTTTCAGGTGCCCAGTTCTATAACACATCTCTGTATACCATATTGTGTGTTCAACCCCTCCCAAGTCAATATCCATCAGCATTTATGCCCCCATATCCTATTGTTTTCCATAGTGGCTGCACCACGTCTGCATTTTCACCAACAGTACATGAGGATTATCCTTTCTCCATATCCTCACTTGTTTGTTGATTCACTGATGATAGCTATTCTGACAGGTATGAAGTAACATCTCATTGTGGTTTTAATTTGTATTTCCCTGATGATTAGTGATTTTGAGCACCTTTTCATATGGCTATTGGCCATCCATATATATGTTCAGGGGTTTTCTTCTTATAATTCAGCATAGAGGTAGTTTGTTTTATTAGACAGGATCCTTGGACACAGACCTTGAGATGGACAGTTGTGTGCAGAAGGTTGACTGAGAAGGACTTTTGGGAGTTACAGCTGTAGCAAAGTGAGGGAGTCAAGACTGGGCAGAAGAGGAAGCTGACCTGACATCGGCCTCCACTAATTTTATGGAAAGCTCTGGAGCTGGACTGGCCTTTTAGACTTGATTCAAAAGGAAGCAAAGTCGGTTTGGTTTTTGTATCCATGCATCACCCGGCCAATCATTGGTCTCTGATGTGCTTGGGAAAGGACATGACTTTGGGCAAGGCAGTTTCCTTCAGCTGTGGCAATGCTTGGTGAGCAGTCAGGCTGTCAGCCATCAGTAGACAGTAGATTCAGCTGACAAGGAATGGGTTCATCAGTCCCCAGAGGAGATCTGGGCATAGCAACACAGTATCCACTATGTCTTGTTTTTATACAAGGTTAACTGTAATAAAAAGATTCCACTGCAAGGGTGAACACTTATGGATTAGAGGTGTCAGGAGCACTATGATGTAAAGAGTTCTAGGCTTGTCTGGGCTCAGTAGAAAGAGGGTTGTGATTGATTATTGATTTCTGTAGTACAGTGGGGTCTGCTGCCACATTTCTTCTTGGCTTTAATGACACAGTTTGCCTTAGACTATCCTGGTTTATGCCTCTGCCTCTAGGGTAATTATTAATATGTACTGTTACCTTTTATCTACAAAATGTTCTCCCACAAAAGATTAATTTTATGGTCATCTTAAGAAAGAAGTTTTCAATCTTGCTATTCTTGCTTCTCTGCTGAAAAAATGCTCCTTTTTCTCTGGACTCTATTTAAGACAAGTGACCTCATACCCTCACTGCATTTAGGATTTCACAGAAGATTGTTTTTGGCAAAGAGAGTTTTCTTTAGCAAATTCTGTTTCTATCTTAGCAATACCAAATTTCCTTGAGGCACAGATGCAAACATCCTTAGAGACCTTCCTAGAATGGACTAGAAAGAGGTAGTCTGGAAGTATGAGATGAGACAAAGTACAGGGAGAATAAAACAGATTACAGCCATAGAATGTTATTTTGCCACATGTTAAAGCAAAACTTTGCAGATATGAACATTGTCAGGTTTAACTGAAAGCATGTAGATCTTGAAATTAAAATCAAAGTCTTAAATTTGAAAGGGAATATAGAGATAATCTACCCATTTCATAAGTGAGAGGTAGGCAGAGATTACATTCTAAGTTCTTGTAGAGCAGGGACCCTGGTTCCTTAAGCCTCCAGTCGAGTGTGTCTTCCGCTGGACCGACTTCTGTTCTCCAAGGACATTTTAGCAGAGTCTGCAGCAGTGACAACAACATGGAGGCAGCAACTTGGCCTTGGATGAAAGAGAAAGACTGCTCTCAGATCCAGAGTGCCTTGGCAGAGGAGCTGGCGAGAAAATTGCTATATGCAAGAGTATGGGCATTATTGTGCCTGTGTAAGCAGAGCATGGCATCAGCTTGGGGGCCAGAGACTTTTTTGGTGCCAAGAAAGTGACAAATGCTAAAACTGCTACCAAGAATAAGGCGGTGTGCCACATGCCATGGAACACAAAGTTAAATTAGCTCCTCTGCTCAGGAATAGTTCATGTTCCCTCCATTCTCATAAAACCAAGTCTGAGCTCTGTTACATAGTATTCGAGGCACCCTTTCCAATCTTGTCTTCCTCTACTCCCTGCCTCACACTCTGCATTCCAGCCACATAGTACTATTTAAGTCATCCCGATACTACTGTACAGGTTTATACTTCACTATCCTGGCTCTTAAGGACTCTAGGATTTTCTCCCCAACCATTTTTTTTAACCTATCAAAAACTCTCCTTATCTTTTTTTTTTCTTTTTTTCTTTATTCATTTTTAGAGAGGAGAGAGAGAGGGAGAGAGAGAGAGACAGAGAGAGAGAAGGGGGGAGGAGCTGGAAGCATCAACTCCCATATGTGCCTTGACCAGGCAAACCCAGGGTTTTGAACCGGCGACCTCAGCATTTCCAGGTCGACGCATTATCCACTGCGCCATCACAGGTCAGGCAGGCTCTCCTTATCTTTATGACCCAACTCAATGACATCTCCTTTATGAAGCCTTCTCCAAATCCCATACACAACAAACTACTCACTCTTGTGTGCTCCAGTGACAATCTGTATCTCTATTCAAATTCTGTCCTGAGAACAGGAAGCATGTGAATGCCTTCTCTCCATGCCCAGAGCATGGTTTGCATAGGACACAGCAGGTAGGTGCTCAGCAATGTCTGCTGAATAAATAAATGACATGACTGTCAGACTCAAATAGATCATTAGGAATACGTCTATTTTCTTAAAACCAAGAATTAATTATGTGTGTATCCTTGGCACTTAGAATGGGGCCTAATACATAGTAGGCCCTGATAGATATTTATTAGGTGTTAGTGACAGACAAGCACTAGCTGATTCAAAGCAGACTGGGCACAGGATTTAGATTTGAAGCTGAGCACTGTCAGTACCTGCTGTTTTCTCCTTCAGCAAGCTGCCCAAACTGTTAATAAAGGTGTCTTCAGTAAAATGAGGATGATATTAACTACCTCATTAATTGTGAGGATTAAATAAATAATATGTGATAGTGCCAATAGTGATTCAAATATATGGTGGGAACACAGTAAATGCTTGCTGAGTGAATGGACAGATGAGGAAGTGCCGTATAAAAGACAAAGTGGCTGATTTACTTATTTCACTCAGTATAATGTTATCAAGTTCCATCCATGTTGTTGTAAATGATCCGATGCCATCATTTCTTATGGCTGAGTAGTATTCCATAGTATATATGTTCCACATCTTCTGACGGAAGACAATTTTACTTTGGGTGATGGGTATGCAACATAATTAAATGTCAAAATAATCTGGAGATGTTTTCTCTGAACATATGTACCCTGATTTATTAATGTCACCCCATTAAAATTAATAATAAATTAAAAAATAAAAGACAAAGCGTCAGGGGAGCACGAGGAAGGGCACATGACAGACTGAGTTGGTGGTGACAAAGATTTGGGAGAGCTTTTTGAGAGATGTTGCTTAATGTGGATTCTGAAAGTAGAATAGGATCCTCAGAAAGTGCAATAAAATTAGTGATACCCCGGTTCTACCTTATGGAAATATAATCTATTTTCTGCTGCACCAAATGCTATGCCCAACAAAAGTGACTTTAATAAAAATTAAGAAAGACCAAGTTAATATAACAAACTAGCCCTCGGCAGGGGAGTCTAAATTCAGATTCTCTTTTCATTAAAGTGGTTTTGAGTGGTTGAGGCAGGGGGATTGAAAGATAGGTGCGGTATCCTAAGATTTGAAAGCTCCCCCTTAACTCATTTCCTCCTTGATGTGGTCAGTCAGGAAGTGCTTTCCAGAGAGAACAGGCAGGCTTAATGCAATTACGGGATGCTGGCCCTCCCCAGCCTGGCCAAGTGCTGGGCAACTCCAGCTGTTAGAACTTCAGCTGCCCCTCAGGCCATTGTTTTAGCATTCTGCAGAGAAATGTTCCAGTGGCTTATCTGAGCTACTTAGCTGTTTAATTGAATGAATTCAACCTCATATAATAGGATCTGGGTCTTTAGCATTTCTGTCTGCACACCGGATATTGGTCTCAAGGCTGCTCAAGTTCCCCTGCCTTGCTTAGGCCCTGGGTCTCTCTGCTGTCTGCACTTGTCACATTTTGGTGTAAACCTCTGTGGGCTCAGAGCAGCCTAAAACTTTGTTCTGATAGAATCGGTCCACACTGATTCAACTTAAGTGTAGTGTTTCTAAGAGGAGTAAGATACCAGGTGTTTTATAAAAGTCTGAACAAACAAGATTCCACATGGAAGGTCTTGTGCAATTTTTCCATTTCTAGGAAAAGGAAGGTTTTCAATCACTATTTGGAAATCACGTCCTCCAGCTCCCTCCTGGACTCATCTGATGGGCCTGCAGCAGACTGACCACACAATTGAGCAGGGCCTGACTGAATTATAACAGAAGAGAAGATAATGAAAAGGCAGGTTTATCTTTATCAACCTTTCTCTGCCAATCCATCCTTCATACTAATGCCAGAGTGAGATTTGTTTTTGTGTTTTATGTATAGGTACAAACACAGACATGACAGACCTTAAGTGTACAGGCCTTGAGTTTTGACAAATGCATCCGCCCATGTAACTAACATGTACCCCCTTTCAGTCAACCCCTTCTGCTATAGGCTCCACTGTTCTTGTTTCCAGCACCATAAGTTAGTTTTTCTGTTCTATGATTTTATATAAATGCAGTCATACAGTGTGTACTCCTTTATGTCTGGTTTATTTGGCCCAATCTGTTTATGAGATTCACCCATGTTGTTGCCTGGTAGTTTGTACCTTTTTAATCACCAAATACCTTCATTCCATTATATTAGAGAATAATATTTCTAAAATATTCTCTGTGCTTAAAATTCTTCATCGTTCCCCACTGCTTACTGCCAAAGGTCTGATTGGCATTCCAGTACCTTCTCCTCTGGCTATAGCCTCATCCCCAGCCACTCCCACTATGAGGACCACTCAGGGGTCCCCAAACTTTTTACACAAGGGGCCAGTTCACTGTCCCTCAGACTGTTGGAGGGCCACTACATACAGTGCTCTTCTCACTGACCACCAATAAAAGAGGTGCCCCTTCCAGAAGTGCAGTAGGAACCGGATAAATGGCCTCAGGGGGGCCACATGCGGCCCGTGGGCCATAGTGTGGGGACACCTGAGTGAACATCTCACTGTTCTGCTGATACATGCTGTCTCCTACTTCTGTGTATCCTGACCTGGCTGTGTCCTCACCTGAGATGTTCTTTGCCCCTTTTTTTTTCCGTGGCCAGTTTCTCCCCAGCCTTCAAGCCTGAATGAAGCCTTCCCTTACCAGCTAGTCCATTACTCCTCTGTCCTCTGTGTAGCTACAGCCCTTACACTACCCTCAGTTGTAGACTGGATGTTTGGTTTCCTGAAAATGGGGTAATGCACAGCTTTTGAAGTTCTAAGGTCAGAACAGAATTGTGCTCTGTGAAAATAAGATTTAAAAATAGCAAACTGATAATTTTATCATTAGATTAATGAATCTGGCTGTTTAGCATTATGTAGAACAGCCTTAACAGCCACGTGAGTGAGGGTCTGTCTCTTCACTGTCCAAATATTGCCCGGAAGGAAGCCAGCAACCTCCCTGCTGGCTCCATCTCTTCAGAGATCTAGTGCTTATCTCCAGATTGCGTCGCACAGTGATTTTCAACTTTTTTTCTTATCTCATGACACACATAAACTAATTATTAAAGTTCTGTGGCACACACACAATATATTTTTTGCCAATCTGACCCAAAAGAAATAGGCATAAATTTCTATCACACTGGATGTTGTGTTGACTTTTGTCATTTTTTATTTGAAAATCTAAAGGAAAAGAAGTCAGTGCCCTTGACTAAATAGTCCAGTATTGCATGTTTTAAAAATCTTGTGGCACACCAGTTAAAATCTCAAACTTCACATCTAAGAACCTTTAATAAGTATTCAGTACACCTGCACACCACCAATATTTTACATATAATTACCATAAAAATTCACCCTTTTAAGTGTGTGATTCGTTCTGGCTGGATAACTGGGTTGATGAGAGTGTTGTCCTGAAACAGAGGTTGCCAGTTTGATACGCATTAGGGCACATACAGTAACAGGTCAATGTTCCTGTCTCTTTCTCTCCCTTTCTCTCCCTCTAAAAATCAATAAGAAAAAAAAAAGTGTGTGATTTAGTGGTGTTTAGTATATTCACAAAGTTGTATAAACATCACCACTATATAATTCTATTAATAGAATATATTTCTAACCTCAAAAAGAAACACCATGCCCATTAATACAGATAACTAATTTTAGGCAAATGAATTTTTAAAAATTTAAATTAACCATTGACTATAGCAAGAAAGCACAGCTTTAAATAGTCATAAAAACATTTCATTAAAAAAATAAAATATATTTATCAGATAAAATTATATGCAGTTTTTCAGATCATATGCAGATATCCAGATCAGTATCAGATTGCTTTGGCTGTAGGTCAGATTCTATAACTAGACAATAATTTTACTGTCTAGTCATACTAAATTAGAAGTTCTAATTCAAAATTATAGGTTGTTGGGAATAACAGCATATGTTTGATGTTTCTGTTAGACAGTTCTGGACATTTGAATCAAACTAGGCATGTTGCCCTTATACACCCAACAGCTATCCTTTTCCCTTCTTGCAAATTGAACACTGATCTCCTTAGGGTTTGGGCAGAGATCTCCCTAAAGACAAACCAGCTAAGTGTAGAACCCTCCCCAGCTCCAGGGTGTAAATTATGATTGGTCTAAGCAAGTCATGGTAATAGCTTTCCCAATGGTAACTGAGAGGTGTAAGGGTAAGCATATAATCTAGTTTTACCTACGAGATTTTTTTCCTGAGGACTTCTCTTTCTGTATAAAATCAAAGCATCCTGAGGAAAAGGCCCTTTGCCCTTTTGGAATAGAGGTATAATATCTGGAAGTGAATCGGCCATTGTGAAATCATGAGGCACCCAGATAAGGATAACTAACACATCAGGGAAGATGAAGCAAAAAAATAGAGTCTAGGCGCATTGTGGTAACAATAAGCAGCTGAACCAACATCAGAAATTGCTCATGTTAGGGTCTATTTATATATTATCTATCTATCTATCTATCTATCTATCTATCTATCTGGTTTTCTGTGACTAATAGCCCAACTATAAAGATTTTTATCTCAACATACTATCAGATATTAATTTTACAAGTTGAACACGCTTGAATACTGTAATTTGGGAGATGGCAGTAAATGTACTTCCAATTCTGCCTTTGACTGCCGTTGGTCTTAAAGTACTTTTCAATGCTCTTTGCTATAGTTTTGAAGTATTTTTTAGTAATTAACCTTTAATTTCTTTCTTGAAAAGTGTGAATCATCACCCAAAAGAAAAAAAGAAATCAAACCTTACATAATCAAGTTGCTTTCACCACAGTTGTATTCCTAAAAATCCTGTTATTTTATCCTCAGCTTAAAATAATCCTGAGATTTCATCTCCAAAGTGATTAGTCCTGGCTATTCAGGATACTGAATATGTTGCTAAGATAAGGCACTTGAGAAATACCCTTGATGTTATAATAACCCTATTAGCATTATACTCTTATTTCTACAAGGAATAGAGTAACTGTGAAGTAAGTGAAAAAGCTTCTATAGAATGACTTTTTAATGGACTTGTCTTTCTCTGATTAGTCTATTTCACTTAGGCTAACACTCTGCAGTGGTATCCATGCTGTCACAAAAGTTGAGATTTCCTTCTTGTTTTTCTTTAAAATTTTATTTACAGTGGTACCTTGAGATATGAGTTTAATTTGTTCTATAACTGAGCTCGTAAGTCAGTCAACTCGTATATCAAACAAATTTCTCCCACTTAAAATAACTGAAATAGATTTAATCCATTCCAGCCCTGTGAAACATCCCCAAACCATCCTAAATTATGAAAAAAGACATGTTTTTAATTAAGAAACACACATGTATACTTTACCAATGTATAACAAAATATATGAAATAAAAGAAAAAAGTGTTATTTAGCACTATTCTTACCTTGGAGACAGATGAGTGCGGCTAACAGAGGTGAATGAATGGTGGAGGAGGAGGGAGGGAGGAAGGGATGCAGGCACTGTAGAAACGTAAACTAAAACTGCATTTTCTTTACTTTAAACAAAACTAAAACTGCACTTTCTTTACTTAAAATGAAACCACAAAAATTTAATTGTAAAAAAATGCACTTTCTTATCTTTAAACTTAGCCTAAGCTTAACATTACGTTATTTTTCATTTAATCATCATCTGTTTTTGCCTTTTTGGCTGCACTTTCAGCACTTTCACTTGCAGGACTTTTGAATAAAAATCTATTCAAAGAGGTTGCTTTTGCCTGCCTTTTAAAATGTTACAGAAATGTGACAAACAGGTGTCATTAAAAAGTGCTGAAGCAGGACCAGTTGAAACTTTTTCTGGGTGTTTCTTTGCAATGAAACTTGAAAGCTTCTCCCACATTGACAGCATGTCTTTAAATTCACTTGTAGAAATCACTTCCTCCGACTCTGCTTCCTCCTGACTACTAATCTCTTATAGAAGCTCTGTATGTTGCATCATCTGTAGCTCCTTCAACCCCTCAGTTGAGAGTTCCTCCTCATGTTTCTCGACAAGCTTGTTTACGTCACCCTCATCTACCTCCAGACCCATCAACTTTCTGAGGGACACAATCTCCTTCAACACTTCTACCTCTGTCTCGGTCTCTGGTTCGAATCCCTTGAAGTCCTTGTCTGCAACAACATCAGGCCATAACTTTTTCCATGCTGAGTTCAAGGTTCTTCTTGTAACCTCTTGCCATGCCAAGTCAATAATGACTAAACATATCACGATGTTGTAGTGATCTTTCCAAAACTCTCAAAGGATTAGATTTGTATTCTCAGTCACCTCAAAGCAGCGGCAGAACAAGTGCTTTATGTAAAGCTTTTTAAAGTTGGAAATGACCTGCTTAATAAAAATGTTAGCCACATTAACACACATACAAAACAAAATGATCCCAAGGTTGCTTTCCAGCACTGCTATTATAACCTTCTATTCTTCCACCTCCTCTATCAGGCAACAAATCTGCTGGAACCAGCCTCTTCTCTGACCCCTGGCATTGAAAAGTGGCTCCCGAGAAATCCATTCACTCCAATGGCTATTTCTACCAGAGTTCTCTCACCTAACAGGAAAGGGGCATTACAGCTTCCTTGAGGAAGAATGCCAGGGAGATGGTGGGAGAAGGAGGCAGGGGCACACAGTCGAAGTGAGGAAAGACCAGGGAGTCCAGATTCTAGAG
This sequence comes from Saccopteryx bilineata, assembly GCF_036850765.1. NCBI lineage: Eukaryota > Metazoa > Chordata > Mammalia > Chiroptera > Emballonuridae > Saccopteryx > Saccopteryx bilineata. Next base: position 337,554,264 of record NC_089490.1, on the reverse strand, counting down.
GTTTAGAGTGCTAGGAGACCCCCTTTCCAGAATTCAGGGAAGCCCAGGGGAAGAGGTAACATGAGCAGAGAGAGAGGTGGACAGAGAGCTTGGCCTTTCTACCCTGAAATGTGTCTATTCATATAAACTTAGGGCCTACTGAGACCATGCTGCCTGGCCCCATGCAGGATGCCCATTACTAGAAGGAATAAGACATCATCCCTGTTATCAGAGAGCTTGGTCTTCCTGAAAAGAGGGTAAGAACATATAGCAAAATATAAGGTCTACCGGAAAGTTCTGTCCATTTCTATCACAACAAGTTTCGACATGTAAGCACATGTTTATTTGGCTCATGTGTGCCTCTCTATTTTTATCACTTAATGTATACATACTGACATAGCAAATTAACTAAAACAAAGTTGATTCACATTAGTCTTATGTGTGAAGCGATAGTGAACCCATGGCTACTGATAAAGTTCATTTATGCCGCTGTATTTTTACGAATTTCAACAAGGAAGAAATGCTACAGAAGCATGTAGAAATTTATTGAAAGTGTTTGGTGAAGGTACAGTTTCTGATAGGACATGCAGAAGATGGTTCGAAAAATTTGAAACAGGCCCTGGCCAGTTGGCTCAGCGGTAGAGCGTCGGCCTGGCATGCAGGAGTCCCGGGTTCGATTCCCGGCCAGGGCACACAGGAGAGGCACCCATTTGCTTCTCCACCCCTCCCCCTCTCCTTCCTCTCTGTCTGTCTCTTCCCCTCCCGCAGCGAGTCTCCATTGGAGCAAAGATGGCCCGGGCGCAGGGGATGGCTCTGTGGCCTCTACCTCAGGCACTAGAATGGCTCTGGATGCAACAGAGCAACACCCCAGAGGGGCAGGGCATCGCCCCCTGGTGGGCATGCTGGGTGGATCCCGGTCGGGCGCATGCGGGAGTCTGTCTGACTGCCTCCCCGTTTCCAGCTTCAGAAAAATGAAAAAAAAAATTTTTTTTGAAACAGGTGATTTCAAACTTTCTGATAAGCCACGTTCTGGGCAACCATCTTTGATTGATGATGATGTTGTTAAGACTATGTTGGAGCAGATCCTTTTCTGCCAACATCAGAGATCACAGAAAGGCTTAATTCAGCTCAGCAAACCATTTTGGACCATTTTCGGAAGATAGGATTGGTGTGGAAATATTCAAGATGGGTGCCACATGAATTAAGTCAGAAGAATTTGTATTTTGTTTTATTCCAAAAATGAACAGAACTTTCTGGTAGACCTTTTATTACAATTTGGGCTATGTGTACTAAATTAGAAGTGGTCAGGCACCATTTAAGGTACTGGAGATGCAGAGATGAACAAGACAGACAATCCCTACCTTGATGAAGTTCACATTCTAGCCGACAGGCTAGCTGTGATCCTTGTTCTGTGAAAGAATAGATAAGGAAACCATTCCCTTTAGGAAAGCTGAGGAAGACTGCAGGGGAAGTAATCAGGGGATCTGGGCTTTGAAAGACATACAGAAGTTTGTCAGTGACACACAGAAGTTCCCAGCACATACTGAAGGCTAGTGCTGGGAACGATATTTTTGATAGGGGACCATTATTTTATTTTTATTTTTTATTGTTTTAGTTTCACAGAGGTAGAAGAAATGGGCTCAGAAAACAAGTTACAGCAAAAGACAAGCCTTGGAGCTCAAAAATGGGAGAGACATTTGCCTGGAGAGGAAAGAGGAAGCAGGGGTTCCAGCTGTTCTGGGGTGGGTGTGGGGTGCAGAGCACTGGGGAAAGCAGGGGTTGCACAAGACTTAGGGTGCTCCATGCAGGAGCGATGTTTTACTTATTTATTTTTTATTTTTATTTTCTTTTAGTGAGAGAGACAGAAAGAGAAAAAGATAAAGGGACAGATAGGGAAAGACAGACAGAAAGGAAGAGATATAAGAAGCATCAGTTCTTCTTGTGGTACCTTAGTTGTACATTGATTGCTTGCTCATATGTGCCTTGACCAGGGGACTATAGCAGACCAAGTTACCTCTTTCTCAAGCCAGTGACCTTGGCCGCAAGCCAGCAACCTTGGGCTTCAAGCCAGCGACCTTTGGGTCATGTCGATGATTCTACACCAAAGCCAGTGACCCCTGCTCAAGCTGCTGAGCCTGTGCTCAAGCCTGATAAACTCGCAGTGAAGCTGGCAACCTCAAGTTTTGAACCTGGGCCCATTGCATTCTAAGACAATAAGGAGCAGTGTTTTAGAATGATAGGAAGTTTGTGTCGCTGAATTGCAGGGTGTTACAAAAGTGAAAGGTGGAGAATAGGAAATGAGATCAGAGAAGTAGATCCCAGTTTAAGCAAAGACAGCACCAGGGATCAGGTGGTGGGCTGGCTCAGTGGAGTCGTATGTACAATTGTAGGAGAATTAGAATGCTTGGGGATTTCTTAAGAATGTATCATAGTAGGTACAGTAACGTAGCAGCTCCTGAAGCATCTTACCTGCCTGCAAGTCACTTGAACTCACACTCATGCTTTCATTACTATCTACAGTATTCACCATGATTTTCCCACCTACTCTGGGTTCCAGTTTGTACATCCAACAGCCCTACTTTACAGCTAGCCCCACCTGTTTATTTCAAAAGTGCATAAAACTCACAAACTTAAAAGCTACCTGCCAAACCTGGCACTGTCTGGTGCTCTTTCCAGTGTATGACTCCACTATATATTCAAGTACACAAGCCAAAAGTATCATCCTTGACACCTGCCCAACTTTGATCTCATATAGAAACCAACACCTAATCCCACTGACATTTCTTACTAAACCTCTCTTGAATTCATCCTTATTTTCACCTCTACCACCCTAGTCAAAGCTCTCTGTTCTCTTACCTGAACTACTGCAACAGTGGTCTTCTATGTCACATGTTTGCCCCTACAAACACACTCCACTCAATAGCCAGAGTAATCTTTATTTCCTAAGTTATTACGATATTATTGACTTTATTTCAAGCCAGAATGAAGCAACAATGGGAAGAGAAGTGGTAGGCAGGACTTCCACACTCAAATGGGATCAGGCAGGGCACCAGGAGCAAGGTGAACTAAAGGGACATGATCTGTCTGAAGAAACTAATATTCAGAATTCTTTCAACTCGTTTTCAAAGTGTGATCCCCCAGCATCCCCTGGGAAATGGTAAGAAATGCAACTTCCCAAAATCCACCCCAAGACTTATTTATTACAAACCCTGGGGTGGGGCTCAGAAATCAATGTGCTAACAAGCCCTTCGGGTAATTCTGATGCACATGCACCCCTTTAGACTGCTAGCCTAACTATAAACACCTGAGGAACACATCTCCCCCACAGGCGGATGACTGCGGACTTCTGTTCACAGTGAGAGAAAGAGGAACAACAGTCCTCTGAACCACTCCGCAGACGCCTTCCATTTCCTCATGATTCCTCCTAACCCAAGTCCTGGAGCCTTCCTGCAGTTTCAGTAAATTTCCTCTTCTGCTTAAACTAGTTTGGTGAGGTTTTGTTTCTTGAATCCAAACAAAGATTAAGCTACACCAATACAATGAAAACAGCAACAACAAATCTGGATTCAAAGCCCGGTTCTGCCAAAACTGAGCTGTGAGGCCTCACACAAGTTTCTTCTTTCCACACTGCAATGGCAGCCACCTGCAAAGGGTGGGGTTGGACTGCGTGTCTGAGGCGCCTTCTCTCTAATGTGCTAGACATTGGCTCCTCTGGATAATCTCTCGACTATACAGAACCCTTGAGTAACATCCCAAAGTTTCCTCAGTTTTACCCATTGACTCCAGGTACTTAAAGTAACAAAAGCAGAAAATAAAACCCAAACTGTCTTCGTGTCTCTTCATTGGTATTTCAAAAGCATCATCTATTAATTAGAGGGATGCTTTAAATGAGGTTTATTTGATGTTCTAATTCTTTTCTTTAAAAAAAAAATTTTATTTATTCATTTTGGAGAGGAGAGAGAGAGAAATAAGTGGGGAGGAGCAGGAAGCATCTACTCCCATATGCGCCTTGACCAAGCAAGCACAGGGCTTTGAACCAATGACCTCAGCACTCCACATTGATGCCCTATTCCAGGGGTACCAAACTACGGCCCCCAGGCTGCATGCGGCCCCCTGAGGCCATTTATCTGGCCCCCCACCGCACTTCCGGAAGGGGCAGCTCTTTCATTGGTGGTCAGTGAGAGGAGCACAGGATGCAGATGCTCCTAGAGTACGGTATGTGGCAGCGCTGCAAAGCACAGTGTCGCTCATGTACAGTACTACTTCCGGTGATGCAGGAAACACACGTCATATCACTTTTACGGCTAGCAGTGACAAATATGGAACCGGACATTGACCATCTCATTAGCCAAAAGCAGGTCCATAGTTCCCATTGAAATACTGGTCAGTTTGTTGATTTAAATTTACTTGTTCTTTATTTTAAATATTGTATTTGTTCCCATTTCTTTTTTTTACTTTAAAATAAGATATGTGCAGTGTGCATAGGGATTTGTTCATAGTTGTTGTTTTTTTATAGTCTGGCCCTCCAATGGTCTGAGGGCCAGTTCACTCTGTGTAAAATGTTTGGGGACCCCTGCCCTATTCACTGCACCACCACAGGTCAGGCTCTAATTCTTTTTCAATTTAAATTTCAGCATATTATAATTAACTTTAAGGTTGCCATCTGCCATGAAATGTGCATAGAAAACAGCATGTACATAAGACCAATTATAATTGAAGAAAATGTCATTTTCAGCAATTATTCTCTTCATAAAAATGCAATTCATCCAAGGAATCTTTATTATATGCGGCTTAAGTGTCTGTTTGTTGCCGATAGCTTATTGGGTGCTTGCATAACTGTACTAGCCAATGGGGTGAAGTTGCCACGGCATTCAAATAGTCCTGCCTTCTGGCATGCCACCTCACAAATTGAGGTTAAAGATTAGAGTAATTATTATGCTGTTAAGAAATCTTAACACCAGAAGGGGTCTTTGCAATGGTACAAGACTAGAAGTTCTCCAATTGAAAAATAATGTCATAATAGCTAAGTCTTTGACTGGCTCCTCTAAAGGTGAAATACATGTCATTCCAAGAATTGATTTGGCTCCATCTCAAACAGGGTTGCCGTTTCAATTGAGATGTAGACAATTTCCTGTAAAACTTGCCTTTGCTATGACCATCAATAAGTCTCAGGGCCAAACGCTTAAGCATGTTGGCATTTTTTTACCTGAGCCTGCATTTGGACACAGTCAACTTTATGTTGCCTGTTCAAGAGTTCGTGAAAAAATGAATGTAAAATTAAAAATAGTTGATGGTCCTCTGCAAGGCGAGCTTAAAAATGATGGAAAGATCTACACAAGAAATGTTGTGTACAAAGAGAACTTTGAATCCTGGCCGGTTGGCTCAGTGGTAGAGCGTCAGCCTGGCGTGCGGAAGTCCCGGGTTTGATTCCCAGCCAGGGCACACAGGAGAGGTGCCCATCTGCTTCTCCACCCCTCCCCCTCTCCTTCCTCTCTGTCTCTCTCTTCCCCTCCCGCAGCCAAGGCTCCATTGGAGCAAAAAAAGATGGCCCGGGCGCTGGGGATGGCTCCTTGGCCTCTGCCTCAGGAGCTAGAATGGCTCTGGTCATGACAGAGCAACGCCCAGGATGGGCAGAGCATCGCCCCCTGGTGGGCATGCTGGGTGGATCCCGGTCGGGTGCATGCGGGAGTCTGTCTGACTGCCTCCCCGTTTCCAGCTTCAGAAAAATACCAAAAAATAAAAATAAAATAAAAAAATCTTTGACATGTGAATTAACATTTTATTATTTAAATCACCTTTATTTATTGAGCTAGCGGTGGCTTTTAAGAAATGTACCACCAGTGGTTTCCTTCATTGCACTCTACTTTAAGCAATTAAGCAAGTAGAAGGGGGAAACCCCGTGGGGCACTAAGCAAAGGGGTGTCCTTGCCGCCTGCCCTGGGTAATTCAGTTTGAATTAGCAGACACCTTTGCACAAATCATTTTAATTACAATTTATAATATCTAGAACAGCGGTCATTTCGTATGACTGCCGGGCTTTCTAGTCAATATTAAGTGAAGTGGCAATGTATTTTAAAGATTTTAAACAAGTAAAAATGTTTCAAGGAAAATATCCTAAAATCAATAGTATCCTAAGTAGTAAGAATATCTTCCCTTAAGCCCATAAATCCGGCATTACATAACTTCTTTGTTGACACAGAATAAAAACTAGAAACTAGTGTTGTTTTGACCCTGAAATTGCCACCCAGCAGACTTTTCTCTGATGTTGAAATGAAAATAGTGACCAAATGCTTTGATGGACAACTCATCACAATGAGAACTAAAGGCTTCTGAAACTAGACAAAGATTTCTCTGTTATCTCCTGGATGCCAGGGAAAATAAGGGAAATATTTCAGTCTCTCACCCAAAAATTAACTTTAAATGCACTAAAAAAAAATGTTTTCAAATGATCAAAATCAAGGTGCAGGTTTTAAACAACAGAAAATATTCTCAAGGCAGAGTGAAGAAAACACTTTTTGAGAGAAAATAAAAAACAAGAGAAAAAATCTTTCAACAGAGTAGAAACCATTAGTCTCTCTCTGTGCCCCTGAAAGGTTTTATTCCAACCCTATTTGTTACTCTAGAAAAGCTCTTCTGAAGAAAAGTTTCAGTGTAAATTCTGCTTGAAAGAAGCCAACTCTTTGGATATAGAAACAGCTCGGCCATTTATTAATGTCAAATATGCTGCCTGCATGAAATAGCTTGCCTTTCAGAAGCACACAGAAAAGTTCTCGTGCACCTGGCTCTTAGTGTCCTGACACTTCTGGCTTTAGCAACAGCAGAACCACCACCAGAAAATAATTTTAGGATGACGTCAGAGTAATGGCAGGGTAGGAAGCGATACCGATAAATCTCCCCCAAAACTCAACAAGATCTTCAACCAGAAACAGAAAAACCTATACTTGGAGCTTCCAGATGCTTCGCAATACACCCAAAGGTATGATTGAGTGAAAAATTGGCTAAATATATAACCAAACCCCGAAGGAAATAGGGAGTAAGAAATGCTCCTCCTTCCTCACTAACCTAAACAGGGCGGCTTTCTCTGGTAACTGTGAATATAGAAACTGAGGCGGGCAAAGGGGGTGAATAGATCCAGGCCGCCGCAGCACAAACGGCTAACCAGGCTGTGGCACAGAGATCCAAGCTGAGGAAAATCTGATCCTGTGGCAACCCGGGCAATACAAGCTAACACTTGCACCAAACCCAAACAAAGAAAGAAAAGCAGAGCAGCCATTTTACCCGGTCTCCTGGTCGGTGCGCAGTTAGTGGGCGAGAATTTCTTCCTGGGAAAGCCACGCACGGGAGGGAGTGAGAACTAATTCCAACGGTGGAGATTTTCCGTGCTGGAGGGTGTTTCACTCAGAGGGAACCGCGGCCGGCCTCATATCCTGATTTGCGCGCGCAGACAAGGAGTGAGCGATTCCTCCGAGTGCCTCGGCAGTGTGCGCCCGTGTTATCGCACAGAGGGGCAGAGTCAGGGGCCTTTGTGTGGGCCAAAGCGGAATCTCGAGCCGCCCCAGCGCCTTGCAAAAGCCACGCACGGGGACGGAGTGAGACTCAATTCCAACGCTACAACTTTTCCCTGCGGTTGGGGGTTTCCCTCAGAGCGTGAGACAGCTGGCCGGATATCCTGGTCGCAGACAGTGAGTGAGAGTTTCCTCCAAGCGCCCCGGAAGTGGGCGCCCGCCTGTGTTACCGGACAGAGTGGCAGAGCCAGAGGTCTTTGAGTGGGCAGAAAGCCCGCCTGATTATGCTAGCAGCTCTGACTGACTGAGCCTTACCCAGAGCCCTGTGCTGAGTGGAAATAGAGTGGGGAGTTGCCAGCTCTTTGAGCCTCTTACTATCCAGGCAGAGGCAGCAGCAACCCCATAGCTGGATTATCAGGCTACTAATTAAGGAATGAAAGACTAGGAGAAAGGCTCCAGAAACACAGACTCTCTCACTGGCGGAGCCTATAAATGCTATTGAGCTTCGACTGCCAACGAGACTAAAGCACAATACATGACATTGCCATAGAGACTTATCAACTGCAAACCTCTACCTGAGCGTGCCAAAGGGGCAGAACCCAGGGTACAGAGTCACCGACCAGGAAGAGGGAGAGAAAAGAAAAAGCAAGAAGATAACCTCTCAAAATCAAAAATAATCTGCAGACTTTAGAACCTATCCCATTTTATTGTATTTGTTCGTTTCTCTTATCTTCATTCTTGATACTTTTTTTTCCTCCTCCAATTTGGCCGATTAACTCTCTACCGGTCTTACTCTCTCCTCTCCTTGAACTACACTACCCATAAGTGTTACATCTCCCATTATCTTTTTTGTCCTCTTCCTTTCTCTCTATGAGAGTTGCACTCCAAAACCCTTAACTCTCTCTCTCTCTCTCTCTCTCCTTTCTTTTTTCTTCTTTTAGTGGTTACCTCCTTTTTTCTCTCTCTCTCTTTTCTCCCTCTATATTAGTTTCTTCCTTTCTCCTTTACATCTCCTCTCATTCAAACCTCAATAACAAACAAATTATCTTATCTGGGACTCAAACCTATGTTTGTGGCATTTTGGGGGGTTTTTACTTCACCTTTTTAACTCACTAGCAGTGCTCTCATCCCTGGCTCTCCATATTATCTAGTTCTTGTTCCACTAAATACAATAGTAATTTTTTAATTTGTCCCCCCATTTTTCCGTTTTCCTCTTATTCCTCTCATCATAACTCTTAGACAACCAACACTTAAAAGCAAATCATTTCATTCTTGACCCAAATTTTTTCCTTATTTGCTTTTTGTGGGTCCATACGCTCTTTTTTTTGCTTTTTTCTTTCCTTTTTTTTTTTTTTTTTTGGCCCTTTATTACTTTTCCCCAATTCAGGCCCTCCATCACAGGCATTGTTTGTTATAATTCACAGTCCACCACAAGATTTTCTCAAAAAAGAGGGGAGAGGAGAGGAGAGGAAAAAAGGAGGGGGGAATAATTTCCTTTTTTTTAATTTTTATTTTATTTTTCTTTATTTCATTATTAATTTTTTTAAAAAAAAAACAACTCTTTTCGATTTTTTATTTTTTTATTTTTATTTTTTTTAACTTTTTATTCTTTATTAAATCTCATTAATACTATCAACAAAACCACCCTCAGATGCCATTAAGGAAGAGAAAATCGAATATCATGGATACAAAAGAAAGAGAGGTAACACAGCTAGATGAGGAAAAATCTATGGAGAAAAAATTTAATATATTGGAAACCTTGGAGCTAAATGACAGAGAATTCAAGATAGAAATCCTAAAAATCCTCCGAGATATACAAGAAAACACAGAAAGGCAATTTAGGGAGCTCAGAAAACAACTCAATGAACACAAAGAATATATGTCCAAGGAAATTGAAACTATAAAAACAAATCAAACAGAGATGAAAAACTCAATTCACGAGCTGAAAAACGAAATAACAAGCTTAGCTAATAGAACAGGTCAGATAGAAGAGAGGATTAGTGAAATAGAAGACAAGCAACTTGAGGCACAACAGAGAGAAGAAGAAAGAGACTCAAAAATTAAAAAAAATGAGATAGCCCTACAAGAATTATCTGACTTCATCAAAAAGAATAACATAAGAATAATAGGTATATCAGAGGGAGAAGAGAGAGAAAATGGAATGGAGAACATACTTAAACAAATAATTGATGAGAACTTCCCAAGCCTGTGGAAAGAACTAAAGCCTCAAGTTCAAGAAGCAAACAGAACTCCGAGTTTTATTAACCCCAACAAACCTGCTCCAAGGCATATCATAATGAAATTGACACAAACCAACAGCAAAGAAAAAATTCTCAAGGCAGCCAGGGAAAATAAGAATACAACATATAAAGGAAGGCCCATTAGATTATCATCAGATTTCTCAGCAGAAACTCTACAAGCTAGAAGAGAGTGGACCCCAATATTTAAAGTCCTGAAAGAGAGGAACTTTCAGCCACGAATACTATACCCATCAAAGCTATCCTTCAAATACGAAGAAGAAATAAAAACATTCACAGATACAGAAAAGATGAGGGAATTTATCATCAGAAAACCCCCACTCCAGGAATTACTAAAGGGGGTTCTCCAATCAGATACAAAGAACAAAAAAAAACAGAGCCACAAGTAAAAGCTTCAAGAAGAACACAATAAAACCAAATTTAAACTGTGACAACAACAAAAAGAAAGAGGGGGAGAAGATGGAGATTAACAGTAGCAAAGGACGATGGAGTGCAAAAGTACTCACAAAATAGTTCGCTACAATGAACAGGGTAGGGACCCTTTTCATTACTCAAAGGTAACCACCATTGAAAAAACCACCACAGAAGCACATGAGATAAAAAAGATAGCAACAGAGGAAAGATGTATGGAATACAACCAAATAAAAACAAAAGATAGAAAAACAAAAGAGAAGGATCAAACAAGACACAAAACTAACAGAAAGCAAGATATAAAATGGCAATAGGGAACTCACAAGTATCAATAATTACACTAAATGTAAACGGATTAAACTCACCAATAAAAAGGCACAGAGTAGCAGAATGGATTAAAAAAGAAAATCCAACTGTATGCTGCCTACAGGAAACTCATCTAAGTAACAAGGATAAAAACAAATTCAAAGTGAAAGGCTGGAAAACAATACTCCAAGCAAATAACATCCAAAAAAAAGCAGGTGTAGCAATACTCATATCGGATAATGCTGACTACAAGACAGGAAAAGTACTCAGAGACAAAAATGGCCATTTCATAATGGCTAAGGGGACACTGAATCAAGAAGACATAACAATTCTTAATATATATGCACCAAACCAAGGAGCACCAAAATATATAAGACAGCTACTTATTGATCTTAAAACAAAAACTGACAAAAATACAATCATACTTGGAGACCTCAATACACCGCTGACGGCTCTAGATCGGTCATCCAAACAGAGAATCAACAAAGACATAGTGGCCTTAAACAAAACACTAGAGCACTTGGATATGATAGACATCTACAGGACATTTCATCCCAAAGTGACTGAGTATACATTTTTCTCCAGTGTACATGAATCATTCTCAAGAATTGACCATATGTTGGGCCACAAAAACAACATCAGCAAATTCAGAAAAATTGAAGTTGTACCAAGCATATTTTCTGATCATAAAGCCTTGAAACTAGAATTCAACTGCAAAAAAGAGGAAAAAAATCCCACAAAAATGTGGAAACTAAACAACATACTTTTAAAAAATGAATGGGTCAAAGAAGAAATAAGTGCAGAGATCAAAAGATATATACAGACTAATGAAAATGACAATACGACATATCAGAATCTATGGGATGCAGCAAAAGCAGTGATAAGAGGGAAGTTCATATCGCTTCAGGCATATATGAACAAACAAGAGAGAGCTCAAGTGAACCACTTAACTTCTCACCTTAAGGAACTAGTAAAAGAAGAACAAAGACAACCCAAAAGCAGCCGAAGAAAGGAGATAATAAAAATCAGAGCAGAAATAAATGAATTAGAGAACAGAAAAACTATAGAAAAAATTAATAGAACAAGGAGCTGGTTCTTTGAAAAGATCAACAAAATTGACAAACCCTTGGCAAGACTTACCAAGGAAAAAAGAGAAAGAACTCATATAAACAAAATCCAAAATGAAAGAGGAGAAATCACCACGGACACCGTAGATATACAAAGAATTATTGTAGAATACTATGAAAAACTTTATGCCACTAAATTCAACAACCTAGAAGAAATGGATAAATTCCTAGAAAAATACAACCTTCCTAGACTGAGTCAAGAAGAAGCAGAAAGCCTAAACAGACCTATCAGTAGAGAAGAAATAGAAAAAACTTTTAAAAACCTCCCCAAAAATAAAAGTCCAGGCCCTGACGGCTATACCAGCGAATTTTATCAAACATTCAAAGAAGACTTGGTTCCTATTGTACTCAAAGTCTTCCAAAAAATTGAAGAAGAAGCAATACTTCCAAACACATTTTATGAGGCCAACATAACCCTCATACCAAAACCAGGCAAGGATGGCACAAAAAAAAAAAACTACAGACCAATATCTATAATGAATACAGATGCTAAAATACTAAACAAAATACTAGCAAACCGAATACAACAACATATTAAAAAAATAATACATCATGATCAAGTGGGATTCATCCCAGAATCTCAAGGATGGTTCAACATACGTAAAACGGTTAATGTAATACACCATATCAACAAAACAAAGAACAAAAACCACATGATCTTATCAATAGATGCAGAAAAGGCTTTCGATAAAATACAACACAATTTTATGTTTAAGACTCTCAACAAAATGGGTATAGAAGGAAAATATCTCAACATGATAAAGGCCATATATGATAAACCATCAGCTAACATCATATTAAATGGCACTAAACTGAAGGCTTTCCCCCTTAAATCAGGAACAAGACAGGGTTGTCCACTCTCTCCACTCTTATTTAATGTGGTACTAGAGGTTCTAGCCAGAGCAATCAGACAAGACAAAGAAATAAAAGGCATCCATATCGGAAAAGAAGAAGTAAAGGTATCACTTTTTGCAGATGATATGATCCTATACATCGAAAACCCCAAAGAATCCACAAAAAGACTACTAGAAACAATAAGCCAATACAGTAAGGTCGCAGGATACAAAATTAACATACAGAAGTCAATAGCCTTTCTATATGCCAACAATGAAACAACTGAGAAGGAACTCAAAAGAATAATCCCCTTCACGATTGCAACAAAAAAAATAAAATACTTAGGAATAAACATAACAAAGAATGTAAAGGACTTATATAATGAAAACTATAAACCATTGTTAAGGGAAATTGAAAAAGATATAATGAGATGGAAGAATATACCTTGTTCTTGGCTAGGAAGAATAAATATAATCAAGATGGCTATATTACCCAAAGCAATATACAAATTTAATGCAATTCCCATCAAACTTCCAATGACATTTTTTAAAGAAATAGAGCAAAAAATCATCAGATTTATATGGAACTATACAAAACCCCGAATAGCCAAAGCAATCCTAAAGAAAAAGAATGAAGCTGGGGGCATTACAATACCTGACTTCAAACTCTATTATAGGGCCTCGACAATCAAAACAGCATGGTATTGGCAGAAAAATAGACACTCAGACCAATGGAACAGAATAGAAAGTCCAGAAATAAAACCACATATATATAGTCAAATAATTTTTGATAAAGGGGCCAACAACACACAATGGAGAAAAGAAAGCCTCTTCAATAAATGGTGCTGGGAAAACTGGAAAGCCACATGCAAAAGAATGAAACTGGACTACAGTCTCTCCCCCTGTACAAAAATTAACTCAAAATGGATCAAAGATCTAAACATAAGACCTGAAACAATTAAGTACATAGAAGAAGACATAGGTACTCAACTCATGGACCTGGGTTTTAAAGAGCATTTTATGAATCTGACTCCAATGGCAAGAGAAGTGAAGGCAAAAATTAATGAATGGGACTACATCAGACTAAGAAGTTTTTGCTCAGCAAGAGAAACTGATAACAAAATAAACAGAAAGCCAACTAAATGGGAAATGATATTTTCAAACAACAGCTCAGATAAGGGCTTAATATCCAAAATATACAAAGAACTCATAAAACTCAACAACAAACAAACAAACAATCCAATAAAAAAATGGGAAGAGGATATGAATAGACACTTCTCCCAGGAAGAAATACAAATGGCCAACAGATATATGAAAAGATGCTCATCTTCTTTAGCTATTAGAGAAATGCAAATCAAAACGGCAATGAGATAATACCTCACACCTGTTCGATTAGCTGTTATTAGCAAGTCAGGTAATAGCAAATGTTGGAGAGGCTGTGGAGAAAAAGGAACCCTCATCCACTGTTGGTGGGAATGTAAAGTAGTACAACCATTATGGAAGAAAGTATGGTGGTTCCTCAAAAAACTGAAAATAGAACTACCTTATGACCCAGCAATTCCTCTACTGGGTATATATCCCCAACACTCAGAAACATTGATACGTAAAGACACATGCAGCCTCATGTTTATTGCAGCATTGTTCACAGTGGCCAGGACATGGAAACAACCAAAAAGCCCATCAATAGATGACTGGATAAAGAAGATGTGGCACATATACACTATGGAATACTACTCAGCCATAAGAAATGATGACATCGGAACATTTACAGCAAAATGGTGGGATCTTGATAACATGATACGAAGCGAAGTAAGTAAATCAGAAAAAAACAGGAACTGTATTATTCCATACGTAGGTGGGACATAATAGTGAAACTAAGAGACATTGATAAGAGTGTGGTGGTTATGGGGGGGAGGGGAGAATGGGAGAGGGAAAGGGGGAGGGGGAGGGGCACAGAGAGAACAAGATAGAGGGTGACGGAGGACAATCTGACTTTGGATGGTGGGTATGCAACATAATTGAACGACAAGATAACCTGGACTTGTTATCTTTGAATATATGTATCCTGATTTATTGATGTCACCCCATTAAAAAAATAAAATTATAAAAAAAAAATAATAATAATAATTTTAAAAATCTCTAATGCTGAGTATAACTACATTCTACCTTCTGAATAGTTGATTCATCAATTTTTAAAGGCTTCTTACTAAAGTATCATCAGTGACCACAGCATATAAAAGTTTGCCCTGATATAAAAGGAGATGCAAGAGTAATTTCCCTAAACTGGCAAAATGTAACCAAATTACCACAAAACTGACCTTAGAAACAAAGAAATGGAGCTGAAAATGGCCAGGTTTCTTACTGGCAGTAACACAGTGGCAAATATCCCAGAACTAAGAAAAGTTGCCAAGTGGAAGATAGATTTAAAAACTGTCCAAAAACAGCCGAGTCCGAGGCACACAGCATCCTCAACAGCTGGGGTGAGTTTCAGAAGCAACACACAGGTATAAGGCCCAGCCTCATTCTTTATTCACAGCACAGTTCAAAGTTTTTATATCAAGTACAAACAAACAAACAAACAAAAAACAGCTCCTATTCCCTAGATTGGCATCAGACATCCTTCCTACTAGCTGCAATTACACCATTTTCCTCTATCTTTTGCTTTTCTGTTAGGGAAGACAGAGTAGGAAATTACAAATGGACCAAAGAGACTTCAGTCTCAAAACCAAGAACAATTCCTGCTTGCAGAGAAACAAAGGAATTGATGCTCCCTCTTATGAAAGGCAGTCAGGACCCTACTCCAGTTATGAGGGCCACTGATGGATGAGAAACTGTCATGAAGTCTTCCTGGAAGTGGTGCAAAGACGGCAAGGACCTGGGTGTGGGTGCTGTTACCACCATCACCCCCTCTTCTATCTCAACCTTTGCCCCGCCAAATCTATGATAAACAAGGGAAAGTAATTATGTGTAGAAAACCAGAATGAATGACAATGTGGGTGGAATGAACATAAAGGAAGAAACTGAAAATGATCAAAAGTTGCTGGCTCAGTGCTTCTTTCTCAGACTGTCATAGAAATCTCTGATCCACTGCTTCATGTATTTAACCTCCAAGGAGCGGGCTAATAGCACACTCATGGGATCAAAGGCATTGTTGGCTCGGAGATCTAGATGATGGGCCCCCTCTCGGATGGTGATGGCAACCAACGTGTCTGTGATGTTCTTGGTTACTCCGCCTCCTGACCAGGGATCTAGGTCGCCATTGCTAAGTGAGGGAAAGAAGAAAAAATAAAATTGTTAGTTTTTCCAGTCTATATCCAGATTAACAGAGGAGAAACCTATTTTATGCATAACATCTAAAATTGCAAGCTTATAACCTGGAGGATTTTATCTGCGGGTCAAATCTGTGATATAGAAAAGTGATTCATACTAGAGTTTTACAAAACTTCTGCAATCAAATGCAAGAAATAGGACCAAAGAGTGAAGGTGGTGCACCAAGAATCAATTCGGTTTGTACTGAAAATTGCAATTTAGAAGCTGAAATTTCATTCCCAGCGCATCACTCAAGAGCCATATGACCTTCTTCCTCTGTGAGATAGATAACAAGGGCAACTTCAAAAAGTTGTTGTGTGAGTTAAACCAGATGGTACATGTGTTGCTTCCGTTATGTGCCCTCTGTGGAGATAGAACGCACAACCTTTGCATTTTGGGATGACACTCTTACCAAATGAGCTAACCAGCCAGGGCTGTGGGTGTAGTTAATAAGTATAAATGTCAGTCATGTACTAGTCCCTCAATTAATTCCAGTTTCCTTCTTTCCTGGGATGCAACTATCGAAGTGATAAAGAAAACTCTCATATTTGAAAATGCTAACTATCTCTTATATTAAAAAAAAAAGCCTTCATTTTTCATACAATAGTTTCCTTGCAGTAGAGTACTTTGGGAAATAGGGTGATAGAACTAAAAAAATTCCTCCAAATTTCAATCAGAAAATTTAATCATTACTCAAAGATCCCACTTTACATTACCTTTAAAGTTGAGAAAATGCTATTAGGGTCCAAGTTAAATACTATATGTGAAAGGTATAAACTATAAAATACCACATAGTTATGCAGTATTATTATAAATATTATCATATAGTCTAAGAATGAGAAGTGTTAATACTTCTGAGAAGTAAATGAACATAAAAAGGAATGTGGAAGCATTTCTCGTAGATTTTTGGGTCAGACAACACAATCAACTTTTTCTAAGTAAATGTACAAATTAAATGAAAAAAATATGTATTTAGAAACATTAAATATATATGTCTTTGAAATGCAAGTTTAAATTCCCACCACAAATTCTCATCACACTTTTCTTTGAAAGAAAAAATAAAAAATGTCCTGGCCTCAGTTGGTTAGAGTGTTGTTCCTGAAATGCCAAGGTTGTGGGTTCGATCTCAGGTCAGGGTACATACAAGAATCAACTCCAGTGAATGCATTAACAAGTGGAACAACAAACTGATATTTCTCTCTTCCTTACTCTCTCTCTCTAAAATCAAATAATAAACATTTATAAAAAATAAAAAAATAATTCAATTGTAACTTAACATCATTTTTAAAAAAATCAATCATAAAGTACTTTTTCTGTTTTATTAAAAACAAAAGAGGAAACTCACATACAAAATAGGATTTTTAGTTGTTAGATATCAGATATAGTTTTTAAAGTAAACAACAGGGGGGTTTGCCAAGAGCATACTTTTTGATTACCATCACTTTGTAGTATAGTTTGAAATCAGGAAATATGATACCTCCAGCTTTGTTATTATTTGGCTATTTGCAGCTTTTGTGATTCCACACCAATTTTACAACTGTTTTTCCTATTTCTGTGAAAAATGACATTGGAATTTTCCATTGAATCTGTAGACTGTACGGACATTATAACGATATTAAATCTTTCAGTTCATGAACATGGAGTATCTTTCCATTTAATTATATCTTCTATACTTTTTTTCATCCATGTCTAAGGCTTTAAAATTGTCAGTTAAATAAATTTCTGGATATACAGAAGATGTAAAATAAATAAAGTAAACTACAGAAGGGTTTGGATTCTCTTAAGTGAACAAATAGCCTTTATCATTATTGCCAACTGACAGGACCAACCACACAGGAGTTTCTCCATTATTCGCAAAACATAAAGACCATTTTAACAGCCACATAATAAGCAAACTGCATTTAAAAGTCATCTGAATCAGCCTAGTGACTTAGCGACAGTGTTTGGAGTTGCTGAGAGAACTAAGATACAACACATGGACTTGAATTTCTTGCTCCTAGACATGTGAAAGCTAAACCACTCACTGGAAAATACACACACAAAAAAAGTAATAATGGCTTTCATGATAGAATCTATATGCTGGGACAAAATCCCCCACACTGAGCCTCATTTAATTGCTGACAATTAATTTGCCTGAAAAGTTGCATTAAATTAATCAGCTTCTTAGGAATTCCCTATTGGTTTATTTTTAAATAACAGAATGACCACTGGAGTAAAAGAGTTTCTTACCAATTTGGCTTGGGAAAAAATTAATCCTTCTAAAAAAACTACTATGGAATAAAAAATATGCTGAAATGGAACTATTAATAGGACTATTTTTAAAGGCCTCATTCACTCAACAAATGTTTACTGAGTGCCTACTCTGTGCCAGGCACTGACTGGGCACAGGGGATTCAGCAGTGAACAGATAAAATCTCTGCCCTCACAGTGCTCCCTTCCATAAGAGTCTGCGTACTCCTGAAATAACTTTAGTGGGCAGTCATTATTTCTAATTTATATAAATTAGCAATCTCCAGAGGCCATGCAGCTAACTCAGTGAAGAAGCAAAACAGCACCCAGGTCTCTATGACTTCAGAGCCCAAACTCTTAACTGGCAAATCTCCAATCCAATAGATATAGACTGAATGCTCCAATCAGAAAAGCAGTCACACTTGGATTTGTGTGAGGCAACCTGAGCAGAGAAGCATGAACAAAAGATATTTTACACAGTTCCTTGGACATTTCTTCCTCCTCAACCAGAAATGTTTCTAGCTGGTAGCCACTAAGTATACAGAACAGAGACACCTGCAGCTGCTCCTGGATTTTGGGAATGTGCTTTCTTCATTAAAGCAGAATTCTGAATTTTTAAATAACACAAATTTTTACATTGGATTTTTCACCTAGCAACATGAAAAAATAATTTTTTTACAAGTAGACTTGCCACTGCAGAAGGATAAAACAGCACCTTCACATACCCAGTCCTGCCCCTGAAGCCTTCCTGAGCTTTGCATTTCAGTCCTCATCCTTATCGACACCCTCACTTATTGCACATTCATTATGTGCCCATCACGGCAGCAGGTGCTAAAGGCAGAGTTGATTAAGACAGAAGTTCCCAATCTCATGGGGGCAGACGGAAACACAAACAGTAATTTCCACCTGGTCTGCTATGACAGTCACAGGCCTAGAAGCTAAGAGGGTGACAGAACCCTAACCTCCCTGGAGGAGTAAGCAAAGGTTTCTTGGAGGAAGGACACTTGAGTCTTAAGGAGAAAAAGAGGAAGGGAAAGGGAAAGGACATTCAGGAAAAAATAAACAGTTCCCTGTGGCTTCAACATAAAGTACAAGGCAGACAGTGTACTTCCATTATTCACTCAATAAATATTTTTTGAGCACGTGTATTTGCCAGTTCTGGGACAAGTACTTTCCTGGGTTAACTTTTTTAGTTTAATTTTATTTTATTTTTGATAGAGAGAGTGTGTGTGCGAGAGAGGGAAGGAAGGGGGACAGAATGTGAGAAGCATCAACTTGTAGTTGCTTTCACTTAGTTGTACATTGACTGCTTCTCATTTGTGCCTTTACCAACGCCAAGCCAGTGTCCCCTTGCTCGAGCCAGTGACCCTGGCTTTTCATGCCAGCAAGTTTGGGCTTAAGCTGGCAAGCTTTAAGTTTGTGTGGACAATGCCCAGCTCAAACCAGCAACCCCACACTGACAAGCCTGCACTCAGAGCCAGAGACCTCAAGGTTTCTAACCAGCGACCTCACTGTTCTGTGTGGAAGCTTTATCCACTACGCCACCACCGGTCACACACTGGGTTAATTCCTTAAAGCATCACAAAAACTTTAGGGGATGAGTGGTATTATTCTCATTTTTTTCAGAAGAGAAAACTGAGAATCAAAGAGAACTAAAGTAATTTTATTACGACAGCTTATTCTACCTTTGCACAGGTCTGTTAGAAAGTTCTTATATTGAATGAAAAGTTTTTAACACTGAACTATACTTTCTACCTACAGATTTCACTTCTATTCCCCCAATTTTTCTCACAAAATCTGTCCCCTTCCAAGTGAAAATGATGACAATGATGATGATGATGATTGTTATTTTGATGGCCTGAGGGAAATAATATGAGGAAAAATGAGTAAATAAAATACTTATCTGTAATGGATAAATCCGATAAAAAAGTACAATGTATTTGACTAAACCTCATATATTAAAACCTTCAAACAAATATTTAGTCTCCACTTTATAATTCAACTTGAACTTGAGCTTAATAAGGTTAAAGCAAGCAAGGATGAACGTCAAGTGTCAGCAAGCTAGAGAAGTCCACATGAATATTACATGAAGATAGATTAGCTCCTAAAGAAAAACAAGAAATTGACAAAGTACTTCCTGCTTGAGGAACAAAGATGCGCCTGGGGCCCCAGGCTTGTGCTTAAGCCTTTTTCAGTCCTCTCGTCCTTTTACCACCAGGATTTGGCACAGTTTCCTTAAGTGTCCTAAATAGATTTACTTGTTCAACAGTCACTTTCATAAGGCTAAGCTGAAGACTATAGTTGGGAAGAATCCTATAGAGAACAAGGAATGCAATTTAAGGAAATTAAACAAAAAGAACCTTAAAGTTTTCCATGAACTGTTTCACCTTTCATTTGGGTAAGTACCCTGCTGGGTGAGAAACTGGAACCAACCCAGTACACAGACTGCAAAGTGGGCAGTGCTATGGGCCTAAATCTAGACACCGAGCCCTCCGTCAAAAACACACTCCTCACTCCTAAAAGCTATTGAGCAAGTCCCAAAGGCCAAATTTGACTCTTGTTTATAAGAGCTTGTAAAAGAATGACATTTACAATTTAAACAGTAGCTACAGATTAAGAGGTATGTATGGGTATCTATCTACTATTTCTATATAGATTTAGGGAAATTTTTTAATTAATTGGTTGCTGTTCTTAATAACTGACAACCTGATATACAAACCAAAACATGGACATTTTGAAGTCACAGCCAGACACACATAGAGTCTACTCAAATAGCTCTGATGTGAACCAATAGCAAATATATCCCTATAAGGGCAGTGGCAAACAGGATTTTTGTGGTAACACAGGCCAAGGTTGAAATATGGCTTTCTTATAACTGAAATAAGGCTGGATGAACTTGGGCAAGTGACTGAACACAGTGACCTTCTCTGTGCTACTCAGTAAAAGAGGAGCTATAACAACTACTTCACAGAATTGTTGTGAGGGTTAAATATTAGGTAATTTATTTAAAGTGCCAAATGCAGTGTTTGTTGAATAAATACCAAACATTTTTATTGCCATTAATAACAATAATAATTAAAGTAGGAAATTAAGAACAGTGAGTTTTTTTTAATATTTAAAAATTGTTGCCGTGTTGTTTTAAACCTTTAAGCATGTTGGTAATAGAGTGTATAATCACATCTCTTCTCAGCATCCTCTATCTTTCAAGAAACAGGGAAATAATACACCACTGGCTGTATTCTATATTATTTTATTTTCCAACATTTTTACTGGTTCTATTTTCTCAGATATTCTACAAATGTCTCCATCAGCCAAAGTTTTTCTTTGGACCATAAAAACCTCACCTGAAAATTATGTTCGTGTGGGAACTGATGTTTTTGCCTCCATACATAGTAGTGATCCAGGAGGGCCTTGGTTTCACACCCCACAGAGTAAAACAATCATCTGAAAATTTCTTCAAGTCCCATGTGTGAGGTTCAAACATATCATCAACACCATTTGTACAAAGGGGCATGACCATTTCTGTGCAGGCCTGAGAAAGCAAGCCAGGAGAATCTAGTGAAAAACTAAGACACAAAGAAGTTGAATAAATTGTCCAAGGCCACATGGGGAGTCAGCAGCAAAGCCAGGGGGTGAACTCAGGCAGTCTGGCTGCAGAGCTCCCGCTGTTTCCCTCTATGCCATTCCACCCTCCCTGCCCCTGGAAAGGCTCTGTGGAGAAGCCATGAAAGGTAGAACTATACACCCCCTTTGTGCACTGCTTTCTTTCCCATCTGTTAACATATGAATCCTTAAAACAACTCTGACAGGAAAGTATTACTATTTTCATCATACAGATGAAGAAACGAAGGCTCAGAGACAGTCAAGTTAGACTTTCCTTCTTTTATGTGTCCATAAAATGCCTTTTTATTGAACTTATCAAGGTCTATTGCAATAATAGCTATTCTTCCTTTTTCAACAAGCTACATTTGATGGTAAGATCATGTCTTATTTATCTCTGTATCTTTGGAGCCTAGAAGGGTGCTGACCCATGGTAAGTACTTTAGAATATATTTGGTGATGATCAAATACATGAATGAATAAATGCATGACTGACTGAATAAATTTATCCATAGTCTCGGAGGGAGCCCCGATTGAGATCCAGATAAGGTGACAAAATCTTGTGAACATTCTGTTACAACACAACCATATTAGTGAAAAATAAGTTCCACCTGGGGAAATTATGCACACGTACCTGATAGCTCCAACCCAGGTAACCCAGACTGCTTGTTGATATCTCCGACATATTCAGGCACATCGCCTGGCCTGAGTAATTGTAATATACATTCAGAGCTTTGAAAATGTTCTGCAGCAACTGTGTATCAGATACACTGGGATTTTTCAAATACTGGCAAACCACCTGTCATTTTAGAAAAATAAAAAGAAGCAGAATATAAATAATAAAACAAAAAAGACATATGACTTTGACTTGATCATAAAACAATCTTAAGCATTTAACTTGCATTACTTGACAATTTTTATCTTTTGAGTATCCTCCCTTTCACAAATAAATAAACCTTTTACATTCTCCCCAAACTGTAGAAATAAACCAAAGTCCTTTGCATAGCATGCAGTCCTCCGTGCCTTCCACTGGCTGCTTCCCCTGCAGCCTTTGCTCCAGCCCAGCAAAACCATTTCAAGCCCACCATGCGCTTTCTTTCCTCTGCTCTTGCGCTCCCAGAAAGTCCTTTCCCCACTCTCCCACTCCACCTACACCTGGAAAACACTCGGCCATCATGTCTATGCCCTCAAGTAAGGAAGAACTAAATCACTCCCTTCTTCATGTCTCACTATGCCCTCTGCCTATTTCTATCAGAACCCCCATAACACTGTAAAGCACTCATCTGACTCTAGAATGTCTCCCTCACCACTTACTTTGCAAGGCATCAAGCCACTAAATGTTAGCTGAATGAATGACAATATTTTTTAAAAATACTAAATTTATAAAACGTCTTATGGAACAACTATTCAAAGCTCCAATGTCTTCGGTGTGATAAGCAGACAAGACAGCTCCCCAGCTCCCAAATACTCCCTCTTCCAGACGCTAATCAGACCTGAAACTCCACTACTAAAAATCAAGACATCCTCAGGGCTGAGAGGGAAAGCAGGGACTGACTAGACAGGGGCAGAAACTTTCAGGGGGTAGGTAAATGTTCCAGAGCTTCGTGGGGGTCTGGCTTATAGAACAAATGGTACCTTACAATCTGTACCTTTCACTGTCTGTAAATTTACCCAAAAAATCATAAGCAAATATTGAACTTTAGTTAATGATGTTAAAACTGATTTAGGAAGTATACTGATGTCTGCAAAGTGTATTGAAATGCCTTTAATAACAAGATGGAATGAGGACAGATAGAACAGAGAGGTGACCACATATGATAAATCAAATATAGCAAAATATATTTATAGAATTTATGTGATAGGTTTATGGGTGTTCACTCTCAATTACTTCAACTTTTCAGTGTTCAAAAATTTTCACAATAAAATGTTAGGGGGAAATCACAGGAAATGGAATCATAGCTGAGTAACAACAATAGCTCCTGATGACTGACCCTTGGGTTTAGAATCATTACATCACTTAATCCACACACAATCATGTCAGATGTGTTATCATCCACTATTTTACATGAAGAAACTGATTCTTGGTTTAAATCTCTTGTTCAAGGTAATCCAGCTAGGAAATGGTAGGACCTAGACTCCACACCAGGTCTCCTGGTTATGAAATATACGTCTTATCCATAATACTGCACGGCTTAGGTTGTATCCCCTGTAAAACTGCAAAGAGCTCCGAGACAAGGAAAACGCATTAAGTTTCCATCCTCTATTAACACTCTCATGCAAATTCAGCGTTCTCATCCTTTCTCATTTCATATGGAAAATATCTATACACCAGGCAGGTCCTGACAAAAAAATAAAGAGATGAAACCAGAGAGGAGAAGCCTAGAAAAGAGAACTCAATACCCCACTCTAGGGAGAGACTGTGGGCACAGGAGCAGCCAGGCCCGGCGGGGGAATGCTCCCAGTCGGGAAAGCAGGGCACTGAGAAAGGAGGGCAGGGCCCACAAGCGAACACGGCCTCTCATCCCAGTCCGGCCCAGTACCAGCTCCCAGCATCACTTTCCTGAAAAAAGGGGAAACCTGAAAACTCTGAGCAAAGGAATCACAGAAAAAATTAAATGCCTTTCCCTGATGTTGTCAGTACAACAATATTTCTATGTAATGTTACATGATACTTGGTGAAAAATGTTTGTTTCATAGGCAATGTTAGGAAATGTGTCAGCAGATGTGAACAGTTTTCTTGAGTGTAGGATTTCCCAGAGCCTTTAACATGCTCCACTACAATGTGACTTGCCAAAAGGGAGATGGAGTGTGCTTTATTCCCAATAAAATTTTGGAAATACTGAGTGTGAGAAAAGTCAGAAATTAAAATGTTCAAATAACTAGATATACTGTACATTAAAAAGTAAGTCTGAGGCCACACATCAGGGTTTAGAGCACACAGAAAGAAACAAAATCGTGCTACACTGAGAGCTTCACACCTACCAAGCACAAGCAACAAGGAAATGCAAGTTGAAGAAAAAAGGCAAAACAGTGTTACTATTCTGACAACTCTCAATTATTCATGGTAAGTAAAAAAAATAAATCTAACTGTATAGCACTTTTCTCAGAAAATGCTCCTAAGAAGTATGCCAATCAGAAATAACTGAGAAAATATGGAAATCAAGCACCAATCACAGAATTTATTATACTACCCATTCCCACATGGGATCGGCATTCTTTTCTGCATGTGAACACCAACAGTGGACTCAGCTCTTTCACAGTGCAGCACAGAACTCCAGAGGGGACACAGGGGATGCAGAGCGCCTTATATGCGAGCACAGCATGGCAGACGAGGCGGGGGGCATGCAAGCTGGGCCGGGAGTAAGGAGTGCTGACGGGCAGCAACAAGTAGCTTCCTACTCAGGAAAAGAACAGTAGCAAGTGAGTGTGACACACATGCTGGCATCAGATCCCCTCCCAATGCTAGAACACTGGGCCTCTGTCAGGCAAAGAAAGGGTGTCCCCATGAATAGCCATCTCTGCAAATAGCAGTTACTCTCACTCCTTAAAAGACACAAGCACGGCTGGGGACCAGCACTCGTTGACAATACTTGGGTTTCAAGCAACCCCACTTACACAAAGAGAAAGAAGATCATGGTCAGAAACTGGCCTCTGATGATAGAAATTCCATGTCCAGATTAAGGACCAACCTGGGCCCACTGTGTTCAATGAGGTCAGAGCACCCTTGGAGTACTGGGTCCAGTCTGAGCAACACATTTTAAGAAAGACACTGACCAACATGAGAAAATCCAGAGGGGAGCTGTCGGGATGGGGAGTTGAGAAAGAGTTGAAGAAACTCTATAATTGGTCATTTATATTAATCTCAATCTTTCATTATTGCAAATAAGGCTACAATAAATAAACTTGGGGCTCAATGTTTACATATATCCTTAACCTGTTTTCTTGAGATAAATTCTTAGAGGAAGTACTGGTTCAAAGATATAAACATTTTTAAGGTCTTTGCAATATCCTATCAAATTGCCTTATAGAAATTAAGTACCTATTTATAATTCTCCCAATATGCTAGGTAGAAGGCCAGAAAAATATCACTTAAAATGTTTTTACAATATATTTTCAAATATACTAGGAGAATTTTGTTATTTTAGTGGTTCTAACATACCTTTCTAACACGAAAGACTGTAAATCCAAGTATCATCCTCTAGCATAAAAAACCCCATAATCTCTGCATATTTCTATATATTTCCTTAACAATTTGGTAGCAAAGAGTAAATAAATTTTCAAAAAATATTGAGGTCGCCAGACCAGGCAGTGGTGCAGTGGATAGAGCATTAGACTGGGATGCGGAGGACCCAGGTTCGAATCCCCAAGGTCACCAGCTTGAGCGCGGGCTTATCTGGTTTGAGCAAGGCTCACCAGATTGAGCCCAATGTCGCTGGCTTGAGCAAGGGGTCACTCTGTCAGCTGTAGGCCCCCGGTCAACGTACATATGACAAAGCAATCAATAAACAACTAAGAAGCCACAACAAAGAACTGATGCTTCTCATCTCTCTCTCTTCCTGTATGTCGGTCCCTCTCTGTTCCTCTCTCTGTCTCTCTCTATCTCTGTCACACACACACACACACAAAAAAAAATACTGAAGTCATGCTGGCAAAACCTCACACTAGTTCCCTACTTATTCAAAGGCTATAATAATCAAAATGAGATATTCATATGCTTTTATCATAAATCTATAGGATGCAAAAAACATTTATGTAAATGTTAAGTTGAACCCTATGAAATTGCCATGTTTACAAGTCAAAGACAATCAAATATTGGCATATTTGGTTCAACCTTATATAATACTCAAGCTTAATAATTTGCAGATGTCACCCCCTTGATAAGGGCAAGTGGTTAGTCTGTCAGTTGTTTACTTGGGGCCTGTGATCTAATCAGACAATAGGAAAAGACTCTCTGTCAATCACTTCCACCCAAAATACTCAACAGGAAGGCAGCCCCTGTATTATATCTTTTACTTATTTTGTGGACACTAACAAACAGCATCTTCTAAACAATTTCTACTTAAGGTACTGCGTAAGGCCATAAATTCTCTGATATGGGGTAAATGGGGTTGAGGCTGCTAGTACAACTACTGAATGTTCCTTGAAGTCAGGTTCTTTCCCTACAATGACCCGGGGAGGAACATTCAATGACCATCCCCATTTCACAGAGGAAGAAACAAACTCAGAATTTATAAACTGTGAATATAGGTTCTGAACCCAGATTTTAGCCACAAAGTCCTGGTTTAACAATTTGTTTCCCTGACTTCCCTGTTTTCATTGTTTTTATTGTTATTATATAACTAGCATTGATTTAGTGCCTACAATATATTTGGTCCTATTAAATCCTCATAATGATCCTAACAAGTATTACAATTACTATTATCCCCATTTTGCCCATGAGAAAACTAAAGCACACAGTGGTCGAGAGACTTGCCTAAAGCCACACAGCCAGGAAGGGTAGCAGAGCTGGCATTCAAATACAGACTTACTATGAAGCTGCCATTTGTAACCACTATGCTACACACAGTCAACTTTGAAGTTACAGTGTATGAGAGAAATAACAACACAAATAGCACCTATATACACTTGATCTCATGCTTATTTTCTTAGTTTTTATTAGTCAATTATAGCTTAATTAATATTATTTTATATTAGTTTCAGGGCAAGAGCATGTTAGCTAAATATATATTTATATCATTTAAGAAGTGATTTCCTCCCAGTAAGTCTAGTACCCACCTGGCACCATACAAGGTATTATAGTGTTACTGACTATATTCTCTATGCTATACTTTACATCCCCATGATTATTTTCATAGTTAATTTTTATACAATTTTTAAAATTTTTAGATTGGTTTTGTATTATTCTAAGTTTACATGTTTTAGGTATAACTTAGCAGAGATTCAGTGGCACTATAAAATCACAAAACTTTTTTATGTGTTAAAGTAGGAATAAAACAGTAATATAAGGCTCAAGAATCACATGAAATGGACAGACTTCACTCACTTTCTGTTTCCTAGAACAAGGGTAAACATTCAGGAAAAACTGAATAAGAGCATTACAAGTACATTATAATAATAGTCATTTTTAAGAATACAGAAATCGTGGAGCTAACAGAACATTCTAACCTTAGTACCAAACTAATCAGCTCTGCACTGAAATACTTAGGTCCTGCCCCATGAACACCAAAGAAAGTAAAGATAACAATTTGCTTAAAAGCTTTAAGTGTCCCCCACCTATGAAGATAAGCATTTGAATAAGAGAAAGAAATGGGGGAACAAAGAAAATGTTTTAAGGAGAAGGAAAGAAGATAGATTAAAAGAAAAATAAAGGAAGAACAGTCTCCTCTCTGAGTACAGTCCATCCACATTAGAGAAAGAATTAAGCAGATACATTTAGCTTTCTAACAGACTTTCATTCTCTAAGGCCTCAATACCCTTCTCACACTCACTCCAATAATCACATTAGTTTTGTCATTAAAAGCTCCCTTTTCAGAAAATGCACCTAAACCGCTTAAACCACCCAGAGAGGTCGCATACATTATCAAACACCAGACAAATGGAAGAGATTTGTCAGCTTATGTCTCATTATTTTACAATATCTATCTGCATGCTCAGAAGGCTAAACTAAAAGATTTAGTGAGTTATCAGCTAAAAACATGATTCTAAAATAAACAAACTCTGCAGTGTCCTTTAAAATGGCTCTTTAAGCTGAGAAGAGACCTAGTAGTTTCATGCTGACAGAGCAGTCAAATGACAGAGGGGTTTTCAATTTCCCTTTTCTCTTCTTCCTTGTCTTCTGTCAGCCGAGTCCATGATTATTTCTGCCTGAATGTTGCAGCTTCGGTTAACAGTAAACAAAGCAAATGTCTGAGCAGGTAAAGCCCAAAGACAAATGAAAAAGTACAATATTGAGTTGGCACGGGAAATGGCATTCAGTTGCTGACTATGGATCCATCAGAACCAAACAAGGTCCAGACAGACTTTGAAATCACCTGCTTTTCTCCATAGTCCACTGTCAGTTATTATCTCACCACCCTAAGCCTGAGTGGGATATAAAACTGAATCGCATAGACACAGACAACAGCATGGCGGTTTTCAAAGGGAAGTGGGTAGGTAATATGGGTAAAGGGGTCCAAATACATGGTGATGGAAGAAAATTTCACTTTGGGTGGTGGGCACACAATGCAATAAATAGATCATGTATCATAGAAATGTTCACTTGAAATATATATCTTATTAAGCAATGTAACCCCAATAAATTTAATTAAAAAAGAAAATAAAATGGAAGTTTAAAAAGAAAGAAAGAAAAAATGGCTGTTTGTCAGCCCTTTCAAAAGGAGGAAGTGAATGAGAAGGAGGAGGAGTCCTGGTTAAAGGAACTATCCGAGTGAAAGAGCAATCCCACTGGGTAGTGTTCCAGGGATTAGAGGGCTGGGAGAACAGACTGGGGCTCAAGAAAAGAGAAGCAGAATGAACAGTGAAGGAAAGTGAGCTGAAGCTAAAAGTCTGGGAGGGAGACATGTAGTGGAAAAATTCTAAATCAGATAGGATGAAACTGAAGACAGATGCATTCAAAGTTTCTCAAGCAAGAGGCAAAGAAAAAAGGTTATTTTTGGTGGGGCAAAACAGGAAACAGAATCATAAATATATCTTAAACAATCAAAAATCTGTTAACATGTCAAAAAGAAGAATCAAGTCAATAAGAAGTAATTGAAGAAAATGACAAGAACTAGTCTTGGATAAAAAAATAAAAGGTGATTGTGGGACAGACACATAGTTATCATGCCTTAAAAATAAACTTTATAATGTATATATACAAAATATGAAAGAAGGATTGTAGTAAGTAAAAAACAGATGACAAAATACTTGTGATAAACATTTTTGAGACACGGTCCATCAGTTTTTTGTGATTATTTCATTTAAATTTCCTCTCCATGAGGCTGGGATTATACCTATTTTTTCCACAGTATTCTTGTGAGTTTAAATGAAATAGTGTATATACAAGTGCTTTGTAAATAGTAAAATAATGTAAAAAAAATTTGGCATTATTAGCACACTGACACATATGGTGACTTTGTGGTTCAGATTCAGTTTTACTCATTATTTCGATACAGGTTACCTTAACATGAGAGAGATCTGCTCTTTTAATAACCTTTGCATTATCAAAACTTAATTTCGCAAAGAGACAAGTTCACTGCAGCATTATTCACAGAGGCCAAGACATGGAAGCAATCAAAATTTAATTTAATTCAATACCCATTTACCTCTGGCCTGTTATGTGCAAGATACACACTGGTCATTACACTTTTTAGATAAAGAAAACTATCTCTAATAGCAAATGTCCTTGTACCATTTAGGTTACAAAGTTTTAAGCAAGGTGTGCATTTAACAAAGGGACAATTTTATTAAAAGTGCTTTTGAAACCTTGTCCTTCTAAGACCAATTCCATTACATTTCAACATTCATTCTAACTGCAGAGTCAGTTATAGTCTCGACACTTAATGACCATCAATTTGGCCAGCCTTTGTTTTCAAAACTAAGAGGAATTGTTCTTTCCAAAAAAAAAAAAAAAAATGTTTTCAAAAGGGAACATACAATAACAAAGTTTGGTATAAAAGAAACCTAAAATGTATAGTATGATGTGTCTTTGCACTTTCTGGACTGTTTTCGCATCTAGTATTTTATCCGACACTCAGCGCACCCCAATGGAGAAAATATTATTATCCTGTTCTGCAGAGGAAGACATGTAGGCTCAGGAAGGAGAAAGCCTTGCCCAGGATCACACAGCTAGGAACTGGTAGCTCTGGATCACACAGCTGGGAACTGGTAGCTCTGGATCACACAGCTGGGAACTGGTAGCTCTGGATCACACAGCTGGGAACTGGTAGCTCTGGATCACACAGCTGGGAACTGGTAGCTCTGGATCAAGGATCCAGAGTCAGTGCGCGTTCCACTCCACCTTGCTACGTGTGGTTCACCCCTTTATGATGGATGTAGAACTTGAATGCATAAGCAGTTGACTGGATCATAGTGCTGTGATATGAGATGACAAAATATCTGAGCAGCTGCCACTCGTTAAACACTGACCATGAGCTCTAGGTGTCTCACATATATCACAAAGATTAAATCAATTGAATATGCAGAGTGCACAGCACAGGACTTGACACTTAGTAACATTCCATTATACGTAACTATTGGTCTTATTTCTAATCCATGTAACTCTGTAACCTATGCACTTAATTTCCATGATTCAAATGAAGAAACAGAGTTCAGAAAAGTTGGTAACATGGTCAAACCTGAGTAACCAGAAGGTGGTAAAGCCAGCATTCCTGCCCAGATTTGACTAACGCCCCAGCCCCTTTGTCACTGGGATTTCCCCTGATGCTGAAAGTCAGAGAATGCACACATACAATTAAAAAGAATGTTATTACATATGATGAAAGGACAATTTCCTGTTACCTTGACTGGCCAAGCAGGCAAAGGCTGCAAAAAGTTAGACTCATAAGGGTAGTCCACCATTGCCAGATTTACCCAGGTTTCAGAGATCCAGTCTTTCAAACGCTGAACATCCTGAGAATTTGTTAATGGGGTACATAACTGGAGAGCTTCAGAAAGCCATTGCAAGCCAGCCCCTGAGAATAAAATCACAATGCTGAAATCCAAAAAGCCCTGCTCAACGTAAGAGTTTATACTCTCTTCACTTAATATTTTACAAAATAAAATCTTCTATACCATTTCTCCAAGAATACCTTTTCAAAATCAGTAAGATATATTTAGAGTAATAGGATAATAATCCCATGATAGACAAGTTGCCATCCTCTTGGAGTTTACCAGAATTTGTATTCTGAATTATTGCCTATTTTAAAGACACTAATGAAATAAATAAGTAAACAAGTATAACTCTATAGAACAATGAGAAAGCACAAACTATGGCTAAATAAAACAAATGGAAGTGTCTCACAAACACAGGATTGAGCAAAAGAAAACAGACACAAAAATACACACTGTGTGCAATTCCAATGACTACAAAATTCAAGAGCAAGCAAAATTAATCTATGTTTTAGAAGTCAGGATAGTGATTAGCTTGGGAAATGCTGAGGTAGTGACTGGGAAGGGCACAAGGGGATTTCTTAGGAAGGTTCTTTATCTTGATGCTCATTACACTACATATTTGCTTTCTGAAAATTCATCAAGCTGTGTAGGTTGATATGTGTACTTTTCTGTGTATTTAAATATGTATGTTATGTCTAAATAGAATGTTTATAGAAGAAGTGGGAAATGTTGAATTTAACAAGTTAAAGATAAAAAAAACATGATCCTATTCTTCTAATGAAAGCTTACCGGTTGTTGAGAGTCGGTTAATGGCATCCCAGGACCTGCGGATGCTCTCTGAACAATCTGGGTCACTTTTCCTAAAATCTGTAGTTACAATTTCCATAAATACACCACAAGGTACTAGATCCTCAAACTGCCAGATGGGGGCAGAGGCTGCAAGAGCTCTAAATAGTAATAAAACAAGGACAAAAGAAAAGAAAAACAATGTAATTCCTCAAACTCAAGTTTTAAAACTGAAACTAATATTGAACAGGAATGGTGAGAAAAATAACAGCTGGTAATGAGATAGAAACCCAAACAATACAATAGAATTAAACATGTTTTACCCAAAACAAATCTCTAAGCTTGCCTTGACAACCATTAAGAAGTGTTTGTGTCGAATATAAATGCACTTACCCAACCACCACATGAGGATATTGCATCCTGAACCAGGCTGCAAGCATGCCACCATAAGAGCCCCCCACGGCAATAACAGGTTGATTATCAGCTCCTGGGACTGTTTGTTTCAAGTATTTGATTAACTCTGCAAAATCAGCCAGAGCTTGTTCTGATGTCAGAAAATTCAAGTGTCTAGAATCCTAAAGAAAAATAACAAAGAACACAGTTATAAATGTGCACATAACAGCTTAGGCATAGTATGGATCCAGAAAAAAGCCAGAGTCAGATAATCTTTTCTCCAAATAAGATTTCTAGGCAATTGAGTTAAAATGCCTAGTCAAAGCCACAGCAATGCTGATTTACACTGATTTTAAGTTTGTAGAAATAATGTATTTTGCATTCAAATATAATTTTTTTTTTTTTTTTTTTGTGGCAGAGACAGAGAGTCAGAGAGAGGGACAGATAGGGACAGACAGGCAGGAAGGGAGAGAGATGAGAAACATCAACTCTTTGTTGAGGTTCCTTAGTTGTTCATTGATTTCTCATATGTGCCTTGACTGGGGGCTACAGCAAACCGAGTGACCCCTTGCTTGAGCCAGCGACCTTGGGCTCAAGCTGGTGACCTCAGGGACTCGAACCTGGGTCCTCCACATCCCAGTCTGATGCTCTATCCAATGCGCCACCACCTGGTCAGGCTCAAATATAATTTCCAATATATTCTCTTCACCAAAGACCTTGTTGAGGTTGTAGAAAGAATAGAAATAAACTGATAATAACATTTAATAGCAAATGTGATAGAACTTAATATTAAGCTTAACAGACAACTACTGTACTAAAATTTTATTTCAAAATTTCATTTAAAATAGCTCCCACACAAGCAAAGGTAAACTAAATCCTGCAGAAAACTGAAGTGAGAATCATTAGTAAAAATAAAACTCATCCTTATTTATCAGAAAAATTATTGTTATGTCTGATATATCAACAAATGAAACAAATTTACCTGCCTGTTGTAAAATTAGAGTAAAAAACAAAAACACTACAGAGCAATTATTTTCAGGAATCGGAAAACAGCAGCGTAAGATATTGATACCTCAGAAAAAGAAACTCATAAAATAAGTTCATGATATTCTAGCTCTCTGCCTAGGGACAATTTTCACTGCAATGTAGGGTAGTGGAACTCAAAACAGAGTCTTGCTAAGCTAGGGAGACTAATGAGGTATCTCCCTTTAAAAGTTGAAGCCTAATTACTCTCACTTTGAACTTGGGCTGGACTAAGTGACTTGCTTTTAACAAAGGGAATGCAACAGAAGTGATATATGACTTCCAATGTTAGGTCAATAAAAGCACTGAAGTTTCACTTTGCTCTCTTGAATTGTAAACATTGAGGGAATCTAGTCTCCATGTCAGGAGGTCACTCAAGTAGTCCTCTGGAGAAATCCATGGGGAGACAAACTGAAGCCCCTTGCTAACAACCAGTACCACTTTGTCACCTATGTGGATCCTCTGAGAGTGGAGAGGGACCTCCAACTCCAGTCAAGCCTTCAGGTGACCATTGCACCAGCTGACGAGACCCCCCTGAAACACAACCACCTTGCTAAGCTACTCTTAATTCCTCACCCATAGGAACTGTGAGATGGTAAATGTCTGTTATTGTTTTAAGCCACTAAGTTTTGAAGTAAATTGGTATATAGTGACAGATAA
Source organism: Saccopteryx bilineata (assembly GCF_036850765.1). Taxonomy (NCBI): domain Eukaryota; kingdom Metazoa; phylum Chordata; class Mammalia; order Chiroptera; family Emballonuridae; genus Saccopteryx; species Saccopteryx bilineata. Next base: position 337,520,254 of record NC_089490.1, on the reverse strand, counting down.
CTAAAATAGCTGTCTATCCATAGTACACTATCCTATTTGACCTTCATGCTTTGGTCTTGCAATTCTGACTCGGCACATTTGGAAGCACACAGTTCCCATCTTTCCAATACATATATGTCATTGACTCTTTTAGCTCTGACTTCTTCCTGCCCCTCTCATTGTCTGTCACTATTCTCTACTTTGTTTTCATGCCACTGTGTATATTTGAGTTAAGAATTTTCTAATCTTTGCATAATATTTGTTATAAATCCCAGGCGAGTAACAAATTCTGTGAGCACAAAAAGAGAAAATGCATATATCAAAGAAGCCCTTTGCTCCATTTTGCTAAAAAAGTACAAACCATAGGGACCTAATAAAGGTTATGTTGGTGTTTGTATGTGTGTGGAGGTAATGTTTCTATCTTCAACAAGCTGACTAATTCCAAATGGTTTCAGGACCTGTCAACTCCCCTAACCAGATAATTATGCAAAATAATAAGCAAAAAAATAGAGTTCCCATACAGCCCAATACATATCAACAAATTGTTCTGCTTTTCATTTATAACACATGGACTTTTTATTTATCTACAATATAAGATAATAAAACCTTTGAGACAGTAATTTAATAACTCCTTTCAAAACATGTACCCAATAAAAATAATTGACCCCAAGTTCTTCTAACTCACAGTTCCCCAAAAGCATGGTATGTTTATACTGGTGGTATATATCATAATCTTAGGTATTACACAAACATTTTTAATTGAATACTTGTTTTAATATAATTTTGAAAAAAAAATAATACATGAGCACAAGCTCATCTGGCTTGAGCATGGGGTCACCAGCTTGAGCCTAGGATCATAGACATGACCTCATAGTTGCTGGCTTAAGCCCAAATGTCGCTGGCTTAAGCCCAAGGTCACTGGTTTGAGCCCAAGGTCACTGGCTTGAGCCAGGGGTCACTGGCTCGGCTGGAGCTCCCCTGGTCAAGGAACATATGAGAAAGCAATCAAGGAACAACTAAGGTGCCACAACAATGAGTTGATGCTTCTCATTTTTCTCCCTTCCTGTCCCCACCAACCCCTGCTAAAAAAAAAAGAAAAGAAATTCATGTGGCTACTTGGCCTCAATGAATCATAGAGATTCTTTGTCCTTATTTTACTGAAAAACATCTTATTAAACAAATATCTCAGTTCTCATTATATTTTTTCCAATAGTAGACTCAATAATTTAAGTGTATAATTTACTGACATTTTTGAAACAATGAAAAGTTCCCTCCAGTTTCTGCAGCCATTAACATTCATCTGGGGAAGGCTAGCTTCATAATGCAGAGTCAGAGACCGATCAACATTAGAAATGATAATAACATGGTTATAAAAAGTCTCAATCTGTTCAAATTATATATTAGGTAAAAGACTAAACACAAGGTATTGGAATTTCAGACAGTTCATGTTAAAGCTATTATTTCTTTCTTACAGTGGGGCTGTAATTAGAAATTGTTGTAAAATTTAAAAAACTTCTAAACTTAGAAGTTAAAAATGTACTTACCTTAAATGAGTTGGCACCAAAGGGTAGAGACTCTCCATAGTATCGATGTTCAGCAAACACCAACATTGCTTTCAGTTCCTCAGCCACATCCCACATGAACCCCTAGAAAGAATTTACAGAGTCAGATGATAAAAGTAGGATACAATAATAAAAGTCATTAATCTTTTTGCAACTCATATGAAACAGATGCTCAATCAGACCAAAAAGAGCTCTCTGAAAACCATGTAATTTATATTTGTTCTATAGATAAATGGTATAATTGCTGTCATTGTTGTACAATCTCACACTGTAATAAAGTGAAACAATTAAAAATTAGCCCGTTGCTCAACCACTACTAATTCTAACTCTCCATATTCGGACACTCTAGACATAGAATCAACATTACGTCTAAAATAGTCTTCAAATTGTATTATGTGCCAAACAGCCTAAGAAAGAGCTGAAGATATTTTAATTCACTGCTTACAAATAGACATTTATAACATAAAAGTAAGAACAGTATAAATAAGCATACTAGACTCACATGGGTTTTATATTAATCTTATTTATTTGAAAATAAATAGTAACTAGCAATAACTTAATATGAATTGAATGCTCACAATGTGTCAGGCACTATTCTAAACACTTTATATGTATCAATTCACTTAATTTTCACAGCAATCTAAGAGCATTTTGATTATTCCCAATTTACAGACAAGTCATTGAGGCACAAGAGTTTAAACAACCTGCCATGATCACAGCTAGACAAGCTAGAATAGGGGTCGGGAACCTATGGCTCGCAAGATGTGGCTCTTTTTTTTTTTTTTTTTTTTTGCACTTTTCTGAAGCTGGAAACGGGGAGAGACAGTCAGACAGACTCCCGCATGCACCCGACCGGGATCCACCCGGCACGCCCACCAGGGGCAACACTCTGCCCACCAGGGGGCGATGCTCTGCCCATCCGGGGCGTCGCTCTGCGGCGACCAGAGCCACTCTAGCGCCTGGGGCAGAGGCCATGGAGCCATCCCCAGCGCCCGGGCCATCTTTGCTCCAATGGAGCCTTGGCTGCGGGAGGGGAAGAGAGAGACAGAGAGGAAGGAGGGGGTGGAGGTGGAGAAGCAAATGGGCGCTTCTCCTATGTGCCCTGGCCGGGAATTGAACCTGGGTCCCCTGCACGCCAGGCCGACGCTCCACCGCTGAGCCAACCGGCCAGGGCCCAGATGTGGCTCTTTTGATGGCTGCATCTGGCTCACAGACAAATCTTTAATAAAAAATAATAATAATAACGTTAAAAATATAAAACATTCTCGTGTATCACAATCCATTCTTTTCCTACTGCTCATATTCATGGTTGTGGGTGGCTGGAGCCAATCGCAGCTGTCCTCTGGGACAACACCAAATTTTTATTGGATAACGCCTAATGTACTTGGGTCGTTGTATGGCTCTCATGGAATTACATTTTAAAATATGTGGCATTCATGGCTCTCTCAGCCAAAAAGGTTCCCAACCCCTGAGCTAGAAAGTGGCAGCACCAAAATTCAAACATAGGCTGTCTGGCTCCAGAGCACAATCACCAGTGTTATTAGATAATCTTGATTCCACATATAGTGCTGATTATAAAGCATTCTAGGCAGCCAACATCAACCGATTAGATTTAGATTTAGCACACATTAAAACTATTAGTCATTCCTATTGCATATTTTTGCTTTTTAATGAGCCACACCCTCCTAATAAGGACTAAGAACCTCCAAACATTTTTGTTTGGATCAATAAATAACAATTAAAGAGCTGTATGAATATGAGGATGGAGAATTTAACCTGATATCTGTGATGATTTCAATAACCCCATCACTTCTCTTAACACCCTGCTCCTTCCCTGCCAGCTCTATTAACAGCAGCTCAAGTGCGCCATCATCTGCCTGCCACACCCTGGCCTGCTGCTCCCTCCTCTCAACACTGCTAAGTATAGATAACCATTACTGTGCTGCAATAGTTGCTTACACATATGTCTTACCCTACCAGTCTATGAGCTTCTTCAGGTAAAGACCATCCATCAAAACACCCAGTCCTCTGTGGAGCTGACCCCAGGATTCAAGAGGAAACAATTTAATTGAGCTGATTCACATTATAATGAGTAATAATTTGCCTCGACCTCAGGGGTATTTTTATTTTTCAAAATAGATCCACATAATATATTAATTCTCAATAACATTATGAGAATGTTTACTCTAAACATTTACTAATTTTTTACTCTAAAGCTTTACTCTAAAGCCCTGATTCTTATCTAGTCTTCACATATTTCTATAAACTAGACATCATTACTATACCCATATAACAGATGAGAAAACTGAGGCACAGAATGAGCAACCCAAAGTCACACAGCACAGTGGCAAAATAAAAATTCAAATCTTATCAGTCTGGCAGAAGTTTTCACTCTTGACTACCATGATAGACTGACTCTCAATAAATGAACGTCCAGGACATATCAACACACACTGGAACACTTTAGTAAGTAAAGAAGGTGTGCAGGCCAGGAGCTATCCTTCCAGGATCGGGCTCCAGTCAGTTCTCTGGGACTGTTATTACACTATGTATTCCTGTCTACCACTTCTGAGGTCCGGGGTTTCTGGGCAGCCTTTAGTTACACTGCAGTGCCAGTGAGGACAGCGGGTGGGAGGGGCAGGACAGCTGCCTGCCTGTAATAAAGAAGAGGAGGAGCTGGGAAAATGAGTGGGCAGGAGAAGCTGCCTGTGGCCTTGGCATGAAAGGGAAGTTACACAAGGAAAAGGAAGGAAGACGAGGCAGACTCAGTTATTTCACAGCGTACCAGAGCAGGAGTCTGACAGAAAATAGGTTTAGATATCACTTGTCTCTGATCTAAGAGAAATGGACATCCTAGCATCTCATTTCTCAGGGAATTATTTTATTTTCAAGTAACATAGCACATATTTAGAATCTTAGCATTGCTAAGGAAATATCAGAAATGTATAATTGCTTTCATATCTTTGCTTTCAGTTCAGTTCAGTCCAGCATTTACTGAGGTCTCCTGAGTACCAGCAGCATGCCAGACATTGGCAGTGGAGAAAATATGATTCAGTCCTCACTTTAAGGTAGAGCACAGAGTAGGTTTTTGGTAGAAAGTTGTCATTTTCTGGTCAGAGTTCTGACACATTAAAAAGGAAAATTTTGCCTGACCCGGTGGTGGTGCAATGGATACAGTATTGACCTGGGACACTGAGGACCCAGGTTAGAAGCCTCGAGGTTGCCAGCTTGAGCACAGGCTCATCTGGCTTGAGTGTGGGCTCCCCAGCTTGAGCATGGGGTTGCTGGCTTGAGCCTGGGATCATAGACATGACCCCATGGTTGCTGACTTGAGCTCAAATGTTGCTGGCTTGAGCAAGGGGTCACTGGCTTTGCTGGATCCCTGTCAAGGCATATATGAGAAGCAATTAATAAACAACTAAAGTGCCACAGCTACAAGTTGATGCTTCTCATCTCTCTCCCTTCCTGTCGGTCTGTACCTGTTTGCCTCAGTCTTTCTTTCTTTCTCTCTCTCTCTCTTTCTCACCAAATAAAGAAAAAACAACAACTATACCATTTTACCTTTACAAGTATAAGAAATATGGTCAAACATTAAAGCTAAATTAAAATATAGCTACAACTTTATCTTTGTGCATTCCTGTTTGATAATTAAACTTGTATATTTTTTATTTGCATTGGCTTTATTCATTCTTCCATTTAACAAATATTCAGACCTACTATATGTCTAGCGAATAAAAATCCAAAAATTTAGGCCTTTGTATTTACAATCCAGAGACCATAATAAAAATAAAATAACTATATCCCATAACATTCCTATTCTCATATCCTTGTTCACTCCAGTGAACAGATAGGATTTTTAAAAAGTCTTAAAAATCAGTTGTCCAAATATAGTATTTCATTCTTCATGTGTAATTCTTTAAGGCTGAACATGCAGGCTTACTGGATATCTACATTCATTATTCTTTTGTGAACTGCCTATTCATAGGTTTTTTTGCTGTTTTTCTACTGAGTTGAACTTCTTGTTATTTTTTAAAGAACTTCACAGTTAAGTACAATAATACTTGATCATATATACACTACAAAACATTTTTCCAGTTTATCATGACAGCAGACAAATAAAGCATAGGACCTCCACAAATTTGCACATACCGTGTTGTTGCAAAACCAGATAATGTCCCCTTCATTACCAGTGTAGAAAAGTATTGATCCACCATCTCTCTTCCAGTGTCTATCAGCTATTAGGTACCGCTGTTTAAAAGTTTTATCAGTCTTAAATCCAAAATGATCAACCTATGACAAAAACAAACCAGACAAGATACATACTTCAAAGGAAAGTAATTAAATGAGATCAACAAAAAGAGTAATTGAATTTATTATTCCATTAAATCAACCTATCCTACAAAAATTAAACTTTATTTGATTTTATTAGTAGCAATATTAATACTGTTATTTTCTTTATATTATTAGATAAAACAAAATTATTATTAATTTTTTTTTTAAGTGAGAGGCAGGGAGGCAGACCCGGCAACCCCTATCTGGAGATGATTCTCTGTTCATCTGGGGCTACTGCTCTGTTGCTTGGCAACTGAGCTACTTTAGTGCCTGAGGCCAGGCCATGGAGCCATCCTCAGCACTTGGGGCCAACTTGCTCTAACCATTCAAGACATGGCTGCGGGAGGGAGAGAGAGAAAAAGAAAAGGAGGAGAGGGGGGGAGGGGGGGAGAAGCAGATGGTTGCCTCTCCTGTGTGCCCTGATTGGGAATTGAACCCAGGATTTCCATACGCCAGGCCAATGCTCACCTGCTAAGCCAACTGGCCAGGGCCCAAATTATTTCTTTATATTGCAAGATAAAGCAATGTTATTGGTGGTCAAGATTTTCAGAAAGAATGACATCACAGTAATGGTGATGTGAGTGATACTCCCGATCTCTCCCCTTGATATTTCAACAAATTGAACAACTATAATGCAGTAACGAAACCCCAGCTAGGCTCACAGACGTGCCTGAAAGATCAATGCACTGAATGGACTAAAGGTCAGATGGGTTGAAAAGGAGGGTGGAAGATAAAATGCATTTGTGGTTAGCTCTGAAGAGGAGACAAACCCGGAGTGACTGGGTTCTTTTTTTTTCTTTACTGGACTTTGGGGAGGAGGGAAGCTCAGGCTGTTTGTATTTTGTCTGAGGGGTACAGAGAGGGAAACCTGGAGTGACTGGGTCTCCTTCTGCCAGGAGGAGCAGTGAGACAGAGGGGCAGAGGAGGAGATAAACCAAAGCGGCCAGACTGTGGGGTCATGGCCAGTATTCCTACAGTCTACCTGCAGCCCACACACAGCAGACAGAGAAAACTAAAGTGAGATGCTCCCAGCTTCCCAGATCCCACCTCCCTCACCTCATGGTGTGAAGAGTGGCAGAGACAAACCCCACAGCTAGCTCTTCAGAGTTACTCTATCCCCAGAATAATAGAAGTGCTCTGTGTCTTGTCCTCAGGACTGTTGAGATGTGGGGATGAGTATCTGAGAGACTGAAATCATCACTGTTAAGAGCCATAAATCAGAAAGCCTTCACAACACACCACATCCACCAACACAATGTGGTCTCACCTACATCATTGCGAAAGCAACTCCTCTGGGAGAACACAATCATACTTGGATATTTTAACATACTATTGATGACTCTAGATCGATCATCCAAACAGAAAATCAATAAATATAGACCTTAAATGACACTCTGGACCAAACGGACATAATAGATATTTAAATGACACTTCATCCCAAAACATCATATTATACATTCTTCTCCAGCATACATGAAACATTCTCAAGAATAAACCATATGTTGGGCCACAAAACTAACATCAACAAATTCTGGAAGACTGAACTTATACCAAGCGAATTTTCTGACTATAAAGCTTTGAAGTTAGAATTCAACTGTAAAAAGAAAGTAAAGAAGCCTACAAAAGTGTGGAGATTAAACAACATACTTCTAAAAAATGACTAGGTCAAAGGAGAAAGAAAAGCAGAAATCAAAAGATATACATAGACAAACAAAAATGACAACACGACATATCAAATTAGTAAAAGAGCAGAACTAAATAAAATAAAGAAAAAACTACAAAAAAATTAATACAACAAAAAGTTGGTTCTTTGAAAAGATCAATAAAGTCAACAAACCACTGGCTAGACTCACCAAGGAAAAAAGAAGAAAGGCTCATATAAACAAAATTCAAAATGAAAGAGGAGAAATTGCCACAGACATCATAGTTATACAAAGGATAAAAGTATAATATTATGAAAGATTATATGCCACCAAATTCCACAACCTAGATACGAATTTAATTCATTCTGTAACCGATCTCTTAAGTCAGTCAACTCATATATCAAACTGCCGATACTGGATCCATATGCCAACGCACCAACTAGCAGCAGCTTCCCGAATCACGACTTGTATCTTGGAATTTCACTTGATCTCAAACAAAAATATGAAGCAAGTCGCAGCTTGTATCTTAAAAATTCGTATGTTGGTCTGTTTGTATCTCAAGGTACCAAGACTATACTTTCAGGGATCATTTCTATAGTTTGTATCTCAAGGTACCACTGTACTAGCAAATAAAATACAACAACACATTAAAAAAATAATATATCAAAATCAAGTGAGATTCATTCTAGAAGCACAAGGATGGTTCAAGATGTAAATTGATCAACATAATACACATCAACAAAACAAAGAACAATAATAATATGATCCTATCAATAGATTAAAAAAAGGCATTCGATAAAATACTCCATCTCTTTATATTTAAAACACTCAATAAAATAGGAACAAAAAGAAAGTACCTCAACATGACAAACTATCAGCTAAATATCATACTAAATAGTGAAAAAATGAAGGCTTTTCCTCTAAAATCAGGAACAAGACAAGGTTACCCACTCTCTCCACTCTTATTCAACATAAACATAGTTCTGGAAGTTTTAGCCAGAACGATAAGGCAAGAGAAAGATGTAAAAGGCATCCATTTCGGGAAAGAAGAAATAATGATATAACTATTTGCAGATGACATGATCCTGTATATGGAAAACCCCAGAGACCACCAAAGGTGTTAATAACAATAAACCAATACAGTAAAGTAAAAGGATACAAAATCAATACACAAAATTCTATTGTTTTTCTATACACCAATGATGAAACTTTGGAAAATGAACTCAAAGAAACAATTCCTTTTACAATTGCAACAAAAATATAAATAAAACACCTAGGAATAAACTAAACAAAGGATGTTAAGGACCTATATACTAAAAACTACAAACATTATTAAAAGAAATTTAAAAAGACATAATGAAATAAAAATATTCCATGTTTGTGGATTGGAAAAATCAACATAGTTAAAATGGCTATATTACCCAAAGCAATACACAACTTAATGCAATTCTTATCAAAATCCCAGTGTCATTTTTTTAAGAACTAGAACAAAAAATTACCAGGTTTATATGGAACCATAAAAAATTCTCCATATAGCCAAAGCAATCCTGAGGAAAAAGAATGAAGCTGGAGGTATTGCACTACCTGGCTTCAAATTATACTATAGAGCCACAATAATCAAAACAGCATGGTGTTGGCAGAAAAATAGACACACAGACCAATGAAACAAAATCGAGAGCCCAGAAATAAAACCACATATATATGGAGAAATCACCTTTGACAAAGGAACCAAAAACACACAATGGAGAAAAGAAACTCTCTTCAATAAATGGTGCTGGCAAAAATGGAAAGCCACATGCAAAAGAATGAAACTTGGCTATAGTTTGTCCCCACACACAAAAATTAATTCAAAATGGTTCAAAGACCTAAAACATAAGATCTGAAACAATAAATTACATAGAAGAAAACAAAGGTACTAAACTAATGGACCTTGGCCAGAGAGAACAATTTATGAATTTGACCCCAAAGGCAAAAAAAGTAAAGGCAAAAATAAATGAATGGGATTACATCAAATTAAAAAGCTTCTGCACAGCAAAAGAAACTGACAAATAGGCAGCCAACTAAATGGGAGATGATATTTACAAACAACAGCTCCAATAAGGGGTTAATATCCAAAATATATAAAGAACTCACCAAACTCAGCAACAAACAAGCAAACAGTGCAATTAAAAAATGGGGAGAGGACCTGAACAGACAGTTTTCCCAAGAGGATATAGAAATGGCCAATAGATATATGAAAAGATGCTCATCTTCACCAGCTATTTGAGAAATGCAAATCAAAACTACAATGAGATACCACCTCACACCTCTTAGATAGGCTATTTATCTCCACAAGACATGTAATAGCAAGTGTTATAGAGGCTGTGGAGGAAAGGGAACCCTCGTGCACTGCTGGTGGGACTGCAAATTAGTACAATGATTATGGAAGAAAGTACCCTGGATCCTCAAAAAGTTAAGAATAAAATTACCATTTGACCCAGCAATCCCTCTACTGGGTGTCTACCCCCAAAACACAAAAACATTGGTACATAAACACACATGCACCTCCATGGTCATTGCAGCATTGTTCATAGGGGCCACAACAGGGAAACAACCAAAGTGTGCCTCGATAGACAATTGGATAAAAAAGATGTGGTACATACATACAATGAAATACTACTCAGCCATAAGAGATAATGACATAGTGACATTTACAACAACATGGATGGACCTTGAGAACATTCTACGGAGTAAAACAAGTTTATCAGAAAAATCTAAAAACTGTATGATGTCACACATAGGTGGGATATAAAGTTGAACCTCATGGATCTAGATAAAGTGAAGTGGTTACCAGGGGAAGGGAACATGAGCGAGGGGCACAAAGGAGAGGGTGGGGGGAAGGGTGGAAAGAGGGACAAATATAAGGTGAGGAAAATGATTTGACTTTGGATGATAGGTATACTACATAATCAACAGTTCAAATGCTATAGAAATGTTTACCTGAAACCTATGTACTCTTATTGATCAATATCACGCTGTTAAAGTTAATTTTCTAAATAAAAATTTTTAAAAAAGATTCTCAGTATACAAGAAAAGAAGCAATTATAAAATCAAGTAGCTACTTTTAAATACATTAAAATTGAATTGGAAATACTCATGTGAACCCATTATAATTTTTTTTTCTTCTTTTTCAAGTGAGAGAAGGGAAGATAGAGAGACAGACTCCTGCATGCACCCTGACAGGGATCCACCCAGCAACCCACCTGGAGCCAATGCTCTGCTCATCTGGGGCTATGCTCACAAGCAAGCTACTTTTAGAACCTGAAGCAGAGGCTCCATGGAACCATCCTCAGCACCTGGGGCGATGAGCTCAAGCCAATCAAACCATGGCTCTGGGAGAGAGAGGGAGAAAGAGAGAAGGGGGAAAGGGAAGGGTGGAGAAGCAGATGGTTGTTTCTCCTGTGTGCTCTGACTGGAAATCAAACCCGGGATATTCACATGTCAGGCTGACCCTCTACCCCTGAGCTAACTGACCAGGGCCATGTGAATCCATTAATTAAAAAAGAAATATTGAATTTATTGGGGTGGCATTGGTTAGTAAAAGTATATAGGTTTGAAGTGTATAGTTCTAAAATACATTATTTGTATATTATATTACATTAAACCATCCAAAGTCAAGTCTTCTTCATTGTCCATTTATCCCTCCTTTTCCCTCTTCTACCTCCCTCTCACATTTCCCTCTGGTAATCACCATACTGCTGTCTGCGTCTATGGGATTCCTCCCATACCCCCTTAATCCCTTCCCATTTTTTACCCAGCCCTCCAACCCCCTTCTCTCTGACAGCTGTCAGTTTTCTGTACCTATGGATCTGTTTCTATTTTGTAAACCCATTAATTATTAAAATACAGATATTTCTACCATCTGGATTTTCATTATCCAAACTTTCAATATCAAAATTCAAAAACTAAACAGACTGCTGAAAATGTCTATAAACACTGACACCCCAGAAACATTTGACATTTCAAGGGCCAGAATTCTGGTATCTAATGCCATTCTCCACTAAAAGGAACGAGGCTTGTTAGTGACAAGTCTGACTGACACTAGGACAAGGCATCTTGCTGTTCAAAAGCAAGAAGTGCTAAAAACTTAATGGAGTTATGTCTAACAGACATGGGCGCTGACTACAAGAGATTATCACTGACTACAAGAGATTTAAATTGAATGAAAAAAGAATAATTATAGTTGATTAAATTATTCAATTCATGAAAATACATTAGTCCATAAGAATATCAAAAAGAAGCAAGAAAATTTTTCATTTGCCACTATTTAAGGTGTCTGTTAAATCAACTTCTTTGAAATTGAGAATAAAAAGAGTCATGAACTCAGTCTTTAACCTGCCTTTTCAACAGAATTTAATTTCAGGGTACCAAATTGTCCCAGTTGATGAAATAGAGCTCTGTTTAATCAAATGTCAGCTATTGCACAAGAAATACCAGGATTAGAAAAGTGATAGTTTGGTAAACTGTAATGAAGTCACTGATTGAGGCAAAATTATCAAATGATGTTAAAAGCATTAGGAGAATGGATGATAGGGAAATGAACATTCACATTAGTGGCTGGTTTTATCATAGAGAATACTCTCTTTTCACAAAGAAATGTTACTTTGCAATGGAAGGATCAGGCTGCCATCACTTTAATCTAGTGATCGATGTTAGTTAGCATCACTAACAGTGAAGTAGGCAGGGATTGTGTATCTCTTCACATGATACATGAAACACAAATCACCCATGATGAATTCTTGACAAAATGTTCAACTGTATCTTAGTCCAGCCTCTAGATCTATTTTCTAGTTTCCAAGAAATATACAGGATAGAAGAATAAGCTGAAGATATTCTGCAGAGACAATCAGACAAATCTAAAGATGGGACATTACACAAGATAATGGCAAGAAAATATCATTAAGAGAGACTATATAATAAAAATATATGCACCCTTATATTCACTGCAGGATTACTGACAATAGCCAAAATATGGAAGAAACCCAAGTGCCATCAATAGATGAGTGCTAAAAAAGTTGTGTTACCGCCTCCCCTGTGATGGTGTAGTAAAAGCATTGACCTGGAACGCTGAGGTCGCCAGTTTGAAACCCTGGGCTTGCTTGGTCAAGGCACATGTAACAATCAAAAGATGAACAATTCAAGTGAAATAACCATGAGTTGATATTTCTAATTACCCCACCCTCTCTCTCTCCTTTCTATAAAATAAATCAATAAAATCCTTAAAAAAAAGTGTTGAAAGTATTGTGGTACATATATATATATAATGAAATATTATTCAGCCATAATAAAATTTTACCATTTGTGATAGCAAGGATGGATGTGGAGGGTATTATGCTAAGTCAAATAAGTCAGAGAGAAAAACAAATACTATATGATTTCACTTATATATGGATCTAAAGAACAAAGCAAACAAATAAACAAAATAGACTCATAGCTACAGAGAACAGACTGATAGATGCCAGAGGGCGGGGGGTTGAAATGCCAGGTAAAAAAGTGAAGGGATTAAAAAGTACTAATTAGTAGCTAATAACAGTCATGGGGATATAGAGTTCAGCATGAGGAGTATGGTCAATAATATTGTAATAACTCTGTATGGTGCCAGGTGGGTACTTGAAATATCAGGGGGATCACTGTATATGATTGGCCACTATACTATACATCTGAAACTAATACAAAATAATATTAAATGTAAATGCAACCGAAAAAATAAAATAAAATTATTTTAAGTGAGAGTGGGGAGAGAAAGTGAGACAGACTCCCACATACGTCCCAACCAGGATCAACTGAGCTATACTCAGCCCTGGGGGGCAGGGGCCAGGGCCTTCCTTGGACCACTCCCAACACTGGCTGCAGGAGGGGAAGAAGGAGAGAAGAAGGAAAGGGAGAGGGAGAGAAGCAGATGGTTGCTTCTCTTGTGTGACTGGAGATCAAACCTGGGATGTCCTTATGCTGGGCCAACGCTCTATTCATTGAACCAACCAGCTAGAACAAATTTAAAAATTTTTTTAAATAAAAATTAAATTTAAAAAAAAGAAAGAGAATTTTTGATCCACCCAAAGAAATAGAATTTTAGCTGAATGAACCAGAGAAAGTTAAAAGATAAAACTGTGAAATACAGTGTCATTCTAGCAATTGACTCTCTTTGTTGACACTTAAATTGCTCATCTATAATTGCTGAAAATGAACCGCAATCAAATTATCTTCTATTAGTTCTGCCCACAGTAAATTTGCTCATTTTTACTGCCTCAGTGGAAGCTATCATTAGACCTCTGAGGCGGACTAGCATAATGGCCAGCATTATTTCCTGGTCAGGGTGCTTTCTCTCCTCTCAGTAGGACTGAGCAACTAATTCTAAGCCCCTGCTTCTGACTGAGAACTAAATAGGAAAAGAAGAATCTGCTCTGCCCACTTCTTCAGTGCATGATTCTCAGGCATGCTAGCTGCAACGTCCTGGAGTCATACCTTTGTAGTTCAGACATGGCTAATTCATATTTGATGATCATCTAGGTAGAGCTAGACTGCTCTATCTATTTTTTTAGAAGGTTTTCTGGGCAAATTGTGGTGTAAACAAGATGAAAAGGGAAGTGTTTAAACTGCTTAAGAGAATAAATTGCTTTTGAGAACTTTATAAAAAAGAAGACTGTTTATTAGTTACAGTTTATTTATTTATTTATTTTTAAAATAATTTTATTTCTTTAATGGGGCAACATCAATAAATCAGGATACATATATTCAAAGATAACATGTCCAGGTTATCTTGTCGTTCACTTATGTTGCATACCCATCACCCAAAGTCAGATTGTCCTCTGTCACCTTCTATCTAGTTTTCTTTGTGCCCCTCCCCCTCCCCCTCCCCCTTTCCCTCTCCCTCCCCACCCCCAACCACCACACTCTTATCAATATCTCTTAGTCTCACTTTTATGTCCCACCTACGTATGGAATAATGCAGTTCCTGGTTTTTTCTGATTTACATATTTCACTTAGTATAATGTTATCAAGATCCCACCATTTTGCTGTAAATGATCTGATGTCATCATTTCTTATGGCTGAGTAGTATTCCATAGTGTATATGTGCCACATCTTCTTTATCCAGTCATCTATTGAAGGGCTTTTTCCATGTCCTGGCCACTGTGAACAATGCTGCAATGAACATGGGGCTGCATGTGTCTTTACATATTAATGTTTCTGAGTTTGGGGGGTATATACCCAGTAGAGGGATTGCTGGGTCATAAGGTAGTTCTATTTTCAGTTTTTTGAGGAACCACCATACTTTCTTCCATAATGGTTATACTACTTTACATTCCCACCAACAGTGGATGAGGGTTCCTTTTTCTCCACAGTCTCTCCAACATTTGCTATTACCTGTCTTGCTAATAATAACTAATCTAACAGGTGTGAGGTGGTACCTCATTGCAGTTTTGATTTGCGTTTCTCTAATAACTAAAGAAGATGAGCATCTTTTCATATATCTGTTGGCCATTTGTATTTCTTCTTGGGAGAAGTGTCTGTTCATGTCCTCTTCCCATTTTTTTATTGGATTGATTGTTTGTTTGTTGTTGAGTTTTATGAGTTCTTTGTATATTTTGGATATTAGGCCCTTATCTGAGCTGTTGTTTGAAAATATAATTTCTCATTTAGTTGGCTGTCTGTTTATTTTGTTCTCAGTTTCTCTTGCTGAGCAAAAACTTCTTAGTCTGATGTAGTCCCATTCATTAATTTTTGCCTTCACTTCTCTTGCCTGTGGAGTCAAATTCATAAAATGCTCTTTAAAATCCAGGTCCATGAGTTGAGTACCTATGTCTTCTTCTATGTACTTAATTGTTTCAGGTCTTACGTTTAGATCTTTGATCCATTTTGAGTTAACTTTAGTACAGGGGGCAAACTGTAGTCCAGTTTCATTCTTTTGCATGTGGCTTTCCAGTTTTCCCAGCACCATTTATTGAAGAGGCTTTCTTTTCTCCATTGTGTGTTGTTGGCCCCTTTATCAAAAATTATTTGACTATATATATGTGGTTTTATTTCTGGGTTTTCTATTCTGTTCCATTGGTCTGAGTGTCTATTTTTCTGTCAATACCATGCTGTTTTGATTGTCGTGGCCCTATAATATAGTTTGAAGTCAGGTATTGTAATGCCCCCAGCTTCATTCTTTTTCTTTAGGATTGCTTTGGCTATTTGGGGTTTTTTATAGTTCCATATAAATCTGATGATTTTTTGCTCCATTTCTTTAAAAAATGTCATTGGAATTTTGATGAGAATTGCATTAAATTTGTATATTGCTTTGGGTAATATGGCCATCTTGATTATATTTATTCTTCCTAACCAAGAACAAGGAATATTCTTCCATCTCATTATATCTTTTTTGATTTCCCTTAACAATGGTTTATAGTTTTCATTATATAAGTCCTTTACATTCTTTTTATGTTTATTCCTAGGTATTTTATTTTATTTTTTTTGTTGTTGCAATCGTGAAGGGGATTATTCTTTTGAGTTCGTTCTCAAATGTTTCATTGTTGGCATATAGAGAGGCTATTGACTTCTGTATGTTAATTTTGTATCCTGCGACCTTACTGTATTGGCTTATTGTTTGTAGTAGTCTAAAAAAGAAGACTGTTTAGATTAAATAAATTTTAAGCAACATAACCAGATGCAAAGCATGATTCTAGGTTTTATTCTGCTTTAAACAAGGAAAACATAAATGACAATTTGGGGACAATTAGGTTAATTTTAATATAAACTGGATATTAGATGATAGAAAGGACTTGTTAATTTTGTTAGAAGTGATCATATTTTTGGGTACATAAGAAAATTTTATTTTTACAGCTGTACTTAAAAATATTTAGAGCTAAAATATCATCTTTCTATCACTTAAAAATACTTCAGAATAAAGAAGTAAAACAAATTTAAAGGAAGAAAATTTATACCTGAAAGAGAGAAAACACTGGATACTGAGACTTCGCAAGTCAGATCATATAAAATATTTTTAAAAATGATAAAAATGACAACAATGTTAAGCCTAAATTGAACTTTAAAATAATTTCTTGAGGTAATTTTTCCCCTTTGTTAAATAGACCACCATTTAAAATATAATCATCAAATCCTATAGCACAGTAAGATTCAGGTACAGTACTTAAATTTGCAGTTATCTCATAGTACCAGAGCTCTACAGAGCCTCTAGGATCATGCGGGCTGAGTCCCCCAGTGCTCTGGGGAACAGCAGTGAGAACGCAGAGTCTGGTCAAGGGCAGACATAAGCTGATCCAATTGCTGCTCAGGCTTCCCTGGGGCAGGAGTTGGTTCTGACCTCACCCAGACCCTGCAAGTCTTCCTAGGACAATCTAAACAGATGGGACTCCCCTACCCAGCTATACACACACACACTTCACATTCCTATCATGGGTCCCGGAATGCAAGCCTCTCAAAACTGAACCTAACTACACACTCCTTGATGTCCATGATCATTGCCATATATGGTCCTAACATACAAGCTAATCAAATGTAAAGGCTGCCTACCTTCAGGAAATACGCAGTACACATAGAGCAGGTATACGATAATAATGTCCATGTGCTGAAAATCCCTCTCATAATATGCTAATTCACTCAATCATTATTCAATAAAAATCTATTTTTTGCTGCCCTGGCCGGTTGGCTCAGCGGTAGAGCGTTGGCCTAGCGTGTGGAGGACCCGGGTTCGATTCCCGGTCAGGGCACACAGGAGAAGCGCCCATTTGCTTCTCCACCCCTCCGCGGCGCCTTCCTCTCTGTCTCTCTCTTCCCCTCCCGCAGCCAAGGCTCCATTGGAGCAAAGATGGCCCGGGCGCTGGGGATGGCTCCTTGGCCTCTGCCTCAGGTGCTAGAGTGGCTCTGGTCGCAACATGGCAACGCCCAGGATGGGCAGAGCATCGCCCCCTGGTGGGCAGAGCGTCACCCCATGGTGGGCGTGCCGGGTGGATCCCGGTTGGGCGCATGCGGGAGTCTGTCTGACTGTTTCTCCCTGTTTACAGCTTCAGAAAAAATGCAAAAAATATATATATATATATATATTTTTTTTTTTAAAGTAATTTATTGTGGTGACACTGGTTAAAAAATTATACAGGTTTCAGGTGCCCAGTTCTACAACACATCTCTGGACAATGTATTGTGTGTTCACTCTCCTCACCCCCACAAACAAGCATCTATTGAATGCACCAAGTACTTGTTCTAGGCCAAGTAGTAAGCTAAGCAACAGGATAGAGGTGGCTGAGCCACAACCCCTGCATTTAACACAAACTAATCCAACTGCACCCACTCCGCCTAAAAAAGAGAGAAGACAGACAGTTCTTCCACCTGCTTCCATGCAATGAGTAGTGCTTCTTCGCATGAGGTCCCTAAAGGAACAGCATCACCTGGAACAGCCAGCAGAAATTCAAGTTCTCTGGCTGAATCCCAGACCCACTGAATCAGAAACTGCGGGAGCAGAACCCTGGAACCTGTATTTTAACAAGCTCTCCAGGTGATTCTGATGTACAGTAAAGTTCTGGGAACCACTGAGTTAGCATGTGCCCCAAAATAAGATACAAGTCCACTATTCCTTGTCTCAATCAATTCAGAATACTTCTCATACTACAAGCACCTAACCATGCTGAATGAGACTCTGGTGTTTAAAGACTTACCAGTTAACAAGAAAAAAGAAACATATTTTCAACAAGACAAGAAAGATTGGCTGTGCTCAATTTAAAGAAAGGAAGTACATGGCTCTTTAACAAGATGCCTTCCTGTGGGATTTTCTTTTCTTTTTTTTTTAATTTATTTTTTCCTGTGGGATTTTCAAAGATCATGTTGCCATAGTGATTTTCATCTTACCCACTCACTTTAGAACCTAGCCTTCCTATAAAACAAAATATGACTGTATCCTTAAAAACCCACACAATTCAATACTCCAGGTTTCAAATTGAAAAACATGGTTTTGTGTTGTATCTATCACGGTAAATGTAAATAGCAAATTTCTTACACGTGGAAAAGCTTTCATCCAGAAAAAGAAGAGCCACAAGACCTCCAGAACCAAAGAAAGTTACACTTCCTTCTGTGGCCACTCTCAGGGCACTCCTGTTCCCAGCAGTCATTCCTAATTGTTAACACTGGTAGAAAGGGTAGGAACCCTGGTATGGCAGAAAGAAAGCAGGTTTGAGAGTTAACAGACCTGAACTTCAATCTCTACTATGATGCCTCAGGTAAGTCACTTAACCTCTGAGCCTGGGGTCTTTCTATATAAAATTAGGATAATAACACACAATTCATAGGATTAGAGAAAAGTACTTAAATCCCAGGTAGAGTTCAGGTTAAATAATTACTGCCTAGTAAATGTTAGTTCTCTCCATTGAATTTGCACACCAATCCTAAGCATGGCGTACTTGGATGGGTTATAAGGTGAGAGATGATGAAACTTTTCACAAAATTAACAGGAAATACCTTTAGAATGTCAAGATCTCCCATATTTTCTGAGCGCTTCCCCTAAATATTAAACTGTTAGAAAAAGGCAGTGTAATCTCCTTTGAAAAACATTAATTTACAGAATTTTCTTGGCTCCTTCCTATCACCATGGATATAAATTTCCAGCTACATAAATGTATTGTAGTTTCCAGTAGTGGCTTAGCACACTAGGGGCATGTGCCCTCTGCTGTAGAGAACTAGGACCTACATGCCACTTTCAGCTCTATGCTCCTGAAGAGAGTTTTATAAATCACAACATGAAAGGGGACAAGGAAGGGCCTTAGAAACTATCTGATCTGTTGTTCAGCAGAAGAAACTGAGCTCAAATGTCAAGTGACTTGGCTACAAGTCAGAAGCAGAGCTGGAACTTTTAATTATTTTTGAAACTTGGTTTATGGACATAACTAAAATAAATAGTACTGCTGTAAAAGCAACATAGGAATGACCCTGTGGGGCAGCTGTGTTAGGCTTCCTCGTGGGGTTTCCGGCTGTAAGCACTTTGATTGTGCATGGGTGCATAGCAGCGCCATGTATGTATGGCCTATACAAGTCTATGGGCGCTTGAGCTCGAGAGATGGGAGATTGCTGATCGCGAGTGCCTGCCCGCTGCTGTGAGTGGCCATTCTTGCTGTTTGTGTGCCGGAGAAGAGGTTTCCCCTGTCCATGTGCCTGTCCGCCTTTGTGAGAGTTTATTAAGTGGAATGGCCCTAACGCTTTCTGGCTCCAGAGATTTTTCTACCGTCTGCCGAATCCAGTGTGGACCTGCCTGGCCTTGGCCACCAGCATTACAGACCCCAAAAAGGAAACACCATTAGTCACACACACTAGTCCTTTCTACAATGTGGTCCAAAAATCTCTACCTTGAAGGGCAGAAAGAGATCCGTGAAATCCGTAAGCAAAGTACAAACAGAACATTCTCTAAATTAAGTTCATTGGTATGAAAATAACTACAATATTTGAACTTTAAAACTTGAAAATTAAATTACATTCAGAAAAGCCTGTCAGAATATTCCATCTGACAGTTTGGGTGGCAATATGGGAGCAGTGGGGAGCAGGAAAGGACAGAGTACCTACTATGTGCCTGACACCATGCTGGTGCTTTCTACAGATCACCTCATCATCCTCAGGATCACCCTCTGGGATGCTTTCCTTACACCAGTATTACAGTAAGGATGTAGAAGCTCAAAGAGGTCAGATAACATGCCCGAGGTACATAACTAATAAATCAAAGTCAGATATAATTCTTTTTCAAGCATTTTATTTCCTACCCAAACCTACCTCCAACAAAACCTGGGCTGCTTTTGTTAGTTTAACACACTATTGTGGATAGGGGCTGACTACAAACTTCAAATTTTGTCAGGAGACACTGCGATATCTTTCTCCTAAACCTGCAAAATGAAGATTATCCTACAGCTACTAACAGTTACACTGAAGAATATATGAAATATTGGTGTTTTCACTGACTTGATTCAATAATCCTTACTATACTACTCTTTGTAGCTCATGTAATTATGCCACTGATAAAAAAAAACAAAATCACACTGATTTTTACTCAGTAACCTTTGGTTTAAAAAAGAAACACCTCAGTATACAGTTGGTTTTATTTATGCACCCAGATGTATAATGATAGCTAACTGAAATTTTACTAAAAATAGGAAAAGAACACAGGACAAAAAAATGGATACACACATCCAATAAATCAAGGATCCTTGAAGGATGATGTTATGGTTTCCAATTCTAATAAAAAAAAATGCTAACTAACCTGAAATAAGTCTCCTCTTTGTCCATTTGATGTGTGTCCTATATTTAATCTGGAATTTGGCATTACATTGCTAAGAGTTCCTAAACAGAACTGCTACTGTTTCTGGGTAAGCTTGATCTCCCCTGAAAGGGTGAACACCTTCATGTTGGAAGGCAGAAGTTCTTAAAGACAGAACCAATACCTGGAAGAAAGGTGGGGTTTAGGTAGCACTAGTCTATAGTTGCAAAGGGGTACATGTGTACAAGTATAGTCTTACTAAATTAAGTTGTTGCTCACACAGTAGTAGCCCCAGAGCTATGACAAGATAAAAGAACAAACCCTATCTTATGAGTCAGATCAGGGGTGATTCCCATTTATTGTCACCGCATTATGTCAGAATCATTAAAAGTCCTGCTTAAACGTTCTACCTTTGTTTATCTCTACTATGAAGATATCAGGAAGAGCTACCCACTACATTGGAATTAAATAATTAAAACAAAACAGTATTCCTTGAGGATAGTGTGGCAGTGACAAGGAAACGATCCAAATTCCTCCAAGAGGAAGGTGAGTACAAAAAACAGAACTGCCTTTCCCTGCCCATAGGGATACTCTCTTCATGGCCACTTAGCAAGTCTAGTTTCCATTTTATCAAAGAAGGTGAGAACGTCCTCAGATATACCCTTCAAGTGAAACCATCGTCTGTATAATAAGTCACTGCTCTTCATACATTTCACACATGCACCTTCTGGCCATATTAACCAGGAGACAATGGTACTCCCCTCCTTCTATACTTCTTTGGTAACCCAACCCTAGCCTTAAAAATGAGACTGTTGGTGCTACCTCCCTCTGGGGAGCACGCCAGCACCTTTCCCTCCCTCCCCCCAACCCCCGCATGTTACCTCTGTCTTTCTCTCCTAAGTTTCAAGGGCCTTTCTACTACCTCAGTAACTTTCTATATAAATATTCTCCCATAGCCTGACCAGGCGGGTGGCGCAGTGGATAGAGCATCGGACTGGGATGCAGAGGACCCAGCTTCAAGACCCCGAGGTCGCCAGCTTGAACACAGGCTCATCTGGTTTGAGCAAAAAGCCCACCAGCTTGAACCCAAGGTCGCTGGCTCCAGCAAGGGGTTACTCGGTCTGCTGAAGGCCCATGGTCAAGGCACATATGAGAGAGCAATCAATGAACAGCTGAGGTGTTGCAACACACAATGAAAAATTAATGATCAATGCTTCTCATCTCTCTCCATTCCTGTCTGTCTGTCCCTGTCTATCCCTCTCTCTGACTCTCTCTCTGTCTCTGTAAAAAAAAGTAACAAATATTCTCTCATAATTTGAAAAAGACAAAAAAATTTAAAAAAGAATGAGAGAGAGAGAGATAGAAAGACTCTTACTTAGTCTGGCCTATGGTGGTGCAATGGATAAAAAGCCTCGACCTCAAATGCTGAGGTTGCCAGTTCAAAACCCTGGGTTTGCCTGGTTGGGACACATATGAGAGTTGATGCTTCCTGTTCTTCCCCCCTCTTTTGCTCTCTTTTTCTCTTCCTCTCTCTCTCTAAAAATGAATAAATTTTAAAAAAAAGAAAAAAAAAGACTCATTTAAAATGAAATGATCTAGGTAAAAGGAGCAAAAGGAGAAACAAGGGTGAGTCTCCCCTGGAAAAAGTTTGGCTAAGTTCAGGCTCCTATGCTTACAAATGGATAGTTAGAAAGGCAAGAACACAAGAGCTACCACAGAGCTTCTGTACCACAGATACTTTATAATTATTAAATAAATGCAGTTCAAATCTTCTAAATCAGTGGTCCCCACATCTCTTGTTATGTTAATATTTTCATAGACATGTTCTATTGTAGTGGCCAGTGCTTGAGAAAATATATGAGAACTATTATAAATGCAATACTGGTATAAATATAATACTGCAATCAAATTACATTTAAAAAATGTACTTGGGGCCCTGGCCAGTTGGCTCAGTGGTAGAGCATCAGCCTGGTGTGCAGGAGTACCGGGTTTGATTCCACAGGAAAGGCGCCCATCTGCTTCTCCACCCCTCCCCCTCTCCTTCCTCTCTGTCTCTCTCTTCCCCTCCCACAGCCAGGGCTCCATTGGAGCAAAGTTGGCCCGGGCACTGAGGATGGCTCTGTGGCCTCTGCCTCAGGCGCTAGAATGGCCCTGGTTGCAACAGAGCAATGCCTCATATGGGCAGAGCATCGCCCCCTGGTGGGCATGCCGAGTGGATCCCAGTCAGGCACATGCGGAGTCTGTTTGCCTCCCCATTTCCAACTTCAGAAAAATACAAAAAAAAAAAGGTACTTGGTAGGAAAATGGATTCAAACACCCTCTCCAATTAACTGTGAGATGCTCACTAACCCCATTTTCCATGACCAAGACTGTGGGCTCCAAAGAATTACATTCTATTTTACCAAAACTCTATGGAATCAAAATGCTCTCTGCTCTACTGCTATAATAGAGGTGGAGATATCCTGCCCTTGAGAACACTGCAAATGTTCCAGTAAGTCAAGAAATACAAATATTGATCGACTTACGACCTATGCAACTTACGACCGTTCGACTTTATGACCACAGTCGCTAGCCACGACTGTTCTGCATCTGGTAGCGCAAGCGTTGCCCAACTGGGTGTGTGACAGTGCGGGCCAGCTTCCAGCAGCACTACCATCTTCGCGCGCACCATTTTAACTGTTATCCCAGACTTGGTACAGCAATTTGTGTTTTGTGTCTTGGATATTTTTCATCAAACCCCTCCCAAGATGTCTACCAAGAGGAAATTGTCTTTACAAATATTAAACCAGTTGTACTGGTAATGCAGTGTTTTACTTAAACCTGACGAATGTAAAAATAAGAAACGAAATGGTGTAGAGATGATACAAATGGCATAAAATGAACAAAGAAAATTATGATATATAACAATGAAAGAAAATTATGATAAAATATGACTTAAAGATTTTTATAACATCATTTCACAGTACTGTACATATAGCCTACTCAACTTACGACCAAATCGTGTTACAACCAGTCTGTTGGAACCAATCATGGTCGTAAGTCAAGCACTAGCTGTAACAAGTTTTGTAAAACAAGAATTAAATGTTTCATTAGATAAAGATTTTTGGCTAAACAACTCTGGGCAGCACCATGTGATCAAAAACTTCTGATGGCTTAGGAAGTTTGCACCACTAGAATTACCTGGCCACGACTTAAACTCTAAAATTAAAAATAAAGTGCTGCTCTTGTTATGAAATGCATAAATTTTATACCATTAGAGGGTGCTGTAGTATAAGAAGTAGATTCGTAAAATATTAAGACAGAAAGAGAACTTAGATATCTAAGTTCTAAATGAACAAAAACTCAAGTTCTTTTGAAAATTCTTACATAAAAACAAAATAAGATTCAGAAATGCCAATTATTTTGTCTTTATTTTTTAAATATACATGTATTCACTTCATTTAAATATGGCATTCATTGTCCTTGTTAGAGTCAGGGTTTAAAATTTTTGCTATTAGAAGTCAAGACAGTAGTTACTCTTGAAGTGGAAATTGACTCTAAAAAATAATGAGAGGATTCTGGAGTTAGGATACTGCATTTTTCTATACAACAATGAACAAATAGCAGTGTTAATATTTAATATTGTCTTTAAGCTATATATTATATTTTAATATTTATTTTATAACATACATATGGTGTTTACACTTCTAGTTCACTATAGTCATCTGTAAATTACATTGCACTAAACAATATCTATATTAAATGTTTCTTTCATTTAAAAATAGATGAGTACTTTTAAATGATAGGCAGTAAGGAAAGAGAACTAGATTCAATTCTATCTCTTAAGTTTTGAATCTAACAGAAGTTATGAACTTTCTAATAAACAGTGGCATGATGGTGTGGAAAGATTCTACGGACAACCGGCTGTGGGAGCTCAGTAGAGGGGGCTGCCCTCCTGCCTGAGGAAATCATGGAAGGAGGAGGTGACATCTGAGATGAACCCTAACAAGTAACAAGAATATTTTCAGGTACAGAGAGATAGAAGAGCATTTCAATTAAAAGGAGCATGAACTGTGCAGAACAAACATTCAGGAACTGTTTTATTGTTGTTGTTTTTTATGGAAGGATGTATATAGTTTATGAGAGTAAGATTGGATTTATCAGGCTGCCACTAGACCTAAATAAGAAAATATTCTATCAAGAGAAACCTAAATGAAATCTGAAATTGTTTCTCTAAACCAGCAATGAATAAAATCAGTCCACTAGAAATAGAACCTTGATGAGGCCGAGGCAATAGTCTGTCTGTTCTGTCCACTACTAAATCCCCAGAGACTAGAATAATGTTTGACAGATAGCAGAAGATCAGTGAATGTGCAGAGAATGCATGAATGTAGGTATACATCTTAGCTCTGCAACTGGTATCAAAACACCAAAACTGGTTTAAAAAAATAGCATGACTCAAATCAATGAGAATGGAGATCAAAGTTCCCAAGTTCAAGTTTGTGCAGGTTCTTTTATTGCATGGGTCTTTTACTGGCTTTGGACAAGTTGAATGTGCCTTCTGCCCAGCGACAAACCACAGGCCTAAGAGGGAACCCAAGCATAAAATCTAAGATCAGTTCATAACAGTTTATCCTTAACCAGGCTGCTGAGGAGCAGGACCTGCATGCCCTCTGCTGGAGGTAGAAGCAAGATGAATAACTACAATTAATATAGACAAAAGGCCAGAATCTGGGTGGAGGGTCAGGGAAGGATAATGAGCATTGTAGTGAACTATAAACCTGAAATATGCCTGATCTTCTGACAGGGTTTTAGTCACATTATTTAGGGCTGGGATGGACTTAAAACCGTGGTTCTCATCCAGTGCTGTTATTTAACCTGAATGACAGTCTCCTGTAAAATGTGTATCATAAGAATTCATTCATAGCATTCTCAAGTTCAGTAAACCTTGTGCTGAAAAATGTTGACTTGATCAAAATGTAAAATACATTTTTCAACAACAAAGTTGGATGAAAAAGAAAGTAACCTGGGAAAGGTATAACAACCAAGGGCCATAAGTGATTAGAGGGAAGAGTTGAAACTATAGAGATGGGGATTTCGTGATGCCAAGAGATTCCGAGGTGGTAGGAGGGAATGGGGTCCACAGCACAGACGGAGGGATTCAACTGGACAGGACAGAAGCCCTCCTTTACTGGGAAACACATTGGTGCAGAAGGAGTTACATTTCTAGGTGAAAGAGAGGAAACTGAAGAGGCTATGCTTCTAACACATCACCTCAGTTTTTTAATCAGTGATGTTGGGCGCAAGGCTATCTATTAAAACAGAGTTTTTAAAAAAGTAAATAAATGTAAAAATATATTAAAATAAGTGAGTAAAACAGCAAAGATGTAGCATGGAAAAAAGAACTGATGCTTAAATCTCCAGAGGGTTCGTGCCTGAGGTTTAAGGCTGAATTTGCAGACATGACAACCTGTCTAGGTTTGCTTCAGCAGGTATCTTTAACCCAGGGTTAGAACAGAGAACTTGAATGGCTGATAAAAGTAGGAGGAAATTTCATCAAGAGGCTATGACAGAAATACATGGAACAAGAACATTGAAGTCATCCCTGATATCCATGTAACCATGAATACCCAGCATGATGAGGTCTTCTCCACCACAGACAAATGCTGCCAAATTTGCTTGCTTACTTGTAAGGGAATCTAAACTATGTTGTAGTTATCCCATTTAAAGAATGAAAAATGTGCCCTGGCCAGAGAGACTGGTCCGGAAGCATAAAGAGGCTGCCAGTTAGATCCCAGGTCAGGGCACATACTGAAATAGATTGATATTCCTGTCTCTCTCTCTAAAAATAAATAAAATAAGCATTAGAAAAAGAGAGTGAAAAATGTTGCCAGAACTCACATATACAATATGTAAGCATTTCAATGATAATCTTATAAAAGTTATGTAATGCTGTGTATTATCAAACAAAGCTTTACAGGTTTATATTCTCCTGTTTTGTTAATATAAGGTCTACCAGAAAGTTCTGTCCGTTTTTGGAATAAAACAAAATAAAAATTTTTCTTACCATCAATAAACTTTATTAAATAATATAATTGCCATTATTATTAATGATTTCTTGCCAGCATGAGGGTAATTTTTATATCCCATTTTTGAAAAATGTTTTATCTTTTGATGCAAAAAATTGAACCAGTGCTTGTTTGATATCTTCTTCATTTTTGAATTTTTTGCCCTTCAAAAAATTTTGTAAGGACAAAAACAAGTGATAGTCGGAGGGTGCTAAGTCCGGGGAATATGGTGGATGTGACAGACATACTTCTGTAGCATTTCTTCCTTGTTGAAATTCATAAAAATTACAGTGGCGTAAATGAACTTTATCAGTAGCCATGGGTACACTATCGCTTCACACATAAGACTAACGTGAATCAACTTTGTTTTAGTTAATTTGCTACATCAGTATGTATACATTAAGTGATAAAAATAGAGAGGCACACATGCGCCAAATAAACATGTGCTTATGTGTCGAAACTTGTGATAGAAATGGACAGAACTTTCCGGTAGACCTTATATAATATGATGTATTACTAATGGTTTTCTTTCTTTAAATGCTATTGTTCTGAATGCTTCTGAACATGCAAAACATTCCCCTAGTAGCACTACTATGATCATATATCATGCCAGTTCTGAGAGATGGAAGCTGGTATCTGGTATAATGCAAAAGAATAAAGACCCCCACACACACTCCTGCTACCCAAAAAAGGCAAAACCTTTTAGGTATAGACTTGTGATGTGTATAATTCATAATCCTATCCTCCATACTACCCTCCTCTGAAGGAACAGCCCTCCTGCACAAGGCTCCTATGACTTCCCAAATCTCTTCTCCAACTGAGCAACCTGGTTCTTACCCATATAACACTATTTCTATAATCTTTATAATCCTGTTCACATCCTGGTTCAAGTACATTCCCTTTCATGGATGGTGTGCCCAGAATCCAGTACAATGTATAAAATGTGCTCTAATGAAGTGCCTTGCTCACCACTGGCCAGAAATAAGTAACATGTTTGTTTATAGATGTAGCTCCACTAATGCAGCCTACTTTAAATTGAGAGTCAGGGTAGGCGTACTGGGTCAAATAGTGTCCCCCAAAATTCATGTCCTTCTTGGAACCTCAGAATGTGACTTTATTTGGAAATCAGGTCATTCATTGCACATATAATTAGTTAAGAAAAGGTCATGCTGGAGTAGGGTGAGCCCTTACTCCATTATAACTAGCGTCCAGATAAGAATAGAAGAGACAAAACAAACACACAGAATAGAATGCCATGTGAAGACACAGAAGCCATGTGATGACAAAAGGAGACAGTGAAATTATGCAGCTTTAAGCCAGGGAATGCCAAGACTGCCTGCAGCCACCAGAAGCGAGAAGTGGGCCAGAGAACAGATTCTCCCTCTGAGTTCCCGAGAAGGAACCAATCTTGCTGAGACCTTGATTTTGAACTTCTGGCCTTCAGAACTGTGAGAAAATAAATTTCTGTTGTTTTAAGCATCCCAGTTTGTGGCACTTTGTTACAACAGCCCTAAGAAACTAACACAGAAGGCCTCTCCATGGATGTGGCATTGGGGGTAAAGCCTGAAGGAGCCAACAAAGGGGAAGAACTCTAGAAAGAAGAAACAGAAACTACAAAGCCCAGAGGCCAGAAAGGGCTTGGAATGTTGTAGAAACAGAAAGGAGAACAAAGCATCTGAAGTATGCTGAAAAGGGGGTAGTGGTATAGGATGGGGCTCAGGGCTGAGTAGGCCACAGCAGGGAGTTTGAATTTAGTATTAAGGGCAATGGAAAGTTTTAAAAGGGTTCTAAAACTTACTCTGATTTATGTTTTAAGAGACCACTCTGGCTGTTCTATGGCGGATGACTTGGAGAAAAAGGTGATAAAGAAAGGGAGCAAGAGTAAACAGAAGGCTACTGAAAGGTCCAGGTAAGAGATGATGGTAAGAATAATGAATTAGCCGGGATTCAAACCCAAGTCTCTCTTCAGTTGCTACATATATACTATATAAATAATGTTCACTTTCCAAAATCATGAAATACCCTGGAAAAATCACAATTAAAAAGGACCCAATGTACAATAACATCAGCAGAATTTAAATAACAGCATTCATCAAAAATAAGTCCTTTGAACAGTTGTAACCACTACTACTGCCATTTTATAATTGATTCTGCACTAACACTGGCTGTGGGCATTTAAGAGTAGGAGCCCACCAACCTAGTGAAATCAGGTTGTCCCTAGCATTTAATGGAAGTTAATAAAGTAGATTCTATTCCCATCCTTTTCTTTCAAACACCTTTTAAAAAAATTGTATCAAGTAAGAATCTAATAGTTCTCAAACTTTTTGATTCCTGATTCCCTCTGGTGAGACATGACATTGAGATCACAATCTTGACTGTGTAACCTCTGTTAAATTAATAAACTATATTTTAAAAGTATTATATACAAACAATATATTATGACAGAATGCTAAAATGCATCTCCTCGTTTGCATGGAGATCTGTGAATCACACTGCGAGAACTGGAAGAAAACCTACAGCATTCTCTTTTTCGAGATTGCTTTAAAAAGCATCATTATTAAATCAACTAACACATGATTTTAGAGGCTTTTAGAATTCTGAAAAATAAAACTTTACAAGTCCCCATTTGAAGAACATCCACAAAAGGAAGCAACTGACAGAAGTAGCTGCCTAAGCTTTTTCCTCTGGGGAACTCCAAATCTTCAGTCATGGCTTCCCTATACAATGGCCTCTAGAGACTTTTTATCATCAACTTATAAATATACTTCTAGTCTACTCATTATTTTTGCATTCATCCGGTCTGAATGATAAGGGCACTGTAAAAAAGATAACAGGAAGGGAAAAGGATATCCTCAGCTAAAACCAAAAAGCTCAAAACAATGACAGCAAGTTCAAACATGACCAAGTTGCTTCTTTGATTACTTTCAGGTGCTTTTGCCACTGCCGTCACCATCCTGTATAGCAACTGCCCAGAGCTAACAGGATGTACTGAGAATGACCGTCAGAGATTGCAGCCATTCGTTTATTCAAGTATTTCTTGAGTGTCTACCTTGAGATAAATGCTAGAGATACAACAGTGAACAAGCTGGATATGATCACTGTCCTCACAGTGCTAGAATCTAATGAAGGAAACAGACAAGCAAGCAAATAAACAAATAGAGAAACATCTAGAAACTATAATTGTGCAGGTTTGATTCTGATAGTAACAAAGGTAGACCTAGTTAAGCCTTTAATCTCCACAGCCTTCTAGTGAGGCATCAACTGTGTGAAAAGGTCCAGGGGATGTTACTGAATGTCACTTCCTAGATGAAGCATTCCTTGGCCTTTCTACCTTCTTTGAGCTTCCACAATAATTTCAGTTCTGCCATAGTTCTTTTTAAATGCAGGTGGGGCAAAAGTAGGTTTACAGTTGTGAGTACATGAAACAGTTTATTCTTGTATTATGGTTTACTAATTACTGTATTATTTTCCATACAAACAACAGTAAACCTACTTTTGCACTAGTAAAAACAGTAACTAGCTTTGCACTAGTTATCTATATATATAATATCCTTGCTATACTATAACAAACCCCAACACTAAAGTAATCCATAGATGTTAGAATCTACTGATCAAACCCTGTGTATTATTCCCGCCTGCCCCTGTGAATAACGTAAGGGCTGCACTAAGGGCTATAAATGTACAGAACCTAATTTGTTCTTCACAGGAACCCTGTGAAGTGAAGAAGCTGCATTTTTCCACTACACCGTACTGCCTCCCCTTTTGTGTTACTGTCAGAACGCCCACAACACAAAGCACAATGGGCAGAGGACTTGTTCCACCAGACTTTTGAGCTGAATTGAGTACAAGTGAGAAGTATAATATGACAGCAGTGAGGCTTATCTTCCTATCAGGTGTGTTAATCTCAGGAAATGTGAACATATCCTAAAATTATCAAGTAATATACAACTCAATATTGAAAGGGTAGAAGAGTTGTACACATAGGTCATCATTTTCATTATTTTTTATTTCATGGCACACATAAACCAATTACTAAAATTTTGTGGCACACTCCAAAAAATAGATTTTTTTTTGTCAAATTGACAAATATGTATAATTTTGATTTATTCACACTGGATGGCTATAGTAGTGTTGGCTGTTATGTTTTTTTTAAATCTAACGCAAATGAGGTCACTGATCCTGACTAAATAGTCAAGTATTGCATGTTTTAAAGATTCTTGTGGCACACTGGTTGAAAATCGCTGACATAGGCGACTATGATTCATATTGAATCTCCTTATCAAGGACAAAGCCCTTTCATCCCCTCACCACTTCTCATGTACCTAATGCATGAGCCTGGCCACACTCAATACAAGTATAGAAGGCAGAGTCTTTTGCTCTCAGAGGCCACACACTCTAGTGCAGAAAAGCTACACTGGATACAATGATAAAAGGCAGTTTGCTCTAAAAGAGGCCACACACTAGCGCAGATAAGCAAGCAAAGAAACTATTTCCACACAAAGGATGCACACTGTGAATGCGGGTAAGCACGGGGTGTCTGCTGTGGCAGCGGAGAGGAGATGTCACCCGACTATCTGCTGTACAGGAAGGAGCTACAGTGAAGGCAAACCCAGAGGAATAGTAATGCCACCACCAGGACCGTGCCCACCACTTTCCCCACTTCATCTTCTACCACTTGCCCCTCTCCTGCCTCATAATTCAGAAATCCTCTGAGCATAATACACGTTCTCAAGTCCCCACGCTGTCGCACATGAATTCTCCCCCACCCAGAAGATCCTCCTCCCTCAGGTCATTATAGAGATCTATTTCATCCATCACCCTTCCAAGTGCTCCCCTAAGCACTGTTCCCTCGGTAAAGCTTTCAAGGACAACCCTTGGTCCAGAGGGAAGTACTCCTTCTCCAGTGGAAATACACAGCTGTGTAGCCTGACAATTCTGGGCTAAAATTCTGATTGTGCCACTTTCAAGTTAGATGAATTCCAGCAATATTAATTTTAAGCGGACTGGACCTGAAGCAGGTCTGCCTAGGCTGGCGTGTAGAGTGGGTCCTTGATTTCAAGCAGGAAAGATTCACAGCATGAGTCCAGCTGATTTTGACAGTATGTTTATTAAAGCTGGGGACAGTGAAACAAAGGAAGGGCCTAGGATAGAAGCAGCAACAGGAGACTAGGTGGGGCTGCTTTGGCTCTCTAGAGATGTTATGAAAAAGAAGTGAGTCAAGGTGGGGCTGCTGTCAGCACACTGGGAAGTCAGAGAAAAGGGGCTTTGGGGACAGGTTCAGGCAGTTACCCCGGGACAAGCTCCCACTGCTCATTGCTCCCTGGTTGCATGTCTAGTGGGTTCCCTTAGAGTTTAGGAGATGCACGCCAGTGGGGGAAGGACAGAGGGGAAAGAAACGCGCCAGTGTGCTCCCAAGAAGGAGAGCGCGGCCCAGCAAATTTTTTCACATCTAAACCTTAGTTGCCTCATCTATAAAAAAGGGGTTACTAATATTTCCCTTACAAGGTTACAAAGATTCAAGGTAGTATATGTACAAACCCCTGACCACAGTATAGGCTCAAAATTTATTGAATTATACCAAATAACCTCTGATGGTTTAACAATAATTTTACCTTGTGATATTAAACACACACACACACACACACACAAGTACATTACAACTATATGGATATTGTCACATTTGGCATATGACCCTAGGGAACCTAAAAAACAGTTTGATAATATATTTTCACCTGGTACAATACAATACTGTTCTCATGAAGGCAGTAAAACTAATGTAAGGTAGCCTGTATATACCGCCTCTTCTATAACGGAAACAAGCTGCCACAAAGAATGTAACCAAGAAAAGCTCTGTCTCAAAAGCTCATACCATCTAAGAATAAAAATTTTAAAAATCAATGGAAAATGAACAGCACATTCTGAGGAAAATGACTCAGCAGTAATAATAGTCTGACCTAATATAATATTTTATGTCAGCAGTAATTGAAAAATAAAAAAATAAGTTAAACAATAATGGTTTACCAACCTTACTTACTATATAGCACAGGGGTCGGGAACCTATGGCTCGCAAGCCAGATGTGGCTCTTTTGATAGCTGCATCTGGCTCGCAGACAAATCTTTAATAAAAAAAAAATAACATTAAAAATATAAAACATTCTCACATATTACAATCCATTCATTTCCTACCGCTCATGTTCATGGTTGCAGGTGGCTGGAGCCAATCACAGCTGTCCTCCAGGACAAATTTTTACTGGATAATGTATAATGTACACGGGTCGTTGTATGGCTCTCACGGAATTACATTTTAAAATATGTGGCGTTCATGGCTCTCTCAGCCAAAAAGGTTCCCAACCCCTGCTATAGCATATTGCCTCACTTTAAAACTATAATCCGGGCAGCCTACAATGAGAAGGTACTTACAACTATTCACAAGTTGTGATGTTTTCATCCCAAAGCCTAGTAACTCCCAGAGCTCCCCACTTTTTAAGATTTCCTTGTTCATCCCCAAAATGAATGAGTATTAAGAAAGACATAAATCTTTTCCCTTACAGAATCCTGTTTTCCTTATTAGTGTTTAGAAATACCATCCAGACTGACCAGTGGAAGCACAGGGGATAGAGCAGTGACTCAGGACACTGAGGGCCCCAGCTCAAAACCCCAAGGTCTGCTGCTAGGGTGCAGGGTCACTAGCTTAAGTGCAGGATCATCAATATAATCCCACGGTCGGTGGCTTGAGCCCAAAGGTCATTGTCTTAAAGCCCAAGGTCACAGGTTTGAGCCCAAGGTTGCTGATTTGAAGCCCAAGGTCACTGGCTTGAGCAAAGGAATATTAGCTTGGCTTGAGCCTCCAAGGTCATGGCACATATGAGAAGCAATCAATAAATAACTAAAGTGAAATAACTATTAAGTTGATGCTGCTCATCTTCCCTACCTCCCCCTGGCATTCCTTTCTTTGTCTCTAAAACAAACAGACAAAAAAGAAGAAAAAAGAGAGATACAATCCAAGTCTGGAAATTTTAACTACTAGCCCTACTATCATTGCAAGCACATAAAGATCAAGAAGAAAAACAGAACAGTGAATAAATAAAGAGAAGATGGATGACTTCCCAGAGATACTCAAGCCCCTTCTCTTCCAAACAGAATCAACTTTCTACAACAGTAAGTAGTTTTCATCATGCAACTCTCCTTCCTCTGAACTCTCATGTTGCATACTTCTCTTGCAATAATTTATAACTCCACCTGTAGTAAAGATTTTTCCTTCCAGGTCTTACTTCTTCATTCCAGGAGAAACATTCATCTTTGTTAGACTCATAAATTCACCTTTGTTGGACCCATAAAGTATAGATCAGTGTTACATATATGGAGGTAGTGATCCATTACTGGGTTATAACTAAATTTAGTAGGTCATTTCTCCTTAATGAAATTGCATATTATACACCAACCTAGCAGCAAAGTTTAAAATTGTATCTATCAGGAAATTTTAAAAATCTAAATATCCTGAACTATATGCTCCTGTGGTTGTGTTAATACTAGACTATAAATGCTTTCTATTTTAGGGATAACTACATGTTAAATCACATACCAAGATGGAATTACAGTTCAGGCAGCAAGAACAACTTCACAAAGCAGACAGTTAACAGCCAAATGAATGCTATAGACAATAAATACAAGGGGAGCTTGGAGTAGGATAGCTCTGCTAGGCTAGGTCGATGGGAAAGGTTTCCCTGAGGAGGTGGTGTTTAAGCAGGGCCCACTAAAGCCTGGATTGGAAAAGAGGAAAAGAAAAAATGCATTGTGCCAGCAGGCCTGTAATGAGCCTAAAAGAACAAAGGCACTGAAGAGCTTATTCTAATAGTTTAGCTGGGAATTATATGGGTCTCTACAAAGTGGTAACCCTGGGGGAAATAAAGGAAGGGACAGAAACTAGGAAGAAATCATAAAAAGGTCCTGGTGATGATCAGATTTTCATGTAGAAGGTGAGAAAATCAGAAGATTCCAAAGTACTCTATCCTGTGTGACCAAGAGGAGATAGTGCCATTAACAATTATCAATCAGCCCTGGCCGGTTGGCTCAGCGGTAGAGCGTCGGCCTAGCGTGCGGAGGACCCGGGTTCGATTCCCGGCCAGGGCACACAGGAGAAGCGCCCATTTGCTTCTCCACCCCTCCGCCGCGCTTTCCTCTCTGTCTCTCTCTTCCCCTCCCGCAGCCAAGGCTCCATTGGAGCAGAGATGGCCCGGGCGCTGGGCATGGCTCTGTGGCCTCTGCCTCAGGCGCTAGAGTGGCTCTGGTCGCAATATGGCGATGCCCAGGATGGGCAGAGCATCGCCCCCTGGGGGGCAGAGCACCGCCCCTGGTGGGCGTGCCGGGTGGATCCCGGTCGGGCGCATGCGGGAGTCTGTCTGACTGTCTCTCCCTGTTTCCAGCTTCAGAAAAATGAAAAAAAAAAAAAAAAAATATCAATCAATAGTCATTGGCACCAATCCAATATGGACAGGAATCTCCAATCTGGGGTGCAGAGAAGTAGGATAATGTATTTAGTGCAAACAGCTCAATTTTGATACAGCCTGGCTGTGAGAAAAACAGTATGGCCCTGGGAAGGCCCTGGAGCAAGGTGGCTCTGAGGCCAGGAGGCCCTGGAGCAAGATCCCACTCTGGCTAGTTATCTCTGCTCAGCTCTATTCTGCTTGCTTGCTTTGCTTCAGTGAGACATCTTCTGTGTTTCAGCTCTAGCTGAGGAAACACAGTGGAAAGAAAAAGTGTGCTGCTTGAACCACAGGAGAGCTGGCTTATATAGAAAATCCAAAGCCCTGTTCCCTGACTGGACCATCCTCATGCAAAGGAGGACTCCAAATCCTCATAGTTTGATTGGTCTGAAAGAAAATGTCCTGATTGGTCAGAATGGAGCTGCTCTTATTGATCAGTGAAGATGTTGATAGGTGAAGATGTTGATAGGAATATAGCTGCGTAGCTCTGATTAGATCAGGGGTTGGGAAACTTTTTGGCTGAGAGAGCCATGAACGCCACATATTTTAAAATGTAATTCCATGAGAGCCATACAATGACCTGTGTATGTTAAGCATTATCCAATAAAAGTTTGGTGTTGTCCCAGAGGACAGCTGTGATTGGCTCCAGCCACCCGCAACCATGAACATGAGCAGTAGGAAATGAATGGATTGTAATACATGATAATGTTTTATATTTTTAAAGTTTTTTTTTTTATTATTAAAGATTTGTCTGCGAGCCAGATGCAGACATCAAAAGAGCCACATCTGCCTTGTGAGCCATAGGTTCCCAACCCCTGGGTTAGATGAAGAAAAACCTCAGTCCTATTGATTGAAATACAGCTCCAGGAACTCCTTTATGGGTTGTCTCAGATGGCAGGAATATAGTGCAGGCCTGCAGTTCAGTGCAGGCTTCTCCCTGAAGTGTGGTTTTGTATGAGAAGCCCCTGTATAAAAACAGCTGCTAGGCTCTGCTTTTAAATTTGAACCCAGTTTGTCACCAGGAGCTCTTCTTAGCTGGAAGAATGAAGGCTGATATTCACTTAGTTCTTAAAATATTTTCATGCCAGTTGGCAAATAATTATCTTAGCACCTGGAGTGATGCCTGGTCCACCTTCCCTTTGTCCCAGTCCCTTCTCCAGACCTCTAGACTTAAAGAACTAACCTATGGTGTATTAAGAGGCCTCAGCTCTATAACCAGCTCCTGTTCTGACTGGGCAGTATCGATGCCATATTGGTTACTACTAGGTAAATATAAGCAAGGACTAGCAGCTTTCAGAAGAGGGAGTAATCACTTCAGCTTGGGCCAATGACCCAAACACTTGTTGAGTGTGTACACTGAGGATGCACTGAGGGGTGTAGTCCCAGCACTCAGGCTACCCACAGTCTACGGGGCATACCAACAGAGAAACAAACCACTGAAATCCATAGTAGCAGAAAAGAACTTCTATAAAGTGCAGTGAAGACACTGGGGTAGAAGTCAATTACACAGTCTGTGGGAGAGGAGCACAGAAAAGGGGAAACAAGACCTGAGCAGTAAAGAGTGAACAGGAGTCCACCAGGGAGAGAAAGGACAAAGATGAACTGTTTCAAGCAGAGAGATACCAGCACTATCTGAGCCATATCCCATCACAGTGTGTACAAGACAAGGAGATAACTATTGTCTAATGCCTTACATATTATAACAACATATAGTAGAGTTTTGTTCTAGCAGATTCACTTCTCCAATTACATATTTTAAAGTTGGATCTTAAAATTCATTTTCACTGTCTCCTGGAAACAGATACTACAGATAAATGACTATTAATTCATATTAATGAAAGTTACAGAATTTGACTGCAAAAAACCCTTCTGGACATCCATGAAAACCATGATCCATATTTAATGGCAAGTAACTACCTGACATCTCAGCCAATATCCATTTCACCATGTTACACTCACATCCTTCAGAGATGGACTAAAGCACTGGAGTATATGAGTAACAGCAATAGGTTCTTTGCATTTAATGTCCGTGATAAGACAGGATATGACCTGCAGTGCTGTTCCATCCTCTCAGCTAGCTCCACGTGTACAGAGTGCGGTGCTGTGGCCTCCGGGATCTACACATGAGTGAGACCCAAGGTTGCTGTCCTTCACAAAATCATAGAGAGGTGCTTGGCAAATATGAATTCCTTCCCTAATTTACAGGGCGGTCATTTTCTGGGAGCCTTTAAGATCTTGCTCCCTTGCACAGGTCATCACTTTGGCTCAGATAAACTCTTTAACATTTCAAATAAATTAAAAAAGCAAGTGTGATCATTTTCTAGAAATTAGACTACATAGAATGGCAAATAAAAAGCCTCTTTTGGTTTGTATGGGCTGGACTGATCACTGTCATTCAAGCCATTGTTCAAGAAAGAAAGCATCAGACACCAAAGAGTCATCAGCAGTGCTTTCCAAAATTATTGTATGAGCTGCTTGCTCCCTTAAAGGAAAGGCCATCACTGCTCAGGAAGTGACAGACGTTTCCAACACTTTTAACAGACGGTGTCTGCAGTGTGACCCATGGCTCAGACTGCATAAAAATAAAATTCACTGACAAATAATAACAAGTACTTCCTCACTTTCCTATCTGCTGAATCAGAGCCATTGTTTGGGTTGTACTTCCTTGTTTAAATTAGGTTATTAAATCACAATGGTGCTGGCAAAACACACTAGTTGTATACACCATCAGGAAAACTTACTAAAATGCAAATTGCATCAAGGCTTAAACACCCACACATACTCTTTGGCAGTAATAAAATTTAACTAATACCAAGATCATTCAAACACTTTGTTTTTTCCCTCCTGAAAACCACAAATGTTCTCTGATATAGTGAAAGAGAAGGGCATATGAAGATATATCTGAATTTGAGTGCCAGTTCTGCCATCCATTAAAGCTATTTAAACTTAAACAAGTTACTTCATGTCTTTGGCTTGTTTTCTAATACGTACAATGAAAAATATAATAACTATCCCAGAGGGGTCTTGTGATGATTCAGTTGGATAATACATGTGTGCCAGTGCCCAGCAAGGGCCTGGAAGGGAGAGCTTGATGATTATGTGAGCAAGCACCTCCCTAGTCTGAAACCACTGCCAAACACACAAACATATATTATAATAATGTTTTCTTTTAAATATTGACACTTATGAAGAAAAATTATAGTATAAACTTTAAAAATTTGTTCTAAGAGTGGATGGCCAATTAATTTGTGAGGTAGAGATGTTTTGAAAAATATAAGAGTGTTGCTTGTCAGTCCTAATGGTTTAGTCAGTACTCAGATGCTTGATCGGGGATTTTTGCCCACCAAGGGACTAGGGAAAGAACAGCGAGGAATTCTCACCCCATAGAAGTGGCACCCAATACCAGAAGGTGTGGATTAGGATATCAAAATTTAGCATAGGGGCCTTGGTAGCTCCTGCTACCTCAATAATGCATTGTGCAGACCCAATTACTTGGAAATCAGATAATCCTGTGTGGGTAGACCATTGGCCCCTTTCTTAGGAGAAACTTAGGGTAGCTGCTCAATTGGTACAAGAGCAGCTACAGCTTGGGCACTTTGAACCATCTAATAGCCCATGGAATATACTTCCATATTTTGATCTTGTAGCCTCCTGGATTATCAAGGGGCATAGGTGACCCTTACAGCTTATAGGTTTTGAGCCTCAAAATTATTGTTATTCCTTTTGTCAAAGGATCAACAAAAATGGCTCTGGGAAACTTCCACTAAATGGCAAATCACTCTTGCAAATCAATGTACAACTTTATACTGAATCTGTCAACTTAAAATCAGCTCAAAGTCTAGAATTATATGCCATAATCATGGCTTTTCAGCATTTGCCATATTCCCCCTTTAATCTATATACAGACAGCAAATATTTACTTATGGTGTTTCCACTATAAAGACTGCTGTCTTAGGGACAAATGCTGATGAACTATTTCAGCAATTCCTCCTTCTTCAAAGACTTGTATGTCAACATAGAGCTCCATGTTTCATAGGACATACTCGAGCTCACTCCATGCTCCCTGGAGCTTTAGCACAAGGGAATGCCCTTTTTTTTCTTTTCTTTTTTTCTTTTCTTTCTTTTTTTTTATTTTTTCTTTTCCTTTTTTTTTATTTTTTTTATTTTTTTTTATTTTTCTGAAGTTGAAAATGGGGAGGCAGTCAAACAGACTCCCGCATGCGCCCGACCAGGATCCACCCGGCATATCTACCAGAGGGGAATGCTCTGCCCATCTGAGGTGTTGCTCTGTTGTAACCAGAGCCATTCTAGCGCCTGAGGCAGAGGCCACAGGGCCATCCTTAGTGCCCGGGGTGGCTTTGCTCCAGTGGAGCCTTGGCTGCAGGAGAGGAAGAGAGAGATAGAGAGGAAGGAGAGGGGGAGGGGTGGAGAGGCAGATGGGCGCTTCTTCTGTGTGCTCTGGCCGGGAATCGAACCTGGGAATCCTGCATACCAGGCTGATGCTCTACCACTGAGCCAACCAGCCAGGGCCTAGGAATGCCCTTGTTGATCAAGCTACCCAAAAGAAAATTATTTGGAGCAACCATGACAGATGGAGCAATTCAGTCTCATACTATTCATCACCAGAACGCTGCAGCCCTGTGTAAACACTTTCAACTTTCTCAGGAAGCAGCATGGCATATTGGGAAATCCTGTCCAAGGGGTCCTATACTACAATCTGCCCCTTCATTTGAAATTAACCCTCAAGGACCCCTACCAGGACAACTTTGGCAAATGGATGTTACTCATATACCTTCATTTGGCAAACAGTCTTATGTCCACATTACAGTGGATACACATTCTGGATTTATAGTAACCTCTGTCAGAACAGGAGAGGCTGCTAAGCATGTTATAGCTCATTGTCTGTATGCATTGTTCTATTATTGAATTTCCTAAACTGGTTAAACTGAAAATGCTCCTGCATATGGAGCAAAAGCATTTACTGTATTTTGTCATTCTTATAATCTTTAAAGTTAAGGTATTATTAAAGTGTACCCAGCAAATATTTTAAGGTCAATTTAAAAAAATTTAAAAGGGGGAGTCATATCCTGGAACTCCTACGAGTCTACCATATCATGCTTTTTACTTAAAAAAAAATTTAAATTTCTTTTGAATGCTGATGAACAGGAGACGCCAAATCTTTTTCACCTGCAAATTACTACCTTCTTTATTTGATCCAGCTAATAACACTGTTTTGTCTTTTGCCAAATAGCTCCAGATATATGGAAAAGATTTATATAGGCGAATGGGGATCCTCAAATCCCTCGGCGATATCTTCTGAGCATGGCTTTTAAAATACCTAGAGGCAGAAAAAGCCCAATAGAGATGAGGGGAACTACCAGCTTTTAGAATACACCCTTAAAGGTTCCAACGCCCCAGAGGGGTCTCATAGGATGCCATCTGAGTCCTGCTTCAATAATGGAAAGGAAGGTCATTGAGCTAAAGCCTGCCAGACTTACATGCCTCTGCTGTGAGGAAACAGGGACACTGGAAGGTAGGCTTCCCCCTCGCTCCTCTAACGGAGGGTTCAGTCTCTTCCAACCCTGCTCCAGCCACCTATGACCTAACCTTGCCCAGAATGCTGGGGTTTGCCACTGAAGGCTGAAGGTGCCCAGGGCCGTCGGCCCCATCTATGACACTGTGGATGAGCCTAGGGTATTTCTTCCAAGAAGCAGGTAAACTGATCTCATTTGCACAAGAGCCACTTAACTATGTGTTGCCTGAATAGTCAGGTTTTTTATTCTCCCCTCGAAGATCTCTGTTGTGGGTGTTGATAGTCCTATCAACTGCTTTGTTTAATATATAGTGTTTCCTTTATCCCTCCTACCTCAATGCCCCATTCATATTTCAGGCTGGGACCTACTCCTAATTTAGAGCTCTCTTTCCCCCTTTGGCAACTTCTATTATGAATCTACCTTTGCCACCCATCTTAGTGTATCCCAAGGCTCTCTTTACCAAGCCACAGTCACAGAGCTCCAGGGAAAAGCAACCTGGTCTCATCTCTCCAGGCAGAGGAGAACAGAAGCTCCATACCCACACATGCTGCAGATGGCTTTCCAGTCTACCTGAATCAATACCAGCTAGAAGCAGCGGTCATTGGGACTTGGACGTGAGCTGCAAAGTATAGAATTGTGTCAACAATTCCAGTGCCATGCGGACTTTTCCTGGACTCCTAGTCCTTGTGACAGCTCCTAACAGACTGAACTGGGGTTGGGTTGCATTTTTCAGGGATTTGGCATGGTGTTGGGGCCAACTTGGACTTGGTGAACATGTTAAGGACACTATTCTTTTATGGATTCTTGCTGTATTGGCCAAGAGTTTGCTTAAAGGCTTTAATCACTGTAAAAAAAAAATAGAAGACTAGATAAAGAAGATGTGGCACATATACTCCATGGTATACTATTCAGCCATAAGAAATGATGACATTGGATCACTTACAACAAAATGGTGGGATCTTGATAACATTATACGGAGTGAAATAAGTAAATCAGAAAAAAACAAGAACTGCAGAATTCCATACATTGGTGGGACATAAAAATGAGACTAAGAGACATGGACAAGAGTGTGGTGGTTATGGGGGGTGGGGGGAGGGAAGGAGGGAGAGGGGGAAGGGGAGAGGGAGGGGGAGGGGTACAAAGAAAACTAGATAGAAGGTGACAGAGGACAATCTGGCTTTGGGTGATGGGTATGCAACAGAATTGAATGACAAGATAACCTGGACATGTTTTCTTTGAATATATGTACCTTGATTTATTGATGTCACCCCATTAAAATAAAAATTTATTTATAAAAAACAAATGTAATATAAAAAAAATGAACTCCAAAAAAAAAATTTGTTCTAAGAGTTTACTTAAAAAACATGACCTCTCAAAGTCAAATTTAAAAAAAAAAAGTTCTGCAGCACTGGCCAATTGGCTTGGTTGGTTGCAGCCTCATTCCAATACTCCAAGGCTGTGGGTTCAATACCTTTTCAGGGCACATACAGGAACTAACAAAGATAAATAAATGAAACAACAAATTGATGTTTATCTCTCTCTCTCTCTCTCTCTCTCTTTCTCTCTCTCTCCACCCCTTCAACTTTCTCTAAAAACAATAAATGAGTAATTTTTTTTTTTAATTTTGCAGCTATCTTAAAACTGATGACAGGGCAATGACTTGGTGACAGTGAGGGGCTCTTACACACCAAAAATGATGTGGCCTGGTATGTGACATGCTTTTGACTTTCTGTCCAGTTACCAGTCACCAGTGCTAAGAAAGTACAACATGCCTTTAGTACACATTCATCGCTGTGGAAATTATGTAGCTCTGAGGAAAGGTACATATTGCAGAAATGAAACATGATTGCTTTGGAAACTGTATAAAGAATTTAAAGGCCTGACCTGTGGTGGCGCAGTGGATAAAGCGTCGACCTGGAAATGCTGAGGTCGCCGGTTTGAAACCCTGGGCTTGCCTGGTCAAGGCACATATGGGAGTTGATGCTTCCAGCTCCTCCCCCTTCTCTCTCTCTGTCTCTCTCTCCTCTCTCTCTGTCTCTCTCTTGCCCTCTCTCTCTCCTCTCTAAAAAAATAAATAAATAAAAATAAAAAAAATTTAAAAATAATCTGTGATAACACTGTGATTGGTTCATATGCTGAAAATTATAAGTCCATATCTTAAGGGACTACTTATTTTCTCTTACATGGCAGCATAATATCATTACAACCCTGGTTCAACAACCAGGTTTCTCACCAAAGAAATTAAGAGATTAGCTTAAATTTTCAGTCTAAAATCCTTTAAAATGATACCACTTTATCAAACAGAAAAATAATACTATTATTCTAAACACTATATTAAAAGATGACAACAGTGACCAGGCATTTAAAAAAAAAACACCTGACTGACCAGGCGGTGGGACAGTGAATAGAGCATCAGACTGGGATGCTGACAACCCAGGTTCGAAACCCTGAGGTCGCCAGTTTCAGCATAGGCTCACCAGCTTGAGAGCAGGGTTGTTAGCTTGAGCAGGGGATCATAGACATGACCCTATGGTTGCTAGCTTGAGCCCAAGGTCTCTGGCTTGCAAGGGGTCACTCGCTCTGCTATAGCCCCCTGGTCAAGGCACATATGAGAAAGCAATCAATGAACAACTAAGGAGATTAAGGAGCTGCAACAAAGAATTAATGCTTCTCATCTCTCTGCCTTCCTGTCTGTCTCTCCCTATCTTTCCCTCTGTGTGTTTCTCTATCTCTGTCACACACACACACACACACACACACACACACACACACACACAAAACAAAACACTTAGTTACAGTCAATGGGACTTGATGCCCTTATCCAGGGGCTAGCAGACTTTCAAAAGCAGAGTGCCAAACAGGTGACATTCGTCCCTTTAAATAACTGAACAGGAGGGGGATATGCAAGGACCTCTACAAGTGCAATGAAAGATGAATATAGGTAAGCAACTAGTCATGCAGCATAGATTAGGGACATTTACATGAATTCTTACTTAACTAATTCCAGGCCAAATTTTGTAAACAGACTGTTGGGAAAGCTTAAAATGAAGGATGTGCTAATGAAATAAAGGTAAACTACAATGAGCACCAAACTTAAGGGAACAAAGTTCTAAAGCAGGAAACTCACTCCTGCCCCATTGATTTAGTCTCCTCCTTTATTCCCTTAGAGAGTGCCTTTTTGTGATCATCAGTGGGGGTCTCTTAACATCTTTCACCCTAAAATGTATAAACCCACCCCAAAATATCTCAGTGCATGTTATCTTCAGGGTCCCTTTGGCTGCTAACATAGTTGCCATTCACTTAAAGCACTTCTTTCCATTACACAAAACCAAAGTGAGAACAAAATTCTGTTTTTGAAATCTCCAGCAAGAGTTATTTTGTTCTCTAAAATTATGCAATCTCATTATTAAAAAAAGAATTGAGATTTTTCAACTTTATTGTCTAATCCAGATTGCCTTGATAATTGTGACTCCCACAACTATCTCAAAATCAGGCC
The DNA here is from genome assembly GCF_036850765.1 of Saccopteryx bilineata. Taxonomy (NCBI): domain Eukaryota; kingdom Metazoa; phylum Chordata; class Mammalia; order Chiroptera; family Emballonuridae; genus Saccopteryx; species Saccopteryx bilineata. Next base: position 337,475,914 of record NC_089490.1, on the reverse strand, counting down.
ATGAATTACAAAACTTCTATCCCAAAAATAGACTACAGAGGCAACATGGAGCAAAGAGCTCTGATGTCAACAAAGCTGTTTAAATTCTAGTGCTGTCACTATCATTTATCAACTAGGTGATTAGACACATTATGTCACCTTTGAGCCCTATGTTCCTCAATAAAAAAGATGTAAAAATGAAAGAAAAATATATTAAGAACACTTACGCAGTACTGTCACCAGGTGAATGTATTTACTCTAGGCAACACAGCATGCTCTGCCCCACACTACAATACCATGGTATGTTCTTAAAGTCAATGAAAGCCTCTGAGAAGGAATATGCACACCATGAGTGTGTACATGATAAAAGGGACAATACTGACCTCCATGTTTCACACCCACCTTGCCTCCACACCACTGACCCACTGTCCCAATCTTACTGACTTCCTTTCAGTTCCTCCAACATAACCTGCTCTTTTAAGTTAGGATCTCGTACATGATACATCCTCTACTGGGACAGAAATTTCAATCATCTCCCTTCTTTGGCTAACACCTTACTCAGCTTTCTGGTTTCTGCTTTAAGACCACTGCTGCTTAGCAGATTCCCCAATACTCAAACCTGAGGACTCCACTGTAGATCCCACAACAAGCCACTTCCTTAAAGCACGTCACACTTGTCATTATCCTCTTTCCCACTAAACTGTAACCTTCATGAGGTCTATCGTTGTTTGCTACTTATCTTCAGCTCTTAACACAGTGTACAGCATATAGGAAGAGTTTGATAAATATTTGTTGAATAAATATATAACTAGGCTGTTCTACTACATAAATATTAGATTATCATATCTGCTATAGTAGAGTGGCGCTTCATTGCATTGCATAACCAAATTTCAGAACTGCTCAGAGAAAGCTCCTAAAGAAATGTGACTAACAAATCTGCCTTTTACTAACCCATACAGGTAGTTCCTGCAGTACGAGCGGTAAGAAAGAGAACATCATGACCTCGCCAGTTGGAGGATCTCAGGCAACCTGGAACTGACACATACACTGTAAACAGAAAGGACTTACAAATACACATAGTTAACTGGCCTGTTTACAAATGAAAAACCACAATCATAAAAAACAACTGCTTCTACTTGAACTCTCTAATAAATATGGGCAATACACAATTACCATAGAAGCAGCCTTTAAGGGAACTTTTTTTTTTACAGGGTGACCTTGGACAACCAGAGTACATAGATTTGGGGCAAACATCTCCACATCATTTAGACAGTCAATTATGTTGTATACCTATCACCCAAAGTCAAATCATCCTCAGTCACCTTATATTGTCCCTCTTTTTGTCCGTCCTCCTCTCCCTCCCTCCTTTTTCCTCCCCTTGGTAAGCACTGCAATCCTATTTATGTTCATGAGTCTCAATTTTGTGTCCCACCTATATATGGAATCATACAGTTCTTAGCTTTTTCTGATTTACTTATTTCGCTCAGTATTGTTGTAAAGTACTTGTACCTTACTTTAGTGGGTTTCTGTAGAGACATTAAGTTTAGATTAATTTTGAAGGGTTTTATTAAAGGAGGAGATTTATTAAATATGTTGGCCGCATATGACTAACATGGGCATTGCAGACCCAAATTGTGTGTGCCAAATACATCTCAGAGGCTGGTTATATACTCTTGATCACATACAGGCTGGGGGGAGCATGACATCATGGCACAATTATTAACAAGCTTACAACATTTGTAGGGGATTCACAAGAACATTAAAACTTTTAAGGTAACACAATTAAAAACATTTACAAATCTTTTAGTGTCTATCTCCCCTCCTTTACCTACAGGTATGTTACTCTCAGGATTCCAGGAATGGAGGAAGAGCCAAAAATCAATGTAGGGTGGTATGTAAATTCTGGCTCTTATTGTAAGAGAAAAGAAGTTCCTCAGACAACCTTTATTCTATACTTAAAACTAAATGACCCATTGTCCTTGTAAGTCAGAAAGCTGCTACATTCTTCTCTCTCCCTTCCCCAAAGGAAGGACAGGACAGGAAAGCCTCATCTTTCCTCCTAAAATATCAATATTAATTTTGCAACTTTTAAATACCTTACCATTGCCTGACCAGGTGGTGACGCAGTGGATAGAGCAACGGACTGGGATGCGGAGGACCCAGGTTCGAGACCCCGAGGTCACCAGCTTGAGCGCGGGCTTATCTGGTTTGAGCAAAAAGTTCACCAGCTTGGACCCAAGGTCACTAGCTCGAGCAAGGAGTTACTCGGTCTGCTGTAGCCCCACTGTCAAGGCACATATGAGAAAGCAATCAATGAATAACATAGGTGTCGCAAGGAAAAACTGATTATTGATGTTTCTCATCTCTCTCTGTTCCTGTCTGTCTGTCCCTATCTGTCCCTCTCTTTGACTCTGTCTCTATTAAAAAAAAAAAAAAAAAACTTTACCACAGTTTAATGTTATCAAGGTCCATCCATGTTGTCATAAATGATACTATGTCATAATTTCTTATGGCTGAGTAGTATTCCATTGTGTGTGTGTGTGTGTGTGTGTGTGTGTGTGTACCACATTTTCTTTATCCAATCCTCTATTTAAGGGCACTTTGGTTGTTTCCATGTCTTAGCCACTGTGAATAATGCTGCGATGAACATGGGGTTGCATGTGTCTTTACAGAGCAGTGTTTTTAATTTTGGGGGGCATATACCCTGTAGAGGGATTGCTGGGTTATATGGTAGTTCTATTCTTAATTTTTTTGGGAACCACTATTCTTCCATAGTGGTTGTACTAATTTATATTCCTACCAACAGTGAATGAGGGTTCCTTTTGGAGACATTTTTCTTAATGTGTTCATTCTTCACTCACACACACACACACACACACACACACACACAAAGAGACACACAAAAAAGAACCCCACAAAAACAAACAAACAAACAAACAAAAAACAGGAATAGCGGCATTCCCTCCCATGACTCTTTCTCTGTAGATATTTGTAAGTAGAGTAGGGTCAGCACAGACAAGTAGCCACAGCTTCCAGATCATCAAAATAAAAGAATGAGAAGAAGAGGATTGTTTTTACTTACCTGACATTCTACCTTGTTCCTGTTAAAATTTTAGACAGCTGGAATCAAGTTCTGATATTCTTTACCTAGACACATACACATGCACACACCTTCCTCACCTCAACATGTACAGAAGCAAAAAAAGGAAGAGGGGAAAAGATATAGATTCAACAAACATTCATGAAGATAATACTCTTAGGTAAAATGTACAGTAAGCTCTGTGTTAATATAAATACTTACAAGACAGGGTTCCTGCTTTGAAAAGAAATTAAAACAAGGATACAAAAGATTTCAACATAAAGCTAGAATAAGAATCTTGTCACACACTTCCAAAGAGATTAAGAAACAGCCCCAGGAGGCAGGGTCTGTGATGGAGCTGATAAAGAAGGGAAGGGCATGGGAGAGGCCTTTCAGGCAAAGGGAACAATGTGGGCTAGGGCACAGAAAAAAACAAAGGAAGGGGCATGTGTGCAGAGTAGATTAGCAAATGGAAAAGTCGGGTTGGGGCCCTAAGGTGGAAGGTCTTGAATGCTACAGATTATATATATACATTCTCCAAACAGGAGAATCTGTGCAACTTCTCTGGCCCCCGTCTCATGGACCAGAGAACCTCATGCGGGAAGCACTCTACTAAATAAAGCTTTTGCTATTCCACACTTGGTGGCTATGCCCTTCTTTCTTCCTTGGCGGGGAAAATACCTTACATTTGGTGCCGAAACTGGGAGGAGCTTGAAGCCCACTGGGGCTGCTCTTCTCCCCTTCCCTTCCAAGGAAGAACCAAGATCTGACCTCATACCCACTTCGGCACATGGTGCGGTAAGTCCCCTGCCTCCAGCCTCCCCTCAGTTCTTTCCACCCGGGACTCCCTGTCCGTAATCGCAGCTGTATTAGGGACCTCTTCTGAGTGTGTGTGTGCCCGTGGAGACATCCCAGACACACCCACTCTACCTAACCGTCCGGTGGCCAGAGCTTGAGTTGCAGGACACCAATTCTCATCTCTGACCCCTCCGAGGGCTGAGGGTGGCCGTGGGGGCAAAGGAATCCAAACCTGATTCTAAAACACCCCTGGGGTGCCTTATCCAGAATCTCTCAAACATTGATCCTTCCCTAAAAAAGAATAAACTAATCTTCTGCAATGTGGCCTGGCCCCAATACCCACTGGATAACCAGACCAGGTGGGCTCCTGAAGGGACTTTCTATTTTAACACCCTCACCAATTTAACTATTGCCAAAGAACTGGGAACTGGTTGGAGATCCCTTACATTCAGGGCTCCTAGTATTTGCATCCTGTCCACTTCTGATCTTTCCTCTTTCACTGAGCCCCAGCTCTCTCCTCCCTCCTCCTGCCTAAACCCCAAGGGCACTCCTCTCTCAGGACCTCTCTCTGGTCCCTCTGCAGACCTCTGCCATTCGGGTCCTTCCCTCCAGGAAGCCCCCTCCCCTGCCGGCCAGGAGCCCCTACCTTCTCCACTGTTCTTAAGCCCCTCCCCCGTCAGGCCCTGCTCTGCCAGCCATTGGCCCTCACACAGGTTTGCAGGGCTCCTGATCCCATGGCCCAGCCCTGGTCTTCTTGCGGGAAGGTCTGGCCCTGACCTGCCTCTGGCTCCAGCGTTTCCGGCTAGATCTGGGTGCTGGGCTCCCTAGGAGCTTCCCTCCTCTTATTTTCAACCCCCAAACCCTTATCCGAGACCTGATGAACATGGCATTTAAAGTCGGGAGGAAAAGGCCCAAGCTGCTTGCCAGGCCCGCATGCAGTAAAAGGTAACACTCCAAACCCAGACTCTTGTGGCAGCCCTGAGGCTGGCAGAGCAACAGGGGCAAGGCATAGGAGGTGCCTGACCCAAGTCCAGGCTGCAAAGAGGAACCCCACCAGAAGCTTGCTTTAAATGTAGGCATGACAGTGCCCTTGCCCGAGGCCACCCACTAAGCCCTGCCCTAACTGCAAGCAGCCCAGTCACTGGCCGAGCGACTGCCCCTTCTGGGCAACAGGCTTTTCCTTGGCACCTCTACATGGAGGACAAGCCACCCAAATGTAAGACCAAGCCAGCCAGGCGAGCCCATCACTTGAACTCCTAGGCCTCAAAGACAACTGACGCAACCCAAACTTGAAGACCCCATCACCCTCATCGAGCCCAGGGTAATGCTACAGGAGCGGGGTGGATAGAAGCCTTTCCCACCTCTCAAGAGACGGCAGACACCGTTGCCTCCATTCTTGTTAAACGTATCCCGCAATTTGGACTGCCAACTACCATCCAGTCAGACAATGGCCCAGCCTAATATGCCCAAATAGTCCAGCAGGTTGCCATCTCTCTCAACATCACCTGAAAGCTCCACATACCCTATCACCCTGAATTGTCGGGGAACACGCTGATCGGACCCTTCCTCACATAGGGAGTCCAGATGAAACACACTCAGCAGTCCCCCTCCAACCAGGAGACAGGGTTCTTCTGAGAGAGCTCCAACCCGGCTCCCTATAGACCGGGTGGACAGGACCCCATACGGTAATACTGACTACTCCTACTGCAGCCAAGCTCCTAGGGCAAACACCTTAATAACACGTCTCTCGCCTCAAGCTTGGCCCCATTCAGGACTGCTGACAGTCAGAACCACTGGGCCCCACCTGTCTCCGGCTCACCAAAAGGTTGGGCCCTGTTGCTCCTATCCCTCCCACTGGGAACCTGCCACCAGAGTGAGTTAAAGCAAGAAGCAATGCTGTTCAATGAGACTGGCCTGATAGAAGAATACATCAATGTCCTCAACCATCTGCAAGAGAAACTGCTCAAGGATCTCTCTTCCTACAACCTGCTTAACTCCTGATGGCAGCCACCCATCCTCACCTGGGCTGCCCCTATCCTAGGTCTTCTTCTAATTATCAGCATAGTACTCATATTTACTCCTCTTTTTTAAATTCTTACAGGACTGCATTCATGAGGTTTCTCAAGTCACAAACAGATGCTCCTACACTCATATACACAACTGCCCTCAAAGCCACCACCTTCCGACCTCCCCTCCTCACCACGCCCCTAACCATCAGAAAGTAGCCAAATAGCAGCACCCCTATCTAACATAAAGGTTGGAATGTGAGGTCGGTTGGCAATGGGGGAAGGTCATGTGAGGAACCAGGCCTGGGAACTTTGGCTGGAACCACCCACACCCATGCGCGCTAAAAGAAACTTCCCAGGAGCCCTTTGAAAAGGAACAGCTGTCTGACAGCCAATGAAATTTCACCACATCATATCAACTTGCCTTCACCCTACTGACCCTATAAATTACCCCCAAATGGGAGAATCTGTGAGACTTCTCTGGCCCCCATCTCGTGGACCAGAGAACCTCATCCGGGCAGCACTCTACTAAATAAAGCTTTTGCTATTCCACACTTGTAGCTACTCCCTTCTTTCTTCCTTGGTGGGAAAAATACCTTACAATCTCAATGACCCTCAATTATAACATTTTTTAAAAGTGCTTGTGATAAATAAATATGTAAAAGGACTGAGCATAATACCTGGACCAGATTAGAAACCAATAAATGTTCATTCATTCACAGCTCATAAATAATAACTAGGACTCTTCTTACTTGTGAACCAGAAGAAGAAAAATTTTATAAATCCACCAATGATATATACATTACCAATGCAGAATATGCCTTTTGATGAACAATTCACCAATAATTAAAATATACTTAAGATTTTTTTTAAAACTGCATCAACTGTATATCTTTTATTATAAAAAGATAAGCAAAACAATTATTTTTATTTACTGAATGACAGTATGAATAAATAACTTTTTTATTATGTGCTCCAAATATATATAAATATATCGGTTCAGTGAACTATGATGATAAAAGCAAAGAAAACATTAAGTAAACCAGCATCACTTCAGGAATATTCTTTGAAGCAATCTTTGAGTTGCTGCCATATATATGCCAATAAATCACAGATTTATCAGTGCTTTTTCATATTATTCAGATAGATCTTTAAGTATGAGCTACTGGAATGGTCAACATATACAATGTAAAGTCCTCCAGGATGTAATTGTCTCTACCTCCCTAAGACATAGACCAGTACCCAACATATAAAAGGAACTGGATGAATCCTGTGTAGGTAGATAAGTGGCTGGGTCAGTGACTAATTGAGTATGACACTCCTAGGCAATTCAAAATCAATACTTTCTGTCTCCCCACCCTGTGGTTAGATGCAACACTATAACCTGTTCTGGCCAAGGAATTGTGATAAGAAGTGACACATGACATTTTTAGGCCGGAGTATTTACATGCTGGCACAAGTCCTACCAGGTTCTTTTCCACTGCTACCATGATTATGAGAGCAGATATTGAGAGGCAGCTTCCATCAGTCCCTCGGTCTCCAAAAGAATACAATGAGCAGAATACTCTGCTCATCCAAATGGAAATACAGTATGAGTCATAAATTTGGGGGGGGGGACGGTAAAGTTATGAAAATTGTTGAATTTTTTATAGCAATGTAACCTAGCAAGGTAATGACATTTATCTTGGAACTAGAAATTTGTTGGAATAACTTTCAGAAAAACAAAAATGGTACAGGTTAGCAATTTACCTTGAACATGTCAATTAATCTCTATATAATAATTTTCTCACCTATAAAGTAGTGCAATAATAGTATCTACCTCATACAGTAGATATAGCATTTAAATAACTGAATGTCTAAGAAGTACCTAGCAGCACAGATAGGGCATATAAAGCTTTCAATAAATAGTAACAGATTATTAATAATGTATTAGACACTAAGCACTGTAGAGTTCATTTTACTCTCTCACTTTTTATTCATTTTTCACTTTAATTTATAATCAACATTTTCCATTAAAAAAAATATCTTTAAGAACTACTCTGTAGCCTGACCAGTGGTGGTGAAGTGAATAGAGAGTTTACCCAGAACTCTGAGGTCCCCAGTTTGAAACCACATGTCACCAGCTTGAGGGCAGTCTCATTATCTTGATCACAGGGTCAGCAGCCTGAATGCAGGGTTGCTGGCTTGAGCACAGGATCTTTGACATGATTCCCAAAGCGGCTGGCTTGAGCCCAAAGGTCACTGGCTTGAAGCCCAAGATCACTGGCTTGAGCCCAAGGTCACTGGCAAGAGGTCACTGGCTTTGTTTGAGCCCCCCAGTCCAGGCACATATGAGAAACAATAAATGAAAAACTAAAGTGATGCAACTATGAGTTGTTGCTTCTCATCTCTTTCCTCTCTCTCTATCTCTCCATTCCTATCTCTCTCTCTCTGAATCTCTTTGTAAAATCAATTTTTAAAATAAATAATTTTTAAAAATAACTACTATATAGAGGGCACCATGCAAGGCATTAGGAATAAAAACAAGTAAGATAAAGCATATCATCAATTATTCTCTTACCTACAATTCTTCTTTCTTCTCTAACCTACTCATTACCAAGCAAAATTTAAAATTGTAAAAATAAATACAATAGTCTATGTTATAAATATGGTGTCAGAGACAAAGCTAATCTTTTTATCTTTTTTTTTTTTTTTTTTTTGTATTTTTCTGAAGTTGGAAACGGGGAGGCAGTCAGACAGACTCCCGCATGCGCCTGACTGGGATCCACCCAGCATGCCCACCAGGGGGCGATGCTCTGCCCATCTGGGGCATCGCTCTGTTGCAACCAGAGCCATTCTAGTGCCTGAGGCAGAGGCCACAGAGTCATCCTCAGTGCCCAGGCCAACTTTGCTCCAATGAAGCCTTGGCTGTGGGAGGGGAAGAGAGAGACAGAGAGGAAGGAGAGGGGGAGGGGTGGAGAAGCAGATGGGCGCTTCTCCTGTGTGCCCTGGCCGGGAATCGAACCCGGGACTCCTGCACGCCAGGCTGACGCTCTACCACTGAGCCAACCGGCCAGGGCCTTATCTTTTTTTTTAATTGAAGCAGAGCTAATTAACTTAAAAAAAAAAACAGTTACCATGATGTGAGTCTGTGTTTTATTCAAAATTGAGATGGAAAAATGGCTTAGATCCAATTTACCAAAGGCAATTAATGACAGGGCAAAATAGACTTGTGCCCACATCCCCACTGGTGAATGACAGGCACCAGATATCAGTAGACCCAATCCTCTTTCTTTATATAGTAATACAGGAAGATCTAGACTTAAGCAACTTGCACAAGGTCATAACGTGAGTAGTGGCAGGGCTGGTACTAGAACCCAAACTTTTAAAATTGTTTTGTTCAAGTGCCCGAAGTTAAAAGTCCCTACAATATGCTGACAGAGCAGTATAAACATAACAATGCAAAACCTAAAATTAATTTTTACTACAAGTGCATTTTAGCATTAACTGTTAAAACATCCAAAACTCAGATATCAGAAATACAATGTTAGCCTTAGTATATGAGAAAGTACTTGCAAAAACCTTTAAAAATTATAATTTATCATATTTTCTCTCCACAACTTACCAAACTCAAAATAGCATAGAAAAAAAAATAGTTTCATATGTCTTTCTTCATATATCATCAATCTTGTATGGAAAAAAATGATTTTAAGCAAAAAAAAAAAAAAGTCAATATTGATGCCTTATTTACAAGTGTATTAAGGTTATAAACCAATGATAAAAAAGACAGATCTGGCCTGACCAGGCAGAGGCACAGTGGATAGAGCATCAGACTGGAACATGGAGGACCCAGGTTCGAAACCCCGAGGCTGCCAGCTTGAGAGCCGGCTCATCTGGTTTGAGCAAGGCTCACCAGCTTGAGCCCAAGGTCGCTGGCTTGAGCAAGAGGTTACTCAGTCTGCTGTAGCCCCCTAGTCAAGGTACATATGAAAAAGCAATCAATGAACAACTAAGGTGCTGCAATGAAGAATTGATGCTTCTCATCTCTCTCCCTTCCTGTCTGTCTGTCCCTATCTATCCCTCTCTCTGACTCTCCCTCTGTCTCTGTCAATAAATAAATAAATACACATTTGCACTGTATTTGAAACAGAAAAGAGTTCCCACAGATTTTCATATTTTTCAGAATAACCATTTTAGGTAATGATAAGGAATGATTTAAATATTTTATTCTGAGTAAAGAGGAAGTAAATTAAAGCCATGTAAATTAAGAAAATATAAGCTCAAATAATATGGACCATTCTTGAGTGTTTTCTAAGTGATACAAACTACTAAATAAGCAGTTTACACATCCCAGCTCATTTCACAACAAATGGGTGGAATGGGTAGTATAATTATCTCCATTTTGCTGATGATAAAAATGCAAGCACAGAGTAACTTGTCTGAAGTTACTCAGGTAGTGGTAAAAACAAAATTTGTTCTCAAACCTGAATAGTATTCAAACTCTATCAAATTACAACCCTCCATAATTGAGATCAAGGTCAGTTAATCATTTCTAAGGGGTGGATTACATGATTTCTAAGATTCCTTCTGACAATGATGCTGTAAGCAAGAACAGAAATCAGTTCAGAATTCACACACTATCTGTGACAGTATACTCCAGGTCTAAGGTTAAGGCCACCAATAGACAAACCAAAAATAAGAGAAGAGGCCCTGGCCAATTAGCTCAGCTGGTTACAGCATCATCCCCAAACGCCAAGGTTGCAGGTTTGATCCACGCTCAGGGCACATACGGGAAGTAACCAATGAATGTACAACTCTGCGGAACAAACGACTCTCTCTCACTTTCTCTCCTTTCCTTTCTCTCCTTTCCTCTCTCTCTAATAATCAATAAGTAAAATAATAATAACTAAAAAATAATAGTAAAAGGACAAGAAGGGAAAAGAGCAATAGGTTCTTCCAAAGGGCCTGACATAGATATATTTTACTAGCCATCAGGGCCACTGTGACAAGGTGGAAAAGGGGAACCTAGAGTAGGAATTGAAAGTAGAACTGTAAGGGATGTACATAAATAGAAATAGCTTGCCCCGCTGGGACTGCCTCACAGCAGATGGGGAGGGAGCTGGTGAGAGGCCTGCAGAAGTCAGTGGCCATGAGCTCAATGCTGGACCATGATGTAGAGTTCTAACAAAAACATTAGTCAGTACTTAAGTAGGAATAGTTAAGTATGGATGACTGACCGCTAGGTTACTAGAAGAGGCATTTCCACAACTGTCTGACATTTGGATCAGTCTGAAATGAATAATACTATGGAGAGTGTGCTTTTAGGAAAGAATGGGAAAGGAACCAGCACTTACTGTACTAAGTTCCTACCATGTTCCAAGCACTGTGCATATGCTATCATGTTATCATAGTTAACGCTCACAACAACCTTGGTAGATGGGATGGTGAGTTTTATGTCAACTTGGCTGGGCCACGATGTCAATGTATTTTGTCAAACATTATTCTGGCTGTTTCTGTGAAGGTGGTTTTTTTTGGATGGGATTAACATTTCAATCAGTGCACTCTGAGTAAAACAGATTTACCCTTGATGATGCAGGAGGACTCATCCAACCAGGTAAAAGACTAAATGTCCAAAAAAAAAAGACTGACCTGTCCTGAACAAGAAGGAATTCTGCAAGCATACTGCCTCTGGACCCAAACTGCAAATCTACCCTTGGTCTCCAGCCTACCCTGAAAATTTTGGACTTACCAAGCCTCCACAATCATAAGCCAGTTCCTTAAAATAAATTCATTTCTTTGGGGAGATACACACACACACACACTATTCTGTTTCTTGAGAGGACTCTGACTAGTAGATATTGCTCTCTATTTCAGCACACAAAAAAATGACAGCTTGAAAGGACTCATTCTCTTTCCCACTATACCACACGGTAAAATGCCCTAAGGACTCAAATTCTAGTCTGAGGGGCTAGCATGGGAGGTAGAGTATAGTGAAACAGGGAAAACCATAGAAACAGGGAAACCCTGTAACCACAAGCCACAAATCCTACTAAATCAACAATATTTGAAGATTTTGAAAGAAGAGAAAAAAATAACTAGTAAAGATTTTTCTTCCCAGGCTCTGGCCAGTTGGCTCCGTGGTAGATCGTTGGCCCTGAATGTGGATGCCCAGGTTCAATTCCCACACAGGAGAAGTGACCATCTGCTTCTCTACTCTTCCTCTCCTCTTTCTTTCTCTCTCTCTCTCTCTCTCTCTCTCTCTCTCTCTTTTCTCCTCCCACAGCCATGGCTCAATTGGTTCGAGCAAGTTGGCCCCAGGTGCTGAGGATGGCTCAGTTGCTGAGCAATGGCCCTAGATGGGCAGAGCATCTCCAGTAGGGGGCTTGCCAGGTAGATCCAAATTGGAGTGCTTGTGGAATTTTTTGGACTGCAGCCAAAAAATTCAAGAGGCTGAGACTCAAAATGGCAGCAGCATGGGAAAATTAAGAATGATCCCCAGGAGCAAAGATGTGCCATTAGAGAACAAGGTTAAGATCATCCACATTTTCTATTCACAATTATATGTATAGATGCCAACGGTGAACACTGAAGAAAAAGGGTTGACAGAAAATTTTTGATTCCTTTGAAACATGGTGTTAGAGGAGAGCTCTACAAATACCCTGAACTTCCAGAAATCAAACAAGTGGATCCTAGAGCAAATCAAGTCTGAAGCATCCCTGGAGATAAAATGACAAAACTGAAGCTGTCCTACTTTAGCACATCATGAGAGGGCAGAGGAAAGACAATAATGCTGGGGAATCCTGGAACTCCTACGGGTCTGCCATATCATGCTTTTTACTTAAAAAAAAAAAAATTAAATTTCTTTTGAATGCTGATGAACAGGAGATGCCAAATCTTTTTCGCCTGCAAACTACTACCTTCTTTATTTGATCCAGCTAATAACACTGTTTTGTCTTTTGCCAAATAGCTCCAGATATATGGAAAAGATTTATATAGGTGGATGGAGATCCTCAAACCCCTCAGCGAGATCTTCTGAGCATGGCTTTTAAGATACCTAGAGGCAGAAAAAGCCCAATAGAGATGAGGGGAACTACCAGCTTTTAGGATACACCCTTAAAGGCTCCAACGCCCCAGAGGGGTCTCATAGGATGCCATCTGGGTCCTGCTTCAATAGTGGAAAGGAAGGTCATTGAGCTAAAGCCTGCCAGACTTACATGCCTCTGCTGTGAGGAAACAGGGACACTGGAAGGTAGGCTTCCCCCTCGCTCCTCTAAGGGAGGGTTCAGTCTCTTCCAGCCCTGCTCCAGCCACCTATGACCTAACCTTGCCCAGAATGCTGGGGTTTGCCACTGAAGGCTAAAGATGCCCAGGGCCATCAGCCCCATCTATGACACTGTGGACGAGCCTAGGGTATTTCTTCCAAGAAGCAGGTAAACTGATCTCATCTGCACAAGGGCCACTTAACTATGTTTTGCCTGAATAGTCAGGTTTTTTACTCTTCCCTCAAAGATCTCTGTTGTGGGTGTTGATAGTCCTATCTCCTGCTGCTTTGTTTAATATATAGTGTTTCCTTTATTCCTCCTACCTCAATGCCCCACTCATATTTCAGGCTGGGACCTACTCCTAATTTAGAGCTCTCTTTCCCCCTTTTGCCAACTTCTATTATGAATCTACCTTTGCCACCCAGCTTAGTGTATCCCAAGGTTCTCTTTACCAAGCCACAGTCACAGAGCTCCAGGGAAAAGCAACCTGGTCTCATCTCTCCAGGCAGAGGAGAACAGAAGCTCCATATCCACACATGCTGCAGATGGCTTTTCCAGTCTACCTGAATCATTACCAGCTAGAAGCAGCGGTCATTGGGACTTGGATGTAAGCTGCAAAGTATAGAATTGTGACAATTCCAGTGCCATGCGGACTTTTCCTGGATGTGTACTTTTCCTGGACTCCTGGTCCTTGTGACAGCTCCTAACAGACTGAACTGGGGTTGGGTTGCATTTTTCAGGGATTTGGCATGGTGTTGGGGCCAACTTGGACTTGGTGAACATGTTAAGGACACTACTCTTTTATGGATTCTTGCTGTATTGGCCAAGAGTTTGCTTAAAGGCTTTAATCACTGTAAAAAAAAAAAATAGAAGACTGGATAAAGAAGATGTGGCACATATACACCATGGTATACTATTCAGCCATAAGAAATGATGACATCGGATCACTTACAACAAAATGATGGGATCTTGATAACATTATACGGAGTGAAATAAGTAAATCAGAAAAAACAGGAACTGCAGGATTCCATACATTGGTGGGACATAAAAACAAGACTAAGAGACATGGACAAGAGTGTGGTGGTTACGGGGGGGGGGGGGGGGGGGGGGGGTGAAAGGAGGAAGAGGGGGAGGGGGAGGGGAAGGGGTACAAAGAAAACTAGATAGAAGGTGACGGAGGACAATCTCTCTTTGGGTGATGGGTATGCAACAGAATTGAATGACAAGATAACCTGGACATGTTTTCTTTGAATATATGTACCCTGATTTATTGATGTCACCCCATTAAAATAAAAATTTATTTATAAAAAAAATAATAATAATGCTGGGGAAAATAGAAGGCAGCAGGAAAACAGGAAGAGAGAATAGGAGGTGGACTGAATCCATAAAAGAAGCCGTAAGCATGAGTCCACAGGAGCTGGGCAGGGCTGCTGAGGACAGGACATTCTGGACAAAACTCCTTCAGAGTTTTCACAATTTAGAGCCAACTTATGGCATCCAACATACAAAGAATGGAAGCAAAAGATGAAGGGAAGGGAAAGGAAGGGAAGGGAAAGAGAAAGGAGAAAGGAGAAAGGAAAAAGGAAAAAGGAGAAAGGAAAGGAAAGAAGGGAGAGACGAGGGGGGGAGGGAGGGAGGGAGGGAGGGAGGGAGGGAGGGAGGGAGGGGGGGAGGGAGGGAGGAAAGAGAGAAAGAAAGAAAAAGAAAAAAAGAAAAAAGGAATTTGTGTCACTTTGCTTAGGCTTTCTTTGGTTAGTCATTCATTAACTCCCTCAACAAATATTTATTTTGTTCTTGATATGCTTTTATGGGCTCTTCTGGATAACAGAGAGTACTATCTAGCTGGGCAGGATACATACAAAACACTAAGTGTACAGGGTGAAAAAAACACTACCTAAGTTGTCCTAAAGTCAAGAAGGTATCACAGAAGAGATGACATTTCAGCTGGGACAGAGATATGACTTTAGTGAAGAAGCAGGATATTATTCCAGACAGAATTTCTGACACAGTAAAGTTCAATTGAGTCTATGTTCTATGTTGCTAAAAATATATGTGTGTTGGGGTAGTAGGAAGACATATGGCAGCATGTGAAACTGGAAAGGCCAGCTAGGTTCTATGGTGAGGAACAATGCCAAGGAATTTGACCCTTTCCTTGCAAACAATTAAGAGTTATGAAGGATTTTTAAGGAGAAGAGGGACAGGGTCATGGGCTAACCCTTTTTATTGAACCATTCATGGAGCGTAAGTGCACATAAGGACAGCTGGGGATAGCTTGGTCAGCTGGATAGAGAGAAACACAGATAAAGAAAATTTTCATTATCAAGTTTAATGAAAATTAAGCACTGAATAAAAACTGCATCTGCAGTTATAATAATAATGTTCATTATTAAAAGTCATGAAGTATTTCTTTCTCTCTAACTAAAAAAAATAAAATTAAGTTTGCACATACACGTACAGTCCCAACTAAAAATCTATGGTCCAGAAACTGGAAACTACTATAACCGTTATGATGCAATACACATCTGAAAAGTTTCTCAAAAAATGAAATAAAACTCAATTAGAATTGATATAAAGAAAATTATTACTATCATAAAAAGAAATATGTGTAATCTGTGTCCTATAATATGAACTAAATTTTATATTTAAGCCAGAGGGCAAGGAGTGGCTGAGTGAAGCAAAATACATTTTTCAAATCACCAAAATGAAGAAATAACCTTAAATCACTTTCTAAACAGTGAAGTGGTCAAGAAAAAAAATTTAAAGGAATGTTATTTAGGAGCTAACACATGATTCAGTCTCTTCTACCTGTTAATTCTCCCCTTTTCTGCTGATAGTTCTTTGTAATCATTCCAGAAAGATTTTACAGATCCTCATTCCAAGAGTTCCCTTTCAATTTTACATTAGTAATAGATCACTGCAAATAGACATATACAGAGTCAGTGTATAAAACGGATAAAAGCACAAAGCTCACGCTGAAAACAGGGAGAAAGAAGGTGCTGGGACACCTTAACTTGGCCTCCACTTGGGCCTTCACCCACCATCCTTCTGAGATGTCTCCACAGAGAGCCCTTGCATTTCCTCAGTGAAGTGTGAAACACTTGGGTCCCTGTCCAGACCTCTAAATTTACAAATGAGGAAACTGTAGCCTCAAAAATTAATGTGAGTTGCCTGAGAAAAAAACCCCTCGTTCCTGGCACCTCTGCTAAAATTAAAATGTTTTCTCTTCCTCATAAACTCTAATATAAATTTCTGGGTTAAAAACCATTTCTTGTAAATTATTCTACACGTTCATGTCATCCCTCTATCTGAAGTTCTTATACAAAATTTATATAGGTCAGTAATCACAAATTTAGTAAGAGCCTACTGGAAGACAGACACATGTCATCTGCTCTCATTTCACCATTATCAAATCCCAGGAGATCCAAAAAATCTCGGTTCAGAGAGGAAGTGATTATAACCTTCCCAAAGCTGCAGAGGTAGAGTGGAATTCTAGTCAATCTGATTCCAAAAGCCAAACTTCAGACTCTTGCACTCTTTCTAATCCCAATCCTTACCAAATCTTTGCCTATCTATACAGTCTCCCAGAAATACAGAGCTGTAAGGGATCCCATCATTTCACACAGAATGTACATTTCCATCTAGGTTTATTGGAGAACACTTTCATTCCAGCCAATCACAGTCTTCAAGCCTACATCCAATTTCTAAACTCAAGCTTCAGAACCAACGATGCTAAACCTCACCCCCCACCTCACTTCCAAAGCTCCACTTCTCCTACAACTTCATTTACAGGCAGGGGCTACATCTATGTTCAGTCTTGCCGAGAACAGAGAAGGTTAAGAACTCTCCATAAATGGGATACAAAATCAACTTCGAGTTGAGCATGAGATGACAAGTTTATGTTTTATGTTGAATGTTAGATATCAACTACGAAGATACTGTAAATTTGTATTTAAAGGCCGCTTTGAGACAACGGATGACTGTTACAAGTGAAGTAGACGCCAGAGTTGGTATTAAATTGGATTGGAAATTTGAATTAGAGCAGCCTCTGACAACTTAAGGACTTGAAGTGATTACCCGGCCGGTTACAGAACACTGTGGAGGAAAGACTAATAGTAAATAATTGGTAATGGGACGAGAGATATTAGACAGACCTAGGATTGGGGACCACCCTCTGGAAAATGTGATCCAAAGATCGGACAAGTCCTACGCATTAGGAGTCTGAAATTTCGGGTAGGCTCTGGTGCCTGGTGTCCCGTCGGTTGGGCAGGAGTCCTCGACCCCAGGCCTTTCCTTCCAACCCACATGCAGTCTTACCTTTTGTTGAATGTAATGAATCGAGTACTCCATGACCACAGCGGGACGGGATACAACGCTGGTGGACAAATGCAGGTTGCTGAGGGCCCTTAGGGCTAGCGGTACAGGGACGGCGAATCCTGGTATCAGAAAACCCAGGAACAGCAGGACAGGGCGCCCCATGGCTCAGGCTGGGACGCACTCCTGCACACTTGCAGTCGTAGCCTCGCCCAGCCCGCAGCTTCGCCCGCCTCCAATAGGCTCCGCCCCAGGGAAACCCGAAGTTACCCGCCCCTCAACCATGCTGTCTAAACCCAGGTCACTAAACCACACCGCCCCCGCCCCCATTCCAGAGAAGCCACTTTTCATTTCCCTCTCCTGCATCCCCACTTGGAGTCCACCCTCATTTCGGTCACACTACAAATCTGCCCTCATCATCCCAGGGCCCCATTCTATTCCACTGCTGAATCACATTTTTAACTGTATCACCCTCTTGCCGCCTCATCACCCTATAGTCTCGCCGTAATCGTCACCTCCAAACCCTACCCTGTCCGTCTTACCTCCATTGCCACACCCCTTGCCCCCGCAAATCCCATATAATGGTACCAACAGCTACCGTGACAATTTATTGATCGTTCCCTACACGTCACTTTATCACTGGGCATAATGGCAAACACATCTATCTCAACCACCACAGAAACCTCGTGCGTGTGTGTGAACACCACTCTCATTTACAGAGGAGGAAACTGAGCTTGCACTGGGCCACTCGGATAGAGGGGGCGAGGGCCTCTCAGACGGCTCCCTCGGTTCCTTGACGCCACCTCTTTTGTGCCCGTCCAAGGCCCTCCTACTGGGCTCTGTCCCTGGGTCAGCCCGAGCCTTTGTGTTGCCCACAGCACCACCCCGTATGGAGGTCACCCGAGGCCCACGCAGCCCCGAATCCCGCTTGGTCCTGGTCCCTTCTTCCTGTTACGCCCCGTCTTTCCCCGCAGCCTGCTTCAGGCCTCGTCTCTCCGCCTCTCCGCCTCCCCGCGCGGAAGCCCCTTTTCTGCCCCGTCGCCGCGTCACGCCATCCCATCCCGCAGAGCCGCCCTCTGTCTTCTCGGCTCCGCCGACCCCCTTCAATGGCTTCATCCTCCTTCCACTCGCCCTGCTGAACTCCTACCCCTTCCCCTGGGCCCCTTCGCCCAGTGGCTCAACCCCAAAATCAGCTTTACAGACTGAACTACCGCTCAACCAGCCGAGGGAAAACGACAGTCAAACTGAACTGTTCACCCAGTTTGACTAAAACGGTCGTTCCCAAAGTTCCCGGGAAAGCCTGGTTAACCACCGCCCTCCGAGACGCCTTCTTCTGATTGGCTCTGAAGAATCACGACTGAATCGTCACTTCCGGCGGAAGAGGACGCGGGAGATTAAATTTGAGGACTATGAACTCACCAGTAAGTCCCGCCTGCCTGCATTACTGAGCTCTGCCTCCCTAGTCCCTTTCGTTTGTCTACAGTGAATACCTGCGGGAAGAGGTTCCCCGGGAGGTCTAGGGCCCGAGACTCCTAACGAAACCCGTACCGTCATTATAAATGAGACTCAGATCATTCTTTGTTATTTTTGCAGGATTTAGCCTCTTCTATAAAAGGGCGGTCATGTATGAGGGTTGAGAGTGGAAGGTCAGTCATTTTAATTTTAGTGCTGTTGCAGTGCTCAGGGGGCTGTTAGTGAGCATATATACTGGGCCGTCGAGCTAAACACGGATCAGCGTCTGGAACCGAACATAGAGAAAGGAAAAGTAATAACTGGCTTTTGAGGTGCACAGAGATACATATTCAGCTGGCTGTTCTGCTGAAAGTAATACATGCTGAAGAGGGGACTTTTCCGAACTGTTTTGATGGCCCAGAGGGAAAACTGATTAACCGAGTGGTGTTTTCAAACCAGATATATGAACGTTTTCTGGATTCCTTCCTAATTGCTCACATCTAGCCAGTCACCACACTGCTGCAGAGCTATGACAATAGCCTCCCAGCTGGTTCTCCAACCTTATTACCTTCCAAGCCAGTTTCCACATTGCCAGGCTGATAAAGCTCAAATCTGGTCAGGGCACTCCCAATTTAAAGCCTTTCAGTCACTTCTGGTTTCCCTCAGGTTTAATCTAAACTCCTTAACGTGGTTTACAGGGCTCTTCTTGGCTGGCCTTCACCTGCCACTGCAGTTTTGTTTTTCACCAGTCTAGCCAGAGCTTCCAACGATACAGAATGTGTTTTTGAGTTCAACTGCACCATCCTCCCTCACCTGCAGTTAGTGATTCATTCTGCAGACAATTTTTAATTGCTTTCCTCCTCTGCCAAAAACTACGAGGTAGTGGAATTACAATTGTTAACAAGAGGTACTGGAATTACAATTGTTAACAAGATAGATTCCCATCCTAATGGAACTTAAAACTTATGGATGGACTAAAGAGGAAAAACAAGGGAACCTATTGGAATTAGATTGGTCTGGGAGGAGCACTCTTGAGAAGATGACACTTAAATTGAGGCCTAAGAGATGAGAACGATCCAGCCACTCAACAGAGGAAAGAAAGAACATTCCACAGTGAATGGGTTATTCAAAGGCCCTGAGGCAGGAAAGAACTTGGTATCCTCAGGTTCAAGAACCAATGAAAAAAAACTATATTTCTGGAATATGTTCAGAAAGAATAGTTGTATGAGGTGAGTCTGGAGAGATCTGCAGGGACCAACCACACAGGAGGCTAATGCAGTAACGTGAGCAGGAGATAATGGTAGTTTGCATTAAGGTGGTGGCAGTATTTGGGGCGTAGTGGTTGGTGAGTGAATGATGGTTTTTAGATATGAGAATAGACGCAAGCATTTACCTATGGGTGTGATAGAGGAATGAAGGAAAGATGCCTCTGGGACATCCAAATACAGTTGACTCTCAGTTAAGCAGTTGAGATATGAAAGTCTGGAGCTTGCAAATATTGTACATACCTTTGTGTCACTTCATTGGCAATTATATATAGCCTTAGCCAATAGATTATAAATTCCTTGAACACAAGAGCCTGTTTGTTTTTTTTTCTGTCTGTAACCCTGTCACCTGCTCCTTCCCTAGAAGAGAACTGTACCTATCATAAATGCAATGGACAAACTATGTGTTGTACTCACTAAGATTTTCCTGGCTAATGTTGCAAAAATATTTTTCACCAATATTTCTTCAGATTAAAGAGGTTTTGTCTCTTTCTTTTTGTTTATTTAATTTTCTGTTTCCTGCTTGCCTCTCTCTTCCCTTTCTAGAATTTTCATATAAAGTTAGTAAATCTTTTTCAGGGACTTATTATGACTGCCTTTAGAAAAATTAGACAAATTATGTGTCCCTGAAGGAGACCATCAGAAAACACTTTAATTCTTATTTGTAGTTTATAGGTTAGATGTTTATTCTATAAAACACTTTTATGTAATTTCTCTCTTTTGGTCATCTTTAAAAATAGTTGTAAATCACTATTTGTAAAGTTATCGGACTTTCTACTCTCAGGTGTCACCCTGTTGGGCAGATAAAATGTATTATGCTCACTTTGTTAAAGAGGCCGTTGCCCAGGTGATATTAATGTGTGTTGAGAATTGTAGCCTGGGGCTTGGTTTTGGGATTAAGCCTTTCCCACCCTTTTTTGATGTAGGGTGGTACAATCCAATCATGCCTCAGAGGTGACTTTGTATTAGAGACTTCCCTACTTTGTATATTGGATTAGAGGTTGTGAAGCTACAGTATAAAGTGGGGGCAAAACCGGAGTTGGCTCTCTTGGTTCCTGAGGTTAGCATGAGAGGGCAGAGAGAGTAGAGCCAGCAGCGGAAGGAGGCCACGTGGAGGAGGCCAGGAGAAGCAGCCAAGATGGCGGAGTGCTGAGTGAGATGCCAGTTTGTGTAGAGTTTGTATCTGGGATAAGGAAGGAGATGGGGAACTGAGGAGAATAAGGCTGGTGAGCTAGAAACCTTTGATTCTAGGAAACTCGGATAAGTCAGTGGCTTTGTGAGCACTGAGTGTGATTGGGTTTTGGAGCCCACTGTGTATTTTTACTTGCCCGCTGGGTGCAAGGTAGGATTAAAGGCTATGGCCCATCAGTTTTTGGTTCCATGGTTTCTTTACCGACTGTCCGAATCCAATGCGAACCTGCATGGGCCAGGCGGTGGCTGTGATAGTGGCTCTGGCCGTGCCTGCTGGCTTTACACACCCATACTACCATCACAGGATCCAGAGTTGAAGTGACTGGACCTTCTGCCATCACAGGGAAAGAACCCTCCTCCCCTCACAAGAACCAAAGGTGATGTGACATGATCCCCAAATCTCACACTTTGCCTCACACTCACAGAACACAGAGCTGATATGACAGGACACCCTGATTTTACTGGATGAGACCCAATGCAACACTCATAGCACCAAGAGCTGTAGTGACTGGACACTCCATTCTCTCATATATAACCCTCTCCATGCTCACAGGACTCAGGGCTACCATGACAGGATCCCACACTCACAGGATCCAGAGGTAATGTCAGAGGACCCCATACTCTGTCAGGTGGAGCCACATTCCATACTAAATAAATCCGGAGATGATGTGAAAGGATCCCTAACTCTTTCATGAGAGAACTTACCCCACATTCAGAGGACTCAGAGCCGACATGACAGGACCCCCTACTTTCTCTAGAACTTCTCCCAACACTCAGAGAATCCAGAGCTGCTGTGACAGCATCCTCTATGCTCTCAGAGTGGAAGATCTTCACACGCTCAGAGCACACTTACAGGAAATGCATTTTTCTTCTGTCATCTAGTGTACTTCTTGGAAATAGCACCTATTTATTAAGCATCTGCTCTTAACATTTACCAGAGATCCCGTGAATCCCCCAAGGCCCAAGGCATCTTACATCATCCCTAGCTCAGGAGGTCTTATATACCCATAGCAGCCTAGCAGTGGGGCCCACTACTCTCTTAGGCAGGACTCCTCCCCATAGTGAGAGGATCCAAAGCTCATGTGACAGAACCCAGTATTCTCTCAAGTGGTACTTCTCTCCAAATTAATAGGGCTAAGAGCTGACCCTTGACTTTCACAGGAAGGCACTTTTCTCCACAGTCAGAGAACCCAGAGGCTATTGTCTCTGGTGGAACCATTTCCCACCCTCAGTAACATAGAGCCAATGTGACAGGACCACCCATTGTCAGATGGGAACACTAGGGCGGTTGTCAGGCCACCCTAATTTCACAGGTAGAGACCCCTCTTACACTCACAAGACCCAGTGCTGTAGTGACAGGACACTCCAGTCTGTCATCTCTGATCTTCCATACTCACATGATCCAGACCTGATGTCACAAGATCCCTCCCCTTGCTCAGAAGACCCAGAGCTGACATGACATGACCCTTGACTCTCTCTGGTGAGGAGCCAGAGCTCATGTTATAGGACCTCATAATCTCTGAGGTACTAATTCCAACACTCAGAGTACTTAGAGCTGCTGTGAGTGGACCCTCTGTCAGAATGGGACCTTTTCAACACTCTGGTGCACACTGTCATCTAGTGAACTTGTTTGGAATAACACCTGAGTTGAGGCCACCTGGAAATGTTCTGTTTTTGCTGCCATCTAATCTATTGTACATTTTGGGAATAGCACGTTTTAACTAGGCATTTGCTCTTGCCATTTTGCAAGGACACTTTGAAGGCACTATATATTATCCCTACCTCAGGAGGTCTAATATACCCATGATTTGTTTTTATCTCTGAGTCTCTCCTGCATGTGGGGTCTCTGACTCTTATGTATGTGAGATTCTCACACAGATGTATATCTTAAGTTTGGTTATTTTCCATTGCTAACCTGACTCATATCTATTTGATAATTAGACCCGGCACTAGAACCTTGAGGTTAGGTGGAAGTTTGTTTTTTCCCCTCTGTAATACTCATGGCAGAGGTCAGGAAGGTCCACACTGGATTCAGGCAGATGGTAGAGAAACTTCAGAGCCAGAAAGCATTGGGCCATTCCGATTTAGTAGAGTGTCATAACAGCAGACAAGCAAAGCAGCAGGGGAAAACATCTTCTCACGGCAGAAAGGAAACAAACAGCAAAAAATTTCCCCTCACAGTGGCAGGCAGGCAATCTGTCATCTATCCTGAGGGCAGGCACCCTCAGGTTAATGGATCTTAGCCTTACATAGACTATACACACTTGGCACTGACACGTGCTCAGGCACTAATCAGGCAAAGTATAAGCGAGCAATCCTAACACAGCTGTTCTCCCAACATTCCTCTTCTTTAGGGTTGCTCTCCTCACACTCTACATGACAGGTATCTTCCGTGATGGTCCCTGTGCAAGGCATGAGGTACATTACAGAAACAAACAGACTACAGCAACAGCACCTTATACAAGAACTATAATAATTACAAAGGTGCCCTTCACAGTATCTCCTTGAGCACTCTTCCCAGGGAATTAACTAGAGGCCCACCTCTAGCCCCGTACCCCACAGTAGGTGAGAGGGCCTGTATAGTCCAGGGCTATGTCCATTGAAACCACAAAGTGTCCTTGGTGCATCTCTGCATCTGGATGGGAACAGCTTCCCGGTGCAGGAGGGCCTCCACAAGTGCCGCAGTTCAACTGTCAAGGTTTCTTACAGTACTTTCCACAAGTGGCATGTCCATCCAGCAAGGGAGCCAGTGACCCCTCTGATCACAGTTCAGGAGTCCATTATACTGCTCAATGATCATTCCGTGATAGCCCAGCTGTCTGTGCAAATCACCAAGGTAAATGTCCATTACAGGCAACTAGTTATACAGCTCTTTATTAATGGATCTCAGCATCTTTTCCTAAGTGCTCTGTCCATTGCTGCAAGCCCCATCAAAACCCCTAAGTAGCCCTGGCCGGTTGGCTCAGTGGTAGAGCGTCGGCCTGGTGTGCAGAAGTCCCGGGTTCGATTCCCGGCCAGGGCACACAGGAGAAGCGCCCATTTGCTTCTCCACCCCTCCCCCTCTCCTTCCTCTCTGTCTCTCTCTTCCCCTCCCGCAGCCAAGGCTCCATTGGAGCAAAGATGGCCTGGGCACTGGGGATGGCTCTGTGGCCTCTGCCTCAGGCGCTAGAGTGGCTCTGGTAGCAACATAGCGACGCCCCGGGTGGGCAGAGCGTCGCCCCTTGGTGGGCGTGCTGAGTGGATCCCAATCGGGCACATGCAGGAGTCTGTCTGACTGTCTCTCCCCGTTTCCAGCTTCAGAAAACAAAAACAAACAAACAAAAAAAACCCTAAGTAAGCTTACATGGCCTGGTGGGGTCAAACACATCCAAGGCCTGTGCCACCTTGACAGTTCTTTTAGCTGCTACTGCTCAAAAAAAGCTCCTATTCTAATGCCAACATCTGCTTCACATTAGAAGGGGATCAATGAATTGCCAGTTTCACATGGGGCCTCTGTCCCCCTCAACCCATCCCCGTTTGATGTTCCCTCAGCTTTCCCTCTATTCAAACTGAAACAACAGGTCTTGGGTGGGGAATCCTCCTCTCCCTCAGCTGTCTTCAACAAGTAATCTTGCTACCATGCAACCTGAATGCCAGCCATTTTGGGGGGAGCTGCCAAGGCCACCCTCTTTCCCACTTTTTCAGTGGCTGAAACTTCTGTTTCCAGCTCAAGCTGTTGCCAAACCTCTAAAACAGGGGTCCCCAAACATTTTACACAGGGGGCCAGTTTACTGTCCCACTGACCACCAATGAAAGAGGTGCCCCTTCCGGAAGTGTGGCGGGGGCCAGATAAATGGCCTCAGGGGGCTGCATGTGGCCCACGGGCCCTAGTTTGGGGATGCCTGCTCTAAAAGGATATCATTAGACCTGCCATCTAATTTCTCTTTATCTGCCCCAGCTGCAATAAAATCTACCCATATTTGTGTTTAGGTAACCTTTACAGGCTCATTTCTCTTGTTACTTGAGGAGGCAGCACAGGCAGCTGCCTGCAGAACCTTACAGTCCTATTCTATCTCCAGCTCCTCCAAATCTGCCACTATCTGTGTGACTGCATTGATGGGCTGCCCCACATAGGGGCTCAAGATAGCCACTAGTGACCCGGAAAGGGCTGACAGGGTGCTACATAGAATAAGGTCCCTCATCTGGCCCACAGGACCTCAGGTTGAAAGCAGCATTCCTCATACCCAGTTCCCAGATGACCTTCTTCAGCTCAGTATGTGTCTGCCACTAACTCACTGCCCCCAGAAAGTCTTTAGCATTCTTCCAGACTGTACAGCCATTACCCATTCTAATAGGGTATGATTTCCTGGGTTGTCATGGCAGTTCTGAAGAAGCTGCCTCATGGAGGAGTGTGTGGTAATGGTGGCCAATTTCTCTCTGTTCCAGAGAGCATGATACCATGTCCCACAACCACAGCAACCAGGCTGCCAGAGGCTGGGTGGGTTTCTGCCTGAATTTTGCCCCCCACTCCATCAGGTTGCCTGGGTGTAGGGCTGGACCAGAGTGCTCCACTACCAGTGGAGGGGGTTGTGCCTGCCCCTGAGGCAATCTTGGCTGCTGAGTTTTTACCTTCTGGGCGACCACCAGCCGGGCTCTGAGTCTTCAGATGGCAGTTTCAGCCCAAACCTCCTCCTCAGAAGAGGAGAAGTTGGAAACGCCTGCTCCTGCTGACGCAGACACTTCACCAGCAGGGATGCTGCTCCTTCCTCAGCACTCACTTCAGCTCTTAAGGCTGCCAGCTCTCAGCCTGAAGCTGAAACTTGAGCTCTTGGATCCAAAATCCTTTCTCCAACAACTATTGCTGCCAATGTTCTGCTTCCAGGGGAAATTGCAGCTCACAAACCTGCAATTCCTTTCTCAGTGACCATTCTAATTCCAGGAGCTGTTGGTGTTCAGCCTTGAATTTCACACTGCAGTTCTTGAAAGCAGTCAGCCTTTATTCCAGCAACTGTTGTAGTTGACTCTGCTGTCAGTGCTCAATCTATAGCTCATCCAGGCAGTAGAACTTGGGCAGTCTCTCGCACAGAGCTTTCAGTTTCTGCTCACAGGGCTGTAAAAAAAACCCAACCCCCAACAGTAGCCAAAGGGAACAGCCACTCCTCTATCTCACCCTTCAAGGGTGTCAGCAGCTCCATACTGATGTGATCTGAATCCTGCCAACTATGCCAGATGTAATGTCATGGGCCAAGGCCAGGCAGATCCACATTGGATTCTGGCAGATGGTAGAGAAACTGTGGAGCCAGAAAGCATTGGGCCATACCCATTTAATAGCATCTCACATCTGTGGATGAGCAAACAAGCAGAGGAAAACCTCTCAGCAGCAAAAAATGTCCCCTCACAGTGGCAGGCAGGCAATCCACAATCCACCATCTGCCCTGAGGGCAAGCACCCATAGCCTACGTAGACTATACACACTTGTGCACTAATCAAGCAAAGTACAAGTGAGCAAGCCTAACACTACTCTTTTCTGAACACCTATGTAAGCAAGTAATTAGATATTTAATAGGAGGTACATTTTGTAAGTACATTAATGTCAGAGTTTTCTGAAAGATTTAACAATATTTTTTTTGTGACAGATACAGAAGGAGACAGAGGGACAAATAGGGACAGACAGACAAGGAGAGAGAGATGAGAAGCATCAATTCTTTGTTGTAGCACCTTAATTTCTCATTGATTGCTTTCTGATATGTGCCTTGACCAGGGGGCTGCAGCAGACCGAGTGACCCCTCCTTGCTCAAGCCAATGACCTTGGGCTCAAGCTAGCTGGTGAGCCTTGCTCAAAACAGATGAGCCCACGCTCATGCTGCTGACCTCAGGGTTTTGAACCTGGATCCTCCACATCCCAGTCCAATGCTCTATCCACTATGCCACTGCCTGGTCAGGCAACAATTTTTTTTTTTTTAAATGAGAGGAAGGAGATAGTGTGACAAACTCCTGTATGTGCCCCAACCGGGATCCACCCAGCAACCCCTGTCTGGGGCCAATGCTCTAATCAACTACATTATTCTTAGCATCTGAGGCTGATGTGCTCAGACCAACCAAGCTATCCTCAGCACCCAGGGTTGAAGCTAGAACTAATTGAGGAACTGGTTGCAGGAGGGGAAGAGAGAAGCAGATGGCTGCTTCTATTGTGTGCCATGACCAGGAATCGAACCTGGGAGATCCATACGCCAGGCTGACACTCTATCTTTGCCAAGGCCAAAATTTAATAATCTAACTAAACTAACTTATTCTTAGGACTGAATGAATGAATATATCAATGAAATATGGAACAATCTACTAATTTAGCTTGTGAGTGTAAAACTTTTATTTAAAACTTCAAAGGTGGCCCTGGCCTGTTGGCTCAGTGGTGGAGTGTCTGCCTGGCGTGCAGGAGTCCTGGGTTCGATTCCTGGTGAGGGCACACAGGAGAAGTGCCCATCTGCTTCTCCACCCCTCCCCCTCTCCTTCCTCTCTGTCTCTCCCTTCCCCTCCCGCAGCTGAGGCTCCATTGGAGCAAAGTTGGCCCGGGCACTGAGGATGGCTCTGTGGCCTCTGCCTCAGGCGCTAGAATGGCTCCGGTTGCAACAGAGCAACACCCCAGATGGGCAGAGCATCGCGCCCTAGTGGGCATGCTGGGTGGATCCCGGTCGGGTGCATGTGGGAGTCTGTCTGACTGCCTCCCCGTTTCCAACTTCAGAAAAATACAAAAACAAACAACCAAAAAAAAAAAAAAAAAAAAAAAACTTCAAAGGTGAAGATGAAGAGGGCCAAAGTTTTGTGCTTGACATGTGTTTAAGCTGGTTGTTAAGAAACAAAAGACTGGCCTTGGCTGGTTGGCTCAGCGGTAGAGCGTCGGCCTGGCGTGCGGGGAACCCGGGTTCGATTCCCGGCCAGGGCACACAGGAGAAGCGCCCATTTGCTTCTCCACCCCCCCCCCTCCTTCCTCTCTGTCTCTCTCTTCCCCTCCGGCAGCCAAGGCTGTATTGGAGCAAAGATGGCCCGGGCACTGGGGATGGCTCCTTGGCCTCTGCCCCAGGCGCTAGAGTGGCTCTGGTTGCAGCAGAGCGACGCCCCGGAGGGGCAGAGCATCGCCCCCTGGTGGGCAGAGCGCAGAGCATTGCCCCTGGTGGGCGTACCGGGTGGATCCCGGTTGGGCGCATGCGGGAGTCTGTCTGACTGTCTCTCCCCATTTCCAGCTTCAGAAAAATACAAAAAAAAAAAAAAAAGAAAGAAAGAAACAAAAGACTAAGGAAGACCTGTGATTTTTATCTGGTTTCTTCCTAAGATATTTCATTAGAAAAACTTGGTTTAGGAAGAGACTTTACCATAATTACCTTAGAAATTCAGACTCCAAGCAGGAGTTTGTTGACCCCCTTACCTTATCCATCATGTCCTGTGGTTTTTGGAGTTGCCTAACAAAAAAGTAACATTCCATATATGCTTCACTTTTTAAAAATCACCTACATATCACCCATTTCACCTCAAAGCTGTAAAAGCCTATTCTCCAATTATCCAAAATGTCTTATATACCCAGTATTACCTCATTGTCTTTGCTATTCTCTTGTTTATGAATTCCCCTTCCCATGTATTAAATTTTGAATATCTTCTCTTAATCTCATTATGTTGATTTGATGATTAGCTCCCACAGTATTGATCAGCCGACCATGTGAAATCACTGATTGGGGCACTGCTAGCTAATGGAAACTGCTGCAGCTTAGAGATCATGAACAACTGCCAGCAAAGGTAAGCATTATTTCTGTTCACTCTGACCTCCTTCCTGGTCTATTTCTGCAGGGTTTGGTAGAATTTAGAAGTGCTGTGACTTATTTTCCTGTCTTCTACATTTACAGTGGCATGGAAAAAAAATACTTTGAAGCTAGCTCCTTAGACTTAGAGTGTCTTGAGTTTTCTTTATTGAGTCATGAGTCTGTTTATGTTGTAAGAATCTAGTTCAGCTTCTGCACCTATCAATAGTATCTGGCAACTTGGGGTCTGCGGCCAGCTCCAGCTCCAGCTCTAGAGTCTGGGTATGGAGTCTTAGTTATGGATCTGGGTTCCATCTCCAAGGTCTGTAGTCTAGGCTTGAATCCTCATTCAGCTGTGGGTAATGAGTCTGGGGTCTCTTTGGGTGGTATGGCTTTATGTACTGGGTCCTGTGTTGGGTCCACATGTAGCTCAGGCTCCAGGGTCTCTTGTTTAGAATCTGGCATCTGGTTCCATCAGTCTCTGGCATTTGATGTCTGGCATTCTGGATTTAGGGTCTGGCTTTGGATTTGGGAACAGATTTATGTTTGGGGACCAAGGTCTGGTGTCTAGCTTTTGGTTAAGTGCCTATGTCCAGGATCCTAAGTTTGGCGCTGGTCTTTGGTTTCTACCAATCAATGGTTATTGTCTCCAATTCAATGCCAATAAGAGTCCCCAAATTTGGGTGCGGTAAATGTAGGAAACTTTATGCAGAGCAAATAGGTCATTTGTTTTAGGGCATGACTGTGAGAACAGCACAGCTATTGAGACGCTCAATATTGTTACAGGTTAATTATGAAGCGCTGTGGAACAGCTTAGCAGTGCTACCTCTCATTTATGAAGCATCTTGGCTGTGAGGAGTCCCTGGGGTGTGGCAACCCTGGGGCAAATTCTTTTTCAGCCTAGACAGCTCAGCTGTGCTTTTCTCTGCTCTGCCCTACGAGTTCCATTCTGGATTTATCATTTCTTCTTTGCTCTGTTTTGTCTAGACTTCACCAGTCAGTTCAACGCTAGAAGAACTTTGCAGGTCAGTGCAAACTTCTCCCTAATGTGAGGTTTGTGTAAGAAGCCTCTGTGTAGAATTGGCTATTAGACTCTTTATTTTTTGAAACCAGTTCTCCACCAGGAGCCCTTCTTAGTAGTTATCTTTTTTTCTTGGGATCTATATATCAGGTAAGTTTTACAGGGGTCTTGAGGTATGAGGTTAGGAGAGACCGGGAGGCATATTTTTCTATCTCAGCTCCAACGAGCTATTGAGGAGTAGAGGGGATTCCTGGGGAAGGAGGTATTAGAGACCTGGGGCAAAATATCCATTCAGGCTTGAGACCAGTGTGTAAGGGGCAGAAAGGGTCTTCCGGTAAGGGGCAAGGAAAGACCTTGAGGTGAATTATTTTTCCCTCCTGTCCCAGTAGAGCCCAAGCTCTATGTCAATCAGGCGTCCCTGATTCGACTTCCCTGTGCAGTGGGACACTCCTGCTTACCAGCAGGGCTGGCAGCCCCTTCGAGACTACTCTTGAGGCAGCTATGAGGATGCTACTGATAAGTGTCGACACTAACCGCCACCAGAGAAAAAGCCCGAGACCAACACACACAGGGTTAGTTGCAATAATCACACAGGCAATTTATTACTCACAGATCCTTTTGGTGTGCCTGGGTACAGCATAAGGGGGCCCCATCAGCGTGCACCTCTCGGCTGTCTTTGGTCAGAGCTCAAAGCGGCGTGGAGACAGTTCACGTTCACATTGGAGTCTGGGCCACTACCACAGCAGGGGGCCCCTCAACTTTAGTACCTTTTCTGGCCAACGTCTTCTAACAGGTGTCAATCTACAGGATTATCACCTCAAACCACCTTTTTGGGAGTTCCTTGCAGGGAACCCCCTTTTATGTTAATCTACTGAAATGTTTACATCAAGCCACTTTTTAAGATTTTCTTATTTACGTTAACTTACAAAGTTATGACACCAAGCCATTTCTCATCTATGTATAACTTCTCACACACATACTAACTGGGCCCTGCTCAAAAAAGTCATCTGTTTATCAAATTACAGAGATATCACACCAAGCCACTTCTTATCTTTTTTTTTTTTCTAATTTTTTTTTATTAAGATTTTTTTTTTCCCTGAAGTTGGAAACGGGGAGGCAGTCAGACAGACTCCTGCATGCGCCCGACTGGGATCCACCCAGCGTGCCCACCAGGGGGCGATGCTCTGCCCATCTGGGGCGTTGCTCTGTGGCGACCAGAGCCATTCTAGCACCTGAGGCAGAGACCATGGAGCCATCCTCAGCGCCTGGGCCAACTTTGCTCCAGTGGAGCCTTGGCTGCGGGAGGGGAAGAGAGAGACAGAGAGGAAGGATAGGGGGAGGGGTGGAGAAGCAAATGGGCGCTTCTCCTGTGTGCCCTGGCCAGGAATCGAACCTGGGACTCTTGCACACCAGGCTGACGCTCTACCACTGAGCCAACCGGCCAGGGCCCACTTCTTATCTATGTATAACTTCACACACATACACTAACTGGGCCCTGCTTGAAAGTCAGAGTCTGTTTATCACATCTACACCCACTATATTAATTCCTGTCCAATACATGGTATAACTTTATTTAATTTCTTTAATTATTTTTAATATTATATTTTAATTACTTTTATATATCTTTCATATTTTTGTTTTTTATATTTCTATATATTTAACTACTATAACATTATATTACTACAACATCTCCCCATACAGCTTGTAAGGGACTGAGGAGGTCATTGGTAAACAGGCAAGGAGAAACATGAAGGCAAATTCTCCCTCCTGGTGCCATCTGGAGTGTGAAGAACAGCATGGGTCTTGAGGTAACTGGCTAGCAGGGAGCTGGGTCTGCAGCACCACTTCTTGGCTTCACACTAGTGTGTGAGGACAGACTGGTCCCCCCTGAGGGTTGCTGAGAGATAAGGGGACTAACTTTTTTACAATGAAAAGAAGGACAAAAAAAATTGAAGAAAACAATATCTAAATAAAAGAAACATTTGTAATTATGCTTATTTGCCTATTAATTTTTAATAATAATTGTAAGAAAAAAGTACTCATTTAGATACAACAAATATGTCACATTACACGCAATGGATCAACTCTGCATCGATCGAATACAGACATTTACAGATTAGTCTTCCAATATCAAAAAGGAGGACATGTAGGAGGACACTTTTTGAGGGAGGACGGAACTTACAAAAGAAAGATTATCCTCCCTAAAGGAGGATGATTGGTAACCTTATAAGAGACCTAGATGCAAAATTTTTTATTACTGCTTTTGCCAGTGTTTGAGGAGTAGAGGGGGTCCCTGGGGTAGAGTGTGCAATTCAGCCAGCTGATGTGCTGTGACCACTTTGCCCAGGCTGGTTTCTTCCAAGCATTTCCTCTAGAGCAGTGGTCCCCAACCCCTGGGCCGCGGACTACGACCGGTCCGTGGGCCATTTGGTACTGGTCCGCAGAGAAAAAATAAATAACTTACATTATTTCTGTTTTATTTATATTTAAGTCTGAACAATGTTTTATTTTTTTTAAATGACCAGATTCCCTCTGTTATATCTGTCTAAGACTCATTCTTGACGCTTATCTCGTAAGTTCGACAATTATATTTAAAAACACCACAGTTTTTACGCTGGTCGTATAATTTTATTTTGTGTATTTATCTGTCCCACCCTAAAGGCTGGTCCATGAAAATATTTTCTAACATTAAACCAGTCCATGGCCCAAAAAAGGTTGGGGACCACTGCTCTAGAACGTTCCTGAGGCACACGTCCTCACTGCCAAATTTAAGTGAGCACTTCGGGTAGGAACCATTATCATGAGCGCTTCTTCAGGACAGGTTTGCCAGGGACACCTTTTTGGGGGGCCAATTTAAATGAGCACTTTCTACGCCTGCTAGCATCGTATTCAGGAGTATACTAGTTCCGGTCCCAGGTTATGGGAGCAGTTAGAGCAGAGAGTGACTACCTATGCAGCCTCAGAGTGTGTTGCAGCACCTGTTCTGAGAAAATTTTGTTCAGCTTAATAGCCACGTTGGCTCTGGGGGACGTGAGCCCGCACTTGTGTTTGGTTTACCTCGGTGCCCTCCCCCGCGCTTCCTAGGCATTGCCCAGGGCAAAAGGTGAGCAGAAGCTTCCTGTGTGCCAGGGCTGCTGCAGGATGGAGGCCAGGTTGTCAACCCTCCCATGACCCAGCAGAGAGGGTTTGATGTAAAAAATTGTTGGTTTTTCAGTTAGTTTTTAGTGTCATTTTGCCTGTGGTTGTCCAGCGTTTTCACCGCCATTTACACAGGTTAATTTTGGGGTTCTACATTCTGTTCCGTTGATCTCTGTGTCTGTTTTTATGCTAATACCAGCCTCTTATAGTCACTGTGGTGTTTTATTGGCATTATGATATACAATAGAAAATTGGAATTAAAAAATTCCATGATATCTACCACTCCTAGTGATCCAGGATACCCAAAACATAGTGGCTATTAAGTCTTCCCATCCCACCTTTTAATGTCATATGAACTTCCCTAAGGGTGACTAACTTCACCACTTTCGGTGAACTGGGTCTGTGTAGGATTTGCTCTGTAATGATTTTGGATGTCTTTTCTGCTTTTCCAACCTGGTATTGGCATGGTTGTTTCAAATAGTGATTTACTTCACAGTATCAGTATTCACTTAGCATAATACCCTCTAGGTCACAAAAGGTGAGATTTTGTTCTTTTTTGTGGCCACGTGATATGCCGTTGTATATATGTGCCACAGCATTTTATCTACTTGTCTATTGATGGGCACTTGCTTCCATAGCTTGGCTATTGTAAATAATGCTGCAGTGCACATAGGGAAGCAAATGTTCTTTTGAATTAGTGTTTTGGATTTCTTTGGATATCTACCCAGATATAGAATCACTGTGTCTTAAGGCAGTTCTATTTTAAACTTCTTGATGAATCTCCATACCATTTTCTACAGTGGCTTCACCAATCTCCATTCCCACCAACAGTGCACGAGGGTCCCCTTTTCTCTACATCCTTGCCAACACTTGTTGATTGATTGATGACAGCTTTCTGACAAGTGTGATGTGAGTTTTAATTTGCACTTTTCTGTTGATTAGTGATATTCAACATCATTTCATGTTCCAGGGTTTGGAACCGGCGACCTCAATGTTCCAGGTCGATGCTTTATCCATTGTGCCACCACAGGTCAGACCTAATATTTTTGCATGTATCTGTCTACTTTTCCCAATACCATTTATTGAATAGATTGGGGGGGGGGGTTGTTGTTGTTGTTTTTTACAGAGACAGGGAGAGAGAGAGAGAAGGGTAGACAGGGACAGACAGGAATGGAGAGATGAGAAACATCAATCATTAGTTTTTCGTTGAGCATTGCGACACCTTAGTTGATCACTGATTGCTTTCTCATATGTGCCTTGTCCACGGGCCTTCAGCAGACCGAGTAACCCTTTGCTCGAGCCAGTAACCTTGGGTCCAAGCTGGTGAGCTTTTTGCTCAAATCAGATGAGCCCACGCTCAAGGTGGCGACCCCGGAGTCTCGAACCTGGGTCCTCCGAATCCCAGTCTGATGCTCTATCCACTGTGCCACTGCCTGGTCAGCCTGAATAGATTGTGTTTACCCCATTGTATGTTCTTGACTCCTTTGTCAAATATTAATTAACCATAAAGATGTGGGTTTATTTCTGGGTTATCTATTCTGTTCCATTTATCTATATTTCTGTTTTTATACCAGAACCATGCTGTTTTGATTACTGTTGCCTTGTATTATAATTTGATATCAGGTAGCATAATTCCTCCAACTTTTTTCTTCTTTCTCAAGATTGTTGTGGCTATTTGGGATCTTTTGTAGTTCCATATAAATTTTTGGGTTATTTATTCTAGTTGTGTGAAATACATCATTGGCATTTTGATAGGAATTGTATAGAATCTATAGATTACTTTGAGTAGTATGGACATTTTAACATTAATTCTTTCTAATGAGCATAGTATATGCTTCCATTTATTTGTATGATCTATGTTTTTAAAGTGTTACATTAGTTGCTTGAGTTTAGGGAGGAAAGAGGAGAAGGAGAATAGTTAAAAGCCTACTGCCAGGACCCAGGTGACAGACTTTATGCCTTATAGCATGTGGTGGTAGTAGAGATGAAGATGAAAGATTGTATTCTGTGTACAGGGGATCCTCGGGTTATTTCACAGTTCCCATCTTACAACAGTGACATAACCCGAATTTTGGTATAAATCGAAACACACCCTAGCCTAAGTCACTTACCTATCCTAACACAGTTGTAAAATCATAATCTACAACATAAAAACACAACTAAGCTACAGAAAAAGGTAAAAGACATAAATATACTATACTGTACACTGTACTGCGTATTCTTCCGCTGCACACAACCAAACTAATTCACCCACATAGTCCATAAGTACGATGCTGATGGCGTAGGTTGAAACACTCATGTCTCAATTTTTTAAAGTTTTTATGGGAGTGAGCATTGTAAACTTGAAACATCATATGTCGAGACTGCCGTAATGCAAGGACCCTCTGTGTATTTCAAAAGGAAAGCAGAGAGGATGTGCTTACAGATAGGATGTGTATTTCTGTGAAAGAAAGGAAATTATGGACAACTCTAAGGTTTTTGGGGAATGGTGATAATGTTTATAATGATGGGGGAAATTGGGCATGGTATTTTGATGGGAATTGTGTTGACTCTATAGATTACTTTGAGCAGTATGGACATTTTAACAATGTTAATTCCACCTAGAAGGAGGAATTTTTAGGGTTTTTTTTTAAGGTTTTATTTATTCATTTTATTTTTTTATTTTTTAAAAAAAATTTTATTTATTTTTTATTTATTCATTTTAGAGAGGAGAGGGAGAGACAGAGAGAGTGAGAGAGAGGAGAGACAGAGAGAGAAGGGGGGAGGAGCTGGAAGCATCAACTCCCATATGTACCTTGACCAGACAAGCCTAGGGTTTCAAACCGGCGACCTCAGCATTTCCAGGTTGATGCTTTATCCACTGCACCACCACAGGTCAGGCCTATTTATTCATTTTAGAGAGAGGAGTGAGAGAGAGAAAGAGAGAGAGAGAGAGCAGGGTATAGGGAGAGAGAAGCAAGAAGCATCAACTTCCATATGTACCTTGACCAGACAGGCCCAGGGTTTTGAACCGGTGACCTCAGTGTTCCAGGTCTACATTTTATCCACTGTGCCACCACATGTCAAGCCAAAGGAGATTTTTTTTTTAAAGATTTTTACTTATTGATTTCACAGAAAGAGGAGGGGTTACGTGGGAAGTATCAATTCATAGTTACTTCACCTTAGTTGTTCATTGACACCCTGGCCTTGGTGAGGTAGCAGGGACTAAGGGAATGTTAGCTTCTGTATAATGAATAGCTAACTATGCTGCAGCACTGATATATGATTCTAACTTACATGGATAGAAACATGGAATCTTTTGCTATCTTCACTACCCATCACAACCTCCAGAGAAAGAAAACTGAAGACAAGAGGAACTAAGGTGATTTTACCTAGAGACTGGCCAGTAAAACTTTACATAAGGAGAGAAGTTACAGGTTGTGGCTGTTGGGAAGATATGTGGATTAGGTTTCTCTTGCAAGTCGCTCCTCTTCCATCTAACCAGTGTAGGATCTAAAAGATTGACTTAAGTGACTGCAGCTGTCTACAAAACAGGGAGGCACCGACATGAGCTCTGTGGTACCCTCTCTTAGTGCATCTCAGTGGGGCCAAACAAGCTGGGATTCTATCCAGATGTCATGGGAAGGACCTGAGCTCACATAGTCCCTAGCTAGAGCTCCCACGAGCCTATTTCAGCCAGCACTTTCTTCTACAGCATGTTTCTATGGATACAAAGCCTGGCCAATAAACACTTCACACAAATACAAACGTTTCAAGAAAAAATGCCTTTCAAATGGTTGGGGATTGTGTGTGTATGCATGTGTGCATGCCTGGCTGGTGAAGAGGGAAAATTGTGTTGGACAGTGTGGAAGAGTTGTATATTATACAGTAGAGTCACCTTCTGGAGAGTCAGGTTTAATTAGAGATAATATGATAAAGTAAAATAGAAAATAAAGAACAAGATAGTTTTTTGTTTTTTAAAAAATTCATTTTAGAGAGGAGAGAGAGTAAGAGAGAGAGAAAGGGGGGAGGAGCAGGAAGCATCAACTCCCATATGTGCCTGACCAGACAAGTGCAGGGTTTCAAACCAGCGACCTCAGCGTTCCAGGTCAGTGCTTTATCCACTGCGCCACCACAGGTCAGGCCAAGATGGTTTTGGTAAGGGACTCTTAGAGGGTACATTCATTTGTGTGACTTACAGTTTTATAGTTTTTGTATAAGCATACTTTTAAAGATATTTATGGCATAAATTAATTTTTTCGTTACCAATCAGGATTGCTCTTTGAATTGTTCAGTGAGAATGGAGGCTCCTCCCCAACTGTACAAATTCTTTTGGCTTTGGATGTGATCAGGTGAGGGGGTGGGCCCAGGAGCCTCATCGCACAGCTTTACTTGGAATCCAAAATTTCAACTTGTCTCATGTCACCGTTCCCCCCAAATTTAGCACAATTTATATATCTATTTATTTATTTTAGGTGAGAGGAGGGGAGATAGTGAGACAGACTCCCTCAAGCACTCAAGATCCACCTGGCAACCCCCATCTTGGGCCAATGCTTGAATCAACTAGCTATTTTTAGCACCTGAGGCTAACTCACTTGGACCAGCTGAGTTATCCTCAGTGCCCTGGCTGAGGCTCCCAAGGCTTTTGAGGCTCTTACCAGTCAAGCCACTGGCTGCAGGAGGAGAAGAGGAAGAGAAAGGGAAAGGGAAGGGAAGAGAAGCAGATGGTCACTTCTCTTATGTGCCCTGACCAGGAATCAAACCTAGGACATCCATGCACTGGACCAGCACTCTATCCACTGAGCCAACCAGCCAGGCCAGCACAATAATTTAAAATCTTCTTTTCCTTCTCCTCCCCTTTCTCCCTCATTAACACAATTTAATGATGTGTCCTTGTCTCTTCTCTGGGGAAATTCTTGATCTTCACTAGGGCTGCAGGTTTCCACGTTATCCTGTCTCTTCTCATTACTTACTCTGGTCTAGTAAGCTGAATTGTTTTTTCTTTCATGGACAGCTTTTTTGATATTTATCCATGGCACTTCTCAAAACTCACTTTAATAGGACAGCAATAAAAGTCAGGCTATACAAAAATAATTGCATCCTTCAGTCTCTGAGTTCGATATGCTTCCCCTCTTGTGACAAAGAGTTTCAAAGAACAACAGTAAGAAAGGAGGAAACAAAGGAAGGAAAGACAAGATAACACCCAGCCAGGAGAATCTCAGACTAGGGACTACTCATATATATTTCATTATTCAGACACTCCCTAATAGAACTCAGAAAAGAAGTTACAGGTGGAGTGAGCATACATGCCACGTTGCCTGGGCCATCCTGGTTTATATTATACTTACTATTCTCACATCCAACCCAGTTAGCATCATCTTTTATCCTCCAAAATGTCTAGATTTTTTTCACCCATAGAAAATAAGAGTTTTTTCACATCCAAATTGAATTGTACATTCTGAGAAATAATCACAGAATATGTGAAATTCAAGATTGTTTCTGTCTTTGGGAGATCTGACACTCAAACATCCAAGCTCAGAAACATTTATCAAGGAAATGTGTTTCAAACAGAGAACATTCACTCATCTTCAGGTAGGCATCTCATCTTGGTTTCCAGAGAAGTTACTAGACAGCTAGAATTTAGAAACTAAACCAAGCTCAGAGAAGAGACAATTTCTACTTAGAAGGACATTTGTGTGTTTGAGGATGGATGGGTGAGAAAGTGGGGATTTGAATGCCAATGAAGTTAATGCAATGCAGTGAAAAATAGAAGGACTTTGGAATCAGGCACGTTTTCAACCCATTTCTACTACTATCAGTTATAATGTAACCTCCCCAAGCCTCAGTTTCCTGATCTATACAATTAGGGTAATGAAATGGAGACCATACATGTGTAACTTAGGGGAGTTGCAATAATTAACCATAAAGTATAATGACTTGAACAGAATAGTAATGATACCTGATAGTTTAAAAAGTTTGTGTACCTAGTAGTCCTTCATATAAATTCATTCTAAGAACTTCATATTAATTTAATTTTCATGAGAATTTTACTCTTTTTTTTTT
The DNA here is from genome assembly GCF_036850765.1 of Saccopteryx bilineata. Lineage (NCBI taxonomy): Eukaryota > Metazoa > Chordata > Mammalia > Chiroptera > Emballonuridae > Saccopteryx > Saccopteryx bilineata. The sequence continues at coordinate 337,436,625 of NC_089490.1, read as the reverse complement.
TTTTTTTTAATACAGAGAGAGAGTCAGATAGGGACAGACAGACAGGAACGGAGAGAGATGAGAAGCATCCATCATCAGTTTTTCATTGTGACACTTTAGTTATTCATTGATTGCTCTCTCACATGTGCCTTGACCAGGGGGCTACAGCAGACCGAGTGACCCCCTGCTCAAGCCAGTGACCCTGGGCTCAAGCTGGTGACCCTTGCCCAAACCAGATGAGCCTGCGCTCAAGCTGGCAACATTGGAGTCCCGAACCTGGGCCCTCTGCATCCCAGTCCGACACTACATCCACTGTGCCACCACCCTGTCAGGCGAGAACTTTACTCTTATCATTAGCATTTTACAGATAATGTATCTGACACTTTGAATGACTAAGGGCCCAAGAATGATGCAATCTAGATTTGACCCAGACAGGCTGGTTTTAGGGTTGTTCTTGGTATACATGTTAAGCATTACCTTAGTAGCTATTTTCTTTTCTTTTTTTTCTTTGACAGAGAGAGTCAGAAATAGGGACATATAGAGACAGACAGACAGGAAGGGAGAAAGATGAGAATCATCAATTTTTTGTTGCAACACCTTAGTTATTCAATGATTATCTTCTCATATGTGCCTTGACTGGGGGCTACAGCAGAGCGCTTGACCCCTTGTTCAAGCCAGTGACCTTGGGCTTCAAGCCAGTGACCTTTAGACTCAAGCCATTGACCGTGGGGTCATGTCTGTGATCCCACGCTCAAGCCAGCAACCCTGTGCACAAGCTGGTGAGCCTGCACTCAAGTCGGATGAGCCCGTGCTCAAGCTGGAGACCTCATGGTTTCAAATCTGGGTCCTCCATATCCCAGTTTGAAGCTCTATCCACTGTGCCACCACCTGGTAAGGCCTTAGTCACTACTTTCAATAGCTGTTTTCTGCCAAGCAAGCAACAGGTGTTATTAATATGAGCAAGGAAAAGAAAATAATTAATTGTAGTGAAATTTAAAAATGTACACAAATGAAAATACTTTAATTCGAAACATCCTATGTGGAGTATGTTTATGAAGCTGTAAGTTGGACTTCCATGTTCCTTACACATAAAAATATTTACATACATTAGTACATTTTATGTTACTTCTGATGGTAATACCATTTTAACTTATTTTTCTCTTTTGAAACTCTTGCAAAATACATTCATATGAGACAGGAACTCTTAAAATAGATATATATCACTGGATTCAACTATAACAAACACTACCTTAATTTAGGATCAGTAGAAAATATTGCAAATATGCTTTTCTCCCAGGACACTAGATTATCACTTCTTTGTTTGTAGACCCTAGGTTATAGTGGATGAACAGGACAGACCTTCCATTGGACTTTGTAAAAGGACATCATCCTGATGATCATTCAGCAGTGCCTCACCTGCCCTTCGGGAGAACTAGGGCCAATTAGCAAACACTTAGGCACCTAAGCTCTGTGCTTTCTGTTTACCTACTCTGAAACCCAAGGTTTAAGCTGACTTCCCACATGTATCAGTTTCACCAAGGAAGAGGGAACTTGTTGTTTTTCTAGTTCAAACCCCAATAAATTTAGTACTCCCTGCAGCAATCACCATCCATTTTTACTTGTAATAACAATATCTTCCTAACTCTTCCTTAGTTTTATTTATCAGTTCTCTGTCCTCTCTTATCTTTTCATGTCTCCTTTCTCCCTCCCTATTTCCACAAAGCTAATAATTATTACTAGTCTTAAATAGAGGCTTTTGAGCAAGAAAATTTGCAAGTTCTTCTCCTGTTGCCTGGGCCCCAGTCTCACTGATGATGACACTGTATAGGCTCACTGGACTATATAATAAAGTGTATTCTTGTTCTTTCTGTTTTCATTCTCTGTACTCTTCAAGCCATTATGATATACATCATCATAATCAACTTGATGGAAGCCATTTGAGGTATACAGATGATACAAAGATTTTCCTTTTTTAAAAAAGATATTGATTTTAGAGAGAGAGGAAGGGAGAGAGAGATAGACACAGAGAGAACATCAGTTTGTTATTCTACTTATTTATGCATTCATTGTTTGGTTCTTGTGTGTGCTCTGACTGGGGATTAAACCCACAACCTTGGTGTGTTGGGACGATACTACCAACTGAGCTACCCAGTGAAGGCAACAAAGATTTCTCTTTACTGGCCTCTGAAGATTAATACTCAGAGTTTGGTACAGCTTCTGGCATCAACTCAATTATGAATAAGTGATTATGAATGAATGATGCCGGAGAAATTTGTCCCAAATAGTTCCCAAGTCAGATGCATCCCCTATCTTCTAGTTCATTGTTTTTCCAGAACATTAGGTTAGAGGGTTTGTTCAAATATATCTCAATCATATAACAATTCTGCTGCTGACTAGAGTTGTCACTTAGAAGCTTTAATAAATCATTTTATCTTTGTGTGTATAACGTAACTAAGTCATGTAATTTTGCTCATTCTATTCAAGATGGTCTTGGTTAGATGTAATTGAGGAATTTGAGTTTGGCTAGTTTGGTAATCTCCTTTCACTAGAAAACAGGAACCAAAAAGCCAGGCAGCCTGTAATTAGAAAGCAGGCAACTATAGTTTATGGTCTGGGATTCTTATGTTTGATAACCACAGGTCAAAGCCCAGACATGTGGATCACCATCTGCCTGACTCATGAGTTTCCTGCAGCATCTCTGGTCATTTAGTTTAATTAACAAGGTATTTATTGCATGTTTACCAAGGCAACTCATTGTATTAAGTAGTTGGAGATACCAGCAAAAGATAAGACATGGCTTTTGATCAAAAGACAAGATAGGAATCTACTTGTAAACACATTTACAAGCAAATGGTAGAGGCAAAAGCACCAAGAATTCACTTTCTAATAGCAAAATTTACAAAAACCATCCAATAGAGAATCTCTCACTAGGCTGTTGACTAGAATATATTGTAATTATTCCAGTCTAACATCTCTCCAGCGTCCTATGGATAGTAACACTCTTTACTAAAGCAGCATAGCATTAGCATAGTGATTAGGAACATGGGCTTTGGCTATGTTCCTTGTTGATTGATGAAGTTTGAACAAGTTACCTGAGAAATGGAGAAAATATTAAAATTTACAAGATTTGGCAAGATAATGACAGTAACGAGTTTTACACAGTGTCAGCACATAGTAAGCACTCAATAGATGTTAGCTGTTTTAAAAATAAACAGAGGGGCCCTGGCCAGTTGGCTCAGTGGTAGAGCATCAGCCTGGCTTGCAGGAGTCCCGGGTTCAATTCCCGGCCAGGGCACACAGGAGAGGTGCCCATCTGCTTCTCCACCCCTCCCCCTCTCCTTCCTCTCTGTCTCTCTCTTCCCCTCCCGCAGCCCAGGCTCCATTGGAGCAAAGTTGGCTCGAGTACAGAGGATGGCTCCATGGCCTCTGCCTCAGGTACTAGAATGGCTCTGGTCGCAACATAGCAACACCCCAGATGGGCAGAGCATCGCCCCCTGGTGGGCATGCCGGGTGGATCCTGGTCAGGCGCATGCAGGAGTCTGTCTGACTGCCTCCCCGTTTCCAACTTCAGAAAAATACAAATAAATAAATAAATAAACAAACAGAGGATGAGCTAGCAGAACTGTTGCAGGATGTCATGTGTCACTTCCATAGGGTAGGATTTGTGTGAAAACAGAAATATGAAATGACAAATGCCCACCGTGAGGTTAAGACGCACCCACATCATTGGCATGTTCTTCATCCCCTAAAGGGTTTGTGCTGGCCAAGCTGTTTCTGTTTGAAAAGGCAGCAGGAACACCAAGCTTTCTTGGGATAACTCAGTTCCTTTTAGATGTTTCCCCATCCAGAAGCAATCAGATCTCAGAGCCATGTCATTACCAACTAGAGAAAGATACATGATGGAGCCAAATTCATGAACAAAGGATGATTTCTATTCATAAGTAGTGACAGACTCCTGAGGCTGGATGTTACATAAAATGAGTACAAGCGTTTCTTCCTGTGTTTGGTTCACTGGGAAGTATGAGTCTCATAACATAAGACATTAAGCAACATTTACTAATGGTATATTATATATTGAGAACTTCATTAAAAATTTACTGAGAATTAATTAAGAGCAGGTAATTTGCAGAAAGATCCATCCAGAATAAGGCAAAAACACTATTACTTTGTAATTTTATATGTAAAGATGTTCTTCAAATATTTTTGTATATATGCTTAATAATTCATATTTTTATTATTCCATTTCCCTATGGGGAGTGACTGTACAACTTGGTAGGATAGAAAGTGAAAGCTTTAATTAAAAATTACTTTCAAAGTAAGTGCTGACACATTCTGTATGTTCTGGAGCAAAAGTCTTAATTTACTTGATTCTCAGTGATCTCATTATAAAATGGGAAAATAATGCCTGATTCATTCACTTGTTCTGAAGATTGAGTTATAACCATTGGCTAGCACTCCATTTTCATCCTTGTATTAGGGTTCCAAGATTTCATTTGCATTCATGATGGGTATAAAGATGAAGACACATACACATACAAATATAGAAAATATATGTATAGAAAGTTTTTGATTGTTCATATAAGATTATCATGTTCACATACATGAGTGTACACCTATTTATGTACATAAATGTGAATATGATAATAATTTCATATGAAGGACCAAATTAATTTTATTTTTATGTGTTTGTGTGTGTGTGCTCTCCCAAAAATTATGAGCAAGGGAGGAGACTTATCCAGATAAGCTATCCATTGTTCTTTTGATTCCACATGTATGTGAAAGCACATGGTATTTGTCCTTCTCTGACTTATTTATTTCACTTAGCACAATAACCTCTGGGTCCATTCATGCTGTTGCAAATAGTAAGATTTTATTTATTTTTTTTTGTGACAGAGACAGAGAGAGGGACAGATAGGAACAAACAAACAGAAAGGGAGAGAGATGAGAACCATCAATTCTTTGTTGTGGCTCCTTAGTTGTTCATTGATTGCTTTCTCATATGTGCCTTGACTGGGGGGCTACAGCAGACCGAGTGACCCCTTTCTCAAGCCAGCAACCTTGGGCTCAAGCTGGTGAGCCTTGTTCACACCAGATGAGCCTGTGCTCAAGCCGGCAACCGCAGGGTTTCGAACCTGGGTCCTCCGTGTCCCAGTTCAACACTATCCACTGCGCCGATTTCATTCTTTTTTTCTGACTGAGTAGGGGCCATTATACAGGGTCCTCGGATTACAACACAGTTCTGTTCCTTCGACAGTAGTGTAACCGGAATTTTGGTGTAAGTCAAAACACACCCTAGCCTAACGCAGTGGAACACTTGTGCTTTTAACACAAAATGGTATATATAGGTAAGCGTACTGGGGGATGCCAACTCCCTCACTTATATGCCACATTACTGTGTATTCTTCCACCACGCACAGCCATACTAGTTCACCCATGTAGTCTGTAACTACAATGCTAACAGTGTAAGCCAAAACACTCACGTCTCAATTTTTTTAAGTTTTCATGGAATGAGCATTGTAAACTAAAAACGTTGTATGTAGAGACTGTCATAACCCAGGACCCTCTGTACAGTGATTGCAAATGTAGGTTTACAGTTATAAGTACATGAAACAGTTTGTTCTTATATTATTGTTTATTAATAATTGTATTACTTATTTGTATTACAACTGTAAACCTACTTGGGCCCACCCCAAATATATGCACCACAGCTTCTTTATACACTCCTCTATTGATGGGCTCTTAGGTTGCTTCCATTAAGTATACATTTTCTTAAGTATTCTTTATTATATTGTATGCATTGAACTTAATATGGGACTATAAATTTGGAAGGGACATTATATAATCATCTAGTCTAGGTATTCTTAACCTGAGGTCTATGAATATAGAATGTAGATGTATATGAATCTTCTAGTCCTGAAAATATATAAAGTATTGTGTGGTTGTGGTTACATGTGTGTTTTTCTAGGAGAGACTTCATTGGTTTCATCAGATTTCAGAACTTCATGACCAAGGAAACACTAAGAATCAATCATCTCACCACTTCTACTTCAGGGATATATATATAGATATACCAGAAAAATAAACAGGTGAAACCTGCTGTTTTAATTGGTATAAAAAAATAATAGGTAACAAATTTCAGTTATTATTTTAGATATTTTCAGAGGCTTTGTGAGATCAATACTATGTTTATAATTCTAAGATATTATTTCCCTTTTCACTCTCATTCTTTTACAAGTGCATAAAGGAGTTTTTTTTGTGTGTTTTTTTTTTAATTTATTTATTCATTTTATAGAGGAGAGGGAGAGACAGAGAGGGGGGGGGGGAGGAGCTGGAAGCATCAACTCCCATATGTGCCTTGACCAGGCAAGCCTAGGGTTTCAAACTGGCGACCTCAGCATTTCCAGGTCGACTCTTTATCCACTGCGCCACCACAGGTCAGGCCATAAAGGAGTTTTTGAGAGACTACATGACATGTGATATCACAACAGACTGAGCAGAAAAAGAGATAAAGTCAACCGTCTTTATTAAACCAAACATTAAAGAGATTTGCAAAACCTAAAACAATGCGACTCTTCTCATTAATTTATATTTTGGAACACATAGTTATTCTTCATAAAACTATGTTCTCCTTGTTAACCATGCAGTGGGTCTGTTATTTTTAATTAATTAATAAGTACTTTTTAAATTTATTAACTTTAATTTCTCTTTCATTTAATTTTTCATAATCAGTTTAAAATACCAGTAGATATTACTCACATAAACAAAAGCTCTTTAGTTTCCTCAATAATCTTAAGCATATAAAGTTTGAAAACTTCTATTTCATAACAAATGACATTTTGGAAATAGGAGTATATCTAGAAGTTAAATGAGGGGATTATAATTTGAGTGTGTTGTCTGTACCCTTGCTTCCCAAAGTGTGGATAGGGGAACAGCTGCATCCTAGGTATTGCCTAGGAGCTTGTTAGAAATGCAGGATCTTGGGCCTTGACCCAGACTTACTGAATCAGAATCTTCATTTTAATAAGATCCCAAGGTTATGTATATGCATATTAAAGTTCAAGCTCTGCCCTGGCCGGTTGGCTCAGCGGTAGAGCGTCGGCCTGGCGTGCGGGGGACCCGGGTTCGATTCCCGACCAGGGCACATAGGAGAAGCGCCCATTTGCTTCTCCACCCCCCCCTCCTCCCTCTCTGTTTCTCTCTTCCCCTCCCGCAGCCAAGGCTCCATTGGAGCAAAGATGGCTCCATTGGAGCAAAGATGGCCCGGGCGCTGGGGATGGCTCCTTGGCCTCTGCCCCAGGCACTAGAGTGGCTCTGGTCTCGGCAGAGCGACGCCCTGGAGGGGCAGAGCATCGCCCCCTGGTGGGCAGAGCGTCGCCCCTGGTGGGCTTGCCGGGTGGATCCCGGTTGGGCGCATGCGGGAGTCTGTCTGACTGTCTCTCCCCGTTTCCAGCTTCAGAAAAATACAAAAAAAAATGAAGTTCAAGCTCTGATGTGTTTTATTCCATACTAACATTTATTTATTTCAATTGAGCCTTATTTCTCAAGGATTAAAGGAAACTATAGACATAAATATCTGCATTATACATATATAAAACTACTGTATATGTAATTTAGTGTTTATATGCATTCATATTAGAAAACCTAGGTTTTGTTAGGCTATCATTGATATTCTATTTTTGAGATAGTTCATTATTAACCATATTTTTCTTAAGTTATCATAAGACATCAAACAAGAAAAATCTCCAGACTAGAAATCCCAAGCTTTGGATTTGGGTCACAAAATTTATTAACTTTGTCACTTTGGACAAAAATTCACTCCAATTACCCCATACATAAATGAGAATAAATGGCCTTGTTTACCTATCAGAATAAAATAACATATTTTACAAACATGTATTAACTCCCAAATGCTGATGTCTATTAACTATTCTAAGATTTGCTAAGAATTTTACATAAGACTTGAATAAATTATTAATATATATATATATATATATATCATTTAAAGAAATTATATTTATGGCCAAACTACAGCACAATCTCCAGATTTGGCGAAGATTATATAACTGGATTGGCATAGTCTATCCTCAGTGTAGCTGATAGTAATAATAACAACAAAAATAAGAATTAGCACCTATTTAATGATGACTCAATAACTTCTTTTAGGAAGGATTAACTTGTCTTTAAAATAGTCACTTTGGTAGCTATGGAGTTTAGGCTCCACCTAGCGGCTATCTGATAGCAATCAAATTTTTACAATTCTCTTTATTTTCTATTTGCATTTGCCATTCTTTTTTAAGCTAGATCAGCGATTTTCAGTGTGCCACAAGAATTTTTGAACTATGTTAATGCCTGACTATACATCTCTGTTTCCACACCACCACCCCCACACACAGTTTTTTAGTTAATTTTGGTGTTACTTAATTTAAATCAGTGAAGGCAGCTGTTATGAATAAAGAAATTCAAAAGAGATTGATCTGAAATAGTTTAAGAAGACTGTAAGTGGTATAGGAACATTTGTGAATATTTCTAGAATTTTTTTTTCACTGTTTCAGGTCTCATTGTCCAAAATGTGGTTCTATTGGTGAACCTGAAAATGCCAATTACAGAGAGAAACTTCCCTAAAAGTTGCAGAATCAAACAAATTATTTGGTGTTAACTGTTTTTTGAAGCTCCATTGATGAATTTTTTTTGGTCTTACAGCCACTGATTTCCAGAAGTAAGATTATTTAAAGCATTCTTTTTCCTAATTACTCCTTTAGTATATTAATAGAATTTGAAGATATGTGTTTTAAAGGTAATATGCATTTAGTAAAAGGATGATCACTCAACCTCAGATCATCAGTTCCTTTAAAATATTATCAAGATATAGATGTTCATTTCCTGAATACATATTGTGATATTAAACCAGGTTCCTTTTATTCAGGCCAACTAAGCTGTAACTACAATATTAAATTACAAAACTCTAATCTACCCCGGCCAGTTTTCTCAGTTGGCTAGACCATTATCTGGAAGCACAGAGGTTGCCAGTTCGATCCCCAGTCAGAGCACTTACAGGAACAGATTAATATGCCTGTCTCTTTCTCTCTCTCTCTCTCCCTTCGTCTCTCACTAAAATCAATAAATAAAATTAAAACAAAAGAAGAACACACCCTCTAATCCAAGTTAGAGAACATAGAACAAGAAAAGAAAATTGTTTCAAACTGAAGGATTATCCGAATTGTAGTTACCACTCAAGTTGCTAAAGTCCCTTGAGGGAGAAGAAGCATTTGTGGAAATAGTTGCATATCAGAAGTTGAAATTTTGTCATTTCTCTCATTTGCATTACAACTTTACTGCATAGTTTGACCTATTATGTTGTACTGAATATGCAAGGACATATATTGTTGTAAAGTACTGTACCTCACTTCCACAGGTTTATGTAGAGACATCAAGTCCAGATGAATTTTGAAGGATTTTATTGAAAGGAGGAAATTTATTAAAATGCCGGAAGCATATGACTAACACAGGACATTGCAGACCCAAATCATGCACGCCAAATACGTCTCAGAGGCTGATTATATACCCTTTGACCACATACAGGTTGGGGGGAGCATGACATCATAACACAAGCTTATAACATTTGTTTAGGGGATCCATAGAAACATTAAAACTTTTAAGGTAATACAATCAAAGACCTTTACACATCTTTTAGTGTCTTTCTCTCCTCCTTTGCCTAAAGGTATGTTACTCTCAGGATTCCAGGAATGGAAGAAGAGCCAAAATCAATGTAGGGTGGTATGTAAATTCTGTCTATTATTATAAGAGAAAAGAAGTTTCTCAGACAACCTTTATTTTATAGTTAAAACTAAATGACCCATTGTCCTTGTAAGTCAGGAAGCTTCTACATTCTTCTCCCTCCCCTCCCCAAGGAAAAGACAGGACAGAAAGCGTGACCTTTCCTTCTAAAATATCAATATACAATACGACATATCAGAATCTATGGCATGCAGCAAAAGCAGTGATAAGAGGGAAGTTCATATCACTTCAGGCATATATGAACAAACAAGAGAGAGCCCAAGTGAACCACTTAACTTCCCACCTTAAGGAACTAGAAAAAGAAGAACAAAGAAAACCCAAAACCAGCCAAAGAAAGGAGATAATAAAAATCAGAGCAGAAATAAATGAATTAGAGAACAGAAAAGCTATAGAAAAAATTAATAGAACAAGGAGCTGGTTCTTCGAAAAGATCAACAAAATTGACAAACCCTTGGCAAGACTTACCAAGGAAAAAAGAGAAAGAACTCATATAAACAAAATCCAAAATGAAAGAGGAGAAATCACCACGGACACCGTAGATATACAAAGAATTATTGTAGAATACTATGAAAAACTTTATGCCACTAAATTCAACAACCTAGAAGAAATGGATAAATTCCTAGAACAATACAACCTTCCTAGACTGAGTCAAGAAGAAGCAGAAAGCCTAAACAGACCTATCAGTAGAGAAGAAATAGAAAAAAAAACATTAAAAACCTCCCCAAAAATAAAAGTCCAGGACCTGACGGCTATACCAGCGAATTTTATCAAACATTCAAAGAAGACTTAGTTTCTATTCTACTCAAAGTCTTCCAAAAAATTGAAGAAGAAGCAATACTTCCAAACACATTTTATGAGGCCAACATAACCCTCATACCAAAACCAGGCAAGGATGGCACAAAAAAAGAAAATTACAGCCCAATATCTCTAATGAATACAGATGCTAAAATACTAAACAAAATACTAGCAAATCGAATACAACAACATATTAAAAAAAATAATACATCATGATCAAGTGGGATTCATCCCAGAATCTCAAGGATGGTTCAACATACGTAAAACGGTTAACGTAATACACCATATCAACAAAACAAAGAACAAAAACCACATGATCTTATCAATAGATGCAGAAAAGGCTTTCGATAAAATACAACACAATTTTATGTTTAAGACTCAACAAAATGGGTATAGAAGGAAAATATCTCAACATGATAAAGGCCATATATGATAAACCATCAGCTAACATCATATTAAATAGCACTAAACTGAAGGCTTTCCCCCTTAAATCAGGAACAAGACAGGGTTGTCCACTCTCTCCACTCTTATTTAATGTGGTACTAGAGGTTCTAGCCAGAGCAATCAGACAAGACAAAGAAATAAAAGGCATCCATATCGGAAAAGAAGAAGTAAAGGTATCACTTTTTGCAGATGATATGATCCTATACATCGAAAACCCCAAAGAATCCACAAAAAGACTACTAGAAACAATAAGCCAATACAGTAAGGTCGCAGGATACAAAATTAACATACGGAAGTCAATAGCCTTTCTATATGCCAACAATGAAACAATTGAGAACGAACTCAAAAGAATAATCCCCTTCACGATTGCAACAAAAAAAATAAAATACTTAGGAATAAACATAACAAAGAATGTAAAGGACTTATATAATGAAAACTATAAACCATTGTTAAGGGAAATCAAAAAAGATATAATGAGATGGAAGAATATACCTTGTTCTTGGCTAGGAAGAATAAATATAATCAAGATGGCTATATTACCCAAAGCAATATACAAATTTAATGCAATTCCCATCAAACTTCCAATGACGTTTTTTAAAGAAATAGAGCAAAAAATCATCAGATTTATATGGAACTATAAAAAACCCCAAATAGCCAAAGCAATCCTAAGGAAAAAGAATGAAGCTGGGGGCATTACAATACCTGACTTCAAACTATATTATAGGGCCACGACAATCAAAACAGCATGGTATTGGCAGAAAAATAGACACTCAGACCAATGGAACAGAATAGAAAGTCCAGAAATAAAACCACATATATATAGTCAAATAATTTTTGATAAAGGGGCCAACAACACACAATGGAGAAAAGAAAGCCTCTTCAATAAATGGTGCTGGGAAAACTGGAAAGCCACATGCAAAAGAATGAAACTGGACTACAGTCTCTCCCCCTGTACAAAAATTAACTCAAAATGGATCAAAGATCTAAACATAAGACCTGAAACAATTAAGTACATAGAAGAAGACATAGGTACTCAACTCATGGACCTGGGTTTTAAAGAGCATTTTATGAATTTGACTCCACAGGCAAGAGAAGTGAAGGCAAAAATTAATGAATGGGACTACATCAGACTAAGAAGTTTTTGCTCAACAAGAGAAACTGATAACAAAATAAACAGAAAGCTAACTAAATGGGAAATGATATTTTCAAACAACAGCTCAGATAAGGGCCTAATATCCAAAATATACAAAGAACTCATAAAACTCAACAACAAACAAACAATCCAATAAAAAATGGGAAGAGGATATGAATAGACACTTCTCCCAGGAAGAAATACAAATGGCCAACAGATATATGAAAAGATGCTCATCTTCTTTAGCTATTAGAGAAATGCAAATCAAAACTGCAATAAGATACCACCTCACATCTGTTCGATTAGCTATTATTAGCAAGACAGGTAATAGCAAATGTTGGAGAGGCTGTGGAGAAAAAGGAACCCTCATACACTGTTGGTGGGAATGTAAAGTAGTACAACCATTATGGAAGAAAGTATGGTGGTTCCTCAAAAAACTGAAAATAGAACTACCTTATGACCCAGCAATCCCTCTACTGGGTATATATCCCAAAAACTCAGAAACATTGATACGTAAAGACACATGCAGCCCCAGGTTCATTGCAGCATTGTTCACAGTGGCCAGGACATGGAAACAACCAAAAAGCCCATCAATAGATGACTGGATAAAGAAGATGTGGCACATATACACTATGGAATACTACTCAGCCATAAGAAATGATGACATCGGAACATTTACAGCAAAATGGTGGGATCTTGATAACATGATACGAAGCGAAATAAGTAAATCAGAAAAAAACAGGAACTGCATTATTCCATACGTAGGTGGGACATAAAAGTGAAACTAAGAGACATTGATAAGAGTGTGGTGGTTACGGGGGGGAGGGAGGAATGGGAGAGGGAAAGGGGGTGGGGAGGGGCACAAAGAAAACAAGATAGAAGGTGACAGAGGACAATCTGACTTTGGGTGGTGGGTATGCAACATAATTGAACGACAAGATAACCTGGACTTGTTATCTTTGAATATATGTATCCTGATTTATTGATGTCACCCCATTAAAAAATAAAATTATTAAAAAAAAATCAATATTAATTTTGCAGCTTTTTGGTACCTTACCACATTCCCCACTGGTTTTATAGCCTAAGTAAAATCTTTGACTTAATTTAATGGTAGAGCATGAGGCTGTTGAGTAAGAATATTAGCTTATAACACTAACAGATATTTAACAGACAGCATTAATAGCAATATAGTTTATTAACAAATGAATGTTACTGATTAATTTTTTATAAACTCTACAGACCTTCTGTAACTTATATAAAATTAACTGACTTTTTAAATTATCCCTTTCCTATTGGCAAAATCTTTTTCTAATTGGTTGCTAATAAAGCTTTAGTAACAAGGGTTTTAGTGAAGTTATTAAAATTTCCTAAAAACCCCACTAGTTTTATGTATCACCTTTATACTCATTTGAATTCCTATGTTCTGATTCTGAGGCATACTGAAAAAATATAAAAGAAACAACAAAATTAAAAGAGCCAGTGCTAACAGATACTATAACAAGTGTCCTAATACAACGAAGTGATTAAAGCCTATTATATTATCAAGCAAAGTCTTAATACAATGGAATCTAAAATAAAATTTTTACACTCTTAAGTGTTTTTAACATGTTAATGTAATTTCACCAAATCCATGTTGATATTATCATTGCTTCATATTATTTGTAAATGTAACCTAACCCCACTTCAGTCTGAGAACTGTCCCAAGGAGCAGGAGTTACACAGATTCAGGAAAAGTTCACAAGGCACTCGAGTTGTGGTCACATTTCCACACTTTGCAGCTAGAGTCTAAGTCCCAATAACCACTGCTTCTAGCTGGCAATGATTCAGGTAGACTGGAAAAGCCATCTGCAGCACATATGGAGGCAGAGCTTTCGTTTTCTTTAAACTGGAGAGATGAACCCAGGGGGCCTTTCCCTAGGGCTCTGCAACCATGGCATGGTGAAGAGAACCTTGGGATACACTATGCTGGGTGGCAGAGGTAGATTCATCTAAATTAGGAGCAGGTCCCAGCCTAAAATAGGCATGGGGCATTGAGACAAGAGGAATAAAGGAGATACTATACATTAAACAAAGCAGAAAATAGGATTATCAATATCCACAACAGAGATCTTCAAGGGATAAATAAAACCCAAATATTCAGGCTAGGTATAGTAAGTGGCCCTCATGTCCATAAGAAACAAGATCACTTTACATGCTACTAGGAAAAAATACCCTTGGGTCATCTGGTGTCTCAAGATGGGGACAACGGCCCTGGGCACCTTTAGCCTTCCATGGTAAGTTCCAGTAGGCTGGGCAAGGTCAGGTCACAGGTGGCTGGAGCAGGGCTGGAAGAGACTGAACCCTCCCTTAGAGGAGTGAGGGAGCAGCTTACCTTCTAGTGTCCCTTTCTCCTACAGCAAAGGCATGTCCCTGGTGAGGGACCGAGAAGCCTGGCCTTAGCTCAATGACCTTCTTTTCCATTCTTGAAGCAGGGCCCTGATGAGTCCTATGAATCCCTTTTGGGGGATTGGAGCCTTTAAGGGCATATGCCAAGAGCTGGTATTTTACCTGATCTCTTTTTGGGCTCTATTTTCCTTTTCTGTCCCTCTCTTGGTCAATATAGACCAGGGGTCGGGAACCTATGGCTCGCGAGCCAGATGTGGCTCTTTTGATGGCTGCATCTGGCTCGCAGACAAATCTTTAATTAAAAAAATGTTAAAAATATAAAACGGGGAGGGGGAGGAGCACAAAGAAAACTAGATAGAAGGTGACAGAGGACAATCTGACTTTGGGTGATGGGTATGCAGCACAATTGAATGGCAAGATAACCTGGACATGTTTTCTTTGAATATATGTGCCCTGATTTACCGATGTCACCCCATTAAAATTAATAAAAATTTATTTATAAAAAATGTATAAAACATTCTCATGTATTACAATCCATTCATTTCCTACAACTCATATTCATGGTTGTGGGTGGATGGAGCCAATCACAGCTGTCCTCTGGGACAACACCAAATTTTTATTGGATAATGCGTAATGTACACAGGTCATTGTATGGCTCTCATGGAATTACATTTTAAAATATGTGGCGTTCATGTCTCTCTCAGCCAAAAAGTTTCCTGACCCCTGTTATAGACCTTAAAAGCCATGCTCAGAAGATCTTGCTGAGGGGTTTGAGGGTCCTTATCTGCCTATATAAACTTTTTCTGTATATCTGGAACTGATTGGAAAAAGACAAAAACAGCATTATTAGCTGGATCAAATAAAAGAGGGTAGAAGTTTGCAGGAGAAACAAGGTTGGCACCTCCCGTAGGATTCCAGAGTCTCCCCGCTGCTGAATAACTCAGTACATTAGCATTCAAAAGAAATTTTTAAGTAAAAAGCATAATAAAAATAGATTTGCAGGAGTTCCAGGATATGACTTCCCCCTTTTTTATATTATTTACAATTGACCTTTAAGCATTTGTTGAGTACATTTTATTTATGCTGTAACTTTATTGTTAGGCTAATCAATAGTAATATTTGTCCCTCTGGGTTTTGGTAATTTAACACTGAACAATACTGCTTCAAAAATGATAATAAATTAAACATTATATAAAAAGACATTATTAATAATTATTACATATTCCCCAAATATCTAAACCAAGATTTCAATATCACAGGGCTATGAAACAGCAAATAAAAAGGAGAATTAACAAAAGGCTTTTGGAATAACATATACATTTCTAACATGGAAAATACTTTTTATACAATAAGGGATCCTTGGTACAAAAAGGAAGTCTTTGGATTTGGTAGGCTATACAATTTTATATGCCTTATTATTAATACAAGTTTAGTATAGTTTACAATAAGAGGATTGTAAACTACTATCCCAATGAACTATTGATTTACTGAGAAAAATAAGGAATGGTCAAAATGCACTATTTCATAACTAACCAGCTGGCAAAGAGAAATTAATCCTCTTTTTGACCTACAGTGCTTTACACTATTAAGTCAATATAAGGGTCGGGGAGCCTGGGATTCCTGGAGCAGGCTCCGGGAGCTGTGAGTGGAGCCTGCTGCTTCTATTTTTTTTTTTTTCTTTTCTCGCTATTTTTCCTGCAGTCAAGCAGGTTTCCTGCAGTCAACAATGGTTTTTCCTAAACATGAACTTAATCTAACCTGCTACCTGCAACTAACTGCCTTGTTCTGAGCAGCTTCCCAGTGCTATTTTCCCACAACAGAAGCAGCAAATTAAAAATATAAATTTTTACAAATTTACCTTCCCAACAGTGGGCTGCTTTAGCCTATATGAGGTTTTTAATTTCCCCACAATTTCCTGAAAATTCCTTTTACAATTTCTACTACTATGGTTAAAGCAGTAGGTCTCCCCTGTGAACCCCATGCCTTCCATGTCAGACAACAACCATGCCATACAAAGGAACTGAGAGACTTGGAAGGGACCCAACACCAGCCTTGGCCTCACGGGAGAGAGTTGGAACCCTTCTCCCAGTGCTAGTTTTGTACATTTTACATTTATTTTTTTTAATCCATCTTTTTTTTTTTTTTTTTTTTTTGTATTTTTCCGAAGCCAGAAACAGGGAGGCAGTCAGATAGACTCCCTGCATGCGCCCAACCGGGATCCACCCAGCACACCCACCAGGGGGCGATGCTCTGCCTACCCAGGGCATCGCTCTGTCACGACCAGAGCCATTCTAGCACCTGAGGCAGAGGCCACAGAGCCATCCTCAGTGCCCGGGCCATCTTTGCTCCAATGGAGCCTTGGCTGCGGGAGGGGGAGAGAGAGACAGAGGAAGGAGAGGGGGAAGGGTAGAGAAGCAGATGGGCGCTTCTCCTGTGTGCCCTGGCCGGGAATCAAACCCGGGACTCCTGCACGCCAGGGTGACGCTCTACCACTGAGCCAACCGGCCAGGGCCATTTATTTTTTTTATATAATTTTTTACACCAGTGGAGGGCAACAAGCCACCACGCCCAACCCATGGAGGGCCCACACTACCCTTATGTCTAGGGAGGGGAAGGGGAGATGCAGCTGGAGGCCCTGTTCCTGATAATTCTATTTCCTATAATCCTATTACTCATTCTAGAGTTTCAATTTATTTCAAGAAACTGATTACCAGCAAGGTCCACACCTCTGGTTTGTTAATTTTTAAATTTTTTAATTGGCCCTATTTTCATTTTTTAAGATTTTTCTAAAGCAAAGTTCTAATTTTTAATACTATTCCTACCCTGTATTTTCCAAATGGGCAAAACCTCTTCTGGTCAGTAGGTGGATATTTGAATATCTGAAACTAGTTTCTATTCTATATTTCCTCCAGTCACCTCACCCTTAACTGTCCCTGCCATTTTATTCCAGCGCCCTTCCCCTGCCACTCCGCACACAGCACGTCCAGGCCCTGCTTTCCACTTTTCTCTCACCCAAACCACTTACTTGCCAGCCCTTTTCCCAAGAGGCTGGAGAAACACTTCCCTTTCCATTCAGGGCTCCCAAAACCAATGACTCACCCGAGTTTCCTAGAATCAAAGGTTTCTACCTCACCAGCCTTCTTTTTCCATATTTAATGTCTGGGGCGCTGATTTACAAAATTGAAACTGTCCGGGAAAATCCAGGAATTAGCACACCAATAAAAGGCAAGAACAAGAAGACAGATAATAATTAGTACTCAGAATAAAGGATGTTTGGCTATAGAGATATTATTACACAAGACAAGGGGAAGGAGCCAACAGAAGAGAATAATTTCTTCAGGGGAGAAATCAGAGTGCTCTGAAGCCAGAGGTCTTGAATCCAAGAAAAGAGATTTTATAATTTGCAGGCTCCGTCAGATAGCCACTAACCTCATATGAAGTTTATAAATTTCCCTTTACTTTGCCCTTTGGTTTTAAGCCAGAAAGTTTCAATTTTTGCATGCAAGACACATTTAAACATTAAACAAAGACTTCACATACACAAATTAGAAATCAAGAAATTTAAATGAGCACACTTTACTTATTCCAATCAAAATTATACTGGATATTTTTCTGACAAAACAAAGAGACAAAACAGATAATTTACTATTTAAGTACACAGCTCAATAGTCAAGGGAAGGGGTTCCCTCCAGGGGCCTCTCAGGTGCTTGCAGGCTCAGGCACCAGAGATTTCCACTTACACACTAATCACTCGGGGTTTAGACAGAAACATTAAAAACAAAGACTGAGATCTTGACAAACACAAAGGTGTCCCTGGAAGTCTTGAGACAGGACTGATTAGCTCAGTATTAACTCAGTCCCTACTCAGGTCTCTTCCTGAGAGCACCCCCAAATGTCCCCACTAATGTCTCCCTCTGAGAGCACTACTAGATGTCTCCGGAAGTCCTGGGCAGGATGAAGTCCCCATTAATTGTCTCTGTAGAGCATAAACAGATGTCTCTAGAGGTCCAAGGCAGAACTGACTAACCTGGTTAGCTCAGTTCCCACTAATGTCCTCCTAGAGTATGAGCAGATATCCCTGGGAGTCAGAGGCAGGACCTAATTCCCACTAATTGTGCTTCCAGAGTACGACCAGACGTTGCCCAGAGGAGCCCAAGGCAGGACCCAAAAACTCTTCACCAACGTCTTGGTCTTGGAAAGCCCAGTGCACAAGTAAGATTGCGTCCAATTTTCATGCATGTATAGCCAGTAGCCATGGCCACCATCACAGCAGCCTGGCCCATGCAGGTTCGCATTGGATTCAAACAGTCGGTAAAGAAACAACGGAGCCAAAAACTGGTGGGCCAACATCTTTAATCCTAGCTTGCACCCGGCGGGCAAGTAAAAACACACACTGGGCTCCAAAACCCACTCACATTCAGTGCTCACAAAGCTACTGACTTATCCGAGTTTTCTAGAATCAAAGGTTTCTAGCTCACCAGACTTATTCACCTCTGTTCCCCATCTCCTTCCTTCTCCCTGCACAAACTCTGCACAAACTGGCTTCTCACTCAACACTCCACCATCTTGGCTGCTTCTCCTGGCCTCCTCCATGTGGCCTCTCTCTGCTCTCTCCTCTAATATTAATCTCAGGAACCAAGAGAGCAAGCTCCCATTCTGCCCCCATTTTATAGTGTAGATTCAAAATTTTTAATCCAATATACAAAATAAGGAAGTCTGTAATACAAAGTCACTTATCTGAGGCATGATGGGATTATACCACCCCACATCAAAAAGGGTGGGAAAGGCTTAGTCCTAAAACCAAGCCCCAGGCTACAAGGATCCTGCCTGCCCACAGCCTGCCCCCAACACACATTAATACCACCTGGGCGACAGCTTCCACGTGGGCAGCAGCATCTTTAACAAAGTGAGCATAATATATTTTATCTGCCCAACAATGCAGCAGATCCAGACAGACTAGTTCCAAACAGCAAAACAGAAGATTGACCCTACCTACACACCTCTGGAGTCCCAAACAGTAAAGCAGAAGGTCTGTTTTACCTACATATCTTCAAAGTCACAAACAGCAAAGCCACAGATCTGCCTTACCTACATACTAGTCCCAAACAGAAAAGCTATGTTGGGCAGATAAAATATATTATGCTCACTTTGTTGGAGATGGCACTGCCCACGTGGAGGCTGTTGCCCAGGTGATATTAATGTGTGTTTCTGTGGGCAGGCAGGATCTTTGTAGCCTGGGGCTTGGTTTTGGGATTAAGCCTTTCCCACCCTTTTTGATGTGGGCCGGTACAATCCCATCATGTCTCTGATAAGTGACTTTATATTAGAGACTTCCCTATTTTGTATATTGGATTAAAGGTTCTGATTTCTACACTATAAAATGGAGGCAGAACGGGAGCTTACGCTCTTGGTTTCTGAGATTAGTATTAGAGAGCAGAGAAAGGCCACGTGGAGGAGGCCAGGAGAAGCAGCCAAGATGGCAGAGTGTTGAGTGAGAAGCCAGTTGGTGCAGAGTTTGTGCAGGGAGAAGGAAGGAGATGGGGAACAGAGGTGAATAAGTCTGGTGAGCTAGAAACCTTTGATTCTAGAAAACTTGGATAAGTCAGTAGCTTTGTGAGCACTGAATGTGAGTGGGTTTTGGAGCCCAGTGTGTGTTTTTACTTGCCCGCCGGGTGCAAGCTAGAATTAAAGATGTTGGCCCACCAGTTTTTGGCTCCATTGTTTCTTTACCGACTGTCCGAATCCAATGCGAACCTGCATGGGCCAGGCTGCTGTGATGGTGGCCTTGGCTACTGGCTTTACAAGCTAGAATTCAGTAAAGCAAAAGAGTTGCTTTACCTACCTCCTTGATCTTTCTGCCAAATTGTCCAAATCATCGAATTTGGGAACCGGGAGCATCTGCTGAAGAACTGTCTGAACCCACAGGAAAATGGGAACCCTGACAACGTCTCAGGTGGCACATCTCCTCGAGATTCCAGCGGGGTCAGGCAGTCCTCCAGAGAGACCAGCTGATTCAGGGATTGTAAAGCCAAGAGGCACAGCCAGGGCCACTATCACAGCATCCACCTGGCCCATGCAGGTTCGCATTGGATTCGGACAGTCGGTAAAGAAACCATGGAGCCAAAAACTGGTGGGCCATAGCCTTTAATCCTACTTTGCACCCGGCGGGCAAGTAAAAATACACACTGGGCTCCAAAACCCCAGTCATATTCAGTGCTCACAAAGCTACTGATTTATCCAAGTTTCCTAGAATCAAAGGTTTCTAGCTCACCAGACTTATTCTCCTCAGTTCCCCATCTCCTTCCTTATCCCAGATACAAACTCTGTACAAACTGGCATCTCACTCAGCACTCCGCCATCTTGGCTGCTTTTCCTGGCCTTCTCCACGTGGCCTCCTCCCGCTGCTGGCTCTATTCTCTCTGCTCTCTCATGCTAACCTCAGGAACCAAGAGCCAAACTCTCATTCCGTCCCCATTTTATAGTGTAGAAATCCAAACCCTTAATCCAATATACAAAACAGGGAAGTCTCTAATACAAAGTCACCCTCTGAGGCATGATAGGATTGTACCGCCCTACATCAAAAAGGGTAGGAAAGGCTTAATCCCAAAACCAAGCCCCAGGCTAAAGGATTCTGCCTGCCTTTAGCCCACCCCAACACACATTAATATCACCTGAGTGACGGCCTCCTCCTGTTATCTTTAACAAAGTGAGCATAATACATTTTATCTGCCCAACAGGGATGTAAGGCCAGGAGCCATGGCTGTCACTATCAAAGCAGCCGCCTGGCCCATGCAGGTTCCCATTGGATGCAGGCAGATGGTAAAGAAACGGCAGAGTCGGAGGATGGTGGGCCATCCTATTTATTGGTGTCTCACCAAGACAGGCAAACCACAAAAGAAGACAAGGGAAAAGCAGAAAACCAGCTTTTCCCATGAAGGGCAAGGGATCAGGGAAGCCCCTGCAATTGTGATAGCAGGAACTGAGTGAGCAAGCTCCTGGTCTGTCCCACCTTACAGAGTAGAAAACCCAAAACCCTCAATCCAATATACAAACAAGGAAGTCTCCAATACAAAGTCACTTACTTATTCGAGGCATAATTGGATTCCTCATGAGAGTGCACCACCCAGATCATCCAATCAGTCAAGGGTGTGGGGAAAAGCTTAGTCCTAAAACCAAACCTTTGGCTACAACGACCTGACCTGCTTATAGCCTGTCCCCCACACCTAATATAAATCACAAGCGAGCAAACATATATATCATATTTACAAACCTATTTGACCAACAGGGGACCCTCTACCTGGTGACACAGAACACTGCAGCCCCATGTTGGGAGCCAAATTTTGTAAAGTACCGTACCTCACTTCCACAGGTTTATGTCAAGACACCAAGTCCAGATGAATTTTGAAGAATTTTATTGAAAGGAAATTTATTAATATGCTGGCCACATATGACTAACACAGGGCATTGCAGACCCAAATCGTGTGTGTCAAATACATCTCAGAGGCTGGTTATATACCCTTTGACCACATACAGGTTGGGGGGAGCATGAGATCATGACACAAGCTTATAACATTTGTTTAGGGGGTCCATAGAAACATTAAAACTTCTAAGGTAATACAATCAAAGACATTTACAAATCTTTTAGTGTCTATCTCCCCTCCTTTGCCTACAGGTATGTTACTCTCAGGATTCCAGGATGGGAGGAAGAGCCAAAAATCAATGTAGGGTGGTATGTAAATTCTGGCTCTTATTGTAAGAGAAAAGAAGTTTCTCAGACAACCTTTATTCTATACTTAAAACTAAATGACCCATTGTCCTTCTAAGTCAGGAAGCTTCTACATTCTTCTCCCTCCCCTCCCCAAGGAAAGGACAGGACAGAAAGCCTGACCTTTCCTCCTAAAATATCAATATTAATTTTGCAGCTTTTTAGTACCTTACCACATTATAAGCAACTGAAGCTTTTCCTCCCCCTCAGTCTTCTATCCTCCTTCCCTAACCCCTTGAGAGAAGAAATGTCTATCTCCCTAATGTTGAGGGCAAACTCATTTAAAGGAAGAAACTGCAGAGGGACCACTTCCATCCAGGATTGCTAGGAAAGAGGAAATACTTTTCTCTGAGGAAAAGGGCTAGAGATCCCACCACTCTTCCCACTGCTCCTTTTAAAATAATTGCTGGGCCTGATTACTAGGCAGGTGTCTACTTTATTCACACTTGATAGGTTATTTTGTTTTCCTAGCAATGGGAAACCAAAGGGAATAAAATGTCTAGCTCTGTAAGTTGCTTTTTTTTCTGTGACTCAAAATGTTCATGCTGCATTTAAAAATAATTGTTCATATCTTCTGACTTTATGGCAAGTTAAAATTTCAAAGTTTATCTTCATAATTTTTATTTTGTTTCTAACAACATACAGTCAGGCTTCTAATGAAATTCTAGGAACACTGGATAGAGATGCCACTTGGAACATATTAACTAAAGCAGTAGAGTGACGGTAATTGAAACTAGGTGTTTTATTTGTTTATTTTTTATATTTTTGTATTCTGTTACCATTTCCATTGTAATGAAATTATTTGAATTCTTTAAATAGCTTTTAGGAATTATAAATGTGAAATCTCGTAGAAGCAATTTAGACTGTATAAAATAGGCTAACCTGTGGTGGCTCAGTGGATAAAGCATTGACCTGGAACGCTGAGGTCACCAGTTTGAAACCCCAGGCTTGCCCAGTCAAGACACATATAGGAAGCAACTACTACAAGTTGATGCTTACCTCTTCTCCACACTGTTTCTCTCTCTCTCTCTCTCTCTCTCTCTCTCTCTCTCTCTCTCTTCTCCCCATCTCTCTCCCCCTCTATCTAAAAATCAATCAATATTTTTTTTATCTTAACTATGTAAATTTGAATGTGTTAGATATTGGATTATATATGTATTGACAACTCTACGTATAGGTTAGGAATGATAGCCTTAAATAATTTAAAAAGTGACTATAGTCAATGTGGCCAACTTTTTTACAATGAAAAGGAAGACAAAAATAAATTGAAAAAAACAATATTGTAAATAAAAGAAACATTTTATTCATTGCAACAATAATACACTATAATATGATAAATGCATAATAAAAACATTTGTAGCCTGACCAGGTGGTGGTGCAGTGGATAGAGCGTCAGACTGGGATGTGGAGGACCCAGGTTTGAGACCCTGAGGTTGCCTATTTGAGTATAGGCTCATCTGGTTTGAGCAAGGTTCACCAGCTTGAGCCCAAGGTCACTGGCTTGAGCAAGGAGTCACTCGGTCTACTGAACACCCCCCCCCCCATCAAGGTACATATGAGAAATCAATCAATGAACAACTAAGGAACCACAACAAAGAATTAATGTTTCTCATCTCTCTCCCTTCCTGCCTGTCTGTCCCTATCTGTCCCTCTCTCTGACTCTCTCTGTCTCTGCCACAAAAAAAAAAATTTTTGTAATATTTTATATTGTAATTATGCTTACATACCTATTAATTTTTTATAACAATTGTAAGAAAAAAGTATTTAGATACAAATACATCACATCACACACAATGGATCTACTGCATCTATCAAATACGGACATTTACAGATTAGTCTTCCAATATCAAAAAGGAGGACATGTAGGAGGACACTTTTCGAGGGAGGATGGAACTTACAAATGAAGGACTGCCCTCCCTAAAGGAGGACGACAGGTCACCTTACTATAGTAGAAGTTAAAAATAATGTACTGACTCTGAGGGAGTAATACCTTTCTGTCTTATCTGTGCAAATGGAACAAATGGAAATGTTATCCACACTGAAGTTAGGGTTTTAAAAACAGGAATGGAGCATTCAGTCAAAGAAAGTGAGAAAGACCCAGAGGCAAGGTGAAGCCAGGAGCTACAGAGCTTTTCTTTGTTCAAACCTTCATGGTTATCTTTTTTCTTTTTTAAAAACAGATAATAACATTCCCTTAAGTACTTAGAATTTAACGAAACTAATGAGAAATATAGTCCCTACCATTTTTTAAGCAACTACTATTTGCTAAGCACTGTATTTCTCCATGTGTGATTGCAAATACAATAATTTTGCATTTTTTCATCTAAGGCTCAGAAAGGTTCAACAAATTGTTCAAAGCGACAACATTAGTAAATGTTAGAACCAGATTGGAATACAAGTATCTTTACCCCAAGGTTGACTTCTCTTACTTAAACTGCTGTGCTTGTAACACTAGAGGAATTGAAATTATTTTAAGTCACCGTTGCACATTCTAGTCAAAGGAAGAAAATTTTATTTTCATGTAAATATATTTACTTCTTACACAGAATTTTGAAAATTAACATGGGCAAGGTTTAGATTCTAGTAACTTCTTAGAACAGTGCTGTGACCGCAGGAGAGGTAAAGCACTTGCCAGATTGTCCTACCAGCCCAGGGTGGTGCAGGCTTCACTGTCATTGACTATTTCCGGCAGCTTTTTCGGCTTTCCGATTTCAGAAAATGTCATAGTGGCTCCCACACACCTGATAGTCACTTACTTGCCTTAGAACCCTCAAGTATTGATGGCAGCAGCGTATGTGTCTTAGAGAGCAGTTCTTTTTCTGAGTCCCATGGCAGAGATGATTTTTTAATATTCTGTCAGCCATACTTAAACTCACTTCCACTGTTTCACAACTAACAGATGATGATAATTCCTCAGCTTCAGAACAAAGCCAGGCAGTTGATGCTCTTCCACAGAACAGAAATTGCATTTCCTTGGCAGAGGACACTGGTTCCAAGAGTTGCCATGGTGCTATTCAGTGTTCATGGAGCCTTGTTTCATAGATGGATTAAAAGAGTCCAGCACAAAGCTTGGATGAAAAACTTGGCTTACAAGCTCATCAGCCAAGTGCAGTACACAGCAGTCATCATGAAATTGGAGTTACTGGTTGAAGGGCCAGTAGCGGCAGCCACTGTCATAGCCGCCTGGCACATGCAGGTTCGCATTTGATTCAGATAGATTGTAATGAAACAATGGAGCCAAGAACTGGTGGGCCATAACCTTTATTCCTAACTAACGCTCGGCAAGCAAGTAGACACAAATACACTAGGCTCCAAAACCCACTCGTCCAGCACTCACAAAGCTACTGACACATTCGAGTTTTCCTAGAATCAAAGGCCCCACTAGCCTCACTCAGTCCGCTCTGCACACCTCCATTTTGGCTGCCTGCCTCCTCTGCAACCATGTGGCCTCTCTTTCAAAATGGCCTCCTAGCTCCTTCTTTTAAAACTTTTTGGTGTGAAAATCCCTCTTCCAGCACACATTAGCATAACCAAGCCCCTACCCAAGCAGAAAGGCAATTAGTCGTATCACCCGGGCGATGGCCATTCACATGGGCAGTGCCATTTTTAACAATAAAGGTGAGCAAAACCAGAAAAGACAGATTTTACAAACTTATTTGCCCAACCCTGGTTCCAATTTATTCCCCTTGAAAATGCGAGAACCCCATGAGCCAAGTAATACAATATCCTTTCACAGTGCAGTAGAAATTAAAAATAGAAATTCTCAGCGTGAGCTAACGTGTCACCAGTGTCATGATTCAGTACCTCCTCCTCCCTCCCCCGAACCTTCAGGAAAGACCTACTTGCTGTCCACCTTCTTCATCACTCAGACTTGGAGAGCTGGTGGTTTCCAGGATTATGACCCCAAGATTTGGGGTGACCTGCCATTCTTTAAAAGCTTAAACAAGTTTCTGGCAGTTATTGAAAGTGAGATTGCTCCAACTCAGACAGATGCCAGCAGCAGGAAGCATCCTCTAAGTAATAGCATTGATAAATTACATGCAAACCACAGCAATTTATCTGTGATTCCCTAGAGAACTACTAGAGCCTTGCATATACCGCTTGTAGCTTTAAGATCATCACAAGCAACAATCAAAGCAGACTCTGGCAAAGTAACTCCTTTCCAGTTGTGAAGCAAATCCAACTCCTAGTGTTCAAAAAGAGTCACAGCAGAGGCTGTCTCTGTGAGTAGAAATGGAAGAGAGGTATCTACATATTTTCTACCAAATGCTTATCTGTCATCTCAGTTTTCATCTTCAAAAGGTTTAGGAATAACATCTACTCTTTGGGGGTCTACCAGAATTTCACCACAGAGGGCTGCAATTTCTCTTAAACATAGTACTTCAAAGAGTAACCATTCTTGTCTCTATATCAAATATTTTGATGGGTGTGGAGAAAAATTGCTTTGGAAATGAGTAAAAAGTTGACAACTTTGTGTTCTAGGAAGTATAGTGCTGTTCCTGACCTTTGCAACTTAGAAAATAAACTATATAGTAGGTGGCTAGAGAGCCAAGGGACAGTCTTAGAATCTGCAGGAAACTTACGTGTCCCTTAGAAGCTCTGTGCAGTAATCCGAATAAAATTACAACTACATTGAAGGAAATGGCTTATAGACGTATTGATAATAATTTAACACAGAATGGTTTTACTGGTGATAGAGGTAGCTGCAATCCTTCTGCTAATCTCTTTGATGATCATGCTAAAGAAATGGATATTGCAGCAGAAATCACCAAAAAAAGAAAATCACAGGATATTTTGTTATAATGAGGATACTCTTTGGCAGAAAGTCATCATACAAAATCTGATTTTTCACTGAGTTCATTTTCTGAAAACTCCAGCCAATCTTCACAAAAATTATCCTTGCAGGACATGTCTGCCTCCATGTGTCCAAAGAAACTCTCTTGGCCTGACCTGTGGTGGCGCAGTGGACAAAGCATTGAACTGGAATACTGACAGTTCAAAACCCTGGGCTTGCCCAGTCATATGAGAAGCAACTACTAAAAAAACATGCTCTTCACCATATTTTCCATCAGATTCAGGAAATGATTTTGAAGATAACCAAGACTTTGTTCCATGTTCACAGTCAACTCCAGTTGCAGAATTCTCCCACGAAACCATTGGATGGCAGGAGATGTCAAGAAATTACCTGCCTTTTATTCAGATCCTGATGCTAAGTATTAAAAAAAAAATACAAGTATTTCCTCTAAAAATGAAGCATAGCAAGTCACTCTCAGAAATATGAAATATGAAAACAGCCAGAAATCCAGAAGCCCTGTTATTTCTGGTATGACACAAGCAGAGGTTTTTAACAGCTGTCCTATTGCTGACTGCCTTGAATCTGACATTGATGAATGGACCCCTTCTATTACAAAAAAAGTATTTCTTTCAGATATGCTTGGATTCCAAGCCATCGGTCTAAGGAAATACCCTGTTGCCTGTAATTCTCCTGATTAAACATATTATTGAAAAAGAAATTGAAACATTGAACAAAGAACCAATAAATATTTAACCAAGCCAAGGAGTTCAATTTAAAGAATATGCTTACAGCAATAGTTACAAATCAGAAAACTCCTGACTACAACAGTATGTGCTCAGGTTGAATGTCGAGCCTGACCAGGAGGTGGCGCAGTGGATAGAGCATCAAACTGGGATGCAGAGGACCCAGGTTCAAAACCCCAAGATCATCAGCTTGAGTGCAGGCTCATCCAGCTTGAGCATGGGATCATAGACACAATCCTATGGACACTGGCTTGAGCCCAAGGTCACTGGCTTGAGCAAAGGGTCACTCAGTCTGCTGTAGCCCCCTAGTCAAGACACACGTGAAAAAGCAATAAGCCTGACCAGGCGGTGGTGCAGTGGATAGAACGTCAGACTGGGATGCGGAGGACCCAGGTTCAAGACCCCAAGGTCACCAGCTTGAATGCAGGCTCATCTGGTTTGATCAGGGCTCACCAGCTTGGACCCAAGTTCGCTGGCTTGAGCAAGGGATTACTCGGTCTGCTGTGGCCCCACGGTCAAGGCACATAGGAGAAAGCAGTCAATGAACAACTAAGGTGTCACAACGAAAAACTAATGATTGATGCTTCTCATCTCTCTCTGTTCCTGTCTGTCTGTCTCTCTCTCTGACTCTCACTCTGTCTCTTTAAAAAAAAACAAGAACAACAACAACTAAGGTGCCACAACGAAGAATTGATGCTTCTCTCTCCCTTCATGACAGTCTGTTTCTGTCTATTCCCTATTCTGTCCCCCTCTCTGTCACTCTCTCTGTCTCTGTCACACACACACACACACACACAAATAAAAGAATTTCAAAAGAGTCAGTTTAGCCCTGGTGAGTTAGCTCAATGAATAGAACGTTGGCCCAGCATATGGACATCCCGGGTTGGATTCCCAGTCAGGGCACACAGGAGAAGCAACCATCTGCTTCTCTCCCTTTTCCTCCTCTCCCACAGCCAGTGGCTCAGTTGGTTCGAGTGTCAGTCCTGGGTGCTGAGGATAGTTCATTGGTCCAAGTATCAGCCTAAGGAGCTAAAAGTAGCTCAATTGATTCAAGCATCAGCCCCAGACTGTGCTTGTCGGTTGGATTGCAGTTGGGGTGGATGCAGGAGTCTGTCTCACTATCTTCCCTCCTCTCACCTAAAAAAAAAAAAGGAAGGGAAGAAGGGAGGGAGGAAGAGAGGGAGGGAGGGAGGGAGGAAGCAAGTAAGTTTTGGGACCAGGTTCTTATTCAGAAGTCAAATATTGCCCTGCATTTTCAGAAAATTGGCCACCTTCAGTGCCTGAATCTAAAAGTACTTGTTCTCTTGGCTTGTGGTGGCACAGTGGATAGAACTTTGGCCTGGAATGCTGAGGTAACTGGTTCGAAACCCTGGGCTTGCCCAGTCAAGGCACATACTACAAGCAAGCAATGAACATCTAAAGTGAAGCAACTATGAGTTGATACTTCTCACTCCCCTCGCCCCCATAAAATTAATAAATAAAATCTTTAGAAGTGCTTGGTCTCCTGAATTGTTTTTGTAA
Organism: Saccopteryx bilineata; assembly: GCF_036850765.1. NCBI lineage: Eukaryota > Metazoa > Chordata > Mammalia > Chiroptera > Emballonuridae > Saccopteryx > Saccopteryx bilineata. The sequence goes on along the minus strand of NC_089490.1, from coordinate 337,407,271 downwards.
AAAAGTCAGCTGAACCTAGTGGCTGAATCCCCCCTTTTTTATTCATTTGAGAGATAGAGAGAGAGAGAGAGAGAGAAATATCAATTTGTTGTTCCATTTACTAATGCATTCATTGGTTGATTCTTGCATGGGCCCTGAGTCAGGATAGAACCAACAACTTTGGTGTATTGGGACAATGCTCTAACCAACTGAGCTACCTGGCTAGGGCTAACCTTTAAAAGTAAGTCTGTTTGGCCTGACCTGTGGTGGCGCAATGGATTAAGCGTCGACCTGGAAGAGCTGAGGTCGCGGGTTCAAAACCCTGGGCTTGCCTGGTCAAGGCACATATGGGAGTTGATGCTTCCAGCTCCTCCCCCCCTTCTCTCTCTGTCTCTCTCTCCTCTCTCTGACTCTCTCTCCCTCTCTCTCTCCTCTCTAAAAATGAATAAATAAAATAAAAAAATAAAAGATCACTGTCTGTGGTATATTAAATAAGTCAAAACAAATGACTGAAACAGAAAAGACAGGGAAGAAAAAAATTTTTTCTTAAGAAAAAAATAAATAAATAAATAAAGTAAGTCTGTTTGGAAACTTTGCCTCCACTGGCATGGAAAGTATTCTTGCCATTTTGAACACTTGCAGAGACACAAATAGAAAAGAGGTATTATTGTGCTGTTTAAAATGTTTGTAAAGTAGCCTGACCTGTGGTGGCGCAGTGGATAAAGCCTCGACCTGGAAATGCTGAGGTCGCCGGTTCGAAACCCTGGGCTTGCCTGGTCAAGGCACATATGGGAGTTGATGCTTCCAGCTCCTCCCCCCATCTCTCTCTCCTCTCTCTCTCTCTCTCTCCCTTTCTCTCCTCTCTAAAATGAATAAATAAAATAAAATAAATTAAAAAAATAAAGAATAAATTAAAAAAAAATGTTTGTAAAGTAGTTGTTTTTTTGTATTGTGTCCAGAATACTCTGATTCAGATAATTTGGCACTTTATATTATTGATTGTATGGTAGTAATGTTGTTAATTTTGCATGTTAAAATTATTATTAAACTCACATGTACATTTAGAAATAAAGCCTTTGCAAAGCAAAACTTAAAATCTTCATTAATTGTTCAGCTCAGTTCAGAAAAGGCCTGTGTGTTTTACACCAACTACTGGGTTGAGTTTGTCATACCAAGCTATACAATCACTGATCTCAAAAGATTTTGTTCTACTGGGTAAGACAAACATATTACAGACAATTTCACTACAATGCAGCAAATACAATGAACGAGATTTTTAATGGGTATTACAGACATTTATGTTGCTATGGGATTGTGATAGAGAAGCAGTTAACCCAGCAGAATCTGGGCTGGGGAGGAAGAAAGGTCAATAAATACTAAAGGTCTCTAAATACTCTTGGTATTTAGAGTTAAGTGTGAAACTGTCCTATTTTATTAAATAAATATTCATTATGTGCTTACTATAGTCAAGGTGCTGGGAACACAAAGCCAAGCTCTTCACCCTTAAGAAATTCATGATCTATAGAGTAAATACAATTATTATCTGATAAATTCTGTGACTGGAGATAAGTTTGAAGTCCTAATGGGAGCAAAAATCAGAAGCAATTTCTAGACAAGTTCTTAGCACCTCAGCTAAACCTTTTAGCTATGAAATCATTACTTTCTCTGTTGAGCTCCCCTTGCCATTCCCCACAGCAGCTATTCCACATCTTCATTCTCTTCATGACACCAACCTATGGCCACTCTTCGTGCCTCCTCCTCCGGGGCAAAGATTGGGGTCTCCTGGTATTTCCCCTGCTTCCCACACCTATGCCTGCCCACTTGTCTGTGTCTCTACTCACAGCTTCTTTCCTCTAATCTCAGAACATGGTGCCCACCTTCTATACTACCCACAAAATTTAGGGGATATTTTATAGCTTCATATTCATTTTGCAATATCCCTTAATTTTTGTGAGCAGTATCTTTCTAGTATTTGGCTGTTAAATACAACCGTCTGTCTTTACTTCCATTCAGTTGTTTCTTTCCCTCTCCCCAACTTTGTATTTTGAAAATTTACAAATACAGAGTTGAAAGAATAGAACAGTATACTAACAGAGCATCTATACATACCACTTAGATTCAGTTCTTTTTAACATTTCGCCTTTTCATATTTATGTATTTGCCTTCAATATGTCTGTATAGATGTAAGTTATTGCTGAGCCAGTTGAATTTAAGCTATAGATAGAATGATTCATCCCTCAATTTTCAACATAATTTTCCATAATATAAAGACTTTAACTTATAACTACAATATCATTATCACACCAAAGAAAAATAACAGTAATTCTCCAATATCTAACATTCAGCTCATATTCCAATTTTTCTACTTGTCCCTAAATTGTCTTATTATTGTTGATGTTGTTTAACCAGGATTTTGTTAGAGTTTGTTCTTGGTATATGGTTATGTCTCCTGTCTCTTTTTCTAGAGCTCTTATTCTCTGCCACATTAACTTTATGAAAAAGACCATTGTTTTATAGCAGGGGTCGGGAACCTATGGCTCGCAAGCCAGATGTGGCTCTTTTTATGGCTGCATTTGGCTCGCACACAAATCTTTAATAAAAAAATAATAACGTTAAAAATATAAAACATTCTCATGTATTACAATCCTGTCACTCATGTTTATGGTTGCAGGTGGCTAGAGCCAATCATAGCTGTCCTCTGGGACAACACCAAATTTTTATTGGATAATGCGTAACATACACGGGTCGTTTTATGGTTCTTATGGAATTACATTTTAAAATATGTGGTGTTCATGGCTCTCTCAGCCAAAAAGGTTCCCAACCCCTGTTTTATAGACTATCCTACATTTTAGATTTATGTGTTTGCTTTATTCTAGTATCCAGTGGTAGTCAACCTGGTCCCTAGCGCCCACTAGTGGGCATTCCAGCTTTCATGGTGGGTGGTAGCAGAGCAACCAAAGTAAAAATAAAAAGATGGATTTAACTATAGTAAGTTGTTTTATAAAGATTTATTCTGCCAAACTTAGTGAAAATCTGACATAAAGTACTTGGTAAGTAATTATTATTATATGCTTTAACTTGCTGTACCTCTTCTTTATAAATTTTATAAAGTAAAGTTACTTCCCTACTTTATGAATCACCATTACTGTGGAACCGGTGGGCGGTTAGAAAATGTTACTACTAGCAGAGTTACAAAAGTGGGCAGTAGGTATAAAAAGATTGACTACCCCTGTACTAAAGTTTCCAAGTATTAGAAGTTATGCAGGTTTTTGTGAGGATATAAATTTTTAACTCCTTTGAGTGAATACTAAAAAGTGTGATTTCTGGATTGTATGGCAAAAGTATATTTAGTATTTTAAGAAACTGCTGAATAGTACCTTTTTTTTTAGCAAGAGAGAATGAGAGAGAGAAGAAGAGAGAGAGATGAGAAACATCTATTCATAGTTGTGGCACTGTAGTTGTTTATTGATTGCTTTCTCATATGTGCCTTGACTAGGAGGCTCAGGCTGAGCCAGTGACCCCTTGCTCAAGTCAGTGACCTTGGGCTCAAGCCAGTGACCATGGGGTCATGTCAATAATCCCGCACTCAAACTGATGAGCCTGTGTTCAAACCAGTGACTTTGGGTTTGAACCTGGGACTTTAGTGACCCAGGTTGATGCTTTATCCACTGCACCACCACCAGTCAGGCTAACAACTGTACCATTTTGCATTCTTACCAGCAATGGAGTTCTTGTTGCTCCACATCATTACCAGCATTTAATGTTGTCAGTGTCCTGAATTTTGTCCATTCTAATAAGTATGTGGTTGCTATAATTTGCATTTTTCTGATGATATATGATGTTGAATATCTTTTCATATTTTTTGTTTTTCTACACTCACATTGTTTTACATTTTATTTTAGTAATATTTGTGTACTTGTGTCTGACCCCTGGTTGCACAGTGAGTAGAGCATTGACCTGGGAAGCTGAGGGCCCAGGTTCAAAACCCCAAGGTCATTGGCTTGAGCTTGGTCTCATCCGGCTTGAATGCAGGGTTGCCGGCTTGAGCACAGGATCTTCAGCATGATCTCGAGGTTGCTGGTTTTAGTCCAATAGTCACTGGCTTGAGCAAGGGGTCACTGGTTCAGCTGGAGGTCCCCCCCACTCCTGGTCAAGGCACGAATGCGCCATTGTGCATTCAACCCAAACAATAAGTTTGCCTTTCTGCAATACTTTTCCCATGCCAGATGCTTTGGAAATGTTGCACGTGGGAGTTTCAATGAATTGCATGTACGATGGCAATTTCAAAGTGGAATGAGCAGTTTTTCCACTTGGTAGCAATGTCGCAGCTATTCTGATGATGCAAGAGCTAAGGCTATATCATTTTGGGATCGAATTGCTGCCAGAATTAATCTAATTAGGAACATTTTACCAGTTCCTCCTGGCACATCTAAGAAGAAGATTTCTCCAACCCTGCTATTGACAGTTTGCATTATTTGATCATAAATGCCTTTTTGCTCAAGCATTAGCTTAGGAATATTTGATTGCACATACGACAAAAGATCACCTGTGTTGTAATTTTGTTCACCAAAAAAAAAAAACTATACTCACAAAATGAATACTATGGTAAACGACACAGCTCAATTCCAACACAATGTCACACAAAATAATTAAAATGAAAATAAGTAGAAATCTATGAAAATGTAATTTAACAATGCAGTTGAAAACATTGAAATGGAATTGTAAAATTGGAAATTTGTAAATCGTAAATGGATCGTAAATCGGAAACATTGTAACGGAATCGTAAAATATTTAGTATAGCGTGTGTTGCTTTTACGTCCAACAGATGGCGCTGTTTTTAAAAAAAGCATGTTTTTACCTGTCACAGTTGTGACATCTATATAATAGTAGGTATATAAAAACACAAGCCTATATAAAAACATGCATGTATTCGAATGCAACGTTGTGTCAATTTCAAAGCAATCGGTGAAGAACTTTTGGAGATTTAAGATTTTGTACAAACGAACATTTACATTTTTATTTATATAAATTTTAGAAAGAAGAAAGAGCATGGCTTCTGATTTCTTAGTTTCTGCGTTGCTTTGATCTGGGCTGCCTACATGGAAAATATATTTTTCAAGGCCCTTGTCTATATGAAAAATTTTATTTAAAAGTCTATTATAGCCTGACCAGGCGGTGGCGCAGTGGATAGAGCGTCAGACTGGGATGTGGAGGACCCAGGTTCGAGACCCTGAGGTCACCAGCTTGAGCATGAGCTCATCTGGTTTGAGCAAGGCTCACCAGCTTGAGCCCAAGGTTGCTGGCTCGAGCAAGGGGTCACTCGGTCTGCTGTAGCCCCCGTGTCAAGGCGCATATGAGAAATCAATCAATGAACAACTAAGGAACCGCAACAAAGAATTGATGTTTCTCATCTCTTTTTCTTCCTGTCTGTCTGTCCCTCTCTGACTCTCTCTGTTTCTCCCAAAAGGAAAAAATAAAAATTAAAAAACATAAAAATAAAAGTCTATTATAAAATTTATGGACTCATGTAAGCTAAAGTGGTTTGTCAATGAAGATTTAGAATAATGGATAGAGAAAAGGTGCATGTATTTTGTCCAGTCAGTACATGTAAAGATTTTTTTATAGTATACAGGTACCTAGTAAATAGTGCCTATATACTATAAGCCTAGGAAATAGTCTCATGTTCTTTATTGTCAAATGTGCCATTTCTGGCATACCTCCCACTGAAATAAGAGTAGGAATGCTATTATTACTCTGCCATGACTCTTAAGAACCTGTTTGTATTGAACCCTATAGATAATTATTCACTATGTTGCATTCATTGTGCCTGTGAATACTGACTTTCAGTGACTCTCTCTCAAGGATTGTTACTGTGCTTCATTGATGATTACCAAAAGTGCAAGTCTTATCCAGAATGGGAAGAATAGTTTATTTTCTGGTTATATTTACCATTTGGACTTTTGTAGCATAAACATAGAAAACATATTCCAATCATGTCTTTTCCTGAATGTTTTAAGCTGTAATTACTGTATTCCTTGCCACACTCAGGAAGAAAAGGCAAGAGGCCCATGGGTGGAGCAAGAAAAATGGTTTTATTTGTGCAGGGCATATCCATGCATTCATCAGCATGTCTTAAGCCAAGTCCTAGACAGAATAGTCACTATCAGTTGGAAACAGGAGAGGACATTTATTGGAAGAGCCAATTGGCTTTGGGAAACAAGTCCTGAAAAGCCTCAGGTGAGAGAGGTCTGGCTCAACGCAAGGTGCATAACCTGACTAGACGGGAAGGGTGACCTCCCTGGTACAAATGGACAAGGTAAAGAACACTGCCACCACCTTCACAAGTCTGGGAGTCTACAGACCAGAGGCGGCATCATAGATGGAACAGAGAAGTGACAGCCAATGCACAGCACACACACACACACACACTACAATACTAAGGCTCCATGGTGACCCTCGGTAGTCCAGAATTCTGAATTTAACCTGTGTCCAATATAATAGTCACTTAAAAGCAAGTCAGCCCCATTCTGACAGCCTAATCTCATGCTGTTGTGTGAAAGAAATATTGCTCAGCTAGTGAAAATGATCAGGAAAATCAGTCTCAGGAAAATTCTATAGGCACAGGAACCAGAGCTCCCTGGGGCATTTGGTCTACCAAGCATAGGTCAAAGGAGAGAAAATCTATTTTAGGCACCAAAGTGAGACTTAGAAAATCTCAGGACAGGTACTTGGCATCCAGGTCCTACATGGGGCCAAATCCAGTCTCAGGGTGCCTTGCTTAGTTAGTTCCAGGAACTGGAGGAGGATTTATAAAATCTTGAAGAAGGCAGTCTAAAGCACAAGTATTCTTAAGTGTGGATCCCTGCTTACTCGGGTCTTAAAAGTACCTGCCTTTTAAAAGATGATGCCTTAACTTAGTGTTCTTTTATTGTTCCTTCTACATGTATTCTTTGGTTGAATTCATTCACTCATCTATAGTAAGCACCCATAAGCTGTTTAATTCTAAGTCAATCTTCTATTTAGACTTTCTCCTGAGACCATGCTTGTATGTTAGTGTTTATGTTGTCATTTTAGCTCTAAGTATTTTATAATTTACCTGTGGTCTCTTAGACTTGTGAGGCTTTTTACAAATGTGTTTCTTAATTTCCAAACAAGAAAAGATTTTATATTTTTTTAGTCCTTCGAAATTTGTTGAAACTTCTTTAGTGGCCCAATCTATGACCAGTTTTTATGTTTTACATGTGTTTGAAAGCAGTTTTTGGGCAAAGAATTTTATATGTGTATACTATATTTGTTAATCATGTTGCTCAAATATATGTGTACTGATCTTTTTTCTGTCCTATTAATTACTGAAAGAGGGATTTAAAAATCTTCCTCTGTGATTGTGAATGTATGTGTTTCTCAGTTTTGTCAATTTTTATTTTATTTGGGAGGCTATTAGGTACAAATTCAATCTTGTTTTATCTTCCTAATTAGACTGAAAATTTCATCATGGAAGCCCCATTTTATTACTATGAATGTCTTTTGTCCTAAAATCTAATTCTTATCACTGTACTACACTGGCTTTGTTTTAGTTAATATTTGCAAGAGGTATTCGTTTTTACTTTTCATTTCTTTTTCAATATTTCTGTATCTTTTTGTCTTTGATTTGCTTCTTGTAAGCCTCACATAGTTAAGTTTTTTGGGGGGGTTTTGGGTTTTTTATTTATTTTTTACAGAGACAGAGAGTGAGTCAGAGAGAGGGATAGACAGGGACAGACAGACAGGAACTAAGAGAGATGAGAAGCATCAATCATTAGTTTTTCATTGCGCTTGCAACACCTTAGTTGTTCATTGATTGCTTTCTCATACATGCCTTGACCATGGGCCTTCAGCAGACTGAGTAACCCCTTGCTGGAGCCAGCAACCTTGGGTTCAAGCTGGTGGACTCCTGTTCAAACCAGATGAGCCTGCGCTCAAGCTGGCGACCTCAGGGTCTCGAACCTGGGTCCTCTGCATCCCAGTCCAATGCTCTATCCACTGTGCCACCGACTGGTCAGGCAATAGTTATGTTTTGTTTTGTTGTCCACTTTGACAATTTTTCCCTCTAACTGGAACATTAGTCCATTAACAATTAATGTAATGATTAAAATATATATTTGGATTTATTATACTTCTTATCTATTCTCTGTCTATTCAATATTTCTTTTATGCTATTTTCCCCCCTGATGATTATTAATTTTGTCATTTCTGTTCTCCTTTCTCCTAGATTTGGTAGTTAAATGCTGTTTCTGTTTTTACGCTAGTAATTACCACATACATACTTAGATTATAAAATACATATTGTCCTTTACTTATGATGTTTCAACTTGTATTTTTTTTTTTTACTTATGATGGTGTGAAAGTAACACAAATTCAGTAGAAACCATACTCCAGAATTTGAATTTTGATCTTTTCCTGGGCTAGCAATATACTGTAAGGATGAGCAGTGGCAGCAAGTGCAATTCCTAATCAACCCCAACCAGGAAGGTAAACAGCCAGTCCTCCATAGTGTACTGTCCCCCCAACATTTCCTAGATACTGTATTCAGTAAGTTGCCTGAGATATTCAACAGTCTATTCCAAAATGGGTTGTGTTAGGTGATTTTGCACAACCACAGGCTAATGTAAGTGCTCTTAATATGTTTAAGATAGGCTAGATTAAGCTCTGATGTTCAATAGATTAAGTGTATTAAATGCATTTTTTACTTAGAAATGCATAGGGGGCCCTGGCTGGTTGGCTCAGCAGTAGAGCGTCGGCCTGGCGTGCGGGAGTCCCGGGTTCAATTCCCAGCCAGGGCACACAGGAGAAGCGCCCATCTGCTTCTCCACTCCTCCCCCTCTCCTTCCTCTCTCTCTCTTCCCCTCCCGCAGCGAGGCTCCATTGGCGCAAAGATGGCCCGGGCACTGAGGATGGCTCTGTGGCCTCTGCCTCAGGTGCTAGAATGGCTCTGGTTGCAGCAGAGTGACACCTCAGAGGGGCAGAGCATCGCCCCCTGGTGGGCATGCCAGGTGGATCCCAGTCGGGCGCATGCAGGAGTCTGTCTGCCTCCCCATTTCCAGCTTTGGAAAAATGGGGAAAAAAATGCATAGGGTTTTTTTGTTTGTTTGTGTTTTGTTTTGTTTTGTTTTCGTATTTTTCCGAAGTTGGAAATAGGGAGGCAGTCAGACACACTCCTGCATGCACCCGACCGGGATCCGCCCAGCACGCCCACCAGGGGGCGATGCTCTGCCCATCTGGGGTGTTGCTCTGTTGCAACAAGAGCCATTCTAGCGCCTGAGGCAGAGGCCATGGAGCCATCCTCAGTGCCCGGGCCAACTTTGCTCCAATGGAGCCTTGGCTGCGGGAGGGGAAGAGAGAGACAGAGAGGAAGGAGAGGGGGAGGGGTGGAGAAGCAGATGGGTGCTTCTCCTGTGTGCCCTGGCCAGGAATTGGACCCGGGACTCTTGCATGCCAGGCCGACGCTCTACCACTGAGCCAACCGGCCAGGGTCTAAGAATGCGTAGTTTTAATTTACCATTGATTCATTGAGATGTAACACCATTATACTTTGAGGAGCATCTATGATTACAAAATCAACCAATCAAAAATACTATGAAAATAGAATTTGTCTAAGATCACTAAAAACAGAGACCCAAAAGTCAGCAGTAGCTACAAAAGCATTTTTCCACTCTTTGAAGATCTAAACTTAAGGTTTATGTGTTTGGGAAGATAGCCATAATTCATCTGGCCTTAACCAGATTACTGGTCTCAAGACTTGCAGTTTGGCTGGTACTAAATGAAGAGGTTGAATGAAAGCATTCGGTATAGAAATGTTTACCTGAAACCCATGTGTGTACTCTTATTGATCAATGTCACCCCATTAAATTTAATTTTCTACATAAAAAATAAGCCTTTGAAAAAATATTAATTTGAATAAGTTGAATGGACATGCTTAAAATGAACTGGAGTCAATAAATGCCATTGACAATGTGTTATAACTCCTTGATCTTGGGGTATTTCTTTCAGATATATCAAAGGGAAAGTGGATAGGATTACTCTAATATTAAACCTATAACTCTGAATAGCTGATCAGCCTGATTAATTGGACACCATCTGATATTGACTGAATGTTTGTGTTCCCCCAAAATTCATATGTTGAAACCTAATCCCCAATATGATGGTATTTGGAGGTGTGGCCTTTTGGAGGTGATTAGGTCATGAGGACAAAGCCCTCATGAATGGGATTAGTGCCTTATAAAAAGTGGGTGAGGGAGCTGTCTCACCCCTTCTGAGCATCAATAAGCTGGTGACCCTTGCCCAAACCAGATGAACCCATGCTCAAGCTGGTGACCTCGGGGTCTTGAACCTGGGTCCTCCACATCCCAGTCAGACGCTCTATCCACTGCGCCACCACCTGGTCAGGCATCAATAAACTTTTAATGTTAGGTCACATACTGTTGTTCTTAAGGTTTCATCTTTAAGATCAAAGTCAGAAAGCCTAGCCTGTATCTTTAAGCTTATTTTTACCTTGATGTGAAAACATAACTTCACTAGGAAGCCTGAATACATTCCAGATATAAAAGCCTATAGGATGTCTTATGTTATTAACGTGGTTTCCAGCAAGTAATAGAAATAAGATATTTCAACTCTTGAAATATTCAGAGGTGAGCACCTGGCCAAAAGCATAGGCATATGATGTGCTTTAAATATAGCTCCAGTTTTCATCTTTCAGCTGCAGATGAACTTAAGGGTATGCAGATAGCATATATCAGGTGTAGTTTGTGGATAGCAGATGTGGAATAATTGAGTCACTAATGATAGTGATCCTCAAGGTTTTTCAAAACATTGACTTCTAATTTGCCAAGGAATTGAGTAGCTGAAGCATTACATTGCCCAAATGAGAAGCACAAGGATCTAAACAGTTTACTGATTGGGGGATAAACCATATTTATACTTTACTCCAGTGATCTATAATGATTTGTACATGAGTAAGCATTTAAAAATCCTATTCAAGTTTGCAATTTCTCCCACATAACTAATGGAAAAACCAATGTGCAAGGTGAAATTACTTGTCTAAATTTTCTTAGTGGCAGAAAAACTAAACAAAATAGAATAAGTAAGAGTCATAGTTCCTCCTCCAGCTAGTTGCATTTCCCTTCCAGTCTTTTCTGCTTGACTTCTTAGGTCACATTAGAATCATATAAATTGTCAATATCTAACCGGTTTTGACCTACAAAAACAATTTCATGTGTTTTAATATTAATTATAGGACACTTAAAACCACAGCATGTGTAAATTCAGAAAAGAAATTTCTACAGACACATCATTTTAGTGAAGGTGCTCAAATAGCAAAAATGAGAGTTTCATAACAACTGCAGAGAAGCTGTCGTTAGACAATAACATTAAATTATTATGAATGATTTTGCAAATCCCAGTACTTTATTAATGTTAAATGATAATTTATAAGGTTACAGATTGTCTGTACTTATTAGTTAACTAAAGAACACCATGCCAGGGACCCCAAAATCATAGGTTTAATACTTTTGCCATCCTGTTAACTCTGCCGTGCTTCATGACCCACTGTACTCTTAACCCAAGATATTCATCTCTTAAATGCATATCCCAAGGCAGAGGATGAGATGGGGTTGAATTTCAAAAAAAGGTGAAAACCCATGACTTCTGCAGTGGTGAAAAGGGAAGTATAAAAGCAGGTTCCTGCACCTGCCATATAGTGTATGCTTAATAAATGGTGAATAAATGAATGGGTAAATGAATGAATGCCTTACTAGTAAGGCTTTTTTTTTTTTTTTTTTTTTTTTGGTATTTTTCTGAAGTTGGAAATGGGGAGGCAGTCAGACAGATTCCCGCATGTGCCCGACCGGGATCCACCCGGCATGCCCACCAGGAGGCGATGCTCTGCCCATCTGGGGCGTCACTCTGCTGCAACCAAAGCCATTTTAACGCCTGAGGCAGAGGCCACAGAGCCATCCTCAGAGCCCAGGCCAACTTTGCTCCAATGGAGCCTCGGCTGCGGGAGGGGAAGAGAGAGACAGAGAGGAAGGAGAGGGGGAGGGGTGGAGAAGCAGATGGGCACTTCTCCTGTGTGTCCTGGCCGGGAATCAAACCCGGGACTCCTGCACGCCAGGCTGACGCTTTACCACTGAGCCAACCAGCCAGGGGCAGTCATCTCGTTCTTAATTATGAAGGATAATATCTTGTGATATCTCTAAAGAATATAGAACTGTAGACCAGTGATGTCACAGTGGATAGATTATCAAACTGGAATGCTGAGTTCCCAGGTTCCAAACCCAGAAGTTGGCAGCTTGAACACAGGCTCATTCCACTTAAGTGCAGGCTCAGCAGCTTGAGCGTGGGATCATCAACCTGGCTCAGCCGGAGCCTTCCCTCCCCCATTAAGGCACATATGAGAAGCAATCGGTGAACAACTAAAGTGATGCAACTATGAGTTGATACTTCTCATCTCTCTGCCTTCCTCTCTCTCGCTCTCTCACTAAAAAGAAATAAAATAGGAATGTAGAACTGTATAATATGTTTTAGCTAGAAAGCACTGCTAGCTAAAGATATCTGCTCTAATGTCATACAGCTCCTGGGTGTCAGAACTGAAACTAGAATTTATGACTCCTTGTTCTCAGTGCAATAATATTTCCAATATATTGGATAACGCATCTTTCACACCATTAGAAATAACATATAGTTTTCACATCCTGAATATAGCAGAGTAATCTTATTTAATGTTTGAAGAGGCCTTAAAGATTATTCAATCTAGCCCCTTTACAGAGGAGGTGCAAAATCCATGGTGCAAAATATTAAAATGACTTTTCTGGTTTAACCAATTAGGGAATCAACAAACTGAGGTCTCCAGATGGCCAAAGCCAGAGCACCTTACATGTCATCCTGAAAGACATTAGTGTAATTAAAGCTTATTTGCTATTTACATACTCTGATAGCATATGATCCCCCAAATGTGGGCAAAAGGAAATGTTTATTTATATACGAGTACATGGGAAAGCGATTTCCCTTCATCTTTTTAAAAAATTCCATACAAAGAAAATTATTGATATATTTATCCTTTGCACACAAAATACATTCTTTTTACTTTGACTCTCAGTAGGAATTATTTTTAATAATAAACATTAAGCTATCATGGACAGTTGAGTGGTTTGGGTATTTGAGTCTTATTTTGAGAAGGAAAATCCAAATTTGAAAAGACAATCAATATATAATATAAAGGAAATTGTATATTAAAAGTGCTCCTTTGTTGAAACCTAGAAGATTGGTGAGTATTCCTCTCCAGCATGATTTGTAGTTGTCCTTGAAACAATGCAGAGGACTTCAGACATTCTATGATGACAACTCAATTTCTACAAGACTAAAGCATGAAATTGATCATCATATCTAAATGATAGGCTCATAGAAAAATTCTTATGGACATATTGGGGAGTTAGCAATTATTTATGGGTCTTTTTATTGAACAGTTGATTTAAGATTATAAATTGTATTCCCTAAGAAGGAATTTTAAGAAGTTCTGCTTAACAACACCCATGACTTGACTTGCTAGACCAACTGCTTTTAAGAAAGATGTGAAAACATGTCCACATAAAACTTGTAGGAAATGTTCATAGCAGCATTCTTTATCATAGCAAAAAGTGAAAACAACCCAAATATCTATCAACTGATAAATGGGCAAATAAAATGTGGTATATACCTACAATGGAATATGACTTAGCCATAAAATATAGATAGATAGATAGATAGATAGATAGATAGATAGATAGATAGATAGATAGATAGATAGAGATATATAATGATTCATGGTACATGAGACTTGAAAACATTATGCTAAATTTAGAAATAATTCAGCCTGACCAGGCGGTGGCGCAGTGGATAGAGCGTCGGACTGGGATGCGGAAGGACCTGGGTTCGAGACCCCGAGGTCGCCGGCTTGAGCTCTGGCTCATCTGGCTTGAGCAAAAAGTTCACCAGCTTGGACCCAAGGTCGCTGGCTCGAGCAAGGGGTCACTCGGTCAGCTGAAGGCCTGCAGTCAAGGCACATATGAGAAAGCAATCAAAGAACAACTAAGGTGTCGCAATAAAAAACTGATGATTGATGCTTCTCATCTCTCTGCGTTTCTGTCTGTCCCTATCTATCCCTCTCTGACTCTCTCTCTGTCCCTGTTAAAAAAAAAAGTTAGAAATAATTCAGACATAAAAAAATCACATAATGTATAATTCTATTTATATGAAATGTCCAGAATAGGCAAATCTGTAGAGACAGAAAGTAAATTAGTGCTTGCCAGATGCAGGGGGAAGAGAGAGTGAGAGTGACAGCTGATGAGTACAGAGTTTCTTTTTGGGATGATGGCTCTAGAGATAGTGGTAAAGGTTGTACAATTTTGTGAAAATACTAAATACCGATTTGTATGCTTAAAAGGGGTAAACTGTATGGTTCTAAGTACTTCCGTTGTAAGCATCTTTACTTGTCACTGTATAGACCATTGTAAGGGCTAGCTAAGGTTTATATATAACACAAAAATGGGAGTAACTGAAAGAACTTTGTCAATGGGAATATGAAACCAAACTGACTAGTTTAAATATGCTGTCTTCAACACATTAAGGCAATTGATTTGTCAATGAAGAAATGAGAACACACTGTCAACCAATTATTTTATCTTTTTTATAGTGGTTGGTTGATTCGTCAATGGAAAAATGAAACCAAACAAAAAACTAAAATTATTTTATCTTTTTTTTTTTTTTTACAGCAAAATGGTTTCATGAACAATTAATTATACAGCAAAAATATATTGTGGCCAAAATGTTTCCAGCAAAAATGTCTACTGCAAAAATTCCGTACACAGAATTATATGGTGTGTGAATTATACCTTATTTTTTAAAAGAGATATACAATTTCATTTAAAACATTTTGTTCAGATTTCTGTTTTCTAGCCCTCCTTTTTAATATTGATTAGGTTTTCACACAATCACATTTCTACAGAATGTTTTCAGCTAACTGCACTCAGGTCATTTTGGGCTTATAAATCTAAAAGGCTTATTATTAGGGAAAAAATAATCACATAAGACATGGTACAATATACTGTCAATATCTGCATATTAACATTTAAAATCAAGTATGTTTGCTTTGAAGCTGATGGTTAGATTTTATATACTGGTATGTTCAGGTATTACTGAAAGCCTGTGCTTAAAACCAATAGCCAAATATTAAGAATTGAGTTTATAAGATTTGATGACTCATATGGTTATTAAAACTATGTGTATGTTCAAGATCCATGTTTCAAAGAAAAAAGATAAGAAAATGGGGGTGGAGTTAAAGGATTGTTAAGTCTTTATAAAACAGCTCTAAATATTTTTACTAGCTGCAGAAAAGACCTCCAGAATGATATAATTTGCATTTATTTCATCCCTATACTAAAAGTCATGCATTAAAGTATATGCAACAATATATAGGGGGCACACCTTTTCCTTTGGATTATCAAAAATCTCTTAACTCTTTATTGTCTGAAATTTTGAACAGTGTTTTTCCCTGAAAACAGCAATTTTACTGACACACATTTATGTAGGTGTATCAGTGAGCAGAAATTAGAAGCCAGCATTTCACTCATTTGAAATTTTCTACAATAGGAACATGGAAGCCCCAATATGCCTTAAAGGGATGAAAGGATTTTAAAAATTATATAAATGAATTAACATTCATTGTCAAATAGCCTACAAGAAAGTTCCACTAGCATTCTGCAACTGTATAGGACAAATGAACATTTATTCTTAATGATTACATTTCAGAAAGCAATATGTTTAGCAGCTATTTTTTAGAGGGCATCAGGTCTTGCTATTGTTATTTAATCTAGGTCTAACTAACCCTAGACAAAAGCTATGCACCATTCAACCATCTAGTGACAAATTATCCTAATAGGCCAGGTTCTTATCTTTTGTTATTCTGTACATGAGTTTTTGCTTAATTGGTCATTTGGTATTCCAATTTTTATTTCAGAACTTAGTGCACACATAAATTTCGATGTTGGTAATTATGTCTATCAAATAATGTCATCTGTGAAATTAATTTCTAAAAACAGGTAACAAAATTAGAATTATGACTCCATTTTTACCAAAAGGAAGAAACAAGAGCCACACAACCAGAATAATCTTTAGAAACACACTTTGTTATCAATTATGTTATATAAAGAAAAAAATATGTGGATAATTCAGGAGTTAACTAACAGTAAGATTATGATCTAAATCTCATACCAAGAAGAAGCTAAGAGTTTATAAATACCTATCCTGACATTTCCTCAAGGAATAATTACCCCCTTAGTGAGCATTTCTGACTGACATTTTAAAAAATGAGGCAAAAGGGCAATAATAAATGGCAAACATGGCCCCTTAAAAGGTTAGGATCAACCCACTTTTCTTCCCATGAAGAATAGGATCAAGAAGAAAGAGGTTCAAATTGCACTGTGAGGTATTTCAGTAAGGAGGTTAGGTTTCCTGATAATGAGGAGTTTACAACCCTGGAATTGCCTGTTGGGAGAGAGGGATGGAAAGAGAATGCCTTTCCTTAAATATGTTAAAGAAATGAAGACTCTCTTGGGTAACAGTAATGCCCAAAGACAGACTGATGGGTCAAGAAGTGACTTTCTTTTATGGCTCTTTCAGAATTGGAGCTCTTTTCTTTGCTATCAAATAAGCGTTTTTTGTTTTGTCCTAAGGATCTGTACTTGCATTAGACCATACATCCAAAGTCTGCTCTTAAAAAAAAAGAACTAAGATTTGAGTTCTTACTGTTACTAAGTGCTGTACTTTCAATTTTTCTTATTTAATTTTCACAATAATACTGACAGGTATGTCTATCATAGATGAGAAAACTGATACTCAAGATTGTGCTTTGCATAAAGCTAATTCATGGCAGTACTAGTACTCCTAAAACACTAGCCCAGTAATTCCCCCTTCTGTACGCCTCCCTGCATTACTTACGTGTCAGAATCACTATCCACTGAGGATTCCATCAGGAAGTTGAATACAACATCTCCAAATATTCTGCTTTATCTCAGTGGGAAAGGAATATTTTGACTCATGCACCTCAGGAAGTCAATTAAAGAAGAGATGACTAGCTTTTATGCTCTGTCCCCTTAGCCAAAGAAATCAAAGGAATGCTCACCCAAACTCAAGTGTTTCTACTGATGCAAGACCAATGACCTTTATCAAGACCAATGAATCTATCGACCTTTATAAAGACCAATGAATCTATCAGCCTAGCAAAGATGCATGTTGTTTTACAGGTGGAGTCATTTGGGTCATGGGATTTATTAGCAACTGTTGCTTATAGTTATCTCTGATTTTCAAAGACCTGTGTTTTGTTACTTTTTACATAAAGCAATTTGGCATCCTTTCTGTTAAAATCATATTTTTCAGGTCATGTTTTTTCAAGAGAATCAAACCAAGTAACCAAATGTCATTTGATCTATTTTCAAATTAGATCCTGGGGACTGCTTTATGCCAGTAATCCACCAGCCCATCTTGGATGGCAACTGCAAAACTTCATGTTGGTGTATGTATGAGACCTTTAACTAAAGATTCTGCTCTACTAAAATGGCCTGTCCTGAAATGCTGAAGATACACCAATATTCACTAAACCTGCCTGGTCTATTTTTGGCAAGTGACAAATACACAATTTTCATTGTTTCATGTAACTTGCACTAAAACAATATATTTTTTTAAATTTTTAATTCAAGACCCAGTATATGACTTCAACAGGACATAAATGAATGGACTTGACAAAGAAATCCCAGCCTGGGGCATAATGGCATGTAGTGTTTTGGCCTAACAACATGTAACCAGCCTCCTTCCTGGAAGGGAGAATGCACTTTTGGTAAAAGAGGAAAGGTTTTTCTTTTTTAAACCATTATCTGCATGTCCACAAATATTTAATTGAACATCTTATGAGGGACAAAGCACTGCAACATTAGAATTTTAAGTTAATAGCTCATCTGGTTCAATGCCTAATCAGTTCTGGGAGCCTGTCTACATCGTCTTTGCTGAGTTCTTATCTAAACTCTGCTTGACAGACCATTGCTTAAGCAGCCCCTTTCAAGGTAAACCTCCTTTTTGAGCATGTTCTCCCTGACATGGAGCCCAAATCTGTGGCCTTATGGCCTCTATTTGATGGGCTTCATTATATCCCTCTGGACCACAGAGTCTTGTTCTAATGCACTAATTGTATTCCTCTTTCCCAAGCTAAATCTCTTAAAAATCCTTCAAGTATTCAAATGTCTTAAAAACTTAATTCCTTCACCATCTTTATTATGCCTCAGTTTGTTTTTAATTTCAAAGAATGGCTTCCAAGAATGATTGTAACATTCTAACGTCATGGACTTAGGAAAGGCGATGAAGTGCCATCTCCCTTGGTCTAACACTACTATATTAATTAGTTGTCTAAAGAGATAAGAAGTCAGTGTGCTCTCTACCCAATGTGAAGAATGTAAGGGAAAGCAGTTTTCCTTCCCAACACAAATAGGTTATGTGACAGAAATGAAATCTGAGAAGAAAACACATCCCTCTCTTATTCCAGAATTAGTCTTCAGCTATACTGCTTATATCTGAAGTGTAGATACAATTTTTTTTTCACTGCTTTTGATTTTCTAGTTAAAAGTCTTAAAAGTATTATTATACTTGTATTAAAGCACATCTGTCTGGACTATGGTTGAGGAAAGTAAATAACAGTGCAGTTAAAGACAACAACAAAAAGCCCCTAGATGAAAGGGCAAACCATAGGGGAGCTCTTCCAGAGGCTGCTGTGGCTTGGTTTATAAAAGATGTTTTAACTTTAGTCAGGAGACCAATTCATAATCACTTACAACTGGTTATTCAAAATGATTCATATTTTGAAAGTTGATGCTGAATCTGGAAGAATTATGGGATAGCTAAAAGGGTAAATGAGGCAAATCATTGCTCTAACACTGGGATTCACCAGTGTCCTACAAGGGCATACATTCATGAACAGAAGAAGAATCCAGTTTTTTATTAAATTGTCCCTTGATATTCCAAGAACTCTAAATTGCTTAAAATAAATAATCCGAACCCAGTATCTTATTTTGACCAGTGGCTTTTACCAAACCCTAGATCAGAAATTGACACACTGTCAAATCAATCCAGTTGACTTTTTTTGTTTTGTTTTGTTTTCTTGCCACTTAGGAAGAGATGCAAACATAAAATGACTAAAAGCATATCAAGGAATAAAAAGCCTTGCATAGGTAAAGGAGAAAGCACAAAATCCTTTGACAACGCAGTCTACACAAACCCTTAATAAATGATTAATATCAGCAAGCTATATGATTTCACACATTTTCCCAAATCTGACTACATGACATGAATATGATACATTTTCTCTGCCATATATTTAGTAACTTTATTAAAAGACAAAGATCACAGCAAAAATGGAAGTAGACATGGAGTCTGATAGTCTTGAGGTTAAGCCAAACTAAATTATGATAAAGTAACACTTTTTCATCCACCATTAAATGAGAAGTCATTTTTATTTTAGAAGACTCAGCTGAGCAAATATTTCCATGAAAGTAAGAACTGGTAGGCAAACCAGTAAGTTTAAGTCCTGGCCTGGGTCAAGATGACCATATTTAATTAGTGTCCTTTCTCAAGTTCTTTTTGAGAAATTTCTATTTAACAACAACAACAAAAAATGTCCCTCTTGACACTAAGTTATTTATTCAGCTATACTTATTAAGCACCTACAATATCATCAGGAATTATTCTCAAACTTGAGCTACATTAGTGAACAAGTGTCCATAAGGCCTAAAGGCCTAATCTAGACTTCACATACTAAGGGGTAAAAAGAAGAAACAGTTCTACATTCTCAAGTGTCCTGCTGATGGGCCATGGACGAGTGACTAAATTACAGAAAGGCTGGAAGGAGTAACAGCGAAGAAAGGGCCCAAGAGAAGAGCTTTCTAAAGTCTTCCAAGTGCAGCCAACAGTAGAGAAAGGGTGGTGAGCCTAAGAATAAGAATTTCAGAATGCAGGAGTAACTCTAGAAGCTGTTATTTTATATAAATGTATCCAATCTACAAAGTCCTTTCTTCTGAGTTCACAGAGCAACTTTATTTTCAATACATTTTCTGCTGTAAGACAAAGTTGGGTCATGATGTAGTCAAGTTACTGGACTTTTGCCCAATTAAAAGACAAAAAGTTCTTCTGCCCACCTTGATCAACTTGTGTTCTGAATACCTATAGTTGCTGGCTTAGTGGGGAAGACAAGGAGGGAAAGGCCACAGTTATAAATTATTTTGGTTGGTGTTTATTAAAATGATTTTTCTTTCCTGTAGAGATAGATTCTAAAATAAAAGCAATTCAAACTTTTGGGGTCTCTCTTACCCATATAATCAGGACAAACATAGTAGGGCCAACCAAAAATATCAGTCCCTTAAACAATATTTATAGCCACCAAGTGCAAGGGATGGGTCACTCTGAAACCTGCAAGAGAATTCTAGATATGCTTTATCAATATTGCATCTTGACATGACTCATTTCTTTTAAATAAGCTTTCAAACATCAATTGGACTGAGATTGCCACCACCAACAGAAACAGTGGAATTATATATTATATCCTATTCCATTACTCATTCCTCAGTTTGCTAAGCAGCAAGCTACATAAACATCTGACAGCATGAACAGTACACAGGTTTAATTATTTTCCCAATTTGCATTTATATCAGTGAACAAATTGGAAGGTATCAAAATATGGCACTGAAGAAATAACATATTCAGCAGCATGTCTTCCATTTTTGAATCCTGGTTTAAAATTGGCTTAAGTAAAGGCATATACACCTCCATTTGAATTGGAGATTTGCAGTAACATGCATATAAGGAAAGAAGGGAAAGACCAGGGAAGAAAGAAAGGAAAAAGAAAACAGGAAAGGATGTATGGTCTGAGGGTAACATTACTACACAAAGGAGGTAAAAAATGACAACTAAAGCTGCTTTCACAAGCAGACAGTTTCTAAGGTTATCACTGAAGATACAAAAATGGTTCATGAGAATTTTCATCTGTCTCTGTTTTCACTTATCATACTAAAAAATCTACAAAATCCTAAGTCTTGGTCTGTCCAAAAGACATAGTACCAGAAAGTAAAAGATGTGACCTGCTGTCAAGCACTGTGCTCTGCTTGGGCCTCTGCATGGCAGTCCATTAATCCACAGTATTTGGTCAGACCTGGTCTGTTTTCTCACACTCATAATGTCATGGAGCTAATCTTTTATTTAGAATGTTATCAACCATTCCTTTTTTTTTTTTTTTTTTTTTTTCATTTTTCAATCATTTTCATTTACTTCAAGGGCAGGAAAGATGAGAAAATAGAAGAAAATGGCAAGATTTAGAGAGGAACATGAAAGGAAGTATTCTCTTTTCTAACAAATCCACCCTAGAAAAGATAGTAATGAGACTTTGAGAAAGAGTGCTGATTCATGGACTTCCCTTATTGGTGTTTTTTTTTTATTTCTATGAAATACATTTAAAGACATCAATGTACTAAACGTTTGGTCTGTGAAATAGCGGAATCATTAGCACCAAAAGGAGTCATGGAGCTTATATATATTATTAAAACAATAATTGGTAACTGTTTGTCATGGGTAAAGGTTTCATTTCATTTTTACATCCCAAAGTTCTTGAAAGTGCCTGTGGACAAGAGAAATAACACTTTTCAAACTCTCCACGGGGTCATCAACACGCACCACAGAGACAGCACTTGGCCTTCCCAGTTTGGGTTTATCTGGTGGACAACAAAGCCAAGGCCCTCAGAAGCCCTAAAGAACTGCCCCCATGTGCACCCGCTGATGTGCGGGAGGGATTCCTCCAGACTATGTTCAGGAATCCGCTTTTGCTTGCTTTTTTAAAAAAACAAAAGCAACATGCTCTGCAGGTCATGGCGCGCCTAGTGCAATTTTCTCCTTGCTCTGACTCCAGACTGCGAAAGGATGAAACCATTATATGTTCTGCTAATTCCAGCCTGTGGACCAGGCCCTTGGCCTGCCACGCTGCGTAAACTCAGGAGTCACTGGAGTCAGAAGGTCCGAGAGCAGGAGGCACATCATCGTCAGAGCTCCCCAGCAATCTGTGGCCCATCGGGCCGCTGCTGATTCCTCTCACTTCTTGCCTCAGCCTTCAGTTGAAGTTACAACAAGTCAAATAGCTGATGCTTTTCCCTTCTCCAGGTAAGGGTGATGATACATTGTTCACAAGTGTGTTCTGCCTGGCTTCACTGATGAGGCGGCATGCTAGGTCAAGGAAGAGTTTCTCCACGTTATCAGATTCCTTGGCTGAGGTCTCCAGATAATACATGTCCTGGGCTTCTGAGAATTCTTCAGCTCTCTGCTGGGAGACCTCTCTCCTTTCAGCCAGGTCAATCTTGTTGCCTAAAACAATGATAAAATCAGAGAAGAAATCATCATTTGACTTTTGCAGACTCAGAAACATTAAAATTCAATTCCATATCTGCATTCACACCAGAGAGATGGGCAAGTAAAGCCAAGCCACTGGGAGTATAATTACTGGAATGTTTATTTGAAAATACCAATGCCACTTGTAATGGCAGAGAACTGGAAACAGCCCAAAATCCAGCAATTGGGCTCTAAATATATTATCATATACCCAACAGTTATTTGGAGTTATTTGCCACTGTAAAAAGCAATAAGGAACATCTCTATATGCTGCCAGGCAATGAGACACTAGGATATATTGTTAAGTGAATAAAGGAAAGTAGAAGAAAGTATATATAACATACCACTGTCTGTCTCAGAACAAGGAGGAAAAAATATATATGCACTGTTTATTTTTTAATGACAGAATAAACCAAAATCTTAATTTTAAATATAATGGTTACCCATGAAAGGAATAGGTTAAGGACTAAGGAAGGATAGAAACTAGACCTCTCTAGCTCTGGCCGGTTGGCTCAGCGGTAGAGCGTCGGCCTGGTGTGCGGGGGACCCGGGTTCGATTCCCAGCCAGGGCACATAGGAGAAGCGCCCATTTGCTTCTCCACTCCCCCCCCCTTCCTCTCTGTCTCTCTCTTCCCCTCCCACAGCCAAGGCTCCATTGAAGCAAAGATGGCCCGGGCACTGGGGATGGCTCCTTGGCCTCTGCCCCAAGCGCTAGAGTGGCTCTGGTCTTGGCAGAGCGAGGCCCCGGAGGGGCAGAGCATTGCCCCCTGGTGGGCAGAGCATCGCCCCTGGTGGGCGTGCCAGGTGGATCCCGGTTGGGCGCATGCGGGAGTCTATCTGACTGTCTCTCCCCGTTTCCAGCTTCAGAAAAAATACAAAAAAAAAAAAAAGAAACTAGACCTCTCTAAATATACCTTATTTATAGATTTGAATTTAGAATCTTATAAATGTTTTATGTAATTATATACTTATAATTATAATTAATATAAAATTAAATTTAAAAACAATTCCTAAAATTGAAAGCAAAATTAAACAAATGAACCTGCTTATCATGAAATGGCATAACCACAAAGAGAAACTATTCATATAAATTTAAGAGACAGTAATTTAACTATGCATCACCAGTCATACACCCCAAGAACAGAAAGAGTTGAAGGAAAATATCTTGAATTATTGCAGTAATCATCTTGTCAGGGGTAGTGCTGGCATGTTATTCTGAGGCTGCCATGAATGCTTTTGGGGATAAAGCAAATAAGTAATTATGCAGGTGTCACTAGGACAGGGATTTTTGGCATGAGAAAAAGGAAATAACAGATATAAGATTAATGAGGTTAAGTAAAATTTCTGAAGTTCTAAATAATAAATGAAAGTATCAGTATGAATAATACATGGTGTATTTTGTCTTTACAAAAATTTCTGGCCCTGGCTAGTGGTTCAGTGGATAGAGTGTTGGCTTGGTATATGGACATCCCAGGTTCAATTCCCAGTCAGGGCGCACAGGAGAAGTGACCATCTGCTTCTCCCCTCCTCCCTCTCCCCCTTCTCTCCCTCTTCCCCTCCCGCAGCCAGAAGCTCGATGGTTCGAGTGTCAGGCTCAGGTGCTGAGGATAGCTCTGTTGGAGTGCATCAGACTCAGGTGCTGAAAATAGCTCCGTACTCAAGCATCGGCCCAAGATGGGGTTGCAAGGCACATGCAGGAGTCTATCTCACTATCTTCCCTCCTCTCAACTAAAAAAAAAAATTCTACCTCTCTTCTCCAAGAAACCGGACAAAGGTGATATGTCAACTCTGTTACTTGACAACATTTTCTATGGTAAAAGTGACCCTGATTGGTAAATTCCATCTGACCTGGAAATTCTGTGTATGAATTATAAATACCTAATGTAAAGCCATAACTTTGGGCTTCCCTGAGTGTGGTGATTCTTCACTTGAAAAGACCCTGAAAGGTAGGCCTGTGGAGCTTATGTGAGATTGGCTCCTGTGGGCATTGAGGCTTTTAGACCAGGGCAGATTGTGAACCTTGAAGTGAGCCTTTTTTCCTCATACCTGAAGGGTCCTGGGAAGTTCTGGATAACTACATAGACTGCTATGAGGTCTACGTCCACTGAAGAAGCATGCCTGAGGCTGACCTATTAAGCTGTGTCTCCTGTCCTATACTCTTCTAACTGAATATGATGCCAATGTGAGTCAAAATATTTAGTAGAGCCTAATTCGATAACCCCTGTGAATTCTGACTATAGAATTCACTGCATATACACACACTAACTCTGCCTAATGAAAAGCCTAAAAGCAACAACCAACAAACTGGTAAAGAGAATGCCTATCATCTTGGTTGTGGCCTCTCAATACAACTTCCCATTGAAAAGAAACAGTACATCCTGAAGAAATGGGTAATTCCAGGTCTGGGGCAGGAAATGCACAAGATGTGCCTAGAATACTGTTATATCAGAAAACAAGAAAATTACCAGGTTCCTGGGGTCATGTCAAAAGGACTCAGAAACCCATTTGAAGAAGCTCCCACTAACAAAGTTGGGAGAGTTGGACAATTGATAATAATTGCAAGGGACTAAAATACATCAAATACATTTAAATATATAACTATATTCAAATATAAAAAACCTCAATAGTTACTTTTGGAAGATACTGGGGCACCAACTCAGTATCTTTTATTTTTTTTTAAGATTTCATTTATTGATTTTACAGAGAGGAGAGGAAGGAAGAGAAAGAATGGAGTGAAAACAGGAAGCATCTTTTGCTTCCCATATGTGCCTTGACCAGGCAAGCCCAGGGTCTTGAACCTGTGACCTCAGCATTGCAGGTCGACGCTTATCCACTGCGCCACCACAGGTCAGGCCCAACTCATTATCTTGAAAAATAGTAAATAAAAAAGAGTCACCCTGGCCTGTGGTAGCGTAGTGGGTAAAGTGTCAACCTGGGACACCGAGGTCACTAGTTTGAAACCCTGGGCTTTCCTGGTCAAAGCACATATGACAAGCAACAAACAAGCAATCATGAACAACTAAAGTGAAGCAACTATGAGTTGATACTTCTTGCTTTTCTCCTCTCTCTTCTTTCTATAAAATCTTTAAAAATGAGAAAACAGCATTTTTCTTGACTGTCCTCAGAATACCAACCATAAAGAGTTTTTACCAAAAAGAAAATAAACAAACACAAAAAACCCTGAATCTGACCTGGCCTCTAGATTTACCTACAAATCTGCAAGAAATACCGGTGGTGGAAGAGTCTGTCAAATGCACCCCAGCATGAAATAACAAAATTCAGACTTAATACTCTGAATTTTAGACAAATGCTTAAAAAGTAGGGTCTAAAGGGAAAAAATTGGAAGATAAGCTACAGATAAAAGGAAAATAAAAAAACAAAGAATCAATTACAACATGGACTTTATTTGGACCTTGATTTGAATAAACTAAAAAAAATTTTAGTCAATCAAGAAAATTTGAACATTGTCTAAATTTCTGATCTTATTAAAGAATTGTTAACTTTTTTATAAGTGAAATGTCATTGTGGTTAGGTTATTTAAAAAAATAATCTTATCCTTTAGAGATACACAGTGAGAACTGAAAGATGAATTAATACAACAGCTGCTTACAAACAACCTGAAGGGAAGGACAAACAGAATAGGTGGAGAACAGATCAATAAGATTGGCCATGAGCTGATAATTGTCAGAGCTGAGAGATGTGTACATGGGGTTCATTACACTGTTTCCTCTACTTTTGCTTAGGTTTGAAACTTTCCATAATAAAGGGTTACAAAAAAAGAGAGAAAGCCAGTGACTTTTTCCTACTGAACTATCTCCCTTCAAATTTTTTTTTAATTTTTATTTATTTTTTTATTTATTCATTTTAGAGAGGAGAGGGAGAAAAAGAGAGAGAGAGGAGAAACAGAGAGAGAGAAGGGGGGGGCTGGAAGCATCAACTCCCATATGTGCCTTGACCAGGCAAGCCCAGGGTTTCGAACCAGCGACCTCAGCATTTCCAGGTCGACGTTTTATCCACTGCGCCACCACAGGTCAGGCTTCCCCTCAAATTTTTATTTAACTTTGTTAGATTCCCAAGTAGTAATGCTTTGACTGAAGTTCTCAAAGGCTTTCTGTGGAATAGAAAGAAAGCCCAAGTTGAAAGCTGAGGGTTTTCAGGTGCTTCATGGCAAAGGTTCTCCAGTATGCAGAGGGTTTCCAGGACTGGGTATAGAGTATTAGTTCATAAAGAGGCAGATACCCAACACAACAGCCTGAAAGAAGAGTCCAGGAATTTGTTACAAAGCAGCATATTAATGCTGGACAGATGCGCTGGCTCAGTTGGTTAGAATGTCCTACCAACATACCAAGATTGCAGGTTTGATTCCCCATTCAGGACACATACAAGAATCAACCAATGACCCTGGCCAGGTGGCTCAGTGGATAAGCATTGTCCCACCACACTGAGGTCACGGGGTTGATCCCCAGTCAGGGCACATATGAGAAACAACCATTGAGTACCCAGCCAAATGGAACAACTAAGCAAAAGAGCAAGTTGATGCTTCTTTCTTTTGCTTGTAATTCCATTCTCTCTCTTTCCCCTGTATCTTCTTTCTCACTCTAAAATCAGTGGAAATTTTTTAAAAAAAGAATCAACCAATGAATGCATGGATGAGTGGAACAACAAGTTGATGTTTCTCTCTCTCTAAAAATTAACAAAAATAATAAGTAAAGTTGGATAAACACAGGGTTTAGGATAGATTTTATATGCCGTGTGACCCTGGGCAAGAAACTTCACCTCCCAGAGCCTTGATTTCTTCATCTGTTAATTAAAGATCAGGACACATAACAGTCTTAGTAGGATTCCTGGTGCTATAATGCTTACTATAAGGTGTTAACTTACCATTAGCCATACTTTATAACCTTTCTGAGGTTCTCTACCCAGATTTCCAATTCAGGTCTTGCTTGAATATACAGTAATGTTCCTTCTTAGGAAGAAAACATTTTTTTTTTTTTGTATTTTTCTGAAGCTGGAAACGGGGAGAGACAGACAGACTCCCGCATGCGCCTGACCGGGATCCACCCGGCACGCCCACCAGGGGGCGACGCTCTGCCCCTCTGGGGCGTCGCTCTGTTGCGATCAGAGCCATTCTAGCGCCTGAGGCAGAGGCCAAGGAGCCATCCCCAGCGCCCGGGCCATCTTTGCTCCAATGGAGCCTCGCTGCGGGAGGGGAAGAGAGAGACAGAGAGGAAGGAGAGGGGGAGGGGTGGAGAAGCAGATGGGCACTTCTCCTGTGTGCCCTGGCTGGGAATCGAACCCGGGACCCCTTGCACGCCAGGCCAACGCTCTACCACTGAGCCAACCAGCCAGGGCAAAGAAAACATTTTAACAACCATATATCATTAACATTTTCCCATCACCACTAGAGAAATTTTCAATGACCTGGTATTTGGTTGTAATTCCATTCTTAATCGGTTGTATTTGTCACCATAGAAAATCATGGGCTGTTTTCTGCTTTTCCCTCATACTAAACAGAGGTTCTACCCTCTTACAAAAAAGAAACAAACTGCAGAATTTTCCTTAGTAGAGTCGTTCTGAAAATTAGAATTTCTCAAGTCAGCATAAATATAAAGAGGGAAAAAAATCAGCCAAAGTCCACTTCTTAGGCAAAAAACAATTGATTCATAATGAATTCCTTACCAACATAAAAGATATATTTTAATTCTAGACCAGCAATTTCATGATCTCACGAATAGACATACAATAAAGTTTAGCAGCCACATAACTCCATGGCAGTATACCTTCTTCCCTACAGCTGACATTGACAGAAAAATCTATCTGCAGTACTTTCTCCTTTACTTTTCTAAACCATCACCATGGGATAGGACCTAGTTCATTTTCTCTTCAACTGCAGAACTTAATGTTCACTGCTTGAATTATATAGCTGTAGACTATATTCTTGGAAGGTACCAAGGCACAAGCTTTATGTGATTACAAATTCTCTGATGCCCCAAAAATCAATTTCCCGCATTAGCCCTTACTTACCGACTAGCACAGTGATGACCTTGTTGCTCGCATATTGTTCTATTTCCCGCAGCCACTCAGGAAGGCAACGGAAGGATTCCTCACAGGTTATGTCATAGGTGAGGATCAAGGCATTGGCGCTTCGGTAATAGCTCTGGGTAATGGACCGGAATCTCTCCTGACCGGCTGTGTCCCAGATCTGAAGCTGTACAGGCATACAAGGAGGGTCAGGTTGGAGAAGCAGAAAAGAAAGATACTTTAGAAGTGGGAACACTTTCACTCAAATAATTGCATAGTTATTTTCTGCCATAATAAAAAAGTACTAAAAAAATTTTTTTTAAATGTATATGTCTGGTTAAGGACAGGGGCTTGCTTTGGATATTTTCTTTGTTAGATTTAAAAGTTTCCCCTTTACTCTTTAAAAAAAGAAAAAGAAAACCCTTACTGAGCATTTATTATGTGTTCATCTCTATTCTAAGCACTCTATATGTCACAACACATAATTCCCACAATAACTATGAGGTAGGCACTTTTACTATATCCAAGTCTCACGTGAGGCATAGAGACACTAATTAACTTGCTCAACACCTCACAGCCAGTACGTTCACTCCAGGGCCAATTCCACCAGGCACTAGGGTCCCAGAGTCCATGCTCTGCGCCACAATGCCATAAAAAGTCAGGATACAGGGCAAGCTGCCATTCTGTGATTGTTGGCGTGTCAGTCAACAACTGGAGAGGGAGAAAATCCAACTTCACCACCTTTTCAAGTTCAAAATTCAAATGAATATATTAAGGTAGTATCTCTGTTAGTGAACAGGAACAATGCCACAGCAGACAAAAATAATAATTTTCCTCCAGTACTTCTAAGCTCTGTGACCTTGAGCAAGTCACTTAGTCTCTTAGGTTTCAGCAGTTTCTTTATGAAAAGAGGTTAATAAACATGTAAACCTGCTAAAAATTCAGTTTCCGAAATCATCTACCAGTTCTATGACCTAATAACTGATGGATCTCATAACAGAAAAAAATCACTTCTCCCCGAATTTCTCTGCACAGAGCAGAAGATACTGAAAGAGAACTGTTCTCCAGAGAGACCGCTGCGTGCAAAAGGCCTTGAGAAATGACAATAATAATAGTCTTCCCTTCTAATTGCATAAACTTCACGTAGCAAAATGCATTCACCCCGTTAACAGAACATCATTTCCTCAGAGAAGGCCTTCTGGTAGCCTCAGATTAGGCAGGTTCCCCTTCCCCATCCCCACCTCCCACCCCCACACAGGCTCTCGCAACCCATCTTGTTATTCTTCCTCATGGCACCTGACACATTTGAATCATTTATTTAGCTGTAATAATTTGTTTAATAGCTGTCTTTCTCACTAAACTGAAAGCTTCCTGAGGGGAATGTCAATGTCCATTTTACTTAGAGTTTTCCCTGCATCAAATAGAGTGTCTGGAAAATAGTAAGGTGTTCAAATATTTGTTGATGGTCTCACCTTACAACAATCCAATGGGTTAGGCAAGTTTGTGCCTCCCCTTCATTAACAGGAAACTCCATCTGCTAACTGGTTACTCACACAGCTGGGACTCAGACCCCAGGCCTCATTCCCAGGTGAGGACTCATTTCACACCACTGTGCTGAGTTTCTCCTGGAGACTGATTTAAATGTCCTGCAGCATCCCAAGAGGACAGGTCAGTTGATGTCACCCTCTGCTCATACCATCTTAGCCAAGGAAACATGGGTGACAAGTAACCCAATCAGTAGCACAAGGGCTGTCCTCTGATTTGGAGTTACTGCTACTCTGATGGTGTACGTGAAAGTTGTGTGCTAAAGGCGACCACACAGGAGCTCTGGCTTTTGCTGGGACAGAAGTTATTTCTCTGTTCTACCCCAAACACAGGGATGTGGTTGCCTTCTGAAAGGGTCTCAGAACAACAGGCAATTGTTTTAATGCCACATTGAACACTGAAATATGCTTGTGATGGGATTTTATACTATCCATCATTAGAAATCACTATGTTCTCATGATTGGCAGATCTTGAGAAGAGCTTTGAGAATTAAAGCCACTGAAACCTATTCTAAAAAAGTGACTGTATTGCCTTTGCCAAGATGTGTTCTCATAGGAGGCTAACTATTTCTAGCCTCATAGTTGAGTCTTGGGATCTCCATATCCCATTGCCTTCATCTTTCACCTTGGTTCCACCATTCTCTCTTCAATTCATTTGCTCCTTTTCAGCGTTTTTTTTGTTTGTTTGTTTGTTTGTTTGTTTGTTTTTGTGGCAGAGAGAGTCAGAGAGAGGGACAGACAGACAGGAAGGGAGAGAGATGAGAAGCATCAATTCTTCATTGCAGCATCTTATTGTTCATTGATTGCTTTCTCATATGTGACTTGACCGTGGGGCTACAGCAGACCGAGTGACCCCTTGCTCAAGCCAGCAACCTTGGGCTCAAGCTGGTGAGCCTTGCTCAAACCAGATAAGCCCGCGCTCAAGCTGGCGACCTCGGGGTCTCGAACCTGGGTCCTCCACATCCCAGTCCGATGCTCTATCCACTGCGCCACCACCAGGTCATGCCCTTTTCAGCATTTATAGCTCAGTAATATATGCAGAGCACTGTACTAAGCACAGTTAGGGTACAAAGATGAATAAAACACAATCCCTGATCTCAAAGGGCTCACAATCTATAGGGAAGATAAACACAACAGTAACTACCCATAATAAAATATGGGACATTCTTTTAAAGAGGCTCCAGCAGGAGAAAGTGCCTCCTAGTGTTGGTCTCATGCCAGTCATGTTCTCATTACCATAGCCATGGCCTTTCTAACTACTCACCTCCATCATGGGGCTGCGTGGTTCATCTGCTCTCTTCTTTACCCCACTACCTACACCTCTGTTGCCTCACTGTCACAATAACCTATTACAGTCATTGGTTTACTGGTGTGTCTCCTAGACTGAGTTCTGTAAGGGCAAGGACTGTCTTTTCCTTAACTTTATACTCCCAGTGCCTTCCTAACACGCTACATATTACATGATGGAAACATTTGAATAATGACTAACTGAATGACAAAGAATTGTGGAAATCACAAAGGAAGAATTAATTCTATGTATTGATTGGTAGGGTTTTAAAGAAGTTTTCATAGATAAATGTTTGAGCTAGAAGACAGTTACTCGGGAGCAAAGGTGATTTACCTAACACAGTGCTTGGAATGAAGCATCTACTATAACACAGGATAGATGAATAAATGGTCGAATGAACAAATAGATGTGTATACTTTCAAGACTCCTATCTATGCAAAATATACCTGGTTAGAGAGAAGTAAAAAAACTTCATTGCCATAATCTAAAGCTAAAATGTTCTGACCTAGCTTAGAGTTTTACTTATTAGGCATTTATTTACAATAGAAAAGCTTGTTCTTTATTTATTTTTTTATTATTCCATCTATTTATGCAT
The DNA here is from genome assembly GCF_036850765.1 of Saccopteryx bilineata. Lineage (NCBI taxonomy): Eukaryota > Metazoa > Chordata > Mammalia > Chiroptera > Emballonuridae > Saccopteryx > Saccopteryx bilineata. Next base: position 337,375,368 of record NC_089490.1, on the reverse strand, counting down.
TCATTGGTTGATTCCTGTGTGTGCCCTGACCGGGGATCAAACCTGCAACACTGGCATATAGGGACAATGCTACAACCAGCTGAGATACCCAGCCAAGGTGAAAAGCCTGTTCTTTTGCAGGAGGGACTATTTCTTCCTCAGCCCAGTTCATTCCCAGTGCTTGGCATACAGCAGGCACTAACATTTCTGGTCAACGGGATTCACTCAAACATATACATGGACATAAATGGGAAACCCAAACACTTGGAAGTAAAATGCCGAAACCAGTCATTATCTTTACTCAACTCCTGGAGGTGGCGTCCACCTGCGCTCTGCTGGAACAACAGACCGCTGCAAGCAGCTGCCCCTGCCAACACCTGCTCGGTGCACACTCTGTCTCCTGCTGATCCCCAGACCCCGGGGCCTTCTCCGCCCTGCCCCCCACCCCCAGCGCGCCATTTTCCTGAGCTTTCCAGCTGGCATTCATGTGGATTTTGCACCGTTTCTGTTTTCCAGAGCCCCGGCTCTTCGTCACTGTTGTACTTGGTATAAATGCTGCAGTAAGGAGCCACTCCATGGAGTCACCACTGGACAAGCTTCTGTCCCCATTCAGGAACCTTGTCCTAAACAGTTCTCTGTGTGTCTATGAAATGCTGCAAGAGACAGCACCCTGGAGCGTGTCTGCCCTTCCCTAAGCATTTGAAGGCAGGAGTGCAGGTACATATCGGGGAAGAATGCAAATGACAAGGACTCAAAACTTGGGAAGCTTGGGTTGGGATCTAGCTGGGATTCTGATGCCACAGTTTTCACTGTGCAGCTGATGCCGGAGTGGCAGCTTCTTTCCATGGGCCTCAGCCCTGGAAGATCTGACAGTGGAATTTCACTAACTCCAAGGGGCAAGTCTCTCTACCTTTCCATCACCTTCTTTCTTTCCTTGCTCCAAGGTGATCAGTTTCTGTGCCTCCATTCCTTCTCCTTTCATGGCAGGGCCGACTCCAGGGAGGCAACAGGGTGTACTAGCTCACAAAATGGTTCAGATCCTGCCTACCTCCTTTCTTAACTCTAAAGATAAATAAGTCACACAACCTCTCTGAAACCTATAAAATGAAGATGATTTACTATTTACTTCACAAGACTTATAGTAAGGATTAAGTTAAATAGGATAACACATGCAAAATCACCCAACAGAGGGACTGACACAGTAGATACTAGATAAACACTGTCTCCCTTCTCCTGTTATCAGACACCATAGTTCTTATAGGTACCAAACTATCTACAGGCCACAAAGGGGAAGGGACAGATGGTGGATCCCTCCTGAACCCCTCACTTAGTATTTCTCCCTTGCTAGGAATAGGGGGTATGATGGGAGACAGTAAAGGATACATGTGACTGAATAAGCCATAACCAATGTAGGAAGCCATTGGTTCTTTCATGGGGCTGCTACCTCAGAAGAGGTAGCACCACCTACTGGCCCAACTAAGGAGATCCCGAAAAGAAATTTCTTCCTTGTTTTTACATCCCTTCTGATGTGACAGAAGACAAGACAAGCTTGCATTAGCCCTTCTTTCTCTGTCTTCCCATCTGTGAATGCATTATCCAGAACCCCTATTTGCCCCCATAAAGGGAGTGACCTCTGTTTGCAAATAAGCTGTCATGGCTGAGTATATTATTTTCAATGTGGGTTTCAATTAGGAGATATGATAAATGTTATGAAAACACTGCTTCCTCTAACAGCACAATAAAAGCCTTATTGACCACTTAGCATCTTACCTTTACTTTTTCACCATTAATCTCCACTGTCTTAATCATAAAATCAACTCCAATTGTGGCTCCTTGACCTGGGGGGAAAAGACCCTAAAGAAGAAATAGTGGAATAATTAAGCAAATCTTTCATTTGAATGAAATTCTCTCCCCCCCCCCCCATCACTATTCATCACCAACCCCTTCCTTTGCCTGAGTTAACTAGTAGGAAAAAAGCTCTAGTTAGTGTCCTGGGAATCCTGTTTAATTTAACTTCACATGTATGTATGTTTTGAGGGAAGGCGAACGGAGGAAGAAAGAGGGAGAGAAATCCTAAAAGAAAAAGAAAGGGCCCTGGTCGGTTGGCTCAGAGGTAGAGCGTCGGCCTGGCGTACAGAAGTCCCAGGTTCGATTCCCGGCCAGGGCACACAGGAGAAGCGCCCATCTGCTTCTCCACCCCTCCCCCTCTCCTTCCTCTGTCTCTCTCTTCCCCTCCTGCAGCCGAGGCTCCACTGGAGCAAAGATGGCCCGGGCGCTGGGGATGGCTCCTTGGCCTCTGCCCCAGGCACTAGAGTGGCTCTGAGCGACGCCCCGGAGGGGCAGAGCATCGCCCCCTGGTCGCCCCCTGGTGGACAGAGCGTCGCCCCCTGGTGGGCGTGCCGGGTGGATCCCGGTCGGGCGCATGCGGGAGTCTGTCTGACTGTCTCTCCCCGTTTCCGGCTTCAGAAAAATACAGGAAAAAAAAAAGGAAAGAAAGCTAAAGGGGGACAAATAAGGGAGAATAAGACAGAGGGTGAAGGAAGAAAATTGGGGAAGGGCAGGAGGATCTGATTTCAAAAATGAAACAGAAAGAACAGGCACAAAGATAAGACTAAGAAGCATGGAGCCACAGGGATGATGGGATCAGGATTGTAGGGTGAGAGTGAACGGGCTGGTTCTCTGAAAGAGGTTTCAGTCTCGAGCGTGGACAGCAAGGGAGGTGAACAGCAGTAGAAGAGACCAACGAGAGCTCAGTGTGAGGAAAATGAACAGCCCAGAGAAGCTCTTGGGTTTCCCTCCACCCTGAGAGTGATAACTATGTAATTACATGAAATCAGGAATAATGACACTGGGAAGATAACTGAAGAACACAAAGTTATTCAGGGAGAAAGTCTAGGAGAAATACTAAACCATTAGGTGTAAATGAGCCGTAGGATCTCTGTGTGACATGAGGCAAACCAGTTCCCCTCTCTCGGCCTCAAACTCCATGAGTCTGTGACGAATGCAAGCATTTCAAAACAAAACAAAACAAAAAAACCCGCTTTATCTCAAGCTGGAAGCTACCCTAGAAAGATTCCACTAAAATAACATGTATAATGTAATTTACTCTTACATAATATTTCCTGTCAGCTTAGGGAGAGAGCTAGAATTCTATCATGAAAGAACCCTTCACCTACTTTCTCTTCTCTCTTTCCTTATATTCCAAAATTTCCAGAAATTAAAGTAAAATGGAATTTATTAGCTTTGGCAGCTAAAATTGGACCATCTTTAATTAAGGCCATTCCTGAGCAAGAGAATTCTTTAACTTAGTTTAAACTTAAAAGATTGAGCTTCAAACTAACAGGAAGTGTTCCATTGCATGTCTGCAAAAGATGTAAACATAAACATTCATAACTTTACTTACAAATATTGAATCAATTTTCTTTTATTTTGGTTTGGCTCAAACACAAGGCTGCCAAGCTTCAAGTTTATAGCTCCAGCTGTTTTGCAGTCTAACCAATGCCGAAAAATAAAACAAATCCTTCCCAACGTCTTCTCCTCTCCGTTTGTTCCCCAACTCCTCATGCCTCAAAAACAGCTGAATCCAATTCATTTCAACAGTCTACTAAATAACAAAAACAAACATAATCCTCTCTATGAAATACGAACTTTGGAGAGAGCTGAGGGGTGAAAAATAGAAATGAAAAATACGGGATGGTGTACTTATTGGTAAAAATTAGTGTTCAAATATGGAAGCATTTTTACCTATAATAACAAGGTTTGTGCTTTTTTAAAAAAGGCAAGATTCCTATGGTTTTAGAGGTTAGAACATGCAGAAGATAAAAAATTGATAAGGCCAAGAACCAGGAGACCTTGGTTCTAATACTAGCCTTGCCACTAACATGATATGAGATACTAAGAAGTTATGTCATCCCTCTGGACCTGAGTTTTTCATCCATAAAATGAGAGGAGTGGGCTGGATAATCTCTAAGAAATCTCCCGATAAGAAAAGGTTAAAGGAATTTTTGAAAAGGGGACTGAAAACTTCTCTACATCTCTGCAGTCTTGTCCTCCTGCCAAAAGCAGAAAAGATCAGCCTTCCCAGGTAGTGGTGCAGTGAATAGAGCGTCAGACTGGGACACAGATGACCCAGGTTCAAAACCCCGAGCTCACCAGCTTGAGTGTGGGGTCACTGACTTGAGCGTGGGATCATAGACATGACCCATGGTCACTGGCTTAAGCCCCCAAAGGTCGCTGGCTTGAGCAAGGGGTCACTCATTCTGCTGTAGCCCCCCAGTCAAGGCACATATGAAAAAGCCAACAATAACAGAACTAAGGTGCTACAATGAAGAATTGATGCTTTTCATCTCTCTCCCTTCCTGTCTGTCTGTCCCTATCATTCCCTCTCTCTCTGTCACTAAATAAATAAGTAAATAAATAAATAAATAAAGCAGAAAAGATCGCGAATGTTAGGCAGAAGGAAAACCAGTTGGAGTTTCCAATGTAATGCGAAGTTGTTTTGACTGAGAACAGGCACATGAGCTTGTTACTTTTGATTTCACCAGGCTAAAACTTAGTAAAAAGCATGAATTGTGTTGTGTCATTAAATATAATGGGGAAAACCTGGCAATTCCAAAGGTGGCTCTCTGTCCTAACGCTGTTTATCTTATCCAATCTGCCTCTCCAGTTTTCTACAGAACCAGACTGTTGTGGCTGAAAGGGGCTTTGGAGAGCACCAGGCCCCTCCTGTGCATGGAGGCGGGGAGGCCCAACAAAGGTGGGTAACTTACCCAGGCTCACAGGCCGAGCCAGGGGCAGAGCTGGGACTAGGACCCGTGTCCTGTCAAGCCAGTGTCCTTTCTCCGCACTGGGTTGCCCTCTGCCTCACATAGAAGAGCTAGTTCCAACTTTCCCAACTAGCACTTTATGAAAATGCAAGATGCATGCGTGATATCCTGAAAAGGATACCATTCATATCTTTTCCGGAAAAACACAAAAGAAGGTCAACCTCAGAATAATTTTCTACTATTTCTGTATAAAAACAAGTATATAATCTCTGGCAGAAATTCTCAAAAGGGCAGCACCAAAAGAACCGGTACTTAGATATTAAGATAAGTACTCAACCCAGAGGGAACATATTATTTAGTTCAAACAGTCCATCTCTGTTCTCATTTCATTCCCATTTAATAGATCTAGAAAAATCAGCATATTGGGTTCTGAACCAAAATGATTCTCTCAGTTTTCTGGGAGGACTTGAGAGGACATAGGCAGGGAGTTTGATTGGTTTAATTTGTATTTAAAAGATATATTTTAGGCTTGATTTGCTGTCCAGATTCATTTGTTTTCATCTTTAGATTATTAACTAATAATCTATTTATGAATCTAATAATCTATTTTTGATGCTGCACATTGAAAGCAAACGACTCGCCCCTTTCATTACAGGAAGCCAAAAGGGGCGTGGGAGGGAGGCGGTGACCACAGAGCCATGCTCCCTTGAGGTGGCTTAAAAAGCTCTAGTCTCTCAAAAAACTAAAAATGGAACTTCTTATGACCCAGCAATTCCACTTCTGGGAATATATCAAAAAAAACCGAAACACTAATTTGGAAGAATACATGCACCCCTAGGTTAATCAGCATTATTTACAACAGCCAAGATCTGGAGGCAGCACAGGTGTCTATCAGTAGATGAGTGGATAAAAAAGCTATGGTACATTTACACAATGGCTACTTCTCAGCTGTAAAATAGATGAAAATCTTACCTTTCATGACAGCAACGGTGGATCTGGAGAGCATTATGCTAAGTGAAATATGCCAGTCAGAAAAGGACAAGGACCATATGATCTCACTTATATGTGGAATCTAATGAACAAAGTGAACTAACAAGTAAAATAGACACAGATTCATTGATACAGAGAACAGCTGTCAGAGGAGAAGGGGGTTGTGGAGCTGGGTGAAAAAGGTGAAGGGATTAAGCAAAGAAAAGACTAGCAGACACATCAGTGTGGGGATTGCAGGAGGGGAAGAGGAGTATGGGAGGGGGAGGACGATAGGGGGAAAGATGGTGATGGAAGGAGACTTGACTTGGGGCGGTGAACACACACTACAGTGTACAGATGATGTATTAGCGAACTGTACATCTGAAACCTGTATAATTTTATTAACCAATGTCACCCCAATCAAGTCAATAAAAAAATAATAAGCCCTAGTCTAGGCTACAAAGCTGGTGCTCTTTCAAAGGCTGCGTTAATAACCGGCAGCCAGAGGCTGGCTATGGGCCAGACCTGTCCTATTAGTTCCTCCTAACCCGCAGGCCAGATGGAGAAAGCCAACCCTGGACTTCTGAGTTCTCTTACCTGAGTGAATCGTCGGACTAGGCACGTCTTCCCCACACCAGCATTGCCAATTAAAACAATTTTAAACAGGAAATCATAATCTTCCATACTCATTTACACAGCTGCAAGGCAAACAAACAGGCAAGAGTGAGACGGGGCCTGGTCAGACTTGCCCACAGAGCTCACGCTGCGCCGGCCCTGTCTCCTCGGGAACAACAGTCTGACTCATTTGAAGGGCAATTTAATGCTCCCCTCTGGTGACTCCACCAGCGAGACAGGAACATAGGTGTTTGGTCACAGATGGACTTCATTCCTTCCCAGCCACCTCACACCACAAAGAGTAAATGACACAGATGTTCTTTCACCTGGTGACCTTTATTCTTCCAAGTAGTCAGGCCACAGGTCGCTCATGTGATAAGATGGGTTTTCTTTTCACGTGGAAAGTACATTGCAAATCTACATGCAGACCAGTGGGGTGCAAGGAACCAGGGCAAAGGAGAGTCTGCCCACAGCTTCACAGTGGTTAGGTTGGGGCTGTGTATGCCTCTGGGCTGGGGGCTGGGAGACCGACTGAAGGCAAGAAGCCAGGAAGGAACGTTTCAGTCCCTCATAGACCTGGAGGTCCTAGGGCCTCCCCAATAGGAATTACCTCCATCTTTCTCTTCTCCCACCACCCACTGCCATCCGCCTCCTGCCCTCCACACCGATGCTGCAGGGCGTCCATAGTGCCATCCCCACTCTGAGGGGCTTTGGTGTATGTTACTTCCTCTGTCCAGGACGCCCCCCCTCCCACTCTTTCTGCATGATAAGGTCAATTCTTTAAGGTCCAATGCAGCTATCTCTTACTCTTTGAAATTCTCACTGATACTCTCCAAATAAAGTTAAACATGTTCATCATTGCTCTTTTCCCAAAATTCATTTGCTATGTACAGTTATTTGTTCAAATGTCTATCCCATCTGTGAAGGAAAGGACTACATCCTTTTTTTAAAAAAAAGATTTTATTTAGTAATTTTAGAGAGAGGAGACAGAAAGAGGTGAGGGGTAGGAGCTGGAAGCATTAACTCATAGTTGTTTCCCATATGTGCCTTGACGGGGCAAGCCCAGGGTTTCAAACTAATGACCTCATCATTCTAGGTCAACGCTCTATCCACTGCACCACCACAGGTCAGGCAATATTACATCTTTCAGCTCTGTTTTCCTAGCCTACAGGATAGAGTTACACCTAATAAATAACAACTCTAGAATTAATGAACAGTCATATTGCTTAAGTGTAGGCTTTAGTTTCTCCAATTGTGCGAAAAAGAATACTATACACTCTACTTAAGAGAACTGTTGCGAAGATGTAAAAAAAACAACAACTATATAAAAGAGCCTTGCTATCCATAAAGCCCTATCCTAGTGAAAACAATTGTAATCTATTGAGTACTGTTGGGCAGATAAAATATATTATGCTCACTTTGTTAAAGATGGCGCTGCCCACATAGATGCCCGTCGCCCAGGTGATATTAATGTGTGTTGGACGGGCTGTGGGCAGGCAGGATCCTTGTAGCCTGGGGCTTGGTTTTAGGACTAAGCCTTTCCCACACTTTTTGATGTGGGGTGGTACAATCCCATCATGCCTCAGACAAGTGACTTCGTATTAGAGACTTCCCTATTTTGCATATAAGATTAAAGGTTTTGATTTCTGCACTATAAAATTGGGCAGACCGGGAGCTTGCTCTCTTGATTCCTGAGATTATCATTTGAGCAGAGAGCAGAGTAAACCCATGTGGAGGAGAGTAGAGAGGCAGCCAAGATGGTGGAGTGCTAAAGGAGAAGCCAGTTAGTGCAGAGTTTGTGCAGAGAAGGAGATGGGGAACAAAGGAGAATGAAGCTGGTGAGGTAGACACCTTTGATTCTAGGAAACTCGGAGAAGTCAGTAGCTTTGTGAGCACTGAATGAGTGGGTTTTGGAGCCCAGTGTGTGTTTTTACTTGCCCGCCGGGTGCAAGCTAGGATTAAAGCTAATGGCCCACCAGTTCGTGGCTTCATGGTTTCATTACCATCTGTCCAAATCCAATGCGAACCTGCATGGACCAGGCAGCTGTGATGGTGGCCTTGGCCACTGGCTTCACAAGTACCTATGACAATACTGTGTAATCACCATGGGAAATACAGAGATGAGATTCTCTGCCTTCAAGACCAACATAAGAAATGTTAAACAACAAAGTTAAATTCAATTCAAATCAACAGCAGAGTTCAATTTATAAGGTGCAGGCAGAACAAGCCCAGCGGACTCCAGAGAAGAGAAAAGGTAACAGCAAGCCCAGGAGGGGGAGGGTACTCGGAGAGCTGCAGAAGCCTCGGGTCACTCCTACCAGCCAGCTGAAGCCTGAGCGGCTGTAGGGTTGCAGGCAGGAGAGCCCACTGTACTGAGACCTGTCAGGTAGCTGAGGAATCGATTCCCTGTGTGCAGAGGTGATTTCTATGTGGCTTTCAACTGGTCCTTGGGACACCCAAGCCACACGCAGCTGGCAGCACATGGGGTTCTGTGTCAGTTCATGGTATCATGAAAGAGAAACATTTTTCTGTCGAGACCTGGGTCTGTAAGAAGTCGTTACCCTTGCTGTATGCCAGGCAATGTACTTGGCACTTTATGTATGTTTCCATTTGTTTTCACAAGTCTATGAGGCTGGTATTTATTTATATTACCTAGTTTGCAAGTGATTAAACTGAAGTAAAGGACATTAAGAGAATAGCCTGAAGTAAGAAAGCTAGCCCTCAAGTTCAGAAGGCTATGTGTCATCAAAAGAACTTGAGCTTTGGAGCCAGAGAAACCTAGGTTCAAAACCTGACTGTACTACTGTTGGTCAAATAAGTTTGTAAATATGATATATATGTTTACTCGCTTATAGTTTGCATTGGGTGTGCAGGACAGGCTGTAAGCAGGCAGGGGCTTTATACCTAAGACTTAGTTTTAAGACTAAGCCTGTTCCACCCTTTTAATACTAAGATCTTTTCAAAACTAAGCTCTTCCCCACACCCTTGACTGTTGCATGATGTGGGGTGGTGCACTCCCGTGAGGAATCCCATTATGTCTCAGATAAGTGACTTTGTATCAGAGACTTCCTTGTTTGTATATTGGATGAAAGGTTTCGATTTCTACACTATAAAATGGGGCAGAGGAGCCCATGCTGGAGGAGAGCAGAGAAAGGCCACGTGGAGAAGAGGAGAAGCAGCCAAGATGGCAGAGTCCTGAAGGAGAAGCCAGTTTGTGCAGAGAGAAGGAGATGGGGAACAGAAGTGAATAAGGCTGGTGAGGTAGAAACCTTTGACTCTAGGAAACTCGGATAAGTCAGTGGCTTTGGGAGCCCTGAATGGAAAGAGAAGTGTTTTCCCACTGTGTGTATTTCTTTGTACTTCGCCGAGTGCAAGCTAGGATTAAAGCTAATGGCCCACCAGTTCTTGGCTCCATTGTTTCATTACCATCTGTCCGAATCACATGCAAACCTGCATGGGCCAGGCGGCTGTGATGGTGGCTGTGGCTACTGGCCATACAACTACCATCTATGTCTGTGCCTTTGGGCAAGTGAAAATTTTTTAGTCTTAACTTCACCATCAATAAAAGAGGGCTAATAACACCTGTATCACAGAGTTGTGATGCTTGAAGTAATTAATAAGAAACCCAAGGCCCTGGCCAGGTGTTCAGTGGATAAAGTGTTGACCTGGTGCACCAGAGTTCACAGATTCAACCCAGAGTTAGGGCACATATGAGAAGCAATCAATGAGTACACAACTAAATGGACCGATTAAGTGAAACAAGAGATTGATGCTCCTCTCCCTGCCTTCCCACCCCTTCCTCTTTCTCTTTCTCTCTGATCAATGGAAAAATGTTTTAAATAATAAAAAAATAAATAAAAAATAAGAAAACCCCCAAGAATAGATCCTGGCTCTTACTCAAAATCCACAATATGACTCACACATTTTCCATCGTCTGGTTTCTGCCGTCATTACTGCCAGTGCCATCTCTCACCACTCTCCTCACACCCCATGCTCTACGCCCACTGATTTCTTCAGTTTCTTAAACACCACTAGATTTTTCTTTTCAGACCTTCACATATACTATTCCTTCTGCACAGAACACAGAACACAACCTCCCCTCAGCGCCCCTAGCCTAGCTATCGTTTATTCCTCCTTCAGATCTCAGCTTAAACATCACTCTCTCGTGTGCGTCTCTGATTATGAGGGAGGAGAGGCACCCTGCTACATGCTCTCCCAACACCCTTCCCCTCTCCTTCAGTAACACTCACCATGCTTTACTATACTTAATCATATATATTGGTCTCACACACCAACACCATGCCTGAGCACCTTGGTCCTAAACACATACACACACGCACACACATGCACACGCAGGACCGTGAGCAGCGTGAGAATAACAAACAGTTCAGTCCTGATCCTAACCTGTCCCCGTCATTGTCATCATCATCATCTCACTCTATATTATTGATTCATTTCATTCTCCAAGTAAGCCTATCAGGTGGATGCTATTAGCATCCTAACTTGACAAATGGGGACACTGAAGCAGAACAGAAGGTAAATAAAAAGTTGTTAAGCCCTGGCCAGATAGTTCAGTTAGTTAGAGCTTCATCCTGAGGATCAAAGGTTGTAGGTTCAAACCCCAGTCAGGGCACATACAGGACCAGATTGATGTTTCTGTCTCTCTCTCCCTTCTTCTCTCTCTAAAATAAAAAATATATATATATTTTAAACCATGTCAGAAATGAAAACCTAAAAAAAAATGTTGCTGGACCTGTTGCGGTGCAGTGGATAAAACGTTGACCTAAAATGCTGAGGTTAGGCCCTGGCCAGTTGGCTCAGTGGTAGAGCGTCAGCCTGGCGTGCAGGAGTCCCAGGTTCGATTCCCGGCCAGGGCACACAGGAGAAGCGCCCATCTGCTTCTCCACCCCTCCCCCTCTCCTTCCTCTCTGTCTCTCTCTTCCCCTCCCGCAGCTAAGGCTCCACTGGAGCAAAGTTGGCCCAGGCACTGAGGTTGGCTCTATGGCCTCTGCCTCAGGCGCTAGAATGGTTCTGGTTGCAACAAAGCAACACCCCAGATGGGCAGAGCATCGCCCCCTGGTGGGCATGCCGGGTGGATCCCAGTCGGGCACATGCGGGAGTCTGTCTGACTGCCTCCCCATTTCCAGCTTTAGAAAAATACCAAAAAAAAAAAAATGCTGAGGTCACCAGTTCAAAACCTTGGGCTTTCCCAGTCAAGGCACATATGCTTCCTGCTCCCCTCTTTTTCTCTAACATCTCTCTAAAATCAATAAATAAAGTCTAAAAAGAAAAAGTTAAAGCCCCATGTAATGCTGGGTCCCATTTAAGCTGTGGAGCTGGGATTCAAACCCAGACAGCCTGGGTCCAGCACCCACTTCTTTGAACCAATACCCTGAGGTGCCTTTGACAATACCTGGGTCATAGTGGGAGCTTAAGAAAGATCTGATGAATTAAACAATAAAGGGTAAACACTTAAGAAGTATGATTTCCCTTTTTTCTCTTCTGGCTTCGAATGCAAAATGCTTTTCTACCACACTGTAGTAATCTAAACAAGAATCAAGGTCAAATTCTGAATAAAGTCTCAGGGACATAATATGTTAATTAAAGCTCAAACTAGTGACAGTGAAAAGAAAATAAAACTCAGAGACAAACACAAGGACAGCGGAAAGACTTGAGGCTCTGAGAACCCACAACTCACTGCTTCCATAGCCTGTGAACAGGAACACAGGACGGGGCTGCATTCTTTTTCTGTGCTCAGATTGTTTGCCCCACGTTTACTTCTCCATGTTTACAGAGGTCAAAAGAACAAGCAGGGAATCCAGAGGACAGCATCCCAATAAAAAGACCTGAGAAACAGGGCTCATAAGAGGAAGTTAACTGCCTATCAGGGGTCTCCAAACTTTTTACACAGGGGTCCAGTTCACTGTCCCTCAGACCATTGGAAGGCTGCCAAATACAGTGGTCCTCTCACTGACCACCAATGAAAGAGGTGCCCCTTCCAGAAGTGCAGTAGGGGCTGGATAAATGGCCTCAGGGGGCCACATTGCGGCCCGCGGGCCGTAGTTTGGGGACGCCTGCATCTCCATGAAAGAAAGGCAAAGAGTTACTTGGTCAGAGTCAACATTCATAGTCAAGCCTCATGTAGTTACCACTGGAGCAAGCCACAGAATGAAAATTAATGCCCTTCTCCTTTCTAAAAGAAATTACTGTAATGCTCTGTTGAATTTTTTTTTTTTAATATACATCTGGGGGAAAAGTGTTTGGTCTCTTTAAAAACGCAGGCTGTCTGCAGCTAACGCTGAGCTGTAAACTCCAGATTACCTGCTGTGGTAATTGTTTTATTTCTGATAGAAAACACAATACTGAATGAAACGCTCACAAAAATTCTCTGGAAACTGCACTCTGAGGAAGCCCACCTGTTCGGCAAGTGATAGAACAACTCAGGCATCACTGATCACCAGGGGATGGGGCAGCTTCCCCAGGAAGGGAAACTCATTCCGATGCAGTCAGTTACACCCAGCCCTAAATTGACAACAAACTCACACTTGTCTGGGGAGCAAACATGTGCCAAGATATGCTCCTGGCTGAGCAGTATTCTAGGAGTTTTATATTCTATTATTGTTAATCATAGTAATAGCTGACACTTACTCAATGTTCATGATACGCCAGGTCCTCTCTACATGTATTCACTCACTGAATCCTCATGACAACCCTATAAGGTAGGGATTATTATTAACACCCCTAGCTTTCAGAAGAGAAACTGAGGCACAGAGAGTTTATCCTAAACATGTTCAGCTAGTTAGTCTTAGGACCAGGATTCCAACCCAGAGCCAGTAAACTCCAAAGCCTAACTCCTGAAATAGGATGCCGCTGACCCTTGCCTCATAGTTGACAACACTGCTGTATCTGTACGAGGGCCGGAGGCTCGGCTACATGGAACGCCAGCCCCACTGAACTACAGTGCTCTAGAATCTCCCTGTTCTGGGAGCAGCACACCACATTGATAGGGTCTCACACTGATCCCACACCATACAAGCACTGCTCCTCACTGTGCCTTCTGAGCTCAGATTTCTTTCAGGAGCTAGACCCAGACTTTTCCCTGCATACCACCCCCACAACTCAGTCATCTTTCATCCATGTAACTACACCAGATGATATAAACAGTATCACTACTCAGATAAACAAGCAAAACCCCAAAGAGCATAATCTCCACAATAGCTCTAAATAAATGGATATATGCCTAGAATTTGAAAAGGAAAAATAGATGAAAAAAATGAGCTTAAAAAAAGATATAGGAAAATATACTTTGCAAAGCTTAAAAATTAAGTCTAAGCAATGTGACTTTATCAACATAAATCATTTATCGAGTGACCTTTTTAAAAACAAAACAAAACTGTATTCACTGTCATACATCACAATGTGTTCCCATCTGCCCTTCTGGTGTAGTGTAACAGATAAAGTCAAGGCTCCTGGTGAACAGAAGGCCAGATCCTTGTCCTGCCTTCTGATCCCCAGACCCAACCCAAGAAAGAGATACTTCAAGGACGTGTCCTTGTTCAAAGATCATGAGTCTCACTAGAGTCCTTTTCCCCTTCAGGGTCTCAACCCTGGTCTGTAAACTGAGGGGTCTAGGTAGATGGGTGCCACGACCCCTTCCCAGGACAGGGTGTGCTGCCCGTCTTATACCAAAGAGGCAGCATGATAATGACATCAAGAGACCTGAGCCTGCTACGGAACTGCGTATTTCCTCCTCCACAGAATGGGGATACTAGAACCTCTATCACTGAACTGCTTGGGAGGCAAATAAAATAATACATGGAATAGTAACCCTTTTTAAAATAGTCAAAAACTTTTAACCCTCTGACAGAGTCATATCTGATATTTACAGATCACAGAACATACAGCCAAAAGAAAAGGAATGAAAATCATCTATAATCTTTCCCTATCCACACTCATTACTGTGGTGACAGTTAATATTTTGGTATATATCCTTCTAGTTTTTTAATTTATATATACTCACATCTACGTGTATATTTTATAAATTTATGGTTTTTAAAAACAGAAACAGAACATTATACAAAGTTGTCATTTTTTTCTATAGAGGGGTATTGTCCCAAAACCCAAAATTAGAACTCATAGTCTATAAACAGAGACCGCAAGCATCCATTCGACATTCACTCCTGTGACCCTGAACTCTCCAGAATGGGGAGGCGTGGGTAGGGACATACCTTTGCGAAATACTACATGCCACAACAAAATGTTGGAGATGTAAAAGGTTCTAGAAATTTCTATAATGAAGAAAACTAGCTAACTCTGTTTAAGCCAGGATTTACCAAGCGTGATTTTAGGCCAGAAATCTTTCCTAACATCTTTGAACCTCCTTTGCTACTAGGGCTCCATGAAATGTGAGTGTGGTAAATGCTAGTTTACAGCATGTGAAATCAGGGCCATGCAGGCATGATTGCTAGATGAATGAAGGAAGAGAGCAAGGAAAGAAGGGAAGGAGGGAGGGAAAGAAGGAGAAATAGGACACCCAGTAAACATTACATATCTGAATTTCTAATAGCAGCACATTTTAATATATTTGTTCCAAACATGAGATGGACTTATGAATAAATTTTTAGTATAAAAGTGTGAACCAGATACTATGTGGGACAGACTTACACTAAAAAATTATTAGTTGTTCATTTGAAATTCAAATTTAACCGGGCATCTTATATTTCATCGGGCAATCCCACCCAGGGAAAATGTGAGTCGGCAAACCTAGGAGAAACAGGGGCCCTAAGCACAACCCCAGGCCCCCTGGAAGGTGTGGAGGGAGATGGGCAGAGCATAAGAAATAGAATGTGACGGGTGAATCCAAAACAACCAAACAAGGAATAAAAAGGGGCAAGTGACATTGAAGAAGGCATTACTAAGCAGGGGCTCTTTGGATGCAGGGCCACACTTTGGGAACCAGTCTCAGACTGGCAAACGGGGCTCTGCAGGCAAAGTCTCTCCCTCCTGGACAACCCCAGAGCAATGTAGACCTTCCTCCAAGTACATCTAGGCATGTGCCCTTGCCTGCTGGAGGGATGTGCTCTACCTATCTATTGCCCCTATGTCCTTAAGGAGAAGCATGCTTTAACAAGACACTCATGTCCGCTGTGCTCAAGATGTACAAGCTGAATTGAGCGCATTTGATCCATTTTTCACTCTAACAAGGTTCTGTCTCAGGAAGCTCATTATTGCCTAATTACTAGAAGGCAATTACTAAACATTACTATAATCAACTGCTGCAAGCTCACCTGCTTTACATCAGCTGTTAATTTCATATTATTTCAAAGTAATTACTCTCCTTGGCCAGAGAATTCAAACACCCACCTGCGCCACAGCTACTCCTCGTTCACCAGGCCATAATCTCCAGAATTTTTACATGGTCCTTATAGGTTACAACCGTTACACAATGCTTTAATAGATGTGATCTAACCTGGACCTGCAATGATCTCATGAATTGGTTCTTATCATTAAATATGCAGGTGAGGAAACTGAGGGTGTAGGTGATAAAGTGACTCACCCTAAGTCACACACTAGTGAGTTGCAAGGTGACCTCTACACCAGCCACCTAGAACTTCTCCCCTTTGCTGGAACACATGATGTAGTCCCAGGTTCCTGAGTATTTGGACCATGATTTGAACACTTAATATGTGCCAGGAACTATGCTAAATGTTTTTTCCATACTTAATCTTATTTAACCTTTTTAACAGCCTCATTATACAGATAAGAAAATTGAGTTTCAGAGAGGTTAATTAATTTGTTCAAAATTACAGTGAGTAAAAGTGCATGATTCAAAGCCCACATCTTTCTGGGAAAAAGTTAAATTGGAACTCTATCTCACTCTTTATGCTAGAATAAATTTCAGCTTTTTCTACTATCATGGGGCCTGTGGAGGCCTCTCAGGAACAGGACTTCTCTCACGAGGCCATTTTTGCCAGCTATAAGCAGGGTCTCTGGAACCAGAGGGAGCACACAGCTCCTTTTTTAGTGAGAGGAGGGGAGGCAGAGAGACAAGACTTCTGCATGCACCCCAACTGGGATCCACCCAGCAAGCCCACTAGGGGGCGATGCTCTGTCCATATGGGGCCCTAGCTCCATTGCAACAGGAGCCATGTTGTTTAACACCTGAGGTGGAGGCCAAGGAGCCATCCTCAGTGCCCAGGGCCAACTCGGTCTAATCGAGCCATGGCTGTAGGAAAGTAATGGGGGGGGGGGGGTAGCAGATGGGCACTTCTCCTGTGTGCCCTGACCCAGAATCAAACCAGGGACATCCACACACCGGGCCAAAGCTCTACCACTGAGCCAACTAGCAAGGGCACAGCTCTTCTTAAAATTGGTGTTTATGCTTGAGATGAAACTGAATTCCATCTAGGCAAGAGATGTGCTTATGTGTACAAGGCAAAGAACACAGTGACTCCTGGTGGCAAACCAAACAGAACCAGTCATCTTGGGAAAGGTAACGCACTCATGGGAACAGTGAATGGTTTGTGCTAAATTCTGAAGCAACCTTCCTGCTAAAGCCATTGGACACAGAATCCATGTAATGCTCTACCCCTCAAGATGTAAACTTATTGAAAAGTAAATAAATAAAATAGAGCCTGATCTATGGTGGTGCAAAGGATGGAGCACTGACCCCGAATGTTGAGGTTGCCAGCTCCAGACACTAAGGTCACCAGCTAGAGCACGGTTCTTTGGCTTGAGCACGGGATTGACAACACATCCCAAAGGTCGCCAGCTTGAGGTCACTGGCTTGAGCAAGAAGTCCCTGGCTTGGCTGAAGCCAGAGGTCCAATCCCTGGTCAAGGCACATAGGAGAAGCAATCAATGCATAACTGAAGTGAAAGCAACTACGAATTGATACTTCCCGCTCTCTCTTCCTTCCTCTCTCCTTTCCTTTCTCTTTTGCCCACCCACTTCCTAGCTTGCTCGCTCTCATAAATTTCTTTTAAATAATAAAATGGAGAGATAAATAAAATTCGAGAGGAATTAAAAATTTGGCCTTTTAAAGAGAAAAGCATGAAAGTACTAGAAGAAACCATGATATATACAAAATCTTAAAATGGGATGACCTTCTAAGAACTATTCAAAATAAAAGCCATAAATAAATAAATTGACCAATGTGACTACTTAAACTTTTTAAAAATTCTGCATGACAAAACAATAAAAAATGAACTGATTAAAATATCTGCAATGCGGCCCTGGCCGGTTGGCTCAGCGGTAGAGCGTCGGCCTAGTGTGCAGAGGACCCGGGTTCGATTCCCGGCCAGGGCACACAGGAGAAGCGCCCATTTGTTTCTCCACCCCTCTGCCGCGCCTTCCTCTCTGTCTCTCTCTTCCCCTCCCGCAGCCAAGGCTCCATTGGAGCAAAGATGGCCCGGGCGCTGGGGATGGCTCTGTGGCCTCTGCCTCAGGCGCTAGAGTGGCTCTGGTCGCAACATGGCGATGCCCAGGATGGGCAGAGCATTGCCCCCTGGTGGGCAGAGCGTTGCCCCATGGTGGGCGTGCCGGGTGGATCCCGGTCGGGCGCATGCGGGAGTCTGTCTGACTGTCTCTCCCTGTTTCCAGCTTCAGAAAAATGCAAAAAATAAAAATAAAAAAATAAAAAATAAAAAATAAATATCTGCAATGCACATAACTAAAGACTGACTTCCTTAAATAAAGAGTTTCTACAAATCAAGAAAAATTGAATAACAGAACAGAAAAAATGGGCAAAGGACATGAAGAGTTTATAAAACAGGAAACAAAAACGGTACTAACATTTTTAAATGATAAGCCTTACTCATAAGAGCAAATCAGACTCTAATGAATTTATACTTCATAATTATAAATTATAATCATATATTTTAATTTTAAATAAAAATTATGATTTATATTGAAAACTATAATGAATGTATAATCAGAAACCATTTTTCAGCAATGACTGGCAAAGTTCATTCTATACCAGAAAGAACATGGAGAAATGGGACCCTGGTATACTGATGATAGGAGGTAAATCAATGTCCCCTCTATGGAAAACAAAATTGATTTAAAACAAAAAGGCTATTACAAACCTTCCAACCCACTTCTAGGAATCTATCCTACACCTGAACTGATACATGTGTACGAAGGCACTGGAGTAGGATATTCATTACTGTAATGTTTGCAATGGCAAACATGAAACAGCCTGAACATCCAGAGCAGGAAAATGGTAGTACAGATTTTGGAAATGACATCAATGTACCATGCAGCCTGCTACAGACATCTGCAATGTGCATTAAGTAAAAGAAGAAAGGTGGAAAGTGGTGTGTATGGTATGAAAACAGCATATACTTATTTGTCTGTACACGCAGGAAGGATCCCTGGAAGGATACAAAGAAAACTAGCAACAGTGTCTGCCTCTGGGGAGGCTGTAGACCTAGCTCTTTCTAGAAAAGAAGATAACAGCCAACTCTTAGCAAATTATACTCTGTCCTTCTATTCAGTCTGTAGTGCTCAAAAGGCAAGCCAGTTTTCCCCACTGATTTGAAGTGGGGAGGAAAGGAGAGAGAGTATGTGTGTGCAAAAATGAGAGAGAGAAGGTTAGAGGACAAGAGACAGAGAGAGAGAGAAAGGGAGAGACAGAGGAAGTGGGGGAGAGAGAAGAATCAATTCACCTTTCCACTGAGTTGTTCCATTTAGTTGTGCCCTCTTGGATTGCTTTTTGTACTTGCCCTGACTGGGGATCAAACCAGCAACCTTAATGTGCTGGGATAATGCATAACTCACTGAGCAACCTGCCCAGGGCAAGCCATTTTGCTTTTTGTTTTTTGTTTTTGTTTTGTATTTTTTCTGAAGTGAGAAGCGGGAAGGCAGAGAGACAGACTCTCGCATGCACCAGACCAGGATCCACTTGGCAAGCCCACTAGGGAGCGATGCTCTGCCCATCTGGGGCATTGTTCCTCTGTTGCAACCTAAGCCATTCTAGCACTTGAGGCGGAGGCCATGGAGCCATCCTCAGCGCCCCCCCCCCCAAACCCTGGGCCAACTTTGCTCCAGTGGAGCCTTGGCTGCAGGAAGGAAGAGAGAGACAAAGAGACAGCAGAGGGGGAAAGGTAGAGAAGCAGATGGGTGCTTCTCTTGTGTGCACTGGCCGGGAATCAAACCTAGGACTTCCACACGGCGGACCGATGCTCTACCACTGAGCCAACCAGCCAGGGCAAGCCAGTTTTCTTAATACAGTGAGAGAGGCCCTTAAAAAAAGTCTGTTTTGAGTGCTGTGTTTCTGTCTTTCTGTCTTTTTCTTTGGCTGCTCTCCTGCACTTTCACATGACAGGGAAGGACCGTCCCACCCAGACTCTGGGGTTGCTTCCTCCAGTTAAGGATGTGTGGACCACAGTTCCTCTATTAAACCAGCACAGCAGGTCCCTGCACGGTAGTCATTCTTTCATACCGACTTCCTCAAACCAAGTATCCACCATATGACAGCCAAAACCAATGGGTGGAACAATAGTTTATTTGTGTCACTAATAAAAATAAAACTCTTGCAGAGGTGTGTCATGTCTTACTGCTCAGAAATTACTCTCACTGCATTCCGACACAGAATCTTCCTGAAGAAGCAGGAGGAGCCTGTCTTTTTCTCCTCATTTTAAAGATATGGATTTAAAATCAAGAGAGTGAGTTGCCTCAGGCCATGCAGCATGCCAGCAACAGTCAGAAGAGCATGCGTGGGTCCCCTGACTCTAAGCCAGACCTTTTGCTATGACACATAAGGTCTGCAAAGCTAACTCACTACTGAGCAAGGCCATGGTCATAACCACCAGGAAGGCCGGCATGGACCCATCAATGGGAGGGAGCTCAAAAGCAGCCCTTGGGAATATTTTTCAAGACATGTAAAAAGCAAAAATAAAGTAGGCCTGAGACCTCCACGATATGATTTTTAAAAGCAAAACAATAAAATATCTTACTATTTTATCCTTTGTGTAGATCATCTTTTATATTTTCCTATTTCATATAAATATATAATACATTCAGGATATCAGACATGTAAGGAAATTGAAAAAATTAAGCTTTGGACTAGCATTTCATCAGTAGTAACCAAAGCAAGTGTCTGAATCCCATTGTTGAAGTAACAGTGCTCTGTCACCTTCCACAGTGACAGGTGTCACTGCACTGAGCACAGATTTGGTGTCCTACAGAAGGGAAAGGAGAAGGGCGGGTGCTGTGTTGGACCCCCTCTCAGTGACTGCCCAGGCACAGCTATTTGTGCCGTAGCACTTGGGCGCAGGTGCTTCACAGTCTTGGATGCTCCTGGAAATTCTAGCACCTTGCTTCCTGGGGGAAAAGAGAGATACCCTCCCCACTCATAAATCCCTCACCAAGATGGAGAGATTCTGTCAGCAAATCACGTTTGCTGAACTGATCTAGAAAAGGCCCTTCCAGGCCCAACTTGCTGTTTCCGTCTTCTGCACAAGCAGGCCAGGCTCCCTCTGTGGTCCTCCTGCAACAATAAACAATACCACCAGCAAAGAGCTGGGGGAGGGTGTTTGTTCCGCTGGCCTGCTGTTGTTTTCTAAACTGGGGACTGTTCTAATCTTTCCTCTGCAGAAGCTTTCCTGTGCCTGTCTGGCTGGACAGGAAAGGCCTCCTTATCAGCATCTTCAGTCTCCTCCCCCAGGCTGAGCACACAAAGCAGCCTGGCCAGGCAGCCTGAGGTCCGGGTTGCAGCCCACAAGTGGGCTCAAGGCTTCCCTCCATCAGAGGGGCCCAAGGCCTACCAAGGACAGAAGTGCCTCCCTCCCTGTCAGAAAGAAGACTGTCACTCCAGGCTGAACCCCTGTCAGCTGTTTGCACAGATTCCCTCCTTACTATAAGCAGGGGAAGTAAAAGGGAAGAAAGTGTCCACATCTCTGGGACTCAAATGGATGAAGATAAAATAAAGGAATTATCTAGAGTTTGTGCAGCTTCTCAAGTAACTGACTCTTTGTCTAGACTAGTATGGGTGCTTTACACACACCCATTTCCCACTTGAAAAAGCCCTGTTGCCTGGGGCTGTTACCATCAATAGCTTTCAGATCTACTCAGCACCTTGGGTCTGGGTGTACTTTCCTAATTATCTTATCTGCACCTTAGCAAATCCCGACATAGAAGACAAGGTAGAAATTCTTTCTCGACATGGACCCCCCAAAACACAGACACACACACAAATAGCATGCCATGAGCAATCTGTCACCAAGGTCTGCAGATTATCTTTCAGAAATATGGCATGAATTCTCCCTCTGCTCCAGCTTGTCTCAACTGCGCCCACCTGGCTCAGGCCCTTGTCAGCTCTCACCCAGCCTGTCTCCTATGCACTTCCAACCAGGTGAAGTATAACATGGCACAATATTCCTCAATAGCAAGTTTTCCATTTTCAACAATGTCCATACTCTTTGACCTAGCAATTCTGGGTGGGGGACCTGATTGTCCTCTAAGGAATGATTCCACAACGTTCATAAAGATGTATTCACAAGAAAGTTCATTCTAAGGCCCTGGCCGGTTGGCTCAGTGGTAGAGCGTCGGCCTGGCATGTAGAAGTCCCGGGTTCGATTCCCGGCCAGGGCACACAGGAGAAGCGCCCATCTGCTTCTCCACCCCTCCCCCTCTCCTTCCTCTCTGTCTCTCTCTTCCCCTCCCGCAGCCAAGGCTCCATTGGAGCAAAGATGGCCCGGGCGCTGGGGATGGCTGCTTGGCCTCTGCCCCAGGCGCTGGGCTGGCTCTGGTTGCAGCAGAGCAACCCCTCGGAGGGGCAGAGCATTGCCCCCTGGTGGGCAGAGCATTGCCCCTGGTGGGCATGCCGGGTGGATCCTGGTCGGGCGGCGCATGCGGGAGTCTGTCTGACTGTCTCTCCCTGTTTCTAGCTTCAGAAAAATACAAAAAAAGAAAAGAAAGAAAGTTCATTCTAGTATTACGTAAATACCATATTTTCCCGTGTATAAGGTGCTCCCATGTATAAGACGCACCTTAATTTTGGGGCCCGAAATTTGAAAAAATATATTACTTGAGTTATTGAACTCAAGTTTTATTCATCATAAAATTCATACAACTCATCTGCACAAAAAAGCAGGAAATACAAGTAAAAAAAATCTACAACCACTGTATAAGACACACCCACTTTCAGACCCCAAATTTTTCGGAATAGGATGCATCTTATACATAGGGAATTACGGTAACACCCCCCACCACCACCATGGAGAAAGGAGTAAACCTCCATCCAATAATAGAAAAGATGTTATACATTTGTAGAGCCATGTGGTATAACATTATGAAATATATACTTGGAAGAAATACATTTTCAAGAAGCTTACCTCTGGGTGGTGAGATTACGGATAGTTTATTTCCTTCTTTATGTATTTATACCTTTTCTAAATTCTCTCCAATAAGCATGACATTAAGAAATAAAACACTTTGTTACCTGACCTGTGATGGCGCAGTGAATAAACATCTACTTGGAATGCTGAGGTTGCGGGTTCAATACCCCAGGCTTGTCTGGTCAAGGCACATATGACTAGCAACTACTACAGGTTGATGCTGCCTGCTCCTCATCCACTGCCTTTCTCTCTCTCTCTCTCTCTCTCTCTCTCTCCTCTCTCTAAAATCAATAAATAAAATCTTTAAGGAAAAATAAAAAAGAAATACTACACTTTGTTGAAATATCACAGGGGCTCAATACTGGCGAGGGAAACATGAGACAGACCCACAGGAACACAGCTAGTGGCTGTCCACACTCAGTCGGCTGTCCTAGAAATCATCTCACTTGGTACAAACCAAAACCAGTACAGAATTCCAAGCTTTTATGCACTGAGCTCACTGCTAGGAATTCACTTTAGGGAAAGAACTGAACAAATTAAAAATGCTAAAGAAACAAAACTGCTCATTACGTCTTCTCTAAGAGAATTGGAAACAATCCATATGTCGAACAAGAAATAGTTCAGTATGGAACATCAACACCATGGAATGCAAGGCAGCCATTAGATATGCCAATCATGAAAGCTATGTAGAAATATGAAATAATGTTGACAATAGGATGTAACATAGAAAGAATACACAAAGCTGCACTTGTCAGGGGGCTGCGGCTATGAAAAACAAGCATGTATGAGAACAAAGGCATTTCAAAAGGAAGAACATACTATATGTTGTGTTAGGATTATGGAATTACAAGGAGCTTATTGTTTTTTAAATTTTGTCCTTTTTTTAAACAAATGTCTAACATTGTGCATGTACCACAGACACATTTTTCAAAACTTAGAAAACAAAGAAAAGGGGAAAATAAATTACCCAAAGGAACACAATCACAGTCAGCGTATCACATGCTTCTCCCTGTCTCTTTTTTTACTGTATACTGGGTAGTTTGGTTTGGTTTTTATCACTGTAATCAGGTTAAGGTTTTCTTTAAAGTAGTTATAAAATCACATCAATTTTTTAAAAATCAGTGAACTTAACATAAAACTTGTAAGAGAAAATATTGTGGTAGGTTTTTTTAAAGCACTTTCAGGAGGACTGACCTAATATAATGTCTATTTGTAACAACAAAACAACAACAAACACAGAAATACTGCACCACTGTGACAGAACAGACAGATTGATCAAAGTTCCTAATACCTGCAGAAGACAGGCCAGGAACAGGGAGAGGACTGTGTTACTAAGGCTCACGGAGTTTGATATTAGAAGGAATTTTACCAGACTTTGAAAACAGAAAGATACGATAATAAACTATATGTTTTCAGATCAGAAAATGCTTGAAGGGATCAAATCCAATGAGTCACTGGGTCCAGAATACTTAACCTCCTTTACATCTCTCACATCCATGTTCTCCTGTCCACCTGCTCAAGCTTCACTGGGGCCAGCCTCTCGTCCCTGGGCAGCAGCTGCCACGTGCTGCCTGCTCTCTCTGCCTTCTTCCCACTTCCCCACTTCACAAAGACCTTCCTCCACCCTGCTGTCATCACACGTAGGCCTGACCTCCATCCACGCCACTCCTCTGGGGAGAGGAACAGGGATGGGGAAAATCACTATCTAAGCAACACGTGGGCTCCACCGCCCATTAGGTGAGTATGGGCCCTGGAGAAAGTGAGCGGGTAGCTGAGTCTGCTATTACCTCTGAGGGGCTCAGTTTCCATAGGAGTGCATTGCTTTTGTGCTTTTCAAACAACAGGGCCGCTCACTACAAACCAACTATTCGTCCCTGCCATGTGTGCCTCCCCAAGGCCATGCTCAGTTCCGAGGCTGGGAAGCTGCTGTGCTAACAGCAAACCTCACTCGGCCGCTCCTCACTTCCAGGGACAATGGAACTCAGCACTCTTTGCCTTAGATGCTTTCAGAAACAACCCCTGTACAAGCAGTGACATGACTCCACAGCAACCTTTTCAAAGAACTAATCTGACCATGTCGTTCCTCAAATCTCCACAGGGGCTCCTGCTATGTATACAGAGCCATCTGAAAGGAAGTCCAGTGCCCTGGTGATGAGGGTGCACTCAGAGCCACACCCCAGGACTCTGAGTCCTGCCTCTGCCTTTGCTGACTCTGGGCAACCTCCCTATCCTCTTTGTGCCTCAGTTTCTTTATTTGTAAACAGGGGTAACAGTACCTACACCCAGGGTTGCAATTAAAGGAATGAATAGAGTACAGCATGAGGAAGAGAACCTGGCATGGAGGAAGAGCTTCATACACGTTAAGTGCTGCTCCTGTCATTGTTATTGTTGGAGAAAGTTCACATTCCTTAGCAGGGCACAGAGAGCCATCACGGCTCAGACAGGTGCATCCCAGCAGCTTTGCTTCCCGTGGCCTTTGAGTTGCCAGCACCACTGTGACCACACAGCCACACCAGGCTCCCAGGGCACAGACATGAGGCAGGTTCATCCCTCTAGACCTTTACTCACATGCCCATTCTCTCTTTGCTGGCTGGTGAGTATCTCTGAAACCTTCCTTTCCCTCCACATGAATAAGCCACTCATTCCTTTGTGCCTCCGCTATAAGGAGACCCTCTGCATGACACTTTATTATCCTCACTGGTTTTTGTATCCTGCCTTCCCGACTAGGCCTTAAGGACAGAGATCCCTATGAATTCCTATCTATATCCCCATGGCCTGGCACTCAGCTGAGCCTAAATCAATATTTATTAAATAAATATAAAAGAGCCTAACCAGGCGGTGGCGCAGTGGATGGAGCATCAGACTGGGATGCGGAGGACCCAAGTTCGAGACCCCGAGATTGCCAGCTTGAGCGCGAACTCATCTGGCTTGAGCAAAAACCTCACCAGCTTGGCCTGACCAAGCAGTGGCGCAATGGATAGAGCGTCAGACTGGGATGCGGAAGACCCAGGTTCGAGACCCCGAGGTTGCCGGTTTGAGCACGGGCTCATCTGGCTTGAGCAAAAAGCTCGCCAGCTTGGACCCAAGGTCGCTGGCTCGAGCAAGGAGTTACTCGGTCTGCTGAAGGCCCACGGTCAAGACACATATGAGAAAGCAATCAATGAACAACTAAGGTGTCACAATGCGCAATGAAAAACTGATGATTGATGCTTCTCATCTCTCCATTCCTGTCTATGTGTCCCTGTCTATCCCTCACTCTGACTCTCTGTCTCTGTAAAAAAAAAGAAAAGAAAAGCTCACTAGCTTGGATCCAAGGTCACTGGCTTGAGCAAGGGGTCACTTGGTCTGCTGAAGACCCGTGGTCAAGGCACATATGAGAAAGCAATCAATGAACAACTAAGGTGTTGCAACGAAAAACCAATGATTGATGCTTCTCGTCTCTCTCCGTTCCTGTCTGTCCCTCTCTATCCCTCTCTCTGACTCTCTCTCTCTGTCTCCATAAAAAATAAATAAATAAATAAATAAATAAATAAATAAATAAATGCAAAAGAAAAAGTGAACAGAACACACAAAATCTGGGAATATTTTTCAGAGAACCTAAACAATGTGAGAGAAAATCAAACCCCCAAATACTTTGATCCTATGGAGAACTGGAAAAGATCAGATAACCGAAGGAAGAAGAAAATTATAATTTCCCAAGAGAAAGCCAACCAATGTTATAATGCAGTGTGTCTGTGTGTATTACATGGGTGATGGTGGGCAGAAGTGACATTAATAATGGTTCTTATGTTGACTATTCATTGAATAATGATTTTTTAAACTTCTTTAGAAAAAAAATAGAGCTGACAGGAAAGTGCCTTTTGCTTTGTCCAGAGTACAGGTTATTTAAATATAAAACACCACAGGGGATGCAGACTGCAAGAAAGAAAGACAACTAATCTTTGTTAACTGTCTATGATGAGCCAGATACGTTAAAAAAAATAGTGTCCATTTATTAAACACAGTGTACTACACATAGAACTATTCACTTTACATGTATTATCAAATTAAATAATGCAAGCCCTCAACAACTCAGAGACATAAGTATTAGCCTTTGCATTCTACAGATGAGAAAAACATATTTCACTCATTCTATACATCTGCACTGAACATCTATTACGTGCAAGTCACTGGTCCAGCAGCTACAGCAATGTAAGAGCCAAGTCCCCCTTTCATAAAACATACCTTCCAGGTGGGCAGAAAACAGAGCAATGAATGAATGGGGCAATAAGCATATACATAAATAAACAAGAAAAATATCAGATAGTGCTAATAGAATTAAAATAAAAGGAAGGGACAAAGGCTAACTAGGCAGCTATTGTAGACTGGCTGTCAGAGAAGGCCTCTCTGAGATGGCTGTATTTAAAATGATATGCGAATAAGAAAGACCCAAGCACATAAAGATGAAGAATGAGCCCTGGCCGGTTGGCTCAGCGGTAGAGCGTCAGCCTGGCATGCGGGGGACCAGGGTTCAATTCCCGGCCAGGGCACATAGAAGAAGCGCCCATTTACTTCTCCACCTCCCCCCTCCTTCCTCTCTGTCTCTCTCTTCCCCTCCCACAGCCGAGGCTCCATTGGAGCAAAGATGGCCCGGGCGCTGGGGATGGCTCCTTGGCCTCTGCCCCAGGCGCTAGAGTGGCTCTGGTCGCGGCAGAGCAACGCCCCGGAGGAGCAGAGCATCGCCCCCTGGTGGGCAGAGCATCGCCCCTGGTGGGCGTGCCGGGTGGATACCGGTCGGGCGCATGCGGGAGTCTGTCTGACTGTCTCTCCCCGTTTCCAGCTTCAGAAAAATACAAAAAAAAATAATAATAAAATAAAAAAGATGAAGAATGAAAGAAGAGCATTTCAAGCTGAAGGAACAGCTAGTACAAAGGCCCTAAAGTAAGAACGAACTTGGCATGGTCGTGGAACTAAAGCTGGAGTAATAAGGCTGGGCGCTTGGTCAAAAAGAAGAGGCCAAGACACGGACATGGGGCAGGTCACAGAGCTAGAGGAGTCTGGATGTCATCGAGTGCCATGGGGGGCCACCTGGAGGGATTTACAAAATGTGACCTAACCAATGAACAGTTGAAAAGATTTCTCTGGTCCTGTAAAGGAGGATATTGTGGTATGGAGAGAAGTAGAAACAAAGGGACTGGTTAAGAGGCCACTGCAAACAGTCCACGTGAGAGAGTGTGTGGCTGGGACTAGGGTGCTCGCAGTGCAGATGGAGGAAAGGAGACAAGTATGGGAATGGTTTTGAAGACAGAAAAGCTAAGACTTGCTAAAGAACTGGACAATGATGGGGAAGAAAGAAAATTAAAAGTGACACCTAGGTATTCTGGCTTGAGTACTTGGGGGGAATAGTGGCACCACTGACTAAGATGCTAGAGATCCTTCCTGATCTCTCCCTTTGAACATCTATGGCACTAAGTACTAGCTCTTGATTATATCAAGTCTTATAACTATTCTATGATTCAAATATCAGAGTGAGAGGAGCAGTATTTTTCAATAGGAAATTCAATTGTTGGCCATTGTTACTTTGAGAGGTCACTTAGTAGTGGAAAAGATTCAAGATGGATTTGAATTGAAATCGTGGCTCTGTTCCACCTCAGATAGATGTTAGGCATCTATCTGAACATGAGTCTGGATTCCAGAGAAAGTCTGAGGATTAAAATGCAAATGTAAAGATCATTAGCAAATGAATGTTATTAAAGCCATTGGCAAGAAGAGGTTATCTAGGAAAAGAGAATAAATAAAGGAGAGAAGGGGGCAGTTTCAGACTGGGGAGCAGACCACCATTTAGAGGCTGAGGAGAAGAGACTTGAAAGATAAAAAGAGACCCAGGAAAGTAGAATTTCCAAGAAAACAGTGATTGGCCTTGACAAATGCTGCTCAGAGAATAGGGAAGATTAAAAGAAAGCAGTGGCCTTAGATTTGGCAACATGAAGGTCATTAGTTGACCTTCAGACAAGACTAGTCCTGATAAAATGACAGGAAGAAATTAGAGTGAGGAGGAGAAATCAAAGCTAAAACTATGGACTTTTAAGTTTTACTGAGAAAAAGAAAAAAAAAACTAGAAGATAACTAGAGAAGGATATAATGTCAACAGTTTAAAATTAAATAATAAAAATAGAAAAGGTTTTGAGATTTGTTATTTTGCTTCCAGATAAGAAATATTAGAGCATGCTTGCTTGATACCAAGAATTACCCAAGGATGAGGGTAAATTTACTGATGGCAAAGAGAGAGGGCATAATTACAACATCAAATATCTATAAGACTAGTCTTAATGAAGTTAATAACATGCCCCAGATAAAAGAATTGGTAGGCAGAGAAGCTGGGATACTAATCCAGCTGTGTTATGATTCAAAGGAGCATCCTCTTTCCACCACACCATTGACTGTAGTATAACATAATAGTATTTGCAAAAAAATCCCAACTCCAGCTCTAGTCAGAATGCTTGGTTGTTTCAGAGTGTTGACCTGATGCACAAAGGTTGCCGGTATGATCCCTGGTCAGGGCCCATACAGGAACAGACTGATGTTTCTCTCTCTCTCTCTCTCTCTCTCTCTCTCTCTCTCTCTTCCTGTATCTCTCACTAAAATCAATAAATTTTTTAAAAAATTATTTAATCTCAACTCCAGTCTCTGAAATGAATTGTAACAGAGATTGAAGGAATATTTAGAGAATCTGTGAGCGCCAAAACAAACACACACTCCCTTCTTCTGTGTAAGCAAGCTCTGTTCCTCATACAGACTTCTAGTATTGCATTTTCACACAGATGGTTTATTGAAAATCTGGCTGTAGTCCTACTAGCTACAGGGCCCTCAACTGTTGCCCCTTTACGTTCACAGTAGGTTTGAGGAGAGGAAGAGGAACACTAACATCAATCTCAGTGCAGTGTAAGGGAGAACACTGCAGGGAGTGAACTCTCCATTGACTGTACTAAGGTAGTAGGAAGATTTTTTAAATGCCGGTTGTATGTTTATATTCAGCAAAAGTGAAGGTGGAAATTAAGGAACATGGTCACTTTTGTTTCCTTCCTCTTTACATGGCTATGTCAAAAAGAAGTGACCATGCCTATGCCTCGTCATGTTTCCCGTGCCCACTCCTACTCTACCACTTGGTGGC
This sequence comes from Saccopteryx bilineata, assembly GCF_036850765.1. Taxonomy (NCBI): domain Eukaryota; kingdom Metazoa; phylum Chordata; class Mammalia; order Chiroptera; family Emballonuridae; genus Saccopteryx; species Saccopteryx bilineata. Next base: position 337,345,549 of record NC_089490.1, on the reverse strand, counting down.
ACAACCTGACTCCTCCAACCCCATCTTTATCTCACCTGGTTTCCCATCATCTGTTCTCGTTTGGCTCTTCCTTCAAGATGACATAGATCCCATCTCTCCCATGAAGTCCTTCCTAATCTCTCCCTTTGAACATCTATGGCACTAAGTACTAGCTCTTGATTATATCAAGTCTTATAACTATTCTATGATTCAAATATCAGAGTGAGAGGAGCAGTATTTTTCAATAGGAAATTCAATTGTTGGCCATTGTTACTTTGAGAGGTCACTTAGTAGTGGAAAAGATTCAAGATGGATTTGAATTGAAATCGTGGCTCTGTTCCACCTCTGACAAGCTGGGTCACATTCCCTCATCTAGAAAATGGGAATAATACTACCTTCTACCCATTACCTGGGTAGCTAAAATGTGCTAGACAGCTTCCTTTCATGCTGAAAACCCTATAATGGTTTCCCATAATTTTCCAAATCAAGTACAAAACTCTTCAACACGTTTAAAACATTGTCTCAACTTCTCCAGCCTCACTTCTCACCTATCTCACATCTCATACTCCACTAACAATAAATTCCAAGCAGTATTTCTCGCCCCATGCTTTTCTTTACTTATTTATATTTAGGAATGTATATATTAGTCTTTGGTCCCTTCAAACCCTGCACTCTTGCTCAGCCTTGCTCTTGGTTCTCCCATAATACCCTGATCACAGCTTCATTACTGTAGTACCCCCACTGTTTATAATTACTTATTTACAGGGCTATCTACTCCATAAAACTAGGGTTCCCTCTGGGAAAGGCCTGAGTTTAATTCATCTTTGTGTCCCCAGCACAGTGCCTGGTAATTTAGGTATTTACTCCTACTGTACCTTTCTGATGCCCTGTTTCTTCATCTATAAAATAGGAAGAATACCACCTGCTTGAAAGGTCGGAATTATGGTGTTGAGCAGATAAAATATATTATGCTTCCTTTGTTAAAGATGGCGCTGCCCACGAGGAGGCCGTCGCCCAGGTGATATTAATGTGTGTTGGGGGTGGGCTAAAGGCAGGCAGAATCCTTGTAGCCTGGGGCTTGGTTTTGGGATTAAGCCTTTCCCACCCTTTTTGATGTGGGGTGGCACAATCCTACCATGCCTCAGAAGGTGACTTTGTAGTATAGACTTCCCTATTTTGTATATTGGATTAAAGGTTTGGATTTCTACACTATAAAATAGGGGCAGAACGGGAGCTTGCTCTCTCGGTTCCTGGGATTAATATTAGAGGAGAGAGCAGAGAGGAGAGCAGAAAGAGGCCACGTGGAGGAGGCAAGGAGAAGCAGCCAAGATGGCGGAGTGTTGAGTGAGAAGCCAGTTTGTGCAGAGTTGTACCTGGGATAAGGAAGGAGATGGGGAACTGAGGAGAATAAGGCTGGTGAGCTAAAAACCTTTGATTCTAGGAAACTCGGATTAAGTCAGTAGCTTTGTGAGCACTGAATGTGAGTGGGTTTTGGAGCTCAGTGTGTGTTTTTACTTGCCCGCCGGGTGCAGGCTAGAATTAAAGAAAATGCCCATCAGTTTTTGGCTCCATTGTTTCTTTACTGACTGTCCGAATCCAATGCGAACCTGCATGGGTCAGGCTGCTGTGATGTCGGCCCTGGCCACTGGCTTTACATATGGTTAAGTGTTCAAAGCTGACCAGAGAGTGGCTGGCATACAACCAGCCTTCAGTACACTTGATTAATATTCTCAGCATCTCCTGATATAGCTTTCCTATTCTGTCCTCCAGGACCAGGCTCTGATGCTGGACCTGTGCCCTTGCTGTGAGCCCTCTCCCCCATCCATATCCCTCAGCAGTGAGAGTCTCAAGCTCCAGACCCATCTTGGGCTCCCGCCCCTGCTGGTGCCCTCTGGACTCTATGGATGACTCAGCCAAGGCACCAAATGCAGCACTGCAAACATGCCTTGAGCACCTTTGTACAAGGCAATGTCCCAGATGCCGTGGAAGTGATACGGCACGTATAAGGAATTTATGATCTCCTGTGGGTAGGGAAGAGGTAGGGAGACAATCACACAAATGAAGGCAGTGCAATGCAAAGAAGGAAAGGGTTATATATCTCTGGGGGAAGAGGAAAGCCTTGGCGGAAGTGGCATTTGAATTAGACTTCAAAGAATGAATTTAAGCTGAGGGGCTATTTCCAGAGTTGTGCATGTTTCACACAACACCAAGCTAAAATCATCTGCTCCTCAGATGAAAAGCAAATTTAGAAAGTCTGCCTACTGCATACCCCTCTAGGATCCCCACAATGCACAGCAGCAAGGCTCTGAGAAGTCCAGCAGTAAGGAACCCTATTTAACGTTGTTTAATCCAGCACCCAAGTTTGTTTGAAGACTAGTGCTCTATTTCTCCACCCTGGAGGATCATCATAGCATCTTGAGGAACATGCTTTAAGAAAAAAAGGGTTAATGCCCTGGCCAGCGGTGCAGTGGATAGAGCATTATCTGGAGCACCAAGTTTGCCAGTTCAATCCTGAGGTCACCAGCTCAACCCTAAGATCACCAGTTTGAGCCCCCATCAGGGCACATGTGAGAAGAAATCCATGGCACAACTTAGTGGAACAATGAATTGATGTTTCTCTCTGTCTGTCTCTCTCCCCAACCCCACCCCACTCCTCCTCCTTTCCTCTCTCTCGAAAGAAAAGAAGAAGAAAAAACAGACTAAGTGTCACCCTTGCAAAGTTATATTTTGCAATAGAACCTCTCATAGATAACACTTTAACACCAGATTTTTTTTAACAATGTAATCAGTAATTTAAAAAATTCTCCTGGGAGTGGGATGAGGGAGAAGGGAGTAAAGAAGGACAAATATATGGTGACAGAAAACTATTTGACTTTGGGTGATGGGCTCATAACGTAATTAGCTGTTCAAATGCTATAGAAATGTTTACCTAAAACCTATGTACTCTTTTTTTCTTTCTTTCTTTCTTTCTTTTTTTTTTTTTTTTTTTTTTGAGAGAGAGAGAGAGAGACGGGAACATTGAGCTGGTCCTGTATGTGCCCTGACTGGGGAATCGAACCGGCAACCTCCACGCTCCAGGACAACAGTCCAACAAACCAAGCTCTCCAGTCAGGGCTTAATTTTTACTGATTTTTAGAGACAGAGAGAGGAAGGGAGAGAGAGGGGAGGGGCAGGAAAAGCATTTGTTGTTCCACTCAGTTGTGCTTTTTCTGGTTGCTTCCCATATGTGCCCTGACTGGAAATCGAACCCACAACCTTGTTTCGGGATGACACTCTTAACCAACTGAGCTAATAGGCCAGGATCCTATGTACACTCATTGATCAATGTCACCCTATTAAACTTAATTTCTAAATAAAAAAAAATTTGTTTTCAAAGAAAAACTCCTCCTGGCATTTGCCCAAAGGGAAAAAGCAACGGAAAACTGTACAGAGAACTAAGTAGTTGTCAAAACAACACCCTCCTCTCTAGCGGGAGGTGGACTGTAGACCACAAACCTTTCTACCAAGGGAGGGGAACACGCATCTCTGACTGAACCCATTCCTTCTCTGGTAGGGTGTTTAAACTCTAAGACACCACCCCCCCAACCTGCTGACTGGGAATAAAACACCAGGCTTGAAAGCAAAGGGAACAGCGTTGCAAAACAAGAAGTCAGAAGACAAGGCAAGCTTTGCTCCTTCCTATTTAGCAAACAGTGGTGCCAGTGAGAGGCAAGAAGGAAAGGGCATTGTCTGCTGTCTGTCCCCACCCTGGAAGCACAGCGTGCAGTGATCCAGAATGAGTTATCAAATGTTTTCTGGGAGCGAGGCATTGTGCTCATGATTCAGGGAAAAACAAGACATAGTCAGACTCACAAATCCTGCCTCCCAGGGAAAACGGGCAGGTAAACAAACTGCAATGCAGCAGGCAAAGTGCAAGCAAACAACTCTATAATAAGAGGCGAGCACAGAATGCCAGCGAGGCACAAACACAGGGACGCCTTAACTTTGCCTAGACTCAAGGTCAGAAGAAAGGCGGCTGAAGTAAGAAGATCCTTCTTAGAAGACTGGAAGAGAGTTTTGAAGGCAAATAAATCCAAACAGTTTAAGTGAATAAAATAGGGTTATAGGGTTGAGCAGAATGGAGTAGGCAGAGCACGACTGGGGGAAGGGGGGGCGGGGCAGTCCATCTTCCCAAGACCACAGCACAGCAAACAGCTGCTTCTCATTTTGCCTGCTCCAGAAACCCCACAAAAAGTCAGCGGAATACTTTTCTTCCTAATAACAAAACTGTACAAGTACAGGGAAAAAGAAGACTGACTTAGCAAACTCTGAAATCTAAATCCTAGGCCAGATGCAGGGATGAGAATTGAGCCAATTTAAACCACAGAATCCTCCCAGGCCCAGGACCGACAGTACTGTGTACCCAGGGGTATCAGATGCCACAATCAAGAAGAGTGAAAACTGCTCAAAAAGAAGTTCGGTCCCTATATCCTCTCCCCAGGGGAAGATTCTAGAGGTTTAGTGTCTGGAAAACATAAAATAGAAATGTCTAGTGTTTGCTTTAAAATACTCTGGGAGAAGGGGCAGGGGATACAGATGAAATAAAAATGTCTATGAAGTGATCACTGGTGAACCTGGGTGATGGGAACATGGAGTTTCACTGTACTCTCTAGTTTTCTAAATCTTTGACATTTTCTATAATAAAAAGTAAGACTGTCTCTGGTCCAGAAGGACCCAGCATATTTGAAGGGCAATGTAACAAAGAGCACTCTGACTACTAAAGGTAGAGTGCCACACATCTTCCTGGCTACCGAGGTAGCACCACTCTCCACAGAAAGGAGTGTAAGTCTCATCCCGGGAGAACGCAGCCTGGGGCAAACCTGAGGGTGCCCCTTCAAGGCCCCCCCAAAGCAGCCCAGCCCAATCATGCTACAGTGAGGCCCAGAGTTAATGATCTCCATTTGATATTCAGTTTCCTGACAGTTTTTTGTTTTGTTTTGTTTTTTTGGTCAGCTTTATTAAGATATAATTCACACCCTGGCCAGGTAGCTTAGTTGGTTAGAGCAGTGGTCCCCAACCCCCGGGCCGCGGACTGGTACTGGTCCGCAGAGAAAGAATAAATAACTTACATTATTTCCGTTTTATTTATATTTAAGTCTGAACAATGTTTTATTTTTAAAAACAGTTTAAGTGAATGACCAGATTCCCTTTGTTACATCCATCTAAGACTCACTCTTGACGCTTGTCTCCGTCACGTGATACATTTATCCGTCCCACCCTAAAGGCCAGTCCGTGAAAATATTTTCTGACATTAAACCGGTCCGTGGCCCAAAAAAGGTTGGGGACCACTGGGTTAGAGCATTGTTCTGATGTGTGAGGTTTGCAGGTTCAATCCCTGGTCAGGATACATACAAGACGTAACCAATGAATGCACAACTAAGTGGAAAAACAAATTGAAGTCTCTCTCTTTCTCTCAATCTCTTTCTCTCCCTCTCTCCCCTTTCTTCTCTCTCTCTAAAATCAATTAAAAATTAATATATACACACTATATTTAATTAACTCACATAATCAATTTACCTTTTTAAAGTGTCCAATTTTATTTTTTAAAGAGAGAGAGATAGGAAGGAATAAACAGGGGGAGAAGGGAGATGAGAAGTATCAATTTGTTATTGCTTCACTTTAGTTGGTTATTGATTGTTTCTTATTTGTGCCTTGATTGGGGGGAGGCTCAAGTTGAGCTAGTGACAGCTTGCTCAAGCCAGCGACCTGGCGCTCAAGCCAGTGACCTTGTCTTTTAGCCAGCGACCTTTGGGCTTTAGCCAGTGCCCTTGAGATAATGTCAATGATGCCATGCTCAGGTCGATGATGCCATGCTCAGGTCGATGATGCTATGCTCAGGTCGATGATGCCATGCTCAGGTCAATGATGCTATGCTCAGGTCGATGATGCCATGCTCAGGTCAATGATGCTATGCTCAGGTCGATGATGCTATGCTCAGGTCGATGATGCTATGCTCAGGTCGATGATGCCATGCTCAGGTCGATGATGCCATGCTCAGGTCGATGATGCTATGCTCAGGTCGATGATGCTATGCTCAGGTCGATGATGCTATGCTCAGGTCAATGATGCTATGCTCAGGTCAATGATGCTATGCTCAGGTCGATGATGCTATGCTCAGGTCGATGATGCCATGCTCAGGTCGATGATGCTATGCTCAGGTCAATGATGCTATGCTCAGGTCGATGATGCTATGCTCAGGTCAATGATGCTATGCTCAGGTCGATGATGCTATGCTCAGGTAGATGATGCTATGCTCAGGTCGATGATGCCATGCTAAGGTCAATGATGCTATGCTCAGGTCGATGATGCTATGCTCAGGTCGATGATGCCATGCTCAAGCCCACAAGCCCACATTCTAGCCAGAGACCGTGGGATTTAGAACTGGGGCCCCCAGTGTCCACTGCACCACCATCAGTTTGGCATTAAAGTGTACACAATTCAATGGTGTTTAGTATACTCACAAAGTTGTACAACCATCACCACCAGAATGGTTTATTAAGATATAATACTAAGCTTTATTAAGATATAACTCACACACTCAATTCACTCTTTCAAAGTATACAATTCAGCAGGGTTTAGTATATTCACAGAGTTGTACAACCATCACCATAATCAATTTTAGAACTTTCCCATCACCCCAGAAAGAAACCCTGTACCCTTCATTCTACCCACTCTCTAGCCCCAGGCAACTACTATTCTATGTTCTGTCTCTATAGATTTTCCTATTCTGGATATTTCATATAAATGAAATCATATACTATAGGGTCTTTTGTGAGTGGCTTCTTTCACTTATCATAATGTCAAGGTTTTGACAGCCTTTTTTAAACCATTCCCCTTAATCAGGAGCAACACAGCCAAAGGTCACATTGAAAGTGACATCTTGGGAAAACCTCTAATAGAGATCTAGACCACAGCAAACACAAAAAGAGCAACTTGCAGGAAACAGATACTACGCAGGGGGTAAGTACCACTAATATTCTCACAAAAAGGATATAAAACTGCCACTACAAAGTAAAAATAGTATACTATAAAAAAGAAACACTTAGAGAACAAAAAAGAGCTCTTAGAAAGTGACAACTTGCCTAACCAAGCAGTGGTGCAGTGGATAGAGCATCAATCTGGGATGCTGAGGGCCCAGGTTCAAAACCCTGAGGTCACCAGCTTGAGCACAGGCTTATCTGGCTTAAGCGTGGGCTCACCAGCATGGGGTTGCTAGCCTGAGTGTGGGATCATAGACACGACCCCATGGTTGCTAGCTTGAAGCACAAGGTCGCTGGCTCGAGCCCAAGGTCACTGGCTTCAGCAAAGGGTCATTGGCTCAGCTGGAGCCCCCCAGTCAAAGCACATATGAGAAAGTAATCAATGAACAACTAAGATGCCACAACAGGTTGATGCTTCTCATCTCTCTCCCTTCCTGTCTGTCTGTCCCTGTCTCTCTCTCTCTCTCTCTCTCTCTCTCTCTCTCACACACACACACACACAATAAAAGACAACTTAATAATAAAAATTAAAAATTTGCCTGACCAGGCGGTGGTACAGTGGATAGAGTGTCGGACTGGGATGCCAAGGACCCAGGTTCGAAACCCCGAAGTCGCCAGCTTGAGCACGGGCTCATCTAGTTTGAACAAAAGCTCACTAGTTTGGACCCAAGGTTGCTGGCTCAAGCAAGGGGTTACTCTGTCTGCTGAAGGCCCATGGTCAAGGCACATGTGAGAAAGCAACCAATGAAACTAAGGTGTCGCAATGCGCAACAAAAAACTAATGATTGATTCTTCTCATCTCTCCGTTCCTGTCTGCCTGTCTCTATCCCTCTCTCTGACTCTCTCTCTCTGTCTCTGTGAAAAAAAAAAAAAGAAAAAACTAAATAAAAGGATTAAAAGATAAAGTAGAAGAATTCTCCTGGAGTGTAAGGATCAAAAAACAAAGATATAGAAAACAGGAGAAAGAAGCTAACATTCTAGAGGATTTGTACAAGGGTCCAATATCTGAATAAGAGATATTCCCAAGAAAGAGATAACAGAAAAAAGAAAAATCACAATAATATAACTCAACCAAACCTCAAAGAATTTAGGGGTACACCTTGTCAGGTTGAAAGGGTCCAGCACACTAAGCACCATGTGAAATTACTGTGAAATTGCAGAAACTGCAGAGAAGACTCTACAAACTGGAAGATGTCCTTCACCAAGCAGTAAACAAGAATCAGAGGCTCAAGTAGAAACAAGTAACAGAGGTTTCCAAAATAACTACCACATGAAGAAGCCAACCAGGTCAGAGAAGTATAACTCCAGGGAGAGGCATATTGGAGATGGTCATCACAACAAACCCACTGCCATTAAACTCTCTTTATTCTAACTATTTTAAATATATGATTATAAAATTTTCAAACATACTCAAAAGTAGACCCCCAATACCTATTACCCAGATTCAACAATTATGAACATTTTGACCTATTAACTTGATCTATCCTTTTCCCCCCCTATATTTTTCTTAGTAGAATATTTTAAAACAAACTCCACATTGTTTTACCCGTGTACTTCAGAACTCATCTTTTTTTTTACCCATTCTCTTTTATTTTATTTATTTATTTGTGACAGAGGAAGGGAGAGAGAGACAGGAGCATGGATCTGTTCCTGTATGTGCCCTGACCATGAATAGAACCCAGCAACCTCTGAGCTTCAGGATGGTGCTCTAGCCAACCAAGCTATCTGTGTGTCAGGGCTTTTTTTTTTTTTTTTTTTTTTTTTTTTTTTTTGAGAGAGAGAGAGACAGAAAAAGAGAGAGATGAGAAGCATCAACTCATAGTTGCATCACTTTAGTTGTTCAACTGCTTCTCATAAATGCCATGACTGGGGGGCTCAAGCTGAGCCAATGACCCCTTGCTCAAACCAGCAACCTTGGGATCATGTTATTGAGCACGTGCTCAAGCCAGCAAGTGACCTCAGGCTTTCAAACCTGGGTCCTTAGCATCCCAGGTCAGTGCTCTATCCACTGTGCCACCACCTGGTCAGGCTTGGTTATTATCCTTAAGCCACATTATTTTTTTCATGCCACTGACTTCTTGCAGAAGCCAAGTCATTTGTTCAATACTAAATTTATTTGTTTGCTTCCTTAGAGTGTAATTTAACTTCTCATCCTTTCCTCTATATTTCCAATAAGTCAGCTCTAGATGCTTGATAAGATTTAGGGGTCAGCTTTTACTTATTTATTTTTAATTTTTCCATTGATTTGAGAGTGGAGTATGTGAGGGGGGAAGGGAGAGAAAGAGAAGCAACAACTCTCTGTTCCACTTAGTTGTTCCATTTACTTGTGTACTCACTGACTGCTTCTTATATGTGCCCTGACTAGGGATTTAATCTACAACCTCAGCACACCAGGACGATGCTTTATCTACTGAGCAATCCAGCCAGGACCATAGGGGTTAACTTTTTTTTTTCTTTTCTGTTTAGCCATTTCATATAGGAGGAGGACACAGAAAAATCCTCCCTCTTCAGATCATGTCAGCATTAATCTATCCCATAAGCATAGCCACTAAAATCTATTATTAGTAGAAAGGGGTTAACTTTTAGATTAGAATATTCCACCTATGGAATATTCTACATACTCTCTTTTTAACCTGACAAATACAAATAAACTTGGTTCAAATTCTTTCCTGATTCTATTTGTCTTGACCACGTGCTGAAGTATCTGCTTGTCCCCTCCCTGCTGTCTATCTGGGTTAGTTGATGGCATTTACTTCATCCCACAGATGAGTTTGGCTTTAACTACTCCCTGAGTCACAGAGAAATGAGGAGCAGAAGAGGCAGAGCAGTCCATTCTCTGCGACCATATCCTACCAGATGCCCAATGCCTGGTCGTCACTACCACCCCATCCAGATGCCCCATCAGTGGTGAGTCTCACATTCCCTAGGATTCACATACAATCTTGCACATTGACACTTAAACCTTTTGGAACTCCCAGGGAAACTAAAGCCAGACTATACCCTGAGTAAATTCAGATTATTTTTAGATCTAGGAGTGTCAATGTCACCCTTTTCTTATAAAGCTTGCTAGATTTATGCTTGAATCTTTGTTTTAAAAAACTAAATAATAAGAGTAGGGAAGGAAAGAAGGACAAAAATATGATGATGAAAATGATTTGACTGGGTGATGGGCACACAATGCAATCAACAGTCCAAATGCTATAGAGATGTCTACCTGAAATTTATGTATTCTCATGGACCAATGTCACCCCATTAAATATAATTTCTAAAAAAAAAAAACAACTAAACAATATATAGTTTAGAAATACAAACATAGGCTATTAAACCATAAAGTCAGGGAATGATGAACACAAATGTTAAAATAATTATTGCTTCTGGTAAGGGAGGAAGAAGACACGATGTGGAGGCAGAGAGTACAGAGCAGCTAAGGCACCCAAAATACTTAATTTTATAAATTGGATGGTGGATAACCAGTTTTCATCCGATTATTCTTCTTTTAAACTGTAAATGTGGCCTGACCAGGCGGTGGTGCAGTGGATAGAGCATCGGACCAGGATGTGGAGGACCCAGTTTCGAGACTGCGAGGTCACCAGCTTGAGCGCAAGCTCCTCTGGTTTGAGCAAGGCTCACCAGCTTGAGGCCAGGGTCGCTGGCTCAAGCAAAGGGTCACTCGGTCTGCTGTAGCCCCCCGGTCAAGGCACATATGAGAAATCAATCAATGAACAACTAAGGAACCACAACAAAGAATTGATATTTCTCATCTCTCTCCCTTCCTGTCTGTCTGTCCCTATCTGTCCCTCTCTCTGACTCTCTCTGTCTCTGCCACAAAAAAAAAAAAAATTAATTAATAAATTAAACTGTAAATGTGTATTTAAAATACTCTTCGGTACGTATAATGTGTTCCATGTTCAGTATTTTGCGTGAGCGGTACACTGTGGCTGGAACACAAGGCTTGAAGCATAGAGTGAAAGGAGAAAAGACTGGAAATGTAGTCGACTATAAAATGAAGGCAACTGGGAGCCTCAGTGATGCTCCCATGGGAGTAATGTTGCTCTCTTGGGGTAGCATCAGGGAACATTAATACCTAAGATCAATTACAATGGCTTTCTCACAATCTATCCACCAAGAATGATGTCAAAAATCCTTTTCTTCCTACTAAGTTACCCAGAGATGAAATATCTGACATTGTAAGCCTTTCAGTGGGAAACATAATAATGTGTTGGTTTATTTTTCCAAAGAGAGGAGATTCAATTTGCCCTAGGGAACACGTCTGCCTCAAATTTTTAAATGACACAACAAATGTCCTAGGTGACAGAACTGGGATATAGCTTGGTGAGCTGGAGTGCCAGGTCAGATCCAGCCCAATTTATATCAATAGCTACCACTTACTGAGAACATATGCTATGCCAAGACCTTTACATAATTCATCTCATTTCATCCTCGCAGGCACTGGGGAGGTGAGACCCAGGAAAGTAACTTGCTCAAAGTCACAAAGCTTATCAATACTGGAGTCCTAATTTAAACCTGGGTTCTCAGATTAAAATTTCACTCCCAAGTGAGATTTATTTATTTATTTATTCATTTTAGAAAGGAAAGAGAGAGGGGGAGAGAGAGAGAGGAGAGAGAAGGGGGGAGGAACAGGAAGCATCAACTCCTATATGTGCCTTGACCAGGCAAGCCCAGGGTTTTGAACTGGCGACCTCAGCATTTCCAGGTCGACGCTTTATCCACTGCGCCACCACAGGTCAGGCCTCAAGTGAGATTTTTTTTTCAGCTACCAGAAACTAACATTTAAAAACTGAATCTTCTTTATTCAATCTGCCACCCTCAGAGAATTTACACCCAATCCTGATCTCTTTGGCCATATGAGGATTATCGGCACCTCAGAAAAATGATTAGGCCAGACTGATTTCATTCATGAATGTAACATTCGGGGGTCCTCTTGACACCTGCCAGGAAACTTCTGTCTACCCTCAAGAGCAAGTCTGTCATCAAGAACAGGCTGGAAGAGGATTTCTCTTTGCTACCCATTCCCAGCTCAGCTCTGTCTACCTCCCCATCTGTAGTTAAGACTGCAAAATCCAAGCTCTGCTGTTGTGGACAGGGGTCCCTTACACCACTTACACAAACGCTGCTCAACAAGACCCCTTACCCAGCCTGTTCCCCACCTTCAATTTTCTCTCATCCTCAGGGCCGCTGTGGTCTGACGGGTGTGTGAGGCTGACAGAACAGCACAACCGGCTCCAACGCCTAGTCATAGCCAACGGAGTATTCCAAAGACAGCCAGAGAATTTTAATGAAAACCAGAAAACTCCTGGCCGCTACGTCCAACTGCAGTTCAGGCCTGCCAGCCCCTCCTCCTGCAGCTGAGAATCCCTGAGCCAGCAATCGCGCCAAAGAGCAGAGAGAAAAATCCATTTTGCATTCAGCAGTCTTCCAGAGCAGCGTCTTTCTAGGGTCACTGAGGTGAGAGGCAAGGCACACGCTAATTGCAATAAGGCCCAGGGACTCTGAGAGGCACAGGGTGTGGCAGCAGCAGATCTGAGCCAACAAATTATGAAATAGTCATAAAAAAAAAGCAACTCTTTCTTCCTGCCAAAGCTATCTGAACACAGCTGCATACAAGGCTAGGGAGGAATCTCAACAAGCTTAAAGGGACCTCATTCCTCATTTCAGACAGTCAAGAACCAAAGGTAAAGGGAATGAGTGTTTTGAGCACTTACTTTGTGTCAGGTACTCTTATTTCATTCTACCTGCACTTTGAGGTGGGAATTATAAACTGCATGTAATATTAGAACACTGACTCAGAGGTCAGATAACTTGTCCCAAGTCACAGCTGGCAAGTGGTGAACCAAGACCCAAAGTTCAATATGGGTGAGACTCACCAGAAATGAACTCACAACCCTGACCTGTCCTGCCTAATAAAAAGAATCATCATTTACTGAACATCGGCTATGGGTCTGAAACTAAGCTAAGATGTGTCCATGCACTACCTCATCTAATCCTCACAGCAACCAAATAAGATAGGAATCATTAGTAACCTAATTTTCAATGAGGAAACTAAGGCAAGATGTTAAATAATTTAGCCAAGATCATGACATACCAGGATTTGATTCCAAATCTATCTCATTTTAGAGCCCCCACGTTAAAACACTCAGCCTCACAGCCCACAGAGGGAACCACATAGGCCATCATGCCAAGCAAGCAAGTTGCATAACCTTCTGCCCACTTCCCAGCAGGTAATCCATGATCCAGGGTTACCTGCTAATCTCTGAGCATTCCTCAGTGGGGGAAAAGAATCACTGGCTCTGGACAGGCTGACACTGACAGTGACATTTCCGCTTTCCCATGGGTGCTGCTGACACTGCGTGTGTGAAGGAGAAGGCCACCACCGTGATCCTGAGATGCTGTGAGTATGGAAGCTGACAACTCCCTTCTGCGGGTTCTGCTCCACAGGCCCATGTACCTCACAGCAACTCCACCGCCCCCTGCAAAACAGCTCACAGGCCTATTCTGTATTCTTAACAGGAGACCATGTGCCTCCTCTTAGAGCAACTGTGATTTCCCAAGGGAGACAACTGTCTAGACAGAGTGTCCCAATCCATCTTGACAAGAGACTGGACACAACACGGTCACGTTTGAGCATTTAGTTTCAGGCTGTGTGTTCAGTGGCCCAGTGAAGGCTCTGGGCTTGGCACCCCTGAGTTATCAGACTGAGCATCACTCAGCACAACTGATATCCTGGCTCAGAACTGTCTTCCCAGCTAGGCGAGTGTTGCCTCAGGGGAGTCACAGGCATCTTACACCCAGGCTGTGAGTCACGCACACACAGGCACACTGTATAAACAGTTTCATTAATCAGGCTGAAACTACACAGAACTCTTCTACACGTGTTCATAATTAAGCACCAGGCTTTGAAGTGGACTGAACACCTAACAGGTGCTAGGTAATGTGGCACGTACAGTCACAGCCGATATCTTAATCTTCACATCATTCTGTGAGGAAGATAAGATTGTTTTTATATAGGTGAGGCAACCGAAGCTCAGAGAGGCGATGTAATTTGCCCCAAGTTACACAGAAAGCAGCAAAGTTCCAATTCGACTTCAGTTTGAATATGACTGCACACCCTGACAGTCAATCATGAGGCCATTCATTATTCCTCAAACATTTATGGAACACCTCCTTTGGACATCTGTAGAGGATACGACTGCTAATGTGGTAGCCTAGGTCCACTCACCAAAGAACTTAAGCTCTCATGGGAGACAAGGCAAGGGGACCTGAAAGGTAAGTACAGGATGATGAGATTCAGGCCTCAGATGAGTGATGAAGACAGGCCTCTCTGAGAAAGCTGAGACCTGAAATGTGAGAATGAGCCAATCATTTGCACAGCTCAGAAAAGAAGAGCGCAGTCCTGGCCAAATAGTTTGGTTAGTTGGAGTATCATTCCAAAGTGCAGAGGTTGCTGGTTCCATCCCCAGTCAGGGCACACACAGGAACAGACTGATGTTCCTGTCTCTCTCCCTTCCTCTCTCTAAAATCAATAGTAAACATTTTTTAAAAGAAGAAGGAGGAAAGAAGAGAGCCGGGAGAAGGAACAGTGCCAGGGCCTCCTGCAGGAAACACTTGGCATGTCTGAAGAACAGAAAGGCCACCAGGGAAAGGGTGAGTGAGCAACAAGGAAGAAAGGATGTTTGAGATGAGGCAGGGCCTCGCTGACCACAGAAAAGAGTTTGGATTTTGTCATAAGGGCAATGGGAAATCAAAGGAGAGTTTTAATTAGGAGAATGAAAATCCGACTTGTGCCTTAAAGAGAGAATTCTGGTTACTGTGAGGAAGAGGGAGTGCAGGGAGGGGGCCAGTTAGGAACGAGGGCGGACACAGGAGAAGAGTTCAGCTGCCATAGGGAAGGGCTGTCTCCTGGTCAGAGCTGCAGAAAGTGAAGTGAGCTGCCCCGGGGTGCTGACGACTTGCCTGGCATTGGAAGCTTTAATGAACAATCCTGATGACCCCTTGGCTAGATGGTTACAGAACTCAATAATTGAGCAGGCAGATCTGCCTAAACCTAAAATCCTTCTAAACCCTAGGATTCTGTGGTTTTAAGTGACAATCTTTATTAATCTGACTTTCAGGACTAAAGTTTCCACAATAGAGCACAACTTTCTTTTAAAAGGCAAAAGAAACCTGACCAGGCAGTGGCACAGTGGATAGAGCGTTGGACTGGGATGCGGAAGGACCCAGGTTCGAGACCCCGAGGTTGCCAGCTTGAGCACGGGCTCATCCAGCTTGAGCACGGGCTCATCTGGCTTGAGCAAAAAGCTCACCAGCTTGGACCCAAGGTCGCTGGCTCAATTAAGGGGTTACTCGGTCTGCTGAAGGCCCGCGGTCAAGGCACATATGAGAAAGCAATCAATGAACAACTAAGGTGTCACAACAAAAAAACTGATGATTGATGCTTCTCATCTCTCTCCGTTCCTGTCTGTCTGTTTCTATCTATCCCTCTCTCTGACTCTCTCTCTGTCCCTGTGTAAAAAAAAAAAAAAAAAAAAAAAAAAGACAAATGAAAACAATATTTCAGCTTATTTTAGTCAATATACAGTGCCTCTTACTTTACCTCTAAGTATCAAACAATATGCTGAAAGGCTGTAATGTAGGTAAAAGGCACAGACTATGGGATCAAATAGCCCAGACCAGCTCTGTGATAGCTGGCAAGTTATTTAAATTCTTTAAGTCTTACTTTCTTTCTTTAAAAAATGGGGAAAATAATGCCCAATTCAGGATAATTGCTGCGAGGACCAAAGTCCAATGTCTAAAACATTCTAATAAGAATAATGACAACTGACATTTATTGAGCCTTTATTATATGCTAGCATGTACTATGTGATCTATGTGTATTTTTTGCATCTAATCTTTTCAAAAAACCCCAGAAGGTAGGCACTATTACTATCCCTGTATTAAAAATTAGGAAACAGATTTCTAGAGGTTAAGCAACTTATCCAAGAGTCATTTAGCTAGTTATTGCTGGAATTTAAAAAAAAAACAACAAGCAAATAAACAAACTTCAACAAAAGTTGGAAGAAAAAGAAAACCATATTTACATAATTTGAAAAAAAGATGTAACCTACTGTTAAATTTAACAAACAGTTCAATTCACCAACTAGACATTTAGTAAATATTTATTGAATGTATAAATGAATAATTGAACAAGTAAATCATTCCAACAAACATTTATTGAGTTCCTACCAGGCATAGCATCAAAAAAACTAAGGTTGCAGAGAATTTACATCAATTTAATTGAGGGTTTGCTATTAAAATCACAATCTTCAAGCTACAAATAAATTGCCAACATAATGACCCACAGTCCATAAAAGAAGGTCCTAAGAAGTATCATTCTCATACAGACCAAAAGTAGACTTTGGGGAGTCAAACTGTTAGTGGAGTGCTCAGAGCAGTTGGCAGAAGACAACGCACACAGTAAATGGAAGCCAAGAAGAAACAGTCTCAAAGAAAAGATGAGAAGAGGAGGCAGGATCTAAGAGAACAAAGCCTGCCTTAGTAACCAGGAGTTTGCTGATGAACTTCCTTAGAACTGTGGGAAGGAACACTAAGTCTCAAGGACATGTGGATGAATGGATTAAAGAGGAAGGGAACACAGTCTTATTAAAAGCATGGTGATAAAAAGGAGAGGGAACAGCCTGGTGAAAAGCAGAACTGCTGATAAGTATAGAACAGGCATGGCCAACATACGGCCCCTTGGGAATGAGTTTATGTGGCCCACGATTAAATTTTTAATATTCTCCGCTGCTTTAAAAATCTCAGCTACTCAGAAGCAGAAGCATCTTTGATTATTAGAAATTGAGATATTTAAGAAGATAGTGATACGCGGAAAAGAATTCCGCGTGTGACTAATCTAGGGTTAACTTCCAATAATTGGTCAAATGGATTCGCAATACTTCTTTATTTTTTTAAAAAAATTACATTATAAAGATTTACAACTTTTGTACTTGTCTGTACTCCATATGAACTATTTGACATTTAGTGGCGATGTGAAGCCCACATTCTTTTAGGCGGAGTTTGCCAGTGTGCACACAAGGTCAAACAATTCGTTATTTTTGTGGTCAAGTGTGCTGAATCAAGTGGCATTGTAGCATAGACAGTAGCTGCAGTTGATAACTGAAAACTGTCCAGGCTGTTTGTGAAACAAAATAATTGTTTTATTTGCGATATAACCCCTTCAAGCTCATTCTATTAATTAAATATTGTTTCAAATGATTGCAATACAGTTTGGATATTTAGATAGTATATAATTATATTTTTATTAAAATATTTTTTATTAAAATAATATTGTATATTAAATTTTTTCACCCACTTACATTTATTCATAAACAAATTACAAAATACAATTTTGTTTACTTAAATGAATCATTTTTGTATTTAACATTTTTTAATTTTAATATTTCATCCAGGTCGTGAAAAAAGTTTTCTTTCTAATCTGGCCCAGGGGCAAAAACTGTTGGCCATGCCTGGTAGAGAAGGTGAGGAACAGGAGCCAAAAGAAGAGAACTGAAGACAGAGACAGATAAAGGAAATGCAAGAAAGTACTAGGAGGAGCAGGTCTGGCCCGGTCCTTTAGTAAGTTAAGAGTGTCATCCCAATACGACAAGGTTGTAGGTTCAACTCCCAGATCAGGGCACATAAAAGAATCTATCAATGAATGCATAAATAAGTGGAACAACAAACATGTTTCTCTCTCTTTCTCTCCCCACCTCCCTCTCAAATCAACCAATAAAAAAAAATTTTTTTTTAGGTGAAAGGAGGGGAGATAGTGAAGCATACTCCTCCATGTGCCCCAATCACTGTCTACCACCCAGCAACCCCATCTGGGGCTAATGCTCCAATGAACCAAGCTATCCTCAGTGCCTGAGGCCAACATTCAGACCAGCCAAGCTATCCTTAGCATCTGAGGCCAAGGTTCCAACCAACTGAGCTATCCTCAGCACCCAGGGCCAACACTCTAACATCAAGCCATTAGCTGCAGGAAGGAAAGAGAGAAGGGGTGTGGGAAGCAGATGGTCACTTCTCCTATATGCCCTGACTAGAATCGAACCTGGGATATCCATAGACCAGGCTGACGCTCCATCCACTGAGCCACCAGCCAAGGTCAACCAATAAATAAATTTTTTTTAAAAAGAACTAGACCCAAGAAAGTAAAGAGGGGCAGGACAGATGCATCGAGAAAGAATACCCTTGGGGAAAGAGAGGTAATGTATGAACACAGTGAAAGTTACTCTAATTCAAGCTTGATGAATACAGACTGATAATAAGATAATATCATTTGAGCTTAAAAGGATATTAATTTTATTAGGCTACTCATAAATTGGTATTGAAAAGGACAGCCATCATTTGGACATAGGTTTACTGAGATGTGCTCATATTCTGCTTCTTAATCTAGGTGCTGGTTACACTGGTCTGCTCAGTTTGAAAATGTCATCAAGCTCTAAGCTTATATGTGCACTTCTCTGCGTGTTCATTATATTTCAATAAAAAGTTTTTATAAACCAAAATTAACTTAGAAGAATCACCACTCCTGTACTCTTCATTCAGTTTTCTTAAAAGTACTCAACATCAAGAACACTATATATTTCTTCAGACAGGCAACATTCCTTACCGTTCTTTTAGAGCCTCCACAGCACTAAATTTAAAACTACACAGTAGGTATCTAATAAATGCATGCTGATGTGATTGCAAGAACTTTAGCACCAAATGTCCAGACTTAATACAAAACTATCTCTAGGAAGTGACAATGTTACAATTGAGAAATCTGACAGAATCCACCTTAGCCAAGTGAGCATCACCAGTAGTGGAATAAACTCACACATGTGCCTCCCCTTGTGAAGCAAGGGGCAGTATACAATATAGCTATTTAAAGTTCTTGGCCCTGGCCGGCTGGCTCAGCGGTAGAGCGTCGGCCTGGCGTGCGGGGGACCCGAGTTCGATTCCCGGCCAGGGCACATAGGAGAAGCGCCCATTTGCTTCTCCACCCCCCCTCCTTCCTCTCTGTCTCTCTCTTCCCCTCCCGCAGCCAAGGCTCCATTGGAGCAAAGATAGCCCGGGCGCTGGGGATGGCTCCTTGGCCTCTGCCCCAGGCGCTAGAGTGGCTCTGGTCGTGGCAGAGCGACGCCCCGGAGGGGCAGAGCATCGCCCCCTGGTGGGCAGAGCATTGCCCCTGGTGGGCGTGCTGGGTGGATCCCGGTCGGGTGCATGCGGGAGTCTGTCTGACTGTCTCTCCCCATTTCCAGCTTCAGAAAATTACAAAAAAATAAAAATAAAAATAAATAAAATAAAATTCTTGCTAAGAATGTTTAACCTACATATAATTGTGGGGAAATAACTAGATAAATTCAGGTTGCAAATTATTATTATGAAAATAGGCCTGGAATCTTTTTCTTTCTTTCTTTATTCATTTTTAGAGAGGAGAGAGAGAGGGAGAGAGAGAAGGGGGGAGGAGCTGGAAGCATCAACTCCCATATGTGCCTTGACCAGGCAAGCGCAGGGTTTCGAACCAGCGACCTCAGCATTTCCAGGTCGACACGTTATCCACTGCGCCACCACAGGTCAGGCGGCCTGGAATCTTAATCAAAACAATATCAATGTCGCTCCTTGAGAAACAGTTGCAGCAGCTGAGCTCTGTCCCACTCACTCCTGCTCTTGACTCACTGCCATTGGCTCTGCCCTTACTCAGGTCAGTCAGGATGCCGCGAGGCAGCCATCGCTTTTAAAGACACCAGAAAGCCACTTGTGAAAACAGAGGTGGCAATTAACAGAATTAGAATTACCCTCACCAGCCCCAATTAAAGTCTGGAGAGGGTGTGTGCTGACTTGACCACAGGCACAAATAAAAAGAATCGCCAGCCTGACCAGGCAGTGGCGCAGTGGATAGAGCGTTGGACTGGGATGCAGAGGACCCGGGTTCGAGACCCCAAGGTCGCCAGCTTGAGCGCTGGCTCATCTGGTTTGTGCAAAAAGCCCACCAGCTTGAACCCAAGATCGCTGGCTCCAGCAAGGGGTTACTCAGTCTGCTGAAGGCCCGTGGTCAAGGCACATATGAGAAAGCAATCAAAGAACAACTAAGGTGTTGCAACGCGCAATGAAAAACTAATGATTGATGCTTCTTATCTCTCTCCGTTACTGTCTGTCTATCCCTCTCTCTGACTTACTCTCTGTCTCTGTAAAAAATTAATTTATTAATTAATTAAAATTTAAAAATAATAATAAAAAAAAGAATCGCCAAGTGAAAGGACCAGTCAGACGCCTACTAAGATTCTGAGAATCACTACATGAAGAGCTCCCAAAGAGGGGGGTTCTGAGACTCAGGATCTGTGTCAGATGTGGATCCACAAGTAACCCATTGATTTGCAAAGCCCTTCTGAGACTGTTAAGGAGATTATTTCCATCAGTATTGATGCAGCAGTTAAGGTTGAAGCCACCATTGCAGATGCTTAAATCAACCTTCTTGATAAATTGACGATCAGTTGTTTAAAAAGAAAACCAATGTCAAAATACAAAAGAGGGAAGTCCCTGACCAGTTGGCTCAGTGGATAGTCAGCCCAGTGTATGGATGTTCCAGGTTCGATTCCTGGTCAGGGCACACAACAGAGATGACCATCTGCTTCTCTCCCCCTCCATATCCTCCTTCTTTCCCTCTTCCCCTCCTACAGTCAGTGGCTCAATTTGTTCAAGCATTGGCCCCAGGCACTGAAGATAGCTTGGTTGCTCTGAGCATCAGCCTAAAGCACTAAAAATAGCTGGGGGGGGGGGGGGTTGCCAGGTGGATCCCGGTTGGGGCTCATGTAGGAGTCTGTCTCTGCCTCTCCTCCTCTCACTGAATTAAAAAAAAAAAAAAAGATTATACGGAAGAACTATCCAGTTGACTCACAGAATCATGAGCATTAATAAATAATTTTTTTTTAAGCCAACAGTTTTGGCATTGTTTGTTACTCTTGTTATGCAGCAAAAGTTAACTGATTATGAGATTTCCATATAGAATGTGTGTTACAGAATCAGTGTTAAGTTTCTAGGGCATGATAATGCTATTGTGTTGGTGTAGAGGAATATCTTTATACTTAGGAGATAAAGACTGACATATTTAGAGATGAAGTATCATGATGATGTCTGCTGCCAAAAAAATGTAAACCTGCATATTATGAAGATGAAGCAAATATGACAAAATGTTAAGAATTAGTACATCTAAGCTTTTTGAGTGTCCTTTGTACTAATCTGTTCATTTGAAATTTTTGAAAATAAAAACTTAGAAATAAAAATGCACAGCTACCTCCAGCACATGGTGACACGAACACTTATCTGGTAACAGAGCAGCCACCATATAGTGATCCTCTCGTTCTTGTTTGCCACCCTCCACCTCCTACTCCTTTACTGTGACTACTGCTGCCGAAGAGGGAGCTGGATAAACCAGGCTAGACCCTGACAGACTTAAAGGAAAGAATCATTAATAGATGAGATATGTTTAAAAGTGGGTATTAACAGAAAGCAATTACTCAGTGAGGTTTTTCTCCCTAATATAATCGGGAAAAAAAATGTGGCAGTTGCCTGAAACTTGAAAAGAGAAAAGCTTTGGCAAGGAACATGGGCAGGTCTTTGAATATTTTGTGTTAGAAAACAAATATTCATTTGTTTCTCTATTTTAAGGGATTTCTCAAATGCCTACTAATAAGAAGAGTATCTTGTATACACCCCTTCCCCATGAAAATCCCTCAAGATTCTTACCAACAGAGCCTGATTCTTTTTGTTCACAACCTAATGAAAGCCTCCTTTATTTAATTTGGATTTTCCTCCAAGTGATAAGCAGCAATTATTAATGCTATGTATTGCTTTTATGAACCAACCCTGGGGTCCAGATTCAAAGGTTATAGCTTTGAGCTGAAATCCAAGAACCTTGGCTTTTCCATGCCATAATGAGAAACTCTGCTTACAATGAATGGCAAACAATGCCCATGCTGTTCTTTATACAGAAAGCAGTAATCTAGGTAGAAAGGTGTTTTTTGTTTCTTTTTAGAACCATCTTTATAAATCTGTTAAAATGTCTTTGACTTCAAAAACCTCCAATTGTCTGACCTGTAGTGGTACAGTAAATAGAGGGTCAAACCAAAGTGCCAAGGTCACCAGTTTGAGAGAGGTTGCTGGCTTGATCCTGGGGTTACCAAGGTAGCTAGCTTGAGGCCACAGTCACTGGCTTTTCAATCCCATGGTTTCCAGATTGAGCCCAGGGTCACCAGCTCAATCCCAAGGTCTCCAGGTTGAACCTGGGGTCACCAGCTTGAGCCTGGGGTAGTTGACTCAGTCTTGGGGTCATTGGCTTGATCCTCAGTCCAGACACATTGAGAAGCAATCAATGGATGCACAACTATGTGGAACAAGATGATGCACCCCCCCCCCGTCTCTCCTTTTTCCTCCCTCCCTCCATCTCTCCCTCTTCCTCTATATAAATAATAAATTAATTTTAAAAAGAAAAACCTCTAAACAAACAAGCCTGTATATTACCATTACTGAGTAGGAAAAACACTCAGCTTATAAGAAAACATCACAAGGTACTGTACAGCTAATGAGTCCATTCTCATCTGTCAGAACTAATAAATTAATACAGCAAAGATATTTGTTTTGGTCATTATTTGACTCAAAGCCAAATCCTTGCCATGCTTTCTTACAAAATCCCCCAGTTCTCTAGCCCACGAACTCCAGGACACCTCAGACTATGGTTTGAAACTACAACTGTAAATTAAATGGTTGGGGTGGGGGTGGGGGATATGGTACTACATACAGAGAGAATCTTCCAGTTGCCTCGACAAACTTCAGAGATTCAGAGAAACCAACCAGGCTGCCACATCTTCAAGGAAGCTTTGATGTCCAAAGCTAATTCTGTGCACATTAATTCTCAAAACTGTTCAGTGGCAATGTAGACAGCTGCAGAGCAATGGGCTTTTCTGGTCCGCATCTGCATATAAGCTCATACAGCTGCTGAAAGGGTAAGACATCAGCAGACCTGGATATGGGTCTAGCTAGCCACTGAGTTCCTAGTCACTTTCACTAACAGTGACTGACAATGATTCATTCATTGTACAAAAATCTGTTGAGCAAATTTTACATGACAATCCCAGAGTGGGAAACATACAAGAAGGGAGCATGGCCCTGCTTATGTTCAGGCGCTCATACGCTAATGAAGAAACACAGTTCAAACACTTAGGCAAATTGGAGTAAAGGACTCCATACAAGTTTAATTTTTGGTTGGCTGGATGACTTTGGGCAAATTTTACTTAATCTGTTCAAGTTTAGTTTCCTCAGCTGTAAAATGGAAATGATAATTGTACCTATTATATTGGGGTACTGTCAGAATTAAATGAGAAAATATATATCATTACACATGTCAATAAACTTTCAATAAATACTAGCCATAATTATTATTCTTTTATTTTTTTGAGAGAGAGAGACCCATCAACTTGTTCCACTTAGTTGTGCACCCATTGATTTATTCTCATAAGTGCCCTGACTAGGGCTAGAACCAGCGACCTCATGGTCAAGCTAGTGCTCTTGGGATTGAACTGTCAAACTTGGGATAGATAGAGCTGGCAACCTCAGTGCTCCAGGATAATGCTCTATCCACTGTGCCACTAGCCAGGGCTATAATTGTTGTTCTTTACTATTATCTGGGTGGTTATACTAAGTATCTTTAAAGGTCCTCTACGACACTGAGATTCTAGGAATTATGTGACCCAGAAATTTAACATCTCTGGGCCTCCCTCTCTTTGCCTGTTAAATGAAAAAGTATATGTAGTCAAGTAATGTCTAAAGTCCTTTTAATTCTAGAATATTAAAAGGCACTATAATGACACTATATGATTTTGTTAGGTAGGATAGACAGTTACCAGGGAACGAAAAGGGAAGGAAAGAAACAAAGGGGGTTTATCTCACCCACTAAAAGGAGGGAGTCAGTAGTCTTAAGGTCTGCCAAAACAATATCACCAGATGTCCAGACAGCCTTGAAACCCAGTATGTTAGTCCCAACATCAAGAAAGGGAAGCCTTGAAACCCTATACATTAGACCCGATAACAGGGAAACAAAGCCTTGAAGCTAAGAGTATATAACTCCTAACACCCCAACAGGCAGGGTGCTCAGCTTGTGCCAAGTGTATACCTTTGCTTAATAAACTGCTTGCTTTGCTTGAATGCTGTGGTGTCTGTTGCATGAATTCATTCTCGCAAGCATGACAAGAACCGAGGATGGAGAAGCCCCCTTTGGGCTTGGGCTTTCTCTAGTGACAGTTTCAGCTGTGTCTGTGCCACTGCTTAGATAAACTAGTACAACAAAAAAACTGCCAAATAACCATCTTTCTCTGGTGGGGGTCTTGTTGTGCAAACCAATGTGTTTCAAGTGTGAAACAAGTGAGTTTGGTTTGCTTGCTTGTATTTTGCCAAATTGATACATTGGTGCAGGGCAGTGCCATGTGTATGGTCTATGGAAGGCTGCGGGTGCTTGCCCTCGGGGCGGCAGACTGCCAATAGCAGGTAGCCTGCCTGCTTGGGGAAGGGTGATAGTTTGCTACTGTTTGCCATGGAAGGGGTATTTCCACCCAGCCTGTTTTGCTGGAGAGTGCTGAGGGGCTTGGGAGCCCTGCTGAGGCTGGTGGAGGCCTGTGAGTCCAGTGACTCCAGAGGTGGTCAGGGTTTCAGAGCCCTGAGTGAGAAAGCAGCGGTCTTCCCTGCCTGTTTGCTCATCCGCCATTACAAGACTTTAATAAACAGAATGGCCCACCATTTTCTGGCTCCACAGTTCCTTTACTATCGCCTGAATCCAGTGTGAACCTGCATGGCCATGGCACCCGCCTCTGGCCTTACAGGCCTGAATCTTTTTTCACTTTAGTTTCTTTCATCTCATGACCCACCCGTGTGTATATATAGGATGTACATGAAGTATGAGTCACCAAAGAGAAAAACAAGCCAGTGGAGAGGAACCCAGGCCCCAGTCCCCTTTCTTTAGGAGGGGTAAAGACACCCAAAACATAAGGGGGAGGCACAGTGAATGAATGTACCCATGGGTACACAGAAGCACGCCACCTACCAAGGGAGGAGTGCCTTCTAGTGCCTCAGGGCACCCACCCCTTGTCTCCGTATGCCACTTTCCACATTGCCATCTGTTGGTCAAATAAGTTTGCAAATATGATGTATATGTTTGCTCACCTATAGTTTGCATTGGATGTAGGGGACAGGCTGTAAGCAGGCAGGGTCGTTATAGCCCAAGGCTTAGTTTTAAGACTAAGCCTTTCCCACCCTGGGGTGGTGCACTCTTATGAGGAATCCCATTTTGCCTCAGATAAGGGACTTTGTATCAGAGACTTCCTTGTTTGTATATTGGATTAAAGGTTTTGATTTCTACACTATAAAATGGGGCAGACCAGCAGCCTGCTCTCTGGGTTCCCGAGATTAGCATTAGAGGGGAGAGCAGAGAAAGACCACGTGGAGGAGAGGAGAAGCAGCCAAGATGGCAGAGTGCTGAAGGAGAAGCCAGTTTGTGCAGAGAGAAGGAGATGGGGAACAGAGGTGAATAAGGCTGGTGAGGTACAAACGTTTGATCCTAGGAAAACTCGGATAAGTCAGTGGCTTTGGAAGCCCTGAATGGAAAGGTGTTGGGCAGATAAAATGTATTATGCTCACTTTGTTAAAAATAGGCGCTGCCCACGTGAGGCTGTTGCCCAGGTGATATTAATGTGTGTTGAGAATCCTTGTAGCCTGGGGCTTGATTTTGGGATTAAGCCTTTCCCACCCTTTTTTGATGTGGGGTGGTACAATCCAATCATGCCTCAGAGAAGTGACTTTGTATTAGAGATTTCCCTGTTTTGTATATTGGACTAAGGGTTTGGATTTCTACACTATAAAATGGGGTCGGAGCGGGAGCTTGTGCTCTTGGTTCCTGAGATTATCATTAGAAGAGAGAGCAGAGGAGAGCAGAGAAAGGCCACGTGGAGGAGGCCAGGAAAAGCAACCAAGATGGCGGAGTGCTGAGTGAAATGCCAGTTTGTGTCGAGTTTGTATCTGGGATAAGGAAGGAGATGGGGAACTGAGGAGAATAAGGCCGGTGAGCTAGAAACCTTTGATTCTAGGAAACTCGGATAAGTCAGTGGCTTTGTGAGCACTGAATGTGATTGGGTTTTGGAACCCAGTGTGTGTTTTTACTTGCCCGCCGGGTGCAAGCTAGGATTAAAGAATATGGCCCACCAGTTTTTGGCTCCGTTGTTTCTTTACCAACTGTCCGAATCCAATGCGAACCTGCATAGGCCAGAAGGCTGCTGTGATGGTGGCCCTGGCTCTGGCCCTGGCTTCTGGCTTTACAAAAGGGAAGTGTTTTTCCACTGTGTGTATTTCTTGCTTGCCGGGTGCAAGCTAGGATTAAAGCTAACGACCCACCAGTTTTTGGCTCCACTGTTTCATTACTGTCTGTCCGAATCAAATGCGAACCTCCACAGCTAGGCGGCTGTGTCGGCGGCCATGGCTAATGGCTTTACACCATCTTATCTGCCTGCACCAGCAGCTACACAGATTGAGGCCTAGAGCTTTGTTGTGCTAATTTTGCATCCTCAGTCCCAAGCACAGTGCCTATAAGTGATAGGCACTTAGTAACTTAATAATTAACTAAAATTTATACTACCCTGAGGACCAGAACTAAACATTTGCAAAAAACTAGGCAGTTTGGGGGCCCTCTTAAGGGTCACCAATCAGCAGTGTCAAGAACTAGCTGAGTGACCATGGGGAGGGGGGCGGAGCTATGAGAGAGTGGAACCATTTCACCCTTCGGCTCTCAGTTGCCCCTTTGATTCTTTTTTTTTTTTCTTTTTTAATGAGGGAAATGGATTAGATCCAGGCTTGGCAAGCTAGTGTAGACAAAAGGGGCCACAAGCTGAATCTGACAAGCTCAAGGAGGCCTGCATGGTGGTCTTGCAAACTCAAAGACCTAAAGTAACTATATAGGATGGTCTGAAATTCAAACTTTCTAACTAAAAGCAGTTCAGGGCAGGTAGTCTTGTCCTAGGGAGGTATTTTTCTCTAACAATGGTCCGTGTTTACTTTAACTAAGCCTGTCTATTGTCCTTTATTTATTTATCTATAATAACATACCTGATAACATACCACACCTTTCAAATGTTAAAGTAACATGCCTTTGAAAGGTGACAGAAATCTTTTCCAGACCCCTCAGGGTGCAGCCACCACACTAAAGCAGAGCCCATAAATCCCCTCATTGTTGTTATTATCATGTTAATTGTTACCAGGGAAAGGGGGTTAGGGTGGAGGGGAGTAAAGAGGGACAAATATACAGTGATGAAAAATGATTTGACTTTGGGTGATGAACACACAATGTAATCAACAGTTCAAATGCTATAGAGATGTTTACCTGAAACCTATATACTCTTATTAATCAATGTCGCCCCATTAAATTTAATTTCTAAATTTAAAAAATTGTTAACTATCGTATACCTGCCTATGTAAAAGAAGTGTGTGTCTATACTTTTACTTTCTATCCAATCCCAAAGATTCTCCTCCCCCCATTTCCCCACACCTCTGTAATCCATCACCGTGGATTTCATGGAACCCCCCCCTTATGTCTTCCTCCCCCTTTGATTCTGATGTACAAAGTAAGTGGTGAACCTACCATTTTCCGGAACATTTTCTCAATCGATTGAGATTTTGCTTCCAAGCAATTGTGACAGTCTGGCTCAAATAAACTCACAAAAATTTTTACAGGTTTGGACATTTCTTATATGGACACTATGAAACTATGGCTCATGAACCAAATCCAGCCTACGTGACCCCGTCCAAGTTTAGAAAAATTTTTACATTTTTAAATGATTGTAAAAAAAAGCAAACAAAGAATAATACCATGAGAAGCTGTGTGTGGTCCCTTAAAATGAATATACTTATTCGCTGGCCCTTTACAGAATAAGCTTACTGGTCCTGGATAAGTTATCTCTAAGGTTCCTTCACACCTGGAAATTTTAGCATTCTAATTCTGTTGGATTTTCTTGAACAGTCCAATTCTGGCTCTTTGCACAGAGTATTCCCAAATCTGAAATATATTCAAGGCAGAGCAGGAGCTCAATTGTTATTTATTTAAATGGATTCTGCAGCAGTATACCTAAGAACTAATTCCCCCACCAAGAGGGTCAATGTGTATCAAATGAACGCCTAATAAATGCCCACAGGACTGACTCCTCACAACAAGGGGAACATGCAACTCATTGGCCTTTGGATGACAGCGGGCCCTGTACCAGCCTGGAGCTCAGATAACCAGGATTAAGGCTCACCTTGTTCCACCAAATAAAAAATACATTTAGCTATCCCCTGAACAAACCCCTTGGGCAAATTATAAAGCTATCTAGAAGTAGCTATCAGAAACACAGATCATGTGAGCAGATCATCTTAATAGCCATGGACCCAAGGGAATAAATCCCATCCACATTAAAGCATACAGAATAATTTAGCACACAACATTCTGTTTCTCTTTTCCTCTGTTGTTAAGAATATATAATACTAAAACAAGGAATTCACACAGTTATGTCAGGGCAGCAAGCCAAGGAAAGTCTAGAATATATGATCCTATTAACACTAATGGAAGTTGGAGCAAGGTAAAATAGAAAATAAAGCTCCCTGCCTCCACTCTCACTACACATCCTTCTCCAAAATAAATAACCAGCAATTACTCTTTTTAATGTTCCTCCTCTATATACCCATAAATCACTCCTGGGGTGCTTTCAAAGGATGACTTTCTTTCTCTCTCTTTTTTTTCTTTTTTCCTCTTCCCTTTGGGCTTCCTCTTTCTGTACGCTCACAAGGCATCCTCCTGAAGGGAGCGAGGGGTGCCTTTCTGACATCCCTCACTCGAGTATCTCCAGTACAAGTATAGCACACCCCAACCTCATTTTCTGTCAGACTGTCCTTAGAAATTACAAAGTTGATCTAGAGAGTCTGCCTTCTTTACTTCCCTCTAAAGAAGCTACTTGGAGCCCTGACCTGATAGCTCAGTTGGCTGGAGCATCATGCTGAAGCACAGAGGTTGCCAGTTAGATCCCTGGTCAGGGCACATACAGGAACAGATCAATGTTCCTGTTGTCTTTATCTCTCTCTCTCTCTCTCTCTCTCCTTTCCTCTCTCTCTAAAATCAATAAAATAAATGTTGGGCAGATAAAATATATTATGCTCACTTTGTTAAAGAGGGCACTGCCCATGTGGAAGCTCGTCGCCCAGGTGATATTAATGTGTGTTGGGGGTGGGCTGTGGGCAGGCAGGATACTTGTGGCCTGGGGCTTGGTTTTAGGACTAAGCCTTTCCCACCCTTTTTGATGTGGGGTGGTGCACTCTCATGAGGAATCCAATTATACCTCAGATAAGTGACTTTGTATCAGAGACTTCCTTGTTTGTATATTGGATTAAAGGTTTCGATTTCTATACTATAAAGTGGGGAAGACTGGGAGCATTAGAGAGGAGAGCAGAGAAAGGTCACGTGGAGGAGGCCAGGAGAAGCAGCCAAGATGGTGGAGTGTTGAAGGAGAAGCGAGTTTGTGCAGAGAGAAGGAGATGGGGAACAGAGGTGAGTAAGGCTGGTGAGGTAGGAACCTTTGATTCTAGGAAACTCGGATAAGTCAGTAGCTTTGTGAGCACTGAATGAGTGGGTTGTGGAGCCCAGTGTGTGTTTTTACTTGCCCGCTGGGTGCAAGCTAGGATTAAGGATGATGGCCCATGATGGCCCACCAGTTCTTGGCTCCGTTGTTTCATTACCATCTGTCCAAATCCAATGAGAACCTGGATGGGCCAGGTGGCTGTGATGATGGCCCCGGCAACTGGCTTTACAATAAACATTAAAAAAAATTTTGGACAAAAAAGAAGCTACTTGGAGCTCTCTCTCCTCTCAACTGACTAGAAGCCTGAAGGCACCCAACGCCCAATAATGAAGTGGATTCACACATGTAAAGCCAGTATCCACAGCCACCATCACAGCTGCCCAGCCCATGCAGGTTCGCATTGGATTCGAACAGTCAGTAAAGAAACAACAGAGCCAAAAACTGGTGGGCCAACATCTTTAATTCTAGCTTGCACCTGGTGGGCAAGTAAAAACACACACTGGGCTCCAAAACCCACTCACATTCAGTGCTCACAAAGCTACTGACTTATCCGAGTTTCCTAGAATCAAAGGTTTCTAGCTCACCAGACTTATTCACCTCTGTTTCCCATCTCCTTCCTTCTCCCTGCACAAACTCTGCACAAACTGGCTTCTCATTCAACACTCCGCCATCTTGGCTGCTTCTCCTGGCCTCCTCCACATGGCCTTTCTCTCCTCTCTCATCTAATATTAATCTCAGGAACCGAGAGAGAGCAAGCTCCTCTTCTGCCCTCATTTTATAGTGTAGAAATCCAAACCTTTAATCCAATATACAAAATAGGGAAGTCTCTACTACAAAGTCACTTATGTGAGTCATGGTGGGATTGTACCACCCCACATCAAAAAGGGTGGGAAAGGCTTAGTCCTAAAACCAAGCCCCAGGCTACAAGGATCCTGCCTGCCCACAGCCACCCCCAACACACATTAATATCACCTGGGTGATGGCCTCCACGTGGGCAGCGCCATTTTTAACAAAGTGAGCATAATATATATTATCTGCCCAACAACACATCTCACTCCCCACCCCCTACCTCAAGCACCATGCTCCAGATGCATTTGACCTGGAAGGTTAAAAAAAAATCCTGTATATCTCAATGGTTATTTCCATAATCTCCATAAACCAGAGGACAGAAAAATAAAGTTTGAATTGTCTTCCTGACTAATTAGGTAAGCTCTTCCTAAGAGCCAGAAGAGAGAGACAGACACTAACGCTCTACTGACTTCTATATGAACCTCAAAAAATTCCCTGTACTTCCCAGAGTCTTGTTTTCATGTGCTTTTCAATCAGTAAAAACTGGTTGAATCTTAGCTGAAAGATAAGAATAATCTTCATTTGAAATAAGGATCCAGCACTCAGTTATAAGTTTGGATTCCAGGAGTCTCTAAGGAAAAGCCCAGCAATAGCTATTCTCTGATCTTTGGTCCAAACAGCCTCACCCACATTTTCTCCAAATCTCATCACTGTAATCTCTGTTTCATGGACCCAGCATGGCCTGAGTGCCTGCATCAGCCCTTCCTGGCAGTTCCTGCTCTTCTCCTGAGGACCAAGTGATCCAGAGCAGCCACTAGAGCCTGAAAAAGCATCACACAGGCTCCTCTGGAAGGAGCCCAGGTAATTCCTGTACACAAATGCAGACTGCCTCCACCACAAGATAAAACTGCTATCTACTTATTTTATTTTTTTACAGAGACAGAGAGTGAGTCAGAGAGAGGGATAGACAGGAACAGACAGACAGGAACGGAGAGATGAGAAGCATCAATCATCAGTTTTTCGTTACAACACCTTAGTTGTTCATTGATTGCTCTCTCATATGTGCCTTGACCACGGGCCTGCAGCAGACCGAGTAACCCCTTGCTGGAGCCAGTGACCTTGGGTCCAAGCTGGTGAGCTTTTGCTCAAACCAGATGAGCTGGTGACCTCGGGGTCTCGAACCTGGGTCCTCTGCATCCCAGTCCGACGCTCTATCCACTGCGCCACCGCCTGGTCAGGCTATCTACTTATTTTTGAAACTAGAAATTCTGGAGTTAGAGCTGCCTGTCACCAATTCAGTCAACCTCATCTCAACCCCTTCTCCCAAGCCTGTCTTTTTTATAAGGGCAAGAACCTTGTAGGTAAGGGTTTTGGAATTTCAAGGGAAAGTTAATCAGATCATAGTCAAAGTTAACTGACAGTGTTTAGTCCTTGGAGCACAAAGGTTTTGCTTGCAGACCCCTGGGCCACAAAAGTGGACTGCTTGAAGATCCCTGGGACACAAAGGTGGATCGCTCACAGATCTCCTGGAGCACAAGAGCGGACTGCTTGCAGATCTTGTTAAGTAATGCAGGCCCACTCAGGCTTCCCAGCTCCTGGAACAAAGCCTCTGCCTGCATTGACCATGAAGCCCACTGACCACAACCAAAGCCACCATTATGCTAATTTATTGTTCCCAAGGGAGAGAGAGGGTGGGGTGGGAGAGAGATGAGAAGTATCAACTTGTAGTTGCAGTACTTTAGTTGTTCATTAATTGCTTCTCATACATACCTTTACCAGGGGTCTCCAGCCAAGCCAGTGAACACTTGCTCAAGCCAGCGACCTTCGACTCAAGTCAGTGACCATAGTATCATGTCAATGATCCTATGCTCAATCCAATGACCCGATGCTCAAGCTGGTGAGCCTTGAGTGACCTCAAGGCTTTGAACCTGGCACCTTGGCATCTCAGGTGATACACTACCCACTGAACCACCGCCAGCCAGGTTACTTAAGCAAAAATTTTAACTCCTGAGTTCCCCCTATTACTTTACCTCTATAACAGGCTTTGCAGACTATTTATTAATATTTGCACAAAAAAGAGATGCACATGTCCCTTTGAATGTGAAATTTTATAGAAAGTTTGAAGTGATTCAAATAGGCATTGGAAAACACACTGGCCTACTTATTATGATCAAATATATGGGAAAATTGCATGTTAGTACTCAAAATAGACTACTGTTTATTCTTTTAACAGTGTGCAATCATCTTGGCAAAGACAGTACATCATTTTCACTCCTCAAAGAATTGTCCATTACCTCTAGTTTCGGGGCCCTATATATCCTGTAAGGGCTTTAGTAACAGGACCTATGACCCTTCATTTACTCATTTGTTTCTATGATTACTTACCCACAATCCATTGCTTCTACTACCCCAGGATGTAAGTCCCTTGAAGACAAGGACCCCATCTATTCCTTCTTGAGCCCTCAGTGCCCAGCAGACTGCTTAGTACGGAGCAGATACTACATAACACCAGGATGGAAAAGGGGAAGGGGCGGTAAACATTAAAAGGGCAGAAACTGAATGCCTTATTCATTGTTCTCTGGCCTATAAATATTTTTTAATTAATGGATGGACTAAAGAAACAAAATAGGCCCTGGCCAGTTGGCTCAGTGGTAGAGCGTCGGCCTGGCATGCAGAAGTCCCGGGTTCGATTCCCGGCCAGGGCACACAGGAGGAGCGCCCATCTGCTTCTCCACCCCTCCCCCTCTCCTTCCTCTCTGTCTCTCTCTTCCCCTCCCGCAGCCAAGGCTCCATTGGAGCAAAGATGGCCCGGGTGCTGGGGATGGCTCCTTGGCCTCTGCCCCAGGCGCTAGAGTGGCTCTGGTCACAACAAAGCGACGCCCCGGAAGGGCAGAGCATCGCCTCCTGGTGGGCAGAACGTCGCCCCTGGTGGGCGTGCCGGGTGGATCCCGGTCGGACGCATGCGGGAGTCTGTCTGTCTGTCTCTCCCCATTTCCAGCTTCAGAAAAATACAAAAAAATAAAAAATAAAAAAAAATAAAAAAAAAAGAAACAAAATAGCAGTGGTACTGAGGCATGAAATAGTATAGAGCTTGGTTGTGAAGTAATAAATATCTTTCATTAATTCTAAAAACATTTTTTCTTACATTTTGACAGCTCGGAAATTTCCGATGGAAGGCATCTTGGCATTGTGTAATAGTTTATTTGGAACCTTATTTTCTTTTTCTTTCTCAGTGGTATATGTAATAGTCATATGTATTATAAATGATAATGTCAGAGATTCAGTGAAATATAATTGCTTGATGTAGCTGTGGTAAGAAGAATTGGAAAAACAACTATAAAAATGCACTAAATTTTCCACAAGACTAGAAACAAAAAGAGAGGTTAGGTCTTTTTAACGGTTGGCAAGTGGAGTAGCTGTCTCACAAGGATTCCTCCTTCTCTCAGTAGCCAAGTCGGTGCTAAATGACCCTGCCCTTTAGCCCACCACTGATTGGATCAAAAGTGGTCACATGATCCAGACTGAGCCAATCATTTCTCTTTGAGAATTTTTAGTTGGAGCCAATAAGAGTGTAGATCAGTTGTCTCTGCTGTTAACAACAGTGAGGTTAAGAGTTCAGAAACAATCGTGCCCATGCTCCCTATTGTACAGGAGAAACGCAAAGCCAAGAAACAGAATCTTGACATCATTTAAGTCTCTGTCTAGCTCAAACTAGCTACATGCTCACCAAACATTTCTTTTTCTTAATGGGCAATCAGGCCATATTTCCCAGCTTCCTTTACCATTATGGGGGGATCTTGTACTGGGTACTAATTGATGGAATGAGGACAGGAATGATATAAGCCACTTCTAGACCTGGTCCATGAGAACATCCCATGTGAGATCCTTCAGTCTCCTTCTTCATGTGCAGGTTAAAAGGAGAGAACTTTGAGACACCTAGAGAAGGAATCCACAGATAGAAGGAGCCTGGGTCCCTGTTGGCCAAATAAGTTTGTAAATATGATATATAAGTTTGCTCGCTTATAGTTTGCACTGGGTGTGGGGGACAGGCTGTAAGCAGGCAGGGTCATTATACCCTAAGGCTTAGTTTTAAGACTAAGCCTTTCCCACCCTAAGTGACTTTGTATCAGAGACTTCCTTGTTTGTATATTGTATTAAAGGTTTTGATTTCTATACTATAAAATGGGCAGACCGGGAGCTTGCTCTCTCTCAGTTCCTGAGATTAGCATTAGAGAGGAGAGCAGAGAAAGGCTACGTGGAGGAAAGGAGAAGCAGCCCAGATGGCGGAGTGCTGAAGGAGAAGCCAGTTTGTGCAGAGTTTGTGCAGAGAGAAGGAGATGGGGAACAGAGGTGAATAAGGCTGGTGAGGTAGGAACCTTTGATTCTAGGAAACTCGGATAAGTCAGTGGCTTTGGGAGCACTGAATGGAAAGGGAAGTATTTTCCCACTGTGTGTGTTTCTTGCCCACTGGGTGCAAGCTAGGATTAAAGCTAATGGCCCACCAGTTCTTGGCTCCGTGTTTCATTACCGTCTGTCCGAATCAAATGCGAACCTGCATGGGCCAGGCGGCTGTGATGGTGACCGTGGCTACTGGCTTTATAGTCCCTGAAGCAGAGAAAGTCACCTAACCAGGAAAAGCTATGTTGAACATCATAGTTGAACATCATACTTACCATGTTGAACTGCTATTCAAACAAAAATAAACCTGCGTTAAGCACTGAAATTTGGGGGTTGTTAGGGCAATTACCTGCTCTAATATCCCCTGGTTCCAGCTGCACCTTCCTATGCAGCTTACATGCAACACCTTAACGTTCTTCCCATAAATGCTCTCTTTGCCCAGGCTAGTTTGAGTTGGGTCTTTCAGTTACAACTCAAAGAGTTCTGAGGAACACAGTCAAGAAGAATAAACTGCAATCATTTGAAGTGACAGGAAGATAGAATAAAGCAACAATCCCAAGTGTCTAGGGAACACCTAGAAAGTTTCTCAAAACAGAGTAATAATTCCAACAAACTGATGACAATACACAAAAGACTCTTCAGTTTCCAAGGACTACTAGCACTAAAATCATGAATCATTTAGAGTAAGATACTCTCTCCCCCATTCTCATTTCATTACCAGAAGCTGTATCAAGCTTAAGGTTTACCTACTATCAGATACCTTCAGAGGTCCTCAACCATACAGAATCCTAACAAGCAATCATAACAGCAAAAAAAACCTCATTTATCATACATAGCCAGCTCTGCTATCCTATGATTTATTGGGAAATGGATCAACATACAGCTCCAAGAGTTAAAATAATTACTCTGGTGTAAACAGCTCTGTATCTAAGTGTACAACCCTGACCACAGTTTTCAAAGATAAATATTCAAGAATCAACAAAGCTTCTGGGAGCATTTATAAGACTATAAATGAAAAGATTACAAAAATAAACAAGAGAATGATGCCATGAACGCCCACTTGAGCAATGAAAAGATTTGCCAGGGACTGGGGCCAGTGATGACAGAGCATGCATCCTGCTCAGTTTCCAGAAATGTTTCTCATTGAGCCAAAACTAGTTTATAGCAGCAAGCATTGACATCTGTGATATATTCGATGGGCTTGTTATAAAGCACTTTTATACTCCATATTGAGTTACTTTACTCTCAGAACAACAGTATGAAGATGAGACTGTCATCAGTCCTTCATTTACAGCTAAGAGCTTAGACAGGTCAAGTGCTCATGGCCCCAGGGTTTGTGACTTGAGCCAAGATTTGAGGTCCAGTCTCCCAACCCCAGATCCTCTATCCATATCACTGTAGCCCAAACTATGAAATTCCAGAGCAGAGAAATGGCCTGGCTGAACGGGACCTTTTTCTCAGTGCCATAGTTCTTCAACCCATGTTGGAGGCTAATTGTCTGTTTCATGAAGCCATTTGTGGAAACTTTGCCGGGGGTTAAAGGGCCTGAGATAGATGCCTGGCCTGCCTCCAAAAGCAGCTGGGAAAATATCCCCTGACAAGACACCATAGCTTATGCCCACAGGGTAGCCTGAAGGGAAGAGGAGGGAGCCTGAGGCATGGTTAGAAGTGCTGAGACCTCCTGTGATTTTGTCAGAATCTCATAGCTGGAAGCCTCTGAGAGCCAGACAAGGTCTCTCAGGACTCCAAAGATAGAATCCTGAGAAAATAAGCTGAAGGTACACTTTGTTGGAGAGGGAGAGGGGATCAACTACATTGACTTAGCTGGCCTCAATCAGCATTCTCTCAGGTGATTTTCATGAGCCACTTGGAAAAGACAAATTGTCAAAATCAAACAATCATAAACTTCCTGGGAAAGGAAAAAAAAAAAGGAAAATAAAACATTTTAGTAAGACCCATTTATCCCTGGTAGCTGGTGATCCAACAACCCAGAAGGAAGACACAAGGAATGAGGGAGCTAACCTTCAGCATGTTAGAAAACGTCAAGAGCTGGCCTCTCCTATTGTTATTTTCTGGGCTCCAAGGATGAGAGGGAAGCCCTGACCACAGTGAAGTTCCTCTGGGAATAGAAAACCCAGGATCCTGAAGAAGCATGGTGTAGTGTAAGGGGCAAAAGCCTTTATTTTAACAACCAGTGCTTGAACCACTGTTCAGTTTCTAGTTAGCTGTGGCCTTAGCAAGTCATAACCTCTTTGAGCTTCAGTTTCTACATCTGTAAAGGAAAAAAACACCTGCCTGACCAGGTGGTGCCGCAGTGGGTAGAGGGTTGACCTGGAACGCTGAGGACCCAGGTTAGAAATCCCAAGGTCACCGGCTTGAGTGTGGACTCATCCAATTTGAGCACAGGCTCACCAGCTTGAGCATGGGGTTGCCAGCTTGAGTGTGAGATCATAGCCATGATCCCATGGTCTCTGGCCTGAGTCCAAGGTCGCTAGCTTGAGCAAGGGTTCACTGACTCGGCTTGAGCCCCCCAGTCAAGGCACATATATATGAGAAAGCAATTAATGAACAACTAAAGGTGCTGCAACTATAAGTTGATGCTTCCCATTTCTCTCCCTGTCTGTCTCTCTTGAAAAAAAAAAAAAAGATAAAAACACCTGTATTATAGGACTGTGGGGAGGATAAACAAAATTGTGAATCTAAGGGCATAGCACAGTGCCTGATACACAGTAGTTGCTCAATAAATGTTAGCTCCTACATTTTCTCCCTCAACCCTCATTTCCATTCCTTAGTATTGGAATTCTAATATTTAACCATTCTAATTATTATCAATCCACAGGTTCTTAGTAATCTTCAGAGACTTGTGTATATTATCCCATATCTTGACCATTTCACTTGTGTCTTTGAAATATAACTATCTATGACTTTAGCTAAACATACCAAATAACTTCATGCTTCCTAAATTTTCTTGAGAGAAAGAGAGCGATAGAAAGAGAGAAACAAACTAACTCCTACGTCTTTCTTCAACTTTATTATCTTTCTCCAATCTGAAAGAGAATCCAAACCTTATATATCTTTGGCACATAGCTATACTTAGCAATGATCAAATAGGCCTGACCAGTGATGGCGCAGTGGACAGAGTATTGACCTGGAACACTGAGGTCCCAGGTTGAAACTCCGAGGTCACTGGCTTGAGCACAGGCTCATCCAGCTTGAGCACGGGTTGCCAGCTTGAGCATGAGATTGTTGATGTGATCCCAAGGTCACTAGCTTGAGCAAGGAATCACTGGCTGAGCTGGAGCCCTCCAGTCAAGGCACATATGAGAAGCAATCAATGAACAACTTAAGTGACACAACTATGAGTTGATTCTTCTCATCTCTCTCCTTCCCTGTCTCTCTCTCTCTCTCTCTTCTCCTCTCTCTCAAAAACCAAATTAAACAAACAAAAAAACCCCACAAAGGTCAAATTCAACTAAACTTTATACAAGGCTTAAAATAAGGAGTTCTAACTTTACCAATGTTTTATTGAATTTAATAAATATGGCCATAGGACAACAGAAAGGATAAAGTTCTTTTGGTCTTCTTTATTATCTTCCTGATCTGTGGAATCATTTCCTCTTGACATCCTCTTACCCAAGAAAAGGCCAGGTGCCCCTCCTCTATGCTCCAATCTTCCGTATACACCATTACCAGCACTATGACCACACTGTACAATAATCATCTATAGTGTCTCCTTCACTAGGTTATAATCTCCTTTCAGGAAAAAATGGTGTTCTGCAAAATCTCAATTACCAGTACCCACCAGCATAGTACCTTGTATAGTAAATATTAAATTAGCATTGGATGGACACATTGATGGATGGTTGAAGGGAGGGATGAATAGGGCTTTTAATCTTGGAGAAACATTAAAAATAATCTGGCCTGGTCAGGTGGTGGCTCAGTGAATACAGTATCAGCCTGGGATGCTGAGGACCTGTAGGTTCAAAACCCAAGATCACCAGCTTAAGTGCAGGCTCACCACCTTGAGCGCGGGTCGCCAGCTTGAGCGTGAGATCATAGCCATGATCCCATGGTCGCTGGCTTGAGCCCAAAGGTCGCTGGTTTGAGCAAGGGGTCACTGGCTTGGCTGAAGCTCCCCAGTCAAGGCACATATGAGAAAGCAATCAATGAACAATTAAAGTGCTACAACTATGAGCTGCTGCTTCTCATTTCTCTCCCTTCCTGTCTGTCTGTCCCTCCCTCTCTCTTTCTTGCAAAAAATAAATAAATAGATAATAATAATCATTATCTGGTCTAATACAAGGTCTTCATTTCGCAGAGAAGGAAGGAGCCTCAGAGCTGTAAGGTAGCTCAGCCAAGGTAGCCTCAAAAGCAGCAAGAAGATGACAAGTGGTAGCAGTCACATGCCACTGTGACTGTGAGTTCAAAGACAATATCATTTCTCACTCATCCCCACAGGGCGGCAGTGTAGCTTGGTGGACACAGCATGGGCTCCAAAGGCAAAGTCTTGCTTCTGCTACCTATCAGTCATGTGACTTTGGGCAAGTTACTTCATCTCTGAGTCACTATTTCTGCATTCATTAATTGGGACTATTAATAACCTTAGAATTGTTCGGTTATTAAATCTGCCAACATACATAAAGCGCTAAGCATAGCAATCACTATGTGCTAAAAAATGTTTACTAAATGAATCATGAATGAGTCCCTGTCCAGCACACCACAGTCTCATGTTCTGGATTAGACTTTGCATTTAAGTTTCTGCCCACATGGAAGATGGCTGGGATACCCATAATTACAGAACCATGTACTTAGAGATTTGTTCCTTGCTGGGACTGGATCTTAAAGCAGCACCAAGTAGCCTCAAGAACTGTGCTCACTGTTCCCTTCACCTGGGTTGCCCTTTCCACCCTCCTCACTGCCACACAAATCTCCCCATCCTCTATTGCCCAGCTGTATTCACCCCAGCTAGGAGCCATCTCTCATTCCTATGACTTCATTAGACTTTCTGTTTTCACTAATTAGTTTCTACCACATACAAGAGGGTTGTTTCTGTTTGGGTTTCTTAATTTATGGTAAAATATACATAATATAAAATTTACCATCTTAACCATTTTTATGTGTACAGTTCTGTTAAGTATATATATTCACATTGCTAAGCAATCAATATCCAGAATTTTTCATTTAGCAAAACTGAAACTCTACACCCATTAAACAACAACTTCACAGTTGCTCCCTCCCACCCAGGCCCTGGCAACCACCATTCTACTTTGTGTTTCTATGAATTTGATGACTCTAGGTATATCAGTAACTGGAATTTCACCATATTTGTCCATTTGTGTCTGGTTTATTTCAGTTAGCATAATGACTTCAAGGTTCCTCCATGTTGTTGCACGTGTCAGAGTTGTCTTCCTTTTCAAGAGTGAATAACATTCTACTGTATGCACATACCACATTTTGCTTGTCCATTCATCTATTGATGGGCACCTGGGATGCTTCTACCTTTTGGCTACTGTGAATAATGTTGCTATGAACATGTGTACACGGGTGTTTCTGTTTTATCTCCTCTACTTGAGTGTGAACTTCTTAATGACAAAGACTGGGTCTCAATCATCGGATAGTTCTCAAGGTACCAGACAGGTGATGGCCACTCAATAAATAGCTATAAGTAAATAAAACAGGACTCTGCTCCAAACATGATGTAAAAACATATCATCTTCCACACACATTTGCAAAAGGGATGAATCACAGCAGAAAAGCACAGGCTTTGCAGAAAGACAGTCTTGATTTCTGATCCTGGATCTGCCTCCTACTTGTCATAGGATCCTAGGCATGTTACTAAAAGCCCCAGAGCTTTAACTTTCTCATGTAATTTTATCACAATTAAATGCTATAACTTATGTAAAGCAGCATAGCACTTGGCACATAAACTCAAAAACTGTTTGCCAGAATTATTATTATAAAGTTATATAATAAAAGTCACTTAGTATGCATATAAACATGCCATTTAGGTTCCTGACCATGAAAACTTTAAAAGCAAACAGCATGCAGTATTTTGAAATCAAACAATTTATGGCAAGGAATAGTCAAAACAGACACTGCCCTGGCCAGATAGCTTGGTTGGTTAGAGCATTGTTTTCAACCAGTATACCATGAGACATGGTCAGGTGTGCCGTGGGGAAATTAAACATAGGTCCCCAAACTATGGCCCACATGCTGGATACGGCCCGCAGAGGCTATTTATCCGGCACACC
This sequence comes from Saccopteryx bilineata, assembly GCF_036850765.1. Taxonomy (NCBI): domain Eukaryota; kingdom Metazoa; phylum Chordata; class Mammalia; order Chiroptera; family Emballonuridae; genus Saccopteryx; species Saccopteryx bilineata. The sequence goes on along the minus strand of NC_089490.1, from coordinate 337,304,437 downwards.
ACCAGCGCCTCCATCCGAACATAAACATTCCCCTCACAATCCCTCCAGCTATCAGCAACAGAAAGAGTGGAGGCACAGGGAACGCTCACTGACCAATCACCTTCTAGGATTCATCCCGACCATTAGCGATGAACCAATAGTAGGCTGCCTCTCATCCACGCCCAGGAAGGTCCCCGCTTGGGCTGCTGCGCACTTGTCATTGTGTGGCCGTGGAGAGTAGTTGAAGCTGCTACTCCTCCCCATGGTCCCGATTTCTTATCCTGGTCAGGACTGGAGGTAAATGTTGCCACCACTAGATGAAGCCTCAGCCTCAGCTGGTTATCTCTATCCTGATGGTGTATATAGATATTTGACCTTTTTCTTTTTAAAAGAGGCCCCCAGCCCTGGCCGGTTGGCTCAGTGGTAGAGCGTTGACCTGGCGTGCAGAGGTCCCGGGTTTGATTCCCGGCCAGGGCACACAGGAGAGGCACCCATCTGCCTCTCCACCCCTCCCCCTCTCCTTCCTCTCTGTCTCTCTCTTCCCCTCCCGCAGTGAGGCTACATTGGAGCAAGGATGGCCCGGGCGCTGGGGATGGCTCCTTGGCCTCTGCCCCAGGCACTGGAGTGGCTCTGGTGGCAGCAGAGCGAAGCCCTGGAGGGGCAGAGCATCGCCCCCTGGTGGGCAGAGCATCGCCCCCTGGTGGGCATGCTGGGTGGATCCCGGTCGGGTGCATGCGGGAGTCTGTCTGACTGTCTCTCCCCGTTTCCAGCTTCAGAAAAATACAAAAATACAAAAAAAAAAAAAAAAGAGGCCCCCGCAGAGGGTGATATACAATGCATCACAATGTTATCTAATTTAAAGCTAAAATTTGCTGGTCTTCCTTTGGACAGTTTTTGGTTATCTGTTGCCAAGGAGTTCCCCATTCTGGCCAACAAAGCTATTTTGACATTGCTCCCGTTTTCAACCACATATCTATGTGAGCTGAGCTTCTCAAGCTTGACTGCGATAAAAACTAAAAACAGAGAGAGACTGAGAACTGTTGAGGAAGAGCTTCGTGTGTGTCTTTCTACCATTCCTGCCAGGATATCCCTTTTGTGTTCATCGAAACAGGCCCAGGTTTCACACTAGTGAGTATAAATACATTTAGAAACTATATTATTAACTATATGTATAATATGTACTGTGTTAGAGTGTCATTTTGTGTCATTTTGGTAGGTGGTGTGCCCCAGGATTTTGTAAATATAAAAAATGTGCCACGGCTCAAAAAAGGTTGAAAATCACTGGATTAGAGCATCGTACAAAAGCACAGAGGTTGCAGGTTTAATCCCTAGTCAGGGCACATACAAGAACAGATTGCTGTTTCTGTCTCTGTCTGTCTGTCTGTCTCCTTCCCTCGCTTTCTAAAATCAATAAACATTAATAGAAAAAAAAACAGACACTATTGCAGCAGTAATAATGAATCTGGACTGGTATCACTGAATGTGGAATCTGGGGCTATACAGTTGTAACTCTAGTAGTTGGAAATATTGTCACTTCAAAGGGACAGGCCTAATGTTCTACTAAGGGTCATCTCTCTTAGCAAAGCAGCCTGCCCAAGATCTCATAAATGTTTTTTAATCAGGATTATGCGAGGATTTTATTTATTTTTTTTGGGGGGGGTGTACCTCAGCTAAATCTATTTTGAATTTTTTTTTTTAAGTGAGAGGAGGGAGATAGTGAGACTCCTGCATGCACCCTGACCAGGATCCACCCGGCAACCCCTGTCTGAGACCAGTGCTCAAATCAACCAAGCTATCCTCAGTACCTGGAACGACACTTGAACCAGCCAAGCTACTGACTGCAGGAGGGGAAGAGAGAGAGAAGGAGAAAGGGTAGAGAAGCAGATGGTCACTTGTCATGTATACCCTGACAAGGAATTGAACCCGGGACGTCCATACACCAGGCCAACACTCCATCCACTGAGCTGACCAGCCAGGGCCAATCTATTTTGAATTTAATCTTCATGTTTTAAAGCTTTTAAGAAAAAAGATGAAAGAAAGAAATATATCTTTATTACTATTTCAGACAGAAATATTTATTTGAATGGCAGTTGAACTCCACACCCCACTCCCAGTTCCTCTAGGACAGGGGTCCCCAAACTATGGCCCGCGGGCCACATGCAGCCCCTTGAGGCCATTTATCCGGCCCCTGCCGCAATTCCAGAAGGGGCACCTCTTTCATTGGTGGTCAGTGAGAGGAGCACATTGACCATCTCATTAGCCAAAAGCAGGCCCATAGTTCCCATTGAAATACTGGTCAGTTTGTTGATTTAAATTTACTTGTTCTTTATTTTAAATATATTTGTTCCCGTTTTGTTTTTTTACTTTAAAATAAGATATGTGCAGTGTGCATAGGAATTTGTTCATAGTTTTTTTTTATAGTCCGGCCCTCCAACGGTCTGAGGGACAGTGAACTGGCCCCCTGTGTAAAAAGTTTGGGGACCCCTGCTCTAGGACATGAATTCCTATTGAGGTTGCTATCTGAATTTTCCAGACCAGAAACATTGCTTCCAAAGTTAACTCTTAAAAAGTAGAGTTTTAAGTATTAGAAGAAAAAGCTTATTCAAATTTTTTTTGTCTGCCAAAACAATTAGCTTTTGACATGGCTAATTAAAATAGCTGGGCAACAAAATCAGAAACTTGGTTGTGTGGTGAGTGGTGAGAAGGAGAGGGGAGGGGAGGGGAGGGGAGGGGAGGGGAGGGGAGGGGAGGGGAGGGGAGGGGAGGGGAGGGGAGGGGAGGGGAGAGGAGGGGAGGGGAGGGGAGGGGAGGGGAGGGGAGGGGAAAGTTGCCTGAATGCTCATCCTGGCCCCAATATGTCCCCAAGTTAACAGCCTCTAAATTTCCTAGGACAATTATGACTTCACAAAAATGTAACACTATAATAAGAAAATTTGTAAAATAGATAACTAAATGAGATTTGTATATATGTATATTTTATGACTTTGCAATTAAATGAATTTATAAATAAAGGAAAAAAATTGTCGAACCATGAATCCCAATTTTGGATTCTGAACAATACTATCATCACATGCCATGCATCAATTTTATTTATTTATTTTAATTAACTCATTTTAGAGAGGAGAGGGAGAGACAGAGAGAGAGAGAGGAGAGACAGAGAGAGAGAAGGGGGTAGGAGCTGGAAGCATCAACTCCCATATGTGCCTTGACCAGGCAAGCCCAGAGTTTTGAACTGGCGACCTCAGCATTTCCAGGTCGACGCTTTTCCACTGCGCCACCACAGGTCAGGCGCCATGTATCAATTTTAATCTGGCTCCCAAGCAATGGTGAAGAGCTACTGACCGCTTTGTCCAACTAAGGTGCTCACATGCACTTCGAGGCCCTCCAGGTGAGGGGCACCATGCTGAGACTTGACACATAGGGCCCTGTTTAATCCTCACAACAACCCTAAGCAATATAGGTACTGGCATCACCCCTCCCTCCTTTTTTACCTTTTGATTTTGAATTAATTTCATACATATCAAAAAAAAAGCAAAAAACAAAATACTAGGAATTCATGTATACCCTTCACTTGGATTATCTAAATGTTAACATTTTCCCACATTTGCTTTATCATTCTTCTGTAAATTGATATTATATTATCACTAACCACTTAATACTTCCTTCAAAATAAGGATATTCTCTTATATTTTCACAGTATAATTATCAAAATAAGAAAATTAATATTAAATAAGAATATTAATTAAATATTATACTATAATCTAATCTCAACCCTTATTCAAATTTCACCAAGTAATGTCCTTTATGGCAAAAGAAAATCATTTTCGGTCTGACCTCTGGTGGCACAGTGGATAAAGCGTCGACCTGGAAATGCTGAGGTCACCGGTTCGAAACCCTGGGCTTGCCTGGTCAAGGCACATATGGGAGTTGATGCTTCTAGCTCCTCCCCACCTTCTCTATCCGTCTCTCTCCTCTCTCTCTCCTTCTCTGTCTCTCTCTCTCCCTTTCTCTCTCCTCTCTAAAATGAATAAATAAAATTAAAAAAAAATTTTTTTTTTTAAGAAAAAAAAATCATTTTCTCTGGTCCAGTCCTATCCAGGATAATAAGATATACCTATTACTTTTTATGTGTCTTTAGTCACCTTTAATCTACAACAGAACTATTCCTCAGTCCTTGTCTTTCATGCTTGGCATTTTTAAGAAATACAGTACATTTATTTTGTAGAATGTTTCTCAGTTTGAGTGTATCTAATATTTCCTCATAATTAGATTCAGATTAGGCATTTTAGGCAGGAATGCCACACAAGTGACGCATCCTTCAAAGATGTTAATTTGTCTTATCACTGGAATTAACTTTGATCACTTACTAAAAATGGTGTCTGCCACCTTTCTCCACTGTAAACTCACTCTCTGCCCCTTTGTAATTAATAAGTATCTTCTGAGGAGACACATTAGACTAGGCTATTGTAGATGAGGAATCTGAGGCTCAGAGAAGTCGCAACTGGCCCAAGGTCACACATCTTAAAACTGCCAAGAACACAGATTCAAACTCCAGTCTGTAGGCTCCCATACTTTGTTTTCTTCTAAAGCATCCAATACCTCCTTCTAGACCTAAGCAGCCTTTTCTAATTCCCTCATCATGTATACTAGGGACTCCAATATGAGGAAATCATAGCACACAGAATCTTGGTATCTCCCTGGTCTTAAAAATTAACATGGTCTTGCCTGACCAGGTGGTGGCGCAGTGGATAGAGCGTCGGACTGGGATGCGGAAGGACCCAGGTTCGAGACCCCGAGGTCGCCAACTGAGCGCAGGCTCATCTGGCTTGAGCAAAGAGCTCACCAGCTTGGACCCAAGGTCGCTGGCTCCAGCAGGGGGGTTACTCGGTCTGCTGAAGGCCCACGGTCAAGGCACATGTGAGAAAGCAATCAATGAACAACTAAGAAGTTGCAACGTGCAAGGAGAAACTGATGATTGATGCTTCTCATCTCTCTCCATTCCTGTCTGTCTGTCCCTGTCTATCTCTGCCTCTGTAAAAACAAACAAACAAACAAACAAAAAACTAACATGGTCTTAGCCACTCTATTTCTAGAGCTGCTTCTAAAGTAAAAGAAATCCTCAGGCCAGCACTTTATTCCCAAGGCCCCCACACTCTGGGCAATGAACCTGGGAGAGCACTGGGGAAGGAAAAGTCAGCTGGTACTAAAAAGCAGACAAGGGAAATGTCTATGCATCAAGTACCCAGGCCAAACAAGGAAACCTTATTTGTCCCTACCCTAAGGCCACCTCACCACACCCTGACCCCTTGGCTAGCCATCTGAAACTTCTTTCTGAGCTGTCATTTCTTTCCAATTTTTTTGTTATAATTTTACTTTATTTTTGGAATAGATATTACATTGGTAATATATTCATGTGATTCAAAACCCAATGTGATATACCCATTAGAAAAGTTACAATAGAGATTATGTCAGAGTAATGGCGGGGTAGGAAGCGATACCGACAAATCTCCCCCAAAACTCAACAAGATCTTCAACCAGAAACAGAAAAACCTATCCTTGGAGCCTCCAGATGTTTTGCAATACACCCGAAGGTATGGTCAAGCAAAAAATTGGCTAAATATATAACCAAACCCCGAAGGAAATAGGGAGTAAGAAATGCTCCGCCTTCCTCACTAACCTAAACAGGGCGGCTTTCACTGGGAACTGAGAATATAGAAACTAAGGCGGGCAAAGGGGGTGAATAGATCCAGGCCACAGCACAAACGGCCGAACCAGGCTGTGGCACGGAGATCCAAGCCGAGGAAAAACTGTTCCTGTGGCAACCCGGACAATACAAGCTAACACTCGTGGCCAAACCCAGACAAAGAAAGACAAGTGGGGCAGCCATTTTCCCCGATCCCCTGGTCGGCGCGCAGATAGTGGGCGAGAGATTCCTTCCAAAGCCCCAGGAGTGGGCGCCCGTGTTATCCCACAGAGGGGCAGAGTCAGAGGCCCTTGTGTGGGCTGAAAGCGAAATCTCCGGACCGCCCGCCCCAGTACCCTGTAAAAGCCGTGCACGGGGAGGGAGCGAGAACTAATTCCAATGCTGGAACTTTTCCGTGCGGGTGGGGGTTTTACTCAGAGGGTGAGGCGGCCGGCCTGATATCCTGGTCTGCGCGCGCAGATACTGAGCGAGAGATTCCTCCGAGTGCCTCAGCAGTGTGCACCCATGTTATCCCACAGAAGGGCAGAGTCAGGGGCCTTTGTGTGGGCCAAAAGCGAAATCTCGGGCCGCCCCAGCGCCTTGCAAAAGCCGCGCACGGGGACGGAGCGAGAGCCAATTCCAACTCTGGAATTTTCCATGCAGGTGGGGGTTTCAATCAGAGTGTGAGACTGCCAGCCTTATATCCTGGTCTGCGCGCGCACAGATAGTGAGCGAGAGTTTCCTCCAAGCACCCTGGGAGTGGGCGCCTGCCCGTGTTACCGGACAGAGTGGCAGAGCCAGAGGTCTTTGAGTGGGCAGAAGCCCCGCCTGATTATGCTAGCATCTCTGACTGACTGAGTCTTACCCAGAGCCCTGTGCTGAGTGGGAATAGAGTGGGGAGTTGCCAGCTCTTTGAGCCTCTTATCTAGGCAGAGGCAGCAGCAACCCCATAGCTGGATTATCAGGCTACTAATTGAGGAAGGAAAGACTAGGAGAAAGGTTCCAGGAACACAGACTCTCTCACTGGCGGAGCCTATAAATGATAATGAGCCTCGACTGCCAACGAGACTAAAGCACAATACATGACATCGCCATAGAGACTTATCAACTGCAAATCTCTACCTGAGCGTGCCAAAGGGGCAGAACCCAGGGTACAGAGTCACCGACCAGGAAGAGGGAGAGAAAAGAAAAAGCAAGAAGATAACCTCTCAAAATCAAGAATAATCTGCAGACTTTATAACCTATCCCATTTTATTATATTTGTTCCTTTGTTTCTCTTATATTCATTCTTTTCTTTTTTTTTTTTTTGTATTTTTCTGAAGCTGGAAACGGGGAGGCAGTCAGACAGATTCCCACACGCACCCGACCAGGATCCACCCGGCACGCCCACCGGGGGGGTGCTCTGCCCATCCGGGGCGTCGCTCTGTCGCAACCAGAGCCACTCTAGAGCCTGCGTCAGAGGCCAAGGAGCCATCCCCAGCGCCCGGGCCATCTTTGCTCCAATGGAGCTTCGGCTGTGGGAGGGGAAGAGAGAGACAGAGAGGAAGGAGAGGAGGAGGGGTGGAGAAGCAGATGGGCGCTTCTCCTGTGTGCCCTGGCTGGGAATTGAACCTGGGACTTCCGCACGCCAGGCCGACGCTCTACCACTGAGCCAACCAGCCAGGGTTTATCTTCATTCTTGATTTTTTTTTTTCCCTCCTCCAATTTGGTTGATTAACTCTCTGCCGGTCTTACTCTCTCCTCTCCTTGAACTACACTACCCATAAGTGTTACATCTCCCATTATCTTTTCTTTCCTCTTCCTTTCTCTCTATGAGGGTTGCACTCCATAATCCTTAACTCTCTCTCTCTCTCCTCTTTTTTCTTTTTTCTTCTTTTAGTGGTTCCCTCTTTCTTTTTTTCTCACTCTCTCTCTTTCTTTTCTCCCTCTATATTAGTTTCTTCCTTTCTCCTTTACGTCTCCTCTCATTCAAACCTCAATAACGAACAAATTATCTTATCTGGGACTCAAACTTATGCTTGTGGCATTTTGGGGGTTTTTTACTTTACCTTTTTAACTCACTAGCAGTGCTCCCATTCCTGGCTCTCCATTTTATCTAGTTCTTATTCCACTAAATACAATAGTAATTTTTTAATTTGTCCCCCCATTTTCCTGCTTCCCTCTTATTCCTCTCATCATAACTCTTAGTCAAATAACACCTAAAAGAAAATCATTTTATTCTTGACCCAAATTTTTTCCTTATTTGCTTTTTGTGGGTCTATACCCCCTTCTTCTTCTTTTTTTTTTTTTTTTGTCCCTTTATTACTTTTCCCCAATTCAGGCCCTCCATTACAGGCATTGTTTGTTCTATTTAATACAATATAATTCACAGTTCAACACAAGATTTTCTCAAGAAAGAGGGGAGAGGAGAAGAGAGGAAAAAGGAGGGAGGGAATAATTTCCTTTCTTTTTAATTTTTATTTTATTTTTCTTTATTTCATTATTAATTTTTTTTTAAAAAACAACTCTTCAATTTTTTATTTTTTTAACTTTTTATTCTTTATTAAATCTCATTGATACTATCAACAAAACCACCCTCAGATGCTATTAAGGAAGAGAAAATCAAGTATCATGGATACAAAAGAAAAAGAGGTAACACAGCTAGATGAGGAAAAATCTATGGAGAAAAAATTTAATATATTGAAAACTTTGGAGCTAAATGTCAGAGAATTCAAGATAGAAATCCTAAAAATCCCCCAGATATACAAGAAAACACAGAAAGGCAATTTAGGGAGCTCAGAAAACAACTCAATGAACACAAAGAATATATGTCCAAGGAAATTGAAACTATAAAAACAAATCAAACAGAGATGAAAAACTCAATTCATGAGCTGAAAAATGAGGTAACAAGCTTAGCTAATAGAACAGGCCAGATAGAAGAGAGGATTAGTGAAATAGAAGACAAGCAACTTGAGGCACAACAGAGAGAAGAAGAAAGAGACTAAAAAATGAGATAGCCCTACAAAAATTATCTGACTCCATCAAAAAGAATAACATAAGAATAATAGGTATATCAGAGGGAGAAGAGAGAGAAAATGGAATGGAGAACATACTCAAACAAATAATAGATGAGACCTTCCCAAGCCTGTGGAAAGAACTAAAGCCTCAAATTCAAGAAGCAAACAGAACTCTGAGTTTTCTTAACCCCAACAAACCTACTCCAAGGCACATCATAATGAAATTAGCACAAACCAATGGCAAAGAAAAAATTCTCAAGGCAGCAAGGGAAAAGAAGAATACAACATATAAAGGAAGGCCCATTAGATTATCATCAGATTTCTCAGTAGAAACTCTACAAGCTAGAGGAGAGTGGACCCCAATATTTAAAGTCCTGAGAGGAACTTTCAGCCACGAATACTATCCCTATCAAAGCTATTCTTCAAATATGAAGGAGAAATAAAAACATTCACAGATACAGAAAAGATGAGGGAATTTATCATCAGAAAACCCCCACTCCAGGAATTACTAAAGGAGATACAAAGATACTCCAATCAGATACAAAGAACAAAAAAAAAAACAAAGCCACAAGTAAAAGCTCCAAGAAAAACACAATAAAACCAAATTTAAACTGTGACAACAACAAAAAGAAAGGGGGGGAGAAGATGGAGATTAACAGTAGCAAAGGACGATGGAGTGCAAAAGTACTCACAAAATAGTGCGATACAATGAACAGGGTAGGAACCCTTTTCATTACTTAAAGGTAACCACCATTGAAAAAACCACCACAGAAGCACATGAGATAAAAAAGATAGCAACAGAGGAAAGATGTATGGAATACAACCAAATAAAAACAAAACATAGAAAAACAAAAAAGAAGGATCAAACAAGACACAAAACTAACAGAAAGCAATTTATAAAATGGCAATAGGGAACTCACAAGTGTCAATAATTACACTAAATGTAAATGGATTAAACTCACCAATAAAAAGGCACAGAGTAGCAGAATGGATTAAAAAAGAAAATCCAACTGTATGCTGACTACAGGAAACTCATCTAAGTAACAAGGATAAAAACAAATTCAAAGTGAAAGGCTGGAAAACAATACTCCAAGCAAATAACATCCAAAAAAAAAGCAGGCGTAGCAATATTCATATCTGATAATGCTGACTACAAGACAGCAAAAGTACTCAGAGACAAAAATGGCCATTTCATAATGGCTAAGGGGACACTGAATCAAGAAGACATAACAATTCTTAATATATATGCACCAAACCAAGGAGCACCAAAATTTATAAGACAGCTACTTATTGACCTTAAAACAAAAACTGACAAAAATACAATCATACTTGGAGACCTCAATACACCGCTGACGGCTCTAGATCGGTCATCCAAACAGAGAATCAACAAAGATATAGTGGCCTTAAACAAAACACTAGAGCACCTGGATATGATAGACATCTACAGGACATTTCATCCCAAAGTGACTGAGTATACATTTTTCTCCAGTGTACATGGATATTCTCAAGAATTGACCATATGTTGGGCCACAAAAACAACATCAGCAAATTCAGAAAAATCGAAGTTGTACCAAGCATGTTTTCTGATCATAAAGCCTTGAAACTAGAATTCAACTGCAAAAAAGAGGGAAAAAATCCCACAAAAATGTGGAAACTAAACAACATACTTTTAAAAAATGAATGGGTCAAAGAAGAAATAAGTGCAGAGATCAAAAGATATATACAGACAAATGAAAATGACAATACAACATATCAGAATCTATGGGATGCAGCAAAAGTAGTGATAAGAGGGAAGTTCATATCACTTCAGGCATATATGAACAAACAAGAGAGAGCCCAAGTGAACCACTTCACTTCACACCTTAAGGAACTGGAAAAAGAAGAACAAAGACAACCCAAAACCAGCTGAAGAAAGGAGATAATAAAAATCAGAGCAGAAATAAATGAAATAGAGAACAGAAAAACTATAGAAAAAATTAATAGAAAGATCAACAAAATTGACAAACCCTTGGCAAGAGGTACGAAGGAAAAAAGAGAAAGAACTCATATAAACAAAATCCAAAATGAAAGAGGAGAAATCACCACGGACACCGTAGATATACAAAGAATTATTGTAGAATACTATGAAAAACTTTATGCCACAAATTCAACAACCTAGAAAAAATGGATAAATTCCTAGAACAATACAACCTTCCTAGACTGAGTCAAGAAGAAGCAGAAAGCCTAAACAGACCTATTAGTAGAGAAGAAATAGAAAAACCATTAAAAACCTCCCCAAAAATAAAAGTCCAGGCCCTGACGGCTATACCAGCGAATTTTATCAAACATTCAAAGAAGACTTAGTTCCTATTCTACTGAAAGTCTTCCAAAAAATTGAAGAAGAAGCAATACTTCCAAACACATTTTATGAGGCCAACATAACCCTCATACCAAAACCAGGCAAGGATAGCACAAAAAAAGAAAACTACAGACCAATATCTCTAATGAATACAGATACTAAAATACTAAATGAAATACTAGCAAATCGAATACAACAACATATTAAAAAAATAATACATCATGATCAAGTGGGATTCATCCCAGAATCTCAAGAATGGTTCAACATACGTAAAATGGTTAACGTAATACACCATATCAACAAAACAAAGAACAAAAACCACATGATCTTATCAATAGATGCAGAAAAGGCTTTTGATAAAATACAACACAATTTTATGTTTAAGACTCTCAACAAAATGGGTATAGAAGGAAAATATCTCAACATGATAAAGTCCATATATGATAAACCATTAACTAACATCATATTAAATGGCACTAAACTGAAGGCTTTCCTCCTTAAATCAGGAACAAGACAGGGTTGTCCACTCTCTCCACTCTTATTTAATGTGGTACTAGAGGTTCTAGCCAGAGCAATCAGACAAGACAAAGAAATAAAAGGCATCCATATTGGAAAAGAAGAAATAAAGGTATCACTTTTTGCAGATGGTATGATCCTATACATCGAAAACCCCAAAGAATCCACAAAAAGACTACTAGAAACAATAAACCAATACAGTAAGGTGGCAGGTTACAAAATTAACATACAGAAGTCAATAGCCTTTCTATATGCCAACAATGAAACAATTGAGAACGAACTCAAAAGAATAATCCCCTTCACGATTGCAACAAAAAAAATAAAATACTTAGGAATAAACATAACAAAGAATGTAAAGGACTTATATAATGAAAACTATAAACCATTGTTAAGGGAAATCAAAAAAGATATAATGAGATGGAAGAATATACCTTGTTCTTGGTTAGGAAGAATAAATATAATCAAGATGGCCATATTACCCAAAGCAATATACAAATTTAATGCAATTCCCATCAAAATTCCAATGACGTTTTTTAAAGAAATAGAGCAAAAAATCATCAGATTTATATGGAACTATAAAAAACCCCGAATAGCCAAAGCAATCCTAAAGAAAAAGAATGAAGCTGGGGGCATTACAATACCTGACTTCAAACTATATCATAGGGCCACAACAATCAAAACAGCATGGTATTGGCAGAAAAATAGACACTCAGACCAATGGAACAGAATAGAAAGTCCAGAAATAAAACCACATATAGTCAAATAATTTTTGATAAAGGGGCCAACAACACACAATGGAGAAAAGAAAGCCTCTTCAATAAATGGTGCTGGGAAAACTGGAAAGCCACATGCAAAAGAATGAAACTGGACTACAGTTTGTCCCCCTGTACTAAAATTAACTCAAAATGGATCAAAGATCTAAACGTAAGACCTGAAACAATTAAGTACACAGAAGAAGACATAGGTACTAAACTCATGGACCTGGGTTTTAAAGAGCATTTTATGAATTTGACTCCACAGGCAAGAGAAGTGAAGGCAAAAATTAATGAATGGGACTACATCAGACTAAGAAGTTTTTGCTCAGCAAGAGAAACTGATAACAAAATAAACAGACAGCCAACTAAATGGGAAATGATATTTTCAAACAACAGCTCATATAAGGGCCTAATATCCAAAATATACAAAGAACTCATAAAACTCAACAACAAACAAATAAACAATCCAATAAAAAAAATGGGAAGAGGACATGAACAGACACTTTTCCCAGGCAGAAATATAAATGGCCAACAGATATATGAAAAGATGCTCATCTTCTTTAATTATTAGAGAAATGCAAATCAAAACGGCAATGAGATACCACCTCACACCTGTTAGATTAGCTATTATTAACAAGACAGGTAATAGCAAATGTTGGAGAGGCTGTGGAGAAAAAGGAACCCTCATACACTGTTGGTGGGAATGTAAAGTAGTACAACCATTATGGAAGAAAGTATGGTGGTTCCTCAAAAAACTGAAAATAGAACTACCTTATGACCCAGCAATCCCTCTTTTGGGTATATACCCCCAAAACTCAGAAACATTGATACGTAAAGACACATGCAGCCCCATGTTCATTGCAGCATTGTTCACAGTGGCCAGGACATGGAAACAACCAAAAAGCCCGTCAATAGATGATTGGATAAAGAAGATGTGGCACATATACACTATGGAATACTACTCAGCAATAAGAAATGATGACATCGGATCATTTACAGCAAAATGGTGGGATCTTGATAACATTATACAAAGTGAAATAAGTAAATCAGAAAAAAACAGGAACTGCATTATTCCATTCGTAGGTGGGACATAATAGTGAAACTAAGAGATATTGATAAGAGTGTGGTGGTTATGGGGGAAGGGGGGAAAGGGAGAAGGAAAGGGGGAGGGGGAGGGGCATAAAGAAAACTAGATAGAAGGTGACAGAGGACAATCGGACTTTGGGTGATGGGTATGCAACATAATTGAACGACAAGATAACCTGGACTTGTTATCTTTGAATATATGTATCCTGATTTATTGATGTCGCCCCATTAAAAAAATAAAATTAGTTAATAAAAATAAAAAATAAAGTATTTACAGAAAAAAAAAGAAAAGTTACAATAAAAAAGGACAGATAATAACAAGTGTTGACAAAGATGTGGAGAAATTGCTATAGGGAATATAAAACAATGCAGCTACTTCTGAAAACAATTTGGCAATTCCTCCAAAGTTCAAACATAGAGTACCCAGTTGACCCAGCAATTGCACTCCTAGATATAGATGCTAATTAAATAACCCAGTGTCCACTTAAAAATCTGTATGCAAGTGTTTATAGCAGCATTATGCATAATAGCCAAAAAGTAGAAACAACCCAAATGTTCAACTGATAAATGAATAAATAATATATGGTATATTAATATAATTAAATATTATTTGGTAATAAAATAGGAATGGAGTACTAATCTATACTATAACACGATGATCCTTCAAATGATTATGCTAATGAAATAAACCATTTGCAGTATATGAAATGTCCAGAACAGGCAAATCTATAGAGACAGAAAGATAAATGGTTGCCTGGGGCTGGGGTCCTGGGGTGAGAAAAATGGCAAATGATTGCTAATGAGTACAAGCTTTTTGGGGGAGATAATGAAAATGTTCTAATTTGAGTCTACTGATGGTTTCACAAGTCTGTAAACATATTAAAAATCACTGAATTATACACTTTAAGTGAGTGAGTTGTGTGATATGTGAATTATATTACAATAAAGCTATTTAAAAATTCAGCATTATATAAAATAGTAAATTTTAGGAACCCTACTACACACACACACACACACACACACACACACACTCCACACTCCTACTGCCCCATACCATAACCACTTTGTTATTTTACATCCTTTCAGGGGTTCTTTGTGCAAAATGAAATATGTTTAGCCCCATTTCTTTCATAAAACATGCACTGTTCTCCCACCTCCCCTCTTTCACTTAGTCTATTCTTAGAGATCTTTCCGTATAAGTAACTGAAGAATACCTTAATTCCTGTTTGTAGTTTCATATTAATTTCCCCTTGTATTAATGTACTCATTTATTTAACCAGTTTCCCACTGATGCACACTTAAATTGTTTTAAATCATTTGCTATTACCAGCAATGATGCAATGCTTTTAACGTGGCTTCATCAGATGATTATTCTGCTCCTGGGTTGCCAGGAAGAGGCATAGTAGCAGGAACAACTTCTGAGTTAGTCACACTGGATTTGCCACTGGCCTTGCCTAACTAGCTATGTGATTCTGGGAAGATTAGCTGTACTTTCTGAGCCTTAATTTCCTCTCTTATAAAGTGGATAAAATCTTACTTACTTTATTAGGTTTCTTTTAGGGTTTAAGTAAAATAATATAGATACAATCTGTGTAACAAAAAGCAAAAGGTTGAAAATAATGACAGAAGGTTGGTAATGTATACTGCTCACAGAAATTAGGGAATCAGGGAATGTGCAGATACTCCAGTACTTTCAGCCTTTTGTATAGTGCATTTTCACCAATGAAATAAAAGTTGTTTTGCACCTCATTTACATAATCGAACAACTTTCTTTGACTTGTTTGCTTTTCTGATATTCTTATTTAATAAAAAAAATCATATGCTTCTTTTTATCGCTTCTTATTCATTTTGAAATATCCCCTAATTTCTGTGAGCAGTATAACACATTGGGTGAATAAAAGAATCCAGAAGTCCAAGTGATGCCAAAAAAAAAAAAAAAAAAAAAAAAGCCCTGGCCGGGTCGCTCAGTTGGTTACACCATTGTCCCAACATGTCAAGGTTATAGGTTCATTCCCTCCCTGTTCAGAGCACATACAAGAGTCAACCAATGATGGCATGGATAAGTGGAAAAACAAATTGATGTCTCTTTCTCCCTTCCTCTCTCTCTAAAATTCAATAAATAAATGTTTTTGAAAAAAGAAGAAGAGGGGAATTGATAGCTAATGAATCAGAAAAACACCAATATATACCAACTGACCTAAGCAAGGATTATCAATAGATGTTAAGAACCATTGGATGAGTTTGGCCTATGGTGGCGCAGTGGAGATAAGAATGTCCACGTGAAACGCTGAGGTCACCAGTTCAAAACCCTGGGCTTGCTGGTCAAGGCACATATGACAAGCAGTCAATGAACAACTAAAACGAAGCAATTACTTCTCGTCTCCACCCCCTTCCCTCTCTAAAATCAATAAATAAAATCTTTAAATAAAAAGAACCATTGGATGAAAGTTGTTAAGGAACTTAAGGTAAGATATCCTTATCTAAACAATCTCAAAGGATCACCCCACAGATAATGTTATTAATTACAAAGAGAAAAGGTTAACTTTACAATGCAGACCTCTGGCAATACCACCTCACCCAAGTAATCAAACCTCACAACACCAGCGACATTACAAACTCGCATTATGTGTCACCTAATGTGATGCAGAGGGAGGGATACAACATTCCCTATGGAGCATTCTTACCACAAGTTTAACCTGAGTCTAATAGTGAAGAAATAATCGGACAAATCCAACTCACAGTCTACAACAAGGCAACAGACTTGGAAACTTCCAATTTTCAATGTCATAAAAGACAAAAAAAGGCAAGGATACTGTGATATATTAAAGGAAACTAAAGAGACACAACTTATGTAATCCTTGATTACATCTTGGGTCCCCAAATAAAAGGTTATAAACAAAACTGGAACAACTAGGAAAATCTGAAAATATTATCGTTTCAATGTAATGGTATTATGGTTACATAGGAGAATGTCCTTGTTCTTTTTTTTTTTTTTTTAATATCTGATTCTTTTTTTTTTAATTTTTTTTTTTTACTTTATTTATTCATTTTTAGAGAGGAGAGAGAGACAGAGAGGGAGAGAGAGACAGAGAGAGAGAAGGGGGGAGGAGCTGGAAGCATCAACTCCCATATGTGCCTTGACCAGGCAAGCCCAGGGTTTCGAACCGGCGACCTCAGCATTTCCAGGTCGACGCTTTATCCACTGCGCCACCACAGGCCAGGCAATTATGTCCTTGTTCTTAAGAGATATATGCTTCAGTGCTTAGAGATAAAGTATTGTGATGTCTGCGACTCAGTTTGAAGTGGTTTAGAAAAAAATATATGTGTGTGCATGTGTAGATAAAGAAAGCAAATGAATCTAGATGAAGAGAGTATGGAATGTTCATTGTAATACTTTTGCAATTTTTCAGTATGTTCAAAAATTTTCAAAATAAGTTGAGGAAAAAAATCAAATAAAACACAGAAACCATCTGGCACCAAGTAGATGCTGCGACAGAGTTCATGATGGCTTCAGTTAACTCAATAGAGCCACAGAAAGCTCCTTCCCCCATGCCTGTAGGTAAAACAAACCCCATTAAAGTAAAGTCCACCAGCCAGTCCTGCCTTCGTCAAGTTTATACTTATGATCAGAAGGCAAGGCAAAAACAGGAAGCAGCTGGAGAAGCAGTATGGTTTTAGTTCCAGAAAATCTACCTAGGGCCCACAGCTGAAAAAAAATTTTTTTTTAACTAGGTAACTTAAAAAAAAAAGTTACTTAACCTCACAAAAAATTAGTTCCTCATTTATATGTAAAAACTGACCTAAAATTTACTGCCTGGGATTGAGAGAATAAGACGGTATAGTACTCATAATTTTAAAAGATGCTTTCATAAAGCAACTTTTTTTAATTTTTTTTTCTTTATTCATTTTTAGAGAGGAGAGAGAGAGGGAGAGAGAGAGAGACAGAGAGAGAGAATGGGGGAGGAGCTGGAAGCATCAACTCCCATATGTGCCTTGACCAGGCAAGCCCAGGGTTTCGAACCGGCGACCTCAGCATTTCCAGGTCGACGCATTATCCACTGCGCCACCACAGGTCAGGCTATAAAGCAACTTTTATTGAAGACCCTCTTTAAAAGATATGAATCTCCTAGAATAAAAGTGAGGAGAAGGAAAACTCCTGGATGGCCCCACCTTTGTTCTCCTATCAGAACACTTGGCACAGGACCTGCATTTAGCTTATGCTCACAAACGTTGGTTAAAGAAGTAACAAGGAACCTTTATGAGACAGACATCTTTGGGGCTACAAATTTCATTTAAGGAAAGAATATAAGCAGGCCCAGTCTGAGACAGCAGCACCTTCACAACAGCATATATTTATGTGCACATAAATTTGCCAAAATCTTTTATATACGTTATCTAATTTGAGCCTCATAATAATCCCCATTTCACAGATGAAGAAACAGCATTTTGAAAAGATAAATTACCCACTTAGCACACAACTCGAATTTGTGCTTGATCTGCTCAGCCACAAAAGAATGATAATAACTGGGCCCTGGTTGGGTAGCACAGTTGGTTAGAGCAATGTCCTGAATATGCCAACGTTAAGTGTTCAATCTCTGGTCAAGGCACTTACAAGAATCAATCAATGAATGCATAAATAAGTGAAACAACAAATTTATGTTTCTCCCTCTGTCTCCCTTCCTCCCTCTCTCCAAAATCAATAAATAAAATAAAATAAAATAAAAAAGAATGTAAATAACTGGCTAAAAAAATGGAAACAACGCACAGCTCATGATTCTTACAATCTCTTTCTCAGGGTCTCTGCTAGGGCAGAGTGAGTCACTGATCGCCGCTCCTAAACTCAGACCTTTTCTGCAGAAAAATGCCAAAAATCTGCCCTAGGAATGCTTCTATTGATACTCAGAAAGGTGAATAATTGGGCCATTTAACCATGTGCCATATATAAAAAGTGAGTCTTAAATTCCTCTTTCTAGTACGGTCGTGTGACTAAGATGGAGAGGAAGTAAGCAGAAGAGGTTATTTTCATCTGAAGGTTGATGGTGTCCACATTTTAACCATATCTCAAAAAATAAAATTTCCTGCAGAATTTTCTGGGGAAAATTCTTGGCTGCTCTATTCTTTCAGTTCAGTTTTTAAACGTCGTGCTGTGCTGCAGGCAGGGATAATGTAATTTACTTCTCTTTTTCAGGGGTTTCCATGTTATTTACATATCAACCTTTATTACAGCCATCACAAAAACAAGCAAGCATTCTGTGATTCCATTTTTCCCTACTTTCTGTCTACCCATCACAGCTCCCTTCCCTTAGTAAGAAAGTTTAGATCAAGTAGGTAATGGATTTTGCAAAGGTGTATAGAAATGATGGTCAAAAACTATCAATAAGAATTTAAATCAGGGAGCTATTAAAGGGGAACCATTCATGCCATTTAACTATTTCTATTCCTAGAAATGTATTATACAGAAATATTCCTACAAATTCATCACAAAAGGATGAATACTTAAATGCTCATTGCAGCAGTGTCCTACAGCCATTAAAATAGGTAAGTTAGAGCAACATGCATATATGTGGGACAAATGCCCAAAATACAATATATTAAGTTAAAGAAAGCAAGCAAAATAATATGTATTATACTAATATTATTAGTACACGTGTGAGGGAAAAATGACAGAGGATTATACATCAAAATCTCAACAGCTGATTATCCTTAGTGGGTAGAATTAGGGGAACTTTTCCTATGTAGTTCTTTGTGTATTTCTGTACTAAATTTTTATTAATGTTATATCTAGAATCAAAAAGATGCCTGAGCAGGTGGTGGCACAGTGGATAGAACATCACCTGGGACACTGAGGACCCAAGTTCGAAAGTCTAAGGTTGCCAGCTTGAGTGTGGGCTCACCAGCTTGAGTGCAGGGTCGCTGGCTTGAGCATGGAATCATAGACATGACCCCACAGTCACTAGCTTGAAGCCCAAGGTCACTATCTTGAGGCCAAGGTTGCTGGCTTGAGTAAGGGGTCACTGGCTGGGCTGGAGCCCCCCAGTCAAGGCACATGTGAGAAGCAATCAATGAGCAACTAAGATGCCACAACTATGAGTTGATGCTTCTCATCTCTCTCCCTCCTGTCTGTCTCTCTTGCTTAAAAACAAACAAACAAACAAAAAAAACAGAAACAAATTTAAGGTATATATTTATGTGCCCTTTCTTGTCCTTTCCTCTTCACTTTAAAAACAACTAGTTAGCAGCTCCACCTGCATTACTATCTCTAGTAATATCAAAGACAGAATGTATCTTAGCTTACAGAATAGACAGGATTGTGTTTAGAAAGGACTCAAGGATCACTTACAAGATCCCAAACAAATGGTATTCCAGCACACAGGCTGTTTAAATACTTGCAATGACCAAGAGAATCACCACCTTCTGAAGCAGACCTTGATGTCTTCTAGCTCTGCTGTAACATTCCCAAAGACGACTGATCTAGACACCAATACCCATACACGTCAAGCTAAGCAGATGGTACCATTGTCACATTCAAGAAAACTAACATTGTTACTGATTATCTAATAGGCAGCTCCCATTCAAATTTCCGCAACTGTCCCTAAAATGTCCTTTATAGCATTTTGTTTAAGCCCAGGATCCAATCAAGGCTTACATGTTGAATTTGATTGTCACAACTGTATTTTTTCTTCTTTTTCAAGTGAGAGGACAAGAGATAGGTGGCCTCCGCACGCACCCAGACCAGGATCCACCTGGCAACACCCCCCCCCTCCATCTAGGGCCAATGTTCTGCCCATGTGGGGCCATACTCCCAGTCGAGCCATTTTTAGCATCTGAGGCAGAGGTTCCAGAGGCTGATGTGCTGAAACCAAACAAGCCATGGCTGTGAGGGGGATCGGGGAGGAAGAAGCAGATGGTCACTTCTCCTGGGTACCCTGACCAGGAATCAAATCCAGGACATCCATACACCAGGCTGACGCGCTACCACTGAGCCACCTGGCCAGGGCCTGATTGTCACAACTCTTTAGCCTCCTTTAAGATCAGTTGCCCATACATTTTGTTTGATTTTGTTTCGTCTTTCATGACATTGACATTTTCAAAGACCACAGGCCAGCTGTTTTCACAGTATGTCCCACAATGTGGATTTGCCTGATTATTTCCTCATGATTAGATTTAGGTTAAATATTTGCAGCAACAATTCTCTACATCAGTAATGTGTACTTTCTATTGCATCAGGTTTTTCTAATTACACTAAATTATATTTTATTTATTCTTGTCACTGTGGGCACTAAGTAAGCATCAGCCAAAAAATACAATATTTAAAACAATAAATACATTTAACAGTAAAAACAGCTACCATTAGCCCCAGCTATATCAGGCATAGTGCCAGATTTTTAAAATATATTATTTCATTTAAACCACGTAACAATCTAGCAGAGAAATAGAGGTTCAAAAGAGTTAAGTAAGTTGCCTAAGGATACACATGTAGTGATAGAAAAACATGTATGCACATGTAAACTCACACATACACACACACTTTAACATATGATCTCAGGGGTTTATGGTTTCCCTGAGGATCCTCCAGGAACTGGTTAAGAACCCCTAATTTAGACTGAACTTGAGGAGGCCTATCTATTTTTTTTTTTTCTTTACAGAGACAGAGAGTCAGAGTGAGTGATAGACAGGGACAGACAGACAGGAACGGAGAGATGAGAAGCATCAATCATTAGTTTTTCATTGCGTATTGCGACACCTTAGTTGTTCATTGATTGCTTTCTCATATATGCCTTGACCATGGGCCTTCAGCAGACCGAGTAACCCCTTGCTTGAGCCAGCGGGTCCAAGTTGGTGAATTCTTGCTCAAACCAGATGAGCCCGTGCTCAAGCTGGCGACCTCAGGGTCTTGAACCTGGGTCTTCCGCATCCCAGTCTGATGCTCTATCCACTGCGCCACCACCTGGTCAGGCAACCTATCTAGTTTTTAAATGTGACTTCCAGTGGGAAAGAAACTGAAAATATATTAACTATGGTCCATATAAAAGTCTTCCATATAAAATCAGCCACATTTTCAAAACAGCCAAGAACATAGGACAATGGTTCCATAAATTATTTTAAGTGTTTTGATTGTTTTTCTGCTTTTAACTATTCTCCAACAAAGTGAGAAAAAGGTTAATAAATTTTCATAAAGCTAAATATATTTTTAGTTTTAAAATTATGCTTTTCCTACAACTTAAAAGACACGTTCAAGAAATATCTTCACCCTGGCCAGATGGCTCAGTGGTAGAGCATCAGCCCAGCATATGAACGTCCTGGGTTCAATTCCTGATCAGGGCACATAGGAGAAGTGACCATCTGCTTCTCCACCTCTCCCCGTCTCCCTTCTCTCTCTCTCTCTCTCTCTCTCTCTCTCTCTCTTCTCCTCCTGTAGCCATAGCTTGGTTGGAGCAAATTGGCCCCAGGTGCTGAGGATTCCATGGTTTCCCCTTATTCGCTAAAACAGCTCAGTTGCCCAGCAACAGAGCAACAGCCCAGATGGGGAGAGCACTGCCCAATAGAGGGCTTGCTGGGTGGATCTGTGTTGGGGCACATGTGGGTATCTGTCTCTCTGCTTCCCCACTTCTCACTTAAGAAAAAATAAAAAAAAATTTAAAAGATTAAAAAAATAAAAAATTTCTTTATTATATGCCTGACTGGTGGTTGCACAGTGGATAAAGCGTCAACCTGGAACTCTGAGGTCCCAGGTTCAAAACCCCAAGTCAAGACACATATGAGAAAGAATCAATGAACAACTAAAGTGCCACAACTACGAGTTAATGCTTCTCATCTCTCTCACTTCCTCTCTCTTCCTAAAAATAAATAAATAAATAAAAAATATCTGATAGAAAAACAACTATTGTCAACAGCTCACTGTATCTTAATATTTTGTAATTTTACTTATTTATAAAATTCAAAAATTTAAGACCTACTGATTTAGGGAACTAGATACATACAATTAAAATTATTTTTAAGAAACTAGCTTAAATAAAGGAAGTGCTGATCAAAAGGAAACCAGATCTGAAATATTTCTGAATTTCCCCAAAAGTCATCACAGAACATCTCAAAGGCTTCAGGTCTCAAGGACACATGTTAATGGATTTGTTAAAAGCATTTCACATTTGACATTTACATTTCTAATTGCCCTCTTCCCATATGTTGATATATCCTGCTTTTCAATGGGCCCTTAGTGACCTAGGTTAGTTGACTCAATCAACAAATATTCACAGGGTCCCTAATTTATGCAAGGTACTCTATTAGGTGCCTGGGGACCACAGTCTGGAGAGTTCTTTCTTGCCTTTATGTCTCAGGTCAAAAGTCACCAGCCATTTTATAGACACTATTCCTCCCACCAGGGAAGAAGAATAAAAGCCCCTCCGTGGGGCTGTGTTCTCCTACCAAGGCCTACATACCTCTCTGTATGTGATCACCTGAGCAAATTCTTCCAAAGTAAACACTATTTCATTCAATGCTATCTTCCTAGCACAGTGCACACGTAGCTGACGATCAGTATAAATTCATGGAATAGATATATTTAACAGATGAGGCAACTAAAGATCATAAAAAGAATAGGACATCTCCAACATCATACAGCTAATAAATAGTAGTATCCAGTCATAGAGCTCTCACCAGGGCTCTCTTCTGTTCCAGCATGCCACATCAAACATGCAGACAGGGAGAGAAAGCTCTCAGATGTCCTCCTGGAACTGCAAACTTAACATGTCCAAAAGTCACTTCTTGAAAAAAGCAAACAAAGATCTGGTCCCCATCCAGTATTCTCATTCTCTGTAAATGGCATCCCCAGTGGCTCAAGGAAAAACTTGAGTCATCTTGATTCTCTCTTCTCCCAATTCCCACATCCAATCAATTAACAATCTTATCAATTATAATATTCAAATTTGGCATCTCTCTAATGCAGGGGTAGTCAACCTTTTTATACCTACAGCCCACTTTTGTATCTGTTAGTAGTAAAATTTTCTAACCACCCAGCGATTTCACAGTAATGGTGATTTATAAAGTAGGGAAGTAACTTTACTTTATAAAATTTATAAAGCAGAGTAACAGCAAGTTAAAGCATATAATAATAATTATCAATACTTACCAAGTACTTTATGTCAGATTTTCACTAAATTTGGCAGAATAAATCTTTATAAAACGACTTACTATAGTTAAATCTATCTTTTTATTTATACTTTGGTTGCTCTGCTACCGCCCACCATGAAAGCTGGAACACCCACTAGTGGGAGGTAGGGACCAGGTTGACTACCCCTGCTCTAATGTCTTCCCTGTTCTCTAAACCCTCTGCACCATCCTAGATCCAAGACACCATTGTCGCTTATGTAGGCAACAAAAATGACTTACTATTTGATCTTCACACTTTTAGTATGGCCATTTTTCTCCAGTCTCTTCTCCACTTAACAGCCATACTGATATTTTTATATCTTTCTACATATGTAATTGACCTAGCTAATTAAAGGCCTTTACTAAGTTCCTGTTACTCTTAGGATAAAGGCCAAAATTCCCATGGCTCAGAAAACTGCCCACCTCTCCAGCCCCACTCTTTTACATTCTGGTCTCTTCTCCCACACACTGACTGACCTCCTTTCAAAACCTCATATTCATCACTTTATCCTTTGTACCTTGAACATGTAGTTCCCTCTGTCAGAAACCCTCTTTGAGCCCCTCTAGGAACCTCTCGTTGCCACCCTAAAGTATTTGTACTCACTTAAGTGACTCTTGAAATGTCACCTCCTACAAGAAAGACAAGGGGAGAGCACCAGTTAGGCACTCCTGTTCCATCATATAATACACCCCCTTTAGTCAGTAACATTCATCATACTTGCAATAATTTGTCCAATGATTGTCTCCCCTTTTAGAATGCAAACTCCATGAGGGCAAGAGGAGCTTCTTTTTTCACTGATGTATCTATAGACCTTAGAACACAGTAGTTGCTCAATTAATATTTGTTGTCAGGATGACAGGGTGGGGCCAGATTGTAGCAAGCTATGACATGAGGCCCAGTAAACCAAGTACCAAGGTTCATTACCCCTTTGCAAAGGGTAAACTGAGACAGAAAGAACTGCATAGTTTTCAAGGTCACAGAGATAGAATTTCTCCTCCCTAAAACACTAAAAAGTGTGGTTGGGAGAGAGAGCATTTTAGATGAATGTTAGAAATGAGAAGGTGATGACAGAGAAGTCTAGAATGACAGTTTCTGAATCTGCCTGTCACATTAGTTGTCTCTGCCAGACAGTCTTTAGACTTTCCATGCCTAGAGAAATGCTAATGTTAAACAAACAAATATAACTACTGCCACGCCCTTCTTTTAACAAGGGGGTATAAAATAACAAACTTCTTTCATCCACAAAGGAGAAGAAACCACAGGAGAGAAAGATGTTTTTGCTCAGTGACCCCCCTCCCTCAAAAAACAGCAGTTTTGCCACCTGGATAGTGCTCCTTAGCAATCAACAGAGAAGGGAGGGGAAAGATGCCTTCCTACAACTTACTGGAGGCAGGATAAGAAAAAGAAAGTATTAAATGAGGCAAAAAGCCATGTGAAATCTGCTTATTTGGGGGGAATCATTAGAATGTTTCATGTACAGCATTTAGAAAGTTTGCTAACCAATTGGCAGTTTTTTGTTTTTGATTTTGTTTTTGTTTTTGCAGGGGCAAAGAAAGAAGAAGCATCAACTCATAGTTGTGGCACTTAGTTGTTCACTGATTGCTTCTCATACATGCCTTGACCAGGGGGCTCCAGGTGAGCCAATGACCTCTTGCTCAAGCCAGTGACCATGGGGTCATGTCTATGATCCCACACTCAAGCCGGCGGCCCTGCACTTAAGCTGGTGAGCCTATGCTCAAGCCAATGACTTTGGAGTTTCGAACCTGGGACCTCAGCATCCCAGGTCAATGCTCTATTCACTGCAGCACCACCAATCAGGGCTACTGGCAGGTCTCAATGCAGGTAGCAACACAGTTGGCATGATCTCTACTGCATCATTTCATTGCTCACATGCTGCTTGGGGCCCGGTTATGGTCTGTCACAAAAGTCACAAACCAGGCCAAAGGGTCAGAGTCATTGTTGCTCATCTTGCCAAGCAACAACTGCAAGAAGAAGAAAAGACAAAGCCTCCTCAAGGAGAACTCTGTGGAATAAATGTTCACACTGTCTCACACAGTCTGGAGTTTCTGGGTGAGGCAGAGAAGGGGTGGAGAAGGTATTCAGAGACTGGAAAGAGACGTAAAGAAATAGATGTGATATACTGGAGATAAGAGGGAGATTCTGAAACCACAAAGGAAAAATGAGAATTGCAAATGGAGAAACAGGGAAAGAAACTGAAAGAACTTCAAGATAATGTAGATGGGTGGGAAAAGGAAGGTACCAGGACAAAAGGGTAAGGTGTCCAAAAAAAGCAGACTGCAAGCAAAACAGAGTCATGCAGGGATACAGAGCCAGGCAGTCCATCTTCTCCCAAATCCAAAAGCTGCTCATTGCATTCCAATAAATCACTCTACTACAAAGCCCGTACAATGGATTGTCCTTTGCTTTCAGTAACAAGCAGCATTAAACGAAGCATCACCCAGCTGTAACTTTGGAGATCTAAGTGTGTGAATTTAAAAAGAACAAAATCAGTTCAGCAGCAGAAGACTGCCAATAAAGACTTTCCCGCAATGCCTGACTTGACTACAAAAAGGTTTGGCATTTTAGAGTTAAGCATAAAGTACCAGTATTTCTCCTTCTTTAGACATTCCAAGAGGGGGGTGTGGTTGACCCTAAGTCCATTCATTTCCAAGGTTGTAGATCTCTCAGCTAAGACTGGCCTCATCTGTTCTTGAATCAGCCAACTGTTTATCTCAAAGTAACATATTTATTGCATTAATCATCCTAATAACTTACAAGAGCCAACATCATACAAGTCAGAATGCTTTCTGCCCCGTTAAACGTGTCAGTTCCTGTAAAAATAAAAAATAAAAAAAAACTACTACTATGTTCCTTGATTTTCTTGGCCAATAGCACTGTCCATGGGTTCCTTTCAGTAATGGCAAATGAAGGTTAACAGTGCTTCTAACTTTCCCCGTTCCTAATGCGTCAAAATGAACCCAGGTTTCCTTAATTATCCCTTCTCTAAACCGTTATTTGTGACTAGTAACTGTGCCTCAGGAAACAGCAACTCATTATGGTACCACTGCCAGTGGCATGGAGCCTATTGCAATGTAATTTAAAACACTCACACAAGCACAAATCTGTCGGCTCCACTTCCAAACAGTCCTGAAATCCTGAAATCCAGAGAACACTTAACGAAAAGGCTACTTGCAGCAGCCGAAGAGAAGCTTCCCCGAGACACGTGAAAATATTTGACTGGCACGGAGTGCACCATTAAAGGACACTGTCACCTCAAACCAGCAGAAAAGGCGAAGCAAACGACATAGACACATATGAAACAGAGCCCCACAAAACTTAACCTACTGAGAAGCACGCTCATCTTTAAAAAAGAATAGTGTGTGCTCGCCCAAGCAACACAGAAATGTTCTAAAGTAGTGCGACCACATTAAATCACTGTCTCCATTTCTCCCCACGCATCACCCCTTCCTACTCAAACCTCAGCACTCGGGGCGTTTGTGACAGGATTGCAGTCCTCTGCCTTCTTCTGATTTTCCAAGAGCACTTCCCAACATCCTCACCAGCCCAGCCCCCTCTCTCAGCTCAAAAAGATTGAGGGGAGTTGCGACTAGAAATTTGGCAAGAATCGGTCCTCCCGCGGGGGAAGGTTGCTGGAGTTCTTTGCAGTGACCCAAATTGCACAGGGCTTTAAGCTTAGCAGCGCTTGCAATCATCTCCCCAATCTTCTTCCCCCCACCTTCTTTCCAAAAGAAAGCCTTGAGAATTAAGCGGGAGGAATAACTTGGTAGAACCATTTGAATAAATCACTTTAACTCACCTGGTTTGGGATTTTTCTCCCCACCCCAGGCATAAACAGAAATGATGTGCGAGTCACGCACGCAACGTAAGGTGCTGCGATGTCTTAAGTCCAAGGGCTGGAGTCAGTCCCTGCCCTGATGCCGCCGCTACTCTTAGCTCAGCAGGAGCGAGCGGCAATCACTAGCCCAGCAGCAGCAGCAGGGGGGTGGATAGACCTTAGCACAATGAATGCAGTGGGGTTTTTGCAATGACATCATCCCTCTGTCCAAAAGGCCCCAATAATCATGCTCAGGAGCGCTGCATTCTGGGAATTGTAGTCTCTTTACGGCGTAACCGGACCCTGAGATTATTGCTGGAACTACAATGCCCAAAATGCGCCGCAGTCGGACGCACCCAGAGCGAAAGAAGGGAGCTAAGGAAGCTCGGCCGCCATGTTAGGCTTGCCGGAGGATTCTGCGGAGCTCGGCTGAGCGTTTTAGTCAGCGTGGAAGCCGAATGTTGGTGCACTGGGGACGGTGAGGTGGAGGACAAGCCCGCTGGAGATCCGGGGCCCGAACCTGGGAACCGAAGGGTAGAGCCTTCATCTGGGAACAGATGTCTGGCTGGAGGCGGCATCCAGAGATCAAATGGGCCTCGGCCTCACGGTCCTGCATGGGTTGCATAGACTCCCTGCGCTTCTTGCTCCATTTTCTAAGTAAGGTGTTGAGGGACTCAGTTCACAGGTGGCCTCCGAGTATCATTTGGACCCGCTAACGGGACTGGCGGGATGGTTGGTGTAACCGTGAGTGGAAAAATTCTGCTTGACCTTTTGACTAAAATTAAAGAAAGCAGGAATTGACCGCTCCCTACCATAAACCACTGAGAAATTTGCTTAGAGCTAGTTCACCGGAGGCAGCTCGACCACAACCAAAACTGCTTACCAAATAGGTATGTGTTCCTGATAAAGATAGGATAAGGAATAACGACTAACTGCCAACTCAGCTTCTGTAAACGGTTGCTTGCTTGCCTACCAAAGTATAAAAGCCCTTGCAAAAAGACTGAGAGTGCTCTTGGCTACCTCCTTGCCTTGAGCCCGCTCGCGAGTGTAATAAACTTTTTCTTCTGTTTTACCCACACACTTGGGTCTAGAGTCTTCGTGGTGCGCCCTCGGTCAACAGTTGGTATCTTTATTGGGTACCGGGACCCCTGGGCGGCGACCTTCTCGCCTGCGGTCGAACAAGCTTCCAATCACGGAGTTGGGCTGTCCCCTCCAAATTTACGTTTAACTTCTTAATTTGTTTTCCATTCTTTATTACACCCCCCCCCCAAGGTTTCGGACCTTCGTTGGTCTCTCATACAGAATGATTTGCGAAGGTGTCCAAAGAAATCAATGTTGGGAAGGTAGACAAGCTGCAAAAGGACAGAGGGATCTTTGGCGCTGCAATTAAAAGATAACAGGCCTATAAGAGAAACACACCCAGGTTGAAATGGCACCTTTGTACCTGTCAGCAAAAGCAAGGACATGTAGGACGGGGATATTATTGATGGACGGGCAATCTGTTCCCGAGTTGCATGGATCCCTGGTGAACTTAGAGTGCATGTACGCTAAACTACTGCAGAGATGGGATTGTTTATTGGCATGGATCACCAACCTATTTAAATTTGTGGTACTCCATATTTATAACTACTTTAACAACTAATTCTTTAAGTGGAACCAAATCACTGGTTTTTAAAAATTATCTTGTCTAGTATCAAATGAACAGTATTTTAAATCAATTGTATTACTAAAACAATACTCTGTGTTTATTTTTCAGAGTCTGTCTACACCGGTTGTAGTCAACCTGGTCCCCCCCCCCCCCGCCCACTAGTGGGCATTCCAGCTTTCATGGTGGGTGGTAGCGGAGCAACCAAAGGGCGCTGGGATTATATACTACTCCACTAACTGTTGGCCAGTCAAGATCAGGACAGTAGTCAGACTCTGTTACAGGGCATTTGTATTGGGACTGCACCTGACCTCTTTTGCAACCACCTGGCCCACATCCTCGAGCGGCCAGGTACCTGACCCCGGGTCTACACCTGCCGCCCGATCAGGTGGGCAGTTTATGACTGCTATTGTCGCCCAAAAACTAGCAGTTCATCATTTTATTACCTTGTAGACAAAGGACTCCATGGTTTGACACTTCTTTCTATGACAGAAACTGCCGGACAATGGAGACATCAATTAACTTATATTTTTGTCTCGATTCCCAGATTTTAGGGTAATAGGATGACATTTTAGGGAACCCCCCCCTTGGACTGCCAAAACTAGCTGATGTCTCGCTACTTCGCCCTGATCTCAAAGAAGTGATGCCATTGGCCAACACCCACTACATAAAATTTTATAAAACGCACCAACCACGGATACTCACTAACTTAGTCTTGTCTCGACAAACTCTCGCTCAACCACGACACTTGTAACGTCGTGGCCATGCAACAGACTTCAAGTGTGTAAGTTTTGTTCACGTTAGGTAAGTGAAGTTAAATCGCTACATAATCAAAACTAAAGTCAGTACGTAGTTAGATTTCTGAGAGCAAGCACGTGCTTACAGCTTCAAACAAAATATTGTGAAATATCATGAGCTCATGTCTCAAAAAAAAAATACACATGTGGCTATTCACCAGAGTATCTGAAGATGGGTTTCGTAGAATCTGTTGCAAATAAACAACATCCAATGTGTTTATTGTGCCATAAAACATTATCCAATGAGGCAATGAAGCCAAGTCGATTGCAATAACATCTTTCGACAAAGCATACAAATGACAAGGACAAGTCCATTGAATATTTTCAGGAAATATATAAAAAATTTCACAATCATTCAACTATTGTTGCATCATTTAAGAAACAACATACAGTGAACGAAGATAGATTAATTGCCACTCATCACTTTCACAAATAATTGCAAAAAGTGGTAAAAGCTATAATATTGGAGAAACTGTAATAATACCCTCTATAAAAGAATTCATCTCAACAGTAATGCATCAGGATATACCTCCTGAATGTTAAAAATGTTGCCCCTAAGCGATAGCACAGTAAAGTGACGAATTGATGAAATGGCAGTTAATGTTGAAAACAAACTTATAAGAATTATCCAAAACTCTTCATTTTCCATGCAATTGGTTGCATCTACCAGTGCAGATAATGATGCTTTATTGATGGCATATGTACGCTATTTTGATGAAAACAATATATTACGAGAAGAAATGCTATTCACAATAAATCTCATCACAGATAAAAAAGGATTATCTATATTTAATACTGTGAGAACATACTTTACAAAAAATAATATTCCTTTGAATAATATTGTTGCATGTGCTACTGATGGAGCACCATCAATGGTAAGTTGCTATTGTGGATTTGTTGCTTATTTGAAGCAGGAAGTGCCAAATGTTTTATGTATTCATTGTGTGGTGCACAGACAACATCGTGTAGGAAAACATCTAAGTACAAGTCTCCATCATTAACTATAATAATTCAAGCGTAAACAAGACCAAATCCAGTGCAAAGAATGATAGAATGTCAGGACAATAATGAAGATTTTATTAAGTTACTTTTGCACACAGAAGTTCGGTGGCTGTCAAGGGTACGTCTTTGGCTAGATTTGTAGCATTATATGATAGTGTCATACAATTTTTTGAAAGTAATAATGAGAGCAATCTGTGTCAACAGTTAAAAACAGTAAAGAATGATACCTTTGGCAGATATTTTCAAGAGATTTAATGATGTCAGTCTGCAGCTTCAAGGAGCTAATAAAACTCTTATAGATTGCCAAAGTATTGTGCTATTATTTATTGACAAACTTGAACTACTTCATCATAGTCTATTGAAGAGAGAATTTCATCAGTTTCCTCAATTATCATCTATAAAAGATGATGTAACTCCCGAGGATATTGACAGATTCAGTAGCCACCTCAACGAACTTAAATTGGACATGGAAAAACAATTTGAAGATATTTTGAAATTGAAGGTATATGACTGGATGAAAAATTCTTTTACTGCAGATATTGAAGAGGCTGATACAACTTGCCAAGAACTGTTAGAAATTAGATCTCATGAAGAAAGTAAACATAAATTTGACAGTGCTGGATATGAAAACCTATGGCAAAATAAAAAAAATGCCAATCTTATATTCAAATATGTGGAAAGTGGTATTCAGTTTATTGATACATTCTTCTACCTTATATCTTGTGGAATCAGGATTTAGTGCTGTTAATCATATAACTGACAAAGAAACTGCCCAAGATATATCCGAAGGGGAGACCTTTCGTTTGTTCCTCACAAAATTGAACTGGGTATTCAATATTTAGTTCCCAGCATCAGCCTCAGAATCTCACTAATAATTCAGTTAACTAATGTAATTTCTATGTATGCAAAGTATAAATAAAAAGATAGATTTAACTATAGTAAGTAGTTTTTTAAAGATTTATTCTGCCAAACTTAGCGAAAATTCAACATAAGGTACTTGGTAAGTTATTATTATATGCTTTAACTTGCTGTAACTCTGCTTTATAAATTTTATAAAGTTACTTCCCTACTTTATAAATCACCATTACTGTGGAACCGGTGGGCAGTTAGAAATTTTTACTACTAACAGAGATACAAAAGTGGGCAGTTAGTATAAAAAGGTTGACTACCCCTAGTCTACACTATAGAAAGATGGGAGATATTTTTTCTTCCTGAGGGTGTCTGAAGGATTAAAAATGCTGATATACTTTGTGCTCTTTTTCCTCCTCTTTTTTGCACCTTATTCTGAAAACAAAATTAACTAACTACTTTGGGTCAGTAAGATATGCACTTCACCAGTTAGGTGTTAATAAAACTGTCACTGATAAACAAATTCTCATATCAACGAAAGGCTAGGCACAGTGATTACAAATGATAAAAAAAAAGATAGAAATAGTCTCCTGAATGTATGCAGATGATAACTACAAAAACAGTTTCATGAGGAAATGATCTTCTATGTCATGTTTCTGGGAACATTTATCCATGAATACAACAATGGGAAGGACTCATGCAAATCTGTTATGATGGTAAGTATAGGAAAAAGACAAAAATGTTTACTATTTTATTTCTGGCCTTCAGTACAACTGTAAAAGTGTTTTAAACTTAATAAACATGAAGTAGACTAGACAGATTTACATTTAGGCTTAGTTTCAAACTCTTAAAAAATATTTAGGGGTTGTTCAGGGTGTTTTTGTGTCTTACACAAAATAATAGTGAATTTTGTAAGGTATTTCTTTATACAAGCAATAGCTTCCTTAATTTGAGTTACTATGAAAGACAGTTTAGTGGGAGAAAGAAACCCCAACAGGTTTTTCAGAATCTTATGAGTGGGTAATAAGACCTATGTAATAATGCACTGATTTCTACAATTTGTCATGTGTGGGGGTAGTTTGAAGTTTTTCCAGCCTTATATCCAATGGACATCTAGCCATAAAGAATTGAAACAAATCTAGATAATATCTACAAAAAGACTCAATGATATAACTCTTTAACTTTTTTTTTAACTCTTAAGAGGAAAAAAATCTATACTGCTTTATTTAGAAGTTTTGTTTATAAAATTCGTATTTGAGTAGTTGATAATGTCAACTTCATTAGGAATGCCTTAGATAGATACAGAAACCAACATTTTTTTTCATCTCAAAAGAATTAAGCATTAACTTTTTTTAATAAAAGTTTAGAAAAAATTATAAAGTTAAAAGTGTAAATGTAAGGTTCTGGGAGAGGGGGGCATAGAGGGTGAGGGGAAAGGTACAGGTGTGTCCCAGGGAGGGTGAATACAAGGACATTGATTTATTGCTTTTTTAGTAATTTTTTTATTACTTTGAGAGAGAAGGAAGAAAGGGGTGGGGGTGAGAGAGAAGGAAGTATCAACTCAGTTCCACATAGTTGTTCCGTTTAGTTGTGCATTCATTTGGTTGCTTCTCACATGTGCCCTAACTGGGTATCAAACCTGTGACCTCTGCATGCCAGGACAACACTGTATCCACTGACCAACTCAGCCAGAGTCCAGGACATTGATTTTTATTGTCATTATATGTGGCTCATTAAAGAGTATTGTATTGAGTCAGTTGCTGTTAGAGCAGTGCGTTTTTCAACAGGGTTAAATGTCAGGATCACCTATACAGCTCTAAAAATACATAGTTATTGCCCACATATCCCTGCCAAATTCTTCAGGGTTGGAACCAGCTATTGTGAGTTTTAAAAACTATAGATGACTGTAGGTAGGATAGAGGAGGCCTTCCCATCCCATAATTTTGTTTTCAGTGATGTGTTACACCAGTAATAAGTTTTGGCAAAGATTTTAGATTTATTACTAATCTGATTTTTTTTTTCTTTTTTACAGAGAGAGAGGGGGATAGGCAGGGACAGACAGGAATGGAGAGATGAGAAGCATCAGTCATTAGATTTTTGTTGCGCACTGTGACACCTTAGTTCAGGGGTCCCCAAACTACAGCCCGCGGGCCACATGCGGCCCCCTGAGGCCATTTATCTGGCCCACTCCGCACTTCCAGAAGGGGCACCTCTTTCTTTGGTGGTCAGTGAGAGGAGCATCCGCATCCTGTGCTCCTGGAGTACTGTATGTGGCGGCACCGCAAAGCGCTGAGTTGCTCACGTACAGTACTTCCAGTGACGCAGGACGCACGCGTCAGGGCTCCGGAAGCGCGTAATATCACTTGTTACGGCTAGCAGTGACAAATATGGAACCGGACAGTGACCATCTCATTAGCCAAAAGCAGGCCCATAGTTCCCATTGAAATACTGGTCAGTTTGTTGATTTAAATTTACTTGTTCTTTATTTTAAATATTGTATTTGTCGCCCTTTTATTTTTTTAATTTAAAATAAGATATGTGCAGTGTGCATAGGGATTTGTTCATAGTTTTTTTTATAGTCCGGCCCTCCAACTGTCTGAGAGACAGTGAACTGGCCCCCTGTGTAAAAAGTTTGGGGACCCCTGCCTTAGTTCATTGATTGCTTTCTCATATGTGCCTTGACCGTGGGCCTTCAGCAGACTGAGTAACCCCTTGCTCGAGCCAGTGACCTGGGGTTCAAGCTGGTGAGCTTTTGCTCAAACTAAATGAGCCCTTGCTCAAGCTGGCGACCTTGGGGTTTCAAACCTGGGTTCTCGGCATCCCAGTCCGATGCTCTATCCACTGCACCACCGCCTGGTCAGGCTATTCTGGAAATGTTTAAATGAGGAAATCGCCTAGTGATCAATTTATACTTAGTATTTGGGGAGGGAGGGATGAGATCAACTTTATTTTATTTTTAGTGACAAGAAGGGAGAGAGGTGGGAAGCATCAACTCATAGCAGAGCACTTAAGTTCATTGCTTTCTCATATGTGCCTTGACCAGGGGTTCCAGCTTAGCCAGCCACCCCCTTGCTCAAGCCAGCAACCATGGGGTCATGTTTTTGATTCAACACTCAAGCCAGGTGAGCCCATGTTCAAGCTCACAACCTCAGGGTTTTGAACCTGGATCCTCAGTGTCCCAGGTCACCACTATCCCCTGTTCCACCACCTAGTCAGGCAGAGATCAACTTGAGCCTTGAGAGTACCAAAATAACTTACCTAGGTATTTTTTAGAGTGGGGAGTTTAGTCTAATGCTAAGGAAGTGATAAGACACGTTTTCAGTAAAAGCTTGATGCTATGACAAAATTATGATAAAGCTATTCAGATATTTAGGCTCTGGCTGGCTGGCTGAGTGGATAAGGTGTTGGCCCAGAGTATGAATGTCCTGGGTTTAATTCGTGGTCGGGGCACATGGGAGAAGCAACCATCTGCTGCTCTCATCTCCTGCAGCCAGTGGCTCAATTGGTTTGAACACTGGCCCTAAGTGCTGAGGATAGCTCATTGGTCCCAGCATCAGCCTCAAGAGCTAGAAATAGCTAGTTGATGTGAGCATTAGCTCAAGACTGGTTGCCGGGTGAATCCCTGTTGGCATGTGTGGAAGTCTGTCTCTCTATTTCTCCTCTCACTTGGGGGGAAAAATAGCTATTCGGATATTTTTTTTTTAAACTGGGTGCATCTTTTTTTATTATTATTATTCATTTTTAGAGAGGAGAGAGGGCGAGAGAGAGAGAAGGGGGGAGGAACTGGAAGCATCAACTCCCACATGTGCCCTAACCAGGCAAGCCCAGGGTTTCGAACCAGCGACCTCAGCATTTCCAGGTCGACGCTTTATCCACTGCGCCATCACAGGTCAGGCTAGCTATTCGGATATTTAAAGTAAGTCTCTAGACAGTGGCAACCAGATAGTAGAATTTTCTGAAATTTTTAATAATTCCCTAAGTCTTAAATTTTAAAAATGATTTGTTATCTTAGTATTCTTGATATTTGGGTACATGCTATGTAACGTATCTTTTTTAGCTCCAAATTTGACTAGTATACTAAATTTGGAGTTTTTACATTCAAAATTCTGTAGCTTTTATCCATATCTGCTAAAGAATAAAGACAAAACTGTAACCTTTTTAATACTTCACATTTTAAACATTTTACTTTCAGTTAACATTCAGAAAATGAAAATGTTTTCTGGTCTTTGGTTGACCCACTGTTGTGTTTGTCGCAAATTGGCATAATTTTAACTTCTGGCTTTAATATGCCACTAAAGATAAAGTCTGTTCTCTTTATCCTATGATTTTCTCAGTTTTTATAGGTTTGGATAACTAAGGTTGCACTAGAAAAATTTTTTTTGCATATGAACATGAACTTAATGATAAATATAAATACCTTTATGAATATATCCATTTAACAAACTCACCACCTAATTTTACTTGGAAGCACCAAGGTAAAATGTTAAAGACCTCTTGCCTGACCAGGCAGTGGCACAGTGGATAGAGAATCAGACTGTGACACGGAGGACCCAAGTTTGAAACCCCAAGATCGCCGGTTTGAGCATGGACTCATCTGGCTTGAGCACGGGCTCACCAGTTTGAGCTAGGGGTTGCTGGTTTGAGCCCAAAGGTCGCTGGCTTGAGCAAGGGTCACTCACTCTGCTGTAGCCCCCTCGCCTCAAGGCATATATGAGAAAGCAATCAACTGAACAACCAACAACTAAATGCAACGAAGAATTGATGCTTCTTATGTCTCTCCCTGTCTGTCCCTTTCTGTTCCTCTCTCTGACTCGAAAAAAAAAAAAGTCCTCTTCATTGTAAGCCCTCTCTCATTTCATAATTCAGTCTTTCCGTTGTGTTCAATACCTCTTATTTCTGAAATTCCATGACATAGGTGCAAAATATTCTTAAATGTTTCTGTGTATATATATACAGTGAAGAATATAATCAATCACATGAACAAGTATTGCTTAACTAAGGTGTATAGTAGTTTTCTGAAGGAAATGAACAAGTTATATGATACATGTCTTCATCTAAAACATTTGAGAGTAAGATAGCCTTACAGTACTCTGGTACAGACTTATGGAAGTATCAATATTTTGGGAGTACATTTTTAACCAGTTCTAAATTCATTTCTTAATTAAGTATGGAATAATTACCAAGTACAAGGCTCTGGAGGTACAACAGTGACTGACTCTACAGACCATTAGACTCAACCTTTTTAGTGTTATTTTCAAAAGAAAATTTTAATGAAGTGCAGTATATTGGATTACAAAAGAGGCCAATAATGGTGAAACAATTATCAAGAATTAAAAATTTTGATATAGAAATACATATGCTTTATTAACTCATTAGTTAAGACATAGTGCTGCCTGTAATTACTGTAATTTTAACAGTGGTGAACAAATATTTCAAGTTGTCTGCAACATTTACTGCTAACACTTCTATTGCCTACATTCAAATTTTGTGGACGTTATTGAAAATAGAGATGTAATTTTTTTCCCATCCAAGTTAATGGACCCCCTAAATTTCATGAAACCGTGATTCACAACCCTAGTTAAAATTTTTAATGGTGGCCCTGGCCGGTTTGCTCAGTGGTAGAGCATCGGCCTGGTGTGCAGGAGTCCCGGGTTCGATTTCCGGCCAGAGCACACAGGAGAAGTGCCCATCTGCTTCTCCATCCCTCCCCCTCTCCTTCCTCTGTCTCTCTCTTCCCCTCCCTCAGCCAAGGCTCCATTGGAGCAAAGTTGGCACGGGCGCTGAGGATGGCTCCATGGCCTCTGCCTCAGGTACTAGAATGGCCCTGGTTGCAACAGAGCAATGCCCCAGATGGGCAGAGCATCGCCCCCTGGTGGGCATGCCAGGTGGATCCCAGTCGGGCGCTTGCAGGAGTCTGTCTGACTGCCTCCCCATTTCCAACTTCAGAAAAATACAAAAAAAATTTTTTTTAATGGCATGAACTTTTTCACTTGTATCTAAGGCCTGATTAAGAACTTGAGACCAGTGCACTGAAAAACTTGTGATGTCTGACCTCGTGTAATTCAAAATCAAATTATACCATAAAGTGGATTTAAGGAAGGTCTCATTTCTTCTGGTGAAGATGCAGATAATTTTTTTAATTGATTACTTAGCTCGGTTGGAGCATCGTCCCAAGGCACAAAGATTGCTGGTTCAATTCCCGGTCAGACCACATACAGGAGCAGCTCGATGTTTCTGTCTCTCCCTGCCTCTCTCACTTAATAAATTAAAATTTAAAAATAGAGAAGGAGAGCCTGACCAGGTGGTGGCGCAGTGGATAGAGCATTGGACTGGGATGCAGAGGACCCAGGTTCAAGACCCTGAGGTTGCCAGCTTGAGCACGGGCTCATCTGGTTTGAGCAAAGCTCACCAGCTTGGACCCAAGGTCACTGGCTCAAGCAAGGGGTTACTTGGTCTGCTGAAGGCCCACGGTCAAGGCACATATGAGAAAGCAATCAATGAACAACTAAGGTGTTGCAACGAAAAATAAACCTGATAATTGATGTTTCTCATTTCTCTCCGTTCCTGTCTGTCCCTATCTATCCCTCTCTCTGACTCTCTCTGTCTCTGTAAAAAAAAAAAAAAAAAAAAAAAAAAAAGGCAGAGAAACATTGATTTGTTTCACTTGTGTATGCATTCATTGGTTGATTCTTGTGTGTATCC
Organism: Saccopteryx bilineata; assembly: GCF_036850765.1. Taxonomy (NCBI): domain Eukaryota; kingdom Metazoa; phylum Chordata; class Mammalia; order Chiroptera; family Emballonuridae; genus Saccopteryx; species Saccopteryx bilineata. The sequence goes on along the minus strand of NC_089490.1, from coordinate 337,266,107 downwards.
TGATCAGGGGTCAAACCCACAACCTTGATGTATTGGGATGATGCTCTAACCAGCTGAGCTATCCAGTTAGGGCCACACAAACACTCTTTAGAGCATACTAAATTATCTCCTTTTGTTTCATTAGGAGCAATTAGAAAAAGAGGCAGCTTTATTGTCTAAAAGTATGTGTTTAGTATCCAAGTTGGTCTATATCCACTATACTTAGTACATAGTAATAGCTCAGAAATAGTAGAATGAATGAATGAATGAATGAACCTTTTCATAAGAGGCTCACAGTTTTGAGAATGTTAAATTCAAGGTACAACATAAAACCTCAGCAAGGTATAGTAAATACTAATTTTTATTTTTTTTTTGTATAAACAGATTGGAGGGGTTGTCTGTAACTCAGTGTGTCCTAGATAGAATTAAAAGGTAGGGCTAACTTCCTCAAGTGGTCCCACTGGTGTATAAGCTCCAGCAGGGAAGGTTTTTTCTGTTTTGTTCATTGAAGCTGATGTATTCCAAAGCCTAGGAAAGTTCCTGGCACACCCAACTAGTTTATCACCTAATTGCCTTTCAGTCTGTGGTACCTTTCTCACTGCTCAAGCATTTCACCATTAACCTACCTCCAACACGGAAGAGATTTTTGTCCGCAACAGTAAGCTTTATAAGTAATGTTGTTAGTATATTTTTAGCTACCACGTTCATAAGAATCACCTTCGGGTAAAAAAAAAAAAAATACTGATTTTTAGAGAGAGAGAAACATTGATTTGTTCCACTTATTCATACATTCATTGGTTAATTTGTATGTTCCCTGACGGGATCAAACCCACAAGTGGTATATTAGGACAGTGCTCTAACCAACTGTGCTAGCTGGCCAGAGCTCACCTCCATTTTTTTTTATTTTATTTATTTTGTATTTTTCTGAAGTTGGAAACAGGGAGGCAGTCAGACAGACTCCCGCATGCACCCGACCAGGATCCACCCGGCATGCCTACCAGGGGGTGATGCTCTGCCCATCTGGGGCCTTGCTCTGTTGCAACCAGAGCCATTCTAGCACCTGAGGCAGAGGCCACAGAGCCATCCTCAGCGCCCTGGCCAACTTTGCTCCAGTAGAGCCTTGGCTGCAGGAGGGGAAGAGAGAGAGAAGAAGGAGGGGGGGTGGGGAAGAAGATGGGCGCTTCTCCTGTGTGCCCTGGCTGGGAATCGAACCCGGGACTCCTGCACGCCAGACCGAAGCTCTACCACGGAGCCAACTGGCCAGGGCCTCATTTTTAAATTAAGGTACAAATCTGCTCAGGGTCACCCATTAACAAGTAGAGGAATTAAGAATAGAATCCAAGTTGTTGACTTTTAAAATCTACATGAGAACTACTACTATTATCTTCTAGGGGAAACGGACAAATTTAAGTTTCTTATTTGGCCAAGACTACAAATACAGTTTTTCCCCACATTTCCAAAAGGTGAAACAACCATATGAAACAAAAGTTCTGTAACTATTTAACCCTTTGAGTAGTGAGTTTTCATGCTTGCTGACCCCTGGGAGTGAGGTGGGGTTTTTTTTTTCAAAAAATGAAATTAGTTCCAGTTACAGTTTTATTAACTTAAAATCATGTTTGTTTGATAACCAATTTATGGAAATAAGAACATACATTTGCCTTTTTTAATGTTGCCTTACAGATTTTTAAAATAAGAATTTTTGTACGATCATACTGTGGATGGTCAGGAGGCACGAGGACGTACATGAAACGTTCATACTAAAAGGGTTAAAGCACATTTTTAAAAATAGATAAGCTGAAGGTTGTACTGCAATTTTTCTTTCACAATGTACTTGATATCTTTTTATCTTTTCTGCCCTCCAAGAAAAACATTTTAAGGTTTCTGGGGTTTGTGTTGGTAACCTTTCTCCTCCTCCACCTCTCATCAATATCAGTGGGTATATTTTCACATACCTTGTTTAGAAGGCTATAAAACATTTTAGTTTTACGAAAACGCTGTTGAGAGTGGGAAAAAAATGTTAAAGTGAATAGTGATTTTCAAGCCCTTTTAATCCACATGGGGCATGATGAACTGATAATCGCTAAATTATTGCATAATACATATACAAATTATTTCAATTCTGGCTCAGAAGCACTAATGTTCAATTCATAACATAAAGAAGTTAACATCTTACACATGAGGAAAACTGGGCAGCTGGGAACTATAGCCTGGTCTGATCTGTGCTGATGAAAAAAACCTCTTTGTAGGTTTTACCCATTCTTACTGGTGTGAGCATTCACTCATTTCACTACGGAAATACTACTTGATGTCAGCGCTGACCTAGACCCTGCTGGAGATGTTTCATAATATATAGTATATGGGCCTCATTGCCATCCTAAATGCCAATGATTTCTGAGTTTTCCATCACACCTGGTCCTAGGGGTTTAGTATAAGAGATTGTTGACCTGTAGTTATTTCATTCAGTACTAGTCACCTAGGTGATTAGGTATGTAAAACCATGAACAGTGACAGTGTGTCCTAGACTTTACAGAATAATTTTAATTTTTAGTATTTTATAATTTGTAGTTCTTGTGCAAGCCACATGATACAATTTTATATCTTGAAAATAATTATGGATATACTGCATCATTTAGTACTTGACTTGAAAAAGGCAGATCCAATTACTACTTGTAGACTTCAAACCACCTTTAAAATTCACGATGCTCCCCAAAGGCTGATTATGATGTCTAGGAAACAACTTGATTCTCCCTTCTGACACCCTTTTAGCACAAAGTTGCATAAACCAATAAGCTGCCTTTGGCAGCCAGATGTTATTGTTACCTGTTGTTAATATACTGTTTTACCTGACACGTAGACATGCAGCAGTTGTTTAATGGATAAATAAGATGTTACATTATAAAACAAGGATGATTTAATCCTTTAATAGTTGACTTATATTATCCCTTATCACCTGATTTTTTAGGGACAGATTCTGTGCTAGAGAGACTTTCAGACAATGAAATAGAACATGGTTGATAAAGTCCTTTAGGGCTTGGACAGGAAACTGAACTGGAATCCTTGATTCCCAGTGCAGAGAAAATCACGATATTTGAAAATAAAATCCTATGGATAGCTGGGTTTTGTGCCATTGTGTGTTTAATGCCATGACAATAAAGTCATCACTGTAACACTTCAGCTTATCTTCTAAAGGAAGCCTGCAAAATGAGTTTGTTTTTGGTGGTGTTAATTACTGTTTTCCTTTGGGACCTGGTTATGTAACAGATTTCTAAATGATGCAGGTTTGACAAAGGCAGTTTCATCCTCAATTTCTTTTAAAAGTATAGATATATATATACTACTCTACAATTAGATAAAGCATTTTCAGATAGACTACCTCCATCTGGTCTATTTTCCTGTCACCCAGTAATGTTTTCATCATCAGCCACAGTTCTATGAGGGGGTTCCTATTGCATACTACACCACTAATGTTCATAATGGATTAAGATAGGTTGAAGGCTTCCATAATTGACTGATACTCAGTCTTTCCCTACCTTCTGCCCTCCTATTTCCCACTTATGTTTGTACACTATTAACTACACTGCAAGTATATGGCCACCAAGTTGATCTTTGAGAACAAAACCTATACTGTATTTATTTTCACATTTCCTTCTGTGCTTAAAATAGGACTTTTGTTTCTTCAGCAGATATTCATTGAGTATCCACTAGGTGTCAGATATACTAGGTAGATTCTGGGGACACCAAGATAACTAGGCACAGACATGCCATTAGGAGGCTAACAGTCTCGTGGGGAAAAGGTGGAAAATGATCTGTAGCCAAAAAAACTGCAGTGGAGTAGGAGGTTTCCTGGTTTAAGAGCACTAATAACCATCATTTCCAAAAATACCTCCCCAATAAGTTTTCCTCTGACTAAATTTTCACCACTATAATATTTTTTAAAAAAGACCACTGTTGCCCTGGCCGGTTGGCTCAGCCGTAGAGCGTCGGCCTAGCGTGCGGAGGACCCGGGTTCGATTCCCGGCCAGGGCACATAGGAGAAGCGCCCATTTGCTTCTCCAACCCTCCGCCGCGCTTTCCTCTCTGTCTCTCTCTTCCCCTCCCGCAGCCAAGGCTCCATTGGAGCAAAGATGGCCCGGGCGCTGGGGATGGCTCTGTGGCCTCTGCCTCAGGCGCTAGAGTGGCTCTGGTCGCAACATGGCGACGCCCAGGATGGGCAGAGCACTGCCCCTGGTGGGCAGAGCGTCGCCCCTGGTGGGCGTGCCGGGTGGATCCCAGTCGGGCGCATGCGGGAGTCTGTCTGACTGTCTCTCCCTATTTCCAGCTTCAGAAAAATGAAAAAAAAAAAAAAAAAAAAAAAGACCATTGTTGCCCTGGCCAGTTGGCTCAGCGGTAGAGCGTTGGCCTGGCGTGCGGGGGACCCAGGTTCATTCCTGGCCAGGGCACATAGGAGAAGCGCCCATTTGCTTCTCCACCCCCCCCCCCCTCCTTCCTCTCTGTCTCTCTCTTCCCCTCCCGCAGCCAAGACTCCATTGGAGCAAAGATGGCCTGGGCACGCTGGGGATGGCTCCTTGGCCTCTGCCCCAGGCACTAGAGTGGCTCTGGTCGGGGCAGAGCGACGCCCCAGAGGGGCAGAGCATCGCCCCCTGGTGGGCGTGCCGGGTGGATCCCCGTCGGGCGCATGTGGGAGTCTGTCTGACTGTCTCTCCCTGTTTCCAGCTTCAGAAAAATACAAAAAAACAACAACAAAAAACAGACCACTGTTACTTCTGGGCAGGAAAAACTAAGGGGTATTAATGGGCTATGAAATTACTTTTTTCCTATCTTTTTTTTTTCCTTTTTGTACTTTTCTAAACTTGGAAACGGGGAGGCAGACTCCCACATGCGCCCAACGGAGATCCACCCAGCACGCCCACCAGGGGACGATGCTCCACCCATTCGGGGTGTTACTCTGTTGCGACCAGAGCCACTCTAGCGCCTGGGGCAGAGGCCATGGAGCCATCCCCAGCGCCAGGGCCAACCTTGCTCCAATGGAGCTTCAGCTGCAGGAGGGGAAGAGAGAAAACAGAGAGGAAGGAGAGGGGGAGGGGTGGAGAAGCAGATGGGCGCTTCTACTGTGTGCCCTGGCCGGGAATCGAACTCAGGACTCTTGCACGCCAGGCCGACGCTCTACCACTGAGCCAACCGGCCAGGGCCTTTTTCCCATCTTTTTAAATTTTTTTTTGTTAGTTAAATTTTAATACATTAAGAACTACTCTTTTGATGTATAATTCTGGCTTTTAACAAATGCAGAGTCATGTAATCACCACAATCAAGGTATGGAACAGTTCCATTGTCCCCCAAATTTTCTTGTGCTGCCTTTTTTAGTATTTTGTACTAAATTTTTATTTTTAAAAAGTAACATTTGAATGTTTCATGTACAACTTTTCTTTATTCAAAAAAGGCATTTGAAACAGTACTTTTTCTGATAAGCTCCTATAGAAATATAGATATCCAAGGAGGGGCTAAGTCATCATTCTGTTGTCATCTATACCTTAGTTTGTAGATCAAGCTGTTGAGAATTATTTAAGACTCAGGAAAAGGGTGCATGTGGTGTATGTAGTGTGCATGTGTTGGGCTAGAAAAAGGATGGGATCTGCGGATGGAGTTGGAGGTTAGGGCCTGGCAATCTGTTCTGAAAAATGTGCATGCACTGCTAGCTAGGAGTAGTGTGTTTTGTACTGTAAGTAGTATTAAGGGGCCTGGATTCTTAAAGATAGGAGGCATCAAGGAAAGAGATGAACTCTGTAGAGGGCTGGCCTTCATGTAAAGTTTGATCTGTCTTTATCTGAAGATACAGAATTGGGATTACAGTACTGACTCTACCAGTAACTTGTCTTGAAAAGTCACTTCCCCTCTCTGGGCTTCAATTTCATCATTTATAAAATATAAAGTTGGATTAAGTATATTCCGAAGTCCAATGCAGTGTTCACCAACTACAAGTAAAACTCTGTGTGTTTCCTGAGTTTCTGTCCTCCAGTTTTAACTGAAGAAACACGTGTAGGTAGGTAACAATAACCAAGCTCTAGCAAGCATTATGATCTCTTAAAATTTCATGTCAGTTGATGTCAGAAGTTGCAAAGTTAAGGCTGATCTGAACTAGACACTAGTGATAAGCTCTCTGATGCTCAGCCTTCTCTCATTTACAGAATGGTTGTGTATCATCTAATGTTCCTTGTCATTCTCACATATTATGACTATGAAACCTGTAAAAGTTCCCAGTGTTACTTCTCACTTCCTCTAGGTCTGTACCTGTTCTGATTTTGGATTTTTATTAGCCTCTATTTATTTAGCACCTTTTATGTGCCAGAACTTTTCACGTAAGGTATTTGACCTACATTATTTAAGGACTTTTATAGTGCTACTGTCCTTTATAGGTGTATATATTTGGAAATATCACACCATGCCTACTACTCCCATCCTGGATAAGATTTCTACAGCAACATCTCCTTTCAGTGAATATTAGTGCTACTGCACTAAAGGAGAGAAGAGGAGGAAGAGGTATGTGTTTTTAAGTTGATAAGTGAAGGGAAATGAACTAAAGGTTGAGGGCTTACTATGTGCTAGGTACTTTATACATGCCTTTCTTTTCCAGGCGATTGAGATAAGCAGGTAGGTAGAGAGACATCACAAAGGGACCCTGCTTGTTTTGATAACAAAAAAGGAAAATTATTTAATACCATAAATCACTGGAATTCTTCAGAATATTTGGTTTTCATGTTATTCTCCACTATGAGGGCACAGAGAACATAGTACATTTTTGTAGTGTACGGTGGATATTTGTTCAATGAATAGAGACTTTTCTCATGCCCTGGAGTAGTGGTTCTTAGGGTCCATGAATCTCTTAAAATTTTAGAAAAGCTATAAGCCCATGTATGATGTCACCACCTTCATATACACAAAAGGAACTATCCCTCTCACCCTAACCACCTTCATGTCTGCATTTAGAATGTTTTTAGCCCCTCTCTAATCCCTCCACGTGCCCTTAATTAGGAGCTCAGCCAGAAAATATATATTTCTAGGCATCCAGACAGCCTAAAAGCATAGTCCCATTAGTTTGCAGTGTTGGTCCTTTATAGGTCAGCAAAAATACCATGCCTCCTGAGCATTAACTAATGGTCATGTTGAGTTTTCTTTTTATGAGCAACGATTGTATTCAACTTGCTTTTAGGTTTATTGCTATGTCCTACAACCAAAGCATCAGCATTACATACTTATCTTTTCAAAGTTTTTGAAGTAGGGATTATGCGATTTTACAGATGAAGAAATTAAAGTGTATTCCAAAGCTTACCTTATATGAGTAACATACCTCTGGATTTCTATTTCTTTCCTCTCCCCATTCAGAAACCCACTTAAAACACTGTTAAACTAGTGTCCTGGTCAGTGAAATTTTATCTGGATAGAAAAATATGATGAAAAAATTTTCTTGTCTTATAGTGGAGAATGACATGTAAATCAAATACAATTGATCCTTGAACAATACCAGGGTTAGGGACACCGACCTCCTGTGTAGTGGAAAATTCAAGTATAGCTACAGTCACCTCTCCACACAGGGATTCCCAACTGAAGAGTTGACCCTTACAACAAGGGTTTAACTGGTCAATCGAAAAAAAATCCACATATAAAGTGGACCCATGTTGTTCAAGGGTCAACTGTAATTTTAAAAATTCCAAATATGATATAAGAACTACTCCATAAAGTTGTGAGGATCAGACTGGTTAAAGGTAAAGTAAATGTTGTATAAAAATCTAAGGTGGTTTTTTTTGTTGAAACATCAATCTTTGTTGCAGCTCCTTAAGTTGTTCATTGATTGATTTCTCATATGTGCCTTGACCAGGGGCTACAGCAGACCAAGTGACCCCTTGCTTGAGCCAGCGACCTTGGGCTCAAGCTGGTGAGCTTTTGCTCAAACCAGATGAGCCCGCACTCAAGCTGGCGAACTCGGGGTCTCGAACCTGGGTCCTCCACATCCCAGTCCAACACTGTCCACTGCGCCACTGCCTGGTCAGGCAAGTCTAAGGTTTTTTGTTTGTTTTGTTTTAAGATTTTATTTATTCATTTTAGAGAGGAGAGAGAGAGAGAGAGAGAGAGAGAGAGAGAGAGAGAGAGAGAAGGGAGGAGCAGGAAGCATCAACTCCCATATGTGCCTTGACCAAGCAAGCCCAGGGTTTTGAACCAGCGACCTCAGCGCTCCAGGTCGATGCTTTATCCACTGCGCCACCACAGGTCAGGCCAAGTCTAAGGTTTTTAACGCACATATGGCCCTTACCTTGATATAAAATCTCAGAACCTAATACAGTCTAACAAGATGCTTACCTTACCTAATCTCCAATAGTGTTGTCCCTTTTACACATGATGGCAACACTGCATCTCACCAGGCTTGTGATGGAACAAACTCAAGTTGTTTACTATTATTATTACCCTGGGAAATGGAGCTTTGATCAAATAAATTAATGTTTTGAGCACTTACTCTGTGCCATAGGCTTTTTAAGTTATACAAAAGCCTTCTGGGTGATACTGAGTTTCCATTGTTTATTTACCCAAAGCTACACAGTTACAGCTAACATTTGATGTTTTCCTGTAAGCAAAGTTTCATGATATATTTTTAAAAAATTTTATTTATTGATTATTATAGGGTGGGGGGGTTGCAGGAAGTATCAACTCATAGTTGCTTCATTTTAGTTGTTCATTGATTACTTGTCGTATGTGCCTTGACCAGGGTTTCAAACCAGCAACCTCAGCATTCCAGGTCAATGCTTTATCAACTGTGCTACCACACGCCAGGCAGAAGTTTGGTTGTTTTTTTTCACAGAGAGAGGTCAGAGAGAGGGATAGACAGGGACAGACAGACAGGAACTGAGAGATGAGAAGTATCGATCATTAGTTTTTCTTTGCACATTGCAACACCTTAATTGTTCATTGATTGCTTTCTCATATGTGCCTTGACCGCGGGCCTTCAGCAGACCGAGTAACCCCTTGCTCAAACCAGCGACCTTGGGCTCAAGCTGGTGAGCTTTTGCTCAAACCAGATGAGCCCTCTCTCAAGCTGGCGACCTCGGGTCTTGAACCTGGGTCTTCCGCATCCCAGTCCGACGCTCTATCTGCTGCGCCACCGCCCAGTCAGGCAGAAGTTTCTTAATGTTTATAACAACTCTCTGTAAAATACTTTTAATATTTTCATCCCTAATTTATCAATGAGAAAAATTGAAATTTAAAGAGATTGGACAATTTGTCTAACAATATTACAAAGCTAAAACTTTGAACTCTGCCTGATTTGACTCTAAAGTTTGTATTCCCTTCCAATACACTACCAAAGCTTCCAAGCATTATTATCCTTAATCATTGTTTTTGCATAAGTAAGTGTGCCTGTCTTGGAGATTGGAGGAGAATTACTTAGGGAGAGTTACTGGGCCATTTCTGAGAGATGGTGCCTCCCCCTGCAAACAGGTTTCTTGAGAAATCAGGTTGGAAGGATATGTAAGGCCGAGGAAGGTGGAGGTGGCATGTTTGAACCTGTTCAGGAACTGATTACATCTGAGCCTCTGGCCCATTAGCCTACGAGCTGACTCAGAGCTGGCTGATGGGCCAAAGCCCAGGCAGGTTGATTTCATGGGCTGTGTACTTCAAAGGATCTGATTCCTGGCACTGCTATGCACATTGCTTTTCAGAGGGCATAGTCAGATGGATGAAGGAACAGGATGGTCTCCATAAAGTGTTTGCAAAAGGCCTAGGCAGTGTTTGCTCTAAATCCAAATATACACAGCTTTGTTCTAGCCCTAAGCATGACTGATGATTGGGTATTTAAACCATAAGCGTTCCTCTACAGTAAACACAGCGGTTAAGAAAACGGCCTGAAGTTAGATTCTAATCTTAGTACCACTCAACTATGGATGAATAACTAGGCCTCAGTTTTCTTATGTTTGAAATGGCCATTAAGGTGTTACTTAATATGGTTGTTAAAATTAAACATATGTAAAGCATATACCGCAGTACCTGAGACATAGTAAACACTCTTGAAACATTATTCACTATTATTAAAAGATTTATTGATTTTACAGGGGAGGTGTGGAGAAAGGAGTATTAACTCATAGATGCTTCACATTAACTGTTTATTGGTTGCTCATTATCTGTGCCTTGACAGGGCAAACCAAGGGTTTTGAACTGGCAACCTCATTGCTCCAGGTTGACGCTCTATCCATTGTACCACCACAGGCCAGGATAGAAAACTCATTTTATAGGAGCTTAAAAAATTAATAATTTTTCATCTTTCACTTAATATATACTTAAAGAGTATTTATTATTTTGTTGTGTGGGAGGGATAGAGAAAACAGGTGTTTCATTGAACACCTAAAATGAGCCATATACAGTATATACATTTTTTTAGCTAAGGTAGTTCAAGAATTTTTTTTTTTTTTTTTTTTTTTTTACAGAGACAGAGAGAGAGTAAGAGAGAGGGATAGATAGGGACAGACAGACAGGAATGGAGAGAGATGAGAAGCATCAATCATTAGTTTTTCATTGTGGCACTTTAGTTGTTCATTGACTGCTTTCTCATATGTGCCTTGACCGTGGGGCTACAGCAGACCAAGTAACCTTTTGCTTGAGCCAGCGACCTTGGGTCCAAGCTGGTGAGCTTTGCTCAAACCAGATGAGCCCGCGCTTAAGCTGGCGACCTCGGGGTCTCAAACCTGGGTCCTCCACATCCCAGTCCAACACTATCCACTGCGCCACTGCCTGGTCAGGCAGTTCAGGAAATTTTTATTTTTCAAACTCCAAACTTATATTAGCAGAGCTAGCAGCTTAGAAGGCATCTTTGTGAATAGCATTTTGCTCTGTCATTCCTAAGAACTAGCCAGGAACTGGTTCAAACTAAGGAGAGTGGGTTTGGGATTGGGGCACCATACAAGTGAGCCAAATAAGTTATTTTTATTTTTTTAGATAGAGGCAGGGAGAGACAGAAAGAGAGGAACATTGGGCTGTTCCTGTATGTGCTCTGACCGGGGATCAAACCGGCAACCTCTGCACTTTGGGACAATGCTCCAACCAACTGAGCTATCCAGCCAGGGCTGAACCAAATATTTTAAATATATATAATCCCATTTAAGGTTCACAGAAACCCCATGAAGTATTTTCCCACTTTATAGATGAGATTCTAGATTGAGAGAGGTATAGTTACATGCCTAAGATCATATAATCAGCACCAATTCCAAAGCCTATGAAAAAGATAGGCTTTATCCCTACCAGAACGTGTTATTCAGCAGGCAGGCAGACATATAAACAAGTATGGACATTCAAAGTGGTGTTATTGAGGTTTATACCAGATGGCTTGGGAGCACAGAGGAGAGAAGGTGAACTTAGGGCATGGGTGAAGTAAAGGTAGTCCCTTTCACAGTAATAAATGCTAATAGTGGGGCTTTTGCTGGTAGAGAAGATAAGAGAGGTCTTCCTGAGTTTCTTCAAGTCACAATGAAAGAAGGATTAAAAGAAGGGTTTTCTGGAATTTCTCAAGTCAATATGACTGCCTTTTAGGTCTAGCATTGTAATTGCAGCAAATGTTATGGTTGCAAAAAAACAAACAAAAAACCTGTCTCCAGAGAAATCAGACTATGTTGTTTGCTTGAAGTGTAATGATGAAGGTTATTATGTAAATGCTGTCTCTTTACATCAGAATTGTCTGTCCTTTCTTGGGTTTTTGTCCTGAACTTAATATTAATAAAAACAACTAACTCTTATTGTATAATCATTAGGTACTAGTCAATACTATGTTCATAGGCCAGAACTCTTAACTAGAGATATGTAGAAGGCTTTGTCTAAGTCAGTACAGTACTCTTTCCCCCCTTATTTGTCGTTTCACTTTACAAGCTTTCAGTTACCTGCTGTCAACCATGGTCTCAAAATATTAAATGAAAAATTCCAGATTAAAAAAAATCATAAGTTTTAAATTGCACACCATTCTGAGTACTATGATGAAATCTTGCTCTTTCTCGCTCCATTCTTTCTGGGATGTGAGTCATTCCTTTGTCCAGCGTGTCCATACTGTATATGATACCCATCCCATTAGTGTGTTAATAGGCTGCTTAGTTATCAGATCTACTGTTGCAGTACCACAGTGCTTGTGTACAAATAACCGGTGTAGTAGTCTAACACATCACAGTGCCTATGTCATTCACCTCACTTCATCTCATCATGTAGGCATTGTATCATCTGACATCATCACAAGAAGGATGAGTACAGCACAGTAAGATATTTGACAGAGACCACATTCACATAACTATTGCAGTATATGGTTACAATTGTTCTTTTTTTATTTTTGATTTTATTTTTACCTTATTTTTATTAATTTTAATGCAGTGACATTGATAAATCAGGGTACATATGTTCCAAGAAAACATCTCCAGATTATTTTGACCTTTGATTATGCTGCATACCCCTCACTCAAAGTCACCTTCTATGTGGTTTTCTTTGTGCCAGTACCCTTCCCTCCCTCCCTCTCCTTCCTTGCCCTTTCCCCACCCCTCCATCCCACTCCCTGTTACCATCACATTCTTGTCCATGTCTCTGAGTCTCATTTTTATGTCCCATCTATGCATTGGTTCATATAGTTCTTAGTTTTTTTTCTGATTTACTTATTTCACTCCGTATGATGTTATCAAGGTCCATTCATGTTATTGTAAATGATCCGATGTAGTCATTTCTTATGGCTGAGTAGTATTCCATAGTATATATGTACCAAAGCTTTTTAATCCACTCATCCTCTGACGGACACTTGGGCTGTTTACAGATCTTCGCTATTGTGAACAATGCTGCTATAAACACGGGGGTGCATTTCTCCTTCTGAAACCGTTCTATGGTGTCCTTGGGGTATATTCCTAAAAGTGGGATGGCTGGGTCAAAAGGCAGTTCGATTTTCAGTTTTTTGAGGAATCTCCATACTGTTTTCCACAGAGGCTGCACCAGTCTGCATTCCCACCAGCAGTGCAGGAGGGTTCCCTTTTCTCCACATCCTCACCAGCACTTATTCTGTGTTGTTTTGTTGATGAGCGCCATTCTAACCGGTGTGAGGTGATATCTCATTGTGGTTTTAATTTGCATTTCTCTAATGATTAATGATGTTGAGCACTTTTTCATATGCCTATTGGCCATCTGTATATCCTCTTTGGAGAAGTGTCTATTCATTTCTTTTGCCCATTTTTTGATTGGATTGTTTGTCTTTCTGGTGTTGAGATTTACAAGTTCTTTATAAATTTTGGTTATTAACCCCTTATCAGACATACTGTCAAATATGTTCTCCCATTGTGTAGTTTGTCTTTTTATTCTGTTCTTATTGTCTTTGGCCGTGCAAAAGCTTTTTAGTTTGATATAGTCCCATTTGTTTATCTTGTCTTTTATTTCCCTTGCCCGTGGAGATAAATCAGCAAATATATCACTGCGAGAGATGTCAGAGAGCTTACTGCCTATGTTTTCTTCTAAGATGCTTATGGTTCCACGCCTTACATTTAAGTCTTTTATCCATTTTGAGTTTATTTTTGTGAATGGTGTAAGTTGTTGGTCTAGTTTCATTTTTTTGCAGGTTGCTGTCCAATTTTCCCAACACCATTTGTTGAAGAGGCTGTCTTTTCTCCATTGTATTTCCTTACCTCCTTTGTCAAATATCAGCTGTCCATAGAGCTGTGGGTTTATTTCTGGGTTCTCTGTTCTGTTCCATTGATCTATGTGCCTATTCTTATGCCAGTACCAGGCTGTTTTGAGTACAATGGCCTTGTAGTATAGCTTGATATCAGGAAGTGTGATACCTCCCCCTTTATTCTTCTTTTTTAAGATTGCTGAGGCTATTCGTGTTCTCTTTTGGTTCCATATAAATTTTTGGAATATGTGATCTATATCTTTAAAGTATGTCACTGGTATTTTAATTGGTTGCATTGAATTTATAAATTACTTTGGGTGATATAGACATTTTAATGATGTTTATTCTTCCTAACCGTGAGCATGGTATATGCTTCCACTTGTTTGTATCTTCCTTGATTTCTTTTTATCAATGTTTTATAATTTTTCGAGTACAAGTCTTTAGTCTCCTCGGTTAAATGTACTCCTAGGTACTTTATTTTTTTGGTTGTAATAATGAAGGGGATTGTTTCCTTAATTTCTCTTTCTGATTGTTCATTGTTGGTGTATAAAAATGCCTCTGATTTCTGAGTATTAATTTTATATCCTGCCACCTTGCTGAATTCATTTATCAGGTCCAGTAGTTTTTTGACTGAGACTTTAGGATTTTCTATATACAATATCATATCATCTGTAAATAATGATAGCTTTACTTCTTCTTTTCCAACTTGAATGCCTTTTATTTCTTCTTCTTGTCTGATTGCTGTGGCTAGGACTTCCAGGACTATGTTGAATAAGAGTGGTGAAAGGGGGCACCCCTGCCTTGTTCCTGATCTTAAGGGTATTGCTTTTAATTTTTGCTCATTGAGTATGATGTTGGCTGTGGGTTTCTCATAGATGGCTTTTATCATGTTTAGGTATGTTCCCTGTATTCCCACTTTGCTGAGAGTTTTGATCATAAATGGGTGCTGGATTTTATCAAATGCTTTTTCTGCATCTATTGAAATTATCATGTGATTTTTCTCCTTCCTTTCATTTATGTGATGAATAACATTGATAGATTTGCGAATATTGTACCAACCTTGCCTCCCCAGAATAAATCCCACTTGATCATGGTGTATGATTTTTTCCATATATTGTTGGATCTGGTTTGCTAATATTTTGTTGAGGATTTTAGCATCTATATTCATCAGGGATATTGGCCTATAATTTTCTTTCTTTGTGCTGTCTTTGCCTGGTTTTGGAATCAGAATTATGCTCGCCTCATAAAAGGAGCTTGGAAGTCTTCCTTCCTCTTGAATTTCTTGAAATAGCTTGAGAAGGATAAGAGTTAGTTCTTCTTTGAATAGTTGGTAGAATTCCGTTGTGAAGCCATCTGGCCCAGGACTTTTCTTTGTTGGGAGTTTTTTGATAACTGTTTCTATCTCATTTGGTGTAATTGGTCTGTTTAGGTTTTCTGATTCTTCCAGACTGATTTTTGGAAGATTGTATGTTTCAAGGAATTTGCCCATTTCATCTAGGTTGTCTAGTTTTTTGGCATACAGTTCTTCATAGTATTTTCTTACAATCCTTTGTATTTCTGTTGTGTCAGTTGTTATTTCCCCCCTCTCATTTCTAATTTTAGTTATTTGAGTCCTCTTTCTTATTCTTGGTGAGTCTAGTTAAAGGTTCATCAATCTTGTTTACCTTTTCAAAAAACCAGCTCCTAGTTTCATTGATCCTCTGTATTGTTTCTTTAGTCTCTATGTCATTTATTTCTGCTCTGATCTTTATTATTTCCTTCCTTCTACTACATTTAGGCTTTACTTGCCTTTCTTTTTCTACTTCTTTTAGATGCAGGGTTAAGTTGTTTAATTGAGCTTTTTCTAGCTTCTGAAAGTGTGCCTGTAGTGCTATGAACTTCCCTCTCAGTACTGCTTTTGCCATGTCCCATAAATTTTGAGTTGTTGTATGCTCGTTATCATTCGTTTCTAGGAATTTTTTTAATTCTTCTTTGATCTCATTCTTAATCCATTCTTTATTTAACAACCTGCTATTTAGTTTCCATGTGTTTGAGAATTTTTGAGCTTTTCTGTTGTGGTTGATTTCTAGTTTCATGCCATTGTGATTAGAGAAAGTGTTTGATATGATTTCAATCTTCTTAAATTTGTTGAGACCACTTTTGTGCCCTAACATGTGGTCCATCCTAGAGAATGTACCATGAGCACTTGAAAAGAATGTATATTCTGCTGCTTTAGGGTGAAAGGTTCTATAGATATATATTAAATCGAGTTGATCTAGTGTGTTCTTTAAGTCTGCTGTTTCTTTGTTAATTTTCTTTCTTGAGGATCTATCTAGTGATGTTAGTGGGGTATTAAAATCCCCTACTATTATAGTGTTGCTGTTGATCTCGCTCTTTATATCCATCAAAGTCTGCTTTATATATTTAGGTGCTCCTATATTAGGTGCATAGATATTTAAAATAGTTATATCTTCCTGTTGGATTACTCCCTTTATCATTATGTAGTGGCCTTCTTTATCTCTTACTATATTCTTTGTTTTAAAGTCCATTTTGTCTGATATAAGTATTGCTACCCCAGCTTTTTTTTCATTTCCATTTGCATGAAATGTTTTTTTCCATCCTTTTACCTTCAACCTATGTGCATCTTTTGTTTTAAGGTGTGTCTCTTGTAGCTGCATATGTACAGGTCCTGTTTTCTTATCCATGCAGCTACCCTATGTCTTTTGATTGGATCATTTAATCCATTTACATTTAGGGTTATTATTGACATGTAGTTGTTTATTGCCATTTTATTCTTTAAAGCTGTATTCCTCTTTTGCTATATTCTTTTCCCACTTTGATCTGTTTACACCAAGCGTCCCCAAACTACGGCCCGCGGGCCGCAATGCGGCCCCCTGAGGCCATTTATCCAGCCCCCACTGCACTTCTGGAAGGGGCACCTCTTTCATTGGTGGTCAGTGAGAGGACCACTGTATTTGGCAGCCCTCCAATGGTCTGAGGGACAGTGAACTGGCCCCCTGTGTAAAAAGTTTGGATACCCCTGGTTACACCATGCCCCTTAACATTTCCTGCAGCATTGGTTTGGTTGTAATGAATTCCTTGAGGTTTTTTTTTTGTCTGGGAAACTTTTTATTTCTCCTTCAATTTTAAATGATAGCCTTGCTGGATAAAGTAGTCTTGGTTGTAGGTTCTTGTTCTGCATTACTTTGAACATTTCTTGCCATTCCCTTCTGGCTTCAAGTATTTCTGTTGAGAAGTCTGATGTCATCCTATGGGGGCTCCTTTGTAGGTGTTAGCCTTTTTTTCTCTCACGGCTTTTAATATTTTCTCTTTATCATTTAGCTTTGGTATTTTAATTATGATGTGTCTTGGTGTAGGTTTCTTTGGGTTTCTTTTTAGTGGAGTTCTCTGTGCTTCTTGAATTTGTGAGAGTTTTTCCTGCATTAATTTAGGGAAGTTTTTAGCTATGATATGATTGAACAAAGCCTCTATCCCTTGTTCTTTCTCTTCTTCTTCAGGAACCCCTATGATGCGGATGTTATTTCTCTTTATGTTGTCACAGAGCTCTCTAAGAGTTTTCTCAGACTTTTTGAGTCTCTTTTCTTTTTTCTTCTCTGCTTTCATGCCTTCATTCCAGTTATCCTCCAACTCGCTGATTCGATCCTCAGCTGTATCCATCCTGTTTTTAATTCCTTCCATTGTGGTCTTCATTTCTGATATTGTATTTCTCATCTCTGACTGATTCTTTTTTAATATTTCAATATCCTTTTTTATACTTGCTATTTTTTAGGTGTTTGTGATGACCATCCATTGTTGTTCTAAGATTCCTAAGCATCCTTACAATCATTATTTTAAACTCTGCATCTGGAAGTTTGATTATTTCCATATCACTCAGTTCATCTCCTGAAGGTCTCTCTTGTGGTTTCATTTGGATTGCACTTCTTTGTCTTCGCATTGTGCCTACCCAGGGTGTTTTCTTTGTAGAGCTGGTTGAGTCTAGGCTTGGTGTTGTCTGCCTCTAGTTTTTACTTGTGTTGTTTCTAAGTCTTCTTGGGTTGGCATCAGCTATTATTTGTAATCCACTTTAGGATTTGGGCCGCTTTGAAGTCTTGATTTGTTTGTTTTCTTAACAGGTAATTGTCTTGTTTGCTGATCTCAGCAGGGGGCTTATTTGAAACTGTATCCAGGAATGCGCTGGGTGTGACCTGAGGCTCTGAAATCCTCTTCTGCCAGTTAATCTCTCTGGGGGCGGGTTGCTTTCTCAGCTTCAGTAGGGGGAGGTATATCTCAGATCTCCAAGGAGACCTGAGTTACTGCCCCTCCTCCCCACTTTTTGTTTTCAGCTGTGTCTTATTGCGCTGATTGGAGCTGGAGAGATGTCTGTATCTCTGTGACCTGGAAGTACTTTTGTATTTTGCTTTGTGAAAGGATCAGCCCCTCCCCCAGTTATGGCCGCCTCCAGCACTGAATGAGTCAGCTTTTTATGTCATCACCTATATTCCTCTCCCCCTCACCATCCGTCTTTCTCTTTCTCCTCTTTTTGGAAGACAAGCGGGCCCTTTCCACACACCTCGTTCCCTGGTTGCCAGGTAAGTGGCTGTGAGCAGTACTTATTGCTCTCCTCCTTGGAATTGAGAGCCCAGCCTCCCCCCACCCCCGTTCCTGTAAGCAGGGGAGATTCAGGCAGTCCCTACCAGGTTTGTTGTGGCTTGTGGCTTCTTCTTTGGTCCTTGATTTTGGAAGCTGTTCTTGTAGTCCAGATTTGGTTTTTCACGCTGATTGTTCATAAATTAGTTTATAATCCAGTTTGGTGGTGTGAGCTGGGAGTCTGTGCGTCTGCCTACTCCGCTACCATCTTCCATCTCCACAATTGTTCTTTTTTTTTTTTTATTGGTTATTGTTAATGTCTTACTGTGTCTAACTTATAAATTTAACTTTAGATATGTACAGGAAAAAACATATAGGATTCCATCCTATCTGCAATTTCAGTCATGTACTGGGGGTCTTGGAATAAATATATACCCTGCAGATAAGGGGGAACCAGTACATCTCAAATTAAGTGTACTTAATTTGGGCACACATTCTCAATATATGTAGATTACTTTACTAATATATGATGACCATTTATGAAATGTAGATAAAATCAAGAATAGTAAGAAATGAAATAAAGTTAAAATAAACTATTTCATTGCACGGGAAATAAGATTCTGTATTTGTTATTAATAGTGGACATAATATTTCAAATAGGCTACTTAATAGTTTGGGTTTTTTGGTCAATATATCAATTTTTATTAGATTCTCATAGTAAGTACTCTCATAATGTGACAGGTACTGAGTAAATTCTGCCTTTTTTTTTTTTTTTTTGTCCTTCAATTAACAGGGTTTTTTTTGGAGGGGGGTATTCCCAGCGATCTTTAAACCAGTAGCTCTATTTGTGAGATTTAATTTAGTGAAAGATTTATTTATTTATTACATTTTTTTTAGAGAGAAAGGAAGGCAGAGAAAGACAGGAACACCAAGCTGTTCTTGTATGTCCCCTAACCAGGGATCGAACCGGCAATCTCTGCTTTTTTTCTTTTTAAGATATTTGTAATACTTAGATATTGATTTGGATTTTTTATGACTTTATTCATTTTAGAGAGGGGAAAGAGAGAGAGAAGAGGAAAGAGCAGGAAGCATCACCTCCCATATGTGCCTTGTCCGGGCAAGCCCAGGGTTTCGAACAGACAACCTCAGCATTCCAGGTTGACACTTTATCCACTGCACCACCACAAGTCAGGCCACAACATCTGGGCTTTGAATTGATGCTCCAACCAATGAAGCTATCCAGCCAGTGCTTGAAAATTAGATTTTTAAAAATTTATAAATCTTTTTTTGAACTGCCATATGTCACTAAGTACTGAAAGTGAAAGAACCTCCATTTATACCTCATGTGACATGTGAGCATCAAGTATATGGACAGTGTGGGCATGCCAAATTCAACCCATGCTAATAGAGGTTAATATTTTTAATTACAATCATACATTGAAATTACAATAATTCTTAACACACCTCAGTGGATTGTCTTACAGAAGTCTACAACAGTGATATTCAACCCTATTCATCTCATGGCACACATAAACTAATTACTAACATTCTGCAGCATGTCAAAAAATATACTTTTTGCTAATCTGACAAAAAAATAGATATATAATTTTTTTTTTTTTTTTTTTTTTTTTAGTGAGAGGAAGGGAGAGAGATAAGAAGCATCAACTTGTAGTTGTGGCATCTTAGTTGTTCATTGACTGCTTTCACATATGTTCCTTGATTGGGGGGGCTTCAGCTAAGCCAGTGACCCCTTGCTCAAGCCAGCAAGCTTGAGCTCAACACAGTGACCTTGGGCTTCAAGCCAGAGGCCTTTAGGCTCAAACTGTGACCACTGGATCCTGTCGATGATCCCAGCTCAAGCTGTCAACCCACACTCAAGCTGGTGAGCCTGCGTTCAAGCTGGATGAGCCCACACTCAATCCAGCAACCTTAGAGTTTCAAACCTGGGACCTCAGTATCCACTGCACCACCACTAGTCAGGTGGAAAAAGTAATTATAATTTTCATTTATTCGCACTAGATGGCTATTGCTGTGTTGGTTGTTGTCATTTTTTTATTTGACAGTCTAAGGGGAAAGAAGTCAGTTCCCCTGACTAAATACCCAGGTATTGTATGCTTTAAACATTCTTGTGACACACCAGTGTACTGTGGCACACTCGTTGAAAATCACTGCTCTAGAGAGAACATTCTACTTTAGATATCAGTGTTCTAAGGAACAGAACCTGTAATGATAAAATAGGAATAACCAATCCCATCTTTAGCAATGATTGGTTGAAATTTATTTATGAATGACTAATGGGAAGGGTACAATATGACTTCCCAGGAAAACAGAAGAGTTGAACATAGCCAAACTTTCCAGTGTGGATTGTCTGTAAAAAAAGCATAACCTAATTTATCAAGTGCCTCAAATACATTCTAGTTTTAAGAAAAAGAGCCTTGTCAGACTTACTTAGATTTAATCCCAACTCTGCTATTTCCTAGCCATACAATTCTGGGAAAGCAACATCTTGGAATCTGTTTCTCACCTCTGAAATGAGAATGACTGATACCAGTACCTACCTCACTGAGAACTGTTTAATGTGATACTGTTAAACCTTCACTACATGCACAGAGGTGCTGAGCTAAACTCTACAAGAAATTTATTTAATCCTCACAATATAAGAATGTGGTGGAGACTAAATAGTTATTCACCAAAATATTTTCTTTTCCTCCTGGGCACATAAAAGGACTATATTTCCTGAACTCCTTGCTGCCACATTATTGTGTTCTGGCCAATGAGATATGGACAGAGTGATCAACATCACCTCCAGGCCTGATCCATGAACGTTTCCCTTGAAATTCTCCATGTTCTCTTCTGTCCCCTGTCAAAAGGTCCAGCAGAACCATTGGGTGCAAGGGCCTTTCCCTTACTTCCTCCATCTCCAACCTACATTAGACTGTGATGTGAGCCAAAAATAAATCCTTATTGTGTTAAGTCATTACGATGTGGGGGTTGTTTGTTACAGAAGTTCGTGCACACTAATATAACAAAGTGTGACAAGAACCGAAAGTAGAGAAAAAGAGATTGTTTACAGTGTCTGGCACATGATGTACAATAAAAAGGGTAATTAACCGGCCCTGGCCGGTTGGCTCAGCAGTAGAGCGTCGGCCTGGCGTGCGGGGGACCCGGGTTCGATTCCCGGCCAGGGCACATAGGAGAAGCACCCATTTGCTTCTCCACCCTGCCCTCCTTCCTCTCTGTCTCTCTCTTCCCCTCCCGCAGCCAAGGCTCCATTGGAGCAAAGATGGCCCCGGGGGCTGGGGATGGCTCCTTGGCCTCTGCCCCAGGCGCTAGAGTGGCTCTGGTCTCGGAAGAGCGACGCCCTGGAGGGGCAGAGCATCACCCCCTGGTGGGCAGAGCATCGCCCCTGGTGGGCGTGCGGGGTGGATCCCGGTCCAGCACATGTGGGAGTCTGACTGTCTCTCCCCGTTTCCAGCTTCAGAAAAAAAAAAAAAGTAATTAACCTCATTGACTTAAGAAAGATAACTGTTACTTTTTTTTTTTTTTTTTTACAGAGACAGAGAGAGAGTCAGAGAGAGGGATAGACAGGGACAGACAGACAGGAACAAAGAGATGAGAGGCATCAACCATTAGTTTTGCATTGCGCGTTGCGACACCTTAGTTGTTCATTGATTGATTTCTCATATATGTCTTGACCGCGGGCCTTCAGCAGACTGAGTAACCCCTTGCTCGAGCCAGCTACCTTGGGCTCAAGCCAGTGAGCTTTTTGCTCAAACCAGATGAGCCCGTGCTCAAGCTGGCAACCTCGGAGTCTCAAACCTGGGTCTTCCGCATCCCAGTCCAATGCTCTATCCACTGCGCCACCGCCTGGTCAAGCAACTGTTACTTTTATGAGATAGCTTATGTGCATCTATCTGTAAAAGTCCTTTGGATAAAGTGTAAGAAAATGTCAGGAATCCCTGATTTACACTCTGACTTCCAAAGGTTTTCCTAGACACCACTGAAAACACCTCAAGGAAAGAAGATTCCACCCATGCAGTACCTCACTCTCTATACTATAGAGTCTATAGCCTGCTTAATCAGCTCAAAACACATTTCTCTAAGTTTCAGAAAAGTGCACAGCAGTTATGAATACATTTTTCTATAATGCATTGAGAATCTTCCCTTCATGTTGGTGAGATTTTTTTGCTTTTATTTAAATCCAAGAGTTGAAATGTGTATTTTAGTCTTCTCTCTCAAGTTAGCCTATATATAGTCAATAGTTTTCTTCATTTTAACACATTTTCTGGTCATTACAGTACTTAACTAGAGCCATGTATTTATCTTAAGATTTTGAATTCCTATAATTTGGATTACCCTTGGTCTCTGAATGATCTCATGCCATACTTTGATCTAGCAACTATTATGTTTTCCTCTCTTTCCCTTTCATACTTATTTGTAAAATTGATTCCTATAGAATTACATGAATAACTACTTGGCTCTTGGCTTCCCATTTTCTTCTAAAATACAGGTGAATGATTTCTTCTTGACTTTGGCAAATCAGAGTATTAGCACAGCCTCCCAAGACTATTTGCTGCTATTCCCTTATCAAGCTTCTCACCTCAATCTTAGGTTTCCAAAATATGCAGGGGCTGGTAGTTGGTTTTGAAGCCTTGAGAAATGTTCACAAAAGCTAGAGGAAACAAACAGGCTTTGTGTTCAGACAAACCTGATTTCCAGTCCTGGAATCACCATCAACTACCTCTCTGTGACATTGGTCAGTTACTCAACTTTTTAGGAGTTGCAAGTAAAATGGAGATAGTAAATCCACTTTGTGAGATTGATGAGAAAGCCCACTTTGCAAAAATAAATGTATTTTTTAAAAAAGATTAAAAAAATAAATAAATGGATTACCCTTGGTATACAGGCTGATTTAATTTGTCATATGGATGGAAAAATCTTAATAAAATACTAGTGAGCCTGCATGGTGGTGGCACAGTGGATAGAGCATCGACCTGGAATGCTGAGGTCCCAGATTCAAAACCCTGAGTTTGCCAGCTTTAGTGCAGGGTTGCTGGCTTGAGTGTGGGATCGTTGACATGATTCTAAGGGTGCTGACCTGTGTCCAAGGTCACTGGCTTGAGCAAGGGGTCACTGGCTCAGCTTCAGTCCACCTGGTCAAGGCATGTATGAGAAGCAATCAATGAGCAAAAATGAATCAACTATTAGTTGTTGCTTCTCTCTTCCCTCTCCCTCTCTCTCTCTCTTCCCCCCCCGTCTCTTTCACTCTCAAAATCAATAAAGAAATAATAAAATTAATAAAATATATATACCAGTGAACCAAATATAAAAATAGGATGTGAGGGCAATCTGGCTATGACATCTGTCACCCCATTGATCGCCAGGGTTGATTCGGCTGATCTGGCTGGCTAGGAGGGGTCCCCTTCCTCCCTCACTGCTCAATGTGTATCCCTCCCAAAGCTGTGCGCTCGGTCAAAGGGGAAACCTTCCCCGCTAGAGGAGAGGACTGTTCTTTGGTCAAGGGTATACGAGTAGCTGCGCTCCCCTGCTAGACCCTCCAAACAAGTCTCAAATATAAAATAGACATCATAACCATGTATTAATATTTACATCAGGAATATAGGATTGGCTTAGTATTATTAAAAATCAGAAATGTAATTTGACCTCATTAGAAGATGGCGCTGTGAATAGAGCATTGGACTAGGATGCAGAAGACCCAGGTTCAAAACTCCAAGGTCGCTGGCTTGAGCAAGCGGTCACTCACTCCTGTAGCTGACTCCCCAGTCAAGGCACATGTGGGAAAGCAATCAATGAAGAACTAAGGTGCCGCAATGAAGAATTGATTCTTCTCATCTCCCTTCCTTCCTGTCTGTCTGTCCTTATCTGTCCCTCTTTCTGTCTCTCTGTCTCTGTCTCACATACACACACACGCACACATGATATTTCCTTTGTTCATTCTTTTATTTTTTTATTCAAGAGATTTTTAGTAAAGAGTAGTCTATGTATCAGGCCCTATGCTGGTCACTGAGAATGGAGAGAAATACATTATAAAGTAGCATTGCACAGGAATCTCTGCTGATCATCTAAGACATCACAGCTTTGGGAGCCCAAGTCTGTTCATTTAAAGGAAGATGGGGCAGACTACCAGGTAAGGTGGAAAAGGTATGAGTTTTGGCATCAAAGGAATTGAGTTTTCAATCTGTGTAAACTTAAACAAATCCTTAATATCTCTAAACCTCCATTTCTTCATCTGTTAAATGGAAATTATATACTTACTATGAACAGTTATTATGAAGATTCAATCCTGGACCTTCTCATGAAAATGATCTGGCTCTCTGCCCCTTCAACCTCTCCAAACCAAGATGCATTTTTTTCTCTTTTGTCATTTTGTTTTTCCTTTAAACCTGACTTAAGTTGGCTGTAAAAACTGCTCTCAAACATATAATAATAAAATAAAGAAGTGGGTGGTAGACACAGTGTACTTTGCCCCATCCAGGAAGTCACCCTCCACTCCTCTTCCCACACAGCCATCAATGTTTGAAGCACAGACTACAAAGGCCAGTCTTCATTGATCGTCCATAATCAAGCCTTTCAGGTCATCTCCGCTTAGTACATCAAAAGGAGCCCATTTGGTGCAGGTGGACTGCTTGCTTCCACATTATCTCATTATCCTCTAACTGTCAGACTAAGCAGAGTGAAAAGGGTCTGCTAAGGAAGTTGACTCTAAAGGAATGTGGAGCATGTCATTATTGGGCTCTTGATGTATCAAGACAAATGTCCTTTGTCCTCTTCTGGACAGTGATGCCATTGCTGCTTTGGATCCTGCTCGAAACACTGAGAGAGTTATTTTTTAATTTACTTATTTGTTTATTTAGTAAACATTTATTGACCACCGCTATGTGCCAGCTTTTGAGGGGAAAAGCAATAGGATAGATGGACAGACTACATCCCTATCCTCATGAAGTTAACATCTTACCAGGGTAGGTAGACCTAACAAACAAAATGAAGGAAATAAACAAGGAAATGTATAAAAGAGTAATTGGGTAGGATTAGCAGAATGGTCAGAGTAGGCCTTTCTGAGGAGGGAATATTTAAATTGAGCCCTGAGGTGCCAATTTTGTGAAGAGCCAGGAAAAAATTTTCTCAGCAGAGGAAAAAGTAAGTGTAAAGTCCTCTGAGTGGGGGGAAGGGTTTGATAGGTTTAGAGATATTAAAGGGTATGCAGTAAAAGTGGAGAGGGTGGAAGAAGACAAATTGAACAGGGTTTTATAAGCATGGACTATGGGTTTTACTTTAAGTGCAATTCAGTAAGTATTCGAGAAGCACTGATTGAGAGCCTATGTGTGCAGTTCTAAGCTCTGGGCATGTAGCCATAACACTCAAAGTAACTTTTGAAAGTTACATTCTAGCAGGCACTAATAGGCAGTAAACACAATAAGTAAAAGAACATTTTTACTTATTTTACTTGCTAAGGAGAATATTGTAACAAACTAAGAAAAGAAATTAAGAAGTATTGGGTTACAATTTTAGATAAGAGTGTCCAGAGAAGGCCTCCCTGAAAAAACATTGAAGTGTTCATGTGCTTTCTAGGGGCAGAGCCCTGAGCCACACTAATACAATATTTAGACATCAAGGAAATTCACCAGGAAAGGAGAATGGTAAGAAGAATCTGGAATAGTAAGAAAAAAATCAGACAAGTGTCGTGGAAGTTAGAAAATGTTTTAAGGAGGAGAGAACTCAACAGTGAAAAATGCTACAGATATTAAATAAAGATGAGGACTGAGATGATCATTAAATTTTGCTATGTGGAGATCATCGGTGACCTTGAGAAGAACAGTTTCACTGCTGTAGTGGAAGCAAAACCCTGATAGGAGTATGTTCAGGAGATAGTTGGAGGAAGGGAACAGGAGACTGTGAATATAGGCACTTTCAAGAAGTTCTGTCATGAGGTAAAGAGATGAAGTGGCCACCTGGGAAGATATATCAAAAGAGAGGTTTTCCTCCAACTTTTAAAAATGTTCCAACTTATAGAAAAGGTGAAAGAATAATACAATACCCATATACCCTTCTCCTAGTAACAGCAATTGTTGACATTTTTATACGTTTGCTTTCTCCCCAGAGAGAGGCATTTTTAAAAAATATTTTTCAATCCATGAAATATTATGTATATGCAAAAAGTTCACAAAACAAAACATATACCCCAATGAGTGATCACAAAGCAAGCACCCATGTAACTACCACCAATATCAACAAACAGAACGTCACAGGCATGCCTAATGCCCTTTGTGCCTCACCCCTCCCCCATCAAATGGTAACCACTAATCTGAACTTTTTTTTTTTTTACAGGGACAGAGAGAGAGTCAGAGAGAGGGATAGCTAGGGACAGACAGACAGGAACGGAGAGAGAGAGATGAGAAGCATCAATCATCAGTTTTTGTTGCAAAACCTTAGTTGTTCATTGATTGCTTTCTCATATGTGCCTTGACTGCGGGCCTTCAGCAGACAAAGTAACTCCTTGCTCGAGCCAGTGACCTTGGGTCCAAGCTGGTGAGCTTTTGCTCAAACCAGATGAGCCCACACTCAAGCTAGCAACAATGGAGTCTCGAACCTGGATCCTCTGCATCCTAGTCTGATGCTCCATCCACTGCACCACCACCTGGTCAGACCCAACCTGAACTTTTATATACAAGAATGTGTTTGTGTAAATCCCTTGATGCACATGTGCATACATTTCTTCTAGTGGGTATATTCCTAGGAGCAGAATTGATGTGTATATGCAATTTACTTCCATAGCTAATACTAAAGCGTTTTCCAACTTGCTGAACCAATTTATATTCTCATGAGCAAGGTATGAGTGCTGTTGCTCCACATCCTTTCCCTTCTTTTTCTTTTTTAATACTTACCATTTCAGTGGGTGTGTTGTGGCATACAGTTACGGTTTCTTTGTTGTTGTTTTTAAGATTTAATTTATTAATTTTAGAGAGTGGAGAGAGAAAGCAGGGGAGGAGCAGAAAGCATCAACTCATAGTAGTTGCTTCTCATATGTGCCTTGACCAGGGAGGCCTGGGGTTTCAAACCAACAACCTCAGCACTCCAAGTCAATGTTTTAACCACTGCGCCATCACAAGTCAGACTATAATTATGGTTTTAATTAACATTTCCTGGTGTTCTGGTCAGGTCGTTCAGTTAGTTAGAGCATCATCCTGACACGCTGAGATGAAGGGTTCAATCCCTAGTAAGGGCACATATAAGAATCAACCAAAAATGATACGAATGGGTAGAACAGCAAATCAATGTTTCCCTCTCTAACCCTTCCTCTCTATATAAAAATCAAATTTAAAAATAGTTTATTCTGTTTTATTTTTGTTTGTTTTTTATGCACGCACAAGAGAGAGAAGGAGGGAGGAAGGGAGAGAGATAAGAAGCATCAACTTGTAGTTACATCATTTTAGTTGTTCATTGGTTGCTTCTTATATGTGCTTTGGGGGGGAGTCTAGCTGAGCCAATGATGCCTTGCTCAAGACAGCGGACCTTGGGCTCTAACTGGTGAGCCTGTGCTCAGGCCGATGAGTCTGTTCTCAGGCCGGCAACCTCAGGGTTTCGAACCTGGGTCCACTGCTCCACCACCAGTCAGGCTAAAAATCGTTTTTAAAAAAACATTTCCCTGAACACTATGTTTATTGGCCATTTAAATATCCTCTTTTGTGAAGTGCCTGTTGAAGATTTTTGCCCGTTTATAAGATTGGTTTGTTTAACTTTGTTACTGATTTGCAGGTGTTTTTCTTACATACTAGCTGTAAATCCTAGCAGATTATGTGTGTTGCACATTGTCTTCTCTCAATCTGTGCTTTGCATTTTCATTTTCTTAGTGCTATCACTGGATACAAAGAAGTTCTTCATTTTAATGTAGTCAACTGGTTTGGGGGCTCTTTTTGTGCTTCCTGGTTCTGTTTAGGAACTTTTCATCTGCCTCTAGGTAGATACTCTCCTATGTAATCTCCTAGAAGTTGTATTCTTCTGATTTTCATATTTAAGGCTATAATCTACCTGGTGTTGAGTTTTGTATATTTGTATTATCTTTCCTTTTTATAACACATGGACATCTAATGACCCAGCACCATTTGTTGAAAGATGGTCCTTTCCCCACTGTTTTAAACTACTACTACCTTTGTTACAAATCTGCTCATGTAGTGTTTCTTTTCTGGGTTTTGTGTTCTATTCCACTGGTCCATTTTTCTTTCCTTGAACCATTTCTAGATGTTTGCAAAGATAATCATAGCCTTTGGGGGTTTATAATTACCTCTTTTCTTTAACTTAATATGACACCAGTTTCCTTCTTTATCCTTGACCAAATTTGAGAAATTTGAAAATTGTATTTTTGTGTTATTTTTCTGAAAAGTTACTGTGTAATTTCTCTACCTTTATTCCATAATTCAATGTCTGGGGAATTAATGTTTATTTATTTATAGTTAGATATTATTCTTCATATTCTTTATTTTGGTATAGTGGGGTATTTTTTAACTGTCTTCATTAAAGACTTAGTATATGAAATGTATAATGAGCTTTGGGAATAAAAGACTAAACAGAAACAGCCATGCAATCAATTACCTTGCTAGGCTCAGAAAACACTAGCTAGTTATAATGATGAAAGCATTTATCAATTGTAAAGGCTGAGAATAAAATAATAATACATATGGAAGGAAGCTAGCAAATTGATTAGTGTTGAGTGAAATATGAATACACAATTTCTCCAAGACAGACAATGATATAGAGTCAACTCTGTCAGATCATCCATAAAATCCAGTTCTAAATAATTGTATTTTTTTTCCAACAGCCCATTACTCTTCTAAAGTAGTTATTTTTATTATGTGTTCACAATCCCAATCCAATTTAACAGTCAATATAATTAATGAAGATGTTATTATTTTGGGGAGGCATTTTGGTGTAACATTTGAATGTGACTATATTTACAGTGTCAAAATTCTTATTGCAATTTGAAATGTTTCCCCAAATGAATTGCAGAGAAATGACAGGGGTGAAGGAAGAGGTTTTTTTCTGTAAAGAGGGTGACCCTGGTCAACTCAGAGTAGAGACAGCTGTTAATTATAATGGGTTCCTCTGAGAATTGTCATTTTTAAACTAAAACTGATGATATAGTAGCTCAGGGAATAATTCCTGGTGCTTTGTAAAGGCAGTGGGTAGTTTGCTTCCCTGCATGATGTAAGATAACTTTTTCTCCTAATATCCTTTATTTAATCTTAGAACAGTGGAAAGAGCATTGGTTTGCAGTCAGTATGTTTGACTTTCTCTTCTGATATAAATGGAAACAACCTAAATAGTTTTTATTTTGCACGTTACTTTTCTAATTTTGTTTTTAAATATTTAAATGGTTTTAATATTTTCTAATAAGATTATTGTGAAATTGAATAAATACCCATGTACGTTATTTTCTTTTATTCAATTTTCATGTATATAAAGGTGTATATAAACAAAAGCTTTTTCTTAGTGTTTAGTAATATTAGAGACCAAATTGCATATCATGTGTTCCCTTTCTTTTTAATCTATTACCTTGCCTAAATTACTTCTTTATTTCTTTTATATCTGACATTTATTGGGTCATCCAGTTCTTTTCATTCTGCTTCTGAAATAATTTCCATTGGTTTCATCATCTTCATTCTTTCTGGCGATGCCTTAGTTCAGAATGCTATCGTCTTTTTCCTAGATTATTGTAAAAACGTAGCTAATTTATTTCCCTCTCTTCAGTCTTGCCACTTCCAATCCATTTTCCACACTGTCCAGAGCGTCTCAAACACAGTTCTGATTATGCATCAACTTCTCTTGCCTAAATACTTTTAAAAAACTTTCCCCCATTGTTTTGAGGGGGGGGGGATGACAGAAAGAGAGAAAGAAGAATCATTTTGTTGTTCCATTTAGTTGTGCACTTATTGGTTGCTTCTCATATGTGTCCTGACCAAGTATTGAACCTGGTGACCTTGGCAGCCACAACAACATTCAATCTGCTGTGCCACTTGGCCAGGGCCAATACTATTTTTTTTAATTTATTGATTTGAGAGAGAGAGAAACATCAATTTGTTGTTCCAGTTATTTATGCATTCATTGGTTGATTCTTATAGGTACCCTGACTGGGAATTGAACCTGCAATCTTGTTATATCAGGATGACTCTCTAACCAACTGAGCTAGCCAGCCAGGGCTTTCCTAAATACTTTTAATGATCAATACTTATTGCACAGGCCTGTCTCCTTCATCTTTAATCTCTAATCTCTATGTTCTATGTTAACTGCCCTTCTATTAGCTTCTTTAATTTTCTGTGCTGGATTACATTATAGCAAACTTTCTATACAAAAAGATATAAAAGTGGCTTTTAAACATATGATAAAGATATTCAACTTGACTTAAAATAAGAGATCTGAAAAATAAAACTAAGTAAGGTACTTCTATCAGTTTGGCAAAGATCCAAAAGGTTGACATTATGTTATTTTGGCTAGGGTGTGGGAAAACATTCTCATACATTATTCATGGATGTGTAAATTGGTACTATATATTTGACAATATCTATAAAATATGACCATAACTTTGACCCAGCATCCTATTAATCCTACAGAAATATACATACAAAGACGTATGTGAAGACTATTCATTGCAGCATTGTAACAGAAAAAGATGAAGAATAAGCAGAGTATCCCCCAATAGGAAGATGGTTATGTAAATTGCAGTATAGACCTAAAATTTACTTCTACAGAGGCATTAAAAAGAATGATGCAATATCTGTGAACTGATATAGAAAGATTTCCAAAATAAAAACAAAGTGTAGAGCAGTATATGTAGGATGCTATCATTTGCATGTTTATATATCTTTAAAAAGATATATGTGCATATATATTAAGTACTAAAACATCTCTGGAATAATATATAAGAAATTGAAGGGAAGAGTTTGCCTCTGAAGAGGCTAAATAGGGACAAGAAGTAGTGGAGACCCTTTATACTCTTCAGAACTGTTTGATTTTTTTTTTCACCAAGCACATGAATTATTCTTCAAAAAAATAACAGAACAATGGTTAAGCATATTATGGCAGATCACCTGAAGATATATAAGTCTGGTATTGTTCTGCATCTCAAACAGTCCTATGAATTGCATTGTTTATCAGAGAGCTAAACGAATGATTGATGAAGTTGAGTACCTAGTTAAGGTCCTTGTTTCATTAAGAAGCAGAAGGCCCTGGCTGGTTGGCTCAGTGGTAGAGCATCGGCCTGGCGTACGGGAGTCCCGAGTTCAATTCCTGGCCAGGGCACACAGGAGAAGTGCCCATCTGCTTCTCCACCCCTCCCCCTCTCCTTCCTCTCTGTCTCTCTCTTCCCCTCCCGCAGCCAAGGCTCCATTGGAGCAAAGTTGGCCCGGACACTGAGGATGGCTCTGTGGCCTCTGCCTCAGGCGCTCAGATGGGCAGAGCATCGCCCCCTGGTGGGCATGCCAGGTGGATCCTGGTCAGGCGCATGCGGGAGTCTGACTGCCTCCCCGTTTCCAACTTCAGAAAAATACAAAAAAAAAAAAAAAGAAGAAGCAGAAAGGAGAGCATTTTCTTTTTAAAAAAATTATTTTTATTTATTCATTTTAGAGGGAGGGAGAGAGAGAGAGAGAGAGAGAGAGAGAGAGAGAGAGAAGGGGGGAGGATCAGGAAGCTTCAACTTCCATATGTGCCTTGACCAGGCAAGGCCAGGGTTTTGAACCGGCAACCTCAGCATTTCCAGGTCGACACTTTATCCACTGCGCCACCACAGGCCAGGCCAGGAGAGCATTTTCTCAGTCTGTTGAGCTCTTGCTTCCAAGAGTGTCCTCTGTTTGACTCAGGTAAACACTTATAACATTTTTCAAAAGAAAAAAAAGGAGAAGAAGAAGGAGGGGGAGGGGAAGGGGAAGGAGAAAGGGATGGGGATGGAGATGGGGAAGAGGAAGGAGAAGGAGGCGAAGGAGAAGAGGAAGAGATATGAGCCAATTACCTGGCACCACTTCTCCAAAGCCTGCCTTGAAAATATGTCAATTGTGAAAAATACCCCATTGTATTCTGAGTGTGACTCTGCTGTTTCCCCACTAGGTTGGAAGCTTCTTCAAAACAGGACCAATTCTGCCTGACCAGGTGGTGGTGCAGTAGATAGAGCATCAGACTGGGATGAGAAGGTCCCAGGTTTGAGACCCCGAGGTTGCCAGTTTGAGCACAGGCTCATCTGGTTTGAGCAAAGCTCACCAGCTTGGACCCAAGGTCGCTGGCTCAAGCAAGGGGTTACTCAGTCTGCTGTAGCCCCGTAGTCAAGGCACATATGAGAAAGCAATCAATGAACAACTAAGATGTCACAACGAAAAGCTAATGATTGATGCTTCTCATCTCTCTCCATTCCTGTTTGTCTGTCCCTATCTATCCCTCTCTCTGATTCTCTGTCTCTGTAAAACAAACAAACAAAAAAACAGGAGCAATTCAACATCACTAGTCATTAGAGAAATGCAAACTAAAACCACAATGAGAAATCACCTCACACAGTCAGAATGGTGCTCATCAACAAAACAACACAGAATAAGTGCTGGCGAGGATGTGGAGAAAAGGGAACCCTCCTGCACTGCTGGTGGGAATGCAGACTGGCGCAGCCACTGTGGAATAAAGTATGGAGATTTCTCAAAAAATTAAAAATGCATCTGCCTTTTGACCCAGCTATGCCACTTTTAGGAATATATCCCAAGAACATCACATCAATGATTCAAAAGGAGAAACCCACCCCATGTTTATGGCAGCATTGTTTACAATAGCAAAGATCTGGAAACAGCCCAAGTGTCCATCAGTGGATGAGTGGATTAAAAAGCACTGGTACATATATACAATGGAATACTATGGGGCCATGAGAAAGAAGTAAATCTTACCTTTGCGACAACATGGATGGACTGGAAACTATTATGTTAAGTGAAATAAGCCAGGCAGAGAAAGAAAAATACCATATGAATTCACTCATTTGAGGAATCCAATGAACAATATGAACTGAGGAACGGAATAGAGACAGAGGCGAGATCAAAGGGTCCAGAGGGAAAGCGGACAGAGGGGAAAGGGGATGATAGGATGGGATGAGAGCAGAAAAGCAAAACCGGGGGGAGGGTGTTGCGGGGAGGAGGACAAGGGGGATGTAGTAGGGAAATAGAGGGAAGGGGAGAGGTATTCAGGGGGATGCTAGAATCTATGTACATGCAATAAATTAAAATTAAACAAAAGAGCAATTTATCACTTATAAGTAATTATCACAATGACTGGCACATGTCAAATCATAAATAAAAGTTTATTGGCAAGAAGAGTTGGATGATTTCCCTTTTTCGTTTTCTTTTTCTTTTTTTTTCTTTTTTTTTTTTTAACTAAGAGGAAGAGAGATAAAGAGACAGACTCCCTCATGAACCCCAACCAGGATCCACCTGGCAATCCCTGTCTGGGGCTGATACTCGAATCAACCAAGGAATCCTCAGCATCCGGGACAGACGCTCAGACCAGTCAAGCCACTGGCTGTGAAAGGCGAAGAGGGATAAAAGGGTGAGAGGGATAGGAAGAGAAGTAGATGGTCGCTTCTAATGTGTGCCCTGACCAGGGATGGAATCTGGGGCCTCTGCACGCCAGGTGGATGCTCTATCTACTGAGCCAACCAGAGAGGGAAAGATGATTTTCTTTAAGCAACCATGTATTTATGAAATGTAAATACTAGAACCTGCCATGTTTTCCCCTAAAAGGTAGACTACTTTAATTTGTGTCTTCATCATACCAGACAATTATGAAGGAAAAGCAGATACTGATCGTAAACATTACAGCCACTAGGATTCAAGAAAAAGCTATTTTCTGTGTTTGGTTTTCCAGTGCATAACAAGAATAGTTCAAAACTTTCTAAAAATAATGTCTCTTCACATAGCTGATGGGGCCATGTGAGACTGACCCTGTGGTTAGCCTGTGAAACATTTTACTGGACTGCTTCTTGTTTCTAGTTCCCTTCGGACTTTTATCATGTGTCAGTGAAGAAGCATGTGTCCCCACCAGCTCCAGTGACCTGCCTCTGAGATGTGCAACACTGGCAGTTAGAGACTTTCTAGAGCAATCATCAACCCCTAAAAGGCATTTCTTCAAAGCCATATTCAAAGTTACTTCAAATTTTCCAAAATAGTGCTAAAAACAATGCTTAGTTTTCTGAATCAATATGAAAGATTTCTTGTGGAAATCTTTTATGGGTCACCCCTCATTTCCCAGCTTCTCTGGAAATATAGGTGAACCAATGGAGATCAAGGGGGTGAAGTTTGAGTCTATACAGGAACTTAAACGTTGGACTTATCAACTTAGAATCTCAGAGAATTCTTTTCTGTTTCACCTAGTCCTAGGCAAAGCAGAAAGGTGGTATGAAAATAGAGTGAACTGAAAGCAGGCAGACCACAATTTGAAACTAGGTTTTGTTAACAACCGGTCATGTAACCTTGGACAAATTACTTAACTTCTTTGAGGCTCTGTGTCCTCATTTTACAATGTTGTGGTGAGAATTTGATAGCTCATCATCAGCACATTTCCAGGTATACAGTAGGTACTCAAAAATTTTTGGTGAGCAAAATAAGTGAATAACATACAGTACTTACAATGACTGACACATGGAGAACTTTATTATTCATTTTCTTCCTTCTCTGCACCTTTCTTACTGTCAGTTTAGGCTATGTGTTGCCCTTTGGTGAATTTGTCTCCTTCAAAGTTGCTCCCAAAAGTCACCAAAGCTAATTTCTTTTTCTTTCCTTTTTTTTTTTTTTTAGGGAGAGAGAGAGACAGAGATAGGAAGAGAGAAAGATGAGAAGCATCAACTCATAGTTGCATCATTTTATTTGTCACTGATTGCCTCTCATACATGCCTTGACCAGGGAGCTTGAGCTGAGCCAGGGACCCCTTGCTCAAGCCAATGACCTTGGGCTCAAGCTAGTGACCTTGGGTTCAAGCCAGTAACCTTGTGCTTCAAGCCAGCGACCTTTGGACTCAAGCCAGTGACCATAGGATCATGTCGATGATCCCACGCCCAGACCGGTAACACTGTACTCAAACTGGTGGGCCTGTGATCAGTCTGGATGACCCCTTGCTCACTCCAGCAACCTCAGGGCTTTGAACCTGGGACCTCAGCGTCCCAGGTCATTGCTCTATCCATTGTGCTACCGTTGGTCAGGCCCAAAGATTATTTTTAACCATAAATAATAATAATAATAATAATAATAATAATAATTAAGGCAAAAAGGGATTATGTAGTGGAAATATAGCCACTTTAGCTTCCAAACCTTCGAGGGATATAACCTTGTGTTTCTATTTGTTTGGTCAAGAATAAATCTGGCCTGGCCCTGGCCAGTTGGCTCAGTGGTAGAGTGTTGGCCTGGCGTGCAGAGGTCCCGGGTTCAATTCCCAGCCAGGGCACACAGGAGAAGCACCCATCTGCTTCTTCACCCCCCTCCTTCCTCTCTGTCTCTCTCTTCCCCTCCTGCAGCCAAGGCTCCATTGGAGCAAAAAGATGGCCCAGGCGCTGGGGATGGCTCCTTGGCCTCTGCCCCAGGCACTAGAGTGGCTCTGGTCGCAACAGAGTGACGCCCCGGAGGGGCAGAGCATCGCCCCCTGGTGGGCGTGCCAGGTGGATCCCGGTCAGGCACATGCGGGAGTCTGTCGTCTGTCTGACTGTCTCTCCCCGTTTCCAGCTTCAGAAAAAAAAAAAAAAAGAATAAATCTGGCCTGACTAGGCGGTGGCGCAGTGGATAGAGCATCAGACTGGGATGTGGAGGACCCAGGTTTGAGACCTCGAGGTCACCAGCTTGAGCGTGGGCTCATCTGGTTTGAGCAAAGCTCACCAGCTTGGACCCAAGGTCACTGGCTCTAGCAAAGGGTTAATCAGTCTGCTGAAGGCCCGCGGTCAAGGCACATATGAGAAATCAATCAATGAACAACTAAGGAACCGCAACAAAGAATAGATGTTTCTCACCTCTCTCCCTTCCTGTCTGTCTGTCCTTATCTGTCCCTTTCTCTGACTCTCTCTGTCTCTGCCACAGAAGAAAAAGAACAAACCTGTCCAAGTGGGCAGGAGGTGGCAGAGAAGACGAGCTGCCACTGCCCTCACCCCTCCCCTCTCTGTAACCCCCAGCCCTGCCCCTGCAGGGATTTGAGAGCGTTCTCCCTTGACGGTCTTTCTTGCTCTCCTTCCAGTCTCTGCCCCCTACTGTCTGCTGAACCTCCCTGGGGATCAGGATCAGGTGCTTTTTTTCCCAGGGGAAAGGGAGGAGAGAAAGGAGAGGGGGAACCAAAGAATCTGTCCTAGAGAGGGGAAAGATGAGATTGGAGAAAGGGCAGAAGCAGGAAAGGCAAAGTTACCTTCATACGGTGGGGTTGTTTAGGGTCAGGCCCCAAGCATCACTGTCTAACTTGAGAACCTGTCAGGGGAAAACAAATCAAGGGGAGCAAAAGGAGCCACTCAGGCCAGATGCAGGACAAGAGCTGGGACTTCAGGATGCCAGGGTAAGTGGGGGATCCAGGGACTAGAGGTGCAGCCTGAGTGGGGGGAATGCGGCTGTAGTGTCTCGCCTTTCCTCTTCCACCCCAACTCCAGACCTGCCTTTTCTTTTCATCCCAATTCCCCCAGATAGAAGCTGTGGCCCTGGCCATGTTATTGTGCTTCTGCATCCTGTGCATGTTCCCTATCCTTTACTTCTTCCTCTTGTGTGGGTCCTTTGATGATAATAAGAATAAGAATAAGAATAATGAATAAATCTGTCCATTTGGTTTAGCAGAGAACATTTTAATTTTTAAAACTGTTTTTTTTAGTATAGTTTTGCAAAATTGATTAGAAACAACCAACATAGGGCAACTGTTACCAAACAGTACATTAAAATCTTCTTCCACTTTTATTATGAAGACACCATGGATCAGTAGTTGAGCACATAGCTTTAACCTTTGACCAACCTAGATTAGAGTTCAAAGTCTGTCACTTATTTTCCTTGTGAGCTTGGCAATTTACTTAACCAGTCTAAGCCTCAATGTGCTTATCTGCAAAATGTGGCTAATAAGAGGACCCACCTCATGGTTTTTATAAGGGTTGAATGAAATAATTACTATGCCTACCATGGTGCCTGGCACAGGATTCACTCTCAACAAATGGTGGTTATTATTATCATCAGCCCATTTACTATAACCCCACCAGATAGCTACTAGTATTACCTCTATTTCACAGATAAGGAATCAGTCTTAGATGACAAATATAAATATTTAGCATATCACCAGGCAAATGGTAAAAGCTCAAAATATGTGACCTTAAAAAGAGAGAAAAAAGTGGAGGGTTTGAGCAAAAAAGGACAAAGAGAGAGAGAGAGAGAGAGAGAGAGAGAGAGAGAGAAAACTCAGACACTAACAACAATGTGATGCTTGCTGAGGTGAAGGGGGAGGTGAAAGGGAGTATGTGGAATAAATGGTGATAGACAGAGACTTGACTTTCGCTGCTGAACACATAATACAGTGTACGGAAGATGTGTTGTAGATGTGTGCACCTGAAATCTGTATAGTTTTGTTAATCAGTGTCACTCCAATATATGTAATTTTAAAAAACTGATGGTTCTCAACCTGCAGATCAGGGTCTGTGATTAGAACTTCAAGCTGGGCACTGGCCTTTTATACTCTGCAGTCGTTTTGTGTAGAAAGAAGAAACTAAGAAACTGAAATAACCTGTTAACTTGTTTGTCTACTCCCATGTGCCAGAGTCCCCATACGGCAAGCACGTAGGCATTGTAGGTGCTCGGTAAATATTTGCTAATCAGCTACGCAGAGCAGTGAGCACACATGGGTTCTGTTCTAGGACTGGATCTTCCCTATCAGGCGCTGAGCCAGCTCCGGTTCCTGCCCCAAGCCACCTGTCTTCACTATAACTTCCTTCCTCATCTCAAAGCTTC
Source organism: Saccopteryx bilineata (assembly GCF_036850765.1). Lineage (NCBI taxonomy): Eukaryota > Metazoa > Chordata > Mammalia > Chiroptera > Emballonuridae > Saccopteryx > Saccopteryx bilineata. Next base: position 337,227,926 of record NC_089490.1, on the reverse strand, counting down.
AGGAAAATCAACACAAGCCTTCCTCACTGCAAAGGTGGAAGGACGTATGCCTTAAGCAGAATAATTGAGCCTTCCTTGAGATGTCAACCCTGCATCCAAAGATAAAAATACTGGGCTATTCACATCTAACTGAGGAACTGTGGTAAAGTCTTTATTAAAAGTAAGCACTAGAAAGACTATAACATTGTTGTAGATGAGCAGTGCTCATGTTGTTTTGGAAATGAATGTTTAAAGCCTGAATAAATCAATAATTGAAGCTTTGGAGACCTTAGTTTAAACAAACAGATATTTTTTACTTATATCAGAAATATAAATATGATCTTAAAAATGCATTTACAAATGATTGTTCTTGGTCAACTGGTAAAACAAACCCCCAATTTGAGAGTCCTTTTGGGGATCATAGTTTGTTTCTTGTTCTCTTCTTATATCTGCAACAGAATAAAAATGTAGGAAAGAACTTTGAAATTTTTTAAATGAAAGCATGTTTGAATGTCACTTTGTGCATTTCAAAGATAGAAGCGAAGGTCTAGAAAGAGGAATATTAAAATAGGTAATAGCAGCTTTAGAATCAGACATTCCTCAGCTAGAATGCTAAGTTCTGTCCCAATTACTAGTATATGAGGTTGAACAGGTAACACATACACACATACATATGATTGTAGTGAAGATTAAGTAGATGGAGACTGTAAGCTGCTTAGGACGGTGATCTTTATACAGGATATGTTCTGTTAAGTGGTAGTTTTTATTATCAGAGCAAGAAAGGTTAGAGTTAGAGGCCAAATCCCTTTATAATAAGTTCTCTTATCCAACAGCTCAAGTCCTTAGAAGGTGGCCCCCAGAAACAAGAGCTGCCACGGAAGGGGCTCTGAGTGACTCAAGGTGTGGCTCAAAGCACCTGTCCTTTAATTAATGGGTGGCCTTCAGCTTATTGCTACTTCCTTTGAATTAGATCTGCTTCTCAAAGCCAACTAAGCAAAGCCATGAAGATAAAGGAGACATCACTTCTTAATTACCCTGTTGCTCTTAGAAGCCACAGTTTTCATTCCCAATTAGATTCCATCTTAAATTGTTCTCCATATTTTTTCCCTGAGCTACTCTCATCTACCCCACTGTTGTAAGCTCCAACACTATCTTCTTCATTTTATAGTTTAGTGTCAAGGCCTGAATCCAGTACATAGTAGGTTCTCAATACATGCTCGTTAAATGACTGACTATAAGAATTAATTAAAGACTCAGCCCTGGCTGGGTTGCTCAGTGGATAGAGCATTGTCCTAGTACATGCAGGTTTGATTTTCAGTGTGAGCGCATATGAGAAACAAATACGGAATGCACAGCTAAATGGGCAAAATAAGTGGAACAGAACTAGTTGATGCTTCTCTCTCTCTCCCTCCACTCTCTCTAATCAATGGGAAAAAAAATGTTTTTTAAAAAGCTCATTGTAAGCTCCTGATGAAGCCCTCAAAGTACCCAGCACAGTGCAAAGCAATGCTCAGAAATAAATATTGATTAATTCATCTATTCCACATTTATCATCTCTTCCACATTTATCATCTCTTCCTCCTGCTTGATTTGCATTCTCTCTTCAAAACATGCCGGGAAGGTGAATTTTCCTGGCATGTTTTGCATTTAGCAGCAGTCACCAACTGCTAGCAGGAACTGCCGTATATTTAGAGACTTGTAGAATCTCCCCTACAGGTAGGATTTTCCAGATTTAGAAAAAAAAAACCCAGGACATCAAGTTTATTTGAATTTCAGATAAACAACAAATACATTTTTAGTATAAAAAGCTCCCATGAAATATTTGGGTAATACTATATTAAATTTTTTTTCACCACTTAACTGAAATTCAAATGTAACTGAGATCTGTATTTTATCTGACAACCCTCCTTAGATGGTCTCACTCCAAGCACTAATACCAACATACAAGTTGTCATTTCTTAAAACTACTCCTTTTAGACTCTGGCTCTTTAATTAGTCAGTTTCCAACACCCCTAAGGAGATAGCCAGTTCCTTCATCTTCCTTCAAGCACAGGCCTTGCTCAGTCATATGCTTGGGTAGAGAAAATCAAGCCCCCCAGTTTCCTACTTGATCTCAATGTTCTTTCATTCCGCCAGTGAGTTGTTCTTTTTCGTCTTAGCCATGGGATAGATGATTGTGGATTTTCCAATAGTGGCAAGAAATTAGAACATCCTAACACTATATTAGGTTTCACATGCACTGTACTTAAAACCAGTTCATCCTTACAAATCTCTCTGCCATTGTCATTGAAACAGAAACTTTAGCTTCTTCTCCAGACACTACATTTTGTATGTTGTTATCTAGTGCGCTGCGTCACAAAATCCTGGCTTTGTTCTTATTACTGTTAACTATTTTTTGTTGTTTTTCCTACAGAAATAATTCTTGGATCTGCCGGTTCGTTATGTCATCATCTGAGGCCTGGATTGCAAAGCAGCATACCAGCCCTTTGGCTCCCCATCTCCATGCGACTTCTAGCGAATCTATTCTTGTCCTTTTTTCACCTGGACTTCCCCTCTGGGAAAAGCTGGTGACTCTCTATTTCCTGTTTAATAAATCAACACCAGGCTCTACAGCCCAGCCTTAAAGGTCCCAAGCCTATGCACTGTCCTCTCTGTGTCTGCCTTCCGGACATTGATACAATCCAATTTATATCTGCCAATCCCTAGGCCTCATCCCTGTTTCTAGCTACATCAGCCCATCATTGTATTTACTTTGAGTCCATAAATCCCTTTCTCCTTTTCTGAATCAATCCACATTCCTTGTCTCCTTCAAAATCCAGCCCATTAGAAGATAACAAAGCCTATGTTGGGGGGGAGAAGGCCTTTCCAAAGGGAAAACAGCAAAAGAGGAAAACATAAAAAAATTATTCAATAGATTTGATTATACCAGAATTAGCTTGACCTGTGGTGGCACAGTGGATAGAGTGTCCACCTGGAATGCTGAGGTTGCCAGTTTAAAATGCTGGGTTTGCCCGATCAAGGTATATGCCACAAGCAACCAATGAACAACTAAAGTGAAGCAACTACACTTCTTGCTCCCCCACCCCTGCTCTGTAAAATCAATAATTAAAATCTTTATTTATTTATATTTTAGTGATAGCAGGGGAGGGCGGAAGGGAGATGAGAAGCATCAACTTGTAGTTGCGGCAGTTCAGTTGTTCATTGATTGCTTCTCACACATGCCTTGCAATGGTAGTGGTGGTGGGGGCTCCAGCTGAGCGAGTGACTCCTTGGGCTCAAACTGGCGACCTGTGGGTTTCAACACTCTGCACTCTATCCACTGTGCCATCACCAGTCTGGCATTTCTTTCTTTCTTTATTATTATTATTATTATTATTTTTAGAGAGAGAGAAAGGGAGAAAGAACTGGAAGCATCAACTCATAGTAGTTGCTTCTCGTATGTGCCTTGACCAGGCAAGCTGGTGACCTCAGCATTCCAAGTCAACACTTTATCCACTGAACTACCACTGGTCAGGCAATAAGTAAAATCTCTAAAATAAATAAATAAATAAAAGAATAAAAAGCTTCTTCAGGTCAAATATATTATAGGTCAGAATATATATATATTATAAACAAAACAAGAAAAACTAGGGGAAATATTTGCTATTTAAAATCAACAAAGTTACTATTCTTAATATGATTTTACAAATCAGTAAGAAAAACAAGGAAAAGATATTAGTATGTGACATTGACATACAATGTAGAAGAGGCAAAAGCATGAAAAACCTTAAACCTCAGTAGAATTAGAGAAATGCAAATTAAAATAACAATGAGCTTCCCTTTCTTTTTATCAAATGGGCATTTAAAAAAATGTTGATGCTCAATGTTGATTTGAATGTAAGAACAGAATCTTTCATACATTCTCTAGCAATCAATTTCAGGATGTTCTTTCTTGTACTTCTTTAAAATAGTATACATTTGAAAAACCTTATTACTTTTTACCCTACTAGCAGTGTTTTCCAATTTGTCTATAGTAAATATGTATCATTTTTACAATTAACAATATACATAAATGCATTTTTAAAATACTATAAAAATTAAAAGGAAGATGAGGAGGAAGGAGAAGGAAAATGCATTATTTTCATTTTGATTGACCCAGTTTAGGAATCTGATTGACACTAACTAGCTTTGATTAAACTTTCAAGCCTAGAATCCTCATCTCAGAGAGCTGTTGTGAAGATTAAAACAGGGCTCTATCCACTGCCCCACCACAGGTCAGATTAATTCTTGTGGTAGCCTGTTACCACAGTACCTACCTGACACTTTGTAAACATTCAAAAAATGGTGTAATCTATTATGATTTTGTTGTATCCTCAGCATACAGTTTCAGTGGTCTGCATATAGCAGATGCTAAATTAAAATATCTGACTGATGGTGTGCTTTTTATTTTTTATCTGTGCCTTTAATACTCTTTTCTACTGGCCCCATTCTGTCTTTTTCCTTTTCCTTTCCTCCCGCATGTTCCACATTTGTCCTATCCATCATCCCTTTTCTCCTTCTCATTACACTCCTTGTCTTATGGAACAATCTCTCACAAGCATTCTGAACAGCATTTTTCAGAACCCAATCCAAAGCCACTGATTTGTCACCCTTACCTGAAGGAATGACAGTGGGCCCCTGTCTTCTCTTCACTCGTTCCTTTTTTTATTAGTACCTGGCTTGAAACCCGTCTGTCCTGGGGATGCCTCCTGTGCGTGACCGCACCGGCGTCTGCTCACACTGCTGCTTCTTGGTGGGCTGTGCCATGTTTGTCTGCTGGCCTGTCTTTTCCTCCAGGCAGAAGCTAATTCTATGTTTCTTAGCATACTTCCTGCATGTTTGTGTTCATCAGTCTTATAAATTACATTTATAGCATTCACTAGTCAGCAAAATATCTTCCCTTCCTCTTCATTCCTCTTTTCATCTTTTCTACTCTTTTACCCTTCCCCTGGGAATATAATTATTATTCTTTTTTTCTCTCACATGAATTTGTATTTACTTTGGGAAAGTAACATGAATGCTTGTGCCCATGATCCACAGGCACAGTATTGACTATAAGTCCTTGTATCATCTCAGAAACATACACTAAACACTTTAGGGTGACCGATAAGATATAACAGCAGAATGTGGTCATGCAACAAGCACTGGATTCTCCCTGCCATATCCTCATAACTATTAAAGTATATGAGTATGGAGTTTGCTGTTAGGAAAGATTTGAATTCTGTTTCCAATAGTGTACTCTCTGAGCTTTAGTTTCTTTGACTGTAAAAGGAAGAGAATGACATCTCTCTCAAAAGGTGGGAATTAGATGTGTGTAAAGGATATAAAATACAATGTAGCACAGAATATGTACAGGGACACTCCCTAACATGGGGAAATGTGAATTTCCCCTTTCCTTTTCAGGATTCAATTATTCTGTGGGGATTTTTATAATCTAATGGGAAAAACCATTGATGAAGGAAACACTAAACTCAAAATGAATTTATCAAACATATAACACTTACCCTAAGTGCTTTGGAAACATTACCTCATTTAATCCTCCTAACTGGTCGATTATAACTCCAGTTTTAAGATGAGGAAACTGACATCCCTACAGGTGTCACAGTCAGAGGCGCCCAGGAAATCTGGTACTAGTGTCCATGCTCAAAACCACTGCATCACACTCTTCTCACTCCTGCCTTGTACATAAGCAGAAACTGAAGAAATGCATTCAAGTCTCTCTATCTCCCTTGACCAAAGTCAAAGAACCACCACACTTTCCGAGAAAAGCACCTTTTACCTATTCTTCAATCAAAACAGTTGGCTGCTGCCCTGGCCAGTTGGCTCAGTGGTAGAGCGTTGGCCTGGTGTGTGGAAGTCCTGGGTTCAATTCCCGGCCGAGGCACACAGAAGAAGCACCCATCTGCTTCTCCATTCTTCCCCCTCTCCTTTCTCTCTGTCTCTCTCTTCCCCTCCTGCAGCCAAGGCTCCACTGGAGCAAAGTTGGCCCAGGTGCTGAGGATGGCTCCATGGCCTCCATCTCAGGCACTAGAATGGCTCCAATTGCAACAGAGCAACGCCCCAGATGGGCAGAGCATCGCTCCCTAGAGGGTATGCCTGGTGGATCCTTGTCAGGCGCATGTGGGAGTCTATTTCTCTGCCTCCCCACTTCTCATTTCAGAAAAATACAAAAACAACAAACAAAACAAAACAAAAAAACACAGTTGGCTGCTTTGCACATAGGCTAAAATTCCAACCCAGTCTGGTACAGAGGAACCAGGGGAAAACTGAGTTATTTTTTACTGTCAAGGGTCTGGTTCCCCCAAGGCTAATGACTCTAATAATAAATGCCCCAAGTGTAAAGAGGATGACATTTTTTAAAATGTCTCTTTGGACTCCATGGTCTCTTTCAAAGAGACTTCATTTCAATATCCCCTTTTATATTTGTTTTCACATTTAATTCTCACAACTACTTTATAAAGTATCATTTATAGACCTAATTTATACTGACAGAGAAACTAGGGCTTCTAAATATTCAGTTCCCCAAGGTCAGCCTAGCCAGGAAGTGACTTAGGATTTGATTTTGAACTGTCCAAAACCACTGATGTTTCAGTTATCCACCTCTGAGATATGGTGATATCTATAAAGTTTGGCTGGGAATCTTCCCCTTATCCCAAGGGCCAGACACCTCATTGTGGAGTGAGGTCTGATGACTTATGTGAACCCAGGTGGGTTATGGTGTGTTAATCTACCTTTAGGAACATTTGGAAGCACTCTGTATTCTCAATTAATAATGAAAGCATAACTTTGGCAAGAACATTTTTTCTTAAAACAAAATGTTAAGAGTAAGTCTTGGGACACCAAGTTAGGAGCTCCAATTTAAAGCTATGATAAGGGGCAGAAAGTATTTTATTCCAGCCAGTCAGTGGTTCTACCCATCAAATTAATAATATCATACTACTTTGAAGGCTCAGACTGTCTATATAAAAGGACTCATTGTAGAAGCCCTAGACTTCAATTGTATTTAACCCTGATTCAGTAATGTTTGCATCTCATCTTACTGTGTAGGTTTTATTTTTTTTTTTATTTTTAATTATTTTTTGTATTTTTCCGAAGCTGGAAACGGGGAGAGACAGTCAGACAGACTCCTGCATGCGCCCGACTGGGATCCACCCGGCACGCCCACCAGGGGGCGACGCTCTGCCCATCAGGGGGCGATGCCTCGGCTGCGGGAGGGGAAGAGAGAGACAGAGAGGAAGGAGAGGGGGAGGGGTGGAGAAGCAGATGGGCGCTTCTCCTGTGTGCCCTGGCCGGGAATCGAACCCGGGACCCCTGCATGCCAGGCCGATGCTCTACCACTGAGCCAACCGGCCAGGGCTTACTGTGTAGGTTTTGCTGTGAGTGCCTCATTAAGACATTTGAGGATGTGGCTGAGAATATGCTTGATGACTCTGATGTAGTATGTCTTATTGAAATCATTATGGACACTGACTTTTCTTGAAGTAAACAATGTAACTATAACATCCACCGGAGACTTTCAGGAGTATAGATGTAACTTTATTGGCCAGTTTTACCTGCGCAGGGGCAAATTCCCGAGGTGTCCAGAGACACGGTGCTCACAAGGAGCTGCAGATGGGAATCGCACCTAGCGCTCATAGCTAAATCTTTTTATAAGCTAAGCAAGCAAGCCTAATACAGAAGCAGATGTGGCGGTAACCTATTTGCTAAGGGGGCTGCACATAGCATAGCAACAGGGGCTGGGGTCTAGCTCATTGGCGAATTCCAAACCTAAACTTCTGATAAGGGTCTTTTAACCAATAGAATGCAAACGTTTGTCTCTTTTTCTTTTTTTTTTTTTCTCTCTCTCTCAGCCTCCCAGAGTCCCTATCTGTCTCTGCTTCTTGAATGACCTTGGGCATGTTATTCCTAACAGAACAGGAGCAGGACCTGCCTGTAACCCTTAAGTTCCCTGTTCCATTAGTGCCCTGCTTATTTTCTGATCTTCTCTTGGTCCTTACAGTAACCACTAGAAATTTCACAAATTTATATTTTTAAGCAGAGTCTACACTGATTAAAAACGAGAATTTAAAATGATTCCATCTCAAGGCATATTTTTTCTTTTCTTTTTTTAAGTGAGGTAGGGAAAGATAAAGAGACAGAATCCCACATGTGCCCTGACCAGAATCCATCCAGCAACCCTCATCTGGGGCTGACACTGTGCCCATCGGGGGACATGCTGGCAACCAAGCTATTTTTAACACCTGAGGTAGAGGCTCCATGGAGCCATCCTCAGTACCCATGTGAACCACATCCTCAGGGCTGATGTGGTCCAATCAATCAATCCATGGCTGCAGAAGAGAGAAAGAGAGAAAGAGAGAGAGAGAATGGAGAGGAGGGAGAAGCAGATGGTCCCTCTCCTGTGTGCCCTGACTGCGAATTGAACCCAGGACATCCACAGGCTAGGTTGATGCTCTACTGCTGAGCCAACTGGCCAGGGCCTTAAGGCATATTTTTAATGAAAAAAATGAGAACTATCTGAATAAAAAATTAAAACATATCTGATACAGGAATCTATTATTGTTATTACTATTATTTTGTTTTGGAAATAAATGTGAAAATTCTTATAGTACTTGAAAAATAAGTTTTGTTTCTTTTATTGAAAAAAAAATACCATTAAAACAATCCTGGCAAAATTTGAACAAATGGTTTCTAACAATATGTAAAAGTTAAAGTATTCTTAGACAGGGGAAGGTCATAAATTGAAGCTAATAGCAAGGATAAATAAGTACACAATTTTTTTTTTTGAGAGAGAGAGAGGGAGAGAGAGGTAGGAAGGGAGAAAGATGAGAAACATCAACTCATAGTTGCGTCACTTTAGTTGTTCATTGATTACTTCTCATTCGTGTCTTGACCAGGAGGGGGGGACCTCCAGCTGAGCCAGTAACCCCTTGCTCAAGCCAGTGACCTTGGGCTCAAGCCAGTGACTATTGGACTAAAACCAGCAACCTTGAGATCATGCTGAAGATCCTGTGCTCAAGCCAGCAACCCTGCACTCAAGCCGGATGAGACCAAGCTCAAGCCAGTGACCTTGGGGTTTTGAACCTGGGCCCTTAGCTTCCCATGTCAATGTTCTACTCACTGTGCCACCACGGGTCAGACACAAGTACACAAATATTACTAAAATAAAATGTAAAACAATGTGAGTGTAGAAAAACAAAGAATATAAAAAGATACTCAACATCATATATCATCAGAAAAATGCAAATTATAGCAACCACACACCTATTAGAATGGACAAAATTCAGAACACTGACAACACTAAATGCTGGTAATGATGTGGAGCAACAGGAACTCCTTTGCTGGTAAGAATGCAAAATGGTACAGTTTAGCCTGACTGGTGATGGCGCAGTGGATAAAGCATAAACCTGGGTCACTAAAGTCCCAGTTTCAAACCCCAAGGTCACTGGTTTGAATACAGGCTCAACAGTTTGAGCGCGGGATTATCGACACGATCCCATGGTTACTGGCTTGAGTCCAAGGTCACTGACTTGAGCAAGGGGTCACTGGCTCAGCCTGAGCCCCCTAGTCAAGGCACATATGAAAAAGCAATCAATAAACAACTAAAGTGCCACAACTATGAATAGATGTTTCTCATCTCTCTCTTTTCTTCTCTCTCTCATTCTCTCTTGCTAAAAAAAAAGATACTATTCAGCAGTTTCTTAAAACACTAAATATACTTTTGCCATACAACCCAGAAATCATACTTTTTAGTATTCACTCAAAGGATCTGAAATTTTATATCTTCAAGAAAACCTGCATAACTTCTAAAACTTGGAAACTTTAGTACAGGGGTAGTATAACCTACCACCCCCTTTTGTATCTCTGTTAGTAGTAAAATTTTGTAACCGCCCACCGGTTCCACAGTAATGGTGATTTATAAAGTAGGGAAGTAACTTTACTTTATAAAATTTATAAAGCAGAGTAACAGCAAGTTAAAGCATATAATAATAATTACTTACCAAGTACTTTATGTCGGATTTTCGCTAAGTTTGGCAGAATAAATCTTTATAAAACAACTTACTATAGTTAAATCTATCTTTTTATTTATACTTTGGTTGCTCCACTACTGCCCACCATGAAAGCTGGAACGTCCACTAGTGGGCGGTAGGGACCAGGTTGACTACCACTGCTTAGTAGGTGAATGGATAAACCATGATACATGGAGACGATGGAACATTATTCAGTCCTAAATAGAAATGAGCTATCAAGCTGTGAAAGGACACGGAGGAATCCGAAATACTATTTTAAGTGAAAGAAACCAGCTTGAAAAGACTACATACTGTGTGATTTCAACTATAGGATTCTGGAAAAGGCAAATCTATGGTGTCATAAATGGTCAGTACTGTTAAGGGGAAGGAGGGATGAGTAGATAAAGCACAGAGAACTTTGAAGACAGTGAAACTACTTCGTATGATACTATAATGGTGTATAGATGTCGTTATACATTTGTCCAAACCCATAGTATGTACTACACCAAGTGTGAGCCCTAATGTAAACTATGGACTTTGGATAATAATGATGTGTCAAGGAAGGTACACCACTTGTAACAAATGTGCTACTCTGGTGGAGGATGTTGATAATGGGAGAAACTATGCTTGTGTGAGGACCAGGGTATGGGAAATCTCTGTACTCTCCTCTCAGGTTTTCTGTGAATCTAAAATTCATCTGGAAAATAAAGTTTATAGTAAAAAAATGAGAGTGGGCCCTGGTCAGGTAGCTCAGTTGGTTAAAACATTGTCCCAATATGTCAAGGTTGCAGGTTCAATTCTCAGTCAGAGTACAAACAAGAAACAACCAATGAATACATTAATAAGTGAAATAACAAATCAATGTCTTGCTCTCTCTCTCTCTTCCTCCCTCCTCTCTCTAAAAAATAAAATCAATAAATAAAATATTTTAAAATGAGAGAGAAACACTCTGGCCTGTGGTGGTGCAGTGGATACAGCATTGACTTGGAACACTAAGGTCACCAGTTTGAAACCCTGGGCTTGCCTGGTCAGGCCACATATGACAAGCAACCAATGAACAGCTAGAGTGAAGTAATTACTTACTGTTTTCCCTCCCTTCTTTCTCTGCAAAATCAATAAATAAAATCTTTTAAAAATATGAGAAACAAATAACATGATACAGGGCTTCAAAAAAGGAAGAATTTTAGTTAATTATGCATTTATTCATTTAATGGGCATTTATTGAGCACCTATTCCCAGGTACTGTGCTAATAAAAAAAGAATGTCATGAGGAAATTTTTTAATTATAAAGTATAATTGACATAATAACAATGGAAAATTTAAACTTAATATTATTGTTTGCCAATAATTACTTCCAGGACTTCAAAATTTGTCCACACCTGCTTGGAAGTGAACATGTTATAATGATGGAATTTTACATTAAATGATAGTTTAATGAAGGATGAAGGAAAAAAAAAACCCCAGGCATTTCTTCAGTGCCCACTAAATATTAAGCATTGTGATATCAGCTTTACAACTTTATCTCAATTCTTATAACCTCTGAGGAGGTAAGTGTTTTTACCTCTGATTTACACATGAGGAAGCTGAAGTTTAGCTATTGAAATAACTTGCCTGAAGTCACATACAAAGTGGTTGGGACTGTATTGAAATTAATTCTAGGCCCTGACCAGTTGGCTCAGTAGTAGAGTGCTCACCCTACATGTGAATGTCCTGGGTTTGATTCCTGGTCAAGGCACACAAGAGAGGAGACTATTTGCTTCTCCATCTTTTCCCTTCACCTTTCTCTCTCTCTCTCTTCCCCTCCCACAGCCATGGCTTGATTGGTTCAAGCAAAATGGCCAGGGCATTGAGGATGGCTCTGTGGAGCCTCCACATCAAATGTTAAAATAGCTTGGTTGCCGAGCAATGGTCTTTGATGAGAAGAGCATCTTTCTGTAGGGGGCTTTCCTTTGGGGCACATGTGGGAGTTTGTATCTCTGTCTCCTCTCCTCTCACTTAAAAAAAAAAAAGAAACTTAATTCTACTAGTTCTGTTCTGAGTAAATCAATACAGAAGTTTTAATAGTGGTTTCTCTATAGAAACAATAATTATAATCTCATGATTTGTTTAAATGTTTTAAAAGTTACTTTATTGTTTTTAGGAAAAATAAACAAGTTTTGTGGGAAAGGCTGTAGTTACCAACACATAGACTTCCCACAAAAAAAACAACCACGAAAGAGGAAACTCTCATAAATGTTCAATCCTTGCTTAAGAACCAACATTTTTTTCCCTTAGGATTTGTGGTTATCCCATTTATCTTGATATTCTTCCAATAATCAGATATTTCGCCTGGATAGACAGCCCTGTTCCCAGGGTATATTTATTGAGTTGATTATCAGTATCTTCAATGGGGAATATCAAGATAGTAATTGTTAAGCTTGAGGAAGTACAGTATTTCTGTTTTCTATTATTAACAGACCTCTGGAATTAAACTAGCCCAAAGAAAGAGACCAGAAAAACACTCTAGTAAATAGCAGATCAGGAATAAAATGGATGACTAATATTCTGAAATTACTCATGCTTTTAGAGTGCCGATTCATAAAATAAATTTGCATTATATTTCATGTTTTGTGACTTTCTACAAACGTTCCACTAGTCCTACTCTTGGGATAGAAATAAATTGAAATAGGAGCACACTCCATGAGGCTAGTTTCTAAAAAGAGAGCAGCGAGTGTGTTAATAAACAGAATTTAACTGAGTAAATTTTAAGATCTAATTTGATTTATTAAATAATTTATAAATTAGGTGATCTAGGAAGTAGAGACATTATATACTCCAAGGGGTTATGTTATATAAGATAGAAGGCTTTCATAGAAAAAAGGGTGAGAAAAATGAAAGTTCACAGAAGGAAAGAATTTCAAGTGACAGCAACTTTTCATTGTCTAAGCTGTAGTGCAGGGGTCCCCAAACTTTTTACACAGGGGGCCAGTTCACTGTCCCTCAGACTGTTGGAGGGCTAGACTATAAAAAAAAAACTATGAACAAATTCCTATGCACACTGCACATATCTTATTTTAAAGTAAAAAAACAAAACGGGAACAAATACAATATTTAAAATAAAGAACAAGTAAATTTATTTATTTATTTATTTATTTTTTTAATAAATTTTTATTAATGGTAATGGGATGACATTAATAAATCAGGGTACATATATTCAAAGAAAACATGTCTAGGTTATTTTGTCATCAAATTATGTTGCAAACCCCTCGCCCAAAGTCAGATTGTCCTCCGTCACCCTCTATCTAGTTCTCTGTGCCCCTCCCCCTCCCCCTAACTCTCTCCCTCCCTCCCTCCCATGTCCTCCCTCCCCCCCCACCCATGGTAACCACCACACTCTTGTCCATGTCTCTTAGTCTCATTTTTATGTTCCACCAATGTATGGAATCATGTAGTTCTTGTTTTTTTCTGATTTGCTTATTTCACTCCTTATAATGTTATCAAGATCCCACCATTTTGCTGTAAATGATCTGATGTCATCATTTCTTATGGCTGAGTAGTATTCCATAGTGTATATGTGCCACATCTTCTTTATCCAGTCTTCTATTGAAGGGCTTTTTGGTTGTTTCCATGTCTTGGCCACTGTGAACAGTGCTGCAATGAACATGGGGCTACATGTGTCTTCATGTATCAATGTTTCTGAGGTTTTGGGGTATATACCCAGTAGAGGGATTGCTGGGTCATAAGGTAGTTCTATTTGCAGTTTTTTGAGGAACCACCATACTTTCCTCCATAATGGTTGTACTACTTTACAGTCCCACCAACAGTGAATGAGGGTTCCTTTTTCTCCACAGCCTCTCCAACATTTGCTATTACCCGTCTTGTTGATAATAGCTAATCTAACAGGAGTGAGGTGGTATCTCATTGAAGTTTTGATTTGCATTTCTCTAATAACTAATGAAGCTGAGCATCTTTTCATATATCTGTTGGCCATTTGTATCTCTTCCTGGGAGAAGTGTCTGTTCATGTCCTCTTCCCATTTTTTTATTGGATTGTTTGTTTGTTTGTTGTTGAGTTTTATGAGTTCTTTGTAAATTTTGGATATTAGGCCCTTATCTGAGCTGTCGTTTGAAAATATCAGTTCCCATATAGTTGGCTGTCTGTTTATTTTGATATCAGTTTCTCTTGCTGAGCAAAAACTTTTAATTCTGATGTAGTCCCATTTATTTATCTTTGCCTTCACTTCTCTTGCCATTGGAGTCAAGTTCATAAAATAGAACAAGTAAATTTAAATCAACAAACTGACCAATATTTCAATGGGAACTATGCTCCTCTCACTGACCACCAATGAAAGAGGTGCCCCTTCCAGAAGTGCGGCGGGGGCCGGATAAATGGCCTAAGGGAGCCGCATGTGGCCCGTGGGCCTTAGTTTGGGGACCACTGCTGTAGTGTTTCCATTGGCTGGGCTTGTTGCTGGGTGAGAGAAAAATCTTCTTTTCTGCTGCTGGAGTAATAAGTATCTGCACTTTCTGTTTGGGAGTGCAAGGTGCTACTCTTCCGGTTGGAGTCTGTAATTGAATTCACCAACACTGTAATTGACATGGTCTTTCTGTGGGATAATTGAGGATGGGAGAGGTAGAATACGAGCGCTTCCTCTCAGGCCTTCCTGACTTTAGTTTTAGTTGTGGTCTTCTTTATTAATTAGGAGGTCGAGAGTGATCTAATGAAGAGTTGTCTGTTGGAAAGGTAGAACCATAATCAGGGAGAGTCAAACAGCATGATTAGGAGCAGGCTGGGAGGAGGCCTAAGGATGATGAGAAAGAATAGAAAAGAAGACCTGTGACAGAGAATTAGGACTGGATGCAAAACTAAGGTGGAAAAGGGGTCTGGCATTTCCACACTTGCCCCTGTGGCTGATAGTGCCCACACCCCTTTTGCTCAGTTTCCTGTTTGCCCCCTAGATCCACCCTGCACTTTCCCTCTCCACTCCACGCCTTCAGTGCTTTCCAGTGTTCAGTCAGGGAAGAATAAAGGGAAGCCCTGACCTGAGTGGGGCAGGGCAGGAAACGAGGGCAGAGTGGGGGTTATCCTCTTGCTTCCTCCCTGCAGGGCCACTTCTGGCTGCCTGAATCCCTCAACCAAAGTCACAGTTACTCTTGAGGGTACCATGTCTACACATCCCTCTTTTGTTCTATGTTCTGAAACGTCTCACTTCCCTTGTGTTTTGGCCTTTGAGTTGGTAATGACACAGCTACTACTTAGCCCCCAGGTTACTGCATTGTACCCTGTGGGATGCTGATCTTCACTTTTAACATAGTCCTTATGTAAATAAACCCTCTTTAGCTTTGAGGGTACCAGCTGTTTCACATTGGGATCTTGACTATTACACTTTCTAATATTTATTTTTCCTTTATTTGGAAGCAGAACGCTTATTTTTACCCAAGTGCATTGCTACTCATCCAAAAAACTATTTTTTTTAAGTTTCTCTTGTTGATAGGCAGGGTCACAGCAGTAGAAATGATATATAGTTCTTATATCTCTTTCAAAGGAAGAGGGTTCACCCTCTTTATTCCTCTTTCCTGCTGTCTAGATAATGATGTGTGTGATTCCTGGAGCCCCAGCATCTCTTGGAACATGATGATTAGCGCCACGCCCTAGAGATGGTGGAATAGAATGTTCAAAGGGGTCTAGGTCCCTGACAACTGAGAATTTGCTGTAATAACTCTAAATGACCTACCTATTTTGCATGAGAAATAAACTCTATATTGTGCAAGTTTCTGTTATATTAGGTTTTTCTGTTATGTACAGCCAAACAAATCCTAAGTAATGTATTTTTGTAACTGAGATTTTATGTTCTGGTTAGTTGTTTATATAACCTGTATCACCCCCTAGCATGTTCTATTTTTATTGCTTGCCTAGAAAGTAGGCTCCTTAAGGGCAGAGATTTTGCTTGTTTTGTTCTATCTCCAGCACTTTTTTTAAAGATTATATTTATTCACTTTTAGAAAGAGAGAGAGAGAGAGAGAAGGTGGGAGGAGCAGGAAGCAGCAACTCTCATGTGTGCCTTGACCAGGCAAGCCCAGGGTTTCGAACAAGCAACCTCAGCATTCCAGGTTGATGCTTTATCCACTGTGCCACCACAGATCAGGCTCTGGCACTTAGAACAGAGTTCACCTAACCAGGTGGTGGCATAGGGGATGGAGCGTCGACCTGGGATGCTGCTGAGGATCCAGGTTCAAAACGCGAGGTCACCGGCCTGAGCGCAGGGTTGCCAGCTTGAGCATGGGATCATAAGCGTGACTGCATGGTCGCTGGCTTGAGCCCAAAGGTCGCTGGCTTGAGCCCAAGGTCGCTGGCTTGAGCAAGGGGTCACCAGCTCAACTGGAGCCCCATGGTTAAGATGCATATGAGAAAGCAATCAATGAACAACTAAATAGTGCTGCAATAGGTTGATGCTTCTCATGTCTCCCTCTTTCTGGCTGTCTGTCTCTCTTTCTCTCTCGCAACAAAAAAAGAAAAAAGGCTTGCCTGGTCAAGGCACATATGGGAGTTGATGCTTCCAGCTCCTCCCCCCTGTCTCTCTCTCCTCTTTCTCTCCTCTCTAAAATGAATAAATAAAATAAAAAAATAATAAAAAAGAAAAAAAGAAAAAAGAACAGAGTTCACCATATTCACTAAATGAATGAAAAAAATGAATGAATGGTATCTGGTGCAGTCTGCAGAGGTGGGCACTGCTGACTGAAGGAGCTACACCAGGAAGTGCAACTCTTGTATTTATTAACATATGATGATTACACTGAAGTCTTATTGTTTTACACTTCTATGCCTTTGCATGAGCTCTTCATTCTGCCAGGAGTGCCTTTTCCCCTTGTTCACAAAGTATACTTCTCTTTATATCTCAAGTTTTAACTTAATCATCACCTTTTCCAGGACACTATTGTCCAATCAGTGCAAGTAGAGTGGATCTTTCTTTATTCAACTCTATTTTCAATTTTTAGTTGAACTACACATTTACCACACTGCATTGCATTAATTGTTTATATGTCTGCCTCCTTGACTAGACTCCGGGACCTTGAGGGTAAAGTCTATAACTTATTTATCTCTTTAAGATACCTAGCCTAAAGCCATGTCATGGTGAAACTCAGTATATGTATTCTGAGTTATTAGCAAGATGACCCAGCTGGATGTGAGGGCGATCTGGCTGCGACATCTGTCACCCCATTGATCACCAGGGTTGATTCGGCTGATCTGCCTGGCTAGGCGGGTGTCCCCTTCCTCCCTCACTGCTCCATGTGCGTCCCTCCCGAAGCTGCGAGCTCGGTCGAAGAGGACGACCTTCCCCGCTAGAGGAGAGGACCGTGCTTCGGTCAAGTTTATACGAGTAGCTGCGCTCCCCTGCTAGAACCTCCAAACAAGTCTCAAGCAAGATGACCCAGCTGAAGCTGTGACTTGATTCTTCTAGTGGTAGTAAAAACCATAAAGACACTTTTGAATTACTTGTTTAATTGAAAAAAAAATACTATGCTGGACTAGGCGAAGGACAACCTAGTTCCAATTGTGAAACTTGCTACCAGGTGACCTCTTTAAATATTTTTAGCCTCTTTGAACATCAAAGCCCTCAACTATAAACTGGGATATAATGATTTTACAGGGTTGTTGTGATCGAGTCCATGATTGTGGGTGAAAGTTCTTTGTAAATAAATTGGTAAATTTCAGACAAGAAAAACCTTAAATTAACCAAGTAAAGAGTTTGTCCTTTTTGAAACAGCAATGATCCCAGAATGTTTCCCTCCTCTAGGTGCAAAGACTTTATGTATGCTGTAGTTGAGATCAGTTCTCCTTATTCTCAGACCTTGAAGAGCATCCACTTTATCCTCTGCAAGCTGGGGCAACTTTTACATTTGGAGGCCCTTCATCTTGAATCAGTCTTCTCCCTCTGACATAGCTAGTTTGAGAGATGCCTATGTTTCTTTTAGGATTAATATTTATGACAAGACCTCTCCTTGTCCCCTGTGAATCCAAAACTAAATAGCAGCCAGAATTTGAGGCCTCCTTGGGCTTAAACCTCGGTAAATGTCTAGCACATGTTAGACTCCCTCCCCTCAGCCTCTCAAAATTGGGTCTTTTCAGTGTGACACAGTGTAACACTCACTTTGTTTTTCACTTGTCCTTGAGTCCAACCTTGATTTGCTCTAGCAGGAGAAAGACTTGGGCAATTAAGCCAGGGAGAGAGAATCCTTACTATCTGGTGGGAAGGGTGGAAGAAGGGGCTGGGGGAAGATTACATGACAGAAGAGTGTTTTATTGGCTACTCTTAGTCCTCAGCGATGTTTCATGGGCCTCACCTAGACTTATACTTTGATCAGCTGAAAAGAAGGTATCATTAATTTAGCCCTGGAATGCCATCTAGCAACGCTGATGACTTAATTGCTATAGCCTGATTCCTCTGGGCTGACTGCTCACAGCAGGTCCTGGCTGCTGTTGGGAGAACAGGAGCATTTTGCAAGTTTCTCCGGGTGCTCCTACTGTTTCTGTTTTCACGATGATTGTAACTACCTTTTCCCATTTTCCCTTATAGTGTCTATAATCTCAGGTTAGTTTTTGTATTAAAGTCTTCCTTTCCAGCCCTGGCCAAATACGCCACGGTTGTGGGTTCAATCCTAAGTCAGGGCACATAGACGAAGCAACCAGTGAATGCACAACGAAGTAGAACAACAAATCAGTGCCTCTCTCTCTCTCTCTCTCTCCCTTCTTTTATCTGTCTCTGAGATCAATAAATCAATTTTTAAAAATTAAAGTAAATGAAATGTCTTCCTTTCTAGGTCATAGGTGGCCTCCCGAACATGGGAACAGCAATGACATTCAGTGTTTCAAACTTCTACTTCTACCACAATTGCCATATTAAATCTTACTTCCTCACTTTTGCCCACTCTATCACCCTCACCTATAGTACTCTTTCTTTATTAATCTTTTTAAAAAGATTTTTTTTATTGATTTTAGAAAGAGAAGAGAAGGGGGAGGGAGAGAAGCATTAACTCATAGTAGTTGCTTCTTATATATGTCTTGACCAAGCAAGCCCAGGGTTTCAAACTGGCAACTTCAGCAGTCCAGGTCGGCATTCTTTATTACAGTAATCTTAAATCATCCTTCCACATCCAGTTCTCAAGAACCTAGGTCACCGGTTCAAAACCCTGAGTTTGCCCAGTTATGGCACATACCGGAAGCAACTACTATTACTAATATGAGTTGATACTTCCCACTCTCCCCCTACCCCTTCTTTCTCTCTCTCTCTCTCTCTCTCTCTCTCTCTCAAATCAATAAATAAAATCTTTTTTTAAAAAAGGAATTCATCTCAACTTTTCTGAAACTCCTATTATATGGTAGGCAGTGTTAGACTATGAGGACACAAAGGTTAGTGAAATGAGAATGTGGCTCCTGACCTCATGGAGCTCATATTCTTGGAAGGAAGGAAAGCAAGAATACTCATTGACTACAATGTGGTCAGAGATATCTCTTAATGGCAAGGGAAATACACATGACCAGAGAGTTTAGGGCAACTTATATATATATATATATATTTCCTACAAACCTGATTTAAAGCCCTGGCCGGTTGGCTCAGTGATAGAGCGTCGGCCAGGCATGCAGGAGTCCCAGGTTTGATTCCCGGCCAGGGCACACAGGAGAAGCGCCCATCTGCTTCTCCACCTCTCCCCCTCTCCTTCCTCTCTGTCTCTCTCTTCCTCTCCCGCAGCCAAGGCTCCATTGGAGCAAAAGTTGGCCCGGGCGCTGAAGATGGCTCTGTGGTCTCTGCCTCAGGTGCTAGAATGGCTCTGGTTGCAACAGAGCAATGCCCAGATGGGCAGAGCATCGCCCCCTGGTGGGCATGTTGGGTGGATCCCGGTCAGGCACATGCGGGAGTCTGTCTGACTGCCTCCCCATTTCCAACTTCAGAAAAATACAAAAATAACAAACAAACAGACAAACAAAAAACAACTGTTTGGAACCACTCAAGCCCACATTTATGTATATTTTCTGGGAACTCTTATACTTGGAGTCACTTAGCTTAGTTCATGTTATTTTTGGGTCTCAAACGGATTTAAGCCCATTGAATTTAGAAACCGTATACTTTTGTATCCCACCCATGGCAGATAGTATATTATTGAACATAATATTCACAAATATTTATTTGACTTAATAGTTGATTGCTTGATTTGGGATAGGATGGAGTTGGAGAAAGAGCTTGGACTAAGGAGTTAGGCATCACTGGGTTCTAATTTTAGCAATGGCATTTGTTACTGGTAGACTTTGGTAAGACATTTAGCCTCTCCGAGTCTCAGTTCTTCTTAAGATGTAGATGAGAACATCTTCCTCTGAAGTTATTATTTCATTGGATAGTTTAAGTGAAGTGCTTGGCTTTATTTAATTTTTTAAAAATTTACTTACTGATTTTAGTGAGAGGGAGGAAGGGAGGGAGACGGGAACATCGGTCTGCTCCTGTATGTGCCCTGACCAGGGATTGAACTGGCAACCTCTGGGCTTCGGGACAATGCTCTAACCAACCGAGCTAGCCAGCAGAGATGAAGTACCTCATTTTAAAGTAAAAACCTTGTTTTTTCTTCCTTCTCCTCTTTCTGCGAGGACAGTGTTGAAAGAGAATATCCTTTGTACTTCACAACTAAAGTGACCATATTTTTAAAAATGAAAAACATGAACATAAACATCGAAAACCTTTTTTCCTCAATCTGTAAATTTATTCAAATAAAGTCTTGCAAAGCATAAAATTAAACCATATCTAGTGATTCATGAAATTACAAGATTATAAGCTCCATGAGAATGAGGGTCATGTCTCTCTTGTTCAATATTGTAACTTGCTTATCTTCTTCAGGTATCCAATAAAAATCTAAAGGAATGAATAACAATTCACAAAAATATATTTAAGTTACCTGGATATTTTAAATTTGGATTGTCTCAAAAAACAAAATCAAAATTCTGCACTCTGACCCCAATCTGCCGGCCAGTGGCACAAGGCCAGGGCCTCATAGTTTGATTTGATTCAGGATGGTAGGCAATAGAGTCCACACTGAAGCAGTTGCTCCTGAGAGATCAGTGGGGCAGCTGTAGGCAGAATAGGCACAGAAATGGAAGTTTTACGCAAAGTCCAAAAATGCCTCAAAATATTGATTTTGATAAGAACAGAAAAAGTAAGGCCCTGGCCAGTTGGCTCAGTGGTAGAGCATCAGCCCAGCATGTGGATGTCCCAGGTTCAATTCCCAGTCAGGGCACACAGGAGAAGCTACCATCTAATTCTCCACCCTTCCCCCTCTTACTTTCTCTCTCTCTTCCCTTCCTGCAACCATGGCTTGATTGGTGCAAATTGGCTTGGCACTAAAGATGGCTCCATTGCCTCTGCTTTAGTCACTAAGAATAGCTTGGTGTGCTGAGCAACAAAGCAATGCCCCAGATAGGTAGAGTATTGACCGGTAGGGGCTTGCTGGGTGGATCCCAGTTGGCGTGCAGGAGGGAATCTGTCTCTGCCTCCCCTTCTCTCACTGAAAAATAAAAGAGTGATACTCATCTAGCCAATTATTCTCTGAAAGGGTGAAGCTTTTGACCAGTGAAGGATTTGGTAGGGGATTGGTAACACCACTTTTCTAGAGTATTGTCTAGTTTTCAAAACTATTTTTGCCAGTTATCTAGTGTAGTTTAGGTAGTTCAATTAACACTTGAGCCCTGGCCGGTTGGCTCAGTGGTAGAGCGTCGGCCTGGCATGCAGAAGTCCCGGTTTCAATTTCCGGCCAGGGCACACAGGAGAAGCTCCCATCTGCTTCTCCACCCCTCCCCCTCTCCTTCCTCTCTGTCTCTCTCTTCCCCTCCCACAGCCGAGGCTCCATTGGAGCAAAGATGGCCCGGGCGCTGGGGATGGCTACTTGGCCTCTGCCTCAGGCGCTAGAGTGGCCCTGGTCACAACAGGGCGACGCCCCAGAGGGGCAGAGCATCGCCCCCTGGTGGGCGTGCCGGGTGGATCCCGGTTGGGCGCATGTGGGAGTCTGTCTGTCTCTCCCCGTTTCCAGCTTCAGAAAAATACAAAAAAAAAAACCCCCAAACAAACAAACAAACAAAAAAACACTTGAGAATTTTCTAGGTCCCAGGTAGTGTGCTTAATCATAGGACATAAATATGAATAATTGTTCTTTATAGTAATAATAAGTACCATTTATTAGGCTCTTAATACTTGCCAGGGACTATGTTGTTGTTTTAATGTATCAATTCATTTAATTCTCAAATAATTTGTGAAACTGAAATTATTATTACTTTTTAATATAAATTTTCTTTTATTTATTTATTTACTTAGTGAGGGGAAGAATGGCAGAGACAGACTCCCATATGTGCCCCAACCTAGATCCACCTAGCATACACACTAGGGGGTGATGCTGTGCCCATCTGGGCCCCCTGCTCTGTTGTAACCAGAGCCATTTTTTAACACCTGAGGCAGAGGCCATGGAGCCATCTTCAGCGACTGGGGCCAACTTGTTCTAATAAAGCCATGGCTGTAAGAAGGGTGGAAAAGAGAGGGGGGGGGGGGGAGAGAAGCGAGAAGGGGAGGGATGGAGAAATAGATGGGCACTTCTTCTGTGTGCCCTGATCAGGAATCGAACTTGGGACATCCGCGTGCCAGGCTGACTGCCAGGCCAATGCTCTACCACTGAGCCAACTGGTCAGGGCCAATGAAATGATTATTACTTTTTTTTTAAGATTTTATTTATTGATTTTAAAGGAGGGGTGAGCCAGAAGTATTAACTTATAGTTGCTTCACTTTAGTTGTTCATTGTTTGCTTTGTCATATATGCCCTGATCAGGCAAGCCCTGGGTTTTGAACCAGCAACCTCAGCAATCCAGGTTGATGTTCTATCCACTGTGCCACCACAGGCCAGGCTTACTGTTGTTTGTTTTTACACATACAGAAAATGATTGTTAGAGATATTAACCTGTTAAGGTCACATAGTTAACAAGTAAGATTAACAAGTAAGTTAATCAGTAAGATGTGGGACTCTAACCTGGGTTCAACTGTCAGATTCCCTAAAAAATAAATTATCTAAAATTACAAGTAATATTTGTTTAAAAATGTATTACTTCAATTGATGTAATATTCAACTTAAATAATACCACTTGTCTATAAACAATGAGAGTTCTTTGAACATATTATAAAGGTATAAAGTAGATTATATGAGGGATAGTGTTGCAATTCTGGTTTAGAAGCAATTCTGGTTTTCACAGAAGCAGATAAGCACTTTAATATATTTAGAGGCAATATTTAGCAGAGAATTTTTAGGAAATACCTAATGAATACTAGAGTCTTACTAGGACCATGGAGAGGGAAAGTTGAAATAGGGACTATTCAAGAACACTTGTGGTCCCCTACCTCCCACCCTCAATATTCCCATTATAACCTTAACATTTTTTTAATTTATTGATTTTGGGGAAAGAGGAGGAGAGAGAGGGAGAGAGACAGGTACATAGACAGAAACACCAGTTTTAACGCTTTTTTTTTTTGCACCCATTGTTATTCTTTTGCCCTGACTGAGATCAAACCCATAACCTTTAGTACCGGGTCCCCTGAGATCAAACCCATAACCTTTAGTACCGGGTCAATGCTCTAACCAAGTGGGCTATCAGCTGGAGCCCGCATCATCACTTCCTGTCACCTTTTCAAGTCCATTCTCCACCTGCCTGTGCAATTTTACTTCCTCCCCCTCATCTGCCCTGCTTAACATATGAGGATGATGACCATGCTGGATTGTGGAGAGGAAAGGAGAGAGCATTTATGGGGGGAAAAGCCCTTGGTTGTAAGGTGCACAGAACCAGGGTAGGGGAGGTCACCAGAACAGCCCATGGAGACCCGCCTTCTTTGCTAGCAGTGGGGACCTGGGTACCCTGAGAGCTTAGAAGGACTAGTCCCTTCCAGGAGGAGCTGGCTGGAGATAGCAACACAGGTGGCACTAGACACTTCACTGACTAGCCGCAGAGGCAGATTTAACGGCAGTGCACCCCGGGCCCCAACTTCTGAAGGGCCCTGCAAAACCTCTACTTTACACTTTTTTCTAATGACACCAAGTTTGGTTTCATATGTGCAATTTTAAAATTAATAGTACATAATATCTTTTTATTTAAAATATGGTTAACATGTATTTTTATTTTCCCTATAGCTCTCTCTTTCTTTTTTAAGGGGCCCGATATTTTCTTCTGCGCCCAGGGCTTCAACTGACCTTATTCCACCTCTGACTAGCGGGGAAACTCCTTCTTATCCCAGGGCCTTGGGGTTAGGTCTTACTAAAGAATAAGTTCTTGAAGGCATTGTTGTAGGTCTTGCTGAAAACTGTATAGAGCAGGGGATTGAAGAGAGAGTAGAGTAGCCAAGCCAAAGGAAGATGCTCTTCCAGACGCTGGGGATGTCGCAGGAGGAGCAGAGCAGGCCGATGAGCTCCGTGGTGAAGAAGGGGATCCAGCAGAATACAAACACCCCAATCAGGATGCCCGCCATCACAGTGGCCTTCTGCCCCTCTGCTTCTTCGAGTTGTTCCCTTCCACACTGAAGAAGGTGACAGTGGCGGTGTGGACCGTGAGCACTGTGTGCAGCCTCTGGATCCTTCATTCTGTGTTGAAATCAGGCTTTTTCCTGTCTACTTAGAACGAAGGTTCAGTAGGACCATTCGTTAGGACATTCCAAGGACTTTTTCCGTGCCCTCAATGGACTATATCTCTAGAGGCAGATGTTCCTAGGGAAGGCTTTGGCTATTGAAACCTTTGATTTGTAGCAGAGAGAGTAAAACCATTTCAAAATAGAAAAAATAAGGCTATGTAAAATGCCTCACAATCAGAATATTTCTTGGATTTATAATGAAGTGATAAATAGAAACACATGAAAACCCTGACTCCTCTGAGATCATAGGGCAGCTGATTTTTCTGGATTAATCTGTAAATGTCAAAACAATAAAAATAAATAAATACAGGGTGGGGCAAAAGTATGTTTATACTTGTTTATATGGAAAATAATACAATACATAGTAATTCAAGAATAAACTGTGGCCTGACCAGGCAGTTACACAGTGGATAGAGCATCAGCCTGGGGCACTGAGGATGCAGGTTCAAAACCCCGAGGTCATTGACTTGAGCGTGAGATCACAGACACGACCCCATGGTTGCTGGCTTGAGCTCAAAAGTTGCTGGCTTGAAGCCCAAGGTTGCTGGCTTGAGCCCAAGGTCTCTGGCTTGAGAAAAGGGTCACTCACTCTGCTGGAGCCCCTCAGTCAAGGCACTTATGGGAAAGCCATCAATGAACAACTAAGATGCCACAACAAAGAATTGATGCTTCTCATCTCTTTTTCTTCCTATCTATCTGTCCCTCTCTGTCTCTCTTACAAAAAAAAGAATAAACTGTTTCTTGTACTCACAGCTGTAAACCTACTTTGTTCTACCTTGAGTAGTTATTTGTTTGTTTGTAATAGAACTTTCTCTGAAATGTTCTACTTAATGAAGGTGTACAGAATGTTGTGAATCCAAAACAGAGTGCATTCACAGGCTTCTGACAAGAGGTAAAATATTCCTCAACATAAAGAAAATGGACCCTGGCCGGTTATTCAGTTGGTTAGAAACAAGAAGATTGTGGGTTCCATCCCGGGTCAAGGTACACACGGGGAAGTGACCAATGAATGCACAACTAAAGTGGAACAATAAATGAATGCTTCTCACCCTTGCCCAATCCTCTCTGTCTTTCTAAAATCAATCAATAAGAAAAAAAAGAAAATGACAAATCCTTTGAGAAAATGATTTACTTGAGAGCTAGAATGTTAATATATTGCTGATGAGATTGAGGTGTTTCTTAAGTCTCTACAATGTACGCAGTAGTCTCCCCTTATCTATAGTTTAACTTTCCAAAGTTTCTTACCCACAGTCAACTTTCTGAAAATATTAAATGGAAAATTCCAGAAATAAAAAATTCATACATTTTAAATTGATGCTATTCTCAGTAACATCATGAAATCTTATGCCATCCTGCTCCATCCTTCCCAAGATGTGAATCATCCCTTTGTCCAGAGAATCCATGCTGTACACCCTCTGTGCCGACTATTCACTTACTAGCCACCTTGAGCCTTAAGGTGCACATTCAGCTCTTTTAAATGGCATGATAGATTAAGTCATTTTTCCTAATGCTTCATGACCTTCCTGCATTGGGATTCTACATACATGTCCTTATCATGTGACTTTCCTTTATTTCTGAGTCATGTGACTTTCTAACAGAAGATTCCCCCACTGGAGGAGACAGAGGATATCTCCTCTCAGTCCAAATGATGACGTATAAATTGTTTTGTACATTTTGAGATGTAGACCAAAGTGATAAGTATGCTAGTTCCAGGCCAGGAGGACCTCAGTAAGCATCTTGTATTTTTTTTCACTCTTTTTAAAATAGTTTAATATTTAGTACAACAAATATTCATGTTTCACTACAACTTAAAAAATTATTACCAACCTCTTGCTTCCTAAAGGGTGTCTTTGGCCAACAAAGTCTCTCCTGCTGTTCTTTATTATCATTTTGGGTTTTTTTTCATGTCATGAGTTCTTATCTATGTTCTTTTTCATTTGTTTTTCTTCCTTCTTCCCAGGTATTTCTAACCAGCTGACCTTCTAACAAGCCCCACCCGAGAACCAAGCAGCCCCTTTGCATAGTGGGCCCATGGCGCGTTGAGCATCAGGTTTGAGGTTGACACCCAAGGAACTCATCTGAGAGCAGCTTTGGACGCTGGTCACTGAGGAAGCTACAGGTTAACTGT
Organism: Saccopteryx bilineata; assembly: GCF_036850765.1. Classification (NCBI taxonomy): domain Eukaryota; kingdom Metazoa; phylum Chordata; class Mammalia; order Chiroptera; family Emballonuridae; genus Saccopteryx; species Saccopteryx bilineata. The sequence continues at coordinate 337,201,120 of NC_089490.1, read as the reverse complement.
CCACCTGTCGCCTACCAGGGGGTTTGTGACCACCTGGCCAAGTCTGAAGGGGCAGGGGCAGCAGCAGGAATGCTCCCCCGGGGTACTCTGCCTCTCCTGCCACATCTTATGTTTCTGCTGACTCTCTTGGACTCCAGTAACCCTCCAAGAGAAGAACATGTCCCAGGTAGCCACTGGTCCAAGGAGAATGAGGAAATATGTGGAAAGGCTTGAACCCAATCAACTCCTTGAAGTCAAGCCTGATTCCAGTCAAGCTTAGCAGAGCCACATTCAACCTACAAACCAGTGAGAGAGGAAATAAGTATTTGTTGCTAAAAGTCCCTGACAGTTTAAAGTTGATTACTATGTAGCAAAAACTGTTTCAAATCAATGGTTAGTATTAAACATATTTTTAAAGTTTATACTGATTTGGCTCTATAAAATTTTCTAGTTCAATCAAATGAAGAAACCCATGCCATCTTTTTTACTAATTTTTTTCTGAAGAAAAGATAGTTATTTTTTAAAATGTTATTTATATTAATATGCATTTATTGTTATATTTAAATGAATAGTTTTGTAATTTCTAAGTTCTAATTTCTAAAATGATATACATTGATAAATGTAATACATATAAACTAAAAGCTATTTGGGGTCCTCAGTAAGTTTTAAGTCTGTAGTATGGTCCTGAGACTAAAAAAAGTTGAGAACTGCTGTTCTATTGCACAGATATATCATAAATTAACCTATTCCTTACTGATGGACATTTTGATTGTTTTTCAATTGTTGCTACTACATGCTCTACTTCACACTTGTGAGTAAATCTGTCTTGTGTTCTTAGAAGCGAAATTCCGCTCCAGCCAGATAGCTTGGTTGGTGAGAGTATCCTCATGAAGAGCAGAGGTTGCCAGTTAAATCCCCAATCAGGGCACATACAGGAATAGATCAACGTTCCTGTCTTTCTCTCTATATATAAAATCAATAAAATAAACAATTAAAAAATAAATAAAACTTAGAAAAAACAAAAGAAGTGAAGCCTGACCTGTATCAGTCTGATACTTTATCGTGGCAAAGCAGATAAAGTATCAGACTGAGATGCAGAGGACCCAGGTTCCAAACCCCAAGGTCCCTGGCTTGAGCGCAGGGTCGCTGGCTTGAGTGTGAGATTGTAGACATGATCCCATGGTTGCTGGCTTGAGCAAGGGGTCACTCGCTCTGCTGTAGCCCCCCAGTTAAGGCACATGTGAGAAAGCAATCAAAGAACAACTAAGGTGCTGCAATGAAGAATTGATGCTTCTCATCTCTTTCCCTTCTTGTCTGTCTGTCCCTATCTGTCCCTCTGTTCCTCTCTCTGTCTCTGTCACACACACACACACACACACACACACACACATTTCCTTTTTCATATGAAAAAATGAAAGCTGAAAGAAAATAACTTTGTAGCCCTGGCCGGTTGGCTCAGCGGTAGAGCTTCGGCCTAGCGTGCGGAGGACCCGGGTTCGATTCCCAGCCAGGGCACACAGGAGAAGCGCCCATTTGCTTCTCCACCCCTCCGCCGCACTTTCCTTTCTGTCTCTCTCTTCCCCTCCCGCAGCCGAGGCTCCATTGGAGCAAAGATGGCCCGGGCGCTGGGGATGGCTCCTTGGCCTCTGCCCCAGGCGCTAGAGTGGCTCTGGTCGCAATATGGCGACGCCCAGGATGGGCAGAGCATCGCCCCCTGGTGGGCAGAGCGTCGCCCCTGGTGGGCGTACCGGGTGGATCCCGGTCGGGCGCATGCGGGAGTCTGTCTGACTGTCTCTCCCTGTTTCCAGCTTCAGAAAAATGAAAAAAAAAAAAAAAGAAAATAACTTTGTTAGGGCCATTCAGCTAAGAAGTTGTATAGAAACAGAAGTAAAACCATTTTGTAAGAGTCCATGCTTTGCTTAACTAGGCAGTAGAGCAGTGGATAAAGCTTTGAGGACCCAGGTTCGAAACCTCAAGGTCATCAGCTTGAGCATGCAGTCATAGACATGACCCCAAGGTTGCTGGCTTGAGCAAGGGGTCACTGGCTTGAACAAGGGGTCACTGACTTGGCTGGAGTCCCCTGATCAAGGCACATATAAGAAAGCAATCAAGGAACAACTAAGGTGCCCCAACTATGAGTTGATGCTTCTCATCCCTCTCCCTTCATGTCTGTCCTTGTCTATCTGTCTCTAAAAGAAGAAAAGGAAGTTTCTCCATAATGTACACATTCCTTCAGTTTAATTCACTTATCTGATAACAGGCTCTATTCTTACCTTGGCCAACATTATTTCCTGGCATAGAATAGTTCTGGTATTAGGTGAACTTGGCCTCTCAAAGAAGCAAAAGTCAGAAAATGGCTTAAGTGATAAGACTAGAGCTTTCTATTTTGACTCACAAGAATTTCAAGCCCCAAATAATCTGTGAAATGTATTTTTAAATGTGATGCACTTAAAGCTAATTTATATAATTCTCAGAGTAAACTAAAAACAAACTTGTATATCAAAATAACATATGATATTTGTCCACTTTCTTCCCATGAAATTTATACTGTATTATTGCTTTTGGTTAAGCAACATCATTTTCTGCTTAAACATACAAAAAAGACAACACTAAGTGTTTTTAAAGATATGTAATTTAATTTTTCCCAAACCTGGCATTGCCAAAATTATCTTTCTGATACCAAAATCTGATCGTTCCCCCATAATAATCCTTCAGTGGATTCCCATTTCTTGTACTGGAAATCTCATAACAGGTCATTCATGATTGGCTCTTATCTCATAAATTCTTCTACACACATATATTTCATCTGTTTGAAGTGCAGAACTCAGCCTGCTCTATAGTGGCTCAGTGAATAAAGTGTTGACCTGGAATACTGAGGTCGTCAGTTCAAAACTCTGGGCTTGCCTGGTCAAGGTACATATGGGAGTTGATGCTTCCTGCTCCTCCCCCTCTTCTCTTTCTCTTTCTCTTCTCTCTTCTCTCTAAAATGAATAAGTAAAATCTTTTAAAAAAGAAAGAAATAAAGAACTCAGAGATCTATTTTCTTCTTTGAATAGTTCTCTTCAAATAGATGGATGTACAGTGAAACTGATGAAACCTCCCTTAATTGGGCCATAAATTTTTATTTATTTATTTTTTTTGCATTTTTCTGAAGCTGGAAACAGGGAGAGACAGTCAGACAGACTCCCGCATGCGCTTGACTGGGATCCACCCAGCACGCCCACCAGGGGCGAAGCTCTGCCCACCAGGGGGCGATGCTCTGCCCATCCTGGGCGTCGCCATGTTGCGACCAGAGCCACTCTAGCGCCTGAGGCAGAGGCCAAGGAGCCATCCCCTGTGCCCGGGCCATCTTTGCTCCAATGGAGCCTTGGCTGCGGGAGAGGAAGATAGAGACAGAGAGGAAGGAGAGGGGGAGGGGTGGAGAAGCAGATGGGCGCTTCTCCTATGTGCCCTGGCCGGGAATCAAACCCAGGTCCTCTGCACGCTAGGCCAACGCTCTACCGCTGAGCCAACCGGCCAGGGCCGGCCATAAATTTTTATATTCGTAATTTTGTTTTCTTTTTCTTCAAGAAGGTCTTCCAAATTGCATCTGCTTTGGGCCCCATAAAACCTAAATCTACCTCTGTCTTCTTGGTTGGAGTGCCTATTTCTTTCTTAATTTAGTTGCTCCTATTTACTGCATTGTTTCCGCCAACTGTCAGCTCTTTAGGCAACACTTCCCTGACCACTCCAGTCTGAGTTAGATACTTCTTTCCTGCTCTCAGTCTATACTGCTGTGTCATATTTATGGTAATTTTTGGGTTTTTTGCTTATCTCAATCAGCAGATTATAAAGTCCTTGAGAGCAGGGGCCATGTTGAATGAACTAATGAAATAATAAACAACTTTTTAGCAAAACAATCTATAATTTGTTATGAAATACTTTTTGGGAAGTTTTAGTATTCGTTAAATATTCCTTTGTTTTTTTCATGCACAACTGGAAGGAAATGCCAAATGCTTAAGATATATCCAGAGTTGGGTAAAGTAGGTTTACAGTTGTTCAGATGGAAAATAATACAATAATTAGTACATTATAGTACAAGAACAAACTATTTTGTTTACTCACAACTGTAAACCTACTTTTGTTCCACCTTTGTATATAGCAGCAAAACTTAAATTGAGAAATTGTACATATTAAGTCATGTTTTCCAAAAATAAGTAAAAAGATTGCCAAGATTAGGATTACTGGCAAAATAAAAAATTTAAGCCCCAAAACTATGAACTGGATTTTGGAACGTGGTAGCCACACCATTTGAATTGTCATTCAGCCTCCCTCCTTGATGACCTCTATCTCTAAACCCTATAACATCAAGTCAAACTCTATCTCAGGTTCTCAGCTAATCCAGTGTTTGCCTCTTTGAGCTAGTAAAATACAACAGTGGTCAAGTAAGGTGAAATTGAAATCAGAAGGTCTGGATCAGTCAACAAATATTCATTAAATATCTACTGCATGCCAATTTTAGAGCCTCCTTTAGAGGTAATACTTGAATGGCTTTATTCTTGTCTTAGCTATCTTTCTAAGCCACAGACTTGAAAAAACAAATGCTTTGAATTATACTGCTCACAAAAAAATAGGGGATATTTCAAAATGAATATGAAGCGATAAAATATCCCCTAATTTTTGTGAGAAGTATATATAGCTTTAGGAGTGCTCAGGAAAGGATGTCCATGAAACCCTATGTTTAAAAAGCAAGTAATCTCTCTCTCTCTCTCTCTCTCTCTCTCTCTCTCTCTCTCTCCCCTCTCTATAATGAATAAATTTTAAAAAAAATTTTAAAAAAGCCTGACCTGTGGTGGCACAGTGGATAAAGTGTCAACCTGGAAATGCTGAGGTTGCCAGTTCAAAACCCTGGGCTTGCCTGGTCAAGGCACATATGGGAGTTGATGCTTTCTGCTCCTCCCCCCTTCTCTCTCTCTCTCTCTCTCTCTCCCCCCCTCTCCATAATGAATAAATTTAAAAAAAATTAAAAAGCAAGTAATGAACTACATATAATGATCCCTTTTTTGTAAAGATCAAATGATGTAATAAGCCTGACCAGGCAGTGATGCAGTGGATAGAGCATATGCCTGGGATGCTGAGGACCCAGATTAGAAACCTCAAGGTCACCCACTTAAACATTGGTTCATCTGGCTTGAATGTGAGCTCACTGGCTTGAGTGTGGGGTTGCCAGCTTAAGCGTGTGGTCATAGAAATGGCCCCATGGTTGCTGACCTGAGTCCGTAGGCTTGAAGCCTAAGGTTGCTGGCTTGAGCCCAAGGTTGCTGGCTTAAGCAAGGGGTCATTGGCTCAGCTGGAGTCACCCCCCACCCCCCTTCAAGGCACATGTGTGGAAGCAATCAATGAATAACTAAGGTGCCACAACTATGAGTTGATGCTTCTCATCTCTCTCTCTTCTTGTTTGTTTATCCCTGTCTGTCTCTTTCTCTCACTTGCTAATAATAATAAAAACAAAATAAATATGGTAGAATAAAAATCAAATGCACACTTCGTGTTTGTGTGTTCATTGAAAAAGATGTGGACGGGTACACATTAAGCTATGAACAGTAGTTACCTCATGACCAAGGGCAAAGAGAGTAAATTGTCATTTTTTTAAAAAAAGATTTTATTTATTGATATTTAGAGAGAGGAGAGAAAGAAAGAAAGGCAGTGAGGGAGGAGTAGAAAGCATCAACTCAAAGTTGTTGCTTCTTGTATGTGCATTGAACAGGAACAGGCAAGCCTAGGGCTTCAGACCAGCAACCTCCATGTCCCAAGTTAAGGTTTTATCCATTGTGCTACCCTAGGCAGAGGTGGATTTAATGATGGGCACACCAGGCATGCGCCCTGGGCCCCAACTTCTGAAGGGCCCCGCAAAACCCCAACTTTACATTTTTTTTCTAATGACACCAAGTTTGGTTTCATATGTGCAATTTCAACATGAATAGTACATAATATTTTTTATTTATTTAAAAATATGGTTAATATGTATTTCTATTTTCCTTGTCTCTTTTTTTTTTTAAGGGTCCCAATATTTTCTTCTGCGCCTGGGGCCTCAACCCACCTTAATCCGCCTCTGACCATAGGTCAGGCAGAAACCGTCATTTTATTTTTATATTTGAATTTTTTAGCATCAGCATACACTACTTTTGTAATTATAAAATGTGTAAACAATAAAGAATATTTAAATGGATAACACTGTTCATGATTCTAGCAAGAATATATATTATATGTTACTACATACAATGTATAAGTATTACGTTTACATGCATACATATACTATAAGTGGTGTAAACATTATACAGAGTTGGGCAAAAGTAGGTATAGAGTTGTTCATATGAAAAATAATACAATAATTAATAAATAATAAAAGAATAAACTCTGTTTTTCATGTACTCAGAACTCTAAAGCTACTTTTGCCTCACACTGTATATACATATGCTATATGTATGGTGTAAATATAAATATAATTGTATGTTATTTACACACACTGGATTCACATGTTAAAAGGGTAATTCCACCTGCTGGCAATGCTAGTTAACTATCTGTTTTCAAAGGGATTGCTCTTTTTTTAAAAAAAACATTAACTGCAGTGAAGAAGTTTTTATTTTTTTTAATTTTTGCTTTATCATTGGAGTCTGCTGTATATATGTGTGTGTGTGTGTGTGTGTGTGTGTGTGTGTGTGTGTGTGTTTATTACGTGAGTGGTGGCGAGGCAGACAGACTCCTGCATGTGCCCTAACTGTCATCCACCTGGCAAGCCCCTACCAGCCTACCAGACGATGCTTTGCCTGGTTGGGCCACAGCTCCCTTGCTCCGCAACTTAGCTATTTTAGTGTCTGAGGCGGAGGCCATGGAGCCATCCTCAGCACCCGTGGCCAATTTTGCTGGAATCCTTGGAGCCATAGCTGTGGGAGAGGGAGGGAGGGAGGGAGAGAGAGAGAGAGAGAGAGAGAGAGAGAGAGAGAGAGGGAGGGAGAGAGAGATGTGGGGCAGTGGGGGAGAAGCAGATGGTCGCTTCTCCTGTGTGCCCTGACCAGGAATTAAGTCTGGACTTCCACATGCTGGCCTGATGCTCTACTGCTGAGACAACTGGCCAGGGCCTGCTGTATATTTTTTAAATAACTTTTTATTTTTCAATTGGAGTTGATGTACAATATTATATACTGCTCACAAAAACTAGGGGATATGAAGCTATAAAGTATCCCTAATTTTTGTGAGCAGAATTAGAGGATATTTCAAAATGAAAATGAAGCAATAAAATTTACCCTAATTTCTGTGAGCAGTGTATTAGTTTCAGGTGTACAACCCAATGGTTAGACTTTTATGTACCATAACTTATCAAAGGGATTGCTTTTTAATTTTTTTTTTTTTTTTTTTGCATTTTTCTGAAGCTGGAAACAGGGAGAGACAGTCAGACAGACTCCCGCATGCGCCCGACCGGTATCCACCCGGCACGCCCACCATGGGGCAAAGCTCTGCCCACCAGGGGGCGATGCTCTGCCCATCCTGGGCGTCGCCATGTTGCAACCAGAGCCACTCTAGCACCTGAGGCAGAGGCCACAGAGCCATCCCCAGCGCCCGGGCCATCTTTGCTCCAATGGAGCCTTGGCTGCGGGAGGGGAAGAGAGAGACAGAGAGGAAGGCACGGCGGAGGGGTGGAGAAGCAAAGCAAATGGGCACTTCTCCTGTGTGCCTTGGCCAGGAATCGAACCCGGGTCCTCCGCACGCTAGGCTGACGCTCTACCGCTGAGCCAACTGGCCAGGGCTATCAAAGGGATTGCTTTTTAATTTTTGTTTCTGTATTTTCTCTTTATTTCTGTTAGTATACACATTTCTTTCTAGTGACATTAAAATTTTACATCAGAAGGGTAACTGATTGCCTAGAACAATTAGTTAATACTTTTGAGAAATTCACTTCTCTTGTAAACACTCTGTGCACCAAGGGAGGGGTATAGTTATTTCCTCAAAAAAAAAAAGGAAAGGTTTCATATTCTTCAGAAACACAATAGTCAATGGTTTCATTTTTGAAAATTGTTCTGGAATTGGTACTGTTTCATAGTCAGATGTACTTTTTCATATCACTCTATGAGATTATAATTATAATTGGGTTTTAAATTTCATGAAGGCTGGGCCAAGGGTCTATTGAGTTCACCACTGCAAATAACAGAGATGGGCAGATAACTGAGGGTTAATGTTGGTGCAAAGAGGGCATCGATTGCACGTTCTGATGAAAGAACTGGCACTGAAACTATCATGGGAGAAGTTTCATGCTTTTTTTTGTATTTTTTTTGTATTTTTTTTGTATTTTTCCAAAGTGAGAAGCGAGAGGCAGCCCACAGATAGACTCCCGCATGCGCCCAACCGGGACCCACCCAGCATGCTCACCAGGGAGCGATGCTTGGCCCATCTGGGGTGTTGCTCCACTGTAACGGGAGCCATTCCAGTGCCTAAGGTGGAGGCCATAGAGCCATCTTTAGTGCCCGGGCCAACTTTGCTCCCATGGAGCCTTGGCTGCAGGAGAGAAAGAGAGAAATAGAGAGAAAGGAGGGGGGAAGGATAGAGAAGCAGATGGGCACTTCTGTGTGCCCTGGCTGGGAATCGAACCTGGGACTTCCACATGCTGGGCCTACGCTCTACCACTGACCCAACCAGTCAGGGCCCATGCTTTTATTTGTATATTTAAAAATACTAATGATCTAGTTTGTTATCTGTTCTGAGGCTATAAAAATATTCTTGTAGTATAGCACATGATTTAAATAAGATGCTACCTCTTGAGTTTTTGGGGTTTTTTTAGGTGATTGATTTTTAGAGAGAGAGAGAAGGGAGATGGAGAGGAAAGAGGGGAGAGAGAGAAAGAGACAGGTGGACAGACAGAGGAACAGAAGAACATGAATTTGTTGTCCCCATTTTTTTATGCATTCATTAGTTGAGTCTTCTGTGTGCCCTGACCCAGGTTGGAACTTGCAACTTTGGTGTTTGTGGACAATGCTCTAACCAAGTGAGCTACTCCGACAGGGCCACTGTTGCAATTTCCGATCCCTTGTGGGTATATACATGTTCCAGTATAGCCCTAGCTCTACTGTATGTCGATGGCATCCCTGATTTGACTTCCCGGCACAGTGGGACACACCTACTTAACAGCAGGGCTGGAAGCCTTTTTGATACTACTCTTGAGGCAGCTATGAGGATTCTACTTATCAGTGTTGAGACCAACTGCCACTGGAGGAAAGACATGACCAACTAACACACAAATTAGTTGTAAGAACCACACAGGCAAATTATTACTCACAAATCCTTTTGGTGTGCCTGGATACAGTTTAAAGGGGCCCCGTCTGCGTGCTCCTCTCAGCTGTCCTTGGTCAGAGTAGCGTAGACAGCAGCATGGAGATGGTCCATGTTCAATGTTGGAGTCTGGGCAACTACTGCGGGGGTGGGGGGGGGCGCTTAGCATTAGTACCTTTTCTGGCCTATGCCTTCTAACAGGTGTCAATCTACAGGATTAGGATTATCACTTCAAACCACCTTTTTGGGAGTTTCTAGTAGGGAGTCCTTTTAATGTTAATCTATGGAAATGTCACATCAAGTCACTTTAAAGGTGTTTCTAGGGAAGCTTCTTGTTTATGTTAACCTACAGAGTTATGACATCAAACCATTTTTTATCTATATATAACTTTACACACGTACTAACTGGGCCCTGAGCCAAAGGCAGAGTCTTAGTCTGCCTATTTTATCTGTACACACTAAATAAATTCCTGTCCAGACGGCATAGCCTTATTCACTTTCCTTAATTGCTTTTAATATTATATCCTAACTTATTTTTATGTATCTTCCATATTTTTCTATATTTCTATATATTTAATTACTATAACATTGTATTATTGTAACAATGCATTTGTTGATTTATATGCTATGTGTATATTATATACTCTCTCTGTGTAGCTTGGGAGGGTTACAAATAGAAACCAAATCAGAGCTTTGAAACTTTTATTTTTTCTTTTTGAAGTGCACTTGGTTGTTAAAAGAATATAAAAAAATGACAGGCAGATATATACATTCTATAACTCAAAGTTTAGCAAATAAATTCACATTTAAAATCACAAGGAAAACTATTAGAAGATTATTTTACCCTAGACCAGTGGTTCTCAAAGTGTGTGCCAGGGCGCACTGGTGTACCCTAGAAGACTTGCAGGTGTGCCCTATGGTATTCCAGAGAAATATGTGCCTATTGGGGACCAAAAAACCAACAGGGTTTTTGGAATTTAGATTTTTGGGGGACAGAGGTGTGGGGAATTAGCTGTAAACTGATAGCTGCCCAACCCCCCACCTTACTTGCCTGATTAGGTTGCAAAAGGCTGTTAAGCTGTGGTGCTGGATTGTTTACACTACCCCCCATGTTCCCCTAAAGACTGGAGGCAAGTTTCTTCTATCCTTTGTTTGGTGTAAAGTTAAGATGATATGTATGATGGGGGTTTTCAGCACTTGGTAAAATTCTTGGGTTGCCTTGGAAACGTGATCAAAGATCTCACCGATTCACTAATGACCAACTTTGCCCTATGAATAAAGAAAGACGTAATTTTTAGGCGCGCTTTGTTCATGACAGCAGCAATTACAGGGCCCTCCTGACCCCATATTTTCTTAATTCTGCATATTTTCTTAATTCCGCACCATTCCCACTTGGGACCTGGAACTACTAGCTGCACTGGTTCACAGCATGTGCCCAGATATAAAAATAAATTTACATGTTTCTTTTTTTTACAGAGACAGAGAGAGAGTCAGAGAGAGAGGGATAGATAGGGACAGACAGACAGGAACGGAGAGAGATGAGAAGCATCAATCAGTTTTTCGTTGCGACACCTTAGTTGTTCATTGATTGCTTTCTCATATGTGCCTTGACCGTGGGCCTTCAGCAGACCGAGTAACCCCTTGCTTGAGCCAGCAACCTTGGGTCCAAGCTGGTGAGCTTTACTCAAACCAGATGAGCCTGCACTCAAGCTGGCGACCTTGGGGTCTTGAGCCTGGGTCCTTGGCATTCCAGTCCAACTCTCTTTCCCCCGCGCCACCACTTGGTCAGGCTATATTTATTATTAGCACATCATTATATTATTTTTAGATAAATACACCCAAATAAAATGGATAGATTTCTCAAAAAGAACCGTGATATTGAAGAATCTCATTCTGGAAGTGAGCAAAAGTTAAGTATAAATAAAATAGGACTTGAAAGCTGAGAGGCAGCATTTAATTTTTAGCATTTTCTATCACTTAACACTGAATACTACGATTGGATTAGAAACCCATTCAGGGAAGTTTTAAGTGATTTAGGTTTAACATTAACAGAAGAAGAACTGGCAGCTATATCCACTGATTGTGGATTGATGATTAAACATAAGAAATTGTCTTTTGAAGCCTTTTGGGTTTCTATCATATAAAAGAAGAATATGCGGAAATATCTAAAAAAGCTTTGAACATTTTACTACATTTTTTTTTTAAACAGGGACAGAGAGCGAGTCAGAAAGAGGGATAGATAGGGACAGACAGACAGAAACGGAGAGAGATGAGAAGCATCAATCATCAGTTTTTCGTTGCGAGACCTTAGTTGTTCATTGATTGCTTTCTCATATGTGCCTTGACCGTGGGCCTTTAGCAGATCGAGTAACCCCTTGCTTGAGCCAGAGACCTTGGGTCCAAGCTGGTGAGCTTTGCTCAAACCAGATGAGCCCACGCTCAAGCTGGTGACATCGGAGTCTTGAACCTAGGTCCTTCGCATCCCAGTCCAACGCTCTATTGTTAAGCCAGTGGCCACGGCCACCATCACAGCAGCCTGGCCCATGCAGGTTCGCATTGGATTCGGACAGTCGGTAAAGAAACAATGGAGCCAAAAACTGGTGGGCCATCATCTTTAATCCTAGCTTGCACCCGGCAGGCAAGTAAAAACACACACTGGGCTCCAAAACCCACTCACATTCAGTGCTCACAAAGCTACTGACTTATCCGAGTTTCCTAGAATCAAAGGTTTCTAGCTTACCAGACTTATTCACCTATGTTCCCCATCTCCTTCCTTCCCTGCACAAACTGGCTTCTCACTCAGCACTCCACCATTTTGGCTGCTTCTCCTGGCCTCCTCCACATGGCCTTTCTCTGTTCTCCTCTCTGCTCTCTCCTCTAATATTAATTTCAGGAACCAAGAGCGCAAGCTCCTGTTCTGCCCCCATTTTATAGTGTAGAAATCAAAACTTTTAATCCAATATACAAAATAGGAAAGTCTCTAATACAAAGTCACTTATCTGGGGCATGATGGGATTGCACCACCTCACATCAAAAAGGGTGGGAAAGGCTTAGTCCTAGAACCAAGCCCTAGGCTACAAGGATCTTGCCTGCTCACAGGCCGCCCCAACACACATTAATATCACCTGGGTGACAGCTTCCACGTGGCAGTGCCATCTTTAACAAAGTGAGCATAATATATTTTATCTGCCCAGCATCTATCCACTACGCCACTGCCTGGTCAGACTTACTATAATTTTTAACATCCTATTTATGTGAATTAGGATTTTCTACCCTCAACACAATGAAGAGTAAAATGAGAGGAATTCTTCAATGTATTGATGAGGAAATGAGAGTTTGCCTTTCAAGTATAAGTTCTACCGAAAAGTTCTGTCGGTTTCTATCACAAGTTTCGACACGTAAGCACATGTTTATTTGGCGCATGCCTCTCTATTTTTATCACTTTATGTATACATACTGACGTAGCAAATTAACTAAAACAAAGTTTAGAAAAGAGGCTGGCGATGTTCAATAGGAAGAACATCATACTGCATCATGATAATGCCAGGCCACATGCTGCTTTGGGGACTCGTCAAAAAATTGCAGAACTAGGCTGAGAAATTATGTTGCATCCACCATATTCCCCGGACTTAGCACCCTCCGACTATCAATTGTTTTTGTCCTTACAAAATTTTTTGAAGGGTGTAAAGCCAGGAACCAAGGCCAGGGCTACTATCACAGCAGCCTTCTGGCCCATGCAGGTTCGCATTGGATTCGGACAGTCGGTAAAGAAACAGTGGAGCCAAAAACTGGTGGGCCATAGTCTTTAATTCTAGCTTGCACCCGGCGGGCAAGTAAAAAATACACACTGGGCTCCAAAACCCACTCACATTCAGTGCTCACAAAGCCACTGACTTATCCGAGTTTCCTAGAGTCAAAGGTTTCTAGCTCACCAGCCTTATTCTCCTCAGTTCCCCATCTCCTTCCTTATCCCAGATACAAACTCTACACAAACTGGCATCTCACTCAGCACTCCGCCATCTTGGCTGCTTTTCCTGGCCTCCTCCACGTGGCCTCCTTCCACTGCTGGCTCTACTTTCTTTGCTCTCTCATGCTAACCTCAGGAACCAAGAGCCAAGTCCTGTTCTGCCCCCATTTTATAGTGTAGCTTCACAACCTTTAATCCAATATACAAAACAGGGAAGTCTCTAATACAAAGTCACTTCTCTGAGGCATGATTGGATTGTACTGCCCTACAACAAAAAGGGTGGGAAAGGCTTAATCCCAAAACGAAGCCCCAGGCTATAAGGATTCTCAACACACATTAATATCACCTGGGCCACTGCCTCACATGAGCAGTGTTAACTTTAACAAAGTGAGCATAATACATTTTATCTGCCCAACAAAGGGCAAAAAATTAAAAAATGAAGAAGATATCAAACAAGCACTGGTTCAAATTTTCACATCAAAAGATAAAACATTTTTCAAAAATGGCATATACAAATTGCCCTCACTTTGGCAAGAAATCATTACTAATAATGGCAATTATATTATTTAATAAAGTTTATTGACAGAAAAATTTGTATTTTGTTTTATTCCAAAAATGGGCAGAACTTTCCGGTAGACCTTATATATGCCCAAACATTGAAGAAATCGCTAGGATACATCAGGCTCATGTTTTTCATAAGCACAAGAATGAAAAAACTTAACACATTTGCACCGGGACCTGCCAAATTTACTAAATTTTACTAAGAATGTATCTATATATATAAAAAGATAACATTTTTGTCTTTTTTTATTTTTAACCCCCTTTTTTATGAATTCTAAAAAGTATAACAAAAAATGTAACATAAAAATGTTTTTTTAATGTCAGAATAAATTTAATTTTGTCATATTTATTTTGTTTAATTACCATAAAAGCCTGCTTGGACTTCATATTTTTTAAAATTTGACTTAATTATTATAACATATTTCTCATAAATTTGTATATAGTGCGCCTACTATTATTTGTAGGATTTTAAATGCGTCCCCAATTCAAAGTTTGAGAGTCACTGCCCTAGACATTCCCCTCCAGAAAACAGGAACTCAAAAAGTTCCTGGAGTTTAACTGTCTGTTATATCTGAATACTACCACTAATAATAGTATGCAATTTTGAGATCAATGAATAATATTCATCAATTATTCTTAGCTTCACATGAGAAAAGACAAGCTTTCCACCCCTTGGCTTTACTTCTCATTCATATGAAGTATGTTAGGAAGAAATGAAAAATACGTATGTCAAAACAATCTTGTATATTTTATGTGCAGTTCATTATTTATTGTTGGGCGGATAAAGTGTATTATGCTCACTTTGTTAAAGATAACACGAGGAGGCCGCCGCCCAGGTGATATTAATGTGTGTTGGGGTGGGCTAAAGGCAGGCAGAATCCTTGTAGCCTGGGGCTTGGTTTTGGGATTAAGCCTTTCCTACCCTTTTTGATGTAGGGCAGTACAATCCAATCATGCCTCAGAGAAGTGACTTTGTATTAGAGACTTCCCTGTTTTGTATATTGGATTAAGGGTTTGGATTTCTACACTATAAAAGGGGGGGCGGAACGAGAGCTTGGTTTTTGGTTCCTGAGGTTAGCATGAGAGAGCAGAGAAAGTAGAGCCAGCAGCGGAAGGAGGCCACGTGGAGGAGGCCAGGAAAAGCAGCCAAGATGGCAGAGTGCTGAGTGAGATGCCAGTTTGTGTAGAGTTTGTATTTGGGATAAGGAAGGAGACGGGGAACAGAGGTGAATAAGTCTGGTGAGCTAGAAACCTTTGATTCTAGGAAACTCGGATAAGTCAGTGACTTTGTGAGCACTGAATGTGACTGGGTTTTGGAGCCCAGTGTGTATTTTTACTTGCCCGCCGGGTGCAAGCTAAATTAAAGACTATGGCCCACCAGTTTTTGGCTCCGCTGTTTCTTTACCGACTGTCCGAATCCAATGCGAACCTGCATGGGCCAGAAGGCTGCTGTGATAGTGGCTCTGGCCTTGGCTGCTGGCTTTACATTTATCAACTATACTTCAATAAAACTGCTATAAAACCTCCACACGAAACAAAAAAGAAATAAAAATTCTACTCTATATGGGAAAGAATTGCTTCCTTTATTTCTTAAGAGCAGTTAGTTGTTCTGGGGAACAACAAACTGCACAGAGCCTAGTAGCCTAAGGAAGCAAATTTTATCTAAGTAGTACCTTATTTATTAAGCCTTCATTTAGGTTACTATTTCAACTCAGTGAAATACTCTTTTAGTTTATTGTGTTACGCTGCAGTTATTTGAATGCTTTGTTTTTAGAGTATCATTTCCAGCTTCCAATTAGGATTTTAGAAGTTTGGGAAAAGAGCCTCAGAGGTGAAATATATATATTTTCTCCACGTGCCCCAAATAGCGTATTCTAATACTGTTTCGATGGACAGAGAGGAGCTATCACACTTGGGGCTGGGAGTGGCTGTTGTTAATATCCAACCCAGAGATCTAAGTGGGCTTCCGAAAGATCTCCAAATCCATAAAGACATTTTCCTTAGGATTCAACTCAAGAAGGCCAGGCTAGGTGTTTTTACTACTGAATGGAGGAAGTAGGGTGCTGAAGTTCACTCTGCAGACCCTTGCAGAGTTTACGGGTAAATTCGCGTCTCCCTGCCGGTTTTAGTTAGGGAGTGACAGGCCCGGCAGCTGGACCCGCCCAGGCTCTCGGGCGCACCTGAGACTCCAGGGGCGAAGGAGATGGGGAGGGCCGAAAACCTCCGCTCCCTCGGCCACCCAACCCTGGCCGCGGGGGCAGGAGACAGAAGGATGATTGACGGAGCTGATCAGTGGCTAGGGGATTGCAGAGGGTGGGGCGAAGAAGGGACAGCTGAGCTTTCCCCCTTAAACGGGTTGGGTTGGGTCTCGAGAAGAGCGCCCCCCGTCAGGCCTCCTGGCCTCCTTGAATGAGTTGTTATGGTAACAAATGACCGAACAGCCCCTTATGAACTGGCCAATGAGAGGGGCCGTCTCTTCCACCACACCTCCGAGCCTTTAGGTGTTGCGAAAAGAAGGGTAGGAGCATCGAGGAGACTGTGCCGCGACGTTCTGCGGAAGAGCCGGAGGAGGGCCTTGTGACGTTGCCGGAGGAGCCAATCACGCCTGTGTTTGTTCAACGGCCCCGCCCTCTTACCGCACATTTCCCCTCCCCTAGCTCATTTCGCACGACGCAGCGGTTGGGAACACAGACATTTTCGGAGCCGGAACCGCCACTGCCGGCGCCATTTTGTGTCTGTGGAGAAAGAGGCTTCTGTGGCGGCTGGAACTGGACGGAGAACACCCGTGAGAGGGCGGCGTTTCGTACCCGAGGTCCCCCCTGTGTCGTCCCCCAACCCCCCTCCGCGGTCAGCATGTGGTGAAGCCGGAGCCGCGAGAGACACAGGGAGAGGAAGAGGAGTCGGAAGGGAGGCGGGGTGTCGAGAGCGGCTTCAGCTTCGGCTGCGGCGGACCTCGGAGGGGGGCCGCGGCGCAATGTCAGAGCAGACGCCGGCCGAGGCCGGTACTGCGGGGGCCCGGGAGGACGCCTGTCGGGATTATCAGTCATCACTCGAAGACCTGACCTTCAATAGCAAACCGCACATCAATATGCTGACCATTCTAGCCGAGGAGAACCTGCCCTTCGCCAAGGAGATCGTCTCTCTCATCGAGGCCCAAACCGCCAAGGTTTTTATACACCCCGCAGCCTCCTATTCTTCTAATACTCCCTGATTTTAGTGTCAGCCTCATCCCAGGTCTCGCTTCCATCCAAAGGGGCACAGTGTTCCTCGTCTCCAACCCTCCCCCTCCAACTCTGGCTCGGTCTTGGGCCCAGGCTTCGAGCGTGGGCCTCTCGCGGGGGGAGGGAGCGGGGAGGGTACAGGGTGGAGTCCCACTTCCGCTCACCAACTCCTATTTAGGCCACCGCATTGTACGTCCTGACACACGCTTTGAATAGAGCCCTGTGGGGAGGAGGACTTAAAGGCAGGTTGTGGCGTGGGGAAGGAAGAGTCAAAACCATTTGAAGCCCCCGGGAAGGTGGGGAGTGGTTCCTCTCCTACTTTTCCCCTCGGTACCCCTTTGGGTAATCGTGCTCTGTGGGTTGGAAGGAGGTGAAGGGGGACCTGGGAGCGAGCTGTTGGTGGGTGGGAATAGGAGATTGGCCCCGAGTGGAGCAGCCGCTTGTTAGGAGCCCAACATGGCGCCTGAAAAGCACATGATGCAAAAGGGAAGAGAGAAGAATCCATTCCCTGCCAGCCAGGCAGCTGCTCACACCCGTCAGCCCCGTTTTGGGGTGGGGGCGGCTAGCTAGAACTTTAATTCTCCTCTCGGGGTGATTTATTTGTCCCCCAAAATGGGAAGTTGGGGTTGAGTGTGGGGCATGGGTGGCGGGGGGAGGAGATCTTATCCAGCCTGTAGGTGGAGAACTGGCCCATTGGGTAACAAGTACTTGCAGTTTTTTTTGAAAAGTTCAGCCCCTCCTCTTCTCTTTTTTTTCCTCCGTTCCCTCATAGTGAAGACGTGCTTTTCTTCACCCCTTGACAGAAGTGGTCCTCTGCCACCCTGTATTTCCCTGTAGTCCTTTCTCTGGATTCATGTGGGAGTGATATGTCACTTAAGTAAAGTTACTGTTAAACTTAGTTGTCATAATGCGTTTTAATAGCTTCCCAGCACTACTTTTTAAGTTATTTTTCAAGCTTGTACTTACAGTTTAGTTTTTTCTAGTTGTTAGTGATTGAAATTCAACAGGATGAGCTTCCTTTTAGCAGAGTGAACCCCTTTTAAAAGGCCACTTTAACAACAACCACCAATATATTGTTTAGAAGCGGTTTCTGTCTAGTGTAAAACTGAGTGGTCTGACTAATAAATGGTTTTGAAATGTGTGACTGGTATTATAAAATTTGTGAATAAAACATATAAAATATGTATTTGTCTTTTTTATTTACCTTTGTAAGGTGTAGAATCTGTTTCCAAGACTTATTTTTATCTACGTGGTTGTGTGTTTTAAACAAAAGTCTTTAAGTGACTTGGGTTCATTCTTTAGGTTCCATCCACTCTTGGGTAAATCTGTTCACAATATACACGGTTTCAGGTGGTCCTTGCATACCTTAATTTAAAGAGGACAAAAGTAAGGTTTTTTTTAGGGGCCCTACAAGTTTGTCATGCTCAGTCTGACAGCTAAAATACAAGCCTTCATTCTCCTTTTCCTGTGAATGTCTCTGAAACAGCTTTTTTTTTTTTTTTTTTTAAGTATGAGATTTAAAAAAGGAAGCATTCCTCATATTCAACATCCTTTTCTTGGTACCACAAACATGTTGGACATGAAAAACTTAGTTTTTGTCTTGTTGAAGGCTTAACTTGGCATTGAGTGCCTTTTAAAAAAAAGCAACAAGGAAATCACTCACGTTAAAAAAATAACATTGATTTTTAAAATCTAATTGCCTTGTATTGGGGGGGATTACTAATATTCCACAGAGCCTAATATATTTAGCAGCTCAGGTTGTCACTCAAGTTTCTTTTATTGGGTTTTAATGGACCCAGAAGATCTTCGAGAACTGAAAAGTAAATGGTGAATATAGTGATCACATTAAAACTTGTATTTGTGTATGGCTACACAGTGGTGAAAATAGATGGACTTTTTGCTGATAAAAGCTGCAGCTGAAATTTTTTTGGCACACGTTTCCTGGTTATTTTTGTAAAGCCAGATTGAGGAGAAGATGTGAAAGTAACTTTGGGAAAATACCTTTATGGGGTTGAGGGTGAGGGGAGGGATTTTCTGTCATTTGGTAGCAAACTGGCTTGGTTTTGTGTTTCTGGAGGTGAATGTTTGTGTCCTTATTCACTAGCATCTCAGCATTACTAAACTTAAGGATTCACACCTAATTTGACTCCTCCCATGAGGCAGTAGTAGTGAAAAAAATAGTACATGTAGGATCCACTTGTACAATAAAAAATTAGCCTGCTAAACAGATTTTGGGTTTATCGAGAGCCTGTTATAAGTACCACAATGACTAAAATGGTGTAAAACATGACATAAGATAGAGACACAGCAATAAAGCATTTGACATGTTGATTCTTAATTTACCCACATGCGTGGCCTTGTGAACCCTTTTATTAGATAATACTGTAAAAAAATTTTTCATACAAGGTTATTCAAAGGTTTCCTTAGCCAACTTTGGTTGTAGTAAAAGTTATTGGAAGCAAGAGCACTTCACACTTGTATGGGCAATTGGTTTTGTGAAATATGGAATTGTGTACGTCTGAGCTGTGAGCCTACCCTAGCTACAGATAGCTATGGGTAAGTGTTGTTCAGGGTTAAGATTCCTATACACATGGGATGGGTAAATGGGGATAATTTTTTTTTTTTTTAAATCATGGTTGCTCCAGTGGAGTCGGATTTGACACTTAGTTTATGTGGTGTGTCTTAAAGCTCCTCAGCAAGTCTGTGAGCCTGCTGATGCTTTCTGGAAACTTGCTGTGCCTTCTAAAGCCAGTGATGGGTAGGCATCCCAGTTGAACTGGGGCAACATTTATTTGCTTTGAAAAGGGCCGCCTGTATCTGCATCACCACTGGCTCTGCACAAAGTTAGAACCCCTGGTTTGTGCATGTCAGAGGAAAAATATTTCGACGGAGAGTCCATGCTGTGAAGAAAATCTTCAGGACAAATCCTGGTTTCCAGAGTCAAGTTCAACCTGATTTACATGACTCAGCGGCTACTCATCCAGTTTTTCTTGTATGGATAACAACTTGCTCCTTCCTGCAAGTTTAAGTGTTTTTTGCCATTGACTTCGTATGTGAAGTATATTTAATTTCTTTGTACATTGGATTATAGAGAAGTAATCCTAATGATTTTACAGGTAAAAGCTTCATAGACTTTAACATATAAAATTTTATGGAAATTAGAATTTCTGCCAGAAATCTGAAAACTTCATTGAGTTTAGGTACACCTTATAGGTTAATGTGGGTTGAACAGCTTATATTTGGATTGCAGAAAATATCCTCCCCCCCTTTTTGGTCACTTAAAACAGATCTTTACCATATGAACATGAAATTCCATTGAGTGTTAATATACTAGAGATTAAGGTTTTTAATGGTGATTTTGAGCTTATTTTGTATGCTCAACTAAAGATCACTGTAAGAAATGAGTACTTGATTGAACACAAATGTTTCATAAACGTTAATGCTAATTTAAAAATTATCAACAAGAATAGAGGTCTGTATTGTAGGTTTAAAAACTCACTTTTAAAAATACTTTGGTGGCAATTCATTATACTAAACTTCTCAGTTTCTTTTTATTCAGGCTCCTTCCTCAGAGAAGCTTCCTGTTATGTACCTTATGGATTCTATCGTGAAAAACGTTGGACGAGAGTATCTCACTGCCTTTACTAAAAATCTAGTTGCAACATTTATTTGTGTGTTTGAAAAGGTATATATGCATTTAGAAACATTTGAATTTTTAAAAAATGTGTTCCTGATTAAATAAATACTTGCCTTTGTGTTGGGTTTTCTTGGGTGGTGAAAATGTTTTACTTGGACATTTATCAGGTGCCATCATGAAGTTAGTGTTTTATGTTAGATTTTTAATGCAGATTGTAGGGGTTTTACATTACCCATTCAAGAATAGATGACATTTGGCCAAAAGATCTGAAGTTATCAAGAGTATTTCAAATTTCATTGTTTACATTTCTGGTGTTAGGATGTTGGCTATTCCTATCTGAAAAAAGTATCTACCACTGTGTCTCAACCTGTGATTGATACCTGAAACATTTGTGATTTTTTTTTTTCCTGGAAATGTTTCCTCTTGTTACTTTGTGTGAATATGTTTTATATGAATGTTCTAGGAATGTGTGAATAGTGGACCAGTTCATTGCTTTAGGTTATATTGAAAATACTTTTTACCCCCTTAGAGTATAAAAGAAAAGCTTGTTAGTTTTATATCTACAGACTATATTCTTTTGATAACACTGAATCTGGTAGTTTGGTGAATACCCAGTATTAAGTTGAAGACAAGGGATTTGCTGAAGTAATTATCTTCCTTTCAGGCTTTATCTTTCACACTTAGCAAAAGGGCATTTATAAGATATTTAGATTTAGTTACAGTTTTCTAACAAAACATTGGTAGTTCTTATATTTTAGATGTACTTGTTCAGAGAAAACAGTTGTCAGACTTGGAAAATTAGGATTATTTTGAAAGAATTATTCAGTATCAGGTTTTATTTGTTAGAAAATGTAGTTGCTACTTGAGTAATTTTCTCTAAGTTCCTAGAGAAAAATAATACTAAGTATGTATATGTAGAAGAAATTTGGAAGGCTGTATTTGAAATTGTATTAAGGAGCTTGTTAGTAGTGTATTATAGATCTTTATTAAATACTTCTTACCTGAGCCTATAGCTTTGGAGAAGTTGACTTTGCTTTATTTGAAGGTGGGGAACTAAGCCAACCTCTTGGTTTCAATTTTAGTATGTTCAAATTCATTTGCATGTTTGGTAGAATACCTTGACTGAATCTAACTGGGCCTTAACACTAGTTAATGAAAATGACCTTGTAGTAAATCTAATTTATTATCTAAAAACTTAAATGTAGTAAGGCTTTATTATCCTACAGTTAAGTACCTAATTCAGTTTTTTTAAGTACTAGGTTTCTCTGATGGCTAATTTTTAAAATACTGCTACTATGCCCATTGTTGTTTAAGTATGAGCAGTTATTTAAAACTAAAGCTCATCAGTGGGTAAGATTTTGAATTTTAATAATTAAGGTGCCTTCCACACCACAAATAGCTTGTTCTTAAGTATCAACCATATTGTATTGCAGAAGATTGGGAGTGAGATAGTTTTGTCTAAATTTTAACTTTGTACTACCACATAAATAATTTAAGAAACTTAAGCCATCAGGTAAACTTTTGTAGTTGTGTTAATTTTGTCCGGAGTTAAGAATAATACTAGGAATGCTAAATTAAGCCCTAAAATATGGAAATGTTCATTTTTTTTTCCAATGGGCCTTTTTTATTTAGTGACAGGCAAGTTGAAGAAAGACCATGTGTCATTCAGTTTCTTTTGCACATCTGCATTCTTGACAGAAGACACTTTCAAGTTTTTCTGAAGCACATGAGCATCTCTGGGCTTTGTAGTAGTTCTTTATCTCAGTATTTTCAAAGCCATACTTCCTGTAGAAATTGTACTTTTGAAAGTACAGATTAGCCAGTGGTTTGCTTTCATGAATGCTAAGTGATGATTGCTTTTTCTCAAAAAATTTTTTTTGAGGGAGAAACTTATTTTACATTTGCCAACCAAATATATTTTGAATACTTAATTTTATGTAATTATGAATAAGTGTGCTATATGTGAAGTGGAACAGATTGATGTAGCTTTATATTTAATATTTAAAACATTCTATAGTAACTTAACAAGCCATAGAATTGTTCTGTTGTTCTAGGTGGATGAAAATACTAGAAAAAGTTTATTTAAGTTACGTTCTACATGGGATGAAATATTCCCATTGAAGAAACTTTATGCCCTGGATGTCAGAGTCAATTCGTTAGATCCTGCTTGGCCTATTAAACCTCTACCCCCCAATGTGAATACATCTAGCATCCATGTGAATCCTAAATTTTTAAATAAATCGGTAAGTTTTACATGAATGATATGTAACTAATACTTTTAACTGTCAAATTATGACTTCACTAAAATTTTTTGCCAGAAAATAATATCAACAGTTTTCTGTGCTGAAATGGTTTAGTTAAAAATTTTTTCCCTTTAGGTTCACAGTGCATTTAAAAATATGTTCTTATTTAGGTGTTATTTTGATTTTACATTTCTGAAAAGTTTTCTGTATGCTTTTAAACATGATTGGTTGTGTAAAATTATGGATGGTATTTATGAAGAGATAAGTTGATAATTTTTAGTTCCCTCTTCTTTTTTTAGCTGTGATACGTAGCTTTTTTTTTTTTAACAAGTAATTTTCTCTTATAGCCAGAAGAACCTTCAACACCTGGCACAGTGGTCAGTTCCCCTAGCATCTCCACTCCTCCCATTGTTCCTGACATACAAAAGAATCTTACCCAAGAACAACTAATAAGGCAGCAGTTACTAGCAAAACAAAAACAGTTACTAGAACTTCAGCAGAAAAAGCTGGAGCTTGAACTGGAGCAAGCTAAAGCACAATTGGTAAGTAGAGGAAATTTGCATTTTAAATATTCTAAACATATCTTCCGATAGAAAAATAATTATTTTGTAATTGAGTTGTATTAACATTACTTTATTAATAGTGTATTTTTATTTCACAAATTATAGTATATTTTTTAGAGCAATATTTTTAAAGATTTTATTTTGGTTTTACAGAGAGAGGAGGTGGGGGAGGGCAAGAACTATCAATTTTCAGTTCCTTCACTTTAGTTGTTCATTGGTTGGTTGTCATATGTGCCTTGATTCGGCAAACCCAGGGTTTTGAACCAGTGACTTCAGCATTTCAGGTTGACGCTCTGTCCACTACACCACTACAGACCCGGCAGTTAGAGCAAATTTTTATATCCTTATTGTAAAACTCATTGGAATATAAACTACATTATTTTCTTTTAATTATTTTCTAGTGTATTGCTATCTTCTAAGATAACACCTTAGTTTTGTTAATTATATGTGGTTTAATATGAGTCCCAGTATTGTAGGCGTGTTGTAGTGAATGTTGTTCCAGAGTTTGGAACTTGAAATCAGATTTCTAGAAGGCAACAAAAGAAAAAACCATCACAGAATTAAGGACTCTAGGAAGATTACGTGTTTATACGCACGAATGACCCACTAAGTTGTTTTATTTGGCACTTAAATTTGAGAGTAAGGAGGTATATAGAAAGAGTTTTATAAATTTACTATCAGTGCTACTTTTGGAGGAACTAAATTTTATAACAATGTATCTGATATTACTGACTCCTATGAAGCTGGAGTGCAATTAGTAATTTCTTAGCAGCAGTCTGGCTTAGAAACCTGATTAATTAGGAAGTGGGAGGATTTTTTCTCATCTACTTAGAGATTATAAAAACCCAAAGTAAAAAGGATTAGTAAGAAATAATTGGCCATATATATATGTATATATATATATAATAAACTTTTCACTTTAGTCTCCACTTAAAAAGTAGTATACAATATAAAAACAATTTTGAAAAAAATGAATTTGTTGCATAAAGCATATTTTTAGGTTTCAATTTCTTGATAAGTAATCTGCACATTTTGCAGTATTAACATGAACATTTATTTGTATATTTCAGGCAGTTTCTCTTAGTGTTCAGCAGGAAACATCCAACTTAGGTCCTGGATCTGCACCATCCAAATTACATGTTTCACAAATTCCCCCTATGGCAGTTAAAACTCCCCTTCAGGTGCCTGTGCCACCTGAGAAAATCCGTCCAGGTCCGTCCTTACAAATTCAGGATTTGAAAGGAACAAACCGGGATCCCCGTCTTAATAGGATGAGTCAACATTCTTCTCATGGAAAAGATCAAAGTCACAGAAAAGAATTCCTAATGAACACATTAAACCAATCTGATATTAAGACAAGTAAAACTATACCCTCTGAAAAACTAAGTTCATCCAAACAAGAAAAAAGTAAATCAGGTGAAAAAATAACCAAGAAAGAAATTGACCAGTTAGATTCTAAATCTAAATCTAAATCTAAATCACCATCACCTTTGAAAAACAAATTATCTCACACTAAAGACTCGAAAAATCAAGAATCTGAATGCCCCAGGGTGTCTGATATGAGCAAGAGAGATCCAAGATTAAAAAAACATCTTCAAGATAAGACTGATAGCAAAGATGATGATATAAAAGACAGGAGAAAAACAGAAAAAAAGGATAAAGATGAGCATATGAAATCATCTGAACACAGACTGGTTGGAAGTAGAAATAAAATTGTTAATGGCATTGTACAAAAACAGGATACAATAATGGAAGAATTGGAAAAACAGGGAACAAAACCTGGGAGATCAAGTACTAGAAAGCGGTCACGATCACGATCACCCAAGTCTCGGTCACCAATTATACATTCTCCTAAGAGAAGAGATAGGCGGTCACCCAAACGAAGGCAAAGGAGTATGTCTCCAACCTCGACTCCCAAAGCTGGAAAGATTCGCCAGTCGGGGTGTAAGCCGTCACATATGGAAGAATTTATGCCACCTTCCAGAGATGAAAGAAACGCTAAGAGAAGTACTAAACAGGATGTTCGAGATCCAAGGCGAATAAAAAAGACTGAAGATGACCGACTACAAGAAACTGCAAGTCAGCATTCTATAAAGTCAGGCACTGAACCAAAGGAGAATGTAGAAAATTGGCAAAGTTCCAAGTCTACCAAAAGATGGAAATCTGGTTGGGAAGAAAATAAAAGGTAGGATGTTCACATTTTTAATCAAGTAGAACAATATGTACATTTAAAAACAACCTAAAAATTGGTTAATGTTTATTGGGTGCTATCATTGGTGCTTTATTTTTCTTTTAAGTTCTTATAAAATTGTATGTTAAATACCGTTCTTATTGTACAGATAAGGAAAGTAAAGTTTAGAAAGATTAATCTACCAAATGCTGTACATTTAGGACATGCGAGAATTAGAATTTATATCTGATTTTTTTGACTTAAGATCTTGTTCTCTTAAACCAGGGGTCCCCAAACTTTTTACACAGACCCTTAGACCGTTGGAGGGCTGCCACATACAGTGCTCCTCTCACTGACCACCAATGAAAGAGGTGCCCCTTCCAGAAATGTGGAAGTGCAGTGGGGCTGGATAAATGGCCTCAGGGGGCTGCAGTTTGGGGACGCCTGTTAAACATTTAATTAACTTTTATGATTACATATATTCACTGTAACTAGATCCTTTGAAAAGGATTCCTAAATATGGTTCTGAGTGTTTTAAAAAATTTTATGAAGTAACATACTGCTTTTATGGTTTCAGCTTACAACAGGTTGATGAACATAGTAAATCTCCTCATCTAAGGCATAGGGAAAGCTGGTCAAGCACTAAAGGAATCTTGTCACCTCGAACCCCAAAGCAGCAGCATCGATTAAGTGTAGATGCCAATCTTCAGATTCCTAAAGAGTTAACTGTTGCAAGCAAAAGAGAATTACTTCAAAAGGTAGTACTGTGATCCCATGTAATCATTATTCCCTTTGTCTAAGTATTTTTGTAAATATTTTTTATATTTAAAACACTTGATTTCCTTTTATCACCCCATGCAGACGAGTGAACGTTTAGATTCTGGTGAAATTACACAGGATGAGTTCCTTGTTGTTGTGCATCAAATTCGACAGCTATTTCAGTATCAAGAAGGTAAACATAGATGCAATGTACGCGATAGTCCTACAGAAGAAAATAAAGGTGGATTAAAAAAGAAACCTCTCTTATCTGATGCTGAATTAACCTACTATGAACATAAAGCAAAACTGAAAAGGACACAGGTTCAGCATTCATTTCCAAGACTTGATCTCTTAGATCCTGATATTTTTGACTACCCTTTGACTGATGCCTTGTTGTCTGGAATAGAATGTGAGCCATCCAAAAGTAAACATGCAAGTAGGAATAGTGGAGCACAGTTTGACAGAAAAGAACAATTTAGTGAAAGAGCAAGACGTCTTTCTCCTATATCTGGGAGTCGTACTTATGCTGAGAATCTTCCACCCCATGAGGGCCGGAGAAGACATGACGAGCAAGTCTCTGCTAAAGGTAGAAAGTTAAATCAGATTATGCCTATTGAATCACACAGCAGTGAAGGGAAAATGAGCAAGCTAAGTGGGGATGGATTTTTGTGACTGTTCAGACTACCTCTTTTTTTTTTTTAATTTGTTTTTTTCCTCTGTGGGAAGGGAAGAGAGCTAATTTAAGGCCAACTGTATGTTAGGTACTTTACTAGGTTCTTTATGTAATCTGATTTAATCCTCAAAACACCTCTATGAAATAGATTATTATCCCCATTTTACAGTTAGGAATTAAGATCAGAGAGGTTAAATAACTTGCTCTTTAAGTCAAATAATTACTAAGTTGACAGAATGGGGATTTTTTTTTACCCAGGTGTGTCTGACTCTAGAGGGTATCTTTTACCTGATGTTTGATGTTGTCTTTTTTTCTCCCCTCTTAAAGTGAGATAGTATGGATATTTTTGGATAAACATTTACATGAATATAGAAAGACTTTAAGATAACTTTATGTAAATACAGATTCAGGGAAAGTAATTATTTTTCTTTTTACAAGGTGTACGAGAAGAGCAGAGATCACCATTCAATGATCGTTTTCCACTTAAGCGACCTAGATATGAAGATTCAGATAAACCATTTGTAGATAGCCCAGCATCACGGTTCGCCGGCCTTGATACAAATCAGCGACTTACAGCATTAGCTGAAGACAGACCATTATTTGATGGACCTAGTAGGCCATCAGTAACTAGAGATGGCCCAACCAAGATGATTTTTGAAGGACCTAATAAATTAAGCCCTAGAATTGATGGACCTCCTACACCAGGTTCTCTTCGGTTTGATGGGTCACCTGGACAAATGGGGGGAGGTGGCCCTTTGAGATTTGAAGGACCACAAGGTCAGCTAGGAGGCCCATGTCCTTTGAGATTTGAGGGTCCTCCAGGACCAGTAGGGGCACCACTGCGCTTTGAGGGGCCAGTTGGTCAAGCAGGTGGAGGTGGTTTTCGGTTTGAAGGTTCTCCTGGTCTGAGGTTTGAGGGATCTGCAGGTGGTCTACGATTTGAAGGACCAGGGGGCCAGCCTGTGGGTGGTCTCAGATTTGAGGGACATCGGGGTCAACCGGTTGGTGGTCTAAGGTTTGAGGGACCTCATGGTCAACCTGTGGGTGGACTTAGATTTGATAATCCCCGAGGTCAACCTGTAGGTGGACTTAGATTTGAGGGGGGTCATGGTCCGTCAGGGGCTGCAATCAGGTTTGATGGACCTCATGGTCAGCCAGCAGGTGGGATCAGATTTGAGGGTCCTTTGCTACAGCAAGGAGTTGGAATGAGGTTTGAGGGCCCCCATGGTCAGTCAGTAGCTGGTCTGAGGTTTGAAGGACAACATAATCAACTTGGTGGAAACCTTAGGTTTGAGGGTCCACATGGTCAACCGGGGGTTGGGATTAGGTTTGAGGGACCGTTAGTCCAACAGGGAGGTGGAATGAGGTTTGAAGGTCCTGTACCAGGAGGTGGCCTGAGAATTGAAGGGCCTCTGGGTCAAGGTGGTCCAAGATTTGAAGGTTGTCATGCTTTAAGGTTTGATGGTCAGCCAGGTCAGCCATCACTCCTCCCACGATTTGATGGACTACATGGTCAACCAGGTCCTAGATTTGAAAGAACTGGTCAGCCAGGCCCACAGAGGTTTGATGGACCACCTGGACAGCAAGTTCAACCAAGATTTGATGGTGTGCCTCAAAGATTTGATGGTCCACAACACCAGCAAGCATCAAGGTTTGATATTCCCCTTGGTCTTCAAGGCACACGATTTGACAATCATCCTTCACAAAGGCTTGAATCAGTTTCTTTCAACCAGACCGGTCCATATAATGATCCACCTGGCAATGCTTTTAATGCCCCATCCCAAGGACTGCAGTTCCAGAGACATGAACAAATATTTGATTCACCTCAAGGACCAAATTTTAATGGACCACATGGCCCTGGAAACCAGACTTTCTCAAATCCCCTTAACAGAGCTTCTGGACACTATTTTGATGAAAAGAATCTTCAGAATTCTCAGTTTGGAAACTTTGGCAATTTACCTGCTCCAATAACAGTAGGAAATATTCAGGCATCTCAACAGGTACATAAGTCTTTATTTTTAAATTATGTTGTGTGGAGATATGAACAGTTTTTAATATTTCTAGGGTTTAAGGAGGTTTTCAGGAGATAGTTTATTCTACAGATTGGACAATTTTCACTACTTTAAAATTTAAAACTTCACGTGCTAAGAAAATGGGAAGAGAGTCTTTTTCTGAAATTTGCAATTTCAATCCAAAATTGCCCTTTCAAGTATCTAGAGAAAACTCTCTTTCATACATACACCCCCCTTTTTTTAGTAGACTTTATTATTTTATTTTTATTTATTTTTGTGTGTGTATGACAGAAAGACAGATAGGGACAGACAGGAAGGAAGAGAG
This sequence comes from Saccopteryx bilineata, assembly GCF_036850765.1. Taxonomy (NCBI): domain Eukaryota; kingdom Metazoa; phylum Chordata; class Mammalia; order Chiroptera; family Emballonuridae; genus Saccopteryx; species Saccopteryx bilineata. The sequence continues at coordinate 337,171,710 of NC_089490.1, read as the reverse complement.
ATGAGAAGCATCAATTCTCTGTTGCAGCTCCTTAGTTGTTCATTGATTGCTTTCTCATATGTGCCTTGACCAGGGGGATACAGCAGACCAAGTGACGCCTCGCTCAAACCAGATGAGCCTGCGCTCAAGCTGGCGACCCCAGGGTTTTGAACCTGGGTCCATTATGTTCCAATCTGATGTTTTATCCACTGTACCACTACCTGATCAGGCTAGACTATATTTTTAGAGTAGTTTTAGGTTCATAACAAAGTTATACTGGAGGTATAGATATTTCCTATATACCTCTTGGCTTCATACATGCATAGCCTCCCTGTTACCTGTGCATGTGTGTTTTTAGGCCTCAAAGCCAGTAAAGCATTATATACTTGGGAGGGTGTTTTATCGATCTCTGTTACATTGTAGAACTGTGATAAGTTTTAAAGTAACCATAGTTTATTATTCCTTAGCCTGAGTTAAATATGAAATTGCCCATGCTTTTACAGTCTATGATTCTTTTTCTTCCTCTCTTCCTACTTTTCACCACCTTTTCAGTCAGTCATTTCAGTCACATAGGGTTATTTGATATTAATAACAACACAGCAAACCTGTGACATGTCTTCCAAATGTATTCATTTTATCATCTAAACATGTACAATCACCTGTTGTTGTTTTTCTACGTACATTTGAAAATGCATTTTGAAATAATTTTAAAGCAATGTGCTTAAAATTTGTGATTAATTCAGTTGAATTTATTTAATACTTCTGCTTGCCTGCTGATATTCTCCTAGGCTAAATTTACTTTTTTTCGAGGTGCTTAAGCTTTCTTACTAAGACAAAATCACTTTATACTAGTAACATTGCATAGAAGAAAATGTAAAACAAGAATAAGATTTTAAAAGCATATTACTAAAAGCATATTCTGTTGATATCAAATTGTTTGAAAAAATAATTGCCCTGCTTAGTTAGATTTACTCTCTTGTATGTTCTTAAAAGAAATGATACTATTATTGACAGATATGCTAGAATGGGATTTGACTTAGTCTTGCTTCCTACATTATACAGAATTGGTGGGATTTTTATCACGTATACATGCCACTGAAAGTTTACATGGATACTGAACATGGCTTATGAATGGATATTTGTTTACATAGCAGAAACATGTAGAAGTCCTACCTTACTCTGGACTGCAAATACAGTATTTGTATGCCTGTAGAGTGGTTTTTCATGACTTTTTTCAACATTCCCTTGATGTCTTTTATAGAAATCTACTTTATAACCTAAAGTATGGTGGCCAAGCAGATGATCACAAAGGGGTTAGATTGCTAATTAAAACTGGCTTTAGACATCTCTGGTGAGGTCAGGAGTTAGGGGCTTATCTTTGCTGCTAACTAGCCATTATGACTGTGTACAGGTTACATCTGGATGTTAGATCTTCTGTTTGTAAAATAAGAAAGCACCAGCAAGTAAAGTGATTTGTGTAAGGTCACACAGCTAATTGTTGGCTACCTTATATTTTCATAGTATCTTAGACTTCTCAAAGAAGCTTCACATCCATTCTCAGTTCTTTGTAATTCTATGAAACAGATTCAGGAAGGTATTATTCCTTTTTTGTGAAAGCCTAGAAGTGAAGTGACCCAGTCAAGTTACACTCTTAGATTTTTTTTTTTTTTTTAATAAGTTTTATTTATTTATTTATTTTACAGAGACAGAGAGTGAGTCAGAGAGAGGGATAGACAGGGACAGACAGACAGGAACGGAGAGAGATGAGAAGCATCAATCATCAGTTTCTCGATGCGTGTTGCGACTTCTTAGTTGTTCATTGATTGCTTTCTCACATGTGCCTTGACCATGGGCCTTCAGCAGACCGAGTAACCCCCCGCTGGGGCCAGCGACCTTGGGTCCAAGCTGGTGAACTCTTTGCTCAAGCCAGATGAGCCAGCGCTCAAGCTGGCGACCTCGGGGTCTCGAACCTGGGTCCTTCCGCATCCCAGTCCGACGCTCTATCCACTGCGCCACCACCTGGTCAGGCCACTCTTAGATTTTTATTCTCATAGAAACCAGGCCTTATGAGCTCTGTGAGTATTTTTATGTGATTAGGATGTTAAAATTTTACTTAAAATGTTACTTAAAAGGATGTTCTTAAAACCAATGTTTCTTTTAAAGGTTCTTACTGGTGTTGCTCAGCCAGTACCATTTGGCCAAGGGCAACAGTTTTTACCAGTTCATCCACAGAATCCTGGAGCATTTGTTCAGAATCCTTCAGGTATGTATTTTCTAACTTTTGTGTTTTTCAAAGGACAAAGAATTGTTGTCTTGCTGAATAGCTACCGTGTCAATTTTAGAAATAGCAATTTTGAGAGGGCATATGCATCTTAGAGACATTTAGTCGGACTGGAGTGTTTTGTTTACATTGTTGATGTGCGTTCACATTGATCCTTTTTATAACTATAGAGATGATTAGCCAGGACTAGTAGACCATTAAAAAGAGGAGGAGTAAAACCTATTGGGTAGAAACTGGAGGGTGGGGTAGGAGTGTGACACTTGTGTTGAAATGAAACAAATGATAAACCTCAGAAATCTGTTACTTGGTATTTTGAGTTTCTGTTTTGTGTGTATGTGTGTGATGATCCAATAAACATTAAATACTGGGGACATTGCCTTATAAAGTTGATTCATTCATATGTCTTTATGGGTACTCAATAATTATATCCAGTGTGTTAAAAGAGTAGCAAAAAACTTCTGTGATTTCTTAGCCAGGTATCCTGATAAGTGTCTTTGTTACTGTGGTGTGACGTATAACAGTATTGGATGCTAGGGCTTTAAAAATGAATTTTAGTTTTAGTATGTGAAAAATAGGACGTATATAAATTATAGTGGTTTATAAAATAATTGCAAAGTTAATGTATTGAGAATTAGCTCAACCAAATCACAGTGATACTTGCTTTATTTTTCAATCTTCAGAAACATGCTCTAGGATGGCACTATTCCATTTACAAATTTAGGGAGTTGTCTAAAACTTCTGAAGTAACTTGGGAAATCCTAACAAGTTCTAGTTTTGCATTAGTTCTTTCTATTTATTTATTTATTTTTATTTAATTAATTGTGTTTACATAGATTCTAGGGTCACCCCGAATGCATCCCCTCTCCCCCGTATTCCCTTCAACATCTTTCTTGTCCCCCTCCCTAAAGCGCCCTCCCCCCTTCCCTTCAGGTTGCATTAGTTCTTAAACTGTGTCATTATAAGAAATTGATTCAATTAATTTGATAGCTTTTTGTTTTTAATTTCTAGGCTGACATTTAGGATGAATATTTTTAATGTTTTTTAATGTCATTGTAATGAAAGAGAAGGAAAGAATTTGGAATTTAAAGTCCGAGGACCAGGCTTAGAATCTCCAATCTGCTACTTCATAGATGGGCAGAATATAAGGAAATGTCCTCGTTGAGCTTCAATTTCTTCCTCTGTAGACAGAGTATGATAAGTCAGTATTTGCCTGGAAAATTTGTTATAAGAGAATCAAATGAGATTGTATGTGCAAAAGTAGTTTGTAACTTGTAAAGTGGTGTATTAATGTATTTTTTTTTAGAATTCAGTTTTTCTTATTGAAGATATTTGTTGTTTTGTACTTGGTTTGCCAGTAGTGTCAAATACTTGTGCCTTATAAATATTAATTCATTTAGTCCTCATAATAATCTTAGTTAGGAACAATTATTATCCTTTTATGTGTAAAGGAAACTGAGGCACAAATAAGCAACTAGATATCACACAACTAGAATGTGGGATTTCCAGTTAGAATCCCAGGAATCTGGTTCCATAGTTCATTTTTTTGATCATTGAACTTGGCCATCTGCAGACTTGTGTATACCTAGTTGTGATTCTTAAGACACTATTATATAGCAAATTCTAATAAAATGTAAATGTTAAACTAGTGTGTGAAATGCTATTGTAATTAACATTGAGGTTGATTTATTCATTCATTTGCACATTCAGACTATGTCTAAGGCATAGTGCTAAGTGTGAAGAGTATGCAGTGGTTAAAGGCAGAGATTAGTGTATGTGGATGCAAATTGAATTTTTTCTCATGAAGAGGAATTTTTAGTGGTTCACAGCTTTTTCTAGTGGTATATAGTGAGATGCATAATAGTGACATACATTGAAATATTAATTTTATGGTTGAGTGAGAGAATAATAATTAGATTAGTGCTTAACAAAATATATAATTGAATTGATTTCTCACCAGTGAGTTTAAGGAGAAGATTGTTATCTTTGTCTCATATTTCAAATTATTGAAGCTTTAATAAGCCTCACACTTGTTCATCAATAGCTTGAGCTGTTTTATAAGGGCAATAATTCAACAAAGGTCGGGGTGGGTATACTCTGAGCCACATGACTCGTTTTCATGTGTAGTCATGGGTGGGTTGGGGAGTAGTATAATATATATTTCTACTTAGGCTTTGGGTCTTTTTTTTCTGAATATGATTAGAAGATGAGGAATAGAAAATTAGGTAGTTGGAAATAGTGATGGTGTGTTGCATTGCATAGAAGGGAATATGAGTATAATGTATTAGTGTTTTCAGTATTTGTCCTAGAATATATTTTTAAGAGGTGATGATTTTCTTACCTAACTGAAAAGTTCATTTTAGGAGCTTTTGAAATAATTGACACTCATCCTAAACAATATGTAAATTTACTGTTGATAGAACATCTTTTCTTTTTTTTTTAAATAAATTTTTATTAATGTTAATGGGATGACATTAATAAGTCAGGGTACATATATTCAAAGAAAACATGTCTAGGTTATCTTGTCATTAAATTATGTTGCATACCCCTCGCCCATAGTCAGATTGTCCTCCGTCACCCTCTATCTAGTTCTCTGTGCCCCTCCCCCTCCCCCTAACTCTCTCCCTCCCTCCCTCCTATGCCCTCCCTCCCCCCACCCCTGGTAACCACTACACTTTTGTCCATGTCTCTTAGTCTCGTTTTTATGTTCCACCAATGTATGGAATCATGTAGTTCTTGTTTTTTTCTGATTTACTTATTTCACTCCATATAATGTTATCAAGATCCCACCATTTTGCTGTAAATGATCTGATGTCATCATTTCTTATGGCTGAGTAGTATTCCATAGTGTATATGTGCCACATCTTCTTTATCCAGCCTTCTATTGAAGGGCTTTTTGGTTGTTTCCATGTCTTGGCCACTGTGAACAGTGCTGCAATGAACATGGGGCTACATGTGTTTTTACGTATCAATGTTTCTGAGGTTTTGGGGTATATACCCAGTAGAGGGATTGCTGGGTCATAAGGTAGTTCTATTTTCAGTTTTTTGAGGAACCACCATACTTTCCTCCATAATGGTTGTACTACTTTACAGTCCCACCAACAGTGGATGAGAGGATAGAACATCTTGAAGAAAACTTTGAAAATGCTTAGTATAATTTGTATCTTTGAATTTCTACTTTCATTTTAAGAGTGCTATTTATTTATTTATTTTTAAGGAGCCCTTCCTAAGGCATATCCTGATAATCATCTCAGTCAGGTGGATGTAAATGAATTATTTTCAAAACTGCTAAAAACAGGAATTCTCAAATTGTCTCAACCTGATTCAGCTACAACACGTAAGTATATTTTCATACTTCATCTTCCAAAGCTCCATGAAATTACAAAGATGTAGGATGTGATACAATGTAAGTTATGATAAAAGTTCTTACTGAAAATAATTGAATTCTTAGGTATACTGTTTTTTGAAAATCTAATAGAATTCGTTTGTAATAAGATTCTTTTTAAAATTTCTGAGACGAGTTTACTACTTTTGTAGTGGACATTGGTTCATAACATGCCTGCAGGTAATGTGTAGACTTTTTATAGTTATTTTATATTGATTAATTATTTTAGTGAGAGAGAGGTTGGGGGAGAGACAGGAAGGGAAAGAGATGAGAAGCAGCAACTTGCAGTTGTTTATTGCCTTGATGAGGGGGTAGCTCCAGCTGAGCCAGTGACCCCTTGCTGAAGCCAGTAACTGGGCTTCAAGCCAGCCATCTTTGTGCTCAAGCCAGGGACAATAGTACCACGCTCAAGTTGGTGAGCCTGTGCTCAAGCCAGATGAGCCCACACTCAAGCTGGCAACTTTGGGGTTTTGAACCTGGGAGCTCAGTGTCACAGGTCAGTGCTCTATTCCGTGAACCACCACTGGTCAGGTTTAATTTAGTTTTTAAAAATAATTTGAATATTGATGAAGTAAAATTTTGTGAAGATAGACTTTTAAGAGATGAGACCTAATATTACTTAACAAAATAAAGAATTCCACTAGGTGTCTTTCCAGTAAATAAATATAAGATTAGAAGCACTGAATAGACAAGGTGGTGTTCTTTATTATAACTACAGTATTTCCCTTTAAAAGACTATATAAAAAGTGGTATTGAGAGATTGGTGTATTTCTTTTCAATTGAAGAAGCAAATGAAGTTGCTGCTCAGCCTTCTGCTGAAGAAGAGGAAGATCAAAATGAAGATCAAGATGTTCCAGATCTTACCAATTTTACAATTGAAGAGTTGAAACAGTATGTAAATTTTTTTCTGACTTTTTTAAGATAAAAAGGACAATGACTTGGCCCTGGCCGGTTGGCTCAGCAGTGGAGCGTCGGCCTGGCATGCGGGGGGCCCGGGTTTGTTTCCCGGCCAGGCCAGGGCACATAGGAGAGGCGCCCATTTGCTTCTCCACCCCCCCTCCTTCCTCTCTGTCTCTCTCTTCCCCTCCCGCAGCGAGGCTCCATTGGAACAGGGATGGCCCGGGCGCTGGGGATGGCTCCTTGGCCTCTGCCCCAGGCGCTGGAGTGGCTCTGGTCTCGGCAAAAGCGACCCCCCGGGGGGTCAGAGCATCACCCCCTGGTGGGCGTGCCGGGTGGATCCGGGTCGGGCGCATGCGGGAGTCTGTCTGGCTGTCTCTCCCCGTTTCCAGCTTTGGAAGGGTACAAAGGAAGGAGGAAAAAAAAAAAAAAAAGACAATTTACTAACATTGGACATTATTAATATAGCTATTAATTTTACCCCTTGTACATTTTTAAAATTAAGGAAGCCTTTTTTTTAATGTAACATAAACTTCAGGAAGCCTGTTTCTAAATCCCCTTTTAAAATATGTCTACTGCACAAATATTTAGGCCTAAATGCTATCCCTAAATTGCTATTTTTTAAAATACTGTTTGGTACAGCTAATACAGAGAGTTGGTATTGATAATCACTCATTTTCCTTTTTATCTTCATTGATTTTGGTTTATTGTTATTATGTATTTGGGGTTAAGAAAATTAGGTTTTTGTATCTAGCATTTAAAAAAAAACAACTTTTTTTTTTCTGTAAGTGAGAGGAGAGGAGACAGTGAGACAGACTCCTGCATATGCCCTTACTGGGATCCACCCAGCAACCCGGTCTGGAGCTGATGCTTGGGGCTGATGCTCGAATCAACTGAGTTATTTTTACCTGAGGCTGAGGAGCTTGGATTAGCCTAGCTATCCTCAGCGCCCCAGGCCAATGTTCGAACCAGTAGAGCCACTGGCTGTGGGAGTGGAAGAGGGATAGAAGGGGGAGAGGGGAGGGGGGGAGAAGCAGATTAGATGGTCGCTTCTCTTGTGTGCCCTGACCGGGAACTGAACCTGGGATGTCAATCTTAACGGCTAATGCTCTGCCCAGGGCCCAAAAATTAAAAAAAAAACTTTTTTCACCTTATAAGTAATGCATGTTCATTGTGGAAAATTAGGAAATACAAGTAAAATTAAAAAAAATAAAATTACATACAATTTCTTACTTTACTGCTAACTACTGTTAACAGATACTTGCATATCTTCCCATAATTTTCTATTGCCTGTATGTATTACTTATAAAAAATGTATAAAGCTATTTTATGGATTTATTATATCTTTATATGAGTACTTGATTTAAAAAAATTGAACAGCTAATATTTTTATCCTTTTGAAAGCATGTTTTTTAAAAGTAATACTTTAAAGGTTTATAATGAGTCTTATAATAAAGACTTATAATAATAAAAGATGGCATCCCTTTCTCCTAGTATTACTGTTCACCCAGAGGCAACCATTTTTTTTAAGAATTTTAGTTATTGTCCTGGCCGGATAGTTTGGTTGGTTAGAGCAGTGGTCCCCAACCATTTTTGGGCCACGGATTGGTTTAATGTCAAAATATTTTCACGGACCAGCCTTTAGGGTGGGATGGATAAATGCACAAAATGAAATTATGCGACTGGCATAAAAACTGTGGTATTTTTGAATATAATTGTCAAACTTACGAGACAAGCGTCAAGAGTGAGTCTTAGATGGATGTAACAGAGGGAATCTGGTCATTTTTTAAAAATAAAACATCGTTTTTACTTAAATATAAATAAAATGGAAATAATGTAAGCTATTTATTCTTTCTCTGCGGACCAGTACCAAATGGCCTACGGACTGGTACTGGTCCACGGCCCAGGGGTTGGGGACCACTGCTATAGAGCATCGTTCCGAAGCAGAGGGGTTGCCAGTTCATCCCCTGGTCAGGGCACATACAATAATAACTCTATATTCCTATTTCTCTTTCTCTCCCTTCTACTTTTGCTGAAATTAAGAAAAAAAAAAGTGGGTACTAAAAAGAAAATACATAATATATATTATATATATATTATAATTTTTTTTATTGATTTTAGGGAGAGGGAGAGAGAAACGTCAGTTTGTTCTTCCCCTTATTTATGCATTCATTGGTTGACTCTTGTATGTGCCCAGACCAGGGATTAAACTCACAACCCTGGTGCATTAGAATGATGGTCCAGCTAACAGCTTCCTGGCCAGGGCCCGAGGCAACCATTTTTTAAACTCTTTTCTATGGTTCCTAGCATTTACTTCTCTTTTTAGTTTATTAATTTTTTTATGGAATGAGAGGTGAGGAGGCAGAGATAAACTCCCTTCTGACTGGGACCCACCGGCAAGCCCCCTACCAGGTGATACTCTGCCTGTCTGGGCCACTGCTCTGTTGCTGGGCAACCGAGCTATTTTAGCACCTGAGGCAAGGCCATGGAGCTATCCTCAGCACCCGGTGCCAACTTTGCTTGAACCATGGTTGAGGAGTGGGGGAGAGAGAGAGAGAGAGACAGACAGACAGACAGACAGAGAGGTGGGTGGGAGGGGTGGAGAAGCAGAAAATAGCTTTTCCTGTGTGCCCTGACTGGGAATCAAACCCTGGACTATCCATACGCCAGGCTAACTGTACCCCTGAGCCAACCAGGCAGAGTCTACTTTTTTTTTTTTAATAAGATACATACACATAAGTAGAGTTACAGTTATGAGTATATGAAACTGTTCATTTTTGTATTATTTATTAATTATTGTATTATTTTCTATATGAACAACTGTAAACCTTTTGCTCCATTTTTTATTTTTTAGATTTATCACATTTTTTGTTCTATCAGGTTTAGAAGTCTTGTGACTTTCTGAAAGTGAAGTTTAGCTAGATCTTTTTATTGTTTTGTCAGCTTGCTTCCATATAGTTATATAACCATTTTTCATGAAATCATTTAACATTAATATTATGACTCAATTTATTTTGTTTGTTGGTATACAAAGTACTTGTATAATGTCTTTTTTTTTTTTTTTGTATTTTTTTCTGAAGTTGGAAATGGGGATGCAGTCAGACTCCCGCATGCGCCCCACCGGGATCCACCTGGCATGTCCACCAGGGGGCGATGCTCTGCCCATCTGGGGTGTTGCTCTGTTGCAACCAGAGCCATTCTAGTGCCTGAGGCAGAGGCCACAGAGCCATCCTCAGCGCCCGGGCAAATTTTGCTCCATTGGAGCCTCAGCTGCAGGGGAGGAAGAGAGAGACAGAGAGGAATGAGAGGGGGTGGGGTGGAGAAGCAGGTGGGTGCTTCTCCTATGTGCCCTGGCCGGGAATCAAACCCGAGACTCCTGCATGCCAGGCCGACGCTCTACCACTGAGCCAACCGGCCAGGGTCGTGTATAATGTCTTTTGCTTTATTCTACTATGTTTCTTTTTGTATTTTTTCTGAAGTGAGAAGTGGGGGGTGGGGGAAGGCAGACAGACAGACTCCTGCTTGTGCCCTACTGGGATCCACCTGGCATGCCCACCAGGGGGCAATGCTTGACCCCTCTGGGGCCTTGTTTCGCTGCAATCTGAGCCATTCTAGCACCTGAGGCAGAGGCCATGGAGCCATCCTCAGGGCCTGGGCCAACTTTGCTCCAATGGAGCTTTGGATGTGGGAAGGGAAGAGAGAGATAGAGGATAAGGGGAAAGGTGGAGAAGCAGATGGGTGCTTCTCCTGCGTGCCCTGGCCAGGAATCGAACCCAAGACCTCCACACGCCAGGCTGACTCTACCACTGACCCAACTGGTCAGGGACTATTCTACTATTTAAGAAAGTGTTTATAGTGTTCCTAACTGCCCTGTGTGTGGATTTATGTGGTCTGTATACAATTTCTTTCCAAATAGGGAGCCCATAATTTTAAAAAATGATTAATACTGACCTAAGTTTCCTATAAATCTTCTAGTTACTCTTTTTAGTAATACATATGATGATTATTTATTCTTGACCTCTTTCCGTGTTTATTAGACCATGCTGGGCAGTTGAATTATTGAGAACTTCAAAGGTCTGAGAGGTATCCCCTTAATATTGACACTAGTTTAAGAAGAGGCCAATTATTGCTTTATTAATTAACACACAGTTGTTGCATTTTTAGCCAAAAAGAAATAAGTAACTGTTAATAATAGGATAGACTGACTTACAGTCCAAAGTTTACCAAAGTTAAGACAAAGAGGGTGAATAATATTAGAGAATAATATTAATCTTTAGTGTTAACAGTCAGTTTTGCATGAAACATTATTTTGTCATATAATGGCTTCATCATTAGTAAAATATAGAAAACTGAAATATTTGTAATTGCCTTTTTTTTTAAAGTCCTTTAAGCCAAGTTATCACAACTAAAGATTTTTTTTTTTTCAAAATAGACGTTATGATAGTGTTATAAATCGACTGTACACTGGTATTCAGTGTTACTCTTGTGGAATGAGGTTTACAACATCACAGACAGATGTCTATGCAGATCACCTGGACTGGCATTATCGGCAAAATAGAACTGAAAAAGACGTCAGCAGAAAAGTCACTCATAGGCGTTGGTACTACAGTTTAACAGTACGTAATCCGTCTGTCTCTGAACTGTCTCTTAACCTTTAAATTCTGTCATTCTGAAAGTTTATTAGTTTAAATAATTGCTGAGATCTAACTTGTGAAGTTTTTTAATAATATATAAAAGGTGTTTTTGTTTGTTTGGTTTTTTTGTTTTGTTTTTTTGCAAGAGAAAGCGAGAGTGAATCAGGAAGGGAGAAAGATGAGAACAATCAACTCATAGTTGCATGCATCACTTTAGTTGTTGTTTCTCATACATTCCTTGACTGGCGGGGGTGGGGGGCTGACCCAGTGACCTCTCTCGCTCAAGCCCGTGATTTATGTGATCATGGTGGATCCCCTGCTCGAGCTGGTGAACCCATACTTAAGCCTAAGAGCCCACACTCAAGCAGGTGACTCAGAGTTTTACAACCTGGGACCTCAGCGTCCGAGGTTGATGGTCTGTTTACTGTGCTACAACCAGTCAAGCAATAAAAGGTTTTTTAAATAAATAATTTGAATATGTATGTAGTAAGTTTTTGTTGAGATTAGACTAGGACACAGATTTCTTCTAAAATTTCAAGTTGCTATTACTGGGTTTTTAAGAAAAATTTTATGTAAAATTTATCTTGTTTAAATTAGTAACTATAAAGACAATGGAAAATTAATATTAAGGTCTTAATTGTAATTAGGTGCTTTATGTTGTTTACTAGTTATGGGGCACAAAGAAAAGGCATATTTTTAAATAATATGACATTATATTGAATATCTGCAGTGAAAGTTTAGGAACAAATGAATATATTCTTTTTAAATCAACCTGTTTTAAGGACTGGATAGAATTTGAAGAAATAGCTGATCTGGAAGAACGTGCAAAGAGCCAGTTTTTTGAAAAGGTACATGAGGAAGTTGTACTCAAAACTCAAGAAGCTGCAAAAGAAAAGGAATTCCAAAGTGTACCTGCAGGGCCAGCTGGAGCAGTTGAGGTGAGAGAATTCTCTAGCTCTGTTCATGTCGTTCCCTTTAAGTAAATAATCATAAGCATACCACTTGGTTATATCCCTCTTTCAGTGATTATAAGATTTCTTCACTTGATATTAGCCAGAGGCCCAGAAGTGATTTTTTTTTTTAAGATTTCTTTTAACCTTTACTCTTCAGTTGTACTCTGTGATCCTGGCTTTGGTTTTTATAACCATCATAGTTACTTACATAATATGTATCAGTGACTAACACCGGTGAAATGTTAGCTATTTTTTGCATGGGAGAATGGAAAGTTTGTATCTGTGTTATATATTGTTTAAACTTGCATAAAAATGCAAATTTTTTCCTCCAGTTAATAAAATGTTTGTATATTTTTATTCAGTGTGTTTATTAGTAAATTTCTTTTTATATAATTCTATTTTAGAGTTGTGAAATCTGTCAAGAACAATTTGAACAATACTGGGATGAAGAAGAGGAGGAATGGCATTTAAAAAATGCTATTAGAGTAGATGGAAAGGTAATTTTCAATTTTTTGTAAGAAGTTTTAAGATTAGTTTTGTATTTGTTTTTTCTAGGGGTAGCTCACCACTTTGAAAGAGAAATGTTTTTGTTTCTAATAAAAGTATTTCTGAGGTTTTGGAATTTAGAGTCAGTGTTTGAGTTGGAAGGGATCTTAGCAGTCATCTAGTTCTGTACTCATTTTATATAACAGGTTGCATAACTAGTTAACGATAAACTAAGGACTAGGTCTTCTAAATCTAGTTTTATTTTCTTTCTGCCTAATCACACTTTTGCTTCTAAATTTATATTTCATCATCACTGGTACTGTCTTGAAAACCTGTCACATTATCTACTTAAATGTAGAAAGCCAAGTTTAAAGAGAAATCTGGTTGAAAATTTTTTATCTATTTTTGTGACAAAATGATTTTTGTCTCCTTTCCAAAGATACCTCTAGTTTAAATTAGAAAAGAAAATCTTATTAGAATAGACATTAGATATGAATAGACATGTGAATACCTACTTATTTTTTTCTTTTTGCTTCAGATTTATCATCCATCATGTTATGAAGATTATCAAAATGTAAGTTCTTTTTAGTTACTGGTCTCATTTACATTAATAAATTATTTTTTGCATCAGAGTGATAATTTTATTTTAACTGAGATATTGAGCTTTTTTGTATTTTTATGTAGTATTTAGGTTATTCACTAAATATTGTTAAATTGATAGAATCTGACTTAAATTTTGAAATTTCTGTATTATTCCTTGCATTGCATTCACTTTAATCTTGATGTCTTTTACTAGTCACTAGTCATAGAGAAATATGAGGGAAACTGAAAGATGAGAAGGATCACAATCTAGAGTTATAGATAGCATCTTGCTTTTTTTCAGACATACTATAGAGGAATAATTTATTTAATATATTTAGTAAGCGAGAGACAGAAAGGGAGATGAGAAGCATCAACTCATAGTTGTGGCCATTTATTTGTTCACTGATTGTTTCTCATTTGTGCCTTGACAGTGGTGGGGGTGGAGGGTGGAGTGGGTGCCTCTACCAAGCCAGTAACCCCTTGCTCAGGCCAGCAACCTTGGGCTTCCAGCCAGCAACCATGAGATCATGTTGATGATCCCATGCTCAAGCCTGATGAGCAGATGACCTCGGGATTTCCTTTCTGGGATACAGCACTCCACTGCGCCACCTCTGGTCAGGCTAGTGGAATAATTTTTAAATGATCACACCTGAAATTTTGAGGGAGAGGCAAGGAGAGAGACACAGGAACATTGACTGTATATGCCTTGACTGGGAAATCGAACCGGCAACCTCCACACTAACCAACAGAGCTATTGGGCCAGTGCTTAATTTTATTTATTTATTTCAAGAGAGACAGAGAAACAAAAGGAGGGGTGCAGGGAAGCATTCATTTGTTGTTCATTCATTGGTGTGCAACCTCATTGTTTCAGGGTGACACTCTTTTTTTAAAAAAGATTTTATTTTTTGTATTTTTCTGAAGTTGGAAATGGGGAGGCAGTCAGACCGACCAGGATCCACCCAGCATGCCCACCAGGGGGCGATGCTCTGCCCATCTGGGGCGTCTCTCTGCTGCAACCAGAGCCATTCTAGCGCCTGAGGCAGAGGCCACAGAGCCATCCTCAGCGCCTGGGCCAACTTTGCTCCACTGGAGCCTCAGCTGCAGGAGGAGAAGAGAGAGACAGAGAGGAAGGAGAGGGGGAGGGATGGAGAAGCAGATGGGTGCTTCCCCTGTGTGCCCTGGCCGGAATCGAACCCAGGATCCTATACGCCAGGCCGATGCTCTACCACTGAGCCAACCAGCCAGGGCCTCAGGGTGACACTCTTAAACAACTGAGCTAACCGGCCAGGCCCACAGTTGAAATTTAAAAAAGACATTAGTGTGTTGCCTGTAGAAACTTTTTTTTCCTGTAGAGTGACCATTTTTTTAAAACCAAACAATGGAATACATTGTCATTCAGAGAATGTGTTCCGTGGGTTCAATAAGCAGTTGCTAGATTGTACATGTACATCAAAAGATTAGACTGTCTATGATGTTTTGAGGGTTTATGGCACTTTTAAAAATCCTAAGTGTTTGAAATTAGGAATCACAAAAATCCTGTGATGTAAGGGTTACTATCTGTGCAGGGTCAATATAGGACATGTCTAATCAATGTCTTTTGGCCTTTTATTGGTTACTGCTTTTCTCATCTCATTGCTGAGTATATATTAAATGCTTAATAGTCTGCTTCTATGGAATGTTTTATAGGGAAGCAGGTATTTCAGTTGCATTTGGTATATATGTTTATTTCTTTGTCTATATAATGGTCTTATAATAAAACTGTCATTTACTGTGATACTTTTGAACTTCAATCAGCACTTATAGTGCTTTTCATTTTGTAGACATCTTCATTTGATTGTACACCATCTCCCAGCAAGACACCTGTTGAAAACCCTTTGAACATTATGTTGAACATTGTCAAAAATGAAATGCAGGAACCTTGTGAAAATCCCCAAGTTAAGGAAGAACAAACTGATAACCCACCAGCTTGTACAGAGGAAAGCATAGCAACACCCACTGAAATTAAAACAGAAAATGATAAAGTCGAGTCAGTTTAAATAAAATGAGAAAGGTATGTTTTTCTTTTTTTAAAAAGCTGCTGTTGGATCTAGAAGGTGAAGAATTTTTTTATGTATATATAGACATATCTATATAAATTGTCTAGCTGAGGCAGGGCCTTCAGCTATCATTTGGTTAATAAATACATTTTAGTATTTGCATTTCCTACTGCCTGCACAGTTTCAGGTGCTTGTTGTGTGAAAGTTCTGTAGATGTGTGCAAATTTAACAAAATGAAATTGTATGTGTAAAAATGTACGATTTTCACTTGTGAAACTGTAAATTATAAATAAAAAATATTTTTGCTATCCATGGAGTGTAATATTTATGCACACCATCAAATAAAGACAGTGTTTCTGTACTTTTTACTGGGTGAAAATGGAAATAAACTGCAACATAAGATTTTTTTCTAGTAGCTCCCATGATTAAAGATAAAGTCTAAGTTTATCCTTCAAAGGGGTTGTGGGAGAACACTGCAGGACTTTTCTCAAATAGAAAAGCCAGATTAAAAACAAATTTTTTTTTTAAAATTTTGAGAACTATGCAGATGTCCATTTTTGAAAAGTATCTAAGAAGCAACTTTTATTCTTGAACTTGGACGCTGATGCCATCAAACAAATATATTTAAGTACTAAAGGTGATTTTTTTTTTATGACATTTTTCAAATTTGTCATGATTTAATGCAGTGAACATTATTTCTATTTTAAGTTACAGGGGAATCTGTAAGAATGTTCATTTGAAACATGGTTAACCTTTTTCATTTGTTGGTTTTGACTGAATTAGATGGATACCATGAGATGTTAATATTCATTACATGTAATAAATAGAATGATGAAGAAACTTCATTTGTGTCTCTTGATTTCTTGAATGGCTTTAGATTGTGACTTTCATCAGCTTTAAAACATGAAGTGGCAGTAAAAGCCAGGCACTCTGGGATGCTAAATCAATCTTTTCAGCCATCTATTGTAAAAGCTAGCCATGTAAAACAATTAGTCATAGTTGAATATTTACTATAGCTAGCCATGTAAAACAATTAGTCATAGTTGAATATTTACTATGTGGTAGGCATCGACAAACACTTTACACATATTTTCTCTGGTACTTAAAAATACTCCTTTATGGTAGATAGTATTGCCAATTTACAGGTGAAATTGAATCACCCATTTAAAAGTTGAACAGGAATGTGAACCTGGCTTTGCTCATTTTGTCTCTACTATTACTATACTTTAAAACAAAACCTTGTGATAAATGCTAGGATAGAAATAGGCATAACACACTACCTGGATGGAGATAGGTTAAGCAAGGCGCTAGTTAAGGTATCTAAGTAACTAGGAGTGGAGTTCACATTTGTTGGAAGAATATCTATGGAGAATGAACAGTGACTATACACTTAATGCATTTTTATAAATTTTTATATAGTTAAAACCCAGTAACTTTGACTAGATTATATAGTCGTCTTGGTCATGCTAGGGAGTTTGTATTACAGTGACTATGGGAGCCACTAGAAATTTTAAACAAAATACCCTATTGGTATGTAAGGTTGACTTTTTTTTTTTTTAAAGAATCAAGTGAATAACATTTTATGATTTTTCAAATGCTATGGAGAGGCCCAGTGGTTAAGTGTACACTAGACTTAAGTGTACACTAGACTAAACACATAAGATAGCTTAACTTTTGAATATACAGTTATGGAAGAAATGTTGGGGTCTGAATTTGAAAAATGTAGGAAACGTTTTCTGTTGTGCCTTTTTTGGGGGGTGGAGGAGGCCATCATAGTTTTTACCAAATGCTTAAAAGTATGTGACAAAAGGCAGGTGACATCAAACCTAGTACAATATTATCTGTATAGAGGAAAGGTCCCTGGGAAACACATTTAGATTTACAGGTAGGGAGGTAAGAGCAGTATTGGAAGTAAAATAGGAAAACCAGCAATGGGGAAATCAATGGATTCTGTAATAGGTGAGAAAATGGTTAAAGAGGTACTCTTTAAGAATTTAATTGGAGATATTTGTTAGAGTGAGATGAATAGATGTGTAAGTTAAAAGCTCACTGGAAACAGGTTGACAAAAGATACCTGTTTTCAGTTGGGAGATGGAAAGCAACTATAAATAGCACAAGAATATGGTAATTAGTGTTAGGAAGGAGTGATGGTCACAGGTATTGGACCTGGAATTGAGAATTCAATTCCTAGTTTTCCTTTGAGGTAGCAGGCTAGATGTCAGGTAGTGATTTAAATATTCCTTCCCCAACCCCAACTTAACTAGTGCTGTGCACTAGAATCACTGTGGGGAGTCTCACTTGGTAGATTCTCATTCAGAGACTCCTCAAATATTTTCCATGGTTACACTTGAAACTAATATATCAATAAAAAAGTTCCATACTTGATATTAATGAACAAATTTCATAACTGATCTAGAAATTATAAACTTTTTGAGTTTTAGCCCCAAAAGATGGAAAAGTAAGTCACCACATAGCAATGGAAACTAGAAACGGTAATCTATACTGGAAAGTGTAGCAAGGAAAGCTGGAAACCTCAGGGAAGATGGAGGTGTCATTTGAAATGAGTTTGTGAGAATAAAAGGAATAGTGTATTTCCTGAAAACTACAAATTTCATTGCTTATACTCTTACAATGTCAACATAATTTACTTAAAACTCCCAACTTTCATGTTCAGGAAAATACTACATAGTAATCTGTTATTCAGCCATAAACAAAATAAGCTTTAGGAAGAAAAATTAGACCTAATTATATATTTAAAACTTAAGATTCTCATGTAAGAGCTTAACCTAAGATAGAGAATTCTAGGTTCTATTTTCCTGGCATTCTTTACAGCCTATTTTAGTGCCTAATAAATGCTCTGAAGGTGTATAGAAAGTAGGAAAACAAGAGGCATCTATCCAGTCTCCAAGTGAAAAGATACAGCTGACTCAAGTGGTAATCTGAAGGTAGAAATGGACAATCAAGTTATTGTCAAGGCCTGAATTTGTGCAGTTTTCTTCTAATCCCATATGGGGTCAACTCCCTGAAATAATGGGTACTTTGTTGGGCAAGTTAAAGAAAATGCCAAAAAGTACCAGTAGGTGCCTTAGTGAGGTTTTGGACGTGTGTACCAGAGAGAGCAAGTGTCTAGAACGCATGAACGCATGAGGATACACGGCAGAAAGTAGAGATGATTACCAAAACCCCCTTAGTTCAGTTTTTGGTTGGGTTTGTCCTTTCTCTCTCCGGAACTAGATACAAAGAGATGAGTTATGGGGGATTATGGAGACAACCAGATTAATTACCCCACTTTGTAGAGGTGGACTAGCCATTTTTACTAATTGGAATCATAATCTTCCTTCTTACAATGAGTTCCAGTACTTGGGATTGCTGAGATGCCCACTTCAGTGTGTTCTGAAATGTTTCACTTGAGAAACTTCCTTCACATCAGTCCCTTACTTACCTTGAAATCTGGTTTTTACATCTGGACTACTTCATTAAAATTGCTCCTGCCCTGGCCGGTTGGCTCAGCGGTAGAGCGTTGGCCTAGCGTGCGGAGGACCCGGGTTTGATTCCCGGCCAGGGCACATAGGAGAAGTGCCCATTTGCTTCTCCACCCCTCCGCCGCGCCTTCCTCTCTGTCTCTCTCTTCCCCTCCCGCAGCCAAGGCTCCATTGGAGCAAAAGATGGCCCGGGCGCTGGGGATGGCTCTGTGGCCTCTGCCCCAGGCGCTAGAGTGGCTCTGGTCGCAATATGGCGACACCCAGGAGGGTCGCAACATGGCGACGCCCAGGATGGGCAGAGCATCGCCCCCTGGTGGGCAGAGCGTCGCCCCCTGGTGGGCGTGCCGGGTGGATCCCGGTCGGGCGCATGCGGGAGTCTGTCTGATTGTCTCTCCCTGTTTCCAGCTTCAGAAAAATGAAAAAAAAAAAAAAAATACCTTTGACCTGTGGTGGCGCAGTGGATAAAGCGTCAACCTGAAAATACTGAGGTTGCCGGTTCAAAACCCTGGGCTTGCCTGGTCAAGGCACATATGGGAGTTGATGCTTCCTGCTCCTCCCCCCCTTCTCTATAATAAATAAATAAAATCTTTAAAAAAAAAAAGAAAAAAAAAGAAAAAACTTCTTGCCTGACCTGTGGTGGCGCAGTGGATAAAGCGTCGACCTGGAAATGCTGAGGTCGCCGGTTCGAAACCCTGGGCTTGCCTGGTCAAGGCACATATGGGAGTTGATGCTTCCAGCTCCTCCCCCCTATCTCTCTCTCCTCTCTGTCTCTCTCTGTCTCTCTCTCCTCTCTAAAATGAATAAATAAATAAATAATTAAAAAAAGAATAAATAAAAAAATAAAAAAGATAAAAAAAAAACTTTAAAAAAAAAAAAAAAAATTGCTCCTGAGTATTATCAATGGCTCCTTGCCAAAACTAATGTGCTTTTCTTAGTCTCTTAATCTCTCCTGGCCCATATTTATGTGACAGTGTGTCTTCTTATGCTTCTGTATGTTTACTTAGGAAGAATTAAACTTTAAAATCAAATACAAGAAGTATAGAAAACAGTCTCCTTCACATCCCTTCTTGTATAAAGTAACCCCAAGTTAATTTGGTATAGATCCTGTGCAAACTTTGAAAAAAAATTCTTTTACAAAGTAAAATAAAAAAATACAGAAATTAAATGAAATCACATGTATTGTTTTGCTTCCCTTTTGTTACAACCCTTTTCATGTTAATGAATGTAGATCTGTATTTCTACTATGTATTTTATATTAAGAATGTAATTTAGCTATTCTCCCACTGATGGATATTCAAATTTCTAATTATTTATAATTACAAAGTGTTGCAATGACCATCCTTGAACATACATCTAATCAAGTTATTCTGAAAATTTTAAAACTGACAGTTGCTGGTTCAAGTATCATGTGTATATATATATACACTACTCACAAACATTAGGGGATAGTTCAAAATGAATATGAAGCGATGAAATTTCCCCTAATGTTTGTGAGCAGTATACATTCTACTTGAATTTTATTAGGGAATGTAGTGTATATTTAGAATTATGATAGTGCAAAATTGTCCTTCATGGGTCACACTTTAGTCTTTCACTAAGTCTTCAGAGTGCCTTGTTTAGACCTTTTCCAACACTCATTATCCATGAATGACCTTTTAGTTTTTATAATTGTGATGTTAAGTCTATGAGCTTGAGTTTTTTCTTTTTGTTAATTTGATCTTGGTATTATTTTTTTTGCTCATTAATTATTGTTGTTATTCTTTCTCACTGACTTAAATTTTTAGAATAAGCATTAAGTTTTCTGTGGTTTTGACTTTATATTAACATAACCTATAGCCTTTTAAATGTTTATATACTAATTTTTCTTCTGTGGTCTTGGGGCTTGTCTTGCTTAGAAAGGTCTTCCTAAGATTTATAAAATATTTTCTGTACTGCCTTCTAACACTTTACATTTATACTAATATCTTTAATTCTTCTGAAATTTTTGTATATAAAAATATTAGAGCCTGTATTTCTGTATTTGAAAAACTCCACCTCTATAATAAATAAATATGGTTATTTCTGGATTCTGGTTTGTTCCACTAATCTTTTGGTCTACTCTTGTTCCAATACCATCCTATTCTAAATACTCTAGCTTTATAGTTTTACTAACATGTATTTGGGTTAAGTCCTCATTAATGGTTCATTTCCAAAAATTTTTTGGTTAATATTGTACATTTAATCTTTCAAATAAACTTTAAAATCATCTTGCTAATTTTCACTAAGAAATTACATTAGCATTTTTACATGAAATTCAACAAATTTAGTCTCAGAACCCTATTGTTACAATACTGAACCTCCTCGTACAGGGACACAGCATCTTTTATTTATTCAAATCTATTGTGATATCAAGTTTTGTTTTCATGTAAACTTTTTACTCCTTGATAGGTTTACTCCTAGAACATTTCACCACTGTTGCTACTCATGTAAATAAGATCTTTCTTTACATTTAAAAATTGATTAGTTTATAAGAAATCTTACTTCTAGCTCTAGCCAGATAGCTCAGTTGGGTAAAGCATTGTTCAGAAGCACAGAGGTTGCAGGTTTGATTTCTCATCAGCGCATACAGGAACAGATGTTCCTGTCCTCTCTCCTTTCCTCTCTATAAAATCAATAAAGTAAAAACAGCCTGACCAGGCAGTGGCGCAGTGGATAGAGCATCGGACTGGGATGCAGAGGACCCAGGTTCGAGACCCCGAGATCGCCAGCTTGAGCGCGGGCTCATCTGGTTTGAACAAAAAGCCCACCAGCTTGAACCCAAGGTTGCTGGGTCCAGCAAGGGGTTACTTGGTCTGCTGAAGGCCTATGATCAAGGCACATATGAGAAAGCAATCAATGAACAACTAAGGTATTGCAACGCGCAATGAAAAACTAATGATTGGCCCTGGCTGGTTGGCTCAGCGGTAGAGTGTTGGCCTGGCGTGTGGGGGACCCGGGTTCAATTCCCGGCCAGGGCACATAGGAGAAGCGCCCATTTGCTTCTCCACCCCTCCTCCTTCCTCTCTGTCTCTTCCCCTCCCGCAGCCAAGGCTCCAT
Source organism: Saccopteryx bilineata (assembly GCF_036850765.1). NCBI lineage: Eukaryota > Metazoa > Chordata > Mammalia > Chiroptera > Emballonuridae > Saccopteryx > Saccopteryx bilineata. The sequence continues at coordinate 337,149,923 of NC_089490.1, read as the reverse complement.
TGGAGCAAAGATGGCCCGGGCGCTGGGGATGGCTTCTTGGCCTCTGCCCCAGGTGCTAGAGTGGCTCTGGTCTCGGCAGAGCATCGCCCCTGGTGGGCGTACCGGGTGGATCCCGGTCGGGTGCAAGCGGGAGTCTGTTTGACTGTCTCTCCCCGTTTCCAGCTTCAGAAAAATACAAAAAATAATAATAAAAAAGAAAACTTATAAAAAAAAAAACTAATGATTGATGCTTCTCATCTCTCTCTGTTCCTGTCTGTCCCTCTCTGAAAAAAAAAAAAAAGTAAAAACAAACTAAAAAAACTTCTGTATGTTGCTCTAATGCAGGGGTCCCCAAACTATGGCCCACGGGCCGCATGCAGCCCCGCCGCATTTCCGGAAGGGGCACCTCTTCCATTGGTGGTCAGTGAGAGGAGCACATTGACCATCTCATTAGCCAAAAGCAGGCCCATAGTTCCCATTGAAATACTAAGTCAGTTTGTTGATTTAAATTTATTGTTTATTTTAAATATTGTATTTGTTCTCGTTTTGTTTTTTTACTTTAGTTTTTATTTTTATTTTTTTTAAATTTATTTTTTGTTTTTTTTATAGTCCGGCCCTCCAATGGTCTGAGGGACAGTGAACTGGCCCCGTGTACAAAGTTTGGGGACCCCTGCCCTAATAGCTTACCATCTTACTGAACTCTCTATTCTAATATTTAATATTTCACAGTTGTATTACATTCTCCAGGTAAATTACATCATTTTGTCTTAATTTCTTCCTTTCCAATTTCATAGCTTACTTATCTTGTTATAACACAGGGTCCAAAATTCTCAGAACAATGCTGACTTACAGGAATGATAGCAGATAGTTTGGACCATACTACTGAGTGTGCTGTTTATGTTCATTCAGTTAAGCAAGCTTCCACTTATTACTTAATATTATCTTCTTTTTGAGTCAGTAATAGATGCTAATTTTTAAGTGAATTTTCAGTATCAATTTAGATGATAGTTTTTCTCCTTGATTAAATTAGGAAATTTTCATTGCTATATTGTTTAAATGTTAACCCATCCATGTGCTGGCAGGATAAACTCAACTTGTTTGACGTTATTCTCTAAATGCACTGCTGACTTTATAGTTTTCTTAGGATTTTTGCTTATACATTCATAAGTGAAACTGAGATATGTTTTTGTTTTTACTCTCCTTATTTAGAATCTATTTGGGTTATGCTATCTTCACAGTTGAGAAGTATTCCATTCTTCTTTATGCTTTGTTCCTGGTCACTTGTCAGGGATACCAGCTATTATTGTAATCAATTTATTTTCTATTTCATTTATTTTTAAATCCTTTGAAATTTATTTTGGGAGATTTAATTTTTCTGTGTTGCTGTTTCCATTTTCTGATCCTTCCTGCCATGTGTGTACCTTTAAGGATGTGCTGCCTCATTCCCTCAGTGAGTTTATCCATACAACAAAGTAAAAAATGAAGACTTTCCTATTATTATATAAGTGGCTATAAGCACTGTATTAATCTGGAGTCAGTCATAGTGAGTTCCAATTCCCCACCTCCTAGTTATGTGATCTTGGCCAAATCTGAGCAGTTTCTTCATCTGTAAAAACAGGAATAATACAGATTAGGAATAATAATACAGATTAAGTTTGAAACTATTTGTAAATCACTTAAGCATAAAAACTGTCCCACTTTGCCTGACCTGTGGTGGTGCAGTGGATAAAGCGTCAACCTGGAAACACTGAGGTTGCAGGTTCAAAACCCTGGCTTGCCTGGTCAAGGCACATATGGGAGTTGATGCTTCCTGCTCCTCCCCTTCTCTCTCTCTCTCCCCCTCCTCTCTAAAATGAATAAATTAAAAAAAAACAAAAACTGTCCCACTTTAATAATCCAATAGATGTCTGGTAAAAGGTCTCAGCTGCCCCATTTCTAAAAATAAGGGAATTGAGGTGACTAATCCCAAATCCCTTCCAACTGTAAAAAATATCTTACTTCCAGTCTATCAGTTTATTCAGTAGACAGCCAATAAACCGACCTACTTACCCACATAACAGTTAGTAATCCCTTCCCTATTGAACTAAGTATTCTAGATGTCAGGAACTCCATGATGAATAAGGAAACAGTCCTTATCTTCCAGAAGCTACCGATGAGGATCAACTATTAAAACAGGTAATTTAATACAATTTGATAAGTGGTCTAATATAAAGGTTGTGGGAATTCAGCAACTTTGAGGAGTATGTGCAGCAAAATCAAAGATCTAGGCAGGAACCCTAATTCAGGTACTTCCTACATACTAGCTGTGTATCCTCAGCCAATTAACTTTGGTGCTTTATCTGTAAAAAGCGAAAGTAATACTATCCCGGTAGGTTATATTAAGGATTAAATAAGAAAACTAGCCTGACCAGGCGGTGATGCAGTGGGTCGAGTGTCAGCCTGGGATGCTGAGGACCCAGGTTTGAAACCCTGAGGTCGTGGACTTGAGTGTGGGCTCGCTGGCTTGAGAGTGGGATCACAGGCATAACCGCATTGTTGTTGGCTTGAGCCCAAAAATTTCTGGCTTGAGCAAGGGGTCATTGGCTCGGCTGAAGCCCCCTAGTCAAGGCACATATGAGAAAGCAATCAATGAACTAAGGTGCTGCAACGAAGAACTGATGCTTCTCGTCTCTCTCCCTTCCTGTTTGTCTACCCCTGCCTCTCTCTCTAAAAACAAACAAAAAAAATCTAATATAAAGCACATAAAGTACTTACTACAGTGCCAGACTAATCATGTGAACTCAGCATATGGCAGTTATTAATATTACAAAAGGTTATGCAAGTTAAATAAAGGCAATTTACTATATTTCTAGAGGAAAAGTAAGAGTCATGGGAATCTTCCAAATGTGTACACAGCACAAACCTGTTGCAAAGCTTAGGTAAGAGGGGGTGGGGGCTAGGTGAGAAAGGTGAAGGGAACGAGAAGTACAGATTGGTAGTTACAAAACAGTCATGGATGGGGCTGTAAAGCACAGAACAGAGAATATAGTCAATAATACTGTAATAACTATGTATGATGCCAGGTGGGTACTGGAAATATCAGGGGGATCACATTGTAAAGTATATGGTTGGCTACCACTATGCTGTACACCTGAAACTAACAAAATAATATTGAATGTAAACTATAATTGGAAAATAAAATTTAAGTTCTGTAGCTAATAAAAAAAACCAAAAAAAACCAAAAAAAACAAAACCACCAAGGTGGTAACAACATCTAAAACTATGTGCCAAGACAGTAACAATGGAAAAACAGGGTGAGAAGGGAATCAAGGTGGGTGATGCCCTTGGACGGCAGAGAATTCTAATTTCTGTATTCTCAGCTGTTAGCACATTTGCATTTAACCCAGAAATTTACAATAAATAGTGAATAGAAGAATACACGTTAAGCCTTAGGGTTGAAGAAATAGATCTGGGCCAAACTGTTGAAAGTAAATATTCTACGTGAAAGGACCCTTGGATTTAAAGTGAGGAGACCTGGAGCAGTCTTTTGACTAATGACCTGTGTTTTTATACTGGCTCTACAATTTACCTGATGTTTGGCCTTAGTAGCAAATTATTGATAACTTGAATCTCCTCACCTTTAAAATAGGGATAACACCTACCTTACACAATTATTGTGATAAATTAAGTACCAAGCGATTATCAAAGGGCTGGGCACTAGCAAGCACTCAATGAAAGCAGCTGCAGCTGCTAACTTCTCCTTTAGGTCTTTTTCTGTATTTGGGAGAAGTTAGGGTTAAGAATCGCTTTTCTTCAACGTTCCAACCAGCACTGAAAAATTTATTCTGGGTTTGCCAAGGACGAAAGGCCCCGCCCGGCACGCACCACACAGGTCACCTACGCTGACTGCAGTCCGGGAGCCTCCACCTGGGCGCCGAGCCATGGAGGGCGCCATCCACGCAGGCCGGGACAGAGACCCGACCTGGAAAACGCTGGGTGTGAGACCGACCGGAACCTCACCGAAAACCGGTCTCTACCAGCATCCGATTCCTCCTGAAACGAAGCCTGGGAAAAGGTGAAGGAAGGGAAGCCGGAAGTGACGCAAAGCCGTAGGAACTGGAAATGACCGTAACACGCCGGAAGTTTAGTCGTTTCCAAGGCGACGGCTCCGGCACTGATACAACCAGGTGGCGGGAGTCGGGAAGCTGGAAAGCTCCTCTGAGGAGAGGGTACTCGTCTACGGCGGCCGCCGCCACAGCGACTCGCGTGGAGTAGCAGCCGAAGACGGCGGCCGCCAAGCTGGCCCTCGCGCATGGAGGATAAACGGCCGACCCAGCCATCGCGGCGGCGGGGCAAGGGAAAGGGGCAGCGAAGACCAGGAGTGTAGTCTCAGGGAAGACAGAACTTCTGAAGGTGACTCTACGGGAAGAGTAAGTGAGGACGTCGGTTTCTCCGGCAGTGACTCGAGAAGGGTCGGCGAAGACCTGGGCCACCGCCGCAGTAGTTCTCGGGAGACAGTGAGACGAGGTGGTGGCCACGGTCACTGCAGCTCCTGGGAGGGAGGGAGGGGAGGCGGCGGCTTTCGCAGCAGTCACTGCAGTTTCAGTGAAGGCGGCGGCCAGCAGACTAGTGTCTTCAGGGGAGCGGTCAGGGAACTCGGCGGTCTCCGCCTCAGCGGTACCTTGGAGGGAGTCAAGGAAGTCCGCGACCCCGGCACCAGTTACTCCGGGAAAGGGGGCAGTGACGACCGCGGCCGCCGCCTCAGCGGCTCTTGGGAAGAAGAGAGTGTCGATGGCGGCCCTAGCTTCAGTAGTTCCTGGGAGGGAGTAAGTGAGGACCACGGCTACACGGCCAGCAACACCTCCGGGGTGAGCGGCAGCCTAGATTCCAGCGGCCTCCTTAGTGGCTCCTGGGAGAGGGAAAGTGAAGACGGCGGGTCGCGCTGCAGGGGCTTCTGGGAGAGAGCGAGAGAGGACGGCGGCCCGGGTCCTAGCGAGGACGAGGACGGCTGCTGCAGTGGCTCGTGGGTGACAGCAAGTGAAGACCGCCGCAGCAGCGAGGGCCTGGACTCGTCTCCTCCTCGGAGCCCGCGGGATCGCACCATGCCCGGGGTGCCCATGTCAGGCACCGCCACCTCCTCCACGGAGACGGCAACGCCGTGTGAGTCATGTTACTTCGATGGCCCTGGTCTCTGCCACGCTCCGTTTCTCACTTTGCCCACATCAGCCGTATTCCGTTCTAGCAGTTCCCTTTTTCAGCTGTCACTCCTCACTTGCCCTGATTGACCTCTTTTCACTGGGTCCCAGAGCTGTTCAGCTTTTCCCCAACCTCCCTCATTTGACCATTCTGCACATTCCTGAGACTTCTGGCCCATTGATGTCCACTCTTGTTAAACTTAGGAACCCTTTTAAGTTCCTACTTGACTTCTCTGAAGCATTTGATCCTGTGCAGATGACATTAGACAAACCTAGTTTTCTTCCTTTCACTCTATCGACTCTCCCTTTTCTTTGCTGACTTTTCTTCCATCCTCTCCTTAGATGTTTTTTTGCCTGGACAGTGCCATCACTGGTGCTTTTTTTCTTGTTATGTACTATAACTTAAACACTACTGATGACCTATGTTATTCATTATATCATAGCCAAATCTATGATCTATGTTATTCATTCAGCCATCCAGTATTTTTTTTTTTTTTTTTTTTTTTTTTTGCGAGAGGGACAGGAAGGGAGAGAGATGAGACCCATCAACTCATAGCTGTGGCACCTTAGTTGTTCATTGATTGCTTTCTCATATGTGCCTTGACCGAGGGGTGGGGGGGAACTGCAGCTGAATTAGTGACCCCTTGCTCAAGCCAGCGACCTTGGACTCACGCCAGCGACCTTGGGCTTCAAACCAGCAAACTCTGGGCTCAAGCCAACGACCATGGGGTCATGTCTGTGATCCCACGCTGGTGATCAAGCTGGTGAGCCCGCGCCCAAGCCAGTGACCTCAGGGTTTCAAACTGGGTCCTCAGGGTCCCAGGCCGACACTCCGCCTGGTCAGGCAGTAAATATTTATTGAGTGCCTAATATGGGCTATGTCTTAAGGATATATAATTAAAGAAGATAGGCATATTCTTACCTTTTACTGGGGAAGATAAATACTGAGCGAATAATGACTACTGAGATGAATTTTATAAAGAAAAATAGGGTGTCCTTGGTTCCAGTGTGGAATGAAGATTGATATCAGAAAAATCTGCCTATTACTGAGACACATCTAACACTGAGATCTGAATTCCAGATCTCTCCTCTGAGCTGCAGACTCATATGTACTAGTCCCTTCTGGAACTCTTCCTTGGGCACCTTAAGATCAACATGTCTAAAATGTAATTTTGTATCCATATGCTCTCTCTGTCCTGCATTCACTTTCTAGGTGGCACCACACCACTCAGGGAACTAAGCCAGACTCCTTGGAGTAAGCCCAGTACTCTTACCTATTTTGTCCACTATATATGTCCAAATTCAGTTTAACCTGTTTTCATAATATTTGTTGAATATTCTGTTCCCTAATACCATTCTCTTAGTTGAATCTCAACCTTTCTTCTGTAGACTACCATAGCTGTTTTCTTACATGGTCTCCCTGAATCTATAGTGTTGCATTTTTGTTCCTCAGTGAATTCCCCTTGCCGCAACCAGTCCTATAAACCCCAGCTTTACACATCTGATCATTATTAGTTTTCTGTTTAAAACCCTCAGTGATTCTTCATTTAAATGTTTCTAGCTCTTCATGGTTCTAGTGGCTTCTGCTCCAGATAAGCTGAACTTGGTTGTATTTTTCTGTATTTGCCTGTCTTCACAGATTCAGGGTGGCAGTTTGCCAAGACCTCAGTTCTCTGATCAGTCCTAGGGAAATCACTGGTTTTCAGTTTGTTCAGTTTTTCTCCTGTACATAAGAGAATGACTCTTCCATTCTCTTTACATGTTAGAACTGAAATGGAAGACTGATTAAGATGCTAATCACAAAAAAAAGATGTTAATCACACACAGAAAAGATGTTAATCATAAACATCTTTGTAGTAAATTATTTGGAAAACTAAAGTGACCTTGTGTTTTCTTTTGATTCATTGCTTTACTATTTTTCTTGTATTGTAATGTATTTTAAGCAATTTGATTTTTCAGTGGGTGCCAGGAAGAAGGTGCATTTTGGTAGCATACATGATGCAATACGAGCTGGAGATGTAAAGCAGCTTTCAGAAATAGTAGAACGTGGAGCCAGCATCAATGAAGTTGACATTCTCCATAAATTTAGCCCTTTACATTGGGCAGCACATTCTGGAAGTTTGGAGGTAAGACGCTAAATAAAACTAGGGTGGGTTTATAACTGTTAGCAGTTTTATAAATTAATTTAATAAGCATAACTGAGGCCCTATACTAGGCACTGCAAATATTTTTCTTTTCAATTCAGTCTAATTACTGGGTGTTTTGGTTACAATGGCTTTGTATCCCAAAACTTAGTAGCATAAAATAACCATTTATTTATGCTCAGTAGTGAACCAGGAATTTGGATCCCAGGGCCAGCTTGTCTCTGCTCCGTGATGTCTGGGGCTTCAGCTACAGATTGAAAAGCTGGGGCCAGAACCTCCTGAAGGCTTGTTCACACAGATGTCTGGTGGTAGATGCTGGCAGTGGCCTGGGCACCTTAATTCCTCTCCATGTGGGCCTGTTATTTGTGAGGATTGCCTACCTGGGTGAGTTTGTCCATCCTCACAGTGTGGTGGTTGGGTTCCAAAGGCAAGTATGTATAAACAGTTACTTAGGATAACATAATGAATACCTAGTTCTCTTAAATCCTAACATTTTTTCTAAGTTGCTTCAGATTTTTAGAAAACAAATGGAATATTATATAGTAGTTATATTTGAAGTCCATTAGCAACCCTCAGGGCACCATTTCTTTCCTCCCAACTCCAGAGGTAACTATTACCCTGAATTTGGTGTTCATTATTCCCATCTATGTTTTGTGCTTTTATTGCATATAATTATATCATTGTATTAAATGACATTTTATATAAATGACACGTATCATTCTGCCGCTTGGTATGTGTGATTAAATATATGTACTCTATGTCTTTCAGCCATGTTGTAATAGTTTATTCTTAGACTAATATCAGAATTTAATTATTTTTCAATTGATAAATATTTAGTTGGTTTCAATTTTAAGCTAGTACAAGCAGTGTTTTGTGAATTTTTTAATGCAAAACTTCCTATTCTTGGGCTGTGTACAAAACGAACTGAAATTGTTCTCATGATTCAGGTTGTGTGTGGGGAGCTTATTTTAGCTATTACCTGTACATTCCCTGGCCTGACGGCTGCGATAGCTTTATTCCCTATGCAGTCTTTCTCCCCCCGCCACACAAGGGCTGCTTTCTACCAATATGACTTCTCCGTGATTTCTGGTTTGTCTGGGCTTCTCTGCTTCTCGGAACCAAATCTGATTTGGAGTCTCTCTTCACCAGTTTGTGTTCCCTACTTGAACTGTTGTAGACAAGGATTTTCTCTTTGGCCTTTTAGTGATTTCCTCTCAGCTGAGAGAAATGTGCCTTGACAGATCTTTCTGAGAATGCAACCCTTGGCAAGTATTTTTTTCTGCTGTTCTCTCCCACATCTCTAATTTTAATTTTTCTTCTTTTCCAAATGAGAGGAGGGGAGATAGAGAGACAGACTTCCGCATGCACCCCGACAGGGATCCACTCAACAACCCTTATCTGGAGCCAAACTTCTTCCCATCTGGGGCTGTGCTTGCAAGGGAACTATTTTTAGTTCCTGAAGCGGAGGCTCCACAGAGCCATCCTCAGTGCCTGGGCTGATGTGCTGGAACCAATTGAGCCATGGCTGTGGGAGGCAAAGAGAGTGAGAGATAGAGGAAGGGGAAGGCTGGAGAAACAGATGGTTGCTTCTCCTGTGTGCCCTGACCAGGAATAGAACCTAGGACATCCACATGCCTGGCTGAACTCTACCATTGAGCCGACTGGCCAGAGCCTACCCACATCTCTATTTGATCTACATTGGCAGCTTTTCCATCTGTTTTGTGGTTTGAATTTCAGCTGTCTCTTAGTTTCATCAAAGATGGGATTTTCTTATTTTTCTTTTTGATGATTTTGAAGAGATGAAAGGCTGATTATACTCTGCCATATTCCAATAGGATAGGACTTCTTGATGTACCATTTATTTAATCTCTTAATGTATGGGGGGGGGAGAGAGAGCTAGAGAGAAAGGAGAGGAGAAAGGGTGGAGAAGCAGATGGCCACTTCTGTGTGCCCTGACCGGGAATTGAACCAGGACATCCACACACTGGGTGGATGCTCTGCCACAGAGCCAACTGGCCAGGGCCAATTCAAGCAGTTTTTAGACTTCCTGACTTTATCACTTCTCCATAATAATTCATGGATTTGCTTTCTCTCCTGAATTCTGGCTTATGTATCTTTTGCTTGATCCACAGCTCATGAATATCTGACTAGCATCTCAAATTTAATTGCTGTAAAACTAAACTATTATTTGTTTCTATCACTTTCTTATTTTTCTAGGCTAATAACCTTTGAATCATTATTTAGTTGTCTCAATTTTTTTCATCATCTATTATATATTTTTAATAACAACAGAAAAAAAACCCATAGAACTATTGTAAAACAATATTCTTAGTCGGTGACTATTGTAATATACAATATAAAGCAGTTAATTTCCTCTGAAATCTGAGAAATATTAAATATGACCATTTTAAAAAATGTCTATTTGCATTATATCAGTTTTTTACAGAGGCATTAAACATTATTAACCTTTGTCTCAGTGAAGGTACCCTTCATGGTGGTGCACAATGATGCAGTGAGAACTGATCACTTGGTCATTTGATTCTGTTCATCTTTGTCTTTCAAATTTGCCTTTTTCATCCTCATAGCCACAGCCTTAAATCTAATTAACTTTCTTTTTTTGTCTTGTCTACCTCTAGTTCATATTCTGTATACAAAATTATCACTCTAAAATCTGATATTACTTAACCCCACCCTCTACAGGATCAAGTTCAAGCTATTTAATGTGGTAGATTTATATTTCCAATCTTATCTTTTAACATACTTGGACATTTTGAAAGCTGGACATTTTAGATTACATGTTGTAGCAACTCTGGAGTCTGATTTTACTCCCTAACTCCTACCCAGGGGTGGTTGTTGCTGTGTGTTTGTGTGTTCGTTTGCTTGCCTGGAGTTGGTTTTTCTCATAGTGTGTGGCCATTGCTCAGTTGTTGCTTTTAATTCTTGTTTTTATTTTTAAGCCTAGCTTCCTAGGGTTCACCACTGGGTCAGCATGGCTTAGTGGTCAGCGAGTGACTTATGACAGCATGTGCTTAAATATCGTGAGCCAGTAATGATTTCATCTTTTACTGATGGGTCTGTGTTTGGCTTTGGAAATGTTTTCAAATCCAAGCAGTTTACATATTAGCCTGACATCATTTTAAAAAATGTGTTTACAAGGTCTCAAGTTAGCCAGGGATGTCTGTCTAACTTAGTTCTTCTTCAGTCTTTTCTGGGTCTGAGAAGCCTTGTACATACACACAGCCTTTTAGATCACAAGGGATAAGTGAAATCTTAGTAAGGTTCATTTCTTGGATTTTCTTATTAATTTTCTGGTAATCTTTAGATTTGTGCTTGCTCTGACCAATGTCCTGATTTCAGGCTAGCTCTGATGTTGGCTTTCTCAGATTGTTCTGAGGAGTGGAATTGTTTTTGACAATGTGTGTGGGCACGGAATTTTCCATGTTCAGCTCCTAATAGCCCCTCCAGCAGGACAATGGAGCTGTCCACCCAGGTAGATCTTCTGCATGGGATATAGAGATAGCTGTAGTCCCAGTAGATTTTCTTGAGTAAATGCTTTTGATTTTGTTGTATACCTTTGGTCAGTTTCCAGAATCATTAAATTGTTGTTTTTGACAACTTTGTTCACTTTTATCATTGCTTCTTGGGGAGGATTTGCCAAGCTCCTCATTTAGTCATTTCTGAATTCCTGCTTGTCAATTGATTTTTGATAAAGATGCAAATGTAATCTAATGGAAAACAGATACTATTTTTATTAAATAGTGCTGGCATAATTGGACATTTATATTTAAAAAAATAAACCTTGACCCATACCTGACATCATATGCAAAATTGTACTCAAAACAGATGATAGGAAAATTTGAAACTTAATCTTATAAAACTTCTAGAAGAAAACATAGGAGAAAGTCTTTGCAAATCAGGTATCTGGCCTGAGCAAGTGGTGGTGCAATGGATAGAATGTCGGCTTAGGATGCAGAGGACCCAGGTATGAAACCCCGAGGTCGCCAGCCTGACTATGGGCTCATGCAGCTTGAGCGTGGGCTCACGAGCTTGAGTGTGGGCTCACCAGCTTGAGGGTGGAGTCTCCAGCTTGAGCATGGGGTCATAGATATGACCCCATGGTCACTGGCTTGAGCCCAAAGGTCACTCACTGACTTGAAGCCCAAGGTTGCTGGCTTGAGCCCATCACAGGCTTGAGCAAGGGGTCACTGGTTTGGTTGAAGCCCCCCGATCAAGGCACATATGAGAAAGCAATCATTGAACAACTAAGGTGTCGCAACAAAGAATTGATAATTCTCATCTCTCTCCCTTCCTCTGTCCTTGTCTGTCTGTCTTTCTCTCACTTAAAAAAATTTATCTGAATATGTAGCCAGAATAACAGGCTCACAACTCAGTAGTAAGAAAAAAGAATAAAACAAATTAAAAAAAAACAAAAAACGGCAAATGACTTCAATAGATACTTTCTCAAAGATAATATAGAGGGCAGTTGAACACATGAAAAAATATTCAACATCATTAGGCATTAGGAAAATGCAAATTGAGACCACAATGAGATGCTACTACACACTTATTAGAATGACAAAACAAAAAAACCTTAAGAAATGACAATACGAAGTATTGGGAAGAATATGGAATTACTGGGACTCTCATACATTGCTGGTAGAAATGTAAAATGATACAGCCACTTTGGAAAACAGTTTGGCAGTTTCTTATAAAGTTAAACTATACTTACCTATGTGCCAGTAATCTTGCTTCTACATATTTACTGAGGACAAATAAAAAACCTGTACGTGATGTTTGCAGTGGTTTTATTCTCCAGTACCTGAACAGTGTTAGTAATATACTAGTCTACCCATTAAAATTTGTTGACTAAATGAATGATTTACTGTGATTATTAGTGAAGTTGTGCTTTTAAAAATATATATTGCCTTGGCAGGTTGATTCAGTAGATAGAATATCTACCCAGTGTATGGATGTCCTGGGTTGGATTCTCAGTCAAGGCACACAAGAGAAGGGACCATCTGCTTCTCTCCCCCTCTCTCTCCCCCTTCTCTCCCTCTTTTCTCACAGCCAGTGGCTCCATAGGTTTGAGCTTCGGCCACAGGTGCTGAGGATAGCTTGGTTGGTACCAGTGTGTCAGCCTCAGGTACTAAAAATAGCTCAGTTGATTCAAGCATTGCCTCATGGTGCATGTGGGAGTCTGTCTCATTATCTCCCCTCCTCTCATATATGTATTATTGGCCACTAATATCTGTGACAGGCAAATTTAATTTTTAAATTTAAATTTAGTTTTAAAATGACCATTTAGGAGATCTAAATCGTAAACCTTTTCAACAAATGATATGGCTATGACTGATTTCAGTGTATTCGAATGATACAATCAATGTTTTTTAAAAAGAAAGTTTTTAAAAATTGATTTTAGAGAGACAGAGAAGGAGGGAGAGAGAGTGTGAGAAAGAAGTGTTCATTTGCTCCACTTGTGCATTCATTGGTCGCTTTTGCTCTAACTGATGAGATAACTAGCTAGACTAGAAAGAAACTTTTTGTAGGTAGAATCTACAAACTTGAACATATAAATATGTGGCACAGACCTCCAAGAACTACTATAATGAGACTTATGGTAATTTTAAAATATCTTTTTTTTTGTATTTTTCGAAGTTAGAAGCGAGGAGGCAATCAGACAGATTCCCGCATGTGCCTGACTGGGATCCACCTGGCATGCCCACCAGGGGGTGATGCTCCGTTGCCACCAGAACCATTCTAGCGCCTGAGGCAGAGGCCATGGAGCTGCCCTCAGTGCCCGGGCCAACTTTGCTCCAATGGAGCCTTGGCTGTGGGAGGGGGAGAGAGAGAGAGAGAGAGAAAGGAGAGGGGGAAGGGTGGAGAAGCAGATGGGTGCTTCTCCTGTGTGCCCTGACCAGAATCGAACCTGGAACTTCCACACGCCAGGCCGATGCCCTACCGCTGAGCCAACCGGCTAGGGCAATTTTAAAAATCTTAAATGAAGATGTATTTGACTCTCCCCACACCCCTTTTTATATAAACCACTTTTTCTTTTTTTTTAAATGTTTTTATTTATTTATTTATTTATTTATTTATTTATTTATTTACAGAGACAGAGAGAGAGAGTCAGAGAGAGGGATAGACAGGGACAGACAGACAGGAACGGAGAGATGAGAAGCATCAATCATTAGTTTTTTGTTGCACGTTGCAACACCTTAGTAGTTCATTGATTGCTGTCTCATATGTGCCTTGACCACGGGTCTTCAGCAGACTGAGTAACCCCTTGCTCAAGCCAGCGACCTTGGGTTGAAGCTGGTGAGCTTTTGCTCAAACCAGATGAGCCCGCACTCAAGCTGGCTACCTTGGGGGTCTTGAACCTGGGTCCTCTGCATCCCAGTCTGACGCTCTATCCACTGTGCCACCTCCTGGTCAGGCTAAACCACTTTTTTTTTAAGAACATGTCATCAGAATAACAAAGTTTGCTTTGATACAGTAGCTTCTGGAACCATTTAAAAATCAGTAGCAGAGGTTGCACACTAGCAGCCCTTGAGTGAATTTGGCTCACACATATGTGTTGCTTGGCTTGTATAGTATTGGTCAAACATAAGATTCAGATCAGCATTTTACTCACACCAACGACTGGAGTAGCTCTGAACCTTATTGACAAGGATGTCACCTCCAGTTTGTCACAGTTTCCAGTTTCCTGTTGTGTACCCCGCAGTAAGGCCAGATGTTGGTTACCTTGTCATGTGCTTGTGCTTTTCTTCTGCCTGATTCCCTCATTTACTTATGATGCTTCTCAGGCTGCAGTATTTCGTGAGACAGAATACATTTAAAAGATATAAAAATGTTTAAAACACCTGTCTTATCACTTGTTAACATAGTTACTTTCTCAATTTAGTGTCTTCATTGGCTCCTTTGGCGTGGAGCTGATATTACACAAGCAACGAAGAGAGGCTGGACAGCAGCTCACATAGCTGCAATCAGGGGTCAGGATGCTTGTATGCAGGTAGTAATAACTTTGTTTACTTTTTAAAAATTTAGTAAGTTTAATTACTTCAGCATAATTTTGTTAAGCTATATTGCTTTTATTCTAATAACTTGATCTTATAAATTTATTTCTATGTTCTAAAAGGGAATTTACAGGATTCCATGTCTTAAATATAATATTTTGGAATCAACTGTCTACTTAAACATAAGATGAGACCCTTTTATCTTGGACCTAGTTGGTTATCTGTTTGGGTTGTTTTAAGAGATGTCACAGTCATGCTCAGATTATCTCCTTTATAGCTCACCATGCCTAAAATTCATTATTTAATATGTTTCCTGGCCAAAATAGCACATTAATAGTACATTAGTATGTGTCAGGACCTAACTTATTGGAGCAACTAGGTTTAGTCAGTGTACCAAAATAGACTGGAATTTGGAGGAATACAGAAGTATATAAGCAAACAGTCCTTGCCTGTAAGACGCTTGAGACTCTGGAGTGACAGGAGCTCTGCTCAGTGAGTTACAAAATGATACAAAGCACAGTTTATGATTCAGGTTCTAATGAAAAGTACAGATGAAAAGAATTCTAGAACTTAGCTGCAGATAGAAGAATCATAAATCGAAGAAATAAAATTTCAGCTAAGCCTGAAAAAACGGGTTGATTTCAAAGGGTAAGTAGTAAAAAAAAGTTATAAGTAGGAAATATGTGAGGAGCAAATAAAAATAGTGATTATCATATATTGAACAATTTTAATGTGTCAGTCACTGTCTCCCATGCATTACCTCATTTAATACAACAGTCTATGACTTCCCTTTTTTAGATTAGGAAACAGATTCAAGAGTTAAGTACCTTGCTAAGTAAATGAAAAAGCAAGGATTTGAATTTGCTTTGTCCTCTTAACCTAAATTTAACCTCTGTGCTATAATTTTATTTTATTTTATTTGTGACAAGGACAGAGAGAGACAGGGAGGGACAGATAGGGACAGACAGACAGGAAGGGAGAGATGAGAAGCATCAGCTCTTTGTTGTGGCACCTTAGTTGTTCATTGATTGATTTCTCATATGTGCCTTGACTGGGGGACTATAGCAGACAGAGTGACCCCTTGCTCAAGCCAGTGACCTTGGACTCAAACTGGTGAGCCCTGCTCAAACCAGAGGAGCTTGCGGCAAGCTGGTGACCTCTTGATTTCGAACCTGGGTCCTCCATGTCTCAGTCTGACGCTCTATTCACTGCGCCATCATCTGGTCAGGCTATATGTTATAATTCTATGTGAAGTTCCTGAATTGGAAAAATGAGGTATGTCAGGGGATATAGTATTAAATAAGTTTGACTGAATGTAGGTGGTTTGTTCTGTAGACTATTAATGAACTAAGTTTGGATAAGCTATACTGCTCACAAAAGTTAGGGGATATTTCAAAAATAAATATGAAATGATAAAATATCTCCTAATTTTTGTAAGCAGTGTATATATTTGTAAAATGTCTGAGAAATAGAATAAAGATTTTTAGTTCCATTTGTGTACGAAAGAGGTTTTATACATGTACTACATATATATGTATGTATACACATATATATATATGCATACGCATACATACACATACACATGGATGTTATCAGGAAACTAAGGTAATGAAAGCAGTATTTCAGGAAATTATTCTTGTGAAACAAATCCAGGATTACATGGGATGAAGAGAGAGTTTGGAAAACAATTACTGTGTACATTATATAGGGAGGGATGTGCTGTGTATGTGATATAACACACAGAAACTGGGCCAATTGTAAATTGAGATGGAATTATCTCAAATGCAGTTAGAAATTTGTTTTGGAGCTTAGAACTATTTTCTTTAAAAATTTTTTTTTTAGTGAGAGAGCGGGAGAGAGAGATAGACTGGAAGGGATAGAGAAGAGAAGCATCAACTCATAGTTGCAGCTCCTTACTAGTTCATTGATTACTCTCATATGTACCTTGACTGGGGGGTTACAGCAGAGTGAGTTACCCCTTGGTCAAGCCAGTGACCTTGGGCTCAAGCTAGCGACCTTGGGCTTTACCCCAGCGATTTCTGGGCTCAAGCCAGCAACCATGGCATCATGTTCGTGATCCCATGCTCAAGCTCCAACCCCACGCTCAAGCTGGTGAACCTGTGCTAAAGCTGGCAACCTCAGGGTTTTGAACCTGCGTCCTCAGTGACCCAGGCCAATGTTCTGTCCACTGTACCACTGCCTGGTCAGGCAGATCGAGTTACGTTAATAATGAAATCCTTTTATTGTATTCAAAACCCAGTTAATAAAAGATTCTGTTTTTGAAATAGTGGAAGTATAAATTTCAGTTTTATTAGCTTTGTATTAAAGTATTTTAAGTTAGTGGTTATTAATCAGTGCTCATAAAAAGTGTGTCTTATAGATTGTATGTACATGTGCAAATCAGAATATGAAATCAGGTATTATAAATGTCTCCTGGGCAATGTTGAAAAGAATCTCAAATGTTTTTTTTGGATTAGCAAAGAACTTCCCACACTTTGCCTATGGAACATATGTAAGAACATATATAATTACTTAGCTAGGTTAATAAATTACTTGCCTTTAAATAATCTGCATTTGCATTTATAATTTAATGTGTATATTTATGTAAACTAATTTTAATCTTATTTTTAGGCTCTTATGATCAATGGAGCAAGTCTGGCAGCTCAGGACGATCGTGGTTGCACTCCTTTACACCTTGCTGCAACACATGGCCATTCTTTCACTCTACAGACAATGCTCCGGAGTGGAGTGGTGAGGGTTCCTGTCGGTCTGTGGCAATGTATAATCATATAAATGATTGGCCTTTGGTAGTCTAGTTATCTCTTCCTGACTTTTTAAATAATCTTCATGACTTTAGGGAAGTAATTTGATCTCTCACTTTAGCTTTTCCATCTTTAAACACAGGAGCAATAATTTAAATAAATCCTAAAAGAAATAAACCACTGCGTTTAATTGTATAAACTATTTTAGAGGTTTTGGGTTCTTCATGTGAACTCAGAGTATAAAACTGTGAAGATTCTGAAGCTTCTAAACACATGTTAATAAGTGATTGTAAATCTTTCTGAATTTCTGTGTATAACTCTTATTTTGTATAATAATTTATAAAGTGATTTATATCTCCAGAAATTTTATTTATTATTTTACTTATTTTTAATCTTACCCAGTGGTTATAAAAAATAACTTCTTATAAGAAAAGAACTATGAATATTGAAGGCATTATGGTAAAAATTGGTATTTCTATAAAGAAAAAGTGAAAAATCTTTTTTTGTGTGTGACAGAAACAGAGAGAGGAACAGACAGACAGGAAGGGAGAGAGATAAGAAGCATCAGTTGTTCATTGCGGCACCTTAGTTGTTCATTGATTACTTTCTCATATGTGCGTTGACTTGGAGGGGGGAGCTACAGCAGACCGAGTGATCCCTTGCTCAAGCCACTCAAGCTGGTGACCTTGGGGTTTTGAACCTGGGTCCTCTGTATTCCAGTCAGATGCTCTATCCCCTGCCCACCACCAGGTCAGGTGAAAAATCTTAATTTTTTTTATTAACTTTTCCTTTATGCTTTTAAGGGTATGATTTGATCATTTGAGTCCATTCCTTTTACTTTATTGGTCAGGAACCTGTGACCAGTAAAATGACTAGTAAAGTTTCTTTTTAAAAACTATTTTTGGCCCTGGCAGGGTAGTTCAGTTGGTTAGAGCATCATCCTGACATGCTGAGGTTGCTGGTTTGATCCCTGGTCAGAACGTATACAAGAATCAACCAATTACAGCATGAATAAGTGGAACAACAAATCAGTGCCCCCCCCCCTCTGTCTTTTCTTCCTCTCTCTGTAAAAAATCAGTAAATTAAAATAAATCATTAGTAAATGATTTCTCACCAGATTTTTTTTAAAAACTATTTTTATATGGCTAGTTAGGTTCTTTTTAAAGAGTATTATATAAAGCTTCATTAGTATGTTATTAGCTTACAAGTTCAAATCAGTGATTTCAGTAAATTTTTATTTTATATTAGGCTTTAAGAGCAGCATCCAGTTGTCATTTGCATAGTTAAGCTGCTACACTTAGTGTTTCCCCTACAAAATGGAAAGAACCTTAGTCCTTGTGAATATTACCTCTAGGATCCCAGCCAAACTGATGTGAGAGAATGGAAACCTGTACATTATGCAGCTTTTC
Source organism: Saccopteryx bilineata (assembly GCF_036850765.1). NCBI lineage: Eukaryota > Metazoa > Chordata > Mammalia > Chiroptera > Emballonuridae > Saccopteryx > Saccopteryx bilineata. Next base: position 337,131,442 of record NC_089490.1, on the reverse strand, counting down.
ATGGACGACTTGGCTGTTTGCAACTGCTAGTTAAATGGGGGTGTGGCATAGAAGATGTGGACCACAATGGGAACCTTCCAGGTATTTGCAAACACAACTATTTTATTTTTTTAGGGTGTCTTTTGAATAGTAGAAAAATTTTTTTCCTTTGGTTTTCCCCCCCTTTTTTCAAGTGAGAGGAGGGGAGATAGATTCCTGCATGCTTCATGACTGGGATCCACCTGGAAACCTGTCTGGGACCAACGCTCAAAACAACCAAGCCATTCTCAGTGCCTGAGGCCCACTCTTGGACTAACTGAGCCATCCTCAGTGTCCCGGGCCAATGCTTGAACCAATCAAGCCACTGGCTGTGGGAGGGGAAAAGGGAGAGAAGAGGGAGGAGAAAGAGGCAGATGGTTGCTTCTTATGTATGCCCTGACTGGGAATCAAACCCAGGACATCCATACGCCAGGTTGACACTCTATCCCAGTGATTCTCAAATTTCTTGAAGTTGGGAAGCATTTAAAATCCTATAAATAATTGTAGGCTCACTATATACAAATGTATGAGAAATATGTTATATTAATTAAGTCATATTAAAGAAAAAAATGTAAAGTTTAAGCATGCTTTTATGGTAATTAAATGAAATAAATATGACAAAATTAAATTTATTCTGACATTAAAAAACACTTTTATGTTATATTTTTTGAGTTATGCTTTCTAGAATTTGTAAAAAAGGGGTTAAAAATTAAAAAACAACAAAAAGTTATCTTTTTATATATATAGATACATTCTTAGTAAGATTTAGTAAATTTGGCTGGTCCCGGTACGAATGTGTTGTTTTTTCATTCTTGTGTTTATGAGAAACATGAGCCTGATGTGTCCTAGCGATTTCTTCAATGTTTGGGCATATATTTGAAAGGCAAACTCTCATTTCCTTGTCAATACATTGAAGAATTCCTCTCTCTTTACTCTTAATTGTGTTGAGTGCAGAAAACCCCCACCATACATATCATCTTAACTTGACACCAAACAAAGGATAGAAGAAACTTGCCTCTAGTCTTTCCCGGGAACATGGGGGGTAGTGTAAACAATTCAGCACCACAGCTTAACAGCCTTTTGCAACCTAATCAGGCAAGTGAGGTCGGGGGTTGGGCAGACTGTCAGCTTACAGCCAATTCCCCACACCTCTGTCCCCCCAAAATCTAAACTCCAAAAACCCTGTTGATTTTTAGGTCCCCATCAGGCACATATTTCTCTGGAATACCATAGGGCGCACCAGTGCACCCTGGCACACACTTTGAGAACCACTGCTCTATCCTTTGAGCCAGTTGGCAAAGGCCTGATTAATAGAAGTTTTAATTTAAGTTAGTCCAGTTTAATAAGCTCTTTTTTTATGGTTAGTGCTTTCTGAATGTTGTTAACTAAGTCTTTCCCTACTGTATAGTCATGAAGACATTCTTTTATGTTATCTTCTAGAAATTTTATTATTTTACTTTCACATTTAGATTTCCAAGCCACCTAGAACTGACTTTTCTGTAATACAAGGTAGGGGGCAACTTCATTTTTATTTAGTATTTTATTAAATATGCCTGTTTACTTTTTAAAAATCTAACTTTTATTTCTTTAACTGTGTATATTATATTTTTATTATTTTTTTTAATTTATTGATTTTAGAGAGAAACATTAATTTATTTTTCTACTTATGCATTCATTGGTTGATTCTTATATGTGCCGTTACTGGGGATCAAATCCATAACCTTGGCATATGGGGATGATGCTCCAACCAACTTAGCTACCTGGCCAGGGCTAGTATAGATATATATATATTTTTTGTTTGTTTAAAGATTCTTATTTATTGATTTTACAGAGAGAGGAGAGGGGAGCAAGCAGCATCAACCCATAATTGTTTCACCTTAGCTGTTCATTGTTTGGTTGTCACATATGCCTTGACTGGGCAGGCCCATGGTCTTGAACAGTGACCTTAGCCTTCCAGGTTGATGCTCCATTCACTGCACCACTACAGGCCAGGCCTAATTTTTGAATAGTGTGATGTAGAGTTTAAGAATGTGCCCTCTGTAGGACAAAAGGCCATCTGCTTCTCCATCCCCTCTCTCCCTTCCCCCTCCCCTTCTCTTTCTCTCTCTCTATCTTTCTTCCTTTCCTGCAGCCATGTCTTGAATGTTTCCAGCAAGTTGGCCCTGGGCACTGAGGATGGCACCATGGCCTTGTCCTAGGTACTAAAATAGCTCAGATGCTAAGCATTGGAGCAGTGGCCTCAGATGGGTAGAGCATCGCTCTGTAGGAGGCTTGCTGGGTGGATCCTAGTTAGGGCACATGGAGAAGTCTGTCTCTCTTCCTCCCCGCCACTCAATTAAAAAAAAAAAAAAAGCGCCCTCAGCATTAGACTGCCTTTGTTCAAATCTCTCTTAAAAAATTATTAATCCAACCTTTATTTATTGAGCATCTATTATATGTTAATCATTTTTCTAGGTTCTGGGTATACTACAGCCATAAAGCACACAAAAGTACCTGCCTTTGTGTGGTGGTGAAGTGGGAGACAGACAATAATCAAAATGAATGAACAAAATTATATTAAATAGTGACGTGTATTTGGATAAAATAGGAAAGCGAAGTAGAATGTTAGAGGGGATGAAGTTTAAAATAGAATGGTCAGGGAAGCCTTCACTGGAAAGATAACAACTGGGTCAAGACCTGAAGGAGCTGAGGAAACAAGACTTGTGGGTATGTATCATGGGGGGAAAAACTTTTCAGGGAGATGTTATAGTTTTTCTTTTATGGTTCGGACTCGCAAGGAATAAGAGACATCGGATGAAAGTAGTACAAGCAGAGGGCTGAAACTCAGAAACAGAATCAGCCCTGAGAAACTGCACCACTGCATATTTATTGAGTTCCAAAAGCCACAGCTCAGCAGATAAAACTAGAAAGCTACAAAAGCCTTTTTTCCCAACCATACCATTCCCAGTCCTACACATCTACTGTTTTCTTCATGATCAAGGACACGAGAAGAGTCAGAGTCTCAGAGTTTATCAATCATAAAGGACATCTGGTTCTTGAAGGCAATCCTCCAAGATTCCCATGTACTTGCATTCAAGTAACCCCAGGCCAGTCTCCTGCTATGATTAACACACTCCAAGATCTCTTGTCTCCGAGTAACCCCTGCTCTGAAGTTAACTACCGTTCATATTTGTGCAGGGTCTTTCCCTTCAGGGAGAGGTAACAGAAAGCTCCTAAGTCAGGTGTGCCTGGTGTATTTGAGTAAGAGCAAGTTGTAAGTCAGTGTGGTTAAAGAGAAGTGAGGGGGTAATTGATGAGGTCAGAGAGGTAACAGGAACTATTGAAAGATTTTGAACAGAAGAATGACATGATCTCACTATGTTTAAGAGCATCCTTTTAACTATTGTGTTTAAAACGGATTCCAGTAAGGGTGGCAAGGGCAGAAATATAGCTGTTTGGAGACTGATGCAATAATTTGCTATTTGATTGAACCGAAGTAGAGGTAGCAAAGATAGAAGTAACTGGGGCCTGTGTATCTTTTAAAGTCAGAGCCAATTAGATTGGCTGATTGATCAGATGTGAGGAGTAACAGCGGAGTCAAGGATGGCTCCAGGGTTTTGGCCTTAACTTTGAAAGGGAGAGTTTCCATTAACTAAGAATGAGAAGCTATGTAAGGAAAAGTATACAAGAAGTATAAGGAGTTTAGTGTTTTACGTGTTAAGTTAGAAATACCTATAAGACATAAATGTATATGATGAATAAGGAGTTAGAGGAGTTTGAAGTTTCAGGGAGGAGATTAAAGTGGAAGGTTCAGCTAAGAAAGTGTAGACTAGTGTGTGCCAACAACTTCTCTTTCAGGCATTGTGACTTGTTTCTCCTGAATGGTACTGGTCACTTGGGCACTGTCCTACTTCTCCAGAGGCAAGACTTGACTATTGATTAGATTAAACTATTCCCCAAGTAGTCTCTTCTCTGAAAAGGCCTTTTGTTCTTTGTAGTCATTGTCTCTAAGCTTGTAACACCCCAGAACCATTCCTATTTTTTAGTACATTTTGGGTTATGGCTGTCCCTAAATCTGATTCAATATATTGTTTTCTCAGATATTCCTTAACATTTATTGTCTGTTCATAGCGTTGTTGTTTGTCTTTCTAGTCCTGGCTGTAAAAAATATCTTTTCTAATATTCTTAAGGATTTGGAGTAGAAATGATAAGGTAGTATGTTTGCTTAGTCTGTAATTTTGATCCAGCCTTCTTGTTTATAATAAGAATAATGTTTATGGAAAAGTAATACATAGTGATAAAAATAACATCATATTTGCATAGTGCTATTTTGGTTTATTTTCTCCTCTTTTTTTTTGCAAAATATTAAAAAAATTACCTGTCTATCCTCTATCTACCTTACATAGCAGCATTTTCTCATGTAATGGTAAACTGCACAATTAGAATTTCACTTTCCAACAAAATTTTCTGGGGCCTACTGTTTGGTGGCCCTCATCTGGCCTCTCTACACTTACACTATTTCTTTGGCATAACTAGAAGGCTCAGTAAGGACATGTAGGCTGGCGAACATTCTGTTACCCTTGTTCAGGTTATGAAGCATTATATAGGACAGGATTGTGACCTCCCTGATTGTAATTCCCTGAGGATTAGAGCCAATGTGTTATTTCTTTTTTATGATTATTCTATTGTCAATTTAAAAACGATAATTCTTTTTTCTCTCTCACCTATAGTTCACTTAGCAGCCATGGAAGGCCACCTTCACTGTTTCAAATTTCTACTCAGTAGAATGAGCAGTGCAACTCAAGCTTTAAAAGCCTTCAATGATAACGGAGAAAATGTATTGGACCTGGCCCAGAGGTTCTTTAAGCAGAACATTATAAAGTTTATCCAGGGGGCTGAGTATGAAAGACATGATCCAAAAGATCAGGAAAGTAAGTAATAAACCTGAATGTTTTAACATTTAATATGTAGAATAAATGGTAAAGGAAAAGAAAGAAGTTATAAATTAAAATTATAGATACAGTTGAATCTTTTGGATCTTTCTCCCTTAATACCATTCATTCTTTTTTCTTCCTCTTCAAAGGTAACTATTGTTTTGGATTTGTAATTCCATTCTGTGGTTTTATATTCAGTATATATGTACTCACGAAAATATGCAGTGTTGTTTTGTGTAATTTTAGAGTAGAGACCAAACTGCTATAACTAAGAAATCCTAGAATTCAGCAGCTTAAATGATGTTTATTTCTTTTATATGACAGCTTGAGTTGGAGAGTAAATCTGTTCTATTCAGTCACTCAAGGACCTGCTATCTTCCTAACTAGTTTTCTGTAGTTGTTGCTAATGCAGCAGGAGGTACACAGGGAACAAGAGTAATGCCTAGGACTAGAGGTTTTCAGGGTTGAATTTGCACTCATTACTTTTACTAACTTTCCATTGGCAAGAGTTTAGTTACACGGCCATATGCAGCTGCAAAGAAGCCTGGAGAATTCACCACCTAGCTGAAAAGCCTCATCTCAGCTGCAACTCTCTTACTAATGAAGGAGAGGGAATTTAGCAGACAGCTCACAGTCTTTGAAAGTTCTTTTAAAACTTTATAAAAATGGTGTAAAAGAGTACATATTATTGTATGACTTACCTTCTATGGCATATTTTTGAGTTTAGGTTGATAGATATATCTTATTCTTTTTAAGTGTTTGAATAGTGTTATATTTTATACAAACCATTATTTATCCATTCTCCATTTTGCCATTTACACTGTTTACAATTTTTCATTATTACAGTTAATATGGGAGTAAATATTCTTGTCCTTATCTCCTATGTACATGTACAGGAGATTCTGTAGAGAAGTGCTTCCCTACCTTTTTCACACATAGCCCACACAGAAAATGATGTTTAAATGGCACACTGGGACCATTGGATGAGGGTTCTTGAGGTACTGCCTATCTTCTCCGAAGACTGAGAGTTAAGAGCTCTGTCTTGGTAAATAGTTGGGAAACTACTTTAGGTTTTGCTTTGTAAGATATTCCCATCTTTAGTATAAATAGATATTGCTGCATTCTTCATCAATGTGGTTGTAGAAATTTATACTCTTATCAGCTATGTTTGCTAAGAATGAGGAGAGAGAGAGAGAAAGAAACATTGATTTGTTGTTCCACTTATTTATGTATTCATTGATTGATTCTCATATGTGTCCTGACTGGAGGTCAAACCCGCAACCTTGGTGTATCGGGATGATGCTCTAGCTAACTGAGCTACTTTTAGGGAAACAGTATTCAGTATTGACAGGCTTAAAATATTTTTGCCAGCTGGTTGGATATGAAAAGCTTTAATTTGTGTTTTGATTTGCAATTTCTTGAGTACTGCTTTTTTGTAACATTACTGGCTATTTTCATTTTCTCTTCTATGAATTGCCTGCCTATATATTTCTCCCTTTAAAAAAATTGTGTTTATCCTTTTCTAAATAATTTGAGTTCTTTCTATAGTCTCAGTGCCAATTCCTTATTAATTTTATCTGATACAGATATTTTCTCTCACATTGGCTTTCTTTTTATTTTGATTATGTATTTTTTATAAAAAATCCACTTTATTAAAGTATGATTTATATGCAATAAACTATTTATTTTAAGTGTGTGATTTAGTGAGTTTTGACAGTTGTATACGCTCATGAAACCACTATCACAAGCAAGATTCAAAACATTTCCATCACTTCAAGGGTTTTTTTCATACCCCCTTGAAGTTCATACTTTCTTTGACATTGGTCCCACACAACCACTGATTTACTTACTGTCACTTTAGATTTTTATTTTTTTTTTTGGAAGAGAGAGAGAGAGAGAGAGAAGGGAAGGGAGAGAGATGAGAAGCATAAACTCATAGTTTTGTTACTTTAGTTCATTGATTGCTTTTCATACATACCTTGACCGGGGAGGGGGCAGGGGCTCAAGCCGAGCCAGTGACCCTTTGCTCAAGCCAGCAACCTTGGTCTCAAGCTAGTGACCTTGGGCTTCAAACCAGAGAACTTGGGATCATGTTGATGATTACACATTCCAGCCAGCAATCCCATACTCAGCCTGGTGAACCTGCGCTCAAGCTGGATGAGCCCACACCCAAGCCAACAACCTCAGGGTTTCAAACCTGGGACCTCAGTGTCCCAGGTACACGCTCTATCCACTGCACCACTGCCAGTCAGGCTAGTTAGCCAATTAGAATGTTTAATGGAACTATTTAGAGTTTTATTTGTGTTATGTATAATAGTAATTTATTACTTTTAATTGCTAAATAGCATTTCACTGTATGGATGTACTGTATTTTGTTTATCAGTTCACTTGCTTATGAGTATTTGGATTATTTCTAATTTGGGGTTATTTAAAAAGCTGTTGTAAACATTTATATAGACACATGTTTGCATTTCTCTTGGTAAATAGATAGAAGTAGGTTTATGGTAGGTATATATATATATATTTTTTGTATTTTTCTGAAGTTAGAAGTGGGAGGCAGTAAGACAGACTCTCGCATGCACCGGACCGACATCCACCCGGTATGCCCACCAGGGAATGATGCTTTGCCCATCTGGGGCATCGCTCTGTTGTAGCTGGAGCCATTCTAGCGCCTGAGGCAGAGGCCATGGAGCTGTCCTCAGCGCCTTAGCTGTGGGAGGGGAAGAGAGAGAGAGAAAGGAGAGGGGGAAGGGTAGAGAGCAAGTGGGTGCTTCTCCTGTGTGCCCTGACCAGAAATTGAACCTGGGACTTTCACACACCAGGCCAATGCTCTACTGCTGAGCCAACTGGCCAGGGCGGTAGGTGTATTTTATTTTATTTTTTGGTAGGTGTATTTTAACATAAAAAAGTTGTCACCTGACTAGGTGGTGGTTCAGTGGTGCAGTGGATAGAGTGTTGACCTGGGATGCTGAGGACCAGGTTTGAAACCCCAAGGCTGTGGGCTTGAGCGCGGGATCTTAGACATGACCTCATGGTCGCTGGCTTGAGTCCAAGGTCACTGGCTTGAAGCCCAACATTGCTGGCTTAAACAAGGGGTCACTGGCTTGGCTGGATCCCCTGGGTCAAGGCATGTGTGGGAAGCAATCAATGAACAGCAACTAAGGTGCTGCAACTACCAGTTGGTGCTTCTCATCTTTCTCCCTTCCTATCTCTCTTTCACTAAAAAAAGAACAAACAAAAGACAAACAAAAAAAGGAACTTGTTAAAACTGTTTTGCAAAGTAGTTGCATCACTTTACATCCCTATTAGATATGAATGAGAATTCTGTTTGCTCCACAGAATTCCTAACATTTGATACGGCCAGTCTGTTTTATTTTAGCCATTCCAGTGGATGTGTGGTATTATATTATTGTGGTTTTAATCTATATTTTTCTTTTTTTTTTTTTTTTTATTTTGATTTTTATTTTATTTATTCATTTTTTTAGAGAGGAGAGAGAGAGAGACAGAGAGAGAGAGAGAGAGCAAGGAGAGAGAGACAGAGAGAGAGAAGGGGGGAGGAGCTGGAAGCATCAACTCCCATATGTGCCTTGACCAGGCAAGCCCAGGGTTTCGAACCGGCGACCTCAGCATTTCCAGGTCGACGCTTTATCCACTGCGCCACCACAGGTCAGGCTAATCTATATTTTTCTGATAACTAACAATATTGAACATTTTTTTTCTTTTTTTTTTGAGAGAGGGGAAGAATCAACCCATAGTTGTTCAGTTTTAGTTGTTCATTGACTGCTTCTCATATGTGCCTTGACTGGGGGACTCTAGCCAAACCAGTGACCCCTTGCTTAAGTCAGAAACCTTGGGATTATGTTGATGATCCTGCACTCAAGCCAAGGACCCTGTGGTTAGGCTGGTAAGCCTGCACTCAAGCTGGATAAACCTGAGCTCAAGCCAACAACCTTGGGGTTTCAAATCTGGGACCTCAGCTTTCTAGGTTGACACTCTATCCACTGCACCACCACCAGTCAGGCTGAGCATCTTTTCATATGGGCATTCATATATCTTCTTTTATGAAGTGTTTGTTCAATTTTTTGCCCAGTTTTTGATTGGATTGCTTATCTACTAATTATTCAGTTTTGGCAGTTTTTTTTGTTTGTTTTGTTTTTTGTATTTACAGAGACAGAGAGTCAGAGAGAGGGACAGACAGGGACAGACAGACAGGAATGGAGAGAGATGAGAAGCATCAATCACTAGTTTTTTGTCGTGTCACCTTAGTTGATTGCTTTCTTATATGTGCCTTGACTGTGGGGCTACAGCAGAGCGAGTAACCCCTTGCTCGAGCCAGCGACCTTGGGTCCAAGCTGGTGAGCTCTGCTCAAACCAGATGAGCCCGTGCTCAAGCTGGTGACCTTGGGGTCTCAAACCTGGGTCTTCCGCATCCAGTCCAACACTCTATCCACTGCGCCACCACCTGGTCAGGCCAGTTTTGGCAGTTTTTATGTTTTGCAAATATTTTCTCCCCCTCTGAAGCTTGGCTATTTTTTAGTGGAATCTTTCAAAGAGCAAAAAAGTTAAAAAAAATTTTTATTATTATTTTTTTCTTTTTTTGTATTTTTCTGAAGCTGGAAATGGGGAGGCAGTCAGACAGACTCCCGCATGCGCCCAACCGGGATCCACCCGGCACGCCCACCAGGGGGCGATGCTCTGCCTATCCGGGGCGTCACTCTGTCGCGACCAGAGCCACTCTAGTGCCTGGGGCGGAGGCCAAGGAGCCATCCCCAGCGCCCGGGCCATCTTTTGCTCCAGTGGAGCCTCGCTGCAGGAGGGGAAGAGAGAGATGGAAAGGAAGGAGAGGGGGAGGGGTGGAGAGGCAGGTGGGCGCCTCTCCTGTGTGCCTTGGCCAGGAATCGAACCCGGGACTTCCGCATGCCAGGCCGACGCTCTACCACTGAGCCAACCGGCCAGGGCCAAGTTTTAAATTTTGATGAAGTACAATGTATCAATACTTTCTACAGGTCATATTTTTTGGGTCCTATCTATAAAATATTTGTCAACCTCAACATCAGCAAGATATTCTCTTATGTTTTCTAGAAGTTTTACAGTATTAGCTTTTTAATTCATGTCTTTGATTTACATCAGGTTAAATTTTATGTAGTGAGTGAAGTAAAGTGTTGATTTTAATTTAAAAAATATATATAGCCACTTATGCTAGCACCATGTTTTGGAAAGCCTTCCTTTTCCCTATGAAATATTTCAGCAGCTTTGTCAAAATCAGTCACCTGTGTGTGTATAGGTGTGTTTCTGGCCTTGGCATTCTTTCTGTCTTACTAATATGTGTGTTCGTTTGCCAGTACTTACATTGTCTTGATTACTATAGCTTTATAGTAAGACTTAGAATCAGGTAGTTTAAGTCTTCATCTTTGTTCTTTTTAAAATACTCTGGCTCATTTAGGTTGTTTTCCTTTTGTATGTAAAAATGAGAACAGCTATATTTCAGCATTAAGAGGCAGTCCTTAAAAGTACTTATAACTGTGCCTGGCATTCAGTAAGGACTCAATATATGTACCTGTTAACATGAAAACCATTTGATCAAGTATTTACTATGTGCTAGACACTATGTCAGGTACATTCATTCACACATGTATATGTGTATGTATATATATTTATGTATTTGTATTTGTATATGTAGACATACACACATATACTTTTATCTGCTTCCTGTTTATTTTGATATCTTCACTTCCATGTAAACAAATAGAGAGAGTGGTTTGTACAAAGGTAGGCTTGAGCCTAAAGACATCTTTATGCAAAGGGTTGAAAATGACCAGCTCCTTGTGTTCTGTGGTGGCCCTTGGGTAAAAGAGAATATGACTAAAAAGAGTTTTGCTCTAATAGTTCTCCTAGCATGTTTGAGGTTCAGAGGGGAAGGGCTACATAATTAATAATAATCTTATTTTATGGTTCTCTTTTTATTATTTGTCATTGTATCAACTGAACTAATTCCAATATAACATTCTCATACTTCAATTAATATTGAAATCTGTAACTGTAAGGCCAGAAAAAGGAATGAACTCATATGTTTACTGAAGTGCTGAATTTTTTATTCATAGCTTTAGCATTTCCAGGTCATGTGGCTGCCTTTAAGGGTGATTTGGAAATGCTTAAGAAATTAATAGAAGATGGAGTAATTAATATTAATGAACGTGATATTGATGGATCAACTCCTATGCATAAAGGTGAGTTATGGTTCATGCTTAATTTTCAATTCAGACACAATTACTTTTGAGTTATTTACCGTTTAAAATAATTATCCATCAGAAACACCTGAAAATGTATGATATACAGAGTGCTTAATTTTTAATTCAAGTGTGATACTTTTTTATGATGTCAGACATTCACACGTTATCATATATGAGGATAATTCTTTTTTTAATTTAATTTTATTTTATTTCACTTCATTTTAACAGAGAGAGAGTCAGAGAGAGGGATAGATAGGGACAGACAGGAACGGAGAGAGATGGAAGCATCAATCATCAGTTTTTTGTTGTGGCACTTTAGTTGTTTATTGATTGCTTTCTCATATTGCCTTGACCGTGGGCCTTCAGCAGACCGAGTAACCCTTTGCTCAAGTCAGTAACCTTGGGTCCAAGCTGGTGAGCCTTGCTCAAACCAGATGAGCCCGCACTCAAGCTGGCAACCTCAGGGTCTCGAACCTGGGTCCTCCGCTTCCCAGTCCGACGCTCTATCCACTGAGCCACCGCCTGGTCAGGCTTGAGGGTAATTCTAATAGAAATTCTCTTGATATTTTCATGTAGTTAAGATATGAAATTCATGGACCTGGCTAGTTGGCTCAATGGTAGAGTATTGGCCCCTGTGTGGAAGTCTCCAGTTTGATTCCCAGCTAGGGCACACAGGAGAAGCACCCATCTGCTTCTCCCCCCTTCCCCCTCCTTTTTCTCTGTCTCTCTCTTCCCCTCCCTCCCACAAACAAGGCTCCATTGGAGCAAAGTTGGCCTGGGCGCTGAGGATGGCTCCATGGCTTCCACCTCAGGCGCTATAATGGCTCTGGTTACAACGGAACAATGCCCTAGATAGGCAGAGCATCACCCCCTAGTGGCCTTGCGGAGTGGATCCTGGTCTGACGCATGCAGGAGTCTGTCTCTCTGCCACCCTGCTTCTCACTTCAGAAAAATACACAAAAAAATAAAGTGAAATTCACTGCTAGAGAAGTTTTTTTGGAGTAACGTTTTTTGGGGACTAAAAGCAACCTATTTATGCTAAAACAGAAACTGTATCTCTTGAAAAAGATTAGCAGAATTTTCTTTATTCTTATACTTTGCAAAAATGTTTTTACTTTCATAAAATCTCAGTTAACATGATATGGACACATTTTTAAGATGTCTGCATAAAAAAAGATGCCTGCAACTTTTCTCTGCACTCTTTTTCTCTCTATGTGGAATTTAAAATATCAGGGTTTTTTGCTTTGTTTTTTTAAACAGACTTTGTCAAATTGTCACTTCAGTGTTGAGAGTATATATCTAGGATTCATTCTTGTCAGTCTTTTATTTATAAAATCAAAACCCAAATCTTTAACCTACTGTACCTGATATTTCCCTTTTGCTTTATTTGTGATAGAGTTTCTTTATAATCTGATGGCTGGTAATTCTTGTAAAAGTCTTAGAAGTAAAAAGACAATCTTGTTAATATAGTCATATGTTTGAATTGGACATGAGTTCAAAAATAACATCTGGCAATCCCAATCACAGATTATGTTCCTATTGGTTAGGTTCTTAGCTTAATCATTAAAGTTTGTTTAATTCATAATGTATCTTAAGAATCTTAAGCACCATGCGGACCAATAGTTTTATAGGAGAAAGGGTGGTCGGGGTAGGAAGAAGGGGAAGCAAAGAGGGTTTCTTTTATATGTAGAGAGGTCTCCACTTTGGTAAGCACTATACTTAGAGAACCTTTCTCCATTGATCTTGTCTAGCTGTCTTCTAGCTTTTTACTTGTGGATTTATGAATGGAGTGGACACTTAAAATGTGCATAAAATATTGTTGTTGTTTTTCTTTTTTAAAAAGTACTGTCCTGAAGCAGAGTCCCCATTTCATAACTTAAGTATAAGTGGTTTTATTTATTTATTTATTTATGACAGAGACAGAGAGAGGGACAGATAAGGACAGACAGGAAGGGAGAGAGATAAGAAACATCAATTCTTCGTTGTGGCTCCTTAGTTCATTGATTGCTTTCTCATATGTGCCTTGACTGGGGGAGCTACAGCAGACTGAGTGACCCCTTGCTCAAGCCAGCGACCTTGGGCTCAAGCTGGTGAGCTTTGCTCAAACCAGATGATTTTGCGCTCAAGCCAACCACCTTGGGGTTTCAAACCTGAGTCCTCCACATCCCAGTACGATGCTCTATCCACTGCGCTACCACCTGGTCAGGCTAAGCAGATTTTATTTCTAATGTATATGTAAGGTGTCATTCATGAGGGAACAAAAGAGAGGTTCACTCATGATATTTATAATTCATCTTTGGAGGAACAATAAAGTAAGTTTTATTGACAGAGATGGTTTTCAGCCTATCTAAGTCATTTCTTCCTCATTTGAATTGAGATGGAAGTGAGGGATCTGGAGGAAGGTTCTAAAGAGATTGATGTACAAAAACAGATAGTTTGGGATTCAGCCATTGTGAAAAGATGAAAGGGTGAAAATGAGGAGTTACCAAAAGGCTTTGCCCTTAACGTCTACTCTTGTCAGTCTGTTAAGGACTCCTGGGACCAGCAGTGGATCAGATGGTGCTGTGGAGGGGTGTTAAGTGACTACGGCAGGAGAAAGGGACATTTTTGTGTACATTATCTTTTCCCTGGGCAACATCTGTATGTATAAATTATGCCCAAATTGAGTAAATAAAAGTTGATATTTTCTTATAATTTTCACCGTATTTTCCCATATATAAGACATTCCCATGTATAAGACACATCTTAGTTTTGGGACACAAAATTTGAAAAAAAAAAGTATTACATAAAGTTATTGAACTCAAAGTTTTATTTATCATAAAATTTATACAACTCCTCATCACTGTCAAAACTCCCATCCATTAACTTATCCTCAGCTGTGTCTGATGATGAATCACTGTCTTCAAAAAATGAGCACAAAAACAAGCACAATAAAGCGGGAAATGCAAGTAAAATAAACCTACAACCACTGTATAAGACGCACCCAGTTTTTAGACCCCAAATTTTCCAAAAAATGATGCGTCTTATACATGGGGAAACCTGGTGATTGTATCTATTGATGTGACGTTGGTTAATAAAATTTTACAGGTTTCTGGTGCACAGTTCTATGATACATTGTCTGTATATTGTATTGTGTTGATAGTAATCAGGGTTTCACGAAGAGGAGCTGCAAAGGAATGAGGCAGCAACAATACTGCAAGTGGAGGACCCCAATCTCTCCAGGATTGAGGTGCCTTAGAGAGATCAGTTATCCAATTTATTAAGCAGAAACATGACATCATGCATGAGAAACTAACAAGCAGAATACAGTGTCCAATTTTATTATTTAGTTTTGCAAAACTGATTAGATTTCTCTTGCCCTTTCTGAGACTTAACACCACACCATCTGCTGTCTGATTCCTGACCTGCAGAAAGCTCCAGCAGGGCCAAGCATCACGTCCTTGAGTCTTCCCTGGACGTGACTGCCTTCAGTCATGTATGCCTGGTCTCGACCTTCACTTCCTCAGGATGGGAACAGAAAGTCACTCGGTGCTTTGGCTTTCCTCGAACAGTATTGTGTGTTCACCACCCCAGTTCAAGTCTCCTTCCATCGCCATATATCCCCCATACTCTCTTCTACCTCCCCCCACCCCCTTTTCTCTCTGGTTATCACCATATTGTTGTCTGTGTCTATGAATTTTTAAATATTTTAATAAATTAACAAACAACATAGAAACAGACTCATAGATAGAGAACAGACTCACAGCTGTCAAAGAGGAGGGAGCTTGCGTGGGTGGATGAAAAGGATAAAGGGATTAAGAAAAAAAAAAGCCTTATAATTTTAATTCACATTTCGTCAATCTGCTTTTTTTCTTTCATTTTAATTTTAAGTAAGCTACAGTATATTAGTCATTTAATGATTGTGAAAGCCACTATGACTTTTCCTTTCTTTTACTTTTAGGCCATAATTATTTCAAATCATTTCATAACAATTTCTAGCCACTGCTAATTTTATCTTGTTCTCTTATAAAACATTGATCAAATTAATCAACATATTCTGATGACTATACAATAAGGATCTTGGATAAAAATTCTTTTATTGTATTTCACTGTAGATAAATTACTTAGCCCCCCCCCCCCCCCGTAAATATTACGTGTGTATAAAATGGAAAAGTTGGGTTAAACTCACTCTGTCTTATAAAACTCATCATTATTTGGGATTCACAAATACAATTTTGTTAACTTTTAAAGAGAAAAGGTATTGTGTAAAGTAGGGTTATTTCTAGAAGTATGGGAAACCCTGTAGTGTTCTTTGTTAGCTGGTTTGGATTTGCTGTAGGAGAAAGAGAAGCCCCAGGCTCCTCAGGAGCCAACTCTGGGTTTGGCAGATAGCTCTGAGTCACTTAGAGAAAGGTAGGACAACAGTGCTTACAGACCTTTTGCAAGCTGGGCCGTAGAGTCATAGTGATGGGGATGCTTGGTCACTGCATCTGGCTTTGTATCCTTTCCTCTCTGTTCCCAGTATTGGAGGTGGAGTCAATCATAAGGCATCAAAGCCATACCAAAAGTTCAAACTCTAGTTTATTTTACAGAGGCACATATATATTCAGCACTAGTAATGTGCCCGTACTATGGAGACAGTATGAGATCCAGACCTTACTGGTAAGGAGCTACATACATACTTATGCCATGGACAACTAGAGATTTGCATAAGTAAGGATGTAATACATGGCAAAAAAGTATTTGGTTGTTAAAATGCATGCAACGTAAGGAATTCAGGAGTAGAAATTAAACAAGTTGCTAAGGGTTAAGTTATTGAGGAAAGTGTTCACGGAATTCAGAAATAATACCTATGTTTATGTGACATTTAATAGGGTACAATACTGTCATTTTTAATCCTTATTGTAATTTTATGAAGCAGCCATGTAAATCCTGCTGCTTTATAAATGTGAAATTATCTCTGTAAAAGGTGAGGAAATTGAGGTTTTTTTGACTGAGGTTACATAGCTAGTAAGAGCAGAGCTGAGATTTCATTCATTTTTTTCTTCATTCATTCACTCATCAACTATGTAAGTGACAGCCACTTGCTAAATTCTGTTCCATCCTCCAGTCTCATTGTTAAGTAGACCTAAATTCAGATATTTTAAGTCTACTAAGTTTTTTTGGTTTTTTTTGTTTTTTTTTTTTGCGAGAGAGAGAGAGAGAGAGAGAGAGAGAGAGAGAAAGAGAAGAGGGACAGATAGGAAGGTAGAGAGATGAGAAGCATCAATTCCTCATTGCAGCACCTTAGTTGTTCATTGATTGCTTTCTCATATGTGCTTTGACGGGGGGTGGGGGTGGGGGCTCCAGCAGAATGGCTTGACTCCTTGATCAAGCCAGCGACCTTGAGCTCTAGCCAGCAACCTTGGGCTTCAAGCCAGCTACCTTGGGCTTCAAGCCAATGATCTTTGGGCTCAAGCCAGCAACCATAGAGTTACGTCTATGATACCACGCTCAAGCCAGGAACCCCATGCTCAAGCTGGTGAGCCCATGCTTAAGCCGGATGAGCCCATGCTCAAGCCAGCGACCATGGAGTTTTGAACCTGAGTCCTCAGCAGCTCAGATCGAGGCTTTATCCACTGCTGCACTGCCTGGTCAGGCTTAACTCTTTTTCTTATAGTTTCCCTGAGTCTTGAGATGGACCTAGAAGGATGGGTAGAAGTTAGATAAGCACATAGTTGAGTGATGGGCACTCAGAAGACACAGAAGCAGAGTTGTAGAGGTAAAAATTAATATTGCATGCCTGTGTTTTGAGGACAAGATCTAGCAAAAAGTGGTAAATAGTTTAGGTAACCAGTGGGGGAACTGTAAATTTTGAATTGTGAGGGTTAGAGGAATAAGCTAACCCTCCCCTCCCCTCCCCTCCCCTCCCCTCCCCTCCCCTCCCCTCCCCTCCCCTCCCCTCCCCTCCCCTCCCCTCCCCTCCCCTCCCCTCCCCTCCTCTTCCCTTCTCTCTTCTTTTTCTTTTCTCTTCTCTTTTGTCCCTCGCTCCCTCCCTTTCTTTCTGTCTCCCCCCACTTCTTTCTTCCTTTCTTTTCTGTGGGGAGATAGACAGACATCTGCATGAGCCTGGACTGGGATCTACCTGGCACCTGGGGCTGATACTTGAATTAACTGAGCTATCCTCAGCACGTGGGGACCAACGTTCCAATTGAGCTACAGGCTGAAGGAAGGGAAGAGAGAGAATGGGAGAGGGAGGGGAAGAGAAGCAGATGATCACTTCTCATGCGTGCCCTGACCAGGAATCGAACTCAGAACGTCCATATGGTATCCACCGAGCAACTGGGCGAGCACAAGATTCTCAAAGTCAGTGTAGGTCTCTATGGCTAGATTGGTTTAAGATTATTCAGGGGCAATAAATAGCAGAAGAGCGCTGGATAAGGATTAGAAAAAACTAGATTATAGTTTCAAATCCATTACTTACTATGTGATATTAAGTAGATAACCTTTTTGAGCCCCAACTTTTATATCTGCATGTAAAGTTCTCTGTTTAGAAGATGAGCACAGTACATATTGGATTAAATGTTTGTCTAATGAATGAAAATTACATCTGCCCAATCTACTTTTCTTGGAACTCTCTAAGGAACTATTTAAAATTTTAGAAAATTGCTACTAATAACAGTAACTCTTTTCTGTGTATTTTCTTTTTGTGTGTGGTTTTTTTACAGCTGCTGGACAAGGCCACATAGAGTGTTTGCAGTGGATGATTAAAATGGGAGCAGACAGTAATATTACCAACAAAGCAGGGGAGAAACCTAGTGATGTGGCTAAGAGGTATTCTTATCTGCTTTGCTCCCTTTTTTTGTTTTTGAAGTTTTGCATATACTCTGTTATACTTAGAAATCTCTGAAGATTTAATGGAATTATAGGACTCAATCAAATGCTGATGGAATGATAATATTCAACCTGAATGGATATTTGATGGTATATCAACTATTCTCTCTAAAACAGTGATTCTCAACTGGGAGGTAGTATTGTCCCTTTTCCTGGGGGGAGGGGCATTTAGAAATATATGGGGGTTTGTTACAATGACTAGCAACCATCACTAATATACTGCTCACAAAAATTAGGGGATATTTCAAAATGAATATAAAGTGATAAAAAAAAGCATTTGATTTTTTTTTATTAAACAAGGACATCAGAAAAGCAAACAAGTCAAAGAAAGTTGTTTGTTAATGCAAATGAGATGCAAAACCAACTTTTATTTCATTGGTGAAAATGCACTGTACAAAAGGCTGAAAGTACTGGAGTATCTGCATGTTTCCTGATCCTCTAATTTTTGTGAGCAGTGTATTTAGTGAGATCAGGTCTAGAAATGCTGAAATGCTAACTGTTCTACAGCAGTGGTCCCCAACCTCCGGGCCACTGACCGGTACCGGTCTGTGGGCCATTTGGTATCGGTCCACAGAGAAAGAATAAATAACTTACATTATTTCCGTTTTATTTATATTTAAGTCTAAACGGTTTTATTTTTAAAAAATGACCAGATTCCCTCTGTTACATCCGTCTAAGACTCACTCTTGATGCTTGTCTCGTAAGTTCGACAATTATATTTAAAAATACCACAGTTTTTACGCCAGTTGCATAATTTTATTTTGTGCATTTATCCGTCCCACCCTAAAGGCCGGTCTATGAAAATATTTTCTGACATTAAACCGGTCCGTGGCCCAAAAAAGGTTGGGGACCACTGGTCTACAGTACTCACAATAGTGGTATACAGCATAGGCTCATCTCATCCTAATGTTGACCCCTGTTGAGAAATATTAGTGATAAAAAGGAGTAATCAAAAGAAGTCACATGGGTTTTATTTATTTATTTATTTTTGCCAGAGACAGAGAATCAGAGAGAGGGACAGATAGGGTCTGACAGAAAGGGAGAGAGATGAGAAGCATCAATTCTTCCTTGTGGCATCTTAGTTGTTCATTGACTGCTTTCTCATATGTGCCTTGACTGGGGGGCTCCAGCAGAGCGAGTGACTCCTTGCTCAAGGCAGCAACCTTTGGGCTTAAGCCAGCAAGCATATGGGGTCATGTCTATGATCCCACGCTAAGCCAGCAACCCCACGGCTCAAGCTGGTGAGCCCTCACTCAAGCCGGATAAGCCTGTACTCAAGCTGGAGACCATGGGGTTTCAAACTTGGGTCCTCCATGTCCCAGTCTGATGCTCTATCCACTGAACCACCACCTGATTGGGCAGGAGTCACATGGGTTTTAAAACAAATTTTGGTTTTCACATTTGAATTAAGTATAATATCTATTACCAAACACCTCATTCAGCTCAGGTCCTCAAGAAATATTTAGTCCATTCATTTGTTTATTTGATTGTTTTTTTATGCACCTTTATTATATTTATCATGTCCCAAGTGCTATAGTTAGTGTTAGGATTACAAAGGTGGAAAAACACAGTTCTTTCCCTCAAAGGAGCTTAGAGAATTGTGGAAAGACGAATTACAATTATTATAATATTCATTATTAATTATAATTATTAGTAGCATGTGTAAATATAATAATAATTATTATTTTATTTATTTATTTTTGAGAGAGAGAAAGGGACAGATAGGAACAGACAGGAACAGACAGACAGGAGGGAGAGAGATGAAAAGCATCCACTCATAATTGCAGCACCTTAGCTATTCATTGATTGCTTTCTCATATGACCCCTTGCTCAAGCCAGAGACCTTGGGCTTTAAGCCAGTGACCTTTGGGCTCAAGCCAGTGACCATGCAGTCATGTCTATGATCCCATGCTCAAGCCCGTGACCCTGTACTCAAGCTGGATGAACCAGTGCTCAAGCCGGTGACCTCAGGGTTTCAAACCTGGGTCCTCAGCATCCCAGGCTGATGCTTTATCTACTGTGCCACAGCACCTGGTCAGGCTAATTATTATTAATTATAATCATGTCATATTATATTATGTATAAGGTACAGTAAGAACATGGTAGAAACAATGCTTAATTTTTCCTATTGGACAGTTGTGAGGAAGGGATATTAATATGGATGATGGTTAGAGTTATGAAGGAAACTGGAAGGACAGAATTTATATAGAAGTCAAGGGAAACTACAGTGTGTCCGTAAAGTCATGGTGCACTTTTGACCGGTCACAGGAAAGCAACAAAAGAAGATAGAAATGTGAAATCTGCACCAAGTAAAAGGAAAACCCTCCTAGTTTCTGTAGGATGATGTGGCAGCATGTGCGCATGCGCAGATGATGATGTAACACCGTGTATACAGCGGAGCAGCCCACGGCCATGCCAATCGAGATGTGGATGGTACAGAGGAAAGTTCAGTGTGTTCTGTGGCTCGCTAAATTTGAATCCGTGACCAAAGTGCAACGTGAATATCAGCGCGTTTATAACGAAGCGCCACCACATAGGAATAACTTTACTTGGTGGGATGAGCAGTTGAAGGTAACCGACAGTTTGGTGGAGAAACCCCGTTCTGGTAGGCTATCAGTCAGTGACGAGTCTGTAGAGGCTATACAGGATAGCTACTTAAGGAGCCCTAAAAAATCTGTGCGTGAGCCCACATCGAACTGCACTGAATAGGTATGAAACTGGGAGAGTTTTCCTTTTACTTGATGCAGATTTCACATTTCTATCGTCTTTTGTTGCTTTCCTGTGACTGGTTAAAAGTGCACCATGACTTTACGGACACACTGTATTTTTGGAGAAAGCAACAGTTATGCTGACACTTGAGGAGGAAGAGCTGTAAGAAAACTTGTATGTTTGAGGAACTATGTGTGGTTCAGAAATACTTGGATCTAAAGTAGGACTGTGGGCTAAAAGATGCACATGAGGCTTGAAAGAATTCAAGGACCTAGTCATTCTTTAAATTGCCATGCAATTTTTGTTTGTGGGTTCATGTTTCGTAAAATTTTGTCTATGGGATTTCTTTGAAGACTTGAAGTGTAATTTTGTTATATCATGTACCTAGGATCCTGATCAACTAAAGCCCACTTTGTTTTTATTTTTATAAGCAGCTTTATCAAGATATGTTTGCATACAATAAAGTACACATACTTGTATAGTATAAATTAATGGATTCTGATATATGTATACACCCATGAAACCATCACAATAAAGATAGGGAATATGATCATGACCCCCAAAAGTCTCCTTGTACTCCTTTGTAACCTTTCTCCCTCCCACTGCTGGCTTTCCCAAGCAAACACTGACCTGCTTTTTGTCACTATGGATTAGGTTGCATTTCTATAGTTTTATTAAAGGGAAGAATACAGAACTTACTCTTATATATCTGGCTTCTTTTACTCAGTATAATTATTTTTGAGAATTCTTTCTTATTATTGAAGAGTATTCCATTGGATGTAGAATTCCATAGTATTCCATAGTTTGATTATCCACTAACTCAGGGGTTGGGAACCTTTTTGGCTGAGAGAGCCATGAACGCCACATATTTTAAAATGTAATTCCGTGAGAGCCATACAATGACCCGTGTATGTTACTCATTATTCAATAAAAATTTGGTGTTGTCCTAGAGGACAGCTGTGATTGGCTCCAGCCACCTGCAACCATGAACAGGAGCGGTAGGAAATGAATGGATTGTAATACATGAGAATGTTTTATATTTTTAACATTCTTTTTTACTAAAGATTTGTCTGTGAGCCAGATGCAGCCATCAAAAGAGCCACATCTGGCTCGTGAGCCATAGGTTCCCGACCAGAGCACTAACTTGTTGGATATCTTGATAGTATCCATTTTTTGGTGATTATGAATAAAGCTACTAGAAGCATTCATATACAAACTTTTGTATGAAGTTGTTTTCAATTCACTTGGGTAAATACTTAGGGGTAGTATTGTTGGGTCATGTTTTAAGGGTTTGTTTAACTCTACAAGAAACTGCCAGAGTGCCTTCTAAAGTAACCACAGCAATTTGCAATAGATGAAAGTCTCTGTAGCTTCTTATCTCCTCAGCTTTTGATATTGTCAGGTACTTTGATTTTAGTAATTTTAATAGGTGTTTAGTGGTATCTCATTGTGGTTTTAATTTGCATTTTTCTAATAAATGATTTTGATTTTGAGCTTTTTATTTTCAGAGACAGAGAGAGAGTCAGAGAGAGGGATAGACAGGGACAGACAGACAGGAACGGAGAGATGAGAAGCATCAATCATTAGTTTTTCATTGCGCATTGTAACACCTTAATTGTTCATTGATTGCCTTCTCATACGTGCCTTGACTGCGGGTCTTCAGCAGACCAAGTAACCCCTTGCTCAAGCCAGCGACCTTGGGCTGAAGCTGGTGAGCTTTTGCTAAAACCAGATGAGCCCGCGCTCAAGCTGGCGACCTCGGGGTCTCGAACCTGGGTCTTCTGCATCCCAGTCCGACGCTCTATCCACTGTGCCACTGCCCGGTCAGGCGAGCATTTTTGGATATACATATTTGCTATCTGTATACCATATTTTCCTTTGGTGACTATTCAGATCTTTCATCCACTTTTAAAAATTGGGTTATTTTTTTATTGTTGAGCTTTAAGAGTTCTTTATATATCCTAGGTACTAGTTTTTTTCCTCACATTTTTATTTTATAAAACTTTTCGTCCAGTTTTGGCTTACTTTTTCATTCTCTAAACAATGTCTTTGAAGAACAGAAGTTTTTTAAAATTTTTTTTATCAATTTGTTTTTTATGAGTTATGCTTTTGGTATTATATTTAAGAAATTATTGATGAAAACAAAGTAAAAGATTTTGTCCTGTGTTTTCTTGTAGATGTTGTATAGTTTTAGGTTTTACATCGAGGTCTATGATCCACTTTGACTTAATTTTTGTGTATATTGTAAAATATGCATCCAAGTTTTTTGTTTTTTTTTAAATATGGACACTCAATTGTACCACCATTTGTTGAAAGGGCCTTTCTCTGCTATATTACCTTTGTATCTTTGTCCAACTTAGTTGTCCATATGTGTGGGCTTATTTTTAGACTCCATATTTTGTCTATTGATCCATTTGTGTGATTTAGTGCTGTGACCGGGTCTGGAGTTAGTCATAACTTCTGACCCACATTTCTTTATCATTCATGCCTCAAAATGCTAGGTGCGAATGTAATGTTATAGAGATAACCTTGAATCTGGTATAAAGCAAGTACTCAGTAAATGATAGCTTAATGTTAAATTATAACCTAGTAATAGAGCTAATGAATTCTATTAATGTTAAAACTTCCTACATGTTTATTGTTGTATCTAATGATTTACAGTTCTTGGTGAAAGATAAGGATATATGTGTGTGCATGTGTGTGTAGTTATGTGATTATGTATATGAAAAAATAGAATTTGAGGTTTTTGTGTTTAGCGAGTAATTCTCCACGTCCTAAGAGAAAACATTAACCATCTCAATTAGCAGAAATGTCGAAAAAATATGCCAGTCACATGCAATTACAACTCCAAAACCAAGAGTATATAATGGAAGCTTCAGAGATGTGGGAAAGATCACAGAAAATAAAGAATATGGATAGAAAAGTCACTATATTTTTGTTAAATTTCAAAGCTATGCCAAGTGCTTTGGTTTGAGGAAGGGTGAAGATGAAGGGGGCCAGAGCTATAGTTTGCCCTAGAACTGGAACCAGAACTAATTCTACAATCTAAGATAGGCCATCGGAAAAAGGTAGTAAATACAGGTGATCAAATACGATGTTTTTGTTTTTGTTTCCCTAACCCTAACCCTAACCCTAATCCTAACCCCTAACCCAAACCCAATACGATGGTTTTGAGCTTTCTATCCAATTTATCAATTCTGTTTGGGTCTCCTAGTTAAGTTTTTGCCAGTAAAAATTATGGGACTAACATGACAGCTTGTCCTTAGCTTCCAGTAACTGAGTTTCCCATGTGGCTGGACACAGTACATCAAATTGGCACTGATTATTAGATACAGTTTTGCTCCTTTACTGGTGGGTGAGTTGGCATAATGCACAGAGTGTAGTTCCCTAAATTGAGTTTAAACTGCAGTTTCAATTTGAAAATTGTGGTTCTTGTTAATTCTTGATTTCTTTTCTACAGGTTTGCCCATTTAGCAGCGGTAAAGCTTTTAGAGGGGCTACAGAAATATATAGATGATGATAATGAAGTTGATGAAGGTGATATGAAGTTTTTTGTAAGACATGGTGTTGAGGGAAGCACTGATGCCAAGGATGACTTATATCTTGATGAGTCAGATAAAACAGATGCCAGAAGTAAGTGTACCAACTCTGTTGGGATTTATTCTTTAAGAAGTGCCATAGCTGTTTTGTGCCACAAATTTGGAAATTGCCCTAAACACAGTTACCATCTACAAAGTAAAATACTTTGATTTGGGGGAGAAACAGAACTAGTATAATTTTTGTACTAGGAGTTGTTAAACATACAAAAAAATGTAAGACATGATGTCTTTCCCTCAAGGAAGAAAAAGTTATATAAGAAAAAACATTATCTAAGTGGATCATAGAAAATAGGAAGAGAGACATTTCAAGGATTTCTGTGGTTAGTAGGCAAATGATTTTTTACAGAAAATAATAGCAGCAAATGTTGACTGTCTACTACTATGTGCCCGATACTGTTGTAAGTATTGGAGAAACAGTGAACAATAGAAAATCCTCAGCTTGCCACCAAGAACTTAGATTTTGGTGATGGTGGTGGTGACAGATATTGAATAAGAAAAGATACATAAGGAAAATAAAGTTGGATGGTGCTATAGATATGATAACCATTAAAGGAGGTCACCCCTAAGGGAGTGACATTTGAGAAGAGACCTAAATGGTGAGAGTGAGCTATATGAAGATCTCAGAAGAGTATTACAAGCAGAGGGAGGCCATGAGGTGGAATTGAGCTCAGTCAGTGTGGATGGTGTAAAATCACCAAGGAAGTAGTCACAGATTTGGTTGGAGATGTAAGCAGGGACTTAATGAGATCAAATAGGGCCTAATAAGGCTTTATGTTTAGATTTAAAAAATTTTTTGTGTGACAGAGACAGAGAGAGGGACAGATAGGGACAGACAGACAGGAAGGGAGAGAGAGAGATGAGAAGCATCAATTCTTCTTTGTGGCACCTTAGTTGTTCATTGATTGCTTTCTCATATGTGCCTTGACCGAGGGACTACAGCAGACCAAGTAACCCCTTGCTCAAGCCAGTGACCTTGGCCTCAAGTTGGTGAGCCTTACTCAAACCAGATGAGTCCACGCTCAAACCTCGGGGTTTTGAACCTGGGTCCTCTGCATCCCAGTCCAGCACTCTATCCACTGCACCACTGCCTGGTCTTTATGTTTAGATTTTTATTGGTCAGTTTTTAGGTGGGGTTAGTGTGATCTGATTTATATTTAAAAATTGCATCATTCTAGTTGCTGGGTAGAGAATGGATTGGGAGGTGAGAGACAGCATAGATTTCAGATGCATTATAAATAGTTAGGAAGAGAACACACTTACCTGCTAATGCAAGGTTAAAGGAAGTTCCTGATATAATTAAAATTGACCAAGAATATTAAATTAGAATTGTGTAAGAGCAGATGTAAAATATTTGCCCAGATTTTCTGTGCTCCTAGGGTCCCTGGTGTAGGCCTGCGACTACCAGTGATGCTGGATATCTCCATTGTTGTTTTGCTTCAGCCTTGTTGCTAAAGGCTTCACCACCATTCCAGAGGAGCTAACATAAACACTGTTTATTTTCCTTTAAGGTAGTGTGTGTGTGGATATATACATAAGGTTTTTTTGTTCTTGATCCAAACCCAGCATTAGTAAGACGATATTCATCTGGAAGGCGATATGGGAGAAAGCTGAATCAGGATCCTGCTGGCCCTGACAATTTTTGCCTCTAAAGTTCTAGTGCTATGAAGCCCATTTGCCTTTACAGGGCAAAAATAGAAGTAGGGAGATCAGTTAAGAGGTTGTGACCTTAGTTAAGGTGAAAACTGGTAATGGCTTGGACTAGGGTGAGAATGATGGAGATAGTGAGAAATAACCAGATTTGGGTGTATTTAGAACACAGAGCTGATAGTATTTGCTGATAGATTTGAATATGGAATATTAGAAAATGAGAATCATTAAGGATGGCTCTTAGCTCTTAAGATTCCTAGATTACTAGATAGTGAGTTTAAAAGGACTGTTCACTCAGGACTAGAGTGTAGCAGGGAAGGCTTTTTAGAAGTGGAACTTGGACTTTTCCTTAAAGGCTGGCCAGGATTTAGATGGGCAAATAGATAAGGAAGGAATTCCATTTATCCAACAGATATTTGAATATCTCCTGTGTGCACAGCCCTGGACTAAGAGATTATAGCAGTGTGGTAGAAATAGTTCTGCTTTCTGAAAATCAGAAAGCATTCTGAACCTGCTCCGTGTAATATTGAAAGAAATGACTGAAGTTGTGCTTTATCAATTCTTGCTCTCCCACTACTCTGTATGTTTATGGAGTACTCAGTTATGTGTCAGGTGCTGTTCTAGGTGCTAGGGTTACATTGGTGAACAGATACATCATTTCTCCATATTTGCTTGTTTCCTAAATTGTCTGATGTTTTATTTTTTTAAGCTATAAAATTCTTGGTTATCTGCTCTTATTTCAACTAAATAAAAATGCTTTTTATTTTTTTCTCTCACATAAATTGCATTATGGAGATATATGTCAAAGATTTAATTTGCATAATTACCAATGAGTAACAGTCTTATTTTATTAAATCATGTCTTAGTGTACATGGTCTGCTATAACAAAATACCACTGACTGCATAGCTTAAACAACAGGAATCTCTTTTCTCACAGTTTTGGAGGCTGAAAGTTCTAGATCAGGGGTCCCCAAACTACGGCCCCCTGATGCCATTTATCCGCCCCCGCCGCACTTCCGGAAGGGGCACCTCTTTCATTGGTGGTCAGTGAGAGGAGCACATTGACCATCTTGTTAGCCAAAAGCAGGCCCATAGTTCCCATTGAAATACTGGTCAGTTTGTTGATTTAAATTTACTTGTTCTTTATTTGAAATATTGTATTTGTTCCTTTTTTTTTTTTACTTTAAAATAAGATATGTGCAGTGTGCATAGGGATTTGTTCATAGTTTTTTTTTTGTTTTTTTTTTTCCCTGTATTTTTCTGAAGCCGGAAACAGGGAGAGACAGTCAGACAGACTCCCGCATGCGCCCGACCGGGATCCACCCGGCACGCCCACCAGGGGGCGACGCTCTGCCCACTAGGGGGCGATGCTCTGCCCCTCCAGGGGGTCGCCCTGTTGTGACCAGAGCCACTCTAGCGCCTGGGGCAGAGGCCGAGGAGCCATCTCCAGCGCCCGGGCCATCTTTGCTCCAGTGGAGCCTCGGCTGCGGGAGAGGAAGAGAGAGACAGAGAGGAAGGAGAGGGGGAGGGGTGGAGAAGCAGATGGGCGCTTCTCCTGTGTGCCCTGGCTGGGAATCGAACCCGGGACTTCTGCACGCCAGGCCGACGCTCTACCACTGAGCCAACCGGCCAGGGCTTTCATAGTTTTTTTTTTTAACTTTTTAAAAAATTTTTTTATTTTTTAAGACTTTATTCATTTTTTAGAGAGGAGAGAAGGAGGAGAGAGAGAGAGAGAGAGAGAGAGAGAGAGAGAAGAGGGGAGGAGCAGGAAGCATCAACTCCCATATATGCCTTGACCAGGTAATCCTAGGGTTTTTTTTGAACCGGTGACCTCAGCATTCCAGATCGACGCTTTATCTACTGCACCACCACAGGTCAGGCCATAGTTTTTTTTTATAGTCCGGCCCTCCAATGGTCTGAGGGACAGTGAACTGGCCCCCTGTGTAAAAAGTTTGGGGACCCTTGTCCTAGATCAAAGTCGAACAGATCTGTTTCTGATGAGGACTTTCTTTCTGGCTTGGGGATGGCCATCTTCTCTCTTTCTCATGTGGTAGAGAGAGAGTGAGCTAATTCTCTGTTGTTAATTTTAAGGGCTCTAATCCCTTTGGACCAGGGTCCCACCCTTGTGACCTTATCTAATCCTAATTACCTTCAAAATGCCCCATCTCCAAATGCTGTTAAATTGGAAGTTAGGGCTTCCACATATCAACTTTGAGGAGATACAAACACTGAGTTCATATCAAATGGTTAAATGTTGAAGGACAAAATCAGAGGATAGAGGTGGAAGTGTTTCTGTCTCTTAACTAGACATATGATTAGGTTGATGCAAATGAGTACCCAGAAGCCAGCAGGACAGTGGCTTACCTCAGTGTTATACATATTTATTATTGAACATACTGGAACTAAATTGAAGTCTAATAATTGGAGCAAATTTTCATTTCTGTAGCATTTCTACTGGTGGTACAGTTACTGGTGTATAACTCTCCTACTAGAATTTTTGTTCTCCAAAATCCTAATAGTAATTGTTTATACTTTTTTAGTGTTTAACAAAGATTACAGAATATCTCCACATACATTATTCACAGTAAGCCATTGAGGTAGGTAATATCTCTGCTTTCTATTGCATGAAATGCTCATTTAGTATAATATCCTCATTTGATAGGTAGGAAGCCTGAAGTTCAAAAGAGCTAAGTACTTACCCAAGTCACACAATGACTAGAAGGAAGACTCAAGGATTTCTTTACATGGTGCCCTTATCACTATACACATTGCCTCATGAAAGTATATTTTCTTGCCACATAACCCTACTTTTAGTTCTCATGATACTTGGTCAGAGAACCATGATTCATAGTTCATGGTTCATGGTTCATGAGAAGAGTTATTTCGAGGGAGCTCTTTCATAGAGGAAAGGTGAGAAGGATCTATTTGCACTGAGGCTAATCAAAACTAAGGCAGCTGTAGTATAAAGTGAGGAGAGCTTGGGTATTAGATTCAGACATCAAAGCTTTATCACTTTCTGCAAACTATTTTCAGTTATTCTGGCAGGAAAAACCAGTTGTACCAAAACTGAATTCTCTAAGAAAAATTTCTAATTTATGTCTAGATATTTTTTAAAAAAAATTTCAAGAACTCTGAGAATACCTGTCAGGCAGAACCTTCCAGAACCTTCCTCTCCAGGGTATGGTGGAAGCATCTTTTTCTTAAAATTTATTATTATTTTGGTGGCGCAGTGGATAACGCATCGACCTGGAAATGCTGAGGTCGCCGGTTCGAAACCCTGGGCTTGCCTGGTCAAGGCACATATGGGAGTTGATGCTTCCAGCTCCTCCCCCCTTCTATCTCTCTGTCTCTCTCTCTCTCTCTCCTCTCTAAAAATGAATAAAGAAAAAAAAAAGAAAAAAATTTATTATTATTTTTAGATTGATTTTAGAGAGGAAGGGAGAAGCGAGAGAAGCATTCATTTGTTGTTGCACTTAGTTGTGCTTTCATTGGTTACTTCCTGTATGTGCCCTGACCAGGGATTGAACTCACAACCTTGGCATTTCAGCATATCAGAATGATACTCTAACCCAGTGGTCGGCAAACCGTGGCTTGCGAGCGCATGCAGCTCTTTGGCCCCTTGAGTGCAGCTCTTTGGCCAGCTTAGGAATACCCTAATTAAGTTAATAACAATGTACCTACCTATATAGTTTAAGTTTAAAAAAATTGGCTCTCAAAAGAAATTTCAATCGTTGTACTGTTGATATTTGGCTCTGTGGACTAATGAGTTTGCCAACCACTGGTCTAACCAACTGAACTACCCGACCAGGGGTTTGGTGTAAAAGTTTTCACTTATGAATTCCAATTTATCTATTTTTTATTTTGTTAATTGTACTTAGATTTCTTTTTATTGGTTGCATTCAGAATTAGCAAGGACTTAGAACTCTAGAAAATGAGTAGTCGATTTATAGAATTTCAGTTTCTTCTGAAATTATTATTATTATTATTATTAATTTTATTTTATTTTACAGAGACAGAGAATCAGAGAGAGGGATAGATAGGGACAGACAGACAGGAACAGAGAGATGAGAAGCATCAATCATTAGTTTTTCGTTGCGACACCTTAGTTGTTCATTGATTGCTTTCTCATATGTGCCTTGACCATGGGCCTTCAGCAGACCTAGTAACCCCTTGCTCGAGCCAGTGACCTTGGGTCCAAGCTGATGAGCTTTGCTCAAACCAGATGAGCCCACGCTCAAACTGGTGACCTCGGGGTCTCGAACCTGGGTCCTCCGCATCCCAGTCTGATGCTCTATCCACTGCGCCCAGCTCTTCTGAAATTATTTTGTAAGAGATAGTTGTGAGGGGATCATTGTCAGTGAATTATAACATTTTTAAAAGGCGTTTTAGGAAAGAACAAGAATGTGGTCAGAACAGTTTCCTAATGTAGTTGTCTGTTACAGATGTGCTTACACCTTGCCATAGTGCAACTCACTGGTATCCAACTGGGGTGCTTGTAGCTAGTGAAGGTAATATATGTGATATCATGTCCCTGTTTAATTTTATTCCAGGGTGAAACTCAAAGGACTAGATGACCTCTTCTTAGGACACTAGGTTTAACCAGAGCACCTACATGAGACTGTTTGGATTTCTTGTCATCCCAGACTTCCTGGAACTGAGCCTCAATTCAGAACATTCTTTAGTGAATTATGTTTAGGACCATGGTATCAGAGCACCCTGTAACTGTTTGAGGTTTGACTCCTGGCTAACATGTCTGTCACATGTCATCCAGCATCCACTCAATCACCGTCAGTGACAAGGGACTCAACTTACTGTTGCTGAAGGGACCCACTCCCATCTTTTGACAGGGTTCTTGTGAGGATTAAAATATATAAGGCACTTAGTGTAGTATCTTGCACATCATAGGCTCTCCACAACACATGATAGCTCTCACTATTTTTGTTGAAAAGTTTCTCTTTTGTTGAGTTAAAATCTTTCTTACTGGAGCTTATCCCCGTTGATCCTACTTCTTACCTCTGATGACACCATAGAACAGTTTTTTCAAAGTAAAGCCTTCAACTATTAAAGAATTATTATATAAGCTAATAGCCACAGTTCTAGCTTTCCTTATGTAACATTTCTAAAATCCCCTCTATTTGTTTGCTAGTAGGTACAGTGGTTCCCAAACCTGTCTGCCCATTAGAATTACCTGAGGAGCTTTTACTGAGTACTGATACCAAAATGTATATGGTATGGGGCTCATATATGTACACTTTAAAAAGGCATCCCAGTCGATTCTGATGTATGCAGTTGGAAACCTGCAGCTCTGACGTACTGAGAGATAAATCCAAGTGGTAAGTGCTAGGGAGTAGAGGCTTTAATTCGACCTGGTCCTGTAAAGCATGGTTTCTCAAATCTGCGCTATTAACATTTGGGGCCAGATAGTTTTTGCTGAGTGGGGCTCTCAGGGACATTTTAAGATGTTTAGTAGCATCTTGAGCTGGTAGATGCCGATAGCCTGTTCCCCTCCATCCATCAAGTTCACAAGCAACAGTCAGTGTATCCAGATGATGTCCGATGTCCCTTGTGGGGGGAAATCACCTTAGGTTGAGAAGCACTGCCAAAAGGGATAAAAAATTCATAGGTTTGACGTTGGAGAATAGCTAAAAGCAGCTCTCAACACACTTCCTTCTCTCAGTATCCTCTTGAATAAATATTACAAGTAACTAATCATACCATTTGGGGGGTGGGTTCTTGTTTGTTTTAAAATAATCTGACATATTTTAGTTTTTCTGATTTTTTGATGTCCTGTAGATTATTCATGGTCTTACAATATACTACTAATCCTAAAACACTGCTAGTCTTTAAGACTTCTTGTTCATAGTGTTAATAGTCATAACAATGGGATACTTCCCCCAATAGCAGGAAAAGAATCTTCCATTGAGGTTTTTCATTGTTTGTTCATCCAAATACTCTGTTCCTGATGTTTTGTCCTCTCTGTATGCCACCTGCCTCCACCCCTCCCCCGAGCCACGTGGACACTGGCTTTAGAGGAATAAGGTGCTCCAGGATGAGCAGCCTGTGAGCACATGAGCTGTCACTTGTCTAAACTATGCTCTGCTCAACTTTGTCTTGTAGGGAGAGCTTATAAGAAAATTGTGGAATTGAGACACCTTCTGGAAATTGCTGAGAGCAACTACAAACACTTGGGAGGGATAACAGAAGAAGATCTAAAGCAGAAGAAAGAACGGCTGGAGTCTGAAAAGTAATGTCTGCCAGACTTTAATGGCTTATTTTTAGTTATCTCTCTAAATACCATATGAGGGTTTGCTGACCATCAGCTTGTTTTTATTATCCCCACCAAAGGGTGTAAGATTTCACACTTTTGCACAATCTCCAGAACTCTTTTCATCTTGCAAAATGGAAACCCTGTAGAGTTAAGGGTTTTTTTTGAGACCACAGCTACTTTGAACTTTTCAACCAACATATTCTCTCTCAGACCCATTGCTGTGTTCACTGACTAGCACCTCATGAGAGAGCGCTCTGGGTCTAGAGGCAGTGAGCAGTGCATTCTTCATTCCTGCGCCCTAAGTTGGCTCTCTGCACATTTGGTGCCTAATTAATTAATGGCTGCTGGAATAGAGGGTGCCTCGTGCTTATTTCCGCCCACTGCCTCTCTGCTCGTCTGACAGGAGGGGAGACTTTATTTAATCAAGCTCAGGTCTATAAAGAGCAGTACATGGACTCTTGTCTTTCCCTGCCCTCTCCTTTGGCTGGATCTCTTTCCTCTGCTGCCTTCTGGATATAGTCTCAGTGAGAGGTCTGGTAAATATATTGAGTAACATCTAAATCTTGATAAGAGTTGATATGTTATCCTTCCATGTGTACTTGGGAATTTAAACAGAAGACAAAGCCTTAAGTCAAAATACTCCAGCTCATAGTGGGATTTTAGACACTAGGATGCTGTGGCAAACAAAAAAAAAATTTTTTTTAAATCAGGGGCCTTCTTGGTATCTCACAAATCACATCATTTAGTTAGCTATCCATTTCCTCTATATTGATTACAGTATTTTGAGATGTAGAATATACTTAGTATGGGCTTTGCCTAAGAGCCTAAGTTTTTAGATCTCTTGTGGTCTAGATCAGGCCTTCACAATGGAGTGATTTTGTTTTAATGCTTATTTTATTGATTTTAGAGAGAGAGGAAAGGAAAGAGAGAGACAGAGACAGAAACATTGATCTGTTCCTGTATGTGCCCTGACCAGGGATTGAATTGGCAATCTCTGTGCTTCGAGATGATGATCTAACCAACTGAGCTCTCTAGCCAAGGCTGGAGCAATTCTTTTTGTTTTAAATTTTTATTTATTAAGTGATTTTAGAGAGAGGGAGGGAGAGAGAGAGAGAAACATCAATTTGTTGTTCCATTATTTACGCCATCGTGGTTGATCCTTGTATGTACCCAGACCAGGAATCGAACCCGCAACCACGGCATGTTGTGATGACGCTCTAACCAACTGAGGTACCCGGCCAGGGTGGCTCTACTTTTTCTAGATTCATTTTACTTCTCTGACCTACTACTCTCTCATTTATATTTTGGACTGTTCCAGCTACATTGGCCTCTAGTTTTCTTCCAGTTTACCAGGCATACTTCTGACTCAGGGCCTTTGCACTTGCTATTCCCTCTCTGTGGAATGCTCTTCCCTGAATGTCTACTTGATTAGCTCTCTTATTTCTTTAGAACTTTGCTCAGAAGTACCTTCTCAGGAAGGCCTTCCCTGGCCACTGTGTATGAAGTGTTAACCCTCTCTTCAGCAACATTTTATAGTACTTTTTCTTGCTCTATTTTTTCTCCCTTAGCATTTATCAACTTCCAGCATACAATATTTACTTATTTTCTTTACTGTCTGTCTTCCTCCACTGAGAAGGTAAGCCTCATGAAGGCAGACTTGGCCTGTTTGGTTCACTGTTGTATCCCCAGTGTCTAGATCAGTTCTGGCTAGTTGTAGATCCTCAAAACATATTTGTCAAATAAATAGTTACTTTTTTATTTGCTTTATTTACAATGCATGGATGCTTTTTACTATTACCAAAAATACTAATACTTAGTTCATATTGGAGACTGATTTAAGAAAATCTTTTTTGGCCTTGGCTGATAGCTCAGTGGATAGAATGTCTGCCCAGTGTATGGACATCCCAGGTTTAATTCCAGGTCAGGACACACAGGAGAAGCGACCACATGCTTCTCTCCGGCTCCTTCTTTTCCTCCTCTCCCTCTTCCCCTCCTCTCCCTCTTCCCCTCCTCTCCCTCTACCCTTCCTCTCCTTCTTTCCTTCCCTCAGCCAGTGGCTCCATTGGTTCAAGTGTAGGCCCTGGCGCTGATGATAGCATGGTTGGTCTGAGCGTATTACCCTCAGGTGCTAAAAATAGCTTGAGCATCGGCTTCAGATAGAGTTGTCCAGTGGATCCCGGTCGGGGCACACGCAAGAGTCTGTCTCACTCTCTTCCCTCCTCTCACTTAAAAATAAATAAATAAATAAATAAAATAATTAAAACATCTTTTTTGACAGGACCATTCAAGAGCTGCAGGGCCAGCTGGAGTATGAACGGCTACGTAGAGAAAAATTAGAATGTCAGCTGGATGAGTATCGAGCAGAGGTGGATCAACTTCAGGAGACCCTGGAAAATATTCAGGTCCCCAACTTTATGGCAGTGGTTAGTGTCCTTAACACATTTATCTTTCTTAAGAAGTAGTATACAAGAGTAGCTAAGAGTTCAAGCTTTGGACTGGGGCTGTTTGGATTTGAATCCTGGTTATAACTGTTTTTGATTTAAACAAGTCATTTTTTTTTTTTTAGAGAGAAAGAGGGGGGAGAACTGGGAAGCATCAATCACAGTCATTGTTTCCCATATGTGCCTTGACTGGGAAATCCCAGAGTTTCAAACCAGCAACCTCAGTGTTCCAAGTCCATGCTTTATCCACTGTGTCACCACAGGTCAAGCAGCGCCTTAGTTTTGAACTGGAGATAGTACAATAATTTATACTTTCTAGAGCAGGGGTCTGCGGGCCACACAAAATTGGTGGGCGGGCCGCGAGTTTGAGACCTCTGTTCTAGAGTGTTGTAACAATATTAAAGGATTATGTCTATGCAGTATAGGCAGTCCCCAGGTTACAAACAAGATAGGTTCTGTAGGTTTGTTCTTTTTTTAAAATAAATTTTTATTAATGTTAATGGGATGACATTAATAAATCAGGGTACATATATTCAAAGAAAACATGTCTAGGTTATCTTATCATTAGATTATGTTGCATACCCCTCGCCCAGAGTCAGATTGTCCTCCGTCACCCTCTATCTAGTTTTTTCTGTGCCCCTCCCCCTCCCCCTAACTCTCTCCCTCCTTCCCTCCTGCGTCCTCCCTCCCCCCACCCCTGGTAACCACCATACTCTTGTCCATGTCTCTTAGTCTCGTTTTTATGTTCCACCAATGTATGGAATCATGTAGTTCTTGTTTTTTTCTGATTTACTTATTTCACTCCGTATAATGTTACCAAGATCCCACCATTTTGCTGTAAATGATCTGATGCCATCATTTCTTATGGCTGAGTAGTATTCCATAGTGTATATGTGCCACATCTTCTTTATCCAGTCTTCTATTGAAGGGCTTTTTGGTTGTTTCCATGTCTTGGCCACTGTGAACAGTGCTGCAATGAACATGGGGCTACATGTGTCTTTACGTATCAATGTGTCTGAGGTTTTGGGGTATATACCCAGTAGAGGGATTGCTGGGTTATAAGGTAGTTCTATTTGCAGTTTTTTGAGGAACCACCATACTTTCCTCCATAATGGTTGTACTACTTTACAGTCCCACCAACAGTGGATGAGAGTTCCCTTTTCTCCGCAGCCTCTCCAACATTTGCTATTACCCGTCTTGTTGATAATAGCTAATCTAACAGGGGTAAGGTGGTATCTCATTGTAGTTTTGATTTGCATTTCTCTAATAACTAATGAAGATGAGCATCTTTTCATATATCTGTTGGCCATTTGTATCTCTTCCTGGGAGAAGTGTCTGTTCAAGTCCTCTTCCCATTTTTTTATTGGATTGTTTGTTTGTTTGTTGTTGAGTTTGATGAGTTCTTTGTAAATTTTGGATATTAGGCCCTTATCTGAGCTGTTGTTTGAAAATATCATTTCCCATTTAGTTGGCTGTCTGTTTATTTTGATATCAGTTTCTCTTGCTGAGCAAAA
Source organism: Saccopteryx bilineata (assembly GCF_036850765.1). Classification (NCBI taxonomy): domain Eukaryota; kingdom Metazoa; phylum Chordata; class Mammalia; order Chiroptera; family Emballonuridae; genus Saccopteryx; species Saccopteryx bilineata. The sequence continues at coordinate 337,095,251 of NC_089490.1, read as the reverse complement.
ACTTTTTATTCTGATGTAGTCCCATTCATTTATCTTTGTCTTCACTTCTCTTGCCATTGGAGTCAAGTTCATAAAATGTTCTTTAAAACCCAGGTCCATGAGTTTAGTACCTATATCTTCTTCTATGTACTTTATTGTTTCAGGTCTTATATTTAGGTCTTTGATCCATTTTGAATTAATTTTAGCACACGGGGACAAGCTGTAGTCGAGTTTCATTCTTTTGCATGTGGCTTTCCAGTTTTCCCAACATCATTTGTTGAAGAGGCTTTCTTTTCTCCATTGTGTGTTGTTGGCCCCTTTATCAAAGATTATTTGACCATATATATGTGGTTTTATTTCTGGGCTTTTTATTCTGTTCCATTGGTCTGAGTGTCTATTTTTCTGCCAATACCATGCTGTTTTGATTATCGTGGCCCTATAATATAGTTTAAACTCAGGTATTGTAATGCCCCCAGCTTCATTCTTTTTCCTTAGGATTGCTTTGGCTATTCGGGGTTTTTTATAGTTCCATATAAATCTGATGATTTTTTGTTCCATTTCTTTAAAAAATGTCATAGGAATTTTGATGGGAATTGCATTAAATTTATATATTGCTTTGGGTAATATGGCCATTTTAATTATATTTATTCTTCCTATCAAAGAACAAGGAATATTTTTCCATCTCATTGTGTCTTTTTCTATTTCTCTTAACAATGCCTTGTAGTTTTTGTTATATAGGTCCTTTACATTCTTTGTTACGTTTATTCCTAGGTATTTTATTTTTTTTGTTGCAATCGTGAAGGGGATTATTTTTTTGAGTTTGTTTTCTAATATTTCATTGTTGGCATATAGAAAGGCTATGGACTTTTGTATGTTAATTTTGTATCCTGCGACCTTACTGTATTGGTTTATTGTTTCTAGTAATCTTTTTGTGGAGTCCTTCGGGTTTTCGATGTATAGGATCATATAATCAGCAAAAAGTGATACCTTTACTTCTTCTTTTCCGATATGGATGCCTTTTATTTCTTTGTCTTGTCTGATTGCTCTGGCCAGAACTTCTAGCACCACGTTAAATAAGAGTGGAGAGAGTGGACAACCCTGTCTTGTTCCTGATTTAAGGTGGAAAGTCCTCAGTTTTATGTCATTTAATATGATGTTGGCTGATGGTTTATCATATATGGCCTTTATCATGTTGAGATATTTTCCTTCTATACCCATTTTGTTGAGAGTCTTAAACATAAAGTTGTGTTGTATTTTATCAAAAGCCTTTTCTGCATCAATTGATAAGATCATGTGGTTTTTGTTCTTGTTTTGTTGATATGGTGTATTACGTTAACCGTTTTACGTATGTTGAACCATCCTTGAGATTCTGGGATGAATCCGACTTGATCATGATGTATTATTTTTTTAATATGTTGTTGTATTCGATTTGCTAGTATTTTGTGTAGTATTTTAGCATCTGTATTCATTAGAGATATTGGTCTGTAGTTTTCTTTCTTTGTGCCATCCTTGCCAGGTTTCGGTATGAGGGTTATGTTGGCCTCATAAAATGTGTTTGGAAGTATTGCTTCTTCTTCAATTTTTTGGAAGACTTTGAGTAGAATAGGAACCAAGTCTTCTTTGAATGTTTGATAGAATTCACTAGTATAACCGTCTGGGCCTGGACTTTTATTTTTGGGGAGGTTTTTAATAGTTTTTTCTGTTTCCTCCCTGCTGATTGGTCTGTTTAGGCTTTCTGCTTCTTCATGACTCAGTCTAGGAAGGTTGTATTGTTCTAGGAATTTATCCATTTCTTCTAGATTGTTGTATTTGGTGGCATATAGTTTTTCATAGTATTCTACAATAATTCTTTGTATATCTATGATGTCTGTGGTGATTTCTCCTCTTTCATTTTGGATTTTATTTATTTGAGTCCTGTGCCTTTTTTCCTTGGTGAGTCTTGCCAAGGGTTTGTCAATTTTGTTGATCTTTTCAAAGAACCAGCTCCTTGTTTTATTGATTTTTTCTATAGTTTTTCTGTTTTCTATTTCGTTTATTTCTGCTCTGATTTTTATTATCTCCTTTCTTCGGCTGGTTTTGGGTTGTCTTTGTTCTTCTTTTTCTATTTCCTTAAGGTGTGAAGTTAAGTGGTTCACTTGGGCTCTCTCTTGTTTGTTCATATAGGCCTGAAGTGATATGAACTTTCCTCTTATTACTGCTTTTCTTGCATCCCAGAGATTCTGATATGTCGTATTGTCATTTTCATTTGTCTGTATATATCTTTTGATCTCTGCGCTTATTTCTTCTTTGACTCATTCATTTTTTAGAAGTATGTTGTTTAGTTTCCACATTTTTGTGTGTTTTCCCCCCTCTTTTTTGCAGTTGAATTCTAGTTTCAAGCCTTTATGATCAGAGAATATGCTTGGTACAATTTCAATTTTTCTAAATTTGCTGATATTGTCTTTGTGGCCCAACATATGGTCAATTCTTGAGAATGTTCCATGTACACTGGAGAAAAATGTATTCTCTTTTGCTTTGGGATGAAGTGTCCTGTAGATGTCTATCATATCCAGGTGTTCTAGTATTTCGTTTAATGCCAATATATCTTTATTGATTCTCAGTTTGAATGATCGATCTAGAGCCGTCAGCAGTGTATTGAGGTCTCCAAGTATGATTGTATTTTTGTCAGTTTTTGTTTTAAGGTCAATAAGTAGCTGTCTTATATATTTTGGTGCTCCTTGGTTTGGTGCATATATATTAAGGATTGTTGTGTCTTCTTGATTCAGTGTCCCCTTAGCCATTATGAAATGAACATTTTTGTCTCTGCGTACTTTTTCTGTCTTGTAGTCAGCATTATTAGATATGAGTATTGCTACATCTGCTTTTTTGGGGATTTTATTTGCTTGGAGTAGTGTTTTCCAGCTTTCACTTTGAATTTGTTTTTATCCATGTTGCTTAGATGTGTTTCTTGTAGGCAGCATACAGTTGGATTTTCTTTTTTAATCCATTCTGCTACTCTGTGTCTTTTTATTGGTAAGTTTAGTCCATTTACATTTAGTGTAATTATTGACACTTGTGGGTTCCCTATTGCCATTTTATAAATTGCTTTCTGTTAGTTTTGTATCTTGTTTGATTCTTCTCTTTTGTTTTTCTATCATTTGTTTTTGTTTGTTCATATTCCATACTTCTTTCCTCTGTTGCTACCTTTTTTAAGTCAAGTGTTTTTGTGGTGGTTTTTTCAAGGGTGGTTACCATTAAGTAATGAAAAGGGTACCTACCATAGTCATTGTACTACCCTATTTTATGAGTATTTCTGCGCTTCATTGTCCTTTGCTACTGTTAATCTCCATCCTCTCCCCCCTTTTTTCTTTTGTTGTCACAGTATAAATTTGGTTTTATTGTGTTCTTGGTGGAGCTGTTACTTGTGGTGTTGTTTTCTTTTGTTCTTTGAATCTGGTTGGAAAACCCCCTTTAGTATTTCCTGGAGTGGGGGCTTTCTGCTGATAAATTCTCTCATCTTTTCTGTATTTGTGAATGTTTTTATATCTCCTTCGTACTTGAAGGATAGCTTTGATGGGTATAGTATTCTTGGCTGAAAGTTCCTCTCTTTCAGGGCTTTAAATATTGGGGTCCACTCTCTTCTAGCTCGTAGAGTTTCTGCTGAGAAATCTGATGATAATCTAATAGGCCTTCCTTTATATGTTGTACTCTTCTTTTCCCTGGCTGCCTTGAGAATTTTTTCTTTGTCATTGGTTTGTGTCATCTTCATTATGATGTGCCTTGGAGTGGGTTTGTTGGGGTTAAGAAAACTCGGTGTTCTGTTTGCTTCTTGAATTTGAGGCTTTAGTTCTTTCCACAGGCTTGGGAAGTTCTCGTCTATTTATGTTTGAGTATATTCTCCATTCCATTTTCTTTCTCTTCTCCCTCTGATATACCTATTATTCTTATGTTATTCTTTCTGATGGAGTCAGACAATTCCTGTAGGGCTTTCTCATTTTTTATTATTTTTGAGTCTCTTTCTTCTTCTCTCTGTTGTGCCTCAAGTTGCTTGTCTTCTACTTCACTAATCCTATCTTCTATCTGGGCTGTTCTATTAGCTAAGCTTGTTATCTCATTTTTCAGCTCATAAATTGAGTTTTTCATTTCTGTTTGATTTGTTTTTATAGTTTCAATTTCCATGGTAATATATTCTTTGTGATTGTTGAGTTGTTTTCTGAGCTCCCTAAATTGCCTTTCTGTGTTTTCTTGTATATCTCTGAGTATTTTTAGGATTTCTATTTTAAATTCTCTGTCATTTAGCTCCAAGGTTTCCAATATGTTAAATCTTTTCTCCATAGATTTTTCCTCATCTATTTGTGTTACCTCTCTATCTTTTGCATCCATAATATTTGATTTCCTTTTTCTTATTGGCATCTGAGGGTGGTCTTGTTGATAGCACACAGGCATACTCCCTCCTTGGCTTGAATGAACTTCTGTGCGGTAGTTAGCTTCCTCCACAGCTCCGACCCGTCTCTCAGATTCAAGTGATAACTGTCCTTTCACTTTTAGTGTGTGTGGAACTCCGGAATGCTCTGAGGATAAATTTTTCTGTTTCTATTTGATAAATTTGTTGAGATTTGGGGAGATCTGTCGGACGCGCTGCTCACAGCGCCATTTCCATGACGTCACTCATGTTTGTTCTTAAATTGAATTTGTATGTAAGTTGGAACATGTATATTTACCTATTAAATGCAACTTAGATGCTTGTCATATTTTTTACCTTTCTGTGCATATAAATACTTAAACATTTTCAAACCTACAGAACCTATCTTGTTCATAACCCAGGGACTGCCTGTACTTTATATATACACACACACACACACATACATACAGGGGTGGACAAACATAGGTTTACAGTTCATATGGAAAAATACAAATTACCGGTAATAAAAAAACCCCACAAGAATAAACTGTGTTTTGTCTACTCACAACCATAAGCTACTTTGCCTACCCCTGTTATTTTTCTTATTGTAACATATAAGGAAAAAACTATTTGCAGAGTAATCAATAAGAACTCTATGGCATTTAGAGAGTATATGTATTTTAACATTCTAAATAGTCACAATAAAGTGCATTGAATGGAACCCCATGTAAGAAAGCTTCAGCTTCTCGAAAGAGCAGTTTTAAAAACAGAAAGGAGGCCCTGGCTGGGTGAGTCAGTGGATAAAGCATTGACCCAGTGTGCCAGAAGTCACAGGTTCAACCCCTAGTTAGGGCATGTATAGAAACAACCAATGAGTACACAACTAAATGGAACTACCAAGTAAAACAACAAGTTGGTGCTCTCTCTCTCTTTTTCCTCCCTTTCTCTCTCTCTCAGATCAATGGAAAAGTTTAAAAAAGAATGGAAAGGAGCCAGTGTGGAAGTTGTCATGTATCCCTTTGTTCAGATTACAGAATAACTTTTGTAACACTTTACAAAGTTGTTTCACATGTTATCATATGGTGTTTGATCTGCCCTCATTTAATCTCTAAAGAAACCAAGGCTCAGAGAGGTTGAGTTGTCTAAATTCACACAACTTTGTAGTTATAGTGGGATCAGTATTCAATCTCTAACTTTTGATTCATAGCTTTAGCTCTTTTCATAATTCCCAGCTGGAATTATGAATTTGGAATTCAGAATATAGCTCTAGAATATAGTGCTTAGAGTGATAAATGAAAGGGACAAATATCTAGAAGGAGGCTAAAAAGAAACTAATATGGAATAATTATTTGTATGTGCTTTCTCATATATTATCTAATCTTAGCCTACATTAAATAAACCTCACCAGCCTTATTTTTTTCCTTTACTGCTACGTGTAGCTTATATTTTCTGAACTTGCCCCACCACCAAGTCTTTGTTCATTTTGTCCATATGGTTTGAAGGCTATCAGCTCTGCCTCAGAGTCCTCTAGGAACCATTTTGTTTATCAGCCTTGACTTAATCCCCCAGCCACATGTAATTTCCCTTTTTTACCAAACACTTTGTACAGTCTTGATAGCATCTCATTGTGTTACAATTTAGTTGGGTACTTACTTTACCCATATTACTGAAATTTAAGTTCCATGACTCATCTAACTTAGCTTAATAACATCTGCATCATCAACAAGTTACTGAATACTTTAGTTCAGTGGTCCCCAACCTTTTTTGAGCCATGGACCAGTTTAATGTCAGAAAATATTTTCACGGACTGGCCTTTAGGGTGGGACGGATAAATGTATCACGTGACCAAGACAAGAGTCCACAGTGAGTCTTAGACGGATGTAACAGAGGGAATCTGGTCATTTTTTAAAAATAGAACATCGTTCAGACTTAAATATAAATAAAACGGAAATAATGTAAGTTATTTATTCTTTCTCTGCGCACCAGTACCAAATGGCCCACAGACTGGTACTGGTCCGCAGCCCGGGGGTTGGGGACCACTGCTTTAGTTAGTGCCAAGAACTTTTTATCTGGCACATCTCCAAAACTAGTATCATTCAGGAAGTCATTGGTTCAATGCTTTGGGATATGTTTGCTAATCAAGAATGGCCAAACTGGAACTGTAATAGTCCATGATTACTTTTATGTTTAACTTACCTTTATTTTCTATACCTACAAGGGTATGGAACTGGGTTGTACTTTGATATAGTCTCTTCTAGCTTTCTCTCTGTCCTTTGACATTAGCTTATGAACCTGTAATGGCCCGTGGAGCAACTGGAGGTCTTAAGTGAATTTCTCCAAGCTGAGCTTTTTATTCTAGAGAAGTTCTAGAAGCTTGTGATCTCTCTCTCTCTCTCTCTCTCTCTCTCTTGTTATACTGTTTTGACACTGTTTAGAAGAATCTGTTCTAGCAATCAAGGTTGGATTTAAGAACTCAGATTACATGCAGTTTTAAAAAAATAAGACTTCCACATACCCAAGCAATAATTTGTAGCTACATAACCTCTGTCAATAGTTTCATGTATAGTATTATTAATCACTTCAAACCTCTGAATTCTTTCAGAATAAAAAAACAGTTTTTTATATAAAATATATACATACATTTTTCACCCAGGAGAGAGTTGTTTAGTTTGTTGTAGTACTAGACCGCATTTACACTTAGACTTGCTTTTGTCGCCTAGGTGCTATGATTCATATATTCAATATCTTAATATTCTAGTTTTTCCCTGGCCAGATAGCTGTTGGTTAGAGCTTCACTCTGAAGCATAGAAGTTGCCAGTTCAGTCCCTGGTCAGGGCACATACCAATGTTCCTCTTTCTCTCCATTCCTCTCTTTCTCAATAAAAATAAATTAAAAATGAATGAATAAATAAATAAATATAGTTCTTGGTTTTGGAGAAAACATATTAGGGGGAAATTTGTTTCTGGGTATAATTTGTGATGAGGAAATGAGGAATTTTGGTGAAGAATATTCCCCAAATCTAGAAACATCTGATATATGAAAGTTTGAAATTTGCAGTGAACACTTACTGGAGGCCTGTTGAGTGCTAAGCACATATTTTCTTTTGAAGTAGTTATACAGTAAGGATTGTTTTGATAGAAGTTACATATTTGGTGTTAGTAGAGGCTTTGAAATTTACTTATTTCTAGAGTATTTTTTAAAAACTTTTAGGAGTTGGCATATGTGAAAAGTAAAGGAAAATAAATATTACTGTTTCTGGGGTCTTGTAATTCTATTAAGCACTAGAAAACTGGCTACTGAAGCAGTAGCTACCTGTTTCTCTACATTTTCTGTGTTCTTTCTCTAATCCCATATAGTTGGATGAGGTGAAAACCTTGCTCTCCAGTGTTTTTCTTTGGTGGACACCTTTGCATGTCCATCCCCTCATGATCTTGAAGACCTCTTGAAACCCAGGGTGGGGGGTGATTGAGCACTTTCCTTTATATCTGCTACTCTGCGGCGAACTCCTGAGTAGGAACCAGATCTTATTTCTTTTATATATATTTACAATATAGAGTATTCAGTACAGTTGTAGGAACTGGATGTTTGAGGGGTTTTTTTTTGTGGGTTTTTTTGCTAAAAGAACTGAGGAATGGTTATAACATGCACTTTGGTGTCAGACAAAATTTAGACTTGAATCCTGTCATTTAATTAGTTAAACTTTTGGAGAAGTTACTTATCCTCTTCGACTTCTGTTGACATCTAAAAATGTTGGTAATATTATCTACTTTACCTTGTCATATATGTATGAAATACAGTGTTGTTATTGGTTTTCAGACTAGTTGGCATGCTCTTTTAAGGGAAGAGACCGTCTGTATTATCCTATGCTCACCAGTGCCTTGCCACCTGTAAGGGAGGTCTACCAGATTCTTCATCTAGTCTTCTCTCAAGTTTGCAGCTGAGAGAGGGGGGAGGAACAGACATGTGGTTCTGTTTTTTTCAGATGGTGTTGGGATAATGGCAGCTTACTTCTGTGTTTGCATAGTACCATTTGAGTTTAGCTGCCTGACCTCATTAGCAAAAGTGTGGCAGGAGCACTCTGGGGAATACTGACTCCTTCCATGGGATCTACCCATGGACAGTGCCTTGTGCTGCTCTTGGAGCTCCTGTGCTCAGATCCGTCCTGCCTAACTGGGTGCAAGCATATTTGACTAGAAGACTTATTCAGAGATGATTAACATCTAGTGAGCGTCCACTGTGTTCTTTGCCCTCTCTTGCTCCTTCTCATAGCATTTATTAAGTGAATCTTCTGTGTTACATTCTGAAAATACCATGATGGATAAAAATATTCAGAAACAGTGGATGGGAGAGCAAAGTGGAAAATGAGGCAAGAGCAGCAGAGGGATGTTGTGTGAACACAGAGGGAATGGAAGAGCCAGGAAATGTAATTTCTAGAACTATGGGGCTTGCAAAGACTACAGATGATATAGTAACACTTTGTGCATTTCAGTTCCCAATCTGTTGTGAAATGTTAGTGAAAGTAGAAGCAGAAATAATAAGGTGTTCTATTTGGGGGGATGTGTTAGATAGAGATAGTACTGGACGGTTTCTCAAGGGCTTCTCAGTTTTATGAGTCAGCACAATCTGATACACTGGTTCTTCAGTTTTAGGAAGTTATTTAGGCCCTGGCTGGTTAGCTCAGTCGGTTAAGAGCATCATCCAGAAACAACAAGGTCAAAGGTTTGATCCCTAGTCAGGGCACACAAAGGAAGCAAGCAAAAATTGCTTGACTGAATGGAACAACAAATGCTTCCCCTTCTCTCTCTTTCCTCTCTCTGCCTCTCTAAAAATCCATAAAAGTTAGTCCCTGACCAGATAGCCCTGGAGCATCTCCCCAAAGCATGGAGGTTGCCAACTGGATTCCGCAGTCAGGGCACATGATGTTCCCGTCTCCATCTCTCCCTGCCTTTCTCAAAAAACAAAGCAAACAAACAAACAAAAATTTACACCAAATCCTAAAATAACTTTTATCCAGAGTTGAAAATATTAGTAGTATCATTAATTTTTTTCTTCTGGAACAAAACTGTAAAAAGATGAACTGTGTTCTAGGGTAGAAATCTTATTTGTTTCCCTTTTTCTTCATTGTAGGAAGATGACTCTTCCTGTGAGTCAAGCAAAGAGAAGAGACGAATGAAGAAAAAAGTGTGTTCTGGGGGAGTTTTTGTGAGAAGGTACTAATCGATGCAGTAACTTTAAATAAAATTGCTTGATTTTTCTCTTTTATTTTAAAAATTGATATGTTAATTGATAAAACCTTTCTTAAATTACTCTGATATATTATTATTCCAATTCTGAAGGCAGAAATATGTTACATAACATCAAAGAAATTGTTAAAATTACATGGACTCAGTTGTACTCCCCTCCCAATATATTCTTTTTATATTTATGTAGACAAGTCAAGATTCTAAATTTATGAAAAATTAATATAGCAAATATTTACATAAACTTTAAAATATAATACAGTACAGTGTAGTATTCAAGAATTCCAGTTCTAGATATTAAAAATTATTAAAAATTCTATTATAGCTTCATAATAGAATAATATATATATTTATTTTAGACAGTACCATTTATGTACTAGTATTACTATTTTTTATGTTTGCTTTTTATGTTTTAATTTTTCAAATGACTTGACTTTTAAAAAGCATCAGGACTAGGGAGAAAATGCAACATAAGACCAGTAAGTTTTAGAGAAGGACAACTTCATAATAACAAGCCAAATACCTCACTCAGGAAAGTTTTACTAAAAATGAAGATCAGCATTTGAAAAGGAAAAAAAACACACACCATAATGTGTGCTTACTAAGGCTACCCATTTAAATAACCTGCTTTAAAATTCAACCATTGTCCTGTCTTGCAAGCTCTGTAAGAAAGGAATATAGAGACAAGTCAAATTGGACAGAATACAAAACATGGTTTTATTATTTTTCCCTTTTCCTCCTTGACTTTGCTGACCAAAAACGTAAGGATGGCATTTCATTTCAATTCTGACTTCATTTCCCTCACTTTTCCTACCTGACCCCGCTCCTCTTTGAGCTAGCAAAGATTTGTCTCTCTCTTGAGACAATTGTCTAGAAAGATCCTGCCTCCTCTGAAGATCTGATTGCTAGCTTAGGGCTTCACTGGCAGCAGCTTCCGGCCATATGTCAGACTGTCCACCTTCTAAAGGCTATTTGGACCCAGCATCAACAGGGCCAGTTTGCCCTGACATGAGAATATGTGATTTCTAAGACCAGTACAGGGCTGGTCAAGGGTCTGTAAGCAAGTATAAAAACCCCTTTGATAACCTGTATAATCATTACTATTAGTTTTTCTGTGGTTTCCAATGGGCTTTCAATCTGTAATAGTTTTCAGCATGTTTTTGGTCATTTACTTTGTGTGAGATTTGTGCCAGTCCTTCACAGATACTCTCCAAATTCTCATGACAGCTCTATGTGATACAGTTTATACATAGAGGTTAATTTTCCCAGAAACACATAGCAATATGGAGCCAGAATTCTAATCTCAGCAGGAAAAGTTCAGAGTCTGCCTTCTTAACCACTTCTGATCCAACATTTCTTTCACTTTCTGGAATACATAAGCCTTACTTTTTCCTTCTAGTCCGGTGCCTCTAGAGTTAAACCCAATCTTGGAAATAGGCTGTTATACTTGCCTGAGTTTTCTGAAGGCTACTTCTCTATTCTCTCTCCATACAAGTGAGCGAAGAAATAGCAGAAGTGTTGTAATAGAAGTGTGCACTCTGGTTGTCCCCCAATTCTGTCCTCTCCTTTTTCTATAATATTAGGACTTACCTGGGCTTTGGCTGCTCGGGATGAGGGCTTACTTCCCAGCCTCCTTTGCATCTAAGATACCAAGTTGTGGCCAATAGAGTATAGCAAAAATAGTGTGAATAATCTTAGGGTCATGCCTCTAAAACGCAAACGTTTGCCCATTTCTTCTCCTGGAATGTGAATGTGGTAGAGTCTTTGGACCTTGTGAATGAGGACACCAGGGATGTTAGAGCACCAAAGATAAGTAGGAGCCTAGTCTATGACACATAGAGCTGACATACTAGCTCTCAGATGTCTACACTTGGATTGTAGATGAGAGAAATAAACCCCAGTATTACTTAAGACACTATTATTTTGGATTTATTATAGCAGTTAAATCTAAATTATAATATAACCCCCAAATTACGTGTATTTAATTGTAAATCATAAAAATATATTATCTTCATGTTATGTGCGATGTTTTCCAACACTTAATAGCCAATTCTCTGATTTTTCTGGACACCAATTGGGTGTTCAGTAATTTATTTCAGACAACTACCCGGAGTTAGTGTTAGACTACAAGTTAAGGACTCATTCTCATAATACTCCCCCTACTTCAGACACCATTTAAAATTCCCAGGTTGTCAGGGAATTGCTATTCATCTGAGGGTTACCATATTACCCTCTTCAGGTTTAATAATTTGCTAGCATGACTTGCAGAACTCAGGAAAACACTTTACTTACTATTATCAGTTTATTAAAAAGGATTCATCTCAGGAGGAGTCAGAAGGGAGACACAAAGGGAAAGCTATGGAGAGACGCCCATGGAGCTTCCATGCCCTCTGGGTGTTTAACCCCCTGGCACCTCCATGTGTTCACCAGCTCCAATTGGTAATTGAACTCGATCTCCAGCTCTTCTCCTTTTCTTCCCTGTCTTTGGAGATTGAGACAAGGATAGGAGAGACTAGAAGTTTCAACTCTCTAATCATGCCTTGATCATTCTTGCAACCAGTCCCTGTTTTGAAGTTAGAGGCTCCTACCTACCAGTCATCTCAGCATAAAAAAGATACTCTGTCACTCTGGAGAGTCCAAGGATTTTTAGGAGCTGTTGTGGGGAAGATAAAAGCTACTTATCACCTCTATCACTCAGGAAATAACAAGGGTTTTAGGAGCTTTGTGCCAGGAATTGGGGACAAAAACCAAATATATATTTATTATACATTATATCAATGAAACACAAAAACAGAAGTGAAGAAGATGTTAAAAAGAGATATTTAAGTAGAAACTAATTTCCCTCATGCCACAGTAGATTGACCATCTCTTGAGATAGAGGGCTCAAAGTGGAGATTGCTAGGGTATTGAGCAAGAACATGAGAACTGGAGTTTCAGTCTAGGTCAGTTATCTGCTGTGTGACCTTGCCAAGTTAATTAACTTTGTTTAGCTTGTTTCTTTAGTTGTAAAATGAGGATACTACTACTTGCCTAAGATGACTGCCATGAAAAATACGTGAGTTGATACAGATTTTCTTTTACTATATTCACTAGTCACAAAAGGACCACTAATTTCAGCGTTGGTGACCTATATGGTCTTCTATTGCTTCATTTTCGTATATTAAAAAATATTTAACTTTTAAATATTTAAAACTTAAGATGTTATATATCTAAATTCTTAAAGATTGATAAAAAGGGCATTATGCTTTAAAGTGTTTTTCAAATATGGTGAAGGGTTTTTACTGAATTTTGACTAGTTCCTATATAATCCTGCCTGGTGTACTGTCATAGAATAGTATGTCTGGGCAAGTTTTAGGATCTAGTCTATGGTCATAAACAGAGTGAAGGTAACTAATTCTCTTGGAAACTTACCACCTACAGAAAACACTAAAAAGGTGTAGTGTTCTCAGCAACTATAAATGAAACATTCTCACCACACTCATTTAAAATATTAAAAAGTTTGGATTAAGATTGAGATCTATGCACATCATTTATCCCACATGCATTTAAGAAGTACCTCATATATGCTTAGTGGCCTTCTGGCAACTCACAGTTTAGTGCAAGAAACAGACTTATATAACAATAGCTATTTTATAGTGGGTACAAGTGCTGGGAGAGGTGGTGTTGAGGTACATGGGAACACAATCCTCATTTTCATTTCAGATATTTCCATTCCCTAAACAAAAATCAATTTAAACTCCAAAATTAACACCAAAATGAAATCTCCTTGGAAAAGCTATAGGATCTAGAAGTAATGGGAATTGGGTATGGTATGTATACGTCTATTCTTTCATTACTGCATGCAGAGCACTTCATTTACTAAATCCCTCAAGATGGAACAGATCTATTTTATAATTAATGGCTACGAACTGGGAATAGGCACCTTTATTTGTTTAGTTTTTTGGAGATCCAATAAATGGCACCCCTTCTTCTCTTCTGGGCTGTGAACATAATTGAGATGAAGAACAAATGAATTGATATAGTCCTGAATAGTACCTTTATTTACTATATTGGAAAATATGGTTTATATGTTCAGTAAGTTTCCTATCACTGAACCTCAGAATTGGACAAACTTACTCACCTTGCCCCAAGCATCAAAATACCGGGGTAGGCTTCACCCTGCAGAGGCCGAGCCTGATCCCACAAGAGCAGAGCAGAATGGATGCTCTCTGCAGGTAGGCTGGTCCTGAACAGGAATGGGGACGAGTGACTGGGCCATCTGGACCGTTTCTCCCTTCACTTCACCTGGGGCAGGTGACAATAATGTTATGCTACTGGAGCTTCTTTTACCTGGATTAAGGAAGTATGTCCTCTCAATATTTTATTGTACTTTGAACTGTAACAAACCAATCATTTATTTGTTTACTGTTTGTCTTCTCCACTAAGATTGCCTACTTACTTGAGAACGAAACTGGGTTCCCCTCTGTGCACATGCGGGCTGGCGTGTTGTATGGCACTTAGCAGGCATTCTTATTTATTCAGGGAACAAACACATTGTAGTTTGTTACAATGGAACCTTTGGGTCCACATTTATGAATCTAATAAAAATTTATCTGCAATGTGCCAAGAATGTTCTGAGATAGAAATGAATCAGAACAAAACAGGATATTATTGTAAAATAGAGTTTTGTTTTGAAAACAACCCAGCCGTTAGATCTTTGGAGAAAACTGAGCTAGAAAGCCTCTGATACTCACTTAACTGGGGCCTACGGGGCAGTCTGTGACTGTTCAGTTCTTCAGATTCCCTATGTATAACTAAACAAATGATGACAAACTAAAGAAGCATCAAACTTCTTTAACCATTAATATATCACCTGCTTTTCCTTACATCATTCTGGACAGAAAAACTTCCTGTTCTCTTTAAGGAACTGAATCTAGGTGAGGCTTTTAGGGACTCCCTAGTTTCTAGTTTGTTTAAACAGCCATGACTCCCCAGCACCATGCACAAAGATATTTATTCCATCATTATTTACATAGAGAAAAATTGTAAATGACCTAACTATATTATAATAGAAGTAATCTATGATACTGGGTAGCCATTAAAAATGACATGTACTCAGAATAAAAGACTGAAAAAATACAGTAACATGTCAGTTATTTTTAATATATTGAATAAATAATTTATTATTAAACTTTTAAAGCTATTGCCAAGGCATTATTAAATCTTTTGAAATGTTTAGCACTCCCTGGCCTTGGCTTCTTGATCTGGATAAAACTGAAGGTCTGAGTTGAAAATATTTTTTACTTTCCTTGAAATTACATGTGTACTACTAATAGATGAGGAAAACCATATAGTAGACCCAATAGCAATAAAACAAAGGTTTGAATTTCCCCATGATTTTTTTGAGTAGGGATTATATATCAATAGATGTTTGCTGAATTTAAGTATCAGAAGAAAAATAATTATTTTATGCAATTAATTTGAAGCAAATATAAACTGGTTTTTGTGAATCAAAAAATTTAAAAATAGCCCTGGCCGGTTGGCTCAGCGGTAGAGCGTCGGCCTAGCGTGCGGAGGACCCAGGTTCGATTCCCGGCCAGGGCACACAGGAGAAGCGCCCATTTGCTTCTCCACCCCTCCGCCGCGCTTTCCTCTCTGTCTCTCTCTTCCCCTCCTGCAGCCAAGGCTCCATTGGAGCAAAGATGGCCCGGGAGCTGGGGATGGCTCCTTGGCCTCGGCCCCAGGCGCTAGAGTGGCTCTGGTCGCAACATGGCGACGCCCAGGATGGGCAGAGCATCGCCCCCTGGTGGGCAGAGCATCGCCCCTGGTGGGCGTGCCGGGTGGATCCCGGTCGGGCGCATGCGGGAGTCTGTCTGACTGTCTCTCCCTGTTTCCAGCTTCAGAAAAATGAAAAAGAAAAAAAAAAATTAAAAAAAAAAAAATTTAAAAATATGTGTAATAATCAGAGCTCAAGATGTAACAACTCTGCAGGTTTCATAGTGTCATACACTTGCCTTAGAACACACATTTTACATTTTTTAATTTATTGTTTTTAATTGTTCATTACAAAATAAATCCAAAACTATCTCCAGCTATATGTTAAGTCACTCTTAAAATCCAAACAACTTTCTTACAATATTTCACTTTATATGAAAAGGTAATTGTGCACTAGTTATAAGGAAAATTGAGTAACACTATGTAGGCAGCAGAGACCAAAGAAATCCTATATAATTTACACCATTGTTCAAGCGGACACAAGAAAACTCTGGTTCAGTTTCTATGAACTATCAAAAGGACAAAGACAAAAAGCCCTTCCATCTCAAAATATCAGGTTTTGAATGGCAGCTTTTCAACATAATAACATAAAAGGCATAAAAAACAAAGTTAATAAAATATATCTTCTTATTCTAAAGTATTTCTTTTTAGTCCATATGTATAATACTTTGAATGATCTTGCATTAAGTTTTGCTGCAAATTTATCATGGTGCAGAATTTTAAGAAGTCAATAGAAGCAGCAGTAGGAGCATAATGTCATTTCTCTGCTATTTCCAGATTCTATAAAATCCCAAGGCTACTGCCAGGCAAGTAAACACTGAGGCTGTGAACAGAAGAAACATGTTACAGGTCATGCATTTGTGATTATTTTGCAGAGAAAAACAGAATAATGTCACCTTCAATTTAAATGAAGAGCAAAAAACAAAGGGAATCCAACCAGTGTTCTATCTTAGGTTTTCCATTCCCTAGAAAATTAAACTAAAGATAAAGTTGATATCTTTTTTGGCAGGGTTGGTATCAATCCTTAAAAGCTTCTTGTATTTAAAACCCAATAAGGATGACAATAATTTAAAAATGTGGGTCATATGTCAATTAAAATCTATAAACTGTTTAGTCATTATTAATATTAGTGTTATTAACTGTGACTAAACAATTATGAAATCTAATTTCAGATCTTAAAAGTGAAAAACTGTTTCACCTGTATGAAAAACTTACGTATTTACGCTAGTAAAATTGACATATAACCCATGAGAAGAAAATTTTATTTGCCTTTTTAATACATTTAAAAGTAAAATAATTTTTCTCATAACTATTACATTTTATATTAAAAACTTATAAATAAAAAGTTAAAATTTAATAAAAACCCTGAAAAAAAAGCAGAAAAGGCAGAACAAGCATCATACTTCTTTAACCATTAATATATCACCTGCTTTTCCTTACATCATTCTGGACAGAAAAACTTCCTGTTCTCTTTAAGGAACTGAATCTAGGTGAGGCTTTTAGGGACTCCCTAGTTTCTAGTTTGTTTAAACAGCCATGACTCCCCAGCACCATGCACAAAAATATTTATTCCATCATTATTTACATAGAGAAAAATTGTAAATGACCTAACTATATTATAATAGAAGTAATCTATGATACTGGGTAGCCATTAAAAATGACATGTACTCATAGAATAAAAGACTGAAAAAATACAGTAACATGTCAGTAACTATTACTTCTAATTGCTGGGATTATGGATGATTTTAAGTTTTTTCTTTGTAATTTTTAAACAACTATGACTTTTAAAATAGAGAATCTAAGATGAAGGGCAAACTTCTTTGACTAAGGCTGCAAGAAACAGCCTTTCATAGTAAAGCTATCCCAATTTTACTGTATACATTTCATTAGACATTATCCCATTTGATCTCACTACTTACTGAAACTTGGTTAATTTTAAGAAATGGGATTTGGTCTCTCTAAGACATATAGGAAACAAGGACATATGAGGAAAAAGTATAATAGTGAGAGTTTCTTGGTCAATTATACATTCTTCCATTTGATCATGCTGCTATTTACCACGTTCCAGGCAGTGTGCTGAGCAATTACATACATTACCTTATTTAACCATAATTAAAACCCTATGAGGTTAGTGATATTATTCCCATTGTACAGATGAGACAACAAGCCCAAAGCTATATTGCTACATGTGGTTGAACCTGGACTCAACATTATGTGTGTACCAGACTCCAAAGTTGTTATTTTTAAAAATCCATTCTATTATACTTATTTATCCCTTGTCATTTTGGGGCTACTTATGCTATCAGTCAGGTGGTTATATTCTTTAATCCAAATGGCTGAGTCTTAGACTACTAGTGAGCACTTTATTGTGAGAAGTATTTCACTCCTTTATTAGAAAACAAAATACAATGGTTACTGTATTTAAGTTTCTCTCTCCTTTCTTTTTATCAACTGTCACTTCTCATTGCTGTCATTGTGCTAGTCCCAATAGCTTTCAAATTTGTTGTTTATCTTCTATGGCCTGTCTAGGATACTTCCTTTGGGTATGTAACATGCAAAGGTGAGGATGTACTTGGTACATCTTAAGTAGACTGTGTTAGATTTTATTATTTCTCTGCCCAGAACAGAATCTGCCACATTAACTGTATAGATTAAATGGAAACTGCCATTATCTTACAGCTCTTGCTTCCTTGGCAACAGTGATCTGGGTCAGAAGGTAGTGTCTAACTCAAATGGGCCATTCAGATCCTTTCCCTGGGATTTTCTGAATTGGAACCAAGAAAAGCGATATTTTCTTGGTTGGTGAAACCACTTGGAATGATAGGGTTCTGGGAGCTACTGATGGCCATTTTTCTAATCCAGGGAGGAAGCTGGTATAAGAAAATGAGGTGGATATTCAGACCCAGGATACAGAGTAAGTTGTAATTCCAATTATCCCTGGGCTGAAGCTATACTGCCCTTCTGTAATTTAGTATGTAAACCAATAAATTCCCCTTTATGCCTAAGCTAGTTCAAGTTGGAAGTATGATGCCTGAAACTAACAAAGCCATAGCTGATGCATGTTGGGAAACCAAAATGATTTAAAATTTACAATTTCAGCCTAACCTGTGGTGGAGCAGTGGATAAAGTGTTGACCTGGAATGCTGAGGTTACCTGGTCAAGACACATATGGGAGTTGATGCTTCCTGTCCCCCCCTCTCCTCCCATTCTCTTTCTCCTTACTAAAATAAAAAAAAAAAGATTTACTATTTCAGAAGGATTTCCTCTCTAAGGGAAACATAAAACCTTTAATGCTGGGCTTTATTAGTATTTTTTCTATTTTTTTCTGTGTTCATGATTGAATTCAATATGTGAATCTCAGATAAGTGGAGTATTCTTGTCTTACCAGCAACATCAGGTATTCTAGACCTAATGGATCCACTCATGGTGTTAACTTCCACCGGCTGACAGTGTGGGATTCAAGTTTCCTAAAAGGCTTGTGAGTAGCAGGAGTGGTAAACAAATGTTTGGAGAAGGATAAGGAAGGAGAAAGACAAAGCTTTCAGAACTACTGGTTGCAGTGTGGTGATTGCGGGTGGGTGTGGGTGGAGGAGAGTATGGAGAGGTAAATGGTGATGGACGGAGACTTGGCTTGGAGTGGTGAATAAATAATACAGTGTACAGTGTGGTAAAATTGTGCACGTGAAACAATATATTTTTAAAAAAGAACATTGGTTGAAAATCATTGAAAAAGGCAATGGAAGATAACTTAGGAATGATATATTTTCAAACAATGACTTGCTGATTTCTTTTGTCACTGCTATTAAGTCTATTCGAGTCAGCCTTGTATATATCCACTACTGAATAAAAAGTCGCATGAAGACCATCGCCATCTTCAAACAGTATAAAAAAGATTTTAATTTTAACTAAGATAATTGATTCTTTTGGTAAATACTTGAGAGGAAGCTGAATAGAATTTGAAGCTCTTCCTAATCTGCGTGGCTTTGAAATCTATTTTGAAAGTGGGAACACTCTAAACTGGGCTGTTTCCCCTAAGCATTACCATTGAACTGCTCTCCAGTTCCAGAGACTTTGCTAGAATGGGGGTTTTCAAACTTGTTTTTGCCTTAGAACCCTTTCTTTAAATGATTCTTTGGCAGAAACCCAATATTTTAAAGAGATAGGAGATGAGCCATTCAGTTGAAGAAATAAGGGATGTGCATCATTGAGGGCCGGGGACTCCATCTTTACTCCTGCCACTGCAACATAATCAGCGGCTGCTTAGAAAACCACTGAGCTCGAAATCACAATTTTACTTTGGACAACAGTTCAATAATATGAAAAAATTTAAATGTGCATATCTTTTTGACCCAAAAGTATAGATGTGCAAAAGAATTTATAAAGAAATATTAGCACAAGCGCACAAAGGGGTATGTGTGTGTGTATTTACATTTATTCAACACAAGCATGTATATGGATGTTTGGTACAATATTTTTAAATAAAATAAAAGTGACTTTATTGGGGTGACACTGGTTGACAAAATTATACAGGTTTCAGGTGCATAATTCTATAACACATCATCTGTACACTGTATTGTATATTGGATAAATTATGGAAAGTTTTTAAAAATTATTTTAATTGATTTTTTTTAAGAGAAAAAAGAGAGGGGTAGAGAGAGAGAGAGAGGAACATGGAGCTGCTCCTGTATGTGTCCTGACCAGGGATTGAACTGGCAACCTCTGCACTTTGAGACAATGCTCAACCAACTAAGCTATCCAGCCAGACAGGCAATTTCATACAATGGAATACTATGCTTTCTAGCAAAAATGTCTGTTGATGTGGAAAGATATTCAAGACATTTGGTTAAATTTTAAAAACTTATAGTCTATACAATATGATCTAGTTATTACTTAAAAAAATTATAATGCTTATATAAAGAACAAAAAGCCTGCCTGACCTGTGGTGGTGAAGTGGTTAAAGTGTTGACCTGGAATACTGAGGTTGCCAGTTTGAATTCTCAGGCTTGCCCGATCAAGGCCCATACAAGAAGCAACTACTACAAGCTGATGCTTTCTGCTCTTCCCTTCTCCCTTTCTTTCTCTCTCTGTCCTCTAAAATCAATAAATAAAATCTTTTTAAGAAAGGAAAGAAAGAAAGAAAAAGCCTAGAAAGATGTATACTACTAATAGTAAATACCTATGAGGAGGGAGTAGAAGGCTTTCAGGTTAAGCGTCTTGTTTCTTTTGTTGTTGTTTTTTTTTGCGACAGAGACAGAGTCAGATAGGGACAGATATACAGGAAGGGAGAGAGGTGAGAAATATCAATTCTTTGTTGCAGCTCCTTAGTCTCCTTAGTTGTTCACCGATTGCTTTCTCATATGTGCCTCGACCCGGGAGGCTACAGCAGACTGAGTGATGACCCCTTGCTTGAGCCAGTGATCTTGGGCTCAAGCAGGTGAGCCTTGCTCAAATCAGATAAACCCGTGCTCAAGCTGGCGACCTCAGGGTCTCGAACCTGGGTCCTCTGTGTCCCAGTCCCACACTCTTATCTACTGTGCCACCGCCTGGTCTAAGCGTATTGTTTTTGAATTATATGAACAATTTATAACAAAATTATATATTACTTTTTATAAAAAGAAAGAAAAGAAGTACATACTTAACCAGGGCAATTTCCTCTCTCTATGGGGTCCTGTAATTGGCTCAGGTCACATGGAAGAGCCCAGTATGGGACAAATAGTCTATTTTGGGGTATTATCTGTCCTTACTCAGTTGGATTAAAGGTAGGGGGTACTTTCCCCTTTGTTTGCTGTGATTTTTAATGGGCTATATATATTTTAGTTAGGTTTCCCTGTAAGTCCACTCAAATACTGATAGAGGAGCAGAGCAATAAAAATAACATTTTTTTCATTGTGGAATACCCAGTTTATCTTCACATCATTTTATAATTGTTTTTTTATATTTCTTTATATCCATAAGTTTTTCCTATTGTAAGTTAGAGAACTGCCTGTTAAACTTATATCCTAAACTTATTGCCTTTCAAACTTAGAATCTTCACGCACTGCAGAGGACCAAGCAATAAAGGAAACCTGATATAGCTCCTCCATTTTGTCTTCTGTGCTGGCCATGGTTACCTTGGGAGGTAGGAGCTGACAGATCTGAAAAATCAAAGGACAGTAATTCCTTCTCTGACACAGCCTTACCTGCAAGGTAACGAATTGTCTCAAGCCTGTTAGATTCCATTAGCGTTTTTAAAGAAGCAATTTCAGTGTCTATTTTATTACTGGTCTCTGAAATAATACTTCTGGTTTTGGTATCCTGTAGTAAATAAAATTAAAGACAATTAAGTTTTGTCCTTATACATTATTGGCAAAATACTTACATTAGAAACCCTTTATTTATGGATGAATTGTGTATTATAAAAATCTTACATGTGGGAAAAAAGCACTGTGGTTTTCTTTTTGCTACAGAAAGAGACAAACAGACAAAAAGGAAGGGAGAAGATGAGAAGCATCAACTCGTAGTTGTGTCACTTTAATAGTTCATTGATTGTTACTCATACGTGCCTTGACCCAGGGGCTCTAGCTGAGCCAGTGACTCCTTGCTCAAGCCAGCGACCTTGGGCTTCAAGCCAGCAACCGTTGAGGTCAAGCCAGCGACCATGGGATCATGTCAGTGATCCCAAGCTCAAAGTGGTGAGCTTGTACTCAACCTGGATGAGCCCATGCTCAAGCAGGCAACCTCAGAGTTTCACACCTGGGACCTCAGCATCCCAGGTTGATGCTCTCTATTCATTGTGCCACCACCAGTCAGGCAAAAAGCAGTGTGATATTTAAAAAAAACATGTGAATGGACAAAAAAATATTTCTTCTACATTGATATTTGGAGACCATTTATTAGGATTATCACATTCAAGGCACATTCTACTAAAAGCTTTATAGTAAAATATTTGAGGCCTCACCTGTGGTGGCACAGTGGATAAAGCATCGACCTGGAACACTGAGGTCACGGGTTCAAAACCCTGCACTTGTCTGGTCAAGGCACATATGGGAGTTGATGCTTCCTGCCCCCCCCCTCTCTTTCTCACTCTCTCCTTTCCAAAATGAATAAATAAAAATAAAAATTTTTTTAAAAACTTTATTAAAAAAATATATATATATATTTGAGACTTAAATTTATGAGGATAAACTAGAAAGAAAAAATTTGTCACTGAACTATCACTTTATTTATTTTTTCTGCTTCTTTTCCAAGTGGAGAGGAGGGGAGATAGACTCTCACATGCACCCCGACTGGGATCTACCCAGCAACCCCCATCTAGGGCTGATGCTGCAACCAAGCTATTTTTAGTGCCTGAGGCAGAGGCTCCAAAGAGCCATCCTTAGTGCCTGGGCTGATGCACCTGAACCAGTCAAGCCGTGGCTGCAGGGAGTGGGGGTGGGGGAGTGGAGAAGCAGATGGTCACTTCTCCTGTATGCCCTGACCGGAAATCAAACCCAGGACATCCACATGCTGGGCTGTTACTCTACCACTGAGCAACCGGCCAGGGCCTCCACTATCGCTTTATGTATAGAAAATCCTTAGGATAAGATAGTTAAAAATTTAAATATATTTTGCGAAAGAAAAAACCAAACCAGATTTGTAATATGAACTGGCACCAATATTAAAGAAAATGGCAGAGATGCTTGTTAGGTAACACTGAATGCTATGTGTACAGGAGCTAAAAGATAGCAAGACATAGAAAATGGTATGTAGAGCTCAGTAATTAGCTGTGAGAGAATTTTTAAATTTTCTTTTGTCCTTTATTGGCCAAAAAGTAGAAGAACAGAATAGAGTATTAAGAAGGACAAATGGGCCTAGGTCAGACAGCTTGGTTGATTAGAACATTATTCCGATAAGCAAAGATTGCCGGATCAATCCCTGGTCAGGCCACATTCAGAAACATAGAGATGTTTCTCTCTCTCACACCCCTTCCTCTAAGATCAGTAAATAAAAAATTTTAAAAAGACAAATGGAACTTTCTCTTTTATTAAATTAGAAATAAGAAAAAATGCTGTCTTTTCTGTTACAATGTAGACCAAATGACTTATAACTTTTAAGAAAAGGACTATGCTAAGCCAGAAAGCTAGGTTTTACTCAAGTCACAGAGATTAATGATTACAAGTTAGGATTACTGAGAAGGTACCAGTAGTAATGAGTAATGGGTTTAAAATCCAGGCTTATAGCTCAGCTCAGCTCTTACTAGCTGTGTGACCTTAATGTTCCTGTGTCTCATTTTCCAAACAGGTAAAATGGGAATAAGGCTGTCTGTCTCACAAAGGCCGATATAAGGATTAAATAAATTAATAGAAGTAAAACAAGTAGAACAGTATCTGATATATTTTAAGTACTCATTAAATTATTACTATTATTTTTCAAAAAAAGATAATTTAATCTAGGCACTCAAATACTAATTGTGAATTTTTGTCTTTTAAAAAAGTTCTTTTTTTGATATAAAAATATTTTAGTTAAAAAGAAGTATGCTACCTAGAAAGCTTGATTCTGACTCAGAGGTCACAGCTCAGGTATAGTCAGTCATCCACCTGGTGGCAGCTTTCCCCAGTTAACTATAAAATCTAGGAGGAAATCATGGAGTCCAAATTTATAAGAGCAGTGACAGAAGGCATGAGAGCTGTACAAAAGGGAGATTTTACATACTAGCTTACCTTTCTGGTAAATTCTGTGGTTGCTTCCATTAGTTTCTTTTCCTGATCTGTAAACTAAAGAATATGATGCATCAGGAGGTTAACAAAAAAGACTAAAAGAGATTAAAAAGCAGTAAGTAACCAAGAAAGTACATTTCAAAGCACATTACCATATCTGTTACTCTGCTCCTTTCCAGGTTGATGTCCAGTTTATTATCTGCTCTGATTCGACCAGTTTCATTCTTTAAAGAAAATAAAAATATTTAAAAAGTGATCTTGTAATGAATATTCTGAAATTAGTAAAATATCTCAAAATGGGAAAAGTTTCACTTACTAAGAGTTGTTGCTTAACTTGTTCTAATTCAATTTTCATTTTCTAGATATAAGAAAGATTACATACAATTGGCATTAAATCAAAGCCCATATTATTTTTTCATAAAATCTGAAACCCTGGGTTAGCAAAAACTGGACAATGTAAAGATTTCTAATACAAAATTTGATTAAAAATAAAGACAAAAAAGAATAATTCATCACATTCAGAAAATAATTCTTATGAAAACATAAAAAAGTATTTGTTTTAGTATTCTACTTTTTTAAATGATTGATAATGTAAATTTAAAAATAGTTAAGCTAGTGGATAACAAAATTTTGACTGAATTACAAAAACATTTTTCTTTAATCACAAAAATAATTAGTGCAGAATCAAATAAAATGGAAAATGCTACATTACTTTCAGCTGAGAACACTATACTATGAGCTATGCTAAAATTGTATTTAATACATCAGCTCACATATTTAGGTGACTTTTATACATGTAAGATACAGCTCATTTAGTATGCAAGAAAGTATACTTTATACAAAGAAAGGTTAGGTATTGTTAAACATATATTTTTATCTAAGAACTTGAAAATAATTATTTAATGACCATATAAAATTGTTATTTGGTCCGATTATTCACCAAATGGACAACTTGTAAAATCAGTTATTTTAGTAGTAATAAAGCGAAACTTGTGTCACCTCGTTCTCTGCTCTCAGATTTGCAAATTCACTTTTCTCTAGGATGACCATGTCTTTCCTGATGGAGTCCAAATGAGCCATTAGCTGTTGTACTGTTATTTCCTAGAAACAAAATAAAACAACCTAGTAATCTATGAAATGTTATCCTTTACATGGAATTGTTTTCATGAAACTTAAAGAGTTTAAGCTAGAAGATATAACGTTGCCTGTCTAAGTAAAAAACAACAACAGAATATATGAAACCTACATATCAGAAATATCTAAGTAAAAAACCCCCACAAAATATATGAAACATACATATCAGAAATATCAAAATGAAAAGGACCAAGAGATTCAAGGACAAAAACATATTTCCCAGTGAAGAGAAATAAATGTCTAGACCATTTATGAAAGAATCCCAGTAAAATGCTTATTTAACATCTAAGTGTTCCTCAACAAACACTGTTTCTTAAAATGCCTACATGGACCTGACCAGGCAGTGTTTGTTATTTAGACAAAACCCCGAGGTCAACAGCTTGAGAGCTGGCTTATCCGGCTTGAGTGCAGGGTTGCTGGCTTGAGCACGGAGAGCATAGACATGACCCCATGGTTGCTGGCTTGAAGCCCAAGGTCGCTGGCTGGAGCACACACCCCCCCCCCCCCCATCAAGGCACATATGAGAAAGAACAAGTTGATGCTTCTCATCTCTCTCTCTCACTTAAAAAAAAAAAAAAGCCTATATGGAAAGGGTTTTGTTACCTTTTATTACTTTAATTTTGAGGGATTTCCAACATCAGAAAATTCCACGGTACTGGATAAGACTCAGAGTCAGGTAGTAAAACAAAATAGAAGTATGGTTTAAATAACCATACATAATGCATAACATTGTGGTTTAAAAAAAAATTATTGACTTAACAGCGGGGGGGGGGGGGGGGGGGGGAGGGGAAAGAAGTTTCCATTCATAGTTGCTTTGTTTTAGTGGTTCATTGATTACTTGTTGTTTTCGCCTTGACTGTGCAAGCCCAGGGCCTCGAACTGGCAACCTCAGCTCTCCAGGTGAACGCTCTATCCACTGTACCACCATAGGTCAAGCATAATTAGTGGTTTTTTTAAATGACATTTCAGTCCTGTCTCTGGCTGAAGACAGAAATAGTAAAAGGAACATAAAAAAAAAAAGCATTACACATTTTCACTTTTTGTTTAGACAATTAATTTTAACGGGGTGACATTGATCAATTAGATAGATTTAGAGAAACATCTCCAGATCATTTTGACACTTGATTATGTTGTATACCCATTACCCAAAAGCAAATTGTCTTCTGTCACCTTCTATCTGGTTTTCTTTATGCCCCTCCCCACCCCTCCCCCTGGTAACCACCACACTCTTATCCATGTCCATGAGTCTCAATTTTGTGTCCCACCTATGTATGGAATCATACAGTTCTTATTTTTTTCTGACTTACTTATTTCACTCAGTATAATATTATCAAGGTCCATTCATGTTGTAAATGATCCAATGTCATCATTTCTTATGGCTGAGTAGTATTCCATAGTATATGTGTACCACATTTTCTTTATCCAATCATCTATTGAAGAGCTTTTCGGTTGTTTCCATGTCTTGGCCACTATGAACAGTGCTGCGATGAACATGGGGCTGCATGTGTCTTTACGTACCAATGTTTTTGAGTTTTGGGGGCATATACCCAGTAGAGGGATTGCTGGGTCATATGGTAGTTCTATTCTTAATTTTTTGAGGAACCACCATACTTTCTTCCATATGGTTGTACTACTTTACATTTCCACCCACAGTGAATGAGGGTTCCTTTTTCTCCATAGTCTCTCCAGTACTTGTTATTACCTGTCTCGTTGATAATAGCTAATCTAACAGGTGGGAGGTGGTTATCTCATTGTAGTTTTGATTTGCATTTCTCTAATAGCTAGTGAAAATGAGCATCTTTTCATATATCTATTGGCCACTTGTATTGCTTCCTGGGAAAAGTGTCTGATCATGTCCTCTTCCCATTTTTTTATTGGATTGTTTGCTTGTTTGTTGTTGAGTTTTGTAAGTTCTTTGTATATTTTGGATATTAGGCCCTTATCTGAGCTGTTGTTTGAAAATATCTCCCCTTTAGCTGGCTGTTTGTTTTGTTGTCAGTTTCTTTTGCTGTGCAGAAGCTTCTTAGTCTGATGTAGTCCCATTAATTTATCTTTGCCTTCACTTCCCTTGCCTTTGGAGTCAAATTCATAAAGTGTTCTTTATGGCCAAGGTCCATGAGTTTAGTACCTACGTTTTCTTATATTAACTTATTGTTTCGGGTCTTATATTTAGGTCTTTGATCC
The DNA here is from genome assembly GCF_036850765.1 of Saccopteryx bilineata. Taxonomy (NCBI): domain Eukaryota; kingdom Metazoa; phylum Chordata; class Mammalia; order Chiroptera; family Emballonuridae; genus Saccopteryx; species Saccopteryx bilineata. The sequence continues at coordinate 337,067,903 of NC_089490.1, read as the reverse complement.
ATTTTGAATTAATTTTGGTACAAAGAGACAAATTGTAGTTGAGTTTCATTCTTTTGCAAGTGGCTCTCCAGTTTTCCCAGCACCATTTATTGAAGAGCTTTCTTTTCTCCATTGTGTTTTTGGCTCATCAGATGATTTGACCATATATATGTGGTTTTATTTCTGGGCTTTCTATTCTGTTCCATTGATCTGAGTGTCTATTTTTCTGCCAATACCATGCTGTTTTGATTGTCATGGCTCTATAATATAGTTTGAAGTCAGTTGTAGTGCCCCTAGCTTTGTTCTTTTTCCTTAGGATTACTTTGGCTGTTTGAGGTTTTTGTATAGTTCTGTATAAACCTGATGATTTTTTTTGTTCCATTTTTTAAAAAAATGATGTAATTTGATGGGAACTGCATTAAATTTATATATTGCTGTGGGTAATATGGTGATTTTGACTATATTTATTCTTCCTATCCAAGAACAAGGAATATTTTTCCATTTCATTGTATCTTTTTCCATTTCCCTTAACAATGCTTTGTAGTTTTCATTATATAGGTCCTTTACATTCTTTGTTATGTTTATTCCTAGGTATTTTATTTATTTTTTGTTGCAACCATAAAATGGATTAATTTTTTGAGTTCATTTTCTGATGTTTCATTGTTGGCATATAGGAAGGAATAGACTTCTATATATTAATTTTGTGTCCTGCGACCTTACTGTATTGGTTTACTGTTTCTAATAGTCTTTTTGTGGAGTCTTTGGGGATTTTGATGTATAGTATCATATCATCTGCAAAAAGCGAAACCTTTACTTCTTCTTTCCCAATACGAATGCCTTTTATTTCTTTCTCTTCTCTGATTGCTCTGGCTAGAACTTCCAGTACTATGTTAAATAAGAGTGGAGAGAGTAGGCAGCCTTGTCTTGTTCCTGATTTTAGAGGAAAAGCCTTCAGTTTTTTGCCATTTAATATGATGTTGGCTGATGGTTATCATAAATGGCCTTTATTATGTTGAGATATTTTCTTTCTATACCCATTTTGTTGAGTGTTGTAAACATAAAATGATGTTGTACTTTATCGAATGCCTTTTCTGCATTTATTGATAGGATCATATGGTTTTTGTTCTTTGTTTTGTTGATACGGTATATTATGTTAACTGTTTTACGTACGTTGAACCATCCTTGTGATTCCGGGATGAATCCCAGCTGATCATGATGAATTATTTTTTAATGTGTTGTTATATTCGATTTGCTAGTACTTTGTTTAGGATTTTAGCATTTGTATTCATTAGTTTTTCTGTAGTTTTCTTTTTTTGTGTTGTCCTTGCCAGGTTTTGGTATGAGAGTTATATTGACCTCATAAAATGTGTTTGGAAGTATTGCTTCTTCTTCAATTTTCTGGAAGACTTTAAGCAGAATAGGAACCAAGTCTTCTTTGAATGTTTGATAGAATTCACTAGTATAACTGTCTGGCCCTGGACTTTTATTTTTTGGGAGGTTTTTGATAATTGTTTTTATTTCTTCCCTGCTTATGGGTCTGTTTAGGCTATCTACTTCATGACTCAGTCTAGGAATGTTGTATTGTTCTAGGAATTTATCCATTTCATCTAGATTGTTAAATTTGGTGGCATATAGTTTTTCATAGTATTCTAGGATAATTTTTTGTATATCTATGATATCTATATGGTGATTTCTCCTCTTTCATTTTGGATTTTGTTTATATGAGTCCTTTCTCTTTTTTCTTTAGTGAGTCTTGCCAAGGGTTTGTCAATTTTGTTGATCTTTTCAAAGAACCAGCTCCTTGTTTTATTGATTTTTTTCTATAGTTTTTTTGTTCTCTATTTCATTTATTTCTGCTCTGATTTTTAATATTTCCATTCTTCTGGTTTTGGGTTGCCTTTATTATTCTTTTTCTAGTTCATTAAGATGTGATATTAAGTTGTTTACTTGGGCTCTCTTTTGTTTGTTCATATAAGCCTGTAGTGATAATGAACTTCCCTCTTATTACTGCTTTTGCTGCATCCCAGATTCTGATATATCATATTGTCATTTTCATTTGTCTGTATGTATCTTTTGATCTCTGCTTTTATTTCTTCTTTTACCCACTCATTTTCTAAAAGTATGCTGTTTAATTTCCACATTTTTTTAAATTTCATTTTATTTTTTATAGTGACAGAGAGAGAGAGAGAGAGAGAGAGATAGGGACAGACAGACAGGAACAGAGAGAGATGAGAAGCATCAATCACTAGTTTTTTGTTGCGACACTTTAGTTGTTCATTGATTGCTCTCTCACATGTGCCTCAACCGTGGGCCTTCAGCAGACTAAGTAACCCCTTGTTCGAGCCAGCGACCTTGGTTCCAAGCTGGTGAGCTTTTGCTCAAGCCGGATGAGCCTGCGCTCAAGCTGGCAACCTCGGGGTCTCGAACCTGGGTCCTCCGCATCCCAATCCAACGCTCTATCCACTGCACCACCACCCTGGTCAGGCTAATTTCCAAATTTTTTTTTTTGGGGGTAGTTTACTTCTTTTTTGTAGTTGAATTCGAATTTCAAAGCTTTATAGTCAGAGAATATGCTCAGTATAATTTCAATCTTTCTGAATTTGTTGATGTTAGTTTTGTGGTCCAACATATGGTCAATTCTTTTTTTTTTTTTTTTAATTTTTATTTTATTTATTCATTTTAGAGAGGAGAGAGAAAGGGGCAGAGAGAGAGAGGAGAGAGATGGGGGAGGAGCTGGAAGCATCAACTCCCATATGTGCCTTGACCAGGCAAGCCCAGGGTTTCGAACCGGCGACCTCAGCATTTCCAGGTCGACGCTTTATCCACTGCGCCACCACAGGTCAGGCTGGTCAATTCTTGAGAATGTTCCATGTACACTGGAGAAAAATGTATACTCTGGCATTTGGGAATGAAGTGTCCTGTAGATGTCTATCATATCCAATTGTTCTAGTGTTTCATTTAAGGTCCGTATTTCTTTATTAATTTTCTGTTTGGATGAATGATCTAGAGCCGTCAGCAGTGTATTGAAGTTTCCAAGTATAACTGTATTTTTGTTGGCTTTTATTTTTAGATCAGTTAGTAGATGTCTTATATACTTTGGTGCTCCTTTGTTTGGTGCATATAGATGACATATTAAGAAGTGTTATGTCTTTTTGATTCAATGTCCCCTTTATCATTATGAAATGACCATCTTTGTCTGATTACCTTTGCTGTCTTGTCGGCATTGTTAGATATGAGTATGGCTACACCTGCTTTTCTTTGGATGTTATTTGCTTAGAGAATCGTTTTCCAACCTTTCACTTTGAATTTGTTTTTATCCTTGTAGCTTAGATGTGTTTCTTGAAGGCAGCATACAGTTGGATTTTCTTTTTTGGTCCACTCTGCTACTCTGTGTCTTTTTATTGGTGAGTCCAATCCATTTACATTTAATGTAATTATTGACACTTGAGAGTTTCCTATTGCCATTTTATGTATTGCTTTCTGATAGCTCTTGTTTGGTTCTTCTCTTTTGTTTTTGTGTCATTTGCTTTTGTTTGGTTGTATTCCGTACTTCTTTCCTCTGTTTCTTCTTTTATTAAGCCATGTGTTTCTGTAGTGTTTTTTTCAGGGGTGGTTACCATTAGGTAATAAAAAGGATATATATCATATTCATTGTAGTTTATTATCTCATGAGTGCTTCTGCATTCCTTTCTCCTTTGCTACTGTTAATTTTGTCCTCTCCTCTCTCTTATTTTTGTTGTCACAGATTAATCTTGTCTTTATTGTGATCTTGTTGGAACTTTTACTTGTAATTTTGTTTTTTTTTTTTTCTTTGTATCTGGTCAGATAACCCCCTTTAGTATTTCCTGAAGTGGGGATTATCTGGTGATAAATTCCCTCATCTTTTCTGTATCTGTGAATGCTTTTATTTCCCCTTTGTATTTGAAGAATAGCTTTGATGGATATAGCATTCTTGGCTGGAAGTTCCTCACTTTCAGTACTTTAAAAATTGGGGTCCACTCTCTTCTGGCTTGTAGAGTTTCTGCTGAGAAATCTGATGATAGCCTAATGGGCCTTCTTTTATATGTTGTATTCTTCTTTTCCCTGGCTGCCTTGAGGATTTTTTGTCATTGGTTTATGATAATTTCATTATGATGTGTCTTGGAGTTGGTCTGTTTGGGTTAAGGTAACTCGGTGTTCTCTTTGCTTCTTGGATTCGAGGCTCTAATTCAGGGGTCCCCAAACTTTTTACATAGGGGGCCAGTTCTCTGTCCCTCAGACTGTTGGAGGGCCGGAGTATAAAAAAAACTATGAACAAATCCCTATGCACACGGCACATATCTTATTTTTAAGTAAAAAAACAAAACGGGAACAAATATCAATACAATATTTAAAATAAAGAACAAGTAAATTTAAATCAACAAACTGACCAGTATTTCAATGGGAACTATGCTCCTCTCACTGATCACCAATGAAACAGGTGCTCCTTTCAGAAGTGCGGTGGGGGCCGGATAAATGGCCTCAGGGGGCTGCATGTGGCCCGCGGGCCGTAGTTTAGGGACCCCTGCTCTAATTCTTTCCACAGGCTTGGGAAGTTCTCAACTATTATTTGTTTGAATATGTTCTCCATTCCATTTTCTCTCTCTTCTCCTGATATACCCATTATTCTTATGTTGCTCTTTCTGATGGAGTCAGACAATTCCTGTAGGGCTTTCTCATTTTTTTAAATTCGTGAGTATCTCTCCTCTAACCTCTGTAGTGTCTCTAGTTGCCTGTCTTCTATGTCACGAATTCTCTCCTCTATCTGGACTGTTCTATTAGCTAAACTTTATTACATCATTTTTCAGTTCATGTATTGAGTTTTTTCATCTGGTTTGGTTCCTTTTTATAGTTTCAATTTCCTTGGTGATGTATTCTTTTTGCTCATTGAATTGTTTTTTGAGCTCTCTAAATTGCCTTTCCGTGCTTTCTTGCATTTCCCTAAGTATTTTTAGGACTTCAATTTTTAATTCTCTGTCATTTAACTCCAAGGTTTCTAAGCAATTGAAATAGTTTTCTAGAGATTTATCATCATCTATCTGACCTACATCTCTATCTTTTGTATCCATGATATTTAATTTCTTTTTCCTTAATGTCATTTGAGAGTGGTATTAATAACACTAATAAGATAATTAAAAAATAAAATAAAAATTGAAAAGATACAGTGAAAAAATGAAAATTCTATTATGATAAGTGGAACAAAAACTACAGAGAACAGGAAGCCAGAACTGAGGGAAAATGACAAAGAGATAGAAGAAGTCAAAACATGCAAAATGCCACAAAGAAAAATATGAATCCAAAAGGAAATAATTTGTTGATAAATGATCGAATGAGAGAAAAAGAAAAAGAAGTTAAGGTTTTTTAAATGTAACCCTCATAAAAGAGAACAAGAATGAAAAATGTAACAACTATGGATAATGAAGTTTAAAAGGAAAAGGAAAGAATAAAATGAAAAGAAGTTAAAATGACCAGAGTGGAAAAAAAAGAAAAAAATTATAAAAAATGTAACTTTTTCCTAGTTTTGAGAGGTAGCTTCTTTTTTTTTGGCAGGTGGCAATGTACTACTGGTTTTTCCCGTGGGGCTCTTGAGCAGAGATTTGCTGTTGTGTTGCTATGGCAATGAGGTAGGCTGGGCCTCAGTCCTGTTGGTAGGTGGAGCTTGTTAGGGTTTGGAGGCTCCAACAATGGGAGACTCAGTTAGATTTCTAGGTGCTTCTCCCCAAGTCTCTCCCTCCTGAGCTAGCAGCCTGGGGACTTAGCTGTGAGGTTCCCCACAGCCACTGCTTGCAGAGCAAGAGTTGCTCTAAGAGCAGCTAAGTCCTTCCTCCAGTACTGCTCAAAGCACAGTTCTGGGTAAGTCTGTGCCTACCAGAGCCGCCAGTGAAAGCGGGCAGGGCAGGGAGCGGATTGCAGGTCTGGTGCCTGTCTAAGGGCTGGCAGACAGGTCTAGCATGTCTCAGTGTGCTGTGGATTGGAAGCTGATTGCAGATCAGGCGCCTTTTTAAGGGCCACTGGGCATGTCTAGTACGCCTCAGCGCTCCGTGAGTCTAATCTCCATAGGCTTCTCCCTTGTGCCGTTTGGTAGCCCGCAGCAAGCCACATGCATGTCCAGCCCCCATGACTTCCGCAGTGGACACGGAGGTCTGCTCCTGCCCACTTAGACACACGCCTGTGATCTCAGTCAGTGCTAAAAATGCAGGAATGCACTTTGAGACCTGTATAGGCTTGTGGAGGCACCCCGCCCAGAGAGATCCAGGCCTAGGGATCCCGGACCTTGTACACTTTTTATGCTATTGGTCTGGGAGCCAGGATTACACAGAAACGCTGGCCACCACCCACTGCTGATAATCTCGGGCTTAGCCCTTTGGCCAGTGAGCGTGTGCGCCCATACCAGAGGCACCAGGTGGAGCTATTTGCATACCACCAGTGATCGCAGACCCGGGAGTGCACAAAGCCATTCTGGCACCGGATTCAGCAGACAACCTGCTCCAGCCACCTCCATCGGAGTCTGCCACCTGTGCTAGCCCCGTGTCCACAATCTCAGGCTGAGCCGGCACACTCTCTCCTCTGCTTGATCATCCATCCTATCCCAGCTTCTTCCCTCTGCCCCAGATCCTCTGTTTCTCTCGGTTCCCGATGAAAGTGGCCCTTCCTCAGATCAGTGAGGAAGGCGGAATACTGTTCTCCGTCTTATTTCCTTCAGAGTGGATTATATATTCAGCTACCTTTTCACCCAATCATACTTTTGTCTGGTGTGTGTATATTTCAGGTGCTCCTGAGATTTTTTTCTGTCTTTAGTTGTTGAATTTGTTGAAATTTCAAGGGGAGATATTGGAAGCACCCCTCACAGTGCCATTTCTCTGATGTCACTCCATTTTCAGCTCCTTAAGTAGTTGATTTTGCTAAACCTTTAAGCCAGTTTTCCCATCCCTAGTGGCACCATGAATAAATTAACATAAATACATATACAAAATAAATAAATACATTCCTATGTAACTTTGCTATATTTGGTACTACAAAGAACATGTGAAAGAAAAGTGACCCCTATCTAATAGATTTATAAGCTTTTTCTTTGTTAGGGAGGGACATTTTTGTAGAAATGATTTAAGGCAGCCTTAAAAAAAATAAAAATTTCACATTAATATTTTTTAAGATTTTTATTTATTCATTTTTAGAGAGAGGAGGGAGAGAGAGAGCGAGAAAGGGAATGGTGAGGGGTGGAGAAGCAGATGGTCACTTCTCCTCTGTGCTCTGACTGGAAATTGAACCCAGGACATCCGCACGCCTGGCCAATATTCTACCACTACCAGTGAGCCAACTCGCCAGGGCCCACATTAAATTTCTTAAATGTGAGTGGCTTGTTGATTCATTAGTTCTCCCAATTTACCAAAAGGAAAAGCAGATGAGGATGTAGCCATGAAAAGCACCATCTATAACATGGTATATAAACAAGAACAGGATCACTAGTGGAACTCTTCCCTCCCCTTTTCTTTGGTCACAGTTTGTGGCAAGGAGTACATTATTGGAATTACAGTCCTTCACTGACCAATATGGGCAAGAAAGACAATTTCAAAACTGACTTGACTTTTAGAAAACAGAGATTTTAACAGGTCCAGAGGCATGACCAAAAACTGATTCAGTCTTCAAAGGGTCTATCTAGAATGCACATTATCCAATAATAGTTCGCAGATGGTACTATCATATGGAGTAGATGTTAAAAAAATTTGAGTTCTGGAGTCATGCTGCCCGGCTTTGAATTCAAAGGTTGCCATTTACTTTGAGACTCTGGGCAAGTTATTTAACTTCTTTGACTTCCTCATGAATAAAATGGAAATAGTAACAGTAACTATGCCTTGAAGAGTTGTTTGGAGAAATGACATAGTACACATCAAGTGCTTAAAATAATATTTGGCACATGATTTTCTATTATAAATTTACCAGAGACAGGGATGTAATGGCCAAAGCAGGACAGTTTAACTCCAATGTTTTGATGTGGAGAAGTTTTGCCTTAAATATTAATACTATCATAAAAAATTATTTTTTTACTGCATACAATAGACATCCCCTAGTCTTATGCCTTCCCTAACACTCACCTATTGTATATTATTGGGGATATGGGTTTATTTTCCTTTATGTAGTTCTGCTTGAAATATTCATGAGAATTAGTTCAGCAGTCATATAGAAGTGGTTCTATGGGCTGTGTTAGTCCCCTTCTCCCAAAATGTCTCTATGAAGGAGTTCTAAACATTAAATATGTTTTATTTATTTAAATTATATATATTAATAAAATTTTACTGAAGTTATGTAAGAATAGTTGAAAATGTAATTATAGATTTATTGTGGAGTCTGAATCCAAGATAAGGAACTGTACTGTGACCCTTATAGCCATTTTTTAATCTCCATTTCCACCTTTAAATAGTTTGTGACTCAAAGAGGCCTATAAAACAACACAGATGTCTATCTTCAGCAACTCTAAATGGAAATGTATAATCCAGGATTAAGTAGTCAAATGTATTAAAAGTGTGATCATTGTAACAGTTGTGGAACCATCAGAGAATATGACTATAACTCAGATTATAAATGAATTCAGGATGTAACTGTATTCTCAGATTGAGTAGACTTAATGTGGCCCTTACTGAAGGGATAAAATATGAACCTTGTTTATCTGATGGTCCTGAGCCTCAGCCCCATCTTTCATGACATCTTTATGAGTTCTTCTGTCCTCGAGGTGGTGTCAGCAAGGAAATCAGGCTCAAGGAAGGAATGGGATTTTAATTTCACACACCAGTAATAAAAAAATCAAAAATCCAATCCTGCATTTTGAATATATAATTAAATGGTCCTAGCAGTATAAACATTTTTCAAACCAGTTTTAATCTACTATATAATAGGTAGACTTAAAAATCTTATTTAAGAGTATGTTACTTTAGCCTGACCAGGCGGTCATGCAGTGGATAGAGTGTCAGACTGGGACACGGAGGATCAGAGGACCCAAGTTCAAAACCCTGAGGTCACCGTCTCGAGCACAGGCTCATCTGGCTTGAGCACAGGCTTAGCAGCTTGAGCCTAAGGTCTAACGTCGCTGTCTTGAGCAAGGGGTCACTCGCTCTGCTGTAGCCCTCAGGCAAGGCACATGAGAAAGCTGTCAGTGAACTAAGGTGCCGCAACGAAGAATCGATGCTTCTCATATCTCTCCCTTCCAGTCTGTCTGTCCCTCTCTGTCTCTCTCTGTCACACACACAAAAGAAAGTATATTACTTTATTAAAAATGTCAGTAGCTCCATTAGCTCTTTTAAGATAGTTCAGAGATTTAGGAGAATTAAATGACTTGTTTTTTCTTTAATGGATTTAGTAGTCTGTTATATCTCTGAATAAGGTAAAATAAGTGCACACAAATTTACAGATAAGTTAAATCCAAGTGTTGAGTAGTTTTAATTCTAAATATCTAATTGGAAATTATCCTTAAAAATCTGTAAAAAGCTTTTGACCTTTCACAGCTTTTAATGTAATGAAATTTTATGCAAGAGCTTCTTATTTTACATAAGAAAGAAACCCTGATTTCTCTCTGCTGTAAAATATTTATCTAAGGAAGGAAGCCTAAATTTGAAAAATTAAAAAATATAACCATAAGAAGATTCTTAAATCTAGTGAATTAATTCATGATGACAAACTATGAATTATTGCAGTTAAAATCACTGAACTTATTCTATTCTTTATATAAAATCATTGCTTTTGGGCCCAAGCCAGTTGGCTCAGCAGTGGAGTGTCAGCCTGGTGTGTGGAAGTCCTGGGCTCGATTCCTGGCCAGGGCACAAAGAAGTGCCCATCAGCTTCTCCACCTTTTCCCCTCTCCTTTCCCTCTATCTCTTTTCCCTTCCCGCAGCCAAAGCTCCATTGGAGCAAAGTTGGCCTGGGTGCTGAGGATGGCTCCATGGCCTCTGCGTCAGGTGCTAGAATGGCTCCGATTGCAGCAGAGCAACGCCTCAGAGGGGCCAAGCATTGCCCCCTGGTGGGCATACTGGGTGGATCCCAGTTGGGCACATGCAGGAGTCTATCTGTCTGCCTCTCCCCTGCTTCTCACTTTGGAAAAATACAAAAAAATAAAAAAATAAAATAAAATCATTGTTTTTGTTCACAGCACAACAATGATAGCTCTTGCAAATTACTCAAGCTAAGCTCTCTGATCATCTCTTCAGTGGCAAAGAGAGTAATTCTACTGACATTTCAAGGTTGTTAAAGAGGTTAAATCAATGTTGGAAAGTACCCAATGTTGTGCCTCTCACATTTTAACTTTTTAGTTAAATGACACTATTTGAAGGAAAGGACTGCATATTAAAGCATCTTAACCAGCTGATTTATGAAGTCCTTCCCAGCCAGGTAAGTCCCTTCCAACCTTCTAAGTTTGTGAAAATTAAGCAGAATATACACATGACTGTAGTAAATATTTTTATATTCTACTGTGGTGGGCTTTCAACAGGGAAAACGCTGTATCACTAATGATCTACCATCTCACAATTCAAGTAATATACAGCTAGTGCTCGCCTTACGACCACGATTGATTCCGACAGACCGGTCGTAACACGATTTGGTTGTAAGTTGAGTAGGCTATATGTACAGTACTGTGAAATGATGTTATAAAAATCTTTAAGTCAAAGACAAAGACAATTTCCTCTTGGTAGACATCTTGGGAAGGGTTTGATGAAAAATATCCAAGACACAAAACACAAATTGCTGTACCGAGTCTGGGATAACAGTTGAAATGGTGCATGCGAAGATGGTAGTGCTGTTGGAAGCTGGTCAGCACTGTTGTACGCCCAGCCCGGCAACGCTTGCGCTGCCAGATGCAGAGCAGTCGTGGCTAGCGATTGTGGTCATAAAGTCGAATGGTCGTAATTTGCATGGGTTGTAAGTCGATCAATACCTATAATTATCTCACAATGTGTTACCATAATTCTGGACTATACTAACTCTTCAATCCCTTTAGATATGACTTTACTAAAGGGTTTTTTGCTTTGCTCTTCTTAGGGGTTTTTTGCTTTGCTCTTCTTAGAGAGAACAATAAGGAAGATGTAGGTATGTCTGAGAGGTCAGTGGGTAGACAGGCATGCAGTTATGAAAGATTGTCTAATGTGTTAAGAAGTGATAAAAATGAAAATATTACCTGTTGAGCTTGAGTGACCATCTCCTTATAGATACTGTCCAAGCTGACATTTGATAAAGTGGTTAATGCTGATACAATTGTCTCTGCTTGTGTTTTGTCAAATCCTGTAGGCAGCAAATAGGTATTTGTATTTTTTAAAAGTTGTATATTCTTATCAGAATAGACAGCTGAAAATATTTTCCCTATAAATTGTTATACTCTTTTAAAAAGTAGTTATAATTAAAAATTTGACAGATTATGCTAAATTACTCTCCAAAAGCACTCGACAGTTTTAATTCCCACTGATCCAGTTCCCCAATCTATGTGAACACTATTTTTGAATGTATAATTGTCATAAAAATGGTATTACATTATTTTAATTGGTACTTAAATTTGCATTTTTTGTCAGGCATCTTTACATATATTTATTGGTTATTGATATTTATTTTTCTGTGAGCTGTTTGTTCATAGCTTTTGCCCATTTTCCTATAAAATATCTGAACTTTTTCTTATTCACATGAACTTTTCGTATATTAGAGCATCAGGCTCATTTGTCATGTATGTTGCTAACAATTTTAACTTTATGGATGATATCCTTTGAGATATATATTTAAATATTTTTGTAGTCACATCTGTCTACCTTTACTTTCATTGCTTTTGATTACTGTCTTGCTCAATTTTTAGTTTTTCAATTATTACACTAAACTTTTATACATATATTTACATATATATTTATATATAAAGTCTAGAATTTACTTTTCAGTAAGGGGATCATATATATTTTTCCCAATGGCTACCTAGTCAGTTATCATAACTCATTTATTAAATAGTCCTTCCTTTCCCTAATTTGTAATGCCTTCTTTATTGCTTGCTAAATCCATATATATGTGTCTGAATCCCATTCTATAGTTTTCTTTTCTTGTGCTATTACATATGTGTTTTGGTATCTGGTCATTTTGTATGCTAGTTCTTTCTTGCTGTTCCTAAATGTTAGCTTTGGGTCCAGGGCCTCCTACCAAAAGCCTCAACAAGCCGGGTGGAACTTGAGGTGACCCAGCACCAGAGCAGTTCCCATAACTCTGCACTTGAGCACCCTGATGGATATCTTACCTCCGCCTAACCATGAGACATCCTGCCAGTTAGTTATCCCCCCTTCACTTGTCCGGACATTCTAATCTTGGTCATTAATCACTACCACCTCCTCCATTGTGGAACTGCCATAGGTAACAGAAGTTTTCCTCCTGCAGCAAGAAACACAGCCAAATTCAGTCCTATATAGGATGAGGCTTTTTATCCTCTTGCTGCTGACGCCACTGGGGTCTCAGCCTATCTGTTTGCAGGTGCATAAATAAATTTCTTATAAAACTCATTAGGCCTTGTGCATCCCTCCTTTGGCAACCTAACACTAACACTGTCCTTGTACTTCCACATGGACTTCAGTATCAGCCTAGAAACTCCATAGATTTTTTCCCCTTTTTTACATAATTAGAATCATTCCACACATGTAGTTTTATATGATTTACCTTGAGCATTTCTCATCTTTTATTCAAGCAATAGCATTTTTATGACTGAAAAATATTCCACTGTATGGATGGCACTTATATTTAAATAGTGACTCTTGTTACTACTGACAGTGATATTATCTCGACTAGGTAATTTATTATGACTGGTGTTAATTTAATTCTTTTGAGAGATACCCGTGTTTCTCACCATTAGTTTCCAAGTCTTGAACCAATGCATGGGTATCAAAAGTTAATTTCCTTTGCTCTAAAGGAGTTATGTCCAATGGCCTTGCATCATAGCTTTCCTTGGTTGTGGTAGTTAAGAAGTCTGAAAAGAGAAAACAATATTTTTATTTTTTGTAGTAACTACTGGAAGCATCACACTTTTGCTTCTAAAGTATTTTCCCCATCTCTTTATAATACAGTTCCAACTCTTCTACTTAGGAATTCTATAATTTCAGGCAAGATAATTGACTCCTCTCAGCCCAACTCTTTCATTAAAATGTGTCTAGCATTATTTGGTGTAGCAAACATTTAATAAATATTTTCTTTTAGTATTCAGAAATGTTTTGTTTGTTACGTGTACATCAAAAGCTCAGAATATCACTCTGCCATGTCTCTAATTGCTGGAGAACAGAAACTGCCCAGCTCTCCTCAGTGCTCAGAAGTTTTAGAGAGCTGAGAATTTTTTATACCTATATCCCCATCCAAAGTAGCTTTCTGTACTCCCACTCTTATATATTCAGTTTGTTTATTTCCCATATAGCTCTCAGTTCTAATATGAAATTATCTTGTTTGTTTTACTGTTTGTCTCTCTGAGCCAGAATATAAACTCCATGAGGCCCTGATTTTCGTTTCTGTATCTTTCATACCTAGAACAGTGCTTAGCAAAAAGTTGTTGCAATGTTTTAATGCTGAATCAATGAATTTGACTTTAAAAGCAGGAGAATTTACTGTTAACACAAAGGCCCTAGGAAAAGTTTCACTTTTTAATAATATATGTCCTATTTCAATAAATTCTCAATTTTTAAGGCATAGGGGATGATGAGCAAATACAGACATAACGTTTTCATTGACTTGATAGACTAGTAGTCAGGAAATACATGGTTTTTAAAAAATCTAAACATAAACTCAATTCAGATGATGAAAAAGAATAAGGGGTCACATAAGGTTTACCCAACAGACTCAAGAGGGGTAACTCAACAATTATTTTGACATCGTTTAGCATGGTGATGTACTTTCCAGTATCATATGTACTTCAACATTCTCTAAAAAAAATGCTTAATATTTTCACTGAATATGTAAACAAAGTACACCTCTAAAAGTTTACATATATAGGATTGAAATTGGGGTGATTTCCCAGGATTCAAAAAATGTTACCTCCTTTTTGTAAAGGCCACCTAATATGTATGCATGCCAAACACCTAAATAAATAACCAAAGACGTTGAGAAGTACCCTGGCAGCCAAACAGCTGCCTTATGGGGGATCAACAAACGTCGTTTTATTGTGCGAGTAAAAAGAAGCAAAGCGCAAAATAGCATAAAGTACAGGGGTACTGGTCATCTCATTTCACCTGGTACTGAAGAGTCAAGGTGAACAGAAAATGCTGGCATCCGTACCAAGTGCCCTCTCTGGACAACCTTAAACGGGGAAAACTTTGAAAGCCTCTCTCAGAAAAAAGTCAGATGTCCTTCAGGACGCACTGTTAACAGGGGTGCCAACTAGTAGTTCAACTCCGGTGGGTTCCAGCATTCATGTTCTGTTGCTTTTGAATGGCTACTACGTGATGGTTGCCGAGTACAGAAAAGCACAAGAATAAAGCGGACCTGACGTATGCTGCAGTCTACCAAACATCTGAGCTCGAGACCAGCGACTAAAGAACACCTAAATCTGAACTGACCACGGAAGAAATCAGGACTCTCCAAACCCCGGTTACCTTACGCTAACTCCTGACAGATGTACGAGAGCGGGGTTCACCGGCCTCACTGGACAGCAAAGGAGACGAGCTCAGAAAGCCTGGAGGGGGTCTATGGTGCAGCCAGGCGAATGACCCAGACCGTCAGAGGCCCGCTCTCGGGAAGGAAGGCAGACCCCTCGCAGCCCTGGCCCTCTCGGGGCCGACCGGGCAGCAGGGGCTCCGGCGCCAGGAATGGGCCGGAGGGCGTGGCGCCTCCCGCCCCGCTCGCCGGAGCAGGCACGAGCATCGTCAGGCCTCAGTGACACAAGGCCTTTCCTCACCTCTCCGCAGGGCCGGCGAAAAACGCCCGCGAGGCGCTAAGACCTGGTAGCCCCCGCTGCTTTCAGACCGCAGGAGCCGCCAAACACTGCGACTCCACATATCCTCCGACTTCCCCGGTGGGTGGGAGGAAGCGAAAGGCTGGATGAATGACGCTCAGGCTTTCGGGCAAGGTAGTTCTGGCGCCGCGAGGATGCTGGGAAATGTAGTTTTTTACCTCTTGCACGGTACGCTCCCGCCTCCCGCTGGAACTGCGGTTCCGCGAAGCTGGGCCTCCTCGGAGACGGACCCACAGTGAGCTAGCATGGTTTGGAGCGGCCTCGCTCCATCCGCCACCCCTCCCCAGCCCCTGCACGCCGTTACCGCCCTATGAAAGCGAGATCTTGTCTGTGAACTTTTCAGCGCCTACTTTCTGGCAGTGAGACACAACTAACAGCAAAGTAAGCCTGGATAGCCAGAGGCCATTGCGCGTTTGGATCGGTGGGAGATGGTGTCACATTTAGCTATAGAGGAACCTGGGACTTGAAGTCCGCGGCCGCTGAGCATTCTGGGGGGTGGGTAGTGACGTCGAGACCTTTTGGA
Organism: Saccopteryx bilineata; assembly: GCF_036850765.1. Taxonomy (NCBI): domain Eukaryota; kingdom Metazoa; phylum Chordata; class Mammalia; order Chiroptera; family Emballonuridae; genus Saccopteryx; species Saccopteryx bilineata. The sequence goes on along the minus strand of NC_089490.1, from coordinate 337,052,445 downwards.
GAATGTAGTCCAGATAATTGTTCATGCTTGCTGCTTTACATCCTGCAGCTTCGCCCTCTGGTGCACAGGAGGAGGAACTTGGTTTAGTCCTTCTCTTCAGGGAAACTGAATTCCTGTATCCAGGGTACAGCTAATATTCACCACTCATCCCGTTCAGACCTCAGTTACTCCAGACTTTGCTCTGCCTAGTGAAATGCTGAAAATAACACATAGTAGTTGCGGGGCTAATACATTTTTTTGTAGATCTTAAAGTAGTACACAATCAGTTTTTAGTGGCTGAATTATTCTCACAGGTGTCCAGTTACCACTAGGTTTTCCTACTAGATTTTCCTACCTATTTGTTTTCAAAGCTCCGGGAACGTGAGCTACGTGAAAAGCACCATTCTAACCACTGAGGCACAGTAAAAGAACAACACTTGATTCCTGCCAGGAAGGACTTTTAATAGATGATTCATGGAGAGGAAATATAAATGGCTATGAAAAACTGAAAATAAGAAAGAACAGTTTAATCTCACCAGTTAAGAAAAGCCATTTAAGCCTGACCAGGCGGTGGCGCAGTGGATAGAGCGTTGGACTGAGATGTGGAGGACCCAGGTTCAAAATCCCAGGGTCGCCAGCTTGAGCAAGGCATCACTTGGTCTGCTGTATCCCCAGGCCACAAGGCACATATGTGAAAGCAATCAATGAACAACTAAGGTGCCACAATGAAGAATTGATGCTTCTCATTTCTCTCCTTTCCTGTCTGTCTCTCTGTCTCCGTCACACAAAAAAAGCCATTTAAGATTTTTAAAGTGATAATTATTAATACTATAAAATATGCAGTTAGGGCCACTCATTCTGCTGGCAGGAGTGTAAATTCGTACCTTTTCTTTTTAGTGAAAGAGAGACAGAAAGTCAGGAAGGAGAGAGATGAGAAACATCAATTTATAGTTGTAGCACTTCAGTTGTTCATTGATTACTTCTTATACGTGCCTTGTGGGGGTGCTCCAGTGGAGCTATGACCCCTTGCTCAAGCCAGCCACCTTGGGCTCAAGCCAGTGGCTATGGGGTCTTGTCCATGATCCCACATTCAAGCTGGCAACCCTGCACCCAAACTGGCAAGCCTGCACTCAAGCTAGCGACCTTGGGGTTTTGAATCTGGGACCTCAGTGTCCCAGGTTGATGCTCTATCGATTGTGCCACCACTAGTCAGACTTACAGCATATTTGGAAAGCAATTTAATAATATATATGAGCCTGACCAGGAGATGGTGCAGTGAATAGAGCGTTGGACTAGGACACGGAGGGCTCAGGTTCAAAACCTCAGGGTCGCTGGCTTGAGCGTGGACTCACCAGCTTGAGCAAGGGGTTGCTGGCTTGATTGTGGGATCATAGACATGACCCCATGGTTGGTGGGTTGAGCCCAAAAGTCACTGGCTTAAAGCCCAAGGTCACTGGCTTGAGCCCAAGGTTGCTGACTTGAGCAAGGGGTCACATGCTCTGCTGTAGCCCCTGGTCAAGACACATATGAGAAAGCAATCATTGAACAATTAAGGTGCCACAACAAAGAAATTATGCTTCTCATCTCTCTCCCTGTCTGTCTGTCCCTCTCTCTGACTCTGTCTGTCTCTGTCAAAATATATATATATATATATATATATATTCTAAAAAGTGAATAAGTAAAGTTTCACTTCCAAAAATCTATCCTAGGAAAAAAGAATCACATTTGTAGGTAAGACTTAAAATTTATAGTGTTTGCAGTTATTTATAATAATGAAAAATTGAAAATAACCTAAATATTCAAAATGATTCAGTAACTTGCAAAAATGATTCAAGTTGGAATAATATGCACCATTGAGTGTTTTTAAAAAAAGTGTTAGAGATAGGAAAATTCATAAACACACACACACACACACACACACACATACACTTGACCCTTGAACAATGGGGCCGAGGTTAGGGGTACTGACTTCTGCCTAATTAAAAATTCATATATAATTTTTGACAGTACAGTTAACCCTTCCCACCCACAGATCAACCAATTGGGAACTAAAAATGGTATTTTCTGTTCATGGTTGGGAATCATTGTTGTGAGTGCAAACATACTTTTTTCTTTGACCCTGGCCAACTGCTCAGTGGATAAAGCCTTGGCCCAGTGTATGGACATTCCAGGTCCCATTCCTAGTCAGGGTACAGAGAAGCAACCATCTGCTCCTCCCCCATCCAGCTTCTGTCTCTCTTTCCCTCGGCAGCCAGTGGCTTGATTGTTTTGAGTGTGGCCCGGGGTGCTGAGGATGGCTCTGTGGGAGTGCTCTGGTACTGGTACTGGAGCACTGGCCCCAGATGGGGTTGCCAGGTGGGTTCTGGTGGGGTGTGGAGGCACATGTGGGAGTCTACCTCACTATCTCCCCTCCTCTCACCTAAAAAAACTACTATTTTTTGTTCAAGCTTACTTGAATCTGCAGATGTGAAACCTGTGAATACCAAGCACCAACTGTATTTATTGAAAGAAATCTGCGTGTAAGTTGGACCAGCACAGTTCAAGCGACTGATGTTCAACTGTCAACTGTATATCTCCAATATGATTATACTTTCGTTAAATAATATGATCCCTACTCTGGGGGAGTTCATAGCCACTGGAAGATACAGAGCAGTAAGTGGGACCGCAGTATTTTTACTTACTATAAATTAAGTAATGATAATAAAAAACTATACCTCCTGCCTGACCAAGTGTTGGAACAGTAGATAAAGTATCAGCTTGGGATGCAAAGGACCCAGGTTCGAAACCCTGAGGTTGCTGGCTTGAGTGGAGCTCATCCAACTTGAGCACAGGGTTGCTGGCATTAGCGTGGGATCATAGACACGACCCCATGATCAGTGGCTTGAACCCAAAGGTCACTGCCTTGAAGCTCAAGGTCGCTGGCTTGAGCAAGGTGTCACTGGCTTGGCTGGAGGGCTCCCCCCCCCCCATAGCTCCCCCCTGTCATGGCACATATGAGAAAGCAATCAGTGAACAACTAAGGTGCACAACTACAAGTTGATGCTTCTCATCTCTCTCCTTTTCTCCCTTTCTGCCTGTCTGCTAAAAAAAAAAAAAAAAAGTGTATGCAGGGGGTCCTCAGGTTATGACACAGTTCCATTCCTATGACAGTGACATAACCTGAATTTTGGTATAAGTTAAAACACACCCTAGCCTATGTCACTTACCTATCCTAACACAGCTGTAAAATCATAATCTAGAACATAAAAACACAACTAAGCCACAGAAAAAGAATACTGCATATTCTTCCACCATATACAACCAAACTAGTTTACCCATGTAGTCCGTAATTACGATACCAACAGTGTAAGCCAAAAGATGCATGTCTCAAGTTTTTTTACATTTTTATAGGAGTGAGAATCGTAAACTCAAAATGTCATATGTCAAGACTGTCGTAACCCGAGAACTCCCAGGTACCTCCTTATTTTTTAATACTGGTTACTTAATTATTCTCTTCTCAACACAAATACAACAGTGTTGATTAGTCATGTGACAAAAGCTGGACCAATCATGTTCTCTTTCATGGAACTGGTGATTGGATTGGATTAAGGGACTCTTTTTTGTGTGTGTGACAGAGAGAGAGAAGGAGAGAGTGCAGAGAGAGGGACAGATAGACTGGAAGGGAGAGAGATGAGAAGCATCAGTTCTTTGTTGTGGCACCTTCGTTGTTCATTGATTGCTTTCTCATATCTGCCTTGGGGGGCTCCAGCAGAGTGAGTGACCCCTTGATCAAGCCAGGAACCTTTGGGCTCAAGCCAGTGACCATGGGGTCATGTCTATGATCCCACGCTCAAGTCAGTAACCCCGCAGCTCCAGCTCGTGAGCCTGTGCTCAAGCTGGCGACCTGGGGTTTTTGAACCTGGGTTCCTTGCCTCCCAGTCCACAGTGCCACTGCCTGGTCAGGGATAACACTGCCTGGTCAGGGATCCCACTGCCTAGTCAGGCTATTTAGGGATTCTTAATTATCTTCTAAGCCTGCCTGGGACTATAGCAATCAGTTTAGGAGTTGCGACAGCAATATTCTGCCCAGTGGGCGGGAGAAATATAGAGAGGCAGCGGCAGGGAGAGCAGATGGGGTGAGAATGGAGCTAATAGATTTTACTACTCCCTGAGACTTCTCTAATGCTTCTTTGTGTTTCCAGAACCTCCATTTTTACTATTATTTGTATGCTGAAAGTCTTAATGTATAAAATTATTTTCCCATATATTTGTTCACATTTTTTATAAGTGTGTTGGGAGGAATAAAGGAGCTAAAACATATAAAATGCTTAGCACAGTACCTGGCACATATAAGCACCCAATAAACAGTAGCTATTTTTATTGTTGACCTTGTTCTCAATGTTGGGAGATAATTCTCCATGGGTCTCTCATACCTCTCATGCAGAGGCCCTCTCTGCCTTTTGTTATGAACTCTCTTTTTAACCCTTTGAGTAGTGAGTATTTTTCATGCTCGCTGGTCCCTGGGAGTGAGATTTTTTTCAAAAAATGAAATTAGTTCCAGTTCCAGTTTTATTAACTTAAAATCATGTTTGATAATTGATTTATGGAAAGAAGAAGAAAATATATTTGCCTTTTTTTAATGTTACCTTACACATTTTTAAAATAAATTGATCATACTCTGGTTGGTCAGGAGGCACAAGGACGTACATGAAAGTTCATACTACTCAAAGGGCTAAGGAAGTATGCATAATGAACAGCCTTGGGAAATATAATATCTCCCTTTGGAGGAATAGGTCTCATGTTTGCTACCTATTATAAAAGATTTGGGGGTTTTTTTGGTCAAGATTTCTTTCTGTAATGCAATCTATTACACACTCTTACTGGCCCTATTTGTATCACCCGCATGAGACTCTGGGGCCAGGAAACTGACACAGATATACTGGTGCTCATGCAGCTTGTGGTGCCATGAGTAACAATGTCCTCTGTCTCTGGCCAAGGATCCTCATGTCTCCTGCCAGCATGCATGCAAGTGTGACAGGCTAACTTCTTAGCCTGCAAATGGTAAGATCTCAGACCCTTCGCAGTTTTTGACAATTGTTGCCTTACTCTAGACAAATATATATATATATTCATCCTTTTAATTTTACTCACAGAGTGCCAGCTAGGTTTTAAGGTTAATGTGGGGGAATATAAAGAAACATAACTCAGTCCAATAACTATTTGGTTTCTTTCTATATGCAAAGATTTCTGCTCTTCGAGAACTTGTAATATAAGTGGGAAAACAGAAGAAATATACCTCTAGCTTTACACAAGGTAGTAATAGATGAGTGTCATTTAAAGATTATGGAAAATAAATCTTTTGTTTCAGTTGAGAATGATACTTTCCTGTCATAGTTATCAATAACAGATAAGGTTTGAGTCCTGGTTTTAAAGGTTTTTGTTAGGTCAAGAGTGTAGGGCAGAAGTCTAGGAGAGAGGATGGAGTGAGCAATCTCCATGCCCCTTCCCTCTTCAGGGACTTGGCACATGGTGTTCTCTCAACCTGGAGTGCCCTCTACTCTTACCTGGTTAATTCCTTCCTGTCCTTCAGGTCTCAGTTTATTTATTTATTTATTTATTTTTGTATTTTTCTGAAGCTGGAAACGGGGAGAGACAGTCAGACAGACTCCTGCATGCGCCCGACCGGGATCCACCTGGCACGCCCACCAGGGGCGATGCTCTGCCCACCAGGGGGCGATGCTCTGCCCCTCCAGGGCATTGCTCTGCCGCGACCAGAGCCACTCTAGCGCCTGGGGCAGAGGCCAAGGAGCCATCCCCAGTGCCTGGGCCATCTTTGCTCCAATGGAGCCTTGGCTGTGGGAGGGGAAGAGAGAGACAGAGAGGAAGGAGGGGGGGGGTGGAGAAGCAAATGGGTGCTTCTCCTATGTGCCCTGGCTGGGAATCGAACCCAGGTCCTCCGCACGCCAGGCCGACACTCTACTGCTGAGCCAACCGGCCAGGGCCTGCCAATTGTTTTTGGTGGTTTCCATTTTCATCCCCAGTGATGGTACAGTTTCTTTAGACATTTTGAAATTCTAGAACTTTTTCAAGGACCCTAGCACTCTTTCCTCCTGCCCAGAGGTTTGGGGACTCGGGTTGGACATAACTGAATGAGGTGGCCAAAGGCCCTCCTCGCAGGGACTGTAGCCCTGGTGACTTCGAGGAGAGAAGGTGCAGCCTGCAGCACCCACATGCCTCAGGCTGTTTCTCTTGCAATAGGCGATGGGAAGGGATCCCAGCGTATTTCTGGAAGCAGGTGAACGAGACACACTCAGAGAGAGAGAGAGAGCGAGAGAGAGAGAGAGAGAGAGAGAGAGAGAGAGAGCGCACACAGGACCCAGTGTCTCATTTCCATTCTTAGCTTACTTGGAGTTCTTGACACTAGAGGGAGTATGAGAACAGAACAGAGGACACTCCTTTGCTCTTACTTCTGTAATGCATTTTTATAGTTTTTGTGTCATTCTTGAGTCAGAGGAGCCCACTGTCACAAAAGCTTTATGTTATTTTATGGTTTTTATTTTATTTTATTTTTCCTTTATTCATATTTTTGTTTGTTGTTTTGGTTTTTTTTGGTTGTTGTTGTTGTTGTTTTTTATAGAGGGAGAGGAGAGAGAGAGAGAAAGAAAGAATGGGGAAAGAATAGGAAGCATCAACTCCCATATGTGTCTTGACCAGGCAAGACTGGGGTTTTGAACTGGTGACCTCAGCGTTTCAGGTCAATTCACAGTGCCATCGCAGGTAAGGCTACTTTATGTTAATATCACATGGCTTGGAAGTGACCACCAACCCCAGTCCTTTTCCTGAATTGTACCAGGGGGCTGGCAATGACACCCAATTACAAGTTTGCTGATTACAATGAATTAAAAGAAAGAATGATTTAAAAAAAGGAACTGTTAAAACATTGTATACTTTGCAGTGTATATCATATCTCATGGTGACTCTTACTGATTATTTCATTTATTCCTTCAAGTGATTCTTGATGGTTCCGGGCAGCATGGTAAGCCATGGGCTACAGACAGAAGACACAGTCCTGCCCTCAGGTTGCTGTCACTTTAACTGTAATCAATACTATGAGGAAGGAAAGTATAGGCTGCTGAGGAAATGTGGAGGATTATATCTACTACCTAGAGCATGGAGTGCTGGGAAGGCTTTAGTTTGGGGGGGATGGCTAGAAAAGTCTACTAGATAAGTAGATTTGGTAGATAGCAGGGTGGGGTATGTTGTGTACAAAAGGTAACACTTGCAAAGGCCAGGAAGTATGTATGAGAGAACCTGGCTTGTCTAGGAACTGAGGATGGTTGGCACAATGGGTTGAGTGTAGAGGGTTTCAGATGGTGAAGTGGGCAAATGTGGGGCTGGCCCTCTGGGTGGCTTTGACGTCATCGGGGGTAAAGCGGGTTCACTAAAAGACATTAGGCTGCGGAGTGGCATTGAGAAGAAAGGGTCTTTGCCTGCTCTTTGCTCACTTCTGTCTGGACTTTCAGGAGTCACAGCCAAGTATTTCACCTAGGTCCCTGTCCTAGATGCTGAGCTGGGAGGCCTTCAAGAGCCCTGCTTTCCTAGCCGGCTGGGATGATCCCTCTCCTGGCAGAAGCCACAGGGGGCCATACTGTGCACTGCTCTTATCAAAGTGCGGAATTGGCGAGGCTTTCCTCCCTGTGCGGCCTGGCTGCCTGGATCTCACGGGGACCTAATAAGAAATAGGATTTCGGGGTCTCTTTCTTTTGGGGCCAATTTCTGCAGTGGGGAATAGGAGAGCTGGCAGATCTCACCAAAGCTGCTCTGTGGCCTGTGTCCTTTCCTCCTCAACCATGATTTTCCCCCAAAGAACTGATATTGCTTCACCTCTTCATATGAGCTCATTCATATGTATTTGCTCGTGTGAACTCTTAGCAACTCCATGAACTGAGTACTATTGCTTCTATTTTACAGATGGGAAAACTGAGGTTCAGACGGCTGAAATGACCTGACTCAGGTTGTAGAGCAAGTAAGTGGTGGAGTTCAGCATTGAACCGTATGGAGAAGTCCCCTGTGCCACTTACCCATCTACCATTTGTTTTCCTTGGGCACAGGACACAGATTGTGAAATCACGATTTGTACTCTGAGACACATGACCCAGCTTCAAATGGCTCTTTTTTTCTTTCCTTCCTTCCTTCCTTCCTTCCTTCCTTCCTTCCTTCCTTCCTTCCTTCCTTCCTTCCTTCCTTCCTTCCTTCCTATTCAAGAAAACCAAACCTCTAGAACAGAGGTGGTGCCTGATCTGTGGTGGTGCAGTGGGTAAAGCATCAACCTGGAACGCTGAGGTTGCCGGTTCAAAACCCTGGGCTTGCCTGGTCAAGACACATATGGAAGGTGATGCTTTCTGCTCCTCCCTCCTTCTCTCTCTCGCTCTCTCTCTCTTTGGCTTTCTCTTGTCTCTGAAATGAATAAACGAAGTCTTAAAAAAAAAAGAACAGAGGTGGCAAATAGGTTTATCTTCAGGACAACTTCCATCAATTGACTGCTCAGAACAAAGCATTGAATTATGAGAGGCCGAATTCTGGCCCAGCAGGAAAGAATATCACTCCCCCCCCCCCCCATTGATTTGAGGGGTGGGGAGGGAGAAAAAGAGGCATCAGCTCCTTGTTCCACTTAGTTGTTTCATTTTCATGTGCTTCTTGCATGTGCCCTGACCAGAGATCGAACTCAAGACCTCAGTGCACAAGGATGATGCACTATCCACTGAGCAACCCAGTCAGGGCCAAGAGTATCACTGCTGATTGGCACTATCTGCTGTGGATGTAGGAGAGGGAAAAGGCAACACAGATGCTGTTTTCAACATATGTCTCTGGGAAGACCGAGGGATGACAAAGGGATCCTCTGCAGATTTACAAGAGCATGTGCAGCCTAGATATGTGAGAATTGGAAATGAAGAAACTTGAGATTGCTACAGGCATGTTTGTGAGATATGAAAAGTAGCCTGGGGTAGAGGACCTCTGGGTGGTCCAGACAGTGACAATGGCACTTTGTCTGGAGCGGAGGCTCTCCCTTCTAGAAGCCTGAGGGACAGATCAAGCATTGTTCAGCTCCATGCCACTGTGGAAAGGCACGCAGGATGGCGAGCCTCTCCAAGGTTGAGCATTTTGTTGATGTTCACATTGGTGTATTAGGAATAATGGCCACTGGAACCATAAAAATATTGATAGAGTGGTTCTATCAGCATTTCAGGCATGAACTTGGAACTACTTTGATTGACAATTCTCCAAACCTCCAGACCTGGAAGTAGCCATTAAAGGCAGATGTGTGCAGGACATGGGCCCTGTGGGATGTAGAAAAGGATTATAATGAAGAGTCGGGATGGCAGGTGAAGACCATTGTGGACAGGAAGAGGGTAGAAATATTTCTTTAGACATACATGGCTGAGGGTGAGAGAGATTCACTACTCCTGAAGATAACTTCCTGTCCCACTGTGGTGGTTATAATTGGTTTTCTGTACACTTATGCTAAAATAATATGCACTGTAATCTGTATATCATTTATACCATAGATTGGGTTTGTTTAGTCTCAATTTCTTGCAGTCATGATAAAATTTCAAACCTTGAATCATGCAGGTAAGGTTCTGATGTCCAGAATGGGCAGACAAGTTATGCAGCTTACAGATACAAAATGTGATTTGGTTAAAGCTGTTTTCAAGGTCTTGACAGACATGCTATTTATGTTGCCACCTTGGTCAAATGGATGCCAAGATGTCAGTGTGGTTTCTGACAAGACAACCTTTAAGTTGACGGGTTCATGTATAGGGCCTAGTTCTTCTGGCTTATATTATCCACACAGTTGCCTCGGCTCCCCCTAAATGTAGCAGCACAGTACAAAAGAGAAATTTCAGAACCTGCGTCCTTTTGATCAGGTAGTCACTGGAAGACATTCACAATTGGATCTGAAATATACTTCTCACAAAAATTAGGGGATATTTCAAAATGAATATGAAGTAATAAAATATCCCCTAATTTTTGTGAGCAGTATGAAGCCCTTGGCTCTGGAACGTAAGTTTTTTCCTCACAGAAAGTTCCAACACAGAGGAAAAAATCTTGGAACCAGGCTTCCCTTTGCCTACAAAATGATCAAACTGTAATTATCACGTTTAAGGAGTAATTGTTCCAATTATACCAGAATGTGATGCTCCAACCGCCTTGCTTCTGCTGACACAAATAGAATGGCTGTGAGGATGGGACCATGTTTCCAGAACAGCTTGCTTGGAGCTTGTTCTTTTTATAGTGACTCTCGGGTCAGGGAAACGTGCTGTGTGGACCAGCCCTGTTGGGGTGGCCGGGGTGCCAGCTTCAGGAGCTCTTCCCTCTTCACAGTTAGACCCTGTAGGGCCCAGACCCCAAAGTGGCACCCAACTTGACATAAGGCATTTGGAATTGAACAATTCTTGTCAGATTCTAAGACTTAGGAGGCTCGACCGTTCTTAGAGGTGCCATAGGGCGTATGAAGTGCAGAGCCTGTCCTGAGTTGCTTTCAGGAGACAGGATGAGGATGTTAGCACTTTAGTCATAGGGTTCCCAGGAGAGGAAGAGAGGAAGAAGGAGACTATCACATACTGAGTAACTACTGTGTTCCAGGCACTGTGCAGGGTACTTCCTCGTGTGTCATTTCAGTTAGGGAACAGAATACCAGTGGACAGAAAGGATAAGATAGGGGTACATTTGGGAGTCAGCCAGGTGGACAGTCTATCTGGGAGTGTCTTGCACTTCCATCTTGGGCCTTCTGCCTGAGGAAGGGAGGGTAGCAGGCCCTAAAACAGACACCGGGGCTGAGAACTAGTGAGCAGTTGGGGTGAACTTACATAAAATGGTGGTAGGGTTGGGGGAGAAGAGCACATGGGGTCCAGGAATACATTTTCTCTCTTTAGCTGTAGATCGCTATGGGAAGGGGACAGGGAGAGGGAAACGGTAAAAAACGAAGCTGGGGCAACACCCTGAAGAACATTGTGTGTTACACAGACAGGTCTCGACTTTCTCTTAGGGCACTACAAGGATATGGGAGGGCTTTAAGAATGTGATTTCATGTGGAGTTGGACTCTCACTTTGGCTGTCCAGCTGACATGGGATGAGTAAAATGCAGAGTGCTGTTGGTAGACATGCTCCATGCTGAGGAGACATTATGTTTGTCAGGAGTGTTTTGGTTGCTAGTGACAGAAACTCACCTTGAGAACCAACCCTGTGTTGGTTGCACAGGTATCCTCTGTAGACACAGGAGAGGACAGTTCCAGCAGTCTGGAACAGCTGCGGAAGGGGCTTGAATACAACAGAGCCTCTTGTCGTCTCTCATTGCTATTGTATTCCCTCTGCATGCCCCCTCTGCAAGGTGGCACAGTGGGTAAGACAATGGGCTCTGGCACCAGGCGAGCTTGGGCTTTGTTACTAGCTGTGTCATGGTGAGCAAACTTCTTAACCTTGCTTTGCCTCGTTTTCCTCATTTGTAGACAAGGATCCTCATGTTATTTACCTCCTGGGGTTGGCTCGAGGACTAAATGAGTTCATGTGCATAAAGGGCTTGGTATAGTGCCTGGGTTAAGTACATAGAAGGTGTTTAAAAAGCATTAGCTGTTAGTACTTCTGCAGACTGACTTCCATATGATAGGAAAATAGCCTTTGACAGCTCTGAAGTTTTACAACTCACTGCACCACCAGAGGGAGGCTGCCTGGCTTCCTCAGGTTCCAGGTTCAAACATTGGAAGGTAAAGATTCATAGGCCAGCTTGAATTCAATGTCACTCCTGGACCACTTAGCATAGTCACGTGTACAAATGCCGTGATTGCTCCACTTTGAGCTGTGGTCCCATAGATAACTACAAAGACTGCCTGGACAACATCCCTGTCCAGTCTAGTAGAGGAGAAGGCAGGGTCCCAACAACTCCAAGAGACAGGTACAGTGAAGGAGGCTCTCTGCAAGTCTGTTAGACTTTCACATTTCAGAAACTATATAGCAAGGTCTTTGGGACCTTGGCATTTGGTGGGTGCTCTATAGTCTTCCACAGGATTCAGAAAAAGACATAACAGAAATACTGAAACCTTATCAAGCTCGATCAACAGATATAACAAAGGAGCGTGGAAATTCGGTGTTTGGTTCCTGGATATCTGGTCAGTTCTCTGGCTCCAAAACCTACTGTTCCTACCTGACACCTGGTGTCTTAGCCCTGCTTCCTGATCGGCAGTGCTTCAGTCCTGCTCCCTGGGTCCCTGGCCAGCTCCCCTACACAGCCTTCCCCTTTTCCCTTGTAAGAGCACCTGGCCTGCTTCTCCTGATGCCCCCAGACCCTTCTGATGAGGTTCGGTGACTAGATTCCAATCCCTTACCAGCCCTTCTCAAACAGAGTGGGGCAAAGGTAAGGATAGAAATAGGAATTGCTACATTCTCTGCCCTCTTTAACCTCCAGGGCCTCATTTATACCCAACTTGGTCACCACCTTCTTGGCTCCGTGACATTATCCTCTACACCAGCCTCACATCTCAACAAATTTCCAAATTAGTCCATGTCTTTGACATCTAGGGTGGTTTGAAAATGTTCAAAGTGGAGATTGTTAAAATCTATAAATGTCAAGAATCTACAGTACAGAGGTGGAAGAAGTAGATCCTGTGTCCAGGGAATGGCTGAAGGCTCCGTGGCATCTGGCTGGGCTATGGCGGGTGGGTAGGATTTTGACAAGTCCAGTGAGCAGGATGACGGACTCAAGGGAGACAGGGCAGCTCCTGCTTGGGGGATGGTGGAAGTTAGATGTCCCCAAGCCTCACAGTGAATGAAGAGATTAATAGGAGATAAGGTTGGAATGGCACAGAGTCCTTGGAATCTCCAAGACAAGCAGGGTTCTTTCCCCCAGCAGCCATATGTGGGTACAATTTTGAATGGCCATTGCACTGCGGTAAGCAATGAGCGGGGCCTTTGTTACTAGGAAACAGGGTAGCATTGGTGGGGAGGTGTGTGTTTTGTCCTTATGGGAGTCGCCTAGCTGTGGTGACCAGTGCTGTTAGCTCTTGGTAGATTTTAAAATCCTCATCTCATAAAATGCTTACTGGTCCTTGTTTCACTTTCCAGAAGATGCATTTGTAGAACAGAGATAAGCTTCCTGGGACATAGGTGTCTCCTATTCAAAAACCTTCTTGGATTTTCTGTCTCTGATAAAATTTTGATTACACAATTAGCGACTAGGTCTCATTCATGTCAATAGGTCCAGCATGCAGCCCAGAGCCCCTGAGAAGAGCAAGCTCTTCATATTGCTTAGATAAACTGAGTCCTGATGGAGAATGTGGGAGTTGGAGTTTGGGGGCCTTAACTTTGGAAGGTAGAAGGCCAGGAGCAGTCTGACTGTGTGAGGGTTCCTGGTTAGAGATAACAGAATCTGTTCTCCCTGGTTAAGCAGGAAGGGGTTTATTAAAAGCATTATGGATCGCAGAATTGTTGGGAAGAAACAGAAAGTAAATGGAGCTTCCTTTCCAGGGATGACTCCCTAAGATCACACCACAGGGTTGCTGGGCTTGCTAAAAACAGGAAGCTGCTGCCACAGCTGTTTGGCTCTAATGCACACAGAAAACTTGATGCCTCAGGCCTTGTCTCTTGTCCCACACAACTCCATTCTGAAGTTAAGTCTCAGACCAGTGCATCTGATTAGAGAAACTAAATGACTTCAGAACCTAGATAAAAAGCAGCTTTGGAAATTGTGTTTCTCATTTTGCAGCCTCTGTTGAGAGCACCATAAAGGGGCCTGAACAAGGCAATTCACTGTGTCTGCCCCAGTGGGGCTGCTGGGAAGACTGCCAGGGTAGGGGTTAGGCCCAGGAAACCAACTCCCTTGTTTATTTGGCAAACATTCACTGACAACTTACTGTGTTTTGGACCGGAGCAAAGGGCTGTGCAGAGGCACTGTTCCTGACCTCAGGCCACTGGCAGCCTGAGGAACAATACAGAGATGGTCGGGATGAAATTCTCACACCTGCCCTGGCCAGTTGGCTCAGCGGTAGAGCGTCCGCCTGGCGTGCGGGGGACCCGGGTTCGATTCCCGGCTAGGGCACATAGGAGAAGCGCCCATTTGCTTTTCCACTCCCCCCCCCTCCTTCCTCTCTGTCTCTCTCTTCCCCTCCCGCAGCCAAGGCTCCATTGGAGCAAAGATGGCCCGGGCGCTGGGGATGGCTCCTTGGCCTCTGCCCCAGGTGCTAGAGTGGCTCTGGTCGCAACAGAGCGATGCCCCGGAGGGGCAGAGCATCGCCCCCTGGTGGTCAGAGCGTCGCCCCTGGTGGGCGTGCCGGGTGGATCCTGGTCGGGCGCATGCGGGAGTCTGTCTGACTGTCTCCCCGTTTCCAGCTTCAGAAAAATACAAAAAAAAAAAAAAAAAAAAGAAATTCTCACACCTCCTTCCAGGTAGGACTAGCTCCAGAGACAGGGAGAAGTGCAGGGTAGGAGTCAAGTAGCACCCTCAGGCCCCAGCCACTGGAGGAGAAGGGGTTCAGATCCTGGCAATGAATGAGGCTAGGTAGGCTTACCGTCGTGAGACCTACTGTCCGGGCAAAAGCCATTCTCACAAAGATTCTCAGAGCAGGAGGGGCCTTGGAGGTTAGCTAGTCCAACTGTGGTAGTTGCACAAACTTCCTCGTCTTTAGCATGTCTGAAGAGTGGCTGAAATTATTTTATTTTATTTTTTTTCATTTTTCTGAAGCTGGAAACAGAGACAGTCAGACAGATTCCCGCATGCGCCCGACCGAGATCCACCCGGCACGCCCACCAGGGGCGACGCTCTGCCCACCAGGGGGCGATGCTCTGCCCATCCTGGGCGTCGCCATGTTGCGACCAGAGCCACTCTAGCGCCTGGGGCAGAGGCCAAGGAGCCATCCCCAGCGCCCGGGCCATCTTTGCTCCAATGGAGCCTTGGCTGTGGGAGGGGAAGAGAGAGACAGAGAGGAAAGTGCGGCGGAGGGGTGGAGAAGCAGATGGGCGCCTCTCCTGTGTGCCCTGGCCGGGAATCGAACCCCGGTCCTCCGCACGCTAGGCCGACGCTCTACCACTGAGCAAACCGGCCAGGGCTATTTTTGGTTTTATTCAGACTCTTGGTTTATTTTTTAGTTCTCAGGTCCTCATTTTATAGGTCAACATGTGGCAGGCTGCCTCCCAGATAAAACTATGTGAACAAGTGCAAGAACAGAAAAATAAAGTAACAGCGAGTTTAAAAATATGAATGAAACCAGGACACAAAGGAGTCCTGAGAGCTTGGTTCCCACGGCAGCCTGGTGGAGGTGTTGAGTATTTGAGGCTGTGACCACAGAGGTGACTGTGCTCCGGTTCCTCTCTGCGGGACAGAAGCCGGGAAAACAAGGGCGGTACTGAAAGTGGAGGAGAGGATGTGTAAGTGAGCT
Source organism: Saccopteryx bilineata (assembly GCF_036850765.1). NCBI lineage: Eukaryota > Metazoa > Chordata > Mammalia > Chiroptera > Emballonuridae > Saccopteryx > Saccopteryx bilineata. The sequence goes on along the minus strand of NC_089490.1, from coordinate 337,037,062 downwards.
TTCTTTGTAATAACAGAGCCGAAATCGCTCCCACTGCATTTATTTTGCCATGGCGACAACAGTGTGGAGCCATGGGCCCCACCTGAGTCCGCATCATGGTTCCGAGAGGTTCTCTCCTCTTGATGGAGCTAAGTGGGCTTTTCCGAATGCTGTGCCAGCTCCGTGGGCCACCAGCAGTGTGCCAGGGCGCACCCTCCTCCAGCCTCCTGGCCATCAAAGGTGCTGTGAGAACAAGAAGACGGGGCATTTATAGAAGAGTTGTGGTAATAAGGAAAATAGGCATGTGAGCCCAGCCCTGGCAAGGCCTCACCTCAGGGGAAGAGCGGCCCTCAGTAGAGCTGGGCATCATGGAGCCGGGACAGGAAGGACGTTCAGAATCCAGGGCCTCGGGAGCGGGATTTTGTCACTCCTCACCCTGTTGCTGTACTACTGAGGCGATTTGTCTTTATTTCTCTTTGTCAGTCTGTGGATCAGTCCAGGTCCCAGCAGGAAGTGGCTGACATGCCGCAGCTGGGAGTTTTGAAGCAACCAGGCGACACTCAGCAGTCCTCACACCGCCTCATTCTTGCCACCTCACGTGGGAAGAGCCCTGCTACCATCGCTCACGTCCGAACACATTCTGTTGGAGGGGGGCATGCACTGTGTGAACCATTTAGAGTTCAGAGCTTACATATGGGCCTGGTTGCTTGGGGTCTTCTTCCTTCCAGAGGGTTGAGCTAGCTCTCATGCTCAGGCAGCACTGCAGTCATGGCGCTGGCTCCCCTGTGCTCCTTCAGCCTCCTGTTCTGTGCTGTGTGAAAGTGAGGCAGGCCCGGCTGCTTTCCCGCCCCAGCCTGTGAAGCCAGACCACCTCTACCGGGGGCCGGGAGCCGGCTGGCAGAAGCCCTTTAGCTCTGGCTCGTGTGCACGCAGAACCTTTTATTTGCCTGTGTGCCTTCTGTATTGGTCTGCCCTTTCTCCCTGAGTTGTAGGATCTGGGGTTCTCACGTGGGCTGAGAGGGAGGGGGCAAAGGACGCCACTCGCTGGGTTTGGCACCCACAATGCAGGCCTTCTGGCAAAGGAGTTCTGCACGTGTGCGTAGTCTGCATTGGAGTTCAAAGTCTCGTAGTAACAAAGGATGTTCTTTTGCCAGACCTCGCCTTACACTTATATGTCCCTCAGGAACCTTGCGCGTTGGTAGGGGAATAGGGTATGATGTCCAAGCATCCACCTTGTAATATCTTCTGTTCCTGGTGCTTTGATAAGTCCTTGAAAATCCACATTTTTTTTCTCATTTATTTCTTACACTCTGAGTCCACATCCAGGACTTAGTCCCATTAAACTGAGGCTTAGATAACTAAACTTGCTCAGAGGCCTATAGGTAATGACTTTCAGAAGTGGGATTACAGGGGAAACCCTCTTCACCAGAGCCAGCAAATGAAAATAAAGCAAAATGTTCTCAAGGAGCTGCCTGGGAAGCTCATCCTAACAGGACATTACACTGGCTGTCCTTTTAATGTTTTTATCTTCTGGTAAAAAACAGCACTGATTTATCATTTCAATGGCAAGATGTGTTTCCAAATGAAAATAGCCATGACATCGTTTTATGCAAATACATCTGCATCTCTCACAAACTGATGTTTCTACCAGTCTACAGGTACTAGAGTAAAGTGGTTTAAGAAAATTGTTTTTGGCAATACATGCTTTTGATATAAATGATTATTATTATTTTAAAAATCTTTTTGATGGATTCCTTCGTCAAAGATTCACTCAGCTGAATTCAGAGGTATAAGATATATCTGCATTTGCAGCCTCCTGTAGTGCACCAGAACCCAGAATATTCCAGAATATAAATCACCTGAGCTACCATAGCTGCAGTGAAAAAACAGCAAAACATTATTCCACTATCCCAATAAAACAATTATGGACATACTGGTATGTTTACTTACAGCATTTTTTCTTAGGAGTCCTTTTCTTTAAAACATAGTTGCATGAGAAATAATACATATTCCATTTTGTAGTTGTTTATTAACTAAGTAATATAAATTGTATGTTATTGCTGTTTTCTCAGAGACTTTTAAGCCCTCATATTAAACAATGTAGATTGAATTTTTAAACCAATCTTTTATCCTCAGCCATTTGAGCCTTCTTTTACAAACAGTATAAAGTGTTTTCATGTTGAAATATAAACTTCCAGAATATAAACATTTATCATTGCTCTCCATATATATTTTGCCCAATTGTTTTTATAAATGAGTTGCATGAATTTATCCTCGCATCTGCCCTTTTGAATGCCCCCGTTTTTCTGAACCCTTACTAGCACTCGATATTATTGAGACAAAAGCCTTCTGTCCTTTACCGATTTTACATGCAGAATGGCACCTCATAATCATTTTTAGTCTTCATTTTTTTATTAATGAAGTTGATTATTTCTATTTGTTTGCTAGCTATACATCCACATATCAATTCTGGTTGTATATTATTTGTCCAGGTATCAACTGGGTTCTTGCATGTAAAAAAAATTATGTAATGTGTGGTATAAAATTATTTTAAATTTGAGATAAGCAATGAATATTTTTTAAACTAAATTTATTGGGATGACATTGATTAACAGGATTATAATAGGTTTCAAGTGCACAATTCTTTTTTTGTGTGTGACAGAGAGAAAGACAGAGAGAGGGACAGATAGGGACGGGCAGACAGGAAGGGAGAGAGATGAGAAGCATCAATTCTTCATTGTGGCACCTTAGTTGTTCATTGATTGCTTTCTCATATGTGCCTTGACCAGGGGGCTCCAGCAGAGTGAGTGACCCCTTGCTCAAGCCAGAGATTCTGGGCTCAAGCTGGTGAGCCTTACTCAAACCAGGTGAGCCCGCACTAAAGCTGACAATCTCAGGGTTTCAAACCTGGGTCCTCCATGTCCCAGTCTGATTCTCTATCCACTGTGCCACTGCCTGGTTAGGCAAATGTACAATTCGATGATATATCATCTGTACATTGCATTGTGTGCCCACCACCTAGAGTCAAATCTTCTGTCACCACTTCCCTCTGGTAGCCACTGTACTGTTGTCTATGTCTGTAAATTTCAGTTTTTATATCCCACATATGAGTAAAATCATGTGGTTCTTGGCTTTTTCTAACTATTTTTCCCATTTAAATACTAAGGAAATAGTAATGCTTCCTCTAATATATCTGTTAATATTTTTTTCATGATCTATCACTTTTTCTTCTATGTTGACTCTTTAATAGTTTGAATCATTTTAAAAGAAACATTTAGAAAAGCAATTTTTGTCCTGGCTAGTTAGCTCTGTTGGTTAGAAGATCAACTTGATATGCAGGTTTGATTCCCGGTCAGGGCATATACAAGAATCAACCAGTGAATGCATAAATAAGTGGAACAATAAATTGATGTTTCTCTCTCTTTCTCTCTCTCTTTTTCTCCCTTCCTCTCTCTCTAAATATCAATAAAAAATTTTCAATTAAAAAAAGAAAAGCAATTTTCCTATGAGCATAGCTGGGGTCCCTGATGTATCAAAAACTCATGTCACAAGAAATGGGATTGTAGGGACCGTGTAGTGCAATCTGGATAGGACTTGGGCGACAGAGTCTGTTCCTCATTTATGGGAAGGGCTGCCGTATTAATGAGGAATGAAACTTACTCTGCATGACTTGAGAAGACATAATAGAGTAAATGATAAGAAGTTGCAGGTAATAAATAATAGGTGATACTAGTACTTTATCTAGACTATGTGTCTGGTACTCATTAATCCTTACCACTTGAAGGAAAGAATTATCACACCTCTTTCCCCAGCAAGTTTAAGGGACCTGCCCAAGGTTGCACAGCCAGCCAATGGCAGAGCTAAGCTTGAGGCCAGACCTGGGACAGACCCCAGAACACATGCTCTTTTCATGGACTGTGTGGTGGGGGCTGGTCACTTCCTTTGTTGAGACCTCAGTTTCCTCTTTATAGCTTGAGGGTTGGAACCGAAGTCCTCTAAAATTCCTTCCAGCTTGAATGAGAGAGGGAGGAAACTGTAGCTGCTGTTTCAAACAGGCTCTCACTGATCCTGGAGGACCAAAGAGAAGGTCACAACTAGGATGTGGCCTCTGGGTCTCTAGTAAATGCTCTTTCTACTAAGTAATACTGCTTTTCTTTTCACATGTTCCCATTCAGTCTCCTCCAAACCCTGAGACAGTTAGACTCTCTGTGGCAAACCCTGCTGTCTGCCTCTATCTATCTATCTATCTATCTATCTATCTATCTATCTATCTATCTATCTATCTATCATCTATCTCTATCATCTATCATCTATCTAATCTATTCATCCATCCATCCATCCATCCATCCAGAATAATGGCCCCCCAAAATATCCACATCCTAATCTCCAGAACCTGTAAATATGTACGTTGTATGACAAAAAAGGGCTTTGAAGATATGATTAAGTGAGGGGGAGATGGGGAGATAACCTGGATCGTCCAGGTGGGCCCCCTCTTCATAAGGAAAAAGGGAAGCAGGAGACAGACTCAAAGGGATGTGAGGGAGGTAAAATGAATGCTTTCCTCAACACTCTGGGAGGAACACGGCCCTTGACTTCAGCGCATTTTGAGTCCCTTTGGCATTCATTTGAACTTGTGACTCCGGAACTGTAAGATGATAAATGTGTGATACTTTAAGTCATTAAGTCTGTGGTCCTTTGTTACAAGCAATAGGAAACGAATACACTTAACTACATTAACTCTTTTAATCCTCAAAACAACACATTTTAAAAAATGAGGAAACTGAGGCTCAGAGAGGTTGCATAATTTGCCCAAGGTCACACAGCTGGTAGATGGTAGAGGTGAGATTTGAACCTAGGGACCTAGGGAGGCTGACTCCAGTGTCTGTGTGCTTGACCTGTGTACTATACTGCCTTTCATGTTTTTGGTTTATTATTTTTAAGAAAATACCTTTCCTGAAGTTTTCTAGGATATTAGTGGGGAGGTAGATGTGTGTGCTCAGTTGAATATTTTGGTCTCATCGTGGTGTAGCGTGATGCATGCCCAGATTCTGCTGTACCAGCCACTGTAGATAGTGGTTAAGAATGGGGCCAGCTCTGCCCAAAGTTGCCTCTGACTGGACGATGATGCTGAAGTGATTTAATACAGCATGAGCGTCTCATTTGTAAAATGGAGACAATAATAGTATTTACATATATAGGATTACTTTAAAATGAGATTATGCATATCAAGCATAACAGTAAAAAACTAATATTTATTGACCTGTTTTGTAGCTAATAATAATAACAACATTATTAGAACTATAACATAGCATTACTAGAATTATTTTTATTTCCCATGTATGCCTTCAGGCCCTCCCAGCCCAGCTCACATCTTAGAGTTTACACAGCAGGAGGGAGGAAGAGGCTCATTTGCTGTAATGTCCTTTGTTAGGCTTCTGGAATATTGCTGATGTCAGAGTTGAGTCCTGTCCTTTAATGAGAAGAGCTGGCAGCAGCCTCATCCCAGTGCCCTTTTCCACCACTTGAAGCAGAGACAAAGGATATTCATCCAAAGATAAAGATTAGATTAGGCAATTTACCAATTCATGAAATTCATTCCACTGTTTGTCCTTTTCCTTCCCCAGGAGCTGTGTCCCCTCGGCCTCCACAGCCAGTGCCCAGGTGGGCCAGCCTCGGTGCCTGCCGAGTGCCCTGCTGTGGGAGACTGTCCGGAGCCAGGGTGCCGCTGGAAGTGAAGGTGAAGGGCTGCAGTTAACTGAGGAGCCTGCAGTTCATTTCCCTTCCCATTCCGGTCGCCCTAAGACAGAGAGTCAGAGAGAGAGAGATAGATAGGGACAGACAGACAGGAACGAAGAGAGATGAGAAGCATCAATCATCAGTTTTTCGTTGCGAGACCTTAGTTATTCATTGATTGCTTTCTCATATGTGCCTTGACCACGGGCCTTCAGCAGACCGAGTAGCCCCTTGCTCGAGCCAGCGACCTTGGGTCCAAGCTGGAGAGCTTTACTCAAACCAGATGAACCTGTGCTCAAGCTGGGGACCTCAGGGTCTCGAACCTGGGTCCTCTGCATCCTAGTCCGATGCTCTATCCACTGTGCCACCTCCTGGTCAGGTGCAGAGCCAAAGTTCTGATGAAGAGGCAGGGAAGGGCATTCTGGACAGAGGAACTTGCATAAACAAGGGCCCGCAGGTGGAAGTTCCTGTGCTGTCTGGAAAATGGTTCCTTTGAGTGTCGGATGATGGGGAAAAGTGGCGAGAAATCAGTCAGGAGAGTGCAGGGCCTTGAAAGCCACAGGAGGGGGAGATGTTCATTCAGGTGAAGAAAGGCTGGAGGGGAGAATGCATGGAGCCCCAGAGAATGATTAGGAGACTGTGTGCAAGTTCAAGCAGAAGTGCTAAAGCATGAGATTGGGGTGGTGGTGCTCAGACTGGGGGTTGGAGGGTGGGGTGGGGCTGGAAGACTGGATAATACTTGGACACATTCCCTTTATATCTCAGACTCAGGCCGGATTGATAAGAACTAGTCTTGGAGTTTGTCATCTGGGGCCAATTTATTACACTGGATGGTTAATAAAACTGTATTGATTTCATTTTGTTTTGCAACAAGAAATCCCTCTGCAGGGAGAAATGTCAAATCTGTTGTTTCTGGGAGGGATGAGCAATAGACCTGCTTAGCTTGGTTCAACAGAAAACTGCTGTCTCAGGACCAGAGCTGCTTGCACTCTGTGCTGGGCCAGGACACGACCTTCTTGATTGGGAGCCCTGACACTGACCCCGCTAGAGAGACTGGAGGGGTGCAGAGGAGAAAAACAAAGGTAAGACGACAACCTTGTGAAAGACAAAACCAGGAGTGAGTTTAGCCACATAGACATTCATTCATTCTTTCATCAAACCTGTATGAGAACTTACTCTGTGCCAGTGCTGGCCATAAAGTCCCTGTCCCCCAGAGTCCTGGTCTAGGACCAGAACCAAGGGAGCTTGCAAATGGGTTTGTTTGGCATGGTCGGATCTCTTCAGTAAATCTGTGAGTTTGAGATGTTTGTCTGGGAACCTCCTCTCCTCCCTTTTCTCCATCTGACCCCAGCCCAAGCTTCACCATGATAGCGGGTTTGTGTCCCTTTCTTGTTTTCAGCTGACTGTCAGCTCATCACCATTAAAACATCAATTAATGATCAGAGAATTTCTCAAAATAACTTAGGTCATTATCCATTTTGAGTTTTCTTTCCCAATGTGTGCGAGAGAAAGCTGGGGAAAAATATCTGGTCTTGATTCCTGCTGGTCCCAGCCTAGCTGCTCCCTGCCTTTGTGATTTTGGAAAAATCATTTAGCTTTTTTGAGCTTCATATGAGGCATCATTGTTCCTGTTCTGCCCTCCTCATGGGGTGGTTGGGAGGCTCAGTAGGATGTAGATGTGCTTTGAAAATTGTCAGTGCAATACAAAAGCAAGAGCCTGTAATTGCCCTCTGTGTTCTCTGTCGTTTGGAGACAGAGATGTAGATTGTTACTGCAGGGTACCACTTTCTTTACCCTAACTCTCAAGGGAGTGAACATACTAAACTTTGATTCATCTCTTCTCATTCAAAGATGACGGACTTTTAAGCTATCGGGGCCCTGGAAGGATAGCTCATTTGGTTAGGGCTTTGTCCTGAAGCTCAAAGGTTGCCAGTTTGATTCCCCGGCAGGGCACATATAGGAACCTATCAATGTTCCTGTCATTCTCTCTAAAGTCAATAAGCTAAACATAAAAAAAAGTTATTAAGCTAATTGGGTTGAACACATTTTCTTCAATAAGAATCTGTGTGAAGCACAAGGTAAAAGAGATTTAAAAAGGGATTCCTATAGATCAGTGGTTCTCAACCTTTCTAATGCTGTGACCCCACAATACAGTTCCTCATGTTGCAGTGACCCCAAACCAAAAAATAATTTTGGTGGCTACTTCATAACTGTAATTTTGCTACAGTTATGATTCGGAATGTAAATACCTGATATGCATTATGTATTTTCCGATGGCTTTAGGCGACCCCGCTGAGGTCGCGACCCACCGGTTGAGAACTGCTGCTATAGATGACAGGACAAGAGCAAATAGGCTTGGACTATAGCAGAAGAGATTACCTTGGAACTTTCTAAAATTTGGGTGTTTTCCCTTCAGAACAACTGTGCAAGTTCAGGCAAGTTACCAAGATCCTTCAACTAACTAAGTAACCAAGGATCTCTGGACCTCAGTTACTTCCAAGGGGTTCTGTTGCGGAAACATTGTGTATATTACACCAAAGGTGAGCTGAATTGAATCTTTTTTGCTAAATAGGTTCTGGTATGAACAATGGAGGCTGTTCTTTTTGTGTAATTTGTGAAGCAGGAGGATAAGGTAGGTAACTAGAATCTGGCAAAGCCTCTAAGGAGAATTCACATTGCAGATAGTATGAAACTTGGTGAACATCAAGGTGGTAATTCTGAACTGAATGTGGCTGTTCAGCTGCTGAAAGGCTATCATTTACACTCAGTGGGAGGGGTCAAAAGACCTTCAGCAGGCTGCATGCAACCATCTTGAACTTTCCCCTACAAAATGGTAAAAAAAAAGTTTTCTTAATTAACTAGGACAAAGGGGACTAGTGAGAAGTCTAGGTTAAGTGTGAGAAGGCTGAGTTTATATACCACTGATAAGACCAGGGGTCCCCAAACTTTTTACACAGGGGGCCAGTTCACTGTCCCTCAGACCGTTGGAGGGCCAGGCTATAAAAACAAAAACAAAACTATGAACAAATCCCTATGCACACTGCACATATCTTATTTTAAAGTAAAAAAAAACCAAAACGGGAACAAATACAATATTTAAAATAAAGAACAAATAAATTTAAATCAACAAACTGACCAGTATTTCAATGGGAACTATGGGCCTGCTTTTGGCTAATGAGATGGTCAATGTGCTCCTCTCACTGACCACCAATGAAAGAGGTGCCCCTTCCGGAAGTGCGGCGGGGGCCGGATAAATGGCCTCAGGGGGCCGCATGTGGCCCACGGGCTGTAGTTTGGGGACCCCTGGATAAGACTATCCTTGGTTGATCCTTTCTGGAAGGGAAAGGAAGGTTTCAATTGATGATTCACGTTAAAGAGGGAGAGGCTCCTGCTGTCTCCCATTAGGAGCATTTGTGCTAAGATCTTCCCAAGTCACAGTCATTGAGTGACACAGTGGAGGACATGCCATGAATGATGATGACAATGATGATGGTGATAGGAGCTGACCCTCTCTGGGAATGTATCATGTCCCAGACTATGTGCTAAATGTGTCATGTGGATTATCTCACTGAATTCTCACCATCACATGGTGTGTTATGATCCTCCCTTTACAGATGCAAAAACTGAGGTTAATGAAGGTAAATACCTTTCTCAAGGTGGCCTCTCTAGGAAATGAACAAACCCAGGCAGTCTCACCCAAGAGCCAACAACTAAATATGTTGTTTCTTCATTTGAATTATTTTCTAGCTCCTGCTGTAATCATTACCATATGTTATAAGATATTTAAATTTAAATTGAAGCAGTGCATGGAGATTTCATTTATTTTAGTTTTGCCATATGGCTGAGGTTTACCTCCTTGAAGAGGATCTCTGAGCTTTCAAATGAAGACATTTTATTGCTTGTAAGATACCTTACTGTTAATTTTTGGAACAATTGTACAAGGTGTATTATTCCATTTAACAGATGAAGAAATTGAGACTCAGATAATTTAAGTCAGTGTTCCTCAAACTTTATATATATCCTCTGGTCTTGTTAAAATCAGATTCTTTTTTTTTTTTTTTTGTATTTTTTGTATTTTTCTGAAGCTGGAAACGGGGAGAGACAGTCAGACAGACTCCCGCATGTGCCCAACCGGGATCCACCCGGCACGCCCACCAGGGGCGATGCTCTGCCCACCAGGGGGCGATGCTCTGCCCCTCCGGGTGTTGCTCTGCCGCGACCAGAGCCACTCTAGCGCCTGGGGCAGAGGCCAAGGAGCCATCCCCAGTGCCTGGGCCATCTTTGCTCCAATGGAGCCTTGGCTGCGGGAGGGGAAGAGAGAGACAGAGAGGAAGGAGGGGGGGGGTGGAGAAGCAAATGGGCGCTTCTCCTATGTGCCCTGGCTGGGAATCGAACCTGGGTCCCCCGCACACCAGGCCGACGCTCTACCGCTGAGCCAACCAGCCAGGGCCAAAATCAGATTCTTTAAAAAATATTTATTGATTGATTTTAGAGAGAGGAAGGGAGAAACATGAATTTGCTCCACCCATCTATGAACTCACTGGTCAATTTCTGCATGTGCCCCAACCAAGGATCAAACCTGTGTCTGGTACTACACCTTGAAGAGCAAAGTAAATAACCCACTCAGGATCGCATAGCACAAAAGAAGGAGATTCTTTCTTTCTTTTTTAAAAATGATTTTGTTTATTGATTTTTTTTCTTTCTTTTTTTTAAAGGGCAGAGAGAGAGAAAAAGGTGAGGGGTATGGGGAGAAGCAGGAAGCATCAACTCATAGTTGCTTTGTGTATGTGCTGGGCAAGTCTGAGGTCTTGGACTGGGGACCTCAGCATTCCAGGCTGAAGATTTATCCGCTGCTCCAACACAGGCCAAGCAAAAAGAAGGAGATTCTTAAAGCCTCATCTCTTGAGGTTAACTGGCAGCTTCTAAGGAAGGCATGGTATTGGTGGTATTGAAAACACATGGTTGCCCTTTGTCAGGTGGGACAGGCAGCTGGACAAGAATGCAGACCGGACCCAGGCCCTGGAAGCTCTGCCTCTCGGTCATGCCCGTCCCTCTCTGAGCCTCAGTTTTCTTTCTCTATACAAAGTTGGGGGTGAATTACATGACTTCTGAGATGTTTGAATACCAGAATAAATCATGAGACATGCCTGGGATGCTGTACCCCGGATGGAAAGCTATTTTCATGAGGTGGAAAGATTGAAAGGAGTCACCTTCAAATACAGATCATTTTTGAGAGAGCTCCCTTTCCAGAATTAGTAGAGAAAACATTTTATCCATGAGAAGAGAAATGATTAATGCCTCTCAGAGTGTTGATTTTCTAAGGGCTGTGATTTAGCACCAGAAATCTGGGAAGCTGGAAGGTCGGACTTTCTAGGTTGTGATTGAAACAGTAGGGAGGGAGCAGCCACTGGAGGTCTGTCAACCTGTGTGGCCTGCAGACTGTGCTGGGCTTTCAGCCCTCTCTGGGAAAGTAAAGATTTCCTTCTCACCCCACAGCCACGGTCGAGGCACCTCATCTTACACTCAGGAGCCTTTTCTTTCACTCCTGAGGTTTACAGCAAGTGCTCAAGTTTTCAAAACTCTTTTGTGGAGAGCAGGGTGGTCTTTTTAAGGAACTGATAACAATCCAAACAGAGGAAGTTCCTATCTGATGTATTTCTCACTAGAGAGAATTGAGACTGAGATGGTAGGGTTGCCTCTCTGGGACTGAAGCCAGGTGGGGAAAGACCATTTGTTTCACCTCTTTGGAGAAATGTCTACTTAAGTCTTACCCATAAAAAAAATTATTGTTGTTTATTTTATTGATTTGAGAGAGAGAGACAGGAACGTTGATCTGTTCCTGCATGTGTCCTGACCGAGGATTGAACTGGCAACCTCTGTGCTTCGGGACTATGCTCCAATCAACTGAGCTATCTGGCCAGGACCTCCCCATCTTTTAATCAGGTTATTATGACCATACTATCAAGGTAAAGGTCCAATTTATTCAAGGCAAGAGATGGTTACCAGATGAAAGAACTTTTAGTAACTTTTTGAGCAAATAAGCTTGCTCTTTACTATAACTTTCCTCACTTTTGGGTTTTGAAGGAGATACAGAAAAAAGTTTAATCTTTTTGTAAAAAGACATGTTTAGAGTTATTCTGTATACTATTCAGGTTTTTGAGCTAAGCCACAACTCCAAATATCTGCAAAGTAAAAATTCTTACTTCTACCTAAAAATAGTTTCTTTTAAGAAGTTTAAGGATTGCAGCATATTTTATCATGCCCCTTAAAAAGCAGTTTGAACATTTTCATATTAAGGAAGTGATCATAATCAGTCAATTCACATATCTGTTCTATTTCTACTCAACTTTGAAAATTTCTTTATAATACCTTTAACTGAAGATCATTACCTTTCAAAGGGATTATTTCAATTCTGGTTTGGTTTGTCCTTAAGGACATTTAAAATAATTGCTGGGGTGGCAGCATTAGTGACCTGTGATTTTCTCATAGGGATATTATGAGCACATAAAGTAGAAACTTCCTATATTACTATTATTTTTTTTCCCTTATATCTAATTCTCACAAAAATGTAATCTCCCTGTTTTGTTAGCTATCTTCCTTTTCTGAGTAGTCTCAAAATTAAAATTACCACGACATCCAAGGATATCTTGATTATACAATTGAGTTTGAAGAGTTTGCTCTCTAAGGATAAATGTCTCATAATCATACAAATGGAGGTAAAGACTCTAAATGCAAGATATTTTTTATTCATGCAATCATTCAATAATCTTATATGATTTTATCTTGACTAATTTACTACTAATTTTTATAAATTTTAATATTTTTAAGAGACATTTTAACAGCTTTATTGAGAAATTTCACATACCAAATAATTCATCTCTTTAAAGTAATTAATTTTCTTTGTATATTACATTATTGAGTTTTAAAAAATTGTACTTATATATAAAATATAAAATTAGCCATTTAAATAATTCCTAAGTATTAACTATGTTCACAGTGTTTTGTAACCATTACCACTGCTATTTCCAAAATGTTTTTATCACTCCGAATAGGAATTCTGTAACCATTAAGCAATACTTCTCCATTCTCTTTCCCCCAGCTGCATTGGTAACCTAATATCTTCTGTCTCTGTGATTTTGTCTGTGATACACCTCTGAATCACATATTAACCTCATATAAGTGGATCACACAATGTATGCCTTTTCTGACTGGTTTGTTTCACTTCATGTAATGTGTTTAAGGTTCATCCCCATTGACTGAAAAATATTCCATGTGTGTAAACATGCACTTTTGTTTATCTGTAATATCTATTGATGGAAAATTTTAATATTTTTTTAATCCATCCCCCCTGTGAATTATATATTTTCATACATTTGTTAGCAGACAAGGGAAAAGAGTGTATTCTTTGGAGAAATTGAATCAGACAGACTCTGCACTCAGGATACCATGGACAGCAGAGTACAGACATCTTCCTGAAAACAGCAGAATTCAGTGAAAGCCTACATATTGGGCAGTGAGGCACGGACCACCTCCCTCATACTAAGCTGCTAGAAACCAGATTGTCAGACAAAGGTGGAATATAGAGGAGAAAAGAGATGTAATAAATAAAGAGGCCCAATAGCTGATTAATTGCTTTTCAGTATCCTGGATATTATTTACAAATAAATTCAGAACCAAGAAGGAAAGGGGGGGGGAATTATTCAAGAGAAAAAACAAAAATTCTAAAACTAAAGAACATAAATTTGCAGATATAAAGAATTCATTGAGTGCTCAGCACAATGAACCAAAAAGAAAAAAAAAACCCACTTCAAGGCATTTTATCATGAAATTTCAGAACTCCAATTGTAAGAGATCAATTGTTGGAGCCCTTTTATTTTTGAGTCTGCTGCATTCTGCAAATAATCAAGTTTAGGACCTTGCCTTCAGGTCACATTAAGTTGTATTTTGGGATAAATAGAAAGGAATGAAAATATTAAAATATGCATATTCATTGGCTTGAAGGGAATACAGACTGTAATTAGTACCATATGCCATTGCATTAGTACTGCATACATCATTGACAGGTGGCCTTTAAAGGGTTTATGAGGACATGCTAAGTTTTTAGGAGTGGCTAGCAATACTGCCTACTTCCTTCTCCTGTACAGAGCAAGTGACCTAGCAGTTTTCCTTAGACTAATTTTTATCCTCTTGCTCTCTACCTTACAATGGTCATTCTGGTAGAAGAGACCTTGGAACACAATTATTTTTATAAGATTTGGTGAGACTAAACAGCTCAGGCTTTCTAGTTGGAATTCTATTCGAGAAATGTCTTGCCAAGATGTAGTCAACTCTTAAAAAAACAAACAAAGAAAAACTTTTAGGGATCATCAGAGCTTTATCTTTGACAGTCAAGACAAATGAACCTGGGAAGACCTGTTGAGAGGGAGATAAATTACATTGGAAATATGGTTCAAAGCAAGCTGAGCTGGTTATTAAATTACTGCCACTCAGCGCCAAGCCCAACTTTCTGTCTTCTGCTTTGGGATGCTGGTGCTGCGTCTCTGCACAATGTTTTTCTTTTTCCAGGTGGCATCTTCTTAGGTTCTGCCAACAGGAGGTACCTGTACCAGAGGAAAGTTGGAAGGCAAGATGAGGGCAGAAATGACTTTTTTCCTGCTTGCTTTTTGTTCCGGTCACTGTCAGCCCAGCCAGTGCTCTTTGCCCAGTGACAGTGGTTGGTGCGAGCCTCCAGCTTCTTTCGGAACTCCCCTCATTAGCCTCCTCGCGCCCCTTCAGCGGCGTCAGCAGCGGCTGGGTTCTGCCTCCTTCAGAGGCAACAGGAAGCAGCACGAGGCACCTCCCTAGTCTTTCCCTTTGTTCCCTCTGCCTTAGCGGCGGTAGCTTCTAACGTGGTTACTATTTCTGGGTACCTCAAAAGTTTTCTTTTTTTTCTTCTTCGTTCTGGCTAATAGCTCAGTTGCGTACATCGTCTTGAAATACAAAGATTGTGGGTTTGATCACTGGTCAGAGCACATACTGGAACAGATTGATGTTTCTCTCTCTCTCCCTTTTTCACTAAAATCAATACATAAAAAATTTAAAAGTTCCCTTTTGCTCCTTCAACCTTCCAACATCGTCTAACCCTATAATAAATGTCCCCTATTGAAATGCTTAGAGTGGTTTCTGTTTTCCTGATCAGAACCAGACAGGTGCACAGACTGGTATAAAAGTAAAGCTGTAGACATGATCTGGTTTTCTTATCACTTAGCCGAGCACTGTTATGTGATTCTTCTTCCTTGGACAGTTGAGTGCGTGGCGCTGCCATTTCCTGAGATTTGGGACGTGGGAGATGTGACGGGTAATTTTTTGTGTCAACTTGACTACTCTGTGGTACTTATTTGTTTGGTCAAACAACAATCTAGATGTTGCTGTGAAGATTTTTTTTTTTTAGATATGTTTAACATTTAAACCAGTAGACCTTGAGTACAGAAGATGACCCATAATGTGGATGAGCTTCATTAAATCAATTGAAGGCCTTACGAGAAAAGACAGGTCCCAATGACGTGTCAGACACAGGCCTGCATAGTCCACTCTTCCCAAAGTCTCCGGCCTGCCCTGCAGATTTTGAACTTGCCAGAACCCACAGTCATGTGAGCTAATTCCTTAAAATAAGTCTCTCTTTCTCTTCATATGCATTCTATTGGTTTCATTTCTCTGGATAAAGTGTATGAATGCAGAAGGATGTCTTTGAATTCAAGTCTGTGACTCAGAAATGCTTTGCTGAAACAGGAGTTCATGGATTTTAATAGAGAAAGTGAAGGCTAACTTGCTGTTATAGTAGGCAATGTGGTTTAATATTAGTGGTGTTTATTTACTTCTCTGAGTTGTTGAACAATGTCCCTTCTAGGCTTCAGTTGTTGTGTAGTAGAAAGTGGAATATATGTGTGTAATTCTCACAAGTAATAAAATCCGTTACACACAATAACTTCTAATTATTTTACTGAAGCCAGAATTGTTGTCTGGTGGATTCTTTGGAAGTTATACAGATGATGCGTACCTGTAAGGGAAGTGTTGGAAATGCTTCTAAAAAATGGGCATCACTTGATACTACAGCAAAGGGAATATGTGAATAATATTGCAACAATGCTGTATGGTGCCAGGTGGGCACTGGAACTATCATGGGGAACACTTTGTAAAGTATATAGTTGTCTAACCACTATACTGCTCATCTAAGCTAATACAAAATACTGAATGTATATTGTAATTGAAAAATAAAATTAAGAAATAATAATGAAAGTAAAGAGGACTCCTAGTAATAGTATAAAAAAAGTGTATCACTTAAGATAAATGCCTAAAAGGATAAAAGTGCAGGACTATTATTCTTTTTATATCTATGGGAGAGGTGGGTTGTTCAGTGGGTCATGGGAAGGGGTAGAGTGATTAGATTCTCCTACAAAACTACAGTTGGAGATATCTGGAACAGGAAGAACTTTACATGATTTTTTAAAGATTGACTAGTTTTAAATTAATTTCATTTTCTTAAGAGCAAAGCTTTGAGGTCAAACAAAACTAGGTCCTCCACTTATTATCTTTGTGGCTTTGGGCAGGTAACTGCACTTTTCTGAGCCTCAAATATAATGCCTATACATACCACTTATGTTTTGTTTATTTGTTTGTTTTTAAATTTTATTTATTAATTTTTAGAGAAAGAGGAGAGAGAGAGAGAGAGAGAGAGAGAGAGAAAGAGAGAGAGAGAAGGAGCAGGAAGCATCAACTTCCATATGTGCCTTGACTAGGCGAGCTCAGGGTTTCAAACCAGCAACCTCAGGGTTCCAGGTCGTCGCTTTATCCACTGCGCCACCACAGGTAGGCCTCCTCCTGGGTTTTGCAAGGATTCATTGAGATGTTATTTATAAAGTATCCTGTTCAGGTCCTGCTGCAGATCTGGCACTCAAATAATATAACTATTTATATTATTCTTTAAATTTATTTGTTCCTTCGTAGGCTTTCAAATTCTAGGTTCCCCAGGATGGTTATATATGCTTGGTGTGTTGGGCCTTGTGGCATTTCCTCCTGTTTGCAGATTGTCAACTCCTGAAATTTTCTCAAGAATGAAGGGAAGTGACAGAACGTAGACATGACATCTTTATGGTTAAACGGTTTAAGCCAAAGTATAAGAAACAAAACTGTACTTTCATGCATATCTCCTTTTCCCTCTTGTATGTGGCCAGCTCCTACTCATCCTTTAAAACTCAGGTTGACACCACCTTCAAATGGCGCCTTCTCTGTCCTTGTCCAGCCCTTTCTTGTATTTCAGCAGCATCCACGGACCTAACGCACATCTTTAGGGAGCATAAATGTAATTTTATTCTATGAATAAGTAATCTGTTTATTCTGTGGAGTTGTCCAGGGGGTGCCCTTTGTTCACTCTCTCGCAGAATTTACTACATTGCTTATAATCATCTATTCTAATGTTTGTATCCCTTTGTAACAGGAGCTATTTTAAGTACAAAGACTAAAGTCAACTTTCTAACCTCCAGTGTCTGGCATAGTGCTTGGAACATTGTCTAAAGAAAGAATGAGTGGATGGGTGGATAGATGGTTGAATAGATGTATAAATATCTTCAGTGAATTACAATCATGACCTTGTGATAAATATTTTCCATCATTCACTGTTCCCAAGCATGTCTACATGTTCCCCAAGTACTACTGAAGACACTGCCAAGACTGTAAAACTTACAATGTTTACGGATTCTGCAATTCCACCCTCAGGCTTCATCCATCACAATCAGATTCAATAGGGCAGCTTCTGTGTGCAAAAGCAGAATAAGATAGGAGAACCATCAGTAGAAATTCTGATTAGTTTTTAATGAGGCTAACTGTTCTGAATATCAAGTTGGTTTGTATGCTCATTTGCAATTTTCATAAACTATTTGAAATGCTCATAAAGTCAGGATGGCAAACTTAGAAATGAATTACTTCTACCTTGACTTCCTGTTGAATGGAGATAATTAATCTCATCCTTTCTCATCAGAGAGCCCCATACAATTGCAGCCTTTATTTTTAGCTCTATTGATAGCTCCTACCTGAACCAACTTGTTTTGTATAATCAGGAATGTGAGGGTAAATCTTGGGCAAAGGGAAAGAAAAACCTAGAAAATTGTATCAGTAGTCTTTTTTTTTTCTTAAGATTTTATTTATTCATTTTGGAGAGGCGCAGGGGCGAGGGGAAAAAGAAACATCAATTCCCTTATGTGCCTTGACCAGGCAAGCCTGCAGTTTGAACGGACAACCTCAGCATTCCAGGTTGACTCTTTAACCAGTGCATAACCACAGGTGAGGCTGTGTCAGTAGTCTTGTTAGACTCAGGTTCCACACTACGATTTTGCAAAGAAGTCACTGAATGCAGACTACAGCAGCCTCCCAATAAGGAGAGCCCATAATCCCATCTCCCACCGGTGCCGGCCCTTTTCTCATGCTCTCTTACCTGGCTTACAGAGGCTTCTGCAAGCATTTGTGCCAGAGTGCTGCCAACGCACCACCTTCCATACCACTACTAAACTGTGGACCCGCCCCCCAAAGAGGGCCACCACTCAGCATCTGTGGTTATGATTTCTTTGCTTTTAGTTATCATTTTAGTTAGTGGTAAAGTGCGTGCATTTGTAAGCAATACAGTGTAAAGTTTATTAGCACTTAAACTTTAGGAAACATGTATTGTGCTGAATATTTTTTTCTGTGACTTGCTGTCTTTCATTCAACATGTGTTTGGGATTCATTTGTTTTGATATGTATAACTGAAATGCATTCATTTTCATTGCAGTGGGAATCCCACTGTTTGAGTATATAGGTCTTCAAGGCTTCAGTAGAATTTCCTGGGGCCCGTGGTCTTTTTCTGCTTGTTTTTATAAAAGGCAATTGGATAAATATTTATATCTATATTTATATCTATATCTATCTGTATTATATTATGTAATTACATCAGTTATATACTCACTTGCTCCACTAGAATTTTAGAAGCATTTGTAGCCTGAACCAAGTGGTGACACAGTAGATAGAGCATCCACCTGGGACGCTGAGGACCCAGGTTCAAAACCCTGAGGTCTCTGGTGAGCACATGCTCACCAGCTTGAGTGTGGGGTCACTCACTGGCTTGAGCGTGGGATCATGGACATGACTCCATGTTTGTTGGCTTGAGCAAGTGGTCACTGGCTCAGCTGGAGACCCCCAGTCAAGGCACATATGAGCAAGCAATCAATGAATAACTAAGGTGCCACAATGAATTGATGCTTCTCATCTCTCTCCCTTCTGGTCTGTCTGTCCCTCTCTCTGTCTCTCTCGCTAAAAAAAAATTAAATTTAAAAAAAGTAAAAAAAAAGTATTTGTAATCAGACACATGAATATTTCTGGTTAAGATGTAAAAAATGTTTGCTCTAAGTGAAATAATAAAAACACTACCTAGCCTCATGTTAGTTCATGTCAGGCTCTATCGCCAAATTCCGTATTTTTCGCTCCATAAGATGCACCTGACCATAAGACACACCTAGGGTTTTAAGGAGGAAAATAAGAAAAAAAATATTCTGAACCAAATGGTGTGTTAAAATACTTAATAATGGCCCTGGCCGGTTGGCTCAGCGGTAGAGCGTCGGCCTAGCGTGCGGAGGACCCGGGTTCGATTCCCGGCCAGGGCACACAGGAGAAGCGCCCATTTGCTTCTCCACCCCTCTGCCGCGCTTTCCTCTCTGTCTCTCTCTTCCCCTCCCGCAGCCAAGGCTCCATTGGAGCAAGAATGGCCCGGGCGCTGGGGATGGCTCTGTGGCCTCTGCCTCAGGCGCTAGAGTGGCTGTGGTCGCAACATGGCGACGCCCAGGATGGGCAGAGCATCGCCCCCTGGTGGGCAGAGCATCGCCCCTGGTGGGCGTGCCGAGTAAATCCCGGTCGGGCGCATGTGGGAGTCTGTCTGACTGTCTCTCCCTGTTTCCAGCTTCAGAAAAATGAAAAAGAAAAAAAAAAAAAACTTAATAAAATACTGTATTTTTTGCTCCATAAGGCGCATGGGCATTTATCCCTCCACTTTTGGGGGATAAAAAAGTGCATCTTATGGAGTGACAATATGGTAATTAGGACGTCACTTTTCATTTTCAAAGTTTAGGGGTTATGGTCCTACTCCGTAGTTGTTTTCCCATTCTCTCTTTAATAAATGGACACATATGGTTGGTTTCCAGCAGTTTGTTATTACAAATAATGCTACTAAAACTATCTGAGTGTGGCTGCCTTCACCCACTGGGCTTTTTGAAGGCAGGAATTGGGTCTTACTCATCTTTGTGGCTTAGCACAAGGCCTCAGTAAATGTGTTCTGAGTGAATAAATAAGTGCTCAGACACTTTGATCTTCTTGAAAATTATGGAACCATATGAAGATCACAAAAATGAGCCCCAAGGTAGAAGCTCAGTTTGCCGATTCCATTTTAAAAGTGTGCAGTAAGTCACATAAATAAAACCTCTAAGCAAATCCAGGAGCATTTGCCTCTTTTACTGGTTAAATAGAATGCCCTCATGTGTCTCTGTTAAACCATTACAGATCTTTCAAGGACATTCTATTACTTGTAAGTATAATCATAGTAAAATTCATAGTGGCACCTCCAACTCTGGCTTTAGGGGCCATATGCAAAGTTTGAAAGATCAAATACAGATCAAAGGATGGGAAAATGGGGGAGTAGCTTCTCTGAATTTATTGGACAAAACCCTGAATTCCATCAGTTACAATCTCTACCTGTGGTTCACGTGGCTTACGAGCAACAAGGATGCAGAATTGGTGCCCAGGGTTAGTTTATGCTGGATTCATGTCTATTTCCACGCAGGGGCCCAGTGAAGAAGAGGACTTTTAACATTTTTGCCTACAGGTAAAGATTATTTATCAATCTCTCAATCTCTAAATTAAACATTGCCACTGTTTTTTTGTTTGTTTGTTTGTTTTTGGTTTTTTGTTTTTTTTTTAGAGAGAGAGGGATAGACAGGGACAGACAGACAGGAACGGAAAGAGATGAGAAGCATCAATCACTAGTTTTTCATTGCACGTTGCAACACCTTAGTTGTTCATTGATTGCTCTCTCATATGTGCCCTGACTGTGGGCCTTCAGCAGACTGAGTAGCCCCTTGCTGGAGCCAGCGACCTTGGGCTCAAGCTGGTGGGTTTTCGCTCACATCAGATGAGCCTGCGCTCAAGCTGGCGACCTTGGGGTCTTGAACCTGTGTCCTCTGCATCCCAGTCCGACGCTCTATCCACTGCGCCACCGCCTGGTCAGGCTTAAGAGGTTTTTGTAATTACACTAATAAGTCAAAAGAAAATGCCTGGGTCATACTGAACTGGACGTTTTGAGTCTTTGAAAGAGTTTCTTTTGTATTCATTCAACATCATTAATTCAAAAAACACCCTGTATATTAAGCCTTTTCTGCATGCTAAAGATGTCAAAGACAAATGACACAGAGTTCCAGTGATGGTTAATTTTATGTGACAGCTTCTCTGGGCCACTGTACCTAGATATTTGGTCAAACATTATTCTGGATGTTTCTGAGAGAGTGCTTTTGGATGGGATTTACATTTAGATTGATGAACTTGAGTAAAGCAGATCGCCCGTCATAATGTGGGTGAGCTTCATTCAATCAGTTAAAGAAGGCCTGAATAGAACAAAAAACTGATCTCTTTCCTCGAGCAATGAGAGTTTGCTAGCTGACTGCCTTCAAACTTCATCTGTAACATTGGCTTTTCCTAGTTCTATAGCAGATTGCCCTTCCTGAGTCTCCAGCCTGTCAGCCTCCCCTATTGAATCTTGGATTCAGCAAGCTGCCACAATCACAAGCGCCAATTTCATTAAATAACTAAATAAATAATATCTATCTATCTATCTATTTTTCCATCTATCTATCTATCTATCTATCTATCATCTATTATCTATCTATCATCTATCTATCTATCTATCTATCTATCATCTATCTATTATCTATCTATATCTCCTATTGTTTCTGGTTCTCTGGAGACCCTGGCTAATATAGTCCCTTTTCTCAAGCACCTGAGTATCTCTTGAAACAGATGTGCAAGCAAGCAACTCTAATCTAGTGTGAAGACTGCCATAAAGGTAGTCACTTGTATAATGTGCAATGAGAGCACAGTCAAAGAAACATTTGTACTCCAATGAGGCTACTTAGGGAAGGCTTTCCAGGAAACATTTTCTAGGAGAACTTTATCTGAGGCAGAGAGAGAAATATGGAAAAGTCCAAAGGTGTGGGAAAACACAGTGTATTCTGAGGACCGTCTGTGCAGGAGGAAGTGGTGCAAAATTGAAATTCAAGGTGTAGAAATGAAACAAAATGCTCAAAGTTAAGAGAAAACAATAACATGCTTGTGCACACCTGTGGACAGATAGGCTCTCTGGACAGACACACTCTCCTTGGGGCCAAGGACTGGAAAGGACATTATTTTGCACCAGAGTTTAGTGCTGCAAACAAGGCAAACAGATGCTGAGCAGCACGCCTGTCCAGCCCAGATAACTGGCCTACTTTGTGGAATTTGAGAGCCAGGGGAGCTCTGGGTACACGTCATGGCCTCCCCACAAGGACCTATGATCAGGATGGCCTTCTCTGTGTGGCACTCCAGGGCAGACTGTCATCGTGAATATTTGTTAAAAAGCACTGACATTTCATACACTGTGCTCATTGCCTCAAATGCATCAGTGCATGATTTAGAGAAGCAAAGGCTTATTTTTATAACCCTGATTACATAATATAAGCGAATGGACTTTAGAAAAGAAGAAAGAGGGAGAGAGAAAGATGGTAGCCATTAAAGCACAGAGTCAGTTGAGAATGCTGCCCCATTTTCTGAGAGAAGTTGCAGAGGAAAAGCTAAAAATAGACACTAAATAGGAAATGAGAGAAATGTAAATAAAAAAATCCACTCCTCTAGGCTAGAGATTGATTAGGATCGAAAGTAGATTGTACAGTTAAACTAATTGTGGCGAAGTCGCTGTAATTAGGTTAGGGAAATGCGGAGGATAAACATTTCAAGGTTACCCGACCTGTGTCAGGTTTGCTGCGGAGATGTTGGGCACAGAGTGGACAATGCTCTGAGAGTCTGATTCATCCGAGAAAGAGAGTCGGGAGCCTGGAGTGGAGATTGGCAGGAGTGTTCTGTCTTACTTGGTTCCTCTGAGCACTTTATCCACCACTCCTTTGCCTATCAGCTCCCTCATATTCTTTAGTTAGCCCGTCTTAAGGCTCTCTCCGTGCTGGGCTCCCTGCCTTGCCTATTTTCCATCCATAGCCCATCAGCTCCAGGGACACCCCAACAGACCTTTCTCACTTCTGAGGCCTGCATGCTGACAGGAGCAATTTTTAACAACGTTTCAAAGTAAATGGAATAGAGCTTGTAAAAGCAACATTACATGATTGTGCTTTGCCTAGTGGTGTTTTCAGAGCCTGTGGAATATGGAAATGGGCTTTGTGTGGTAAATTACATCCCGCAGAGATGTAGAGGTGGAAATTCAATTTGCCTTCAACTGTCCGTGCCAACGGTATCTATTATGCCTACAGCATACATGAAAGTACAAGCTGCATGAAGAGTCTACTCTGACCTCAGAGAAACTCTATGTGCATGTGTGTGTGTGTTGGTGACAGGTTGGAAATGACTCTGGTATATAGATAGTAATCTCTCCTTATCAAGTCATCAAGGAGGAAGAGGAAAATATTGGCTATCAAATATATATAACTTGACTTTACCTGTGTAAAGACTAGGATTTGATGACAGGTTTTGTAACTAACTGGCTCTTTGGTCTTAATTTCTTGGAGCTTCTGGATCCTCATCTGTAAAACGAGGACACAGGAATTGCCTACCTAATGCTGTTTTGTGAGGATAAAGAAGGTAATGTGCTCTGTCCAGTTGGCTCAGTGGTAGAGTGTCAGCCCAGCGTGTGGATGTCCCAGGTTCGGTTCCTGGTCAGCGCCTATCTGCTTCTCCACCCTTCCCCCTCTTGCCTTCTCTCTCTCTCTCTCTCTCTCTCTCCCTCTCCTGCAGCCAATGGTTTGAGCATGGCCCAGGTACTGAGGATAGCTCCCTCAGAGCCAAGACAGCCTTAGACACTAAAAGTAACTTGGTACTCGATCATTGGCCCCAGATGAGGTCGCCAGGTTGGATCCTGGTTGGGGCGCATGCAGGAGTCTGTCTCATTATCTCCCCTCCTCTCACCTAAAAAAAAAGTAGGTTTCCATTATTTTCCCAGACTAGTCAGAGGTTTACTCTGACTAGTGAAAAAGTTTAGATATCATAGACTAAGTGGAAATACCAGTAATATTAGATATTGTTTATTAAACACATTCTGGTAACAAACACTATACTGTATCTAGTCATCAAAATGACCTTGAAAGTTTAGTATTGCTGTTTAGTTTTAAAGGTGAGGAAACCAAGGGTCTTTATAATAGCCAGGAAACCCCAGAAAAATTATATATCTAAAAAATTATATAATAAATAAATAAATAAAATTATATACATAGTTTTGGCCAGGTAGCTCAGTTGGTTAAAGCATCATCTTAATGCACCAAGGTTGCAGGTTTAATCTTTGGTCGGGGCATATACAAGAATTAACTAATGAATGCATAAATAAGTGTAACAACAATTCCATCTTTTTCTCTCTCTCTCTCTAAAATTAATTTTAAAAAATTACATACCTCTGAAAAAATAATTATTAGGAGCTCATTTTAGGAGATTTAATAAAATTAAGTTTATAAATTGTGAGAGTGGTGTCGATGGCTATAAATATGCAATGATACACCACTAATTTAATTTTCTGGAGGTCACATCAATGTGCTGCCTAATTCAGCCTTGAAATCTGCACACAGTTAACTGAGTTATTACAGACGTCCCCAAACTATGGCCCGCGGGCCGCATGCGTCCACCCTGAGGCCATTTATCTGACCCCCGCCGCACTTCTGGAAGGGCACTTCTTTCATTGGTGGTCAGTGAGAGAGTCTACGGCCATACCACCCTGAACGCGACCGATCTCGTCTGGTCAGTGAGAGGAGCACTATATGTGGCAGCTCTCCAATGGTCTGAAGGACAGTGAACTGGCCCCTGTGTAAAAAGTTTGGGGACCCCTGCGTTCCTTTGCAGGACCTGATTATAAGGCAAGACAATAAAATAGGGAGGAAAGTGAAATAAGAAGCCTTGAGCTTAGAGGGAGAAAGGGGTCACAAACCTATGGAGGAAAGGGGTGGACCTCCCAGGTAAGGGCTCACTAGGGAAGTTCTTTCTGAATTTCTTTCCTAAAGCCTTAGCTGTCAGTGTCAGATTTAAGCATCATCTTCACAATACAGTATTCTGTTAGTGATACAAACAGCTGGCCTAGCTGGACTAGGAAAGGAGCACAGTCTTAGGGACTTAGGGAGATAGTGTTTGAAAGCAGTGGTTCTCGATCTCTGGCTTGCAGCAGGATCACCTGGAGGGCTTGTGAAAACAGACTGCAGTTTCTGATTGTGGGTCTTTGGTAGAGCCTGAGATTTTGCATTTCCAACAAGTTCTCATATGATGCCGATGCTGATAATCCAGGAACCGCACTTTGAGAACCACTGATGTAGGAGAAGCTTTATTGACTTTTTAAAATTTTGGGTAGATTTCCTTCCTCTTCTCCCTACTCTCTGCCTCATACTCTTTTCAGGGTCTCCTCATTGGTCTCATTGTTGATTTTGTTTTCTTTCGAGGGACTGTGGAGTGGGGGAAATTCAAAACCCAGCAGCTGCCATTGTTATCCAAACATAAAATAAGCTGGGAGACAGACTCTTCTGACAGAAGGCCAAACCGAGGACAACTATACAGACATCTGATCTAGCCTCTGAGCTCTGCGTGGATGCCTGGCTGGTTCTCAGTTTATTCTGGTGGTGGACTGAGTTCAGTTGTGGCAGGATGAAATGTTAGGCATATGTCTTCAAGTGCTAAAAACTTCCTCGGTTACATTTCTTTCAATTGTGGGGGTCTAGAACGAGTCTCCCCCAGATGTGCCTCTGAGATAGGCAAATTGTTTTGAGCTAAAGGCAACTTTAGCCACAGGCTCAAGAGAAACTTCTGCCCCTCCCTTAACTACCTAGGAAAAAGGAGGACTTGAATCAGGGTTCTTGTGAATAATAAGTGATTATTAGAGATAACCTCCCTTTCTTTTTCTCTCTTTCTCTTTCTTTCTTTTTTTCTTTCTTTCTTTCTTTCTTTCTTTCTTTCTTTCTTTCTTTCTTTCTTTCTTTCTTTCTTTTTTCTTTCTTTAGAAATAGGAAGAGAAGGAGAGAGAAACATCAATTTGTTGTCCCATTTACTTATGCATTCATTGTTTGATTCTTGTATGTGCCCTGACCAAGGATTGAACCCGCAAGCTTGTCATATTGGGATGATGCTGTAACCAACTGAGCACCTGGCCAGGGAAGTCTCTTTTGATTCATCTATAGGGCAAGACAATCTTCTAGTTACTAACCATCAGTTTATGTCATCCTGCAATGATCCTTTGAGTCCCCAGGTGCATTACCTCATCCCTAGCTCAGGATGTCTTAAATACCTCAATCCCATTTATCTCTGAACCTCTCCAGCATGTGAGGTCTCTGACTCCCTCATGTATGTGGTTCCCATACATATATACATATGTATTAAATTTGGTTATTTTCTCTTGTGTGGGGGAAACAGCTGTATTAGGCTTGCTCACTGGTTTACCGGCTGTAAGTATTAATACTTTTCCTGATTAGGGTGTGCACATGTGGCAGCACCACGTGTGAATAGTGCATGTAAGGCTGTGGGTGCTTGCCCTCAGGGAGGATGGCGGATTGCCTGCCCACTACTGTGAGGGGTCATTTTGCTGTTTTCCTGAGAAGTGGTTTTCCCCCGCCTGATGGCTCGTCCACTGTGGTGACACTTTATTAAGTGGAAATGGCCCAACACTTTCTGGTTCTGCAGTTTTTCTGTCCAAATCCATTGTGGACCTGCCTGGCCTTGGGCACTGCCATTACATCTGGCATAGTGGGCAGGATTCAGATCAGATTGATATGGAGATGCCGACACCTTTGAGGAGGGGGATAGAGGAGTGGCTGTTCCCTGTGGTTGTCCTTTTGGGGGCTGTGGGCTGACTGTGTTTTACAGCCCTGTGGGAAGAAGCTGAGAGGTCTGTGCAAGAGGCTTCCTAAGTTTGAAACACAGTGAGTGCCAACAGTGGTAGGGACTGCAACCATTGCTGGAGAAGGGGGTCAACCGCTCTTGAGAGCTGCAGTGTGAGGTGTAGGCTGAGCACCAACAATGCCTGGAACTGGAGCTGTCACTAGAAAAGGAATTACAAGCTCGTGAGCTGCAATTTTCTCTGGAAGCAGAACATTGGCACCAGCAGTTAGAGAAATACTGCAGGTTCAAGAGCTCAAGTTCCAACTTCAGGCCGAGAGCCAGCAGCTGCAAGAGCCGAAGCAGGTGCTGATGACGGAGCTGCACCCGTGCAGGTGGGGTGGCTCTGAGTCAGCAGTTGTCGTTTCTAACTTCTCTTCTAAGGAGGAAGTTTGGGCTGAAACTGCAATTGGGAGACTCAGAGCCTGGCTGGTGGTTGTTCAAAAGGTAAAAACCCAGCAGCCAAGGGTGCTTCAGGGACAGGCACAACACCCTCCATAGGTAGTGGAGCACTATGTGGTCTAGCCTTACACCCAGGCAGAGCTGATGGAGTTGGGGGCAAAATTCAGGCAGAAACCCACCAAGCCCCTGGCAGCCTGGTTGCTGTGGTTGTGTGACATTGGGGTAGATGGAATCATGCTCTCCAGAACAGAGATGGAGAAATTGGCCACCATTACCACTCACTCCTCCCTGAGTCAGCATTTTCAGAACTTCCATAACAACCCAGGAAACCATACCCTATTAGAATGGATGATGGCTGCCATTTGTATGGTCTGGAAGAATGCTGGAGACTTGCCGGGGGCAGTAAGTTGGTGGCAGTGCTACAGTGAGCTACTCCAGGCCCTTCAGGAACTAGGTGTGAGGAATGCTGCTTTCAACCCAAGGTCCCATGGGACAGATGAGGAAATGTTTACGGCAGAAATGAGGGACCTTATTCTCTGTAGTGCCCCACCAGCCCCCTTTGGGTCACTAGTGGCTATCTTGAGCCCCTATGTGGGGCAGCCCATCAATGTGTTTACACAGATGGTAGCAGATTTGGGGGAGTTGGAGGCAGCACAGAATTGTAAGGCTGTGAGGGCTGCTGTCCATGCTTCCCCCCTGACTAATAGGAAAAATGGGTTACCTGTAAAGGTTACCTGAACAGATGTAGGGAGATTTGATTGTGGCCAGGGAAGATAGGGAGAAATTAGATGGCAGGTCTAATAAAATCCTGTTCGTGCTTTGACAGCAGCTTGAGCTGGAACAGAGGTTCCAGCCGTTGACAAAGCAGGGAACACAGGCAACCCAGGCAGCTGCCAAGAAAATGGCTGGTGTTCAGGTTGCAGGGTTGCAGGATTACTTGTTGGAGACAGCTGTGGAAAAGGAGGATCCCCCCCCCCCAAGACCCGTTATCCCAATTTGAATAGGGGGAAGGCCGAGGGACCTGTTCAATGGGGATGGGTAGAGGGGAGTGGAGGCGCCACGTGAACTTGGAAATCCACTGGTCCTTTCTAATGTGCAACAGGTGTTGGCATTAGAGGATAATAAGTCTCTTTTGCAGCAGCAGCAGCTAAGAGACCTGTCAAGGGGGCACAGGTATTGAATGTGTTTGACCCTACCAGACCCTGTGAGCTTGTTGAGGGGTTAGGATGGGGCTTGTGGCAATGAGCAGAGCACTTATGAAAAAGTGCTGAGACCCATTAAAAAAAGAGCTGTATGGCTAGTTGCCTGTAATGGACATTTACCTTGGTGATTTGCACAGACAGCTGGCCGTCTATTGTCAACTGATTATGGAGCAGTGTAATGGACTCTTGGGCTATGACCAGAGAGGGGCACCGACTCCCTAGCTGGATGGACAAGAGATCTTGATGGGGCAACTGCAGTACCAGTGAAGGCCCTCTTGCTTAAGAAGCTGCTCCCATCCAGTTGCAGAGATGCACGAAGGACATTTTCTTCAATGGACATAGCCCTGGGCTACACAGGCCCTCCCACCTATTATGGTGTAGGAGGCTAGAGGTGGGCCTCCAGCTAACTCTCTGGACAGAGTGCTCAGGGAGGCATTGTGAAGGGCACCTCTGTAATTATTGTGTAACTTGTGCAGTTGCTGTAATGTACCTCACTTCTCACACAGAGACCATAGCAGAAGATACCTGTTGTGTAGATTGTGAGACGAGTAACCCTAGCAGGCGTCCCCAAACTACGGCCTGCGGGCCGCATGCGGCCCCCTGAGACCATTTATCCAGCCCCCTGCCGCACTTCCAGAAGGGGTACCTCTTTCATTGGTGGTCAGTGAGAGGAGCACTGTATGTGGCGGCCCTCCAACGGTCTGAGAGACAGTGAACTGGCTCCCTGTGTAAAAAGTTTGGGGACCC
Source organism: Saccopteryx bilineata (assembly GCF_036850765.1). Taxonomy (NCBI): domain Eukaryota; kingdom Metazoa; phylum Chordata; class Mammalia; order Chiroptera; family Emballonuridae; genus Saccopteryx; species Saccopteryx bilineata. Next base: position 337,007,852 of record NC_089490.1, on the reverse strand, counting down.
CTGCGTGGAATGTGGAGAAAACAGCTGTGTTAGGCTTGCTCGCTGGCTTACCAGCTGAACGCACTTTTGCCTGATTGGTGCATGAACACATGGCAGCACCACACGTGAATAATCTATGTAAGGCTACAGGTGTTGGCTCTCAGGGCAGAGTGTGAATTGTGGATTGCCTGCCCGCCACTGTGAGGGGCAGTTTTGCTGTCCATTTGCCTGAGAAGCGGATTTCCCCTGCCTGTTTGCTTGTCCGCCATTGTGAGACTTTATTAAACAGAATGGCCCAACGCTTTCTGGCTCCGCAGTTTTTCTACCGTCTGCCAAATCTAGTGTGTACTTGCCCAGCCTCGGCCACTAGCATTACAACTCTTACTAATCTGTCTCCTGTCCACTTGATAATTAGACCAACCTTGAGGATAAAGGAAAGTTTGTTCCTCCCCACATTACAAAGCAAATAGTTCCCACTGTGTATTGACTTTCCTATGTCCATCTTCTGACCCTTCCTGCTCCTCTTCTGCAACAATGCAACTGTCAAAAGCAGGCCATGCTTTCAGTCACCTGTCAGCAACCCTAATTCTGGGGACTCTACATCCTTACTGAGGACTGCTTGATATCAGACTGCTACAGGGACTTACACTTATGGGCCTGCTTTGTGGTTAATTAATATAGATCAGCGTTCTCAACCTGTGGGTCGCGACCCCGGCGGGGGTCGAACGACCAAAACACAGGGGTCTTCTAAAGATGGCTTAGGGGATATAGATGTATTTGTTTATCTGATCTGGGAATGAATTCTGGCCATTTTTATATTTTCCTAAGGCCAAGACAGAAAAAAGATAAATAATTTGAAATGACCAGTTTCCAAGCACTGTAAGAGACAAATGATGGCTCATGATGTTATTTACATTTCAATACAACCAATGCTAGATGGAGGATGCTCAGCATAATTAAGCCTCTGGGAATGCATCTAGCCAGTGCATCCTTTGATTCAAGAAAATTGAATCAATATACAATGAGCTCCTATATTAACATGCAATTTAGGAGGCATTTATGCTGAGCTCAAAATCTAATTACTGGTTTTCTGTTTGGTCTATGGTGACTGTTTTTCTATTTTCAGTTCACCTGGATTGGTCAAAAGTTCTCATGCTTGATTTCCATTCAGATGGTGACATTTGCCTCTCATCCCCAGTCTTTTCACAAAAGGACCCAGGAACTCAATGTACCAGAAACAAATGATAAAGAGGATTCAAAATGAAGACTTTTGATTAAAATAGGTAGTTCCCCACACCATTAATAGAAAGGAGCTAATGAAGTTCATTATGTTTTTAGAGAGGGATTTCTTTCTCTCTTGAAATGCCTGGGTATGTTTTCTACCAAGGGCTTGGTGGATTCACATCTGTGTCTCTGAGAGTCCCCTCATAACCATGAGTAATAAACTGCTATTGTTCTACTACACTTGGGTTCACAGAAAGTTTGGATGCCATAATTCTACTTCTACCCTACCTAAGTTCTACTGATGTTTGCGGCTGTTTTAAAGCTTCTCCTGAACCTATTTTTCTATATGACGTCCTGTAAGGCTGTGCTTATATATACCTATGGGCAGAGTCGATGAGTATAGGAAGCTGCCTTCCAAGTGGCTGTGGACCCCAGGTGGTCACTCAATGTGTGGGATGGGTTGTCACCTGTGAAACACATAAAAGAAGCACATTGAGACTTCTACTGCTCCAAAATAACTAGACTTTCAGAATATAGGATAGGTACATTTTTGAATTATGTAGCCATATGTTTTAGAAAAGTGATTTTATCTATCTCAAGGATTGCCTTTTTCCTGTTTTGTTTTTATACTGAACTCAGTAGAACACATGATTAATAGTCTACCCTCATGTTTAAATGCTTAAAACCATATTCTCCCATTCAAGATTTGAAACTTTGTGAAACTTATGTATGTGTTAAAGGGTTGCAATGGTTATGATGATCTCTCTTTGTGACATTAGCAACCCATTGGTGATCATTAACTTTATCTATTACATCACTTGAAGTTGCAAAATTGTATTGCATCATTTCTTCTTCATCTATTGGCTGGAAATTCTTTTATAAAAAAGACATTTCTTGGCCTGACCTGTGGTGGCGCAGTGGATAAAGTGTTGACCTGGAACACTGAGGTTGCTGGTTTGAAACCCTGGGCTTGCCTGGTCAAGGCACGTATGAGAGTTGATGCTTCCTGCTCCTCCCCACTTCTCTTGCTCTTTCTCTCCCCTCTCTAAAATGAATAAATAAATAAATAATTTTTTAAAAAGACACTTTTTATTCATTTTTCAGTTACCTTTACGTACAGTATGTATAGGAAAGAGTATCTTCCAAAGGTGACTAATAAGATTATTTTAATGTGTCATAACTCAAGACTTAAAACATATATGATATATTCCAATCAATTGCAGGTATTATTCTTATTGAAGTTCAAATTGTCAGCTCTGGCTGGATAGCTCAATTGGTTAAAGCATCATCCTGAAAAACAGAGGTTGCGGGTTTAATACTCGGTCAGGGCACATACGAGAACAGATCAATGTTACTGTCTATTTCTCTTTCTCTCCCTTCCTTTCTCTCTAAAATCAATAATATATCATTTTTTTAAAAAAAATGGAATTGTCCCAAGTTTTTCCAGTGGGAGCCTCTTCAAATTGACCCCTAAATCTTTTTGTCACAACCCACCTCAGAGGAACACTCCCTGACCCCAAGCTATATAGGATTCTAGTAACAAAGCCTGGCTGGAGAAAAACTTAAGATCACCAATGAGCCTGACCAGGCGGTGGCACAGTGGATAAAGCGTCGGACTGGGATGTGGAAGACCCAGGTTTGAGACCCCGAGGTCGCCAGCTTGAGCGCAGGCTCATCTGGTTTGAGCAAGGCTCACCAGCTTGACCCTAAGGTCGTTGGCTTGAGCAAGGAGCCACTCGGTCTGCTATAGCCCCCCAGTCAAGGCACATATGAAAAGCAATCAATGAACAACTAAGGTGTTGCAACGAAGAATTGATGCTTCTCATCTCTCTCCCTTCATGTATGTCTGTCCCTATCTGTCCCTCTGTCTGACTCTGTCACCAAACCCCCCCAAACCAAAATTATTAAAAAACCCCAAAAAAGATCACAAATAAAAAAACCCATAAGAAAGCAATGAGCAAGAATTGACAGACACAAAAATAAAAGAATTACAGCTCTAAAAAGGATATAATATAGAACAATCTTAGAGAGTATGGATATCTTTTAAAAAAATTATAAAATATAAATATTAAATTGAAATGTTAAGAAAATGAGAAGACACTTGTGTATAAAAAGGAGGTGGTTTTAAAAGTTCTATGTAGGGTTTATAAAAACAATAACTAAAACAAATGATTTAGACCTCTAAAAGGGAAAGATATAATAATTAAAAATAAATACCTCAGTAGAGCCTGGCCGGTTAGCTCAGCTGGTTAATGAGTCATCCCCATATGCCAGGGTTGCAGATTCGATCCCTGTGAGAGCCTATACAAGAATCAGCCAATGAAAGCATATACAAGTGAAAATCAATGTTGCTCTTTCTCCTTTTCTATCCCTCACCCTGCCTCTCTTTCTCTCTAAAAAAAAATCAATAAAAATAATGACTGAGAATTTTCTGGAACTTATGGAAGACATCATTGGGGTTTAAGAAGCCCAATAAGTCCCAAGCAGCATTAAAAAAATAATGATCACAATTAAATAAATACTACAGGTACATACTTCACAGTGAAAATGCAAATAACACCAACCAAAACAAAACAAAAAACAAAGGTAAATCTTAAATGCAAAAAGTCTGAAACAAAACCAGAAGGAAAAACAGATTATTCAGACTTCTCAGTGTCAACAATAAAGACTAAGAGTTGTTGAATGATTATCTTCTAAGGGCTGAGAGGAAGTTACTGCCAATTTAGAATCCCATACATAGTTCATCGGTAAGTGGGCTGTTTCTACCTGTGGCTATTTTGAGTGATGCGGCCATGAACACTCATGTTTTGTGTGGACATATGTTTTCATTTCTCTTGACTATATATAAATATTAAGGAATGAAATTGCTGGGTCATGTGATAATTTCATATTTAACTTCTTGAGGAAATGCCTGATTGTTTTCCAAAGAAGCTGAACCATTTTATATTACCACCAACAGTGTGCGAGGGTTCCAGTTTCTTTCCACCCTCACTAATGCTTGTTATTTTCCATGTTTTAAAAAAATTATTATTGCCATCCTAATGTGTGTGAAGCGGTATTACATTGTGATTCTGATTTGCATTTCCCTAATGACTAATGACGCTGAGCATCTTTTCATGTGCTTATCTATCTTTTTGGAAAAGAAATCTATTCAAGTCCTTCGCCCATTTATTTCTTTGTTTATTCTCTGCAAATGCTTTATAGCAACAAACAAATAGAAGAAAGTCACCCACAACTTTACTACCCTAATAATGTACCAAATGTTTTTGTATTTCCAAGTTTCTTGTCTATACACATATTTTAAAAAATATATTAGTTTTAAAATTGTGGTAAAATAAGCATAACATAAAACATACCATTTTAACTATTTGTAAGCATACAGTTTAGTGGCATTAAATAAATTTATATTTACGGTGCAACCATCACAATTCTCCATTTATAGAGCTTTTTCATCTTCCCGAATAGAAACTTGGTACCGATTAAGCAACCATGGCCCGTTTTCCCCTCCCTCCAGCTCCAGGCAACCAGCATTCTACTTTCTGTCTCTGTGCTGTGACTCCCCCAGGCTCTTTGCATAAGTGGAGATGGGTTGTTTTGTGGATATTTCTTTCTGCCTAATGTCTTCAAGGTTCATCATGTTGTAGCACATGTCAGAACTTACTTCCTTTTTAAGGCTAAATAACAATTCCATTATATGGATGTACCACATCTCGTTCATCTACCAACGTTTCTATAATTCTAATACTTTGATTTTAGAGCCTCTTGGGATTTTGTGTAGCACACATCATCAGTGGATACTGACAGTTTGTTTCTTCCTGCCTGGATTTCCCAGTCACTCATGGCTCTAGAATTCTTGCCCTCTGTTGCTGGTGTACAGGTGGCAAAGCAAAATCCTGCTGACCTAACTTCAGCTTTGTCGCTCCTGGAGCTCTCTCCACAAACTCAAGAGCCGCTCTCCTAAAGGGAGTTCTGCTGAGCTGTGCTGTGCTGGACCAGACCCTGATGGACAGCGCCCCCTGGTGGGGTTACCTCACATCTCTGTCTCCTCTCCACTACCTGCACCTCAAGCCCTTGCGCAAGGTCCAGGGCTCAGGTTCCGCAACCACTTCCTGAGCTTTTCTACTTTTCCTCCTGTGGTCCCCCTGCCATTCCAGACTCCATTGCAATCCCCACTGGTTGAAATCCCACTGATCTTTCCCTGGATCTTCTTAAGTAACATCGTCTTTCTAAAGATTTATTAAAGTCCCCTAATGCCTCCCTAAATCTGGTGCGATGTCTCAAACAATAGCATCATGGGAAGGAATTAGAAGCAGAGAGAACTGAGTTCAAATTCTGACTCTAGATCTTGACTAGCTAGGTGACCTTGGCAAGTTATGTGTCTGCTTCCTTATCCATCTCAGTTTCCGATGCTCACACAGGGTGTTTTGTGAGGATTGTTTGTGTAATACGGGCAGCGACCCTGACACTGAGGAAGTGTGCAGTGAGTGCTGGCTCCTCTCCTTCTCCTCTCTGCACCACCACAGCACTTCCACCTTGCCTGTGGCATTTGTCCCACACTGATGTGCATCATGGCTCTGTGTGTCCTGTGTGATCCTCATTCTGGGTCTCCATGTTCCATCTTCTTTTTTTTTTTTTTTCTTTTCATTTTTCTGAAGCTGGAAACAGGGAGAGACAGTCAGACAGACTCCCGCATGCGCCCGACCGGGATCCACCCGGCACGCCCACCAGGGGGCGATGCTCTGCCCATCCTGGGCGTCGCCATGTTGCGACCAGAGCCACTCTAGCGCCTGAGGCAGAGGCCACAGAGCCATCCCCAGCGCCCGGGCCATCTTTGCTCCAATGGAGCCTTGGCTGCGGGAGGGGAAGAGAGAGACAGAGAGGAAAGCGCGGAGGAGGGGTGGAGAAGCAGATGGGCGCTTCTCCTGTGTGCCCTGACCGGGAATCGAACCCGGGTCCTCCGCACGCTAGGCCGACGCTCTACCGCTGAGCCTACCGGCCAGGGCTATGTTCCATCTTCTAAAGGAAGAGAGCACAGGATTTGAAGCCAGAAAAAAATTGTTCATGGAGGATGGTAGAGGGGTTATAGATAGTGACCGAGGGAGATTTGATTTGGGGTGGTGAGCACTCGACATAATATACAGATGACGTATTGTAGAATTGTGCACCTGAAACCTGTATAATTTTATTAACCTATGTCACTCCAGTAAAGTCAATAAAAAGAAAAATGTGGTTCATATCATGACGCTTGGTCACCAGCTATGTGACCTCATTTTATGCCTCTGGTAACGGGGAGTTTTATGAGATTTAAATGAAATGAAATGTGTAAGAGCCTTGCTTTTTGCCTGGAACACAGTAATTGGATTATACATACCTGTTGACCCGATCTGAAATTTTTAAAATTCAATTTTTAATCTGCTTCTTTCAGATGGAAATCTGTGGTTTCCTACATGAACATTGCTGGGCAAGGGGTCACATCATCTCATCTGGGTCACTGCTGAGGTCCTTAGTACTGAGTCAACAGCTGTGATGGGACTTATTACATCCCCTAATCCCTGGCTTATTTCCGGCAGTTGCAGAAAGTCGAGCAGTGTATGGAATGCAGTCAGGGTCTCTGGCTGGCAAATTATCTTCTCTCCAATAAATCCTGCCAGTTGCTCTGCAACGTGCTTGCTCTGTACCATGTGGGACACATTGTTGACATTTTTGGGCTTTGGGCATCTCCCCACATCATGCTTACAACTAGCATTACGAGACCCTTTGTTTTAGGGAAAGACAGGAAAAAAAAAAAATATATATATATATAATTTTTTTCTTCATATTTTCTAGTTATTTTTATAACTATCTTCTCTTTTAATGTTATTTAATGTTCTTTTTAAAAAGTAAATAATTTTATTCACTCTAAATATTCTAAACATTTATTTAAAAGCTTAAGTTTCTTGAAAATGTCATCTTTTAAAAGTTTTACCTGGAATTTCTGTTTTGATTATTGAGTTTGCTGGTTGTCTCAGCAGTAGACTAGGCATTGTGGTGCACAGGCACGTTTTAAACCGGCTGTTTCGTTTTGGTTTTTGTTGTTGTTTACTTTTTTCTCCCCCTGTGTGCTTCATCTTACCTCCCTGTGTAGCAGTTCTCCTCCCCCCCCCCCCCTCAATTGGCATCCTGGAACTCCCAGCCCAGAACCAGGCCATATAATGGAATTTTGATGCTCCTATTTCATAGTGGTATTTGGAACATCACATGTCTAGTTACTGCTGCTTCAGTTTTTGAGCTGGTCTGTGTCCTTCCTCCTTTCTAACCTCATTATTTCTTTTACGTCTAAGCCCCTGGCCAGGAATCGGCACCTGTTTTACTCATTGTTTTTCACAAGCATGGATGATATTCTTGAATTTAAGCGCTTGTTCTGATTTCTGTTCTTGCATGAATAATTTTAGCCCCAGTGTCCTTCAGGGGGCCAAACTCTTGGCCACTTTGGAATGGATTCCAGTGGACCTATTGCATAGGTCCCTCCTCTATACTCTCTGTATTTCTATTTCTTTTCTTTTTTTTCTTGGTCTACTGAAATGTATTATAGTTTTTGAGTGTAACTATGTCTTTTCTTTTATCTATGATTGTTATGTGTTGAAAGAAATGGGTGCACCAAAGTATTAATTAACGGAGCCTATATTCTTTTCTTTGCTATTTGACTATTTCTCCTCCACCCCCACATTCTCTATCTTTTTCTTCTGAAACCCTTGATGATGGATGTCTTAGTCCATTTGGGCTGCTGTAACAAAAATCCCATAGGTTGCGTGGCTTAACCAACAAACACTTATTTCTCATAATTCTGGAGGCTGAGAAGTCCAAGGTCAAGGTATTGGCAGATTTGGAAGGTCTCCACTGGAGAATGAGATATGTAAGTAAGAGACCATATATGGTGGTGGTTAAAATCAGGGTTTAGGAGCCAGACTGTCTGGGCTTGATCTTAGCTTTGCTCCCTCCCAGCTCAGACAAGTTATATCACCAATTTCATCTCACATTTCCTCATTTGTAAATGAGGGTTTGTAAAAAAGAGGGTTATTTACTTATCAGTCTTTTGTGCTTTCCCTATAGGTTTTTTTGTTTGTTTGTTTTTTGTTACAAATACGTACAGTAACTTTTCTAAATAAAATATCAATATTACTCCAGCCCAGAGTTAGGCAGGGACCACCCGTTGCTGCATCTCTCTGGTTAGGAGCTTCATCCTCACTGCCCCGAACAAAACAGAACAACCCAGGTACGTCTTTCAGAAAGTTTATTGTGATTGCACATGTCGGCTCTTCTTTTCATTGGAGACAGGGTACAGAGAAGTGAGGAAGGTCAAAGAATAAGAGTAAATGGTCACAGGTCACTACAGGCTGAGAGTCAGAGAGTTTCCACAAGCACAGACGTAGAAACATTATCTTGTATCCTTTGTACCTCAGAGTAGGAGGGCTCCTTAGACCTTGACCATCAGATTCTGTTTGAAGCTAGTTTCCTTGTTCCTATTTCACCTTGTCTTTCTGGAATGTGTTGTAGAAAAGAATAACATCTTGGCCCTAAGCAACAACATGAGATAATTGGAAAAAACGCATAGTCTTCATTCAAAGCCAGATAGACTCAAGTTTGGCTTTATGTCTTAGCAGCTGTAGGACCTTGGGCAAGTTAATTTAATTTTCCAGGCCTCAGTTTTTACATCTATAATATGTGGGAATAATAATATCTTTATTACAGAGCTATCATGGGACTTAGAAATGAGAAATGCAGAACATGTAATAGGAACCATTATTATGATGACTGTCCCCTCAAATCATCATCAGGCTTGGCTTGGACCTTTAGAGACGAGAAACCACTGAAAATACCTCACACAGCTTCCAGCATTAGGAAGTCATACATGTTCTGCCAAAAGGGGACCTTACAATTATTTAGATAAGTTGCCACCTTGCTTGACTTCAGATTCTGCCGCCAGCACACTTCTCTGTGGGGACAGGCAAAGGAGGAAGTTTGGTGGCTAGCATCCAGGCCCCTTTCCCAAAGGAGTCCCTCTTCTGTCAGCCATTCCTCTGTCTGTTCTGCTCGGCAGGAGTTCTCCGGTGTAGATGCTTCTCAGCTGGAATGGAAGCACATGGTTTGGGTAAATGTATTAGTAATTAGTGCATTACTAAGGAAACATAATGAGCTATGCAGAATCCAAGTCCTTTGTATCTTTAGAGAAATTTCATAGGCTGTGTGCTCCAGTACTTTCTCCCTAATTAAAAAAAAAAGCAGATGGAGAGTATGGTAATTAAAATGTAGAATCATTAAAACACACACCCACATACATACACACAGCAAAAAACAAAACCAAAAAACAAAACCTACCAAGGATAGCCTGACCAGGCAGTGGCACACTGGATAGATTGCCAGCCTGGGATGCTGATGACTCAGGTTTGAAACCCTGAGGTTGCTAGCTTGAGCGCAGGCTCACCTGCTTGAGTGCAGGGTCACCAGCATGAGGGTGAGATATATCATAGACATAACCCAATGGTTGCTGGCTTGAGCCCAAAGCTCACTGGCTTGAGCCCAAAGGCCACTGGTGAGCCCAAAAGTTGCTGGCTTGAAGCTCAGAGGTCACAGGCTTGAAGCTCAAGGTCACTGGCTTAAGCAAGGGGTCACTGGCTCAGCTGGAGCCCCCCTGTTAAAGCACATATGAAAAAGCAATCAATGAACAACTAAGGTGTCACAATGAATAATTGATGTTTCTCATCTCCCTTCCCACCTGTCCCTATCTGTCCCCCCCTCCCTCTCTAAAGAATAAATAAACAAACAAACAAACAAATAAGCAAATAAAACCTACCAAGGATGATGGTCACATTTTCTGGTTTTATGCTTAGTCCCAAACATTAAAAATTTTTTTTTTCATCTAGTACAAATATCTGTAAAGAAATCTACAGATCAGAGGAACTCAAATGAGAAAAACTATACAAAACTCCCACAGGTATAATCCCTAATACGGCCTTTCCCTGCCCTCTGGGAGGGAGGCAGCAGACAGATGGGGCTCTTGGCGCTGTCTGGGAGAGTGTGGGGTCCCCGTAGGTACTGTGACACCTCCCAAAACACCCAGGTACCCCAGTGGGAAGACAACTTAACTCCCAGGTATCAGGTTTCCACTTATAATATGGAAATAAAGAATATTTAAGAATCTTTATTGTTCTGAGTTAATATAAAATTAACTCTTCTTGAACTGAGAAAAACATCAGAGGTACACGAATAACAAGTAAGGAGCTTTCTGTACACTTATTTCATTATTTTTTCTCACAGCAACTTGGTATGACAAGGACCCATTGGTTACAGTTCCCTGAAGAGGGCACGATGTGGGCACAGAGCTGTTCACTGATCAGCCTTAGATAGCTAGTAATGATCAAGTTAGGATATAAACCTAGGTCGGTCTGAGTCACTAAGTTAAGCTTTTTTTACTTAAGAAAACAATGTTTCCTTGAGTCCCAAAGATTAGAAAAATGGAAATGCTGGTGGTAGCCATTTTTTCTTTTATTTAGCAGATATTTGTTAAGCACCTGCAACCACTAGACCCAGTGCTAGGAGGTAGAATACAGCAGGAGCACTCATGGGACTAGTGGTCTTGCAAAGCTCGAGACAGTATCGTTATTGCTCTTCATGGCTAAAAGGAGATGCAGAAATACTTGTTGCTCTCCCTCAACGTGATGCAGCCTTTGACAATATCCAGGCGCTTCAGGTTCTTTACTCTATTTTGATCTTTACAATGAGAGAGAAGAAATAGTACAGGTAATATTATCTTCCAGCTAAGGAAACTGAGGCTCAGAAAAGTCATGTACAAAACAAGTCTTCCCAGCATGTCCCATATTACACAAGGCAGCCTTTTGCATTCAGCGGGAAAGAGTAGTTCCTGTTGAGTTCATCCGATAATACTTCGGTTCAGCAATTTGTCTGTGTGACGCCAAGCAGCTTCAGTGGCAGTTTTCATTTTCCTCCCACCTTTGTAGGCACAGGCAGGTCTGCCTGAAACGTCCCTGGATGGCACCTGCTCTGGCTCATAGGCGGGACTTCCAGCTGGTGCCTTCATAGCCCAGGCAGTAGGGATGGGTCCCACTGTCACGGCCCCTCAGCAGGGTCACACCATTTTGGATAGGATATACCACTAGTTCAGTTCAACCTGCATCCACATATACAGTGTTTTGGGAGCCCTTCATTTAACCCATGGTCTTTCTCCAAGGCTGGGCACCATATTTGAAGAGAGGCACAAATGAGCAGAAATGAACAGAGTGGGGACACATGCCGGAGTCCGTGTCACGTGAGAAGCAAGAGACCAGGGAGGGGAAGCCTGGAGGAGAGAACACAGGGGTGGCTGAGGGAGGGGAGGGGGAATATTGAGTTAATATTCATTATGTCAGGCACTGTACAAGGGTCTGAAAATGAGCGACATACTTGTCCTCAACGAGCATATGCTCATTGAGGGCTTATCTTGATGAGATACTGACCTGAGGGCTTCATATAAATGATCACATTTAATCCCCAAGACCTTCTATGAGACAACTATTATTATTATGCTTACTTGGTAGGTGAGAAAACAGGCATCAGAGGTAAAGAACTTGCTGAAGGTGTTAAAATCAGTGACACCTGGAAGCGACTCTGTGCTTTCAGGATGCAGCACCTGTGTGCTTAACCACTAGACTTACTATTCTTGAGTCTAAGGAGGCAGCTTACAGTATGTGAAATGCTGGCGTGTGTGGCTATGGATTTATGGCAGACCTTTCCTCTGGGGTCTCTCATAGTGCCCCAGGTCAGAGCAAACTGTGGCCTTGAACCACTGTGGCTCTGCCTGTGCGCTGCAGGCACTGAAGGGGGTTGCCCAGTGGGAAAGAAAATAAATACTTACACACACGTTATTCCCTTTGATCTTCTCAGCAGCTCTGTGAGGGACCTGTGATCGGCACCATTTTACAAACAGTGACTAAGCATTTTCCCAGCAGGTTAGTGTCCACACACACACCCAGCATTAAAGCATGGAAAGTATCTTTTTCTCCTCTGTATTTTCTGTAGTTAGCTCTCAGCTGTGAGCGTGATCATGCCATCAGGGGGAACAAGGTGCTCTTTCACTTTCTTCATTTACAATGTCATACTTGTGAATTACCTGCTGTGGAGACCTCAGCAGCAACACTTCTAGAGGCATCAAGACCATCCTGAGTTTCTGGCCAGGGGGCACGCACCTACACCTTTCCTCCACAGGTGGGAATCTCAGAGCAGGTGCCGGCTCTTTCTTCCGGATTAGCCACTTGCCTTCGGGAAGGTTGTTTTACCTTGAAAACAACATCAGCTTGACCCAATCACTCGTTTTGTTTTCTGTAGCATGGTAATTATTATCTTCTAATGTACCAGTGGGAGGGGCAAGGTGCTGGGGCTTACAGAGCTGGGGGGAGGGGAAAGGCCATTTGGACACGTTCTCTTAATTTTACAAGGGAAGAACCGAAGGGTACCCGAGGAACTGGAAGGGACACGACTGCTCTCTGGTGCGTAGTGTTACCTCTGGCTCTCTTTCTGCTACCTACATACCCCTCAGCTCTCCTAGTTCAACTCCTTTTAAGAGATGATAAAACAGATGCCAGAAATGTATTAATACATGGCACGTCCACGGCCAACAGGTGAGTGATACAAAGGGACGAGGGGCCGGGTCTTCCAGCTCCCTGTTCCAGCAGCTGTGTCCTAGCTGGGTGAGGACAAAATGGGCTCTTCTAGTTGGAGTGCCCTGTTGTTCCGTTTACCTGAAGCGCATGCTTCTCACACACGAAACAACCAGAGCAAACAGGACAGAAACAGACGAGAGGGAGAGAGAAAGAGAAAGGGGGAGAGAATATTTTTCTAGAAGTTGGTACAGAATTCCTGTGGAGAGAGCAAGTGTTGTGGGGAAACGAGCTGTCCAGGAGAGCTGAGCCTCCCCCTCAAGCCCCCGTGAGTGTCTGCTGTACAGTGAGGAGGTTCCGCTGGGACAGCTGGCGCTCTGTCCCCAGGGGCTGAGGATCTGGATTGAATATACCTCGGAACTGTCGCATCTGGAGTTGCAGAAGCTGGGGTATTTTTCTGGGCTCTTGTCCCTCACTGGTTGAGGATTGTCCCTTGCTGGCACTTCTGGATTGTCCTGAATGAGTCGAACAGGTTTTAAGTGGAGGAGTAGAGGATGCACAGGTAGAAAGCTGCAGTGTTCTGGAAACTGTGCGTGGCTGTTGGTGGACTCAGAACTAGCTGAGGGCGTGTGGGCTGGGATCTGTGATCGCGCACAATTCTTACTGGAGTTAGGGAGACTGCAGAAGCCTGCACTCTGTCACTTCCCTTAAACCCACAGAATGACTAGCATGGGTGGCTTTTCTTGGGAAAACAAGTGAAGAGATTAGGCACACATCCGGGGTAATATGGGGCAAAACAGGCAGTCGCACTGTTCCTGGTACTGGATCATGAGTGCACAAGTCTCAGGAATTGGCCAAACACTAAGCAGAGTCTCATCCCCTTCCACAGGCGCGGGGAATAGCTCTCTGAGGTCATCTGCATTACATACATAGACCTTCTGTGGCCACTCCAGGTGCTGGAATGGGTTATGTGGGAATGGGTGAGATTTTCTCCCACTGGAATAGGGACTCCTGTGGACTCTGGGTGGTGTCTCTTGAGCCAGGACTGAGAGCAGCTCCCTTCTCCTGCCCTGTGCCCAGAGCAGCCGGCTTGTTCTGCGAGTTGTTCTGGGTTTGAACTACTCACTCACCATTCCCAGGTGGCCAGCCAGGCACTTGAGGCTTCAGGGAACTTACCAGCTGAGATGAGCCCTTCACGGACAGCAGCTCCATGTTGAGTTATGGCATCCCATACAGAAGCCCAGTAGAAAGGAGGAGACGGGAGAGCTGCTCCTGGCCAAAGCACTGAGCATGGGCATGGTTTCCCTACCACTGGGACAAATATCTGCTCATGTGGCATGGTGGAAAGATAAACTCAACTGAGAATCTCCCTCCCTCTCTCTTTTTTTTTTCAGAGATAGTCAGAGAGAGGGATAGATAGGGACAGACAGACAGGAACAGAGAGAGATGAGAAGCATCACTCATCAGTTTTTTGTTGTGACACCTTAGTTGTTCATTGATTGCTTTCTCATATGTGCCTTGACCGTGAGCCTTCAGCAGACCAAGTGACCCCTTGCTCAAGCCAGCGACCTTGGGCTCAAGCTGGTGAGCTTAAACCAGATGAGCCAGCACTCAAGCTGGTGACCTTAGGGTCTTGAACCTGGGTCCTCAGCATCCCAGTCCGACGCTCTATCCACTGTGCCACCGCCTGGTCAGGCTCTCTCTCTCTCTCTCTCTCTCTCTCTCTCTCTCTCTCTCTTTTTGTGAAGGAAAGGCTGCTAAGACCTCAGAGTGACAGCTAGACAGAGGAACTTGGCTCCTTTGGATTCAGCATGTCCCTCAGCTGTCAGGGCCAAAACAGGGGCTGATGCAGCTGGGCTGGCGAGCACTTGGCCTCTCTGCTCTTGGCATGGTTGTCAGCAGCACAGGTGCCTGCCGTCTCTTCTGGTCTTTTATAATCATTTGCTTCCCTGTCACTCTGTCAGTACCAGCATCCAGAACAACTGCCCTAATACCTAGAGAGGCAGAGAGAGATGTTCAGTGTGCTGAACAGGGCATGTGTTGGGCTGGGGTGGCAGTGGACCTGGGTTCAAACCTCTGTTCTGGCACTAACTGGCTCTCTGGGCCTCATTGTCCTTGTCCACAAAGCCAGAGTCCGACCAGAGATCTCTATCTCCCCTTCCACACCAGGACAAGATGCTGCCTCATTCCCCCCCACCCCCCTGGAAAGGGGCTCTGAGGTTGAAGTTCTACTCTGAGAAAAGGCTTTGTCACTCACTCTAGCTGCTATTTTGGCCTTTTTATAGATGAGATAACCTATAAGTGGTTTTCTCATCTATAAAATGGGGATGATAAAACCTGCTCTACCTAACTCACAGAGTCTTAGGGGGAAGATCAGGTGAGATAATGACCAGAAAAATCTTCTATAAATAGTATCGCATATCAAGTGATTGTGAGCATTTATGTCTGTGCTGATTCCTGAGACTATAAGAATGAGATATGGTCCCTACCCATGTGGGGCTTTCAGTTTGGTATGTATATTGACAAGTAAGCGCATAATTAACTTACCCTAACAGAGCAATTATAGTTCCATGCTCTGAGAACACAAAGGACTTGGTGACACCCAGGGCAGGCCCACACATACCTAACAGGAGAGTGACACACTTATCCAGTCCCCAAACACAGAATTCCTGCTCAGTACATGTGTATTTCTCTCTTGGTTGAGGCATGTGCTTCGCTGGTTCTTGTGTCACTCTTTGTTTTCTCTGTCCCCGTTACTTTACATGTCTGGTTTTGGCATACTTCCCTTTCCAGGCCACAGGGACAGACCAGCTCTACTGTCCTTTCTTGGGCAAACATCCCATAAAGGATGTGGGGCCAGCTTCCTAGGAAGTACCGGCTGTTCTCATGTGCACAGAGCCTCAGGGACCTAGTGTCTGCCAAGCCTAACATGCTTCTCTGTGTATATAGTGTTTCTGAGGTCAGGACATGCCAAGAGGAAAGGAGCCCAGAGATTCCCAATGCTCCCTCTCCCCACTTGAAATGCACAACTCCCTTCTACCTGACAGGTGTACGAAGAGCTGTGCACTGGCCCAACCCCGTGGCCAATACCACGCCCTACCAGATGGTAAGGAGCAAGCCTGCAGGAGATCAGAGAACTGCTCCTTTAAGAACCCTTGAGCTTATGGGAAAGGTCAGATCAGTGGTAACAGGCAGTGAGATTAGTCAAGGAGTGCCCAGAAGAGAGGAGGCCCCAAAGAAACATTTATTTACCCAGCCCTGGTTGCTTCTGCCAGTGCTGCTGTACCCACTCCACTCATCTTTCCTCACAAAGACCCCAAATGCCTCCCGGTGCCCTTAGTTTTATAGCAGAAGCTTTCCTAAATGACCTTCATGTTATGCCTTGCTCAGAGAATTGGGGCTCACTATTCCTTCTGTAAATGTTCTGATCGGTACCCATGGGAGGTGAGGAGGTCCTTGCAGCTAACAGGCTACTTTCTGGTTTGTGTATAGATTTTCCCTTCCACTAATTGAGTTACTAGTTGTTAGTTATTTTTTTACTAAGAGTCAGTACTATTTGTTTCTAAACTGTTTATTCCCATTGTAGCTGTTATTGTTATTATGTAGTTCAATACATTATATAAATTGATGAAATTTATTTCTGTAAAAGCTGAATTATATATTTTTGAAAGCATCAATGAAAGTGGATAGCTTATAAAAATTGCTGCTAAAGGTGTAGGAGGAAGAACTGGACATGATGTGATAGATATTGCGTGTCACTTTTGCTCACGTCCCACTGACCAGAACTTGGTCACATGGCCAGGCCTAACACCATGCAAGCTGGCAAATGTAGTCTTTATTCCAGGAGGCCACATGCCCAGCTAAAATTTGGATTTCATTCCTTCAACAGAGATTGGGAGAAGGGGTGATAGGAACAACCAGCAATTTCTGCCATAGTATGTATAAAACACTTTTTCCCCTAAGATTCTTTGATTTGACCATTTAAAAACAAATTAACTGTTTGGACTGTTGGACTAGATATGAAGACTTTCTTCTAAGTGTTTTTCAGCTTTTGTTCATTCAATGATTTTTATGCATTTGTTTATTTAGTCCACCGGTGTTTATTGTTGTGCAAGGCACCAGCACTGAGGAAAGAGGACAGGCAAGGAAGACAGGCCCTGCCTCTGTGCCTCCCAGCCTAGCAGGGTCCTGCGTACACGGTGTGACGCCATAC
Source organism: Saccopteryx bilineata (assembly GCF_036850765.1). Taxonomy (NCBI): domain Eukaryota; kingdom Metazoa; phylum Chordata; class Mammalia; order Chiroptera; family Emballonuridae; genus Saccopteryx; species Saccopteryx bilineata. The sequence goes on along the minus strand of NC_089490.1, from coordinate 336,990,806 downwards.
ACAGTCCTGTGGGCATGCTCAGGAAAGGCTGAGGGTTAGAGAAGACATCCACAGATGCATTTTGAGATGGTCTGGTAGGTGGGTGGGTGGGAACGAGGAAGCAATGAGGTGGAGGAGTGTCATAGGTGTGATCATGCCTCTCTGGACACTCACTTGGAAGTTAGCGCCCACAGTCCCCTCCTTGCTCTCCTGGCCCCCGTCCCCAGGTACAGTTTTGCTTTCTTGCCCCTGCACACCGTCCTCCGGAATAGCCATGCTCTCTTAACTCTCATGCTGTTCCTTTTCCTTCTGCCTAGAATGCTTTCCCCATCTTGCCATTCTGACAAGCCTCTGTTCATCCTTCCAGGCTCAGCTCAAATGAGCCTCACTCTGGGTGTGTTCCCCTGACTCTGCCCATCAGGGCTCATCTCTCTCGCCTTTGGGCTTTCCCAGCACTTTACAGCTCCTTTAGAGTGTTGCCTGATTGTCTCATGTGTATGTCTCTCTCCCTGAGGAGAATACCAGCCCCTGGAAGGTTTGCATTCTGCGCTTTAGTCCTGTCTGACACGGGCACCTGTCTGAGTGCTTAGTCTTCAGTGAAAGCTCTGGTGTTGGGGTTTTGGAGAAGTGGAATGAGCACTGGACTAGGAGTCAGAATACTTGGTATGACTCTATTTTTTAACATAGTGTATGACATTGAGCAATTCACTCCCTCAGTTTGGAGCTCAGTTCCCTGTTTGTAAAGTTAGAAGATTGGATTTAAAAATTGCTATGACTGTTTTACAAAACCGTAAGGGAGCCATGGGTGAGGAACGACACCAATCACACCCTTCCTATTGGGGAATTTGAACGCAGGGTACAGCGGGGGGTGGGGGGGGAGAAGCTCAGGGACAGGCACAGAGAAGTCAGTGACAGAAGGCATGAGACTGACAGAAATGAGAGTGAGGAGAAGAGTTTGCCAGGAGGGACAGAAACAGACCCAGAGAGAAGTGAGGGAGTGCTGTTGGATCATTAGCACATAGCTGATCATGGCTGAGAGGGTCCCTCTGCTTCCTCACTTCCCACATGGCAGTTTTAGATCATGTATGAGCTCTTTGCAATACTCCTCACAAAGATTAGGGGATATTTTATTGTTTCATATTTATTTTGAAATATCCCCTAATTTTTGTGAGCAGTATATTTAACAGAAACAAACTGTTCTAAGCATTTTATAATCCTTATAAGATCAGCACTGTCATTATTTCCACTTTATAGAAACAGAGAGGATAAATGCCCTTGTCAAATACCTACTAGTAAATAGCAGAGTCAGGATTCAAACCCAGTCTGCCTGGGTCAGAGTTCAGGTACTTAGCCTTTATACCATGATGCTTCTTATAGGTAGCAAGCAATTTCTGAGCACCTACCATGTGCCAAACCCTGTGCTTAGGTACTTTACTATTAATTCCATTTACTCCTATATGTATTATCTCATTTAATTCATGTAACCACTCTGGGAAGCAGATATCGGTATACCTGTTCTACAGATGTAATAGAGATGCTCAAGAACATTGAATGCTTTGTTCAAGGTCAAACAGCTGGCTAGTGGTATGGCCTGCTATGCCTGCCCGTAATGGTAAAGAAATAACTCAGCAGTTCCCTTCAGAATGATGGAGGCAGCCGAGCCTCCAATTTTGGGATCTGCCGTTCACAGTGACAATTTGTGCACTATCTGTCATTTTGTGAACTGTGAAATCTGAGACAGAGCCTCAATATGTTAAGAATCCACAGGCATTCCTAGAGGCTGCAACTGAAGTAGGGTTTGGGGGAGGGGAAGAGAAAGCATAAAGAATGCAGTTTGCTTTAATTTAAAGTGAGCTATTTTTTCTCTCCCATCTTTTCTGCCTTCTGTTTAATTGCTTTATAGAGATAAATAAAGCTGGGGGAATCTCATTTGGCAGTCTTTGATAGAGCTTGAATTTGTGGTTCTTGAATTCAGTGCTCCCCAAGATGGTGACAACATTTTGTTAATGGTAGGTTTGTTAACTGAGATTTTTACATTTATACTTGTATTTTTTTCTGCATTGTGTAAAAAAAAAAAATATATGTAAATGATACCCTAACCCTGGGCAAACTAACTGATGCATAAAAACATATACTTAAAAGTATGCAAATAGAAGGTGAACCTCAGGGCTAACTAGCCTTGTCTGAAACCATTTACTTAACCTGTCTGGGCCTTTGTGCTATCCTTCCTAAATTGGGAGATGAGAAATCCAGCCAAGAGCAATATGGCTGCTGGAAAGATCCAGTTAGATGATAATACTTCCCTTGATTTGATTTATACTGTTATGTTAAGATTGACCTTTTAAGTTCTTTCAGTGGCTCAGTTTTGTCTCCATTTTACACATAAAGGAATAAACTAGGAGATGTTAGGTGGCTGGACTATCACCACCCAGCTCGTATGTGGCAGCATCAGGACTCCTGTAACTCAGTGCCCAGAGACAAAGGGTTAAAATGACCACAAACCAATATGACAGAGAGAAAGTCACATTATTCCTTTTTTTCTCTTACTTGGTTTTTCTGGTACAAATTTAATATGGGTTCATTGTTTTAAATTCCAACTCATTAGAGCAGGGGTTGGGAACCTATGGCTCGCAAGTCAGATGTGGCTCTTTTGATGGCTGCATCTGGCTCACAGACAAATCTCTAATACAAAAAAAAAAAATACCATTAAAAATATAAAACATTCTCATGTATTATAATCCATTCATTTCCTACCACTCATGTTCATGGTTGCAAGTGGCTGGAGCCAATCACAGCTGTCCTCCGGGACAACACCAAATTTTTATTGGATAATGCGTAAGGTACATGGGTCGTTGTATGGCTCTCATGGAATTACATTTTAAAATATGTGGCATTCATGGCTCTTTCAGCCAAAAAGTTTCCCAACCCCTGCATTAGAGACACAAATCTAACAAAGTACCTTTTAATCTCACTACTCAGATGGAAATGCTGCTAACAGTTTGTATATTTTTCCAGATCTTTTTCTATAGCATCATCACTATTAGCAATAATATAGTAAGTCACATTCTGATAGCCTATAATAGCTGCAAAGTGCTTTTACAAAAATAATCTCAAGGTGCATGTGTGCCTACCAAAATTTCCTTTCCTATGATTGTGGGAGAGGTTGAGTCTATGCCTTGGAGGACTCTAAAGATCCAGTAAATGAGATTTGTATCTACCTGAGGTCGTAAGAGTAAGCATTTTAACTAAACTGACTATTCCCTGTAGACTGGGGAGTTGACTACCCTCTCTTTACTGATGAGCTGTTTGATGGAGCTCAATGGTTGTTATGACATTTCATAGACATAGTCTGAGCTGCTCCAGAGAAAAGGAAGTCAGCATCCACCAAACGCTCAACAGCTAGAATCCACAGGTTTATAATACATTAATTTGCAAATATTTAAATGTCTTATTGAACTCAAAAATTGAATATCCTTAAAAAGGTATGCTGCTTGACCAGGTGGTGATACAATGGATAGATCATCAGACCAGGACATGGAGGACCCAGGTTTGAAATCCTGTGGTTGCCGGCTTGAGCGTGGGCTCATCCGCTTGAGTGTGGGCTCACCAGCTTGCTTGCGTGTGGGGTCGCTGGTTTGAGTGTGGGATCATCGACATGACCCCATGGTCTCTGGCTTGAGCCCAAGGTCATTGGCTTGAGCAAGGGGTCACTCATTCTGCTGTAGCCCCCTGGTCAAGGCACATGTGAGAAAACAATCAATGAGAAACTAAGGTGCTGCAATGAAGAATTTGATGCTTCTCATCTCTCCCTTTCTGTCTGTTACTATCTGTCCCTCTCTCTGACTCTCTCTCTGTCTCTGTCACACATACACAAAAAAATGTATGCAAGGTGGAGTCCCTGTTGGCACTAGCAGGGACCTCAGAAATCACCTGGTCTAGTCTATGTATTTTATCTTATAGTGAAGAAACCTCCAAAGCTGGAAAAAGATAAGATAATAGTGCTGCTTAGTTTTCTTTGGTTCTGTCCTATTTTCTGATACTGATTAACTTCCCCAACATGTCTGGAGGGTGAGAAGCATCAACTTGTAGTTGCTTTCACTTTAGTCGTACATTGATTGCTTCTCTCTCTTTTTTTTTATTAATTTTAATGGGCTGACATTGATCAATCAGGGTACATAGGTTCAGAGAAAACATCTCCAGGTAATTTTGACATTTGATTATGTTGCATACCCATTATCCAAAGTCAAATTGTCTTCTGTCACCTCCTATCTGGTTTTCTTTGTGCCACTCCCCTCCCCCACCCCCTCTTTTCCCCTCCCCAACCCCGGTAACCACCACACTCTTGTCCATGTCCCTGAGTCTCATTTTTATGACCCACCTATGTATGGAATCATATAGTTCTTATTTTTTTCTGATTTACTTATTTCACTCAGTATAATGTTATCAAAGTCCATCCATGTTGTTGTAAAGGATCTGATGTCATCATTTCTTGATGAGTAGTATTCCATAGTATATATGTACCACATCTTCCTTATCCAGTCATCTTGTATGTGCCTTGACTGAGATCAAGCCAGTGTCCTCTTGCTCAAAATTGGTAGTATCCTTCTACTAATTTTCCTTTCTGCTTATGTTAACCCAGATTGTTTTTGGTTATTTGCAACTGTTAGAGTAGGTAGCTAATCAGACATGAGTCAGGAGAGAGATGGAGAGAGAAAAGAAATATCAACCTTAAACATAACCATCAGCTGACAACCTGAGAGCTGACTACAGTGCTAGGCCTCTGATATGGCCCAGGGCAGTTACACACCCTTGGGGAGCAAGTGCAATGGGACTGACAGACAACTCGATGACTGACAGATAACTTTCCACTGGGGATGCTAGACAGTGTGAAGGCAAAATAGGAACAACGCAACCATAGAACCACCCATTACTGGCTGGAATAGGCATGAACAAACAGGAGGCCACTGAAGGATGGGGGAGCCAGGAGGCCGGGGAGGTGCCACGTTAAGCAAACATCTGACTTTGTAACCAAGCGAGGCTCCCAGATCTACTTTAGTCACCTGCTTGGAAATTTTCCAAGTGTGCTTTATCTTTGCTAAGTAAACCACTACCCACTTTACTATTTGCATCTCTTCTCTGAAATCATTCTCTAGTTTAGAGAAGTCAAGAGAACCCAGAATCATACTGCAGAACCAGTGATGCTTCTGCTGATTTTCTCTTCTGCTTATGTGAGTCTAGATTGCTTTTGTTATTTGCAACTAAGAATTTTGACTAACACAGTCATAATGTAATATCTGTGTTTGGAATCACTTGGCTTTTAGTAACTAAATTTGAACTTTAACCTCTTTACCCTTTATATACTTTATGATAGCCTCTAGAAGAGAAAGACTGATTTTATGGGAAAATGATAAGACATCCTAGATTCCAATCTCAGCCCTGAAAATTACCAGCTGAGTAACCTTTTATAGCTACAGAACCAACTCAAAACCATCTTCTCTCTGTGTCTGTGCATCTGTTTCTGTTTTGTTTTGTTTGCTCATTTGTTTTTTAGATTCCACATGCAAGTAAAATCATATGGCATTTGTCTTTCTCTAACTGATATTTGTTTCACTGAGCATAATACCCTCTAGTTCCTTCCATGTGTCATAATTGGTAAGATTTCATTTTTTATGGCCAAGTAATATTCCATTATATATAAGTACCACTACTTTTTTTTGCACTCATCTATTTTTTTCTTTTTTGAGATATATATATATATATATATATATATCCATATATAAATATGGAGAGAGAGAGAGAGAGAGAGAGAGAGAGTTACAGGAAGGGAGAGAGAGGGTGAGAAGCATCAACTTGTAGTTGCTTTCACTTTAGTTGTACATTGATTGCTTCTCGTATGTGCCTTGACTGGGGCCAAGCCAGTGTCCCGTTGTTCAAGCCAACAATTATGGGCTTTTCAAGCCAGCAAACTTTGGGATCAAGCTGGTGAACTTTGGGATCATGTGGACAATCTCCCATGCTTATGAGCCCTCACTCAGAGCTAGCAACCTTGGGGCTTTGAATTGGCAACCTCAGCATTCCTGGTCGATGCTTTATCCCAGAGGTCAGGAACCTATGACTCACGAGCCAGATGTGGCTCTTTTGATGGTTGCATCTGGCTCACAGACAAATCTTTAATAAAAGAATAATAACATTAAAAATATAAAACATTCTTATGTATTACAATCCATTCATTTCCTACCACTCATGTTCATGGTTGCGGGTGGCTGGAGCCAATCACAGCTGTACTCTGGGACAACACCAAATTTTTATTGGATAATGTGTAATGTACATGGGTCATTGTGAGGTCAGGAAATAAACTTCCCTCCTTTTAATAAATAGTCAGCTAGCTAATTGCAGAAACCCTTTTGACGAAGAAGATATCTAAAAGAAAAAAAGATGAGGAGTATCGTATTTTTCAGCAGGAATGGACAGAGGAATTCTCCTTTGTGGTGAGAGCAGGTTCTGCAGTGTGTCTAATATGCAATGATAAAATTGCATCGATGAAATGATCAAATACAAAGTGGCACTTCAACACACACCGTACTACATTTGCATCGAAATATCAAGCGAGGGACAGCAGGAAGAAAGCATGTCAAGAGCTACTGTGCAGAGTGCAAGCTAGTCAGCAGAAACTCCGTGTTTGGACCCAACAAGGTGACTGGAATTCGGCTAGCTTTGCTGGTGTTTTAGCAATTGTGAGAAATGGAAAGCCATTCACAGATGGGGAGTATGCCAAAACATTCATGCTTGATGTTGCCAATGAACTTTTTGACAACTTTTTGGATAAAAACAAGATAATCAAATGAATAAAAGACATGCCTCTGTTGGCCAGAACTTTTCATGATTGTACCATCATGATGGCAAATTAAATTGGGGTAACACAAGTGAAGGACATAAATGCAGCACCATTCTTTTCTCTCGCTTTGGATGAGTCAACAGACGTAAGCCATTTATCCCAGTTCAGCGTGATTGCAAGGTATGCTGTTGGTGACACACTATGTGAGGAAAGTCTTGCTGTTTTGCCTATGAAAGAGACAAAAAGAGGGGAGGATTTATTCAAGTCTTTCACTGAGTTCGCTAAAGAAAAATAATCTACCAATCAATAAACTTATTTTGGTGTGTACTGGTGGTGCTCCATGCATGATGAGGAAAAACAGAGGATTCATAGCGCTTCTTCATGAACATGAAAGGAGACCCATCCTAAGTTTTCATTGCATCCTACATCAGGAGGCACTTTGTGCTCAGATGTGTGGCAAGCAGCTTGGTGAGGTGATGTCACTAGTCATTTGGGTGGTCAACTTTATTGTTGCCCAAGCTTTAAATGATCGCCAGTTTAAAACACTGCTGGATGAAGTTGGGAATAATTATCCTGGTCTGCTTCTGCACAGCAATGTGCATTGGTTGTCAAGAGGGAAGGTGCTCAGCTGTTTCGCGGCTTGACCGAGCAAAATCTGGACTTTTCTTGAAACAAAAAATGTCGAGCATCCTGAGTTAGCTAACACTGAGTGGCTCCTGAAGTTCTGCTATCTCGTGGACATGACTGAACATCTGAACCAGCTCAATGTGAAAATGCAAGGCATTGGAAATACAATCTTATCCCTTCAACAAGCAGTGTTTGCATTTGAAAACAAGCTGGAACTCTTCATCACCGACATTGAAACAAGTCGTTTACAACACTTTGAAAAACTGGGAGAGTTTAAAGATGCATGCACAGCAAATGACTCTGCTCAACATCTTGATCTCCAGCAGCTAGCGGGCTTCACGTCTAATCTCCTGCAGTCATTCAAAGTGGGCTTTGGAGAATTTTGTGAGCGCTCTCGTCTTTTTATGTTCATCACCCATCCACACGAGTGTGCAGTGGACAGCGCCGACCTGAGTTACATCCCCGGTGTCTCCATCAGAGATTTTGAGCTACAAGCTGCTGACCTGAAGGCCTCAGACATGTGGGTGAATAAGTTCAAGTCACTGAATGAAGATTTGGAAAGACTTGCATGACAGCAAGCAGAGTTGTCGAGCAAATACACATGGGGAGAAATGAAAAAACTTCAACCCGCGGACCATCTGATTGTCAAAACTTGGAACTGGCTTCCTATCACATACCACACACTGCAGTGTGTGAGTATTGCTGTACTGACAATGTTTGGCTTTACGTATGCATGTGAGCAGTCTTTCTCACATCTAAAGAACGTTAAGACCAATCTACGATCATGTTTAACGGATGGAAGTCTCAACGTCTGCATGAAGCTTAACCTCACCACGTATCAACCAGACTACAAAGCCATCAGCAAAACCATGCAGCACCAGAAGTCGCATTAATGGTAAGAAGTACTTTATTCATTATTGGTTAGCAACAGCATAACAACGTTATTAAAAAGAATTGAGACTTATTGTACTTTAAAAGTGTTGATCTTACATAAAATGCACACATTTACTTGTATTTAGTGTTAAACATATTGTATGGCTCTCACGGAATTACATTTTAAAATTTGTGGCGTTCATGGCTCTGTCAGCCAAAAAGGTTCTCGATCCCTGCTTTATCCACTGCGCCACCATGGGTCAGGCTGCACTCATCTATTGAAGGGCGCCTGGGTTGCTTCCATATCTTTACTATAATAAATAACTTGGCTATGAGCATAAGGGTGCATATATTCTTTTGAATTAGTGTTTTGCGTTTCTGAATTCTGCCACTTTGAGTTTTGGCCTTTTGAAGCATTGGGCACACAAACTTGGCTTGGAACACTTTGAAGCATGATCTAAGTCTCTGATGCTCTATTTTCTCATCTACAAAATGGAGATACTTATGGGCTATATTCCATCTTATCCAGAATTCATATCATTATCAGCATTGGTGTTCTTGGGCTTTCCAAAATAGAAATCAAGAGTAAACCACAAAGCAACTTCCAGACATATTTATTAAGCTTATGCTCAAGCACAAAGAAGGCTGCACAGAGAAAAGGTTCTCTGATCTGGCTTGGGGTCTGGCTTGTGTTGGTTGGTTTTATAAGCTGGGACAAAGTGGGCTTGCGTGAAAAGGCGGGCTTTTTGAAAAAGGCATTTTCCATTTCAGGGTTGGTTGAGTTCCTTTTGCCGCTGTGTTGCCTGGTAACTGTGTCTGCCTGTGCTTTGGGGGCTAGACTGCTCATTACTAACACCTAGGAAGATTGTATATTGATCATACCTTTATCAACTGCTCATGTGGGTCACTAGTTTCCACACTGGCAGTTAGAAGGGAAATAAAATCAGCTACCTCTGTGTTTTTGAGTAGGGAATGGAGGGGTGATGACATTCTTGAGGTCAGCATTTCTTCTTGCCACCTAGTCTTAACTTAGGTTCCAGGCCACCTGGTATTTCCATTCCTGGGCCCAAGTCCCTATGCCACCTCAATATGTTGAAGTAGCTTGAAATGGGACTGTATTTGGAGGTAGGGTCTGTAAAGAGGTAATTCAGTTAAAAGGAGGTCATTAGAGTGTACGACTGGTGTCCTTATAAGAAGAGGAAGTTTGGACACAGATACGTACAGAGGGAAACCTTTGTAAGGGTGCAGAGAAAGACAATCATCTACACACTAGGGAGAGAGCTCTTGTAAGAAATCAACTCTGCTGACACCTTTGATCTCAGACTTCTAGACTCTAGAACTGTGAGACCATAAATTTCTGTTGTTTAAGCCACCCAGTCTGTGGTACTTGGTTATGGCAACCCCAGAAAACTAATACAGCAATAACAAGATTTATCTCATTGGGATGTTGTAAAGAGTCAAAAAGATAATGTTTGTAAAGCATTTGATAAATAATGGGTGCTCTGAAAAAATGTCAGCTATCTTCCTTATTCTTCATTGATTTTTTTTGTTAATGCCTTGCATTTTGCCCAGTTCTATTATTATTATTTTTGAAATGAGAGTGCTTCAATAAACATGTTGAATGAATACATGTTTTAAGTCTTTAAAACATGCTGTAGTTGTTAAGTGGACTGAGACGCATTTCCAAACTGCTATATTTTATGGTAACTCAATAAGTCTACTTTCATTTTCTCTAAAGAAGAAGATGTAGCTCATGCATCTGCATCAGTTACAAAGTTCTTTAAATACATTTAGAGTAGTTGACCTTTTCATTCAATTTTCTCCTGCTCGGGTTTCAAGGCCCTGTGGTTAGCAGCCTTAGACTTGGAGTCAGAGACCTTGGTTGAAGTACCAATGATGCCTTTTCCTAATTCTGTGTCTCTGAGCAGGTCCTAAACGTTCTGAGTAACAGTTTCTCATTTGCAATATGCTGATTATAATGCATCAGAGAGTTCTTGGGATGATTAAAAACTATAATGTCCCTGAGAGCAATTTAAAAACTGCAAAATGACTTGTAAACTGTAAGGAGATTTTCAAATCTAAAGCATACAAAGGCCTCTTTGCCAGGGGCTTTGCAAAAAAAATCCAAGCTGTTAATTCCTCATTTTTTTTTATTTTTTATTTTTATTTATTTATTTATTTATTTTTATAATAAATTTTTATTAATGGTGATGGGATGACATTAATAAATCAGGGTACATATATTCAAAGAAAACATGTCTAGGTTATTTTGTCATTAAATTATGTTGCAAAACCCTCGCCCAAAGTCAGATTGTCCTCCGCCACCCTCTATCTAGTTCTCTGTGCCCCTCCCCCTCCCCCTAACTCTCTCCCTCCCTCCCTCCCATGTCCTCCCTCCCCCCACCCCTGGTAACCACCACACTCTTGTCCATGTCTCTTAGTCTCATTTTTATGTTCCACCAATGTATGGAATCATGTAGTTCTTGTTTTTTTCTGATTTACTTATTTCACTCCTTATAATGTTATCAAGATCCCACCATTTTGCTGTAAATGATCTGATGTCATCATTTCTTATGGCTGAGTAGTATTCCATAGTGTATATGTGCCACATCTTCTTTATCCAGTCCTCTATTGAAGGGCTTTTTGGTTGTTTCCATGTCTTGGCCACTGTGAACAGTGCTGCAATGAACATGGGGCTACATGTGTCTTCACATATCAATGTTTCTGAGGTTTTGGGGTATATACCCAGTAGAGGGATTGCTGGGTCATAAGGTAGTTCTATTTGCAGTTTTTTGAGGAACCACCATACTTTCCTCCATAATGGTTGTACTACTTTACAGTCCCACCAACAGTGAATGAGGGTTCCTTTTTCTCCACAGCCTCTCCAACATTTGCTATTTCCCGTCTTGTTGATAATAGCTAATCTAACAGGAGTGAGGTGGTATCTCATTGTAGTTTTGATTTGCATTTCTCTAATAACTAATGAAGCTGAGCATCTTTTCATATATCTGTTGGCCATTTGTATCTCTTCCTGGGAGAAGTGTCTGTTCATGTCCTCTTCCCATTTTTTAATTGGATTGTTTGTTTGTTTGTTGTTGAGTTTTATGAGTTCTAAAGTACATAGAAGAAGACATAGGTACTAAAATCATGGACCTGGGTTTTAAAGAACATTTTATGAACTTGACTCCAATGGCAAGAGAAGTGAAGGCAAAGATAAATGAATGGGACTACATCAGAATAAAAAGTTTTTGCTCAGCAAGAGAAACTGATATAAAAATAAACAGACAGCCAACTAAATGGGAAATGATATTTTCAAACAACAGCTCAGATAAGGGCCTAATATCCAAAATTTACAAAGAACTAATTCCTCATTTAAATGATTTGTCTTTTCCTCTTCTTTGTAGTCTCTATCAAGAATAGAAATAACCTAATAAAGGCTGGCGGAATGACTGACATTAGAAAATTATAGGAGTTGATAGAGGAACAATTGAGTATTCATTGAGAAGATGGGCATCTCATTTGAAATTCTATGTGAGGCTGAGTTGGGAACGCATAATCCCACAAGGGTTTATAAAGTTTAATTGGTTTGTCTGAGGTGACTAGAACCATAAAGAGAAAAATCAAAGGAAAAGTGGGAAAGGTTAGGTGTCACCATACAATTCAGATGATTTAGCTGAAACATATAATTTAATGATTTAACAGTTTCCTGCCTGTTTTCTCTCTTCTCCATCTTCCTATCCGACATGTTAAGAGCCTGACCTTCAGGAATAGATAGACCTTCAGGAACAGATAGAGTAATATAAAAAGGAGGTTGGCAAGCCTCCCTTTAAAGGATAAATGTGTTCATGGAATGTAATGTGCAAATTGAATTTTTATATTGAACACCCTAAATTAAGTCATATTTAAATACACTCAGAAAGCTGACTCTGGCAAATTAAACACATTTGTATAATAATTAACATTTATCAAGTTAACTACTGAACTCAAGACCCTTTGTATACACAGTATTATCCTAATTTCACAATAACCCCACAAGATAGGAAATGTTATTTCTATTTTGTAGATCATAGAATTTAAGCAGGGAGTTTCAGAAACCTGTCCATTGTTACACAGATAATAAATGAAAAAGCCAGTATTTGAATTGATTTCAAGTCTAGCCTACTAAGCCACAGCTGCCTCAAAGTAGCAGTGTTCTTGAAAATTCAGTTTTTTCCCTTTAAATTATTGGAGAAAATAACTAAAAATTTTGCACAATTCCAGTGACTAAGAATTTTCCATGAATTTGCATCTCTCGCCCTCTCTCTCTCTTTTTTAGCAGAGGGAGAGAGAGAGAGAGAGGGAGAAGGAGACAGATGAGAAACATCAACTCATAGTTGTAGCACTTTAGTTGTTTATTGATTGCTTCTCATATGAGCCTTGACCAAGTGGTTTTAGCAGAGCCAGTGACCCCTTGCTCAAGTGACCTTGGGATCACTCAAGCCAGTAACCACTGGATCATGTCTATGATCTCACACTCAAGCTGATGACCTCACACTCAAGCCAGTGACCTCAGGGTTTCAAAATTGGGTCCTCAGTGTCCCAGGTCAACACTCTATCCACTCTTTGAGTTTGCATCTCTTTAGACTTCTTGTTGGTCCTCCTGAATTTCACCCCCTCTCTCACTCACCCAAGTTAATCTCTGACTGTCAGCCAATATGATTTCTCAGAGACCAAGTGGATGTACTTTCTCACTTACTCTTCTCACTGTCTATAGGATGGTATCCTTTTCTATTCTATTCAAAGCCCCTAAAGTAATCAGATTAGGCCCAAGGTGGAATTGCTCATGCTAAGCCCCAGGCTGGCAAACCAAGACAACTAAATTTCTGTGCTCAGCTCTCCCAGAAAAGGAAGGCCTAGATCAGGGGTCTCAAACTCAACTCAGCATGTGGGCCGCAGAGCAAGATCACAGCCGTTCAGCGGGCCGCACTAGGTCTACAAAAGGCAACTGTTATGCAACACTTTTCTCACTGCAGTTGAAAACAAAAAAAAAATCAGTACAACAAGCACAATTGTACATGCAGTTTACTCAGTGTCACAAAACGACCAGAAACTGTAGTTCGCATCACAACTGCTGTTAACTAAGCTAATATCTAGCCAGGATGCTAGAGAAATGAAAAATACAAGTAGGCCCCTAGGCTTACTTAATTTTATCCAAAATATTTTGAACTTCGTGGATTAGTCTGCGGGTCGCACAAAATTGTTCGGCGGGCCGCGAGTTTGAGACCCCTGGCCTAGATCAACTAATCGGTACTTGCTTGCTCAACACAAGTTACCTAAGCCAGCTCCAAGACTTCCCTTTGCTCCATCTGAGGAAAGTAACCCTGCTTTAGCCATCAGGAAATACCCAATGTATTCCTTGTTCCTGCTCACTTTGGTCTATAAAAATCTCTTGCCTTATACAACTCTTCAGAGCTCCTTTCTATCTGCTAGACTGGATGCTACCTGACTTGTGAATTGCTGAATAAAGCCAATAAGACTTTAAAAATTTACTCAGTTGAATTTTTGTTTTTTATGTGAGAGGAGGGAAGATAGACTCTCACAAGCGCCCAGACTGTAATCCACCCAGCAATTCCCATCTGAGGCTGATGCTCTCAACTGAGCTATCCTCAGGGCCTGAGGCCAATGCTTGAACCAATTAAAGCACTGGCCATGAGAAGGGAAGAGGGAGAGAAGGGGGAGTGGGAGGGGAAGAGAAGCAGATGGTTGCTTCTGGTGTGTCCTGACCAGGGACTTAACCTGAGATGTCCACAAGCCAGGCCAACGCTCTATTGACAGGGCCAAATTTTGTTTTTAATAGCGCTTAGGACCTCACCCTCACCACCTATCTTTCTAGCCTTGCCTCTTCTTTTCCTTATAATATTTATGGTTCTTTAAATGCTCTAGGCTTTGTCTCACCACTGCCTGGAATGATTTCTTCCTCTTGTCAGTTTGGTAATCCCTACCTTACACATTCTGCTCTAACATCACCTTTTCTGGGGAGCCTGCATGATCCTCCCATATAGAAGAAAAATTTTGTAACACCTCTGTTTGAGCACTCTTATGTCTCCTGCAGTCACTGTTGTGTCCCCTCTAGACCATCAGCAACTTGAAGAGGGAAAATACTGGTATCTCCACCACACAGCATAGTTTGGAATAAACCATTAATTTAAGAACCCTCCTGGAGTCCCCCATGGGCTGCAGCCTGATGGACTCCATTACCTAAAGCACAGAGGCAAAAATCCTGTACCTAAGGGCCTCATTATAACCTCATTCTATCCCTTGATTAATCTCACCTCCCTTCCCTAAAGGCCTGGCAGGTCTTTTGGAAAACAGTAAATGCTCAATCAATGTTCCTTGGATGCAAGGTGAATGATTGGGCTGCCAGTTATTCCAGAATTCCTGGGCCCCTATGCAGACTGTTTCCTTAGTCTCTCCCCACTTATTATATGCATCCATTCTTTATCTTTCAAACAAAAATATGAGAAAACCAAAGTACACTTCTTACAAGTGTCTTAAATTTATTCAACCCATTGCCTTCCTCTTGTTTGATGTTGCCTTGGGAAGCTCCTGACCTTAGCAGTCTCTTTATTTTCTAGCCTTCTAGTGTCCTCCCCAAATAGAGGAAAAGACCAGCTAGGAGGCTACTAGATGTTTTACACAAAATCCTCATTTTATTGTTTACATCTTCCTCATTTTTCAGCTCCAAAACTGGAGAGCTCTTGACTTATAAAGGGTCGATTTGGAAGTTGGCCTCAGGCTCTTTGACTTCCAAGTCCTTGCCTTTTCCACTGTATCAGTAATATGGTTCCAGTTTCAGGATTTAATGTTGAAAACAAAGTGAAATAACAACAGTGAAACTGCTTTGAAGTACATAAAATTAAGGTGACCAATTATCCTCCTTTAGGGAGGACAGGCCTTCTTTTGTAAGTTCTGTCCTTCCTCGAAAAGTGTCTTCCTACATGTCCTCCATTTTGATATTGGAAGACTAATCTGTAAATGTACGTATTCAATTGATGCAAAGTTGATCCACTGCATGTGATGTGACGTATTTGTATTTGACATGACAATTCGTCAAAGATCAGGACAGTGCGGTGAGGCGCGATTATGAGACGCATGCACTCGGCACGGGAGACCTTGAGAGAGCATCGAGCATACAAATGGCTTTGTATACTTCTTATTGAAACACGACACAGCACGTACGACATTGTAGACTCACAATTATTTCTTTCTCAGTGAATATTCCATCATAGACAGGTAAGCACAATTCATGTTTTATTAATTCATTATCTAGGGTGACGTCACGGAAATGGCGCCGTGAGCAGCGCGTCCGACAGATCTCCCCTAAATCACAACAAATTTATCAACTAGAAACAGAAAAATTTATCCTCGGAGCATTCCGGAGTTCCACACAAACTGAAAGCGAAAGGACTGTTATCACTTGAATCTGAGAGACGAGGGTGTGGAAGAAGCTACCGCAGCAACGTTCATTCAAGCCGCGAGAGAGTGCGCCTGTGGTGAGTCAGCCCACACTCAGGAGCCACGAGGAGCCGCGGGCGCGCGCCCCGTACGGTTGCAGAGCGAGCACCGCCCACACTCGGGAGCCGCGAGCAGCCGCGGGCGGGCGCCCAGTCTGGTTGCAGAGCAAACACCGCCCACACTCTGGAGCGGCAAGCAGCCACTGGCGCGCACCCGGTACGGTTGCAGAGCGAGCACCGCCCACACTCGGGAGCAGCGAGCAGCCGCCGGCGTGTGCCCGGTCTGGTTGCAGAGCGAGCACCGCTAACGTTCCCAGCGGCCCGCGCACTGCGAGTGAGAGTCGCCAGCCACCGGTGCCCTGAGCACCCCATTCGTGCGCGGGCCCTGGGCATTCCACATGCCCAGAGCGCCCTACTGGCCCGCACACCCAGGGTGCCCCATTATCCTGCGCCTGGTGTGATCCAGCCGCCAGCGGCAGGGCGAGCAGGAGAGGCACCAGGGTGGTCTTCTACTTGGGAGATTCTCTCCGTGGGCAAGGCACGTCACCCAGCCATTCAAGCTAACATTCAAGCATTGGGGGAGGGGCGTGCGCAGGCAGCCTAAAATACCTTCGGGAGCACAGCTGCGACCCAATCACTGAAATTAGCTTAACCCATGAAATCTGCGCACCCTCGGTTCTAACTGATAAGATCTCTCTCAGTTCAGCGACCCAAGACAAGAGGCGTGATATTTTTTAGTGCCTCTCGCTAAAGGGGCGGGGGCAACTTCTGATTGATAGAGCCTCCATATTCAGGGATAAACGCTAACAAGAGGGACTTGGCAGATAATAAGATCTATACTACACTAGTCGCAAGCAGAGACTAGTGCCTCTTCTTCCCAGCCAAAACAGGCTACAAAGTGTGGAAAGCCTGGGTTGAGAGGTCCAACTGAATGCTAGGCGCTGAACAGTCCCCTTGACAACAATTGACTCCCACCCCCACCTGATTACACTGGAGGCCCTGACTGCCAGAGCCTTTCCCAAAGCCTTGCACTGAGTGGGGATAGAGTGGGGATTTCCCAGCTCTTTGAGCCTCTTACTCCCCAGGCAGAAGCAGTTGCAGCCTTATAGCTGGATCACCAGGCTGCTAATTCAGGAAGGGAGGACTAGGAGAGAGAATCCAGGAAAGCAAACTCTCTCATCGTTGGACCCTGCAAACGCCAACAAGCCTTGACTACCAGCAAGACTAAAGCCAATTATATGACATTGCCATAGAATCCCATCAACTGCAAATCCCTACCTAAGTGTGACACAGGGGCAGAGCCTGGGGTACAGAGTCACCGACCAGGAAGAGGGAGAGAAAAGAAAAAGGAAGAAGTTAACCTCTCAAAATCAAGAAAAATCCACAGACTTTACAACTTGTTCCACTAATTTTTTTTTGTTGTTGTTTGTTTCTTCTATCTTATTGCCTTTATTTCCTCCACCTCGGTCCTTCTATTCTCTGCCCATCTTATGCTTCCCTTTTCTTGAACTACAGTACCCATAATTGTTACATTTTATTTCTCTTCTTCATCCTCACCCTCCTTTAAGGTTATACTCCAAAACACTTAACTCTCACTCTCTCCTCTTTTGTTTTTTTTTTTTATTTGCTCTATTTTGTTTTTTTCTCTTCCTTTTTTATTTCTTCCTTCGTTTTTCTCTTTTTCTTATTTTCTCCTTTCTATTCGTTTTTTCTTTTCTCGTTTTACTTTCCTCCCATTTAATGCTCAATCACGAACAAATTAGTTAATTTGGGACTCAAGGCTTTTTTTGGCTTTATTTTTCTTTTTTGCCTTTGTTTTTGTTTTTTTCTTGTTTGTTTATTTTTGTGGCATTTTGGGTCCTCCCAACCCAAGGTCTCCATTGTATTTAGTCTTCGCTCCACTTAATACAACAGATTTTTACTTATTATTTTTATTTTTTTCTTCTTTATTATTCTTTTTTTGGTCCTTTTTTCTGGTTCCCTCTTATCCCTCTCATTATATCTCTTAGTTGACCATCACTTACAAGCAAATCATCTTATGCTTGTCTAAAATTTTCTTCCTTTTTTTTTTTTTTTTTGCATTTAGTAGGTCCCTACTCCCTTTTTTTGCCCCTTGAACTCTTCACCCCAAATCAGGCCCTCCATTATAGGCACGATATTTCCCTGAGGAGGGGAGAGGAGGGAAAGCGAAGAAAGAAAAAAAGGGGGAAATAATAAATTATTACTGTTTTTTTTTTGTGGGGTGTTTAACTTTTTT
Source organism: Saccopteryx bilineata (assembly GCF_036850765.1). Classification (NCBI taxonomy): domain Eukaryota; kingdom Metazoa; phylum Chordata; class Mammalia; order Chiroptera; family Emballonuridae; genus Saccopteryx; species Saccopteryx bilineata. Next base: position 336,972,742 of record NC_089490.1, on the reverse strand, counting down.
TTTTCTTTTTACTCTTTATTAATTCTAATTAGTGCTATCAACAAGACCACCCTCAGATGCCAATAAGAAAGAGGAAATCGAATATTATGGATACAAAAGAAAGAGAGGTAACACAAATAGATGTGGAAAAATCTATGGAGAAAAGACTTAACATATTGGAAGCCTTGGAGCTAAATGACAGAGAATTTAAAATAGAAATCTTAAAAATACTCAGAGATATACAAGAAAACACAGAAAGGCAATATAGGGAGATCAGAAAACAACTCAATGAACACAAAGAATATATTACCAAGGAAATTGAAACTATTAAAACAAATCAAACAGAAATGAAAAACTCAATTCACAAGCTGAAAAACGAGGTAACAAGCTTAGCTAACAGAACAGCCCAGATTGAGGATAGGATTAGTGAAATAGAAGACAAACAACTTGAGGCACAACAGAGAGAAGAAGAAAGAGACTCAAAAATAATAAAAAACGAGAAAGCCCTACAGGAATTGTCTGACTCCATCAGAAAGAATAACATAAGAATAATAGGTATATCAGAGGGAGAAGAGAAAGAAAATGGAATGGAGAACATACTCAAACAAATAATAGACGAGAACTTCCCAAGCCTGGGGAAAGAACTAAAGCCTCAAATTCAAGAAGCAAACAGAACACCGAGTTTTCTTAACCTCAACAAACCCACTCCAAGGCACATCATAATAAAGATGACACAAAACAATGACAAAGAAAAAATTCTCAAGGCAGCCAGGGAAAAGAAGAGTAAAACATATAAAGGAAGGCCTATTAGATTATCATCAGATTTCTCAGCAGAAACTCTACAAGCTAGAAGAGAGTGGACCTCAATATTTAAAGCCCTGAAAGAGAGGAACTTTCAGCCAAGAATACTATACCCAACAAAGCTATCCTTCAAGTGTGAAGGAGATATAAAAACATTCACAAATACAGAAAAGATGAGAGAATTTATCAACAGAAAGCCCCCACTCCAGGAAATACTAAAGGGGGTTTTCCAACCAGATTCAAAGAACAAAAGAAAACAACACCACAAGTAACAGCTCCACCAAGAACACAATAAAACCAAACTTAAACTGTGAAAACAAAGGAAAAAAAGGAGGGAGAGGATAGAGATTAACAGTAGCAAAGGACAATGAAGTGCAGAAATACTTATAAGATAGGGTACTACAATGAATATGGTAGGTACCCTTTTCATTACTTAATGGTAACCACCCTTGAAAAAACCACCAAAAAATACTTGACTTAAAAAAGGTAGCAACAGAGGAAAGAAGTATGGAACACAAACAAACAAAAACAAATGATAGAAAAACAAAAAAGAAGAATCAAACTAGATACAAAACTAACAGAAAGCAATTTATAAAATGGCAGTAGGGAACCCACAAGTGTCAATAATTACACTAAATGTAAATGGATTAAACTTACCAATAAAAAGACAAAGAGTAGCAGAATGGATTAAAAAAGAAAATCCAACTATATGCTGCCTACAAGAAACACATCTAAGCAACAAGGATAAAAACAAATTCAAAGTGAAAGGCTGGAAAACAATACTCCAAGCAAACAACACCCCAAAAAAAGCAGGTGTAGCAATATTCATATCTAATAATGCTGACTACAAGACAGAAAAAGTACTCAGAGACAAAAATGGTCATTTCATAATGATTAAGGGGAAGTTGAATCAAGAAGACATAACAATCCTTAATATATATGCACCAAACAAAGGAGCACCAAAATATATAAGACAGCTACTTATTGACCTTAAAACAAAAACTAACAAAAATACAATCATACTTGGAGACCTCAATACACCGCTGACGGCTCTAGATCGGTCATCCAAACAGAGAATCAATAAAGATATAGTGACCTTAAATGAAATACTAGAACACCTGGATATGATAGACATCTACAGGACACTTCATCCCAAAGCGACAGAGTATACATTTTTCTCTAGTGTACATGGAACATTCTCAAGAATTGACCATATGTTGGGCCACAAAGACAATATCAGCAAATTTAGAAAAATTGAAATTGTACCAAGCATATTTTCTGATCATAAAGCCTTTTTTTTTTTTTTTTTTTTGCATTTTTTTTTTTCAAGCTGGAAACAGGGAGAGACAGTCAGACAGACTGCCGCATGTGCCCGACCGAGATCCACCCGGCACGCCCACCAGGGGGCGACGCTCTGCCCACCAGGGGGCGATGCTCTGCCCATCCTGGGCGTCGCCCTGTTGTGACCAGAGCCACTCTAGCATCTGAGGTAGAGGCCACAGAGCCAACCCCAGCGCCCGGGCCATTTTTGCACCAATGGAGCCTTGGCTGCGGGAGGGGAAGAGAGAGACAGAGAGGAAGACGCGGCGGAGGAGTGGAGAAGCAAATGGGCGCTTCTCCTATGTGCCCTGGCCGGGAATCGAACCCGGGTCCTCCGCACGCTAGGCCGATGCTCTACCGCTGAGCCATCGGCCAGGGCCATAAAGCCTTGAAACTAGAATTCAACTGCAAAAAAGAGGGGGAAAACCCCACAAAAATGTGGAAACTAAACAACATACTTCTAAAAAATGAATGGGTAAAAGAAGAAATAAGCGCAGAGATCAAAAGATATATACAGACAAATGAAAATACGACATATCAGAATCTCTGGGATGCAGCAAAAGCAGTAATAAGAGGAAAGTTCATATCACTTCAGGCCTATATGAACAAACAAGAGAGAGCCGAAGTAAACCACTTAACTTCACACCTTAAGGAACTAGAAAAAGAAGAACAAAGACAACCCAAAACCAGCCGAAGAAAGGAGATAATAAAAATCAGAGCAGAAATAAATGAAATAGACAACAGAAAAACTATAGAAAAAAATCAATAAAACAAGGAGCTGGTTCTTTGAAAAGATCAACAAAATTGACAAACCTTTGGCAAGACTCACCAAGGAAAAAAGGCACAGGACTCAAATAAATAAAATCCAAAATGAAAGAGGAGAGATCACCACAGACATCATAGATATACAAAGAATTATTGTAGAATACTATGAAAAATTATATGCCACCAAATACAACAATCTAGAAGAAATGGATAAATTCCTAGAACAATACAACCTTCCTAGACTGAGTCATGAAGAAGCAGAAAGCCTAAACAGACCAATCAGCAGGGAGGAAATAGAAAAAACTATTAAAAACCTCCCCCAAAATAAAAGTCCAGGCCCAGACAGTTATACTAGTGAATTCTATCAATCATTCAAAGAAGACTTGGTTCCTATTCTACTCAAAGTGTTCCAAAAAATTGAAGAAGAAGCAATACTTCCAAACACATTTTATGAGGCCAACATAACCCTCATACCAAAACCTGGCAAGGATGGCACAAAGAAAGAAAACTACAGACCAATATCTCTAATGAATACAGATGCTAAAATACTAAACAAAATACTGGCAAACCGAATACAACAACATATTAAAAAAATAATACATCATGATCAAGTGGGATTCATCCCAGAATCTCAAGGATGGTTCAACATACGTAAAACGGTTAACGTAATACACCATATCAACAAAACAAAGAACAAAAACCACATGATCTTATCAATAGATGCAGAAAAGGCTTTTGATAAAATACAACACAATTTTATGTTTAAGACTCTCAACAAAATGGGTATAGAAGAAAAATATCTCAACATGATAAAGGCCATATATGATAAACCATCAGCCAACATCATATTAAACGGCATAAAACTGAGGACTTTCTACCTTAAATCAGGAACAAGACAGGGTTGTCCACTCTCTCCACTCTTATTTAACGTGGTGCTAGAAGTTCTGGCCAGAGCAATCAGACAAGACAAAGAAATAAAAGGCATCCATATCGGAAAAGAAGAAGTAAAGGTATCACTTTTTGCTGATGATATGATCCTATACATCGAAAACCCAAAGGACTCCACAAAAAGATTATTAGAAACAATAAACCAATACAGTAAGGTCGCAGGATACAAAATTAACATACAAAAGTCCATAGCCTTTCTATATGCCAACAATGAAATATTAGAAAACGAACTCAAAAAAATAATCCCCTTCACGATTGCAACAACAACAAAAAAATACCTAGGAATAAACATAACAAAGAATGTAAAGGACCTATATAACGAAAATTACAAAGCATTGTTAAGGGAAATCGAAAAAGATACAATGAGATGGAAAAATATTCCTTGTTCTTGGATAGGAAGAATAAATATAATCAAAATGGCCATATTACCCAAAGCAATATACAAATTTAATGCAATTCCCATCAAAATCCCTATGAGATTTTTTAAAGAAATGGAACAAAAAATCATCAGATTTATATGGAACTATAAAAAACCCCGAATAGCCAAAACAATCCTAAGGAAAAAGAATGAAGCTGGGGGCATTACAATACCTGACTTTAAACTATATTATAGGGCCACGATAATCAAAACAGCATGGTATTGGCAGAAAAATAGACACTCAGACCAATGGAACAGAATAGAAAGCCCAGAAATAAAACCACATATATATGGTCAAATAATCTTTGATAAAGGGCCCAACAACATACAATGGAGAAAAGAAATCCTCTTCAACAAATGGTGTTGGGAAAACTGGAAAGCCACATGCAAAAGAATGAAACTCGACTACAGCCTGTCCCCGTGTACTAAAATTAATTCAAAATGGATCAAAGACCTAAATATAAGACCTGAAACAATAAAGTACATAGAAGAAGACATAGGTACTAAAATCATGGACCTGGGTTTTAAAGAACATTTTATGAACTTGACTCCAATGGCAAGAGAAGTGAAGGCAAAGATAAATGAATGGGACTACATCAGAATAAAAAGTTTTTGCTCAGCAAGAGAAACTGATATAAAAATAAACAGACAGCCAACTAAATGGGAAATGATATTTTCAAACAACAGCTCAGATAAGGGCCTAATATCCAAAATTTACAAAGAACTCATAAAACTCAACAACAAACAAACAAACAATCCCATAAAAAAATGGGAAGAGGACATGAACAGACACTTCTCCCAGGAAGAGATACAAATGGCCAACAGATATATGAAAAGATGCTCAGCTTCATTAGTTATTAGAGAAATGCAAATCAAAACTACAATGAGATACCACCTCACTCCTGTTAGATTAGCTATTATCAACAAGACGGGAAATAGCAAATGTTGGAGAGGCTGTGGAGAAAAAGGAACCCTCATTCACTGTTGGTGGGACTGTAAAGTAGTACAACCATTATGGAGGAAAGTATGGTGGTTCCTCAAAAAACTGCAAATAGAACTACCTTATGACCCAGCAATCCCTCTACTGGGTATATACCCCAAAACCTCAGAAACATTGATATGTGAAGACACATGTAGCCCCATGTTCATTGCAGCACTGTTCACAGTGGCCAAGACATGGAAACAACCAAAAAGCCCTTCAATAGAGGACTGGATAAAGAAGATGTGGCACATATACACTATGGAATACTACTCAGCCATAAGAAATGATGACATCAGATCATTTACAGCAAAATGGTGGGATCTTGATAACATTATAAGGAGTGAAATAAGTAAATCAGAAAAAAACAAGAACTACATGATTCCATACATTGGTGGAACATAAAAATGAGACTAAGAGACATGGACAAGAGTGTGGTGGTTACCAGGGGTGGGGGGAGGGAGGACATGGGAGGGAGGGAGGGAGAGAGTTAGGGGGAGGGGGAGGGGCACAGAGAACTAGATAGAGGGTGGCGGAGGACAATCTGACTTTGGGCGAGGGTTTTGCAACATAATTTAATGACAAAATAACCTAGACATGTTTTCTTTGAATATATGTACCCTGATTTATTAATGTCATCCCATTACCATTAATAAAAATTTATTTTAAAAAAATTCATTATCTAATAATTTCCAAATACATATAATTTTATTTACAAGTATTTTCCAGAAATTTGAGTTTTAAAGGGAAATCTAACCTCAAACCATATCTATTAATAATGCATTTTGATTAAATAGTTTCATAAAACAGACATTTTTTAATTAGAAAATTATAAATACACCCAAATATCACTTCAAATTAGTAGTTTTCTTTGATATTTAGTTTTGTTAATTTAGTTTCCGGAAAATTTGCCTACCATGATGTAATGTTTTCAGTTCCTAATGTACTTACATTGTTTGTGTAGCTCTATATTTTATTTTTAATTTCATATAAGGGATGGAAAAATCAAAAAAGAAAAAATGCCATTTCATTGATAAATTGAAAAAGGAATTTTCATTCCTCATATCAAAGATATATATCATCAGGAGATGACGTCAAAGTAATGGCGGGGCAGGAAGCGATACCGATAAATCTCCCCCAAAACTCAACAAGATCTTCAACCAGAAACAGAAAAACCTATCATTGGAGCCTACAGATGTTTCGCAATACACCCGAAGGTATGGTCGAGCGAAAAATTGGCTAAATATATAACCAAACCCCGAAGGAAATACGGAGTTAGAAATGCTCCGCCTTCCTCATTAACATAAACAGGGTGGCTTTCACTTGGGAACTGAGAATATAGAAACTAAGGCAGGCAAAGGGGGTGAATAGATCCAGGCCACGCGCAAACGGGCACAAACGGCTGAACCAGGCTGTGGCACGGAGATCCAAGCCGAGGAAAAACTGTTCCTGTGGCAACCTGGGCAATTCAAGCTAACACTCACGCCAAACCCAGACAAAGAAAGACAAGCGGGGCAGCCATTTTACCCGATCTCCTGGTCGGCGCGGGCAGATAGTGGGCGAGAGATTTCTTCCAAAGCCCTGGGAGTGGGTTCCCGTGTTATCCCACAGATAGGCAGAGTCAGAGGCCTTTGTGTGCGCCGAAAGCAAAATCTCTGGGCAGCCCCAGCGCCCTGGGAAAGCCGCTCACGGGAGGGAGTGAGAACTAATTCCAACGGTGGAACTTTTCTGTGCTGGTGAGGGTTTCACTCAGAGGGAAAAGCGGCCAGCCTGCTATCCTGGTCTGTGCGCACAGATAGCGAGAGATTCCTCCGAGTGCCTCGGCAGTGTGCGCCCGTGTTATCGCACACAGGAGGAGAGTCAGGGGCCTTTGTGTGGGCCAAAGCGGAATCTCGAGCCGCCCCAGCACCTTGCAAAAGCCGCGCATGGGGACGGAGCGAGAGCCAATTCCAATGCTGAAACTTTTCCATGCGGTTGGGGGTTTCACTCAGAGCGTGAGACTGCCGGCCGGATATCCTGGTATGCATGCGCAGATAGTGAGCAAGAGTTTTCTCCAAGCGCCCCGGAAGTGGGCGCCCGCCTGTGTTACCGGACAGAGTGGCAGAGCCAGAGGTCTTTGAGTGGGCGGAACCCCCGCCTGATTATGCTAGCAGCTCTGACTGACTGAGCCTCACCCAGAGCTCTGTGCTGAGTGGAAATAGAGTGGGGAGTTGCCAGCTCTTTGAGCCTCTTACTATCCAGGCAGAGGCAGCAGCAACCCCATAGCTGGATTATCAGGCTACTAATTGAGGAAGGAAAGACTAGGAGAAAGGCTCCAGGAACACGGACTCTCTCACTGGCGGAGCCTATAAATGCTAATGCCTCGACTACCAACGAGACTAAAGCACAATACATGACATCGCCATAGAGACTTATCAACTGCAAACCTCTACCTGAGCGTGCCAAAGGGGCAGAACCCGGGATACAGAGTCACCGACCAGGAAGAGGGAGAGAAAAGAAAAAGCAAGAAGATAACCTCTCAAAATCAAAAATAATCTGCAGACATTATAACCTATCCCATTTTATTATATTTGTTCGTTTCTTTCTCTTATCTTCATTCTTGATATTCTTTTTCCTCCTCTAATTTGGCCGATTAACTCTCTGCTGGTCTTACTCTCTCCTCTCCTTGAACTACACTACCCATAAGTGTTACATCTCCCATTTTCTTTCCTTTCTTCTTCCTTTCTCTCTATGAGGGTTGCACTCCAAAACCCTTAACTCTCTCTCTCTCTCTCTCCTCTTTTTTCTTTTTTCTTCTTTTAGTGGTTCCCTCTTTTTTTCTCTCTCTCTCTCTTTCTTTGCTCCCTCTATATTAGTTTCTTCCTTTCTCCTTTATGTCTCCTCTCATTCAAACCTCAATAACGAACAAATTATCTTATCTGGGATTCAAACATATGTTTGTGGCATTTTGGGTTTTTTTTACTTCACCTTTTTAACTCACTAGCAGTGCTCCCATCCCTGGATCTCCATTTTATCTAGTTCTTGTTCCACTAAATACAATAGTAATTTTTTAATATGTCCCCCCATTTTTCTGTTTCCCTCTTATTCCTCTCATCATAACTCTTAGTCAACCAACACCTAAAAGCAAATCATTTTATTCTTGACCCAATTTTTTTCCTTATTTGTGGGTACATACCCCCTTCTTTTTTCTTTCTTTCTTTCTTTTTTTTTTTTTTGCCCCTTTATTACATTTCCCCAATTCAGGTCCTCCATTACAGACATTGTTTGTTATAATTCACAGTTCACCACAAGATTTTCTCAAAAAAGAGGGAGAGGAGAGGAGAGAAAAAAAGAAGGGGGGGAATAATTTCCTTTTTAAAAAATTTTTATTTTATTTTATTTTTCTTTATTTCACTCTTAATTTTTTTTAAAAAAACCAACTCTTCGATTTTTTATTTTTTTAACTTTTTATTCTTTATTAAATCTCATTAATATTATCAACAAAACCACCCTCAGATGCCATTAAGGAAGAGAAAATAGAATATCATGGATACAAAAGAAAGAGAGGTAACAGATAGATGAGGAAAAATCTATGGAGTAAAAATTTAATATATTGGAAAACTTGGAGCTAAATGACAGAGAATTCAAGATAGAAATCCTAAAAATACTCAGAGATATACAAGAAAACACAGAGAGGCAATTTAGGGAGCTCAGAAAACAACTCAATGAACACAAAGAATATATGTCCAAGGAAATTGAAACTATAAAAACAAATCAAACAGAGATGAAAAACTCAATTCACGAGCTGAAAAACGAAGTAACAAGCTTAGCTAATAGAACAGGCCAGAAGAAGAGAGGATTAGTGAAATAGAAGACAAGCAACTTGAGGCACAACAGAGAGAAGAAGAAAGAGACTCAAAAATTAAAAAAAATGAGATAGCCCTACAAGAATTATCTGACTTCATCAAAAAGAATAACATAAGAATAATAGGTATATCAGAGGGAGAAGAGAGAGAAAATGGAATGGAGAACATACTCAAACAAATAATAGATGAGAACTTCCCAAGTCTGTGGAAAGAACTAAAGCCTCAAGTTCAAGAAGCAAACAGAACTCCGAGTTTTCTTAACCCCAACAAACCTACTCCAAGGCATACCATAATGAAATTGGCACAAACCAACAGTAAAGAAAAAATTCTCAAGGCATCCAGGGAAAAGAAGAATACAACATATAAAGGAAGGCCCATTAGATTATCATCAGATTTCTCAGCAGAAACTCTACAAGCTAGAAGAGAGTGGACCCCAATATTTAAAGTCCTGAAAGAGAGGAACTTTCAGCCATGAATACTATACCCATCAAAGCTATCCTTCAAATATGAAGGAGAAATAAAAACATTCACAGATACAGAAAAGATGAGGGAATTTATCATCAGAAAACCCCCACTCCAGGAATTGCTAAAGGGGGTTCTCCAATCAGATACAAAGAACAAAAAAAACCAGAGCCACAAGAAAAAGCTCCAAGAAGAACACAATAAAATCAAATTTAAACTGTGACAACAACAAAAAGAAAGGGGGGGGGAGAATACGGAGATTAACAGTAGCAAAGGATGATGGAGTGCAAAAGTACTCACAAAATAGTTCGCTACAATGAACAGGGTAGGAACTCTTTTCATTACCTAAAGGTAACCACTATTGAAAAAACCACCACAGAAGCACATGAGATAAAAAAGATAGCAACAGAGGATAGATGTATGGAATACAACCAAATAAAAACAAAAGATAGAAAAATGAAAGAGAAGGATCAAACAAGACACAAAACTAACAGAAAGCAAGATATAAATGGCAATAGGGAACTCACAACTGTCAATAATTACACTAAATATAAATGGATTAAACTCACCAATAAAAAGATACAGAGTAGCAGAATGGATTAAAAAAGAAAATCCAACTGTATGCTGCCTCCAGGAAACTCATCTAAGTAACAAGGATAAAAACAAATTCAAAGTGAAAGGCTGGAAAACAATACTCCATGCAAATAGCATCCAAAAAAAAAGCAGGCGTAGCAATACTGATATCTGATAATGCCGACTACAAGACAGAAAAAGTACTCAGAGACAAAAATGGCCATTTCATAATGGCTAAGGGGACACTGAATCAAGAAGACATAACAATTCTTAATATATATGCACCAAACCAAGGAGCACCAAAATATATAAGACAGCTACTTATTGACCTTAAAACAAAAACTAACAAAAATACAATCATACTTGGAGATCTCAATACACCGCTGACGGCTCTAGATCGGTCATCCAAACAGAGAATCAGCAAAGACATAGTGGCCTTAAACAAAACACTAGAGCACCTGGATATGATAGACATCTACAGGACATTTCATCCCAAAGTGACTGAGTATACATTTTTCTCCAGTGTACATGGATCATTCTCAAGAATTGACCATATGTTGGGCCACAAAAACAACATCAGCAAATTCAGAAAAATCGAAGTTATACCAAGCATATTTTCTGATCATAAAGCCTTGAAACTAGAATTCAACTGCAAAAAAAAGGAAAAAAAATCCCACAAAAATGTGGAAACTAAACAAGATACTTTAAAAAAATGAATTGGTCAAAGAAGAAATAAGTGCAGAGAACAAAAGATATATACAGACTAATGAAAATGACAATACGACATATCAGAATCTATGGGATGCAGCAAAAGCAGTGATAAGAGGGAAGTTCATATCACTTCAGGCATATATGAACAAACAAGAGAGAGCCCAAGTGAACCACTTAACTTCACACCTTAAGGAACTAGAAAAAGAAGAACAAAGAAAACCCAAAACTAACCGAAGAAAAGAGATAATAAAAATCAGAGCAGATATAAATGAATTAGAGAACAGTAAAACTATAGAAAAAATTAATAGAACAAGGAGCTGGTTCTTTGAAAAGATCAACAAAATTGACAAACCCTTGGCAAGACTTACCAAGGAAAAAAAAGAAAGAACTCATATAAACAAAATCCAAAATGAAAGAGGAGAAATCACCACGGACACCGTAGATATACAAAGAATTATTGTAGAATACTATGAAAAACTTTATGCCACTAAATTCAACAACCTAGAAGAAATGGATAAATTTCTAGAACAATACAACCTTCCTAGACTGAGTCAAGAAGAAGCAGAAAGCCTAAACAGACCTATCAGTAGGGAAGAAATAGAAAAAACCATTAAAAACCTCCCCAAAAATAAAAGTCCAGGCCCTGACGGCTATACCAGAGAATTTTATCAAACATTTAAAGAAGACTTGGTTCCTAATCTACTGAAAGTCTTCCAAAAAATTGAAGAAGAAGCAATACTTCCAAACATATTTTATGAGGCCAACATAACCCTCAATCCAAAACCAGGCAAGGATGGCACAAAAAAAGAAAACTACAGACCAATATCTCTAATGAATACAGATGCTAAAATACTAAACAAAATACTAGCAAATCGAATACAACAACATATTAAAAAAATAATACATCATGATCAAGTGGGATTCATCCCAGAATCTCAAGGATGGTTCAACATACGTAAAACGGTTAACGTAATACACCATATCAACAAAACAAAGAACAAAAACCACATGATCTTATCAATAGACACAGAAAAGGTTTTTGATAAAATACAACACAATTTTATGTTTAAGACTCTCAACAAAATGGGTATAGAAGAAAAATATCTCAACATGATAAAGGCCATATATGATAAACCATCAGCTAACATCATATTAAATGGCACTAAACTGAAGGCTTTTCCCCTTAAATCAGGAACAAGACAGGGTTGTCCACTCTCTCCACTCTTATTTAATGTGGTACTAGAGGTTCCAGCCAGAACAATCAGACAAGACAAAAAAATCAAAGGCATCCATATCGGAAAAGAAGAAGTAAAGGTATCACTTTTTGCAGATGATATGATCCTATACATCGAAAACCCCAAAGAATCCACAAAAAGACTACTAGAAACAATAAGCCAATACAGTAAGGTCGTAGGATACAAAATTAACATACAAAAGTCCATAGCCTTTCTATATGCCAACAATGAAACAATTGAGAACGAACTCAAAAGAATAATCCCCTTCACGATTGGAACAAAAAAAATAAAATACCTAGGAATAAACATAAGAAAGAGTGTAAAGGACTTATATAATGAAAACTATAAACCATTGTTAAAAGAAATCGAGAAAGATATAATGAGATGGAAGAATATACCTTGTTCTTGGTTAAGAAGAATAAATATAATCAAGATGGCTATATTACCCAAAGCAATATACAAATTTAATGCAATTCTCATCAAACTTCCAATGACATTTTTTAAAGAAATAGAGCAAAAAATAATCAGATTTATATGAAACTATAAAAAGCCCCGAATAGCCAAAGCAATCCTAAAGAAAAAGAATGAAGCTGGGGGCATTACAATACCTGACTTCAAACTCTATTATAGGGCCATGACAATCAAAACAGCATGGTATTGGCAGAAAAATAGACACTCAGACCAATGGAACAGAATAGAAAGTCCAGAAATAAAACCACATATATATAGTCAAATAAATTTTTTTTAATTGTAATTTTATTTTTTTAATGGGGTGACATCAATAAATCAGGTTACATATATTCAAAGATCAACAAGTCCAGGTTATCTTGTCTTTCAATTATGTTGCATACCCATCACCCAAAGTCACATTGTCCTCTGTCACCTTCTATCTAGTTTTCTTTGTGTCCCTTCCCCTCCCCATTTCCCTCTCCCTTTCTCCCTTCCCCCATAACCACCACACTCTTATCAATATCTCTTAGTTTCACTTTTATGTCCCACCTACGTATGGAATAATGCAGTTCCTGGTTTTTTTCTGATTTACTTATTTCACTTCGTATAATGTTATCAAGATCCCACCATTTTGCTGTAAATGATCCGATGTCATCATTTCTTATGGCTGAGTAATATTCCATAGTGTATATGTGCCACATCTTCTTTATCCAGTCGTCTATTGATGGGCTTTTTGGTTGTTTCCATATCCTGGCCACTGTGAACAATGCTGCAATGAACATGGGGCTGCATGTGTCTTTACCTATCAATGTTTCTGATTTTTGGAGGTATATACCCAGTAGAGGGATTGCTGGGTCATAAGGTAGTTTTATTTTCAGTTTGTTGAGGAACCACCATACTTTCTTCCATAATGGTTGTACTACTTTACATTCCCACCAACAGTGTATGAGGGTTCCTTTTTCTCCACAGCCTCTCCAACATTTGTTATTACCTGTCTTGTTAATAATAGCTAGTCTAACAGGTGTGAGGTGGTATCTCATTGCAGTTTTGATTTGCATTTCTCTAATAACTAAAGAAGATGAGCATCTTTTCATATATCTGTTGGCCATTTGTACTTCATCCTGGGAGAAGTGTCTGTTCATGTCCTCTTATCATTTTTTTATTGGATTGCTTGTTTGTTTGTTGTTGAGTTTTATGAGTTCTTTGTATATTTTGGATATTAGGCCCTTATCTGAGCTATTGTTTGAAAATATCATTTCCCATTTAGTTGGCTTTCTGTTTATTTTGTTATCAGTTTCTCTTGCTGAGCAAAAACTTCTTAGTCTGATGTAGTCCCATTCATTAATTTTTGCCTTCACTTCTCTTGCCTGTGGAGTCAAATTCATAAAATGCTCTTTAAAACCCAGGTCCATGAGTTGAGTACCTATGTCTTCTTCTATGTACTTTATTGTTTCAGGTTTTATGTTTAGATCTTTGATCCATTTTGAGTTAATTTTAGTACAGGGGGACAAACTGTAGTCCAGTTTCATTCTTTTGCATGTGGCTTTCCAGTTTTCCCAGCACCATTTATTGAAGAGGCTTTCTTTTCTCCATTGTGTGTTGTTGGCCTCTTTATCAAAAATTATTTGACTATATATATGTGGTTTTATTTCTGGACTTTCTATTATGTTCCATTGGTCTGAGTGTCTGTTTTTCTGCCAATACCATGCTGTTTTGATTGTCGTGGCCCTATAATATAGTTTGAAGTCAGGTATTGTAATGCCCCCAGCTTCATTCTTTTTCTTTAGGATTGCTTTGGCTATTCGAGGTTTTTTATAGTTCCATATAAATCTGATTATTTTTTGCTCTATTTCTTTAAAAAATGTCATTGGAAGTTTGATGGGAATTGCATTAAATTTGTATATTGCTTTGGGTAATATAGCCATCTTGATTATATTTATTCTTCCTAACAAAGAACAAGGAATATTCTTCCATCTCATTATATCTTTCTCGATTTCTTTTAACAATGGTTTATAGTTTTCATTATATAAGTCCTTTACATTCTTTGTTATGTTTATTACTAAGTATTTTATTTTTTTTGTTGCAATTGTGAATGGGATTATTCTTTTGAGTTCATTCTCAGTTGTTTCATTGTTGGCATATAGAAAGGCTATGGACTTTTGTATGTTAATTTTGTATCCTGCGACCTTACTGTATTGGCTTATTGTTTCTAGTAGTCTTTTTGTGGATTCTTTGGGGTTTTCGATGTATAGGATCATATCATCTGCAAAAAGTGATACCTTTACTTCTTCTTTTCCGATATGGATGCCTTTGATTTCTTTGTCTTGTCTGATTGCTCTGGCTAGAACCTCTAGTACCACATTAAATAACAGTGGAGAGAGTGGACAACCCTGTCTTGTTCCTGATTAAAGGGGAAAAGCCTTCAGTTTAGTGCCATTTAATATGATGTTAGCTGATGGTTTATCATATATGGCCTTTATCATGTTGAGATATTTTCCTTCTATACCCATTTTGTTGAGAGTCTTAAACATAAAATTGTGTTGTATTTTATCAAAAACCTTTTCTGCATCTATTGATAAGATCATGTGGTTTTTGTTCTTTGTTTTGTTGATATGGTGTATTACGTTAACCGTTTTACGTATGTTGAACCATCCTTGAGATTCTGGGATGAATCCCACTTGATCATGATGTATTATTTTTTTAATATGTTGTTGTATTCGATTTGCTAGTATTTTGTTTAGTATTTTAGCATCTGTATTCATTAGAGATATTGGTCTGTAGTTTTCTTTTCTTGTGCCATCCTTGCCTGGTTTTGGATTGAGGGTTATGTTGGCCTCATAAAATGTGTTTGGAAGTATTGCTTCTTCTTTAATTTTTTGGAAGACTTTCAGTAGATTAGGAACCAAGTCTTCTTTGAATGTTTGATAAAATTCTGTGGTATAGCCGTCCGGGCCTGGACTTTTATTTTTGGGAAGGTTTTTAATGGTTTTTTTCTATTTCTTCTCTACTAATAGGTTCGTTTAAGCTTTCTGCTTCTTCTTGACTCAGTCTAGGAAGGTTGTATTGTTCTAGAAATTTATCCATTTCTTCTAGGTTGTTGAATTTAGTGGCATAAAGTTTTTCATAGTATTCTACAATAATTCTTTGTATATCTACGGTGTCCGTGGTGATTTCTCCTCTTTCATTTTGGATTTTGTTTATATGAGTTCTTTCTTTTTTTTCCTTGGTAAGTCTTGCCAAGGGTTTGTCAATTTTGTTGATCTTTTCAAAGAACCAGCTCTTTGTTCTATTAATTTTTTCTATAGTTTTACTGTTCTCTAATTCATTTATTTCTGCTCTGATTTTTATTATCTCCTTTCTTCGGCTGGTTTTGGGTTTTCTTTGTTCTTCTTTTTCTAGTTCCTTAAGGTGTGAAGTTAAGTGGTTCACTTGGGCTCTCTCTTGTTTGTTCATATATGCCTGAAGTGATATGAACTTCCCTCTTATCACTGCTTTTGCTGCATCCCATAGATTCTGATATGTCATATTGTCATTTTCATTAGTCTGTATATATCTTTCGATCTCTGCACTTATTTCTTCTTTGACCAATTCATTTTTTAAAAGTATGTTGTTTAATTTCCACATTTTTGTTGGATTTTTTTCCTCCTTTTTCCAGTTGAATTCTAGTTTCAAGGCTTTATGATTAGAAAATATGCTTGGTATAACTTCGATTTTTCTGAATTTGCTGATGTTGTTTTTGTGGCCCAACATATGGTCAATTCTTGAGAATGATCCATGTACACTGGAGAAAAATGTATACTCAGTCACTTTGGGATGAAATGTCCTGTAGATGTCTATCATATCCAGGTGTTCTAGTGTTTTGTTTAAAGCCACTATATCTTTGTTGATTTTCTGTTTGGATGACCGATCTAGAGCCGTCAGCGGTGTATTGAGGTCTCCATGTATGATTGTATTTTTATCAGTTTTTGTTTTAAGGTCGATAGGTAGCTGTCTTATATATTTTGGTGCTCCTTGGTTTGGTGCATATATATTAAGAATTGTTATGTCTTCTTGATTCAGTGTCCCCTTAGTCATTATGAAATGGCCATTTTTGTCTCTGAGTACTTTTTCTGTCTTGTAGTCAGCATTATCAGATATGAGTATTGCTACGCCTGCTTTTTTTTTGGATGTTATTTGCTAGGAGTATTGTTTTCCAGCCTTTCACTTTGAATTTGTTTTTATCCTTGTTACTTAGATGAGTTTCCTGGAGGCAGCATACAGTTGGATTTTTTTTTAATCCATTCTGCTACTCTGTGTCTTTTTATTGGTGAGTTTAATCCGTTTACATTTAGTGTAATTATTGACAGTTGTGAGTTCCCTATTGCCATTTTATATCTTGCTTTTTGTTAGTTTTGTGTCTTGTTTGATCCTTCTCTTTCATTTTTCTATCTTTTGTTTTTATTTGGTTGTATTCCATACATCTTTCCACTGTTGCTATCTTTTTATCTCATGTGCTTCTGTGGTGGTTTTTTTCAATGGTGGTTACCTTTAGGTAATGAAAAGAGTTCCTACCCTGTTCATTGTAGCGCACTATTTTGTGAATACTTTTGCACTCCATCGTCCTTTGCTACTGTTAATCTCCATCCTCTCCCCCCTTTCTTTTTGTTGTTGTCACAGTTTAAATTTGGTTTTATTGTGTTCTTCTTGGAGCTTTTTCTTGTGGCTCTGGTTTTTTTTTTGTTCTTTGTATCTGATTGGAGAACCCCCTTTAGCAATTCCTGGAGTGGGGGTTTTCTGATGATAAATTCCCTCATCTTTTCTGTATCTGTGAATGTTTTTATTTCTCCTTCATATTTGAAGGATAGCTTTGATGGGTATAGTATTCATGGCTGAAAGTTCCTCTTTCTCAGGACTTTAAATATTGGGGTCCACTCTCTTCTAATTTGTAGAATTTCTGCTGAGAAATCTGAAGATAATCTAATGGGCCTTCCTTTATATGTTGTATTCTTCTTTTCCCTGGCTGCCTTGAGAATTTTTTCTTTGCCGTTGGTTTGTGCCAATTTCATTATGATGTGCCTTGGAGTAGGTTTGTTGGGGTTAAGAAAACTCGGAGTGCTGTTTGCTTCATGAATTTGAGGCTTTAGTTCTTTCCACAGGCTTGGGAAGTTCTCATTTATTATTTGTTTGAGTATGTTCTCCATTCCATTTTCTCTCTCTTCTCCCTCTGATATACCTATTATTCTTATGTTATTCTTTTTGATGGAGTCCGATAATTTTTGTAGGGCTATCTCATTTTTTTTAATTTTTGAGTTTCTTTCTTCCTCTTTCTGTTGTGCCTCAAGTTGCTTGTCTTCTATTGCACTAATCCTCTCTTCTATCTGGCCTGTTCTATTAGCCAAGCTTGTTACCTCGTTTTTCAGCTCATGAATTGAGTTTTTCATCTCTGTTTGATTTGTTTTTATAGTTTCATTTTCCTTGGACATATATTCTTTGTGTTCATTGAGTTGTTTTCTGAGCTCCCTAAATTGCCTCTCTGTGTTTTCTTGTATATTTCTGAGTATTTTTAGGATTTCTATCTTTAATTCTCTGTCATTTAACTCCAAGGTTTCCAATATATTAAATTTTTTCTCCATAGATTTTTCCTCATCTGTGTTACCTCTCTTTCTTTTGTATTCTTGATATTTGATTTTCTCTTCTTTAATGGCATCTGAGGGTGGTTTTGTTGATAGTATTAAGGAGATTTAATAAAAAATAAAAAGTTAATAAAATAAAAAATCGAAAAAAGTTGTGTGTTTTTTTAAAAAAATAATGAAATAATGAAAAATAAAATAAAAATTAAAAAAAGGAAATTATTCCCCCCCTTCTTTTTTTCTCTCCTCTCCTCTCCCCTCTTACTTGAGAAAATCTTGTGGTGAACTGTGAATTATATTGTATTTAATAGAACAAACAATGCCTGTAATGGAGGGCGTGAATTGGGGAAAAGCAATAAAGGGGCAAGAAAAAAAAGTAAAAAATAAAATAAAAAATAAAAAAGGGGGGTATGGACCCACAAAAAGCAAATAATGAAAAAATTTGGATCAAGAATGAAATGATTTGCGTTTAGGTGTTGGTTGACTAAGAGTTATGATGAGAGGAGTAAGAGGGAAACAGGAAAATGGGGGGACAAATTAAAAAATTACTATTGTTTTTAGTGGAACAAGAGCTTGATAAAATGGAGAGCCAGGGATGGGAGCACTGCTAGTGAGTTAAAAAGGTGAAGTAACCCCCCCCCCCAAATGCCACAAACATAAGTTTGAGTTCCAGATAAAATACTTTGTTCGTTATTGAGGTTTGAATGAGAGGAGATGTAAAGGAGAAAGGAAGAAACTAATATAGAGGGAGAAAAGAAAGAGAGAGAGAGAAAAAAAAGAGGGAACCACGAAAAGAAGAAAAAAGAAAAAAGAGGAGAGAGATAGAGAGAGAGAGAGTTAAGGGTTTTGGAGTGTAACCCTCATAGAGAGAAAGGAAGATGAAAGAAAAGATAATGGGAGATGTAATACTTATGGGTAGTGTAGTTCAAGGAGAGGAGAGAGTAAGACCAGCAGAGAGTTAAATGATCAAATTGGAGGAGGAAAAAAAAAAAGAAAAAAAATCAAGGATGAAGATAAGAGAAACAAATGAACAAATATAATAAAATGGGATAGGTTATAAAGTCTGCAGATTATTCTGATTTTGAGAGGTTATCTTCTTGCTTTTTCTTTTCTCTTTCTCTTCCTGGTCAGTGACTCTGTACCCCGGGTTCTGCCCCTTTGGCACGCTCAGGTAGAGTTTTGCAGTTGATAAGTCTCTATAGCGATGTCATGTATTGTGCTTTAGTCTCGTTGGCAGTCAAGGCTCATTAGCATTTATGGGCTCCAACAGTGAGAGAGTCCGTGTTCCTGGAGCCTCTCTCCTAGTCTTTCCTTCCTCTATTAGTAGCCTGAGAATCCAGCTATGGGGTTGCTGCTTCCTCTGCCTGGATAGTAAGAGGCTGAAAGAGCTGGCAACTCTCCACTCTATTCCCACTCAGCACAGGGCTCTGGGTAAGGCTCAGTCAATCGGAGCCGCTAGCATAATCAGCCGGGGCTTCTGCCTACTCAAAGACCTCTGGCTCTGCCACTCTGTCCGGTAACATGGGCGGGCACCCACTCCCGGGGTGCTTGGAGGAAACTCTCGTTCACTATCTGCACGGGCAGACCAGGATGTTAGACTGGAAGTCTCGCCCTCTGAGTGAAAACGCCCGCCCGCACTGAAAAGTTCCAGTGTTGGAATTGGCTCTTGCTCCATCCCCGTGTGCGGCTTTTTCAAGGCGCTGGGGCGGCCTGAGACTCCACCCTTGGCCCACACAAAGGCCACCGACTCTGCCCCTCCATGGGACAACACGGGCTCCCACTCCTGAGGTGCTGGGAGGAGTCTCCTGCCCACTCTCCGTGCACGCAGACCAGGATGTGAGGCCGGAGTCTTGCGCTCTGAGTGAAACCTCCCGCCCACACTGAAAAGTTCCAGTGTTGGAATTAGCTCTCGCTCCCGCCCTGTGTGCAGCTCTCCCAGGGTGCTGGGGTGGCCTGGAGGCTTTCAGCCCACACAAAGGCCTCTCTGTGGAATAACATGGGCACACCCTCCCGGGGCTTTGGAAGGAATCTCTCGCCCACTATGCGCCGACCAGGGGATCAGGTAAAATGGCTGCTCTGCTTGTCTTTCTTTGTCTGGGTTTGGCGCGAGTGTTAGCTGTATTGCCCAGGTTGTCACAGGAACAGTTTTTCCTCGGCTTGGATCTCTGTACCACAGCCTGGTTCGGCCGTTTGTGCCGCGGCCTGTATCTATTCAGCCCCTTTGCCCACCTTAGTTTCTATATTCTCAGTTTCCAGTGAAAACCGCCCTGTTTAGGTTAGTGAGGAAGGCGGAGCATTTCTTATTCCCTAATTCCTTTGGGGTTTGGTTATATATTTAGCCAATTTTTTGCTCCATCATAACTTTGGGTGTATTGCGAAACATCTGGAGGCTCCAAGGATAGGTTTTTCTGTTTCTGGTTGAAGATCTTGTTGAGGTTTGGGGGAGATTTATCGGTATCACTTCCTACCCCGCCATTACTCTGACGTCATCAGTCAAATAATTTTTGATAAAGGGGCCAACAACACACAATGGAGAAAAGAAAGCCTCTTTAATAAATGGTGCTGGGAAAACTGGAAAGCCACATGCAAAAGAATGAAACTGGACTACAGTTTGTTCCCCTGTACTAAAATTAACTCAAAATGGATCAAAGATCTAAACATAAGACCTGAAACAATTAAGTACATAGAAGAAGACATAGGTACTCAACTCATGGACCTGGGTTTTAAAGAGCATTTTATGAATTTGACTCCACAGGCAAGAGAAGTGAAGGCAAAAATTAATGAATGGGACTACATCAGACTAAGAAGTTTTTGCTCAGCAAGAGAAACTGATAACAAAATAAACAGAAAGGCAACTAAATGGGGAATGATATTT
This sequence comes from Saccopteryx bilineata, assembly GCF_036850765.1. NCBI lineage: Eukaryota > Metazoa > Chordata > Mammalia > Chiroptera > Emballonuridae > Saccopteryx > Saccopteryx bilineata. The sequence continues at coordinate 336,951,772 of NC_089490.1, read as the reverse complement.
TCAAACAACAGCTCAGATAAGGGTCTAATATCCAAAATATACAAAGAACTCATAAAACTCAACAACAAAGAAACAAACAATCCAATAAAAAAATGGGAAGAGGACATGAACAGACACTTCTCCCAGGACGAAGTACAAATGGCCAACAGATATATGAAAAGATGCTCATCTTCTTTAGTTATTAGAGAAATGCAAATCAAAACTGCAATGAGATACCACCTCACACCTGTTAGATTAGCTATTATTAACAAGACAGGTAATAGCAAATGTTGGAGAGGCTGTGGAGAAAAAGGAACCCTCATACACTGTTGGTGGGAATGTAAAGTAGTACAACCATTATGGAAGAAAGTATGGTGGTTCCTCAACAAACTGAAAATAGAACTACCTTATGACCCAGCAATCCCTCTACTGGGTATATACCCCCAAAACTCAGAAACATTGATACGTAAAGACACATGCAGCCCCATGTTCATTGCAGCATTGTTCACAGTGGCCAGGACATGGAAACAACCAAAAAGCCCTTCAGTAGAAGACTGGATAAAGAAGATGTGGCACATATACACTATGGAATACTACTCAGCCATAAGAAATGATGACATCGAACATTTACAGCAAAATGGTGGGATCTTGATAACATGATACGAAGCGAAATAAGTAAATCAGAAAAAAACAGGAACTGCATTATTCCATACGTAGGTGGGACATAAAAGTGAAACTAAGAGACATTGATAAGAGTGTAGTGTCTACGGGGGGGAGGGCGGAAAGGAAGAGGGAAAGGGGGAGGGGGAGGGGCACAAAGAAAACTAGATAGAAGGTGACATAGGACAATGTGACTTTGGGTGATGGGTATGCAACATAATTGAATGACAAGATAACCTGGACTTGTTATCTTTGAATATATGTATCCTGGTTTATTGATGTCACCCCATTCAAAAAATAAAATTATTAAAAAAAAAGATATATATCATTGTTTTCTGCAATATTTGCAGCAGAGAATTTTGTATTTCACTTGAGGGCAGAGCAGCGATAACAAAACACTTGACCATCAACAAACATAAGCAATCATTAGAGGCATCAGCTTCTAGTTCTAAAGTAACAAGTTTTTTTAAAACTTCACATTATTCTGAAGATGAAAAACAGTTGGCTGCAACGGAGGGAACATTGCATTTCATACCATAATTCACAATCAAAGTTATCATAGTATGGATTGTACAGCTAAATTATTAAAAAAGTTTCACAATGCAAAATTTTCATGTGCCAGGACAAAATGCGAGGCTATTATGAAATCAGTATTTAAAAATTAATATGACAAAATACTTACAGAGGACTTGGAAACTGCATTTGTAACAATTTTATCTGATGCATCAAATCATAATGAGATTAGATTGTATTCAGTAATAGTAAGGTATTTTAATGTTACCAAGGGCATTCAGGTAAAAATTTTAAATTTAGAATTCACTGAGAGCGAAACTTCTGAAATTTTGCCAAACCATTGATACAGAGTAATAAATGAAAACAATTGAAAATCCAAAGTTGTTTGCACTAACGGCTGATAATACAAGTACAAATTTTGGTGGGCGAAGACGCAAAGGGGTGAATAATGCGTATGTAAGATTACAAGAGTTACTCCAAAAGCAAATATGAGGAAGAGGTTGTAATGCATATATATTGTCAACTGCAATCAACACAGCATCATGTGCCATGCCAATTGATGTAGAACTAATAATAACTACAATTTATTTGCATTTTAGTTGTTTTACTACTCGTGTTGCTACTTTAAAACAATTTTGTGAAGAAGCAAATGTTGAATGCAAAATACTTTTAAGATATTCAAAAGTTAGATGGCTTGCTCTAACACCTGCTATAGAGCGTGTTCTACAATTATTTGAGCCTCTACATTCATATTTTTTAAGTTTAGACAAATGTCTTAAAATCCTGGAATCATTTTTAATAATAAAATATTTGAGATATTAATGTATTTTGTACATAATCAAGCACCTATTTTTCACAAAACAATTCAAAATATTGAAGGTGAACACATTTCAGCTATGGAAGCAATTTTTTTTTTTTACAGACACAGAGAGAGAGTCAGAGAGAGGAATAGACAGGGACAGACAGACAGGAATGGAGAGATGAGAAGCATCAATCATTAGTTTTTCGTTTCACATTGCGACACCTTAGTTGTTCATTGATTGCTTTCTCATATGTGCCTTGATCGCAGACCTTCAGTAGACCGAGTAACTCCTTGCTTGAGCCAGTGACCCTGGGTCCAAGCTGGTGAGCTTTTTGCTCAAACCAGATGAGCCCACACTCAAGCTAGTGACCTCGGGGTCTCAAACCTAGGTCCTCGGCATCCCAAGTCCAATGCTCTATCCACTGCGCCACCGCCTGGTCAGGCAGCTAGTCTTATTTTTATAACTTTATCCTTCAATATAAATCTCATTTTGAAGAAAAATTTCTTCCTTTAATTATAAAAAGAAAATTGTCAGACTTAGAGGAATCAAATTCAGGCATAACAGAAAAGTTTATCAAAGAAGTGCAGAATTTTTACCAGACATGTTTCCAATATATCAAAGAATGGTCTGAAACAAACATCATGGGAAAGTACTCATTTAGAGTTATCAGTTACGATAGGCTAAGCATATCTCTTCACTTTTAGAAATATATGCAGGCATAATAATTTCATCCTTCTCAAGAACAATTATCTCTCAAAACTGAGTTATTGCTTATGAAAATGTTGTAATTCTTAGTGATAAAAGATGGTTTTGTACCTGAAGCAAGTGAAGCATGCCTCTTGGGATGCTAAATTTCTTCTCCAAGGGAGAGCAACTTGATTTACTTTGATGCTTCTGATTTTTCTCATTATTCCTCTTTTATTAGGAAGGCTGCCCTTGAGCTATTTTTTGTCTAAATATTTTTTTTCTAATCAGATTTTCCACTCTATATGGATTTTTTTTTTCTTCCTGAAGCTGGAAACGGGTAGAGACAGTCAGACAGACTCCCGCATGCGCCTGACCAGGATCCACCCGGCATGCCCACCAGGGGCGATGCTCTGCCCACCAGGGGGCGATGCTCTGCCCCTCCGGGGCGTCGCTCTGCCGAGACCAGAGCCACTCTAGCGCCTGGGGCAGAGGCCAAGGAGCCATCCCCAGTGCCCGGGCCATCTTTGCTCCAATGGAGCCTTGGCTGTGGGAGGGGAAGAGAGAGACAGAGAGGAAGGAGGGGGTGGGGGTGGAGAAGCAAATGGGCACTTCTCCTATGTGCCCTGGCCGGGAATCGAACCCGGGTCCCCCGCACGCCAGGCCGACGCTCTACCGCTGAGCCAACTGGCCAGGGCCTCTATATGGATTTTATATGAAAATAATCCTTATCCTGTGTCAATGTAAGAAATTTCTAAACCTGTAAGAAAATTTTCTGAGTTTATTTGAGCCAAACTGTCAACAACTGCTGGGAAGCAAAGTCTCACCGGATTGAGAAAGTGCTCCAGAAAATGGAGATTTTACCACTTATTTTAGACAGAGATGTAAGGGGTTACATGAAATTGGCTGGTGATAGATTAGGGAGGTGGGAGAAAGCAAAGCGGGGAAATCTCTGGGATTGGATTGAAACTTCTTTTACATAGGCAGGAATTCCTTGGGTTACCAAATATTTCTGTTCCTACGACAGCAATGTAACCCGAATTTTGGTGTAAGTCAAAACACACCCTAGCCTAAGTCACTTACCTATCCTAAGACAGTTGTAACATCATAAAACTAGAACATAAAAACAACTAATTCACAGAAAAAGGAAAAGGACATAAATGTACTGTAGTACAGAAAAAAATGACAAAAATAGGTGTAAAAAAATTTCTTACCTTCATTTCTGTGGTTGGCTTGCACAATGGAAGGGGTCGGCTCCCTCAGTCATATGCCGTGTTACTGCGTGTTCTTCTGCCACGTGCAACCAAACTAGTTCGCCCATGTAGTCTGTAAGTATGACGCTGATGGGGTAAGCCGAAGTACCCACGCCTCAATTTTTAAAAATTTTTATGGGAGTGAGGATGATAAACTCAAAATGTCTATGTTGAAACTGTCATATCCCGAGGACCCCCTGTACTTCATAGTTAACTAACATGGTAACAGTAACAATGAGGGGATTTGTGGTTCCTGCTCTGGTGGGACACTTTGCCCTGAGATGGAGACAGAAAAAGATTACCCACATGTTATCAGGTACCTATATGTAATTGTAGATGCAAAAGACGACAGGCTAGATTAAGGTAAGCATTGGCTTTTGTTAGAGAAAAATACCTCCCTAGGACATGACTACCCTCTGTGAACTGCTTTTAGTTAGCAATTTTTAATTTCAGATGTCCTGTGTGGTTACTTTAGGTCCCTGAGTCTGTAAGGCCACTATGCAGACTTTCCCTGAGCTTGTCAGGTTCAGCATGTGGCTCCTTTTTTTTGTCCACACCTGAAAATTAAAAATATTTTTTCTTGTATTTCAATGTGTAGTGGAGATAACAGCCTAGAAGACTTATTGCAAAAGACAGAATGACAGCTGATTCATTTGAATTTGTTACAGCAAACAGACGTAGAAAGCCTATTATGTATTTGACATCCCAGGAGTGAAAAGAGATAAAAGACAGGGATCTTGAACTAAAAGCTCAGGATTTGAGGTCAGGTTTGAGTGCATGTGTCAGTACCATAGTTAACATTGTTACTGGTTCTGGAAAGGGACCTGCCCAAAGTGGGTCTGCCTAGGGCCAGCCAGTAGTGTGTCAGTTCTTGGCTTCATGCAGGAAAGATTTTACAACTCAAGCTCAGGTGATTTTGAGAGTACATTTACTAAAACTGGCGACAGTGAAATAAGGAAGATGTTAGGATAGAAGTAGCATCAGGAGAGCCTAAGCAGGGCGGCTTTGGTGTTTTGGAAATGTTATAGGCAAGAAATGAGCCTAGGCAGGGCTGCTTTGGCTCACTGGGGAGTCAGAGAAAAGGGTGCGTTGGAGACAGGTTTAGAACAAGCTGTTGCTGCCCATGGCTTTCCTGGTTGCAAGTCTCATGGGGATCCTTAAAGTTTAGGAGATGTGCAGAGTGGTGGGATTCAGCTGGTTTGCACCGGTTTGGCAGAACCAATACCTAATTTTTGTTGAGTTTGGCAAACCAATTGTTAAAATGGCACTTGTAATCAGGGTTCTCTCTAAGGTGGGCACCTGGATAGCCACCTAATGTAGAAGTCACAAATTTACATTCCTTACTCTTTTTTAAGGTTTATCTGTGCAACAATGTATTCTAAGCACCCATGGTAATGTCCATTCTGTCCATAGGTAAAAAAAATTGCAAGTGAGGAAGCCAATTAAGAAGCAATATGGAAATCTCTCTTTTTTTGTGTGTGTGAGAGGAGGGGAGGCAGAGAGACAGATTCCTGCATGCACTCTGACCAGGATCCACCCGGCAAGGCCACTAGGGGGTGATGCTCTGCCCATCTAGGGCCACTGCTCCATTACAACTGGAGCCATTTTTAGTGCCTGAGGTGAGGCCATGGAGCCATTCTTAGTGCCTGAGGCCAACTCGCTTGAGCCAATCGAGCCATGGCTGTGGAAAGGGGGAGAAGGGAAGGGTGGAGAAGCAGATGGTTGCTTCTCCTGTGTTTCCTAACCAAGCAGGAATTAAACCTAGGACTTCCACATACTGGGATGATGCTCTACCACTGAGCCAACCAGGCAGAGCCAAGGAAATATCTTAAATAACAGTTTTATTGTTTTTTGTCAGGTATTATTTAATATTTTTTCATTAATATTTTAAAACTCTTATAACATAATCTAGTTTTGTGTACCTCTTTTATTGTTCTTATGTAAGGATTAAATGCCTAAAATAATTCACTACCTTTTGGTATATCATTTTTTTATAGTTAGAACTGTCATTAGGGCAGAGAACTGGTTGTTAAATTATTTGAATCCCACAACTAGCTGTGTACCTTTCAGGGAAGAAGAGGGAGAAGGAAAAGTTACAGAAATGCTCCTGGGAGGGAGAGCGCTTGCTGGGTCCTTGTCTTGAGGGTTTTAAAGCCTGGGAGTTTAGGGGAAGTCTTAAGGAAGGATCACAATGAAATATTCATCAGCTTTACGTGTAAAAATGAGTTTTACTTCCTTAATTTAAATGATAGCAATTGGACTTCTGCTATCTCCCTGAGTAGGGTAATTTAAGCTATTTACTCTCTGGTTGGGGAGGAAAAGTGTAAACCATTTACTCTTAAGTGTTCTTGGTTATGGAAGATAGGACTTTGTGATTTACTGGAAGCTTGCAAACTGCTTGGTGATTTTACTATCTGCCTCAGTTTCTCTATTCTATTTCTCCTGGCTTACTGGCCTGTCTCAGTTACATTAGGCAAGTTTTTAACTTCTCTGAGCCTCAGTTTTAGCTTTTTAAAAGTAAAGATGATATTATCAATTTCATAGGGCCATTGTGAAGAATAGAAGATAAATAGTGGCTAATACTTAATGAGCACTTACTATGTGCCCAGCATAGTGTTAAGTACTTTACATGCATTATCTCCTCTGCCCTGCCCCACTGATTTGAGAGAGAAAGAGAAGCATCAACTCACTGGAACTAGTTGTTCCATTTAGTTGTGCACTCATTGATTGCTTCTCATATGTGCCCTGACTGGGAATTGAACCTATGACCTCAGCATGCTGGGATGATGCTCTATCCACTGGGCAACCCAGCAAGGGCCTACATGCATTATCTTATTTAGTTACCATAACAACTTTATTGGGTAGGTATGATTATGATCTTCATTTTAAAGATTAGGAAATTGAGACTAAGGTTAATTTACCTACACATTTACATAGAAGTTATGGATGAAGATAGAGCTTGAAATTGGATCTGTATTGTCACTGGAAAGGGACTAAGGCAGGTCTGCCCCAATGTAGTCTTGAATGTATGGGTTCTTCATGCAGGAAAGATTTCATGATACAAGTCTAGGTGGCTTTGAAAGCACATTTATTAAAGCTGAGGACAGTGAAACAAAGGCAAGGCTTAAGATAGAAGAGACAATTTGATAGCAATAGGAGTGAGCTTAGGTGGAGCTGCCGTGGCCCTTTAGAAAGAGAGTCACAGAGGCTGAAAGTGTGAGCCGGATGGGCTGTGTGGATATGGAAATGAATGACAGGGGCAAAAGGAGGAAAACGGGGCAGGAGGTACCCTAAAAAAAGGAGGACCTTTGGAAACAGTTTTCAAGGGGTTAACCCAGGATGAGCCACTGCTGTCCTCCACTCCCCTGGTTTCAAGTCTCCTGGGAAACTTTAGAGCTTAAGAGAAAGAAAGCAAAGAAAAGATACATGCCTGAGGAAAGAAGTGGGTAGGCACAGGTGTGCTTAAGAGACAGTGTACACTGAGCCCTTTGTTTTAAGGGTTTTTATGTTTTCCTTTTTTTTATTTAGAAATTTAAATTTAATGGGGTGACATTGATTAATAAGAGTACCACATTTTCCCATGTATAAGACACACTTTACTTCGAAAAATTTGGGGTCTAAAAACTGGGTGCATCTTATACAGTGGTTGTAGGTTTTCTTACTTGCATCTCCTGCTTTTTTGTGCTTGTTTTTGTGTCATTGTTGAAGACACTGATTTTTTATCAGATACAGATGAGGACAAACTAATGGATGGGAGTTTTGACAGTGATGAGGAGTTGTATGAATTTTATGATAAATAAAACTTGAGTTCAATAACTTTATGTAATACATTTATTTTCAACTTTTGGGCCCCAAAATTAAGGTGCGTCTTATACATGGGGACATCTTATACATGGAGAAATACTGTACATAGGTTCCAGGTAAACATCTCTATAGCATTTGAACTGTCAATTGCGTTGTGTGCTGTAAGGCAAGTAGGCACGGCCACCACTACAGCAGCCTGGCCCATGCAGGTTCACATCAGATTCGGACAGTTGGTAGAGAAACAACGGAGCCAAAACCTGGTGGGCCATCATCTATAATCCCAGCTTGCACCCGGCAGGCAAGTAAAAACACACACTGGGGTCCAAAATCCACTCACATTCAGTGCTCACAAAGCTACTGACTTATCCGAGTTTCCTAGAATCAAAGGTTTCTAGCTCACCAGCCTTATTCACCTCTATTCCCCATCTCCTTCCTTCTTCCCGCACAAACTCTGCACAAACTGGCTTCTCACTCAACTCTCCGCCATCTTGGCTGCTTCTCCTGGCCTCCTCCACGTGGCCTTTCTCTGCTCTGCTCTCTGTTCTCTCCTCTAATGCTAATCTCAGGAACCAAGAGGGCAAGCTCCCGTTTTTCCCCCTGTAAAGCCAGTGGCCAGGGCCACTATCACAGCAGCCTGGCCCATGCAGGTTTGCATTGGATTCGGACAGTTGGTAAAGAAACAACGGAGCCAAAAACTGATGAGCCATAGTCTTTAATCCTAGCTTGCACCCGACGGGCAAGCAAAAACACACACTGGGCTCCAAAACCCACTTACATTCAGTGCTCACAAAGCTACTGACTTATCCGAGTTTCCTAGAATCAAAGGTTTCTAGCTCACCAGACTTATTCACCTCTGTTCCCCATCTCCTTCCTTCTCCCTGCACAAACTCTGCACTAACTGGTTTCTCACTCAACACTCCGCCATCTTGGCTGCCTCTCTTGGCCTCCTCCACATGGCCTCCTTCTGCTCTCTGCTCTGCTCTCTCCTCTATTGATAATCTCAGGAACCAAGAGAGCAAACTCTCCTTCTGCCCCCATTTTATAGTGTAGATTCAAAACCTTTAATCCAATATACAAAATAGGGAACTCTCTAATACAAAGTCACTTCTCTGACGCATGATGGGATTGTACCACCCCACATCAAAAAGGGTGGAAAGGCTTAATCCCAAAACCAAGCCCCAGGCTACAAGGATTCTGCCTGCCCACAGCCTGTCCCTGACACACATTAATATCACCTGGGCGACAGGCTTCCATGTGGGCAGCACCATCTTTAACAAAGTGAGCATAATATATTTTATCTGCCCAACAATCCACCCCTATGCTCACTTTACTACTCACAATCTACATCACTGGCATCGCTATGCCAGGAAATTAGGCACATTACACAAATTACAACAGCACAAATCATACAGTTTCAACAATCACAAAGGTACACTTCACCAGTCTCTGAGCACTTTGCCCAAAGCACAAAATGCCCTAGGCCTTCTTTCTAGCCATGGGAAAAGCTTCCTGGGGCAGGAGAGTGCTTCCACCAAAGCCACCCCCCACCCCCATCAGGGTATTTCACATTGTCCAAAATCCATAAGTCCATCCAACAAAAGAGCCAGTGCCCACTCCTGTCATAGTCCAGGAAATCAGTCCAAGCACATGGGGCATCAACCACCCCCCTCATCCCTGCCATCCTGGCAGGTCTTACATTGTTCCAAAGAGGAGCACATGGCAATGGCAGTCAGCATTTCTATCTCTGCTCTGGAGAACATGTCCAACCCTATGTCCCAAAATCGCAGACCTACCAGGGCCGTAGTAGGTGCTCCTTCCAGCTGGGCTCTCATCTTATGGAGACTGCAGATTGCAACTCCCGCCCAATTCTCCTCATCCTCCAAAGAGGAACTGAAAACACCAGCTCCCACTGCTGGACTCGAGTCCTGAGCCGCTGCTGGATTTGAGTCCCAGGCTGCTGCTGCCTTCTGCTCCTCAGACCTTGCAGCTCCAGCTCCAGCCTCAGCCCCGGCCTACTGCCACTGCTGGCTCTCCACAATGTCCAGGGCAATCTGCAACTCACAAACCTGTGATTGCTCCTCAATCGGCTGCTCCATTTCCAGGTGAATCTCACAAACCTGGTCAGCCTCCTCCGCCAGCACTTCCTCCAGCTCCAGGGTCAGCATCTTTTTCTCCTACGTTTGCTCTAGCTCTTTCCACTGCTCGGTTTGCAGGTCCTGGGCAGCCTCTTCCACAGAGCTCTCAGTTTCCTCACGCATGGCTATAAAAGTCAGCCAGCCTACGATCCCCAAAAGGACAGCCATGGGGAACCATAACACCAGCCAGTCCTCTATTCCACCATTCAAAGGTGGTAGTGGCTCCTTACTGATTTGTATCAAATCCTGCCGACTACGCCAAATGTAAAACCAGTGGCCAGGGCCACTATCACAGCAGCCTGGCCCATGTAGGTTCACATTGGATTCGGACAGTCGGTAAAGAAACAACGGAGCCAAAAACTGATGGGCCATAGTCTTTAATCCTAGCTTGCACCCGACGGGCAAGCAAAAACACACACTGGGCTCCAAAACCCACTTACATTCAGTGCTCACAAAGCTACTGACTTATCCGAGTTTCCTAGAATCAAAGGTTTCTAGCTCACCAGATTTATTCACCTCTGTTCCCCATCTCCTTCCTTCTCCCTGCACAAACTCTGCACTAACTGGCTTCTCACTCAACACTCTGCCATCTTGGCTGCCTCTCTTGGCCTCCTCCACATGGCCTCCTTCTGCTCTCTGCTCTGCTCTCTCCTCTATTGATAATCTCAGGAACCAAGAGAGCAAACTCTCCTTCTGCCCCCCATTTTATAGTGTAGATTCAAAACCTTTAATCCAATATACAAAATAGGGAAGTCTAATACAGGGGTCCCCAAACTACGGCCCGCAGGCCACATGCGGCCCCCTGAGGCCATTTATCCGGCCCGCACTGCACTTCCGGAAGGGGCACCTCTTTCATTGGTGGTTGGTGAGAGGAGCATAGTTCCCATTGAAAAACTGGTCAGTTTGTTGATTTAAATTTACTTGTTCTTTATTTTAAATATTGTATTTGTTCTCATTTTGTTTTTTTACTTTAAAATAAGATATGTACAGTGTGCATAGGGATTTGTTCATAGTTTTTTTTATAGTCTGGCCCTCCAATGGTCTGAGGGACAGTGAACTGGCCCCCTGTGTAAAAAGTTTGGGGACCCCTGGTCTAATACAAAGTCACTTCTCTGAGGCATGATGGGATTGTACCACCCCACATCAAAAAGGGTGGGAAAGGCTTAATCCCAAAACCAAGCCCCTGGCTACAAGGATTCTGCCTGCCCACCCCCTGTCCCCAACACACATTAATATCACCTGGGTGACAGCTTTCATGTGGGCAGCACCATCTTTAACAAAGTGAGCATAATATATTTTATCTGCCCAACACCCCCATTTTAAAGTGTAGAAATCATCCTGACCAGGCGGTGGCGCAGTGGATAGAGTGTTGGACTGGGATGCGAAGGATCTAGGTTTGAGACCCTGATGTTGCCAGTTTGAGCGCAGGCTCATCTGGTTTGAGCAAAGCTCACTAGCTTGGACCCAAGGTCACTGGCTCAAGCAAGGGGTTACTCGGTCTGCTGTAGCCCCATGGTCAAGGCACATATGAGAAAGCAATCAATGAACAACTAAGTCGGCCTAGCGTGCGGAGGACCCGGGTTCGATTCCCGGCCAGGGCACACAGGAGAAGCGCCCATTTGCTTCTCCACCCCTCTGCCGCGCTTTCCTCTCTGTCTCTCTCTTCCCCTCCCGCAGCCAAGGCTCCATTGGAGCAAAGATGGCCCGGGCGCTGGGGATGGCTCTGTGGCCTCTTCCTCAGGTGCTAGAGTGGCTCTGGTCGCAACATGGTGACGCCCAGGATGGGCAGAGCATCACCCCCTGGTGGGCAGAGCATGGCCCCTGGTGGGCGTGCCGGGTGGATCCTGGTCGGGCGCATGCGGGAGTCTGTCTGACTGTCTCTCCCTGTTTCCAGCTTCAGAAAAGTAAAAAAAAAACCAAAACAAACAAACAAACAAAAAAACAAAAAAACAACTAAGGTGTTGCAATGAAAAACTGATAATTGATGCTTCTCATCTCTCTCCATTCCTGTCTGTCTCTCCCTATCTATCCCTCTCTCTGACTCTCTCTCTGTCTCTGTAAAAACAAAAAAAAAATTAAAGTGTAGAAATCCATACCTTTAATCCAATATACAAAATAGGGAAGTCTCTAATACAAACTCACTTATCTGAGGCATGATGGGATTGTACCACCCCACATCAAAAAGGGTGGGAAAGGTTTAGTCCTAAAACCAAGCCCCAGGCTCCAAGGATCCTGCCTGCCCATAGCCCGCCCCCAACAAACACACATTAATATCACCTGGGTGACAGGCTTCCATGTGGGCAGAACCATCTTTAACAAAGTGAGCATAATATATTTTATCTGCCCAACATGTGCCCATCACCCAAAGTCAAGTCATTTTCTGTCACTGTATATTTGTCCCTATTGACTCCCTTACCTCAACCCCCTCCTACTCCCCCCTGCCCCTGGCAATACTTTATGTCCATGAGTTTCAGTTTTATATCCCACCTATATGTAAAATTATACAGTTCTTAGCTTTTTCTCTCTTTTTTCTTTCTTTCTTTTTTTTTTTTTTTTTGTATCTTTCTGAAGCTGGAAACGGGGAGAGACAGTCAGACAGACTCCCGCATGCGCCCCACCGGGATCCACCCGGCACGCCCACCAGGGGTGACGCTCTGCCCACCAGGGGGCGATGCTCTGCCCCTCCGGGGCGTCGCTCTGCCGAGACCAGAGCCACTCTAGCGCCTGGGGCAGAGGCCAAGGAGCCATCCCCAGCGCCAGGGCTATCTTTGCTCCAATGGAGCCTTGGCTGCAGGAGGGGAAGAGAGAGACAGAGAGGAAGGAGGGGGGGTGGAGAAGCAAATGGGCTCTTCTCCTATGTGCCTTGGCTGGGAATCGAACCCGGGTCCCCCGCATGCCAGGCCGACGCTCTACCGCTGAGCCAACTGGCCAGGGCCTATTTATTCATTTTTAGAGAGAGAAGAGAGAGAGAGAAAGAGAGGGAGAGAAAGAGGGAGAGAAAGGGAGAGAGAGAGAAGGAGGACAAGCAGGAAGCATCAACTCCCATATGTACCTTGGCCTGGCAAGCCTAGGGTTTCAAACCGGGGTCCTCAGCATTGCAGGTCAACACTTTATCCACTGTGCCACTACAGGTCAGGCGCTTTGTGAGTTCTTTATATATTTTGGATAATAACCCCTTATCGGAGCTGTTGTTTGTAAATATCACTCCCATTTCGTTGGATATCTTTTTATTTTGTTGTCAGTTTCTTTTGATATGCAGAAGCTTTTTAATTTGATATAGTCCCATTTGTTTATTTTTGCCTTTATTTCCCTTGCCTTTGGGGTCAAATTCATAAAATGTTCTCTATGGCCAAGATCCATAACTTTAGTACCTATGTTTTCTTCTATATAACTATTGTTTCAGATCTTATATTTAGATATTTGATCCATTTTGAATTAATTTTTGTGCATGGGAACAAACTATTGCAGTTTTATTCTTTTGCATGTGGCTTTCCAATTTCCACAGTGCTGTTTATTGAAGAGGCTTTCTTTTCTCCATTGTGTTTTTGGCTCCATTGTGTTTTGGATCAAAATTGTTTGTTCATATATATGTGGTTTTATTTCTGGGCTCTCAATTCTGTTCCATTGGTCTGTATGTCTATTTTTTTTTTTCTAAAAGGACACACACTTTTTTTTTTAACTATTTTTTTTTATTTATTCATTTTAGAGAGGAGAGGGAGAGACAGAGGAGAGACAGAGAGAGAGAAGGGGAGAGGAGCTAGAAGCATCAACTCCCATATATGCCTTGACCAGGCAAGCCCAGGGTTTCAAACCGGCGACCTCAGCATTTCCAGGTCGACGCTTTATCCACTGTGCCACCACAGGTCAGGCTGTATGTCTATTTTTCTGCCAATACCATGCTGTTTTGATTAGCCTGAGTCCATAGTATAATTTGAAATCAGGTAGCATGATACCACTGGTTGCATTCTTTTCTCTCAGGATTACTTTTTCTATTCGGGGTCTTTTATGGTTTCATACAGACCTGGTGATTTTTTGTTCTATTTCTTTGAAAAATGACATTGGGATTTTAATAGGGACTGCATTAAACTTGTATATTGCTTTGGGTAATATGGCCATTTTAACTATGTTGATTTTTTCCATCCATAAACATAAGAATATTTTTCCATTTCATTGTGTTGCTCAATTTTTTTCAATAATGTTTTGTAGTTTTCAGTATATACACCTTCATATTCTTTGTTAAGTTTATTCCTAGGTACTTTATTTTTTGTTGTTGCAATTGTAACAGAAATTGTTTTTTTGAGTTTATTTTTTGAAGTTCTATCGTGGCATATAGAAAAGCTGTACATTGATTTTGTATCCTGTGACTTTACTGTATTGATTTATTGTTTCTAATAGTTTTTAAGTGGAGCCTTTGGGTTTTCTATATACAGGATTATGTTATCTGCAAAAAGTGATGCCTTTACATCTTCTTTCCCAATATGGATGCCTTCTATTTCTTTCTGTTGTCTGATTGTATTGGCTAAAACTTCTAGTACAGTACTATGTTGAATAAGAGTGAATAAGAGTAGAAAGAATGGGCCGCCTTGTCTTGCTCCTGATTTTAAAGAAAAAGCCTTCAGTTTTTCACAATTTAATAAGATATTGGCTGATGTTTTGTCATATATGGCCTTTATTATATTGAGGTACTTTACTTCTATACCCATTTTATTGAGTGTTTTAAACATAAATGGATGTTGTGTCTTATTGAATGCCTTTTCTGCATATATTGATAGGATCATGTGATTTTTTGTTCTTTATTTTGTTGATAAGGGGTATTTTGTTGATTAATTTATGTATGTTGAACCACCTTTGTGCTCCTGGAATGAATCCCATTTGATTGTGATGTGTTATTTTTTTAATATATTGTTGTATTTGATTTGCTATTATTTTGTTTAGGATTTTTGCTTCTGTATTCATTAGAGATATTGGTCTGTAGTTTTTTTGTGTGTTGTCTTTGCCAGGTTTTGGTATGAGGGTTATGTTACCCTCATAAGAAAATGTGTTAGGGAGTATTGTACCTTCCATTTTCTGGAAGACTTTGAGAAGGATAGGTACCAAGTCTTATTTGAATGTTTGGTAGAATGTCACAGAGACAATGACTACTTGGAGACTACATGGTGTGCACCCAGGGGCCTAGGGGAGACTGCCTCACAATCCCCTATACTGTACAGGCTTCATGAGATGACCCTGACCCCGAGTTATTATGGGTATTTATTGATATACACAAAATATGTATAGAAGGCAGGATGAAAATGAGGAAGTCAGGAAGGGAAACTTATTTAGAGCAGAATAAAGGGCAAGCAAAGTAGCTCAAATGTCCCCACCTATTGATTAATCAATTGTTAATTCTATCCTTATTGTGCTGCATTCAGTGCAGTACTGTGTTCAGTACTTTTATAGGAAAGCCATTGTGGCCTTTGCCTCAGGGCACTGAATTTTGTCCCTGTTCTAAGTTCCTATTCAGGGCCTCTACAGTAGAATTCACAAGTGTAGCCATCTGGTCATGGACATTTATTTTGGGGGAGGTTTTTGATACTTGTTTCTATTTCCTCCCTGCTTATGGGTCTATTTAGGTTTTCTACTTCTTCATGACTCAGGCTAGGAAGATTGTATAGTTCTAGAAATGTATCCATTTCTTCTAGATTGTTAAATTTGGTGTCTTATAGTCTTTCATAGTAGTCTAGTATGATTCTTTGTATGTCTGTGATATCTCTGGTGATGTCTCCTTTTTCATTTTGAATTTTGTTTATATGAGTCTTTTCTCTTCTTAGTGAGTCTAGCCAGGAGTTTGTCAATTTTATTGATCTTTTCAAAGAACCAGCTTTTTTTTAATGGATATTATTTATTCATTTTAGAGAGGAGAGAGAGAGAGAAAGAGAGAAGAAAGGAGGAGCAAGAAGCGTCAACTCCCATATATGCCTTGACCAGGCAAGCCCAGGGTTTTGAACCAGAGACCTCAGCATTCCAGGTTGATGCTTTATCCACTGCACCACCACCTGTCAGGGAAACCAACTTTTTGTTGTATTAATTTCTTCGATAGTTTTTTTTCTTTATTTCATTTAGTTCTGCTCTAATTTTTACTATTTCCTTTCTTCTGCTGACTTTGGGTTGCCTTTGTTCTTCTTTTTTTTTAGTTCTTTAAGGTGTGATGTTAGGTTGTTAATTAGGACATCCTTGTTTTGTTTTTTTTTAATGACAGAGACATAGAGAGACAGAGAGAGGGACAGATAGGTACAGTCAGACAGGAAGGAAGAGAGATGAGAAGCATCAATTCTTCATTGCAGCACCTTAGTTGTTTATTGATTGCTTTCTTATATCTTCCTTGACTGGGGGGCTACAGTAGACTGAGTGACCCCTTGCTTGAGCCAGGAAACTTGGGCTCAAGCTGGTAACCTCGGGGTCTCAAATCTAGGTCCTCCACATCCCAGTTTGACGCTCTACCCACTGCGCCACTGCCAGGTCAGGCACCTCCTTGTTTCTTGATATAAGCCCGTAAGGATATACATGTCCTTCTTATTACTACTTTCTATGCATCTCAAAAGTTATTGTTTTTTAGCACGTGCGCACAAGACAGTCAGACAAAAAGGGAGAGAGATGAGAAGCATCAGTTCTTTGTTGTGCCATCTTAGTTGTTTATTGATTGCTTTCTCATATGTACCTTGACCAGGGGGCTTCAGCAGAGCAAGTGACTCCTTGCTCAAGCCAGCAACTTTGGACTCAAGCCAGTGACCTTGGGCTTCAATCCAGCAACCTTTGGGCTCAAGCCAATGACCATGTGGTCATATCTATGACCCCAAGCTCAAGACAACCCCTGTGCTTAAGCCAGATGAGCCTGTGCTCAAGGTGGCAACCTCGGAGTTTTTAACCTGGGTCCTCAGCATCCAGGGCCAATGCTCTACCTACTGCACCACCACCTGGTCAGGCCCAGAAGTTTTGATATGTTATGTTGTCATTCCATTTAACTGTATATATTTTTTGGTTTCTGCTTTTATTTCTTTTTTTGACCTATCATTTTTTAGAAGTATGTTGTTTCATTTCCACATTTTAGTGGGTTTCTTTACTACTTTTTTCCAGCTAAATTCTAATTTCAAAGCCTATGGTCAGAGAATATGCTTGGTATAATTTCAGTCTTCTTGAATTTGTTGAGGTTAGTTTTGTGGCCCAACATACAATCTATCCTTGAGAAAGTTTCATGTACACTGGAAAAATGTATAATCTGATATTCTGGGATGAAATGTTATGTAAATATTTATTATGTCCATTTGGTCTAGTGTGTCATTTAAGGCTGATTCCCTCCCCCCCCCCCCTGTTTGGATGATCTATCTAAAGCCATCAATGGTGTGTTGAGATTTCCAAGTATGATTGTGTTTTTGTTTGTTTCTGTTTTTAGATCAGTTAGTAGATGTCATATATTTTGGTGCTCCCTGATTTGGTGCATATATATTAAGAAGTGTTATATCTTCTTGATATAGTGTCTCATTTATCATTATAAAAATGTTCATCTTTTTCTCTTGTTACCTTTGTTGTTGTTTTTTTGTATTATACTTAAATTATTTATTTGAAGATTATAGTGATTTTCTGGTAAAATTAAAATAAAAGTCTATAGATTCTGACCTCAATAAGAAATTACATTGTTCTATAGCAGAACACTTTCTTTATAACTATAACTTTTTAAAAATTTTATTTATTTATTTATTGTGTTTACATAGATTCTAGTGTCTCCCCTAATGCATCCCCCTCCCTCATATGCCCCTCAACATCTCCCTTACCCCCTTCCCAAAAGCTCCCTCCCTCCTTCCCTTTAGGTTTAATTCCATTCCTCAGTTCACATTTTTCCTTGGATTCCTCAAATGAGTGAGGTCATATGATATTTTTCTTTCTCTGCCTGGCTTATTTCACTCAACATAATAGTTTCCAGGTCCATCCATTTTGTTGCAAAAGGTAATATTTTCTTCTTTTTCATAGCCCCATATATTCCATTGTATATATGTATCACAGCTTTTTAATCCACTTGTCCACTGATGAACATTTGGGCTGTTTCCAGATCTTCACTATTGTGAACAATGCTGCCATAAACATGGGGGTGCATTTTCTTTTTTTGAGTCAGTGATATAGTGTCCTTGGGATATATTCCTATAAGTGGGGTGGCTGGGTCTAAAGGCAGTTCCATTTTTAACTTTTTGAGGAATCTCCATACTGTTTTTCACAGTGGCTGCACCAGTCTGCATTCCCACCAGCAGTGCAGGAGGGTTCCCCTTTCTTCACATCCTCACTAGCACCTATCATGTGTTGTTTTGTTAATAAGCGCGATTCTGACTGGTGTGAGATAGTATCTCATTGTGGTTTTAATTTGCATTTCTCTAATGACTAGTGATGTTGAACACTATTTCATCTGTCTATTGGCCATCTGTATGTCCTCTTTGGAGAAGTGTCTATTCATTTTTTTGCCCATTTTGGATTGGATTGTTTGTCTTCCTGGTGTTGAGTTTTACAAGTTCTTTATAAATTTTGGTTATTAACCCCTTATCAGATGTATTGTTGAATATGTTCTCCCATTGTGTGGTTTGTCTTTTTATTCTGTTGATATTCTCTTTAGCTGTGCAAAAGCTTTTTAGTTTGATATAGTTCCATTTGTTTATCCTGTCTTTTATTTTACTTCCCGTGAAGATAAATCAGCAAATATGATATATTGCTGCAATAGATGTCAGTGTGCTTACTGCCTATGTTTTCTTCTACGATGCTTATGGTTTCATGGCTTACATTTAAGTCCTTTATCCATTTTGAGTTTATTTTTGTGAATGGTGTAGGTTGGTGGTCTAGTTTCATTTTTTTGCAGGTAGCTCTTCAGTTTTCCCAACACCATTTGTTGAGAGACTGTCTTTACACCATTGTATACTCTTACCTCCTTTGTCAAAAATCAATTGTCCATAAAGGTGTGGGTTTATTTCTGGGTTCTCTGCCTGTTCTTATGCCAGTACCAAGCTGTTTTGAGTACAATGGCCTGATAGTATAACTTGATATCAGGAAGTTTGATACCTCCTACCTTATTTTTCTTTTTCAAGATTGTTGAGGCTATTCGTGTTCTTTTTTGGTTCCGTATAAATTTTTGGAATATATGTTCTATATCTTTGAAGTATGTCATTGGTATTTTAATTGGTATTGCATTGAATTTATAAATTGCTTTGGGTAATATAGACATTTTAATGATGTTTATTCTTCATAACCATGAACATGGTATATGCTTCCGCTTGTTTGTGTCTTCCTTGATTTCTTTTATCAATGTTTTATAATTTTCCGAGTACAAGTCTTTAATCTTCTTGATTAAATTTACTCCTAGGTACTTTATTTTCTTGGTTGCAATAGTGAAGGGGATTGTTTCCTTAATTTCTCTTTCTGACAGTTCATTGTTGGTGTATAAAAATGCCTCTTATTTCTGTGTATTAATTTTATATCCTTCCACCTTGTTGAATTCACTTATCGGATCCAGTAGTTTTTTGATTGAGACTTTAGGGTTTTCTAAATACAGTATCATATCATCTGCAGATAATGATAGTTTTACTTCTTCTTTTCCAATTTGAATGCCTTTTATTTCTTCTTCTTGTCTGATTGCTGTAGCTAGGACTTCCAGTACTATGTTGAATAAGAGTGGTGAAAGGGGGCACCCCTGCCTTGTTCCTGATCTTAAGATGATTGCTTTTAATTTTTGCCCATTAATTATGATGTTGGCTGTGGGTTTGTCATAGATGGTTTTTATCATGTTCAGGTATGTTTTCTATATTCCCATTTTGCTGAGAGTTTTGATCATGAATGGGTGCTGCATTTTATCAAATGCTTTTTCTGCATCTATTGAAATTATCATGTGGTTTTTCTCCTTCCTTTTGTTTATGTGGTGAATCACATTGATTGATTTACAAATGTTGTACCATCCTTGCTTCCCCATAATAAATCCCACTTGATCATGATGTATGATTTTTTTCATATATTCTGGATCCAGTTTGTTAATATTTTGTTGAGGATTTTAGCATCTAAATTCATCAGGGATATTGGCCTATAATTTTCTTTCTTAGTGTTGTCTTTGCCTGGTTTTGGAATCAGAATTATGGTAGCTTCATAAAAGGAACTTGGAAGTGTTTCTTCCTGTTGAATTTTTTGAAATAGCTTGAGAAGGATTGGAGTTAGTTCTTCTTTGAATATTTGGTAGAATTTACCAGTGAAGCCATCAGGTCCCGGGCTTTTGTTTATTAGAAGTTTTTTGATAACTGTTTTGATCTAATTTTTGTAATCAGTCTGTTTAGGTTTTCTGATTCTTCCAGATTAATTTTTGGAAAATTATATATTTCAAGGAATTTGTCCATTTCACCTAGATTGTTTAATTTTTTAGTGTACAGTTCTTCATAGTATTTTCTTATAATATTTTGTATTTCTGTTTTGTCAGTTGTTTTTTCTCCACTCTCATTTCTAATTTTATTTATTTGAGTCATCTCTCTTTTTTTCTTGGTGAGTCTTGTTACATGTTCATCAATCTTGTTTACCCTTTCAAAGAACCAGCTCTTGGTTTCATTGATCCTCTGTATTGTTTCTTTAGCCTCTATGTCATTTATTTCTGCTCTGATCTTTGTTATTTCCTTCCTTCTACTACCTCTAGGCTTTACTTGCTGTTTTTCTAGTTCTTTTAGGTGCAGGGTTAAGTTGTTTATTTGAGCTTTTTCTAGCTTCTTACGGAATACCTGTAGTGCTGTGAACTTCTCTCTCAGTACTGCTTTTGCTGTGTCCCATAAAATTTGAGTTGTTGTATGCTCATTATCATTCGTTTCTAGGAATTTTTTAATTTCTTTTTTTATTTCATTGTTAACCCATTCATTATTTAATAACATGCTATTTAATTTCCATGTGTTTGAGTATTTTTCAGTTTTTCTGTTGTGGTTGATTTCTAGTTTCATGTCATTGTGAGCAGAGAAAATGCTTGATATGATTTCAGTCTTCTTAAATTTGTTGGACCTGCTTTTGTGACCTAACATGTGGTCTATCCTAGAGAATGTACCATGAGCACTTGAAGAGAATGTATATTCTGCTGCTTTAGGGTAAAGGTTACAAAGATATCTATTAAATCAAGTTGATCTAGTGTGTCCTTTAAGTCTGCTGTTTCTTTGTTAATTTTTTTTCCTTGAGGATCTATCTAGTGATGTTAGTGGGGTATTGAAATTCCCTACTGTTATGGTATTGCTGTTGATCTTGCCCTTTATATCCATCAAAGTCTGCTTTATATATTTAGGTGCTCCTATATTAGGTGCGTAGATATTTATAATGGTTATATCTTCCTGTTGGATTGCTCCCTTAATCATTATGTAGTGACCTTCTTTATCTCTTACTATAGCCTTTGTTTTAAAGTCCATTTTGTCTGATATAAATATTGCTACCCCAGCTATTTTTTTCATTTTCATTTTCATGAAATATTTTTTTCCATCCTTTTACCTTTAGCCTATGTGTATCTTTTGTTTTGAGGTGTGTCTTTTGTAGACAGCATATGTATGAGTCCTGCTTTTTTATCCACGCAGCTACCCTATGTCTTTTGATTGGATCATTTAATCCATTTACATTTAAGGTTATTATTGATATGTAGTTGTTTATTGCCATTTTATTCTTTAAAGCTATATTCCTCTTTTGCTGTATTATTTTTCCTCTTTGTTATGTTTATATCAGGCCCCTTAAAAATTCTTGCAGCATTGGTTTGGTTGTAATAAATTCCTTGAGTTTTATTGTCTGGGAAGCTTTTTATTTCTCCTTCAATTTTAAATGATAGCCTTGCTGGATAAAGTAGTCTTTGTTGTAGGCTCTTTTTCTGCATTACTTTGAATATTTCTTGCCATTCCCTTCTGGCCTCAAGTGTTTCTGTTGAGAAGTTGGATGTCATCCTTATGGGGGCTCTTTTGTAGGTGATAGCCTTTTTTTCTTTAGCAGCTTTTAATATTTTCTCTTTACCAGTTAGCTTTGGTATTTTAATTATAATGTGTCTTGGTGTGGATTTCTTTGGGTTTCTCTTTAATGGAGTTCTCTGTGCTTCTCGAACTTGTGTGACTTTTTCCTGCATCAATATAGGGAAGTTTTCAGCCATGATTTGATTGAACAAGGTCTCTATCCCTTGTTCTTTCTCTTCTTCTTCAGGAACTCTTATGATGCGGATGTTGTTTCTCTTAGGTTGTCACAGAGCTCTCTTAGAGTTTCCTCAGGTTTTCCATTCTTTTTTCTTTTTGCTGCTCCATTTCTGTGTTTTCATTTATCTTGTCTTCTAAATCACTGATTTGATCCTCTGCTTCATCCAGCCTGCTTTTAATTGCTTCTAGTCTAGTCTTCATTTCAAATATTGTATTTGTCATTTCTGACTGGTTCTTCTTTATTATTTCAATCTTCTTTTTAATACTTGTTATTTTTTTTTATTTATGTGCTCACTGTGACCATCCATTGTTGTTCTAAGATCTTTCAGCATTCTAATAATGATTATTTTAAACTCTGCATCTGGTAGTTTGCTTATATCCATCTCACTCAGCTCATTTTCTGGGTGTTTCTCTTGTTGGTTCATTTGGATTGCACTTTTCTGTCTTCCCATTTTGCCTGTGTTGCCCTGGACTTCCCTGGCTGGGGACTGGGGCAGATCAGTGAGGGTCACTGCCTGTGACTGGTTCTTATTTCCCTTTTGGGGGCTACAGGTGATCCAGATCTTGTGGCTGCCTCTGCTGGGTGAAGTGCCATTGTAAATATTAGCTGCACTACTAGGCTTGCTTTTATCTACTCTTAGCCTGGGAAAGGTTACTTTAGTTCAATTTCCCCTAAAATCCACTTTCTGTTGTCTTTTATTACTGGCTACTTCTTGGGCTCAGTACTGTAATTCAGTGATTAGGTATGGTATTAGATGTGGCCTACTTCTTAGCCTCAGGTGTCAATCTATCCAGACATTTTAGCTCCTGTTGTGTGGTCTGTCTACCAGGCCATCACTGCTATTGCTGCCCGGGGTTTTTGGGCTCAGGTGCTGCTGGCTCCAGCCCAGTTCCACGAACGTCACTGCTCTGGTCAGGCTTGTGTAGACTGCTTCCTGGGCTGCCTCTATTGGCTCAGATCTCAGCGGCTGCCCCGGGGGGTCCCGCACACCCTCCTGGATTACTGCCAAAGTCGCTCAGGCTCTGGTTATGGCTGAGGGTGTATCTGCACCCTAAGCAGATTTGCGCGCTGCCCGATTTCCTGCAGTAGCTGGCACAACTTCCGCCATTGCTGGTGGGCTCGTGCGTGCCCATGTGTTGGTCAAATAATTTTGTAAATATGATATATAGGTTTGCTTCCTTATAATTTGCATTGGGTCTGGGGGACAGGGTGTAAGCCAGCAGGGTCATTATACTCTAAAGCTTAGTTTTAAGACTAAATCTTTACCACCTTAAGTGACTTTGTATCAGAGACTTCCTTTTTTGTATATTGGATTAAAGGTTTTGATTTCTACACTATAAAATGGGCAGACTGGGAGCTTGCTCTCTCTTGGTTCCTGAGATTAGCATTAGAGAGGAGAGCAGAGAAAGGCCACTTGGAGGAGAGGAGAAGCAGTTCTGAAGGAGAAGCCAGTTTGGGCAGAGTTTGAGCAGAGAGAAGGAGATGGGAAACAGAGGTGAATAAGGCTGGTGAGGTAGAAACCTTTGATTCTAGGAAACTCGGATAAGTCAGTGGCTTTGGGAGCCCTGAATGGAAAGGGAAGTGTTTTCTCACTGTGTGTATTTCTTGCCCGCCGGGTGCAAGCTAGGATTAAAGCTAATGGCCCACCAGTTCTTGGCCCCATTGTTTTATTACTGTCTGTTCAAATCAAATGTGAACCTACACTGGCCAGGCGGCTGTGATGGTGGCTGTGGATACTGGCTTTACACTGCGCTTTTCTCCCAGCTGCTACTTGGGGCTCTGCCTCTGCTTGGATCACCACTGAGGGTGCGCCCAGCCCTGGGCAGGTTTGTGTGTCTGTCTGGATCCCTGTTGCAGCCAGGCGACTTCTGCTGTCACTGTCGGGCTTGCGTGCACCCATGTGTTCCCTCTGTTGACTCTTGTGCTTCTGCCCCCACCAAGGGTGGGCCACTCAGTGTGCAGGGTTTGGGCTTTTCCAGTGGCAATGATGGTTCTCGGCTGTGTGGGCCAGTTTGCGTGTGCTTGAACCTCCACAGCCATGCCATGACACCTCCAGCCTGTCTGCCCCCCGCCCTCGCAAGCACTCAGCAGTGGGATGGGTAGTTTAGCTTAGATCTTTGCACTCCCTATTTGTGTCCCTAACATGGCGCCTGGCTCTAAGTGCCTTTGTTCTAGCTAGTGTAGGGGAGCCTCTGGTGGATGGGGCACTTTCTTTCCTTTGCTGGTGATGCTGATTCACTTTAAATTTGGGGAGTGACTCAGCCCAGGTGTTAGGGTGTCCTCCTGGAGCTCCACAAAAGTGGCTGTGAGTGAGGCTCTTCATGTAGTTCCTTTAATATGGAGCCTGGGTCTGAGAGTCCTGCCTCCTTCTCTCAAACCATGTCTATGCCTTTTTCTTAGCCAAGTATAGTCTGTCAGCCCCTTCCAGGCTCCAGGGCTCTAGGCTGGAATTCCGGTTTTGGGGATAAGGACCTGCAACTCGCTGGACACCCTCCCCGTAGCGAAAGTTTCTCCTTGGTACTGCTCCCTGCCCCTGGGAGCAGGGCAGCCTTCTTTGCATCTCTGCTTTTCCTACCAGGCTCAGTGTGGGTTCTTTGGTGGTCCTTGGATGTAGAATTCTCCTACTTCATTCCAAAATTTGTCTTTCACGATGAGTGTTCTCAGATTTAAGTTGTAATCCATCTTGGTTCAAGGAAGTGGGAGTTGGTTTGTCTGCCTACTCTGTGATCATCTTGTCCCTGCTATAACTTCTATTCGACCACAATATGCACTGCCGGGTCATTCATCTCGAAAACACATCAGGCTGGCAGTTTTGGAGTGTAGAAGTCCAAGACCAGTGTACCAGCACGGGTTCTGATAAAGACTCTTTTCCAGGCTGTGCCCCTTTGTTGTCTTGAAGTCAGCATTTTTAGATATTAGCATGGCTACACCTGCTTTTCTTTGGATATCATTTGCTTGGAAAATCATTTTGCAACCTTTCACCTTGAGTTTATTTTTGTCCTTGCAGCTTAGATGTGTCTCTTGATGGCAGTATATGGTTGGGTTTTGATTTTTTATCCAATCTGCTACTCTGTGCCTTTTTATTGGTGAGTTCAGTCCATTTACATTTAGAGTACTTATTAATGCTTAAGAGTTTTCTTTTCTTTTTTTTTTTTTTAAGAAATGTTTTTATTTATTTATTTTTAAATTTTATTTATTCATTTTAGAGAGGAGAGACAGAGAGGAGAGAGAGACAGAGGGAGAGAAGGAGGGGAGGAGCTGGAAGCATCAACTCCCATATGTGCCTTGACCAGGCAAGCCCAGGGTTTCGAACCGGCGACCTCAGCATTTCCAGGTCGATACTTGATCCACTGCGCCACCACAGGTCAGGCAAGAGTTTTCTATAGTCATTTTATGTTTTGTTATCTGATAACCCTGTGTCTCATTTGGTTTTTCTGTTTTGTGTATCTGTCAGTTGTTTTTGTTTGGTGGTATTTTATACTTTCTTCCTCTGTTTCTTCTTTTTTTTTTTTTTTTTTTTTTTTTGGATTTTTTCTGAAGCTGGAAACAGGGAAAGACAGTCAGACAGACTCCCACATGCGCCCGACCGGGATCCACCCGGCACGCCCACCAGGGGCGACCCTCTGCCCACCAGGGGGCGATGCTCTGCCCCTCCAGGGTGTCGCTCTGCCGGACCAGAGTCACTCCAGTGCCTGGGGCAGAGGCCAAGGAGCCATCCCCAGCGCCCGGGCCATCTTTGCTCCAATGGAGCCTCTGCTGTGGGAGGAGAAGAGAGAGACAGAGAGGAAGGAGGGGGGTGGGGGTGGAGAAGCAAATGGGCGCTTCTCCTATGTGCCCTGGCCGGGAATCGAACCCGGGTCCCCCGCACGCCAGGCCGACGCTCTACCGCTGAGCCAACCGGCCAGGGCTGTTTCTTCTTTTTTTAAACTATATGTTTCAGTATTGGTTTTTTCATGGATGGTTACTATTAAATTATTAAGAGAAAAATTTTCATACACAAGTCCTTTGTCCTATAAGTGCTTCTTCACTTCATCCTCCTTAGCTATTGCAGATCTTTATCCTCTCCCTTTTCATGTTATTGTTGTCACAGATTATCCTTGTTTTATTGTAACCTTTTGGAGCTTTTACTTGTATTTTTGTTTTATTTTGTTCTTTGTATCTGGTAGAATAACACCCTTGAATAGTTAGAATAACCCCTTTGAGTATTTTCTGCAGTAAGGGTGTTCTGGTGATAAATTGCCTCAACTTCTGTATGTCTATAAAAGTTCTTATTTTCCTTTATAGTTGAAGGATAACGTTGGTGGATATGGTATTCTTGGCTGGGAATTCCTCTTTTTCAGTACTTTGAATATTTGGGTCCATTCTCTTCTGGCTTGTAAAGTTTCCGCTGAGAAATCTGATGATAATGTAATGGGCCATCTTTTATATGTTATGTTCTTCCTTTCCCTAGCTGCTTTGAGAATTCTTTTTTTTGTCATTGATTTTTGACATTTTTTCTACATTGTACCTTGGAGAAGGTCTGATTGGGTTGAGGTAATTAGGCAGTATGTTTACTTCTTGGATTCAAGGATCTAACTCTTTCCATAGGCTTGGAAAGCTCTTATCAATTATTTTTTGAATAAGCTCTCCATTCCATTCTCCTTCTCTGCTTCTTCTGAAATACCCATTATTCTTATATTGATCTTTCTGGTGAAGTTGGACAATTCTTATAGTGCTCTCTCATTTTTAAAAATTCTTGAGTCTCTTTTTTCCTCTGTATAATCTCTAGTTGTTTGTTTTTAATGTTACTGATTCTCTCCTCTGTCTGGCCAGTTCTATTAGCTAACCTTGCTAGTTCATTTTTCAGTTTATGTATTGAGTTCTTCATCTCTGTTTTTAAAGTTTCAATCTACTTGCTGAATATTCATTTTGTTTTCTGAGCTCATTAAGTTGCCTATCAGTGTTTTCTTGCATCTCATTGAGTATTTTCAGAACTCCAATTTTGAATTCTTTATCATTTAACTCCAAGCTTTCCACATGAT
This sequence comes from Saccopteryx bilineata, assembly GCF_036850765.1. Classification (NCBI taxonomy): domain Eukaryota; kingdom Metazoa; phylum Chordata; class Mammalia; order Chiroptera; family Emballonuridae; genus Saccopteryx; species Saccopteryx bilineata. The sequence continues at coordinate 336,924,728 of NC_089490.1, read as the reverse complement.
TGAGATTGCTTTCTGGAGATTTTTTATTTTCTTTCTGAACTATGTCTATTTCTTAGGTAGTCATGGTATTCCCTGTTTTTCTGCCTTGAGGGCATTTTAGAGCGGTATTGTAATAAATAAAGCAAAAAACCCCCAACAAAAATAAAGATAACAATAAATTTTAAAATAAAATTAAAATTAAAAAGAAAAACCACAAAAACCAAAAACCAAAATAAATTATCAAAAACAAGCAAAACAACAACAACAACAACAAAGATACAAAGAAATAGAAGAAAAATTTCTTTTTTAAGTGCGAAGAGGGGAGATAGAGTCACAGACTTCCACATACACCCTGACCCTATGGGGATCCACTTGGCAAGCCCTGTCTTGGGCTGATACTCAAATCAACTGAGCTATCCTCAGTGCCTGAGGCTGACACTCAGACCATTCAAGCTATCTGCAGTGCCCCAGGTCAACACTCTAACCAACTGAGCCACTGGATGCAAGGAGGGGAAGAGAGAGAGAAGGGAGAGAGGGACAAGAATAGAAGCAGATGGTTGCTTCTCATGTATGCCCTGATTGGGGGTTGAACCTGGAAGTCTGCATGCTGGGCTGACACTCTATCCACTGAGCAAACTGGCCAAGGCCAGAAGAAAAAATTTCTGAGTGCGTTTTTTTTTATCTTTTTCCATAGATGGTGCTGGATTACAAATTTTAGCTTTGTAAAATTCCAGGCTGAACTCTGTGGAGAAACTGCTGTGGCAAAGGAGAAGGTGGAGCTGCAGTTGCAATACTGGATGGGACTTGTGAGGGCTTTGCGGCTTTACCAATGGTGATCCTAAGCCTCCTGGTGCTCCTCTCTGTGTCCCAACAGCACAGGGAACCAGACACAGAGCATCTTTGTTCTTCATTCAGCTGTGGGATATGTCTCTGCCACTTTCTGTACCTAGGAGGGGAGGGAGGCGGTACTTGGGAGGCTGAGGGGCCTTACTTTGTATTTTTGTGTCTCTGAGTGTGGGCTGCAGGAAGACCTGGAACTCTGGTGGGTGACTCCATGCTCTGCTGCTTTGTTTCAGTATCACACCAAATTTCTCCAATCTCTGCTCCTCGAGACAGAAGAAGACCTAGTTACTCCAGGTTTCCCCTGTCTCCTAGAGCCCCAGTAGACAAAAGCCTGGGCAGTCCAGGCCTCTCCCTGATCCAGACTGCAAGTCCTTCTTATCTTCTGTCCCCATTTTTTACTTTTACCACTTTTATTTGAGTGGGTGCACAGATCTTTCAGGCATGCTTGTGAGCTCAGCTGGGGTTCTCTTGCTGAGTTATAGCTGTACAGTTTATTGAAATTTCAAGGGAGAGATCAAGGGTATCTTTGACGCTGCCATTACTCTGATGCCATTCTATAAACAAAAATTATGGCTTTAAGAAAACAGACTAATTTCACAATGTGGAAGCATCTCAATAATTTTCACTAGCACAGATATGAGCATAACTGACTGTCTTAATATGTGTCTCAAAAAATACTTGGCTAACCTGGTGCATCACCATTTAGTCTCTGTTAATTGACAAAAGCAGGACCTGTTGCTAATCTTGCATCTAATCATCTACCTAATGTAATCAGACAGCCCAATCACCTGCCTAATTCAATCATCTGCCTAATCTTGCCATTCTGTGTAGCCTAATCAACCACTAACCTAAACAACCACTGATCTAATCAGCTGCCTGAGCTAATGAGCTGCTGATCTGGATCTGTGGTGATAAATATGAGACTGCAGAAAATTTCTTAAAAAAAGAAAAAAAAAAAGAACAGTCAATTATAAATGGCTATTTGAAGCCACAGGGAATTTAAGATCTTTAATGTCCTCCTTGAAAACAAGGTATTTTTCTTCTTTCAGATAGAAGTAGAGTCTACTGTATTTTGCTAAAATAAAATCTATGCTTCGTTTGGACATTAGGTTTCTGCTGTGCAATTTCACACAGGTCATCCTTCGGAATCCTGGAAGAGAAGATGTCACCCGAGTCAATCATCCAGACTATATTGGAAACCAGAACACAGAAGACAGGCCTTACACTATTTTGGCTGTGAGTAGTTTAGACCAGTGATGTTCTACTGATGCATTGGTATTAGTTGTAAAGTGTGTTGCGAATCATTTGCCCTTTATATATATATTTTTCTTATCTGCAAGAATACCTCTAAATTTTTAAATGCCTTTTGTGGGAATTATTCTGGCAAGCGAAAGAGAAATTATTTTGGTAGAGAAAAAGGACTAAGCACCATACAGTGTATATGCTGCGGGCCTTCAGGCCATACTGATGTTACTTAGACTCTTAAAATAATCAAATAATAGACTATGGCAAATTAAATTCAAAATTTAGAGTTTCATTATGAAGGATGTGGACCAGGGTTTGGGAAACTAAAAAGAACAGATCTACATTGACTTTTTAAAAAATTGACTTGTCTGACCAGGTGGTGGCGCAGTGGATAGAGCGTCGGACTGGGATGTAGAAGACCCAGGTTCAAGACTCCAAGGTCGCCAGCTTGAGCGTGGGCTCATCTGGTTTGAGCAAAGCTCACCAGCTTGGACCCAAGGTCCCTGGCTCGAGCAAAGGGTTACTCAGTCTGCTGAAGGCCCATGGTTAAGGCACATATGAGAAAGCAATCAATGAACAACTAAGGTGTCGCAACGAAAAACTGATAATTGATGCTTCTCATCTCTCTTCGTTCCTATCTGTCCCTATCTATCCCTCTCTTTGACTCTCTCTCTGTATCTTTAAAAAAAAAAAAAAAAAAAAAAAAAAAGTTGAATTAATTAGTATGACATTGGTTAATAAAATCACATAATTTCAGGTGCACAATTCTATAATATGATGACTTTTGGAAAGAGTCATCAGTTCTTCGGTTGCTTTACTTCAGTTTGGAACCTTGTCTTAGATAGATATTGGTTATCTTGAGTAGATTTGAGGTGGAGGTTTCCAATTTTACTAGCTGTCTCGGCTGGATGAAGAGGGTCTGTGCATTGGTTTGACTCTAAAATTAGGACCTGTGAGGAAAAGCTAGGGGGCAGCATCGAGAAGAGCTGAATGTTTTATAGTTCTCAGCAGGAGAGTTAGTCCCTTAGAACCCTCTGATTGCAGGTCCGGAAATACATTCCATACGTGACACAAACAACAGGAAACAATATCTTACTACAATATTTTGCTTACTACACATGAGGCACTGTAATTTCGATTTCATTAATAACAGTGCTGCTCTATGACCTGTTAGTAGGTAGTTAGCGACAGTTTAGATTAGAGTTTGGCCACTCCATGTCAGCTTTTCCTGGGCTATTGGCTCCTCCTTGCATCTATTGCATCAGAATCTGCATGTAAGTTGATTTGACAGTTAAGGAGTCATCCAAGGTAACCACAGTGACTCACTCCCATTTGTAGTTAGTCTAGCATGTGGGAGCAAGAGGGATGGAGACAGCAGGCATGGTTCACCTGCAGCTGGTACCACAGGATGATGGATACAGTATTTCAGGTGTGCTGCGAGGAAGTGAAGGTTCTGACATCAGGTCTGTGTTTTATTTATTGTTAAAAGATTTTATTTATTGATTTTACAAAGGGAGGTGCAGAGCAAGAAGTATCAGCTCATAGTTGCTTCACTTTAGTTGTTCATTGATTGCTTGTCATATGTTCCTTGGCTGGGCAAGCCCAGGGTCTCAAACTGGTGACCTCAGCATTCCAGGTCATTGCTTTATCCACTGTCCCATGGTCTGTGTTCGAGGGTGGTGGGGGAAAGATGACTCTTGTCACATGGCAGCTGGGCAATACGCTCATCTCTTAAGTCAGATGATCTGTCATTTGTCTTTTGTTATCCTCAGTTTAGCAAAGTTTGACAAAGTATTCTAGCTTTGTTTCAGCTGTGCTGAGAGAATGAGGGACAAAGTCTGGACTTGATATGGAAGGAGAGGGGGTCAGTTTCATCATAGCAGTGGTGCCTCCTGAGATGTTCCTTAGGGAAAGGAGGGTCACAGAGAGCAAGGAATGGGGTTGTAAGATCCAACAGTCCTGACCCATAGAAGACATTGTCCTCCTGACAGCTCCAAAGACTCTACTTCTGGTTGTACTGAGAAAGCTGGTGGCCCTTCTATCAGTGCTCCTTAGCTTTGTGCCCCACTGAGCTTGTGAAGTCTGCCACTGGATGTTTAGTCTCAGAGTTATCTACAAAGCTCAATGGTTCACAGGCAGGTCTTCTTAGGTTGAGTTATGCAGTCCATTTCTAGCTTTATTATTATTAATTATTATTATTACTATTTCAAGTGAGAGAGTGAGCAAGAGAGAGAGAGGGACAGGCAGGGACAGACAGACAGGAAGAGAGAGAGATGAGAAGTATCAACTCATAGTTGTAGCACCTTAGTTGTCCATTGATTGCTTTCTCATATGTGCCTTGATCAGGGGGCTACAGCTGAATGAGTGACCCCTTGCTCAAGCCAGTGACCTTGAGCTTCAAGCCAGCAACCACGGGGTCATGTGTATGATCCCACTCTCAAGCTGGCAACCTTGTGTTCAAGCTGGTGAGCCCCACACTCAAGTCAGCAACTCCAGGGTTTCCAACCTAGGTCCTCAGCATCCCAGGCCAATGCTCTATCTGCTGTGTCACTGCCTGGTCAGGCCATTTCTAGTTTTAGAGACTTCTGGAGTGAGTATGTTTTAAAAGGTTGTATACATGAAAATAAAATAGGACAGACATGAAGGAAAATCAAAACTTTTTTAGCCCCCCCCTTATTCCCCTAACAAGCAATATTACAGTGAATCTGACTGTTGTATAGTGTTACCATTAATAGTATACCTGGTGAGACTGTGGACTTGTTAAAAACGGAGTAACTGTCAAAATGTGAGGCCTGCGTTAGATTTGCAGCCTCCGTCAGCACCTTCTCACTGGTGCTGCTGATGTCTCTGCTCACCGTCACCAAGAACCAGGGACAGTGACAGAACTTTTTGGGGGAACTCCTGTGGGCTCACAGTGATGACCAAGGCAGTGTGACCAACAAGTCTGGCTTTCTGAGTGGCTGGTCCAATGATGTGATGGTTTATCCTGAGGCAAAACATACTTCAGAAAGCTCACTTTGGTGGTGAAATTTCACCCCTTTGAGGGAGGAATTCCCTTCAGCCCTTCAGCTTTCAGACCTGTGCTGTCTAAATGTCAGTATGACAAAGCATGCTTGTGAACTTGGAAGACTCTAGAACATCATCTGGGCAGGTTCAGGGTCCCAAACTTAAACCACTTCTGGTATGTTCAGATCAGAGCCTGATCTCTTTTGTGGCCCCAGAGTATTGTCCATTTAAAAATATGCAAAGGTTTCCCTTCCAGTTTCTCTCAGGAGCACCCATATTTCTCAAAGCAAAACTATATGACTACACTTCAGTCCTGAAATCGGAAAAATGGGATAAAAATAGAAATCAATGATTCTGTTCTTTATGAAATAAAAAAAAATTATGCTTTGGGAGTAAATAATTTGCTATAAAGTATAAAATGCCTTAATATTATATTTATATCTTAGAATAAAACCATGATACATTTATAAACTCTATCAAGTGTTTTTATACAGTGGTGACGCTGACAACGGCTACGCAATAAGTATGCACGGACACACTGAGTATGAAATATACATCTTGACTTTATAACCGTGTGTGCTTTATTTTTTTACACAAATGGAATGGAAGTGTCGAATATTTACACTTAACAGGAGTGTAAGCTGTGCAGTGTCTCTGTAAACTCCAGCCCAGGCAAGGAGTATTTTCCCTCCCTCCCGTCCTGCACTATGGCTAGATGGAGGAACATCCTGTCGGAGAAAAGCACTAAACTGTCATATTGAAAGGCTCTCACGGGTACAGCCTGGTGCACTCAGAAATTAAGACACACTTAGGATAACACAGATTTAAAAAGGAGAGAAGAAAAGTTTGCCATCCCATTGGGAGCCAACCTTGACATTTGGTTGTCTGTCCTCATGAGTTGCTAGGGAGATTCTGAATTCTACCTTTGAGGTGATCTTTGTCTAAATCATCCACCCGTCTTAGCTTGTCCTCAGCTGCTACAAGAAACTGCACAGCTGTACAAGACATGATTTCCAGAGCACAGTTTTCAGTGAGGAAGGATATTTACAGGCTAGAGTATGTGCATGGGTTTCCATCCATATTCATTCATACCCAATGCAGTATGTGTATACATGACATACACACCATATATGCCATACATACACTTTAATAAAAATGCATATCCACACAGTTCTCTAGGGAGTCCTCTGGCAAATCAGTTGTCGCAGGAGGTGCTCCACATGCTTTAATGTCCCTTTTGTTCCTCTAGGAGTGACAAATTACTATGATAAACTTAGGAACTAGCCTGAGTTCTTAAATATTTTTGTAGGAATTTAGGCGGGACCAAGAAAAAAAGAGATGTTTTTTCACTAGCTAGTCCATTCAATCTCACCAGAGCAATCACCAGCTGAAAAGCAGAGGGGGCTTTACAGAAAAATGGAATAAAGTTTATGAATGGGGAAAAAAAGTCTCTCTCCAGATGGAGGCGATGGCATGGCTTCAGTGAGAAGAAAGAGTTTTGTTGTCAGAGTAATTGTCGGGGCCAGAGTCTGCCTATTTGAAAGGAAGTGTCCTTAGAGCCACGGGATGGTGCTGGGAGTGGGCTCGCTTTGGACCAGCCTTCTGCAGAGGGGCACCCAGGTGCCAGCAGACCCAGAGAGTGTGCAGCGTCACTGCAGGGCAGTGGTGCAGGCTGGCTCGGGGAGGTGTGCTGGAGCAGCTCCAGTGCAGGACCTCATGCTCAGCTTTGCTCTCTGGGTTGCTGAGGTGACACAGTGACCCAAACTATTTGAGTCATCAGTTCAGCCTATGGATTTGCTGTCTGAAACAGCCATGAGCCCTTAGAGGACAGAAAAATGAAGAAGTGGGGTAGGGGAAAGAAGATAATCACAGATGTGAGAGAAAGAGAAAGAACAGGAAAGGAGGGGAGAGAGACTGAGAATAAAGGAGAGATAGACAAAGAGATAAGTAATAAAGGGGAGGGAGTAAAGAAGGATCATAGGAAAGTTAACAACTTGGAGAAGACAGGAAGGAAGAATAAGAGCAGAGTACACAGAAAGAGCTACAGAATGAGATAGAAAGAGAAGCGGGGAGGGCTGAAGGCAGAACAGGAAAGAACTAAGGGGAGAGCCAGGGAGGCGAGGGCTTTTCCTGGCTTGGAGTCCTGAAGGGCTGGCAGTGGATCTAAGACAGCTCACAGGTGCCCGAGTGCAGCTTAGTAAGGTGGGCTCACTACATAGGTCGAGCCAACCCAAGAACTCGGGGCTGGGAGAAAAGGCCTGTAAAGAGATGGCCAACAAATCCCATGGGAGAAGAGCAAAACCAAATGCCCCTGCAATTAGCTGACAAATAGGATTTGGAATTTGGTAAAGCTGAGACCCCTGTGGTGCTACACATTGTACCAGAGCATGAAAAATAGCACCAGTGACACGATCTGGCACTTTTCTGAAAGGGCCCAGCATGTGAAGGTGACGTTGCGCCCCCAGCAAGCCTTCAGATTGGAGAGAGCTCCGGACAAAGTCTGCAGTTAGCACCAGTCTGGCCCCAGGCTACAAGTGCATTTGCACCAGATGTCATCTGGGTAACTCTGCTGCTATTTCCACACTAGTTGTCAGGTTTGCTGCAAAATACACCGGTTCCTTGGAGCCATAGAGACCTCAACATTGGGAAGCGCAAGACAACACAACAAATGGAGGTGTAAATTCTATAGGAAAAAGGCCCTCTCACCAATTTGCTTGGTGATTCTTCAAGCAAATATATATGTATATATATATTTATATAAATCTACATAAAAAAATCAGTGCAAATGCCCATTCTAATCTGAAAGCATCTACACTAGGAAAATAAATAATTATATTACTACAAAACCAAGGGTTGGTGGTTCAACTTGATTGTACTCAGCCACAACAATACTTAATATTAAATGGAAAGCACATCACACGACCCGCGAAAACATCTACTCATTAATGACAGTCCTTTGAATAAATGGTTGCATGCTCAGTTGAGAAACCAAAGAAGTTATCCTGGTGGCCTAAAAATAGAGCTGGGATCAGGAATGGCATTCTGGTGGCAGAAACTTCTGGGAGCAATATTGATGAAAGTGGACCTCGACCTGAAACTGGCGAATGGCAAACATAATCACATCTTTAACATTTTGAGCAACCTAAGGAAATTTCCAGAAATTTGACTTTCATCAGAGGGAAAATACATTGCCAGCCCTTCCAGTGGCAAAGGCAGCCTCAAGACTACAGGTAGATGCATAATTTTGCCTTTTGTTTGTTTTGGTGACTGCAGCCAGGCAGAGTGGCATTTAGTGTAAGATGAACAACGCTTGTTTTTGGAAAGAGACCCTCATTCTGAGCTTTGATGTTCTTGCTGTGAAGAAGCCCCATCACTGCTAATGGCTCTACCTCTTGTTCTCCCACCCCAGCCTGCATGCTGGTTTGCTGCACAGTGTGGCAGAGTGCCTGCCAGGTCTGGATGTACCCCAGAAGTAAGGCGATGGGGCTTAGTCTGGGCCTGCACTGAACCCAGAGTTGAGTGGTTGAGATCACAGAAAAGTCTCTCTCTAAACACATTGGGCACAAGCAAAGCAAATATCACCATAGCTCTAACATAGGATATAGGCTTTGGGAGGTTCCTTTAAAAAAAAATCATCATTATTATAATTGCTAAAAAATAAACTTGGTCCAGGTGCAGCCCCTAAAAGAGGCAGTTCAATTGGTTGAGCTCAAAGCCATCCCATTTTCTTTCCTATGGTTTGCTTTGCCCGGTACACAGAAACAAGTCTGTACCCCTCAGCCCAACCAGATAGTTCTCTCTCTCTTCCTCAAAGAAATAGTACATCTTGGTACAGATCTCTCCATAACTCTATACCATCTCTGGCTGTTACAAAACCTCAGTTACTTGTGAAAAAAACAACCCCCAAACCCATCTCCTAATTACTCATGGTTGGCCAAAATACTAAATGATTCTTTAAGAATTGTATGTAAGTAACTAGGAACAAAGTTATTCAACTATTTGCATGGCAGGTCCAGGTTGTTTTACAAGGGAAAATCAGTATCTTCCTTTTAGCTTGTTTGCATGAGTTTGTCTCTGAAAGCCATCAGCTTATAAAGGCATTAACCAAATGCCTTCCAAAAATATCCATGAGGGCAACTCATTAAGGGATGTGCTCCATGTTAGTGCATCACTACTCGGGAAGGAAGGTCATGGGAGGTAAGTGAGGGAGAAATCTGTGTTCAACTTCGGAAGGAACTCAGATGCTCTTAATGGCAACAAAAGGGAGAGTGCAACTTCCAGTTCTTGAATTTGATCATCTGCGGTAGTGCATACAGTTAGTCTTTCAGTCTTTACAAAATATTTCACAAAACTTTTTTAACCTATAGAAATTTGTTTCTATACATTTAATATATTTTTATCGTATAAATTATTCTCATCTTTAGTGCCTTCTTTCACTTTATAAATGGCAAAATAGACAATAAACAATCAGAAAGGTAACCCCAGGTGAAATACCCTCCCCTCGGTAAGGTCAGTCCTCCACACATTGGCGAGTTCTATGGAATGCCCGTCTTTGCAGATGCCAAAGAAACTACACGCTTATCCTTCCCTGATATTATGCTGTCTCCAAAGGGACTCCTTTCTCTTTTCCTTCTTTCTTTCCTTTGCTTGTTATGAAATCAAAGGATGTGCATAGTTATCAGATTCGAAGTGGACCAATTACAGATGTGGGTAATGGGAAGGTTGGTGAAGTTCAAGTGCTGGCAACTTTTCTTTAAAGCAAAAAACACAGAGAGCTCAGCAGCTAAGTCAGCTCTGGACATCTGCTGGGTGAGGAGGCTGCCCAGCTCTTGAGCACAAAGCCCGTCAGAGGTTCGTCCCTACACCTGGCCCCTCGAGCAAACCAAAGCCTCCTGCATACCGCAGTGTCCTTTCTGTCCCACCCTTTGGCCTCTCCGTTTCCTTCATGGCTTCACACAGTTTGTGTTGTACATTCATAAGAATTCACATTGACTGCAAAAACATAAATGCAACAAAAACATAAAAGCCTCCAAGTAGTATATTATATATATTTTGTTCTTCTAAATGCTCTTCTGTCGTTGTCAGAGGTGCAGTAGCTAATTTATAACTTCTCCTTTGAGGGAATCCAGATGAAAGGCCCAGACTGCTCTTCAATGACAAACTTGCATTGGTTGTATATGTCTTCTAAAGTGTCTCCTTGGACAATAGCTAAAACAAAGGAAATGCGCCTAGAGTTAGGAATCAATCATAGATCACACATTAGAAACTCAAACCAGTGACAGACTCATCAGGAAGCTTATTATTACTTTTCATTAGTAAGAAAAAGCAGGAAATCCATGTAAGCAAGGCCACATCACTGATGAAAATAAATGCTTTCAAGACCTGCACAACAGGCCTTATACTTTCTACATGTCCGTCTGCTGTTCTGGATAAGGAATCATTCATTCATTTACATTTTATGTGTGTCTACTCTGGGCCAGGCCTTAAGCAAGGTGTTGATCAATTTTTCAGAGTAAGAGCTCCCCATTTCTCAGAAAAAGCTGGCTTTATAGTTTTGTATCCTTACTTTGTCGGGGACAGAAATTCAGATATTTCAGACACAGAAAAAATAATAAAGTTTCTAAAAGAAACTTTAGTAAATCTCCTCAACCCCCAAAACCTTTGAAAAGAAACCCCATCCATTCTCCAAGTAATCCAGTTAAATAAAATTTTACCTATATGCTCATGTTGAGAATATCCTATGGTAACTACTTATAAGAAACACAAATAGGAGGAAACATACACAAACTGCTAAACTGTGTACTACCTAAAATATCAAGTCACTTAGAGTAGATTTAAATACATTTTCTTATTTTCTTTGAACAAAAGCTATCTTGTATCCAGAGCTCTAAAACATGTTAGTACTATCCTTATGACAATAAGGTTTAGAAATAAATTGGTACTGAACTGTGGTTTAGATTTTATTTTATTTTTTAAAGATTTTACCCATTGATTCCCTAGAGAGAGGAGTGAGAGATGGGGGCAGAGCAAAAAGCATCAACCTATAGCTGTTCTACCTTAGTTGTTTATCAACTACTGGTTGCACATGCCTTGACCAGGCAAGCCAGGATTCTGAACCGGCAAACTCAGCATTCTAGGTCTACAGTCCATTCACTGCACCACCATAGTTTAGTTTTAGACATGGTTTCAGCCAGGCATGGTTTAGATCAGGGGTCCCCAAACTTTTTACACAGGGGGCCAATTCACTGTCCCTCAGACTGTTGGAGGGCCAGACTATAAAAAAAAACTATGAACAAATCCCTATGCACACTGCATATATCTTACTTTAAAGTAAAAAAACAAAATGGGAACAAATACAATATTTAAAATAAAGAACAAGTAAATTTAAATCAACAAACTGACCAGTATTTCAATGGAAACTATGGGCCCGCTTTTGGCTAATGAGATGGTCAAGGTCCGGTTCCATATTTGTCACTGCTAGCCGTAACAAATGATATGACGCGCTTCCGGAGCCGTGACGTGTGTGTCCCATGTCACCGGGAGTAGTACTGTACATGAGCTATGCCGTGCTTTGCGGAGCCGCCACATGCAATACTCCAGGAGCACAGGATGTGGATGCATCTGCATCCTGTGCTCCTCTCACTGACCACCAATGAAAGAGGTGCCCCTTCTGGAAGTGCGGTAGGGGCCGGATAAATGGCCTCAGGAGGCCGCATGAGGCCCGCAGGCTATAGTTTGGGGACCCCTGGTTTAGATGTTCAAAAACACTCCTCAGAATATATTGATTACTGTATTTTATTCTGGAATATAAACCATCGTCAAATACATTGTTTTCATTTGATGATCCTACCTTGGATGCTCTTTAAGGCTGAAATGTAATTTCTATCTTTGTTATTGATAGAAATTTTACTTAAGATTACCCAATTCAACAAATATATTTTCAAACTGCTAAGCCACTGGTGTTTTTCTATTTTGTATAAGATAAAAAAAAAAAATCTAACTTCACATAAGGTAATTCAGGAGGAAATTCCTTGTTTTCAAACTAACGGTTGTAAGGAAACTTCCACAAATGTTGCTCACTCTTTGTATTTGATTAATGTTTCATGAAAATATATGTGCAAACTCAGGATATTCAAGGTAAGAAAATCTTCCTTTATTCCCCAAACTTCATGTTTCCAAGGAAATGTTTAAAAAGAATAAAAGTTCTGCATTAAGACCTGACAAGAAATGAATTGAAACACAGAGAAGTGTTTCAAGACCCTTCCTTGCTCATGAGTGCTCATGGGGAGACAGGCCTCCAGGTCATTGAAGCACAGAATGGAGGCCCTAGGCTGCTTCTCAAGAGTCACTGCTTCGGATACTGCATATTTTGAACCCTAAAAGCTTCCTTTTCAAGTTTTCTGATGATACCAGGGGGACAGTTTAATGAAGCATCAAGGCTAAAACTCTCCTTTATAGCGGGAGATAGCTCAGTGGCATCCGGCATCCCTGGTTGTGGATAGGACCCCTGGGAATCCGGAAGTTGGCTGCAGTTTAATTCAGAGCAGGGAGAAGCCAGAGTCTGAAGTAAATGGGTGAAGCAGAGGGGAATTAGGGATTTTCAGCAGGAAGGTTTCAATGCCCAGATATACCAGGCCCTCATTTATGCCAAATGTCAGGCAATTTATCTCCTTTATCACAGTTTGAGGGTAAATGAACTTACCTTTACTAGAGTTTTCAGGGTGATCACTCTGTAAGTTATATATATGCTTAGTCACTATGTTGTACACTCGAAACTAACAATTGTACAGAGTGGGGCAAAAGTAGGTTTACAGTTGTGAGTATGCAAAAAAGAGTTTATATATCATTATCTATTAATTATTGTATATTTTCTATATGAACAGCTATAAACCCTCTTTTTCCCTGCCATGTATGTCATTGTAATTGAAAGAAATTTTAAATTATAAAAAAAAAACCCGTTACCTGTAAAATATTCTCCAAATTCTTGTTCTAGCTTAATTGCACGATCGTAGGTTTTCTTGGCCTGTTCCTCTGTTAGACGCTTGTTCATTTCCCTAGGAAAATGAAAGTTTAGTATTAGAATACACAAGGATGATCCAAATCCTGAAAAATTAAAATGTCTGGCAAAAATGAATCCTGCAGGAAGCCTGGTGTAACCTCAGCAGCAGCTTCCTAGTTTGTACCTGGGACTCCCCTTTGCTAGAATAATTTTAGCAGCAGGAATCCCCCCTCCCCCCAGGAAATCTTTTTTAAAAATTTTATTTCTAGTTATTGGTCTGCAGTTCCACAAAGTAGGGCTAAACTTCCCTCCTCCACAATAGGCCCTAGGGTCTTTAAATGAAGCCCTCACGTGTCCCTTGAAGTTTCCACTCTTTCAGAATGGACTTCCTTCATCTATCCTCTCCTTGGACAGGATTTCTGAATCCTAATCTTCCTGGTCACCCCTCCTTGGACTTTGTCCTCCTCTACCTCGACCTCTCTTAAATGTGGGTTGTAGAATTGAACAAAATCTTCCAGGGGTGATCAGAGAAGTAAGAGACGGCCAGAAGGGCAAGTACATCACAGCATTTTGGGCCTCACTACATCTGAGTGAACACAACCTGACTGTTCTCAGGCCCTGACTGTGCAGAAGGCTTTGATTTCTCGGCTCCTCCATCCTCCCCAAGGGCTGCTGCTCATCCTCAAGGCCTAGCAGAAAACATGTGGAATGGAGAAACACAGAAGGTGCTTCTAAAGAATTATAGAGGAGGTGACAGCCCCCCTTGGGGGTGTTTATCTTCCAGGCTGAACGGAATTCTGCAGCTCTCAGCTGCTTAACTTCCCCACATGGCAAGGCAGGAAAGTTCAGAGCCCTGAACTGCCTGTTTTTATAATCAGATGTAATCTCAAGGAGCTGCTGAAGACGGCTTGAATTAAAATGCACACAGAAGGAATGTAACAGTCAAAAGCGCTAGGACCAAAATATTTTCAAATAGACTATAAGCAAGTACAGTAATAGCAAATAGTGAGCCAGGATGGAGTCAGGAGCTTGTTAAGGAAGAATCTCCAATGCTTATTTGTTTACTTTTGTTCTCATAGAATGGGCTGTAAAGGAATTATGCCTGAGATTCTCTGTCCCTTTCTTTCTGTTAGTCTGTCAACCACTGGTGTATCATTAGCTGGATATAAACGCTGCTTAATCACGGTAAGTTTATTTAAATCCAACCTAGTCTCGAGGACAAATTGAGGTGATAGAAAAATGGAAAATAACCTAATCTACTGACTCCTAACTGGTGGCAGCTTTATTCTCCTATGTCTTATAGTGTTATTTTTTTTCCCTACCAAATTGAACTTATTAAATACAAATTATTTCATCTTTCCATTTTTTCATCAAAGATTGCCAATCATTGCCTCTGATCATCACTAGAATACCAGAGTGACTAATAAAAGTCCAGCCAAGAGTAGAGGCATTTCAGTTAGTCCATCGGGAGCACCACAGCTGCATGTAGATTTCAAAAGCATGGCTGCCGTTGCCTGCCACTTAGGAGGCCAGAGATCTGAGTCTGGACACGTGGCCTTACTCAATTCCTTTTTTGAGAACAAGTAACCGAGGCCTGAAGTAGTAGAGAGAGTTAGTTGCCTAAGGCTGTGCATTTATTTTATTTTATTACTTACTTATTTTTAAAAATTTCATTTACTGATTTTACAGAAAGAGGAGAGAGAGGGGCAGGGCAGTGAGAAGTATCAACTCATTATTGCTTCACTGATTGCTTGTGGTCTGTGCCTTGACTGGGCAAGCCCAAGGCCTCAATCCACTGCTCCACCATGGGCCGGGCCTAAGGTTGTACATTTAATAAAGAGTAAATCTGATGCAAGCACTCAAAAACCTTAAGTCAGATATTCACATGATGCTGATGGCTGCAACATAAAGAAGCCAGGCTTTCCTGAATGTCTGTTGTTGAAATGAACTCATCCTGTCCTGAGGGATGGTGTCTATAATCCTATTCCCACATAGCACAAGCCCTAAAAGCTGGGAGTGGCGCTCACTCTCGAGTACAGAAGATGCTGTGCTAAACCAAGGGATACATTTCACAGGACAGGGTTTTGCTCCAGATACTAAGAAATCATGTAGCCCAGGATCTTCTTTGGCTTCTCTGGAACGTATTGGCCAGTCTTCTCTGAATTCCCTTTGCAATTTTTGTAGCAGTGACTAAATTTAGGTTTTTAATTCTCAATCATATGAGTTTGTTTTTTGTCTTTTTGCCTACTGTATGCATCCTTTGAGGGCAGAGACCATGGCTTGTTCATCAGGGTGTGGCAAGGAGCCTGACTCAACACATTGAATGATTAAGTGAATGAATGAATGAATGAATGGACTAGATAAATATAATTATACTACAGTTGAAGTGAACACAGGCCATCATGGGAGCAAGAAGCTATGAGCAGACTGGGGGTGGCAAGGTGAAGAGACCCAGGAAAGCTTCTGTGCCATGGGCTGGGCAGGAAATGAAGTTACAGGCGGCACTCTGTAAGAAGAACGGCTCTTTCGTACATACTCCCGATTTCATGCTTCTCTGAAGAGTCAGCTCTGTGTGTGCTAATACGCTGTGTGGTTGAGTGCACTTGAGAAATGATGTGTGTGATGATGTATCAATGCTTGAATGTGACAGCTGCCATGCTCTTGTTCCAGCTGACCTAGCCTTCACTCCTCCCTGGGGAGGGAGCAATTCAGGACAGCTTTGCTCCTGAAGTGAAAGCGTTGGAAAAGAGTGAGCTGGAAATAAACACCCAGCATTCACAAATGAGGACACATTGGTTGGAATGTCAGCATCCCTGCGTGAGTGGTGCGTGCGTGCGTGCGTGCGTGCGAGAGGCATGGCTAGGGCTGCAGCCACTATGCAGGTTCACTGTTCTCATGGAGGAACCCAGCCTTCAGTAGTGTAATTTTCCTGGGTGATAAGTGGCTGTGACAGTGCCCTAAGGCAAAACTAAATAAGTCATCTCACAGTTGTGGAAGGAGGTAGACCTCCTACTGAGCACCAGATGGGACTGTCTCCCCAATACCACACGGAACCAAACGGGCAACTGCTGTTTCTCCCTCAGGCCTGTTTCCTGGGAAGCCATTTATACCATAGCGTGTTGATGACATGCAACATTTTTTTATTTATGAAACAGGCTTTTAAGAGGCTGTTCCTGGGATGTGAGAGCCACTTTTATATTTTTATTATTAATGTTAGCATTGCTTGTAATATTTATGAGGTTCTTCACAGATTACAAATGACTTTTACATAATGGAATTTGTGGTTGCTTAATTCACTTTGTCCAACACACAATATCCTACATGAGTAGAAATTTAATACACGCTGTTGGGGATAGTACGATCGCAAGCCATTATTTTATTGTTAACACTAGCTTCCCATGTGTCAACTGTAAGCAAAGCTCTTTATGTTATTAAATTTAATACTTAAATTCATGAGGCTGAACTGTTGGCGACCTTTTAATTTTTCACCCTGGTTAAAACTTTGTCCATCTTTTATTGATGAGAACGTAGTCTGCTTTTAAGACACAGCTCTGGCTGTTTCCCCAGGGACCCACGGTGGAGCTAATTCTCTTAGGCCAGGGGTCCCCAAACTATGGCCTGCGGGCCACATGCGGCCCCCTTAGGCTATTTATCCGGCCCCCGCCGCACTTCCGGAAGGGGCACCTCTTTCATTGGTGGTCAGTGAGAGGAGCATAGTTCCCATTGAAATATTGGTCAGTTTGTTGATTTAAATTTACTTGTTCTTTATTTTAAATATTGTATTTGTTCCCGTTTTGTTTTTTTACTTTAAATAAGATATGTGCAGTGTGCATAGGAATTTGTTCATAGTTTTTTTTATAGTCCGGCCCTCCAACGGTCTGAGGGACAGTGAACTGGCCCCCTGTGTAAAAAGTTTGGGGACCCCTGTCTTAGGCTGCAACTGCAGCAACTGCAACTTGTTTCATTTCTTCATCCTCAGAGCCAACGGCAGAACAGTTAGCCGATAGCCCCTGCAAGTAACTGTTTTCACCTACGATTAAGTAATTTCTTTGATCTTCCAGGAACACTGTTTTGCAGCTCTGTGCAGTTCACTTTCTGTGCCCTGGCAAATACTCTGAGGTCTTGAGGCCCAAACAGAGGCATATTTGAGCAAAGCTCTTGCAAAAGACACACTAGCAATGAACTCTTGTGATCGCTTGGAAAAGGCACTGTACTGTTCATGTGTTTTATAATAATAAAATAGCTTTCTTCATTCCATTTATAATAAAGCAACCTGAAATATTTTATAGCAATAACAGTGACTATTTAGTGAGTGCTTACTGTATGCCAAAGACTGTGTGAAGAACTTAGCATTTATGACCTTTAACTTTTACACTGGCTCTATGGAGTATGCGTTTTTAATGTGCCTAGTTTAGAGGGGCGAAACTAAAGGTCACAGAACTGATCAGTGGCAAAGCAAAGAATCAATCCTAGCCTGACCCATTTTCAGATCCTTCTTAGCCTCTTTCCACTGCTACCTCTATGGCGACTGCAGCTTCATTTTTGTACAGGAGTTGTCTAAAAAGTAATGCCAACAATTTCTATCAGATTGCCAAAGAAACTATGTTACTTTATAGTCAGATCAGGAATATCTGCCCAATTTGTTGAGTGATTTTTGAAGGAAGGTATTTTATAAGTCTTCTGAAAAATAAAAATCATGCACTTTTTTCTTATTCATAAATGTGCACAAGTGTGGAGCTGTTGATTTAAATAATAGATATTTTACTGTGAAACCATAAAGAAACTCCCTATTAAGGTTCTAATTAAGGAACATAAGAATTCTATGATACAACAAAGTGAAATGCCAATGAAAAGAGTCTAAAATATTGTCTGCTCCTTCTATACAAACCTACACATTTAAAAAGATTTACCAATGGAACTGCTCTCAGAAATAAGACACAATTCAAAGATGATGTTACCTATCATTTGGAAAACCAAACCAAAAACCAAACCAAATTAAGTCAATCTACCCTTAAAACAACACAACAAAAATCACACACACATACACACACACACACACACAACAACTTGTGAAATGAAAATAAAAGTCAAGAAACATTAGTGAAGGCATTAAAGGAATTACTGACATTATGTCTGTACTGGCTCGGAAAACTTTAGTATAGCTTTGAAAAAGGGAATGCTTAGAAAAATCCACAATGGCATTCCCATTTGTAAGCACTGTGGCAGAGTTGTTAATAATGTACTGTGTCATATGGAACAGGGGCTGGATGAAGGCCTCCAAAGCCTTCACTTACATCAGAGGTTCCAGAGACTTGGGCTTAATGAAGATGGCAATGGGATAGAGCTGGGCAACTTGTAACCGCTTGATAGCATTTCCTGACACGTCAAGTATACAGTGTTTGCCCTGGTAGAAAGAGAAGAAAAATATGGAGTTAATCCAGAAAAGGTGATCATAACCCAACATCCACTAAAAATAATGTAAGTGTGTTTAAGGGGAGTAGAAGGAATCATGGGTTTCTAAGGGTTGAAAAAGATCGCTAAGGGTTGAAAAGTGGATCTTCAGGTTATCACTGAATGCTTGCCATGACTCATATTTATTACCCCCTTACTAAATGTCTGCAACAGTGATAGACATTCCACATGTGTTATCTCAGTTAACTTTCTTTTCTTAAATAAATACCTGATGGTTTGTACAAAGAAGATATGTAGCCATGTGTAATGTGACTGGGTCTATTCTCATAAAGCTCGTAAAGCATCTCCAAAAACAACTGTCAAGAAGACACATTCCCAGATCTGTGAGGAAGGTATTATCACACACATTTTGCAGAAAGGAAGAAGGCTTAGAAATATTAACTAACTTGCCCAAAGTCTCAGTGTGAGGAGGACGGAGATACAAGTCTTGAGTGCTCACAGAATTGTTGGTTCTAATAAACAGTTACCTCACTGTCTCACCCTGCCTGATGTTAAATTTGAAGGAAAAGTAATCAGGTAAATTTAGAACAATTCTCCAAGCATTTGCTGAGTGCTTATATGTATCCTAGCCTTGTTATGCTTAGTCTATCAGAGGACACACACAAAAAGAGTTACCTTAACTATTAGCTCTTATATTCTGAGAGAGAGGCTTGCACAGGGCACATACATTTCTTGTTTGTTAATGAATAAAAACCCTATTACATTATAGCACACCCATTTAACTTGGCTTCCACTGCAATGAGTGCTCAGAGCAAGGAGTTGCTTTATAAAGTATTTCTGGAAAAGTAGATATATTTGTCACACATCATATTCTGTCTATCGGAGAGAAATGGTCTCATTACCCTGATGCTAGAAGAACTTCACTCAAGAAGAGAAAAAGCACATTATGCAGATAGAAATAGCCCTAAACCAACAATAGGGCATAAAAAGTCATCTATAATATTTAAGTGAAAATGAACAGAGTCCATGAATAGTTGAGCACAAGTAACAGGAGAAACATACTAAGATGGTTCAAGCCTTTATCATTAAGTAATAAATTCCAAGTTTGCTCTCTGTGAAGTGTAGCAGCTCTATAAAATTTCTAAAAGCTGTTTGATTATTCACCTGCCAGAACATTTCAAGTTAACAAAGGTCATATCTGCACATTCAAAGAGGAGAATAGATACAAATATCCAGGAAACTGATTACAAATAGTATGAGATAGCTCATAGAAACTAACTTTTGAGAGAGAAGGAAATAGATGCCACTTCTTAGTGTACTCTTAGATAGACATTAAAATATTTTATTTAATATTTATACCACTACATTAATTAATTCAACCCAACAAATAGCAATTATATAACAAATACAATTGGCTCTTAACTCTATTATTCCCCCCACCCATGAAATTAATTCTCTCAAGTGCCTTCCTATCCTCATCCCTTTTGAACGTTCTCCCCTTTCCAGTGCCTCAAAATTATCAGCAGAAAGGCAATCACAGCAGCTACACCTCCTTTTAAGTTGGAATTTTTGGCAGCAGCAGGCTAGGACATTCTCCCATCTATGTACCTTCCATCATGGGAATCTCAAGTTTTCAAAAGGATGAGACGCAACTCCTGCTAATAAAAAGAATTGAGGGTGCTGATCTAAACAACCAAGACTAATAAAGCTTCCTTAATAAATTCAATGTTGTTTCCTGGGACCAAAGCCAAGGACAAAGTGAGTCTTCATAAACTTCAAGCTGTTTAATGCCTTTAGGTTTTTACTCCCCCCCCCTCCCGCCAGTCAGCTTATTTTACTGAGATCAGAACAAAGAGCAACAACCATGCTATAAAGGGATTCTTTGCTTAGAAGTCTTAAAAAGAATATTTAATCAAAATTTACAACTGCAATCAGGGAAGAGTAATGACCATAAGATGCAGTTTGCCACATGGGACCCTTCTTCAGGGAAGGTGTAAGATGACTGGTGAACATACCCTCTCAGCTACAAATCTCACAGACTGCACACTGGTCCCGTACAGGTTGTCGTTGTACTGGCCAGCCTCTATAAACTTGTGCTCTTGGATATCTTTCTCCATCTGTTCTCTGGAAATGACAAAGTGGTAGTCTCTGCCATCCACCTCATAGTCACGCTTTGGCCTTGTAGTATCTTTATAAAACAAAAAATAATAAGATTAAGGTTGTATATTTATACTCACAAACTTTCTTTATACTTATTTTCTCCATCACACTCTCAACACAGATATATAAAGATATGTAATATGAGGCACCATGATATAGCAATAGGTAAGAGTCTTTGCTTCCTACTATAAGCAACTATAAAGCTAGACAAAATATGTGGAATGGCTATTTTCAGGCATCAGACAGCAGGCAATGAAGTGCTGTGATTCTTGATAAGAGAAACTCATAGGGGACTACATTCATGCCACTTTCATTTCTAAACGAAGAGTTTAGAGGTCATATTGTGGCCCCAGAAGGTCACATTTTGGAATGTTACTTCTAAACCTGCCTTCACCAAGTCATTACTGGAAGAAGCCAATCTGTTAGTAAATTATTACCTGTCAGAACAAAAAACTTAATATTTTATATATATATTTTTTTATATTTATATCTATATAAAATAACAAAATCCAACTCAACATTTTATATATATGTATAATATATATCTATATAAAATAACATCCTACTCAACTCTCAGTATTGTAGCATCACAATGTCCTGCACACAATAAAAGATTATGGGACAAGCAATGAATCAAGAAAATGTGTCATAGAACCAGGAAAAATAAATGGACACACAATACAAATATATTCAGGTACTTTAAAAGATATAAAATTAGGTCATCACACTTAAGGTGGGACCGAAAGTTACCAACTCTAATTTTGGCTAGAGGTGGCTAACTGCTTGGTAAGAAGAAAAGGGCAAACTATCAATTAGAATAAAAAAATGTTAATATATTTCTATTCTTTGACTTAGCTGTGCTATTTCTAGAAATCTATTTTAAAAATTATCAAAACATAAAATTTTATCCTTAAAAATGTTCAATTATATTAGTCAATAAGTTATTAATAAGTATAACATTTAATTACAATTCATGATAGTGCAAAGTAGAGAAAAACCAAAATACTCATAAAGGAAGAATGCTTAACAATGACATAATAATCACTTAAAGTATTTATATAAAATTTTAAATAATGTTGAGTGAAAAAAAATACCGTATATATCTAATATGTACCCAAGTGCTGGAGAAAAACATGCATATAGAATAAATAGATGGAAATCTAAGAAAATATCAACAGTGATATTATCTATGGGTACCATGTAGGGTTCTGTATATTTTTATTTTCTTGTGTAACTTTATTTTTAGCATTTTCCATGTTTTGTACAATGGACATGTATTTACTATTATAATATAGTGCTATTAATTTAAAAAAGAGTAAGAGAAGAGTACACAAGGTTGAGGAGAAAATGAAAATCGTGTTTAAGGTCTGTATTGTATTTTTCTTTCAAAATTGGAGGAACAAACTGGAAGTTGCTATGAATGGAGTTGGGTTTGGCTTGATCATTTCTATCTAGAGTCTTTCTCAGGACAGATTCTGCAGCAGGATCTCTCCCCAGAGCCCTGGTTGGAACAGTTTCAGGAGATACAGCCATCATCCTAGTTCCCTTCTGTCCCTGTACCACGCACAAGCGGTTTCTGCTAGTCTTATGTAGTCCCGGTGACATCTACAGTACTGAAGTGAAAGAGACGCTTCACAGCATACAGCTTAAAAAATGTAGAGTGAAAAAGAAATATTTGTTGGGATCAGATTTAAGCACTAATTATCTAATAAATTTAACATTTTCTGGTGGGTTTGTCTACCCACAGAGAAGGCTTCTATGCACTTTAATGTGTTCCAGTGGGAACAGAGACAGAAGTGGGCGAGTGGGAAAGTATGATGGGTGGAAGGAGGGGGAGCGGTAGAATTGTACAGGGCTAACTTCAGAGGGACGAGAAGACTTGATAGCTGTCCATAATGACAAGAAAGCAGATTCAAGTTTATAACTCCTAGAGAGTAGATTAAAGCGTTATACCCCTTTCTTGTCTTTGTCCTTCTAACACCTAGGGCTATTAAAACATAGGGGAAAGGCTATTTCATTTTTTGATTGACACCTGGCCTGAAGTCATCTTGAGATGATTTTAATATTCGGACCTCCCTTGTTCTACGGGAAAAGATGCTTCACTGTTATTTCAAGCAATCTTTGAGAACATACTGATGCCTATCAATAATCCTATGCTATTATAAATGTTATCACAGTTACAAAGAAAGGATTCATCCTGTCTTCTTGGAGAACACAGTCAGTATGGAGAACATATTATATTCACTAACTAGAGAACAATATTTAGCAGGAAAATTAAATGCATTAGGCAGAGAAAATTAAATAAGATACTTGAATAATAGCTTACTGATAGTGTTTGAATCACTGTAGAGACTATTGGAGGAACAGAATGTTTTATTATCTCAAAAGGAGCCAAACTTTTTTTTCCAGAGTAAAGAGGAGTGATACTTACGAGGCACACAGGAGCCAAATTTGTCAGGAAACTCAGATATTAAGTCGTCATTGATCCGGTCCTTCATGGGGCCCAGGATAATCACTGGCCGAGTATAGTTTACTACAGAGTGGGAAAGGAAGATGACGATGAGGAGAGACATGGAAACTGCAAAACTGCCCTTCAAGGGTGATGCTTAAGGCAAGACTGCCAAACAGTAAGAATTGCTGAGGGCATTCCTTCATTGGATAAATTTCCCACACACAGCCCTGTACTGGGAAAATGATGTTTAACATTCCATGTGTTTGTTAGCTGGGACTACTTTCTGGAATTTATTAACAGCAAAAAGCAACTGCAGTGTCTGTCAAGGAAAAGAAGCATTTGGAGGGGCTTTGCTTACTCTTAGGTTCTGCCCACACAATGTCAAAACAACTACTGAATTTAGTAAATTCAGTGGGAGGAAAAAAGATTCCAAAGCAGCTGTTTGGCCATTGTTTAGATAATGACTTTAAAAGGTAATTGTTAGTAGTAATGACAACTTGGTTTTTTAATTTCTCTTTCTCAGCTCAAAATACTCTTTATGCTCTGTGGGGTTTCCCCAAATTCTTTTGTATTGTGGGATGAGAAGGAACTCTGAAGTTCATTTGGTACAATTCCTCATCTGACGCTTGCAATTGCTCTGCACTGTAACAGCCGTGAGCTTCTGTATAAACATCTCCAAGGAAAGGAAACGCAGGCTCCTGGAGCAGCCTACAGATGACCTGGAACTTAGGACAGGTCTGCTAGAAAGCCTTTTTCAATAGTGAGTGGTCTGCAGTCTCCTGGGAGATTTTATCCAGTTCTTTAGTGAGGCGAATGTGGCCTCTTCCATTAAAGACCACTCATCTGGGGGGAGGGGGGCTGCTCCATCCTCTTGGGAGCTGTCAATGCCCATGGTCAGCAGTGTTTGTTTGGTGATAGGGCCAAAGAGAGAGCATGTGGTTGGGGGACAGCTGAGTATTAAGCAGTGTTTATTGTCCTTATTGTTTCACTCTTTCTCTCCTATAATGGTGTCACCTGTTGTGCCCTGGAAATCAGGAACCAGAGCATCCTGGGAACTTACTTTCCTGCCTTGTGACGGGCTCATAAGAAAGAATGAAGTCTTCTTGCCCTCCTGGGAAGAGAAGAAAGGAAAATTACAGTGGACTAACAGCCAGCCTATACCATAGTTACAAGCTCTGCTGAAACACAGGAAACAGACACAGTTCAGGGTTAATCTTCCTTACTCTTTCTTCCTGAACCATTCCCAAAACCCCTTCATCCTCATAAAACTGTTTAGCACTATTATAGTGTCAGGTTATCGATGGTCACACCTCTAGGTAACAATTGGAGGCTAGTTGTCTGCAGTGCATCAGCTCAGTGACCTATGAGACTGCCTTCTGTCTGACACAGAGATGGAGCACCATGTCCTCTACACTCAGCATTAGTACTTAACACAAAACCTTCTAGTTCAAGGTCAGGGCCCATCCAATAGTTTGCTACTACATTATCAGAATTTCTGGACCTTTTATTTTCTTTTCCATTTTGTTTCCCAAAGAAGCACATTGTTTAAAAGCAAGTGTCTGCTTGTTTTATTTATGATACAAAGACTTCATCAGCATATACTACAGGACACTGAGGATTTTAATCTAATGTTAATTCATCAGGAAAATGCTGGGTCAGTTCAAGAAGATAAAAAATTGCAGAGTCCTCTAAAGTGATTGGTGATAATTGCCATTAAACCTAGCCTTGAAACTTCGGGGAAATTAGAAAGACAGTGTAGTAAAAGCATCAGCTCCTCCAGTGTAATTTCCTATAAGCCTTCTGGTTCATAGTGGACTTCGAGTCAACAAATAACTATGGAACATTAACTGGCTTTAGAAAATTGCTTTTTTCAATCATTGCTTTTACCCAGTTGATGACCGGGGCATGAAATTAGGCTGATTCTGCTGCAAACTCAGAAAAGTCTGCTCTTTGATTTGTTTTAGACCTAGGACTGACTCCCCTTTGGTGGGAAATAGGTTAGGGCTATTGAAAAGGGCTGCCTGTCTGTCCTTCTAGAGAGGAGGCATGTGATCTAAGTTAGTTTCTCCCGATACTAAAGGATAATGCATCTCATTACTTTATCTCTCTTGAAATACTGTCTGCCAATGCCATATGTTCTTCCTTCAACAGCCACAACATCAGACCAGGCGAATACATTTCATAAAAGGAGTATAATAGACAGCTTGATACTGGCAACTGATTTGGGGAAATTAAGCAGTATGTGGATAAATCTGTGAAGTACTGATGTCTCCCCGGGAGACAGGGTAGCTGGGGTTGGGTAGGAGTGTCTTACATTTACAAGCATGAGAAATGGCCCTTGGCCTAAGTAACACTTTACTTCACTCTCAAGCAGGGCCCGCTCCCAGCAAGGCTCTGCTAGGCCAAGTTGCTTCCTAAAGGTACTGAGAACGGTCCTGATGTTCCTTCTAAGTGGCATCTACTCATAGCTTCCCCAGAAGTCTTCAGGGGATATTTTCACATCTGGGCAGAGGTTTGGTATGTGAAGAGTCAGATTTACATTTCTTTTTTAAATTTATGAAAAATGATTTATTTTAATAAACAAAACTAGTGACATTTATAGAAGCTAGGCAAAAAAAAAAAAAAAAAAAAAAAAAAAAGATCGCTTACTTCTAGTTATCTACGGCCTGAGATGCAGAGATAGTAGGAATTCAAAAGATAGGTGTAAAATTGTTGGGGAAAAGGTTACATTTAAGAACAGAAGCATGGCAAACTTAAAGCCAATGTTAGACTGTCATTTTACAGGAAAATATAGGTGGAATGATTAATATGTGGAAGGAGAATACTAATTACAAATAACAAAGGTTTTTGACATCAGGTGATACTTAAGCCTCTTTGCTAGGCTGGGAAAGCCATAAAGGCAAGGACTGCGTATTATTTACTACCATGTCCTTAGTACTTAACATAAAGGTGTCAACGGATTTCCATTCTGATTTTAGTGGTAGAACACAAGATGAGCAATGAGGCCAAAGGTAGATTCTACTTTGTGTTTCTGTGTACTTTCACTTTGGAAAGTGTGGTTTTCTTTAAATGAATATAACACGTTATGTACCCATAGAAATCTCTTTCCAAAGGCCTTGCAAGTCATTCTGATGGCACATTCTAAAAGCAAACCTTAAATAAGATATTTGATGTCAGTATCTATAATTTCTGATTCAGAAAACTAGGTCAAAGCAACATAGCTTTGATGAAATTTGTTGGACAGTTCTGTAGTTCTCTGTTTATCCATTGCTTTTTTGGTTTACTTCTAACTTACACAAGGCACTGGTTCTTGTTCAGAGCAGTGGTAACACCCCTTATATCAAGGCCCGTCCCAGTTCTAATGACCCTGTGATAATCAGGTACTATGTAAGGAAGTCTGCAAGGGAGCTATGGCTGGTATCACACAATACCTGTGAATTCAGCACCTTAAACCAATGTTCACTTTCATGTTCAAGAATGAAAAGCCCTGTGGGTAACGGAAAGGAGACTGAGAAGGGGAGGAAAAGAAGTCACAGCAGTGAAGGAAGTGTGTGTGGCACTTTCTGGGTCATGAAGAGGTTTCCTATCCATTGGCTTCTATTTTTCACAGCCATTTATTTTGAGGTAGCTGCTCTGATGATAACCCATTTTACAGATGAAGAAGCTGAGGTTCAGAGATCATAAAGGGGCTTGTTTTCTCAGATAGTAAGTAGTAGAGTCAAGCTTTAAAACCACATCCTTTTTGACTCTTTGTAGAGTAGATGACACTGTCTCAAAAAGGCAAGAGACATAGAACTCTCTGTGGGGGCTGGGATATAGGGGCAGACCTTACAAGCGAGCAAAGGATGGGTGGCAGCAATAGGAGCTGAACTGGTTCAGAGTCACTGAGTCACCTGTAAACATTAACTCTTAAAAACACTGCCGTGTTATCTCCATAAGTAGTTTTTCTAACTTCTTGTTCAGGAGGCGTTGGCACTTGAAAATAACAGCTGAATGACCAGGCGGTGGCGTAGTGGATAGAGTGTCGGACTGGGACATGGAAAATAACAGCTGAAGATAAGGTACCAGCTGTCACTTTTTTTTTTTTTTTTTTTTTGCAGCTGCATGGCTGAGAGGCGCAGGGTAGCAGCACAACTGTAGGACATTTAGCGGAGGCCTTTGTATGTCTCCATGAAACACCTAGGTTTGGGAACTGGACACAAGTCACAACAGGAGGGATTCAGAGTAAGGTCTTGAAATGCCCTCACCATGGGAAGAGCAAGTTGAGGTTCTTCGGGAATTTTTGAAAACTAAAAATGAGAGGAGGGAAGTGAAGACCAGTGGCAGTACATTTAATGTTCTAAATTTAGTGCTTAGTGCCTGCATTTGATGATTGTTAAGAATAAATTAGGTTCTTAGAGCCATAGAATGTTAGTCTTAAGAAAGGGTTTGAAGTTCATGTGGTTCGTAGATGGTGAGTATGTAGCACATTCCGTCACTCCCCCATCCCAAGTCCTTTACAGGCATCACAAGCAGGTCACTGCCTACATTACGGCTGAGCCTTAAGTTCACTCTTCGGGCAAATACTACCCATTGGTCAGAGTTGGAACTGATCAAAATCTACTTGCCATATCTGTTTTCATTAGACACGGGAGAAAACTGAGGTTCAAAGACACTGAGTGGTTTCTCCGAGATCACAGTGAATCTCCATGGGTTGTCCAGAAGATTAAATCAGTTAATATATATATATATTAATATATATATATTATATATATATAACCTTAACAGCAGGCTTCAAACATGGTTTGTGCTATATAAATGTTACTGCTTGTGTTAACCTGATAGGAGGAGGGATGGTTGAAATGTACCAGGTAAAACGTGAAGAGGAGGCCTGGATTACAAACTATAGGGAAGAGTGGAAATGTATGGCATTCAGTCTTAAAATGTACTGGTTGGTCTGCAGTGCCACTATATCTGTAAGCTATGCCGCCTCTTGGAGCATCAGTTTCCTCATCTGTAAAATGAAGTATTACTACAGGAAGTAGCTCATAGTTTTGCTGCAGAAATCTAATGAGAAAACTAGATATGATAAAAATTGCTTTATGAAGCCTAAAGAATTAGAGGAAATAATAAGGGCAATACTTGAGGAGTAAAGAAAAGAGGTAGAATGAGGGCATCATTTTGATTGATTCCAGGGAAAAGTCTTGGGTCTCCTCATCCGCCCCTCAGATTCACTCAGATCATCTCTTTAAGATTCTAGTTTTGAAAATCCTACTTTGCTGATGAGCACCAATGGGTTAGAAGGATTGTCATGAGCTCCCCCATATCCATAATAACATAAAGAGCTTTACTGAGCTTTGAGGAAAGTGGGTCTTCAGCTGTAGAGATTCACAAAGTCTCCATTATACCTACTGATCTTTATTGCATCCCAATGCATGGGCAATTAAAAGCTAAGCTACAAAACCCCCACCAATACAAGCCAACACTGTGCTTTGTTGACTGAGAAAAATCTGAAATTAGCCCATAATTAAGATTGTTTTGAGGTAGCATTTTGCATAATTAGATAATATATAATATATATGGTAATTAACTACATTTTGGCTAGTACTCAGTATAGTTGGACTTAAAAAAATTTTTATGCTATAATGATTGAGATTGTGCAGCAAAGCTATGAGCTATTAGAATTTAGTGTGTGTGTGTGTGTGTACCTGTCTCAGAAATATATGAGGCTTTCAAGTAAAGTTGTTACAACATGAAACAACTTTCTAGGATGCAGTGAATGGTGCCCTCTGGAGTTGTGAAACACACAGTAACTTGGCTCTTTGTTTCTAATCACAGACCACTTTTAAAGGCCATTTTGTCCCTAGAGTAGACATGGAATGATTCTAAGGGTAAAATATAACACCTAAACACCAGTGAAAAAAGGGTCTTTTTTGTTTTCATTTACTCTATTTACAAAACATGAAGGAGTCATAATTACAGCAAAAGCCAGGAATTCAATAGAAAGTGCAGCCTATTTTGATTTCAAAATGGCACTTTCTGGAACTGTGTCTGTCCTAAGCCTTTGTGCCTTTTTTTTCATGCCACTGCCCTTCCCGGAAGGTTTCCGTCTAGCTGGCAAGCACCTCGTCTTTCCAAAGTTCAGCTCAAAGTCCACTTCCTTTTTGAAATCATCTCTGAAGCTCCCACTATTCCTGGGCTAGACTTTTATCCTAGAAACTGATACACTTTGTGCATTTTTTACTTATTGCTCTCTCTCTTTCCCACCATATGTGTGCTGAGTTCCAGAGTTAGTTGAGGTTCATATTGGGTCTCACGGTGAAGAGAGCATGACATCTAGTAGATGCTGAATAACTAAATGAATATTTCTCATGTCTCCATTCTGGAGAAAGAAATATCATTGACCCCTCTAAGCTATGACAAAGGCTTTCTGTATGTTTGTTTGCTTGTACAGAAAGGAATATGAGAGGAATTTTGTAACCTCAGATGAGACCCAAACCAGTATAATTATTAGAATCCACATTTGTCTGGTAATATCATAGATTCCAGTTTCAATTCTCCTCTCTTCCCATAGATAATTTAAGCTGTTTCCAAGCATTTTCTTTATTCACTCAGTTAACATTTATGCACACTTACTATTTGAGAGTGAAAAGAATTATTTGATGTCATCTTGGAGCATTACTTCCAAAACTTTTCAAGCAACTATAAGCTTTGGCCTCATTTTTATAACTTAGTGATTCTAGGAAGAACATTCCCACCTCTAAAAGAGGAAAGAGGAGCCCCTAATATACTCCAGAAAACATTTCCAGAGGAAAAGGCAGTTCTTGTATATACTTCCCTAAAAAGGATAAAAAAACAACAACAAGGTGTGATACTTCTTCTTTTAATACTTGTGTCTACAAGATGGAAGGACAACACTTAAATTGAAAACTGAACATCAAAGGAAGTAGGGCCATGAAACCTGACAAGTTATACATTTTTTTTTTAATACTAAATCGAGAGTACCTCAGGAGTCAGGAGGAAAACATTTAGTAGCTTCTTGGTCTAGATTCTTTGTTTTAAATCAAATGGGGGGGGGGGGACAAATGTGTCTTCAAGTTTGGATAGTTGTAAAATTATAAGAATAGAAAGAATGTGAAAATGTTAAGGACTAAATTGAGGACAAGAATCCTTTGAGTCCTTCATTCATAAGCTTTGTCATTCTGCTGAGGAAGAAAATTAGGTGGTTCTAAAACTTGATGGATCAAGGGTATCTCATCACAATATTTTTTGTTTTATTCTGTGGCAGTTTCATCTTCTTCCTCTGGCCCCCACTTCTCTCTGCCATGTCTCCCCTTTTTTGGCTTTTTTATATTTGCCACCAATCTGATTCTCCAAGGCCTTTCTCAAAATCCAAAGGAAATTGGTCACATTCCAAGAACACTGTGTGGCACTCCATCTCAAAAAAGGCATGGTTTTGTAAAGTACCATGCTGTAATAAAAAAACAAAAACAAAGCAGAACCAAAACTATTCTAGTTTTCAATTAATACAATATGTAAGGGGGAAAAGTCCAACCAATTTCTTCCTTCGTAGCTGTGGATCATACGTATTGGGTGATCTAATACAGTTTTCTAATATCCTTGGCAACTGCTTTTTGAGTGATCCATTTCAGTAAGGAGTACAAACAAATATTATAGGAATTTAAAATAAATCCCAGTTAATAATATATACCTACGTTAGTCACCCCAAACCAGTAAGTAGATGATAAGAAACCACAAGAATGGATCAAAAGGAGGTGCTTGGTGAATATTCTTATACAGTAAGCAAATGGCTTGAGGTGACCAAATACCAGAAATCATTTTTAAGTAGTTACCTACCTTTTCAGTTAAGCTTTCTGATCCAAGATTTGTTCACTTAAAAAAAAAATGTAAGTTCCTTCAACATCAAAAGATGAAACTTTTTCATCACTTCCCAACCATCAAAAATATAAATTTAGATATATCATAGTATCTACCTTAAATATTAATCAAGGAGAGAAGAGATATAAAAGGTTCATGCTTAATTTAAAAGGAACACCATAATTTATAGATTTCTCTTATAAAGGGGAGCCAGGAGTAGAAGGAAAAAGGCAAAATTAAAAGGAAAAAAAACCCAAGACTTTTCAACCCCCCTACAAAGAGTTGAAATTATTTGGGGAAGGGGGGGCAGAATGTCATAAACCACCACCTCCACCCGCTCTGGTGAATTGCCTTGTAGACCAGTCAACTGAGGTTGGAACTGCTTGTATAAATCACATACATCCATTGATGCCTTACTGTCTTGTATCTTTCCACATTAAATGATGATTTCATTTCAAGCCATTTGCTTTGGATGATGATGATGATAAAGGGCAGCATTTGGAAAAACAACAGCAAAAATCTGAAATGACCACCACATGCAATGGGGCATTTGCAAAAAAAGAAAAAAAAGAACCACAAACCAAAGCAATAACTTACGGTAGCTACTTTCACTATCGCTGGCATTAGAAGAAACATGTTCTGCAAGAACAGCACAGCAAATTAAAGAGATACCAAGCATTGGCAAGCGGCCAGAACTTAAAGGCATACACTCATGCAACGCTACTAGAAACGTGAGCCAAAGGCCAGTAAAAGGCTGCAGAGAAGGCTGCATTAACAAAGCGCAGATAAAACAGATGAAAACTTTATCTCCATGTTACAGGAAACTATTACTTGATTGTCTTGTTTTTTTAGGAAAGTGTCTTTAATTACACAAAAATGTGTCATGTCAATCTAAGCACTTTTCCTTTTATAAATACTTTGGCCCATTCCTGTATGTCTGATTTTCCAGGTTTGTGTGGCTCAGGTCAATGTGTGTGTCAGGTCAATGTATACATTCAGGGGCTCCTAAACTGGCAGTTTGTTTTTTTTTTTTGTATTTTTCTTAAGTTGGAAACCAGGAGGCAGCCAGACAGACTCCTGCATGCACCCGACCGGGATCCACCTGGCCGGGATCCACCAGGCATGCCCACCAGGGGGCGATGCTCTGCCCCTCTGGGGCATCGCTCTGTTGCATCCAGAGCCATTCTAGCGCCTGAGGCAGAGGCCACAGAGCCATCCTCAGCGCCCGGGCCATCTTTGCTCCAATGGAGCCTCGGCTGCGGGAGGAGAAGAGAGAGACAGAGAAGAAGGAGAGGGGGAGGGGTGGAGAAGCAGATGGGCGCTTCTCCTGTGTGCCCTGGCCGAGAATCGAACCTGGGACTCCTGCACGCCAGGCCGACATTCTACCACTGAGCCAACCGGCCAGGGCAAAACTGACAGTTTTTAATCCAGGCTTTTTGTTTATCTAGTTTAGCCTTTAGGGATTTTGCAGGGCTATTGCATTTCAAATTGCCAGTTGATCCTTGGAATCCCTTGAATTTTATTTCTATTTGAATACTTCCTAAACTAGTTCTCAGGATGAGGAGGGATTTCTGGGGATCTTCCCGCTTCAATGAGTGAACAGAAATTCTTAGAAGAAGAAATGAGTCACTGAAAAATATGTCATGAATTAGTTCAGCATTTCCTTGTTTTATTTTAGGATTCTTCTTTGGATAGCTATTAGGTTCTGGGAGAATGAAACAGGCAGGAGAGAAATGATCTGATACCAAGTAGGTCCTGGCATGAAGTATGTTTTTAACTCATGTTGAAGGACTTGCTTGTACAGTGGTATTTCTTTTTTTTTCCAAACTAAAAATACAATTTGGCTCAGATAACAGAGATGTATATGCAAGAATTAGAGCTTTTATTTCTGAAATCATATCCTTTTACATGTGTTATATATTAAATTATAGGAGGTAAATTCATCAACTTATTGATTTCTTTACATATCAGGTTAATAAAATGAAGAATATATGACTATTTTTAGCTTCTTTAAAAGTGACAACTATTGCACATTTTTAGAGAAAGGAGAATATATTATAGATTCTTGCCAATTGAATAGATTAGTTTTCCTTAGCTTTACTGAAAAATAAAATTGTAATGCCTTTAAAGTATACAACATAATATTTTGAAACATGTATAAACATTGTAAAAGGATTCCTAAAATTGAGTTATTTATCACATCCAGGATGGTTTAGTTTGAGCATTAAACTAATGAAAACCAGAATGTGGGCTAAATTCACAGAAATCATTTCTTTTCGTATTGGTGTATGACCAGAATTGCATTGCTAATTGAGGCACACGTTTTACAGGTACAAAGGGGCGCTAGGGAAAGAAGTGTGGATGAATCAATGCAAATTTGTTTTCTGTAACTGAAAAATATTAAAGGCATATGCCCAACAATGGTGTTTCTTAATGTATATGATTATGTTATGTACTTTGAATTGGGAATGCCAGGTTTTTTTGTTTGCTTTTGATTTTTACTTCTAAAATAATTTAGAATAAACTGTGCTGTCGATGTAGAAATTTAGGACCATGCAGTGTTTTATTTAACAATCTCTCTTAACATCAAAATACTGTATAACAGAACTTTTGTAGGTAAAAAGAAATAAAAAATATGTTGCAGTTAAAGTTCAAATTATGGCTAACAATAGAATTAATTGGCAAATAATTTTACCTAGTAAAATGTGTCCACTTTTTAAAAAAACTAAGAAAACACTTTCCCATTCTAGATTTAAAAGGGCATCACTCACTTTTTTTTGACACTCTGATAGCAACTACTTTTTAGTGATGTTCATTTATTAGCAAGAATGCTTCCCTCTCCCCCCTCAACTGAAAATTTAGAAACTCTCTCTGATAGTAATTGATGGTATCCAGATAATGTTAAAATCAACA
Source organism: Saccopteryx bilineata (assembly GCF_036850765.1). NCBI lineage: Eukaryota > Metazoa > Chordata > Mammalia > Chiroptera > Emballonuridae > Saccopteryx > Saccopteryx bilineata. Next base: position 336,890,862 of record NC_089490.1, on the reverse strand, counting down.
TTTGACCTTTAGTCACTAATTCAAGAAAAAATTTCATGACCTGTTATAATATAGACTCAAAGATAAAGTTTTCATCTTTAAGGAGATCAGTAGTTACTCTTGATTGGATTTTGTTTTATATATAAATATATATATATATCTATGCAGCTAAAAAAATGTCCCAAGTAACAATTTGAAGGATGAAGTGTGTCATTATGCAGGCTTATAGAAACAGCTCTTGAAAATAAAGTTCAGCTCAATGCTATTTTGTTTCATACAAATGAAATGAACAGCTTCTAAAAATATTGCCCATCACTGTTAAATTAAAACAAAACAAAACAAACAGAAATTGAACATGTGATACAATTTCAAAAGACATAAAACTCTCTTCTTATTTCACTGTTGCCTACACAGTGGAGTTAGTATTAAAGAAAGAAATATCACAGGATAGTATATTAATACACAGGATTATTTTTTATTGCTTAATGTAATGAGACACAGACTAAAGGTATTACTAACTAGAAGACTTAAAGGTTTAATATATTTCATTTTCCACTATAAAATGAAGACCTGATTATGTAATGCAGCTAACACATCACTAACAGAACAACATATTAACACATATCTAAAACTTTATCATACAAACGTTTCAAGCAGGACCACTGCAAGTCAGAAAAAAAATCAATCAAGGTTAATAACAAAGAATTAGTCATGGAAGATTAAATAACTTAATATTTACATTTTGAGAATGCATGTTCCTTTTGACCATAAAATAGCTCCTTTACTATAGCAAAGTACAATTCAATTATGAGGTTAGGCAAGGTCTGGGTGACAAGGCAGAAAAAAGGACATTTCTGCTTTCCTGCTCTAGAACATTTAGTCCTTCAACATGGCTTCTTGCTCTCTGGGAGGTAGTAGGCTGCAGAGCAAGTGATGCCACAGTTGGCATCAGGACCATGTTGGTCATATCACACGGTCAGGAAGGGAAGGTGTGAATCGCAACAGAAGTTACAGTGCCTGACACACTTGGCTTTTAAAGGCTGACATGCAGAACAAAACAGTTGAAAATTACTTTGTAGGAGCATTCACAGCTAGGTAACAAATAAAACTCGTATCTTGTGCATGCTAGGAGTGGAAAGCCCTCAAGAAAAGGAACAAAAGCCAAACTCAAAAGAAGGGAAAAGAAAAGTTACAGTGACCATTCCTGGGAACTTACTCAGAGTCTTTGTTCCATAACCGTCGTCACCTAATCCGGGGATGTCCTGCATGGAAGTCCCCAGAGAGAGCAATGAGAGAGGAAGAACAGCCACGGAAGAGGAAGGAAGAAGTCAGTGGAGTTGAAATGGATACTACCATGACAGACCATGTTGCCTAAGCAATCTGGATCTTTCTTATTTTAAAACTTTCACCCCAGACTCCTTGGGCTGAGACTGAAGAATCTGTCAAGTAGCTCGAAAGGTTTAAGCAAAAGATTGTTACCAAAAAAAAAAAAGAAAGAAAAAGATTCAGCAGATGCCATTTTTGCCCATTGTCCACATTGCAACAGAAACAAACTGCTTAGAGCAATGATCCACTCCATGGTTTCATGACCAATTCTTAGATCAAGTATCCACCAATACAAGCTCACTGCTCCATAAGAGTTTAGTGTTTGTTGGAAGTGAAAGAGTGAAAAAACGCTAGTTATCAATATAGGAAATTTAATTACTTCCAATTAGTGAGCATTCCAAAAAAATGGATGTGGCAATGGAATCCAAAATTTCTGTCCAGAATAGAGTTCGTCTCAAGCCCTAGAGAGTCTCATGATAGAAAAGGCCAACCAGACCTGTTCTGGTCACAGATAGATATTCTTTGGAAGCGAAGTCCCAGCTTCCTCAACTCCCTCTCCAATGCATTCTGCAAAGAAGAGCCACACCAAGGGAAGGATCCAGACTGCAGCCAAACACTGGTCACAGTAGTAAGCCCTGACCTGCCTGCCTGCTGTGTTTGTTTGCCTAGGCGTGTGGCGTGGGAAGCCTACGTCATGCGTGTTGCCCATGAAGGAGTTTTTTCTCTCGTGTTGTGTGTGCCATTCTCTTTGAGAATCTACTTACGTTCAGGATCACTGGTTTCCTGCTCACTCTGCTCCTTGTTCTTGTAGAATGGGAATTTTCGTGAAAAGATGAAGCTCTTTTTACGCTTGTCATTGAATGACTGTGAAGGAGAAAAGGCATGGGGCAAAAACAGGGGACGTCTAATTGTTGTCACACTCATGCTGACAAAACAACTAGTTTGTAAAAGCAGAGAGAGCTGTAGTGACGCAAGTGGGTAGTCTAAAGAGGTGCCAGGAGGTCCTTAAAGGCAGATTTTATTTTCAAGAAGTGTAAATTCTGCATGATGACACCTTGGAAAGATTGTATTCTAATTAAAAAACTGGTTGTAGAGAAATGCTGATGGACAAAAAAAGAGTATTAAATTGGAAGCAGAAGACCTAGAGTCTTTGTCTGGCTCTGTGACTTGCTAGTTCATCACCTTAGACAGGTAACTGAATTTCTCTGAATCTCAGTATCTTCTTCATCTACGTAATGAGGATAATGATAGAAAATTTGTAAGTTGTGAGATTCATGTAAGGCAGTAGAAATGTGAAGTGCTATACAAATGTTACCTTTATCATCATTATTGTCATTAGGTGGAAAGATTTTACTATGACACGAGACACATCGGTGTCTAGATGTCTTTTTAGATAACTTGAGTTTGAGTTATTTTAATTTAGATTTAATTAAAACCACACAGAAAGTGTGTAGATTTATGATATATGGTAATTATATTCATTTCACACTGATAAATAATTAGAGTATAACATTTTCATTCATAAGTGATTTTAACAATAGCTAAACTCCAAACATTCATTTGTAGATGGGGGGCGGTAGAGGGCAGAGGCACAGAAAAGATGAGTTTCTTGCCAATGTCAACGAGCTAGCTGGTGGTACAGTCAACCAAAATTTGTTAAAATTGTTAAAGAGGTATTAACATGATATTCACTTAAGCAAGGGAGATATAATGGCTACTTATTTATATTCTGACATAATAAAAAAATCACGGAAGAAGGACAGTCCTTAAAAATGTAAACAACTCTATTAGCTTAAATGAGGCTGGATTTAAAGTAATACATATACAGTATACACAATATAATACATATTAGAACTTATTCATTCAAGTGAATGTCGGATGCTTGCCTAGAAGAGTCCCTAATTTTTTTTCATTTATTCTCATTATTGCTGTTACATAAATGCTATCTGGGGTTCTTCTTTGGGAAATGTGTTCACAGACATTTTATAAGCTATAGATCATACAAGTCTTAGTAATTTCATGATTATTTATAATTTAAAAGTATGTTTCACCAGCTCGATTGCCATACTTATTTGACTAAATTGGCTCAGAGGGTCATTCTCCAAGGAACAAGATATGGTGCCACATAGATACTGCAATGCCTGTAATAGATTCTGAAGGTAGTTCGACAAGGGTGATTCTCCCTTCCAAGTACTAACCAGGCCCGACCCTGCTTAGCTTCCGAGATCAGATGAGATCGAGTGCGTTCAGGGTGGTATGGCCGTAGATGACAAGAGTTATTCTAAAACAGTTTTATCAATGGCACCTGGTAGGAATAATTAATTTAGAACCAGCAAAGTGACTGCTTGAAAGCACTTGTTTATATGTATGTATTTTGGCCTTGTGGCCTGAGTCAGTTATGGGCTCTTATGGATTTGAAGTTGAAAAAATGGTGTAAATAACTTATTTTCTTTGTATATTCATGCACTTCTATATCAACATCCATTCTGGTCATCATGTTCATTTAGGAAGCATTATAATACTAAAATGTTGGTATTGCCATTTACTGATTCATTACTTTTTTAGTTACTAGAAACTTTCATCAAAGTTGGGGGGCTTAATTTTATGTATAATTAAGAAGGCTTTAAAAAAACATTAAATCAAATATTTAATAATTTTTGAAGTTAAGGAACATATTTTATACTTAATATTAAAGAAGTAGAAATATATTCTCAGGGGGTAAAAGAGGTATCAATTCAGAACCTGTTATTCTGTGGACAGCACTTAGCTCAATATAGTTTTATCATAATTTATAATTGAGAACTGGTGTCCAAAGACAAGGTTGGGAACTCCCCCCTGATTTTTCCAGTTAAAAAATGGTAAGTTCTTAAGGGAACATTAAATATTCTTGCATCACTCCAGTTTCATGCCACTTTTACATTTCAAGCATATTTAAACTTCAGTAACTGAAAATAAAAGAAAAAAAATATCATGTAAGAATTAATGACACATGACATTGCAAGATATGTTAGACATTTGACTTCAACATTACAGATGACTTGTCATGCAAAAACAAAATTACAAGTTTTCATGCAAATACAAAACAATGCCAAGATGAGTAAAGCCTGGGGTTAAAATGTAGACACAGATGGGCAGTGTGAGGGCCTCTGAGGGACAAAATGGGGTCACGTGCAAGCCACATCAGTTCAATTGTCTCATGGGGTCAAAGGAAAATGAAAATGTGTTGTCTATGATTAATTCTTTTATCTTTTCAAAGGAAGGACTATAATCTGTTAACATTTCCCAAGTACAAAAATGCTTTGTATCATGAGTTATCTGATTGGGACATAATATTTAGCACCATACTCATAAAAGAACAGAAAATACACAACAATCCCTCAAAAATAAACTCATCTAACATATCAGTCTTGTTACCCAAAGCCATTTTGTATTGGAGTGGAAGAAAAGGTAATGGAATCATTGGTGGTTACATTTATGGACAAAAGACCAAATCACAACCTTAGTTCACACTCACAGATTTAGAAGTCACACATTTAAGATCTTATTTAAACATTTCAACTATAATAGGTTATATGTGGATGGGTTTATGATGTATTAACACTAGTCTTTATTTTTTTTATTAGACATGTTTAATACCATTATATTAGCTTTTTTGTTGCTGTTAACTTTTTTAATTTAGAAAAGAAAAATCTGTTACACCAGTGTTAGGTGAGAATAATTAAATTAGCGCTTTTACTATTTATAGAACACACTGCTCTACAGCAACTGATAGCTGGTTTACAGCTCTATTCCTCATACTACGTCAAGTTCTTTTTTTCTTTTTCTCCAAAATTCCCATCCATTGCTTTCATGACAGGAACCTTTTTTGACTAAAGACTTTAAAAGTCCCAATCAAATTGGCAAGTTTGCATATCTAAGATATCAGTTTTGGAATTTGACTTGAATTATGGAGTTCTTATGAACAAAAGTGATACAACAACAACTAATGTTTACTGAGTAATTATTATGTGCCAGGGATCATTCTAAAAGCCATGCTCACCTTCACACTAACTTTATAAGGTTCATGCCATTATTATTCTCATAGATGAGGGAACAAGTTTACAAATCTGTTACTTGCCCAGAGTCACAGAATTGGTGAGCAGTGAAGTCAGGATCTGAATCTGCAATATTTCTAGATGCAAATATTGCTTCTCTTATGAGCAAGGCATGTTTCTGTAAGCAGAGACTGTTCTAAGATTCTATTTTAAATTATTAGCATGTGACTCTCTTGAGTGATACCAAAATCTGTCATCATCCCCACAGCCTCATTGCTTGGCAGTTATGCTTTTAAGCCATCAGAGGGGGTGGACCTGGATCCGTTTCTCTGGCCAGGACCCAAATGTCCCCTTATTTTTTTTCTTCATTTAAATTTTATTTAGGTTGGAATACTAAGAGCATGGTAATAAACTATCACAAATTTGTACTGAGCAGCACACAATCTTTAAAATGTGCCATGTTTAACAAGTGTTTTAAGTATATCATCATTATTATTTGGTACTGGCATCAATGATGACATTTAGATCCTTCAGCTTTGGAGCATTTAGTAACAGTGAAATGATTGTCTAGTCAGGCAGACTATTGGCTTCAGTAATATTTTTGTGGGTTAACTTGGTACAATTTTTGGATAAACATTTATGTTTTGAAGGCTCTGTTTTGCTCTTATTCTTATACTAATGTAAAAATATAAAAAGTATAATATTTCAGTGGGACAGGCTATGAACAGGGTTGGAGGGTAGGGGATTCAGAGACTGGGAAGTGACAAATAACGCTATGGTACTAGTTTCAGGGGAGATAAAAGTGTTCTAAAATTTGATTGTAGTGATGGGTACATAACCCTATGAATATACTAAAAACAATGAATTGTACACTTTAAGTGGATGAATTGTATACAGTGTGAATTGTATCTCAATAAGGCCATTAAAAGACAGAAACAAAAAAACCAGAACCCCTCTCCCAAACTCCACACCACGAGAGAGAGGAAACAATCACAGCTTGTTTTCAATTTTATTTGGTGTAAATATTTTTATTTAGTGTAAAATTTTCTTATTTTCAATTGAATGAGAGGAAATCACCCTCTTTAACCCTTACAATTAATCAGATACACATGCCTTGTTTATCTGATTCTGTTGTGTTTCTGTTAAATGAATACCCTTCATGTTGTGACAGACATCAGAACACACATACCATGAGTCAGCATATTGTCACTGTTACTCTAAAGAAGTTTTTAAATAGTTAGGTAAAATAGCTTAAAATTGCCCAGCCTGACCCCAAGATGTAATGGCATTGGTGAACTGGCTGAAGAAGAAATACACACCAGGAACAAAACAAAAACTTTCAAATTGCTACTTTTTCCACTTGAATCCCATATTCTTAAGATATGTGCATGAATCTTGACATTTTTATTCTTCCTATCAAGGAAACTTTATAACTATGGGTATGTTTCAATTTTCTCATCTTTCTGCTCTAATATTCCAGCCTTCAAGTGTTTCATAATTCTAAAATGTCACCTTTGACCCTGGCTGTTTGGCTCAGTGCTAGAGCATCAGCCTGGGGTTCGATTCCGGTCAATGTACACTGGAGAAGCAACCATCTACTTCTTTACCCCTCCCACTCTTGCTTCTCTCTCTCTCTCTCTCTCTCTTTCCCTCTTGCAGCATGACTTGAATGAGCAAGTTGACCCTGGGCACTGAGGATGGCTCCATGCCTCACCTCAGGTGCTAAAATAGCTCTGTGCCAAGCAATGGAGCAGTGGCCCAAGATAGGCAGAGCATCAGCCCCAAACAGGGGCATGCCGGGTATATCCTGGTCGGGTTGCATGCGGGAATCTGTCTCTCTGCATCTCTGCCTCTCACTTGATAAAAAGAAAAGAAAAGTTACCTTTGTCATATGAATGTTCTCTGTGCAGAATTTACAGTAAAATTTATATTGAGCTCCGACACACTTTTTGTGATCTCCTTATCTTTATAAATACTTCTTTCCTCTTAATTCATTCCTGTCTCCTCTTCTCTAAAATAATTCCCTTTGGCAAATTGTACTATAGATTTGAAATACCACTTTGTATTATACATATCTTGTTTCATACAGAAAAAAAGAGAGGTTCAAGAATAAGTAATAATGAGACAAATAGGTTGTTAAGAGAAGGGCAAGAATTGGCTTGAGATATACCTGTTTCTACAAATGTCTCTATGAATGTGTGTACACATATATGTAGAGTCTATAATATTGTCCAACTCAAAAAGGGTTTCTAGGCATTGAGCATCAATAGCCAATAGCATCACAGACACAAAAGGACAATCAGTTGCTATGTGCTTCCTGACTGAAGAACCAAATATTACTATAAAGTAGTTCTGTAAACCTCTACTTACAATCAAATAGCAAAAAAGGAAAACAAAAGAAATCCTCCTCTTCCTAATGAATCTGAATCTAATCAAACCTCTAGATGCAACTACCAGTTTGCAGAAATAAAGGGGACAGAGAAACACAATACATTATACTATAAGGAAAGTCTGGAGCAAATTGTACAAGACAAGTGACCTGGTTCCTTAAATATAAAAATTTAAAAAAACAACAACTACAAAAAAAAAAATGGAGGGAAAAATGTATGGTCACAAGAGACTTAAGATGATCAACCAATTGCAATAGACTTCATTTTTGGTTCAAACAAGTTATAAAACAAAATAAAGCAACAAAAAATCATTTATGTTATGAGCCAATTTGAGACCAGAAAAAATATATTGAAAATTTGTTAATCTAGTAATTGTTAATTTTTATGTGTGATAATTGCACTGGGGTCTTATCACATGGAAATATTTACATTATAGTTGTTGAAATGATCTGACACATTGGATTTGCTTCAAAAAATATGGGAGGAACTTGTACTCCAACTCTTTACCCTCAGAATATATTCTAAGGACAGAATTGTAAACAAATCTTAAATTTCATTTACCCGGTTTACTATTTAAGTTGAATTCCGAAACCATTTAGTGTGTGAGTACTGAGCAAATGAGTAAATCTACAGATCTTGTTGGGAAACAGAGTTGCCATTGTGAAAGAAGGGTGAGTTATAAATGTGGAACAGGGAGAGGAGGCGAATAATCTTATGAGGGAAAACAGTCATTATAAGCAACTGATATAAACTTATGATTTTCTAAAAACATTTTTTTTCTGCCCATTAAAGGATCTTAGATGTAATGATACCCCAGGAACAAAAAGTGTGCCTGGCACTAGGATGTTGTCTTCTAAATACCATCTTCCACAAAAAGAAACTAATGTTGTTTGGAGAAATGACTGATTCCAAGAGCAGTGAAAGTATAAAGTGAGTGAAACATTTTGTTAGACTGGAAAGTACGATGTACTAAACACAAATACCAAACAACACAAAATTTTAAAACCTAAAACTAATGGTGATATTGCAGAAGAACTCCAAAGCCAGTTTAAAAGGGGTCACACCAAACCTATACAAGTTGAATATTAAAACAAATATGACAGTAATGGAGTATAACATATTGAATTAAAGAAATTAATGAGTCTAGGCAGATTATCATAAATACCTATTTTAGGTAATTAAAGTGGGAAGAGAAAACTCTTCAATACAGTAGAACGACAACTAATAACCAGAGAAGGAATGATAAAGTCAGGAAATCACCACTTCCAACTACCATAATAATACAGTATGTCCGTAAAGTCATGGTGCACTTTTGACCGGTCACAGGAAAGCAACAAAAGATGATAGAAATGTGAAATCTGCACCAAATAAAAGGAAAACTCTCCCAGTTTCATACCTATTCAGTGCAGTTTGATGTGGGCTCACGCACAGATTTTTTAGGGCTTCTTAGGTAGCTATCCCGTATAGCCTCTACATACTCGTCAACTGACTGATGGCCTACCAGAACGGGGTTTCTCCACCAAACTGCCGGTTTCCTTCAACTACTTATCCCACCGAGTAATGTTATTCCTATGTGGTGGCACTTCGTTATAAATGCACTGATATTCACGTTGCACTTTGGTCACGGATTCGAATTTAGCAAGCCACAGAACACACTGAACTTTCCTCTGTACCGTCCACATCTCGACTGGCATGGCTGTGGGCTGCTCCGCTGTATACACGGTGTTATGTCATCATCTCCGCATGCGCACATGCTGCCACATCATCCTACAGAAACTAAAATGGTTGGCTAAAAATGCTTTTTCTACTAACAAATTAAGCATGCCTCTTTTAGGAAAAATTTGAAAGAAATAAAAGAAAATCCTCTTACTTACAAATCACTTTTAGTGTTATTGTTTCTTGTATTTAAAAAAATTTATTCTATTTAAATTTAGTTGTTTTATATGATCTACAGAATCTAAAATTCTGAATTGTTTTTACTGTTGTTTTTGCAGTTTTAACACATAACAAAGTATCATAGGAAAGGGCTTTGGAATTGAGCTGTATAATCTTAGGAATGTTATTTAATATCTAAGCCTCAGTTGTAAGTATTTAAATGTGATAATGGAAAAAGAGCTCTTATCATAGTGTTTGACACTTAGTAAGCTTTAAAAAAATGATTCAATTATTTTAAATGATAACAGGAGCACTTTTCCACATCATTATGGAGTCTTTGGAAGCACCAGTTTTAACAAATATATAAAATATAATAAAATCAGCAATTAATAACAAAGAAATCTGGGAAACTTCAAGTAGGTGGATAAAAGAAAACTTGAAACTAACCAATGGATCAAAGAAGAAATTTTAGGGGAAATAGCAAATACTTTTAGATGAATAAGAATAAAGATACAAGATACTAAAACTTATGGGATGCATCTTATGCAGTAGAGGGAAATTTATAGGTGTAAAATGCCTATATCAAAAAAGATCTCAAATAAAAAATCTAGCCTTCTACCTGAAGACACTGGAAAAAGCAGACTAAACTAAACCTAAAGCAAGCAGGAAAAGGCAATAATAAAAACTAGCAGAAATTGCCTGACCAGGGAATGGCACAGTGGATAGAGCGTTGGACTGGGATGCAGAGGACCCAGGTTTGAGACCCCGAGGTTACTGGCTTGAGCACAGGCTCACCAGCTTGAGTGCTGGCTTGAGTGCGGAATCATAAACATGACCCCATGGTTGCTGGCTTGAGCCCAAAGGTTGCTGGCTTGGGCCCAAGGTTGCTGGCTTGAGCAAGAGGTTGCTCATTCTGCTGGAGCACCCCCCACCTCCCATCAAGGCACATATGAGAATGCAAACAACTAAGGTGCTGTAACAAAGAATTGATGCTTCTCATCTCTCTCCCTTCCTGTCTGTCCCTCTCTCTGTCTCTGTCTCTCTCTTTCTCACACATACACACACACACACCAAGCAGAAATAAACTGGAGAAGAGAAAAACAGAAAAATCAACAAAACTAAAAGTTGTTTCATTGCAAAGATTATTAATATCAGTAAACCATTAGCTAGACTAAGAGAAAAAAGGAAAGACTCCTTACTAAAATTAGTAATAAAAGAATATTATTATGAATTTTATATAAAAAATAATTATAAGGGAATACTATGAACCTTATAATTTATTGTCTAAAGTCTTAGAAAAACACAAATATCCAAAACTGACTCAAGAGGAACTAGAATTCTGAATAGACCTATAACAAATAAAGAGATTAAATCACTAATTTAAATACTTATCCACAAAGAAAAGTCCACGTGGTTTCACTCTAGATTGTACTAAGCATTTATAAAGGAATAAATAAAATTCCTTAAAAACTCATCCCAAACAGAAAAGGGAATACTTCCTAACTCATTCTATGGGGCCACCATTATCCAGATACCACATGAAGACAACAGAGCAATATATCTTGTAAACATAATGACAATGTACTCCAGTGGATTTATCACAGTTAACTTAAAATATTCCTATATGTTGCATACTTCTGTAGTTTTCATTTTTAAGTACTCTATGTTGCAATGAATATAATATTTTTGCATTTTAAATCTTATTTATTTATTTTTGTGACAGAGAGAGGGACAGACAGGAACAGACAGACAGGAAGGGAGATAGATGAGAAGAATCAATTCTTTGTTGTGGCACCTTAGTTGTTCACTGATTGCTTTCTCTTATGTGCCTTGACTGGGGGGCTAGAGTAGACCGAGTGACCTCTTTCTTGCTCAAGCCAGTGACCATGGGTTCAAGTTGGTGAGCTGTGCTCAAACCAGATGACCTTGGGGCCTTGAACCTGGGTCCTCTGTGTCCCAGTCTGATGCTCTATCCACTGTGCCACTGCCTGATCAGGCTCAAGTTATTTTCTTAGGATAGATTCCTAGAATTTGAATTGGAGTTAAAAATTGTGGATAGTTAAAATTTGACACTTTGCCAAATTGCTTTCAAAATGATCTGTACTAATTGATATTTCCATTAGCATCCATTTTTTCCTAATTTATAATTGGTACAATGATGTGTCCTGACTGCTTTTCCCCCCTTCCATCTCCTACACTCTCCTAATTACTGCATTATAATGTAAGGCTTCTATGAAAAAGCTACAGTTAAAGTCTGTTAGGGAAAAGCAAGATTTATTTAATCAAGTTATAAGAGAATATGGATACATCCTACAACTGGGAGATTAAATCAAAATCTCTGTTTGAAGCCTTTTCCAGGATACATTATTTGTCACAAAAGTATAATTTTACAATACCTTCACATAAAAATCTGAAGCTATAAGACAATTAAAATTTATGAAAATAATATATTTAAGTTCAGGGCATTATATTCAGAGACAGTGAAATCTTTGGTCAAACTATGACTCCTGAGTAGCTCAGAATATTGTGCTAACATTACTGTAATCAATGGAAAAGACTTTGATTTTAGCCATTATTTATCACCACTGACATGTATTCTCTAAATGACCTGGAGAGTCTTTCAAACTTGCTCCTGATTATTTTAATGAGGTTAGGGGAGGGAGGATGCTATCATTCTGGACATAGGGCTTTGGCAGGCTATGCTTAGTATGAATGTATGTTGATAAGAATCAAAATATTCCAGCATGGATGAGGACATGACCTCAATTTGGGAGAATTCAATTATCAGAGAATCACACACCAAAGATGGTGCTATTGTATTGTGTAGTCTACGACACATGCATTTCTTCCACATCCATTCTGGCTTGTAAACTTAAACCTTTGTGTGGTCACTGGAAAAAATTGAAATGACTTTCTTCAAGTTTATCATATCTTCATGCTGTTGTCTGCTGGGCCAGGGGAGGTCACACCTTTATTTATAATTTTTCCTTGCCACTTTATTAATATTTACTTATTGAATTCCTATGTCTTTTTATGTGCCAAGCCCTTTACTGAGCTCTTAGCAACTTGGGCTTTATTTAAATAGATATTGATATTTATGATTAGTGCTTGTAATGCATTCTGACTGTGTGTCATTTTCTTTCTCAATTTGTGCACCATTTTGTGTGGTAAACTTTATAGGAAATTGTCATGCCAATTCATTGCTTCATAACTCTAGAATTGTCCAGCAGTTGATCACTAAGTTCATAAAAAAAACCCTAGTTTATACAATAACCCATAAAATATGAAAACAATGACAACAAAAAAGCAAAAATTCAAATATCTTCATTCCCTACTTTCCTCATTTTTAAGGTATTCTTATCAATGGGATACATTAGAATTAGTTGTAAATTTTCATGTGTTATATAGAGAAGGGATCAGAATATTTGAATGGATCAGATGTTGGTCACATTGCCATGTCTTCATTTCTAAAATTAATCCTTCCTCCCTCCCTCCCTTCCTTTTTCTTCTTTCTTTCTTTCTTTCTTTTCCTCCTCTTCCTTTCCCCCTTCCCTTCTCTTCTCTCCCCTTCCCTTCAATTGCAATTTGCTACAATCCAAAGTTTCTTGTCAATGTCTGGAGGGCTAAGCCCTCACGATGTGGCTGTCAGCATACAACTGACACAGTGGGGACAGCAACAGGCACAAGCAGGAAAAGCTCTCACAGATAGAAGTTCAACCAGTTTATAGGTGTTGGGCAAGAAAAATGCTTTTCAGGAACCAGAAACAAACGTCCACAGGAGGCTAGGAATCAGATTGAGGAGAATGAGGAGACCTACGTTTTCAGTGTGACTTGGGCAAGTCACTTCATATCTCTTGGTCTGTTTCTCCATCTGTAAAACTAGGTGCTTACACCAGCTGATCTCTGAGGTTTCTTTTATTTCTATCATTCTCAAATTCTGAAACCTCTTTCAAGGTCAATCCTTCTAATTTTTTTCCCTTTCTATTTTATCATACTTTAAATACATTGATAATTGAGAGGGTTCTTTTATTTCTATGATTTTTATTTTGTCAGACTCCAAAATCCGGAGTCTAACAAAATAGCTGATAGTATCCTAACCTTAATGAAATCTTAATTATCATTTTTTTTTAAGTGAAAGAGAGAGAAAGAGACACAGAAAGGAAAGCGATGAGAATTATCAACTTGTTGTTGAAGCACCTTAGTTGTTCATTGATTGCTTTCTCATATGTGCCTTGACTGAGGGGCTTCAACTAAGCCAGTGATCCCTTGCTCAAGCCAGCAACCTTGGGCTTCAAGCCAGTGACCTTTGGGCTCAAGCCAGCAACCATGGGGTCATGTCTATGATCCTACTCTCAAGCCAGCGACCCCAAGCTCAAGCTGGTGAGCCCGTGCTCAAGCCAGATGAACCCATCCTCAAGCTAGAGACCTTAGGGTTTTGAACCTGGGTCCTCAATGTCCCAGGTTGATGCTCTATCCACTGTGCCACCGTCTGGTCAGGCCCATTTAAATTATCTTTAATGAATCGTAATTGAGCGCTCACCAGGTGAGGCTTCTTTCGGTTGTGGGATTCAGTCAGTTCACACTGGTTTGGCAGAACCGGTACCAAATTTTTGTTAAGTTCAGCGAACCAGTTGTTAAAATGGCACTTATAATCAGGGTTCTCTCTAAGATGGGTGCCAGGGCAGCCGCCCAGTGTGGAAATCACAAATTTACATTTTTTACTCTATTTTAATGTTCATCTTCGCAACACTGTATTCTAAGTGTCCGTAGTAATGTTCATTCTGTCCATAGGTGAAAAAAAATTGCAAGTGAGGACACCAATCAAGAAGCAATATCTCAAATAACAGTTTTATTGTTTTTTGTCAGGTATTATTTAATGTTTTTTATTAATATTGTAAAACCTTCTTATAATCTAGTTCTGTGTATCTCTTTTATTTTTCTTATTTAAGTATTAAATGCATGAAATAAGAAACTACCTTTCTCTATATCATGGTTTTATACTTAAAACAGTCAGTAGGGCAGAGAACAGGTTGGTAAATTATTTGAATCCCACCACTGGCTTCTTTGACTATTCTAGCCCTCTCCTGCCTCATCACACATAGTCATCCAGTCTGAGATTTAAAAGTTGCCTAGTTGCCTTATTGATGTTAGTTGTTTTTGTGTGTGTGTTTCATCTTCAGCCTACCTCTGTAAGTACCAGCATATTGTCTTACAATTTCCTTTTGCACTTCCCTCTGTGCCCTAGAACAATGCATGGAGCAAGATTGGTTAACACGTACTTGGTAATCATAATGGCATTTTTTTACACTAACATATGTTCAATGCTTACCCACATGGCAGGTGCTTTTCTAAGTGATTTACACGGATTAACCATAGGTGCTTTGCACATACCATCATCTCTTTTTTAGTGGCTACAAATTGTGTCCACACTTTACACATTAGGAAACTGAGGTATAGAGAATTTGAGTCACTTACTCAGGGTTTACACTGTTATTAGTTATGAGCTAAGTATTATACCCAAGCTGTTGGCTCCAGAATTGAGCTTATAACTATATACTATGCAATGCTGCCTTTTCTGTGATTGCTTACAAAGATTCCAAGTATGCATTCTGCTCTGCTTTCAAGCATATAGCCACAATAACCATGGCTAATAATTTCTCCAGGCAAATCACTTTCTGTGTATTCTATACTTTCTTTCTGAAACATAATCTCTGTTGCTTTGTTCTTTTCAAAGAGTTCAAACAATGAGATTTCTGTGACAGCCCCCCAAGGAGCTACAATAACACTGAATGCTTTCCACTAGCATGAAGTAATATGCTTATTTGCAGGGATCATGTCACTTCTCAGTTCCATTTCTTCATTCCTAGGAATGTCAGTTCTGCTGCAATTTCTTCATTCCTAGGAATGTCAGTTCTGCTTGCAGTTCTTGCTGCAAGTAATCCCTCTCCTTTTTGGTAATCCCTTAGGCCAGTCTTCATTAGCTAGTCCTGCGTATGTAGGTGATGCGACCCCTATAAGGCCAGCAGAGAGGCTATAAACTGATTTACCTGTGTGACGAAGAGATTCTAACTCAAACCCGTACATTGATTTACACCATTGGAAAGTAACAGAATGTTCTGTCTTTCCCCATTTCCCTTGCTATCTGTTCAAGCACTTCGGGAGCTGCTCACCTCTCATGGACCTTCTCCTGACCTTCTCTTTTTAACTATTCCAGGTCCCTCTATCCTAGGCAGTTATAGCCATTGATTCACGCACCAAATATATACTGAGACTATGTATGAGCCAGGTGCTGTGCTAGAAGCTGGAGCTACAGTTAGCACTAAAAGACCTCACAATTAAGTGACAGAGAGAGATTCCTAAACTAGTAGAGCAATGTGACAGCATGCACAAGGTACTAAGGGTCATCTGCTGTGGAGGGGAGCAAGAGGTGAAATGTGTATTAGATGTTAATGAATAGATCATTCACCAAGTGAAATAGAGGGACAGAGAGGGAGGTCGTTGGTCAAATAAGTTTGTAAATATGATATATATGTTTGCTCACTTATAGTTTGTATTGGGTGTGGGGGACAGGCTGTAAGCAGGCCGGGTCATTATAGCCTAAAGCTTAGTTTTAAGACAAAGCTTTTCCCCCACACCCTTGACTGTTACATGATGTAGGGTGTTGCACTCTCATGAGGAATCCCATCATGCCTCAGATAAGTGACTTTGTATCAGAAACTTCCTTGTTTGTATATTGGATTAAAGGTTTTGAGTTCTACACTATAAAGTGGGGCAGACCGGGAGCTTGCTCTCTCTCAGTTCCTGGGATTAGCATTAGAGGAGAGAGCAGAGAAAGGAGAGCAGAGAAAGGCCACGTGGAGGAGGCCAGGAGAAGCAGCCAAGATGGTGGAGTGCTGAGGGAGAAGCCAGTTTGTGCAGAGAGAAGAAGATGGGAAACAAAGGTGAATAAGGCTAATGAGCTAGAAACCTTTGATTCTAAGAAACTTGGATAAGTCAGTAGCTTTGTGAGTGCTGAATGGTGGGTTTTGGAGCCCAGTGTGTGTTTTTACTTGCCCACCGGGTGCAAGCTAGGATTAAAGCTAATGGCTCACCAGTTCTTGGCTCCATTGTTTCATTACCGACTGTCTGAATCAAATGTGAATCTGCATGGGCCAGGCGGCTGTGATGGTGGCCATGGCTACTGGCTTTACAGAGGTTATTTCACCAGCAAAAGGAGTTAGGCAGAGATCTTAACTATTCTCTGATCACTCAGTGTGTTTTTTCTTTAGTTAGAATGTACACTCATGTTTATTGAGCTGCTTCTCTGTGCCACGGCCAGTGTACATCTGGTTAAATAGTTTGTATTGATTATCTCTTTGGCTCCTCCTCACAATTCCAACACACACACACACACACACACACACACACACACACACACACACCTCTGTCTATATTAATAAACATATACAAATGAAGAAACTGAGGCTGAGAGAGGCAATTTCATTTTCCCAGCTGGTAAATGGCAGAACTAGATTCAAACTCAGCTCTCTCAGACTCCAAAGCCCAGACTTCACTTTTTGTTTTGCACTTTCCCAGGGCTGAGTAGATAGCAGTTGCCTGGGCAGTGTTTCTGAGGAAAGAACTGGTTGACAGGTAGTTGTCTGAGGCAGAAGACCTGTGAGGCATCCTACTGCAGGCAGGAAGGGAGGGACCAGTGACTTGCTGTCACAATCTGGTTTGTTCAAATGGAGGCATGCAATGGCTAAGGGTGAGGCCAGTATCACTCATACTCCCAGGTATTTGCTAAGTGAGGGGTGTGCACAGGGAAGAGATAAGAGCCCAGGCGAGGGCCTGACAGGCCCAGGCAGGCACCAGCCTCTCTGCCGCAGTTGCTTCTCAGCCTTCCTTGCTAATCTGTTTGATCCAAGGCACCAGCTGTGGGGAGTTAATTATGTAACCTTTTCTAGAATTTATTTTCCTTATCTGTACCATGAGTTTAATCATCATCATCATTATTATTTAAAATAAAAAGCCTTTTCATTTTTTTATTTGAGAGTTACTTTTTGTATTTTTCTGAAGTGAAAAGCTGGGAGGCAGAGAGACAGACAACTGCATGAGCCCAACCGGGATCCACCCAGCATGTCCACTAGGGGGTGCTGCTCTGCCCATTTGGGGCATTGCTCCTTTGTTGCAAGGGGAGCCATTCTAGCACTTGAGGTGGAGGTAAAAGAGCCATCCTTAGTGCCTCTTAAACCTTTGGTCCTTCTTTCTCTTGTTTTTCTTCCTTTCTTTCTTTGGTTGCTCAGTAATGCACCATATTTATTTATTTTTTCCTTTGAACTTTTGAACTCCTATACTCATTGCTCTCACCCCCTACTCCCCATCTCTGGCAATTACCAATCTGTTATTTGTATTTCTTTTTAAGATTCTACATGCTACATAAGAGAGATCATGTGGTATTTGCCTTTCACTGACGTTTCACTTAGCATGATGCCCTGAGGACCATCCATGTTGTCACAAATGGCAAGATTTTATTATTTTTATGTCTGAATAATATTCCACTGTTCCATATATTCCTCTCCATAGATACACACTACAATTATTTTTATCCACTTATCCATTGATGGACACTTAGGTTGTTTACATACCTTGGCTACTGTAAATAATGCTACAATAAACATGGGGTGCACATCTCTTTTTGAGTTAGTGTTTTGGTTTTCTCTGAATAAGTACCTAGAAGTAGAATTTCTGGATCTTAAAGTAGCTCTACTTTTAATTTTTTGAGGCACTGCCATACTGCACCAATTTAAAATCCCACCAACAGAACACAAGGGTTATTTTTCTCCCACTTCCTCACCAACACTTGTAATTTTTTGTCTTTTTGATAATAACCATCCCAACAGGTTTGAGGTGATGTTCCCCTGTGGTTTTCACTTGTATCATCATCATCATCATTGTCACCACTGGTAACACATAAGCGTCTGAGAGGTAACTTGCTGAACTTGTGGGCTGACTGTCCGGTCTACCTAGATGAGCTTAAGAAAGCCATTTCCCCTCCCTGTGCATCAACTTCCTCTTCCATCATTCACAGAGATAAATGAGATGACGGCAAAAGTCCTTGATGCTATGAAAATGTTTCCC
Source organism: Saccopteryx bilineata (assembly GCF_036850765.1). NCBI lineage: Eukaryota > Metazoa > Chordata > Mammalia > Chiroptera > Emballonuridae > Saccopteryx > Saccopteryx bilineata. Next base: position 336,872,138 of record NC_089490.1, on the reverse strand, counting down.
CCACCGCCCTCTGCAGGCTCGCTCCACACTGGCCCTCCTCCAGCCGGGAGAGGCACGGGGCTCCATCCTCTTGGATAATGACTCAAGTTTCACAACTGACAGTGTGAGCTTTTTCTCCCACTATCTGATGTCAACTCCATACCTAGAGCACAAGAGGTCACCTGTGGTATTTGGAATAGCTGAAGGCAAATCAATAAGTACAATAAGAAATAGTATTCTTTGTTAAGTTGTGCTTGATTGAATAATTCCCACCTCATGCTTAAATGGAAGGAGGGAATTTGGATGACATAGTTACTTAAAAAAGGTAACAAATCCATTGTAGCTGAGACTGCTGGACCCTCAGCCAATAGCCTCATTTTAGTAGGACGAGTCACAGGAATTATGACTCAGTGGGAGTTCAGTCATGTAGCAGGTGAGTGGAGAGGTAGTTTCTGTCTTGAGCACTTTTGTCTAGCCCACACTGCACCCTCTGTCTACACATCTCCTTGGAGGTGCGTTTCACATGCTACATGCTGGTGGACTATGTTTTCAAAGACAAGCAGTGCCCATCAGGAGCGCATCATAGTTCTAGAGAGAATGTGAGTGGCCCAAGGATTTCTCAATGGTTCATTTTATGGGGTAGGGAAAAATCAAACACTATTTGCTAAACTTCAAATAGTAGCTGATAAAAGTGAAGATTTTCACTTGGCTAGGATTTAAATTCCCCTGAGATTTTAGTGTAGAGATAAAAACCATGAAAACACATCCACATACCTCAAGGAAATGGAAACAACTTCAAAACCCGACACTTCCCTTTTTTTTTTGTGGCAGAGACAGAGAGAGTCAGAGAGAGGGACAGATAGGGACAGACAGGCAGGAAGGGAAAAAGATGAGAAACATCAATTCTTCGTTGCAGCTCCTTAGTTGTTCATTGATTGATTTCTCATATGTGCCTTGACCAGGGGGCTACAGCAGACTGACTGACCCCTTGCTCAAGCCAGCGACCTTGGGCTCTAGCTGATGAGCCCACGCTCAAGCTGGCGACCTCAGGGTTTAGAACCTGGGTCCTCCACATCCCAGTCCGACGCTCTATCCTCTGCGCCACCACCTGGTCAGGCCTGACACTTCCTTTTAAGTACAATCTCTCCTCCTTCTTCCCTCCCTCCCTGGGTCTCTCACACTCATGCATGCACACACACACACTTTTTCTATTCATGTTCATGTCCCAGCCTAGCAGGTTCTTTGTTATTTCTGTGCTACATACCAGGGATCATTGGGGTGAGCCTGTCACTGTAACTGTTTGTCACTTTAAAGCCATAGTGACTGCTTCTTATACCAGAGGAGGAAAATTTCCCCCCAGCATCCACCAGAAACTTTGCAATAATCCTTGACTCCTTACTTGTGCATTTCTGTCACTTTCACCATCCCTCCTGCTACTGTCCTGGCTCAAGAGGAGACATTTTCGCACTGTGTTTGGACATAAAATTCTCGTGACAATTGCAATCCACTTGTGAGTAAGTGCAGTAGGACCACGCAGCACCATGCCTAGCAAATGGCATCTAATAAAGAATATATGGCTCTTTACCCATCCCCAACTCTCGTTAGGTGCCAAAGATGACTTATCCTAGAAGATACTACATTTGACAGCAATATCCATTACTTGAACATTCCAAAGGAATAGGGTACTAATACCTCCACCATAGGCTAATGTAGTGCTAAATGCAACCAAGCCTTAAGGGCTTAGCCATGATAAGTGCACAGTAAATTATTGTTTTTATTCCACAAGCATATAATGTTTTTGCCAGATATACTCAGGGTTCCAATGTCAATGTGTGATCTAGAAATGGAAAATTAGAAAATATAAATTAGAAAGGGTGCCAGTTAGATAAAGCCATCCTCCCTGGGAAGAGGAATTGCCAAAGCTTACTTTCTCAGGTTAGCTCTTGCCAAATGGTTTGTGGAATAGGTTTCATCCCTCATGGGGTCCCCCTGCACCAACATGGCTCTGCTAAATATTGGGAGCACAAAGCCAGGAGCTCACAGCTTAAGCAAATCATTGCCACACTGTGTGTAATGATTTCCAGCCATCCCCAGTCCAGTGGATAGACTGACGGATTCAGGGAGGACACAGAGGAAGACTGGAAGGACACTGAAGGGGCAGCTCTGGCCTGCACTGTGAGGAACCCCTCAGTCACCTATGGTACTAATGAGTGTTTACTTCTGTTGAAGAAATTATCAAGCAATACATGAGCAGTAACAATTTTTCTACAGAAATTACATGCTGAGTTCAGAAATCATTCTTTATTATTTAACCAGCAACTTAAAGTGTTTGGATTATAGATCCTACAGAAGGAGAATTTTGCAAATGACAGAAAAGTCACACAATCTATACATCAAAGTCTTTCACACTATCATCATAGGGGAAGAGTCTACTTACTATTAAAAGGGAAAAATAAATAAAAGCTTGTTTCTTAGGTTCCTCAGCCCACAGTATATTAAAAATAGCAAATTTAATTTGGGCAGAGCAGTCGCGGTGCTCCAGACAGATATCTGTAGACTTTCTGCCAATGGGCTTCGGCTGAGCCTCTCACTGTGAGGCGAACCAGGTTTGAATTCAGCTAGAGAGGAGAGGGCCATCCGTAGTGTCATTAACTGTGGCTTATAATTATTCTCTCAACAGCTCCTAAGGGCTCTCTGCAAGGGGCTGGGTAGCTGGTGGGGGTGAGGGCCAGGGACTGCAGCAGTGGTTTGTGGTGGGTGCATTGTAGAGAAATGGTGGTGAGAAGATTGAGTCTTCACCTAACACCCGGCAGGAACAACACAAAGAAACTTCCAAATGGCGGCTACTGCCAGATTCACATTGTGGGCCAAGTGTTAGCATCACTGAAGCATCGTCATCAATCCATGACCTTTGTGGTATTGAATTTTGTGGCTATAATATATAAATATTGAATATATATGGCATTTAATTTATAAAATTACCTTATAGATAAGTGCTATAAGCATAAGGGAGTTGCACCTAATTTTATGCTTTTATATGTTTAGGGACCATTATCATAGAAAAGTTTAGTCAACACTGGGGGAGACTGGAAGGATTATTTATTTATTTATTTATTCATTTTTAAAAAGAGATTTCTATATAGTCCTCACCTTGTAGGGTTGTTGTGAAGGTTTAATGCGAAAAATCCTTATACTCTATTTAGGAAGATGCCTGGCTTATCAATGTTACTTACATTGTTACTACATTTTAGGTATCCAGTCAAAGTCAAATCTCTTATTTACCAAATGCAAACTTTTTACAGGGGTAAATGGAGAAGCTCAGTCACCTCTTGGGGATCAGTTGGAAAAAAAGAGAGCTCCTCACACTTAAACAGAACACCACTGGTAGCAATCATAAATTTGTGGCTTAAAAAAAACTATAATATGGGCTTGTGCTCCTAACACTGCACTTCTACAAGGGCCTGCGGCCTGGGCGGTGCCCACAGAACGCTTTCCCGGGGAATGAGGAGTGCTGAGCAGACCTTCACACTGATCACAAACTCCAAACTCATTAAAATGTTAATTCTCCTTGACAGGTGAGCACAAACCAGTCAGAGAGATACAGTGGCTTCTTGGGGCCTTCCAGGAAAAACAATCATTCAGATCAAGAATGCCCAGACACCAGTTTCAACAAGTGGTAGTGTAATCCTTACAAATATTCACGAAGTTGTCGAAACTTGAAAGGCAAACAGCATATCTGTGAGCTTTTTGCTTCTTTTCCAGAGAGAGGGGTTCTAAATAATACCAACGGGGGGGGGGGGGGGGGAGGCTTGTAATAAATCTGAGACAGCCACCTGGAGATCTCTCCCTTTGTAGCTGTGTCATCCAAATTCCCAGAACTCTGTACTTAAATGGGAACTGTTTGCATTACAATTTATCATCACTACTCACAAACAAAGGATCCTTCCCATCATAGCTTCCCATTGCTACCTATGTTTTTCTTGAGAAGTGTAATTCTGATTTGACTTAATAGCCTTCATATCATGTCTCTTTAGGTCACTTTATCTCACATTTTAACAAAGCAACTTGACTGCAACCCTCACACGAGCCCAGTCGTACAGAGGAGTGACTGGCCTGTCTCAGCTGACATGGCCAATGCTGGAGCTGGGATGCAGAACTAGGTCTCTGAGGTGAACAGCCCATGTACGTACGGGGTGAGTGCTAACTTCCAAGGAAATCTAAGTGTTTTTCAGACTGCTTGGTGTTTGCCAAAAGCAAGGCCAAAAAGCTCATGCATCTTCATTTCCCTAAGCACTAGCATAGTGCTGGACATGTTAACCTTTGCTAAATAAATGAAACTATATTCATGTATCTCCAAAGGATTGTATTTGGCTCTGTGACTGTGGATAGGTCACTCATTTCCTCTGACCCTGCCTCTCTATGAAATGGATAATGTACCAAAGTGCTCTGCAGATATAAAGACTTGTTACTTGTACCCACAAAGAATCTCTTTAACCCAGAGGACTGGATTCATCATAACCACCTTGATGCTTTTAACCTGGCAATCAGTCTAAAATAGGCTTTCTTTTTGAAAAAGTTAATATTAGTGACAATTTTATTGATTCTGCTCTGGTTTTTTTTTTTAATTAATTTTATTAAGTGAGAGGCACAGAGGCAGGGTGGCAGAGAGACAGACTCCCGCTATGTACCCCAACTGGGGTCCGGGGCCAGATTGCTCAAACTATATTCAAGCCATGGTTTTGGGAGGAGAGAAAGGGAGAGAGAGAGATAGAGAGATAGATAGAGATAGATAGATAGATAGAGAGAGAGAGAGAGAGAGAGAGAGAGAGAGAGAAGGGAGAGGGATAGAGAAGCAGATGGTCGTTTCTCCTGTGTGTTCTGACTGGGAATCAAACCCAGGACTTCCACACACTGAGTGAATGCTCTACCGCTGAGTCAACTGGCCAGGGCCTGGGTTGGTTTTCAATATAATTCACTGGTTGTTTAAGTATCATGCATAAATTGGTGTCAATTTCTAATGGCACAGCAATTACCTAATGCTAGAGACTTCAGTTGGCTGATAAGGCAAATGTATTGAGGGGGATGTTGAGGAGATATCGGCCTTAGGATAGGCCTACAAGCATACACACAATTTTCATTTCTAGTCTTGGCTCTGCCAACTTCATTCTCCCATTGTCATCCTAATGGGCACAATTACTTTGCGTTATTTGCCGTTAACCACTTTGTCTACCAATTGGCCCTCATTCATCATCCTCTACATGTTCATGGGTAACATTTCAACATTATTGACTAAATGACATTGTCATCTTCAGCAATCCTTCAAACCCTATGATGAAGCCTCTACGACCTGAGTCCTTCTAATCCTCCCCCCTCCCCCACCCAATAGCTTTTCTATTCCAGTCTCTGGCATTTATCTACTGCCTATTCTTCTAAAACCGAGTCAACTTCTTCATTCATAAACATAACTGCTTTGTCCAAGAGACCTTTAAGGGTCTTCCAGGCCCTCATGAATAGCCTTCTCAAGCTTCTTAAAGAAATACTCAATACCCTCTATTTCTAGGCTTCAAGCTACATTTGCAGTCTTCCCTCACTGGCTCCTGCGAGTGTGTCATGTTCTAGTCAGATGACTCGCTCGCTGGTCACTAGACGTCTTTTGCTCCTTTACTTTTGCTTCTATGACTGTTTCCTAAGTGTGAGATGTACTTCTCTGTTGTTGAAATCTTAATCCTCACAGACTTAACTTAAATGCTACCTTTTCTTGGAACCATTTCTTAATTGGTCTCACTCAAAGCAGGCCCTCTCTCCCCTTTGAATCTCCATTACAACTCTCTATCTCTCACTCAACTTTTTGCCATATATAATATAGTGGTGTGTGTGTGTGTGTTTGTGTGTGTGTGTGTGTGTGTGTGTGTGTATGTACACAGAAGATAAGCTTTGGCAAGGCAGAGGTGGGCCTTACTCTACTCATTTGTCTCTCCCATCCATGGCCAGGGCAATATTCTGGACATTAAGAAACCCAAATTCTTATTGAAATGAATTCTTTTTATTTATTGAAATGAAAGGAAGTAACACTCAGATCAAGAGAAGCTTCCTCTAAAGGCAACAATAAATTGTTCAGTTCTTCATTTATAAGCGACAGCAAAAAACAAGTAGGCTGTACCTTCTTAATTTACGTATCTTTTCCCCAAATACAATACTTCATTTATTTTCATATTATTTAATTCATAAATATCTATTTAAATTGTTTTCCTCTTTATTAGTTGAATGGCATGAACTAGATTAGGCCCTAAATAAATCACGTTCCCTGCCTTCAAGGAACTTGCGATCTATTCTCTAGATTTTATTATTACAGTTAAAAAATCCATCTCAGAAAGAGAAGCTACTGGCTCCAGATCACATAGTTAGGGAAGCTAAGAATAGAATTCAGAAGTATCATTTCAGAGCCTATTTCTTTTTAAATGAAAAGACAGAAATAATTTTATGAATAGTAGGAACATATTGAAAGTTATGGACTTTTCAGACATTACATGGCCTGTCATTAAAAAATAAAGACTTTTTACTAATATAAACACAGTGAATGGTTGTTAAGAGGCAAGATGTACTATTTTTACTTGCTAAGAGTCTGACAGTGATTACAGTGAGGGGGGGTCTGATGACCGGACAGTTGTGTATGCATCTTTATCTTTCAGGATTGACCTTTTAGCTTTGACCTAGTTAAAGACTTGCAAAGTAAAACATGTAAACTCGAGTGACTCTGGGCCTTTTACCTTAAAGAGTCATGTTAAAGGAAGCCCTGTAGTGAATCAGAATTTATTCATTAATAACTCAAAGTAGAAATGGGTTTGAGCCAAATTTTCTGAATAATAATCCCAATTCCTAGCCAAAGGCAGGGGTAAGAGCTGGGGACTGAGACCATCCTGCTGCCACCTCTGCTTTCCTACCAAACTCAAAGTCGGCAAGCACAATGTCAGAAACACCCTTTATGCAAGTGCGTGTATGGCAAAGTTGCAACAACTCTTTCTTCCCCTCTCTTCATGCAAAGGGAATTTGCAATCTAAAGAAAGGAGTTCTTTTGGGAGGCTACTCATTCTAGCCTTTTAAAGGAGAAAGAGTCTGAGATGCGTGTGCATTTGGGTAGAGGTGGGAAAGAGACAGACTAATATTTCTAGGTACTATCTATATCTATAACTATATCTCTATATCTCTATATCTCCTTTCTTTTACTATGATTTCCACTTTTACATGAGGTAATTGAGGCTTAGATGTGTTATTATAACTCTGACAGTCATGCCTCTGTATCTCATATTTTGCAAGCCTACAGAAATCTCTTGAGTGGGAAGATAAAATAAAAACAAATAGACACTTCTTTTATATAAGTGGGTATAGGATAGTCAACAGTTAACAATGAACAAAAGAACAGTAACAATGGAGGTTGTGCCTGAAGGATCTGGAAAAGGGGACTACTCTGACATTCCAAAGTATGTCACCATAGATGCAAAAAGGCAACAGACAGGCTTAGTTAAGACTGACCTTTGTCAAGGAAGATACTGGCGTAAAATAAGAATATCCGCCATAACTCACTTTTAGTTAGAAAGTTTTAATTTCAGATCATCTTGTGTGGTTACTTCAGGACTCTCAGTTTGTAAGGCCACCATGCAGGCCCCCCCCCCCCCCCAGCTTGTCAGGTTCAGCATGTGGCCACTTTTTTGTCTACACTTCCCCCTTTTAATCATAAATTAATCCAAAGGATGCATCGATGACCAACCTTTTGGTGGATATGTGGGCCCACGGTACTAGGAAGGCTCATCCCTAGGAAGTCTTAATGTCAGCGTTGTTTTACTGAATGTTGGAGCATTGAGGATGAGGCAAGATCCTAACCTTGGATGGAAGTCAAAGCCAAATTTTCCTCAAAAGTGAAAAGCAGGGAAATAGAAGGCAGTCAGGTTTTATGGCCCTTCATGAAGAAAAACATTCTTCTAGGAGCATTTCTAATCTTAAGCTATCATGATCCACACCATTATCTCCTCTTCCTCTGGGCTTCAGAGCAAGTTTCCTGTCCCTCTGGCCTGGTAGGAGAACCTTCCTACTGGCGGGCTCATTCTTTCCCCGCTATCCCTGCTCCTTCAGGGCAGTGGCCACGGCCTATTGGTCTTGGTCCACACTGCCTAGCAAGCTGTCTTGTATTGGCACCTAGTAGAGGTTTATTAAATAACTGAATGAACATGTTGGCTGAGCCCAGCCCTCTCATTTGTTCTGGAGGGCCACCGCGGAGAATGTGTGCAGCCCGTGCTCACTGAAGAAATGGTCTCAGTCAGAAAGATACGTCATTGAGAAACCCAGCTTTCTCCTTTCAGGATCACATTTATGCCTGAGTTATTGACAAAGCTAAATCCAACTCAATTTACTTCTTCATTTTTCTTAAACTGCACAAGTGTGGCATGGGTTTAATAAGCAAGAAAGTGTGCCATAGTGAACAGATTATGGATTTTTGGAAGCAGACATGGGTTCATTTGGGTAGAGGTGGAAAAGAGATTTCTCCATCTCTTTCAGCCTCTGTTTCTTTAAATCTATAAAGAGGGAATCAGTAATTTCCCTTAGAATTTTGTTGTGGTGATTAAGAGATGTATGTAAGCTCTTTGGGTTTTGACAATGAACACTCCAAGTATAGATAAATAACATCTACCACCTTTGTTTTGTACCAGCCTGTAGACACATAGGTTATTTATTTACAGCCTACCTGACTTTAGAAAGGATTTACAATACAAAAGGGACACATACATATTGCATATTGCTGACATTTAGTAAGGATATTGATAGCTCTCTCATACTCTTTCCAAGATCTATTACCCTTCCTTAAATGATAAAGATTTTTAAATAAAAATAAATTTCATACAAGTCACTAAATACTGACTTTCAATGGAGAACAGCTTAATTCTTAAGATTATACAATTTCCTAAACCTCTTAATAACAGAATGATTAGAAAATTAATTTTAAAAAATCCAAAAAGGAAATTAAAGGGTGATTAAGTTTTGATCACAGGCTAGTTTGAGTGGAGACTTGTTAGGAATTTAGCTCTGAGCTCTGGGCTCTGAGATGGTTCTCAAGGAGATCCATCCAAACAGATGACCACTTTGACTTTAGGGGTCTGGGAAGGCTGGAATTATCTGGGTCCCCGACTCAACTGTCCACTGGTCTTTGCATGCATACTCACAGGCTTTGTGAAGGCACGTGGAGTGGACAACGATGCCAGGCATTTCATTAGCAGCAAATGGGCACTTTCAAATGGAAAGCCTCAGATAATTCCTCATAGATACTCTAAAAATTTAATAAGCTTCAAAGCTCATAGCCAAATTTTTCCATGCAAGCAAGCTTCCTGACCTTCTGGACGTTTTTATCAGCCCATTTGTTAAAACTCCCACCACCCTATTCACATCATTCATCTGATGTCCCTGATCTGCTCGGCCTTCCTCCAACATGCCTACAGCTTCCACCTTCATGTTCATGTTGTTCCTATGCACGGGCAAGGTCTTACGCTTCAAGATCTTATTCAAATGACACCTTCTCTTTGAGGCTTTCTCTCCTACTCAAGGCATAATTAGTGACTCTCTTCTGTCCTCCAATGGAATAAGGTACAGTGTAAAGACAAGGAAAAGACAAATGTTCTGCTGTCAAAATGATCCGAGTTTAAACCTGACTCTTGTACCTACTAACTGTGTGATCTGTAATAAACTAGTTTGTCTTCCTGAGCCTCTGTCTCCTGATACTGACAATGAAGATGGTTAATTCTCTAATGCACTGGGATCATCATTGATAACATATTTTTGACTTCCTAAATTTTTCTTTGTGAGCTCGAGATGAGACATTTTGCCCTTTTATTTATTTTGCTGCTCAATACAGCACTTAGCACAATCCCTGGTATTTTGCAGCATTAAAAAAAATATTTTTTAATCAATGGATAGTTCAGGAAAAGTAACTCAAGGTCAATTAAAGTCTAAATTCTTGTATGAAGTACTCTCAGGTCACCCCATGCTTATAAATTCGAATTCTCACAGCTCTGGTGATAACCTGCTTCACATATACTAATTGATTCTAAGCTGCTCCAGAATAGTTCAGGCTTTCACTTTGAACTTGGGCAACATTTCACAGTGCTCTGTAAATGCCAGCAGATGATAAGGTTATTTTAAATATCATCTCTTTCTCATCCCAAAGAGTTCCCCTAAATTCACTCCATGGTACTAGAGACTAACGCCTCTATAATAATGACTTATGTTTATAGTCCTTGGCCTTGGCTCAAAGTGATTGGCATCTCCTGACCCAACTTTTCCAACTCTCAACACTGTTTGTCTCTTTGTTTTTCAGTGCACTTTTTTTCTTTCTTTCTTTTTTTAAATTGAATTTATTGAGGATGACACTAGTTATTAAAATTATGTAGGTGTCAGGAGTACAATTCAATAACACATCATTTGTATACAGTGGTACCTTAAGATACAAATTTAATTCATTCTGTAACAAAGCTTGTAAGTCAGTCAACTCGTATATCAAACTGCTGATACTGGACCCGTGCGCCAATGCGCCAACTAGTGGCAGCTTCCTGAATCACGACTTGTATCTCGGAATTTCGCTCGGATCTCGAACAAAAATACGGACCGAGTCACAGCTCATATATTAAAAAAATTTGTCTGTTGGTCTGTTCGTATCTCAAGGTACCACTGTATTCTATTGTGTAATAACTTTCTCTTAACTGTTCTCTGCTTTCTACTTCTGGACAAATGTCTTCTCACTGTTGTACTATTCTCATGGGGATTTGGAAAACTTTGGCTCATTATTTCTTAATTTATTGACTCATGGAGAATTACAGCTAGTTATTGTAATTCTTGAATCCAGGCACATCAAATAGAGATCAATTCCCAAAATTGATCATGGCATTTTTTTCTTTTCCTGCCAAGGTTGTGTATGGCCTCACAATCATTTTTAACACACCATTCCAAGTAAAAACTATCAATCCATCCATCTACACAGGAGATGAAACTTGTCTGATATGCATGACATAGTTCAAAGCTGTTATTTTGCTAATGAAGCCCAAGGGGCAGTGGTGACTTAGTTAGTCATGAACTGAAACCAGCACCCAGGTTTCAGTTAACCCTCCTGACTTTCAGCCCAGGGCTTCCTTTTCCCATGATCACTGCTTGTCTTTCAGTAGCCATTCAAGTCCTAGAACTTTTATTCTATGCATTGGTGCATACTTAATAGTATTTTAGAATATGATTAAAAAGTACGATACACAAGTTTTGGCCTTATCAACAAAACATCTGGGTTCTCATTGATGTAAAAGCTCTTGAGAAGGGCCTGTTACACTCTGAATCTTTCACAAGCTCCAGCTTTGTGTTTGGCACATGGTCGGTATTCAACAAAAATTTTGGATATATACTGAACTATATAAATGAAAGAAACAGGAAATCTATCCTTAAATTTTCACCAAGAATCACTGAAAAATGATATCCCTTTGTATGTAAGCACTATTTATTTAAAAGGACTTTGTGCATAATGATGTATACCTTCACTTTTTTTTTTTTTTTTTAGTGTAACAACGTATGTTTAAATTGATTCCCACTTGAATGTTTCAGGAGAAGGCAAATTATTATATTAATGAATGGGATGCCCAATGACGCTTCTACTTAAAAATACAAAGGACACTTATGGTTTGGGGCTCAAAAGTCCTGAGAAATGGTACCTTTTCTTCTTGTTTTTCAGAGTGATGTATATTGACCATAACTTGTGGTTCTTTCTGACACTCACAAAGCTGAATTGTTAGGACAGAAAATTAAAGAAAGGAGATGAACAGAAAGAGAATAGGAAGAGAGAAGGGAGCAAAGATATTTTACAATATAGTATCAAGATACTAGTATTATCATTTAAAGTTGATAAAGCTGTAAAACCCACCGCTAACATCATAGTTAATGGTGAAGGACTGAAAGATTTTCCCTTACGATATGTAATAAGACAAATATGACTGCTCTTGCCACTTCTATTTAACATTGTCTTAAAGTTTTAAAGTCAGGGCAATCAGGCATGACAAAGATATGAACCATTCAGATTGGAAAGAAGTCAAAACTCCTCTTTTTTACATATGATAGGATCTTGTACACAAAAAATCCTGAGAAATCTACCAACCCCCCCCCCCACAAAACCTATTAGAACTAATAAATGGGTTTAGTCAGGTAATAGGATATGATTAATATACAAAATAATTATATTTCTGTGCATTTGCAATGGACAATCCAAAACAAAATTAAGACAATTCACATGCAAAAAATGAAACTGAAACCCTACCTCATATCATATTTAAAAACTAGCTCAAAATGGATGAAATACTTAAATATAAGAGTTAAATTTATAAAATACTTATAACCTTAAGAAATATAAAAATGAAAACAAAATCAACATAAATCTTCATGACCTTGGACTAGGCAATGGTTTCTTAGATATGACACCCCAAAACACAAGTAACAATAGAAAAAAATAAACTGGACTTCATCAAGCTTAATAACTTTTGTGTACCAAAAGGCACTATCAAGAGTGTAGAAAGACAGCTCACAGAATGGGAGAGAATATTTGGAAAACATATTTGATAAGAGATTAATATTCAGAATATATAAAGAACCTTTATAGCTCAACAAAACAAAAGAATCCAATTTAAAAATGGGCAAAGGATCTGAATAGACATTTCTCCAAAGAAGATATACAAATGATCAACAGCACATGAAAAGATGCTCAACCTCGTAGTCATCAGATAAAGGCAGATCAAAACCATAATGATATATCACTTCAGACCAAATGAGATGGCTATAAGCAGAAAAACATAACAACAGTGTTGGTGAAGATGTGGAGAAATTGGAATTCTCATACACTGATGATAGAAATGTGAAATGGTACAACTGCCTCGGAAAACAGTCTGGCAGTTCTTCAAACATTAAACATAGAGCTATTATATGACCTAGCAACTCCACTGCTAGATATATCTCAAATGAAAACAAGTGTCTCTCCACACAAAGAAGTATACATGAATGTACACAGCCACATTATCCATAATAGTCAAAACATGGAAACAACCCAAATATCTATCAACTGATGAATAGATTAATTAAATGAGGTATATCTACAATGGAATATTATTTGGCAGTGAAAAAAATAAAGTAGTTACCCATGCGACAACATAGATGTATTTTGAGAACATTATTTAAAGTGAAAGAAGCAGTCACAAAAGACCACATAGCATATAATTCCATCTATATGAGATATCCAAAATAGGCCTATCTATATAGACAAAGTAGATTAGTAGTTGCCCAGAGCTGGGTGGGGATGGAGGAGGGGGAATGGAAAGTGACTGCTACAGGAGCTCTTGATGGAGTGATGGAATGTTCTAAAATTGTGGTGGTGGTTACATAACTCAATATACAAAAAACCTTTGGAACTGCATATTTAAATTGGTGAATTGTATGGTAGTGTATTATATCTCATTAAAGCTGTTATTAAATATATACTATATATACATATGACTAAATATTTTAATTTTAGTGATTAAATTTCATTTATTTCTTTTCTATGTCTGTCACAACAATCCATGTATTCACTTGGATGATCCATATGTGTATTTCTATGGCCACTGTCTTAGCTCTATAACGCATAATAGACTAGACATATTTTATGATAAGCAGGTATCTTTTATGGACTCCATCACTTTAGAACCTTTAATTTAACATAAAAGAAATTAAATAATGAAAACATCTAAATTACATTTTTTCTTTTTCCTTCTTCATTGTAGTCATTATATCACCTTCATCAATAAATGATTTCTACTGACCACTAGCAGCTCTACCTGCAGTATTTAATATATTTACCATAAATCCACTTCACCAGAAATTATATCAGTACTTTTAGCAATACATTAATAACAGTGCTTTACTGTCTGGTAGCTCTATAATGTGTTTACTACTGAAAGCCTAAATATTAATTATAGTTAAATCCATGGCAACCGAGAGAACTTAATGTTTTGATTATGTTGTACCTACCCCTTTTGAATCAATCACTCCAGGTTTTGCATTAAACTTCACTGTCTTCAATCGGGCACGTTCCTTTCTTTCCACCCTAAAGAAAATTAAAAGTAAAGACTATCACATGGCCAGTCATTTATGATTAACTTCTTCATTAAATGAGGAATTAAATAAGAACTTTCTTATTGTATTAGCTCAAATAAAATGTGTTCTAAAATATTTCTGTTCCTTTGTTCAGTATAAAAAGGTCTTGGTATAATGTCTTTAAGCTGCTAACACATTCCTTGAAATTTCTGTGTTACATGTACTGAGAGTGACAGTATTTGGAACAAAGAGGGAGAAAAACCAGTATTTGTTATTTAAATGCCTGAATAAATCAATCAAAATTCATTTCAAGAAACCACAGCCCATAGAGATAAACACCTAAAGTGGAGATTTCTCTTCTCTGAACTTCTTGCCTCATTTCTCCTTCTTTTCCCCCAATTTCCTTTTAAGAACATAGGGAACTTACTACCTTCACCTCAAAGCCAAACATGTTATAGATAATCTTAAAGTTTTCCTTTTCTCCAATGACTTCTCCTGTCATTTTATTGCAGATCTCATCATTTTACCTGCCATGTCATTTTTTTCATCAAACACTTATTGTGTGCCTACCCTGTATCAAGCAAAGAGCTAGGGAACAGGGGAAAAAAAAAAGAAAAGAAAAGAAGGAAAAAGAAAAAAAAAGCACTTTAAAAGCATGACTGTAATAAGCGCAGACTACTAATGCTGCACAGTACGACTGTTGACAGCAATGTGGGAGCATATGTCTCACAGAAGGATGAAGAGAAAGGGAATGCTTGGGTGGGCTTCTAGGAGGAGGTGTCAATTTATGTGAGACTTGAAGGATGAGAAAGAGCTTATCAGTAGGAAGAGTTCAGGGAGGATTTCCCCGACAGGAGAGACAGCACACACCATGCCCTGAGGCTATAAGCAAGAGTCTGGTACATGTTATAGACAGGGTGGGAGGTGAGGCTGGCAGTAGCCTCCTCGTGAAGGTATCCATCCACACTAAGGCCCTGGGATTTTTCCCTGGGGAGCCCTCAAGAATTATTAGAGGATATAAAGCAGGAAAGTAATAGAATAGATTAGCATTTTAAATAAATGACTGTGGTGAAGGAGAAAGATAGATTAGAGGAGGGAAGGGACAGCTGGAAGCAGGAGACTTATTTAAAAGATAGAGCCATAATCTCGGCAGGAAATAATGAGAAATGATAATGAGGTGGAAGGGGGGAGAAAGGCTTGAGAAATATTAGTAAAGTAAAATTTCCAGAACTTGTGGCTTGTTTGAAAGGCTGGCATTGAAAAAAGAGGAAAAGGCAGAAATTTAAATAGCCCCCTAATTTTTTTTGAGCCTCTCCAGTGTGACATTATCATTTCCTCTTCTGTCCCACAGAAACATATATTTGTAGCTCTGTGCTGATAGTCTCTCTTGCTTCCTTGTGTTTCTTTCTCATTGCACATGCAAGGCGCTATGATCCTGGAGGGCCCATGTATCACTCCACAGAGTGCTATAACAAGTTCTCAATAAATAACTGTTGAACTAAAATAAATTTCATTGCATTGTGTTTTGTTTTTGTGGCAGAGACAGAGAGAGTCAGAGAGAGGGATAGATAGGGACAGATAGACAAGAAGGGAGAGAGATAAGAAACATCAATTCTTCGTTGCAGTTCCTTAGTTGTTCATTGATTGTTTTCTTATATGTGCATTGACCAGGGGGCTACAGCAGACCGAGTGACCCCTTGCTCAAGCCGGCGACCTTGGGCTCAAGCCGATGAGCCTTGCTCAAACCAGATGAGCCCGCGCTCAAGCTGGAGACCTCGGGGTCTTGGACCTGGGTCCTCCACATCCCAGTCTGATGCTCTATTCACTGCGCCACTGCCTGGTCAGGCCATTGCATTGTTTTAACATGACATTTTGTTTAAATAGAGCTAGCTTGCTCTTATTTCAAAAATGGGGAAAGAAAAGAGAGAGAAAAACCTAAATCTACAGAAACGTAAAGTTTCTGAAACCCAAGCTATTCATAGATGAATAATTAACAACACATTCCTTTTTAACTATGAGCTCTTTTGTGTTTCCAGATGAAACACAGGGAGAATCGGGGTTTCTATAGTTACAGAATGGAGTTTCAGAATATATTTATTTCAATGTAAGAGTAGCATATTTGAGTTGAAATAGCTGAACAAAAATTTTCAGATCTAACTTCAGCTATTAAAGCAGTATGTTCTACTGAGAGTTTCTACTTGCACCCAACATACAGCCATTGTGAGGAGAGCAAGGAAGTCTTCAGATAAGGTGAGCTGCCAACTGGACAGATGCTCGAGGAGAAAATGCCTTCTCTGAGCTCCTTCAGCTTTTCTCGGTTTCCATCAAAGAGCAAATGCTAATTCATATTCATTTCTTTGAATTTTTCTAAAACTGCTGTTATAGCCCTGACTTTATCCTGGCTGCTTTGGATCAACCAGGCTAAATATGGAAAAGACTAGTGCAATAGATGTTGCCAAAATGACTGTAGCACTCAGAGAATACATGGTTATTTGATCAGGCTGCGCAAATTCTGCATAAACCCACAGCACTGATGTGGGCCCCATATGCATAATATTAGGTTCCACTCAGTATTCTATCCCCCGTCCCAATATTCTATTCTAAGAATTGCTCGGCCACAGCATTCTAAATCTTTCTACCTGGTTTCTAAGTCCATTCTTTTCAGGTTTCTTAAGAAGTATTCCTATTAGGCCATTTTTCATGGTCCATCCCTTAAATCTTAAAAGGGTTGCAAAGAATGTTGTCGGATGGACAGACGGACAGACACACACACACACACACAAACACACGCACACAAACCTAATATTTGATGTGGTGTATTATTAATTTTCAAATAGGCAATAGACTAAATTTTTAAAGCCTATGTAGGTGGCATGGTTTGGTTCACTTATGAAGGAAGTGGGAAAGTTTTGCTTTCTACTTGGTTTGAAAGTTTCATTAACAATAATACTGTAATATAATAAGTAGTGGCTGATGTTTTAACACATAATTATTAATGACAAATTCTCTCACGTTTACATCAACTCATTTGTTCCCCATAATAACCAAGTGATACAGGTGTTATCAACCCCATTTATGACTGGAAAAGCTGAGACTTGAAGCTTACCCAATTAGAAAAAGTGGTAGAAGTAAGACCTGAACATTATCAGCTAACAGCTAACTTCAGTGACTTTCCATATCCACTCGGTTTCAGGAAACAGCGTTCAAGGACCTTCCATACCTCCCTTAACTAATGGGAATTCTCAGAAAACATATTTTAGATGGGCTGTATAATAGCTTTAAGGCCAATGCAGTTCCTTATTAGTTTGATTTTTTCCACAAATGATAACCCCTTCCCTTGCATCCCCGTATTCCAAATATTCTGAACTAAGTAAACCATAACCAAAGTCAAGCAGATAGTCACTGAGATAATACCATACCTTAATAGCCCGGCCTCAATTCAGAATTTATTTGCTTTTTTTTTTCTTTTCTTTTCTTTTTTTTTTTTTTTTTTTGCGAGAGAGGGAGAAAGAAAAAGAGAGAGGGACAGGGACAGACAGATAGGAAGGGAGAGAGATGAGAAGCATCAACTCATAATCTCAGCACTCTAGTTGTTCATTGATTGCTTTCTTTTTTTTTTTTTTTTTTTTTTTTTTTAGAGAGAGAGGAGTGAGAGAGAGAGATAGAGAGAGAGAGAGAAGGGGGAGGAGCAGGAAGCATCAACTCCCATATGTGCCTTGACCAGGCAAGCCCAAGGTTTCGAACCGGCGACCTCAGTGTTCCAGGTCGACGCTTTATCCCACTGCGTCACCACAGGTCAGGCATTGATTGCTTTCTAATATGTGCCTTGACCAGGGAGCTCCAGCTGAGCTAGTTACTCCTTGTTCAAGTAAGCAACTTAGGGCTCAATCCAGCAGTCTTAGACTTAAAGCCAGTGACCTTTGGTCTCAAGCCAGTGACCATGGGGTCATGTCTATGATTCCATACTCAAGCTGGTGAGCCCGCACTCAAACCAGATGAGCCTGTGCTCAAGATGTGACCTCAGGATTTGGAACCCAGGTACTCAGTGTCCCAGGCCGACACTATCTACTCTACCACCACCTGGTCAGGCTAATTTACTCTTAACACGAAAATTCAGGTTTGCCAAATGCCTTTTTACAATATCATATCACAAGTATTTAATTGACTTCTCTCTTCAGCACTCTTTTTGTGTTCACTGAAACCCCATGATAGTCTTGCTTTCCTATCACTAAGGTCCACCTTGGTTGCCTCTTGGAGTTCTCTGCAAACCGCCCTCCTTGGGAGCGTGGCTATGGCTTATCTTTTCCTCTTCTCTCTAGGGCCTCTTGGGTTGCATGTGGATCGCTTATTGTTGAGATGAGGGTTAAGCCTGGGAAACAGGGCCCTAAATAATGCTATGTCCTTTTGAGCACCAAAAGCTCAAAATCTAAAGAAAGGGAAATATCCATCATTTGCAAATATACAAAAGAACTAGAAACTACTCTAAGTACTTTATATTATCTATAATCTATACAATGATCCAGGGCTTAAGGCAGAGCTAGGAATATAGCAGGTACTTAATGAATCTTTGTTGAATATATCAATGAATGAAGGAACCCTTAAGGAAGCTACTGGTTCTTGACCTAAATGTGAAATCTGAGGTTCAGAGAGTTTAAGGAACTTGTCCAAACAACCAGTGTTTCTAATAGAGTTGTTCATCATCTTGTGACTTTTTCATTTGATAAATTTAGTTTAGCATCACCTTCTCTAATTATTTGGCAAGAAAGCCTCCTTTGGCAGAAATCGGTGACATTAAGGTCCATAAACTTTTATTAAGGAAAAGGTAGACCGAATAGTGATGGGAAGGACCGCTGTACTTCTCTCACACTCAAGAGAGGCAAGCAATTAATTAGATTGTTTAAGCAGAAATAATCCTCTAGCCCTAGTTTGGTCACTGACCAAAATACTGAAAATATATAAACTGGATAGCAAATCTGAACAATGCATTCTGACACTTAGCATCTCCAGAGAGTACCAAACGGGCATGGTTTAATGAGGCCAACTGTCTCCCTCTGCCCTCCCAGCCAACTCCCATCTGGCGTTTTCAGGCTCTGGCCAACCACATAATGAAGTCAGGCTTGGAGCACTGGATGGTGGGAACATCATTTGGTGCTGGGTGTTCCAAGGCCCTGTGGCAGGAAGCAATGAAATGCCATCCACATTACTGGCCATAGGCTTGCTGCAAAGGCTAGGTGAGTAAACCCTCATGCTATGCTAACTGCAAGCTGTCATCTAATAGCCTAGGTGACCAGTCACTGTGGGGCAATGTATAGAGACTTGAATTAGGAGACTGTGGAATAGATCTCAGCTTGGCCTCACACAAACTAGACAGTCTCAGAAAACAGAGACTCTATGTGAAGAGCCCAGACTTTGAAATCACACAGGCCTGGGTTTGGATTCTGCCTCTATCATCATTTACTAGCTCTGTGACTTAGGGCAGGCCATTCAACTTGTTAAGATCTGAGGTCTCATGTTGTTAAAATCAGAATATAACACAGACTTTAAAAAATTATGGTGAATGTTAAATGAGATAATGCAAGAAAGTCATTTAGCACGGGGCCTGAAACATAACGAGAACTCAGTAATTGGCAAGATCTGCTGGTATACTCTTGGAGTAATGGAAAGCCATCTGGTCTTACTACCAGAGAGACCTTGGTTCAGGTTGTGACCCTGTTTCCCTATGAGGCTTTTGTGAAGATTAAATAAAATCATGTATTTGAAAGCACCTGGTGCAATCTAGTCGGTTCTACCATCAGATGGAATCCATCCCTCTCTCTGCTGCCCTTTCAGTTCCTTTGACACCTGCTATTAGCTGAATGTTTGTGCCAACCTTCCCCCAGCCGATTCATTGGTTGAAGCCCTAACCCACATATGGTGAAAGTTGGGGGTGGGGTTGGGAGAGAATTAGGTGAGGAGGGTGGAGGCATTATAAATGGGATTAATGCCCTTATTAGAAGAGACCTAAGAAAAAACCTCTCTCAGTCAGGTAACGGTACAGCAAGAAGGCCACCTGCCAACCAGGAAGAGGTCCCTCACATGGAACCCAATTAGCCAGAACCTCGAATTTAAACTTGGTAAGTCTCCAGAACTGTGAGAAATAAATGTCTATTGTTTAAGCCACCCAGTCTGTGACATTCTGTATGGCAGCCTGAGCAGAGTAGGACAGTGCCTTTCTTTACGGTGTCACCCTCATTGCTCTAGTCACAGTGCAGCTGTGCCATGGCTACATGTTGGCCCCATAAATATGGGGCTCCAGACAGTGACCCAATGACAGCACTTGGCACACAGACACTGCTCAAGCAATGCTTGTTGAATTAAATCTTGTCAAGTCTGACTTTTGTAACCTTGGGAGCTAGGATTGCATATGAATTAAGAGCATCAAGTCTGCAGCCTGGATTCCAATCCAGTTCTGTCACTTACCAACTGGGCAGTTCCAGGCAAGTTAATCCGCCTCCTGATTTATAAAGTGGAAATGTAATATCACTTTCTTTACAGGGTTGCGATGAGGTTTATATAAGTTCACTGTAAAGGGCTTAGAATTGTGTCTAGCATGCTCTAGGAGTGTTTTGGTAAGTAAAATTTGTTCACCCTCTTAAAAAATAGAGGGGGAAGGCAATTATTTTCATCTTGGCTTTACTGGGATGATTCAATGGCATCGTAATAGAGAAACATTGTCCTGAAGGGTGACGTCAACAATGATGTTATACATTATGAGATTTTTCCAGGTCAGGTCTCCTAGCTGAACTGCACTCATAAAAAAATAACCCCAATCTAATAGTAAATCATATTTGAACCAGCTGCCATTTTAAGATGCTGAATGCAGTATGAAATGAGGATGCCTCATTTAGAAGGAAAATATTGAAGAGCAGGCACAAAAAAGGATCACGACAGTTTTTAAACTGCATTCAAGTAAGTGCATAAGAACTCTTTTATGGGATGCGATTTTAAATAATTTTTATTTCTTCTTTATACTTTTCTAAAATTTCCCACTTTTCTATAATGAAATATGTTATCTTTTATTAACATATAAAATAATAATAGTAACATTTTTGGGAAAGAATTAGAATCCTAAGAAAACAATTTTAGAGAAATTCACATACAGCCACATGCACACACATGAATGCACGCACACATATGAAGGGGGGAATTACTGGACCCTCATGAAATACAATACAAATATCAATATTAGACTCACTGGACAAACTTTTTTTTCCAGGCCAGCTGTAGTAGGGTTGTTAAAATGGTTTTCACCTCAAAAAGAAAGACCCCCAACTTAAGAGTGACCATTTGCAGGTATAAAATTACGAGAGGAATAGCACTGGGAATTTTCCTTGGAGAGAAAAATACATGTGATTCAACAAATGGAGGACTATTGTATTGATAAGGCTGGTTAGAGTCACAGAACCACAGGGTGGGAAAGAGGCTGGAAATCATATAGTTCAACCCTCACATAGAAAGGTTGAATCACTTTTATAATTTTTCCGACACCAGATATTTTATTATCAGAATCACCTGCAAGAACTTACAAAAAAAATTTACAGATTTCCAGGACCTACTCCAGATGGACTGAATTAGAATCTTAGTGTGTGTGTATGTGTGTGCGTGAGGGGGTGGAGAGGGTCAGGGAGGCAGGGGGTGGGCATATCCGAGTTCTTATAATGGTTCCCTGGTGTGAAAATCATTATTCTAGTTTACTGTCTTCCCATGTAATCCATACCATCTCCAGGTAGCCCGGAGTAGTAAAAGAACTCTACAAGGAGCTGAGATGTATGCCCACATAGCCTTCCATCCTCCCCCCCCCCCCGTTTCTTGGTGCCGTATTCAGCAAGATGGCTCCTTTTTCCACAGAGCAGCCCCTCAGACAGCTTTGATTAATTAAATCAAAGCAAATAAAAATGCATGTTGCCTTGACATTTTTTTTTGAAGTAAATGGAAATGGAGAAACACAGAATATAAACTAGGCTGAGAGAAACTGCCCTGAATACAAAATCTCTCAGAAAACATTATAAGCCATAGTACAAACACAAAGCAATGTGAGGCCATTACCCAGGAGTCCAGAGGTTTAGAGCTCAGGGAACTGCCTGCTGGTGGGAGATTAGCAGACTGGGACATGGGCATGGGGGTGGGGAGCTTCCTGAGGATCTCAGTTACTTTTCTGCTGCTGGGCAGCTGTGAGTCAGTCGGCTGCTCTCCCCCGCCACCTTTATCCCCAGGCTGTCTGGCCACAGGCAAAGGAAGATGGGGGATCAGTCTTTGGGGTGCTAATGTCCCACAGAGTTCGTCTTTGGTATAATTGACATCTTCCCACTGTAGTCTGTGCCGGTTCAGTCACTAGGTCACCATGTGTGCGGCAGCACATCCTTGGCTTCACTGAGGACTCCTCACAAAGGTATTTAGGGCGTCTGGATGTGAGGAGAGCCCTTGGAGAAAGCTACAGTTCACAACAAGTTGGTGGCTGCTCTGAATAAGCAGCATCCCTGACTCTGATTTCATACAGTATCTCTTTTCTAGGGTGTAGGTCATTCTCTCTCAGACAATATCTGGGGGAAGGAAAGCTCCTTCCTGGTGGCGATGATAGAAGCCACTGGGCAGATGAAGGAGTTGGCTGTTCTGAAGTAGACTCCTGCCTTTCAAAAGCAGAGCTGAACAATGCTTAGAAAAGAAAGAGCATCATACTCTCAACTTAGGAAACATAGAGAACTAAATACCTGAGTGGGATTGGAAAGTTGTAGGGAAGGGTGGGGAACAGGAGTGATTCAGAGAGTGAAGAACAGTTGTAAATCCCATCTTTGGACCTCACCTGATATTTGACAGCTCATATTTCAAGCATCTAAATTTGGAATGGAGGGTTTTCGTTTTTTGCCTGTGCTATTTGGAGGGGATCCATAGCCAGGGCCTTAGCTTAGTACACAATCTACTTTATTTGGCTTTGACCCAGCCTTTCTATGAAATTGTTATGTTTTGAACCTTTGGAATAAGCCCTCTGAGTTTGTAAGTCAACATACAAGCTGATATGCATCATCTTGGAAATGTGAATGGTGGTAAATGTTTTAGGAAGACGTGTACGCAGATCCTCTTTCTTCCTTTATGCCTTATCACAGTCACCAGCTTTGGTAAAGCCCTAATGTGAAGACAGTGAGAATCTTTATTTTATGTCACCTGTCACCACTAACAACTTTCCCACAGACTGACGATCCCACACAAATAGATACTGTGTGAACAGTCTGCCACATCTTCGCCTTCCCTCATCTCTACTCCCCGGATGGCTGAAAAGCAAGTGCTCTGAAGTAGAAAAGGTGTTCTTACCTCCGTTTGCTGGGGATGACCCCCATCTCCTCACTGTCTCCCTCCAGGGTGACCCTCCTGGCTTGCCACCATTCATCGTCAGAGGCGTTGATGACGTGGAGAATATCTCCATATTTAAAACTAAGTCCTTGACTGGGCAGCCCACTGTCCTTGCTCTTGTCATAGTCAAACATGGCTCTGGAGGCAATAACAAGAGAGGACATTGTTAGGAATCCATGGAGCACAGACTTAGGACTCACCATGCCTTGAGAACCCCTCATTTGGCTCTCAGGACTAACTCCCACATTGCAGTCCATATTCCCACTGCTTTGGTCACAAATTGAAGTTAGTTCTTGATTCTCTTTGGTGGTTACAGGAGGAGGCTATGGGCTCCTGAAAGTGGGGGAGCTTTTCTTGGAGACAATCATTTGTGACAAGGTGATGACAGGAGATGGTAAAGACAGTGTAGTCATTAAAAAGAAGGAAACAAGGAGGAGAAACATGGGTATTTTTCTAATCTGTTTCACGAATAGATCCTCTCAGGTGTATCAGTCTGTAGAACTCTTTCCATTGTAATAAGGAAAAAAAGGTAACAACTTAAATACCCACTCACAGTGATCCCACCACTCAACTGGAATATAGGACCATCAATAAAATTGATGGTTGCAGAGGTTAATACAATGGCATGAATGCTTAAAATGCAACAATGCAAATATATACACCTATGTTCATGTGTGTACACATAGATCAAAATAATACAAAGACACATCTTTTTGCTTTTATAGAATGCTGAGTTTGCCTCATCATCATAGTTAACACTTTGTACTGTAATTCTTGCTTTATGTATTGTGCCTTCCCCACCAAAGAGCATTCACAGCCCAACAAAGCCCAACGTAATTAAAACGATGGCTATGATGGCTGAGACTTTCAAAACCTGCTGTTGCCTTCAGGGGATGACAGTCTGTCTCAGTCCCTATTGTCCCCCTCCTGCCATATCCCCCACTCTCACAAACCACCACCCCACACATGCAGCATACAAGTTCTCTGGAAGAATAGAGTTTGCCATCTCCCTGTTTCTGCCCCTTGGATTCCATTCTAAGATTTCCCCTAGGCTGCAACCACTACGCAAGAAAGACTAGCTAGATCCGGGACACAGCTTTTTCTAATATCACTGAGGACCAGGTGTAGTCCTTTTCCTTCTTCTTCTTCTTCTTCTTTTTTTTTTTTTTTTTTTTTTTGCCTGTATGAAAGCAATGTCACATCTGCTGTCATGGCAACCAAAACGAGTTGAAGACAGCATCGAAAGCTCTGAAATAATTCAGGAAAAGTTGAATTGCCTGCAACACAACTCCTTCTCCGTGAACTCTGCCCCCACGTGAGGAATATGCGGGGAGTTTTTAGGTCCCAGCTCCCAGGATGACTCATTTGCATGTTCCGTACCAAAACTTCCAATATAGCCCCTGCCAGGCAAGGAGGGCTGGGCAGAGATGATTTAACGGCGGGCGCACCAGGCATGCGCCCTGGGCCCCGACTTCTGAAGGGCCCCGCAAAACCCCAACTTTCCACTTTTTTCTAATGACACCAAGTTTGGTTTCATATGTGCAATTTTAACATGAATAGTACATAATATTTTTTATTTATTTAAAAATATGGTTAACACGTATTGTTATTTCCCCTGTCTCTCTCCTTTTTTTTTAAGGGGCCCAATATTTTCTTCTGCGCCCTGGGCCTCCAACGACCTTAATCCAGCTCTGGGGCTGGGAGAGGGCAGAGGCCCCCTCTGGACACTGTCACTCCTCTGGCAGGGTGATGTGACATAAATTAACATTCCTGAGCCACAGGGTTTTTTTTTTGTTTTTTTCAATGCAAAACTAGTCCACTAACTATATTCACATGGAGCTGTTGTGAGCATCGATAAAATAACAAACACAAACAGCGCCCAGCCCCGGTGGGTGCAGTGTGGCAGAGTGTAATACAAGGGTCAGGAGTATAGACTGAGAGGACACACTGCTAAGGGCCCTGTCCTGGTCTGTGACTTCCTGCTAGTCAAACAGCTGGTTACACAGGCAAGCTACTTAACCTCCCTTAGGTTCTGTAACAGTGATGGTGACAGCGCCTCCCCCAAGGAACTGCATGCATGACATGCTACATACGGCCACATGTGGGAGGCACGCACAGCAGCGTCTGGCACACAGTGACCACCAGTCGGTATGAACTGTCATTGTTGTCATTTCCCCTTTCCCTTTGGAGTGTGCATTCATAAAATTTTTTCTACAAATGTTACTCTGTGCAAAAAGTAGCTAACATAGCAACCCTCCACCTTCTAGGGTGTTATCTTAAAAAAGACCTGCTTGTAAGGGTGGGCCTTGGCTGATGTCTGGGGAGCTTGCATTTCGAGAAGATTTTCACCACTGCCTATTCAGAACGGCTTGCTGGGCCCGAATGGTTTGTGTAAACAGCAACATTATGCTGAACATTTGCTTTTCTTCTGGGAGTCAGGAAATGTGCCGGGCAGAAGGTGCCTATGTGACCAGCTCCCAGTAAAAAGCCTGGACCCTGAGTCTCTAATGAGCTCCTTTGGTAAATGATATTTTACACCTGCTGTCACAATCTGTTGCTGGAAGAACTGGGTGTGTCCTGTGTGGTTGCCCTGGGAGAGGACTCTGGGAAGCTCACACCCAGTCTTCTCTGGACTTCAACCCATGCTCCTCTCCTGTGCTGAGTTTGCTTCGAATCCTTCACTGTAATAAATCATAGCTGTGCGTATGACGAGGCTGAGGCCTGTGAGCGCTCCTAGTGAATCACTGACCCCGGGAGTTGTCTCATTCTATACACTGTAAAGCATATTCCCATACACTACTTCAATCCAACCATACCAAGAAGGTCTGATGAACTTGGTGCTATCTCCCTTCCATAGCCGAGGGATGTATCTGGCGAGGCCCACTGACTAACCCCAGGCTACAGGACTCTGGGGCAGAACCTAGGGCTGAGGCTCTGGTCTCCTGACCCCGAGTCCCAGCTCAATATTTGTTACCTCGTCCGCCCTCAATCCAGGAGGTGGTAGAGGTGGTGACAAGGTGGCAAGGATGATAACCATGATGGTAACCTCTACTGAGGCCCATACGAGGGGGCCTAACACTTTGTACACACTGTCTTATTTGACGTCACAGCAACCCTAAAGGTAAACATTTTTATTTGTTTTACATAGGAGGAAAGGGGATTCAGGAAGTTAAGGGACCTGCCCCAGGCCACATGTACTCATGTAGTAGAATCTAAATCTAAGGTCTGTTTGACTCCAAAATCCACACTCTTGGCCATTTCATTACCCAGCTCAATTTCCCATCTTGTCACCCTCTGGCCACGCTCACAACTTTGCAGCTCCAGGAACCGTCAGTCTTCCCTTAGAGCTGACCACCTCTCCCCTCCAAGGCCCTGAAGCTCCCTTACCATTCAGTTCTTATTATAGTATTTCTTATCCTCAAACTCCTCAAAGCTCTGGATGAGCTCCAGGATCCTTCTGCATGTCAAGTGGAGGAAGCGGAGGTAGAAAAGCCATCAGAAAACCTGGCAGGTGGTAGCTCAGAAGGCAGGCTCTGGTGTCAGACTGCCTTGGTTTACATCTGTTTAACTGTGTGACCCCACCAGGTCAAACACTCATTCAGTGTGCTCCATTCTATTCCCAAGAATCCCGATCTGGCTGTCAGCAACTGGGTCCTCAAGGAAGGGGCTCAGTGACCCACTCTTTTCATAAGCGCTATTTATCTCAGACAATCTTCCCCTCTAGGATTACACTGATTCAGACTTGTCAGGTCCCTAAAAAACAAGCAGCTGACACATTACAGTAGTATCTGGCTCCTTTGGATATTAATGAATCTTCATGTCTGAGAAAAATGCTCCAATGCCCCATCACCTAATTTAAAAAGCAATAAGCTGTTGTTAATTTGTTTTATGTGATAATTAATCACAGCAACTTTTATAAAATGCCATTAAGACTCACACTTTCCATCCAGGGCACTTTTCACACGTCCATTAGACCAGTAGAATTAGACATGAATAATGCAATAGTTCTCCCATCCCTCCTGTCCCCAGCTGCATTTCAATGTGTGGTGGCCCCTTGCCAACCAGGGAAGTGTAGTAAGGGAAGAGTAAAGCTGCTCTCCCTGATGGCTGGGGAATGCGGCTCTGAGATATTTGGGTACCTAATTGAAACTGTGCTTATTAAGTGCCCACAATGTGCTAAAGACAATATTCAAGTCTCAATTTACTAGGTAGGGAGGCAGCATACGGGTTATATGCCAAGCTTTGGAGAGAGAAGAGACCTGGGTTTAAGTCCTAACTCTACCATTCCTAGTTGTGAATTTCAGGAGATATGTTACTTAATCTCTTATATGGCCTCTTAATCATAGATGACCACTCCCTCATCGATGGAATGCAGATGATGATGGCATTAACTCAAAAGACTGTTATAGACATACAACAATGGGATGATGCATGCAAAGTGCCCAACACCAACATAGAATGAATTTCACTTTATTATTTCTGATAGCAATCTTGCCATGTAAGCATTTTGAATCTTATAAAGGAAATGAAACTCAGAGTTGAAATGAAAAAAAGCTACTATGTGGCAGAAACAGGATTCAAATATAAATAGATGTGTCTGAATCTAAAGCCCAGCTTGGAAGTCTCGATTAGAAATAGTGTACTTAGACCAGATGTCCAAGGATTTTGTGATCTGATGAACACACACACACACACACACACACACACACTGACACCATGGACTAGACTCCAGGAGAGAGAGGTATGAGTAGTTTATGAAGTATACATTCAGTTCTCAAAACTGCCCTGCAATGCATATAGCAACCCTGTATTACATATGAGAAATATAGACTTGGATAATCCAAGCAATATGTCCAGAGTCACACCAGCTATCAAGTTATCAAGTGGTGGAGCAGGGCTCAACTCAAAACCTTTCTGCCTCTGCAAGGCCTGTGAACTTCCTGCTACACAGCTCATTGTTTTTGCAAATGACTCTCTCCAACCGAAAGCACTCACACTCTCTACTGGGCTTAGACTGCAGTAACATTTAGTAATCATAGATCATAATACTATTTTTTTTTTCTGTGTTAGGGGCTTGATTTTGGCTGAACCACTGTAAGACTGGTAGAGCAGAATGCCAAGGGTGGAGGGGACTCACAGGGCCATAAGAAACTCCCTTTTTACTAAGAGGCTTAAAAGGCATTTCATGATTTAGGCCAAACATTCAGAGAAATTTTGTAAATATGATTTTTATACTTGTGTGTGATTTACACCAGCTCAAGATGCCCAACTGCATTTATGCTTAGGAAGGGCTATTATTTTGTAAATAGAGAGGTTTTTGTACTAGGTTTTGAATGGAAGAAGGAAGGAGACTTGGACCCCCTCTCTTCCCCACACCTGTGAGGAAGAAGGTAAACAGCCAGCCAGGAATGTGGGAGAAGGAAGAAAAATTTAAGTAGCCCTTTCCTCTCCCCTTTCTTTCTCCTTAATGGATGATTTACAAACAATTATCCTCTGACATCATGTAAGCCTTCTTTTTTTCCCCCAACCTGTATGTGATCAAGTGTATATAACTAGCCTCATAGCTATATTCAACGCTACACAATTTGGGTCACCTATACCCCGAGTAAGTCATATGCAGCTGGCTTATTAATAAATCTCCTCTTATAAATTCTTCTGTATTCTGCCTTGGTGTCTCTACATAACCTATGGAATTAAGGTATGCTACTTTACAACAGAATAGGTCAGAGAGATGCAATATGAGAAGGGCCAGACTGCCATTGCTGCATTTGGAAATGGAGGAAGGTAATTTTTTATAGCAGTAACAGGAAACTATAACAGAGGACACAAAACAACAGGACTTAATAGAGGGCAGGTAGAAGGCAAAGGCCACCAGTTTGATGATCCTTTCAAAGATTCTTTGGATAAAAAACTAGTCAGCAACAATAACAACTTACTGAGTACCTATTATTGGCCAGGCCATGTGCAAAGTACCTTTTCTTTACATGATTTCACCTCATTGAATCCCTGTAAATAGTTGAAATATGGGTGTGATTATTTCTACTTTGCAAATAAAAAACTTAAGACATTAATTTCTTATATTTATATTTCATCCAATTCTCACAAAAATCATATTATATTATTGTCCCTCTTTTCCAATAAGGAAACTGACACACTAAAGCAGCAGCTTTTTCCTTTTCTTAAGTTGTAAAGCAGTCCGCTTGCTCCTCTCTTGGGAAGCCCTTTCAGGACTGGGAATGCGTCTCATCTCCTCTGCTGCATCTGAGGCTTCTGGAGGTCAGAAAAGCTTCCAGATCCAGTCTTTGCAAATGCATTTACAAAGAAACAAATGAACCAGCAAATTACTCCCTCCTGTGCTGAAATTTGTTTGGGCTGGAGAAGCCTCAGTTTCCATGACAACTTTAAGATCCAAGAAACAGAGTGCCTCAACTCAATTTCCTGTCTGTTGAAGTTGAGGCCTCTGCTTTATGAGAAGAAACCTGGTTCTCACCTTTTCATGCAGCAGGAGAAAGAACAAAAGCAGTTAGATAAAGTTGGCTGTCTGTGCCATCCCACTGTGCCTGGCTTGTATGCACATGTTCCATTGTGAAGGCAAGTGGCTCAGGATAGTTCAAAATGCATAGAGGTTGGAACAAAGAAACACATTTAAGCGAGTCCACTTCTTCCTGAATGTCTCTGAGAAGAATCATCTGAGCTTTAGTTTTTCTATAAAATGGTCTTAATCGTTCCTAAATCTCAGAGTATTTACAAATCGTTCCTAAATCTCAGAGTATTTACAAAGATTGAATGAGATGACATAGGAAAAACATTTAGCACAAGAACTGCTAACCACTGTTTTTTTTTTACTTCACTCCTTTCATATTATTTCTACAATATTGGAGGGAGAATGTGATATGATATCTTTAAAATATGATATTAAATGCATATATAGTAAACATTTTCCCACCTGGGGGTGTAGGGCAGGGAGCAAGAGATCTGACCTTAAGCTGCTTTTACTATATAAATGATCAATTTCCAATTGTTTTCTCTTTGTAAAAGCATTCATTCACGCACTTATAAATTTGATAAGCATTTCAAAAACAGAGAAGGCAACCTGGAAGTAGAAAGAAACTTGGATGGGACTAGGATGACAGGGTTCTAGTTCTGGCATCAACATAATCTTACTGTGTGATCTTGAGTAAGTGTCAAGTTTTTGTGCTTTACTTTCTATATAATTAACAGGCCAAAACATTCTCTATTTTTTTTTTTTTGTATTTTTCTGAAGCTGGATACAGGGAGAGACAGTCAGACAGACTCCCGCATGCGCCCGACCGGGATCCACCCGGCACGCCCACCAGGGTCTACGCTCTGCCCACCAGGGGGCGATGCTCTGCCCCTCCGGGGCTTCGCTCTGCCGCGACCAGAGCCACTCCAGCGCGCCCGGGGCAGAGGCCAAGGAGCCATCCCCAGCGCCTGGGCCATCTTTGCTCCAATGGAGCCTTGGCTGCGGGAGGGGAAGAGAGAGACAGGGAGGAAGGGGGGGGTGGAGAAGCAAATGGGCGCTTCTCCTATGTACCCTGGCCGGGAATCGAACCCCGGGTCTCCCACACGCCAGGCTGACACTCTACCGCTGAGCCAACCGGCCAGGGCCACATTCTCTAATTTGTGTTTCAACTGACATGCTCCACGCCTTTGTCCTGCAAGACCTTTTGGGAAACTGAGGTAATGTTCCATGTGCTATTACTATGTGCCTCATGGAATTGTGTTTGTATTGTGAAAACCACTCTCTGTCATCTCCTCCATCAATCCTGGAACTGCTCCTTCTCCCTTCCCCATGCCCTTACTGGGAGTTAACTGGCCCTCTTATATACTCTTATATCAATCTGTATGGGGATTTTTAACATTTGCAGATTCTAGTTGGTCCAAGCACGTAGGATGAGGAAGGTTCATATTCCTCCTATCCACAGAGTGTACCACATATTAATAAGTTATTTTCTATTATTCAATCTGTCACTGATACTTGTTATAGGGCAATCCCTGGAACACAACAGTTTATTTCCTTTCCTGTGGAAACAATAGGTAAGGCAGGCCTGAGCGGCATTAGGCACAGGCTTTCTGACTTTCTTAGGAGAGCTGCACATACGGGCAACAGCCAGACAGTCCAGTCTCCCAAGTCAGAGCACATCCAGGGTGGAGAGACACACAGCTCTGTACTGATCACTTCTCACATCTCCTTGAGGGACCATAAGACCTACACCCCTGTGGGCGAATCATTATGTTCAGATTCATTGAGATCTGGCAAGGCCACTTATTACCCCATTTATTTCAATAATGAATTGTCTGCAGTGAAAAGGATAAAGCCAGGAGCAAATCAGTCTTAATGGAATTCATACACAGTAGCCTCTGTCAATCCTTGCTAAGAGGCCATTGGCCAAGATGCCATTGTTTACTGAGTGACTACTGAGCACACAGTAAACCTCTCTTATTGGGTACTGTTCTAGGAATTTATTATCTATGATTCCAAAGATACCCCTTATAATACAGGCATTGTTCCCATTTTATAAAAAGGTGAATACACTATGTGCCGTAGACTGTGGTATCACATGGGTTATATCATTTAATCACCAATAACCTTAAAAAGCAGGTTTGTGTCCTTTAGAGAAACATAGGACTGCTTCCTCCTATATTAGGAGGGTGTTGAGAAAATGTCAATTTCTACTGTACCCAAGGAATCAGGCAGTCACTGTCAGGATGGAAGATGGAACTAATTGGGCACCAACCAGAGGTCCTCATAGCCTGCACCTTTTTGTAGCTGCGGCACTTTGAGTATAATTGGGGAAGAAGCATCACCTCCAGCAGCAGCATCTCTGTCTCTGTCTCTCCTGCATCTCCAGTGCTTCGGATTCCCTGAGGGACCTGGTGTGAGCCAACTTTGCCTGTCGAGAGGCATGCATGTTGATCATTTCCGACAACTCATCATCTGAGTCTCCAGGGACGGGGCCCGCTGCAGCCTGCCACCTCTCTCAGGATGCCCTAGCATCTGTCAGGTTGGTTTACAATGAAATTCCAACTGACAGGCCCCCATCTGAGGGAAGCAGAGGTGAACCTGCCCAGGCAGGGCTCATCAGACCACGGTGACTAATGCTCCAGGTTTCAGGGTTGGCTGAGGCTGAAATAATCAATCATCTCAAAATCATTATCTTCTCTCCCAGTGCTATCAGCTGGATACTCAGAGAATGAAATATGGGAAAGAGGAACACGTCCGGGATGAACAGCCCAGGTTTCATGACAGTTATAAATGCTCTTATGTTCCAGCCTTGTTGATTAGGCAACCAAGGATATTAATCAATATATTTCTGAAAGGCTGACACAGCCTTTTATTTCTGATCTGAGCTAGAAATGTAAACCAGGCTTTGGTATTCTCTCTTTAGAATATTACTGCCACAAATCAGTAAGCTTGCAGGGGAGAGAAAGAAGATATATCTTGATATGGAATTTCATTGTTGCTGATACACAATTATCATTCAAACCTTTAAGTGTCTGTATAGAAGACTCATAAAGATCATGTGACATGGATGTCAGATAGTCCTGGGTTCCAGTGGTGGCTCTTCCCTTGAAGCAGTGGTCTGTACTGGACTTCCAGAGGTGCAGAACGAGGGGCAAGAACGTCTGTCCAACAGACTCCTTATGAGAATAACATATACAAGAGCTTTCAGAAGTACTCAATGTTTGTCAATTGAGTCAAATCTGAATTTCCACCCTGTAAATTTCATTCCCTTTTTCTAGTGTTACTGAAACACAAACAAAGCAAGCCAACAACACTTTCAGTTAAGTAAGTATTTACCAACTGACAGGTAATATCAGCTTACATGGTGACCTGGCTGAGAAGAGGTGTTGGAGAAAGTTCACTTCTTCCATGAACATATAAAAAAGGGGAGATACACATCCAAAAACATTTCACATAACTCCCTCTAGTCCTTCGTGGTGGTTTACCACTAAACCAGACTCTTGGACTGAGGTAAGAGAAGATCTGGAGTTAAGGAAAACTTTGCCTCAAAAATCTCATGTATGTGAGATAAAGACTCCCATTCTCTCCTACTGAGTGAAGGTAGAGAGAGGGGACAGGAGATGGTTTTTCCTCATCCAGGTGAAAACACTGAGTTTAGGATATGATTTTATTTCCACATATATGACTGAGATAAAAGACATTTCAATATTAAATGCATTATTATTTATAGATTACCTACAATGTGCCAGTGACTATGTCATTTACTGAGGACTCAGAAGGGAACAGGAGCTTGCTTTCTGTCCTCACGGAGCTTAATGTTTGAGAATCTAGGTAAGAGGTATATTCATTCAGCTACTGACTTATTCATTTATCCATTTAGCAAAACATTATGGAGTATGTACCAGTGATGACTCTAGGACAGAGGTTCTCAACCTGTGGGTTGCGGCTGCTCTAGGAGCTTGGGGCCTATCAGTGATTGAAAACATAAATTCCAGCTTTCATAGAGCTTATATGCCAGTGAGAGGACATGAGCAATAAAAATAAACAATAAATAAATAAGTAGTATGATAGGTTAGGTGTTGATCATTGTTATGAAAAAAGGTAAAAATAGAGCAGGGTGAGGGGATCAGAATTTTGAGATGGGGTTGAGTTACATGTGGTGGTGAAAGTAGGATTCACTGAGAAAGACACATCGATGCAAGGAGGTGATGGAGTCAGACATGCAGAAGTCTAAGGCAAGTAAGTGTTCTAGGAAGAAGGAACAGCCAGGGCAGAGGCCTGAATATAGTTAAGATTGAATGCGATGTGTGCTCTATAGTAATTAGTGCAGCATGCTATGAGGTCACAGAGCCGAAACCTCCAGCAGGTGCTCAGAAAGGAGCTGATAGCTGGCAGGTGGTAGCACACCTGCCCATCCCACCCACCAGAGCAGGTGCATCCTTAGGCGTTCTCATGGGAACCTCCTCTGTGATCATAGTCATCCCACATCCTGAGGACTCAGCCTTCTTCCCTCAGCCTCTCCCCCTTCCTACCTCTCACTGGAAGCCTGCCTGTGAGCTGGGCCCCAGAACACCTTCCCTTCTCGCAGACACACTCTGCCACAGCAAGCACAGTGCATATAAAATTTTTCAGGCAAGAATTTTTCTTAACATTGTTTAAAATATCTAAGCATTGACTGAAAAGGAAATCAGCATAAACTCATTCTGCAATTTTAATCCATTCTTTGGAACTCAAGACTTTGTCTGGGAGCCCTTCCTGAGCCTATCCAGAGAAGGCTACCCATTCCTTTCGTGGCGCCAGGTTGCTATTTTGCACAGGGTCTGATTCTTGCACTTAGCAGGCTACATTTCAATTGACTTGCTTGTGAGTCTCTTTTTC
Source organism: Saccopteryx bilineata (assembly GCF_036850765.1). Taxonomy (NCBI): domain Eukaryota; kingdom Metazoa; phylum Chordata; class Mammalia; order Chiroptera; family Emballonuridae; genus Saccopteryx; species Saccopteryx bilineata. The sequence goes on along the minus strand of NC_089490.1, from coordinate 336,837,274 downwards.
TAAGCTGCTCAGTTCCTGAGGGTTAGGGAAGAGTCTTGTTCATCTCTATATCTCTTGCACCAAGCACAAAAGAGAAGGCACTCACAACAAGAAGGTCAAATGAACTGAACTGAATTCAGAGCCCAAGCTGTGTATCTTTGGCAACACTACTTCACCTCTTTGGTGCCTCATCTGGAAAATACAACAGTAGAAGTAGTACAATCTGTAGAGGAAACCCAGAGTTGCCCACCCTGAATGATGACGCTGAGGGTCTCTGCAGCCACCATGCCTATTGGACAGGCCAGATCTCCTGCTCTGCAAGATCCCCTGCTTCCCTGGATAGTGCCAGGGGTTTAGCCACAGAGGAAAGGAATGACTTTGGCACCCCAGCTCTGGGCAATAACTTGTAGAGCTGTCGTTAAGAACCTCTCATCACCTCTGATTTTAGCAGTGATATTTGATATAAGCTTCACAGAACTAGTAACCTGCTAGGGTTTGCATCATGGCCATACATTTGAATGGTGTGCTTCTTATCTTAAGTCTAAGTTTAGAAGTGAGAAATGAAACCTGAAAACAGGCTTAGGTTGCTTGTAGGTATTTCATCATTGCGCTTAGGCATAGAAGAAGCTGGCAGTAGAATACTTATAGGTAAGATGAATGCTTGATTTCCATAGAATTTGCTGAAAGAAAGCAGGTATTGGGTTTTGAAGAAATGCCCCACAGAATGGTGATTTGCAGTGGGAAGCAGGAATTCTCTTGTTTTACAGATGAGTGAGCATCCTAAGGGAACCAACTTGTGAAGTTAATCAAGGTAGACTGTTTGGCTCACTGCCTAGACAGATTTTGATCAATTCTGGCAGGAAGAAAAATCAGCAAGGGGTCATTTTCAACTTTATTTAATCAGTGGGGAAGATGAAGTTACTAACATCAAGTGGGGAAGGATATGGAATCTACAAAATAGTTAGAGAAATATGTATTTGAACGAAGTGATTGGTTTGATTATTACAGAAATGTGGGCTTTTGTAATTTCAGAGTAAAGTCAGAAAGTTCATGATTTCTCCAAATTGGCTCTAGGGGTAATATCTTCCCTAGTTCCAAGTCTCATTGGAATTTATTGTTCTTTGCTCTCTCTCTCTCTTCTCTCAATGTTTTTTGTTTCCCTCAAAATCTGATGTTTTTAAAAACTTTATTTAGAAAATTAAAATTAACAGGGTGACATTGATCAATAAGAGTATGTAGGTTTCAGGTAAACATTTCTATAGCATTTGAATTGTTTATTATGTTGTATACTCATCTGATGCAGTTAAGAAATAACTTTTTGTGGCTTTAAATAATATCCAGTAATATCTTTTTCTAAAACTGAGGAGTTTTCTTTTTATGTTTCTTTTCCTTTGATGAATTAAAAAGTTTTAAAATTCCATGTAAAATATGACTAAATTTTATAAATTTATCTATTGATTGCTCCCTCTCTGCTGGTACAGTTAAACCAGGTATAATTTATCCATCTATATAGTTGACTGATTTGTCTGTACGCACAAATAAACACCTAGAATATTAATCACTTAATGTTAAAAAAATGGAACACTGGGTAATTTTTGCCTCTTTTATTTGGTAAGTTTTAAAAGTATTTGCCTTTTGCTTTTTTCCTCTTTTGTTCATTTAGGTATAGTTAGTATACAATATTATATTAGTTATATTAGTTTCAGATATAACATGTAGGGATTCAATGTTTTTATACCTTTCAACGTGACCACCATACTCAGTCTAAAATAAGGCTCGTAGCCCCTGTGACTACACGTAGTTATTACAATAATATTGACTCTATTCCCCATCACCGTTTTCACCCCTCACTTCCTGCTAGCCATCCTTTTGGTCTCTCTTTCAATGAGCCTGTTTTTGTTTTGTTTTCTTAGATTCCACATATAAGTGAAACCATACATTATTTGTTTTTCTCTACCTGACATATTTTATGTAGTATAATAATACCCTCTAGGTCTATCCATGTTGTGGCAAATGACAAGATTTCATTCTTTTTTATTGCTGCATAATATTCCATTGTATTTATATATACTATATCTTTTTTTTATCCATTTGTCTGTTGATGGACATCTAGGTTCCTTCCAATAAAATCATTTTTCATGAAATTTGCATTTGTTTTGATGTAGGTTATTTTTTCAAGATATTTGTCTGAGAAAATCTCATTTTTCTTCAATTTTTTCTGAAACCCAGGTAAGGTATAGCTCTTGTCAAATGATCCTTTGCAGTGATTTGAAGGAAGCCACAGGAGATGATGTTTGTATCGAAGCTTAACTCCTCTCTCACAAGTCCTCCAGAATCCTCACAGGCGTTCTCTGCCCAAAGGTATTCACTCTGGTCACAAGCATAAGGTCTGCGTTAAAGTGATCATTCAAGTGCTGTCTTATAGCATTGTCAATGTAATGAATTTATTTTTGTGGAACTTAACTGCTCATTTTTAGTCCCAAACTAAAAATGTAACACATTTTGAGGTAGCCTTCTACAGGCCAAGAAGTTGGAAAAGACCGCTCTTGGTGTAGCTTTTTCTCTATATCCTTAGTTATAGTACTTGTGTGCAACTAGATTTCAGGTGGTTTTGAATGACAACTGTTCTGTAGTTTAGTTGTAACTTTGATGTGGTTGTGGGAGGGTATAAGTACTGTGTTTACCAATGCCTCCATCTTGACCAGAGCTCCTTCAGTAATATTGTTTTAATAAGACTGTTAGAAATTTTTGTTTTTAATTTTTTATTTTAGTTATCTTGTTAGTCTTTTTAAACTCATGACATGAAAATGGCAATTATGTATTTTTCCAGGTAAAGATGTGTTAGTCTATCTATTATCAAGAGGAGGAGGAAATGAAGAAGGACACTAACAAGTATTAAGCCCCTACCATGGGTTGGCCACTAGAGTAAGCACTTTATATATGTTGGCATTGAAGAATAAGAGCAGTGTGAATTTGTTATTAATCTCTCCATTTTGCAAATTTTTAAAAAGTGAAGTTCACAGATGTTGTCATTTGATCATGGTCACTGAGAAGGTAAGTGATAGAGGTAAGAACTAATTTCAAATTTTTCTATTTCTTGTATCTGGACTCTCCACTGTGTGTCTGTATTTGTAGGGCATCTTTTCTCCCAGAAAGAAGGATCACATCTTTAGTTCTCAGGAGATGATGGTTTAATTAAACACTGACTTTCATGTTTACATGCATTTGTTCAGCATACATGAGTTAACCACCTACTACATGCAAAAGTTGAGCGCTGAATTCTGAGTGTGTGTGTGTGTGTGTGTGTATCTCAGCATGTGTGTAAAACCTGACCCTCTTCATTAATGAGATTTTAGTTTAGTTTGAGAAATAGTCATGTGCACAAATAATTACAGGACAAGACACAATATAAAGGGTGTATAAAAGAATGATGAACAACATTCTACTGAGTAAACTGAAGAAAGATTTACATTAATTCCAATTACCAGACTGGAAAAGGTGGCATTTATGGCAAGCCTAGAGGAATGTGTATGACTTGGACAAAAAGGATGAAAATAAAGAGCATTAGAGGATGAGGGAACAAAATGAACAAGAGCATCGAGTTACAAAAGAATGCTTTGGTTTAGAGAGTTATGCATTGTTCAGAACTCCTGGAGATTACTAAGTCTGCCTGGGTGTGTGGTGGGAAATGAGGCTGGAAAAATAGGGAGGGCAGTGTATGGAGGAATTTGAAAGCCTAGCTGAGGAGGTTGGGTGTCACTCTGCATGGAAAGAGCCTTACTCTCATAATTTCATTATTCCTGTTGTGTGGATGGGCAGATTTCAGGGCAATAGTAGCTATTAATTTCTTTATGCATAAATTGAATAAATGAACTTTGTTTTGGATAAGGTCAGTTAGTGGAGAAATCAAGCATGCAGTGGAAACAAAAATTACACTTATGAGCAGATCATGTAGAGGTAGATTTTATTAGCCCAGCATTGACCACTGAAGCCATGTTTAGCCTTCTACCGTTCTCTCTCAAATTACTAGAAACCAAAATTTTAGCTATGTATCTAAAAGATGAAACTTCTAGCCTTGGCTGGTTAATTCAGTTGGTTAGAATATGGTCTTGATATGCCAAGGTTATGGGTTCAATTCCCAGTCAGGGCACATACAAGAATCAACCAAAAAATGCATAAATAAGTGAAAAATAAATCAATGTTTCTCTCTCTCTCTCTCTCCCTGAGACACTGAGGACAAGGACCTTACATAGGAATGACAGATCAGTGTGCTAAAAAGGAGCCTTGAGTTTCTTAACAAATTTGTATACTGCCCTATTAGCCCTGAACTGCCTGCAATGATGCTTTGTATGTACATAGACAGAAAGCAACTTCTTAAGTCATTGTTATTTTGTGCTTTTTATTTTTTAAAGATTATTTATTTATTTATTTTAGAGAGGAGAGAGAGAAGTAGGGAGGAGCAGGAAGCATCAAATCCCATATGTGCCTTGACCAGGCAAGCCCAGGGTCATGAACAGGCAACCTCAGCATTCCAGATTGACTCTCTATCCACTGTGCCACCACAGGTCAGGCTTGGGCTTTTTATATGTAACCAAAATTAATTCTTTTTTATATACAATGAAATTAGAAGAAATTGCCAAGTGAGATTATAATGGGAGAAAGGAGAAGATTGGGGACTTAACCTTGGAGAGCAGCTACATTTTAAGAAGTTTAGGACCTGTAGAGTTAAGAGTCAAAGCCAGATTAAAAGTAGAAAATTCATACAAGTTTGTGTGTAAGGATGGGTGGGGAATGGTAGTACAAGTACTACCAAGCCTGAAATATCTGTTTGTAAAATAAAAGAACAAAATGCTATGGTGGCTCCACTGAAAACCAGGGTGTTGAGGCCACTTCTAGAGGACTGGGTTATAAAAGGCTAATTTCTGCTCCTAACTTTTCAACCATTTATTTAATGTCATCTTCCCTGGTGTAGAATAATCAGGAATGGAAGGAATGTCCATGGAAGGCAACATCAAGGCTGGGGAACAAAGTGTTCTATCACAACTAACACAAGTTCTTTGATTGGAGCTATACTTGAGAATAAGTTTACCTTAAGTCATTCTATTGCCCTGTGCTAGGCATCATAAGTGAATGCCCCTGCTCTGTTCTAGCAAACGTCACATGAAGTCCACAATCTGCCTATCAGTGATTGCCAGGGGATAGCAGTGAGGAGCTGTTGCCTGGCTTCCATCTCCTGTGCTCTATCTGTGGCTCTGCATCCCATGGTTCTTCAGACCCAAGCACTGGAAGCCAACTGTAAAGAAACTTCATAAGTTCTTCAGACAACAGGAAATTTTAGTTTTCCTCCAAGATCGTAAGCCCTATTATTTGTAATGTAGCTTAGTAGTAAGCAAGGGTTTCCTAGATGCTCAAGTTTGTTGGTTAATTATTTTCATGAAGAATACACTGTGCTGACAGCTAACAAAGCACCTTTACATATGTTATTTAGTCCTCATGAGAGCACCATGGAACAGCAATTTTATTCCCTTTGATTTGATCCAGATAAGATGATAAAGAGAAAATAGAAGATGAAGATGATGATAAAAATAGCTGTTATTTACTGAATTAGTACAAGGTAGAGTGTAGAAAATGTAACAATTTATTTTATAAGATTCATAGTAACCCTGCAAAGTTGGATTCAGTAGTCCCATTTATAGATAAGAAAACTGAGATTCTAATAGTTGAAGTGACTTTAAAGGTCACATCACTAGAAACTGGTTGAGTCAATATTCAAACTAATGTCATCTGGCCCCAAATTCTTGACCCTGTTCTCTATATCACAATGAACATGACACTCAGGAGCATTTCTGGTGCACTGAGACTCATTCCTTAACAACATCTTTTTCCCCCACATAAATGTCCTAACTGACTATGTGATGCCCGAAGAATCAGATTAGATACTCTTATCTATGTTGGGGAACTTAGATCATAAAGAAACTAGTTTAGACATTCAGTTCATTGAGATCCCTGAAGGAAGCCTAAGCTAGTAATACAAGGCTACAATTGGCGATCACTATTAAGACTTTTGTTTGAATAATGAAAAGAATGTTTAAAGGGTAGGGCAAATAATGGGACTTAATTAGTTTATTTTTATTACTGTGCCAGTAGAATTACTTTACATTGTTTCTATGCAAATGGATGCATAAGTTAGTACAATCTGTGCTTTCAGTATATTGAAAGAATAAATAAGGACAAAAGAACAGCTCGGTGAGGTTTAAGTAGGTTTTCCCTCTCCTCCTAAATCTTTGGCGTTCTTTTGTTTTTTAAATTCTAATTAGAAATCAAGGATAAACTAGTACAGACCAAATCTGTCTAGCAAACTCTAGTTATTCACATTTCTTGTGCATCTTACTAATCAGTATTGGGTTTCTAGAATTCCGGTAGTAGGCTGTTCTTTCCACATGGGGAGTAGGCAGTAACATTTTCTCCCCAATTCTTTACTACTGGGTTTAAGTTTGAAACTTTTAAATTAAATGCTGTTTGATCTTTTTCTTACTGAAGTTGTAAAAATTAAAAAAAAAATCAAAAGGAGTTTAGGATGTTTCTGGTAGTTTCCCAATACAGTCATGTAAAGTATTTATATTAACATAGCTGTGAGGACTTCGAAAACTCTTGTTTCACCTTACCTGCTCCTAGAGTTGCAGAAGAAATTCTAAAATACAACCTTCTACAACACTTGATGAGGAGACTGGGGAATAACTATCATATTAAGAGCTAGGTTTATTTAGCGGCTGCTATGTGTTGGGTCTCTGCTAACCAGTTCATAGCCATTATTCTGAGTTTCACAAGGATCCTACAAGGGAATAGGTTTTATTATCATCATTGTTTATAGATGAGGAAATTAAAGTGTAGAAAGGCTGTCCCACTTGAGTCAAGACCCATCTGATCAAAAATGACAGCTTATCTTACAGAGTTGTTGAGAGGATGAAATGAGCTGGTTTACCAAGTGCTTGGCATGCTGCAGGGTTGTTGCTTAAATAATACTCATCTTATCTTGATATCCCTTTCAATATTAGTCTCAAGCATTGCACTTTCTCCTTAGCATTTCTTTTTTCAGAGATAGAGAGTCAGAGAGGGGGATAGATAGGGACAGACAGACAGGAATGGAGATGAGAAGCATCAATCATTAGTTTTTTATTGCGACACCTTAGTTGCTCATTGATTGCTTTCTCATATGTGCTTGGACTGTGGGGCTACAGCAGACTGAGTAACCCCTTGCTCAAACCAGATGAGCCCATGCTCAAGCTGGCGATCTCGGGGTCTTGAACCTGGGTCCTCCACATCCCAGTCCGATGCTCTATCCACTGCGCCACTGCCTGGTCAGGCAGCATTTGGGCTCTTGAAACACTTCTGAGAGAAAACTGAGTGACAAAATTCACTGTTTTGAAATGTATGAAACAGCAGATAATTTGGTCTACTGGCCAGAATTTGTTGATTGTTCATCATGGACCTGTTCCAAGCATATTCTTGGAAATTAGTAAAATAATCCCAATTATTTGAACTTTTTGGGGTTTCTGGTGATAAAATCATTGGCAGATATGTCTATGTTGGGTAAATTTACAATGTCTGTCTATGACAAGGTAAGGTGTTAGTTGGTGATTCTTTTATTTTTTAAATTCTACCCAGTAATTTATTTCAGCAAACAATAAATGAAAGTCAATAGATAAAAATTGTTAATATTCACAAACCTTCTGAGGCACCACAGATAGAAATAGAATGGCGTGTATAGGAATGGGGTTCAGAAGCCCTAAGCCTTGTTTGCAGTTCTCTCCCTGACCAGCTGGGTGGCCTTGCTCAAGCCACCTCTCCTTCATGGCTTCTCAAGGTGTCACTTTGTACTCCAGGATCCACGTTCCCTTTTTCCTTTAACCTGACATGATGACCCAAGACTGGTTGGTGGCGATTTCACTATTTGGCAGGTAAAGTTAGGGACAGAAAGGAAGGAAACCTGGATACTTTGCTTTTGGACCTTACTGAGGGCCTTAACCTCCCACTTTGATGAAAAAATCTTTTTAAAAAGTAGGTGGAAGGTCATTTGCATTCATTGTCAGTGGGCTATCTACTTGTTTTGAGAAGACTGATGATCTTCACATAGGGGTTAAGTGAGATAGCTCCATTTCTCATAGCATCTCACAATGCCTTCTCCTTTATCATCACCATGTTATCATGATGGCCAAGACAAAAGGTGACTGGCCACAAACAATTTCTTCTCTTCTGAACTATCTGGATCAAGGAAAGGGACCTGACTAAATATCTTTTAGTCAGGGTCTACAAGGAATTTTATTTCACGTTACTTCTGTACCCCATACATACACTAATTAAGGAATTTACATAACTGCATTGTTACTGTGCAATTATCAGTCTCCCCCATTGGCCTGGGAGGTCCTGGAGGGCAGAGACCCATGTTAAAATTATGATATCAGTGCTCACTTCAGCAGCACATATACTAAAATCGGAACGATACAGAGAAGATTAGCATGGCCCCTATGCAAGGATGACATGCAAATTCGTGAAGCGTTCCATATTTAAAAAAAAAAAAAGATTATGGTATCACCAGGGACTAGCAGAGTTCCTAGCACAAATCTCTTGTAGAATAAATGAACCATTTTTGAACTATTATTTGATCTTGAGACTACAAATCCAGAGGTCACCTTCAGTAGCTGGTTCCATCAGAGTTTATATTACTATGACTGTGCTGAGGAATTAATTCAGATTGTAATCTGAAGCCTTCTAACTGCATCCTTAACTCACCTTTCAAGCTGGTTACTCAGCAAGTGGACCAAAAACATTCCATCTCCTCTTCTCCCTACCTCAGTTTTGGAGTTATATAAAACATTTTGGTTGGTGTCCAGAAAACGGGAGAAAAAGGCAGACAGTATAATACTCCAGGATCTTTAAGAAGTCCTTGTGCAATTTTAATATTCAGTAACTTCAGTTAAGAATATGAGAGGTGCAACCAATAAATCCTACTTAAAAGCAAACTGAATTTTCCAGAATTGGTAGGAATTTCTGTTTGAGCACTTCGTGGCACATTTCCCAGAGTTTTCTCTGTCAGTGAATAACTATGAAATGCTGGATTAAAAAATATTTATTTCCCAGGCACTTCAGAGTCTCTTCAGAAAAGAGATATAATCATTTGCATTGTTAATATACAAGAAGGGCATATGATGTGTACCTGTTTCACAAACCTGATTTAGGAGAGTACATTTTAGAAAACACTGGTTTAATTCAACTTGGACAAAATACTGGTTTAGTTTAACTGGGACATTTCATAGGTATGAGTACCACTGAATGGTTTACCAGGTAAGGAGACCTATTCAAAGATTCAAATATATTATTTAGTATAAAGCCAGGACTGAATTTCAAGTGGTCTGGTTTCCAGTCCGGAATAGAGTGCCTATTTCCTATGCCATATTGTAGACCACTACTGGCCAATGAGAGAGCAACATCATTCTTCCTGCTCCATAAACCCGTTTATCTATATGCCATATAGAGCACATATGTATGTATGGATGTGTGTCTGTGTGTGTGTATGTGTATTTGCAACTTATTTTATGTATGGTAGAGCTTATATAAGATTAAATAAAATACAGTATGCAAATTTCTGCAAAGAATGCCTAAGCAACTAGTAAATGCCATTATTACCACCACTATAACATAAATCTGTTTTACTGTTGTGCTAATACTTGGCTATTTACTTTATCTTAACTCCTTCTCAAGGGCTAGTGCTTTTTGACCAGGAAGAGCAAATCCAATTGAAAATTATTACCTCCTATAAATGGAAACAGGAAGACATAAACAGGAAGGAGCCATCTGATTCCTAAGTTTTAGGTGACTCATTGTGAGCCTGGAGTAAATAGGTATTACAAAACTCAACATGTACAACCTCTTCAGCGAGACACAAAAATGAGTCACATCTAAGTGGATTCCAAAGTTGAATATTTACTTGACTTCACCAAGTCATTGGTTTTCTCAGCACTGGCCCCATGTACTTAAAGCTAAAATTTTTACAAAAGTCCTTTTTAACCTTCCGTTTGAGACCATTTATTTTTTTCAAAAGCAGCAAAGTAAAAAGAACATTGGAGAAAGAGAAGACTGGGGACCTGGTTTAGTTGCCACCGTGTATTAATGGGAAGATTTTGATACTTCTGTGCTTTTATTTTCTTTTTCTTTCTTTCTTTTTTTAATTGAGAAGAGGGGAGATAGTGAGACAGACTTCGCATGTGCCCCAACCAGTATGCAATTGGCAACCACCGTCTGGGGCCAATGCTCAAATTAACCAAGCTATCCTCAGCACCTGGGGCTGATACTCAAATCAATTGAGCCACTGGCTGCAAGAGGGTTAGAGAGAAAGAAGGGGGAGAGAGATGGAGAGAAAGATGGGAAGAGAGATGAGGAGAGGGAGGGGAAGAGAAGCAGATGGTCGAGTCTCATGTGTGACCTGACTGAGGATTGAACCTGGGACATCCGCACACTGGGCTGATGCTCTATTCACTGAGCCAACCGGCAAGAACGTCTTTATTTTCTCATCAATAAAATGTGATTTTACCCAAAGAACCTTAAATACCTCTATGTGTTCAGTATTTTGTTTTTGAGGTGCTGGGGTACTGGGCATAAGAGGATAAGTAAGGCAGAGTTTAATGCGAAGTCAAAAAAGTAAATTGATGATCAGAGGAAGTAAGAGGTTTAAGCAGAAGAGCTGCTTTGATCATCCTCTCCCTTCATATTTCCTTTATTTATCTATTTGAAAGTCAAACCAGAAAGAGTTAAATTCCTTGCCACTGTCACAAAAAAATAATGTTGATTTTCACACATCTCAGTTTCAAGTATGATCATCAGACTCCTTCAAAGATCTGAAATATGGGCTTCTCTTTCTTTGAGCAGTTAGCATTCCTAAAAGGTCATTGATAAATTCTTTTTTTAAAAAAATCTATTTTAAGTAGAGTAAGACAGGTTGTTAGCGAAAGATTTCTACTCCCTGTTTTTAGTTCTGAATTTGATTTGTTTAAAGAATGAGGTACATCTAAATTCTTCCAACAGTCCCCAAAGGCCATAATAAATCACAGGGCTATTTCTTTCTGACAACTTATGTCAGAAATCTTATGAGAGGGTACGTGGCAGGAGGAACAGTACAGAAAAAAGGAAAGAGTGCAGATTAGGAAGCCAATAAAAATCTAATTACAGTGGGCACCTTACTGAGTGTTTGCTATATGCCAGGTTCATTACATAGAACCTCATTTTAACCACTCGACACTTCTATGCCCATTTTATATGTGAGGAGACTGAAGAGCAGAATGGTGAAGTGACCTGCCTAGGCCACATAACAAGAGACCCTGGATGAGATGCTGATCTGGGATGCAGTCTTTGTGAGATGATTTTTCCAGGGTACAGTGTAAAGTAGGGGCCAGGAAGGGTCAAACCCAGGGATACTTCCCTTCAGCCTTAGGAACTAGGAAGAGGGAAGAGAGGATGGGGATTTGAGGTGAATAGAGAGAACATCCCCTCAAAGAGGAGAGGAGGTTGGCTAACAAAGTGGGATGTCGGGAGATCTCTGCTAAGTTAGACGACCATGGAAGGGTGTGGCCACGTCAGTCAGAAAAATACAAGCTGTCTGGAAAATTCTTCAAGCTGCAGGAGAGCAGAACCATCTGTTTAAACAGGACAGCTCAATGCAAATAGCATCCTCAGGATATGTTAAATAAGATCCAGACATTCAAACCACATTTCCCTATGAAAGCAGAAAATGAGGTGAACTTATTTTCCCTTACCTAAAAAAAGGGAAGTTAAATCTATGCCTGGTCACTTGATATAGCCTTTTGTTCAGGCACTTAATATAGTGTCTGAATCATGGTAACTGCTTAGTACTAATTGCTTCTATTATTCTGAAGGCCTGTTGCTATCAAGCACACTGGACATGGGTCCCATCAGACTAGCACCTTAGTGTGCACTTCCTCTAACCCATTTTACAAAATTCCATTGGGGAGCATAAGAAGTTTATACCCATGGGGCACAGGTAAAACTCTCAGACCCACTGTTTATGAACCTATAAAAACTCCTATTAATTCCCAGAATGCCTGTTTAATGGCTATGCAAATGTGAAAGAAGGCCGATACTGTTATTAGTCTTACTACTTATTGCTATCTTTAGACTACTCAAAAAAACATATTCTCATTAAACACACTTTAATGGTTTAGGTAAATTTACTTAATCATTTTATTCTGACAAAATTCTGCCAATAGGTAAACCTATGCTTAGGTTAAATGGCAGATGGGTTATTATAATTAAATTTATTATGTTAAGTTATAGTCTATTTTGTTGGTTTTTAAGTAAATTAAATTTGTTTTTGTTTGTTCAATTACTTTAAGTAATTTTGTCAATAAATATTTATTAAGCCCAGTTAACCATGTAAGAGGTCATAGAGTAATATGTTAAGAACATTAGAGTTTGAAAAGAAAAAAAGTCTGGTCTGCATTCTACCTCCTCCACTTGTGAACGGTCAAACCCCCATCTCCAGCAGGGGTTATCCAGCTCTGTTAAAAAATAACCTTGACCAATCTGTGTACCATTTTGAGACTTCTTTTCCTCATTTTTTTTTTTTTTTGTATTTTTCCGAAGCTAGAAACGGGGAGAGACAGTCAGACTCCCGCAGGTGCCCTACTGGGATCCACCCGGCACGCCCACCAGGGGGCGACGCTCTGCCCCTCCGGGGCGTTGCTCTGTTGCGACCAGAGCCACTCTAGCGCCTGGGGCAGAGGCCAAGGAGCCATCCCCAGCGCCCCGGCCATCTTTGCTCCAATGGAGCCTTGGCTGCAGGAGGGGAAGAGAGAGACAGAGAGGAAGGAGAAGGGGAGGGGTGGAGAAGCAGATGGGCGCTTCTCCTGTGTGCCCTGGCCAGGAACCGAACTCGGGACTTCTGCACGCCAGGCCGACGCTCTACCACTGAGCCAACCGGCCAGGGCCCTTTCCCTCACTTTTGAAACAGAAATTACACTACCCACTCTGACTGCATAGGGAAATTGGTGAGACTTAAATAAAAAAAATTGGCCTCGCCAATGTAAGGTATGGTTATTTGACAAAAGAGAAGTTTGCATGTTGCATTAATAAACTAGAATGATGGCTTAATATATAGTGAAAAATATTACTAATAAGTGGACTAAGGCTGTTTGTTGCATTCTCTTTCCACAGAAAATTTAAAGTCAAAAGCTGATTTTAGTCAGAAGGATGATAGAGATTGGTATGAGATCTGGATTTCATTGGTCAGTATGATTGCTTGATGTGTTATCTTCATTTATCAAGTAACCATTTAAAAAATATACATAACAATGGAAAGAAATGGCCACAATATAATGGTATATAAATAAAAGGAATAGGTGGAACTCTATAGCATTGATACTAATTTTGTTTCACATATATATATAAAGATGCAAAGTGTTTACACCAAGAACAAATACTTCCTTTTGAATGGTAGAATTATGAGTGAGCTTTATCTTTGTCTCTATATTTTTCTCTACTTCCCAAACTTTTTACAGTTATTTTTTTATTTTTTTGTATTTTTCTGAAGCTGGAAACGGGGAGAGACAGACAGACTCCCGCTTGCGCCCAACCGGGATCCACCCGGCACGCCCACCAGGGGGCGATGCTCTGCCCCTCCTGGGCGTCGCTCTGTCGCGACCAGAGCCACTCTAGCGCCTGGGGCAGAGGCCAAGGAGCCATCCCCAGCACCCGGGCCATCTTTGCTCCAATGGAGCCTCGCTGCGGGAGGGGAAGAGAGAGACAGAGAGGAAGGAGAGGGGGAGGGGTGGAGAAGCAGATGGGCGCCTCTCCTGTGTGCCCTGGCCGGAAATCGAACCCGGGACTTCTGCACGCCAGGCCGACGCTCTACCACTGAGCCAACCGGCCAAGGCCTACAGTTATTTTTAAATGTAAAAAAAATTCTTATTTTGAATAGAAAATCCTAGAAACTTTACTCCAACTTAATGTAAGGTACTCTCCTTGTATATTTTTGTTAATATTTGAAATGCATGGATGCTTTGAGCTTGAGATAATTTATTATGGACAAGTTCCTTAGGGTAAGGGTAAGTAGAAACTGGGGAATATGAGGAGGTAAGATAGAGGTAAAGATCACGTGTGTGAGTTGGTGACAGGGGACATGGCATGGCCATCTGTATAACTCAAGAATTTACTGCCCTGGCCGGTTGGCTCAGTGGTAGAGCGTTGGCCTGGCATGCAGGGGTCCTGGGTTCGATTCCCGGCCAGGGCACACAGGAGAAGCGCCCATCTGCTTGTCCACCCCTCCCCCTCTCCTTCCTCTCTGTCTCTCTCTTCCCCTCCCGCAGCCAAGGCTCCATTGGAGCAAAGATGGCCAGGGTGCTGGGGATGGCTCCTTGGCCTCTGCCCCAGGCGCTAGAGTGGCTCTGGTCGCAACAGAGCGACGCCCAGGAGGGGCAGAGCGTCGCCCCCTGGTGGGCGTGCCGGGTGGATCCCGATCGGGCTCATGCGGGAGTCTGACTGTCTCTCCCCATTTCCAGCTTCAGAAAAAAAAAAAAGAATTTACTGAAGATGGCTGGAAATTGACAGAATATTCCAAGCCCACCAGAATCAAATAAATCTCTTACCAGACAAAAAAATGCAGGAGTTTCTAAGAAGAAAGATATCAGACAGGTAACAGACCTACCTCTTTTTTTTTTTTTTTTTTTTTTTTGTATTTTTCTGAAGTTGGAAACAGGGAGGCAGTCAGACCCCCGCATGCGCCCCACGGGGATCCACCTGGCATGCTCACCAGGGGGTGATGCTCTGCCCATTTGGGGCATTGCTCTGCTGTAACCAGAGCCATTCTAGCACCTGAGGCAGAGGCCATGGACCCATCCTCAGCGCCTGGGCCAACTTTGCTCCAATGGAGCCTTGGCTGCGTGAGGGGAAGAGAGAGACAGAGAGAAAGGAGACGGGGAGGGATGGAGAAGCAGATGGGCACTTCTCCTGTGTGCCCTGGCCAGGAATCGAACCCGGGACTCCTGCATGCCAGGCCAACGCTCTACCACTGAGCCAACCGGCCAGGGCCCAGACCTACCTCTTTTGACTCAAGGCATTTGAATAGCCAGCTCAGAACCCCAGAAAGCTGTATGAGCAATAAGGGTGTTAGCCGACCTGAAATCAGAGGGTCTATAGAGAATGCCAACCAAGCCCATGCTCAGTCACTGGAGAAATGGTTTCTACAATGCATGATGTCAGCCACGCCGCTCCTGCTGGAGCACCTGCTGTTGTGGGGAGCAGCTCACTACCTAGTGAGGCACCTCAGCTCTTTGTCGATGGGCCTCATGGATAAATAATTTTTCCTTACTATGACTTAATTCCTTAACTGTAGTAGCAGAGACTGTGTTCATCCTCTCTTCTGCATGATAGTCATTTAAATACTTAATGACAGTGATACTAAGAACTTGAACCTGACTCTTCTGATTTCAAAAGATTGCATTAGACCATCACTTTGTAGCATCATTAGGGCTTCCAAGTTTATTGAAATTATTCTGCCAGATTAAATGTTTCATGTGCCACTACTTCTTTAATAGCTTCCTATGATTTGAAAATGGTATGCTCTTTTACTTCTGTTTCCTAAATAATTGATTTGTTAGTTTAACCTAATTAACAAGTCTTTTTTGTTTGTTTACTTTAGGGGTGATAAATATGCCATCAAATTATTAGAACCAACTTATGATCATAATTATGTACATGTAATTTAAGTATAAAATGATTATGAAAAAGCAATTTAAAAATAATGATTACAAATATATGGGGATGGAAAGTGGTTTGACTTTGGGTGGTGAACACACAACGCAATATAAAAGATCACATGCTATAGAGATGATACCTGATACTTATGTGATCGTATGGACCAATGACACCCATTAATTTAATTTCTAAATATATTAAAATAATTAAAAATAATAAAAATGATTACTTCAATAGGAGTTAGATTTATGTTTTAGGCATTTCTTAGGTATGTAAGTGATCAAATTATTATGACTACAAGAGATGTGGCTATAAGTATAACACTAGTTCATCAGGAGAGGAACATAGCTGCATATTGGGCATAAATGTAATTCAGGAACAGTATAGAACCACTTTCTCATCTTGAAGTCTGTTTACTACTAAAGCAGCTCTGATGAATAACACAACCATTCTCTTATAGAACAGACTGACAACATCCTGCTTCACACCACAAAAAACACAAAAATCAGTATCTTCATTCACAGAAGCATAAACTTGAAAATTGAGGAAAATAACATGCAATACAGGTAAACTTTTCTTTTGAGAAAAACAGATAATTCTCAGTAAGTAGGCATTTCATTATTTATTGATTTTGTATCTTCTCTCATTTCAACATGTTGAAACAAGCTCCACGTAGGAACCCTTTGTTTGCAATGAGCAAACATGTCACTGGGTGAATTTTAATGGACACCAGATAAAAGTTGTCCCTCAGTAGAAGATAATTGTATGTACAGGTTCATCCCTAGAGAAACATAATTAACTGTACCACAGTGATTGAAAGTTGTATAGCAGGGAGGGAGACACATAAGATTTTAATATAGGTAGATTTGACTTGAATTTTAGCTCTATATCTTACTGGGTTTATAAACATTTGAGTCTCAAGTTCTTCACATGTAAAAAAAGTGTTAACGCCAACTCAAGTGGTTTTTTTTTTAATTTTTTTAAAATTTATTTATTCATTTTAGAGAGGAGAGAGAGAGGGGGAGAGAGAGAGAGAGAGAGAGAGAGAGAAGGGAGGAGGAGCTGGAAGCATCAACTCCCATATGTGCCTTGACCAGGCAAGTCCAGGGTTTCGAACCCGTGACCTCAGCATTTCCAGGTCAACGCTTTATCCACTGCACCACCACAGGTTAGGCAAGTGGTTTTTGTAGTGACCAAATGGGTTAATATATAAAAACATTTATCGGAGCCTGGCGTATGTTAGAAATGTTTATTTTTTACTTTAAACTTTTCAACTAAACCAAGAAAAGGTAACTCACTCTCCCCCTTTCACCCCATTTTGTTGCAGGCATGAATCTGTGAAATTAGAGATGGAGGAAGATGAGAGTCCTTTGAAGTCAAAAGTGAAGCTCAAATGGCAGTATCTCTATTTTGCAGATAGAGCTGCTGTTATCATCATGTATTGATTTATAAAATCATTTGGACATATTTTAAGCAATTTAAATTCTCTTTGCAGGTGATATAAAACTGTTTGAAAGATATTCCTGTTGATGGAGGCACTAAACTTATTTCAAGTATATTTGATAAGTACAAATATTGCCTACAAAAATTTTTATGTATATATTTTTTTAACTTAGAAATTAAATTTAATAGGGTGACATTGATCAATAAGAGTACATAGATTTCTGGTGAACATCTCTATAGCATTTCAACAGCTGATTACGGTGTGTGCCAATCACTCAAAGTCAAATTATTTTCCATCACTGTATATTTTTCCCTCTTTACTCCCCACACCCACAAAAAATTTTAATGTGGGAAATAAATGCATAAGGTATCTAACAGCCATATTCTGACTTAAAACAATAAAAAAAAACCTTTAAAAATTTTTATTTACTGTGATCTGATAGTTTTCCCTTAACAAGCAGAATAACCAAGGTTCTTTATTCACTTCACCTTGAACTGCTGCCTCTGTCATAACACCCACCAAATAAATAGAACTGCTGTCTTCAAGAACACAGACTTGGCTATGCTCCAGGAATTGGGAGATTGCTTTTGGCTCCAGCCACATGATACAGATCCTAGATTAACACAGATAAAAAGTAGATGTCATGTCCTTAGCCACGTGACACTCATGAAGCTCTTGACAAAACCATGGAAATTCTGATAAGACAGTACAGAAATCACAATATATCTGTACAACCATTGTGCTTGCCAGAAATAAAATAACATTTACAAAAGAAGTAAAGCTTCCACCTGATGGGTGATGGTGCAGTGGTTAGAGTGTCGACCTGGGATACTGAGGTCCCAGGTTCAAAACCCTGAGGTCGCCAGCTTGAGTGTGGGCTCATCTGGCTTGAGGGCAGGCTCACCAGTTTGAGCATGTGATCATCAACATCATCCCATAAGGTCACTGGCTTGAGCCCAAGGTCACTGGCTTGAGCAAAGGAGGATCAAGGCACGTAGGTGAAGCAATCAATGAACAACTAAAAGTGCTGCAAATATGAGTTGATGATTCTCATTTCTCTCCCTTCCTGTCTCTCTCTCATGCCCAAAAAAAAAAAAAAAAAAAGAAGTAAAGCTTCCAACTAATTTGCATATTCCAAGACTTGATTGAGTGCATACAGTTGGCTGAACCTAAATTACATCTGAGAGACTAGAGACTTGGCATATGCAAGGGCATATGCGATATGTACTGTGCAGCTTTCAGCTTTAAAAATATAAAAAGGGGCTTCATTTCCATGCAAGATGGACGGAATAACAGAAATCAGATTTTACCTCCTGACTCAAACAGCAAAAGGGGTATAAAGGCAGTAAAGAACAGAGATTCTTAGGAGATGGGGAAAAAATGAGGTAAGCCCTATAATTGCCCCTAATTACTGCCTTGAGAGTTTCCAGGTCACCAGTCAAAAAGAAAGTCTACGGGAGGAGGTTGGAAGACTCCATCAGTTGAAGGAATAGAACTGAGAATCTGAGATCATCATGGTTAGAGTTTGCCAGCCAGGGAATCAGAGAAAAGAGAACTACACAGAAAGAAAAGTCCTGGAGATATGCAGGGAGCCACCCTTGAATATT
This sequence comes from Saccopteryx bilineata, assembly GCF_036850765.1. NCBI lineage: Eukaryota > Metazoa > Chordata > Mammalia > Chiroptera > Emballonuridae > Saccopteryx > Saccopteryx bilineata. The sequence continues at coordinate 336,818,482 of NC_089490.1, read as the reverse complement.
TAGCAGAGTGTTGATCAATCAACCCATGAATATATGAGGAAACTACCAAAGTCTAGGGAAAAAAACCCATTTGAATGGCTAAAGAGATCAGCATTTGGCAACTATAAAGGTCTGGGAACAGTGCCGCCTCTCTTCAGCCAAACCAGAAAACCTCGCCATTCCACGGGACTCCAAGAAGCACACTCAGAAGGGTCTTGCCTCACTAGTGGGACATAATTGACACTACGTTGTTCACTCTCACCTAAAAACCTTAAAAGCAGACTTAAAAGAATTAAATAGTTGAACTACATCCCAGAACACAGTTCAATATTTACAGCAATAAAAAGTATGTGGCCCCAAAAGGGTAAAAGGCACTATGTCTGGTATCTAGTCAAAGATGACCAAAAATACAAAGAAGTATGAAAATATGACCCACACTGAGGAAAAAAAATAATTCATCAAAACCAACCCAGAACTGACACAAATGAGAGAAATAACAGAAGAGAACGTTAAAGCAGTCCCTATAATTCTATTCCAGGTAGTCAAAAGTTAGGGACATGAAACATATTTTTTAAAAGATTAAAACTTCCAAAGATGAAAACAACAATGTGTGAGATGAAAAATAGACTGGATATCATTAACAGTAGATTAGACACTGAGAAGAAGAGGTTAATGAACATGAGTATGTAGCAATGGAAACTATCCAAAGGAAACAGAGAGAAAAAAAGATTTGAAAAATGAAAAAAATCAGTGAGCTGTGGGACAATTCCAAGTGGCTTGATGTATGTGTAACTGAAGCCCCTGAAGGAGAGGAGAGGGGGAGGGGAAAAGAATAATATTTGAAGGAATAATGACCACTAATGTTCCAAATTTTATTGGAAACTATAAACCCACAGACCCAAGAAGCTAAATACCCTACAAGCATAAGAAACATGAAAAGAAATACACTAAGATACATTATAATCAAATAGCTTGAAACCAGTAATAAACAGAAAATCTTTATACTGGAAAAGAAAAAGATACATTATACAGACAGAACAAAGAAAATAAGGATGGCAATGAATCTTTCATCAGAAATAATACCAGTAGGAAAACAGTAGAGCAACATCTTTAAAGTATAGCAAGAGTTAACTTAGACTTCAATACATAGAGAAAATACCTTCCCCCAAAAAGACAATATAAAGATATCTTAAAACATAAGAAAGTGGCCCTGGACTGTTGGCTCAGTGCTAAAACATCGGCCCAGCATGTGGATGTCCTGGGTTTGATTATTGGTCAGGGCACACATTAGAGATGACCATCTGCTTCTCAACCCCTCCCCCTCCCATTTCTTTCTCTCTTTCTCTCTTCCTCTCCTGCAGCCATGAATTGATTTGGAGTGAGTTGGCCCTGGGTGCTGAGGATGGCTCCACGGACTTGGCCTCAGGTGCTAAGAAGAGCTTGGTTGCTAAGCAATGGAGCAATACTCCATATAGGCAGAGCATCAGAGGCAGATTTAACTGCAGGTGTACTAGGTACATGCCCTGAGCCCCAACTTCTGAAGGGCCCAGCAAAACCCCAACTTGACACTTTTTTCTAATGACACCAAGTTTTGTTTCATATGTGTAATTTTAACATTAATAGTACATAATATTTATCTATTTATTTATTTAAAAATATGTTTAACATGTATTTTTATTTTCCCCATCTCTCTCTCTCTTTTTTAAGGGGCCTAATATTTTCTTCTGCACCAGGGCCTCAACTGACCTTAATCTGCCTCTGCAGAACATCACCCCCTAATGGGCTTTCTGGGTAGATCCCAGTGGGGGTGTATGCGGGAGTCTGTCTCTGCTTTCCCTCCTTTCATTGAATAAAAAACAAAAACAAAAACAACCTATAAGGAAGCCAAAGAAGTTCATTAGCAGCAGCTGCACACTGTAAGAAACGGTAAAGGAAGTCCACCGGGCAGAAGGAAAATAAAATGGAAGTCTACAACTCCATAAAAGAAGTTCATTGGGAATGGTAAATTCATGCATAGACACTGAAGTTCTTTCTTATCATTAAAACTTCTTTGAAACATAATTTACTGGTCAAACCAAAATATTAACAATGTATCATGGTATTTATATTTTTATATACATAGAAACATAAATATATAAATATACATTTTAAATGTATGACAATACCACAAAAACCAGAAGGAAGAAAATAAAAATATACTTTGTAACATTCTAACACTATCCATGAAGTAATATAATATTATTTAATAGTAATACTAGACTGGGATAAGTTGAAGGTGTATACTATACACACCTAAACAACTACTAAAATAATGACAACAAAAAGAGTTCTTAGCTAATAAGAGATAAGTTAGAGTTAAAACAGTTATTCAATAAACCCCCAAATAAACAGAAAAAGAGGAAAAAAAGAACAAAGAACATACTAAGGTTAATAGATGTAAACCTAATCCTATCAATAATCACATTAAGTTTAAAAGTTCTAAATACCTCAATTAAAAAGTAGAGACTATCAGAGTGGATATAAGAGCAAAATCTAGTTACAGGCTATTTATAAGAAACATACTTTAAATCTAAATCTAAAGATAAAACTAAGTTAAAATTAAAAAGTGGGAAAAGGCATTAATAGGCTAAAACTGGACCAAAAAATGTTGGGGTGGCTCTATTAATATCAGAAAAAGTAAATTTCAGAGCAAGAATATTACCAGCAATTAAAAAAGGCAATTTTATATTGATAAAGGTATAAATCCATAAAAAGGGCCTAACAATCTTAAGTGTCTATGTATATAATAACAGCTTCAAAACACATGAAGAACACTTAAATACTATCTACCAATTTGCTTTAACATTTATAGAACAGTTCACCCATTAGCAGCACCATATATTCTTTTCAAGTACATATGGACTCTTTGACAAGAAAGGCCATAATCTGATTCATAAAACAGTCTCAAGGATATACGTCATAAAAAGAATATTCGTGAATCACGCAAGAGTTAGCAGGAGAACTGGCATTAATCAAGGCCTCTGCCTGGTACCCAAATCTCTGCCTTTTTCCTACTGTGTTTGCCTCCCTGTCCCCTCCGGTGTGTTTTAATTCTTCTCTGACCTGCATGCTCTGGGCTTCTTTCTCTGCCTCAACTGAAACAGCTAGCTGATGCAGTTAATAAGAAATATACTTTAAATCTGAAGATAAAGCTAAGTTAAAATTAAAATTCCACAAAAATTCAAGAATAAGTACTTACTTTGTGACCAACTTAATTAAAGTAATACATTGTGGTCTGCAAAATTCTCACGTAAGACATTTGGGTTTTAGGATAGTAGATATCTTGGAGAAAGAAAAATGTCGTATTTTTTTCTATACATAAAATTCAAGTCTGGAAATGGTTCCAACTTCTAGAAGCTGGTGTAACTATATCATTTTTCTACTTTATGTACTCAGCTTTTCTCACTTGCTATTTGATCTGTGTAAAAATGACCTCTTTCTGACACAGTCCATACCTTAGACCATGTAGTTGTGGCAATTTTATTTCTGGCAAAACTAGCATAATGAATGACATTCAGAAGCAAGCTATGTTCTTGAGGCTGTTCCCAGATTTTGACCAGAAAGAAAAAAAGAAAGATGAAAATAATAGAAATTATGTACAGAACTTTTATTTGTTGTATTGTGTTTTAAAATTTTTTTATAGCCATGTACATTTAAAGATAAAAAAATGATTATTTTACAGGAAATAAAATGACTAAAAAAGAAGATAAGTATGTGCTACTGAAGGAGAAACAGAAGTACAACTTAAATACTTTCACAATGACAATATGCAGAAATCAATGCCTGCTGTTATTTTTGAGTTATCACCTCAGAAAATTTTATTTGCATCATCATATAACTTTATTTGCCAGTTTTTGTTGTCGTTACTAATAGAAATATTTGCAGCATTAGTATACACACATACAATGTAGATGGAATCGGACTCTCCAGATTTTCTTTCTATTGTGCTACCTTTCTTCTATATTCCATGCTGACGGTCACAGGCTGGAACATAACTTTGGATTTATAATTAATTCAACAAACATTTGTTGAGCGCTGCTCTCTGCTGGGCACTGGGGCAAACTGAGATTGATACGGATTCTGTCCACATGAAACTAGAGGCCAGCTCTATAAAGCCCTGCTCTACACACTACCTTTTTTCTCCTCAAGACAGTAGAAATGTAAGCAAGCAAAGAAGTTATGAATAAAAGAAGGCTTTTAAATCTGATCCAATTTATAAAGAAAATACATCTGCAAAACTTACTTCATTGATAGTAACACATTACATTGAATAATAAATTTGTCTCCTCAGTACCACTACACCCCCTCCATACACATTTCAATATTAAAATGCTCACAGTAATTTGCTGTGATCTTACCTGAACCTACACCCTGATTTCTGTGAAACAGCACCTAACCAGAGCCAAGGGAATCAAAAGACTTCCTTTCTTTTTTCTTTTTCTTTCCCTTTCTCTTTCTTTTTCTTTCTCTCCTTCCTTCCCTCCATCTACCTTTACCTGCCTCCCTCCCTCTATTTTTTCCTATTTCATTTCAGGATCACAGTGAACAGCAGATAATCTTTCTCTTGTGGCTAGAAGTTTAAAAGGCATACTTGGGAACTTTGAGGGGCAAGTTCCCTAATTCATGGAGAAATCTGTCCATAGAGAAATCAAACATCCAAGTGGAGAGAAGCAAAGATGGGGAGGCTGAGGGAGTGTGATGACACTCACACGCCTGCCTGGCTGCAGCTCCGAGACATAGCTCTACTCCTGCCCCTCACTCCAGTCTATAAGACACATACATCACCTCAGTTTGTTGAACATTTTTTTAAATTACTTGCAAACAAAACCAGTGCATTGTGACAGTCCAGCTGGGGATGGTTGCCCTAAACCGAAGAATCCTCCCCTCATTGTCAGCACAGATGAGAGAATAAAAACAGAAATTTATACTGTTAATCAGTAAGTTTAATAATAATTTGATAAGCAAGATGCTCTGGCACTACCCCTAAGTACATGTCAAAAGGAAGTAATATTATTTAAGCTCAAAAAGTACATCATTGCAAGAAGACACAGAGCTCCCTTAAATTTGAATTATGATGTTCTTTTATCAGATAATATTGACTTGCTTTATTACCACAGTATAATTGTAAAATAAGTATAATTGTAAAGAGAAACTTTATTGTATCTTCTAGCAAACCCTGTCCCTAATTCAAATGGAAATGAAGAAGGTCCTATGCAAAGTTTTGAAATGATATGAAGTTGAAGCTGGGCTCTGCCTCCGTGTAAACGGCCAGACTCCACGATTCAGAACCAGAGGAGCTCCAAGGAAACAGCTGCTGTTCTTCTGTATGAGCCCCTTTTAATGATCACAGTCTGACCTTGCCCAAGGCCACAAATGCCAAATAAAATCCCAAGAGAATAGCAAATAAAACTAGGTTTAGGGACTATTAATACTAGTTCCACCATATTACCTTCCTCTTCTCATCTTGATGTGCTTGGATTTGGCATTCTGATTTTGGATCCCTCACCCTGGCAACCACATAGATTTCTCCCTCTGGTAATTGTGCTTTGGTTCCAAGGCTGTCCAGGGCCAAGTGATCAGAATATGACCTAGAGAGACCATGGAATTGTCTGATTTGAGGATGAGGATCTGACGGCCAAAATCAACTCAAATCTGTGTACATTTTTCAAATGCCTACCAGGTGCCAGTCATGGTGCTTGGCATTGGGAATGCAATAATAGGTTAAGACACTGTCACTGCCTTCAAGATTCTCGCAAGAAAGGGAGAAAGGCCCAAGGCTCACTGTAGAAATCACAGGCTGCGTCATAGCTACCATTCATCCCTGTGTCTGCCCACTTCCCACCCAGCAATATAATTGATGGATTGGTTGCATTTGTTGGATTTGTAAACCTGCCAGAGGCTTTAATAAGTAAGATTCTGATTTTTAGAGTAAATATAATAGTGAGTTTTTTAAGGGAAAATGGGGTAAATAGTCATGAGAAAGTGTACCACCATTCTTCAGCGCCAAATACTCTCTATGCCTTGTTTATATTATACAACTACAGAGAAATAATATATGTATATAAGAAACACCAGCTCAGACACTGGCACAGAGATGAACTATTACCATTATTGCTCCACCTTATAACAATCTAGCAAAGGAAGTCCTTATTATTTCCATTTCACAGAGAAAAGAGCTAAGGTTCAGAGAGGCACAGTCTCAGAGCTGGGGCAGGGCGGAGCAGGGTGCCAAGCCAGGGGGCCACGCTCCAAAGCACTTGCTCTTTCTACTCCTGTGCAGTTGGATCATAAAACAGCGCAGAAGCTAATTTGCATGATCTCTCATTTGGGAGTTTCATTTTAGCAAGGCACACCAATTAAATAAGGATAAAATACTCCATTCTGTTCCACTACCATTTGTTGAGACTCTATTTGGCATACAACAAGAAATAGCCTTTGAATACTAAATAGTCAAAGTTTAAAAGTCAGAAATCTCTTCTTCAACCTTTAACCACATCACATCTGGCAGCTCTGCCTGAGAGCGGGCTGGCCTGGCTTGGCCTCTTGCACAGATACACATTCACTCACGCACATTATCCACATTATGGAAGCCTGTTCTCCGTCCAGGGCAGGTTCTGCAGTGCTATTCGCTGCACTTTCAGTTGGCTCCATTAGTGGGCGCAGCGAGATACAAGGGGAGGAACACCAACCACAAACCAGGGAAACAGACCACAGACCCACCTCTGCCTCGTGCTCCCTGAGGCTTGACATTAATTCTTCAGTCCTGCTGACCCTTAGGTTCTTTATCTATAAAATGGAAGGTTTGCAGTGATTTTTCTCTAAGGTAACTTGCAGCATAGGTACGTCATGACTTTCTTTTTGTGTTAAAAACAGGCCTAAATGAGCCAACTAATGCAGTTCATTGTAAGGATTTTAAAGATAAGTTTTTCTTTTCTTTTCTTTTCTTTTCTGAAGCTGGAAATGGGGAGAGACAGTCAGACAGACTCCCGCATGAGCCCAACCGGGATCCACCCGGCACGCCCACCAGGGGGCGATGTTCTGCCCCTCCGGGGCGTCGCCCTGCCTCGACCAGAGCCACTCCAGCGCCTGGGGCAGAGGCCAAGGAGCCATCCCCAGCGCCTGGGCCATCCCTGCTCCAATGGAGCCTCGGCTGCGGGAGAAGAAGAGAGAGACAGAGAGGAAGGAGGGGGCGGTGGAGAAGCAAATGGGTGCCTCTCCTATGTGCCCTGGCCGGGAATCGAACCCAGGTCCCCCGCACGCCAGGCCGACGCTCTACCGCTGAGCCAACTGGCCAGGGCCAGTTTTTCTTTTAAGTAGTAAGTTTCTTAAGAATAAAGACTATGTACCTTTGACTTTCTGCAATCCTTAGCAAAATACCTATTATATAATAAGTGTTCAATTGAAATCTTTTTATTAAGAAAGAAATAACTGAACATTTTATATACAAAAGGGAAATGGATTAGATTTCAAATACAAAAGTTACCAGGAATGTATGTGCAGAATCTCAGATGTTTTGACACATATATTTCTTAATCTAGTACAAAAATAACAATTCTGACAGGCTGGTCAGAAACTTTTGAAACATTTTTTAAAAATATGTATTCTTTTTTTCTACAATTGAGTCTTAGTGCTAAGAAGTGATTACAATGAAAAGTCAGGCTTTTTGTGTGTGTGTTGATATCAAATTTCTGGAACACTTGTGAAGGACAGCATCAAGCCACTTGTATATGTTTCTGAGAAACAGAAAATATGAAATGTTCTAGGTTCTCTGTTTCCAATGATAAATTGCTAAACCCTCAGCACTTGTCCATTTGTTGTATAAATGAACCTATGACTACATACCTACCATATTTTTTGCTCCATATGACTCACTTCCCCCACCCCCTCCAAAAGTGGAGGGGAAAATGCCCTGTGTCTTATGGAGCCAATGTTCATTTTTTTAGCTGCTGCACAGCACTGTGCCAGTAAACATATGTAGAATGAGCACCAGCAGGAGCATAATCATACCCGCTACCACAGCATGTGGAACCCCGGCATCTGCTGAGTGATCTCCTGGTTCCACAGTTGCATGCAGTGCAGGAGGGAAGGCGAGTGACGCTGTGTGGGCACATTCATCTGGCATCATCGAGGGCATACATGAGAGGTGTGCTGCACAAACTCTGCACAAACTGGCTTCTCCTTCAGCACTCCACCATCTTGGTTGCCTCTCCTCTCCTCCACGAGGCCTTTCTCTGCTCTCCTCTCTAATACTAATCTCAGGAACCAAGAGAGAGCAAGCTCCCATTCTGCCCCACTTTATAGTGTAGAAATCAAAACCTTTAATCCAATATACAAACAAGGAAGTCTCTGATACAATGTCACTTATCTGAGGCATGATGGGATTCCTCATGAGAGTGCACCACCCCACACTATGCAATCAGTCAAGGGTGTGGGGAAAAGCTTAGTCTTAAAACTAAGCCTTAGGCCAGGGGTTGGGAACCCTTTTGGCTGAGAGAACCATGAATGCCACATATTTTAAAATGTAATTCGGTGAGAGCCATACAACAACCCGTGTACGTTAGGCATTATCCAATAAAAATTTGGTGTTTCCCGGAGGACAGCTGTGATTGGCTCCAGCTACCCGCAACTATGAACATGAGTGGTAGGAAATGAATGGATTGTAATACATGAGAATGTTTTATATTTTTAACGTTATTATTTTTTTATTAAAGATTTGTCTGTGAGCCAGATGCAGCCATCAAAAGAGCCACGTTTGGCTCATGAGCCATAGGTTCCCGATCCCTCCCTTAGGTTATAATCACCCTGCCTGCTTACAGCCTGTCCCCCACATCCAATGCAAACTATAAACAAGCAAACATATATCATTATTAAAAACTTATTTGACCAACAATGACCATGATGTTGTTATGTACCATGGAGGTGGGCTTTAGAAGCCTGGCATTGCCTGAGAAGAAAAGGGAAGAGACAGAAGAAATAAGAAAATGTCAAGAGATAAAAGAAAGAAATGGGTAAGTTAAGAGCAACTTCCCTGTAGTGAAACCAGAGAGGGCCCTTCAGGGTGTTAGAGCTCATGAGTAGGCATGACGTTTAGTCCAAGGGACTTGCAAGTGCTTGGCGTTAGGGAGGCAAGAAGATCAGAACAGGTAGGTACTCAGGACAGCCAGGGTGCCTGGGGGGATGCCAGCCCTCAGCTCAGTCAAGATGGGACACTGGCACTGCCTGAGCCAGGGACACAAAGGGGGCAGAAGCCAGAAAAAAGGGTTGCCAGCCTCTTGATACTTGTGTTGATTAAATTTAATTCTGTGCCCACAATGCTTGCCAATTTAGGGGAAATCTTTTCATATTGTATTAAAACAAAACAGTATATTTCAGTCTTTTCTTCTTGTTGCAGCTCAGACAGGCCTAGGTGGCCTTCCGGTTTTGCCACTTGCCTGCTGGGTCACTGGGCTAAATCATTTTACTTCTCTGTGCTTTGGGTTTTGCTCATCTATGCAAGGAGGACAACCTACTTAACATGCTTGTTTGGAGGATTAAGTGCAATTATTGTGTCTATATACTATTCTTATATCGGGTTCTTTAAAAATATTATTTTCTTCCCTGCACCTCTATTCTCAAGGCATGTGATCAGAATTCAATATTAATAGCCAATATTTACTGAGTCTCACATACTGTTCTAAGTGCTTTCCAGCAGTAATGCCTTAATCTGCAGTACAGCTCAATAGGGCAGATGCTATTTTTGTTCACATTGTCAGAGGAGAAAACTGAGGGCAAAGAGGCTAAAAAGTCACTTGGCCACACTCTCACAGCTGGGAAGTCACAGAGCCAGGTGCAAACCCACACACTAGCTCCCATGCTCTTCGCCACTGCCCTGTAATTCTTCTCTCACCCACAATCAGCACAGGGGTTGTGAACATCAGAGGCAGTGGCACAGCTTTGGGAGAACAGTCAGATTTCAAGTCCTGGATCCTCTACTATTAGCAATGTTGCTCTGAACAATTATACCCATTCACATGAAGATTTACATGAAATGAACTCTGTGAAGAGCCTGACACATAGCAATCATTCTAGGACGTAGTTGCTATTACTATTATGCTTTGGATTAAAAAAAAATCTGCTTAGAGTTTTTTCTTTTTTAAATTCCCTCTTACTGTTTGGCTGGAAGTAGCCACATTAGCTCTAATAGTCTCTCATCAATTACATCAAATTTGCTACTTTTAATTGGAGGTAATGAATTAGAATTTGTAATTAATAGAAATGGTCCATAAAAACCAGACAGAAACCCAATACAGGCAAATATGACATTGGGGTGTATAAGAGCACAACATAAAATTGCCTAAATATAAGGATAAAAATGGAATTTATATATCATATAATGATAAATGTGATGTATATATGCATATAATAGGATATTATTCAGCCATAAAAAAAAAATCCTGCCACTTGCAACAACATGGATGACCCTTTAGGGAATCCATGAGTGATGTAAGTCAGCAAGAAAAGACAAATAACACATGATTTAATTCATTCATGGACTCATGTGGAATCATGTGAACTCATAGAAATAGACAGTATATTAGTGGTTACTGGGGCAGGGTGAGGGAAATGGGTAAAGGTGGTCAAAGGTACAAATTTTTGACACTCAATGAGTAAATTATGGGGCTTTAATGCACAGCATGGTGACTACTTAAGAATATTATATTTTATACTTGAAAGTTGCCAAGAAAGGTCTTAAAAATTTTCACCACACATGCACATAAAAGGTAATTATGTGAGGTAATGGGGGTGTTAACTGACCTTATGTTTTATGGTAATCATTTGCAAAAACGTGTATCAAATCATCACACTGTTCACTTTAAAGTTACACAATATTATATATCAATTATATCTCAATGTAGCTGAGAAAAAAGATGTATGGAAACAGAAACTAGTAGATATTCTCTATTAAAAAAAGACTATTAAAAAATAAGCTACATATATTATAAACCAAAAGTAACCCTGAATGGGCATAACAGTAATTAAAGAGTTAAAAATAAAAGTAAAAATATATAAGGGTCTTTGGTTCCATTAGCCTGGACTAAATGCTACAGAAGAGACATTTATGGCTCACCTAATACTCATGTGTTTCTCCGATTTTCCACTAGGCAGGGCCCCTGTGGCTTGTTCTGGTCAATGAGCTACGAGTGAATGAGTCAGTATATGCAACCCTTCCTTTTCCTGTTGTGTCTATCAAAGAACTTATTTCCTATGGTTCAGTTATAACATCGTCATGGCAACTCTTTTATCCTGGGTACTGAGTGACTACCTGGAGAACTGTGCCTCAGACCCCGTTTGATGTGTAGTGTGGGTGATTTGTTGTGTCAAGACAATATAAGGATTGCTTCTCATGGCATCATAGTCTGTCTTAGTGTAGTTAATGCTCCAAATAAATCATTTTATACAGTTGTCTACATTTTACATGGATATTTCACATGTATGATCTTTTAATTTTTTTATGCAAGATATTTTTAGGCTGACACAGTATCTAAAGAACAGTCTATTTATTGGTCCAAAGAGCATAAAATTAGAAGCTTTATTGTCTTAGATCAAAGCAATCAAGGTTTATATTAGATAATATTGAAAATTCCCTAAGAAGAGGGGTTGTTAAGGAGAAACCATGTGTAAAGGATACTGAGGGAGGATTTACAAATTGGATGGGAAGAAAGGGTTGAACAGAAGAGATGCCCAGATTAGTTCTAACTCTTGAGATGCCAATAAAGAACTATGGGATGTCTGTTTCCAGGAGAGCTGCAATACTTGGTCCCATAAGAGTTTTATGGGATTTCTCAGTGAATGCATGTAAGCTTCCATTTAGATTTTCTGTAACTTTTTTTTTTTCAGGAGAGAATTAGGTGGGCTCCACACAGCTGAGCTGAATTTTAATTAAACGGTAGATCTGCCACTTCCTGAACCATAGTCACTGATGAAATTCACAATGCCTTTAGATAATGATGGTGCTGAATTTCTCTCAGCTTTCCATGTTATACAGGAATTAGGGCAAATTCTTTCATTGAACGCTATTGGAGAAGAGCTCACTCTAACTATAGAAGTTCTCATACAGATTACTAACTATACTTAAATTGTCTCAGAGCAAGAAAACTTGAGAAACAATAAATCTAACGACTTATGGAAGAACACTTATCTCTGAGCCCTCTGACTTCTAAATGTAAATAACAGTGTGGGGTAAACTACCTTCATGTCTGGGGCACGAAAAGAAGTAAAGCTTTGTAATACTTGTTTTTAACTACTAATGAAAGTACTAAGTGCTTTTGTGCTAGATGCTGTATTGAGTGTTTTCTGTACTTTTCTCTTACAACTCTCCAAATCCTTCCAGATGAGGAAACTGAGGACAACTGTTGATAACCTACTATTTCCAACTATTAGGTGTGATGAGCAGGGCATCATCCTCATTTCCCCCACCTATTAGGATCCAAGTTTATTAAATGTGTATTTTAATTCAATGTTGCTGCATAGGTGGCTCTGTGATTACAATTAATTCAAAATATTTAGTCTGATTTGTTGTGCTTTTCTTACAAATCAAGTTGCTTTTGCAGGGAACTAGGAGGTGCTATTACTAATGTGGTCTAAGGGCAATCTCCAGTCCTTGAATAACCCACATTTTTTCCAGGTTTTATGATTCCCCTGCATCTTGGAGACACTATCTAACTCAGTGGTAGGCAACCTGGTCCCTACCACCCACTAGTGGGTGTTCCAGCTTTTATGATGGGCGGTAGCAGAGCAACCAAAGTATAAATAAAAAGATAGATTTAACTATAGTAAGTTGTTTTATGAAGATTTATTCTGCAAAACTTAGTGAAAATCCAACATAAAGTACTTGGTAATTATTATTATATGCTTTAACTTGCTGTAACTCTGCTTTATAAATTTTATAAAGTAAAGTTACTTTCTTACTTTATAAATCACCATTACTGTGGAACCGGTGGGTGGTTAGAAAATTTTACTACTGACAGAGATACAAAAGTGGGCGGTAGGTATAAAAAGGTTGACTACCCCTGCTCTAACTGAAATAGAAGTGCCCATCCACACATAACATACCACTGACAGCAGTTGACAGAAGAACCCAACAAAACAAAAATGAATTGACAGAAGTTCCAAAAAACAAACAAAAGTCTGCCATTATCAAATCTGTTGGTCCTCAATTTCATGCCTATGACCTTGATAAGGTAGAGATGATGCTGTAATAGGCACATTATAAGACAACATATTGAAATGTTATTAGGGTTAAAAACAATTTGCGGGTTTTAAGATAGGAATTTTATGAGCTCTTAAAATGCACTGATTCCTTTGTTTTGCATATCAACAAGAATACAATCTGATGTACAAAAGTCTAGCAAGCACAATACCTCTCTTATGTTAACTCTATAATTAGATTAAACTATAAAACGAATCAAAATATGCAAAAATAACAAGATTTAAGGGAAATGTGACCAATGTTATCTTTAATGATCTGATAGGAATGGAGGATGTCCCTCTCTGTCTCCATTTCTCCCTTAAAGTCAATGTAATTAAAAATAATTTTCCTTCTATTACATGACTTTCTCCTTCCTTATTCTCTTTCCCAGTTAATGGTACTGTCATTTACCAACTGCCCAAGCCAGAAACCTCAGGTTTATCTTTGATCTCATCTAACGTGCTATTAGTGTTGAACCTAATTAAAAATGTCCCTCCAATTTTCCTCAGGCATCTCCATGGCCTCTGTCTCAATCCAGATTCTTCTTCTTCTTCTTTTTAATATATATATATATATATATATATATATATATATATATATATATATTGATTTCAGCAAGAAAAGAATGGAGAGAGAGAGAGAGAGAGAGAGAGAGAGAGAGAGACAGGAACGTCAATCTGTTCCTGTATGTCTGTTCCTATATGTGCCCTGTCCAGGGATTGAACCAGCAATCCGTATGCTTTGGGACAACACTCTAACCAACTCAGCCATCCATCCAGGGAAATCCAGGTTCTTTTTAATCTTTGCTTATGGTGCTATACTGATCCCCTGTTGGTTTTCTAATCTCTGATCTCAGCCACCTACAATCCATCTACGCCAAATCACCAATATGATTACATCACTCCTCGGCTCAAACTCCTGACTGTTCTTCTAATTAGTTAACTTGACATTTAAGGCCTCTCATATCTGAGCCCAACTTTCCTTTTACAAAAATACTTCAGTCTGTGGTTTCCATGTTTCAGTCCCACTATGTTTTGTTCCCACACATACCATTTACTTGCCCAACTCCACATTTTTGTTGGTGTTTCTCCTGCTCTCTAGAATGGCCTTTTTTTTTCTGTCAGTTCTAGTTATTCTCTCAAGTCTATTTCAAGTGTTTCTTTTTGAGAATGAACCTAATCTGAAGTTAGTTGCTCTCCTCTCTGAACCCCTGAGTTCTTATTTTGTCTGAGTCAGATTTTTCTGGAAGCTTATTATGAATATACCTGTTTCCTTGGCTGAGATAGTACAGCAAATTTGAGATGATGGAAATACAGCTGAGTTTGGGGAGTCAGTGTACTTGGGGTTAGTTCTATTTTAGTCATTTCCTAGGCTCAGCAGTCACCTCTATTAAATGTGAATGGACAAATCCCTACCTCAAAAAAGGAAACAAAGATTAAATTAGATAACCTACATAGATGTGAGCATGACACATATGTCACATATTGGGTAGCAGAATCGTGAGCTCTCTGAGAGTGGGAAACACGCCCCACGCACCTCTGTGCCTTCCTCCACCAGCACACAACATATGCTCCCTGAATGTCCACTGAGGAAAAGGAGGAAGATAAAAAAATTTTCTCTTCTATCCAGGAGACTGATAGAATAAAAATAAACTCTGCACTTGTACAGAATATTTGACCTTTAAAAGCACTGACATTTATTATGCTTCTCTAACTAACATCTTGACAAAGGCAAGGATTATCATTTTTCTTTTGCATCCGAAGAGACTGAGGCTCAGAGCAATGAAATGGCCTGCAAGGTTCACAGTTTGCCCAGGGCTTGAGCGAGGCTAGAGCCACAGTCGGATGAGCCAGTTGGATTCTCCTCGTTGAGCCTAGAGGACTAGGTTGCCTGCAATGATTTGATATTTGCTCCAGGGTGGGAATTAATGTACATTTAAACCAGTTCAGAGGATGTGTGTTTTGCATGGGCAAGATGGTGCACATTTCATTCTGCATTTCTGAGAAGAAGAAAAAATCAGTTCCACTGTAATTGTGGTATTTTTCTCAGCTCCATACACGGACTGTCTGTTTTCCTCGACTATTCTTCCAGACAAGTAATCACCTACTTAGTCCCATGAAAAACATCTCAGAAATACTGGAGCACTATCTTAGAGTGAAAAATGGACAGCAAACTCCAAGTATATTATTTGAGTTTGTATGATATGTAATAGCTTCCCCTTTTAATCAGATTGTGACTGTTCAGTGATTAAGGTCAGGCTAGTAGAAAAAGTCTGGGCTTTGAAACCAAAATGACCCTAATACTTCTATCCATATGTCTCTGCAACAGGTGCATCCTCTGTCCAAGCTTTAGATGGCTTGTCTGCATTTAGATTCAATAGTACTTTCTCAATAGCGTCATCTAAATAAGACAATATACCTGCAGAGACCCTCATATACTGGTTATACAATAGTTGTTAAAATCCTTATATATAAGAAAACTCATGTATTAGACTTCCTGGAGACTTAAACATTAAACACAAATGAGTTATGCAGATAGAACCCTTTCTAAAATAGATGTTATACTTCCCTTCTTTAACAAACAGCATACACTAAACATAATTTAAACTCTTCTAAAGACTCATGATTCTCAGTCAACATATTTATGGCACTGTGCATAATACAGCGATGTGTTCAAGGCTACTAACATGTGTGGAACTGTCAGCCCTTGATCTAAATCTGCCACATATTTAAATCCTGTAGTCTTATTCCTTGGACTGGTTTGTATCTGCCCCACCTTCTCCAGTTCTACCACTTTGGCCTTAGGGGGAGGCTTCATGATTTCTAGCTTGGATTACTGCCATAGCCCAACTGGTTTCTCTCTTTTTTTCCCCCAACTGGTTTCTCTATTTCCACTCTCATCAAGCCCACGTCCTTCCTCTGCACTCAGCAAGAATAATTTTTCTAAAACCAAATCTGACCACTTCCCTTGCTTGTTTCAATAAGAAAACAAAACAAACCCATCAAAAGACCCCTTCCAAAACCTATTATTCCAGTGGCTCTCTGTGGACTACAGATGAAAGTCCAAATTCTGCTTGGTGCACATGCAAATACCTCTGTGAGCTGGCTCACTGCCCTTCCAACTTCACCCCCTCTTGTAACTGGGGTCTGGTATGGATGATTTCTGAGGGCACTGGGCATTTTCACACTTTCTTGCTATTGCTCATGTTATTCCTTCTGATTGGAAAACCTCTCTAACCCTGGTTTTCTGATAAACACTTACCAATCTTTGGTAAGTGTTTATCAAAAGACACCAAAAGCATCTTAAGTGTTAGGAAACTTGTCCCACCTTCCCTAATTCTCTGACTGGAAGAAGGGACCACTTACCTCTTCCTTTAGGACACCATAGGGCCCTGGACCAATATTCGTCACACCACAATATTGTGAGATTAGCAATAGGTACGAGGTACAATAATGTGCACCTCCTACCCCTAGTAGGCTTTGTGCTTCTTGAAGACATGAAGTTGTCTCATTTTTCAAGCCCCAGGCACAGAGTAGGTAGTCTACAATCACTGGATGAGTGTCCTTATGAGTCTTACTAGTTTCCTGTCTCTCCCTTTATCAGGTTAATATTTAGGTGTTATCTCCCCTTCCATAGCCAGCTCTTACCATTGTTTTACTTGTCATGTAGGTGGGTCAAAAAAAAAAAAAAGGTATTAGCATGCTGGAGGAACTAAACTAATGCTAATACGTTTTGCATCATGGATGGTAGAGATCTTTTTTAAGGCAAATCTATGAACTTGGAAAGTTCATTCACCTATTGACATTTATTTCGATTGTCAGCTAGTTCTTAGTGGTGTTCTCCGGAGATTGACAGGTCAATTGTCCACAGAGAAGTGGGGTGTGGGGTGTGACATGATGGTGATTGCCATTTATTGAACCCTTCTCTAGTGTGCCTGGTTCTGGGTCAGAAACTGAGGATATAAGCACCTGACCAGGCATTTAAGAGGCTCATGTGGATTATTTATATGATATAATTTAAAACTCACCATATAAAGATTAATACAACCACACTGTGTATTTCCATAAAAGACGAGTTCACACACCCAGCTATGGGAATGGGGGCTGGATACTAAACCCAGGTCTGTCTGAATCCCTTCCTGCTTTATAGTTACCCTCTTCTGTTCCTGTTGGAGCTAACCTCCTGTGACAAGAATGCAATGTTTCTCTTGGGAAATTTTCTTCATTTCTTTTCTTTGAATCATGACTTAACTTTTCATTCCTGAACGTGTAAAATTGAATGGCAAAGTTAGGTCGCCTGAAGTTCATGAAACTTTCAGAAAACCTGTTCTGATGCTATGAGTTACTACAGCAGCTACATGTGGATGATTTAGGCAGACAGGAAGAGTGGTAAGGGAGAGTATGAAGGTCAGAAACAACCCATGTGCTCAGTCCAGAAAGTACACGGCCCTCTAGTAGTCCTGGGGCTCATTACTGCTCATTGACCCATCCCAAGAGTAATTGCTACCTTTGGGAAATCCCACCTTTCCGAAAGTCTGAGCACAGGTTTGATCACCTTGGAGGGCAGAGGTGGGAACTGTTAGACTGGGCCTCTCAAATGTGCCTTATACAGTAGAGCAAACAGGCTTGTCTCATGTGCCAAAGTAGGTGCTCAAAAAATGTTTCCTGCGCGGTCAAGGCACATGTGAGAGAGCAATCAATGAACAACTAAGAAGTTGCAACGCGCAACGAGAAACTGATGATTGATACTTCTCATCTCTCTCGGTTCCTGTCTGTCTGTCCCTGTCTATCTCTGCTTCTGTAAAAAAAAAAAAATGTTTCCTGAAGGAATAAATGTAAAATTATATGGTTTTATGTTGGAAGAATAGAGTCCCCCCTCAGCCCCCAATACTATGGGAAGTGGGCACATGGAGACCACTTTGCAAAGGGCCCTGAATGCCAAGCCATGGAGTTTAGGGCATTAAACTACATGAGCCAACAGTTGCCAAACTTACTTAAATTCTAAAGTACTACATTACATATATAGAATCCCTGGTCCTACCTTGTCACTCTGATTTGCTAAGCCTGGGGTAGAGTCAAGGCTTCCCTGTTTTTTGTTTGTTTTAATAATTTACCAGCTTCACAGGCACTATGCAAGATTAGCCAGATTTGGGAACTACAGCTGCATCCCTTGTAACACTTGTAATATAATGCCAGTGAAGTTCTTACAGAGATGAACCCCTTACTCTAAACAGAGGCCTTTGTTTCCAATTCCCCAAGCTCTAAGTCCTGTTTGCCCATTAATACCAGGCCTGTCCCCACCTTTTCTGAGACCCTGGACCTGCAGACCTTTTCCTGGTGAGTCAGATTCCAATCCCAAACAGCTTTGCCACAGTGCCCTACCTCAGGAAGAAATATGAGGATTGAGCAACTTTCTCAGAATGGCTGAGAGATTTATATGCTGCAGTGGGAGTAAATCATGGATGGAGGAAATGAATGAACAGCATGTTTCTGGATTTCAAATATCACTTCTGGAAATGAAGGAGCCTCTCTACTTCCCCAGTTCAACTGGTTTTGTGTGTGTGTGTGCGTGTGTGTGTGTGTGTGTGAACTCTCCCTAGTATTTTTCATTGCAGCCAATTATTTAACATGTTCCAGTATGAAAATACCATGTTTGGAGTATGGTCATGACAGAAAGCATAATTGATTTGACCCATGCTTTAATACAACACTTTGCAAATGCATGTGCCTTCATACTGATTAGTCTCCTGGGCCATTGTTTTTCAGTGAGGCATAGCACCATGCTGTCCGTTCACGGTGGACTAATATTATGAAAATATGAGTTCCTTATTCTTGTGGAAAGCTACAGCAAGGAGAGGTGAATGGATGTCTAACAAAGAACTTATTTGTCCTAAAACTTGGGCTAAGAATGTATTTATCTCTAACACTGCCTCCCTGCAGGGGAAAACACTAAACCGAAAGAGGAAGCAGGGCAGAGTGGAGAGAGCAGGACCTGGCTTTGAGAGACGAAATCTGGGGCAGTCACTTGCCACTTTCCAGCCTTCAGACAGACTGGGTGAATTCCTCCACCTTTCTAGTCACAGTGACTTCTCTGTACATTGGGACACTTCATTATCAAAATCACAGTGCTACAGTGAGGAACAGCAGAAATGAAGACAGTGCCTGAAACATATTAAGTGCTCAGCAAACAGGGGTAAGGATGCAATCAATATTTCTGGCCAAGTTACAAAATTAGTTTGCCATTCTTTTATTCCTATTTTGTTTATTCATTTGTAATTCAATCTTTTCAATATAAAAAAAAGCAAGGCAATGTCACATTTTAAAAAACCATTCTTATTATTTTCTTTTCTTTTTAAAAAAGATTTTATTTATTCACTTTGGAAAGGAGAGGAGAGAGAGAAAGAGAGAAAGAGAGAGAGAGAGAGAGAGAGAGAGAGAGAGAGAAGGAGGGGGGAGCAGGAAGCATCAACTCCCATATGTGCCTTGACTAGGTAACCCAGGGTTTCAAACTGGTGACCTCAGCATTCCTGCAGGTCGACACTTTATCCACTGCAGAAGTCAGGCTTATTATTTTCTTCTGGTCTCTATTTCTTATGCACACACAGACAGTTGATGCCCATGCGCTGCTCTTACTCAGTGGAAAAAAACAGTATGTGTGATCGAGAGATGTAAACTTATCACACTTTCAAGAACTTTTATAAAATCTCTCTGTAGAATTAAAAAAAAAAGACTATTATACATACACCACTGATGCAAACAGAGAATATTAATAACAACTCCTTTCATAGGTAACACTCCTGAATTTAGGGCAAATCAACCCCTAATTATCTTTAGAGTGTTATCACATCTATATGCATCCCTAAACAATATATGGAGTAAGTAGACAGGTAAGGAATTTATATATTTTTCCTATGACTTGCTTCTTAGGGACCATACTATATTTTATGGCTCTTCCATGTTGATGAATGTAGCAGCCATTCATGAATTCTTACAGCTATGTTTATTATATGAATATTATAATTAATATACATCCTACTGCTGGACATTGGGTTATTTCCAAAAATTTTAACAGTATTGGTATAATATTCATGCATATACCCTAGGTATATGTATAAGACTTTCCTTATATACCTAACAAATGAGTTGTTGGGTTATATTTCAACTTTATTAAATAATGTTACAGTGTTTTCCGAAGCAGCTGTTCCAGCTGAATGAACCTTTCAATAATTCTGCATCCCTTGTAACACTTGTAATTGACTGGACTTCTTAATTTTTGTCAATTTGGTGAATGCAAAATACTGTCTTATTGCAGTTTAAGTTGCATTTCCTGGATTATTAATGATTTTAAGCATCTTTTCATATGTTAAATCATTTGTTATTTCTCTCCTTTTTTATAAAACAGTCTTGCCCATTTTCTATAGGGCTGTTTGAACCTTTCTCCTTGCTTTCTACAGTAGTCCCTCTTTATCTGCGGTTTCGCTTTCGTGGTTTCAGTGACCTGCAGTCAGCTGCAGTCTGAAAATATTAAATGGAAAATCCCAGAGATAAACAATTCATAAGTTTTCAGTTGTACACCATTCTGAATAGTGTGATGAAATCTTGTGCTGTCAGCTCGGTCCTGCCCAGGACACGAATCACCCTGTTATCCAGGTTACCTAAGCTGTATATGTCCCCCATCTGTTCATCACTTAGTAGCCGCCTCGGTTATCAGATGGACTGTCTTGGTATCACAGTGCTTGTGTTCAAGTCACCCTTATTTTACTTAACAATGATTTCAAAGCACAAGAGTAGCAGTTCTGGCAATTTGGATATGCCAAAGAGAGAAGCTGTGAAGAGCTTCCTGTAAGTGAAGAGTTCTGTATGCACAGGAACCAACAGTTCAGAACTGTAGTTTAGGGCATCCTCTGGGTTTCTTGGGCCACATTCGCTGCAGATAAGGGGCAGAGGGACTCCTGTTGTTCTCTATATGTGGTATTCTAGATATTAATCTTTTATGAGCTATACACATTGCAAATATCTGTTCTTTTCTATTTTCAATTCATATCACATTTCACCTCAGAAAAGTCATGTACAGGATTCAAAGGTTTTCATTTCTCTAAAACTGCTGATATCATAGCTACAAAAATAGATTTCAAAATAAATAATTTAGTAGTATGGTTTAGCAAAAATAAATTCATGAATATGTCTGCTCAAGCTTGCAGAAAGTACTTGAAGAGTTTATTAAAATAAGCTAAACTAAATTAAAAACAGAAAGGCAACACTATGACGAGAAAGGCTCACATAATGAGACTCCAAATACACTAAAAATTTATCTTTTGCAGTTTACTATGTTCACAATGACAACACTTCAGCTGCTTCCTGTACTCATATGACATTCCATTTACTTCAAGTGTATTTATCACCTAGCCAACAGAGACGGATCTTACCAAGTTTACCATTGAATTTCAAGTGTGGCCTCAGAGTAAAACTTTGAGAGTAAATTTTTTTCTTTAACACAAATTTTCTTGGAGTCAGCTCATCTTTAGCTTCTGACAAACTGAACAGCATACCCTATCAAAGATTTAGGGTTTTCGAGGACAGTGAAACTACTATGTATAATACTATAAAGATGGATACATGTCATCACACATTTGTCCAAACCCACAGAATGCCCAAGAGGGAACTCTAATGTAAACTACTATGTTAGAATGATGATGATGATGATGTGTCAATTAAGTTTATGATTCTAGTAAATGTGTCATTTAGACTGACAGTTTGATAGTGAGGAGACTGAACACATGTGGGGGTAGTGGGTATATGGATAATCTCTGTACCTTTTGCTTCATTCTTTCTGGGAACCTAAACCAGTCTAAAAATAAGATCTATTAAAATTTTTAAATAATTAAAAATATTTTTTTCATTGATTTGAGAGAGTGGGAGAGAGAAAGAAGCATCAACTTGCTATCCCATTCAGTTGTTTCATTTAGTTGTGCACTCATTGGCTGCTTCTACATACACGCCCTGACCAGGGATCAAACCTGCGACCTTGGCACACTAGGACAATGCTTTATCCACTAAGCCACCCAGCCAGAACTTAGAATAATTTTTTTTAAGTTTTTAAATGCAATGAGAAATAAACTTTGTAAGACTCGCTCAGAAGTGATATTGAACAATGTGGGGAGAAGACTCAAGCAAGCATACAAACAAGCATAAAAGTCCCAACTAGTTTCTAAAGCAATGGCACCAGAGAAATAACTAGAAAAGACAAGGATGGTAACAGTAACAACAAGTGCTTAGTGAGTGCCAGGCAATGTTCTAAAGCTTCTCACCCAATAAACTCAATTACCCTTTACAAGAACCCTATGGATGAGAACTGTTACTACATTCTTTAAAAGATGAAATAGGGAGACAGCATTTAAGAATGTGTTCGCAGTTACGTAGCCAACTGAAGGTGGAGTGGCACTAGCTGTTCTCGCCTTCTGTACACCACTCATTTGTAAAGGAGTGCAGAAGCCAGGCTAGCGAATGGATCACGGAACAATACATCTGAGGGTACTTTCAAAGAGCTGTATGCGGGGAGGCAATGAATGCATTTGGACAATTTCAAGTTCAGGATTCCACTACTGTCCACAGATGTGAGAAACTCGTGTTTCTTGAACTTTACAGCAATCAGCATTTTTCTGATATCATGCCATAAAAAGTAGTGATAAAAACATTCACATCTGTTTGAGACAGTGTTTACTACCCTGGACTGTCACTATGACGCTACCTGTGACCCTCACCTCACTCGATGAGAGATCCTAGGGGGGAGGGGTCACACATCTGTAAAGTGTCTTTACTACCTTAGATATCATGTTGCTCTCTGGAGGTGCCTTTGTGGTGCTTAACTCATTTCAAGCAACAGAGCTGCTGCCATCGGAAAACATAAGTGAATTAATTACCTACGTGTACATAGAGAATTACGCAAACTCAGAGTCCACAGAGGATTTCACCTCTTTGTTAAGAACCAGATAATTCATAGTCAATAGAGAAATTTAAAGACAACATAATAAACAGGAAAAAAGGGCTAATCTATATTCATTTATTTAAATTTGTAGGTACTTTGTTTTACTAAAAGGAGGGAAGCATTAAATGGTGCAGACAGAAGCTAAAAACATAACTTTATCCAAGCGCAGCATTGATCAGAGGCACTGAAAACCTTTAACGTCTCCACTAGCATGTCTCGTCATCTTTGAAATCAGAGAGACCAGTTTAGCTGCCCTTCAGAAACATCAGCCCATAGTAGTCAGTGTCTCCAGGGAGCTGAGTTTATCTCCATTTCAAGAAGCAGAGCTACTGCCACTGGAAAAGCTAAATTAGTGTTTGAACCTTATATTAAAAATTCACAGAAGAAACCATCTCAGTTCATGTATTGATGAAATATAGGCATGAGCTCTATAGCTGAGACTGCCAATTGCCCCAAATAGCCAATCTTCTCCAATTCCTTTTCAGGAATATAACACATCCCACCACCCACCGTGAGTTTTAGGAAGACACACCCAAGTAAACACTGAATTTTCTACAATCACTTTGGATAATTGTTTAGCAATTTATTTTAAAGTTTTTACCTACTGATGCCCTACAGCAGTTTTACTACCATATATAAACCCAAGTGAAATAAGTGCCTATTTTCTTTAAAAAGACTTGTGCAGAAATGTTTATTATAGCTTTATTTATAATGGCCCCAAACTGAAAACAATCTAAATGTCTTTCAATAGAAAAATGAATAAACATGGTATTATATTCATGCAATGGAATAACACATAGAGCAATGCTTACTACCATGGCTGCTAAGAGTGTCAGCCGAGTGGACACAAAGAGAATGCCTTAGAATGTAATACGCACTCAACAAGTTCTAGTAACGGCTATTCTTTCAGAAAGGTGAGATCCATATTTTAAGAAAGTGACTCAGTGTGTACATGTTTGACTTCTGTAGTTTGTTGTGTTTTCCCTGGTTCATAGAAGGCTTAAAATACCTGTAAACATATCCATTACTAAGTGAAACTACTCTTTGCTTGGAACCACCTCTAATACCTGCAAGTTCAAAAGGTAATAGAGCATATGCAGCAGGCAAGTAGCATTGGCCAACCTCTCCCAGGTAAGCTGGGCGTAGAGGAAGGCTGCCTCTCTCCTTTCTCTTTCCTGTGCATTTATATCCAAGCACTTCCTTGCACACGCTTTATGAGGTTTAAAAAAAAATATTGTGCACGGCTTTGTCTGGCTGAGTAACGGCATTGATTCAATAGTGTCTTGAGGTCAACCTGACATCACAATCAACTTCAGAACCACAGCTGATTATAGCACAAGAGCTAAAAGCGGTCGGGTATGTTGTGTGTTGGTGTGGCAGGCTAATAGATGAAGTGTTTTCCTTTTATTTACAGCTTTATTATTTTAATTAAAAAACCCAGCCAACATGATGGGGTTCTGTTACACACTCAAGGGTTCACAATTAATTCCTTTAACACAACAGACTGTTCACAGAATCGCAGACAGGAATTACGCACCCACTCCCACTGCAAAACCCCCTGCTGTCCAAGAACCTTCTCTCCTGCCAACAAAGTGATAGCGAGCAGCCAGCATATTCAAACAGAAGCCCCACTTCAGAGTACAACATTAGGTGAAACCATATGAAACCCTGACAGTTTCATATGGTTCATCCTAATATTTTCATCAAATCATAGGATGAGTTAAATCAGAGATGAAAGAGACCAAAAAGGAGCTGGCAAGAATAATATTATTTCCCCTAGTCTAACTTCTACCTGGGGCACAAACTGCCTACATCATAATAAATGTAGAAATCTTCTAAGCCAAGAAATTTCTTTCCCAGCCCTTCTACCTTAACACATGGTCTTTGCAAAGACTTTGTGGGCTTCAGAACCTGAGGTAACTGTCGCCAGCCCTGCGCCCAGCATGCCCCAGCAGGGCTCCATATGCCCGCATCCTCGTGGTCCAACAGGTTTTCTGCTAATTCGAAATCTTTCTGGCTCCAAGCACAGCTAGGGCAGATGGAGGAGCCCTGCGAGCTAGAAGTGACAGAATTTTGAAATTTCCCATTAGGCTGGCTTGATTTTTATACCCATAACATAACATAAAAAAAAAAAAATCAGATTTGAGGATATCATCTGACAACCAATTTTAAATCCAAAAATGAAAATATATTTTCCCAGATTGACAACACGGGTTGTATATAGAGTGGCATAGATCTTTGTATGCAAACCCTCTCCACCTTCCTCCTCATCTTGAGTCCCTATTCCCATCCTGGAGGTCTTAAATAAGCTGAAATTTGAAATTCAGAAAGTGCAGTTCCTTGCAGTCCCCAAGCAAACAAAACCTTACCACAAAAGTTTGTTTCTAAAGTAGCCATATTGGAGCCCTGTGGTTTTCTATTTGATTTTCCTTACTAATCCAGAATGGCCTCTTTGTGTACAATAAAACCAGCCTTTCCAGGGAAGAGACTGCCTCACAAATGCAGGATGGTTGCCACTCTGTGGGAAATGCAGTCAAGCTTTAAGTGCTTGATGCTTAAATCACATGCTTGTGCTTTTGGCAAAGCTGGGGATTATTTTCACATGACCAAATTTTGAATGAAACCCTAGGGTCTCAAATATCATATTCAAAAATTGAAATATCATCATCCAAAGTCTACCCTTCTCATGTCCAATCCTTTTTTTTTTAATTCGGTGAGAGGAGAGGCAGAGACAGACTCCCACATGCACCCTGACTGGGATCCACCCTGAATGCCCACTAGGGGGTGATGCTCTGCCCATCTGGGGTGTTGCTGTGTTGCTCTGTTGCTCAGCAACCGAGCTCTTCTTAGCACCTGAGGCAGAGGCCATGGAGTCATCCATAGTAAATGGGGCCAACTCACTCCAATTGAGCCATGGCTGTAGGAGGGAGGTAGGGCGGGAGAGAGAGACAGAGAGAGAGAGAGAGAGAGAGAGAGAGAGAGAGAGAGAGAAGCGAGAGGAGGAATGGTGGAGAAACAGATGGGCACTTCTCCTGTGTGCCCTGACTGGGAATCAAACCTGGGACATCCACATGCCAGGCTGACACTCTATCACTGAGCCAACTGGCCAGGGCCCTCATGCCCAATCCTTAAATGGACAGCAAATAGCATGTCTCTAAGATCTGGACCTCTGTAATCTGTAGCTGCCTCCAAAACACCTGGTTAAAACAGAATCCGAGAGCCATAGATATGTTAGAAAGAGACCTCAGAGATGACCTTGTTTTACATCTAAAAATCTGAGGACTAGAGATAGAAGTAATTTGTACAAGGTCATATAGGAACTCTTTGTCTCAACTCAGCAACTCCAACCAAGGTCTTGTCATTTTACCTAGGCTATGTATCAAGGTAGGAAAAGGAATGTCTCTACCTGTAGAGTATGATTGAAAACCGAGCAAACAGAAAACATGAAGGTAGAGCCCTGGTATTTGCCTGGCAATGAAGCAAAGAGAGAAAAGAGAACTTTGGGCAATAGCATTATAACTATGATCTACAGAAGAGTGACAGGATAACAAAACAGTGGTAAACATGATACCCAATGTTTATTAAGCACATCCTATATGCCTAGGATCATCTTAATGCATACCTCATTTAAACTTTACAACTACTCAATGAGATAATAACCGTAGCTGCCATTTATTGAGCATCTTTTTCATATGGATTGGGCACTGTGCTAAGCATTTCGTAAACATGTTTACTTATAAAACATGATCATGTGGTTGTTTTCCACATTATAAAGATGAGCAAAATGAGACCTAGAGGGTAAAATAATGTGTCCAAAATCACAAAATGGTAAATGGAAGAATTAAATTAAAACCCAAGTCATCTGATCAAAGAATTTAAGCTTTTATTTTATTTCATTTTTTTGTATTTTCCCGCAGTTAGAAGTGGGGAGGCAATCAGACAGACTCCCGTATGCGCCTGACTGGGATCCACCCGGCATGCCCACTAGGGGGCGATGCTCAGCCCATCTAGGGTGTTGCTTCGCTGCGGCCAGAGCCATTCTAGCGCCTGAGGTGGAGGTCATGGAGCCATCCTCAGCGCCCAGGCCAACTTTGCTTCAATGGAGCCTTGGCTGTGGGAGGGGAAGAGAGAGATAGAGAGAAAGGAGAGGGGGAGGGGTGGAGAAGCAGAGCAAAAAGGAGAGGAGGAAGGGTGGAGAAGCAGATAGGCACTTCTCCTGTGTGCCCTGGCCGGGAATTAAACCTGGGACTTCCATACGCCGGACTGAGGCTCTACCGCTGAGCCAACTGGCCAGGGCTTAAGAATTTAAGCTTTAAGCCTGACCTGTGGTGGCACAGTGGATAAAGCATCAACCTGGAAACACTGAGGTTGCTGGTTCAAAACCCTGGCTTGCCTGGTCAAGGCACATATGGGAGTTGATGCTTCCTGCTCCTCCCCCTTCTCTCTCTCTCTCTCTCCCTCCCCCTTCCTCTCTAAAATAAAAAAAAAATTAAAAAAAGAATTTAAGCTTTAAAAAATTAAAAAAAAAATTTTAAACAGCAAATAGCAAAATAACCTAGAGCTGTTTTCTCTGAACATATGTACCCTGATTTATCGATCTCACCCCATTAAAATTAATAAAAAAAATAATAAAAATTTTTAAACAATTTTATTTATTTTTTTACAGAGACAGAGAGAGTCAGAGAGAGGGATAGATAGGGACAGACAGGAATGGAGAGATGAGAAGCATCAATCATCAGTTTTTTGTTGTGATCTTAGCTGTTCATTGATTGCTTTCTCATATGTGCCTTGACCGTGGGCCTTCAGCAGACCAAGTGACCCCTTGCTCGAGCCAGTGACCTTGGGTCCAAGTTGGTGAGCTTTTGCTCAAACCAGATGAGCCCTTGCTCAAGCTGGCAACCTCAGGGTCTCGAACCTGAGTCCTCCGCATCCCAGTTCGACGCTCTATCCACTGCACCACCACCTGGTCAGGCTTAGAATTTAAGCTTTTAAATGCATCACTATTCTGGCTTTCAATTGTTGGTTGCTTAAAAGCTTAAATTAACACACACACAACACACACACACAAACACACAAACACTCCTGGTTTTTAAAATTTTCCTCAAAAAGAAATCAGATCCAAAATAAATATTATTTTACAGAGACTACTCTAATGGTCCAGTGGTCAGCAAACTCATTAGTGAACAGAGCCAAATAGCAACAGTACAACGAGCCCTGGCCAGATAGCTCGGTTGGTACGAGCACCATCCTGATCCACAGAGGTTGCGGGTTTGATCCCGGGTCAGGGCACATAAGGAGCAGACTGATGCTTCTGTCTCTATCTTCCTCCCTCTCTAAAATCAATCAATACAAATAAATTAAAACAAAACAAATCCAGTACAACGATTGAAATTCCTTTTGAGAGCCAAATTTTTTAAACTTTAAACTTGAACTAGGTACATTCCTTATCAAGGTA
This sequence comes from Saccopteryx bilineata, assembly GCF_036850765.1. NCBI lineage: Eukaryota > Metazoa > Chordata > Mammalia > Chiroptera > Emballonuridae > Saccopteryx > Saccopteryx bilineata. The sequence continues at coordinate 336,789,797 of NC_089490.1, read as the reverse complement.
GAGCCCACATGTGGTATTTTGTGGAAGAGCCACACTCAAGGGGCCAAAGAGCTGCATATGGCTCACAAGCTGCAGTTTGCTGACCATGGGTATATTGCAGGCTATAGTGAATCACAGATTTTGGCATTATATCTAGAACTGTTATTGGCTATGGTCATTAAAAAATTCTGTTTTTTAACATTGGGAAAAAAATTTCATAGCCTGTTTGGAGTATAAGGGAAACTGGATTTAATAGTAAAGATATGTATATATGTATAGATGTCTATATATATGTGTGTGTGTATGTTTGTATGTATGTATGTATATGTATGGGGGAGAGAATATGATGGAAGGAGGTACTACTTTTTTGCTGCTTCCAGGATTCTGTAGAAGACCATGCTATTCGATAATTTCAGCATTATAATTTTAAAAATCAGTAGCCCTGGTAACCAAGTCTATGACTGAAGTATGCTATATAAAAAAAGAAACATTATGTGGTGGCTGGTCCTAGATAATAGTGACAAGCTTTGTTCTATCCTTTTGAAATTCAAGGTATATTTACATATACTCAGATATAACATTGAATCTCTTCATTAAAAGAGATTTTTTAATACTTACTTTTGTATAAAAATAAAAATATTTAAATAAGACCACATAATTTTTAAAAAATTATTTTTGATGAATTACTAGAGAAAAAAATTGTAGAAATTCACTGAATGGTACTGATTTACACTTAACTAAGTCTCCTTGAGTGGCACTCATTCAACGGTTTCTTTTTCCTTTGTCCTCCTAGCAGTAAGGTGCTGTGACAAGGCGCTGAAGACAGCAACACGGGACAATGAAGGGCTGTTTCCCAGGGGCAGTGGCAGCGGTCAGGTGATTTAATAGCTATTTAAGTCCACTTTTTCCTGTTCTCCAGTTTGCAAGGAGCCAATCTACCTTTATCTTCTTTGGGGATCAGGGGGATAGTGGTTCAAGTGGGATGTAGTATGTCTTTAGAAGAGGCACAGGTACAAAAGTGACAGAAGCCTTTGTATTTTTGACTTAGCCACAAGCTTGGAGAAAATACACACATTAGACTTAAACCATGGGAGAGGGGTTAATTTTCCATTTGTTTTTTTTTTTTTTTTTTTTTTTTGCATTTTTCTGAAGCTGGAAACAGGGAGAGACAGTCAGACAGACTCCCGCATGCGCCCGACCAGGATCCACCCGGCACGCCCACCATGGGGCGGCGCTCTGCCCACCAGGAGGCGATGCTCTGCCCATCCTGGGTGTCGCCATGTTGCGACCCTCCTGGGTGTCGCCATGTTGCGACCAGAGCCACTCCAGCGCCTGGGGCAGAGGCCACAGAGCCATCCCCAGCGCCCAGGCCATCTTTGCTCCAATGGAGCCCTGGCTGCGGGAGGGGAAGAGAGAGACAGAGAGGAAGGCGCGGCGGAGGGGTGGAGAAGCAAATGGGCGCTTCTCCTATGTGCCCTGGCCGGGAATCGAACCCGGGTCCTCCTCACGCTAGGCCGACGCTCTACCGCTGAGCCAACCAGCCAGAGCTAATTTTCCATTTGAATCCTCATAGAGAACACAGCATTATGGCAACCTATTATTGATCTACTCATCTGTCTACCTCTCGGTCTCAACCACCAAGTGCAGGCACTGGGCTAGTGCTTTGTATACATACACAGGCACTAGAGCTGAGTGATAAAGATTCAGACCTGGGCTTGAATATTGGTTTCACCATGTGGGAGCTGTGTGATTTAGGACAGGTTTTTAAATACTTGAAACTTATGCCCTCTCCCTGTAAAAGGGGTAACAATATTGCCTTAGCTCTCATTGAATTAGTGTGGGGGTTAAATAAGATAAAATGCCTAATGCATACGTAGTATCTGATAAATAGCAGGTATCTTACATAGCATCATTCCTATTTTAGGTATGAGAAGACTGAAGTTCAGAGGAGGTAAGTGACTTGTGCAAGATCTCAGACTGCAACCCAGTAGGGTGGGAAACATACAAGCTCCTCACAGTAGCATACTTCTCCTTTCGTGAGCCCACAGTCTAGGGAAGAAGTCACCTACACCTGGAGATTCCTACAATGAGAGGACAGGGAAGCAGTGTGGGCCAGGAAAGCTCCTAGAAGACCTGATCGCTGGTCTTGAAAGATCTTTGAGAACCTTTTAGAAATGGAGAGAAGGAGACTGCACTCAGATTGAAGAAAGGGCCAGTCAGTGCAAAGGGCAGGGTGAGGAAAAAGAGCAGGTTGCTTTCTGAAGCTGCAGTCCAGGGTCCGTAGGGGAAGTGCCAGAGGGGGTGCAGAGGTGGGCAATCTGAATCAAGATAATCTTTACTGTGTAGGTGATCAGGAGCCTGGAGCCACGGACAGCTGAAATAAATGGATGGACTCAAGAGTTAACAAAGCTGGAAGTAAATCACACTTGAATCTTTTCCATTTTCACTTGGAAACAGAGCATCTCTCCCAGCAGGCAGGCTCATCTAATGTTTCCATGCCAACCGACTGCTGAGACCTGGGAGAGCCTAGGGCTGGGAGTGGTACCGATAAAAAGGAGAACAAGGGCAAGGCCAGGGTCAAACTGTGTGTGTGGGGGCGGGGGGGCGGGGGGCGTGCTGCACTCCGGAGTAGGGAGAAGGGTGCACCAAAGACCAGAAATGGGGATTGGGTAAACCTTGTTGCACCTTAATTTATTGCATACCTGGTCATTACTCTGTGTGTGTGTGTGTGTGTGTCTGCGCGCGTGCGCGCAGACACACACACGCGTGCGCGCGCGACATTCAAATCCAGTTTTTGGGCTCTCACTTGTGCTCTCTGACCATTTTCATAGGGACCTTCTGCAATTTAAGAGCTTCTCATCAGTTTATTTCTTGTTCACCAGAAATCAAAATACAAATGTTAGAACTCTGGTTCTTAAGCAATCTTTCCACTTTTTCCAATCTGCTTTTCAGAGTTACTTAACCTTGTACTAGGAAATTCATTTTTTGTTAAGTTCACAAATTATAGCATCTGGTTAAAACTGTTTTTCAAATTTGGAGTCTGAATGTGATCAAAATTGAAAGCTGTCCCAGGAACTGGCCTTCCCCATGGGCTGCATGTTGGCAGTTAAATTTCCATGTAAGAAATCTGAGACATTTAAAGCTCAGGTTGATGAAGAAGAAAATAACGTTTAAAAAAAAAGAAAAAGAAAAGATAAAATAGTGGGTGATAATGTTGCTGCATACCAAACTCACTATAGCAGCTTTAAAAAATATTGACAGCCAGGACACATTCTCAGAGATTCTGGCTCACTAGGTTTGGGTTGGGGCCTGGGCATTATGCATGTTCAGAGCACTTATGATGATGTGACTTATAATAAGAAATTTTTATTTGGTCTTTGTCCCATTCCTGGCACAGAGCTTCCAAAACCCTTGGAATTCCCTATGTGATAAGAGCCATAGAGGTGACTTTTATTATACATTGCTCACAAAAATTAGGGGATCAGGGAACATGCAGATACTTCTGTAATTTCAGCCTTTTGTATAGTGCATTTCCACCAATAAAATAAAAATTGGTTTTGCATCTCATTTGTATAATCAAACAGCTTTGACTTGCCGTTTGCTTTTCTGATGTTCTTGTTTAATAATAAAAAAAAATCAAATGCTTCTTTTTTTTTATCACTTCATATTCATTTTGAAATATCCCCTAATTCTTGTGAGCAGTATATATGAGAAGCCCCTTTAAACCACACCTCAGTTTCTGTCACTAAGGTGATTTTAGGAAAGCCTGTCAGAGTGGGAAATGGTTGCCAAGGCAACCATGTGAGCTTTCAGTTCCTGAGGGTAAAGGGGTGGAGGTTGAATTAATCACTAGAGGCCAATGAGTTCATCAATCATACTTACATAATGAAGCCTCCATGCAAATTCTAAATGACTGGAGTTCAGGGGGCTTCTGATTTGCTGAAAACATGGAGATGCAGAGAGGGTGGCATGCCCAGAGAGGACAAGGAAGCTCTGTGTTCTTCCCAATACCTTGCCCTGTGCATTTGTCTCTGTTTTTTCTTCTTCTGAGTTTTAACTTTCATGAATCGGTAATCTACCAAGTAAACTGTCTTCCTGAGTTCTCTGTGCTGCACCACTAGGAAATAATCCAACTCCAGGAGGGGATTATGGAAATTTTTGGCTTGTCAGTCAGAAACACTGGTGACAACCCTGACATGGGGCTGGCTTCTGAAATAGGGGCAGTCTTGTGGGACCACACCCTTAATCTGCGGCATATGAGGCTATCTTCACATGTAGATAGTGTCGGAATTGATTTACGTTGTGTAACACCCAGCTGGTGTCAGAGAATTGGTCAGTGTGGGGAAAAACTACACATCTGGTATCAGAAGTAGAGCATTCAGTGAACAGTGTAAAAAAAAACAAAAGTTCTGCTCTTATAGCTCCCCAGGTGACTCTAACATGCAGCCAAGGTTGAAGGAAACTGAGGTAGAGAAAGAAGAGCCAACTAGTTAAACAATCTTAGGTTAGAAACTCCTTTGGCCCTTCCCAGGAGAGAAAGCCAATGTGTACTGGTTATAGTGGCAAAGAAGCTGGGGTCACGACCTACTCTAGCAGGGGCTCCCCTACTTGAACAATTTCTCTTAATTAAGACAAACCAATCTAGGTTCAATGTAGACCGGTGAGGCGGACCTCAGATTTGGACATCCTTTTATTGCTGGTCTCCCCACTAGACTGGGAGTATCCTAAAGCAAGGTCTAAGTGTTTTTATCCTTGTTTTCTTTGAACCTAAGTATCTGACACATGGGCTATCAATAGTTGTTTATAAAATGAAGGATGGAAAAGTTTGAGGAACAAGTGAACAAAATGAATGTTAGACCTAATTTGTACCCCAGATTTCTACTTTCTTTCTTTCCTTTTTTTTTTAAAGAAACAGAGAAAGAGAGTCAGAGAGAGGGATAGATAGGGACAGACAGACAGGAACAGTGTGAGATGAGAAGCATCAATCATCGGTTTTTCATTGTGATACCTTAGTTGTTTATTGATTGCTTTCTCATATGTGCCTTGACTGTGGGCCTTCAGCAGACCGAGTAACCCCTTGCTCAAGCCAGCAACCTTGGGTCCAAGCTGGTGAACTCTGCTCAAACCAGATGAGCCTGCGCTCAAACTGGCGACCTCGGGGTCTCGAACCTGGGTCCTCCACATCCCAGCCCGATGCTCTATCCACTACGCCACTGCCTGGTCAGGCCAGACTTCTTTTATAGTACATTCATGAAATCATGGGCATGAGCAACAGATGCTTTCATTAAAAAAAAAATTAGCAGAAGCCCTCCATAATTTCAACTGAATTCAACAAATATTTATGAAACTTCTACTTCGACTCTGCTAGACTCTAAGAGATAGACTGAGCCTTCCAGGAAAAGATTAAATTCTAGAAGCATTGACTGCTGGTTCTGTATTATCTGTGATTAGTCCACCATTTTAAGAAGTTCTTACTTTTGCCTGACCTGTGGTGGCACAGTGGATAGAGCATCGACCTAGAACATTGAGGTCACTAGTTCAAAACCCTGGTGTTGCCTGGTCAAGGCTCATACATCAAGCAAGCAATGAACAACTAAAATGAAGAAACTGAGTTGATACTTCTTGCTCTCTCCCTCTCTTCTCTCTGTAAAAGCAATAAGTAAAATCTTAAAATAAAGAAGTCCTTAATTTAATTATTTCATTGGTATAATATGGTTGATTTGGTTTTATGTGGCTTAAAAGTGCAGCAACTGGTATTTTAGATGAGGCATTCAGTACTTCTGTGTTTTCAGCAGTGTTAGATATAAATTCCAAAAAGCACTATTCCCTAAATTTGCCTTAGTCCTGGTAGCACCTGAAATTCCTGCTGAAAGCCTAATTTCTAGAGTATATTCATTCTGAGGCAAGCACTGTTACATAGGGTCTGTAAATTTTCAGAATACCTTATCCTGCAAAATCCTGACTGCAGCATTTTTACAGCTGAAAGTTGGGGCGGGGGGAGATAGGGCATAAATAATGTGGTCTATTTTGTGGCAGACACTTTTCAAGGCAATTAACATTTTTGTTAAATTTAATGCTTGCAATGACCTTTTAAAAAGGATATTATTATTCCTATTATATGTTAAGAACTGTGATCCCCAAGGGAATCATTCTTTTATTTCACCATAGGTTAATTCTGCCTATTTTTTTGAATGTTATACAAATAGAATCATACTGTGGGAGACAGAATAATGGGCTCCCAAAAATGTCATTGCCCTAATCCCCCAAATCTGTGAATATGTCATTTACATGGCAAAGGGGACCTTTTAGATGTGGTTAAAGATCTTGAAGTGGGGAAATTATCCTGGATTATTTGGGTGTACCCAATCTAATCACTAAATTTTTAAAAGCACAGAACCTTTCCTGGGTAGATGAGAGAGATGCAAGTGAGAAGGGATGAACTAGCAAGCAGTTCTTGCCTTTTTATATGAGCTGAGGAATGTGTCAGCCTCAAGTGACAGTCAGCAGGAAAGCAGGGTCTCTGGTCCTCAGCTGGAAGGGACTGAATTTTGCCAACAACTCAAATAAACAAGAATTGGATCTCGCCTTGAACCTCCAGAAAGGAATGTGGTCTACTGATACATTGATTTCAGTTTAGTGAAACCCTTAATGCACTTCTAACTCACCGAACTATAAGATAATAAATTTGTGGATTTTTTAAGCCACTAAATGTATGGTATTTTACTATAATAGCACAGAAAACTAATACACATATAGTATTTTTATGTGTATCTGGCTTCTTTTACTCAATATTATGTTTGTAAGATTCCTACATGCTGTTGCATGTAGCAGCTATTCTTTTTCATTTATGTATAATACTCCTTGATATGAATATACTACAATTTATTTACCTGGTCTTTTGTTGATAGACATTGAGTTTTTTCCTGGTTTAGGCTATTATAAACAATGCTGTTATGGACATTCTTGTATGTATTTTATTGCATATAGGAAATGAATCAAAAGGTTAAGATGTTCAACAATAGTATATAAATACTGACAGTCTTCCAATGTGGTCAGACCAAGTTAATTCCCACAAGCAACAACGTATGAGTTGCCATATACTTGCCAACACTGGCAATGAATAGTCTTCTCAATTTTAGCCATTCTGGTGGGTAGATTGTGGCATTAGGACTTGAATTTGCATTTTCCTGGAGACCAATGAAATGAACATTGTTTCATATGTGAATTGACTGTTTACATATCCTCTTTCATGAAATACCAGTTCAAGTCTTTTGACCATTAAAAAAAATTTTGTCCCCAACTTTTCCTTAATAACTTGTGACAGTTACTTAAATATTCTGATGATATACTTTTTGCCCAGATCTTAGCATTATAAATCTTTTTCTATGTTCTATTTATACTTTTATTCTATTTATGGTATCTTTTGGTGAACAGAAGTTTTTATTTTACTGCAGTTTAATTTACCAGTATTTTCTTTATGATTAGTGTATTTTGTGCCTATTTAATCCTATTTATATATCAATGGATTCACTTTGTTGATGTTTAATTTTAAATTTTTGATTAAAGGAGATTAGATTATGTTTCTTTTCTTATAATGAACAAGTCATGTTTTGGTATCAAGGTGATGTTAACATGGAAAAAGCTAAGAAGTGTTCTCTCTACTAATTTTTGAAAACATTATTATTCTACATAAAGCCTTTTGAGTTGGGCACATAATATCCTCATTAAATAGAAGAGGCTGAGGCCCAGAGGAGAGAAAATGAATGCCAGGGTCATGACACAAACAATAAGTGGCCTAGCCTGGATTCAAAGCCAGGTACTTCTGACTCTAAAACCCAGGCTTTTGACTACTCCGTTGTGCTGTGAACTCATGAATGAATGGCTGACGGAGCTGGTATTCTAGCGGTGTTAGTGTTTCCTTCTATGACAGTCCCTAATTACCTCCTGCACAGAGGAAATACACTGCCAAACAGAACCAAAAAAAAAAAAATACAGCTTTACTCTTGGAATGCATCATAGAAATTTGACCTTTTAAATCTTTTCGATTTCCTACTCCTCACATACAGCCAGATCCTGGAGCAGAGTCTGGATTTAGAATAATGTAATTTTATTTTCATCTGTCTTTTTCCAACTAGCTTTAACTGAATCTTTGAGGGCATATCTGACCTACCTTTTTACTCCTGACAGCATCCTACATAGTATTTTGTAAGTAATACTCGCTAAGAAAAACCAAAGCCCACATCCTTTCTACTATACCACTCTGGCTGTCGGTTAGTCAGAAGGCCTGTATTCTCCCACCTGTACTCAGTGGTCCGTAGCAGCAGAGCGTATGCCTCTTTGCTGAGAATGCTTTTTTAACAAAGGTTGTGACTGTATGGTTGAAATTTGAGCCATCATAACTCCATGTCAAGGACCCAATCACTGACCAGCCTAAAGGTCCTTTATTATCAATTTTAAATTATTATTTCCCTTTATTTTATTTTTTTTAGGAGAGAGAGAGAGGAGCAGGAAGCATCAACTCGTAGCAGCTGCTTCCCATATGTGCCTTGACCAGGCAAACCCAGGGTTTCGAACGGGTGACCTCAGCATTCCAAGTTAACGCTTTACCCACAGCACCACCGCAGGTCAGGGTTATTTATTATATATAGAGAAGCACTATACATTAAATGACATTTTCCAATACAAAACTCAAGAATTTTCTATAGCAATTATACATACTAATAGGAATGAGAGGGCATACATGAAATCAGGCACATCCCAGAAAATGTGCTATTCCCCTACACACTTAAGTTAATAGCAGGGATTTGGAATCAGACGGAGCTGAATTATATTTTTTCTCTTTGTGTGTCACTTTGGGCAATAATATAAACTATCTAACCTTTGTTTCATTAACTGTAAAATGGGGATAATAATGACACTCCCTTACAAATATGACAGAGATTTAAATTCTTACCACCATCTGCTTGTCCTCAGGATACCTGAATCCATTATATAATCAAGGACTCATTTAGGGTGTTGAGGAGGTGGGAGTAATATGGGGGCACCCGTTTATGAGGAAAAGGGCAGGAGCAGGGAGTTTTAGGAACAGAGAAAATTGTCATCATCTTATAAAGAGGCAACAGTGGAGTTCATTCAACGTGGGGAAACTGCACTGACGGGGCTTCCCAGCAGCCGGAAACACAGAGGCCCTTTCCTGCTGACTGACTCAGAGCCCTCCCTAAAGGGAAGTCGGGGGGAATCAGTTCAGAAGAAGCTACTGGGACTGGTTGAACAGCTTTGTCTGGAAATTAAGAACTACAAAGTTACTTTACTTTAAATGAGATTTTATATTTTTTCTATAGAGGTCACTAGAAACTGCCAAATATCCTTTTTATTGTAAAGTTTTATTCACTTTATATCCCATTTTCTCATTATTTTACCCACGGAATCAGATTTAAAGTGTGGGATCCTGCATTTGACAGGCCAAATCTACATTTTCAAAAAAAAATCGAGGAAAAAAAAATGCACATGATGCAAGCAATCTAGTCTGAACCAATGCAGCATGTGCAATGTTTTAAAATATAATTGGAGATACTGTAATGTGATGACATGTTTCAATTCCAAGAGTGATATCAATGTAGAATAAATCAAAACACAATTTAAAAAATGAAAAATGGTTTTGATGATGGAAAATTCCTTATTATTTTCAATAAGCATTATCAAAAAGCAAGCATCAGTTATCACAGATGATGGGTCTGGGCTTCTTAGTTATTGAGAAAATAGTATAAAAGATGAAGCATTAAACCATTTAGCCATTACAATATTTGCCTTTTTTCCCCTAGCTATAAGGTAGGATTAGATGGATAGAGGAGATAGGAAGATTCATATAGTGAGATTTTGACAATATAAATTTTAAGATTTGGAAAATTTTTCCTTAAGCTCAATTATATTATTATTTTTCTTTTGGCATTAAAATGCCCTTCTTATAGTAAATGATGGTAATAACAAAGAGCAATCAATTAAAAAAATATATGTATTAGCCCTGGCCGGTTGGCTCAGTGGTAGAGCATTGGCCCAGCATGTGAAAGTCCCAGGTTCAATTCCCAGTCAGGGCACACAAGAGAAGCGCTCATCTGCTTCTCCACCCTTCCCCCTTTCCTTCCTCTCTCTCTCTCTCTCTTTCCCTCTTGCAGCCAAGGCTCTATTGGAGCAAAGTTGACCTGGGCACTGAGGATGACTCCATGGCCTTCGCCTCAGGTGCTAGAATGGCTCCAGCCTCAATGGAGCATCGCCCTTTAGTGGGCATGCTGGGTAGATCCTGGTCGGGTGCATGTGGGAGTCTGTCTGACCACCTCCCTGCTTCTAACTTTGGGAAAAAATGTATTATAATTTGTGTGTTTATTATTTTTAGAATTATTACTTGATGAAGATAATCTTTCAATCCCACATCAAGCCCCTAATTTTTTTTTTTATTATTCTAAGGTTCCTGGTCAGGGAAATCTAAAAGCCTTGAAGCCTCTGCATTTGGCACGTGTGCCAGACCAGGTGGTGGTGCAATGAATACACTGTTGGCCAGGGATGCTAAGGACCCAGATTCAAAGCCTTGAGATTGCCGGCTTGAGCATGGGCTCATCCAGCCTGGGTGCAGGGTCTCAGGCTTGAGTGTGGGATCACAGACATGACACCATGGTTGTTGGCTTGAAGCCCAAAGTCGCGGGCTTGAACCCAAGGTCACTGGCTTGCTCAAGGGGTCACTGGCTTAGCTGGAGCCTCCTGGTCCACATATGAGAAAGTAATCAATGAACAACTAAGGTGCCACAACAAGTTGATGCTTCTCATTTCTGTCCCTCCTGTCAGCCCCCCCCCACTTCACTTAAAAAAAAGGCACATGGACTATATTTCTAAATAAATAAAAATCTAAAGCTTAAGAATAACCAAACAAACAAACAGCCCCCCCCCAAAAAAAAACCCTCACACACATGGAAAGAACACCAACAGTCAATTAGTTCCCTGTGATTGCCAGTACTCTGAGGCATTTTGAAACATTTCTTTAAAATTTAGGCCTGAAGAGGAAAAGAAGCAGAAACGGAAGGTGAAAGTGCATTGCAGGTGCTAACAATGTGAAGTAATGGCAGCACTCAGCTTCTGAAAGATTGATGTTAGAGAGAGAGGAAGCAGAGCGGGCCATTGAAAGCTTCGAGCAAGTGGGATTTCAAAGTTTCTTAGGTGCAGCAGGACTGAAAGATAGTTTCTACAAATCCTAAAAACAGACAAAAAGCTTGGATCCTTGAAAACGTTCCCAGTAATCACTTGGTGTTTCTCACACTTATGATTGCACTGCATCCTAAGAAAAACACATATGCTCTCAGTTTTAAGCAAAATGTTCTCAACCAGGTGTTAGCAGGAGTGGGTGTGGGCCTGCACAGGCGCACGGAGTCCCCACTTAGTATTATGCTTTGCTTAGTATTATGCTGTCTCGATGTTCAAATATTTGAACAGGGAGCTCCACATTTTCACTTTGCACTGAGCCCTGCAAATTGTGTAGCTGGTTGCGGGTGTCAGGCCACATGTCATCCCCTCCCTGTGCAGGGCACTTTGTGCCATGGGCATCTCAGCTGTGTTCTTTGATGTGGGACTTCTTTTTGTATAGGTCTACTCAGGCTGCAGACTGTGTCTGGCAGGAGAGGAGCTGAGAATTTGTTCATACTGTTATAATGGCCACAGTTCAGTGGGACTTGCTTTATTTAATCACAAATCCACGTGCTCTGGACATCTTTATAAAAATCCTGAAATATGTATTGTGATGGTACATGAAACACAAGGAAAACACTAGGAAAAGATACATGTGAGTTGGGTATTTACACATGTTTAAAGAGAGCAGACTGAGGCAAGGGCTTAGTACTATTCTATACTGGGAGGAAGGAGTAGATAGCTATGTACTCTGAGTCTCAGATTACTTAGCTGAGGATATTGAAAAAAAAAATCCACTTACAGACATATCATATGAAATCAATCACAATAAAATTAAATAAATGAAAGTCCTTCAATAAAGCCACATGGCACCGAGGGAAGGGACACAGACAGCATGTTTTGGTTCTAGTCCCAGTTTAGCCTCTTCCGGGTAAACTTCAAACCTGGCCTCCATTTCCTCTTCTTTACAATGGGGATAAAAATAGCACTTATCTCACAGGGTTTTTCTAAGAATTGAATGGAATAATCCACAAAAGGTGCTTAGCAAATTGCCGAGGATTTGCCGTTTATTAGGATGGTGACTATTAAGTACTTTAAAAAGCACTTGTAAATCTAATTTTATAGTTCTTACGGATTTATAATAAGAAGGAAAATGGATTTGAAGTTTAACTCTATTAAGTATGGCATTTGTTTGGCTAAATGAATTTTAAAAAAAATGTAGCCTGATATGATTATCTCTACTAAACAGGACAGCATACTCATTTGACCAAGTAAAATTTAAATTAAGGTTAAATGCTCTTCAGTCTAGTGACATCCATAATTCATACACTTGATTGATCGAGCAGTTACCATACTCCTGACTGTGCAGATATAGACTATCACCTGGCCAATCTCCATGCCAGGGGTACTCCCCACCCAGTGGAAGAAACAGGTGAATCAGCATGCATGAGCAGGTTAGAAGAGAGCAGGTATGTGATGCAGAGGAACACAGAGAAGCATGTGCTCAACCCTCATCTCTGAGCCACTGCTGGAATGCTCTCCTAATACCTTGTTCTGTTTAATCATCATCGTCACTGCCACTCAGAAAGTTCATTCAACAAGTATTTAAAGAATTTCTGGAAGAGTGGGGCCCAAAGAGCAGTTGTTTTTCAAAGCTTTCCAGGAGAGATTCTGCTTCCCAGTTAGTGACCTGGAATAGGTTACAGGTGTGTCAGCCCCAAGCGCACCACAAAGTGTTATTTTCTCTGATACGGTGATACGTGAAACGTTGGGAACCACTGATTGATGACAGAACATCAAAACACACCATAAACTTAGGCTCCAAAGGATGGCACGATCAAGAGAGTGTTCTACAAAGAAGGTTCTCAGGTCAACAGACACGTTCCTTTAGTCGAGTTTGAGTCAGAGGAATCTGACAAAAGGGAGGCAGAATAAACTCCCAACCGAAAAATGGCCTATTAAACAGTTTCTCAAATATAGGATCTCTATACCAAAAAGGAAGTGCCTTCCTGCTTTTCCTGAGGTCTGATAAACAGCAGTTTTACTAAATGATTGTATGATTATGTTAAAGCCCTTTCATACTTGATTATCATGCCCGTTGGTCACAAATAATTATCTTAAAATATTTCATACTAATAAAATTGAAAAAAAAAAAAAAAGAATTTCTGTACTGAGATTAATAAAGAAATATCTTGAGTCTATTTCCTTGCTCCTAATCTTGTGATTTAGGGTGAAGGCTTCCTCAATTTTTGCATGCCCTCACCTTTTATCTATTCTCTCTTGTGAGTGTCCCATCTTTTACTGTTCTGCTCTCTTTTCTAGCTAGAGCTGTTTGGATTGTTCTAGGAAGTAGTAATTTTGGGCTATGAGGCTAATTACCTTCTCTGGATATGTGAGAGTTCTGGAAATATAACTACTGTGGGGTGGGAAGTAGGGAGCAAAATCTAGGTTGGTGGAGTGACCCTTGAGTTTCTCAAGTACAGAAAAGATGGTTTATAAATCTTTTTATCTCTAGAGCAGTGGTCCCCAACCTTTTTTGGGCCACGGACCCATTTAATGTCAGAAAATATTTTCATGGACCGGCCGTTAGGGTGGGACAGATAAATGTATCACGTGACCGAGACAAGCATCAAGAGTGAGTCGTAAGATGGATGTAACAGAGGGAATCTGGTCACTTTTTAAAAATAAAACAGGCCCTGGCCGGTTGGCTCAGTGGTAGAGCATCAGCCTGGAGTGCATAAGTCCCAGGTTCGATTCCCAGCCAGGGCACATAGGAGAAGCGCCCATCTGCTTCTCCACCCCTCCCCCTCTCCTTCCTGTCTGTCTCTCTCTTCCCCTCCCGCAGCCAAGGCTCCATTGGAGCAAAGATGGCCCGGGCACTGGGGATGGCTCCTTGGCCTCTGCCCCAGGCGCTGGAGTGGCTCTGGTCGCAACAGAGCGACGCTCCGGAAGGGCAGAGCATCGCCCCTGGTGGGCAGAGCGTCGCCTCCTGGTGGGTGTGCCGGGTGGATCCGGTCGGGCGCATGCGGGAGTCTGTCTGACTGTCTCTCCCCGTTTCTAGCTTCAGAAAAATACAAAATAAATAAATAAATAAATAAATAAATAAAAATAAAACATCGTTTAGACTTAAAATATAAATAAAATGGAAATAATGTAAGTTATTTATTCTTTCTCTGCAGACCAGTACCAAATGGCCCATGGACCGGTACCGGTCTGCGGCCTGGGGGTTGGGGACCACTGATTTAAAAAATGATATTGAGATTGTAGCTCTTGGGATAGAGGTTAGAAGAAAAAAGTCATGGTCAATGAAAGGGTCACCCATGGTACTTTTGTTCTTGTTCCTATAGAAATCTAAAAATTATAAACCTTTTTAAAATCAGGTTCAAGCTATAATTGCGGGGAATAAAGAAAACTCCCCCAGATCCCCAAAGACTCTTCCTCCTTTCTATTTCTGGCTTAGAATTAGAGGACTGAAGATAAGAGCCTATATTCTACAATTAAGATGCAATTAAAAATGCAAATGCTGAAAAGAGTGAACATAATGCTAATGAGTCTCAAAGTATAAACGAAGAACCATTCTCTATTCTGCTTTAAGGAAGGCACCAGTGTGGGAGGCAGGCTCTGAACACTCAGGGACCTCCCCCTTACCTAATAAGTCCCATCTGATTGGCTCTTTCATAGACTTAGTTTAACCTGATCCTAACAATAAGCTTGTAAAATAGGTCTTATATTCATTTTATAAATGAGAAACTCAAGGCTTAGCCATCAATAAGATTTGAAGTCCAGAGCAGAAGCCAGATCTCTGTGAAGGATGTCTCTATAAAGTATAAATCAAACAGGTCTATCGATATGAATTTAACCTGTGCCCCTACAGGACCAGCTCTGTCTTCACCATATTGTATATAGTACAAAGAGCAGGCACTTCAGTGAGAGACATAGCTAAGTAAAGAATATGGCTTGGCCACAGAGCACCTGTGTGGGTAGTTTTTAAATATCTTTGGCCTTCTACAAGATTCCTCTTCTGTAGAGTGGGGATAACAATCACTATGTCACACACAGCACTTCTGTGGTTTAACCAAAGTCAGGAAGGAAGCACTGGCATATATGCTCTGGGGCTGGGTGTGGCCCCTGCAGGGTACCTAGACAGCACCACGCCCTCTCCACAGCTCTCGTTTCTCAGGTCTAGACTTTCTGCCTCTTCCTGTTAAACCATTTCAGATACTTGCTCATGTCTCTCAGGAAGATTTTAAGCGAGGTAAGAAATCTGAATCCAAGTGGTTTTTGTTTTCTTTTCTGCAGCAATACATGGTATTTCTGAATAAATGATGATTTTTCTAAATAAGAATATGTAAATAAATGAATGATTGAATGAATGAATGAGAGGGACTAAACATGCCATTGTCAGCTAACCCTGTGCTGAGCTCTGGACTGGGGTGCACACAGGTGACTGTGACATGGCCTCCGGTGACAGCTGCTGAGACCATGGCAGTCCAAGGTTGAAAAGGAAGAAGATAAAAATATGACCTATGAGAAAGTCCACAGATTTCATGGCTTTGCCTTAAACTTCCTTGAGAATTCCATAGACAAGCAGGTTGAAGCGGCTTTGCTCTGCAGGGAAGCCCTAGACAGGCTGCGTTCTAGAATACATTCTCACCATCCCTGGGTTACTGACCAGCAAAGCAGTGGGGGCAGGAAGGGGACTTGGGCAGATATGATACTGTTTAAAGAGGGGGAAAAAAAAGACCAGAGTCTTTCTTATAATGTATCTTTCCTCTCCCACCAAAATAAATTACGTGAGAATATCCTTCCTCTAGAATAAAAACCCATCAGGATGAAGAATCCTGGGTTGTATTTGTTTTCAATACCTCTTTCAATGTAACTTCCAGTCTCAGGTCCTTAGAATAAAAAGACTAAGGGTATTGAGAATGAAACCCAGGACGGGCTTCATCCTGGGCCTTACCCTGACCCAAAGTCCTCTTACTAGGACTAGGAGGGCAGACTGTGTATGCTTTTGTAAATCTCTTATTGCATTAGGTCCCAATTTAAAGAGACACAGAGCTCGGCATGCAAATGGAGCAGCTGGAAAGGCCATGCAGTGCCAGATGTGTCCTGGAAATCCCAGTGCCAGTAGGTAGTGCCTGTGTCCTCAGGACATGGCCAGACTCCACGCCCTTGGTGGCAGCCCAGCTGGTCCTGAACCTCCATAGGATCGATTGCTCAATGAAGCTTTTGGCTTATATTCTATTTTGTTTTTCACATGTACATAGGAAAGAGCGTCTAGGCATTAATTCATTCAACAAATATTTACTAAGGAGACATCTTTATGTCAAGCACTATGACATGAGACATTAAGGATAAAATAAAATTAAGATTTTACTGGAGTTTGCAGGTCCCGTTTTGAATGATATTTCCATTTTAGGGAGCTTTACCATAAAATATTAATAAGGACCTCAGTGATAACTATTTTTATAGAATCAGCTTTAAATACCAGTGGTCTCAGTGCAGATTTCACTGTAGGAAGCCTTACAGGTATGATATAAAGATTAAAATGGGAAAATAACTGCAAGGTATATAACCCATGAGTCATCAGGAAATGATCGTTACAAAGATAACCTGCGCTCTAAGTGAACTGCTACAGACAGGGACCACGAGAATCCTGAGGGAAGGAGGTCTGTTTATTCACCTGTGAATCCTCACCATCGACTTCAGGCTGGTACTTTGTAGGTAAGTACACAACCCATGTTTGCTAGGAAAGCATCAATGTACTAATGAATTGCTGTCTGAAAGCCTATGTTAAACAATGCGGTAGGAGGCAGACTTAGGTGCATTTGTCATATAACCTTTGAAAACAAAAACTGACTAAGAAAGCAGCACCTTTGAGTTAACAATTTAAAGAAGACTTAAAACAACTATAAAAAAAAAAGTCCTCCGAAACCAGGGCAGGGGTCTTGGAGGAGAAGAATATAGAGAGGAAGTGGATGAAATCACGGGGTAGGGACATTGATGACATCTAGGAAGCCCTGGGAGGGCTGGATATAAGCACAGTGATGCTTATCTGTGTCTCAAGCTGAATTCTTTTCAAAGTCTTCCCCTGGTTAGACTTGCGGGACACGAGCAATGCCCGAGGCGTTCTGGAGCCGTAGAACTCCGGCCCTTCCGTTCGGCCTTCATAGGGTCTAGAGGAGCAGAAATGTAAAAGGTTGCCAGGAAGGCTGTCCTGCCCCCCTCGCTGAAGAAAATCAAAACGTCAAGGGTGTCTCATCCTTCTGGTGAGAAAACAGTACCTTGTTCAGAATCTATTCTGTGGTCTTTCTGTTCCATGGGAGAAAAGTTGCCTTTAGAATAAATGATAAATACTGCCAACATGCATCAATTGCTTCCCACGTGCCAGGCATTTGAATTTGCTACTTTAATTCTCATATCCACTCTATGGCATCTTCTTGTTATTCTCAGTTCATAGAAAAAGAAGTTAAGGCAGAGAGACTGACTTGCCCAAGATCACTGAGTGGGTAAGTGACAGAAGCCAGGAACTGTGCTCTTAACACTGTTCTGCACTGCCTCACACACAGGACCTGAGGGTCTCTGCTCACATCCAGTCCATCCCTGTGGTCTTAAGGCAATCATTTAATGTTTCTGAGTCTCAGTTTTTCTGTCTGTGAGATGGAAGAAATGGTACCTGACTCTTCTAGTTGTTGAAGGATTCATATGGGAAGATATATGTAGAACACTATCATAACGGCTGACCCACAGAATATGCCCAACACATGTTTCCCTTCACTTCCACTAACTCATCTGTACCAGGGATAACCAGCTGCCACATCGGCCAGAACGCCAAGGACCTGGGGATCCCAGAGATGCTAACTGTGCTGCAGTGAACAGGAGCCTGTCTGTGGCTGGGCCATCTGCCTGGAGTGTTCCTCCTGGTTCACTCTTCTACGAGCTGTAGATGGTGAGCCACTACTGAATTATTAAATCTAGCTAATGAGATGTGGCCTTCATTTTTTTTTGAAAGAAGACAAACAGAATGGAAAATAACAAATTCCACTTTATATAAAAAGCATTAAGCCTGACCAGGTGGTGGCGCAGTGGATAGAGCGTCAGACTGGGATGCGGAAGGACCCAGGTTCGAGACCCCAAGGTCGCCAGCTTGAGTGCGGGCTCATCTGGCTTGAGCAAAGAGCTCACCAGCTTAGACCCAAGGTCGCTGGCTCCAGCAGGGGGTTACTCGGTCTGCTGAAGGCCTGCGGTCAAGGCACATGTGAGAAAGCAATCAATGAACAACTAAGAAGTCGCAACTTCTCATCTTTCTCCGTTCCTGTCTGTCTGTCCCTATCTATCTCTGCCTCTGTAAAAAAAAAAAAAAAAAAAAAAAAAAAAGATAAAAAAAAAAGCATTAATACAGTTTAATAAAATTTTCCTCTCAGCATTATGGTGTGTATGGTAGATATATTTACTGGGTCATGATGAAAAATGTACTTCTTACTTTGAGTAAAAAGACCCGATATGCCTCTGGATGAATGCATCTAAGATCTCGAAGAATCGATTTACATATCCTTAAATTAATTAGGAAGCAATAAATGTTCCAGGCCTTATTAGAGCTGACTTTTCACACCACACAGACTGTGATTACGTTCTCCCCATCTGTCACACTCACTCGATGGGAATTTTTGTGTGGACAAGAAACATCACTTTTACTGCTGGGTCCTCACTGCCCACTATAGGTCCTGGGGCAGAATATATACTAAAAAAATGCTTGATGACTGCATAAATAAATTATAGCAACTGCCTTTTAAACCCAAATTCACAACAAAGAAGGTTATTTACTTGAATTCTCAAAATCAATTCCTTTTATTAACAAAGGGACTCGAGCCCAGTTTCTCTTCTACGGTCTTTCCTGTGACCTTTCACTCCCCACTGGACGACTTACCTGCTTCTCTTCCTTCCCCTCCCCACTCTCCCCCTGCCATGGCTGCTTTTGCTCTCTTTCATAGGAGAAAGAATTTTTCTTTAGCTATTTGCAATTTTGTGTGATTTTAATCCCCTTAAATCCCTGACCTTTCGTAGTAGCATTTGGTTACAAAGGTCCATTCCTAGCAGTGGCAGGAAAAGCCTTGTTCTTACAGGAATGCTTTTCCCTGCTGGTAGGTAAGAGAGGGGGGTGCATATGACAGAGGCAGGGACCCCTCCCCCTGCCCGTGAGAGAGCCTCCGAGCACACACAACAAAGTCTGTATTCCTGCAGCTCAGGAGCCCAAGTGCATCCGTGTCTGAAGAATTGATATTGTACTTGTGGAGCATTTTGAAAAATATTTTATTTGAATTTTTAACATTTTATTTACTTTGAAGGTTCTACAACTAGATATGTTTCACAATACAGGAAATACACAATACAAGTAGCCCATTAAATCGAATATATCCAAATCATTCGCATAGAACATGCACAGTATTATCATTAGCAACGAGCAATCCATGTGTACAGCTACGCAAGTGCTTCAAGCACCTTACACAGAAGATTAAGAGAAGGAAAATAATTACAACCAGGTTGGAAAACAGAGAGGGTTGGCTGAAGTTCAAGCGCTGCCTGGCTCAGTTGTGGCCGTTCCCTTCCCCTCCCTCAACACTTTCAGGCAAACAAGTTGCTGTCACCTGGGAGGATTATTTCTAATAGAATGAGGCCAATTTCTGCATGATTCTGAGAAGATGTATCTTCCCAGGCCCAGCAGGACAGGACAGGACAGGGCAGGGCTAGTGATGAGAGTGAGTGAGAGAGAAAGTATGTGTGCGTGTGTGTGTGTGTGTGTGTGTGTGTGTGTGTGTGTGTGTGTGTGAGAGAGAGAGAGAGAGAGAGAGAGAGAGAGAGAGAGACTACAAGGGAGAGGATGGTTTATGGTTAAGATAAATATTCTACTACATCAGCTAAATTGTTATCACAGAACAGAGAGACTGCTTGCCTTCGGCATTAGGTTTTTGCTTCACAGAAAAATATGAATAATACTAAAAGAATCCCATATATCCTGTAACACAGTTAATCCTCTGCATAAACCCCAGAGAGGTTTATGTATGAATTTGTCTTCTCAGCTAACCTCTTCCTTAATCCAAAAGTCAGGTGGAGCACTGACAGAAGCCGCCTGGGACTCCCAGCTAAAGTCCATTCAGCGGCTGACTCCACAGAGGCTGGGCCCTTGGGAGGCGTAGTGGTGTGGGAAGAAGGGAGTAAATCTGACTCTGCCACTAAAGAGCTGGGGGTACTGGACAAATCTCTTCCTTCCTGCGGCCTCAGTTTCCTCTTCTGTAGATTGAACATTAGACCTGGTAAAAGCTAAGGTTCTGTCCAGCTCTAGAATTATATAAAGCTACACAGAATGAAGAGAATGGATTCCAGGATGTCATTCTCAGATCAAAGCAACATGCTCATCATGATAGGTATAAAATCAGAGAAACCCTGCTACTTGTTTGTTTTGAGAGCAACTGGTTGGTTTTATAAAATAAACACAACCAACTGGCACTAGTCCTATTCAAGCACATTAGAAAAAGCAGGCATCTCCATGAAAATCCTAGAGCCAAATTGGTATAAAAAAATAAATAAACAACAAAGATACAAAGTTATTGAATCATTTTTAGAAAGGATTTCCCATAGGCCTTGCTAGTTCATTTTATTGCCCCCTTTTTAGGGGGGTGGGAGCAGGGTTGGGGGCTGGGAACTGTCGTTTTCACGTCACGCAAGAACAAGGCCAGGGGATGCTCTAAGTTCTTTCTCTCTGATTTTCAGTCTATTCATGGCCTGTGTCTCTTCCAATTCTGTCTCTAGGATTCTAACAGTGCACTCAGCTCTCTACTACAAAATAAGTAGTAATAATCGAACACTGGAAACAAAATACCATTTTTGTATAATGTAGAGAAATCATCTGGTGAATTTCCCATGAAGTGTTAGATAGTTGTGAGGCTCATTTAAAAGCAGTGTCTCCTTTCAGTACAACCTACAACTGGTAGAACCATTCACAAGGAAACATTCTTTGTTACCCAAAGTCTTCAGAGAGTTTTTATGTCATAGTTTTAATTACCATATCAGTGAATAACTTATATCTGATCAACACTACTCCTTCAAATAAGTGCATTAGTTTTACATAATACTGTCTCACTTCATTTAATTTTCCTAATCTACAACTTAATTAAAAGGTCTAAACTATCCTCAATATATTTCCATCAAACTTCTTCTAGTACATTAACATTTTGTGCATTCTATTTTTTCCCAGGACACCAACACTATGGTAATTTTTTCTTCTAGTTTGATTGTATATAATTGTGTCATTTTCATTAACTGATTCATCTCTATCCTATTAACTTAATTGGCTTTTCCAACTTGCTACCAAAGACTAAAACATTTCAGGCCCTGGTCAGGTGGCTCAATGCATAAAACATTATCCTATTACACTGAAGTTGCCAGTTCAACTCCTGGTCAGTGTACCTTCAAAAAACAATCAATGAGCACAAACCTAATGGAAGAGCTAAGTGGAACAACAAGTGGATGCTTCTCTTTCTCTCTCTCTTTATTCTCCCCCTACCCTCAAATCAATGAGAAAAAAAGACTAACACATTTCAAGATTAAAAAATATTTTGTATCACAGAGACCAGCAGTAAAATACAAGTTAGGAAAACAAAAATAGCCACTTCTCATCGTATCTGTGACGT
Organism: Saccopteryx bilineata; assembly: GCF_036850765.1. Classification (NCBI taxonomy): domain Eukaryota; kingdom Metazoa; phylum Chordata; class Mammalia; order Chiroptera; family Emballonuridae; genus Saccopteryx; species Saccopteryx bilineata. The sequence continues at coordinate 336,767,961 of NC_089490.1, read as the reverse complement.
CACTAAAAGACATGTTCTAGGATGATTCTTAATAGTTTCTCCACAGATTACACAAAAGTATATTAAAAGGATTTTCCAAAATGCAGTTGGACAAATGAGGGACATTAATATTTTGACTTTTTAAAATATAAAATCTCAGGGCTTCTGAGGTCCTGGAATTGCCTGGAATCAGAAGGGACTCTCTGCTCATCAGACTGGCCAGCAAGTCAAGGCCCTTGACAACCTGCTTCCTTCCGAATATTGTCCCCCTCAAGGCCCTGCTGTGCCTACCTAACTTACACAGGAGATAACTTTATAGCCAAAGTGGAATCAATAGGACAAGGCAACTCAAGTACATAATTTAGTGTCTATAACACACATCTCATGCCAGGAAAAGAGTAACATTTCAGGTGAGAGGACTATGACCTGAGGTGGGAGTCGGACCAGATTCTGGCACAGATTGGGGTGGCGAGAGTACAGTGAGGAGGGGTATGGTTCCTCCATTGGTACCTGGATTCATCTGGACCATTAATTGGGCACCACTTTACCCCTCTGGCCATTAATACTTACATTATTTCTAAAAGTACAGTCAGCACTGATGAAGTATATTTGGAAAAGAATATAGGAGCCCTGTGCTAAGACTGGAAAGCATTTCAAGTTCAATCAATCTTTCTTTCTGGTAAATTAATGAGTTGTGTCAGGCAAGGAACAAATAACTTTTGTGGTCTGACAAAGGATTGGCAATAAGATGCCACAGAAGAAAGTCTTTTCACTAAAATCTGTTGGGGGAAAACACATAACTGTAAAAGAGTACTTCTGATGTCAAGTCAATACACCAAAGTTAATGTAGTGCATATCAAGCAGGTCTGAAGGTGACACAGGAATACTTCACTTCCCATACTGATGGTGAGCAAACGTCCAGAGCTTTGGTCCACATGTTCAATTTCAGATTTATCAAAATTTTTAAAAAGTTTTTTCTCATTATTTTCATTGCAACCTGTGCTAAGAAATTTACCTTGGGCCATATCATGGTCAAAGAATAACTTGTTAAAAAGAAGGGGACTGTTACTAATTTAACATACTAGCATTTGAAAAAATTTTAACAAATGACTAAACTCAAGGTCTTCCAGTGGTATATTGGTGAGCATGGGTTCATAAGAACACACGATCCCTTGCTACAAGGTGTCGCCTTTCTCTCCCCAAGCTGGATTGTTCACAAAGTGCAGGTCCCGGTAAGAAATGCTCCATTGCCTACCTGACGTAGAGTGAGCGTTTCTGATTGGTTCGCAGGGATCCGGACCCGGAGCTCATGCTGTGGTTCATCATCTGCTCTCGTAGGTCATGGATTTTGGCCTCAAATCGAGCGTAATCTGGGAATGGAAACAAAGGTAACAAGTTTGGCTCCGTGCCTCCAGACAGTTAGAAATGCTGCCCAACCCAGCAGCCCTTTGCTCCTGTTGTTGGTTCCTTTATCAAGCAACAGAAAGGTGTGACCTCAAGAATGGTGGAACACTCAGGGTTCACTTACTCTGTATTATTGACCTGCAGACATTCACAAGAGGAAAAGAACAAACCAGTTGCTTCCCAAAACATAGCTAGAAAATCTACTGCCACCCCAATCTGAGAAACGTCCATGGGAGAGGAGGAGGATATGGTTATAATAGGTAACACAAGGTATTCTTGTGGTGATAAAAACGTTCTGTCTTGATTGTCGTAGTGAATACAGGTAACTGCACTTGCAATCAAATGGCATAAAACTAACTAGATACAAACACATACACAAGTACAAATAAAACTGGAAAAATCAAAATGAGTTTGATGGATTATGTCGATATCAATATTCTGGTTGTTATAATGTGCTATAGTTTTACTAAAATGCTATTATTAAGGAAACTGAGTGAAAAGTACATGGGATTTCCCTGTTTATTTCTTACAATTGCATATGAATCTATAATTATCTCAAAGTAAAAAGCTTAATTTAGAAAAGAGAAGGCAAAAAAAAAAAAAAAAAGCCCATGGAATTACTAATGTTTCGGAGGTTTAGATGAGTCTCTAGTTACCCTCAGCTGGCTGGACCAGAGAATCATGTGTTTGGTCATGTAAAAAACACCATTTAATTTCACTAAGTTTTTTTCTGCTGGGGGGCTGCTAGAAGTTGATCACTTAGAAACATACCTCAATTTGCCCTGTAACTTTAATATAAGTAGTCCACATGCCATACCTCATTAATTTTATGAGACACAATATATATAAATCAACTTCCCAGGAGACTGGGGTTAGAAATGGGGTAGAGAACATGTTCATATTAAATATATTTATAAACATTCAAACTTGAAACACTATGTGAGCCTTGGCCAGGTATTTCACTTGGTTAGAGCATCATCCCAATACCTCAAGGTGTGGGTTCAATTCTTGGTCAGGACACATACAAGAATCAACCAATAAGTGCATAAATAAGTAGAACAACAAATCAATATTTCTTTATCTCTCTCTCTCCCTTCTCTAAAATATAAATTTGTGGGGGAAAAAGGGTCTTAGAAACCACCTGGGATTCTTGGACCACATTAAAAATAATATATATATATCCCTAAAATTTTTTAAAATATAGGTATTTTCTCATATTATTCTTCATCAGCAAAAATATTTTTGCCAGATGTCAATCCAATAAAAACAAAGAACAAAGGTTAAGATACTTATTAACACAATCAGCATATAAAAAAGAAATAGCTTTTGAAGTTTAGGTATTCTTTTTTTTTTTTTTTTCTTTTTAAAGATTTTATTTATTCACTATAGACAAGGGAGAGAGAGAGAGGGAGGGAGAGAAGCGGGGAGGAGCAGAAAGCATCAACTCCCATATGTGCCTTGACGAGGCAAGCCCAGGGTTTTGAACTGGCAACCTCAGCGTTTCCAGGTTGACACTTTATCCACTGTGCCACCACAGGTCTGGCACTTTTTTTTTTTTTTTTTTTTTAAGTTTAGATATTCTTGATCACAACTTGTTCTATCATCACTTTGGCACAATAGTGTCTTGCTTTGGGAATATGCAGCAGCTGAAGAGCTCCATTTACCCACAAGATAAATGTGAACGTGTTATTTCAAGTTATAAATGGTATTTTTAATTACAAAGAAACTCATCTGAAGAATTTTAACAGAGGTTCTCAGTACATTTTAAAAACCAATTTGATTTTCAATTCAATTTATTCATAACTTTTCATAAATACAAGAATGACTAAATGAATATAATTAAAGATGATCTACTTATAGCGTGTTTGAAATTCATTATAAATATAAAGCTCCACAAAATTAAATTGAAACTCAATTTACTAAATCTCTATCTATTGGTTATTGTGGGCTGGTATTTCATAAAAGAAAAGATTTAACCTTGGTTTTCAACAATAGCCAACAATGATATATGAGTGTTAAATATTTTCATAGTAAAGTACTCTAAAGATAAAACCATAATGGCTGACAGGAAATTTTTAGTGCCTAAGTAAAGTCTGCTGTTATCTAGATTGGTGAAGCTTCCTGTCTCAAACTTAGCTTTGAATAATTAAATCCTAAATGACTGAAAAAGCAGAACACTCATTTAAACAAAAATCTATTGACCATAATTTAAGATATTTACTTCATTCCATTTTAACAGAGAGAGAAACCATTTATAGCTATCAATATGATGTTGTACTGATTTAAATCATTGAGCAAGGCATATTTTCTTGCCGTCCTAGAAGAGTCCACATTGCTGGCCACGTGGCAGAGGCTGGCCTCACTGCTTATTTCATCTTATCGAAGTTACAAAACAGAGTCCATGGATGTTGTAAAGGTTTTTCTATAGAAAAACAAAGAATAAAAATTGAGAGGACCTCTTGTCTCTTCTCCCTTTCACCTCCTTTTCTTTTCTCTCACTGTTGCCCTTCCCTGTCATTTAAGTGAGAGGTACATAATGGTTGTGTGCTAGACTTCCACAGTTATTTCTCACACCACTGAATACACACACACACACACACAAACACACACCCATATACTCACATACATGAGATTCTAACTCAAATATTTCCTTACTGTCAACCGAATATATAAATACCATGTTTCTTAAAACCTTTAATCACATACCATAGTTTAGACTGCAATTTATTCAACATCTACCCATATAGGTAGATATTTTTGCTGTTGTAAACATGATCTCAGTGTGTGTGCATATTTGTGGCAGGTTAGTAGAGCACTGTAGTGTAATTATTGCTCAAAGCTTGGCTTTCAACAGCCCCCATTAGCATTTCTTAGAGAAGACAATCTGGCCTTGGACACAGAGCAGGAACCCTTGGCTTCTTCTGATCCATGCTCCACACTGCCACTCGATAAATACCACATACCATCCCCCATCCACAGAACCACTAGATTTTCCTCTGCTCCCAGGACTCCCACCTTTACAATTTTGATGACTTTGCTACCATGATAAAAACCTGACATGCCACCTCCAACTGTTCCCACCTTAAGCATCTAATGCAGTGCCAGTCTCCTATCCCTTCTGACCACCCTGCTACCCGTCACACCTAAGTGCAGTTATTCGCTGCCACCCATCATCCCCGTTAGACTGAGCTGAGGGCAGAAGCCACAGCTCAAGTTCCTTGGAATTCCTTGCTCCTAACATAGTGTCTGGTATTCAGGAGCATTTACAATAAGTGCTCAATAAACATTTTCTGAATGAATGAATAAATAATGAATGAGGAAGGAGCAGAACTGTTAAATGAGTTCAATATGCCTGCAGGTACTGAAATGGCCTGTTTTTAATACTAAGGTTTTTGGGGTTTTTTTTGCATTTTTCCGAAGCTGGAAACAGGGAGGTAGTTAGACAGACTCCCGCATGCGCCCAACCGGGATCCATCTGGCATGCCCACCAGGGGGCGATGCTCTGCCCACCTGTGGCATGGCTCTGTTGCATCCAGAGCCATTCTAGCGCCTGAGGCAGAGGTCACAGAGCCATCCTCAGCGCCCGGGCAAACTTTGCTCCAGTGGAGCCTTGGCTGCAGGAGGGGAAGAGAGAGACAGAGAGGAAGGAGAGGGGGAGGGGTGGAGAAGCAGATGGGCACTTCTCCTGTGTGCCCTGGCCGGGAATCAAACCCAGGATTCCTGCACGCCAGGCCAACGCTCTACCACTGAGCCAACCGGCCAGGGCCAATACTAAGGTTTTATAATGAAGACAGACAACATGCTCCTGCACTAGGACTTTTTTCCAGGCTAAATATTCTGTCTAAATGAAGGCTTTATTCCTGTCTAATCACTGCCCTTCCCGCTCCTGTTGTTCATTGTTATCTGGGCTGTCTCTGTGCTCTCCCCATCTGAGTCATGCCACACACTGGAAACATTTCTCTGATATTTAATCTACACAGGATCAGATCAGCATCCCAGAAGGCTCTTTGAGCTGCCACATTTTATAGATCACAATGGGATACTTGCTTTAGTAATCAACTGTGATCTCCTTACTATATGGCTCATTAGATCCCCAAAGTTTTTTCTGCCAAGCTTTCAAAATGTTTGTTCTACATCATATTCAATGGTGCCTCCATTGTCCACTATGCATGGGGAAGCATCGTACTGTATTATACTGTATCATACTGCATTTGTCTTAATTAGAATATATCCTACTCTCAACTTTTCCACTTTGACAATCCTGTTTATCACAAATACTGTGTTAAAAGGTGCTCACCCCTCTCTTTGATCCTTTTTGAAAAATCAAACTTAAGAATAGGTAATTTTATCAGAGCAAAAACAAGACCTGGGTTTACAAATATAAATGGCGTGTGCTTGTGTAAAATAGTAAGAGATAGAGAGAGGAGAGGGGCTGTCTCTAGCTTCTCGAGGATAAAATCAACTTTACATATAGTTAGAGATGCTCTGGAAGTCAACAAGGAAGAAGGTATGTAGATTGTGTAATGTTTATTCTTTATGTTTTATAAGAGTACTAAAAATAACATTTCTAAACAAGTTAAAATGAAATCTAACACTACTGTGTCCATTTAGTCTTCATCCCTTCTCTCCCAAATGCTCTTCCCTTTTAAACACTTTTCAATCAAACTGCTAACACTCAGGAGACATTCACGTGAGATTTTAAAGACCTCTGATCTTTATATCATCTAAAGGGCAACTAGTATTTACTGGGCATCTGTTATGAGCTAGTATGTGTGCTACATACTTTAATTACTATATTATTTCTCCCAACAAAGTTCTGAAGTAGGTACATTATTTTAGAGATGAGGAAGCAGGTTTAGAGAGGTTAACCAACTTCACCAAAGTCACAGAGTTTCAAGGTAACAGAGCTCATTGGATACAAAGCTGGCATTTAATCCTGGATTTCAAGAATGCTCATTTGTTTTCATTATATCATAATATCTATTATAACACCATAATTCTCTTTTTGAACTCTTTTTGAATCGGGGCCTCCTAAATTCTCTATCCCTCCCTCTTGACACCATTGCTCTCCTTCCTCTCTTCTATTATATTAATTACATTCATGCTGGTCTTCATTGCGCCATAAACTCCTTAAAGAGTGAGAATGTCTCATCCATCTCTGTTCCCCAAACCTCACAGTCTATCATTCCTGCCTTCTTAGACACAGGACTGTATCAGGTACTTGGCATATAGTTTCAAATAAGACAGACCCTGAAAGTGTTTGCTTCCAGAATGAGACCCTGACAAGGAAATTAAGCATTAGAATGCTGATGTAGGGACTGCATTAAAGAAGCAGCACCTTGCTCTGTCTTGCTTTGCGTGAAATAGGTGCCTGGTAAATGCTTTTAAAATTACAAGTCATCTATTTTTTGTTTCTTGGGTTGTTGTTCTTTTTCTATATATAACAAGACACAACCCACTGAAAACCAACTTCCAGACAAATGTTTCAGAGCTTTCAAGAAGCGTATCTCCAGCTAGTTCTTTCTCTTCTATGTATGGTGAGCCAACATTAAAAAATTTCCACACTCTTGGATATTTAAATCTGGTTATTTCTGACTAGACACATTCATATTGGGATTGTGCCATTTGCTTTCACTGGGATAATAGCTGATAACAGTAGACAGGGTACAAGATTTGGGTTATGTTGATGGAGTCAGCCTGGCTCTGTCATTTATTAGCTGTGCACCATTGTGAAAGTCATTAATCTTTCTGGGCTCAGTTTTCTCATAAATAAAACAGAAATAACAACTGTATCTATTTTATGATATGTTGGAAAAATTAAGAGCTGAAGGACCTAAGAGGGTCATTGCTTGCAAAAGTCAGATAAAATGGAAACCCGCGTCTGCTCCTGCAGCCCCCGTACAGCCTCCCTTTGCCTTCATCATTTGATGTCTCTACCAGACCAAAGAGAAATGAGCTGCAGATGGCCATACTTTGGGACACTTGGAACCAGGATGGACCTGCTCACTGGCAAGGCAACCACTAAATAGCCTCTTGGGGCCTCTCACAAATTCACAGTGATTAGGAGGTCATTTTCAGGAATATCAGTGACCTCATCCATTAGTATCATCTCAAGGCTTTTAGCTACTGATGAAGCAAAGACAAAACGCATAACATCATGCACTCCACATGAGATGGGGCTCTACCAGACACCTGCTTCCTTAGCAACTTGTCCAGGGTGATGGAGGAGACCCAGAATGCGAATCCACCTGGTTATTCACACAGGAAAAGAGGCACTGCCTCCTGTGCAGGGCTGGGATTGTTTAATACAGTAGGGTCAGTCTGCATTGATTAAAGCTGCCCAACTACTCACATCTGCAAAGCTCAGGTGGCCAGACTTGTGTCTGAGAGAAGGAAACAGCAAACTCAGTGGTTAGACTCTTGCAGGAAGCCACGGGCATGTTCTCTCCCAAGTGAGTGGGTGGGTAGTGCACCCCTCAACAGTTATGACCGCAGCCAGCTGACTTCAGGTTGTCAGTTACCAAATGAAGCAATGAGCAGAGTAGGAATAAACTAGGAGGCCAACTTTACATCTTAACCCAGTCATTAGTAAACAAACAAACAAACAGACAAACACACCCAAATCCAACTTGGAAAGTTACAGAGCCTCAGTTTGCTCATCTTCAAATTGTAAGGTTCCACTCACAAAGTGGTTTTGAGAATGAAAATGAGGTTTGACACGAAGCATTTTGTGAAAGTAAGATAGTTGTTCCTGTGATTACGGAGGTGGCTCCTGCAGGACAGATACATATGCAGTCCTAGGAGGCACCAATGAGGACAGTACCCTCCTGTTCCTACTTGCTCATCATGGACATTGCACAGCTTTAAGAACAACAGGTGAAATCATTGGGCTGTAAGCAGGGTTTCATGCATCCAGGCAACAGCGGCTGCTTTCCTGTCGAGTTATCCATTTCCACACTACAGGGGAAGCACTTTGAAGAGACCACCTGCTGCACAACAGAAAAGTGCTGCTTTTTATAGACAAACCCCACACTAGAAGCCTTTGGGAAGTTTATAAGCTAAAAACTTCAAGCTTTGGGGCACCTTCCAATAGGGCTAGGGCCAATGTCAATGGTATGTAGGCTACTGGGGTCATAATATTGTTTTGCTGGACATGACTGTCCTGGGTGCATGGGAAGAAGAAATAGGGTACATCTATGCTTAGCACAGCATCTGATCACTGGTCCAGGAATGAGATACTGGTGAGCAATTGGAAATGCTTCTGTTTCTTTTGGGAGAAATAACCTTCTTTCATTTAATCAGCAAACAGTCTTTTCAGGGTTCATTACATGCCAGGCACAATGCTAATTGCTAGGGATTTTAAATCCACTGGACAGATCTTTGCCTCAAGGGGCTCACAGGCTAATGCCTCGCAGCTTTTAATTTTTTGGTTTCTTGTAGTGAATTTGAAAAGAGCATCTGCCATGTAAATATCTGCTCCCTGTGAAGAGTATCAAGCACTTTCTAAATGGTAATGGGATATCTCTATGGTGGAGAAAAGCCAGGACAGGCAGATCCATGTTACAATGGAGAAACCAAGGCAGTCTACATCTTTGTGAAAGAGTCTGTGGTTACTGGTAGAATGAGAAGAGTAATAAGGTGTCAAAGCGGTGCCGCAGAATCAGAGTTGCTGGATTTAAGTCTTGGCTGGGATAATCCCTTCCACTCTCAGAGAAACAGTTCCTCCTGGTAACATGTGGAGTCATCACTACCCCCATATAATGTGGTTCTGAATTTCTAAAATACAGTGTACTTCATTTTCATCATTGTAAGCAGCACTGATTTTTAAAAGCACCATCAATGAATAATAATCTGTACTTTTTAAAGAGGTTGGACAGAGACTCATTCTGATTTCATAAGCTGAAGTGCATGGATGTCGGGGGTGTAGATGTGAACCTTACAATCAATGTAATAGATTAATAAGTGTCTGCAACTAAAAACTCCAAACAAATATATCATTGCTCTTTCCTACCTAGAATCTTAACCAAATAGTCACACAAAAGAGAATTAGGCATAAATTACTATTTATATTTCAATTCCAAGAAGCAATACTTTTGCAAAAATTATTTTGTATGATAACAAAAATAATTCTGTTTACATGAATCTCAGAAAATATCATAGAGATACTCCTAGAGCTTTCTTACTCTGGCTGCTTTTCAAAGTAGACATGTGAGGAAGAGTACTGTTTTCATGGATTGCTTTAGAAGACTAGCTTCCCTCCCACCTATACATTGGAATGCCCACCTACCTTCAAAAGAGCTGACCTTTGGCCACTGGAAGGATTTTTAGTGGATCTCCCCAAGCTGGTTATTTGCCTAAGGATTTTACTAGCCTGTTAATTCAACCCCTGATTTAGCTCATCTCTCAGGTTGCCAGCCTGCTTCTGAATTAAAGTGGGGACATGGAATTTTCCACTGCTAACAAATTTGCAGATGTTGTTGGGCTTACTTTTGATCCAACTATGTGTGCATGTATACGTGCATGTGTGTGTGTGTGTGTGTGTGTGAGAGAGAGAGAGAGACAGAGATGAAGACAGAAAGAGAGATAAATATATTAAAAACTAAATACAGTAGAATTAAACTTTAACTAGGAATGCTAGACAATAGATAAGTCTGCTATCTTTTCTGAATTCAATAAAATAAAGGATGAGAATGCATACATACATCACTCTCTTGTACATTTCTAGTACTGAGCATGAAGAACTCAGCTATGGACACCGTGAGGGCAAGATAACATCGTATTTTTTTCTGTATCCCTAACACTTGGAACAGAGTGTGGCACATATTTATCAGTTAATAAAGGCTAACACAAATGTTTGCTGAGTTGTGTGAGCTACATAAAGACTCAGGGCAGGACAATTTATCCTTTAGTTTGCCAATTCTTCTATAAAGTAGATCAAACCTTTTAGAATAATTTTTAGCAACACATCGAATTAAGGTATGCTATTTTTCTCCCTCTCTCTCAGTAGAATTGGGATAATTTGTTTTGACTAGAACACTTTCCTGTGTAGTTTGGCTGGAGACCCTTTAAAGAGGTTTAGCCAAATACTCAGGAATTCTTTAATGTGTGAAATGAAGTAAGTTTTACAGGCAAACAACTGTCTTAATCCCTAACCAGCTATTTCATACTATGTGAGCATAACTCTGAAAATTAGATACATCAAATTTCAATTTGGCTTCATGCAAGCTTTGTTTTATGGACTCATAAAGGCAGATTTTCTTTGATTATCAGAATTATTGCAAAATGGTGTCAGCACAGAAACTTTGAATTTGACAAAGCCTGTGTCTTCAGGCAATTGGGGGGTAGGTAGCCTGGTATGTTATTTTTTTTAAGGCTCTGGAATAAATATGCCCCAACCTTGAATCTTAAGGTCACTGCTGATGCATGGTGTGAATATCGTACATATTATTCAACAAAGAGAAAATATAGTTTTCTCATGTGTAGAATAGCAGAAGAACACCTAACTCATCAGATTGTTTAAAAATTCAATGCAATAACATTTGCAAATGGCATAGTTCAGTCTCAGAAACAGACTAGGGGCTCAGGAAATGAAAAAAAATGATTAAATCTCTTAAACTTTATGTTCTTTATTTATAAAATGGGGGATAAGATTAATACCTTATCTACAGAGCAAAGTTGTTGCGAGGATCAAAAATGAAGAAACAGATATAAAAATACTTCATAATCTGAATAGTCCAGTACAAAAATAAAGTGAAGATAAAGACAATTCATATCAATATAGCCTTTTTTTGAAATCCCAATCTGCCTGGAAAGCTATTTCCTCAGTATCTGAAATTTGTCTCAAAAGCTGTAGCATGTGATTTCCGTCTTGCCTATGGAAATAAAGCCACATAGGGCATTAAGGACAAGAGAGTAGACGTGAAGCTCTGAGGGAAAAATGGAAACTTCTGTTGTCATTAGGGCCTAGCTGCCAATGGCAGTTCTCTCTCCAGAGTCCGCGGGCGGGCTGGGTGAAAGGCTCAGGGCTGGGATGCACAGGCTGCAGCTTAGCTGGTGTGATTTGCAGGTACTGGTGCATCAAAAAGAGGATAAATGAGCCATGCCTTCTAATTTAAGGCGTAGTGTTTAAGACTACATCCAACCAGAGAAGACAGCCCTCCTTACCAGACACAAATATTAAATCTCCACTGGATTTGTCCTGTTCCTTTCTTTGCATTAAAATCAGGAAACCAGAGGCTAAAATAATAATGTTCAAACTTCCTGTATTCTTCTTCAATAATAATCAGTCAGATCTTGTCCAACCAAAAAGGGTAATATTCTTGCCTAATTATAGACCAGGGCAGAGAAAGGAGATAAAGCAGTCTCATTATAGAGGAAGGCAGGTTGGCAGCCCCTTTGGTGAAGCTTGCTTCTACAACATCCTATCAAATTTATCCTTTAATGGCATCCTGAGAAGTACATACACATATTATCATGGAGGATAATTCACTATTCCTAGATAAACAGAAGCACAGTAGGAAGAAAACAGAGATTCAGAGTGACTATAATTTGCCCAAGGTCACAAAGCAGAGCTGAACTCAAATTCCAATTCTCCATTCCCAGCCTCACCCAGTGCTTTTCCCCTACACTGATTCTATGTTTTCCTCTACAAACGACTATGCGGTTCCCTCTTCTGCTCCCGCCTCGCTTAACTCTACCGCTATCTAAGACTGGCTGGGTCACCCTAAGCAACCACCTGATAACCTAGATACAACTATAATGCCTATCTATAGTGAATTCTATAGGGAGGTTGACAATATCAAAATAAAAATGTTCTGTTCAGTCTCTCCAATATGCTTCTCAAATGAAAGTTCCTCCTGTGAAACATTACTGTGGTTCTGGGTTTAAGACTTGAAGTTGACTGAGAACCATGGTCTTGGCAGCTTCCTGTTGGTGTGGGTTCCCCCGACTTGGAGCAGACGGGTGGGTTCCTATTGCAGCCCTCTGTCCAATGAGCACAGACCATGCATTTATCAGGGTTGTGGGGAGGCAGGAAACACTCAGGAGAGAGAGCAATCAGCTGATGGACACCCCTGACTCTGCAACGATTTGGTACAAGGATCTGAGCAGCAGCTGCCAGCAGCAGGGCCATGTCGCAGAGAGGACAAAGGCTGAGGGTGGGAGCACTTCATAAATCCAAACTCATACATGTAATAGACAGTGGGCTTATTTTGTCCTGACCTTCTTGTTGTTAAATGTCCTTTTTATGCTTAAGAGGCATAACAAACACATGTAATGTATGGTCCTTGTTTGGATCCTAATTAAGGAAAAGAACATTTTAAGTCATTATAGACTGCCTATTAGATCATGACAAAAATTATTTTTAATTCTGTTGGGGGTGATAAGAGAATTGTGGTAATATAAGAAAATGTTCTGTCTTTTTTTTTTACAGTTTCTGAATATTATAGGAATGAAAAGAGATAAAGTTGGCATTTGTTTTCAACTACATTAGCAAAGAAAGTATTTTAAGTGATATATGGTGTAAATTGGCAAACTCTTGAGTACTGTTAACATGGGTGGTAAGTACAACAGCAATCATTATATAAGTCTATTTTTGTATATGTTTGAAAATGTTCATAATCAAAGATTTTTAATTATTAAAAAATTATACAGACCAATTTGATCAAATTTAAAAGCTGATAACACTATGTCAGTGCTCCTGCTAGTACAGTGGTCTGGGAGGGACAGGACCTGGGTCGTCCTGGTTTTTCCGCCGGGTGGCCCCAGGTGTGTCACTCTGAGCCCCGGTTTCCTCGTAGTGAAACAGGTACAGAACACCTAGACCTAGTATCATTTTGAGATTCAGTTGTGGGAATAGCCATGAAAGTGCTTTGCTGCTCGAATGCATCTGTTCAATCAGCAAACATTTTTTGCTCATCAACCATGGTAAGGCTCTGTGCTAGACACCAGTGACAAAATGGTAATGTGTGGTTCCCGCCCGCAAATCTTTCCATTACTACTGTCTAAAGTATATGTTGACTTCTACAGTGAAAGGAATTCCAGAACCAGCTCTAGCCTCTAGTTTCAATACTCCAACAATTCTTCATAAAATCAATAAGGTTCCTGCTTTACTCCCCAGCTTATCTCTTTCTTAATCTCCCCTTCCTTTTGGTTTCCTCAGATTCTAGTTTTTGATATTGTCTCAGTCCCATTCTTTCCAAGTTGTAAAACATTATCCATGCTGTTCCCTCTCCCTGGAATGCCTTTCCCATTAGTCTTCATCTAGCTTCTCATCCTTCCCATCTTGTCTTTAACATCCCTTCCTCGGACAGCTCCTGAGCTATGACAGATCCTTCCATCACATTCAGTAGACATTTGTCCTTTGCAGCACTCCACATATGTAAAACTATTTTATTGTCTATAAGGTGCTGCTTATTATTTGTGAGGCACATAGTGGTTGCTTGAGAAATGTTTGCTGACTAATAAAGTAGAGCTGCTGATGTGACAGCTCCTCCCTCATTCTGAGAAAGAAGGGACCTAACTATTTTGAAAATGTTGAGATTTTCATTAAGATGTTCTATTCCTCCATGGCCCAACTAGAATAATTTTCATTTTCCAGTCGAGGGAAAAGGAAGGATCATGAGGAATGTGGATTGAGAGAATAATTGACCCTTCATTCCTTTCTTATCAAAATTTTTTTGTTTCCAAATCCTAAAATCACCTAGCTAGGCTCCTCACCAATCCTAAGCTTACCTTGGGAGGCTATATGTGTTTCTATTTATCATCTTAATATTGCAAGTATCTTATGGCATGCGACCAGAAAAATCACATAATGAGAAATTACCCACAATGCCCAAACACACAAACAAGGAGTCGAACAGAACTTCTTTAGAATTTATGGTAACAATTTCATGCTTAGTTTAGCTATTTCAGTGGCTCAGGGTAAAAAAATTGTTTTGCTTATTTCAGTAATTTCTTTTTCTATAAAATTGTTCCTGATTTTTGGCAAAAAAAGATCTATGAGAAAGTGTAATCCCTGGGGTGTATGTGAAATTGGAATTGTCATGTAAGTAAAGACAGACTGTAATCCTATAGTCTTCAGCACAGTATCATTTGCTAAGAAATTTGAACTCTAAAACAAAGATAATATGGAACGACTAAGTGGCTTTTAAGGGATACATTATATTTGTCACTTAACCAGCAGCATTTTGATAAAGATACTGGCCAGTGATAGTAGAAATATCAGAAACCTGAAGGTCATTTAGGGGTCTTTTCCAATGGTCCAGGTGAGAGATGGTGAGGACACCGGGAATGGAGAAGAAGCGACAGACCTTTGGGAGGTATAAACAAGGGCTTTATGACTAATTCAATGTGGCATATGACAAAGAGAGGGGAAGTGTCTAGGGTTCCCTCAGGTTTCCCATCTTGGACAACTGACCAAGAACAGAAAAGGAGGTGCCATTGAGGGGAGTAAAGAAAATGACAGAGTCAGTGTTGGAACATGTTGACTCTGCGGGGACATCATTATAGCCCAAAGCTCTTGTGTCAGACTTTGTTCATTCTGGGGGCTGGGAGGATGAGGAGTTGAATCTTTAACTGAAGCAGTTTATAAACCAGATAGATTCCTGGGTCTGTGAAACTGTTATAGACGATGGTCATGCTACAGTTGCAGTTAGGTATTGTGAAACATACTCATTTGATCATTCTATCCTCTATGCCCATAGAAAAATTAGGAACTAATAAAAGTACATAACCATTAAAATACTTTTATACACAAATAAATTAAAATACACTATAGGAAAATGGATTCCTGTAGAATTGAATCAGGTAAATTTATCTTTCCTCTTGATTAATAATTTAGGAAGAAATTCCAAGCACGCTGCCCCAGGAGACGTAGGAGTAGCTCTTAAAATTAGAGTCTGATCCAACCATGAGGGTGAGGATCAGAAAGCTGACTCAGACCTGGTGTCTGTTATTTGCAGCTTGCACAAGGCTCAGAATTTGGAAGATGTGGAATGACTAAAGCTCAATTCTGGGGGTTGCTTCAGCAGTCACATGTTCAGTTCCTTCAATTATTATTTGCTCACAGATTTATTCTCCAACTCCTTGAGTTGGGGCCTGGAAAGTATCTGTGAGATGTGCTTTGAGACGGTATTTGTACTTCCAATTCAAGAGTCAGAAATCAACACATTCCAACAATTTCCCCCTTTACTTAAACTCAAGCAGAGTTGGTTTCTTTAGATCAATCAAGAATTGTTATTTTTAATACAATCTACTTATGTTTTCCCTGTCTTAGAATGAACTAACAGATCTACAAAAAGTCATAAAGCCTGCTCTGTCCCACAAAGAACTCCAACTGACCAGCCGGTCTCTAGTTGGCCAATTCTGTATTCAGAAGAACTCCAGAAGATGTGGGAAAAAAAAACCTTTTCACACAGAAAGCCAGTTTTGAACACAAACTTAATAACCATTGCTCACATTGATTAGTTTCTTCCCTATTTTGAGAAGTTATTTAACTCAGTGGTCCCCAACCTTTTTTGGGCCACGGACTGGTTTAATGTCAGAAAATATTTTCACGGACTGGCCTTTAGGGTGGGACACATAAATGTATCACGTGACTGAGACAAGAATCAAGAGTGAGTCTTAGATGGATGTAACAGAGGGAATCTGGTCATTTTTAAAAAATAAAACATTGTTCAGACTTAAATAATGTATGTTATTTAAGAAAACGGAAATAATGTATGTTATTTATTCTTTCTCTGCAGACCAGTACCGGTCCGCAGCCCGGGGGTTGGGGAACACTGATTTAACTCATTTGGTTTTTCTTTCAATTTGATCTTCTAAAGCTATATAGTACAGATCCTCTCTCCTATATAACCCTCCAGGGTATCAAAAGAAAGAAAAGAAAGAATCTCAGTCTCCAATAGTTCCCTATAAGACTCCTACATAATATGTTTTCAGACCTCCGCCATATCCCCACCTTCAGATACCCAAGACTGTAACACCTGAATTCTTCCAGCATTCTGTATTTCTCATTGATTTATACCCTTTGTAAAAAAAAACAACTCGGGCCCTGGCCGGTTGGCTCAGTGGTAGAGCGTCGGCCTGGCGTGCAGGAGTCCTGGGTTCGATTCCTGGCAAGGGCACACAGGAGAAGTGCCCATCTGCTTCTCCACCCCTTCCCTTCTCCTTCCTCTCTGTCTCTCTCTTCCCCTCCCGCAGCCAAGGCTCCATTGGAGCAAAGTTGGCCTGGGTACTCAGGCTGGCTCCATGGCCTCTGCCTCAGGCGCTGGAATGGCTCTGGTTGCAACAGAGCAATGCCCCAGATGGGCAGAGCATCACCCCCTGGTGGGCATGCCAGGTAGATCCCGGTCAGGTGCATGCAGGAGTCCATCTGACTGCCTCCCCGTTTCCAACTTCAGAAAAATACAAAAAAAACCCACAAAAAACCCAAAAAAACTCAGTCTCCCACCTATGTAGGAAGAAAACCCAGTTTTCTCTACTGTGTGTTTCTTCCCTGTTGACCTTCCTTTACTACTCACACTACTCCACAATCACAAAGAGCACAAGATTCACAACTTCCGGTCACCAAATGTATGGAGTTTTCACGTCAACAAGCAATTCTTCATGCCAGCAGCATATCTGAGAATTGAACTCAACTCTGACAATATCTACCTGGAGACAGCATCAGATTCCACAGGTTAAAGGTTCAGTCACACAAGATTGTTCCTCACTCCCATTTCAGATGCCAGTTGAAAGCCCAGGTTGTCACCTGTGCTTCTGACAAACTGGCTAGAGATCAGAAGTTTCAACAACCCTTCCTGCAATTTTGATTAAATTGCTAGAGTGGCTCACAGGCCCCAGGGAAACATTTTACTTACTTTTAGCAATTATTGTAAAATGATATGATAAAGGATACAGTTGAATATCCAGATGGAAGTGATGACTAGGACAAAGTATGTAGGAAGGGGCATGAAGCTTCCACACCCTCTTTGGATGAGCTATGCTCTCAGAACCTCCATATTTGCCAAGCCAGCTCTCTGAACCCCATCCTTCTGGTGTTTGTGTGGAGGCCTTGTTACATAGGCTTGCTCAATCACTGATTCCATTTTCAACCCTTCTCCCTTCACAAGAGAATGGAAGGCAGAGCTGAAAATTACAGGCTTCTGAGCAAAGCTTAGTTTTCCTCATCCAGGAGCCAACCAGGAGCCCATCCAAAGTCACAGTAGAACAAAAGACACTGCTATTACCCAGGAAATTACAAGAGTTTCAGGAGCTCTGTGTCAGGAACAGAGGTGAAAGACAAATATCAGAACAAGAGATGCCCCAAAGTGTTCTTATCACATAGGGAATTACAAGGGCGGTAGGAGTTCTATGCCAGAAACTGAGGGCAGAGACCAATATATATTTTTTCTATTATCTCACACCCCTGCAGGTACGTGGGTTTATGCTTCACCAGCTCTGCTAAGTCATTTCCCACTGACCCATCTTCTTTCTAGCTTCCTACATGTATTAACAAGACATTTATTTTTTGATCTTGTAGATTTATGTGTTATGTCCTACCGAACCAGCTCAGACTCCTGGTGACCCTGTGAATGAGTGATGTCCTCAACAGCTCTGCTCAGCTCCTGTAGACCCAGGCCTATGGCTTCTTTTATGAAGTCAACCAACCTCATATTTGGTATTCCTCTTTTCCTGCTTCTATTTTTCCCAGCATTATTATCTTTTCCAAAGCACTCTGCTCTCTCATCCTATACCTAAAGTAGGATAGTTTCAGTTTTGTCATTTTTTTTTTTTACCTTCAGTGATGTTTCAGGCCTAATTTGTTTATCTTTTTGATTTACAAGGGTATGCACAGAGCTCTCTTCCAATACCACATTTCAAATCAATCTACTTTTTTTCCTATCAGCCTTCTACACTAACTTTTGTATCTGTACATAGCAACTGGGAATATGAAGGTGTGGATGATCTTAGCCTTGGTCTTCAATGACATATCTTTGCTCTTGGTGATTTCTCCTAATTCTCCCATTGCTGTCCTTCTGAGTCTCACCTTCTCAGATTTCTTGGCTGCACTCTCCATTTGAAATGATGACTGAACCCAGGTAAGTAAGATCTTAACAATTCCAATGTCTTACCTGACCAGGCAAGTCAAGTATCTACAGTGGATAGAATGTTGGACTGGGATGCAGAAGACCCAGGTTCAAAACTCCGAGGTCACTGGCTTGAGCATGAGCTCATCCACCTTGAGCACAGGCTCACCTGCTTGAGCATGGGGTCACTGGCTTGAGTGTGGAATCATAGCGATGACCCCATGGTCTCTGGCTTGATCCCAAAGGTCACTGGCTTGAAGCCCAAAGTTGTTGGCTTGAGCCCAAGGTCGCTGGCTTGAGCAAAGGGTCATTCACTCTGCTGTAGCACCCAGGTCAAGGCACATATGAGAAAGTAGTCAATGCACAACTAAGGTGCTGCAATGAAAATTGACATTTTTTATCTCTCTCCCTTCTTGTTTGTCTGTCCATCCCTATCTGTCCCTTTTTCTCTCTCTCTGTTAAAAAACAAACAAACAAACAAAAAATCAATTCTAATGTCCTTACTATGTTAAAGTTATATATTTCTTCTGTAGTCATGATTTCTGTCTCCTTGATGTTCCATGGTTTCCTATAGATAAAGGTATCAGACACAGGTATACTTTATCTTGGAGATGTATATTTGTTTAAATTCCTTAAATGTTACTTTGGTGGAGTTTTGGAAGGGAACAGAAATATATGCAGGTATTCAAACTGCCCTGTTTAACAGGGAGAAAACCTTTATATTTAACTCTATTAAATTTAATTGTGTTTTTTTAATTTTTTTTTTTTTTTTTAGCGAGAGAGACAGAGACAGAGACAGACAGGGACAGACAGGAAGAGAGAGAGAGAGAGAGAGAGAGAGAGAGAGAGAGAGAGAGATGAGAAGCATTAATTAGTAGTTGTGGCACTTTAGTTGTTCATTAACTGCTTTTACATATGTGCCTTGACCAGGGGCTCCAGATGAGCCAGTGATCCTGGGTCTCAAGTCAGCAACCTTTGGGCTCAAGCCAGTGACCCTATGCTCAAGCTGGTGAGCCTGCACTCAAGCCAGCAACCTTGGGGTTTCAAAACTGGGTCCTCAGCATTCCAGGTCTATGCTCTAGCCACTGTGACACTGCCTGGTCAAGCTTAATTTTAATTTAAGTGAGAGGAAAGCAGGTAGGGAGACAGACTCCTGCATGCATCCTGACCAGAATCACCTGGCAACCCCCATCTGGGGTCAGTGCTTGAATTAACCAAGCCATCCTCAGCGCCCAGGCCCATGCTTGAACCACTCAAGCCACTGGCTGTGAGAGGGGAAGAGAGAGATAAGGGAGAGGGAAAGGAAGAGAAGCAGATAGTTGCCTTTCCTGTGTGCCCTGACCAGGGATTGAACCTGGGACATCTGCACATCAGGCTGACGTTCTATCCACTGAGCAACCAGCCTGGTCCAATCTTGGTATTTTCTTTTCCATCAATCTATCCTGTCAACATTACATAGACCCCCAGCTCTGCCATCATTCCCTGTTCTATTTCTCCAAACCTTGCAACATCTGCAAAAAGTACAGGAGACTTCCAGAAGAGATAGGCTAGGATTCATTTATTCTCTTTATCTTTAATTCAGTTGTTACTAAAGCTTTTCATCTTTCCAGACTGACAGAAATATTACAGGAGTCCATCTATTCATCCATTTAAAGAATGTGCTGGGGATAGAAATAAAGACTTAAAAACCTAATCCTCATCTTTAGAGAACTCACTATCAGGGTAGTGGTCGGCAAACTCATTTGTCAACAGAGCTAAATATCAACAGTACAATGATTGAAATTTCTTTTGAGAGCCAAATTTTTAAAACTTAAACTATACAGGTAGGTATATTCCTTATCTAGGTAGCGCCCACATGTGGTATTTTGTGGAAAAGCCACACTCAAGGGGCCAAAGAGCTGCATGTGGCTCGTGAGCCGCAGTTTGCCGACCAGGGTATTAGGGGATACAGGCAAGATAATAGACAATACAATAAGCTTATTACAAACATAAACAAGGAGCTGTATCAGCACAGAGAAGAGGCTAACCCAGCTTGATAGGCAGCACAGAGGATGGTGTTTATGAACACGTAACACCCAGACTTAATCTTAGAGGATGAGGAAGCCCTGGGTGGGCAAACAAGACCAGGTGGAGGGTTGCCAAAAGATCCAAGCAAAGACAGCAGCTGTGTAAAGGCAAAGGATCATGCCTCTTTTGCCTCTGAAGAAGTTTCTCTCAGTCAACAGAAAGTACAGGACAAAGGGAGCTGAGTCACCCTATGATGAAGTAACTTGATGTGAGTGTCCAAGGAGAAAGTGGAAGGCAACTCACTTACAATGAATTGTTTGGCTTTTGAATTATCACGTAAAACTGAGGTATTAGCAGCCTTTGGCTGAGTGAGAAACTTGCCCGTAGAACACCTGTATTAGAGGGAAGGAATCAAAGAGCTTTGAAAAATACAAAAGCACTGGGTGATTATGTGGATTATTATTACTACCACAGAGACAACCACCACTATCCCCAACATTGAGATGTCCTCTACAACTCATAAAAGGAAGCAGTTTTTTCTCTGGATTACAGCAATGGCAATTTCCTGGTTTTTATATTATATTATAGGTATGCAAGATGTCAGCATGGGGATGGGGATGAAGAAGGGTGAACAGGATTCCTCTGTACATTTCTCTGCAACTTCATTTACAATTTTTAAAAGTGAAAGAAAATAGAATAAGAGAAGGACAGGGAAGAAGAAGAGAAAGAGAAGGAAGAGGAGGAGGGGGAGGAAGAGGAAGAAGATGAGAAAAAGGAGGAGGGGAGGAAAACAGGGAAGAGGAGGAAGGAGAAGGGGAAGAGGGGGAGGAGGAAGAGGAAGGGGAGGAAGAAGAGAAAGGGGAGGAAGGGGAGGGAAGAGAGAAAGGAGAGGAAGAAGAGGAAGGGGAGGAAGGGGAGGAAGAAGAAGAAGGGGAGGGAAGAGAGGAAGGAGAGAAGGGGAAAGAGGAAGGGGAGAAGGGGGAAGAGGAAGGGGAGGAGGAGGAGCAAGGAGGAGGAAGGGGAGGAGAAGGAGCAGGGAAGAAGAAGAGGAGGAGGAGGGAGGTGGGAGGAGGAGAAGAAGTTTTTCAAGACCAAAAATGGAGAGCTCCATTTTGTCTGCATCTCTATCCAGGCTGTAATGACTTAAACTCAGTGTATTGCTGTAGGTTACTAGAAAAAAAATACAATTAAGATGATGTTTTTGGACTGACAAAGGGATAGATTAGAGGCATGGTGCAACTCTGGGGCTCTGTGGAAAGAAGCTGAAGGGAAATCTAAAGCATTAGCTGCT
Organism: Saccopteryx bilineata; assembly: GCF_036850765.1. Lineage (NCBI taxonomy): Eukaryota > Metazoa > Chordata > Mammalia > Chiroptera > Emballonuridae > Saccopteryx > Saccopteryx bilineata. Next base: position 336,746,211 of record NC_089490.1, on the reverse strand, counting down.
AAGCATAGAAATCATAGTAACCATGTAAAAAAACTGTACTCTGGATAGTTACCATTTGATCAATACCTACAGTGAAGCAGAGTATTTTTCTTGCCAGACATTCTAGTTCTGGTATCTGGCCCAGTCTCTAGTAAATTCCCCCTGTGCCACTGGCCCCCAGCTTCTCTAGCTCCTACGCATCCCTGGTGCTGGAAGGTAGAGGGTAAGAAATTCCAAGGCATGGTCAAGAAAGCAGTCTTGCAATCGTGCACAGGAATGATGCCACCATTAACAACTCAGGATTAATGGTGGTATCACCAAACTTGTGGAGGAAAAACTTGTTTTAATGCAAAAGAATGTCTGGATATTTGGACAAAACTGTAGCAATGAAGCAAGTAAAACCAGTACAAACTTACTTAGCATGAACTTCAATCCTGGTATTTCTGAGATTCCATTTATGTGCTGTTCATTTTCCTGATACTCAATTTACACTCTTTTCCTGCTCTGTTTTACATCACAAGGGCTGACTCCATGCAAATCATATTTTTTTTAGGCTCCCTTGAAAAATGACTTCCAGCAAGGTTCAGCCAATGGGAGAGATTGACAGGGGACTGCAGGGTAGCAGGAGGGGAGAAGCCAAGTGTTTCTCCCTTCTTTCCCTTTCCGGTGGCACTTTGGGGGTATCTGCTTTTCCTTCATGACTTTTATAGATGTTATTTAATTACCAGGTCTCCATTAGCATAGACTTGAAGGATTCTCAGTGTGACCTTTTCTGGCTTCTTTTTGTAAGAACAGTGGAGATTTCTGACTTCATTCAAACACATACGGGTTTGCTGGAGAATATGTTATTGGGCCCCAGTGATCTTGATGTTTTTCAGGGAGGCAGACCCATAAGAGAGTAAGTTAACACAGCTATTTTAGCAATCCCAGATAAACACACTCAACAGGTAGTGTCAGTGCAAGACATTTTGACTACAGTGTTCACAGCTACCTAAATAATGGTTCTCCCAAATATCCAGGTACTAATCTACAGATTTTGTGAATGTTACCTCAGTTGGCAAAAAGGACTTTGAAGGTGTTACTGTATTAAGGACCTTGAGATGGGAAGATGGTCCTGGATTATCTAGTGCGCCTTACATATAATCCCAAGGGTTCACATATGAGGTAGACAAGGTCAAAGGAGGAAGAGATGAGACACTGAAAGCAAGAGGTTGGAGTGATGTGAGGAAGGGATCACAAGTCAAAGAGTGTAGGTGGCCTTCAGAAGCTAGGAAAGGCAAGGAAATGAATTTCCTATAGAGCCTTTGGGGGAGATCCAGCTCTGCTGACATTTGACTTAAGCCTAGTGACACATTTCAGATTTCTGGCCTCCAGAATTATAACAGAATAAATCTGTTTTAAGCCACTAAATTGGTGTTCATTTGTTATAGCAGCAATAGGAAACTAATATAATGCTCGGAATATGAACAGATTTCTCTTGCTTGAAGAATTCCATCTTCTTGGGTATCAGTAAAATCCATATATGATTCTATCCAGCTATAAAATAATCCTTTAGAGAAATAAGCTTTCTTGCCTCAGATATCACTGTAGTTACTGTCCTGTGTCTCTCAGATCTCCCTTTAAGACTGAACCACTTACTCTCCCAGCTGTTCCTACATGAAGACAGTGTCATCACCTTAAGTCATTCCTCCTTCCTGGGGGCAGCCTGCATGTAATGACTGGTCTTTAAAAGTGTCATGGTCTAGTTCCTTCACAACAAATAATAAAGGACCATTACTTTCTGTTCAAATTACAGCAGCATCCAACTGTTCCTTCTGCCCAGTCCTACTCCCTTCCTCGGCATTCTGATTCTGAAGCACTCCCCAGTAACTTTCCCATCTGCCAATCCCCATCTGAGTCAGCTTTTTTTTTTTTTTTTTTTTTTTTTACAGAGGCAGAGATAGACAGGGACAGACAGACAGGAACAGAGAGAGATGAGAAGCATCAATTATCAGCTTCTCGTTGCGCGTTGCGACTTCTTAGTTGTTCATTGATTGCTTTCTCACATGTGCCTTGACCGTGGGCCTTCAGCAGACCGAGTAACCCCTTGCTAGAGCCAGCGACCTTGGGTCCAAGCTGGCGAGCTCTTTGCTCAAGCCAGATGAGCCCGCGCGCGACCTCGGAGTCTCGAACCTGGGTACTTCCGCATCCCAGTCCGACGCTCTATCCACTGCGCCACCGCCTGGGCAGGCCTGAGTCAGCTTTTTCAGGAACCCAGCTGAGATTGGTTTATCTCTATTTAGTCAAAAACACTACTTATTGGGTTAATTTCTCTTTATATCTGCTGATAATCACCCACCAACTCTCTTATAATACATCACACCAAAAAATAACTTATAAGAATGCAATATCCGCCTGACCTGTGGTGGCGCAGTGGATAAAGCGTCGACCTGGAAATGCTGAGGTCGCCGGTTCGAAACCCTGGGCTTGCCTGGTCAAGGCACATATGGGAGTTGATGCTTCCAGCTCCTCCCCCCTCTCTCTCTCCTCTCTCTCTCTCCTCTCTAAAAATGAATAAATAAAATTAAAAAAAAAAAAAAAAGAATGCAATATCCTTTCAAAGGAGAATATGACAGTCACAAACTCTCAGCTATCTTAGATATAGTGTAAGACAGGGAGTGAGAAAAGAAGGAAGCATCAGGAAAGGGGTAAAGATCAAAATGTCAAGCACTGACATTTATTAAGAAGTTATGTAAGGATGAGGGATACATCATCTTTCACTCTTTATTTAATTCTTATTATGGCCCTCTAAGATCGTGTCATCATCTCAACTTTTCTGGTAAGGAATATGAGGCTCAAACTCGTTAGCTGATATAGGTAGGAAATAGCTGAACAAAGACCGAATCCAGGGTTGTTTGACCAGTGTCCACGTCTCTCCATGTTACTAGGAGTAAGGAGTCTTCTGGCAGAATTAAGGGAGATAATATAAGGTGTCTAGTAACTGCTGGAGATCACTGAGGAGGTGTAGGCCGAGTAAGGATGCTGCTGACAAGTACACAGGAGGAAACTATCCTCCAATTCCATGAAAATTGTGTAGGGTTTGATCCCTTCCTCAGGCATGTTCCCACTCTCCTGGGGTTTCTCTTTTCTGTGTTCTGCAAGTAGCTTTCTTACTTAGTGCTTTTGATCATATACACTCCCTTTACCTGGAATGCCTTTCTTTCACATCTGTCTTTCCTTCCAGATCCACCCTAAAATTTATCTCTTTTGAGCCTCCTTGGATTAACCCAAACAGAAGTAATTTCTTCTGCCTCCAAATGTCTTTAACATGTAGTTCTATATTACTTCTATAAAAGTTATCACATCAGCCCTAGCAAGGTAGCTTACAACATTGTCCTGATACACAAGGTTGCAGGTTTGATTCCCGGTCAGGGCACATACAAGAGTCAACCAATGAGTGCATGGATCGGTGGAACAACAAATGAATGTTTCCCTTTCTCTCTCTCTTTTTTATTTCTCTCTCTCTCTCTCTCTCTCTCTCTCTCTCTCCCCCCCCCTCTTCCTTTCTCCCTAAAAGCAATCAATAAATTTTTAAAAAGTTTCTTAAGTGAGATAGCGAGGGACAGACAGGAAGGAAAAGAGATGAGAAGAACCAATTCTTTGTTGCAGTACCTTAGTTGCTCATTGACTGCTTTCTCATATGTGTCTTGCCTGGGGGGCTACAACAGAGTGAGTGACCCCTTGCTCAAGCCAGCAACCTTGGGGTCATCCCATATTCAAGCCAATGAACCCATGCTCAAGCCAGATGAGCTTGCGCTCAAGCCAGTGACCTTGGGGTTTGAACCTGAGTCCTCCGCGTCCCAGCTCTATCCACTGTGCCACCACCTGGTCAGGCTATGTCTTTTTTTTTTTAAACTGCTCCCCCTGCTAGTATTAAACTCTATAATGAAAGGCATTATGTTTTATTTAACTCTATACTCAGCTCTTACTATGGTACCTAGACTATAATAGGTGTTCAATAAATACCAATTAAGTTAAATAAGAACACAACGTTTGAAGTCAAAAGAAAAAAAATCTCAGAGGGAAAATCAGATATACATTTTTACTGTCAGGGTGACCAGGAGCAAATTACTTAACAACTTTGAGTTGTAAATAATGCCAACCACAATTACAAGACTACAGTGAGGAGAAATAAGATGACACATGTAAAAAGAGCTACACAAAGTGGAATCTATAAAAGACCCATTCTTTTTATTTTAAATTGAATATTACTTTGTGACCAAATTGTTCATGCCTTTTATGTACTCAGGGTTTAGCAGGGCTTACTAGGACAACAACTAAGACAAGTAAGGACAACAGTGTTTGAACTAGTTTGTAGAGTTTTTCTGTTATCATTATCTGATTAATGAGGTGATAAAGAAGGAAAAGAGGAGGAGAAAAAGTCTCAGGAGGAGGAACAGATGGAAGAAATTTATACTACTTGAATTACTAACCAGGAAGTCTAACTTATAATTATGTTTGGTTCTAAATAAAGAGCATCTAATAGCGAGACATGTCAATCCTATTTCCAAAATACACTTAAAAGATTAGATCATGTTAGGAGTTCGCTCCCCATCTGTCTCAGAGTTACTAAGTGGCAGTCTAAGGACATGACTTGGCTGGAGGAAGCCCTGATGAAATATCATAGGATATCAGCACTCTTGCAGAAAGCAAGAAAAAAACTCACCTGAGATATACACATATTAGTAAATCCAGCCTGTGTTGGCTCAATCAAATTTGCTTCTTTTAGGAAACTAAATTCTTCATGGCAGAGAAGAGCAGTTGCTCCTCAGTTGAAATGCAGAACTATCAGTGTTCACCCCCAAATGCTAAAAGCTTTCATAAGTGGTGCTATGTTCTTTTTTGGAATCTCGGCCATGTGATTGCACCCCAGCTTGGAGCCACAAAGCAGTGACTGCAGATGGTGTAGGAGGGTATCTCTCTGTCGACAGCCTGCACTTGGTTATTTCTCTGCTTGCTATTGAAAGAGGGGAGAGGACTGAGATTTAAAAGCTAATTATTTCCTTTGAAATATGATCATTAAAATGAGTAGTACTCATGTGCATACTTCAAATGTAGTTGTGTATGTTTTAAGCATGCTGTCTTAAAATCATTGTGGTCTGATTAAAATTTTTTATTTATTTTTTACCTTTTTAAATTTTCGATTATAGTTGGCATACATTATTATATCAGTTTCAGGTATACACCCCAGTGATTAGACATTACATAACTTACTAGGTGATCATCTTGATAAAAACCTCATACCCATCTGACACCCTACATAATTATTAGACTATTATTGACTATATTCCTTATGCCTTATTTACATTCACATGACTATTCTGTAGCTACCAATTTGTTCTTGATCCCTTCACCTTTTTCACCCATCTCTCCCACCAAATTTCTCCAATCTGGCAACTGTCCAAACATTCTCTATGAGAGTCTTTTTCTGTTATGCTTGTTTATTTTGTTTTTTATATTCAATTAAGAGATATATAAATTTTGCCATTTTATTGTTCATACTTTTATCTTTTTTTATCATCTTAAAGAAGATCCTTTAACATTTCATATAATACTGGTTTGGTGAACTTTTTTGGCTCTTTTTTGTCTGGGAAATTCTTTATCTGTCCTTTGATTCTAAAGGATAGCTTTGCTGGGTAGAATAATCTTGGTTGTAGGTTCTTGCTTTTTATCAATTTGAATATTTCTTGACAATTCCTTGTGGTCTGCAAAGTTTCCATTGCAAAATTAGCAGTCTAATGGGAGCTCCCTTTAGGTAATTAACTGCTTTTTTCCTGCTACTTTTAAGATCTTCTTTTTGTCTTTAACCTTAAGCATTTTAATTACGATGTGTCTCGGTGTGGGCTTCTTCGGGTTCATCTTGTTTGAGATTTTCTGCATTTCCTAGACTTGTATGTCTATTTCCTTTACCAGGTTAGGAGAGTTTTTTGTCATGTATGTGTAAAGCTGTCCTAGAGAATCCTTACATTACCTTCATTTTGTAGATAATTTTTTCTTTTTCCTGTTCTGATTGAGTGTATTTTGCTTTCTTATATTCCAAATTACTAATTTGATTCTTGGCTTCATTTGCTCTACTGTCGATTCCTTATAAATTAGCCTTTATTTCAGTTAGTGTATCCTTCATTGCTGACTGGTCCTTTTTCATCCTGTTGAGGTTCTCACTAAGTTCATTGAGCATCCTTATAACCAGTCTTTCAAACTCTGCATCTACTAAATTGCTTGTCTCCATTTTATTAAGTTCTTTTTCTGGTGTTTTGTTCTGTATTTTTGTTTGTTTGTTTTTTAGGTTTCTTTGTCTCTTCATTTTGGCAGCCTCCCTATGTTTGTTTCTATGTATTATGTAGATCTGCTATGTCTCTTAGACTTGGTAGAATGGGCTAATGTAATTGGTGTCCTACATGGCACAGTGGCACAGCCTCCTCAATCACCCAAGCTGGGTACTCGAGGTGTGCCCTCCTCCCATCCCATGTGGGCTGCATACACCCTTCTCTTGTAGCTGAGTCTTGATTGTTCTTGTCACATCAGTGGGAAAGATTTACACCCAGGCCAATCAGCTGCAAGGACTCACTGTGATTACTGACTACCAACCTCTGACTATCATGGAGAATCAGCTGTGCAGGGCACACCCCACAGGTCAGCACTTCATTGAGACTCTGGTGCCTGCTGAGTCTGCACCTTGAGCGTGTCACTTGTGGAGGTGGTTGGGTGGTGGTGCTTTGACATGGTCTGAAGCTGTCCACTGGCTGTGGGGCCTCCTGGGAAGTGCAGGTCAAGGTCAGTTACCACCTGTGTTCTGTCTGGAGCCAACCAGCATGAGCTACAAAGTGATCTGCAGATGACTGTTACCTGTACTGGGACTGTAGGTGCCCAGATGAGGCCAAGCTGTGACCCAAGCTGTGACCCAAGCTGGCTGCTGCTAATGCTGGGCCTGGGGCCACTTATTTAGAGCTATGGGGCTTTCTGAGGTCAGACACTGCTTGTTTGGAGATTTTAGGAAAATCTGAAGCATGAACCAAAATAAGCCATTCTTATGGAAAAGCCACCGTAAACAGCTTGGGTGTGCCAGAAAGTTGGGTGGGGTGGGGCCTCAGGGAATCAACAGGTGGGCAAAAAGTGTGAACCAGATTGATGGAGTCTCAGATATATCATCTTCTAGCTGGGTCTGTGGGGGATGGGCTCATTAAAGGAACAATGGCGTCTGCCAGCACTTGAGAAAGCTGTCCTTCAGTCTTTGTTCTGATGCTAGACAATGCAGTTCTTCCCTGTATGTCCCTGGTGCCTTTCAAGCTGCTGCCCCTGTGCTGGAGCTCAGAGGGAGTGAGTCAGAGTTAGTCTGTGTGTGGGTCCTTTATGTGGACCTGGGACTCCAGTAGCCTCCGTCTCCCTCAGCCTCAGTTCTCGCTGGTTTTTACAGCCAGAAGTTATGAGGACTTCTCTCCCTGGCACTAGAACCCTGGGCTGGGGAGCCTGATGGGGGCTGGGACCCCTCACTCCTCAGGGAGCACCTCCACAGCTGATATGGCTTCTTTTTGATTTCCAAGTTATAGAATTTCCATTCAGCTCGATTTCAGGTGATTTTGAATGAGGGTTGTTCTAGTTTAGTTGTAATTCTGATGTGGTTGTGGGAGGAGACAAGTACCACGTTTACCAACACTGCCATCTTGACTAAGTCTGATTAAAAATTAATTCTAGCTGAAGGAAGCCTTTTGTGTGTCATTTCACATCATAGGTTGTCACTTCCTCCCAGGCTGACTTCCCTTTGATTAGAGCTCAAGAACCATGTCTTAGTTTTCCTTCTTCAGAATCTTCCTTTTGAGCTTCATGGGCCACCAAAGTTGTGCATGACTAGCCCATATCAGTGAGATTTACATAAACTTTTTTTTTCTGTATTTTTTCAAAGTGAGAAGTGGGAAGGCAGACAGACAGACTTCTGCATGCACCCAACTGGGATCCACCTGGCATGCCCACCATGGTGCGATGCTCTGCCCATCTTGGGCATTGCTTGGTTACAACCAGAGCCATTCCTAGTGCCTAGGCAGAGGCCATGGAGCCATCCTCAGCACCCAGGCCAATTTTGCTTCAATGGAGCCTTAGTTGCAGGAGAGAAAGAGAGATAGAGAGAAAGGAGAGGGGGAGGGGTGGAGAAGCAGATGGGTGCTTCTCCTGTGTGCCCTGGCCGGGAATCGAACCCGGGACTTCCACATGCCAGGCCGACGCTCCACCGCTGAGCCTGTCGGCCAGAGCTACATGATCTCTTTTTTAATCTTTCTAGAAACTCTGTGTGAAAGATTTTCTTATCCCAAGGTACATATGGAGAAACAAAGGCTCAGAGAGGTTATGGAATGTGCCCAAAGTCACACAACTAGAAAGTGGTGGTGGTAGAAGTGAGACCCCAGTCTAGTAACTTCCCAAAGGTGTATGCTACCTTAGTTGTGGGCACAAAATGACTGTCAATATGATAAAGTACCTGAAAAATTAAGAGACAAATTTTCTATAAGCAATTATTATAAAGCTTTAACATTCACTGTGTTAAATGTCACACATTCCAATGAAGCAAATACAAATTGAGCAAAGCTGACACAGAACTGTGACATCAGTGGGTTTGCAGTGAATCTCTCTCACTCTGATCTCCTCCAGAGACAGAAACACAACCAGCTTTCACAATGAACCATCTTTCAAGGCCAGTGACAGCCTCTCCCCTGCCTCCCATATGTCCATACCTAATTTTCTTAATCAGCATGAAGATTTTTTTATGTCTGTTTCTACTACTTTTTCTTGGTTCTAAATTTAATATATTTTGTCCATAAATCTAAGCAGGCTACAGCTTGGGCCACCTGAGAATTCCTAGATTTGTGACTAACACCGTATATGTCACATCCACTCATAAAATCCAGTAAAATATTAGTTACTTCTTTTTATTTCCATCACATGGGGAATTTCTTTGGGAGACCATTTTAATAAAGAAATGAATATATTTTATCTGTTAATGGAACTGACCGTGTATGTCTAAGGAGCAGATAAACAAACCACACTGAGAGGGAGAGAATAAAAAATATTTTTAAATTGGTGAATAATCTACAGATAAGAATAGATGCCCATCAGCCTGAGAGTTTCTGAAGCAATGATTATGTTTTTTTCCCTTCCTGTTGCCACCTCTCACCCTTATGTGACATATTTTTACTAAGTTGAGTTAGAATAGCAGAGAATGTACCTCAAATACCTTAGCCTGGCATTCAAGGCCCTGGTGATCTACTCTTGGCTTCCCTTTCTTACCTCTACAACAACTCACCTTTACGCATTCCAAGTGCACCAAGCGTTTCAGAGCATACTTTGTAGTTTCACAATCATATTTGCTTTAATTATATTTGTCCCACCATTGAAATGCTTCTTCTCTCTTTGCTTAATCTAAGCAATCTTCATGACTCAGAAAAATGACCACTTCCTCGTCTCAGGATTTCCTGACTCCTCTGGTCAAAATGAAGCTGCTTCACTCACTGCACACTCACAGAACGCTCTGTTGTGATGCCCATGGCCTGCTTTTGTTTTTGCTAGTTATTGATACCTTCTCTTCCCCCCTAAAGGATTGAACTCCACAAGAATAGGTGACATCTAGTAGCTAATATCTGTAGAAATTGAAACATGAAAAATCATTTCATTTGAATGTATGACAGCATTTCCTCAGGATATTGCTAGTAGCAGTTAACACCTTCAGGAGGGGATAAGAACTCAGTGCCCTTGACTGGGGCTTGTGTGATCAGCTTGAGAGCACCTAGGGATGGGAGGCATGGGTGAGACGGCTCAGCCATTGGTCTAGTTCCACAACAAGAGGAACTATCAACACAGACAACTCCATCTCAGCAGGGTGTTGGGAGATGCCAGTCCATGTGAGGTAGATAGTGGTCTTCATGCCTAGGTGGCCTGGTGTGAAGGTAAGGCTTAATTTATAAGGTGTCCTCTGTTCTCCACAGCCATCCAGTACTTACCACCAAACTGTATTGTAATGGGTGGCAACCCTGTCCCTCATCACTAAGGATGAGCGTGTGGCCATTTAAAAATGTAGCCCCAGCACCTAGTTCACTATGTAGTACATCATCAGCTCTGGGTAAATAGATAAGTGTTGAACAAGTGAAGGAAAGAATGTAAGAAGAAAAGCAGGAAGGACAATAGACATGCACGTAGACGTCTCCTCCTCAGCTTTCCAGGAAACATGAAGGAGATCATACACGTGGTAAGATAGAAGCTGGCTTCATCACGAAGCACCCAGCATTTCTTGTTCAGAGAAAGCTATACTGAAGGGACAGGCTTTGCTGGAGGGCTCACGCTGGGTCAGCTGGGACATGCTTTGGCAGCAGATGACAAGTTCTACACCCTGCCCAGATCTCACAGCACCCACTCTTCACCATGGGGGTTTACATGTGTGTGCATGTGCTTGTGTGGATTTAAAAGAAACAATAAATATAAAGTCTCAAAAGTGTCTTAGGAGATTTAGTTTTGTTTTCCACAATCAATACCTATAAATAAAATTTAGAATGTGTACGTCAATTAAGACCACAAAACAGCTCCCCACATCCTTATCCTCTTGCCAAAGTCTCCTCCTTAATGTGTACTGTCAGAAGCTTCACTGCCTAAATTCAAATTCAAAAGAATCTAGTCTATTGCTCCTATATACAAATTTTTCCTAAGTTGCTGTCACATACTGTTTACTGTCTCAGCAGAGAGCTGTTGGCATTAAAGTGCACTGGGGAGTGTGCTCAGCCGAGTCCTGGCATTGCCTCAAAGAAGTCTAAGTAGGGCTATCGGGATTCTGCCCCTGGGACCTGGGCTCTCTAGGAGAGGGGCTGCCGCAAAGGCACCCTGGTCAGCACCCAGTTCATTTGCCATTCACGCCCAAGAGAATGCAGACCAGGGGAGCCTCATGCAGCCCTTGCTGGCTGTGCAGAGGAACTCAGGAATGTTAACAGATGGCACAAAGAACATGACCCTCAATGGTCAGCAGAATGACACTCACTGAAAGTGACTACTAAATAAACTTCCAGCAAAATCTCATTCCAATGAATTATCACTTGTCAAATACTGTCACTCTTCTCGAACAAAAGTGGCTATAGGGTACTATAATGCCAGGCCTGCATATGACTAAGACTTTCACAGAGCCTCAGGGAGTTCCCATCCATCATTCCCCGTGGGCAGGTCCTGACTAGCTTTCTCCTGTAGCCCTCTTTGCCTGTAGAACAGGAAGCCAGGTCTCACTCAGAACTTCCTGTCCTAGCCTGAGGTAACTCTCATTACCCTGCCCACCTTCCCTCCTCAGCAGAAAGAGGGGGTGAGGGGAGAGAGGAATTTGTTGGGGGGGGAAGGATAAAGAAAATTTGCTACTCTACAAGTCAGAATTTGTTCTACAATGAAAACTTATTGATCCTCACCTTTTTTCAAATATATTATCAATGTTTCTCAAAAAAAATTATTTCTTCCTTCATAATCGAATGCACTGGTCTCAGTATAATCTGTAAAACTACATTTTGCTGCACTTTAGATGCCATTAATGAATTAAAATATTGGAATATGAAACTAAGATCAGAGAAATACAACAACACAGGATAATGATTCTGAAGTCACCAACCCCAGACTGCTTTGCACTCATTGACACAGAAGCCAACCTCTCCCCTTCATCACCTTTCCACGCTGCCTCTGCGGCCAAGAGGCAGAGCTTTGCAAATTCACAGCTTTCCACACCTCCAAGTCTTCTCTCCACAAGGTCCTTCCCACTTGTTACCCCATTAGCGTCTCCCAAAATCTTCCTCATGCTCCAAGACACAGTGCAAGTGCTACTTTTTCTTGTCAGTATGTCATGGAGCCTCATTCAACAGGTGCTGCTGTTTCACCAATGTTTCCATAGCTCTGTTATAACTTTTAGGTTGAGATTTTCTTATTCAGTCTGTGATTTCTTGCTGCTGCGACTCCAATGAAAAGGTATCAGCCATGATAGTTCGTGCCTGGTGTGATGCATCAAGTAGATGGCTTAATAAAAGGACAGACCTCTTGAGTTCCCTAGCTCAGTCATCCCATCATTAGAGGTAAGAAATCACATAAGTGAGACACCTGACACTATCAAGTTGAAAGGCTGATATCCGTAGTTGGTTGTTAGCCTATGATCTAAGAAACCTGGCTTCTAATCTATCTTTGCAATGAACATTTCCCCACAATTCACATCATGTTAAACCGTCTGTTTAGCAGTCATTCACTTACTAGGAAAATTTTATCAGTAACCTTTGCCTTTGTTACATCACTCTTTGTTGCATGTTGTTTACCAGAAGTATCCATGCTTTCATATAGTCTCTACTCTTACCATCTTCTTCTCACCGCCAAAAGAACATGTAGAGTTGCCTACAAAAAATAAACTCTGATGTTTTTTATGAACACACATACCTAAGAAAATCTAAGCTACAGGGGAAAGATGTGACTATGCTGTGACCTTGGGCAAGTTACTAAACCTCCATGAAACAAGGATACCAGCCATCCCTGCTCCGACTGTGTAATTGTGGGCATACAAGAGCTAAGGTCTGGAAAATACTTAACAGGAAGTACCTCCCCAAATTAGCTTTTCCTATTTATCTGTACTCTTTCTGAATTACAGTCCAATTGTATAGCATTGCCTTATTCTTGTTTGTTGATAGTGAATCTCCAACAGATTTTAAACTGGACACTTTCTATATAAAGGACTTTTTGAAAGATTTTATGGCTCTTACCTTCTTAAGAAGGCTGGAGACAAACATCTAAAGATCTTATTATTTATTCAAAATTACTTTTCTGTGATAATCTAAATCTACACACACATGGGAGAAGAAAAAAATTTTTAGTCAAAAATTTGGGTCCAACCAACCATAATTATGTTAATTCCATCCACTGCCAGCAAAGAGATCAAAGGTTAAATCTTTTCACAGCTTCACAGAATGGTAACATACAGTGTGTCTGTAAAGTCATGGTGCACTTGTGACTGGTCATAGGAAAGCAACAAAAGATGATAGAAATGTGAAATCTGCACCAAGTAAAAGGAAAACCCTCGCAGTTTCTGTAGGATGATGTGACAGCATGTGCGCATGCGCAGATGATGTTACACTGTGTATACAGCGGAGCAGCTCACAGCCATGCCAGTTGAGATGTGGACGGTACAGAGGAAAGTTCAGTGTGTTCTGTGGCTCGCTAAATTCAAACCCATGACCAAAGTGCAACGTGAATATTGGCGCGTTTATAATGAAGCACCACCACATAGGAATAACATTACTCGGTGGGATAAGCAGTTGAAGGAAACCGGCAGTTTGGTGGAGAAACCCTGTTCTGGGAGGCCATCAGTCAGTGATGAGTCTGTAGAGGCTATACGGGATAGCTACCTAAGGAGCCCTAAAAAATCTGTGCGTGCATGTGCACACATCTTTCTACAGAAACTGGGAGGGTTTTCCTTTTATTTGGTGCAGATTTCACATTTCTATCGTCTTTTGTTGCTTTCCTGTGACCGGTCAAAAGAGCACCATGACTTTACAGACACACTGTAGTTCTTCTTAGTAGCTCTAGCACATTCTACAATTGTCACTGACACCATTTGACTTTCATTTTTTGGTAAGCTAAATGATTTGTAACACATTTTCTTGTTGGAAATAATAGAGTCATAGCTTAGTAAAATTACCTTTGCCCAATGTGACCTACCTTCTTATTCAGAAGTTGCTCTACTGCTTGAGAACATTGCTTAACAAACAGAACAAAGAACTTGGATAAATAGCTCCTCCCTTGCAATTGCATATCCTCAGCTCTCCATTCTTTATGCACCTTCAAGTTTCATCATCTCTCTGATGTTTTCTTTAATCTTTCCAGAAGTGAGCATTTACTATGTGCCAGGAACTATACTGAATGCCTTAGAGATTGATCCCATTTCTTCCCCACAACCCTGATGTGGGTGCTGGCATCACCCAGGTTACAGAAGTAGGTACTTGCTCCTGGTTACCCAGGTAGAAACAAGCGATGGATCTCAGGTTTGAAAACAGGTCTGATTGTCTGGATGCTGTACACTGAACTGCTATCCTCCATTGTCCTGACTGCCCTAACTTTGCTCAACTTCATGTCTCTGTGACTGTCACAGTTCATGGTGTATATTAGAAACACAATAAAGTATTGTGGGACAGTGATTATAATAGACAACCTGTTTTTTGCGCATTTACCTGTGTCAAACAACATTCTAAGAGTGTTATATGTTTAAACTTGTTCTTTAAATATTTTTAAATTAGGCCCTGGCCAGTTTGCTCAGTGGTAGAGCATCGGCCTGGCATGCAGGAGTCCCGGGTTTGATTCTCGGCCAGGGCACATAGGAGAAGTGCCCATCTGCTTCTCCACCCCTCCCCCTCTCCTTCCTCTCTGTCTCTCTTCCCCTCCCGCAGCCGAGGCTCCATTGGAGCAAAAGATGGCCCGGGTGCTGGGGATGGCTCCTTGGCCTCTGCCCCAGGTGCTAGAGTGGCTCTGGTCGCAACAGAGGCATGCCCCGGAGGGGCAGAGCATCGCCCCCTGGTGGGCGTGCCAGGTGGATCCTGGTCGGGCACATGTGGGAGTCTGTCTGACTGCCTCCCCGTTTCCAGCTTCAGAAAAAAACAAAACAAACAAACAAAAAATTTATTGGGGTGATATTGGTTAAATTATATAGGTTTCAGCATATAATTCTGTAATACATTACCTGTATATTGCACTGTTTATCACTCAGTAGCCAAATCTCCTTTGTCACCATGTATTTGGCCTTCTTTAACCTTTACAGTGTCCTTTGAGCCCTACACCCCCCACCCCCTTCCCTCTGGTAACCATCATACTGCTGTCTGGGTCTTTGATAAACTCAATCTTAACAAGTCTATGAAGTGGGTACTATTAGCTCCTTTTACGGATTGAGGCACACAGGCATTAATTAATGAGGTTGAGATCCAGAGAGAGAATCCCATCCTTCTATTCCTTATCTGTCCTTGGTCCACACCTAGACTAGGGTCTGCAGGTCTTTTCTTTTCTGACCAGAAATAAAACATACACTTATACCTCAGTTCTTTATGTTTATTCTTTCACCCTTTTCTACCCTACTCCTGAACCCTCCTCTAGGTAATTATTTCCCACAGGTGCTGTGAGGTTTCTTGCTTGGCAGATCAATAGCATTGGTTTTCTTCTCATAATCATATCCATCAGGTTTGGCATGCCAACAAGGTTCCGTCTTTCTTTGTATACAACAACCCTGTGCAGTGGGGGTTAACTTATTTCACTAATAAGAAAGTTGGGGAACAGAAAGGTCAAGTAAGCAGTGATCTGGGATTTGATAGCAGACAATCTGACTCCAGAGCTGGGCCTTTAATCCGCATATGGCAGGACCATGGATGAGTCACATTCTGTCTCCTCCAAAATCCTCAGGCCTGCCACCAGTACGAGCTCCTGTACCAGATGTTATGGTATTGTATGGTATTGTATTGTACTGTACTTATATTTAATTGTACTATTATGTAATTGCTTCTTAATATTTAGCCTATTTGATTTTAAACTACTAAAACATCATGCCATCCTTCCTTTTGGGGCCCTCAGAGTGACCCTCTAAAATACTGGACTTAATATTATTGAATCCTAAACTGAAGATTCTGTCCCAGATAAATGTCTGCTCAAGCAGAACCAGGAAATTCCTACAATTCCAGGCCACTAGGAAGAGTTTCCCAAGTGCTAATGAAAGTCCCCTCTTACCCTCTTCCTTCCCTGCTGGGTATACCCTTCCCTGACACCCTTCCACCCCACTTAATTCCCTTCTGCACCTTGCCTCTCTTTCTTCACAGCTTTACCTAATGGACCACATCCCCTTCCGCAGGTCCTGCAGACATCTCAGAATGATAAGACTGAAGTTGTACTCCAGAGACCTGTTCTTCCTCCCAGAAGACACTACAGAGCCCCCAGTTTCCTGGGTCTAAAACATCAGCAAGAATCAGATCTTGAAATTTGTGTCAAAGGCCTAATATTAAAGATAAGAATAATCATAGACACCAGGACTATATAGCAAACTTCTACACTCCACTTCATTTTTCTAATTTTGGCCTACATAATTATCCAAATATGGAAAAGTTTTCTGTTTCTCCACAGGGACTAGACACTCATTTTTACTTCTGCTTTCAATAAAAGCAAACACACAGTCCTATTTACTATATGTACATGGGCTTTAAGGAGTCAAAGAAAAGACATAAAGTGAAATGCCTTTTTCCTATAAAGAACAAACATTTATTTAATTTATATTGTGTACAAGGTCACATGTCCTTACAACTAGGCTGGTATTATTATTTGCATTTTATAGGTGAGTAAATGGAGGCTCAGAAAAATGAAATGAGTTGCCTAAGTCACATAACTGACAAATGATGGCAACAGGCTTTAAACCCACATTTGCACACTAGAACCTGTAAGCACTCTCTTTACATGATTTCCCAGTAAAGCAAATCTGAAAGCAAAACAAAAAAAAGCAATAATGAGTTTTGCTTATTTTCCTAACATCAGGGAGATTGTAAGTTCCTTAAAAGTGTTAACTATCAAGTTTCCAAATTAAAATATTTATTCAAATATTAGTTATTATCGTGACTAATGATGACTCATACTAGGACTTTAAAAATAAGCAACATATATCTGAGAAGACTAAGACATAAAAATATTGTTTTAGAGAATGAATAGAGGTGCATACTTACAAAAAATAATAAAAGGCTGACCATTGGTGGCGTAGTGGATAGACCATCAACCTGGGATGTTGAGGTCCCAGAGTTGAAACCCTGAGGTTGCCAGCTTGAGCTTAGGCTCATCAGCTTGAGTGCAGGGTCACTGGCTCAAGCATGGTATCATCGGCATGATCCCAAAGTCACTGGCTTGAGCCCAAGGTTGCTGGCTTGAGCAAGGGACCACTGGCTTGGCTGGAGTTCCCTGGTCAAGGTATGTATGAGAAGCAATCAATGAGCAACTAAAGTGATGCAACTATGAGTTGATGCTTCTCATCTCTCTCCTTTCCCATCTCTCTCTCTCTCTCTCTGTTTCTCCCTCTCTTAAAAAAAAAAAAAAAAAATATATATATATATATACAAAGAAAGAATTTTTTTGAGTACCTAATACGTTCTGGAGACCATGGTGGTTAATAATCTTGGAGAAATAAGACCCAACCTAGCCCTTCAGGAGCTCTTAGCCCAGGGTGGGGATTCACAGAGACAATAACGTATAATAATATCATTCGGGTCCTATGGACAGGAGATGTTACAACGCAGGTCGCTAGTCAGCACCATGCCAACACTGTGTGACACACAACTATCTCTTCTGACTTCTTAGTGTTTTCAGAAATAAGAAACAAAGGTTAACATTTAAAAATTGAAAAATTTCACATCAAAATCCACATTTGTGGCTACCCCACAAATGAAAAGTCTGATGACACCGAGCCTTGATTCCCGTGAGGCCACTGTCAACTTAAACCTAGTAGCTGCTGCCTCAAGGGTGGTGTGTGGATACATGTAGATATAAGTTCCTATGTCTCATTAAATTCAGTTTCAGTAGGGTTACCTGTAGACATTTTCTACCGGGATTACACTTGATAGTGTATTTCACCTTGGTAACACTGATCACCAAGGTAAGCACAGATAAAGTCATAGATAAAGTCATGCACTGACATTCAAGGTGACGTATATAAAAATGATCTGGGGCTGAGGTATGTAAGTGTGGGTGAGTAGGGGCATGCTGGTGAAAGGCAGTGATGGGAAGATAGAAAGGGGATAAAATTATACTATTTGATTTCCTTCCCTCCTTCCATTTCTCTCTCCTTTTCTCTCTCCTTCTTCCGTCACCTATGCATACACTTCTCATGACGACTCCAGAACTTGTGCTCTTCCTCTGGTGGTCCACAGCTTGAATGAAAAACCAAGGCAACTGCAAGTGCTCGAAATAGCTCTCACTCCTGACTCTGAAGGGCACTGTAAACTGCCTCAATGTGGGATAAGTGAATCGACTAAACCTTACATGTCTGGCTTAAGACAGGGAACAAAGCATAGGGACCTCCTGTTGGAGACAGATATGGAGGTGGCTGGCAAATCCTCAGGACAGAATGAATCGTTCATGTAAATAAATACATTCATACATGCCCCAACATGTTCACCTCTCATCCTCCTACCTACTGTGAGGAGGCAATGTTTGTCTCTCTAAGGGACATTTGTATTTCAGTATACTTGCACTGGGTTAATACATACATCTACTGCTAAATGTCTTTAAACATGGTCTATATTGTCTGTTTAGAGAATACATGCTCTGAAGCCTGTCCAAATGGCCTTCATAGCCAGTGCAAACAAAATGAGGCTCTATCTGCTAAAGGCAGGCACTGGATTAAAATCTTGCTATTTGACACCAAAGACACACCCTCAGCTCTTCCTTCTCTAACCTTTAAAATTAACTACCTTGTCAGGAATCTCATGGAGAGGACAGAGTGGGCCACTATGAGACATAAAGGAATGATGAATTCTAAGGTACTTACTATGTGCCTGGCTCTAAAAATGTGTGAATACATTAATTCATTTAATCCCCTACAATGAAATGTGAGCCACATGAGGAGAACACTTTGTCTCTTTATTCACCCCAGTACTTGCAAAACAACTCCTGACATCTCGGAGGTGCTTTTTCTGGCTATCACCTGCTGGTCCTCAGTACCGGTCCTTGACCCCCTCCCCCAGTGCTCTCCACTGTCTCACAGGGGTGACGTGCCTGAGAACCATATTCCCAAAATCTGTCAGCAGGGTTACAGCTCAGATTCTTCCAATCAGAGTAACTTGCACAAGCATTGGGATGTGGAATGGCTTTGGCATTTGGGCACAGGATTTGCACTACTAACCCCTGCTGCAGCTTCTTACACTGTCCTCAGACTCCACAGCTCACGGTAGGTCTCCAGGTCCAGGGACCATAAGAAACTATCACTCATGAATGGCTTCTTGAAATTTCAGCATGGGTGTCACTGTCCCCCACTCCTGAAACCACTGCTCCCACCTTCCAATGATTTCTAAGCACACCAGTACCCTGAATTACTTCCCTTTCTGCTTAGAATAAAGTGGTATCTGTTTTCCTGACCGAATCAATGTGTTAAACATTTGAGTAAACAAACAAAAACAACCCAATGGGCAATAGTATTTCTACTTTGCAGTTGTAGAATAGAGGCTCCTAGGATAAAATAACTTAAGGTTACACAGCCAGCCAACTATTAGATATCAGCTATGAGAATTGAGCCCCAGACTGTCTGATGCCAAAGTACTTTTGTTTTTTCCATTCAGACACTGCCCTCAGTGTGTATAACATACCACATTTCTGCCAAAATCTTAACTCAGAGGTTAAAAGTTGTTTTTACCATTCCTCCTGCTAATGCACCACTGCGGCTGGAAACCTTCTTATAAATTGGAAGGGAACATTAATTCCCATGGCAAGCTATTAAATATGTATTAGAGGCGACAAGAAACCCTGTTAAAAATGTACATTGTGTCTGCATTATCAGTGTGTGGTCTACAGTGCAAACTTGCAAATTATTGAGTGAATGAATAAATGCATGTAAGTTCATTGGTTTTACTTGGTCAAAAGTTCCTTTGCAGATGCTCTGACTTAGGGGTCACCTGGGTCAAAAACCACTTGTGTGTTGGAAATCCCATTAAAATGAAAGTGCCTGGTTTCCCTCCCTTCCCCCTGTTGTTCAGCACAGTAACAATACCACCACTGCTGATTTTCTTTGAGAAACCTCAGTTATCAAGAAAGAGCATTGTGATTCCGAGTCAGACAGAGATAAGAATTCATCCCTACTTTCCAAATGAAGAACTGAGGCACTGATAACTATTAACCTACTTCTGTTGTAATGTAGTAGAAAAAGAGCATTGCGCTTGGAATAAATAGATCTGGGTTCTCATCCCAATTGCTGCCACTTCCTAGACCTGAAATCTTGGACAAGCTGTGTCTGTGACCCAATATTTTCATTTAGAAAATGGTGGTAGTGATATCTACAGGGCTACTGCAAGGATGAGCTGTAGCAGACAGAAAGTACCTAACTCAGCATCTGTCCCATGGGATGGATTCAATGAGTGAAAATAGGATAGCCATTGTCTATAGCCAGGAAGGGTCTGTAAAATACCTAGGCTGTCATTCTGCAGCTGGTGCATATTAGTCCACAAGGCTCCCCAGTCCCAAACATGCAGCAATGGTGGTGTGAAGGGACACTTAAAAACATGTTTTTTTTTTATCTTATTTTTACTAATTTTAATGCAGTGACATTGATAAATCAGGGTACATATGTTCCGAGAAAACATCTCCAGATTATTTTGACCTTTGATTATGCTGCATACCCCTCACTCAAAGTCAAATCGTCCTCCGTCACCTTCTATCTGGTTTTCTTTGTGCCCCTACCCTCCCCCCACTCCCTCCCTCTCCTTTCTCGCCCCCTCCCCACCCCTTCACCCCACTCCCTGTTACCATCACATTCTTGTCCATGTCTCTGAGTCTCATTTTTATGTCTCATCTATGCATTGGTTCATATAGTTCTTAGTTTTTTTCTGATTTACTTATTTCACTCCGTATAATGTTATCAAGGTCCATCCATGTTATTGTAAATGATCCGATGTCATCATTTCTTATGGCTGAGTAGTATTCCATTGTATTAATGTACCAAAGCTTTATAATCCACTCGTCCTCTGACGGACACTTGGGCTGTTTCCAGATCTTCGCTATTGTGAACAATGCTGCTATAAACATGTTTTGCACACTCATAATTTTGCAAAGAATTGAATATCTGTATAACTTTCTAGGTTTATGATGTCTGGCAATTGGGCGGGGAGGGTGGAATGGCCTGCAGACAGTGGGTGGAACAGAATCTCTACACCTCTCATTTTGTTAAGAGGAGATCCAATATTAGACTTGCTAGAAGAAAACTCTGGGGATGGCAGGTAAAGTTGGGTGCCTTTTGTATGCCAATAGTTAAAGTTATAGGAATGAATGAGGTCATAAATATTTTGGAATTAAATGTGAGAAAACTGACACACACTTGACCTCAGAAAACTCACAATACTAATCTCTAGTTTGGTGCCTGGCACACAGCAGACTCTCAATAAATATTTGTTGAATAACAGATTGGAAAGTGTATCATCCTCCTTAAAATGTTTGTGCTCCCCATTTCTCTTACGTTCTAGACAAGCGTATCTTTGAAAAGCTAACTGAAGTATGTATACCTTCTGAAAATTCTGTTTGAAAAGGTCATCAATCAGCACTAATATTCATGAGATTTCCCATCCTACTTATGTAGCCTAAGCTCCAACTAGACTTTAGGGGCAGAGAACAGGTTCCTTGCATGGTTGGAAATTATTCTGCCCAGCAGATACTTGGCTACACCAAGCTCTCAATAAGTAGAAACTAAGTGCTTGATTAATCAACTGGTTTAAAAATATTCTCCAAGTAGTAAGAAATATACAGACTGCTTTAGAACTTTAGAAATGTGGAAAATAAAATGTGTGCACATAAGTGACTGGTGCTCAGCTTGGAGAAGAGAAGACTTCAGGCATACAAAAAAGAAGGCATCGAGCCACTGGTAAGAGCACACCTGGGATGTGAGGGTGAGTCATGCATGGAAGAGACTGGTAGAGTTGGTTCTAGGAGAGAAGAGGTGGGTTTGCCTTCATTCCTTAACCACTGCTGGGTTTCCTTCTTTTTTTTCTTTTTTCTTTTTAAAGAGACAGAAAGAGAGTCAGAGAGAGGGATAGATAGGGACAGACAGACAGGAACAGAGAGAGATGAGAAGCATCAATCATCAGTTTTTCGTTGCAACACCTTAGTTGTTCATTGATTGCTTTCTCATATGTGCCTTGACTGTGGGGCTTCAGCAGACTGAGTAACCCCTTGCTCGAGCCAGAGACCTTGGGTCCAAGCTGGTGAGCTTTGCTCAAACCAGATGAACCCACGCTCAAGCTGGCGACCTTGGTGTCTCGAATCTGGGTCTTCTGCATCCCAGTCCGATGCTCTATCCACTGCGCCACCACCTGGTCAGGCAGGTTTCCTTTTTATGTTAAGTACTATGCTAGACAATGCAAATACAACACTAAGGGACAGTATTTTTCTCAAAGACTTTAAGCAATAGGAGCAAAACAAGGAATAGCTGCAACACAGCACACTGTTTAGGGCACAGGAGAGTATAAACACAGGGTATACTTTTTACAGATTAGTTTAGCTCTCGGGTGCTCTGTCTCTGCCAAGGATGACCTGAGGGATATGACAGATATCGTCACTGGGTGCTAAACAAGGTCAAAGGAAAAGAGATCAGAGAGAATTTCAAGACTATAAAGCTTACCCTTTTACCTTTCAAACGCACTTGTTTAAACTACAATAATAAATATTCAAGCCCTCCTGCACCCTAGCCAAAAGAAAGCTAGAACTGCTATGCCTTTGTTCAACCATTAGGCAACTTGCTTAAAAGAAAAGGCGTAATCTCTACTGACTTTTTGGAGGTTCTTGGGACTGTTTCTTTGAGAGAATGAGGCATGCCACAGAAACATGGACGTGGAGTTCCTTGTCAGCTGTATAGGTTTTAGGGGTGAAAGCATCATATACAGGGTTGCATAGGTACTGGGAAACAAGTCCAGCACTATGACATGCCACTGAGCTTTCCTCAGGCCCCGCCCAATGTGCAACCTCCCCCATGATATATAAACATTTGTGTCAGTGGTTGGTTACCCCTAGAAACAACAATAACTACCTAATAATGTGACTTCAGTCCTAGCACAAGACTCCACTGTGGCCAGAGAAGAGGTGATATCCAAGAGGAGACCATGACTTTCCCAAAGTCACGTTGTTGGTAAGCAAAATGAACACAGTTCAAAGCCAGGCTTCAGTCTCCTATGCTGGGCACATCCAACCTATTAATACAGATGGAGAATGAAGCCCCTTTCATTCCCTGTCCAACAAGATTTTAAACAACACAATAATCTCATTCCAGCCCTGTTTGCCTATAATAGGCAATAATCTTCCAAATCCCAACACATACTGTAAGTAGCTCGGGAAACCTGGGATGCATGGTCACCCGTGTATATTCCTTACACACACCTGCCTCTTAATAACTAAAGCTGCATGTATTTAGAGGCATAAATCAAGAGAACAAAATATGGGAAAGCATTAATAAAGGAGATTTATTTAAAGAAAGAATTTCTTAAAATAAGCTTTTGTCTTTGTCTGCATTAAAGATTAGACAACCTTTTCTCAGTGCACCCAATGAGTTTTTAATGCACTTTTCATTCATTTGCTCTTTGAAATAGAATTATTGCCATTTAAAGTTGATATTCAGTCTGTCCTACCTACGCTTACTACAGCTATCTAAGGATATGACATTCAGAAAAGGGTACATTGCTGGAGGATAGTGGACATAGAGCTGGTATGCTGTTAACACATTCTCTAATTCATCTGTAAACAAAATTCTGTTTTCATTTCTGTTGATCCTGAGGTTTAGATTGAATTTTAGTTTCCTAGTCCCCAACATATTTATTGGAATATGGAGTTGACAGCATGGCAATTTGGTCCTAAATAACAACCAGCTTTTCCAAAATATTTAGAATCCATGCTGGAGAAAATAGTGATGCTTTCTCCAGTAGTAGAAGTTCCTTTTATTTGGTCTAGGATTCACTATTAGGTACATGCAGAAATCAAAGTTAGAGAAGAAGCAGGCCCCTCCTCTCACTCACTGCACCACCTTCTGGGGAAATGAAGTGCAAAAACAGAACGATGAAACCCAAGCTGCAGTCTATGAAGAAAGTATTTAGATGGACAACACTGGCCATATCTGGCATCACAGATGTGGTGAGCAATGAAGTAGGGTAGTGTTTTTGCATGGAAATAAGGTAGAGTGGAGGCCTTTTGACTCATGCATAGAAACATCCAATTGTCACTTTGCAAAAATGCAGGGAAAAAAATAATTTCAGCCTTTCTTCTCTAGTCTCACCTGTTTGTTTCTGAAATAAGAACACAATTTATAAGAAAGCAAACCTGTAGAGTCCCAGAATACACCTTGCTGTTTCATCTCTCTGTGCCTTTGCATAGTGTAAAGCCAGTAGTTGCAGCCACCATCAAAGCCGCCTCACACGTGCAAGTTCCCATTAGATTTGGATAGATGGTAATGAAACAACGGAGCCAAGAAATGGTGGGTCATGTTTTTTATTTTTAGCTTGCACCCAGCAGGCAAGTAGACACAAACACACTGGGCTCCAGAACCCACTCATTCAGCACTCACAAAGCTACTGACACATCCAGGTTTTTCTAGAATCAAAGGCCCCCATCAGCTCATTCAGTCCTTTCTAGTTCCCATCTCTTTCTCTCTGCACAAACTGGCTTTTCCTTCAGCAGTCCGCCATTTTGCCTGCTTGCCTCCAACCACCACATGGCCTCTTCCAAAATGGCCTCCTAACTCCTCCTCCTTAAAACTTTCAGGGGCACAACCCTTCCTCCAGCACACATTAGCATAACCAAGCCCCTTTCCAAGCATAAAGGTAATTAGCACTATCACCTGGGCAATGCAATCAAGTGGTCAGCAGACATTTTTAACAATAAAAGTGAGCAAAACCAAATAACACAAATTTTACAAACTTATTTGCCCAACACATAGTCTGATTGCTCTACCTGGCATGGTCTTGGTTCTTTTTTTTTTTTTTTTTTCACAGAGACAGAGAGAGAGAGTCAGAGAGAGGGATAGACAGGAACGGAGAGAGATGAGAAGTATCATTCATCAGTTTTTCATTGCAACACCTTAGTTGTTCATTGATTGCTTTCTCATATGTGCCTTGATCATGGGCCTTCAGCAGACCGAGTAACCCCTTGCTCGAGCCAGTGACCTTGGGTCCAAGCTGGTGAGTTTTTTTTTTTTTGTTTTTTTGTTTTGTTTTTTTTCTGAACCTGGAAACGGAGAGGCAGTCAGACAGACTCCCCCATGCGCCCGACCGGGATCCACCTGGCACACCTCCTGGCGATGCTCTGCCCATCTGGGGCGTCGCTCTGTCGCGACCACAGCCACTCTAGCGCCTGGGGCAGAGGCCAAGGAGCCATCCCCAGTGCCCAGGCCATCTTTTGCTCCAATGGAGCCTCGGCTGTGGGAGGGGGAGAGAGAGACAGAGAAGAAGGAGAGGGGGAGGGGTGGAGAAGCAGATGGGCGCTCTCCTGTGTGCCCTGGCCGGGAATCGAACCCAGGACTTCCGCACACCAGGTCGATACTCTACCACTGAGCCAACCGGCCAAGGCCGCTGATGAGCTTTTGCTCAAACCAGATGAGCCCGCGCTCAAGCTGGTGACCTCGGGGTCCTGAACCTGGGTCCTCTGCATCCCAGTCCGACGCTCTATCCACTGCGCCACTGCCTGGTCAGGCGGTCTTGGTTCTTTAGTTCTTTAAATGCTGTGCAGACATTCCTCTCAGGAAAGCTTTCTCTAGTCTTGCTAAGTAGAGGTAATCACTCCTTTCCCTGACTTATCTCTGCATTTTGTTATCACTAATATACTTGTATGCATATCTTGATATTGTAACTTAAATTATAATAAAATATAAGTAAAATTGTGTAGGTATATTTGTCTTTCTGCTAGACTGAGAGTTTCTAAAGCGTAGGGACCTGTTTCATGCACCAAATCCCTAATCCCTGGCAGAATTTACAAGATGATACATGTTTGCTGAGTTTAATTGAATGTCCAGGCAGCAAAAATTTCTTTTTCATTCCCTGTACTAAGAATTTCCTGGCACATCACAATGCTCTAGTAGAGTATTTTCCCAATTCTGAGCCTGCATTAATCGATCTGCTTACTCACTGAATGCCTAGTAGGAGCCAGGCAGGTATGGGTCCTGGGATTAGAGAGGTGGACCAAAACGACTGGGCCCTTTCCCTCAGGTACTCTTGCCCTTTGCTGCACTCATTCAAATTCTCCATTCCTGTTAGTTCACTTTAAAGTAATACTCTAGCCTCCGGCAGTAACTTTTCAATTCAGAAGGCCATGTATAAAAGCAAATTGGTTTTATGCTTCAGTTGAAAAATCCAAGAAATATTTTATGCCACTGTGCCCCTTGGGGAGTGTATTTTTCCTTCATATATATGTATGTATCTCTTTGGATATGTACATTTCTATGCCAAACGTATGCCTATATTATACATATGCAATATGTAAGTAAGGCCCACAGAAAGATACAACCCATTTACAAATAGGATGATACCCTGGCCCTTCAAACTTAGACCATTTAATTAAAACCAGAGTATGCCTTGTACCTTAACATAATGGTTTATGATTTTCAAGTTTAGTGTTGGTCCTTTGGTTTTCTTAAAGCCATTGTTAAGGCCACACAGTATGATATATTTATGTCCTGAGACAGAGAGAAGACAGATAATCATTCCAACCTTGAAAATAAAGGAATGAACAAAATTTTATAGCAAATTTAAAAAACTATCAGGTATTTCCCAGCACCCAGAACAGTGCTAAACAAAGTGAGCACTAAATAAATATATTATGAAACTGAACAAAGGAATAAAAGAACGAGTACTTAAAATTGCAGAATTCTTTGACAAGGCAAGCCAATGAAAGTTTTAATAGGGAAAATGGCTATAATAGGGAAAAACAGTTCAATACAAGTCTTGATCCGAATGGTGAAAAAGAATTCTAGGTAGATGACAAAAACTAAAACACACATAAAAAGCCAAACCATACAGCTATGCTTTAAATTTTTTGGTCTCTCAATTCTTGGGGCAATGATGTACACTTTGGTACATGTAGCATCCCAGCTACCTAATCCAACTAGTTGATCCTGCTGCTCAAGTTAGGAATCAGTTAACATCCAATGAATCCCAATGAAGATTAGAGATAAGTGAATGTTCAGTTAACCTCTACATTACCATAGTCTTTCCAGATGCTACAGAACCTTCTTCAGCTTCTATGCTTTTATCATTCCTGGGCTTGTCCTACACATTACTAATAAAGTGGATATTTGGTGGTGGTAACACCCATGGGAGAAGGGGAAAGCAAGAGGAAAGACCAACAAACACTGAGTGCCTACCTTTTTCAGGCTCTGTGTTCAATTCTGGAAAACAACAATAACAAAACCACTCCATTGAAGGCTCTATATTTGGATACTCAATACTTAATAATGGAAAGCATAATAGGTCTTGGTGTACATAGCCCTTGTTTGTAATTGAGTATCAGAAAGTATATTTATGACCACAGAAGGAAATAGATCCCTTTGAGCTCACTCATATGCACACAGTTATGAAATTCTCCTTCTGTTGTCATTGATGTAAACATTTCATTAAGAACCCCCAGCAAATTCCATCTAATCTACGAAAACAGGTTCCCCAGGGGATACCATGCATGTTTTAACAAGTTCATCTCATTAGATTGCTTCTGGGCGAGAGTATCTAAGAATTCTGAGGGACAGATGGATTCCTTTCTATTGTTAACACATACATGCCCAAACATTTTTAGAGAAAAAAAGTTGGCAATATAAATAAGCTAATATTTTCAATAGCGGTATACTACTTAAGAGTGCTTTGATGAAAATCTTCTTAAAACGATGGAAATGGATCAGATTTCTGTTTGTCTTGGCTGCTTCAGCGTAGTTTGGATCAAGGGCAAGAGCACTGACTTCAAAGGCAAGAGCATTGACTAAGTCATCTGGCAAAGCCCCCTCCAGTTTTGCTACTCTGCACTTTTCAGAGCTGTAATTTTCATACACAAGCACCTGCAAAGGACCAAAAGAGTGTTCATAAGACTGTAACAAGGAAGTTGATGAAAGGCTCCTCAAACATTTTGTAAATTTATATGTAAGAATTAGGTTCAGTTATGATAATTAAAAGTTTTTTTTTAATGTAAGGAAAATGTTTTTCTTTATATTTTCCCTATCTCTATGACAACTAAATAGTTTTGAAAAAAAAATGTTATCTTATTAAAGAATATGGCCTCACAACAGGGCATTGCTTGAATATTAAATGCAAATGTGTAAATTATCGAGTTTCAATCAGGCTGCTGTATTCCTGACTTTCATTTATGAGCAAACATTGCTTTGTATATAGGAGTTGAATTAAGGTCTGTTTCTTAAAAATTAGGTGAATGTTAAAGAAATGAAGGGGAACCCACTGTTTGAATTGCATACCGTGATGTAGAGCTTGGAGGTCTGTATCCACTCCTTTACATTTCTACCCTTCTCTCCAACATTTCTGTGCCCCTCCTGTGAGCCAGTCAGTGGAAGACAAAGAAAAATCTCTGTTCTTACTAATGAGCTTCCTCCGGCAACGGTGACCCACGTGAACAGGAAATCTGAAACATGTTCAGATCATTTGGGGTACAGAGAGGAGATGGAATGGAATCTGCTGGTGGGGAAGGAGGAAAAAAGGAATGTCTTCTAGGAAGATACAAAAAGTAATAATAGTATTAATAATGCTTATTTACTTCTCGTTTAACCTATATCCGTACTTATTTTCTCTCTCCTGTATTATTTTAATGAAAATGATTTAATCTGTGAATGTCAGTGTGTATCTCTAAAAGAATCTATGTTTAACATTATCAATACCGTCATCGCATCTAAAATATTACCAATAACTCACCATCAAATATTCAGTTGGTATTTAAATCTCCAATTATCTCATAAATGTCATGAAATTTTTTTGCAGTTTGTTTGAATTTGGATCCAATTTTATGAATTATAATTAATTTGCCTTGTAGGTGCCTCTCCCATGTCTCTTTTTTCCTTCTTATTTGTTGAAGTCTGAATTTTAAAGGATGAATTGGGGATAAGGAGAGGGGTGTTAAGAAATTTAGAAAAATGGGTAGACAGGAATAAAAATACTGCGAAGACACTGTTTAATTCCTTGCTGTCATTAAACACACAAACTCTCTAATCATTCTTATTTTAGAAACACTGCTCAGTATATACTATCTCCTTACAATATCCTTATCCATAGATAGAGTTAATTTCTGTATCAGCTTCAAGGTTCATCTCCAGAAATGATTTCCCAGCTTTTCATTTTCACCTAGTCTCCATCCTTACTTCCTTGAAGGATGTATAATATGATGTCTATCCATTAACCATGCTAGATGCTGGGTACAAAGTATATATAAATGAAATCAAATCTCTGTCCCCAAGAGACTCACTTGTGAGGTATTTTGGCAAGAAGGGAGGTGATACCATGCTCTAGCCCATGATTGTATGTTTTCCCATATAGTTTAGTCATAGCAAGCATGTGCTCATTGCTGTGAAAGGCATAAGCTAAAAACCAAAGTCAGAAAAAGATTTAATATAAAATCATTAATGAATAGTCTTGTTCTTTCAATTTCCACTTTATGATGGAAAGCAAGATTTTGTTAATGGGCTAAATACTTAGGCTGTGTGCTTTATTGCTTTTTCTAATGTTCCTATGTTATGCAAAGGTTATAAGAAGACTAATATTGGAAGATTAGATAATCAGATTATGAGTTTAGCTAGTTCCCTGTTGCTCACCTACATTTTATATTGCTGTTGAAGCAACTGAAGCGAGCAATAGAAAAATTAAATTACCCAGTCATATTTTAGAATGATGCTCTCAATTGTGGAAAGCTGAAGAACACTCTTTCATTCACTTAAAGGCTGTCAGTATTTCCTTGAGCTTGCTTTTGGTCATTACAAATAAAAAGGTACATCTTCCCATTCACCATGTTGGCACCTACAGCGTCTTGCACAAAATGGAAAAGAATGGATAACATATGGGCTGTCCTGCCACTTTCTAGCTGTGTGATCAAGACTTATTCTCTCCTTTTTTATTCAGGGCTATAATGAAAGGCAAACGAGGTCATTGAGCAAAGTGTTTCGCACACAGTGGCAGTAAACAAATGGGGGACTTAGCTCTTATTTACTAAATGAATTAAAAAATTGTACATTCTGCCTTTTCCTTTATTCCTGTACTATCCAAATCCCTGACCAATTTTCCCCAGACAATCTTCAATAACATCTCCTTTATCACTCTGAAATAAAATATGCAGGGTTATTTTCAATAACTTAGCACCTAATTATACATTGCTTCTGAATCTGAATGTCATTCTCCTCAATGTAGCCACAAGCTTTTAAAAAATAAGATCAGTCTTACACAGAAGTGCTGTCAAAATATTTAACAACTAGCTGTGCCACAGGCATTAACATTATTTAATCTTCTGTTAATCAATTAGCTCTTCAGTTGCTTGATCTGGGAGATGTGAAAAAGAAAGACCTGAAGAGAGGAACTGGTCTAAACTAGCTCAGAGGAGCCAGGGTAGAAGTGATTTACCAACAAGAATTTAAGTACAGTAATCCCCCCTTACCCAGTTCACTTCCTGTGGTTTAAGTTAACTGCGGTTTAAATTACCCACGGTCGAATGCGGTCTGAAACTATTAAATGGAAAATTCCAGAAATAAACAATTCATAAGTTTTAAAGTAGGCGCCATTCTGAGCAGTGTGATGAAATCTCATGCTGTCCTGCCCCGTTCCACTCTGTACCACCCAGGATGTGAAACATCCATTTGTCCAGCGTCACCACGCTGGATGTGTTCCTCGCCTGTTAGTCACTGAGTAGCCTTCTCAGTTATCAGATCACCTGTCATGATATGCAGTGCTTGTGTTCATGTAACCCTTATTTTACTTAATAATGGTCCCAAGTGTAAGAGTAGTGATGCTGGCAATTCAGATATGCCAAGGAGAAGCCATAAAGTGTATGCATGTGCAGGAAAAAAACAGGATTTATCGGGTTGGTACTATTTTCACAATCCACCGGGGCTCTTGGAACGTATCCCCCACACATAGGGGAGACTACTGTATTTCAATGGTTTTAGAATCAGAGCATTGTTTAGGGCCTGTGTATCAGTGCTAGTCTCTTTGATACCTCTTTGGCATCTCCTCCTTGTCAGTAGTGCAAAACCCGTGCTGATGAGATGAGAAATCCAGTGAATAGTTTTTCTCGCTATTTCTCTACTTGTACAAGTCAACCTCAAAACAAACCAAAACAAAAAAGAGTTTATCAGGTTTGTTTGTGTTATGAAGAATAAGTAAAGTTTAAAAAAAGTTTTGCTATGGGAGAATGGCAGTTTTTAATGGCTGGTTGACATATCTGCTTATCCATCAGCCTTCTACTATATTTAGTTGCTTCTTTTTCTGCATTGAAGAGCTGTCTAATTTGAGGAGGAAGGAACCAGTGCCCCGGGGAGCATTTCTTACACGGTGGCTGCAGGCTTGTCTAACTTAAGCATGCTTTCTGAGTAAGTCAGAGGTCCCTCTCTGACATCGCTGGGCTGGAACACTTGTCCATGCCTGGCTGCATAGTTTCTGAACAGATTTGCTGCACCAGAAGAAAATGGCAAAAGGAAACATACTTCGTGTCTGGTTTTTGCCATTACCAAGTGTCTTTAAGAAGAAGCTAGACAAATGAGTATCTAGGAGTATGCTTATTAGGTAGATAGGTTGACAGAATTGAGACAAGTTTTCTGAGTAAAAAAGAAGACTGTTTTATGATTGCATTTGAATGCCAGAAAGTCATGAACAATATATGCACACTTCCTATAGAACGTAAATAATAGTCTTGTCACTTCTTCCTCTATGCTGCAAAACTTGAAAAACAATCCAAAACACAGCTAATTAAATTTGGAGTCAGGAGCTTTAATGAAAACTGTGACAAAGCCCATTCAAGGACAATCTTCTATCTGGAAGTATTCTACTTTCTCAATGAAAAGAAAAGGTGACCATTATCCAAGGCTAAAGAAAGGAATAACAGATAAATTACATGAACTATGAAAGATACTAAAGTCAAGTCTAATAATGTTGCTATAAAACATTGATATTCGGCTATTCTCATTTTCAGTATTATATATACACTATATGATTGGCAAGCACATCTATTCAAAAGTACCCCCATTTGTCTGATACTAGTTTTTTTAGCCTTATAAACTTCATGACATCAAAATTCAAATAAATTTGAGGCACTGGATGAGTTATTAACTGCCTTGAACAGGTTTCATCAGAAGCATAAAAGGAGAAATAAAGACAGTAGTATGATCTAGCTCTGAAAGTTTATAATAGGGATCTATTGAACTGACTCCAAATCTATATTAAATTATAAAAAATAGACCATTTGATCATGGTTTAGCTTAAAATCCTACTGTTATTATTCAATAGCAGGTTTTGATAAAACTGAAAGGTTAGGTTTTTTGCTAATTATACCACTGGGCAGATGGCTTCAGGCTGGTAACTTCTGCAACAGTGCCAACATAAAGATTAGCAGAGAGCTGAACGATTACCTGGTTAGTTTCCGTGACTGCAGAGAGCTTTTCTCCTCTGTCTCAAAGACTTTCCCTCTGTCTCATCTTGGCAAACCTCTACTCATCAGGGAAGTAAATTTAAGCATCACTCAATGCTTGGTCTTTTCTCCATTATACCAACTCTACTGGACATTTTGGTGCATTATGCACTGTATGTATCACAGGTTGAAGATGGCTGTTGGATATTGGGCCAGCATCCATCATCACCACCATCCCTTTCCAACAGCAACAGCTGCCAGATTTTGTTTAGGAACGCATCAGGTCATTGGGCGACGCTGCCTCTATTCTGCTTCAGCTTCAGAATATGGTGATTCAGTTTCATAATCATGGGTAAGCCAATCCATTCAAAATAAATTTTAGGGCCCATTTTCAGGATATCTTTCTGGCTGAATATGACTTATGACACAAATTCCCCAAGAACCTTTGACAACATCCTAGAATCACGAAGGCAGTTGGTCTTTGGATGCAGCTAATACCAAGACAGGCAGCGGGCCAAACCAAACCAAAAGAAAACACAGAACAAATTTCTTGACCACCTTATGAGTCACAGTATCAAACCTCTTTAAACTGACTTCAGTCTGTCCTTTTAGTTACAGTCACCAATATATTCCCTTTCTCGAGCAAGTCAATTTGTCATGTTTTCTGTTACCTGCAATAGAGAGCAGCCTTGCCTGCTCCTCCTCTAGCATGGCAGGAATCACACTGTGTTAGAATTGTGGGCTCATGTGTCCATTTGTCTTCAACTACAAGCTCTTTGAGTTTTAGGATTCTGATTTTCTGTTTTTGTAATCTCAGCACCTAGCAGAACTTCTGGGACTAGTTTATGTTTAACAAATGGTTAGTGATAGACAAATAAACAAACTATATATAAAACAAGCTGGCCTGGATTATTCAGACCAAAAAGCATCTCTCACAAGTATTTTGCATATTTATTTTTTGACTTGACTCTTCTTACAGAGTTAGAGATCTACAACATACCAATAACTATTTCCTAAAACTGTTTTTTTCTTTTTCCTCTCAATTATATAAATTATACATGCTCATTATAAAAGTTCTAAAAATACATAAAACAAAACAAAAAAAGTAAAAAATATCAATGGGATAACCACCACCCAAAGTGTACACTATTAAAAGTTTTCAATGCAGAGGTTAAATTAATTTTATTTTGTCCTGTTATTTTTTTTTTTATCTCTCTGTATCATCCCTACTATCACCTCTGCTAGGCAAAATAAATATGCCCTCACACCTCAGTCATCACAGAGCCATTAGGGCTGTATTTACAGATTTGGTAAACATTTAATGTAGACACACTATGTGCTAAGTATTCACTGTGCCGAACTTTTTTTTTTTTAAGTGAGAGGAGGGTAGGTGGAAACAGACTCTTGCACATGCTCTGACCAGGAACCATACAGCAAGCTCACTAGGGGGTAATGCTCTGCTCATCTGGGGCCCTCACTCTGTTGCAGCTGGAGTCATTTTTTAGCACCTGAGCCAGAGGGCATGGGCCATCCTTAGTGCCCAGGGCCAACTTGCTCTAATCAAGCCATGGCTGTAGGAGGGGAAGAGAGAGAGAAAGAGAGAGAGAAGCGAGAAGGGGAGGGATAAAGAAGCAGATGGGTGCTTCTCCTGTGTGCCCTGATTGGGAATCGAACCTGGGGCTTCCACATACTGGGTCGAAGCTCTACCACTGAGCCAATCGGCCAGGACATGCCAAACATTTTCACGTGGATGACAGAATAGCTGTTTACTGGGATATAAATGATCTCATTTACATCTTCCCAACAGCCATGAGACAGGAATCACTAAACTTACTTTATAGCTAAATAAAGCAAAGTTGCAAGATTTGGTGGGAGGGACTACCTTCTAAGATGCATTCTGCCTTTTCATGTAGAAAACTACAGTGCTTTACAATGATACAAGTAACAAAATTAAAAGCAAAAGCTAAAATCGCTGTTAATTGCATAACATCTCACACTACATTAAAAAATAAATAAAAAATCAAGAACTCCTTCAAACCTAAAGATTCTTAATAATTGCAGAGAATTTGCTGCCTGGAACTCCTGGTTATTAGTTTTTATCTCTAACACAACAGAAGATGAAAAGGTGCCATTGAGAAAATGAGGGCCTGGACAGAAGAAGGGGCTATAATGATGATAGAAGGCCACCTAAAGCCCTTGACTGTCACCTCTGCTTTTCATACCAGCCTGGGAGGCAGAGCTCCACTGGGATCCTTCAGGCAGCCTTCCGTTGGTCCTTAGCACTAAGGGTTACAACCGCCATTTAAAACTGGAGATAAGAAAGGGGTACCTGAAATTAGCAATGGTCTCTCCGAGCAACTATATTTTCAAATGGCAAAAACACAAATGGCAGACAGTTTTAATCCAGCTGACCCCAAGATCACCAACGTTGGTCTATTCCCCTGAGCTAGAAAAATGGCCAATGTCTGGTCTTGATAAATCTGGCTGCTATCAATTCCAAAATGGAACTTAAAAAGCTTTTAGTTTGAAATCTTTGTAGCTTTGACCATTTTCTTTTCAAATAATTTTGTTGGCTTAATGGGGAAAGGTCACAAGTAAAAATAAACAAAAAGCCCTACAAAACCAACCCTCTGAAATGTTAGCTTCACTGCACTAAAATATAAGTAAACATTTTTTAGTGCAGGATAGGGCTGTCTATAACATTTTGGGGGCTCAGGGCAAAATCACGAGTGGAGACTCAGATGTGGGCAAGCCCCTCTTTTCTGCCATAGTTCTTTTCTGCACCACAAAGGACCTTTCAAGCAGATGTGTGGACATCCCAACTCACAAGTTGAAACTTGCGATCAAACCCCATGCAAAAGGCAGCCTCTTGGTTTCTCCTTTACACCCAGGGGTGAGCACACCATACAGCTTTTGGAAGGCAGCTCAGGATTGTTTGGGGAAGAAATTCTGGGGTCCTTTTTATCTTGAATGTGATCTAGAAGAGCAAGATCCAAATGTGCTCATCCGCTGGGCCCACAGATTCCTCTAAAGCTAGAGGCACAGAGGAAAGTGTCTGGGTCAAAGAGCTGTACTGACTCAAAGTCACTTTTAGATTTTATCTTGAATTGGGTAGACTTATCACCTTTTAGAATTAAAAAGTGTTCTTATTTTAAAGAGAGAGGAAAGGAGAGCGAGAGAGAAACATCAATCCGTTCCTGTATGTGCCCTGATCCAGGACTGAACCGGCAACCTCTGTTTATGGGGACAATGCTCTACCCAACGGAGCTATTCAGCCCGGGTGATTTATGACCTTTTTAAAGTTCTCATCTTTCATACCTGATTTTATACATACTTTGTTGTGAATTATTAAAGATAGCTCAGGAAAATGTAATCTTTTTTAAAAAAAAATTTAAGTTTTCTATTGATTTGAGAGAGGGAGGGAATGAGAGAGGAGAATCAATTCATTGCATCACTTAGTTGTTCCATTTAGTTGTGCACTTATTGATTGCTTCTCATATGTGCCCTGACCGGGGATTAAACCTGTGACCTCAGTTCACTGAGACGATGCTTTATCCATTGAACCACCTGGCTAGGGCCAGAAAAATGTGATCTTGATTGGCATAGACCAAAAATGAGAGCAAAAGAAATCCCTAACTTTATTCTTTTATACTCCCTAAACTCCAATAGAAGTTAAATATGTGGGGAGAAGAATCAAAGCAGACAGAGGGCCAAGATCCCAAATGGAATCATTTTAGAAAGACACAAAGAGGAAGGAGGGGAGGAGAGAGGAAGTACTCATTTGCTGTTCTACCTAGTTGTGCATTCACTGGTCACTTCCTGTATGAGCCCTGACCAGGGATTAAACCTGTAACCTTGGTGTTTCTGGATGACACTCTAACTGACTGAGCCAACTGGCCGGGTCTAAAGTAGTATTTAAATACATGCTGTTAAACCTTGTGTCCTCACTTGAGAAAGGGAAGCAAAATAGAACCTATTTGGTAAGTCTGTGATGAACATTAAATGAGAAAATGCATGTAAAAATATTCATATGTTGCCTAGAATATAATAAATAATATTTACTATATAATCAGGTACTTTAATGCAATGTCACAGCTGGCATTATGTCCAAATCATTGTTTAGCAAAGAACTTAGAAGGCTGTGATATATTATTTGGCATCAGTTTATTTTCATGCTCTCCATTTGAAATCAAGTTATTCTTTGAAAAATTTTGTAAGGACTTTGGATGCCATTCTAAGAATTAGTTGAAAGTCAACCAAAAGGTAATAAATTATGTATTTATTAGGTTTCCCACCCTCCCCCTTTATCTAGCTGTAGGAAGTATATATTGTTAACAAGAAATTTTTGTATACACTTCCTACTTACATACTGTGCATATTTCTTTCAAAACTAACATCAGAATGAGTTAATATACAGGCAGTCCCCAGGTTATGAACAAAATAAGTACTGTAGATTTGAAAATATTTCAGTATTTACATGTATAGAAAGGTAAAAATAAATACCACGGTAAGACACATCTAAGTTGCATTTAGTAGGTAAATGTACCGGTTCCAACTTCCATGCAAATGCAATTTAAGAACAAACCTACAGAAGCTCTCTCGTTTGTAACCAGGGGACTGCCTGTATTTTAAAAAAATTTAACTTGTCACAATAATGACCCAATAATTATTGGGTTCCCTTTGTGCCAAACAGTGTAGTGTTTGCTATAGTGACGTCATTTATCTGGTGTAATTTCTAACTTTCCCCTCCCCATTGTACAGGTAAGGAGAGTGAGATGAAGACCACAGCGACACAAAGCCCCTGTCCTTCCCACTGAACACTGCTGGAGCCACGTCTCGGAACAACCCTCTCCCTCCCGGAGCCTCCCTAACCTCTGTCAAAGAAAACCACAAGTGTCACGTAGGTAATGTGTCAATGTTTCCTTGGCTTTTAATCCCTTATAGAGAGACACGTCTGTGTGGATGTGTGCCCTCTCAGAACATGCTTGTCACCATTCCTATTTGTCTTGCTGTAAATTTAATTGAGAATAACTCATGCTAAATTTTCTTTTGTAGCCATAGAGCTTCTCAGTGGGTAGAGAAGATGGAAAAACCACCACCAAATGAGGAGAAACTTAATTTATTGAAATTGGTACATTGGTTTATTTCTCCATAAAACCACTCTACTCAATAAACCAGATACAGCTGTGAAATAAACCATCGGCTCTGGCATGTGTTTTTTTTTTAAATGTGATGCAATAAATGCCAATGTATAACACATTGCAAAGGTACTTTACAACTATATACATTGTTCTTGGCGTTGAGAAATATTAACACTTTTAGGAACCTTCAGCTGTATGTCCTGAGTTTACAAAGCCTCACAGACTGGCAGGACCATCAAACGCAGATGTCTGTTTATACCTGCAATGATTTGCTGATTTCCTACCTTCATCATCATGGCTGTAGCCCAGAGGCTGTGAGCTGAACATAAGACAAAACGACATTTTACAGACCCCTTGTGGGGCAGTGGTTGTTGAATAGAAACCAAGTCTCAGATTACACACCCCTAAGTGCCAACCACAATATATCACTCCTCTGCTCTTTAAGCAGAAGTTATTCAGGGAAATGGAAAATATGGAAAATCTATTTACAGACAAAAGAAGTATGCCTGAAAAACGTGTTCCTGGAAAAAGATATATTCCACATTCCCAATTGGCTAAGTTTTGGAGCAATCAGAAAGTACACCAGGAAAGGAGAAATAACTTTATTGGAAGTGTAGTGGTACTGATGACCAAAATATTTATCTGGAGAAAGCAAAGAGCAAGCTAAGTCCCTGGTAAAAAAAAAAAAGCATACTTTTTTTTTTCTCTAAGAGATGCAAAATGAGTTGCTTTTTCTGCCGAGAAAGAGAATGTTCTTGTCTGCTACAGCTTAAGAGAAAATGCAATTATGTATAAGGTACAGGCTTTGAGCAGACAGTTATGGGTTTGGAAGAAGGTAGCTCCTTGCCAGCGAAATAAACCAAAATGTCAACAAGCCAGACACACTTGAAACAGTCAGAAAAATGTCTTGCTATTCCTCTCTATATTTAATATGCCATATGACACCATAGTTAAATCTGCCACTGAGAAAAAAAAAGTATGTCAAGCTGTTGGTTTCCGTGAGATTTGGACAGAGGCAAAACAACAAGGCAGAAAGGAGTCCGGGAAGACGCGGCTTTCACTTTCCTCCCAGGGAGAAAATGACTTCCTGCAGCGCTCCTACCAGGAGTCAGCGCACACCCTGCCTGGCGCCGAGACCCGGGGCCAGGACCTGGAGCACACCCAGGTGAGGACCACAATGCAGCCTTCGGTAATTATTAATGGGAATAGGGAACTCAAGAAAACAGTCACAAGTTACACAAATACAACAGTCAAGCCTTCTGCATTTGTCTGTCCTGCGGGTGCATTGTATAGCTCTTTCTAAAACAATCCAGCCTTTTCTTTCACACCCTCTCCCACACCATCAACAGGCATGCCAAATGCAAATCTCCTCAGATTCTTATCCTGTCCCGGCAAAATGCAAGGACTACCACCGTCCTGAGTTTCACAACAAAAATCTCTACAGTGACCATTATTCACAGTCTCTCAGTTCTGTCACACAAAAGATCGCAGTTTGAATCTTGCTTTGCACAGGTTCAGCTCTGCTGGAGCTGGTTACCAGGCAAGCTGTCTGTTTTAAGATTTACCGAACACCGAGGAGGGTACGCTGGGGGTGGGGTGGGGGGGTGGACGAACCACCCGGAACATACCTGCTTTTGGCAGCTAAGGAAAACAATTTCGTGACAAAGCTCACCCAACAGATGAAACCGACAGAATGAAACCTGAGAAACTTAAGCAACCAAAGAAAGCAGCCTTCCAAGGATCAAGGTGAATAATTGATTTGTCGGGTTTGTTTCATCTTTTAAGCTATTTTGCTCATTAAAGGGCATTGTGAAACTTGTCAGAAGCCCGTACACTAACACACTCTTCTGACAGCAAGTGCACATCCCCAACTACCGATCCACTTGCCAAGCTTGTTCAACAACAACGATTAGCTGCAAAGCCAAGGAACTTACCGAACGCAAAATTATTGGAACAAAGCAGGGAGGAGGCAGGAGGCACTAAAGGCAGCTTCTCAGTCTCCCTGGTGCCAGGTTCTCCTGTCTGCCGTCCGGTT
This sequence comes from Saccopteryx bilineata, assembly GCF_036850765.1. Classification (NCBI taxonomy): domain Eukaryota; kingdom Metazoa; phylum Chordata; class Mammalia; order Chiroptera; family Emballonuridae; genus Saccopteryx; species Saccopteryx bilineata. The sequence continues at coordinate 336,706,695 of NC_089490.1, read as the reverse complement.
CACACTTGCCTTTATAACTAAGACTCCAGCAGAACTCACTAGCGAAACCTGATGAATTATAAAACAGCCCCTCCTAGAATCTCATATTTTACATCACAGGGGGTGAGCATGTAGCATCCTCGCTCCCTGGGTACATATATTTCCTTGTAACTCACCCTGGTAAATATATCAGCCTTAGAAGCAGATACAGTAATTGGTGTTTTGGATGTACCAGCATTAACCAATAAGAGGCTTTCCCACCACGGTGCCCTATCTCCATCCTCCTCCTGTGTTCCCCCATACCTTGTTGAGGTGGATCCATCCAACCCGGTGGGGGGTAGGCAATGATGGCAAAATGTGGAGGAAAGCCCCTGCATATCAAATGTACACATGGCGCCGTGTAGGACTCAGGATCAATTCTCATAATAGTTCTGTAAAGATCAGCCCTCATATTTGCAAGCCATGTCACAGTGTACCAAACACTTTCACCCTTCCTGAGCCTCTCAGCAACCAGGAGAGGTATCAGTAGCGCTCCAGTATATGTGAGCCTCTAGGGCTCAGAGAAGTTAACTGACTTTGTCCAGTGTTCACAGAAACTGAGGGATACAAGGCGCCTTAGAGACTGGGTAGTTCAACCTGCTCACTGTGCAGGCGAGGAACCTGTAGCAAGAGAGATGAAGTAGTAACTTGTGCAGGTCACACAGTTACTAGTATGATTTGAGCCTGAACCCAAACCTGGGTCTTCTGATGTCCAGGACAGTCTCACGCTACCTCTATAGCCCAGAAGCCTCCAAAATGGAAGGCACCCAGGAATCGGAAACAGTATCATTGATTGACCAAAAAAAAAAAAAAAAAATCATTAACAGGCAGGCTGCAGGGAGGAAGAGCAGGGCTGTGTTTTTTGTTTCCTCTTTCAAAGTCTGAATCACTTCTTTAGCTTCACGGGATACCAACACTAGAAAATTGCTTTCAGTAATAGCATTTCCTATGTGCCGGACAGCATTCTAGGTGCTTAGACTCATTTAACCTTCAAAATAGCCCTATGAGGTAGGCAGTGTCAGGACAATAAGCAGATGGACAGACTGAGATTCGAGAGGCTAACCAATCCCGGGGGGACCACAGCTGCTAAGAGGCAGGGGCTGAAATCGGCTACAGAGAAGCTGGTGTCACAGCCCACACTCAACACACCATTCTGTCCCAAGCAGTGTTTCACATCAACTGTCAGAAACAGATGGCAAAGCAAGCAGACTGATTTACTATGGGCTTTCATAGACAGTATGGAAAGTTCAGGGGTTGTGAACCACACAGACGTGTGTTTAAGCCCTGGTTTTGTTACTCCCTGCTCAGCCCCCTTTAGCTCCCCTGTTACTTCAGATTTGCTCCTCATTACAATCAGGAGTCTGCTCACATGTTCCTCACAGAAGAACTCCCTGACATCCCATAGAGAATAGCATCTTTCGGTCCCCTGTTATGCTCTACTTTCTTATTGGACTTTGTTTCTATTTATAGTACTTATCTCTACTTAAATCTGTATTTAACTTATTTTTTATTTAACGTTTGCTTCCGCTGATGAGAATGTGACTTCCATGAGGCCGGGGGTCTGGTCTGTTCTGTCTATGGCACTAGAACAGGGTCCACCACATATCAGCTATTTAGAATATTTATTAAATATGTCCAAAGGCCCATCTAGACCATTTCTTAGTTATATATCTTTTGATAATTAAAACAAAATTTAAAAAATTTTATTGATCTTAGAAAGAGAGAAAGGGAGAGAGAAGGGGAGAGGGGAGGGAGATGAGACATAAATTTGTTGTTCCACTCATTTATGCATTTATTGGTTGATTTTTGTATGTGCCCTGACCAGGGATAGAACTTTCAGTCTTGGTGTATCTAGATGACATTCTAACCAACTGAGCTACCTGTCCAGGGCTATCATTGGATAAATTGCTTACTGTCCCTAAATCATAAATTCCTCAATTATAAATTTTCTTTAAAAACAACAGAGTCCAGCGGTGACGATCACCCCACGACACCATGCCTCTTGTTAAGGTTCTCCTTCATCCCTCTCTAGAAGAGAAGAGGAAACATAAGAAGCACTTGGTGCAGAGCCCCAGGTCCTACTTCATGGATGGGAAAGGCCCAGGATGCTACAAAGCCACCACCATCCTTAGCCATGCACAAGTGGTGGGTTTGTGTGCTGGCTGCTCCACTGCCCTCTGTCCTCCTACAGGAGGACACGCAGGACTTCCAGAGCAGCCCCTTCAGAAGGGCACAACACTAACGGCTCCTGAATGAAGATTAGTAGGGACCCATCCCGATAAATACACTTTGGATACCACAACAACAACAAACAAAACAAAACAAAACAAAAAACCCTCCAAAGCAAAAAAACCCCAACAACCCCAAACAGTTCGTACCTTAACTCTGGTACTTTACAATGCATTCAGCTAGACCTGTGGTGGCGCAGTGGATAAAGCTTGGACCTGGGACATTAAGGTCACCGGTTCAGAGCCCCCGGCTTGCCTAGTCAAGGCACATAGGGGAGTTGATGCTCTCTCTCTCTCTCTCTCTCTCCTTTCTAAAATGAATAAATAAAATCTTTAAAAAAACCCACAAAACCACAATGCATTCAGCTTCTCCTATGGATAATTTTGATACAATAGTTCCAACAAGTTTATGAGATTGGTCCGTGGTATGGATTATTCTGTATCCCTCCCAAACTCCTATGTTGACATCGTAATCCCCCAATGCCTCAGAATGTGACCTTCTCTGGAAATGGGATTGTGGCAGATGTAATTATTAAGTTAAGAAGCGGTCATACTGAAATAGTGAGTCCCTAATTCAATATGACTAGTGTCCTTATAAAAGGGGGAATTCAAGCATAGACATGTACAGAGAAAGAATGCCACATGAAGATTGGAGTTATGGGGACATAAGCCCAGAAACTAGGAGAGAGGCCTAGTAGTAGTACCTTCAGAGGGACAGTGGCCCTACTGACACCTTGATTTCAGGCTTCTGGGTTCCAGAACTAGGAGACATCAAATTTCTGTTGTTCTAAGCCACCTAGATTGTGGTACTTTGTAACTGCAACCCTAGGGTATTAATATAGTCAGATATTATCCTCATCTAACACATGAGGAAATAGCAGCCCAGAAAAGTTGAGGAACTTCCTTCAGGCTTCATTGCTAAGAATGAATGGGGCCCGGATGTAAAGTGAGATCTGTGTGACTTCAAGGCACATGCAGCAGGGGTCCTAGAGGTGGGTCCCTGACCCGTTGGTTCAGGGCAGAATGAGAAATATAGGATGCAGTGATTTTTTTTTTCATTTTTTTTTATGAGAGAGAGAGAGAGAGAGAGAGAGAGAACAGGGGGAGGAGCTGGAAGCTTCAACTCCCGTATGTGCCTTGACCAGGCAAGCCCAGGGTTTCGAACCGGTGACCTCAGCATTCCAGATCAATGCTTTATCCACTGCACCACCACAGGTCAGGCAGGGTGCAGTGATTTTTTATCACATGAAAATGACCTTTTAAAATAAGATTATGACCTTTCAATTCTGTTTTTCTTCATATATATATATATATACATATACATATATATATATATTGCTATTAGATTATCTTTTTATTTCTGAAACAATGATGAGAATAGTTTTTTGTCTTGTATTTTAACAATCTTCATTTTATTGGCAAGGTAAAACGTTTGCCATCCTACTGACCTATACAATTTGTTCTAAAATGTTCCTGGTCTATGAAACGTAAAAGTTTGGGGACTGCTCAAATAGTGGCTAAATGCTGTCACTTGCAGCCACAAAAGAAAGCTCTTCACATGGAGTCATGTTTGGTGGTGGGGAGAATATTTTTCTCTCAATCAGCTGAAAAGGCCCCTCCTACCTACACACAAAATGACTGTGCTAATGGTCACAGTCTTTCATGCAACAAATTTGTATAGGTCCAATTAACAATATTTATAACTAAATTCAACAACATTCAGACTTTTTCTTTTCAAAATTCAGACCTGCTCCCCTCCTTCCCTCTATCTGAATGAAATTTTCTATTTCAGTAACATTCTTGATTTGCTTTTGACTTGATCCATTTCCTTTTGGGTTCAGGACCTGTGAGTTTGTGCAAACATCTGAGGATTAAATGCAATCACCTCTGTTAAGGATCTAGAACATCTCAGAAGCTCTCAGTAAATGCTAATTCCCTTACAGAAAGCAGTCAAGTTTTATTATCCAGGAAGAATATAGCTTTAGGACCAAAGGAGAGTTAGAGCAACTGGATGACTGGCAAGGTGAGGCAACCTGGGGAGTGTTCATGAACTTTATACTTTTGCTGAGCATTCAGTGATCCATATGACAGTTTATGGAAATTGTGGCAGTCTATTTTTTGTGTGTGAATTTGTGTTCATGAATATGTATGGGTTTATATATGTATACACAAAGAAACAGAGATATATACTGATAAATCACACATGTCACTGATATTAATTTGACTGGTGAGAGTATGTGTGCCCTCTTCAGTCTCTGAGAAACCAAGAAGGAAAAGGCCTTTATACATATAAGAGTTTGATTTCTTAGTTTTATCATTATCTGGTTTCCTATACTCTATATTCACCAATTTTTCCTATCCTGGAAAAACTTTGTAGAAGTAAACGTTAACTCATCTATTTGCCAAAGTTATTTCAGACTCCAAATCAATGAAAGAGGAATTCCTTTCATGAGTATTTATGAAGACCTAGTATGTCCCAAGCACTATATTTTTTGTTGGAAGCCAGAACAATGTAATCAAGTTAAATTTTCTTTCCTCTAAGGGGCTATCAGTTCAGGGAGTAACAAGCAGATAAGAGCTAACTACAGAGCTATACAGCATATTTTACAAACTTTCATTAAAGTGCTATAGGTACCCAGAGAAAGGGTATCCAACCTACTCACGTTGGGAGTGAGGTCAAGAAACCCTCCTGGAAGAGGTGATGGATGACTAGGAGACATCCAATAAAAAAGGAGATATCCAACCAGAGTGAGAAGCATGTGATGTGCAAAAGTCCGAGAGGCAAGGAGTTGATCATGAATCTCTGGGGACATGGACTTTTATCTATCAATTAATAACCTGAGTACATATGATAGAAAAAAACTTCAGAGTTTTTAGGAATACTAGAAAATAATCAAGCCTTTTTTTTTCATGAATTTCTTCAATGCAATGAAGGCTGAAATGAAAAGTGTCAAACATTCCTCAGCTGTAAAATAGGGATAATAGTACCTCTCTCATACAGGTGTTACTATGAAATTAAAAACGTAAAATACCTTGCTCCTTGCCTACCACAAAATAGATTCCAGAGTAAATGTTAATTCATGTCCTAAAACTTGTGTCATTGGCAATAAGACCTCCATCACTCATACCAAGTCTCATTTCCCATTAGGATACTTTTGTTTTCTTCCTAGACTTGTGTCAAAACTTTTGACTTCTAACTTCATTATTTTTTAAAAATTTGAAGCACAACTCATTATCTAAATATTTACATATATATTTATAAATAGGATGCACAACCATAGTACTATGGCACAGTGTGTGCACTGTAAACCTATACCAAAACAGAAATGTAAAGGCTGAGATAAAATAATCAATATAACCAGAAGGGCTGTTATCTTTTTTTATTATTATTATTCATTTTAGAGAGGAGAGGGAGAGAGAGAGAGAGAGAGAGAGAGAGAGAGAGAGAGAGAGAGGAGAGACGTGAGAGGGCGGGGGAGGAGCTGGAAGCACCAACTCCCATATGTGCCTTGACCAGGCAAGCCCAGGGTTTTGAACTGGTGACCTCAGCATTTCCAGGTCGACGCTTTATCCACTGCGCCACTACAGGTCAGGCTGGGCTGTTATCTTAAATCCTCTTAGGATATATACAACATCCACTTTGGGGAAAACTAAGAGTTCCCGGAGAGAAAACACCTAACATCATTTACTCATGGAGCATCTAGCAGCACACACCAAGTACTAAAGAAACGTCTGGGGATTGAAGAGGTGATGCTGGGATATTAGAAAGTAAAGAGAAACAAGAAAACTGGGTGGCCTACTCATGTCACTGCCTGTTCAAACTAGATTTTATATTTTCAATTTTAATAATAAAATTTTAATATAGAAATGTTAAGCAACCAAAATGTAACTGCCTCCCTTCCAAATGTCCATGGCAAGTAGAAAGTTAATATATCACCTTTTTTTTTAAAAGGGCTAATAGTAATAATGGCCATTTGCTGAGGACTTATAAAGGGAGGACACTATGCTCATGACTTTACATGTACTTTCTCATTTGGTTCTTAGAATGGTCAGGGTACCACTGCATCTTTTTAGAAGGTATCAGACATATTCTGCTGGATGCTGGGGGTCCAGGAAAGTCAAATCTGGCCCATTGTCTGTTTTTGAATACTCCATAAGCCAAGAGTGGTTTGAATTTTAATTGGTTGAAAAAAATCAAAGAAAGAGTAGTGTTTTATGGCATGAGACAATTATATAATATTCAAATTTCAGTGCCCATAAGGTTTTATTGGAACACAGCCATTCCCATTCATTTATGTATTGTCTATGGCTGCTTTGACATGACAAAAGCAGAGTAGATTAGTTACAATAGAGCTGATTAGTTGGAATAGAGACCATATGGCCATAAAACCTAAAATATTTATTATCTGGCCTTTTACAAGTTTACAATATCCTGATCCTTAGTGTATGTGAATGGAGCCCACTGGAATTATGTGGGTTACAGCTTTCATGGTTGTAAATCATGGTCCAGATAACAATTTTATATTAAATAAGGCTTGGAGAGATTAAGGCACTGGTCATGTAATTAGGAAGTGGCAGATCCAGAGACCTTTAGGACAAAACTTTAAGGCTAGAATATGCCCTTGATTGTACATAGAGTTCATGTAGCCCTTTTTCAGCTACCTGACTCAGCTAGCCACTGCCAAGGTAATGTCCCACTGCCAAGTAACATCCCACTGCCTCCACCGTCTTCTCTCTCGTACCGATTTTAATATTGCTATGGCTAAGGACTGGATAGAGTGGAGAATAGGCTAGTGGAACGAAAGCACAATTCACTCCTCCATAACTACCTCCTTGAGTCTCTCAAATACACACTTGGTCCCTGAGTATCAGGCTTAAACCCTGACTGAGCTGAAAGTGATGAAAAGGATGTGTGATGGAACACTGGAAACCTCATTCCTGGCTCTTTGCTTACAGAAACTCAGCCAGCTTATCTTCTTTCCCAAGGAACTTCCAATTTACACTGGCTCAGCTGGTTTTTTCCAGGTGCCCATAACCAGCTGTTCTGCCCACCTGAGATCACAATTTGATAGGCCACACTCTACATATGATTTAAAAAAATTTTTTTTATTAATTTTAGAGGGGAGAAGGGAGGGAGGAAGAGGGAGAGAGAAACACTGATTTGTTCCACTTATTTATACATCCATTGGTTGATTCTTGTATGTGCCCTGACTGGGGATCAAACCCACACCCTTGGTGTATTAAGATGATGCTCTAACCTGACCAGGGCAACATATGCTTTTCTATCCTGGAAGGTATCTCCCTTTTTTTCCAGCCTTTATTGTACCTGATCCTCCTGGGGGCTCAGTCACATCTCGATTATAATCTGGATGCTGTACAATACAAGTCACGGTAACTTCTTCCTGGACAGCATCCTGGAGGCCCAGATACACTAACATAATTTCTGTGGCTTCCCAACAACAGCCAGCATTTTGCTTCTGAGCAAGAACAACTAACAGTGGCAAGGCATCAACTTAATAAAGGTATAAGAAAGCTTTCACATAGGTTAATCTCACTGAATCCTCAGAGCACACAGAGATTCATTATATCCATTTTCTAGACAAAGACACTAAGAAGAGGAGGAATTAAGCAGCACATACTTCACAGGCACCTGGTGAATGGTAGGTCTGGGCTTCAAACCTGGAGTTGACTAAATAATTATCTGTTATTTCAATAAAAAAGTGCTCCATGAAGAAGTCAGGTTTTTTCCCTCCATTATAGTCACTAAAAAGCAAGCAAACAATCACCCCTTCCACTATCTCCCCCCAAATCATGGCATCATTATTCCTTATAACTGGGACGTAGCGCAACAGTCTGGCGTATAATGATGGGCAGGATTTAAATTTATTAACAGATCATTTTTTTAAGTTAGAAATTAAGTTTAATGGGGTGACATTCATCAATAAGAGTTCATAGGTTTCAGGTAAACATCTCTATAGCATTTGAACTGTTGATTGTGTTGTGTGTCCATCATCCAAAGTCAAATCATCACCGTGATCTGATTTAAGCAACCTGATCTCTCTGCAAATCTGTATAATGGAAATAACCACTTGCCTACCTGTAGTGCTGTTGTAAGGGTTATAAAAAATGTAATTATTCCATGTATATGAATTATTCAGAATAGGCAAACCCAAAGAGGCGAGAGTAAATTCGAGGTTTCCTAAAGTTGGGAAGGGGACTTGGGAGGAAATGGGGAGTGACTGACTAATAATGGGTATGAGTTTTCTGAGATGATAAAAATACTCTAAATTGATTATGATGATGGTTACATCATAACTGTGAATATATTAAAAACCAATGAGTTGTAGACTTTAAATGAATGAATAATATGGTATATGAATTTTAAAATAATGTAGATGAAGTGCTTGACACAATGTCTGGCACAAAGCAAATGCTTTAGAAATCTTCATCTTGTCATTATTGTTCTGAGGCAGAGACTGGTCAATTCACCAAATCCATTTCTTCTTCGGGAACACAAACCTAGAATCCACCCCAGAAGTTAGGTTTGGCCATATGTCTGCGCTCTGGCCAAGGGAATGTGAGCTCTGGCCAATGAAACGGAACAGGCTTGGCCCATGAAAACACTCCCCAAGCAAGCCTCGTGTTCTCTTTCTCTCCCATCAGCTTGATGCCAATGAATCCTTTCACCTTGGAAGCCACGGTAGAAGATGGAGGAGCCAGAGCATAAAAATCATCCTGGAATCTCTGTCCAAAGGAGAGTTAAAGATAAGTTTTGGACACCATGATAAAAAAAAAACAAACTTCTATCATTTTTAAAACATTATTTGTATTGCATTATTTAAAACCATTATTTGCATTGAGATTTTATTAGTACAAGAGCTTGTATTGTTATAACAAATACACTCTTGTTCCAGTTTTAACTCCTCCAAATTGTCTGAAATAAATTAACTGTGGATTAGTGACCATGCTGGTTCAGGGTCCTCAGGGCATATAGGAAAGGTTGTTCAGGAAGTACGACTATCCTTCTAATCCTGTCAAGTACTCATTGGTCAGTCCTGAGAGAGGACCCAGCTTCTAATTAGCTTTCCCAGGCTGGGGAAGCTGAGTCTTTGTTGAGCCCTCCTGTCCTTTCAGGAAGGGCCAAGCAAAGAGCAGGCCACACACCTTCAGACTGAGAGCAGCAGGAGGGTGTGGGGAGAACTCAGGCAGCTCTGTGCCCACAGGCTGCACTTTTCCCCTGCTCTCCTTCGGGGAGGATACGCACCCTATTGCCTTCTCCTTTGATAAAAGGGAAAGCAATACAAGTCAAAGATGTGACCCAGTCAGATTATGTGCTATCCGTGCTTTCTAATGCAGAATACTTCTTTCTCTAATGTGGGAGGCAAAGAGAGCTATTAGCTCTCCTGGTGAATAACGCCAAAATATTTGATTGTTGTCTCTCATTCAGAAGACTCACTGTCAGAAGAAAAAGCTCTGAGTCATGTTTTGGAAAAGGCATACAGAGGATAGGCAATCACAACAAAAAGGAGCAGAGTGCAGCGGAGGCTATCCCTGGGAGCAGGGGTCTCAGGTGTATAATCCCTTCCCCTCTCTCACATGTGGCCAACAATGGCTTTGCTGTCTCCCTCACAAAGGACACTGTGAGGACAAGTGGTCATGTAAAATCAAAGTGCTTTCAGATCTTATAAAAGTAGCCAATGATCCCCAAATATTTATTGTTAAGACCTTTTATATAGCTCATTTCATCTTCTTGACAAGGTTAACAAGCTTATTACATAAGTATTATTATTAGCCTCATTTATGAGATAAGTCAAGTGAGCCTGAGAGAGGTTCAACAAAGCAGCATCCTAAGATCGCCCAGGTGGTAGGCTGCAGGCCTGGGACTCTAATGGGCACCTGATAGATCCCAGAAGCCCACATCTCTCACCTGACTCTTAACCAAGGTGAATGGCTCTTTAACTAGAGAATCCAGCATGCCCAAAGCCAAGATGTCTATTCTTGCTCATTGAGTAGGCAGAACATCCTACAAGGCTACTTGCATTCAGGCATATGAAGTGCCCAACAGAATAATGAAGCAGATAGGAAAAGGGAAGAACAAAGGCCATTATGCTGGGCTCCAGAGACAACCTGCCTCAGCATGATTCATAAAGTCACAGACTCAGATCTCAGAGATTTCCCATATCAGATCACTGCAGGTAGAAATGAGAACTACCAGATAGAAAGCACGTCTTCTGGCTGATAACAGCTTTCCTCTCCCAGCACAAACTCATAAAGCAAGCAACAAGCATCTGAGTTTCTCTCTGCTTCCTCTTTGCCAGGCCGCTTTTTCCCCTTCCACCTCACGATCCACTGTTTCTCTCATGTCTTCTTAAGTTTGCTCTATTTGAAGCAGATGGAGCAGTAGCATTGTGAGGCTTGTTCTGAAGCCCAGGGACTTACATCAAAAATAAACAAATGAACAATTCAGCAATGGGTAGATCAGGCAGAAATGAGTTTAACAATTGAGCTGGAAAAATAGTTGAAAAGCTACTCCCTGATGAAAAATCGGAAGGCGACCCAGGGCTCTTCACTGAACAGGTAACTGCAATGACTTCTTTCAGTAACTCAGGGGCCAGAGGGAGAAGCGGCGGGCAGGCGGTTCCACAGGGTTCCACAGCCGTGGTTGGCGGCCCTCTGGCCACTGCATTACCAATACATGAGACATCATCCCATGGTGACTGTGAAATATTTGCTTGCCACATATAAAAGCAAGATATTTTTAAGTGCCACTTGTCTTTAAATATATTCTTCTTCCTTTACGTCTTACATAATTCAACGATCATCCCATGTGAGGCTTAATTTAAAGAAAACCCTAAATGGAGTTAATCTACTGTGAAGGGTTATGGAAGTTATATTTATTCTGGAAAGTCAGCAGCTGTGTAATGGAGTGTCTGTTATATGCCTGACCTACTGCCAGGTTCTGGGGACACAAATATGAATAAGAGCCGGCCCCTGTCCTTAAGGAGTGCATGGCCTCCTAGGAGAGAGATGAATTAAAACACTCAGAGAAAGAAGCAATACAGGTCCTGAGGAAGAAGAAAGCACGTGAGTGTTTAGTGATGTGTTCTAGTGAGGGAGGGAGTATGTGGGGTGCCGGCAGAGGACAGAGACTGAAGTTCACTAAGGGAGACCCCTGTATGTCTACCTAGAGGACCCGAGAAGCTGTTGTCTGCAGAGGAGACAGGTTAAGCTGAAGTTCTGGACAGAGAGAGCAGGAAGCATGTGGCAGCTGTGCTAAAGGGCACAAAACAAGTGAAGGTTGGGGTCAGTGCAGACACTTGAACTGGGCTGGGAAACAGGGAGAGAAAGGAGAAGTAGGCCTGGGCATCAGGGGCCAGATCTTTCTCTGCCCTGTGGGTCATGTGAAGGAGTGTAGAATCTATCCCCCAAGTGGTGGAAACATCTACAGGGCTTTAAAAAACATGATCGGATTTGCACTTCAGAAGATCACCGTGGCAACCATGTGGAGGCCGAGCTGGAGGTGTGGAGGCTGGCAGAGGAACCACAGTGAGGAGCAGGCAGGAGGGAAGTGTGGCATCCAGGTGGGAGGGGCAGCCCGATGTCAGGAGGTGGGGGGTGGGGGAGGGGGGGATACAGGGAAGAGGGCAGGCGTCATGCAGGAAGATATCTGGGATGGAGGCAATGAAATCTGGTTTCAGCTTTGGTATAGTACGTAGGCGACCTTAGATGAGTCCTTCCTTTTCCCGACCCTGTTTCCCGACTTCTCAGGTGTAAGGGTAACATGGTGTGGCTGAGAAGAGGCTTCATTCTTGTGTTTGGTCATCATTCATTCATGGGCAAGTCAGTCCAGTCCGAAAAGGCACTCATTCCTTGATTCATACTTTTTGGGGTCTTGCTATGAAAAAGTAAAAAGGTAGTATAAAGCACTCAACTGAGGGAAAATAGGGAGTGGGTGTTTCATATGTATGTACCGAAGAACACAGAGCAGAGCCTTGTGCCAATCACAAACCCTCTCTCATAGCAAGAGCATTTTGTGAGTGATGAACCTGGGCTGTATGTACAGTGTCTTATTAACTATGTACTTTACTGTGTCACTAGGTGACATGGGTCTTCTCTGAATGTGACTTAATGATATAATACAAAAAACACTGATTTGAATCTCACCTCTGTCTCTTAAAGACTAGATGAGGTTTGATAAAAGAAAAGCCTTTCTGAGCCCCAGTTTCCACAACTGTAGAGATAATTGTCCTTATGGTTTGCATAATTTTAAAAGATTACACGAGCTCACCAGTGTCATCTTTACTGAGTTTTTGCCAAGTTCTGGCAGCCTTTACCACATTATCTCCCCCTTACCCAGCCTATGTTGCCTTTTGGAAGCATGGCTGCAAAGTCACAGTATGCAGGCAAGAGTTCAGAGCCAGCCAGCTGGGGTCAGTGGAGTTGACAGGCAGAGAGCTGATAAATGATGATCAAAAATATCAGTAGCTCTTGGCCCTGGCCGGTTGGCTGAGTGATAAGTGTCAGCCCAGCATGTGGATGTCCTGGGTTTGATTCCCAGTCAGGGCACACAGGAGAAGCAACCATCAGCTTCTCCACCCTCCCCCTCCTTTTCTCTCTCTCCCCCTCCTGCAGCCATGGCTCAATTGGTTTATGAATCCCAGTCAGGGAGCATGTGGGAGTCTATTTCCCCTCCTATCACTTGGAAAAGGAAAAAAAAAATTTTTATATAATATATATCAGCAGTTCTTCGTGCTTAAAAGAGCTGGGACTTAGACAGGTGCGCAGTGGTCTGCAGGAAGAAGTCTAGGAGGACACGAGGAAAGTTCTGAATATACACAAACAGTAACATTGGGACCTGCAGTCACACCTCAAGTTTCTAAGGCTTATCACAAATAACTACTCCTAAGATGAGCAAACATCTAAAGGCTTCCAATAAAGGCAGACATATCAAATGGGTTGAAAAGGATGAAGAGAAGAAAACAAAGCACATCAAAATGCTCCACTTGAAGCAGCACCCACAGAACTGTGAACCGAATCTGGGGAGCAGGTATGAAAGGGAGTGGAAAGAGGGGGGCCCTGAACTGGGGGGGATGACACTATGGCCTTTCTTGTCAGATGATCTTCAGATTCTGTGACCTGAAGAATCTGGCTCAGAGGTAGGTGGCATGGAGGAATTCTTTTTCTCTTGAGTTCAAGAAAGTTACTTAACCTTCTCTGCCCTGGTCTCATCTTTAAAATTGGAATAATAAAATTACAGCACAATTTACAATGGGTGACTGCAAATTGCAAAAAATAATGGAGATGTTTTCTATGTATTGGCATAGAAAGATCCCCATGACATAGCAACAAGTAAAATAAAATAAGAATAGTGCAGTACAGGATGCTCCCATTGGTGAGGAAGAAAGGCGTTAAAAAATATGTACGTTATGTATATAATTTGCGAGATTTGCAAAGGAAACTCCAGAAAGACACACAAAAAACTGAAAAATAATGGCTTGATATGTAAGGTAAACGGGGACAGAAGAGGAAAAAACTTTTCAATAAACACCTTATAAAAATAAAATATTTAAATTATTTTAAATAATAAAATAAGGCTAGCAATTAGTTCATACCTCCTAAGGTTGTTTTGAAGATTAAACAGAATAATGTCTTTAAAAAGCTTAGCATGGGGCCTGAAGCAAGGTGAGCATTACATACACATTAGCGGGGATTATCATCTCTTTTCAAGAAAGCATGGGAAGGAGCCCTCTTCCCATGGCCTCTACTTTCTGCTTAAGGGCCAAAGGGAGCTGGAGACAAGGTGCAGGAGGCTCTTGTTGAGGCTTAAGGAGCAGAAAGGCCATAATGTCCTGGTTTGCCCCTGCATTATCCAGCCCTGTTCCCCGTTATTCAGGGCAAAAAGCCCATCCAGAAATAAAGATGGAAACCTCACCCAGGCACTTGAACACAATGCACTAAAGGGTATACAAAGGTAGAGACCAGCAACTCCAACAGAGTAGATCTGTCCATGATGCCAAGTGTCAGAAATGATTTAAAAACCAGTGTGTCTCAGAACAAAACCTGAGAGAAGATGAACAGATGCCAACGAAATGTCACTTTCTTTCATTGTGTTGCTAAAATAAAAGTTTCAATAACCTTAAAGCATGCATCTTAGTAGATTAATTGAAAATGCCACAGTGGAATAAAATAAAATTAAAAAAAAAATCTAGCTCTGAATAAAACTCTTTATACAGACACAAAATTTACTAATCTACACTTTTTATTTTGGCTCCATCTGTACTGAAAAAGAAGACCTAATAACAGGGGTCCCCAAACTACGGCCGGTGGGCCGCATGCAGCCCCCCCTGAGGCTATTTATCCCGCCCCCACCACACCTCCGGAGGGGGAACCTCTTTCATTGGTGGTCAGTAAGAGGAGCACATTGACCATCTCATTAGCCAAAAGCAGGCCCATAGTTTCCATTGAAATACTGGTCAGTTTGTTGATATTAAATTTACTTGTTCTTTATTTTTAAATATTGTATTTGTTCCTGTTTTGTTTTTTTACTTTAAAGTAAGATATGTGCAGTGTGCATAGGGATTTATTCATAGTTTTTTTTTATAGTCCGGCCCTCCAACAGTCTGAGGGACAGTGAACTGGCCCCCGGAGTAAAAAGTTTGGGGACCCCTGCCTAATAACAAGAGGTAGGAAATGACAATGAATCATGAGTATTCAGATATTGTAACCCAAATGATTGTTCTAGTATTGTCTGTTTTCCATAGGGTTATGCTAAGTAACTGACAAAATAACTCTTAGTTCCTTTAGGATCCAAATACAGCATTTGGAACACAGAAAAGTACTATTTTAGGCACTTGTTGGGAAAATAGCACATAAGAGGATGTCTTGGTTTCATTAGATACTTCCTCTAAATAGGTTCTACAAAAAGAGCAAGAAGGCGGGGCCTGGGGGGTGGTGAGGAGGCATCCCTGTGCAGCTGCCATATTGTGAGCTGTGACGGTTAAGAATGCCAGCTCAGAAAGAGGATGAATTTGAGCACATATCCTAATTCTGTCACTCATTAGTTGAATAATTTTAGGCAAGTTATTCAACCTTATTGAACTCCAATTTTCCCATCAGTAAAATAGGGACAAATAAAATGCTAGGGATGTTGAAGGGTTATAAAGAGATAATGTATTCAAGATGCTTAGCACAGTGCTTGGTATATAACATATTTCTCCATGTATATGATGTACATTTTTTCCAAAAATTTGGGGTCTAAAAACTGGCTGTGTCTTATACAGTGGTTGTAGATTTTTTACTTGCATTTCCTGCTTTTTTTTTTGCGCTTGTATGAATTTTATGATGAATAAAACTTAAGTTCAATAACTTATTATGTAATACATTTTTTCCCCAAATTTTAGGCCCCCAAATTAAGGTGCGTCTTATACATGGAAGCATCTTATCCATGGGGAAATACGGTAGCAGATGTTCTGTAAATGTTAACCCTGATCTCATCATCTATCTTTTCATCCATTCATCCTTCCACCAAATCATTTCAGGTGAAGCTTTGGGTTAGGCAAAGGAAATCTACAATTAAGACACAGTTCCCGTACACGGAAAGTTTTCAGGCCAGCATGGAGATGAACAAAGAAGGCAATGTGGCCTTGGTGTTATTATGAGAAGTCAGTACCAGGCATATTGGGGCATGAAGAGGGAGTGCTACAAAGATGAGAAAGGGACTTCCTGGAGGAACTGATGCTTGACGTAGGGCTTAAAACGTGTGCATACAAGGCATTTGAGACAAAAGCACCAGGGAGGGCACAGACACTGGCAAGGAAGGGGCAAGAAGAATAAAGAGGTCCTGAGGAATGAATAAATAGCTAGCTTGAGAGGGAGGGCCAGAGAGGGCCAGGAGGCTCAATACATAGGGCTGAGACACAGAAATGTTTCTGTAATTTGATGTGTTTGACAACATAACTTTTTAAATTAGATGTTGAGAAGTAGTCAGCAGAGGAAGGTCTGCCAGGGCAATATCTTGAGAGTGCTTCATATCATTATGGCAGAAAGATAATTTTGTACTCTCCCAGCCAGCCTTACAAGATACCTGCTGAGAGAGCATTTTGCCTGATCTTGCCAGAAACTTACCTTTCTTTGTCAACTCAAAATTGACTTGGGATAACTTTATAAGCAAATTCTGTACCCCACCCCCCACTTTTGTTTGCTTATAAATCTCTTAAATAGGTAGTTCACTTCAGTACAGAATATTTCACACATATGTGGGATATAAAACGGAGACTCATGGACATAGGTAAAAGTGAAATGGCTAACCGGGGGAAGGGGATGTGGGGGAGGGACTGGAGGAAGGATATAAAGAAAGATAAATATAAGGTGATGAAAAATTATTTGACCTTGGGTGATAGGCATACAATATAATCAACAGTTCAAATGCTATAGAAATGTTTACCTGAAACCTATGTACTCTTATTGATCAATGCCACCCTGCTAAATTTAATTTTCTAAATAAAATTAAAATAAAAAAAGAATTGAGTGTCAGTATTGGTTAAAGGGGATGTAGTAAAATGGGTTCAAAAGACATAGTTTCAAATATCTTCCATTTAACAATGATGTGAGCTTAGGAATTTTAAAAAGTGTTTGTAAATTTCAACTTCTTTATCTGCAAAGAGATAGTATTCGATCTATCTCATAGGGTGGAATAGTTAATTCCAAGTATCCACACCAAGCCTGACATAGCTCCACAAATGGTGGCTATTGTTACTACCTGTAAAAGTAAAGTAGGTGATTTGGACAGCAGCATTAGTAGACAGAAATCTGAGTCTAATGGGCAGAAGGATGCCAGGTGTGGGTAGCAGTGGAGAAAGCCAGGGCGGCTTGCACTTCTAAACTGTGTCATGCTCTGGCTGGGCTGGAACAGTGAAAGCTCTAATTCCTGTGTGTTGAACCAATGTTGGAGACACTGATCTCTCTCTCTCTCTCTCTCTCTCTCTCTCTCTCTCTCTTTCTCTCTCTCTCTCTCCCGGTACACTGATAGCTTCCCTTAGCTGGGCTGAGCTTCGTGAACTGATAAATGTTAACCAAAGCACTTTCTTTTAGAAAATTTCAAGTTACCTCAGGTGTCTAGAGCTGTAGCAGAAAGAAGAGCTAACAAATGAGGCTTCCTAAATACAAGTAAGTTTTTCTGTCATCCATACAGAGGTACTTAGGAGAGGATGTGGTGCAAAGAAAGCAAATGCACTCTGTTGCTAAGGAATTGCAATTCTTCTTAAATACACTATAAATTATAATATGCATCGATCCAGCCCCCAGTGGGGAACATACATCATTCTCTATGGTACATCTGTGTTGTGCAATCATTTTATAGACAGGACTGAACTCTCATATACATGTTCTTGTCTTTTAACCCACTATCTTTAACTCATAAAAGCTTGCTTTCGTAGCCCACAAAAAATGGGGGGGGAGGATAACCAACAAATAAGATGGTATTTTATTAACCTAAAAGTGTAATACTTAATGCTAACCATTAGTAGAATAGTACACATGAAAATTTTAGCAAAATTTTAGCATTTACACTCTAAATAATCTATATATTTTTTTAATTTAATTTTATTTTATTTATTCATTTTAGAGAGGAGACAGAGAGGGACAGAGAGAGACAGAGAGAGACAGAGACAGGAGGGAGGAGCTGGAAGCATCAACTCCCATATGTGCCTTGACCAGGCAAGCCCAGGGTTTCAAACCAGCGACCTCAGCATTTCCAGGTCGATGCTTTATCCACTGCGCTACCACAGGTCAGGCTAAATAATCTATATTTTTCATGGCAACTATCATGAAAAGTTTTGGGTTTTAGAGGAGAGCTACAAAGGCTACCACATCATCCAACATAACTGACCCTAACAAACTAACTGAATATATATGATATTATTTACAGTAGTGAAAAAAAATCAGAAACAACCTAGAGGTTTGATAATGGCAAATTAGTTAAACCATGCACATCACAGACTTCCAGCTTTCTTTAATTTTTTTTTTTTACCAAAAAGAGTAAGTGGCATGAGGAAATGACTACAAAACATTATCTAAGCAAAAAAAAGTCACTTAAATATTAAAGTCACTCAAATATTAAATTCTTCAGACTAAACTTCTGCCCCTCTGATTCCAAATCTACTTTAACTTTCCATATTGCTAACATTCTAAAAATACTATTTAAATTCAAAAAAATTTTCTACATCAATTAAACAAGGTAGAGCCAGTCACATTTCCTATTTACTTCCCTTATTGTTTTTTTAAAGAATATCATTAAAGGACTTACAGATTCCCTGGAATCAATTTTTTTTATGAAAAAAACCACGCAGACTCATAAGAAACATATGAAAACTACTTAATATTGAAAACTAGATCTAATGCTTAAAAAAGGCAAAGAAAGGTAGATTTGCAGTCATTCTATAAATGCAAATTTTCTTCCCTTAAAATTTTATTCAACAATTTTAATTGAGCTCTTACTCCATGTCAGGTATTATTCTAGGTGCCAGGGATATAGAGGTGTTTGCAGATCAGATCGAAGATAGTGTGTTCCTTTCGCAGAACATATTAAAGCAGTGGCTGACGACCACTTGGCAAAGATGTAACAGAGGAGATCTGAACATGTGAAGTGGCAATGACCTAAACGACCCTTTTCTTAGTCTGGAAACCTTTCATTCCCACTTCCCCGTTCTCATTTCCTCCCCATGCCCATTTCCACAATCCCCTGGAAATCTGAGCCTCGTTCAAAGACTTACATGTGATACTTCATTTTGAGCAGTGATCCCAGGGAAGAGAAGTGAAGAATCAGGGACAGAGCATGGAAGGAGGAACACGCAATGCAAGGATGTGTTGTCAGGCTATTCACTGGTGTGGAGAACTGAGACTCGATCCCTCCAGAAGCTTCTGAGAAGCATTCATAATGCAGTTTAGAACTCTCTTTCCAAAGGATGAGGAGGGAGCCTCTATCCACCAGCTCCCTCATGCCTCCAGACCTTCAACTGTCAAGAGTTGCCACATGGGGAGTCCACTCCCTTGCACTGCCAGTGTTTTGCATGCTAGAATGGTGAGCGGACTCCTGGGCAGAAAGCAAAGACAAGTGTAGCGGCTGAGGTGAGGCGGTGTCTGGTTACACCTGTATGAAGATGATTGCTTGCTGCAGCAACACCTTGTTAGTTCAGCAGAAAAGACTGGAGGCTGAGTAAAGAGATAGCACCACCTGTAGGTTCCTCTAAGCCATAGTGGGCACGAGAATAGCAATAACATTTGTTAAGCATGCACAGAAACGTTGCATACATTTTATCACTTAATCCTCCAAGTAAACTCCATGAAGTAGATTATACATTCACCTATTTGTGTTTTTTGTTTTTTTAATTTTCTGAAGCTGGAAACGGGGAGAGACAGTCAGACAGACTCCCGAATGCACCCGACCGGGATCCACCCGGCACGCCCACCAGGGGCGAAGCTCTGCCCACCAGGGGGTGATGCTCTGCCCCTCCAGGGCGTCGCTCTGCTGCGACCAGAGCCACTCTAGCGCCTGGGGCAGAGGCCAAGGAGCCATCCCCAGGCCTGGGCCATCTTTGCTCCAATGGAGCCTTGGCTGCGGGAGGGGAAGAGAGAGAGAGGAAGGAGGGGGGTGGGGGTGGAGAAGCAAATGGGCGCTTCTCCTATGTGCCCTGGCTGGAAATCGAACCCAGGTCCCCCGCACGCCAGGCCTACGCTCTACCGCTAAGCCAACCGGCCAGGGCTCACCTATTTGTTTTAAATACAAGAAAACATGTCTTAAGAAGCTAAGTGGTCTGTCTGAGGTCATCAATAAACAGTGGACTGAAGATAAGGCTGAAGGACTGGCTGCAAAGGCCCAAGTACAAGACTGTCTTTCTCAGTGCCATGAGCATCTGAAGGTTCCCAGAATGAGAAACCAGAAGTAGAAAATTCGTTGCCCTTTGGAGTTCCTGTTTCTTTATCTGTCTCTGACCATTGTGTGAGTTCCTCAAGGGCAGAGATCGTGCCTTACTCATGTTTTATCACCAATACCTGGCACTGTATGAAACTGAACAAGGCACAATGCTTTTCGAGCCCACCTGAGTGTCTGCTTCCCCAAGTAGACTTGTTCTTGAGAGCAGAAACTGTGTTTCATTCATCTTTACATCTCAGCACCCAGCACGTTTGTTGACCCTAACAGAATAGAATTTTCTGAAAGGCAGGACATATTGTGGTTAAGAATGTGGACTTTCTGTCAGATGGGCTGGGATTAGAGCCTCACCTTTGACATATTGATAACCTTCTTAGCTATACAATCTTGAGCAAAGTATGTAATAATTTTTCTAGGCTAAGAATTCCTCATCTGTAAACATGTATGCTACTAACAGGTTTTCCAGCATAGGGCTACTATGAAGATTATAGGAGCTGTACATAAAAGTGTTCATCATTAGAGCCTGACAAATGGCAGACATGCAATAAGTATGAGCTATTATTACAGTTTTTGGAGAATTTATGCTGTTCATGTTTACCCTATATTTGGAGTTCCTCAACTAGACCCAATGACTTCTGGAATGTCTGCTATGGTGCATATGGGAAGAGCTCTAGAACACAAAGTTTCTAGTAGATAACAGTATCTGGGGCATAGCTGATAATCAATGTTTGTGAATGGTGAATGAAGCAGTGAGCCACATTTGCTCTGGGCCAGGTTTCTCAGCCCCCACTCTGAAAATAAGTAAATGCATTATAGGTTGCTAACTAACACCCGAGTCCCCAAATATGACTATAAACAAAGAAGAAAAAAGCTATATAATTTATTGAAAGTGTGATGTCATAAAACAAGGCCAGAAATTTGGGCCTTACTCTCAAGAGTGGAACTTATTCTCAATGATCACAAATGTTCTTTTTAAATATCTGGACATAAATATCCCCCCAAAATTAATATCACTTGCATATTGTGGTAAAAAATTGCTTACTTTGCAATATTTCCTATCTTGTTTTTATTACATAACTATATATTTTCTTGAAACACTTGGTTAATTAATAATATTTAATTATAAATTGAGTTTACATTCCAAAGAATTAGGGATCTATTTCTGAGCCCTTATGGAATAGGAATGTGGACCCCAGTTGCTGAGGGAGAAATTGGATGGCTGAAGGCCAATTCCCAAGGTATTGTGGGAAGAGATGAATATGAGTACTGAGGTAGCTGCCAATAACATTCATTCTCTTAGGCCCCCCTTTCAATCTAGGTCATGCAACCTTCATCAGGAATCTTCCTGAGAGGAGAATAAAGTTCTCAAATTAGAAGTATGTATATGTATGTGTGTGTGTGTGTATGTGTATGTATATACACATACACACACACACACACAAGATTGCTCATTAAGCAACAGACCACATTGTAAAGTTCAGCTCAACCTTAGCATG
This sequence comes from Saccopteryx bilineata, assembly GCF_036850765.1. Lineage (NCBI taxonomy): Eukaryota > Metazoa > Chordata > Mammalia > Chiroptera > Emballonuridae > Saccopteryx > Saccopteryx bilineata. The sequence continues at coordinate 336,685,027 of NC_089490.1, read as the reverse complement.
CTTTTTGGCCAGCTAATCTGGCAGACTTTTAATCACACTGCTAGAAGACAAATACAGTGTTTCATTTGCTATCATTATAATTACCACCACACTGGTGTTGGTAACAGTCTTTAGATTGCCCATGATGCTTAGTGGCTGAGCTGGAAGTCAGGAGTTTAATTTAGAAGTCAGAGCATCTGCAGGATTCTTTTTTCCCCCACAGAGAACTTGAGGTTACATAACTGTCTTGGCTTCTGCTTCGGAAGGTGAACCCTGACTCTCTACATTCACTGTCAATACAGATCCCCAAGAGCAGAGCTTGCTGTACCTGAAAGTAATTTGGCTCAAATTGTTTGGAAGGTAACAAGATGGCTCTTAACCTTGCTAGATATTTGGCAGAAGAAACAGGACAAAGAAGGTTCTAAGCAAAACTAGGTAGTCATTGAATGGAGAGATACAGTCTAAAAAATCCATCTAGGCTTTCTTCTTCCAACCCCTTTCAAACTTTACCTTATTGCTGTCCATACTCGACTGGATTGGTTGTTCCTCCCTGCCAATCACTGTTGTGGGTAGGTATTTCCCCAAAGGTTTTAGAGAAGGGTGTTAAACAAAGGGAAAATGTAACTTGATGAAAAAAGGGTACCAGGGAGTAAATGAGAGAATAATAATGAGGTGAATGCACTGTCCTGAACTGTTCTGTTTAACACATGTTCTGTTTAAAATTCATTGTAAATTAACTCCTAACCCTAGCCCACAAAGTACTTTACATCTACTGCAGGGAAGACACATACAGCAGATAACTTCAGTACATGTTAAGTGCTGAAATGGATGTCTTTTTGGAACAGAGGAGGGGTACAGGAAAAAGAAGGGGGTAATCAGAGACTAATTGCCAATAATGTACAATTCATATTCATGTACCTATTTGCAGATGTGAATGATGTAATCAAAGCTTGCAATTGGTACAAGTATGTTCATGTAATCAGCATAACTCAGGACTTAGTCTTATACCTAATTTTCAAACTTCAAATCCTATGCATTTATTCAGTAGTGACAGGGAGCTGTGGGGATACAGAGTGGGTTCATATTTGAGAAATAAAACTAAAATTTAAAGGGCTGGGAAGAGGGGATCTGAAAATGTTCTAGAAATCTGCTGCACAATATGAATATATTTATCATTACTTAAATGTATGCTTAAAAATGGTTAAAATGTTATGTGTTTTTATTATGATTAAAAAACCTAAAATGTAGTATTGTACTAACAAAGCATCCTGCTAACATAAATATGTTAATAACTATCATTGATAACATAATACACATAACTAATATGTGTGGAGAACTAACTGTATGCCACAGACCGTGTTAAACATTTCACATGGACCATCTCATTTATTCTAACAGCCTCTTTTGACAAATGCAAAACCCTAGGTTTAGGTTAGATAACATGCCAAAGGTTGCACACGACCTGAGCCCGAGTGGACCTGACTATAACACCATGACTTAAACAGTTGCCTCCCACATGAACTCCCCTTATTGAACTTTGCAATCAAAAGTTCAGTGCAATTCAAAATCAGATGTACATGCTTTCTTGCCTTGTGTACACAAGAACTAGATAAAGATGACTCGTCACTGGTCAAATGAAGTCTATGATAAACTGTTTAAAGGGAAAACCATGGGGGACAGGGTCTGTAGGTGCTATGGCCACTGTGATCAGTAGAGGCTTCACACTGCAGAAAGGAGTCAGATAACCAGCCTTTCAGTGTTAGGTGTCTCTTTGGCATCACTTGGTGCAAAAGAAGGTCTTCCCAGGTAACAAGATGACGTCCCTCTGTGCTTTGACGTCTAGTGAGTCATTTCACCATCATCATGTAGTAGGCACCTCAGTGTAGATCAAGTTCACCCTATGGGAGCCCTGCAAGCTTCCTGTTGAGTTTTCTATTTATTCCAAAGTAATTGCTTTTGACACTCCCGGTTGACTAATCTCTATGTGTGACCAAGTTAAGTACCACACCAGACAGCTTTCGCAGCTGTGAAGGAAATTACAGGCAGAAAAACACAAGTGGACACTGAGAAGGTCATTGTGTGGATGCACCATGTCTAGACTCCAGCCAGAGAGGGCAAACCAAAGGCATGGGCATTTTCATCACCTGCCTTTATATTTGGGTATACAGGGAGCCTTGCTAATTCAAGAGTGGCCCATGGGCAGGCAGCAGTGGCAGAAGCTCACCTGGGAGCTCATTAGGAATAGAGCAGCTCAAGACCCATCCCAGAGCTGCGGAATCAGAATCCTCATTGAGGGAATCCCCAGGTGATTCTTATGCACAGTAACACTGGAAAAGCCCTGACACAGAATGTATTCACTCTTACTTAAAAAATTTAGGGCTTATTAAATATGTTTAATTACAAACTAAAGTACCATATAAAAAGGAAATGATAATTAAATATACTAGGCAAGATAATCACACTAGTTACACAATGGTTGTTCTATTTTGTTTTAACAACCTTTAAGAGCTTACCTATCTTCTTACTGATAAGGAAATTGTCCTAAGAAGGTAATAATTTCACATCTCTAGTGCAGCATTTCAATCTAGGAATTCCAGCTCTGGATGCTGAAATGTTTCTTGTAGACCAGTGGTCCCCAAACCCCAGGCTGCGGACCGGTACCGGTCTGTGGGCCATTTGGTACCGGTCCACAGAGAAAGAATAAATAACTTACATTATTTCTGTTTTATTTAAGTCTGAACAATGTTTTATTTTTTTTTTAATGACCAGATTTCCTCTGTTACATCCATCTAAGACTCACTCTTGACGCTTGTCTCGGTCATGTGATACATTTATCCGTCCCACCCTAAAGGCCAGTCCGTGAAAATATTTTCTGACATTAAACTGGTCTGTGGCCCAAAAAAGGTTGGGGACCACTGCTGTAGACCACACTACCTCAACTAGAGGGATTCAAGAGGGGACTTTAACTTGGACTGGTCAGAACAAGTAAGATTTGAACTGAGACTTGAATACTGGGTGAGGATAGCATAAGAGAGGGATTTCCAGAGTAGAGAAACAACAAGCACAGAAGCACTTGGGGATTAGTATGTGAAAGTGTTTTTGAGCAGACAGCTGAAGAAAATATTGAAGTGTAGCGTTCATGTGCCCATAAAAGCAGCACAGAAAAAATATAAAATGATGACAGAAACCAGATCATGAAAGCTAGGCCAAAGGGTTTGGCTACTTGGTATTTCAGAGCATAAGGAATGTATTTTGAAAAGAGAAATCATTCCAGTTTTATTAAGTTTTTCTTGTAGATTTCAATATTCAATGGTAGATATGCTTTAAAAATCGGAGAGGAATAAATTGCAAGAAACACTCTGGAAAGCTCTCTCTACATGACTACACTGTGGCAACTACACCTTCTGTAATTCTGCACCTGCTTCCTCAACTGCTGGCTATATCCCAGAAGACTTGACATCACTGCTTTTCCACAGGGGTGCACAGTATTTGCCAGAGCACTTGAGAATGTGCAAGGATAAAGAGCATTAGTTAGGAACACAGATGTATTTTAAGTCAGGCATTAAGTGGATGATTCACCTCTAAAGTAGCAAGTGAGCCTGAAGTAAAGTTGTCAAGAACGGACTTGAACTATACACACCATTAGGTCAGTGAGATGCGAGTATGATGTGTTTTTCTACTAAGGAACACATGTACAGAACATCTCGACTCCTAAGCAATTTCTTAACAAAACACACATGGTTGAAGTTTAAATTAAGAATGGGAAACACTAATGTAACAGTATAAAACCTAAAAAAATCAGTTTAATATTCTGTGAAAATTAAGGGAAAAAATATGAGAAATAAAGGAAAGAAAATTTGAAAATGACTAAAATGCAGGCACACACACAAGAAATAGGGAGAAAGGAATATAAAGGACTAAGAGGAAAAGAAGCCACGGTGGGAAGACAATTTATTGAAAGTTATTAACCTTGAAACAAAAATGAGAACATAACATCACAAAGCCTATGGGACACAGCAAAAACAGTCTGAAGAGGGAAATTCATAGCGGTACAGGCATATATCAAGAAGGAAGAAAAATTTTAAATAAACCATCTAACTTTACATTTAAAGTAACTTGAAAGAGAACAATAAACAAAGCCCAAAGTGAATAGAAGAAAATATATTAATATTCAGAGCAGAAATAAAAACAGAGTCTAAAATAAATAAAAAAGATCAATGAAACCAAGAGCTAGTCCTCTGAAAAGATAAACAAGATTGATAAGCTTTTTTTTTTTTTTTTTTGTATTTTTCTGAAGTGAGAAGCAGGGAGGCAGAGAGACAGACTCCCACAGGTGCCTGATCCCGGATCCACCCCACATGCCCACTAGTGGGCAATGCCCTGCCCATCTGGGGTGTTGCTCCTTTACAACTGGAGACATTCTAGTGCCTGAGGTAGAGGCCATGGAGCCATCCTCAGCACCCAGGCCAAATTTGCCCCAATGGAGCCTTGGCTGTGGGAGAGGAAGAGAGAGATAAAGAGAAAAGAGAGGGAGAAGGGTGGAGAAGCAGATGGGTGCTTCTCCTGGCCAGGAATCAAACCCAGGACATCCACATGCTGGGCCAATGCTCTAACACTGAGCCAACTGGTCAGGGCAAGATTGACAAACTTTTAACTAGACTCATCAAGAAAAAAAAAAGAGAGGACCCAAATAAATGAAATAAAAAACTCCCAACAAACAAAAGTCCTAGATTGATGGCTTCACAGGTGAATTCTACCAAATATTCAAAGAAGAACTAACACTTAGACTTCTTAAGCTTTAAAAAAAAAATACAAGAGGAAAAAAGACTACCAAGCTCATTTTGTGAGGCCAGCATTATCCTAATTCCAAAACCAGATAAAGACACTACAAAAAAAGGAAATTACAGGCCCACATCCCTCATGAACATAGATGCTAAAATGCTCACCAAAATATTAGCAAACTGGATACAGCAATACATTAAAAATATCACACACCATGATCAAATAGGATTTATTCCAGGGAGTAAAGGTTGGTACAATATTGGCAAATCAATTAACATTATTCACCACATAAACAAAATGAAGGATAAAAACCACAGAATAATATCAATAGATACAGAAAAAGCATTTGATAAAATCCAATGCCCATTTATAATAAAAACTCTCAGCAAAGTGGGAATAAAGGGAACATAATAAAGGCCATGTATGATAAATCCACAGCCAACATCATTCTCAATGGGCAAATATTACAAGTGTTTCCTTGAGATCAGGAACATGACAGGGATGTCCGCTTTCACCTTCCTGTTAAACATAGTACTGGATGCCTAGCCACAATCAGATGAGAAGAAATAAGACATTCAAATTGGAAAGGAAGAAGTAAAGCTGTCATTGTTTTCAGATGACATAATATTGTATATAGAAAACCATATAGATTCCACCATAAAACTACTAGATCTGATAAATGAATTCAGTAAAGTAGTAAGATACAAAATAAATATCCAGAAATTAGTTGCATTTTTATACACCAATAGTAAACTATCAGAAAGGAAGACTAAGAAAACAATTCCATTCACAATTGCTTCAAAAAGAATAAAATACCTAAGAAAAAATTTAAACAAGGATGTAAAAGACACTGAAGAAAGAAAATGAAGAAGATACAAATAAGTGAAAGTATGTACCATGTTAATGGACAGGAAGAAAAAACATCATTAACATGTTCATACTACCAAAGCAATTTATAGATTCAACACAAATCCTATCAAGATACAAATGAATGAATATTTCACAGAACTAGAACAAATATTCTAAAATTTTATATGGAAGCACAAAAGACCCCAAACAGCAACAGCAATCTTAAGAAAGAACAAATTTGAAGAAATCACACTATCTGATCTCAAACTATACTACAAGGTACTGGCATTAAAAACAAGACATATAGATAAGTGGAACAGAACCGAGATCCCAGAAATAAGCTTACACTTTTAAAGTCAATTAATATTTGACAAAAAAAGGGCAAGAATATACAATGGACAGTCTATTCAATAAATCATGTTGGAAAATTGAACAGATACATGCAAAAAATGAAACTGAACCATCTTCTTTTACCATACACAAAAATGAACTGAAAATTGATTAAAGACTTAAATGTTAGATTTGAAACCATAAAAATTCTAGAAGAAAACAGTAAAATCTTGGACATTTCTTAAAGCAATATATTTTTTCTAATATATCACCTTGGGCAAGGGAAACAAAAGAAAAAACAAATAAACAAATGGGACTACATCAAACTAAAAAGTTGTTGCACAGCAAAGAAAATCATTAACAAAATGAAAAGGCAGTCTGATCTGTGGTGATGCAGTGGGCTGGAATGCTGGGGTTGCTGGTTCAAAGCCCTGGGCTTGTCTGGTCAAGGCACATATGAGAAGCAACTATGGGTTGATGCTTTCTGCTCCTCCCCCATCACCCCCTGCCTGTTTTTCTCTATTTCCTCTAAAATAAATAAATAAAATCTTAAAAAAAGAAAAAAAAAGGACAACCCAATGAATGGGAGAATATATTCCCATGAATCTGATAAGGAATATCTAAAATTTACAAGAAACTTATAAAACTCAATGACAAAAAACTAGATAATCCAATTAAGAAATGGGCAAAGGACCTGAATAGACACTTTTTCAAAGAATAGATTCAGATGGACAACAGACATATGAAAGAGTCTCAATGTCATTTATCATCAGAGAAATGCAAATTAAAACCACAATGAGCTACCACCTCACACCTGTCAGAATGGCTATCATTAATCAAGAAATAATAAGAGTTGGCAAGGATGTGGAGAAAAGGAATCCCTCATGCACTGTTGGTAGGAATCCAGATTGATGCTGACACTGGAAAGCAGTATGGAGTTATCTCAAAAAATCAAAAATGGTCTGACCAGATGGTGGCGCAGTGGATAGAGCGTCAGACTGGGATGTGGAGGACCCAGGTTCGAGACCCTGAGGTCGCCAGCTTGAGTGTGGGCTCATCTGGTTTGAGCAAAGCTCACCAGCTTGGACCCAAGGTCGCTGGCTCGAGCAAGGGGTTACTTGGTCTGCTGTGGCCCCACAGTCAAGGCACATATGGGAAGGCAATCAATGAACAGCTAAGGTGTCATAACGAAAAACTGGTGATTGATGCTTCTCATCTCTCTTTGTTCCTATCTGTTTGTCCCTATCTATCCCTCTCTCTGACTCTCTCTGTCTCTGTAAAAACATAAATAAATAAATAAATAAATAAATAAATAAATAAAAAATAAAATAAAAAATGGAACTGCCTTATAACCCAGTGATTCCACTTTTGGGAATATATCCAAAGAAACCTGAAACACTAATTTGAAAGAATATACTCACTCCTATGTTCATTGTAGCATTATTTACAATAGCCGAGATCTGGAAGCCGCCCAAGTGCCCATCAGTAGATGAGTGGATGAAAAAGCTATGGTACATTTACACAATGGAATACTATTTGGCCATAAAAAAAGAGGAAATCTTACCTTCTGTGACAGCATGGATGGACCTGGAGATTATTATGCTAAGTAAAATAAGCCAGTCAGAGACAGGCAAGTACCATAAATTTCACTTATATGTGGAATCTAGTGGGGAAAAAAACCCAACTAAACAAAATAGAAACAAACTCATTGATACAGAGAACAGATGGGGGTTTGGGAGCCAGCTGAAAAGGTGAAGAAATTAAGTGAAGAGAAAAAAATGATAAACACAGACAACAGTGTGGAGGATGCGAAGGGAAAGGGGGGCGGTGAAGCTGGGTAAGGGGGACAGATGGTGATGGAGACTTGACTTGGTGAGGTGAACACACAGTGCAATACGCAGATAATATATTATAGAATTGTGCACCTGAAACCTGTGTAACTTTATTAATCAATGTCACTCCAATAAATTCAATAATTTTTTAAAAAAATAAAGTTACTGGCCCTGGCCGGCTGGCCCAGTGGTAGAGCGTTAGCTCCGTGTGTGGTAGTTATATCCATTTCACAGACAAGGAAACTGATACTACTAGAGGTTAAATCAGGGGTCTCAAACTCAACTCAGCATGTGGGCCGCAGAGCAAGATCACAGCCATTCGGCGGGCCGCACTAGGTCTACAAAAGGCAACTGTTACGCAACACTTTTCTCACTGCAGTTGAAAACAAAAAAAAAATCAGTACAACAAGCACAATCGTACATGCAGTTTACTCAGTGTCACAAAACGACCAGAAACTGTAGTTCGCATCACAACTGCTGTTAACTAAGAGCTAATATCTAGCTAGGATGCTAGAGAAATGAAAAATACAAGTAAGCCCCTAGGCTTACTTAATTTTATCCAAAATATTTTGAACTTCGTGGATTAGTCTGCGGGCCGCACAAAATTGTTCGGCGGGCCGCATGCGACCCGCGGGCCGCGAGTTTGAGACCCCTGGGTTAAATAATTTGCTGCAAATCACAGGATAAAGGATTAGTTCACATACTAACTGCTGTGAACTACAATTCTATATCCTCATTGCCCATGTTCAAATTTGAAGATAAACTGGAATCCTTGGTGTTGTGGCAAAGAAGTCTCAAATCTATCAGCCACCAAACATGCATAGATTAAATCAATGATGTCTCCTACATATATGTCCTACTAAATGTTAAGTGTACATAGGTTGCAGTGTGACTAATTAAATATACAGTAATTTTAATTCAATGTAACACTATCATTAAGTATTATCACTACCAACAAAGGAATCCTTGTACGTATACAAAGTGCCTGGTGATAACCACGAATATAATCCTTACTGTGTTCTACAAAAGAGGGTAGTGAGAGCAGCCAGCTGAGGCCTACATCTGTCTCCTCTACAGCATACACTGACAATCTTAATCCCTGTCTTTTTTTTTTTTTTTTTTTTTGTATTTTTCTGAAGTTGGAAACGGGGAGGCAGTCAGACAGACTCCCGCATGTGCCCGACTGGGATCCACCCAGCACGCTCACCAGGGGGCGATGCTCTGCCCATCTGGGGTGTTGCTCCACTGCAACCAGAGCCATTCTAGCACCTGAGGCAGAGGCCACAGAGCCATCTTTAGCGCCCGGGCCAACTTTGCTCCAATGGAGCCTTGGCTGCAGGAGGGGAAGAGAGAGACAAAGAGGAAGGAGAGGGGGAGGGGTGGAGAAGCAGATGGGCACATCTCCTGTGTGCCCTGGCCAGAAATCGAACGCAGGACTCCCGCATGCCAGGCCAACACTCTGCCATTGAGCCAACCGGCCAGGGCCAATCCCTGTCTTTTTAGTTGTCTTCCCTCCTATCCATTCTGCTCACAGCAAATACGATTTTTTTCTAATGGCAAAATTGATCCTGTCACAATCCTGCTTAAAACCATTGAACTACAGCTGGGCATAAAGCTTCTTCTGGGTCATCCTCAGCAATCCAGGCTCCAAGGGACCATGGTCTAAACTCTAGCCTGGTGAACGACTTTCACTTCCTAGGACCTATCATTTTTCTTTTTCCAGGTGAGAAGAGGGGAGATAGTGAGGCAGACTCCAACATGTGCCCCAACCAGGACCCACCCACCAACCTCATCTGGGGTCAATGCTCAAGTACCAAGCTATTTTTAACATGTGAGGCTGATGTGCTCCAAATTTAGTTATCAGCTTCTGAGGCCACACTCGAACAAATCTAGCCACTGGCTGCCAGAGGGGAAGAGGGAGAGAAAGGGGAGGGGGGAAGGAGATGGTCACTTTTCCTGTGTACCTTGACTAGGAATCAAACCTCAGACATCCATATACTGGGCCAACACTATCCACTGAGCCACCAGCCAGGGAGGTCTTTCTACTTAGTGTTCTTCCTTTCTATATTTTAGGCCACATTTCTCAGAATTTCACATCCAAGCTTTGACCTTTCTTTCAGGGAGCCTTCTATGATTGTATATCATCAAGTTGAGTTAATTAAGGGTTCTTTCCTCAGCAGCCTAAAAGACCTCCATACCATTAATCACACGGAATCCCAATGGCCCCATAATTGGATTCTAAGCTCTGTGAGAGTGGAGACCATGTCTGACATGTTTCCTAATACCTAGCCCACAGCACATGCTTAATAAAGCTATACTGAATACAACTTTATGAAAAGAGTCCTATCTCCAAAGCAGAAAGCACAGTTTTTTTTGTGGGTTTTGTTTAATTCCATGCAGAAAAAAACTGCACATCAATATACCTATAGTCAGAGCCTCAAGCACAGAAACAGGGAAGAAAACAGGGTCATTAAAACTGATTACAAGGAGCCAGCAGCCCCGGCAGTGAGTCCTGGGATCCTTGACCAGGTCTCTCAGCCTCATGTTCTGGTTTTTGCCATCTAACCAGTAGAATTAATACCAGTTTCTCAGTTTTTCATTTCTACAAGAACTTCAGGGCCCTGCAGTAATTTTTATAGGAACTGGTGATAAAATTTTATTAGTAGTTCAATGGGCATTGCTTTTGACATACTATGTTTTTTATCATGGAGCTTATTTAATAGCTATCCTTGGAGGAGGGCACTGTTCAAAGTCCTTTCCAACTGCTCTTCAAAATGCATTCTAGCCTGACCAGGCGGTGGCGCAGTGGATAGAGCATCGGACTGGGATGCAGAGGACCCAGGTTCGAGACCCCAAGGTCGCCAGCTTGAGCGCGGGCTCATCTGGTTTGAGCAAAAATCCCACCAGCTTGAGGTCGCTCAGTCTGCTGAAGGCCCGCGGTCAAGGCACATATGAGAAAGCAATCAATGAACAACTAAGGTGTTGCAACGAGCAATGAAAAACTAATGATTGATGCTTCTCATCTCTCTCCGTTCCTGTCTGTCCCTGTCTATCCCTCTCTCTGACTCACCCTCTGTCTCTGTAACAAAAAAAAAAAAAAAAAAAAAAAAAAAAAAGCATTCTAAAAAGAAATAGATCACTGGCAGAATGTATCCACTTTGTAGATAGAAACTTCAAGACAAAGAAATTAGTAATCATTTCCTCTTGAAGGTTTGGAACCTCTTTGTTGGGCAAATGAGTTGTAAAATCTGTATTTTCTAGTTTTGCTCACTCTCATTGTTAAAGACGGCCAATGCTCACGTAATGATGCTCTCACGTGATACAGCTAATTACCTTCTCGCTTGGGAAGGGGCTTGGTTATGCTAATGTGTGCTGGGGGAGGGTTTTCACATCAAAAAGTTTTAAAAGGAGGAGCTAGGAGGCCATTTTTGAGTCAAGAGAAGAGATCATGTTGTAGTAGGGCCGAGAGGCCACGTGGAGGAGAGGAGGCAGCCAAAATGGAGGCATGCAGAGGGGACTGAAAGAGGCTGATGAAGCCTTTTATTCGAGAAAAACTGGAAGATTTGCCTGGTTGTAGAAGAGGAGAACATGAGAGTGGGTTTTGGTGCCTCATGTGTTTGTTTTTACTTGTTGGCCAGTACAAGTCTAAAATAAAGGAAAATGGACCACCAGTTCTTGGCTCTGTTGTTTCATTACCATCTGCCCAAATCAAATGTGAACCTGCATGGGCCAGGCAGCTGTGACAGTGGTCGCTGCTACCGGCCATACACTCCTGAAGGTAACAGAAGGTTTGGAAAGGGGATTTCTTTTTCTCTAACCCCACTTCTTTGCTTTTGCCCCAGTATACACACTTCCCTCCCACCATAATAAATGCTTTATTGTGTGTGATTTGTCTTCAAAATAAATCTTTCTTCTTCTATTAGACTTTAAGCTCCTTGCAGGCAAGGGCTAGGTCCTACTTTTTCTCCCTTGTTTAGGAGTTTAGGAGCTGGAATTGTGTAGGCATGAAAAAACTGTTTGCTGTAATGTTTGTCCAACCAAGTGCTCTGCCAGCCATGTTCTGAGGCTGACAGGGAAGCATCGCTGCCTTGTGACTTATTGAAGAGAAATCTCAGCTTCAAAAGAAACAAATATTTTCTAGAACCCTCCACCTTTCCCTCTTAATTCTACTGATCTTACACTTGCTTACATTTCTTCGGAAGGGTGGGGCACCACTCATATTAAAAAGTCTCAGATCTTTTCCCTTTGAAGCTACTGATGCCATGCTTTGCAGATCCACCAACACCAACTGAATCTTAATTTTCAATCTTATCAAATCTAGATGAGTTACAATTTTCTATTTTCACTTTAATAATAGAGACATATTTTTCAAATGCATTACTCCTAGATATTCATGCAGATGCAAATCTTCCTGGAGATTAATGGATTGCTGCCACATCCTGAAGGAGCAGCTGAAGGTTCTGCAGGGGTTCAGTCACATGGCTCAGTGGTAACAGTGGGGGAATGAATGGAGAGGGGAAAGCAAAAATAAAAACAAAGCAACTCTTCAATTAGTCCAGATGGAAAAAAATAGCTGGTAAGCTAATTGATTATAGCTATCACGGCAGCTGATTACAATGTCTACAGTAAAAACACAGGGCCAAAAAAAAAAAAAAAAAAGAAAAAGAAAAAAGAAAAAAACCCTCAAAACCCCAAATAGCCCTGTTTGGCTGCCTTTTCATGATTTGTTGGTGAAATAACCTCCAAGTAGCTGACAGAACACAACCCAGTCCTTCTCTGGTAAGGCAGTGAAGCCAGTGATGTGGAGCTGCAGTGGGAGATCTGGTCTGCTGAGCAGAAGGCAGCACCAGAGAGCCAGGTCCCAGAAATGATGACACTATTAGGGCTACTGATCCACTCTCAATGAACCCTCTGCATTTAGGGGTTTCCTGAAGATTGGAGATGATTTGCCCTCAAACCGGCTTCCTCAACCCCCTCCCCCCCCCCCCTCCCCCCCCCGCTAACCCCCCTGCCACCCTCCTACCCCCCACCCCCATGGCCCATTCTGCTCAAGGGATTATAAAGATAAATGCAGTGCTTGGCCTTAGGGCGGGGGAGGTGGAGATAGATCACAAACAGCAAATTACAAGGCAATGTGCTGAATTCCTTGACTGTGCTGCAGGTTCACAGAGGAAAGGGCAGCGGGCTCTGCAGTTGGGCAATTCTGGGTAGTGAAGACTCAGAGCAGGGATCTGAACTGGCCTGCTAGGGCCATTAACTTTGTTGAATATGAAAAGCACTGAGCAGAGGATTAACAAAGATTACATTTCAAAGTAAAAAACATTGTTATGTAGGAAAATAATGTTATCACTATTAATTGGGTGTTCTGGCAAGAAAAGTTTTTCCTGCTGGGAACAGGGAACAGCTCTGTGGCTACAAGATGGGGGTGTAACAATGGAATTCTCATTTTAGCAAGATGATAATGATGTTGACAGAGTGGAGACGGGGCTGAAAGGTTAATAGAGGGAAGTAAAGTTGATGCCAATTAGGCAGCTGTCACAAAAAGTTCAGTGAAGATGTGTGGGACACTCTCTGAGGAAACAGTGTTGAGGAAATATTGGCCAACGTAAGAAGAATCAGCAGTAACCAGGTTCTAACACACTATGAGGCCAGCTTGCCACCTCCCAAGCTGACAATCTCCATGAAGGTGAATGTGTGACCAGTATTTACTGCTATCATCACAGCCACCTGGCCCATGCAGGTTCGCATTGGATTCGGACAAATGGTAAAGAAACAACGGAGCCAAAAGCTAGTAGGCCATCATCTTTAATCCTAGCTTGCACCTGGCGGGCAAGTAAAAACACACACTGGGCTCCAAAACCCACTCATTCAGTGCTCACAAAGCTACTGACTTTATCCGAGTTTCCTAGAATCAAAGGTTTCTAGCTCACCAGACTTATTCACCTCTGTTCCCCATCTCCTTCCTTCTCCCTGCACAAACTCTGCACAAACTGGCTTCTCACTCAGCACTCCACCATCTTGGCTGCTTCTCCTGGCCTCTCCTGGTGGCCTCTCTCTGCTCTCTCCTCTAATGCTAATCTCAGGAACCGAGCAAGAGCAAGCTCCAAGTCTGCCCCACTTTATAGTGCAGAAACCAAAACCTTTAATCCAATATACAAACAAGGAAGTCTCTGATACAAAGTCACTTATCTGAGGCATAATGGGATTCCTCATGAGAGTGCACCACCCTACATCAAAAAGGGTGGGAAAGGCTTAGTCCCAAAACTAAGCCTTAGGCTATAAGAATCCTGCCTGCTTATAGCCTGTCCCCCCACATCCAATATAAACTATAAGACAGCAAACATGTATCATATTTAAAAACTTATTTGATCCTGACCAGGCAGTGGCGCAATGGATAGAGCATCGGACTGGGATGCGGAAGAACCCAGGTTCAAGACCCCGAGGTCGCCAGCTTGAGCGTGGGTTCATCTGGTTTGAGCAAAGCTCACCAGCTTAGACCCAAGGTCTTGGACCCAAGGTCGCTGGCTTGCGCAAGGGTGTAAAGCCAGTATCCACGGCCAGGGCCACCATCACAGCCGCCTCCTCGCCCATGCAGGTTTGCATTGAATTTGGACAGTCGGTAAAGAAACAATGGAGCCAAAAACTGGTGGGCCATAGTCTTTAATCCTAGCTTGCACCCGGCAGGCAAGTAAAAACACACACTGGGCTCCAAAACCCACTCACATTCAGTGCTCACAAAGCTACTGACTTATCCGAGTTTCCTAGAATCAAAGGTTTCTAGCTCACCAGACTTTATTCACCTCTGTTCCCCATCTCCCTCCTTCTCCCTGCACAAACTCTGCACTAACTGGCTTCTCACTCAACATTCTGCCATCTTGACTGCTTCTTCTTCTGGCCTCCTCCACATGGCCTTTCTCTGCTCTCTGCTGTGATCTCTCTGCTCTCTCATGCTAATCATCCCAGGAACCAAGAGAGCAAGCTCCCGTTCTGCCCCCATTTTATAGTGTAGATTCAAAACCTTTAATCCAATGTACAAAATAGGGAAATCTCTAATACAAAGTCATTTATCTGGGGCATGATGGGATTGTACCACCCCACATCAAAAAGGGTGGGAAAGGCTTAATCCCAAAACCAAGCCCCAGGCTACAAGGATTCTGCCTGCCCACAGCCCACCCCCAACACACATTAATATCACCTGGGCAACGGCCTCCATGTGGGCAGCGCCATCTTTAACAAAGTGAGCATAATATATTTTATCTGCCCAACAAAGGGTTTACTTGGTCTGCTGTAGCCCCACAGTCAAGGCACATATGAGAAAGCAATCAATGAAAAACTAAGGTGTCACAACAAATAAAAACAAACAAACAAAAAACAACAACAAACTTATTTGACCAACAGTGAAAGTCACATTCCTATCTAGAAAACTGCAGCCAGGGTTAGCTCTGTTCTTAGACTCTGGCACCTCTAGGTGCTAGAGCAGAAATTCTCAGCTTTACCTGCAGCTCACCTGGGAAATATTTTTTATTACGCCAGTGCCTCTGCTCCACTCCAGACCAACCAATTCAGAATCCCTGGAACAATCTACACTTTTTACGTGCCCCCTAAAGGCAGAACTGTGAACCACAACCAGTCAGCAGTTGGGTAGAGCAGTGATAATTACTCAGTGCCTGTCCTAAAAAATCTCCAAGTGTGTTTGTGGGGACCCGTGGTAACCAGATGGGGATGCCCCTGGGGCCAGCTGATCATTCTAGGGGAGGCAGCACTGTTCAAGAAGTAAGCAGGACCCTGCCATTGTGACTTGAGTGTCATTTTATTGGAAGCTTTGACAATGCCTTTCACACCTAAAGGAGTTATTTTGAAAGGATTTAGGGGCTGACTCTACAAAGGCAGAAGAAAATTTTTATTCTGAATCACCAATTGATAATAAGGAAGCAGGAGAAAACACAGGTCTTACTTAGCCTTGGTCCCCTATGCACGGGTTGGGTAACTTCTGTCAAGTTCCGAAGTTCCGTGTGTATATTACACTCTGATTCTGCAACCATAATGCTGTACACTGTGGAAAAGACAATTTTAGTGAAAAGAATGACATCTACTTGAATTATGTCTCAGTAAAATTGTTTCTGTTTCCCAAGCTTTTATTTTACAAGATACTACTCGAAGTGCATTGCAGTCCTTATCTTGTTCAGGACACTCAACAACCCTTGGAAATAATTCTAACAGGCTACAGATGGAGAAATGAGTTTCTGAGATCCTATGTATATAGCTTGGGGAGGCTCACTGAGCGAGAAGTGACAGAGCCGATCCTGAACCCCTATCAGACAAAACCAGTGCTGATGACCACCACTCCGTTACTGCTTACATGTCCCAGTGGGCTAAGTAAAGTTCAGAACTATCTGTGAGTCCCTCCCCCAGACCTCCTTTATTATTATCTTTTTATCACTGGATTTTAGGACAAGAGAGAAAAGGGCCAGGGAAGTTCTGCCAACATAAAACCCCTCTCTTCTTCTGTCCATGAGGTCTGATCCCTCCTCTCAGAAGAAGATACCAAACTACCCAGGGAGCCTGGGAGTCCCTTTAGTGTCTTGCGTTTAATCTGTTGATCAAATTAGTTCCTTTTAGAAGTAAAGCTGGGCACTCAGGGAGGATTTTGTTAAGAAAAGTCTTAAGGAGTTGGTCCTTTTGTATATGAGACTTAAGAGTTCAATGATTTATTTAAAGTTGGCTTTGGGAAGACATGCCTTTACCTGCTATTTTGGACATATTATACAGGAAGGAAGAGAAGAGAAGGTGGAGAGTTATGGGCAAGGCTATTCAAACGCCAAGACTGCAAAACTGAGCTCAGTGTGAATGAACATGCCCATTCATTCATTCAACACAGATTTTACTGACGATGAACTACAGCCAGGGTTTTTTTTTTTTTTGTATCTGTATGGTTCCAATATGCATGAATTTCTATTACTATGGTTTAATTAAGTAGCACCAGTTCCGTAACAACATGATTCAAACTTAATTTACCACAGTACACTCATTGTGAGTGAGTGAATAAAGAATAAGCTTGCTGTTAGCTCTTTGGTCCACAAACCTCTATGTAAAAACAGATGCACATCATGATCAGGGATGCCCCTTGCCATTTCCAAATTCTGGTGATAATGGCTCTCCACACACTTCTGAGGAATTCACACACACACAGCAAAGCATGTAGCTGTTTGGTTTCTTGTCCCCCACACATGATAAACACATGTAACATTTTACAAAAATGGGTAATCCAAAGAAGGAATCAGCCCACAAAGATGAATGTGCAGCAGAAAAACAAACAAAAAAAAGAATACGGACAAAATGAAATTCAAATGGAGCAGGGAATTAAAGATACAGTGACGGCGGGAATGTTGACTGGGCCGCCCTTTGAGGAACCACAGCTACACGGCACGAGGAGCTTAGCGAAGGAAAATTTACGAGCATAAGTGAGTTAAGTGGTTGAAATGAAAAGGATGAACATATTCCAGAGGAAATCACACTGGGATGAAACTTTACATTAAAGGAACCCTTGGAGGTAGTTTATAACACTAAAAGAGTAAAGGATAAAGAAGAAGTTGAAAGCCGACCCAGACTTCAAAAGAAGTATGACAATTCGCCACGGCATGGAGATGCTTGCTCAGTTTGGTAAGTCATAGGACTGACAGAAACAGAGGCAAGCACTCTCCAAACTACTCTTCTTAAAAAAGAAATAAAACACTTTAATTCTTATTGTTTCTAACATTTTAAGTAACGGTATAATTGACAAATATTCATTTTACTTTTTTCCCCCATTTCCCTATACATTCATAGCCAACAAAAGTTTTTAGTATTTTGACCAAAAAAAATTTTTTTTACAAAAATTTTTAAAGGACATGGACAATGGTAGTTTTTCTCATTGATTATTAGAATACTTGTTTCCTTTCTCGGTCTCACACTACCATGCAAAGAGCAAGGACTTCCTGTATGATGTGTCAGCATCAGAAACAGGCTCTGGCCTCTTGGTTGTCTTACATCAAACAAATTCATTCTAAACACCTGTTGAGCATTTGCTCTTTGATTAATGGGGGTGCTAGCCTAGCTCAGAGAACTCACAGGGATTTAGATGAACTGAGAAGTAGATTTGTTAGGGGGCAAGGAGAGAATGAAATAGCCAAGGAAGTCCCAACTGGGGTGGGTAGGATGGGGGTGGGGGGGGTGGCACCATGTCTGAGAACACAAATCTCCCCAGCCTAGCAAGTCAGCTTTCTCGCCCCAGAGGCAGGGTGAGGAGCGAATCTGGGCTGGTTTTTAAATTGGCTGCCAACAACTCAGTTGTAATGCCAGATGCATATTAATTGCCATCAGAAGATAGTCAGGTGAAAGTTCCCTCTCGAAATAATACAGAAACTAGAAACGCTAACACTTGCCACTCTCAGCCAACTGGTGTGAATAGTTTCTTAAAACCAGCACTAAGTGTTTGCATGCAAATATCTATGTCTCCAACACCACAGACATGCAAAGTAGCAGCTGGGGCTGTGAAAATATGTCTTAAGGAAATCAATTCATGCGACTATATAAAATGACACATCTGGCTTTATGCACTGGCCATAATTTTTAAGTCCAAAATGTCTATTCTGTTGGGTGGTTTTTCCATCACAAAATGTGTTTGAAGTTTTAATTTATGGCCCTTTGTAAGAAAGGGCAGGGCTAAGTGATATGAATGTCCCTAGGAACATAGCTGTTTAGCGATGGGAGGCTCCTTAGGAGTTATCTGGTCCAATCTCTTTATTTAAAAAAAAAACAAAACAAAAAAACAACAAATGAGGCGAATTGAGTCTAGGGAGGCCAACTGTCCAGCTCCACAGTCAGATTTCTGCCCCATAATAACAACAACCAACATTGACTGAGCATTTACTGTATGCTAGGGACAATGCTAACGATTTTACATATGAAACATTATGTCTTTAATTTCTCACAGATCCATGAAATAGTTACTACTCCTTCTACCATAGTGGAAACATGCTTACGTTATTTAGCTAACCTAAGCTAACCACGAAGGGACAGGGATTCAAAGTCAGGCAAAAGGATCTAAGCTGACATTCTTAACTACTATACTACAATTATTAATAAATGACCTTCTCTGGATATTTAACCATATGCCCTCAAATTAGGTAACCATAGTCCCTGTTCCCTAGAGGACCTTAGAGCCCAGCTCCCTGCACTGGTAGTTTAAACTACCAGTTTTTAAACAACCTTACTAAATAACATAATTTCCATCTTATAAATGAGAAAAGTGATGGCACAAAGTTCAGTGGTTTTCCAAGGCTGCACAGCTTATACTTAGAGAAAGCAAGACTCAACCCTGTAAATGTATTGGTCCTTTCAGACACATAAGTCTGCCCCCATATATCCGCCAAACTATGCTCTCCGTCAGCAGGCTCTGGCTATTTTGAACAGAACGCTCATACATCAAGTATCTGATGTGAAGTCAATGAGGATCCCGGGGTTTCTGGAACCCGTTTAAGTTAGCAGCAAGAACTTCACATTCCTAAATCTTTCTCTGTGAGGAGCCACTGCACCACTTCAGCCGCAGGTATTGTAAAGTACCAAAAGCTGCAGAATTAATGTTAATATTTTAAGAGGCTTGAAGAACATTTTATTAATTTGGGTTAAGGTGTGCAGAGAAATTTTGAGAATAATCTCTGTACTATGTGACTGGCCTAAAACCAGGATGGTCCTTGGCATTGTATTGTAAATGCAAAGGAAAGGAAAACATGGATTCCCTGACATTCCACCACACCTGTGGGGAAAGGGGTGAATGGCTAGCCAGGTGCAGGAAGAGAAAAGCCAAAATAAACCTTTTCTTATAGTAATGAGCCATTTGCGGGCATTTGTCCCCACGGAAACTACCTCTCCTATGTGAATGCATGTGGTTAATGTGTGTGACTCCGGACAGAGAGATGGCGGATAAACATTAGAGAATATAGGAATGCCTTTTAATATGTTGTAAAGCCAGGAGCCAAGGCCAGGGCCACTATCAGAGGAGCCCAGCCCATGCAGGTTCGCATTGGATTCGGACAGTCGGTAAAGAAACCATGGAGCCAAAAACTGGTGGGCCATAGTCTTTAATCTAGCTTGCACCCGGCGGGCAAGTAAAAATACACATC
Organism: Saccopteryx bilineata; assembly: GCF_036850765.1. Lineage (NCBI taxonomy): Eukaryota > Metazoa > Chordata > Mammalia > Chiroptera > Emballonuridae > Saccopteryx > Saccopteryx bilineata. Next base: position 336,665,094 of record NC_089490.1, on the reverse strand, counting down.
TTTCTACCATTGTGTTGACTTATAAACTTTGTTTTCTCCAAAATGTTGTATGGCTTGCAAATTGAACATGGTCCTATAATATTAAAGGACATATGACTATAACCAATAGTGGTAAAGGGCACCTATTACAATTTTTGCTTCTGTACTTCCCGCTTGCAAAACTATAAAAACTAGGTAGAACAAAGGGCCGGCACGCTCTCCCTCAGATTTCTGTCGGAGTTACTGCCGCTTGGCCAAGCTAGACAATAAAGCTTTGGTGTGGAATCGACGGATTTTGTTCATGTCTTCAATGTTTCGAGTCCCTCAGGATTAGGCTTAACACTCTGGGTACACAGTATCAGGAGTCTCCCAGTTCACACGGAACAGACTTACTATGAAGAGGTCAGGGGTGAATCAAACTCCCAGAGTATGGTTTCGGGCTGAGCAAACTGAGGTGAAGGACAAGAAAAATTAATTGAGTGTTCCCCCATGTAAGGCCAGTAGCCACAGCCACCATCACAGCCACCTGGCCCATGCAGGTTCACATTAGATTCGGACAGTCGGTAATGAAACAACGAAGCCAAGAACTGGTGGGCCATTAGCTTTAATCCTAGCTTGCGCCTGACCAGGTGGTGGCGCAGTGGATAGAGCATCAGACTGGGATGCAGAAGACCCAGGTTTGAGACTCCAAGGTCACCAGCTTGAGCGTGGGCTCATCTGGTTTGAGCAAAAATTCACCAGCTTGGACCCAAGGTCGCTGGCTCAAGCAATGGGTTGCTCAGTCTGCTGAAGGCCCATATGAGAAAGCAATCAATGAACAACTAAGGTGTCGCAATGCGCAATGAAAAAATAATGATTGATGCTTCTCATCTCTTTGTTCCTGTCCGTCTGTCCCTGTCTATCCTTCACTCTGACTCTCTCTGTTTCTGTAAAAAAAAAAAAAATACTAGCTTGCACCTGGCGGGCAAGTAAAAACACACACTGGGCTCAAAAACCCACTCATTCAGTGCTCACAAAGCTACTGACTTATCCGAGTTTCCTAGAATCAAGGGTTTCTAGCTCACTAGTCTTATTCACCTCTTTTCCAATCTCCTTCTCTCAGCATAAACTGGCTTCTCCTTCAAAACTCCACCATCTTGGCTGCTTCTCCTGACCTCCTCCACGTGGCCTTTCTCTGCTCTCCTCTCTAATGCTAATCTCAGGAACTGAGAGAAAGTGAGCCCTGGTCTGTCCCCATTTTATAGTGTAGAAATCAAAACCTTTAATCTAATACACAAACAAGGAAGTCTCTGATACAAAGTCACTTATCTGAGGCATAATGGGATTCCTCATGAGAGTGTACCACCCTACATCAAAAACGGTGGGAAAGCTTTAGCCTTAAAACTAAGCCTTAGGCTATAAGGACGCTGCCTGCTTACAGCCTGTCCTCCACATCCAATATAAAATACAAGCAAAATATAAGCAAGCAAACATATATATCATATTTACAAACTTATTTGACCCACGCCCCAGAACACCGGCAGCAACAGACAGGAACGGAAGCAGCCTTAAGAAGATGCCTGCAAGCAAGTGGGCACTGAGACACGTCAGGCATGTGCAGCACGGGAAAGGCCAGCAAATCTGCTGTCCTCTTCCCATTCTACAGGCCACAGTCCCCCTGGTCTGTCAAGAGAAATGGGTCTGAGAAAAACAGCATGATTCTCACCACAGCTCCTTAGCCAGTTCCCAGTGGCTTGCAGCATAGCAGGCGGCTGCTCCCCAAATTCAGCTCCCCTCCCCTCCTCCAGGCTGAGTGGTAAGGTGTCTAAACTCCGCCCCCAACATGCACACCAGAAGCTCCAGAGCGGTGGCCAAAGCCTCTTAGTAGGGAAGCAGGTGGAGCCACTTTCCCAGGCTAGCGCAGAGCTGGTTTGAGATGCTTTGCAACACAAAAGAGCCAATTGAAAAGATAGGATTATTGTCTCCCTTCTGTCCTTTTAAAAGCAGTAACAAACCACTTTGCAGATGTTAGCTATTTTACTCACCTTCTTTCTCTTCTCAGCTAAAAAGGCCTTACACTGCACAGGTGGAGGAGGTGAAACTCACCTGCGGGCCTGTGTGGAAGGGAGCCTGGAAAATGTATTACCCCCAAACTCCAATCCACCTTTAGCTCGCCGCTGGTGTTTGAAATTCCTGCATTGAAGTGTTAGTTTGGTATCTTCTTTTAAAATGTAGAGGAGAGTAAACAAAGTTATGCACATTGCAGAGTTAATTCTTCAGCCGGCTGGTTGGAATTTGCTGGTTCCCCTAGGCCAGGAAATGCTTTTTCAGAGCCTCCTTTAGGTGAGAAGAGTATTCAAAAAAGGGATGGTTTAGGAAAGCTGACCTAACTTCACCTTCTTGTGTGGCCACACCAAGCCACAAACTAGGTCCTCCTAATCTGAGACATCAATCCCTCTTCTAATTTTTTTTTTAATTAGGAAATCTCCTAATCCAACATCAAGACCTTGTCTAAAGCTTTTTAGTTTTAATTGATTTGAGAGAGAGAGAGACATTAACTTGTTCCACTTATTTATGCATTCATTGGTTGGTTCTTGTATGTGCCCTGTCTGGCGATCAAATCTGCAACCTTGGTGTGTCAAGATGATACTCTAATCAACTGAGTTACCAGGCCAGCGTAAAACTTCTTGATATTTCAGGATGAATGATCAAGTTCGGAAATTACGATAGTTTTTGTTCTCCCCTAAAAGCATTTTTCAAATGTACCTAAGGACTCTTCATTTTCATATATGCTGCAATTTTCTTTTTGTGTTGATCTGTAAAGTATAGCATTTGAAGCCAAGGTACAGATATTACTGTTCATGTATTGATTGATTAACCAGTGGCTAAGTAGAATCCAGACATTTAAATGTCTTCTAACAACTATTGATAGCAATTGCAATTCTGTCCAGTATGCTACTGCTTCCCTGCCCTATCTGTTGATACACAGGTCAGATGTTGTGGTCACCATGGTAAACACCTACTCTTTTCTCCCTGTTATTCTGTTTATCAAACTTATAGTGCACAGGCTAGAAAATCCTATGATTTTTATTTCAAACTCAAATAGGAACCAATCAAGTTACCTAAGATGAGGAATCACTTCAGAGTAAATGTTCTGTTTTTAAAAAATAAGTTGCAAATGCGTTCATTGGTAACATATTATAACTAGAAAAACAGAACTAAGGAATTTGAATCTGCTTGGAAATTCAAAAAAATGTTCAAAGTGGTTTTCAGGGATAAAATAGGATCGTCAATAACACTTCTGGTCCTGATCGACTGCTGCCTTGCTGGGCTTGGCAGCTGTGGAGTCTCACAGGCATTAGGTGGGTCCTACACTGAATGAGTTCCGTTTAAGCCACACCTGTGGGTGTGGAAGTGCATTTTTCTGTACGTCTTTCTCTCCTACTCCAAATGAAAACACTAGGGGGAAAATAGTTGGAAAGAAAAAAGAACTTTCTTTAAAAGCAATACCTTGGCCCTGGACAGATAACTTGGTTGGTTAGAGCATTGTCCCAATGCACAGAGGTTTCCGGTTTGATCCCCGGTCAGGGCATACACAGGAAAAGACTGATGTTCCCCTCTCTCTCTCTCTCTCTCTCTCTCTCTCTCTCTCTCTCTCCCTCCCTCATTTCCTTTCCTCTCTCTCTAAAAAAAGTCAATAAATAAAATAAAAAATAAAAGCAGTACTTTGTTCGTTTATTTTACCAGTAGTTATTGAGTGCGCTAATCTAGCTCTAACATGCTGAAGTCAGGTGAGTCCCTGAGGCAGGAGTTTAGAGTCCAGGCAGGGAGACAGATAATTAATAAAAGCCCCAGAAGAATGAGGACTTTAGAATTATGGGTCGTGTTCTCTTTTAAGCACAATTATTTGACCACCATTTCTAAGTTGGTCAGCCACAGTAAGAGTTGATCGCTAGGGCAAGTCTGTTATAGTAGAGCCTGTGAAGCATCACATCTGCCTTAAAGGAAAACAGTGCATTGAGGAGTTTTCATCACAAATCCTTTCTTTCCCCCTCTCTTTCCAGGTGAGGAGCCACTGAGCCACTTCACCCACAGGTGTTGTAAGGTACCAAAAACTACAGAATTAATATTAATATTTTAAGAGGCTTGGAGAACATTTTATTAATTTGGGTTAAGGTGTGCAGAGAAATTGTGAGAATAGTCTCTGTACTGTGTGATTGGCATAACCAGGATGGCCCTTGGCATTGTATTGTAAATGCAAAGGGGAGGAAAACATGGATCCCCAGACATTCCACCACACCTGTGAGGAAAGGGGTGAATGGCTAGCCAGGTGCAGGGAGAGAAAAGCCAAAATAAACCTTTTCTTATAGCAATGAACCATTTGCGGGTATTTGTCCCCATGGAAACTACCTCTCCTATGTAAATGCGTGTGGTTTACACATGTGACTCTGGACAGAAAGATAGCAGATGAACACTAGATAATATGGGAATGCCTTTTAATATGTAAAAAGATATCTTTCTGCCATTGTGTTGACTTGCAAATTTTGTTTTCTCCAAAATAACGTATGGCATGCAAATTGAACGTGGTCCTATGATGTTAAAGGACATATGACTATAACCAATAGTGGTAAGGGGCTCCTAATTACAATTTTTGCTTCTGTACTTCCCACTTACAAAACTATAAAAACTAAGTAGAACAAAGGGCCGGCGCGTGCTCTCCCTCAGACCACTGTTGGAGTTGCTGCCACTTGGCCAAGCTAGACAATAAAGCTTTGGTGTGTAATCGACGGACTTTGTTCGTGTCTTCAATGTTTCTGGTCCCTCCGGATTAGGCTTAACACAGACATCCTAAAACCACCACCCCCTTTGGCTTCTAGAAACAGACAGTAAAGATCCCTACAGATGAAAATTCTCTTCCTGTCCACATATGTCTTTCTGGTCTATGAAAGATGTTTTGCCCCTTCCCAATTACTAACATGGACAAAGGATAATTGCAAAATGACTCCCCCTACTATTTCTACTACAGAGGTGATGTTTTGCTGGGACCCAGACTCATGTCTTCTGCTCACTGAGGTTGAGGATCCACTTTAAATCGAACAGACTTACTTTCATAGTTTCTGTACAGACACTCTCGCCAACAAATTAGTAGCTCAACAAATCCACTTATGCTGCAGTTGAAATTTCCTGGGGACAGATTTTAAATGTAACACTGATTAGTAAGCCACACAGGATCCTCTGAACAGATCTGAGGAATCCAGGGGTTGTCCTAAGTAGAAACCACTATATTCACCATTCACAGCCATACCAGCTGGTCCCTCCTTACCTTCCATCCTCCCTCACCAGGGATAATGTGTTGTGCCCGGAGGAAGTTTATAGGGAAACTAATACACCAGGATGCCTTTGTACTGTGATTGAGATAAACATTGACATCTGGAAGGCCTGCAATGCTCACTGTCATTTACTCCTCTTTGCCCCCTGCTGGTTGCCTCTTCCTCCCCAGAGAATTCCAAGATATCTTTGTGACTTTTCCAAAGTTCTCAGCTTTTTCTTCTATTCAAAAGTCTTTCTGATTCCAGTATCATGCATGCAAAACAGAAAAAACTATCAGAACTGGGATTTGATTTAAAATGTAAGATTAGGAAGTTTGGAGATTTGGTTTTAGTCCCAACTCAGCCAAATCCAGCTGGACACATTTAGTCAAATCACTTCCATTTGGTTTTTTCATTTGTCAGATGGCATATTTAATGAGACCAAACAAGAGGAAGTGCTCTGGAAAGCTAAAAATTTAGTACAAATGTTAGATGTCACAGAACTAGTCTAGAGTTGAAGTCATACTACAGTTTTAAGAAGGTTTCAGGCAAAATCATGGTTTGTATAGGGCATAAAGTCTATACTTAATGGAATTACAGTTCTCCAATATACTTTAGCCTCAAACCTTGATTTCACATCTAATCAGGCATAAAATCCCACCAATTCCAATCCCAAAATGTCTCTCTAGTCTGTGTGTCCCTCTTTGTCAACACTGCCACTGGCACGAGTGAGGCTCTCTCGAAACTGATTCCTAGCCTCTGATCTCACCTTCCCTCAATGCATTAGCCACACCAGCAGTCAGAGAACTCTTTCTAAAATGGTCTCTCCTCCTCTTAAATCTTTTTGTTCACTCTTCTTCATCAACAGCAGCCTAAAGCCTGTGTTCTTAGTGAAGCACAGAACTCCTTCATAAACTTGCTGTCCTGACAGCCGCTTGTCTCACTGTCTTCTTCCTGCAGAACTTGGTGACTTTCCTTCATTTTTGTCTGCTGACTCCATTTATTCTAAAACACTCCTAAACACTGCTGCCTCTGGGAATCCTTCTGAATTTCACAGACTGAGTTAACGACCACCCCCCACTGTTCCCACAGCGCCTGCCACATACCTCTTATTCCAGCGTTTCTCACTTCACCCTGTATGTTCTGGATCCTTGCTTGGCTGGAGCTACCACTGCTATAACCCAGCATAGCATTTCTGATGTCCTGGTTTTAATGAATCATGAAAGACTTAACATCAATCCCTGAACACATCTGACAGCTCTGGGGCAAGGAGCCATCTCTACCATACTTTTGGTAGTGGCCTTTGTCATGAAGGCAACACCCTCGGCTTAAGCCTGAATCACAGACTCCTCCTCCAAGAAACAGATCCAGTTTTTGGGAGCCTACTTCCTCCACTTTAACTAACTTAAAATTGAACTACAGGGGACTTTAAGAGCCTGTTTACCACAGTGATGGCAAAGTAGGCTGATAGAACACTGTTGCCCTCATTTTTGTCCTTTCTTTCTACAGCGCAGGAATACTCATTGTAACTCTTAGGTAGGCAGCTTCCAGGGTTCTCTACCATGAAGATCTCCGAATAAATTATTTTAGACAATTCTGGATTAGAAACAGTTCCACCCAAGAAATAGGTGTGTGTTTGTAAAACATATCTTGTTGATCAACTGCTTAGCAGGCAAAGTTAGAAGGCTGAGCTGCTCCTGATGCTATGCCCTGTCCTCATTCACTCAATGCCATAAAGGGTAGTGTTAAAAGTTATTCTGTAAATGACACTGAATACAAAGTCTAATGCTGGGTAATTCTCAGTCAGATCCAAAGCCAGAAAGGAAAAGATGGTGTATTTAAGCAGAAGTTTCATATGCCACTTAAGGGACAATTAATGAATCAACAACAAAGGTAGGTACAGTTTTCCGAAAACATTTAACATATGTCAAATAATATGGTACAGCCTAGGCCTTCCCGAAAAAGAAACACCTGAAGCCTCCACAGGTTAATCATGCCTAATCATATAGAAATTACTCTTCCTCAGCCTCCAAGGCTGGACACTGACATCCTGGGGCCTAGGGACAACTTATATTTAGAAAGGTTTGCCAAAATGGACTATAAATCACATCACTTTGCATTAAGTCCTCCCAACCAGCCCATCTGGTCTTCACTATCATCTATCTGTGAACTGAAAAATACTGGATCAACCCAGCAGTAGTCAATTCGTTGCTACTTCCAGGCATTTTGACTCCATTCTGGACAAAGTAGAATCAGCAGACTTTATCCACCTTAATAATTAATGTTTTAGGGTGAAGCTGAGTTGCCCATTTCTATACTGGTTTATTTAGTGCTAAATAAATGCATGACCATTTAACTATATCTTCATTTATGGAGAGTATGATCCTTTATACATCATAAAGCTAGACCAGAAACCATGAAATTTGTATCAGAAAATTAAATTGCTTTATAGAACCAAAAACAAAACAAAACAAATATTTTTAATTGTAGAAACAATACAAATTAGTTGTGGAAAAGACTTTTTAAAAAGAAAAAAATATTAGAACAAAATAGATATTACTACCCTGGGTTAAACATTGCATGTATTTTGGTCATTTCCTTCTATGAACATTTTTAAAATAAAGCTGAGTCACACTGCACAAAAAGTTTACACTTTACTCTTATTTGCTATGATTGCACGTACTATCCTATGTTGTATTTGCTATGATTGCACGTACTATCCTATGTTGTATTTGCTATGGTTGCACGTACTATCCATGTCAAGAGCATTTTAATGATAGCAAATTAGTTAACTATTTTTCCATTGTTGAAAATTTATAATATTTAAAATGTTAACATTGGGAAAAAATAAATAAAGTGTTAAGATAGGCTATTTAAACAATGATGTATATGATATTCCCAGATAACTTAAACACTTAAATAATAGACAACATTATACATAGACTTGGGGTTATGAGTTCATTCTCTGGAGTTCGCATACTCACTGGCTTCCCACTGTGGTTCTGTCTTGTCCGAGTGCCCTTTTAAGTTATGTAATTGCCCCTGGCTCGGTGTTTTATTCATTACTGTGAATGTGAGTTGTGCCCCTGATCTGCTTTTCACTAAATTGGCATCTTTAAAGTGCTTAGCTTGGAATTTGCCACACAACAGTCAATTATATTAGCTATTTATTAAAAATTATTGGTGTTATATGATTCCAGAAGGCAGGTACGGAAAGCTCTTTTCTGGAAAAGAGCCCAGTTAAGGGCTGGTGAAGTTACTGTTCAATGGAAACATACAACCTCTAGGTTGTAGGGAGCTGAAGGGTAATCTTGTATAACATACCTCCCCTCACTCCAACCACATGCCAGATGACCTTTGTCTATTCTTGACTGCCTCCCACATTGGGGAACTTTTTACTATAAAGACAGCTCTCATACCTAGAAAATCCATTTTCTATTGAACCAAAATATGTCTCTCTGTAACTTCAACACAATAATAAACTCTGAAATTACCCCAAACAAGCTTTATCATTGAGTTTTCAATACAGTGAAACAATGGGGATCACAGCCTCTAACTCAGTAGTAGTCAACCTGGTCCCTACCACCCACTAGTGGGTGTTCCAGCTTTCATGGTGGGTGGTAGCAGAGCAACCAAAGTATAAATAAAAAGATAGATTTAACTATGGCAAGTTTTTTTATGAAGATTTATTCTGCCAAACTTAGTGAAAATCCGACATAAAGTACTTGGTAAGTAAATATTATTATATGCTTTAACTTGTTGTAACTCTGCTTTATAAATTTTATAAAATAAAGTTACTTCCCTACTTTATAAATCACCATTACTGTGGAGTCGGTGGGCGGTTAGAAAATTTTACTACTAACAGAGATACAAAAGTGGGCAGTAGGTATAAAAAGGTTGACTACCCCTGCTCTAACTGATACATTTTGGAGTTTAAAAGAGTGGTGAGAGCCCAGAGGCAGTAAAACCAAGATTGTATTACTTAGACTTAGTGAGAAATTGAGAAGATTTATGTATTCATTATTATGTGTGCTTTCCTGCAAATTGAGTAATCTAAAATAAAAGGAAAGTTTAATGAACTTTCTCAGGGAAAAAAAAATGTCTAAAGCTAGAATTCTAAAAGGCTTCGTTAGAGTTCAGATGAAAACTCTTCTACAGTTTCATGTTTCACCTGGGAGCAGAATGAGGAAGTGGCAGCCTCAGGACAAGTTTTGGCTGGGTTTGTAAGACATCTGCTTCTCCATGACTAAAACACTTTCTGCTCAGAAGTGAATGTTTAGAAGTTTTTAGAAATTGACATCAAATGGCAACCTTGGTAAACAAGGGGCAATATAAGTCACTAAAGCTACACAATGCAACTTAAAACAATTCATCATCTCTCAATACTACGATCATGTCTCCATAGATTCATGTCAGCCATCCAGCACGCTTGATGGCCAAATCATTGGAAAAGCAAGGTTTTTGCATAAAGTTTACCTAGCTGGATTTTCTATTATTTTTTTATTTGCAATCTCTAGTGAGAAGCTGGCAAGTAGCTGGTACTCAGTAAGTGCTCAGTAGGCACACTGAGTAAAATCCACCCCTAGGGGTCAGAGATAAAGGCATAGTCTCTCCAACTGCTGGTTACCCTGAAGATCACTGAAGCACTGAAGGACTGCCACCCAATCTGCTGGCTTCTTCCTCCCACACAGCCATCACCTCTTCCTCCCAGTTCCTGGCATCTTTTCTTATGACCCATGGCTTCCAATCCATTCATCCAAGGAGCTTCCAAGTGTGTGCTTGTTTGTTTTTAAAGAAGGAAATATCTCTCGCCTGACCTGTGGTGGTGCGGTGGATAAAACGTTGACCTGGCACACTGAGGTTGCCAGTTTGAAACCCTGGGCTTGCCTGGCCAGTGCACATAAGGAAAGCAACTACTATGAGTTGATGCTTCCTGCTTCTCCCCCATCTTTCTCTCTCTATCTCTCTTTCCTCTATCAAAAAAACCCACACCAATAAATAAAATTTTTTTTAAAAAAAATGGAAGGAAAGATCTCACTTTAGGTCTCTAAGACAGAAAAAGTAGCTCCTATTATGCTATCTGTGGAGGTCATAGTGAATTGATATCTGGGCAACATTAAAAAAATTTTTTTTTACTTTTCAATTAGAGTTGACATACAATATTATAGTATTTCAGGTGTATTACAAAGTGATTAGATATTATGTAACTTACAAAGCGATCAGCCTGCTAAATCTGGAAATCTGGGCAACATTTTTAAAGGGTAATGTTTTTCAAATTATATATCACATTAGAGGCTTGAAACATCAATTTACTTATGTGTGCTGTTTTGTATGCATATTTATATAGTTAGGTATATTTTTCACACACACACATACACACACATGCAGAACATCCCACAACATGCACAGAATTTGGCGTGCCAGCCCCTACTCACCTGCCTGTCCTGGCACTGCTGCCTGGGGCTCAAACTGCACTGATCTAAGGGGCAGCTGTGCATGTGTGTCCTGGGTTTTAAAGCAAACATATTTCTTATTATGAGCTATTCAAAAAAAAGTTTGATGTCAACATTGGGCAATTAAACAGAGTTAGGAAGAGAAGGCGAGGGCATCACAATCATGCCATGCAAATACTTCCTTTGGCACTTTTAGGTAAATCACTTGTAATTTCATAAGTATTTGTTTCAAATACTAAGAGATGCTGACTACTAACTACTGAGTGAATTAAGGATTATTAATTTGGTCCTCACATTAGTGGGTTCTCAGAGATAGTAAGAACTTTAATTTGGTATTCTCCCAGGGAACATGGCTGCCATGTGACACTGACTGTCACACAGCTTCTGTCGTGCAGGCAGAGAGGTGGAAATCCCTAAATTGGAGGGCAGGATGCTTTGAAAAAGACATGGTTTCCAAAACATCAAATGTTTTCTTCAGTTGGTCAAGATTATAACTTACTTATTGCCTGACCTGTGGTGGCGCAGTGGATAAAGCGTCGACCTGGAAATGCTGAGGTCGCCGGTTCAAAACCCTGGGCTTGCCTGGTCAAGGCACATATGGGAGTTGATGCTTCCTGCCCCTCCCCCTGTTCTCTCTCTATCTCTCCCTCTCTCTCTCTCTAATAAAAATGAATAAATAAAATTAAAAAAAAAAAAGACTATAACTTACCACTATTTTTGGTTTTAATTGTAAATTTAGTTTAGGTTTACTATATCCCTTATATTTGTTATGAATACATTTATTAACTCTTAATGATATATAATTTGCATTACCTATATTTTGGCCTAACATTTTTCAATATTAGGCTTTAAGACATGTGTACACTTAAAGATAAATCATCCTGCAATAGGAATAAATATATCCCTATTGCTAAAGCACCTGCAGGTATAATCCTCCTGACAACCACCATTTGCTTTTACAGTCACGTTCTTCATTAACAGCAGGTTTGTTTACCACTGAAAATGAGAGGAGTTATTGGTGTAAGTGAGACATGGGGTGTTTTACCCTAAGTGGACCAAATTCTAAAAGGTTTGAAATCCACTCATTTTATAGATAAAAAGACTCAGGTCCAAGGAGATGAGCTGACCAATCAAGACCAGCTAAGGTGCTTGGACAAGAACTTAGGTCTCCAGTTGCTCTCTCTCTGCCCTCAACTCACTCCAACACTTTCAGCACCTCAGAACACAGAACCTGACCTAGGCAGAGGCCTCAGTGCTCTGTGCTTAGTCACTTGTATTACTTACTATTCGTTTGAACAGTGTAACTATGGATTTGTTAGGTCAAAACTGTCAAATATTAGTACTTCTATATGGTTCAAACTAACTGTATTATTTTAATGAATGCTGCCAGTCTGAGATCTTAATCTTCTTTTTAATTTATTAATTAATTTCTTGATTGATTTTAGAGAGAAATGGAGGGAAAGTGAGAAAGAGAGAGAAACATGGATTTGTTGTTCCACTTATTTATGCATTCATTGGTTGATTCTTGTATGTGTCCTGACCAGAATTGAACTCACAACTTTGGCATATTGGGATGATGCTCTAACTAATTGAGCTCAGGGGTGAGATCTTAATTTACACATGAGGATCAGCATAGGATATTTGTTTAGAACATAGACTTGTCCAAAATTGCCTCAGTTCAAGTCTCAGCACTTACTCTGCCTGACCATGTTCCCTTAGATTTTCTGTTTCTCAGTATTCTGAAAGGGAAACAAAATATTATTATATAAGTGTTTGTTTATTATTATTATTATTTGTGACAAAGACAAACAAATAGGGACAGACAGGAAGAAAGAGAGAGATAAGAAGCATCAATTATTTATTGAGGCACCTTAGTTGTTCATTGATTACTTTCTCATATGTGCCTTGACTAGGGGGCTACAGCAGAGCGAGTGACCCCTTGCTCAAGCCAGCAACCTTTGGGCTCAAGCCATCAATCATGGGGTCATGTCTATGATCCCATGTTCAAGCCAGTGACCCCACACTTAAGCTCATGAGCCCACACTCAAGCCATATGAACCCGTGCTCAAATTGGCAACTTTGAGGTTTCGAACCTGGGTCCTCTGCAGCGCAGTCCAATGCTCTATCCACTGTGCCACTGCCTGGTCAGGCTGTTTATTATTATTATTATTAAAACTCGACTTACTTACTAATTAGCCAGATAGCCTGACCAAATTAGGGCAACTTTACATACTTGTACTGAAATGCATTTTCAGGCACAAAAATCTTTTATAGAGATAGAGATTTTCAACCTCTTTCCTTGGCAAGATTGGTTATTTATTTGTTTGACTGGTATATGGCATTTGAGTTGCCAGTGATCCTTTCAGAAGTCCTATTTCTTTCTGCAGACAACATAGGTTAATAAATAAAACAGAGGACGAGCTGTCCTAGCAACACAAGTCCACTGTGTGTGTGATTTGTTGATCTGTTTTTATTTCATCTATTTTTGAAAATATGGTTGTTCTCTAAAGTGCCTATTTATTCTCCAGGCAGTTAAACTAACATTCTGCTGTAAAAAAACTAAAAAAGAAGAAGAAAGCATCTGAACTTAAAGAATGCTTTCTTTTAGCTCATGATGTAGAGAGAAGACAACAATTAAAAGGTAAATCAGAGTGTAGCAAAGTGATTCCAATGTGACCTGATGCTGGTTAATCACTCTTCTATAGATGACATTTAATTTACTGAGCATCTGTGCATGACAGAATTTGGGTCACTGTGGGTAGCATAATTCCAAGATATCTACATAACTCAAAAAGCCAAATAGTCCATCTACAAATATCACTTTATTAGGTGAAATAAAATACATGTATGAAATCTCAGTTTGCCATTAAATGATGAGCCACACTATAGGGCCCCCCAAAACCACACCTGCTTGGATGCAAGTAAATAAACAGATGAGGTTGTGGACACTGCACCTCTTCATCAGTTCACTTGGAACAAGGAGATTTAGAGGAAAGAACCTACAGTGATGTTGGGAACAATTCTTTACCTCCCAGATTTTAGGGGTGGAGATAGAATAAACATATGACTCCTTTTAGCAAATAAATTATTCATAGATTAATTTCTACTATACTCCTACAATTTCCTACTGAAGATACAAATTCTCATGAAGAAAAAGTAAATGTAGCAGAAGAAAATTATGTAATTCAACAACAACAAAAGATGAGAGAGTTCATTGGGAAAGGAAATATTGATTGGTCTTTTTTATGACAGAGACAGAGAGAGTCAGAGAGAGGGACTGATAGGGACAGACAGACAGAAAGGGAGAGAGAGGAGAAGCATCAATTCTTTGTTGTAGCACCTTAGTTGGTCATTGATTGCTTTCTCATATGTGCCTTGATAGTGACGGGGACTACAGCAGAGTGAATGACCCCTTGCTCAAGTCAGCAACCTTGGGCTTCAAGCCAGCAACCTTTTGGCTCAAGACAGCAACCAAGGGGTCATGTCTATGATCCCAGGCTCAAGCCAGTGACCCCATGCTCAAGCTGGTGAGCCTGCACTCAAGCAGACAAACTCAGGGTTTCAAATCTGGGTCCCCGCATTCCAGTCTGATGCTCTATTCACTGTGACACCGCCTGGTCAGGCTGATTAGTCATGTTTTGATTAATGGCATATGTTTTCCTCCTCTCTTGGATCAATGCTTTTATCCCCCTTTCTCTTGAATCTAAAAGATGTATTTTTAAGATACATTTCAAGTACCAATATATTCAGGGACATAGAATTTCAAAGCACATTGTGTTAAGGAACATCGAATGAAAAAAAGATAGAAATATATAGAACTATATGCTTGGTCTATTGTTAACTGTAGATAATTATTAAATGAACAATTAATAAAACAATACATTGATTATGATTAGGAATAAAAGATTCTTCTACTCAGCATTGTTTTGACTTTGGAGTTTCAAGTAATTTTTTGACCATTCACTTGACACTCAATATTTTACTTAGTATTTTCTTCTCATTCTAGGTCTGTGATGGCAAACCTTTTTATATATAAAAACTGCCCACTTTTGCAGTGCTGGTCAACCTGGTCCCTCCCTCCCGCCCACTAGTGGGTGGTCCAGCTTTCATGGTGGGTGGTAGTGGAGCAACCAAATGGCGCCAGGATTGGCCCACCATGAAAGCTGGACTGTCCACTAGTGAGCGGGAGGGACCAGGTTGACCAGCACTGCAAAAGTGAGCGGTTTTTATAAAAACGTTTGTCATCTCGGTTCTAGGTGTTGGTTGTACATGATCACATGATGTTCATGTCATCTCAATTTGGAAAATTACTAGTTGCCTTTAATTTATTCTTGGTTCTCTGGGTCCCTGGAGTTTTCTCCTTGCCTATTCCACTTAATCTGTCAAATTTCTCAGCTATAAAAATAGGACAATAATGTCTGCTCTGTTTACATTACAATGTTGCAAAGATGATTAAACCAGTTTGTGAAATGAATTGGGAAATACAGTAAAGGCTGTAAGCACACAAACACTACAAGTTGCCAGTAGATTACCACAGTAAAGAGCAGAGGCTCTGGAAGCAGCCTGCTTGGATCTGAATCCCACCTCTTCCAGTCACTAGTGTGATCCCTCGGGCAAGATACTTAACCTCTTCATCTCTCAGTTTTCTCATATGAAAAAAAATAGTAATTGTGCTGACCTGTATTCGTTGGTTTGGGCTGCGATACAAAATACCACAGACTGGGTGGCTTAACCAACAGAATTTTTATTTTCTCATTGATCTGAAGACTAGAAGTTCAAGATCAGGGTGCCAGGAATGTCAAGTTCTGACAAGATCTCTCTTTCTGGCTTTCAGATAGACACTTTCTCCCTGTGTGCTCCTGTGACTTTTCCTCAGTGTGTATGTATGGAAAGAGTTCTCTGGTGTCTCACTTGCTATAGGCTCTCATCCCATCATAAGGACCCCATCCACACGACCTCATCTATATATCTCGTTAGCTCCCAAAGGCCCCACTTCCAAATACTATCACATTGGGCATTAGAGTTTTAAAATATGGATTTTAGGGGAGGGACACAATTCAGTCCTTAGCATGACCTTATAGGATTTTTTGTTTGTTTTTTTGTTTTTGTCTTTGTTTTTTTTTATAATTTTATTTTTTTTTATAATTTTATTTTTTTTATAATTTTATTTTTTTAATGGGGCGACATCAATAAATCAGGTTACATATATTCAAAGATCAACAAGTCCAGGTTATCTTGTCTTTCAATTATGTTGCATACCCATCACCCAAAGTCAGATTGTCCTCTGTCACCTTCTATCTAGTTTTCTTTGTGCCCCTCCTCCTCCCCCTTTCCCTCTCCCTTTCCCCCCTCCCCCCGTAACCACCACACTCTTATCAATGTCTCTTAGTTTCACTTTTATGTCCCACCTACATATGGAATAATGCAGTTCCTGTTTTTTTCTGATTTACTTATTTCACTTCATATAATGTTATCAAGATTCCACCATTTTGCTGTAAATGATCTGATGTCATCATTTCTTATGGCTGAGTAGTATTCCATAGTGTATATGTGCCACATCTTCTTTATCCAGTCATCTATTGACGGGCTTTTTGGTTGTTTCCATGTCCTGGCCACTGTGAACAATACTGCAATGAACATGGGGCTGCATGTGTCTTTACGTATCAATGTTTCTGAGTTTTTGGGGTATATACCCAGTAGAGGGATTACTGGGTTATAAGGTAGTTCTATTTTCAGTTTTTTGAGGAACCACCATACTTTCTTCCATAATGGTTGTACCACTTTACATTCCCACCAACAGTGGATGAGGGTTCCTTTTTCTCCACAGCCTCTCCAACATTTGCTATTACTTGTCTTGTTAATAATAGCTAATCTAGCAGGTATGAGGTGGTATCTCATTGCAGTTTTGATTTGCATTTCTCTAATAACTAAAGAAGATGAGCATCTTTTCATATAGGATTTTTATAAAGATGTGTCTATTAATCTGTTTAAACACTTTAAATCTGTTTAAATCTGTTAGACACTTTAGACGGTGTCTAACACTTGGTGAGTTCTCAATAAATGCTTGCTGTTGTTATTTCTGGAGCCAAGTAAGTAAAGAGGGCAGCCATTCAGTTTGTAAAGCAGGTTGTTTACTAATACTATTTATAGAAAAACTCTAGAAACCAAATTCAGTGATTGTTAAGCTCTAGGTACTTTATATAAGGGCATTCTCAAATATCAACATAACTGATTAAAGGATGAGTCCAGGACCCTGAAGAGGTCTTTCATTCTCTTTAGCCCCCTGACTTGTCACACTTCTCCTTTGAGGACTCTAACTGACTCACCTCTGGGAAGCTTCTCCCCTTTCTGGAACATTCTGCTCCTTTTCCATCTTTGTTTTGTTTTCTGTGTTGATGACATGGGCAGAGGAGAGTAGGAGAAAAGGTAAAGCTAGTATCTTTAACCTCAACTCCTTAACCATGGAAGGCCAGGGTTATTGATAGCAGCTCTATTTTAAACAAAAACTATGGTCAGAGAAGCTTCTACAGCGGTACCTTGAAATACGAACAGACCAACATACAAATTTTTTAAGATATGAGCTGCGACTTGGTCCATATATTTGTTCGAGGTCCGTGCAAAATTCTGAGATACGAGTTGTGATTCGAGAAGCTGCCGCTAGTTGGCACATTGGCACACGGGTTCAGTATCAGCAGTGATATACAAGTTGACTAACCTACGAGCTCGGTTACAGAAAAATTAAATTCATATCTCAAGGTACCACTGTATTTGAAATGGTTACCTAGAGGTCATCTAGTCCAGTGGTTGGCAAACTCATTAGTCAACAGAGCCAAATATCAACAGTGACAACGATTGAAATTTCTTTTGAGAGTCAAATTTTTTAAACTTAAACTATATAGGTAGGTACATTCCTTATCGAGGTAGCGCCCGCACATGGTATTTTGTGGAAGAGCCACACTCAAGGGGCCAAAGAGCCGCATGTGGCTCACGAGCCACAGTTTGCCGACCAGGAATCTAGTCAATTTGCATCCAACAGAATGGTCTCCCCTAAAACAATCCTGTTTTCATACATAAGTTATGGTAACCTCACTACAATACAGGAGAGTTCTTTTATTTTATTTTTTAATTTTTTAAATCTTATTTAGTGAGAAGGACAGAGAGAGACATAGATAGTAAGGGAGAGAGATGAGAAGCATCAATTCTTTGTTGTGGCACTTCAGTTGCTCATTGATTGCTTTTGCATATGTGCCTTGACGGGGGAGAGGGGGATACAGCAAGCAAGTGATCCCTTGCTTAAGCCAGTGACCTTGAGTTCAAGCCAGAGACCTTGGGCATCAAGCCAGAAACCTTGGGGTTTCAAACGTGGGTCCTGTGCATCCCAGGCTGATGCTCTACTCACTGTGCCACCACCTGGTAAGGCAGTTTCTTTTATTTTTTAAACATTTTTTAAAAAAATATTGATTTTAGAGAGAGGGAGGAAAGGAGAGTGAGAGAGAGAAACATCAGTTTATTGTTCCACTTATGCATTCATTGGTTGATTCTTGCATGTGGCCTGACCAGGGATTAAACCCACAACCTTGGCATATTGGCACTATAGGCCAGGGCCATCTCCTTTTGTTTTTGAGCAGTTCCATTGATGAAAACATTCTTTTTTAGTTGAAATCTGTTTTTCTATAATGTCTACCCACTGGTCTTAATTATATCTTATGTATTATAGTATTGGACACATAGTAGGTCTCCAAAAAGATGAGTTGAGCTGAACTGGCTCTTGAGGTGCTCTTCTAGACTTCCAATGATGCTGTCCTGTAAAAGAAACTCCTTACTTCCATGTCTGTCCCACTTAGCTCCATCCTTTCTGCTCACAGCTCCATATTCAGGGCTCAGAGGGCCATAGAAAAGGGAATAAGAGGGACATTGAAAAGCTAACAAAAAAGTGTTAGTGATGATACTAATTCTCTCCCTCCAAACCCTTCTGTGAGAAAAAATGGTTCACAGCAAGTTCAGACTCCACAGGGTCTATGATTTCCAGAGGGTTTAAACATACACCATCACAAATTATATACTCCTGCTCTTCAACCCCAGCTGACTACCATTACAATGTTTAAAAAACACACATTAGCAAACTACTTACTGTCCACATGAATGCTGCCTGGAGATGATGTGATATGCAGTACTTTTTTTTTTCTTCTAGTTGTTACATGTGAAAACAGGTTTCTTTCTGGAATTTGCTATTCAAAAGCACACATTAGTGACATGTGGGCCAATGGCATTATTTATTGTCCACATGAAATCTACCTATCTGGGACACTCTAGCTGGGTTGGCGTTGTTTTCCTAAATGCATCAAGCAGAAAAGCTCTAAAATAATTTAAATTTGGTCCCAAATTTTTCCTGCCTCAAAGCAGAGGAGATACAGTCAGACTGGAAAGTTGTTATCTGTACAAAGAGAGAGGAATTCTAAGTCATAAGCTGTCACTAAAGTTGCCTTCACTCTTGACATCCCTCTGAATTCTGCTATCCACAGAGGTTTTCCATCCACCCAAATGCCTGAGCATCATATCCCAATTACCAAGCCCTGGCAAGCCTACATCTTAAGGATTTCTCTAGCTGTACTCTCACCTTGGACCATAACAGTAACCTCCCTGCTTTATTCTGATCTATCCTCCTCATTGCTACCAGCGTGGACTCTCACTGCACAACTCCTACTCAAAATTCCTTAAAACTTACCCACTCCAAAGTGCTGGGGTCAGCACAGCTCAGGGGGTGCAAAAGATGGTGCACACATCAGGAAAAAAAATAGTACTTCTATTTATATCATGTTTCTCTTCAAAATCAGAAGTCAAGCCTTGCTAGATTTAATATGTGCATTGCTATGGCTGCTTTCCCTCAGTCCCCTGCCAGTGAAATGAATGTCTCTCTGTTTAAGGACTGGAGGAAACTTGAGTACAGAGAGGGAGTTTCACAAAGCTGAAGGGCAAGAATGTGACCCATTGGTTCTTGTGGGCCTAGTCAAGAGGATCTGAATTGTAGATTATTTACTGTATTTTGAAAAAAAAAAAAGCTGAAAATGTCTTTAGTTCTACACAGGGATTCACTGGTCATATTGTTCAAAGCATAATGCTTAAGCGGTGCTTAACCAAAATAATAAATTATGCGTTCTTATTTTTCAAAAGTATTCAATTTTGCTGATCTTTTCTGGGCATAAATTGTTATCAGCAATATGTCACATAGCAAATTACAGGGTTCAGAAAATGGCAGGAGCAGGAAGGACTTGCTGGCCTTCCCCTGAAGCAGGGATTCAAACCGTCCTGGGAGAAGCACCCACTCTGCCCTGGGAGGAGGAGCACCCTCATCTCTGAAGACATGGCTGCCCAAAGACATGTGAGCACACAAGCCTGGCTAGGTTTCACCCAACAGACTACACTTCACTAGCGCTCTCTGTCCTATCACCTTTCCACGTTTCGGCAGACCTAGTGCAGAATGCTCAGGTTAACACTCCTGCCAGTCTTCATGGCCTTCTGAAGGCTTTCACGCCACAACACAAAACCAAGACAACACAACCCTCATTTATGAAATACATTTGTATGTTTTTCTCTTGTTAATCTGTCTTCTGTTATAGGGCCCCAGCTGAAAACTTGGAAGGGTGTAAGAAAAGAGAGTTTTCCTTTCTTATACAGATAGTTAAGAAGAAAATGAAGCACATTCAGATGTATAGAAAAAAGTGAGTTTGAACCTTAAATCTAATCATTTTAAGTATATGGTAGATATAAAATTGAAAGGTAAAACAAGAAAGCTTGTATGATGTCAACATAGGCAAATATTTATAGAACAGGATGCAAATCACTAATCACAAAGAAAAAGATAGATAAATTTGATTATATTAAAACTAGAAATTTCCGTTTCTCAAAATATATCACTAAGAGAGTGAAGGGAAAACCATAGCAACAAATAACCAACAAAGAGCTGATTCAGAAAAAAAGTATTCCTACAAATTAGTAAGGAAAAAGAGATAATTCAATAGAAACAATCATGGAAACTTAAATAGTCAATAAATATATGAAGCGAGTTCAGCCTCAACCTCATTATTCTTTTCTAAAATTTACTTATTGATTTGAGAGAGAGAGAGAGAGAGAAGACAGACAGAAACATCAATCTGTTCCTGCATGTGCCTGGACTGGGAATTGACTCCGCAACCTTTATTCATCTGGATGATGCTCCAACCAACCACATCCTCAGGCCAGGGCTCATACTCATTAGTCTTTAGGGAAATGCAATTTAAACCAAAATGAGATTTTTCTGGGAAGATGAAGTAGACTGATTTTCCCTACTTCACTACAGTGTAGAATTCCACAGCTTCCCTACTGCCTTGTATATTCCAGACTAGGTACTAGAGAAGGCAGCAACTCAGGAATGCCAACAAGAGCTAGAAAAATAATCAACCAAATAAACAAACAAAAAACCTTCAAAGCCTGCATTAGCTCACCAAGAACCAGAAAATGATCAGTCTAGCAAAACAGAACTTTTAGACAATAACAGCTTTATTCTAGCCAAATACCACCACAGTAACCTGCAACCCCATTACCACCATCAGCAGTAAAGGCTGTATGGGGAGCCAGGATTTTCACTCCCACCAGGGGTTTAAGTGGTGACCATGGAGACCATGGGATCAGTGGAGACCATGTGGGTAGACTGGACTTTCCCCTCCTCCAGGCAGTAGTAAAGTGCCCTATGCCTCCCTTTGAACCCCTAGAAGGGGTTCTGAGCTCCCATTCTTATCCAGTAGCAACAAGGAGCCCTTCACTCACCCCTATCTTATGGGTGAGTGTAGAACTTTGATTCTACCTTATCTTGGAAATAATAAGGTCTTCCCTCACCTATTAGATAGAGCAGGGTCAGAGGAGACTTCCTGAAACACAAGATTTAGATAGAACCCAGAGTCTTATAATATTCCAAATGTCCAGGTTTTAGTAGAAAATCATCTATCTTACCAAAAACCAGGAAGATCTTAAACTGAATGAGAAAAAAACAATCAACAGATTCTAATGGATGATACAAATGTTGGAGTTTTCTGACAAGGATTTAAAGTAGCCACTGACCTTCACTGAGCTTCATTGTTTCATTGAGCAACTACAAATATGCTTGAAACAAACAAAACAAAAACAAAAAAGAAAATCTCAGCAGAGAAACAAAAGATAGAAAAACTAAATGGAAATTTTAGAACTAAAAATAAATGACTGAAATAAAAAAAATAACGCTCAATGGTTGAGCTCAACAGCATAATGAAGAGACGGGTAACTTGAAAATAAAACAATAGAAACTCATATTAAGTTGTATACATGAACTATCTATAGGTTTTTGTGTGCCAATCATACCCCAATAAAGTGGTAAAACAACAGAAACTAATGTGAACAAAAGAGATGAACTACACTGGAAGAAATAAAGAAACAGAGCCTCAGGGACACACAGGCTATAACAAAAGATCTAACTAACATGCGTGGCATCTGAGTGCCAGAAGAAGAGAAGGAGGGGGGTGGGAAACTCCGGTGGCCCGCCCCCTACAAGAATGGCTCAGAGGGATCTCAAAATAGGAGGAATTGATAAAAAAACAAAAACAAAAAACCCTTGAATATGGTAAGAGCAAAATCATGGGTAAATACAAAAGACTTGCCTTCTGATGAGTTTTCTAAATTATTTTGTCATTTGAAGAAAAATTATACAACAGTTTAATGTAATTCTTAATGTTGGTAGAGGAAATAATTAAAATAATTATATTATAAATGGGAAGGGTAAAGGGACATAAAGGAATATAAAGTTTCTACACTTCTCTAACTAGTATAATGTTGACACTGCCAGTCTTTGGTAAGATATAGATATATCAAATGTAATACCTAGAGCAAATAACAAAAAGCTACAAAGCTATACCTTGAAATACACTAAGATAGATCAAAATGGAATTTAAAAAGTTGCTCTAGTAACAAAAGGCAGGAGCAAGTAAATGGAGAAATGAGAGAGAAAAGGCACAAAACAGCCCTGGCTGGTTAGTGTGTTGTCACAAAACACCAAGGCTGAGGATTCAGCTCAATGCCAGGTCAGGGCACATCTGGAAAGTGACCAGTGAATGCACAGCTAAGTGGAACAACACATAAATGCTTTCCACCACCCCTTCCTCGCTCTGTCTCTCTAAAATCAATCAATAAAATAAAAAATAATATTTTTCAAACAGCACAAAACAGAAAACAAAACAAACAACAAAATAAAATGTGATTCAAATAAAGAAGCAGCAGAAGATTCCAGGATGGTGACGGAGTAGGCGGACGTTCCAACTGCCACCTCCCAGGACCAAATTGGATTACAACTTAATTTAAGAACAATCATCTTGAAAAACCAATTTTGAACTAAAGGAAGAGAAGTCTATAACCAAGGATCACAGAAGAAGCCGCATCGAGACTGGTAGGAATGGCGGAGACGTGGAAAGGGCTGCCCCACTCCCAGGAGTGGTGGAGGGTTCAGAGGAACTCTCACTGCGGAGAGGCTCATCCTGAGAGGGGAGGGTGCTAAGCTCCATGCTTGGTGCCCCAGCACCTAGAAGAGGCATCCGCACAGCATTTGGCAGTGAAAAGACCCGAGGTTTCTGTCTGTGAGAGCAGGAGTTCTAGGAGATGCAGGCTCTGTCTTAAAGGACCAGCACAGAAAAATCTCATTACCCGGAGCTCCAGCAGAGGGAGGGCTGAGAGGACGAGTGTTGCAGGAGGAGAATGTGAAGTTGGAGGCCCAGGGGTATAGCCACTGGAACCCCTCTGCTGAGTCATTCTCCAACACTGCAGGTGCCATCTTTCTTGGGTGGACCAGTCCCCTCCCTGCGGCATCAGCCTAGGGAAAAGCAACTGCCCCTCCCTTGGGAGTCTTTACTGCCCTACCCCATGGAGACTGGGCCATTATGAGAAGCAAGCCAGGAAGCAGGGGGGCCCATCAGTGACCCAGTTTTCTGGTGTTAAGGCTGGAGCTTTCCCTGCATGCTCCTGACTCTAAGGCTGGTGCTTTCCCCTCATGGTAGACTCAATAGAAATGGTCCAGAGTGCAGGCAGACCACATCCCTGTGTGTCAGAGGCCACACCTACCATACTTCTAGGCCACAACCTACTGAAGTCTGTGAAAAAAATCTGGACAGACTGATGCCTTGAGCCAAGCCACACCCACCACCCTTCCTAATTCCTGCATTACTGCAGGCTCCACCAGAAGTTTTATTTCAGTGGCCAAGCACAACAAGCAGACAGAGGCTATAGGAGGTGGGGCTCAGGGAACCTCAGCCCTTTGTGGAACTTACCCCAGGCCCAGTGTTGGGTAAAAGCCAGCCTAGGAGTGCAGCTTGGTATTTCCATGTGCACCTGGACCAAACAGAGGCAGCTACAAACTCTGCATTGCTTGTAGCTCCAAGAAAGTTGCTGAGGGCCAGTCATGGGCAGTGTCCCCCACTGGTCTGCACTGGGTTCCCTCCAGGGAGGCCCAGGGTCAGCACATCCAGTGGCCAGCTGCTGAGGGCATTGGTTCAGGACCTAACAACCCTTATTTGTACTATGTCCTAAGGAAGAGCGCCTCACACAGGGCCCAGCTGAGGCAAGTTACACTTTCTCTGATCAGCACTGGCACAGTGGTTCAGGTGCATTGGACAGGGTGGAGATTCATAGTCAGCTAGCCTGGGTGCTAGATATCCTATCCCACTGGGCTAGGTTCCACAAGGGTAAGAGAGAGAGGCTTGGACCATGGACATTTAAAGTGAGGGTTCCCATGAACCTATTGTTAGGTCTGGCTGAGGAGCTTTCTGGGGAGGGGCACATTCAGCCCCAGGAGAGGACTCTCTCAGTCTTCCTCCCTGAGACCAGGGTCTCACCAGCTATAAGAACTGCTGTAGAGGGGACTGTCAGCCCCACTTGATCTGAACCTGCTGCTCACCTTGCTGGGGAGAAATAAAATTTGAGTATCCAGCAGTGGCTGAGGAATTAGGTTCTAGAGTGGGGGCTCCTTTCCCCATGCTGAGCTCCTGACCAAGAGACCTCTAAAGTAGGGGGTTCCCACTAACGTTGTATTCCCAACCTCAGCTGCCCTAACCCACCAACCTTGCAACCTGTATAGGAGTTGGTTGGGTGAGGCCAATCTGAGCCCACACTACAGTCTTACTACAGAAGACTCTATGGGAAGACCAGGCAGCTGCAAAAGGAGGAGGAGCAGCTGGAAAGTGAAGGCAAATCTTATAGAGCATGGGGCTTTTATGGAGCAGCTGTCATCTGTAAGTAGGAGGAAGTTGATCCTTATATGTACACATGTTGGTCCCTCTCACACTACCCAGGCACAGAAAATACAAACACAAACTGTGAACACAGCAGTAGCTCCAGACAGGTAGCCCACAGTGGGTTAAAAACAATGGCTGACACCAGCCCAAGAAGACCTAGAACCAACACAACCAGTAGTGGATGGTAGACAGCACCAAGACTAGACTCAGCCAGCTACAAAAGCAGCATGCCCAAAGGAGGAGTCCAGAAGGCACCAGACACCGTGGAAAATAAATATACTAACAGGACAGACACTGCGCAGTGTCTGATATACATGATCAAGGTTGACCCTTAGAGCTAGCCTGAGGGAAAACAGCACCCATGATTGGACCAATTACATTTAATACCTACATACATTAGGAGGGTAAATACTACCCTCAAGAAGCATTCCTAGAGCAAGGAAATCAGGTGACCTGGAGGTCATTACCACCGAGCCTATCTTCTTTATAAAGACACCACAACAAATTTGGTGTGAGCTACCTAACACACCAAAAAGCAGGCAGACAAAGAAATGAATAAATAAGAAAAATCCCCAGAAAAAGAACTAAATGAAATAGAAATAATGAAACTATCAGATGCAGAGTTTAAAATAACAATTTTTAGGGTGCTCAAGGATCTTAGAGCAACAATGTATGATCACAATGAAATAGCAAGCATCAAAAAGGACATTGAAATCATAAAAAAGAACTAGTCAGAAAAGACAAACACAATATCAGAAATGAAGACTACATTAGAAGGAACCAACAGCAGGCTGGATTAAGAAGAAGACTGAATCAGAGATTTAGAGGACAAGAGAAATGAAAGCATAGAAGCAGAACAGCAAAACAAAAAGAGGCTCAGAAAGACTGAGGAAACTCTAAGAGATCTCTGTGACAACATGAAAAGAAACAACGTCCACATCATAGGGGTTCCTGAGGAGAAGAGAACGAAAAAGGGATAGAGAACCTTTTTGAAAAAATCATAGCGGAAAAATTCTCTAAATTGATGAAAAAAAATTCACACAAGTTCAAAAAACACAGAGAGTCCCATTAAAGTGGGACCCAAGGAGGCCTACACCATGACACATCATAATTATCAATAAAATGCCAAAGTTAGACAAAGAAAGAATACTAAAAGCTGCAAGAAAAAAGTAGTTACTGTAATTACTTACAGAGGAGCACCCATAAGTATGATATCTGACTTCTCAACAGAAACACTTGAGGCCAGAGGGATTCATAAGAAATATTCAAAGTGATGCAAAACAAGAACTTACAACCAAAACTTCTTTATCCAGCAAGGCTATATTTAAAATTGAAGGAGAAATAAAAAGCTTCTCAGACAAAAAAAGACTCAAGGAATTCATTACAACCAAACCAGTACATCAAGAAATGTTAAAGGGCTTGCTATAAAAAAGAGCAAAGGAAAAAAAAATAGAAAGAGGACTGTAGATTTTAAAAATAAAATGGCAATATATAAGTATATATCAATAATAACCTTTAATTTAAATGAATTAAATGCTCCAGTCAAAAGACAAAGGATAGATAAGAAAACAGGACCTGTACATATGCTGTCTACAAGAGACACACCTTAAAACAAAAGATGCACATAGACTGAAAGTGAAGGAATAAAAAAAAGTGTTTCATGAAAATGAAAATTAAAAAGAAAAACTGTGGTAGCATTACTTATATCTGACAAAATAGCTTTAAAACAAAGGCTAGAGTAAGGGATAAAGAAGGTCACTATATAGTGATAAAAGGAGCAATCCAACAGGAGGATATAACCATTGTAAATATTTATATACCTAATACAGGAATACCTAAATATATAAAGCAGATTTTGATGGACATAAAGGGTGAGATTGACAGCAGTACTGTAATAGTAGGGGATTTTAATACTCCACTAACATCAATGGATAGATCCTCCAGAGAGAGTATTAACAGAGAAACAGTGGCCTTAAATGGCACACTAGCTCAACTGGATTTAATTGATATCTTTGGAACCTTTCACCTCAAAGCAGCAGAATATACATTTTTTTTCAAGTGCTCATGGTACATTCTCTAGGATGGCCCACATGTTAGGACACAAAACAAGTCTCAATAAATTCAAGAAGACTAAAATCATATTAAGCATATTCTGTGATCACAATGGCATAAAACTAGAAATTAACTCCAACAGAAAAACTGAAAAACATTCAAACACTTGGAGGCTAAATAGTATGTTATTAAATAACAAATGGGTTAACAATGAGATCAAGGAAGAAATAAAAAATTTCCTTGAAACAAATGAAAATGAGCATAAAACAACCCAAAATCTATGAGACACAGCAAAAACAGTCCTGAGCAGAAGTTTATAGTGTTACAGACATACCTTAAGAAATAAGGAGGCCCCGGCCTGTTGGCTCTGCGGTAGAGCGTCGGCCTGGCGTGCGGGGGACCCAGGTTCGATTCCCAGCCAGGGCATATAGGAGAAGGGCCCATTTGCTTCTCCACCCCCACCCCCTCCTTCCTCTCTGTCTCTCTCTTCCCCTTCCGCAGCCAAGGCTCCATTGGAGCAAAGATGGCCCGGGTGCTGAGGATGGCTCCTTGGCCTCTGCCCCAGGCGCTAGAGTGGCTCTGGTTGCAGCAGAGAGATGCCCTGGAGGAGCAGAACATCGCCCCCTGGTGGGTAGAGCGTGGCCCCTGGTGGGCATGCCGGGTGGATCCCGGTCGGGTGCATGCAGGAGTCTGTCTGACTGTCTCTCCCCGTTTCCAGCTTCAGAAAATAAAAATAGAAAAGAAAAAAAAAAGAAAAAAAAAAAGAAATAAGGAAGTGCTCAAATAAACAACCTAACTTTGCACCTAAAAGAACTAGAAAAAGAACAACAAATAAAGCCCAGAGGAAGTAGAAGGAAGAAAATAATAAAGATTAGAGTGGAAATAAATCACATAGAGGCTAAAAAACAATACTAAAGATCAATGAAACCAAGAGCTAGTTCTTTGAAAAGGTAAACAAGATTGACAAATCTTTAATTAGACTCATCAAGAAAAAAAAAGAGGACACAAATAAATAAAATTAGAAATGAAAGTGGAGAAGTAACAATTGACATCACAGAAATACAAAGGATTGTAAGAAAATATTATGAAGATCTATATGCCAAAAGATTGAACAACTTGGGCGAAATGGGTAAATTCCTAGAACCATACAATCATCCAAAACTCAATCTGGAAGAAACAGAAAACCTAAACAGACTAATTACAACAAATGAAATGGAGACAGTTATCAAAAAATTCCCAGCAAACAAAAGTCTTGGACCAGATGGCTTCACAGGCGAATTTTACCAAACATTCAAAGAGGAACTAACACCTATCCTTCTCAAGTTATTCCAAAAAATTCAAGAGGAGGGACGACTCCCAAGCTTACTTTATAAGGCAAGCATTATTCTCATTCCAAAACCAGGTAAAGACACTATAAAAATAGAAAACTGTAGGCCTGTGGTTGTGCAGTGAATAAAGTGTCAATCTGGAATGATGAGGTCACTGTTTCGAGACCCTGAGCTTGCAGGTCAAGGGACATATAAGAAGCAACTACATTTGAAGCTTCTTGCTCCCCTGCCCCAACTCTGTCTCTTCTCTAAAAATCAGTAAGTAAAATCTTAAAAATAGAAACAGAATGGGTATGTGAATTATTGTATTTCACACAATGGATACTATATAGCAATAAAACCAAGTGAACTAACTACAACTGTATCCAGCAACATGATTGAACCTCATGAACCTCAAGCAGAGTGTAAGAGCGTGATACAAAAGAATATGTACGGTATGATTTTACTTATTTAAAGTGCAAACCAGGCAAAAACTAATGAAGGGTGTTAGAGGTTAGAATAGTGGTTACCACTGGGAAAGAGGCAGAGGGTAATGATTGAAAGAGACAAAAAGAGGTACTGTCTCACCTATTGATCTAAGTGGTGATTACATGGGTGTGTTTGTTTACCATGTAAGACCACAAGCTATACACTTCTGATTCGTAAATTTTCCTGTCTGTATGTCAATACTTCAATGAAAATTTTATAAAAATTGTAAATTACACTTTCTCTATCCCTCATGTAATAAAGGTTATATTTTAGCAATGAATGAGAAAGTAACTGCTTTTTTGTAAATACTTGTTCCATGGAGAGAGCATTGTGAAAATAAGAGCTTGGAAATTTTTTATTGCTATGTGCCTTTGCTGTTCAAAATGATTTGTATATGAGCCCTTTACACAATAAAAATCATGGTGATATAGTTCTGGTTCATGGCAACGATGTACTGGGTATGGTCACTTTACCTGTTCAAAAATCTTCCAAATGAGAAGTGTCAGTGGATTTTGAACTATTATTAATAAAGCCAATGTGAAGGCTCTTGGTTTAATACTTTGTGATATAGTGATGTTAGTGATATATTAGTCCATTCTGGCTATTATAACAGAATACTATAAACTGAAAATTACTCCTCACAATTCGGGGGGGATGGGAAGTCCAAGATCAAGGTGCTAGAAGATTCCATTTCTGGTTCATAAACAATTAACTGTGTCCTTTTTCACTGTGTTCATAAATGGTGAAAGTAGTGAGGGAGCTCTCTTTGGGGTCTCTTAAAAGGACACTAATCCCATTCATGAGGGCTCTATCTCATGTCCTAAATCACCTCTGAATTTCACCTCCGAATACTATCACATCAGGGATTAGGCTTTAATATGTGAATTTTGGGGAACACAAACAATTAGTCTATAGGAACTGATTATTAACTTAGTAACATGAATTTTGGAGAATATAAACATATGGTCTATAGCAAATAATTATTAATTTCATAAAATAACAAAAATTAATGAAAAATAGTACTTTTTATGTGCCAAGCACTTTTTTCCTAAATATTTTTCATGTATTAATTCATTTAATTCTCACAATAATCCTATGAGATAGTCACTATTATTATTATTATTTCTATTTTATAGGTAAAGAGTTTGCCCAAGTCACATAGCTACTAAATAGTAGACCCAACATGGTATAAATAAAATTAAAAATAAAAAGAGTGCCCACAGGTTATTTATTGATAGAAAAAGTTCGAAAACAATTTTCAGAGTTTAAGATTCAAACTTCACTCTCATGATCTTGTCACTTTAAACTGGTTCAGCCTCACCCCCCACCAATTTTATCCTCAAACTTGAGGCTCCTAGTGGTTCCCAGAACCCATTTCACTCTTGGGTACCTGGGTCTTAGTCAGTGATGTCACTTGTAGAAGGCTCTCCCTCTATTAATCTAACGGACAAACTCTTATTTATCCTGTATATTTCAGTTTATATTCTTCCTCTGCTGAGAAGCTTTCCCTGATACACCAGGCTATGATGATTTCCTGCCTGCTTGGTAGGTAAATTTTTTTAAATTGTTTTGTGCTTGTAAGTCTATAAAACAGTAGAAAAATGTTAGATGTTATATGAAATGCAGAATGTCAGCTATTAAATAAATGGTGACCCTGTGGAGGGGTAGGTATCTATATGAAGCAATATTGCTTAGTTTGAATCTACATGCAAGGTTATGACCTTGGGCAGGCTAGCTTAAGTTCTCAGTGATTCAGTTTCCTCATCTGTAAATTAAGTATAAAAACATCATGTACCTCATAGAATTGCTATGGGCATTAAATGACTGAAAATGGATAGAGTACCCAGAAAATAGTGAATGTTTAGTAAAGGGTGTCTATTTTTATGATGATGTACTGGGTATGGTCACTTAACCTTCAGCATTTATTTTGACTTCTTTCTATGGAATTTCCTTACTATGGAGCCTGCAAAGCTAAAAACCACATTTTCTAGACTTCCTTCCAGGTATGGTTCATAATGCAAATTAAGTTCCCACCATTAGATGCCCTTCTCCTGGATTTGGAATGTTTTAGCATGAAAGAGGCTATCTCTCTTTTGTCTTTCTGCTGGGTTTTGTGGGGGTTTTTTTTTGTGCGTGTGTGACAAAAAGAGAGACAGAGAAAGAGAGAGAGAGAGACAGACAGACAGACAGAAAGGGACAGACAGGAAGAGAGAGAGATGAGAAGCATCAATTCTTCGTTGCGGCACCTTAGTTGTTCATTGATTGCTTTCTCATATTTGCCTTGACCAGGGGGGCTTCAGCATAGTGAGTGACCTATTGCTCAAGCCAGGAACCTTGGGTTCAAGCCAGTAACCATGGGGTCATGTCTATGATCCCACGCTCAAGCCAGTGACCCTGTGCTCAAGCTGGTGAGCCCACGCTCAAGCCAGCAACCTTGGGGTTTTGAACCTGGGTCCTCTGCATCCCAAACTAATGCTCTATCCACTGCACCACCACCTGGTCAGGCTTGTCTTTCTGCTGTTAACAGAAAATCCAGAATACAGTACTGAGAGTCAGTTCTGTGGCAATGGAGGATATAGCAACTGTTTTCTAATCCTTTGTCTCTTATCTCAAAATTGCAAGGATGATGGTGTAGTCTTAACTTATCAGTTCTTCAGAGATACTACACACTTAATTCCCTGAATTAAATCTTCTTAAACTACATAGGATGGTTTCTATTTATCATATGAACTCATTGATTTCATGGAGACCTGGGGACTGACACATGAGTACAGGGCTGGGAAACACCAAGCTCTGTGCTTTATAAGGAATTTAACTTATCAGGTATCACTGCATGGCAAATATGTGAACTCATTTCCTGTGTTGAATGTGGAAGTCATCACCACACTGCTCTTAGAAATGACCATCTCACATATAAACACATCCCCTCGTCATTCTCAAGTAACATAGAGTGATTTTCCAGTGTGTTCTGGCTCCACTGCCACTTTAATTTGATAGCTGAAAATAACTGACAAAGAAAAGATCACGTGACTGGTTATGATTCATCACCTCTGGGAGTCTGAGATACCTGTTTGGCACTAGTCTTTGATATAAACAAGGGGTTCAGGAAGTTTTTTATTCCACTTACACAGGAGCTAAAACTATGTTAAATTAGCTGCCCAGGCTTGCACTGTAGCCATCAGGTTTCATTCTGAAGTAAAATGATTAATTTCCAGGACATTTTTACATTGAGGATAAAAATAATGCACTTCCTGTGCTTAGAATTTTAATCTAGGCTCCATGCCAGCTTTCTTTTTATGATGCCATAATATACATACTTGTCTTTAGCAATTAGCAAAAGCAACCAAAAATGCTAATCTCAGTTCCCAAACTTTCTGGATATCGATGCTCAGATCTGCTTCCCATGCGTCTTGATCAACTCATCTACTAACCCTGAGGATTTTTCTTCCAGGATTTAACCCACAAATATATATCCTTAGTGCTTGTGAGGCACACTGTAGCATAAAAACCTAGCCAAACAAATTGTACTGGTTGTGTTCTTTTAAGCAGCAGCAGATTATTTTGATGGGGAAGGGGGGAAGATATATATACAGCACTATCTCTGAACCAAATTTACAAACTTGCATTGGATTTTGCTTTCTCCCCTTCTACGCTAATCCTTCCCTTTCTGTCCTTGATTCCTGAACCTCCTTCCTGCTTCCCTCCCGCCCTCCCTCCATCTCTTTCTTCCTTTTTAAATTTATTTTTTTTTATTTTAGAGAGAGAGGAAGGGAGAGAGAAAGAGACAGAAAGATCGATCTGTTACTGTATGTGCCCTAACTGAGGATCGAAACTGAAACCTTGGCATATCAGGAAGATGCTCTAGCTATCTGGCCAGGGCCCTTCTGTTTCTTTCAAGATCATACTTTCTCAATCACTCCCTCACTTTATTTTTAACCTCTCCCTCCTTCCTAGATCTTTCCTCTCAACAATTAAATGTGTTCACATTTTTTTTTCTTTCTTAAAGGTTTGTAACACTATACTCTCTTTAGTTAATACCTATATCTTTCAAAGTAACCCCTTACAATTTTATTTCTTAGATTGGGGCCAGGTGATAGATGATGGAAGCCCATGAGTTCTTTATAAAAATATTAAGCTTATGTTTTCATTGTCACGAGTATCTTGAGTAATGATATACACACATTTTAGATCAGCTGGATGACTGCTCTATAACCAAGCAGTGTCATGAAGTCCTGCTGCCTTTTAACTTTGTATGTCAAGTACTTTGACACCAAAGGGTATTGCTTTAATTGTCTTGGACTGAGGAGAAAAGACCAAGATGGACATGTTATAAGGTTAAATAGAGTCTGGGGGCACTAAACAAAAATGGAGAGGTAGCAGGAGGACGGAGTCATTACCTGGCACATGGAAGTAAGTCCACACCAAACTCGAAACAACCTGTAGCCAGTACCACAGTTCATGTTGAGAATGGTTATTCAGTTTGACCAAATAACATAAGCTAATGAATTAAATTAATATTGTAAGTTTGAATTTAATTTGCTTTAGAATTTTCTTTATAGTTTATTTATAAACATGGTTTGGTTTCTTGGTTGTAAATATAGATGATTCTTTATATATTTAAATAAATTTTCAGGAGACTATAGATGAGCTATTTATTTATTTAATCTTTAAATTTAATTAATTAATTTATTTTAGAGAGAGGAAGGGGGGAGAGAGAGCAAGAGAGAAAGAGAAACATCCATTTGTTGTTCCACTTATTTATGCATTCATTGGTTGCTTCTTGTATGTGCCCTGACCCTGATAGAACCTGCAACCTTGGTGTACTGGGATGAAGCTCTAACCAACTGACCTGCCAGGCCATGTCCTATTTAAGTAGTTTTGAGTCAGGTTGAGGTACTGAATTCTTTTCCTTTCTCATATAAAAATTTATCTTATAAACACTTGTATAGAGCTTAATATTACTTTAAGTATTAACTCATTTTTGTAATTCCTATAATAACCTATGATATTGGTATTATTATTGTCTTTGCTAAGGAGACCTGTCTGAAGCACAGAGAGATTAATAACCCTCCCAGGGCCACACAACTAGTAAGAGGTGCAGCTGGATTTCAATCCAGGCAAGCAGGCTCCAGAGTCCCTTCCTTTAACCATATGGATTGATACCTACCTTTGGACAGAGTCTGTATTTACTCTGTTAATGTTTGAAAAATACTACCTTAAAATATATGGTCTATCTTTTTTCTCTTTCTACTTGATGTGTTCTCTCAGTAGAACACATTGATTATTATAGTTTTAACTATCCTGATTATTTCTAGAGCTCTAGAGCATTATCTTGTCCTCGTGATACATATACTCAACTGACATTTTCACCTGCAAGTCTCAAAGGTACCTCAGGTTTAACCTAAGTTAAACTATAAGGTAAGTTTTCCCATTTCCTACTCTGTCCCTACCCCAATAAACCTACCTTTCCTATTCTATTATCACTCTTGTTTAATGGCTTTATTTCCCACTCAAGATGCTCACTGTTTAGTGGGGAAGAGAGACAAGCAAACAATCATTACCATGGGTACCTGACAGTTACATGACATACTTAAAAGGTCAAGGGGGTCAGAAAGAGGTAGGTCTCTGCCTCAGGATGGTTTCACTGAGAAGGCAATATTTCAAGTGTTTCAAAACAATGACTGCTTGCATGTTTCCTTGTTTTTTGGTGTTTTGGGGTGTTTTGTGTTTTTTTTGCATATAGTCGAAGGGTATCTTTTATGTGCACTATTTATATTGGGGTTAGAAAATGTACAATCATTTTTTTCATTTTAGCTCCAAAATGTAATTTCTCCAACTTCATTTCTCTTCATTTCTCCCCCCACCACCCAAATAAGAAGCAATTGTTCAGGTTGGTTTTCTTCCCCATTTGAAATAAAATAAATGGAAGAAAGAATGTTTTCTATACCTTCTGATACAATAAGATTCATTTCTCTTTAAAACATTTTCTAGCCCTGGCTAGTTCGGTTGATTGGAGTGTCATCTGATACGCAATGGTTGCCGGTTTGATCCCGTCAGGGTACATACAGGAAAAGACCGATGTTTCTCCTTCTCTTTTTCTCTCCTCCTTCCTCTCTGTCTAAAACCAATCAATAAATTATGTACTACAGGTATGTTTTGTAAATAGTAAAGTTTTATTCTGAAGAGAGAAAGACCATAAAGCCTGACCTCCTGCAATGAAATAAATAAAGCATTTCTTTGCCTCCTAGTAAGAATTATGCTGCTATTAATCACAGAGTGTCCTACTTATAGCCACCTGTGCTACTGAATAAACACTATTCTGTGGGACAGGATGGCTATGAACTAACTAGACCATGTTCCCTTTCCCTCTCAGGGAGGGCGAGGTCTGATTTTTGCTAAGAAAAAATCAAGGACAGAGACCAAGAGGAGTCACTAGGAAAAATGCTCAAGCTTGTTTTTGCTCTACTTTTTAAGTTAAAACATCAAGAGGAACCCCCAAAATTTTCATATGAGCCAGCTTGCTGCTCCTAGAATTAAGGCTAAAGCTCATTTAGGAATAAAGAACCCGACTTTGCCTAGTGTTCTCTATCTTCCAATGGCAAGTCCCTCTGGCAATCAAGTCTGTATTCTATCATTGAGGCTCCTGACCACATGTAGCACTAGTAACAAATATGAGTAGTATTTTCCTAACATTTCTAATACAGTAATATCAAACACAGTTTAAAAATGGGGTCTTCTGGTTAATTGAATAATCAGACAAATAAGAAAGAGTATACGTAGAATAGGTGTTTTTTGAATAAATGATTCTACACTCCAGTTACTTTTAAACTCTGCTCTGAGATGTCACAGAAGCAATTGAGAGCAGCTGTTTTCCTTGCTATAACCTACAACCATCTCTACTTTCATCTGCTTTACACATAGGGCTTTCAGTTCATCTTCATCAATGTTTGTATATATTTAGAGTGTATTTCACAGGTTTCCATAATGAAGTTACATTCAAATGAAATAAAGAAGCTGATAATGCAACAATTCAACTGAATCCTGCCTCTGCCCCCTTCTTTCTTTCTCTCTTTCTTCCACAAAAGATAAAAGATGCCTTTGCCCTAAATATGGAGCTTGTTTAGTTAAAAATTCTGGGTTTATAATTGGGAAAATTCATCCCAAATAATTCAAATAACTATCTAAATACTCTATTAGTAGACTCTCTTAGAAAAATGTTAGTAGCAAAAAATATTTATTAAAATCAGTGGTGATCTACTTTTTACAGGGGAGGGTAGTTTTTAACATTAACTTTTTAATGAGTACCTACTATATTATAAATATTCATTTATAAACACATTGAAAGTCAGTGGAGTTCCTCCTTTATTTACATTAAATGTCAAGTATATTCAAGAAGAGAATTGACATTACAAATAATGAATGTGACTTCTGTCTCACCTAATTGTGTTTCATTTATTGTGTTGAAATCTGTGTTCAAGACACCCATTATGGAGAAGCAGAGCATCTGCTAATTAAGGGGGGGGGAGTGTACCTGAAACATTTATCATTTGTATTGAGAAGGTAGAGGATTCTTGTCCTTGTTGGTGCTAAATAAAATGAGCCCCTAGTGACCTTGACCACTTTACATTCCTTCCTTTGGCACCTGTCTTTATGGCCTCTGACTTCATGATTATAAAATGGTGGCAGTGGTGGTGGTGGTAGTGGGGATCAATGGTTAAGGGCCTTACTTGTGATTGCTCAAATGTGTTAAGGAAGAGATATGAGCCTTTTGGTGAAACACAAGATAACAGGGGGAAAGATTCACAGGAAAATAATTTGCCAGGTGGATAGGAAGTATGAGAAAGCAAAGAGAGTGATGTAAAATAATTACAGAGACAATGTTGACAAATATAAGGCTCAGAATGGCAATGCTGGAATTAACATCAATGATAATTTAATTTATAATTATTTCTTATTCTAATTGCTGTAATAGTTTTCAATAAAAAAGGAAAAGAAAAGGTTAACTTGCTTCCAGAAAAATGTGATATTTCTTAAGGTAAATATTGGAACGTATTCTTAGCTGCTAAATACCAGTATAGTTTAAATGTCAGAACCATTTGTTCATGAGAAAATTTAAATCAATGTTTCCTGTGATTAACATTCAAAAGGTAAATTGGTGTTGTAGGCTCTTATCAACTTTTATCTTTTTTCAAAGAAGATTATGTAAGCAAAGCAATATATTATTTAATAATAGATTGCTAAAATAAATAAATGCAATAAATTATAGAAGAAAAAATACAAGTCTCTGGCTGGGTAGTTTAGTTGGTTAGACTGTTGGTCCAATATGCCAAGGTTGCAGGCTCTATCTCCGGTCAGGGCAAAGATAAGAGTCCATTTATTTATGCAGTCATAAATAAATGAACAACAAACTGATGTTTTTTTCTCTCTTTTCCACTCTCTTTCTCTCTACTAATCAATCAATAAAAAATAAAATAAAAAGAATATAAGTTAATTTTTTAACCAATTAATTTTTATATATTCAACATAAATTGTGCATTGAATGACTAAAACTGTTTTAAACTACTCAACATCAACTCCAATCTGATGCTGAGAATATGTTTGTCAGAACTCAAGTCAATCTAGCACATGATGTGCATAGTAAACAATAATTACTAGGTATGACTATAATGACAACTGTGTCTTCAACTTAATATACTCAGCTAAATATAAATGTACATAAACACATGTACAAGAAACATTTTTAATGTAATAGACTCTAAGCCCCTAGAAAGTATATTTAGAATTATAAATATTGTTTATAATTCTAATTCTCAACAAATATTGTTTTGATTTCTTCAGCTCCCCAAATTCATTGGTCATTGATTAGACAGATTAATTGACTCACATTTTTACCAGCCAGGAGTCTGAGCCACTGTAATAAATATGCAAGTGGACATAAAATAGTCAGTTATTAGACCATTTTAATACAGCTCTGCTGCTGAGGAAGGGGATAGAGGACAGTGAGGCATTGGAAATGACTACAGAGTAAAAGCCTTCTAGTTAAGCAATAGATGTAGAGGAGACTCCTTTGGTAGCAAACTAAAGGGCTTTCTTCTACCTGAAGTCAGGATTATTTATATAAGCATTTCTCCCACAATCTCAGCAGAAAAAAAAGTGTTTTGCTCTGGACAACCATAACAGAAATTTCAGCAGAACTAGAGGACAGAAGGACATACTTGCTCAGTTCTATAGATTACACTATGTGGGATAGCAAACAGAAACCCAAACAGCCAAATGGTGTTGAAGTACAACTCAGCCTACACAGTCTTTGAATTTATACAAGAAAGCTGAGAAGTCTCTACAGGGTATGTGTTTGGGAAACAGACCAGAACAGAGGCAGAAGAAAAGCAGGAAAAGAGAGAGGAGGCAGCTCCAGACCAGAACCAAGGCAGAGAGCTGAAAATGACAGTTGCATCGTGACCAGTTGTCTCAGTGGTAGAGTATCGCCTGGCAGATAGACGTCCTGAGTTCGATTCCAAGTCAAGGCACAAAGGAGAAGCAACCATTTGTTTCTCTAGTCCTCTCTCTCTTTCTTCTCTCTCTCTATCTCTATCTCTCTCTTCTCCTCTCTCAGCCATAGCTCAGTTGGAGCAAGTTGGCCCTAAGCACTGAGGATGGCTCCATGGCCTCGCCTCAGGCACTAAAATAGCTTGGTTGCCAAGCAATGGAGCAACAGCCCCAGATGGGCAGAGCATCACCCAGTAATGGCCTTTCCAGGTGGATCCCATTCAGGGTCCATGCAGGAGTCTGTCTCTCTGCTTTTCTGCTTCTCATTTAAGTTAAATAAATAAAAAAAAATGGCAGTCTCATCAACAACCAGCAGGAAGAGAGTATAGAAGTTCATACCAGAGCCACACTGCACTTACAGCTCTCAGGGAGCCATATATTTTGTATTTTGCTAGAGAGCAGACCCTTGGCATTTCTTATCCCCCCATACACAGAACATCAAGATCCCCAAAGGAGCAGATAACATTTCAGCCTGTAAAAGCTGTGCTGCCCACCATTTCCACCATCGGAATTTTACCTTTTGGCAAAGAACAATTATTTTCCCATTCTCTTTCTGTTCTCTTTCCTGCATTTCTTTTCAAAGCCATTGTCATTATTATTTTTCTCACAAAGAAGCATGGAGTTACTATGCAATTCATGATGAGAATAAGTTTTTCCTAATAAGTATGTTTGGGTGGTCAGTAGACTCTCTTATTAGGTAAGAGTTTATTCCTACATATCCTTCTAATAAAATTACACATTATAAGCCCCCAAAAATTGTTTTAAAAAAGTGCAAGCCATGGCCATCAGAGTCACACTCAAAGTTTCAAGGTTCTACTATATATATTTTTGCTTCAGTAAAAGATTAATTAAACTGTATGTTATTTAACCTTCAGCATGTTTAGTTCTTCTCAATGAATGCTTTGATTAACTATATAAACTAGAGCCAAAAGTATCACTATGGAGAGGCACCATCAACTCAGAGTTGGCTGAGATAACCTACACTTCCAGTGCCCAGAGCCAAATCCAGAAAGCATGACTTGCTTCAGAACCATGCCTGTTACTGCTTGCATGGGCCACATGTTTCCTTCTCAACTGTGAACTGTGTTTTGAGTGGTGAAGAGGGCAAAGAACTCTTCACCCACTGTAATTAGGTAGTTGCTAAGTACATAATATTGCCAAATGCATTTTTTTTTACCATGCTTTGCAAGACTGAGATATGTTGCCAACTTTCATAGTAT
Source organism: Saccopteryx bilineata (assembly GCF_036850765.1). Lineage (NCBI taxonomy): Eukaryota > Metazoa > Chordata > Mammalia > Chiroptera > Emballonuridae > Saccopteryx > Saccopteryx bilineata. The sequence goes on along the minus strand of NC_089490.1, from coordinate 336,625,475 downwards.
CTATGCTAAAACAAAGAAACAAACAACAATAAACATAGGGAGACACACTATAGTGGTTTCAAGTCCAGGATCTGAAGCTAGGCTTCCTGGTTTGAGTCCTGGTTTCCCTTTTACAAACTGTGAGCCTGAGCAAGTGGCTTTACAGCTTTATTCCTCAGGTCCCTCATCTGTGGAGAAAATTTCACAATATTCTAGTGAGGATTAAATGAGCTCATACATGCAAAGCACTGGAACAGTATTTGACACCACAGAAAGCAGTCAATAAATGTAATCCAAAATAGTTTTGAAGAGATATATAAACAAATAGAAAGTTTTTTCCTATTTTTATAATAGAATACTGAGGATCATCTTATAGAGTCAGCATTCTTAGGGATTCTTAGAGATTATTAACCATAAAATATAACATTTGTATGACAAAACAATCATTCCTTTCAGCATTTTTGAGCAAATATTAATTGAGCATACATTGTGTGTCAAAATATGTCTTAGGCACTATTAGATATACAAGGTGGGGGATAAGTAGTTTTACAGTTGTTTGTATAGAAAATAATATAATAATTGAAAAGTAATAATAAAAGAATAAATGTTTGCATACTTATAACTGTAAACCTACTTTAGCCACACCCTTATAAAACACTAATATAGGAATAGAAGTCATTGATTTTATATTATATTTATCTATGAAGTACACAGGTGGCAAGTGTGTCTAGGAATAATAATAGTTATCATCATCACTTCCATTCACTGAGTGCCTGTTTTGTGCTTGGTTATCTACCAGAAGGTTCTATCTGCATTATCTCACTCATAAAACTTACTTTTTTTTTTTCAACTTTAAAGCCGTCAGTTCGCTGTTTATTAAATGACCAGATTACAAAAATAACCATGGTAGATACCTTAGTTCATCTTTCTGATAAGCCTGTTGATCTGGTCTTCCTTTCCTGTTACCAGCATCCCCACCTTCTACAAAGTGGGTGGTTTTTTTCTTCATTCCACCACGTGGAAAAGATAATTTGAATGGCCACAGGAAGTTGTTTGCATCTCTGAAGCTTTTTCCAACAGTAGAGATCTCATGAATCAGATCCTCCGTGCAGATGATACCATATTTACCAAGAGATCCAGCAATCAATGCATTATCTGTCCAAGCAATTTTTTTGTTGATTTTGCCATAACCACGCTTGTAGATCAATTCATTTACTGACTTTAGGTTTGGGTATACCCATGCAATATATGGTCCCACAATCCTCAGCATGTTAATCAAAGCCTTGTTGAGCTTCATAAAGGTGCTGTTGAAGATCTGGCGCAGGCGCAGAAGCTGCAGCACCTTGAGAACTTCTTGAGCTCACAGCATTGATACCTCTGATCCTGATGACAAATGCCAATTTGGGTTCCGCAGGTACATAGAAGTTCCCAGCCTTTTCGCCATCCTAGCCATTCAAATCTCAGTTCTATACATCTGCTTGTACTCCTTGTGATAGTGCTTAGCTTTTTCATAGATGAGCTTCCTTCTGGCCTTTCACAGCATCTTTTGGGCAAACTTCTTAGGTGCTTGATCTTCAGCTCTGCGAAATTCCTTTGCTTTTTCTTCAGGGTTTCTGGCACAGCAGGAACTTTTTTCTTCTTCTCACTGTCATTAGCATTCTTCTTCTCACTGGCATTAGCATTCTTCTTCTCACTGGCATTAGCATTCTTCTTCTCTATGACATTAGCATTCTTCTTCTCTTCTGCACTCTCCATGGTTCCAGCCAGAAAAAGAGGCTCACATAACTTACTTTTGAGGTACTTATATGATCCCCATTAAAACCCAGAGGAGCCTGACCAGGCGGTGACACAGTGGATAGAGTGTCAGACTGGTATGCAGAGGACCCAGGTTTGAGACTCTGAGGTCACCAGCTTGAGTGCGGGCTCATCTGGTTTGAGGAAAAGCCCACCAGCTTGAACCCAAGGTCGCTGGCTCCAGCAAGGGGTTACTCGGTCTGCTGAAGGCCCGCAGTCAAGGCACATATGAGAAAGCAATCAATGAGCAATTAAGGTGTTGCAAGGCGCAATGAAAAACTAATGATTGATGCTTCTCATCTCTCTCCATTCCTGTCTGTCTATCCCTCTCTCTGACTCACTCTCTGTCTCTGTAAAACAACAACAACAACAACAACAACAAAAACCCCAGAGGAAACTGAAATTCAGAAAGGTTAAGCAACTTTTTTCAAGGTCTGATATAGATCAGCGGAACAGAATAGAGAGTCCAGAAACAAACCCATATCTATATGGTCAATTAATATTTGACAGAAGAGGCAAGAACATACAATGGGACAAGAATAGTCTAGACAATAAATGGTTTTGGGAAAATTGGCAGAGAAGTGTAAAAAAATGAACAAATAAATAAATGATGTGAGATCATCTTACATCATATACAAGAATAAACTCAAAATGGATTAAGGACTTAAATATAAGACTCAATATGACAAAAATCCTAGAAGAAAACATAGGCAGTAAATTCTTTCAGTAATATTTTTTCTGACATATTTCCTTGGGCAAGAAATAAACAAATGGGATTATATGAAATTAGAAAATTTTTGCACAGCCAAAAAAACCCCAAAACCTAAAACCATCAATAAAATGAACAGATAACCCACTGAATGAATGAACAGATTCAAAAATACATCTGATAAGGTGTTAATATCCAAGATTTATAAAAATAACCTCATACAACTAAACCCCCCCAAACCCCCCAAACAATTCAATTTAAAAATGGATAAAGAACCTAAATAGATACTTCTCCAAAGAGGATATAAGATGGCCAATAGACATATGAAAAGATGCCCAACACCACTAATCATTAGAAAAATACAAATTAAAACCACAATAAGATATCACCTTACACCTGTCAGAACTGCTATCACCCATAAATCAGCAAATGGCCTGACAAGGCAGTGGTGTAGTGGATAGAGCATCAACCTAGGATGCTGAGGACCTAGGTATGCTGAGGTCGCTGGCTTGAGTGTGGGCTCATCTGGCTTGAGTGCAGGCTCACTGGCTTTAGCGTGGGGTCATTGGCTTCAGCGTGGGATGATAGACAATGACCCCCTAGTTGCAGGATTGAGCCCTAAGTTCACTGGCTTGAGCAAGGGGTCACTGGCTCAGGGGGAGCACCCTGGTCAAGGCATGTATGAGAAGCAATCAATGAACAACTGAAATGCTGCAACAAGTTGATGCTTCTCATCTCTCTCTCTTCCTGTCTGTCTTTCCCTGTCTGTTCCTCTTTTTCTCACACACACACAAAATAATAATAATAAAAATCAGCAAATGACAAGTATTGGAGGATATTGAGAAAAGGGAGCCCTCGTATACTGTTGGTGGGAATGCAGATTGGTGCAGTTTTATGACCAAGTGATTCCACTTTTGCATATATATTCAAAGGAACCCAAACACTAATTCGAAAGAATATATGCACCTCTATGTTCATTTCAGTATTATTTATAAGAGCTAAGCTACGGAAGCAATCCAAGTATCCATTAATAGATGAGTGGCTAAAAAAGTGGTGGTACATATATATACAATATGTATATATTACTTGACCATTAAAAAGAATGAAATCTTACCATTTGTGACAGCATGGATAGATCTAAATAGTATTATGCTAAGTAAAATAAATCAGTCAAAGAAAGACAAACACCACATTATTTCAGTTATATAAATAAATATAAATAAACAAATAAATAAATGATGTGAGATTATCTTGCATCATATACAAGATTAGAAAGAACAAGAAAAAAAAACATTAAAGAACAAGAAAAAAAAATGGAAACAGACTCATAGATACAGAGAACAGACTAATAGTTGCCAGAGGGGAGGAGGGTTGGGAGATTGCATAAAAATGATGACGAATTGACAAGTACAGCTTGGTAGTTACAAAATAGTCATGGGGATGTAGATTACAGTATAGGGAATATAGTCAATAATATTATAATAACTCTGTATAGTTCCAGTTGGGTACTGGAAATATTGGGGGGACATTTTATAAAGTATATGATGGTTTAACCACTATGCTGTACACCTACAACTAATACAAAATAATATTGAATGTAAACTGTTATTTTTAAAGATTAAAAAATAATAACTTTTAAAAAGACAAAAAAAATTTCCCAAGGTCTGCACTGTAAGAAGCAGAGCTGAAATTCAAACCAGGTCAGTCTGGTTCTGGAACAAGGGTGCTTCACTTCCTGATATTTTCTTGTGTCTTCCTGACAGAATTTCAATAAAGAGACATATTTCAAACAATGCAGACTGTATTATTTACATTCTGCCAATATTTTTGAGCTAGAAAGTCATCGTGTAACAAAGGACTATGGTTCAAAGTCTAAAAGAGCTAGGGATGCAGGGTGGGGTCCAAGAGAGCCTAAAAGCACAATGGTAGGGACAGCCCACTGTGCTCACAAGAGAGGCTGAGATAGATGTGTGGGTGGAGCACGTTAGACACCGGGGACGAAGATGCAGACACTGTAAATAATTTTGGTATCAGAACCAGAGATGCTATGCTTCATATTGATCTCAGAGGTATTCAAGGGAGGTGGTTTCATGAAAGGTCTGTAGGGCTTCTAGAAGAGTTTCTCTGACCATGCACATACACACACACCTACACACACTCACATAACTTTTATAACATTTAGTTTAAAAAATGGCTGTATGGAATTATCACACAGAGATGTAAGTTCAAATTTTTTGCTGCTTATAAACTTCTCTTTTTGGGGGAGAAGACTCTGAAGCTCTCTCTCTCTCTCTTTTTTTTTTTTTTTTTTTTGTAATTTTCTGAAGCTAGAAACGGGGAGAGACAGTCGGACAGACTCCCGCATGCGCCTGACCGGGATCCACCCGGCACACCCACCAGGGGGTGATGCTCTGCCCACCAGAGGGCGATGCTCTGCCCCTCTGGGGCGTCACTCTGTTGCGACCAGAGCCACTCTAGCGCCTGGGGCAGAGGCCAAGGAGCCATCCCCAGCGCCCGGGCCATCTTTGCTCCAATGGAGCCTCGGCTGCGGGAGGGGAAGAGAGAGACAGAGAGGAAGGAGAGGGGAAGGGGTGGAGAAGCAGATGGGCACTTCTCCTGTGTGCCCTGGCTGGGACTCGAATCCGGGACTTCTGCACGCCAGGCCGACGCTCTACCACTGAGCCAACCGGCCAGGGCGACTCTGAAGCTCTTATTAAAAATTTTTGTAACCAGGTAGTTTCAACAATCCCTACCCTTGCCAGACGAATCTTTCAAACATGCCATTTCTGTTGGTTAGTATCCCACTCGTTTCTTTTAGGAACTAGTCCAGCCACTTAGCCTACCATTGAATGCTATCCAGTTTCAGACCTGATACTCCTTTCTATATTAAGATTCTGATCACGTATTCCAATATGTGGATTTCCCCCCATAACACCAAGTGATTCTCAGATACCAGCTGGGTGTCCTACAATTTAACTCAATTCTACCCAGAAATAGCCTCAGATTCCAGAGTTTAAGGGTTCAGTTCCAGAAGACTGGCCTCCATTTCAGGTGCCAATCATAAGCCCAGATTGTTACCTGTCCTTCTGACAACTCTAAATCATACGTTACAATGACACCCTCCTTGGACTTGATTAATTTCCTAGAGCAGCTCACAGAACTGAGAAAACAAGTTAACTCACTGGATTACAGGCTTATTCCAAATGATATTAACAGATATAAATCAACAGCCAGATGAAGATATTCATAAGGTGAGGTCCCGAACAAAGGAGCTTCTTGTCCTGGTGGAGTTTGGGGCAGTTTGGTGGCACGTGGAAGCATTCTGTTTCACCAACCTGGGAACTCTTCCCAGTACTTTTGGGTGTTTACAGAAACTTCATTACAAAGGCATGACTGCTTAAGTCATTGACCATGGGGGATTAATTCAACCTTCAGCCCCTCTCTCTACCTGGGAGGTCAGGGGTTAAACTAAAAGTTCAAATCCTCTAATCACCTGGTTACTCTATTGGCAACCAGCTGCCATCATTAGGTGTGGTCTAAAACTCAACTCATTCACATAACAAAAGAGGAAATTCCCAGGGTTTTAGCAACTCTGTGCGAGAAAAAGGGATGAAGACTATGACATACATCATATTCTATTACATTAAGGTGACCAACTTTTTTACAATGAAAAGGAGGACAAAAATAAATTGAAGAAAACAATATCATAAATAAAAGAAACATTTTATTCATTTCAACAATAATACACTATAACAGTGGTTCTCAACCTTTCTAATGCCGTGACCCCACAATACAGTTTCTCATGTTGCGGTGACCCCAAACCAAAAAATAATTTTGGTGGCTACTTCATAACTGTAATTTTGCTACAGTTATGATTTGGAATGTAAATACCTGATATGCATTATGTATTTTCCGATGGCTTTAGGCAACCCCGCTGGGGTCGCGACCCACAGGTTGAGAACCGCTGCACTATAATATGATAAATGCACAATAAAAACATTTGTAATATTTTATACTGTAATTATGCTTACATGCCTATTAATTTTTAATAATAATTGTAAGACTATCTAAATGAGTACTTTTCCATTGAATTAATATTTTTTGTCAATGTATCATCTTATAACAATATATTGGAAATATCTGAACAAGAAATATCCTTCATATTGAATTTTATGTAAATTGTGCTTACCTACAATTGAATATTCACTGAGAAAGAAATAATTGTGAGTCTACAATGTCGTATGTGCCATGTTGTGTTTCAGTAAGAAGTACACCAAGCCATTTGCGCGCTTGGTATATCGCGCTCTCTCTCAAGGTCTCCCATGTGTAGCACAGGCATCTCATAATCGTGTCTCGCCGCACTATACTGATCCTTGACGAAACGTCGTATCAAATACAAATACGTCACATCACACGCAATGGATCAACTTTGCATTGATCGAATATGGACATTTATAGATTAGTCTTCCAATATCAAAAAGGAGGACATGTAGGACACTTTTCAAGGGAGGATGGAACTTACAGAAGGACTGTCCTTACTAAAGGAGGACAATTGTTCACCTTAATTACATGCACATAGATATCTTCCTTCCTTGCTCCAGCCCTCCAGCCAGTCCATCAGGGGACAGGACCTTTGATCCTTAAGCTTGCCAGGTATGTTCCTACTTTATACTCTTGCAGATCTGGGCTTAAACTGCTTCCTCTTATTCTCTAGGCATGTTTATCCAAATCTTACTTGTCTTGTGGCACAATACAGCATAGATAAAGTTATAGATGAGACATGTGTGAAAATAAGTTCTGCTACTTCATGGCTGGGTGATCTGGGGAAGATTACTTAGTCTCTTCAACTCTCAGTTCCTAAACCACAGAATGGTGTTTAGGATCTACTTTTATAGGCTTGCAGTGAAGATGAAATAAAACAGTGCATGTAATCTGTTTAGCCCAGTGCTTGGCATATAGTAAGAGCTTAATAAAAGTAACTTTAAAAAAATTAGCTATCATAGTCCCAGTCCTACTTCCTATACTGATCACTTTGGTTTTGATTAAATTTCCCTCCTCTTTACTCATTAATACTGCCTGCAATTACATCATTTATACAGTATCTTAGGATATTTATCATTTTGCAATATAATGATTTTATAGATATGAGTGCTGACCTTTTAGTAGAGAAGAAACCATAAAATAGATGCTATTATAGACACAGAAAAAGGACACTCTAAAGGGCATGTTCATTTACTTCACTGATTGCTTCATTCATTCCTTCAATAACTATGCATTGGGTATCTAATATATTCCAGACACAGAGGAACCAGAAAGATTCTGCCTTAAAGGAGAGAATAAGAAGTGTATAAATTGCTGTGACACAAAGTAAAAAGTCCTATGTGTCTGTGCAGGTAAAGCACACTGATGTTTCCTAAGAGAAAATGGCGACTGGGGGAGCTTCACTGAGGAAGAAGCCTTGAGCAGTCCTTGAGGACAGGTTTAGGAAGTGTCTGGAAGCTGAAAGGTGAGAAGGTGGAAGCGGGCTGAGTGGCAGTGGGTGCATTTCAAATTAAGGCACATGCAGGAGCACAGGCTGGAGGCTGGACAGAGCAAGTACCCATGGTAACAGCAAGGAAACATCAATTCAGATGAGAGCCTGAAAAAGGTAAATAAATTAAGAAAAAAAAACCCCTCATAGACAGACAACAGTATGGTGATTACCAGAGGGAAAGAGGAGTGGGGGACATAAAAGAGGGATAAATGGTGATGGAAGGAGACTTGGCTTGGGCTGGTGAACACACAATACAGTGTACAGATGATGTGTTATAAAACTGTACACCTGAAATCTATATAATTTTATTAACCAATGTCACCCCAATAAATTCAATTAAAAAATAAAATAAAAGCTCCTTTCCAAAATCACTCAACCCCCTGGGTTTTCTTTTAATTAACACAACTGTGACCTTCAAGATTTCGGTAAATGCTTTTGCTTTCCAGCTGTTTTTTATTGATTTTTGGTTGTAGAACTTCAATTTTCAGTGCGAGTCACTGAAATCACTGTTCAACAAGTCATCCTGCCACACTACCTGTTTCTTCAAGAAGTGACTTTTCTCTCTTAGAGAGATTCCTGTTGACACAAAATTATGGAATGTTAGATAGGGATGTTTGGAAGGCTTCCTGTTCATAGTGGTTTAAAATATGATATATAAATATCTTGGCAGTAAAATTATATGAGCAGTTGAGGTGGATCAGCCAAACTGCTGTTTTTCACTAGGGAAAGTTCTATAAAAAACCCCAGAACCCAAGTTAATAATTTCAACACTGACAATAATTACCAGCTCAGTCCTGCTCTGTTCCAGATCCTAGAGCCTACAAGTTGGGCCCCAGAAAGGGAGTCTCTTGAAGTTCTTGAAGATGTTCTATTACATTACCCCAGCATGGGTAATATCAAAGTTGGTTTGGGATTTCTGCATGCCAACAGGACAAACTGACTTTCCCTGCATGGGAGGTTTCTATTCACTTACATAGATTCTAAGTCATTGATAGCAGGATTGCTTAACAAACAAAGTCAACATCCCTAAGCCTCTCAGCTGGGCATTATTATCAGGAACTTCCTGTAAATTCCTGAAATTCTGTAGACATGCTCAGTTCATGAAAATCTCTGCATCTGGTGGGTAGAAATTATCACCAGGCTCATGGTGAATGAGAAAGAACAGAATGCCAAATTTGAGAAGTCTAACTTATATTCTCATTATCAACAGATGTCAAAACTGAGGCTCAAAGAGGCTGAATGACCTGGGTCACACAGATGCATAAGTACAAAAACTGACATCCAAATCCTAAACACCTGCTCTTTGTCCTCTCTAGACTTCCAATTCAATGCCTGCCCACTCTCTTCTCTAATCTCACCATTTCCATTTCTTCTAAAATGTCCTTTCCAAATGAAGAAGTCATGAATCCAGTCTCTTCTATCCATTTCTAGTGCTGCCTCCCTCATTCAGCCTCAGTCCTTCCTAGATAACTGCAGCTGTTCACAACTGCTTTCGCTGTCTCTAGCCTTGCTTTACCTTTCTGTCCACATGGAATGTACTGTCATCCTTTCAAAATGCCCCATTTAAACAGCTTTCAGATTCCTCATTGTCTTGAGAATAAAGAACAAAATTCTTAACATAGGGTGTAAGACCCTTCCAGGTGTAACCAATTTTTTCTCTTCAGGTTTGTGCTGAATAAATGTTTCCTGACTTCTCAACTCTTCACCCTGCTCTGTGCCCAGAAGCTGATAAACATAGACCACGCATGGCTTCCTGTTGGGTTTAGTATGTGGAGAACACGACCAAGAGATCAGAGTGAGGGATGACGGTGAGAGTGGATTTCTATTCTGCTGGGTCTCCCACTGCAGGGCTCCAGTTCTATCAGGTGAATCTGTTTTTCTGCAGGTTCAGCTAACCGCTTCTTCCCACTGCCCCATCCAGTCTAGAAGAAGTAAGAACTCCCTGTGATTAACAGTCCTGAAATCTCTCTTAGGTTTGAATATATCTTGCTTACTCATTTGCAAATAAACCCTGTGTTAAACTCTCCAAATTATTCACCTTAAATCTACCAGATATTTTCTGCCAAGACCTCAACTGATACTTGGCCAATCCCCCTGTTTATACTTTCATATAGAATTACATTGAATGATGATAGTGTCTGGAACAAATGTGCCCCGATCACTCTTCTCTGAGGTTTTGGACATGTTGTTCCTTCTACCTGAATTGCACTCCCTCTCCCCAGGTTCCTGTTGTCCCCAACCCTATACTTCAGGTTTTAATTTCAATTACTAACTGCTCCCAGACTTTTTCCAAATGAACGCAAATGGCAGCACTAAGTTTCTCTTAGTCACCAGTGCTTCTCCATACCGTACCATCCCTAACAATGCATTGATGTGCATTCCCTACTAGGCATGCCCTTTGAAGGCCAGGAGCTGGGTCTCAATCTTCCCAATAAACTCACCACCTGTTACAGAGCCTGGGACACGGTAGCTACTCAACAAATATTATTTTAGTAAAATGTATTTTTATTTAAATGGGAAGATCCTTCCTTTTCAGTTCTTACTTGGTTTGAAACTTTCTCTGGAATCTTCCAGGGAGTTGTTATAACCTGTGTATGCTGGGCACTGAGCAAGTACCAAAGAGCTGTGAAAAGGACACTGCTCTAGTTCTTGACCTCTCATTCCCTGGTCTACCTCACAGATTATTAGAGGACTCTAGTAAGATCATATATATGTAAAATAGCACTTTAAGTCAGAGACAGCCCAAGTAGTGGTTTTTATTTTGAAGAAGGCATAACAAAAACAGATTTCTTTATCATAAGATTTCCTTGGTGAATCAAGTCACTGATCCTTTATTCCTGCCAATTTCCAAAATCTGTTAGCTACTTCTGACTCAAGAAACAATTTTAAGGTGTCTTTAATGAGCCTTCTGGCCATTGAGCGTAGCTGTCTGAGGATATTCAGCAGATCGGGGAAGGCCATGTTGCAGCTGGGCCATCCTATTCAAGTTTCAAAGGCTATCCAACAAAATCATGGAGCAAATGGTAAGCTACCATCATCTTGCATTTTGTTTAGAAGACTTCATTGATTACACCGTGCTAGACTGTGCCATGAGTTTAGGAGTTCAGTAGTATTTTTCATGATGATGATTGTGAATTTAAACACAGAGGTTAAGTATTATAATGTGGCAGCTTCTTTGAAGCTTTGAAAATTTGGGTCAGGGTTTGTGATATGGTTTAGAACAAGAAGGATTTTTTTTTCTCTTCCCATCCACAAAGTTAACTTTTTGATAGGCATCCTTCCTCTCTAATCTTGAAGGCAAACCCCTCATAAAGGGCTTCCAATAATACCCACTTCTAGTTTGAAACATCAGCTCTCATCCATTGTGTAATTACATACTGATGTGTCATCATTGGTGGTAAGATGTACTATAAGTGACATTTTAGTAAATATACTCAAAGAAGTGAAATTTGGGAGGTGATATACACAGAAAACATAAAAAATATAATTAAAATAATAATAATAAAGCCCTGGCTCAGTAGCCTCAGTAGCTCAGTAGGTCAGAGCATTGTCTCAATATGCCAAGGTTGCAGCTTTGATCCCTCATTGGGGCACACATAAGAATCAACCAATGAATGCATAAATAAAGTAGAAAAACAAATTGATGTTTCTCTCTTTCTTTGTCTTCTTTCTCCCCTTCATGTATTTTTCTTCCTTCCTTCCTTCCTTCCTTCCTTCCTTCCTTCCTTCCTTCCTTCCTTCCTTCCTTCCTTCCTTCCTTCCTTTTTTTTTTTTTGACAGAGACAGAGAGAGAGAGAGGGACAGATAGGGATAGACAGACAGGAAAGGAGAGAGATGAGAAGCATCAATTCTTCATTGTGGCACCTTAGTTATTCATTAATTGCTTTCTCATATGTGCCTTGACCAAAAGGCTCCAGCTGAGCCAGTGAAGCCTTGCTTAAGCCAGCGGCCTTAGGCTCAAGCAGAGACGATGGGGTCATGTCTATGATCTCACCCTCAAGCCAGTGATCCGTGCTCAAGCTGGTGAGCCTACACTCAAGCTGGATGAGCCCACGCTCAAGCTGGCAACCTTGGGGTTTTGAACCTGGGTCCTCTGCATCCCAGTTACACGCTCTATCCACTGCACCACCACCTGGTCAGGCTCATCTATTTTTCTAAAAATAAAAAAAATTTAAAACTAATAAAACATGGGACTCACGAAAAACATGATTTTTAATAATTTAGTATGAATCAAGATTGTTTCTATAACTTCATTCTTATAATTACCTGATATTCACATTGGTCTCTTGATCAGGAATTCACAGAGTAAAGTTATCAAGAGCGTAGAGAAAGGCTGCAGAACCTACTACCCATCTCACTTACACCACAGCCCAGGGTCTGTCAACTGACTGTGCACTGTGTAAGTTGCAGGGAAAATGTGAATGATCCTATTTCATCAATTGTAAAATGCAATTTTTTTTTACATTTTTATACTTATGATTAAGGAATGCATCCTACAGTCAGTGGTGTCCTAAGTTATAATAGGCAGGTTCTTTTCCTTTTCTTTTTTAATGGAACATAAAATAATACTGTATCTTAAATTAGTTGCATTTTAGATTCAAGGTTAATTACTCCAGGACCCATATTTTATGTCTTACTTAGAAATTTCTCTCTTGTCAGGCTTATAGGTCCCTATGATATTGCCCTCAAAGTCTCATCTCTCTAGTCTTTTTATGTTAATAGTCCATTTAAAAAAATTGAGTGTTTATTTGTGCCAGATTTCATATTCTTATAAGCATTTTCTTTTTTTTTTTTTTTTTTTTTTTTAAAGATTTTATTTATTCATTATAGAGAGGGGAGAGAGAGAGAGAGAAAGAGAGAGAGAGAAGGGGGGAGGAGCAGGAAGCATCAACTCCCATATGTGCCTTGACCAGGCAAGCCCAGGGTTTTGAACCGGCAACCTCAGCATTTCCAGGTTGACGCTTTATCCACTGCGCCACCACAGGTCAGGCGGATTTTCACTTATAAAACAGGCATTGCAGGTGGTCCAGAGCATCCAGAGCACAAGGTAGGCCAACTGGCCAAGTTTTTGAGCAAAAGTCTAACTCTGGATGAGTTATTTAGGGATGAGGGGCCATTTCTAAATAATTGAGAAAATTGCTTCACACCAGTTTATCTCAGGGTGCTATGAATTTAGATTTCACACCAGTTTATCTAAAATTACAATACTATCACACATGGCCAGGAATAATACATACATACACACACACAACATATAAAATTAGGCATTGGCTACCATGTCTTTTAGGGCAGATGCAGGGGCAGAGCTGGGAAAACCAATGGGAGTGATGGTGTGGATGATTGTTGGAGGGTCTGTTTCCTGCCTTATCACCCTCAGCTCCTAGACCTATAGAGTGCTTATGTCTAGAAGATATTCGATATATGTTGTTGCATGAATGACCACATCTAGACAGACAAACCCAGATTAAAGCCGCCTGAATGAGTGGTGCTGAAAAGTAACAAAAATCACAAATGCCAGTTGCGCTGGAGGGATGCATAGGGGAGACAGAAGGCCAACACCACTGACCTTGCTTCGGCTATCGGGTCGGGTGGGAGGCACTCTCTCACTCCATTTCTCTATTGATACTTAGGACATATTATCTTTAAGTCACTATTCCAAAGCTTTACAAACATTAACTCATCTTCCTAATAATCTTATAAGATAGCTACTATTCTTATCTCTATTTTATCTAATAAAGAGACTAATGCACCAAGAGCTTAAGTCCCTTGCCGAAGGTCTTCCAGCTGAGAAAGGACAGTGTTAGGTCTGGAATACAGGAAGCCTGGTGCTGGAATGCGTGCTATGACCACTCCACAACAGGGCTGCTTTATTCACCCATGCAGGTGCTCTCTAAATGTTTGAGCCGCTATAATCACAGCTTCTCTGAGGCCAGATGTCTGCAATCTGGCCCAGCCTTGAGGACAAAGTCAGCTCTCAGGCTGCAAGAGGTTAGGCTGCTGAGCTGCCCTAGAGGTGTTGGCAGATGGGAAGGCACACATCCTGGGTTTGACTTGGACACGATCCAGGTTTCTGGAAAGACCATTCAAACCTTCACCCACAACTGCCCATTTCCCATTTAGTATTAAAGTGATATCTCTCTCTTCCCCTGCGTCTTTTCCAGGCCAGAAAGGAATAATGTTGGAGAAAATGTGTTGATATTTTTTTGTCCTTTTCTGTCCCTGGTGTTGCAAAATTGTCACCTAAAGAAGATCTAGGGAAATTTCCATAGTTACATGTCAACCTTATTCTTTTTATCAGAGTGTTTAAAACACTTTTTAAAATGTCTCCATTTTCTCCCAATCTCTTGGGATGGAAAATTACACCTTAATAGGACAAAGAATCAACAGCAAATACTTTTTTTTATTGCTGTAAAATAGAATAATTAATTGAAATACTCAGAGGGAGATTTGTTTCCCCTGATAGCTTAGTTTCTGTCTTAAAAATCCCATATTATTATTACATTTGAAATGAAAATGCTGGCTGCCGCATTGTTACTTTATATTTATATTGAAGACAGTGTTTTATTTTTTTTTTTAATTTTTTATTTTATTTTTTATTTTTGAAGACAGTGTTTTAATTTGGGCTTGTCTTTGAACAGAAATCACAAAACTTTCTGAGTGTGCACAATAGACTGGATCTGAATCCCGGTATTTTTCACTAACAACATGTCTTCAGTTTTAACAGAGTTTAGAAGAAGTTTCTCAAATATAAGGTTAGGATCCAGTATGTAGACAGATGCCTCACAAAAACATGGTGGTCAAAAAGACCTTGCTTTTCTAGCCTTTGAGAGTGGGGAGTCTTTGTTCTCAGTGCCTAGCAATGGGCTGGAACAAAGGAGCCACAGATAACGTTATTACCTGTTTTCCCTAATTGGGTAGGGACAGGAAAGTGCTGCCTGATCTTACCCCTAGCACGGAAAGTAAAGTCATCAAATTAGGACTCAAATACATGCCATGAAGTGACAGGGTATGTCAGTGGATGTGGATAATAAATGAAAAGTGGACCCATGTGGAATCTTGAGAACACTTGGCAGAATATAACATCCATTTTGCTTCCTTAATGCTGTGCTTTGCTCAGTAACTTGGATGTTGGCAAATGCTATTATCATATTTTCTCATTTTAAACCACATGGATAATAAGGTGAGTCTTGGGGGATTTCACCGAATGCTTTCTTTTACCATGAGTTACAACATAAGCCTATTTGTATCTATAATAGAATTTCTGCCTTGTGCTCATGGCAATGCTGGATTCCTCGGTGGTTTTTGTCCATCAGTTTGGAAAATGAGGAAAAACAAGACTGTGCCTGTTTCTAATTCTGTTAGCAACATTTGAGGGAAAACATCTGTTCCATGTATTTTTCCTAGACTACCTTTTGTAAATAAACTGTCATTGTTAATTTGGGGGAGTGCTCTAATTCATTACTAGCAATGGTTTTGCATCTTATTATCTCAGAATCTTAATTTCTTACATAAATATTTTTTAGTTTTTTTAAATTTGATTCTTTAGCACCTTTTATGGTTTCTCAACATGTTTCTTTATCAATAGTAAATATAATTATAATTCAACATGCCATAAATGATTTTTCAGAACACCTACTTTGTGCCTGACACTATTCTAGTTGCTGAAGATAAACTAATAAAGAAGCAGTCAAGGCTTTTGATCTCCTGGGGCTTATTTTCAAATGGGAGAAGAAATATCATATGTAAATAAATAAATAATTTTATATAGTGATAAGTTTTATGGAGAAATTAAAACAGGCGATCATTTTAGTATAAAAAGGTAGTACGCGATGATGGTCAAGAACAGAGACACGGGAGCCAGACCAGAATCTGAATCACAGCCCTAACACCTCCCTTCTGTGTGATCTTGGGAAAGTTACTTAGCCTATCTCTACCTTAGTTCCTTCATCTCTAAAATGGGGACGATCTTAGGCCCTGGCCGGTTGGCTCAGCGGTAGAGCGTCGGCCTAGCGTGCGGAGGACCCGGGTTTGATTCCCGGCCAGGGCACATAGGAGAAGCGCCCATTTGCTTCTCCACCCCTCCGCCGTGCTTTCCTCTCTGTCTCTCTCTTCCCCTCCTGCAGCCAAGGCTCCATTGGAGCAAAGATGGCCCGGGCGCTGGGGATGGCTCTGTGGCCTCTGCCTCAGGCGCTAGAGTGGCTCTGGTCGCGCAACATGGTGACACCCAGGATGGGCAGAGCATCGCCCCCTGGTGGGCAGAGCGTGCCCCTGGTGGGCGTGCCGGGTGGATCCCTGTTGGGCGCATGCGGGAGTCTGTCGGACAGTCTCTCCCTGTTTCCAGCTTCAGAAAAATGAAAATAAATAAATAAATAAAATAAAATGGGGACGATCTTAGCCCCTATCTGAGAGGCCTGCTTTAAAGATTGCATAGTTATATATGAAGAGCCCTTAGAACAATGTCCATGAGCCATGAATGCCGATGATGACTTATTCATCACAATTACCCTGTGGAGAAGCTATTCTTTTCTTTAAAAGTATTTATTTATTTATTTATTTATTTATTTTTTACAGAGACAGAGAGAGAGTCAGAGAGAGGAATAGACAGGGACAGACAGACAGGAATGGAGAGATGAGAAGCATCAATCATCAGTTTTTCTTTGCAACACCTTAGCTGTTCATTGATTGCTTTTCTCATATGTGCCTTGACCAGGGGGGCTACAGCAGACTGAGTGACCCCTTGCTCAAGCCAGTGACCTTAGGTCCAAGCTGGCAAACTTTGCTCAAACCAGATGAGCCTGCACTCAAGCTGGCGACCTGGGGGTCTCGAACCTGGGTCCTCCGCATCCCAGTCCGATGCTCTATCCACTGCGCCACCACCTGGTCAGTCTTCTTTAAAAGTTTTATTTTTAAATTTATTCATTGATTTTAGAGAAAGAAGAAGGGAGAGAAAGAGGGAGAGAGGAAGAAAGAGAGAGACATCTATTTCTAAATGTGCCCTGGCCAGGGATTGAACCCATAACCTTGGCGTATCTAGATGACATTTTAACCAATCAAGCTAACTGGCCAGGGTGAGAAGCTATTCTTAACTCCTTTTCACAGATGAGAAATCTGGAGGTCAGAGAGGCTAAATAACTTTCACAAGGTCATGCAGCAGGAGAGTAGCACAAGCACTGTCTTTGAGTTCTGCTCTGTTCTTAAATGTCTGTTTCTCTTTGAGTTTTGTTTTTCCAAATATTTACTTTCCAGTGGTTTGTGACTTGAAAGATAGTACATAGTTACTAACAATAAAATTCACCCTTCTCAGGTTTTCCCTCTTCTGATTTTGATAATTTTTTCCTTTTATATAAGTCTCTTTTGCAGCTGCCTAAAGTTCAGCTGTTTGTCTTAGCAACATGTATATATTTGATGTTACTTTATTCATATAGAATTCTTTAATTATCAACCAACTATGTGCCCCTTAGAGGTTACATATAATTTGCTGTGGCATTTGTACTTTTTACATGAAATGCTTTGGTGCAGAAATACTTTAGATAGTATTTCCATTTGCGATGCCCAGATTTTATCCATTTAGTTGAAATTCAAAATTGCTATTATTTTTCTTTTTATGACCTTTTCAGATGTCTTTTTTTTCTCTTTCTAATCACAGTTCCATTTAAACCAAATGACATACAGAAATCCTCACTTCATTGGTAATCTGCTTTCTTTTTATATCTAGTTTTAAACCATAATCGCTACTCTCTTCCTTCAATTGCTCTGACACTTGCTGTGTACTTTCTTAAGCAACATCTTGCCAGATGTAAGTGTGCTGAGATCTAAAGCCCCAGTGCTGAGCAGTACAATGCAGCTCTGCAGATTCTAAGACTGTAAATATAACATGTTTAATGAGGCTTTGAAGAGGAAATGCTATAAAACCTATAAACTCAGCCTATACTAGTTGTGTGACCATGGACATTTTTCTCCTTTCTAGAGAAGCGGGAAATGGGTGAGTACATGGAGGGTAGTATTTGAGATGAACTGTTGATTGACTATTGGCCCCACTTGGAGATGTGATGTTGCAAATGGGAAACTGAGTCAGGTTGACCACTTGGAATTTTGCTGCTGTCACTTAATTGTGTAACTTCTCTGACATTTTATTCCCTCATGTGCAAAATGGGGATAAAAATGTTAAAATGTTTGTGAGGGTTAAAAGGCATAACATGTAGCAATATTTAGACCTACTAGGCATAATGATAATAATTATTATCAGTTGTTACCTACTCTCTCCATGTTTATTTGTGATTGTTTGAGTCCTTGAACCTAGTTCATTCCTTAATATGTAGACGATTCATGGTGAAATAAAGCCCCCACCCGTTTGCCATTTATTTTTACTATTATCTCCAGAGCTGCCATCAGTTTTTCCACATGGTCCAACACATTTTCAAGATGCATAGACAAAAAAAAATCACCAGCATTCAAATCTTCATTGATTGATTGTTTGAGTCATTCATTAGACATTTATTAACTAGATACTATGGTCACTTCCTTCCACCATAAAGTTTATAGTCCGTGGAGAGATTGGATATTTGTTTTCATTAATTGCAAGATGGAGAAAGAAATGTAAAAATACACAAGATACTGAGGCAACACAGAGGAAGTAAGCAGTGTTATTCTGGGGATGATGTGGTATAGCTAGGAAGGCTTCCTGAAGGAGATGATCTCTAGCTTGTTCTTTGAAAGAAAGAGTTTGTCAAGTAGACAAGGAAAGAAGGGAAATTCTGGGCAGACACACAGAAATAATTACAGCTCAAATACAAAACATCAAAGCCTGTTAGGCAAATGATAAGCAATTTATTGTCGTTAGAATATAAAGCTCAAGGAGAGGTATAGCTAGGGATGTGAGAGGAGACATACATTTAGATACAGGTTATTTAGATGAAAAGTATCTAAGAAGACTATGCCTGACTTACAATGCTCAATAGTTGCATTTGCATTTTGTTCTAGAGACCGACTCTCATCTTATAAAATGACGTAGATTGTATTTTATATTCAGATATTATATTTCTATCTTCTTTATAGCTTATTCTATAGTCTCAGGCTGTCTGTAAAGTTTTTTTCCTTGGTTCTTAATTAGGAAAGATGAAGATGTGGAACTGCAATGAGAAAACATAACTTGAGGGAGAAATTTAACAGCTCAGAGAAGAAACGAAAATAATGCCTGCTTAGTATTTCAATACCATCAACAATCATAGAATGATGACATAAAGATCAACAAGAAAATCCACTTTCTCTGCTTCCAATGAAAAGATTCAATTTGCATTTACCAGAAGACTATTAAAAATGTTTTCTCTTGAATTTACTAGGAGGAAAAAATGTGTTCCTAACTGTAAATCGAACTATCCCCAGTGGGAAACCTTTGATTTTTCCTCAGCAGTTTTCTCTGCAGGTGCTCCCTGCCTCCCTACCCCCGGCCGCCCCACAATCTTCACATCTTTATTTCTTTGGGCTGCATTAGCTGTGTTTTTATGATGATTATGTAGACACTCTATTGTCATTATTTCTCACTAATAGTTGCCCAACAAAGCCATTTGTCTGCAATTTTACAGGTAATTTTGTTCCTTTTAAAATGCCCTTTGTAAAAAAAAAAATTCCTTTGTATTTTTGTTGCTCATTGTTAAGTGGCTGATAGCTGGGAATTATCACTGAAACTCTTAACATTTCTGCTTTGCTTCCTGGAAAAATATCTCACAATGATACCTATTTTTAAGAAATTCAAGTATTTAAAAGAAAATAAAAATATTAAAAATTTGAATAATATAGGGCGTTATTTAAATTACTAAGAAAACAACCATTTATAAAGATTCTTTTGAGTGACCTTAAACAAAGAAGAATTTATGTATTCAATATGATATAAAGAAAGATTATTAAATATTTTTAAATGAAGATCTCTACTGTACGAAACTAGGTAAGTGTTCCATATGTTTCCAAGGAAACAGGATGGCTTCAACCTTGATTTCAGATCCCTTTAGACTCCAGTGACCTCTTTAAAGGATAAGTGTCCCCAATTTTTCTAGGAAAAAAAGCATATCAGTAAGAAGAACAATTGCATTAAGATTTCTTTTGGAACTTGTGATTCCCTTGGTAATTTACACAGCAATTGAGTATTATATAGTCACACTGAAAGAAAATAGTATTTATAAATTATTTTTGAGTTGGGAAATTATCTTAAAGTATGAGGAGTTTTGTAAATGATAACCCAACTAAGAAATACAATATTTTATTCCTTAACTTCTTCCTATTCAGCATTTTTCTCCTTTAAAACACTGCAAATAAGATTTATACATATTCCTCTATGGTCTTAGCTTCAGTTTTTATCTAAATAAGTTATTTAATAGTTAAAGGGCAGGTAATTAAAGGGCCAGAACATAGGAAGTTGATGGCAACAAAGTGGAAATGAGACTTCTCATTGTTAAACTTCTAATACGATTTTGATTTTTGGACTCAAGTAATTAAAAATAAAGTTAAAATGACATCCCATCAAATATTCTCCTACAAAACAAAAAGAAGTTTTCTCAAAATATGCTTATTTGGTAAACTTAAGGCAAGCCTAAAAAGTCTAGATTGATTCAACTATTTTGTTGAGCTAAAAGAATTATAAAATAGTTTGGTGCTGAACAACATTCAAAGAATGAAGTATGAAGTCCAAGAAACAGAATTAGTGGGTCTGGGTGCAAGTTCAGCTCATGGCATAGACTAGTACCATGATTATGATGAGCAAGTCACTTATCTTCACTGAGCTCCCCTTCTCTTAGCTGTGAATTAAAATGATAACACTACCTGCCTATTTCCCTCTGTTGTTCTGTAGATCTGATGAGGAACTGCAAAGTCTTAAAATGGTGCTAGTTAATATTTTTTATTTCATTTATTGTTTCTAAGACTTAAAAAAAAGTGCACTAAATCACCCTTCGGTTCATTAGAGGAAATGTCTGTTTCTTTGCTTAATTTTTGTGTGTGTGTGTGCTTTCACAGACCAGACAATAAAAGTAACACCAAGAGTGTCAGTAGTGATGCCAGAATTGATCTTGGGATGGCATAATCTACTTTCATAGATTGAATATTTTTTTAGCATGCAAAATCAACGTCTAGGAGCTCTAGTTAACTTACATGCCTCTTAATAGGCATTTTAGTGGGAGATGAATTTGCTCTGCCACCTACAGCTGAGCCAGTGACCCCTTGCTTAAGCCAGTGACCTTGGGCTCAAGCCTGTGACCTAGAGCTTCAAGCCAGTGATCTTTGGACTCAAGACGGAAACCATGGGGTATGTCTATGATCCCACGCTTAAGCTGGTGAACCCATGCTCAAACTGGTGAGCCTGTGCTCAACTTGGATGAGTCTTCCCTCAAGCTGGTGACTTCAGGGTTTCGAAGTTGTGTCCTCAGTGCCGCAGGTCAATGCTCTATCCACTGCACCACCACCCGGTCAGGCTCTATTGCCATATTTTTATGAAATGGAAGAATTCATATAATAAGCCAATATGCATGTCTATTGGTTTTTATCACCTATTCCCCCCTACCTGAGTCTACTTCTCTCCACCTTTTCTGCTACTGCTTTAATCCAACCACAATCTCCTCTCACCTTGATAGGTGTCTTTGAATTGGTCTTTCCCCAGTCCCTTCAGAGCCCTTGGACCTATTCTCTATTTGGGAGCCCTGTTCATCTTTTTGAAAAGCAAATCTGACTGTGCCAGTCTCTGGTTTAAATCTTTCAACACTATTGCTTTCTGGTCAAAGGACCAGATACTCACACAGTCCTGCACCAACTGCCTCCACCTCCCTCTTTCATCATCTTATGCACAGTGTTTGTCCCACTTACCATCAGTCTTCCCCAGTGCCGTCCTCTCACTTCACAGGCAGCTTTACACACCCTTCCCTCCTCTTCCTTAAAACTCCTTCCTCTGCCTACTCACACTTCAGATGAAAGAAAAGGTTATTTCCTTGGGATGCCTTCCTGACCCTATATCTAGGTCAGAGTTTTTGTCTGTTTTGGTTAGTTCTGGTTTTATCTACTAAGAGTGTACTTGAATTTCTAGACTCTATGATTCTATATCCAAGTTCTTTGCTTTTCTTAGATGAGTACCTTAGCTTATGTAATTCACTAGTGTGATTTTATTTGTTTAACTACAGGTACATTAGGGAAAGGGCCATGTCTATTTTGTTCATCATTCATCAGAAGCATTAAATAAACACTAAGTGAATGAAGATCGAACGAGTGAATGTTCTGCTATTACTCAATTTCTGTAATATGTCAGCAACTCTTTATATTTTTATTTATTTATTTATATATTTTTAGCAACTCTTTATTAGTCATTAAATCTACTAAGAATTCTATTTGGGGCCCTGGCTGATTGGCTCAGTGGTAGAGCATTGGCCTGCTGTGTGGAAGTCCTGGGTTTGATGTCTTGTCTAGGCACACAGGAGGATCGACCATCTGCTTCTCCACTCTTCCCCTTCCTTCTTCTCTTCCTTTCTCTCTCTCTCTTCCTCTCCCACAGCCATGGCTCAACTGGTTTGAGCAAGTTTCCCCCTCGTGCTGAGGATGGCTCCACAGCCTTTCTTCAGGTGCTAAAAATAGCTTGGTTGCTAAGCAACAGAGTAACAGCCCCAGATGGGCAGAGCATTACCTGGTAGGGGGCTTGCCGGGTGGATCCTGGTCAGGGTGCATGCAGGAGTCTGTCTCTCTGACTCCTTAATTCTCACTTAATAATAATTTTTTAAAAATAATTCTACTTAGATTAGGAATCTATAAAGCACACTGAAGATATATATATTTCCCATGGTTAGCTTTTCTATTTTAAAGTCACTATTATTTGTGATTCTGAGAATTTAAGATATTGCCACTATTTCAATTTTCTGCACCCTTGATTTCTTGAAATTAATTTCTTTTTAATATTATATCATTTCAGCTTTAATAAATCTATTTACAATCTTGGTAATTATAATTTAATTTATTAAATTAATAAGATTTGGGTTACAATGGTTCTATAAACAAAGAAACCATTCATAGTAAGTTATTAATCTTATAAGCCCCAACAAACAATAATTGCTTCTATTTGAATTAAACTTAAAACCATTATTGGAGGGTTCAGTCCTATTGAACACAGAGAGAACAATTTCTATAGATATTGATCTTTCTCCTACCCACAAGAGGGTGAAAGCAGAATTTTCATGTTTTAAAATGTGTGGAATAAAAAGAGAACATTTAGAAATTATCTCTTTGTAACTATTATTCTTTGATGATGAGTTTTAATTAAGAAACACAATAAACAAATTTCATAAAATGCCAGCCAGAAAGAGCCTTAAGAAATAATTTCTCTAACCATCTTAGTTAACAATCAAGGGAATCAACATTCAGAAAAGTGACATGGTTTTGATGTGGTCAGTGAAGCACTGGCTGCAGAGTCACGGGAAGGAGAAGAAAGACGCCTCAACACTCACTACTAAATTCAAGGATTGGTTTAAACAGAGGCTACATTCAAACAGATGTGGGGATAAACTAGGCGAGGAATCCAGAATACAGAGTTAAATCAGTAGATATTTTGAATCTGTCTTGGTTTGTGTTCCCCTTCTGTTTGTCTCTGAAAACAGAACATACTTTTGTAGTCTCTAACATCTTGAAGTACCCTGTCATGTGGAATGGTTATCTAACAAGGATCTGTGTCCATTTTATAATGCTTTTATAGCCAAGAGTAGGATTTAAACCCATTCTTTCCATGTATTTGATCTGGGTGTTACTAAAGACAAGTATGGATTTAAGAGAGCTTTTTGGTTGGCAAAATGTGTTTAGCAAAGGATTTATTTAACCTCTTTGTATTAACAAGTAAGTACTTTATGTCACTAGATGCCAAGAGACTCCCCCCCCCTCTGTATAATGTAAAATCATGGGTTAAGAAAAACAAAAGACCAATGTATTTAATCATGGAATGAATTGTTATGGGGATGGGGATAGAGCTGATACAGGGGGAGGAGGCGTGACCTATAATCAACTTCGTAAGTATGATATTTTTAACTCCTTTGATATGAGTTTGAGATATTGTATTCCCAAAATAGATTATGAGGTTAAGAGAGTTTTCTAAGTGTTGGGAATTGATAACTCCTTTTGTCTTCATTACATTTCTCTAGGTCCAAACTGGGCTGTGGGCATGGAGAGAGGGATGCAGCATAATTAATTATTAAAGTATCTGGATAGGAACTCCTATGAATCTGCAGACTGTATGTGCAGGGTATAGAAATCACTTATCAGTCATAGTCTATGGTGCTCTGTGTTAGATGGAGGTTGGGGAGGAAACAAAAGCAATGAGGAGAAGGCTAAAGAAAAGGACACACTGAATGAGAAGATACCCTGGGAGATTTTTAGTTGTAGAAGGAGGCAGTATCTGTTAGCGGAATGTGTGTGTATAAGAAAAAGCTGTGAAGAAAGACATGGCTAAGCAATAAAACTCTAGAGTCATGTAAAAGTTTATGTAAGTTTCCTTCTTAATATTTTGGTAAAAATTAGAATATGCCAACTAGGTTAATTAAACCAGATTTAATGTAATATATTTAGAGAAATCTGAGATCTGGGAATACAGACTATCACTAATGATGAACTGATGGATGATGAGACGATCAGTGGATGAGCAGACAGATGAATGGATGGAGAAAGGGTGCTGCAGGAAGATGACGGAATTGGGAAGAAAAAAAATCATAATATATTTGAACTATTTATCAAAATCAATATTGCAAGATTGGTGGTTATATTTTAAATTAACAATTGCTTATCTTTTAAAGCTTTCCTTTATACTTCATTCAACTGTGATACACAAATAACAGCAATTAACAACAGAAACAAGTTAAAAATAAAAGTGAAGTTGTGTACATGAGAAAGCCTGGAGGCTCCATGAGAATTTTTTAACCTCTTTATGTCTATTTGATTATAATAATCTTATTGAGTTATTGAAGCTGTGTGCCATCATGAGCTACTATAGTAAATTTTAAAAGAGTTAAGGAATTTACTAGCTGTTCGGGTAGCCACAGCTTTAGTACTTAAGACAACTCTTAAGAGATTGAGCTGCTTTCCTATATGAGTGCTGACTGAGCCTCAGCTTGCCTGCCGGAAATGAAACAGCTGGAAAAGATGATCTTTAAGGGTTCCTCCAACTCTTAATTTCTATTTCTCAATTAAATAGAAAATGCTTCTAATTAACTAGATTGTGCATTTGTTTCTTTCCAAAGAATGCAAAAAACAGCAAAGAGTAAAGATGAAATGTTAATGACAAAACTCAAGTAATGAAACTTATGATTCTAAACTACCTGAGATTAGGAGTCATGTTTTAATCTAGAATATAATAACCAGAGGATTATTCTGATAATGTCTTAGCCATACTAAAAATTTCTTTTTCTGGCATTAGTGAGAACATTGAGGCCCATAAAGATGAATAACTACCACAAGGTCACACAGCTGAACTCCGAGCAGGCACTAGAATACTGATCTGCTCTTCCCCGTCCAGAGCCCTGCACAGAACTTTCCATTCTGAAGCTCATCTTAAATGTTCCCTGAGGATGCTGATGCAATTTCTGACCCAGACCCACAGCTGGACTTTAAGGAATCTTTCCTGGGCATTTAAGATGCAGTTATTTGCACTAAGTAAATATTTTGACATGCCACAGCTGCTCATTTATATGCATAAACTTATGTAGACATTGATTTAAAGAAAGAAATATAGCTTGCCTTTTAAGAAAGCATTTTTGGATGTTGCGTATACTTTCATTTCTGAGGACCTCCAGGTACAGAAGGTGTCTATATTCTTCAGAGGGTAAATTAGATATTTATTTAAAGTTCTCATCATATCTTTGACCCTGTAGAGAAATGATCAGGGTCCAACTCTGGTTTAAGCTTGGTGATTTGATTCAGAGTTATCACTCTGAATAAGATCAGTTTTACTTCATGCTGAAAAGAATACCTACTTTTCTTCCTGAATTAGCTTCACAATTTAAAAGGAATGAAAAAGATTATTTAAGTAAACTTCTTTAAAATATAGTTAATTACTCAAAAAATTTTTAAAATGATTCCTTGATGATTTTCTTTCAGTGCAATAAGCTATCCATCAGGATGGGGTTCAATCTGACCCCATCCAACACAATATTTCTTTACTCAGCTGCAGGAGAGACCATAATTAAAGAGAATGAGGCCTGATGAATAGGTTCATGTCTCACTAACTGAGGAGTTTGAGTGAGGTTTATGAATTTTCTTGAAAATCTGTATTTAGAGGAGAGAGGTAGACAATGTAGACGTGCGTGACCCATGAACGTAGATCTCCTGCAAACTAACATGTCCTTAGTAAAACCACTGAGGCATGACTAATCCTTTAGTGATACATGCCAGAAACCAATCCTAGTGATGCAGCCTTATATGACTTTGTACATCAGGTAGAGTCCAATTCAATAATGACCAATGACAATTCTTGCAGGATCCCTAAGATTCTAGAGTGGTGCTCAAACTTTAATGTACATACAAATAACCTGTGGCTCTTGATAAAAATACACATTCTGATTTAGTAGGCCTGGGTGAGAATGTGAGATTGTGCATCTCTAACAAGCCCTCAATTTTTATTTGTGTTGCTAGTTTAAGAACTACTTTTGGTAGATCTAGACTCTGGAATAATTAATTCCTTCCCCCAGCTTCCTCCATGGCTTACTCTCACTTTTTTTTTTTTTTATAGTTGGTGTTAAAATAGCTAGTTAGCAAGGCCTTCTCTACCTACCAAGTATATATATATTTTGTGACAGAGACAGAGAGAGGGACAGATAGAGACAGATAGGAAGGGAGAGAGATGAGAAGCAATTCCTTATTGCGGCACCTTAGTTTCTTATTGATTGCTTTCTCATATATGCCTTGACTGGGGCGGGGGGCTACAGCAGACTGAGTTACCCTTTACTCAAGCCAGTGACCTTGAGTTCAAGCTAGTGAGCCCTGCTCAAACCAGATGAGCCCGCGCTCAAGCTAGCGTCCTTTGGGTTTTGAACCAGGGTCCTCTGTGTCCCAGTCTGATGCTCTATCCACTGTGCCACCACCTGGTCAGTCTACCCACCATATATTTCTGTCTCACTTTTACTCTTATTCATATTTATTTGTACTACTTATCACTATATGACAAATGTTATATTTATTTATATTGATTCACTGATTATCATTTCTCTAGAGTGAGGCATTGTAACGTGTTCAGAAAAAATATCGCTTTAATGACTGAATGTAAAAATAAACCACATAGGTACTCTATCACAATTCCATAGACCACTTCACATTTTGGAGTGTCCAGGCAATAATCCACTCTTTCCTTTGGACTTTTCTTTTCGGACCTCAAGTATTCTGCTAAAAAAATAAGAGGTAGAGGAAATCAAGCACCGCCACTGTCTACTCAAGTCCCTGCTGGCTGATGGGGGCCACCGTCAACTTCCTCGTTTTTACTTGCATGTCTTTCTAAAGCCCTAAAACTGTTCCCAAGAATGCCCTGAGTAGACAAAGGAAAGGCAAGAGGATATTGGTGACTTTCTTAGAAACAACTTGGCCATGAATTTTGTCCATTTTGTGTTTTATCCAACAATTTTACATTGTTCACTTGGATTTCTTAATGAATATATGGTGGTTTATTATTTCAACCCATCAATAATCTCACACTAAATATAGGTATTATGAAAAGACAACAAATGCTATAAATACTGGCCCCAGTCTGACCCAGAGGAATGCTTTATTAGATCCTTTTTTTTTCTTGTGACAGAGAAGGAGAGAGAGACAGAGAGAGGGACAGATAGGGATAGACAGACAGGAAAGAAGAGAGATGAGAAGCATCAATTCTTTGTTACAGCTCCTTAGTTGTTCATTGATTGCTTTCTTATATGTACCTTGACTGGGGGGCTACAGTACAAGTGACCCCTTGCTCAAGCTGGTGACTTTTGGGCTCAGGCCAGTGATCATTGGATCATGTCTATGATCCCATGCTCAAGCCAGCAACTCCGTGCTCAAGCTGGTGAGCCTGTGCTCAAGCCAGATGAGTTCACACTTAAGCTGGTGACCTCAGGGTTTTGTAACTGGATCTTCTGCATTCTAGTCCGATGCTCTATCTGCTGTGCCACTGCTTGGTCAGGCTAGATCTTTTTTGACAAGTATATAATTAGGTTGCCATCAATGCTTTTTTCTTTCTTTCAATTTTTTGTCAAATGTATTGTTATTTATTTATTTAAAAATTTTATTTAGAAAATTAAATTTTACAGGTTGACATTAATCAATGAGTACCTAGGTAAATCAGGTAAACATTTTTATAGCATTTGAACTATTGATCATGTTGTATACCCATCACCCAAAGTCAAATCATTTTACATCATTGCATATTTGTTCCTCTTGACTTTCTTCCACCCACTTACTCCCCCATATCCCTCTCCCCCTGGTAACCACTTCATTTTTATCTATGTCCATGAGTCTCAGTTTTATATCTCACCTATGTGTGAAATCATATAGTTCTTGGCTTTTTCTGATTTCTTTAAAAAAATTTTATTATTTTTAATTTATTGTGTTTACATGGATTCAAGTGTCTCACTACGTGGCCATGAAAAATGAAGGAAATCAATGCCCTTTTAAAAAATTAATCAATGGTGCTGAAGATGAGTTTCAGAATTTTAAAAAATGTTAGAGCTTTAATCATCTACTCTTTGTGCTATATTGTAGAACAATAGCTGTAGATTTCCCACAATACAGGAGAAAAACAGAAACCAAAAAGGCACCATCTAAAAACTGTATCAACACCAAATGTCCAACATAGGGATTCTTACCATTTCTGTATCTAGTATCAAAACTCTAAGCCATTCATTCAATATTCATTCATCAACTATTTCTTAAGCACTTACTATTAATGTTGCCCAACCCCCTGAAGATATCATATTGCACTTCTAAAACAAGAACAGAACCATTGGTAATGCTTTAGTTAAGCACAGTCAAGTTAATAGTAAGCAAATTAACATAAGAGATAAAATGAGTGATAGAAAGGTCCTTGCCCTCTAGAAGCTTAGTTGAGCAGAGAAGTGTGCAAATCATGATGATGTACATGCCAGGTATCTGAATACAGGTCTAGGGAGCTCAGAGAAAGAGTCAATCAATATTATCTTCACAGAATAAAGATGGCTTCCTAATGGAATTGACATCCGAGGGTCCACAAGGTGACTAGGAATTCTAACAGTGGAAAGGGAAAAAAGGCAATTCCATGCCCAGAAACATGACAATTCAGGATCAAGTATAGAACAGGGAGTAGTCTTATGCATCAGTGGGGGAAGATGATAAAAAAGAATGATGCTGGTGGGTGGAGGTGGGTAAGTGGGGAGGGCTCATGAAGGTTGGCTGGGACCATATTGTACAGGGCAAGGAGTTTGTACACAAGTGCATTGGGTTATATCTTTTAGAAAGGTGATTTTAAAAGGAATGAGGAAGATGGCTGGGAAGAGTAAGAAATGGGGTATGTGTATTTGGAGGGAAATGGGGTGAAAATCATTATGCTTTTTTGAATAACGTTGGAATAATCTCACTAATTGAATATAGGTAACTGAAGTTCTTACAAGAATTAACTATCCATATTGCTTAAATAGAATTACTCTTGAAGTATCAGATATATAATCCTTTTTTTAAAAAAAGAGAGAAAATAATTTCATTTTCTTATTATTAATGTAATACATGTTAATTGCAAAGTAAACATATGGTACAAATTGAATTAAATAAGATGGTAAAAATGAATCACAATCACATCATGAAAAACATTGTTTGTATGTGACTCTTCAATTCCACCACATTGAACGAAATATTGAATAAGACTGATGATGGACAGAGCAATTCAGACAATTGAGGCTAAGTCCATTTTAAGTAGAAGTGAGTATAACAACTTTGACCTTACTTTGGGTAGTGAAATTTGCCAAGAAAGACATTTATTGTAACATGATGTTTATAAATTATTTATAATTATTTCAAAAACTGTGCTAAATAATATAAAAAACACCACTGCAAATGGTTTCATATTTTGCAATAGCCACTTGTTTAGCACTTATTTTCTGCTTTGAAGCAAAAATTTAAAACTGCAAGTAATAAAAATCAATCTCTTCAATCTTCAATTACCTTCAAGTAGAAATCCAATTACTGAAAAAATGGCAAATTTTTATTCATTAGTTCAGCAACTTTTTAAGAAATACCAATTACAGCACAAACTGTAGGTACATTTATCAGTGAACAGAATATAGGTTTTGTGTCTACACACATAGAGCTCACAATTTTGTGGAGTTTAGCAAGATATTTTTTTTCTTCTCCTCCCCAGAATAAAAATCCCACCCATTTCTTCAATGTCTGGCTCCATTCCCTCATTTCTATTAAGTACTTTTTTGCACTGCTTTGGTTTCTGCAGGTTTATCTATTTTCTGACATTTCTTAATTCTTAGAGATAGTATCATAATCATATGATTTTGGTCCTATGTCATCAGGAACTGATACCTATTAAATGTATCTAATTTCCTCTTCAATAATATGAAAAATTCCTTAAAGACAAAGACTTGGAACGGAGATAAGGGCCACATTTTCCGAATATTTGGTAATACTGAGCAAAGCATCTAGAACATTCCTGGTAAAAGCATTTGAATATAACCAAAAAACTTACTGAAAGCATGGATCTTGACCATACCAAAAGACATGTCAATAAAATTTGTCTTAGCATGGACACTTCCCAAGACTGGTGAGAACGAAGGGGACTTGGTGAGAATTTCCTAATGGAGTCTCATGGCATACTCTTCTTTCCACTTGTTATTTTAAAGGCAAATTGTTAATTATCTTCTAGAGCTATTATATAATTTAAGTGTCCCTAAATGACCTAAACAATAATCCAGTTTTCCATTTCAAACAATAGTTAAATCAAGGCTTGGTTGTCTGTTAAATTTGCAAAACAGAATAAATAATTGCTCAATGTTTGCATAACTACATTTCCAACTGCTTTAAAGCTGTAACAAATTACAATACAAAGTATTAAAATAGAGAAGTCATTTGGTGAATCTGACTTGTGCTTTGGCAAATTTAAAATAAGCTTCTTGTTATTTACAAGTTTCTTTAGAAGCACTTTAAAATTTGATTTATGTGATTTATAAGACATGCTTTGAACAGGCATCTTGATAAAGTACAACATAGTATCCAAATTAAGTATATTGCTTAAAGGAAACTAAGTTGTAAGGAAGCTTAAGGTGATTGATGGTGATAGAACTAGGACAACTTGTCCTATATTGTAGCTTCTAAAGCTTGAAATTATTCTGTTCAAGGTTATTTGAATGGCTGTCTTCACTATTAAGAGCTTCCAATTGGTGTAACTATAGGTCTGACCATCTTATTAGTCTGCAGAATTGTTTGAGATGAAATTTTCCCAAAATGGTAGAACAGCTCAGGATATTTATGCCATGTGGCAGGTTATGGTGAAGGCCATAGAATTTGAGAATGAAAGACAGCAACTATCAAGGAAATGAAAGAATCTCATGATAAAGTTATTACTCTGTATTAAGTAGAACTTGTTCATCAGATTGTGCTAACCCAGATCTTTGCATTTTCTGTTTTACAGTGGATACTTTTGGAGCCATTTATTCCTATCAGAAGACACGTCTACTAATTTTTAAGAAGTAGAAAGGCTTCTCAAAACTGTCAGGGAAGAACATCTGATGTTGTCGTCATTCATATTCTGTCATTCATATCCAGTCATCCCCTCTTCCTCAGATTTTAGCCACATCTGGGCTAGGGCAACAAGGGAAAGCATTTCATAATATTTTGTTGGAATAACAATTGTAAATTCTAATTCTAAAGCCAGGCAAAAAAGAAAGTAATGTACCAAAACATACTTGGCAGAATGTTTTCTCTATTTTCATGCAAAACATGTGGCTGGCCACCATTAATGGTAAAATCTAAGATGCCACAGGCAAGACAAGTATTTCAAACAACAGGAGACCAATTGATATTAAGTAAGAATCATTTGAAAAGGTCAAAGAAGCCCCATATACCCAGATGTGCAAAGGTTCTTCCTTGATGGCAATCTGTATTTTCATGTTTGGCTGTTTAATACTCCTCTTTGGTAGTCATGCAGTCCAAAAGCAATTAAATAACTATATTTCTTGAAGACAGAAGCCATATTTCTCTTTCATTTTTTTGTACAAAGTCTAGCCCACAGTGGTTTTTTTAAACTACGTTTCATGAACAAAGAAGTGTTCTATACATTAATTTGCTAAGAAATCAACTACAATAGATAATATTTCAGTTGTCTCATTGCACCTTATTCTGATCATAGAAACAGTTGAAACAAATCAAAGAGCAGGGTATGGCTAATCCAATTCGAAATAGCTCATCAAGTCTCAGTAGGCTAATTCAATTTATGACATCTCACCAAGTCTCAGGGTTTATAGGAATGCATTCCAAACAAGTGACAGTGTATCCAGAAAAGACCAAAAAAAAAAAAATCTACATCAAAGGAATCTAAAACCATGAAAGTGATAAGAGTTAATGCCACAGGAGAGAAAATGGTCTACTGATCATGGTCTATTTCTACAGATAAAATCTCTCCCCCTTGCTTCCCAAATCTTAATTGTTTTTATATATTTACTGCTGACTAAAATGATATGTACCAGATAAGAATATAAATGAAATAAAGCTGACGCTAGTTGTTATTTATTTAAATTCCTATTTCAAACAGGCCTCTCTAACTGGCTGATGATTTCCTTGGAAGATTAAGGCTAACAAAGCCTCATGTTCTTGGAACATAAAGCATCCATTTTCCACAATAGGTAGTTTTTCAAAAAACCTTGTTGGCGGTGACTAGTTAATACAGGTGATCGGAAACGCAGGTGCACACTCACACATTCACATATCAGAACATGAGACGTTTGGGTGCTCACTGACCTTCAGGTTGGTATTGTGCTATAATCGTCACCGTCTGTCCAGCCCCTTTCAACGCAGTAGCAGCCTGTTCATGGGACGCTCCACGGAGGTCAATGCCATTCACCTGAAAGACAGGAAGCCAGAGAATTCTGGTTGTTCTCTAAGGCTTATTTTTCAGATAGACAGAAGAAAGAAAGATTCCCCCTGGCGGACCTGGTTGACTTTTTGTATACCCATGTCCAATTAGGATTTCCGTGTGTGCATTTCATATGCCTCTGAGAGTTTCCTAGATTTCTGGGGTAGATAGGAGCCTCGAAATTAGAGGAAAAAAATAGCAATAAAGAGAGATGCATGTAATATACACAGACAAGTATGTGCTGACAGATTAATATATTCAGATGAGGTTCTGGGACACTATGGAATGGGGCTGGTTGCCCGCCAAAACCCCCTCTTTGGTCAGATGCCTGGTTCTGTCATTCTGAGCTTGGTTAGATAGCCCTGAGCCTTGTTCCAGAATAAACATGACTGCCCCATTTCTCATGTACAAGTCCAGCATGAGTTCTGACAAAACGAAATAAAGAATGCCTGAAGTTGATGTCACTGCTGCTATCTTCCATTTTGGGGTTGACGCCAAAAGGGAAACAACACATCTTAAAAACAAGTACAAAACTCTGCCGAGAGGAAAAATTCATTCGAAAGTCAAACTTAATGAAAAACAACAGCTAAAATCTTTCTCGAATCAAGTCAGTCTAAGTAAACACAACATAATTACTGAGTGCTTTTCAATGACAGGGCTCTCTGCCTACCCTGGGAGAGGGGTGGTGGGCGGGGAACACAGGTGAACAAGACAAGCCCTAGGAAGCTTTTCTGTGTCAACTGAACCTTCAGAAAATCCAGTTTTCTAACCTACACAGAGGCTGGTTTTTACAGATGATACCAGAATTCTGCTTCCTTTTATTTACAGGGAAAATGGCCACAGCCCATGAAAAAGAGTATAAGAACTGACTAGTTTATCTACACATAAAATATAAATCTTATTTGGCTTATCATGAGTCCTTTTTGACGATGATACTGGATGGGTGGGGGTTACTGCTCTGTTTCCTTATCAGGCCGGAATGTCTGTAATCCTCAATTCCACATCTCGATTCTCTTATAACAGCCTTGTTAAAGTCTCCTTATGCATTTCCATTCTTTTCCTGGCCTCTTCCTAGCTTTCTATTCTGGGGAACTCCTCCCCAAAAAGCATTGATTACATGGTAAATTGGAAAGTCCACTGAGCTAGGCTTGGCCCACCAGTGCCACTCATTAGTAGTGGGATTGTTATATCACCAATCTGAGCTTCAATTCTCCCCTACGTCTCAGAGTTAGACTCAAAGAGTGCTTGGATTCTGACAGTCCCTTTGAACTACAAACTTTCAGATTAACTTCTTGGTAGACAACAGCCATTTCAGAGCTTGTCCATGCACTGATGAGTCAGGAGTGTGACTCAGAGACCTGGAGACACAGGAAAAGTAATTTGATAGAGGTTCTTGCCTACAGAAAGTTGAATGAACAAGTCATGAACCAAATAATCTCTTCTTTTATCAAAAATTTAATTAGCTTTTTGTTAAAAAAAAAAACATGATCATGGTAAATGAATTCTAATGTTTCCGAAAGGTGTATAAGGAAAAGTAAAAAGTCTCTTCACTGTCTGTACTCCTGCGGTAGCCACTGTGAGCAGTTTCTTGTGCATGTTTATAGAAAATTACTATAGTACATGTGAGCACATGACTTTACTTGTATTTCTGTTTTTCTTTCTACATATTTTAATAGACTATTTTCTTTTTATTTAGAAGAATATGATCATATGTATATATACATATATATATGATTCTATTCATCTAAATAAAAGAATATATAGATATAGGTATAGATATAGATATATAGTTTTTGTTTTGCTCTTCTTTTAACCATACATGTTGGACATCTTCAATATCAGCTGATAGCATTCCACCTTTTGAATGGGAGCCTATGGATGTACCAGAATTTTTTTTCAAATTATTATTGATGTGGTCAGCTTTGTGTAACTGCAAACACTTATGAATGTGTTCCTGAAGGATAAATTCCCTGAAAATACATGGGTGGAAAAAAGTAGGTTTATAGTTATGAGTACATAAAACATTCACTTTTGTATTATTATTTATTTATTATTATTAACCTACTTTTGCCCACCTCAGTAGATCTTAGAGAGCTTTCTTCATTCACATATGCTATATTGTCAATTTTTAAAAATGATTGTGGAGTGTTTTATTATTCAAGGTAAAACAATTTGTTATACTAGTGCATAATTGATGGACACTTAGGTTGCTTCAGCATTTTGCTATTATAAACAATCCTGTAATAAATGTCATCTAACAATAAGTTTTTGGGGGGTTTTTTGTTGTTTTTTTTTTAGTTCAGTAAGAGGAGGGGAGGCAGAGACAGATTCCCACATGCGTTCAGACCAGGATCCACCTGGCAAGCCCACTAGGGGGTGATGTTCTGCTCATTGGGGCGTTGCTCCATTGTTCAGCAACCAAGCTCTTCTTAGCTCATGAGGCAAAGGCCATGGAGTCATTCTCAGCACCTAGAGCCAACTCACTTCAATTGAGCCATGGCTGCAGGAGGAGAAGAGAGAGAGAAAAAGAGAGAGACAGAGAGAGAGAGAGAGAGAAAGAAGCAAGAGGATGGGTGGAAAAGCAGATGGGTACTTCTCCTGTGTGCCCTGACTGGGAATTAAACCTAGGACATCCACATGCCAGACCAATGCTCTACCACTGAGCCAATTGGCCAGGGCCAAAATTAAGTTGTTGAATAAAGGGTATTAAATTGTTAAATTTTGAGTGTTATTTTCAATTTGCCTCCAAAAATGTAACATTAATTTATACTTCCAAATAATATATAACTGGCTACTTGTAAAAATTGTACATGTACTAATATTTAATCTTTGCCATTCTGATAGGTAGATATTGTATCCAAAATATTTGCATTTCTTCAAAATTGAGGTTAAGCATATTTTTATGTCTGTTGGTTATTTAAATTTCTTTTTGTATAAAATGTCTCTTCCCTTAATTTGCTTATTTTTTATTTGGACAGCCTGATCTTTTAAAACTTTATCTGTATATTAAAAATATTAGTGTTCCATCTCATATATTGCAAATAGTCTTACTGGTTTGGCGTTTGTATTTTGTGTTATTATATTTTAAAACTATTTTAACTTTTCCCTTGTATATCATTTCTTGCATTACAGAAATATAAAAAATTATAGTAGTCATGTTTGTCATTTTTTTTCCTTTTAAGCTTTTGACTTTTGTATTACATATTCCCCTCTCTAATACATTTAACAAATTGCTCATTTTCTTTAGTAGAACCATAGTTTAATTATTAGGTATTTAAAATTTCATCTATCCAGATATATTTTGGTGCCTGATATGAGAACCAGGTGAACAACCACTCTTTCTTGGACCTTTGTTTTATAGCATCAGATTTTTATATCTTTCAATATCCAAATTAACCCCTAAGTTTTTCTCAGTGAACTAAGGGAGAATAAAAAAGTGAGAAGAAACAAAAGATTGGGAGTCAAAGAGAACTGGGTTTGAATCTTAAATCCACTAGTTTTATCTAAGTTACTTGGGAAACTAACTTAAATTCTTTGAACAACAGCTTCCTTAACTGTAAAATGGGTATAATACCTACACATCAGGGTTATTGCATAGAATAAATGAAACAATATCTGTAAAGCCCTTAACACATAGCCTAGCAAAAATAGGATTCAGCAATAGTATCTATTATTACTGTATTTCTTCAAAGAACTGTGATTATAAGTGATGAAATAAAATCTAATGGAAATAAACCAATACAGAATATAGTATATAGTACTTCATATATTTTCCCCCTTAGGAACACCCAATTTCATCACTGGAAGAGACTTAGAAACTTGTTTACCCAGCACATACACATTAGAGATGATCCCCATTAGGGAAAGGGATTTTCCCTAAGTCATTATCAGAGTTAGTAAAAGGTTAGGACCAGTCAGAGCTTCTTTCCACGGTAGCAGATGTTTCCTGTGATGAGTGTGTGTTTATTTCCATCTGGGCCAATAAAACCCAAATCTTGTTCATCTTAGGCCTTTTTCTACATGAGTCTCCACATATGCAGAGCATCTGATGCTGCCATCATCTTGAACAATGCTACACTGTCCGTGCCCCAGTTGATTTTCCTCCAGGTTTCAGCATACATGTCCTCTTCCAGTCTTTCAAGTCTTTCAAGGTCACTCTGCTTCTTATCCTTGTGGTTTTAGTTTTTATCGTGAATCTTTGCTCAAATAACATTTTCAAAAGCATTTAGAAACAGATTAAATCATTAAGGTGACATTTTAAAATACTAAGTGTGACACAGCCTCATATATTTATTATTTCTATTTTTCTGCTTCAGTTTGAATTTTCTCTTCTTGAAGCATAGACTAGAAGATTGGGTGCCATTAGTTACTGTTGAAATTAATAATGATAGTCATTGACATTCACTGATTATCAGGCTTGCTCATATCTAGAGGTGATATTTAGATTTTATCTTATTTAATCTTCAGAAGTCTGGGATTATTTTTCTTATTTTTATAAATAAAAAAACAGCTCAGAGAGAATCACTAACTTGTTCAGGGATAACTAGTTGGAAGAGATGAAGAATTTAAAATAGTCTAATTAAAACTCTTGAGCTCTTCACTATCATTTCCAATTGGTCTTTCTTCAATATTCTGTTTAATTCTGAGGGTTTATGTTTGAAAGATTCTAATTTTGAAGTTTGTCTTTCAAGCTCCCAGAGACTGAGTTGAATGTGATATGATGGTCAGCTCTGCAACGGACCCAAGCAACCTGGTTTAGACATTATGGGCCAGATTATAGCAATCAGGTTATGTAGGGCTGAAGCAAAAGGTTTGGGGAGGCTAGAAAAATTCCACTGGTTACTATCTCCTTTTGTATGGAATTCTTCTTGGATCACAGAAAACATTAAATACTACTTGTTATGATAGCCTTTTCACAACTAACCAAGTTAGTAATGCATAAGAAGTTTAGGATGTATAGTTAATTCAAGGAGTTATAGGTATTGTTCAGGTGCTGATGTGATGAGAAGAAAATGATATACCATGTCCAGAATTAACCTTTTTTAAAAAGATGAGCATTATGTTTGCTACTTCAGCCACTAGGGCCCCTAGTCTAGGGCTCAGGGCTTCTCTGACTAAATAACTCTGTTCTCTCGGATATTTATTTATTTCTTAGTATTAGAGAAAGGATAATATCAGAATGAGAGAATTTCAGCAATGGGGAGAGTGTTTGTGATCATCTGCAGGCACCATTTTTTACCTTTAAGCTGATACAAGCACAGTATTCATGTGTCCTTGCTCCCTGCACAATGCTGAACTTCCTCATTTCTGTGATTCTGGCATTTCTGCACCCTTGCACAGGCTGTTTTCCTTATCTAGGACATAATTTTTCACCTCTTCCACACTTGGAAAACTTTTCCTAGTCTCTAAAGAGTCAGTCTCAATGGGCTTATTTGTGAAGTGCTACAGGTTGGAGCTTGTCTTACTGGGAATTGTGTTCCTAGCACAGTCCTTGGCATATAGTAGGTGCAAAATAACTGAAGAGGTGAGTAAATAGGCAAATGAATGAGTGGAAAAGATATTTGCACTAGGTTTCCCCAGGCCAACAGTCATCTAAGCTTCACGTGACCCTGGCTTCACACTGATGAAGAACTTACCATCTTTCAGGGAAATCCATTCCACCTGGGGTCAGATCCAATGATTAAAAAAAGTTCTTTGTGTTGAAACTAAATTATCTTTCTGGTCCTTTCCACCTCTTGGTTCTAATTTTGCCTTCTGATAATTCACAGAATTTCCTTTTTAATGATTTCTTCTTTTATATGGTCCTCTTTCTAATATTTTAAAGTTAAATTTATTGTGGTGACATCAGCTAAAAAAATACATAGGTTGCAAGTGTTTCTTTCTAATATTTGAAGACAGTTTTTCCTTTTCCAGGTTAAAGGAACCTCACTCCCTTTGTCATCCCTTCATATCATTCTCACCAAGTGACAATTTGCCTCTGCTTGCATGCCTCTAGTGACAGGGAACTCTTTCTCTTCTAGTCTGTTGATTCCATTTTGCGATGGATCTTATGAGTGTTATTTTTATTTTACTCTATTTACTTTTAATTTGTTATTTATTGATTTTAGGGAGAGGAAGGAAGAGATAGAGACAGAGAAAGAGAAAGATCTATCAGTTGTTCCACTTATTTATGCATTCATTGGTTAATTATTTTATTTTTTAAATGATTTTTGCTTATTTATTTTAGAGGAGAGAGAGGGGGGGAGGAAAGGAGAGAGAGAGAGAGAGAGAGAGAGAGAGAGAGAGAGAGAGAGAAGGGGGAAAAGAGCAGGAAACATAAACTTATAGTAGTTGCTTCTTGTATGTGCCTTGACCAGGCAAGACCAGGATTTTGAACCAGCAACCTTAGCATTCCAGGTCAGCGCTTTATCTACTGTGCCACCACAGGTCAGGTTCATTGGTTGATTCTTGTATGTGCCCTGACTGGGAATGAAGCCTGCCACCTTGGCATATTGGGATGACGCTCTAACCAACTGAGCTACCCAGCCAGAGATTGAGTGTTATTTTTAGCATCTTGATATTATTTAATACCTCATCAGACACAGCTGAGTGCATATGAGGTCTGTTATGGCAACATGGATATTCACTACAATTATTTTCCTTGAATGTGTGCTTAGTGTAATATATAGAGCTAAACACAGTGCTGATGCAAATTCCGTTTCTTGAAAATATCCATTTTAGTAATTTCTTCTTCCAATTTAAGTGAAGGAGTGAACCAGAATGACACATTGCCATTGTCAAGCAATTGACTGTTCAGTAGAAGACAACAAATAAGTACACAATTAAGCACCTGGTGGTAAGTGCTATGACAGGAAAAGGTCAGAGTGCTCTGGGACCCAGAAAAGGGGCCCCTACTGAGGTGGAAAGAGGTCTGAGAAGGCTTTCTGTAAGAAGTGACATCAGAAACAAGATGTGAATAAGTTATTCAGGAAGAGTTGTGAAGAGAAGGATGAGCAGAGGAGTAGAAAGAGTATTCTAGGCAGAGAGGGAAGCTGACAGGATGGCAGCGTGGGGAAGAGGTAAGAGATGAGGAAGGAGAAATGGAGGTGACGATGGGGATGATGGCAATGATGATAGATGTGGTGGTGAAAACTGGTGTGTATGTACTTAGTCGGTGGCAGGCATAGTTCGTAGTTAGCTCTTTCTTTCTTTTTAAGATTTATTTATTAATTTTAGAGAAAGAGAGAGAAAGGTAAGGGGAGGAGAGGAAAGCATCAACTCATAGTAGTTGCTTCTTGTATGTGGCTTGACCAGGCAAGCCCCGGTTTTGAACTGGCGACCTCAGCATTCCAAGTTGACGCTTCATCCATTGCACCACCACAGGTCAGGCCAAAGCATTTTCTAGATATCAATTCCCTTAACCCTCATAACAGCTCTATTATGTAAGAACACATAACAATGCCCATTTTATCAAGGAACCAGGGCATAAAGATTAATAACTTGCCAAAGTGTTCACTGCCAATCATGGCAAAGCCAGGAATTAAACCCAGGCAGTTCAGTGTAAGAGTCTGTGAGTTTCTAACCACAACACATTACTGTCTCTCAAGGTTTTAGTAGTAGAGGCATGATAAGCCATTTTAGTGAATTTGGAATTTTGGTTTATTATGATTGCAGTGGGGAATCATTCCTCAGCTTAGAATTGAGAACTACTATTTTACCATTAGTCCTATATACCCCAGGAATGCTAGAGCCAGAGAAAATACAAGCAGCACACAGGAGCCATGTGGTCCTGCCAGTCCTGTTAAGAGCCTCCCAAGTTGAACTGGTCCCTTGGAGATGCTTCTCAGCAGGCAGCGCCACTGCTTGTGGCTGCTCAGGTTTCCCATCTCGGCTCATGTCATCTGCCTGCTATGGAAACAGTACCATGGGAAGAACACTGGGTGTAGACTCGGACTCAGATCTTGGCCTCCTTACTTTCCAATTCTATGACCTCAGGTACGTGGGTAAGTTACTTAACCCTTTGACCTTCAGTTTCCTCATATGTAACAAAAGATATTAACCCTAATTTTGCTGGGTTGTTGCTTGGGTAATAAGAGATAATGCTCAGAAAAATTAGGGGATATTTCAAAATAAATATGAAGAAATAAAATATCCCCTAATTTCTATGAGCAATATACTTAACACTTGGCACATTGAATAGGTCCTCAATCAATGGTTGCTATTTACATTATAGCATATCCATTATCTATAAAAACCAGACTTTAGAATGGATTTTATTAGCAATAATCAAGTTAAAGACTATATTAGGTATAAGATTATCTTGAAATAGCTAAGAGTAGCTAAGAACTACAAATTTAACTGACTCATTAATCGTGAAAAAATAAAAAGGGGTGCCCCAGTGGGAAAGGGCTAGATAATTGGCACTAGATTTCAATTAAAATAAGTCAGGTACAGAACACAGGGGACTGTTTCAAGCAAATTATTTCACTATTTGGGGTCTGGTTGGTATGTGGCAGGGGTCAGCAGGGAAAAAACTGGGGCAGAATCCAAACAATTTCTATTTTATTCAGAGAGACTAGAGATTAAAATGAGCAGATGTATTACCAGTGAATTAAGTAAATATAGAAGGCCTCATCTTTTCTCAAGAGGGGAAAAAACCCCATCTATTTCCATTTTCCTGAAGTGATGAGATGCAGTGAGGTAGAAATTTCAGTTCAGTTGCTAACTCGGCCACTGACTCAGGCCCGTCGATAAACTGCTGTAGAAAATGGAAGGTGCTAGAGCCCACCATCCCAAGGGTCTCCTGTGATTCAAAATTTAATGATTTCCATAGTTTAAAAATAACATCTCAGGAGTGATTTACAGCTAGGAAGCTGTTTTCCCACCTCACATTTCTTACTGAACAAGGTGAGACACAAACAAATATAACAAAAGCATTCACATGTATGATATTAACTGATCCTTATCACCTATATGTGGGGGAAGCAAGGAAACTATAAATATCCCATTTAATACTGAATGGCCAGCAGGCTGGGGTGGTTGGCACAGAGCATGGAGAGAGGAAAATGGTGCCAGAAGAAGTGGACCTTGAATACTAGGTTAAGAAGTTTTGTCAATAAGTGGCCAGGGGAGGGCTTTACAGGGGCATTGGACACAATTTGATTTGTGTTGGGGGGGGGTAACTATGGCAACAGTGAAATGTTGGGGTTGAAGAACTGAGTGATCAAAAGTAGGATAACAGATGGGACACTATTACAATGTTGCAAATGGTAGATGATGAAGACCTGAATTAGAAAAATAAAAATGAAATTGGTGGTGGCAAATGGGCAGGCTTAAGAGAGGACACAGAGAAAGGATTGATACAGCGATTCTCTTCAAATACCTCTGGGAACCAAATAGAGTTTAAGTAATACTTATAGTGTTGAGTGGATTGGAAATAGGAGATAAGAAAGGCGATTAGAAGGGAGAGAATACCATTAATCAAGATGGGGGTTACAGGGTGAAAAATAGGTTTGAA
Organism: Saccopteryx bilineata; assembly: GCF_036850765.1. Taxonomy (NCBI): domain Eukaryota; kingdom Metazoa; phylum Chordata; class Mammalia; order Chiroptera; family Emballonuridae; genus Saccopteryx; species Saccopteryx bilineata. The sequence continues at coordinate 336,582,886 of NC_089490.1, read as the reverse complement.
TAAGAGGATGATTCATGCTAAGACATGTTGAGTTTGCTGTGTCTACTGGACATCTTGCAGGCAGTTGGAAAATATCTATCTGGAGTTTAGAAAAATAGTTAATAGTAATAATAATTTTAGTCGTGGTGTTTCTAAGGTGAGTGACTTGATCTGACTAGACCCAGATGTAGAAGAGTCTTGTACAAAATGGGGATAATAAGAGTACCCACTTCACAGAGTTGCTATAAGATTAGATTAGTTAATACATGTAGAACACTTACAATAGGGCCTGGTATAGAGGACAAATAATTATTAGCTGTTATTGAGCCCTTCCCTGACATACTCTACGATGATATAGGCTAGTATAAAATGATCTCAATAAAGCCCTGGCCAGATAGCTTGGTTAGTGAAAGTGTCATTCAGATACATAGAGGTTGCTGGTTCGATTCCCGATCAGGGCAAATACAGGAACAGACTGATGTTTCTGTCTCTTCTCTCTCTTTCTCCTTTTCTTTCTCCAAAATCAATAAATTACTTTTTAAAAAAATATCTCAATAAAGACTCAGCAGCCTGACCTGTGGTGGTGCAGTGGATAAAGCATCGACCTGGAAATGCTGAGGTCGCTGGTTCGAAACCCTGGGCTTGCCTGGTCAAGGCACATATGGGAGTTGATGCTTCCGGCTCCTCCCCCCCTTCTCTCTCTCTGTCTTTCTCTCCTCTCTCTCGGTATCTCTCTCTCCTCTCTAAAAATGAATAAATAAAAAAATGGGGAAAAAATTAAAAATAAATAAATAAATAAAGACTCAGCAGGCCAGGAGAAGCACTAGGGTTATGAGCATGGCAAGAGGAAGCCTAGTGCTCCGGAAAGTACTGTCCCAGGATTCAGGAGCCTGGAGTTTCAGTCCCATCTTGCTGTTAGTTTATTTCACTCTGGGAAGTCCTTTTACCTCTCTGGGCTTTAGATTCTTCATCTAGAAAGAGATCCTCATTCTAAAATTCTGACGTCCCTTCCTGCACTTAATAAGCAAATATATTCTATGTGCAATCTGTATTTTGTTGAGAAAACAAACAGTTCATTCAGCAGTAAAGTTTTCAAAAACCCCCTAGCACGTCTCAGAGTGAATGAACTATAAATTGTATTTGAAGTGGAAAATTCTAATTCAGTTCCCTTCTCTTCTCCTCCTGGAGGCTGTTACTCTCAATGAAGGGTGATAACATTTCTGACAGTAGCTGCACGAGAGCTCAAGACCTGAAACCTAGAACAGACGCAGAATGAAGAACTGATTTGGGTATCGACGTGTTTCAGTGGTTAAAATCAACATCCCTTTTAAATATGGCTTGCTGATTCAAAAGTGAGTATATATTTTTAAAAACACCCTTTAACAATGTTTTTGTTTACCCGGGTATTTATAGAGGGCTGATCATTTTAGAGTCTTTAATTGAAAATGATAAGATATAATTTGGCCATCCAAACCCACTCACTACAGGCCAAAAGATAGTAAATAACTTTTAGGATTCATGTATTTTTAGTAATCAGGTAACTATCTTTATAAGGACATGTAAATATCTTGACCCTGTGGTGACACAGTTGATAGAGTGTCAACCTGGGACAATGAGGACCCAGGTTTGAAACCTCAAGGTAGCCGGATTGAGCGTAGGATCATAGACATGACTCCGTGGTCACTGGCTTGAGCCCAAAGGTCTCTGGCTTGGATCTAAAGGTGGCTGGCTTGAAGCCCAAGGTCATTGGCTTGAGCCCAAGGTTGTGGCTGGAACAAGAGGTCACTGGCTCAGCTGGAGCCTCCCATCGAAGCACATGTGAGAAGCCATCAATGAACATTAGGGTACCACAACTACAAGTTGATACTTCTTATCTCTCTCCCTTTTCTCCCACTTAAAAATATGTAAATAAAAAATAGTTAAAATCATCCTTATATATGTTATACAAATATAAGATGGTACTAGTAAGTCTAGCTCCGATTTTTCTTTTAACTCTAGATTTGTAAATCTGTTGGCTTACTTGACCTCTCCAGTTGGGTGTCTAAGATTTTTCAAACTCCTCATGCTGAAAAGCAAACATGTTTCTGGAGAATTTTTCTACTTTTGGCAAATAGTAATGCCATCAATCACTCAAACCAGAACTGGTATGCCAACCTTAATTTTCTTTCCCTCCTATTTCGCCATGTAACCCATCAGCATGTCTGTGTACTTCAGCTCCAAACCATATATTAATTCCAACCACCTTTCTCCAACTCCACACCTGTTTCCCCCCAGCCAAGCCACCATTCCTCCCAGTGACACTGCAATAGCTCCTTTATTGGGCTGTCTGCTCTCACTCTGGCTCCCACATACTCCTCTATCCACTTGTGACCCAACAGCCAGAATAATCTATTCAAAATATATATCAGATTATGTCTCTGTCTTGCTAAAATTTTTCCCTGGCTGATTAGCTCAGTTGGTTAGAGTATCATCCTGATACACCAGTGTTGTGGGTTCCATCCCTGGCCCGGACACCTGTGGGAAACAACCAATGAATGTACAACTAAGTGGAACAACAAATAAAAAACTTTCTCACATTGAAAATCCCACCTCTAAAGAAAAATCCAAACACCTCACCTTAACCTCAGCTCATCCCTCTGATTCTATCTTACTGCACTGTCTGCCTCCTTCCCTGTTCCATGTCAACAAGGGCCTTCATTCACCTTCACCTGAACCCAACTTCCTCCAGTCCTTAGACACATGGAGCCGCTGTTTTTCTGACAGTAACACTCTTCCCTAGGTCTTCTCACATTTTGTCCCTTATTTTCACAAGTCTCAGGTTAAAGGCCACTTCCTCAGTGAGCTCTTTGCTGACTATGCCATGTAAAGTAGCTTTCCAGCCTATCAACAACATCCTGTTTAAATTTCTTATAGAACTTAGGCCTCCCTCATATTTTGCTTGTTTATTATCTCACCTACCCCAAGAAATGCTTTCTGTGAGTAGGGATTTTATCTCTTTTACCTTCCAACCTCTGATGCCTGGAATACTATGTAGATACTTAATATTTCTTGAGTTAATAAATACTTATAACTGTTAGATCACATAGTTTCATTGAAATCATTAAAACATATTTGGCAATCATTTACTGCATTAAGAGCAAGGTACTAATTGGAGGCCATTTCAGAAGGAATTTGTCTTGTAGGGAGAGGATGGTTGACTAAACTGGACTCCATGGGTCAGAATCTTTGAAGGAAGGTTCAAGAATCTTTACTTTTAAGGAGCTCTCTAATGACAGATGACCAGTCAGCTATGGCACCCCTTGCGGTGAAGCAGCTCTTTGTTCTCTCATGCACTCTTGCTGGCCCTCCATTCATGCTGTGTTTGATTTTGGTCTCAAGTTGTGCTGTGACCTTGCTGGTTTACAAACTCTCTGTCCCTGTGGGGCTCTATTGTCAATTAGGACTTGGCAGAATGGCTTGGGAAACTCCTTTAAGATGTAATTTGAAAAGGAATACTAGAACATGAAGGTAGTGACCCACACAACCCATGACTGATCCAGTCTTTTCATTCTAGGGTGCTTGTCACAATGTTGTGCTTTGTGCATGGGTCTCTGTTGATATGAATGTCTCCCTGGGTGTCATGGTGGAGATATCCTTGAAGCCCTTATCCCACACTCAGTGCCCTTGTAAACACTGTAGCTAAGGATTCACTCATCTCTGTATTACCTATGACCCCAAACTGCTCAGGCAAAGGGTCCAACTCTGAGAGGTGCAGCTAAGATCCTGCCCTAGATATCTGCTTCTCATCTCCCCCTGTAAGTCCTCTGTTTTACCAAGAGATGTGTGTCTGTTTTGAGGCTGACAGATCCTGGTAAGCTCAGATTTAAAGATGTGGCCTTTCCTTGATGGATGGTGGTAATGAAAGCAACCTTCTGAGTTTGCTCAGCATATTATCCCTTTTGAAATCAGTAGACTGACTGCAAATGCTCAGTTATTATTATTTTTTAAAAACATAGTTTTCTGCCTGACCTGTGATGGTGCAATGGATAAAATGTTGACCTGGAACACTGAGGTCACAAGTTTGAAACCCTGGGCTTGCCTCATCAAGGTACATACAAGAAGTAATTGCTGTAAGTTGATGCTTCCTGCTCCTCTCCCCCCTCTTCTCTTTCTCTCTCCTCTCTCTAAAATCAATAATAAAATCATAAAAAACCAACAACTTAGTTTTCTGTGATTTCTAAAACTAAACTATCACTAAATTTAATCAACTGTTAAAAATACCATTAATAGGGAATTGATTAAATGAATTATTAAATATCTATACAATGGTCCTGGCTGGGTGACTCAGTGGATAAAGTGTTGCCCTAGTTCTAGTGTGCCAGAGGTCAAGAGTTTGATCCTCCCTGTCAGGGCAGTATGAGAAGCAGTCAATGAGTACACAAGTAAAAATGGAACAACTAAGTGAAACAATGAGTTGGTGCTTCTCTCTCTCTCTCTTCCCTTTCCCCCTCCATTCCTCTTTCTCTCTCTCAAGTCAATGCGGGGGGGGGGGATTCATACAATGGAATACTATGCAGCCCTTGAAAGCAATGGTATGCATGTCAAATATTCTAATACTAAAAAATATCCAAGATATATTGCTAAACTAAAGAAAAGTTGTAAAACTGTATGTATAGCTAATCCTGCTTGTTTATTTTCTAGCCCTTAGTAGTATCTGAATAATTTTTAAGTGAACATGTATTGCCATGAGTTTTAAAAGTTATATAAAAAGTTTTAACTATTGAGTTTAATATTTGTGTTACCTTGCCAATAAGAAACAAAAAGGGCTGCCAAAGGAAACTAAAAATACAATAATGTTTATAGGAAAGCTGAGTAAATTTGAATAATCAAATTATCAAACACCACACAGATTCATTCAACAGATATTTATTGAATCTTCTTTGTGTCAGTCTCTGTACTAGAGACTAAGAGAAATGACTCTGCCCTCAGTGAGTTACAGTCTAAAATAAGTTCGCAGTGAAAGTGGAATTGTGTTGACATTCTTTTGTTCTTAAAAGATCAGATGTTGGGATCTGCATTGGCATTAACTTTGCAAGCCGGGTATGTTAAGGTTACTGCAAACGTTAATGCAGTTGCACGCAGTGAAAAACTGGCCTACAGAAATGCAGTAGCACCTACAGTAAAAACTCTTGGATTAACATTGTTTTTCATATAAATATGCTAATTCCAAGTGAACCTTAATGAGATTGTAGTATAGGTGGAAAAGATTTCTGGCTCTATTTTTTTCCTCCCTGCATAGTTGACCTTGCTCATAAGCATTAAAATCAATTTTAAACATTTGTTTTATTATTTATTTATTTATTTATTTATTTATTTATTTATTTATTTCTACAGAGACAGAGAGAGAGTCAGAGAGAGGGATAGATAGGGACAGACTGACAGGAACGGAGAGAGATGAGAAGCATCAATCATCAGTTTTTTGTTGCAACATCTTAGTTGTTCATTGATTGCCTTCTCATATGTGCCTTGACCACGGGCCTATAGCATACTGAGTAAACCATTGCTTGAACCAGTGACCTTTTGTCCAAGCTGGTGAGCTTTGCTCAAACCAGATGAGCTGCACTCAAGCTGGTGACCTCAGGGTCTCAACCCTGGGTCCTCGGTATCCCATTACAACACTCTATCCACTGCACCACCGCCTGGTCAGGCTAAAATCAATTTTAAAGAAAGGAAAAAAAATGTCTCTAGAGACATACCTGTCAAATGGCCCATTCTAAAGCATCTGAAAGGCTTAAGTAAAAATAAGGTGCTAAAGAAGGTACTAATAAGGTCAGAATCCATTCATGTAAAACTCAAATGCTGCATACCTCATGCAGGACTTGCCTGATGTTTATTTCACCATAGCTCCTCAGGATAATGACATTCTTCTGTGTTTGGGCTTACATGTATCTTGGCATCTGACTAGTGTACATAATTACATTTTAGCATTGCTCTTACTTATTACTTACCTAAAAATAAGATCATTATCTCACTGCCCCAAAGCTCCCAGGAACTAAATTTTTTGAGTTCAAGAAAACTGTGTCAAGAAATCAAATCCTCTCTTTCTATTATTTCATCTGTCAAATCAAGGAGAGAAGATCTGAATGGACATGAAGGCTGAAAATCAAGCTGTCTTTACCAGTATTGCTGAGCAATAGTATTCATTAGTCTATTTTCCTTTCAAATTTCTTTTGCTTTTGTTCTCTTATTAAATTTACTGCCCTCGCTCTAAGTTTTAATGTAGACTTAATTGCAACTGATCCACCTCCATCCAACTATTTATTTTTAAAAATGTCAAGTAACAGAGAAATTGGAAGAAAAGTAAAATGAAAATCCATAACATTTTTTTTATCAATAGTTGCTAATATTTTGGCACATTTATCCTCCCTCATATTCTCTCTCTTTCTCAGCCCACCTGTATCTATCTATCTATCTATCTATCTATCTATCTATCTATCTATCATTCATCCATCTCAGAAAAGAAACACACAAAAACACATACATTATTTTTTCAGAACCATTTGAAATGTGTGGCAGAACATCATGCCATTTCCAATCTAATATACCAGCAAGATATCTTGTCAGTGAAAAGATATTTCTGATATAACCACATTGCCATTATTATACTAAAAAAAGCTAACATTAATTTTATACCATCAGTATACCCATTCAAACTTCTTTAATTGTCCTCAAAATGTCTTTTATAGATTTCTTTCATTAATCCAACATTGAATCAAAGTTTACTCATATTTGGTTGTTATTATGTCTTTAGTCATTATTAATTTAATGTACAATATTATTAATTTAAGGTATTAATATACTTCCTTCATAAAAAAATAAAAAGTAAAATAAAATACTACCTTCTTTTTTCCTTAATCATATTGACATTTGCCTTCTTTCTTTTTTTGAGTTCAGGCCAGATGCTTATAGACTGGTTTCACATTCTGACTTTGTCTAATTGTTTTTTCCAGATCACCATTAGATCAGACATTTTTTAGCAAAATTTAGGTAACAATATTGTATACTTTTTACTGTGTCACATTAGAATGATCAAAATGTGAGGTTTTCTCACAATTGATGATACTAAGTGTCACTTGATCAAGGACCACCAGATTGTTCCAATTCTAAAGTCAGCTTTGTAAATAACAATAAGTGGGGTGATTTTTTGGAGACCATGTGAATGAATATCCTTTTCCCAAAAAACTTAAATTTAATTTTTTTGCATTCTACTGACTATGCCTGCCTAAAACACTTATTTCGTTGAATGTTGAAAAAATATTAATTTTCTAATTCATTATTTCTTCTCAAATGATTACCTGGTATTCTTCTATACAAAAGACCTTTCCTCTATTCTCATATTTCTTTCTTATCCCACTGTCCTCAGTATTATTATGAACTCATGTCTTTGTGTTTTATAAAGACATTACAGACATGGCTAGGTAGCTCAGTCGGTTAGAGCTTCATCTTGATGCGCCAGGGTTGTGGGTTTGATCTCTGGTCCCAGTGCATACAAGATTCAGCCAATGAATGTATGTACCAGAAGGTTGATGTTTCTCTCTCTCTCTCTTTAAAATCAATAATTTAAAAAAGGATGTTACAGTTTGTTACTGTGCAGTAGAATTCTCTTTCATCTCTAAATTCTCCCTTTCTGGCCCTTAACCCTCTTCTTTCTACTTCCACCACTTTGGCAGTCATCTTGTATATCATGGCCAATCTACTTTTTTCTAATTACTGCTTTTCTCAGTTATACATGATACAGATTCTGATATTCTTCAATACTCCTCACTGCTTGTAGGTTATATGCAAATTCCTTATCCTCATTTTTAAGGCCTTCCATAATCTGGATTTTACTACATCTCTCTCTAGTTTCTTTAGACTACAGACTACTGCCATGTGAAGAAGTATTAGAGTTGGTCCTCTCATCTCATAGGTAATAAGACTGGGACGCAGGGAATAGAGTCACTGACAGGGTCACACAGTGTTCTTGTCGGAGAGTCGAAATGGAAGTGCCTGTACCCAGTTCCCTGTATGACACATTTCCTCTCCTAAGCTTACCCTCTGCTGCAGCCAGAAGCTTCATGCACATCTCTATGCCGCTATTACTCCTTATGGGCCTCTTGCTCCACTCTGTCCTGCATCCTGTTTCCTAGGATTCCTTGAAGTCTTGATCTTCCTTCATGTCCAGGTCAAATTCTACTTTCCCAGACTGATAACAGTCTGTGCTCCTCACTGGGCCATCAGCTCACAACCTGGCAGCACTATATACATTTTCATCCCCCTTTAGGGCTTTATTATTATTATTTCAGGTACAGAAATAATTTGAGCTTATTTTAAGAAATTAAAACAAAACTGAAGAACAGCAATTCAATTGAATATCTCCTTTTTTTTTCTACTCTAACTTTCAGGTAATCACTGATAATAAGTTGAATATATGCTGTCTATACACTCTTTCTCACACACATATACATAATGTCCTCAACTATATTCCTGACATCTAGAATAGCACCTGATACATGAAAGTGAGTGTATATATAGAGGCAAAGTATCTGTATTTCCCTCCAAATATAGTTATTGTGTTAAACAAATACATAACATGATACATTGTTGTGTAATTCACTTTCTTTTTCCACTTAAATTACCCTTTTATGAATAAATGTCACCAACTAGACTGCAAACCTCATAAGGGCAAACCAATCAGTGTGTTAGTCTCCCTATATTTTCCTAGGATTCTCTTCCTCGCAGATTATTATTGAGGGTGACTGTAATTATGTATGTCTGATGCATCTCTTTGTCTACTCTGAAGAGGTTTTAGCATTCACAAAAACTCCTATTCCTCTATAAAAGCATTATAGTGCTGGCTAGATAGCTCAGTTGGTTAGAGTGTCTTTCCAATATGCAAAGGTTGTGGGTGTGATTTCCAGTCAGGGCAAACACAGGGACATATTAATGTTCCTGTCTCTCTCCTTCCCTTCCTCTCTCTCTCAAATCAATTTAAAAAGAAAACTTAAAAAAAACATTATTAGCCTAACCTGTGGTGGCATAAAGCGTTACCTGAAATGATGAGGTCGCCAGTTCAAAACCCTGGGCTTGTTTGGTCAGGGCACATACAAGAAGAAACTAAGAGTTGATGCTTCCTGCTCTTCCTTACCCTGCCTTTCTCTCTTTCTCCTCTCTCTAAAATCAATAAAACCTTAAAAAAAAAAAAGCATTATCAACCAGTGCACCAAATATTTGGTGGCCAATTCCAGTGGCTAATAATGAAAAGAATATAAACTAGAAAAAGGAGTGATGAAAGAGAAACTAATAGAGGAGATACACAGGAAATAGGAGGGCTTTTGCTTTCCTTAACGGGTAGACCTTCGATTCTGGACCGTCTTGAATATGGTCTATTGTGGAAAGTGCTAGCTGGACCTTACGACATATACCCCTCACTCTAAGAGTCAATAATCTCATAAATGTTTTCTTTCTGGCCAATCAGAAAACCAGAAGAAGCAACAAAATCAGGTTCCAAACTCTTCTAGAAGAAAAGCTCCATAAAATCAATAGAGTGTGGCAGAACAGCCATCCACTACAATTACGTCTCCCTCACGGCTTCCTCTCTCCTCTCAAACATATATCAGGACGTCATAAAAGCAGCCAAGACTGTGCGCCGTCTTTTACCATCAGTCCCAAGGGAAGACTGTAAGCATCAGAAAAATTTCCATTTACATAGTCAGGAACGTATTTTGAGTCATTTAAATCTTTTCTAATGACAATCAATTCCCTCCTTCCAGCCCTCCTAATTGAGCGCAGAGAACACCACTCCCTTCAGAACAACTCCCCAGCCAACCTGAGTTTCCATAGTTAGTTGCCTGAGATCGGGATGTGGACAGAGCTGGAAAAGCCACACTCCCTGAGTTAAACAACAAAAGTACCATGAAATCAGGTTCCCCTGCCTTGGTTCACTTCCTTGCACAAAGTAAAAGCTCAGCAAATAATGGGAAGGAGGGGAAAGGAGAATGAGGAGAAAAACAAAAACAAGAAAAGAGAGGAAATAAAGAAGAAAGGAATCCAGTAAAATGGACTTTTCTCAGCCTGTCTGAGAGCAGTAATTGAAGTGCGGGTGGAAGGAGGTTAGTAATAAATAAAGACAGTGCTAGCAACCAAATATTGAGCAAAAGGGTTTGTTATCGCTAGTCTTCCTAAGAACTTAGCTGAGTTCAATTTTTAAAAAGAGAAAACAGAGGCACAGAGAGGTTAAAAGCTTCAAAACATCTGAGATGGGAAAAGAGTTCCATGTGTGTGATACACAGACTGTGTCCTTCCCCCCACACTTATGTTGCCCCTTTCTGTAGAACTGGCTGCCCTCAACCTCAGGTCTGCAGGTTAATACTGCCAGCCACCTATGCCAGGGTGCTGCTGAATCCACATCCCACCCCCAAATAACAAATTTGCTTCACCCCATATCACAAAAGGTTGCCTTTTAACAGCAGCTCTAGCTCCTGTTTGTGCTTGTCATCACTGTGGGTCACTTTGCTTTTTCGTTAACAGTTCCCTGCAGGCATGTTGTCCAGTTCTGGTCCCTAGGTGCTGCTCTACTCCGTCAGAGTTGGGGCCAGTCCCTCTCAGCTCCCTGCCACTTTGGACATTTCACAGAGTTTAACAATTCCTCCTCACCTCCTCCCACCCATCATCTTAATATCAAAGCCTGTGGCCAAGTTCAGCACCTCCCCACCCAGCTCCCTCCTTGAACTGTACTTCACTCCACACTGGGGGTTCCATGAAAGACGGCTGCAGGCTCTGCCACATCTTGTGAGGAGACCAAGCAGCATTAAACCCATAGCACAGGGACAGGAGAAAGAGCAGCAGCTCTGGAGGCGTCTGAAACCCGGATCTGGACCTCACAAATTACATTCACTGCCCTGATGGTTGCCAGCATCAGAATAAAATATACGTGACTAGCCCCTGCTGTTCTTGGCACAGGGAAGTATGTGGAACCCAGACACAAAATTCCGTATTCTTTAAAATCCCTTTCTCGATGTTCTACCCTTACGATTTAGCACTGCATACAGCCTCCTCTTGCAATGTTCTCTTTTGCCAAACACTTAGCTACCTGGAAAAGTTGCCACAAACACTGCCCTGCAGAGGTGGGTTCCTTGATCACCGGACGCAGTTTTCCTCTCCCCGCCCCCCTCCGCCAGCCTCTGGCTCTCACCTCTGTGCTCCTCTCCTGATCTCTCTGCAACTGCATCTGTGACTACATTCCCTTACCTTTCCTCTGCGGCTGTCTCTTCCCTCCTCCTCCAGCTGATCTCTCTCGCCTTTCTCCTACCCCCTCCCTCTGACTGATCTGCGATCTGCCTCGACTCTCTGCTCGATCCTTTCTTTTTCCTCCTCTGGTTGATTTCTCCTGCTCTGTTGGAAAAACAGCCTACCACTTACTCTGTTTACCACCTAGCACAGAATTTCTGGAATTGGGTTGCCCATTTGACATCTAAATTGACTTGCCATCAGAGCCCTATAATTATGCTATAAAAAATAAAAAGTGCTCTCATTTCATTAATATAACTAAAACATTGGGTTAGCTGTCAAATACTGGCAAACCTGGGGAGCTTACATTCAAACTGAAATAACAAAATTATCTCTGCTTGCATTGTGAAACGCCATCTCAGACGGTCTTGTTTACATTTATTGCTCTGTGGCTCTACATCAAGGACAAGCCTTAAGTTAGGGTTTTTCCATGTTGTGTTTCTGGAGAAACTCCCTGGGCCTTGGAGCTGCTGTACAACATTTTCCTCAAGATCCTCTTGTTTCTGTCTAATGTGGAGCCTTTCTGCATATCAAGGATCTGACTGAATGTTCAAATTCTTCCTTAACTTTGTCATTGCCAGCTGAATGTTCTATCTCCAAGTTGGCCTCCCCATCTGTCCCTTGTTCCTTAATTAGCACTAGTCAGTCAACAATAGCTTAACTTTGGGCTTCTGGGTATGTGCACAGCTCAAGGTTTACATCACCTCCATGGTAACCTCCATTTGTTAGGCAACCTTTGCCAACAACTTTCTCTTCAACGCATAAAAACATCACTGTGTTGATACAATTTTAATATGCACCACAGATACAAATGCAGGGTTAAAGAAGCACTTAGAGCCTGACCTGTGGTGGCGCAGTGGGATAAAGCGTCAACCTGAAACACTAAGGTCGCCGGTTCGAAACTCTGAGCTTGTCTGGTCAAGGCATATATAGGAGTTATAAAATAAAATAAAAACCTGGGGGAATAAAAGCACTTAGGGGCAAAGTCACATTGGAGATATGTGAAATGACTAAAAACCATGAATATCATATTAGATAATAGGCATTATGCATGCATACCACCAATATGCAGAAAGTGCATCAGTTGTAAATATTGCTTCTCTTCTAAGTTAGGTACAGTGAGAGTCAGGTAAACTAAGAAAAAGGAGTGGCTTTTTCATTAAATAGGAGACAAAATAAATGTGCATAAAAAGCATATGTCATTAAGACAAGTTCATAGAATTATACAATGTGTTTTTTAGGATAACATAGATAAAAGTATATGTTATATGTATGAAAAGTATTTTTTCTGTTTTTTTCTGCCTTGTAAGCATCTGACCATGTAGTTTTCTTTCTGAATCATTAATCCACTTGAAGATTAATAAATGCTTGTTCTCAAAGCAAAGAACTTGTCTTTGGCTTTCTGCTATCTAGAAATTTCTGGCTAAGGTTGATCTTTATCAATTGTTATTTGCAATAAAAACAATTAACTTTAATATTTCCTTAAAGTAAATTGTTCTGCAATTATTTATTAAGGGTGTTTTTATAGATTCACATACATATATACATATGTATCCCATGTACCAAACTATAAATAGCTTAGAATAATTCAGTTATTTAGATTAGTGCTTTTATATCCCAATAGGTGGCCAAATTCAGGGACAAGTATATTTTAAAGACTGCTGAGTACATAGAGCTCTAACTTCTGTTACCAGTTAGCTTTGGAATTTTGTGCTTTAATTCCTCATTACACAAACAAATGTTGTGCAAGGGAGTCCATGTGGTCTCATTCAAAGTTATGATTCTGTGATTCAATAATGTGGTTAAAAAATACATGTATACTGTGAGATGTTTAATTTTGCAAACATCTAAGTACCTCTTGTGCCTCCTTCCATTGCAAAAGTCATTCATTTATTTACTCTTTTAAACATTCATTCTAGAAATATTTAATTGGGATTTACTCTGTTTCAGGTTTTATGTCATACTCAAGGGTGCTAAGATTATTTAGACACAGCCTCTGTTCTTGAGGAGCTCTGGGTCTATAAGAGTATCTTCTACTTTACAGAATTTCATCTCAAAGGCCTAACTGTAGAAAGTCAAAGCTTTTTTGCAAAGAATTAAAAATGTATACATAAAAGTAAGTGCTGATGATAATTAATAGTTCATTTTGGAGAAACCAACCTTCCTTCTTTCCATCTTTCCTTTTTTCCTTCCTTCCTTCCTTCCTTCCTTCCTTCCTTCCTTCCTTCCTTCCTTCCTTCCTCCCTCCCTCCCTCCCTCTCTCCCTCCCTCCCTTCCTTCCTTCTCTCCCTCCCTCCCTCCCTCCACCCTTCCTTCCTTCCTTCCTTCCTTCCTTCCTTCCTTCCTTCCTTCCTTCCTTCCTTCCTTCCTTTCTTTCTTTCTTTCTTTCTTTCTTCTTTCTTTCTTTTCTTTCTTTCTTTCTCTCTCTTTCTTTCTCTTTCTTTCTTTCTCTTTCTTTCTTTCTTTCTCTTTCTCTCTCTCTCTCTCTTTCTTTTTCTCTCTCTCTTTCTTTCTCTTTCTCTCGCCACCTCTTTTTCTACCAATGGGGACAGTGTGTTAGAAGGGAAGAGTATCGGTTTGTCCAGTAGATTCAGGTTTACAATTCGGGCACAGCCTCTTATCTGCCATGTGATTCTGAGAAAGTTGCCTGCTCTGAGACTCCATTTTCACATCTATGATGATGTGATGAAAGGAATATCAACCATCAATAATTGCAGATTAAAGTGACGACTAAATATGATGCATATAAAAACTCAATCAGTGATGCCTATTGCTTTTAATATTAAAAGTTGAAAAATATTCTTGCTTTCTTTAAAACCTTTTACAAATGAGTAAGCCAACAGAGGTAGCTTTTTTTTGGCCTGAACCCTTTGAAGATTCCTTATATACTATATTCTCTGGCTATAACCTAAGCGTCCCAGGACACCTATGAGGATTCTGTGAGTACTTGATAGATAGGAATCTATTAGTTTGAACTACACAAAATTGTCAGTATTAGACTTGACCTATAAAAGTGGCAATTGTATATGGTTTAACTTAATACTACTACTGATACAACTAAAAGCAAATTTCAATTTTGTACTCTTAAATGTATTTGGCATGTAACTTTTTTGAAAGAAGGAAGAGAGAAAGAAGGCAAGGAGCATGAAGCATCAACACATAGTAGTTGCTTCTCCTATGTGTCTTGACCAGGCAAGCCTTGCGTTTCGAAACTGCAACCTCAGCACTCCAGGTGGCTCCCTTATTCACTGCGCCAACAAGGTCAGGAATGGCATGTACAATTAAAGGATTGTTTTGGGGCGGTTATTTCCTGGTTTAAAAATGTTTAATGAGTAAAATCTATTTTATTGGCTTTTAGATTAGGAAGATATTGTAAAAACAAATCTGTTTGTTCTTTTTTCCAGAGTTTTTAAACTTTGGAAATTCAAATTTGAGTTTGATATTGTAAAAAATTCAGCTTTAGGAAATGAGGCAAGGGATATTAAAATCCATATTATTGTTGGCTATTAAAGAAAAGAGCAAATCTTTGACTATTTTAAGAGAATGGCAGTAAGATTACCAACTAATGAGCTGAAACTTGTTCTGACTGTGATACATTATTGAGCAAAAATTGAGAAGAAATTAGTATAAAGACAGAAAGACTCTTTTTGTTGTTATAGATGTGGGAAAGACGAAGGATCGGGACTGTGTAGGTGAAGTGTGAGTATATGTGGGAGAGAAGTGTTTAAAATGTTCAAAGGAAACTAAAATGAAGCAGAAAAATGTATGCTGGGGCTTAGGTTTTATTTGGGGGGTGGCATAGGTTTTCAAAACCAGCTATCCAGAGAAGGACTTCTAGTGTAGTCATCAGAACCTTTTACTAGTTGCTTTTACTGTGCTGCCTCCTGGGCTGGGAACCCTCTCTCTTGTTGATTAGCCGCATGTCACATTGTCACCTTTGTCTTGGGAAACCCAGTTCAAATCCCACTTCTTCTAGGAAATTCTTCCTAGTAAGTAAAGGGCATTTACTTCCTGTGTCCTTGAAACTAAACAAAGTACTTCTACTCCCAGATGCTTTGTAAGTGGTTTGTGTCTGTGTTTAGCAGTAATGTGTGGGATAAGAATTAAGTGTGTCCATCTGACATGGCCTCAGGACCATTTTGTCTGCATTTGTTGAAATCCTACAATGTGCTGGAGGCTGTGCCATGTACTGGAATCAATAAAAAGAAGACTCGGGTTTGCAATGAGGGAGATCATGGCCTCATGGAATGTAAAAATGTGCTCATGCTAGAAAAGACTACTGTTTCTGAAAGTCTTTCCTCATAGGGGCTATGGGAAATCCTATAATTCTGCCATTTGAGATTTACTGCTTCGGCGTTAAGTTTGTTATATATTAAAAATCTTGATATAGTTGGGTTAATACATTGCCTTTTTTTATGACATTCAACCTCAGTGTGAACTGCTGCATCTCATTTATCAAGAAATAGGGACAAATATATATCCTACATAGGTGGGATATAAAACTAAGACTCATAGACATAGATAAAAGTGAAATGGTTCCCTGGGGGAAGAGGTGGGGACGAGGGGAGTAAAGAGGGAAGATACATGGTGATGGAAAATGATTTGACTTTAGTGATGGGCACACAACACAATCAACAGTTAAAATGGTATAGAGATGTTCACCTGAAACCTATGTACTTATTGATCAATGTCACCCCATTACATTTAATTTCAAAAAAAAATTTAAAAAAAAAAGAAAAAGAAAAAAAAAATAGATTTTCAGCCTAACCTGTGATGGTGCAGTGGATAAATCGTCAGCCTGGAATGCTGAGGTCACTGGTTCAAAATTCTGGGCTTTACCAGTTGGGGCACATACAAGAAGAAACAATTACAAGTTGATACTTCCTGCTCCTCCACCCCCACCCCACTTCTCTATCCTACTCTCTCCTCTCTCTAAAATCAATCAATAAAATCTTTAAAAAAAAGAAATAGGTTTTCTTCCTGGCTGGCTTGCTCAGTTGGTTAAAGCGTGGCCCGGATATGCCATGGTTGTAGGTTTGATCCCTAGTCAGGGCATATACAAGAATCAACCAATAAATGCATAAGTAAGTGGAACAACAAATCAATGTTTCTCTTTCTCTCTCTCTCTCTCTCTAAAAATCAACCAATGCAAAAAAAATTAAAATAAATAGGTTTCCATTGAAGGCAGAAAAAGAGCACAAGGACAATAGAATTCCAGGTACATACAGAGCGAGGAAGGAGAGTTCACAGAGCAAAAGTGTGGGAATGTATCGAGGTCAGTATTCATCTGCGGGAGCAATATCACTGGGTGGAGGGGATGTGGCAAGTGCGGTAAGAAAGGCCAACACCTATTGATTCTGGAGTTTGAGGCTGGCTGGCAGGGCTATGAACATCCTGTCTCCCAGCAGCACTGCTAAAAAAGGCAGGGCTATCCACTCTCCTGATGTGTCAGGTACCATCCTGGGATTCTAATCACCCTGATACATTTAAGCCCCATAACAATCCTTTGAGGTAGAAGTTGGCCCTATTTTGTAGATGAAAGGACTCAGTTCAGGAAGGTTAAGCACCTGTCCAAAGGTCTCACAGCTAGTTAGCAGTAAAGCAGGGTTCAAACCTCTAGTTCCAAAGCCACCATTTCTTCTTCTTTTTATTTCTTGGGAAATAAAGGAATTAGTCAATCTTAAAGACTAAATGCTATTCCAAGGGAAATAATTTTGAATAAATGTTCACTTGAGGACCAGTTTATGACACACCAGATGAGGACAACTTGAACATTATAACAAATTTTGTTTTTAATGTTTTCAAGAGTAGAAAGAAATACTCTCGATCTTTTGAGATTTAATAAAAAGTTCAGTCCTTTGCAGGAATACATTCTCCCAAGCCCCCTAAGTACTGTGGTTGGTCAGCTGGCCCCTGCCTAAGTAACTACAATGGAATGAAATGAGACCCTATCACCCTACCCACTGGACTTAGCACAGTGAAGACTCACAGCAAATGCTCAATAACATAAAAAAGATGAGGCTGAGTGACTTGTTCAACAACATCATTTAGGCATTATAAACAGAATTTGAAACCAGAGCTGTCAGATTCACTAACTCTTGCTTTTAGTTGGTACCTCAGTTGGTTCTAATACATTTTCTGGGTCAACCCCAAACAAGTTCGTCAAAGACCTTACAACATAGGCAAAACAAATGATTTAATAACACAACAACTAAAACAGCATTTATTAAATCCTTACATGTGCCAAATGTTTCAATAAACATACATGCATTACACTGATTCTTTCTCATAACAGCTCTGTAAAGAGACAAAATCATCATGTTAATGATGAGAAAACTGAGGCCCAGAGAACTAAAATGCCCAAGTTCACTATTATACAACCAGAGTCAGGATCCAGATCCAGTTTTTTCCATGTGTATATGCTTTTATCTTTACATTGTAGAGGTAGCTACAACAATGTATAAGCCAGCCAGAACAAAATAATTAGAATGTATTTAAAAGAATTAGAATCATTTCCTTTTTTCCCCAGCTTAAAATAAGACTTCTTATAACACAATAAACACCTAAGTCATACATCCTTTTGGATCAAATGGCAACTACATATATATAGAAGACAAGTATTGTACATTGGAGGTACCAAAAACACCTCTTTGACACAATTACTTGGGAATTGTGAAAAATAAAGAAGTATCAACCAGCATCTGGAAATCCAGGGCTAAATAAACAGGGAGTCATTCACCCACTTTCCTGCTCCCGATTTTGAGGGTTTCAAGTTTATTCAGGAGTTTAGCATAGGCCATCCCATATCTACTGTTTCTTTTTAAATAACTTGATAATGATAGCTTTAAATAACCTGAAAGCCATCCCAAGGAAAGGAGACCCCGGCTGGCAGCGCCTGCTCTCCAGCTGGCCTGCAAGACGGCCCACCTCAGGATGGCCCGCCCAGCAGGTGGAGGAAGAGGTTGGAGGTCAACTCACTGAGCACAATTGGAGGAATCTACGGAGGGTTGGCACCGCCCTCTCACCTCGCTGGTGCCTGCACAAGCACAGGTCCACCTCGAGTGGGCCTCCCAAGGGCCTCCAGAGAGGACTTCTGTCGGCTTAGACTGTGGCAGTCAAGGGGCTTCTTCTCTAGTCACTGAATTCTAGAATCACTGTTTTACAAACATGTATTGGTTTCTCTATTTTACATGCAAATAGGCCAAGTCAGATTCCTGAAATTATTGATTGTTTATTTTTAGTGTGTATGCCAAGTCAGACCCCGTCTTTCTGACTCCAGAGCTAACACGTTTAGCATCAATATATCTAACGCCATGTCCCTCGACTTTACCCTTTTCAGGACACCCCAGCCCCCCTCTAATGTGTCACACACTCATCCGAATGTGTTACTTCTTGATTCCTTTATAAACATGCAGCGACTAGAATGAAACATATAGTATAATCCTAAGGAGCGTCTAACCAGTATGGGGTCCAGAAGCATATCTTTTTCCCAGGTACCTTTCTGAAAATAGGTTCTAGGTAGATACTTTGGCAGAATCATCAGATGGCTACCTGTAGTCACCTAAAACGAAAAGTTCTTCTTAGGAGCTGCTGCCATGCACCTCCATTCTAAACTAGTACAATTAATTTTGGAAATTGTATTTTCCCAGACCGTCTGCTTTTGCAAGAAACTTTGTATGGCTGGAAAATGCAAGCAGTAAATAATTACAGAGTTTGTGCCATTGGTTTGCCTTCTTATGGCTACTTACTGCTTTGTTTTGTTTTGTTTATATTTAGAAGGGAAGGCAGAGAGACAGACTCCGACATGCGCCTGACTAGAATCCACCGGGCAAGCCCCCTGCAGGGGCAATGCTCTGCCCATCTGGGGCATTGCTCTATTGCTCAACAACCCAGCTTTTTCTTAACACTTGAGGCAGAGGCCACAGAGCCATCCTCAGTGCTCAGGGGCCAAGTCACTCCAATTGAGCCATGGCTGTGGGAGGTAAAATGAGAGAGAGAGAAGCGAGAGGGGGAGGGTTGGTAAAGCAGATGGTTGCTTCTCCTGTGTGCCCTCACCATGAATCAAACCCGGGACATCCACACACTGGGCTGACACTCTACCACTGAGCCAACTGGCCAGGGCAGCTACGTACTGTTTTAACACATGTGAACTTCATGACTTTTATTGGAAAATGGGACAAGAATATATTCCCTCCTAGTTTTATGGGAGGTTTATTTTATTTTATTTTATTTATTCATTTTTTAGAAAGGAGAGAGAGAGAGAGAGAGACAGAGATAGAGAAGGGGGGGAGGATCAGGAAGAATCAACTCCCATATGTGCCTTGACCAGGCAAGCCCAGGGTTTCAAACCGGCGACCTCAGCATTTCCAGGTCGATGCTTTATCCACTGCGCTAACATAATATTCAAGATGTAAGATGGTGTTATCATCACAGATATTCTTTTAATACCATATTAGAAAGGTAATTATAACTACTAAACCTACAATCACAAAAACTACAGCCTATAGGTCCTAAAACTACCCTAAACATAAGATTTATCTATTCAGATTTTTTTTTTATTAAATAATTTTATTTTTTTAATGGGGTGACATCAATAAATCAGGATACATATATTCAAAGATAACAAGACCAGGGTATCTTATCGTTCAATTATGATGCATACCCATCACCCAAAGTCCGATTGTCCTCTGTCACCTTCTATCTTGTTTTCTTTGTGCCCCTCCCCCTCCCCCTTGCCCTCTCCCATTCCCCCCTCCCCCCCGTAACCACCACACTCTTATCAATGTCTCTTAGTTTCACTTTTATGTCCCACCTACGTATGGAATAATGCAGTTCCTGGTTTTTTCTGATTTACTTATTTCGCTTCGTATCATGTTATCTAGATCCCACCATTTTGCTGTAAATGTTCCGATGTCATCATTTCTTATGGCTGAGTAGTATTCCATAGTGTATATGTGCCACATCTTCTTTATCCAGTCATCTATTGACGGGCTTTTTGGTTGTTTCCATGTCCTGGCCACTGTGAACAATGCTGCAATAAACATGGGGCTGCATGTGTCTTTACGTATCAATGTTTCTGAGTTTTTGGGGTATATACCCAGTAGAGGGATTGCTGGGTCATAAGGTAGTTCTATTTTCAGTTTTTTGAGGAACCACCATACTTTCTTCCATAATGGTTGTACTACTTTACATTCCCACCAACAGTGTATGAGGGTTCCTTTTTCTCCACAGCCTCTCCAACATTTGCTATTACCTGTCTTGCTAATAATAGCTAATCGAACAGGTGTGAGGTGGTATCTCATTGCTGTTTTGATTTGCATTTCTCTAATAGCTAAAGAAGATGAGCATCTTTTCATATATCTGTTGGCCATTTGTATTTCTTCCTGGGAGAAGTGTCTGTTCATATCCTCTTCCCATTTTTTTATGGGATTGTTTGTTTGTTTGTTGTTGAGTTTTATGAGTTCTTTGTATATTTTGGATATTAGGCCCTTATCTGAGCTGTTGTTTGAAAATATCATTTCCCATTTAGTTGGCTTTCTGTTTATTTTGTTATCAGTTTCTCTTGCTGAGCAAAAACTTCTTAGTCTGATGTAGTCCCATTCATTAATTTTTGCCTTCACTTCTCTTGCCTGTGGAGTCAAATTCATAAAATGCTCTTTAAAACCCAGGTCCATGAGTTGAGTACCTATGTCTTCTTCTATGTACTTAATTGTTTCAGGTCTTATGTTTAGATCTTTGATCCATTTTGAGTTAATTTTAGTACAGGGGGACAAACTGTAGTCGAGTTTCATTCTTTTGCATGTGGCTTTCCAGTTTTCCCAGCACCATTTATTGAAGAGGCTTTCTTTTCTCCATTGTGTGTTGTTGGCCCCTTTATCAAAAATTATTTGACTATATATATGTGGTTTTATTTCTGGACTTTCTATTCTGTTCCATTGGTCTGAGTGTCTATTTTTCTGCCAATACCATGCTGTTTTGATTGTTGTGGCCCTATAATAGAGTTTGAAGTCAGGTATTGTAATGCCCCCAGCTTCATTCTTTTTCTTTAGGATTGCTTTGGCTATTCAGGGTTTTTTATAGTTCCATATAAATCTGATGATTTTTTGCTCTATTTCATCTATTCAGATTTTAATCAGATTTGTTTTGTTTTGTTTTGACAATTCTATTTTCCCTTTAAAAGATGTTAAAAAGTTTGCTTTCATTGCCCTCTAGTGGTAGTTATACAGAAGCTATAACTACCTTTTTTTTTAACATTGTTATTTTGGGGGTATGTGACAGTTTTATAAACATTCTTCAAATACTGTTAGGCCATTCATATTCCTGTCAGTTTGCAATCCTCAAAGGTCAAACTATAAGGACAGCTCCTACCATCATGTCCTCCATGTTATAGATATACAATGTCATGCATTACTGGCTGTATATTATTTTATTAGGTCTTCACAAAGAATCTACTGACTTAAAATTATAATATAACTTTATTTACTCACTCATTAAATATTTATAGAATATCCACTATGAGTCAGGCTAACAAGAAAGACAGTGTCCTGGATTATAACCTCATGAGAAAAATGGGTTATTAAATATAGATATCATTATAAATGAGCATGGTAACTGCTGTGATAGGGAAATGATTGAGTATATGAGTACTTGTAAAAACCCAGGACTGAAGGCATTTCTGTGTATTTTGGGAGGACGAAGCAGAATTTATGAGAACAGGCATTTAGAGAGTGTAACAAGTAATCTAAGACCTGAAAAATGACTAGAAGAGTTGTTCTGGAGAAGAAGGTGGGTGGAGGAGAGTGTTTGAAGGAGAAAAATCATGTTAAATATGGTGAAATAATGGAGAAAGGGAGAGTTTTAAAGATGAGGTTAAAACTTTTTTAAAAAGCTATTTGGGGGAATTTTGACTTCAGCCTGATGGTTAAATTATATAACCTGTGGACTCTGAAAATGCATGGCTTAACTTTTTTTTTTTTTTAGCAAAAGAGACAGAGAGGACAGACAGACAGGAAAGAAGAGAGATAAGAAGCATCAATTCTCTGTTTTGGCACCTTAGTTGTTTGTTGATTGCTTTCTCATATGTGCCTTGACTGGGGGGCTGCAGCTGAGCCAGTGACGCCTTGCTCAAGCCAGCGACCTTTGGGCTCAAGCCAGTGACCATGGGGTCATGTCTATGATCCCATGCTTATGTCAGGGACTCCATGCTCAAGCTGGTGAGCCCACACTCAGGCCAGATGAGGCCACTCTTAAGCCCATGACCTTGGAGTTTTGAACCTCTGCGCCCCAGGCCTGTGCTCTATCTGCTGCGCTACCGCCTGGTCAGGCAGCTTCTTCTTCATTTCTTTTTTTTTAAAGAGAGAGAGTGAGGAAGGGGGAGAAAGAGAAAGGGAGAGAGAGAGAGAAACATCAACTCGCTGTTCCACTTAGTTGTTCCATTTAGTTGTGTGCTCATTGATTGCTGCCAATATGGTCCCTGACTGGGGATTGAACCAGCAACCTCAGTACACCAGAATGATACTCTGTCTACTGAGTCAACTGGCCAGGGTGCATGGCTTCAATATTTATTTTTTACATTCTTATTTAGAGGCACATTTTTTAGTTATTAATTATAAAGTAACTTCAAAAACACTTTCCAGGCTTCATTTTATCACCCAGGGTTCTATCAAACACATACAGGGGTGGGTACAAGGAGATTGATAATAATAATAAACAATACAATAATTAGTAAGGAAATAATAATACAAGAATAAACAGTGTTTCACGTTATTACAACTATAAACTTACTTTTTCTCACTGCTGTACATTCCTAGCATGTTGGATCTGGAAGGGACTTTGAGAAAATAAGTTTCTCTTCTTTCACTTTACAGAGAAGGGGGGGGGGATCAGTAATTTCCTCAGATTGTATCGAGTGGCTGTGCCTGGGCAACTTTCCTACTAGAGTCTAGAACTTGAATTTCCCAGCCTGGGATTCAGAGGCCTGACTGGTCTCCTGTATCTCATGTCTGGTTCCCTTGGGACTGTTTGGGATTCCTGAGCATCCTAACTTTTCTCCTCTGCACTGGAGGCCATGCTCTTCATTTTTAGTCTGATGAAAAGGTGGTTTATTTTAGACTGGAGGGGAGCATCTGGGATAATCTTCCCATTCCTAAGGAGGGTAGAAACCTGTCCCAGATCACTGGTCAGGTTTTGCCTCTTCTGTGGAACTCTCTCGCTACAAGGGACTTGTAGAAACGTCTTGAGGACATTCACAGGGCTTGGTTATCACTACATCTTTATAGCAAAATAACACGGGCACTGAAAATGCCTATAAAGTTTGATGTTGACAGAAATTGGGTGGATAAATGAACAGAGGGTGATATCTTACTTCCTAATAGAAGGTTTAAGTAGATGTTAGAAAGGGAATGAAAGATATATTATGTTAATAGCATGTATTAGGATTTTTCTTAAAGAAGAAACCAAGTTTAAAAAAGACAAAGAGGAGCCATCAGAACTGAAAGGAGAGCCTTTTACAAGTAAGCAAAAATTATAGTTGTATTCCGTTTTTTGGTTTGTTTTTTTTTTTTTTGTATTTTTCTGAAGCCAGAAATGGGGAGGCAGTCAGACAGACTCCCGCATGCACCCGACCGGGATCCACCCGGCATGCCCACCAGGGGGCGATGTTCTGCCCCTCTGGGGCGTCACTCTGCCACAATCAGAGCCATTCTAGCACCTGAGGCAGAGGCCACAGAGCCATCCTCAGCGCCTGGGCCAACTTTGCTCCAATGGAGCCTCAGCTGCGGGAGGGGAAGAGACAGAGAGGAAGGAGAGGGGGAGGGATGGAGAAGCTTATGGGTGCTTCTCCTGTGTGCCCTGGCTGGGAATCGAACCTGGGACTCCCGCATGCCAGGCCGACGCTCTACCACTGAGCCAACCGGCCAGGGCCTGTATTCTGTTTAAAAAAAATAAAAAATGTCAGAGAATTTGAAGGTAGTAAAAGATTAGAGAAGAGAGGTCACGAGGGAGGGAAACAGGAAACATCAGGCAGCATGGGACAAGTTCCCAGAGGACTTTAAAACCAGAGAGAGATATCTGATGCTGAACTGAAAATGATTTCAATGTTTGATGCAGACCACTGCCATCTTTTTGAGCCTTAAGAACTGTCTACTACACACAGAGGAGTGCTAATGAACACAGTTACAATTATGTCATATACAGAAAGAGGGTGCTTTTCTTGGATGTTTGTGATTGCAAGGACACCTGATTCATGTCCATGTAGGCTCAATATGGAGCCAGATCAAGAAATGAAAGAAAATGCATCTTTCACCCCCCTTAATTCTATCATAAACGTGTCAGTAAAATAGGAAAAATACATGAACAAGTGGCAATAGTTTAGTGCAGTTTATGTTGCACACGAAATATGAGAGATATTGGCAATAAATGTGTTTGTAGTTTGGATCACAGCACCAATTCTAACATGGTCCATCAGGAAAGTTTCCCTACAGGGTACATTTTGAACATCAAGAAATAACAAGCAATTAAATTATATGGAAGATTAACTATTGGTACTTCACTCACCCCTCTCTTTCCCCCAAGCAGGAGAATCATTGCATGAGTCTATGTTCAGAAAGAAGCAACATTTCTCATTTTGAGCTTTCTCAAGACATCTTGGCTCTTATGTGCTTTGTTACTTGTAAAAATAAGATTCTCACAATCGAGAGAGAGAGAGAGAGAGAGGGAGAGAGAGAGCAACAAAGACACAAATTCTACTTTCAGATTTGAATTCACTTTTTATTCCCTGAATTATATTTTGAAGTCTAGCATTATGATAACAACCAGTTTTAATACTGTCGTCAAATACAATCAACTGCACAAAAACTCAGCCACAGACCGAACACCACTGGTACACACAGTTCTGTGCAAAATCCTTTGCTGCCTTCTTGTGGAGTCTAAGGAAATAAGCTCAGTAGTCACAATATGCTGTTTATTGCAGCAAGTTCACATCACACAGTCTGTGAACATAATTAGAAAAATAGATAAGAAAAGGACAGCTAAACGGCCAAGTTTCCTATTTAGTTTATTACTGTGAATGCATTATTTAACTTTTCTTCATGAAAAGTATGAAATAAGGATGTGTGCATGTATGTGCATGAATGCATTGTGCATGTATGTATACATGATTGTGTGTGTTCCATATAATGCTAGACCAATAGAAGGCCATTCATAAGTGCATTTTATTATTATTTTTTTAAATTTATTTTATTTTTTATTTTTTTTAAAG
The DNA here is from genome assembly GCF_036850765.1 of Saccopteryx bilineata. Lineage (NCBI taxonomy): Eukaryota > Metazoa > Chordata > Mammalia > Chiroptera > Emballonuridae > Saccopteryx > Saccopteryx bilineata. The sequence continues at coordinate 336,557,343 of NC_089490.1, read as the reverse complement.
TTATTAATTTGTTGGAGTTTATTTTAATTTTTATTTTATTTATTCATTTTTTTAGAGAGGAGAGAGAGAGGGAGAGAGAGGGACAGAGAGAGGAGCTGGAAGCATCAACTCCCATATGTGCCTTGACCAGGCAAGCCCAGGGTTTTGAACCGGCGACCTCAGCATTTCCAGGTCGACGCTTTATCCACTGCGCCACCACAGGTCAGGCCATAAGTGCATTTTAATCGGCAGAGATAGAAATAGAATTCTCTCCCTCCAGCCCTTAGAGCTTTTTGACATAGAAAATCATGATGAGGAAAACCTAATTAGGCAGGGCCAGCTGGGTAGGAGGAACATGGTGTGGACATAGCAGTGGGAGGTCTTAGCATAAAAGCCAGGGTTGCTTGAAATCGGAAAGAGACTGTTATTCTCTTCTAATGACAATTCTTATTTTTCTTCAAAATACAACTACTACCAGTTTTCCTGGGAATCTTATTTTTTTGGATTCCACATTATGTAAGCCCCAAGAAATTCATTCAGCCAGCCCCTTTGGTCAATTCTGAACAAAACGACTTTGAATTTAGTGTGAGAAGGGAGAAGGGATGAGATATTCATTGTGCACTTCCTATGTGGTATGTACTGCACACAGTCAGATTTCTATTATCTCACAGGGTAAAATTCTGAGACTCAGAAAGCTTAAATAACTTGACCAAGACCCCACTGTGGGTAAAAGGTGAATCTATTACTGGACTTTTAGGTGTGCCTGATTTCAAAGTTCTTTTTTTTTTTTTTTTCAATTTCCAAGTCAACCTCACAGGTTCCGTCAACTCCAATCATGCTGTTTCCCTGTGTGATGTTGTGATTTATAATAAATCAATATTTGGTCTTCATCCCCACTTCTGGCACAGAACTCCTAAACCCTTGAAATTTGCTAAGTGATGAGAGCAGCAAAAGGGTCTTTAGTTATGTTAATGATGTAACCTGTGGACTGTACCTATGGATGGGAGATGGTCACCAGGAGGACCAGCCTGCTGGGAGGGGCAGGGGCTGGGGGTCGATCCAATCACCTGTCGCCAATGATTTAATCAATCGTGTTGGTGTAACGAAGCCTTCATAAACCCCTAAGAGGACAGGGTTTGAAGAATTCCTGGGCTGAATGTGTAAAGGTTCTGAGAGAGAGATGTGTGTGGAGAGGATGTGGAAGCTCTGGGCCCTTTCCCATCCCTTGCCCTGCGCATCTCTCCCCTCTGGCTGTTCCTGGGCTATAGTCCTTTGTGAGAAGCCAGTGATCTAATACATACAATGTTTGCCTGAGTCTGTCAAGGAGGGAGTTGGTTCAATCTATAGCTGGTCGATCAGAAGCACGGATGATAATAGGGATATGACATTGGCATTTAAAGTGGCTTAGGCAAGGGCGTTGGGCACTCTTGCAGGACTGAGCCCTTAACCTGGGGGGATCTGATGTTGTCTCTGGGTAGCGAGTGTAAGAATTGAGTTATACTGAGGTGACTTAGCTGGTGTTGGAAAGTTGCTTGTTAGTGTGGGGAAATGCCACCCCCCCATCCCATGTTGGAATTGGTAACTACAGCCTTTAATCTGCTTAAGACCTTTCCACAAGTTCCTGCTGCCCTTTCATCCTCATTTCCTTTTAGGGCCCTAGATGGGATATGATGTGACGTGAATGTCCTTCCTTGCTAATCTCACCTCCTCCCAAGTTCCCTCTCACTCTTCACATCCTTCACACGGTGCGCTCGCCCTACTCTCTGGGCCTCCAGACACGTTCATCCCCGGCTTCGCTTCCTTCCTGCCCTGTCCCCTGGCCGTGCTATGTGTTACATACTTTTCAGCCCAAGGTAAGTCATCACTCTTCAAAATATTTTTCTGGTCCCCTGGTCTGGGTCAGGTCATCCTGTTCATGCTCCCCACCACCTGTGCACACTCAGAACTCAAATTAGCAAACCATGAGGGTAAGGATGGCGCCTATTGTCTTTGCCACTATATTTCTAGCCCCTGGTGCAGTGTGTTCTACCTAGGGGAGGACAATACATTTTCTATATTTTTTTACATGTTTTTTTTTAAATTTTTAAATTTATTCATTTTAGAGAGGAGGAGGAGGGGGAGAGAGAGAGAGAAGGGGAAGAAGAGAAGGAAGCATCAACTCCCTTATGTGCCTTGACCAGGCAAGCCCAGGGTTTTGAACTGGTGACCTTCAGTGTCCCAGGCCAATGCTTTATCCACTGTGCCACCACAGGTCAGGCTATATATGTTTTTCTTATATATTGTCTCTATAATTTTTAATATTTTTCTTTCACAAGAAAAGTAAAATAGGTTGGAGACCATACCCCATTTAACCTGCTCCTCATCTCTTTTAAAGACAAAAATTTAAATTCACCTCAAAAGAACCAATGACCCATTTATCCATTTGTTAGAGAGTGTCTGTAGCTGTTTAATAGAGCTACACAGACTTTTCAAGACAAGGTACATTGGTTCATAAATCGCTTTACCTTGGAAAGACATTTTTAATGATTTTGGGGCCCAAAGTGCTTGAAATGGAAAGTCATCAGCATTAGAAATGAAGTCTTCAAGGTCCACAGACATCGGCGAAGTTGATGCTTGTCCTTGCCTGGCTCTCTTGTTGACACACTGGGATGGGCAGCGTTAGGGAAGGCACTGCCAGTTACCCAGAGGCCGGCCTCGGCCCCTCCCAGGGGAGGCTACTCCCCACAAATCATCTTTACTGTTTAAGAAGCCATTAGGATTCTCCAGATTTTAGATTAAGAGTATTCCTCAAATAGAACTCAGTGAGCCAAATGATCTCTCATAGACACATCACTTACTGCTCGGTGTCCAAATATCCTTTGCAGTTTGGGCCAGTCTGAGATAGGAGGGAGGCACAGCCTTATCCCTCACTAGAGAAGCTGTTGGGGGTACAGATATTCCTTTCCCATCCCTTGGTACCCATAGCATGGACAGGCCAAGCAGATGTTCCTGCCGGGATCGTGGAATTCCCACACTAAGGTGGAAGGTGTGTGGAGGCAGAGATGTTTTTCACAGCCACTCCAGCAGGTGTCACCTGGCCATAAAGTGGCTAATCCTGATGGCCTCAGGAATAGCATCCTTGACAGACTGTCCTTCCACAGAGTTTTTTCCTGGCCTCTGAGCCGGGTTTCCTAGCCTTCCTGAAGATCCAGTGAGCTATCTGTTATCTTTCCAACAAATTCCTTTCCCATTTACATCACCCGCAGCTGGTATCTGTTGGCTGGAGTCCAGAACGCAGGCAGGTAAATTCACTGTCTGCGCTCCCATCAGGCACAGTGCTAAAGCAGTTAGCATTATGGGTCAGGAGGACTATGCCTGGGGTCTCACTGGCTCTGAACATAGAGAATCAGTGGACTCTCATTTCCTACTGTATACAGACGACAAAGGGATCACTTTCCTTGCTGCCCTGGAGGGATGCTATGAGGATCAAATGTGATAATGTCCACTGAAAGGGACTTGGTACATACAAACGTTAATGCAAATGTATGGGTTGTTGGGAATTAGCGAGCAAAGCAAGTTTGTCTGAGGCAAAACCAAGTTGGAACTGAAAGTCAGTCCACTTTTGTTTGAGGATCACTCCTTCCTTACAACTTGAGATCTCTCTGCAAGGTTTCTCCTTAATTAGGAGTCAGCTGTCACAACGCATTTTTAGCATTTGTGTGGAGAAGGCTCAGGATAAAGGGTTAGCCTTTGAGGCTTGTATAGGAACTCAATCCTCTCCCAAACGTCTTTTTGGAAGAAGAGTATATATTATAAACAGATTTCAAATAAACATCATGTATTTAGCAGTCGTTCCTCACCATATCATGGTTCACTTTTTGCGGTCTCACTGTATCGCGGATTTTTAAATTATATATATCTAATTTTGTATTACGGATTTTTTACTATATTGCAGGGATTTTGTGGTATATAGGTAATTTTATATATTTATTATTTTAATTATTATTGCAGTAAAATAAGCAAAATGAGTGTGGGAAAAGTTAATAACAGTGTGGGAAAGGTTTATAAGAGTGTGGGGAGGGTTTCTAAAGCCTTAAAAATATATAAATAATAAAATAAATATAAGGTCACTACTCATGGATTTTCACCTATCATAGGGGGTTCTGGAACCTAACCCCTGAGATAGACAAGGGATCACTGTATAGGAGAATATTTTCTTTTCGTGATCTATAAGAATTCCTATAAGTGAATAGGAAAGAATATGCCTGGTTTGGAAAATATATTCCATTGCTCAGAGAGATAAGAGCTTTAAGATATTCTGAGTCTTTAGGACAGAAAGGGCCCTTTGGGCCAAGAGTCCAGATGTGTGCAGCTGGCAGAGACCGTAAGATTCTCAGCTGCCTTCAGAGAGGTGGGCAAGGATGTCTCCTTCCTTCCTTCCTTCCTTCCTTCCTTCCTTCCTTCCTTCCTTCCTTCCTTCCTTCCTCCCTCCCTCCCTCCCTCCCTCCCTCCCTCCCTCTCTCCCTTCCTTCCTTCCTTCCTTCCTTCCTTCCTTCCTTCCTTCCTTCCTTCCTTCCTTCCTTCCATCCTTCCATCCTTCCACATTAGCTTAGTAGCTGGGTTCTGTGTTAATTAAGGGGATGAATAGGTAGATGAGACACAGTCCTTGCCCTCAAGAAAAGCTTCAGTGGTTCTCTATGTTGCCTTTAAGACCCCACAATCTAGTTTCTACTTGTACAATGGCTTCCTGTGGTGGCTGCTTGTGCCTCCTTGTAAATGCTCTACTATTTTAGTCATTTATGTTTTTCTCACAATCTGAACTTAGAGTGCCAATAGCCTCAGGCATGAGTAAACTGCCAAATTCATTTTTTTCCCCTTAAAGTTGGAATTACAGAAAATAGCTTCAAAGTCAGAAACAATAGTGGTCCAAATACCACTGTCACTGGTGATTATGTGTGTGATCTTGGGCAAAGTATTGAATTTTGGCTGGTTGGCTCAGTGCTAGAGCGTCGGCCTGGCGTGCAGAAGTCCCGGGTTCGATTCCTGGCCAGGGCACACAAGAGAAGCGCCCATCTGCTTCTCCACCCCTCCCCCTCTCCTTCCTCTCTGTCTCTCTCTTCCCCTCCCGCAGCCGAGGCTCCACTGGAGCAAAGATGGCCCGGGCGCTGGGGATGGCTCCTTGGCCTCTTATGCCCCAGGTGCTAGAGTGGCTCTGGTCGCGGCAGAGCGACGCCCCGGAGGGGCAGAGCATCACCCCCTGGTGGGCAGAGCGTTGCCCCTGGTGGGCGTGCCGGGTGGATCCCCATCGGGCACATGCGGGAGTCTGTCTGACTGTGTCTCCCTGTTTCTAGCTTCAGAAAAATACAAAAAACAAACAAAAAACAACAAAAAAAAATTGTATGTATATATCCAGCACAAAACTTGGGTGCTAAGCTCATACTCAACAAGTACTGGGCATTTTATTTCTAATTCTCCACTCTTCTTGCTGCCTCAGGGCCCTCTTTGTTGGGCAGTTTCCCCAAAGCGTTTCCACATTCCCAGGCTGGGCCAAGGACAGCTTATCTTTTGTGACCATATGGTCTCCAGAAATTACCAATAGCATTTTTCGTGTTATATTGAAAATATCCAGCTTATGTGTTTGTCTCCTGTCCTGGGGCTCTCTGTACACTAAGGATATGACCATATTTGTCATGTTGTATCCTCAGTGCCTAGTAGTTCTGGCACCCAGTGATGCTTGGTAAACGTCTGTAGATTGAATAGGTCAGTAAGTTGTATGAAAAGAACATCCCTTTCTAGTACTCCAACATCCCTTCCTGAAGTACACATCTGTTAGATGAGGATCTTTCCACTTGGAGAAGGATAGTTCTTTAGTCTTTAGCATTTGGGTTGAACTATTTCTACCCTACTCCCTGAGCTCTGCAAATAAGATTTTAATGTGAAATACTACTTCTCCCAAATAAAATACCTGCCTGAGGTTTTCTGGGGATTACTGTAAGGCAGAATTTTTAAAAAGTATTGTTCCATTAAATAGTAATTCATATTCCAAGGGGAGAAATATTTTTTAGTTGAATAAAATTAGAGCTTGCTTTCCTACCATTTCTTTATTTGCTACAGGACTTCTCAGATCTTTTATTTGATTGTAAACTGTTTTTAACCCTTTGAGAAGTGAGTTTTTTTAATGCTTGCTGACCCCTGGGAGTGAGTTTTCTTTCAAAAAATGAAATTAATTCCAGTTACAGTTTTATTAACTTAAAATCATGTTTATTTGATAACCAATTTATGAAAACAAGAAGAACATACATTTGCCTTTTTTTTTAATGTTGCCTTACACGTTTTTAAAATAAATCGATCATACTCTGGATGGTCAGGAGGCACGAGGATGTACATGAACATTCATACTACTCAAAGGTTAAGCAGATTTTACAGATCTGCTATTATAAAGAACACATTTGTTAAAATACCAATACCAGTTGTAGAAGACCAACTGGTATTGTCAAACTGAACTTCAGACTTTTGATGGCTACTTAAGGCTGAGTTCCTGAGTAACACATTCCGTAGGCCATACTTAAGGAATGTAACTGGAAAATATCAATATTAATTCTGGTTTCCTGCTGTGCCTGCTAAGTTTATGGAGTGCATTCATTTGACATGCATTACACATTTCGTGTCAGACAATGGGGATGCTTTGTACATGGAGCCTGGGCACCCAGGAGTTCTTAGATTCCTTTCAGGTAATAGAAGGCCCTTGTTCATTCTAAGTTCCTTTGCAGAGGGAATCCTGTACACACACACAGGCATGTGGTGGGAGGTCACACACATCAACATGCTCTTCCTTTTGTTACAATAGTGAAAGACATCCTTATCAGTTGCTAGTAAATGACTGTTGTCCTGAGCCCTCCTGAGTGACCCATAATGCAGGTTGGCTGCGAGACCCACCTCCCATAATTCTGCATAGGCTGGTGCTAAATTGCGTATGCCATTGTGTGTGTCAAATTGCTAGATATTTTGAATAGCCCCCTGACTGGAGCAAAAGGAAAAGCCAGGGTAGTTGGGGTGTAAATGAAAGAAGGGGGAAGGGGCGGATACGAGGCCAATGAGGCAAGCAGGGCCAAACCCTACCAAACCTTGGAGGCCTTGTCAAGAATTTTGGACTTTATTTTAAAATAACAGAAAGCTATTAAAAAGTATTTGGGGGTTTTTATTTGTTTGTTTTTATTTTTAAGAGAGAGAGACAGGCAGACAGGAAGGGAGAGAGATGAGAAGCATCAACTCATAGTTGTGGCACCTTGCCTTCATTGATTGCCTTCTCAAATGTGCCTTCACCAGGGGGCTTCAGCCAAGCCAGTGACCCCTTGCTCAAGCCAGCGACCTTGAGCTTCAAGCCAGTGACCTTTGGGCTCAAAGCAGAGTTCTCTGGGCTCAAGCCAATGACCATGGTGTCATGTCTATAATCCTATGCTAAAGCCAGCGACCCTGTGCTCAAACTGGTGAGCCCACACTCAAGCCAGATAAGCCCAAGTTCAGGCCAATGAACTTGGGGTCTTGAACTTGGGTCCTCAGCATCCCAGGCTGATGCTCTATCCACTGGGCCACTGCCTGGTCAGACTAAAAGATTTTAAGAAAGGAGGAGAAATGATATGATCAGATATGTTTTCTAAAGGAGCATTCAAAAGTCTGAAATTCAGTTTGATGATCTCAGTTCTCGCTATTCTTAAAGTGGTATTTTAGTAAATGTGTTCTGTGTAATACCAGATCTGTGAAATGCTCCTTTCCAAAGCTCCACCCAGAGGCTGGAGTTGGTATGCGACGCAGATGCCTGTCTATCTTGGACAATGAGCAGGAATAAAGGGGATAGCCAGGACTGGCAAAGTCCCTGCCTCCAGGCAGGTGGGCCAACATCAGCCAGGATGGTGGAGTTCTGAAGCCACGGCCAAGGAAAGGTCCCTCCCCTGAAGCCTATTCATGGGCCACACGGTTTTCACTTGAGACAGTCCCTGGGCAGAGGAGCTCTGAGCTCTGATTTGGTCAGGAAGACAAGTAAGGGGGGGAATCTGAATGGACTCCACAATTGAGAGGCAAAAGTCAGAAACCAAAGGGTCCATGAGTGTAGAGAGTGGGGTTGCGCAGAAAGAGCGAGGCCTGGGACAGGGACACGAGGTGGGGAGGCAACCTGACTTAGACTAGTCACAGTTGGGGTGAAATATCTTTATCTTTTCAAAAACATCATCAACTCCATCATTTCAAAGTTGTCTAATAGGATGCCCTGGCTGATACAGAACCCGGAAATTTCTCAAAAGGGAAGGAGAAGGGATCGGGATGGGAATGCACCAAAAAATACATGTCACTTAATGTTTTCAAGCTGAAGGTATTCAGCATCCACTTCATAAAATAGTGTTTCTTTGAGCAAAATTTTAAGATATGCCCTCGATGACCAAGTAGGTACACCCATTTTCTGGGAAGCAGCTGTGAAATTACCCTTAACCTGAATACAGAGGTTGAGTCATTCCAGGTTGCAGATACGTGCTGCTGTGTATAAGCTGGTGTTAGTCTCTGAGTCTTTCTGCCCTTCTGGGGTTGGGAAAGGTGGGGTGGGGATAGCTGAACTAGCTGTAGCTCTCGATGTTCTCCTGCTCCTGGCTGACCAGAGCTGGGACTGATGCTTGTTCCTGAAGGGAGGGGGATATTTTGCTGGAGTCTGGGTGACGCCGAGTGTGGAGGAGGAGTGGAGTGAAGCTGAAGGTGCTGCTCTGTGAGACTTCTAGCCAAAGCGGCTCTGCTTTTGGAAACAAGGTAACAGAACAGCACAGAGCTGGGGAGACAGCCTTGTCCCTACGTCTGTCTACTCAGGCCTCAGAAGCTTCTGGTATCTAGGGGGTATGGGTTTCAGGAACACAGAGAAACAGACCCTTAAGCAGTGTGGACGAAAAAAATAAAAGACGGGCCACAAACTAAACCTGACAAGCTCAGATGAGCCCTGCACAATGGCCTTGTGAACTCAGAGACCTAAAGTAAACACTCAGGATAATCAAACCTTTCTAGCTAAAAGCAGTTTATGGGGGGTACTCATGTCCTCAGGAGGTGTTCTCTCTCAACAAAGGTCAATGCTTACTTTTACTCAAGCCTGCTGTTGTCTTTTGCATCTATAATAATGTATCTAATAACATGCCTTCAGAATGTGAGGGTCATATATATGTTTCTTGCCATCAGGCCAGACACCCCACCAGAGCAGGAGCCAACAAGACCCCTCATTTCATTGTTATGTGAACCATTAACTGTTAGCTGTCTTGTTCCCGCCTAGGTAAAAGAGGTTTCAGCATATACACTTTTACTTTTACCCAATCCCAGAGATTTTCCCACTTTGCCTTCTCCCACCTCCCTAATCTATCACCAATCAATTTCCTATAACCTTCTTACATCTTTTCCTTTGATTCTAATGTATAAAATAAGTGGTGAAACCGCCATTTTCCGGAGCACTTTCTCAATCTTTTGGGGCTTTGCTTCCTGGCAACCATTGAGTTTTACTCAAGTAAACTTATAAAATTTTTTTTATAGGTTTGGAAGTTGTTTTACATTGATAGCTGAAACCATCCAACCCTGAAAACTGTAAAGACAAGTCTCCTTTGTGGGGGTGGGACAAGGGCTGCAGAGGAAGGACATGGCCCAAGGGCATGCTCACTGGATGTGGGTTTTGTAAGCTCTAGAGCAGTAGTCTCCAACCTTTTTTGGGCACGGACTGGTTTAATGTCAGAAAATATTTTCACGGACCAGCCTTTAGGATGGGAGGATAACTGTATCACGTGACCGAGACAAGCGTCAAGAGTAAGTCTTGGCCTGACCTGTGGTGGTGCAGTGGATAAAGTGTCGACCTGGAAATGCTGAGGTCGCCGGTTCGAAACCCTGGGCTTGCCTGGTCAAGGCACATATGGGAGTTGATGCTTCCAGCTCCTCCCCCCTCTTTCTCCTCTCTCTCTCTCTCTCTCTCTCTCTCTCTCTCCTCTCTAAAATGAATAAAAAAATTTATTAAAAAAAAAGAGTGAGTCTTAGACGGATGTAACAGAGGGAATCTGGTCATTTTTTTAGAAATAAAACATCGTTCAGACTTAAATATAAATAAAATGGAAATAATGTAAGTTATTTATTCTTTCTCTGCGGACCGGTACCAAATGGCCTACAGACTGGTACTGGTCTGCGGCCCATGGGTTGGGGACCACTGCTGTAGAGGATTGTTGCCGAGACACATTTTAAGGGTACTTTCAAAAGTACCCATATTGCCCACTTGATGCTGGGCAGTATTCTTTCCCCTGAGTATTACAATTCCTCAGCATCTCCAAGTCCTCTGGTATGTCTACAGTTCAAAAACTGAACATCCTTATTATATTTTCAACATCGGTCAGCTTTTCTTGTATTGTCATCACCATTTACCTGGGCAGCATCAACCTTGGGTATGCTAAATCTTTACCTGTCTGCAACATGGCTGGCCTTCATAGGTCTGCCCTTGTTACAAGATGAATTGCATCTTTCATTAATACAGAATATTCCTGATCTAACTCATCCTTTCCAACTTTATCTCTCCGACTGCAGTGAGCATCAACTCTTGCCAGTCCTGCTTCTCCAGGCCCCTGACAAGTGGGCTCAGTGGCTACTATCATCCTTTTTAATCAAACTTTAGGCTGTGACTGAGACAAGCGTCAAGAGTGTATCTTAGAATGATGTAACAGAGGAAATCTGGTCATTTTTAAAAAATAAAACGTTATTCAAACTTAAATATAAATAAAACAGAAATAATGTAAGTTATTTATTCTTTCTCTGCGGACCGGTACCAGTCCGCAGCCTGGGGGTCGGAAACCACTTCTCTAATCCACTGAGCTATTCTGACAGGGCCTCAGTTCCTTCTAGCATTATGCCTGAAATCCCTGTGCCCCCTACAAAAAAAAATAAAAGTCTTAATTATTTCTTTGATTCCATGCCATGGTCCTCTAGACTCTAACCGTTAGAGTGTCTGTCTGAAGCACAGAGGTTGCCAGCTTGATCCCCAGTCAAGGCACATACAAGAAGAGATCCATGTTCCTCTCTCTCTCTCTCTTTCTCTCTCCCCCTTCCTCTCTTTCTAAAATTAATAAATTAAAAATAAAAAGAATTTAGAATTTTCATCTGTGATAACAATATAAGAATGACTTAATCAGTACCCTAGGATGGTGAATAGGGTACATAGTACTCAATTTTGTTTAAATAACTTGACAGTAAGGACAATAAAGATCTGGCAAATAAAGTCTTTGTCTTCTGCATGGCTCTGAACATGAAGACAGCCGGGTACCCTGGGGATTACTCAAACACCCAGGTCAGCTGTGATTCACTTTTACACTGTCTAAATCCACAATGTAATTCTAACTTCAGCTTAAAAATTCACAACTGCCTATTGTTCCTTCACCTGAACAGCTGCAGCATTTCACTTCTGACAACACACGTTCTCAATCATGTTAGCTAAATACTTCCTGTCCATCAAGAATGAGCTTTGGGCTAGCAAGGTCAGAGGAGGTGATCTTTCTTAGACTTCTGAGGAATGAATAAACTAAAATTGCTTGGTCAGATAGGAAAGGGTCTCTTTCTAGGAGTATTACCTCTGTGTGTTCTGCTCCACATTCATTTTTTCATAACAAAGCACTGACAAATAATAACAGAGCGTTCTGTGTTTCCCTTTGCAAGAAGAATGCCCGAGGAGACAACTGCACTAGTTACTGCGGCTGCCTGCTGAATGCCCTAAATTCTCCCTCAGGAATACCTCTAAAAGAAGGTTCAGTTATTGAATTAGACTTTCCACAACAAATCCGTAAGAACCAGAATGCATAAAAGAGAATCTAGACAGAAAAGATCGAATACATGTAAGGACTGTAGCCTCTGGTGGTGGTTTCTTTATCTTTCAGCATTTTACCTACTTAAGTTCCCTAGCTCTGCGCCAGAGGGAGGATGGGGGAGAAATGTCCACAACAGAGCTGTAGAACCTCCATCTTCCCCTGGCCCTGCAATGTTTTTAGACAACACACGAACACTAGATGGCACCCGTTATCTTAAAACGCAGTGAAAAGCTGGTTGCCTTTTCTTTATAGGTAGGTATGACAATTATCTTGTAGGAAAAACTTGTAGGGGAACTGTAAAGATATCTACTCAAGCATTTCCTACTGCTGCTGTCCTGTGAGGGCCTGGTGGTCAATACGTTTGGGAGAAACCATATACTTCATCTGCATCTAAGGAGAGTCCCAATACACACTGGTAAACAGGTGTTCTTGAGAAGTTTCTGTGAAGAAACTGGGTACCAGGGACCGTTTCTCTTAGTAGCAACCTCATACAATCCTGCTGTTTCACACTGTGGGAAATGCTGATCTAGTCCAAGCACTGACCCAAAGAGAGAATGGCTCAAACTACCTAAGGAGGCCTTCCTTACACATGGTTATCTGACACTCTTTACAAAATATCAGACCCATTCTTAATGCAGAGTTGTTAGTAGAAATAAAAGCATTGACTAGTTACACAATGACATGCCCTGTTCTAAGTGTTCTGATTCCCTCTTTTCTCACTATGCCATCTACGTCTCTATTCACTCACACACATATTAGATATATTGATATATCTACTTTTAGTCTGTGAACATTTTGAGGATATTTATTTTATTTATCTTTGACATTTCAAGACCTAGTACAGTACCTGGCACATAGTAAGCTATTATTAAAATAAATAATCTAGGAAGATTCTACAGTCTTTATGGGAGAATAATTCTGGAAAATAGGAATGGACATTATGCACTTGATCAGAAAGGTAACTGTCTATTATATATATCTCTTCTTTAGAAAGACCAATTTAAATCAGAGACCTACCCTCTTGTTCTCCTCTCTGGGGATTCTATTTTTCTTCTCTACACTATGTTACTGTCAGCATAACCTGTTTGCAAATTAATTTGATATGACCTAGTGATATGTATTGAATTTTTATTTAACTCAGTTACTATTTAGAGTTTTTGTTTTTGTATTTTGAGGAAGGTACAGCTTGTCCTGATCTGTCCAGTGGAAGCTGTCAATGCAGAATGTTTTTCCTCCACATTGTTAGTAATTCCATTCTGACAGTTTTCTTTTCATATTGCAATGTTTGAGCCTCTCAGCCTGTTTATTCTTTTCTTGCAGTGTTAACTAATGAAACTCCAATACTAAGCCTAGAAACTTGCTACTTCCTGGCCACAATTTAAACACAGTTGCACAAACTAAAATGGAATAATGTTCCCTCTTCCTTTCCATTTGCAAAAAAATCAGCTAACAGCTTCGTCACTGAACTATACTTTGCAAATGTTTTACATAAAAAGGATATGTCAGAACTTCAGAGATTGTTGTTTTGTTCTGTGATTGTAATCTATTAGACAGCTAGAGTTCCAATTGGTTGCTTTGTTTACTGTGTGGTTCTGGAAGTAATATTTCATGGATACATCTACTTCTGAAAGTAGAAGGACTTGTGAGTTTTCTTTTTTGAGCTATAAGATTATTAGGCTCTTCCCTTTTTCTACCACATACATGGAGGCTTAAATGAATAAAATCTATGGCTTAGTGGATTTCTCATTAAACAGAGTTAAGAGAGTCCAATGCCATCTCTGTGCTCCAGTTTTTGTCATCATTGAAATGAGTGTAATAAGGCAGAGGGTTGTAATAAGATTAAATTAGTTATAATAGTGACTGACTCAAAAGGACCATGTAAATGTGAGCTCTTTCTAGTTCTCTGTGCACCTGTCCTGAGTATGGTCTGTATGTTTCTAAGTACACAAGAAGGTGCCAAATGAGACCATTGACAGGTTTTGAAGAGAGACTGTGTTGTGGGGGGAAAAACACTGATTTGGGTTCAGCAGACCTGATTATGAGTTTACACCACATTTAGTAGCTGTGGAGCAAATCAGTTAGCCTCTCTGTGCCCCCTTTCCCTTATGTGGAAAGTGAGAGTAACAATAACCTATCTTGATACGTAGAATCTCATTTAAGATTGCACCAACTAATGCATGTGACAGTGCTTTGTGTCTGGGAAAACGCTGTGACAATGGAAATGTTGATTGTGATAAAAAGAGAGGATGGACCCCCAGTCTACAGAGTCTGATCCAGAAAGAGGAGGATATATTATTAGCATGTTCTAGATAGAATTTTAGAGTCAATCTCCCAGGCTGTTGTGACTTTTGAAAGCATCATCATATTTATTCAATACTTTTCATTCAATAAACATCACTTTGAGAGGCTGCTATGTGCCAGGCACTTTGCTAAATGTCAAGGATACAAAATCATATAAGATACAGAATTTGCTTTCATGGAGCTTTTGCCACTTACTAGAGAAAGAGAGAAGTAAATAAATATAGGCGACACTGTTAAATAGAGTATATTAAACCTTACAGTTAACTCTTACATGTCATTTAAGTATAGAAGAAATAGCTGAAGGGGTGACATTCAGCGCTTGGATGGCAGAACAAGGTTGAGGCCTTTCCTTATTCCTTCTACACTCCTATATTCCTTCCAGATAGTTGCTAGCTGAGGAGTGAGAGAGGCATGTAGGTGTGGAGGACCACAGGAACATATAAAACAAGATCACTGAACACTTTACTCCGGTCAGCTGACTATGTTACATAGGTAAATCGTGTGTGTGTGGGGAGGTGATCAAATAATGGCTAAGAAATACAAGGTTACTTAGAAAATTCCAGCTATAAATCACAGCTACAAAGCAAAGGTGGATTTTTCTAAGTACACAATGAAAACTGCAAACTAGATGCTTCACTGAGTTCTGAACCATAACCGTGGTCATAAGAATTAGGCTACTTATGTAATTCGTTATTATTATGTACATGATTACCAAAATTCCGATAGAGACATGAATACTCACAATGAATTTAACTACTTATCATAAAGTTTACACCAGGGAGGTGGCTTAATGTAGTGGAAATAAGCAGTTAATAAATACTTGAATAAAAGAAAGGAAGTGGAGAAGAAAGGAAAGATGAAGGAATGGAAGAAAGGGAAGAAGGAGAAAAGAAAAAAGAAGGGAAGAGGAAAAGGAGGGAGGGCAGACATGGTGGGTATTAGAACTGAATGTTTAAACCCAGCTGTGACTCTCTCAAGTTAGGTAAACTTTGACAAGTTATTTAACCTCTCTGAACCTTATTCTCATCATCTGAACATGGGGCAACACCTTTTAGGGTGATTGTGAGAATCAAAAATTATTCTTATAAAGTTCTTGACAAATAATAAGTGCTCGATAACTTGTTGTTGGTAGTTCTTGCATTTAGGTAAATAGTGATGTGGCCACTACTTATCAATGTCACCAAATCATGTAGAGCATCAGGTTCTGTGTTTCCTTATTTAGTTGTATGCAGCAAACTATACACATTTTAAAGGTGCAGTTTTTAGCATAGAATCGTGGATTTGGAAAACATTTGCATTAAAAACATAAGTAATACACCTTAAAGAGGCATGCTTCTCAATGTCCAACTGCATGCACAGTCTCAGAAAAATCTAAATCAAAACACTAGTATCTTCACCTGTGTATCTAAGGAAGTAAAAAATATCAAGCAACTGAACACCATTTAAACTGCAACATTCACCTGAAGCCATAATGCTCACATCCTTTTTCCTTCATAATTAAAGGGCTTTTGGAGTCATAACTGAAAGTCAATTTTTCTCAAATGATGGGAATGAAGATTAAGGAAAGATACTCACGGACAGAATCTGGTCTCCTCTCTGGAGCTCCCCGCTCAGGTCTGCTGGTCCACCGGCCAGTATGAAGGACACAAAGATACCTTCTCCGTCTTCCCCACCCACGATGTTGAAGCCCAGGCCAGTAGAGCCTTTGTGCAGGACCACCTTGCGGGGCTCCCTGCAGAAACAAGCAGAGAACACAGCTCACAGAGTGACCTAATCCAGCTCTGGACAGCTTTTACTTTCATTGGGATATATGATACCAGCAATTCATTACCTTTGAAAATGGCTTCCCAAAGTAAGATAGATCTGCACATCAAGAAGGTTGCTACTATCAGGGAAGAGCTGCATTCCTCAGTGTAACAAGAGCCAAAATACCATGCAAATCAATTCCTTAATTCTAAAACATTTTCTTAAACTAGCCTCACTTTCACTTTACTTTTGTTTAAAACATCTGTTCTTGTTTTAAGTACCATAATAGTACTCAGTAGGATGGGTGTATCCAAAAGGAAGGTAAAAACTTGGGGGGCAAGAAACTAGATTGAATAGGCCAGACAGAAAAGATCTTAGAGTTAATTAAAATGTACTCTTGGAAGACTTTGAGGTACCAAGAATACTTAAATACATTTTAGAAAATTAAGCTTCTTTGAATATATGTACCCTGAATTATTAATGTCATCCCATTAACATTGATAAAAATTTATATATAAAAAAAAGAAAATTAAGCAATTGTCATATATAGGATTGATGGAGAGGGATGTGTAGATCTGATTAGAGGCAGAAAAGGCAGTTAGAATGTTGACCAAGAAGTCCAGGTCTCAGGAATGAACTCTTAGAAAAGGGTGATGGTAGTGATAATGAAAAAAAAAAAATTTCAACAGAAGAGAGGAAATCTGGAGGGAGACACAGTGAGCCGAGATGAGGCTAGATGTAAAACATCTCAGTAAATCACAAAATGGGGGAGGGAAGGGAGTGCAGTTCCGAGTCATGATGGTAAGTACGATTTTAACAGGGGAACATCCACGTGGAGATGTTTGGAAGCACCTGGACACAAGGGATAGATTTGAGTCCTTAGCGAGGACTGTAAATACAGATTTGAGAGTCATCAATAAAAAGAGATCAAATCTTGAGCTAGCAGTTCACTGAGTCTGTGGAAAGGTCAGAGAATTATGAAATATAGCATTGTAAGCAATCTTAGAAAGCATCTAGTTCTATTTTTTATATTAGTAATTTTAAGAAATGGATTCTACAAGCCTTAGTTTTGATGAATGTGCCTTTTGTACCACCCACCTACTCTTCCAAATAGCTCAGATCCAATCATTAAAGTTCCTCTTCTATTTTCCTGCTCTTAATGATATGAGAATGACAATGAACCATCCCATATACTTTTGTACTAATGACTACAAAAAGAGCCTGTTATTTGCTATCACATTTCCATGCACAAAGAGATGCATTATACCTATATGTAGCCTTATGATGAGTTAGGGTACACAATGCATGTCACAGCTTGTTATATTCCAATAGGATGTAACTCGACATAGGGTTAATTCATTTTATTCTGCAAATACTCTGTAAGCATCTACTATGCCAGGAAATGTTCTGGGTGCTCAGAAAGTTTGTAAGCAAAACAAATATCCTGCCCTTATGAACCTCCATTCTAATTGGGATAGAGCACTAATAAGCAATAGGGACAATAAATAAGGTTGTTATATTGTAGGTTAAAAGACAATAAATCTTTTAGAGTACATATAAAGGCAGAGTAGTGTGAGAAGGATAGGTTGTGGCAGGGATGGGCCCGGTTAGGGTTCATTGAGAAAGTGATATTTGAGGAAAGGCTGAACAGGCAGGGAAGCTAGTCACATGGATACCTAGCATGTCAGCCAGCAGAAATAGCCCAGGCAGAAACCCTAATGTGAGGAGTGCTGTGTATTGTCAAGGATGAGCTAGGAGGCCAATGTGGTGGAACTGAATGAATCAGAGAATGAGAATCGTAAAAGACAAAAAAGTCAGTGCATTCGTTTTCTATTGATGAGGAACAATCACCAGAAACTTAGTAGTTCAGAACCACACTGATTAGCTCACAGTTCTGTAGGTTAGAAATCTGAATGGGCTCATCTAAGTCATCTGCCTAGATTTTCACAAGGCAAAAGTCACTGTGTCAGCCACACCAAGCCTGATGGGGAAGCTCTGGGGAAAAGTCCACTTTCATATTCACTCAGGCTGTTTGCAGAGCCCAGTTTCTTATGAAGAGTAGGACTGCATTAGTTAGGATTTTCCAGAGAAACAGAACCAATAGGAGATATAAAGGAATTTCATCATAAGAAGTTGCCTCATGCAGTCATGCATGCTGAGAAGTCCCAAGAGCTATAGTTGGTGAGCTGGAGACCCAGAGGAACTGATGGTACAAGTTTCAGTTTGCGTCTTTGTCTGAAGTCAGGAGAAAACCAACGTCAGTCATAAAAACAGTCATAAAAACAGCCAGAAAGACAGTCAGAAAGAGAAAGACAACATTTTTTTTCTTACTATGTTTTTTTTCTCTGGTCAGGCCCTGAATAGGTTGGATAAGGTTGCCCAAGTTAGGGCAATCTGCTTTACTCCATGCACTGATTCAAATGTTAATCTCAGCCAGGAACATCCTCACTCCAGCTGGTCCTGCCCTTTTTCAGCCTGATGGAGTGGAAGTCCAGCTCTGATTGGCCCTCTGACACCAGCCCAGTGGAGGAAGTGGAGGGCCATCTCAAAACTGCCTCTTGCTGGTCATCCCTGTTGGGGCCAGAAGTCTAGTTATCGTATAGTCAGTCCACTGGCACTGTAAGTGTGAGAGGATAGTTTTCCCTTTGGTGTTTGGCTAGAGTGGGGTTAGTATTATCAAAAGGTTTCTGTTCTATTAGCCCACCCCTTCCGCAGGAACTTTGGATGTCAAGAGGAGACTTTCCTCTTTTTTTTTTTTTTTTTTTTTGTATTTTTCTGAAGCAGGAAACGGGGAGGCAGTCAGACAGACTCCCGCATGCACCCAACCGGGATCCACCCGGCACGCCCACCAGGGGCGATGCTCTGCCCATCTGGGGCATTGCTCTGTTGCGACCAGAGCCACTCTAGTGTCTGAGGCAAAGGCCATAGAGCCATCCCCAGTGCCCGGGCCATCTTTGCTTCAATGGAGCCTCAGCTGTGGGAGGGGAAGAGAGAGACAGAGAGGAAGGAGAGGGGGAGGGGTGGAGAAGCAGATGGGCGCCTCTCCTGTGTGCCCTGGCCGGGAATCGAACCCGGGACTTCCGCACCGGGTTCAATTCCTGGCCAACGCTCTACCACTGAGCCAACCGGCCAGGGCCGGCTTTTCCTCTTGACCAGGAATTATCCTTACATGGTTAATATGCAAAGTGACTCTGCAGAAAGGCTATGGCTTTAAAAGAGCATTGTGACCATCCCCATAACTTCTCTATGTTTCTTATGTGGGAACAACTGATTAGTGACCTCTGCATTTTGACATATTGCTCCTTATCTGTAAAGACATAAAACATGTAACACCTGAGTGACAGCAGATTTTATTTATTCTCCTTGGACCTTATTTATTTAAAATAATCTGAACAAATTTTTAAACCAGATTATTTGGAATTTTCTTAACTTGTGAGATTGAAATGTCTTTTAAAAAAATACAGTTTTATATTGTAGTGAATTATAATGCTTATTTTAATAATGAAGGGAAATAACAAAGAAATATGTAAAATAGTATGCAAATAAAATATCCTAAGCACATTTCAAATGATTTACTTTTTCTAATTTAAATTCCTTATACTGAGAACTGATTATATTAAACTATAGATCTTAATGTATTTTCTTGTATTTTTTTTCCTATTAGAGGATTAAAAATCCTGTGAAGTATTAGTAGTTTATTTTACTGATACTTAGATACGTCAACTTGTCTAAGCTCATTGAGCTTAGACACACAACTAGTAAACATCAGAGCTAGTGCCTTGCTTTCTGATTTTATTTTTTAAGACATTTTTTGGGGAGCAGTTTTAGGTTCACAGTACAAGGAGAAGGAAAGAGACTTCCCATATAGCCCCTGCTTCCACGCATGCATAAAACCCCACCCCCATTATTGACCTCTGCCACCAGAGTGCACATTTGTTACAACTGCTGAGCCTATACGACACATCATTATACCCCAAGTCCAGAGTTTACGTTAGGGTTCACTCCAGGTCTTGTACATTCTATGTGTTTAGACAAACGTATAATGACATATGTCTACCATTATAGTATCATACAGAATAGTTCCACTGTCCTAAAAAACTTCCCTGTGCTTCACCTATGCATGCCCCTCTCCACACAACCCCTGGAAACCACTGATCATTTTACTGTCGTCATAGTTTTGCTTTTTTCAGAATGCCATATGGTTAGAATCACATAGTATGTTGCCTTTTTAGACTGGCTTCTTTCATTCAGGAATAGGCATTTAAGGTTCCTTCATATCTATTCCTGGCTTGATAGCTCATTTCTTTTTAGCACCTAACAATATTCCATTGTCTGGATGTATTCCATTGATTCAACCATTCACCTCCCAGAAGACATCTAGGTTCCTTCCAAGTTCTGGCAATTATGAATAAGGTTGCTATAAACATTGGTGTGCAGGTTTTTGTGAAGATATAACTTTTCAGTTCTTTTGGGTAAATGCTAAGGAGCATGATTGCTAGATCATAAGGTAAGAGTGCATTTAGTTTTGTGAGATACTGCCAAACTGTTTTCCAAAATGGCTGTATCATTTGGCATTTTTACCAGCAATGAATGAGAATTTCTCACCATCATTTGGTGTCAATGTTCTACATTTTATCATTCTAAAAGGGGCATAGTGGTATCTCATTGTTGTTTGGACAGAGCTAGTCTCTTTACCATAAGTTGAATATTTTGTCCACTAAGTGGAGGGAGAATTTAATCAATAAAAATAAAAAGAACTAAACTAAAAAAAACTAATATATTTTTTATATAAACCAGAGGAGGACCTGACATTATAAAAATGTATCACAATCACATATTTATAAAATACAGTTTCCAGAATTATTGACACTCAAAGTTTCACTTTAATTGTCCCTACCTTCTATTATTTGAACCACACACTTTATTTCTTTATTTAATTTTTAATTTATTGATTTTAAAAAGAGAGAAAGGGAGAAAGAAGCATTGATTTTCTGTTCCACTTATCTATGCATCTATTGCTTAATTCTTTTTTTTAATTTTTATTTAATTTTTATTTTTTGTGAGAGGAGGGGAGGCAGAGAGACAGATACCTGCATACGCCCTGACTGGGATACAACTGGCAAGCCCACTAGGGGGCGATGCTCTGTCCATCTGGGGCCATTACTCCATTGCTTAGCCATGGAGCCATTTTTTTAGTGTCTGAGGCAGAGGTCACAGAGCCATCCTCAGTGTGCAAGGCCAACTCATTCAAACCAACTGAGTCATGGCTGTGGGAGGGGAAGAGAGAGAGAGAAGGGGCGGGATGCAGAAACAGATGGTTGCTTTTTCTGTGTGCCCTGACTGGGAATCGAACCAGAAACATCCACATGCTGGGCTGATGCTCCATCACTGAGCCAACAGACCAGGGGCACTGCTTCACTCTTGTATGCGCCCTAAGGATTGAAATCACAACCTTGGTGTACTAGGAAGGTGCTCCAACCAACTGAGTTATTGAGCCAGGGATTGAACCACATACTTTAACAGTTTATCATATCTTGCCTTGCACTCTTCTCTCTTTGAATGTCATGATATCCACCCAGCCTCTCCGTCCCCTCTAGTTCAGGCTCACACTCTTAGGATAACATCCCATTTTTTTTTTAGATTTTATTTATTCCTTTTTAGAGAGAGAGGAAAGAGAGAGAGAGAGAGAGAGAGAGAGAGAGAGAGAGAGAAGGGCAGGAGGAGCAGGAAGCAAAAACTGCCATATGTACCTTGACCAGGCAAGCCTAGGATTTTAAACCAAGACCTCAGTGTTCCAGGTCAATGCTTTATTCACTGTGCCACCACAGGTCAGGTTAGCATCCTAATTTGAAGTGCTTTGAGTCCAGTTTTAATTCTCTAAACATATTTTTCCCAATAAAATGCAAATCAGATTTTCTTAGTTTCCTGCTTAAATGTCTCCAGCCATATCAGACTCCTTGTGTTCCCCTGAGTTTGACCTTCATACCTCCATTCCTTGGCTTAAGCCATTCAAAAACTAGTTCAAGTGCTACTTCTCTGACCCCACAGGCACAGGTGATCACTTGCTCCTTGGTGCCACACTGTATCTTGTCCACATAACTTTACTGTGACATTAATCACATTGTGCAGTGATCATTTCCTCTTATGTGCTTCTCCCTCAGCAGAATGTGAAATTTGAGAACCCAGGCACCAGCATTTCCCCAATTATAATACCTGACAAAGAGTAGTAACTAAGAAAACAGTTACTAAATGAATAAATGAACTTCCATAGTACTTTAGACCTCACTTTGCCCTCTACTTCATATTACTATTGTCCCTAGATATCTGCAGGTTCCACATCTAGAGTCAACCAACCTGTTGAGTTTGGTTGATTCTTGAGGTTGGTTGAATGTGTAGATGTAGTACCCATGGATACAGAGGGCTGACTGTATAATTATCCACACAAATATATTTTCTTTTTGCTAGATTTTAACCAAGAATGACAAAATCTAGAGTCCACAAGATAGGGCAGATAATACTAATGAGTGAAACAGGCTGAGTAGGGATGGCAGCAAATTGGGAAATGTATTCAGTTTAAAGGGCTGCTTCTGCTCAACTCTGGACCATTGCTCCAAGCAGGAACACCAACTAGTATCGCCAGAATCTCCAATTCCTAAATATATATGAAAAATGTAGATTTTATGTAAATTTTCCAGAATTTTAAGTTGACAATGACAAAAACAATTAAAGGTATGTTGCAGGTCAAACCAAATATGTCTGTCGTGGATCCTGCCATGGGCTGCTAGTAAGACTCTGCACTGTTGGCACTATGATGGCACATTTGATGTGTCCTTCATGTTGTCTCCTCCATGGTGCTCAGCATGGCACTAGGCTCATGGTAATTCTCCATAACTTTAAGTTGAGTTAGTACTCCATTCTCAGCGCCGCCTCTGTCCTTCCCTTTTTAAGTTCTCTCACCTAAAGTATTCTTTTCTTTTATCTTATTTTTCCCCTTTTATATTATACCTGCTCAAAGTCCACTGTCTTCATGATGGCCCATTCCGTAAAATTTTGAGCTAGAGTTCTCACTTCTGCAAGTTTATTGCATGGGCCAACAGCTGTGATCTGATAAATATAATGCCCTACATTTCCATGAACTGTGTTGGGTGTGAGGTCCTTGTAGCCTCTGGTGGGATTATAATCCCTTGAAGATATTGTTTCATATCTTCTAGATATCCCCGATACACCTGGAAGAATGCTCAATAAACACCCAATGATTGAATAACTGAGTGTATTCAACCAATTTGTAAAGAACTGCAATACTTTCCTTACTGAAATGACTGGGCTCCCATTTACAATGTCATTTATCATCCACAATTCAGATGGTTTAGGGGCCCTTTATTAGTCATTATTATACATCATCATATATGGCCTGTGGAACAAAACTCTCTCACTCTTCATTCAGGATGAAGCTCAAGGATCATGATTTTCTGGAAGCTCTGTCTGACTCTCTTCTTAATCTCCCCATTCTAGCCTGGGATGGTGCCTTTTATAGCATTCCCTCTAGGTGTCTATCATCCTTCTTACTACACTTGGCTGGTTTACTTGTTTCCCTCTCCAGCTAGAGTGATCAACTCAGAAGCAGTGACCATACCATTTGCTTTTGTCTCTGATACCTGGTACATAGTAGGTACTATCTTCTAATTTCAGTTTTCATATTAGATTTTAAGTATGGAACTTATAGAAGATGGAAACTTGTTACTTATTCTGAAAAGAAATAAAAAAAACTTATCTATCCATTTAAGACATGTTTTATTTATCCATCCAACTTTTCGATACATGCATCTACGAAGTTTCTACTTTGTGTCAGACACTGTGAATACAAAGATCACAGAGCCTGAGGTGAGAGGAACCAAATGAAAACATTTATAAAAGTCCAGGAATGGGACACATGCTCATCCAGAGAAGTGTGTGCAATAAGCCAAAGTAGCCAAAAAGCAAAGAGCTACTAATCTTCCACTAAAGAAGATTTTCTTGTCCTCATTCACCTGGATGAAATATGCTACCCTCATTTATGCAGTTTTATTTTCCTTTTTAATGTGATGTAAAAAGCCTTTGTACTCATAGAATTGTTGGAGGCTGACCAGTTGGAGAGGTGCCAGCCTGCCCTGCTCCCAGCTGTGGCAGATCATCAGCAGCATAATCTTGTTTAGCTGGAGTCCTGGAGGATGCAAGGCAGCTGGGATGTTTTCAGAAGCAGGGTGCTGTGGGCTAATTCTTTCTCTTTAAACCAGATGGTGAGGAAGGTTCAAGATTAAAAAAGGGAAATGGTTACTTAAACATGAAGGCTTCCTCATGGCCTTTAGTGGAATGTTCCTGGAGCTTTGAGCCTCTGAGATCTGTGAAGTTGCTCTGGTCAACTCCCAGAACATTCATGGTGAGAGGCTGCGTGGTGCAATGGGAAGTAAGCTATGAAAATGTTTCTAGTCATCTTTCTAAAACACACATCTATCTGATCATGTTACTCTCTTTCTCAAAAGCCTTCCAGGGATCACTGTGTCTTCAAGATAAAGTCTAAACTTCTAGGCATGGCATTTGAAGTTCCTCACCATTTGATCTTCACTTACCTCCCCAGTGCCTAACTTCACTGTGCTCCCTTGCACCCCATGTTCCAGGCATGTAAAGTTGCCAACCACAGCTCCTCGCATCAGGTTGCTCCTTGTCTTCGTGTCTTTTCTCAGGCTTTCTCTTTGATTTAAATGATGCTTTTCTCCTGCTATCCTCATCTATATAATGGACTTCTACCTGGCCTTCAAGACTGAGGCTGGGTGCTCTCTCCTTCTCTCTGCTGCCCTGTGCACTCCTGCCTCTGACTACTGACTACTTCTTTTTTAAAAACACATTATGTTTTCAGTAGTCATACCACTACTGTTGTTTTTACTCTTCTTTTTTTATTTTTTATTTTTATTTATTTTATTTTATTTATTTATTAATTTTACTAGGGTGACATCAATAAATCAGGGTACATATGTTCAAAGAAAACATGTCCAGGTCATCTTTTCGATCAATTATGTTGCATACCCATCCCCCAAAGTCAGATTGTTCTCTGTCACCTTCTATCTAGTTTACTTTGTGTCCCTCCCCCTCCCCCTTCCACTCCCCCCCCCACATAACCACCACATTCTTGTCAATGTCTCTTAGTCTCATTTTTATGTCCCACATACGTATGGAATAATGCAGTTCTTAGTTTTTTCTGATTTACTTATTTCACTCCATATAATGTTATCAAGATCCCACCATTTTGTTGTAAATGATCCAATGTCATCATTTCTTATGGCTGAGTAGTATTCCATGGTGTATATGTGCCACATCTTCTTTATCCAGTCTTCTATTGAAAGGCTTTTTAGTTGTTTCCATGTCTTGGCCACTGTGAACAATGCTGCAATGAACATGGGGCTGCATGTGTCTTTACGTATCAATGTTTCTGAGTTTTTGGGGTATATACCCAGTAGAGGGATTGCTGGGTCATAAGGTAGTTCTGTTTTCAGTTTTTTGAGGAACCACCATACTTTCTTCTATAATGGTTGTACTACTTTACATTCCCACCAACAGTGAATGAGGGTTCCTTTTTCTCCACAGCCTCTCCAACACCTGCTATTACCTGTCTTGTTGATAATAGCTAATCTAACAGGTGTGAGGTGGTATCTCATTGCAGTTTTGATTTGCATTTCTCTAATAACTAAAGAAGATGAGCATCTTTTCATATATCTGTTAGCCATTTGTATTTCTTCCTGGGAGAAGTGTCTTTTCATGTCCTTTCCCCATTTTTTTTATTGGATTGTTTGTTTGTTTGTTGTTGAGTTTTATGAGTTCTTTGTATATTTTGGATATTAGGCCCTTATCTGAGCTGTTGTTTGAAAATATCATTTCCCATTTAGTTGGCTGTCTGTTTATTTTGTTGTCAGTTTCTCTTGCTGAGTAAAAACTTCTTAGTCTGATGTAGTCCCATTCATTTATCTTTGCCTTCACTTCCCTTGCCATTGGAGTCAAATTCATAAAATGCTCTTTAAAACCAAGGTCCATGAGTTTAGAACCTATGTCTTCTTCTATGTACTTTATTGTTTCAGGTCTTATATTTAGGTCTTTGATCCATTTTGAATTAATTTTAATACAAGGGGACAAACTGTAGTCAAGTTTCATTCTTTTGCATGTAGCTTTCCAGTTTTCTAAGCACCCAAGTAGTTAATTTCTCATGGAACTAGGACTGGAACTCTAGATTCTTCAGTCTAAATTTTATTCTTTTACCCCCCACACACTAGAATGCTTACAGATGCATTAAAAATTAACTTTATAAATGTTTTATACAATTAAGGACCTGATGATGTTTACATCACCTTATTTAACTTATATATACTCACTTATTTGACTAATCAAGAGTAAGCATATATTTACCAATGACATATTTTTCAATATTGTAGCACCACAAAAATCTCTGGGCCATGAGGTGAGTGAACTGACATCAAGTAGGTTATTGAAGTTGGAGATGGAAAACCAGAGTTTGACAAAAACTGTAGAAGAGTTTCAGAGTACTATGGACTCTACAGAAGGTAACACTTCCAAAATCCATTTCCATGTATCTTGATAACTGTCCAAGAATAGACTAAACTTCTCCAGAAATTGTCACAAGTATGTCCTCCTTTCAGATGTTGGATGTGAGGCATCATTTCCTCAACTGTAAACACCTCCGGGTGCTCCACGACCTCTGTGCGGATGGCGAGCACGTCAAGCTGCTGCTGGAGCGTGGCCCGCAATTCGGCGCAGGACATGCTGCTGTTGTGGGAGCATCTACTCTTCTGAAATTACTATATCAGTCTATCTCTACTATTAATTGGTATAGTCCTGAAGGATACAAACAATGGTTTATGTGTGTCATAAATTCGGGAACTAGTTCAGGCTAAGCTTATGAGAAACACACAAACACACAAAGTATTTTACATGAATAAAAAAAGATGAGGGTTTGGAAGAAATGATATTGAATTCTAATTCCACTTCTCTAGGGATTTGTGAAAACCCATGAGCTTGCTTGGGCAAGGAATTATGTTTATCTCATGGGGGAATGATTAAATTCAGGTAAGACAATGAGCTAAAAGCATCCAGAAAGAAAAAAGTATTAAAAGAAAGTATACATTGAGATTCCATTTTGAGCCATTTGGCAGAGTAGATGTCCTGAAAACCCTTCTCAATACAAAGCAGCTAAACTTCTGTGTAGAATACTTATAAAATGCATTTAAATGACTCACTAAGCTTGCACATAAATAAGATAAATCCTCAGAAGCTGAAAATAAATGGGAATACAAAATCAGAGAAGAAAGCAAGGACTAGGACTAGCAGCGAACTAAAGAGCTTCTGCAGGTCTCGAAGACCTAGTATTCCAGGGTCCAGAGTAAACAGTGACAGAAAGAATAGGAGTGTGTGGGCCCAGAAGTAGGGGTTAGATCAACAACCCCTGAAATCAGGACCCTGAAAAGCTGCCCTCTACAAAAGGATAAAGCACAAAAATATTAGTCCCTCAATGGTGTCAAAGATACATATCTGTCTGACTTTGGCTCAAAGCAAGAAGGGCCTATTTCTTCAAGACATGTTAAACAAGGCCTATTTAGATATGAAAGAGGTTTTACTTTGGAAATAGAGTTAATAACACTTAATAAATTGGGAACAAAAGAAGGAGAGTCTTCCTGGGTGTTAGGAGAAAGAACACGGCCAGGTGGCGCCTGCACGTGCGGTGCAGGTACACTCCAGCTCCTGCTCCAGGTCTCCGATGCGAATGCGCTTGGTGGTTGGGACACCCACAGGATGGGCTCATCTGGCCATACTAGCCCAATGATAGTGGCCATAGAGATCATCTGGTTGCCTGATTTCCATCTCTCAGAGTTCAGGCTCACCAAGCCACCTGTTAATTAAATTATGGTTTTCTGTAGTGTTTTTTCGAATGGAGTGAATGTGCTAATTTGATTGTGACTGATGTCTTATATCCACATGAGCTAGTGCCTCAGAAGACAGCAGTACAGCGTGTGCCTCACATTCAAATAATTAATTTCATCAATTAGTCAAATAATCAGTAAGGCGGATTATTAGACATCACATAGATATACAACAAGAAGGTGTTTTGTTGAACTGCTCTTATGACGACACGAGGTTTAGGTAATACACAAGAAATCTGGCATTACTAAGGAGGGTCTATGCTCTAGACCAGTGGTTTTCAACTGCAGGTCCACGGACAGGTGCTGGTCTGCCAGAAATTTCATGCTGGTCTATGAAAGAGTTAACTACCTTGATGTTGTATGAAGATGATAGAGTCTATAATCATTGAAAAGTACTGCTCTAGATTTTATGCAATAGAGAGTAGGCTGACTTCAGCATAATGGCCACAACACAGATACTAAGTATGTACAAAATATACTGTGATTGGTACCTTGGAAGATAAAAAGAACTCTATTAGATGGAGATAGTATTGTCTATTGTGATATTGGGAAAGACTAAGGCATTGGGGCTAGATAGATCATATCACAAAACTTCCAACAAGACTAACATTGATGGAATTTTTTGAAGTCTTGTGTTTTTCAGCTGTAAATTGTGAACAATAATATCTATCCTAACACATTGGGAGGAGGGATTGAAATAATAGATGAAGTAGTAGAATCACACAACAAGTGCTCAGTTAATGCTAACTCACTTTCCTTCCCTTTAGGGAATTATGACCTTTGGCAATAAATAGACATACACAAAATAATAAATCAACAAGGCATGGTCACATATGTTAAATACCAAGCAATTGCCATGAATAGTGAGAAATCTCTGCTTTAAAGAAGAAACAATTAAGTCAAGGAGAAGAGAGAATCTGAACTAGATGTTGATGGATGGGTGCAAACTGATTAAAGTGGAAAGGAAAGTAGATGGCATTTCAGTCAGTGGGACAGTGAACCCAGGGCCGGGGACAGCATATGCAAACTGTGTTTAGAGAACAGGTAGTGTCATAGCTTGAAAGGAGTGTAGGGTCTGTGCCAAGGACAAGGAGAAGACTGAGGCAGACTAGAAGGAACATAGATATCATGCTAAGAATTCTAACTTTATACTGGCATAATGTGAGGGTACTGAATGTTGCTGCTCCCAGGGAAGACTCCGTGCAAGTAGTAACTTTCGTTTGTGAGCCTGAAATATTTATGTCATGTAGTGATGTTTCACAGCCTCTAATGTTGCCTGCAAGGAGCTTAATTAAACATCCCTGCTGCAAAGCAAGGGGCTTTGGTTGAGGCTGTACCACACAGATATAGATTTAACTGCCAAGACATAGTCTTCAACCCTCGAAAAAAAAAGAAACAAAAAACAAAACAACCAAAGATAAACTCTCCCTTACCTCTCCTCTCTGGAAGAAATTTCAGAATTAGTCACACATCTGAGAACATATAATATCATTGGTAAATTGAATCAAACAGGCTATTTTCTCCCCACACACATATTAATTATAGGTTTGTATCAATCTAATCTTAATTAGTTTGATTTAGAAATATTTGGAGCTTTTGCTTATTGACATATCAAATATAACAGCCATTTTTCATCTCAAATAGACAAAGAAGCAGGTAAATATCACTCTCACTTTTCATAATCATATCACATATTCATTTATTCGGGTTTTTTTTAGAGAGGAGAGACAGAGAAAGAGACAGAGGGAGAGAGAAGGGGGAGGAGCGGAAGCATCAACTCCCATATGTGTCTTGACCAGGCAAGCCCAGGGTTTTGATCCGGTGACCTTAGCATTTTAGGTTGACACTTTATCCATTGCGCCATCACAGGTCAGGCAATATCACATATTCATCATCTCATCTCCAAAGCAAAATAAAATAAAATTACCCTTCCTGTTTTCCTTTATTTCATAATGTTTTGTCTGGAAACTTTACCACTGAGTTATACACACTATCCATAATGACAGGTACTTGCTTCTGCTTCCTGTGGCATTTGGATTTTTAAAGAGTAGTTAATTATTAAAGGAATGGCTTTATCCATCTTATTACATAAAAATCTAAGCATTTTATAGAGTTATTTTTTTATAGTTGCACATTTGTCCTCATGCTTTCATGACTGGTGAAATAGTGTTTGAAACATTATGAAAGCCGGGTAGAAGCAAAAACTAATATTTGATAAAAGGATTAGAGAGAAAAAAAGGAAAAGATCCCTGTACATTCTTTCTAAAGGCAAAGCACATTTTATGAAAATTTATTTAATTTTTAAAAAAATAAAGTTCTATAATATTATGGTATTATAAAATGCCAATTAATTACTAAATGCTCAAACCCTCTGCAATTAGTGTGATATAGGGGAAATGGTTTGCATTAATTAAACTAGAACTCTTTGGCTTCAAGTTATATAGTTCTTCCCTTAACTTTAACTCAATTACATCTGTATTTTTGTAGGGAAAAATTTAGACTGAAACCTGTCTTGATTCCAACATAAAGCCTTGGGAACGGCCTCTCCGAGTGTTGGTTTCTCTGTTGTGTGACAGAGGGCTGGTGAATACAGTAAATGACACTTGCTATGACACCTTCCAACTCTAGCCTTACATGTATTTACTTAAGAAAACCAGAAAAGGGTTTCCCACTTCTTAAGTCACAATCCTATTGGATTATTCAACACATATTTAGGCTTCACCTTAAGGACAGTAGAGAACAGGAAAGGCCCTGCAGTTCCCCTCCAACTTGACCTGTCATCAGCTTTGACACACTTTCCTCTGCATCAACACTGACAATAGAACTTCTGGTGATGATGGAAATGTAGTATGTTTGTGTTGTCTAATATGGTAGCTTCTACCACATATGTTATTAAGCATTTGGATTGTAACTAGCACGACTGAGAAATTTAATTTTCCATTTTATTGAATTCTAAGCAGTTTGTATTTAAATAGTTTTATGTGTTCAGTGGCTACTGTAGTAAACAGCACAGTTAGAATCTCTTGTCAAAGAGAACACAGTTGTTTTGGTTTCTTCTCTTACCTCTGTCTGTTCCTTCTTAGTCTCCTCGAAGGGGGTTGATATCCTTATTGGCTTACTGTTCATAAATGGTGTTTCCAAAAATTGTATCCCTGTCTGCCTTCTCCTCTCATTCCTCTAACTCTTCACTGCAGAACAACATTTCTTTTGTTAGGTCTCAGTTTAAATGGTACTGTCTGACCATTCCAACTGAACTAGTCCCCTACTCCATTATTATTATTATTTTTATCACAGCCTCCCTGTATGTCTTCCTCATGTTCTTATCATACAATAAAATTATTTTATTTGTTTATTGTTGCCTGTCTCCCACTAGACTGTAATTTCTATAAGAGTGGCATCACCTTGTGTCTCTAGCAACAAGCATAGTGCCTGGCACATATTAAGGCCCTGATATTTGTTACATGAATTAATATATGGATGTTCTTATCCTTTCCCTATTGATGAGTCATGAATCCGTATCTCCAGACCAGAGCACAGTCTCCAAACATCTATTTATCTGCCTAAGAATGAACTCATAATCTTCCCCCGACTTCTTTTTCTCTTTTATTCCTTATCCTGTTAATGCTGTCTGTCCAATCTTGCAAACTTCTTACCCCTCTAGTGTTTTTCTAGTGCTTCACTCATCTAACAAATGCGATCAATTTTACCAGAGAAATGCCTCTCCAGACATTTCTCATTGCTTTGGTTCAATCAAGTCCACAGAATCGCCCACCTGGACCTGCCAGAACTCCTCTCTGGGCTCCTCCTAATAGTCATGCAGCCCTGCACTCTCACCTTCATGCTGCTGTCAGAGAAATTTTTTTTTTCTTTTTACAGAGACAGAGAGAGAGAGAGTCAGAGAGCGGGATAGATAGGGACAGACAGACAGGAATGGAGAGAGATGAGAAGCATCAATTATCAGTTTTTTGTTGTAACACCTTAGTTGTTCATTGATTGCTTTCTCATATGTGCCTTGACCATGGGCCTTCAGCAGACCGAGTAACTCCTTACTTGAGCCAGTGACCTTGGGTCCAAGCTGGTGAGCTTTGCTCAAACCAGATGAGCCCATGCTCAACCTGGTGACCTCGGGGTCTCGAACCTGAGTCCTCCGCCTCCTAGTCCGATGCTCCACTGTGCCACCGCCTGGTCAGGCCAGAGGAATTTTCTTACAAAATAAATACAATCCTTTCATCCCCTTTCTTTAAAGTTCCCATTGCTTCTCTACTACCTAAGAAATAAAATCCTCTTCAGTTTCTTTTGCATGATCTGTGAGGACTTCGTGATTCAGGCTCTATAGACTCTTTCAACCTCAACTCTCGACATGTTTCTTATGGTTCATACTCTCCTATCACACACAACTTCCTGTGTGGCCCTGATGGGAGCCCTAATGCACCTTATCATGTATTCTTCCTCTGCTTGGAATGCCCAGCCCTACTGAATGGCTTATCTTTCAACAACTCTCCCAGGCACATTTAGCCATCTCTTGGGTGGTATTCCCTGAGCATTTTATTTTTGGGGCATTACAGCATTCATTATTTTTTAAAAAGTTACATGTCTTATTCCTCTACCAAGCAAGAATTCTTTAAGCACAGTAATATATTTTAGTCCACTTTCAGAAAAATGACTTATTTCACTGCAGAGATTCAGTGCCTGGCTTTGGTTTCAGACACACACCTAAAGTTTTAAACTGGTATTTCCATCTATTTGCTGTGAGATTTGTCATTTTAACTTTATCTGGATAAGCCTCAGTTTTTTCATCCTTAAAATGAAAATAATGGTACTTATATCAAATGTTTGTGTATTAAATGCAGTAATGAAAGTAAATGCCTAGACCATATTAAGAAATAAATTATTGGCCACTCTTAATATTCACTCAGCAAATATTTATTGAGCACACACAATTTTCAGAGTATATAGTATGGATAAAGATTATTGTAACACAGACCTGATCATTATAAAATTTATAATCTAGTGGAGAAAATAAGACAAACATATAAAACTATAATTTTATAAAACTATAATATGTAATAACAGGGATACATAAAAAGTGCTGTGATGGTCTAGATATAAATAATTTCTGAATGGGCTTTAGGGAAGGTTTGATGAAGGAGACGAGATTTAAATTACACATGAAAATATGATTAGAATAACTTCACTCTGTTCTATAGGTGTTCGGCAGGAGCAGATATGGATTTTATGAGGTCTGAAAGTTTTGCAATTTGGGAATTCCTCTTTAAAATATTATAATACATGTAACATTATATTGCTTGAGTTTTCATTCACTCAGAGTGCTAGTGTCTGACATCTAAAACATGCTGAGTCACTCTGAGCTCCCGGTACCCTGCTCTGTGTCTCCAGTACCCAGCCGAGTGCTTGGCCTGAGGTACAGGGGCTTGAAGCGGCCCGTGCAATTGAGGAGCCCGGGAGTTTCAAGGTAAGTTCACTTTCAGTGTTGAGCTCTGTGCTGGGAAAATAACTATGAACACAACTTAGTTCCGGACTTCATGGTACTCTTATCTTAGTGGGACAGAGGAGTATGTAAAAATAAGTAATTATGATAACAAACACTCATTCATAAACCTCTGGGATGTTTATAACAGCAGAAAAGCAGTGATTTGATACAGAGATATGGTGAGTAGGAGGATGTTTAATGCAAAAGAAAACACATGAATGAAAAACGTGAGGGAATATATAGTATTGGGAGAAAACTCAGCATTGTCACTAGGTTGGAATGTAGGATTCCAGCAGGGCTGTAGGGGAGACCTGGAGGCCGAGGCCAGGGCAGGAGGGTGCTCCTGGACAGGGTAAACAGAGACTCAGTTCTCAAGGGAACCAAGTAAAGGATTGTGCGTACTTTCATTCATTTAACAAAAATTTATTGGCCACTGGCTGAGCCGTGGACAAAGTTACACAAGACACAGTCTCTGCCCCTGTGAGGTATACACTCTGTATTATGGGGTTGAATTGTGCCCCTTCCCTTTTAGGAAAAAAGATACTAACTGACAGAACCTCAGAATCTGACCTTATTTGGCAATTGGTCCCTGTAGATGTATTAGTTAAGATGAGGTCGTACCAGAATGGAGTGGGCCCCTTATCCAATATGCCTGGTTTTCTGACAAGAAGACAGAGACTCACATGGAGAGAATATTATGTAAAGATGAGGCAAAGGCCCTGGCCGGTTGGCTCAGTGCTAGAGCCTCAGCCTGGTGTGTGGAAGTCCCAGGTTCGATTCCTAGCCAGGGCACACAGGAGAAGCACCCATCTGCTTCTCCACCCTTCCCCCTCTCTTTCCTCTCTATCTCTCTCTTCTTCTTCTACAACCAACACTCCATGGGAGCAATGTTGGCCTGGGCGCTGAGGATGGCTCCATGGCCTCTGCCTCAGGAGCTAGAATGGCTCCGGTTGCAGTGGAGCAACTCCCCAGATGGGCTGAGAATTGCCCCCTGGTGGGCATGCCGGATGGATCTCGGTCAGGCGTATGTGGGAGTCTGTCTGTCTGCCGCCCCCTGCCGCTTCTCACTTTGGAAACACACACACATACACACACACACACACACACACGATGAAGCAGAGATGGGAGTTGCATGTGAGCTGCAAGCCAAGGAACACTTACAGTGGCCGGCAAACCACCAAAAGCTAGAAAGAGGTCAGGAAGGAACCCCTTCCAGGTTCCAGAAGGCCCTGTCAACATCTTTGTTTCAGACTTCTAGCCTCCGGAATTGTGAGACAACACATTTCTGTTGCTTAGTCACCCAGTTTGTTATAATTTGTTGTGGCAGTTCGAGAAAGCTAATGCACTCTAGTAGGGACTATATGAGTCTGCGTATAGACTGCTATGCATGGAACCTGCTTATTGAGGAGAGGGGGCTGGTCCAACCCCCCAACTGCTATTAATATATTTTTCATTTATTTTTTATACTGTCTTTAAAAAAATATTATATTTTATCTTGCCTGCTACTTAAAAAAATGGATTTGATGTATAAGAACAATAATATTAGTAAAGAGTAGCTATCACCAGGTGCCTGTGCATTCACCTTGGTATTCAAATAGCAAGATTTTCTGTGAACCTTAGTAACAGAATTTCAGAAGTCTACACACACTTAAGACACACACATATAAGAATTATTAAAGAAAAAATGACAAAGCACTAACATGAACACATCATAATCACTATTTGTAAAATTCACTTTCAAAAATAATACACAGGGGTCCTCGGCTACATACAATAGTCTCGACGTGACATTTCGAGTTTACGAGCTCATTCCCATAACTTAAAAAATTGAGACATGAATGTTTTGGCTATTGCTACAGTATAGTGTACAGTACAGTATATTTATGTCCTTTTCCTTTTTCTGTGACTTAGTTGTGTTTTTATGTTTGAGATTATAGTTTTACAACTGTGTTAGGATAGGTATGTGACTTAGGCTAGGATGTGTTCTGACTTATACTAAAATTCCGGTTATGTCACTGTCGTATGTACAGAACTGTGTCATAACCTGAGAACCCCCTGTATAAGGAATACCAAGCCCCCACTAAACTTTAGCTATAGTTGAACCATTAAAAATTCTTTTTTTTTTATGGAAACAGAGAGAGAGACACAGAGAGGGACAGATAGGGACAGACAGATAAGAAAGGAGAGAGATGAGAAGCATCAATTCTTTGTTGTAGCTCCTTAGTTGTTCATTGATTGCTTTCTCATATGTGTCTTGACCAGGAGGCTACATCAGAGCAAGTGACCCCTTACTCAAGCCAGTAACCTTGGGCTCTCAAACCAGCAACCTTGGGTTTCAAGCCAGCAACCTTTGGGCTCAAGCCCGTGATCATGGGGTCATGTCTATGATCCCACGACCAAGCCACCAACCTTGTGCTCAAGTTGGTGAGCCCACACTCAAGCCAGATGAGCCTACACTCAAGCTGTCAACCTTGGGGTTTCAAACCTGGGTCCTCTGTGTCCCAGTCCAATGCTCTATCCACTGTGCTACTGC
This sequence comes from Saccopteryx bilineata, assembly GCF_036850765.1. Lineage (NCBI taxonomy): Eukaryota > Metazoa > Chordata > Mammalia > Chiroptera > Emballonuridae > Saccopteryx > Saccopteryx bilineata. Next base: position 336,521,502 of record NC_089490.1, on the reverse strand, counting down.
CTGATCAAGCTAAAAATTCTTCCTTTAAGAGAAATATTCATCTATTTTTTCCTCTGGGATAGAGCAGGTGTTTGCTTGTACAAATTTCACCTAGTCTTTTCCTGCTAAAAGTTTTGTTATCTGCTTATTCCAAGGAAAGCTTAACATACAATTAATTGAACACTGATGGATTTTCTGGTTCCTTTTTTTCCTCATCAAGAAGAGAAATATAAGATCATTGTTTCACATATGGCTTTTCCAATTGAGAAAATTCATTTCCTTCACTGCTCTATGTTCTCCTGCCCAGAAACCTGCCCTTAGAAGTGGAGGTTGGTTCACAACCTTCTTGAGCATGGCATTGTTGAAGTTATTTATTGATTAGCTCCTTTCCCCATAGTGAAATCTGAAAGCCAACTTTGGACACTGACATGAACACAAACTAACTTTATTTATTTGTTTATTTATTTGTTTATTTATTTATTTATTGTATTTTTCTGAAGCTGGAAACGGGGAGAGACAGACAGACTCCCTCATGTGCCCAACGGGGATCCACCCGGCACGCCCATCAGGGGCGATGCTCTGCCCCTCCGGGGCGTCGCTCTGCCGAGACCAGAGCCACTCTAGCGCCTGGGGCAGAGGCCAAGGAGCCATCCCCAGCGCCCGGGCCATCTTTGCTCCAATGGAGCCTTGGCTGCGGGAGGGGAAGAGAGAGACAGAGAGGAAGGAGGAGAGGGGGGGTGGAGAAGCAAATGGGTGCTTCTCCTATGTGCCCTGGCCGGGAATCGAACCCGGGTCCCCCGCACGCCAGGCCGACGCTCTACCGCTGAGCCAAGAACACAAACTAACTTTAAAAGAATCATCCACATTTTCTTCTCTGAACCAACGTTTGTAGCCTCACATTTTGGCACACTCTCAAAAATGCTCAAAATTCCAATCACAGCAAAACTTGATTTTCTCTGAATTACTAGCTTTCCCTCATATACCTCTTTCCCTCCCTTGGTCATTGCATGTTCAGGCCCCTCTGCCCACAGCTAGATGGCTTCTTCTCTTTTGTCAGTTTGGGAAGCTCTCTTTCTTCATAACTGAATGTTTGCTCCCTCAGCTCTAACACCATTGCCCCATACTAATATAGCAACCATCTTAATTACCCTACTTTATCCATTTAACTAGTACCTGCTGAGAATCCACTATACTTCAGGAGGGCTCCACTGGGGCTAGGACTCTAACCATGAAACAGACAGTCTCTGCCTCCTAGAAGTTTACAATAGAGTGGTATATCAGAAGAGTAAACTGGCAAGTAGAACCCAGTCTTCTACAATGATCATTTATTAGCACGCTTGCTTTTTTTTACTTGACTCTGAGATTCTTGACTGTCATATTCACTGTGAGTTAATGCATGACATCTAAAAAGTGCTTAATAGATATGATCTTTCTTTTTCCTGCTCCCATATCCTCAGTACCTGGCACAAAGAACCTGCTCCATGAATGACTGTGGAAGGAAAACCTAACAGACATCCATATATCAGTGTGAATTAGTTGGGCCTAATGGTCAGTTTTGACAAAAGGAATATTGCAATTCTAGTAACCAAAAGCAAAGGGGAGAGGTGGCTAAGAGAAGAGAGGATTTGGTCTGGGAGGAGTGGAGATGGGATATCAAAACCCCCATGTGTCCACTTGCTGAGTGTGAGTTTTGTTCTACATAAAACCAACCTAGGATTCTTGCCAAGCATGACTAGCTAGTTATGGTTAAATTGAAGAAATTCTTGCTGTCAGACAAGAAATGGCTTCATGGGTAGGTCAGAGGATTGGTTTCATACAGGGCAGGATGCTTTTTGATATTTTAAATCACTTGTCACCATCTTTTGCTAAAATTACTCCTGTTTTCCCATAATCATTCCCTCTCCAGGCAAAGAAGCCCTATAAAAACAAAAACAACTACTAAGAATAAGCTCTAAGTGAATCTGTCTCCTTAATCCTGGTATGTCTACTTCTACAGTATAATATGACAGTTGATTAGCCCATAGAACCCTGTGTATGGCTCACAATGGTGCCACAGCCACAGCTCAGTTTCATCTGGGTTACTTGGTGTTTGGATGTGTCACTTAAGCCATAATCCTTACCTCTTTGCATGAAAGTCACACATTTCTAGAAGGGTTGGTGTACCTCATCTAAGTCTTAAAAAGCAGAAAAAAACAAATAAGGTATGAGGAGATGAAGAAAAAAGTAACTGGAGGAACAAAAACTCCTATTCTTTCTCATTCTCTTCTGAACAGAGAGTAGTCTTTGCTAGGAAATTAGGAGCCTGAATTCTGGTTTGACTTTGGTGTGGCCTTGGGAAAGCTCACGCCTGAAAGCTCTGGCTTCAGATAGTTAACCCCTGTGGAAAACTAGATAGTTGGACATGATGATATCTTAGATATTTGCAACTTTAATTCTCATGTTAACCTTTTTTTTTTTTTTCCTTCAAATTCAGAATGGCTTTAGGTAAATCAAACCTAGGAGAATGTTGCAAAGCAACTCCCCACAGTGATGTGATGTATGTTTTGCTGACATGCAATGCCAGGTAATGAAACAATATTTTCTCTGCAAAAGCCATATGCATCATCAAACAGAAGGCTTGAACTTTTTTTTTTTTTTTTTTTTTTTTTAGAGAGAGAGAGTCAGAGAGAAGGATAGATAGGGACAGACAGGAACAGAGAGAGATGAGAAACATCAATCATCAGTTTTTTTGTTTTTTTTTTTTTTTTTTTTATTTTATAATTTTATTTTTTTAATGGGGTGACATCAATAAATCAGGATACATATATTCAAAGATAACAAGTCCAGGTTATCTTGTCGTTCAATTATGTTGCATACCCACCACCCAAAGTCAGATTGTCCTCTGTCACCTTCTATCTTGTTTTCTTTGTGCCCCTCCCACCCCCTATCCCTCTCCCATTCCCCCCTTCCCCCCGTAACCACCACACTCTTATCAATGTCTCTTAGTTTCACTATTATGTCCCACCTACGTATGGAATAATACAGTTCCTGTTTTTTTCTGATTTACTTATTTCGCTTCGTATCATGTTATCAAGATCCCACCATTTTGCTGTAAATGTTCCGATGTCATCATTTCTTATGGCTGAGTAGTATTCCATAGTGTATATGTGCCACATCTTCTTTATCCAGTCATCTATTGATGGGCTTTTTGGTTGTTTCCATGTCCTGGCCACTGTGAACAATGCTGCAATAAACATGGGGCTGCAAGTGTCTTTACGTATCAATGTTTCTGAGTTTTGGGGATATATACCCAGTAGAGGGATTGCTGGGTCATAAGGTAGTTCTATTTTCAGTTTTTTGAGGAACCACCATACTTTCTTCCATAATGGTTGTACTACTTTACATTCCCACCAACAGTGTATGAGGGTTCCTTTTTCTCCACAGCCTCTCCAACATTTGCTATTACCTGACTTGCTAATAACAGCTAATCGAACAGGTGTGAGGTGGTATCTCATTGCCGTTTTGATTTGCATTTCTCTAATAGCTAAAGAAGATGAGCATCTTTTCATATATCTGTTGGCCATTTGTATTTCTTCCTGGGAGAAGTGTCTATTCATATCCTCTTCCCATTTTTTTATTGGATTGTTTGTTTGTTTGTTGTTGAGTTTTATGAGTTCTTTGTATATTTTGGATATTAGGCCCTTATCTGAGCTGTTGTTTGAAAATATCATTTCCCATTTAGTTGGCTTTCTGTTTATTTTGTTATCAGTTTCCCTTGCTGAGCAAAAACTTCTTAGTCTGATGTAGTCCCATTCATTAATTTTTGCCTTCACTTCTCTTGCCATTGGAGTCAAATTCATAAAATGCTCTTTAAAACCCAGGTCCATGAGTTGAGTACCTATGTCTTCTTCTATGTACTTAATTGTTTCAGGTCTTATGTTTAGATCTTTGATCCATTTTGAGTTAATTTTTGTACAGGGGGAGAGACTGTAGTCCAGTTTCATTCTTTTGCATGTGGCTTTCCAGTTTTCCCAGCACCATTTATTGAAGAGGCTTTCTTTTCTCCATTGTGTGTTGTTGGCCCCTTTATCAAAAATTATTTGACTATATATATGTGGTTTTATTTCTGGACTTTCTATTCTGTTCCATTGGTCTGAGTGTCTATTTTTCTGCCAATACCATGCTGTTTTGATTGTCGTGGCCCTATAATAGAGTTTGAAGTCAGGTATTGTTATGCCCCCAGCTTCATTCTTTTTCTTTAGGATTGCTTTGGCTATTCGGGGTTTTTTATAGTTCCATATAAATCTGATGATTTTTTGCTCTATTTCTTTAAAAAATGTCATTGGAATTTTGATGGGAATTGCATTAAATTTGTATATTGCTTTGGGTAATATAGCCATCTTGATTATATTTATTCTTCCTAGCCAAGAACAAGGTATATTCTTCCATCTCATTATATCTTTTTCGATTTCCCTTAACAATGGTTTATAGTTTTCATTATATAAGTCCTTTACATTCTTTGTTATGTTTATTCCTAAGTATTTTATTTTTTTTGTTGCAATCGTGAAGGGGATTATTCTTTTGAGTTCCTTCTCAGTTGTTTCATTGTTGGCATATAGAAAGGCTATTGACTTCTGTATGTTAATTTTGTATCCTGCGACCTTACTGTATTGGCTTATTGTTTCTAGTAGTCTTTTTGTGGATTCTTTGGGGTTTTCGATGTATAGGATCATATCATCTGCAAAAAGTGATACCTTTACTTCTTCTTTTCCAATATGGATGCCTTTTATTTCTTTGTCTTGTCTGATTGCTCTGGCTAGAACCTCTAGTACCACATTAAATAAGAGTGGAGAGAGTGGACAACCCTGTCTTGTTCCTGATTTAAGGGGGAAAGCCTTCAGTTTAGTGCCATTTAATATGATGTTAGCCAATGGTTTATCATATATGGCCTTTATCATGTTGAGATATTTTCCTTCTATACCCATTTTGTTGAGAGTCTTAAACATAAAATTGTGTTGTATTTTATCGAAAGCCTTTTCTGCGTCTATTGATAAGATCATGTGGTTTTTGTTCTTTGTTTTGTTGATATGGTGTATTACATTAACCGTTTTACGTATGTTGAACCATCCTTGAGATTCTGGGATGAATCCTACTTGATCATGATGTATTATTTTTTTAATATGTTGTTGTATTCGATTTTCTAGTATTTTGTTTAGTATTTTAGCATCTGTATTCATTAGAGATATTGGTCTGTAGTTTTCTTTTTTTGTGCCATCCTTGCCTGGTTTTGGTATGAGGGTTATGTTGGCCTCATAAAATGTGTTTGGAAGTATTGCTTCTTCTTCAATTTTTTGGAAGACTTTGAGTAGAATAGGAACCAAGTCTTCTTTGAATGTTTGATAAAATTCGCTGGTATAGCCGTCAGGGCCTGGACTTTTATTTTTGGGGAGGTTTTTAATGTTTTTTTCTATTTCTTCTCTACTGATAGGTCTGTTTAGGCTTTCTGCTTCTTCTTGACTCAGTCTAGGAAGGTTGTATTTTTCTAGGAATTTATCCATTTCTTCTAGGTTGTTGAATTTAGTGGCATAAAGTTTTTCATAGTATTCTACAATAATTCTTTGTATATCTACGGTGTCCGTGGTGATTTCTCCTCTTTCATTTTGGATTTTGTTTATATGAGTTCTTTCTCTTTTTTCCTTGGTAAGTCTTGCCAAGGGTTTGTCAATTTTGTTGATCTTTTCAAAGAACCAGCTCCTTGTTCTATTAATTTTTTCTATAGTTTTTCTGTTCTCTAATTCATTTATTTCTGCTCTGATTTTTATTATCTCCTTTCTTCGGCTGGTTTTGGGTTGTCTTTGTTCTTCTTTTTCTAGTTCCTTAAGGTGGGAAGTTAAGTGGTTCACTTGGGCTCTCTGTTGTTTGTTCATATATGCCTGAAGTGATATGAACTTCCCTCTTATCACTGCTTTTGCTGCATCCCATAGATTCTGATATGTCGTATTGTCATTTTCATTAGTCTGTATATATCTTTTGATCTCTGCACTTATTTCTTCTTTGACCCATTCATTTTTTAAAAGTATGTTGTTTAGTTTCCACATTTTTGTGGGATTTTTTTCCTCTTTTTTGCAGTTGAATTCTAGTTTCAAGGCTTTATGATCAGAAAATATGCTTGGTACAACTTCAATTTTTCTGAATTTGCTGATATTGTTTTTGTGGCCCAACATATGGTCAATTCTTGAGAATGATCCATGTACACTGGAGAAAAATGTATACTCAGTCACTTTGGGATGAAATGTCTTGTAGATGTCTATCATATCCAGGTGCTCTAGTGTTTTGTTTAAGGCCATTATGTCTTTGTTGATACTCTGTTTGGATGACCGATCTAGAGCCGTCAGCGGTGTATTGAGGTCTCCAAGTATGATTGTATTTTTGTCAGTTTTTGTTTTAAGATCAATAAGTAGCTGTCTTATATATTTTGGTGCTCCTTGGTTTGGTGCATATATATTAAGAATTGTTATGTCTTCTTGATTCAGTGTCCCCTTAGCCATTATGAAATGGCCATTTTTGTCTCTAAGTACTTTTCCTGTCTTGTAGTCAGCATTATCCGATATGAGTATTGCTACACCTGCTTTTTTTTGGATGTTATTTGCTTGGAGTATTGTTTTCCAGCCTTTCACTTTGAATTTGTTTTTATCCTTGTTACTTAGATGAGTTTCCTGTAGGCAGCATACAGTTGGATTTTCTTTTTTAATCCATTCTGCTACTCTGTGGCTTTTTATTGGTGAGTTTAATCCATTTACATTTAGTGTAATTATTGATACTTGTGAGTTCCCTATTGCCATTTTATATCTTGCTTTCTGTTAGTTTTGTGTCTTGTTTGATCCTTCTCTTTCGTTTTTCTATCTTTTGTTTTTATTTGGTTGTATTCCATACATCTTTCCTCTGTTGCTATCTTTTTTATCTCATGTGCTTCTGTGGTGGTTTTTTCAATGGTGGTTACCTTTGAGTAATGAAAAGGGTCCCTACCCTGTTCATTGTAGCGAACTATTTTGTGAGTACTTTTGCACTCCATCGTCCTTTGCTACTGTTAATCTCCGTCTTCTCCCCCTCTTTCTTTTTGTTGTTGTCACAGTTTAAATTTGGTTTTATTGTGTTCTTCTTGGAGCTTTTACTTGTGGCTCTGTTTTTTTTTGTTCTTTGTATCTGATTGGAGAACCCCCTTTAGTGATTCCTGGAGTGGGGGTTTTCTGATGATAAATTCCCTCATCTTTTCTGTATCTGTGAATGTTTTTATTTCTCCTTCGTATTTGAAGGATAGCTTTGATGGGTATAGTATTCGTGGCTGAAAGTTCCTCTCTTTCAGGACTTTAAATATTGGGGTCCACTGTCTTCTAGCTTGTAGAGTTTCTGCTGAGAAATCTGATGATAATCTAATGGGCCTTCCTTTATATGTTGTATTCTTCTTTTCCCTGGCTGCCTTGAGAATTTTTTCTTTGCTGTTGGTTTGTGTCAATTTCATTATGATATGCCTTGGAGTAGGTTTGTTGGGGTTAAGAAAACTTGGAGTTCTGTTTGCTTCTTGAACTTGAGGCTTTAGTTCTTTCCACAGGCTTGGGAAGTTCTCATCAATTATTTGTTTAAGTATGTTCTCCATTCCATTTTCTCTCTCTTCTCCCTCTGATATACCTATTATTCTTATGTTATTCTTTTTGATGGAGTCAGATAATTCTTGTAGGGCTATCTCATTTTTTTTAATTTTTGAGTCTCTTTCTTCTTCTCTCTGTTGTGCCTCAAGTTGCTTGTCTTCTATTTCACTAATCCTCTCTTCTATCTGACCTGTTCTATTAGCTAAGCTTGTTACTTCGTTTTTCAGCTCGTGAATTGAGTTTTTCATCTCTGTTTGATTTGTTTTTATAGTTTCAATTTCCTTGGACATATATTCTTTGTGTTCATGGAGTTGTTTTCTGAGCTCCCTATATTGCCTTTCTGTGTTTTCTTGTATATCTCGGAGGATTTTTAGGATTTCTATCTTGAATTCTCTGTCATTTAGCTCCAAGGTTTCCAATATATTAAATTTTTTCTCCATAGATTTTTCCTCATCTAGCTGTGTTACCTCTCTTTCTTTTGTATCCATGATATTCGATTTTCTCTTCCTTAATGGCATCTGAGGGTGGTTTTGTTGATAGTATTAATGAGATTTAATAAAGAATAAAAAGTTAAAAAAAATAACAAATCAAAAAGAGTTGTTTTTTTAAAAAAAATTAATAATGAAATAAAGAAAAATAAAATAAAATAAAATTTTTTTTTAAAAAAGGAAATTATTCTCCCCCTCTTTTTCCTCTCCTCTCCTCTCCCCTCTTTCTTGAGAAAATCTTGTGGTGGACTGTGAGTTATAACAAACAATGCCTGTGATGGAGGGCCTGAATTGGGGAAAAGTAATAAAGGGGCAAAAAAGAGAGAAAGAAAAAAAAAAAAAAAAGGAAAAAAAAAATAAAAAAAAAAATAAAAAAAAAGAGCGTATGGACCCACAAAAAGCAAATAAGGAAAAAGTTTGGGTCAAGAATAAAAGGATTTGCTTTTAGGTGTTGGTTTTCTAAGAGTTATGATGAGAGGAATAAGAGGAAAATGGAAAAATGGGGGGACAAATTAAAAACTTACTATTGTATTTAGTGGGACAAGAACTAGATAATATGGAGAGCCAGGGATGGGAGCACTGCTAGTGCGTTAAAAAGGTGAAGTAAAAACCCCCCAAAATGCCACAAACATAGGTTTGAGTCCCAGATAAGATAATTTGTTTGTTATTGAGGTTTGAATGAGAGGAGATGTAAAGGAGAAAGGAAGAAACTAATATAGAGGGAGAAAAGAAAGAGAGAGAGAGAAAAAAAGAGGGAACCACTAAAAGAAGAAAAAAGAAAGGAGAGAGAGAGAGAGAGTTAAGGGTTTTGGAGTGCAACCCTCATAGAGAGAAAGGAAGAGAAGAGAAATGATAATGGGAGATGTAACACTTATGGGTAGTGTAGTTCAGGGAGAGGAGAGAGTAAGACCGGTAGAGAGTTAATCTCTACCAAATTGGAGGAGGAAAAAAAAGTCTCAAGAATGAAGATAAGAGAAACAAACGAACAAATATAATAAAATGGGATAGGTTATAAAGTCTGCAGATTATTCTTGATTTTGAGAGGTTATCTTCTTGCTTTTTCTTTTCTCTCCCTCTTCCTGGTCGGTGACTCTGTACCCCGGGTTCTGCCCCTTTGGCACGCTCAGGTAGAGGTGTGCAGTTGATAAGTCTCTATGGCAATGTCATGTATTGTGCTTTATTCTCGTTGGGAGTCGAGGCTCATTAGCATTTATAGGCTCCGACAGTGAGAGAGTCCGTGTTCCTGGAGCCTTTCTCCTAGTCTTTCCTTCCTCAATTAGTAGCCTGATAGTCCAGGTATGGGGTTGCTGCTGCCTCTGCCTGGATAGTAAGAGGCTCAAATTGCTGGCAACTCCCCACTCTATTTCCACTCAGCACAGGGCTCTGGGTAAGGCTCAGTCAGTCAGAGCTGCTAGCATAATCAGGCGGGCTTTCCGCCCACTCGAAGACCTCTGGCTCTGCCACTCTATCCGGTAACACAAGCGGGCGCCCACTTCCGGGGCGCTTGGAGGAAACTCTCACTCACTGTCTGCAACCAGGATATCCGGCCAGCAGTCTCACGCTCTGAGTGAAACCCCCAACCGCAGGGAAAAGTTGCAGCGTTGGAATTGAGTCTCGCTCCGTCCCCGTGTGCGGCTTTTGCAAGGCCCTGGGGCGGCCCGAGACTCCGCCCTGGCCCACACAAAGGCCCCTGACTCTGCCCCTCTGCGCGACAACACGGGTGCGCACTGCCGAGGCACTCGGAGGAATCGCCCACTCCTTATCTGCGCGCGCAAACCAGGATATGAGGCCGGCTGCGGTTCCCTCTGAGTGAAACAGCCTCCAGCACGGAAAATCTCCACCGTTGGAATTAGTTCTCACTCCCTCCCGTGCGTGGCTTTCCCAGGGTGCTGGGGCTGCCCAGAGACTCTGCCCTCAGCCCACAGAAAGGCCTCTCACCCTGCCTCTCCGTGGGGCAACACGGGCACCCACTTCCGCGGCTTAGGAAGAAATCTCTCTTCCACTAACTGCGCACCGACCAGGAGACCGGGTAAAATGGCCGCTCCGCTTGTCTTTCTTTGTTTGGGTTTGGCGCGAGTGTTAGCTTGTATTGCCCGGGTTGCCACAGGATCAGATTTTCCTCGGCTTGGATCTCTGAGCCACAGCCTGGTTCGGCCGTTTTTGCTGCGGCAGCCTGGATCTATTCACCCCCTTTGCTCGCCTCAGTTTCTATATTCACAGTTACCAGAAAAAGCCGCCCTGTTTAGGTTAGTGAGGAAGGCGGAGCATTTCTTACTCCCTATTTCCTTCGGGGTTTGGTTATATATTTAGCCAATTTTTCACTCAATCATACCTTTGGGTGTATTGCGAAGAATCTGGAAGCTCCAAGTATAGGTTTTTCTGTTTCTGGTTGAAGATCTTGTTGAGTTTTGGGGGAGATTTATCGATATTGCTTCCTACTCCGCCATTACTCTCAATCATCAGTTTTTTGTTGCGACACCTTAGTTGTTCATTGATTGCTTTCTCATATGTGCCTTGACTGTGGGCCTTCAGCAGACTGAGTAACCCCTTGCTCAAGCCAGTGACCTTGGGTCCAAGCTGGTGAGCTTTGCTCAAACCAGATGAGCCTGCACTCAAGCTGGCAACCTCAGGGTCTCGAACCTGGGTCTTCTGCATCCCAGTCCAACACTCTACCCACTGCACCACCGCCTGGTCAGGCAAGGCTTGAACTTTGATAGCTGTGGCTCTCTCTCTTGCTGAGGGTGCCAGGTTTTGATATAGCATTTAGTTTTTTATTGTGCCCAAATCATGTTATCGCAAATATATTTGTGTATACACACACACACACACACACACACACACGCCCCTGCACAGTGACCTGGTACACGAACTGTTTTGTAAACTGTAACACATTTAACCCAGTTAAATATGTCATGAATTACACAATAAAATTTGTAAGAGGGAACGAAACCACTACTATCAAATTGTCCTTTGTTGTCTGTGTCTATGATTTGCTTTTCTTTGCAATTCTAGGAACCAAAAGCAAAGGGGAGGGGTGGCTAAGAGAAGAGAGAATTTGGTCTGGGAGAAGTGGAGATGGGATGTCAAAACCCCCATGTGTCCACTTGCTGAATGTGAGTTCTGTTCTACATAAAACCAACTTAGGATTCTTGCTAACGGGAATCAGGAGACCCAGGCATAAGAAAGGAGCATGTATGTGTGCATGTCTGTGAGCTGGCATGCATATGCATGAGCTCTGGACTTACTCTGTCATGTATATAATAAGGAAGTGGGATGAGGTGACACTTTGCCTAAAAGTATTCTTTTTGTATATGCTACTCTTTCTGAAATTCAGCCATTAGAAATGCATTGTGGTGTGTGTGTCTAGAAAGGAATTTGGACTGTTGGTGTCTCTCTCAATGGAGCATACTCTCTCCTCTTCCTTTGTGTCTCTGTGGTTTGCTGTCTTTGACACTACTGACCCATTTACTTGAGGACACAGGGGAGAGGTGCAGGACATGTTCAAAGGATGATAAATAAAGACTACCAGCTATAACGTACCTGTGTTTGCTAAGAACTGTGCTCGAATATTGACATATCTTAAAAAAAATTCTTAAGACAATTATATAAAATAGATATTAATCTCTACTTTATAGATTAAAGAAACAGCAGCTCAAAGAGGCTCAGTCACAGCTCAAGGTGATACTGCTAGTAAGAGCAGTATTTTAATGAAGGTAGATATAAATCAAAACACCATTTTCTTTAAATTATACCAGGCTGCTAACCAAAGAGAGGGACGTGAGGACAAGCAAGGATTTCTGGGGTACAGAGTAAGCACTGGAATAGCAGAGATGTTTACACATTTGAATATCATGCAACATTGACAATGAAATGCAATTTCCCATCAATGTGCACAATTAGTGCTTTTGACCACAGGAGAATTCCTCATCTGCAAAATAAGTAGTCTGTGAAAAGCAAGGCTCTTTTCTAAACTTCCATGCTAGACCTGTGCTTAAAAGAAAAATTCCCAACTCTTGATACCAGCTCAGGTGAGCAGGGAGCTTTCTCAGGCTGAAGAGGGCGCTCCTTCCCTTTGGGTTTGGCAGTCACTGGCTAAAGATCACTGACACTGCATCTGAGCAGTGCTGCTAGTTTTCCCCATGTCGACTGCTTGTTCTTTTGTTCTGAAATTACACAGATATGAGCTCAGTGAGTTAATGAAATTTTCAACATCTGTCACCCCCACTAGACTGTGCACTCCTCAAGGTCAGGTCTGGGCTTTTTCCTTCTTGATTTTTCTTGGATGCCTCAGTTGAGTGCCTGGCACACCCTGAACATTTAGAAAATGCTTAGTTGATCAAAAAGATGAATAAAAGGTTAACCAATCAAATCAATCATCAATTGAATGAATGAATGAATGAATGATGGTGGTTGTCTCTTCCACGATTCTCCTAACCATCTGATCTATGTCACAAGCAGGATCCTCTACCAACTGTCATCCTTCAGTTAATAAAATATGCTGATCGACATCTTAAAAGTACGCTTCAGTGTGTGAAGGCAGTCAGACAGACATAAGCAGAGGACGGACTATAGGCCAGGCATAGAAGGCCACCAGGCAAAAAGCCCCCGGTACCCACAAAGGGCAAAAAAATGAGAAAACTAGGGCCTCGCCCCCAGGGTGACCTTTCCTCTCTTAGCTTGTCCTGTGGTTTAGACTTACTGCTTTCATCTCGCTGATCATGGAATTCGGGCCCTTCCCTGGCATATTACTGGCCATGTGGTTTTAGACCCCCTTAGAGGAGGAACAAATAAGAAAGCTGGAGAATAGCATTTAAGGAAGCATTAACCTCTAGATGTAACATCTAGGCCTCAGTTTGTTTTAGCTCCAGGCCCAAGAAAAGCAGCAAAATCAGACAAAGGAAAGCCGCGCTGACCTCAGGACCAGCTACATTGACTAATGATCCCCTCCCTGCCTTGGTGCTGACCAGTCAGTGGAGAGCAGTGGAGAGGAAGACCCGAAAAGGATACGCCTGGAAAGCTGATAAATAGTCCATTGAGATCCTCTCCTGGGACCTCCCCTAGAACCCCCACCCTTAAAATCCCTTAGAACTGAGGTCCCAGGACACTCTCCCTTCCAAGAGTAAGCCTGCACCTACCCCTTCGCCCTCCTCCTTCTCCTCTTCTTCCCCCAAGCATGTTTTCCTTGCCCCTCTTTCCCCTAAGCTCTCTAAGGGATGCCATGAGGCTTGCAAACAGGAGAGTAGTGGCCAGCGGCAGCTCGTCCAGGACTAACCACCAAATCAGTTTCCAAGGTCCCCTTTTCTCTAAATTTCTTTCTGTACTGCCAACAAATTCTTCCTTTTCTTGCTGCATTTTGCCTCTTGATTGCATTCTTTCTTTTAAGAAGACAAGAATTGAGATCTTGTCACTCCTCCTATAACAAGTGGAGTAAACATTTACCAGGACTGGACTCAGCAGACAGATTAAATAAAGGATAAAGACCCCTGGCTGCTTTTCTGCAATAGATGGCCATCTGGCCTAAGGCATAGGATATGGGTGTGCTCTTTCTTTAAACTATCTTATAATTGGCAGGAGAAGGAAGTAAACAGAAATCCTAATGGAATTTGAGGGTCTCTGAGGGATTAGCAAAACACGCAGAGCAAACCACCAGATTCAGTTTGGAGCTATAAAGATGGATGTCTCAAGATAAGTAATGTAATGAAGGCTGACAAATAGTACCCAGAGCATTCCTTGTCATTCCCTGCTCTCCACAGCCATCCCAGCTCCCAGGTCACAGCCCAGCAAGGTAAAAAATATAATGAAAATCATTATTTATAAAGGGTTCAGTTCAAGGTCAAATGCAATATCCAGTAAATATTCATCAGATGAGACTGAGGCTGTTTTCCTCTCATATGATGAATGAGCACCAGGAGAACCCCTCTGACCACGACTTCTGTCTAGACTCATATTTGTAATTAATAAAGAAAGGAAAAAGAAGGAGCTCCTCAGTGAATCAGACTAAAAGATGTGGTTGGAATGTCTTCTACATTTCTGGTAAGGCAGGATGTCCAGTGGTGAGAGCGTGGGGCTGGGAGACAGGTATCTAGGTTGCAGTCGAGGCTCAGCCCTTTCTTAAAATACATGATCTTGGGAAGCCACTTAACCTCCTAACACCTGTAAAAAATAGAAATGATTCTTACCCAGCTTTTCTTGCAAAATTGTTATTGGGATCAAAAAGACTATTGTCCACGAAGTGCCTCTGGTAATAGTAACACGCTGTACAAACAAACTTAGTACCTTCCAGTGAACAGCAAAAGAGGAGAAGAATAAAAAAAAGCAAAGGAGGAAATAAATGGGAAACAGAGTAAAAGTAAAGCAGAAGGAGGAAAAGAAAGTTTAGAGAGAGAAAAGAGAGAGGGGGAAAAATACAGAAAATAAGAAGGGCCAGAAAAAGGAGATAGGAGAGGAGGGATATAGGAAGCAACACTGGTAAGAAATGACCTCAGCGTTCTGCCACACAGGCGGATAACAAACACACACACACACATACACATACATACACACAGTTAGTGGGACAGCAGAGACGGGATTTAGCAAACTGCATCTACCCAGAGATCATACAGTTCTGATAAACAACTGGAAGGCTTTATCGGAAGTCAGAAGGCCTCTCCAGAGGAGATGGAGTCAACCCTGAGTCAGCCTCCTCATTATAAATGTCTAAATGCCAAGCTCAGTTGAATTCACGTTGTTCTAGTCTGTGCTCAGCTCAGAAATACACTTGGACAGATTTGTAATCGTTGCTTGTGCAGCCAGTGGTGATGGCCCTTTGTCTCTGCCTAGTTAACCCCACTCATCGTTCAGAGACTTCCATGACCTCCCTGAGCTCCCTGACAAGGTCACATCCCCTATCACAGGCACTCAAGGCACCACAGGCCAGTTTTACACAACATTTGGCACAGTCAGAGATTTTCATTTGCTTGTTTGATTATTCGATGAATGTCTGCTTCTTCCTATCAGACTGGAGGCAGGGGTAGAGTCTTCATGGCTCATCACTGTATTTCCAATTGAATGTATTGATTGGTCCTAAACAGACTGACATCAGCAAGGGCACCCTTCATACTAAAGACACTAGAAAAAGAGCAGCATTCAAAGAGGGATAATGGTGCAAATATAAACAGAAAGTTGGTGCTTGGACTACAATTAGGTGGTTTGTAATTGATAAAACTTTCTGACAGTTTGGAAAACTAAATCCTGCCATGGGATAACATTTCCTGCATTCATTTTTACTAGCGTAATAAGGTTATGACTGAGTACTTTTAAAATTCCTCCTTGGATCATTCAATATGTTAACTAGCTCTTCAATGCCATCTCAGTTAACACCATAGATGATCATATTATTATTAGCATTAGTAATTATGAGCATTAAGAGAAACAATGTTTTAGTCGAATGTTCTGCAGAAGACTTCTTCTAGCATGTATAATTTATGTTAATGAGAAGAAAGTTTACTCACAATTTACTTTGAGTCCTTTATTAAACCAACTTATTAGAAAATAAGTAGAGGTTGCCAAGAAAGATATGCAGGGCGATGATAAGTAATTATGTTGCCATTGAACTCTGCACAAAATATTAGGATGAATTATTAAAAAAAAAAACAACCCTATACAGAATTCCCCAGTGGATTCCGTGGCTCTCACTAAGAAATTCCAGTGGTGTGGCACTGAGCAGCCGCAGTGTGCAAAGCCACCACACGGGGGAGCCCGCGGCTCCAAATAACCAGACTCCTCACCTGTCATTTCTGGGTTTCTTCCTATCCTGTGGGGTAACCCAAATGCCAAAAGTGTGAAAATATTGATCCTCTACCTCTTCTAATTCAGCATATTTCAAGGTTAATGAAATCACATTAGGTGGTCATTCTAATTTTGTTAACGAACATTCATATGTGAAACTGGATTTTTGACAATGACTTTAATAACTGAAACCTCCCAAACCCCAGAAATCATATTCACCTCCACATTATATTTGACTATCTTACTTTGGCCTTAAAATTGACCAGCTTGTAGTAATAAAACACATATAATTCTGAGGAGGCAGGAGAAGGTAGAAGATAGTGATTTAGAAATGCGCGTTTAAATCCCACATCTTTCACTTACTGGCTGTGTGACCTGAGACTCCGGCACTTCTCAAAGCCCCACTGGGCCTCATCCATAAATTAGGGAAATGTGCTCTTACACAATAGTAACTGTTATCTGAACCAAATGCGGGAAAGCATTTACGACAGATCAGCTGCTATTAAATATGCAATATTTAATATTTTATATTTAGCATTTAAATAGAAAAAATAATGTTTGACTCTACAGTCTATGCCTTTGGACTGTCTGCTTTCACGATGGAGTGCCCTATAGTCTTGCTTTTATGTCTTTCCTAGTTTCTACAATTTAAGAAAGCTTTTTTTAATGGAATAATAATGCTGATGGGGGTTAATGTTTATAAAAGTCTTTACTTGGAAAAATATAAATCTAGATTATCAATGTCATCCCCCAAAATATTTTTTTATATTTTCCTTAAAATTCCAAATTTGACAACTTCTATCTGTCCTATACAAGAAATTGGACACTTAAAAACACACACAGTTTTTTTTTTCATCAGCAGGTGGTATGGGATATCCAGATTTTGTAAATAGAATCCCAAGTATGGTAGCCCTTAAGTATTCTTTAGCTCTCTGCAGCCTCTGCATTTTTTTTTTATTCAGTGAGAGGAGGGGAAGCAGAGACAGACTTCTGCATGCACCCTGACCAGGATACACCTGGCAAGCCCACTAGGGGTGATGTTCTGCCCATCTGAGGTTCTGCTCCATTGCTCAGCAACTGAGCTCTTCTTGGAGGTGGAGGCCATGGAGCCACCCTCAGCACCCAAGGCCAACTCACTCCAATTGAGCCCTGGCTGCAGGAGGCAAAGAAAAGAGAGAGAGAGAAGAGAGATGGGGAGGGGTGGAGAAGCAGATGGTTGTTTCTCCTGTGTGCCCTGACTGGGAATCATACCTGGGATAGCTACACACTGGGCTGACGCTCTACCACTGAGACAACTGGCTAGGGCCACATTTTTTCAACATTGATAAATTTTGGGCAGTCCTTAATGTTTGCTGTAATGAGATCTTTTATATTTTCAGTTCTATACATGAAAGGAAGGAGATTACAAGGCCTAGGAAAGAATGTCTTATAAAGTAAGGCAGTAGAAAGAAGAAGGAGTAGACCAATAGAAATGGGGCTAAGAAAAATGAGCTGACAGTTTAGCATGGAGGCCAGGGTGGAGACAGCAGGGACACGAGGAGAAATGGAAAGCAAACACATGATAGTGAACTGAGGGGAACTGATGATCTGGGGATATCTAGTGTTCTGATTGTTTCCTTATGAGTCCGCTGAGGTTTAAGCTCTGAAGGTCCCTCTTTTCTCCCAGGATGAAAGGAGGGGTTTATAAACCCCCTAACCCCCTTTAGTCCTTCCAAGCAGCTAGGACCTTTCAGCAGGTGACCTGGCTGCAGATGTCAGCACTGGCTCTCATTGAGAGCTATGCAAGAGGCTGGTTTGTCTTTATTAAACTATGAATAAGAAGCAAAAAAAAAAAAAAAAAAAAAAAAAAAAGAAAACAAATAACAATTTTTGAGGGGTGGGGGGAAATTTGATTTAAGTGTTTCTAAAATCAACTAGTTGCTTGTCTCCTTAATTTCCTACTATATCTTCCCCAAAATAAACTCTTAGCTAGCAGGAGAGCAAAATAAAAAAGGTGACAACTACATATATCATTTCAATATACTCTAAAGATACACAAAAACTGTCTCCACGTAACCCAGCTTGTTCAGTGAGGTCACTTACCTTTCTGCGGTTAACAAAGGGTCAGGTTTTTGACCAGTGACTCCAGTGACTAACAACCTGAATAAAGTTTTCATGACTGAAGGTGGTTCAGTGCAATGTTCAGCACTCTAGGCCTAGTTACTCTGGGAAGCACTGCTTAGCACTAATTTTGAAGGTCAGGGTGAGGAAGTGCATTGGAAAAAGTTGAATATTTACATGGATTACAGATCCTGAAATATGACTGTGTCTGTAAATGTGGGTAGACATAACACCAACTGCTCCTAAGGGTCAGCTGTCTAGACTCCAATGGTCCCTTAGGCTCTATATCTGGAAATATTCCTACAAGTCCAGTAGCCAAACTTTTATATTTTCAAAACTCATGAAGCTATACAAGGTTAGAGTTGGAAGCAATCTAAGACATTGCTTTATTTAACTGAACCTCATCATTTTGTATATGTGGTAACTATTAAAAAATTATACAGTAAGAGGTGGCAGACTTGAACCAGGTCTCCTGACTTCCAGGTCAATAATGATTCCACTTTCTACGGTGACCATATATTTTGGAACCAAGAATCTAGACAGCTAGACTAAGAAGACTGAGTGTTTTACATCAGTATCATCCTGGTACACCTGATGCATTTTAGCTATAAGAAAGCATTTCCCATCAAGGGAAGAGGAGTGGAAAGAGAACAAGAGAGCCATTGATTCCAGTCGAGGCCCTGTTCCCAGAAGGTCCTTGGAAAGGACACCTGCTCAGGCCTAACGTGGGAACACAGCAGCTCTCCAGCCTCAATGGTGCCATAGCCTCAAGAGCTTGGAGTGGTCTTAGGGTGTGGAAGGTGCCAAAGAGAGGTTCTAAATGACTCTTCCTATAGAGATGGGCCTGTCCCATCATTTAATGTGAGATAAGGGTTTCCTTAGGTATAGTTGATATAGCAAGACTGCCTTTTAATTCTCCTTTGGACACACACAGATGTATGGATTTGCAAGAGATTTTTGGTTGGAGTTAATTAGACATACACTCGTTAAAGAATTCCTTCTATAATATCCATGTAGATGGCCATATAGGTTCTTACTAAGTGCAGCTTATAAAGGATCGTTAACACCTTCCAGGGCAGCTACTTTATCAATGTGAAAATGCTAGTTAGAAATCTTAGCAAATTCTGCCTCTACATTGTTACTGAAATGATCTTCTAACACAAGACAGAACAAAGTGTGGAGTGTGGGCTCGTTCCTGAATGGAAGCTATTGGAGTAGCTAATCATAATGATACTTCTATGTTTCTGCACATGATTTTCTGTTCTTTTAACCTCTGCCTAATTCCAAATACATTCCTTGAAATCCCATGTGTGTCATCTTCCCTGAGGGTCAAACCTGGATCCCCAGGGGCAACCATTTTTAACCATTCAGCTAGCTTTTAGTCTAATGGTTACCTCCACAGTGCTAAAAATATGCTTATACCAGAGTATTTCTTTCAACTCTATCTTGTTCCTAGAATTACCTCTCTGGTTCCTTGAGAATATTTTTTTTTCTGTACATGTGTATTTTAATCTTATTTCTGTCATTTTGTGGGTTTTGCTAAAACACTTGCTAACTCATGGCTATCCCTCACATTTAAGAATGAAGTAGTAGACAGGCTGCAGGGCGTGTTGCAGATCAAGGCAAAGCTTCTTGACCGAAAGGCTTCGGGTTACCTGGAACTGTCCTCACTAGGAGCACACACTGTAGCGTCTTCACGGTGTGGGGAACACACGAACTAGCTTATCTGGGTTCCTCAGAAGAAACCATTTCATTTTCTGAGTGGTGGGAAGCTCTTGCCTGGCAGCTGTCCTGTCTGCAGGGGTGTGTGCATCCTGAGCTGGAATCTTCAGTCTATTCTCAGACTCTGCTCTCCGTCCCATCTGTTGTCACTATCCTGAAGTCTGCGAGTTTCCTGGGTGCTGCTGGGCAGACCGGCTCCCTCCTGAACTTCAGAACCCTCCCTACAAGGCTGTGTGTGAGGGTGGGCCTTCTCTGTGGGTGGCCTCCCTGGAAACCCAACTCTGGAAGAGGGAGTTGAACAGCACATGGCTCTGCCTCTGTAGATGAGCTTAGGCTGGGACTGCTTTGTTCCGTTTCATTAATGTTTTGGCCTTTGACGCCCCCCTCCCAATTGTTTACTGTTATGGAATGTCCTTTTTATTAAAAATTATTTTTTCTGCTTCCTTTACATGTTTTTTTTCTTTTTTGATTTTTTTAGAGGAGGGGCGAGAGAGAGAGAGAGAGAAAGAGAAACATCGATCTATTACTGTATGTGCCCTGACTGGGGATTGAACCTACAATCTTTGTGTATTGGGATGATGCTCTAACCAACCAAGCTGTCTGTCCAGGGCACATTATCATCCTTTTAATGGGGTTTTAGGAGGAAATGGAGGTTAAGGTGTGGGACACATCTGTCACCTTGAACCTGAAGCAAGGAGCTCACACTGTTAATGGGGATGTTAGTCTACCTTGTTATGTCTAGCATACTTAAAGATGATTCAGATACCAACTTAAAAAACAGGAATAACTCTAGGCAAAGCTCAATTAGACAGTTTTTTTTCTTTTTGCCTCCATTTATCAAATTTACTAGAAATATGAAATAATTTCCATTTATTTTATGTCAGGCAAATAGCAACTTAGGTGAAAAAAACATATATAAACACATGGCCTTTTAAAGTACAATAGAAGCCTGTATAGTTGCTTTTTACAAGAGCATTAGAAAAGAAAGTTTTGAAATAATAAAACTCTAACTTTAGCTGATCGCCTACACTCAGCAGTACAAAATCTTCATGTTAAAAGACCCATTGGCCTATGCAAAGTGGAAAACAACTTTCTCTCTATGCACTCAGTGATAGTGATTATATGCTACATAGTCTCTCTGTTTACTAGCCAGCTGGTCACATACAGCATTAACTTTAGTGTTGTGGGTTTGACAACTACTGCGGTAACCTCTTCTAAATATTCTAGCAATGCAAAATTATTTCTACTTCAAATATTTTATTTTATATTCAGAACCATTTTATATTTATAATACATATAAATGCATTTAACAACAATTTTTAAGAGTGGGCCTTTAAACTAACCTAGGGTATAAAAATAAAACTTTTGTTTTCTCTTGTGCCTGCTACTTTTACAGAAAGTTGGAGAGTCTTTCCTATTCTCTCTTTTTGTGGAGGAAGAACCCCACGCTTGGAGGGAAAGGTCTTGTTTAAGATGAACAATAACAGATGGCCCAGAGGACAGGATTCAAAACTTATTCTTTGACCCCAGAGTCAGTTTTCTTCCATGATTGCAGGAAACAGAATATTTCCCTCAGTGACTTATTCACTAGATATGAGGCAAACTGCTCTATACCAGTTGGAACAATAAAGTATAAATGAGAATACTGTTGTTCTTTTTCTTAGAAAAGGGGTCACTCTTGTGTTATGAAGTCAAGGTAAGGCCTTGACATTTTGGGCTTCATCTTGGCAGAGTATTAGAATCACAGAGGTCATTTCATTTAAGTAGAAAACAGTGCAAAATGCTTAACTATGCTTATTGGCAAGCTGCTGATAAGGTTTTGTGAATATGAAGAAAGGAAGGTTTGGGAATAACTTTAGAAGGAAATGCTAGTATTTAGCATAGCTGGAGTAAGTCTTTGTGTTTATGACCAAAATGTGGAATGATAGCCACCCAGCCAATGGATGTCTTCATAAACAAGGATGGTGAGGTAGAAACCAACGGTAAGTTCAGCCACACCCTCACCTCTCCCACAAACAACACTCCAGCCACTTAGCACGCACATGGACCTCCAGAGCCATCCCAAATGGTGAGTCATTGATTCTGTTTGAGGACTTCTGGGCTTAGAGTCATTTCTAGTTCTTTATCTCTATTTACCCTAGGGAGTTCTTCACTATGTCTAGCTTAGCATGAATGTGGTTTATGAAACTCATGACCATTCAATAGAGCCTTTTCATGCTTCATTGTAGGGGACGGACCTGTACAATGGAGCCAAAATTGACTTCAGATTCAAGTTGTGGTACTTTCCATGTAGGTGCTCTGGGAAAACTGCTTAACCTCTTTGTGAATCAAGGTTTAGAGAACAGGTTGCCTATTTCATAAGACAATTTTGGAAATAAAATCAGATAGATGAATGGACAGATAAATCAATCAATAGATAGAGGAATATAGCCTGCCACCTAATAAGCACTCAATAAAAGTTAGTTTCTTTTCCCTTCTCTTGAAGAAATATCCATGAATTTGTATTATATTTATTCCCAACAAGTGCACGTTTTGAATAATCTCATTAAATACACGATGAAGCTCCCTTTCCTGTCACTACAGAATCCCAACACAGTCAGTGTGTTCCTGAGAGATAAGGCTCATTCCTTTGTTATCCTGGAGGGCATTTCAGGGCTCTTCCCACATATCCGTCTTAACGTGCACAATTCGTAAACCATCATAGTCCTTTGGAGGATGTGACTAGCAGCTGAGTTTGGTGGGACAGTTATTTTGAACAACAGTACTTTCCAGAAAAGAGAAATTGAGGGAAGTGTGATGGAGGGTCAGTCACAGGCTATACAAACTTTCACTGCAAGTGCTGACTGCTCCTCAAGTCCAATTAGAGAATGTTCACAGGCTGGGAACACTATTTCCTATTGTGTGTTTACGTGGTCTTTTTTGTCTTAAACTTTTTTCCTGTATATATATATATATATATATATATATATATATATATATATCCTGTATATATATATATATCCTGTATATATATATATATATATATATATATATATATATATGAAATGTCAAAGCATTTCTTATTCTGGTCCTAAATCTTTTCTTTTGGAGCTGACAATAAGCCAATATACAGAAAATGCTTAGGTTATTCATAAAGTGCTTAATAAGCATTTAAGTATAATTTTAGTAATTAAAATATTTTATATAAATATTAAGAAGGCAATGAAGCAGACTCAAGCAATGATTTGGATTGCTTCCACAAATGATTATTACCTATGTATATAGAAATATGCCTCTCCCAAGTATAATGAAGACACCAGTTCCTGACTATTTTAACAAACTATTTAATATAAACGAGAAACTCTCCCACCTGATGAATGAAATATATGCTATGTATAACAACAACAGGAACAATTACTATAACAAACACATACATAATGTCAGTACTATTATAAAAAATACCAAGTCTTCTACATGTATGCCCACCCAGCCAACATCAGCATTCTCACCTCCACTACTTCATACACCCTGTATTTCACGCACCCTGTGCCTCAGCACTGAGCCACTCAATGGTCTTTTCCTACCACATGCTTGCTCATGTGGTCAGTTTATGCACCTGCTCTTCTTCATCAGGCAAACATCCACAGACGCTTCAGTTCTCAGCTTAAGAGTTATAACTTCTCTGAAACCATCCTGTCTTCCCTCCCTCCCTCTCTGATACCCATTCTCAGCCAGCTATCCTTCCTGAGTTCTCTATTAATCCCTTACATATGTCTCCTGTGAGATGTTTATGCTGTATACAAGTATGTGTTTTATTTCTGTCACTCCTACTAGACAATGATCCTCTGGAGGGAAAGATGATGTCTTATTTGACTTGCTAAATCTAATACACAGTACAGTGTTTGGCATATAACATAAGATTCATAGATATTTGCTGAGTGAAAGGGAGGGAGAGAAAAAAAAGGAGGCAGGGAGAGAGGGAAAGGTAGAGGGAAGAAGAGGGAGGGAGAGTAAGGGAGAGAGGGAGAGAGAGAGAATGAAGGAGAGAGGGAGAGAGGGAGAGAAAAAGAAAAGAGAGGGAGGCAAGGAAGAAAAGGGCTTTCTTTCTGCTCAAAGTGATGAGGCTGCACAGTTTAGTTTAAGAGAAAACTTCAAATTATTCTTATCTTACCCTTCCAGTGAGATAGCCCGTTGGAGAGTCACTGAAGGCTGGCGGGTAGCAGTGCTGTGTTGGGAATGACTGCAAAAAAAGAAAGAAAAACACAGATCATTTATTTAAAATGCCTTTGCCCATTTTAATCAGTCTTTTTGTCAAGAAAATAACCAATCTTAAAAGAAATATATTAATGATTAAATCACATTCTTTTGGTGATAAGTAGAATCCCCCAAAATATAATATTCTACTAGATGAGGGGTTATTATTTCCATATAATTTGATTTCAACATGTATTATTCAAAAGTAAGCTTTAAATCACAGTTAGACATGAAAAGAAACAAACATATTTGGAGAAGGTAATTTTTTCCTTGGAATAAGGCAACATAGAGCACAAAAACAAATTTCATTATGATGCAATGTATTATTATTTTTTTTAGTGCAAAACATTTTTTTTCCAAGCTAAATTTTAAAAAGAGCAAATTTTCCAATTAGAGTAGTATTTAACTAGTTTAAACTTATTAGTTCAAATTTGCAACACTTACTTGTATAATTAATAACAATTCAACTGTTGGATAAACACAAAAACTTAAGAAATGAAAATTTCAGTTGCATATCAACCTTAAATTTAATGTAATTGCATATTTTGTTTTGGTTACATGGTAATCAGCAAAGACTGATTTTATAGATAAGTGGTTGCAACAATAATTATAATATCTAACATTTATTGAACATTTATATTGCCCAAGTCGTTTTTCTAAATTTATGTGTCTACATCTTTTAAATCTCACAAGCCTATGAGGTAAGTGTTGTTCCATTGAACAGATGGGGAAAATAAAGTAGAGTGAGGTTTAGAACCTTACCCAAAGTCATCTGGTAAATACCTGTGCTTGAAATGTCATCTAGACTCTCTGACTCTAGAGCCATTATTCTTAACTGTTGTGTTACACCACCTCCCAAGTGATAACAATTTTTCAGGTTGGTAAGAACTTGCCTTGCAATCTCAGAATATTTTTCAATTAGAGTAAAGGGATACTTTTAGTTAAGCTATGCACAATGACAATCCTACAGCAAAAAAAGAATGCACTGTGGGTTTCCTATGTGTTTAATGTATGATAAAACATACTTTAATGCGTAATTGTAGTTTGTAGTATTAGTTTAATATCTTAGTTGTAATATTAATTACTTATTTATGTAGAGTATAAAGATGTGTATGCACAAAAGCATTTATAAAGAGAAACTCGGGTCAAATGTTTGCAGAACATGACGCTCCTTCACACAACTCCAGGTTTCTTAGCATGTACTCTGAAAACAATGACTGGCACAGAAAGCCAAGCCATAGACTGCAGATTGTCATTTAGAAGCTTGGTCATTAGGGGTGAGAAAGGCAGCACTCCATGAAGAGCATTTAGTTGTGACATGAACAGTATTTACCTGAGTTGAGGGAGAGAATTTTGAGTTTGTAGATAAACCCTAGAGAGTGATCTTCTGCAGGTTAAGGATGGTATTCTTTGTTTTGTGCCATCTCTATAGAGCCAAGCACCACACATGTTAACTGGACATGTTTTGACAGACCAATTGAAAAGTAGCCATGGCCTGAGTTCAAATACCAGATCTACCACATATCGCAATGTGACCTTGTGCAAGTCACTTAAAGCTCTCTGACTGTCAGCTTCTCATCTGTAAGACTGGGGTATAATAGCATTTTCTCATGGGGTTGTTACAGTAACTCAATGAATTAAGTATTTTGAACAGTACCTGTAACATGGTAATAAAAGCTATATAAATATTTGTTAAATAAATAAATATGATTTAGCAGATTTGAGATGTTTAGTACTACATAAAAATCATTATTTGCATCACTACAATTAGCCATATAATCAATACTACAAGGTATGTATTATATTTCTGAGTATAACTTTAGTGATCAATATTAAATTCAAATATATTTTCTATTCCAAAAACATTGTGAAATTAATGAAAATCAAAATAAGAGAAACAAATTCACCCCTAATTCCATTACCTTGTCTCAGACTTTACAGAATTATCTAATTTAAGTCCTTCAGCTGTCCTATAAGGTAGGTATGAATATCCCCATTTTATGTATAAGAAAACAAAACACAAAGAACTTAAGTTGTCAGAGATCAACAGCTTGCAAATATGGAGCCAGAATTCAACTAAAGCCCATCTTGTTGCCAACTGTGTGTACTTTATACTCTATGCTACTAATTCTGTGTTCATATAGTTTTATATATACACAGAACATATGTAACTAAATATTCTAGAATTTCCCCCTTACATTATAATTTAAGACTTTCTGATAAGGTCTCCATAATTTTATTTTGGTGTCATGTTATATAATATTACTTCCTATGAAAATATAATTTAACCATCCTTTAATGGTTAGATATCAGGTTATTTTTATTGTTTTAATATTAAAAACAATGATGCAATGAACATATTGACTTTTCTTATTTTACAATTTCTTTCAAATATATTCCTATCCCCCCAAAAACATTAGGTTCTTGATTTATGTTATTTTCCAAAGCTTTGTACCATTTTATTTCCTCTAAAAAACCATATATATATATATACACACACACACATATATATACACACACACACACACCACACCAGTTTCACCACAATCTTGCAAGCATTGACATTATTATTTTTAAAAATTGATAATTTAATTGGTGCAAATGATATTTCCCATATATGAGTATTTCTTTATTAATGAGAATGACCATTTTTCTTATATTCTTATCTGCTAATTGTATTTCTTTTATTTAAACTGTTTAATACTTTCCTTTACTATTTATCTCTCACTGGTTTAGAAAGTACAAACACTTCTTCTGTAAAGATCAATGATGCTCCCTAAGATGAATGAGTAACTGGAATCCCTCATAGCTTCCTTGCAATTAGCTTAGCCCACATAATTAAAACAAAGAAATATTCAGTAATCTCACTCTACTCATTACTATCTTAAACTGACTACTGTATTCTGTTCTAAATTATTCCAACAGTGTCCCTCTTAAAGTTTTTGTGACACTATTAAATGCAAAAGGTATCATGAAGTGCTCGAAGAATTGGATTCCTTTTATATTACTCATATAAAGTCTGCCAGTTTTTCCTACCTTGTAAATTTGGAACAGGGACTTTTACAACATGTAATTACCCTTTTACTCTACAAAGACAATTACAGTGAATTATCTGACAGCCAAGACCTTTGGACGCAAGGCAAGTTTTGCTGTTCTCTGACAGTAACATTTAAGCAGTTCTTGCATGGGGAATGCTTGCTGTGAGTATTAGGAGCTACCTAATAGTGATAATAACTAGTATTTTAAAACACCAAATTTCCTTTCCTAGGGGCCATGCACGTTCCATTCTTTCTGTATTATTGGCTGCATAGACAGCACATTGCTAGTTCTACCATGACTAAGACATTACAGGTAACCACTGCCTGGCTCTTCCGCCTCCACTGGCAGAGAGGCAACTGGATGGAATTCTGAGAACTGGAGTGGGAAGACCCAAAGGAGGAAAGTATAGCTAAAACTTCAAGCCCTCACTATTGGAGAGCTAAGTGCTTAGAATATTCTTTGCCTTAAAAAGCAAACAAACAAACAAAAAAAGCCCTATTCACAAATGGGTATCTTCCTCCTTGTATCTATCATTTTTCTAGACACTATCAAACATCTCTTCTGTGAAGCATTCTAGGATTTGCCTTCCCACCTCCAAGCACAGCTGACATGCCGCTCTCTATCCAAACTCATCTTTTCCACACATAAATAATAGCACCCAGGGCTAAGAATCACAACCATTTATTTATGTTTTTCCTACTGAGACATGTTCGCTTTCGGAACAAGGGGTAGAAATGTTCCATATAGAGGACCCAATACATGAAGTGAGGAAATGCTGAACTCTCACTAAAGATTACTAAGAGTTTGTTTGTTTCTCATAAAATACCACCCATTTTATTCATGGTGTATGTTCAACTTGCATGCAGTGGTTTTTGAAGATCTTTCTCAAAGGAAGATCACTTAGTAAAACTATTTCTCTGTCCTATTCACACCACCTCATTCGTGAGCCCTGGATATTTATGAGGATTTAAGTGACAAGAGAGGTGGGTGAGCCAAATGAGAATAGGGACTGATGCTGAGGAAGAAGTCCCTGTCACCTGGTAGGAAACCTGTAGTACCAACTCCAGATTTAGGTAGCGAGGCTGAGGTGTCAAATCAGGTGACTGTGGAGGTAAATTTTACAAAGACTTTTTAAGACTCAGAGAGAGGTAAGAGCACTGTTGCCTTTGTGAATCATGCTGTTATTGAATAAAATTGAGCCAGAGACCAGTAGAGTCTTTTTTTTTCCAAGAACGGTTGATTTTCTAAGTGGAAGACTTCCTAGCAGTTGCCTAAGCAAGTGGCACTTAAACAGTGCTGCTGCTACATTAACTTAAAATTTTTTGAGCATCTGAATTGAAACACAAAGGTTCTAGCTTGTGGTGATAAATAGATTTTTAAATTTTTACCATCTCTTAAGTAACAAGAGGCAGGATAAGCAGTATTTCCAAAATGTTGTATTATTAAACCTATGATATTTTAATGGAGAGCACAAAATGTTTCTGTCTTTTATTAACAAACTGACAACAATAAAGTTATTTATTGTGCCTATAAAGTCCCATTCATCACAAAAATACCTTCTGATGTGTTTTAAATGTCGTTTCTTCCTTAACTCACATCTCTGAAGAACTTGCATCTCTTCTTGTCATGTTGAACTCCTCACCTCTTTCTTGAATACCTATATCACTTATCTGCTCTCCCTTAATATTTTTCTTTTTCTGTATACTTTTTCTTCAAGTACATGCATTAAGTTGCCACTATTTTTTAAAATAAAAAAGTATGTCTTCTTGGATATCCAATCCATACCTCAAATGCAGCATAACCAAAATACCATCACCTTCTTTCCTAAAGGTGGTTAGTCATCCTATTGATTCACTGATAATATGAGTTTTCATACAATTATTTATATGTTCTGTTTACATCTAACAAATGTTAAGTAGGTACTTACTACGTACCATAAATAATGTTAGGTGCTAGGGATGACTCTTTTTGATTCTTTAATAGTATAGTACTCTATAACTATCTGATAATGAAGATGGTGAAATCAAAGAAATCATGTGGTTCTTTTTCATATGGAGAACAATTTTCAATAAATCTGCAGAGTTATTTGATAGAAAAACCATCTAAGCTGAATATAGAAGGATGTATAAGTATTTTAAATGGTAGAGAAAGAAAAAAAGACTTTCTGAGATGCCAGAAGAGCATGATCAAGGTCACAAAGGGTGAAAAGTATGTGTTATGCTCTGGGAACCATGATTGGTTTGGCTTGTCCAGAGCACGACCAGGAGGAGTGAGGTCAGGAAGCTGACCAGGGATAGATCATGAGAGGCAATTAACATCATGCAGAGTGGTGTGGACCTTATCTTGGGGGCAATGGTGAGCTCACCAAGCTTGCTAAGTCAGTGTGGGGAGAGGGGTCAGAATGGTAGCTTATGGTTCAGAAGGGCAAACCTGGAAGGAAGAGGAGCAAAATGTACTGGCAAGAAGACTAATGGGAAACCACTATATGGAGAAAATGAATAAATGCCTAAACTTGGGCAACAGCAGTAGGGATTAAGAAAAGGGGACACATACACATTTGGAGGCAAAATATTTAAGATTGAATAAGAGAGGGTTATAGGAAGGCCACCTTGACCTGAGTTAATACTAGAGATCTGGATGGGTGGACATTGCTTCTGAAAGATAAAATCTCTTAGAAGAAACTGGCCCTTCCCAGGGTATAGGAATAGTTATTCAATATGTTCTCTTCTGGAACTTCCAAACAAACATTCAAAAGTAGATTGACTTTGGTGTTAGAAAGGAGGTAGTAGTGAAAAAAATAAATTGAATTCTCTTACTAAGAGGATAATGAAACTGTTTACAGACATCAAATGGTACAATGTGTGTATCCAAAAGTACATGTGTAGATAAAAAAATATGTAATGGAGTTTGGTTTTGTACATGATTAGCTTGATGTGCCTGTTACATTTGAGGGGAATATGATCTACAGTAGAGCAGCTATAACTACTGAAAAGTTCTTCTCTTGGTGTTACACCCATCTGTCCATAGTAGCCACTGAATGACTGAGGCGTTCCTCTCATATTCTGTATGTTATATGCCATTGAGTTGACTCTAACTCCGGGTGACCCTATGAATGAGTGATGTCTGCAATGTCCCACCTGCCCTCAATAACCCTGATCAGATTCTGCAGACTCAAACCTATGAATTCTTTTAGGAACTCTATCCATCTCACATTAGCTCTTCCTCTTATGCATCTTTTACTCCTTGAATAAACATTGCTAATGCATTTTGTTTCTTTCTTTATGAGATTTTTAAAGATCTTAGCTGTCTTTTCTTTCATATCCTTACATTTTTCTTCTGTTTTTACTTAAATTGCAGAACCTGAGCACAGTGAGATGCCGATCCCTCCCTCTGAATTCCACACTCCTGCCAGAGCAGCCCAAGGTAATATGGACTTAAAATTGGCTGCATTGTTAAGTTTAGGGTCAGCCTAAACTCTCATATATTTTTGATGTCAAATAATTTAAAATCAAATCTATCATCTACTTGTACACTGGGTTTTTGCCAGTTCAATATAGTTATTAATATTCACCCTTGTCAAATGCAATGGTATTGATTTTGATCTAGTTTTATAGTTTGTCAAGCTAACATTGTATCATCAATTCAACTCAAACAATATCTATCAAGCATCTAATATGTGCTAGCTATTATAAGACTTATCTCTTTTATCTAGTATTGTATTATCTTCAAATAACATGCCTTTATATTTTTGTGCAAGTTATTAATTATAATAAGAGACAAAGACTGTGCATTAAAGCAAATCATCACCATTCTTCATGTTTAATAGTTAGTTCCCAGTTTTCACTATTAAGCTCTCTTAATCAGCATCTTCTTACAGATTAACTAACCATCACCATCCCCTCAGGGACAGCTGACCAATGCCTACGGCATGTGAAATGCTCATGGCTCATATGTTTCCTATCCTTCCACATGACTTGTATGCTCACTAGGAATTGGTTGTAATTGTTCTCAAATCTGTCTGTGTCCACTGTACTCATTTTTATAATTAATTTAGTTAAATATTATAAAAATGAAACATGAGTGTGTAAAAAAGAATTATTTATATCAAGAATAAAGTTGCTGAGCTAGAAAGATTTAATAATGTTGCTGCAAACATTGCTGCTGGATTAGGTGTGAGAGATATAGCTGTAAAAGTCCAAAAAGAATTATAAAATGTGAATTTTCCACTTTACTTTTAATTCTCATCCCAATTTACAGAAATCCAAAGTAAAGGGAATGATAAATTAAATGAACAATTTATGCAGGTAAAATAAAGTAGAACTTTATAAAAAATGAGCCCAAGTCCAGCCCTTTAAAAGTTATTCATTTTAGTGAGGAGATAAAGAAGGTGGGGGAGGGGGAAAAACAGGAAGCATCAACTCCCATATGTGCCTTGACCAGGCAAACTGGTAACCTCAGCGTTCCAGGTCGAAGCTTTATCTACTGTGCCATCACGGGTCTAAGATTTATTGTACCAAACATTTTAAAGCACTTGATGGACAATTCAGATATTAGAATAAAAATTTCATAAAAATTATGGCTAAAGGCTGGTAATGCTAGAGAAAATTTTAATATATATATATAAATGATAAAGAATTTATTAACTCATCTCAGACAAATAAAAAATTCTGATAATTTAAGAAAGACAATGTGTAACCTGGAGTGATGAGGATAATTTGTTGAAAATTAAAAATGTGAACAATCAGGAAATCATGCATTCTGGGAAAAACAGATGGATCTAAATGTGAGGAAATGTACTACATTAAGTCTAGTTCCCCTCATTTCTCAAGTCACAGGCAAAATGCTGGACACATGGCTTTAGGTTAGAGAGCTTCAACCAATAGTCAGTAACAGCATGGGTACTAAAAAAAAAAATTGGAGAAGCTTTATTGGGAGAATTCCTTGTTCTTCTTTTAAATACCATTTATTTAAAAGATAAAAAAACCCAAAACCACACTGATATTATTGTGCCACCATATAGTTACTTCTTTTTGAAACTTAAGGTAAAATAATTAAGGTATGAAAGTACTTTTTTTCTCTGAATGATGACTGTCATATATAATATTTTTGTTGTTGTTGTTATATACAATCTTTTGACTAATGAATCATTAACTGGTTCTGGTTGTGTGAATTACAAGAAGCTCCATTGTATGAATACGTAACAGGATTATTACCCAGATATTCATTCTCTCCTTATCCTTAAAGAATATCATGGGAGATCTTAGTGTCTTCTCACAGAAGAGACCTAGAGAGGTTACATTGCATGGCCAGAAGATGTGTAACGTAAGGCTAGAACACAGGTCTAATTCCTAGCCCATGATTTTCCTCATCCCATGCTACTGTTACTTATTCATATTCTTCTCTGTGACAACAGTTTAGTAATGAACACAGTAGCCAAACATTGGACATTCTAAAAAACCTGCTCATGATTGTTAAGTAGCAGGAAGACTGAAAGTACACTACAAATGCTGGTACAATCTCCATGACAAATTTTTTGTCTATAGCAATAATGATAAAACCCAGTATTTTTCCCTCTGGACTGAACCAAATGATGTGTGACTGGTCTCAAAGCCTGAAACATAGGAGTAGAAATGTCATGATTCAATATAGCAGGCACATTTCTTTGTTCGTTTTGTTTTTGGATGACTGACTGCACATCATTCTTCCTGACTTTGAAGTATACAAGCTGCACCTAATGAGGCAATGTATGAGCATCTATCTGAAAGTTTTGTTTCACAAAGATAATTTTTTTTTTATTTTAGAGAAAGAGAGAGGAAGGGATAGAGAGAAACATCAATTTGTTATTCCACTTATTTAATATTCATTATACATTGATTCTTGTCTGTGCCCTGACTGAGGATGGAACCTCCAATCTTGGCAATATTGGGATGATGCTCTGACCAACTGAGCTACCTGGCCAGAGCCACACAGATCATTCTTTACAAGGAAAGTAAAACACTGGATTTATTATAGCTTAAATAAAGTTTCAGCTAGCACCAAGAATGCAGTCACTTCAAAAAAGCAAGCCAATTTTAGTTAGGAACTTTACAAAAATGCAGACAAGTACTATAAAATGCACCAACAAGTACAAAATTTGGAATGGGAAGGTTTTTGTACATCTGTTGGGATACTAGGCATTTAATTGATATGTTCATGGGTATCTCTTCATTTCACATAGGCAACATGTTTTTTATGATAACACATTATGGTTTTTATTTTTTGACAACATCTGGGAAGTAGAGTTGTGTAGACAAAAGAACAGACATCTAGAAGTCAGAGTTGCAGGTTTTCCCACTGTGTCCTTATTGAGAGACCAGTAGTCTGAGATAAGTCACCTTATTTGCCTACTTTGTTTTGATTTTTCTTCAGCTTGAATTGGAAATGATTGCTCCTGCCCTCCACATCTACTTTATTGATGGGAAACAGTACAGATGCTGTTTCCACTTACCAAAGAATTATGACCTGATAAACCCATTCTAAATTGAAAATCTTGTAAGTCAAAAATGCACTTAACACACTTAACTTACTGAGTATTATAGCTAAGCCTCTCGTACTTTAAATGTTCTCAGAACACTTATGTTAACCTACAGTTGGGCAAAGTCATCTACCACAATGAATAGTCTGCAGAGTACCATGACCATGTGCCTGACTGGGAGCTTTGGCTTGCTGCCACTGCCTAGCATCACGAGAGAGTAGCTTACTGCCTACCTCTTGCCTGGAAAAATATCAAACTTCAAAATTCAAGTACAGTTTCTACTAAATGGGTATCATTAAAAAAAATTTTTTTTCTTTTTGTATTTTTCTGAAGTTGGAAATGGGGAGGCAGTCAGACAGACTCCCGCATGCGCCCGACCGGGATCCACCCGGCATGCCCACCAGGGGCAATGCTCTGCCCATCCGGGGCGTTGCTCTGCTGCAACCAGAGCCATTCTAGCACCTGAGGCAGAGGCCACAGAGCCATCCTCAGCGCCCGGGCCAACTTTGCTCCAATAGAGCCTTGGCTACAGGAGGGGAAGAGAGAGACAGAGAGGAAGGAGAGGGGGAGGGGTAGAGAAGCAGATGGGCGCTTCTCCTGTGTGCCCTGGCTGGGAATCAAACCCAGGACTCCTGCACGCCAGGCTGATGCTCTACCACTGAGTCAACCAGCCAGGGCAGGTATCATTTTTATACCTTCATAACGTTGAATAGTTGTAAGTTGAACCATTGTAAGTCTAGGACCATCTATACTGTGATGGGGAAGGATCATAAGCTTGAGAGTGGGTGGCCTGGGGTCAGAGATTTCTTACCCTTCCTAATTAAGTACTCAACATTCTCAAAAACCAGATGCTCTCATCTCTATTCCTGTCATCAGTATAACATAGATAATAGTGCCATCTCACAGATTGCTCTGAAGGGAAAAATAAATTAACGTATGTGAAATGAGTTTTGTAAAGTATGAACCATAAGAAATAGTAAATGGAAATTACTTTCCAGGGAGGCAGTGTGATTTGGTCATAAGGTATCTGAAACTAGTAACTGGAACTTGAACTAACCAATGGGACTAAGAAAGAAAAATAGGGCTAGAGCTAAGAAATGTTGAGGAAATAGAATCTATAAAATCTGGCAACTGCATGTGGGGGATGGGTGAGGAGTCTAGGAAAATATCCATGCTTCTGGCTGGGTGGCTGGGTCAATCTTGGTAGTTCAAATTGAGAACATAATGTGAGAGTAATAACAGATTTGGGAGGAATAAAATTATATTGACATTGTATATTGTGAGTTTGGGGAACTTGTTTGACATTAAGGTAGAGCTCTCTCATAAGATGTTTAGATATCGAAGTTCAATTTCAATTGACAGGTCTGGCATGAAAAAGTACATTTTGGAGTCAATATTGTATAGATTCATTTAAAGTCCTGGGTATTCCTAGAAAGACTGTGATGACAAAAACTGAAGCTGAGATGAAGCCCTGGATATAACTAACACTCTAAGATGCACAGAGAAAGCTAAAAATGGAAAGAAAACTAAGAAGGAGTGAATGGAGAAGTAGAAGAAAAACCAAAAATATGAGGTAATGCCAGCTAACAATGGAAGCAGGAAGAGAGTTTCAGGGAGAGTTTAGTCAATAGTTACTGAAGACTTTAGAGAGCTTAAACATGAAGCAGAAGGAAAATTGGAAACTGGAGTTTGGATTATATTCTGTAGGCAAAGAGGAGCTCACGGATAATTTTAAACATAGTATTAAAGCAGTATTATAACATAGTCACTTTTGTCGTTTAGAATGAGTCCTTGCTAATGTCCAGATATAAAAAACACTTAGAGAAAGGTTAAAGAAAGCCAATGAGCTATAAGAGAAAGCTGATCTTAAGAAGACTGGGTGAGGCCTGACCAGGCAGTGGCTCAGTAGATAGAGCATCAGACTGGGATGCAGAGGACCAGGTTCAAAACCCCAAGGTCGCTGGCTTGAGCACAGGCTCATCTGGCTTGAATGTGGGCTCACCAGCTTGAACACAGGGTTGCTGGCTTAAGTGTAGGATCATAGACATGACCCCATAGTCGCTGGCTTGAGCCCAAGGTCACTGTCTTGAGCAAGGGGTCATTCACTCTGCTGTAGCCCCTCAGACAAGGCACATATGAGAAAGCAATCAATGAGCAACTAAGGTGCCACACAGAGAATTGATGTTTCTCATCTCTCTCCCTCCCTATCTGTTCCTATCTGTCCCTCTCTTCCTTTCTTTGTAACAAAAAAGAAAAAAGAAAAGAAAAGAACAAGAAGACTGGATATGAATACCAAAGTTTTTTGTTCTATCATCAATAGAGGTCTGTCCTCAGAGAATCTTTCTGTAGAGCAAATGAAATAATTACCTTTGTCATGTCAAACCAGCATAGATAGCAAGACAAAAGAAAAACATTTTTAGTGAAGACTTGTGGCTTCTATCATGTCATTGAATTCAATTTCTAATAAAAAATTGCTCTTATTCTACAATATAGTTGCCTTATTGATTATCATGCAGACAGCTGGAACATCCAAATAAATATAGATTGCTTGGCTTGGTGAAATCTATTAGTTTGTATGAGTGTCATAAAAAAGGTCAGATGTGCAGCAAAAGGGAAATTGTTTCACTTTACATCTGGAGTCTACATCCTGTCACAATAGTCACCATAGAGAAGTCATCGCCATATTTACACTAATAAGTAAAACTAGCAAAAGGAAAATTGTTCATTTCCCTCTACTCTCCACAGTTTAATTTATACACCCAAGTAAGAGCTACCTTTTCTGGTATTCTCCCTTGGTTGATTATGTTCAAAGGAGCCATGTGATTGGTTCAACTAAGTTTCTTCTTATTATCAGAACTAAATATCTGGACATTGCAACCAAGCATGATGAAGTGCAATGCTTTCTTAGTCTCTTAATGTAGAAATTAATTTAGTCAGTGAAGTGAAACTAGGCACTAGCAACAAAACCTTTCTGCTTGCTTTCCTCGGGGATTAATTTTCAGGACGAAACAATGTTTTGTTTTTTGTTTCTTTTTCTTTTTTTTTCCAGTCTTTGAGGCTTTGCAAAGCTTGACAATATTTAGCATTCATGATCACTGGGCTATCAATGTAGGAAAAATATCAAATGTAAATCATCAATGTAAGGAAAGCATCAAAATACTAAAATGTTTTGATTTTGGATTCTAATGACAAGATTCCAAGTGAAAGAAACTGAATATTCATCCTCATTAGTGAAAAATGCCTATCTCTTAGCAACTAAACTGGGTGCGTTGTAACTCTGTCAAGATGCAAGTGAGCGGATTTGAAAGGGTATAACTTTTAAATCTTTGATAGCTTTCTTTTTTACATTTTTTAAGATTTTCAAAGAATTGAAAAAATAATATAAAATGCCAAACATTTTAGTGTAGCTCATTAACATGTTAGAAGGCTCAAGCATCAATTCTCCATACCTCAATTTTCCAACTGCCTCATTAGCCAATACTCAGTCAATAGCACCCATAGTGTGGAAAGTACTATGCCTGATGTGATAAAAAGAAAAACACACAATAAAGGTTAAATCAAGGACTATTATCTTCAAGCATTTATAATGTAACCTGGGAGAAAAGACATAAGTCCACTTATTTGATCATCCTAATTCATTCTCTCCTCAGTCTGCCTTCTGGTAAACAGTAGCACTGCCTACTTGGTTGTTCAGTCCAAACATCTGCATTGATTTTTCAGGTCCAATCATCGCACCATCATACCCTGCAACCAAGTCATGAAGCTTTTTTGCTTCTACCACAAAAATGTATCCCACCTCCCCAGTGCTACCACTTTAATGGAGACAACACCTTCCCATGGTAGACTATTGTAACTGCCTCCCAACTGGTTTTCTTCCTGTTCTTCTATAGTCATTTCTCATAGAGACCTGTAAGAGTTTTTAAGATCTAGATCATGTTGACCCCAAAGACTTCCAATTTTAGTTAGAATAAAATTCATGGTCCCCTCAAGGGCTACAAGATCCTGCTGTCACTGTCTACCTTGCAGTGCTCATGGCTCGTCACCCTTCCCATCACTCCCCAAGACCCAGGCATCTGGCCTTCTACCTGACTCTCAGATATTCTCACTAGTTTCTTTCTAAGGACATCTGCATTGACTGCTTGCTTTGGCCCTAGGTCTTCTTGTGGACACCTTCCTCTCATTCAGTTCTTAAGTAAAAGGTTACCTCCTCAGAGAGGACTTTCCTGGTCTTCTAGCTAAAGGCACTCCACTCCTGTCCCAGATAATAGTCTCTTACACTACTTTATTTACTCCATAGCACTTGCATTTATTATTCACTGAAATTATGTTTGTCAATTTATTTTTTGTGTTCACTGATATCCTTTCCCTTTGAGAGTATTGGTTCCACAATAGGAATAAGGAATATATAAAGACAGATACACACGTATATGACTACAGAATGAAAGAGCAAGAAAAGTCTATGAACTAACAATTAGCCTAGCTCTATTCAGATAGGGTAAACTCATTAACTCATTCAGGATTCCTTAATGCCATAATTTAAATCAAAGGTTATTATTTCAATATCACTTAATTCATGCTGTGTATCTTGCTGAAGTCATGTTCTCTTAGCCTCCATTCCCCCCACTCCCACCCTATCTGCAGTCTTGGTTCTTTGAAATACTTAAGAACTATGTGTTGACTGTATTACAGAGAGACCATCCAGTCAAATCTTACTGGGGAATATTGTGTTTCCTAACTTCATGTCACATCTTATATTGAGCATGCCATTGGTTTGTAAATGCTCCTAATCCTGTCACAACTTATATTGAGCATGCCATTGGTTTGTAAATGCTCCAAATCCTTTTATCCACCTCCAAATTTTATTAAAGCAAATCCTTATTCATCTATACATTCATTCAAGCAACAATTACTGAGCACTATCTACGTGCCAGGTAACCCATTTCACAATTCACTTTACTTAACCCTCTACCACATATTTACTATTCTCCTGTTGCTATCTTGCACAACACATTCAGTCATCAACATTTCTGTGTTTACTAGAAGTCAGTACCATGCTAGACACTATGAGAGATACAAATAGGAAGCAAGCCCAATTCCTGCCATCAAGTGTCTTACAGTTACATAGAGAGATGGGTAAGTGATCAACTAATGAGCTATAGGGAAGAAAAAGCAAAAATAGACTGAGCACTACAACAGAAGACATCCAACTCTAGCCTAAGTTGATAGAGGTCCAGAAAATAAATGGGAAATAGTTTTTCTAAAAAGAATTCTCTTGGTTGTTTATCCTAAAAATTTGAGAAAGCATGCCCTTTGATTTTTTTTTTGTATTTTTCTTCTGGAATTTCAAATTTCTAAATATCCCAATGGAATCACTTTAGAAATAAGACAAGTTATGCATACACACTTGTATTAGTAAACATTATGCTAGTAAGAGTTATTGTCTATTTTAACATACCAGCAGAAATCATCATTTGGTAAAATAAAACTTTAGAACCAAATGTCTTATTTTGAAAAAGCTTCAGCTATTTCTTTGTTCAGGGCCTTTTAAACATGACATTTGATAATCAGCAAAACACCAAAGGAAGCACTAAGATGATATCAAGAGCCACAGTCCTGCTAGTAGTGCTCCTTGCCCAGCCTGCTGCTATTCATTCTTCAGGACTTAATCTCATGCAGACCCAGATAGGAAACCTTTCTCTCAGTTTTGTTTCTCTTCATCCCAGCATACACTTATCCAGACACTTCATACACCACAGTAAAGCACTATTTTAAAAATGGCTGGCCCTAAACAGTGTGCTCAGTGGTAGAGCATCAGCCTGGCATGTGGAAGTCCCAGGTTCGATTTCCAGTTAGGGCACACAGGAGAAGTGACCATCTGCTTCTCCTCCTACTCTCTCCTCCTCATCTCTCTCTCTCTTCCCCTCCCTCAGTCATGATTTGATTGATTGGAGAGCATCAGCCCCAGGTACTGAGGATGGCTATGTGGAGCCTCTGCCTCAGGAGCTAAAAATAACTCATTTGTGAGCATGGCCCCAGATGGGGTTGCTGGGTAAATCCTGGTTGGAGCGCATGTAGGACTCTGTCTTTCTATCTACCCTCCTCTCATTTGGAAAAAAAATAATAAAATAAAATAAAAATAAAAATGGCTGTTTCCCTAGATAGACTGCGAGCTCTGTGAAGGCAACAACCATGGTGAAATAGTCCCTGTAGCCCCTCAGTCCATGCCATCACAGTTCCATCCATTGGACTGAGCACTGCAATGCTTGTTATGCTGCTTCCATAGGGATCCCAAAGCAAAAGTATCCATTCTTGCCAAGCAAAAACATTTGTTATTACATTTAATAAACCTGAATCAAATATATCAGCTTTTTGTTTGTTTGTTTGTTTGTTGTTTAATGTGTATAACACCCTTCACAAAGGTGGAAAATAAAAATATACTTCTTAGCAGACCATCTCAAATTCATGAAAAAGGACAATGCAAGTAAGGAAGGGATCTACCTATTGTCACTTAAAGAACACGCTGGTGAATTTTAATTTTGAAATAAAATAGTGGTGAAATTTAATATATGAAAATAAAAATAAATGATTTCTTCTCTGCTCCAATGAATGTGTTGAGGAGGGAGCAAGCCTCCCTTCTCCCTTGAGAGGGGAGAAACCAGAAGAATACAAGGGAAAGGAGCCAGCAGGGATAACTGAGTCAGTCAGTTATAAATTAACTACATCCTATAGTTCCCTAAATGGTTGCTTGGAGCCACTTGCATCACAAAGCAAGAAAAGCAAGATCTGTATGTAGTTACAACCAATGATCTGGAAATCCCTCCCCCCTTGCTGACCCCACCAAGACTCCCCTTCCCTTCTTTTTGAGTCCTGGGAAACCTTAAACAAAGGAATCACGCACCCATTGCTTAGATACTGTAAAGGTATATAACCTGTAAGAAAATCTGATTTGGGGAGCTCGTGCTTTGGTGCTACTATTCTCATGTGCTCCATCAGCTACTAATAAATTCTCCTTCCTCTATTAATTAAGTTGTCTGAGCGTTCCTCGTTTGGTGTCACTTCCTGCAGCAGTGTCTTATTAGAAACAAGTTAAAATGGCAGTCATAAAAGTTACTGAGATACAAGATTTAAGCAAGCAGTCATGACAGGGATCACAGGGCTTACAGCTGCTTAAATAAGGCTGAAGGTCAGCAGTGCAGCTGGACACGAAATTATGGAATCCTCCTCTGCCCACATGGAGATGCTTTGTGTCACTATGTTACCGGAAAGGGGCCCTGGCCCAGAGTGGGTCTGCTTTGGTCAGCTGGTAGTGTGTGGGTTCTTGACTTCATGTAGGAAAGGTTTCACAGCACAAGTGCAGGTAATTTTAAGAGAACATTTATTAAAGCTGGAGATAACGAACCAAGGAAGGGCCTAGGATAATAGAAGAGCCTAAGTGGGGCTGCTTTTGTTCTTTAGAAATGTTATAGGAAAGAAATGAGCCTAGGTGGGGCTAGAAAGTCAGAGAAAAGGGGGCCTTGGAGACAGGTTCAGGGGTTAGCCTGGGACAGCTGCTGCTGCCCCTTTCTCCCCCGGTTGCATGTCTCATCGAGTCCCTTAGAGTTTAGGAGAGAGGCAAGGAAAAAACACCTGGGGGGAAGAGAGAGGGAGAAGAGGTGGGAGTGCTCCTGAGAGAAAGAGTGCACTGGATCCTCTGTCCTAGGGCTTTTATGGGTGGAGATTTTAGGGGAGGTTCCAGGGAAGGATCTCAACAGAATATTCGTCAGATTTCCAGGTGTGTCCTTTTAGGGTCAGGGTCTTCACTAATTGGTCGGCTACAGGGCAGGGCATCATTAGTCGGTGAAGCTGGTCCAGAGATAAGCTCAGTGGTAGGATTCAGGCGGTTTGCACCGGTTTGGCAGAAATGATACCTAATTTTTTGTTGCATTCAGCAAACCTGTTGTTAAAATGGCACTTGAAATCAGGGTTCTTTCTAAGATGGGTGGCTGCCCAGGCCATTAGAAAATGTGGAAATCACAAATTTACATTCCTTACTCTTTTTTAACATTCATCTGCACAAAAGTGTATTCTAAGCACCCATAGTAATGTTCATTTTGACCGTAGGTAAAAAAAATTTAACAGAACTATGTTTGTAATATTTATTTATTCATTTCATAAAACTCCTTATACCTTTGATGAAATGCTACATTTTAATTCCCTTGCATTTGTTACTTCAGTAAACAAACATATAATGAATAGAGAAAAAGTGCCAAACAACCAGGTGGTGACAAGCTGTCACTGGAAATATCTTAAAATAAGTTTTATTGTTTTTTGTCAGGTATTATTTAATATTTTTTCATTAATATTTTAAAACTCTTTCTTATAACATAATCTAGTTTTGTGTACCTCTTTAATTGTTCTTATTTAAGTATTAAATACATGAAATAATAAACTACCTTTTGGTATATCTTTTTTATACCTAAAACGTCACTAGGGCAGAGAACCGGTTGGTAAATTATTTGAATCCCACCACTGAGTCAGCTGTGGCATTACTTGTCTGGTTTTGATACTTTTCTGGGATCACAGCTGAAACAAGTGAGGTCTAGACTGGTATTTGATGTGGGTTCAGAACCTCATTGTCCTGGGGTCAAGGTTCTTGCTTTTCCAGCTTTGCCTGTTGCTAGGTACCTGGAGCTTTCCTCCCTGGTGACCTTCTGTGCCTGGCCTATAGTCCTTGCTCTCTGCCTATAGTCCATCTAACTGCCTACCACAACTGCAGCCAAATGTCATTTTAAAGTTAGTTTTATGAAAGATGGAACAGCCATATTTGCTTTGGTTAAACAAAAAAGAAAAAGAAAAAATCAGTTTGACCCTATAAATAAGAATTCTTAATTCATCCTCTAACTACTGATAGTTTTCAATGAATTAATGAATATTAAAAATGTAAAAAGTTAATCCAGAAAAGAAAAATTTATAGAAATAAAATAGTAATTGGGTCTGAGGTACAAATAAAAATGGTAAATGGGCATGAGGAATTCTATTGAGGGCATGAAAATATTCTAAAACTGATTTATGATGATGGTTACAAGAGTGCATAAAGTTACTAAAATTTATTGGATTACATATTTAAAATGAGTGAAGTTTATAACACATAACATATCTCATCAAATTATTTTAAAAAGTTTAGGGCAAAATACAAAGCTTGAAAAGTATAGCACAAGTTTATTATTATTATTTTTTAGGTGATATATCATTAAACACTCTACTTTTTAAAATTTTCATTTCCCAATTACAGTTTACATTCAATGTTATTTTCTTTTATTTCATGTGTACAGCATAGTCAATCATATACAGCATAGATAATCATATATGTTACAAAGTAATCCCCCTCTAATTTCAATAACCACCTAGCACCACACATAGTTATTACAATATTACTGACTATATACCCTGTGCTGTACTTTACATTCCTGTGAATGTTTTGTGACTACCAATCTGGACTCCCTAATCCCCTTAACTTTTCACTTAGCTCCCCAAATCCCCTACCCTATGGCAACCATCAGTCTGCTCTTTGCATCTATGAGTTTGTTTCCGCTTTGTTTGTTTACTTATTTTGTTTAGGTTCCACATATAAGTGAAATCATATGGTATTTGTCTTTCTTTGCTTTATTTCACTTAGCATAATACCATCTAGGTCCATCCATTCTGTCGCAAAAGGTAGTATATATATATATATTTTCTCACTACTGAGTAGTATTCCATTATTTATATGTACCACCACTTTTTTTAGCCACTCATTTATTGATGAAAATTTAGGTTGCTTCCATATCTTGGGTATTATCAATAATGCTGCAATGAACATAGGGATGTATATATTCTTTTGAATTAGAGTTTTGGGTTTCTTTTTTTTTTTCAGAGACAGAGAGAGTCAGAGAGAGGGATAGACAGGGACAAACAGACAGGAACGGAGAGATGAGAAGCATCAATCACTAGTTTTTCATTGCGCATTGCAACACCCTAGTTGTTCATTGATTGCCCTCTCACATGTGCCTTGACCACGGGCCCTCAGCAGACTGAGCAACCCCCTGCTCAAGCCAGCGACCTTGGGTCCAAGCTGGTGAGCCTTTGCTCAAACCAGATAAGCCCACACTCAAGCTGGTGACCCCTGGGGTCTCGAACCTGGGTCCTCAGCATCCCAGTCCAATGCTCCATCCACTGCGCCACCACCTGTTCAGGCTTGGGTTTCTTATTGAAGTATTTTTTAAGTTCTAAATTTCTAGGATCTTTACCAAACTTTTGATCTGATCCCACACAAGCAGAAAGCATTACCTTTAATAGAAGACTGACCACCTGACAATCACATTCATGTTTAGTCATGTTTCCTTCTCTATGAAATCAGAGAGGTGATTTGTTCGGAAGATTCACAAATCACAGACCACTCAGGCTAAGTTCAATGTGATGGCGCACCACCAGTATGTGGTGATTAAAGTTGCTATCTGGCCTTTGTTCAATTCCTTATATTTGGGCCACAGGTAATTTATAACTGCTGTCTTTAAAGTTTTGTATCACAGAAACTTCAAAGTTGTTGACAAACAAGCAAAAGTTGAAAACAAACAAAAGTAAAAAGTACAGAGTGAAAGGAAAGGACATAAACTTGCCTTAAGGAAATCGTGTTTTATTTCCCCAGTCTTTAACTACCTCTTTGAATATAAACTGATATTTAAGAAAAACTACTAGGCTCCAAAGAGTACCTCATTTAAAAGATCTAAAATATTGATTGTTGCTTCAAACTTCTATTTCTTTGAGCCTCTATTTACCAAATCAGACTTTAAAATGTACTTGAATATTAAAGAACTATTTGTCATTATATATATATATATATATATTTTTTTTTTTAATTTTTCTGAAGTTGGAAAAGGGGAGAGACAGTCAGACAGACTCCCGCATGCGCCCAACCGGGATCCACCCGGCATGCCCACCAGGGGCGATGCTCTGCCCCTCTGGGGCATCGCTCTGTTGCAACCAGAGCCATGCTAGTGCCTGAGGCAGAGGCCAAGGAGCCATCCCCAGCGCCCGGGCCATCTTTGTTCCAATGGAGCCTCGCTGTGGGAGGGGAAGAGAGAGACAGAGAGGAAGGAGAGGGGGAGGGGTGGAGAAGCAGATGGGCGCTTTTTGTGTGCCCTGGCCGGGAATCAGGACCTCTGCACGCCAGGCCGACGCTCTACCACTGAGCCAACCAGCCAGGGCCTTGTCATTATATATTAATGTTTGACAAAGGAGGCAAGAACATACAATGGGGTAAAGACAGTCTATTCAATACATGGTGCTGGAAAAATTAGACAGATACGTGCAAAAAAAAAATGAAACTAGATCACTTATACCATATATAAGAATAAACTCAAAATGAATTAAAGACTTAAATGTTAAACTTGAAACCATAAAAATCCTAGAAGAAAACATAGGCAGTAAG
Source organism: Saccopteryx bilineata (assembly GCF_036850765.1). NCBI lineage: Eukaryota > Metazoa > Chordata > Mammalia > Chiroptera > Emballonuridae > Saccopteryx > Saccopteryx bilineata. The sequence goes on along the minus strand of NC_089490.1, from coordinate 336,476,589 downwards.
ATCTCAGACATTTCTCACAGCAATATTTTTTCTGATATATCTCCTTGGGCAAAAGAAACAACTAAAAATATTAGACTACATCAAACTAAAATGTTTTTACACAGCAAAGGAAACCATCAACAATGATAAGGGAACCCACTGAATCGGAAAACACATTTACTAATGATACATCTGATAAGGGGTTAATTCCCAAAATTTATGAAGGACTTAAACACCAAAAAAGCAAACAATCCAATTAAAAAATGAGAAAAGACCTGAATAGACACTCTCCAGAGAGGACATACAGATGGCCAATAGAAATACGAAAAGATGCTCAAAGTCATTAATCATCAGATAAATGTAAATTAAGATCATAATGAGATATTACCTTATACCTGATAAAAAGGCTATCATCAATAATTCAACAAACAAGTGTTGGTGAGGATGTGGAGAAAAGGGAATCCCTGTGCACTGTTAGTGGAAATGCAGACTGGTGCAGCCATTGTTGAAACTAGTATGGAGTTACTTCAACAAATTAAAAATGAAACTGCCTTATGATCCAATAATTTCACTTCTGGGAATATATCCAAAGAAGTCCAAAACACCACTTTGAAAGAATACATGCACCCTAGGTTCACTGCAGCATTATTTATAACAGTCATGATTTGGAAGCAGCCCGTGTGCCCATGAGTACATGAATGGATGAAAAAGCTGTGGTACATTACACAATAGAATACTTTTGTGACAGCATGGATGGACCTGGGGAGCATTATGCTAAGTGAAATAAGCCAGTCAGGGAAAGACAAGCACCATCTTATTTCACTTATGTGTGGAATCTAATGAACAAAATAAACTAGCAAACAATTTTTTTAAAAGTACTATTTGTCATTTACGGAGCAAAAAGGAGTAACTTATTTCTCCAGGCAATCCTAAATAAAGCAGAGACTGACTTATTCATCAAATTGTTCACACACTGATTTATTCCACAGATATTTACTGCATGCCCAATATGTGCCACATACTCTCTAGGACTGAGAGCTAAAACATTGAATAAAATGAAAATGATCCCTTTCCTCTTTCAGCTTACATTTTCACGGTGGCAGTAGGTAAAGGGAAAAAGCAAAACAGTAACACAAATAGCTCCTACTTATTTAAAATTTACTGTGTCTAAAGCACTTTGCTTGTTGCTTTGCATACATTGTCTTATTCAATTCACTTAAGTTTGTATTATCCCTTTTTTGTCGATGAAGAAACTGAAGCTCAAATAGATAAAATGCTTTGTCTCCAGCCACAGAAACTAGTGAGAAATAATATTTGCCTCCAGTTTCTCAAGGTTTAAAACCTATACTTTTAAACACTACAAACACTGCCTACACAAAGGGCTGAGAGAACTATTATTAGTAGTTGAATGACTGCTTTCAAAATTTGCAGATAAAAGTACTCATTAGAAATTATAAGAAATAATGGACATATGTTCTTAAATTTGAGACTATTTGGCTGAATCATAATTACAAATTATATATGTATGTATTTATATGCATTTATAAATATATTTGCATATATCATATACTCATGTATGTATATATGTATACTTATATACTGTATATATGAATACGTTCTTAAATTTGAGACTATTTGGCTAAATCATAATTACAAATTATATATGTATGTATTTATATGCATTTATAAATATATTTGCATATATCATACACTCAGTATGTATATATATGTATATAATTATATACTGTATATATAAATATAAAAATGTCTCTTTTACCTCTATGTAAATATAAAATTCTATCTTTTCAAGAAAGCTATAAGTGAGTGATTTCTTCAGGCAACAGAGCATCAATTAATATTTTTTGTCTACAACAGTAAACTGTGATTTTATTCTATGCAGACTCATGAGATAAGAAAATCATAATGACATTTTGTGTCACTTGTTGTATGGTTACTGATGATGGAGAATTTTTCTTTTAATAATGTTCAGGAGCTTGTGCTAACATTGAGCAAATGAACTGAAGAACAGTCTTTTCCCCTTTTATTTTTTTCTTATTATTACCTTCCATAAGAGACTGTTTTAAAAAAATCTCATAGGCAAGAGTATTTTTCTCAGTAACAACTGGAATTTTCTCTGATTGAATTTTCTCCAATTCCTACTACATTCCTGTAACATGAGTCACCTACTTTTACCTTGGCAAAATCTTTCTCTGATGTTAACACCTTTTAAATATTTACAGACTAATAACAACTTCCTATCAGTTTTTCTATTTCATCAAGCTGCACTTATGTACTTTCTTTCATATCCCTGTGTACATCCAAAAATATATAAATGTAGTATAATATGGTCTAAATTTTAATTTTTATGAAGTATCATAAATTTGAGAGTATTTCTGTTCTTACTAATGAGGATTAAATGGCATAATTTCCAGAGGATTGAATTTATGCACTGCGTATGTTTTATATACAGTGATTGAGGGTATTTTAAAGTTGAAACAATTGACAAAGTAGTGCCACTGATAATAGGATTTGAGTACATGGCTGACTCTTATTGGCAACTCTGTGTCAGTGAAAATGACCAGCAAAGATATATCTATCATGCCTCATACTTTCTCAGTAACTTTGTACTCCTGGTTGAAGTCACTAGTTCATATCCCTGTAAAGCCAGTAGCCATGGCCACCATCAGAGCTGCCTAGCCCATGCAGGTTCACATAAGATTCAGACAGACAGTAATGAAACAATGGAGCCAAGAACTGGTGGGCCATTACTTTTAATCCTAGCTTGCACATGGCGGGCAAGTAAAAACACACACTGGGCTCCAAAACCCACTCATTCAGTGCTCACAAGGCTACTGACTTATTCAAGTTTCCTAGAATCAAAGGTTTCTAGCTCACCAGCCTTATTCACCTCTGTTCCCCATCTCCTTCTCTCTGCACAAACTGGCTTCTTCTTCAGCACTCCACCATCTTGGCTGCTTCTCCTCTCCTCTACTTGGCCTTTCTCTGCTCTCTCCTCTAATGCTAATCTCAGGAACTGAGAGAGAGCAAGCTCCTGGTCTGCCCCATTTTATACTGTAGAAATCAAAACCTTTAATTCAATACACAAACAAGGAAGTCTCTGATACAAAGTCACTTAGAGTGGGAAAGGCTTAGTCTTAAAACTAAGGGCTAACAATTACTATTATTATTTTCATTATGATTAAGTAACTTCCCACTCTTAAAGGTCTTTCTTGCTCCAATTCATTTGTTAAGCTTCTATCAAAGTAATCTTGAAAAACACTAACTTAGGGTATAATAACCCTGCCTGCTTACAGCCTGTCACCCACACCCAATGCAAAATATAAGTGAGCAAACTTATATATCATATTTACAAACTTATTTGACCAACAATCCCCAAATGGGACTATTCTGGTGCTGAGTCCCACTGAGCCTGTCTTAGACCAACACCCATCCTCTTGGTCTCCTTGCTGGGAAAACTAGTTGTTCTGAATCCCTTCCTCCTCCTCATTTCCTGACTTGTGAAGTGCTATTGGTTCTACTTCCAGAATACCTTCAACACTAGTCTCTATCTCACAATACTCCAGCTATCATCATAGTAGAGCAAGGCACAAAGTCAGAAGACGTGATTGGATTCAAGCTCCACCACCAAATAGTTGGTTATCTTGATAAGTCCACTTAAGTCTCAGTTTCCTCATCGGTGAAATGTAAGTAACAGTACTTCACAGGATTTTTTGTGACATCAAAGGTAATGTGTGTAAAATAGGTACTCAATTCATTGCTAACAATTACTATTATTATTTTCATTATGATTAAGTAACTTCCCATTCTTAAAGGTCTTTCTTGCTCCAATTCATTCTTTAAGCTTCTATCAAACTAATCTTGAAAAACACTAACTTAATGCAATTCAAAAGCCTTCCATTATCTACATTTTTAGCCCCATCTCCCTCTGCATACTTTATAAATACATTTTCTCTGGGCTATTATTTAGCCTTTTTCAAACATATCATGTTTTTTCATGTCATTAGTCATTTATATTGCTCCCCTCATCCTGAAATGTTTTCCATGTATCTCCTATTTCTTGCCATAGGTATTATCTTCATTGTGTAGTACCTACCACAAATTACCAGCCTTCATTGAAAAATTAAAGTTTTGAGGGTTCAATGACGATAAGCTTGTAATGAATGAATCAAGAATGTTATGCAATTATAGAAACTGATCCCAGTCTGTATTTATAAAGGTAGCATCAAGAGCAGGGGAAGGAAGAGTTTCACTATTTTTCCACCAATCAGGCTACATTAGGAGTACTGTTTTAGATTTGGAAACCACATTTAAAAGAGATAAAGATGAACTGCTGCAATTTGAAGAGGGCCAGGATGATGAGTATTTTTAAATCATGCCACATGAGGAACTATAGAAGGCACTGGTAACATGTAACCTGGAGAGGAGAAGATTCTGAACAAATTACAAACATGTGCAATTCCCCCATATAAAAATGGCCAGTGAGCTTGACCAGGTGGTGGAGCAGTGGATAGAGCGACGAACTGGGACATGGAGGACCCAGATTCAAAACCCCGAGGTCGCTGGCTTGAGTGCAGGCTCATCTGGTTTGAGCAAGGCTCACCAGCTTGAACCCAGGGTTGCTGGCTTGAGCAAGGGGTCACTCAGTGTGCTGGAGTCCCCCCCCCCCCGTCAAGGCATATATGAGAAAGCAATCAACGAACAACTAAGGTGCCGCAACAAAGAATTGATGCTTCTCATCTCTCTCCCTTCTTGTCTGTTTGTCCCTATCTGTCCCTCTCTTTGTCTCTCTCTCGGTCTCTGTAACCAAATAAAATAAAATAAAACAAAATAAAATAGCCAGTGCATTTCAGTTGCGTGGCCCCAGAGGGTAGTGTTAAACCAATAGGCAGAGCTATAAAGAATCAAACAGGAATGCATCCCAAAGAGCCATTTCTAATCACCATGAGTATTGGAAGGCAGATTGGACTGCAGAAGAGATTGAGTTTCCTTCCCCTGAGAATAATAAAGCAGAGCCTAGGGCACTAGAGGAGACATTGAAGAAGGCCTTAAAGCTCCAAATAGGTAATACACAAGATGAACTGTGATGTTCCTGAGAGGCTGTGACTCAGGAGCCCTATCTTCTATAAAACTTTTACGTGCTGTCACAGTCAGGATGATTCATACATATTTCTTACTTTCCATTGCAGTTGTTCCCATTATCATAACACTTTCCACCTAACAAATTGCATCTCTACTTCAATCACTATAATGAAAGCTATTTCTGGATGGGAAATGTATCATTGGCTTCTTGTTCCTAATAGTGCCAATCGCAGCTCCTTTAACATGGAAGACGATCCATAATGGGAATCGATTTACTTTTATGTCCATGAGCAATTTATTGATCCTTTTAATGAGTTTCTTTAGCAGTATGTGAGAGTTGTACATGTGATGATCTGGCACTCTAATGCTGTACACTAAATTTTCTAATCATTAAAAATATAAAGTTTACTTTCTAATAATTAAAACATGAATACCAATCTACCACTTTTTTTTTAATGAGTTGTAAAAAGCCTATAGGGTCCATTTTATATGGAGCATACTTAGAGGTAGAGATTTTAAACTTTATCTGACATAATACTCTGTTGTTACTGACACCCTCTCAGAGTAAAAATTTCATAGAAGGAAGTTTTTATGGTCTTATAAATAGCACTCATTGATTCTCAGTCTCAGAAATTGTTTCTGGTGGAAGTAAAATCCATTTCATGTATAAATTGAGAGTTTTATTGAAATACATTATAGCCCCGGCTGTACAGCTCGGTTGGTTAGAGCCTTGTCCTGAAGCACAGAGGTTGCCGGTTCCATCCTTGGTCAGGGCACATACAGGAACAGATTTATGTTCTTCTCTCTCTAAAAATCAATTAATTATAAAAAATGAAATATATTGTAAACTTTTGCTCTCTGGCTGAAGATGTTCCATTTTTAATATAATTTCTTATTTGAAAATTGCAGTCTTAGGCAAATTGGAGACATCAGTGTCTAGCCTTCTCACAATACTTCCTGAGTCATCTATATTGTTACTTTAGCAGAGAACATAGTTGCTTCATATTTTCAACCAATCCATGCCTTAAAACAAAGGTTCCATGATAATTTTCAAAACTTAGAAGCTAACTAATTCTCCTGTATTAGACTAACTAATAAATTATTATGGATCATGTAATTGATACATTGTACAATCATTAAAAATCACAAAGATGATGGACAGTTTGAAAAAAAAAGTTTTTGATGTAAAAAAATGAAGCTAAGGCTTTAAAACTGTATAAATACTTATGAGTTCAACAGCTGCCAGAATTATAACAAAATTCAGATCTGCTCAGATAATTCTTGGAAGACAATATATTAGGTCTTGCATCCTGTGCATCCTTCTAACACACTGACTGCCTTCGTGCTGGCCTGTATAGTGAACAGCTGGAAAGATGGAGGCAGTGTCTCTGTCTGGAGCAAAGAGTACATTTTTTTTTTTTACTGTCCAGCACAATAAAAATAAAGTCTTCCTTTATGGAAAATGCCAGGCAGTTTTATTGCTCATTACAAAAAATTTAAGTTCCCTAGGCTTAGAGTTCCTCTCTCGTAATGAAACCACCGCATGTGCGGGCATCACCTGGTCATCCTTTTTTTTTGCCCTGTAGGAACTGGGGCTCAGCCAATAGGTAAGAGCTAATACTCTGTCTACAACTATTAGTATGAGTAACAAAGTTTCCAATCCAGGTGTTTTGCATCTTCTGCCACTATCTGTGATGGTATGGCAGGCTAACATAAACTGGCAAGTAAGAAAAAAAATCTTGGACCTTTCACATTTCTTGACATTCATTCCCGTGCTTTAATCTGTTTAACCTGCTTTCAGTGGCTTATCATTGCATTCAGGATGAAATTGCTAGTAACAACAACAACAACAACAAAAACAGCTAGTATTTAGTAAGTGCCAAACATTATACTAAGCACGCTACATGTCACATAATCCTCAAAATAATCCTAAGGATTAAATATCACTCCTTAATTGGTGATATGTTGGTATCACCGCTTAATAGGTGAGAAATTTGAGTATTTTCAGCTGCTCAGAAAGAACTAAGGGTCACCAATCAGCATAGCTCATCTGTAAAGAAATTCACTCATGGTCTGACTCTTACCCATCCTTTGAGGCTCTGCTTGGACAAACTGCCTGTGGAAATCATTCCCCTGACCTTCCCTCCAGACTTGTTTCCCCATGGAACTCTGTTTTTTTTTTTTCCTTTGTAGCACTTATCAAAGTTTATGAGGATTTAATGATGAATTGAGTGACCCTGTGATTGCTTGTGTACTGTCTCCCACACTAGACAAACTCATGGACATAGGAATACGGCCTGCTCTGTTCTCCAAAGCTTTGCTCAATGTATGTGCTGAAAGAATGAAGAATCAGTGAATTGTATATGGTAAGGGGACTGCAAATAACCTAATATTCTGCTTGCATGGCACTGATTTTATTATTTCTAAACTATTCTTTGACAAATAAAAATTGTATATATTTAAAAAATAAAATATTCTGCAATGCAGCTATTTTGCCTTTATTGTGAAAATATTGAATTTATATTATTAAAATCAATAAAACTCAAGGGCCTGGTCCCCATGAGAAATTTCAGAGGTATTTGCCGAGTCCATGGCATGTAGGCAGAATTGCAGAAAACAATGTGGAGTGAGTCATAAAGTATGTAGCAGACAAGCAGAAATGTTTACCATGGGCATTTTATAGACAGCTTATTTAGGACTACATCATTTGAAATATTTTATTCTAATTGATTGTTAAGCACTTCTACTCACTAGATGTTCTAAAGACCCCAGTGAGCTCTCATTCTCATCTTTGGAGGGGTTGCTGCTGTCTACATTTTAACAGTCTGATTTATCTTTGCCATAAGACATTTGTACATTATCAACATTCTGTTATGCAGCTGTTTGATAGATGGGGTGCGCCAAATAAATTCTGGCATGCAAATTTCCTCTTTAAAAAAAGGAATTTTAATAAAATTTTAGTTTGGCACTTTAAGAACTTACAAAATAAGAATTGGAAATATTTTCAGGAATAGCAGTATTTTTTTAGAAGTAAATTTGTTTCCAGGTTGCTAATGGGAAGTTTGCTATATTCAATGAAAATATTTAGTAAAGATATATCATATATACATAATTTGGGAGAGAGGAAAGTAGAAGAAAAATATAATAAAACAGCTTACAATATTGTAGTGGGGGTGCACCTTATAAAAAATTGAACATTCACTTATTCATTCATTCATTCATTCTAAAATATTATTAGCTTCTACTTGGAGAGAATAATACGGTGTGGGTAGAACAAAAATAAGCTTCCATGTAGCAAGCTTACTATGCAGGTAAAGTAAGACACTTTTCATGTGGCCATTAACCGTCCGGATAGTCTTAGAGCTAGACATTATTTCCCCCATTTTACACACGAATCTCACTGAGGTTAACAAACTTGTCCAACATCATTGGGCCAATGAGCAGAGATGCTGTCACAAGGAAACAGAAACCAAAACCAAACAAGCCAAACAAAAACTAGCCTAAAAATAGTCCCAGTTCAGTGTGGCTCCAAAATTTAACCACTTGGTTGATACCCACAACCCAGGGGTCAATTACCCCTACGAGAAGTTTGAGAGTCAAGTGGTGATGTAAGAGTGCACAAATAGCTGTGTAGATAGCTAGAAAAGAAAAGGCGCAAGAGCAGAAATACAGAAAAACGCGGAGAAACTGCCAGGATTAAGAACCTGTTTCCCTAGAGGTCTGCAGAGGAAGAACCAGAAAAAGCTACAGAGGAGATGGCATTTGAAGGTCTTGGACTGAGATTTGGGATGCGGAGACTGTGAGAGAATAATTCATGGGGGAGAAACAGCTTGAGAAAGGAGGCATGAAAAATAGGAGGAGGACCATTCTAGAAGAGAAGCATAAAATACAGTCATTCACCGAACACCTGCTATATCTTAGGCACTTGGGAATAAACATGAATAAAACACAGCATAGTGGGGGATACAGGCAAACGTACACATTATTATTTATTATTATTATTACTTAGTGTGATAACAAGTATATACCAGATACAAAAGTAACAGGAGATAGAGTAGAAAATGTAGATCATGGAGCCTTTCTTTGTTCCACACTGAATTCACTGGGGTGATAGCGGCCCTGGAGTGGGTAAGATTTACTTCCCTAAGCCTTTAGTTCTCAAAAAGAAGGATAAATAAAAACTCCTATTTCCTAGATGCTTGTGAGGTCAAATGAGCTATATGTAACATGTTTAGTACAGTGCTGGCCCACGATAAGTGTTCAATAATTACCAGTTATTGTTGATACTATCCTCATCATCCGTGACTACCAACAAAAGAAAGAAAACCCTGCTCAGGAGTAGAGATAAAAGTTCATAAGCAAGTTCTGAATTCCTTACTGCTCCCCCACTCAAGGCTTCCTGTTTCCTACATAGTTGCAGCCTAAGATTTCAGACTCCTGTGCTGTGCCCTGCACACACCTGGCCCCCAGTGAGACCCCTGCTGCCAGCATTTCCACTCCTGTGTCTCAAGGCATCCTGGCTTTGCCTCCACGATGGCAACTGCCAGATTAGATTATAATGATCTCTTTGGAGGGAAGTTTATTGATATTTAAAGTGTGGTCTAAGTACCACCAGCAGCAGCATCTTCCTGGAGCTCCTTAGAAATGATGATTCTTATGCCTGTCAAAGTTTGAGAAGTTTGGCCCAGAGTAGTGCTTTTCAACCTTCAGTCTGTGGCCAGTCTGTCAGAAATTTCGTGACAGTCTGTGAAAGAGTTAAACACCCTGGTGCTGTATGCAGAGGATAGACCCAATGATCCCAGTTGAATTCACTTTTGCTTAGGATGATTTCTGCCTTCGCGGTCCCCAAAATAATTCTCCTATTTTCACTGGTCTCCAAGTGTAAAAAGGTTGAAAACTACTTGGTCTAGAGCAGTGGTCCCCAACCTTTTTGGGCCACGGATCAGTTTAATGTCAGAAAATATTTTCACTGACCGGCCTTTAGGGTGGGACGGATAAATGTATCACGTGATGGAGAAAAGCGTCAAGAGTGAGTCTTAGATGGATGTAACAGAGGCAATCTGGTCATTTTTTAAAAATAAAACATCGTTCAGACTTAAATATAAATAAAACGGAAATAATGTAAGTTATTTATTCTTTCTCTGCGGACCGGTACCAAATGGCCCACGGACCGGTACCGATCTGCGGCCCGAGGATTGGGGACCACTGGTCTAGAGTACACATTCTCTGAGGTCAGGAAACACATTTTCAAATGTATCCCAACTATTAACACCTGGCAAAGAGCAGCACTTAATAAATGATCATTCGAGTGTACAAATGAGTTCATACATGCTTTCTCATCTCCACCCCTTTTGTTCAAATCCTTTCACCCTTTTTTGTTTTCACCAGCCATCAACACCACCTTTGTCTTCTAATTATATTAATCCTCCTAGGTGAACCTGAACTCCTCAGTACTTAATATCTCTCTTTCCTCAGAGCCTCCCCTAGGATTACACAAGCTAATCAATCAGATTAGCTCTATTGATTATGTATCTGTCTCTTCTCTCTCTGTCTCTCTTCCATTCCCACACACATGCATATGGACACACACAAAAAAGTAGTCTGTTTTCCTTTATCACACACTCTATTAAAAATTTGTCCTGAAGGTCAAAGATACAGTCCTTTTTCATCTCACCATAATCATCTACTAGATCCATTTCTAGCACAGTAAATATTTATTTGCTCAGCAAATATTTGTTGAATTAAAGTTTACTGCATAGGACAGTTGGGAGGAGGCCACTGGCCAGAGAAAGGGACCCAATACGCAGCTTCTCAGTCTTTGCAGACTCTGTTTCATTGCCTCACCTGAGTATCAACATGAAGGAACTGATGGAAACAAAAGGTTTTATGTCCCACAATATTCAAACATGCTAGTGTAGAGTGCTAGAAAGACAAACGAAGTGAAAACAAGACCTTCTTTCTAGCAGGATGTCTATTACTAAGTTGTTAAACAACGCAAGGCAAGCAATTTTCCCTTCCAGGGACTATTGTCCCATTTGTACAATAAAGAACACCAAACACAATTTCTGGGGTTACTTTCTCTGCTAATTCTCTCTGATTTTATCCAGCTGCAAAGTCCTCAAAAACCAGTAATTAATCAGAGGGATGAGTATAGTGATTCCCAGCAGTAAACCACACAACATCCCTGGAGAGACGGCTAGCACTGAGATTGACAATGTGAGGCACTTGCCTAAGGCCTCACTCACAATCATTTTGGTGACTATCAAGAAAGCAGAGTCCTTTCAGAAAAAGCCATGAGGTCACATTAGGGGGTAGTAAAAAGTGAGAAGAAAATTTTTCTATATTACAGTTTATTGTAAAACAAAGAAAAGTTTGACTTTTCAAATATACTGATGTTAATTTCAAATTTATTGGGGGGGGAACAGGAACTATAAGATATTTGAGCAAAGAGAGACTTTTGCCAGACCACCTGAGAAACTACAAGGGTTATTAACTGTCACGCTTCATCAAAAGATTACTAGTTGGGAGAAAAGGACTTTGATCCCTCGGGATAATACTGCACAAAGCTTTGAATATATCACAGGTTTATCTTTTAGTCCAAACTTCCTCTGAAACATTTGCTACAGGTCAATACCAGGAAAGCCTGGGAAGACTTCCTCTGTTACAGGCAAACAACCTCAATGTCCTGTTTGCATCCTAAAAAGTAAGCCACTAGAGATTCTAACTAAATTCTCTATCTGAAGACATGGGAGGTGTGACTAATTATGCGAGGCTCTAAAAATGGGACAAAGAATTTTATCTGAGTCCTCTGTTAGGCATTAAATGAACAGTTTAGCAATAAACCCAACAGAGTAAGTCAACCAAGTGAAGTAGAATGCAGGCTACCTTGAAAAGTTGGTCTGGAAAGGTGTCACAATTATAAAACTGCAGCTCTTAAGCACTATAATGGACTATCTGAGAAGTTAATGTGCATTAAAAAGCACACACACTATGCTGTGACACAAGAGGAGACGGCTGGTTTTAAGGCAAAAGTGTTGTAGAGTTGTAAAAACGACACCATATAAACTCTAAGCTGAGAAGTATGGAACTAAGAAAATATTTGGTTAATGGTTAGTGTCTTTACTAAGGTTTATCTTTTCTCCTACTAAAGGGGTGAAAGTGCTATGAAACATTATCATCAAGTGAACAGGTGCTGGAAGCATCAAGGGAAACTTGTTTTCTCTGTTGTTTCAATCTGTGCTACAAATAATTATTCAGGGTGAAAATACAGTGATTTTAACTTAAAGTGGAATCTGGTTTCATGCAGATATTTTGATAACACACTTCACTTGCTGTTGATCCCCCGCCAGTTAACATTGCAGAAATGACTACTGAAGACAAAACACTGTGTAGTTGAGTCCTTACTACGTGTTTGCCACTATTCTAGGGTTTGGGGGCACTACAAAATTAATATCAAGGGTTTCTGTATTCAAGAGGCTTAGAATATGGTTAGGAAGATAGGACTGCAGAATTGAATGACTTCTGAATAACACAAGACAATCTTTAATTAAGTAATTATAATTTGACTTAGAGTGAGGAAAGTGTGATATAACTTCAGAGAAGGCAGGGAATTACATAGGTGGGAATTTTCAGAGAAGGATTCATGGAAGTGGTGAATACTTGAGCTAAAATTTGGTATAGTAGTAGAATTTAGAAAATCAGAGAAGGATGGAGAAAGTAGTCCAATTTAGGGTGGGCAAAGGTACAAAAAAGAGAATAATTATGGGAATGAAAGTAACATCAGAGAGACTTGCCTGGATGAAAAAGTCAATTAATGATCATTCAAAACAAAGATGCTAAAGGATTAGTGTGAAAAAAATTCTCTTAGAATTCTATATTGCTTTTACCATGGTTATTTTCCCCTTCCAGGTTACAGCTTCATATTAGCAAAATTAAGAGGCTGAACCTATAATTTTCTACTTCTAAGCACCTTGTCTTTGAATGTTTTTGTGAACTACAGTTTTTTTGTTCTCTCATTCTTTTTAATGTGTGAGATTTCTTTTTCTTTGTACTTCAAACCAGCCCCTCTGCATACGCAGTGCTAATGGGTGACATTTAAGAATGCAGGCTTTATGGCACAATTATTCATGCCATGTGTTACTGCTGGCTTCTGTTAACACTGTAATTCTGTACTCCACTTTCCAACATGTTAGCCTCATAATATTTAATAATGTCAAGCTATTAAATCACTTTAGTTTTCTATCTAGTAGCATGAAAGGTACAAAAAAAATGTTCTCTCATAAGGTTAGCATTGTAATGAAACAACTAAAATAGTGGGGGATCAATTTAAAGCAAAAAACCTTAGGGAACAAAATGCCACTCTCTCTGCCTGTTTCTAACAGAAAAGAAGAAGGCTTCTTTGGACAGTGCAATTACAAAATGTGTTCCCTTATTCTGGTGTGTTGAAAGTTATACTGATAACTTGGTAATTTCTACCCCAAAGCTTATCATATAAGCAGTTTAGAGTAGTGGAAATGAGAAAGAATTATTAAAACAGCAATAGGCAAAAGCACAAAAGCAAAACTGACAACTTTTTTTTTTGCATTTATATAATAACATCACTTGCTGGGAGGCTGGCAGAAGATCAAGGCAATCATGTAACTACAGCTACACTAGAAAAACCCAAAACACAAAAGAAACCATGTGAATTTCACTTTGTTAAACTAAAGATGTGAAAAGTTGTCAACGATATGGCACAAAACCCAAAAGGTATAGTAAAGTAACATTGTCAATGATGACTTAGTGTGTATGCTAATTATCAAATTGAAGACCGAGTTGTCATATTTAAGACCTATCTTACTTCTCCCCCACTTTAATCATGTTAATAAACACATTCCTTTCTAGACACCCTGTCAGCAAATGCCCTCTAATACAGGATCTATTCTATGGAATTCTAATTGTTTTCCTGTCTGCCACTGTCTCTTCTATCAGACTGAGTCCCTACAGTAAAGGGCTCTGTCTAATTTGTCTTTGTATTCCCAATGCAAAGCACAGAGCCTCTCACAGCCTCACCAAATAGAGGGCTTTCTAAATATTTATTGCAATAAATAAATTATTAATGTTTAAAATAATTTTACTTCTTTTCTTTTTAAATGAAGAGTTAATATTTGCCAGCTATATTGCTGGACATCACATGTATAAGAAATATTTAAAATGTAGTTTCTGAGCTCAAGAGGCTCAGTCTAGTTGATCAGACAGACAAGCAGATATAACAGTAATACAGTAATATGGACTGAGTTCTGTAACTCTGTTTGGAGAGGAGGGCTCCTCACTCTGGCTGAGAGCAGTAGGCAGGGCTTGCTGGTGGTATCAGAGAAGATGCACTTCCTGGGCTTATTAGCTGCTCCCCAGGTGAAGAGATCTGCGAGTGGTGACTGCTCTGTGAGTGATTTTTTAGAGAGGAGGAGTTTTTTTTTTTTTGTTTTTTTTTTTAAGAGATTTGATTAAGCTCTTTTATTTCTTTTTTTTTTTTAATTTTTATTTTATTTATTCATTTTAGAGAGGAGAGGGGAGAGAGAGAGAGAGAGAGAGAGAGAGAGAGAGAGAGAGAGAGACAGGGGGGAGGAGCTGGAAGCATCAACTCCCATATGTGCCCTGACCAGGCAAGCCCAGGGTTTCGAACCGGCGACCTCAGCATTTCCAGGTCGACGCTTTATCCACTGCGCCACCACAGGCCAGGCTTTAGAGAGGAGGAGTTTAAGAATAAAAAAGCTTGAGTGAAAAGGTAAGGGAGACGGTGTTTTTTATTCTCAGAAACTGATTTGAGTGAAAAGCAGGTGATGTAGGAAGTAGAGGATTAGTCAGATTAGTCAGGGCAGGGACAAAACCAGATGTGTATTTTAGAAGACTCCATGGGCTAGAGTGTGGAGAATGGATGGAGGTGCATAGAGCTTGTGGTGGAGACCAGTTAATAAGTACTTCAGATAGTCAATACTTCTAGTTGCATTTAGAAAGAAGGTAATATAAAATGACTACAGAGAAATTATTAAAGAACTATTAAAGACTTATTAATAGGACACTTAGAGATTAATTGAAGGAGAACCTGTAGGAGGAATCTAGGAAAACTCTGGTGCTATAACCACAGAAGTCCTTAGCTTACTATGTGGCAGACACTTTTCATGTATAAACTTGTTAATCCTCAAAACAACTCTATGAGACAAATACTTCTATAATTCCCATGTCAGGAGTAAGGAAACTAAGGCATAGTGATCACACAGCTAGTGAGGAGTCGAGCAAGAATCTGAACCCAAACCCATGCTCTTAAACATGTGCTGTACTATCAATGGTCATTAAGACAGTGGATATAACTGGAGACAACAATAGGAAAGATAAAGGTGAGTGTGATTTTGAATTTACGGAATTTGAGGATAGAGGTCCAGTAGGTATCTAGATGTATGAGTCTGGAGTCAAGGGAAGATCTGGTTGCAGACATAGAGATGGGAGACATAAGCACACAGTTGGGAACCAAATCTGTAGCTATGGACACATTCCACTAGGGAGAGTGTGCAGAGTAAAAAAGAAGATGTCACTGAGTGAAATGGACAAATAAGGGATGAGAAGAGGAAATATTTATGGAAATGAAAAGAAAGTTGGGGTTGCAAGGAGAATCATGAGCCTGGAAGTTGGATTACAGTAAAAAAAGAAAAACATTGTCCCTCCAAATAAAACAGAGGCAAGTGCAGAGAAAGATACAATTTGATAAGGACTAAGAAGTCTCCCCTGGATTTAGAAACAGACTCTTGTTGATTTTGATTGAAAACAATTTTAGCAGAGGGGTGGGGGCAGTGTAAACAACTCTTCTAGCTGGGGGAGGAATTTTAAAGATTTCTTATATATCATATAATGGGATGATGGTTGTGGTATAGTCAAAGCAAATGAAACTGGGTTCAGATTTCAGCACTGCCAGCTCTTAGTTTCCTCAGTAAAGTAGGGATAAAAATGCCTACATTTATTATGAGGATTAGTGGCTGTGTTTGTAGAACACCTAACAAAAATTGGTACTGAGTAATGAGAGTCTAACACTATTAGAAATGGAAAAAGTTTGAAGACCTGTAATTTGTTAGATTCAGGGAGTACTGATATTCTGGGGCTACCAAGAGTGTAACTATTGAAGGAACAGGGAGTGCTGATATGGCCCCTGTGAGGCTGAGAACAAAGAAGGTCAGAGACCCTTATCAGAAGTTTATGTTTGAAATTCGCCACTAAGCTAAAACCGGCCCCTGTTGCTATGCTGCGTGCGACCTCTCTAGCCAATAGCTAAACTGCCACATCTGCTTCTGTATTATGCTTGCTCACTTAGGATATATAAGGACCTGGCTGTAAGCGCCAGGAGCGGCTTCCGTTTGCAGCTCCTTGTGAGCACGGTGTCTCTGGACATCTTGGGAGTTCGCCCCTGCGCAGGTTAAACTGGCCAATGAAGTAACATCTAAACTCCTGAAAGTCTCCGACGTTTGTTCTCATACCCGGTGGATGCAACATAATTCCTCTAATTTGACCTTTGAATAGTCTGTCATAAGGTAGAAAAATTATCTAAACTTTTTGAGTGGGTTTTATGTTTTTTTTTTATTTATTATTTTTTTTTGAGAGGAGAGGGAGAGACAGAGAGAGAGAGAGAGAGAGAGGAGAGACAGAGAGAGAGAAGGGGGGAGGAGCTGGAAGCATCAATTCCCATATGTGCCTTGACCAGGCAAGCCCAGGATTTCGAACCGGCGACCTCAGCATTTCCAGGTCGACGCTTTATCCACTGCGCCACCACAGATCAGGCTGGTTTTATGTTATTTTTAATCTGAGTATTTAATGTCATAAGGACACAATCTTAGTTTCATTGTCATCATATAAATTATTTAACTTTTAAATGGGAATCTTTAATAGCATTATTGAGACGTAATTCACATCCCATGAATTCACCCATTTTTTAAAGTGTATTATTTGGTGAGTTTTAGTATATTAATGAAGTTGTGCAACCATCATGACAATTTACTTTTAAAACATTTTCATAACCCCCAAAATAAATCTCATATCCATTAACAGTCACTCAATTTCTGACACCTTTCTATCCAGCCCAAGGTAATTACTAATCTACTTTCTGACTCTATAGATTTGCCTATTATGGACATATGATATATATGAGATCATAGAAATATGTGGCCTTTAGTGATTGGCTTTATTCATTTAGCATGTTTTCAAGGTTCATACATACTCTAGCATGTATTGGTACTTCATTCCTTTTTTTGGTTGAATGCTATTATGTTGTATGGATATACCACATACTATTTATCTGCTCATCAGAAGATGAGTGTTTGGATTGTTTTCACTATTTGGTTATAAAAAAAATGCTATAAACATTTGTATACAAGTTTTGTGTGAACAGAGGTTTTTATTTCTCATGGGTTTATACCTAACAGTGGAATTGCTGAGTCTAAGTGAGGGTTTTTAAATTAAATTTTACTAACAATCTAAAATTGTACAAAGTAAAAGGTAATTCCTTTGCCCATCCCAATCCTACTCCCCTGAGGTAAATAAACACTGTTATCCTGGGGTAAGTTTTGTTTCCTTCTGGGCTGGGTCTGTGACATGTAACCTTTCTCAGCATGAAACATTCTGGAAGATCATGTTAAGTTAAAATGATAAGCTGGTATAGGATAAAAAGCAGTTGCACCTGGCATCTCTGACCCAAATCCCATATCTGCCACAAACTACTTGTGTGACTGTGGGATCTTGAGTAAGTCATTTAATTTTGCTAGACTTCTCTGTTTTTAAAATAATGTTTGGATGGGCCCTGGCCAGTTGGCTCAGCAGTAGAGTGTCGGCCTAGCATGTGGAAGTCCCAGGTTCAATTCCCAGTCAGGGTACACAAGAGAAGCACCCATCTGCTTTTCCACCCCTCCCTCTTTCCTTCCTCTCTGTCTCTTTCTTCCCCTCCCTCAACCAAGGCTCCATTGGAGCAAAGTTGGCCCGGGCGATGAAGATGGCTCTATGGCCTCCACCTCAGGCGCTAGAATGGCTCTGGCCACAATGGAGCAACACTCCAGATGGGCAGAGCATCACCCCCTGGTGGGCAAGCCGGGTGGATTCTGGTCGGGTGCATGCAGGAGTCTGTCTGGCTCCCCACTTCTAACTTCGGAAAAATATAAAAAAAAATGTTTGGCTGTAATCTTTTCTAACCCTTTCTGATCAAGCATTGTGTGATTTAATGATCCTTCAGGCCCTCAGGAGATACTATTAGCTTTGGGCTTTTTTGCAACACAGGTTTCTTTTCTTTTCTTTTTCTTTACGGTTGACAGCAGGAACATTGGAGAAAGGGAATGGCAACTACCCTCATCTTACCAAGTGCTGGCACTTACTTAGCATGCTAAACAAAACTTCAGAGTAACTGGTGCCGTACTACAGTCCTTTGGCCTGTCAAAAGCTGTTTTCTTCAATCTTCTGTTTATTGAATTGATTTTTGTTGTATTACTCTTCACAAGGTCAATCAAAGTTGCTGAGGAGCTTGGCTTGCTGTGGACCTTGACTCTCCCTTTGGAAGTCTAGCAGGGCATATCACAGTGACCCAGCCTCTCTAAATGTGTTTGCGGAATCCATATATAATGTATTTTCTCCAGAGCATTTGGTGTTGCTACATGTTGAGTACAAATGAAACTTGTAAAAAAGGTAAATCACCTGTTTCAATGCACATTAGGTAGGAGGAAGAGACTCTGCATCTGTCGTCTAACTTGAAAATCCCAGGGAAAACTGTATGAATCACCTTTTCCCCAGAGAATAATGAATTATAAAACCAAGAGAGAAGGATTCCTCTCCAATTAACAACTCGTCCATGTGTTGCCTTGAGCCTGGAGAATGGCTCCTACTAAATGTAAACTCCCACTTTGAGTCACTGTTTAGGTGAACACCTACCACTTGTTCCATTGAATGTTTACAACATGCTCTTGTGCCACATGGACAGAAGATAGCATGTCTGCCTATAAAGAGGTGACAAAGAGATACTCTGTTTTCATGTTACACAGAGTTATTAGTAGAGAAAAAATTTCAAATTGACATTGACTGTCTTGAAGTTCATTATTCCTCTGGGCATTATGGGATGAGAGTGCATGAAGAATTAGAGATCATTTTCAGGCTGCCTCAGTAGCTGACTTTGGACTTAGCAAGAAGACAGCAGGAGTCTGAAGTCAGATGTGGGCTGGTAAGAGCTCGAATCTTGAGCACGAATCTTGATGTGATTTGCACTTGATGCCCTAGGGAAACAGACATTTCATGAGAGAGGTCTTTTTTGTGGAGCATAGCAAAGACAAGAGGTGTTTTAGAGAGAAGTCAACACTCTATGCTTGGGTAAGGACTCAGGCAAGATACCTAGTCTTGTGGAGCTGTGATTTGTAGGAGGTTTTGGACCAGGGATTTACAGGAACCCTTGCCCAGTTGGATGCCAGCAGCTTCCTGAAGCATCTCTGGACAAGGCATTCAATAGACCCTACTCTGATTTTCCACAGTCACTGTTCCCACTCCTCCTGTTGTAATTTTCAACTTTGACATTTTAAAAAGTAGATCATCCTCTGAGTAAGGTTTGATGCTTCAGAGAGAAAACATTAATGCTGCTCAATGAAAGAAAGTCTTTCTGTCTCTCTGTTTCTCTGCTGGGGAAAGAGCCAAGATTAGAGGCTGGGTCACAAGGACTCCAGAGGAAAAGGCTCCAACATGAAAGTCAGGGCAGGTAATCTGGCAGGGACAGACACAGAACTTCTATGGAAGATAAAAGGAGAAACAGGGAAGGGAATAGTCCTTGTCTGGGGAAAAGGCCCCAACTGACCACTGTCCCACATGGTAGCTGTCAAAGGGATCTAAGAATTGTAGCATAAGACTTCCAACTGAGCAGTAGCAGACCAGGTAGAGACATTGCCCAGCTCCTAGAAGTCTGGTTTACACATGGAGTGGTAGACTGGATGACAGTGGAAAATATAAGAAGGTGTACCTCTGACATAACATTATAAGGGGTGGGGACAAAAGTAAGAAGACTAATAAGTAAATTGTTATAAGTGAGGGGATTCCTATAAAAAAACAACAGGAAGAGGCTAGATCGTAAGAGATGAAATGGTTGACTAAGACAATGTGTGAGCCACTAAGAGACCCTGCAAGGAAGGGAAGGAGAGTCTCAGAATTCCAGCAATTGTACTGGTGGAATTCTGGTCAGAGATCCTTTTTTCACTCTCAGTTCCTTCCCTCATGCCCGATGTGTAGCTAAGGCCTGTCAACAAAGAACAGATCCCAGTGAGAGCAAGACAGCAAGAACTTATCAAGTACACATATGCGAGAGTGAGAAGAGCCGGAAGGAAAGCTGGGCTGTCACTTGACCTTCAACTTTCACATGGAAAAGTCTGAATGTTTAAAAACCAATGAATAAAATCCTATAAGTGTAATATCTAGGAGAAATCAGGATGGATCTAAAGTAAATAAGGCTAAAAGTGAAGTAAAAGTCACAGACAATTGGAAAATGCAATCCAAAATAAATTTCTAGACTTTTGCCATTACCAATAGCACACACTCCTCTGTGTCAAGTGATCTCTAAATTTCCTGAGAATAGGGTTCCATGGTGTCTGGATTGTGTATCCTCAGAAGTATTAACCATAAAATAGGCACTTCATACATACTTATGATCTGACTGACAGTTTTTTCACGTGGAACATATACTGATATAAAGGTTGGATTAAATTGTTTCTAGAATGTCTCCTATCTCTCAATACTCATTAGCTTCTAGTTAATTTTCAACCTATAAGTTTGAAAGAATGATATCTTTGTGATTATGCCAGAGGCATAAGAGGAAGCAGGACATTAGAATCAATTTGAGAGAGACAAAAATAACCAAGAGAAATTATAGTTCTCATTTCCTACCTCCATCCCCATTTTCAGTTTGTGGCAATCTATTCGGTGAGGCAGGTGGTTCATGGGACTACTTAGCCAAGGGCATGAGCTAGGGCTGAAATCTAGTTGGAACTCTCTTTCCCATGCCATTTTTGGGTATTGGTACATTTTGTTCTTCACTCAGTAGAAGGGGAGTCTTTTAAAAAAAATTTGGATACTCTGGGTTAGATAGACCCAGTATACCCTCCTCCCTTTTAAAGAAAACCATAAAACTTCCGGCCCTGGCCGGAAACTTCCTTTTATCCTCTGCAATAGAGTGATCTTAGGTTTTAGTATTCAATTTGGAACATACATCCCTGCTGACTTTAAAATACCCTGTTTAAGGGATCCTTTCAACTTTATATAAGTTTAAGGTCTACAGAAGTGAATTAAATTGTTGAAGTAGAAGATTTACTCTCTCTCCTCTGAGAGGTAAATTTTGACCCCTTAAACAAAACAAACTTTTACATTTTAAAATGCTTAGACCTCTATATAAATATAAGTAGTCTTGCACAGCCCTTCCTCCCATACTGCTGACCCTAACATTCACCACCCTTTATAATTCATTGGGCTCACCATTAAGATATGAATAAAAACAGTCTTTTATAATAGTCTTTTGATGAAAATTCATTCCCACCTCAGCCTGAGGTCTCTATTTAAGGGGTCATGATATGTCATTTAATATACACACATAATGATTGCTGATGTTAATGGGACACTTCATATTTATCAGGCATTGTTCTTAGCACTTTACCTATAACCTCATTAAATTTTTACAGCAACCCCATGAGATGGATATTACAATTACTGCTGTTATATGGATGAATACACAGAAGCTCAGACTAGTCGTATTTGCCCAAGTTTACACAATGAGGAAGTTGTGGAGGCAGTATTCTAACCTTAACACTTTGATTCTAAAGTCTAGATTCTGAACCATATATTTATTGTCTATTTGTCTGTCTATCAATCTATCTATCATCTATTTATCTAATTGTATCTATCCATCTAATGAAATTTGACTTAGTTAAATAAGGTGCGCTTTTTTTTTCTCAAATAGAATTTAATACTTGAGGAGTGTCATGTGTGCAAGAACCACATTTAATACATATTTATTGAGCACATTTAAAAGCATAGATTCTGCTGCATGCCCACTTAGACTGAAATCCTATCTGTGTGAGCAACCTATACAGACCTCAATTTTTTCACATGCAAAAATAATAACAAATAATTTGCTTGATTGTTGTGGAGATTAATGAGCTAATTTGTATACAGTGAAGTCTGGCAGGTAATAAGATTATATAAATGATAGTGGTTGTTTTCTTCTCCTTCTCCTCCTCAACCATCATCATCATCATCACCACTATTACTATTAGTACTACATGCCAGGGACCATTTCTGGCACAGAGACTGCAACAGTAAATAAAACAAAGACCTCACTCTCATAAAATCAATATATTAAGTATAAGTCCTGATGCGCACAATTCCGAATAGCTCATTCCATTGTTTCCATTTGTTAGTTAAAATAAGTACTGCATATTTTTCATAAAATTGAAATAATCATACTTACCCCATAAGTTGTTTTGAGGATAAAATGAATTAGTACATATAAAAGTTTGGAACACTACTAAACGCAAAAGAGCCCTCAGTGCATGTTAGTGGCTTTCATTAGTATTTACATTGTGGGCATTACTGTCAAATGTATTGTCTTGATTTTTTCTGAGTTCCTATAACTTGTTGCTATAGTGATTTTGCCTAGCATATTCTCATAGCGATTTTGCCTCCATAGAGGATTGCTTTTGAAACTATGCTTATTCTTCAGTTACTTATTGTAACCCAGTAACATAATGGTTACTAAATTAAATATAAAAATTGCTCCTAAAACACAAAAATGTTATACTCAAATTAAGGGAAATACTCCTAACATCTCAGATACATGTAAGTAATCTGGCTCTCTCTCTCTCTTTTTTTTTAAAGCAAATCAATAAGATTTAGATTGTTTCATCATGGAATTTTAGCTGAATATCAAGAACAGGAATTTTGGAATAATATAATTCTGGGCTCATTTCTCAGTTCCTCTCCTCCTCCCACAAATGACCTGCCTACCAGGGTTGTTGTGAGAAAATGAGAGCTTTTGGAATAGGTGGAGTTCCTGGTTTCCCTTCCTTCTTTACACTACACAATGTAATTTTAAATTTGCTTTTTAAAAAATCTTGAATTCTTAATGAAAGAATGTTTCACCTTAATATAAAAAAAAAACAAAAAGAGGAAGGAAGGAAGGAAGGAAGGAAGGAAGGAAGGAAGGAAGGAAGGAAGGAAGGAAGGAAGGGAGGGAGGAAGGAAAGGAAAGAAGAAAGAAGAAAGAAAGAAAGAAAGAAAGAAAGAAAGAAAGAAAGAAAGAAAGAAAGAAAGAAAGAAAGAAAGAAAGGTGAAGGACAACAGCAGTAAATAGCAAGTTTTAAAAAAAGTTATCTATATACAGAATGTATTAATTTCAAACCAGGGGGGTCTTTCTTTCAGTGTGAACCCTTGCATATATCACAGTACAGAAAGAAGAGGCTATAAAATAAAATATGGCATAAGCAGCCTCTGAGACTTTGTGGGAGTCAATTATCTCTCCTTATTTTTCCTTAATCCAAATTGAGCTTAGTGATCACCTACTTCAAAAAGGCAGTGAATGCCTTTGAAGAAGAAACTGTTGCATAAACTAAGGAAGGGGCTGTGCCTTACGAACCATGCCCAGAGGCTTTCCCCTTCTCATTTTAATTAACAATGAAATTAAGAATTCTCTAAGATTGTACCAGCCTTTTAAAGGCATAAGAAGGTCAGTACTTTGTTAAGCATCTTCTCTTTTTTCTTCATGGTTCTATTTCCCAGATGAAATCCTGTGAACAGGCCTCAAATTCTCTTTTAGGTCCACAGATTCCCAGCAGAATGGATATGAGATGTGGGGGACTGAGTGAGGAGTTGTGGTATGTGTACCTGGTAGGAATTATGGCTCCTTGTGCGCATGGGTGGTGTAGGAGTGTCCTGGTTAGAGTCCTGGCCCCCTCCACTTGCCAAATCAAAACCCACACTTTTCAAAGGTGTTTGGGTTATTAGGTAGGTATGTGAAATGCTTGGCTACTTATCAGTGCTCTATAGAGTAGCTGTTATTTTGTCTACATTCCTAAAAGTTACATGTAGGATAGAAATACTGATACATGAGCAGATAAGAAAGAACGTTGTCTTAGAGAAGTGTGAAGTCACATATGGCTTTAGAAACATGCCACCTTTTACAGGGAGCCTATAAAGTATTAACAAAAGGGAAAAATATATGACTTTGCCTATGGTGAGAAGGGTTGATGCTAAAATGATACAAGAAATTAACATCAACAGCTTTCTATGGTCTCTGGAGATTTACCTGTGCTGTTAAATATTTTTCACCTGATTAGTGATAACACTAAAAATAAATATACATGACCTTAAGGCTTTAAAATCAAAATAAACACATGGAAAGAATAAAACTAATGTGGATAGTGAACAAATGAAAATTCATTTGCTCCACACCCTTTGAGCCTCACAACAATCCTATGAGAAAAACAGCACAGATATGATTATTTCCTTTCTCACGAGTGAATTGAGGTAGTGAGGGAGCCTCTGAGCCTACTAAATGCATATAATTTGTATGGCCGGAGGAAGGCCTCAGACCTAGACTGTCTGGAGAAATGTAGACAATCCCTGGCTTCTCTTTGACATCAGGTTGCCACCATCTCAAATGAGAGACCAATTATACTTTGCCTTCATTTCTTTATACTGAGTGTTCTTCTACAGAATTTTATGTGTAAATACATCTATCATAGACAAGAGTACACACTCTGTCTGAGAGAGGTCATTCAATCACCGTCTAGCTCAGGGATCAGGAACCTTCTTGGCTGAGAGAGCCACAAATTTTAAAATGTAATTCCATGAGAGCCATACAACGACCTGTGTATGTTATGCACTATCCAATAAAAATTTGGTGTTGTCCCAGAGACAGCTGTGATTGGCTCCAGCCACCCGCAACCATGAACATGAGTGGTAGAAAATGAATGGATTGTAATACATGAGAATGTTTTATATTTTTAATGTTATTATTATTATTTTTATTAAAGATTTGTCTGCGAGCCAGATGCAGCCATCAAAAGGGTCACATAGGTCCACGACCCCTGGTCTAGCGAATACCCCAACCCAGAAAACTCTTTCCTTCGAATGAGTCAATCACTCGTTCTCTTTTTTAAATAATTTTGGGTCTATTTATAACTCTCCATCTCCACAACTTCAACTTAATTTAACACGACTTCTACTGCAGTGGATATGCTAACTAGTCTCCCTGCCTTTAAACTCTCTCCACACAGCTGACAGAGTGATCTTAAATAGCACAAATCAAATTATACTTTTGCTCGGCTTTAAGACTTGTCAACAGCTCCTCACTACTTACAGGATAAAGTCCCAAATCATCAGCTTGGCAAGTAAGGCCCTCTATGCTCTGCAGCTGCCCGTGTCTCCAACTTCATCACCCATTCAGTAACCTTTAGCCACAGAGAACTATCAGGGGCCCAGAATGCACTGTGCTTTACACTCGATGAGGCTTATCTCTGTGTTATTCCTTTCACTTGTAACACATTTCTTCCTTCAGCTGACTGATGAGCTCAGTTTCTTTATGAAAACTTTGAGAAAAACAGAGGCAGAATGATGTGATTCTTCCCTTGCTTACTTTTAGAGACTCACATGTACTTTTATTACAGTATTATTATGTCTAGAAAGTATATTTGATTTTGGATATACAAACTTTGAAACAGTTAAAACTTTAAAGGCCCAGGTAAATTTTCTATTATTTTGCAAGGATTCAAAATTTGCCAAAGATAGGTCACCACAGCATGTGGCTGATCTTGTGAGATAAACACCTTGCTCTTTGTCCCCAAACTGGAAATACCTGGAGGCTGTCAACTTTATTTCCTATAAAGGGAGTGAATTTACCTGGATTCTGAGCTCTGTACCTGTACTAGCAGATGGACCTATGAGAAAGTAAGAATACATTTCCCTTAAATAATGCTTTTTATAAATGATTAGGAATTGATGAAACAAGGTGTAAGTGAGAAACATTCCTGTGTGTATATTTACACCTCTGCAGAGACAGTATAAGAGAGGGGCAGTCAACCTTTTTATACCTACCACCCACTTTTGTATCTCTGTTAGTAGTAAAATTTTCTAACCACCCACCGGTTCCACAGTAATGGTGATTTATAAAGTAGGGAAGTAACTTTACTTTATAAAATTTATAAAGCAGAATTACAGCAAGTTAAAGCATATAATAATAATTACTTACCAAGTATTTTATGTTGGATTTTTGCTAAGTTTGGCAGAATAAATCTTTATAAAACAACTTACAATAGTTAAATCTATCTTTTTATTTATACTTTGGTTGCTCTGCTACCACCCACTATGAAAGCTGGAATGCCCACTAGTGTGCGGTAGGGACCAGGTTGACTACCACTGGTCTAAGATCATGCTTGCTTCCATCACAACCTCTTATACTGGTCAGAATTTAGTTACCTAGGGGTTAGCTACACTGGAGAAATTGAGAGCTTTTAGTAGATCTACATCATTCACAACACAGTAATGAATTCTTCATGTACACGTCCTTGAACTGTTTAAAAGGAAGGACTGTGGCTTATTCATCTCTGAATCCCTAGTATCTAGGATAATGCCTGGTACTTAGTCTGAGTCTCATGAATGTATACTTTTCATTGAGTGAAGATATTTTATGATCACATAATGCCTCAGAGTCCTTTTCCTATCCAAAATCTGCCAATGTATTTTACTTAGCCTTCATCTGGTTTATCTTGCCTCTGATTATTAATGACAAAATAACAATAATTAGGGCCAGTTATGTAGAAGGATGAATACAAATATACCATACATATTGAGAAAACAGACTGCAATATTATCCTTCTTGCCTTAGGAATATCACAAACTGAGTAATTTACCATTCTCCCCAAATAGAAAACCAATTAGAACATCAAAAACTACCTTTAATAAAAATTTTTAAAAAAGAGCAGAAGTGGCCCTGGCCGGTTGGCTCAGTGGTAGAGCGTAGGCCTGGCGTGCAGGAGTCCCGGGTTCGGTTCCCGGCCAGGGCACACAGAAGAAGCGCCCATCTGCTTCTCCACCCCTCCCCCTCTCCTTCCTCTCTGTCTCTCTCTTCCCCTCCCGCAGCCAAGGCTCCATTGGAGCAAAGTTGGCCCGGGTGCTGAGGATGGCTCTATGGCCTCTGCCTCAGGTGCTAGAATGGCTCTGGTTGCAACCGAGCAACGCCCCAAATGGGCAGAGCATCGCCCCCTGGTAGGCATGCCAGGTGGATCCCGGTCCGGCACATGCAGGAGTCTGTCTGACTGCCTCCCCATTTCCAACTTCAGAAAAATACAAAAAAAAAAAAAAAAAAAAGAAAAAAAAAAAAGCAGAAGCAGGAGTCCCATAGCAATCCTATTTGTTTTCCACAGAGCTCCAAATGTTATTTTGATTCCATGCTCTGTCCATTTCTTGTTTTTGCAAGGTCTTTAAAGTCAATTACTCTAAACATAATCTACAGCCTTAAGAGCTGGCCCTTTGCCAAGTAATTTGAAGTACTTTCCTAAGAAAAATTTACAATATCTATGTTTTCTTTTAGTTGATGTTTCAGAATTTGTAAATTGTGTATATAATTAATTCATCCCTGGATGTTTCCTATCAATTCAAAGAGCTTAGAATTGGCGTATTCCTATTGAAATGTAGAGAATGCGATGGTTGACTCTCCCAGCTTCTATGACTGGCCTCCATTCTCCTGAATGTTGATTAGGGATTAAGTTGGTATAAAACTGTTTTCACATGCGAACTTCTACAGAGGTAGCTCATATCCTAACAGGAGACAGGGACTGCTGTATCAATGTGTGAATGCTTCTCAAATAGACGGGAAAAACATCAAATGCCCTGAAAAATATGTATTACTACCTAATGAAATTTAAGGGTTAGGCATTTTTAAAAACATTTTTGGGTTGGCTTTGTCAGTTTATATCTTTGTAAAAATTGTCCTAGTATAAGGTCTTGCACTTTCTCAGAGCTTCAATGATTTGATTAGATACATTTTTATAATATCCTTTTCAGGGCAGAATATTCCCAAATATTTACCAAGAGTAGAAGACATAAACCCATAGAGCTGTTAACAAAGGTAGGTAGCTAAATATTAATAAGGGAAGGAAGCAGGAAGAATCAGACATTGAGGAGCCTGCTTACTTCACTGGGAAGTTGCATTTTCAGACACCCCGGGGGACTGTTCCATTAAAGGGATTAACATCTCTCAGGTTTTTTTTTTTTATCTCCCCAGGGTACAACTAGTCCACTCCCAGACTACGCTGGGAGGTGCTTCTGTGCTTCCTCTCTGAGGCAAGTAAAGTAGAAGCCAGGAAGGATGGCCATAGAGGCCTGTCAGTTTAGTTTAGAAGAAAGATCTGATTGGTTAGTGGGAGGAATCAATGCAAGCTCATGAAAATTAAGACACTGATTGGTTAGCTTGAAGAAAAGCTAGTCCTTCCCAGCCCACAAATATAAACACAGGCCTAAAGAAGAACTCTCCTCTCCCATCTCTCTTGCTGATTGGGAAACTGAGCTTGCCCTGTACCTGAGAGTTCTCCAAGCAGCCATGCAGCTCTAATGGCTGCCTGGGACCAGTGAGTGGAGGCCAGATGAGGACGGGGACAAACTGAATTAAACCAGGGCACAGAATATCTGACTCTGGTCTTTATAATACTTAATGAAGATGAGATTGGACTTTTTCCTTGGCAGGAAAAATAGAGATGAGACACTGGGAACCCATGGGCAGCCTTCCAGTTCAACCCAAAGTAAATCTTACTGCAAAAGCCTCATGCATTTTCTGTGACTCCATAAAAGAATACCATTTCCACTGCAACAAAGGGATTGGGTTCTTCATCATTACTGGAGTTGGATAAGTACTTGTTTATCTAATTCTAAGTTCTTATCCACTTCTGAGATTCTAAAAGTTATTTATGGTAACAGTGGGAATAAAAGCAAGTGATGGTGTCATAAGGGGAACTAGAATCCTTGAACTTTTTATTTTAAAAAAATTATTGGCTGCATTTCAAGAAACAACTGCTTCAGAGACATTTTCTATTGGAGAGGAAGTAAATAGTCTCTGAAAGATCCTCAGTCTTTGTGAAGAACTGATGGTTACCTAATGAATCTACAATTCTACATTGTAGAATTCCACATTCTACAATGTGGAAACCAGCAGTCAAGATCATTTAAGGTCAAAGTGCAATGCATGAAATGAGCTCCATGTATTGTTATTTGTTCCCATGCCTGAATTCACTCATACATGGAGTTGTTTTATGTACATACTAAGAACTGAGTAAAGCACAGCTTGAGCCATGACCTGTTCCTGGAACAGGTATCTGTGTGCTTGTCTGCCTGAAGATTTTATCTCCGTGTTTATTTTGTCACTCAGTAAGTCTGAGCTCCTGCTGTGCCAGGCACCATGCTAAGTGTTAAAGATATGGCAGTGCACAAATTAGACACAATTCCACTCACTGAGCTCACAGCATAGAGTGTGAGACAGACATTTAGTTTAAAAATCACACAAGTAAATGAACAATAATAAACTGCATGAGTCTTAAGGGGAAAAAGAAAGAAAGAATAGAACAGGAAACCAAATTTTCTCTTTCAGGGAGCTCCTCCGAGGAAGTGTAACTTAAGCTTAGACCTAAGATGACCAGAAGTTCACCAGGCAAAGTGTTAAGGAGAGCTTCTCAGTTTAAGGAAAGAGCATGTGTAAAGCACCTGAGACAAAAAGAGATTTAGCGCATTTTGTGAATGTAAATAGTGTGATCAGCAAAGGAAGATGTTTAAGAGGCAGGCAGGGGTGAGATCATGCATAGCTTGGATGCTATGGTAATAACTTTGCATTTTATACTAATGCAAAAGGTGAGAAATAGATCTGATCTGTATTTTTACAGATCACTTTGGCTGCACTGAGAATATACCAGGAGGACAATAATGGAAGTGGTAGACCAGTTAGGAGCTATTGTAGATGGGAGATAATGGAGGCTTGGATTAAGGTGGAAATAGAAGCAGAAAAGAATAAATAAATGTGAGGTACAGTTTGGAAGTAGAATCAATAGGACTTGAAGGTAGACTAAATTATGGATGTGAGGGAGAGCAAGATATTATGTATAATTCTCAAGTTTTTGGCTTGGCCAACAGGGTCAATTCATTATGTGCTATTTACTGAGTACAGAAGCAAAGTGGGATGCAATCAAGAATTTTAGTGCCAGTGTATTGGTGATAATACAACTAAAATGTGTGTGTGTGTGAGAGACATCTTTTTTCTAGAAGTGTAGAATAAAATATGAAAAGAAGAAAGTAAAAATTGGGGTAAAGGAGGCAAGTTGAATAGATAGAAAATAAAATTCCCAAAGGGGCAATAGAGGGTGGGGGTTGGAGACTGATGAATAGCAGGATCAGGGGATATAATTTGGAAAAGAAATATTTGACATTATATTGTAATTTTTTAATTTAGGAAAAAAAACCCTATGTTTATAATACAAATTACAAAAAGTGAACTGAAAAGAATCATATCTGGTAGGTCCACACAAAAGGTAGACTGTATCATCTGCTTATCGGCTTTAGGGAGTTTTTAGGAAGGGATGCATCAACATCCCCAGGGGAATGCTAGAGATGTTTATGTTCATCTAAAACGATCACAGGTTAAAAAAAAGGTCCATTGACACTGAACCAGAAGAAGGGAGATGAGAAGGCAGGATAAAAATAGAGACAGGAGAGAAAAAGAGAAATGGGTGGAGAATTTTTCCAGCAAGCAAAGACATCTCTGCCATCATGCCTGTGCCAATGCAGGTGCTAATGGTCACCTGGGTTTGAATCCCAGCGCTGCCACTTATTAGTGGATAATCTTGGGCATTTGGGGTAACTTCTCAAGCCTTAATTTTCTTATTTTTAAAATGCCAGTGTTGACAGCATCTACTTCATAAGGTGATTGTGAGGGTTACAAGAAATATCTTACACAAAGTGCTTAACAAGATGCCTGGCACAGGGAAGAGCTCAGTCGATGTCAATTCCCTTTATGTAGCTGACTATAGAGGCATAATCACTAGAAAGGGGTTGAGGTGTGTGTATCTTCTCACTCCCCTATAACTATGGTGACTTTGTACTCAGGTTCAAAACTGGATAGTTAACTGTATAAAAAACTAGTTTTAATGATTTGCTGAAAATATAGGAGGATATGATTAATATTTATAAAGTATTCTAAAGCATTAGTAGGATTTAATTGTTACAAATTAGTGAAAATGCCCCATCTGATTACATAGCCAAAAATAGGTCTTCTAATTTATTTCTAGAAATGTTAGATATAATTTAAAATTTACTATTTAACTTGCCAGGAAGGTCAGTAATTGACTTCTAAACTCATTGTTTGAAAATACCAAAAACCTAGAGATAATGTTCTGATACATCCATTTTCACTTTGAATTATTATAAAATCTATATTCCCTAAAAATATCGTGAAGACATAAAAATATTCTATCTGAAAACATAACTATGTAAGCCACAACTGAGATCTCACAATTGAGATCTCTCCATTCAAAATGAATTGGAACTACCTTACAGAGTACTGAATTCTCTTCCTTTCTGACTCTCTTTGTTTTCTGTCTTTGGTTACTATGTAAAAATGAAGATTTATTATTTACCATAGATATGCTTTAGAATATGAATGCAAAATTATATCCATCCTTTAGTTTTATAAAATTTTGTTGGCCCTGGCTGGTTGGCTCAGTGGTAGAGCATTAGCCTGGCATGTGGATGTCCTGGGTTTGATTCCCAGTCAGAGCACACAGGAGAAGCACCCATCTGCTTCACCACCCCTCACCCTCTTGCTTTTCTTTCTCTCTTTTCTCCTCTGGCAGCCATGGCTCGATTGGAGTGAGTTGGCCTCAGGAGCTGAGGATGGCTCCATGGCCTCCACTTCAGGCGCTAAGAAGGGCTCAGTTGCTGAGCAATGGAATAACACCCCTGAGTGGGCTTGCTGGGTGGATCCCAGTTGGGGTGCATGTGGGAGTCTGTCTATCTGCCTCCCCTCCTCCTCACACTGAATAAAAAATTTTTTGTTTATGAAATTGTGGAAGGACTCAAAAAATTCTAAGATCAAATCTGGAATCCACACTTATTGGCATATCATACTGAAGGCAATGCCTTAACTTCTTTAAACTAAAAAAAAAATATATATATATATGTATATATATATGGAGTAACTAAATAAGAGAAGATATATAATCACTTTGCTTGATAACATACTGTGAAGGTTTAAGATGCTATTCTTTGTGGTAGAACCAGCTAATTATGTAGTTTTGGACAAGTTGTTTAGTACCCCCTAAAGTCAGTTAAATGATGGCACCAATTTAATATTTTAGTTATAACTAAATATTTAGTAAATTATTAACTAAATATTTTAACTAAAATATTAAATGTTGATAATAGTATCTACTTCTTAGGCTATGTTATGCCTGGAGCATAGTAACTGTTTATTAAATGTTATCCAAAAATATACTCAATAAATGTTCTGTTTCATCCGTCTGATCGAGGGAGAAAGTGCTGCTTAAATTTCAAATATAATTCTTCTGGAAAAATATAACTAATACTTGATTAAAAATGCATGGGAACCAAGAACATTGGAGCATCATGTGAGCATGTCTGAGTGCTCTGTGAACACATCAGGAAAAAAACAAGCAATGTTCTTAATTTCTCCCATTGCACCAAAGGAGCAGGACATCTGTCCACCTTGTGGAACAGGTCTAGTGCAGGACAAGTTAGCAGAGACAGATTATACCCATTCATTCATTGTGGAAGCACATGCAATTCGAGAAGATGAAGTGAGGAAGCGCATGCAGTACCTGGTCATCTCAGGGTCAGGGAGCAGGCCTAGGTGATAGTGGGGGTAGGGAGCTGAGAGAAGGAAGCTTTTGTCACACTCAATGGGGGAATAGTGCCTGGGAGAAGGAGGCTTATCACACAGTTTGTTCACAGTGCTGTAAACAGGTTCCGGAGGCCTGGTGATACAAGAGGAAGAGAGAGAGATGCATGGTTAGCACACATACTGGACAACTGTGCACCTAGTAGCATTTCACCATATGCAAAAGTAGAAATCCAAACCAATGGGATTGGCTTGAGTTAAGAGTCTTCATAGAAAACAGGATGTCTGGTTAGAAATTGGAACTTTGGCTCATATTTGGCATGACTAAAATTCATAGGATACTTCTGTAGTATCATAATCAACCTATTAATGTCTGCCTCTTTGGAGAATCCAGTCTGAAATGCCACACTCTGGGATCCTCTGACATGGCTCCTTTGAAAACTTCAGTCTCACCTTAAATGCGTACTTCAGAGCCGTCTGTTTTCTGACCACTGTGGCCAGGACACCCTGTGTCACAGGTTTTTCAAAGCACCTATTTCACTTCATAATTTTTTTCTCCACATGAAACCATCTTTTTTGTTTGTTTTGTTTAATTTATTATTGTCCCTGTCACTACACCATAAATTTAAGGAGGACAGAGATTTCATTTGTTTTGTTAGCCACTAAAACAGAGTCTGGATACAGTACACATTCCATAAATATTTATCAAATGTCTGCATGAATAAATATATGAATACAACTTTTCACATATATTACAATTTCTTTTGGGGGTGGTATTGGCCTTACCTAGGCATCTATTCGCTTATATGGACAGTTCCTCTAAATATTTATTTGTAGAGTACCCCCAACAGTTGATTTCAGAGAATTTACTAAAAATAGGATACTCATTTAGTAAAATTTCTATTAAATGAATTAATCTAGGGATACTGACACATGATCTAAAATAGCAATATTTTATAGTTATTACTCACAATGATACATAGTACAATCAAATAAATTTTACCTATAATTTTTGGTCAAAGAACCATGGACCATAAAATCCTTGGCTATTAAAAAGAAATCGTATGGCTCTATCCCTGTCCTTTAACATATCCAAAATTGCTACCAATATCTTCCCTTTAAGGTAAGAATTGAAAGGTATAAATTTAAATGGAAGAACTCTCTAGCAGACTGGGCCACAGAGCCAGGAAGGGTAAGTTGACTGGGAAGATAAGGAGCAGGTCAGGACCCGCTGGGGCTACAAGACTCCTGAGGCATCAAGTGGTGGCCACATGCCTGAGCAGAGGCACAGGACGTGTATGACAAACTCAGTGAGGGCGCAGTCCATGTTTCAGTTGCTCCAACCCCCAACATGAACCCTAGTGTATAACAGGTGCTCAATCAATGCTTCCTGAACCAATGGAGGAAGGGGGGCAGGGAGGAAAAGAGAATAAGCAAAGTACTAAAAGAAAAATTTACCTAATGTAAAATATTATCATGAGCCAGTCACGGCTTAGCCACACTGTTGAGAGTATTAGATTCTTCCCTAACACAAAGCTTTCCAACACACAAAAAGAGATGCTTTGATCTGTTTATTGTGTACAACACTGTAGAAGGGCTGAGGATTGGGAAGGAGAAATTCAGAGTCCTATTTTGTCCTCCAGAATAATTATGTCAGTGGTAAAATGAGGTACTTTACAACAGAGTAGACTTATTTTATCCCAGTGGCTAATACGGTAACATTTGCAAGACAAATTTAAGGTTTCTCAAATAAGATAACCAAAATTGTTCTGATTTTATGGAAGTTGGCATATATTTAGTGAAGATGAGTACTCTGTTTTCAGAAAAACCTAGCAAGTTTGTAAATTTGTTTATCAGTTATGCAAACATACAATTTATAATGGTCAACACCAATCTTTAATAAATGCAGCTGCAAAATCATTCTTACAAAATGTTTTTCAAACCAGTTTTTATAAATAAATTACTTTGTATGAAATGATGTAAAAGGAAAGATACTTTCAGTTAGCTATTGAAATATATCTTTCAAAACAGTCAGATTAGGATACTATTTTTGATCTGTGGGGAGTGTGTTTTCACTTTGTTGAGATATTTCACTTTATGAAGATACGTGCACTTTTCTCATGATCTTGGCCACAGAAAGACCCACAATGCTAATCAGATGAAAAAAGTCACATTGGGAGATGACGGTCTTTGTTGCACCTAAAATGTGGTTGTCCACACAAAAATTCAGTTGGAAAAGGGCTTTGTATTAATGAGCTGCATAAATACCAATTAAATAAGAAATGAGGGGGAAGGTACAAGATCTATGGGAATTGTTCTGGGTTGGTTATCCCAAGAGGACCTGATATCATGCTTCTATTTTCCATCCTGAGATGTGAATTGCCTCCCAAACACCTATGTGCTCCTTTTTGCTTGGCAATAGAAACCTAGTTTTCCACTTGTCACTTTTCCTGTAGTAATACATTTTATAAAGTACTATTTTACATATAGGGTAGAGCAAAATTAGGTTTACAATTGTTCATACACAATTTTGCTCTCTCCTACTTTCTCCCTCTGCTGACCTGGAATCCATATATGATGGCTGGAGCTTCAGTGGTTATGTTGGACCATGAGGCAACCTTGAGAATAAAAACAGTGGAACTATCAACAGTGGAACATTATGTCAGAGCCTGTGTCACTGAAGATACAGAGTGACACTATACCACTTCTGGACTATTTACCTCTGTATTTTTTAATGTAGAATAAAAATAGACTACATTGTTTAAGCTAGTGTCATTGTTTTTTGGTCTACAAACAGGACCTCATTTTAACAGATTTACTCTGACAAAATGTAAGACAAATAATCAAATACAAAAAAATCACTACAGATAGGGCCTGTACATTTAATTATGCTGCAGGTGCATCTAACACGTTCTGTATACACAAAAAAAATAAATAAAAAACATACTTTTGTCTGGCTATAAAATTAAATTCTGTGACTCTTTAGAGAACTCACTGCATCTTTATTTAAAAATATTACCTGTATAAAATGGTAGCTAATTGAAACTGCTAGCACAGAGCCTAAGAATAGAGGAACTGATGACTTCCTTTGGGACATAAAACATTTTCATATTGATGTCATTTCAGTAACACTGTACTTTCTGCCTAGGAGGGCTGATTCAATTTTCTGAGTGTGATGTTGACTCGACAGACCAAAAAAATGATGTTACCAATTTTCCCCTAGTCCTTTTACCACAGTAGCACTATATTCTGAGACAAATTATCAGAATCAAAGATACCTAATACATACTTTAAGAAAAAAAAATATCCTACTTGTATTGTACTTAACTAAATCAAGGGAAAAAAATTTTACTCTCTAAACACTCCCATAAATTCAAGACAAAAAAAAATGGAGTTCTGAGGATGACGTTAGAGTAATGGAGTGGTAGGAAGTGATACCGATAAATCTCCCCCAAAACTCAACAAGATCTTCAACCAGAAACAGAAAAACCTATCCTTGGAGCCTCCGGATGCTTCGCAATACACCCGAAGGTATGGTCGAGTGAAAAATTGGCTAAATATATAACCAAACCCCGAAGGAAATAG
Organism: Saccopteryx bilineata; assembly: GCF_036850765.1. Lineage (NCBI taxonomy): Eukaryota > Metazoa > Chordata > Mammalia > Chiroptera > Emballonuridae > Saccopteryx > Saccopteryx bilineata. The sequence continues at coordinate 336,440,009 of NC_089490.1, read as the reverse complement.
GGAGTAAGAAATGCTCCACCTTCCTCACTAACCTAAACAGGGCAGCTCTCTCTGGTAACTGTGAATATAGAAACTGAGGTGGGCAAAGGGGGATGAATAGATCCAGGCCGCGGCACAAACGGCCGAACCAGGCTGTGGCACGGAGATCCAAGCCGAGGAAAAACTGATCCTGTGGCAACCCGGGCAATACAAGCTAACACTCGCACCAAACCCAAACAAAGAAAGACAAGCAGGGCAGCCATTTTCCCCGATCCCCTGGTCGGTGCACGCAGATAGTGGGCGAGAGATTTCTTCCTAAGCCCCGGGAGTGGGTGCCCGTGTTACCCCACAGAGAGGCAGAGTCAGAAGCCTTTCTGTGGACCGAAAGCAGAATCTCTGGGCAGCTTCAGCACCCTGGGAAAGCCGCGCAGGGGAGGGAGCGAGAAATAATTCCAACAGTGGAAATTTTCTGTGCTGGTGGGGGTTTCACTCAGAGGGAAACGCGGCCGGCCTCATATCCTGGTCTGCGCGTGCAGATAGTGAGTGAGAGATTCCTCTGAGTGCCTTGGCAGTGAGCGCCCATGTTATCGCACAGAGGGGCAGAGTCAGGGGCCTTTGTGTGGGCCAAAGCGGAATCTCGGGCCGCCCCAGCGCCTTGCAAAAGCCGCGCACGGGGACGGAGCGAGAGCCAATTCCAACCCTGCAACTTTTCCATGCGGTTGGGGGTTTCACTCAGAGCGTGAGACTGCTGGTCGGATATCCTGGTCTGTGCACGCAGATAGTGAGTGAGAGTTTCCTCCAAGCGCCCCGGAAGTGGGCGCCCGCCTGTGTTACCGGACAGAGTGGCAGAGCCAGAGGTCTTTGAGTGGGTGGAAAGCCTGCCTGATTATGGTAGCAGCTCTGACGGACTGAACCTTACCCAGAGCCCTGTGCTGACTGGAAATAGAGTGGGGAGTTGCCAGCTCTTTGAGCCTCTTACTATCCAGGCAGAGGCAGCGGCAACTCCATAGCTGGATTATCAGGCTACTAATTGAGGAAGGAAAGACTAGGAGAAAGGCTCCAGGAACACGAACTCTCTCACTGTCGGAGCCTATAAATGCTAATGAGCCTCGACTGCCAACGAGACTAAAGCACAATACATGACATTGCCATAGAGACTTATCAACTGCAATCCTCTACCTGAGCGTGCCAAAGGGGCAGAACCCGGGATAGAGAGTCACCGACCAGGAAGAGGGAGAGAAAAGAAAAAGCAAGAAGATAACCTCTCAAAATCAAGAATAATCTGCAGACTTTATAACCTATCCCATTTTATTATATTTGTTTGTTTGTTTCTCTTATCTTCATTCTTGATACTTTTATTCCTCCTCCAATTTGGCCGATTAACTCTCTGCCGGTCTTATTCTCTCCTCTCCTTGAACTACACTACCCATAAGTGTTACATCTCCCATTACCTTTTCTTTCCTCTTCCTTTCTCTCTATGAGGGTTGCACTCCAAAACCCTTAACTCTCTCTCTCTCTCTCTCTCTCTTTCCTTTCTTTTTTCTTCTTTTAGTGGTTCCCTCTTTTTTTCTCTCTCTCTCTTTCTTTTCTCCCTCTATATTAGTTTCTTCCTTTCTCCTTTACATCTCCTCTCATTCAAACCTCAATAACAAACAAATTATCTTATCTGGGACTCAAACTTATGTTTGTGGCATTTGGGGGGGGGGTTACTTCACCTTTTTAACTCACTAGCAGTGCTCCCATCCCTGGCTCTCCATTTTATCTAGTTCTTGTTCCACTAAATACAATAGTAATTTTTAAATTTGTCCTCCCATTTTTCTGTTTTCCTCTTATTCCTCTCATCATAACTCTTAGACAACCAACACCTAAAAGCAAATCATTTTATTCTTGACCCAAATTTTTTCCTTATTTGCTTTTTCTGGGTCCATACCCCCCCTTTTTTTCTGTTTTTTTCTTCTTTTTTTTTCTTTTTTTTGCCCCTTTATTACTTTTCCCCAATTCAGGCCCTCCATCACAGGCATTGTTTGTTATAATTCACAGTTCACCACAAGATTTTCTCAAAAAAGAGGGGAGAGGAGAGGAAAGGAAAAAAGGAGGGGAGGAATAATTTCCTTTTTTAAAAATTTTTTATTTTATTTTATTTTTCTTTATTTCATTATTAATTTTTTTTAAAAAAAACTTCGATTTTTTATTTTTTATTTTTTTAACTTTTTATTTTTTATTAAATCTCATTAATACTATCAACAAAACCACCCTCAGATGCCATTAAGGAAGAGAAAATCGAATATATTGGATACAAAAGAAAGAGAGGTAACACAACTAGATGAGGAAAAATCTATGGAGAAAAAATTTAATATATTGGAAACCTTGGAGCTAAATGACAGAGAATTCAAGATAGAAATCCTAAAAATCCTCTGAGATATACAAGAAAACACAGAAAGGCAATTTAGGGAGCTCAGAAAACAACTCAATGAACATAAAGAATATATGTCCAAGGAAATTGAAACTATAAAAACAAATCAAACAGAGATGAAAAACTCAATTCACGAGCTGAAAAATGAAGTAACAAGCTTAGCTAATAGAACAGGTCAGATAGAAGAGAGGATTAGTAAAATAGAAGACAAGCAACTTGAGGCACAACAGAGAGAAGAAGAAAGAGACTCAAAAATAAAAAAAAATGAGATAGCCCTACAAGAATTATCTGACTCTATCAAAAAGAATAACATAAGAATAATAGGTATATCAGAGGGAGAAGACAGAGAAAATGGAAGGGAGAACATACTCAAACAAATAATAGATGAGAAGTTCCCAAGCCTGTGGAAAGAACTAAAGCCTCAAGTTCAAGAAGCAAACAGAACTCCGAGTTTTCTAAACCCCAACAAACCTACTCCAAGGCATATCATAATGAAATTGACACAAACCAACAGCAAAGAAAAAATTCTCAAGGCAGCCAGGGAAAAGAAGAATACAACATATAAAGGAGGGCCCATTAGATTATCATCAGATTTCTCAGCAGAAACTCTACAAGCTAGAAGACAGTGGACCCCAATATTTGAAGTCCTGAAAGAGAGGAACTTTCAGCCACAAATACTATACCCATCAAAGCTATCCTTCAAATATGAAGGAGAAATAAAAACATTCACAGATACAGAAAAGATGAGGGAATTTATCATCAGAAAACCCCCACTCCAGGAATTACTAAAGGGGGTTTTCCAACCAGATACAAAGAACAAAAAAAAAAAAAAACAGAGCCACAAGTAAAAGCTCCAAGAAGAACACAATAAAACCAAATTTAAACTGTGACAACAACAAAAAGAAAGAGGGGGAGAAGATGGAGATTAACAGTAGCAAAGGACGATGGAGTGCAAAAGTATTCACAAAATAGTTCGCTACAATGAACAGGGTAGGGACCCTTTTCATTACTCAAAGGTAACCACCACTGAAAAAACCACCACAGAAGCACATGAAATAAAAAAGATAGCAACAGAGGAAAGATGTATGGAATACAACCAAATAAAAACAAAAGATAGAAAAACGAAAGAGAAGGATCAAACAAGACACAAAACTAACAGAAAGCAAGATATAAAATGGCAATAGGGAACTCACAAGTATCAATAATTATACTAAAAGTAAACGGATTAAACTCACCAATAAAAAGGCACAGAGTAGCAGAATGGATTAAAAAAGAAAATCCAACTGTATGCTGCCTACAGGAAACTCATCTAAGTAACAAGGATAGAAACAAATTCAAAGTGAAAGGCTGGAAAACAATACTCCAAGCAAATAACATCCAAAAAAAAGCAGGTGTAGCAATATTCATATCGGATAATGCTGACTACAAGACAGGAAAAGTACTCAGAGACAAAAATGGCCATTTCATAATGGCTAAGGGGACACTTAATCAAGAAGACATAACAATTCTTAATATATATGCACCAAACCAAGGAGCACCAAAATATATAAGACAGCTACTTATTGATCTTAAAACAATAACTGACAAAAATACAATCATACTTGGAGACCTCAATACACCGCTGACGGCTCTAGATCGGTCATCCAAACAGAGAATCAACAAAGACATAGTGGCCTTAAACAAAACACTAGAGCACCTGGATATGATAGACATCTACAGGACATTTCATCCCAAAGTGACTGAGTATACATTTTTCTCCAGTGTACATGGATCATTCTCAAGAATTGACCATATGTTGGGCCACAAAAACAACATCAGCAAATTCAGAAAAATTGAAGTTGTACCAAGCATATTTTCTGATCATAAAGCCTTGAAACTAGAATTCAACTGCATAAAAGAGGAAAAAAATCCCACAAAAATGTGGAAACTAAACAACATACTTTTAAAAAATGAATGGGTCAAAGAAGAAATAAGTGAAGAGATCAAAAGATATATACAGACTAATGAAAATGAAAATACGACATATCAGAATCTATGGGATGCAGCAAAAGCAGTGATATGAGGGAAGTTCATATCACTTCAGGCATATATGAACAAACAAGAGAGAACCCAAGTGAACCACTTAACTTCCCACCTTAAAGAACTAGAAAAAGAAGAATGAAGACAACCCAAAACCAGCCGAAGAAAGAAGATAATAAAAATCAGAGCAGAAATAAATGAATTAGAGAACAGAAAAACTATAGAAAAAATTAATAGAACAAGGAGCTGGTTCTATGAAAAGATCAACAAAATTGACAAACCCTTGGCAAGACTTACCAAGGAAAAAAGAGAAAGAACTCATATAAACAAAATCCAAAACGAAAGAGGAGAAATCACCACGGACACCGTAGATATACAAAGAATTATTGTAGAATACTATGAAAAACTTTATGCCACTAAATTCAACAACCTAGAAGAAATGGATAAATTCCTAGAAAAATACAACCTTCCTAGACTGAGTCAAGAAGAAGCAGAAAGCCTAAACAGACCTATCAGTAGAGAAAAAATAGAAAAAACCATTAAAAACCTCCCCAAAAATAAAAGTCCAGGCCCTGACGGCTATACCAGTGAATTTTATCAAACATTCAAAGAAGATTTGGTTCCTATTCTACTCAAAGTCTTCCAAAAAATTGAAGAAGAAGCAGTATTTCCAAACACATTTTATGAGGCCAACATAACCCTCATAGCAAAACCAGGCAAGGATGGCACAAAAAAAGAAAACTACAGACCAATATCTCTAATGAATACAGATGCTAAAATACTAAATAAAATACTAGCAAATCGAATACAACAACATATTAAAAAAATAATACATCATGATCAAGTGGGATTCATCCCAGAATCTCAAGGATGGTTCAACATACGTAAAACGGTTAACGTAATACACCATATCAACAAAACAAAGAACAAACACCACATGATCTTATCAATAGACGCAGAAAAGGCTTTCGATAAAATACAACACAATTTTATGTTTAAGACTCTCAACAAAATGGGTATAGAAGGAAAATATCTCAACATGATAAAGGCCATATATGATAAACCATCAGCTAACATCATATTAAATGGCACTAAACTGAAGGCTTTCCCCCTTAAATCAGGAACAAGACAGGGTTGTCCACTCTCTCCACTCTTATTTAATGTGGTACTAGAGGTTCTAGCCAGAGCAATCAGACAAGACAAAGAAATAAAAGGCATCCATATTGGAAAAGAAGAAGTAAAGGTATCACTTTTTGCAGATGATATGATCCTATACATCGAAAACCCCAAAGAATCCACAAAAAGACTACTAGAAACAATAAGCCAATACAGTAAGGTCGCAGGATACAAAAGTAACATACAGAAGTCAATAGCCTTTCTATATGCCAACAATGAAACAATTGAGAATGAACTCAAAAGAATAATCCCTTTCACGATTGCAACAAAAAAAATAAAATACTTAGGAATAAACATAACAAAGAATGTAAAGGAGTTATATAATGAAAACTATAAACCATTGTTAAGGGAAATCGAAAAGGATATAATGAGATGGAAGAATATACCTTGTTCTTGGCTAGGAAGAATAAATATAATCAAGATGGCTATATTACCCAAAGCAATATACAAATTTAATGCAATTCCCATCAAACTTACAATGACGTTTTTTAAAGAAATAGAGCAAAAAATCATCAGATTTATATGGAACTATAAAAAACCCCGAATAGCCAAAGCAATCCTAAAGAAAAAGAATGAAGCTGGGGGCATTACAATACCTGACTTCAAACTCTATTATAGGGCCACGACAATCAAAACAGCATGGTATTGGCAGAAAAATAGACACTCAGACCAATGGAACAGAATAGAAAACCCAGAAATAAAACCACATATATATAGTCAAATAATTTTTGATAAAGAGGCCAACAACACACAATGGAGAAAAGAAAGCCTCTTCAATAAATGGTGCTGGGAAAACTGGAAAGCCACATGCAAAAGAATGAAACTGGACTACAGTCTCTCCCCCTGTACAAAAATTAACTCAAAATGGATCAAAGATCTAAACATAAGACCTGAAACAATTAAGTACATAGAAGAAGACATAGGTACTCAACTCATGGACCTGGGTTTTAAAGAGCATTTTATGAATTTGACTCCAATGGCAAGAGAAGTGAAGGCAAAAATTAATGAATGGGACTACATCTGACTAAGAAGATTTGCTCAGGAAGAGAAACTGATAACAAAATAAACAGAAAGCCAACTAAATGGGAAATGATATTTTCAAACAACAGCTCAGATAAGGGCCTAATATCCAAAATATACAAAGAACTCATAAAACTCAACAACAAACAAACAAACAATCCAATAAAAAAATGGGAAGAGGATATGAACAGACACTTCTCCCAGGAAGAAATACAAATGGCCAACAGATATATGAAAAGATACTCATCTTCTTTAGCTATTAGAGAAATGCAAATCAAAACGGCAATGAGATACCACCTCACACCTGTTAGATTAGCTATTATTAGCAAGACAGGTAATAGCAAATGTTGGAGAGGCTGTGGAGAAAAAGGAACCCTCATATACTGTTGGTGGGAATGTAAAGTAGTACAGCCATTATGGAAGAAAGTATGGTGGTTCCTCAAAAAACTGAAAATAGAACTACCTTATGACCCAGCAATTCCTCTACTGGGTATATACCCCCAAAACTCAGAAACACTGATAAATAAAGACACATGCAGCCCCATGTTTATTGCAGCATTGTTTACAGTGGCCAGGACATGGAAACAACCAAAAATCCCGTCAATAGATGACTGGATAAAGAAGATGTGGCACATATACACTATGGAATATTACTCAGCCATAAGAAATGATGACATCGGAACATTTACAGCAAAATGGTGTGGATCTTGATAACATGATACGAAGCGAAATAAGTAAATCAGAAAAAACCAGGAACTGCATTATTCCATACGTAGGTGGGACATAAAAGTGAAACTAAGAGACATTGATAAGAGTGTGGTGGTTACGGGGGGGAGGGGGGAATGGGAGAGGCACAAAGAAAACAAGATAGAAGGTGACAGAGGACAATCTAACTTTGGGTGATGGGTATGCAACATAATTGAAAGACAAGATAACCTGGACTTGTTATCTTTGAATATATGTATCCTGATTTATTGATGTCGCCCCATTAAAAAAAATAAAATTATTATAAAGTAAAAAAAAAATGGAGTTCTGTGCATTACACACTGTTGAACTCTTGAGACTTTTGACTATGTCTTTTGGACTCATGTTATGGGTGTAATATTATTTTATGACTCATGTAGTTAGTAGATTTGAAATTTGAAGGAAGCTTAAATATATTAGATTTTAGAAAGAGGCCCTTATTTCTTTGCCTACAGTCATATCCAGAATTGTTTCAAAGTGGATTTGATTCCTCATGATTCATTCATGGCCTTATCAATGCAGAGATGCACTACTCATATTACAGGATCATTTTTACCTGTCATTTATTTAGTCTTTTATTCTTTCCCTATTTGTTCACATGTCATTTTGTACAATCACTGGCTAAAGAGTAGATATATCAAATCCAGTTCCTTTTCTTGAGAGAACACTTGATATTTCAGAAGATAGGTAGGTAAAAAACATAAAAACACTCGACAAACATGATTAACCTTTTTGCAATAATGACAATGTCCACTTGCAACCAAACAGCTAAATTAAAAATGCCAATGATAATAATGAAGCAGCATAGGCCCTGACCAGGTCGCTTAGTGGATAAAGCATTGTTACAGCATACTGAGGCTGTGGGTTCAATCCCCATTCAGGGCACATATGAGAAGCAATCAGTGAGTACACAACTAAATGGAAAAACTAAGTGGAACAATAAGATGATCTCTCTCTCTCTCTCTCTCTCTCTTTCTCTCTCCCTGTCCTCCTCCCTCCCTCTTTCTCAAAATCAATGGAAAAACTAAAAGAATGAAACAAAAATACAGCATGGTATCAGTAGAAAACACAACAGAGCAATGAAGGAGAAGAGACAGCCCAGAAACAAACCCACATGTATATGGGTAATTTTTTACAAAGGAGCTAAAATGCACAATGGAAGAATTAAAAGCCATTTCAGTTAATGATGCTGGGAAAATTGGAAAGCCACAGGCAAAAGCATAAAACTAGACTGTTACTATACACAACAATTAACTCAAAATGAATCAAAATCCTAAATATAAGACCTGAAACAAAAAGTACAGAGAGAAAAACATAGGTAATAAACTTATGAACCTTGGTCTTAGAGAAGATTTTATGAATTTGACCTTAAATGCAAGGGAAGTAAAAGTAAACATAAATGAATGGGACTATATCAAACTAAAAAGCTTCTTTCTGCACAGCAAAAGAAACTGTCACCAAATAAAGTCAACCAACTGAATGGGAGAAGATATTTGCAAACAACACCTTTGATAAAGGATTAATATCCAACATATATAAAGAACTCATACAATGCAACAACAATAAAACAAACAATCCCATTAAAAATGGTCAGCGGGCCTGAATAGACACTTTTCCCAAGAAGACATACAAATGGTCAACAGATATTTAAAAAGATGCTCAACTTCATTAGCTACTAGGGGAATGCAAATCAAAACCACAATGAGATACCATCTCACACCTTTTAGAATGGCTATTATCAATAAGACAAGTAATAACAAGTGTTGGAGAGGTTGTAGAGAAAACCCTCATGCACTGCTGGTGGGCATGTAAACTGGTATAGTCACTATGAAATAAGGTTGGAGGTTCCTCAAAAAATTAAGACTAGAGTTACCATATGAGACAGCAATCCCTCTTCTGGGTATATACCTGAAAATTTGAAGACATTTATTCATAAAGATAAATATACTTCCATATAGACTGCAGCATTATTCATGGTGGCCAAGACATAGAAACAACCAAAATGTCTTTCAGTAGAGGATTGGATAAAGTATATGTGGCACATGTATACAATGGAATACTACTCAGTCGTAAGATGAAATACTGACATTGACAACAGGAATGGATCTTGAGAATATCATGGTAAGCACAGTAAGTCAAGAACCACATGATTTTACTCATATGTGGATATAAAACCGAAGCAACAATAAATAAAAAAGACAAAAATGCATAAACATAAACAACAGTATGATGCTTTCAGAGGGAAAGAGGGATGGGGGACGTGTAAAGGGAGTCAAATACATGACAGAAGAAGACTTGACTTGGGGTGGTAAATATACAATACAATATAAAGATAATATATTATAGAATTGTACACTTGAAACCTATAGAATTTTATTAACCAATGTTACCCCAATAAATTTAATAAAATTAAAAAATGCCAGTGAGAATCTCCTTTCAAGTGGCATAAAATGGTGTTCATATTTGAAGACTTGTCTGCTAGTTTTGTTACGGTCCTAGAATTCTAGCATAAATTATGTACTATATATATTGTGCTACAATATCCAGTAAGTACTACAACAAGTTACAGTCTGAACACAGAGAATGGCATATAGTTGGTACTTGAGGAATATTCCTTTGAATGAATAGATAATATTTTTTAAATTTTTACTTTTTATGATTCTCCTTTGAGAGAAAACAAAAAGGAAGCCTTATGTTATTTTGAATGTCTTAACAAGGCTTAAAATTTTTACACCATCATTAATTCTCACAGATTTTACAAAAACACAGAAACCCCAGGGTTTTCAAAGAACTGACACTTTAAGAACTTAGTGTGCCTAGTTTGTCCACTTTCAGAGGAATGGACTTCATGTATGTGCAAGTCTGGCCATAGCAACGCCTGCCCCAGTTCCTGTGAGAGTCACCCAGGGGCCCTGGCTCCTCAAAAACTTCCCAGCCTTGAGTCCCAGAAAGAAGGCCTAAGCCAGCACTCAGCATTCTTAGTAATTCCCTGCATTTTTTTTTCTCTGTGACCTGTCTGACAGACAGAGAAGTAATGCCAACTTATAAGCTGTCACTGGGATCTGGGTGGCAGAAACAGATGCCACCATCACCTCAGTAAATAAGTGCCATGGGAAGTGACTCTCAGCCGAGTGAATCAGCCAGTCAAAATTTAAAGGGCCTGTTTATCCTGTTCCAAACCTCCAGAATCTCCTAGGTCAGAAGTAATGAATTTTGAAATCCAGTCTGGGGTACCTACTCTCTCTCTTCACTCTGTGGATGCCCTTAGAAGAGAGAAAAAGTAGGTACAGGTTTTAGTTTAATCTTTAAGGAAATTTATAAACAAATAATTTATTTCATCCACTTATCAGGGGCCAGAGATAAATGGCTCTGTAGTCTTCAGTGCTGATCCATCAGCATATATTTGCATATCTATGGGTTTATAACTACAGGCTCTTACTGCATATAATTAGCACACCCTGGCCTTGGTGATCTCTCTCTTCTCTGAACTCCATTAGCACGTGCTATTCTGTTTCCACAGCATTGTCTATTGCTAGTTCATGATGCTGGTGAATTGCAAAGATGTGCTTCATCTGATCCTATTATGCAACTGTCCCTTCTCAATTGCCCCACTTGACTCCAACCCAACTCAGTCCTCCCCCAGCCAAAGTTTCTTAGACTAGAGTTGAGCCCCTGATGCTGCAAACATGACATGTATGGGTAACAGGGTTAAAAAAAAAAAGCCGGTAGCATAAGAAAAAGACAGATACATACAGGTAGCTGTAGCTGTGTCCACTAATAATAAAGAACCAGAGTGAAACTCTTCCAAATTTTGTTGCTAAAGTGTCTAGAGGTTCCTTGAATCTAGAATAACAATCTGTATTCATTCTTTTTTTTTATTTATTTTTTTTATTTTTTTTATAGGGACAGAGAGAGAGTCAGAGAGAGGGATAGATAGGGACAGACAGACAAGAACGGAGAGAGATGAGAAGCATCAATCATCAGTTTTTCATTGGGACTCCTTAGTTGTTCATTGATTGTTTTCTCATATGTGCCTTGACCGTGGGCCTTCAGCAGACCGAGTAACCCCTTGCTCGAGCCAGCGACCTTGGGTCCAAGCTGGTGAGCTTTTTTTGGCTCAAGCCAGATGAGCCCGCGCTCAAGCTGGCAACCTCGGGGTCTCGAACCTGGGTCCTTCCACATCCTAGTCTGACGCTCTATTCACTGCGCCACCACCTGGTCAGGCTGTATTCATTCTTTAAGGGGCTATTATGGCTCATGCTATGGAATTTCTCTGTTGGTTTCCATATGACATTAACTATATAATGAAAATAAACCACCATCTACCACCCTATTCCTTTACAGGAGCTTAGGTCAGATCTCGTGTATGCAATCAATAGAGTAAAAATAAAACAGGCACTCTGTTTTTGCTGTCTGTTTCAGACCACCTCAACTAGACTATGCTGCTCAAAGGCAAAAGACAAAACCTTAGACCCCTATGCAATCCCATAGTATCTGAATCCTGTCTTTAGAATTCTGATATTCTGACCATTATGAATTATTTTGTATTACTTCTCCTATCTAGAATGTTAAAATAAAATATTAGTTTCTTAACTACTGGGTTATTTGATGCCCCTTAAATTCTGTGCCTGCCATGCTGAACTCACTCACCTCACCTTAATACCATAGATCAGTGATTCTCAAACTTTTTGAAGTTGGGGTGCATTTAAAATCCTACAAATAATTGTAGGTGCACTATATACAAATTTCTGAGAAATATGTTATAATAATTAAGTCAAATATTAAAGAAAAAATATAATGTCCAAGCATGCTTTTATGGTAATTAATGAAATAAATACGACAACATTAAATTTATTTTGACATTCAGAAAATTTTCAGCCCTGGCCGTTTGGCTCAGTGGTAGAGCGTCGGCCTGGTGTGCAGAAGTCCCGGGTTTGATTCCCGGCCAGGGCCCACAGGAGAAGCACCCATCTGCTTCTCCAACCCTCCCCCTCTCCTTCCTTCCTCTCTGTCTCTCTCTTCCCCTCGCACAGCCAAGGCTCCGTTGGAGCAAAGATGGCCCGGGCGCTGGGGATGGCACCTTGGCCTCTGCCCCAGGCACTAGAGTGGCTCTAGTCACAACAAAGCGACGCCCCGGAGGGGCAGAGCTTCGCCCCCTGGTGGGCAGAGCCTCGCCCTCTGGTGGGCGTGCTGGGTGGATCCCGGTTGGGTGCATGTGGGAGTCTGTCTGACTGTCTCTCCCTGTTTCTAGCTTCAGAAAAATACAAAAAAAAAAAAAAAAAAAAAAAAAGAAAAATTTCATGTTATATTTTTTGAGTTATGTTTTTTAGAATTTGTAAAAAAGAGGAGTTAAAAGATAAAAAAATGACAAAAAGTTATCTTTTTTTATTTTTATTTATTCATTTTAGAGAGGAGAGAGAGAGAGAGAAGGGGGAGGAGCAGGAAGCATCAACTCCCATATGTGCCTTGACCAGGCGAGCCCAGGGTCTCGAACCAGCAACCTCAGCATTTCCAGATTGAAGCTTTATCCATTGCGCCACCACAGGTCAGGCCAAAAAGTTATCTTTTTATATATATAGATACATTCTTAGTAAGATTTAGTGAATTTGGCAGGTCCCAGCACAAATGTGTTTTTTCATTCTTGTTTTTATGAGAAACATGAGCCTAACGTGTCCTAGCGATTTTTTCAATGTTTGGGCATATATTTGAAAGGCAAACTCTCATTTCCTCATCAATACATTAAAGAATTTTTCTCTTTTTACTCTTATTTGTATTGAGTGCAGAAAACCCTTACCATACATATCATCTTAACTTTACACCAAACAAAGGATAGAAGAAACTTGCCTCCAGTCTTTCTGGGGAACATGGGGAGTAGTGTAAACAATCCAGCACCACAGCTTAACAGCCTTTTGCAACCTAATCAGGCAGGTGAGGTGGGGGTTAGACAGACTGTCAGCTTACAGCCAATTCCCCACACCTCTGTCCCCCCAAAAATCTAAACTCTAAAAACCTTGTTGTTTTGGTCCCCAACAGGCACATATTTCTCTGGAATACCATAGGGCACACCTGAAAATCTTCTAGGGTGCACCAGTGAGCCCTGGCACACACTTTGAGAACCACTGCCATAGATAATAAATGTCTAACATGATGAGGAGGAGGAGGAGGAGGATGATGATGATAATGATGATGGTGGTGGTGATTGTAAATATTCATCTGTGGAGGACCTGAAGATACAAGGTCACGGAAACATGACGCCCTTCTCTTAGAGGTAACAGTAAGAGTGACTCACACTTTATTGAGTTTTTCTATAAAGTAACTCACTGTTATTGAATCCTTCCACTAAAGGGACTTCTCTGAAAGCCCATGGGCAGTCTCAGGCAGGACCCTCACATCAATGTACTGTCCTGTCTGGCTCTTTCTTTTCTAGACTACTAGCTTACAGGGGATCAGAACCAAAGCTCATTCATCTCCATTTCCCCACGCCTTTCCTTAATACAAGAATGTCTGAATGAAGCACAACCATAAAAAAGAAATAGAGTTGTATTAGGAAAAGTGACCAGTACTTTTTATTCTCTGTTGCTGAGCTAGAACTGAAATGGAGAAACTAAAATTGCAATAGGAAGGATTTGGGTTATATATATATAAGGTCTACCGGAAAGTTCTGTCCATTTTTGGAATAAAACAAAATACAAATTTTTCTTACCGTCAATAAACTTTATTAAATAATATAATTGCCATTATTATTAATGATTTCTTGCCAGCGTGAGGGCAATTTGTATATCCCATTTTTGAAAAATGTTTTTCATCTTTTGATGCAAAAAATTGAACCAGTGCTTGTTTGATATCTTCTTCATTTTTGAATTTTTTGCCCTTCAAAAAATTTTGTAAGGACAAAAACAAGTGATAGTTGGAGGGTGCTAAATCCAGGGAATATGGTGGATGTGACAGACATGCTTCTGTACCATTTCTTGCTTGTTGAAATTCATAAAAATTACAGTGGCGTAAATGAACTTTATCAGTAGCCATGGGTACACTATCGCTTCACACATAAGACTAACATGAATCAACTTTGTTTTAGTTAATTTGCTACGTCAGTATGTATACATTAAGTGATAAAAATAGAGAGGCACACATGCGCCAAATAAACATGTGCTTACGTGTCAAAACTTGTGATAGAAAAGGACAGAACTTTCTGGTAGACCTTATATATTTGTATGCCTTTGACCATAAGACTCTCTGTCTTACACACTGACATGGCTGAATCTGTAAAGCATCCAGATTCTCCAGCCCTCATCCTTCTGTGGTCTTCCTTAGCTCCCAAATCAGGAAGGGAACATCTAGCTCCATGCTCCTACATAAGCAGAAGGACATAGAACCAAACTATATTAATGGTGGCAGCTGGATGCCAATGGCTTGGATCCCCAAGCTTCTAGTATATTGTCTGACATAAGTCAGAAGGAACGGGGTTTAATGTTAGAAGGGTGCCTCATGCTCCTCATTATAAATAATACACTGTTTTTGGGCCAAGGATGTGGAGAAGTAAGCATAAGAGGATTGAATTCCAGGCCTGAGATAATAGATGTGAAGACCAGAACCTTGGGCAGTAACTAGGGGATAAAAGGGGATATGGAACTAGGTTTTAAACTATAAGGCTCAACATGTAACTCTGACATTAAAATGATAAGGATTAAGAAAGAGGCTGACTTCTCTTACACTGAACTTGAAGCAGGAAAGTGTTAGTCATTTGATGAAGGTGCTATTAGAAACTTAAAAGTATAATATAGAGAAATCTGAGGAATGGATTTATTTGTAAGAAACCCCTTCATCACCTTAATTCTAAGCACCATCAGATTGGGCTTCCAAGGACTTCCACTAGGGCCCTTGGAGTATATCCCTATTTGCACCATACTCACTTAACTTTGCCAAAACTTAACTCCTACATTTTAGAGGTATTTAAAAGTTTCCTTTGTCTATCAGCAAAGTTGCATATTGTAATATTATACACAGAAGTAAATTATTACGAAACAGGGCTAGGTTTGAATTCTGGCTCTTCCAAACTCTACCCTGTGTGATCTGCTGTTTCTGAACTTCTCTGAGCCTCTGTCTCAGCATCTGTAGAGTGGGGACAGTAATATTGGCCTCAGGGCGGTTGGTGCTTGACACTCACTGTGAGCTCACCAAATGCCATTAGTTTTACTCTCAGGCACTCATGCTCACAGGTATGGAGAGCCGCTGAGAAGGTTGTTCCCTAAGGCAGTTCATACATTAACACTTTAATGTCACATGGATTCCCTAAAAGAAGGCTGAACAAAGTAAGTAACAATCAGTGGTGTTTAGTATCTTAAAAAACACTGCAAAATGGTTTTTCCTAAAGCCTCACTTTTGTTCCCCATGTTGAAGAGGTAATTGATCCTCTATCATAACCCTGGATGTTGATGTTGCTCCATTTCTCCAAACTCTTCAATTCTTTCTATTGCCTCTAATAAGGTATCATCCCCAACTCCAATCTCTAATTTGGGCCTGCACCTTCACAGGTATGGAGTCATATCAAATTGTTGAGCCATGCGTAATTTGCTATTAATGATAGTCTATGCACTTTAATCTATAAATATTTACTCTTTAAAGATATAAATTAGGATTGATTTACCATTTCCTCTATCTAAACATCACTCTCAATTATATTTTGCTGTGTTTGCTTAGAGAGGAGAAAAATGGCAGAGTGAGTGCTGCACCACATGAAGTCATTTTAAAGTTTGAATTATTAAGGTGCTTTATTTTCTCCAAGAATGTTTGGGTTTCAACAAAATTAGGTCCTGTCATGACAGTGAGTTATAAACGGTTCATGGCTTATTTTATTAGAATAAGAAGTTAAAAGTCACTGACCTTGGCAATGATGAGTATAACAGGTTTATTTCCAAAGTAGGGATGACCATACATTGGTAGTGGCTGTATGTCCAGCTACACTAATATTTTATGACATTCTGAAAGATGTTTCAACAATATTATCCAAGACACATAAAGTCAGTATTATGGCTACATCCAGACCTTTAAGACAATATGTCCTATCATAGTGTTTAAACTAATATTTTTACAAAACTAGTTTTATTTATTTATTTATTTATTTATTTATTTATTTATTTATTTTATTTTTTATTATTATTATTTTTTGTATTTTTCTGAAGCTGGAAACGGGGAGAGACAGTCAGACAGACTCCCGCATGTGCCCAACCGGGATCCACCCGGCACGCCCACCAGGGGGCGACGCTCTGCCCACTAGGGGGCGATGCTCTGCCCCTCCAGGGTGTTGCTCTGTTGTGACCAGAGCCACTCTAGCACCTGGGGCAGAGGCCAAGGAGCCATCCCCAGTGCCCGGGCCATCTTTTCCAATGGAGCCTCACTGCGGGAGGGGAAGAAAGAGACAGAGAGGAAGGAGAGGGGGAGGGGTGGAGAAGCAGATGGGTGCTTCTCCTGTGTGCCCTGGCTGGGAATCGAACCTGGGACTTCTGCATGCCAGGCCAACGCTCTACCACTGAGCCAACCGGCCAGGGCAAAACTAGTTTTAAAGAGTTGTTTGGCCTGACCAGGTGGTGACACAGTCAATAGAGCATCTGCCTAGGACACTGAAGACCCAGGTTCGAAACCCCAACGTCACTGGCTTGAGCGCAGGCTCACCAGCTTGAGTGCAGTTTGCTGGCTTAAGTGTGGGATCATAGACATGACTCCATGGTTGCTGCCTTGAGCCCACAGGTCACTGGCTTGAGCCCAAGGTGGCTGGCTTGAGCAAGGGGTCACTGGCTCAGATGAAGCCTCTTGTTCAAGGCACATATAAGAAAGCAATCAACAAACAACTAAGGTGCCGCAACTATGAGTTGATGCTTCTCACTCCTCTCCCTTCCTGTCTCTCTTTCTCGCTAAAAAAGAAAAAGAAAGGTGTTTTGTTTTTTTTTGTTTTCACTTTTTTACTGGGCTCATAGGCTATAATATAAATCTGTGAAACAAGCATGTTGATAGTTTTCTAGTATCTTTATGGAAAAGAAATTTTTAAGCAAAAATGAAAACACATAAAAGAAGATTTGACTACATAAAAATTTAAAACCACTGAAGTGAATAACCTCATAAACAAGCAACAAGCTGGAGAAACATCTGCTCAAATATATTTATCAATATTTTAAAGATGCTCTTACAATTCAATATGCAAAACCATACATTTTTCATAGAAAATAGGCAAAAGCAGTTAGCATCCAATCACAAAAGAACAAACACAAATGACAGATCGACACACAATATAAATGTTTAACTTCACTAGAAATACAAGTCCTACAAGGTAAATGATATATCCTCTTTTCCTGTTAAAAATAAAAAGAATTTTAAATTGATAAATCACAATTTAGTTGTGGTGTGGTGAGATAGACATTTAAATTGCTGGCCTATGGAATGGTCTTTACAACGTTTTAATAAAGCAATCTGACAACATAGTTCAGGAGTTGAGAAGTAATCCTTCTCTTCAGTTCAGTAATTCTACCACTAGTGTGCAATCCTAAAATGAAAATAAAAAACATGGACCAACTTTTCCACAGAAAGTCACTGTGATCTGTTATGAGAGCAAAACAGAACAAGTCAAAATAAAACAATCAGAATGTCCAACAAAGAGACAAAGGTATAGAGCATAAATTATATCAATTATATCCATGAAGTTAATATTCATAAATACTTCAATGATATAGGAAAATACTTTTACAATGTTGAATACACTGGAGTACAAAATTGTATGTGAGGCTAGGGGAGTAGTGGGAGGTGTGAAAGCACCAAATTTTGTTACTATTTGGGAAAGGGACCAAAATATGGAAAACATTACAAAGGCTCCCAAAAGAAGATCCAAAGCTTAATATCTCCCCAGGGTTTCTTTCTGTTCATTATGTGAAAGAAAATACAGTGGAGACTAGGGTTTGCAGTCCAGAGTTGAGGTGGTGTCAAAGAGGGCTCTCTAAGAAGTGGTAATTAATAACACATGCAAAGTTATAGAGGACTTCTGGCCTGACCAGGCAGTGGCAGAATGGATGGAGCATTTGATGGGGATGCAGAGGACCCCGGTTTGAAACCCCGTGGTCGCCAGCTTGAGTGCGGTATCCCTGGCTTGAGCGTGGGATCATAAACATGTCCCCATGGTCCCTGGCTTGAACCCAAAGGTCGCTGGCTTGAGCCCAAGGTTGCTGGCTTGAGCAAGGGGTCACTCGGTCTGCTGTAGCCCCCCAGTCAAGGCAAATATGAGAAAGCAATCAATGAACAACTAAGGTGCGACAACGAATAATTGATGCTTCTCATCTCTCTTCCTTCCTGTCTGCCTGTCCCTATCTGTCCCTTTCTCTGTGTCTCTGTCACACACACAAAAAAGAAGACATCTGAAAACATGCCTATTTAGGAAGTTTGGTAAAGGCTTGAGTAGGAGACAGATGTAAAAGGTAGGCAGGTCGTGAGTACAATTCTGCTATCCACAAGTGATGGAAAGCCATGGAGGTTAGTGTTCTTTCCATTGAGTGCAATTAAAGGACTTCAGACAGTTTGGCTGTCATTTGTCTATTCATTCATTCATTTCATGAATATTTACCAAAGCCCTACACTGTACCAGGCCAGAGAGAGGCATTAGGTATATAGGCATTTTATATGATAAAATGTTCCCTCTGCTCATTGAGATTTGAATGCAAGAAAATTTGACTGCAAGGAAGAGTCTTATTCAAGTTACTTCAGGTAATAGAACACCAGCTCATGGGAATTCAGAGAAAGCTGAACCATAAGAAATCATAAAGAGTGAGATCTAATGAGCTGGGTCTTTACACTGGAGCTTTCCCATCAAGATAATATTTTTTTTCTTTGTGCTATTTCTTTCTCTTTCTATATACCTCTTTCTTTAAATTCTAATTTATAAATGACATACATACTCTCTACTTCATAGCTTCTGCTTCCTAATAACATCAATTTTTACATGACTCACAGTGGACCCTCTGGCCTCCTTTCCATCATAAATTATTAGCTTCTCTTTTCGCTGATTTTTGCCTCATTTGGCCTGCTTTTTATTTAAAAATTCTAATAGAGAATTTGATAGTTCTAATTCACCTTTTGGAGTAAATCACATCGTTAGTCACTGAATAGCCTCTGGATTGGCATCCTTTGGGTCAAGTCCATACCCTGCGCATTCAGGCCAGGTTGGGGTACGAGCCACCTGATCCTCGAGCCGCCTGATCCTTCTGGATTTGCTCTTTCAGCAGAGCTGGAGGCAGAGAGCAAGTTCTCTGCAGTGAGCTGGGCATTCCACTGGTCTGCTTAGATCTGGTCTGTGGGGTCACTACCTACTTCTTTATATTCTCAGCTAGTACTACTGAAAGATGGTACTAGAGAAAAAAGGACCATTCCTTTTGGAGGAAGATATGGAAGCAACAAAAGAGAAGAGTTTGAATGATAGAAAAATATGGAAAACATTACAACGGCCCCCAAAAGAAGATCCAAAGCTTAATATCTCCCCAGGGTTTCTTTCTGTTTATTATGGTATTAAAATATAATATTATAGAACAGAAACTCTACCTCCAGTTATTTTCTTTCCTCAGAGGCTCCAAGACTGTTTACATCTATAACACTTAAACTAAACGTTGCCAAACTGATAGGGTCTTAAGTTTTAAAATTCACACTGCCATAAGAAATTTTGAATATGTTTAGTCAAATCTTAGCTTCTAAAATAGAATAAAAAATGGTAATTCAACTATATTCTCCTGCATGTCAATTTTAAATTATTGATATGGACTCTATAGAGGAGAAAACCATTATGCCTTTAACTCAGAAAGAGCTCAGCTTGAATAGAGCAGCAGCTTCCTAGAAGAAAAAATAATGTCCAAATATAGTTCTCCACATATCAACAGGAAGAATGAGGTGGCTTTATCCAAATGGTACATTATCCTCTATTTCATGCCGCTATTACTACTTACTCTTCTAGGACAGTTATTGCTAGCTGGTTATTAAGCTTGCCTGGTGGCCGGAAGGAAGGCTAAGCCGTCCATCAGAACCAGAGGGACAGCTGCAGCCCCGCCTTGCTCTCCTTGGAGAGGGCTCCTTGCACTTCTACTGGGATTTCAGACTGAGACACAGACATTGGAGTAAATGGTTCATATTCTTTTAAAATGTACATATATTGGTTCTTTCTTCCAACCCTTTATTTTAGGAAGTTCCTGTAAATGTATGCCTAAGTTGTTCCTTGTTTCTGTGCAATCATTATGCTTTAGTTTTTGAAACTCTTTTTCTAGGATATACTGTCCCTCAAGGGTCTAACTACATTTTGTGTTCATCTTGGCAATGATAGCTCCTATTTTAAAGGTAGTAAAGAATCAAATAAAGAGAGCAAGCTGTGAGTTTGACCATCTAGATGAAAGTTCTGGGTCATCACTTATAAGCCATGTGATCTTGAGCAATTTGTTTATCCTCATGCTTCAGTTTCTTCCCCTGTGAGCAGGAGTAGTGCCTACCTCTTAGGGCCTTATGAGTATTAGGTGAAACGATGCTTGAATAGCACTTGGCACAGTGCCTGACAGGTACTCACTGAATGTCATGACTACCGCAGATTTAACAGGAAACCTAGCAGTCACCTGTTGCATACCCCCATGTCTCCTAACTTTTGTGGATATAAATTTGTTCTTAAGGAAAAATTTCCTCTTATGATAACAAAATCATGTTTCTGGCCATGCCTAGGGCTGCCTGATTCAGCAAATGAAAATATAGGATGATTAGTTAAATTTGATTTTTGGGTAAACAATGACTAACATTTAATATAAATGTGCTAATATTACATGGAAAATAGTTATAATAAAAAGCCTATTTACTGTCAGTGTTTCAATTCAGTGTTTCAATTCCAGTTAAACTGGGATGTTATTTTATCTGGCAGCCAGTTGGCCTTGTGTCCTGGGAGCTCCCCCGTGTCGCCAGGACCCTGCCTCCCAGCACCTGCGCTCACACTGTGGTATAATTCCCTTCTTTGCTTTGACTCTTCCCCTGGTTTGCTGCTTTTTATTAAGTCAGCAAATCTGCTTAATTTTGCATTCTCAGTTCTCAACACTATATCACTACATCTATGCCCGAATTCATGTCTATACCCAGATATAGATCTGCATAAGCATGTAAATACATTAATTTTTAAAAACAAAATTAGATCTAGGTTATATTTTATACGTTATTATGCTATCGCTTTTATTTATAGTTTTACATTGTCTATTAGCTTTTCTTCCATATCAGTACACAGAGCACCACCTCCCTTTTCTCTAATAACTGCAAAGACCCTCTTTCTACATCAGTGCTATAAACTGCTGACCAAAAATCCCACCTCCAAGAATCCACCCCACAAAAGTGAGTATGCGTAATCAAAACGGCAATGAGATACCACCTCACACCTGTTCGATTAGCTGTTATTAGCAAGACAGGTAATAGCAAATGTTGGAGAGGCTGTGGAGAAAAAGGAACCCTCATACACTGTTGGTGGGAATGTAAAGTAGTACAACCATTATGGAAGAAAGTATGGTGGTTCCTCAAAAAACTGAAAATAGAACTACCTTATGACCCAGCAATCCCTCTACTGGGTATATATCCCAAAAACTCAGAAACATTGATACGTAAAGACACATGCAGCCCCATGTTTATTGCAGTATTGTTCACAGTGGCCAGGACATGGAAACAACCAAAAAGCCCATCAATAGATGACTGGATAAAGAAGATGTGGCACATATACACTATGGAATACTACTCAGCCATAAGAAATGATGACATCGGAACATTTACAGCAAAATGGTGGGATCTTGATAACATGATACGAAGCGAAATAAGTAAATCAGAAAAAAACAGGAACTGTATTATTCCATACGTAGGTGGGACATAATAGTGAAACTAAGAGACATTGATAAGAGTGTGGTGGTTACGGGGGGGAGGGGGGAATGGGAGAGGGATAGGGGGTGGGAGGGGCACAAAGAAAACAAGATAGAAGGTGACAGAGGACAATCTGACTTTGGGTGGTGGGTATGCAACATAATTGAACGACAAGATAACCTGGACTTGTTATCTTTGAATATATGTATCCTGATTTATTGATGTCACCCCATTAAAAAAATAAAATTATATATAAAAAAAAAAGTGAGTATGCGCAACAGGTGTGCATAGGAAAGCAACATTCACATAGTTTGTAAATGCAAACACTGGTAAAAACATGTGTTCATCAGTATTGAAAAGACATGTAGGCATTAAAGACATTGCTGTGGAAGGCTTGATGACATGGGAAAATATTATTGATGCGTTGTTAAGTGAAGAAAGCAGGTTAAGATAGTATATTGAGAGTTTAATAATATACATACAGTCTGGTAAATAATAAAAAATATACAGTACTATCTTAATTTTATATAAGAATGATGACAAAAAAAAGAGTTTGGAAATATATACCAAAGTATGCACTGAATATCATCTCTGAGAACTACATCTACATAAAATTTTTATTTTCTCTCAGTATTTCATGTTTTCTAAATGACTTCAATGACATTAAAAATTGTTCATCATATAAGCTGGGAGATAGATAAAAAGCCATAAACCGCCCATGTAGCATGATGCCAATTTTTTGAGAAGCTTATCTGTCTGTCTACGGGTACACTTGGAAAAATCAATAAAATATCAACAGTGTTTTCTCTTAAATATAAATAATTTTGATTTTATTACTTACATTTTCCTGCATTTTAAAATTATTAAAATATATTTTTGCACTCCAGAGGATTGTTAGTGATTTGTATTCTTGTTTAATTCATCCCCCAAAATCTACAGATTCCAAACAACTCAGAGATAGAAAATATGGACTTTCCCATTTTAAGGCTGATTTCTCTTTAGTAGTGAGCAATTCTTATTTCTATGTGTTGGATAGGCACTAACAATGTGTTACAAGAGTGTTAATGCAGCATTATAATTGCTTATGACTAATGGGATGGCTTAACTGTCATCACCATAGTGACTATTAAATTTGTCAGAATCTCAAATGTTTTCAATTATGCAAATATATTCATTTACTAAGAAGATTTAAGTTAAGATTTAGTCTACTTCAGATAAATTGTGGGCTAGCTAAAATCCTTTTACAGAATGCTGACAATTAAGACAGATTTACAGCAACTGTTCACTCTCTTACTAATGCATTCAGTTATTCATTTAACATACAGCTATGCACTTGGAAAACACACGGAGAGGTGATGAACATGGGGAAAGAACATAGCTTTCAGGCTGTAGGACTCACGTTTAAATACTGTTCTGCCACTTCCTTAGCAGCATGACTCCAGAAAATTGCTTCAATTATCTGAATTTTGGTTGCCTTATCTAGAAAGTGGTTTATCTTAAGATCTGCCTTATAAGACTGAGATGCTATGAGATGAAATGAGATGCAATATCTTTCAATATTTGTGTAAGAATAATAAAGCCTTTATAGGCTTTACTGTTTGCAAAAAGTAAATCAAATAATCAAACAAATAAATAAATGAGCTATACTATGCAAAGCCTGAAAAGTCTCTGCCATGAGGTAACACTCAGTGAATATCTAATTTTAGGTACTGTTTCTATGCACTAATCTAGCTAGATGTAGAAGGTAAAAATGTGGCCCAGATGTAGAGTCTTTCCTCAAGCACTTTGTCTTGGAAAGAGGGTGTGTATGTGTGTGTTAGGGTAGTAATGTGTGTGTATGTGCATGTGTGTTTAATAAAATAAGGCTAAAACTGGTTAGATGTGATGGGATGGTATACTGTCTTGGGAATTCAAAAAAAGAGGAAATAACCTCCAGCAGGCAGAATTAGGTAGAACATTATAAGGTGGTATCATTGGAGCTGGAGCATGGAAAGTAGATAGGATCTGAACATGTGAAAATGAAGATAGAGATGGCTGAGGGGAACATCTCTGTTGTCAAGGGTGTTGTAAGAGCAGGCAAGGCAGCTGGTGAAGCAAGTTAGTTATCCAGTTAGAGAACACGGGCATTATGGGAAGAAGCGAAGTTGTCTGAAAATAAGGCAATGTGCTACTTAGGAACTCATTTATAGCACAGCTTCTATTTTAGTGGACAAAATAAACTCCCTCAAATCTTGGGGGCTATTAAGCATATTACGTATAATTGAGGAATTTTACAGATATTTAATTCCCTAGGTGATAATACATTTTAGTAAAATACAGACCAAGTTTGTGTCCCAACTCTACAACCTATTAGCTGTGCTAACTGAGATGAGTTACTTAATCTTCCTGATTTTAAGTACTATACAATTTTGATAGATATGCAAGGATTATTGTGAAATGAATAGAATAAAAGTATCCAAATGATTTATCAGGATGTTTGGCATTGGCATTTAGCCAATATTATTTGCTCTTTCCACATTGACTAGACAATTCTGTTTTCCTAACCTCCTCTCCCTCTCTACAAAACACATTTTCAATATAGTCATCCTTATGGCCCTCTTCTTCATGATTTGAAGAGTTTTGCATAGGAGATTTCTCCTTGTACATTGTCAAAGTATTTCAAAATTTGAGTAGAAGCACAAATTACCCAGAGGAATGAGATGACTGGTGTTGAAGTCCACGTGGGGATAGGACTCGTGGCCTGTCTCTAGAATTCAGAGAAGACTGCCTTTTTTTTTTCTTTTGGTAATCTCAATTGAACCATTATGTCCACTACAAGTGAGAGCTACTATTAAGTGAAAGACTAGAATGAAGGTACAGCAATAATGAAACCAGATTGAGGAGATTATATTTAAGATTGTAAATAATGCTGAACATTTCATCTAGTATAGATAGCCAATCTTATATAAATTCAGCACTTGGGAGAAATGTTAGAAAGATATATTCTGATTACAGTTAAGGTAAATATCAGGCAAAAAAAAAAACTGCATGAAAGAAAAAGAATCTTAATGTCAGTTCAGAATCTCCTAGTGCCAGCAGAATGGAATGCAGAATACAGGGCTTCAAGTCATCCTATAATCTTCTCTTCTGTCCACATGAAATATTCTGTAAAATCTATATGACTTGCCTGAGCTCTGAAATTGGATTATTTTGGGGCAGTAGGAAAGGGAAGTGGTCAAATGAAAGTTTCAACAGAAGATCCCCACATGTCTCGGTCACTGTTTGGTCACGTACCCCATCACCTTTAATCTTTACAGCAACAGACTTTCAAGAGTGATTATTACCTCCAGTTTTTGGATGAGGCTCAGAAAGAAATACGATGACAACGATGAGGCAGTGGTTAAATTTGAATGTGATTGGAATGCAGGTCTTTTTGACTCCAACATTCACTATGCAATATTTCACCCCAGGATACTAAGTGGGGCAGCGCAAAGCAAAATAAGAATTGCCCACAGTGTATGTGGTTGTTGTGCAACTATTGAATTTCTGTGTTTGCTGAGGTATTAGATCCCATGAGGAGCAGCTAGTTACACACAACAAATGCAAGGCTGTTAGGTGGCATTCTAATTTAGGTGTGGAGTTGAACTGGAATTCTCATCCTACCTCCCCACAGCCTCTATTTTTCTGCCTTTGGTATTTGTTTGACAGAAAAAGGAGGTTTAGGGAGGAGAGAATTTCTGAATTGGAATAGCATCTGCTTTTTTCTGAAGCAATATTAAAAATAAATAAAAAGGGGGCAGAATAATTTATTGATTATAAATTTGTGTTTTGAACTGTGTTTTTTTTCCCTCCTCAAGTTTGATGCAGATGTTCAGACCTCTGTGTGCCTTTGCCTCTCTGGAGATTTCTGAGACAGGAGGGAAAGGACAATTTTCCTGAAGAAACACTCTTTCAGGTTTTTGTTCTTCAAAAGTCTTAATTCCTAAAGGACTGATGTTCAGGGAGGACTCTAAGGGGGAAGCAGGTAAGAGAGAGGCCTATTGTAGACTGTAATTTGATTTAAAGGAAATAAAGTCATGTGCTATTTTCTAAAGTGTATTTATAGAGTAAAATAAATACCTGCTACAGCTGTTTTTAAATAGCTAACAATGATAGAAATCTAAGTACCACTGAACAAATTCTATTGGTGACTCTTGCTTAGAAGCAATGCCCTTTCTTTGCATATTATTATTATTATTATTATTATTATTATTACCATTGTCAATGGTTTAGAGTCATCCAATGTTTTTTGTTTTTAAATAAAAATTTACCCTTTAGGACAGTCGTCCCCAACCTTTTTTGGGCCATGAACCAGTTTAATGTCAGAAAATATTTTCATGGACCGGCCTTTAGGGTGGGATGGATAAATGCACAAAATAAAATTATGCAATCGGTGTAAAAACTGTGGTACTTAAATATAATTGTCAAACTTATGATATTTATTGGGCTAAGTTAAAGGAGGAACGAGCATGTCCTCATTATTCAGGCTGTATTTAAATTTGTTATTTTGACAATGTTTCATGTCTGACATCAATATGTAATATGATAGGTTCAGGCTCGCTACCAATCATGAACCTACGACAATAAAAATAAACATGAATCCACTGTATACTCATATGCAACTTTATTAAAAGCATCCTTTTAACATTGCACCAACAACATAACATCCTCTCTGCCTCCACTTTCCAGTTGCTATGGTAACGTTTCAATATGCCTTAAAAATAAGATACAACACAAAAACAAATATAAAGTGCATGAAAAATACAACTCACCATTGTTATGAATATTGTAAGTTAAGGGTTATTTATTATAATGTTTATATAGAATGACAGATAGTAGCCTATCTCTCAACAACCATACGCTAAATCAGTGGGAGCCTTGAGCTTGTTTCTCTGCAAGGAGACGGTCCCATCTAGGGGTAATGGGAGACAATGACGCCCGAAGTGTGTTGCTTATGTCCAGTCTATTCTGTAATTTTGTTTTGGTTGCTGTCAACTGCAGAAAATCTCGCTTCATACAAATAGAATGTCGGAAATGGCAACAGGGTTTTTAGTACTTTTGTGGCGATCTCAGGGTATTCTGCCATGACTTTAATTCAGAAGACCAGCAGAGTTGTAGTCGCAAACATATTTTTAAGGCCGCCGTCATTTGCGATCTCTAGTAGTTGATTCTCTTTTTGCATAGACACGCTGGATTCACCTGGTTTGTTGACAAATGAATTGCGGATCCATTCCTTGGCAATTTGTGGGTCTTTTGTGGTTGGGAAGTAGCGTTCAAACTCTTTTAAAAGCAAATACAGGGCCCTAGCCAGTTGGCTCAGTGGTAGAGCATTGGCCTGGCGTGCAGGAGTCCTGGGTTCGATTCCCGGCCAGGGCACACAGGAGAAGCACCCATCTGCTTCTCCACCCCTCCCCCTCTCCTTCCTCTCTGTTTCTCTCTTCCCCTCCCGCAGCCAAGGCTCCATTGGAGCAAGGTTGGCCCGGGCGCTGAGGATGGCTCTGTGGCCTCCACCTCAGGTGCTAGAATGGCTCTGGTTGTGACAGAGCAATGCCCTGGATGGGCAGAGCATCACCCCCTTGTGGGCGTGCTGGGTGGATCCCGGTCAGGGGCATGCGGGAGTCTGTCTGACTGCCTCCCTGTTTCCAGCTTCAGAAAAAAAATAAAAATAAAAAAAATTTAAAAAAAGCAAATACAGGTGATCATGCACCAGCTGGGACAATGAAGGCTTGGGCTCAGTCTCTTCCAAAATTCCCACAAATGTTTGAAACATGTCAAATATACCCCTGTTTATGCGTCGTCCCCACAAATCCAGTTTGGCTTTAAATGCAGCTACTTTATCTGCTAACTTGAAGACAGTTGTCATTTTCCCCTGAAGTGACTGATTGAGTTCATTGAGGAGGTTAAATATGTCACACAAGTAAGAGAGTTTTGTGACCCACTCCTCGTCACTGAAATGTGCTGCTAGAGGTGACTTTTTTTCCTGAGAGAAATCTCTGCTGCGGCTCTCATAATTCAAACACTCTGGCCAGGGACCTCCCTTGGGATAACCATCTTATTTCTGTGTATAAGAGAAGGTGTCTGTGCTCTGTGTTTATTTCCTCACAAAGCTGCTCGAACAGGTACGAGTGAAGGGCGTGTGCTTTGATGTGGTTAATAACTTTAACAACATCATTCAATATGCTGTTAAGTTCCGGTGGTATATTTTGGCTAGCCAGCATTTCCTTGTGAATGACACAATGCGTAGACTCGCATTCAGGTGCAACCTCCCTAATCCAAGTAGTTAAACCAGACATCCTTCTGGTCATGGCAGCAGCTCCATCTGTGCATATGCCGACACAAAAAGACCATTTCAATTTTCCTGATATATAGTCATCCAATGATTTAAATAGTTCTGTGGATGTGGTTTTGGTTGGCAATGATAGTGCACATAACATATCCTCATGCACATCCTCTTGATAAAGATAACGCACATAAACAAGTATCATTGCCTTGTTGTCAATATCTGTAGATTCGTCAACCTGGAGAGTGTACCATGGTGATTTATTAATCCTTTCCAACAATTGTGATTCAATGTCCTCTGTTACTTCCTCAATGCACCATGTGATGGTGGTAGCCGAAAGAGGCATCTGTGCTATCTTTTTAACCACAGCCTCTCCTAGAAGTTCATGACAAATATCTTTAGTGGCTGGAAGGATCAATTCTTCACCAATGATGAATGGCTTCTTAGCCTTAGCAATACAATTAGCCACCAAGTATGATGCTCTCAGTGCACTCGCATTTATTGATGTAGTGGCCACCAGTAATTGTTTCTGTCCTTCTTGTTCATGTTTTTTTCTTTTGAAATACTCAGAAGGCTTGTCTTTTAAAGTAGGGTGCTTGGTCTCCAAGTGGCGAAGCAGTTTTGAAGGCTTCACTGCCTCATTACTTAGCCTGTCGTCACATATTATGCAGAGCAGCCTTGGTGCCAAGAATCACCAGTTGCGATAAATCCATACCTCAAGGAGGACTCCTGGTATTGTCTGTTAAATAAAGCCTTCTTTTTCTTTGAGGTCATAGGTTCTTCTTCTGTCTCCTCACTGGCTCTTTTCCGCTTCGCTAAAAAACTTTCGATGGGATTTTGTTTTTCACTCATTTTGCTAGTTAATGTGTTTAATTTTAGTGTCAACATATCACATGACTGAGACAAGCATCAGCAGTGAGCCTTAGACGAATGTAACAGAGGGAATCTGGTCATTTTTTAAAAATAAAACACTGTTCAGACTTAAATATAAATAAAACAGAAATAATGTAAGTTATTTATTCTTTCCATGGACAGGTACCAGTCCATAGCCAGGGGCTTGGGGACCACTGCTTTAGGAGACATGTCTGACCATGTTTTCTTCTAATGTGCTCTATTTTGCTTTTACTTCTAGCAATGACAATTTTTTTGAAGTCAAAGACATAATGAATTTATGGCAGTAGTCCCCAAATCTGCCCCTGCAGAATCACCTTGAGGACTTTGTTCCATTTCAGACACTTGCATCCTAGCTCCACCCCTCCGTACTGAGATTTGGTTGATCTGGGGTGGGACTCAGGCCCCTGTATTCACAAAGGCTTCACAGAAGACTGGGAGTTGTCAGAGTTAGGAACTACAATTTTAGGCAGTGGACTTGTTCTTTTTGAGAAAGGTATGAATCAGTCCTGTTTTTGAAATGCATTATCTCTTTCAGTACTACTAAATACAAATATTGCTCTAAATTTTTTGACTTAATAATATTCTGTTGATAAATGTTAATATTCATAGATTGTAAATATTGTTATTTTTTTCAAAGAAAGGTAAAGAAAACTATCTTTCATCATTTTACCTAAGATATATGGTATTAATATATAATATATTTATATATTATTTTATGTATGTATATGTTTATTACTATATATTATTTATTTTTATATATTTATATATTTATATATACACTTACACATAGAATTTAACTTTTATAAGTAGAATTTAACCAAGCTATAGAACACAGTGGTTCTGGGGAAGAGTCTACTTTAGCCAGGTGACCACATTCACATTCTTGAGTTCTGGACTTGACGGCTGGCGGCTCTTCCATAGCTCCTCTTAGTTCTCATGATTCTAATTTTTGAAAAGCTTTATTAGAGCTACACTACGCATTATATGGATTTGGATGTAGGGTGTATGTGTACCCTTGTCCAACACTCCATGATCCAATCTAATGTTAAACAGTGAAGCCATGGGATTGATGCTACCCCTGGAAACTGGGAGGCATCATTAGAGGTATTGCTATGTGTATATACTTGATTTCTGTGCACAAAAAAAGAAGATATGCAAAAGTAAACACTGCATTCATTTAAAAAGTTTTATAATGCCTGCATAGTGAATCTGAATATTGGGGAAGGTATAAATTTTTGATTACTTAACATTCTAGGATTTTTAACTTTAGAATTTTTAAATTAAAAATCAGTATCCTTAATACTTAAATTCTTTTTTATAAAATGTAACTTTTGGCCTGGCTGGTTGGCTCAGTGGTAGAGTGTCAACCTGGCATGTGGAAGTCCTGGTCAGGGTACACAGGAGAAGTGACCATTTCCTTCTCCCCCCTCCCTTTTCCCTTCTTTCTTTCTCTCTCTTCCCTTCCTGCAGCCATGGCTTGATTGATTTGAGCACATTGGCCCTGGATTCTGAGGATGGCTCTGTGGAGCCTCTGCCTCAGGTGCTAAAAATAGCTCATTTGCAAGTATCAGCCCTAGATGGGCAGAGCATTGGACCCAGGCAAGAGTTGCCAGGTGGATCCATTTGGGGTACATGCAGGAGTCTGTTTCACTATTTCCCCTCTCTCAGTAAAAACAAAACAAAACATACACACACACACACACACACACACACACATAACTTTATAGGTAGGCTGGGTTTTAAATAGATTCTGCTTAATCAAGATCAGTATATATATACATTTCAAAGACATTGAGATATAAAAGAAGTATCATTAATCAACATAAAGTCTCAAAATCTACCCTGCAAGGCAAGTGTTTTATTAGGATAACTGGAAGCATATTTAACCCTTCATTTACTTTCTCATCTCATTCTACCATCACCAAGTAGCTTTGTTATCATCACAGCTGCAAACTGTCCTATAAATAGCACAATGCCCTGGAATAGAAGTCAAGGCTAATAATAATAATAACAACAACAACAACTAAATTGCATGTAGTTTATTTTGTGCCAGGTTCTTTTTCAAATATTTTATATAGATTACTTTATTCAAGCTGAATAATAATCCAGGGTACAGGTATAGACAATGAAACAAGCACAGAGAGGTTGCATAACTCATCCAAGGTCTAACTAGCAGTCAGTGGTGAACCCAGCGTCATTCTATTCCAACATCTCTGCTCTTAACCAAGATGCTACCCTATTTGTAGATCCTGGGTTCTGGATTTGCCACTTATTTTCTACTAGTTGTAGGGGGAAATGACAGATTGTCATCTCAGATTCCCTATTTGTTAAATAGGTATAACAACATTTCTCTGCTCATTTTGTATAGTGTCATAGGAACTGAATGAGAAATAAAAAAGTATCTGTGTTGTACTAGACAGCTACAAGAATTTACTAATACTATTAACAATTCAGAACAAGGCCTTACATAATTGGCTTTGAAATCTCTGGCTATCACATTAACTTTAACTGTTTCATTCTGCCTTCATCCCTGGTCTCAAGATGATAAATGAGACTTTAGGAAAAAAGATTCGGGGAGGAAAAAAACATAAAACAAAATATGAGGCTCCAGTGGATCAGTTGACAGTATTTCCATTAGGATGCCATCTCCACAAGGAAAAGACTCATATTGTTCTACTTCAAGGTCAATATAATTAAAAAATATTGAGGATGAGGGTTGACACTTAAATATTTACCCAGAGGCACATATCTTCACTGGGAATGCTGAGTTTTTTTAATGAGGATTTAACATGATCACTAAGACACTAAGGATAGTACCCTTGCCTGAAACTGCACCATCCATGAAGCCTCACTTCTTCCTGAGAAGAGATGGACAACTAACCTGAATAGATTGTCAGTGCTGCTGGGAGGAGGCAATGACAAGAAACTTCAGTTCTGTCTTCATGGACCAAAAACTCCTCAAAATAAAGACTAATTTGAAGTACAGAGACAGCTTGAGAAATCTTAAAGCTAATAATGTTATCCCATGCACTACAGCAAAATGAATAAAAATTTATTTTTTTTTAAAGCAAGAGGGTAGGGGCAGACAGGGACAGGTAGACAGGAAGGGAGAGAGATGAGAAGCATCAATTCTTTGTTGTAGCACTTCAGTTGTAAATTGATTGCTTTCTCATATGTGCCTTGACTGGAGTGGGGAGCTCTAGCTGAGCCAGGGACCCCTTGCTCAAGCCAGCAACCTTGAACTCAAGCCAGAGATCTTTGGGTTCAAACCAGCGACCATGGGTCAACGATCCCATGCTCAAGCCAGAGACCCCATGATCAACTGTGAGCTCACGCTCAAGCTGGCGACCTCGGGGTTTTGAACTTTGTTCATCTGCGTCCCAGGCTGATACTCTATCCACTGCAACACTGCCTGGTCAGGCAAAATGAGCCAGACTTTGGAGTTAGCTTGAACCTTGATCCTGTTATATGCCAGCTGCATAACCTTCAATACCATGGTCAAATATCGGATTCAGGAGCCAGTCTAACTGTGTTGAGATCCCAGCTTTGCTAATTATTAGATCCTGAATGCCTAATCGGCATCTCACTTGGTTGCTTTACAGCAGCAAGTTTCAACCTTTTTTTATTTCGTAACACACATAAAATAATTACTAAAATTCTGAGGCACACCAAATTTTATATATATATTCAGATCTGACAAAAAAATAGGTATAATTTTGATTCATTCACACTGGACAGCTATTATTGCATTGGCTATTATCATTTTTTTTTATTTGACAATTTAAGGGTAAAGAGGTCAGTGTCTCTGACTAAATAGTCAGGTACTGCATGGTTTAAATATTCTTGTGGCACACCAGTGTGCCATGGCACACTCATTGAAAATTGATGCTTTATAGATATCATACATTTAACATTTCCAGAAACAAACCCTTGATATTTGCCCCTAATCTTGGTCTTCCTTTTCTTAGTAATAACAGCTCCATTTGCTGTTGCTTAGGCCACAAACTCTGGTGTTAGTTCCCCTGTAGTTTAAACATATTGCTCTATTATCTCCTGGCTTGCATTAGTTCTGACAAGAAACCTATCTTTATTGTGCTCCTCTCTTCATGATGTCTATGGGCTTGGCTGAGACTCTCAGACC
The DNA here is from genome assembly GCF_036850765.1 of Saccopteryx bilineata. Classification (NCBI taxonomy): domain Eukaryota; kingdom Metazoa; phylum Chordata; class Mammalia; order Chiroptera; family Emballonuridae; genus Saccopteryx; species Saccopteryx bilineata. Next base: position 336,406,430 of record NC_089490.1, on the reverse strand, counting down.
AATATGTTAATATTTTTTAACAAATGTTAAAAAATTCTGACTAGTTGTTATTCCAAAGTCTGCTTTTTCTGGTGCCACAAGTTACCAAAAAAAAATTTTTTTTTAGACTTTTTATGTTCTGTTTTATCTAAATAGGTTCTATAGCCATGCTTTAAAGTTCACAGTTCTTTCTTCTGCAGTGTCTCTTATGATATTAATTTTCACTTCAGATACCATATTTTCATCACTCAATGTTTAATAATGTGAGTTTATTTCAAATTTTTTATTTCTTTCCTTTTCATTTACCTGTCTTTTCCTAATTTTTGATAGAATGATCATAATTTTTTTGTGTGTGACACAGAGAGACAGAGAGAGGGACAGATAAGGACAGACAGACAGGAAGGGAGAGAGATGAGAAACATCAATTCTTACTGCTTTCTCATCTGTTCCTTGACCAAGGAGCTACAGCAGATCAAGTGACCCCTTGCTCAAGCTGGTGAGCTGTGCTCAAACCGGATGAGCCCACGCTCAAGCTGGTGACCTTGGGCTTTCAAACCTGGGTCCTTTGTGTTCCAGTCTGACACTCTATCCACTGCGCCACTGCCTGGTCAGGCAATCATATTTTTAAATAGCTTTTAAAATCTTCTTGTCCACCAGTTCTATTATCTCCGTCATTTCTTAGTTTGTTTCTGTTGGTTGATATTTCTCTTGATTATGGATCATACTTTCCTATGGAAGGGAAGGCTGAGGACAAACATCAATCAGAGTTTGCTTTTGAAAATGTTCAATGTGTGATGTTTATAAGACAATTGATATGCCAATTAGTCAATGAGGATCTAAATATTTATCTTTTTTTGTTTGTTTGTTTGTTTCACAGAGACAGAGAGTCAGAGAGAGGGATAGCCAGGGACAGACAGACAGGAACGGAGAGATGAAAAGCATCAATCATTAGTTTTTCGTTGCGTGTTGCAATACCTTAGCTGTTCATTGATTGCTCTCTCATATATGCCTTAACCATGGGCCTTCAGCAGACCGAGTAACCCCTTGCTCAAGCCAGCGACCTTGGGCTCAAGCTGGTGAGCTTTTGCTCCAACCAGATGAGCCTGTGCTCAAGTCGGAGACTCAGGGTCTCGAACCTGGGTCTTCCGCATCCCAGTCCGATGCTCCATCAATTGCGCCACCGCATGGTCAGGCTAAATATTTATCTTAAAGAAATATATAATCAATAGATGGAGTTACAAAAACTGCCTGAGCATTACATATACTAAGAAAATCCTAAAAACAACCTAAATGTCCAGCAATAGGAGCATAGTTAAATAAATTATGGTTCCTCTACATTATACAGCTACTAAAAATATGCTTTTATAGACTATTTAAAATGTAAGAAAATGTTCAAATTACAATGTTAAATTAAAAAATAAAATTCTCCAGTATATGTAGTATAGTCCAAATTTAATAAACAAATATGCTGACAGAAAAAACCCCTCAAAAAATAAAACAAATATTAATGATGATTATCTTTCTGTGGTAAGATAGTAATTTTCATTCATTTTTCTTCATATTTTTGTTATTTTGTAACTTTTCTACAAATAGATATTACTTTACAATTAGGAAAATAATAAGATAGAAGTTATGGAAAAACCAGTTAAAAGGGGGTATAAAACAATAAAAAGGGCAAGAAATAGATATAGAGATAAATATTAAAATGGTTGTCTGGGGAGTACATAAAGGCAATATTTAAAATTTTTTTTTTACTCAGCTATACCTTGTTTCATTTATCTATATTAGTCAAATTACCTACAAGCAAAAAATGAATAGTGTAACCCAAAATTTCTGTAATTATAAGTGTATAATATATAAGAATATAAGTCTTTGGTAAAGGGGGGATGAATGGGATGGAAGGAGATGTGATGTGGGGGGTGGCCAAACATATACAGTGTACAGATGATGTAGTATAGAATTGTACACCTGAAACCTGTATGATTTTATTATGTCACCTCAATAAATCCATGAAAAATTTTTAAAAAGAATATAAACATTTGGAACATAATAATTGCATCCTACAATTCCTTTATATTGTGTTAGGTCAATCAATATTACAGTAACCTCATTCACAGTAGCTAATGATACAGAGGTGGCAGAAAGTAGCTCAGGGATTGCAATGCTGTCATGAATAATTTTCACATTATACATTCAGATGTGGACAATTAGGAATCACCTATCTTCTGTCTACTATTACTTTATTGACATACAGATGTGAAAATAAACTCCCAGAAAAGAATATAATCTGTTGGGTTTTTTTTTTTTGTAAGAAAGAGAGAGAAAGAAACAGACAGACAGACAGGAAGGGAGAGAGATGAGAAGCATCAACTAATATTTGCAGCACTTTAGTTGTTTATTGATTACTTTCTCCTATGTGCTTAGACTGGGGTCTCCAGCTGAGCTAGTGATCCCTTGTTCAAGCCAGAGACCTTGGATTCAAGCCAGTGACCTTGGATTCAAGCCAGTGACCTTGGGCTTCAAGCCAGCTGCCATGGAGTCATGTCTATGATCCTACACTCAAGCCGGCGAGCCCGTGCTCAAGCTGGTGAGCCCATGAGCAAGCCGGGGAGCTTGGGGTTCGAACCTGAGTTCTCAGTATCCCAGGCTGATGCTCTGTCCACTGTGCCACCACCTGATCAGGCTATATACCCTGTTTCAATATCATATAGATGAGGGTCAGACATAAACTGCACATTGTGTTGGTGATAGTTGCTACTTGCAATGTAAGGGGACAGGGATCAAGTAATAGTTGATTGCTTCTATTGTGGTCCTCCAAACTTCTCTATTGCTCATAATTTATCCATTAATCTTCAACCATCCCTGAAGACTAAGGATAAACTCATTCTATTAAAATGTAACACAGTGGCCCTGGCCGGTTGGTTCAGTGGTAAAGCATTAGCCCGGCATGTGACTGTCCCATGTTTGATTCCTGGTCAGAGCACACAGGAGAAACAACTATCTGCTTCTGTATTGCCCCTCTCCTTTCTCTTTCCCCTTCTCCTCCCACAGCCACAGCTTGATTGGTTAAAGCAAGTTGGTCCCCGTGCTAAGGATGGCTCCACAGCCTTACCTCAGGCACTAAAATAGCTTGGTTATTAAGCAACAGAGCAAGGCCTCAGATAGAGCATCACCCAGTAGGGGGCTTACTGGGTAGATCCCAGTCAGGGTGCCTGAGGGAGTCTGTCTCTTTGCCTCCCTGCTTCTCACTTAACAATGATAAAAAAAATCCCATAACACAGCACTGATTAAACAACAATAGCTATAGATGTGCAATAACCCTCTCCCATAAAATTATAAGGCCTAGTGTATGTTTATGTCTGGCTGATTTATTAGGTGCATAGGAAATGATAAATATCTATTAAAGACAATTTTAAAATTCCTGTTAGTGTTTCATTTTTTCTCTAATGTTAAATTAATTTCCCTGACAGCAAACAGCAGCTTAACATATTTTCTGATACATATTTGGATATCTGCCTTGAATTAAGATTTGTTACCCTCCCATTAGCATACCACTCTCTATTTCTAAAGGGAGAGCTCTATTTGTCATGCCTCACAGTTTATGTAAGTTAACCTAAATGACTGTGTGGAGCTGTCATCAATGAAGAGAAAACACTCCCTGAAGCTTCCTCTTAATGGCTGATCTGCCATCTGTCTCCCTAGTTTTGCCCTGCTTGCCCATTCCCATTACCACACTTTGCTTCAAAGGAATCAATATAATGAATGCCAGACGTTGTCTATACTGGTGAAACCAGGCAGGTGGCCAAAGCAAAACAGGTATCTCAGAGACATTGCTGATGAAGCTTTGATTTGTTTGTTTTGCAACCCTATTTATAAAGGTTGTAAGGAGTCGGATGCCATGTTTTGCAGATTTTTTTAAAGGAAAAAGCTACAGGGTGTTAGTCGTTGAAAACTACTATGAATAAAAATAGGACAAATAAAAAATTATCCAGAGGATGATCGCATTTAGCCACAGAGGCCAGACTGAAAGACTGGTTTTTAACATATTTGGTTCCACTGAACTCTATTAGATTGTCAATGCATGTGGTACTAGATGTTTGTTATAGGCATACAAATAAAGATCTTTAATACAGCATTAAGACTATAGTTCCTTTCTGTAATAAAATGTTCTAATGTGCCCTGTAAAATAAATAAGTTAAAAAAACATATATGTACTGAAGATTGCTTTTGGACAGCTGTGTGATGTTGTTGGCTACATTTCTATTTCCATGGAGGACGTTTACCAAAAAGACGACCTTTATTTGTGGAGTAGTTTGTCTTAGATCCTGTTTTAAATAATATTAATAATAGCTAACATTTATTGAGTACTTGCTTTTCCCAAGCACTTCATGTGTATTAATGCAGTTTATTGTCACAATAAACCTGAGAGGTTGAAAGTAGTATTCTGCTCTTTTTATAAATGAGAACACTAAGGCAAAGGGCAGTTATATAACTTACCCAAGGACACACAGCTAGGAAGTGGTCAAGGTGAGGTCCTTGGAGCAGAGTGGCTTCAGGACTCATAGACCTAATTTCTCTGCTATCCTGATCCTAATTCTAAAGTAGGGTCGGTTGTCTGCAGAGGCACATCCAGTTCTTATCTACTATATTTGGTTAAAGGCATGTAAAGAAAAAGACTTCTTTCCTGTTTCAGAAGAAGGAAATTCCAGTTCATCCAAAACAGTTTAAAGTCATGAAATATAAGTTAAAAAGAAGAAAGTCTAGGCCCTGGCCGGTTGGCTCAGCGGTAGAGCGTTGCCCTGGCGTGCGGGGGATCTGGGTTCGATTCCTGGCCAGGGCACATAGGAGAAGCGCCCATTTCCTTCTCCATCCCCCCTTCCTCTCTGTCTCTCTCTTCCCCTCCCACAGCCAAGGCTCCATTGGAGTAAAGATGGCCCAGGCAATGGGGATGGCTCCTTGGCCTCTGCCCCGGGTGCTGGAGTGGCTCTGGTCGCGGCAGAGCGACGCCCTGGTGGGCAGAGCCTCGCTCCTGGTGGGCGTGCCGGGTGGATCCTGGTGGGGCGCATGCGGGAGTCTGTCTGTCTCTCCCCGTTTCCAGCTTCAGAAAAAAAAACAAAACAAAAAAAAACACACAAAAAAAAAAAAAAAAAAGAAGAGAGTCTAGAACATGCCAATCTGATGGAAAGTGTTATCTAATCCTTTAACAACCTGATCCTAATGGAGCTCTAAACCTAGAACTATATCATTAAGGGTGTGTTTCTGCAATACACAATTAATAACTGACAAGTTATGTAATTTAGCTCTGTGCTTCTCAAACTTGGGCACTCATATGTACTTTGGGATCTGTGGTACTTGACAGGGACTCAGTACGCCCAGAAAAAAACCTATCTGGTTTCTTTCTTTTACTTCAAGATTTTAGATAAAAATAAGTTCATGTGTAATCAAAATATTTTCACACTAAAGCAAACAAAGATGTGTCCCAAGCTTTTATGAGAAAATATGAAATTTGGTGCTTCCCGTTTAACCAGAAGGCTTCATATTCTATCCCAGATCCCAGGGCGAACAAGTGCATTTCTCAAGGGCTCAGGACATGTGCTAGAAACGTTTGAGAAACAGTGGGTGGTCTAGCCTCTACCCAGTTCTGATCCACAAACTTAAACACTAAAGGAAAGAATTTAGTAACCATGTAGCACTTATTCTGTTCCAGAAAGGTTATTCCGTAGGTAATAAAGGGTGTAAAAATGGTCAGTAGTAAATCAAACTGACAACAGCAGGTCTGACCTCTCACAGAGTACCCACTAGAGAGTCTAGCTATGAAGTGTAGCTCAGATTCCTCCACTCCTTTTCCACTGTGGTCCCTCCTCCTATTTCAGCTGCTGTCACATCTCCCCTTTTTCTTCAAACATCCCTCTACTCCACACAGGGATCCAGAGGGTTTTTTGTTTTAAAACATAAATCAGATAATTTCCTTCTCCTGCTCAGTACCCTTTAATGGAGTCTAAATGCACTTAAAATTAAACCTGCATTTTTTTTGTCATTCCCTACAAAGTCCTATGTCATTCAGCTCCTGACTCTTTCTCTAACCTAATTTTCAACCATGTTCCTAATTAGCTTATTTATTTCCAGCGAGCTGGACTATCGTACATTTCAGGAACACACTAAACTCATTCCTGTGTCAGTAACTGTGGCCTTGCTATTTTCTCTTCCTGGAATGTGCTTTTCTGATTTTTATATCACTACTTCTTTCTTTTTACTCATGTTCCCATTCTAAGGCTATCTGTTCAGGGAGGAATTCCCTGGTTATCCTACTTAATATTCTTCCCTCCCCCCCATCATTATCTACTATGTTATCCTTTTATTGTTATTTTTTATAGCATTTATCCCTATCAGAACTTAACTCATTTATCTGTATAGCTTTTATTCAATACACTAGAACAGGGGTCCCCAAACTTTTTTACACAGGGGGCCAGTTCACTGTCCCTCAGACCGTTGAAGGGCCAGACTATAAAAAAAACTATGAACAAATCCCTATGCACACTACACACATCTTATTTTAAAGTAAAAAAACAAAACGGGAACAAATACAATATTTAAAATAAAGAACAAGTAAATTTAAATCAACAAACTGACCAGTATTTCAATGGGAACTATGGGCCTGCTTTTGGCTAATGAGATGGTCAATGTCCAGTTCCATATTTGTCACTGCTAGCCATAACAAGTGATATGATGTGCTTCCGGAGGCATGATGCGTGCGTCCGGCATCACCGGAAGTAGTACTGTACGTGAGCGACGCCACGCTTTGCGGCACTACCACATACAGTATGCTCCTTTCACTGACCACCAATGAAAGAGGTGCCCCTTCCGGAAGTGCGGCAGGGGCTCAATAAATGGCCTCAGGGGGCCGCATGCAGCCCACAGGCCATAGTTTGGGGACCCCTGCACTAGAATATAAACTCCAGGAGAACTGGTACCTTCTCTGGTTTGTTTACCATTATAACTTTGTTACTAATAACTGTGCCTGACACATCACAGAAAGGGAATATTCATTGAATGAGTAAACAAATAAGTGAAAGAGAAAAACAACTGGAATTCATTTTAGATACTATTTCCAGTAAGTCAGGTGTTCCATAATTTGGGGAGAATAGAGTGGAGGCAGACTCTAGTCTGACAGGTTTATATCATTTAGTAAATAAGAAAGTCAAAGTGACTGAAAATAGAACTACCTTATGACCCAGCAATCCCTCTACTGGGTATATATCCCAAAAACTCAGAAACATTGATACGTAAAGACACATGCAGCCCCATGTTTATTGCAGCATTGTTCATAGTGGCCAGGACATGGAAACAACCAAAAAGCCCATCAATAGATGACTGGATAAAGAAGATGTGGCACATATACACTATGGAATACTACTCAGCCATAAGAAATGATGACATTGGAACATTTACAGCAAAATGGTGGGATCTTGATAACATGATACGAAGCGAAATAAGTAAATCAGAAAAAACCAAGAACTGTATTATTCCATACGTAGGTGGGACGTAATAGTGAAACTAAGAGACATTGATAAGAGTGTGGTGGTTACGGGGGGGGGAGGGAGGAATGGGAGAGGGAAAAGGGGTGGGGAGGGGCACAAAGAAAACAAGATAGAAGGTGACAGAGGACAATCTGACTTTGGGTGGTGGGTATGCAACATAATTGAACGACAAGATAACCTGGACTTGATATCTTTGAATAAATGTATCCTGATTTATTGATGTCACCCCATTAAAAAAATAAAATTATATATATATAAAAAAAGAAAGTCAAAGTGGTGAATATTGAAGTCACAATTTAGAGGGGTCCTTGGAAGTTTCTGGAGACATGAAATATTTCTTGAGACTTTATTTAGCTTTTGCTTTTTGTTCAACCAAATTATATGAGGGCATATTATATGGATGGAATCAGAAAGACACCTGGGTATAACTAAGTTCAGGGCCAGGTGAATTTGGTTTCTATTACTGTGAAATTTATCAATCAGAGTTGTGGTTTAGGACGCTGGCTTTTGTAATAATATTTATCACATTCAGAACTTAGGAAATTGTCCCATATCTTGAAAGAGTAGTTTTACTTTGCATTCCCAAATTTTGTGTGTATGTCATTTGAGTGAAGACTGATGATTTATTTGTATATTCTGAGAATGTTTAGCAGGATGGTGAGAATGTATGGCTTGTCTCTCTTTTGGGTGACCACGAATGATTTGGTCTAGTAGAGGTGGACCATAGTTGTAGGGACTATATTAAGTGGGCACTGTATCATTGATTGATTGATTGTAGCTTTTTATAAGTGTCACTTTCTTAGTTCATAAAAAAAGAAAGCGAACATCAGCTTGAGGAATAGAGAGGGCGCTAGGTTGGGTGTCTGAAGATATGGGTTCTAAATCTGATCTTACCTTTAACAAATTATGAGACTTAGGATAAATAACAAATCACACTGGGCCTTGTGTTCCTTACCTACCAAATGGAGAAAGATTAAGGAAGATTAGATTCTATATTTATTTATGGCCCTATCAATAGTCTGTAATTCCTTGTACCAAAAAACCATCTCAGCATCATTGTAATAGCTTTCTTTTCCAAAAATCGAAGACCAGAGTATTTACATCACTTTGATTTATAGGGAACTCAAATGACTTTCTACTAAAAGAATTTTACCCAAGGCCTTTTTGTTTATGCTCTCTTTCATAAATCAGCAGAAAAATAAAAATTTCTAGTTTACTCAGGTATAAATATATTTCCTTAAACATTAAGAAGAAAATTTATTTTAAAATTCCAGCTAAGTCATTGTAATCAAAACTCTTTTAAAACTTCTAATGATATTTCCCAACAAAAGTGAATATGAATCACGAAAATAAAGAAATATTTCTTACAACAGATTAAGATATTATGAGCTTATGAAATAAAAGGCTGCCAATTTGACATGGTTTTACAGGTTGCTGAAGGTTTCATTTTCACAGGGATGCTTCCCCATCAGCCTAAGTACCACCATTAAAGATTCATTTCTTTTAATTACTATTTTAAGAAAATACAAAATTGATCTCAAATATGAACTACTATAATACCTTAGTAATTTTAATATTAAATAATAATTTTATATAGCCTTCTAAAGATGACAATGTTTACACATACTATCACATGAAAACCTCATAATTCCATGAGAAAATTAGAAGATCCCTTATCTAAATTTATAGAAGAGAAAATTAAAATTCCAAGAGATTAAACGACTTGTTTAGGTCCATCTAGGTAACAAGTACTATGACTAGGATTAGAACCCAGTGTTCTGATATAAGCCCAGTCTTCTTTATCCAACATTTCTCTATGGAGAGAGACTGCATAGAATGGGGGTTGCGGGGGGTGGGGTGAGGATGAGGCCCTCGAAGACAGACCGACCAGAATTCAAATTTTGATTCTGCCATTTGTTCATTATCTGCTAGAAAGTTAAACTCTTTTTTGTTTTCTGTAAAAAATCAAGAATGATCATATCATACAAATAATATAGGAGCAATCATATACATTACAGCACTTAGAGTTAATAGTACATAGTAGTAATCTCCTTGTTTTTACTCCTCAATGTATTTTTAATCTTACAACTCGGTTGAGAGAAAGGTTAGGAATATAAAGATAATCTAAAGGGAGGTACTATTTATTCCTATGACCCTTACATTTCAAACTGCAATAGTTTTTTTCATTTTATTCTATTTCACATTCTCCACTGAGTCACATGTGCTATCCCCCATCCAAGTGCCCTTCCTGATCTCTGACACTCTGATGAATGCCTACACTTTTTTCAAGCTCAAACTCCAAAGTATTGCCTTTTTCAAATCTTCTGTGATGCCATAGGCTGCTCTTGTGACATTCATGTACAACTCAAATTCACTTATAAATATTTACAACGTGCCTCCGGTGGTGCTAGGGAATGCTGCTAGGGCAACACGAGAGCGCTTCATAGAACTGATCTAATTTTGTTAGTTTCCATTAGTAGTTCCCATACAACAGGATTTTATAGAAATTTTTCATTTAAAAAGTGAGTATTAATGTAAAATTGCCAACTTTTAATTTTCTAAGTAAGGTTATAATAAACCACTACACAATAAATGGCATTTGATAACAAAATATAACATCTCAGGATAAAAAAAATTAATAGATTAAGCTTTATGAACACTTCACGGGAGGGGCTACACTATCAGAAAACAGGCACTGGGAGATTCATTGGTTTAAATATATTTTTGTTCCAATTTGATAGTTTGTGCAGAGGTTTTTATTCAATTCAATTCTGCATTCCTAGTGCAGTGCTCAGTGTTTAGTAGGAAGTATTCAATAAATATTTATGAATGAGGCAGCGAATTTGCCGCTGAGCAAATGTCTCTGAGATCCATGGTAATGCCTATAGCATAGAACATCCGTGAGAGGACGGCACAGTAGAAAGCAGTGGAGGGGTGTGTACTGCTATATAATTTACTTCACATGTTTGCCAGACATCAGCCATTCAGAAAATTTTTGTAGGGTTCTAAGTGAAGTTGTCTTGCCAGAGAACAAGGGAGGAGGTGGGGCAAGAAGTAAGATACTGAGGCATATCACAGTAGGAGGAAATGTACTCTTTTTCTGGGGCACCATTTAAAATACATGTACCATCTTAGGTAGATTAAGATTCATAATAAGTATACTATAGTAAGTAGATAACACTCATTTAATATTCATAGTGTTAGGCACTGTCATAAGTTGTTTGCATGCATCATGTCATTTAATCATTACAACAACCTATTGAGTGATTGTGGTTACTATTCGTATTATACTGATGAAGAAACCGCGGCACGCAGTGGTGGGATGATCTGCCCGGCCTTACACGGTTAGCTGGTAGTGGGATCAGCTCAGGTCTCAGTCCTGGTGCATTTGTCTGTGGAGTTTACCAAAACTCTCGGATCTCTTTTTTACCACCTACTTCTACGATAAGCAGAGTTTTATATGACTTGTCATTCATTTTAAAAATGAGGAGATTATTAAAATGTTTCTTTCCAGCCAGGATTTTAAAGCTCGGAGGGTACCCAGGTTTTCTACTTAAAAGCTTTGTGACCATAAGCAAGTTTCTTAGGGTCTTTGAACTTCTATTTCCACATCTCTAAAATGGGGATAGAAACCCAGTTTTCTGTGTTTTTGGGAGGATTAAAAGGACAGTGTATGTAAGGTCGCTAATAAAGGGTGTGAATTATGAAGAGGTTTTAATAATGCTAATTCAGCCTGACCTGTGGTGGAGCAGTGGGTAGAGCATTGACCTGGAGTATTGAGGTCACCAGTTTGAATCTCTGGGCTTGCTTGGTCAGGGCACATAGGAGAAGCAACTACGGGTTGGTGCTTCTGGCTACTCTCCCCCTGCCTTTCTCTCACTCCTCTTCCTAAGATCAATAAATAATAAAATCTTTAAAACAAATAATGCTAATTCAATAAGGGGCCTAGTAAGAAAAAATATTTTTGAATTAAAATCATATTAAATTTTAGAAATAGGATGAGAGCAAATAGATCACTGCTCTGGTGAATAAAGGTGCTTATATATACACAGTTTTTTAGAGAGCCCTGAGGATTATCTTCTCTGCAGCCCTCATTTCAATTAAGAACAGAGATTAGTTATTTCAGCATAGGAATAAATTTATATTTGATTTGTACTAGAGATGCACATTTGCAGCATCTTAACATTCTATTCTTCGGCTAAAGATGTAACAAGCTACTTCAGCAAACCTGAAATTGCAAGATAAATGGAAAATGCTTAATCATTAAAAAAATAGCAAAAAAAAAAAATAATGAAAAGACCAAGTATGCATGGAGACCAGTGAGAAAATTTAAGCACAGGAAGTCTCCTCTACATTTTTAAAGACTGACAAATGGTTTCGTTAATAGTCAGGATATCGAATCAAAAGAGCTCATCTCTAGTATTTTTACACACAAACACTTTCAGAAAAAAGTATACATATCTATATGTAATCTCATTTTTGGGAAAAAGTATTGTTCAGTGAGGAAAACAAGTTGCAGAACAATGTGTTAAATATAAACTTAATTTTTAAAAACAATGTTGAACCCCATCTGTATCTAAGTGTGCATTTTATGGGTTTGTTTAAACATGGAGGAGGTATGAACGGTTTATGGTAGGATATCATAGTGGGAATCTTAAGACTGATTTCCCTGGAGGGAATGTGGGGGGAACGTATTGTTTCTTGACATCTTTGCATTATTTCACCAAATACAATGAGCACAGATTACTGTGGAACAAAAATACTTAAAGGTATAAAAGAAAAAATATACATTTTTAGTCTTTATCTATTCATCTATTAATTTATTAATTATCTAATATTTATTAAATCCTTAATAGTTTTAATTAAAGATCAGTTTTTTCTTGCCTGACCTGTGGTGGTGCAGTGGATAAAGCATCAACCTGGAATAGTGAGGTCGCTGGTTTGAAACCCAAGGTTTGCCTGGTCAAGGCACACACAAGAAGTCATTACTATGAGTTGATTTTTCCTGCTCCTCCCCTCCTTTTCTCTATCTCTCTCCCTCTTTTCTCTAAAATCAATAAATAAAATCTTTTTAAAAAAGAAAGGATTAGTCTTCTCTGTTAATTGTCAGATTTGACTTTTTCAGAACTGGCAAAATATGGTTTTACTTTGTGGGATTAGCAGTGTGATTCTGTGCTCTGTCTTAAAATCTTGTCCTGTTCCCCTTGGGGAATAACAGATCTATCAAATTTAAACCACTTGTAGTTGATTTCACTCCTTTCTTTCCACCCATAGCTATTGCACTAGAGGGAGGATTGATTGACTTCCTGATTATATTTAATTGTGGGTGGCCACTGGTGAAAAGAAATGGAATTCAGAGTGAAAAGACAAGAGTTTCAATCTGATGCTTCCATTCCCCAGATATGCAATACTGGCATGCTACTTTCTTCTGAACCTCAGCACCATCTTTTTTCTCCAACTAATAATTCCTATCTTATAGTATGGCTACAAAGCTCAAGTAGAATCAGATATTGAAAGTCTTAAAAAAATTGCAGAGTAGTGGATAAGTATATATTACCATTTTGCCACAAAGAATTTGTGATTTTGCGTCCTAACAGAGAATAGTGACACATGTTTACAAGTAGTTGCAGATTTCCACTGGAAGCAAGACAATAAAAAGTTTGAACAGCGCTCAGAAATTTCAGTGAGCCTCAAAGCAACAGCTGACACATTAGGCAAATGCTAATTATTCCTGGTAATGATCACAAACCCAATTAACCAACAAGTATATCTGACCTGGTGTAGTCGTCTTCAACAAGCATGTGCTTTGGAATGGGTGAGTACCTTCCCGGAGAGATGGGCGGCAGGGAGGTTTTATATTCTAAAGTGCCGTTGTTGCCAGAGAGTAGATGGTTTTCCATCGGTGGAGAATAAGCTGCAAGGTGAAAAAAGAAAAAAAAACAACAACACCTGTTACGTGGGAGTTGCTGTTTGTTCTCATTTAATATGTACAAGCATATAGTGACCTTTAGGATTGGAAAGATATAATAGCAGTTATAGCTGTAAATCCATTTAGTAAAATCAAGTGAAGAGAAGAATTAGAGGAGAGATTCAGTGCACCCACGTTTCAGTATGATGATTAATTTTCTATTGAATAAAAATGTTAACTTTCTAATTGCAGAGCTCACATTCTTTTCACATAATTAATATCCAATCATCAAAAGCAGATGGCTCCTAGGAATACGTTCTTGTATAGGTTTTGATCCCCAAAGATGCTGAACTCATATCCCAGACAGGCTAAGAACTCTGGCCTCTCCTTTCTATTTCCCCATCCTAACTCATCGCCCTTTTGGGAGACTGAACCTCCTCACTGGGTCCCTTGCCTGACTCTCTCTCTCCGTTTTATACATTGAGAATTCCAGCTATAGTCATGATGTTCTCTTGCTTAAATGCTCTTCATTGCCACGATAGTATTGAATATTAATTCTTACAAGACTGGCTCATTTCAAATCTCCCTTACACATGTCCTACTGTCCTCAAACAATGCCTGTTCTCCCTAACAACTGTACCTTTTTTTTGTTCCATTGTGTTAACTACAACAATTTCTGCCTCTGCCTCTTATCCCAGGTTAAAATATCATCCATTCTTCAGTATAAAATTCAAATGCCCTTTTCTGCATAAGGTTTTTTTTTTTAATATTCCAAAAAAAAGGGTGATATCTCCTTTCTTTGAGTGACCAAAGGACATATATTTGTTACCTCTCTTTTGGCATATACCTCCTTTCATTTTTCCATATGTTGAGCTATTTATATACTTGAATTAGTCTTTGTTTCCAATGATGGCCATAATTATATCTCCTTTGTATCTCACTTTCTATCTTTCAAGATGTTTTTCAGTTAAAATTACTCAATACATATTCCTTGATTTGAATAGCAAGTTTTGTTTTTTCTTGTTTCTCTTTGACATTGACATTATATGTCCTTCACAAAGTGGCTCACAGAGTCTCAAGGCTGAGTTTTCCAAAATCATCCAGTTTGAAAATCTTTGAAGTTCAAGTTCTTTCATATCCTAAGTTAAGACTGATCTCAGATTACTGTCTGCTTGAAAAAAGTAACATATTTTGGGGCAAGTCATTTTAGAATTATCATTAAGAAAAGCACTAGCTAACATAATGGGCACAAAATTATTCAACCTTTAAATTTCTCTTAAGAGAAACATCTAAATCTAAGTGAGTTTAAGCGACTTGCCTAAGACCATACTACTAATTAATCGCAGGTCCCAAAGACAGTCTCAGTTCCTAACCTTACAACTGGCTCCTCAAAATCTCAGGATGAGAAAACTTAATGATGTCAACAAAACTGTTCCTTAAACTCAATAAAAATAAAAAATGAATTGCTTCTATATCCAGTCCCTGAAGACAGGACTTTAGATAATGTTCTTGTTGACCAATTAAGAAGAGGAGCAAACCTGGGCTGTATAGTGTCTCATAGTTGCTGCCCTATAAACCCCCACCTCCAACCCATCTCTACTGCCATAGTGACTGACAATTTTCTCTGGCTTCTCTGCCAATACAGTATAACAAACTCAGGTAAAGGTAAGAGCTATGACGTTGGTAATTTTTTTTAAGATTTTTATTTATTCATTTTAGGGAGAAAATAAAGGGAGAGGGAAGAGGGGGAGTAGCAAGAAGCATCAACTCTTATATGTGCCTTGAGCAGGCAAGCCCAGGGTTTTGAACCGGTGACCTCAGCTTTCCAGGCTGACGCTTTATCCACTGTGCCACCACAAGCCAGGCAATGATGGTGATTAAGGACCATAATTTCACCATTCAAACACAAGATCTTTTCTCTCAGGAACAAGTATAGTATCATCCTGGTCTATTTGCCATCCTCTCTTTTCCATTCTGCTACTATATAGATATGACCTAGGAAGAGAAAATATTATGGCATGAGAGCTGTTATGCTTTAGGGCTTAAGAAATAGCCCTTAAAGATGTGTTGCCTTAAGTTATTGTAATCACATTGTCTACAATATACACTATTAAGCCTTTCCATCACTGTGGACCTACCAGATCATCATTGCGTCTCACCTTCAGAACACTAGGTAAAGCTCTGCAAGAAAACCAGAGAGTAAAGCACAGGACCCCTCTAAAGTACTTCGAGAGGAAACAAATGTGAAGGTGCAAGCATAGGACTTGGCCAAGTTTTGTAGAATTCCAGTTTCACAACTGGCATGCTCTGCAAAGATGACACTGAGTGTGGTACTCACAGTGAGTAATATCCGGTGGGCCATAAGGATCAGTCATATAAATAGTGGTGGGTTTGCCAACTTTCAGATACACTACATCGGAGGTGTTCTTCAATATTGCTACTGCTTCTTCATGTGTTACTTCTTCTAAACTGTAGTTGTTCACCTGAAAGGTGAAACAATTCAACATTAGAGTCAAATCTATGCAGGTGAAGTGAAATACTCAGGTAAAAAGAAACACTGAATTCTGACTCTATTTAAAGAGTAAATTGCAATGATTACAGTCCAGTATCTACGTCATTCTTTGACAAAACAGATGGATTAATGGCATTAGCCAAAGCAGATAATGGACAATTGTCAATGCTAAAGAACAGGTTTGCTTCTGCCTTTTCCTATGATGAAGCAACGCTTTCTAACGGCAGACAGAACACCCTTTGTGGAAAAAGAGTGGTCAGATGTCTTTCTTATTATGCCATAGTTTTTGTGGTTACAAATGTAATACATATTCATTGAACTAAAGGAAAGAAGAAAATAAAAATTATCCATAGTCTCCCTATTCTTTAAACAATTCTGACTATATTATACACATTGTTTTGGAATCAGCTTTTTAAATAGAGTGAGCATTTATTCATATCCTGAATATACTTTTACAACATGACTTTTGCTTTCTACTGAGCACTGTTTTACATAGCTAGAACATTATGATTTAACTAATCTCTTACTAAAGCATGTTTTGCTTGCTTCTACATTTTTTCTACTGTAAGTAAGTTGCAGTAAACCTTTTCGATATTTGTACACAACTTTGATGATTTGACTAGTATAAATCATACAAATAGAATTGCTAGACCAAACGGAATGAATACAAGTTCTAAAGGCTTTTCATACCTATTTCCAAAGTGCCCTCTGGAAACATGAACCAGTTGCTCTTATACCAACTATAGGAAAACCCCTATTTTCATACAGCTTCACCAAACGTGGCTTTTCTCACTTTAAAAACTGTTCTCATAGAAATGTCCCATTTAACATGAGTTGATATTCTAAGGGAAAAGTACGAATGTTGGGAGCTCCAGCTCTGCAGGTGAGGAAGTTCAAGGCTACCATATTGCCACTGGCTTTCAGAGTAACTCCACTTTCTTTATTGGACAGAAAAGGTAAGTGCAATTGTCAGTTCATGGCAGTGGATCTCAACAGCACTTCTCTTAAATGGTTTAAAAATGTCCAGGAAGTATTTTACATACCTAGATTATCCTTATTTGGCTACTATTTTATTATGGTATGATTCTTCAATTTCTGCTGAAATAATGTACAATTGAAATAAATGTGCCAACCCTGGATCCCTATATATTATATTCTCTGTACTATATAATTAGCATGTTAGTCACAAAATACCTTTCAGCATTGCTTTTTTTTCCCCTCATGGTGTATAAATTCCATGTGCCTGTTAATCCTTGGTGTGATAGTCCAAGTTAGGGACCCTGGAACTGTAGGGAATAGAACCTGACTGATAAATATGAATTCCGACTGTAAACTTTACTGTAAGTTGTAAGTCTCTCTATGTGTTCCTACAGATTTTCTAGACAGTAAACATTCTCTTAAATTATTTTGTACCTTCATGTCTAGCACTTGCTCATTCATTGATCAAATGTTTATTGAATTTCTATTATGTCTGGCACTATTCTGTGTATTAGTGATATAGCAATAAACAATAAGAATGATAATCATAGTAGACACTTATATAGCCTGTATCACACATCAGACACTATTCTAAATTATTTTACATATTAATACAATCCAAACCTCATAATAATTTATGAGGTAGCTATTATAATTAGCTTCATTTTACAGATGAGAAAAGCATGCCTCCAAAAAACCTGCCCAAAGTCATTGATCTAATAAATGGTAGAGGCAGAATCAAAAGCAAGTAAGTTTGGCTCAAGAGACCACATTTTAACTACTCATCTATAGTGCTTCTTCTAGGTAAAGAAGATCTGAGATTCCCTGAAACTCACATTCTAATACATTCTAAGGACACAGTTTATGGAATGAGTGGATAGAATAGTCCCATGCAGAAAGTGAGAATGTGGAGAACTACAGGGATAGGAAACACAGTTAATCACAGCAACCCTTATGTAGTAGAGAAATAAGAAAAATAACAGCAATAATAATAGTAACTCACATTTAACACCTACATGTCATATGTTTTCATATACTATGTATATGTTTTGACATAAAGTATATAACTGATCCTGGTTGAAACTCCATCAGGCAAGCTTTAATAATTAGGCCTATATTACAGATGAGAGAAACTTATGTTTAAAAAAGTCAGTTTGCAACTAAGAGGTCACATAGACTCCAAGTAGCAAAGCCATCAGTTGGATTATAGTCCTCCTGAAAAAATTAAAATGAGACTGTCCTTGAGTGTTGGTTCATTAAAACCCAGGGTTTACCTCATCTAGACTTTCTCCCTTGAAGAGAATGGAGTCTCCTTCTAAGTATACATATAGAAATAACATAAATCCCAGTGTTATATAAACCTGAATGATCATTATACTTCTTGCTTAATCCAGTGGTTACTACATTGCATCATCCAAATACAATGACATATTAGTTAAAAGATAATTTGTTCATTCAGTTATATATTTAAAAAAAGAGTAAATCAAAATGGAACATAGCTTGATATATCTATCTCTTCAAAAGCTTCTTATATAGGCCTTGGCCGGTTGGCTCAGTGGTAGAGCGTCGGCCTGGCGTGCAGAAGTCCCGGGTTCGATTCCCGGCCAGGGCACACAGGAGAGGCACCCATTTGCTTCTCCACCCCTCCCCCTCTCCTTCCTCTCTGTCTCTCTCTTCCCCTCCCGCAGCGAGGCTCCATTGGAGCAAAGATGGCCCGGGCGCTGGGGATGGCTCCTTGGCCTCTGCCCCAGGTGCTAGAGTGGCTCTGGTCGCAACAGAGCGGCGCTCCGGAGGGGCAGAGCGTCGCCCCCTGGTGGGCATGCCGGGTGGATCCCGGTCGGGCATATGCAGAAGTCTGTCTGACTGTCTCTCCCCGTTTCCAGCTTTAGAAAAAAAAAAACACTTCTTATATATTTGATCACTTGTACCACTTGTAAATCGATAATGAATATTTACAAATAATACTCTGAATATTCTGTGCAACGGCCCCAGAAACTTACATTGATAAAACAGAATAGAAGCAAAATTTTTTGGAATAACAGAAGGGATGACAAGTCAAGGAATAAAGACCCTGAAGGATAGAAACCAGTTGGATTAGATGACCAGCGGCACAGGAGCTCCATTTGTGAGAGGAGCTCATTGTTTCTCTCCCCAAAGCACAGAAAGCACACAGCTCATTAGATTATCAGTGAAAAGAGATGAGAGCAGTGCTTATTTAATTGCATTTTTGCCATTTTTAAGGGAAGCAGTGAAACCTCCCTTAAATGTTACCTTCAAGCACATTTTCTGACTTTGCTAACAGAGTCTTAGATCACAAGGAAAATCTTAAGACCAGAAAGTAGAAATTGAGGACAGGATGGAGATAAGGAGGAGAATATTGGTAGTTTAAAGTGGTGGTGGGTCAGTCTGTTTTTATTTGTGACAAGGGAAGTGCTGGAAATTTTATGTAGATTTAGTCATGGACCAAGTAGTATGATACTGGCAACAGGAGGTAGGCATCAAGAGTACATGCTTTTGACTCATGCAGACTAGGATTTAAGTCCTGGTTCTGGCACTTTCTAGCTATGTAACCTTGGGAAACTTATTTCACATTTTTAGCCTCAGTTTTGACATTTGTGAAATAAGTACGATAATAATCATTGCCTCAAAGACTTGCAGTTTTAAATGTATTGACCTATGTAAGGTGACAGACACTTTGCAGTACTTATTAATGGTAGTAGTAAAGTATCAAACTACTCTTATTAGTATCAAAGTACTCTTATTAGTGTCAAAGCACTCTTATTAATGTTACTATTGTCATCAACCATCTCTCTTCCCAGGAAACAGAAATTCTTGGTGAAATTTTTTGCTGAGCATTTTCCTGTAAACATCTGTGAACTGATGAGTTTAATTAGGGTACTGTTGATGAGGCTTCTGTTTTTTGGGTTTTGTTTTTTTTCAGATCAGTACAGGATCTGGAGCAAAAACTGTTCTTTTGTGCTGAAGTCTTCAAAATGTTTTTCATGAAAGTGGGTTTATTTGGGTTAATTATGTGTGTGTATTATCCTATGAACTCCCAAGATAAAGAACCTACAGCTGGAGCTGATTGTATGAAGAGAGAGGGACATTATACTGATTGGCTAGCTGCTCTTATCATTGTTTTACATTGTCTTTCTCCTCTTTTTCTTTTGTAGTGAGTATCTGCCTATAACAGTGAACACTGAGCAACTGGCCTGGTTTCAGAAAAAAACTCATGTGCATTTGAATGAAGTACTTCCATAGAGCATGCATGTGTTACACTGGCTGGGAGGGGCACATGTGTGCCTGGCTGTGTGCTCATGAGGACATATACTATGGGACCATGGACTGAGTCCAAGGAAGAGGTTGCTGAGATAACTCATGCTCTCCAGCAGAAAAAGGAGCACTGAATCTGAGGACAATGCAGATAAAAGAGGACAAACCAGCTGAAGGAAGAATTGCCAGGAGACTTGCAAGAAGGAAACTTGGAAGTGTGATGAGAATTCAAGGGAGCGTAAGCAAATATATGCACAATGGTACAAAGATGGGAAGTATGGGGGCAGGAGAGGTTGGAGATAAGGAGGAATGAACCAAGTACTGACAGTGAGATCCTGACCTTTCTGTATTCATTTGGGAATACCCATGTGGTGGGACAAACTAGGAGGTGATTAGGTACATAAAAGTTACCTAAGACATACTATAAGAAAATATAAAACTTTAGAAACACTAAAAAAATGACAAACTCCAAAGTTATCTTTTAAAAAAGAAGACAGACATTGATCACTAGATTGTAAGATAAATTAAAAAGTTACTAATGTATTAATGTCAATGATATAACAAATATACATAAAACAAAAACTAAAGTTGCTGCAGTACACTGAAATTAATTCTTACAATAAAATTGATTTTTAAAATAATAACTATGAATGAATAGGAAATACTAATAATGGTTACTTGGTATAATACAATAAATATGTTATTTTTTTAGCAATAAGCATGTATTAGTTATTGTTAAATCAGATTCACCTTATTTTTTGAATGAACAAAAACAAAATTTTAAATAAGAAAGGACAGAAACTAAGTACAGTGGCTTTATTATGAAACACACATAACAAGATCTCATGAATGATGGAAATTGGAAGGGAGAAGAAGGACGGTGGTTTTTCATGCTTAATGAATTAACTTAAATTTATTAAAAATAATTAGCCACATTATAACTTCAAGTATTTCTAGAAATAAAGTTAATTTGGTATAATAAGAATAATTTTAAATGTAGAATCAGCTATGGTTTCAATTTTTAGATTCATGAATTTTGGTCCAATAAATATCTTTACTGAGCAATAATTTTTTGATAGGTAAAATGTGATACTACTGATATATTTGTTGATTTATAAAAATGGAATGATACCATGAACCTGAAAAAACATTGTATAATATAATAATTAAACATTATAATCAGTGCTTTTGGGGATCCTGCTACTGGAAATAATTACTTCCTGTTCAGGGCTCTTTCTGTGAAAATGGCCACCCCCTTCCACAACACTTTGCACTGCAGTGCCTCTTCCCACTTCAGAGACTCACCTTCTTAAGGGCAATAATTAGATTATTTACATCTTTGCATTCCCCCAGCTGATACTGTTAAGTAGCAGGCATTTTATAAATGTTGAAATAATAAGCTAAATAAGTAAAAAAGTAACAATGTTGCAAAGGAAAAGTGATTAAAATTCTCAATTTTATAAGAAGAATGAGACGGTTGTGTTGAGTTTCCATTTCATATTTGTGTTAAGCCATAGAAGAAAGGATAGAGAATGAAGGTCATTCAACCAAAAGCACACAATTATTAGACACGCACTCTGTGTCAGGGGCAGGATATAAGGATGAAAGGTTGGTACAGAAGAGATCACCGGGTCACATCAGCTTATAAGGGACAGAATGAAAGTCTCAACAGTATAAATTTCTTTCTCTTACATTATTAAAGTATTTCTTAATCTTATTTCACACAGAGAGAGAGAAAGAGAGAGCAAGCAAGTGACAGTGATGTGTTGATTGATTTCAGCTTCCTCTATAGCAGTGGCCACCAAAATAGACAGCATGATATGAACCCCTGGGCAAGTCACTGGATACAGGAAGAAATATTTAAACTTTTATTAATATTTACCACACTGATCTTCATCTTTCTATTTGTGTGTATGTTATAAAATGTGCATAATATATTAGCATAGTTATATATGTATTCAATTTAAAATAAAGAAATATACATATATTAAAGGCAACTTTTTGTGCTTTACAAATAGGTTATGTCATTAAAAGAATTTTAAAACCACCATTCTGTATAGCATCATATATGATAACTATGAGAAAATTCTAGAAACAGGGTCATTAAACTGTGTATAAGCAAGGAAAAAACAACAATATAGTGGAAGGCTTTAAACTCTACATAAAAAGTCATTGCAATTGTATTGTAATCTTATTACATTTGAGAGAAATTAGAAGAAAGTCCAAGAAATATTGAACCAGATTTTTTTCTTCTGGTGTTTCAGAAGTGAATCCAACTATAGGAGACAAAGTTTTAGGGATGAACTATTTGAAATGCTTGTCAGCCCATTGCTTTAAATTGCTAAATGATATTGTCCCACTTTGACAGAATAAGTGCTCTCACCAAAGTCACCCTCAGGAGAAGCCGTGGACCGGCAGCTAAGCGGGCTAGGATATGATTAGGTAAGGGCAGGGCTGGGTTCTTAACCTGGATGCACATTGGAATCATTTGCAAAACTTAAAAAAAAATTTTTAATGAAGTGTGGCTCCTAACCTAGAGATTCTGACTTGCCTATTTAGAGTTTATTGGTGCCTAGGAATATATAGAATTAAAAAAATTTACCACACTATTCAAACATGTCACCAAGATTGAGAACCTGGTGAAAGGAATGTGGTTCTAGGACCTGGATATCTATCTCTGAATATAGTCACAGTTTAGTAGTTATGTAATATTGGAAATTCCTTTGTCTTCTCTGAGTTCCAACTTCCTTTACTGGAAAATAAGAACAATAGCAATGGCGATCCTATCCATCTCTCCAGTGTTGGAGGGAAGTGTGTGTGGGATGCCAGAGGAAGAAAGATAATTTTAAGATGAAAGCAGCATGTGGTGGTGAAAGAGATATACGCAAAGAGAGTTGGCTTTTGGTTCTTATCTAAGGTTGGTCTGATCAATGAGAGTGCTTTAAAGTCCTGCTCATTATTTAGATAATTTCCACATATTTGCACTGTCTTCAAGATAATTTTCTAATTACTATTTAGATAAAATTTTATAAATCTACCAAAATAATAATTTAGGTCCTCAAAACTCAAACTTATTCAGAAAATTGTATTATTTCCACCCACATTCCCTAAATCCTTACTGTCCTTACCATCGGATATTAATTTTGGAATAAATATAAGAGATAGTGCATCTCGGGGTGTACTGCACTGAATTCTAGTTTTATGTGTTTTATAAACATTACTTTAAGAACAGGATTCCACAAACAAAACAGAAACATACTCATAGATGATACAGACAAAGAACAAACTGATAGTTGTCAGAGGAGAGAAGGTTATGGGAAAAGGTGAAGGGATTGAGAAGTATACTGGGAGTTCAAAATAGTCATGGAGATGTAAAGTGCAGCATAAGGCCTGACCAGGTGGTGGCGCAGTAGATAAAGCATCGGACTGGGATGCAAGGACCCAGGTTTGAGACCCTGAGGTCGCCAGCTTGAGCGGGGGCTCATCTGGTTTGAGCAAAGCTCACCAGCTTGAACCCAAGGTCGCTGGCTTAAGCAAGGGGTCACTCAGTCTGCTGTAGCCCCACAGTCAAGGCACATATGAGAAAGCAATCAATGAATAACTAAGCACCACAACAAAAAATTGATGATTGATACTTCTCATCTCTCTCCGTTCCTGTCTGTCTGTCCCTATCTATCCCCCTCCCTGACTCTCTCTCTGTCTCTGTAAAATAAATAAATAAAAAATAAATAAATGAAATAAAATACACTTGGGAAACACAATTAAAGCAATTATGCTATGTAAAGAAGTCAAAACAGACAACCAAAGATGTACATGACTTGCCCAAGGTCAATTAGGTAGAGTTAGTGCTAACTGCCTGGGACCTGAACCGTTATCTGACCTCTGAGGTCATTGTTTTTCCATTCTACTTCAGTGCTGCATTACCCCTGTCTACTGCTACCCTTTAAGAAGAATTAGAAAACAAAACAAAACTAATAACCAAACAACAACAAAAAACAGTCATATAGACTTATGCTCTATAAAAAATGTAAAAGTTCTCTCACTGACCGTGCTCCCCCACCCCCAAAAGCCAAGCAGAAGTCATAGAAAAAAAAGACTAATGTTGTGAAGTTTAAATCACAACGTGACAAGTGGCTTTGACAGCTAACAGTTCATGTTACCTTTTAGAGAAGAAAATCAGATGACCCTGGGCTCAAAGTCTCTGGTATTATGTAGATAAAGATAAAGAACATTACATTTCTGTAATATATGTTGCTCTAGGTATCTCCTTGGTAAGGCTTAATAAAAACCAGTGTTTAGAAAATATATGAAAGAATTTGAAAATTATCAACAGTGTTAACTTCTCATCATCTGTCCCATAAAGTTTAGGGCCAGGAGGTAATTTCTTCATCTGAGATTATAACATAAGGCTACTGATACAATCCACAAAAATTAGATGTGATTGTCATTTGACAAAATAAACAGAAAAAAAATTCCAGTGAATGATTAGTGCAAGCAGAAGAAAAAAATTTTAAAGTTATTTTTTTGATAAATAAAACATCTGGATGACCCAAAAAACATCAGAGAGGTCTGACATTTAAGCCATTTTAGTTGAAACACTAAGAGGCTTACCTGCATAGGTAATGGGCAGGATGATTTTTCCTTATAGCAGAATAAATGTAAAGGTCAGATGGGGGAGTAACATTTTTAGAAATCAAAAGAACATTTTGTTAAATGGGTAATCTACTTACAGAAGAAAAAATGGTTGAGTGGTAAAATTCACTGCAAAATGGAGAGAAAATGTGTAAAACATTTTAAAAGACTGAGAAGTGAAGTGGCAAGATATAATTTCTCAAAAAATGTGGGAGAGAAATTAGTATTCACCTTTACAAAGGATGGAGGTATGAAGAAAGAAATGTATATGTAAATATACTTTGATGTAATTTTAAGGAAAAAATCTCTAATGATAGAACCTAATGAATAGCTCACAGGTCACATTAAAGTCTATATCCTTTGTTCTAACAGAGGTGAGAGACTACGTCTTACTTTTTTATGGGATACTGGTGTGCCAAAGAGAGTTGGAATAAGATAATATCTAAGATGGAAACTTTTCAATTCTGAAATGTAAGGAGTACTTAGGGAAAAATTGTATCTAATACATATGGTATAATTCTGGTGGTGCCCAACATTATAGCTATTTTGGTTGAGAAACTAGAAAGGCTATTACTAAGATTCTTTTTTTTTTCTTTTTGTGACAGAGACAGAGAGAGACACAGTGAGAGACAGATATAGACAGACAGACAGGAAGGGAGAGAGATGAGAAGCATCAATTCTTTGTTGTGGTTCCTTAGTTGTTCATTGATTGCTTTCTCATATGTGCCTTAACCAGGGGCTACAGCAGACCGAGTGACCCCTTGCTCAAGCCAGTGAACTTGGGCATGAGATGGTTAGCCTTGCTCAAACCAGATGAGCCTGCATTCAAGCTGGCGACCTTGGGGTTTTGAATCTGGGTCCTCTGCTTCCCAGTCTGACACACTATTCACTGTGCCACTGCCTGGTCAGGCATTGAGGTTCTTAATAAATAATAATAATTAATAATAATAATAATTGTGCTTTCACTGCAGGGCAGATGTTGGGAGACTTTCTGAAGTGTGGTGATACAGTCACAAAAGTCTAAAGAATTTAATGGAGTTTTGTTTTAGATAAATTTACTTAAAGAACTATGAATAATATAGGGGGAATTTTTCCTAAGAAATGGTGCTAATTGTGTTAGAAAGAAGAATAGCTATTTAGAGAAAAGAACAGAATGTGGTTCAGGTGGTAAATCACAGAATTTAAATTATTCATACTTTCTTTGGGGGAGGAGAGAAGATGAGGATGATAAAAAAGACATGAATGTAGCGTTGTAAAGGGAAGAGGAGGTAGAAAGGAATGACAGAGGAAGAGCACTGATTAATATTGTTGAGGTGAAGCAAGATAATTGGTCTTTTGGAATTGCTTTCATGATTTTTTTCCTTATTCTCTCCCTCCCGATCATATTTCTTTCAGAATATTATAAAATGAATCATTTCTTTTATTTCCAATAGCAGCTTGACAGTTGCCTTGGAAGTAATAATTATGTTTTCCTTACATAAAAGAGAAAATACCTATTATTGTTGAAGGTTCATTCTTTTAAAAGCTATTTTTTATTTTAATACTCAAAACAGTTAAAGATTATTTCACAGCTATTTTAAAAATCATTGTATCTACAATGAATACCAACAAAATGGTAATAAAATAATAGCATGATGTCTAGAAAATCCTTTGATGGAATTATTTAGCCTTTGAGGGTTTTTTAAAAAAATTCAAAATAAAGCTAGTAATTTAAATAAAACCCTAAGAAATCAGCACACAGCATCTAGCATGGTATTATAATAGCAGCAGTTGAAAAAATACCAGAAGAATTGTCTACAACAAAACTCTTATAGAAGAACAATGAGTCATGGGTCATATCAGTAACAATCTATGGGAGTAATTACTGAAACTACCCTCTTCATTTCAATTTAGTATCATGTAGGAGATAAATATCTCAGTCTATTTTATTCCTAAGTCAACAAACAATAAAGTTTACATTCTTGAAATGACTTTGTAAGTTCTTCCAGCTCAAAAACACTTTTCTGGCTCAAAAGACACAACTTCATAAGAACCAGCTTTTACATGAAAGGCAAAAAACAAAGCAAACAAACAAAATTCAGAAAGTCTTAAGAATAAAAAAGGCAATTCTACTATACAGCATAGTGCCTATAGCTAATAATACTGTCTTATATACCTAAAATTTGCTGAGGTTAGATCTTATGCTAAGTGTTCTTAAGCACATCTATACACAAATAATAATAATAATTATAGGAATGGGAGAAAACTTTGGGAGATGATGACTGTATTTATAGCCTTAATGGTAGTGATGATTTCATGGGTACATACTTATTGCTTAACTAATAGAATTGTATCCATTAAATGTGTATAGGTTTTTTTACATGTCAGCCATAACTCAATAGTTTTTAAAAAAGAAAATAAAATGATAGTAACTTCACATAGTAAAAGAGTAAAAAACTCTCAGATGCAACTTTGACTAAAGTCATTAATGCTACATTTTTTGCCCATAGTTTGACCCTATGTTTTCTTCTACCAAAATTGCTTTCTAAGTACTGGCTATTGTCTGGGAAATCATAGGTGCTCAATATATTACTTGTTAAATAAAGGAATTAATGGGTGAATGAGTGATAACTAAAAGAAGAAAAGATCTGACTGACAGATTTTAGGAAACAAATGCAAAGGCCATGCTTAGTGGTTATCAGCATGGAAGTGAGCCAGATAGCCTGGATTTAAAACCCAGTTCTGTCCATTGCTAACTACATGGCCATCCTGAGTTAGTAAATCTCTTTATACTTCAGTTTCCTTTTGCTTATATAAAATAGGTCATTGTGAGAAATATATGTTACATTACAGAAAAGCACTTTTAAAAGCATATGGAAAATAGTTAAAGCCAAATAAATATCAAGAATGTTATAGAGGTCTTATCCAAATAATTCAATAGAAAGGTCATTGCCAGCTATGAAATTAGAATGAGACTAAAGACAAGCTGCCTGGAACAGGAAGTGAGCACAATGAACTTTGAAGTTCAACCTACAAAACTTGCATGTGTCCTAGAAATGACTATTCTGCTGAGACTCTATAGATTAATATCTTTCACAAAAGTGTTGGAGATGATGGCTCCTTGCAGACATATTAGGGGCTCTCTTTTGAATAAGGGCAGACATAAGACTAGATATGACTTGATGTACTGATCTTACTTGAGAGCTGTCATCTATTCATTTTCAATATTTGATTATTATACTATAGACTTGATATGAAAGAGTAAATGGAGATAAAGCAGCTTTATTAAGTGAAATCCCAAATGCTTTACTGCTTATACAGTAACTGTCTTATGTTTCCTTAGTTATCGTATAACCCAATGGCTGAGAAAGGGTGGCCATGTGCTGGTATCAATCTTTTCCAGGGCTCCTGAAGCAGGAGGACAGCTGGCAAATACAACAGCTGTAACACTGTCTGGGGGGAGAGGAGGAAGGGATCCATTTACACATGTGACAGAAGTCACTGTATGAATTCTTAGAAGTTGGGGACTGCGTCTATACTGATTGAACAAAGGACCACAGAGAGACATAGAAATCACATACCAATAGCATTATTCCCTTTGTTATGCAAAGCCTCCCTCTCTAGCAGTCCAGCTTTAGCAACTTCTCTGGTTAATAAGAGATAGATCACCTGGAAAAGCAACGTATAAACTTTGTGCCTTGTGTATCTATGAAAACTGGTGAAAACTTAGATTTAAAAATTTTCATCTAGTCAGATAAAATTCTATGTGTACTTTTGAGATCTTTTATCACAAAATATGCTCTGCATTCTATTTCTGCCCATGCTCACTGGTATGGAGTGAATTGTGTCCCCTCCCCGCAATTTCATATGTTGAAGTTCTGAGACTGCCAATATCGCTGTAC
Organism: Saccopteryx bilineata; assembly: GCF_036850765.1. NCBI lineage: Eukaryota > Metazoa > Chordata > Mammalia > Chiroptera > Emballonuridae > Saccopteryx > Saccopteryx bilineata. Next base: position 336,377,729 of record NC_089490.1, on the reverse strand, counting down.
TTGGAGATAGGGTATTAAGGTTACTAATTAAATGAGTTAAGGGTGGAGCTCTAATGCAAGGATATAGGACTGGTGGCTTTAGAGAAGAGAAAGAGACAGGGAGATTGCTCTCTCAGCACAAGCACTGAGGAAAGGCCATGTGAGGACATACAGAGAAGACAGGTGTCTGGAAGCCAGGAAGAGAATGGGCCAGAACCTTGGTGTTGGACAGCTTCTAGACAATAGAGAAAAGATTTCTGTTGCTTAAACCACTTACCTAATCTGTGGTACTTTGTTATGATAGCCTGAACCAATGAAGCTTCATACATTGGGAAACAAGAGCTTTATAAATATACATATAGTTTTGCTTGAGTCACACTCACCATTAATAGTCTGTCTCCTACTTGCAACCTCCCATCCTTTTGTGCAGCTCCTCCATCTATAATCTTAGTTACATAAATGCTGTTGTCTCCAGGAATGTGTTGGTTCCCGACACCTCCTGCAATACTGAAGCCTAAACCTAGGGTGAAGAAGCAGAAAAAGAAAAGTCTTTTTTTTATCAAAAAAAGAAAATGCAGTTAGCCACATATCAGCAATTTAAAAAAGTTAATCCTAAATTTATTATAACAGCAATAAATAACTGTAAGGGTTCCACTTCCATTGATTTGTTCTTCCTTAAATATTTGAAAGCTTGTTGATTAACACCAATGAGGCGAGGCTCTTGAAATCAATCCCATGTGGCCATTAGTTTGGCTCTGCTTTATGACTGTATACTTATACATAATTGTTGTTCCCGAGCTAATACACTCCTAATGGGTGACTGGCCAAATAGGGATCAGGCAAAAGTGTGCAAAATGTTCCTAGGTGGGCCAGGCAAAACACAGCACAGTCCTGCTCACATAGAGTCTATGATCTCATCTCTATTGTTGTTGTAACTCTGGCATAGGGAACAGAAGTGTTGCCAGTTTTTTGGGCAGAGATCTAGATTCTCTTGACATTTCGGGGTGAAAAATTGGAAAATCCCCTAAATTTTGAGATAAGAGCCACAAAGAAGATCCGTTGGGCATTTAATTAATCATTTCAGAGAGGAGATAAAAGAAGCTAGGTGCTTGCCATTCCTGTGTTTTTCTCTGACCACGTCATATTTTCACACTTCTTTGTACTCACAGTTTTAAGTAATAGTGAAGCCATACAGAAAAAGTGAATTATCCCATATACATTCTTAAGAGCAAAGAAACAGACCACATATTTTGACTTTATTATTTCTTTATAATATAACACAGGGTATCAAATCATTTTAAACATGGCAATTGTCTATTTTGAGAGATAAAGTTTACTATAGTATGGTTTATAAATATTATTTATATAAAGCTATGAAATGATAAAAATAATTATTAAAATAATAATGAGGCCATTTAAAAAGAATGACTTATAGAATCTTTAAAGGTATAAAAATATCATTTTCAGAATATGATTGAATATACATTCAGTATAATACTTGTAGCATATATTATATTGCATTTTAAAGTTATAATTGATAATTAACATGCAAATTACTCAGAAAGATAACTATACATCAAATGCTTTGGTTAGTAAAAACAGAAAATTTCTGTAACATACTGGGCTTAAAAAATTATTTTAAACCACACATATCAAGTAAACTAATATAAAAAATTCACATACCTGTTTTATGATAAAACAATCATAAACATTTGCCACATTATACCAAAATAATGAAGAACACTTTAAAAAATATTCCATTTCACTATGCTTTTATTGAATAAATACTGAGGAGGGGTATGTCTTCTTAAGATGTCATAAGTGATTAGTTAATAGAGAAATAGTGGCATAGTAAATTATAAAGCAACACCTCTGAAATAAAATGATTTTTTGTTAAATTATAGTAGTTGTTAAAAACAAATGAAAAATGAATTTAAGTTGATAGGGCAATTAAAATAAATGTTACTTAATTTGCTACTAAAGTCAGTAATTATTTTTTATTGATGCTTCAACTTCCACAGATCTATACACATATTTTTTTTGCTTCAGATTTTAAAAATTTGTTTATCAAGCAAATGGTGACTCAGAATAAATAAAATGCCCCCATTTGGATCTTCCTATAAAATTTTAAATACCTATCAGCTCATGTTTTTCAACCCTATTACTTTATATATATATTTATCTGTAATTATAATGGAGTTTAAAATATATATTTACAAAAGTTTCATAGCCATATGCTAGGATCAATCAACTGCACTTACAGTAATGCAGAAGTCATCTCATACTATAGAAAGAAAATGTTAAAACAAATCCAGGGACTCTGATTTACATCTACGATGTCAACAGTAAATGCCACAGGCAATCTGGGTTCCAGAAGAGCTAGAGAAACAAATTACCACTGTAAACAAGGTTAAATCCAACAAAGGGAGTAACTATGTAGTTAACATTTGAAGTTAAAGATTGTACCAAGACAATGAAATCACTATGGATATTATAGACAAAATGACATCACTAAAAAGTAAATAACATTTATTCTTTCTGAGATTAGTTTTAAATACTTTTTTTAACTGGTGATCTGCTCAAGGACTAGCAAAGTATTTTTAGCAAGAGCCAGAGAATGTCTCTGAAGGTACAGAACTAAAAAAATTTTGATTTTTCTTACTTTGATGGAACATGAATACTTTTAAAAATAATCAACATTTAATCAACACTCAACCATATTCCAGGTATTTAACTCAACATAAGTATATGTGAGGCTTACTTCTACATCCAGAATACAAATTTATTTACAGGCTGCCATCTGTGTTGTAACCTTAATCTTCCTCTATTAATTTATTAATTCATTAATTCATTCATATAGCCATTCACTTAACAAACATCCCCTGAATACATAATGTGCATTGTTGTTAGTGACTGTGGAGAACATAATGTAAAGAAATAAACTGACCAGAAACACTATAGAAATAATGATCCATGAGCAGATTCATATGAGTGAATGTGGTTGAACCTGGCTGAAGCATTGTCCTAAACTCAGAGGATGCGGGTGATTTTTGGAGGACTATGCCATGAAGACAAATGTGGGCAAGGACTACAAAGCAAAAAGACCAAATCCAAAGTATCTCTTTGGAGGCACTGGGTGTTGTTCCCTGTATACACACTGTTAAAGCTGGGGCAGGCTGTCTACATTATAGGACCATTCTCTCCCTCATTAGCTCATATTCCTCTCCTTCATTCCACTCTAGACACACTTGCAGACTTGATAATTCTAGAACATGCCAGACACACTTCCACTTTAGGGCATTTGTTCTAGCTGTTCCTTTTTCCTGGAATACACCTCCTTCAGAGCTTTGTACAAATTTCAATTTCTAGGAGCCTGAATCTAGCCTACTTATTTAATACTGTCCCCTAGCCATAGGCTCCACTTCCTTATTCTGCTCTACTCTTCACATTCTCTTGGCATTTATTGCTGTGTTTCCATGCTGCATGTGCAGTACAGGAGATAATCTGAGGGTGATCACATTCACGTCACTTTTATGATAGTATATTGTTATAGTTATAGTTTATTATTAGTACTGCTGTCTATCTCTTACTGTGCCTCATTTATAAATGAAACTTTATCGTAGGTGTGCATATAAATGAAAAATAAACCTAGAATATACAGGGTTCAGTACTATCCAGTTTCAGGCATCCACTGGAGGTCTTGGAGCATATCTTATGAGAATAAGGGTGCTACTCTAGTTACATCATACACATGCATTAAAAAAAAGCAAGTGAACAAATAAATATAGAAAGACAGGAAAAGTCATCTGTCTGTGAGAAAGAGTCTCTTTACAGATGAAGCTGTGGCTTTAATGAGTGAGGGAGTGCTGAAAAGGGAGGGCTGGTAGTTGCTGTCAATAACTGTTATGGTGATGCCCTGCTTCGGTGAACTCTGGGCAGCAGCACAGCTGGGCTTTGCATTCTGATTTTTTTTTTTAGCTACTAACTCAGTAAAACTCCTGATCTGTACAAGGGAATATGTATATCTATTCTTACAGTAATTGGCATATAAGAGGTGCTTGAGAAAGATTCTCTGCTCTCCATAAGCTCTTAAATTGTTTGAGGGGGGGGTAAATACGTTGACATGATTTATTCTGAGAATGAATTCTCTCATGGTACTAGTGTCATTGGAGCCCAGGGTGGAGCATGGCTTACTTAGAGGAGCCAGAAAACAAATCAACAAAATGTTTAGCATTTGATCTGTATCTTAAAGGTTATGTTAGAATGAATAAAAGAGAATGCACCTTTCAATCCAACACATTGTCTGGGTTCCAGACTGACAAAGTGTCTAAAGAGTCAGCTGCCCTGACTTAGGTCACATAATGCTCATAAAACCCCAGCTCTGTTGGCCTGGAAATTGGGACAAAGACGTCTGGCAAACACTCAAAATATGTATTTATGATGCAATAGCTAGATTGGTCCCTAACAGGATAAATGCAGTAATAATCAGAGATCTGAACATAGCAAAACCACTGATTCTGGGGAAGAGACCAATTAAGGGAATTGATCATAATTTTGTAAAGAAGTGTCCATGATTAAGAAATAGCCCTGAGCCTGACCTGTGGTGGCACAGTGGATAAAGCGTCAACCTGGAAATGCTGAGGTCGCCGGTTCAAAACCCTGGGCTTGCCTGGTCAAGGTACATATGGGAGTTGATGCTTCCAGCTCTTCCCCCCTTCTCTCTCTCTGTATCTCTCTCCTCTCTCTCCCTCTCTGTCTCTCTCTCTCCCTCTCTCTGTCCTCTCTAAAAATGAATAAAAGGAGATGACGTCAGAGTAATGGCGGAGTAGGAAGCGATACCGATAAATCTCCCCCAAACCTCAACAAGATCTTCAACCAGAAACAGAAAAACCTATCCTTGGAGCCTCCAGATGTTTCTCAATACACCCAAAGATGCCATTAAGGAGGAGAAAACCGAATATCATGGATACAAAAGAAAGAGAGGTAACATAGCTAGATGAGGAAAAATCTATGGAGAAAAAATTTAATATATTGGACACCTTGGAGTTAAATGACAGAGAATTCAAGATAGAAATCCTAAAAATACTCAGAGATATACAAGAAAACACAGAAAGGCAATTTAGGGAGCTCAGAAAACAACTCAATGAACACAAAGAATATATGTCCAAGGAAATTGAAACTATAAAAACAAATCAAACAGAGATGAAAAACTCAATTCACGAGCTGAAAAACGAGGTAACAAGCTTGGCTAATAGAACAGGCCAGATAGAAGAGAGGATTAGTGAAATAGAAGACAAGCAACTTGAGGCACAACAGAAAGAGGAAGAAAGACACTCAAAAATTAAAAAAAATGAGATAGCCCTACAAGAATTATCTGACTCCATCAGAAAGAATAACATAAGAATAATAGGTATATCAGAGGGAGAAGAGTGAGAAAATGGAATGGAGAACATACTCAAACAAATAATAGATGAGAAGTTCCCAAGCCTGTGGAAAGAACAAAAGCCTCAAATTCATGAAGCAAACAGAACTCCGAGTTTTCTTAACCCCAACAAACCTACTCCAAGGCACATCATAATGAAATTGGCACAAACCAACAGCAAAGAAAAAATTCTCAAGGCAGCCAGGGAAAAGAAGAATACAACATATAAAGGAAGGCCCATTAGATTATCATCAGATTTCTCAGCAGAAACTCTACAAGCTAGAAGAGAGTGGACCCCAATATTTAAAGTCCTGAAAGAGAGGAACTTTCAGCCACGAATACTATACCCATCAAAGCTATCCTTCAAATATGAAGGAGAAATAAAAACATTCACAGATACAGAAAAGATGAGGGAATTTATCATCAGAAAACCCCCACTCCAGGAATTACTAAAGGGGGTTCTCCAATCAGATACAAAGAACAAAAAAAATAAAGCCACAAGTAAAAGCTCCAAGAAGAACACAATAAAACCAAATTTAAACTGTGACAACAACAAAAAGAAAGGGGGGAGAGGATGGAGATTAACAGTAGCAAAGGACGATGGAGTGCAAAAGTACTCACAAAATAGTGCGCTACAATAAACAGGGTAGGAACCCTTTTCATTACCTAAAGGTAACCACCATTGAAAAAAACACCACAGAAGCACATGAGATAAAAAAGATAGCAACAGTGGAAAGATGTATGGAATACAACCAAATAAAAACAAAAGATAAAAAAACAAAAGAGAAGGATCAAACAAGACACAAAACTAACAGAAAGCAATCTCTAAAATGGCAATAGGGAACTCACAAGTGTCAATAATTACACTAAATGTAAATGGATTAAACTCACCAATAAAAAGGCACAGAGTAGCAGAATGGATTAAAAAAGAAAATCCAACTGTATGCTGCCTACAGGACACTCATATAAGTAACAAGGATAAAAACAAACTCAAAGTGAAAGGCTGGAAAACAATACTCCAAGCAAATAACATCCAAAAAAAAGCAGGTGTAGCAATACTCATATCTGATAATGCTGACTACAAGACAACAAGAGTACTCAGAGACAAAAATGGCCATTTCATAATGGCTAAGGGGACACTGAATCAAGAAGACATAACAATTCTTAATATATATGCACCAAACCAAGGAGCACCAAAATATATAAGACAGCTACTTATTGACCTTAAAACAAAAACTGACAAAAATACAATCATACTTGGAGACCTCAATACACCACTGGCGGCTCTAGATCGGTCATCCAAACAGAGAATCAACAAAGATATAGTGGCCTTAAACAAAACACTAGAGCACCTGGATATGATAGACATCTACAGGACATTTCATCCCAAAGTGACTGAGTATACATTTTTCTCCAGTGTACATGGATCATTCTCAAGAATTGACCATATGTTGGGCCACAAAAACAATATCAGCAAATTCAGAAAAATCGAGTTGTACCAAGCATATTTTCTGATCATAAAGCCTTGAAACTAGAATTCAACTGCAAAAAGGAGGAAAAAAATCCCACAAAAATGTGGAAACTAAACAACATACTTTTAAAAAATGAATGGGTCAAAGAAGAAAAAAGTGCAGAGATCAAAAGATATATACAGACTAATGAAAATGACAATACGACATATCAGAATCTATGGGATGCAGCAAAAGCAGTGATAAGAGGGAAGTTCATATCACTTCAGGCATATATGAACAAACAAGAGACAGCCCAAATGAACCACTTAACTTCACACCTTAAGGAACTAGAAAAAGAAGAACAAAAACAACCCAAAACTAGCCGAAGAAAGGAGATAATAAAAATCAGAGCAGAAATAAATGAAATAGAGAACAGTAAAACTATAGAAAAAATTAATAGAACAAAGAGCTGGTTCTTTGAAAAGATCAATAAAATTGACAAACCCTTGGCAAGACTTACCAAGGAAAAAAGAGAAAGAATTCATATAAACAAAATCCAAAATGAAAGAGGAGAAATCACCACGGACACCGTAGATATACAAAGAATTATTGTAGAATACTATGAAAAACTTTATGCCACTAAATTCAACAATCTAGAAGAGATGGATAAATTCCTAGAACAATACAACCTTCCTAGACTGAGTCAAGAAGAAGCAGAAAGCCTAAACAGACCTATTAGTAGAGAAGAAATAGAAAAAAACATTAAAAACCTCCCCAAAAATAAAAGTCCAGGACCTGACGGCTATACCAGCGAATTTTATCAAACATTCAAAGAAGACTTGGTTCCTATTCTACTGAAAGTCTTCCAAAAAATTGAAGAAGAAGCAATACTTCCAAACACATTTTATGAGGCCAATATAACCCTCATACCAAAACCTGGCAAGGATGGCACAAAAAAAGAAAACTACAGACCAATATCTCTAATGAATACAGATGCTAAAATACTAAACAAAATACTAGCAAATCGAATACAACAACATATTAAAAAAATAATACATCATGATCAAGTGGGATTCATCCCAGAATCTCAAGGATGGTTCAACATACGTAAAACGGTTAACTTAATACACCATATCAACAAAACAAAGAACAAACACCACATGATCTTATCAATAGACGCAGAAAAGGCTTTCGATAAAATACAACACAATTTTATGTTTAAGACTCTCAACAAAATGGGTATAGAAGGAAAATATCTCAACATGATAAAGGCCATATATGATAAACCATCAGCTAACATCATATTAAATGGCACAAAACTGAAGGCTTTCCCCCTTAAATCAGGAACAAGACAGGGTTGTCCACTCTCTCCACTCTTATTTAATGTGGTACTAGAGGTTCTAGCCAGAGCAATCAGACAAGACAAAGAAATAAAAGGCATCCATATTGGAAAAGAAGAAGTAAAGGTATCACTTTTTGCAGATGATATGATCCTATACATCGAAAACCCCAAAGAATCCACAAAAAGACTACTAGAAACAATAAGCCAATACAGTAAGGTCTCAGGATACAAAATTAACATACAGAAGTCAATAGCCTTTCTATATGCCAACAATGAAACAATTGAGAATGAACTCAAAAGAATAATCCCTTTCACAATTGCAACAAAAAAAATAAAATACTTAGGAATAAACATAACAAAGAATGTAAAAAACTTATATAATGAAAACTATAAACCATTGTTAAGAGAAATTGAGAAAGATAAAATGAGATGGAAGAATATTCCTTGTTCTTGGTTAGGAAGAATAAATATAATCAAGATGGCTATATTACCCAAAGCAATATACAAATTTAATGCAATTCCCATCAAAATTCCAATGACATTTTTTAAAGAAATAGAGCAAAAAATCATCAGATTTATATGGAACTATAAAAAACCCCGAATAGCCAAAGCAATCCTAAAGAAAAAGAATGAAGCTGGGGGCATTACAATACCTGACTTCAAACTCTATTATAGGGCCACAACAATCAAAACAGCATGGTATTGGCAGAAAAATAGACACTCAGACCAATGGAACAGAATAAAAAGTCCAGAAATAAAACCACATATATATAGTCAAATAATTTTTGATAAAGGGGCCAACAACACACAATGGAGAAAAGAAAGCCTCTTCAATAAATGGTGCTGGGAAAACTGGAAAGCCACATGCAAAAGAATGAAACTGGACTACAGTTTGTCCCCCTGTACTAAAATTAACTCAAAATGGATCAAAGATCTAAACATAAGACCTGAAATAATAAAGTACATAGAAGAAGACATAGGTATTCAACTCATGGACCTGGGTTTTAAAGAGCATTTTATGAATTTGACTCCAATGGCAAGAGAAGTGAAGGCAAAAATTAATGAATGGGACTACATCAGACTAAGAAGATTTGCTCAGCAAGAGAAACTGATAACAAAATAAACAGAAAGCCAACTAAATGGGAAATGATATTTTCAAACAACAGCTCAGATAAGGGCCTAATATCCAAAATATACAAAGAACTCATAAAACTCAACAACAAACAAACAAACAATCCAATAAAAAAATGGGAAGAGGACATGAACAGACACTTCTCCCAGGAGGAAGTACAAATGGCCAACAGATATATGAAAAGATGCTCATCTTCTTTAGTTATTAGAGAAATGCAAATCAAAACTGCAATGAGATACCACCTCACACCTGTTAGATTAGCTATTATTAACAAGACAGGTAATAGCAAATGTTGGAGAGGCTGTGGAGAAAAAGGAACCCTCATACACTGTTGGTGGGAATGTAAAGTAGTACAACCATTATGGAAGAAAGTATGGTGGTTCCTCAAAAAACTGAAAATAGAACTACCTTATGACCCAGCAATCCCTTTACTGGGTATATACCCCCAAAACTCAGAAACATTGATACGTAAAGACACATGCAGCCCCATGTTCATTGCAGCATTGTTCACAGTGGCCAGGACATGGAAACAACCAAAAAACCCGTCAATAGACGACTGGATAAAGAAGATGTGGCACATATACACTATGGAATACTACTCAGCCATAAGAAATGATGACATCGGATCATTTACAGCAAAATGGTGGGATCTTGATAACATTATACGAAGTGAAATAAGTAAATCAGAAAAAACCAGGAACTGCATTATTCCATACGTAGGTGGGACATAAAAGTGAATCTAAGAGACATTGATAAGAGTGTGGTGGTTACGGGGGTAGGGGGGAAAGGGAGAGGGAAAAGGGGAGGGGGAGGGGCACAAAGAAAACTAGATAGAAGGTGACAGAGGACAATCTGACTTTGGGTGGGTGATGGGTATGCAGCATAATTGAAGGACAAGATAACCTGGACTTGTTGATCTTTGAATATATGTAACCTGATTTATTGATGTCGCCCCATTAAAAAAATAAAATTATAAAAAAAATAAATAAAATAAAAATGAATAATAAAAAAAAAAGAAATAGCCCTGAATCATTAGGTGACAGGAGATGAATCAATTATTAAGTCAGTGAAAAGGTCTCACTAAAAACTCTGGCCTTAACACTACCTAATGTGGAATGCTTGGCTATTAAGAATTATACTAAATAGGTCTATGTGTGTGCCAGTAATAAATAAAACTGATACATTTAAATATAAGTAGAATCATGGAAGAAAGAAAAATCAGCATATTTCAGTACTCTAGCAAAGGAAAGAAACATGTGAAATGTAAACACCTAATTCCCCAAGTGATTAAAAAATGATCTGTTTGCAAACATGTGATGCACAAACAGAATTTCAGGTTTACATGTATTGCCTATGTTGGGTTCCCCTTTCCATGTTTCTTGCATATCCTCAAATTTCAATTCCTCTCATTACCATAAGAGAGGCAGTTATGGGGAAAAGAATGTTTCAGACTTGTTCAAACCTTTAATTTAACCTATTTCCACACACAATCTCTTCTGCATTCTATTAAAAAAAGAACATGAGGAATACAGTTCACGCTTTTCCCTTGTTGCCTGCCTACACTGAGGAGGTGTCAATGAGAGGTGGAGGGCTGAAAGAAAGCGGGAGTCTTGGCAACATAGACAGATACAGTGCTTGGGAAGCTCAGAATAAAACCTCAAATGCTTAAAAGAGTCATATGATTACAAGGTGCCCACATATTCATTGTGGGTATAAAGAACTAAATTTCATGATGTTTTACTATTATTCAATAACTTGGTTCAACTTCCTTTGATGTGACTTGACTAGGAAAGCACTCTTGGGGCTCAGTAAACAATTCAATATTATTAAGCAGACTGCTTCTGATGAAGTTCATCTAGGATCTAGGTAAGGTGTTTACTGCTTTACAGAAAACACTGGTGGTATTCAGTAGATTCTGACTGTGTGTTTTTACTAAAGGAAACACAGGACCCAAACTGAACCCTGGCTGGCCCTCTCTTAAAAAGCAACCCCCCCCCCCCCGCAAACTGGTAACTTCACTTCCAAACGTACACAAACTTCAGTTAAGAACAACAACAACAAAACACAAAACAAGAAAACAAAAAAAACTTGACTAGTGGGTCTCGTCTACACAGATAACAGATCATGTCACATCTCTTCCCCTATACCAACAAAACTTTGCTTAAACAAATACCAGATATGCAACTTTCCCTTTGAGACACTAATTAGTCTCTCTGGGCACTGTAGGTATGGCTAATTAAAACCCAAAGCTTTATTTTACGATTCTCTGGATCCTTTCTGAGTTCAAAAGACAAAGTTGGGGGTTGAAAGTAAGGTTCTATTTAAAATTCCCACAGCACTGGCTAAGCAAACTCAATCCTGCTAAAGAAAGGTCTCACAGATCACCTTATTAATTTACCTCAGTCGATGTCTCAAAATATTTCTCTGTGTAGCTCGTTAATACCCACTCATATATTTTAGCACAGCACTTTAATGCCTATTTTACTGTGAAAAGTCCCCATGTCTATATCTTTCTGCTTTCCCTTTGTTCAAAGGAATAAGCATCATTCCTTTTTTCTAAACTTAAATCTTCCCCTCCACTCTAGGACTTTATTCATTATTCCCTTTTTTCCCCCTCTAGAATATTTAGTCTCTTACTCAATGCTTTTCTTGTCTTTGAGCTTTGACCTCTCCTGAAAATATCATCATTTAAACTCACCACAGCCTTACTGTGAAGAGCTGAAACTTTGAAACAGTACACAGTTTACTAACTCTGCTTCCATACCAGACACACCCTTCTCAATTTAAGCCATCTCGTTCCATAAACCAAAGTCTACTCACATGGCACCTGGTATGGGTTGAATTATGTTCCTTCAAAGGTATGCTGAAGTCCTAAGCCCTGGTACCTGTGAATGTGACCTTACTTGGAAACAGGGTCTTTGCCAATGTAATCAATTTAAGATGAAGTTCCACTGAATCAGCGTGGCCCCTAATCCAGTGACTGGTGAAGAGAAAATTTGGATACAGAAACACAGATGCACAGGGAAGAATGCATGTGATGACAGAGCAGAGATTGGGGTGATGCATCTACAAGCCAAGGAATACCAGTGGTTGCCAGAAATCTAGAAGAGACATGAAACAAACTTTCCTTCAGAACTCTCCAGATGGAATCAATCTTGCTGAGACCTAGATTTTAGACTTCCGGCTCCAGAAGTGTAGTGAATACATTTGTGTTGTTTTAAGCTACCCAGTTTGTGGTCATTTGTTATGGCAGCCCAGGAAACTAATACAGCATCTAATTCTTATGGTGTGAGTGGGGTATGTTTATCTAGCTTTTTCTGCCTTTCTAGTACGAATCATAATAATACAGAATTTGCCTCCCAAAGGTCTAAAAATGTCTGATGGGCTTTTTGCTCTTCCTGCATTTTGCTCAACACTACTGATTACTTATATATTCTTACGCTCATAGCATTATACTGTCGTGCCCCTTCTCTTATTACTTCTCTCTTCATTTTATTTATCTTCATTTTATTGCTCTAAAACAGTGGTTCTCAGAATGTGGTCCTCACCCTAGTAGCATTAGCATCATGTGGGAGCTTGTTAGAAAGGCAAAATTTGGGGCCTTTGTCAGATAATCCTAAATCAAAAACTCTGGGGATGCATGCTAAATTTGATGAACACATCTCGAAAATAACAGTTATTCCTCAAGACACATGCCATGAAATCCTATTCTCCCCATAATCTCTCTCTTATAGAAAATCTATTTCCACAATTACCACTGCTATGTTAATAAGTGCCCAAACTAATTGTACCTCCAACACTATCTAGGGCTTGGTTTGTCACCTTAAACTCACAAGCTTGAAATAATGCACTCATAACCCCCATTCAAAACTGGCTTTCTTTCCTATCTTTTGTGATTTCCAATTAAATTAATATTTCAGAGTAAACTGGAAGCTCTGAGTCTGCCATTGTCAAATCCCAAAGCTTATTATAATACTTGGCAGAAGGTTGCCAGGCGATATTTATTGTAATGTAGTAGAATATAGTAGTTATGGTTTATCAGAAGTCTCAGTGTATATATTTAAATATAATTATGTTATTCCTCTCCACTACTACTTTACTAAATCAGGTGCTTATCCAATCATGCCTACTATATTATAAAAGGTTTATGGTTTGTATTCCCTGATTGCAGTTTTTCCTTCCCTGATTCTCCAACCCATTCTGCAAATATTTTTCCAGGTTCTTTTTCCCTAAAATTCTACATTCATTATGTTGTTCTAGTATTACTTCAACTTGTCCACCACAGTTCATTTTCTACAGAAATTCTGTATATCCTCTTCTTGCAATTGCTTACTTCCCTTGTGCTAAGCTTCCTCCAGGCAAGCTGAACTTGCTATGGTGTTTTTTATGTTGTGATGCTTATTCCCTGCATCTGAAAGGCCTTCACTTTAATTTTCAAGATCACTCAAGTCTTTGCCCACTCTAACCTAATATGGTAGTTCATTTCTAAGTTGAATTCCAGTAGAACCAGTTATCTGTATCAGCCTTTTCGCTTCTATTTAAATAGAATGAGTTAACTCATTTAAACAAAGATTTACTGATGACTAATCATGTGCCAAGCACTGGCCTAAACACTGTAGTTATATCGTGGAGTGTAAGACAAAAAGTCAATAAAAACCCAGTATGGTAAGTTGATAAGAGAGGAACTGGGGCTATGAGAGCACATAGGTCAGCCGCCTATCTTGGGTTGGGGAAGAGCAGTCATAGAAGGTTAACTGTGGGTTCTGATATCCAATCAGCAACCTGGAAGATGAAAGTGATCCAGGAGAAGAGGAGAGTAGGGAGAGAATATCCCCGCAGAGGAAATCATGCATTCAAAGACCCAGAGTTGAGGGATGGCATGGCTTATCTGAGAAACTGAACAGTTCAGGTTAAAGCAACAAGTAATCATAGGCAGAATACAGACTTCAGGAGGAGAGGGATCATATCTCTTGTACTTACCCATTCACACTTAGTCCCTGACAATGTGTTCAATAAATATTTTGGGATACATTAATAAATGGAGACAGGAAAACACTTTCACCACTGAATAAGAAGGAAAGAAGAAAAAGATGCTGTAGATAAGATTTAAAAAATTGGTTTAATGGCAGTACACTAAAGGAGTTCTCATCTTCAGTTTACTCTGATAACAAGAGCTGGTAATCACTGAAATGAGTAAAATAGTGAGATCAGAGATTTGAGGAAAGTACAGAAGTTTTAAAATAGCAATTAGGGAAAATGGAAGAGATAATTGGAGAAATAGCAGATGAGTTGCAAAGAATGATGGGTTGTATAGATAGGGTTTAGTGGCTGTTCCTACAGCAATTTATTTTTCTTTCAGAAATTCTTAGTAGTCTGGGTATAGGCACAGAAAATGTAAGTAGTTAGATTAAATCACTTTACAAATTAATCTTTTGCCTGACCTGTGGATAAAGTGTCGACCTGGAATTCTGAGTTGCTGGTTCAAAACCCTGGGCTTGCTGGGTCAAGATACGTATAGGAAACAACTCATGACACCACTACAGAGAGATTAACAGTAAGTTAATTTCTCCCCATCTCTTTCTCTCTCTCTCTCCTCTCTCTATAATTAATAAATAAAATCTTTAAAAATTAATTTTTTACATACATTTATCTTCTCTCTTCAACTAAATAAAATCATGTTGGGCACAGCACGGTGCTGACATATGGTAACTGTTCAATAAATATTTTCAGAATGAATTAATGATTGGTGTGGTCTAAGAGAAATGATCACATGGCATAGATATACTTTTTAAAGTCAGGCATTTCACATCAATAGAGAATTGTACACTTTAGCTGGCTACTTTAAAAGAAATAATAATGCTTTTATTTATGTTCTTCAAGAGTGTTATAAACAAAGCAGACACTCCAAAAGTAATTTCTAAAATTAATTAATGAATGAAATTAAGATCACTGACCCTGTTCCCATCAGCATTCTGTAATGAGCTGTTCAAGAAAGGGCTCAGACTGGAAAAATAATGTGGTGAGTTACTTCATTCATTCATTCAAAAGCATTCAGTCCTGTTGGGCAGATAAAATATATTATGCTCACTTTGTTAAAGATGGCGCTGCCCACGTGGAGGCCGTTGCCCAGGTGATATTAATGTGTGGGCTGTGGGCAGGCAGGATCCTTGTAGCCTGGGGCTTGGTTCTAGGACTAAGCCTTTCCCAGCCTTTTTGATGTGGAGTGTGGTACAATCCCATCATGCCTCGGATAAGTGACTTTGTATTAGAGACTTCCTTATTTTGTTTATTGGATTAAAGGTTTTGATTTCTACACTATAAAATGAGGGCAGAACAGGAGCTTGCTCTCTTGGCTTCTGAGATTAGCATTAGAGAGCAGAGAGCAAAGAAAGGCCAAGATAGCGGAGTGTTGAGTAAGAAGCCAGTTTGTGCAGAGTTTGTGCAGGGAGAAGGAAGGAGATGGGGAACAGAGGTGAATAAGTCTGGTGAGCTAGAAACCTTTGATTCTAGAAAACTCAGATAAGTCAGCTTTGTGAGCACTGAATGTGAGTGGGTTTTGGAGCCCAGTGTGTGTTTTTTACTTGCCCGCCGGGTGCAAGCTAGGATTAAAGATGATCGCCCACCAGTTTTTGGCTCCATTGTTTCTTTGCTGACTGTCCAAATCCAATGCGAACCTGCATGGGCCAGGCTGCTGTGATGGTGGCCCTGGCTACTGGCTTTACAAGTCCCATGCTATATTAGTTCTCTAGGTCTGCTGGAACAAAGTGTCACAAACAGGGTGACTTAAACAATGAAAATTTATTATCTGATAATTATGGAGGCTAGAAGTCCAGATCAAGGCATCAGTTCCTTCTGAATCTATGAAGAAAAATCCATCCCAGGCCTTTCAACAAGCTTCCAGTGGTCTGGTGGCATCTTTGCATTCTTTGGTTTATAAATGCCTTGCCTGAACTCTGTCATCACCTCCACATGATGCTCTCCCTGGGTGTGTGTCTGTATCTGTGCCCAACTTTTAAAAAAATTCTTTATTTTTAATAACACTACCAATCATATTGGATTAGGGTCCATATTAATGACCTCATCTAAAAATGATTGTCAGAAAAAATCTATATTTTCATAAGGTCACATTCACAGGTACTGGGAATTAAGTCTTAAAAATCTTTTTTGGGGACACAATTTAACTCATGACACCACTTCTAGGAAAGATAAAAATGAATAGGACATTGTTCCTGCCCTCAAGGAACTCAGGGACCAGGGAGGAAGGAATGATAGGTAACAGTGTCAGCCAGTGCTTTAGAGGAAAGGCAGAGAGTCAGGTCAGGGACAACTTCTTGGAGACAGTGACAGCTGAGCTGAGCTCTGTTGGATGACGAGAAGAAGAGAGGCAGCAAGGCATTCTAATCAGAGGGTGTAGCCTGTAGAAAGGTAAGAACAGCCTTGATTATAAGGTCAAAGGAGTGAATGGACTGGGGAGGAGCTACGGAGAACTGAAGCTGGAGAAGAAAAGACTTACGAAGGTCCAGAGATGCTATGTTGAGTTTGGACTTTTTATGAGTGACAATAGGAAGACCATGAAGATTTTTTAAATTTTTATTAATTTTAATTTATTGTGTTTACATGGATTCAAGTATCCCACTGAATATAACACCCTCACTCCCCACCTCTGTGTTTCTATTTCTACCTCTTTTATTACCCTCCCCCTAACTCTCTCCCCACTTCCCTCTGCGATTTGCTGTCCTGTTATCTGTATCTCTGTGTTATGTATATATAATTTCACTAATTCCTTCATCATCTCTGATCCCATCCCCTCATCCTCCTTCCCTCTGTCAGCTGTTCTTCTGCTCCCTGTGACCCTGCCTCCGCCTCTATTCTGCTCCTCAGTTCACTTTGTTCATTAGATTCCACATATTAGTGAGATCATATGATATTTGCCTTTGCCTTTCTCTGCCTGGCTAATTTCACTTAGCATAACAATCTCCAGGTCCAGTTTTGCTGTCACAAAGACCATGAAGAGTTTTAAGCATGAAAATTTTAAGATCAAATTTGCTCTCTTCCAATTTACCTCATTGTTAGCTGTAAACATACATTAAATCATATTCTGTTTGGTTGGGAGGGTGCTCTATTTTCTTCTTTCTTTTTTGTATTTTTTTTTCTGAAGTGAGAAACTGGGAGGCAGAGAGACAGACTCCCGTATGCACCCGACCGGGATCCACCTGGCATGCTCACTCAGGGGTGATGCTCTGCCCATAAGGACCATTGCTCCATTGCAATCAGAGCCATTCTAGCACCTGAGGCAGAGGCCATGGAGCCATCCTCAGCATCCAGGCCAACTTTGCTCCAATGGAGCCTTGGTTGCAGGAGGGGAAGAGAGAGACAGTGAGAGAGGAGAGAAGGAAGGGTGGAAGCAGATGGGTGCTTGTCCTGTGTGCCCGGGCCAAGAATCAAACACAGGACTTCCACACGCTAGGCCAATGCTCTACTGCTACTGAGCCAACTGGCCAGGGCCTATTTTTTTATATAAAGTATTTTTTTCCTTCCCACATTTTGCCATTTTCTTCACTATAATCAGTTATCACTCATTAAAATCAACTTGGAGAAACTCTCCTTCAATCTCATGTTTCTGATTCAGTTTGAAATACTAGCTCTTCCTGGTTTCTCCTCTACCCCATTACATCTCTGTCACAGCACAGTCTTAAACCAAACTTTAAGATATAACATATAACATAAACAGGAATTTTCAATCTGCTAAGAACCTAAAAAGCTAACCCTAAATTCATAAATTTATTTGTAAGTGTACCATAACTCACTGAAGTTCTCACGTGGGCCTTTTTAGCAGGCATTTTGCTTTCCTAGTGCACTTGGTCATCCTCACAGAGAATCTTGGTAAAAGAGTTCATTATAAAACCTGGATTCAGCTAAGTAAGGTTCTAAGAAAGAATGAGGGTTATGTAATTAAGATAATTACACAAGTACGTAGTTTTGCAAAAATATTTTGTTCACTGTGAAACAATGAAGGACTTACTATGGCTCAGATTTCTGAAGTGGCTAAACAGTATTTCCAGTATTCATTAAATGATTTCAGACATGCCAAAGAAGATGCTTGAAACCACTGAGTAACAGAGTCACTCTTAATGGGTTTGTATGACGAGTCTTCAATTATACAACAATAGATACATTTACTTGGCCAAGACATGTTCCATTGGAACTAAAGATCTTTTATATAAAGTCCTTTTATCTTTACAACAATACATTCTTTTTTTAACTGAAATATTTTTATTCCAGATAATTCAAAATAGTGTCAGGATGAAATGAAAGATGAAATAATCAGGTCAGGGGATTTTAAAGATTTGGTTGATGTTCCTTATTCCAATTTTAGTTACTGTCAGAATGTAATAGATGGTGTAGGTGGGTGGTCTAGTTTCATTTTTTTTGCATGTATCTGTCCAATTTTTCTAATACCATTTGTTGAAGACACTGTCTACCCCATTGTATGTTCTTGTCTCCTTTGTCAAATATTGACAATAAACACGTGAGTTTATTTCTGTGCTCTCTGTTCTGTTCTATTGATTTATATGTCTGATCTTGTGCCAATAACATGCTGTTTTGATTACTATGGACTTGTATTTAGTTTGATATCTGGTAGTGTGCTATCTTTAAATTTTTATTTCTCAAGATTGCTAAGGCTATTTGGGGTCTTTTCTGGTTCCATATAAATTGTTAAAATATTTGTTCTATGTCTGTTAGATATGCCCTTGGTTTTTTGACAGGGATTGTATTGAATCTATAGATTGCTTTGGGTAATACAGACATGTTAATGATGTTGTTTTTTCCTATCCACGAACACAGTATATGCTTCTACTTATTTGTATCTTCCTCAATTTCTTTCTTCAATGTCTTGTAATTTTCCAAATATAGGTCTTTTACCTCCTTGGTTAAAGTTATTCCAAGGTATTTTTTTTTAATATAAATGGGATTGTTTTCTTAAATTTTATTTCTGATAGTTCATTATTGGTGTATAAAAATGTCACCAATTTCTGAATATTAATTTTGTATTGTGCTACTTGGCTGAATTCATTTATTAGATCTAGTAGTTTTACGGTGGAGCCTCAAGAATTTTCTATGTACAATATCATGTCATCTGCAGATAATGACAGTTTTATTTCCTCTTTTCCAACTTGGATGCCATTTATTTCTTCTTCTTAACTGATTGCTGTGACTAGGACTTCCAGTACTATGTTGAATAAGAGTGTTAAAAGTAGACATCACTGTCTTGTTCATAATTTAAGGAAATGTTTTTAGGTTTTGCCCAACTGAATATGATGTTGGCTGTGGTTTTATCATACATGGTCTTTATTACGTTGAGATGTAATCCCTCTTATCCTACTTTTCTGACTTTTTTTTAACATAAATTGGTGCTGGAATATACCCAATGCTATTTTTACATCTATTGATATAATCATGTGGCTTTTATCCTCCATTTTGTTTATGTGATATATCATGTTTATTGATTTGTGAATATTGTATTATCTACCTTGCACCCACAGAATAAATCCCACTTGATCATGGTGTATGATCTTTTAAATGTACTGCTGGATCTGGTTTGCTAACATTATCATTGAGGATGAACACAGATTGTAATGAGTGTCAAATGTGATAATTATTTATAAACTATAAATCACATATTTAGATTTTTAGGTACTATTAATGTATAAGGTATAAAAAACACTAACATACAAAATAAGTTATCAGACAACAACTATCAGATCACTGTTACATCATCTTATATTTTATTTCCCAAACTCTCTTAAAATACTCATCATTATAACTGGGATTTCCCATGGAAAAAAACAAAACTAATTATAGCTCTGGTTTCTAATCCCTCTCTTTCTTTCTTTCTTTCTTTCTTTCTTTCTTTCTTTCTTTCTTTCTTTCTTTCTTTCTCTCTCTCTTTCTTTCTTTTCCTTAAACTTCAGCGAGAGGCAGGGAGGCAGGCAGACAGGCTCCCATCGCACTCCGGCCGAGATCTACTTGGTGAGCCCCCTACCAGGTGATGTTCTGCCCATCTGAGGTCATTGCTCCATTACTCAGCAATTGAGCTATTTTAGTGCCTGAGGTGAGGACATAGAGCCATCCTCAGTGCCTGGGGCCAACTTTCTCAAATCATTTGAGTCATGGCTGCAGGAGGCTGGAGGGAGAGAAAGATAGAGAGAGAGAAGGGGGAGGGGTGGAGAAGCAGATGGTCACTTCTCCTTTGTACCCCAACCAGGAATCAAACCTGGGACTTCCACATGCTGGTTCAACACTCTACCACTGAGCCAACTGGCCAGGGCCAAATCCCTTATTCTGTTTTAAAAAAAATTATTTTATTTTTTCTTTTTCATTAATTGAATTTATTGGGATGACATTGGTTTGCAAAACCATATGGATTTCAAGTGCACAACCCAATAAAACATGATCTGCACACTGTATTGTGCGCCCTTTGCCCCAACTAATGCCTTACTCTTATATCACTTTCTTAGTAAATCCTCCCTGGTTATTCTACGCATTGTGTATGTAGTGGGTACTTTATCTTGCAAAGAGTGCCTATCAGGTCTGCACATGTACATACTAATATGAAATTGAGTGAACAATGTCTATACATTTGGGACTGTGATGGAACGGGTAGCATAGTTCTGAATGTACAGAAACTGTGAATATATTTCAATGATTGGCAAAAGTAGCTCATATCTTTTGGATATGTAGGTTCAGTCATTTTGGGATGTGGGCCTATTTCAGACAGCTGTGAGGTTTAATCACTTACTTTCCAAAGGACCATGAAATACTTTTTAAAAAAATACTTTTTATAAGTATATTGGACAAGATTAGAGAAACAGCTACACAATAATACCTGTGATAAAATGGGTAAGGTGATAAAAGCTTTAAATTGAAAATGTTTTAAGAGAAATGGAAGAGTGAGAAAGAGAGAGAGAGAGAGAGAGAGAGAGAGAAGCTTGACAAGTGAAATTAGGTGAATTCATGCCATACTATCAAAAAGATTAGAAGTTAACCAGGAGAGTATTGAGGAGTCCAAAGCAGCAAATATACTGTATGCTAAGGCGTCAAGGTGAGAAAAAGAAGAGACTGGCACTTTGGGGAAATAAGTATGTTAATTCAGCATTGAAGAGAAGTATAATTTCAAACTGGAAGGAACAGTGACATCTATCCAATGAATTTTAAAGAGAGGCATGAAAAAATTGTGTAAATAAGCACAGCCTTTTCAAATATTTTCTCTGAATAATGCATTAATTTAATAAAACACGGTCTTCTCTCCTACAAGTTCACAAAAGATGATATAAACAAAGGAAAGAAAAAAAGAGCAAGAATGAACTCACAGAAGATTTTAAAGTCACATTATATATAAATTAAACCAGTCACAGTTAGAAAGAGGTTCTTTATTACACTTTAAAGGGAAAAGCCATTTTTGTCCTTGTCTAATTATCTCTATGAAGTCAAATAGTTGAAAATGTCTTATGTACCGTATCATGCCTACAAGCCATTTGGATTTTCTAAATCCAAGCCTTGAATAAAAAAAGCAGCAAATCTCATTCAGATCTTTTAGTTTCATTTATCAAACTAGCTATTTTAGAATAATGTCAATGGAATAAGTACCATGGCCCCCTGTGGCCTAGTACTTCACATGGAAATTATGTTTTTAGATCACAAAGTAACCTTTTGAATTATCCCTTTAGGTACTGAGGAAAAGACCACATTTATTTAGAGGTCCCTATCACTTTAAAGAAGAAAATTGACAGTACAGGTAACAAAAACTAAAATTTATTTAGTGTTTACTATGTGCCAGGTACTGGTCTAAGCATTTTAGTGCTATACATATTATCTTTTAGTCCTTCATAAATGCCATTCCATTGCCCTGTGACCTGTATTGTTTCTGATGAGAAGTTGGTAAATAATTACCATAGTTCTCCTGCATGTAATTTTCCTTCGGCTGCTTTTACTATTTTACCTTTGGTTCTCTGCCGTGTTTCTGTGTCCCTGTTCTCTGTTGTTATAGTTGTCTGTTTTATTTGTTTGTATCTGTCCTGTTGGGAGTTTACTGAGCTCCTTGGATCTGTGTGTTGATGCTTTTGATTAAATTTGGAAAAATTTTAGTCAACATTTTTTATTTTCCTAATCATTTCTTCCCTTTTCTCCTTGTAAGACTCTAGTTACACATACATTAAACTGGTTAATATTGTCTTGTAGGTCACTGAGACTCTGTTTATTATTTTTTAGTCTTTTTGTCTCTTTGTTTTAGCTATGTTTAAATCTATAAGTTCATATTAATAACAGTAATAATAAAACAATAACAATGCAAGAAATTGGTCAGCTTTCGAGAATGATGGGGAACCAATTCATTATCTTGTGTACTATGTAAATATAAGGAAGAATCAATCACTTATCCTGCTTTTCTATATGAACTTTATAACTGTAATAGGTGTGGGGAAGTGCCCCTAATAAAATAATATTGGATAATAAATAAAAACACATTATTAGAATTATAATATTACCATTCTTACTGCTAATAAAACAAAGATTTAAAAATTGAATATTAGTAGTTGCTAACATTAAAAAAGAATAAAATAGAATAAAAATTAGTGTTATGTGCTTCCTTATAAAAGATCATACTGTCGCTTATAATTGCCAAAAGAATCACCTGATGATTATAACTCTGACTCCAGCTGCCAATTTGTAGAAAATATAGAGGAAAGACAGATTGAACAATATCATGAATGTCTATCAGAGATGTGGGTTGGAGAACTCAACAGGTCAAATAGCTAAGATTCTTCATCAGAAATACTATAAGGAAAAAAAAGGGATGGAGTGAGATTCTACAGAGGAAGAAAAACTATGAGACATATTAAGCTAAAAAATAAACAAGAATAAAATAGGGTATCTGGGAGTACATCAAACAAATATAGGAAATAAAAACAAACAAATGTATGGATGTGATTACTATAAAAACCTGATCAGTAGTTACATTTGGAAGGTAGAAAGGAGCTGTGATTACAGTGGGGTACATAGTAAGGCCTGTGGGGGCTGGCAAGGTTCTATTCTTGTTCCAGGTGGTGGTTACAGGATGTTTGCCTTACAGAAATTATGTATAAATAATTCAGTAAGAAAGACATTTATTTTGTGTGGTTTTCTGTATATGTGTTTAATTTTACAATATGATAAAACAATACATTGTTCACTATATATATTGGATAAACATAATAAACCTATTTTTATTTGTATACTTGTTTATAGAAATATGTATATAGAGAGAACATGAATATGTACATTTCTCAGCGTGAAAAAGAAAAAAACTACTTTTCATTCAGAGGCTTCCATCTCTCCCAACCGGAAGTTAACAACCAGCTGAAAGGCAACTGAAAAAATAAACTCAATGTCAAGGACAGGCACACAAGGAAAGCAGTTTTATTTTTAATGTTTTGAAGTCACAAGCGTTATTTCTGTAACTGTACTGCTCGGCTATTTTTCTTTTTTTCATTTTCAGTGTTTGTCTTTCATGCCTTGAGGGCAAGGACATTTGTATTGCTACCTGCGTAGTCCCTCTGCAATAATGTCTCGCATTCCAATTCCCTCTGTGCAGCTTCTTGGCATACAAAGACCATAAATTATAACTATTACCATTAAATGATTGTGTAGGCAGCTCTGTTTGTTACATTTTCAAAGCTTTAATGTACCAGAGTCAATGACAGGGGCAATTAGAGGGTGACTTCTCTCTATGGATGCCACATGTGTTCCTAATGTCAAGAGAGCTGGGCCTCTGCACTTTCTTCGTACATCAGTAGGCCTTGGGCAGCTTAGTGTCTTGAATCAGCAATTGAGAGTCACTTGACCAACAGAAAGAGAGACCATAAAAGATGAATGTTTAATTCTAGAACACAAATAATAAGAGCTGCCATTTGTGCAATGTCTACTAAGAGCTAGCCCCTTTACATCTGCTATTATCTTACACTGGAAAACCACACATGACATTGGTATTATTATTCTCAATTTACCGAAAAAGTTGCTGAGACTCAGAGGCTTTCTGTGTTTATAGATACCTTCTAATAAGAATCATATACAGGAATTGAACCTTATCTGTCATCCAAACCTGTACTTTTTCCAATTCGCCATGCTGAACAAGCAAAAATGATGACAATCCGTTATGAGATACAGTTTTTTCTCTCCAAGAGTTCATGTTTCAACCTAGTCTTGACAGAAGACCTGCCCCTGCTTGTGCTGCTGCAGTAGTTTGGAAGAGAAAGAGCTGACAGGTTTGAAACTTCCACCAGTCTGGTCCTTAACCAGCTGCGAATGGGAGGATACTTTTCTCTGAGTCTGTCAGCAGAAACTGCTTAGGAAATATGAGTCCAGGACTGCACTTGCAGGTGGAACTCCAGGTAGAAAAATCACTGACATCCGGATAGCTTGGACAGGAAGTAACACCAATTGAGGGAATAAAATAAATACTTAGATAATATTTTTTTAGCTATCAATATGCAATTTCACTCTTCTCATTGTTCTTTACTCTTGACTTTGTGTACAAGCACTTCTTACTGAACACATCAGGGAAGAGGCAACCTTGAGTACAGTACAGAGATGCTATTATACCCAGGGATGCTCTTCTGTCAGATTACAGATATTGGAAAGAAACAGCAATACTCACAAGTGAAGCTTGTTAAAAAATATTCAGGGCATCCTATCCTCTGATCCCAAACTAATGGAATCAATCAAGTAACCAAAATAGCCAACATGTTCATTCTTTAGCAACAGAAGATTTGCTAAATCTTTATGGAAGATTTGCAGGGAGAACAACAACATTATAAAACACACCCAAACTCAACAGTACGTGGTCTTTTTGACATTAACTTCTGCAAAATGTGCTGGCTGAGCAGAACCACAGGACGGATTGTTGTACACAAAGCCCCAGGGCTCTCTGTGACAGTAAAGAGCCCCACTGGGCCAGGCAAATAAAAGGTCTCAGCCACAAGCAGAAGAGGAAAAGCCTATCTTCATTCTGCTTTCCTGAAAGGAAACAGAAATATAAGTGAAGCAGACATCAGTTTGCATTATCTTCTGATGTCTGAGCAAAAGCAAAGTATCTTTTTAATACTGAAATGATGGTCGTTGTGGAAATAATAGTGTAAAAAATAAAAATGGAGAATAACAAGTTGGAGTGTAAACAACATCAGAAAAGTGTTTTGGAGGAGTTGGGTAGTGAGAAGTAGGCTGCCTAACATGCTTTTAAGGAACACATCTAGGAGTTAAAGATAGTGTATTGGACGTTGTCAAAGGTGGTGACCAAAATGTTAATAAAAGTACCCAAGGAACAATGATAAATAATTCTCTTGTTGCTTTTGGTTGATGCAAACCAACATGAGAAAACTTAATAATATGGAAACAAAAGTTGTTCATGAAAGAGGCAGCTTCATTTTAAAAACAGTTGTTTTGAGAATTAAAGAAACTAACAGATTACTTTTCTCTTTCCTTAAACTACTACAAATATAATCTGCAGATACTCATGGTCTTTAAGGGAGTAAAAACTAGAATGTTCAGTGAGTTACTTCATCACTAATAAAGTTGTGAAGAACCTACAGAGAACTATATCTAATACTTCAAAATACTGAATCACCAATAAAAAGCATGGCTTTCTAAACTTAGTGTTTAATTGGTTACTTCCTGAATGTTTTTCTAAAGGATACTCACTGTTAAACAGTTTCTTGGCTATCCTATTCAGAGTTCTCCTAAATCATTATGCTCTTATTTGGTAATAACAGTAATAAAGGCAAATAATAAGCAAACATTGCTTAATTTAACACTCACAACAACAATGAGAAAAATAAGGTAGATTCTATTTTCTCTATTTATAAAAGAGAAAACTGAGGCCTAGTGACATTTAAGGATTTCACATAAGTTGACACGCTCATAAGTAGAAAAGCCAGGATTTGAACCCAAGTCTACCTGACTTTGTCCAGGTGTTTCTTCAATGTGACAGTGCCAGCTTTTCTATAAAGGGAAGAATTTTAGTTTTTAAATCATATGAAAGATCTGTATTTCTAACTCTCCCAAATGGTAAAAATGAATCAAACTCTCTAAGCTATAGTTAAATATCGTAGAAATTTCACATCTAACAAAAGATCCTTCTTCATCCTTAGTTCAGGTTGAGAGTCAACAGAAAAGACATAGTCCTTCCAGCTTAGCTGCATCACAAACAAGAAAGTAAAGACTACTTAAGTGTTTGTCATTCACATGGCCTTTTAGCTGTAGTTTGCTTGGTGGTTGAAAATTAAGCTTCTGTGGGTAAACACTCTCATTTTGAGAGTAAGTTTCAAAGAAAAGATAGGGAAAGAGAGAACAACAAAACAAAGTAGTTAAGACCAGAATTCTTTTCTATTTATAAAGCTTAAAAGGATTTACAGGGGAAATAGAAAAGAGAGCCTGGTTTGAAGGGGGAGCTACATGGATCTATAAAGGAAAGCTGGCATGAAGAGGCCTGGAAAGAAAGCAAATCACAGAGAAAGGGAAGTGGTAAGGACACAGAGGCAGGGGTGTCACAAGTATAAGACATGAGTCCTCCTGACAATGGCCTGATGCTTATATTACAATGCAACAAAGGGGAGGTGAACAAAGGCCTTTACTTCCCAGAACTCTAACCCAAGTCTCCTGGCCCATGCTCACCTGTCCAACCTTGCCTTACGCAACTTTCCCCCCACTCACTATGTTCTGTTTAGTGTTCTGTTCTTTACCTCCCAAATTCTTTTCCACTTCAGGGCTTTTCTATCTGCTAGACTTTCTGCCTGGAGTGTTCATTACTTATGCTTCAGAAGGAAGCTACACAGTAAAGGAAACCCTATCCTTAATGATTCAATTTAATGATTACTTTTGAAAAAACCTTCTCTGATCTCCCTGTTAATTTCTATAATTGTGCACTTTTCTTACCATTCACAGCAATTTATACTTTGTCTTTATGTATGGATGCATATGACTACATTTCTTTCCTTATATGTTAGTTTACAATATACTTTCTCTCTTCCCAAAGAAAATAAATGCCTATCAAATATGCAGCATTAGAGTTACCATACTAAATCTATAGTATATTGATAAAATGTAAAGCCATCAGACCAGATGAATGACCTAGAAGGAGAGGTAGCTAGAGAAACAAGAAGGTGCCGGCATGGAGTCCAGGGGAACTCTAGGCTTCAGAAGTAATAAAAAAAAAAAAGCTTGAAAACCTTTGTAATTTCCTTCCTTTAACTTAGATTTCTCATAAATCTTCATGGATAAATTTTGAAAGCATATTATTGGAAAACCAAAATAGCCTTTTCCTGGAAAAAATCTGGTTCCTTTATGGAAATGAAATGTTATTGCTAGGACTTGGGAACTAAGGTAGAAAAAAATAAGACAGAAGCCTCAAGTTTGCTTTGTTTGTTTAAAAAAAGTTGTCAACTACATCAAATATTTGACTCTTACAGATAGACGTCCCATCTAATCCTGTTACTGACATTAACTCAAAAGTATCATGAATACAAATGGCAAGAACAAAGTGGAAGCTTTACATAATCAGCTATTCTATTTTCCTAGTATATATATATATATTTTTAATTTTTTTGTAAATTTTTATTAATGTTAATGGGATGACATTAATAATTCAGGGTACATATATTCAAAGAAAACATGTCTAGGTTATTTTGTCATTAAATTATGTTGCATACCCCTCACCCAGAGTCAGATTGTCCTCCGTCACCCTCTGTCTAGTTTTCTCTGTGCCCCTCCCCCTATATATATATATATGTATTTTACAGAAAGAGAGAGAGAGTCAGAGAGAGGGACAGACAGGGACAGACAGACAGGAATGGAGAGATGAGAAGCATCAATCATCAGTTTTTCATTGCGTGTTGCGACATCTTAGTTGTTCATTGATTGCTTTCTCATATGTGCCTTGACTGCAGGCCTTCAGCAGACTGAGTAAACCCTTGCTTGAGCCAGTGACCTTGGGTTCAAGCTGGTGAGCTGTTTTTGCTTAAACCAGATGAGCCCGCGCTCAAGCTGGCGACCTCGGGGGTTTCGAACCTGGGTCCTCTGCATCCCAGTCTGATGCTCTATCCATTGTGCCACAGCCTGGTCAGGCTCCTAGTATATTCTTAACAGTTATGTTTTATACCTTAGAAACTGAACTTATAACTACAATGTCCAATGATTTTTGTTTTTCTTAAGTTTCTTTAAATTGCAAGCATTTTCTTAGGAAAAGTTCCAAGAGAAAGTTAGAGATAAAAGTTTTAAAAGTTGTGAATTGCAATAATAAGGAATTATACCACTAAGTTAATGAGCAAAATAACTAGGCATGATTCCTCATTGAGTGGGTCATGACACCTTCTCTGAATGAATAGAGACTAATTTCAAAGCGCTGAAGGGAAGATTTAGAAGAGAGTAATTCAATTTCATTAACTAGTTGGTGAGCTGCCAAACACTCAGCTGTCATTTGGCTTTCAAGGATTCATCCAAAGTAAAAACCTTCTGACACCAGATCTAATGGCACCATCAGGAAACGATCACTGTTAGTCTTGCTAGGGCCATCTGAAAAGCTTATTGCCAGTAACAGTCTAGAGTAGAAATGTGTAGGGCAGATAATCACACAAATGAATACACTGCTGAGCTATTGGAAGCAGTGAAGAAATCTATGAGATAGGAGATCTAAAAGATTTTCATTAGTTCATGTAAATGCAGAGTCTCAAAGGGTTAGCTTCCTACTAAATAAGTCAGAAAAAATTTTATTTTAAATTTAGGCATAGGGTTCAGATACTTCTGAAAATTATGCACCTTTTCTTCTTGAAAGAAAGAATTACACACTGCTTTACTTTATTAGAAAATCAAAGTACAAACACTTGGGAAAGAATAGAGTATCAAAGAAAAAGCAG
Organism: Saccopteryx bilineata; assembly: GCF_036850765.1. Classification (NCBI taxonomy): domain Eukaryota; kingdom Metazoa; phylum Chordata; class Mammalia; order Chiroptera; family Emballonuridae; genus Saccopteryx; species Saccopteryx bilineata. The sequence continues at coordinate 336,348,463 of NC_089490.1, read as the reverse complement.
TTGAAGTTTTGAAGACATGATCCAACACAAAGGGTAAAGGAGGGATAATTGGTGATGATAGGAGATGACTTGTGGTGGTGAACACACATTACGATATACAGATGATATACAATATTATAAAATTGTACATCTGAAACCTATATAATTTTATTAAACAGTGTCACCCCAAGAAATTCAATAAAAAAAAAATCTACTTTCTTTTTGTAAAAAAGAATAGGTATGACAGGGAAAATAATGGGTTTGAATCATCTTGGTTCAGACTATAGATATAGTATACTGATTTAAAAAAGAGGCCCTGGCCAGTTGGCTCAGTGGTAGAGTGTCGGCCTGGCATGCAGGAGTCCTGGGTTCGATTCCCAGCCAGGGCACACAGGATAATTGCCCATCTGCTTCTCCACCCCTCCCCCTCTTCTTCCTCTCTGTCTCTCTCTTCCCCTCCCACAGCCAAGGCTCCACTGGAGCAAAGTTGGCCTGGGCACTGAGGATGGCTCTGTGGCCTCTGCCTCAGGCGCTAGACTGGCTCTGGTTGCAACAGAGCGATGCCCCGATGGGCAGAGCATCGCCCTCTGGTGGGCGTGCCGGGTGGATCCCGGTCGGGCGTATTCAGGAGTCTGTCTGACTGCTTCCCGTTTCTGGAAATGGAAAAATACAAAAAAAAGAAAAAAGAAAAAAAGAAAGGTATAGTTCAGGGCAGTTCTAACTGAAGAATTGTACTTTTAAAGGCTTTCTAATTATATCATGGACATTGAAGCAGAGAGGAAAGTCAATTTATTAATTGTTATATTCCCTGGCTGAAGATGAGAGATATTAGTCTAGATTTTTGTCAAATAAATTGAACTGAATCTACTCAGCATTTCTCTTTCTAGCCAAACATTTTTCTTGTCGATATCAAGTAATGTTTCTTTCTCATGTAGTTCTAACATTTTTAGATTTATAAACATTAATGTTAGGTTATTTTTTATGACTAGTTATTATTTTATTATACATAGTATTTTTCAGTTTTTAAACTAGAAAATAAACACTTTTTAAAAACTGAGAATTGCATTTTGCTGGTAGTATTAATATTACCATAATATATATATATATATATATATATATATATATATATATATATATATATATATATATATTTGGTGATAGCATCAGAGAGACAGAGAGAGGGACAGATAGGGACAGACTGTCAGAAAGGGAGAGAGATGAGAAGCATCAATTCTTCGTTGGAGTACCTTTGTTGTCATTGATTGCTTTCTCATATGTGTCTTGACTGGGGGCTACAGCAGACCAAGTGACCCCTTGCTCAAGCCAGTGACCTTGGGCTCAAGCTGATGAGCTGTGGTCAAACCAGATGAACCTGTATTCAAGCCAGTGACCTCGGGGTTTTGAACCTGGGTCTTCTGTGTCCTAGTACAACACTCTATCCACTGTGCCACTGCCTGGTCAGGCCCATAATATTTTCTTATGTGTACCTTTGCTCATATTTTATTTCTAAACATTTTGTGTTTTCTTTGAAATTATTTTTGTTATATTAAAATTCATAATATATGTATATGATAGAAATTTTATAACTAGCCATCTTATTGCATTCTTTAATTGTTTGAAATCATTTTTGGATGATCTCCTTTGTTTTAGCATCAGAAGTAAAGTTAAATTTTTTACCTTTTTAATTCAAAATCAAACATATCTAAAACAATATAAATAACGGTTGTGATAAAGGACTTATTTTGAGAAAGGGTGCATGGCTGAAAATATGTTTTTTGAACTCTTGGCTGAGTCTAGTCACCTCAGATCAAGAATTCTTTTTTTCTCAAAGCTGTGTAGCTCCTGTTTAGTATAGCTTTAAAATATTCCTCTCTCCTTTTATTTACTTAAGTCAGTGTTCACCATGATGATTTCAAGCTTTACTCTATGCCACTAAGCTCAGTGAACTCTATTTTTTCTGTTTACAATATATACTTATAGGTTCTGTAATGGTGAGACTTAGGCACTTCATTGGGTTCTGCATTTTTTCTTTGCAGCTCAGTCTAGTGTTATAATGCTGTCTCTCAGCATTTGTTTTTATTAAATTTATTTTCTTAAGTATTTATATAATACAAAGTATGAGTAGTTTCTTTCCATTCCTTTGCTTTAGATTGAGCAATTTGTCTTTTTTCTTTCATTTTTTTCTTCCCTTTTTAATATTTTTGTGGGTTATGAGGACCAAGAAACATAGAGTTAATAGCTTGAGTTCTGGGCCGACATCCATGATTAGTATGCTCTGACTCCATTTGTATGATTTCAGGCAAGGCAGGTTACTGAACGTCCATATTTGAATATGTGCTAAAAGTGTATACCTCATAGGGAGCCTTACAAGAACTAAAAAAAATATACATATAAGACACTTAGAATACATATAGTATTCTAAGATATACATATAAGCCTACTATCTTGTAAGTGCTTAATAAGTTAGATTACGATGATATGTTTCTTTTTTATTGTGGCATGCTTACAGAGTTACAGGGGATCCTCAGGTTACAATAGTCTCGACATAAGACATTTTGACTTTACAATGCTCACTCCCATAAAAGCTTTAAAAAATTGAGATGTGAGGGTTTTGGTTTCTGCTGTTATCATCGTACTATCAACAATGTGGTCAGACTAGTTTAGTTGTGTGCAGCTGAAAAATATGCAGTACAGTGTACAGTACAGCACATTTATGTCCTGTTCCTTTTTCTGTGGCTTAGTTGGGTTTTTAATGTTCCAGATTATTATTTTACAACTGTGTTAGGACAGGCAAGTGACTTAGGCTAGGGTGTGTTATGACTTATACGAAAAGGTTACATCACTGTCATAGGAAAAGAACTGTGTTGGAATCTACAGACCCCCTGTATTAAATTATTTTCATCCTGCTCATGCTTGGGCAGCTCAATCAGATCTCTATTTGCTCTCATACAGTGTATGTTCACTATTTCACCCATTTCTTTTTATGTATAATTATTTTGTTTTTCCTTCAAAGTTAGAGTGTTGTTGGTGGTGGTGGCGGCAGGGTTAATAATTTTTCTCCACCGGAGGCAATAACTGAAGAAGTAATTGAGGGAGAGCTCAATAAACTCTGTGGTCAAGTGCTGTCATCTTTTCTTAAATGCCCAAAGTCTGCTGTCTTTTAAGATTCTTAGCAGGTTGGCTCAGGGGTAAGAGTGTTGGCTTGGAGTGCAGAAGTCCTAGGTTCAATTTCTGGTCAAGGCACAGAGGAGAAAGTACCAACTGCTTCTCCATCCCTCCTCCTTCTCTCTTTTACTCTCTCTCTTCCCCAGTGCAACCATGGCTCAAATGATTCAAGCAAGTTGGCCCTGGGTGCTGAGGTTGGCTCCATGGCCTCGCCTCAGGCACTAAAAGAGCTTGGTTGCTGAGCAACAGAGAAGTGTCCCCAGATTGGCAGAGCATTGCTCTGTAGGGGGCTTGCCAGGTAGATCCTGGTAGGGGTGCATGAGGGTGTCTGTTTCTCTGCCTCCATGCCTCTCACCCTCTCACTTATTAAAAAAAAAAAGGGCCTGGCCACTTGGCTCAGTGGAAGAGTGTCAGCCTGGCCTATGAAAGTCCTGTGTTCGATTTCTGGTCAGAGCACACAGGAGAAGAGCCCATCTGCTTCTCCACCCTTCCCCCTCTCCTTTCTCTCTATCTTTCTCTTCCCCTCCCATAGCCAAGGCTCCATTGGAGCAAAGTTGGCCTGGGCGCTGAGGATGCTTCATGGCTTCTGCCTCAGGTGCTAGAATGGCTCCAGTTGCAATGAAGCAATGCCCCAAATAGGCAGAGCATTGCCCCCTAGTGGGCTTGCTGGGTGGATCCCAGTTGGGCACATGTGGGAATCTGTCTCTCTGTCTCCCAGCTTCTCACTTCAGAACAATACAAATAATAATAATAATAATAAAAATAGAGAAAAGAGAGAAAGAGAAAAAGAGAGAAAGAGAGAAAGAAAGAAAGAAAGAAAGAGAAAGAAAGAGAGAGAGAGAGGGGGAGGGAGGAAGGGAGGGAGGGAGGGAGGGAGGGAGGAAGGAAGGAAGGAAGGAAGGAAGGAAGGAAGGAAGGAAGGAAGGAAGGAAGGAAGAAAGAAAAAGAAGATAAAGCGATCAGTTTAGGGTACTCCTTTCCAGATTAGGTGGCATCAGTGAGAAGTCTCAGGACTTTGTTAGTCACTTGTACAGGTTCAGTAGGGGAACAAGAGTAGAGAAGAGCCTGACCTTTCTAGCCTCTCTGCCACTGTTTTTAAGGGTATTGCATTAAGTTGTACTTCCTTCCTTTTTTCATCACTGTTAGCACATATTTTTGTTATTGTTGTTTCTGATTTTCCTTATGGTGTGTTCATTTTGTGAGTTACTGAAGGAGAGAATTTCTCTGAGTAGATGAGATCAGTCTGCTCTTATAACCTAGACACCTGTTTTTCAGTAGTATATACATACTGCTTGGCAAAAAACTTTGCTTATAGGCACTATTTTTATCTTTATTTTTCTATCATTTTAAAACCTTGTCTTTTCTTATATATGTGGGTTTTGCTTTCATTTCTATGTGTGTTGGGCAAACATGTGTCTCTGCCAAATTCCTAAGAATTCCATCTGTTCCTAAGAATTCCATCTATCTTCAGGTCATCTGTAATTGACACAAATGAGGAAAAGCTGGCTAATATGAGGAACTGATAAATTTGTATTGGAAATGATACCAATAGCACCGGATGCTAGGCCCAGTTCAATAATATTATATTTAATAGAGATAAATATACATTTATAAATTCACATTAAAAATGAATTATCCTAACATAAATGTAACATATTTGATACCTAGTAGTTCATATGAAGTATGTGTCTATAATCTTTATATGAACCAACAAAAGGAGTTTTGAAAACAAAGCTAACACAATTTTATATTATATTAACATAAACAGCATATGGAGCTTACATATGAACTCTGCTCACCATGGTCTATACTTGCAAGCACATCAAGGGATCCCTGTACACACTTCTGTGTATTGTTATTTTGGCACAATATTGCAAAACTTGAGAAAATTCAGAGGATGAAAACAGTATAGAAAAGGATCTGAAAATTATGATGTATCAAGAATGGTTACTAAGCTGGGGTTCCTTAGTCTAAAGAAGAAATGATTAAAGGGAGACAGGCAGTGGCCTACAAATGTATAAGGAGCTCTCCTATAAAGAGCTGTTCATCATTGCTGGAGAGGGCAGAAATAACAGTACTTGACAATTTTAAAGGAATTCCAGCTCTTGGTTCAATTACAGGAAAAACAAATCCAATAATTGGAGCTGTTCCCCAAGAGAAGAGCTATCACTAGTGTTAGAACTTTGCTTTTTCCCAGAGCATTAAAGCAGAAGGTGAAGTCTTGGTCAAGGTTTCCTTGAACAGCCTATGTAAATATTTGAAATTTTTACATAGGAAAAATTTCAGGAAAAACAAGTCCAATAATTGGGGCTGTCCCCCAAGAGAAGAGCTATCACTAGTGTTAGAACTTTGCTTCTTCCCAGAGCATTAAAGCAGAAGGTGAAGTCTTGGTCAAGGTTTCCTTGAACAGTCTATGTAAATATTTGCCCAGTGGTACTGTACTTATCTATGCATACATATATTTCACACGTTATACTGGAACCACTATCCCCCTTAAGCTTACACTATGTCTCTATCCCCAATTTTTATTCTATAGTCAGAGGTACTCCATTAATGTTTTGTTAAATACATGAGAGAATGTGTGTGCTTTGAGAGATCAGAATATTTGACACCTAAGAATCCTTGTACATCAAAGTTATTACCTAAAAAAACTGGCACCACATTTACTTGATTCAAATTAATGCATCTATGAAGGTTAAATTTTCCCATATGACTCAACTACTTATGAATACTTAACAAATATTTTTAGATTCCTGGGAAGTAATTATTGAACTCTCTTCATAAGAGTGATGGCCTATATGAAACAAATTGAAGGTCTTCTTCATTCATGACTACAAAGCACTGACTCATCCAGGAAAATTGCCTCGTCTGTTTTCTTTGTAATTTTTACTCCCCCTTCTTCCTAACTGCTCTCTTTTTAGTCCTGACTGACAATTCTCATCTTTCCTAATATTATCGTATTGTGCGAAGTTCCAACTTTCAGTAGGCTCTTGGTAGGATCTCATAACTGGCTAACACACGGCATATTTCATGTTTAATAATCCCTAACCTTAGCTTTCTATATGGATATTAAAAATAGAGATTTTATTTTCTCTTTCCTATTAACTTTTCTGGAAAGGATAAAATGCTCAGAATACCTAGCTGCATTTGAATATGCTCAGAGACGGAGTCCATATAGCTAACAGCAGTAGGAGTCATGGTCCATAAATAAAAAATCCTGAAAGCTTTAATTTGATTGGATCTTAGTGTTCTATAAAAGGAGTGGAATTTAATGTATACTGGTTAATGAGCTGGGGAACCAAAATGTAAATCCATTGACATTAGTTAGACTGTGATGAATTTAGCATGAAGGCTGTGCCAGCCAGCAGAAGAGGCCTTCATTACTTCAGTCTAGATGAGTGTCAGCATCCTAAGAAGGTATTTGGGAGAAAAGCCAAAACTTCTTTATTATTGTCATAGCACTTAGAACTAATTGGATTCATAATTGCTTTTAAAATAAAATATTCATTGACTGAATGGATGATTATTCTCTGTACTTATTTCTTTCTTAGTAAGGTAAACAAGAAAGAACAATTTAAATTTATTAGGCACTGAGGTATATTAGGTATCTCATTTAATCCTTACAATCACCAAGGCAGTGACTTAATAGGCCCATTGAATAGTTAGGTAAAGCAAAGATTTAAACTTCAGTGCAAGTCCAAATCCTAAATTCTTTCCATGAAATTTATTTGCTGCTAACTATAAACCAGAAACATTTCTAGTAATAGTATTTTACCATGGCAACACATTTTAAAAAAAAAAAAAACTTTTTAAAAATGCTATACTAGTAAATATTTACCTCAGCAAATATTCATAGCTAGATAAATAGTATTTTCTGCGTTAATTATAAAACTTTTGAATGTCAAATAACAACAGATCCAGTACAATGCATTTATTAAATCTGAAATTTCCATGGCAAAATGAATTTTAACTTTAAAGATTTGTTCAAGGAGCCACTGATCATAAACTCAGTTAAAAATGATGAGTTAGGGCCCCGGCTGGTTGGCTCAGTGGTAGAGCGTTGGCCTGGCGTGCAGAAGTCCCAGGTTTGATTCCCCGCCAGGGCACACAGGAGAAGCGCCCATCTGCTTCTCCACCCCCCCCTCCTTCCTCTCTGTCTCTCTCTTCCCCTCCCGCAGCAAGGCTCCATTGGAGCCTTGGCCTCTGCCCCAGGCGCTAGAGTGGCTCTGGTTGCAACAGAGGGACGCCCTGGAGGGGCAGAGCGTCGCCCCCTGGTGGGCGTGCCGGGTGGATCCCAGTAGGGCGCATGCGGGAGTCTGTCTGACTGTCTCCCTGTTTCCAGCTTCAGAAAAATACAAAAAAAAAAATTATGAGTTAGCTTTAAACAGCAGAGAAATAAACTAAAAACACAACAAAGCAAAAACAAAAACACAATGGCTACACATTACCCTCAATGGACAAATCATAGGCCGAGCTTCATTTCTTAATTTCCAACATGATTCAGCAAATGAAACCAATTGTTTTACTCTCCCATAATGTTACAATGTACAAAACAGTGGTGATTACAAGGACAATATTTATAGTTTTTCAGGAATAAAAATTATTTGCTGAAAGGTCTCAAGAGAGAACTTTTTTGCAGATATCATTATGAAGACTGACTAGATATTAATCGAAAGAAAGGGCATTTCAATCCACAGGCACAGAATTTTTTTTTATCCAGAAATAATCAGAAATGAACCATATACATATTGAAGAAATTCTACAAAGATCCTGGGAACAAGGTGAACCCATCAATGTGTTGTAAGGATTTATTATTTTGCGGGTGATGTAGAGAGAGGTGATTTAGCCACAATTTATTTCCAAGGAGACTCCCTGGCTTAACACAAATAGTTAGGCACTTTCTTTTTTACTCTGAATATTATATTCCAATAAAAGGTTGTACTTCACATGCACTCACTAAAATCTCCCTGTATACTCAAAGGAACAATTTTGGTAAATCAAAAGGACTAAAAACATTTTATCATTGAAAGGAAAATGTAGTGTTTTGAGACCTCATGCCAAACAGCTGAATTTACCATTTGTTCTTATTAAGAGTCAAACCATTGTTAAGAATGGCCCTTCATCGCAAATAGATCTACGTACCACTTAGAATGCAGAGACGAGGCATGGGCCTGAACAAAGAGTAAACTGTGTCTTGCATTCAGAGACACATTTGCACTACCTTAAAAAATGAATACAAATTAGAATTTACCCCATGGTAAGAAAAAGGGAAATGCATGGTGTCCCTTGATGCAGTAAATGCTTGGATGCTAGTATTTAAAACAGTTGTATTACCTTCATGTGTAGTTTTTACACAGTGGTCTGATAAACAACTTTGGTATAAACATCTGAATTCTGGACAACTGAAAAATTTGTGCAACCTAAACAGTCCCGATTATTGTAGTCAAAGCTATTCATGGACAGAGGAAATAAAAAGAATTGCAATGCAGGCAATCTCTGTACTAAGCATAAGGGCAGGGCACATAATTTTCAGTGTTCACTGAGCACTTACTTGCTCTATACCTGCAGCTCTAGGTCTACGTACTAAAAATAAAGTTGTAGCATAGTCAGTTAATCAAATGAGCACCTTTGAAAACAGCTAGATGAATTTCTCATACCAACACTGAGTTCACTCTGGTCATATTAGTGTCAGAGAGAAAAGATAAGAGCAGATAGAGGAGCAGGGCAGATTAGAGAAAGAAAATGAACATGTAAATGTAGATGATTCAGGAAACTTTATGTTAGATATTTGAGAAATTGTAATATGAGACACATATTTGTGTTTTGACACTTGATATTTAACCAATATATGTGCCATACAGGCTATTAAGAAAAAATAATATAAAATTCCTCAATAATTTGGAAATTAGATATTAGTTAGTTGGCCTGTTAAGCAAAGTGTTAGATGTTTCAAATACTGTTTTGTCACAGTATCTTGGACAGGTCTGTAAATTATAGGGGAAAAAAAAGGGCCATCACAAAGGTGGGCCTCTTAAAGGACTTCATTTGGCAGTGAAATGATTCAACTTCTCCCTTGGCCATTCCCTTTCCATAATGCAGTGACAGCCACCATTTGCTCATCATTTGTCTCAGATTCTTCACCACAACTCTTGGCATTTCTACTCAGGTTTGGTCACAGGTTCAACAGGGAGCTTTTAAGTATTCACTAAATGCTTTGAATTTAGCATAGGATAGAGATCATGACTCAGTGTCTCAAGTGTTTGATTTAGCAGCTTGTTAACCTCCTTAATTTGAGTTATTGATATCTATGCTTTCTATGTTCTATGGATTGCTTAGATGCCCTGATAACTAAAGAAGAGAAAGGAATAAAGCATGTTAGAAGTTCTATGGAGTGAATTATTCGTTCTGATTGGGTCAATTAGTGAGAGCTTTGTTGAGGAGGTAGAATGAACTGGCTCTGCTCATGGGGGATAGATATGATGTCAACAGGTAGTGGTCACAGAGGTAAGAGAAGGCATTCAAAAAGGGGGGCTATAGAGGCATGTGCTTAAGAAACTGTACATAGTCCAGCTCACCTGGATCAGGAGCTGCATGAACAGAAGAGAAAAGAGAAGGTTGAAAGCAAATTTTGTTGCTGGAGGAGAGATCATTGAGGATATGGAATGTTATGGCAAGAGATTTCGATTTTCATCTAGTGACAGTGGAAAACCACTGGAGGCTTCTGAATCAGGGGAGAACAATGAAAAGAGCTGTGATTTTAGGAAGACTAATTTAGGAGAGGTGTGTAGGGAAGAATTGGCAATGTAGTCTACTACAGTGGATCAGACAAAATACCGGGTTGAGCAAACGTAGGTTTACAGCCGTGAGCAAGCAAAACACAGAGTTTATTCTTGTATTATTGATTATTAATTATTCTGTTATTTTTTCCATGTGAACAAATGTAAACCTCCTTTGGCCCACCCTGTATAATAAAGGTATGAGAACCATAGCGATGGCAGTAGAGAATTTATAAAGAGAACTAGTAATGTTGGAGATAGCTTTCCAAAGACATGATGCCTGATTTGATAAAGGCGGCAAAGCAGAGACAAGAATAAAAAGGACTTTGAGCTTTTTAATTTGGGTGACTAGCACAATACTTAACGTAAATGGAGAGATTAGAACCAGGAGCGGATTGCACCGGTGAGAGGCAGGTGGGGGAAACTGGCATGAAGGTGACAACAGGAGGTTAATTTTCAACACACTTACAGATATTTCTCCACATGGATTCTATTGCAATATATGCCCAAATGAGAAAAACTAAAGAAAAATATACATATATACATATATGCACATTTTCATAAAACATAGATTCATATGCCACATCATAACTCAGACTTGTTAAGAATAAATTTGCATCAAGCTAGAGAGAAAAGCATGCACAGCTGCACTTACGGTACATGTGCACATATAGTGCTCCCACAACTATATTTTATATGTGTGTGTGTGTGTGTGTGTGTGTGTGTGTGTATATATATATTGTGTGTGTGTGTGTGTGTGTGTGTGTGTGTGTGTGTGTATATATATATATATATGCAGAAATCAGAGCTGACCACACAAAAACATATTTTGGCTTCATCTGAAGCTGCTAAACATTAAAAACTTTTAATTAACTTTCAGTTTATTAATTCAACAGAGATTAATATAACTAGAGGATTAGATCATGTAAAATACTATGAAAAGCATTTTTAAAGCACTAGCATGAGTATGTGCTTTGCTGCTTTTCTTTAACTTTAGCCAATTATAATATATTATCTTGTATTTAATATATATATATATAGTATATAATATACAATAAACATGCATTGAGAATTTACAATTATTATCCTGAAAAGAACCTTATGAATTAGATTCTTAAATTATATCTGTTTTGCAGGTGAGGAAAGTAAAGCACAAAGAGGTTAAGATACTTGCTCCTGGTCCCTTAGCTACTTACAGATGTCCAAGAACTTCACCACCACCAATGTGGCTTTTATAATGATTGAAATATACACAGTATAAATGGCCATTAGTATAGTGACTTTTACAGTGTGTTTTAGTTATTTTTCCTTCTCGTACAAAGCAGAGAGCTATAATATTCACTGCACTCTCAAGTCTGTACTGATGCAAACCTCTATCTCTATAAACAGATATTTAAAAACATTAAAAAGGGTAATAAAAGAGAATGGCTGACATTTGTTGCTAGGTAGACATCACCTCTTTTAGTGTTCATTAAAGAATAAGGTGGCTGAAATAGAGCCTCAAGCAAGTATATTGTGGATATTAGTAAAGTTATAGCTTTTGTACTTTTAGTTTTAGAATTTGGGCTTCAACTATATTATCCCTAAGCAACAAGGACATCTTAAAATAAGGCATTTCATTTCTTATATAGGTTTGGTTTAGGCCACAGAAACAATAGTCTGCACATTTTTAGTTATATAGCTCCTCAGAAATTATGACTTAAGAGTGTTCTTAGGAAAGTCACTAGAAAGACTTTTATTGTAAACCTATTTCCTGGGAAACCACATGTAGACTTCAGATTCTCTTCCTTGCCTATTTCTATTTCTGGTTGCTTGGCAAGTCTAAATGGATTTGCCTAATCACTGCTTCCTGTATATGATTAGCCATTTTTCCCCTCAACTGACTGCCCACACACAGCCACCCCAGCTGCTCTCAATGACCAAATCTGTAACTGTGAGGTTAGAAACATTTTTATATATTGTTAACAAAAGACATTCTAAATCAGGATTCCATTACTGCTCAAATATTCATTACTGAAATATATGGCCAAAAATCACCAACCAAATGATTCCGATTGAGTATTTGGAAGATTAGCCCAGCCGTAAGGACAGAATCATATACATCAAAGGTACTTTCAGAAATAGTAATTTGTACAAATATAGAATAAACATAGGTATAAAATTGAAAAATTATAAATTTAATTCTGCTCAAAATTATTCTTTTAAAGAATCCCTTAATATTTTATCTATACAACAGGAAGGCACAACACCGTTTTACCTGGTAACACATATAAAAACAAAACTAAAAACAACCCCAAAATAAAAATAAACTTGGCATTAAAATGTCTATAAGATAGGTTTAGGAGAGCTTCCAGGCAAGATGGTGGCATAGGTAAACTCCAGTATTCACATTGTCCTACAACCTCATCAAAATTACACCTGCCCTACAGAATAACAATCATTAAGAATTACCTGAAGTCTAACTGAACAGAAGCCTACAGTTGAGGCTATGAAGAAGAAGCCACATAGAGACTGGTAGGACAGGTGGAGACGTGGAACAGGCTGGTCCCACACTATTATGGCTGAAGAGGTCCACCCTGAGGATTGAGGGGTCTCAATCTCACGCCAGAATCTCCAGCCCAGGGATCCAGTGCCAGGGAGAGAAGTTTTTACATAACTTCTAGCTGTAAAAAAACAGTGGGTATTGTGGCTGAATGACATGGAGGACTGCTGGAGTCCAAGGTATTCCTCTTAAAGGGCCTGCACATGGATTTACTTGGACTCACTCTGAGCTCTAGCACTGGGGAGGAAGCTCTAAAGCAGGGGTCCCCAAACTACAGCCCGCGGGCCACATGCGGCCCCCTGAGGCCATTTATCCAGCCCCCGCTGCACTTCTGGAAGGGGCACCTCTTTCATCGGTGGTCAGTGAGAGGAGCATAGTTTCCATTGAAATACTGGTCAGTTTGTTGATTTAAATTTACTTGTTCTTTATTTTAAATATTGTATTTGTTCTTGTTTTGGTTTTTTTTACTTTAAAATAAGATATGTGCAGTGTGCATAGGGATTAGTTCATAGTTTTTTTTATAGTCTGGCCCTCTAACGGTCTGAGGGACAGTGAACTGGCCCCCTGTGTAAAAAGTTTGGGGACCCCTGCTCTAAAGGCTCCAGGGACACATGGGGAGGAACTGAATAGTCTGGCTTCTAATGCAGGCTGGAGGAGCAACTTTCTCCCAGACAGAAGTGTTGACAGAAGCTATTGTTCCTTATCTGAGTCCTCTCCCCATAGAGCTAGAAGGTGAGTGCCATATCTGAGTCTCCAACAATTTGGCTCATACTGATTTCCCACCCTAGTGATTCCCTGTGACCATGCCCCACCCAACTTGCAGGATCATCCAAGCCTTGATTCACAGCTTTGTCTGTCCTGGGCACATCAAAGTCCAGCACAAGTAGTAGCCATTTACAGATTACTCTGTAGCTCATGCCAGTGTTCCTGGGGTGGTCACAGGTGGCAGCTGACCTTGACCTGCACCTCCTAGGGGGCACCAGAACCAACCCACCAGCTGGAGATTTCAAACCATGCCAAAGCACCTCCATGAGGGACCCACTGAAGGGATGGACCAAGCAGAAACCAGAGTCTTGCTTAATACAGTGATTCCCGCTCCATTGGGTTGGCCCTGCACAGCAGATCCCCAAGTTGGTTGAGGCCAGTCCATACAGCTGATCAACTTGGGAATAAATCCCTTCCATTGATGTGCCAGTATCACTCAAGGCTCAACTACAACTGGAGGGTGCACACAGCCCACACCTGGAGATCCTGGCTCCAGTAATCAGAGAGACTGAGCCACTGGACCCTACAGGACACCTACAATATGAGGCCATTCTACCAAAAATGGGAGTCAAAAGCTCTACCTAATACAAAGAAATAAAAGGAGGGAGGTAGACAGATGAGGAGACAAAAATATGTCCCAAATGAAAGAATAGAACAAAACTCCAAAAAAGAACTAAACAAAATGGAGACAAGCAATCCACTAGATGCAGAGTTCAAAACACTGGTTATAAAAGTGCTCAATAAATTTAGAAGAAGAGTAGATAAACTTGGTGTTAAATTTAAATGGATTAAACGCTCCAATCAAAAGACATATGTGGCTGAATGAATAACAAAACAAAATCCTTAAATATGTTGTCTATAAGAGACTCACTTCAGATTTACAGACACACATAGACTGAAAGAGATAGAAAAAGATATATCATGAGAATGGAAAAAAAAAAGCTGTGGTAGCAATATTTATATCAGACAAAATAGACTTTAAAACAATGGCTGTAAAGGCTATAAAATAAGACCCAGCCATTTCACTTCTGGGTATCTATCCAAAGAAATCCAAAACACTAAATCCAAAAGACATATTGTTAACCAGTGCCACTCCAATAAATCAATAAAAGGAAAAGAGACTTATGTATCATATGTTTATTGCAATATTACTTACAATAGCCAAGATATCAAAGCAATTTAAGTGTCCATCAATAGATAAATGGATACAGAAGAAGTGGTACATATACATAATGAAATAGACTCAGCCATAAAAAAGAATGAAATATTGCCATCTGCAACAACATAGATGGGCCGAGGGTATCATGCTGAGTGAAATAAGTCAGAGATAGATAAATGCCAGATGATGTAACTTATATGTAGAATCTAAAAAACAAAATAAACAAACAAGGTACAGGAAACTTTTTGATGGTTGCCAGATGGAGGGAGGTTAGTGGGGTGGGCGAAAAAGGTGCAGGGATTAAGAACTACAAGATGGCAGTTACGGAATAGTCTTGGGGATGTAAAGTACAGCACAGGGAAAATAGTCAATAATATTGTAATAATTATGTGTGGTGTCAGATGGGTACTAGACTTATCAGCGTCACAACTTTGTAAGTTTACATAAATGTCTAATGACTGCATTGTACATCTGAAAATAAAACTTTGTCAACTGTAATTAAAAAAATTAAAATTATTCAAAAAATAGACTTAACAAATATAATGGTTTAAGTAGCTGAAATAGTCTTATTCATGATAATGGTATTAAAAATTAGTATAAAAAGTGAGAAAGTAAATTATTCAGGTATTTCCCCAATTGAGATATTTTGTAAAATATAGGAAAATTCAGAATATTAATTTGACAGGTTTTTTTTAAAATTTAGTTTATTGTGTTTACATAGATCCTAGTGTTGCCCCGATTGCATCCCCCCTCTTGACAGGGTTTTAAACAAATGTTTTCCATTTCTGCCTCTTTGAGATCTCCTTTTCATATACATCCCTTGTCTAAAAGTTAATGCCAAATCGTCTCCACAGAGAGGTTTTTTTTATAGTCTTCGCCATGTCACAAATGACACTATAATCCACTCATGTGCTCAGTTAGTTAACTGGGCCTCATCCTTGAAACACACCATATCTAGGTTATCAATAAGTGGCATCAATTATATCTCCAACATAGAGCTTGAATATATTCACTTTTTTCTACCTTCTTTTTTTTAAAGTGAAAGGAAGGGAGAATGTGACAGATTCCTGCATGTACCCTGTCTGGGGTTGATGCTGGAATCAACTGAGCGTCATTTTTAGTGCCTGTGGCTGATGTGCATGGACCAAACACACTATCCTCAGCATCAGGCTAATGCTCAAATCAATTGAGCCACTGGACTGTGGGAGGGGAATAGGGAGAGAAGGGGAAGAAGGAGGGAGAGAAAAGCAGATGGTTGCTTCTCCTGTGAGCTCTGGCCAGAAATCAAACCCAGGGCAACCAGACTCCAGGCCGATACTCTATCCATGAGCCAGCCAGGCCTGCTTTTTTTTTTTTTTTCCTTAGTGAGAGAGACAGAGACAGAGACAGAGAGAGGGACAGACAGAAAATGAGAAAGATGTGAAGCATCAATTCTTCACTGTGGCACCTTAGTTGTTCATTGATTACATTCTCATATGTGACTTGACCAGGGCCTCCAGCTAAGCCAGTGACCCCTTGCTCAAGCCAGCAACCTTGGGTTCAAGCCAGTAATCTTGGGGTCATGTCTATGATCTACACTCAAGCCAGCAACCCCTCACTCAAACTGGTGAGCCCGCACTCTAGCTGGCAACCTCAGGGGTTCGAACCTGGGTCCTCTGCATCCCAGGCTAACACTGTATCTATCCACTGTGCCACTGTCTGACCAGGCTCTACCTTCTTTTTTCAAGTAACTCTTAATTGTTCTATTCTCCTACTCTTACTCCCTTCAACCCATTTTCTTTATAGTTGCTGAATTATCTTCTAAAAGTGACAAAGTTTGATCATGTTACTCCCATGCTGAAAATTTCATAATACTTCATATTGTGAACTAAAAACACAAATCTTTAAATATGGTCAACAAAACTGTGCAGGATGTGGCCCTCGCTTACCCTGACAATATCACTTCATGTCATTCATTATTCTGTCATTAAACTTCAGTTACCAGAAGGTATGACAATCTTTCCTACAGCAGGACCTTCATGCACACATGCTTTTCCTTTATCTGGATGCTCTTCTACAGTCTTTAGCTGGATAACTTCTATTTTTATTTATATTTCGAGGTTTAGCTTAACCAATACTTCCTCAGGGGAGTCTTCTTTTACCCTCTATTTAATTGGTACCTCCTTATAGTCATTTTTGTTCATTCATACCAATTTCCTCAGTTTATGTCATTGGTGGTTTCTCCATCAGACTATAATCTTGAGCAAAAACTATATTTTCCTTGCAAATCCCTATTGTCTGGCTTTGTGCCATACATAATAAATGCTTATTAAATATTTGTGAAATCATTGAAGGACTAAATGAACATACCAGTTAGTTCTGTGTTATCCACATATAATCAAGGCTAGTTGGTTCAGCTGGCTAAAGTGTTGATGCTGACTACAGAGAGTGCTCGTATACTCAATAGGGCAAATAAGGACCTGTGGGCACATTAAGTTTTAAATTCTCTGGAGAGAGGATTTTTGTCTCTGCTAGTTAAGATGAACTACATCATCCTTTTTGCCTCACTAGAATCATAGCACAAACTTCATCATGGAGCTGATTTCATTCTGCTTTGCATTAAAGTTAGTTGACTTTATGTATCTCTTTCCTGTTAGAGCTTTCTGATTCTCCCATCAGAATCATATCTGATACATCTTCATCCTCCACAGTGCATAACAGTATCCGTGGTATGAACTAAACACTGGTAAAAATTTATTTTACATAGACCATCATTCAAAAAATAAAGAATTACAGGTGCTAAGTGAAGATTGCAAGGATTACCAAATTTAGTATAGAATCCAATTTAATTATTCAATTTACTATGATTCAGCACTTCCTGCATTTAAGGCACTATAAGAGGCATCAAGAGTTTTAATAATGACTAAAACAGTTCCTTTTCTAGTACATCAATAAGATTTATGTAGAGAAACAAATTCCCAGGAGGGACATTTGTATGGTGACAGTACAGAAAAGCCTCACTGGACCAGCATTCCCCATCAGGACCCACAGGCCCACAATAGGGATTGGGCAGGAATCTGCTTTCAAGAATACAAATTCAGTTTCCTTGTTTGCCTTGCCTGGGTAAACCAAGCCCAGGTGTAACCACATGGCCCCGACACTGGGTACTGTCATAGGGTTATTGTCTGGGTATTCCTGGTTGATTAATGTTCATCTCTCCCCACTTCCATGTACCAGGGCAATTCCTGCTCCACTCCAGGATCAAAGGAGAAAACAGTTCAGACCCAAATAAACTAGCCAGAAGGGGTCCTAATATCAAAGATAAAGACTTTAAAAAATGTGTTCCTGATAAAAGTGAAGAGTCCTGGCAATGGATTCTCTAGAGCCTGTAAGCGCTCTGATGAGCAGCTGGAGGTTATCAAGTGACTCTGCTAGCAGGAGGCTTGCTAATGAACGGTAATGTTTTGTTGCAGCTTAAAGCTAGTGTTTGCCTTATGGCTGTGCTGAATAATTGCTGGTACTTGAACTGTAGAAATACCTACACATTTTGTATATATAGTATATCTTTTTAATAAAAATAGCGTGATGCTCATTTCGTTTTGCTTTAAGGCAGCTTTCAAATATGTATATTTTTAGTAAACATGTAGGGTACAAAGCCCTTTCTTTCATACCACCAGACACTGTGGTACGGAAATGCTTTATTTTTTCCCCCAGATTTAATTCTGTGATTATAATGCACTTGAATTTAGCCCATGAGGAATCTTTGAGTATTTTCATTACATTGCCAAATAATTGTTATGAAGGCCAAAACCATGTGTAGCAAAGACTATTACAAATAACATGTATATATAGCTAATATTTGTTGAGAAGTCAATTTTCGCCACTTTATGCGAATTGACTCATCTAATCTTCACATCTCTAGGGGCAAGCGCAGTTACTATTCACATTTTGTAGGAGAGAAAATTAAGGCTCAGAGATTTTAAGCAATTTGCCCAAGGTCAAAGAGCTGGTAAGCTGCAGAACGTGAAATATGATATAAATGGAGCCACTTGAAAATGTAGTCAAAGCCACCGACCCAGAGGAACTGCCCTGCAGATCTTAACTCCTCAAACCTTTGAAAATTTTAAACTGGGAGAAATAACCTGTGGATTGAGCTAACCCAAAAGTATATTCCAAACAACTGTTTGTGAAACAAATAGAAAAGCAAACATTTTGACTCTGAGGGCTGCAAATTAAGAACATTCTTTAGAATTAGCACCCCCATGAATAGCTAGAAAATAAACTAGCTTATTTGTACCTACAGAAATGCTATCCTTAACTAATTAGCGCCGGTAGATATCCCTTCCTTCTATTGATGTAATTATTTTCCTTTCCTTTCTCACATATACTCTTTGCCTTCACCTCATAACTGTAACACTATTTGGCTTTCATTCTAAAGCAGGGCTTCCCAGAAGACAATAATTTTTGGTCTAAAAGAAATATGTATTGCTTCTTAATTTGGCTTTTTATTTTCAGTTTAACAAGGCCTTGGGTTCAAGCCTAGCAGTTTGGCCCTGGAGTATGTACTTTAACCAGAAAGCTCTGGTTACCATATGACAGATATTATTTAACTGTGTTATTCTCATAAACCCCATGAGATACATGCTACCAAGATAAGACTCATTTAGTAATGAGGGGATTGTTCCAACTAATGTCACTTTGCTAGTAAGTGGCAGAACAAGGCTTCTAAACTCAGTTCTGCCTGGTTCTTCTCTCTGAGATCTTAAATACAACCCACTACCACCTCCCAGAGAAGGTGGTATACTTATTATTTTTAATCACATGTAACATTAGAGCTAAGATACATTTTAAGGGAAAGAGAAATGATTTACTAAAAGATTATAATAACTATCAACTTACAATCTTCTAAAATATTTAAAACACTTAAGCCAGTTATTAGATTTTTCTAAAATGTGTGACATACCGTTAAGCTAATATGTATATTAAATGTCATCATTCTGAAAAGTAGAACCCAAAGAACTATTCTTAAAAATTAAAATAATTATTCATTTCACTGTTCATGTAATTCCCCAGTATAACTGCAATTACTACAAGAGAGAGAATTTTTCTGAATATTTCAAAAAAATAAGTTTTAACTTATTTTGACTATTGCAAGTATAAAATGTTATTTAGTATTTGTTGGGTATAACATAAAAATATTACAAAATCAGAACAGATTACAACAGTGTTATAAAAATATGATCATTATGGTATTTCAGAATAGACTGTTTTAATTATTATTATCGTTATTATTTTTCCAAATGGGAGTGGTAACCATTTATATCTGAAAAATTAGAAAGTATTAATATGCCAGCCAAGTTATGATGACCCAGTAGGATGTAAAATTTATAGAAAAAAATATAAATGGTTATTGTCACTATTGTTCATAAAGACATTTCTCCATAAATCTACTCTCTCCTCTGCGTTCACATTTAGAGTTTTGGTTTCTTGCACCTGCTGTAATAACTGCTATCGCAGGGTTTCAGATCTCCCAGTATACTCTAAATATTAGAGTACGTTGTAGGTGAGTTAGAGCATACACTTTCACAAAATGGTTTGTCAGTGATGTCCAACCGTGAGTCACTTATGGTTTCATTACCTTTAGGTCCTTTGAACAGTTTGATTTCCACAACCGTCTCCAAAATGGGTCGTCTCCTGCGCACGTACAGCCGAACGATAGACCCCGCCTCTTTGAGGGCTTCCACCGCTTTACTGTGGGAAACCTCTGACACGTCCACTTCGTTCACCCGCAAGATACAGTCGTTGACCCTGAGTGAAAGGAGAAACGCAAAGGTCAGAAGTGTCTGGGAGGACTTCTCAAAGAATATCATTATGACCTTCTCATCTTATAAAGTGGGGAAACAGCGAACATAAGCAATTTTAAAATGCTTACATTTGGACAGAATATTTCAAATGAAGAAAATTAAACAAAACATAAGAAAACTTAAACTCCTCAGCTTCCTCAGCCTTCCCTACATTGACTGCACTATTGGCCAAGTCCCATCCTAACTCCAGTCCACTCTGACAGGCTGTGATGTAGTTAGAAGGACACATATTTTAAAGTCTCTGCAAGTTACATCATAATTTTGATTGGTTTTAATTGGTTGGACTGAGGGGTACAGAACTTACTACTGTGAAGTACGAAGACGTAACAAATGTGACTTTATAGGTGAATTTTTAATATACTAGTTATAAAAATAATATGTAATCATTCTGGAAAATCTGAAAAATAAAACAATGTAGAAAGGAGAAAAAAAATATGACTTCATCATCTAAAATAAACCTGCTAGTTTTCTGAAAAATTATCTTTCAGTGTTTTCATTTGTTTGCTTGTTGTTTTTCTCAATCTTATCTCACAATATTATAGGTGTTGAAGTTCAGATTTTACAAAATTAAAAAAAAAATTCAGATAATTCTTGTCCTAGGTACTTACTTTGAAAACTAAGAATTATGATAAATTCTACATTACTTTCCTTTTTTTTTTTTTTGCCATTTTTTCTTTGGAAAGAAAAATTTGGTTTTTCTATAAAGCTTTCCAGGTAGTTTATAGTTACATGGCCATGAACTTCAAATCTCTCTTTTATGTCCATGATAATAATTAGTGATATTAGTAATGATAAGAATATGTAGCCTGAGACTAAAAAGATTTTGCCCTCTCTCAGCATGTTTTCTGGCATTCCCCACCTCAGTTTACTGTGTTGCTCAGAGTAAACAGTAAGGGGTGACTCTTGCTGGCCTCCTGTCTCCCACCACTACCACACTGTCAGCTCTACCTGTAAAGTGTATCTGAACTCCACCCAGGATTCCTCATCTTCACTGTGATCACCCTGACTGAAGGCAACACCATCTCTCCCCTGGATTACTTCCACAGCTTCCTCACTACTCTTCCTGGATCGTCTCCTGTTGCCTTTCAACCTGTTCTCCATAGTGGCCAGGGTGAAGTGCACATGCTCGGTTGCTTACCCACCTTTCCCTCACTCCCCAGTTTCTTCCTCCACACAGTGCCCGGTTTGGTTCAGGACATCTATTCCTTAGCAAATGCTTGTTAAATGAATGAAAGAATGAGTCTAACTTCAATTACTGGGCCCTGAATTTCCTACTTTTCTAAGTATTTATAATTTTCTTAACCTCCCTAAGCCTCCATATTCTCATCTGTAAAATAGATATAATAGTAATACCTAGTATAAAGACGTTGGGGGGAAATTAAATAGATAATGTATATATGAATTCTTAGCACACACTCTGGTATATTGTATGCACCTAATAAATAATTATTATTGGTAGCACTACAAATTTGTTGATTTATAATATCCTTAAGTATTGGATCCTTTCCATAATCTTGTGGAATAAAATTTATTATCCACACGATAGAAATGAGAGTCGTTCCTACTTGTTAAGTTTTTTGTATAAATCTGTCAGAAATTTGGGTAGAGATTGGTTATGATCTCATATATTCCTATTTCAAAATTTGGGCTCTTTCTTCTTAGGCCCACATACAGTAAGACCTCAATGTCATTGATAGGTTCTGTAACTTTAAGCAAAACGACATATAACAAAACCAATTCTATCATAGGCTAATTGATATAAACAAAAGTTAAATTCCTATAACATGTCATCAATGTTATAATGAAACAACATTGAATAAAATGATGTTGTTTGAGGACCTGCTGTATACCTAATGTGATGAACAGTTTCATGTATACTGTGTACATGATTCAAAACTACAACATGGTAGAAATATTATAAAAAAAGTGTGGAAAGACTTTTCCTACCATTTTTTGTCTATAACTTTTTGATACCTGTTTGAGGAGCTAAGTTATAACAACTCATATCTCAAATAAGAACACTAATTAGCCTCAAAATCATGAAATGGAATATTTCACTTACTAAGACTTAGTGATGTGATTTCATCATAACAGATGCTATGGCTTTAATAGGTTTACACATACATTTCCTCTTTGACTGACTAAAAAATAATTCACGGAAAACTACCAATTAAAATAGTTTTGAGAATGTAGGCATCATAGCTGCCAGCCTCCCTGAAGCAGCTGGTCCTTTGAGAGTGGGTAATTTTGTCATCTCACGATAATGCAAAAACATGTTTACCATCACTCTATGCTCAGAATACTAATCATATATTAAAATACTGCTTCCTGTAGAAGGGACTGGATGATATTGAAAAAAATTTCTGCATGATATATATTCAAACAAGTAAACTTTTTCCTTCTCTATACAGTGTAAGTGTTAATTGTCAATTGCTGGGGTAAGGAAATCACAGCCTAGATCAGATGGCTTCCCCTGAACACGTGGATGAAGTAGGCAGCTTTAGTGCACTGAGAAGAGCATTGGACTAACAGTGAGGAGGCTTGGATTTGAGTCCCAGCTGTGCATCAGCTGTGTGACCATTATCAAATTACTTCATCGCTTTGAACTTCAGTTTCCCATGAAAGAGAAGAGGTATGCCTAGAGTTAGCTGGAGGAATAACCAGAGAGATAACAGAAATCGAGGTATGTATGTGTGTACAGTTATACAGATACATCCCAGTATCACAGCTATTGATAGGTGAGACAAAGATGCTGTGCTCAAAGGATCTGTGAAAAGGCACACAGGATGGAAATTGAAAATTTTAGAGGACCTACTATATGCCATACCATTCTGGTCACTTCACTTACTCGCACTTAAATCAGACCAAAGATGAAGCACTGATTCTCATTCTGCAGACAATTACATTTTACTGACAAGGTATAATGTTGGTGATGGCATGAACATGTTCCTACCTGAGACTGTATTTTTCTAGTACCTATGCTGATACAAGGTTATTCTGAATTGATTGTTTTAAGTTAAAAAAGATATTGGGACTATGAGGGAAAAGTTTATATTAAAATTCTAAAAATGGAAGGGAGACACCAGGCCAAACTACCCTTCCTTCCCGTCATTTCAAATAGCATTTGGTTAGAGGGTCATAGCTATTTAAAATTATTTTACTTTCTCTACCAGTAGATAACCTGCATTCCCACCAGCAGTGCAGGAGGGTTCCCTTTTCTCCACACCCTCACCAGCACTTGTTCTGTGTTGATTTGTTAATGAGTGCCATTCTGACAGGTGTGAGGTGGTATCTCATTGTGGTTTTAAT
Organism: Saccopteryx bilineata; assembly: GCF_036850765.1. Lineage (NCBI taxonomy): Eukaryota > Metazoa > Chordata > Mammalia > Chiroptera > Emballonuridae > Saccopteryx > Saccopteryx bilineata. The sequence goes on along the minus strand of NC_089490.1, from coordinate 336,324,925 downwards.
TTGCATTTCTCTGATGATTAGTGATTTTTCATCTGCCTATTGGCCATCTGTATGTCCTTTTGGAGAAGTATTTATTCAGTTCCTTTGCCCATTTTTTAATTGGGTTGTTTACCTTCCTAGTGTTGACCTTTAGAAGTTCTTCATAAATTTTTGTTAACCCCTTATCAGACATATCAGTGAATATGTTATCCCATTGTGTGGGTTGTATTTTTATTTTGTTAATGGTGTCTTTTGCTGTACAAAAGCTTTTTAGCTTGATATAGTCCCATTTGTTTATTTTGTCCTTTATTTCACTTGCCCAAGGAGATATATAGGCAAAACTATTGCTGTGAGAGATATCACAGAATATACTGCCTATGTTTTCTTCCAAGATTTTTATGGTTTTGCAACTTACATTTAAGCCTTTTATCCATTCTCAGTTTGTTTTTGTGAATGATGTAAGTTGGTGATCTAGTTTTCTTTCTTTCTTTCTTTCTTTCTTTCTTTCTTTCTTTCTTTCTTTCTTTCTTTCTTTCTTTCTTTTTCTTTCTTTCTTTCTTTTTGCACGTACCTGTCCAATTTTCTCAACATCATTTACTAAAGTCTTTATTCTATTGTATACTCTTGCCTCCTTTGTAAAATATTAATTGACCATAAAAGTGTAGGTTTATATCTGGGTTCTCTGTTCTGTTCCATTGTTCTGTATACCTGTTATGCTAATATCAAGCTGCTTTGATTACAATGGCCTTCTAGTATAACTTGATGTCAGGAAGTGTGATACCTCCCACTTTACTCTTCATTTTCAAGATTGCTGAGGCTATTCGGGTTCTTTTCTGGTTCTATATACATTTTTGGAATATTTGTTCTAGATCTGTGGTCTACGGCCATACCGCCCTGAACGCACCCGATCTCGTCTGTTCTAGATCTGTGAAGTACACCACTGTACTTTTAATAGGAATTGCATCAAATCTATAGATTGCTTTGGGTAATAACAACATTTTCATGATGTTAATTCTTTCTCTCCATAAACATGGTATATACTTCCACTTGTTTGTGTCTTCCTTGATTTCTGTTTTCAATGTCTTATAATTTTCCAAGTACAAGTCTTTACCTCCTTGGTTAAATTTATTCCTAGGTACTTTATTTTTTTGTTTCAATAGCAAAAAGGATTGTTTCCTTAAATACTGTTTCTGACAGTTTGTCGTTGATGTATAAAAATGCCACTGATTTCTGAATATTAATTTTATATCCTGCCACCTTGCTGAATTCATTTATCAGGTCTAGTAGTTTTTTGACTGAGACTTTAGGATTTTCTATGTACAGTATCATGTCATCAGCAAATAATGACAGTTTTACTTCTTCTTTTACAAGTTGGATGCCTTTTGTTTCTTCTTCTTGTCTGATTGCTGTGGCTAGGACTTCCAGAACTATGTTGAATAAGAGTGGTGAAAGGGGGCACCCCTGTCCTGTTCTTGATATTAAGGGGATTGTTTTTAATTTTTGCCCATTGAGGATGCTGACTGTCAGTTTGTCATAGGTGGCCTTTATTATGTTGAGGTATATTCTCTGTATTCTCATTTTGTTGATAATTTTGGTCAGAAATGGATGATGGATTTTATCAAATGATTTTTCTGCATCTATTGATATAATCATGTAATTTTTATCCTTGCTTTTGTTTATATAATGAACCACATTTATTGACTTGTGAATGTTGTACCAGCCTGGCCTTCCGGAATGAATCCCACTTGATCATGATGTATGATCTTTTGATGTATTGCTGGATCCCATTTGCTAATATTTTGTTGAGAATTTTAGCATCTCTGTCCATCAGGGATATTGGTCTATAGCAGTGGTAGTCAACCTGGTCCCTACCGCCCACTAGTGGGCGTTCCAGCTTTCATGGTGGGCGGTAGCAGAGCAACCAAAGTATAAATAAAAAGATAGATTTAACTACAGTAAGTTGTTTTATAAAGATTTATTCTGCCAAACTTAGCAAAAATCCAACATAAAGTACTTGGTAAGTAATTATTATTATATGCTTTAACTTGCTGTAACTCTGCTTTATAAATTTTATATAGTAAAGTTACTTCCCTACTTTATAAATCACCATTACTGTGGAACCACTGGGCGGTTAGAAAATTTTACTATTAACAGAGATACAAAAATGGGTGGTAGGTATAAAAAGGTTGACTACTCCTGGTCCATAGTTTTCTTTCTTTGCAGTGTCTATACCTGGTTTTGGAATGAGGATAATGCTTGCCTCATAAAATGAGCTTGGAAGTCTTCCCTCCTCTTGAAGTTTTTGAAATGGCTTGAGAAGAATAGGTGTTAGTTCTTCTTTGAATGTTTGGTAAAATTTGCCTATGAAGCCATCTGGCACAGGGCTTTTGTTTATTGGGAGTTTTTTTTATAACTGTTTCAATTTCATTTGTTGTAATCAGTCTGTTTAGGTTTTCTGATTCTTCCAGATTGAGTTTGGAAGATTGCATGTTTCTAGAAATTCATCTATTTTGCCCACACTGTCTAATATTTTGGCATATATATAATATATTTTCATAATATTTTCTTACAATCCTTTGTATATCTGTGGTGTCAGTTGTTACTTCTCCACTTTCATTTCTTTTATTCCTAGACTTATTACATGTGGATTAAGGACAAATAAATCCAAAAAGTTTATTTAAGAAAAGACAGGTGCTTTATGCTAGCAAACATAGAAAAGACTGCACACACACACACACACACACACACACAAATTGAGGCTAACCTAAATGGTTTCAAATTATTATGGTCTTTTCTAAATCTACTTATGTCTGTCTTTTCTTTCCCAGTGCTCTCTCATGAAGCACACAGAAGTGTTCCCTGGGAATTTTTAAAGTCTACCACCAGCTAAGGTTTCTCCTTGTTGAAACTTCTGACTTTAAAAATCCCATTATTTCATTGACCTTATTAGGTGCTATTGAGTCTACTAAAACTGAGGGTAAAATAACACCTTATTTTACCTGTTAAATTTAATTTTCTCAATAAACTAAAAACAAAAAAAAATCAGTGTAATTGAACAGTTTTCCAGAAAAGAAAAAGAACTAATGTTTTAGAAGCATCAGGTATGTACTAATATAGTAATATCTACTGGGACTTTTTCTCTAATAAGCATCCATATGTTGCAGGAGAAGTGGCACGTTCACCCAGCTTATCATGGACCATTTGTCAAGTTTGGCCAGTCCCTATTTGGGGAATCTAGAATTAAAATCATGAGATTCAGAGGTTCTGCCTGAACAGATGAATTAAAATCTCAAGAGCTCAATATTGGGACAATTTCTTCCATGGAAATTACAAAATAGTAAAAGGTTATTTGAAAAAATATAGGGAACAAAGAAATAATAAGAAGCAAGAGCTTCAGAAAGAGGAGGAATCATCGTGGGCTCCTCAGAGTCCTTCCCCACAGTCCACGGCTATTCTTCCCAGCACGTAGTTGTCCAATTTATCCTTGGAGAATATATTCCAAGTATCTTTCTAATTCATTCCCCTTTTTGATTAAGTAAGCACAGGTGGATCTTCATTACTTGTCAAAAAAAAAATTCTAACATAGACTGAGTTTGTGCCCAGCACTTTACATAAGTTATCTTCCTTACCTCATTCCTATGTTCTTTTTAATACTTAATTCAAATTATGTTGTCTTTTGGGAAGTCATCCCTGGCTCAACTGGCTTGTTTCGTGTCTCCTTCCTTGGTAACCAATGCAGAATATTAATAGGGTTCCTAGACATAGCAATTAAGTTATAGGACCCCCAAACCAGTTAAATTTGGATTTCAAATAAAACAATATTATTGAGATAAATACCTTTTTAGTGTAAGTATGTTAAATACCATGTTTGGAAATACACTGCTCACAAAAATTAGAGGATATTTCAAATGAATATGAAGCTATAAAATATTCCTTAATTTTTGTGAGCAGTTTTTACTTATAATGCCCTGGCCAGTTGGCTCAGTTGTAGAGCATCATCCCAGCTTGTGGATGTCCTGGGTTTGATTCCCAGTCAGGGCACACAGGAGAAGTGACCATCTGCTTCTCCACCCCTCCCCCTCTTAATTCTTTCTTTCTCTCTTCTCCTCCTGCAGCCATGGCTCTATTGAAGTGAGTTAGCCCTTGGTGCTGAGAATGGCCCATGGCCTCTGCCTCAGGAGCTAAGAAGAGGTTGGTTGCTCAGCAACGGAGCAAAACTCCAGATGGGCAGAGCATTGCCCCCTAGTGGGCTTGCTGAGTGGATTCCAGCTGGGACACTGGGGCACATGTAGGAGTCTGTCCCTGCCACTCCTCCTCGCACTGAAATAAAAAATAGAAATAGTTATACTGAAAAATTACTTGTGTTTGCTATTTAAATTGAACTAAGTGTACTATATTTTTAAAAATACAGTATTTATAAAAGTACTGAGCTGTGCTTATTACAATGAACTATGTTCTTCAGTTTATTTAAGTGGCATAATGCTTGACATATAGTAGGGGGTATTTGTATTATGTACTGTGCATATATTCTTTAAGCAGAAACATTAAATGGTAGGCATTGCTTCCTTCATTCTTCAGTAGAAACTAAAGTTCTAAAAGGCCTATAATGATGGTAACTGGTAATCTCAAAGCTCATGCACTGCACCATCTATTCCTCTCTGGTTTGTTAAAAATAATCTCAAAGCTCTAAATAATCTCAAAGCTCATGCACTATACCACACACACCTCTCTGTTTTGTTAAAAATAATTCTAGAAATTATTTAAGGACCAATCCAGCTGCTGACCATCAGTAGGGTTAAGTATCATACTGGAAAGCAGTAAAGCTAAGTCAAATAACAAACTCGAGATCAATGGTTCTCAGACTTCAGAGTGCATTGGATTTCTTTGGAAGGCTTATTCCATCACACATTGCTGGGCGCCATCTGTAGAGACTGTCTGATTCAGTATGTCTGGAGCAGAAAACATGATTCCCATTTCCGGTAAGTTCCTAGGTGTTTCTGGTCTGGGACCATATTCTGAAAACCAGTGCTCTAGGTTTTGAAAGGTCATTGAACTTGGCTCATGTATGATTTATTTAAAAATAACAGGTGTACTCAGGCTTACGTAGACCCAAGTGACTGTGATAAAAGTCCTAAGCTCTGACTCTGGACCCAATCCCTTTAATGTTGCAGCTTTTCATTATTTGGAATGAAGTCTTGAAGGGAATCTGGACCGGGAGACTACAGCTGCAACACCATGTGAGACTATGCATATACACGAACCATTTTCTAGCCCGCATTTTAGAACTGATGTTCTTTTCCTTTAGCAAAGACCAAATGCTAGCTACTTCATTTTACATTTTAAAAATAGGGCTTCTGCTTCTTGTCTCTAATTCTGGGTGAGAGTAACTCGGGTTTATGCTCCACAGAAGTAATCTCTTCGAATGAATATACTGTTTTTCTCTTTTCATTTACCACTTCATTTCCCTTATATGAAATGCTTGCTTGTAGGATTCTCTGCAGCTGTCATCTGGGAAGGATGACAATGGGGGAAGAAACTGCTATTTCAGCATCAGTAATTGGCCTTTTGGCACTTTCCCAGCAAAGCACACAGACCAGTAACAAATCTCTAGCTAGGTAAATTTTAGTGAACACAACATGGAAAAGAGGCACTGAATGGGAATTTCATAAGCAGAGAATCATAGAAATAGACATTACTTAGCCCACTAGCCCAATGCTCTGTGTTCACAGGTGGGAGTACATCTCAGTTTTCATTTAACAAAGTCCTGGTATCTCCCAACTGGGTTACTGCAGTAGCATTCTGGCTAATTTTCCTGATGCTAGGTTAACTAGTCCCTTTCCACTTCATCCTGATTCACAATCTGAGCTCTGCTTCCACTTCCTGGAGCAACCCTATCATCATTTCCTCTTCCCTCAAAATTCAGCAAGAGTTAGTTAGCCCATATAAAATAAAAGCTGTGTTTAATTTATCTTTGCATTCTTAGTGTCTTGTACACAGTTGTCAGTTAAGAATGAAGGAGCACCATAAAAGGGCCTCTAATCTGGCTTCTTTTTATACCTATCAAACTCCTGCTCTAGCCAATCCATATCTGCACTAGCCCGAGAACAGAATGAGTTCATTCCTGCTTCTGCATTTTAGCTCATGGTGCTTTGTGCTTCCCAAATGCCCACCCCAAATCAGTCCAATTCAAGAACAAGGTCACACTCCACAGCTTCATGAAATATTTTCCAATCACTCAAGTCCTCATTGACCATAATGCCTAAAGTACAAACACGTGGTAGATTCTCATATATTGGTGCAGCTACTTTGGAAAAAAGCATGGAGGTTTCTCAAAGATTTAAAAACAGAACTACCATATGATCAACAATTTGACTTTTGAGTATTTACACAAAGGGAACAAAAATATTAATTAAAAAAGATATATGCACCCTCACATTCATTGTAGCATTATTTATAATAGCCAAGATATGGAAATAACTAAAGCATCCAACAATAGATAAAAAGATAAAGAAGATGTGACATATTATGTGCTTTTATACATATATTTGATTATATATATCTATACACATACATCTCATATATATGTGATTTGGTACCTCTTAGAATTTAAAAAAGAGTACTACCCATTAATCAATACATTTTAAAATGCTGAATTTAATTTCCTATTTTCCTATACTCAAATATACCCATACCTTTATATGGATTAGCATATATAAAATTCATAGTTATACATTTTCTCATTCTACTTTGATTAGAATTTATGATACTGATGAACATTTCAGTGAAAAGTTGAGAAGCACAGAGCACAGTATGGTGGGGAGAATACTGAGTTATAAACCAGATGAGAATTCTAGTCCTGGTTCTGCTACTTTCTACTTAAATATATATTTAATTTTAATTTTTAATTTATTGAGTTGACATGGTTTCAAGTGTCTCAGTCAAGACAATACCCTCTACACAGCACATTGTGCCCACCTCATACCCTATGCAAAAATTTTTTATTTTAAATACCTGTGTTTAAGTTGAATTCAATGATTTTGAAATTCTCCTCTAGCTCTGTTGCTCTCTAAATCTGAGTTTGGGTCAGCCTGGCCACTATCTCTGCTTGGAAGTCTGGAGTGCTTCTCAAATGGAGCCGAAAGCCAAATTATCCTTATCTCCCCTCCACTGAACACTCTGCACTTCCCTTTTCTTTTGTAGCAACGTAAATCATTCCATCAACAAAAATAGGAAGTCCTCCTTCTCTCTCAGCCACACGTCCAATTGGTCACACAATAATTTTTTAGATTTAACTTTTCCTTTAACTCCACTTATTATCAATTACCTAGATTCTGCAGAAACATTTGCATCTTCTTGCCTCTAGTTTTGCCCCTTATTCATAAGCCATCTTCTAGTTATTGCCAGGATCTGTTACTGAGATATATACCTGTTTGCTTTATTCCCCTATTTATTAGGCTTTGACTGCTCTCCATTACTTACAGCAGGTTTTCAAACATTTTTAATATTTAAGCAAAGTATCTTTTTCTTCAAATCTTACTCAGAAGTCACATATGTATATTTACAATTGTTTCTATAGAACAAAGGCAACTTTTCTGGGATGTCTGCAGTGGAAGGAAAGGGAATCAAATCACAGCCTATATGGGAGGCATCCAGAGGCCAGACACTATATATGATTGAGTAGGGGCTAGTGAGCTCTGAAAGAAATCCAAGCCAAGCACCCTGGTGCTGACCTGCGTCTCCTGAACTGAGTTTCATTTTCTCCATCATATAAAGACCTCCTATGGTCCTATGATCCAATGCTCAGAGGGCTCTGTGGAATGCAGATGGACTCTACCTGCTTTTTCTTTTTTTAAAATAAAGTTCAAAGACCTTCACACAAGTTTTTCTATAACCTGGTTGCTACCCAGTTCCCTAGTCTAGTCTTTTGTTATATCATTAAAGTTTCTTTAAACATCATGCAGTTTATGATCCAGGCCTCTCCTCTGCCTGGAGTAGTCACCTTTGACCCCATATTTTTCTGCACCATCCAAGAGGTCCCCGATCCAACAGACCATGGGTACAGCTCATGCTTTGGACCATGCAGAAGCACTACCCAAACTCACCCCATGAGTGACACACTTCAGGGGTGGATTCCGTGAGTACCAGAGCCCTGCTGTAGTGAGTTATGCTCTGTAGAGTGAGCTACTGCACAGCAGATCTCCCAGTGGTCAGGCCAGTCCTTGCAGCTGAATGGCTTGGGAGAAAATGCTTCTCATTTATGTGCCAACAGCAATCCAGAATCAACTATAACTGGAGGGTGTACACAGCACACATGTGGAAAGCCCAGCATGGAGGACCAGGAAAACAGAGCCACTGGACAACATAGGACATCTACTGCATAAGGCCACTTTACTCAGCCCAGGAGACATAGTATCTCTATCTGATACATAGAAACAAACACAGGGATGCAGGACAAAGTGAACTGACAAATAAACATGTACCAAATGAAAGAACAAGACAAATATCTGGAAAAATAACTAAATGAAATGGAGACAAACAATCCATCAGATTCAGAGTTCAAAATACTGGTTATAAGAGGCTTAACAAATTTAGAGAAAGAGTAGAGGAACTTAGTGAGAACTTCAACAAAAAGACAGAAAACATAAAGATAGAACTAGAAAATATAAAAAAGAACCTGTCAGAAATGAAGAATACACTAACTGAGATGAAGAATACATGACAGGGAATCAACAGCTGAGTTGTTAAACAGAAAATTAAATCAGCCATTTGGTAGATAAAGAAGTATAAAACTCCCAATGAAACAGCAAAAAGAATATAGAATCCAAAAAAATGAGAGAGTTTAAGGAGCCTCTGGGACAACTTCAAGTGTACCAATGTTCACATCATGGTGGTACTAGAAGGAAAAAAGAGAGAGCAAAGAATTGAAAACCTATTTGAAAAAATAATAACAGTAACTTCTTTAAATTGGTGAAAGAAATAGATATACAAGTCTTGGAAGCTTAGAATTTTTTTATTTTTTTTTGAGACAGAGAGACAGAGAGAGGGGCAGACAGGGACAGACAGACAGGAATGGAAAGAGATGAGAAGCATCAATCAGTTCTTTGTTGCAGTTCCTTAGTTGTTCATTAATTGATTTTTCATATATGCATTGACTAGGGGGCTACAGCAGACCAAGTAACCCTTTGCTCGAGCCAGTGACCTTAGGTCCAAGCTGGTGAGCCTTGTTCAAACAAAATGAGCCCATGCTCAAGCTGGCGACCTCGGGGTCTCAAACCTGGGTCCTCTGCATTCCAGTCCAATGCTCTATCTACTGTGCCACTGCCTGGTCAGGTGGAAGCTTAGGGAATTTCAATCTTGGTGAACCCAAAGAGACCCACATGAAGATATATCAAAATTAAAATGGCAAAGGTTAAAGACAGAGAAAATCTTAAAACAGCAAAAGAAAAGCAGTTAGTTACCTCTAAGCGAGCTCTCATAAGTTATCAGCTGATTTCTCAACAAAAATTATGCAGGCCAGAAGGGATTGGCAAGAAATATTTCAGCAAAGTGATATATAGTAAGAACCAATGACCAAAACCACTCTACCCAGCAAAGCTATCATTCAGAATTAAAGGACAAACAAAGATCTTCCCAGACAAGAAAAAACTAAGGAACTTCACCACCACCACAGCAGTATTACAAAAATGTTAAAGGGTGTACTTTAAGAAGTATAGGAATATGCTATGAAAATATGCAGAGTTAGGAAAACAACTAGAGACAGTGAAGCACCCTAGGGTGAAAGCCCTGAGTGGACGCGAGTCCAAGGGCCTCTCTGACCCCATACTGGAAACAGTGTGTACTGAAAACACGATAAGATTCAGAAACAGAAAATGTTTAAGATCTCAGAACAGAGATTAGAAGTCAGCATGTTCTTTGTTCTTTACTTCACCCCCTGAAAACTTCTGCTGCCTACTTCCTTGAGTTATTTGTACTGGCTAATAAACATCTGAGTAAGGCTGGGGATGGTGCTTCAGTCCTTCCATCTGCTGACTGGGGCTGTTGCTTCCCCTCAGAACATGTCATCTAGTCTCCGAGTAGTTCATTGTTGTCATGACAGAGAAAGAGGAAAAAAAAAGTAAAAATATGGATAATAAAATGGCAATAAATATGTATCTACCAACAATTAAATGCAAATGGATTATATGCTCCAATCAAGACACATGGTGGCTGAATGAGTAACAAAACACTTACATATGCTGTCTACAAGAGACTCACTTCAGATCAAAAGACAAACACAGACAGAAAGTAAAGCGATAGAAAAAAATATTGCATAAAAATGACAAAAAAAAAAAAAGCTGAGGTAGCAATACTTATATCAGACAAAACAGACTTTAACAAGGGCTATAACAGAGACATAGAAGTACTCAGCAATTCCACTTCTGGGTATTTATCCAAAGAAACCCAAAACAGCAAATTGAAAAAAGTATATATATTCATATAGTCATTGCAGCATTTTTTTAAACAATAGCCAAGATATGAAAGCAACCTAAGTGTCCTTCAAAAGATGAATGGGTAAAAAGGAAGTCGTGCATATATGTAAAGAAATATGACTCAGCCATGGAAAGGAATGGAATCTTGTCATCTGCAACATCATGAATGAACCTACAGGGTATTGTGCTGAGTGATAAAAGGCAGACAGAGAAAGATCAATGTCAGATTATTTCAGTTATATGTGGAACCTAAAAAAACTAAGTAAATAAACAGGCAGAACAGAAACAGAGTCATAGGTATAGAGAACATTTTGATGGTGGCCAGATGGGAGGGGTGCTGAGGGGGAAGGGAGAAAAAGGCGAAGAAACTGAGAAGTACAGACTGGTAGGTCCAGAACAGTCATGGGGATGCAAAGTTCAGCACAGGGATTACAGTCAATAAAAATGTAATAACTATGTATGCTGCTGTCAGGTGGGATCTGTATTTACCGGTGTGATAACTTTAAGTTATATAAATGTCTAATCATGGCATTGTACACCTGGAATTCGTATAGTGTTTTGTGTGTCCACTGTAATTGAAAAATAAAAAATAATTTTAAAAAATTAAAAAATAAATAAATAAGAATTCCCATGAAAAGGCTAGGTCTAAACAAAAGCAATTTATCACCAATGGTAAGATTTCAAATGTCAGTTGCGAGAGATATCTAACACACAAACACATGCACACTCAAGCAATATTTATTAAGTATCTGCTGTACAGGGCCAGGTATTAGGTAGGGACTGAGCACACAGTGAGGAACAAGAAAGAAACTGATGGCCCCTGACATAGGGAGTTGGGAGGAGAAGTTTTAGAAAAAGGCCCAAGTCTTATCACAGGGGCAGCAGCCTATATTCTTTACACAGGAGACTAGTTCTAGCTTATTAAGCACATATTTTAAACTTTAGAATTTAGGTTTTAATTTCAAGGTTATGTTTATTATTCTTATGATTATTTTAATTCTTGGAGCTCAATTTTCACAGACAGAGGACAATTAAATCATAAGCAGGAATTCACGTATTCCATGTGGCAAACTGCTTGTGATCTTGCTCCTTATTTTGAACCGTTCTTCGTTAATATAAATACAAAAGTTGTGCCTAATGTCCCTTCATGGGAAGTGTGTAGTAACTTATGAGCCAACTGACACTCTGAACACTTCTACTTATGCCAAACAAACACGCATTATTTATTTATTTATTTATTTATTTATTGTATTTTTCTGAAGTTGGAAACGGGGAGACAGTCAGACAGACTCTCGCATGAGCCTGACTGGGATCCACCCAGTACGCCCACCAGGGGGCGATGCTCTGCCCATCTGGGACGTTTCTCTGTTGCAACCAGGGCCATTCTAGCACCTGAGGAGAGGCCACAGAGCCATCCTCAGCACCCGGGCCAACTTTGCTCCAATGGAGCCTTGGCTACAGGAGGGGAAGAGAGAGACAGAGAGGAAGGAGAGGGGGAGGGGTGGAGAAGCAGATGGGCACTTCTCCTGTGTGCCCTGGCCAGGAATCAAACCCGGGACTCCTGCACGCCAGGCCAATGCTCTACCACTGAGCCAACGGGCCAAGGACAAACACGTATTATTTGATAGTGAATGATTTTAGCAATTTATGAGATGTAGAACATATTTAAAAGAAAATTTTCAACACTTTACAATTGCAAATATTATATCTCACAGTGAGTAAATTTACAGATTATAGGTAATCAATTTTTAGCATTTGTACAGTTCAATAACAAATCAGATACCTATATAATTTAGATTTTATTTTATTTTATGTTTCCCTATGAGAATGTAAGTTTTATGAATAAATAATCTTGCCTCTAATTTTTACCTTTTTATCACCGATGGATGGCACAGCTCCTCACACTGTAAGGCAACATCATCCACTCAGTTTTCCATGTTACTTTACTTCCTTCACCTTTATGGGGCAGCTGTGTTAGGCTTGCTTGCTGGTTTACTGGCTGCAAGCCCTTTGCCTGATTAGTGAGTGTGTGAGCACGTGTTTGCACCCACAGAGATGGGGAATTGCGGATGGCAGATTGCCTGCCTGCCACTGTGAGGGGCCATTTTCTGAGAAGAGGTTTCCCCCTGCCTGTGTGCTTGTCTGCTGTTGTGAGACTTTATTAAACAAAATGGCCCAACCCTTTTCGGCTCCACAGTATTTTCACCATCTGCCAGAATCCAATGTGAACCTGCCTGGCCTCAGCCACCAGCATTACAACCTTCTATCTCCAATCCATCAGCAAGATCAGTTGATTTAACTCTAAAACGTATTGCGAGCCATCCATTTCTCTCCTTCTCCACTGCTACCATGCCGAGTTCCCTCCACTTCTCTCCGGACACATTGACTCACTGATTGTACTCTCATTATCTATAATACATTCTCTACATGGAAGCCATAAATAGTTGAAACAAATTAATGAATGAATGAAGGGATAAACAAACAAATAATAGTTCTATCTAGTTTGGAGTGGATTTGTCAACAATAAAGTATATACAATCTTGCTGCCTAAATTTGAATTCTAATAGCTCTAGCTCAAAAACCACCTGAAATTCAAACCCATAATTACTGGAACTATTTAGCATTGTCAAAGACTGAGTAATTCTCTCTACAGCAAATAATGCTAAATTGCCTGGAGGTGCTAATTTCCGAGGGTAGCTGATTAGTAATGCTGTTTTCTGACCTTTTCTGAGCTGCAATAATCAGCTGTTATTGTTTATGTGATTTCATAACACCCACACCCCGCATCTCTTCCTAGGCTAATTCATATTTCATAAAATAAACTCAAATTAATTTTGTGATGAAAACTCATGACACATTTTGAAAGACTAGACATATTTTATGATTTCATAACCACAACTGGAGCTCCCTGATTTCATGTTGAAACTGGTCTTTGCAAATGGTATCTCAGTCCATTATTGTTCATTCAGCTGTGCACATAAAGCTCAGAGGCCTGGGGAGGGATGGTAGCCAGTTAGGGGCACCAAAAGAAGTATCTTTATTCACAAATATCTTCCTGTTTTCAGTAATTGGATGTCATTTGAAGTCATAATTTTCTCTTGTGAAGTGAGAACAAAACCAAAAGAGCATTGGGGGTCTATCCTCCACACATTATAACCGTCCGTGTAGACAATTGGATTGCATTTTGGAGTATGGTTAGACCAGTGAACTCTATGAGACATTTTATGGAAGATCTTTCAATTAGAGGGGGCCAGAGGCAAGAGGGCAGTGGAGGAGAGAAGCTTCCAGAAGATAAAGAAGATCAGAAAGAGATCCAAAAGTAAAATCAGACATTTCCTGGGAGTACTGTGGTGGCGGATACGGGAACCCCTGGGAATAGTCTAACAACATTTTGTTTTATTCTTAAGGCCTGAGAATATGCCAGGTAGGTATGACTTCATTTTAAAATAAAAGTCTGAGGATTAGACAAGTTAAAAGTTACTTAAATTCATGCAGCAGATAAGAGACAGAAATAAAAATTACATGTTAGTTTTATGGCTCCTGGTCTTTTCTGGCCATTGATCACTCCTGTTCATGTTGTCATTTGGTCTTCCTGTTACAGCTGTCTGGCTAAACCTCAATTCTGACTGAACCCAACCATCCATCCTCTTCATTGCTTTTTCTGGAACATCTGAACACTAAAGGGCTGGAGAGAATCTACGGATGGCAGGACTCACTATAAACTCATGGTTTCTGAGCACCCTGGTCAGCTGGCTAGCCCTTGCTCTTCAGTGACAACCTCTAAACCAGGGGTCTCAAACTCAACTCAGCATGTGGGCCGCAGAGCAAGATCACAGCCATTCGGCGGGCCGCACTAGGTCTACAAAAGGCAACTGTTACGCAACACTTTTCTCACTGCAGTTGAAAACAAAAAAAAATCAGTACAACAAGCACAATCGTACATGCAGTTTACTCAGTGTTACAAAACGACCAGAAACTGTAGTTCGCATCACAACTGCTGTTAACTAAGCTAATATCTAGCTAGGATGCTAGAGAAATGAAAAATACAAGTAGGCCCCTAGGCTTACTTAATTTTATCCAAAATATTTTGAATTTCGTGGATTAGTCTGCGGGCCACACAAAATTGTTCGGCGGGCCGCATGTGGCCCGCGGGCCGTGAGTTTGAGACCCCTGCTCTAAACCCTTTCTTTGTCACATCACCTGCAGCACATGTTTGCTTCATACTTCCAAGGGAGGAAAAGGAAGCCATGTGATAAGAGTCCCTCAGTCAATAGTGCCAGATTTACAACCTAACCACACACAAACTCATGTTCTCCCCTTGTAAAGCCAGTGGCTGTGGCCAGCCAGGTCCACATTGGATTCGAGAAGAAGGAAAAGGAACTGTGGAGCTGGAAAATGGTGGGCCAGTGCTTACAGCTCTTTTTGAATTTGTCTAGTAGGTCTTCCAGTGTTTGCCAGAAGCCCCCCACACACACACACACAGAAAAGAAAATGGTGGGCCATTTATTTATTAGTCTCACAATGGGGGACGAGGAAACGGACAGGAAAAGCTGCTTTTCTCTCTCAGGGCTGATGAGCAAACAGGCCAGGGGAAAAAAACCCTTTCTGGCAAACAATAGCAAATGTGGCCCCAAAATGACCCCTTCCAATGATGGCAGAAAATCCACAATCTCCAGTCTGGCACAGTGAGGACAAGTACCTGCAGCCTTCCATAGACTATACACACGAGGTGCTGCCACGTGCTCATGCACTAATCAGGCAAAGTTCAAATGAACAAGCATAGCACACTTGTTTGCTGAACACCCCTCCTCCTAATACAAGGAAGAAAGTGTCCCTTCTGATACCAGAGGTCCATTATTTTATTTTTTATTTTATTTATTTATTTTCATATTTTTCTGAAGCTGGAAACCAGGAGAGACAGTCAGACAGACTCCCGCATGCGCCGGACTGGGATTCACCCGGCAGGCCCACCAGGGGGTGACGCTCTGCCCACCAGGGGGCGATGCTCTGCCCCTCTGGGGCATCGCTCTGCGACCAGAGCCACTTCAGCGCCTGGGGCAGAGCCATCCCCAGAGCCCAGGCCATCTCTGCTCCAATGGAGCCTCGCTGTGGAAGGGGAAGAGAGAAACAGAGAGGAAGGAGAGGGGGAGGGGTGGAGAAGCAGATGGGCGCCTCTCCTGTGTGCCCTGGCCGGGAATCGAACCTGGGACTTCTGCACGCCAGGCTGACGCTCTACCACTGAGCCAACCGGCCAGGGCCCAGAGGTCCATTTTTTTAAAGATCTCACTTGATCATTCTTTATATCCTGCATCTGCAAACCCAGTCTAACTAACATTCTCCAAACATTCAAACATGCTCTGCTATCTCCTAGTTTTTGAAAAGCTGTCCACTGAACTAACATCTCCCCTTGGCTAATGTCTTGACTGTTACCTCTTTGCAAACCAAATTTATTGAAAGCAGTGCTTAAATTCATTTACTGTTTCTCCCTTCCCAATCTCTCTTTATCCCATTATAATCCGAGTCCCCTCACAATGCCCTATCAAGAAAAATACACTGACCTGTGGTGGCGCAGTGGATAAAGAGTCGACCTGGAAATGCTGAGGTCACCGGTTTGAAACCCTGGGCTTGCCTGGTCAAGGCACATATGGGAGTTGATGCTTCCAGCTCCTCCCCCCCTTTGCTCTCTCTGTCTCTCCCTCTCCTCTCTAAAATGAATAACAACAAAAAATAATAATAATAATAATTTTGACCCTGGCCGGTTGGCTCAGCAGTAGAGCGTCGGGGGACCTGGGTTCGATTCCTAGCCAGGGCACATAGGAGAAGCGCCCATTTGCTTCTCCACCCCTCCCCTCCTTCCTCTCTGTCTCTCTCTTCCCCTCCCGCAGCCAAGGCTCCATTGGAGCAAAGATGGCCCGGGCGCTGGGGATGGCTCCTTGGCCTCTGCCCCAGGTGTTAGAGTGGCTCTGGTCGCGGCTGAGCGACACCCTGGAGGGGCAGAGCATCGCCCCCTGGTGGGCAGAGCATCGCTCCTGGTGGGCGTGCCGGGTGGATCCCGGTCCAGCGCATGCGAGAGTCTGTCTGGCTGTCTCTCCCGTTTCCAGCTTCAGAAAAATACAAAAAAAAAAAAAAAGAAAAATACAGAAAACATGTACAGTAAAATCACCAGTAAACTGGTTTGGGCCCAAATGAATTTAATCTCTTCAGTCCTCATCCTAGTTGACCTCACAACAAGGTGAAGACCAGTTGCTCACCCCTCCCTGGCCTCTGTGACTCTCCTGCTTTTCTTCCTACCACTCTGCACACTTGTTCTTACATCCTTAGTTCCACTCTGACCTAATGATTTTCATATTAAAAAAACTAAAGCAGAGATGACGTCAGAGTAATGGCGGGGTAGGAAGCGATACCGATAAATCTCCCCCAAAACTCAACAAGATCTTCAACCAGAAACAGAAAAACCTATACTTGGAGCTTCCAGATGCTTCGCAATACACCCAAAGGTATGATTGAGTGAAAAATTGGCTAAATATATAACCAAAGCCCGAAGGAAATAGGGAGTAAGAAATGCTCCTCCTTCCTCACTAACCTAAACAGGGCGGCTTTCTCTGGTAACTGTGAATATAGAAACTGAGGCGGGCAAAGGGGGTGAATAGATCCAGGCCACGGCACAAACGGCTGAACCAGGCTGTGGCATGGAGATCCAAGCCGAGGAAAAACTGTTCCTGTGGCAAGCCGGGCAATACAAGCTAACACTCGCGCCAAACCCAAATAAAGAAAGACAAGCGGAGCGGCCATTTTACCCGGTCTCCTGGTCGGTGCGCAGTTAGTGGGCGAGAATTTCTTCCTGGGAAAGCCACGCATGGGAGGGAGTGAGAACTAATTCCAACGGTGGAAATTTTCCGTGGTGGTGAGGGTTTCACTCAGGGAAACACGGCCGGCCTCATATCCTGGTTTGCGCACGCAGATAAGGAGTGAGCAATTCCTCCGAGTGCCTCGGCAGTGCGCGCCCGTGTTATCGCACAGAGGGGCAGAGTCAGGGGCCTTTGTGTGGGCCAAAGCGGAATCTCGAGCCGCCCCAGCGCCTTGCAAAAGCCGCGCGGAGCGAGACTCAATTCCAACGGTGGAGATTTTCCGTGCTGGAGGGTGTTTCACTCAGAGGGAACCGCGGCTGGCCTCATATCCTGGTTTGCGCGCGCAGATAAGGAGTGAGCAATTCCTCCAAGTGCCTCGGCAGTGCACGCCCATGTTATCGCACAGAGGGGCAGAGTCAGGGGCCTTTGTGTGGGCCAAAGCGGAATCTCGAGCCGCCCCAGCGCCTTGCAAAAGCCGCGCACAGGGACGGAGTGAGACTCAATTCCAACGCTACAACTTTTCCCTGCGGTTGGGGGTTTTACTCAGAGCGTGAGACTGCTGGCCGGATATCCTGGTCGCAGACAGTGAGTGAGAGTTTCCTCCAAGCACCCCGGAAGTGGGCGCCTGCTTGTGTTACACGGACTCTCTCACTGTCGGAGCCTATAAATGCTATTGAGCTTCGACTGCCAACGAGACTGAAGCACAATACATGACATTGCCATAGAGACTTATCAACTGCAAACCTCTACCTGAGCGTGCCAAAGGGGCAGAACCCGGGGTACAGAGTCACCGACCAGGAAGAGGGAGAGAAAAGAAAAAGCAAGAAGATAACCTGTCAAAATCAGGAATAATCTGCAGACTTTATAACCTATACCATTTTATTATATTTGTTCGTTTGTTTCTCCTATCTTCATTCTTGAAACTTTTTTTTCCTCCTCCAATTTGGCCAATTAACTCTCTACCGGTCTTACTCTCTCCTCTCCTTGAACTACACTACCCATTAGTGTTACATCTCCCATTATCTTTTCTCTTCTCTTCCTTTCTCTCTATGAGGGTTGCACTCCAAAACCCTTAACTCTCTTTCTCTCTCTCCTTTCTTTTTTCTTCTTTTAGTGGTTACCTCTTTTTTTCTCTCACTCTCTTTCTTTTCTCCCTCTATATTAGTTTCTTCCTTTCTCCTTTACATCTCCTCTCATTCAAACCTCAATAACAAACAAGTTATCTTATCTGGGACTCAAACCTATGTTTGTGGCATTTTGGGGGGTCTTTACTTCACCTTTTTAACTCACTAGCAGTGCTCTCATCCCTGGCTCTCCATATTATCTAGTTCTTGTTCCACTAAATACAATAGTAATTTTTTAATTTGTCCCCCCATTTTTCCGTTTTCCTATTACTCCTCTCATCATAACTCTTAGACAACCAACACCTAAAAGCAAATCATTTCATTCTTGACCCCAATTTTTTCCTTATTTGCTTTTTGTGGGTCCATACGCTATTTTTTTTTCTTTTTTCTTTCCTTTTTTTTTTTTTTTTGCCCCTTTATTACTTTTCCCCAATTCAGGCCCTCCATCACAGGCATTGTTTGTTATAATTCACAGTCCACCACAAGATTTTCTCAAAAAAGAGGGGAGAGGAGAGGAGAGGAAAAAAGGAGGGGGGGAATAATTTCCTTTTTTTAATTTTTATTTTATTTTTCTTTATTTCATTATTAATTTTTTTTTAAAAAAAACAACTCTTTTTGATTTTTTATTTTTTTTATTTTTATTTTTTTTAACTTTTTATTCTTTATTAAATCTCATTAATACTATCAACAAAACCACCCTCAGATGCCATTAAGGAAGAGAAAATCGAATATCATGGATAAAAAAGAAAGAGAGGTAACACAGCTAGATGAGGAAAAATCTATGGAGAAAAAATTTAATATATTGGAAACCTTGGAGCTAAATGACAGAGAATTCAAGATATAAATACTAAAAATCCTCCGAGATATACAAGAAAACACAGAAAGGCAATTTAGGGAGCTCAGAAAACAACTCAATGAACACAAAGAATATATGTCCAAGGAAATTGAAACTATAAAAACAAATCAAACAGAGATGAAAAACTCAATTCACGAGCTGAAAAACGAAGTAACAAGCTTAGCTAATAGAACAGGTCAGATAGAAGAGAGGATTAGTGAAATAGAAGACAAGCAACTTGAGGCACAACAGAGAGAAGAAGAAAGAGACTCAAAAATTAAAAAAAAATGAGATAGCCCTACAAGAATTATCTGACTCCATCAAAAACAATAACATAAGAATAATAGGTATATCAGAGGGAGAAGAGAGAGAAAATGGAATGGAGAACATACTCAAACAAATAATAGATGAGAACTTCCCAAGCCTGTGGAAAGAACTAAAGCCTCAAGTTCAAGAAGCAAACAGAACTCCGAGTTTTCTTAACCCCAACAAACCTACTCCAAGGCATATCATAATGAAATTGACACAAACAAACAGCAAAGAAA
Source organism: Saccopteryx bilineata (assembly GCF_036850765.1). Lineage (NCBI taxonomy): Eukaryota > Metazoa > Chordata > Mammalia > Chiroptera > Emballonuridae > Saccopteryx > Saccopteryx bilineata. Next base: position 336,305,125 of record NC_089490.1, on the reverse strand, counting down.
AAATTCTCAAGGCAGCCAGGGAAAAGAAGAATACAATATATAAAGGAAGGCCCATTAGATTATCATCAGATTTCTCAGCAGAAACTCTACAAGCTAGAAGAGAGTGGACCCCAATATTTAAAGTCCTGAAAGAGAGGAACTTTCAGCCACGAATACTATACCCATCAAAGCTATCCTTCAAATACGAAGGAGAAATAAAAACATTCACAGATACAGAAAAGATGAGGGAATTTATCATCAGAAAACCCCCACTCCAGGAATTACTAAAGGGGGTTCTCCAATCAGATACAAAGAACAAAAAAAAAGAGAGCCACAAGTAAAAGCTCCAAGAAGAACACAATAAAACCAAATTTAAACTGTGACAACAACAAAAAGAAAGAGGGGGAGAAGATGGAGATTAACAGTAGCAAAGGACGATGGAGTGCAAAAGTACTCACAAAATAGTTCGGTACAATGAACAGGGTAGGGACCCTTTTCATTACTCAAAGGTAACCACCATTGAAAAAACCACCACAGAAGCACATGAGATAAAAAAGATAGCAACAGAGGAAAGATGTATGGAATACAACCAAATAAAAACAAAAGATAGAAAAACGAAAGAGAAGGATCAAACAAGACACAAAACTAACAGAAAGCAAGATATAAAATGGCAATAGGGAACTCACAAGTATCAATAATTACACTAAATGTAAACGGATTAAACTCACCAATAAAAAGGCACAGAGTAGCAGAATGGGTTAAAAAAGAAAATCCAACTGTATGCTGCCTACAGGAAACTCATCTAAGTAACAAGGATAAAAACAAATTCAAAGTGAAAGGCTGGAAAACAATACTCCAAGCAAATAACATCCAAAAAAAGCAGGTGTAGCAATACTCATAACGGATAATGCTGACTACAAGACAGGAAAAGTACTTAGAGACAAAAATGGCCATTTCATAATGGCTAAGGGGACACTGAATCAAGAAGACATAACAATTCTTAATATATATGCACCAAACCAAGGAGCACCAAAATATATAAGACAGCTACTTATTGATCTTAAAACAAAAACTGACAAAAATACAATCATACTTGGAGACCTCAATACACCGCTGACGGCTCTAGATCGGTCATCCAAACAGAGAATCGACAAAGATATAGTGGCCTTAAACAAAACACTAGAGCACCTGGATATGATAGACATCTACAGGACATTTCATCCCAAAGTGACTGAGTATACATTTTTCTCCAGTGTACATGGATCATTCTCAAGAATTGACCATATGTTGGGCCACAAAAACAATATCAGCAAATTCAGAAAAATTGAAGTTGTACCAAGCATATTTTCTGATCATAAAGCCTTGAAACTAGAATTCAACTGCATAAAAGAGGAAAAAAATCCCACAAAAATGTGGAAACTAAACAACATACTTTTAAAAAATGAATGGGTCAAAGAAGAAATAAGTGCAGAGATAAAAAGATATATACAGACTAATGAAAATGACAATACGACATATCAGAATCTATGGGATGCAGCAAAAGCAGTGATAAGAGGGAAGTTCATATCGCTTCAGGCATATATGAACAAACAAGAGAGAGCCCAAGTGAACCACTTAACTTCTCACCTTAAGGAACTAGAAAAAGAAGAACAAAGACAACCCAAAACCAGCCAAAGAAAGGAGATAATAAAAATCAGAGCAGAAATAAATGAATTAGAGAACAGAAAAACTATAGAAAAAATTAATAGAACAAGGAGCTGGTTCTTTGAAAAGATCAACAAAATTGACAAACCCTTGGCAAGACTTACCAAGGAAAAAAGAGAAAGAACTCATATAAACAAAATCCAAAACGAAAGAGGAGAAATCACCACGGACACTGTAGATATACAAAGAATTATTGTAGAATACTATGAAAAACTTTATGCCACTAAATTCAACAACCTAGAAGAAATGGATAAATTCCTAGAACAATACAACCTTCCTAGACTGAGTCAAGAAGAAGCCGAAAGCCTAAACAGACCAATTCGTAGAGAAGAAATAGAAAAAAACATTAAAAACCTCCCCAAAAATAAAAGTCCAGGCCCTGACGGCTATACCAGCGAATTTTATCAAACATTCAAAGAAGACTTGGTTCCTATTCTACTCAAAGTCTTCCAAAAAATTGAAGAAGAAGCAATACTTCCAAACACATTTTATGAGGCCAACATAACCCTCATACCAAAACCAGGCAAGGATGGCACAAAAAAAGAAAACTACAGACCAATATCTCTAATGAATACAGATGCTAAAATACTAAACAAAATACTAGCAAATCGAATACAACAACATATTAAAAAAATAATACATCATGATCAAGTGAGATTCATCCCAGAATCTCAAGGATGGTTCAACATACGTAAAACGGTTAATGTAATACACCATATCAACAAAACAAAGAACAAAAACCACATGATCTTATCAATAGACACAGAAAAGGCTTTCGATAAAATACAACACAATTTTATGTTTAAGACTCTCAACAAAATGGGTATAGAAGGAAAATATCTCAACATGATAAAGGCCATATATGATAAACCATCAGCTAACATCATATTAAATGGCACTAAACTGAAGGCTTTCCCCCTTAAATCAGGAACAAGACAGGGTTGTCCACTCTCTCCACTCTTATTTAATGTGGTACTAGAGGTTCTAGCCAGAGCAATCAGACAAGACAAAGAAATAAAAGGCATCCATATTGGAAAAGAAGAAGTAAAGGTATCACTTTTTGCAGATGATATGATCCTATACATCGAAAACCCCAAAGAATCCACAAAAAGACTACTAGAAACAATAAGCCAATACAGTAAGGTCGCAGGATACAAAATTAACATACAGAAGTCAATAGCCTTTCTATATGCCAACAATGAAACAACTGAGAAGGAACTCAAAAGAATAATCCCCTTCACGATTGCAACAAAAAAAATAAAATACTTAGGAATAAACATAACAAAGAATGTAAAGGACTTATATAATGAAAACTATAAACCATTGTTAAGGGAAATTGAAAAAGATATAATGAGATGGAAGAATATACCTTGTTCTTGGCTAGGAAGAATAAATATAATCAAGATGGCTATATTACCCAAAGCAATATACAAATTTAATGCAATTCCCATCAAACTTCCAATGACATTTTTTAAAGAAATAGAACAAAAAATCATCAGATTTATATGGAACTATAAAAAACCCCGAATAGCCAAAGCAATCCTAAAGAAAAAGAATGAAGCTGGGGGCATAACAATACCTGACTTCAAACTCTATTATAGGGCCACGACAATCAAAACAGCATGGTATTGGCAGAAAAATAGACACTCAGACCAATGGAACAGAATAGAAAGTCCAGAAATAAAACCACATATATATAGTCAAATAATTTTTGATAAAGGGGCCAACAACACACAATGGAGAAAAGAAAGCCTCTTCAATAAATGGTGCTGGGAAAACTGGAAAGCCACATGCAAAAGAATGAAACTGGACTACAGTCTCTACCCCTGTACAAAAATTAACTCAAAATGGATCAAAGATCTAAACATAAGACCTGAAACAATTAAGTACATAGAAGAAGACATAGGTACTCAACTCATGGACCTGGGTTTTAAAGAGCATTTTATGAATTTGACTCCAATGGCAAGAGAAGTGAAGGCAAAAATTAATGAATGGGACTACATCAGACTAAGAAGTTTTTGCTCAGCAAGAGAAACTGATAACAAAATAAACAGAAAGCCAACTAAATGGGAAATGATATTTTCAAACAACAGCTCAGATAAGGGCTTAATATCCAAAATATACAAAGAACTCATAAAACTCAACAACAAACAAACAAAGAATCCAATAAAAAAATGGGAAGAGGATATGAATAGACACTTCTCCCAGGAAGAAATACAAATGGCCAACAGATATATGAAAAGATGCTCATCTTCTTTAGCTATTAGAGAAATGCAAATCAAAACGCAATGAGATACCACCTCACACCTGTTCGATTAGCTGTTATTAGCAAGTCAGGTAATAGCAAATGTTGGAGAGGCTGTGGAGAAAAAGGAACCCTCATCCACTGTTGGTGGGAATGTAAAGTAGTACAACCATTATGGAAGAAAGTATGGTGGTTCCTCAAAAAACTGCAAATAGAACTACCTTATGACCCAGCAATTCCTCTACTGGGTATATATCCCCAAAACTCAGAAACATTGATACGTAAAGACACATGCAGCCCCATGTTTATTGCAGCATTGTTCACAGTGGCCAGGACATGGAAACAACCAAAAAGCCCATCAATAGATGACTGGATAAAGAAGATGTGGCACATATACACTATGGAATACTACTCAGCCATAAGAAATGATGACATCGGAACATTTACAGCAAAATGGTGGGATCTTGATAACATGATACGAAGCGAAATAAGTAAATCAGAAAAAAACAGGAACTGTATTATTCCATACGTAGGTGGGACATAATAGTGAAACTAAGAGACATTGATAAGAGTGTGGTGGTTACAGGGGGGAGGGGGAATGGGAGAGGGAAAGGGGGAGGGGGAGGGGCACAGAGAGAACAAGATAGAGGGTGACGGAGGACAATCTGACTTTGGGTGGTGGGTATGCAACATAATTGAATGACAAGATAACCTGGATTTGTTGTCTTTGAATATATGTATCCTGATTTATTGATGTCACCCCATTAAAAAAAATAAAATTATAAAAAAAAAAAAAAGAAATATCTATGTAAAAAAAAAAAAAAACTATAGCAACAACAACAACAAAAACCCCTATTCTGTTTTTTAAAATTTATTTTAGAAAATTAAATTTAATGGGTTGACATTGATCAATAAGAGTGCATAGGTTTCAGCTAAATATTTCTATAGCAGTTGAACTGTTGATTGTGCTGTGTGTCCATCACCCAAAGTCAAATCACTTTTTGTCACAATATACTATTTAATTTGTCCCTCTTTACTCCCCTCCTCCCACCTTCAGCCCCTCCCCCAGTAGCCACTTCACTTTTACCTATGTCCATGAGTCTCATTTTAGTATCCCAACTATGTGTGAAATCATACAGTTCTTAGCTTTTTCTGATTTACATCTAATGTTTTCATTATGTTTAAATAATAACAAAAGATGTCATTTCTGGTCTATTGTGATTTGTGAATTTTATTTTTAACCGTGATAGCATTATCTCAAATGTATATAGTAAAATGTAAATATATACTGCTTTGAAATCCATGCTCAAAAATTTAAAATAAAAATTAAGATATTTTGATCATTTGGAAATTTTACATTGTTGCTTTTTTCTTCTTGAACTTATGTTTTATTTCACTTCTACAGAGTCTTATCCTAATATATTTTATGTTAGAAAATATTATATGGATCATTTTAACACTTATATGAAACAAAAGTGCATGTACAAATATAAAGCTTTTCATTATTTTCAAATGTCCAAAGATACAAAGCTCTGAATGTGAAGAATTTTTATCTGGACTGAGTTATTGTGGTGATTATTAACTGTACACATTAGTCAAAATAACCTAAATATATTATGAATTTCAATTTATAAATCTAAAACAATAAAAATATAATTATACTGGGTTTTTTGGTGGTGTTTTTTTTTTTTTTTTTTTTTTTTTTGCTGTCTGCTTGCCTACTGTGTGCCTTATTTTTTTTTATTAATTTCAATGGGATGACATTGATAAATCAGGGTACATATGTTCAGAGAAAACATCTCCAGATTATTTTGACATTTGATTATATTGCATACCCCTCACCCAAAGTCCAATTGTCTTCTGTCACGTTCTATCTGGGTTTTTTTGTACCCCCCACCGCTGTTACCATCACATTCTTGTCCATGTCTCTGAGTCTCATTTTTATGTCCCATCTATGTATGGAATCATATAGTTCTTAGTTTTTTCTGATTTACTTATTTCACTCCGTATAATGTTATCAAGGTCAATCCATGTTGTTGTAAATGATCCGATGTCATCATTTCTTATGGCTGAGTAGTATTCCATAGTATATATGTACCAAAGCTTTTTAATCTAGTCATCCACTGACGGACACTTGGGCTGTTTCCAGATCTTTGCTATTGTGAACAGTACTGCCTATGTACTCTTATTGATCAGTGTCACACCATTAAATTAAATTTATAAAAGGCAAACCAAAAAGTTCAACTATATAAAAACTTGCACTGAATATGAAGGCATAAATAAATGAGATTATGAATGATTTGTATTTACTTGATAAAAGTCTATATTTTCTAAAAAAAATTTATAATTAACACACATTTTTATGTGTTACTGTCTAATCAGAGAAGCATATTATCTTCCCCCCCCCCTGAAATTAGAAGCGCGGAGGCAATCAGACAGAGTCCTGCATGTGCCCAAGCAGGATCCAACCAGCATGCCCACCAGGGGGCAATGCTCTGCCCATCTGGGGGTTGCTCCATCTTGACTAGAGCCATTTTAGCGCCTGAGGCAGAGGCCATGGAGCAATCCTCAGTGCGTGGGTCAACTTTGCTCCAATGGAGCCTTGGCTGTGGGAGGGGAAGAAGGAGATGTAGAGAAAGGAGCAGGGGAAGGGTAGAGAAACAGATGGGCACTTCTCCTGTGTGCCCTGGCCAGGAATCAAACCTGGGACTTCCACATGCCAGGCTGATGACGCTCACTGCTGAGTCAATTGGGCAGGGCCTATATTACCTTTTAAAATAAAATTAATCTTTATCATCTTTCTTTCATGATATGTAGTAACTAGACCTCCAATCCACACCAATCAGTCACATTTACTGAAGACCTGAAAGAATGTGAGTGTCACTGAGGTATTTTTGCATTTTTAATATTTTGTCAGGGGATGTTGGTAGAGTTCTGTGTTCATAGAATGTTAAATATATATTCAGTTATTAATCTGAAGACAATTGCAGCCATGTGTCATGGTGGGGAGAACATGGATTATGGATGAAATAGACTGATTTAGAATTTTGATTCAGCCACTTGTAAATTAACCTACTTGAGCCTCCATAGACTCATGAAAATAAGCTAAATAAATCGCAGTTCTTATTAATTCTAGGTGTTTATGATGTGTAAGGGACAGTGTTAGATGTTATAGGAAATAATGAATAAGTAACATGAAATTTCAGATACACACACTGTTAGTATATAGAGGGGGTTTAGAGATCCTCATATTTACTTTCTAAAGGTAAAAAATTGTCAAAAGATAAAGCATTTAAAGCAAATGTATGAGTTATCATTAGACAAAAAACCCTTATTCTCCGTAAATTGAGAGAAACAATTATTACTACAAAATTTAATATAACAAATCCTAAAAGCCATACACTCTACCAATAACATACTATTCATTTTATTTTTACTAGGCTTTAAAACTCAGTAAATATATTTCTTTTATTGTACCAGCCAATTAATTTTTAAAAAATTCATGTTCACTAAAGAATACTTCATGGAGAGTCCACAAGATGACCATTTAGGGTTCATTCCCTTTCCCCAGAACAGACATACTCCAGAATCCCTGACTGCAGCCCACTTCAGTGGCTGTGTGGATCTCTTTCCCAAGTCCATATTCCTAAGGGTTGATGATGCAGGATTTATGGACAACCCAAGACTCAAAAGTGGTCAAAGGACACCTATTTGCAAAGAATATGAATGAAGGTTGGATGGGCAAGTGTTACAGGTATGCCCATCCCCTCCCCAAGTCTCCTCATGGTGCCAGAGGAGCTGGAAGTAGGAAGATGAGTAGGAGGGGCTAGGAGCTGGGGACTGAAGCCTGTGGCCTGCTCTCCTTGAGCTGAAAGTTCCTGGTACAGAACTCTAATGATACTAAATTATAATCTAGCTTTCAGCCTCAGCTTCCTCTAGGAAACTAAAGTGCAATGTACAGAGGTGGGTGGGTGGAAGGTGTGGAAGGGTAGAGGGATACCTTGAGAGTCAAGGTTGCCTGGCTTACACTAGCCAGGGTAAAACCTCAGTTTTGGGGTTTGATATATGTCTTCATTTTACTATTGCCACAGCCCCTGCATAGGAGCTGAATTCATGTAAGTAACTCTAACACTTTTATGATTCAAGCATCTAACTATTAAGCCAGTTTGCAATGATCTGATGCTTGTACAATGCTAAGCACATTAGGCCTTTCTAAATAATGATATAATTTATAACTGTTCAGACAAAAACATTCTTGAAAATAGTTGGTATTACCATTGAACTAGAAATCAGAAAGATAATTTGAATGTCTCTCCCTACCCTCTTCTCCCAAATCATTTTGCTTTGGTTGTTTCCAAAGAGCCATTTGCTAAAATCAATATCAAATATAGTTTCAGAATATTGGAATGACAACATGTCTTCTTGGTAGACTATTAGAAATAAATAATAACCAATACCTTATCAACATTTAAAATTGTAATCGGCTCTTTGTTTTAGAAATAGGAATGTAATGAAGATTGCATCTTCTCAGAACTAAAGATTTAATCAAAACAAAGTGTTGATTTTCTGGCCGTGATAATAACATTCGTGAACAGTTTAGACTGTTAACTAAGATCAAGTGATCTGAATTTGATTTAAAAACTAAAAATTGCCAACAATCCTCTAGCATAATCATTTTATGGAAGAGCAATGCTAAGGTTAAGAAGGTTGTGTCTCAAGGTCTCAGAGTTTGAAGGTGGCCGAGATCCCCAGGTCTCTCTCTCTCACCTTCACTAGAGCAGTGCATCTGGTAACTTTCAGTATGAACCTGAAGTCTTAGTCTAGACCTGCAAATAATGCCAGAAATTGGTCCCTACACACAAAGCAAGGGCTAGATTTAAATCTGAATATTTACATCTTCATGCAGCCAATCTTAAAGGATATCAACCATCACATCGATGTCTTAACAATCTTATTGTTCTTTTGCCAAGAATCAATATAGTTTTTTATCTCATTAAGTATATTTGGATAACTGGACCTTAGAAAATTCATTCTGAATTAGTCCTAAATTTTAATGCACTTCAGTGATTTGTTTTTGGATTTTGAAAATATAAACTTTACTTGGGATCATTTTTATAAATAAGTTGTTGCTATTTTAGAAATTGGGCTGCAGGTCAAATATCTTCTAGCTAGTATAGGAAATGGAAGTGTGCCGTGATATTTGCCTTAGACCATACAGGCATGGAGCCTGAACCAAGGGTATTCTCTACTTGGTGAATAGACTCAACAACTTTCCTAAATAATGGAGCTTCAGATGAATTATATCTATAACTTGAAAGCAATATGAAGAAGTTGTAAACTTTTTTTTTTGTATTTTTCTGAAGCTGGAAACGGGGAGAGACAGTCAGACAGACTCCCGCATGTGCCCGACCGGGATCCACCCGGCACGCCCACCAGGGGCGACGCTCTGTCCACCAGGGGGCGATGCTCTGCCCCTCCAGGGCATCGCTTTCCCGCGACCAGAGCCACTCTAGCACCTGGGGCAGAGGCCAAGGAGCCATCCCCAGCGCCCGGGCCATCTTTGCTCCAATGGAGCCTCGGCTGCAGGAGGGGAAGAGAGAGACAGAGAGGAAGGAGGGGGTGGGGGGTGGAGAAGCAAATGGGCGCTTCTCCTATGTGCCCTGGCCGGGAATCGAACCCCGGGTCCCCCGCACGCCAGGCTGATGCTCTACCGCTGAGCCAACTGGCCAGGGCAGTTGTAAACTTTCTAAAACTAGTAAAATATATGCTCAGATTTGTAAATAAGAATGGGTATTTTATGCCAGGAAAGAATGACTGGATATTTTTATAACAGTTTTATTGAGATATAATTCACATACTTTAAAATTTGCCCTTTTTAAAGTGCACAATTCAGTGATTTTTAAAAGTACATTCTCAGAGTTCTGCAATCATTAGCACTAGTTTATTTTAGGACATTTTCATCCAGCCCCAAAGAAATTACATACCGGGCCCTGGCAAATACTATTCTATTTCCTACCTACAAGGACTTTCTATTCTAGACATTTTGTAAAAACAAAATTTTACAATATGTGTCCTTTTGTATATGGCTTCTCTCACTTAGAATGCTATTTTAAAGATTCATCTAGGCCATGGCCGGTTAGCTCAGTGGTAGAGCATTGGCTCTGTGTGTGGATGTCTTAGGTTTGATTCCCAGTCAGGGAACAGAAGAGAAGTGATCATTTGCCTTTGCCTCTCTACCCTTATCCCCTTCTCTTTCTCTCTCTCTCTCTCATGGCTCAATTTGCTCAAGAAAGGTGGCTCCAGGTGCTGAGGATGGCTCTGAAGGCCTTGCCTCAGGTGCTGAAAATAGCTCAGTTGCCCAGCAACAGAGCAAAGCTCCAGATGGGCAGAGCATCCCCCATAGGGGGCTTGCTGAGTGGATCCTGGTTGGGGTGCATGCAGGAATCTGTCTCTCTGCCTCTTCTGCTCTCATTTAATTAAAAAAAGATTCATCTATGATGTAGTAATCATCAGTAGTTCATTCTTTTATGGCAGAATAATATTCAATAATATGCATGTATCACAATTTATTCATTCATTTAATAGACATTCAGGTTGCTTCTACTTTATGGCTATTATAAATAATGTTGCTATGAACATTCATGTACAAATATTTTTGTGTGGACATATGTTTTCAGTTTTCTTTGAATATATACCCAGGTGTAGAATTGTCATTCATGTGGTAAATCTTTTAAATTTTGAGAAACTGTTTTTTCAGACTGTTTTCCGTAGTGGCTGCACCATTTTATCTTCTCACAAGCAGTGAATGGGGCTTGTGATTTCTTCACATCCTGGGAAACACTTGTTATTATCTTTTTTTTTATTATGGCCACCATTTTGGGTGTGAAATAATATTTCAATATTGTCATTTTGATTTTCAGTTCCATAATGAATAATGATGTTGAATATCATTTAATGTGTTCTTTAGCCATTTGCATATCATCTTAAAAATATCTATTCAAATCATGGTGGACTGAATAATGGCCCCTCAAGAAAGTCCAAATCCTTAATATCTGACCTGTAAATGTTCCATTATAGGCCAAAGAGATTTTACCCAAAGATGTGGTTAAATGAAGAATCTTGAGATGGAGAGATTACCCTGGACCAACTGGGTGAATTGGACATAATCATAGGAGTCCTTATAAGAAGGGGAAGCAGAGTTATAGTCAGAGAAAGCATATGATGACAGAAGCAAAGGTTGGACTGATGCTCTCTGAAGAAGAAAGAGCTATGAGCCAAGGAATTCAGGTGCCTTCAAAAGGCTGAGAAAAGGCAGAGAAGTTGATTCTTCCACAGATCTTCTGGAGTCACCCTGTCAAGGTCTTGAATTTATTCCAGTAAAGCTGAATTGGAGTTTTAGTTTCCAGTAAAGCTGATCTCCTGAACTATAAGATAATACATTTGTGTTATTTTATATCACTAAGTTTGCTGGAACGTCTTATAGCAGCAACAGGAAACATTCTTGGCTGATTTTTAAATGAGGTTATTCTGTCATTGTTGAGTTGTAAAAATTCTTAGTATGTTCTGAAAATAAGTTCCTAATCAGATATATTACTGCAAATATTTCATTCTATTCTGTGGGTTTAAAAAAAACTTTATTGATGGTATACCTTGCAGCACATTTTTAATTTTGATCAAATTGGATGTATCTGATTTTTCTTTTGTTTTTGTGCTTTTGGTGTCATATCGAGGAACTACTGCCAAATCCAGGGTCCTGAAGATTTACTCTAATGTTTTCCTCTAAGAGTTTTATAGTTTTTACTTTTCCATTTTGGTCTATGATCTACACTGAGTTAATTGTGGTGTATAATATAAAGAGGGTCTCAACATTTTTTTTTTTTTTTGGCATGTGCATATCCAGAAGTCTTGGCACAATTTGTTTTAAAAAAGTAGTGGGAGCATTTTTGCCATAAAGCTATTTCATTCAACTCATAGGGAGTTCTCTATTTAGATTACATAATAGTTGACCAAAATAGGAAAACTGTTGGAGATGCCTTTCCAGCTATGACTATATGTGGGTAACTGGTGTTCTACTGGATGCATAGCTGAAATTATTCTTGTTTAGTAATTTTCCTGTGTAGTTCTAAATTGTTGGGAACTTGTCATTACCAGCCACCATGGAACCACTTGCTAAATGATTTTTTTTCTTGTATAAGCAGGATGTCAACACATTTAGAGCTGATATTGACAGAGAAAATTAAGGACAGAAGGCTGTTGCCCCTCACACCTTTTCATTCCATGGGCAGGGATGGAAGGAAATAGTCCATAAGAATGACTCTGCTGAAATCCTAACCATACTTCTTTTTAAGGAGTGAGCTCATGTAATTTGCACTGGATGATGAAGTCTCTTCTCTAGAAGATCTTATTCATGTCAGCAGTTGGTTTTATGTGCTGCTTTAATCTTAAAACTATACTGAAAAATAGTTCTTTGACTTTGAAGACACTGAGTCTCTGTCTTTCAATGAAGAATTTAGCACATGGAGAATCATAGTCATTTGGTATAAAAATCGGTTGGGTCACAGTGGAAACTGACAGGTTGGACATAATGATTCATCCGAATTTCATTTGCAATCATCCAAAATCATGAAAGTTCAATGTGAAGAGGTACTCTAAGAATTTAGCAATCTCATGTCATTTTCCTAACTAAAAATCTTTTATTTAACAATTTGGAAGTAGGGCTTTAGCATAAGTTTCAGACTTGATAGTTTCTCCCTTTCCTCTGCTTGCTGCTTTTTATGTGCACAGAAAATGTTTAAGCTTAAGTTTGTCTTCTCCATTTTAAAGTTGTATGATGTCTTCAGCTCCTGATGCTCACCAATTACTTTTCTTCTTTTCTTTCCCTTTTCTACCTTTTCTTCCTCTTCTTATTTCTCTTTCACCTCATGTTCTAAGTTTAAAAATCACTAGTCAGTTGATGAATATAAAGTAAAAAAAAAAGCAAAAGAGTGAACTGCCAAATGAAAGCTAAAAGGACATGTAGTAATTTATACACAGGGGTTGTGTTCTTGAAACACTGGTCCTTGACCTCTCATCTTTGATCAGTAGAGTTAAACGTCAATGTGATAAGTATCATTACTGTTTGAAATCAACATGTATGTCATTGTGGCTTTTATAAGGACAAAGCCAACCTTACCTGTAAACAGACATAGAAAGAACAAATAAAGCACTGGGCTTATAGAAAACTTGCTTTTTTCATCTTCTCTGGGAATAGAAATGATTGTGCTGAGGGCTCAGAAGTTAAATTGTGTCACTTGTCAGGAAATTGGCAAGTGGCCATCTTTTCTGCCTGCTACTACATGCTGCTTTTGTGCTGTGGATGGGTTTAATAAATGCACTGTTGTGTAAAATGTCATTACTGCATGACCAAGCGAAGGCTGTCATGTGATAGCTCTTCCCTTGGATGACAGATCAATATTGGTCCTCAGCAATCTAGGGACTTGAAACCACACAGAGGGCATTTTTATGGTTCAGACTGAAAAATAGAAATAAAAATCATTCTTTAAAGCATGGAAATATATTTTTCTCTGGAAGAAAACCTAGTGTTATTCCTGAAATGTTCTTACTTTAAAGATAGGTAATGCTATCAAATTTTAATGACTACTTCTTGAAGAATATAAAACAAATGACTAGCATTTAAAAAAAAATTTTTCTTAAGTGAAAAGCAGGGAGGCAGAAAGACATACTCCTGCATGAGCCCTGACCTGGATCCACCTGGCAAGCCCCCTATGGGGCAATGCTCTGCCCACCTGGGGCTGTTGCTTCATTGCTCAGCAACCAATATATTTTGGAGCCTGAGGTGAGGCCATGGAGCCATCCTCAATGCCCAGCGCCAACTTAATCCAACTGAGCCATGGCTGCAGGAGAGAAAAAAATAGATACAGAGAGAGAAGGGAGAGAAGGGATGGGTGGAGAAGCAGATGGTCACTCCTGTGTGCTCTGACTAGGAATCAAACTCGGGACATCCACACACTGGGCTGATGCTCTACCACTGAGCCAACCAGCCAGGGCCTAGTAACATTTTTTAAAAGTTCAATCTTACTGTTAATCAAATAAATGTAAAGCAAACAAAAACAAAAACAAAAAAACAGTATCATTGTTTACCTTGGTAAACAGCCCAAAATTATGTATGTGTAAACGCATGTCATGCTGATGAAATCACAAAATAGGCTCTTTCCAATATTGTTGGATGTAGAATTTGGTAAAATCTCTAAAGAAAGAAATTTAGCAATACGAATCAAAATTCTTTAAAATGTTTGTATTATTTGGGTTCAGGAATTCTACTACTAGAAATATATCCTAAGAAAATTATGAGAAACAGTGTCTTCCAAAAGATTGCCAGTTATTTCCAAAGCTAAGAAAACAAAAATAACATAAACCCTACCAATGTGAATAGTAAATATATTATTAAATAGAAATTAAAACATTTGTAAAGTTTTTTTTTAATGACACAGGGAAAAGTTTATGAAATAAAGTTATGTGAATTTAAATAAAGGCTAAATATTAGGGCATAATCTAAACTAAATAAAAATAAAACAGCAAAAACAAATGGCAGAAATAAATTTACAAAACATATTAATAGTCATTGACTCTATATAGTGTTAAAAGTCAATGAGTTGAGTTTTGCATAGTTTATTTACTCTTCTGCATATTATACATATCCCAAAAGAACAGTTATTATACTGCTAAACACACGTGCACAGAAGTTATATTTTCAAAAAGGTTGTATGGAAAAAAAGATTCCTCTCCAGAGAAATTCATCCAAGCCACCATATACGTCCTTGCTCAGCCCCTTGCCTTTTATCTCCCATTTCCCCAGGCTCTGGCTCTCTCCCTCACTCCAGCTTAGACTCACATCTCCAGCCATCAGATGTAACAACACATTTCAGCTAGTCCCGGTCTCTGCTATGCCTCCCCTTGGGGGACTGGTTTCTTCTCTATTTCTGACCTTGGTCCACCCTGTTTTTCTGACTGCATGGTGTCTTTTGCTTCCAGGCAAGTGCAGGGCCCGAGACCAGCCTGAGGCTGGAGCAGAGTTTCTGAAGTTCAGAGTGCAGTAATGCTGGCAGCGCCCCAGCCATAAGTCAGTTTCAGGGTCCAGAATTCCATAGTGTCCATATTGTTTTTTTTATTGCTATATGGCAAATTACCACAAATTAAGCAGTTTAAAACAACATATATTTAGTATCTCAGCATTTCAGTGGGTCAGGAGTCTGAGGGCAGCTTAGTAGAGTCCTCTACTCTGGGTCCCACAAGGCTGCCATCAAGGTGTCACCTGGACCACATTTCTTTTGGGAGCTTGGGATCCTCTTCTGAGTGCATGTGGCTAGCAGAAGAATTCAGCTATGTGGCTGACATCTCCCATCATGCTGGCTGTGACCTGGGGAGCTCTTTCCATAGGTCTTCTTATAACATGGAAGTTTGCTGCACCTGGCCAGCAAGACAATGAGCTTGCCTTTAAAGTGCTCACTGGATTAGGTTGAGCCAACACAGGATAATCTCCCTTTTGATGAACTCAAAGTCAGCTGATGAGGGAGCTCAATTACATCTGTGAAATCTCTTTTTCCAAATTAAGCAATATTACCCCAGAGGTGATATCCCATTATACTCACTGGTTCTATCCATACAAAAGAGGAAGGAATTATACAAGGATGTGGGTCACTGGAAATCATCTTAGAATTCTATCTATCATAAGTGTCCCTCCCTGGCTAGCATAGACTTGAACTTGAAGTTCAGCATTCTGTTAAACAGCTGGCTCTGCACACTGAATTGTGTTGAGGGCCTTTGAATTTTAACAACTTCTTTGTATTTACCACAGCTCCTGAGATATAGATATATGCTCCTATCTCCAGTTTACCAGTGAGGAAACTGAAAGACAGAGAGCTTAACAAGAACTCCAAGGTCACATAGCTAGAAAATAGAGCTTGAAACCCAGGTCCCCTGACTCCAAATAGGATGCTCTCTCTACTACATGACTCTTCTGGAGCAGTCATTGAGACAAGAGCTCAGTTTGGAGCCTCATCCACCCAGGGAGAAAATCACCCCTCTCCTCATCTGTGTCTGCAGTGCAATTGAGAACTTGAAGACATAACAGTAGAGCCCAACTGCTGGGTTCAAATTCTGGCTCTAACGGTTACTAGCAGTACAATTCTGTGCAAGTTACTTAATTTTTCAGTTCTTCAATATTCTTGTCTAAAAAACTGGAAACAGTGAAAGTACGTGTCTAATCGAGTTGTTGTAGACTTTTTAAAAAAAGTAAAAGTACTTGGTACATTGAAGCACTACACTGAACATGGCTATTTTATTTATTATTCATCTGATTATTATGGTTTGACTACTTTAGAGTCCAGATTACTACTCTTCTTTGAGCTGACTCATCACCTCACTTTTCTGGGCTTTAGCTTATCTGCAAATTATAATATAGTTGTCCAAATGTAATTTATAATGGAAAGGATACATTAAAAATTTTTAAGAGTCTCTAACCCACAAGAAAGACCAAAGGATTTGTCAAGTAAAAGAAAACTATGTTTTGTAAATTTATTTATTTATTTTTTTTCTTTGTATTTTTTCTGAAGCTGGAAACGGGGAGAGACAGTCAGACAGACTCCCACATGCGCCCGACCGGGATCCACCCGGCACGCCCACCAAGGGCGATGCTCTGCCCACCAGGGGGCGATGCTCTGCCCCTCTGGGGCGTCGCTCTGCCGCGACCAGAGCCACTCTAGCGCCTGGGGCAGAGGCCAAGGAGCCATCCCCAGCGCCCGGGCCATCTTTGCTCCAATGGAGCCTTGGCTGCGGGAGGGGAAGAGAGAGACAGAGAGGAAGGAGGGGGTGGGGGTGGAGAAGCAAATGGGCGCTTCTCCTATGTGCCCTGGCCGGGAATCGAACCCGGGTCCCCCGCACGCCAGGCCGACGCTCTACCGCTGAGCCAACCGGCCAGGGCCGTAAATTTATTTTTTAAATGAATGAGACACAGAAGATTCAGTTGACTCTGTAAACTTGAGAATAGAGACACAGGAACTGTTTTAGTACCATACCTATTTTTAAATGGGCTTCAGTCCCAAATTATGACCAAGAGAAAAAGAGATGTAAGCAGCTGGGAACAGGAAGCTTAGGGAAAGACAGAGAATGTAAGGAAACTGAAAGTGAGGTAGAAGGGATGAGATGAAAATGTTTGTAACAGCATAGAGCAAAGGAGAAAGAAACAGAGGCAAAGGCAGAGGAAAGACCACTGAGAGGTAGAAGGGCAGGTAAGAAAAAGGGGGAAACAATGCTGGAATGTGTTATGCATCTACTCTCGATCTGACATAGCTAGGGACTTAGGTTATCTCACTGAATCCTCAGAAAAACTCAATGAAGTAGGTATTGTCATCATTTCATAGGTGAGAAACAGTTACTGAAAGAGTTTAACTTTTCCAAGATCAATTATGTTAATATACAGACATTAGACATTGTGTTTTTTCAGAGGCTATCACAATGTGCTCTTCTCCTGTCCATGGGACTAATGGTGAGATAATTATTCCTCACAGCTTATTGGTCCAGCTTCAGAGAGTGTTCCTGTCACAGTGAGAAAAGGCACTTTAGGTGGGCTTGGGTAGTACTGACTTTTTTTTAAAACATTTTATTTTAGAAAACTAAACATTGATCAACAAAGACATTAAATCAATCAAGATATTTAAATTCTGGATAAAGCAGTCCTAACTGATTGATACCTCAGGATAACTTGCTCTTCTGAGCCCCAGTTTCCTCATCTAAAAAATGTATGCTTTGCACTAGATACATTTCCAAATTCTAAAAATCTATATTTAATATCATGCTGCTAGATTTTAAATTGCTATTCTTGAACTCTTACATGTCCCCAAACCATTCAATATCAAGGCACGAGGCAGTAAGGTGAAAAACAATCTCATCAGTAGTTGTAAGAATCTCTCAAAATGAAGGGAAACCCACACAATAGCTGTCTTCACACAGACAAAAGACTGTTATGTTGATTGGAGTATAGGTACATCTGTTTTCTCAGGGCCACTGCTGAAGAGTTTTGCAGGTTGTTTATTGTACAACTTTAGGAGGTGATATTTATAGACACATTCATAGGCCATGGCTCTGGATCCCAGGAAGCCAGTACAAAGGCCAATGGGTAGAGGTCACAATGAAGAAAACTGTGGCTCAGTAGAAAAATAACACATTTTGTAATGTTTACAGTTTCCCCTTAACATTGTGAAAACTTTACCTTTGGGAATTTTTAGGCAGAGATCACATGAGATAGGAGATTTAACTATTAAATGAGAAATTATTGAGTACATAAGTGAGATTTTTTTGAATGTATTCAAAACTAGCTGAGTGATTTTCTTAAAGTCGTTAAGTTTTAATTTCCTTAGGCCAGATTATAATGGCTATCATAATAATAATAAATTGTTGTCAGTCTATAGATGTTTGTGTGTCCGTGTTTATATTTTTATTTATTTATATCTACCTATTTATCTATATATCATCTATCTTAGCACAATGCCTCATACATGATAACAGTTCAATGATTAAATATAAGCTATCCTCATGTTTATTTTCTTTACAACTATTGAATGATGCATCCAGATCAGCAGGACTTCCTTTTGCCTCTATAGGCATAATACAGCCACCCATGTCTGCAGGCAGAGAACGGTGGCAGTCTTCGAGATGCTGCTTTTCATTCTTAACTGTAGGCTAAACATGAACATAGAGTACAAAACAATGATTGTGGCCCATTAATTTCTGAATTATCTTTCAACAGCTCTATTTCTGAACCTTTTTTTTTTTTTCATATTTTTCTGAAGCTGGAAACGGGGAGAGACAGTCAGACAGACTCCCGCATGCGCCCGACCGGGATCCACCTGGCACGCCCACCAGGGGCGACGCTCTGCCCACCAGGGGGCGATGCTCTGCCCATCCTGGGCATCGCCATGTTGAGACCAGAGCCACTCTAGCGCCTGAGGCAGAGGCCACAGAGCCATCCCCAGTGCCTGGGCCATCTTTGCTCCAATGGAGCCTTGGCTGCAGGAGTATTTCTGAACCTTTTATTTTTTTTTTATTTTTATTATTTTTTTATTTTTTTTAATAAATTTTTATTAATGGTAATGGGATGACATTAATAAATCAGGGTACATATATTCAAAGAAAACATGTCTAGGTTATTTTGTCATCAAATTATGTTGCAAACCCCTCGCCCAAAGTCAGATTGTCCTCCGTCACCCTCTATCTAGTTCTCTGTGCCCCTCCCCCTCCCCCTAACTCTCTCCCTCCCTCCCTCCCATGTCCTCCCTCCCCCCCCACCCTTGGTAACCACCACACTCTTGTCCATGACTCTTAGTCTCATTTTTATGTTCCACCAATGTATGGAATCATGTAGTTCTTGTTTTTTTCTGATTTGCTTATTTCACTCCTTATAATGTTATCAAGATCCCACCATTTTGCTGTAAATGATCTGATGTCATCATTTCTTATGGCTGAGTAGTATTCCATAGTGTATATGTGCCACATCTTCTTTATCCAGTCTTCTATTGAAGGGCTTTTTGGTTGTTTCCATGTCTTGGCCACTGTGAACAGTGCTGCAATGAACATGGGGCTACATGTGTCTTCACGTATCAATGTTTCTGAGGTTTTGGGGTATATACCCAGTAGAGGGATTGCTGGGTCATAAGGTAGTTCTATTTGCAGTTTTTTGAGGAACCACCATACTTTCCTCCATAATGGTTGTACTACTTTACAGTCCCACCAACAGTGAATGAGGGTTCCTTTTTCTCCACAGCCTCTCCAACATTTGCTATTACCTGTCTTGTTGATAATAGCTAATCTAACAGGAGTGAGGTGGTATCTCATTGTAGTTTTGATTTGCATTTCTCTAATAACTAATGAAGCTGAGCATCTTTTCATATATCTGTTGGCCATTTGTATCTCTTCCTGGGAGAAGTGTCTGTTCATGTCCTCTTCCCATTTTTTTATTGGATTGTTTGTTTGTTTGTTGTTGAGTTTTATGAGTTCTTTGTAAATTTTGGATATTAGGCCCTTATCTGAGCTGTCGTTTGAAAATATCAGTTCCCATATAGTTGGCTGTCTGTTTATTTTGATATCAGTTTCTCTTGCTGAGCAAAAACTTTTAATTCTGATGTAGTCCCATTCATTTATCTTTGCCTTCACTTCTCTTGCCATTGGAGTCAAGTTCATAAAATGTTCTTTAAAACCCAGGTCCATGATTTTAGTACCTATGTCTTCTTCTATGTACTTTATTGTTTCAGGTCTTATATTTAGGTCTTTGATCCATTTTGAATTAATTTTAGTACACGGGGACAGGCTGTAGTCGAGTTTCATTCTTTTGCATGTGGCTTTCCAGTTTTCCCAACACCATTTATTGAAGAGGCTTTGTTTTCTCCATTGTGTGTTGTTGGCCCCTTTATCAAAGATTATTTGACCATATATATGTGGTTTTATTTCTGGGCTTTCTATTCTGTTCCATTGGTCTGAGTGTCTATTTTTTTGCCAATACCATGCTGTTTTGATTATCGTGGCCCTATAATATAGTTTAAAGTCAGGTATTGTAATGCCCCCAGCTTCATTCTTTTTCCTTAGGATTGTTTTGGCTATTCGGGGTTTTTTATAGTTCCATATAAATCTGATGATTTTTTGTTCCATTTCTTTAAAAAATCTCATAGGGATTTTGATGGGAATTGCATTAAATTTGTATATTGCTTTGGGTAATATGGCCATTTTGATTATATTTATTCTTCCTATCCAAGAACAAGGAATATTTTTCCATCTCATTGTATCTTTTTCGATTTCCCTTAACAATGCTTTGTAATTTTCATTATATAGGTCCTTTACGTTCTTTGTTATGTTTATTCCTAGGTATTTTATTTTTTTTGTTGCAATCGTGAAGGGGATTATTTTTTTGAGTTCGTTTTCTAATATTTCATTGTTGGCATATAGAAAGGCTATGGACTTTTGTATGTTAATTTTGTATCCTGCGACCTTACTGTATTGGTTTATTGTTTCTAATAATCTTTTTGTGGAGTCCTTCGGGTTTTCGATGTATAGGATCATATCATCAGCAAAAAGTGATAGCTTTACTTCTTCTTTTCCGATATGGATGCCTTTTATTTCTTTGTCTTGTCTGATTGCTCTGGCCAGAACTTCTAGCACCACGTTGAATAAGAGTGGAGAGAGTGGACAACCCTGTCTTGTTCCTGATTTAAGGTAGAAAGTCTTCATTTTTATGCCGTTTAATAGGATGTTGGCTGATGGTTTATCATATATGGCCTTTATCATGTTGAGATATTTTCCTTCTATACCCATTTTGTTGAGAGTCTTAAACATAAAATTGTGTTGTATTTTATCAAAAGCCTTTTCTGCATCTATTGATAAGATCATGTGGTTTTTGTTCTTTGTTTTGTTGATATGGTGTATTACGTTAACCGTTTTGCGTATGTTGAACCATCCTTGAGATTCTGGGATGAATCCCACTTGATCATGATGTATTATTTTTTTAATATGTTGTTGTATTCGGTTTGCCAGTATTTTGTTTAGTATTTTAGCATCTGTATTCATTAGAGATATTGGTCTGTAGTTTTCTTTCTTTGTGCCATCCTTGCCAGGTTTTGGTATGAGGGTTATGTTGGCCTCATAAAATGTGTTTGGAAGTATTGCTTCTTCTTCAATTTTTTGGAAGACTTTGAGTAGAATAGGAACCAAGTCTTCTTTGAATGTTTGATAGAATTCACTAGTATAACCGTCTGGGCCTGGACTTTTATTTTTGGGGAGATTTTTAATAGTTTTTTCTATTTCCTCCCTGCTGATTGGTCTGTTTAGGCTTTCTGCTTTTTCATGACTCAGTCTAGGAAGGTTGTATTGTTCTAGGAATTTATCCATTTCTTCTAGATTGTTGTATTTGGTGGCATATAATTTTTCATAGTATTCTACAATAATTCTTTGTATTTCTATGATGTCTGTGGTGATCTCTCCTCTTTCATTTTGGATTATATTTATTTGAGTCCTGTGTCTTTTTTCCTTGGTGAGTCTTGCCAAGGGTTTGTCAATTTTGTTAATCTTTTCAAAGAACCAGCTCCTTGTTTTATTGATTTTTTCTATAGTTTTTCTGTTCTCTATTTCATTTATTTCTGCTCTGATTTTTATTATCTCCTTTCCTCGGCTGGTTTTGGGTTGTCTTTGTTCTTCTTTTTCTAGTTCCTTAAGGTGTGAAGTTAAGTGGTTTACTTCGGCTCTCTCTTGTTTGTTCATATAGGCCTGAAGTGATATGAACTTTCCTCTTATTACTGCTTTTGCTGCATCCCAGAGATTCTGATATGTCGTATTTTCATTTTCATTAGTCTGTATATATCTTTTGATTTCTGCACTTATTTCTTCTTTGACCCATTCATTTTTTAGAAGTATGTTGTTTAGTTTCCACATTTTTGTGGGTTTTTCCCCCTCTTTTTTGCAGTTGAATTCTAGTTTCAAGGCTTTATGATCAGAAAATATGCTTGGTACAATTTCAATTTTTCTAAATTTGCTGATATTGTCTTTGTGGCCCAACATATGGTCAATTCTTGAGAATGTTCCATGTACACTAGAGAAAAATGTATACTCTGTCGCTTTGGGATGAAGTGTCCTGTAGATGTCTATCATATCCAGGTGTTCTAGTATTTTGTTTAAGGCCACTATATCTTTATTGATTCTCTGTTTGGATGACCGATCTAGAGCCGTCAGCGGTGTATTGAGGTCTCCAAGTATGATTGTATTTTTGTTAGTTTTTGTTTTAAGGTCAATAAGTAGCTGTCTTATATATTTTGGTGCTCCTTGGTTTGGTGCATATATATTAAGGATTGTTATGCCTTCTTGATTCAACTTCCCCTTAATCATTATGAAATGACCATTTTTGTCTCTGAGTACTTTTTCTGTCTTGTAGTCAGCATTATTAGATATGAGTATTGCTACACCTGCTTTTTTTTGGGTGTTGTTTGCTTGGAGTATTGTTTTCCAGCCTTTCACTTTGAATTTGTTTTTATCCTTGTTGCTTAGATGTGTTTCTTGTAGGCAGCATATAGTTGGATTTTCTTTTTTAATCCATTCTGCTACTCTGTGTCTTTTTATTGGTAAGTTTAATCCATTTACATTTAGTGTAATTATTGACACTTGTGGGTTCCCTACTGCCATTTTATAAATTGCTTTCTGTTAGTTTTGTATCTAGTTTGATTCTTCTCTTTTGTTTTTCTATCATTTGTTTTTGTTTGTTTGTGTTCCATACTTCTTTCCTCTGTTGCTACCTTTTTTAAGTCAAGTGTTTTTGTGGTGGTTTTTTTAAGGGTGGTTACCATTAAGTAATGAAAAGGGTACCTACCGTATTCATTGTAGTACCCTATCTTATAAGTATTTCTGCACCTCATCATCCTTTGCTACTGTTAATCTCCATCCTCTCCCCCCTTTTTTTCCTTTGTTGTCACAGTTTAAGTTTGGTTTTATTGTGTTCTTGGTGGAGCTGTTACTTGTGGTGTTGTTTTCTTTTGTTCTTTGAATCTGGTTGGAAAACCCCCCTTAGTATTTCCTGGAGTGGGGGCTTTCTGTTGATAAATTCTCTCATCTTTTCTGTATTTGTGAATGTTTTTATATCTCCTTCATACTTGAAGGATAGCTTTGATGGGTATAGTATTCTTGGCTGAAAGTTCCTCTCTTTCAGGGCTTTAAATATTGGGGTCCACTCTCTTCTAGCTTGTAGAGTTTCTGCTGAGAAATCTGATGATAATCTAATAGGCCTTCCTTTATATGTTGTACTCTTCTTTTCCCTGGCTGCCTTGAGAATTTTTTCTTTGTCATTGGTTTGTGTCATCTTTATTATGATGTGCCTTGGAGTGGGTTTGTTGGGGTTAAGAAAACTTGGTGTTCTGTTTGCTTCTTGAATTTGAGGCTTTAGTTCCTTGCACAGGCTTGGGAAGTTCTCGTCTATTATTTGTTTGAGTATATTCTCCATTCCATTTTCTTTCTCTTCTCCCTCTGATATACCTATTATTCTTATGTTATTCTTTCTGATGGAGTCAGATAATTCCTGTAGGGCTTTCTCATTTTTTATTATTTTTGAGTCTCTTTCTTCTTCTCTCTGTTGTGCCTCAAGTTGTTTGTCTTCTATTTCACTAATCCTATCTTCAATCTGGGCTGTTCTGTTAGCTAAGCTTGTTATCTCGTTTTTCAGCTCGTGAATTGAGTTTTTCATTTCTGTTTGATTTGTTTTTATAGTTTCAATTTCCTTGGTAATATATTCTTTGTGTTCATTGAGCTGTTTTCTGATCTCCCTATATTGCCTTTCTGTGTTTTCTTGTATATCTCTGAGTATTTTTAAGATTTCTATTTTAAATTCTCTGTCATTTAGCTCCAAGGCTTCCAATATGTTAAGTCTTTTCTCCATAGATTTTTCCACATCTATTTGTGTTACCTCTCTTTCTTTTGTATCCATAATATTCGATTTCCTCTTTCTTATCGGCATCTGAGGGTGGTCTTATTGATAGCACTAATTAGAGTTAATAAAGAGTAAAAAGAAAAAAAAAAAAAAGGGTAAAACACCCCACAAAAAAAAAACAGTAATAATTTATTATTTCCCCCTTTTTTTCTCTCTTCTCTTTCCCTCCTCTCCCCTCCTCAGGGAAATATCGTGCCTATAATGGAGGGCCTGATTTGGGGTGAAGAGTTCAAGGGGCAAAAAAAGGGAGTAGGGACCTACTAAATGCCAAAAAAAAAAAAAAAAAAAAAAAAAAGGAAGAAAATCTTAGACAAGCATAAGATGATTTGCTTGTATGTGATGGTCAACTAAGAGATATAATGAGAGGGATAAGAGGGAATCAGAAAAAAGGACCAAAAAAGAATAATAAAGAAGAAAAAATAAAAATAATAAGTAAAAATCTGTTGTATTAAGTGGAGCGAAGACTAAATACAATGGAGACCTTGGGTTGGGAGGACCCAAAATGCCACAAAAATAAACAAAGAAGAGAAAAAAAAATAAAAACAAAAGCAAAAAAGAGAAATAAAGCCAAAAAAAAGCCTTGAGTCCCAAATTAACTAATTTGTTCGTGATTGAGGATTATATGGGAGGAAAGTAAAATGAGAAAAGAAAAAACGAATAGAAAGGAAAAAATAAGAAAAAGAGAAAAACGAAGGAAGAAAGAAAATAGGAGGAGAAAAAAACAAAATAAAGCAAGACAAAAAAAAACAAAAGAGGAGAGAGTGAGAGTTAAGTGTTTTGGAGTATAACCTTAAAGGAGGGTGAGGATGAAGAAGAAAAATAAAATGCAACACTCATGGGTAGTGTAGTTCAAGAAAGGGGAAGCATAAGATGGGCAGAGAATAGAAGGACCGAGGTGGAGGAAATAAAGGCAAAAAGATAGAAGAAACAAACAACAACAACAACAAAAAAAAAATTAGTGGATCAAGTTGTAAAGTCTGTGGGTTTTTCTTGATTTTGAGAGGTTAACTTCTTCCTTTTTCTTTTCTCTCCCTCTTCCTAGTCGGTGACTCTGTACCCCAGGCTCTGCCCCTGTGTCACTCTTAGGTAGGGATTTGCAGTTGATGGGATTCTATGGCAATGTCATATAATTGGCTTTAGTCTTGCTGGAAGTAAAGGCTTGTTGGCGTTTGCAGGGTCCAACGATGAGAGAGTTTGCTTTCCTGGATTCTCTCTCCTAGTCCCCCCTTTCTGAATTAGCAGCCTGGTGATCCAGCTATAAGGCTGCAACTGCTTCTGCCTGGGGAGTAAGAGGCTCAAAGAGCTGGGAAATCCCCACTCTATGCCCACTCAGTGCAAGGCTTTGGGAAAGGCTCTGACAGTCAGGGCCTCCAGTGTAATCAGGCGGGGTGGGAGTCAATTGTTGTCAAGGTGACTGTTCAGCGCCTATCATTTAGTTGGACCTCTCAACCCAGGCTTTCCACACTTTGTAGCCTGTTTTTGCAGGGAAGAAGAGGCACTAGTCTCTGCTTACGACTAGTGTAGTATAGACCTTATTATCTGCCAAGTCCTTCTTGTTAGCGTTTATCCCTGAATATGGAGGCTCTATCAATCAGAAGTTGCCCCCGCCCCTTTAGCGAGAGGCACTAAAAAATATCACGCCTCTTGTCTTGGATCGCTGAACTGAGAGAGATCTTATCAATTAGAACCGAGGGTGCGCAGATTTTATGGGTTAAGCTAATTTCAGTGATTGGGTCGCAGCTGTGTTTCTGAAGGAATTTTAGGCTGCCTGCGCGCGCCCCTCCCCCAACGCTTGATTGTTAGCTTGAATGGCTGGGTGAGGTGCCCCGCCCACGGAGAGAATCTCCCAAGCCTGTCCCGCTCGCCCCGCCGCTGGCAGCTGGACCGCACCAGGCGCAGGATAATGGAGCCCCCTGGGTGTGCGGGCCAGTAGGGTGCCCTGGGCGCGTGGAATGCCCAAGGCACGCGTGCGAATGGGGCGCTCCGGGCTCCGGTGGCCGGCGACCCCCACTCGCAGTGAGCGGGCCGCTGGGAACGTCAGCGGTGCTCAACCGGACCGGGCGCGCGCGCGGCGGCTCGTGGCGGCCGCTCGCGGTGGCGGTTCGCGGGGGTTCGGGGCAGCTTGCGGGGGGGTTCGCGGCAGCTCGCGGGGGGGGGGGGGCTCGCGGCGGCTTGCGGTTCCCAAGTATATGGGCTGACTCACCACAGGCGCACTCCCTGGCGGCTTGAATGAGCGTCGCTGCGGTAGCTTCCTCCACACCCTCGTCTCTCAGATTCAAGTGATAACAGTCCTTTTGCTTTCAGTTTGTGTGGAACTCCGGAATGCTCCGAGGATAAATTTTTCTGTTTCTAGTTGATAAATTTGTTGTGATTTAGGGGAGAGCTGTCAGACTCGCTTCTCACGGCGCCATTTCCGTGACGTCACTTGTCCACCTTCTGAACCTTTTAAATGAAGTTTCTTCAGCACCCAGTAATGGCAAACCCAGTTCCCACCATGGTTCATAGAATTACACAACATCTATTTCAAATATGTTCATTCTGTAGCATGGATATTTCCTCACTCAGAAATTAATTTTGTCAAATCAGCTTGAAAATTTTATTGTCCAAAAAAAGCATGTGCTTCCTGAGGGAGAGTCACTCACTTCTCTTGTTGAGAGGAGATGCAGATGGACCTGTAAAAACCTTTGTGATTCTCCTCCACAAGCTGCGAAGGCGCAGCTGTCAGAAGTAATTAGTGCGTCAGAAGAATGGAGTGGAGTGCACAAGTGTCCTTGACTGCTTTATAAGGAGAGCAGTAAACTAGTTTATGTATGCTAAATGTAAAAACAGACTGAGGAAAAAGCCCAATGAAGCTTACATTTCTGCTACTTATATCATTGTCCCCACTGTGGCTCCATGCAAGCCAAAGTCATATCTAACTATGGGACTTTGCTGGTGCTACCCTCCAAGCCTCCCACTCCCATTAATTTAGTCTCCTCCTTCCTCTTCTTATTTCATCCATCTATCCATTCACCCATCTGTCTGCCATCCATCCATCCATCCATCCATCCATCCATCCATCCATCCATCCATCCATCCATCCAAAGAACATACTCATTCTTTCAGAAAACATCTATTGACCCACTTCTCTATGTAACTGCCTGGTCTGAGAGGACTCACAATCTGGCAGAGGTGGTAAAATAACATGAGGACAACTTTTTCTTCCTAAGAAAATCTCTCTTAACTGTTCCAATCAACAATGTCCTTTATTAGTGTTTTGATCTCTGACAAAATTTTATATTATTTGCTAATTACTCCATCTGGGTGACTCTTTTTTTTTTCATCTGGGTGACTCTTAATTCACCAAATAATCTTCAGTTCTTTAAAGAGAGTGGACCTGACGTAAGCAGCTACTCGTCTCGCTTGAGCAGTAGTAGCTGGCTCCACGCCATCTAACTACTTAATCTCGCCTTGTGTTCTTCTCCAAGCCAAGTGTGTTTTCCACTTTGTTGAGACAAGTTGTTCTTTCTCCCTTTGCATTCTCATCCGGATTTATGAGGTTAGTGAAATCTTAATTATTTTTTAAGATGCAGAAGGAAACTTCCTATGAAATAGTTTTTAAGATGCTGCCCAAACTCCTACCTAAATCCTTATAAACAGCTGCTGAATCTATAAACACACACCATGTCTATAACATTGCATTATTTACTAATATTACTTAAAATATTTTAAAAGTACTTAAAATATTTTTATACATTTTATTATTTGCTTATTAGCTCATAAAGTTCTTCTGTCCAAACAGATTGAAGGCTCCAAGAACAAAAGACATATCTGCATCCTCTCCTCACAGTGCCTGGACCCCTGTTGAATGAATGTGGTAGCCGTCAACAAATACAAATTAAATGTTACTTAAAATTCAATAAATAATGAATGATCTGCAGTCATTACCGAAAGCTTGTTTTGACAGCCTTCTCTAATAACTTTTGTAGAACTATTATTCTCCAATGGTACAAACATGTCTCATTGCTATGACAGATTTACTTTCCAAATAATTCTAACATTTCATTCTTTACCTGAGTCTGCCATCCTCTGCTGCTGCACCTCCTGGTATAATCTTCGTAATAAATATGCCAGGGTCATCTCCAATATGGGGGTTATCTGTCCCGCCAGCAATACTGAATCCCAGGCCAGAATTCCCCTGTAGAAACAATCAGCAAACATTATATGTGGTGGGTGTTACCTACCTCTAGTTCCCCTTACATTCTGTATTATCATTTTACTACTTAAATGGAAATCAGGTGGTAACAGTCCTATGCCCAAAGCTCTAAATGCATGGTCAGCAGACAAAGAAAGGTCAGGGAAAACACTCAGGTTTGTCCCAGGGCTGGAAGCCTTCAAGGGCCTTATATTTTTGCTTTCAAAAACACTTTTTTTATATGATAATTAAAATGATCATTTAAAGTGGAAAATAAAAGCTTAAAAATTGTATAAAAATACAAAAAAATCATTATGTCAATTGTAAAAATTATACATAATAATGAAAACAGAATAGAAGGAAACATATTACATGAAAATACTAGACTTGGTAGAATAAGGAAATTTCGGTGTTTTCATTGTATTGTTTTCAGTATTGTTCTAATAATGTTCATCCATCAAGTAATTATTCCTATGTAACAAGAAACTGAGTTCAGAACTCAGGGCCTCTTCTAAAGTCATAATAAATGCGAGATACTTTTCAGTTATAAACAGGTTTACTTTGCAGTAGATATAGAAAAGTAATGTGTTAGTGCTGCAGCAGATAAATTTGAATATATAGTTACATTCTAATAAATCTTTCATCTTTACTCTTGCAAATTATAGTCATTGGCATCCAGTATACATTTAAATTTTTGAAATTTGTATGTAAGACAATTAAAATATCCCCCAAATTCACAAATGGTTTAATGAACGTATTTCTTATTTATATATTCTCTTAATCTCTCTCTCCATGGCTACATTCTATTTCCATACTACATTACAATTCTCTAATTTGCATTACCCTTTAAATTATTTCCATATAGCTAAGTAGTCTTTATAATTACACTTTTTATTTTATTTATTTTTTATAATTGCCCATTTAAAATGATTACATACTATTTCATCAAGGTCATAGATCATCATTTATTTAAATAGTCCCCTGTCATTAGATACTTAATTTCTCTATATACTCTTATGACAAATATAGCTTACTAAATTTATGATCCCTTGATTAAGTTCGGCTCTTGAGTAAAAAGAGATGAAGACTAAGAACTTACTAGTTAATGTACAAAAATTAATTAGGGCATGCAATTAGTCAAAAAAGTTCAATATTAAGATAAGGTCAGCT
The DNA here is from genome assembly GCF_036850765.1 of Saccopteryx bilineata. Lineage (NCBI taxonomy): Eukaryota > Metazoa > Chordata > Mammalia > Chiroptera > Emballonuridae > Saccopteryx > Saccopteryx bilineata. The sequence continues at coordinate 336,275,344 of NC_089490.1, read as the reverse complement.
ATAAATTGAGAGTATACCACTGCAAACATCAAGGTAGTATTTAGCCATTTTTATGGATTGACTTAATAAAACTCTACAATCCAGAGGGTTGTTTTCATAATTGTACATTTACATGGAAAGGTTTAAATTAATAATTCAATCACAGTAACTAAAATACCATGTTTTTATACTTTTAACATCTCTCAAATTTTGTTTATTCTTTGAAAAATTCCAGTGATTATTGAACAAAAACATTACTTAGTAGCAGTCATGTAATCATGAATTTAATCTTTCTTAAACACCAGCTCTGTGCCTGGCACTAAGCCCTGGAGCTACAGCAGAGAATATGCCGATTAGTGAGGCACAAGGAAAGGAAGTAGAGAGCAGAGGAGTGGCTAACAGGGACTTTTAAGGAGGAGCAAATGTTCCAGGCAGATGAAAGAACATATGTAAAACTCTGAGGTGAGAAAGGGGATGCCAGGTCCAAGAAACAGACAATAAGGCCTGTCTGTTTCTGTCCAAAGAAAGGAAGGAGAATTAGATTAGGTGAGACTTTATTGTGAGATCCTTCAAGCAAAAATGGATATAAACCTATTTTTGGTTTTAAGTCCCTCTTGACAGTAGATGACTATATCAGCATTGGGTGCTTATCTCCTATATCACTGTCTTGAAGTTAAGGCTACAGGGATTAAGACAGGATGACTATTGTCTTTATGGAATTCAAGGCAGAGCAGAAAAGGCAGAAATAATTTGGCATCTGGTGATCAACTACATTGTCATATCTAGAGCTACCAAGACAGCATTTAGGTGATTTATAAGGCAATTTATCTAAGATCTAGGGATTTGGGAAGGAAAGGACGAGAAGATGAGCATCTTCAATGCAATTTGGGTCTAGCTCTGAGAACGTCGATGTGAATATATTGGGTCTTACTAGAGTTGGCACCAAGGGGATAATAATTTCTTGATTAATGGGAGTAGGGAAGGAGGTAAACAGAGATTGGAAGGTACTCAAATGCTTTCTCCTGGCCATATCACCATTTTTGGAGAGAGCACTTAAAACTTTGTCATTTGATGAAGAAATTTATGATCTAGCTGTTGTCTTATTTTCCTTATTCCTAGTTTTACAACTTTCACCCCCAAGAGCACTGAACAACACATCTGGCTCTTTCCTGCATGATCCATACTATAACTTCTCCCTCGACCTATACTCAGACTGTTTTCTCCACCAGAAACTTCCTACTTTCTCCTTGATTGACCCACTTCCTCTCATTTTCTAAGCTAGGGCTCAGATGGTATCTGTTCCAGAAAATATTAAATGATCACCCCAACTCCTCTTCTCTGGGTAAGTCATTCTGCCTTTGAGTTTTTGTAGATTTCTATGCTTACCTATATAATGCACTATCTTATTTTGAAGTTATGTTTATGAGTCTATCTTTCTTTCAAATTGAGCTTGCAGAAGGCAGGAACTATGTTCATATGTTTCTTGGTGCTTTGTTTGGCATATAGCACTGTTACATAAATATTTGATGAATGAAATAACAGACAAACTTACTGAGAATATTCAAACTCTAATGGGAAGACTCAGAAAGAACACAGTAAAAGTCCACAATACGCTAAAGGGATGTAATATAGAAGTAAAAGCAATTTTGTTCTCTGTGGCTACAACAAAAGAAAGGGAAACCCCAAGTATTCAAATTGTAATTTAGGTGAAGGATGATGAGCAGGCCTGTCCAAACCGGGCACAGGCTGTTTTGGAATGGAGGGAGGACTCTTCACTCAATGGGCAGCTGGCTAGGCACTGGACATGAGGGATCCAAGCACCTATTGAAAAGTTAAATTGGATAACTTTAAATAATTCTTCTGGTTCTCTGGCTAGATTTATAGAAAAGTTGTTTTTGCTGAGAAAAAGGAATGCATTAGGAACCTTTATAGGGGGAGATAGATCAGTGTTGCTTTTTTTTTTTTTTTTAGCAAGAGAGACAGAGAGAGGGACAGACAGAATCCCAGGCTGACACTCCTTCCACTGCATCACTGCCTGGGTAGGTGATCAATGTTGCATTTTTAAAACTTATTCTATGAATCAAGAGAGCTTTAAAATAAGGGCTTTGGTGACAATGCAAGAACATTTAACCACTGCTTAACAAATTGATGGAGAATATGGTGGCTCTGGCATTTATTAATATACATTCCCTTTCCCAGAAGAAATAGATTAAATGGATCAAAGGGTCCACAATGAAAAGAGGTAGGTAGAGCTCATATAACTGGACCTATGTTTCTGGTCTCAGTACTCCCAAAAGCTTTTGTGTTTCTATTAAAACCAGTCTTCTAGCTGGGCCTGGCCAGTGACCAAAGTTCTTTAGAAGAGCTTCATCTGAATTCAGCTAAGGAATGATTTAAAGTGCTTTCCCATTTCCCCCATTTGTTCTCTCCCAGCCTTCCCTTTCAGGTCTCTGCTGCCAGCCAACAGCATTCAGTAGAGAAAGAGAGACAAATAAAAAGAAAAAAAGAAAGAGAAAAACAGCAGTGAAATTACTGCCTGCTGTTCTCCATGGCTGAATCCCTTCAGTCCCCTGACAACCATCCCAAAGCCAGCCAGCTGCAGGGGCAGACCCTGACCCTCTCCTCTGAGCAGCAATCTCTACGGTGAACAGGCATGCCCCTTGCTGACACCCTTAGAACCTGAAAATTGTGACTAATTAACCAAGTGCTGATGCTTGACCCAGTTGATGGAAACTGTGAGGTGGCATGCTGGTGGGAGCTGCCCCTGTTCAGAGTTCTGGGTGGGTGGTTGTTCCCTGGCAGTTGGGCAGATTCCATGACTGATGACTGACTGTAGCTGGCATGAACCATTTTTCCTCTTAGTCCCCAGTCATCCACATTTGCTGACTCTTGCCAAGGAGCACAAGTCCAGTGCCTGGCCAAGTGGTACTTCCTCTTACATGTACCACACTCCATCCCTCTCAGAAAAATAATAAGCCAAAAGGAAAGACACTTTGCCACTTAATTGATGCTTGAAAATATGAACACAATTACCCTCAGAAAAGGTTCTCTTTCATTAAAAGTTTGTTCTCCAAATAAAAATTACCCCCCCAATGGGGTTATCAAAAAAAGGAAAATAAAGTATTATTAAAATCATATACATTTATAGAACATTCTATTAACAAAGAATTTCTTGATTTTTTAAAATTAAGTTACTTATTTAAAATATCATTTAATGTAGCAATTTATTTCTGAAATTTATCCTAAAGAAATAATCAGAGATGTGTGCAAAGATTTGTGTTCAAAGTGTTGTCACACTATTATGTTTCTAATGCAAAAACAAAACAAAAAACAACTCACAACTGCAAAAATTCTCTGTCTAGAAACAGGAGATGCCTGTTTTCACCAACTTACAACTTTCAGGAGTCGCATTTAGAACGCCCTAAAGTTTGCTATATTAAATTTTATCTTTCTGGAAGCTGCTGAGTAGAGAAGCCATTTGAAGATCTGCATTTGAGGACTGGTAATTCTAGGTTTTGTAGGATCATAAGATTGTTAATTTGTAGAAAAGTGTTTTAAGAAGATGGAGGACTGCCATGGCTGATTGGCTCAGTGGTAGAGCGTCGGCCTGGCGTGCAGAAGTCCCGGGTTCGATTCCCAGCCAGGGCACACAGGAGAAGCGCCCATCTGCTTCTCCACCCCTCCCCCTCTTCTTCCTCTCTGTCTCTCTCTTCCCCTCCCACAGCCGAGGCTCCATTGAAGCAAAGATGGCCCGGGCACTGGGGATGGCTCCTTGGCCTCTGCCCCAGGCGCTAGAGTGGCTCTGGTCGCAACAGAGTGACGCCCTGGAGGGGCAGAGCATCGCCCCCTGGTGGGCAGAGCGTTGCCCCTGGTGGGCGTGCCGGGTGGATCCCGGTTAAGCGCATGCGGGAGTCTGTCTGACTGTCTCTCCCCATTTCCAGCTTCAGAAAAATACAAAAAAAAAAAAAAAGAAGAAGAAGAAGAAGATGGAGGACTGTGAGAGGAAGTAGTTTCAACAAACAGGTAGAAAGGGAATGTTAGATTACAATAGACCAAATAACTATAAGAAGGAAAGGGTGATATAGTAAAGGTAGATTACTGTTTCTGTGAAAGAGTTTTGTTCCTAGGAGAGATATGTTGTAATGTCTGATGAGAAAGAGACAGAGTAGAGGCGAGATTTAGAGGATGGTGGGAGGGGACTCAAGGATGTCTGTGGGCTAAGTTGAAGAAGTGCCTGGAAAAGAAGAGAAGCTACAGAAAAGATGGAGAGCACATGGGAAGGAGGAGTGAAGAGAATCTGGGAAGAGTGCCCAGAGTCCAGATTCTTTGAGTCTTGCCATAGCTACTGGTTAAATACACATGGAAGACATAGCCACATTAAGGAATACAATGGTATTGTGAGGAGAAGCAAACTAAAGGAGTTCTTGACTGAAACATGTCTTTATATATTCAGATGTCAGGACTTCAGAGGGAAAAGTCTAGAATAAATTTGGAGCAAAATGTAAAGCAGTAAAGGGTTGTGATTGCAGCTGCAAGGCAAGAAAGATACGTGGGGATCCATAGGGCTTTCCTGAGCAGCAACAAGGTGGGATATCATCAGCATGATTACTGGAACGTCAGCAGCGTGACTATGGGAATTTCTCCAAAAGTGCTTAGTAGTCCTGAACAGTGAAGAGGGAACCTGGTGGTTCTAGGGCTGAGGTTTGAAAATCAAATATGGTTGACTTTCAACAGAATGAGAAATATAAATCAGAAAAACAGCAAAGGAAGAGAAACAAGGAGGATACTCACAGGCTGAAAGAATAGAAGTAGGTAGAAGACTGAGATCATAGCAAGGTCCAAGTGTAGGTTTACAGAGAACGGGATAAAACAGGAGGCAGCAGGCTGTGAACACTGTGGGGTTTCTGGGTTCAAGATTCCAGAGAAAACGTATTCACAGATAAGTCATGTGAGTATAATAAAGGTTATGTGGATATATTAAAGTGATGATTGAGTCACAGTACTTTGTGGCCAACAGTGAAAATTCCTTGGAAGATAGAGAAAATATAGAGAAAAAAAGAAAAAAATGTCCAAAACATGTTTAATGAAAGTGTGGAAAGATGAAAGTAGAGATGAAAAGTGGGTAGAATTTCAGGCAGTAAGGTAGTTAAGAGAGTTCCAGGTAGAGGAACATGATGTGCCAAACCCTAAAAAGAAGAAAGTGCTTGATTTGTTCAATGTATGAAGGTGAGACCAGCATATCTATAGAGTGATGACGGAAGGGAAAGACAAGGTTAAAAAGGGTCGCAGGAATCAGACACTGGGGGGTCAGCAGCACGAAGTAAGTTTTTAGGTCCATAAAGATTTCAAACTGGAGGTCACATGGTCTGATGTAATTTAAGATTACACTTGTTGCTATTTAAAAACCTATTGAAGAGAGCCAAAGGGCGGGGAACAGGGAGACCAGTTGTAGCAGTCCAGGTCAGAAACTGATGGCAGCTGGCAGGCTGGGAGCAGGGGAGATGACAAGACTTGAGACATGACTTGAAGGTAGACTTGACAGAACTTACTGGTGGTTGGAATGTGTGAAGGAAAGAGAAAAATCAAAGATGCATAGCTGGACAGGGCTGCCAACATGAGGTGAAGAAGACTGTGAGGGGGTAAGGAAACTAGGTTGGGAGAAGTAAATCAAGAGTTCAGTTTGTATCATTTGAAGGTTAGGAGATCTGCTGATGTCAATGGAGTGGCAGAGAACTCACTGAGGTACTGAGAAAGAAAAATGAGAATAGTTAACACTCATTGAGTATTTTCTACACGCCAGTTGCTGTATTAGACCTTACCACTAACTCCCTCCTTAGGGGTAGTCAAGATACTGACAAGATAATAGGTGAGTAATTGCAGAAATATCAGGAATAAGTGCCTGGCTTTTATTTCCTTTGATCCCCCACAACTCTTTGAGAGTATATGTGAAAATTTTCTGAATGTTGTTCTAGGAGTATGAATTTCCTGGAGAAACCAGGTTTTCTTAATAAGGAATGACATGATAAATGTGATATTACACTGTGATTAATACAAGAACAGTGTGCAGGCTGAATTAAGATGAGACCAAATGGATTGAGTCAGAAAGCAGGAAGACTAATTTGGCATCAAATATAATATTTGAGATGTGAAGTCTTAAGATCTGATTTAGAATGCTGTCAATGACACTCAACTATAAAATTTTTAAGGACCATATATCTTGTCCCTTGCAACTGTGTTTAACTGAAATGTCACTGGAAGTTAATATATACTTGTCAGTAGCTCCCAACATAATCTCAAACTGTAGACCATTTTTTTTCCAATGCAATTTGGTAACAATGTAGTTCCTCTCTTACAACCCATTAAACCTTCTATTTACAATGACATCTCTGCTTGTGTCCTCTGAAAAGTTCCTGACATACGAAATATTAATGCAGATACCTATTTACAATAGTTTGGGTATATAGAAATAAGAAATAGGGAAGTTTATGAAGCAGCCAGTTACCACATCAAGAACCCAGAAATTATCCCTGACTCCTGCCTGTTCATCAGTTCTCACATTTTAGTAAACATCATGTCTTGTTGATTCTACCCATAAACTGTCCCTTCAATCCATCCAGCTCCTCCCAATTTCTATTATCACAGCCTCCTTAGAAATTTGTTAGTTTCCTACTGCTCTTCCAGCTCCCAGGCCAGACATTTCACTCTATCTTCATGGTGGGATGTGCTCAAAAGATGGATGTCAAACTCAAACGCTAGGAGGGCAGACAAGACATAGGAGGCAAAGTGGGCCCAGGAGACATAAACAACAGAGCAAGGATGTGGTTCACTGGAAGCTGGTCTTTGTACTGGGAATAAAATAGGGAGAAGTGAAAATCGAGCACATATCTCATCCAAAGGGAATAGGTACTCTTCATCTCCTATAAATGGTAAATCCTCTAGAATGGATGCCTAGTGTCAGAAGATTAATGGTAAACACTCTAGAATGGATGGCTATTGTTGGGAGATTACTCCCCCTTCCCCCAGTGAAGCCAGAAGTCAAATTTTCTTAAGCAAAATAACAATTTGTAAATGTTGGAAAACTATGTCAGGTATGCTCCCTGCAGCTGGCAGTTCGTGAGGCACATTCCTTCCATGGCTGCCACACAAGTCAATACTCAACACTGTGAGGACTGAAGAAAATACATCTGAAGCCAGGGACACAATCTAAGGGTCTGTATCTTCTAAACTGCTCACTGTTCAACAAACTTGTACTTTCTTTGGGTTAGCCTTCTATCATATATACTTACCAACAGCATGTAGAGAAAAGTGCCTGGCCCAGAATAGGTGCTCTCCTCTCCTTTCCTTCACTCTGTGCCTGGTTCACAGGTTAATTATTGCACAAGCACATTGTATTCTACTTGTTAACATGTTTATCATCCTTATTATACTCTGAGCATCAAACCAAAGCATCAAGACTGAGTTGTTCTATTTCTATGCCAGAATCATGTAGCACTGGTACCTGAAAAGAACTGGATAAGCTCTTGCATGAACTGAACAGAATGGCTTCTGTTGCCTAGAATGCTTCTTATCTTCTCTCATAGAGTTCCTGTTCAAACATTACATTCATCTCAATGCTACCTGTTATGTTTTCTCCCACTGCTTCAGGCAGGTATGACTGCCCTTTCCTCGGCGATTCCACACCACCTCATTCATAATGTGACTAGGACAAAAAAGTTATTTGTCCATGTGCCTCTCCTCCTCTGGATTCTCAGCATCTGGAGGGGAGGGGCCACACTCTTTCTGCAACTATATTTATAGTTCTCAATTCAATGCCTGCTGACAGAAAATACTTAGTACATTTTTGTTAGATTAACCTAAACTAACAATACTTGAAATTATTTGTAAAATAAGCTGACAAAGAAAGGTCAGATGAAGGGGCATTAAGGAGAGTATTTGGTTTTAATGTAAAGGGGTTAAAGATCAAATCACCTAATTAGTTCTGTATTTATTTATTTGAATGTCTACTATGTGCTCAAAATTGTGTCAAGTTCTATGAACAAAAGAAAATAAAATCCACAGTCTTATTTTCTCAAGGACCTTATAGTCTAACTGGGGAGGTGTGCCCTGTTCATAGGAGCAGGAGGCTGCAGCACAATATTTCAAGTTTATCTTTGGTTGTTCCTCTCCCCAGGTCCCCTCATCCATCATGTGTCAAGTTCTGTTGATTCTATCTCTTGACTGCCTCTTGTTTTTAACCTTTTATTTTATTTCCACTGCTTCTATCCTAGCTAATTTCCTCATTTCCTATTGCCCAGGATATTGCAAAATGCCAACATCTGAGAATGATCACTTTATACACCATTGCTTTTGATTCATTGTGTTTCAAAAGAATAATTTTCCCATTTTCTCTCAAATCAACCATTTAGATCTTTTCTCTATTCCAACTCTTCGGGGGGAAAAAACACTTGAACAAAACAATCTTATTCTTTTCACTCTTTACTGAAGAGTGAAAGGATATTTTAAAAGGTTTTTCTTTTTCTTAATTTCTGGCAGTGGACACTTACTCTTCCTTTTTATTTCTTCACAGTATTGTAGGTGCTCAACTGCTACAACCATAAACTTATATCTCTTAAAAAATAATTCTCCTTTGAAATGATTGCTTGGGAATAACCAACAGTGAGTCTGACATAAGCCTTCAACCCATACCCCAACTCTACAATCTTGATGAGGCCAAGAGGAATGGAAGTGGGCACTTGCTATCATCTATTACTCTCTTGAAATGATTTAAGAAAGCAAGCTCTGGAATCATTCCTGCTGTGTTTGTATCCTAGTTCTACCACTTTCTGGTTTGTAATCTGAACAATTCTCTTAAATTCTTGGACTGTAGTTTTTTCACCTAAAAAAGGAAATAATATAGCTTATAAACTAGTAGTACTCAAAGAGTATCTTTAAGATCAAAAGTATTTTCACAATAATAAAATGTTACTTGTCTTTTTCACTGTGTTTACCCTTGTACTGATGGTATAAAAGCAGTGGTATGTAAAACTGTTGGTGCTTTAGCATAAATCAAATTAAAGGCACCAAAGTGTACCGGTAATCACTGAATTCCAGAGTAAACATAGTCACAATAAAATGTCATTTTCATGTAAGAATATCTTTGATGAAGCAGTAAATACTATTAATTTAGTAAAATCTTGACCTTTGAGTCCACATAGTTATAATATTATGTGTAATGAAATGAGAGGTATGCCTAAAGTACTTATGTATATATTGCATACATATGTTGTGTCAAAAAGAAATATTTGTGCAATCATTTATGTTGCAAGTTAAATTAACACCATTTTCATTTAATACCATTTTTATCTGAAAGAATAAATGACATAACAATGATTATTCAGTCTTGGCTATTTGGCAACTTGAAAATTAACAAAGTAAACTTCTTTTATCAAGAAAACAACAAATGGTATTTTTTGAAAATTGTAAATTTTGAGTTTTGAAGCAAATGCTAGGTTTTGAATACCTTGCATTCAACACCATGTGCATAACATTTTTTCAAGCCTTAAAGACTTTTCTAATAGGATGATGGACAATATTGACAAATAGGAAGTTTTGATATTGCATAATGAACTATGTCAACATTTCAGTGATCTGTATAACTCAGCAAATAAATATTTTTCAACTAACCAATACATGTTACAAACCTATGCATGAGTAAAAGTTTCATTTAAAGTGCAAGATAGATGAACAAATTTTAGTGCTATATAGTACAAAAACTTCATTAATATGGTTTCAGATTCCACAATGCAACTAATTTTTCTTTTTTAATTACCATTTGTCGATTGGATAAAGGTCTTTGTTACTCAACCTTCTAAATTTAGTGGCATCTCCTCCCTTATGGAAGGAAGTAGAATCAGAACCTCAGAACTGGAGTCAGGATACCTGGGTTCTAATCCTGGACCTCTTGTTATTTAACTAGCAGTTTTACCTATAGAAATTGTTTTAAATTTGTCTAAGTTTTTTTTTTTGAAAAAGTATTTGATCAGATGCTATACTAAACAAATGGAAATCAAAAACAGAAAACCTACTATTTGTCAAGTTTTGGAATAACATCAAAGAAGAGTAGCCATAACTACCTGAAAAAGCTATGAAAACACTTCATCTTTCTCCATCCATATATCTGTGAAGGAGTCTCATTTTCCTCATTTATACAACTAAAATAACATGTAAAACAGATTTAACACAAATGAAGAGAATCTAGATGGGTTATATTAACCTAGACATAAAAGAGATGTGAAAAATGTAAAACAATGCCAGTCTTCTTGAAAATCCCTTTTGTTTAAAAATATATAGTTACTTTTAATAGTCACCTATATTAACACAATAGATTTATTATAATTTTTTATAAATTATTAAATATTTTTAAATTATCAGTTTTAATTTCTAATGTGATACATATTGATAAATAAAATGCATATCAATACAGGGGTTTTCATTAATTTTTAGTAAAAAGTGGTTCGTAGATCAAAATGCTTAAGAACTGTTTGTAAACAGTCTATAAAATAATCCTCATAAAATACTTAACATGGTATGGTACACTATAAGGGCACAATAAAAGCCAACAGTGTACCAAGTGCTCAAAAGGTGTTAGACAGTTATTATAACTTCTTGAAACCAGCCTTGATTCTCACCCATTTGCCTTAGTTTGAAAGACCACCTAAGGAATTGTGGCAGCAGAATAGTTGAGAAGGGCGGGAAGAAGAACCATTACAGTTTAATGCTTATCAGATTGACAATGTTATTTACCACTTCAGAACTTACCATTAAGGACAAAGCCCTGAAGTGAAAGGATTTTCAACATGATGTGCTTTTTTGCAGCTGCACTGGGAATTTAGAAACATGTACATGCTACCTGTTTGAAAACAAGAGCAAAATCTCCCCTAGGCTTGGTGTAAGAATGTGAAGTCACAACAAGCAATCATTAGTCAGAGGCATCTTAAAGCTATGCTGAGTCTATAGCAAACATTTTTATTCTGTTTGACATATGCATGGATGACTGGCAGTGGTAAAGACTTCAAAACCCTTTTTAATTTAATTTTTAAGTCAATGTTATTTGTAGTCTGTGTCCTTTACTAAAAAACATCATGTATAATTTTCAGAGCTATGTTCAAATGATTTCTTTGGGTCAGAAGTCTAAACTCTCCTTGACTCACATTGTCACTAGTCTCAAAATCTGTTCATTGGTATTCACACAACCCTAACTTCATAGTGCTGCTGGCAAAACAGAGACCCAGAGAACAGAAATAGTTTTTGTGGGAGTAAATGGACTGCATGTTCCCTCACAGGCATACGCTGGGAGACGGGAAGTGGCAATAGCGAAAGTCAGGCTGCTTGTATTCTATTCCCCTCGAGGTGCCTTTGCTTTCTTTGCAACCTGAAGAATTTGTATTCACATCTAAATCCTATTGCTTTTGTAGGGGGCAAAGGCTTTTAAGTCATGAATACTTGTTTCCTTTCTGACTTCCTCTTTTATTCTTCTTCCCCTTCACTAGGCTCAGTCATCCTGTCATCCTTACAGCTCTCCAACCAGAAAGGTTCAAGTTCAAATTCATCTCTGCCTTGGGGGCTTTGCTTTAGTTTTTATATTTACCTTCAGGATTATTATACCTGTATTATTCTTCAGAAGTCAAATCAAGCATTATCATCTCAAAAGAGCCTGCCCAGACCCTCAATAGAATCTTTCCCCCCAACACCACTCTAAATCATCCCCTTTTATCTACTAGGTATTTTTTTCATATCATGATCTGAACTGTCTGACTCTCTCACTACAAAGGCAGGAACTCTTGTGTTCAATACTATACTGTATTCTCAGTTCCTAGAGCAGCACCAAGCACATACATAAGCATTCAAGAAATACATGCTTTAGAAATGAATGATTCACTCAGTCAATGAGACACTGTAATATGGTTTAACTAGTAAACATTTTGGAGCTGACAGATCTGGGTGTGAGGCCTAACTTTACTTATTAAATGTGGGACCTTGGGCTAGTTCCTTAATTTCTTTGTGTCTCAGTTTCCTTGTTTGAAAAACACTTATTGTTAGACTGTTGCAAAAAGTTATATTTTCATGCACAAAAGCACCCAATATTGTTTGACACATAAAAGGTACTCAATAATAATTATATCCCTCCTCCACCCAACCTGAATACGTGTTATGTGCATGACATTAATGCTTAATTCTTTGATATCACAGAATTTACCATCTTTTGGGGAAGCAGAATATATAGTCATAATGGATGTAATAAAATTAAATATCAGTATATGTTGCCCTGGCCTGGTGGCTCAGTGGATAGAGTGTTGTTGGCCTGGCATGTGGACTTCAGTTCAATCCCCATCAGAGCACACATGAGAAGCAACCATCTACTTCTCTTTCCCTCCCTCTTCCCCTTCTCTCTCTTCTCCTCTCGCAGCCAGTGGCTCAATTAATTTGAGTGCCAGCCCCAGACACTGAGGATAGCTCAGTTGGTCTGAGTGTATCAGCCTCAGGTGCTGATACACTCAGCTTGGTTGATTTGAGCATTGGCCCCAGACAGGGGTTGCCAGGTAGATCCCAGTCAGAGCACATGTGGGAGTCTGTCTTTCTATCTCCCCTTCTCTCACTTAAAAAAATAAATGTCAGTATATGTTAAGTGCCACATAAATGCCAGAAGAAGAAGAAAAAAAAACCCCAATACTTTTGTTGGCTTCCTACCATCCAGAGAAAAAAGACTACATTTATTTAGCATAACATATATGGCACTTCATAATCAGGCTCTACCTTACTTTTCAACTTTCGTTTCCCACTGGTGTCTTCCACCTAGAAGGCACACTAATGAACTCCATCACTCAACTGTGTATGTACACAGGCCTGATCGGCCCTGCAGCTTTGTTTGCACATTTTCCCTCTTTTTACACCTGAATTCAGCCTGTCCGGGGCCTGAAGCAATCATCACCTGTTCTGGGAAGTCTTACTTGATCTCAAACTAACCCAATCTTCACGAATGGAAGTAATTGTTCCTGTCTAAGGTCCCTGAGCAGATGATTATATCTTTTCTTAGAAACATTTCACTTTCTATCTTGTGTTTGGGGCATATGAGTATTTGCTTTATCTCTTAGCCTAACTTTCAAGAACATGAGGCATTATGGCTCATCTTTGTCATGCACAAAGCCTGTGTACATCATAGGTGTCCTCAGCATAGTGTTAGTGCAATGAATGAATGAATAAGTTTAAAATGACTAAAAAAAACTTAGTGGGAGACTCAGTTCTCTACCTGGGTCTTTCATCTTAATACTGTGTTCTTTCCAGGGGTAGTCAACCTTTTTATACCTACTGCCCACTTTTGTATCTCTGTTAGTAGTAAATTATCTAACTGCCCATCAGTTCCACAGTAATGGTGATTTGTAAAGTAGGGAAGTAACTTTACTTTACAAAATTTATAAAGCAGAGTTACAGCAAGTTAAAGCATATAATAATAATTACTTACCAAGTACTTTATGTCAGATTTTCACTAAGTTTGGCAGAATAAATCTTTATAAAACAACTTACTATAGTTAAATCTATCTTTTTATTTATACTTTGGTTGCTCTGCTACCTCCCACCATGAAAGCTAGAATGTCCACTAGTGGGCTGTAGGGACCAGGTTGACTACCATTGAACTACTATATCTATTTTATTTTACAGTGTTATAGAGAAGGGATAGCAAATATTTTTTTAGACCTAGTGCCAAATCCAATAAACTAGAAGGGCTTCTGGGAGTTCTGAATTGAGAAGATCTTGAGGTGAGTCCCACGCCAGAATGGAAGAGTGTACCACACAATGTAGCACAATACAATTACATGTTACCCTTACTGTCCAGCTTGTTTTATAATTGTTACTCTTAACACTTTATTATTTTTATCAGGGCTTCCTAAGAAGCTCTTCTTTCACAATTTAATTGTCTTACAAAGTGCTAAACACAATGAACCTCAGCTTTTGGATAATTTTTAACCTTTGCTCAGCCAATAAAAGCCTTTCATGATCTGCCTTTACTTTCCTTACACTCTGTATCCCTCAATGTTTCCTCTCTACTCCTATTTATAGTCTCCCAAACACAATCATGACACTTCCATCTTCGTGCCTTCTTCCCCCATTTATCTAAAATCAGCTCAAGTGTCATCTGTCCTGCGAAGCTGATGTGACTCACCAGTGGGTTTAGATAGGCTTCCTTGTTCTCCCAGAGTGCACTGCTCCTGCTCCTGCTGCCACTGTTATTACATTACATTATAAAGGTTAGATTTAAAGGAGAGGAATTATGTTAATTTTACTTATGTGCTCAGAGAAAATAGGCAGTAATTATTTGCTGAATAAATATGAATGAGAGCTTTATTTTCATTGATCATTACTATGTTAAGGACTTTATCTTAGTTATGCTATAAAACAATGTATTTAAATATCTGCTTCTTTCTATTTATTTTTTGCTTCTACCAGTTACAAAAAATGATGCAGTTTATCTTTTGACGAAAAGAACTCCTTGAGCCTCCTGCTATATCAAAAGGTGCACAAGGATAACAGTTTGCCCAACAGAAGTCTGAAGGAAATAATTCACCTCCACAGTTTCCCCTTAACTTCCTAATCACATTCAGGATCCAAGCAGACTTTAAAAGAAAATGAGGCTTGAAATCTACTTCATATTCTTTGTAGGGTCTCTGCTCATCTATTAAAATCTTGCCTAAATCATTTTTCTCTAAAGAGCTCATATTTGACTAAGGATGTAAGAACACAATATAAAACATTTAATTCCAGCATCAACACTAGAATACATCTACATCAGAAGGTAAAGTAAATAAACTGAATTGGAGTGCACCAGAGAGGAATATATTTCATTTAGTTCATATATTTATTTATTTATAAAATCTCTTTAGTTCTTAACCTTTAGAAGCAGAAGCAGAAGGATGGGGTATTTACTTTCCTTTATTTTGAAGTGGGAATTTTATTTCTATGATTCAAAAACAAAAAAGATATTTTCCACTTACTTCTCTGATTCCCTAAAACATCTTTCAGACTCTGAAGTGCAAGGCTAAGTACAGCAGACAAAAAAATGTTGGTCTATCATTGTACTTGTAATTCTCATCGAGGCATAAATGACTCGCCACATTCTGCCACTGCCAATCCTTTGTGAATGTACTTCAAAAGAACAGCGTGTTTATAGAGTCCTCTAATATCTGCCACATAACAATAAATGATGAATTAACTTTCAGAATATTGGCTTTGACCTCAAGCAAATTATGCAATATGCTTCTTTGAAAGTTTTTGTGCATGCAGCTTCTTCTCTCTCATAAGATAAATCTACCAGATGGCAAAAGTGACAATCTTAGACGAAACGGAAAGCTGAGTTGAAAACAACAACTTCTTTACAAGGTCAGGGCACAAATCTCTGATAGCAAACCTCAGCACAGCATTTTACAGACAAAATCTTATCACCCAAATACTGCACTCCCCGTTGGATGGGAAGTATATCTGCCTTTGGGTATATGCTCTAGCATCCTATCCAGCATCAGGCCAAAGAGTCTAACTACCAGGCAAAGTAGGGTCAGATAAGACCATATGCAATGAGGGTTTGTATGCTACCCCCAAATTCATATATCTACATATGAATTCATATAGTATATATAAATTTCACATATATATTATACTGTTCACAAAAATTAGGGAATATTTCAAAATGAATATAAAGCAATAAAAAAGGAAGTACTTGATTTTATTAAACATGAATATCAGAAAAGCAAACGACAAGTCAAAGAAAGTTGTTTGATTATGCAAATGAGATACAAACTCAATTATTGTGATTGATTAGCAAGTGACATATCGGTGCTTTTTTATTGCTTTATATTCATATTTGCTTTATATTCATATTTATTTTGAAATATTACCTAATTTTTGTGAGCAGTATATATATACATCTATGATAATGTTCATATATATGTAATTATATATATATATATACACACACAGACACACATATAGTACAATGAAGTACAATCTTATATTGATACATGCATAATTAGGCATAACCTATTCAAATGTCACTTTAGAACACAGAAACCTTCCTTTAAAAGGCATTGATTCTTACACAGGTGAAACATTTTTATGGAAAAATTGGATATGGATCCAATTCTCACGGTGAGCCTGCACTGTTTCCATTTTGTAAGCCAGAGTGTCGAGGATGTCATCTGGTGGAAGAGATTTTCAACTGCAGCCTATAACATTGATCTATTCCTCCATTTATTCAATCATTTATTCATTTAAATAATGCTGAACTAGTACTATAAATCAGGACTATATTTGGTGTTGACTGTCATACTGTTGGGCAAATGAGTTTATAAATTATGTATTTTTTGAGTTTGCTCACTTTTATTGTTAAAAATGGCGCTGGTCTGAAATTGCTAATTACCTTCCTGCTTGAGAAGGGCCATTGTTATGGTAACGTTGCTGGAGGAGGGGTTTTCGCACCAAGAAAATTTTGTGGAGAAGGATAAGGAGGAAGAAGAAAGCCATGTTGGCAAATGGGGAACCAGAGGTGAGGGAAAAGAGGCTTTTGTGAACTACTCTGCTTAGACTAGTAGGGACCTTTAATTCTAGGAAAAAGTGGATATGTCAGTGGCTTTGGGAGCCCTGAATGGAAAGAGGAGTGTTTTCCTGCTGTGTGTTTACTGGCTGGCTGGTTGTGAGGCTAGAATAAAGGAATGGCCCACCAGTTTTTGGCTCTACTGTTTCTTTACTTTCTGTCTGAATCTAATGGGAACCTGCATGTGCATGGCTACGACGGTGACAGCAGCTACTGGTCATACACATACCTAGGATTAAATTAAGAAATATTAAAGAAGTTATGCAGAAAAGAGTTGTTGATTTTTTTTTTTGAAGATGTGACCCATTTCTACCTATTTTTCACCTAGATCAAAAAAGCACATAGAGTTTAATAGAACAAAACTCTAAGCCTTTCATTTCTTAAAAAGATGCTCAGGAATAGTATATGAATCATTCCATATTTTTAAAAAAATACCTTCTTACCTCACCTATTAACAGGCCTTACTTAGAACCTTAGAAACTACTTTCTTGAAAAGTGTGGGTGTATTGGTGGATAAATCCAAGTGCAATGAAACAAAGAAAATTCATCTGGTACCAAATGCCTCCTACTGACTTTGTGTTGGAACATTTGTTTGCCTTTGTGAGTAGGATACAGGCAGCATAATTTCCACTAACTGCTTTCCTTTGGCTGGAAGCTGAGGACTAGGAAGAGAACTGGCTTGATGCCTGAACTCATTTCAGTGTTAATTCATCTAAAGACAAGAACTGCCCCAGCCTTTGGTTGAGGTGCATTCTTTTTTATTCCTTGAAAAAGTAAATGGTTCTCAAATGTACCTAATGTCTATAGCAGGGATCCCCAAAGAATGGCCCGTGGGCTGCATGCGGCCCTCTGAGGCCACTTATGCGGCCCCACTGTACTTCCGGAAGGGTCACCTCTTTCATTGGTGGTCAGTGAGAGGAGCACTATATGTTTTTTTATAGTCTGGCCCTGCAATGGTCTGAGGGACAGTGAACTGGCCCCCTGTGTAAAAAATTTGGGGACCCCTAGTAGGCTTATTTAACAATCTGCCTCCTATTTGTAAACTATAAAAATTTGTCCACTGTCAGGAATACCACCATGGTCAAAGTTTTTCACACATTGGTATGCAACTTGAAAATGGGTAAACTGTGTATTCTTAAATGATGTAGGGTTGGGTGCTTCAATTACCCAAGAAAACTTCTAATTATACATCCACTTATTTCTTTCAGCTCTAAGGGGGGAAAGGATACAAATTATTTAATTATGCAACTAGGGGATATCTAGGTAGTTACTCAAGTGTTTTTTTTTGTTTGTTTGTTTTTGTTTTTTTTTTACAGAGACAGAGAGAGAGTCAGAGAGAGGGATAGACAGGGACAGACAGACAGGAATAGATAGATGAGAAGCATCTATCTTCAGTTTTTCGTTGTGACACCTTAGTTGTTCATTGATTGCTTTCTTATATGTGCCTTGACCACGGGCCTTCAGCAGACCAAGTAACCCCTTGCTCAAGCCAGCGACCTCAGGTCCAAGCTGGTGAGCTTTTGGTCAAACCAGATGAGCCCGCACTCAAGCTGGCGACCTCAGGGTCTCGAACCTGGGTCCTTCTACATCCTAGTCACGCTCTATTCACTGTGCCACCACCTGGTCAGGCTATTCATTCTTTTAAAGTGGTTCCTCATAATAGCTCTGAGAAAGGTCTGTATAAGTATCTCTACATCAAAAATAAGGAAAGAAAGTCTCAGTTAAATTAAGTGATAGTCTGACAGACTCACATGACAGGTCTGCAACAGAAGCATGTAAGGATGCTAGATGAGAGACATTGAGCCTTAAACGATTTGGGCTACAAAGATAAAATATATTCCTTTCATTAATAATTAATTAAAGAATCTAGACTGAGTGGCTTGTAGTGGCTCAGCAGTTTGTGCTCACTCAGCAAATTTTTATTATGGCCAGTCATCAAAATAGAACTAAAGCATAAGATGAAAGTTAAGATAGTCATGCTATTTAGTTGCCAATGTTAAATTTTTGAGCTGTGTTTAAAGATACGTATAAGCATATAACCATATGCAATACCTAGTGTGCCAAGTAAATACACCCTCACATTGGTTACTACAGTGTGGTGCAGGTGGTCAGTTGGCCATGTATATATATGAATTCACATGAAAATAATTGATTCCAATTTATCAATATCCCTCTTGATTATTATGTTTTTCTTCTACTCCACTCAACTTCTCTTCATTCATTTACTCACTTATTCAGTCATTTATTTATTAAACAAATATTTATTGAGTGTTTACTCTTTTGTCTGGAGTTGGAGGACATGCTAAATGTACAGGGTGAATTAACAGGGACAGGCAAACTTCATGCAGTCCTCATTAGCCAAAAAAAAAATTTATGAATAAAAAGTATTTACAGCTATAATCTTATGCAAGCTATTTAATCTTTGAGTCTCAATTTTCCTCCTATGTAAAAGAGGGTTAATAATATCTTCCTTGCAGGATTATTGTGTTCCTGTCTTGTTCATAGTTGTACATCCCTGGTTACTTGGCATCTAGTGGCCACTATATGTTCATTACAGAATCAATGAGGCATCAGAAAGTGAATAGATATATCACTTAAACAATGGGTACACAGTAAATGGCAGCTAATATGGACAATCAATACTAAGTTTCTTCTCTCTCTTTATAGCCACTATTGTGGATGATAGCAGCAGTAAATGTGACAACTTATATTTGTCCAGCCTCTCACATTTTCCCCCCTTGCTTACTTATAAAGTCCATTTGTAGAAATTTCCACTTTACCTCTTTAAATAATGCTGATAGCCAAAGTAGAGTGTATAAGCCCCATTTTCCAAATGAAGATGTAGAACTTCAGAGAGGCTGATTTATCCAAACTAAACTAGTAAATCAGGAGTAACAACAATTCTTAAGCCCAGATTTTTCTCATTGGCAACTCAGCACACTGAGACCAGCTGAGGAGAGGACACGGTGATGCCCTGCAAAGCTCGAGACTCATAAATCAACTGGTGACCAGGATGCCTCTGCTCAGAGATTTTGCTCCTAATTTAGTCCACAGAGTCTGTGACCTATGAGTTTACCCCTCTTAATCCACTACACACCTGACACTGCTGTGAACTTCTCTGATACTAGGGAAAATAATAAAAGGTTTCAAGGCTATTAGAAGATGACTCATTTTAAGCATATACTAGGGCTTAAAAAGTATTGGTAAGCATGAATCAACTACTGATATTTTCAACAAAGCAGTTCTTGAGTGGATTGGTTCAAACAAGGCAGCATTAACTCTGAATTGATTTGAGGATATTTTATAATCGCGTGGGAGAGACAGAGACTAAACATATAGTACTGTGCTTGCACTCATGCGCGTTAACTAGTGAGCAGGAGAAAGCATTTAATTTATTCTACCTATGAACAGAGGAAGAATTATGGTGCTAAAGTCTAGGCCCTTTCAAAAAGGGCTGTTTAAAAGAGGGAGGGTATAGGAATCAATAATAAAGGAAAGAAATAAAATATTGGAGGGAAAAAACTGACATTAGCTTAAATGGGAGAATTGGTGGTGCGAGGAGCTTCCGTAGAAGAGTTTAGGTTTTGATATCAGATTTCTATGTCTCTCTCTTCTGCTTCTTATTAATGGGATCATCCATAAGATATTTACTTTCTCCTGAGTCTGTTTCAACATGTGTGAAATGGGTATAATACTACCCATCTCCTAGATTTGTTGGGAGGATGAAAAATAGTTAAAATACATAAAGCACCTGGAATTGGCTCTTCACAGTGAGACTGTAATAAATTATACTTTATTCCTATTAATAATTTCACACACTCAGTGAAAAGAGCATTGCCTTGAGTTGTCAGATCTTGGTATAAGATATTCTAATTCCACATGTTCTCGCACGTTCTCTCCGTAAGACACTAGGCTGATTGTCAATTTGAAGGTTGTCTATGTTGCATTCAAGAGTTATATCCCATGATCACTTCTAATACCTTATCAACCCTGGGTCCCATAGAGCTGGACCCTGAATCATACTATGAGGCCTCTTTTATAGAAGAGGACACTTTAAATGTAGCCCTTTTAGTGAATTTTGGCCCTAAGCTTCTGTTTAGGGTACAGTATAAACCCTGCTTGCATTTGATTCAACTCTGCAGTAAATTGCTGTTCAGAGACTCTGGTGTGAATGCCGGCCTCCTAGTTCAGAAGGAATGAGAGCAGTCAGGGCTCTAAAACACATTATTTTACCAATCTCTACTTCTCTTGCCTGAAAAAGAGGCATATGAGGTAAGTAGGTGATTAAAGAGAGAGGCTATTTTTTACATTTTAGTATCTTTTCTGGCTACTACTATGAACACTTCATAAGCAGATTTACTTATCACAACTTCAGATAAATGAGAAATTATTTTCTGAAGTTGAAGCATGCACTCTGATTAGTATAAAACAGAGTTTTACAGAAAGGTGCTGAAAATGTATTCTACTCACTAAAAAGTAAGCAAGGACCTGCCAACGTTCTGTTTTGTGACTCATGAATATAAAATACATTCTGTTTTAGAGGTCTCTTATAATACTGAGTTTAGCAAATCACCATTTACAAGAGCTCTCTCCTCAAAAGAAAAATCCCTTTGTGAAGAATATTTTACCATGAACCTCAGGTGATATACAGTATTGTTGGGGCCACTAAGTGTACCTAGGTGGCATGGTGTGGGCAGTCACTTTCCAAATGTTAAATCTTTCCCCCCAAAGTTCTATCATCCAAGAATGGTCTAGAGAGATGACATAGAATCTAACCTGCATGTCTTCTGATAAAATGAATCTCCCTATGTTTTATTTCTACCTGACAATGGAAAGTAATAGGCTATAAAAAATCCTAAAACATGTTATCTACAAGAAGATGCCCCTAACTCCCAGGTTATGAGATTCCCTCCATTGTGATTCTACAGAATTTCATTCTTATACTTCTATCATAGCAGTTATTATATTAGAAAAAAATGCTTTAGTAAATGTGTTTATCTCAGTCTCTCTAATAGGGAATAAATAGTTTTTATTCATCTCTAGACCCTTATTGTGGAACAAATGTTTCTGCTGATGGTAGATGTTTAATAGATAGTAAGTGAAAGATTTCTCTCCTTCCTACTTTTCCCTAGCTTTACCATAAAACCTGACAGTAGTGGCCTCAAACACTATTTATTAAAGAGGTCCCAGACTTTCTTGACCAAATACCTCTTTGGTTATTTAGCCTCTTGTGGAAGTCCTGCTCTGAAAGAGTTAATGTGCCAAACAAACTAACTTGGTTGTGTCTTGAAATGGTACATAAATAGTGCCAATTTTTTTTTGTTCCTCTTAGAATATCTCCTATTTTACAGATGAGAAAACTGGAATATAGAAGGACCAAGTAATTAAAAAGGTTGAACTGACTCTGGCAACAATGTAAAGGGAAGTTGATAAGGCAATAGGAGGAAGCAGCAGGATTGATTGGGAGGTTACCATGCTGGGATCATATGGGAAGTGAGGCAACTCAAACTAATTTGCTGACATGATACAGGAAGTGAGTAGATGAGAGAGATGCTAGAAGGTAAAAATAGATAAAACAATGAAGGAAAGAGATGTTATTACAAGTTTTAGGTCTCTGGATTATAAATTGGTTGGCCTATGCCTTAAAATAGAGAATTCTGAGAGAGAAGAATTTCAAGAATCAGATTATGAGATCAGTTTTGGACATGTTGAGTTTGAATGCTTGTAAGACATGCTGGTGGAAATGCTGAGTAGTCAATGAAGCATACAGGATGGGAGCACAGAGGAAATATCTTGTCTGAAGATATATATTTGCAAATGAATGGCATATAGATGGGCTTAAAGTCATTTGGATATGTACAATCATTCAAGGAATAAGTAGAGAATAAAGACTCAGGACTGAGGCTGGAGTTTCTTAGGCAGTAGAAGTTGGGTGGAAGAGAAACTGTTAAGGCTAAGAAAGACTGGACAGAGAGAGATACACAAACCAAGAGATGCTACTAACAAGAAATATAAAAACTATTACTTCAAGATGGGGAAGTGATAAACAGTATTAAACAATGTTGACAATTCTGGTAAGAGACAAAAATGTCTATAACAGACAAGATATTTTATTTATTATTTTAATTCTTCTATTGATTGAAGGGGGCAGGGGAGAGAGAAAGAGAGAGACATCAACTCAGTGTTCTACGTAGTTTTTTCATCATTCATTGATTACATCTCATGTTACATTTTTCAACACTGATTACATCTCATGTGCACCCTGACCAGGGATGGAATCTGTGACTTTGGTGCTCCAGAATGATGCTTTATTCACTGAATCACTCGGTCAGGGCTCAGACATATTTTTTTTTACCTATTAAATTTATTTTTAAATTTTTCTTAAATGATTCTGACCTGAGGCTTCTTGTCCACTAAATCAACAGGCTTGGAAAAGATGTCTAAAATAAGAAGTCCTTAAAACAAACAAGAACTCAGGATTCAACATAAGGGAAGATCTAACCAAACAGTAAGAGAAAGTACAAACATTACACTAAAAGGGAGAATAAAAGGGCAAAATTCAAATAGTCATTACCTTTAGCTTTTCTCTAGGTCAAAATCCCATGTACTTGAGGTGTGAATGAATAGAAGCATGTTGGAAACAAATGCATAGGTTTTGGGGGAAAATCTAAAACATTGGCAACTGTGTCCTACTTGCCTTTTGGTGCTCTGAGGAAAAGTGCTCCTTAGAGAATAGTCCAGCAGAGTTGAGAGTGGTCACATGGAGGCACGGGGTATAAAGCTAAGAAAGCACTTGCCGTAATATATAACCAACCTCCCAGCTATAATTTTTTGGTTTTTATGGCTTTCATGGAAGGAGGATAACCATGAAATCCCATTTGCTTCTCAAAGAATTTTAAAGGGAAGCTCCTAGAGGCAAAGGCGGGATCAAAAGGACCAGAGGGAAAGTGGTCAGAGGGAAAGTAGAAGAGAAGATGGGATCAGAGAAGGGAAAGAGATTAATGAAATTGTATATACATAACACAGCATCATAGAGAACAGGACAGCAAATCCCAGAGGGAAGGGGGGAAGGCATTTGGGGGAGGGGATTTGGGGGGCCGAGGGGAATAACGGGGTGGGGGAGATATATTCGGTGGGACACTTGAATCTATGTAAACATAAATTAAAATTATAAATAAAAAATAAAACAATAATAAAGGGAAGCTCCTATAACCATTGGGCTTCCTATGAGACTGTCATGCTGAAGAATGAGGTAACCCTCAAGCAAGCATTTCTAGATAAACAACCTATGTCAGGATCAATTAAAGGATGTAGTTATGATGCCGAGGATATCCAAAGTCAGCAAGAAATGAGATGAGGGCAAATATGCCCCAGGGGATAACTGGGCTCTCACAATGTCATAGAGAGAGCAAGTTTCCCAGCTGCGGGCTGCAGGCACAAATGCCAGCAGGATGGCCAAAGGAAAGACAGGGAAATAGCTACACCACTCAGCAAAGATGCAGAGAACAGCACAAGGAACTACATGCAAACCAGCTACAAGTTCCGATTACAATGAGGACATGTAAGATTTCTTCTACTTTCAGGTGGTCCAGCCATACACACATGGGGATACATTGAGATTTAAGAAATAGCCCTGATAACAAATTCAAACTCTATTTATTCAGTGTGATTATTAAAAAATATATACTGTGTTTATCTGAAAAAGATGGCTTTACATTGAAAGAAACTATGATACCTTTAATGGAAAAGAAAAATCAACATTTTTTTTAAATAAAGAGGATGAAATCATTTGTTGAAATAAAGAATATTGCATTTTAACTGTTCTATCTCTGAGTATACACAAATCTATTTCATTAAATGACATGGAGGTCACTGAACATCTTAGCAAGAGTTGTGGTATAATACACTTGGGCATAGAAACCATGGTAGGCTGGTTTGAAGAACAAGAAAAAGACAAGGAAATGAAGGCAGCAAGATAAATGTGGTTCCCAAGGGTCAGTAGAATTAGGATAGTTACTTATGAGTATGGAAGGAAGGATTCCATTTATGTTGGCGAAGAACTGAATATATTAAAATGATGGGAGATCAAGAAAAAGAAAGTGAGAATTCAAGAGAAAAAATAAAGTGAAGGAGAATATAGAAAAAAAAATATGGTAGGGAAAAAATAAACCCAGAAGCACGTCTAACTGATCTCAGGAGAGAATGGGTTTTTTTTTAAGCCCAGAGTAATATTTATTATTATAGATACCTGGAATAAAAGATGAAAATCAACAACAAAATAACCATGCAATGTGGTGACAAAACAAATAGTACACATTCATAAATATCAAGAAACAAAAAATATACATTTATGTTACATAAATGTATAGTATTACAGAATCACAGCACCAAAAATTACCTTTGATTATTAACACATCTTTAAAACAATTTTTTTTATTTAGACAATTAAATTTAAAAGGGTGATATTGGTCAACCAGAGTACATAGATTTAGTGAAAACATCTCCACATCATTGGGACAGTTGATTATGCTGTATACCCATCACCCAAAGTCAAATCATCTTCTGTCACGCTATATTTTGTTTCCTGTTAAGCCCCTCCTTTTCCCCCCATCCTCCTCCTTCTCCACCCTTTCTTTCCCCCTTGTACCCACTGCACTCTTATCCATGTCTATGAGTCTCAGTTTTGTGTCACACCTATGTATGGAATCACACAGTTCTTAGCTTTTTCTGATTTACTTATTTCACTCAGTATAATGTTATCAAGGTCCATCCATGTTGTCATAAATGATCCTATGTCATCATTTCTTATGGCTGAGTAGTATTCCATTGTGTACATGTACCACATCTTCTTAATCTACTCTTCTATTGAAGGGTATTTAGGCTGTTTCCATGTCTTGGCCACCGTGAACAATGCTGCAATGAACATGGGGGTGTATGTGTCTTTTCATACCCCTGTTTTCGAATTTTGGTGGTAGATACCCAGTAGATGGATTGCTGGGTCATATGGTAGTTCTATTCTTAATTTTCTGAAGAACCACCATACTTTCTTTCATAATGGTTGTAGTAATTTATATTCCCACCAATAGTGAATGAAGATTTCTATTTCTCCACAGCCTCTCCAACACTTGTTATTACCTTTCTTGTTGATAATAGCTAATCTAACAGGTGTGAGGTGGTATTTCATTGTAGTTTTGATTTGCATTTCTCGAATAGCAAGTGATGATAAGCATCTTTTCATATATCTCTTGGCCATTTGTATTTCTTCTTTGGAGAAGTGTTTGTTCATGTCCTCTCCTCATTTTTTTTTATTGGATTGTTTGTTTGTTGCTAAGTTTTGTGAGTTCTTTATATATTTAGGATATTAGCCCCTTATCTGAGCTGTTGTTTGAAAATGTCAACTCCCATTTAGTTGGCTGCCTATTTGTTTTATTGACAGTTTCTTTTGCTGTGCAGAAGCTTCTTAGTTTGATATAGTCCTATTCATTTATCCTTGCCTTCACTTCCCTTGCCTTTGGAGTCAAATTCATAAAATGTTCTTTATGGCCAAGGTCCATGAGTTTAGCACCTATGTTTTCTTCTATATAATTTATTGTTTCAGATCTTATATTTAGGTTTTTGATTCATTTTGAATTAAGCTTTGTGCAAGGAGATCAACTGTAGTCAAGTTTCATTCTTTTGCATGTGGTTTTCCAATTTTCCCTGTACCATTTTTATTGAAGAGGCTTTCTTTTCTCCATTGTGTGTTTTTGGCTCCTTTAATAAAGATGATTTGACCATATCTGTGTGGTTTTATTTCTGGGCTCTCTATTCTGTTCCATTGGTCTGTGTGATCATACCTTTGTCTATTCAATGTGTTTATATTTCAGGTTCATCTGAGTTTTTTTCTCTGCATATAGTCGTAGAATTTGTTAAATGCCATCTTTTCAATGAGGACTGGCCATATCACTTAAAATGTCAACTCTTGACACCCCCTCCCTCCTGTACTTTACTTTTCTTTTTGTATTAGTGTGCTGCTAGTGCTACTGTAACAGAGCAAATTGAGTGGCTTAAGAGAAATTGATGATCTCACTGACCTGGAGGCTGGCAGTTTGAGATCAAGGTGCTGTCAGGGTTGATTCCTACTGAAAGCTGTGAGAAAGAGTCTGTCCCCTCCCTCTCCCCAGCTTCTGGTGGTCTGTTGCTATCTTTTGCCTTCCTGGGCTTATCAGGGCATCACCTTGACCTCTGCTTTCATTGTCTCATGGTGCTTTCCCAGTGTGCATGTCTGTCTTGTGTATCGAAATTTCCGTTTTCATAAGGACAGTAGTCAGATTAGATTAGGACCTACCCTAATAACCTCATTTTATCATCATCTACAAAGATCTTATTTTCTAATGAGGTTTTTCACAGGTACTAGGGCTAGGCATCATAATCTATTTCTGGAGGGGACATAATTAAAGCCATAATAACCCTTAAAATATTCTAACACACAGCAAAACTTTTGTTTGCTTATTTATTATAGGTCTTCTTTCTCTAGAATGTTTGCTTCATGGAGTCAGAAATATTTTACTTATTAGTTTATCCCCAGAGCATACAACTGAGCCAGCACATAGCAGGTACTTTAATAAGTGTGTGTGGAATAAACTAACTATAAACCATGTGGTAGGAATAGAGAGCTGGGTAGGTAGGAGGAGGGTGAGACAATATTAGACTAGTAATTGGCACCCAGATCAAAAAAGGCCTTGCATTATTGATATATTTAGCAATCTAATTAGTTATATCTATGTCCGCTTATAAAAAACTGCCCTTCTTTGCTGTGCTAAATGCTGTCAATGTATACTTTATTAGAACATTTCTCTTATAATTCACTGTATTTTTGTGATAAGACATTTTTACATTATTGATTTTTCATACAATTCTTCATTTTGCCTACTCATTTACTATCACTTACAGATTACGAAACAGCTCTTTACCATTTAGGGGCTTACCTATAACAGAAACAATTCTTCCTGCGAGAGTTGTGGATAATATATTATATGTATAACTGGCTAAATCTGTTCTTATTTCCTTTTTCTCTATCATACTCCTTTCTAATTTTGTCAGTCTGCATTGGAATTGAGTCTCATATATTCAAAATTTCTCCCATTAGCTGCACCATGAGGTAAGAAATTTTAGTCTTTCACTAATTGGATCAATCAGACATTTAGGCAGCAACCTACACTTGATTGATATAATCAATTCAGTCCATGCAGCTGGTAAACCAGGAACCGTGCAGTAAAGAACAAAAGCAGCTGCAGTGAAGTTGAACAAACGTGTGCGGGTTTTAAAAGTTCTTCTAACTTCAGGGTTCAACATGCAATTTATAAAATAATTCACCTTTGTTTGGCATGTTCTGCTAGAGACTTCTAAACTGTCAATTAGTGTTCCTAAAAGCAGCCTTTTTATTTTAGTTTAATAACTCTGAACCCGACCACGGTCATTAAATCAATGGCAGGTAAAATGAAGTGAAACAGCACTGACTGGGTCAGGAGAACAGTGTTCAGAAACCTGAACAGGTTTTGTTTTACAGTTTTCTTTTCCCCCCAGAATAACTGAAGAGAAGGTATTTAGATGTAATATAACAGACTCAGTCCTTTAAGTCTAGAAGAAAACTCTTAAAACTAAGAAGAACTAAGATTGTCTAACTGAACTTCTATATTATTTACACACTAGGAGATATAGACTCAAAAAGTAATTTCTCTAAGGCTTTTTGGCTCTAAGAGGATGGAGTAAGAAGGTACCTCTAGTCTCTCAGAGTGTATTTGTGGGAGCTCTCAGCCTATCATCTGAATTTTCCATGATGAGCCCAATTTTAATTTTGTAGTAAACTATACAAATGTTCTACCCAAATTTACATATTAAGCTACATGTCTCAATACTTCTCAAATGCCAATGCTGCATATAATTTCACTGTCAAGTGATGTATTACAAAGGAAGTACATGCTGGAGACAGCCTGCTGTCCTGATTCAGAGCAGCCATGAATGGTGGAAGGGTGTGTGGCAGGACAAGGAGTTTATAGTTGCTCTTCCGTAGAAAGTAAAGCATGCACTGTTAAGCTCATATAAATGGCAATTATTTCCAGTCTTTTCTCATTTGGCTAGATAAAAACTGAGGAATAACCGTAATCTCAACTGTAAGGCTTGCAGTGAACAAGATCTAAACTTTGTAATTATGCAATCTTAAAATATGAGTTTTAAGCAGTCTCCCTGCCCCAGCTCCCAAAATAAATTTCTTAAAAGTGAGTGACCTATGAATTATATCTAAAAAAGTGACTAGATTTGTAGAAACCTATTTTTTCTCCATTCCCAAGCTTAGAACTTTTATAAACTTATTAATATGTAGTACTATAGTATTTAGTACTATAGTAAATTTTTAATACTTTCACAAATATTGGTAAAATGTGCTAATATAGTACTTAGTATTATACTAAGTCATCAGTAATTTCACAAAAGTTCTCATTTATAAAGCTATTCCCCAGCTTTACCAAATACAAACAAAATATTTTTGACATAACACATAGTGAATATATTCCATCACATGAAAAATAGCCTAGATTGACTTATCTTAATATAAGAAGGGGGATGTGAATCTGAAAGTCTCTTCTACACAAAAGTCAAAAAGAGATAAAACATTTCAAGATGAATCAAACAACGACAGTCTTAAAATTATTATTGCAACATTTTCTTTTCTATATAGGAAAACAAGTTAAATACTTGCTAATCCCCTTGGTAACAAGAGAAAAATCACATCTTCAACCAACACCTATAATAGGTAAAGATTTATTTTAGGCGTTGTCAAGGATACAAAGAAGTATAGGGCATAGTTGCTATGCAGGGCAATCTTGACTCTGTAAAAACTTATCAAATATGTACTAGTAGAATAGTAGCTGTATACTTTTACAAGAATGATCATTTCAAAGCAACTCCTATGGTAAAACAATCATACACCACTGGTTCGTTAGGGCTTCATTGGTGTTCATTGTTTGTGACCTAAATGGTTATAACAATAAAACTAAACCACTCTTTCCCAAAATGGACAACCAACCAACCAGAGGATGAAATGCATAAAATTTATACTTGTAAACTTAGAAGTAAATGGACCCAATTGATTCTCCTCTTAAACTTGCTTTTAGAAAAGTATCTCAGCATTAAAGTGGAACTACCTATCCTGAGAAACAAAACCACACAAAGAAAATCTAAGGAAAGGTCATCATTCAACAAATAAACACATATAGAACACTGGGTCAGGATGGTGCAATCCAGATGTTGAAATGAGTAAACCTTGCAAATACATGTACTTTCTAAATAGGCAAACATACATGTAGCACAATGAGTGTCCCAATTATGATAGCCAGAGCTGGGCATGTCTTCTTTGACATAGATTAGAAAGTCATCATGGAGAAGGTAAGTGGTAAAGCTACTTTTGAAAGAAGAAAAGGATTAAGTTTACATATAGAGAGAAAGGGGCAACTTAGCTTACATGGGTATA
This sequence comes from Saccopteryx bilineata, assembly GCF_036850765.1. Taxonomy (NCBI): domain Eukaryota; kingdom Metazoa; phylum Chordata; class Mammalia; order Chiroptera; family Emballonuridae; genus Saccopteryx; species Saccopteryx bilineata. The sequence continues at coordinate 336,245,240 of NC_089490.1, read as the reverse complement.
TTTAGGAATGGAGGAATCGTTGTCCAAAATAGAGGAGGGAAGAGAGAGGTGAATGAGTAGAGAGATAAACCATCTTAGATTACTAAAGCTTATAATAAAGCCCAATGTTCTAACAATAAATATGCCTTAGTATCCTCCTGAGTAGATCTTAACCCTGTGGGTAGGTGTGTGTGTACACAACTACAGGTATATACAGATATTTACACATGCACACACATACATAAATGGGGTCTACTTTTTACATTCTTACTCTAAGCACTAAGGTTTTGGTACCCTCTTCTCTTGGATACCATACAATTTTATTCATTAGGTTATTATTTGGTATTTGTCTGCTTTTAGTCAACTACTAGGGCACTAAAATAATAATGATACACTACATTTATGTGTAGTACAACCAGTGTGAGGTGGTTACACATGCAGGTGGAAAGGTAACACAGATGTGACCACACTGAGCCACATATGCAGGGGTAGAGAGAAAGATTAGGGCTGAGAGGTAAAAAATGTCAAGAAACAAGAAGAAGACAGAGTAATTCTTCTGACATATATCAGGATTACTTCTTCCATTATGATGTCTCATGAGAAGCTTTCCAATCCATTCTGCACTCTAGATGCTCATGTGAATCAAAAGTGGGATGTAACTGCTCCTGTCCTGGCTTCAGCTCTGGTCAAGACCATCAGTGAAATGGCTGGAGGAGATTATGGAAGATCTTGGGCATCCTCATGATCTATTGTAAGTGTCTGTTTTAAAAACATTGGGTTTCTCACTGAATTACTGATGTGGGCAGAGCAGATTCACCAAGGTATTATCATAGTATCTGATATACAGTGGCTTTGGGTCTGTATTTGCAGCATTATGTAATGGGTGTTGATGGAGAGGTCCAAAGAAAAGAACACAGGATGCATGATAAAATTAGTGGACTCCCTACTGTATTCTTCTCACTCTCCTAGTTGGCAATGATTCCTGAACATACACATTGCTTATAAAAGTGAGCATCAAAACAATGGTACACTAAAAAAATAGAAAGAATGGTCATCACTCAATGCTAATATATACTTTTAAATGTACCTCTTGATTTATTCAGAATTTATCATGTTCAAGGTACTGTGTTAGATTCTCTATGGTCACTGGTGAACATAACAAGGATGGTATCTGCTTTCACAGAGTTTAATATTTAATAGTAGAGACATGTTAAAAAGAGAAATAAGTAAATACAAATACATTCACAAAAACAATGGGCAAGAATAATAATAAGGGCTGGCTGATCTGGATTTGAACGTCAGAGACAACCTTTTCAAGGAAGTTACAGTTAAACTTAGACCTGAGTGATGGCTGAAAGTTGCTAGGCAAAAAAAGAAAAAAAAAAGGATGAAACAGCATTTCAGCTGAAAGATTAGCATTTTTTAAATCTTGGATGTTCAAGGCATGAAAGTATCTGTGAGTCATAAACTCGAAGTAGGAAAAAGTAATTGAAATTATCTGCACCAAACAACCAGAATATCTTTAAAAGGAAGTGACATTTACAGAAGTTAGGTCAGAAGATTATTGTCATAGACCAAAGGATATTGAAAATCTTTAAAAACAAAACAAAAATAGAATGAAAAGTTTAAACAGCTAAGATGAGGTTGGCCTGCTGTGTGACAAAGACAATCAGGCAGGAAGTTGGAAGAAATATTTTGACTGCAAATGTTGCTTCACGGAAATAGTGATGAGGTCACAAAAATCAGAATATATTTATATATATTTTAGTATCTTCAAAAGAACAGAATGAATATTTCAATGCAAATAAAGGAGGGATATATTCTAGTCTTATTCCTGATATTTTCACTTCTGGAGGCATAACTGATGCCCAATGATTTCATAGGGTAGGGATAAAGAAACTGGCAGAAATATCATCTCAGCATGGCCAGTTTTGGCTGCAGGAGGTTGTACTTCCTAAATATTTATAGGATTTGTTTTTATTTTATTTTATTTTTTAGTGAGAGGAGGGGAGGCGGAGGCAGACTCCCGCATGCCCCCCAACCAGGATCTACCCAACAAGCCGATCAGGGAGGATGCTCTGCCCCAAGCGGAATATATTAGCACCTGAGGCAAAGGCCATGGAGCCATCCTCAGCACCTGGGGCCAACTCACTCTAATTGAGCCATGGTTGTAGGAGAGAGGAGCAGAACAGAGAGAGAGAGAGAGAGAGAGAAGTAAGAGGGGGAAGGATGGAGAAACAGATGAGTGCTTTTCCTGTGTGCCCTGGCCAGAAATAGAACCTGGGACATCCAACACCAGGCTGATGTTCTACCACTGAGCCAACTGGCCAGGGCTTATAGAATTATTATTATTATTTTTTAATCTCAAACCTTCTGCTTTAGGTAAGAGTTGGGTCCAAACCACATATGAAAACACCACAAGCCAGACCTGCGGTGGCACAGTGGATAAAGCATCGACTTGGAATGCTGAGGTCGCCAGTTTGAAACCCCAGGCTTGCCTGATCAAGGCACATATGAGAGTTGATGCTTCTTGCTCCTCCTCCTTTCTCCCTTCCCCATTAAAATGAATAAAAATAAAATCTTAAGAAAAAAAATACTGTGGAAGTAGCAATTGTCATTTCAAGTTTTTATCTGTTTGGGTAATTAAAGTCAACATAAATCTGATCTTTTTTCTCCAAAGCACTATTACCATGTATATACTGTTTATTTTATTTATTTACTTAATTTAATGTCCCTTCCATTCGACTATAAGCTGTCTAAGGGTAAGAATTTTTATTTATTTATTTTTTTTACTGCTGTATGCTTTGAGATTAAAATAAAACACAACATGTGGTAGGTGATCAATAAATATTTATTGACTAAATGAATGGATATTGCTAAACCAGCAGAGATTCAATATCTAACATCATCTTTAGGACACTTTATTTCTCCCTCTTTAAATATTTGTACACTTTTTTGAAGGACAAGAAAATTGTGGCTGTTGTTAGAGCAGTTATCAAAAGGTCAACTCTTAAGTTCTGAAAAAAGGGTCTACTTTTTGACAGAGAACTTTCAAATAGCTAATAGAAGAGACAGGCACTTGAGTTAGGCAATGTGTCAGGGAAGGCTCCTAGGAGGAGATCATATCTAAGTTCATACAGGAAGTTTCTACTAAGCAGGCATAGTAGGCAAAGGAGGAGAAGAGCATTCACAGGAAAGAAGAGGTGAGGAAAGAGAACTCTGTGAGTTTGGAAAATTCCAAGGCATCCCATTTGACTGGAGTCCTGATGCCAGAAGAAAACAGTGAGAGATACCTGGAGGCTTAAAGACAGGTGGAACATGTAAGACATTGGGTGCTTAGACGCCAAAAACATTGGGCTTTACCTAAGAGTGAATGGGGATTAATGAGAATCATAGTCATGATTCATCTGAAGAACAACCACACTGGCTACAGTGCAGATAATGTACTAGAGGGGACTTAAGACTAGGACATAATGATTAGTTAGGAGGCTGACATAATCCTGATAAGAAATGGTAGTGGTCTGACATGGATAGTGTGTGGGGCAAAAATAGGTGATATGAGAGGGACTGAAGAGGTGGAACTGACTCTATGATTATATGGGAATATTAAGGCTGTTTTCTGGTTAAACAGACAAGAATGTTAGAGAAGGAAGAATGCTCTAGACGTACACAGTTGCATAACTTTCCTCTATCTCATTTTTTTTTCATATGAACCCTGTACATTAGGTAAGTAATCACTGTCTAGCTTTAGTTTCTTCATTGGCATAAGGGTTTTAATAACATCTGCCATAAAGGTTTATAGCAAGAAAGCAGACATAGACAGATGTAATCCAAAGTAGTTGGGAATGAATTCTGGCCTCACCATTTAATAGAAACGTAATTTTAAATCCAATTTAATTAACTGCTATAATCTTCTCTTTTCCTGTCTTCCAAATGAGGATAACAAAAACTAAATAGTTGGTTTGGAGGGAAAGTCATGGAGGCCTCAATAGTACAGCTTAGAAATTCAGAAACTATTATTATTGTTATCACCACATCTGTGTTCAGAGGAAAAGGAATTTTATAAGCTATTCCTTTTATTTAGTGGCCCATTTTCTAAAGAAGTGAAGGATACGTTTTGGTAGTCTTGGGTATAAGAACAATGAGCAAACTTTTAGCAGTGAGCTCATGAGGGGAAATAATGAACAGAAAGCAATTGGCTAGAACTGAGATGTTCAGCCAACAAAGATCAGGAAATACTGGGTCAGGAACTTCGCAGTTGGCTAAAAGTTAACTTGTGTTCATGGTCAAGGCAAAGTCTCTAGAGGTCTCTACGTGGCAAGGGAAGTGGGTAACAGCACTTGTTAAAATTTAGTGTGCTTCCACTCAGGTCCAACAATAATAGATTGAGTTGCTGGGAGCTAAAAGGTCTATGGCTCTTACTACACTCATCCAAAACAGAGGGGTAAAAATATTTCACTGCATTTTTCTTTTGGAATTTCTACTAAGAATTTTGGTCTACCCAAGGAAGGTTCATGACCATGGCAGAATTAAAGAGAAGTGGAAACTACAAAATATTCAATATTCTCCCTATAACTAGACTGTGGTCCCAGGGCATGCAAGGGGGAGGCTGTGATGAGAATCACAGATTTTCCAGGACAAAGTATGCTTTGGGCTGTGATTGTGTAGGCTGTGGCAACTCACCAGACAGCCAGGAAATTCTGCAGTGGTTTGGGGCCTGGCCGCTCATTGGTGGCTTATAAATGTTCAGAAAGCTAACTTTACCTGAGGTTTTAAAACTATGAAGCTTTGACATGCTTCATATGAAACTGCCTGAGTATGGTTATTTAATCTCCCTCTGCAGACTTTTTAAGAACTCACAACCATATTTCTAACCAGTAAAAAATTAGCCCCATGTATTCACAATAAAGCTGAGTCTTTTGTGAATGAGGTTTCAGCAATGTTGGAGGACATAATTTTGTTTTGAGATGACATGACTAAATTGTGTGTGTGTGTCTGAGAGAGAGAGAGAGAGAGAGAGAGAGAGAGAGAGAGAGAGAGAATGTATGTTTAGAATGCTGTCTCTACATTTTATATTCATTATTACAGTAGAAACTTTATAGCTCAAGCACATTTGGGAAGCACTAATTTGTTCTCAAGGTTATTATCAACAGATGTTTTATTATTTGATCACACAAGACAAGTCAGTTAAAAGACCTGCTGTATGTGGGGCATCCAACATAAAATAATCTTGAAGAATGAAAGATGTTTCTACCATATGGCTTAATCTGCATGTGGCTATAAATTGTGCATATAGATGTGAATTGGGTTAATATGCAGTTTCCTTTCTCAAGATTCCAAGATTGACACATAGCTTTCTTAGATTAACTCATTAATTCAATAACCCTGAGATTTAAAAGGTAACTGATTTCATAGTCAGTGATGCTATCATTCAATGTCATTATTCTTCCTTACCCACTGAGAAGAAATGCAGACTCTATGTTCAAGTTGAGAAGAGTCCCTTTAACCAGAGGCAAGAATCTTCACATCAGCTGTTCATACGCCAAGCTTTCCAAAGGGAAAATCCCCATACTATGTGAAACAACACAGTCAGCCTTGACAGTGAGTGGAGTGACACAGACTATAGCATAAATGTTTCTGTGTGAAATTTTAGATTTGAACCAGTTTCAGTGCAAATTTCTGTTCCACCCTTTCTCACGTGTGACCTGGACACATCACTTTATCACTCAGTGCCTCAGTTTTTAAGTAATTTGACAACAATTACTTCAGAGAATTGCTGCAGATAGTCTTACATAAGATAATTCATAAATGAATTGAATCACAAAGTTCAGATTTCTAGAACATTTTCCTGTATGCTTGAAAAAATTCCCTTCTTATTCAGAGCAACAGTCAAGTCTGAATGATGCATAGGTTGTCCAGGCAGAAATGTGCACTGCATTTCAACTTCATCCCTACATGTTAGCAAAGAATTTGGTCAGTTCACCTAAGAGCATCCTTGTGGACAGTGCCAACATGGTAGACTACTCTGAGAAGCACGTATCATAATTTCTGTAAAAACAGCCCAGGCTGAAGACAGCCTGTCCCTAAAGTAACATGCTAAAGAGAGGGTAGTTAAAGAATTCTGACTTGGGTTTAATTTTGAAACAGTGATAAATAGCCCACACAAAATATTTTGTCACTTACATATTTTATGTACAATATTACCACCCAAGAAGGGTTCACTTTAACTACCATACAATGTAAAACCCTGGGTTTTTATTTTACCACAGCAAAGTGGGTATAAAAGAATATTTTTGTTTTTTCCAGGCTTATGTCATGAAATAGTTATATAAGAACAAGAAGATGACACGCTTGGTCAATACTCTATGACAGTAAATCTCCCTGAAGTAATGACTCTCATCACATATTTTTCTCCCCTATTAGCTCCTAAGCTCTCTGAGGGCAGGCACTGTCTTGTTCACTGCATATTCACAGTATCTAACACACTTACCACTTAATGCTTATTGAATGAACAAAGCATGAATTCCAGACACCATAGTGGGCAATCAATGCAGATTTGTAGAATGAAAGTAATTTTTAGGAGGAAAACTAATAATGAGGAGCATTGCCAGAGGAAGAAGACCTTGTGGGGAATAATAATACTGTATGGGGTAGGGCAGTGATGAAGAAAAGACTCAGAAAGAAAGTGGGCTTTGATTTCTTTTTTAAATAATTCACAGAGTTGATAAGTGTTAAAACCACAATCTGATCTCAGGCTTTTTCACATTCTGATCTCAGCCTTTATAATTGGCTATACTTTCTAGTTTGAAATACTTTGTGCTTTGTTGGTCAAAATAGTTGAATAAAACGACTAGAGGAGAATTTAAATCAATGTACAAAATGCCTTCTAATCAGTAATGTTCAAAATTTAGAGAGTTATAAGGGGTTTCCTGTTATGGGAGATGTGAGATAAAACTTGGTATGTAGAAATACTTCTTTTGAAACTAAACATTTATGATAGTTGCTTTAAGAAAAGCAGATTTAAATGATTTGGGATGATTTTAAACTTCATTTGGTATGAGAGAGTTTTCTTTTGATTGTAACTTAGTTTAAGAAATTAACTTAGTTAAACAAATTAATGAATTTGTTTATTATTAAAACAAAATAAAAAACAAAGCAGCATGAGATAGAGGAACAGGAGCAGAGCTGGAAGTTAAAAACTTGCATTTCAGACTGGTCTTTGCTCTGTGCTAAGTGACTTGGGGAACTCCTGTAAATACTTACTGAGACTTCAATTCCTTAACAAAATGAGTGCCATGTTTTCTTTTCCCCTACTTCACAGGATAGTTTGAAAACTGAAATAAAATATTTGAAAAATACTTTTAAAATAATGAATATTAAAGTGTGACCTGTATTCAAATGTATGTATTATGTCAACTGAATGAAACAATACTATGCATAGTAGAACAAACAACCTCACCAATGTTAGCTTCAGAAAAAAGATATAGAGAGAAATGGTGCCATAAGGAGTGATATCTGTAAATCTCCCCAAAAATTCAACAAGATCTTCAACCAGAGACAGAAAAATCTATCCTTGGAGCCTCCAGAAGTTCCACACTAAATGCAAAGGTATGATTGAGTGAAAAATTGACTAAATATATAATCAACCCCGAAGGAAATAAGGAGGAAGAAACACTCCGCCTTCCTCACTAACCTAAATAAGGGCTGCTTTCACTGGGAACTGAGAGTATAGGAACTAAGGTGGGCATAGCGTGTGAATAGAACCAGACTGCGGCACAAACATCCAAACCAGGCTGTGGCAAGGACATCCAAGCCGAGGAAAAACTGTGCTTGTATCAACCCAGTCAACACAAGCTAACACTCACGCCAAACCCAGACAAAGAAAGGCACTTGGGACAGCCATCCGCCCCTTCTCCTGGTCGGCGCTCGCAGATAGTGGGCAAGAGATTCCTCCTAGAGCCCCAGAAGTGGGAGCCTGTGTTACCGGACAGAAGGCAGAGTCGGAGGCCTTGGTGTGGGCCAAAACCGGAATCTCAGGGTTGCCCCTGCACCCCAAAAAACAGTGCATGGGGAGGGAGCGGGAGCGAAATCCCCTATGCTCAAACTTTTCCGTGTGGGTGGGGAGCCTCACCAGGAGTGAAAAGCAGCTGGCTGGATATCCTGGTCGGTGAGCGCAGATAGTGGGCGAGAGATTCCCCCAGGAGTGGGTGCCCCTGTTCCCGGAAAAAGGGGCAGAGTCAGAGGTCTTTGTGTGGGCTGAAGCCCTGCCTGATTATGCTAGGGGCTCTGAATGATTGAGCCTTACCCAGAGCCCTGTGCTGAGTGGGAATAGAGTGGGGATTTGCCAACTCTTTGAGCCTCTTACTCTCCAGGCAGAGGCAGCAGCAACCCCATAGCTGGATCATCAGGTGACTAATTCAGGAAGGAAAGACTAAGAGAGAGGCTCTGGGAACATGGACTCTCTCATTGGCAGAGCCTGCAAATGCTAATGAGCCTCGACTGCCAACGAGACTGAAGCCCAATATATGACATCGCCATAGAGACTTAACAACTGCAAACCTCTACCTAAGCATGCCACAGGGGCAGAACCTGGGGTACAGTCACTGACCAGAAAAAGGGAGAGAAAAGAAAAAGCAAAAAGATAACCTCTCAAAATGAAGAATAATCCACAGACTTGATAACCTATCCCATTTTATTATTTTTGTTCATTTGTTTCTCTTTTTTTTTTTTTTTAAGATTTTATTTATTCATTTTTAGAGAGAGAGAGAGAGAGAAGGTGGGAGGAGCAGGAAGCATCAACTCCCATATGTGCCTTGACCAGGCAAGCCCAGGGTTTTGAACCAGAGACCTCAGCATTCCAGGTCGATGTTTTATTCACTGTGCCACCACAGGTCAGGCGTTTGTTTCTCTTATCTTCTTGTCTTGATTATTTTCTTCCTCTTCCAATTTGGTCATTTAATTCTCTGCCAGTCTTACTCTCTCTTCTCCTTGAACTACACTACCCATAAGTGTTACATCTCCCATTATCATTTCTTTCTTCTTCTTTTTGCTCTATGAAGGTTGCATTCCAAAACCCCTAACTCTCTCTCTCTCTCTCTCTCACTCTCTCTCTCTCTCTCTCCTTTTATTCTTTTTTCTTCCTTTTGTGTTTTCCTCTTTTTTTTCTCCCTCTATACTAGTTTCTTCTTTTCTCCTTTACTTTTCCTCTCATTCAATCCTCAATCATGAACAAATTATTTTATCTGGGACTCAAATTTTTTTTTGTGGCACTTTGGGTTTTTTTTTTTTTTTTGCTTTGCTTTTTTAACTCACTAGCAGTGCTCCCAACCCTGGCTCTCTATTTTATCTAGTTCTTGCTCCACTAAATACAATAGTAATTTTTAAATTATTTTCCCCCTTTCCCTGTTTCCCTCTTATTCCTCTCATCATATCTCTTAGTCAGCCATGACCTAGAAGCAAATCATTTTATCCTTGACCCAAATTTTTTTCTTTTTTGCATTTTGTGGGTCCATACCCCCTTTTTTGCCCCTTTATCACTTCTCCTCAACTCAGAACCTCCATTATAGGTAGTTTTTGTTCTATTTAGCATAATATAATTCATAGTACACCACAAAATTTTCTCAAGAAGGAGGGGAGAGGAGAGGAGAGGAAAAAAAAAGGGAGGGGAATAATAATTTTCTTTATTCTTTTTTATTTTTATTTTTAAAATTTTTATTATTAATTCTCATTAATACTATCAACAAAACCACCCTCAGATGCCAGTAAGGAAATGAAATTGAATCATGGATACAAAAGACAGAGAGGTAGCACAGATAGATGAGGAAAAATCTATGGAGAAAAAATTTAATATATTGGAAACCTTGGAGCTAAATGACACAGAATTTAATATAGAAATCCTAAAAATACTCAGAGATATACAAGAAAACACAGAAAGGCAATTTAGAGAGCTCAGAAAACAACTCAATGAACACAAAGAATATATTACCAAAAAAATTGAAACTATTAAAACAAATCAAACAGATATAAAAAACTCAATTTACAAGCTGAAAAATGAGGTAACAAGCTTAGCTAATAGAACAGGACAGATAGAAGGTAGGATTAGTGAAATAGAAGACAAGCGACTTGAGGCACAACAGAGAGAAGAAGAAAGAAACTCAAAAATTAAAAAAAATGAGAAAGCCCTACAGGAATTGTCTGACTCAATCAAAAAGAATAACATAAGAATAATAGGTATATCAGAAGGAGAAGAGAGAGAAAATGGAATGGATAACATTTTCAAGCAAATAATAGATGAGAACTTCCCAAGCCTGTGGAAAGAAGTAAAGCCTCAAATTCAAGAAGCAAACAGAATTCTGAGTTTTCTTAACTCCAACAAACCTACTCCAAGGCACATCATAATAAAATTGGCACAAACCAATGACAAAAAAAAAAAAAATCTCAAGGCAGCCAGGGAAAAGAAGAATACAACATATAAAGGAAGGCCCATTAGATTATCATTGGATTTCTCAACAGAAACTCTACAAGCTAGAAGAGAGTGGACCCCAATATTTAAAGTCCTGAAAGAGAGGAACTTTCAGCCACAAATACTATACCCATCAAAGCTATCCTTCAAATATGAAGGAGAAATAAAAACATTCACAGATAAAGAAAAGATGAGGGAATTTATCATCAGAAAACCCCCACTCCAGGAATTACTAAAGGGGGTTTTCCAACCAGATATAAAGAACAAAACAAAAGAAAACCACAAGTAAATGCTCCACCAAGAACACAATAAAACCAAATTTAAACTGTGACTACAAAAAAAAAGGAGGAGGGAGAGGATGGAGATTAACAGTAGCAAAGGACGTTGGAGTGCAAAAGTACTCACAAGATAGTGCACTACAATGAACAGGGTAGGAACCCTTTTCATTACTTAATAGTAACCATCATTGAAAAAACCACCACAGAAGCACATGATTTAAAAAAGATAGCAATAGAGGAAAGATGTGTGGAATACAACCAAACAAAAACAAAAGATAGAAAAATGAAAGAGAAGAATCAAACAAGACACAAAACTAACAGAAAGCAATGTATAAAATGGCAATAGGGAACTCACAAGTGTCAATAATTACACTAAATGTAAATGGATTAAACTCACCAATAAAAAGGCACAGAGTAGCAGAATGGATTAAAAAAGAAAATCCAACTGTATGCTGCCTATAAAAAACTCATCTAGGCAACAAGGATAAGAACAAATTTAAAGTGAAAGGCTGGAAAACAATACTCCAAGCAAATAACATCCAAAAAAAAGCAGGTGTAGCAATACTGATATCTGATAATGCTGACTACAAGACAGCAAAAGTACTCAGAGACAAAAATGGTCATTTCATAATGATTAAGGGGACGCTGAATCAAGAAGACATAACAATTCTTAATATATATGCACCAAACCAAGGAGTACCAAAATATGTAAGACAGCTACTTATTGACCTTAAAACAAAAACTGACAAAAATACAATTATACTTGGAAACCTCAATACACCGCTGACGGCTCTAGATTGGTCATCCAAACAGAGAATCAATAAATATATATTGGCCTTAAACAAAACACTAGAGCACCTGGATATGATAGACATCTACAGGACATTTCATCCCAAAGTGACAGAGTATACATTTTTCTCCAGTGCACATGGATCATTCTCAAGAATTGACCATATGTTGGGCCACAAAAACAACATCAGCAAATTCAGAAAAATCAAAGTTGTACCAAGCATATTTTCTGATCATAAAGCCTTGAAACTAGACTTCAACTGCAAAAAAGAGAAAAAAAAACACCACAAAAATGTGGAAACTAAACAACATACTTTTAAGAAATGAATGGGTCAAAAAAGAAATAAGCACAGAGATCAAAAGATATATACAGACAAATGAAAATGACGATGCAGCAAAAGCAGTGATAAGAGGGAAGTTCATATCACTTCAGGCATATATGAACAAACAAGAGAGAGCCCAAGTGAACCACTTAACTTCACACCTTAAGGAACTGGAAAAAGAAGAACAAACACAACCCAAAACCAGCCAAAAAAAGAGAGATAATAAAAATCAGAGCAGAAATAAATGAAATAGAGAACAGAAAAACTATAGAAAAAATTAATAGAACAAAGAGCTGGTTCTTTGAACAGATCAACAAAATTGACAAACCCTTGGCAAGACTTACCAAGGAAAAAAGAGAAAGAACTCATATAAACAAAATCCAAAATGAAAGAGGAGAAATCACCATGGACATCATAGATATACAAAGAATTATTGTAGAATACTATGAAAAACTTTATGCCGCTAAATTCAACAATCTAGAAGAAATGGATAAATTCCTAGAACAATACAACCTTCCTAGACTGAGTCAAGAAGAAACAGAAAGCCTAAACAGACCAATTCGTAGAGAAGAAATAGAAAAAACTATTAAAAACCTCCCCCAAAATAAAAGTCCAGACCCAGATGGTTATACTAGTGAATTCTATCAAACATTCAAAGAAGACTTGGTTCCTATTCTACTGAAAGTCTTCCAAAAACTTGAAGAAGAAGCAATACTTTCAAACACATTTTATGAGGCCAACATAACCCTCATAGCAAAACCAGGCAAGGATGGCACAAAAAAAGAAAACTACAGACCAATATCTCTAATGAATACAGATGCTAAAATACTAAACAAAATACTAGAAAATCGAATACAACCACATATTAAAATGATAATACATCATGATCAAGTGGGTTTCATCCCAGAATCTCAAGGATGGTTCAACATAAGTAAAACGGTTAATGTAATACACCATATCAACAAAACAAAGAAGAAAAACCATATGATCTTATCAATAGATGCAGAAAAGGCATTCGATAAAATACAACACAATTTTATGTTTAAGACTCTCAACAAAATGGGTATAGAAGAAAAATATCTCAACATGATAAAGGCCATATATGATAAACCATCAGCTAACATCATATTATATGGCAAAAAACTGAAGGCTGGCCCTGTCCGGTTGGCTCAGTGGTAGAGCGTCGGCCTGGCATGCAGAGGTCCCGGGTTCGATTCCCGGCCAGGACACACAGGAGAGGTGCCCATCTGCTTCTCCACCCTTCCCCCTCTCCTTCCTCTCTGTCTCTCTCTTCCCCTCCCACAGCGAGGCTCCATTGGAGCAAGGATGCCCCGGGCACTGGGGATGGCTTCTTGGCCTCTGCCCCAGGTGCTGGAGTGGCTCTGCTCGCAAAAGAGCAACACCCTGGAGGGGCAGAGCGTCGCCCCCTGGTGGGCAGAGCATCGCCCCCTGGTGGGCGTGCCAGGTGGATCCCGGTCGGGCGCATGCGGGAGTCTGTCTGACTGTCTCTCCCCGTTTTCAGCTTCAGAAAAATACAAAAAAAAAACCCAAAAAACTGAAGGCTTTCCCCCTTAAATCAGGAACAAGACAGGGTTGTCCACTCTCTCCACTCTCATTTAATGTGGTCCTAGAGGTTCTAGCCAGAGTAATCAGACAAGACAAAGAAACAAAAGGCATCCATATCGGAAAAGAAGAAGTAAAGGTATCACTTTTTGCAGATGATATGATTCTATATATCGAAAATCCCCAAGAATCTACAAAAAGAGTACTAGAAAAAATAAGTCAATACAGTAAGGTCGCAGGATACAAAATTAACATACAAAAGTCCACAACCTTTCTATATGCCAACAATGAAACATTTGAGAACGAACTCAAAAAACTAATCCCCTTCATGATTGCAACAACAACAAAAAATACCTAGGAATAAACATAACAAAGAATGTTAAGGACTTATATAATGAAAACTACAAACCATTGTTAAGGGAAATTGAAAAATATACAATAAGATGAAAGAATATTTCTTGCTCTTGGATAGGAAGAATAAATATAATCAAGATGGTCATATTACCCAAAGCAATATACAAATTTAATGCAATTTCCATCAAAATTCCAATGACATTTTTTAAAGAAATGGAACAAAAAATCATCAAATTTATATGGACTATAAAAAACCCTGAATAGCCAAAGCAATTCTAAGGAAAAAGAATGAAGCTGGGGGCATTACAATACCTAACTTCAACCTATATTATAGAGCCACGACAATCAAAACAGCATGGTATTGGCAGAATAATAGACACTCAGACCAATGGAACAGAATAGAAATCCCAGTAATAAAACCACATATATATGGTCAAATAATTTTTGATAAAGGGGCCAACAACACACAATGGAGAAAAGACAGCCTCTTCAGCAAATGGTGCTGGGAAAACTGGAAAGCCACATGCAAAAGAATGAAACTCGACTACAGCCTGTCCCCTTGTACTAAAATTAATTCAAAATGGATCAAAGACCTAAATATAAGACCTGAAACAATAAAGTACATAGAAGGAGACATAGGTTCTAAACTCATGGACCTTGGTTTTAAAGAGCATTTTATGAATTTGACTTCAAAGGCAAGGGTAGTGAAGGCAAAAATTAATGAATGGGACTACATCAGACTAAGAAGTTTTTGCTCAGCAAGAGAAACTGACAACAAAATAAACAGACAGCCAACTAAATGGGAAATGATATTTTCAAACAACAGCTCAGATAAGGGCCTAATATCCAAAATATACAAAGAACTCATAAAATTCAACAACAAACAAACAAACAATCCAATAAAAAGATGAGAAGAGGACATGAACAGACATTTCTCTCAGGAAGAAATACAAATGGCCAACAGATATATGAGAAGATGCTCATCTTCATTAGTTATTAGAGAAATGCAAATCAAAGCTGTAATGCGATACCACCTCACACCTGTTAGATTAGCTATTATTAACAAGACAGGTAATAGAAAATGTTACAGAGGCTGTGGAGAAAAAGGAACCCTCATTCACTGTTGGTGGGAATGTAAAGTAGTACAACCATTATGGAAGAAAGTATGGTGGTACCTCAAAAAACTAAAAATAGAACTACCTTATGACCCAACAATCCCTCTACTGGGTATATACCCCAAACACTCAGAAACACTATACGTAAAGACACATGCAGCCCCATGTTCATTGCAGCATTGTTCACAGTGGCCAAGACATGGAAACAACCAAAAAGCCTTTCAATAGAAGACTAGATAAAGAAGATGTGGCACATATACACTATGGAATACTACTCAGCCATAAGAAATGATGACATCGGATCATTTACAAGAAAACGTTGGGATCTTGATAACATTATACAAAGTGAAATAAGTAAATCAGAAAAAAACCAAGAACTGCATTATTCCATACCTAGGTAGGACATAAAAAAGAGACTAAGAGACATTTATAAGAGTGTGGTGGTTGCGGGGGGGGGGGGGGGAGAGGAAATGGGGGAGGGGGGAGGGAGAGGAAATGGGGGAGGGGGAGGGGCACAAAGAAAACTAGATAGAAGGTGATGGAGGATAATCTGACTTTGGGTGATGAGTATGCAACATAATTGATTGACAAGATAACCTGGACATGTTTTCTTTGAACATATGTACCCTGATTTATTGATATCACCCTAGTAAAATTAATAAAAAAATAATAAGAAGAAAAAAGATATTTTCAGAAAGAAAATTTCAAAAATACAATTAGAACACTGCTTGAACTGGATTCCTTTTTTTGAATTAGAAGAATACAAGTATGCAAGATGTAATGTCATTTTTGATGTGTTTTTCTCCCTGAGTTAGGGTAATATTACTGAATTTTGAGTCAAGCTTAAACAGATAGAAGGAGAAGGTATTGGCTTCTTTTTAAAACATTAGGAAATAATCCTGAAAATAAATAAATGCATCTCTATCCAACTACTGTCTTTGTCTTTTTCTTGGGGGTGCTTTTAGCCTTCCAATGCTAACCTAAGATATTTTGCCATTTAGCATGTTATAAATGTATAAGCTGTAAAGACAATCTGAATATATCATGGCTGGCCAGAGAATACATATGTTATTCCACAAATATCTGCCTTATTTTTTAGGCTTACTGGTGGCACTGCATAGTAGTTGAAGACAGACCTACCAGCTCTGCCAATAATGACTATGGCCCTTAGTTTTCGACCATAAATGAATGCCTTATCTTCTTTGAACCACAGTTTGCTTAGCTATAAAAGAGAGGCTCTAAAGTTTATGTAATATACTAATTGTTAAGATATGAAATAACCATTATAAGCAATTAACATAAAAGTTTGAAATGTCAGTAAATGATAGAGACTTATATACTTACTATTGCAGTAACTATTGCTACCAGCATGAGAAATAGCATTGAACATCGATTATGTCCAGCTTACAAAGAAGATCCTATCTATCTATTATCTATCTATCTATCTATCTATCTATCTATCTATCTATCATCTATCTATCCATAAACATATAAATATACACATATAGATAAAATATATTATAAAATATAATATATAAATATATAAAATATTTATATACATATATGCATGTGTATATATATACATATATGCATATATGTACATATACACACTATAAACAAGAAAAACAATCTTTAACCTCTATCCCTTGTCAAAAGGCAAAATGATTCTTATAGCAATTTTATTTGTGATCTATTCGAATTTTCCAGTGATAAAAACCAGCTAGGTGTAAAATGTTGTTTTACAAATAAATGGGATTCAGCCAAGAAACATTTCAGCCTTTGAGGACCTTGAAATTTATTTAGAAGGCAGACACAATATGAACACAAATGACAGAAAGCCCTGAAGTGATGAAGAGGATGAATAAGCTCACTCTGACTGATGAATCTGACAAAGATTTTCATAGGAGGTAACTTATGAGCTGGGGTTTGAGTAAGAAAAAGCTTCTCAGGCAAAAACAGTAAGGAAGTAAAGAGCGATTTTACAATCAATAGACTGGTGATCCTGAATTAAGTGAAAGACGACATTATCCCTAATGACAAAATGGATGTTGTTTATACTGAATCTATGTAGATCAAACATTTTCTAACTTTAAAACAAGATAATATACCATAGAGGTTCTGATGTCTATAAATACTTTTGTAATTCATGCATTCCTTTTCTCTAAAGGATAGATAATTTGAAAGCTTAAAAATGCGTCAAGCTCATCAAGCTAAGTGGATAAAATATAAGCATTTAAACCTACTTGTTCTAAGCATTTCTCAAATACTGGGAATAACTTTCAGATTTTCTACTATGCAACTCTATTTTAAGATATGAATGTCTTTATTTTTTCTCCCTGTGTTTTACTTTCCCTCATTAAAACAGGTGTTCATTGTAGGGGGCAGTAAGGAGAGGGAGGGTTAAAATCAGAAGGAGCTTGCAAAGATATCCCTGCTACTGTTTCTAAAAACCTAAGCCCTTGGAGTAATTGAAAGGTTTTTGGAGGACGTAAAAAGGAGAAGAGGATTTTCGTTAGAGGCAGAGAGTCTTGGTGAAAGATAGAAAAAGAGTGAAGCGGCCCAGATAGGGGAACAAGAATAAGGAGAGAGAACAATTTTCAGAGATGATTTTGAGGCCATGTCTAAGAAAATGGGGACCTAAGCATTTCCTAAAGATTCTCATGACCTGTTATGTCACTTAGGGTTTGTTTCCATTGCAAGTAACATAAGCCCCAATGCAAACCGGCAAACACAATAAATGGGATTCATTGTTTACTTCAATAAAAATTCAAAAGAAATGCCTCAACAATGATTTGATTCATAGTCTTGAGAAATTGTCAAGATTATCCCGTTTATTTACTCTGCCATCTAAAATGTTACTTTATGCTAAATCTATAATCCTCTTTTGGTCATAAAATGGCTTTAAGCTACCGCTATCAGCATGTAGTCTTCCTCACTTCATGCCCACAGAAGAGGGTGGGTTTCTGCCTCAAAATTCTAACTTAGAGTCATGGAAGTCATTCTGATTGTAGTGGATCAGGTTGCACAGTCACTGATGATGGAGGCCAAAGGAGTAAATTATGTTAATTGGCCTAATCAATAATGAGCCACCCATTGGAGTTCTGAGTCACCTACACTTCCATCAAACCACATGGATTTTGTGGGTGAAGGTAAATATCTGAACTAAAAAGCCCTGTTAGCAAAGCAGAAGGGGTGAAAACAATGAAATGGGTAGAGAACAAACACCCACTACATTGGAATAGTACAGCAGAAACTGAGAGAATGGAAGGGACAACTCTGAGGGGGTCATGGATGTTGCAGCAGTTACTTGGGAGGAGACATGATCAAACAATGTGTAGGTGCACTTGTCACAGCGTAGGGACGCAGCACTGTGGGGTAATTCTGAGATGGATGAAGTGATTAGGGAAAATAAGCACTAAGAAAGACTGAGGTTACATTTTATGTTATGTAGACAGTGGAGCTACAGAAAAACATATCTATACAGTCATGCTTTCTTCAGTTGTTAAGTAACAAAATCCCCTGCTTTTACTATTTCTCAAAAGCTAATATATATTTAGTGACTCAGGTATGATTACTGGGCTCTGTTCTGCATTGCTCCTTGGGTCTTTATGTCCCCATAGTCTCAGGATCCAGTACCTGCATTATGATCCTAAACTCTCAGGACCCGGAGTTAGAGCTTTTGTTGCCAAACCTTCTTGACCATCCATGACTTCTCAATAACAAGTCATGGAAAGAGGTCTACTCTGCCTAGATCATTCAACTTGGGAATGATAAGGTCATTTCTCTGAAAATCTTTTTATTGTATATTTTGCCTAAAAACAGTTAGTTTTAGAAGTACCATTATTAATAATTAAGTGCATGTCAAAGAAGATGTGGGCAACAGCATAACAAGAGGTTTATAGAGGAATATACAGAGCCGGCTTACAGTATGTTAGGTGACGAAGGCTTAGAGTGATGAACCAGAAGAGAGCACTAGTTAATACCGAGGGTTTGTGAGGTGAAGGAAGGAAGATAACTCAGCTGGGAGCTTATATAAAAAAATGGAGAAGGTTGGAGTCAGCAGCTGAATCTCAGCAAAATGCATTTTGTGCTGATTTATCTAAATCAGCTTTTTGAGGTATGTTTACTAAGCACTCCTCAATCCTGTGACTTTGATGCTTACAAATAAAGAAAAGTTAGATGAATGACCCCCTGAGTGTCTGCAAACCATATTTCTAACAGTCTATTTTTTCCCCGATATGTGGATTCAATGGTAATACTGAAAAGAACTTTTCATGTGTGCAAGAATTGTTGGTGCTCAAATCATAAAGGTTTACAGACAGTAGAGACCTAAATTCATAGACCTGTCACTAGCCATTCTCTTTACTTGACACTTTTTTATTGCTCTTTTTTTGGGGGGAGTTGGAACATAGTAATGGATTACTTTAAAGGAGATGGTATGTATAAGCTTTGGGGCACTAAAGTTTACTGCAACCTGCCAACACTATTCTACTGGAGAACTTTGCTTTATGACCTTACCTTAGTGGTGAGAGACAAGATTAGAATTTAGAAAGCTAGAAGATGAAAGCAAGGCAACATTTATTTTGAGAACCTAGGACATGACTTAACAACTCAGCATATAGCTAAAATACAACAGCAAGATACATTTGTGTAAGTCTTCTTGCTGGCAAGTTACAATGTTTGATTTGAAGTGGTCTGGGTAAGAAGAATTTCAGGGAAGGCTCATGAAGCCATTAGAAAGACAATGGTATCTGGTTGGGTCTTTAGGACAATCATGATAGGAAAGAGGTACTTCTAGTTCCCTCTCTGTATTTTTTATCTCATTTCTCTGGCTCTCTCAGAGGAGTACTCTGATTAGCTCATTTTGGCTCAGGTGTCAGCCACTGAACTATGCATCAAGTCACTAAGAAATGTTTTAAAATAAAGATTTCCCATGCTCTACCCCCTGAGGGTCTGATGCATGTAGTAGGGATCAGGATCAGTGTTAGTTTTTACTAGCTCATCAGGTAATTCCTATCAGTAGCCCTAGAACAATCAACTGTGTGACCGTAGGTGTTGTGACAGATGGTCTTTCCCAGAACTACATGGTTGAAATAGAGGGAGAAGAAGTTTCCCTAAAGAAGGAAGATGTTCTTCAGGCTAATTCTAATGTCCAGACAAAACGATAGCTGCTCATAATATTACATGTAGAGATTAGAAATGAGGGATCACTAGAATAGAATATTTTAAAGAGGTATCAGAGTATCTAAAGCAAATATCATAGCCTAAAGCTATTTAAAACAAATCATACTGTAACTGCTTGTCTAGCTTGGAACTACATTGATGTGAATGAACAAAGAAGAAAACACAGAGCTATGGTAGCCCTAGGTTATTCTAGAAGGGGCTGTAGCTGCAAACTCAAGGGCAGATTTAATTAATACTCTACATGCTCAAAAATACATTGATAATTAGGTATAAATACATTTTGGAGATTACTCAGTAAGGTTATCATTTAGTACAAATATAGTTCCTGCCACTCTTCCTTTACACACACAGACAGACAGACAGACACACACACACACACACACTTGCCATTTGACTTAGCCTTACCTACAGTCATAGCCCACAGTTACACTAACGATGACATGTTAAAAATAATGGCGATGGGGTAAATGTGTGGATGTAAGTGTATGTACTTTATAATTAATAATATTGAGTATCTATGATGTTTCGTAAACTTTTAGGCATTTTACATATAGTATTTTTCACAAACAATGCTATAAAATATATTAATATTCTATTTATTATAGAAAAAACTTATAGTAGGCTTTAATAGGTTAAATGACTTACGCAAGGTCACACAGGAAGTGGATGATCCTAGATTCAAAATAAGGTTTGTCTGAGTTCAAAAAACGTGTTTATTTCCACAGCTTATATAACCTATGTTTGTTTCATAAATCTTATAATACCTTCGACCAAGCCAATAAAACTCTGATCAAAAGTCATACATATTAAATAAAACTTTTGTTTTTTTCTAAATATACACTTATGTTTGGATAGTATCTTAACACACATACACACACACACACACACATATATATATGAACATATTTCAAACACTTCAAATATACAATGATAAGAATGCATGAAATTTAGAATTTATTTAAGAAACTTATCTACATTTAAAAATTAGTTAACTAAAGGAGAATGAGATTTGCTATAGCTGACTATATAAATGCTGAAACCAAATCAAATATCACTGGGACTCACATTTTATTCCTGATAATTAAAAATGGCTAAAACACCTTGGAAAAAAATTAAAACATTTAGAAACCCAAAGCTTTTACCTTATTTAAAGTAATACACATTTAATTTCATTTGCATTTAAGTTTTTATCTTCATGAAAATTCCGTAATGTAAGAGAAACAAATTGGGTTTAAGTGATTCAGATACTCAATGACGTGCTAATTAACTTGATATCGGGGTGAATATGGAGCCTATGTCAGTAGACGGCTTTAATGAGACACTTCTTACCTGGGAGTTCACAAATACTGTTTTCAAAATGCCCACATCACCCACCTTATACCCCAGACTTGATTCATCTATAGGAATTTTCAGGGTGTGATAAATCAGTCACTTTCCTCTACTGTACAGTGTGTCCGTAAAGTCGTGATGCACTTTTGACCAGTCACAGGAAAGCAACAAAAGACAATAGAAATGTGAAATCTGCACCAAATAAAAAGAAAACTCCCCCAGTTTCATACCTATTCAGTGCAGTTCGATGTGGGCTCATGCACAGACTTTTTAGGGCTCCTTAGGTAGCTATCCCGTATAGCCTCTACAGACTTATCACTGACTGATGGCCTACCAGAACGGGGTTTCTCCACCAAACTGCCGGTTTTCTTCAACTGCTTATCCCACCAAGTAATGTTATTCCTATGTGGTGGTGCTTTGTTATAAATGCGGTGATATTCACGTTGCACTTTGGTCACAGATTTGAATTTAGCGAGCCACAGAACACACTGAACTTTCCTCTGTACCATCCACATCTTGACTGGCATGGCCATGGGCTGCTCTGCTGTATCTATGGTGTTACGTCATCATCTGCACATGTGCACATGCTGCCACATCATCCTACAGAAACTGGGAAGGTTTTCCTTTTACTTGGTGCAGATTTCACATTTCTATCATCTTTTGTTACTTTCCTGTGACCAGTCAAAAGTGCACCGTGACTTTACGGACACACTATATAAATCTGTTTGTTTCATGGGTTAAATAATAAGTAACAGCATTCAATAATTTATATTTGGGAAGATGGCTAAGATCTTTAATTTTTTTTTCTTTTTTTTTTTTTTGTATTTTTCTGAAGCTGGAAACGGGGAGAGACAGTCAGACAGACTCTCACATGCGCCCGACCGGGATCCACCCGGCACTCCCACCGGGGGTGACGCTCTGCCCACCAGGGGGCGATGCTCTGCCCCTCCGGGGCATCGCTCTGTTGTGACCAGAGCCACTCTAGCGCCTGGGGCAGAGGCCAAGGAGCCATCCCCAGCGCCCGGGTCATCTTTGCTCCAATGGAGCCTCGGCTGCAGGAGGGGAAGAGAGAGACAGAGAGGAAGGAGAGGGGGAGGGGTGGAGAAGCAGATGGGTGCTTCTCCTATGTGCCCTGGCCAGGAATCGAACCCGGGACTTCTGCACGCCAGGCCAACGCTCTACCACTGAGCCAACCGGCCAGGGCCGATTTTTTTTTTATTGTAAAAGAATATCCTTGACTTGTCAGACAGAGCATTCAAATAGTTTCACATGGCCATCCATTCTGCAGCTGTCAGGAAAGCACTCCAAATGTTCTTTTTGTTTTGGAGGATGGGGGCAAGCATTGGAGGAGGTGGCAGATAGTTAGTCTCTTCAACCTCTTTGCTAAATTGTAGTCATGCATGTTGGTCAGGATTATGAAGGCATGATGAATCTATTCTCCATGCTGGGTCAACTGGCTTCTGTTGATATAAATCATATTGGAGGTACATAAACCTAGTAACTTCATACATGGATACTAAATAGATCAATCACTCAGAGGCATGGACTTCATCTTTAATATCATAAGAGCCCAAGGTGTCAGAAAGTCTTGAGAGATCCCAGTTGTGCATCTCTGAGAGGCCCAGACTATGTTAATGAAAGGAATTTGTCGGAGTATAGTCCAGGCTTCATTGACTCCTTTGTTCTCTCTGGCATTTTCCCATTCTACCAACCATCAGAGTTTATTCTCTTAACATTCTTAAGATACTTTCAATTATCTTCTCCTACATCACCACTTGCAGAATTTAGCCATTAATTATATGTCTTAAATGGCATGTCTGCATCATGTCCTAAATTCACAAAATACATACCAAATATTGCAGCCAAAGTGATCTTTTTGAAACAAAAATATGACTGTCACTTTTCTGCTTAAATTCTTCAAAGGCTATCCCTTGTCTTCATGGTAAAATTGAACCCTTCTCTTTGTTATCCAAAGAGCATCCGTGTTCTCAGCATTCTCTATATCTCTAGCCTGGTCTCTCTGTCCGAGTCCTACCTCCTAACTTGATGCAGTCACTCTGAATTACCTGCAGGTCCTTGAGCATATTACTTTTCCATGGGCCCTTGAACATTTGCACCTGCTGTTCCCTGTCTGAGAGGCTGCTTTCCTCCACTCTCTTTTCTATAGCTGTCTAGCTTCCTTTCACCTTTCATAAGCCAGCTCCGGTGTAATGCCTCAGGAAAGTATTCTATTCTGAACTAGGTATCCTCAGCACTCTGTTCTTCTTAGTGGTTTCTGCCTATTTACTTTTCTATGTCCCCTACAGACTGTGAAAGGCTATGAAACAAGGACTGTGACCAGTGCCTTTGTCCAGTAAGTGCTCGTCAAATAAAGGTACATAAAACATTTGTGGGATTTGCCATGTGCACCAAGTGGCCAATGCATTGAAAAATGCTGACATAGAGGAGTCATCCACTTGTCCTTGAATTGCCCAGTGGCTTTCTTTTTTGTTTTTATGTCATCATGGTAATATAAAGAACACTATAATAAAATTCCTTCCATCAAGCAATTCATAGGTCAGTGGAAAAAACAGATTGTATTCATCATTTAATGTTAGAAGTTTTCTACGTGTGTTAATATTCTAAAGGGCACCTTACCCAAGAGGGGAAGTCAAGAAAAACTTCTTGGAGGAAATGACACTTGAGCTGAATTCTGATGGCAGTCTGACTCAGAGGCAATGATTTAGGCGCTAGTGTTGTGGGCATGCATGGGGCTGAAAACTAGCTCCATCCCCTACTAACATTATCACTATAGACAAGTGATTTAATTTCTGAGCCTCAGTATCTTAATATATAAAAGAAAGCTAGGAATATCCACCTCATAGTGATGTTACAAAATGTGATAAGGTTACTACTAAATTAGATGCTATAGTGATTAAATGTAGAAAAAGTATAAACTATAAATGCATATTGCAATGACATCTGACATCAAACAAAGTAACTTAAAACAAAAGAAGAAAAGCTATTGTAAAAGAAGTCATTGCTAGGTTAATGTAAAGTGTTCACTGAGACTGGGAAGCTATGTTTTTTTGTTTTGTTTTTTTTTTTTAAAGGTTTTTTTTTTTAATTTTATTTATTCATTTTAGAGAGGAGAGAGAAAGGGAGAGAGGGAGACAGAGAAGGAGAGAGAGAGGTGAGAGAGACAGAGAGAGAACGTGGGGAGGAGCTGGAAGCATCAACTCCCATATGTGCCTTGACCAGGCAAGCCCAGGGTTTCGAACCGGTGACCTCAGCATTTCCAGGTCGACGCTTTATCCACTGCGCCACCACAGGTCAGGCCGAAGCTATGTTTTTAATAGGCTTCTTTTATGATTCAGACAAATAACACTTGTCTGAAAGCTACCGTGTTAATACAAAGAAAATGTTCAGAATGACAGCATGCCTGCTATTCTAATGCTTTATATGAACTCATTGAATCTTCACAAGGGCCCTAGAAGTGATTGCCAAGTGGAAAATGAGGCACAGAAAGGCTAAGTATTCAGCTCTAAGTAACTCCACCAGTAAGAGATAGAGCCAGGGTTTAAAAGCAGGCCACGTGTCTCTACTCTGCTGCACTCACAGAGGTAAGGAACAGGCACAAGCCATTTGTGAGCCAATATTCACTTAATGTACACTACATTCATTCCAGGTACTGTTGGGGGGGGGGGGGTGAATATAGAAGTAAGTATATCATTAAATATAGTATATATTTAGGGGGGCTAAATGTAAACATTATAAATAATAAATACATAAATAATATATATTTCAGATATTGGTAAATGCAATGAAAAGATAAAGCTATGGAAAGGGAAATGTGATGGGAGGCCAGTACTAATTCAAATGGGGCACAAAAGGGAGAATTTTCTGAGAAGGAGACAGTTGAGTAGATATTTAAATATTGAAAAGACCAAGTCATGGAAAGATCTGAGGATTTTGTCCAGGCAGATAGGACAACGGATAGAAAAGACTAGAGGTGGAAAAATATATATTTTAGAAATGATAAGAAATTTAGTGTAGCTCAAGTAAAATATAGTCAAGGAGTTGGTAGTGAGGGCATAATGTTTGAGAGAGAAGTAGGGGTCATACTAGGCCTTGTGGATGAAGAGTGTAATTGTCATTGCTTGGAGGGTTTTAAGAATAAAAGTGGTATGATCTGCTTTATATTTTAAAAAAAATTACTCTGGCTACTTTGGAAAGAAATATGGGCAAAAGTGGAAGCTATTATAGTAGTCCAGGCATGGCATGATATTGTTTTGGAACAGGATTCTGCAGAACAGGTGGCAAGATAATAGTGAAATGTATTTTTATAATAGGGCTTACCCTGGATGCTGAGAGGAAAATGCACAATTAAGCAAGATGCCTAGATGATTTTTTTTTGGCCTAAATAATAAGAAAAATGACAGTTAAAATGAAGAATATTAGGCTAGAAGCAGCTTTGGCCCTGAGGGTAGGGAGTGCAGGGAAATCAAAATTCTATTGGGAACACACCAGATATGCCAACTTAGTTAGCTGTCCACATTTGGAGTGCAGGGGAGGCCATGACTTCAGATTTGAGAACCACCCGTTGGGAGGTGGTACTTAAAGCCATGCGTCTGGATGAGCTCACTTAGGGGATAGGGAGTGAGTGAGGTCTGGGCACTGGAGTTCTGCGGTGCTCCACCATTTAGAGCTGGAGCCAGCAAGGAGAGTAAAAGTGAGCACCAACAAGGTGTTGAATAAACAGAAGAGTGTTTGTTCGAGGAACTAACACCTTTGAGGAAGGAGGCAGTGACAGCTGCATCAAATGCTGCTGAGAAATCACTTAAAACTGAGAACTGATACTTTTACTTAGCAAGCTGGAACTTGTGACTTCGATAGGGATGGTTTTAGGACAATTGTGGAGATACCAAATGAAACAGATTAAAATGAGAAAACAAGGTAATAAAGTTAATTATAATAGA
This sequence comes from Saccopteryx bilineata, assembly GCF_036850765.1. NCBI lineage: Eukaryota > Metazoa > Chordata > Mammalia > Chiroptera > Emballonuridae > Saccopteryx > Saccopteryx bilineata. Next base: position 336,218,906 of record NC_089490.1, on the reverse strand, counting down.
TAATTTTCTAGTTATTTAGTAAAGCAAAATAGAATCATAAGCAATAACAGGAGGAGAACTTTGGGTCAAGGGAGGTTTTTGTTTGTTTTTTAAGATGAGAAATGTACTGCTCACAAAAATTAGGGGATATTTTATCATTTCATCTTCATTTTGAAATATCCTCTAATTTTTGTGAGCAGTATATTATATCATGTCTGTATTAAATTCATCCAGGAGAAGGTGAGAGAGAAACTGATATTGCAAGAGAGAGAGGAGGAAACTGCGGAGGCTAAGTCCTGAAATGGATATATTACAGAGTTCAGGTCACATGTGAAAAGCTGACTTTGGAAATGAGCAGGGAAAATTTCTCCACTGTAACAGGGAGAGCACACCAGCAGACCTGGTGGTGGGAAAGGAAAGTGGTTTTTGTTTGAGTGCTTGGATTTTCTCTAGGACATATACAGCTGAGCCTGAGGATGGGGGAGGGGTGTTAGCAATCTGTCAAGCACAAATAAGATGTAAAATTGTTGTCCTAGAGAATGAGAAAGTAATTTTCCTAAAGAAATGAGTAAGAATTGCTAGGATGCTTTCAGAGTTCATTTGAAATCAATAGTTATCATTTTAAAGTGAGATGAGTGAGGGCTTCTGTAGCCAGGGTCAGCTGCTCAGGTGCTGGCATGGAGTAAGCAGGAAGGTGTTTAACCACAGCAGATTAACCAGAGATGAGGTTGTTGGAGGGACACACACAAAAAAGGAGAGAGAGGAGGAAAACTGTTGAGTGTATGAGAAGGAGAATTGGAATAAATTCTAAGTTAGGTAGAAAGGGAGGGCATAATGAAGAACAAAATTTCAAGGTCCCAATGGGGTGGGGTTGAAGAATTTTTGGAGGGGAGGTATTAGAATAAATGGTAAACACAAAGAGGAGGTGCTGCTCAGAGAAGATGCTGCTTAACAGAGGTTTTGGAAGAGGGGTACAATGAATGGTAATGATGAGATTCAGAGTATAATCAGAGACCCTAGGGCTGGGAGTGAGGGAGATGAAATGACGTGCTAGATGAAGAAGCAAGTAAGTGTCAGAACCCAGACTAGAACACACAGTTTCCACACTCCTACTGAATGTTGTTAGCTCACACCAACATTAGATTCTATTATTTTTTGTTGTATAAAAAGAGGGTAACTAAATGGTTATGTGCTCAGGATGCTGGTAAGAATGAAGGACGGGGAGAGAGAAGGGTTGGTCTCAGGAGGTTAAGCTCTGTGTAAGCAGGCCCCACGTGGAGAAGGGCCCATGCTTGGTTTAATGCTCTGCTGTTGCCATCTTTGAAGTCTCACTTTTTTAAAACCACAGTACCACATTTTCATTTTGTACTGTGCCCCACAAATTATATTGCCAGTTCTGGAGAGAAGATTAGTAGTTTAGAAGAAGAGATATGTTCATTTTCTTTCATTTGGGCTAATTTTCCATAAGCTTCAATTTCTCCATTTAGCATGCCATTAAAGTTTTATCAGAGTTCATAATGGAAGTTTCAAAATACCCATCTATCAAACACTTAATTTTCAATGTAAATTTCCATTTAAAACTACTCACACTCAATAAAAGGTTGAGAATGATCAATTCCCTGATTCAGGAATGTAAAAGAATCAAAAGAAAAAATTTATTCATTTGTAGGTCTAGAGTGCAAATTCATACTTGAATGATAGCATAGAACATATACTTTCATTTATATTTCTTATTATAAATATAAATTATGTTTGTTATAGAAAGTTTAGGAAATAAATATAACTAAAAAGGTAAAGCAGAAAATCACCCAAAAATCCTCAACAAGAATGAACTACTTTTAACATTTTGGTGTGTATCCTTTTAGGGTTTTTGTTATATTTATAAATGTATATTCTGCATGTATACCATTGTTTGTGGTCATTGGAATACATTTTAAATACCATTTTAAAACTTGATTTTTAGCTTGACCAGTGGTGGCACAGTAGATAGAGTGTTGACCTGGAATGTTGAGGTCCCTGGTTTAGAATCCTGAGGTCACCAGCTTGAGTGTAGGCTTGTTGGCTTGAATGCAGAGTCACCAGCTTGAGCACAGGATCATTGACATGATAACATGGTTGCTGGTTTGAAGCCCAAGGTCATTGGTATGAGCAAGGGGTCCCTGGCTAGGCTTGAGCACCTCCCACCCCCATCAAGGCACATATGAGAAGCAATCAATGAATAACTAAAGTGAAGCAACTATAGGTTGTTCCTTCTCATTTCTCTCCTCTCTCTGTCTCTCATAAAAAATATATATAGTCTACTTACATCTCTACCTTATAATTATTTTAAGAATACTATTATAATATAATTTATTATAATTTCCTATCATCTGGATATATAATAACATATTAAACACATCTTTTTAATTCTTCACTATTACAAATAACAATATGGATATTTTTATATATTTGTATAATTTAATAACTACAATATCTGGTTCTTGATTTCAATGTTATGGATACAATAAAAAATTGCTTGTTTTTGATTGCACCAATTGCCAAGCCCACTCAATAGCAATAAATATTAACCTTCCTTTTTAATTTTCTGCCAATTGGATAGATAAAAACTATTTAGTATCATTGCTTTCTTTCTTTATTAATAAAGTTGAACAGGTTTCCATATGTTACTGGCTCTTTCTTTTTTGAATAATATCATGTTAATGACTTTTTTTTAAAGCTAACAAGCAAGAGAGAGAGAGAGAGAAAGAGAGAGAGAGAGAGACAGACAGACAGATAGGGACAGACAAAAAGGGAGGGAGAGAGATGAGAAGCATCAACTTGTAGTTCAGGCACTTAGCTGTTCATTGATTGCTTCTCATATGCGCCTTGACCAGGGGGCTCCAGCTGAGCCAGTGACCCCTTGCTCAAGCCACAGACCTTGGGCTCAAGCCAGCAACTTTGGGCTCAAGCCAGCAACCATGGAGTCATATCTATGATCCCATGCTCAAGCCAGTGACCTCAGGGTTTTGAATCTAGGTCCTCAGTGTCCCAAGTAGAAGCTCTTTCCATTGTGTCACCACCTGGTCAGGCATGTTAATGCCTTTCAGTCTTTTATTTTATTTTTTATTTTTTGGTAGATGCTCTTTGACCTTTCTCTTACTGTTTGGTATGTGAAGACTCTCTCTTCACATACTACAGTTGTCTTGCACAGAATTTTCCTAATTAGTCAAAGCATTGACAAGGCCCTAACAGCATATATTTAGAGATTTGCAGGGTTGCTGGGTTTTGTTTTGTTTTTCTTTATAGGGATGCTTTTAAAATTTATCACTTTTTTTAAACTTAAAAATGCAAGGTAATGGTAGTTATAAAGATAGTAGTAATGTCATATAAATGAAAATATTTTGTTATGTATCTAAAGTATATGGCAAAACATTAATAATAAAAACAATAGGAAAAAAATACTGTACTTCTTTACTGAACATTTCTGTTTTTCTCATTCATCTCTCCAAATCCTGGCAATGAAGTCTATATACTGAATGTTCTGCTTATTTGCTCTATTTGTCTCCATGCCTTCTGCTGCAAGAATTTTATTAATATTCTCATTGTGAGCCCCATTGGAAACTTCCAGGGTATAATAAACAATTGCATAATTTCACAAGACAATCCATTAGGATGCGGAATGAGGAAAGCAAGGTTAGAGCTTTGGATTACTGAATTTTTCTTACCCTCTCCAAAGTAATTTCTTCAAACTCATATTCAATTTCTGTCCCATTGACCTGTAAATAGAAAAAAAAAGAAATAAAACGATTAAATACATATTGAGATGGATACGGCTTCATTTTAAATAACATTTGCAGTTGTTTCATTCTGGTTATGAATAAGCCATACTTTCTTAATGTTTGTGATTATATGTTCTTATCCAAATAAAATATAATTTAAACTATTCTAAAATAGATAAGTGACACTCTACCAAAAACAAAAATCAAAGCTTATTGCATAAAGTTTGTAATATTTTATAATATTTTGGGGGAGAAAGAATAATACAAAATATACACTGTGAATTTACCACAAATAAACCATTTAGCAACAATGTTACAGTTATAAGGGATTTTTCCTAATATATTTTAAAATGACTATGAATAAACACAAAAATATGATCCCAAACATCAGTTTTAAGTGCAGCATAACTGATGTCATTTTTTTATGTAAAATATCATTACAAATGACCATGTCAGATAACAAGTGCCTGTTTCTTTATTGGCTCAAGCTCAGGCAATGCATCCCTATTATCTTCTCATTATATTTATTAGGAAACCCTGGACTATGTCACCATGCCCATGTACTTCAGTTGCAATAAGAAAAGGGCAAATTCTTAGGGAAACACTGTTTTAAACAACCAACCAGCCTTTGAATTTATGTGAACTCACAGAGAGAAATACATTTTAAATATAGCCAGACAACATATAACATATGCTTTGATTTCAACAGATGTGCATGCAGAATATATTAAGAACTGCTTTAAAATAATCCAACAAAATTCAATTTCCATTCTTATCTATCACAGTCATTTTGAGCCAGGCAAAACTTCTGAGAAAAAAAAAAAATCTCAAATTGTTAGTTTCTATTTTCTTCTACGTAACTCAGTAACATTTAGGAATCATCCAGAAAGACTAATTTTCAACTACAAAAGGGTATTAACTTCAGTTGACTTTCCCTTCTTTAGAAGAATTAAAACACAATTTTTTGCAGATTGCCTCCTATGGAGGCAAGGATTAGATAGCCTAACAGAGAGCCTAGAAAGAAAGAATTAATGAAGAAGAAAAAAAGAAAAAGAGTGAATGAGTGACTAAGTACTTAATTTATTTATCTGACTTAAACATGAGTATTTGTGAATTCTCTTCCATTAAATTTGGGATGTAGCAACCTTAACGGAAGGTATAATTATTACTATAATCAGCAAATACAAAGAAAGATAATAGACTATTTATGTGTGTCCACCAGCCACTTAGAGCATGTTTTTGATATTCTAATTCCATGAGCTAATTGGTGAATCACATTTTATTGTGTAACTACATTATCAAATGGCTCTGAACCAAATTTGATTTTCTGGGCTTCAGCAACTTAATGACTCCTAGAAGAGGGCTTCATGAGGTTAGAAACTTTTTTTTTTTTCAAGTTTATAATTTTTTTTTAAATAAATTTTTATTAATGGTAATGGGATGACATTAATAAATCAGGGTACATATATTCAAAGAAAACATGTCTAGGTTATTTTGTCATTAAATTATGTTGCATACCCCTCGCCCAAAGTCAGATTGTCCTCCGCCACCCTCTATCTAGTTCTCTGTGCCCCTCCCCCTCCCCCTAACTCTCTCTCTCCCTCCCTCCCATGTCCTCCCTCCCCCCACCCCTGGTAACCACCACACTCTTGTCCATGTCTCTTAGTCTCGTTTTTATGTTCCACCAATGTATGGAATCATGTAGTTCTTGTTTTTTTCTGATTTACTTATTTCACTCCGTATAATGTTATAAAGATCCCACCATTTTGCTGTAAATGATCTGATGTCATCATTTATATTAAAAAAATGGGAAGAGGACATGAACAGACACTTCTCCCAGGAAGAGATACAAATGGCCAACAGATATATGAAAAGATGCTCAGCCTCATTAGTTATTAGAGAAATGCAAATCAAAACTACAATGAGATACCACCTCACCCCTGTTAGATTAGCTATTATCAACAAGACGGGTAGTAGCAAATGTTGGAGAGGCTGTGAAGAAAAAGGAACCCTCATTCACTGTTGGTGGGAATGTAAAGTAGTACAACCATTATGGAGGAAAGTATGGTGGTTCCTCAAAAAGCTGCAAATAGAACTACCTTATGACCCAGCAATCCCTCTACTGGGTATATACCCCAAAACCTCAGAAACATTGATACGTAAAGACACATGTAGCCCCGTGTTCATTGCAGCACTGTTCACAGTGGCCAAGACATGGAAACAACCAAAAAGCCCTTCAATAGAAGACTGGATAAAGAAGATGTGGCACATATACACTATGGAATACTACTCAGCCATAAGGTTAGAAACTTTAGCAGCTTTATGGGAGTTTTTGTTCTTCACGTGTAAAAATACAAAATGAAACTCAAATTCCCTGTTCTTGTGTGTTTTCATATTAATTCTTTTTGTCTTTATAACTTTGTTGAATTACTAGAAGGAGGGCAGAAAGAGAAGGTAGAATTCATGTAATGTCTTTAGTTCTCTTTGTAGGGCTCCATAAAGCCTTTCTTTGCTTCAGTGTTTTTCTTGAGTGAAGCCCTTTCCCATCATCGAAGCTCAGCAAACTGGGAAGGAGAAAAACAAACAAACAAACAAACAAACAAACTAATTTAAAGAGAAGCAGACAAGCTTCTGATAATCAAGTCTAAAGGTTCAGGGTGAAATAAATCATTAAGAAGAGATTAAAAGACAAATATATGATATTTTAGTGGCATATGTTGCATAGTTGTGGTCTACAGAAATATTTGCTTAACATTTCTATGATCATATATGCTGACTTTTAGATCCTAGAAGCATTATATATACTTATCCTAATTAGTATTTGGAAGTTCCCTGTTTGTCTCAGGCTGATATTTACTTCATGGGTCTTCTGGTTTTTTAACCCAAGAAAGTAACATCATTTGCCTAATTCAGTAGTAGTATCTGGAATGTTTTCATATGAAAGGACTGTGCTATCTGGGTTTCAATGTAACCTTACTTTTAAAAGAAAGCATGTCATTACTACAACAGAATTTAGTAAAATTACAAAGCTGTGAAAGGTTTGTAGCATAGGTGAAGGAATATCTTAACCTTTAATTGAGGAACATTAAAACATGGTATCACATTTCTAGAGAGGTCAGTGTGGGAGTTCAGAAAAAACACTGAAGAGGTCTTAGAGTCCATTTTCCCATCACTGGGAGAACATGATCTATATTCTGCCTAAGGATCCCTAAGACAAGAAATCCTACAATTGTCCTTGGCAAAGAGATCTTGGAGGAAAGGCTAAGATAGAAAGAAGAACTAAGAATACCTCCATTTAAGATATTCATGAAAATTTAGTGACTCTTCAGACGAGTACATCAACACAATATTATTTAAATACCTTTTCCACATTTATATAAGGAAATGGCTGCTTATTAAGTTTTAAAGAGCCAAGAAGTATGAGCAGTAGTTCCCTTGTAGCTATAATTTTCTGTATTCATAACAAAACAAAATAAAAAACCTCCATCATCTAAGGTTTTACAGACAATTTATTGTCTCAACTTGCTGGGAAGTCTCACTCTCCCTGCCCCCATCAGTTTATCACTTTATATCTTCCTATTCACAAAGTTCTCTTCCTAAAAGTTCTGTCAAATATAATGTTTTGCTGTTCTTGACCAGTAATACTCCCCCTGGTATCTAGGCACCCTGGGAATGCTAAATGCTCCTGCTAGTCAGAGGCCTGGACAGCTGCATGTCAGTGTTTCAGTTACCCCAGCTCTGTCCCTGATCATCACTTTAGTGTCCTCTCTACCTTATGGCTTAAAAAGAAAGAGGGATGGCAGTTTTGCAGACATGGGAGGTCAATAAAGTAGATGAAAATTTCCCAGTGTCAAAAAATCTGTTTCTCTTCAAACACGTGATTTTTCTGAACCTAATGTTTCTGTGGTGACAGCTGGTAGGTTTCTATGGTGGCCAGAAAAATCAAATTAATGCCACATATTGTCCTGTACTATCTGGGCATGAAGCCTTCCTGGCATCATAGGAAAGTAGACAAGAGAGTGACCCACTCAAATTCAAACTCAGTATTTAAAGACTGAATTTCATAAACTTTGAATGCTTTATTTTTTTTTCCTCTCTGACAGTCTTTTGTTAATTTAACTGCCATTTTTTTCTTCACTGCTATAGTAACCACCTGTCTGAATGAGAATATAGTTTGATTTTTGAGATGTATTTTTATCTCTTGAAAAGAGGTTTTACATGAATAACACATGTGAATTATTCCATATTTTAGTGCCCTTTAAGATCTTAAGATTAATGATATCTCTAAATTTTTCTGTTCTTTGCCACATTCATAATTTTATTAAAGCTAACAACATATTAAAATCTGAGATGAATGAATTTTTATACATCCCTCATCACATGTAATAAGTGCTAACGCAGGAATACAGAAGCTTAAGACTAAATAGAATTCCACTCAATGAACAATTTTTGAGCATACATGATGTGTTACATGGTGTGACAGGGACTGAGAAAATAAAGATTTTAGGATAAGATCCCGGTTCTAAAGAAACATACAGTTCTCAAAAGGGCACCAAATGCCAACACTTTAAAGCCTCATAGACATGTGATATCCAATAAACAAAATAGAGAGGTGGATGAGAACCCGCTGTTACTCCATGCAAGATCTAACATTTACTATTTGCTGCATAGAGTAAGTCTTCACTTAATGTTTATGAGAAATTCTGCAATTTAAAGCAAAAAGGCCTATAACAAAACTAATTTTACCATAGGCTAATTGGTATGAACAAGAGTTAATACCATCATATCAATGTTATAACAAAATGATGTTGAATGAAAATTATTTGAGGACTTTCTGTATACAGATCTGATTCCTTAGTAGTATAGTACATGATAAATAATGTACTAATTTTGCCTTTACTATAAGTAATTATGATATAATAAACAGGACCTGTTTCTGAATCTGTTCTAGGAACTTACGCTGTAGTATCTTAGCCACAGACATCTTTGCCGCAAGCATCTTTGTGGCAAACATTTTCATGGTATATTAATTGGCAGGAAGGTAATTTTACAGTATAAAGATAAAATAACTGGTTGATGATTTGGGGTGTTTTTTGTTTGTTTGTCTCTGGTTTGATTTTTTCATTGAGGACTCAACCAACCGTGTTTGGCAGATTTAATGTATTTGAGCTAGTTGTCAGTTTGGTTTCTCATTTCCCCACTGAGGAAGTTTTTGCGGGTACTCTCATTTATATATATCTTCTCATTTATAAATGAGATTTTATATATAAATCTTCTCATATATATATAGTATATAAAGGTAGCTCTTCCAATGGTCTGTAGAGTGACAAGTAGATATGGTGGTGGTAGTCTTAGAATAGTTAGCATTTCTTCCAAATGACAGATGATTTTTCCCAAGAGTTGGTGTCTTATTTTGAAATATACCACCTTGGGAGAAGAAAGAGAGGTCCATGGCCCTCTTTGAGGGTGCATATATAATTGAACTCACATTTGCCATAGAACAAGAAAAGTGCTTATGGACAATCTACAAAATAAAATCAGTTACAGTACTTGAGTAGTTTTGCCCTGAATCTACATACATTTCAAACAAAGTCTCTTGAATTTTTTATTATTTTTTAATGTTTCATTGTGTCCCTTTTAATGTCCTTCTTTTGTTTGTTATTAAAAAATATTTTTATAGCAATTAGTTATGTCGTAAAAATGATGCAGCAAAGATGTCTAAGGCAAAGAGTCTCATGGCGAAAATACTGGACACAATCTGAATGTCAGTTTCAGCATACCGCAGAGCTGCTGTTGGACTTTGGGAGAAATGTGATGATTGTGGAGACTAGGGTCTGGTTTCCAAGGCTTCGTGTCACTCCCAAAGCAAGACACAGTCCATGTCCCTGTGCTTCATCTATGGCTGTGGCATATAACTCAGATGCACAGTGACTGTGCAAATGAGGAAATAGAAAAATCAATGAATCAATAAATAAGACTTGCTGACGCTCTCAAAGAAGACTTTGCTAGCAAATGGGGTTGCAGTTTCTACAGGGTCCAGGCCTTTCAGCATTCCTTTAAGTGACTTGACTCTGAGATCATATCAGCTCTTCTTAGGAACTCTCATTGCACCTTCACAGACATCTTCAAATGGAATGGTAACTATACAGAGTGCATGTGCGCACGCATACACACACACACACACACACACACAGCCAGTTTGCATCCTTCTTACTGTCTTGCCAATATTTATCATTCTCTCCTCTTAGAGGAACTTTGACAATAAACATGTCACGATGTTTTAGGCTCCTTACACTTGGATCTCCTCTAAGTACTCTCATATGCTTAATAGATAAGAACACAGATTCCAGAGGGGGAAAAAAGACCCAAATTTGAATTTTAGTCCCAATATTTATGAGATGTGTAAATGTAGGCAATTTCCTTAATCACGCAAAACCTTAATTTCCTCATGTGTAGAATGGTATATATTAACAAGTGCTTCCTTAATATGGTCATTGTGAGGATAGATTAATTTATGTGAAACATTTAGCACACACCTTAAGTGATCAAGAAATTTTAGCTATAACACTATACAATTCTCTTTATGAAATTGTTAGGAGGAATAAATAAGATTACACATTGTTAATTGCTTGGCACGTAGTAGTTCTTAAACACTGAGAGAAATTCTAATTAGCTCAGGCTTGCCAAATCTGCAAGGGCCACAAGATTTATTTGATCAAATATTGAGTGCTTGCTAATATCCTCAACAATATAAAATATCACTTAAACAAACTTTTTCTTTTACAAAATCTATGCAAAACCTTTTCTAACCTGAACACTTCTGTCTTGAATCCATCTAAAATGTGCTGTCTTGTGGATAGGAATCAGCTTTCTCCCTCAAATCAGATCAATGTGGCCTTCACTCAGAATATTACCTCAACTGGATTTCCTCCCAATCTTCTGGCCTCTTACCCTTGCATTTTCGTTTAAGCAATCTCTTGCCCAGTCTTGACTATAAATTTGCTCTGCTATTGACACTTCCCTAAAGCTGCTATCATTGCATATTTACATCACTATCTCAATAGGGCAAGGGTTGTAGAATACTTGTTTTGCTCCACTGTAGCTTCTGGCACAATGACTCTAGGTCTATAGAAGAATCTTTAGAAACAAGTCACCTGAGAAGTCCAAAAATTGAATTGTCATTAAACTCTTTTTCATCTTTAAGAGAGTGAGGCACCACTTAACCACCTGTTCCTATAAAATAAGGCTTGAATTGATCCCTTCATCTTAGGAAATTTTTTACATGCAAGCATTGGTAATTTCTAATTTAAATAAAGAATTAAAACAATTTAACATGTATTGAGTACCTACTATATGTTAGGTAGAATGATGAGCCCTGGAGATACAAAGATGAATGAGATATAGCTCTCGCCCTCAAAGACTCAGTCTAGTAGAGAGAGACAAATGAATGAAAACACATAACAAAGTGATACGAGTGCTATGATAGATGTCTGTAGACCATAGTAGATACAGAGGTAACACAGAAGAGGGAACTGGTGATTTCACCTAGAGGAAGTCAGAAAAGGCTTCACTGAGAAAGTGGCATGAACTGAATGTTTTCATGGGCAGGTGCTCATCAGAACAGGTTGAAAAGAGACAGGGCTACCAAGAGATCAGGGGCAGCATTAACTACTTCAGAATGCTCTGCTGGAGAGACCACGGGGCTTTGAGTCAGGAGAGTTGGATTACAGTTTGATTCTGTGCTTTAACACATTGGTAGCCCTGGGCAGGGCATCATGTTGCAATTTTTGTATGCAGACAGATGATTTCTGAGGTTCCTCCCAGCTCTACCTTCGAGTATCAGGGTTTTTGTTTCTATCTACTGTTTAAAACATATTTACTTTGTCACTTTAATTAAGGTGCACCTGCTCAAATTTTATGGATTTTGCTACTAACCTCTATTCCAAAGATCTCAATCAGCAGCCCATAAGGCTACTGACTGGTAGTTCTTTAATGTCCATGGATGTCTGCCATGCCCCTTCTCCTTAACCTATGTGGTTACCCTTCAGGAGGAAACTATGGCAGTATCATACCTCTCCTTGGCTGCACTCAAGGACACCGCCAGCACAACCATTCCCACTTTGACTCCTTAAAGATCTCAAGGCTCCTGGGGAAAAAATAGCTAAGGGAGTTTACTCTACTGTAATCCAAAAGAAAGGACAACTGCAGAAGGCAGATGTTCATTATCTCCATCTTTTCATTGCATTTGACTTTAAACATCCCTGCTGAGTAGATGAAAAACAATCAAGTGCTAAAAAAATTAAAGCTAACCTACCAAGATGGCAGCTCTAATCAGGTTGGGAGCATTAATAGACCAAGGCTGGAGGATTGCAGCTCACAACTAAGCTATACATCACTTTCTGTTATTAACTAATGTTTCTCCTGGACTATCTCCACCACTTAAAATTGTTCCCTCTTTTCATATTAAGAGAAATTATCATATAGAAATGAAAGCTCATCCAACTTTGATTTAGTTTCTGGAATCCAAAAGGCCTGAATTCCAATACCAGTTCTGTCACTTACAAGCTGCTGAATTCATTTTTGTTATAAATGATACACATTTGTCTAAGCATCAATATTGTTCATTTAAACACTTAGAAGCAAAAGATTTTATGTTTAAGCTGTGCAAAGCACCTGATTTTAATCTAAGGCATGCAATTTGGTTATTTTATTATATTATTTAATTATAACAAAACTGGTTTAAAATATGCAGTTTTACAAGAAGCTAATCATAATATTTTTTTACTCTTAATAAACACTCACAAACTATAAAAATAATTATTGATAGTTGCAGTTAAGATTCTAATTTTTGTAAGAACCCTATTCTTATTGTCCAACTAAATGTAGTATATAAGTAAAACCTGGTTTCAATTTACAACTTCTAATCTCAATTAAACAAACTTTGGAGCTCAATGAACTGCTAAATCATTGCTCTAACTAAATAGAAAAAAAATAATCAGTATCCTATAATCTGTTCCATTTTTAAACAATTTTCTTTTGGTTTTGTTGTTTTCTCTGCTGTTGTTATTAAGACTGTACAACTCACAGAACTTTGGGTCCAAAAAAGTGACCATAGACGATAATTACTATGTGTGCTTTTTTCATTTAATTATAGCCATTTTGTAAAAAATTAAGTACCTTTTTTACCTGTAAAATTGTGATAATTTTGGGGGGTGATATTTCTGTCAAAAGAAATCAAGGAAAATAGCTTAGTCATTTTATATATGCAAGTTGTCTTGATTAAAACCTTCTGTAATGAAGGAAAAATATAGTCACTTAAGTAAAGAACTGGCTTTGTGTCTGATTTGGAAAAAGCACATTTCTTCCCGGTTTTGCTCCCTTGCTTTGCACCATATGCTGGATGGTGTAATAACAGGTGGTTTTATTGCTTTCACTTGGCTTCAGCCTGAGGCAGGCTGCTTTGTTCTTTGGGTTTAAATATTTCATATGTTTGAACATGCTCCTTGGAAGAAGAAAATGGTGTTAAGAACAAAATCAATTAATGGTTATAAAGATATCATAATATGCAAGGTTTCTGTCTCATCAAGCTTCTCTCTCCCATATGAAAACCACTTGGTCAACTGCAAGCCAAGTGTCTAAGGAAGTCAAGAACTCAAATCCCATGGCTGGAAGATTTAGAGAAACAGAAAAACAAAACAAGTGCTGAACCATAAGATGAGACTTCACAAATAGAATGATATAAGCTAAGAGTATTTTCTCTTTCATTTGGGTATATAATACAATTATAGAATTAGGCAGATTATCAATATCATCCATTTTGTTCTACTCAACTTCTCTCCTCAAACCCCTGCAATCTTGATTGTGTTCCACAACCATAATAAAGCTCTTAAAAGTCAACAAAACCTTTTTCTCATTTGAATACAATGATCTCCTCCTTGATTCTCTTTGGTTTCCACGCAGCATTGGACACTAGTGACTGCAACTTGAAACTTCCCATTCCTCTGCAACATGGTTGTTATCTTGCTGGTCTCCTCCCTACTGCCCTGTCCACAGCATTTATAGCCATTTCCCCCCTCTTGCCAGATAGGAGTATTCACCAGGCCTGCCCCTATTGTTATACCATCTTTACATGAGTTTTCATCTCATTAACTTTCATTTACTAAATACATGCCCTAGTACAGGGGTCAGGAACCTATGGCTCGCTAGCCAGACGTGGCTCTTTTGATGGCTGCATCTGGCTCGCAGACAAATCTTTAATAAAAAAGGTAATAACATTAAAAATATAAAACATTCTTGTGTATTACAATCCATTCATTTTCTACCTCTCATGTTCACGGTTACAGGTGGCTGGAGCCAATCACAGCTGTCCTCCGGGACAACACCAAATTTTTATTGTATAATGCCTAACGTACACAGGTCGTTGTGTGGCTCTCATGGAATTACATGTTAAAATATGTGGAATTCATGGCTCTCTCAGCCAAAAAGATTCCCGACCCATGCCCTAGTACCACCCCAGTCTCAATAAGTCTAAAACAGAACTAATCATTTTGCCTAATAATAACCATCACTTACTCCAGTCCACTCTATAGGTCTGTTAAGGGAGCCTTACATTTCATTTATATTCTTTACATTTGTTAACAACACCTAATATCTTATTTTAAGTTCTTATTATTACTTTCTTAAAATCATTGATTCAACTGCTTAAAATATTTCTGCCTTAGTCATTTTTCAATATCAGTCTATTCTTCATATTTTTCAGATTTATCTTCTTAAAAGCAATGTTTTCATCAGTAATTTTGCTGCTCAAATAGCTTTAAATAATTTTTCTTTATCCTTAAAGAACATTCCAGATCATCCACCAGCTGTCCTCATCCTACCATTTTAGCTACGGACCCAACTTATTTTCTTCTAAAAGGTTTTCTAACCAAGTAAATGTACTGAACTCATATAAAGAACCTCCTTTCTTTGTTATCTTTGTTAACGTCATATACTCTACCCTGAATGTCTTTATTTAATCTATGCATAATAAAACCCTAATTAATTTAGAAAAAATATTTTGGAATGCCTAGAATGTCACAGGTACTATGTTAGGTCCTAGGAATGCAGTAGTAAACAAAACCAAGCTCCTGGCTTCATGGATCTAGATCCTATCTGGGAAGGTAGGAAGCTCCAATTCCTGTCAGCCAAAGGCTGTCTTTCCCATACAGTCTGAAGCCTTTTCTGGTCAATGCCTTGAAAATCATTGCTCTGTTGTGTATAATTCTCATCCCAACGTCGATAACAATTATTACTACTATTACTGCTGCTGCTTTTGGTTAAGAATCTACTACATGCCAGGCACTATCATAAATTGATTTCATAATTACAATAATTTTGAGAGTCAGACATTTAAAAAAATATTTTATTTATTGATCTTAGATAGAGAAGGGGTGGGGTGGAGGAGCACAAAGCATAGTTACTTCTTGTTTGTGCCTTGACCAGGCAAGCCCAAGGTTTTGAACTGGCCACCTCAGCATGCCAGGTCAATGCTTTATCCACTGTATCACCACAGGTCAGGCTTGAGAGCTGGACAGTTTAACATTAATTTTACTATTCAGGAAGTCAAGTTTCTAAGTTAAACAAATTCTCCAAGATTACCCAGCCATAAGCAACATGAAACTAGGACCATCTTATTCATCCTTCTCATCACTTAGTGATGGGAACTAAGTGCTCAGCATAAATTTAATTTTGTGTTGAACAGAATTAGAGAACACGTGCTGGTAAGGCAGGTGAAAGAAATGGGAATATTTAGAGTTTTATCTCAGAAAAGTCTAATGTGAAAGCACTAATCTTTCTTCCTGGTCATATATAGCACAGTCATTTTCTTACTGTACAGGGGTCTTCCTCAGGGTTCATCTAGCTCCTGAACTTGAATTTTATCTTTCCTGAAATATTGTCTTCCTGCTTAGATGAGGCACTATCTTTTAAACTGTTTTCCGTCTACAGTCATACCACCGTGAACATGCCTGATCTCATCTAAACTGCTTTCCTGTTGTAGAACTTATTATAATATAATAATAAATGCCCATTGTAAAGCCAGTAGCCACGGCCACCATCACAACTGCCTGGCCCATGCAGGTTTGCATTTGATTCAGACAGAAGGTAATGAAACAACAGAACCAAGAACTGGTGGGCCATTACATTTAATCCTAGCTTGCACCTGGTGGGCAAAAAATACACACAGTGGGAAAACACTTCCCTTTCCATTCAGGGCTCCCAAAGCCACTGACTTATCCGAGTTTCCTAGAATCAAAGGTTTCTACCTCACCAGCCTTATTCACCTCTGTTCCCCATCTCCTTCTCTCTACACAAACTCTGCACAAACTGGCTTCTCCTTCAGCACTCTGCCATCTTGGCTGCTTCTCCTCTCCTCCACATTGCCTTTCTCTGCTCTCCCGTAGCATGGGTTCCTCTGCCCTTTTTTATGTGTAGAAATCAAAACCTTTAATCCAATATACAAACAAGGAAGTCTCTGATATAAAGTCACTTATCTGAGGCATAATGGGATTCCTCATGAGAGTGCACCACCCCACATCATGCAACAGTCAAGGGTTTGGGGAAAAGCTTCGTTTTAAAGTTAAGCCTTAGGCTATAATGACCCTGCCTGCTTACAGCCTGTCCCATTTATAAACTTATTTGACCAACACCTATAGTACCTATTTACAAAGTAGTTATTGCCTGATCAGGCGGTGGAGCAGTGGATAGAACATCGGATTGGGATGCGGAGGACCTAGGTTCGAGACCCCGAGGTCGCCAGCTTGAACATGGGCTCATCTGGTTTGAGCAAAGCTCACCAGCTTGGACCCAAGGTCGCTGGCTTGAGCAAGGGGTTACTCAGTCTGCTGTAGCCCCATGGTCAAGGCAGATATGAGAAAGCAATCAATGAACAACTAAGGTGTCACAACAAAAAACTAATGATTGATGCTTCTCATCTCTCTTCGTTCCTATCTGTCTATCCCTATCTATCCCTCTCTCTGACTCTCTCTCTGTAAATAAAATTTAAAAAGTAGTTATTGATGAAATATATATATATTTCTTATTGAGAGGTGGGGAGGCAAAGACAGATGCCACATGCATCCTGGCCAGGATCCACCGGGCAAGCCCCTACCAAGCCATACTCTGCCTGGCTGAGCCACAGCTCCATTGCTAGGCAACTGAGTTATTTTAGTGCCTAAGGCTGATGTAATGGAACTATCCTCAAGTGCCTAGGGACAACTTTGCTCATTCAAACCATGGTTGCAGGAGAAGAGAGACAGTGAATGAGAGAGAGAGAGAGAGGAGGGGGAGGAGTAGAGAAGCAGATGGTTGCTTCTCCTGTGTATCCTGACTGGGAATTGAACCCAGGATTTCTACATGCCTAGTCGATGCTCTACTGCTGAGCCAACTGGCCAGGGCTGAAGAAATAAATTAATTGAACCTTATGTTAAGGCATTCTTATTTGCTATGGATCTTTAAAAACCTCTTTGTACTCAAAAGTCCTACTTGCCATTGTCAGTTTCTGAAGGAGCGAACTGCCTTCATTTCTCCCATCATTTTACTTCGAACCTTGCTAACAATAAGCTTCTCCCTTTTCATCTGAATATAGGTCACCCTTTCAGCAGCCTTCAAGATCAATCCATCAATCAGCAAATATTTATTGAGTGACTCTCTCCACCTTCTTTTCTAACTCCTAAGATTTCTTTTCATCTGATTTTAAAAGTATGTCACTATCTTGACAACCCTGGAAAAGAGCGACTGAGCCCCATCCCCCTGCTAATTCATCCGCTCTCTCTTCAGGATCACATGAAGACATTTTTTGAGTTCTGTGATTCTGGAAAAAGGCTTTGGGCTGCTTCTCACAACAAAAGTCAGATCAATCTTAATCATTTGCTAAGAAAAAGCATTCTGCTTCTTCATTTTATTTCATCTTTCTCTAAGTACCTTAGGATCATGGCAGAGAGCTGATTAGTAATATTGTTTATATCCCCCTACCCCCACCTCCTCACCTCACCAGCTAATACAATCTGGAGGTTGTAAGGTTTCAAATTGTTTATATGCAACTTTTTCCAGATTATGCTAACAGTATTAATAATTTACATACTATTTTCACATATGTTACTATATTTTCTCCTCATAACCATCTTATGTGGGTAGATATTGCTATTCTCTCCCTTTTACAGATGAATAAACAGCTCAGAGATGGTGAGTGATTTGCTTAATATTGCTCAGCTAGTAAATGTAGGTGTTTTATTGGGAATCTAGATCTGTTGGACTCTGAACCTAGAGCTGTTTTGGCTACATTATGCTGCACATGTAGATTATCCTCTAAAAAAGAGAGATAATCTGATTGAATGAAATTGCTGATGTTTTACTGTTTTTGACTTACAAAATGGCAATTCCACATGGTTCAACCTGATAGTATAAAGCAATTTAGTATGGTGGTTAGGAGTTGAGACTTGAGTTACCCTATTTTCTACTGTTAGAGTCAATGAATTTAGATCAAATGGAAGCCTACAGTGACAAAAGTATAAACAATATATTTTCAAAGAAAATTTTGAAAGCTCAAATTTCTATATCAATATTACTGTTTCTCAGACTGAATCCTGGAGTTTATAAGGGCTATTCATACTGAATTTGTGGCCATGACAACAGCTGTCCCTACAAGGAAGCTCTGGGCTGTGAATTGGATACGCCAAATCTCTTTATCACTGGACACTTGTCTGCCCAGCCCTCAGGGCTTTTAAGAGCTCTGCTACAGTGCCAACTGGGAAGCTGATGGGATAAGCTTCGAACAGGGCATGATTATCAAAGGTCACTGCTGCTGCTGGTCTTTATTTTTGTGCTTATTTTTAAACATCCTCTTGGAACAAGAAGACTCAAAAGGATACCAGCATAAATCTTCAATTATATTACATTCATTAAAGTCCACAAACACCTTAAGCATAGTAAACAAATATTAATCAGACAGAAAATCTTGGGTGGAAAGCATCAAAAATGAAAGGCAGTTCGTAGGGCTGGAAGAAGATGTAGGCAAAAAATTATAATCATACTTGGACCATACTATTACTTTTCCTTATGACCATGCCTAGGATGTTGACTGTCATGTTTTCCCTGTGTAATTCATATTTGTCCTGCCAAAAAACCTGGTTCTTCTCTTCTTCAGGCTATCTCCTGCCAACATAAACCCTTTCTTTCCCTTGCTTCCATACTCATACACACACGCACTTGTACACACACACGTACATGGGCCAGGTTGTGCTAATGCCCCTTCTTTGTGCTTACAAAGTACCTATGTAGGTTTCTGCCCCGACTGTATAATGTTCTGGCTACGAGCTTCAGCTAGATTCAATCAGACATGGCTGCTAATTTTAAATTCGCCACCTACTAGTTTTGTGAGTTCAGAGAAGTTTCAAAGCCTCAGTTCCTCTTAAGTAAAATAAGACACTATTTATACATACTTCAAAAAGGTCGTTAGAAATTTTAAATTAAAAAGTTTAGCATAACCTACATAATTTTATTAGCTTATGTCACCCCAATATATTCCATAATTTTTTTTTTTAAGTATAGCACAGGGCTCAAGAGACAAATACTCTAGAGCCAGACAGCCTAAGTTTGACTTTGCTAGTTACTAGCTATGGGATAACTGTCTCAATTTCCTTATTTGTAAAATGGGGTTAATCATTGCATGGGATTGTGAAGACTGAATGAATGAGTGAATTAGTGTAAATTCCTTCAAATTGGAGAGACAAAGAGACTCACAAGTTACCGGAGCAAAATCTCCACAGGAACCAGTGTGGGGGTGGGAAAACCTAAACTACAGTTGGTGAGTTGTGGAGGCTCAATGTGAGCAAGCCTGAGAGTTAAAAACCTCTGAGAAGTTTAATCTTTGGGGTCATGCCCAGACTTTTTGGGAGTTTTACTTCCAGTAAATCTACCAAATTCTCAGTGAAGACTGGAAAAAAAACAAAAAAACAAAAAACAAATCTCTCCTGATTCTAGCAGGGGAAGAAGAAAAGAAACTATTTTGAAACATGCCAAAGATTTTGTTGTTAAAAGACCTACCCTCAGAAGAAATGATTTTTTCATAACCTAACCTGCTGGGGTTTTATCCATGCCTGATCTACCAGTGGGAGGAGAAAGCCAACTCCAGCACCCTCTGGCCATTCTGTATCACTAAGGGGGAGAAACTGAGAAGCACTGATGAGGTGCGCAGTACAGAGGCTCAAGCTCACTATTAAAATGAAATCATAGGAATACAGACCAGTCCCTTTCCTTCCTCTGATACCCTACTACTATATTTAAAAAGGCTTCTTTACTGTTTTAATTTAGTGTATCTCATTCACCTTTCAACAAAAAAATTACAAAGCATAATAAAAGAAAAAACAGAGTTCAAAGGGACTGAAAAAGTATCATAACCAATCAGATAAGGCAAGAATGTTGGTCTTATCAGAACAGGAGCTTTAAAAAAAGTAATATCCTGGGCCCTGGCCGGTTGGCTCAGCGGCAGAGCGTCGGCCTAGCGTGCGGAGGACCCGGGTTCGATTCCCGGCCAGGGCACATAGGAGAAGCGCCCATTTGCTTCTCCACCCCTCTGCCGCGCTTTCCTCTCTGTCTCTCTCTTCCCCTCCCGCAGCCAAGGCTCCATTGGAGCAAAGATGGCCCGGGCGCTGGGCATGGCTCTGTGGCCTCTGCCTCAGGCGCTAGAGTGGCTCTGGTCGCAATATGGCGACGCCCAGGATGGGCAGAGCATCGCCCCCTAGGGGGCAGAGCACCGCCCCTGGTGGGCGTGCCGGGTGGATCTCGGTCGGGCGCATGCGGGAGTCTGTCTGACTGTCTCTCCCTGTTTCCAGCTTCAGAAAAATGAAAAGAAAAAAAAAAAAAAGTAATATCCTGCCTGACTAGGTGGTGGCAGAGTGGATAGAGCCTTGGCTTGGCACAGGATGCTGAGGACCCAGGCTTGAAACCGCAGGTCGATGGCTTCAGCGAGAACTCATCCGGCTTGAACATAGGATCATCAGTTTGAGTGAAGGGTGGCTGGCTTGAGCCTAAAGGTCACTGGATTGAAGCCCAAGGTCACTGGCTTGAGCCCAGGGTCACTGACTTGAGCAAGGGGTAACTGGCTCATCGGGAGTTCCCTTCAACCCCAGTCAAGGCACATATGAGAAAGCAATCAATGAACAACTAAGGTGCCACAACTATGAGTTGATGCTTCTCATCTTTCTCCCTTTCTGTCTGTCTCTCTCTTGCAAAGAAAAAAAAAAAAGGAAATTAATGTCCTAAAAGACAAAAAGGGGTTCTGTGTAAAGTAACCTCACAGGATAATCTGATTATAAATTCCTATTTGGGCATGTCATGGTGGTTTCTCAGGCCTCAGGAATATAACTTCTTTAGTAAAAGGCTTATATTTGCCTTTAGCAAACCCTATCCATTATTTCCATGCATCTAGATTAACAGACCTTTGAAATACCTCTTCCCAGACTCCTTCTTTTAAATTGTGAGCACCCTCAATGAGTACATAATCTTGTTTTCCCCACCTTGCTTTCTCCAACCTTTATGTAATCTATTTTCCCTCCTTAATTCCAAATGCATAAAAAAATTATAAATGATTGTTCACTATAGCATTTGAGATTTTGTTCCCCAGCATATATTCTTATTTTGGCTCAAATGAACTTTTTTTTTTTTTGTGACAGAGACAGAGAAAGGGATAGATAGGGACAGACAGACAGGAAGGGAGAGATGAGGTGCCGCAATTCTTTGTTGCGGCACCTTAGTTGTTCATTGGTGGTTTTCTCATATGTGCCTTGACTGGGGGAGAGGAGGCCACAGCAGACCGAGTGACCCCTTGCTCAAGCCAGCAACCTTGGGCTCAAGCTAGTGAGCTTTGCTCAAACCAGATGAGCCCGCGCTCAAGCTAGAGACCTCAAGGTTTCGAACCTGGGTCCTCCGTGTCCCAGTCTAACACTCTATCTAGTGTGCCACTGCCTGATCAGGCTCAAATGATCTTTTATAAAAAAATTCTCTACAGGTTTTGATACTTCTTAAGTTGAGAGAGTTTTAATGGGAAAAGGCAGACAACACACAAGAACAGATTGATAATCTAAATAGAGAGATAAAACGTTTAGGAAAGACAAAAAGAAATGCTAGAGATTAAAAAAAAGGTAACAGAAAGAGTGTCTTTAGTGAGTTCATTAGTAGACTGGGAATGACGAGGAAGGAATCTCTGAATTTGATGATATGATCATAGAAAATTTCAAAACTAAAAAGCAAAGAAAAAAGACTAAAAAATTCCAAGAACTGTAGGACACCTGCAAAAGATGTAGCATCCATGCAATGGGAATACCAGAAAGAGAAGAAACTGGGAAAGGAAAAGAAGCAGAATTTAAAGCAGGGGGCGGGAACCTATGACTCGCGAACCAGATGTGGCCTTTTTGATGACTGCATCTGGCTCAAAGACAAATCTTTATTTAAAAAAAAATAACATTAAAAATATAAAACATTCTCATGTATTGCAATCCATTCATTTCCTACCGCTCATGTTCATGGTTGCGGGTGGCTGGAGCCAATCACAGCTGTCCTCCGGAACAACACCAAATTTTTATTGGATAATGCGTAATGTACACGGGTCGTTGTATGGCTCTCATGGAATTACATTTTAAAATATGTGGCGTTCATGGTTCTCTCAGCCAAAAAAATTGCTGACCCCTGATTTAAAGCAATAATGACTAATTATTTTCCAAAATTAATGTCAGACATGAAACCATCCAGGAAGCTCTGAGAACACCAGTCAGGTTTATTTCAAAAAACAAAAACAAACAAACAAAACTACATCTAGGTATATCATAAACAGACATCAGAAAATCAAAGATAAAGACAAAATTTTTAAAGGAGCCAGAGAAAAAAATGTACCTTACCTATAAAGAGCAAAGATAAGAATTATATCTGACTTTCTCTTAGAAACAATGCAAACGAAAAGAGAATACAGTAAAATATTTTCAGTATTAAAAAAAAAGCCAACCCAGAATCCTATATTTTGTAACATTATGTTTAAAAAGTACAGTAAAGAGATAAAGACTTTCTCAGACAAAAAAGAAAAATTGAGAAAATCTGTTGCCCATAGAACTGCTTTGCAAAAAATGTTGTTTTTCAGAGGAAAAGAAATAATATAGATCAGAGGAATTGATCTATATAAAAAAAAGAACATCAGAGAATGAATAAGTAAAATTAAAAAAAAACTTTGTATTTTTTATTTTAATTGATAATTGTTTAAAATAGTATTAACAATATATTTGAGTATATATTTTTAAGTTCATATATTTTCATATATTTTTTTCATGTGTGTATGTTATATATAAATAAAATAAATAACAGAAATGATACAAGAGATTGGAAAAAGGAAATAGGAATATTTTGCATTTATTAGGTACTTGTACCACCTAGAAAGCAGTATAGTGTTATATGAAAGTGAATTGAATTAGTAAGTGTATAGTGCAAACTCCAAGCTAACCACGAAAAAAGGGAAAGAATGAGTATAATTGAGATGCTAAAAATGAGAGAAAATAGAATTCTATAAATGCTTGATAAATCCCCCCAAAAGGCATGAACTATTTGAAAGATGAAAAAGAGAATAAATAAGTAAATAAATAAAGATGAAGAAGGAGACAAAGAACAGGAGGAAGAGGAAGAGGAGGAGGAGGAGGAAGAGGAGGAGAAAGAAAGAAAGAAAGAAAGAAAGAAAGAAAGAAAGAAAGAAAGAAAGAAAGAAAGAAGGAAGGAAGGAAGGAAGGAAGGAAGGAAGGAAGGAAGGAAGGAAGGAAGGAAGGAAGGAAGGAAGGAGGGAGGGAGGGAGGGAGGGAGGGAGGGAGAGAGAGAAAGAAAGAAAGGGAAGAAACAAGCAACAAATAGAAATCAGGGAAAAACATGGTATATATTAATCCAACTATATAAATAATCATCTTAATGTCAATGATGTAAATATTTCTATTAAAAGGCAGATTGTCAGAATGATTCTAAAAACAAGACCCAACTATTTACTCTCTACAGAAAACCCATTTTTCATATTAAGACTCATATTAATTAAAAGTAAAGGGATAAAGACACCATGCTAACATTAATCAAAAACAAGTGAGATTAGCTATATAAATCTCAGACAGAGCAGATTTCAGAGAAATGAAATTATTATAGATAAAGAAGTACATTGCATATTGAAAATGAGGTCAGTATACCATGATGATATAACAATCCTTAGCATTGATGTGTCTAGTAATAAGAATGTAAAAATGCAGGAAGCAAAAAAAAAAAATGATAGCACTTAAGGAGAAACAAACTCACTATTACAGTTGGAAACTCTGACATCCCTCTATCAGATGGAGATCCAGCAGGCGGAAAATCAGTAAGGACATAGTTGAATTCAACAGTATCATTAATCAACTGAATACAGTTAACATCTATAGACTACTTCATCCAGTAATAGCAGATTACGCAGTCTTCTGAGGTTCACAGGGAACATTTACCAAGAAAGACAACATTATGGGCCATAAAGTATGCCTTAACAAATTTAAAAAAGAGAAACCATACAATATGTGCTCTTAGACCTCATTGTAATTAAACTTGAAATTAATAACAGAAAGGTAGTTGGAATAATCCCCAAATATTTGAACATTAATCAGCATACTTCTAAATGACACATGGACCAAAGGAGAACTCTCAAAAATTTTTTAATATTTTAAACTAAATGAAAATAAAGATAACTTAAAATTTGTGGGATGCACTACAAGCAGAGTTGAGAGGGAAGCCATTATAGCAATAAATGCAACTGTAAGGAAAAACAAAAAGAACTAAAGTCAATAATCTAAGCTTCTACCTTTGGAAACTAGAAAAAGAAAAGCAAATTAAATCCAAAATAAGCAGAATAAAAGAAATAAGAAAAAAATAGAGCCAAAGTCAATGAAATTGAAAAAAAGAAAATCAATGAAACCAAAAGATAATTCCTTGGAAGGATCAATAAAATCAATCAACTTCTAGCCAGTCTAAATAAGAAAAAAAAGGGTGTGTGTGTGATACAATTTACTATTATCATAAAGAAAAGAGGGAATATTACTACAGATCCCATGGCCATTAAAATAATAATATAGGAATATTATGAACAACTATATGTCCCCAAATTTGATAACCTAAATGAAATAAACCATTTCTTTGACAGGTACAATTTTTAAAAAACTTGCAAAACAAGATATATTATATCTTTAATATCTATTAAAGAAATTGTGAATTAAAAATATAGTCACCATATGACCTAGCAATCTTTATTTGGGTATCAACTGTAAAATTTGAAAACATTTATTTACAAAGATAGGTGCAACTTTTTTATTGCAGAATTATTCGTGGTGGCCATTGATATATTATTGGATAAATAAGGTGTAGTACATATATACAAAGACTAGTACTCAGCCATAAGAAGAGATTAAATAATGCCCTTTGTTATTTTTTTTAATTAAGTGGGAACAGGGGAGGCAGAGAGACAGACTCCTGTATGTGCCTCAATCAGGATCCACCCATTAAGCACCTATGGGGCAATGCTTTGCCCATCTAGGGCATTGCTCAGGTTGCTTGGCAACCAAGCTATTTTTAGTGCCTGAGGCAGAGGCCATGGAGCCATAATCAGTGCCTGGGGCCAATTTGTTCAATCAATAGAGCCATGGCTGCAGAAGGAGGAGAGAGAGAGAGAAAGGGGAGGGGAAGGAGTGGGGAAGCAGATGGTTTCTTTTCCTGTGTGCCCTGTCTGGGACTTGAACCCAGGACATCTACATGTCAGGCTGATGTTCTACCACAGATCCAACTGGCCAGGGCTGAAATAATGCTTTTTATGACAACATGGATGGATCTTGAGAACATCATCCTAAGCGAAAAAATCAGACAGAAAAAGTCAAGAACAATATGATTTCACTAATATGTGGGATATAGGACTGAAAGCAACAAATGAACAAACTAGAAAAACAAACAGAAACTCATAGACACAAACAACAGTATGCTGGTTACCAGAGAGAGGAGGGGTGTGAGGGATAATAAAGGGTAGAGGGGGATCAAATATATGGTGATGAAAAAAGATTTGAATTTGAGTGATAGGCACATAACGCAATACGCAGATGATATATTATAGAACGGTACACTTGAAACCTATATTATTTTATTAACCAATGTCACCTCAATGCATTTAATTTAAAATTTTTTTTAATAAATTTTTATTAATTGTAATGGGATGACATTAATAAATCAGGGTACATATATTCAAAGAAAACATGTCTAGGTTATTTTGTCATTAAATTATGTTGCGTACCCCTCGCCCAAAGTCAGATTGTCCTCCGCCACCCTCTATCTAGTTCTCTGTGCCCCTCCCCCTCCCCCTAACTCTCTCCCTCCCTCCCTCCCATGTCCTCCCTCCCCCCACCCCTGGTAATCACCACACTCTTGTCCATGTCTCTTAGTCTCATTTTTATGTTCCACCAATGTATGGAATCATGTAGTTCTTGTTTTTTTCTGATTTACTTATTTCACTCCTTATAATGTTATCAAGATCCCACCATTTTGCTGTAAATGATCTGATGTCATCATTTCTTATGGCTGAGTAGTATTCCATAGTGTATATGTGCCACATCTTCTTTATCCAGTCTTCTATTGAAGGGCTTTTTGGTTGTTTCCATGTCTTGGCCACTGTGAACAGTGCTGCAATGAACATGGGGCTACATGTGTCTTCACGTATCAATGTTTCTGAGGTTTTGGGGTATATACCCAGTAGAGGGATTGCTGGGTCATAAGGTAGTTCTATTTGCAGTTTTTTGAGGAACCACCATACTTTCCTCCATAATGGTTGTACTGAATCAATAATTAATAACCTTCCAAAATAAAAAGCACAAGACTCAAATGGGTTCACTGGTAAATTCTACTAAACATTTAAGGAAGAAATTATATCAGTACCAGAAGTAAAAAGACCATTCCTAAGTTACTCTATGAGGCCATGCCATCATTATCCTAACACCAAAACAAGACAAAGACATTACAAGAAAACTATTGATTAATATATCTCATGAACATAGATGTGGAAATCCTTGTTATTTATATCTTCATCATTGTCATTTTCATTGCATTTATTACAATTATACTACAGTAGTACCTTGAGATATAAACAGACCAACATGCAAATTTTTTTAAGATATGAGCTGTGACTCAGTCCAAATTTTTGTTTGAGAACTGAGCAAAATTCTGAGATACAATCGTGATTCGGGAAGCTGCTGCTAGTTGGTGCATTGGCGCACGGGCCCAGTATCAGCAGTTTGATATATGAATTGACTGACTTACGAGGTCGGTTACAGAAAGAATTAAATTTGTATCTCAAGGTACCACTGTATATTGTAATTATCCACATTTCAATATTCCATTAGAATTCAAGCTCCCCACAGGCAGGAATCATGATTTATTAATCTTTCTGTACACAGTAACTATCAGAGATATGGCACATAGTAGATATTTAATAAATATATGTTAAGTTGAACTTTGTCAAATCCAAAACTTCTAGGTTGGGAGAAGTCCTGAGGGTTCATTAACCAGCTTCAGGGGCTCACAGAATTCTGGAAGTATTAGGTGAGCATATGCTGCCTATGGACATTGTTCCTACCTAGATCCCCAGTTGTATATGGGTTCCAAAGAAAAGAAAATTTGTACATTCTATCAACTTTTAGTTGGATTGTTTGTTTTCATGGTGTCAAATTCTTTGTAAATTTTGGATATTAACACCTCATCAAATGTATTATTGCCAAATATCTTCTTCAAATTGATAGATTGTGTTCATTTTACTGATGGCTTCCTTTACTGTGCAAAACTTTTTAGTTTGATGTAGTCCCATTTGTTTATTTTTTTTGTTTCCCTTTCCCAAGGAGACACGTTCAAAAAAAAAAAAAAAAGGTATTGCTAAGAGCAAAGCCTATTTTTTTTTCTAGGAGTTTTATGATTTCAGATCTTACATTTAAGTGTTTAACCCATTTTGAGTTTATTCTTATATACGGTTTAAAAAAGTGGTCTAATTCCATTTTTTACACATGTCTGTACAGTTTTTATAACACTATTTACTAAGAGACTGTCTTTTTTTTTTATTTCTCTGAAGCTGGAAATGGGGAGAGACAGTCAGACAGACTCCCGCATGCGCCTGACCGGGATCCACCCGGCACGCCCACCATGGGGTGATGCTCTGCCCACCAGGGGCGATGCTCTGCCCCTCGGGGCATCGCTCTGTGGCGACCGGAGCCACTCCAGCGCCTGAGGCAAGGCCAAGGAGCCATCCCCAGCGCCCGGGCCATCTTTGCTCCAATGGAGCCTCAGCTGCGGGAGGGGAAGAGAGAGACAGAGAGGAAGAAGAGGGGGAGGGGTGGAGAAGCAGATGGGCGCTTCTCCTGTGTGCCCTGGCCGGGAATCGAACCCGGGACTTCTGCACGCCAGGCCAACGCTCTACCACTGAGCCAACCGGCCAGGGCCTAAGAGACTGTCTTTACCTCATTATACGGTTTTGCTTCCTTTGTCATAGATTAATTGGCCATATAGGGATGAGTTTATTTCTGGGCTTTCTATTCTGTTCTATTGATCTAAGTGCATGTTTTTAAGTCAGTACCATTCTCTCTTGATGACAATGGCTTCAAGATTGTTTTGGCTATTGGGGTCTTTTGTGGTTCCATATAAATTTTTGAATTATTCGTTCTAATTCAGTGAAAAAGGACATTGGTATTTTGATAGAGATTTCTCTGAATCTGTAGATTGTTTTGGGTAGTATAGACATTTTAATGATGTGAATTCTTCCTACCCATGAAAAGGATATATGCTTCAATGTCTTATAATTTTCCAAGTACAGGTTTTTATTCTTGTTTAAATTTATTTTGGTGTATTTTATTTTCTTAATGTAATTATAAATGGAATTATTTTCTTAATTTCTCTTTATGATAGTTAATATATATCTGATAAGGAATTAATATCTAAAATATATAAAGAACTCATCTGACAATACCAAAATACCAAACAATTACATTAAAAAAAATGGACAGAGGACCTGAGTTGACATTTCTCCAAAGAGGACAAACAGATGGCCAATAGACACCAAAAAAACCAAACAATTACATTAAAAAAATGGATAGAGGACCTGAGTAGACATTTCTCAAAAGAGGACAAACAGATGGCCTATAGACATGTGAAAAGATACTTATTACTAGTCATCAGGAAAATGTAAATTAAAAAACACAATGAGATATTACCTCACACTTGTCAGAATGGCCACCAATAAATAAAAAGCAGGTGTTGTTGAGGATGAGGAGAAAAGAGAGCCCTTGTAGGTACCTTTTATAGATTAATTTTATTAATATATCATTTTATTAATTTATATATAAGTTAATCTTCACATATATAAATTATAAATATATATTTAATTAATCTTAAGATGTAGATGTTCCCATCTGAAATCAAGTGATAAAATGACAGTATACTTTCTCATTAAATATTGGTAAGAACAGAGCTGGTATATCCTTATTTTAGTTATTACCTTTATAATACTTTTCCAGATATTTAGGTTTACAAAAGAAGTCAGCTAATATTCAGTTCCTATTTTCAGAGCATGTATTTCGTTTTAAAGGTCTCTTGAGGGTGGTTTGTCAATTTTCTTTGATATTGAGGGGTTTATAAAGATTCAGCAGCACTGTACCAATATAGATTTTATCCCTTATCATCACAAGAAACGAAAGAAGCCTCCTTCTTGTTTGAGCTATAAATCAAACCAGACCAAGGACTAATTCACCCAATAGGTACTATGGAATTTGAGCATTTTAAAACCAAAAGAAAAAAAATACATTGTAAATCAATGAGAAGCTGTATTTCACTATGTCTAGAAAAAGGAATGTAAAGCTTTAAGTGAATTTCTCCATTGTTGGTAAGTATGCCTGGTATTGTTATCAGCAGAGTCTTCCCATATAAGCATTATTCCAGAAGGGAAAAAAGGTGACTGCTTTGTACTTCCTGTCTGTTAAGAGCCAATGAAGGCCATCCTTATGAAGGGTTTATACTAAAGACCTCTGGGCTGCTTAAAACTATTAAGTGATACAACAGTAATGTTCCCTTTGTGATATATATATATATATATATATATATCAAAAAATATATAATATATATATAATTGCTTTCAATATAGGATTAAAAATAATAAGTACTCAACATAAGGCAAATTATCTTGGCAATGTGGAATGTATGCTTTATAAGAGATCTTTAGAAAGACTAAAATGTAACCACTACTGCCTAAAATCTTTGCAGAATGCCTACAGTTTTCAGCTTTCTCAATATCAAATAGGATATAATTACTGTTTCTGGTTTCCAGCTAACATTCAAATTCATTTTAAATGCAGATTCCTATAAACTTGCCAATATCCAAACATGCAAGCAGTCTTATGAGAGCAATCTTTTAGAGCATGGATACAGTTATTGAAACAGAAAAAAGCATTAGGGATCTTGAGGGAACCACTTAGACTTAAAGCTGTTACATGCTTTATGTGTGCATGTTTATGCAAGGCCATATACATGAGAAAACATTTGAATAATCACTATGTTTGTTCATGTCAAAACTCGAATTTTAGAAACTTAACAATTTAGAATTTTTCAACCCTGGATTACAGATAAATTTTTAATTAATAATTTTAATTAATAAATCATTGTTTAATAATAGTATTGCAAGTTGTCCTCACATACATTATTTACTATGAAATAAGCAAAAATTTTATCCCCACAAAAAATTTTATTGATTTTTATTAATGTTTGTTTTATTGACTTTAGAGAGAGGGAGAGAATGAGAGAGACATAGGAACATCTGTTCTGGTTTGTGCCCTGACCAAGGATCGAACCGGCAACCTCTGCATTTTGGGATGATACTCTAACTAACCAAGCTATCTGGCCAGGGCAATTGATTGATTTTAAAGAGACAGGAAGGGACGGAGAGGGAGAGACAGAGAGAGGGACAGGAAGTGGGGGGGGGAGAGAAACAGAGAGGAACATCAATTTATTGTTCTATTTATTCATGCTGTCATTGGTTGATTCTTGTATATGCGTGCCCTGACCAGGGATCAAACCTGATCCCCATTTTAAAAATGAAGGGACTGAAGCTCAGAGAGTACCATGACCAAGTTCAGTGAACAAGTTATAGAGTTGGGGTGACTATTCATACTTTTTGACTCCTGATTCAGTATTTTTTTTAAAAACTTGAGAACTTACACTAATTTTCACAAGCTTTGCAAGAAAATACTTTCCCACTGAGTTAATATTGGAGTACAAACAAAACAGGACTCATTTCTTATAAAAACTGGCTTCAAAATTGCAACCCTAAAGCCACAGCTCTCCCTAAATATTCCCTTCTGCTCCTCCTACTTGTCCAGCAGGAAAGTGTTGGCAAAGAGTTGCTTATACTTTTGCCAAAGAACACCCTTAAAGGAGTAGCCCTCTAAGCCAGAAAGCAATGATTACCAAGTGGAAAAAAAGAGTGGTCTATAATAAAGCTTTGAATATGCCTGCAATAATCATCCATAGTGCCTTTCTTGAAAGGTTTTTGAAGTGTCACTGACTTATCCATTTCCTAGGATCAAAGTTGAATCACAGAACAGTAAAGTGTGCAGTCAAGTCCATTATACTATAAATCACTCAATCATTTATCCATGCATTCATATATGTATTGGGTTCCGACCATGTTCTAGGAATGTTGAACACCATAGGTTCAGAAAGGGTCAATGCTAATTTTAGGGTTAATGAATGGTCCACACAAATGTCTTATTTCTTAAACAACTTTGAAAAATCTTGGATCAGTGTCAGAGACAGGCAGCACAGTAAGGTATGTGTTAGGATACAGGTGGACAGACTATGCTGTGGGAGTCCATAGATATGCACATAGTCCTGAGTAGAGTAAAGGAGGGATCCAGAAAAGGTTTTGCAGCAGTAATGCTTAAACTGTCTTGAAGGATGAATAGGCAATGGCATGGTGAATGGAGGAAGAGTGGAGTATACTCTTGAGGTCCATATGAACATAAAAAACAAAAGAGAAGGATACAACAAGAAAATACCTGATGCAATCCCTAGAATACAGGGAGTTTATCATAACTGGAAGTTGTTGCAAAGGTTAAATTTGTAGTTTCTAAACTGAATCTGATTTAATGTACCTTATTGTTACATAGTTGAATTTGGAGCTAGAAGCCAATGCAAACCAAGCATGTTAGGCACATAATGTTGCTGAAGTAATTCAGGGTTGTAAATTTTTAGACACTTGAATGTTTTTAGAACATAATAGCAACAGCCTGAACTTCTTTTAGACAGGATGGATTATAACTCAAGAATTACAATAGAAACTACAGAAAAATATATCCCTTAAAAACAAACAAGAAAAAAAAAAAAACTTTGGCTAAACCTCTTCACAGTTAAAGGCCCATTTGTGTGGGAACCAGAAAAGCCCAGTTGCTAATAAACTGTTACAAAAATCTAAAGTTAGAACTTTCTGAAATACTCCATCACACTATTCACCGCACTTCCTTAAAGGAAAGCCTCAGCTGGAAGGAGCAGCTCACATTAAATAATTTTTTGCAGGGATCCTGGGATGGTTGAGTATTGTCAGTTAATAAATCATTATTGACAATTAAATACAGCCCACTGCTTGACTCTATAAAGTGAGTAGAGAGAGTGGTGATTGATAGTGGGGGGGGGGGAAGAACTCTGGACATTTAGTTCAGCTTCACATTCTGGCAGCCAACTCAAGAATAGTAATTTGCTCATAGATCCTTCTATTATATCTGCCAGTGAAAGTAAAAAAAAAAGCTGAGCACAGAGAAACCAAAGCTTGAAGTGGAAACAGCTTGGGATTTCTCTGGGCTACTATTATCAACTAGCCCAGCAATACTGTGTGGATATGCTAGAACATAATTGAAGATTTAAAAGGACACAAAAAGTTAGGTTAGTTCAAAATGCCATTAAGACATTACAGATACTCATGACAGCCTGAGTTCATAAACTTTTAAAATTCTTTTTATTAGTATAATACAAGTAGAAAAACTATGATCCAGAAAACAGGGAACATACATCTCTTATTTCTAGATAAAAGCAAGTATGTTACAAGGAGAAAATATTTCAAATTATCAGGAGTGGATGAGTATTATAAATATATATAACAGTCTGCACAACTTTTAAAATCTAGCCTCCATGTAACAGTGAAATAATTTAGAGGCTTGCTAAGCAAGAATCCGATCTAAAACACATCTTGAATAAACTTAAGGACACACATATAAAGAACATATGGGCCGGCTCTGACTGGTAGGCTCAGTGGTAAAGTGTCGGCCCGGTGTATGGAAGTCCCGGTTTTGATTCCCCGTCAGGGCACACAGGAGAAGCGTCCATATGCTTCTCCACCTTCCCCCCTCTCCTTTCTCTCTCTCTCTCTCTCTCTTCCCGTCCCGCAGTCAAGGCACCATTGGAGCAAAAGTTGGCCCAGGCACTGAGGATGTCTCCATGGCTTCTGCCTCAGGTGCTAGAATGGCTCCAGTTGCAATGGAGCAACACCCTGGATGGGCAGAAAATGGCTCCCTAGTGGGCGTTCCAGGAAGATCCCAGTCGGGCACATGTGGGAGTCTGTCTGTATCTGTCTCCCTGCTTCTCACTTCAGAAAGATACAAAAACAAAGAAAGAACAACAAAAAAAACATATGGTCCTTCTATATAAGGGGAGATTTTCTTTTTGTTCAGTAAAAATTGGTAAAGAAAAGGCAATTAAAAAAACATTCCTTATATATGAAACTAGATTGACATCACAATGTAAGAATTTTTAATCATTGATAAATGTAATACACATTGCTATTTAAGTGACGTTTACTCTTCAGAAAATGTTAGAGAAAGAAAGAAATATTCTCATATTAAAGCAGAGTGCTTAGAACAGTGGTTGGTATATAAGAAATAATGAATAAATGTTCAATGTTAATATATAGTGAACCAAACAGCCATTCTCAGAGCAAAATAAATGCAACTATTTCTGTCTTCTACGGAATTCTTTTTTCTTTGGAATCAAACCTATTTATTGAATTTTATAAGGATTTCATCTTAGAAAGAAATATATATTGATAGTTTGCTCTGGGCCCCACACTCTACATACAACAGCATGCAATCTCTTACAGGTTAAACTATTCTAACCAGTTTAATTGAAATTATGGTCATAAGTGCAATACTATAGATATTTAATAAGAAATGTTCCATTGTGCCCACCTAGAAAAAGAAAACAAAAAATTCTAGAAAAGGGGAACTGCAATAGAAGGTGTTGAGATATTGGAATGAGTCTTTTACAAGTGTGAATGACAGTTATGAGACTGATTTGAGTTGTGAAAGAAGGATTCCACTGGGAAATAAAGGAATATAGGTAATAAATAATAAATAATACTGGGAATAATCTGCAAAGTATTATTTCAAAGTCAGTTTGGGGTAATAGAATTCTATCCTGATGGTAATAGGAAACTACTGAAGAATTTTAAATAATCAAATATTTCAGGAAGACTGACTTCCCGTTTATTTGCCAGTATACTTCATCATTAATTAAAGAGTTGGAGTTATTTCTGTTATTTATTTATTTACTTAAATATTAAATTTAGTGGGGTGACATTAGTCCATAGGAAAACATAAGTTTCAGGTATATATCTCTATAGCATTTGAACTAATCATTATATTTCTGCCATTTAATTTTATTTCTGTATATAGAGAATTTCCCAAAGAAACTAAATTAGAAATTAAAATAATGATGAAGTGACTACTTTGAAATGAAAAAAAGTTGAATCATATGTTGAGTAAGGTGATGATAAGTTATATTAAACAAACAGGAGAAATGAAGGTTGATTTTCAAATTATATCTAGGCTCACATGCATAGTACACTCGTTTCCCTTTGAATGGGTCCGTAATGACTTATTTTACACTATTTTCCAAAAGGAAGGATCTAGGATGTATAAGAAGATCTATGCATATAATTAAAATTTAATACAAGAGAAATATCTTTTCTTTTTTTGTATTTTTCTGAAGCTGGAAACAGGGAGAGACAGTCAGACAGACTCCCGCATGCGCCCGACCGGGATCCACCCAGCACGCCCACCAAGGGGCGATGCTCTGCCCCTCCGGGGCGTCGCTCTGTCGTGACCAGAGCCACTCTAGCACCTGGGGCAGAGGCCAAAGAGCCATCCCCAGCGCCCGGGCCATCTTTGCTCCAATGGAGCCTTGGCTGCGGGAGGGGAAGAGAGAGACAGAGAGGAAGGACAGGGGGTGGGGTGGGGGGTGGAGAAGCAAATGGGCGCTTCTCCTGTGTGCCCTGGCCGGGAATCCAACCCCGGTCCCCCGTACACCAGGCTGACGCTCTACCACTGAGCCAACCGGCCAGGGCAAGAGAAATACCTTATGCATAAAATTATGATAGTGCAGTTAAAATGCAATGAATTTATATTTCATATTTTATTTGTTCTCCAGGAAAAACTAAGGATCTCCTATTATTCAACCCAAGGCCAAGGCAATGATGTTTATGTCACCAGGAAAAAGAATCAAATACAAATAACCAAAACCCTCATGGAGTCAAGAAACTATTACATTTTTAAAAGGTATACCCTAAGAAGAAAATATCTCAACACTTTTGAGCTTAATTTTAATAATATTTTTCAAATTAAAGGTAAAATAAAACAACCTAATGTCAACAACGAAAGCACATTGTTGACAAGAAAAAAGTATAAAGCTAAATGATGTCTCAGATGTACTCACTTAATTAAAATAACAGCAACATTTAGTTAGCATCTGCTCTGTGCCAAGAAATTCTGAACAGTTTTCATGGATCAGTTTAGAGGTTCCCAAATATTGTCACTAAAATATATAATGATTAAAAAATAATTGAATTTGGGGTTGTAGGATTTGGAAGTACAGTTTACACACAGCTTCCTAGTCTCTTCCCAAAGTTAATTATCATCTCATACCTCATCTTTAAAACACTCTTTAAAATATAATACTACTATACTTCTTCCTCAAACCTGTACGTAATGACCTCGGAAAACAAGCTACATTTTTCCTTTAGTTTGAGTACCTTCCTGGACCATTTCTGTTTACCCATGGGTATAGATATTCTGGCATAATAACTAATTTAAGTTATTCATCTACTATACAAAGTAAATACTGTAAATACTAATATCTCCATTTTCCACATGAGAACAGGATAAATAAAAGGTCACACCACTTCTAAATAATATAAAGTGTATATTAAACCCTAGTCTTCAGAAATCAAAACCTTTGATGCTCTTTCTACAATGTCATAGCACATTCAAAGCAAAACACAGGAAGTAACAAAGATCCTTCACTTGCTGGATATTTTTGTTTGTTTGTTTTAGGAATACTCAGAAGAAGCAATAACATTAGGGATATGTATTTGATAAGTGAAACTGTTCTTTTTTTTCTTCTTAACTTTGTTTTAAAAGAAATTGAAATGTCCTAATGGCTTCTAGTTGACAGTTTACTCCAATTGTGAGAGAGCACAAGAAATGAACACTATCACGATAGCATTATTTTACAGATATTGTAACAGCAATGTATCAGAATAAAATTTAAATGTATTTATAAATAAATTGTACCTATTCTAAAAAGAAGGCATAAAACTATGACAATTATTTACAAATATTCAATTAATGGGGTATCAGAATTAGGGGTAAGATAAAAAGTACCAAATGAAGTGCCATCCATTATCAGTATTGGAGAAACAGAAATGTATACAAAGAGAGCAGAGGAGAGTCAAGTAGGAAAATTCTGCATGTGGTTTAGAATGTCAAATACAGGTAAATGGTTCTAGATCAACTAGATGTTTGTCTGGGCAAAACTCAACCTCAACATCTATCTTACATCATACACAAAAATTATTTATTAATGGAATGAATACCTGTGTGTAAAAGTAAAAACTATGAAATTCATAGAAGAAAACATTTAAAAATGTTTCACATTCTAAAATACCTTTGCCTATCTCCTGGCCATAAATGAAAGTACTAACCATAAAAGAAAATTTGATAAATTGAATTTTATAAGTTTAACTTCTTGTCAAAAGTTACTGTTAAGAAAATGAAAATGTAGGTAGTGTCTGGAAAAGAATATTTATAAAGCAAATATCTAAAATAATTTGCATCCTAAATATATAAAAAAAATTTACAAATACATAATAAAATAGTAAACAACACAATTTTTATAAATGGGAAAAAAGGGCTTATCCAAGTAACTTTGAAAAATAATGTTTTAAAACTGGAAACTAGTTTAAGATAAAAGGATGTGCACATGAATACTGTATTCAATTGGTAAATTTCACAGGTATTCATGTAAAGCATTTTGAAATCACTTTACATGTACAATGTTGTTAAGCAAGTAAATAAATGGTAGCTAATAAGAGACAGAGGGAAACTACAGAGAAGCAAGAAAGGAAGTCTAGATTGAACCCTATGGAACTGTATTAGAGTCAAAGACAATATAAACTTGCATTTATTTTTACTTGCATTATTATTATAATATGTAGAATCCTAAGAGTACCAGAAGAAGAGAGAACAAGGGATTAGGAACCTATTTGAAGAAATAATGACTGAATATCTTCCTAACCTGATAAAGAAGAAAGATACATAAGTCCAGTAAGTGCAGAGCATCCCACACAAGATGAAATCAAAGAAGCCCACACAAAGACACATCATAATTAAAAGTTAAAGACAAAGAGAATCTTAAAAGCAGCTAAAGAAATAGTTATCTACAAGGGAGCTGCCATAAAACTGTCAGTTGCTTGACCAATCAGAATACTTTAGGTCAGAATGTACTGGCATGAAATATTCCAAGTGATGAAAAGCAAGGACCTGAAACCAAAATTACTTCACCCAGCAAGGCTATCATTTAAAACTGAAGGAGAAATAAAGAGGTTTCCAGACAAGAAAAAGCTAAAGGAATTTGTTACCACCAAACCAGTAATATAAAAAATGTTAAAGAGTCTTCGTTAAGAAGAAGGGAAATGAAAATGAGAAGAAGGAAAAGAAGAAGAAAAAACCCCCCAGAGGAATAGTTAAAAGAATATACTTTCAATTATTACATACCTAACAGTAATCACTGTAAATGTAAATGGGATAAATACTCCAGTCAAAGGCATATGATAGCTGAACGACTGAGAAAACTAGACCCATATATATGCTGTCTACAAGAGACCTACCTCAGAATGAAACAGACATACAGATTAAAAGTAAAGGGAAGAAGCCTGACCAGGCATTGGCGCAGTGGATAGAGTGTTGGACTGCGATGTGGAGGACCCAGGTTTGAGATCGTGAGGTTGCCAGCTTGAGTGCAGGTTCATCTGGTTTGAGCAAAGCTCACCAGCTTTGACCCAAGGTCGCTGGCTTGAGCAAGGGGTCACTCAGTCTGCTGAAGGCCAACGGTCAAGGCACAAATGAACAACTAAAGTGCCACAACAAAAAATTGATGCTTCTCATCTCTCTCCCTTCCTGTTTGTCACTATTTATCCCTCTCTCTCCGATTCTCTCTCTGTCTCTGTTGAAAGAAAAAAGTAAAGGGAAGGAGAAAATATATTATGCAAATATAAGTTAAAAGAAGCTGAAATAGCAATACTGATATCTGACAAAAGAGACTTTATTTTTTTATTATCTTTTTTGTTATAAAACAACAGAGACAGAGACAGAGAGAGCAGACAGAGGTATAGACAGGGATAGACAGACAGGAAAGGAGAAAGATGAGAAGCATCAATTCTTTGTTGCATCACCTTAGTTGTTCATTGATTGCTTTCTCATATGTACCTTGATCAGGGGCTGCAGCCGAGCCAGTAACCCTTTGCTCAAGCCAGAGACAGAGGGCTCAGGCCAGCAACCATGAAGTCATGTCTGTGATCCCATGCTCAAGCTCAAACCAGATGAGCCCACACTCAAGCTGGCAACCTCGGGGTTTCAAATCTGGGTCGTCTGCATCCCAGGCCAATGCTCTAACCATTGCATCACTGCCTGGTCAAGCAAGAGACTTTAAAACAAGGGATATAGTAAGAGGCAAAGAAGGACTCTAAATAATGATAAAGAGAGCAATCCAACAAGAGGATATAACTCTTGTAAACATTTACGTGCCCTACACAGGAGCACCTAAATATATAAAACAAACCTTAATGGACATAAAGAGAGGGATCAGCAGTAATACAGTCATAGGAAAAGATTTTAACACCCTACTGATATCAATGGATAGGTCTTTCAGAAAGAAAATCAACAAGGAAACAATAGTCTTAATAAGATACTAGATCAGCTGAATTTAATTGATATCTTTCAAGCATTTCACCCCACAGCAGGATAATGTATATTCTTTTCAAGTG
Source organism: Saccopteryx bilineata (assembly GCF_036850765.1). NCBI lineage: Eukaryota > Metazoa > Chordata > Mammalia > Chiroptera > Emballonuridae > Saccopteryx > Saccopteryx bilineata. Next base: position 336,179,717 of record NC_089490.1, on the reverse strand, counting down.
CATGTAATACATCTAGGGTAGATCATATGTTAGGACACAAAACAAGTCTCAGTAAATATAAGAAGATTAAAATCATATTAAGCATCTTCTCTTATCATAGTGATATGAAACTAGAAATCAATCATAAGAAAAAGAATGAGTCTGACCAGGCAGTGGCGCAGTGGGTAGAGTGTCAGACTGGGATGTGGAGGACCCAGATTCGAGACCCCAAGGTCACCAGCTTGAGCATGGGCTCATCTGGCTTGAGCAAAAAGCTCACCAGCTTGGACCCAATGTCGCTGGCTCAAGCAAGGGGTTACTTGGTCTGCTGAAGGCCCGCAGTCAAGGTACATATGAGAAAGCAATAAATGAACAACTAAGGTGTTGCAACGAAAAACTGATGATTGATGCTTCTCATCTCTCTGTGTTCCTGTCTGTCTGTCCCTATCCATCCCTCTCTTTGACTCTCTCTCTCTGTCCCTGTAAAAAAAAGAAAAAGAATGAAAAACACATGAAGACTTGGATGCTAAATAATATGTTACTAAGCAATGAATGAGTTAATAATGAGATAAAGGGATAAATTAAAAGATACCTTAAAACAAAAATGAGAACACAATAACAGCAAATCTACAGGACAAAGAGAAAGCATTTCTATGAGAGAAATTAATATCATTATAGGCCTTCCTCAAGAAATAAGAAAAATCTCAAGTAAACAATCTAACTACATTGAAAGAAACCAGAAAAAGAAATATAAACAAAGCCCAGAAAGTAAAAAAAAAAGGAAAATAATAAAGAAAATACAAATAAAATAGTATCTAAAAAATACAAAAGATCAATAAAAAAAGAACTGGTTCTTTGAAAAAATAAACAAGACTGATAAAAAGAAAAGAAGACCCAAATAAACAAAATCAGAAATGAAAGAGAAGAAACAGCTGACACCAAAGAAACAAAGGATTGTAAGAAAATATTACAAACAACTGAACCCAAAAATTGGACAATCTGGACAAAATGGATAAATTCCTAGGAACATACAATCTTTCAAAACTAAACCAAGAAAAATCAGAAAATCTGAATAGACAGATTACAACTAATGTAATTGAAGCAGTAATCAAAAATACTTCCAACAAGCAAAAGTCTGAAACAGATGGCTTCACAGATAAATTTTATCATACACATTTTTGGAATTTGGTCTAGTTCTGTGAAATACACCATTGGTATCTCGATAGGAATTGTGTTAAATCTATAGATTGCTTTGGGTAATATAAATATTTTAATGATGTTAGTTCTTTCTATCTATGAACATGGTATATGCTTCTACTCATTTGTATCTTTTTCAATTTCTTTCTTCAGTATCTTAATTTTCCCACTACAGTTATTTTACATTCTTGGTTAAATTTATTCCTAGGTATTTTATTCTTTTTGAAGCAATTGTGAATAGGATTGTTTTCTTAGTTTTCCATTATGATAGCTCATTATTAGTGGTAAAAATGCAACCAATTTCTGGATATTTATTTTGTATTCTGCTACATCAAACTAAAAAGCTTTTGCACAGCAAAGGAAACAATCAACAAAATGAAAAGACAAACCACTGAATGGAAGAACATACTTACCTATACATCTGATAAGGGCTTAATATCCAAACTTTATAAGAAACTTATAAAACTCAACACCAAAAACAAACAATACAATTAAGAAATGGTGAACGGACCTGAATAGATACTTCTCCAAAGAGGAGATACAGATGGCTAATAGACATATGAAAAGATGCCCAATGTCCTTGATCATCAGAGAAATGCAAATTAAAACCACAATTAGCTATCACCTCATGCCTGCCAGAATGGCTTTCATCAATAAATCAATAAACAACAAGTGTTGGCAGAGATGTGGAGAAAAGGGAACCCTTGTGCACTGTTGGTGGAAATGTAGATTGGTGCAGCCACTGTGGAAGCAGTATAGAATTAACTCAAAAAATTTAAAATGGAACTGCCTTATGACCCAGTGATTCCACTATGGGAATTTGTCCAAAGAAACCAGAAACACTAATTTGAAAGAATGTATGTACCCTTATATTCATTGCAGCATTATTTATAATAACCAAGATTTGGAAGCAGCCCAAGTGCCCATTAGTACATGAGTGGATAAAAAAGCTGTGGTACATTTACACAATGGAATACTACTTTGGTCATAAAAAAGGAAATCTTACCTTTTGTGACAGCATGGATGGACCTGGAGATTATTATGTGAGGTGAAAAAGTCAGGCCAAAGAAAGACAAGGACCATATGATTTAACTTATTTGTAAAATCTAATGACCAAATTAAACTAACAAAATGGAAACAGACTCATAGTTACAGAGAACAGGCTGACAGCTGTCAGAGGGGAAAGGTGTTGGGGGCTGAGTGAAGAAAGGTGAAGGGATTAAGCAAATAAAAACCCTCATAGTCACAGACAACAGTATGCTGATTAACACAGGGAAAGGGGGTGGAGGGAGGTAGAAGAGAGTCAAGTGGGCATAAACAGTGATGGGAAGGATTTGACAGGGAGGGTATGGTGAACACACAATACAATATACAGACGATGTGTTATGGAAGTGTACCCCTGAAACCTGTATAACTTTTTTAACCAATGGTACCCCATAAATTCAATTTAAAACCATCTTGAGAGTCTCAGAGAAAAGAATTATAAAAACAGAATCAATAGAAAAACGACTTCTGTTAACTCTCATTGGAGAATAAACTATTAAAAATTAACTATAACCTCAGAATCTCCATTTTATAATCAAGCCCTCTTCCATTTTAGCATAAAGATGGAAGCTAATAATTTACTTCAGCCTAGGGAATTGAATATTAGTCTATTTGGAACTCATTCCTTCCTTGTCCCAGACCAAGACCCATGAAGCTTTCCCTTTTGGAAGAGAAAGTTTTAAAAATTATTTTGAACTATTAATATTTTTAAAAGGTGAAAAAAAGACAACTAAAGAAAATTCAACAACTATACATAGTAACAGTATGCCTATCTCCACAATATTCCCTACTGCCTTAGGCTAAAACAATTCTAAAATACATTAAAAATAATAGAAGTCAGAATTTTCAGTGAAGAGAGTAGATTTTCTTAGGACTATTACCATGTATATAAAAAGATTCCATCTAAGAAGGAGACTGGACTTAGGAGAGTGAACACACAGTGCAATGTAGAGATGACATATTCTAGAATGATACACTGAAGCCTATAAAATTTTTCTAAAATTGTCATCCCAATAGAGTCAATTAAAAAAAGTTATTCACTGACTATTATTTGGTATAATTAATTTGGTATTGTTGTGGCTATATACAACCTTTAGTACCAGAAAAATCCAGAAGCACAAAATATTATGTAATAAGTTATAATCACCAAATGTTTGAGTAGAGGCTATGTAGGTGAACAACTCCACTGAAACCCTTGGTCCTGAAAAGTTAAAAATTCGGTAGCCAGGCTGACCTTTTGCCTTTAGAAAGGGCAGAAAGCAGAAGCTTCATGATAAAATTTATAAGACAGAAATCTATTAGACAGAAGCTGTAAACTGGGGGTCATTGCACTGAATTGGCTCAAGATTTTATTTTATTTAAATTGCATTATTTAAATAAACATTTATAATTTGGGAAAAGTAAATAAAAACTAAAAAGATTTTATTCAGTTTTATTACCTCCACAAAACTTGGGCTATAAAAATCAGATTTAACTGTACAATACCCCTTTTGTTAAAGAAAAAAAAGGCAGACTAATTATATTCAGAAATTTGTTTGTTGCAGAGCTATGACATATTTTATTAAAATTAAATAGAGTAGATGGCTTCAACAATCCCAAATTTAGCATATATATTATATTTCCATTCTAATATAAAGGAATGAGCATGGCTGTGTATAAAATCATCAAGCAAAGGCTGGAAAGGCTCAGTGTATTGCACATAAAGTTATGCCAAAATGCAGGTATTGTTACGATCCATTTACACTAAGTATTGTTCACTTCATGCAGTCTGTTCTGTGTATCTCTATACTTTCAAATGAAGTTATCCATTTGTAGAAAATGAGTACACTGAATATTCATGAGTTGAGATAATTTTTATCATCCCTGAAGAGTTTCTTTCTTTGGGTTATTACCTGCCGAGCTCAAGTGTATAAAAATTGATTAAATATCGTTTACTAAACAGAGTCCTAAAAACAAACACTAAAAGTATAATAATTCTTACAATAGAAGGTATGCTTTCAGGAGTCGATCCAGATTTTGTGGAATTGGAACCTTATATAATTTGGAAAGCTTGTTTTTAAGAAAAATGATATGCAATAACAAAAACAAAATTACCAAGATCCCCCCCAAACACACACCAGGGTCTTACAGATGGCTGTGCAAGTTATTGAACCTGGAGGCTGTATTAACTTACAGCAGCGATTTTCAACCTTTTTCATCTCATGGCACACATAAATTAATTACCAAAATTCTGTGGCACACAAAAAAATATATTTTTTGACAAACTCAAAAAAATAGGTCTAATTTTGGTTCATTCACTCTCACTCTAAACAGCTATTGTTGTGTTGGCTATTGTCACTTTTTTTATTTGACGATCTAAAGGAAAAGAGGTCATTGCCCCTGACTAAAACATCAGGTATTGCATGTTTTAAAAATTATTGCAGCACACCAATGTGCCTTTTACAGCACACTGGTTAAAAATCTCTGACTTAAAGGTAAATCTACCTTTGCAAGCATTTTTTAAGAAAGTGGTGACAGTAAATCAAAGGATCTGTATACTTAAAACCTACTAAGAAATTGTCAAATAAAATATTAGCATTTCTTTAACTGACTAGAAAATAAATGGTTAATGACTTGTTTCTAATTGGTCATTTGATTGAATTTAACTAATATACTTAATTTCACTTTTTCTTTTTTATTGGAGGGGAAAAGGTGCATAGGTCTCTTCTGGAAGTTGCTGTCAGGCTGTGAGCCATGGCGCTACTATTCTTTACTTGTGGGAAGACCTCGCACAGTTTAACAGTTCTCTAGGCCATCTTTCACCAAATATAAATCCCCAAAATAAAAGAACACCTAGTCCTTGAGTTCAGATGAGAAGTCTTCCATTCCCACCTCCCAGCCTCTTGCCACACTACAAAAAGATTAATCATCCCCATCTGACCTTCCACAGCCTTTAAGGTCACCTCAGTTACATGACTTTTTTCATTTTTATTAGCCGTCTGTGTTTGAAGTTGACTTTGTTAGAATGGGAGCTCCTCAAGATCAAGGAGATACCCTATCTTTGAACCTAAAAGGCCTAGCTCATATTGAAGGCATAATAAATGTTCACTGCATGAAGAAATGAATGAATGAATGCTGAGAGGTAAGCTACTCAAATATGGTTCAAGGTATGGAACAGTAACACCAGCAACATCAGGGAGCTTATTAAAAATGCAAAACTATCTCCAATTGTCTAAACCGATTGTGTATTTTAATAAGATCCTTAGGTGATTTCTGTGCACATTTAAGTTTGAGATATATTTTGGTTATTATTCAACTAGCTCTCAAGAAGGATTATACCATGAAGAATATCACTTTATAATTCACAACAATAGTTCCTTCATTTGTTCTTCATATGTTTGGCTACACTGATCATACCACCAAAGAACAAATGACCCCATGAACTACTATTCCACTATTCTTTCTTGTTCCTAACAAAATAGTTATTTAGAAAGCACAAACTTAGTAAAATTAGTGGAAAGAAGGTGATATATTACAAATACAAATGTGAAAGTTAATCTGTCAATTAATATCTAAAACTGGTATCCTGTCATATTATTTTTAAAACACAAATCTCTCAAAAGCCCGGCCTCAGTTCACTGAAGCATTTGTAGATTAATACTTTTATGCCTTGAAAGCTCCAGACGGAAAAGTAGTGTTGGAAAATTAGATAAAATTAAATTTACAAGATTTGCACTCGCAGTCCAACTTTTTAAACGATGTGCCTATGAAATCTCAATTGAAAATTAAAGCTTATCTAGTTTTAATTTCATGAGAAAACCTTAACTAGTATATTCAATTTATAGGCCTCTTCGTCATTCCTCTTGTTGAACAGATTACCCCTTGTCTGGACTCTTTTCAGCTCAGCTGTTAGAGAAAACCATCTTAGTTCTACCTTAAGAATGACTAGCCTTTCAGACACATAGGTAATCTATTGAAAAGAGTTATTATATATTATACATGTATTAAGTCTGGATAGGTATAAACATATCTATTTGAAGAAGATACATTTCAATGCAAATCTTAAAGAAGAATAGAAGAGAAATTAAAGATTGCAAAGAACTGTCACCTATGGCAGAAGCTATTAGTCATGTCACGGTGAAGAAATAATGACTGTCTTAGAGTTGCTCAGTTCTTCAAGGTGAACTTCAAAAGAATGAAGCAACTTCAAAGGAAATCACAGAAAAAAGAGTTTGAATCACAGTAGAGACTTTGCTGGAGGAATTAAGGATGTGCCTGCTTTAATCAATACACAAGTCCATAATATGTCAAAACTTATTTTTGCTCTTCAAAAAAAATAACACTCTTGATTTTTATTTTAACACAAACTAAATTAGAAAATTTTCACATGATTGTAGGTAAACGTATCTTTGTTTGACTTCTATATAATTAAGAATAATCCAGAAATTTAGTAAAATATTGTCGCTGGTGGAATTTGTTTCTAGTCCTACCGGGATTAGTCAGAATAGGTTAGGTTACACTGTTAAACAAAATTAACCCTTAAATTCCAGAGTCTTAATACTACAAATGTTTGTTTCTTATGTGAATCTTCTACAAATTGAGACATCTTCAGGATGTTCTCCAAAAGCTGAAGGTCATGAAGGGGCTTCACACAGTCCATTGGGGACAAATAACCACAAGCTCCTGCCTAACTTCAAAGAAGCTAGGAGATGTAGTCTTCTCTGTGCCCATGAAGAGGAAAGAGCCGGACACTGGTACTATTACTAGTGAGCATGGTAAGCTTGATGATATCAACAGAGGAAATTTCTGAGGAAGGGAGGTAATTGGAGGCATAATTTGGGATGAAAAGAAAGGATATACCGTCATTGCCATGAATAGGATTACCTCATTTTTAGTATAAAAACAATCCAGAAAAATGGTGTGCTGGCAAAACCTTTAAATCAACCAACAGCTTGAATGGATTATGATTGTCAATGCTTAAAAGAATTCCAGGAATAGCATTTTTGGAAAAGGAAGAGCTGACCTGTTTTCTTTTTTAGTATTCTATTCCTGCATAGCAAGTTACCACAAATTTAGTGGCTTAAAACAACAGCCATTTATTTTGTCACATCTCTCTAGGTCAGAAGTCTAACATGGCATAAGTGAATTCTTTACTTACCATCTCACTGAGCTAAATCCAAGTATCAGCCAGGGTTGTGTTTCTCATCCAAGCTTGGGGTCTGGGCTCATTGTTTGAACTCATTACTTTCTCACACTTCCCTTTTAGCAATGATAGGCCAGTCTGTCTTATGCTTTAAATTTCTCTGACTTTCTAATTTTAAAGGACCCTATAATTACATAGGGTCCACCTAGGAAATCCAGGTTAATCTTTCTATTTTAGGGTCAGCTGATTAGTAACCTTAGACACAAGTGCAAAATTAACACAGCCTGTCAGAAATAACAGAGAGACCAAAAGTGTGCCTAAAACCTTGTAATAGGAATCTATATCTCTTAATATTTTTGTTTTATGTGCAAGGATTTTGTTTGTCTAATGGGTTTTCACAAATCAGACATATTTGCAATGGAAATGGATTGGATTAAGTGATAAGTAAGTAATGGAAAGAAATAAAGAAAAGCTTGTCTAATTTGGGGATGAGGAAAAACAAAGACAAGAAACGGGGAGTAAAAAAAGCTATGATATATGTTGAAGAGTGTAGACATTAGAAAGGAGAATAAGAGAAGCAGGGGATATGTAACTGGAAGCATGAAGGAGAAACTAAGGTTGATGGTGGCAATCAGTGGAGGGATTTTATAGTGGGCTATAATATATATGGGCTGTTAGCAGCACAGATAATGTTATTTTGACTGTGGTGATTCAGGTATTAAGAAGCTTAAACATGGTGATAATGTTATGGTTCCCTACTACATAAATAAATTACAATAATTAAAGTAGTTATATTTTTCTGCATGAAAGTATAGGAAACAACTGAAGGAGACAATTTGTATATAATTGGTTAGCTCACATTCAGCTTTTAAAAGAATGAGTTACTGACAGAAAGAAGTCCAATTATTTAAAAAACTGATTCTCTTTAGCTTATATCAAATCAATAAATAGGACTAGACAGAATGTCTTCTAAAATTAACTGATCATTGAATTCTGTCAATCATACAAATGAGCTTCTTCCTGCCTATTCTCTGGTTGAGACTCTTCTATTTCTGAAATAAACCAGAAATAATGTTGCAAAGAACACAGAAAAAGTAAGAGACATGATGGCCATTTTCCAGTGTTTAGCAGAAAAATAAAAAGCAAGAAAGAAGGCAGTCTGTGGCCAAAAACATTTGAGGCAGGTTGAGTTCAAATCAGAGTTGAACATATGTATTCCACGCTGGACTGTTCAGAAACTTTAATCTGTAGACTTTCCAAACATATGTGTCTAAGAAAATTTCTTTTATTCTAGACTATGGCAGAGATGGCCAGCTGTCCAACAAAGTTGTGCTTTCTTTTCCGCAGTAGAAGGTGCAGCCTGAGAAGCAGCTTCCAGCTAAGGAGTGTATATCCTGGATTCTCTGGCATCTAGGTATGGCCGCATGACTCATCAACACCAATGAGATTTGAGGGAAAATAATGTGAGTAACTTCCAGGACTTTTAAGAAATGGGCATTCCTCCACGGCCAGATAGTCCAGTTGGTTAGAGCACTGTCTCGAAGCACAGAGGTTGCCAGTTTCTATACATGCTCAGGGCACATACAGGAATACAGCAATGTTCCTCTCTCTCTCTATTTCTCTCTCTCTCTCTCCCCCCATCTTCCTCTCCCTCTAAAATCAATTAAATAAATATATATATTTTTAAATGAGTATTCTTTCTCCATGATCTCCTACTTCTTAGTCAGCTGGTAGAGAGGACCACGGCAGACCTTCAAGATAAAAGAAGCCTAAGTTTTTTTTATCATCGTGCGGATGTAAGTTCTCAGTGACCAGAAGACCAGTGATTTTTGTCCCCTGTGAAACATTTTTAAGTGTTTGTAAATACTTTTGGTTATTACAGTTGAGGAGAGGCGTGTAGTGGTATCAGTGGGTAGAAGTCAGGAAAGGTGCTACTATTCTACAATGTACAGAATAGCCCCCATACAACAAAGAACTATCTAGTCCAAAATGTTAATAGTGCCAAGGTTGAGAAGCCCTTTATTAGATGGTTAAGTGAGGAAAAAAAAAAGCATATTTCAATTGTGTTAAGTTCCTGCAATCTTGGGTTGGTTAGAGTGACTGCTGTTATCTTAAGTTCTTTGCAGTTTCTCCCAGAGCTAGTGTCCCAAAGACCAGACTTCAGGGAAATCAGACTACACAATTAATATTGTAAATGTAAAGGTAACACATTGCATTGGTTGCCAAGACATACTGATTCTACCTTCTGAGAATTTCTGAAAATTAGTCCAATCTCTGTTTTTCCATTGGTAATATCCTACTGACACATACGTATCTTCCTTCTTGGTCTCTTATAATAGTTTCCTAAATGGGCTCTTTCTCTCTTGTCATCTTGGTTATTGTCACAGTATTAAGTATTGACAGAACCAGAACTTGAACTCAGGTCTCTGCCTCTAAATCTTTTGTTCTTTTTCACTGAAGAATGAGATAACCTAAGGTAGCTTAGACTTGAGGATTGAAAAGACATTTAAAAATCTTAGTTTTGATAATTCCTAAAATTATAATTTTAGAAAAATCACTAAGTACATGTCTTTGAATTTTACCTCATCTGCAAATAGAAATAATGAAAAACTTAATTTTAAGTGTCTTTTATTTTAGAAACTTAGAACAGAGTCAGTATGCATTTAAATCATAAAAAAAATTATTAGGGAAAAAGAAATATACATCACCCCAGGATAACTGCACTATTTGCAATTCTTTTTCTCTAGGCAGAAGTTTGCTTACCCTTCAATAAGTTTTATCTTAGCCATTGCTAGTTGGCTCAGTGGATAGAATTTCAGCCTGGTGTGTGGATGTCCTAGGTTTGATCCCCAGTGAGGGCACACCAGAGAAGTGACCATCTGCTTCTCCTCTCCCTCTCCCCTTTCTCTCTCTCTTCCCCTCCCACAGCCAAGGCTTGGTTTGTCTCAACGTCAGCTTCAGGCACTGAGGATAGCTCAGTTGACTTGAGCACCGGCCCCAGATGGGGGTTGCTGTTAGGATCCTGGTCAGGGTGCTTGTGAGAGTCTGTCTATCTCTCTTCCTCGCACTTAAAAAATAAGTTTTATCTTCAATGAGAGTGGTAGGAAATCCCTAAGATTGTTCAAGCACTGTCTTTCTACCCAAAGTTATATACATGGTCCTACACAGGATACTCAGACTTAGACTAGTCTTTTGTTCTCGTGACATGTGTGACCTGTGGTCAGCCCACATTTGGGTTTCTTTTGGTAGTCATTCAATCTCTTTAGTGTATTGGTTTTCAGGTTGCTTCTTTGTGTTTTGTACTGTAACTAGATTATTATTTTTAGTCATTTATTTACAATAAATTTATGTTCTAAAAAAGTTGGGAAACAAACAAAAAACCCTAGATAGAACCTCACATTATTCCTCTTTTCTGAAATTCCTTCATGTCCAAATTCTACCACTCTACCATCTGCCTCACTTTTAACCTAAAAACTTCCTGGGACATCTGTTAAAAATAATCTCCCTAGTCAGTATCTCTCTTTATTTACTCATTTATGTGTTCATTCACTCCATTGATTTATTCATTAAATATTCATTAAACACCAAGCTCTGTGCTGAGAATCATTACATCATGCCCAAGAAGACTTGGGTTATGTCTTCTCTCTCCTACTAAATTCCTTTAGGAAGTAGATGACAAATTACATACATACATATGTATCTATATCTATATCTATATGTTTAGTACCTAGTAAGTGCTTAGTAAATATCTCTAATACTTACTGCTTTACACAAAAGCTAAAGATTATTACTGTTCTTAACCATACATTTTCTACATACCACATTGACACTAAGGAGAGAATTTACAAATCAAGCACAGACACAAAAACTTATTTCTGTTGGTTTCTAAGTTCCAGCTATGGCACTCACAAACTCAATTAAAAATAAGATAGGGCCCTGGCCAGTTGGCTCAGTGGTAGAGCGTCGGCCTAGCGTGCCCATCTGCTTCTCCACCCCTCCCCTTCTCCTTCCTCTCTGTCTCTTTCTTCCTCTCCTGCAGCCAAGGCTCCATTGGAGCAAAGTTGGCCCGGGTGCTGAAGATGGCTCCATGGCCTCTGCTTCAGGCACTAGAATGGCTCTGGTTGCAACAGAGCGACGACCCAGCTGGGCAGAGCATCGCCCGCTGGTGTGCATGCCAGGTCGATCCTGGTCGGGCGCATGCGGGAGTCTGTCTGACTGCCTCCCCGTTTCCAACTTCAGAAAAATACAAAAAAAAAAACCCAAAAAACAAAAAAAAAGAACAAAAAAAATAAGATAGGGCCTGATCAGGTGGTGGCATAGTGGATAGAGCATTGGCCTGGGATGCTGAGGATCCAGGTTCAAAACTGCAACATTGCCAGCTTGAGTGAGGACTCATCTAGCTTGAGCATGGGCTTACCAGCTTGAGTGTGGGGTTAATGGCTTGAGCTCAAAGGTCACTGGATAGAAACCCAGGATCGCTGGCTTGAGGCCAAGATTGCTGGCTTGAGCAAGGGGTCACTGGCTCAGCTGGAGCACTCCCTCACCCCAAGGCATATATGAGAAAGCAATCAATGAACAACTAAGGTGCTGCAACTACAAGTTGATGCTTCTCATCTCTCTCCCTTCCTGTCTACCTCTCTCTCTCTCTCTTTCTCTCTCTTTCTCTCTAGTGATAAAAAAAAAGAAAAAGAAAAGAAAAAATATTGTGATATGGATGCATAAAACAAAACCATAACCTGAGCAATGCTAATCTCAAATTAGTGTACTCAGGGAATAATACCAATCTTCTAACACATGTACAATGATTGCACACTTAAGAAGGTTTGCTAATGATAGAGGAATAAAAGCTCAATAATGTACAAAAATTACATTCCCTAAATTAGTTTAGGGGATTGAGAATACTGACTGTTTACATTATGAAGAATTTATATGAGCTGAAACTGTATCACATGCAATCTCTTAAGCATCTTGATTAGGAGGAATAAACAAACAAGTCAAAAGGCCTGCATCTGAACAACAATTAAAATGTAATAGTGAGAAACAAATATTCCCAATTAATGCTATCTTTGTAAGCTACTGAATAGCAAATTTCTTCAAGTTTCCTCCAGGCCATTTTTATCAAAAGTTTTCTTACATACAGGAGTTGAGTTTGATGCTCATAGGCTGCATTTTAATTAAGCATCTTTTACATGTTAGACCCTGTTATTGACAAGAAGATTCCTTTCAACTTTTCCAAGAAATATCAGAGAATATTTTCTTTTAACATAATTGGGAGTTGGGGCTCACATAATCATATGAAAGCAGGAAATCTCTCTGTATTTGCTTGTTCCCAGTAACTAGTTCCACATTGCCTCATGTTAGAAACTTGGCCAATGATTGCTGAGTGAAGGAATGGTACATAAATTTGGCTCACTTTCCAATTAAAATATGTAGAAAAAAAATAATGTCCATTATTTTTAATTTACCTAAGTATTTACAATTATTTTTCTGTGAATATTAAATAAATGGCTAAAGAACTAAAAGTGACAATTTTAGAATGCTGATGGTATGCTAATATTAACAGAGTAATGTATTACAAATATTTTTAACTGCTGGTTTTTATAATATATGAATTTCTGATGACATTTCATAGAGATACCACACTATAGTATCTCTTTTACTTTATAGTTTTACTACACCGCCAATTATAATTAAGAATCTATAATTCATATTACAAGAAAAATATAAATAAGAGGAAAGTTATATTAAGCACCAAACACTTGTTCCTTCAATACTGAGTAACAATAATAATAATACCCAAAGTCTCTCTGTCTATTAAAATTTATAAAATACTTTTTATATATATTAACTAATCTCATCTCACCACAGCTTTAGGAGATGGGTAGCAACATTCTAGTCCTACAGCCTGAGAACCTGAGGCTCAGCTGTCATGTACAAAGTCACACACTGTGACTGCCTCACTCTGATTAATTGATAGAAATCCACTCTAAAGTTAATAATGGATGCAGAGATATATGTTTAAAAGTAATTAAATGACTATCAAAAATCTCTCCTAATTTCTATTAATGGGATAGATACTAAGAGCAAAGCACCAATTTAGTGAAATTACAAATGAACAAAATAGGTGATAAAATTCTTGGCTAATGCATAGTGTAATGAAGATGCTAATAGGTTTAATGCTTGGATACAGTTTGTGAAACTTATCATGCCTTTAATGGGAACCCTCAGCATGTCTCTCCATTGTTGCATTTTTCTCCAATATGGCAAGAGTACAGCTGGGTCCGGTTTATGGACATGTGGAAATGTAGTATCCTTGATTGTAAATAATACTAAGATAAGCATGATTAGAAATTACAATGAATAACTTAATACTAATATGAAATGTTAACAGAAAATGTCAGAATTCATTGCACAAGAGGATACTGGACCCAACTGTGAGGAGGGATTCAGTGGTGGTCAAACTAAGAAGTCCTATGGAATTGAATGAAATGTTTTTGCCTGGGTAAAATAATGCTTGAGATAAAACACAGCATGGAATAATTACTGTGCTTTTCTGGATCGATAAATCTAAACAACAGATTCTCTAGGAACATAGTTTTTCTTAAGAGACATCCATGTTATGCATGGTGGGCCAGGGCCAGCCCTCCATAGGCCCTACTGTTCCTCTGCCAGGCTTGGGAAACACACAGGTCTTTCTCCTAAGGACATTAAATAGGAAAAGATTAAAAACTTTTTCATTATGCATAGATAAAGAAACCATTTCCTCTCTTCCCCTCTTCTCCCTTCTCTGACACACACTCTAATAGCAACCCACCATGGAGGGCAGATGAAAGAAGAATTGGCCTGACCAGGTGGTGGTGCAGTGGATAGAGCATCAGACTGGGACGCAGAGGACCCAGGTTCAAAACCCCAAGGTCACCAGCTTGAGCCCACTGTCACTGGCTTAAGCAAGGGGTCACTTGGTCTGCTGTAGCCCCCCTGTCAATGAACATATGAGAAAGCAATCAATCAACTAAAATGCCACAACGAAGAATTGATGCTTCTCATCTCTCTCCCCTCCTGTCTGTCCGTATCTGTCCCTCTCTCTGTATCTGTCACACACAAAAAAAGAAAAAAAAGAAAAAAGAAAAAAGAAAGGAGAATTGTCCCCTCCCATCTTCATGGATGCCTACCTTTCTACTCAAGGGTCAGGATCTGGGTCTCTAGGTCATTGGCAGGAAAAAGTGGAGGATGGAAGACAGGGGGTTTCACCACACACATAATACCAAGAGCCCCAGCTCCTTCCATATTGGTTCTTGAACATACTTGGCTTTATTTTAACAGAAACATTATAAAGACTTTGAGGAAGGATACAGCAGTGAGCTCTGAGCTAGGCTAGGGGAAATTGAAAGTGGGTATTTGCAGATACCTGAGAGGTGCATGCGTTTACCCAGGAGCAATGGTATTGCTGGGAGGAAGACTGCAGTAGCCAGCCAAGAGTCAGACAACTTCGCTGAAGATAGTTGATACTGGGTTGCCTCTATGACACTGACCAAGCCTGAATATGTTCCTAAATTCTTAAGAGGCTGTTTGCTTTTGTATTATCTGCTTTACAGATTCTTCTTGGAAATGCATGAATAAAATAATGAGAAAATCAGAATAAAAGATCAGTGACTATGCAACTGTGTATATCAAGTTCTAGGAACAGGCTGGGACAAGTCATGATAATAATAAGAGTAAAGACACACAATTCTTACTAAGTACTAGGCATTTTTATTTGTGTCTTACAGGTATTACCTGATGTAATTCTAAAATGCTCTTATGAAATAGGTACTATTACTGCCCCCATTTCATAAATGAGAAAATTAAGGCACTTCTCAAGGTCGTACAGACCACAGAACCAGAACCCTGGCAGCCTGGTTGAGCCACTGCCCCTAACACGATGCCATGCTGCCCATTTGCCACCAGCTCGGCACTGTTTCCCACCACTCTTATCTGGTAGACCTTTCCCCTGCTCCACCAAACAGAGTTGACTGGATTTGCTGAGCTTTGTAGTTTCTCTGAGTCTTTCTTTATACGTGATTGTTCTTTCCCCTTGGATAGCCCATTCCCAAATCTCATCTTCCTTACGGTCGCCTTCCTATATGTTAATATTTAGTTTGCTAAAAACATTTACCTCTCCTGAACTTAAAAATGTTAATTACTCACTTCCTTTTGTCTACTGTCTTTCTTACTCCCTCTTCACAGTCATTATATTGAGTTTCATTTGTCTGTTTACTTATGTCTATCATCTACAAGCTAAGGCCTTTTTGAAGACATGGACTCTGTGTCCAGTTTCTTCTTGATGTATCAGTACTTTGCACATGATCTCACACATGGTAAATGTACTTAACAAATATTTCTGTGATAAATGATACATTAATATTAAAAGCAATATAAAGGTAGCACTTAAGAGTTTATAATATGATTTTTATGAATACTTCAACTTATTATCTACATAGACACAGACATAAATATGACAAACATATACAAATTGTAAAGCAGGAATCATTAACCTCATTCAACAATTGAGAAAACAAGTTAGGTTTAGAGAAATTAGTCTCAGTTCCTTCAATTTTAAATCTTGTTCTGGAAAACTAGATAGCATAATTTTCCCCAACATCAAGAAGGTCTCTGATGGGAGTTTTTAATTACTGCTCTGGCCGGTTGGCTCAGCGGTTGAGCATTGGCCTGGCATGTGGAAGTCCCAGTTTTGAATCCCAGTCAGGTACACAAGAGAAGTAACCATCTGCTTCTATAACCTTCCCTCTCCCTCTTCTTTCTTTTTCTCTCTCTCTCCCCCTCCCATAGCCATGACTTGAATGGTTTGATCAAGTTGGCCCTGGGTGCTGAAGATGGCTCCATGAACTCACCTCAGGTGCTAAAATAGCTTGGTTACTGAGTAATGGAACAGCAGCCCCAGATGGGCAGAGTATTGCTGGGTAGAGGGCTTGCCAGGTGGATCCCAGGTTGGGGTACATGTAGGAGTCTGTCTCTCTGCCTCCCCACCTCTCACTTAATTAAGAAAAAAGAATTTTTAATTGTCCCAGTTGACCTGTCCATTTTTATGCAGGATATTCTAGTATTGACCATTCTACTAAAATGTGAATCAAGGGCATTCCTCTTCTTTGGCGGGCTCCTTTGCCATCAACTCTGTTGGAACACACACAGTGATAGGATATCACTCTCTACTGGGCTCTTTTCCCCAGTATGTGTTCCTTGGCAGATGAAGTTTTTATAATTTTCATCTTTATGTTTCCCATAGCATTACTCACAGTCTTTTGCACAGAGGTGTGCTCCAAATAACAATATACTTATTAAATAAAAATGTAAGCTTAAACTCTATCTTTGGATAGTCTATTTATTGCTCATTTTTATTTAAAATTTTGTTAGACTTCTAACTCATCTTTCTAACCAGGATACTGACTTTTTTAAAAAGCCCCCTAATGGAAATATTTTTGTGCTATTAAGTTAGAAAGGATGCTATTTATTTAATTTTTATTTTTTGGTTTTGATTTTTTGGAACAACAGATTACAGGTTCTCCAACTCAGCTTTCAACAGCTACCTGCTAACATGTCTGTTTCTGCACACTCAGCGAGCTCAAACAGGCAACCCCTATTTAATTTTATACATAATTAAAAAAATTAATTGACTTATACAGGACCAGCCTGATACCCTGTATTCTCATTCAGGAATAGACATGTCATACATATCCCCAACAATATGAAGGTAGGTCAAACACAGACTTCCTAGCCAAACAGAATTTTAAATCACACATGGGGTAATGTAGGATCAGTTAGAAATACTACTTCTAACAGCCTGTATATCAAATAGGCATAAACTGTTTATATCATGGACCAATAAAGGAAATAGGTTTAAGAAAGATATAATTTATTTTATTCTTTTATATAAAAAAAAAACAAAACCAAAAAGATTTTAGCTTCGGCAAGCCCAATACATGTCAGGCAGTCTGAGAAATCTTGGGGAAAATATAAAAACAGTCATTGCCCAGACACATAACCAAATGAAATGTGACATATGCTACAACAGAGTTAGATTTAAAGTCTTTTGGAGGAGGGTAAACTTAAAACAAGGAGTGGAAAGGCTTCATAGAAGAGGTGGCATTATAGAAGGCTCTATGCTAAAGAGAACCCTGACCTGGCTGGGTGGCTCAGTGGATAAAGCAACATCCTGGCCTGCTGAGGTTGTGGGTTTGATACCTGGTCAGGGCACTTAAGGGAAGAAATCAATGAGTGCATAACTAAGAAAACAGAACAGGCCCTGGCCAGTTAGCTCAGTTGGTTAAAAGCGTCATCACGAAATAACAAGGTTGCAGGTTCAATCCCAGTCAAGGCACACACAGGAAGCATCCAAAAAATGCACAATTAAATGGAACAACAAGTGCTTTCCTTTCCCCTCCCCTCTCTCTCCCTTCTTCTCTCTGTCTCTTTCTCTCTAAAAAAAAAAAAAAAAAAAAAAAAAAATCAGTAAAAATGAAGCCCAGGCTGGATAGCTGGGTTGGTTTGAGCATTGTCCTGGAGCGCAGAGGTTGCCACGTTCGATTTCCCAGCCAGGGCACATACAGGAACAGCTTGATGAGCCTGCTTTTCTCTCCCTGCCTCTCTAAAAAAACAAACCTAAAAAAGAAACAATTAAGTGGAACAATGAGTTGATGCTTCTCTCCTCTTTCTCTATTTCTCAAATCAATGCAAATATTTTTAAAAATCAAATAAAGATGAACCGATATTTTTCTGAAGGAGATAAAGGAAAAAAAATGTTCTAAGCATAGAGAAAAACAAGCACAATAGCAAGCAGGCTAGAAAAGATCATAGGCTCACTGGAAAATAAACTCCATAGGACTTGACCGAACGAGGCCTAGGGAGAGACATACAGTGATACAGACTGAAGGGAAGCCAGGCATGGGAGAAGACACCTCTACAGTCATGACGGTCATAGAAAATACAGGGGAATGATACACCGCATGTTTCTGTCCCCGCTGAGTCATTTATCTGCTCTGTCACATCTATAACAATTTATAGTTATTTGATCACAATATAATATTCTCCTATTGAACTATAAACTTCTTAAGGACAGCAGCCATCTCTTATATATTACATTATTGTGACAGCTAGCTCTGTGCCAGGGAGAGTCAATGCTTTTAAAAAATATATGTTGAATGAATAAATGTATACCTTCCCACGCCACAAAACCTGGACTCAAAGGTTTGGATCTAGGGTGCTATACAGAAAGATAGCAAAATCTCCTGTTCATTTTAATTAAAATCAATATGACAAACTATTTCATGATTGCTGTTCTCTAAGTACCTGACTCATCTTCTGGTGCCTCGCTGATCTGATGGGCTTTCTTATTCCTGTAAGGCTCCTTTCTGACTATCAACCTCTAGCCTCTATTGAATGTGCCTTTTTAGGGACATTTCCCAGGATTCTTCTATTGTTTTATTAGTCAGAGCCAATCATGCTTGTTTTAATTGCATCAGTCATAGGCCTATTATGATTCAAAGTGACTTAGGGATTAAGCACTTTCATCACATTAGTCCTTGACACATTCATTTTGAAACTCATTGGCACTTACTCATTTGGTGTTCCTTAGACACTGCTCGCTTATTAGTTATTACCTGTAGGGAACCAGACTTTCATCAGTTTTACTTTTAACTATGAATTGCTAATTTTATGTGGTTCATGCCAGCCAGTTTAGGTAAAAAGAACTCTAAGTAGTTCATAGATTTGAGGCCAACTGATTTTCAAAATGTGAAGCCCACACCATTCTAATCCAATGCTAACACATCCTCATTCAAGATAATGCACATGAAAGAAAAGGGGGTTGTTTGAACATAAAATATTTATAACACTTATCATTTAAAAATATATAATTTTGCCAGGCCAAAGTTATAATTCAGAAACACAATGAACAAAATAACTGTCTTTCAGAGTCCAGAAAACAACAACAACAAAAAACCCCAAACACTAAAGCCTACCGCTATTTACGCCATTTCTCTACCCACTGCTGCTGGGAAGGAAACCATGGCTGCAGGCAGAGGGCACCCGTAAAACAGGTGGCTCTGGAAACAGATTGATTCAGCTTCAGTTTCAGTGGGCATAAGCAGTGAGCTCCGTGAATATTTTAAGACATTTTTGAGCCTCAGTTACCTCATGTGTTTAATCAGGATCACAATCACATCTACATTATAAAGTTGTGGTGAGAATCGAATTATCTAAGGGGGGGGGACTCATTTGGCACAATTCCTAGTTTATCACACACACTCTGCAGATGCTGAGAATTTTAATTATACCCTGGTATGTACGTACTCAAATAACTGTGAGACAAAATGATAAAGTGCTATAAAAATGGTACAGATTAAGGCTCTCTGGCCATACAGTCTTTCAAATCACTTTTTAATGGAAAAGTTATAAACCAGAGAAAGAAGAAAATGATGCTGGCAGATATCCCTGTAATAAAAAAGAGAATACACAGAGAAAGGAAAATCAATGGAGGATTTAAAGTGTTCATTTTGCTTTGACATGTAACCTCCTTATTCCAAATTTTTTCAATATCTTAGTGCAACTACTTTTAATAAAGAGATGATACCTTACTTCTCTTAATCTATATGACCCAAGCAGTTAAGGGAAGTGGGAGTCAAAGGTGTCAAAATTTTGATTGTTATTTTAATTAAATCTCAGCAAGCAGCAAGATCCCCACAGTGGATGTAGCATTGTGATATAGAAGACATGGAGGGGGCTTGAGGAGTATGAAAAAGGTGACGGGGATTAGAAAGAACACACTGCCAGTTATAAGTCACGGGGATGTAAAGTACAGCATAGATGCAGCCAAGGTATCGTAATAACTATTTACAGTGAAAGGTAGTTACTGAACTGATTGTGGTGATCACTTCATAAGGTAGATAAATACCTAATCACGGTAGTACATCTGCAACTAATAAAATAGTGTATGTCAACTATATTAAAAAATGAAAAAGAAAATTAAAAAAGAAACGAAAAGTACATGTTTTCCGAGGGAGCACTCCTGTGGCCCGGAGCATTTCACGTGTTACTTTGCTGAGACTACAAGAGGACATAGTGTCTGACTGGCCCAGAGATAAAGGGAACCAAATAAATAGTTTGCATATGAGAGTATTCCCACAGGTAAACTGCTCTAAGGCACTATGAAGTAGTGGTTTACAGCAGTGCTTCTATAACTTTGATATGTATTTGAATCATCTGGGGATCTTGTTAAAATTCAGATTCAGAAGGCCTAGGGTAGGTCTGAGAGTCTGTATTTTTAAGACGTGTCCAGTGATGCTGATGCTGCTGGTCTGAGGACGCCCCTTCTGAGGAGCAAGGAAACAGAGCACAGATACTGCCCGGGTTTGAGTGCTGGCTTCTTCTCTTACCAATCACATGACCTTGGCCACATTATAAGAGTCAACTTTGTTAGGTTTTTTTTTTTTTATTGTAAGATGAGGATAAAATTAGTATCTAAAATAGCTGACATGAAAACTAAATTAATTAATGTATATATGCAAAGCATTTAAAACAGCAACCAGTATTGAGAAAGCACTCAATAAATATATATATATTTTTAAAGAATAAAGATTTCTCATTATAAACATTTAGCCAGCCAGCAGAGATGAACATCCCACAATTTTGAGTTTAATTCACTACAATAGTTTAAGTTATTAATGTCAACGAGCATATTAATCCCCACATGTGAAGCTCAGCATGTTATAATTTTTAAAGTCACTGAACTAAAAAAGAAGCTAATTAACAATTCTCTTGGTGGTAGCCACACTCAAAGGCATGAACCTGTCATGATATAATAAACTCCATCTACTGTTTTTTGTTTGTTTGTTTGTTTGTTTGTTTTTACAGAGACAGAGAGAGAGAGGGATAGACAGGGACAGACAGACAGGAACGGAGAGATGAGAAGCATCAATCATTAGTTTTTCATTGCGACACCTTAGTTGTTCATTGATTGCCTTCTCATACGTGCCTTGACTGCAGGCCTTCAGCAGACCAAGTAACCCCTTGCTCGAGCCAGAGACCTTGGGCTCAAGCTGGTGAGCTTTATTGCTCAAACCAGATGAGCCCTCACTCAAGCTGGCAACCTCGGGGTCTCAAACCTGGGTCTTCCGCATCCCAGTCTGACACTCTATCCATTGTGTCACCTTCTGGTCAGGCCATCTACTGTTTTTATTTTATTTTATTTTATTTTATTTTATTTTTTTATTCATTTTTAGGGAGGAGAGAGAGAGAGAGAGGGAGAAAGGAGAGAGAGAGAAGGGGGGAGGAGCTAGAAGCATCAACTCCCATATGTGCCTTGACCAGGCAAGCCCAGGGTTTCGAACCAGTGACCTCAGCATTTCCAGGTCGACGCTTTATCCACTGTGCCACCACAGGTCAGGCCATCTACTGTTTTTATAAAGAATGTAGCATAAATAAGAAGTAAACAGGTTTACAAATAGCTAAAAGGTATCCTGCTAGTAGTCCTACAGTATTATGGGTACTTTGTTTTCTTCCTTATTTGTATTAATCTCTTTCACAGCTAGAAATATTCTATTGGTTTATTGTCTAGCTCTATCATCATGAATTTAAACTTCATAATGAAGGGACAACATTAATCTTATTCACTACTATATCTCAGCATCCAGCTTACTGCTTGATATTTGATATGCCATTTTTAATTAAATGTTTGTAAAAATATAAAATAAGTCACTGAATATATACCTCAGTTGTATATTTCATTCACTTATTTAAGCATGCATTGAGTGTCTGGTCTGTGATTTTCTTCTGATATGTTTGCAGTGCTAGAGATTTAGAGATAAAATCCATAGTCTGTATGTTCAAGGAGGTAATGGTCCAGTTGGGGGCATATATATTATTTATGAGCAATAATTAAATACAGGATCAATCCCAGAAAGGTAGGGAATAGATAAGGTGAGTGCTCATAGAATAGAAGTAGAAATGGGATTGAGTATCCCAATTAAAGGAAAAAAATCATGCAATTTCACAAAAGTATGAAACAGCAATATGGGAAATTTTAGATATAATGAATACTTAGGAAGATGGATAGTCTTAGAAGTTAATAGTAGAGACAAAGGCAAGGTACAAATCATAGAGGACAACATATGTGTCTTCCATTCTATAGCAGATGTGAGTTATGGTGAAAGGATAAGAACTTGAAAGAAAAAAAAATAAAAGTATAATATAAACCTCCTCCTGAGGAGTACTACTAATAATAATACACAAAAAGTGACTGAAGTAGAGGCTGTTTACTGCCTCTGAATACCTATTCTTTTCTTAAAAATTGTCATCCAGCTAAAAAATAAAATACCTCTCTCAGCTAGGCATAGCCCCATGACCATTTTTAGTCAATGAATGAGTTGATCTTTATGCATAGCCTGAAAGTGTTCTTTTTTTTTTTTTCTGAAGCTGGAAACAGGGAGAGACTGTCAGACAGACTCCCGCATGCGCCCGACCAGGATCCACCCAGCACACCCACCAGGAGGCGACGCTCTGCCCACCAGGGAGCGATGCTCTGCCCCTCCGGGGCATCGCTCTGTTGCAACCAGAGCCACTCTAGCGCCTGGGGCAGAGGCCAAGGAGCCATCCCCAGCGCCCGGGCCATCTTTGCTCCAATGGAGCCTCGGCTGCAGGAGGGGAAGAGAGAGACAGAGAGGAAGGAGAGGGGGAGGGGTGGAGAAGCAGATGGGCGCTTCTCCTGTGTGCCCTGGCCGGGAATCGAACCCGGGTCCCCCGCACGCCAGGCCGACGCTCTACCACTGAGCTAACCGGCCAGGGCCTGAAAGTGTTTTTAAAAGTAGGGAGCACACTCTTTTGAATGTCCCTACCTGCTGCCTAAAATGATATGTAATGGTTGGAGCTGTAGCAGCCTTTGAACCATGAGGTGATCAAAGAAACAGGAATCCTTGTGCTAGAAACCTAGAAGAGTTAGCTAGAATGACCGTAAGTCTCTTAAGCTGTCAAGCACCATGCCAGCCATGACTTTTCTAGCTTTCAACCTCAGTTCTGTGAGAGAAAAATTACTTTTCCCCACTGTTTCTGATGCTCTTATTTTGGGATTTGTATGCCACGTATCCTAATTCTCAGTATTACAAGTACAAAAAACATGAAAGGGCTTTAAGGAGGATGTGACAGCTGAAGCTTACTGAAGAATGGAAGGTCATTAGGTGACAGGGCATCAAAGAAGGACGAGCATGTGCAGGGTAATAAGAATACAGTGTGGTCAGGAACTAGAACTTCCAAATAGTGAAGATACAGGGTCTATTGTGGGCAAGAGCTAGAATGGGGCATGTGGGGAAGGCATGACAGGTACCAGTAAAAAGCCTTAAATATACTAAGGAATTAAGATTTTGTGAAGCAATTCAGGACTAGTAAAGGTTCTTAGGTAGTTGTATGACAGGATGACAACTGGATTTTAGACTAATTCAGAGAGCTATGTGGACTAGAAGAAGGAAAAGCAAGAGACAGGTAGACAAGTGTACAAGCACTGCAGGAGTCCTGAGAGTACAGAGGCCTGGCCTAAGAGCCTTGACAAGGAAGAGGATGGGGCGGAAAAGAGATAGTGAGGAAGCACACTATGTAAGAATTAGTAATGCTGGACTATGAAGCATAAGGAGGTCAGATGACTCCTAGAAAGGTAATATGTCCTGGACACAAGTTAATGGCAATGTTATTCACCAAGACAGGGAATGAAGGAGAAAAGAAAAGAAACAACAAAAACAAAAATACAAATTAAAGGCAGGCTTTGTGGAATAGGTAGGAGGGAAGCAGAAAAAGAAAACAGTAACAGTGAAGGATTTTTTTTCATGTCTGGCTTTTGTATTCAGGTTACAAATTAAATATCACTGTCTCCAAGAAGCCTTCTTGAAATCCTCTTCATAAAGAAGCCGTTGCGCCCTGGCTGGTTGGCTCAGCGGTAGAGCATCGGCCTGGCGTGCGGGGGACCTGGGTTTGATTCCCGGCCAGGGCACATAGGAGAAGCACCCATTTGCTTCTCTACCCCCACCCCTCCTTCCTCTCTGTCTCTCTCTTCCCCTCCCGCAGCCAAGGCTCCATTGGAGCAAAGATGGCCCGGGCACTGGGGATGGCTCCTTGGCCTCTGCCCCAGGCGCTAGAGTGGCTCTGGTCGTTGCAGAGTGACTCCCGGAGGGGCAGAGCATCGCCCCCTGGTGGGCAGAGCGTTGCCCCTGGTGGGCGTGCCAGGTGGATACCGGTCGGGCGCATGCGAGAGTCTGTCTGACTGTCTCTCCCCATTTCCAGCTTCAGAAAAAAAAAGAAAGAAGAAAAAAAAAAAAAAAAGAAGCCGTTGCTCTCCCCATACCCACTATCACATCACTTTGCTTTTTTTCTTTTAGAGTACTTACTACTTTGTAGCTTCCTTTTTGGTTACTGGGTACTTCATCTAGAATATTAGCTTCCGAAGAGTGGTAATTTTGTTTTGGTCCAATAACTGAACTAAAGTGAGCCTGACACATTAGTAGGCACTCAGAAACTTTTGTTACATGAAGGAATCACAGTACCTAACAGCAGTGTGGAACTCAGAGATCATAAATAAAAAGTTTAAAATTAAAGGGACCAAAACAGTCACATAGGAGAGCTCCCCTATCTGATGGATGAAGCTGAGCCCAGCAATTCCTGTAAAGCCCTTCCGCATTTGACACAGTCAAGTAGTTGGGAGAAGACCTGATTTCACGTCCAATATGCCATTTACTAGTGATATAAGATTCATGAAATTCATGACCTTAAAACATTTTTCAGTTTACTTAGCAATATAAAAAATAAGATTTCTTCCTTCATGAGTATTCAAAAAATTAAATAAAATAATATATACTAAAGTGCAGGACTTTCACCCAAGATATTCCAAATCTTTCATTCCCAAATTCTACGTATTATGTATTATACACAATGACAACACTAATGTCCCTTTAGATCTCTTCCCAGCTTGAGTTTTAACTTACACAATGAGATACTTTGTATGCTCACAAATATCCTTTGCTTACCACTTTCTAGAACAATATCCCTCTCTTTGTAGTTTTTTTTTTACCTTTTATTGGTGGGGTATTTAACAACGCAGTGTTTGACCTTAGCTGATTTTGTATCTTCCTCAGTCTCTTAAATCAGTAATTCAGCAAATTAAATTTATTGCAACTATTGTGAGCCAGGGTAGCATAACGCTACTCTTAATGCATGCTGCTCATCCTCTGTGACTTTGAGCAGGTAAGAATCTTTCTTTTGCCTAAGATTCCTCTCTTGTAAACTGGAGATATCAATACACTTGTCAGGGCATTATGGGGATTGCATAAATTGATATATACAAAAAATTTATAGCATATAGTTAAAAATATAAATGGCTACTTGCCTAGCCCGTGGTAGTGCAGTGGATAGAGTACCCACCTGGAATGCTGAAGTCACTGGTTTGAAGCCCTGGGCTTGTCAGGTCAAGGCACATATGATGAGCAATCAGTGAACAGCTAGAGTGAAGTAACTATTTCTCACTCCCACACCCTCCTCTCTTTGTAAAAATCAATAGATAAAATCTTTAATAGAATAATTAGCTACTTTTATTCTTACCATTCATTACAACATGTATGCAATTGCTCAGATCACTCTCATGTGAGCACTATGACATATTTCCTGTGTTCCCCATTTTACCAAATAAGAAAGTAAGGCTCAAAAAGTTTAAGTAATGGGGGGGGAGGGGGGAATGGGAGAGGGAAAGGGGGAGGGGGAGGGGCACAAAGAAAACAAGATAGAAGGTGACAGAGGACAATCTGACTTTGGGTGATGGGTATATAACATAATTGAATGACAAGATACCCTGGACTTGTTATCTTTGAATATATGTATCCTGATTTATTGATGTCACCCCATTAAAAAAATAAAATTATTTAAAAAAAAAAAAGTTTAAGTAACTTTCCCAAGTTCACACAGCTAATATAGTGGCAGTTTTGATACTCAAATTCAAGAGCCACTTCTGTTATCCCCCCAAGTCCACGCTTTTGGCCATGCCGATATCATGTTCCATTTTAACAGAACCAGATCATTTTGCTATGAAAGCAAACATTTATTAAGTAACGTTGTCATTAAATATACAAATAAAACTTTTGGCCACTGTAGTTCGTAAAATGAAGAGCAATAGGGATTAAGGGAACGGCAAACTCAGTGATATGGTGATTGTCAGGGAAAGCTCCTGAAAGACTTGGGGAGAGCCTTGATATTTGATTAATTGTTTCTAATTACACTGAGCCCCTGGTTACTACAGTGACCTACCTAAAGGTCAACTCAGATCAGCTTTCAGCAATATTCTGGCCTGCAAATCTCTTTTCTCAATCTTGTAGGGACCCTTGGGCCAAACTGCTCAAGCACAGGTCATGCCCCCCTTTTTAATTACCCCATTTACAACTCATAAAGGGTGACATGTGTCAGCAGAATAGCCTTGGGGGGGCATTTCATTAACTTGATCATGTCTGAACCTGGGGTCATGTGCCTTGCACAGACAACTTTGCTAGCAGTGGCTGTATGTTACTAAGTTAACAGGGGACAAGTTCAGTTTATTACCTATAATGAATTCACAAAACCAATCGTTTTCATTGGAAGCCTTTTCGAGAATCACAATGGGTTAGAAAGACTAGATGCTTTAACAATCTTGATGATTTATGATACAGCCCACACTGTGCTATCCCCTCAAAATAATAAGCAATGTATGCTGGCATCTAATTTTATACTTCCAAATCAAAGAGATCAAACTCTTTCCACTTTCTAGCTCTAAGTCATTTGTTCTCAACTTTGGTTGCATTAAAATAATCACCAGGGGAGGTTTTAAACGTCCATTTTCTATGCCCGGGCTCCAGTCAGGCCCATTAAGAAGGAATCTCTGCTCCTGGAGTCCAGACATCAGTACTTTTAAGGCACAGAATGGATAAAATGTGCATCTAAGGTTGAGAACCACTGCTTCAGGGCATCAGGGAAAGTATTAGCAATGCAGTTAAAAACCAGCGAACAATTCCCTGAGAGTGGCTTTAAACTGATTATGATGGGCTATAGTTCCTTTGCTCCTCTCTGCATGCTGGTTGACCTATCTGGCTTTATTATTTCATGAACAGTTTTCCTTCAAGGGACACCTCATTAGACTGCCATTCTTTGAGTTTTATGCTCCCTGAGTTTCCAAAATAAACGCCCCTGGGCAAAACATCATTTGGAGCACTTGGTGGAAATCAGGATAATCAAAACATGGGGCTATGGCTGCTCCTGCAGCAGCAACTATGCTTTTCCACCAAAGGAAAAGCTCATAAAAGTTCATCCTGTTATTCAAATACTCACAGAAACCTGGACCTTCTATGTGATAACTTTGGGAAATAAATGAGGCCTGAAATATGACATATTATTAAAGGGAAGACACTAGGAGACATTAACTGTTGAAAGCCACATTGCAGAGAGCTCCCAGCATGAATGGGGGTGGGACAAAGCCTATTTGTATTTGATCCTATTGTCATAGGAGAATGAATCACTTGGGTCTTTTGAAAACCAAATCATCAAGAAGTTTTTGTTGTTGTTGCTCAAAATGTTAATTATTTTTTAAAGGAATATTTTAAGGCCAGTGGCCATGGCCAGCAGGTTCCCATTGGATTCAGGCAGATGGTGAAGGAACTGTGGAGCCAGAAGATGGTAGAGCATCTTGTTTATTAAAGTCTCATAAAAGCAGACAAGCAAGCAGGCAGGTCAAAACTGTTTTTCCCTCTTTCTCCAGACTCACTAGAAGAAAAGGCCAGGGCCTTTTCTTCAGCAAACAATGGCCCCTCCCAATGGCAGCAGGGAATCCACAATTTATAGTCATTCTCCACCTGAGGGCAAGCACCTGCAGCATTACATAGGCTATACACACATGGTGCTGCCCCCGCTCATTCACCAATCAGGCAAAGCACAAGTGAGCAAGCCTAACACACTTGTAACACATTTGTTAGCCCAATAGGTATCTTCAAAAAAAAAAATCAGAGATCAGAGGTAACTGAGGGCCATATTCCAGATTCTGTATTAGTGCTTCTTATTCATGACTTTATTTCATAAATGGACCCATGAGGTAGGCAATTTTATCCCACCTTATGGGAGAAAAAAACTGAAGTACAGAATTTTTAAGTTATTTGCCAAGTGTTATAAGGAATAGTCAGTGAACCAAGAAGAATATAAATGCATGCCCACCAGAAAACAAAGCCAGAGTAATTTCCACTGTCTATATCACACACTTCTCAAAAATAAAGACAATCAGTCTTTGAATGAGTTCAAATAATGATGTGTGGGCATCAAAGGAAAGGTTTATATTGGAATAGTCACAAAAGAAACAAGGTGTCTGAGCAATTTCCCAGAGAATATGTAATGATAGTCATTCCCCAAGAATCGGTTCCTAAAATGTTTCAATGTAGAAAAGTCAATTTAAAAGCTCAACAAAATTTAACAAGAGATTATAAAATACTCTAAGTATCACATAAAATTCTTGAGACCCTAGGAAAATGATATTTTAGTATTTCTGCTTTTTAAAAAATGTGTGAAGTAGGGTTATTAGCTTCATTCCAACTGTAATACTCTAAAAATTGAGGGAAGACAATGTAAAGGTTTAAGGCATTTCTCTTTATTACTCTGTTCTCATTTATTTTGCTGATTTTGCTTTTCACTCAACTATCTCTCTTTCTTTCTATTCCTTCTATTTGATCTCACCAGATAATCATGATTTTTTATCATATATAACTGCTTATATTTTCTTTATTTTAAAGAAAAAGCACTTTAAAAGCATCATACTTTTAAATGAGTAGTTATGCATATAAGCCTGTTACATTTTGCAAATCAAGCCAATAAACTGAGCACACCACCCCCCCTTGGGTAGCAGCATGCACCTTAATCCATATGGTCATGTGACTCAAACTGAAACACACACATTTTACCTGATAAATTACCTTTCCACATTAAAACTTACTTCAGTAACACAGCTAAATTTGACTAATGCAACTGAATACAATGATAACAAATTAAAATCCTTCTATGTGCATGAATCTGAGCTAAATCCTTCCTGGAATTCAAAGATAAGCTAAATACAACTTTTTTTTAAGGCAAATATAAAATGTAAAGAACTATTACTAAACAAGAAAGAATATGGTAAGTACTAATTCGGCACAGTAACAATGAACGTTTGTTGAACATCAATGAGTCAAACAATATCTAAATATAATTTTTATGCTTCCAACCAGTGATCTCTTAATTCTTCACTCAGCATTTATATCTCTCTCCTAGGTGTGGGTTTGTGCTTAAGTTCTGTCTCTTGGGATATAAGTGAAAATTGTATTTTAAAGGAAGAAATGGTGTTCATCTCTTTGTCGCTCTTCTAACCTACTCCTTGGTATGTCATCATGGTACTACACACACAAGGGCAACATCCAAGGGTGGAAAAGCAAGAAAATAAGGTGTGTGAGTGGGTCTCTTTAAAACTTTGTGGAGCTGAACGAATATTCCATTTCTGGACAACACACATGGACTGTCACATGTGAGAGAAATACATTTCTATCCCACAAAAGCACTGTTATTTTGGTCTCTGCTATATGTAACTGAACATATGTACTAATTAGTATGTGATGAAAGACAGTTATTACTCTACTTACAGATGAGGGAATAGAATCAGAGAAGATAATTTTCTAAGGTTACCCAGCTAGTAAATGGTAGAATCAAAGAAGCCCAAAGTCTACCCTCTTTCCACTAAAACAGGCAACTTTGTGTGAGTTAAATACAATAAAAATCAAGGAGAAAGAAGACCTTAATTTTGCCTAGCATAATTGATGAGGGATTCTTGATAGAGGTGGCAGTTTAATGAAATCTTAAAAAGACGGGTATGGAGGAAAAGACATTCTGGGCTAATGGAACAGAGTGAACAAAGGCAAAAAGATAAGAAAGTATACAAAAGGCTCAAGAAAAACTTGTAATCTATTGATGTTTAGTGATCACTATTGTTTCTTGGCTTTCTTTATTCAACATATACTTAGGGTACCTACTACAGAGTGGGCACAAAAAAGTACCTAGTCATGAAAAAGCATGTCTATAAATTCCCCAAAATATGAGAAGATGATACTACTGGCAATGCCCACAGGATAAAATCCAAATCCCCCATCAAGCAAACAAGGTCTTCACAATCAGACTCAATCCTACCCTTCCCAACGTCACGCTACCTCTCTATCCTTCCGCCACAAAGATATCAGAACATGTGAGTTTCCAGGCCCCTGACCTTTGCACATAGAGTTCCCTTTCCCTGGAATGACTTTTCCTGACTCTACCTGGAAGCACCTTACTTATTTTTCAAGAGTTAACTAAAATTCTACCTTTTCCTGATTTCTCAAATGGGATGGTTCCTTATAGTATATTTCTTTAATGTAGTTTCCTCACATCTTTTCTTCACAATTAGGCAATAAAATATCCCCTAATTTTTGTGAGCAGTGTATGTGTATATCTTACCTAATTTATGGAGCAATGGTTTTCAAGGCATATTCTCTTTTGGTCAGTAAGATTGAAGCCATGTATTACCCATTTTGTGAATAAGAAGTTGGAAGTTGGTGGGTTAGTTTTCTTAGCCCAATATTTTTAACCAGAGGTGATTATTCTCCCTGAGGGATGTTTAACAATAGCTAGAAACAGTTTTGGTTATCACAGCTAGGACAGCCCCTTAAAACAGTGAATTTATTTATTCAGTTCTCTGTTTATTTAGCCAGCCAGCCCAGCAAAAAAAAACCCCAAAAAACAAAAACAAAAAACGTGCTGGAGTATAGAGGTAACAATGGTGGGAAAGATAAATCAATTTATTTCCTGTGCTTACAGAGTTTATACTGTGGAAAGAAATATCAGCCATCAAATAAACAGTGCAATGTGGTAACTTCTAAGGAGAAGAAGAGCCTATAGTGGAAGCACACAACAGGAGCATTATGCCTAACCTCAGTTTCCCAGAGAACCACCATTCAAGCTGAACCCTTTGCAATGTTTAAGGATGAACCAGGCAGAGATAGGCAAGGGATGTTTTACTACCTTTTGCTTCTTATACATTAGTCTATAGTCTCCACTAGACTATGAAATTCAATGTTTTTAAAAGCATCCCATGTGATTTAAACAACAACAAAGGCAACAACTTTGGAATAAAATACTGGCTCAGATTAATAATAAATGTGTTACCACTGCACTTTAGTGAATCCCTATAGTTCTAGTTTGTCCTTCCTGTATGCAGTATTTCCTACTCTATCCTGCACCCCCACTTCAGTTCAGCATCCAGAAGCTTCTCTGGATTTCCATTAGCATCTCTCAAATTTTAGTGTGTACAACAATCACCTGCAGTGCTTATAAAAACATAGATTCCTTGGCTGCACACTCAGAGATTCTGGTGCTATCGATCGGGGGAGAGTTGGAGATTCTGCAATGCTACTAATCCTCCTGGAGGGACCCGATGCTACCAGTTCACAGATAGCATCTTGAGCAGCATTGCTATAGAAAAAAATATATAAATATTTTTTTCAGAATTATTTTCCTTTTTCTCAACCTGCTCTGCCAGGCTGAGCTCCTTGGAATTAGTGACTTTTTGCCCAAGTATGCACAAGGCACACATGTGCTGTCAGAGGAATCATTACCAGAAAAAAAGGGCCTCTGTGGTGAATCGCACACATCAATCACATTCCCCACTCGAACAACTGTTTTATTTTCCCATTGACTCCCACCTTAGTCAATAATAACAAGCTTACATATGGGGGCTTCCCAGCAGATGGGGAGTTATGAGTAGAGTAGCCTGCTAACTGCCCTCTATAAGGGTGCCACAGGGAAAAAGATTAAAGGAGGTTTATGAATGAGTAAGTAGGTCAGGTCTTTTACTAACTTAAAAAAAATTTTTAAGAGTCTTTTCAGTAAATAGAAGTTTTATACTTTTACAGAAAATGATGAGGAATCACTGAACCTTTAAAGATGCTTTCAATAATTGCTTGCATTTGCTTCCATGTGTGTTATGTATAAGAACCTTACAAGTTAATAAGCTTTTAAGGGCCATGAGGACAGGGACCATATCTTTCACATGAGCATTCCTACTGTTTTGAACAGAGTGGTGACTATTTAGAAAATATGAAAACACTCAACTCTAAATAGAACAAAATGAAACCAACTCACAAAAGTTGTAAAAATAATTTTAATGATTAATTAGGTAATATATATTTCCATAAATTGAGTTATATTAAGAATATAGTCATTTCTCAATAAATATTAGCTCCTTTCCCCTATTTTTATTATTTACTATCTAGAACAGTTCTGTCTAATAGAATGTTCTGGAATGATGAACACATTCTACATCTGCACAGTTTAATATTGTACCCATTAGCCAAAGTGGCTACTAGGCAATTAAAATATGGCTAGTACAAGAGAGAAGCTGAATTTTAGTTTTATATTATTTTAGTTAAATCTAAACAACTAGTCCTTAATTTAAGAACCTAAGGTGGGAGGCTTACAAACACTGTCTAGGAGAGTATGAGTCTAGAAGCCAGCACAAATAGGAGTAGCTCATCATTAAGTGAAAATTTGTTGAGTTTGAATTGATCCTTTTTTCCTATAAATAAGCATATGTTTAAGGTGAAAAGTGAAAAGGGGACCTACCACAAGGTCAGGCCAAAAGACCTAGTGAAAGAACAGACATAGCAGGATTCAAACTGAGAAAAAGTTTCAGTCATATTGATCAATGTTTCTCCAACCTGAATACGCATGCACATAGCTGGGCTCTTTGTTTATGATTTAGTATTCTGATTCAGGAGGTCTTGAATGGGACCTTAGAGACTATACTCACAACCTCCCAGATAATAATGATGCTGCTAGTCAAGCGCCACATTTCCAGAAGCAAAGACCAGATGTGGAAAGGCCCATGGACCCACAGTATTGCGATTTGCCCTCTCTCTGATATTGCTATGGCCTCTGCATTCTTATCTCAGCAGTTCAAAATTAAGTCAAAGTATGTTTTATTTTATAAAAGGGACACGACACTCCTTCCCCACTCTTATAATGAACATTTCTTAAGCACCTTCTACATTCTAGGAAGAGTACTCATAACAATCCCTGCAAGTCAAATATTATTACCCCCATTTTACACATGATAAAACAGAGGTTGAGCTAAATAATTTGACTTACCCAAAACTCACCCAAGTACTGACTGGCAGAGGTGGGCTTAGAACTTAGTGCTCCTGATTCTGAAGCCTAGTCTTTCTCCTCTGGCTATCTTGTTACTCAAACTGTGGTGTACAAATGAGCATCAGGCTCACCTGGAGTTTATTAGAAATGCAGGCTGGCAGGTCTCATCACAGACCCCCCCCCCGAATTAGAATCTGCATTTTATACACATTAATATTTGATAAGCACTCTTATGTTCCATCTTTTGCCTTTTAGAGCAATGTAATAAGTGGAGGCATACAGAATCTGCTGACTGTGGCAGCTGAGGAATGAATTTAGATTGGCCAGGTTTGACTCTGGAATAAATATTGATGGCTTTGCCTCTATTGCTGAATCCCTCTTGCCTCACGGGCATAGTTAAGCCAAAATTAAGCTGTTTTTCTGGCAGTTAAGGGTTTTTTTATTTCTGGATTATAATACATTCTCAACAGATAAAAAACATCAACAATATAGTTTTAACAGTGTTCATGGGAAAAACTACAAAAAGAAACAAACTTTGTGCTGAAGAATAAAGGTACTAAATTCAGCAAATTCTTCCATAGTATCTTGACATTATTAATCACTGCTGGATGGTTCAAAGAAACGAGAATAATTCTGTTTCCTCTTCCTTCATGAATCATTCTGGAAAACTAGTCAATTAAAAGTGAGCAGCAGCCTACATCACAAGGGTCTGTTAATGCACAACGTGACTTAAAAAATTAATACCTAACTGTCCACTTCGATGATCAAGTGCTTGGTCATCCCACTTCCAGAACATAGCAACTTCTTCCTCGGAGAACTCTTACCCTCAGCTTCCTGCTGCTGGCATCAATCAGAAATGCCATTTAAATCCTGATTAACAACAGCTCTTAAAGTCATGCCCATTCTTTAGTTCCCAGATGATCCTCAGTGCTTCTTTTTGTCCCTGAGCCTGTGTCATCCTTTCTTTTCCCTCATCCCCCTCTTTTCCTACCAAACATCATTCACATTATCGACTTTCCTTTGACCATTTCATACCCTAGACCAGTGGTCCCCAACCATTTTTGGACCACGGACCAGTGTAATGTCAGAAAATATTTTCACGGACCAGCCTTTAGGGTGGGACAGATAAATGTATCATGTGACCAAGGCAAGCATCAAGAGTGAGTCTTAATTGATAAGAGTGTGGTGGTTACGGGGGGAGGGGGGAAAGGGAGAGGGAAAGGGGGAGGGGGAAGAGCACAAAGAAAACTAGATAGAAGGTGACAGAGGACAATCTGACTTTGGGTGATGGGTATGCAACATAATTGAACGACAAGATAACCTGGACTTGTTATCTTTGAATATATGTATCCTGATTTATTGATGTCGCCCCATTAAAAAAATAAAATTATTAAAAAAAAAAGAGTGAGTCTTAGACGATGTAACAGAGGGAATCTGGTAATTTTTAAAAAATAAAACATCATGCCCTGGCCGGTTGGCTCAGTGGTAGAGTGTCGGCCTGGTGTGCAGAAGTCCCGGGTTCGATTCTCAGACAGGGCACAAGGAGAAGTGCCCATCTGCTTCTCCACCCCTCCCCCTCTCCTTCCTCTCTGTCTCTCTCTTCCCCTCCTGCAGCCAAGGTTCCATTGGAGCAAAGATGGCCCAAGCACTGGGGATGGCTCCATGGCCTCTGCCTCAGGCGTTAGAGTGGCTCTGGTCACAATAGAGCTACGCCCCGGATGGACAGAGCATCGCCCCCTGGTGGGTGTGCCAGGTGGATCCCTGTCGGGCGCATGCGGGAGTCTGTCTGACTGCCTCCCCATTTCCAGCTTCAGAAAAATACAAAATAATAATAATAATAATAAATAAATATATAAAACATCGTTCAGACTTAAATATAAATAAAACGGAAATAATGTAAGTTATTTATTCTGTCTCTGTGGACTGGTACCAAATGGCCCACGGACCGGTACTAGTCCGCGGCCCGGGGTTTGGGGACCACTGCCCTAGACCACTCTCTTGTTTCTGCCCCAGAATCATGTTTCTGCCTCCAATGACTTTTAACATTTAAACCTTGCTACACACACACACACACACACACACACACACACACAAAAACCTCTCTGATAATGTTCTAAAGATACTGTGATTATTTTCAAAGAACTTCTATATAAATGATTTTCTTGGCAAATAAAACAGGTGATAGTACTAAGGACTCTCTCATTTTTTAATATAAATTTTACTTTTCAATTACAGTTTACATTCAATATTATTTTATATTAGTTTAATGAGTATATAGCATAGTGGTTAGACAATCATATGCTTTAAAAAATTTCCAGTACACACCTGGCACCGCACACAGTTATTACAATACTATTGACTATATTCCCTTTGCTGTACTTTACATCCCCATGACAATTCTGTAACTACCAATTTGTACTTCTTTATATCTTCACCTCTTTCCCTTAGCTCCCCCAATACCCTCCCCCCACTCCGTCAACTATCAGTCTTCTGTATCTATGAGTCTGTTTCTATTTTGCTTATTCGCTGATTTTATTCTTTAGATTCCGCATATAAGTGAAATCTTATGGTATTTATCTTTCTCTGACTGACTTGTTTCAATTAGCAAAAGCCCTTTAGTAAGGATCCTCTCATATATTATTTGTAATCTAACTCTTCCTTCTTTTCTCTTCTTTCCTCTCCTACTCTCTCTTCCTCACTTCCTCAGGAGGCTTTCCAAGCCACAGTTCTGGAATTTCTGGAACAATTCCCTTGTCTCCATTATTATTTTTACTTCTGGAAACAAGGTTGCAGACAAGTGTCTCACAGGAAAGTAAAGTCATTACACTGCCAGTACCTTCAAGATGTTCCTTTCTTTTCTCATTATTTTCACATAGACATCCTTAATAAAGCAGACACCCTCTCCCTCTATCAGTTTATCCAGGCCCCGTTTGAAGTTTTCATTGTTTATTTTCATTTGACTACTAATACTTTTAAAGTGTAAGATTACTTCTTTGTACCTGCTTTTTTTCTTAAAATGGGACACACACAGATTCGTGGCCCTTTTCTTTAAGGATTTGCTGTGACAAATTAGTTTCTAGTTTAGCAAATACTCATGTGCTACTCCATTTTGAGCTTGCTGACATGACTTGCTTTGGTCAGTGAGTTGTTAGTGGGTGTGATGTGAGCAGAGGCTTTACCCATGATTATGTCCTGGGCTTGTCCTTCTATGCTTCAGCCATCATAATAAAAAGGTCACACGCTGAGTGGTACTGTGCCACCCTCAAGGCCCCATCCTGAAATATGTGAAGCAGAGAGGCCCCAAGCAACCTGGTAATCTACAGCCTGAAACAGCTGACCAGGCCAACCAGCAAACACTTATGGGAGAAATAAACACTTACTGTTCTATGCCACTGAATTTGTGGTTGTTGGTCTTACACCAAATTGGGCTGTTACAGGGAGTAACATTAACAGTAAGTAACTTGTACCATTTATTAATTGAGCTAGGATATTTTATTTGAAAATGAGAGGTTTGCATTTTTTTAACTCCAAGCTAAACTTAACAGGAGTTAAAGCTTACGATTTTTAAGTTTTCCCCACTTTCTACAGCATATTTCCAGAAAATAAATAGAATATAACCACTATGAAACAAAAGCTAGAGAAGGATGGAGAGAACAGAAATTCTAGCATCTCTTTAATTACTTTTATTTTTCTAAAGCAGAAAGAATGGGATTTGTTGGGGTGGCATTCAATATAGAACCCTGAGGCCTGACCTGTGGTGGCGCAGTGGATAAAGTGTCGACCTGGAAATGCTGAGGTCGCTGGTTCGAAACCCTGGGCTTGCCTAGTCAAGGCACATATGGGAGTTGATGCTTCCAGCTCCTCCCCCCCTTCTCTCTCTCTGTCTCTCCTCTCTCTCTCCCTCTGTCTCTTCCTTTCCTCTCTAAAATGAATAAATTAAAAATAAATAAATAAAAAAATAGAACCCTGAATGGCCAGCTGACGGAAGAGGTATATCAGGAGAGAAGAAAACAGCCTTCTTTCCACTAAGTCAACCTTAAGGAGCTGGACGTGAAGACCACACACAGACTCGACTCGTTCTAAGAACAGAGTGTTTTTACAACCTTGCATAAAACAATATTCAATATATAGTGGAGAGGAATAAAAAGATTGAGTGGAAAATGGAAATGACAGAGTATGGGGGATAGGTGGAGGTGGACCACTGCAGGGGGGTGGGGTGGGAAGGTGCACCACTGCAGGGGGGTGGGGTGGGGGGCACCACTATGGGGCGGGGGGGACGAAGAGGGAAAGAGACTTTGCTTGGGGTGATGGGCACACAATGTAGTATGCAGGTAATGTTTTGTTGAGTTGTACCCTTGAAACTTGTATGTTTTTGTTAACCAATGTCACCCCAATAAATTCAATAATAAAAAAATAAAATGTTACAAATTTAAAATAATAAAATAAAATAAGCTTGTCAACAACTATTAAAATCAGCTATCTGGGGAAAATAATAAAATGGACTTCTTTTTTCCTCCTTGCTTTTCCTAGCGCACTTGTGTCCTGGGCTTGTCCTCTTCTGCTTCAGCCATCATAATGAAAATAACAAACTCTGGTTAGTACTGTCCCACCCCCTAACAGGCTTCCTAATGAAATCATCATGATATAGGGGATACCTGCTCTTAATGAGAGACTGACTGTGAACAGAGAGGGTCTACCCAACCCTGGTATGTAGCTGTCTTGTATGACATCATACACAAATGAGTTAATTTGAAGTATTCATGTGTAAGAACTTCAGTGACCCCTTTGTTAATGGCAGACGCTTTAAACACTCTAATGTCCCTTAACTTACCTTCCTTAAAAAAAAAAGCAGAAATCTCTTTAAATAGCTGTTGTATCCTTTTTAGACAGTTAAAAATTTCCTTTGACGACAGATTTCCCATATTTATCCAATTGCTGTTTGCAGGTATGCCAAGGGAGCATTTCCACAAGGACCATATATTTCTAAATCAAAATTACTCATTGGCAGAATTAATACGTTTACTTGTAATGAAATTATTTTTCAGGAGGAATTAATATATAAGTTGAAATTTGTCATTTAGGTAATATTTTTAAAGAAGGGAGTGTTCTTACGCAACATGACTGAAAAGCTCTGGGGAGCTCTAAAATCATTTTTTCATTAATAGAGCTGAAATTATGTGAACAACTAGAACATGAGAAATAAAAGAGGAAAACAAAGTATGGAACACTGGGGAATGAGAAAATAGACTGCAGAGGGAGCAATGATTTGTTCAAGGTTACCCAGTGAGTCAGGAAAAAGGGAAGAGTTGGGCAGACGCTAAATACCCAAAGCATATCTGCATTACTGTCTGTGTACTAAGTAATGTACTTGTGTTTCTCCTATATGGTTGAAGATATTAACATTTACCATTCTCTTGGGGCCTAACCTGTGTGTTATTTCATAAGTGTTTATCAACTAAAACAATACATAAATCCCTACCAACCAAAATTAACAAAGCACCATTTTGCATACATAACCTCATTCCCACAACTAACCACCTATGAGGTAGGTGTTATATTTTTCCTATCTTCTAGATTAATTTAGGTCCAGAAAGATTGAGTGAATCACCCAAGAACACACTACCATGCAAAGTTTCACCATGCAAAGTTGCTCAGCAAAACTAGTTTCTAACTCTTAAGAGAAGGCTCAAAGAGGGTTATATTCAACAGAAAAGAATTGGAGATAGAAAAAAAAAAATTCTTTGAAGAACTCAAAGTCAGACACAAAGTTGATATTTAAGAGACTGGGAGCAGTTTGATTAACTTAATTTATGAGGCTAATCTTATTAGCTAATTAGTTGGGATATCAACTGAGCATATCTGTACAAAACCCTTAGATTCTATTGATAAATGATTTGTGCATGAGGGTATCTGGCAGTTAAGCCACAAAAACCTTAATAGAAGGCTTTGAAATAATATAGAATACCACAAGAAAGCAGTCCTACTTATAAAATTAAATTCCTGTGCTCCATGTCTGCTTCTTCAAATCACTACTCATTTGCTTTGCCAATGAATACAGTAAAGAGATCTATTATGCTAAAGATATTGGATTCCTAAATAAAGACATGGATCTCTGCCCCAAGGGAACTGAAGCCTCTGTGACAAGTAGTCTTCCACCCAAAGCTACAGATAGCAATGGAATAAGGAAGCAAGCTTTGTGTCTAAGCTCAGAGGCAGAAAACAAGAGAGGGAAGGAGGAAAGGAGCACAACCGGCATTAAGATCTCAACCCTACAGCCACGCTGTCTAGGTCCATTGTTGGCTTCATCTCTTTCTGTGCAAACTTGAGAAAGTTACTTAACTTCTTTATGACTCAGGTTCCTCATTTGTAAAATGGAGAAATTAATAGTAACTACCTCATAGGGTTATTACAAGGATTAAATGAATTAATATCTGTTAGTGCTTAAAACAATGTCAGGTATACAGTAATCTCCATATAAATGTTTAATAAGTAAAAGAAGGTCAAAAGGGTGAAAGAGTATTGGACACTCTGTATCCTTAATGCATTGCTTTGCTTCCTTCTAACAGAGTCCTTACTTACTTTTCACAGCTGGGGACACTTGGTTCCTACCAGCAAGCTTAATCCCATTTCTGGTCTGACCCCAAACAACTCTCAATCAGAGAGATTTAAAAACTCCTAGTTCAGTAGTTCAGGTGACTCAGCATTAAATCAAGCTTGCTGTTATTCTTGTCCTGACCCCGTGTCCCAGTTTCCATCACTTGTTCCTGTAATCAAGGCCCCACCTCGTACTCCAGTTCTAGCATCCGCTCCCCTGTGGCTGAGTCCCAGCTCACAGGCCCTGCTCAGGTCCTTCAGTCCCTGTGAGGCAGACATCTCTCGAAGGGCAGCCTCTGCACCAGAAATGCTTTGTTTGGCTCTCATAGCATTTGAACTTTTGAAAATTAGTTGTCTGTGTTTAAAAATTGTAGACTTTTACATAAAAATTCAAAGTTCTGATTTCTATTGGAAACTTGGATGGTTTGACAACACATGGCTCCATTTCCCCTTGGTACTAGCCCGCTGGAGCTGAGTGGCAGCCGCCCCCTTTGGAAGGCCATGTGCTCTCTTTTCCCCATTGCTCTATTTGTTTTTGGATCTGGATCTGTTTGCTTGACCCTTGCAGGTAGTTGAGGTCTAAGACTGAGAACAATTGTATTCACCACGCACTTACTTTGTGCCAAATATTTTTCTAAGAGCTTCACATGCTTTACTTATAGAACCCAAGTTCAGAAATTTGTTAGTTCTTATAGCTATTATCCTTGCAGCCTTTCTCCTTACTTCAAACTCTTTCTCTGTATGGTTCTGTATCTGTTCTTCCTTCCTAATTACTATGCTCTACCCACCAGCTAAGGGACATTTGCAAAGCTTTGTTGAACCTCCATAATGTCAATTATTTACCCATATTATGGCCTGTTGCATCTCCAATCTCTCCTGTCCAACTAGACTATGTTGTCAAGAAGTTGGGCCATCATCATGGTTATATTTCAGGTATTGCTGATCCCAGTCTTGCTGATCTGACTGATCTTATTACCTCATATTCCATGCTTTTACAAAACCACACATTTTATTATATACAGACAATCTTCACTCTCACAAAACTTTGGCAGTTCTTGTTAGAAGCCCAGCAAAATTCACTGGATATTTATTGACACTTATGTTCTAGGCTTTGTAACAGAAATTGATTGGAGTATTTGTTTACTAAAAGATCTGAGAAGTTTGTTCATCTTGTCTATAAGCAATTCAGTCTCTTTTCAGAGAACCATCCAGGAAACTAACATTATTGAACACAACTTGCTATGCTTTTTTTGTCCCATACAGGCCCTTGTACTTTACAAAACAATGAATAAAGGAGGAAAATATTTGCATGACTAAGGTGAGATTAAGCAAATACTGAAGTAAACTCACAAAATTTATTCTATACACCATTCCATAAAATTATCTGGATGGGGTAAAACTAAATATGCATTAAATTTTAAATTTAGTTAAGTAAGTTCTACAATAGTGTTTAAAGAAAGTCAATAAAAATGTTACTTACATAAGGAATCGTGTCCAAAGTGTCTGTGTTGACAATTATAGGAGCAGGGCTGGCCTAAAAAAAGAGAAGGAGAAAAAATTTTAAGTAACAAGTAATCTATTCTGAGAATTTGTTAACACAGAGCTCAACAGTATTTCTTGAGGACCCATATAGACACCTGTGTCAGGTGTGGGAAAAAAAAAATGAAATAGTTCAAAGTTCCCAACACTATTCAAATATTTGTTTGCTACATTTACCACGTAATGAAATTAAGTGAGCAATAAAACTGATAGTCACTTTTTCTTACATTTTATCTGACAGTGTGAAAGATGAGGATTTGTGCTACTTACCAGGCAAGGATTTTAACAAACTGGGTAAGAGTTAAGGTTGGTAACATTTCTTTTTAAAATGCCTGTGCTAAATAACGTTGATTTCCTAATCTAAGAAGCAAAATTAAAGCTAAACCAATATTTAAAACTCTTCTCTTTAAACTGCCTTTGGAGATTATGTTGTATTCAATGCAAAATAGAGGGTTCACTTCATGATATCATTTTGTTTATATATTATGCATGCTGTCATCATATATTTTCCTTGTTATTTTCACACCTCTGATCACATACCTTAGAAAACTGTAAGGAGAAAATGAAAACTTAGTCAAAGATGGAAGAAAATCATATTTAGTGGGCTAAATTTCCTTTAAAAAATTTTTGTAGGCCCTGGCCTGTGGCTCAGTGGATAGAGCATTGGCTCGGCATGTAGACATCTCAGGTTCAATCCCTGGTCATGGCAAACATGAGAAGGACCATCTTTCCTTCTCTCTCTCATCCCCTCCCACAGCCTGTGGCTTCATTGGTTTGAGCATGGCCCTGAGCTCTGAGGATAGCTTGGTTGGTCCAAGTTTGTTATTCTCAGGTGCTAAAAATAGCTAAGTACTCAAACATCGGTTCGAAACCGAGTTACCAGGTAGATCCCAGTTGGGGAGCATGCAGGAGTCACTATCTCTCCTCCTCTCGCTTTAAAAAGAGTCGTTTTAGTTGTTTGGTTTTTTTTGTTTGGGTTTTTTTTGTATAAGCTGCAGTTATTTGCCTTAAAGTTGAATAGGAATCTCTGTAAATCTGATATAGGAAAGCTATAAGTCTCATTAAAAAATATGAGATTGCAATCTGTATTTGCATCATCTAATTTGACTTCATGAATATTGAACAGACCTATCTTTATTTTCTACTTTCTTGAATTTCCACAGAACTTTCCCTTCATCCCCTGAAGGATCCTTAATCTCCTTCTCAAATTGCAGATTTCATTTAGATAGAGGAAATACTCTCATCATGATTAATCGAGAGCTGTTCTATATGACACAATGGTTTTGGCAAGTACTCAACTTTTAGGATATTTCATTAGATATGCCCTCTGAAGTTAACAGAGCTTACAGCTTTTTAAAGCCAATCTGTGCCTACGGAATTCTTATCAAATGATAAGACAAACATCAACTCCGCAGATGTTAAAAAATATTTCATAGGTTTCTTTTTTTTTTTTTTTAATTCAGTGAAAGGATGGGAGGCAGAGACAGACTCCTGCATGTGCCCCTACCAGGATCCACCCAGAAATCCCACTAGGGGGCAATGTCCTGTCCATCTGGGGCATTGCTCCATTGTACAGCAACGGAGTTTTCTAAGCATCTGAGGTGAAAGCCATAGAGCCA
Source organism: Saccopteryx bilineata (assembly GCF_036850765.1). NCBI lineage: Eukaryota > Metazoa > Chordata > Mammalia > Chiroptera > Emballonuridae > Saccopteryx > Saccopteryx bilineata. Next base: position 336,136,391 of record NC_089490.1, on the reverse strand, counting down.
TCCTCAGCACCTGGGGCCAACTTGCTCAAACTCAGCCATAGTTGCAGGAGGGAAGAGAGAGAGAGAGAAAGGGGAAGGGGAGGGGTGGAGAAACAGATACTCATTTCTCCTGTGTTCCCTGTTGGGCTGATGCTCTACCACTGAGCCAACCAGCCAGGGTAAAATTTCATGTTTTAACCAAAGACATTGGGCGTTGAGAGCATGACCTTGATCTACATATGTAGATAGTGGGTCCACTGGATGTTCCTGGTTTATTTGCTAATGTTTAAGAGCAAGTACCTTGTGGATAAATGGGGGCTTTGGAGAAAGATAGTTTCCACAGGACTTCACAAAGAATTAGTACTTGTCAAGAGGCATGTGATGTGGGGAGAAGAACATGGGGCTTAGAGGTAGAAAACCTGGGTTCTATTTTATTCTGCTGCTACACCAGGCTCTCTGAAGATCCCCCATTGCTCTGCCCTAGGACTCTCGCAGTTCTCCCAAGACGGCTTTTTAAAGAAGCTTCCTGAAACCTTTTAGGTTGTCAATGGCATATATCAACAGAATAAAACCAAGTGGCAATAACAGAGTGCAGTGGAATTCCAAGTCAGCCCAGCATGTACTCTTCTCAGCAGCTGGTAATATCAGAGCTTCCCTTGGCTCAGCCTGACTCCTGTTCCTTGTTTCACTTTTGAAACCATGTAAGTTCATGCCTAGATTGATCTAGTTCAGTTTCTGAATCTTAAAACCAATTCCCCAGTTACTTTGAGAGTTCCTTCTAAGCTTTATTTCCACATTTCAGTTGACTTACCATTCCCATACCTTCTCTCTCCATATTGGGTATCCTCTTTTCTGAACCCCTAAATCAGAGGTCGGGAAATTTTTGGCTGAGAGAGCCATGAATGCTACATATTTTAAAATGTAATTCCATGAGAGCCATACAACAACTCGTGTACATTATGCATTATCCAATAAAAATTTGTTGTTGTCCGGGAGAACAGCTGTGATTGGCTCCAGCCACTCTCAACCATGAACATGGGTGGTAGGAAATGAATGGATTGTAATATATGAGAATGTTTTATATTTTTAACGTTATTATTATTTTTATTAAAGATTTGTCTGCGAGCCAGATGCAGCCATCAAAAGAGTCACATCTGGCTCGCAAGCCATAGGTTCCCAACCCCTGCCCTAAATCAAACTGCTGGTTTAGAAGATTCCAGCATAACCCTTCAGTGTGCTTATTTCCACTAACTGGAAAAAGATTGTTAATAAATATGAAAAAAAAAAACTTTGTACTCAGAAGTTTCAAGGCTTGACTTTATGTAAATCTAGGCAAACTAAGACTTAACGCTAAGTTAATCTCTCTTGGGTGACCAAAACTGTGACATGGAAATGGTTTGTCTTTTACTTTACATTCTCTTCTATGTGGAGGAAGCTAGTCTGCAGCAAGAGGGAAGAATAAAGTTAATCATAGGGAAACAAGAAGCATGCAGAGAGACTACTAATAAAATTTGAATTAGGAGATCAAGTTAGTCATAAATTCTGCCACCTTCCTGTCCTTGGGTTTTCTGATTTTTATACCACATCAGTAACTTTGCTTATGCTGTGAAAATATGAACTTCTGTGGCTTGCTACCAAGAGAGGTAACTAATAAAGAATGACATAATGAACACAAATTTTCAAAGGAGTTTATTGATTTGAACTGATGCGGTTACTTTTTTTTAATTTATGATTTTAATTTACTGTGTTTACATAGTTTCAAGTGTCCCACTGAATATATCCCCCCACCCCCATGTTCCTCTGGCCCCCTCCTTTGCCCCCTCCCCCTAATGCCTTCTCTCCCTTCCCTCCAGGATTTGCTGTCCTGTTCTCTATAATACTGTGTTTTGTATATATAATTTCACTAATCTCTTTCCCTTCTCTGATCCCATCTTCTCTACTACTTTCCCTCTGGTCCCTTTGATCTTGCCTCTGCCTCTGTTCCGTTCCTGGAAACTATCATGCTTAGTGAAATAACCCAGGCATAGAAAGAAAAATATAATATGACCTCACTCACTTGAGGAACCCAATGAACAATGTGAACTGAGGAGTGGTTACTTCTTGATACTTGTTGAGTGCCAGGTCAGGGAAGTGCCTCTGACATAAATGGGCAAATGGTCACCAGCTGCAGTGAGGCAGCTTCCTCCAGAAAGGTACTGATAGGGGAGGTATGGAAAAGCCAGTCAGTCCAAGAATACACTTTGGGAAGCTTAGGTCTGACAGTGGTCAGATAGGTAATAGAAACATCAAAAGACTAAAGGCAGGCCAATGCCTAACCTTTAGAGAAGCAAAGCCGAAAAGGAGAAAAGCCTACAAAGTCAAGTGACCCAGAAACAGCAAGGATTGACAGTAATGCCTGTAACACTGATGGGGTTAGGGACTGAGCAGGAATGTCAGCTGACCGGGAACATGCGAGTAGAAGGCCAGTAGTTGACAACAGACCAAGTTAAACGTTAGGTCAAATATGGCAAGAATAACATGTGAGTGGCTTTCAGGGCTGAGCATCTTCAGCTTATCTTCTCAGCCTTAAAGGACAGGCTCTTCAGTGGGCAAGAAGTGACACAGGTCCTACAAATAGTTTTCATATATGGTAATGGCATGACAACTTGAAATAAAATGGAAGCCACTAGAAGTTTTAAACTGAATTGGTTTGTATTGGTACATGATTTCACTAAGAGAGCTGGGGGCCCCAGAACTTCACAGTAAATCTTAGCTGGTTTTGATTGACTGCCACAAGATAGCATATTAGCAGCCTCTTAGCTTCACAACTCACACAGTAGGCTGCTGTCAGGGTGAGCCCCATCAGACTATGCCCTGATCCAAACCAGGAAAATGAATTTGGGGGTTACTATCCGCATTCTCAATTAGTTCTAAAGCATTTAACATCAAGTACTAAATGGGATGCTAACACCTGAACTCAGAACAACTTTATTTTTTATTAGTTCTTCTTCCTAGGCCCTCCATCATGTTGGCCCTGTGGAAATAAAAAATGTACTGTGGTTGGGGACAGGGATTTCATTCTTGATTTTATGAATTGTACTCTAGTTCTCTGCAGAGACTGAAACCCTTTCTTCTCTCTCTTTTCTCATAATGTTAGGCTGGAGCCTCACATCCTTAGGGGTTGCAGGATCCTACTTCTACTTGAAGCATTTACCTGAAACCTGCAATTACCTGGCTGAGGATCATCAGTACCTAGAATTTATGATACCTAAATCTCCTGACATCTTAACACTGGTACAGATAACAATAAGGGCAAGTACTTATATGTCATTTATTTACATCAATTAACTTATTTAACCCACATATAACCAATGAGACAGGAAGTGTATTTCCCAGTCTACAGGTGAGAGACAGAGGTTAAATAACTTTCCAAAGTCATCCATGTGATAAAGAGGTAATCTTCAAATTCAAACATTCTGACACTGAATCCACACTGTTGACTCTACTACCTCTCACAGTGGAACCAGACTTTACCAGAACTCTTTGGATTTTAATTTTTACTGCTCACCAATGACTCAGAAACCAGCTCTTGTTAATACCATCCACCTTGATCCAGGCTAGAGCATAAAACCTCCTCTCCTCACTCGGGCTCAGCTACTGGGCCCTGGTATATCATGGGGACAGGACTGCAGGAGGCATGGTCCAGGTGAAGGCCAATGGCATCAGTACACCCACAGGCTGATGGAATCAAGATTTTTTTTTTTTTATTAAGCTCCACAGAAAACTTTTGAAAAATGACCGGTTAAAGAAATATTGATGGTTGTGTGAGAGAAGAAAAACAAAATATGAAGAACAAATTCACTCTGGAATCATAAAACTTTAAAGCTGGGTCCTTAACGATCATTTAATTCTCCCTTTTTATTTTACAAATCTGAAATGGAGAGAGAGAAAGGAAGTGGCATGTCCCTAATCTCACAATTTCTAGTATTAAAAACTGAAGATGGGATAATCATAACGAGAATAACAATAATAAAATATTAAGCATTTACTGACTGATGATTATGTCCCAGAGGCTGTGATAAGTACCAAAGATGCATCAATGCACTTAATTCTCAAAATATTCTAAGAAAAACATTATTGTTTCCATTAAAAAAGAAGAAGAAGAGGAGGAAGAGGAGGAGGAGGAGGAGGAAGGAGGAGGAAGGAGGAGGAGGAGGACAAAGCGGCTTAGTGTGTTCAGAAGGTCACAAATCCCAGAGGTACCACACCCAGCTCTTAAGTCCATGTGTTCATGGCCCCCAGAATCCATGCTGGTAACTCCCTATATCTACTGGTTCCCTCCTCTCCTGCATCCTTTTTAAGCTACTGGGCTGAAAATGCAGTTATTTTCTGCCCTAAAAGTTGCTAGTTTCTCTTTCACAGCTGAAATGAAATATTTCACCATACTGACTCAGATTCAGTTCCTTAATTCTCTGAGGTTTCTAGGTCCCTGAATCTCTTTCACACTACCACTTGAAGAAAATGGGACAATGCAATTTTCCAGTTAACCTATTTCCCATGAAGTTTGCATGTAAAGGGAAAGAGAAATGGTCTATAGAGGTAAGGCTCTTTTATTTATGATTGTGGTTATTTTTTGTTTTCCTAGACTTTCTTCTTTTGAAGTGCTGTCTCCATAAGACCAACGAGGTGGGTGTAGTGCAATCCTGTATAGCTCAGACTCACCACCAAGAGTAGCATCAGGGGGTTCAGGCCTGTCACCTGCTTTGCTCTTACCCTGCAGTTTCATAAGGCATCCATGTCACAGGTGAGACAACTGAGGCATAGCTGATGGGTAGGTGAGTGGACAATGTGAGTGGCCAAGATTTGACTAGTCAAGGCATAACTGCAGGTTAATGGCTACGGCAAGATGTCAAAAGGGAGCAATTTTTGAGGAAGCTAGGACCTTGGTCCCTCTCCCAAGCACCTAACAGAATGCAATGATTACCTACTTAGTTTACAATCAGCTTAGCTCAGAAAATAGAGAGAATGGTAGATTCATGTTTGGTTTGAACTTCATCCAACTTTGCTTACCTGAACTCACTCAATAATTATCCTCCTTTACAGAAAACCGAGGCACAGAGATTTTAAGTATATTGCCCAAGGTTATCTAGCCAGTAATAGCAGGGCCAAGTGTCAAACCTGTCAGTCTGACTGCAATGTGGGTAACTCTTCGCAACTGCAAAACAATGCCTTCTGCTTCCTATTAAGATTTTTGTAAGTCTCCTAGTCAACGTAAATTCTCTCACTGATCTTTGAAAATCCACCACTAATATTTCCACTCTTTGGATTCAAGTATTATCATGTTTGCTTGAGTCTCCTTCAAAATACAAAGCAGAGTGTCTGGCCTGTGGTGGCTTAGTGGATAAATCTTCAGCCTCAAATGCCAAGGTCACTGGTTTGAAACCCTGGACTTGCCTGGTCAAGGAACATACAACAAGCAAGCAAAGAACAACTAACATGAAACAACTATGAGTTGATACTTCCCATTCCATGCTCCCCTATCTCTCCTGTCTCTGTAAAACCAATAAATAAAGTAGTTAAAAAATAAAATAAAATACAAAGCAGAGTAATATTTTGCAGAAAATGGATGCTATCTTGAAGGCCTCAGTTGGGTTGAGCCATTTATCCCCAGTGCAGAAGAGATTGGGCAGTCTGGAGAATGAGGCCCAGAAACTGGAGTTCCAGAACCAAAGAGAGTTTCCTTTACTGCTATGTATTCTCTAGAATCAGTACCACTTGAAACATGAGATAAAACTGCTTGAACTGTTAGTTATGGAGATTCTTCACACCTCTATCCTACGCTTTCTCCACATACCCCTTTGCACTTAGTATAAAAGGCTGAAATAAAATCTCACCAAAACTAGGCCTGCAGATTATCATTGAAACTTAAATGAATAATTACATTAAATTGAGCACTAATAATATACTTCATCATTTATAAATTGTATCTACACAACATTAAGTCATTTAATTCTCACAGGAAGAGGAGCGAGAAATAGCATTGATAGAGCAAACACCCACAGTGTACCAGAAAATATGATAAGGTTTCAAACCTGTATTTTCCTGTTTACTCATCATAGAACACCAGGGAACCTTGTGAAATTTTCCCTTGTCCATAGAGAAGTAAACAGAGGCTCAGAGGGATTCAGTGAACTTCCCGAAGTCAGACAGCTAGGAAGAAGCAGAGCTGGGATTCAAACCCAGATTTGCTAATTCTAACTTGTTTTTTTCCCTTAATGCCATAAATCCCGCTGAACTTTTATAAACTTAACTGCTTCATTGGTGCAAGTACTCTCTGACAACTACACAAAAAATGGAGTCATTAGTTCACATCTCAGATATGATTTAGTCAACGCTCCCCATGTCTCAATAACCATGCCTACTTAATTCACTCATTCACTCCATGTGGTGCTATTCCTGGAAAGATCCATGCTTACCATCTCTTACTTTTTGCTAAGCCACCAAAGAGCTATTACCTTAGCAGTACAATTGTATTTTACACACTTAGGTACCAGAATTCTGAGCAGCCCGTCAATAACTTGGTTCATCAGACTGAGGTGAGGTTTATCTAATCTGTAGCACATGGATCAGGGCTTTGCACACAGTGGGTGATCAATAAGTAATTGTTATTTAGTTTATTTTCCTCATCTCATTTTCTTCCATCAGGCAGTGTTCTCACAACTCCAAGCACACACCTGGCATGTCTATGTTAAGGTCACTGTTTTTGTGTCTTCCTTCTCCCACATTCTGAATCAATCACAGTTCCCTCTCCTATCTACCTATCCAAATTCTATCCATCCTGTAGTGATAATCTCAAGGTCCAGACTCTCCAGGAAAGTTCCCTTAATCCTCAGTGTAAATTTTAATCTATGTATCCTGCCTTCCAAATGTTAAAGCATTATTCTTTATGCAACTTCAGAACACAGTGAATTATAAATATTAAAGGACAGAAGTTATGTGAAAGCACCAAGCCTTAATATTCTGAATGTTTCTTTCTGTTCTTATACATATAGATGGCTAAGTGGTGTGATATCACATGTGTGATATTTGTATTTTCTGGCTGAAATGTAATTGGTTGAGAGCAGGCCCCTCATCTTACATCATTTCCTCACCAGCCACCTCCACCTGCACTCTTAATAGTGCTTGGCACACAATCGAATCAGAAGGTGTTTGCTACTAGGTTTTTTAAATCTATGGAATGTAAGCCACAGTAACAAGAGATAGAATGCCTGAAGAAACATGAGGCAATAGATTAGGTCAAACGGGTAGAAAGGGGTAACTGCACGCTGCCCTCTGGTGGCGAGCTCTTGTAATACACTGCCTGGCTGTGTGGCTGTGTGGCTGTGTTGGCAGCTGAAGCACTGCAGATGATCCTCTTCTAAACCACGCCATGGTAATTAAGAAAAGTTATAAGCAGAAATACTCCTCTCTGCCTACCATATGCTGGTCCTTTATGCTTACTTGTTTATTTTTTCCAATTTTATTATTGATTGATTTTAGAGAGAGAAGAAGAAAGAGAGAGGGGGACGGGGGGGGGAGAGAGAGAGGAACATTAGTCTGTTCCTGTATGTGGCTTGACCAGGGATCGAACCAAGAACCTCTGGCTCAGACCAACACTCTAACCCACTGAGCTATCTGGCCAGGGCTATGCTCACTTGTTTTTGATCCTCATTACAAGCCTATGAATGACAAGCTATAATATTATGTGTATTGTACAGATGAGTAAAATGAGGCATGAACCTGTAACACAACTTGCCCAAGGTTACAAGACCAATAACTAGTAGGGGAAAGGCTTACTCATTGCAACAACAAATCCATACCTTTGTGGTATCACCACCTTGTGAGCAAGAAAGCTAGCTGTAGTGAGTTCCCTGCACTAACTCACTCTCCCACTGTACATTCCAGAAGCTGGAGAGGTGGGAGGAAGCATAGGATTCGGTGAAAAGCTAAAAACTCAAAGATCATGAAAAAAAGCAAAAGGGTATCATTTTAAAAACATTTCAGATGAATGTGATGACATTAGAAAAGACCCATCCAAAATGAGACTTTTATTTGAAATCTCATGGGATATTTTGTTATTTTAAAATTTTAATTTTTAAATAATTTTTTTATATTATTGGGGTGACACTGGTCTGCAAAACCATACAGGTTTCAAGTGCACAACTCAACAAATATCATCATCAGCACTCTGTACCATACAAGTCTCTAGGTGGAGGCCAAGTGGGGGGGGTGGAGATAAAAAGAGACTTTGCTTGAAGTCTCATGTTTTATTTTAAAATTTTATGTAGGTTTTATATTTTACTCTATGACTATCTATTTTTAGTATAAAAATAATGTTTCGGTTGTTTATAGTGGAGTCAACCTGACATCTCAAGCAGTCACTGCGTGGCTCTTAAAATTCAGGCAGTCCATCTCCCTGCAAATACCAATCCAGTTGAGGGATCATGTCCCTGATATAAAGATAGCTGGACTTGGAATCAGAAAATCTCAATTTCAGACTCAGCAGGTTCAGTAACAGGGTGAAAGCCAAGTCCCTGAGCCTATCCGTTTATTTTTATATTTGAGGACTGAAGGGTGAAATAGATGACCTCTAAGAAGCTATGTCTCATCAAGGATCTGATTTCACTCAGAATTCTTTCCCTGCTGGGAAATACTATAAAGAAAGCAGGGTCACAATACAACTCGTCCTTCTGAAACAATGATGCCTGCTCTCCTCATTCAGATGGAGAGCAAAATGCTGATTCTCAGGCTAACTCTTCTCTGTTCTCTTAAAGGTAGAAGATATAACATTAAGAAAGGCCTGTATAAATAAGACAAAAGAAAAACTGGGAAAAGAAAACAAAGCTATATAAAGTGACTTCTTACTAACTGGCTAAAGGATGAGGTTCTATATGTCTAAGAAAAGGCACCTAAAAAGCTATTTGTGATCATCTTGTCCTATGTTTATAGCCTATATTTTGTTTTCCTTATGAATTAGTTAATTCTGTGGACTCCAGACTATGCAGTTAGTGGCAAAAATTTATCTTCTATATGAAGGCATCACAAAGATGTGAAGTGAAGCAGACAATTATCATCAAGTTCTTTCTTCTAACTTGTCTGCCTCCCTGTTCTATGAGCCTTATCTCCAGAAAAAGTGTCTTAACACCTAAACTCAGCTTTCTTTTTTTTCTTTTATCAACCATGATTTAATACCAGATCATATACTCAGATCTCAAAACATAACAGGGTAAACTGTAGAGAAAGTCTTAAAATATTTTATATCTGGAATGGTTCCTTTGTAAGAGAGGAAATGGTAGGAAGAGAGACCAGGAAGAGGTGTGAGTTTAGTTTACTTTTTTTGTTTGTTTGTTTAGTGAGAAAGATGGGTGGGAGGACAGACAAGGATAGACAGACAAGAAGGGAGAGAGAGATGAGAATCATCAATTCTTCTGGGTGGCACCTTAGCTGAATGATTGCTTTCTCCTAAATTCCTTGACCAGGGCAGGAGCCTGGGGGGACTCCAGCTGAGCCTGTGACCTCTTGCTCAAGGCAGCAACCTTTGGGCTCAGGCTAGCTACCATTGGGTCATTTCTATGATCCCATGGTCAAGCAGGTGAACCAGTGCATGCACAAGCCAGGTGAACCCATGCTCAAGCTGGGGGCCTTGGGGTTTCAAACCTCTGTCCTCTGCATCCCAGGCCTACGCTCTATCCACTGTGCTCTATCCACTTCGCCACCACCTGGTCAGGCAGTTTACTTTTTAAGTGTTAATCTATATTGTGCTCACATCCATGTTGGGTCTGGAAGATGTTTCTATAGCTGCCTCTAAGATGGCGCTTGGGCTAGGTTGCAGAAGGAACAGAATAAAGACCATTTTAGTTCCATTTCCCTTATTTTAAATTCTGATAAAATCTACAAGTAGAGCCTGACCTGTGGTGGCGCAGTGGATAAAGCGTCAACCTGGAAATGCTGAGGTCGCCGGTTCAAAACCCTGGGCTTACCTGGTCAAGGCACATATGGGAGTTGATGCTTCCAGCTCCTCCCCCTTCTCTCTCTCTGTCTCTCTCTCTCTCTCCTCTCTAAAAATGAATTAAAAAAAATCTACAAGTAGAGAGATCTCTATTCTACCCATTTCTCTTCAAACTTAATGTTCTATGTGGAATTACTTTCAATGAAAAAAAAAAACATGGAGAAAGAAAATACATAAAAAGGAGGAGTGAATGGGGACTAGTAAAACAGCTATATATGGCTAGTATTTGCTGGTGCCAAGGAATATATTCTGCAGATGTGTTTGTACATTTCATGGACTAGGCAATAAACTCTTTGTTCCATAGCCAAGAATCTACAAATTTCTGGATCCAAGATGCCAACCAGTGCCTAGCCCTACAGCAGCTCTTGCTTCCTAAAATGTATGTTACTCTCGGTTTCTCAGTTTTTTAATGGCTTTCTTACTCTCGGTTATTCTGCACAGCAAGGGTGCATGTCAGTTTACCTCCTACTGGATAATGCCAGGATAATGCCACACTGAGCATTTCAGAGTAGAGATCAGGAATATTATCTGTTGCTGTGTGCTCGAGGAGAGAGAGGAAAATAGTAAGAGAAAAGAATGAAAGGATAAGAAGGCAGAGAGGAGGTTGTTTTCTGGTACTTGAGGACTTCACAAGATGGAGGGCGAATGATGATTCCCAGCCTGAACCTCCTCTGTTCTCTCAGACACTTTATCCTTTGCGATTGTAAACTCGGCTACTCTGGGACCTTTAGGTGTTTTATAAAGGATTTACTAAACCAACTGTTAAGAGTAACTTCCTCATAAATATAATGTTTGCAACCTTACATCTCATGACCCCTCCTTGAACTCACTAATTCAACAAAAAACTTTTGCATGTTTTGCTTTTATGTTATTGGATGAGCACCTCCTGGCCCTGCACTTGGAGTCAGCAGATGAGGCTTCTAGAATTGGCTATGCCTTTATAGAATTTGGTCAGGTATATGATGATCTACCTGATTAATGTAATATCAATCTCATGTGCTTCTTTGATAAGCAAATAAAATCATATTAAAAACACTATGCAATTTATAAAAGGATACATTTGGAATAATGTTAAAAAGGTGCAATATTAATAATGGCAGCCCTGAACAGACACTTTCTTTAGTTAGCCATTGTGCTAAGAGTTTAATTCATAGTATCTTTATTAAACTGCAAACAACCTTAAAAAGACTTGAATAATTCTAATCTTAATAGATTATAACTATGTAATCACTTCTGATTCTGCCCATTTCAACTCTTTGAACTTCATTTTTTGTGTGTGTGACAGAGACAAAGAGAGACAGAGAGAAGAACAGACAGACAGGAAGGGAGAGAGATAAGAAGCATCAATTCTTTATTGCGGCAAATTTGCTTTCTCATATGTGCCTTGACCGGGGGGCTACAGCAGACTGAGTGACTCCTTGCACAAGCCAGAGACCTTGGGCTCAAGCTTGTGAGCCTTGCTCAAACCAGATGAGCCCTAACTCAAGCTGGTAACCTTGGGGTTTCGAACCTGGGTCCTCTGCGTCCCAGTCCGACAATCTATCCACTGTGCCACTGCCTGTTTAGGCTGAACTCCATTTTTTTTTTTAATAAATAACACAGGGATATTAAAACCTGCCTTGCTACCTGGCAAAGTTGCAATGAGAACAAATCCAGTTGACACTATTTGAAAATTGTAACAAGATAGATTAACACCAGGAAGGCAGGCAGTGGTAGTATTATGGTGGTTGTTACAGCAGCAGCAATAGTAAAAGCATTTGTACAGAATTTGGGGGGGGGGCGGCAGCTCTAAACAAGATAAAAATCAGAAATGCCATTGTCCTTAGGTATATTTTTGCTCAACAGAAATATTAAATGAAGTTTGAAAGACTATAGCGTATTTACTCTTTGCTCATTAAAGGTTTTCAGAAATTTGTGTGTACGTGGTGCATGCGTATGTGTTTTCATTTTGTTTTACTGCATGGAGGAGAACTGCTATTATTGACTCTGAATAACTGTCTACTTTTCCATTCTGTAAAAAAAATGTTTTGGGTCCTATATCTGCAATTTCCAGAGTGGGTGAGAGAAAATGGGAGTGGCAGAGAATGGTCTTTAATCTGCTGTACTGTAACATATATGGGTGATAATACCCCATTTTGATGAGTCAACACAAACATTTTACAATGAATAAAGAAAAGGCATCGTGCACCTGGCATTAATTTTTCATGGACTCCAGATGCTTATGCCCAGGAATCACAAGACCAGCAGTCAAAGAAAATGCAAATTGCTCAAGAGAGGAAGATAAAATCATAACAAGCTCTCGCCTTTTGTTCAAAAACAAAAGTGAGAATTCCATTCCTTTCTACCAGATATCTGCAAATGTTCAGGCAGTTCCAGTTCGTTACAATTATCCAGGTTGCTTCTACTATAGTTATTTTTTCCCCATTAGGTTGAACACCTCTATAGATTATGTCATCTTTATTTCTTCACTAATAGAAATTCCATTAATAGCCTTGTTCATATTCTTCAGAAGGAAATTGACTAAAAACTGGGGTAGTACTAGATAGAAATGCAAAGTGAAGCTAAGAGGAATAAAATAGAGAAATCAATCCAACATGATTAAGGATGAAGAGTCAAGTAATATTTAGAATCCAGAAAGGACAAGCATACTTGGAACACCATGAACTAGAACGGGATCTCATCACTGCACAAATTCTATTTAGAGCTGACCTAAGCTTACAATGGTTCACACTTGACATCTAGGGATTGGTGGCAGGATCTGTGGAAGTGATGCCAGAGCTGAGGAGACAGGTTTCAAGGATGTATTTGAGATGGGAAGGATTATTTCTTCATCCCCTCACTTCTGCCTAAATTCTCACATTTTAATTATTAATCAGCTCATACAGATTTTCTTAGGAAACATGATATTTACGGCACTATATTTGAGAGGCAGAAAGTAGAAAGATGAATCACATGGTTTTGTCCTGCAAAGACTGTGCAATGTCACGTGCAAATAAGAGAAAACCCCCAAATGCTTATAATGCAGAGCACAGAAATGTCACAAGAGAAACATGGGCAAAGAAACATGGTGGATGTGAAGGCAGGTGAAATTAGAGCCAGAAGTCCTGGGTTCTCTCCTGCTGTTACCACCTATATGATTTTAAAAAAGGTACCTTGCTCTACTAATCCCCTATATTGAAGTTAATAAATAATGGCGCCATTTCATGTCAATATTGGGGTAATTAAATAAGAATGTGCAGATTAAAGGTAGTAGTATGTAATTAGGTTCCAGACCCTTATTTTTCTTCAGAAAGTGTTAATCAGGGTTGAAATGTGTGAAGGCCAATCATCTGCTTATGAGGTGTGATGAAGTGTTCTGGAATGGGCTGTACGTTAAATCTTAAAGGATAGAACTTCGCCTTGAAGCCCAGTGGGCTCAGGGGATCCCCTCACTTTCTCTCCAGCTCTTGTCTGCCCTTTCTTGTAGAGCTGGATCTTGTCCCTGGATGACTAGTCACAAACTGAGCCCCATCTCAGTTAAGGTTCTCTGCTTGCGGACAATAGAAAGAAACCTGCGTGGACTTAAGCAACGCTTGAGTTTACTGGGCAAAAAGGGCAGGAAGCAAAACAGGTTAGTTAGTCACCCGATGGATAGGAACTAAGAAATGGGAGTGCCAAGGGATATAGAAGCTACCATCCAGCCTCTCTGAACCCTCTCTTTCCCTGTCAATCTCACCTCTTTCAGCATCTTTCTTAGGGACCATGTGGTTTCTTGCCTCCCTTTTCTACTTTTGTTTCATTCTTTTATATTTGTGTACAAGCTTTCTCTGCTTCTCTATGCACATGTCAGGTCCAGGCACAGACAGGTGTTAACCTATGGGCCAGACTATGTATAGTGGAGGTAATGGAGCCAGGTGCCTAGAAGTCACTTCTTCCTCCGCTGGTGGTTCCCTTGTAAGGCTTCAGCACCTTCATCAGGGCCTGAATTATTCAGTGCGGTTGGTTGACCTGTAGGATATCTGACCTAAAATAAACCACCCAACTCTCATCTTTGTTGTTCCTGATCTTCCAACCTAATGCTCAAAGAGGAAGATCAGGATTTGGGAAAAGTTGATAACTAGCCCTATATCCATACTGTGCTTTCATGCCTCAGTGCCTTGGCACATACTCTTCCATCCCTCCTCACCATTATCACCTGATAAACCCTTATTTTGAAACCATTTCAAGACTTCTTTTTTGTCTCTTCCCTTTTCAGTCTTCCTGAGTCATCTTTCTCCTCTATTCCAAGCAGCTGGGCTACGTCCCTCTTGCTGCATTTGCTGTGATTTGCACATCTCCTCATTACTCCTCCTATCACACTGGGTTGCATTTGTTTTGGTTTCAGTGGTTTTCACCTTGTTCTAATAAACCCATTCAGAGAACAGATTTTTCTGGGAGTCAGATAACTACTTTTGAGGCCTGACCTTTCCATTTTTTAGCTATGTGATCAAGGAAAAAATACTTAACCTATGTAAACTTTGTCAGATGGAAATGGTAGTGCCCCTATCAGAGAGGTTCTGGAGAGTTGAGTGAAATAGTATGTGAAGTGTTTAGAACAGCACATGACATAAATAAGTGTTCAATAAATACAAGCACTTTTATACTATAAGTACCAAGCCCATGTTGTGTCAGTAAGGATGTACTAATTTTTTGCTAATGAAACTAACATGTATTTTAAGATTACAAAATATTTGGGAAATAATGTTTTGTTTCGTTTGTAGTGGCCTTGCAAAATATCTACTGTTTTTATACTATTCTGAGATGATACATGTGTATTTGTATATGCATATGAGCAATATTGAATTGCAATTGTTTGAAATGCTATGAACAATTTGTGCAGAGATACATATGCAACTTTTATTTGATGCTTGTCTCCTTCACTAGAAATTAAATGCCCTCAGAAAAGAATTTGAGCTCATTCTATATTCTCAAAAATTAGGGGATATTTCAAAATAAATATAAAGTGATAAAAAAGCATTTGATTATTTTTAATTAAATAAGAACATCAGAAAAGCAAACGACAAGTCAAAGAAAATTGTTCAATTATGCAAATGAGTTGCAAAACCAACTTTTATTTTATTGGTGAAAATGCACTATAGCAGGAGTCGGAAACCTTTTTGGCTGAGAGAGCCATAAACACCACATATTTTAAAATGTAATTCCATGAGAGCCATACAATGACCTGTGTACATTACACATTATCCAATAAAAATTTGGTGTTGTACCGGAGGACAGCTGTGATTGGCTCCAGCCACTTGCAACCATGAATAGCAGCGATTGGAAATGAATGAATTGTAACACATGAGAATGTTTTATATTTTTAATGTTATTTTTTTTTATTAAAGATTTGTCTGCGAGCCAGATGCAGCCATCAAAAAAGTCACATCTGGCTCGTGAGCCATAGGTTCCCGACCTCTGCACTATAGCAAAGGCTAAAAGCACTGGAGTATCTGCATGTTCTCTGATCCCCTAATTTTTGTGAGCAGTATAGTTATTGCTATATGCCCATGCATGTTACAATTTCAGAAACATTAAAGGTATTTAATAAGCATTTGTTGAATGAATGAACAGATGAAAAAATGAATTAAATTTACACAATTAGTGCCATTAACTGTTCCCTCAACTTGAATGTCTTCTTCCTCCATCATCACTACATGTAAAAATCTATTTAACCTGGCCCTGGCTGATTGGCTCAGTGGTAGAGCGTCAGCCTGGCGTGCAGAAGTCCCGGGTTCGATTCCCGGCCAGGGCACACGGGAGAAGTGCCCATCTGCTTCTCCACCCCTCCCCCTCTCCTTCCTCTCTGTCTCTCTCTTGCCCTCCCGCAGCCGAGGCTCCATTGGAGCAAAGATGACCCGGGCGCTGGGGATGGCTCCTTGGCCTCTGCCCCAGGCGCTAGAGTGGCTCTGATCTCGGCAGAGCGACGCCCCGGAGGGGCAGAGCATTGCCCGCTGGTGGGCAGAGCGTCGGCCCCTGGTGGGCGTGCCGGGTGGATCCCGGTCGGGCGCATGCGGGAGTCTGTCTGACTGTCTCTCCCCGTTTCTAGCTTCAGAAAAATACAAAAATAAAAAAATAAAGAAAATAAAAAAAATCTATTTAACCTTCAAAATCCAGCTAAGATATCCTTTATAGCGCATGCCCCTATCCTTAATTTTTATGTTAATGAATGGATGGATACTAAGGCACTCAACACTTCGTATCAGGTGTATTATGTGTTTATTTGAAAATCCATTGTATGAAGAATTCCATGTAAGTTTCATCAGTGTTTCTTTAGATTTATTCATCATATCTCTCCCAATGTTTGGGAAGCTCCATGACATTCATATGAAATCAAATCTAAACATGATGACTAGCAGCATAAGGAAATCAACATTGTACTTGTAGCAAGAGACAGTGGGGCGAGGGGCAGTTCAGTCTCTCTTTCAAAGTGAGGTGTCACCAAGTAATTAAAGTGCACTTCAGGTCCTTCTCTTGTGCCTATTGCCATGCCTGAATCATAGCAGGCTCAATAAAATGTGACTGAAGTGAATGGAAACACAGCCCAGTCTCTATGAAAAGAACTACTAATTATGCGACTGTTCTTATAAACATATCAACCTACATAATAAAACATCAAAAACATTTTATTTACCTGATATCCAAGATACTGTCTAGAAAAATGCTCTTAGAGCTCTAATGATGGAACATATTTACCAGGTCTTCACGAGAGAGCTTTGCTTTTTTTAAATTATTATTAGTCTTTCATTCAATAAATGTTTAGGATCTTGTGTTGGTTGGCACTTATGCTAAGGAAACAAGAAACTCTGTGTTGCTGCTTTACACTCAGGGCTCTTTGGACCAATATGTGTGAGATCCATATTTGACCTCCACTTCCTGTGAAATCAAATGCTGACACTTTGAAGGCCTTGATAGCCTGGCTTTCTTCTTGCTACAGACCACTTCAAGCAGTACATACACTACCCAGAGATAGCTGCAGGAAGTTTCCTCTCACCAAGGCGAAGTGTAGGCTGTATGAGGGGACTATATTGTAATGGAGATTTTTAGTCAGATTTATTAGTAGTCCACAGCACTGCACTGACTGAGAAACCATTTGTGATTTATAGCTCATTGTGTGTGGGAGAAATAGTCTAGATCATCAAAGGAGATCTGCATTCTAATGATGTGTTAGGAATCCACACTCACAGGAGATACACAGACAGCATTCCCCTACTTGTGAAGTTTTCAGGTCAGTTTTCCTAAGATTAGCTACATCAGTGTGTGTCTATACTTTCTACACATAATTCATTTCCAAGTATTTTAAAAGGGAACTAGATTTATTTTAAAAGGGCAACTGTTGAGTCAATATAGTTTGTCATTTCCTTATTATGCTTAATACAGCATGGTAATGATATGTACTTTCAGGTCTTATTTGGACATCCTAAATAAGAGGGTCATTAGGCAAAAATGTCATATATCTATGTATGTGTGTGTGTGTGTAAATATGTGTGTTTATGAGATATGTATCACTGGGTTAAAAAGTGCATAACAGAATAAATGGGGTCCATTTTCTGAGATCTAAATTATATAGTCAGACAAAGAAATAAATTGAGGCTCAATTTAAACAGACTTAGCCTCAATGGATAGTAATATTTTAATGATGACTATGTTTTCTGAAATCAATCTTTAAAGAATTATGATGAGATAATGATACTTTTAATGCAAGACAGAATAAATTTGAAAAGATTTGAGAGATTGACAAATTTCTAGTATCTTCTGGAAAAGATTTAGAGCAGTCAAAATGAAGCAAATGTGAATAAAACTTGAATATGTTTCTGTGCATGTGTCTTATTGGAAAAATTGGGAATAGACAATAAAGTGGACGAAAGAGTAGCACGTGGACTATGGCAATTGCATCCAAGGCTATTTTCCCATCAGGGTCTAATCCGTGCATTAACACATTATTTCTCCCATTACCCCATGTAATGCTTGAGTAGAGGTTTATTGTTTGCTCCAGATGGAACTGACTAGAAATAATTTTATAAGGTCAGTATAGAGAAAGCTTGTGATGAAAACTGCCATGTTTTAAGTGGAAATGCCGGAACTGAAAACACTGTTGTTAGTTGATTTCATTCATTCCTCACATGCTCACCATGCATTCTCTGTGGTGCCAGGCGATGTGCTAGACTCCGGAAATAGGTGCATCTTACATTCAAAGAGTTCAAGACAGGAAAATAAAAAAATAACAAATAAATGTTTGTTCTTTTCCCTAAGTTACTTTCCTTTTATCCTTCACTCCAACAAAGTTACCATATATGAGAGACAGAGAAGAAAATATTTACAATAAATTTGTTAAATGTTAAATCAAAGCTGAACACATGGAACCAAGAAGACAGAAAATAACTTCTTGACCAGAGAAAGCTCCATGAAGGAGGAGATACTTGAGCTTTACAAGAACAGATTCGGTTTAATGCAGAATCATTTATAAAAATCTGATTTAGAGAGCTCCCCACCATTAGTTTTTTAAAGTTCTTGCAAAAATTATATGTTTAATGACTTTAACAATCAAGATCAATGTACAAAGATTCAACTAGAAAATAGTATTCAATGAGAACTTTAATTTTACCACAGTCTTTGAAAAATTTAGGGGATTCCAAGTTACAGAGAAAAATATACTGGCATCTAATTTGAGTCATTTGAAAATAATTTGAACTTTAAAGATTTATCTTAACTATATACAGAGCATATTTCTTGAATTTCTAGTTTTTCTTGAAGGATTCTAAATAATTTTTATCAGGGATTAATTTTCAATAGTGTTCTCTTATTCCTAATAGATTACCTTAATCCTTCAAAATAGATCTAAGTAAAAAATTAAATATTTTAATACTCTTCTTTCAAGTCCCATTTACCTGATTTCAGTTTATCAAATGTACCCAGCTGGGTTCCCCTGGTTTGATAATTATAAGCACAAACATTATTTCTGCAATATACAACATAATAATACTGATTTATTAATTCACTTTATAGATCTCTAAACTTCTATCAGCCATTTTTATAAGTCTCCAATTAGTGTCTTACTACTTTACCAAAGGAACAATCATGCAATTTAAGAGAGGTTTTATGGTGGATTTTACCTGGATAAGCAAAGAACCAAAATATAAGAACTAACTTTTGGTTTTTTGATCTATCTAAAAAACAGTCAAGTCATTTTAAGTAGTTTGGGGGGAACCAACTAGCAAATACACAATAAAAACCTTTTAAATTTTAATACGAGAAATATTAATCTTGTGCCCTTTCTTTAATACATGTTACTATTAGAAACTACTAACTTCAGTGGGATGAATTTTCTTGACCACTGTTTACTCTTTTTCACTAATCAGTGTTAGACCATATTAAGAATTCAGATTTCCTGCAGAGCAATAAAACAGACATATCTTTATCTGAAACAAAAACTACAGAAAAGATACCACATCTTTAAAGTCATAGACTACATGCTATTTATCTATAACTATATATAAAAAAGAAGAAATTTAAAAATCCTCACGAAAATAAAAAGAAAAATTTTCTTACCGGAATGAATGCATGTTGCATAGCTTGTTCACATTGTTTTAAGGAAGCAATAGTATCCCACAAAAGCTGATAATTCTCACCCCGGGAAGCACTTGGCCGTTGCATGGTGAAAGCTAGTAACACTCAAACTGAGCTCAAAGAACCCAGTTGAAGAAGAAAAAAAAAAAAAAACCCTGCAGATCTGTTACATAAACTTCTTAATTGGATCTGCTACACAAACTGCTATCTTAAGACTTAAAAAAAAAAGTTAATCAGAACATTTCTTTTGGGGGATAACTGGGCATGACTTGAACAGAGACAGATGTTTTCACTGGGAAGGATTTTTGTTCCCACACTTGTGAAAAGCAAAGCGATCCTGTCAGTGTTCCCCTCTTTACGCGGGTCTGGCAAAACTGCACATACCATACGTGTGTGGGGGGAGAAAAGTGGGAGGGAGGGAGATGTGAAAAAATATTTCCACCAGAAGATTTGGATGGCAGGCCACAGATGAAGAATTTGAGTAGCTTGTGCAAAGTAGTAAAATTGAATGCCGTGTTACAGGCACACATATGTACACATGCAGGTGCCGACACTTGTTTGCTATGTGAGAAACACAGTCATATACATGCATTCTCAGTATCTAAGAATATGTCCAACTCTCCTCTCACTTTAGTTAAGCTCTAGATATGATATATTTCTTTCCTAGAGTATTACTGCTTTTTATTAATGACAGAGTTTTTCCCTGCACTTTCTCTAAAGACTAGCCAGAAAGTTCTTAAGTATAAAATGCAGTCTATTGTTTACGTTCTACTTTAAGAGTAATTAGAAGACCTATCTGTTTTCTTATGGATTGAATAAAAATCCCCTTTATTTCTTGTTCTAGGTAAAATTTATATGAATAATACCAGGAGAATTGAGCATTTAAATATTCTTGGGACCTGAGAGCTGCCTGAACATAATTGGGACATGTTCATTCTAAAAAAGTTGCTTGCACATTTTAACAAGAAAAATCCAATATGAACACTAAATAAAATCTGTACAACAGAATAGAGCAACATATTCTGAGTCTCTTCCCAAGTCAGCAGCGCACCTAGTAAGGTGAGTCTTCACTGGCCCCTACAGTCTCAGCATTGTTGAGGTGGGGGTCATGTTGCATACTTGGAAGTTCCAAGTATAGTTCTAATCTACACTCTCAGGACTGGTGAAATATAGCCAACCCCGGGGGTATTTACTCAAGCGTTTCTAGAGCTAAGAGGTAAATTGAAAGGAATACATAGTATAATGAATTGTGCTTTTAATTGACCTAGAAAATCCAAAGAGTATAAAACAAGGTACAAATTGTAGAAAACAGTTTGATATCATAACTGAAGAATTTTTGCTGTGTTATTTTTAGAAGAGTTGCATGATTTGGGTTACCTAGTTTTTTGCAGTCATACCCTGGTGATAGTGGATTAGTTTCTATGAATAACCTCATGGTGTCAGAGTCTCAAAGGATGATACCAGCAACATTTCCCTCTCCCATCACAATATTTTCCATTTTGAATTGAAGGAGTTGCAAGTGGAATTGATCTTTCAACTTTTCTACTTGGGCTTAAGGTGTCAAGAGATTGTTTTTCCTTAATATTTCATGAGTATACACCAGAAAGCTATAGCCATTAGGCAATTTGTTTTTCCATATCCACCAACCAACCTTTCCTTTTTTTCATTCATGGTGTTCTTCTGTTCAGCGCACACCCACAGTCCCTCCTCTGCCTCCATTCCTGCCCTTACATCCTCCCATCTGCCCCAGCCACATGCTTCTTTCTCATGCACTGCCAACTAGCCAGTTCACAACTTCCAGAAAATATTTTTCCACTAGTAAGTGCTCTATATTTCTCAGCAAACAATGGGAAAATAAAAACTTGTTTCTAAGTTATCTTCCAAAATTCCAGGCAGTCCCTTTTAAATTACTTGAGCCAATGTTCATCATTAGTCCAGACCCCAACCTCTGGGTCTTCTGTCATACCTAAACTTCTACCTCTTGTTCTTCAGGTCCTGTTAGGCTTTCATTTAAGCCATATATCCTACAAGATCCTCTTTTCTTTATTTTTTTGGGGGAAGAGGTCAAAAGAATCTAGTCTCAGCATATAGAACCTCTACATAAAAAATGCCCTTGGATTCATGTATACATTTATTTATTCATTGATTCAACAAACCTATCAAGCATCTCCTATGTGTTATACTTTTTTGATTGTACTATGGACAAATAGATACATTAAGTGTTCATTCCTTCTTTAAGCAGTTTAAAGTTGAATTGAATAGATGATACTTGGGCATGAATAAAGATATTCACACAAATATAATTTTTAAAAGGGTAAGTTTCATAAAAGAGTTGGTAAAAACTATACACAAAACAATAAAAAAGAAAAAAAATAGATCCATTCTAGACAGTACAACAAGTCAAGAAATAAATAAAGATAGCAAAAGAAGAAATAAAGGTACATTTCTTTACTTTTGACATATCATTTATGTAGAAAGTCAAATGGAATTAAAGAAAATTTTAGAATTTATAAAATTTGATATAATTTTGGAGGAAAATGACCCATTGTGATTCATCATATTAAAATATTTTTAAAAAAAATTAGGGCAGCCTTATGGAAGATTTAGCACTTGGCTAGAGCTTGAAGTGTGGGTAAAATGTGGACATGCGTAGATAGGTTGGGGGAACTCCTGAGGGAGCAGAGGTAGGCCAAAGGCACAGGGTGGGAATGTAGAGATCATTACTGGTTGATTTGTAAGGAATGTGATACCTAGGAAAAGTCAGTGACTTCCTATTCCTAATGCTAACCAAATTTAGCTTTACCCAATTCTTAAAGCAATGATGTACATAAATTTAGTGAGACTATTCTTAAAATAAACCTCATGATTTGGTAAATTCCACATATTTATCCGCACTCTTTAAAAGAGGTAAATTTGATATAATTTTGGAGGTTTTAGGTGGCTTAATCATTTAGGTTATATTACTTAAATAATTATGGAGGTTTTATAAAGCACATATAATATGTTTTGCACTCATACTCAATCACTTTTATAAGTTTTGAAATCTATTACCTTCACATTCAAGTGGGGACCACAATGAATCTCATCTGATCAAATATTTGACTTGTAATTCATTTTGGCTCAGTTTAACAAGATTTATTGAGCTCTGGTCTGCCCTGAGCACTCTTCTAGAATAGGGACTACAAAGTAAATATAATTTTAATCCTCTATTTCTTTCCAACTAACATTCAACATGCATTTGTCCCTACCCACAAAGTACAATGCTCATGTTTTCTTCCTGTTAGCACAATGCTTGATGTGTAATGGTTGCCATTTTTCTGTTAAACATTAAGTCACTAGGTCACATATGTGTCATATTTAAAAATATTGTCATGCTCTAAATTAGATGCAAGCCTCAGAATGTCTAAAAAGTACTTTTTGCATGGTAGTACTGCCATGCCCACATGTCTGCATTTGAATGGTTTCTGCTGGTGACTGGTTTAAATATAACTTCCTGACAATTGTACTTCCAGTAAAAATGGAGTAACAGGGCTTAGAGTTACATTTCTATCTGAAACCAACAAAAACTGAACAAAACACGTGAAATAATGAATTTCAAGAATGGACATTAAAAAACAAAGAACAGCAAACTTTGAAAAACAGGAAACAAACATGGTAATCTCTATGATTGCTCCATTTACAACCTTATATACCCAGGGTACATTGTTAGGAGGGGCAATCCAGTTCGACTCTAGTGAACTCGCTAAGTTGAGGAGATAGAGTTGGTTTTCTGTAGACACCAGAGCAACAAGGAGAAACTAGAGAAATCCATAATTACCTTTTATAGAAAAGAGAGAAAAATCAGTAAAACTAACAGCTAGTTCCTTGAGATTATCAGTAAAGTTGATAACCCTCTAGCAAGACTAATGAGAAAAAAAAAAAAAGAGAGAGAAGAAATAAATTATCCAAATCAGGAGAGAAAGAGGTACCAGAATTACTCTGGTAGTAAACTAGATGCAAATATTAGAAGCAAATACCCATTAGCCCTCATGAATTAATATTCAGAAATTCAAATAAAGCTTTAGCAAACTGAATCCAACAATATAGAAAAAGTAAATAATAACCAAGTAGATTTAACATTGAAAAATGACCCAATGTGATTCATCATATTAAAATATTTTTAAAAAACAACCAGCTGACTATATAATCATATTAATAGACACAGAAACAATAGTTTACAAAATCCAATATCCATTTTTGGTTTAAAAAAATGCTCAGGACAAGATAAGGATGTCCCTTCTCACCATTTCTATTTATCATTGTCTGGGAGACTCTAGACAGTGCAACAAGTCAATAAATAAATAAATAAATAAATAAAGATAGCAAAAGAAGAAATAAAGGTACATTTCTTTACTTTTGACATAATCATTTATGTAGAAAGTCAAATGGAATTAAAGCAAATTTTAGAATTTATAAATAAATCTAGTAAGGCTACATGACACAAGATCAATATAAAAAGATCAATGGTATTTCTCTATACTAGCAATAAATAAATAGAATAGTAAATAAAAATATCATTTTCAATGTGAAAATATATAAAACACCTAAAGCTAAACTTCATAAAAGATATACAAGCCATATATATTTGAAAACTACAATTAACATTGAAATTAAAGACATATGTATGGAGAGAACATACCATGTTCTGTAGTAAGAAGAGTTACTATTGTTAAGATGTCATGGCCTGAAAATTTATTTTTAAATTCAATGCATTGCAATACCAATCAAAAACAAATGAGGTTATTTGTTTGTTTGTTTTGAAGAAACTAATAAGCTGATTCTAAAATAACAGAAACTTAAATAACATAACACAGCTAAAACAACTTTGAAAAAAATAAAATTGGAGAAAAAATACTGTTTTCTAGATGCCTTATAAAGCTTAGTTGCTCTAACAATGCGATCCTGGCATGAAGATAGGTAAATAAATCAACGGAACAGAGTAAGAGTCCAGAAATCAACCCACACTAATAGGCAAATGATTTTTAACAAAGGTACAAAGGCAAATCAATGGAGAAAAAGTAATCTGTTCAACAAAGGGTGTTAGAACAACTGAATATTCATAAGCAAAATAAATTTTGATGTATACCTCTCACTACATATCAACTCAAAATAGATTATAGATCTAAATGTAAAACCTAAATAAAACCTCTAAAGAAAATATAAGAGAAAACCTTTCTGACTTTAGGTTAGATATAACAAAAAAGGACAACACATAAAAGGAGAAACAGTACCTAAAAGAACAAAAGGGTACCGTATGATAAGCTGAACATTATCAAACTTAAAAATGTCTAATCTTTGAAAAACATTGTTAAGAGAATGAAAAGACAAGCCCCAGAATGAAAGCAAAGTTTTCAAATCATATTTTGAATAAAGACTCATTTCTAAAATATATAAGGAACTCTCAAAACTCAGTAATAAGGAAACAAACAATCCAATTAGAAATAAACATTTTAACACTTTACCAATGAAAATATAAATGTCTCAAATAAGCATTTGAAAAGATGACCAACATCATGATTTATTAGAGTGAGGAAAACTATAATCACGAGATACCACTATACATATACATATTAGAATGGTTAATATGTAAAAAAAACAACCATACCAAGAGTTAATGAAGATGAGGAAGATGGGGACTCTCATACACTGCTAGTGGAAATATAAATAGTATAGCCTCTTCAAAGACAGTTCAGTGGTCTCTTAAAACGTTAAACATACACCTATGATATGGTTCAACCATTATACTACCTGTTTACCCAAGAGAAATGAAAGCAAATATCTATTCAAAGACTTGTTGTACACAGTATGTATAGCAGCTTTATTTGTAATAGTGAAAAGCTGGAACACTATCAACAGGTAAGCAAGTCAACAAATTGGGATAGATCCATACAGTGGAATACTATTCAGTTCTAAGAAGGAATGAACTATTGATACAACACACGAATGAATCTCAAAATAATTATGCTGGATGAAGACAAGCAGAAAGAGCACATACTGTGTGATCCCATTTACAGAAAATTATAGAAAATGTACAGTAATCTCTAAGTGACAGGAGTGCCTAGGAACAGGGAAGTCAGAAGGGTTGGGAAGGAGTTGCTAGGGGGGATGACAAAGGGGCATGAGGAAATTTTTGAGGGAGGTGGATATGCTCATTTCTGGAGTGAATGGTTTCATATGTCAAAACTTATCACATTGTACATCTTAAATATGTGTAGTTCATGGAATATTAATTATACCTCATTGAAGTTTTTTAATATTTCTTTAAGAGTTCTTAGAAAAGCCATCAGAAAGTCTTACTCTCATGAGTTTTAACCAAAATGACAAACTCTGTCCTTCTTTAATGTTGTATTATCATAGTTCAATCCATCTTCCATAGGTGGGAAGAGGATGAGAAAGCACTGACTTTCCAGCAGGAAGGGAAGCAAAGGAAATGGATGAGTTCAGTCAAGGAAAAGGCCACAGTTTTATACTTTTGTTTGAAATGTTTGCGTTAACTAGTCTCATGATCTTGATTCAGTCATTTGCTTTGACAAGCTTCAATTACTCATCTATAAAATGAGGATGTTAGACTCAACCATTTCTTGTGTCTTTCAGAGCTATAATTTGGTGATCTATGACTATATTTTAATCCTCAATAATCCCATTTTTTTCTGAAAGTAAACACATACAGGCATAGCCCTAAATCTAGCAAAAACATCCCATGTAATTTTAAATTATGCACTATGTCATGTATGATGGTAATCTCTAAGAAGTACAAATTGGTAGTTACAGAATAGTCACGGGGATGTAAAGTACTGCATAAGAGATATAGTCAATAATGTTCTAATAACTATGTATGGTATCAAATGGGTATCAGATTTATCAGGATGATTACTTAGTAAATTATATAATGTCTAATATCACTGGGTTGTATACCTGAGACTAATATAATATTGTATGTCAACTGCAATTGAAAAATAAGCCCTGAGCAGTTGGCTCAGTGGTAGAGCGTTGGCCTGGCATGTGGAAGTCCCGGGTTCGATTCCCGGCCAGGGCACACAGGAGAGGTGCCCATCTGCTTCTCCACCCCTCCCCCTCTCCTTCCTCTCTGTCTCTCTCTTCCCCTCCTGCAGCCGAGGCTCCATTGGAGCAAAAGATGGCCCGGGCGCTGGGGATGGCTCCTTGGCCTCTGCCCCAGGCACTAGAGTGGCTCTGGTCGTGACAGAGCGACGCCCCCCATGGGCAGAGCATCGCCCCCTGGTGGGCGTGCGGGGTGGATCCCGGTCGGGCGCATGCAGGAGTCTGTCTGACTGTCTCTCCCCGTTTCCAGCTTCAGGAAAATCAAAAAAAAAAAAAAGAAAAGAAAAAGAAAAAATGATTTAAAGAAAAAAATAAAAGACAGTAAAACTCTCTTGAAGATAGGGTCTCCCATCTTAAAATATCTGGCTTCCCCATCGTATTTAAAGTTCAGAGCCTACATCATTGTAACAGTGACATTATAATTAGTATTAAAATTGTAAGGATAAAACCTACCCTTTACTTCTTTCAAAACTATTTTCTCATTCAGTACCACTCTCCTGCCTCATTAAGGTATTATTCTATTCACATGCCATTTAGCTTACTAGGCACGTGAACTTGGACAAGTCTCTTAGTTTCTTTTTCCCTTCAGTTTATCTGTAAAATAGAGATTATAACAGTACTGATCTCATAGGGTTGTTGAGAATTAAATGAGAGCTAATATTTGTAAAACGTTAGAGCCTGCCACATAAACAGCATTATTATTAGTGTTTATAAGATTATTCTATTTTATTTTCTTTTATTAATATACTCAATATGTAAGAATTAAATCATAAAGTAAGTAATGAATAATATCTAAAATAAATTTATATCTTTTGGAGCTTAAACCAACAAATAGTAGACCAGTGATCAAGAAATATTGAGGTAATTTAAGATTCACCTTTCCTAATCATCATCACACCCCAGTCTAAGTATGTATTCTTCCTAATACTCTTTCTTTCTGAACTCTGTTTGTTTCTTTAATAGTTCCCATCTCGATTTAAAATATAGCTATTGATTTACCTTTTATTTTTTGTCTCCCTCTAAACTATAGGTTCAGGAAGAAAAGTAAGTACACAGTCAGGACCAGCACAGTGCCTGGAATAACAGATTCTTTCGGTGTTTGCTCAATGTTATTGTTATTAATTAATCCTAAAATAGATTAAAGCTTATTAAAACTTCAAAAATATATGCTAGTATATTTACCAGGTTACTGTGTACTTTTGAAGATTTTTGGCAAATTTGGCCATGGTTCTTATAAAAATCTCAAACCTGACCCATTTTCTCCTCTTCAAGAGAGAATGACACTTCTTTTTTGGTGAAACAACACACACATGACTGTGCAGGGTGAAAGGGCAAATGAAATTTTATGGTGGGCAGAAGAGTTCCAGAGGACAGGAAATTATCTGTGGTATATCAAAATTCATACAATAGAGAATTGTGCTATGTACTTAATCAAGCTGTCAGTCATACTTCCCATGTGAGTAAGAGGTGCAAGACATGGTAATAGAATGCTATTCCATTCACTCTGCAGTCTTTGGAATCCTAAGTCTGTTGTTATAAAGGTGAAAAAGCAAGTGATCAGAGAGAAGCTGACTGAAGCAGGCAGGACACCTCAGGCCAGAATTAAGGCAGGGACTAACTTGGATAGAACTATGAGACACACCAAGTCTGCATTCCTCATGTTCTTCACCTCCAAGAGCCTCAGCCCTTCTCTGAATTCTGCTGACAGAGGGAACACTACGTGAACTCATGTGTCGGACAGTGTTAAGAATTTAATATATTTCTCTTCCATTTGCTTCGGTGATTCTTTCTGAGGGCAGGTGTCATTCTTATTTATCTGTTTATCCCCAGGCCCTAGTACATTGCTTAGCATATAAGGAGAGACAGCCTAGGTGTGTTAAATAAATGGATGGATGTGGAAAGTATTCTACTTGACAGTGGATAAAAAAAGGAATTTTTTGTATTTGTAGAGCACATTTTGGCTGACAAAGCATTTTCACAACTAGGAATTCTCTTTTACTTTTTACTGTCTCTGTGTTCCCTCATTTCAGTATTAGTGTATCAATATCTCCCTCATTTTTGTTCCTGACCCAGATTTCTCTCTCTCATCACATATCCACTGCATGCTGGTCATCTCCACTCAGGCATCCCACAGACACCTCAGACTTACCACCTTTAAAGTCTGAGTTCTCGTGCTCTTTCCTGCCATCTTCAGATTTGCTTCTCTCTCCTTATCCAGTAAACCCCAGCTTCTTCCACTCAGTTAGTTGTTCAAACTACGTGCCTTTGTCTCAGGAAACCCAAATATTCACTTCATGGTGACCTCTGGGCCTGGCCTGGTTTAGCCCTGCCGGTCTCCAATGTTATCTTGTGCCATTTCCCCCAACTCTGTGCCCCAGCCCCACAGCCCTGCTCCCAATACTTAGGACATGATGAAGCCCACTCTCATGTCAGTTCCTATTAGATGATAGCTACTCTGCCTCAACTCTTCTCCCACCCTCTCTCCAAAATTCTCTCTTACTTGTCCTTCAAATCTGAGTTCCACTGTGCTTGTAGGAGGCTTAGCAGCACGTTGTCCTCTACTCACGAGATTCCAGTAATGCTCCCTTCCCCCAGTAGTGACAACCAAATAGGTCCCTGGACATTGTCAAATGAAACCTGGTTGGAGGGAGGGTACAAAAATAAAACTTACTTGAGAAGCATGACCTTGATGAGGACATTTTTTCATAGATCTTTAAAAAAAATTTTTTTAGGTATTGATTTTAGAGAGAGAGAAAAGGAAGAGAAAGGGGGGGAGGGAGGAGAGAGAGAGAAGGAAGAGAAAGGGAGGGGGAGGAGGGAGAGAGAGAGAGAAAGAGAGATCAATTTGTTATCCCATTTATTTATGCATCAATTGGTTGATTCTTGTAGGTGTCCTAGCTGGGGATTGAACTGACAACCTTGGCATATCTGGATGGAGCTCTAACCAACTGAGCTAACCAGCCAGGGTTTTGCCATAGCTTTTCATAGAAAAAGCTACGTGACTCTTAGATTATTGTTGAACTCCCTGTTGGACTATAAACTCCCTGTTTATCATTGTATGCTGCACATACATAGTGTTGAACATGAGAGAGATGGTCAATGAATATTTGTTGAATAAATGAATAAGTTCAATTATTGCAAAAATCATATGAAGCATGTATAGCAAGAACTGGAACTCCCATTTCTAAATGGAGGTAACAGATAAACTGAATGGTTAAATGATAGGCACACAAATTATACTATCAATAAATGGTAGATTTGTGTAGGACTTGAACCTAAGCTTTAGCACCCTCAGTTCTTTTTTTTTCCCCTCAGTTCTTATTATCAACATATATCATTTTATTGCTGTTACTGTTTTTTTAACATTCTCGTATTACTTTATACTTGTTCCCTTCCAAGGTTCTCATTGCATCTACCCAACAGTAATATACACACCTAGCTCTATTGCTATGTCTGAAATGCTCAGGGAGCCTCACAGTGACTCCCAATGATTCCTCATTATGATGCTTTTGAAAACTCACAGCATATTAAATATAGGAGGGAGGTGGTTAGGGCTTCTCCTATTGTAACAGGAATGCAAAAGGGGGAAAAATCAATAATTCTTCTGAGTGAATTTGCTTTGATCGTACTCTTAGCCTTGTGGTCCCGGAGGAAAGTAATCTCGTGCCAGGTTAAGATAATCTAATCTTAATGAAGGCATTGCAGAATTGTTAACCAGAACATGAAAGAACTTCTAAGGATACCTGATTAAAGTTATATTTTATTACTGTGCTGTCTGAGTATGGCCAAGCAGAAAAATCTCATTGGAAATAAAAATGATTTTAAATGGTATGACTAATGCATTTCTATTCTCCAAGGTTTTGAAACACACAATCTATACAGCATAGTCATTCAATTTTCTTTCCTTTATTTTCCCAAACAAATACATTTTCATGACCTAATGTCTTCATGGCCAATAACAAAGAACTGAGTGAAGGCAGAGCATTCTTTTAGAGGTAAACCTGACACAGAGGTGCTCTGCAGTCATGGAGGAGAGCTGGGTTGGTAGGCTTTGTGATGATATTCTCCTTACTTGGCAGCAAGGGTCAGGGGCTGGAGTAGTTTCTTCTCTGCAAGTGACACCTGTTTTCTCATCTCTACATAGAGGAAGAGAGAATAGCTAAGAGTAAAAGATTTAGAGTCCAATTTTCTGGGCTAGAACTTGCTTGACTGATTTTTAACTGCATGACCTTGATCAGTTTTCTCTACACTCTAGGCCTCAGTTTCCTCATTCATAAAATAGGTTTGATAATAATATTTATGTCAGATAGTTGTTGTGAGGATTAAATGAGTCAGGTAATGTGGCCAGCAAAAATAAGCATCCAACAAATAACTGTTAGCTGTTATCTCCTTTCCTTACAGAGACATATTTCTATTTCTGTATATTACTAAGCACTGTCTATATGTCAGATGTTTATAATCTCACTACTTCATAAGCATCTCAAGAATCCATTTCCACTGCATTTTCATCATTCTATAAGTATCTCATTTGATTCTTACAACAATCATATGAGGCTGGAATGGCTGTGCCTATTTTATAGACAGGAAACTGAGACCCAGATTGATGTGCCTATAATTATGAAGTTAGATACTGGTAGGGCCAGGGCTATAACATTGATCTGCTTAGGAATATTCCTTTGCTCTGCTAACACTATGGAATTTTCACAGATTCACTTCTTGTCTCAACTCTTTAAGATATCAAAATGGTCTGTGAGAGTTTGCCCTCCCTTCCCCTTCCTCTAGTCAATACATTTCCCTGGGTAGCAAATGCATGTGTTAGGCAGTACACCTAAGTCTCTGTTTCTGTCTCTCTTCCCTCTTCTATTCTTTCTTCTCTTTTTCTCTTCCCCTTACCTCTACCTCTCTCTTTTCCTCCCTGTATATCTCTCTCTCTTTCTCTCTCTCTATTTCACACACAAACACACACATACACACACCTATTTCGCATAAATGAAGGACACGTTAATAATGACTTTGAGATTCCCAGTCTATGGGATGAGATGCTTGGGATAAAGTGAGATTCAATGAGTGGAGCCTGGATTACTAGAGCAGGTAAGGGGCAATTACTAGATTAAAAAAAAAAAAGAAGTGGAGTTTGGATGAAAAAAATAATATGGGGCCCTGGCCGGTTGGCTCAGTGGTAGAGCGTCGGCCTGGTGTGCGGAAGTCCCGGGTTCGATTTCCGGCCAGGACATACAGGAGAGGTGCCCATCTGCTTCTCCACCCCACCCCCTCTCCTTCCTCTCTGTCTCTCTCTTCCCCTCCCACAGCCGAGGCTCTCTTGGAGCAAAGGATGGCCTGGGTGCTGGGGATAGCTCCGTGGCCTCTGCCTCAGGCGCTAGAGTGACTCTGGTCGCCCCAGATGGGCAGAGCATCGCCCCCTGGTGGGCATGCCGGGTGGATCCCGGTTGGGCGCATGCGGGAGTCTGTCTGACTGCCTCCCCGTTTCCAGCTTCAGAAAAATACAAAAAAAAATAATAATAATATGGAAATTGAAGAGAGACAGTTCTTCATTCTAATAGAGTTTGTAAACAGTGGAACAACAATTAATAAAAATTCTCACTGGGGAAGATGAATGGGTCCAAGTGTCAACATCATTAATTATTTACTGTGTGAATGTGGGGAAATTGTTTAACCTTACTAAATCTCAACTTCCTCCCTTATAAATAGTGAATAATAATAATTAATAATAATATTATCAATCCTCTAGAGTTATTGCAAGGATTGAATAAATTACTTATACCTAACATTTCTTAGAATACGAAAGAGTGATAAATAATAGTAAATAAATGTTGGCTATCATCAATATTATTGTCATTGTCATTAATATTATTAATGCTCTCAAGAAGGAGAAAGTATAGAAGGCCTCAATTTATCAAGGTTAGGATGATAAATTTCTGTTTGATTCATTAGGCAATAAAAAGCTATGAGGACAGAGTATCTATTATAGAAAAAAAATTTATAGTTACTTAAAAAAATTAAATAGGTAAGTATTTCAGATACAGGGAGTTTAGCTGGGATTTACTAGCAAAAATTAGGTGGTTCTGGGCTAGAACAATATAAAGCCAAGTATCAGGGTTATCAAAAGCATTTATCCTCTGTACTCATGAGACCCAGGCCTATCCACCCCAAAATGAAATTGTATATAGAATGTTAATGTACGCGTAGCAAAACCGCAAATTGAACAAACTAAATCATTTGAAATTGTACTACAAAGTCAAGGCAGCGCCATGTAAACTCTTCCAAAGTTGAAAGGCAGTACCGTAAACACAAATAATGAATTTCATAAAAATAAGTGTTGCACATTTGATTTTCCTAAACTGTGTTGACATGATCCAAGGTTAGTTAACATAGGGATCACAATATTTATAGTGGGATGAAGCCTTTGTGATATTCAGCTTTTTAATACACTGAGACTTAAATATTACTCATGTCCAGAAGTAATGTTTTGTGGATTTTATAATTCCTTTACGTTAGTGATCTCTTCCCATACAAATAGTAGAAAAGCAAGGCCCTGAATCATGACAGATGCTTTTTTATGTCCTTTTACTCAGAATAATTTTATTTAAAAGCATTTCAGTGAACATAACTTGAACAAAGACTGTCACTCTCCTTTTATTTACTATTTTTTTATAAATATGTACTTATTGCCATTTTCCTGTTTGTAATTCTCATCTTTCTTCTTCTTCTTCTTAAGAAGATCATTTAACATTTCACATAATACTGGTTTGGTGGTGATGAACTTTAGCTTTTTCTTGTCTTGGGCTCTTTGTTTGTCTGGGCTCTTTTTATGTCTGATTCTAAATGACAGTTTCGCTGGATAGAATAATCTTAGTTATAAGTTCTTTTGAGAAATCAGCTGCCAGTCTTACGAGAGCTCCCTTGTAAGTAATTAACTGCTTTTCTCTTGCTGCTTTTAAGATTCTCTCTTTGTGTTTAACCTTTGGCATGTTGATTATGATGTATTGATTATGATTGGGTCTTATTGGGCTCATCTTGTTTGAAACTCTCTGCTCTTTCTAGACTTTTATATCTATTTTCTTTCCAAGGTTAGAAAACTTTTCTGTCATTATTTTTTCAAAAAGGTTTTCAATTTCTTGTTTTTTCTCTCTTTTCCTACCAGTCTCCTCTGATGGAAAATTTGTCCCAGAGGCTCTTTACACTATCTTCATTTTATTTATTTAATGACTGGAGAGAGGAAGGAACAGAGGAAGAGGGAGAGAGGAAAACAGAGAGTGAGAGAAAGAGAGAAACATTGATTTGTTGTCCCACTTAGTTGTACATTCACTGGTTGCTTCTCATATGTGCCTTGATTGGGGATTGAACCACAACCTTGGCATATTGAGGAAACTCTCTAACCAACTTAGCTATCTGGTCAGGACTGCTTTATTTATTTATTTATTTTTGAATTCTTTTTTGTTTTGTGATTCTGATTAGGTGTTTTTCTTTGTTTGTTTGGTTGGTTTTGCTTTCTTACATTCCAAATTGCTGGCTTGATTATCAGTATTATCTACTCTACTTTTGATTCCCTGTAAATTAGTCTTTATTTTGGTTAGTGCATGTTTCATTTCTGGCTGATTTTTGTTTTTTATAGTTTCAAAATCTTTTTTCATGTTGTTGTAATTCTAAATTCCTTGAAGTTCTTACTAAGTTCCTTGGACATCCCTGAAACCCTTGTTTTGAACTCTGTGTCTGGTAGTTTGCTTGGCTCTGTTTTTTTTTTAGTTCTTTTTCTGGAGATTTCCCCTTTTCTTTCATTTGGGAAATGTTTCTTTGTCTCCTTATTTTGGCTGCTTCCCTAATTTTATTACTATGTATTAGGTAGAGCTGCTACATCACCCAGACTTGGTAGTGGGGCCTTGAGTAGTAGGTGCCTTGTAGGGCTCCAGGTGCACCACTGTGTGCACTGTCCTGTTGTAGTTGAGTCTTGACTGCTATTAGTGTTACTGGGAGAGAGTGAGTCCTAGGCCTATCAGCTTCGAGAACTAGCTGTAACTACGGTAAAGGAGCTGCTGTGCAGGAGTGGATGCTGTGAAACAAGAGTTGCTTCTTTGGGGCTGTGGTGCTCCCTGAGTCCATCTGTTGAGTGTGTCACTTGTGCAGGTGGTAGGGTTGTAATCTGGCATGGTCTGAAGTTGTCCACTTGGTGCACTGGTCCTGAGGTTTTCTAGGAGGTGCAACGTCATCCACTGCTTGTGCCCTGCCTGGGGTGACCTAACATGATCTACAAAGCATTTGGCAGATGGCTGCTATGTGTGTTAGACTTGGAGATGCCCAGAAGAGGCCAAGTTAGGAACCAAGTCTGGCTAGTGTTGGGCCTTGGGCCACTTAGCAAAAGGTACAAACACAGAGGAGTGATGCTGCTTGTTTTAGAGAGCTTAGGAAGTCCAAAGCATGAGACAAGAGAGGCCAGTTGTATGGAAGAGCCACTGAAAATGGCTTGGATGGGCCTGCAAACTGGGTAGCAAGGAGTCTCCAGGAATCACCAAGGTGGGACAAACAGTGTGAGCCAGGTTGATGGAAACACAGACATGCTGCCTGCCTGCAGGTTCTGTGAGGGGTGGGGATTCAGAAAAGGAACAGGGGCCTCAGCACTTCTGTCTGGCAGAAAGCTGTCCCCAACTCTTGTCCTGATGCCAGACAATTTAGTTCCTTCCCATATGTCCTTGGTTCTTTTCAAGCTGCTGTCACAGTGCTAGGGCTTAGAGGAAATGAGTCCAAATAAGTCTATGCACAGGTCCCTTGAGAGGAACTTCCTGGGACTCCTCATCACTCTCTAGCCTCAATCCCTGCTGGTTTTTACAGACAAAAGTTATGGGGACTTCACTTCCTGGCACTGGAACCCTTGGCTGGGGGCCTGGTGTGGGGCTGGGACCCCTCACTCCTTTGAGGGGTCCTCCAGGTTTCCTTTTACAATGAAAGGAAAGCTGCTGTGATGAAGAGTTTCTATTTATTATATCTAATTAAGGAGTTAATCTTTAGCTTTCTAATATTTAAGTTCTTTGAAATATAACAAAAGTTTCCCTTTCAAAAATGGAAAACAAAGGCATAGTCATTAGGTAGTACTACTTTACGGTAAAACTACAAACTTGGAATTAAAAAATATTGGCCCAAGCTATTGTGAGGGAACTAGGAAAATTCCAGGAATCAAGCAAACCTTTATTGACCTTTGTTTTTCAATACAGAAAAAAAAATCCATTATAGCATCAATAGTGGGATATCATACAAAGTAATTGCGATCTAAGTCTTTTGTATGATGGAGAGAAAAAAAATGGGTTCTACATTCTAGGCCATGGGGGAATGTGATATGACTCAACTCTTACCATGAGTAAGAAGAGTAAATTTTCTAGTCTAGAGAGAGGTAGAATAAAGTAATTTTTTAAGATAAGTGAGCCTTTACCCCAAGATTCAGACTCACAAGCAACCTTTTAATGTCACCCTTCAATGTCCCGGGGCCCAGAGGAAAAGGAAGATGAGACCTTAGACAAATATGGGAGTTAATCTATCTAAGTATTCTTGCCTCACCTTGAGAGTGAACAGGGGAACAGTTTGGAGAGCCCATATGCAAACTACAGGAGCATGAGCAGGTTGCATCAACCATCTACCTCTAGCCTCTGTGTTTTCAGAATTTTAGGGGACTCTGGTAATCAAAGAAAATAAGTTTCTTTCAAGGTGCCCTTTGCTGGAGGACCAACAGGAAATGGTGCCCAGGTTCCTAATATAACAATACATTTTCGAAGGGGGCTTCCTGCTCATCATCAAGAACCAGTTAGATCACTCTTAACAATAATGTCTGCTCATTCTGGCAAAACTCAGTGCAGCTTCTAACCTATCACAGGACAGCTCTCACTAAAGTCTGAGTATCTGCAGCACTGAAATAAGCAAATACAATTAGATGCCAGCTCAGATCAGGGACTTCACTGACCTAAGGGACAAGCTTCCTAATGGATCCTACTTTTCCTTCCTGACAGAGTCCTTTCAACATTTTTGCCTCTCAGGAAGAGAAGGGACAGAAGACTGAGCAAATATTTTTTGCAAAATATGTTTCATCGTGAGACTTCTTAAATATCATTGTTATCCTCTCCATTTTGTCTTCACTTGCTTTTTTCTGAGAGGTAAATACTGAGTAATGAAAAGGTTGAGGAATGGGAAGTCTTTACTTTGCTTCTTACAGGGTGTATATGATGAAAACCAAGCCTTCTGATTTTTCTGAGCCCGTATTTTCTCTATTTTAAAATAGGAATTATAATTCCTGTCATCAAAGGGGTCTTGGGGGCTCAAATAAAATGTATGGAAAAGCTTTGGAAACATAAGGAGTGATTATATTTCTGTTTGAGGGAAAGAAAAAGGGACTTAGCATTTATGAAACATACACCAAGTACCCCGATACAGCACTAAGCTCCCTAAGGACTTGGTCTTCTCTTTTCTTTTTCTTCTCTTATTTTTACTAAGACTTTTAATAAGAAAGTATCCCCGTGCTATCAGCACTGCTCTCACTGAATGGGCAACTCTCAATGAAGTGGTAGAGAGATTAAGTAACATATCTAGAGTCTCAAAGCTTGTTCACTGTAGAGACAGAATTAAATTCAATTTTGTCTCTTTCTAAAGACAATGCTCAACTTCTAGAAAATATGAATTATGCTTTTGATAGCACAGTGGTAAAAATACAAGGTTTGAGAATGAGTCAGCAAAGGTTTGAATTCTTATGTTGCCACTCACTCAGTATTGCCGTGAGTAGGTTGTTTAAATGCTCTGAGATTTTGTTGTCTCATCTAAAAATGGGTAAGACAAGTGACTATCCTACACAGTGCTCCTGGCGATTTCTAAGTGCATAGACAGCACTTAGCCAGAATCTTGGCACACTGCATTCAGTATGTGTCAGTTAATACTGTTTCATCATTAAAAAAAAATGTTATAACAACCAGCTCAGTAAATGATCTAAGGAAATCACATAATTTCTCATAATTTAGTCCAAGTCCTTTGAAGATGAAATATCAGAGTTTGTATAACTGAACACTAACTAAAATGAGTGGAAGTCAGCTGGGTATAATCAGAGATATCAGATTAAAGAAATGATTTCAATTAGGGATAAGGTAACAAGTTATGGTCAGGATAACACAAAATGAATAAAATCAGAAAAAAAAGAAAGAATAATTCCAAATTAGACTAAATGGCAATGCATAGTTCTTAAAATTAAATACTTTGATGGACAGCTAATTTGTAGCCTAACTTCTGGGCTACTTATTCATGTGTGGTATAATTTACATCATATAATCTTAATGATATGTGGCATATGATCCCCTCATTGAAAACATTAAAAAGTCAATATTAAAATGCTAACCTCTAAATTTATACTCCCCAATCTATAAAAATCTTATGAAACAAGGCTAAAAAAAATATTTGAACTGCAAGTTTTTTTTCCTCACATAATGATCTTTATGTGTTTGATTTATATTCTGAAAAACAATGTGAGTCTACAGATGACTCACAGACCAGGACAGTGTAAGGGTTCATCTATGAACAACAGACCAACCTGGATTTGAATATCAGCTCCTACAGCTAATTAGGCAAAATTCTTGTGAACTTCCCTCTTTATCTGTAAAATGAGAATGATATATTCAGTCTCTCAGGATTATTGGTCAGATTAGGTAAATCAATAGGGATAAATTTCCAGCTTAGTTCTTAGCACTGAGCTCATAGGCAGGCACTGAAGTAAGTTACTTAGTTTCCTAAAGATTTTGGAAAACCTCTCTTCTATTTATTAAATGCTCTCGAGGTTCTAAACTCATTCTTAGGTATCAGTGAAGTATAAATACTGCTCCTGCCCTTGAGGATTCCACAGAGTAGTTAGTCATTTCATTAAACTGACACCACATGAATATTGAATGTATTGGAAAACAACATGGTTAAATTGGTTGGGCATATAGGGGAAGGTGGGGAGTAAGTAGACCAAGAAAAAGCTACAGACAAAAAGAAATGTCACTAAGCCTGGATGTGCAGGGGTGGCTGGAATTCCACAGAAAGTCAAGGGAAGAAAGGATTTTCCCCAGTTCAGAATAACAGCCATGAGGTAGGTTAATCTTCTCTCCTATCGTTTTGAATGGAGAGACTTCTCCCGTGTAATCCACTGAGTCTCCTTTTCCCAGAGAAGAAGGATGTTTAATGCTGTGTAAGTTTGAAAAAAGGAACTGAGCATACTCAGCTCATTCTTTCTCTGGGGAGCCAGACAGCCTGCATAAGCCCTGAGTTCTCCTTTCATTATAAGACAAGCTTAGCGGGACAGGCAGTGCTTCTGCAGGACAAGCCGGTATGGGGAGTAACCCAAGCTCAGAGGATGTTGCTAAGCCTATTTGGCTGCCTGCTATTGCTATTCCTCCAATTTAGCTTTTATCAATAATAAAGCCAACTTTTAAAAACATCCCTATCAGAATCTGGCACTACTATTGAATCTTGTTTTAATTTTAAGATGAAAATATAGTGGTATTTACTGAGCCTCCTTAAACTTGGTAGAGAGTGAATGTTTTGAAACAGGAGAGTGCGTAGTGTATTCACAATGTGATACTTTTTTTTTTCAGAAGAGTGATGTACTTAGGAAGGGGAAAGGAGGAAAAACTGGTTTTAAGGTTTAAATTTGGTCAGTGAATGTATTATAGAGGCTTTTCTGTCACTTCAAGGAATTTGGACTATACCATAACCGGTGTGGAATTATGAAAGGATTTTAAGCAGGAGAATGACAAGGCATTTGGTGGGAGGAGGGGGGTATTAGAAGGATTCTGGCAGCTTGTAGTGGATGGATTAGGTGGTGCATTGGAGACAAAAGGCCACTTTAATGACTGGTCCAGCAGTGCAGGTA
Organism: Saccopteryx bilineata; assembly: GCF_036850765.1. Lineage (NCBI taxonomy): Eukaryota > Metazoa > Chordata > Mammalia > Chiroptera > Emballonuridae > Saccopteryx > Saccopteryx bilineata. The sequence continues at coordinate 336,096,813 of NC_089490.1, read as the reverse complement.
AGATCTTTAAGAGTAGACCTACTCATTGATTCTCTATGAATCTCTAAATTCCCTCAGAATCCAGAAGTATAAGACAAAAGGCCAACATACCTTACTTTGAAAGCACAATTTCAAAAGATCAGAAAGGCCTGCGGGGATAAAAGCTGCATATAATGAGAGTTCCAATAAGAGGTATACACTTAAGCTCACCTGTTGCTGAAATAAAGAGAGGATTAGGTGGCCAATCTAGAACTCATCACAAATAATCACACCTAATTTAAAAAACATTGTCTAAAAGACAAGCCAAATTTCACTAATCATACAATAGATAGAGGTTCTGTAAGAAAAAAAATGAAGATGCATGCCTTATGTTTAACACTGTCTTCTCCCTCCCTCTCTGTACCACCAGTAACAGAATATGCATGTAATTGCACCTGTGTAACAGATCGGGGCATAAAGGGTTCAGGAAAGATAATACATTACATGACTCATCTAATAATGTAACCCTATAACCAGATAGGAGGGAAGATCTAGTGAATAGAGAGCAGAACGGGAAGTCACAGCTGCCCACCTATCCCTCCATAGTCTGGCCCAGGTTCATTTTGCTAAATGAGCACTCTGTTTTTAATTTACTGAGCAGTGTGGGTTTATATTTTAAAGTTATTATGCATAAGTAAAGAAAAGGTAAACAGCTAGCTTTTTGAGAACATCTTGTTGTCTATTGCAGAAGTAAAATATCAAACTTTGGGATGTAATACCAAGATTCTTCCTTCAGCAATTATTTTTTGAGGACTATCAGATATTACTATCAAGTTAGGTAAGTGACAGATTGGTTCATTGGCTAGAACAACTGCAGCAGTCACAACAGACCCTAATTTTGGGAGTGGAGATTATACTTAAATCATCTTCAATTGTCTTCAAATTTCAAAGGAAATTTAAAAGCTTTTCTCCTTCCAGTTTTTGAGACATTTACTCCTATTTCAAAATGATGAAATCTTTAGAAGGAAAAAAAAAAAACTAAGTAGAACTTCACAAAGGGCTGTAAGTAAATTATTTTAAAAACTGTATTTTTCCTACTTCATTCCCAAACCTGTTAAATTTGCTGAAGCCTCATCCATAATCATTATTGTTTGAGTTTTATAGTGACCTAAATAAGTTTTATTTTCTAACCACTCCATGCTTATCAGATTCTCAGAAATTAAGTCAACATCAACAAAAGTAGACTTACATATGAATTAGTTTAGGACAATGAAGGGAGTGACCATTGGGATCAGACCCAAGTTGCAACCATAAATCTGGTCCTTGTTAGTGGTGTGAATGAGGGCAAGTCACTTTGCTTCTAAAAGTCCATTGGTTCATCTATAAAATGAAATAACCTGCCTTCTCATGACATTTTAAGGTTAAGAAAATGGTATATAAGAAATGCTTCACAAATTTTTAGCTATTATTATAATTTATTATAATTATGTCATTCACATATAGCACATGACATCATTGAACACCAGGGCTATAAAATAAACTACAGATCGAGGTGCTCCTTTTTTTTTTTCTTATTCATGAATAACTGTGCTAATTTTCACTGTATTTTTCCCTTAAGGGCCTTGCAGTAGCCTCACCATTTTTAGAACAATGGTTCATACAAATGTCATGAATGAATAAGAATAGACACAGTGAAATGTATTAATCATGTTTTCATCTGGTCTAACTTCCTTCAGTTGACATGAAGACACTAAGATGCTGAGACTTCGCTAGGGTGATTCAAAGAGTTGAAAGTAGCCTACTAGAACCCAGCTTTCCTGATTCCCCGCGCTGTATCTTTCCACTGCAGTGCAATCACTCTCTGTCCTCTGAGTGATGAAATTCAAGCATGGGTCCAAGTTGGAAGAGACAGATCACTGAATATCGCCTGACACTCTGATTTTGCTGAGGCATGAAGTAAATCATGGCCCTTGCCATATACAGTTACAGACTGACATAAAACAAGAAACTGTATAGAAGACTGCTAATGTACTCTGTCAAGGCCAATGATAGAATAGCACCTACAATACAGTAATTTTAGTGATGAGATAATGCCAAACTGCTGACTGCTGCCATGCTAGCTACAGGCATCCCATAAAAAGAGGACATTTTCAGATACTACAAAATATAATTTATCCATCAATTTAGTCAATTGCTCTAGAAGGTACAATGGAAATATCTATTCCCTGCGGCAAAGTTTATTCCCAAAAATACAACTCATTTGTTACCATCTTTAAATAAAAATGCAGATTAAAGAAGAATAACTCAAAAAATAGGTTTGTTTGTTATTTAAATATCTTCCTGAAATTTCATCAGCAGCATAATCAATATAAACTCTTTAAATGAGAGATTCAGAATCAACAATGGGCACATGCCTGTAGTACTATTTGTTACTTGAAGAGAAATTGTAATAATTGAGAAAGGATTCCATTTTAAATGCTCTCAAATTTCTATACCATCTTTTATTTATATTGGGAGCAATTTCTAGTGAACTTAATAAATAGTGTTCCAGGGATGTTCTCCAGATTTCATTCTTCAAATGAAAAGTAAGAAATGTCAGAAATAAAAATTAAGAGAGGGGAGATCAAATGCTTAAACCATATACTGTAAAATATTAAAATACCTTTCAGTAGAGTCAAATGATTATTTTACTTCCTTCTTAGCATCCCACCAAACTCTATTAATCCAGAGGCTTTTCTAGATGAAGGTTATTTGTCATTCAGTGTATTTAAATGAGATATTACATATACCTTTCTCATTAAAGTAAGAGGGAGGGGTCAAGGCCAGAGTTCACAGGAAGGGAAAGGTCAACATCAGATATTTGGTGGGCCAGGTTCTGTTACCTGAAGTCAACATCTGAACTTTAGTAAGATACTCTCCAAATTTCCAACTTAAAAATTAGGTAAATTATGACTGCCCTTATAAAATCAGAGTTCAGCTAGGCAAAGGAGCCATAAAAGAATAAAAGAACAACCAGCCAACAAGATAAATATATTATTCACTCTAAAGATAAATGGTACCAATAAGAAACTTGAAAGGATGTTAGAGGTCAAGAAGAAAAGCTAAGGAAACATCAGAGAGGCAAGCTTTCTTTCCAGGTGGAAAGGAGTCTGAACATCTGAGCTGTAACAGCCAACAAATTCTGAAGATATTCTGACTCTAAAAAGATAAGTCTAATACTTGGAAGTTACCCTGGACTTTTTTTATTTTTCTTAACTGCCTTATTTTTTCATATTTTTTTTAGGTGAGAGGAGGGGAGATAGTGAGGCAGACTCCCGTATACACCCCAACCAGGATCAACCCAGCAACCAAATCTGGGGGCAATGCTTGAGTAGTGAGCTATTTTTAGTGCCTGAGGCTGATGCTTGGACCAACAGAGCTATCCTCAGCATTGCGCTCAAACCAATAAAGCCACTGGCTGCAGGAGGGGAACAGGAAGAGAAGGGAGAAAGGGAACAGAAGAGCAGCAGATGGTCGCTTCTCCTATGTGCCCTGATTGGGAATTAAACCCTGGACGTTTATATTCTGGGCCATTCTGACTCAAAGAAACTCACACTGTCTACTCCAACTCTTTGTTCTGTATCAAAACTATATCCTCAGTTCATAGGGTGGATCTCTACCACACTGCTGCTACCTGAGTCCAGCCATCATTATCTCTTCTTTGGATATATTGCTACATAGCGTCCTAACTATTTCCCTCCATCCGTTCTCACTATATCATGTCCTTATTCTAAAAAATCCAATAGCTTCTCTTTGAACTTCAAATAAAACTCAGACTTTATTCCCATGGTTTCCAAAATCTCCATGACCTGGCCTTACCTAACACTGCAACCATTTTTCCTGCCCTCCTTCACACATTCTCTTCTCCACATTAGCTTTCCATTGTTGCAGGAACATATCAAACTTGTTCCTACCCTAGTGCCCTTAAACATGCTATTGTTTTAATTTGTGACATCACTTAAAGTTTGCCATGAGGTTGAATGCGTTTCACCTTTGATCCTTCAAATATCAACCCAATTGTCTCCTCTTCATTAAGGCCTTCCCTTACTTCATTGTCTTATCTGAAGTAGCCCCCCTTTCACCAAGCTATACTCCATATCATATTTCCCTAGTTTATTTTTTAACAGTACGTCACCATCTGAAGTAATCTAATTTTATTTACTTGTTAATTTTATGTGTTTCTCAACTAGGATATAAGCTTCAAATCTTGCCTATTGTATTTATTGCTATATTTTCAAGTTTCTAGAAAAAGGGTTGGCATATAGTAGATGATCAATAAATCCTTATGACTGAATAAACAGATAAATTTTATGAACATGGGCATTTCAATTCATTTGACAATTTTTCACTAAAATAAATAATTTTTATATAATTTGGTGTCATGTACATTTTATCCAGTCTGAGTCAGTTTTTTGGTCTCAGTTCCCTCTGACTACTTATCAGAAGAGTTATCTGGGATTTCAAAGAGACAAAATGTGAAATCCAGAGACCTAATCACAGTATCAGCAAAAAAAAAGAACTTCTTCAGTATGCCTTGCCTAACACAACACTATGCCCTCCCTCCCAATTTTTTAAGATACCATTCCTTCATTCATAAAATATGCCAGGCCCTATCCCAGCACTAAAGATACAGAAATACAGAGGGCATGGTTTGTGTACTCTCAAATCTTCTAACATGGCGGAAGAAGCAGACCTGTCAGCCATCATAATGCTAGATGAAAAGCAGAAATCGGTACAACATTGTGTGACAAAACAGAGAAAGAAAGGCTTAACAAAGATAATATTCAAAGATGACCCTTGAATGATAAATAAGATTTTAACAAGCATAGGGACAGGTTGTATCATTACAGAGAGAGGCAGGCATTAAAAAAAGATTTGACAGGAGGCTGCCTGGTGGCTTCAGGAAATCAGGGGAACAGTGAGTGGTTGGGTTAACTAGAACACAGTAGGAGTGGCTGGAGATAGGGCTGAAAATGCAGGTTGGGGCCAAATTTAAGACCATGTTGAATATTCTGCTACAGAATCAAGTTTTACTTTGTAAACTAGTGTTTGGCAAAATGTGTTTCATGAGATACTGGTATATACGTACCGATGAAAAAGTGATTTCATCACCACACACATTTAAGAAATGTTCCACATAGTTTACCTGCCTTTGGGAGGTATAAAACACCAAGTGTTCTGAAAATTTTTATAATAAAAAATACATAACTGCTTAGCACATGTAATCCAACATAGACCAGCCATTAACATTTCCAGACGTACTTGTGTTTTACAGATGTCACATTACACTGAAGCACTACTTAAGTGATTTTGAGTTGTTAATTTATTTATATCAGAGAGTGGTACAAACAGAACTGAGTATTAGGAGAAATTTGGCAAGAAAAACCAAAGATTGTATAGAAGGCATTTGGGAGGTTACTTGCTATTCCAAATAGTTTATGTGAATGATAACATCTATATTCAAGCTCTGAGAGTGGAAATGTGAAAAGGGAAAACATTTGCGACACTCTGAGATATAATTCTGTATCAACTAGTCATTATTTAATTAGTGAGGGCTTTGGGAGAGGAAAAGTGATGGAGCTGACGATGACGTCGTGCTTTTCTGGCAGGAAAACCCAGTGAGTGGATTATAAAACAGCGTCGGGAGCAGTGCAGAGCAGGGAAGAGGAAGCGGGACGCACAGTAGGCTGAAGGCTCTGAGTAAACTGCACAGAAAGGACTGGGGATCAGAATGTCAATTGCTACTCAGCTGTTTTTTACTCAGTTATTAGGAAAATAATAATTATAAGCCCACAAGAAATTTCCAATTATGTTCAACTTTTTCATAAATTCAAAGAGTTTCTGACCTCAAATGTATATACTTATAATTCCAAATCTGTCACCCTTCCATTCATTCCACTGAAAATCATGTTTTCTCCTATATTAAAAAAAACACACCACATACTGCAGACAAATTGGCTTCAGATTTTTTTTGTTTGTTTGATTTTTTTTTTTTAGAACAGCCAGAGGATGTTCGATTTTCATAAAAGAAATCCATAGAGTTGTTGCATGAATATGTTTAATTCTAAATACTGGCATCAGCACTGTAATAATAGCATGTTTTTAAGGGATAAAATTTCATACAATCCCTTTAAGATGTTATGGTTTTGATTTTTAAAGATAGACTGCCTGTATTTTAAGACATGCGGAACCAAAGACATTCTTTGTACATGTCTATATACAAAGTTCATAAAATTCTTATCTATATATAAACATATACACAACAGGCAGGAGATTTCCAGAATATTTTCTTTCCCCATCTGATCAGTTAGATCACCTTTCCTCTTTAAGCTCCCTCACTGTCAATTTAATGCTCATATTGCGCTCCTCAGCAAACTCTCTATTGACACAGTCAGATGGCCTGTCTACTTCTGTCTTTTGTGCTAATTACCTTTTAATCTCTCAATTTAATCTTCCTCACCTATGTCAGTGTAAAAAGAAAAGCATTCAACTCTTTTTTTTCTAGAGAACTAATACAAGGAATTACAGTGACAGGAGAAACATGTGCATAGATGTACTTACAAAGATGTACCCTGCTAAATAGGATAGGTGAAAATTTCTTTCACCAGGACTTTTAAATAGGAACTAATCACCTACTTGTATATCTTTTCTTTCCTTTCTTCCTTCCTGCCTACTATTATCCAGTCAACAAACTAAGCATATATTAAATTGCCAGATGGGTATTATTATTGTTCTAGGTATGATAGAAGATTGGTTACATTGGTTACAATCACATGAAAAGTGCTCATCCTCAATAACAAATAAAGATAAATTAAAATAGCAACAGCATGCAATTCTTAGCTTACCAGATTTATGAATTATTTTTACAAAATAAAACCACCATGAGTGAAGGAGAAGAGATATGTTCATACATTCCTGGAATGGGAGAACTATAAATTTGTAAAGTCATCTTAGAAGCAATTTGGAGATGAACTCTAAGCTTCACAGGGCAGGAATCAATCTCTTTTGTTTTCCATTATATCCCCATTGATTTAACACAGTATTATGGCATGTGGAAACTGTTCAAAAACTAATTGTTGAATGAAAACTAACTGAATGACTAGATAAATATTGTAAGACTTAAAAAAAATATGCCCTTGACTCAATCCAGAAGTCCAAAGTTCATGTATACCAATGTTTGCTGTAGTGTTGTTTATATTAACAACAATAAAATAGGATAAACTAACTGTCCAACAATGTGAGTTTTGGTAGAAATAGGAATATTTGGCAGTCATTAAAAGTTCTGTCAATTAGAAAAATATTTTACTAATTTAGGAAAATGTTCACAATATGATGCTAATTTAAAAAACCAGTATAGTTTTACATTCTTAAGCTCTCACTAACAAGACATATATAAACAATATATTTAGTTACATCTATGAACATGCATCACTACAAAATATATATTATATGTGGATTTTTAAAGATTGCAGAGACTATTAAAAAAACTAAAAAGCTATCAAATTATTAACTTATTAGCTCTAGATGGAATTTAGCTATTTTGAATTTCTCAAACATATCATTAGCTTACCATATTTTTACCATAAACTAGCATTATTTCTATACCAAAACAAAAAACAAAATTATTTTTAAATAATATAAATGCTCACCTTTAAATTAAGAGAATTTATGATTAACTATTTAGTGTTTATTTTTATTAAAAATATTAAAGTTAAAGACATAGAATTAAAAAATATTGTAAATATCTTCCACTTAATTTTGTTGTAAACCTAAAACTGCTCTAAAAAATACAGTAAAAAACTAAAACATTGCAATTAAGAGCAATAATATATGTGATAGAGTACAAATAAAATATATCAGAGACATGAATGACCAGTGTACAAACAGAATCAAAAAATATTTTGTAAGATTATCTTCCCAATCTGTCAGAGCAGATATATTTGTTAATTATTTTAAAAAGTAATATAAATCTAGGATTTATTTATATAGCTTTAAATTAAGTTCATTATTAAAGACAAAATTACTTACTGAAAAATAATAACAATGTTGAACACTAACTAAATGACACAGCCTTTCAGAATAAAGTGTAGATGTACTCAGTTATGGACTTTTAATGTGGTGGTGCCAGCTATTGTACCTGAGCATTTATCTTTAATAACAAAAATGATGGAGAAAAAAGATTATCCAGTCTACAATAGGTTGCACAGAAACTAATTATAAAATAATATTTTATGATATTTCAACCTTCCAGAGAATAAATGACTCCTAAATTAGACAAAGAAAGTGTAGAATCAGATTATTTTTTGATTATCTTCTCAAAGTGCAGAACTGTACCTTTCTTTCATCATTAAACATCATGACACATTTGAATGTAGAACCAATTTATGAAGAGTGAATACAATATTTTAACAGCCTCATAGAATGGAATCAGCATTTGAGTAAAACTAAAAACAAAACAAGTAAATGAAATGGTTAATCTATGTTAACTTTTTGTTATAATCTGTTATTAAGTCAAGCTACTGTAAGGATAAAAAATATCCCTCTTGATCTTAAGGCACTCACATAGTAATAATAATCATTATAGATCAAACCCCAAAGTGATTAAGTACCTTTAAATACAAGGCCCTGTGCTAATATTCAATCTGAAATCAAGAACAACATATTGACCTATTACTACATGGTGGGTCCTGGTGAAATAGTTTAAATAAACAGGTTGTTCTCTAATGAAGTTTAGCTTAAAGAAAGAGATAAACATAAAGATAAAGTGGACAGTCTTTCCAGTTCAGAGCCACATGTGCAGCTGACAAGTCTGGGTCCACATATATAGCTTAATACTACTACTACTACAAGGCTTGTCACGGGGAGGTGATTGAACAGATGGCTACCATGAGTTGAGTTCTGTGATGGGCATATGAGGAATCTCTCTCTAATCAGGAGACTGAGAAGGAAACAACTAACCAGAGAAAGTTAAATGCTCCTTGGGCAAGACCCCATGTTAAGGAGAAGTTTGTAATCTAAAATGGACTGGAAAGGATTAAAGAGGAGGATATGCTTGAACCAGGTAATTAAAAAAGAGATAAGATTTGTTAGGCAGAATGGGACATTCCATGAGAAGGCAATGGAAAGCTGATAGTCTAGTGCAGAGGCTGCAAACTTTTTGTATAAAGAACCAGACAGTAAATATTTTAGGGCTATCTGGCCCTACACTATGGTAACTGCTCCACTTGGCCTTTGCAACATGAAAATAGCCACAGACAATATGTAAACAAATAAGTGGGCTGTGTTCTAATAAAACTTTATTGATAATATAATTGAAATTTCCATAATTTTCAAGTATCATAAAATAGTATTTACTTCAACTATTAAAAATATTATATTTTTAAAACAGTCTTAGCTCATGGACTATAGAAAAACTGGTCTTGGGTTGGATTTGACCTGTAGGCTATATTTTCTGACTCCTGGTCTAGTTAGAAAGCAAGCTAAACACACACACATATAAAAAATAGCAAATATCTAAAGCAGTAGTTCTCAATTCCAGCAGACCTAATCTTTCCATTTTATAATAAATGTTTTATAATATCTCCTTTCTCCACTCAAAATGAAATTCATAGATAATATACCTGCCTATACATAATTATTTTCATTTATTTATTTTAGAGGAGAGAGAGAGAAAAGAGAAAGAAACAGGAAACATCAAATTGTAGTAATTGCTTCCTATATGTGCCTTGACCAGGCAAACCTGGAGTTTCAAACTGGCAACCTCAGCATTCCAGGTTGATGCTTTATTCACTGTACCACCACAGGTCAGGCAATTTTAATATAATGCCCTAACTGAAGTAAAAGAAGAAATACAAAGAAATTATATTAAAATGTTTTCAATATGGCAAGCTGTGAGCCCAACTATATAAAACAATGTAATGAAGTAGTCAGATGTTTACATATACTTATAATGAATAAATTTAGATTTAAATGGCATAAAGAAACCACAAACCATTTTTTAATTGCTCAATTTTAGAAAGAGAGAGAGAGAGAGAAGCATTCCTTTGTTCTTCCAGTTCATTGTGCACTCGCTGGCAGCTTCCCATAGGTGCCCTGGCCCGGTATCAAACCTGAAACCTTCGTAGTTCAGGATGATGCTATAACCCACTGAACAACTGGCCATGGCCCACAAACCATTTCTTACAAGAAGCAGAGGAAAAGTGAAAGAGAAGACATATGATGGATTCTAGATTAAAAAGTGGTGCTAAAGTAATAAAAGATCATTTAAGAGTTCAAAGGAAATAACTTTAGTTGAAATATAGATAATCTAACAATATTGCCAATAAAGGAAAAAAGTAAACAGAGAATATAAAAATGTCATATTTTCACAAATTGCCCTTTATTTATAAATATAACATAAAAATAATTCCATTTTATATAAGGCAGTCTGGTGAAAAAATTTATCTACTATCTATCTACCTATTTATCTATATTTTATCTCTATCCCTAGGCCTTTATATCTTTACCCTTGTTTGGAATTCCTCTTCATGTAAAAGTATACTTTGAATTTCCAGTACAGCTGTACTTCAAAACACCTTGAAAATTTATCCTTTGACAATAAAAATTGAGGGGGGAATGGACATAAATAAATGAACAAAATTCTTAGCAACTTAAGGTAATATAGAGAAATCGAGGATAGATGACCTTTGGGACAATAACAGAGTAATATTGAAAACATTAGAAAACCCTAAAAAGAAATTATTTCAGATAATTTTTCACAAAATAGATTTCTTATTGTGCGATAAAATATTTTTTAAATTAATATATGACATGGCAAGCAAATGAATTACTTCTAAAACAATCTTAATGAAATAATAGTGAGATCTTTGTATTTCACATGTTTCTATTGATTTAAAATCTTTGGGTCTAGGTCTAGTAAAGGTATCCTCATGTCTCTTAAATTAATCATTTGCACATAACATATACAGATGTAGACTGATACAGGAGAGGTATATCAGTGACACAAATACCAAGGGCAGTAGCATTGCTAAAAGGATGGAATTTTCCCAATGGGAATCAACTCCTGATAAAATTCCTAGCAGAACAAAGTACAATGATTCTTTGATTTACACAGAAATTACATTCTAAGTAACTTATTAAATCCTTTCAGAAAATAATTCATATTTGTTTGTAAAACTGAATTTGATTTTTTTTTTTTTTTTGCATTTTCTTTTGCATTTTTCTGAAGCTGGAAACAGGGAGAGACAGTCAGACAGACTCCCGCATGCGCCTGACCGGGATCCACCCGGCACGCCCACCATGGGGCGACGCTCTGCCCACCAGGGGGCGATGCTCTGCCCATCCTGGGTGTCGCCATGTTGCGACCAGAGCCACTCAAGCGCCTGAGGCAGAGGCCACAGAGCCATCCCCAGCGCCCAGGCCATTTTTGCTCCAATGGAGCCTTGGCTGCGGGAGGGGAAAAGAGAGACAGAGAGGAAGGTGCGGCGGAGGGGTGGAGAAGCAAATGGGCGCTTCTCCTGCGTGCCCTGGCCAGGAATTGAACCCGGGTCCTCCGCACGCTAGGCCGACGCTCTACCGCTGAGCCAACCGGCCAGGGCTGAATTTGATTTTTAAGGCTTAGAAAATCATAAACTTAAACACATCTTCATGAATATCCAGTGGAATGTTAACAATTGTGCAGTGTGTGGGACAGATCATTGTGCAGGACTGCTCTGCACATTATAGTGCATTAAGCATCCCTGTCCCCTTCTCCTAAATGTCAGTATTGCCTCCAAATAATTATGCACACATAAATACATCCATGCATTTCTAAAATAACATTTAGTGGCTCTTCTCTCTACTTATCTCCTTGCGGACTGTTGGTCTGAATTATGAGATAGTAGTAATTAGGTTTATGTAACTTTTTGTATAATGCCCAACACTGCATTATCAACAAATTGCATGCTTAATAATTTTCTGTCAATATTACACTTCATGAAGATGAGCACATAGGGCTAAGGAAATGAGTGCAGCTTGAGACAGTAAACAGAGAATTCAATTCTGAGTTCCAAGACACTGATCAGTTCTTTCACAAGCTAAATGACCTTGAGCAAGTCTTGACTTTTCTAGGCTCAAGTTCAACTTTGGAAAATACCTCTAAATTCCTATACAGCTCTGACATAATTATAAAACACTATATCCCCTTGGGAAATTAAAAGAATGGAACAGAGTTGAGAATAGAAAAGAATAAAATCAGATGAGCCTACATTCATAGAAGGATGAAACTATCAGAAAAAGGAAGAGGTCATACCATGGAGATGGTGATATTAAAAAGAGATATTTGATTCTTGTCATGATATCCAGGTAGATAGACTATGCATATGTGATTCTCAAATGTTCAGTAACGTGGGATGATGCTCTGACTTAGAAGAAGTGTCTACATGCACTTTTATTTTGTATTTATATTGAATTTACAGTACATGGTTCCTAATTTCTCACCATAAATTTTGCAAAAAATGGAAGGAGATTTGATTTTGGGTGGTAAACACACAATGCATTATACAGATGTATTATATAATGTACACTTAAAACCTACATCATTTTATTAATCAACATTATCTTGATGAATTTAACATTTTTTTTTAAATGTGCAAGATTGTATCCAGTTTTCCAGTAACCATAAATTATGATGTCTTTCTAGAAAAAAGTATCTTATTCTGGTGTCAGTACTATGGTGTCAACTCCAACTGGTTCAGACCAGCAGCACAGTTGTTAACCCTTTGAGTGGTAAGTTTTTTTCATGCTTGCTGACCCCCAGGAGTGAGTTTTGTTTTTTTAATGAAATTAGTTCCAGTTCCAGTTTTATTAACTTAAAATCATGTTTGTATGATAACCAATTTATGGAAACAAGAAGAACACACATTTGCCTTTTTTAATGTTACCTTACATATTTTTTTAAATAAATCGATTGTACTCTTGCATGGTCAGGAGGCATGAGGATGCACATGGACGTTCGTACTACCCAAAGGGTTAACGTGACCAGAGAGGAGATGGGTCTTTAGGGTTCCAACCAACTCAGGGTTCCTGAGACCAGAAAATGAAGTAGAATGGTGAAATCTAGGATTTGGCTGGGGTGCCAGTCTTTCCAGCCATGTAAAACACTCAAAGCCCCTTATGAAAATTTTCTGTTAAATTAGAGAATTAAAGACGTCTCTGGAGATATTCTGCCTTCTGGAGTACATTACAGGTCTTGCTGTAAGATATGGTAGAAAGCTTAAGGAGATCAGCTAGACTTACATTTGGAACTAGTCCTGCCCTTGTCAAGATGTGCCATCATGAGCAAGTTACACTTAACCTCAATTTCCACATCTGTAAAATGGGGATGATAATATCATTCTTTTAGTGTTGTTGGATGAATTAAAAAAAATTGACTGATGTAAAGTCTCCCACAGTGCTTCATACATTGTGGCTACTGTGAGTGTTCAATAAATATTGTCAGCTCTGCTCTTTCTTTCCCACCATCTGCATTTTGTTTCTTCACGTCCTGCCCAGGAAAGAATGCTCTGCTGATGTTGCATCCCAAGGTGCGAGTGTCAGCAGTGTTGACAAAGTGGCCTCAGTCCTGCCCAAGGAATGCTTTAATTTTTTTTCTGTACCACCTCTATTCTTTTTCATTTCCCTTGCCTGGGGGCAACTGCTGCTTTCCAGAGACTAAAATCTTATTATTTTTTCTTGGTAAGGGGATTCTCCTTATAGAAGGAATTGGTAGAAGCAGCCACAGAGTGGCTGTCAGATCTTTCTGGCTGGGCATAGGCTGAGCCTGAGGGCAGCCCTACTTCTTGGACTAAAAAATCCTCTGTATACAAGTTGCTGCAAACTGCTGTTTCTGGAGGAGCTTCAAAGGTACTATTAGGGGAGATTGACAGATTTTGGCTAAATACTTCAAGTGCAATTGTTCTAGCATAATATTACTGAGAAAATCTAACAGCACCTACCCCTGGATACAAGTTTATGGGAATGCTACTTCATCGATACAATTCTATCTTAAATTATTTATTTTCTCATTTATTTATTTTCAGTGTGCACTGTTGTAAACCTCTGAGAACCCTGAAGGACAAAATGTCATCCCATCTTCATGTGCTACTCTGCCAAATGTTTCTGGACAGGTGCCTAGCCTAACCTTCATCATCATAAGTAAGACATCAGAAAACTCAGTGGACAAGCTAGAAGTTCTAATAAAAGATCCCAATAACAATAATTAATTTTATAAATAAGGTTTTCAGGTTTAAAAACCACAATTTGGCTGTTATTCATAACCATAAATACCTTTTGTATTTAACTGAAAAAATTCTGTGTTCTAAGTAACATGGTGGACTCTTTAGGTATATTCGGTTTTTGTTATATTTTCCTCTAGTATGATTTGTATCAGCCAAAGGTTTACAGGGGCCACAATGAGTCATAAAGAGGTTAAACAGGTGAGATCACACAGAGCTGGCAAGTTCAAATTTAGGATTATCTACCTCAAAGGCATACATCCCTTTCAAAGTGTTCCCCATTAACTAATGGGTGTCAGTTGATAGAGAAAATATTAGTATTGGCAGAGATAAGGAGGTTCATGTAGGGAAAACCAGAATGCTGGAAGCCTAACTGTGGACACTCCTTGCTGTTGACTTAATGGAGTTCTCATCAAGGCCTGCCAAATCTGACCAATCCTCTCTCACCTCTCCCATCAAGGCCCGCCAGGCCCTCCCTGACCAATCCCCTCTCACCTCTCCCATCAAGGCACTCCAGGCCCTCCCTGACCAATCCCCTCTCACCTCTCCCATCAAAGTCCGCCAGGCCCTCCCTGACCAATCCCCTCTCACCTCTCCCATCAAGGCACTCCAGGCCCTCCCTGACCAATCCCCTCTCACCTCTCCCATCAAGGCACTCCAGGCCCTCCCTGACCAATCCCCTCTCACCTCTCCCATCAAGGCACTTCAGGCCCTCCCTGACCAATCCCTCTCATCTCTCCCATCAAGGCACTCCAGGCCCTCACTGACCAATACCCTCTCATCTCTCCATGGGCACACAAAAACAAGAGCAGTTCCACACTGGCACCAGGGTGTTACATATGTCTGTTTTATTATTTTTATCACAAAAATATATTTCCCTTTGTCCACTTGATACAAAGTTTTTCAAGATTCAGTTCAATTCAGCCCAAGAATTACTACCTCTAAGAAGTCTTCAGACTCACCTCTCTTCTCTTCCCAGAAAATCAATTATAATAAATTAAGAAATAGCTTACTAATAATCAACATTTTCGGGAACTTATTATTCATTCATTCCACAAACATTTATTGAGACTGTACTATATGTGAGCACTGTACTAAGTGCTTCATATGTATTATGTTAATCATTCCTCACCACAGTTGTATGAGTTAGGTACTAATTTTGTCCTCATTTTACAAAGCAGAAAGCCCAGCCCTAAAAAGATGTGATATCTTAAAACAAACAAACAAAAACAAAACAAACAAGAAAAATATCTTGCTCTCTCACTTCTCTGTGGTTCTTCCGTGCGTTAATATATGTTTACTATGGAATTTGTGGCACTTCCAAATTGTGATTTATAATAATATAATTCTGTGTATATAATAATATATTTGCTAAATATTATATATCACTGAGGCCATAAGCTCTACTATGGTAGGATGGTATCTACTTTATTTCCTATTATACCCACAGGGCCTGACAGAGCAGCACATAGTGGGCACTCAGAATGGTATTTGAATAAATAAAGAATGAATAAATTAAAGAATGAATGAAGAACAAATGCATAGATCTCTATTATCCAAGTCACTGTTCCATGCTGCCTCCCCAGATCAGTCCGCACTGAGGTGAAATGCCACATGTGCAATGATGGGCATTTTTTCCCAAGGCCAACATTATTATCCTAGATGTGCATTCTAGAACTCAATTCTGGACTCTACAATTTTCCATTTTCTTACCTATTATTATGGTTATATTAATTCTACAGATCCAAATGGAATGAAAACTGATTTGAGAAGGGACAGAAGCTGTTTTTAGTCCTGCTGAGGAACAACATAATGACAGAGTCCTGTTAGTACACAGCACCCCAAATAACAGGAGTTGGCAAAGAGCCTTGGGAGGAACTCAAGTCATTACCATGGTTTCTGTTATAGCAGCCGGAAATCACATTGCTGATTTTCACGTTAATACAGCAAGTATCTCAGAGGGCAGGATCACAGCTCCCAGATGCTTAACGGCCCTCAGGCACATTCTATACCACATGTGGGTCCCTAGGTTATTCGAAAACATGAGCTCTCCTTCTTTCTGCTTTATCAAGGATTCTAATGTTTAATATCATTAGCCCCCACTCAACCCTTTGTTTTATAATAGTGCACACAATATCTCTAATTAATTTAAGGGGTCAAAATAGTATAAGAAAATTCTCAACACACAATTTTAATGAACACATTCATACAAACTTATATACTCTTGTTTTTAAAGTGATAGTTTATGTGGGCATATAGTACATACCCATATATGTATATTTCAAATATTAAATATAGTCTAAAATGCATATGTAAATAAATACCAACATATATACATGTGCGTGTGTATGTATGTATACATACATACATACATATGTATATATATATATCAGAATTTTTTAGTATTTCAAGTAAAGGAAATATACTTTACATAGAGAGAATAAAATATTCTTTGTAAATTTTTTTATTAATTAAATTTTAGAGAGAGGAGAGGGAAAGGAAGAAAGAGAGAGAGAGACAGGAAGGGGAAAAGCAGAAAGCATCAACTCACAGCAGTTGCTTCCTGTATGTGCCTTTACCAGGCAAGCTCAGGGTTTTGAACCGGTGACCTCAGTGTTCCAGGTCAACATTTTATCTACTTTGCCACCACAGGTCAGACTAAAATATTCTTTGTTAAAATAAACTAGTATATTCTAGATAAAAAAGAAAAATATAGATCTTTATTTTTAATGTGTATATATTTTCATGTATACATATCTATATATATTTGCATACATACTTATGTATATATAAAAATGTTAATATATGCAATGCAAGTAGTTAGGTATCATAGAGATATTTAAATGTACATGTTAATATCTAGGCACATATGTATATATAGACAAATTAAAAACTATTCTACAGAATGTATTTAAAAGGGTACAGGAGCAGGATGAAGAGGGAAACTGATCATTCTAGCTTAGCAACTTTATGGAACTGAGATGGTAACAGAGTGAAAGGATCAGGTGAGAGTGTCACAACACCGATGACCCTAAAACACATGCTATGACAGCTCCAAGACTGAAGGATCTCTGTTCTTCCTAGCCAACAATGAGGCACATGTGAATAAAAGACAAAATGCACAGACATGTTATGCAAAAGAATAACGAAAAATGGTAGTTGCTCCAATTTCCTGCCTTCTCATGTGTCACTGGATCTTTAATTATCAATGTTGAGATTCTATTTCAATCCCTTAAAGCATTAAATAGCTATAAATTTAAGGAGAGTAGGAGGCTGATTTATTAAAAACCAAAGAAAAGAAAAGTTTTCCTTGGTTGATGAAAAATGTACCAGGAGTTTTTAGAGAATGGTTATTACAATATAGTCTTAGAAATCTGGGTTTGGGAAATTATCATTTAGGAAAGTTATTTCATAAATCATTTACTACATATTAGATATAATTTATTACATATTAGATAAAAAATCTAACAATAAAATAAGTTTTTCTACTCTGCACAAAACTATAAAGTAGATGTGAGTTTGTCTGCTTTGACTCTGTGAGCCTTGAGAAGGCAATCAATATAGAGATATAGGTTAAAGACATTTAAACACATATGTTTGTTGAAGACTATATAGAGACTTCAAAATTGTCAGGACTGTTTATTCAGATTGGGATTGATGCTAACTTTAAAAATTAACTGAGTTTCCAAATACCAAACTCCATTTCAAGCTGAACTAATTTAATACTATACTGACCATATAGTCTGGATTTAAGTGAGGATACTACGTTGGATGATGTTAATGCAACAAAAGCCACATATTTGGCAAGACATATGTAACTATATTATTAAGATCTATGACATATGGTATGCTTGGAAATGCTTTTTATAAAACTAACATTAAAATTAGAATATTCTCTCTATACCTCTTCAGTCATAATGTTTTACTCCTGATCAATATTCACTTTTCAATTATGCTAAAAACATATTAAAATCAAGAAAGAACTTTTTCCTGCAAACACAGCTTTTCTCTTTTCAACGCATATTTAAGAACAGTCATTGTTCTATACTTATGACAATGATTGCAGGTGCATTTTATTTATATTTTATAACATGCACAGAAAGTTGTTTACCCTCTCTGGATGAAAGCAGGAAAAAAAATGAACCAATTTAATTCCTGGTAAAATGCTAGTAGTTTGGGGCAAGAATAAGCTTGGAACCAAAATAAGGGAATCTGTATACCTGCTTCAGAAATGCATTCTAGGAGAGAAAGTTTTTAATATAAATAACCTATTGCTTCTCTATGAATAAATAAAATTTTTATTATTTTATTCTAAGTTTAATCATCTTGCAATTTGCTTCCAATTATTCCTTTTTTTGTAAAATAAATTATTTAGCATAACAAATTTTCATCTGTATTACTAAAAAGGTATACAGAATAATAAGAATAAAATTAGAATATTATATGTCAAATTATTGCTTTTCATAACTGAAGAAATCTATGTTCTTTTATTTTTAAAAAGATGAAGAGTGTCTGATTAAAGTTATTTTTCTCTTCTTTAAAAACAAGCAAGCAAGCAAATAAACAATCAAAATCCTAGGCTAGGCAGAACAGAAAAGTTAACAATGATTAAAAGTGCAGCTAAAAGACTATAATCCAGAATAATAAAATCATCTGAAGACTAGAAAAGTTGAACTTGGGAAAAAGTCACTGAAAGAAAATGAGCACAGCCCCAGAGGCCACCAAGAGGTGTGATCCCACAAACCCTGTGAAAATGACAGGTTTTCTTGGCCTATCATTTTCCAAACAGGCACCCAGTCAGCAAGGAGGACCCAGCAAAGTTTCCAAACCACTCTAACTCACACAACCCACTCTCAGTTTCTTCCAATACTCAAGGGAAAGTCAGAAGAAAAAGGCTCACCTGTGCTGGGCTGAACCAGCCATGTGGGCAGGCACAATGCTCCCCACAAGTCCCTTTGCCCTTGGTGCTCGTCTTGTGGGGACTTTTCCGCATACTGTCCCACAAGGTGACCAGCTTGGTCCTGTTTGAAGCTGGGCCCCCAGGTCCTGAAGAGGGCATGGTCTGAGAATGGTACCCGAGCCCCTGTGTGCTCCTTTGCCAGCCACAAGCACAGGGGGCATCCCTGATCAGTGTGGGTGCACTCCTGCCGGCATCCATCCCATCGGACCCCCGGCTGCAGCTGTGTTGCTTGGTGAGGTATGCATTCATACTGCACTGATGCCTACTCTTTCCTTTGGTCAGCTCTGCACAGGAATGTCTCCTCCCTCACACCCCTTTCTTCCAGGCAGTTGTAAAAGTCTTTTTGTTTCTTGCGTGGATCCCTCAGTATCTTTGACAGCTGCTATAAGCAGTGCATCGTGGGAGCAGCGGGAGCAGCAGAGCAGCTCCGCACAGCATTATCTGCGGGCTGGTAGCTCTTTGTCAATAGATGACTCAACTCACAGAGCAACTTGACAGTATCCCTGCTCTAGGCAGAAGCAATCAATGCTCCACACAGCTGGGCTACAAGACTGTACACTGTGTTACAAACCCTTTTTGGATGGAGCCCCACAGTAAAGAATACTCTCTGCAATTTGGCATTCTGGCTTTTCCCTCTCCTGGCTGATCCCCACACAAAATATAGACCTCAGGAAAGACAGCTTCTTATCAGACTAGCAGTACCCTTGTTTCCGGAAAGAATGCATCTAGGCTGAAACAATACAGCAAAAGCAATTTAAAATGATGGGAAAGTTAACCTGTCAAGGAATTTCCAACATTTACAGGAATCACTTATCTAGAGAGACATTTGCCAACACAGACCAAATCATGAGCTAACTAAATAAGAGCATCAATATTAATTCTAAAGAAACTCAATTCATTTAGAAAAATCACTGAGATTATAGCCTGATAGTAGAGTTCTTTAAAATTTGGTAGTTTAATTCATTTTAGCTCATGATTATACATTGTAATCTAAGCATAAATTATGCTATAGAAGCTTATTAATTCCTTCTCATTTGCAGTAAAGCAACTTTCAAAGTTCAAAATGGATGGGTTGGCTTAGTTTAACACAGTGTTTTTCCTTACCCAAAATTATTCTGAGGATTTCCTTTCAAATACTTTACCACAACAAATACATTCACCACAGAGAGAGTCTGCATTTTAAAGTGAAAGATACATCGAACTCTGCCATCCAGTATTTTGGTTTCCAAAACCAGAATTTTCAAATTCTTTCACTGAAAAATAAGTGAAATTTATCCAATTTAAAGCAATTGCCTTCCAGAGAGGATATGATAGTTTTGGTATGATTGCAGAAGTCATCAATAGTATTTTTAGTAACGGGAAAGGCATTTAGAATTTTGTTCTGTTTGAACTTTTCCAATCTGTAACATAAACATCTATCCTTATCACATATCCTTAAGGAAATAATTTTAGTTTGATTGGGAAGTAAGCTACCATCCATGCAGCAAACGATGATGATATAATCTCATGGTATAATAACTTTATCTACAAACCATCAGATACTATTAGATCTGCCCATCTCACTGGACTGACCAATGGCTGGACGAGTGTTGACCTCATTTCTGACCATGTTGACAAGGTTATTATTTCAAAGGCCAGGATTATAATATACATTCTACTTCAACACTGGGTTCTGCTAGATAAATCTTTGTTATATATAAACATCCAGAATGAAAAAAGCAGGATCTTCTCATTCTGTGTATTTTCATACAAGGGTCTTTTTCCAAATTCTACACAAGAGGTTGACATTAGTACCTTGTCTGGCACAGCAGGCATCCAAAATATCTTTGCTAAATAATCATAGCCCATCTGAATACATTCAAAAGGCAGGCCCTGGCCTACTACCGACCATTTTCCCACCAAGCACCTAGAGCACTGCCTGTCTAGCAAATAGCAGGCTCATAAATACATTTTTTGGATGGATATATGGATGACTGGGTGGATGTATAAGTAAAAGGAAACAGTAAAGGTATGAAGAAGTTGACCAATATTTTTTGAAAAAAAACTATTTAATTCTGAATGCCCCAGAAACATAAGCTCTTCCATTAAGATTAAATTCAGTGCTAGTTTTGAGGTATTAGAGAAATTTTCTGCCCCTCCTCCCAAATATATGTATGTGTATATATATGAAGATTTGAACTATTGGGAAGAAATAATGGTGGCATTAATGGTCTTTCTTCCTGAAAGAAAATCAAGGAGTCAAGATCAATACTTAAAAGCAGTAAAATTTAGGCAATTAGATCATCATGAGATACTCAGTGTGGAAAAGGGAAGAAAATCATCTCTCTCTTTCTCTGATTTTTTTTTTAAAGGCTGAATCAATGGATAATGCCTGAAATAACTTCTGAGTCAAAGAAAGCCCTAGAGAAGTTCATATTTGTCTGGTGTCACCATGATGCATGGCTATACAGTAGGACTGGATGTGATAGGGCAATACCATCACCCCCCCAGATGAGAATGTCGAGAAGTGGTAAGATTGCTCTCTCCAACCTTATCTAACCATAGATACTTCTTTAGTTTTTCAGGCAGATGTTGCCATTCAAAGGCCCATTGACATCTTCAGGGAATACATGCCCTGCTCTCACCAATTTACCTCTCAAGTATAAGAGTTAATCTTCACAGGAGTTAGTCAATGTGAATCCACTGTCATTTTGTAATGGCGTGTGCAGCTTGCAGCAAGACAAAAAGTTTCTGAGCTGGGCGCTACTTAGATATTATAAATCTTCATAGGGCCCTTAATCTGTCATGAATGGGTTGTTAGTAATGAGCTACTTCTTCTCAATACAAAGACAACAGAATTCCTGTTTTAATAACCTCAGCACATCATTTCTGTATTGATAAATATGTTGCATAACTAATACTACTTTTCTTGAAAGATCTTAAATACCATAGCAAACTTCCATTAAACTCATTACAAAACTATGTTGAAATTATTCTTTCAATATACTGCAATATGTGTAAAATAATTTCAGGTTCCTATCTTCCCCTTTGCCCTCAATTTTATATTTTTCTTTTCAAATGTGACATTTGGTTTTCCATGTCTGCGGACAGAACAGATAAATATGTCCAATTAACCTACTGTACTTTGAGACAGATCTACTAATTAAAAATAAATCAATTTGATCAACTGTAATTGGACAATTGTAATGACCATGAGAGGACATGAAATTCTGGCCAAGACAAAATTAGTGGTGCACAAGTACACATCCCACTTATCATTGTGATTTAACATGGCAGATGGTGCACAGGGTAAGGCCTAGATGAGATATATCTTACTGACCTCTCTTTGACCTGTTACTGTCTCCATAGAACAACCGCTGGTTTTTAAGCAGAGGCTTAAAATGAATATCCTGGCTTGATCTGCTCAAAATTAAAGAGCAACGATGACTTACTAAATAAATTGCACTGCACTAAAACACTATGCAGATATTTCTTTTCCAGATAAAATTTCCTTCAGGCTCTCTCTGCATATAGCAAATGAAAATATTAATTACGGAAGAGGAGCTAAGTCGTGCTTGCTGAAGGATGGCTGGGCAGCAGAAGCCCTTCAGCATCCACAAGTAATGTGTTAAATAATCACAAAATGATATAAAGTATTAGATACCATTTATCTTGATTAGAAAATTGTACATAGTCTATTCCTGTGACTGCAAAGACTAGAGAGGATGTAAATGCTAACAAATTAATATTTTTCTATATCTAATAACTTTCAGCCTAGGCAATCTCCAGATCCAATCACATTTACTGTCAAAACAAGAGAGAACCAAGAATATTTAACGTAATTTAGGCTCTAAAATTATTTCCAAAATACTTATACCAGTTTAATCATAAATCTTAGCAGGCAAAGCAAGAAGGAATTAACAGTGAGAAAGGATGCATGCCTGATTGCTATAGAGATTTAACCTGGACACAGAACTTAATAGGAAGTAAAAACATAGTTTGAAAATATCCCAAATTCTCACTAATGTACTTGGATTTTGATGGGTGTTGAGGAGAGGTGATTAATCTAAAATAAATTAAGGCTAAATATTAAAATGGTTTTCAGGAACAGCAGATTTATTGTATTCTAACCCTGTAACATTTTTGGAGAAATAAAACAAATTATGTGACATTTCTTAGAGATTCTGAAAAGAATACTAATAAAAAGGTAGTAATCATTTATCATTTACATATTTTAGCAATTGAATCTAAGTAATGAACTATACAACTATAAGAAATTTGTTCTCATTCTTCAAGATTAGACTAATATCACTTCTATGAAGCTTTCCAGATGCCTGTGGCATATTCAGTGACATCCACAGTATTTGTGTATGTAAATATCTCTCACAGTTGTCTATTTCCCTCAACCCCCCATGACAACCACCCTTGTCGACCTACCATCAGTTCTCTGAAACAGCTTCCTAACTGGTCTCTGGCCTCCACCCTTACTCCAATTATTTCTCACACAGTGGCTGGAGTGACTTCTTATAAAATATGAACACGATCGGGTTCTACCAGCTTAATACCTGTCAATAAAATCTCATTTTCTGAGCATCTTTATCCCCATTCACGGCACATCTTTAAAGTGGCTGTCATGATCCTTAATCACGTCCTGTGTGACCTGGCCTCTGCTGCCTTTACCAGTCTCATCGTGCCTCACCCCTGCTCCTTCCAATCTCCAACCACACAGGTTTTGACTTGTGGCTACTGCACATGCTCCCTCCCCCTTTCCACACCTTCACATGCTTCATCCCTACTCACCTTCTGTAAAGTGTATCAAGATACAACCTCCTGAAAGCCATCCCAAGGAAACATACAATACACTCAAGAAGGGTGGGCTTACTACTCAACACAGTTTCAAAATGAGCCTCCCAGACTTTCCTTCCTTCCAGACTGCCATCCCAAAGACTCCTATTATACAGACACTCTGGAGTCCTTCCTTCCTTCCATAGCTCAGCTCAAATGTCACCTTTTTCAGGAAAGCATTCCCTAGCAATGAGTCCCACCCCTCTTCCAAATCAGATCAGGTCATCCTCCCATTAAACACTCAGAACTTGTGCTTTTCTAGTTCAACACTTAGAGGATTGTATTTAAAATAAGAATCACAGGATTGTTCATTTTGTGCCATTCTCCTTAAACAGAATGTAAGTAAATGCTATTAGGAAAGGGAGAAGCTCTTTTTTTTTTTTTTTTTTTTTTTGTATCTCAGAACTAAGCACAAAGTAAGTGTTTAGTTTTTATTAAAGTAAATCAAGCAAGAAAAAAGATAAAGTTGCCCTTCAGTGGTTATGCCTACACTGGTATTCAGGTCTGGGTTCTACCTCTCAATGCAAAATAAATAGATAAGCATTTTGAATTGAAACACAAAATAGCAATTGTGCTCTTAAGGTCCTCATTTAAGTGAAGCATTCAGAGTAGCTGTGTGGTATAAGTGATATGCATTCACTCATCTTTTCAAAGAAATTTGCTAGTGGTCTTACAATACTAAGAAAGTGAAATGGCTTTTGTTTATTTTAGTAAGATACTCATTCATAAAAGCTATACTTCCTGACAGCTGTGATGGTCTCTCAAGTTGTTCTCCCTTTATAGCTTAATAGTGCAAAAGGGGGAGTGGTTCCCCAATATAGAGCCAGGCCTAGGGAAAGCAGAGAGAGAATCCCAAACTCCAGCCACCAAAGTCTCCACCTTCTTAAAATGACATAATTCAAAGGCATATGATTTCACAAGATTCTGAAATTGTACATTAGAGAGCAGGAAGGCAAGAGGACACATCCTCTTCCTCCCCATTAATTAAGTTTAAAAAATTTTTAAATTAAATATTATTATTAATTAATAACAAGTACCTTATTTAGATTTTTTTAAATCATGGTTAAAACTATATAATATAGACCTACCCTCTTATCAAAATTTTAGTTTACAGTACAGTATTGTTAACCATACGCACGTTGTACACTAAATCTCTAGAATATTTTGATCACGTGTTACTAACATTCTATTTCTTTTGAACAGCATCTCCTCATTTCCCCCCGCCCAGGCCCTGGCAGCACCCTCTACTTCCTGCTTCTACAAATTCACTGCCTTAGATGCCTCATACAATATAAACAAAATCATGCAGTGTTCATCCTTCTGTGACTGCCTTATTTCATTTAGCATTATGTCCTAAAAGTTCATCCATATTGCAGCATATGACAGGATTTCTTCCTTTCTATGGCTCAATAATATCCCATCTTTGCTAATTTTTTAATGAAATCATATTGAGCCTTATTATACCATGAAACTGCTGGCAACTGCATGCAAGGAGTCCTGAATGAGGGGGTTTAACTACATCATTATTGTCAACGAACTGTTATATATGGTTCTTTCATCGTTTATTCACACAATATTGGGAACAATACTTGGTTACAGAAACTTGAAAGCACAAGTAATGTGGAAAGAAGCCTCTTGTGACATTAGAATCTGCTTTTTTTGTAATTACAAAGTATATGGACAAGGTTTGGATGGAATGCTATACAGTCAGGATTTTTTTCTTTCTCTTTCTCTTTCTTTTCTCTCTCTCTCTCTCTCTCTCTCTCTTTTAATATAGCTATCCTTTTCTGTATCCATACATAGAGAAATAGCAGAATTTCTAAGAGGTAAGATAGAAATCAATTTGTGCCAAAGATTGTTCTTTGTGTTAGGTGTACAAGTACAGGCTTTTGGATGTGCTAATTCTTTGCTTTACCTCTTAAAATTTTATTTGAAATTGTTTTGCAGTATAAAGTGTATATGTGTTAATAATCAAAATGTTGTGTTTAATATACAAAAATTTGTTTGTATATACCACATGTTCTTTATCCATTCACCTATCAATGGATGTTTATGTTTTTTCTACCTCTGTGTTATTGTGAATAATGCTTCAATGATCACAGAAGTGCAAATATCTCTTTGAGATACTAATTTCATTTTTGAATAAATAAATAGAGGTGGGATTGCTGGATCATATGACAGTTTATTTTTAATTTTTTGAGGAACCTCCAATTTTCCAGAACAGCTGAGTCATTCTACATTCCCACCGACAGAGCACAAAGGTTCTGATTTCTGCACATCCTCACCAATACTTATTTTCTATATTTTTAGTTGTTGTTATCTATAATGGTCATACTAACAGGTGTGTCTTCTTTCTGAAGATTGCTTTTTATTTATTTAGTGTCTTTTATGTTTCCACATTAATTTTAGGATTTTGCTTTTTCTATTTCTGTAAAGAATGTGATTAGAATATTTACAGGGATTTCACTGAATCTGCAGCGTGCTTTGGATAGTATGGACAATTTTTCAATGTTGTTTTCTGATTTATGAACATTTATATTTTTTTTATTTTTTGGCAGAGACAGAGAGAGAGTCAGAGAGAGGGAAAGATAGGGACAGATGGAACAAAGAAAGATGAGAAGCATCAATTCTTTGTTGCAGCCCTTAGTTGTTCATTGATTGCTCTCTCATATGTGCCTTGACCGGGGGGCTAAAACAGAGCAAGTGACCCCTTGCTCAAGACAGCAACCTTAGGCTTAAGCCAGCAACCATGGGGTACTGTTTATGATCCCACGCTCAAGCCAGTGACCCAGTGCTTAAGCTGGTGAGCCCATGCTCGAGCTGGATGAGCCCCCGGTCAAGCCCACAACCTCGGGGTTTATGAACCTGGGTCCTCCATGTCCCAGTCTGATGCTTTATCCATTGCTCCACCACCTGGTCAGGCTGAACATTTACTTTTCTTTTCTTTTCTTTTTTTTTTTTTTTTTTGTATTTTTCTGAAGTGAGAAGCAGAGGCAGACAGACTCCCGCATGCATACAACTGGTATCCACGAGGCAGGCCCACAAGGGGGCGATACTCAGCCCATCTGAGGCATTGCTCTGCTGTAATCTGAGCCATTCTAGTGCCTGAGGTGGAGGCCCTGAAGCCATCCTCAGCGCCTGGGGCCAACTTTGCTCCAATGGAGCCTTTGCTGTGGGAGGGGAAGAGAGAGAGAGAAAGAAGAGGGAGAAGAGTTGAGTAGCAGATGGGTGCTTCTCCTGTGTGCCCTGTCTGGGAATTGAACCTGGAACTTCCTCATGGCAGGCCAATGCTCTACAGCTGAGCCAACCTGCCAGGGCTAAACATTTACTTTTCTTAAAATTGATTTTAATTTATTGTGTTTACATAGATTCTAGTGTTGCCCCAAATGCATCCCCCTCCCCCCATATTCCCCTCAACATCTCCCTTGCTCCTCTCCCCATAGTGCCCTCTCCCCTTCCCTTCAGCTTTATCCTATCCTATCATCGCCTTTCCCTCTGTTCTGTTTTCCTCTGGTCCCTTTGATCCCTCCTCTGTCTCAGTTCTGTTCCTCAGTTCACATTGTTCATTGGATTCCCCAAGTGAGTGAGGTCATATGATATTTTTCTTTTTCTGCCTGATTTATTTCACTTAACATAATAGTTTCCATGTCCATCCATGTTGTTGCAAAAGGTAAGATTTCCTTCTTTTTCATGGCCCCATAGTACTCCATTGTATATATGTATCACTGCTTTTTAATCCACTCGTCCACTGATGAACACTTGGGCTGTTTCCAGATCTTCACTATTGTAAACAATGCTGCCATAAACATGGGGGTACATTTCTCCTTTTGAAACAGTGCTATGGTGTTCTTGCGGTATATTCCTAAAAGTGGAATAGCTGGGTCAAAAGGCAGTTCAATTTTTAATTTTTTGAAGACTCTTCATACTATTTTCCACAGTGGCTTCACCATTCTGCATTCCCACCAGCAGTGCAGGAGGGTTCCCTTTTCTTCACATTCTCGCCAGCACTTATTCTTGTTGTTTTGTTGATGAGCGCCATTTAGACTGGTGTGAGGTGATATCTCATTGTGGTTTTAATTTCAAACTAAAAAGCTTTTGCACAGCTAAAGACAATAAGAACAGAATAAAAAGACAAACTACACAATGGGAGAACATATTCGACAATACGTCTGGTAAGGTGTTAATAACCAAAATTTGTAAAGAACTTGTAAAACTCAATACCAGGAAGATAAATAATCCAATCAAAAACTGGGCAAAAAAAAAATGAATAGACACTTCTCCAAAGAGGACATACAGATGGCCAATAGGCATATGAAAAAATGCTCAACATCATTAATCATGAACATTTACTTTTTATTTTGTGTCTTTTGTTTCTTACATCAATGTTTTGTAGATTTTAATGTAAAAGTCTTGAACTGTTTTGGTTAAGTTTATCCCTCTGTATTTTCTTCCTTTTGATGCTATTTTAAATGAGTTGTTTTTCCCCTTAATTCCCTATTCAAATAATTTATTGTTAATGTATACAGACTAATTTTTGTATATTGATTTTATATCATATAAATTTGCTAAATTTGTTTATTAATTCTAACTATCATGTGTATAATAATTAGTGGTATTTTAAAAAATATAAAACCATGTGACCTGTCAACAGAGATAGTTTTACTTCTTTTATTCTGATTTTAAAAACTTTTGTTTTTCTCGCCTAATTGCTAAGGTTAGTTCTTCTAGTACAATGCTGAATAACAGTGGTGAGAATGAACACCCTTATCCTGTTCTGGTTTTTAGAGAAATGGCTTTCAGTTTTTCACCACCGAGTATGACGTTAGATGTGGCCTTTTCATATATAACTTTTATTATGTTGAGGTATTTACCTTCTATTCCTATTTGTTGAATGTTTATAACATAAACAAATGTAAAAATTTGTCAATAATTTTACACATCCGTTCAGATGATAATGTGATTTTTTTAAATCCTTTTCAGCTAACGTAGTATTCATGTTGATTTTTTATGTTGAATTATCTTTGAATCTCAGGGATAAATTGTACTTTGCAAAGTGTATGATTCTTTCAATGTGCTGTTGAATTCAGTTTGCTGGTATTTTATATAGAATTTTTGCATTTATTTATCAGGGTATTGGCCTAACGCTTTCTTTACTTGTGGTATCTTTTTTTGGCATTGGTATCATAGTAATGTGGCCTCATAAGATAAGTCTGAAAGTACTCCCACCTCTTCAATATTTTGAAGAGTTTGAGAAGAATTGACACTAATTCTTCCTTAAATGTTTGGTAGATTTTACAAGTGAATCCATCTGTTCCCAGGCTCTTTATGGTTGGAACGCTTTTGATGACTGCTTCAATCTCCTTACTAATTATATGTCTATTCAGATTTTTTTTTATAATTCAGCTTTTATAGGTTGTAAATTTCTAGGAGTTTATTTCTTTCTTTAAGTTGTCCAATTTGTTGGTGTATAATTGTTCATAGTATTCCCAATCCTTTTAATTTCTGTGGCATCAATTGTAATATCTCTTCCAATTCTGTTTTTATTTATTTGACACTTTTCTCTTTTTTAATTAATGTTGCTAAAGGAGTGTCAATTTTATATTTTTTTAAAAACAGCTTAGTTTTGTTGATTTTTTTCTATTGTTCTTTATTCTCTATTTTATTTATTTTTCTTTCAATCCTAATTAGTTCCTTCCTCCTGCTAACTTTAGGTTTAGCTTGTTCTTATTTTTCTAGTTCTTTAAAGTACAAAGTTAGGTTGTTTACTCTTTTTCTTTTCTTAATGTAAGCATTTCTCTCTATAAACCTCTCTCTTCCCTCTTTCTAGTCCTTTGAGGTGTTAACTGTGGTTATTTTAGATTTTCTTGTCTTTTTAATATAAGCATTTATCATTATAAATTTTCTTAGTATTGTTTTTGCTACATTCCATAAGTTGTAGTATGTTGTGGTTTTGGTTTTATTAGTTCCAAGATATTTTTGAATCTCCTACTTGCTTTGTTACTTTGAACCACTGATTATTCAAGAATGTGTTCTTTTTTTTTAATATTATTTATTCATTTTAGAGAGGAGAGAGAAAGGAAGAGAGAGAGACAGAGAGGGAGAGAGAGACAGAGAGAGAAGGTGGGGAGGAGCTGGAAGCATCAACTCCCATATGTGCCTTGACCAGGCAAGCCCAGGGTTTTGAAATGGCGACCTCAGCATTTCCAGATCGACGCTTTATCCACTGCGTACCACAGGTCAGGCTCAAGAATGTGTTCTTTAATTTCCAAATATTTTTGAATTTTCCCGTTTTCCTTCTGCATTAATATTCAGTTTCATTCCATTGTGGTTGGAGTATAGTTCATGTAATTTCAACCTTCTTAGGTTTGTAAAGACTTGTTTTATGCTAGCATGTGATCAATGTTATAGAATGTTATACATGCACTTGAGAGGAATATGTTGCTGCTATTGGATGGGATAGCTGTGTATCTGTTAAGTTCTTTTTATCTATAGTGTTGTTCAGCTCCTTTGTTTCCTTATTGATCTTCTGTCTGGATGTTCTATCCATCATTGTAAGTCAGGTGGTGAAATTCTGTACTATTATTGTGTTGCTATCTATTTCTTCCTTTAGCTCTGTCAGTGTTTGCTTCACATATTTGGATGTTCTGATACTTGGTGCATATATATTTATAATTATTATATTTTCCTAGAAAATTGACACTTTTATCATTATATAACGGCTTTCTTTGTCTCGCGAGTTTTTGACTTAATCTGTTTGTCTGATATAAGTAAGGTCACCCCTTGTATTTTTTGGTTACATTTGCATGGAATACTATTTCCACCCTTTCACTTTCAGTC
The DNA here is from genome assembly GCF_036850765.1 of Saccopteryx bilineata. NCBI lineage: Eukaryota > Metazoa > Chordata > Mammalia > Chiroptera > Emballonuridae > Saccopteryx > Saccopteryx bilineata. The sequence continues at coordinate 336,065,943 of NC_089490.1, read as the reverse complement.
TACATGTATCCTTAAATCTAAAGTGAGTTTCTAACCTGACCTGTGGTGGCATAGTGGATAAAGTGTAGACCTGGAACACTGAGGTCACTGGTTCAAAACCCTGCACTTGCCTGACCTGTGGTGGCACAGTGGGATAAAACATCGACCTGGAACACTGAGGTTGCCTGTTCGATACCCTGGGCTTGCCTGGTCAAGGCACATATGGGAGTTGATGCTTCCTGCTCCTCCCCTTTCTCTCTCTCTCTCTCTCTCTCTCTCTCTCTCTCTCTCTCCTCTCTGAAAATTGAATAAATAAAATCTAAAAACAAAACAAAACAAAACAAAAATACCCTGCACTTGTCTGGTCAAGGCACATATGGGCGTTGATGCTTCCTACTCCTCCCCCTTTTCTCTCTTTCTTTCTTTCTTTCTTTCTTTCTTTCTTTCTTTCTTTCTTTCTTTCTTTCTTTCTCTCTCTCTCTCTCTCTCTCTCTCTCTCTCTTTCCTCTCTAAAATGAATAAATAGATAAAAAAATTAAAGTGAGTCTCTTACAGACAACATATAGTTTTTATTATCCATTTGGTCACTCTATGTCTTTTTTTTTTTTTTAAGTTTTTTTTTTTTGTATTTTTCTGAAGCTGGAAACAGGGAGAGACAGTCAGACTCCCGCATGCGCCCGACCGGGATCCACCCGGCACGCCCACCAGGGGCGACGCTCTGCCCACCAGGGGGTGATGCTCTGCCCCTCCGGGGCATCGCTCTGCCGCGACCAGAGCCACTCTAGCGCCTGGGGCAGAGGCCAAGGAGCCATCCCCAGCGCCCGGGCTATCTTTGCTCCAATGGAGCCTTGGCTGCGGGAGGGGAAGAGAGAGACAGAGAGGAAGGAGGGGGTGGGGGTGGAGAAGCAAATGGGCGCTTCTCCTATGTGCCCTGGCCAGGAATCGAACCCGGGTCCCCCGCACGCCAGGCCGACGCTCTACTGCTGAGCCAACCGGCCAGGGCCCACTCTATGTCTTTTGATTGTAGAGTTTGACCCATGCATTTAAATAAGTTATTGACAGGAAAAGTCTTACTATTGTCATTTTGTTAATTGTTTTCTGTTTGTTTTATAGCTTACTTATGCATCTTTCCTCTCTTGCTACTTCTTTTGTGTTTAATTGATTTTTTTTTTTTTTGCAGTGGCATGATTTGATTCCTTTCTCATTTTCTTCTGTGTATCTTCCACAGCTGTTTTCTCTGTGATTACCACAGGGCTTACACAAAACACCTTATAGTTATAGCAATTTATTTTAAATTAATAAGCTGTAAAAATTTAATTTCAATTATATAAACTACTTTTAGTTTACTCCATACTTCATTAATATCAGAAATTACATACATATTTTGTATTGTGCATCAATTAATATATTTTTATAATCATATTTATTTTTATAGTTTTATCTTTTAATTTCTTTAGTTCTTAATACAGGTATTATAGCACTAAAAATTTAGTTTAGTGCATATAACAATATGCTCTGGCCCTGGCCAATTGGCTCAGAAGTAGAGCATCAGCCCGGTGTGTGGAAGTCTTGGGTTTGATTTTCTGTTGGGGTATGCAGGAGAAGTGACCATCTGTTTCTCCACCCTCCCCCTTTTTCTTTTCTGTCTCTATCTCTCTTGTTCTCTCCTGCAGCCATATCTCAAATGAGTAAATTGGACCCAGGTACTGAGATTGGCTCCATGGCTTCACCTCAGGTGCTATAAAATAGCTCAGTTGCTGAGCAATGGAGCAGTGGCCCCAGATAGGCAGAGTATCAGCCCCAGATGGGGGTTTCCAGGTGGATCCTGGTTAGGGCACATGCAGGAGTCTGTCTCTCTTCCTCCCTGCCTCTCACTTGATTAAAAAAAGAAACACACAATATGCTCTTGTCCAAGTTTTAATCAGCTTGAAAGTTATGTTAAATATTTAAAGTACACTGATTTAAATAGGGTGGGAGACTGTTGGCTCTTGTTCAGAATCTTAGGAACCTAATATGTGTAACATCCTGGGAGTGTTGTTTCCAAGTGCCAGTCTCCCCACTCTTCCAATGCTAGATGTTCAACTGACTCCTCCTTGGTTGCCACGAGCAGACAAGGTAGTGTGGGGGACCACAGGGCCCTATACAAGCAAAGGCACATGCATCCCTTTCTGAGTTTCATGAAGAAAAAAATGCATGAATAATAAAAATGTACAAAAATAGCATTACAGTATTGACTCAACTGAAGAAAAGAGAGTGCAAGGATGGGGGGGGAGAAGGAAGGAGAAAGGAAGGAAGAAGGAAGCAAACAAAGAAGTAAAAGATGAAAAGGGGGAAAACAGAAATAAGGAAAGGAGGGAAAAACAGTCCCAAAATGAGTAAAGAAATCTCTGAAGAAAGATAAAACACAGAGTCCAGTTGAATGATGCTCTACACAGAAGCAAACTGGAACAGATTTTTTTTTTTTTTTTTTTTTTTGCATTTTTCTGAAGCTGGAAACAGGGAGAGACAGTCAGACAGACTCCCGCATGCGCCCGACCGGGATCCACCCGGCACGCCCACCAGGGGGCGACGCTCTGCCCACCAGGGGGCGATGCTCTGCCCATCCTGGGCGTCGCCATGTTGCGACCCTCCTGGGTGTCGCCATGTTGCGACCAGAGCCACTCTAGCGTCTGGGGCAGAGGCCACAGAGCCATCCCCAGCGCCCGGGCCATCTTTGCTCCAATGGAGCCTTGGCTGCGGGAGGGGAAGAGAGAGACAGAGAGGAAGGCGCGGCGGAGGGGTGGAGAAGCAAATGGGCGCTTCTCCTATGTGCCCTGGCCGGGAATCGAACCCGGGTCCTCCGCACGCTAGGCCGACGCTCTACCGCTGAGCCAACCGGCCAGGGCCTTGGAACAGATTTAAATGGACCTTCCTCTGACTGTGGGACATTCTGGCACACCCACGGAAGTCCCCTTGAAGTGGTCTACCTGGCTTTTGGAAGTTGTCACACCCAGAATTTGAGACAGAACCATAATCTGGAATCAGTCTTTCTTTGGTCTAAGTTTTACATGCTCTTATTTATTTATTTTTTAAATGAATGATTTGTAACAGATATTTACTAAATTTATCAAAAGGTTAAAGAACCTTCTAAATTAAAAATAAGCCAGACTCTTACTTGTCAGAGGTCATTCATCTGTGGATTGGCCTCAAGGCAGGGGTATGGATTAACAGGAACGACAGGCCCTCTTCCGGCTGAATGATCTCCTCTCCTGGGAGACTTGACATTTTAGTAAAGTTTTACCTAATTGGCTTTGCTTTGGCCTGTACATTTCAAATTCACAAGTAATTAATCACCACCTCCTTTGTGATTCCACATTATTTTGCTTTTGTGTGTGTCATTTCACCCAATAAATATTTATTGGCTGCCTATTCTGTCCTAAGAACTATGCTAGTGATACGCTGTCTCCAGTAGTGAACGGGAGACAGGGTAGCAGCTTGTCAGGCCAGAATTCCTGGAGTAAACAAGTTGCCGAGTGATGTACAGGGACAATGGGAGGGATGTCCCCTGCTATTGAACATGTTTCATTATGGTGACTTTTATCATTTTATGTGGGCATGTTTGTCTTTGCTACTGAATTATAAACGCCTCAAGTACAAAAGTATCTTTTATTTGTAATCACACCCTCTTTACCATTGTCTCACAATAGAACTCTTATCACTCAGTAAATTCTATACCTGTTGGATTAAAACTGGAAAGAATGGGACTTGGCCTTAGGAAGCATGCTCTAGCTCCTGCTCTGCTAATAACCTGCTTTCATCTTGGAGGAGTTACTTTAACTGGCTAAATTTTAATGACCCCATTTCAGGGGTTGCTGAAAAGCAGGCATAGCTGATGTGTGATACACTGTCAACATCTTAGGTTTAATCACAGTGCCTCCCAAGTGACCTCAGAAATACAGATGTAATAATTACTATTATAATAAACATTTAGGTTTATGATCATTTTTAACACATAGGAAGGTGGCTAAAAAGTATGACATGGTGAGTTTTTTGGCTTATTTTCTCAATTTTGTATTCTTTTATTATTATTGATTGATTCATTTTTAGAGAGACAGAGGAAGGGACAAGGGGAGTGAGAGAGAGAGAGAGAGAAAGAGGAAAGGTAGCATTCGTTTGTTGTTCCACTTAGTTATGTATTCATTGGTCGCTTCCTGTATGTGCCCTGACCAGGCATCAAACCTATAACCTTGATGTTTTGAGACAATGCTCTGCATTCTTTCACTGAGAGTTTGCCAAACAGAGAAGCAGTGTAACATAGTGGTTAGAAGCATGGCCTCTGAAATCTGATTGTTATACCTATTCCATCACCATCACTCATTCAAAGGCTAAGACCAGCACCTTCTTCCCTCCCTAAATAGCTCTTTACTGTACTGACTTAAGAGGTCAGAGAATTTAACTGCTGCATACATACTTGAAGTCTGATGGAATTTCTCCTGTAACATTTAAAAATATTTTTTTAATCATGTGATAACACTTTTTACATGTTTGTACTTATTTTCTCCTGATCATAATAGATGAGCCATGAGCTCTAGAATTAGACTTGTGAGTTTCCTTATTCTCTCTGTATCTCAGTTTTTATTCTATAGGTAAGGTTGATAATAATTCCTACCTCACAGAATTGATGTCAGAGTAACAAATGTAAATTTCTGTAAAGTACACAGTACAGTGCCTGGCACCTAATAAGGCACAACAAGCTTTAACTCCTGCCCTCTTTATCAACATTCTCATCATTACCACCCTCCCCACCCCAATTATAAATTGCAGAGATTGATATTAGAACATTCCACAGTGCCTATATACAGACACTCAGCAAAGATCAATTCATTTCTATTGACTATCAGAATTCCATACTGGTCCTAAACTTATCTTCTTAACTCCTATATTTTGGAAAGGGTGTTCTCCCCCCAGGGGGGCTAGGTGCTAAATAACATCAATACTAGCAACATATTTACCATTTGTTGAGTACTTACAATGTGTCCTAATCATAGGTATTTCATTTGATCCTAATACCCTATATTGTAAACACTGAGAGGCCAAGTTCAGATAAATAGGGTAGCTTAGGAAGATGCTATCATTTTCTCATGGTTATGGCACTGGCAAGAAGTGAAACCTGGAATAAAATCAAGGTTCATACAATATTGGAGTCTGTGTGTGAAAACCTGTGCAAATCATCTTCCTTCACCATGTTTTTGGCCTCCTTTACTAACTTTGGGTGGTGGGCACAAAATGCAATAAACAGATCATGTATCACAGAAATGTACACTTGAAGGCCCTGGCCAGCTGGCTCAGTGGTAAGCCGTCAACCCGGCATGTGGAATACCTGGGTTCGATTCCTTGTCAGGGCATACAGGAGAAGCATCTGCTTCTCCATCCCTCCTCCTCATCCTTCTCTCTCTCTCCCCTTCCCACAGCCATGGCTCAATTGATTTAAGAGCATTTACCTGAGCACTGAGGATGGTTCTGTGGAGCCTCCGCCTCAGGCACTAAAAATAGCGCATTTGCGAGCATGGTCCCAGATGGGCAGAGCATCAGCCCCAGATGTGGATTTCTGGGTGGATCCCTGTTGGGGTGCATATGGGAGTCTGTCTATCTCCCCTCCTCTCATTTAATAAGAAAAATTTTAATTTTTTTTAAAAAATACACTTGAAACCTTTATAATCTTATTAGCCAATGTCACCTCAATAAATTTAATAAAAATAAACTTTTTTACCTATAAGAAAAATGAAGAGAAAATCTGTGCAAACTAGCATCTTATTTTTATGTTAGATTTTGGTTTTTGAAAATACTGTTTAATCTTTGATTTTTCTTAATCCGTGAAGTAGCCCCAAATGGTAGGTAGTCCAGGGAAAAACTAAAAATCATGGTTGTAAAATAATACATCTAGGGTTAGACAGCTAATAAGTGATATTTTTGGAATCAGAATTCAAAGCTCAGTGTTTACTTTTTTTTTTTTTGTATTTTTTTGTATTTTTCTGAAGCTGGAATCAGGGAGAGACAGTCAAACAGACTCCTGCATGCGCCCGACCGGGATCCACCCGGCACGCACACCAGGGGCGACGCTCTGTCCACCAGGGGGCGATGCTCTGCCCCTCTGGGGCATCGCTCTGCTGCAACCAGAGCCACTCTAGCGCCTGGGGCAGAGGCTAAGGAGCCATCCCCAGCGCCCAGGCTATCTTTGCTCCAATGGAGCCTTGGCTGCGGGAGGGGAAGAGAGAGACAGAGAGGAAGGAGGGGGGGTGGAGAAGCAAATGGGCGCTTCTCCTATGTGCCCTGGCCGGGAATCGAACCCGAGTCCCCCGCACGCCAGGCCGACGCTCTACCGCCGAGCCAACTGGCCAGGGCAAAGCTCAGTGTTTAATCTGAAATCTTTCCACTATTCTATTGTATTTTGTCACACAGTACTTTTTTTCTGAGGATGAACACATGACATCTTGTCACGTCCTTTGCCGTCAAAGAAAGCGTAAAAGATGAGAAACATTTAGTGAACTTAAAATTTAAGGTTTTAAGTTTGGTGCTAGCAAAATAATTTGCCTTTGCCTTTTCTGTTCTTATTTATGATCCCGAGGAAAGGATTAATCAGAATTTTGGGAGATCTGATTGAAATGCCTTCCTCTACTCGAATGACTGAAATAAAAATAGAGTTTTTGTTTTACTTATATTTTCCCATGCAAGTCTAGGAGCACCTGTAGTTTCTTAAAGTCATAAAAAAGAGGTCTGGGTTTTTGTGAATCCCATTCCTTGGGCTGTAGGACAGCTTTAATCATAGCAACTGCCGTGACCATTTATTGATTATCTGCTATGAATGTGCGAAGAAATACACAGGCTAGAGCTAATTCCTTCAACATCCCTGAAAGGCACATGTTATTATTTCCATTTCTAGCTGAAAAAAATTGAGGTTGAGAGAAGTTAAGTAATGTGTGAGGTCTTGCAGCTATTAAATGGTACAGTCATGATTCAAATCCAGGTCAGTCTGATTCCACATTGTGATGTTGCCCTTTCCACCATATTGCTTTTCCTCAGAAAAAGAATCAGTGAGGAGCATTCTACCTGTCTTTGGCTCTTTGACTGATATAAGCACTTTAAATGTTAAACTCTGAGTCAAGATGTGGGGGTGTTAAGAAAACAATTCAAAGTCTAATTATATAAACCTGTGTTGGTAAGAAGTCTAAACAGAAATGAGTTATCAACTACTTTGGGGAGAGTTCTTTGCCACCTGACAGTGAATATGCATTTAGGCCTGCTGGGCTAAATGAAATGTGGTATTTTATACCCAAATGCCAAAATACCTGCTGTGAGACATTCCAAGCAAATCTTCTTTATTCCAGATCTTACTCATAAGCCAACAAAGCCGACATGGCCTGTAAATTATTTGTGGGTTGGGCTCTGAAGAATTGATGTTGGTCCCAAGACACCCAGCATAGAGCTTGGGAACTAACACTGAAAATACATTTGGGATAATTCACCTCATGCCAATTTATTAAAATACAGTAAACAATAAAATAGTATTTTCTTTTCTGCAGAAAGGTCATTTATTTCATTCTTGGAATATGTTCTGCTGGTGAAATTTGGGCAGTAAGAATATCCATCACTTTATAAGCAATCTCCTAAATAATCTCAGCGAGTAAAATATAAACTTAATTATCTGATATTTCTCCTTCCTTCCTTTTACAATTTTCCATTGACGGCAACAGCATTGCTTGCCCTCTTTATGTGGATCACATGTACCTAGTCTGAAGGGGAATGGGGGCACTTACTGCCTATTTGCATCCAAACTTCTAGGTGGCTTTTTTCAGTCAGGCACATCAGAAACAGCACCTTCCCCCTGGAGCAAATTTTTAGTCAATCTAGTTACTGTGCCATGACCGGCAAGCCTCCTTTCAGTTCCGGAAAGCCCTAGACCATTCAAGATAGAATTCAATCTCCTTCAAGGTAGGAAAGAAAGTGAATTAAGGGCAGTAAGACAAATCCTTCCAGAAAGGAGAATCCAACAGGAAGTCCTAATTATAGGGCTTCAGGCTCTCGATGAGACTCAGTAGAGTCTTAGTAGAGTAGCTTAGTAGAAGTTTTGCACACTTGAATATCATTGACTCATACCTTATGTATTCCTGCCTGCTTCTCAGACATCCCCCTGATGTTCTCTACCAAATAAATTTTGACTGTTGACATGTAAACTTCCTCTTGCTTTACAAAGAATTCTACAAGGATAAATGAAAGAGACTAATACTCCTTTGGTGTCTTGGTCCAAGGAAAAGCCTATTGAAAACTGAACCAAGTTTTTCTGAAAATTAAATTGTGTCATTAATCATCTGCATTCCAAATGGTTCCCCAGCTTGTGCAAACACAATTATTTTTTACTTAAATTAGGTTCTGACTAGAGTATGTTCTCTCATAATCTAGGGCCTTGTCAACCATTAGGCTTAGTCCATGACTCAACTGGCATTTAGTCAACAGTTTCTTCTTTGTGACATTGCTGATCTCTACTATATCTTTCTTCTGGTCCAGAAAGGAGCTGGCCTCTTGTCAAAAGTAATCTAAACAATCACTTCTGGTTCCTAATTCCGTTGGCACTTAACATGTACAATTAAGATACAGGAAAGTAAAAGGCTATTGACACTTTTTTCTTAACACCAAGCTCTTTAATTGAGAATGTAGAAACCCACATCAACATTCATAATAAAGTGAATCTGTCTTTAAACACAGAAATGATACCACCATTATCTTAATATTAAAATCCATAATGCTTAGCTTAACATTCCAATTATCGGAAAGTTGGTTCTATGAGCCAAAGTGTTTAGATTTCTAATCCTCATAATATATCACACATACTAAGGATTACCTTATTCTAAGCATATGAGGCTAGACAAATCACTTAAAGCTTAAAAGTGCTTGAGGATATTATGATGACAAATACAATGGCATATTTATGAATGCTGAGGTTCAGAGAAACAAAGCTGACTTGTGTGTGTAATTAAGTCTGTGTTGGGAGTGGGGCTGATGGCAGAGAAGTAGGTGATACCGAGATATAGCTGCTACCAAACTACAGGTTATGCCTAGATTTGAGATACTTCCACATGCTATGCAGGTTGGCATATCTCCACAATACCTAAATATTCAACAGAATTCCCTAGAGCAACAGACTCTGGGTATTTCACTAAATCAATAATTAAATTGGAAATTATTCTCACAGTCTCCTTCCTTAAATTTATGCCAGCCTTATGTTACAGCATCCTGGAATCTCACACAAAGTCAGAGTAGAGAAAAGCTTTTGTCATTGAAATCTGACATGGTTGGCTTTTGTGCAAACAATACCCATACTTTTCCAGAGATAAACCCCAGTACTTTTAAAGTCTGACCTGCATTAGGGACTATGCAAGTATGGAGGTCTGTGGGGACACTCCTGTGCATTCTGCTAGTTCTTCCAATGACTTTATTGCTAATCTCACCTACTAGCAGACACAGAGGTGCTAAGTTACCATAGAGAAGTGCCACATAGTAAAGTTTTTTCATTCTCCATTAGCTTTCAAATGTACTGTCATCTGTTGACATTTTTAGTTCCCAAAGGCAGCTAAATATTGAAATAGTCAAAATCTATTTGTGCATGACATTAAGAACCAAATATAGGAAACAATGAGGAATGGAGAATTTTATTCATTCATTCAACGAACATTAATTGCATGCCTACTATAATTCAGCATTGTGCCTGAAATTCAGTTTACAGCATTGTCCAAGCAAGAAGTCATCCTTGCCCTGTGGTTGATTTTAGACTAGTGATAGAGACCTTGAACAAATAGCTAAATACATAAACATTCAATTACAATTTTGAAAATGGTGATAAAAAGATAAGTTTAGAAGCTATGAAAGTATTTAAGAGAGATTTTAGGGACACCTTTCCTGAGGAAGTGACATTTCAACTGAGAAAACTGGTGTATATAAAAGTAAAGTAAAATCTGTTCCATTCTTGATCAGCTTGGCAAATAAAATCAGAAAGTGTTCACTTGCAATCTGAAATGTTTATAGCTATACACGCACACATACACAAATGGATTCCAAAAAGCAAATAGCTAAAATTTACAGTCCCAAGTCTACATTTCCTGATGCCAGCCTTATATTTTAAGTAAAGTCCTTTACAACAACAACAAAAGAAATATATAGAAAGAGCAAAAAGAGAAAGGAAGGAAGAAATAAAGAGAGAGAAAGAGAAAGGATAAAGTAAAAAGACAAGTCAAAAAAGAGAGGATAAAAGAAAGGAAGAAAGGAAGGAAGGGAGCAGAAAGTGGACCACAGTTTCAACACGACTTCAAAAGTAATACAAAGAGCCCTGCCCAGGTAGCTTAGTTGCTTAGAGCATTGTCCCAGTATGCCAAGGTTGCAGGTTCAATCTTTAGTCAGGGATTTTACAAGAATCAACCAATAAATCAATACATAAATTAAAAAATAATAATACAAATAAATCTGTACCAATGCTGGTCACTGCATTGGATAGCAATATATTGTGCTCTGTTAGATAAAATTTAAAAACAAAAACAGACCTCTTTTATGATGCTAATAAGACTGTGGCCCAGGTGGGAATTACTGAAGTGCTTGTTGAGTAAAAGCATACTTGCTGTCAGTTATCTGTGGCATTCAGCACCAAACATCCTTGTTAAGATGACCCCTGGCCCTGGCCGGTTGGCTCAGCGGTAGAGCGTCGGCCTAGCGTGCGGAGGACCCGGGTTCGATTCCCGGCCAGGGCACACAGGAGAAGCGCCCATTTGCTTCTCCACCCCTCCGCCGCGCTTTCCTCTCTGTCTCTCTCTTCCCCTCCCGCAGCCATGGCTCCATTGGAGCAAAGATGGCCCGGGCGCTGGGGATGGCTCTGTGGCCTCTGCCTCAGGCGCTAGAGTGGCTCTGGTAGCAACATGGCAATGCCCAGGATGGGCAGAGCATCGCCCCCTGGTGGGCAGAGCGTTACCCCATGGTGGGCGTGCCGGGTGGATCCCGGTCGGGCGCATGCGGGAGTCTGTCTGACTGTCTCTCCCTGTTTCCAGCTTCAGAAAAATGAAAAAAAAGAAAAAAAAAAAAGATGACCTCTCTAAAGCAATATGGATATGCTGAATATTTAGGATTTTAACCATTTTAAACCCTTTAAACCTGGACTTTGTGCCTGACCTGTGGTGGCGCAGTGGATAAAGCGTCAACCTGGAAACGCTGAGGTTGCTGGATCAAAACCCTGGGCTTGCCTGGTCAAGGCACATATGGGAGTTGATGCTTCCTGCTCCTCCTCCCTTCTCTCTCTCTCTCTCTCTCTCTCACTCACTCTCTCTCCCCTCTCTATAATGAATAAATAAAAAAATCTTAAAAAAAAATAAACCTGGAGTTTGTATGTCATTTCTAACTTTCTAACATTGCTCATTAATGACCTTTGCTTTACAGAGTGCTTAAAAGCTCAGGAGGGAGAAATGAATTTCAATCTGAGCTCCACCCTCTAGCAGCTGCATTTTCTCAGACAGGTTACTTAACATCTCTCAGCCTCAGCCATCTCATCTTAGAATTGTTTAAGTATTAAATGAGGTAATGTTTGTAACGCACTTAGCACCAAACCTAGTTGGTACATTGCAAGGGATCAAATTTTAGGGTTCTTTGTGGTGAAAGTGGTGATAAAGAGGAGGAAGGGGTTAACAACTATGCATGAAGGAGCCTTTTGCAATGACAGGGCTGGATTAAGAGATTTAATAACCTGGAGCCCTGAAAGGATTACTAGCCCCACCAATATAATTAAAAATAAATTTTTACTCTTTTAATTAATATTATTCATATTTATGCTGCAATTAAAATGCTTCTTTCTAGATTTTTTCTGTCTGCAAAAGTTTGTGTGTGTTTACCAATAGGGCCTTTTATCAACTTTTGGTATCAGTGCTTTGCTAGTTCTCTAAGTACATCATTAGTTTGCATATCTGGTAATTAAACATTATACAACATAAAGATTGGGAGATACTTTTGTTTTGTTTTGTGAGAGACAGAGAGAGAGAGAGACAGGGACAGACAGAAAGGGAAAGAGATGAGGAGCATCGACTGTAAGTTGTGGCACTTTAGTTGTTCATTGATTGCTTCTTATATGTGCCAAGACCGGGGGGCTCCAGCTGAGCCAGTGACCCCTTGCTCAAGCCAGCAACCTTGGGCTCAAGCCAGAGACCATGGGGTCATGTCTATAATTCCATACTTAAGCTGGTGACCTCAGGGTTTCGAATCTGAATCCTTAGCATCCCAGGTTGACGCTCTATCCACTGTGCCACCCCTGGTCAGGCTGGATTGGGAGATATTAAAAATAAGATCAAGTAAGGTGATTTCTCTCATTAAATGCTGCAGCTATTGGAAGATAGCTGTTACAAACTCTTTATGAATAACTAATTTCTTTAGGTCCATTTCTCCCCTGTTCTTCAGTCTTCTACGGTTAAGTCCAGTGTCTTTTGTGCTTGATTTAATTCAGTTCCTCCCAACAATTTTCAACCTTCACCTAACCCCATGCCTGCTTGTCATGCCACACAAAAGAGTGCCTATCCAGGCAGTGACCAGCAACTCTTAAAGTTTGTTCCCTTACTTAGATTCACAGTTTGGCCTTATAGATTCCTCCTACCAAGACCACTAAGCCCCATGACAGTCATTTGGATTAATTTCCTTTCTAGGCTTCTGATTTTTGACCCGTTGTCTTGGCTCTCATAAGGCCCATCCCACTGGTGGGCCATCATCTCTAGTGCTAAGCCCTGAGTCAGCAACCACATTAAATAACCAACATGGTTCGTCAAGAGCCAAGTCTGGGAAGATAGCCAGTCTTTCCACCCTGAAGCAAGCCTAAGGCTATGCAGCTTTTCTGGGTTGAAGAGCTGCAGAGTGCAGAGCACAGATGACTATAACAAGAGAGAAGAAGGAGAGGACAAGTTTGATGAACTTGCTGTGGGAAGGTAAAATTGAGTATCCACAAATTGAATATTATTGCCTTTATCCTCACACCTCTTAATTTCCAAACTCAATCAAAGGAAACAAGAGCTCTCTCTCTCTCTCTCTCTCTCCACACAGACAAACACATTACATATCCATATGCGTATGTATTATATGCATATTACATTAAACTCTTTGTGATCTTGATAAAAAATCCATTTGTGAGATTTCACTATTGTTAATGTGATTGACTCTGACATTCTCTATCAGGGTAATTTTCTTTCACCTTTATTCTATTGTTTAAATGTGCACATTTTATGTGAACATGGGCAATATTCTAAACTCTAAAGTTCTAGTTCTCTTATGTATGAAACTGGGCTTTATAGCAGCATCTGCCCTGGAAAGATGTTGTGAGACAATACATGTGAGATACCTGGCTTATTTATCATATTAACACAGCTAATAAAAGGGGAAGCCAGGAGCTATACCCATGTGGTCTTAACTCAATGTAGAGACCATGGTTAGCTAGAGTGAGCACTTAATAAAAGATGGCAGTCATTACCACTGTTATTGTAATTATTACATTCATTGTAGAAAAATTAGAAAATTCAGATAAAGAGAAAATATTATCTATGGTCTCTCCTTTTTTTTTGAGAAAGAGAGTCAAAGAGAAGGACAGATAGGGACAGACAGGCAGGAAGGGAGAGAGATGAGAAGTATCAATTCTTCATTGTGGCACCTTCATTATTCATTGATTGCTTTCTTGTATGTGTCTTGACCAGGAGGCTACAGCAGACTGAGTGACCCCTTGCTCAAGCGAGCGACATTGGGCTCAAGCTAGTGACCTTGGGCTCAAGCCAGGGACCTTGGGCTTCAAGCCAGTGACCATAGGGTCATGTCTAGATCCCATGCTCAAGCCAGCAACCCTGCGCTCAAGCTGGTGAGCCCATGCTCAAGCTGGATGAGCCCACACTCAAACCAGCAACCTTTAAGCTCAAGCCAGCGACCATGGAGGTCATGTCTAGATCCTATGCTCAAGCCAGCAACACTGCGTTCAAGCTGGTGAGCCCATGCTCAAGCTGGATGAGCCTGCACTCAAGCTGATGACCTCAGGGTTTCAAAACTGGATCTTCCATATCCCAGTTCAATGCTCCTCCACTGAGCCACTGCCTGGTCAGGCCACAGTCTTTTTCTTATAGATAACAATTTTAAACATTCTGGTACTACCCTCATAGATGTTTATCTACATCTACTATTGCAGTGGATTGGATTACACTGTTTGTTGTCTACACAGACTACACTAGCATATTTTCCTTATGTTAAATATCCAAAAGTTGCTATGACATCTTTGCATATCTCAGGAGGTTTTGGCATTCTTTTTAGCATTTCTTTTCCCTGCTACATCATAGCATCACTTCAGTGGTCACTAACTTCCCCAGATTTCTCCCCATACATCAATCAGGCTGAGAAGGATGGTTAGAGGTTGATCAGTTAGAGGATAAAACATGTGGGAACTGTGTTAAAAGCAAGAGTAGTAGCAGAAAAGAAATCTCCATTTAGGAAGTATTCACGTGCCAGCCACTATTATAACCATTATTTCATGAAATCCTCAACACAACGTTTTGAAGTTGTCTTTGTTCCTCATTTCCACTTTCTAGTTTAAGCTAAGACCTAGAAAGGTTAATTACTTGTGATTTTTTTTATCCTCTATGGTAGGCACAGTGGAGAGCCAATAAATGAATGTTGATATTTGTTCCTCCGTCTTTTTATTTTTAAGAAACTCTTGAGGCAAAGTATTTTAAAAGATGATCTCTCATGCTTTCAGCTGACTGCACCTGTCTTATCCCATCATCCCTCCTGCCTCCATTTGATGCAATGATAAACAGATTTTCCAATATAAGAACGAGTCTGGACTCCAGCGTAATGGCTTTTGCTCAGTCTCTCTATCGAGATCACCCCTTAGGAAGCAGAGCTGAACTCTAGACACTGGAGTTCCAACCTCTCCCTGAAGAAGACCTCATTAAAACAATCATTTTTGGGAAAGAGTCTCATTTTTACAAATACAGCATTGTTGGCATATGTGCTTCATAGATCTGAAGATCACACGCTAAATTTGATCAGTATATGAATAGTTCAGCTTTTGCTCTCCAGGGAATAAAGTATACAAAAATAATTATGGGGAATTTAATTTCTTCACTTATCAGTGAATCTCCTGGCCACACATTCATCTAAGAGCCACACTGGTTACTTAGAGATTAGTCTGTGTGTGCATGGGGACTAGTATGTTTACTGAGCTGCTTGAACCCAATTACAAAAAGCCCCCCCCCCAACCCCAGTAAGCACAGCCAGAAATATGGTCACAGAGAAAAAAACACAGAAAATAATAAAGTATTTCTCAGGAGAGTCTGTTTTATTTGCTGATTGGTAGGAACAAAAGAAGGCACTATCACAGAATGCAGGCACACTAGCTGTATTTCTCAGCCAATAATCTAAAATTGCTTTTAACGCAAAATCCCACCAATTGTCATAATCTCCCAGAGTTCCATTGTTCCCATGGCCTCAGGAGAGAAACAGTCTTCTATGGCAGTGGTCCCCAACCCCCGGGCCGTGGATCGGTACCGGTCCATGAGCCATTTGGTACCGGTCCGCAGAGAAAGAATAAATAACTTATATCATTTCCGTTTTATTTATATTTAAGTCTGAAAGATGTTTTATTTTTTAAAAATGACCAGATTCCCTCTGTTACGTCCGTCTAAGACTCACTCTTGATGCTTGTCTCGTAAGTTCAACAATTATATTTTAAAATACCACAGTTTTTACACCAGTCGCATAATTTTATTTTGTGCATTTATCCATCCCCCCCTAAAGGCCAGTCTGTGAAAATATTTTCTGACATTAAACCAGTCCATGGCCCAAAAAAGGTTGGAGACCACTGTTCTATGGGACAGACACAGAAAGCCCAGGTCTGCATGCACTGTATATTTATAATGTATTCAAAGATGAGTGGATCACTAGGTAAATGCTAGTGGCTTTGCAATACCTCAGCAACATTTGCTGTGGTTGTTAGTTATCATTACTCAGGCCTGGATGTGAGAGGTAGAAACGCAAGGAAAAAGGGAATAAATGCTTATCTAGAGCCTACTATGCATCAGGATATGTGCCAGAAACATACACTTCTATCTCTAGAAAAGCAGGTATTCTGATCCATTTCACCAACAAAGACACAGGCTCAGAGAAATTAAGTAACATCACAAGAACACTCAGCTAGTAAACAGTGGAAGAGGGATTTGAACAGGTCTCCTGGAGTCTGATGTCTCTTACTCTTTCAGTTTTCTCCAGGAAAACAAAATCACTGATGCCTGGCCAGAAGGAGACGTCTGGGTGATCGGCATACATTAGGAGGTAGGTGCAAGAATGAAAGGTGTGAAAGAAAAGTCAAAGTGTGGGGTTGCATCACAGGGACCACTCTTGGAGTGAGGCAGAAAGCATCATGGCTGCTTGAGGGAGATGGGGGGCAGGGACTGCCTGGGAAGACAAGCAGGGAGGGATCTGCTGGATTGGACGAAAGCTGGCTGAACTAACAGTGCATCCTATCCAGAGGAATGGCTAAAAGAAGAGCCTCTTCAATTAGCAAACACTTTTCAGCAGCCTACGGGGGTTACGGGAAATTCAGAACTGCTAAGCCAGTTCTCCAACTTCAAGGAGCATACAGCTGGTAAAGGAGGGTACTTAGCGGAGTTCCAGCTTTGGGGTCTTCACTCCACTGCACTGCAGCCGTGAGACCATTACCTCTCTTGCGTCAGTTTCAATCTGCTCATTGTAAAGCGGATATTGCAATAACATTCTTGAATACTTGTTAGCTTTTGAGGTATATATTGAAACCTGGTTGGATCACAGGTGCCTACTACAGAATGATGATGGTGGTGATAGCGGTGATGGTGGTGGTGGTTTTGGAATACAGATGGCTACTACTCTAATAAGAGAGGAAATGGTGAGAAAGGAGAGGCAATAAATAAATAAGCAAGCCTCTTTTGTGTTGGCATTCAGTTCCTGTTAGTCGAGTGAGTCTCAACCCTATTTGCACATAAGAATCAGTTAGTAAATTTGTAAAAAATATAACAAATGTGTATTATCCACCTACATGTCTGGATATTAGGATTTTATTATTTTGGAAAGACACGCAGGCATCTTTTTTTTTTTTTTCTGGTGGGTTACATAAAACCTCTTTAGTAAGTTCAATATGGAAAAAGATCATAAGAATCACTGCCTAACAGGTCTCCGTCCAAGGGTAACTCACCTCAAGGCTTCTGAGCCCTGACTGAACCCACTTGGTAGAGGTAAGAGGTAAAATAAGAAGACATTTCCATATGGCCTGTGTTTATTTTTGGCCAGTGGTAGCGGAGCATCCAGCGGGCAGCCACACAGCCACAGAATCCCCGTCCTCCTCTTCACTCATGGCTCGTGATTGCTATATTCACCTGTTTAGATGCACTAGAATAAAGTGCCATATCAGAGTAGCAATTTTTCACAACTAACATGCTATGATTTTGAGGAAGAAATGTTTTAGTGAAGGAGATATAATATTTGGAGTCCAAAGACCTGGACTCACATTTAGTCATTCAGTTATTTAGTTCACTTGCACTCTCCCAAATGCTAACCCATACAGATGTACCATCCTGAACCTTTTCATGTGTACCTCAGACTGTCCAGAAGGCAGGCACTTCCATGATGGGCTGTCTGTCTGTTCTGTAACTTTGAGACAAACCAAACTGCTAACTCTGGAGGTAGTGTCCTGAGCATCACCAATGATCACTCTCTACATCTGTTAGGAAAGAGTGCAAATTCTATTCACTTGCTCCCCCAACTTTACCACAGCCAGAAGGGATGTCCATCTCATTTTAAAATTAGTAATAATATAGCCTGACCAGGTGGTGGTATAGTGGATCACCCTTGAACACTGAGGACCAGGTTTAAAACCTAGAAATCACAGACATGAGCACAGGGTTGCAGCTTGAGTGTGGGGTCTCCAGCTTGAGCATGGGATCATAGACATGATCCCATGGCTGCTGGCTTGAGCCCAGAGGTTACTGGCCTGAGCCCAAGGTCACTGATTTGAGCAAGGGGTTACTGGCTCGGTTGGAGAAGTGATCAATGAACAACTAAAGTGCCAAAATAATAAATTAATGCTTCTAATCTCTCTCCCTTCCTGTCTGTGTGTCTTGTTTAAAAAGAAAAAAAATAGGTCCTGGATGGCAACTCAGTGGATAGAACATTGGTCAGGTGTATTGAACATTCCAGGTTCAATTCCTGGTCAGGGCACACAGGGGAAATAACCTTCTGCTTCTCCTCCCCTCCCGCTCCCCCTTCTCTCCCTCTCCTCCTCTTGCAGTCAGTGCCTTAACTGGTTTGAGTGTCAGCCCCAGGCACTGAGGATAGCTTGGTTGGTCTGAGTACATCAGCCTCAGGTGCTAAAAATAGCTTGGTACTTGAGCATCATACCCAGATGGGATTGCTGGGTGGATCCGGGTGGGGCACATGTGAGAGTCTATCTCACTATTTCCCTTCCGCTCACCTAAAAAATATTTAAATATAAAAAAATAAAAATAAAACTAGCAGTAGTATAGCATAGATGTGACCTAGGGACCCTATTGGAAAGAACTATAGTTTGAAGCTGGGCTTATTTTCTAACAACTGGTATTTATTTCTTGTCTTTTAGAGAATATGAGTGGTAAATTTTTAAGAATTTGTGAAACAGAGGCAGGGAGGAGGATAGAGGAAATCAGTGGTCTGTTTTTAGAGTACCTATTAGTCGACATGGTCAATATCACATTAATCGTTTAGTCCCAGGTGAAGTCTTCACATCTGCCTTGAGACAAATAATATTTACTTCTTAGATTTCTACTAAAGACCATGAATATGAAGAAGTGTGAAAATGTACATAAAATATTTAACCCAATACATGACCCCAACTGTAGATATTAATAGTTTACAATTGCTTTTAAGAAAATACTAAAGATCTTACTTTTAAAAGTGAACTTGCACACAGACTCAAAGGATAGAAAGAATTTGGGAGCACCAACACTAAAAATATTCACTTGGTTTAAAATAGTGCAAAATAGGATGCGGCGGCAATACTGACAGTGCCACATGTTAGTAACAAAGCCACACATAAAGCTTGACCTTATACATTAGAATTTGTACTCATTCCAGTGGGGATTTGATGCTTCAGCTGCCTTCCTGCTAACACATGTGGCACACCAGGCACCAGCGCAGGAGCAATGCATCCCCTGCAACATATTTTAATCTTGCAAAGAAGACAGACTTAACAAGAAATAATGAAAATACAGTGTGACAAAACAATGAGAGAGGTGATCAGGAACAGTGGTGGAAGCTCAGGTAGAGAGGAACAAGCCGTATGGAGAATGGTAAGCTTTCAGAGATGGCAAGTCATTTGGGGATGTGAAGGACTGGTGAGAGTTCATCAGGAAGAGGAGAAAGAGTTGGGGCAAAATGTCCGGATGAACAAATGCTTATTGCATTTAACTCTTGCCCAGAGCCAATGTGGAAAGCTTAATTGTACTTATTACAAAATTTTAGTATTTCCAACCTGTGGAAAAGCCCTGGGTTGTGTGCTCTGAGAGCAGAGAGCATCAAAACCAAATCACTGGTCTCACGGTCACTCACTGTTTGAACACGTAGTTGTTAAGTACCTATTCTGTCAGTATCTGGGTCAGGGACTGCGGGTGTAGCCAAAGAAAACAGAGGTATACCCTGTTTTCCTGAAAGTTGAAATTCAGTGAAAACCAGGTGCTTAAAGAGCACTAGACTGTTTGGAGAAACAGTGGAATGTATTGAGAGTTTCAATGGACAAAAGGCAGAAAATGCTTTTATTCTAACTTCACGGTGCCTCAAATACCTGAAAATAGTAATTATTATCTTAACTAATTCCTAGGATGATTGAAAACTGTAACAATGTATAAAAATGATAAGATGAGGGTAGTGTTGTTACTCTTCTTTATTTTTTTCTTTCAGAGACAGAGAGAGGGAGTCAGAGAGAGGGATAGATAGGGACAGACAGACAGGAACGAAGAGAGATGACAAGCATCAATCATCAGTTTTTCATTGCAACACCTTAGTTGTTCATTGATTGATTTCTCATATGTGCCTTGACTGGGGGGCTTACAGCAGACCGAGTAACCCCTTGCTCAAGCCAGCGACCTTGGGTCCAAGCAGGTGAGCTTTGCTCAAACCAGATGAGCCCATGCTCAAGCTGACGACTTCAGGGTCTTGAACCTGGATCCTCCGCATCCCAGTCCAACAGTCTATCCACTGCGCCACTGCCTGGTCAGGCGATACTCTTCTTGTTCACCTAATTAAATTTATTTAAAATAGTCAACAATTTAGATATCTTTTGTAAATGTAAACAAATATTTGTCAACTGAAAATTACATCTTGACATAGCATTCCAAGTTGGTATTTAGCAGCAACTATTTACATCCTTTGTGAGAAATCAGTATAATGATTATGTTTAGTATCATCTAGTTATTGCCTTTTAGAGAAAAAACATACCGTAAATGCCACCTGCTACACAATATGCCCACACTCATGGAGAGTGAAGAAAGAATTCAAAGATCTCTATTTTATATTCTGAAGATTTATAGCTTATCAAATATTTCTCCCTAAAGCTAGAGAAGAATAGAATATAAACTACAACAATGTCAACCTAGGAAACAAGTACTGATAGTCTAGTCTGAAAGCTCCTTGAACATGGACATGGTATATAACAAGGGGGCAGAGCCACCAGACGCAGGAGCCAGAGTGTCTGTGTCTGCAGCTCACCTCCACTGCATATCAACTACGAGACCCTGGGTTACTACATACATTTTCTGTACTCAGCTTTGCTCAATCCTGAAATTGTAGTGCTAATAGCACCTACTTTGAGAACTGTTCAAAAGATTTGATGAGGTCATATATTCATATAGGCAAAGTTTGTAGAGTAGTGCCTGTATGTTCTCAATACTCATGACATATTATCTATCATTTTCACTTTTATCATGATGACTCTTAAATTTATATCTCTTTAAAAAAAGACACTAGAGAAAAGAGAAACTAGGTAAGAGCTCTTATGTTTCTTTCCTGCTGGAGATGGCAGAATGCAGAGTAAAGTGCAATCAGACATTATCTTATCTTTTCCGACTATTAAAGGGGATGGGTTAACAATTTCAAGCTTTCTTCTATGTGAAAAAAGAAATCTCCTTATTTTAATGTAATCACAGTGATATATCTGTCCAAGGTCCTCCCCAGACATTCCCAGTGGTTTCTTTTCACCTTAGCACACCTGCCTGAAGAATAGAAGTACCCCGGTTAGAGCTCAGGTTAGCAAAATTCTAGAGCTAAAAATGATTGGATGGTTAAAAGGCAATATCACATTTCTCTGTATTTTTCATTTCCATTTATTATTTCTTCTGCATCCTGGATAAATAGGAAGGGGATGCTGCCTTTTGTTCACATTATAGAGCATATATAGATTTCATACATTGGAAATACATGATATTCCAATCTTGCAAATTTAATAAAAGTCAAAGTGGAAGAAAAAGACTCAAGCCACATCATACTACTTTTCAATCTTTTGCAAAGCAATCCTAATGCCATTTACATACATGAGATCCCTAAGCAGAGCTCACTTTGGCTGAAGTCTCCAATTGCATTAGAAAGTACCTTGAAGGAGGCCCTGCAAATACAGTACAACCTCATGCAATTAAGGAAAAGCAAAGGAAAAGAGATGTTGGCCAGGTCGTTTGTTTCCCTATAGATTATCTTTCCAAGTATAGACCAGCAGGAAAAATTTTTATGCTGACCTTGGAAAATTACTGTACCAAATTTATGTGAGACCTAGATTTAGAAATTTGGAAGCCAGTATACTTGGAGAATGGGAAAGTTACATTTTGGAATAAAGAAATAGTTATATACATGAGTGAATACTAAGTCTTGACAAAACACTTTCAAGCCTGATTATAAAAGTTGTGATGTTTAAGCTTTTTAGGCCATTGACTATTTCTAAGCTCCTAAAGTATTAATCATTTTCTATCCTCTTAAACTTTAGGAGCAGGCCAAAAAATTGCAATAAAAATCTTCTTTAAAAAATTTTTTTGGACTGATCATTATTGTGTAATGTCCCAATAGTCACATGAACACTCTGATCTCCTATAGTGAGAATCACATGTTGAAAGTGAAGATGTTTCCATACATAGGTGGGACATAAAAATGAGACTAGGAGACATGGACAAGAGTGTGATGGTTACGGGGAGGGGAGGGGAAGGGGATGGGGAGGGACACAAAGAAAACTAGATAGAAGGTGACAGAGGACAATCTGACTTTGGGTGATGGGTATGCAACATAATTGAATGACAAGATAACCTGGACATGTTTTCTTTGAACATATGTACCCTGATTTATTGATGTCACCACATTAAAATTAATAAAAATTTATAAAAAACAAATATAAAAAAAAAGAAAGTGAAGATGTTATAATCTATATTTCTATTGTTTTTTCCCTTTAGATTTTATAGTCCTTCTCTGCTATTTTGTGATATGAGACTTACCCACAGAGCTAGTGGAGACAGATTACCTGCTAGCTTGATGGTACAGAGCAAGAGCTGGCAAACTGCAACCCGTGGGCCAAATTATGCTCACCTCTTGTTTTTGCAAATAAAGATTTATTGGAACATAGCCATGCTATTTGTTTATTTGTTGGCAATGACCGCTTTTGTCCTACAACAGCAGATTTAAGTAGTTCTATTAGGAAAAATCTGGCCTACAAAGTCAAAAATATTTAGTATTTTTGACTGACATTTTATAGAAAAAGTTGGCCTTCAGTTTAGAGGGAAAATGCCATGGATTAGAAGTAGGTTAAAAATGTTACACTTTTGAGGGTGTTATTTACCACTGCAGTCACAAGAAATCTATAGCATTTCCTCTTTATAAATAGAAACTCATGTTTTTACATATAATTTTCCAGCTAGGCATATTGTTTTTGAAACTAATTGTCAAAGTGAAGTCAAACATTTTTTTTCCTTCCCGGTTCTCACCTCTGTCATATCCTGTTCTTCAGCCTTCTTCAATACTTGCAAATGGATCTAACCTCTCTTTTCTATGTCTTGCTCACATTTATTCCTGTGTAAGTGAGAATTTCACTTTTATTTACATGTATGTCCTTCCCCCAACCCGTTAGCTCCTTTAAATAAACATGGTGTCTTAATAATCTTTGCCTCTTGTCTAATACTTGCTGGTGCTCAGTAAATGTTAGTTGAAGTTAGCTGAAAATGATAAAGTTATAAGCAGAAGTCTTAAAAAACTAATTTGCTCAAGGTCACACAGCTATTTTATGATGGAGCTGGAATTTGGACCCAGAAATAAAAATAAGTCAAGTGCCCTTTCCATTTGTTTTACTAACTCTAGTCAGGAGACTGGCATTTTGATTTTGGTTCTGTTACTGAATATAGATAAATTTTAATGTCTCTATCTGTGAAATATGGTTGTTACACTATGAGATATCTTCTAGTATCCAATGTGATCTAGAATAGTGATCTCCTTAAGTCACTAAGAGACTACTAAAAGAAACAATTATAGCAAATGGCTACTTTATGGTTTGTATCAGGGCTAACAAGAGCTCTTAAGGTCGTCTAATGAAAACACTTTCTCAAAGAAGGGACTAATCACCTCCCTAATAGTTGGCTGTTAACCCGTTTTGAATAACTTCAAGGTCTCACCTAGCTATGAACAGGCAGAGACTGGGTGGTCACTGGTTAGGGTACTCAAGAAATAAATTCACTGGGGAGATGAAGGAAGAAGGTGGATTGAATGACCTCTTAGATATGTCCCAGTCTTCAGAATGTTAAGATATGTAACTCATTTTTACTGATATTTCTATCATGTCTACAAAGTAGCCATACATTTGGAATTGTCAAATGGGCATGTCACTGATGAACACTGATGAATTGTAATTTACAGCAGGCCAACAGCTCCCTCCCAGTTCCTTCTGTCCATTGGTGTTTGGTTTACCTTCTAGAGGAAGGAGAAATCAATCAAATCAATGGAAAGTAGTATGTGAAATGTATTTTATTTAATTTTTAATTTAAAAATTTTAATTGAATTAATTAGGGTGATATTAGTCAGCATAATTATACAGATTTCAGGTACCCAATTGCCTAACATCCATTCTTTACCATCTCCCGTAACTATCTTCACTATAGATTCTAGAAAAGATAAACATTTGTATTTCTAGCCTTTCTTTCTAGAAAAGGGTGGCTATATAATTGAATCCGCACCAATGAGATGAAAGTAGAAGTCTGTGGGTGGGGTGAAAGGGAAAACTGCAGAAGCTCCTGTGGCCATGACAGATAGGATAGATATTGTTGGTGTCTTTGTGGCCCTACTTCCCCATTCTGTGTGGAAAAAGTACAGGATGCCCAAAAATGTAGAGGCCATCATAAGACACTGAGGGGGAGGCAAACTTTGCAGAGATGTTGACTCTGACATAATGGCAGCTTACCTCCTTGATAAGCTTGATACGTGAGAAAAACAATCTCTTATTGTTTGTCACTACTAGGTACTTTGCTGCTTGCAGTCTAGATCATTCCTATCTGATAAGATTCTGTACAGTTTACTACACTTTGGAGTCAGAAACTCCTGGCTTTGATTCTCCATTCTGACATTGTGTGACCTTGGGTAAATAATCATATCCCTCTACGATACAGTATCTTCATCTGAAAAAAAAATAGAACAATAATACTCAAAAGCTTGTTATATGGATCAAAGCAGATAATAAGCAAAAGCATTATGGAAAATATGAGATATATAGCATATACTCAACAAATATATGTTGCTGTCACTGTTATTATTAGTAGCAGTGTTTGTATCATGTGCTAAGCACTGTACATAATGAGGTAAATAATTCAGTATGTTTTCTTTTATAGTACAATGAGGTCATTAGTACGGCCAATATGACTGGTACCCTCATAAAAGGAGAAAATTTAAACAGAGACAGACACACACACAGGAATGGTGTTATCTAAAGTTAAAGACAGAGACTGAAGTCACATATCTACAACTAATGCAATAATTGCCAGCAAATTGCTAGAAGTTTAGAGGGAAATAGGGGATAGATTCCCTATCACAGGCTTTGGAAAGAACTGACCCTGCAGACAGCTTGATCTTGGACTTCCAGTCTCCAGAACTGTGAAGCAATAAATTACTGTTACATAAACCACCTGGTCTATTATACTTGGTTATGGCAACCCTAGAGAATGAATAAGTATAAAAAAAACATTTTTTGGAAAAATATTCTTGATTATAGTATCTACTCATTTTCTTCTTCAGGTTGACTAACCTAAGTTTCTTTAACCATTCCTCAGGTAGTATATGCTAAGTGCATAAGAATGCTATAAGTTTCAAGTTACTACTACATAGGTAGGGTCATCACCTTCTTAATAAAGCTAGAATCAGGATGTTGGAGACACAATACAATGAATCAGGAAATAGTTTCCAAGAGGGTGGTATATAAAGCAAGATGTATTGTAGAGCCCCTTCTTTTTTATATGAATCTTAGTATCCAAATAAAATTTTGTATATGTAATATTCAGGAGCATTACTTTCCATAAAATATTTTTTAAATAAATGTTTTAAAAGACATTATTTCTTTTATTTTTTATTTTCATCTTTTGGAAAATTCTCTATTTAGATTTTTTTTTTTTTAGAAAAAGAAATTTCCTTGCTGAAAAGCTGTCAAAAAATATATATAAATTTATGATACTTACATTCTGAGTGATACTCCTTTAGATATGAGACTTTTGTGCTGTGTGTAACCTGCATAGTCCTGCATAGCAGCTTCAACATGGCCCACACTACGGTGACTGTAAATGTAGGTGTCTTCCACAAGTAGCTAACCTGTGGAGAATCTTCAAGAATTCTGAGCCTTAACTAACAAAATTTCCATTATGTAATTGCTATAGAGGAAGGGATTCATACTGACTAATAAATGCCACTGTGGTCACCTTTGACAGAGTTTCCCCAACCATTTAATTGACTGGGAATTATATTCTCATTTATTTAATTATGTTTGACTCTCCCAGTCAGTTTGTCAC
The DNA here is from genome assembly GCF_036850765.1 of Saccopteryx bilineata. Taxonomy (NCBI): domain Eukaryota; kingdom Metazoa; phylum Chordata; class Mammalia; order Chiroptera; family Emballonuridae; genus Saccopteryx; species Saccopteryx bilineata. The sequence continues at coordinate 336,039,868 of NC_089490.1, read as the reverse complement.
AATGGGTATAGCAGGTAGTTGCTTTGTTAAAGTTGACATTCTATGGATGGTTTATTAAGAAAAACATGGCCAAGATAGATCTTTAATTATTCAGGCTTTAAAAATATATAGATTAAAATAACTAGAGTCATGCTCTTCAATAGCTTTTTAACCTAAAGAGGTCATGGGTGTGTTCCAGAGGCTTCATAAAACTCCTGACATTACATGCAAAATATAGGTGTATTTGCATTTCTCCAGGGATGGCCTCCATAGCTTTTATCAGATATGCAAAGGGGCGTATGACCCTGTCACAGAATAGGTTATAAACCACTGCTCTGTAGTGTAGAACCTTGAGGGCTTACTCACTCAGGTGTATGTGGGAGAGAGCCCCTAGGAGGACTTCTTAAGAACCTGCCCCTGATCTCAGATGCTCCTTCAGTCAACCTACATGCAGAGATGGAGTGGTCTTCCATTCAGGTCCTTGTCAATACGGGGTTCCTAAAACCTCCTGAGAAACCAGAGGACTGAACAAGATGCTGCATGCAGGGCACCTTACACAGAATCTAGCACACAGCAACCATTCTGTAAATACTCTCCAGTGTTGCTGTCCCTAGTCTGGCTGATTCCTAAAGAATACGGCAGCCATACAGAATACCTGTACCGGAGGTATAATCTCTCATTCAGTCCTATTTCATACTTATCAAAATTTGCTCAAACAAAATAATATTTATAAATTACTAAATAATTTTCTCTTTATTTGTCTTCTAGATATTCTAATATATATATATACATATATATATATATATATATATATATATATTTCTAAGCTAATCAAGGCCATGATTGGGTAATTTATCTGAAGCAAATCAAGGTTTTACTAGTCCCATCCTAGATTTCATTATTGTATTTATTATAAAGTTATTTTTGAGGGCTCTGTAAACTCCATTTCAGAGAGTTCTTTTAATGCGGGCAATGGTAAATAGCTCTCTGCTTTCAGTTCCAGGGGAAATTACATTTTTCCAAGAAAAAAATTTGTTTCAAATCTTACAATACTATTGTTAAAATAGTATTGTGAATAAAAATCATAATTTTTTTCCCTATTAACTGGCTGCTAAAAGACCCAGACTGAGTTTTTTTATTTACTTTTAGTAAATTTAGAGGACCCACATGGAATATACTTTTACATATAATGACATAGATGACATCATCAATTTAAACCCATATTGCACCATATTTTTGCTGATAGCTCCTAATTTCATTTGTATTTTATGATACTGTAATATATTATATTTATAAAACTATTTCAAATTCTTCTTGAATAAGGGTATATATACATACATACAGCATATGAAAACATATATATAATAATACATGGACTCATCTACTGTAGAAAAATAATTCACTTCTCTGAATTTTATTTCTATTAAACTTAAAAATGTTAATGATACATACTTCATGGGACTGTAATGCATATAATATCTGCTTTATTGATATGGTTTAAGTGAGAGTTTGAAACAGAGAAGGTACTCATTAGTATTTGTACCTTTATTGTCCTTCTAAAGAACTTGCGATTTTAATAAATTAGTAGTCAGCAGAAATATTAATTTGTCAGTAATCTGAGGAAAGCGGTGATTCTGATTCTTGGCATTAGCTGAAGACTTAAAAGGCTCTTGCCTCAGCAGATTTAGTTGAAACACTAATTAGAACAGACTGTTACGATGGGGGAGAAACAGAATGGACACACTGTACTCCGTGTATAAACTCATATAGTAATTACAATACAGTCATAGTTCTCAATGATGACAGCTCTTGGGCAGGAAGTTTTTAGGGATGAAATATTAGGATTGCTGAATTCAGATGAAGTTTGATCCAACAACTGGCTTGTGGTATACACATCTCCCTGCCCATGTTTCACAACATCTTCCTGTAAATGTTAACTTGAGAAAAAGTATATTGATTCAGAGAATCTTTTTAAATAAGGCAATGCAGTCGAGAAAACTGGAGGTGAGTGTTCCGCCAAACTAAAGAAAGACCTTTCTTCTCCCTAAAGTATGAAGTACATGCGTTTTTCTTCCATTAGTTTAAAAGCACCAGACTAGAAGCCCTTGATTTTAATGATAGCTCCGCCATCCACTAACTCAGGGACCTTCATGGTCTATAACTAGGAGTAATAACATGCACACCTCATAGAACTGGAGAATAAATGAGGTACTAGAGATCAAGTACTTGGCAAAATGTGTGGCAAAGTGTACTCAAGTGACTCTACATAAAAAAGGGGGAAATGATAGAAATATAAAGTGCGGAGTGAAAGCAAGTGAAATAATGATTGTTTGGTGATTTGGTAATGTATCAACTTGGCTAGACTGAACTACATTTTCCATCATTTCATTTCTTATAGATTTCCTGTTGGAGTGAGCCACAGGAGGGTTTCCTGAGGGAGATTTAGGGTGCAAGAGCCATTTTATAACACACGAGTTTCCTGGCTTACCTCATTGGTGTAGGCAGCAGCTAGGCCAAGACATTAATATTTTTAATGTCTGAAAATAACTTTGTAGTAATAGTATTTTGGATAGTCCCTGAAATGCTAGAAAGGGGTAAAATTGCATCTGGAAACTGTTCATTAAAACATATTATGTGAAACTTCATGAAAAATAAAGGTAAAGGATTTCTAAAAATGACTGGCAGATAGGAGATTTAAATACACACACATAGACACACACACATATATTTCATTTCAAGGATGACTAAAGAGAAAACACAGAAGAGTGTTACTCCTTTCTCCTATACCCTGGATCCTTTCCTCTTTCTTTTAATATACATTGTTCCTTCTCACTTCAGAATAGCCAAGTTCTCCCATTATACCAGATCCTTTTCATGAGCCTTTAAATGTGCCCAATTGCTGCCCCACCTTTAAAAACAATTCTCCCTCCAGCTATCAGCATGTTTCCCTCCTGCTATTTACAACCAAGCTTCTCAGAAACAACTCCTCTCTCCATTCTGTCACCACGCACTTGCTTCCCAGTTTACAGCAAACTGGTTTCTACCGCTGGCTTGAAGGCTATGGAAGATTTCCATGGTATCTAAGCTCAATGGGTACTTTTAGGATTTATTTAGCAACACAGTTTGAAAGTCTTAGTGATCTCAAATATCCCAAACCGAACTCACATTTTTCTCCCTCAGCCTGGTCTTCCCCAGTGTTTATCCCATCCGTGTACAGCACTGACAGCCCCCCAGATGCATAAACCAGCGGTCTGGGTGAAGCAGGAAGGAAGGAATCTCTTGTTTCCATTTCTAGGCCTATACAATGTTTCCAGTCAAAATGAAACTGTACTACCAACCATATTCCTTCCTCTCCGGACCTTGGGGCTGACTCTTACTCCAAACCAATCTCCACTCAGCAGCTATAGTTTTGTGAAACACAGTCTGCTCAATGACTTTTAAATGGCGATCACTGCTCTCTGAATGCAATTGCAGACCCTTCCTGTAGCCTCAGGGTTGTGTGTGATGCTTCTGTGTTCGTTCTTCTCCACTCTTATTGGATCCCTGCTTTCCTGTGCTCTGGCCAGGATCCTTCCCACCTCAGACAGCTTGTGAAGGCTGAGTCCCGTGTTTGCAACAGTTTTCTTCCCTAACTTTATTCCCATGTGTACCTAAGTAACTACCACTAGCTATACTTCACCTCCCTGCCAGGTCCTCCTGCCTGATGGTAAGATCCTATAGCACTCACTGCACTTCTCCTTTGTAGCACTCATCACCATGGTAACCAATTAACTGCCAAATATAACTTCCAGGGGATCAGAGGCTGTGTCCTGCTTAAGCCCTACTATATTCTTAGCATCTAGCATAATGCAAGTTCTTAATACATTTTCAAATTAATAAAAATTCTGATTCACTCATCATCCCTCAGTAAAGTATTTAACTATAAATAGTTTCCTCTTTAATATCAGTAAAATAGTGTAACACAAAATAAAATCTAATATATAAAAGATATATCAAAGATTTAGTAGCTAAATCCTTGCATTAAAATTAAGTACCCAGAGAATTATAGGTATATTATACTGTTTATCATCTTTTCAGCAATTAAAATGCATTAGTAAATTAAAATTCAAATTGTGCTTATATATTTGTCTCCTTTTCTCCTCCTATGTTTACATTTATGTCCCTATTTTTCCTCAGAACATTTTCTTCTTGGCAAAATAACTTGTTTTCAGGATGAGGAAATGCTATATAAAGAAAGATTTCTTATTAAAGTGAATAAACTCTAGAAAGTTACTCTCACTGACACAGTAGAAAGGTTGTCTGTCTTTAGAAGAGCAGGAGCAGACACTTGAGCTCCAGATCTTAGAACCATCAATCCTCACATTTACTATGTCACCTCATGTTACCCCTGCCACCCAGAGTCAGCCCCGGGAGCCAGCAGAATCCACCATCAGCTGAAAAGGCCTAAACTCCTCTGAAAAGTTCCTCCACCAATTTCACGGAAGCTGATGATTATACCATTAGGCTTACCATATCATTCTGACTCAAATGGGACTTTACATACTTTTTCTCCTTTTAAAAAATAATTTTGAGGCATCTATTATATAACAAGCACAAATTCTTACCTGTGCAAGGTAATGTTTTATGAAAATGACTGATGTGATATTGTGATTTATAAGAAATATATAAGATTGGATCATTCAGATGACCAAAACATATTTCTCAGATATATCAGGTCTTCTTCTGCAGTTCCTGACTCACAGATCCCAAATACCTTAGAATTTCCAAAGTGATGAGAACAACAATGGTGTCTCTCGTTATATTAATGAGGTGACATTTGAATCTCACCCCAGGATGAGGGCTCATAAACAAAAGGAAATTTCAGTTCCATTCCCTGATTTCCAGGGAGGAGCGAAGGACTTAAACTTGAATCAATTGCCAATGGCCAGTGACCTACTTGATTATGATTATAAAACAAGACTACATAAAACCCCAGTTGAACAGCTCTCATTGGCCCTTTCCGGAAAGCTTTCATGTGGAGTACTAGAATGTTTCCACATTCTACTGTGTAGGGCCCCAAATGCAGGAGGATGGTTCTTTCATTTGGAACCTCACTGTATGCCTCTTTTCATCTGGTCATTGTTTTGTACCCTTTAATATCTTTTGTAATCAATCAATAATCTAGTGAGTAAACAGGTTCTCTTTAGTTTCCTGAGCCATTCTGGCAAAATAATACACCCAAGGAGAGAGTCATGGGGCCTCTATTTATAGCCAGTCAGTCAGAAGTACTGGTAACAACCTGGACTTGTGACTCTTGGCTGCAGTGCAGAGTCGTCCTGTGGGCCTTGGGCCCTTTATCTATGGAAGCTGACTCTACCTCCAACATGATAAGATGATAAGAATTGAGTTGAATTCTCAAACCTGCTGGTTTCCAAGAACTACTTGGTGGTGTGTTGAGTGAACCCCACACCCCCAAGGCACAGATATTAGAAAGTGGCTCTCAGAGCACCAATTTAATTGATAAATACAGAGGCTCTGCTTTAGTTCATAATCTACAGGTTTCTGTTGACAAATAGGATGACATAAGATGTTACAAAAAATAAGCAGGGGCCCTGGCTGGTTGGCTCAGCGGTAGAGCATCGGCCTGGCGTGCAGAAGTCCCAGGTTCGATTCCCGGCCAGGGCACATAGGAGAAGCGCCCATTTGCTTCTCCACCCCCCCTCCTTCCTCTCTGTTTCTCTCTTCCCCTCCCGCAGCCAAGGCTCCATTGGAGCAAAGATGGCCCGGGCGATGGGGATGGCTCCTTGGCCTCTGGCCCAGGCGCTAGAGTGGCTCTAGTCGCGGCAGAGTGACCCCCCGGAGGGGCGGAGCATCGCCCCCTTTTGGGCAGAGCATCGCCCCTGGTGGGCGTCCGGGGTGGATCCCGGTCAGGCGCATGCGGGAGTCTGTCTGACTGTCTCTCCCCGTTTCCAGCTTCAGAAAAATACAAAAAAAACAAAATAAAACAAAACAAAACAAAAAAAACAGGGTGTTCTGGCAACAGAGAACCTTGACCTGCAAAATATTCTTGAAAGTGGTGAAGCTGAGCTAGGATTTGAAGGGCAACTAAGGGAACCAGGAAGAGAAAGTTTTGTGAAGGCGCAAAGCCAGCCACTGTGGTTGGAGGCCACAGAGCCTTGCTGGTATAATGGGAGGAGGGAGGATGAAGAAACAGAAAAAAGATCACAAGGGTCTCTTTCTTGAAGCCAAATAATGTGGCACTTTATGAAAATCATCTTGGGGGATGATTAAAAGAGTTAGGGCGCCCTGAAGGGGAAGAACACAGCTCTCACCTGTTTCCTCAGCATCTTGCAAGTGTCCCAAACGTGAGTCAGTGTTTGATAAATACTATTCCTGAATGAGATCAGTTAAAAGACTGTTGCACAGAGGTATCACTAAGTCACCACTTAGTTTTCTGTACAGCAAGATAAAGAGATAAGATCATTTGCAAAGAGGATGGTAGTGAGGGCAGGAGGAGAAAACAGGGGGCATGAGACCTGGTTGTAGAGCAAAAGCAGAGGGGAAGGGACGTAGAAATAGGGTGAGGTCACCTGAGATGTCCAGACTCAATACATTTTCTGGGGACAGTGACCCCCATCTCCACATGTCAGTTTCTAAAGCAGGAAAATGTAATCACCATAATGTAGGCAACAAAGGCTAGCTTTTCCTGGGCACTGCAGTAAGTGATTTGGGGCACTGCTATTCATTCACAAATATTTGCTGAGCACCCACTGTATATGAGGCACTGTTCTTGGCCCTGACATGATGCTTACATGTCAGGAAAGAAATACAAGGAAATAAATAAGTATATGCCACACTTCCATGCTGAGAGTAGAGTATAACTGTCAAAAGCATAACATTTAGAATGGAGATTGTTTAGCCCAGAATTCTGACTTGACCCTTGGATGTGGCTGTGGGAACTTAGGTAAGTGACATAACTGTTCTCTCATTCCTTTACCTGTAAAATGTGGGCAATGATAATCACTATCACTTTGGGTTATATGTATACAGAGTATTTAATAAGCTGACAGGTGTAAAGACTTTACTAGACAGCCTGGAAAATAGTCAATATTATTACTGTAACTTGCTTATAACAATTAGCATTATCAAAAAGTGCTGTGAAGACAACTCCAAGCAGGGTCAAGGTGAAGGGAAGCAGACAGCGCCAAGTGGAAAATGTGGTGGGAGGAGTCATTTAGACAGAGGGACGAGAAAAGGTCATTATGAGGGATGACATTACAGCAAGAGGCCTGAAAGAAATGAGACAGTGAGTCATGAGGACATTTGGAGAAAGCATCCCAGAGAGAAAAGAGCAACTACAGAATGAATAAGGGCCACTGGGTGGAAACCTGCTTGGCTCGCTGGGATTAAGGAATTGTAAAAAAAATAAAAAATAAAAAAAATAAAAAATAAATGTTGTGAGTAGCAGTGGGTGAGCAAGGCAGGGAATGAGATGAGAGGTAGGAGAGGTGAGCAAGAGCTCATTCATTTGGGGTTTCATGGACCACCGCAAAGACTTAGATTTGTCCTGAGATTGAGAGAAGGCCACCAAGGGTCTGTGAGCAGAGACACAGCATAATGTGAATGTCTTTTTAAAAAGGTCACTCTGTATACAGAGAACAAACTGCAGATGTGTGTGGGCAGTAGTGGACAATGCCTGTTGCATATTTAATCCACACATCAAGCATGTGAGGTAAACGTTCATGTTCCTATTTTACAATAGAAAGCATGAGGCTCCGAAACAATTCATCAGAAGCACACAGGTGTTTAGACTCTCAACCCAGTGTATTCTCCAATCTGGGAAAGCCTCGCTGGGCCCCGGGCTGGGTCAGATTGCCCAGTACATGTCTTACTGCAGAACATTCCTCCCCTTCGTAGCACCTATCAGAGGTTAAGTTGTATTCGTTGGCTGGTAACTGGCTTCACTTCTAAGAGCAGCAGCAGGGCTTATGAGTGTGTCCTCAAGGTCTAGCTAGCACATATAGCAGGTCTCAGGACTTATTTATTGAATGAATGAGTACATTCTGCTGAAGTGAAGGGGAAAAATGAAAAGTAGGTGAATCAATATTATAATAACATAAAGAAACAGGACATCAAATTTAATATAGTAACAGCAAAGACACACAATGTGGGAGTATCTGTTGTTGTTGCTTTTTTAATCTAGCCATTATTTTCAAATCATTATTAGTAAAAGTTAAAAAAAAACACCATATTTCTTAAGAAAACTCTGACTGAAAATCAGGTTTTAAAAAATCAAGGCATTGGCCCTGGCCAGTTAACTGAGTGGGTGGGAGCATCATTCCGAAACACCAAGGTGAGGATTTGATCCCTGGTCAGGACACATAAGGGAAGTGACCGATGAACACACAACTAAGTAGAATGACAAATGAATGTTTCCCCCTCACCCTCTTTCTCTGTCTCTCTTCCTTCCTCTCTCTGTCTCTCTTAAATCAATCAATAAAAAAAAAAAATCAAGGCGCCTGGCCTGTGGTGGTGCAGTGGATAAAGCATCAACCTAGAAACTCTGAGGTTGCCAGTTCGAAACCCTGGGCTTGCCTGGTCAAGGCACATATGGGAGTTGATGCTTCCTGCTCCTCCCCCCTTCTATCTCTCCCTCTCTCTTTCTCTCTCTCTTCTCTAAAAAATAAATAAATTTTAAAAAATCAAGGCATTAAACAGAACACAGCAGATCTTTTCACAAACTTCTTAATGTACAGGAACAATATTTTAATGATGGTAACAGTTGGCCATGCCAAAGAATTCAGACCATCGTTTATCTACAGACTTGGGAACAGACACCAAATGGAATAAAAAGAATTCTAAATATTACCATTATAATATTAGCCAAGACAATTCTCATATTTGCATAAAATTTTCCAATCTACAAAGAACTGTTGCATGTATTATTTAATTGTTCATCGATTATTTAAGCAAATGCACAGGCGCGCACACATACACTTTCAGGATTACTTCTGCAGAGCTCTCCTTTGCAATGGCTTTGATAAAAGCTGACCATGGAATTTTATTAAATTCAGTATCCATTAAGGCTTGGCATTGAAGTACTATCAGATGGTGCTGAGCTCAGTAAGGGCACCTGTTCTACTTTCTATCTTCCTCAAACAGCAAGTCTCAGTTTTTCTTTTTCTTTATTTTTTTTTTTGAAGATGGAATGGGCAATAAACTTTTATTTGTATATGAAACCAATTTTCATGTCTTCACTTTTTTTTGGTGTATGTATGCAAAATACTAGGTAGATGAAAATGAGTTCCTGTTCTCAACTCTAACACTAAGCCTGGGGAGCCTGTGATGACTGAGTGGTACCTTCCCTCTAGGCTGCCTGGACAAATAACTTACCACCGTCCAGGAGCAAGGACTTCTCTGTTATCACGCTATAGCACACTAATGACTGCTAGGGTACAAGGGAAGAGATGAGACACACTGTCAGCATATGTACCATCCCTGCTCTGATGAATAGGATATACTCAATTTCACAACGGATGATTGACATTTAGTATTATTAAAACACACATTTTTATTAACTGGCACTGACTATATACCAAACAACTGGATTTGCTCTTATTATACCGTAACTCATTTAATCCTAGAAACAACCCACAATATGTGTATTACTAGTCCCTAAATCTCATTTTGATAAATATTTTCAAAACTAAAGATCAGATAAAGCAAGCAACTTATTCAAGGCACATGACTGGACAAGAGCAGAGCCAGGATTTGAACCTAGGTCATTTTTCTTAATTGTTCTTTCTGCTTTGTCAGTTCTGTGAGAGAGAGAGACCGAGCACATGGAGTTTTATGGGGAGACATGAGTATGTGAGTACACATGATAACAAACAGAGAAACTGAAATTCAAACCCAGGTATGTCTGACTACAAACTGTGGAAAATCCTTCCACTGTCAACAAAATGATTGGTTTTTTTTCCCAATACAATATTCTTTCCTACTGTGCATAAACCTATAAACATATTCTCTTTTTGAGCATTAATCTTTTTCCAAAATTGGTTTGAGGAACGTACAGATTCTAAAACAATGCTGAAATTGAGAAGTGAGTGAATATGCATGGATCTAATCACTAAGCCCCTGCCGCTGCCACATTGCTATCAGCGATGCAGACTCAGGAACTAGGTCTTAACACTCAGCTCTGCTAGATGTGTTACTGCTTTTAGTGTACTACAACATCATTGAGGGATTTGTTGACTTAAACCTCATTATAGGTTCTCTGAAGATCTAAAAAAGGTAATACATTTCCAGACAAACTTACTGTTGTAAAGTTTAAGTTGCATAAAAATTACTATCTAGGGCATCTGAAATTTATTTTTTAAAATAAAAGTTCAATGACTTCTGGAAAGTAGTTGGAACTAAGGAAGAACATTAAGTTAGTAAGCACCTTTCCAAACAACTCTTCTTAGATATAATACAAGTAGCTTATGACACTTTTACATTCTATTCCAATTTCTCCAGCCTTCCCTAAGGTTGAGTGAGGAATAAGATGGCATCCATTCTTCTTAGGGCTACTGGGGCCTCCTATGGCTCCCCATCCAAAGTGAGATCATCAAACCTATTCTGCTTCCTTCATAAGAAATACTTAACTTTAAAAAATCTGTGCAGCTGGTTCATCAAATTTGGTTAACATATTTTACGGTAAATGGCCTGCTATATTTGACGAGCTAATTCTTAAAACTTACAAAAAATAATTAAGGTTTCAAAAATCATACTCAATGAAAATATAATTGGTAACCTAGGAATATAATCCATTCCAATTTTTAAATACATATTTTTCCCTGTCCCTTAAAATCCACTAATGGTATGAAATCAATACTGCTGGTGAACAGGTGAGCTTTCAACAGGAGGAAAGAGAAAGATAATGTATTAAGAAAAAGTGACATGAAGAAAAAATGTGTTATAAACAAAATTATTTCAATATTTTAAGGAAGATCAACTCTTAAGAATAAAGTGTAATTATGTTGGTAGAAAGCTTGAAAAATAGAGACTTGCAGTATTCAATTAAATGGGTGAAAAATAAAGATGACTAAATACAAATAAGTTTTAAAAATCAGTGTCAAGGGCCAAATTCCTCACCTATATTTCAAATTCACTTAAATGTCACATCTTATAAATTCTTCCCCAACTTGTCTGGGTAATTAATAGTTTGTGTCTCTGGAAACCTAAATAAATATTGCACAATTATCCATTATGTCTCACAATTCATTTACAATAATTGTGACTTCTACTCCTACTCATGAAGAATTAGCCACCAGGGAAATTACCCTCTTACCATAAATATTGTACCTAGTACACCAGTAAAAAATATGAACCAACTCTTTTCAGTTATTTGGTAATAGACATTGCTGTGATCTCTACGAGGAAGGAAATAAATGAGGTGAGCTTAATAATCACACCAGATTCTAACCTGGAGGCAGTTTCCTAGGAGACAGCAAGAAATATGGAACCAAAATGAAAATGGAGTCCAGTTTCTTTGATACATTCAGAAGACAGAAACAGGAGTTTAGGGTGGCTGAAACAGGTAGAGTTTGCAGGCTGAATATGAGATAGAGAGAGAAACACCCTAGCGATCTAAATAGAACTCACCCCACCAATTCTCTGGGCGTATAATTATCTAGGCATGCATGGGTTGAGGCTCCATGAGGCTGAGGAAAGAATCAGTAGGAAACAATAGACTAAATTACTCCCAGAACTCATGTAGAGCTGGGAATATTTCACATTTTCACCAGCCTGAGGAGAGAGACCTCATATTATTTGGGCAACAGGCCAAGAACTAAGAAAAATATTGCCTTAGTAGTTGTGGGGATAAATTAACCCTAATTAACCCTAGATTTAGGAATGCCTTACCTAATAAAAGATTGAAAGCAAGCCTCAAAAGGATTAAACTTATTTCATGTAACTTAATAGTTGTGCCAGAGAAAGTCTCATTCTCTAAAAGAATACAGTAATCCCAGCAACCAACAATTTAAGGGCATAATATCTAGCACCCCTAAAAATAATTACATGCAAACAATCAGGAAAATATGAACCATAATCAGGATTTAAAAAACAATAGATACAGAGCCTAGAAATTACAGAGATGATGAAACTAGCAGGTAAGAATGTTTAAAAAGCTAATGCAAAAATGTGCTCCATATGCTTAAGAATGTAGAGAAAAATGTGAACAGAATGAAGAGGATGAGAAAAGAAGTAGGATCTATGAAGATAAAAAATATATTGCTGAAGTGAAAAATTCACAGTTTGAGAATAATCATAGATTAAGATGTTACAGAAAACAACCAGTAAATTTGAACAAATAATAAAATGTATTCAAAATGAAACAGATTTAAAAGGACCAAAAAGGTCCTGACCAGTTGGATCAGTGGATAGAGTTGGCCTGGTATGAAAACATCCCAGGTTTGATCCCTAGTCAGGGAACACATGAGAAGTGACCATCAGCTGCCCCCCCTCTCCTCCTTTTCTCTCTCTTCTCTTCTCATATCCAGTGGCTTGGTTGGTCGGTGCGTCAGCCTCAGGCATTGAGGATAGCTCAGTTGATTCGAGCATCAGCCCCAGACAAGGGTTACCAGGTGGATCCCAGTTGGGGCACATGCGGGAGTCTGTCTCACTATCTCCTTTCCTCTCACTTAAAAAATTAAATTACATTAAAGAAATAAAAAGACCAAAGAAAGGAACAGAGCAGCATTCATATGTTGAGTAATATCAAGTACTCTGACATATGTGCAAATGGAGTCCCAAAAAGTGGGTCAGGGAAGAAAAACTATTTAAGAAATAGTGATCAATAATTGTCAAAATTTCATGGAAACAACCAAAAAGCCCATCAATAGATGACTGGATAAAGAAGATGTGGCACATATACACTATGGAATACTACTCAGCCATAAGAAATGATGACATCGGATCATTTACAACAAAATGATGGGATCTTGATAACATTATATGAAGTGAAATAAGTAAATCAGAAAAAACCAGGAACTGCATTATTCCATACGTAGATGGGACATAAAAGTGAGACCAAGAGACATTGATAAGAGTGTGGTGGTTACGGGGGGAGGGGGGAGAGGGAGAGGGAAGGGGGGAGGGGGAGGAGCACAAAGAGAACTAGATAGAAGGCGACAGAGGGCAATCTGACTTTGGGTGATGGGTATGCAACATAATTGAATGACAAGATAAACTGGACATATTATCTTTGAATATATGTATTCTGATTTACTGATGTCACCCCATTAAAAAATAAATAAATAAATAAATAAAAAGAAAAAAAATAACTGTCCAAATTTAACTATAAACTCACAGATCTAAAAAACTCAACAAACCTCAAGCAGAATGAACATACAGAAAACCACAGAAAACTTGTGGTAAAAATCAATCTAAAAGCAACAGGAGAAAGGAAATAAAATGGAGGATAGAACAGATGATAAAAATAGAGAGCAAATAGCAAGATAGCAGATGTAAGCTCTAGCATAATAATAATTACATCAAGTATAAATAGTTTAAATTCTTTGATTAAAAGGAAGATTGATAGATTGAACAATAAAGCAAATCCAACTATATATCTATATAAGAAACTAAACTTAAATAAAAAGATTTAGTGACTTCCCATACACTGGAAATTCTTTAAGGACATGGGCTATATCTAACACAACTTGTATTTCCAGTGTCCAGTTCAGTACTAGAACTAAGAATCTGAATCTATTAAAAAATATTTGTTGGCCCTGGCTGGTTGGCTCAGTGGTAGAGCGTTGGCCCAGTATGTAGAAATCCCAGGTTCGATTTTTGGTCAGGGCACACAGGAGAAGAGCTCATCTGCTTCTCTACCCTTCCCCCTCTCACTTTTCTCTATCTCTCTCTTCTCTTCTCCTCCTGTAGCCATGGCTCAATTGGAGCAAGTTGGCCCAGGTACTGAGGATGGCTCCATGGCCTCTGCCTCAGGCACTAAAAAATGGCTCTGGATGCAAAGGAGCAAGGGCCTCAGATTGGCAGAATATTGCCCAATAGTAGGCTTGCCGGGTAGAACCTGGTCAGGATGCATGCAGGAGTCTGTCTCTGCCTCCCCTCCTTTCACTAAAATAAAAAATTAAAAATAAATAAATAAATATTTGTTGACAGAGTGTAGTTATATTTAAAACTTCTTATATCATAAGCATGCCAGGTAAGTTTCAGGAAAGCCTGGGGGAAATACTCTTTCTCCAAATTAACAGGTTTATAAGAATAGGTTTTATGACAACCACTTAAAAAAATCAAGTTTGTTTGTTTACGTGTTTTAAGAAAACACTGTATGCTTTGTGTTTGTTTTATGCTAATTTATCTACTTCATCTGAAACTGCAAAATTTAGATAATCTTCTAAGTCTGGTGGGTTAGCAAGATTTTTGTGTAAAAGGCAAGATGGTAAATACTTCAGGTTTTGAGAGCCACATAATCTCTTTGGTCAACTCTGTCCTTATAGTATGAGTGAAGCCCTAGATAGTAGGACCTAGATGAATAGAATGGTTGTGTTCCAATAAAAGTTTATGATAACCAGCAGACCATACATGGCCCAGGTACTATGGTTTGCTAAGCCCCATTCTAAGCACAGGATGTCTATTCATAGTCTTTATTGCTATATATTATCAGTTCCTTGAATTGTGCATTTTTTGCTACTCTAAAAAGCTTAGATCAGAGCCATTAGTAAATGCATACCTGTACATCTCTTTATATATTTACCCTGTGTCTATTTTTCTTGGTTCATAGAAATAGAAAAGACAAGCTCTCATATACTCTCAGGTAATTTACTTCCTGTATCTATGCTCTTCAGTGCTGTTTTATGCTTTCATCGCATTGTCACAGCCTATACAGTTCTAATTTAAAAAAAACCCTAAACTGTGAAAGTGCTCAATGTCACCATTATCAGCTTTTATTTTCTATGGATTGAAGGTTTGCTGAATTATATTGAGGACTGGTAATACACATTGCAATAATTTGCCAAATATCTTGTATTACCCCTTGGCTCAGCATGTCATACTTCCCTTCCCACCTTAAAATTTTTCCATTTTATAATTACTACTAATAAGAATGTATTCTGTTTGCTGCTCCTCATGGCTCTCTCTGTGTTAACATTCTTTCAAAATAATGACTTGAAACCCCAAGATCAAGGTTCTTTAACAACCATCCATGAAATCAAATAAATATCAAATAAATAACATGAATTCTATTATAGGCAATTATTCACTCCAGAAAAATGGTACAATTCATTAAGGAAAAGCATGCATTTGGTGTTAACATGCCTGTCTAAGGTAGAGATCAGGAATTCAAGATTTAAATTCTGATTAGGTTTGTTAGTTGTAGTATAGCCCTAGACAAGTTATTGACCCTTGAAGACTCTGTTTTCTCATCCATAAAATGTGAAAACAGGTAAACCTCATGGTGAGTGATATAAGATTAAGTGAAATAATGCATGAAAAGTATAGTATAGAATGTCATAATGAAGCTTAATAATAAGCATTCTATAAAAGTTTAGTATTATTTTTATTTCATGTGCTTGAAATACAGTAAGTATTGAATAAGTGAGAGATAGAAAAATATACTGTGTATAATTTACAACCAATTTACCATTTTTTTTAAATCTCTGAAATCCAGTATAGTGTCTGATAACCACTAGGTACTCAAACATATATTGAAATTGAAGTAAATTATGTCTCTACATAGGAGACCTTTTGCACATTATGATGGCTTTGACTTGTCTTTAAATCATTTATCACTCCCATTACCCAAGAGGGTCTTTGAACGCTCGACCCCCACCTCCCAAAATTACATTTTTAAACTATAATACTGGCAGATGTTTAATATATAAACTTACTTAGCTAAATTTAGATAAATATTCAAGCCTGTGAGTTAGGTGTCCCTATTTTTACTTAGAAAAGAAAGAAGAGAGTTCCAGAGAAGTTATTGCAGGCACCACCTGGGAGAATTACACTGAAACTTATGTGTTATCTATGCTTTAAAATTCATTTTTTAAACTACTGTCCTCTTGTGTCTGTCACAAGCAGTACACAGTACTACAAATCCTCAATGACCTCAATAAAAAGGGGAGGGAAAATTTCACATTTCTTATGGCTCTAAAACATCTCATTTATTAGTTCTCATGACAACATTTGGAGGCAGATATGGTCATTATTACATTTTTCACATAAGAAAACTAAAACTTAGAGAAGCTGAGTAACTTAAACGCCGCCTTTCTTCTGGGGATCCAAAATACACACACTCAAAGAACAGCTTCATCTAGTTTAACCATTCTCTTGGAAGTTTGGCCCCTGAAACAACTTGGCTTTCTAGTCAAGTCAGGCATTTTAGTCAAGGAAATGAAGAGCTTCATGCCAAAGACAAGGTTGAAGTTTTAGAAACATGCCTTTTCAAAATTGTATAACATCACACAATGAGTGCTGGGTGAAACAGTTGTATAGAACCCTGCACTGAGAAAATCTCAGGGCCAGACACTCCAAACTGAGAAAGGAACTGGGACTCGTATTGAATGTTTACCATGTGCCAGGTTCATGCAGGTTTATCTGACCTTCACAACATGTGAAGCAAACCTGATCACATCCCCTCACTTATGAGGGAACTGAAATACAGAAAAGCTATCTGATGTGCTCTAGGTCCTTCAGCTGGTAAACAACAGGACCCGTTTTTAAATCCAAGTTTTCATGAAACCACCACAAACAGAATGTCAAATGAACAATATGAATAAGTACAATAATGCTGAAAAAAAGAGGGTTTTTACCACCTATCCTCAGCTAGAGAATGTAAACTCTTACAGGGAAGAGGAAAAGGCTCGTCCCTGGAAAAAATGCACTTCCTCTTATGCATGCTGCAGCTGCCTGATGCACATAATCCACTCACTGACTTTAACAATTTCACAGATGTGAGCTGCCTCTCGGCTACATGAGAGTAGCATATGGTGGAGATACAGTTTTTCACCATTATTAGGTACACAGAATCTCTATGAAAACTTGTTTTTCATTTAAGAGACAAAAATAAGCTATGCAATCGCAACTTTAGACTTCACTCTCTGGAAGGAACCTTCCCAGCCCTCCTCCCGACTAGAAACATAGAAAGCATCAAGGTAATAAGAATTTTGGAGTCAGACAGACAAACTTGGTCTAAGTTCTGGCACATGAGTGGCTAATTAGGTCACCTTTCAATCCCTTACCCACACAGAATTGTTGGGAGAATTGAGTGTGATAATGAAAGTAACGTGTGGCACACAGCAGGGTTCTGGAAACCAATTCCTTCTCCTTTGTAGCAATATGATAAACAAATCGCAGGATTTTTTTTTTAAATAGCATTAATCACATTAGTATCCACCCTATTCCACAAGAGTAACAGTTTCTAGAAAGCAGTGTCTGAGTATTAATCATGAATTAGGTCTCTACATTGTAGCTGCAATTTAAGTGTTCAAGGAATTACTGGTGAGTTCAAATCACAGGCAGTAGGCTCCTGGGCCAGAATGAAGGAGCCAAAGCCCAGAGCGAAATACTGGACTCTGACAGAGCTAGCAAGTGCTAATGAAGGCTGCTTTGATCACATGTGTGTGGGCAGGTGGTGGGAGGAGAGTATGCTGGGGTCTGTTTTACGGAAGGCTGCTGATGGAGAAATGTGCCCACTGCAACCGCAGTCAATCTTCACACTTTCCAGCTTGGCTGTTTTACAAATCCATTTGCCTACTCACGGACATAGAAGGGACCAGTCTATGGATTTAGATCTAAGGAGGTTAGTGAGCTGGGACTAATTTCTACTGGTCTCTTTCAGCCCTTGGTTTATGTCACTAAAGAGAAAACATCATGTTGCATTTTATAATATGGTACTATTTTATAGTAAATAAAAAATTTCTTCTAGATAAAAGATATATATGGAAAACTCAAAATCTTTTATACCAGCATATAAACCTTGTTTATTCTATTGGTGAAAATGAATATACTACTACGATCCAATAATAATTTTTTATTTCTATATTTCTTATAGTGAGCTCAACTGGTTATTTAATATATAAGTCCTGAAAGCCTGTATTAATATTTTCTATTATTATATAGAAAAGTTTTGTAAATATAATTTAAGTTTCCGTGAGAAAAGAATCTCTCCTGAATGATATATGAGGAAGATTTATTCCATTTCTTCTAAGCCAGTTTCTCATGATACATTATTAAAAAGAACCTACCTCATGGGGAAAAATTCTTTTAAAAAATCATAATATTCTAAAATGGCTTTATTTCATAATGCTATAAGGAAGTCTATATTTTTTGTCATCTTGTTAGATGGCAGATTTACCTTCAAGGATTTTAAGAGGTAATTTGTGCAAAATATAGTTACATTTAAATTAATTTCATAACACGCAAATGAGACATAGCATAAAGGGAAAAACTAATGACTTACATTTAAATTGATGTAAAAAGATGCATTGAAGTATTGTTTGATAATGACTGAATTAAATCTAAATAAATTTAATTAAATCTAATTAAATTTTTAAAGTTCAGAAAGTATCTCAAGTATGTTAGTAAATTCATAGTTCAATAATAATAATACCATAATTTCAGTGTTGTTAAACATTTTACAAAATAATAATGCTGGACTATATATACAGATTCTAATTATACATAACAAAAAAGGCTTAAATTGGACCACCAGAAAAGACCATTCCCATACAAAAAAACTTGTGATTTAATATCACATAAAATTTGTACTTAATTAAAAAAAAACAGAATGCGTAAATTAGCTTTCAATGTCGTTTTCCTACAGCAGATTCAAAATTGTGGAAATCTAAAAATTACAGCTTTAACTTCTCATGAACTATCCTTGCATTGCTCCAATTTGTGGTTGCTCTGAGACTTCACAGGCAAAGGATTGATTCTTTCCAGATGCTACTAGTCAAACCACACTTCATGCTTCTGATTTAAGGCTACCCTGTTTAATAGTGTTATAAATACATGTTTCTCTAGAAAGTCGCAAATGCACAAATCAAGGTCTGTTAGTGGTATATGTTGAGTCTCTCTTCCTTACTAACATGTAAAATAGCTGTTTCTCTGTTCAGCTTCCATTGACTTAATTAAGGCAAACTGAATGCTGAATGACTCCTGCTATTTCTGTTATTCATCTATAGGATTTAGTTCACTAGTTTCCAACTAAGTTTCTGATTCAGTACTTTTGATAACACTAAATCATTTTCTAATCAAGTGCTTATTGAGAAAGACATTTTGGCCTTTTACTAAATAATCAGTCATCTAACTGAATACTCAAAAATACAGCGAAAGATAAAACTTAGAGAGATGCTAGCATATTTGAACAATGAATGATCTTAGCTAATAACTACAGAGTCCAATTGGAAGGATACTTTTGAAAAATAGGCCAAGGAAAGAGAGATGGAGATTGATATAGAGATTGAGGTTGAGATAGAGAGAGAGAAAGCAGCAACTGAGGTGTCAAAGTAAACTTTTATCATTTGTGAAGGAGACTCATGAAGGACCATTGTTTGCATGTTCACATTTTGGCTTGCTTACTATTTGATGTTCTCAATAATGCTATTTAGTCTTCTCTGATCTTGTTTTTCCTCATTAAGAAAAAGAAATAAAAATACCTGTTAAGGTGCTTGGAAGTAAAAATTATGGTATAATAAATGGAGGGGAAAAACCTTGCTTGACAAATACCATCAAGAAATAAATGATAGTTGCATTATCACATCGTCAATAAATTTTTAAAATCATATTTTTAAAATTTTTTTCCAGAAGTTGATTATTTTTAAAAAGTCTGTAAAATGCCTAAATCTCCTTAAGTTCTAACAATATCCTTCTTTCTATAAAGTTTAAACAAAATTTGTACACCTTCCAAATAATGTCGATCAATAAAAACCAAAGGTAAACCTGCGCCGGATCTCACAGTATGGAACTACAATGATAACACAAGGGTAATAATTTTCCCACATCTGTATTTTGAATTTTTATATGAAAACATCTTTTGAGCCCTTTGATGCTCTAGACAATTTTGTTCCATATTTATAAGTTTTGCTGCTTTTTTCCTCCATAGGCAGAAAACTAATCTTTTGCTTTAATGAAAGTCCACCAAGCTGAATCAAATTTCAGATGAATAGCTTTATGTATCCATTTAAAATTATTTGTTTTATGGGGAGAAGAAGATCTCTAGGCCTCCAGCCCTCATAGTTCTTTCTGAACCTCAACATGCCCAAAACCAAGGTCAGGGAACTTTTCCCGAAAACCTGCTTCTCCAACTGTTCTCCTTGATTCAATGCCCCTGTGATGTAACCAATTTGGCTACTTCAGAATAATTCTTGATTATTTCTCTCTATAACCCTTGATACTCAACTGCTCCCCTAGTGCAACTAATTCTATGTTTAAAAGAACTTCTGAAATTGTCACCTTTTCTACTACCACTCCCTTGGTTCATGTGGCATCAACTCCAGTAATACCCTCTCAACTCATCTTTCTGCCAACAATCTCTCCACATTTTATCTCTCATACACTACAGACCTGGTGACTGTGTAAAACTAAATCACAACCTTTGCTGGACACCTAAAAACTCTGAGGTTTGTGAGCAAATCTTCTTCTCATGGCACCTGATCTTCTCCACATGCACACAGACTTGCGGAGTCTCATCTCTTGCCATTTTCTCTCACACACCCTTTCCTCCAATCACACACAATGGTGTATCATACCTGAGCGCATCACATACTGTTTTATCATTTCCTTTCTTCTTCTTCTTTTTTTTTTCTTTTTTTTTTTTTTTTTTTTTTTTTTTTTTGGTATTTTTCTGAAGTTGGAAACAGGGAGGCAGTCAGACAGACTCCCACATGCGCCCGACCGGGATCCACCCGGCATGCCCACCAGAGGGCGATGCTCTGCCCATCTGGGGCATTGCTCTGTTGCAACCAGAGCTATTCTAGCACCTGAGGCAGAGGCCATAGAGCCATCCTCAGCATCCGGGCCAACTTTGCTCCAATGGAGCCTTGGCTGCGGGAGGGGAAGAGAGAGACAGAGAGAAAAAAGAGGGGGAGGGGTAGAGAAGCAGATGAGTGGTTCTCCTGTATGCCCTGGCCGGGAATCGAACGCAGGACTCCTGCATGCCAGGCCGATGCTCTACCACTAAGCCAACTGGCCAGGGCTTCATTTCCTTTCTTAACCAATGTGTTTAATTCTTTCATTGTAAATTGTGACTCTAAATCTCCAGTTGGTAGACTAGTATTCAACCTTCAAGACCCAAATCTAAGCTACCTCCTTGAAAAGCTCCTTCCGACTTACCCAGACAAAAGAATCCTCATTCTTTACAAATTGCCCAGAGTATATTGTCCTAATTTCCATTGTAATATCTTTCATAGTGGACTACTGTTAACTGTTTCTGTGCGTAATTCTCCAAAGAAACGTTGAGCTCCTTAAACATAGGGTCCTTGTGTTATTAAGCTTTTTTCCCCTTAGCATTCACAACTATATATATCTGGCACATGATATTTGACATATGTTTGCTGAATGAAGAATGAATGAATGAATGAATGTGTGAATGACTGAAATAATTATTAGGCTGCTTTTTTCACCAATTGGTTCTTTGAAACCAGCATTTATAGCACTTACTAAGTGACAATGTGGCTCTGCCTGATAATGTGACATGCTGTGTTAATAATCTTATCTTACAGTAACCACTTTGCCTTTAATTGTTAACATCTTCTTTTGTCTTATGTAAAGATACAGGAGACCTTTTCAACAAAACATTAAAAATTAGAAGTCTTTTTAATGTACATATCTGTCTATAAATTGAATATTTAAATTTTTGTCACAATTTCATCTGTTTAATATTTAAACTACAGGTTGCCTTTGAGAAAACCTAGTAGAGTATTTTCTTTAATTGTAGTCTTAGATACCCACATTTTAATACTAATAATTATTGAGGCCAGATCCTTGCTACCTAAAAGAACATTTCTCCTCCTAGTTTCTCATTTAAATAATATATTTACATTTCTAATAGATTATTCATATTTATTAAATATGATCATATGTGATTTGTGAACAGAATGTGCCTTTCTTGGTTGTTAAATATATTAATGCAGGGTTTTTCTTTGAATGTAATCTAATTAATTAAATCTTATTCACTGACTTGTTTGTGATTATTTTCATAATTGCTATTTCATACAAGCTTGACCCAGTTGCCTTTTAAATAAGCTTTTTGTACTCTGTTGATGTTTCCATTTTCTCCACATAATAAGATATTGATAAAATACAAGGTCAAGAAGAGAAATAGTCATATTACTAAATGTTTTCACAAAGTATTAATTCTAAGTTTGCTTAAAGTACCACCAATCTTCCTTAGGAGGCTAAGAAATTCATTTCACTAAGCTGTAATTTTCTCTCTCTCTTTTTAATTTTTATTAGCATGACTTAAAAAAAAACAAATCACTATTTGACTGTTTTATTATTCATATTAATCCTTTCCTGAGTAAAGAAGATTAAGAACAGGCTTGTTATTTATCTCAATCCAAATTCTATGGATGAAAGCGGGAGAGAGGAGATCAAATGTTTTTTTTTTAAAGGAAAATTATTGAAATGTAGAATCACATTGACCTTAAAGGATAAAAAAGAATGACAACATTAGAATGTTATTAGAATTAAAAGCACTGAGACATTTGATTCTGAATGTTCATCAAATTAAGAACTATGCCTGTGTCAATAAGAAGGTGTCT
The DNA here is from genome assembly GCF_036850765.1 of Saccopteryx bilineata. NCBI lineage: Eukaryota > Metazoa > Chordata > Mammalia > Chiroptera > Emballonuridae > Saccopteryx > Saccopteryx bilineata. The sequence continues at coordinate 336,017,141 of NC_089490.1, read as the reverse complement.
GCTTATATCCTAGAAAATGGCATGTCCAACAACTTAATGAATCCAAGAAATACTAATCCAAAATGTAGTGATTTAGTCAGTATTCTTGATTATTTATTATCTATTTATATTCCTCTTCTTATAAAAACAACTGAAAGCAGCCCATTATAGAGGACACAAACCTAAAACAAAACTCATTGGTCAGTGTCTCAGTGGAGACACTAGGAGAGCAACCATTTACTTTGGTGACTGGTAATTATTTTTCAAAGTATTAAACAGTTTTCTCTCTCTCTCTGTACAAACTAAAGCTCAGAAACACCTGATAACCTTGATTTGTAAGAAAATTTTTTTTCAGAAAATTTCCTTCTAATACATGTAGAGAAAATGAAAGAATTAGGAAATCACCAATTGGCAACCTCTGTTGAAAAAAAAAAAAGCCAAAGGAGGTAACAATCATCAATAAATGGTAAAGTGGTAGGTGAAAAGGTTAATGAAGTTCAAGATGGAAGGGTGAGACTGATAAAACCTGCATCAGTGATCAATCGCAACATCACTAAAATTATGATTACCAGCTATATGGTGCCTTTTATTTATGTAGTACCATGCACAGCACTACCTATGAAATACCCATGCTAATGGAACCAAATCCAATTGTAATGCAGCCTTTCTATTTTCTAGCTCGTACAAAATATAAAGAAACCATAATTTTACACACTAAAATAAAACAATGTTACAAAGCAAGTGACAATTTTTAATGAGTGTTGGGAATTTAAATAAAAAATAAGGAGACCATTGTTGGTTAAAGATTATTTAAAAGCAAAAACGAAAACAATAGGTAAGATGTACACCTTGTTTGGATCCAGATTTGAAGAAAACAACTGACTTATAAAATGACATTTTTGAAACAATAAGGGACACTTGAATGTCAACTAAGTATTTGATAATATTAAAGATTTATTAATAACTTTCTAGGTAATTATGTAGAAAATATTTTCTATTTGTATACACATATAAGTATTAAAAGGTGGAATAGAATGACATTATAGCTTTAACCCTTTGAGTGGTACAAATGTTCATATACGTCCTCACTCAAAGGGTTAACAAAAAACCCACTACTCAACGGGGTACAATACTACAGTGTTTATTGGGAGTCAGTACAAGAAAACACTGAAGTAAAATACAAACACTTTAAACTACAGGATAAATAATATACAATAACTATTTTAAGATGTTCAAAGACACACAAAAAATCAAGGATATGCATTAATAATAAAAGATTATTACAAATAGAAAGCAGATTCAAACAAAGAACAAATAACATGTCCTGGAATTTTAAAAAATTTGTTTAAAATAAATCTTTAAAGAATAAACAACAGATTACCCTCAGCTGAATAGAGAATTATAAAATGAAAAACTGGATTTGGGGATATTCCCCTAGAAGGCAGCAAACAGTATAAAAAGATAAAAAATAAGAAAAAGAAGTAAGTAGAGGATAGAACAAAATAGTTCAACATATAAAAGTACAAGCAGCCCACAAATCACATTTGAGAAAATCAGTAAAGCAGCAACGTAACTGGACAAACACAGACAGAGCCTTAGGCACCCATCTTGGTGAAGAGCAGGAGCTGACATGAGGCCTTACTTCTTCTCCCCTCTCTGGGCTCTTTGTGTAGACCAGGCTTGTATGGCCATCAAAACATCTCTCCCATACTCAATACAAAAAGAGAAAGATAGAGACATCCCTCCAAATTTTTTTCCAAAGTAGAATTATAGAAGTCCACAGATTTTGGTACCACATTAAACTCCTAATATCAAGATTCATTAAAAGAAACCAAACCTAGACTCACCATAGTAAAGAACACCAAAGGTATAGACTAGGTCTTCAAATCAGCTAAAGAGCAAGGATACATTACCTACAAATAACACAAATTAATAGGAAGTAAAATGGAAGCTGTGAGAGTAGAATTGTGTCTTCAAAATATACAGAAAACATAATTAAAATTTGGTACCATGCAAATATATGTTAGGAGAATGAGCTGTCTCCTCAAATAAATGGAACCTTTATAAAATTTACTCTATTCTAGGCCACAGATCGTCTCAACAAATATCCAAGAATCTATACATAAAGACAATGCTGTTACTCATGAAATCACTAGAAATAAAGAATAAATAGCTTTGAAAGTACATATATATATATATATTCAGATACTTTCAAAGCACATTTCTAAATAACTTAGGAGTTAAAGAAGAACACTAAACAGCAGTACTACTACTGCATACTAAAGTTTGGGGAATGCTAAAATGATTGAAAGAGAAATATTTAGAACTTGAGGTGTTTCTATTAGTAAAAAATAATTCTGAAAATCAATAAGCAAAGTATCTAAATTAAGAAGTTAGAAAAAAATAAGAAATTTGACCTAAACTTAGAAAGAAAATAGCAAAAAAGAGAGAACAAATTACTGTACTAAACAAACCAATCCAAATTTGGTTCTTTTAAGACAAATAAAATTGACAAAATTCTGGAGTAATCTCTCAAGAAAAAAAAAAAGAGAAGACCACAGCATCACTCTGCATAGCCCCAGGCACCATGTTTGTGTTACATTCTACATAAGTGATGTGTTCTGGGTCACGGACTCTGATTTACATAGTGTAATAACAATGTTAATGGTGTCCTAAAGTTATGCAAAAGGTGAGTTTTGGAAAATGTATAAATAAACTATTTAGGAATGTAAAGGGAAACATAACTCTCCATAAAGCAGGAAATCCAAAAGGATAATAAGGTATTACTTTGAAAAACCTTTCCTCAATGAATTTGAAAATCTTAAAGAAATAGAGAAATTCCTTGAAAATTATTAACTCATTAATGTTGGCTCAAAAAGAAATAGAAAGTGTGAGTAATCTTATAACTGTGAAGATAGGGAATGAAAATGTTAAATATGACTATGAGGAAAACACTAGACTCAGGTAGTTTTGCAGGTAAGTTCTATCAATCAAGAGCTAAAAAAAAATCAAACTTTTATTGAATAAGGAAAAGAGGTGCACTCAGCACTCAATTCTGAGACTAATAGATCCTAAAATTATGCAATCTTACAGTAATCATAGATATGAAAACCCTTATCAAAATCTGACCAATCTAGCTATACATATATCTGTATTTTATTATATCAACTCGTGATGACCAAGTTGACTTTATTTCAGAAATGGAAATTAGGTTTAATATTAGAAAATGTATCAATGTGATTCATCCCATTAATATTGAGATAAATTTATACTTCATGACATTTTAGTGATGTTATTATGTAAAACATCTAACAGAGTGTCTCACAGCTGATAAACTCAATAAACACTCTTTTCCTCCTCATTTCTAAAATGCTAATGAACCAGTGCATCATTTTCTTTGGTTACAAAAAATAAAACAGTTCTGACAAACTTATTAAGGAAGAACATTTATTAGAAAGATATGGGAAAACTTATAGGATAAAAGAACCTGACATGGAAAAGGCAGATGCTGCCAGAACGATTAAACTCCTGCAGAATTTAGATTGTCTCTGCCTCCTATGAAAGAGAAGCAGTGGAAAACGGGCAGGTTATGTCCTCAGCAGTCCCTTCAGCTCCTGGAGTGTGGGGTTCTAGCTCTTGATTAACTTCTCACATCAAAATCACCTTCACTGGGAGAGAGGTGATTCCTCAGAAGCAAATGGAGAGCAATAGGAAGAAAAAAAATGAAAGACAGGCAGACAAAAAGACATATTAGCTAGAAGCAGTCCTGATATGGAGCAAACAAACAGGCTCCCATACATCGGCTTTTCTGCTTGCAATGACTAACCCTTGCTAATCAGGCTCTTCCTCACTATATAGATGTTTATAAAGACACTGCTGATTGTCCTTTCTCAGTCCTGGTAAAACCACCAGACAGCTCTCAGCGAGCTCCCTTAGCCATGATCCAATAGGTATCAGGCCAGTATCTGAAATATTTTCACAGCTGCCTCCCTAATTCCTTCTGTGCCAGAATATAATCTTTACTTATTGCTGATAATAAAATGACCCAAGATTATGTACTCATTTTAAAATTGGACAGCAGCAAAAGCAATCAAGAAGTTCCTTTCAAATAACACATTAAGTGATAAAGTGTTAGGAAGCCTTCCAGGCTTCCCCTGCTCACTCGAGGCAGGGGTGGGTCACCTACTTCAGACCCTGCATCTGGCTATAGGTGAGAATTCATCCTATAAATTTTATCATTGCCACTTGTTTTAAAGACCAATCTGGCTTTCTATGAGAGATTTAACACATTTACAGAAACATCACTGCCCTTAGGTTATGACATTTTTACATATTAAAAGTCACATATCACCTGAAAGAAGTCTAATGGCTTTAAATACAAACATACACACAAAGTATCCATAATGTCTTTCTTACCATTAACTCAATATGACTGATACCATATCCCGTGACTGCGCCTCCTAAGTTTTTTCTGTATCCAGATGCTACTCTACTGCCTCTGTTGTATCCATATGACACTAGGACTACAGCATCTTAGTTGTTTCCCTGCCTCTGACCTTATCTTCTCCCATCTGTCTCATATATTGCTGCCAGAATAACATTCAGAAAATGGGCCTCTGACATGGTACTTCTTGCCTGGTACTTACCTATTTTCCCCTTTACTTTTTTTTTTGTGTGTGTGTATGTATTTTTCTGAAGTTGGAAACGGGGAGGCAGTCAGACGGACTCCCGCATGCGCCCAGCCGGGATCCACCCATCATGCCCACCAGGGGGCGATGCTCTGCCCATCTGGGGCGATGCTCTGTGGCAACGAGAGCCATTCTAGCACCTGAGGCAGAGGGCATGGAGCCATCCTCAGCGCCTGGGTCAACTTTGCTCCAATGGAGCCTTGGCTGCAGGAGGGGAAGAGAGAGACAGAGAGGAAGGAGATGGGGAGGGGTGGAGAAGCAGATGGGCGCTTCTCCTGTGTGCCCTGGCCAGGAATCGAACCTGGGACTCCTGCACCCCAGGCCAATGCTCTACCACTGAGCCAACCGGCCAGGGCCCCTTTACTTTTAATGTACTCTTTAATTTAAAAAAAACAAGGCCTTTTGTGATCTGACCATGATCACCCTGTTCAATCTTCCTTCACTCTCCTCAACTTCAGCAAAGCTATTCTCTCATCCTGGTTTGTTTCCCATTTCTTAACTACAGGGGAAAACATGATAGATACATCTCATCACAATGTCCAATTCCTATGAGAAGCCTTCCCTACTCTTCAGATAGAGTTTCTTTAGCTTTTACAGACTTAAGCTAAGATGACTCCTAATAATTTCTGACATCTGCTGTCCATGCCTTTCTGTAATGCTCTCCCCTTGAGTTCAGGCAGATCCAGCAGTGACTGGAATCTAATCAATAGACTATGGTGAAGGTGCTGGATGTCGCTATTAGGCTACATTAAATGGCAAGATGAAGAGATATTATGTGTATGATTGCCTTATATAATATAAAACTCTTAGAAGACTGAAGAGGAAGAGAAAGAGGGAGAGAGAGAAAGAAAAAAAGAGGAAAAGAGAAAAAGAGAGAAAGAGAGAGAGAGAGAGAGAACGTTGATTCTCATGCTGGCCAGAGAAGCAAACAGCCATGTTTTGAACTGCCTATGGAGACTACATGGTAGGAAGCTATGGGTGGCTGTAATGTCTGAGGTGGTCTTCAAGCAACAGCCAATAAGGAATTGGGGCACTCAAACATATAACCACAAGGAAACAAATTCTGTCTACAACCTAAGGAACTTTGGAAGTACTGTAGTATTTTCCCAGTTGAACCTTTGATGAGACTAGCCCTCACGGACACCTGTGTTATGGCCAACAAGACCCTAAAACAGAGAATCCTGCTAAGCTGTGCTTGGGCTTTTCACCGATGGCAACTATGAGGTAATAAAAAATGTATTATTTTAAGCTACTAAATTACTGGTAATTGATTACACAGCATAGGTAATGAACAGATTAGCAAGCCAAGATACTTTTTATAAGGGTCCTACTGTAGCTTTCACATACCTCCATCAGGCAACTTAAATTTTTATACACAAATAAATTGTTTTCCAGTAGATTTTTAAAAATTAAGAGCAGTTACTATGTCTTTTTAATTTTGTATCTCTAGCATGTAGCATAGGATGTACTCGAGTTTTAGTTGCAACAAATAAACGAAAGGACAAAAGTAAATGTGAAAAACTGGAAGAATATTAGATAAGCTATTATCATCAGGCATACCGTTTCCTTACAGTCTAATCATCTATAATTCTGTATCTTTCAAAAAATTGAATACAGGAAAACTAAACAGGGCTGTTATTTATTGAGTGGTATTATGTACTTAGTGCTGAACTAGTAGATTTGGAAAATGCAGTTGAAGGAAGATCCTTTATAAGTTTGTGTATAGTTTATATGGAAAAATATGAGCTGCATGCAAGCAGCATTAGATGAATTTGTACCTCTTTGGAGAAATACTGTCAACGGTAGTTAGGACCGTCAGCTTTACAAAGTTAAAAAAGCTGCTCTAGAGATAACTAAGCTGAGACTGCAGGCCTTCCTGTGAGAAAGATGATAAAAGGGATTCTGATTCTGGACTGCATGATCTCTGTGATCCCTTCCCGTCCTAAGATTCCATGATATTTAAAATTGCAGCTTGAAAATCATTATTTTGTGGAAGGTTAAATAATTACATCCAATAAAATGGTATATCTATATTATTTAAAATTATTGGCAACTAAGTCCTAAATACTTATTCATGAACTCTGGATAACTACATCCTTTTAAATAAAGTGTCCATAAAACCTGATACACATAGTCCTAGTGAAGTTTTAAGAAACTGGGAACCAATTTTGAGTTCTGTATGGCCTGTAATGACTCTAGAAACCACAAGGTGGCAGAATGCTGGCATGGTGTTTCTGACTCTTAAGACTTGAAAACAGGAATTCGTTATACATTCAAAGGCAGCTTTAATTAAGACTTCGGTTTCTTCCATCTGTTTCCATTGTGCCAGGTGCACGGATTGGATGGAGGAACTGAAGTGTATATTTGGAGGTTCTTGGAAAGGGAAACGACAGGATATAAAATCATGTATATTTAAAGAAAAACTATTCATGGTACAACTCCCAATTTGCATGTGACCCCAAAATTACGATAACCTATCCTGATCATTTCTGTAACATTCACCTCCCCCACACACATAAACTGGTGCCAATACACAAATACAGAACACTTACATCCCTAAGTCATCTAAAAAACAATTATATGACCTCTTAATTGGGTTTTAAAAGTCAGTGATGCATACACTTGTGCCTATTCCCCTCCCTTGTCACAGGTCACAGCCACAGATAAACATTATTCCAATGCTACAAACAAGGGTGGGAACCTTTTTCTTATTCTTCAAGCTCAGGCCTTAGAAATCTCTATGATATGATGTATTTCTATTAAACTTGTTTCTATTCTTCTGAAAAATTGAGTTTTCCCCAGGGTTAATGAACTCATTGATAGTATCTGAATGGGAACATTCTACAAGTTCCTTCATTATACAATATTTAGAGTTGTGTCACTTCAGTCAACCAGATAGTACATAGAAGTTGTGTGGCACCCTAGGGGAGGGCACCGGTAGACTAAGTGAATGAAGCCCCTGTTGGAGTAACCGTTGTATCTCCAAGGCCTTGACAGTACCTGGCATATAACAGAAACTCAAAAAAATGTTGATTAAGTAATAAACTTTGTATTTAACTTATCAAACTGAAAGATTTTTTTGCCTTGAGTTCATGGAGAGCACATGACCATGACCTGCAAATAGCAGTTGCTCAGTAAACATGGTTGAATTAACAATGAACAGACCTATATATACCCTCATAAACTTTTTTTTATTATTGTGATGCATTTATTTATTCTTTTTATTTATTTAATTTTAAATGTTTGTTTTAATGATCTTAGAGAGAGGAAGTGAGAGAGCAGGAGAGAGACAGGAACATCTGTTTCTGTCTGTGCCCTGAATGGGGATCAAACCAGCAACCTCTGTGCTTTGGGACAATGCTCTAACTGATCAGGCGATCTGGCCAGAGTGCATTTATTTATCCTTATTGAGCAAACTGTATGTTTGAGTCTATGAATAACTCCTAAGAAGTTCAGTGCCTACCCACAAAGAGTTAACTGTGGCAGAAATCGAACAGAGGCCATAATAAGCAATCACATCAGAGCAGCATGTTGCTTTAACTCATTTAGAGGTTATTTTACATTTGTTTTTATTTTTTTAAATAATGCATGCAAATGCAAGTATTTATATTTCCAAACAAACTGTCTAGAACACTGAAAATCTCCCATCCTAATCCATTCCTTTTAATTCCTGACACTCTTCTAGGAATTTAAACTATTTTCACTTTCAAATTTTTTCTAAGTTAGTTCTGAACTACTGTAGAATATAAATATACTTCTAATTTTTGAATTGTCAATTTTAATTTGTAATGACTTCCTTATATGAAAAATGGGGATTTTTTTTTTTGCTTGACCAGGCGGTGGTGCAGTGGATAGAGCATCAGACTGGGATGCGGAGGACCCAGGTTTAAGACCCCGAGGTCGCCAGCTTGAGTGAGGGCTCATCTGGTTTGAGCAAAGCCAGCTTTGACCCAAGGTCGCTGGCTTGAGCAAGGGGTTACTCGGTCTGCTGAAGGCCCACGGTCAAGGCACATATGAGAAAGCAATCAATGAACAACTAAGGTGTCTCAACAAAAAACTGATGATTGATGCTTCTCATCTCTTTCTGTTCCTGTCTGTCCCTATCTATCCCTCTATCTGACTCTCTGTCTCTGTGGAAAAAAAGGAAAAGAAAAAAAAAAAAAGAAAAATGAGGATTTAAGCCACTTACATTAATCTTCTACTCTTATTTCCCCTTTAGATGTTTAATACTTGTAATATTATTTTCATCCTTTTATCAGTTATCTCTGTAAATGAAAAGAAATTCTTACAAATCTATTATTTCATCACTTTTCATTAAGCTCTCTAAATTCCATGCTTTGTAAGATGTCAATATTAGCCACTATTCTTCCTTCAGCATCCTCTCTTCTGTCAGATAAATTTTTATTTATATATTTTCAAGATTGCTGCTATTTATATTTTGTCATGCAAGCATAACAATGCCTTCTATATGTTGTTATCTCTAAAAGTTGAAAATTGATAAATGCTAATATACTAATACTGGCTTGGTAACATGCAATGTTTCTCTATAGATCCCATGTCACAAGTCTTGAATCACTCCAGAAAGAATGTTCCTCACTTTAGATCAATTTTTTCCCCTCATAAACCAAGCATTTAAAAATGCACCAGAATGTGTTTTCTATCTCTACTGGCTTGTTCAGTTTACCTTACAGTTTGCCTGTAAAATTTAGTTCTTCCTGGGCCCCCACCCCAGATTTTCTAACTGCTTTTGTCTTTTTCTTAAACTATTTACTTTTATCATCATATTTTCAGTTATTTATAAACTTTGGATTATATAATTTATTCTACCAAGTCATGTTTCTTTAAGTTACTTCCAAAAGCACCTAATTTTTTTTTAAACTTAAACTGCTCTCTGTGTCATTTGGGGATCTCCCACTTTTCTTTGTTCTTCAGAGTTGACTCCCCTGTTTCCTACATCTGTGATTTTTTCTTTCTGGGTTTACTCCCTCAGTGAGTACAGTATTCCAATGCAACTTCAAATGCATGAGTAAACATGATGCAAACTTTCCAAGTGCTCATAGCTAGGTATAGAATTCTAGGTTCAGAAAAGTCTCCCTCAGAATTGTGAAAACATTGTTCTATCATCTCCTACCGAGTGAAACTCATTCAATATAAGGAGAATTAACAACAGCTCAAAAATGTCCTTGCTCTTTTAGAGATAACTTTTATTTCTAACATTTGATTGACCTATGGTGGCTACATGTCTCCAAAAATCTAGACATTAAAATTGAACATTGGCATTATCAATGTGAGTGGTACAGGGCATGGAGGAGGGTGACATAATTATGGTTAGGCTCCACTGACCCTTTAGACCACGAGGATAGATTTGTCTTGTTACTACTTCCCATTTGTGATAAGCAGGGAATTGAAAAATCATGAATGGAACTTTCACAAGTTTATTTAAATTGATATTGACACCAAGAAAGCCAATCACTTTGACCAAATTGATTAGCATTCATGAATTAATAAATTCCTTAAAACAAGATGTTCTCTAATATAAGTATAGACAAGGTCCAGATAGAGCTCTTATTTGAGAGGAAATGGAAGATGGATAAAGGACCAGAAACACACGCTTCTTAAACTGGAATCACTTTGAAGGAAAATACACTAAATAGAATATGAAACAACCACATCATCTATAATTAAAACTGAAATTTTTCTAAAATATCAGATATTAAATTTAATCCAATAGAGAAAAATATAATTACTAGGAAATGATTGTATGTAGGGCCATTACCAGTATATCTAATTTATTTTCTAAAACTTAGCACTACATTCCCTTTTAATTAGAGTAAATACTAGTTATTACAAGTTTAATTTAACAAAAACAAATTATGAGTTTTTGTGTGAGCCCTGTTGTGCACCAGACAGTGTACTTGACATGTTCACAGACTGTCTTTAACAGAGACTCATAAAACTTCGTAGACTGCAAAATGATCTTTTATTTTTACAACTATATTAACTAAGGGTTGGCTCAGAAACTCTAAGAAATGTGCTTATAGTCACACACGTAGTAAATAAGAGTTGGGACCCCAAAGCATCTTGTAGTTTTATGCTTTCTGCACTTACCACACTCACAAGCTTGCTAGAATACATTTTTATAGTGAAACCTCATAGTTCTAGTTCTTCATAAGAAAGCCAAATCACTATGAATATATGATTAAAATTATCCTCATAACATCTTTATCACTTTGAACATTATAATTTCTAATCCAACTTAAGAACAGGTGGCCTTGCTAAATAAATAGGACAGCAATAATAATAAAGTCAGTAATTTAAGAAAAAACAACATGTATTGAATGTTTACTATGACATCTACAGCTCTAATCACATACATGTCCTGACTCATTTAATCTTCCTGTCTTACAAAGCAGGTGTTATTGATGTAACTCTTACAACTTTAATTTCTTTGAATTTCTTATACAAAGGTGATTACATTGCACAGTTCATAAATTTTGTTATTCAGAAAACTAATCTCATAGGTACATGATTAAATGGAACAAATATATCCAGATAATAATTTCATTTATCATGATTAAGTGGAACAAAGTTGACCAAGCAACAATGAATTTCTAAGACTGAGAATTATCAAACCAGCCACCAACCATTCAAGTCACCTGACATATAGAGAATTTAGATGGCCTTAAGCAATATAATGTAAGCAATCATTAGTCAGGTAAGAAAGTAGTACAGGTATAGCAGCAAATATATAGTTTGAGTTTGTTCTCTTTCTTTTTCTGTAGAGTACTCCCCACACCAAGTGAGAAGCAGGGGGCGGGGTGGGAGAGGCAGGCAGATAGACTCCTGCATGTGCCCCCACTGGGATCCACCAGGCATGCTCACCAGGTAGCGATGCTCAGCCCCTCTGGGGCATTGCTTCACTGCATTCGGAGCCATTCTGGCACCTGAGGCAGAGACCATGGAGCCATCTTCAGTGCCAGGGCCAACTTTGCTCCAATGGAGCTTTGGCTGTGGGAGGGGAAGAAAGAGAGAGACGGAAAGGATAGGGGGAAGGGTGGAGAAGCAGATGGGTGCTTCTCCTGTGTGCCCTGGCTGGGAATCGAACCTGGGACTTCCACAAGCCAGGCCAATGCTCTACCACTGAGCCAACTGGCCAGGGCCTCTAGTGTGTTCTCTTTAAGATAATATTATGTCTATTATTGTTGAAGTTTTGCATTGAAGTTTTGCACTGAATATTATTTAGTAAATGTAATGAATAAATCTAACAGCTCTAATATAGTATCAATTTAATATTATAAATGCCAATTTTAGTATAGAGTTTAAAATGTTAATTACTTAAATAATATAAACAATATTAAAAGTCTAGGGGATAAAAAGCATAAAAGAAAAATAAAACAACCATGTTATCAATGATCACATCATTAATACTTTTCTGGAATTTCCTTCACTGTTGAAAGCTATTGTAATCATTTCTTTCCTCATTCTGGATTATTACTCTCTTGACTATTTTTTTCATTTACATTTTCTATTTTCACTTATTTTGTGTAACACACACATGCACACATACCATGTGAATCTGGAATGTTTTCTGCCTTCTCTTTTTAACTTAAGAATTCAACCAAATTAATACAAGGTCATTTTTTCCATTTGACTTAGACACTTCACTTTCTATAGATGTTTAAATACTGCTGGCATTTAGGATAATTAATTTCTTCATATAAGGAAGGTAAAATATGACTATCAGTAAGTGAACTTTTTGAGAGTGTAGTGCATATTTTCTAAAGCACAAAATTTTGCTAGGTATTTTTTAATGAATCATTTCACTGTTAACTCTGAATCTAAGGAACATCTTTGCTCACAAACCTCCATTAACTTGCAAAGCATTTAGCATAAGAATAACATTGGAAAGTTTCCAAAGACAGAAATTATGTTTTTGAATAAGCATCACGAGTATGTGTATCAAAAGAAAAATTACAGAGTCATAATTAAAATTTCATTAGAAGCATCTTAATCCTGACAATACTTCCATGGTAACTTTAAATCCATCCAAAAATTGAGGAGTTTCTTTCTTAGTCTAAAATTTATTGTCAACATAAAATCAAGGGTAATCTTAGAAGAGAGCATTTTCTGTATCCATTCAATATGGAAAACACAAAAATACTGACAAGTATGCATAATATAAACATTGAAAGGCATTATTTGCACATTTCTCTGTATTATAAGTATTGACTCTAACAGATTCTAACCAGATATGATGCTATGACCTTGTAGTTATCTTTAGGTTATTTAAATATTTCAAGCAGTGCATAAAATCCCATTTCTTGATGTAGTTCTATTTTACACCAAAATTATAAAAAAATTAACAAAGGAAGTGGACAGCCACATACGAGAGAATAAAATTAGGTCACTGTCTTACAACATACACAAAAATTTACTAAATTAGATTAAATACTTGAATGTAACCAAAATATATATAGGAAACATTGATACGTAAAGACACATGCAGCCCCATGTTCATTGCAGCATTGTTCACAGTGGCCAGGACATGGAAACAACCAAAAAGCCCATCAATAGATGACTGGATAAAGAAGATGTGGCACATATACACTATAGAATACTACTCAGCCATAAGAAATGATGACATTGGATCATTTACAGCAAAATGGTGGGATCTTGATAACATTATACGAAGTGAAATAAGTAAATCAGAAAAAACCAGGAACTGCATTATTCCATACATAGGTGGGACATAAAAGTGAAACTAAGAGACATTGACAAGAGTGTGGTGGTTACGGGGGGAGGGGGGAGAGGGAGAGGGAAGGGGGAAGGGGGAGGAGCACAAAGAAAACTAGATAGAAGGTGACAGAGGACAATCTGACTTTGGGTGATGGGTATGCAACATAAGTGAACGACAAGATAACCTGGAGTTGTTATCTTTGAATATATGTATCCTGATTTATTGATGTTGCCCCATTAAAAATAAAATTATTAAAAAAAAGAAGACACAGAGGCTAAGTTTCTATCTTAATGATGTTTTTGCTGATTTGATTCAAATAGCAAGGGAAACAAATATATATTTATACAAAAGTAAACACACAGGAGTACATTACTAACATGCTTCTGCAGAGCATAACAAACCATCAACAAACCAAAAGGCAAATGACCAAATGGGAAAAGAAATTTGCAAACTCTATTTACAATAATAGGTTCATATCTAAAATATATAAAGAATTGATATAAGCCAGTATCAAAAACACAATTTGATTAACCAATGAACAGTGGCTCTGAATAGACATTTTTCCAAGGAAAATATAACGGTGTCCAACAGGCATATAAAAAAGTGTTCAACATCATTAATTATCAGTGAAATGCAAATCAAAACCACAATGAGATATTACCTCATACCTGGTAGAACGGCAATTATCAGAAAGACAATAAATAACAAGTGTTGGTGAAGATGTGGAGACAGGGTCACCCTCATACTCTGCTGGTGAGTTTGTAAATGGTACAGTCGCTATGGAAAATAGCATAGGGTTTCTTCAAAAAAATAAAAATAGCACCATCACATGATCCAGCAAGTCCTCTTCTGGGTATTTATCTAAAGAACATAACACTAATATGAAAAGATGTATTCATCCCTATGTTCACTGCAACATTATTTACAATAGCCAGGATACAGAGACAGCCTAAGTGTCCACCAACAGAAAACATGTAAAACAATGTGGTACACACACACACACACACACACACACACACTGAATAATACTCAGCCATAAAAAAAAAAATTAACATTGCCATTTGCAGCAATATGGATGCACCTTGAAGGTAACATGCTAAGTGAAACAAGTCAGACAGAAAAAGACAAAACCATGTGATTTTACTCACATATAAAATATAAAACAGAGAAAAAGAATGAACAAACAAAACAAAAATGCACTCATAGCTACAGACAACAAACCAACTTTGGTGGTTACCAGAGGGAAAGGGTGTGGGGAAGGGAGTGGGGGAAGGGTAAACAGGAAAAAGGGGGTCAAATGTGTGGTGATGAAAAGAAACTAGACTTTTGGTTGTGAGCACACTACAGGGTATACAGATAACAAATTATAACATTGTATACTTGAAACACATATGATGTTATTAACAATGTTACCTCAATTTTAAAAAATAAACAAATAATTTGGTTATAAAGAAATTACTCCAACTCCCACCCTCCCATACACAGCACCCCAATAAGAAAAGAAATAGCCAGAAATGGATCAATGTTTTGTTTTATTAACTGGCTGCTTGGACAGAGAACCATGTCTGAGACATGGCAGGCCCTCTACTAGGTGTGGTGGGACATTCAGAATATCAATAAAAGATCCTGTTTCTCTCCCAAGAAGTCCACAAATGCCATGAAGATCAAATGTCAGAATTACATTTGTATGCCAGATTATTTTATATCTACAATATCCCTTTCCCTTGATTATACTTCAAGCATCTTTCTATTGTTCATTTTAACTTTACTCTTTAACACCAAGAATCTCTATTACCTAAAAGCAAATCAAGTTACAGTCTGACTTTGTCAGGTTCTGCTCTTCTACAATTTGATGAAGGCTCAATACAGTAAGAAAGGCTGGCTGATAGTGTGACTGGAGCCTTGCCACTGTCCTCATTACAAGGTCAACATGCATGCTTTCTGCAGTCAAATGCTTTACTAGTACTAGGTTATAGCCACACACCCATGTGTGCTCTCTGAAGCCAATTCCAGGGTAATCACCTTGAGTGCTGAAGTGATCTCTTCTTCCAGCAAAAATGTCTCATTTGTTTCTTGAGTTGCTGAGAACTCAAGGGGGAGTTGCCACCCCCTTCAGCAATCCCTTGCTGCTATTATTACAAAACTCTTTTAATTCTCAATTTACCAAATGTACCTGACATATTTTGGAACTTTGTGTTATATTCCTTTACCATTCAGCCCTTTCAGGTAAGAAAGAATGAAACACAGATCTGTGATTTGCACACCTCTTATAGTTTAGATGTCTACATTTAATCCCACTTTAGAGATTTAGAACCCAGATAGTCCTAACTCCCAACTCTCAACCAGAAACAACCATGGACCAGAAAAAGTTGACTTTCACACCTTACGTTTTGCCTATTGGTCTACTCACGTTACACTTTCCTCTCCTGCAGTGATCAAGCACCGTGTCATGAGTGCAGCCATGCACGGGAGCCATGTAATAAAAAACAGCCTGGCTGACAAACATATCCTCAATTTATCCAGCAGGGATAGAGTCCCAGTAGTTACAGGACCTGGGAGAGAGCTACCATAAATATAGCTGAGATGCACACGCCATTCATTACTAAGAGGCTACAGACCCTATCTTGTAAACTAAACTAAATCTTTAAAAATTGTCAATACTAGCCCTGGCCAGTTGGCTCAGCTGTAGAGCGCCGGCCCCATGTGTGAATGTCCCGGGCTCCATTATCAGCCAGGGCACACAGGAAAAGCGCTCATCTGCTTCTCCACCCCTCCCCTCTCCTTCCTCTCTGTCTCTCTCTTCCCCTCCTACAGCCAAGGCTCCATTGGAGCAAAGTTTGTCCGGGCACTGAGGATGGCTCCATAGCCTCTGCCTCAGGTGCCAGAATGGCTCCGATTGCAGCAGAGCAATGCCCCAGGTGGGCAGAGCATCGCCCCCTAGTGGGCATGCCAGGTGGATCCCCATGGAGCACGTGCAGGAGTCTGTCTGTTTGCCTCCCCTACCTCTCACTTCAGAAAAATAAACAAACAAACACAAACTGTCAATACTAAGGGACCCACCCAAACGAGGAACATCTCTATTTCTCTCTTCTTGGGTTTTGGTGTGTGTGTGTGTGTGTGTGTGTGTGTGCCTCCATGGCCTAGGGAGCCTGAGTGGGAGGGCTATTTTCCTAGAAGGTCTGTAATGGGAAGGAAAGTAGCTATTTCCTTTTCATTTGGAGCTTTCTAATTTATTTAAATTTAAAATGTATACAATGTAATTCTTTTAGTATCCAGAAATGTTATGGTTTAGAACAACCAGTCCCTGGCTACAAGGAAAAGCAGACATGGAAAGAAAGTCTCACAACAGATGTGAAATAAAGAAAAGGAAGAAAGAAGAGTAGTAAAAAAAAAAATAAAAGTGGATATCAGGAATTAGGAATAGAAATATGAAGAAACTTTCTGTTAAAGACGTCATTCATTATTAATAATCATAATAAAAGTCATCTTGCATCCCCCCCCATGCTAACTAGATCGAAATTCCTGGGTGTCACTTTTAGAATGTCAGGGAGTCCATTTTTCTCCATTTAATACTTAGTTTAGAGTTTGTCTACATCTAAAGGATGTGCTTTAATTTCTAGGGCTTTCACATAGACTATGTTGTTGCTTCTAAAAGCCTTCGAGAAAGAATATATTACCTCCCTACTTGCATTTTATTCTCTGCAGGGTTTTTGAGACCATTATGGGCATCTCTATAGCTAAAGTTTCTTGGAGGGTTAATTTGATAAGAACCTGCTAATATGTTTTGAGGGTTCCTCAGCAAAGCACAACACCAACAGTTGTGCATTATTTCCTTGTGTCACTGAAAGTTTGCAACCTGTTTAAATGTTACATGAGGTTTCAGGACTTGGGTACTTTGCACAGCTTTCTAAAGCATAGACAAATGTGAAATCACCAGTAAGCGAGGGAAAGAGAGCAAGAGCGAGACAGTCTTTTTTTTAATTCCTGTTCTGCAAATTGACCTTCCACAAAAGACTGTTCCAAATCAATGAGAAAACACTGAATTTCAATTTTTGTACATGTAATTTAAATGAAAATATATTGCATGCATGATACATATTGTTTTATATCCATCAAGTCCTTATTATTTCTTTAATCTTTAATAATGAGTTTTGTTCACACTGGAACAAAATGTAAAGAAATTTAGAGTTGATTTATATTCGTAGCCCTTACAGTTTAAGCATGCATGACACCTTATTTTCATCTCTTATCTCTTCAAAGTTTCCAAGACAACTGGATTTATCCCCCAGAATAATTTCACACATTTTCTTCAGTTAAATCAGTTAAATTAATGAGAAAAATAACCAACATTTTAAAACACTTGGCTCTTTCTTGAATCGATAAATATCTCGTCAACAGAAATAAAATTTGATTTCAGATTTCTATGTTAGAGGAATGCATCTAGCTATTGAAGCAACATCATATTCAACCCATGAACATTTTAAGCACTTAGGATTATGCATAGGCTCACTTCAAATGCATGAGATAGCAACATGCGAATAATTATGTCTTAGAACGTTATGGTTCAAAAATGCTAAAAACAGCTCTTTCAATTTGATTAGGAGTTAGCAGCATCATTTAGGTATAGATGCTCAATATGAATATTCAGTGTGATACATTGTTTTTAATATTGCTTAAGTGGTACAATCATTCCTGGATGCCATATGTGCTATTGCATAATCCATCCCAGTTACAAAGGAATGTCTCCCTAGATGTTTAACTGAGAATTATGAGTTTCTTTTCTCTAGTCTTGCCACCCAAATCTCTAAATAAATCAACACTCTAAGAAAGATTAACCTTAAAACCAAGCTGTTAGAGAAAAATATCAAGGAATCCTATGGTACTGTAACTTATTGAATCATGAATTCTCCCTAATAGAGGCCACCAGCCAGCTATTATTTATTGAACATCAGCTACACATAAGGTACTGCTTTGGTGTACACTATTGATGAGAAAAAAAATCTGAGACGTTCTAAATTAATTATAGGGCTGGAGCCTGAGAGAAAGAGACAGAATTGTTAGTCTGTTAATGGCTGCTGCCCAGCTAACTAAATATTTCTCACATCTCTGTTTTGCCTGTTGGACTCCATAAGCCCTTCCCCATGCCGTTGCTTGCACTGGGGGTTTCCAGACCCCTGCGCCAGCTGATCCACAGGACCCATGTTTCTTTATTAGGATTCTGCTATCTCAGAGCTGTCCCCTTCCTCTTCCACCACCTCTTTTCCTATAGTTCATGTAAATTCATTCCAACGACCCCTTTTCCCTCCCACCCCTTCTCCCTCACTTATGTATAAAACATTTTTGTAAAAATCTAGCTGGCTGTCTTTTCTACATAACCATGCTGCTAATGGTTTAGACCCCATAACCCAAGACTGATCTTTCAGCTAGCATTTTTAGGCTCAAAAGAACCTGACTTACGAAAAGTATTTCAGCCATGGAAATTTTACATTTTAGTTTAAAACTATAATATATATAATAGCTACCACCATTTATTGAGTACCTCCTCTATGCCAGACACGGTGCAGGGCGACCCCCTCAACCTGCTAATGTGGGCCAGCTTGAATGCCAGGCTAGACAATGTTGACCCTGTAGGCAGCTGGAAACTTTTAAAGGATTTTTAGGGGGTCAGAAAAAATTGCATGAGTTTTGAGAACAGAGGCAGAAAGATTAATCTGGCAGCAATGTGCGTGGACAGTTAAGAGAGCTCAAAGTCAGCAAGAAGGGGACTGCCAGGTGGTAAAAAGGAAGGAACTAAATAAACTGAGGCAGTGCTGATGGAGAGGTGAGGGTCGAGATGAGAAGCCCTAGGATTAATCAGAGGGTCCGACAGAAACCTCATCTGAGAGAGTATGAGGAGGAGAAGTTAAAGCTCATGCTCAGATTCCACTGTGGGGAATTTATGTCATACATTTATTTGTACACATGGGAAGTGATGTTTATATTAATCAGGAAACAATAGAGAGTACTGTACTAACCACAAAACCTCAGGGGCCTATCACAATGACAGTTTATTTCTTAGTCACAGTACAGTCAAATGACTGTGAGACAGCTCTTCTTCACCTTGTCTGGAACATGTGATTTCCAAGGAGTTTCACAGAAGAAAGTACTGAAGGATTTTAGAGAATACTTATAAGGGTCAGACCTGAAAGTGACTTATGCTAACTCTACCTTTACCTCACTGGCTATACCTCAGACACAAATTCCCATCCTGATTGCACACAAGGCTGGGAATATAGGAGTGCACATATAGTCAGTGATCACTAATGTCACTAGGTTTAGTTGTAAGAACAAAAGATTAAAACAATCCAAATACTTGTCAATTGAGTACTAGTTAAACAAGTTATGCTACATCCATACAGTGGAAAGCTTTAAAAACAAGTGCAGATGTGAGAAGATCTTAAAGATGTATGTATAAGTAAGTGAAAAAATTGAAGTGCAGACAAGTGTGTATAAATTAAGTAACCTTTCATGTGAAAAGAAGCAAATCAGAAATATTTGACTGAATTGTAAAGATGCTCTGAAAGGGTATGCGAGAACCAAAATACAATGGCTTCCAATTTGGGAGAGGGGTTGAATGAGGCAGAATACCCTTAAAAGGTAGCCTAGTTTTATTTTTACCTATAATCCACCTCTAACGAATGGTTTTGATATTTTATCTTTTCAAAAATCAGTGTTACATTCCATTTTAATGTGCCAAGCAAAAGATCTCTCACTCTGATCAATAGCCAGTGAATCCAAGCATAATTGCAAAGTAACAAACTCTCAACAAACCAAGGGTAGAATGCCAGCAGAGAGGTGAATTGGTTTGACTTTTTCCTAAGCATTTATTTGCTATTGACACACTACGGCTGATTTGTATGCTGAGAATTCTTCATGAGGGCAAACAAAACTAGATACTGATTATTTTCCCTCAAATTGTTTCTTCCCTATAGCCCAATTTAAATTTAGCTTGGGATTTCCAATTAATGCTTTCAAAAAAAAAAAAAAAAAAAAGGTCAAAGCAGTTGTTTGCTGTTTACAACTTAGTGGGCTACAATTGGTTCACTGTGCAAAAGGAAGGCAGAGAGAATCTTAAGTGCCACCTACGTAGGTTTTCCATTTCATGGGAATCCCAGTATATTTCTGCAAACGAAACAGTCCCCTTCAGCCAATCCTGCCAGAGTCTCAGCTTCCCTACCTCTAAAATTGAGATTGGGTATTTACCTAACAGGTCTTTGTGAAGAATCAATGATGAGCTAATTTATCTGTTGGCAATTCATACACTGGTAAGTGCCAACTGTCAATCTTATTTCTGGGAAACTTTCCTTGATGGTTTTCAGGAGATTTCCTGTTAACCTACTTCCTTGCACCTTGCGTCTCTTGTTCTAATATTTAGATGTCGTGTTTCCTCCTCTGCTAGTGTGCAGTGCCTTGCATGCTACCACATTACAAGTATCTACTGCAAAGCCAAACATGTAGCTCAATAATTCATTATTGAATTAAATGAGTAACTATACGCATTCATGATCCTGACTCTGTTGCACACCCTTTCCTCTAGCACTTAACCACTAGAGATCCGGAGGATAGAAGTATACAAAGGAAGTTAGTTAATGGTCCTGGAGGACAGGTTAGTATTTGTCTTTTAGGTTGGCCATAACATATTTTACTGTTTTAAGTATGATGCTTCAAAGTATGTAATATGTGACGTCAACTTCATTTTGGTTTCTTCTTGTAACAATACAGTACTTGAAAACAACTATTAAACATTTGCTTTTTTTTTTTTTTTTTTTTTTGCATTTTTGTTCTGAAGCTGGAAACGGGGAGAGACAGTCAGACAGACTCCCACATGCGCCCGACCAGGACCCACCCGGCACGTCCACCAGGGGGTGACGCGCTGCCCACCAGGGGGCGATGCTCTGCCCATCCTGGGCGTCGCTATGTTGTGACCAGAGCCACTCTAGCGCCTGAGGCAGAGGCCACAGAGCCATCCCCAGCGCCCGGGCCAACTTTGCTCCAATGGAGCCTTGGCTGTGGGAGGGGAAGAGAGAGACAGAAAGGAAGGAAAGGGGGAGGGGTGGAGAAGCAGATGGGTGCTTCTCCTGTGTGCCCTGGCCAGGAATCGAACCCGGGACTTCTGCACGCCAGGACGATGCTCTACCACTGAGCCAACCGGCCAGGGCCACATTTACTATTTGTCAGACATTGTTTTAGTCAGCTTACACTTAATCCGTTCAATAACCCCATGGGATCAATTCTGTTATTATCATCTATTTACAGATAAGGAAACTGAGAAACAGGTACAATATCTTGCCCAAGTTTGCATAGCATTGTTGGCAGTACTAGGACATTGATTTGAGCAGCCTCAGTCCAGAGGCCACACTCTTAATACTTGACAACATTCCCTTATAATGAAAAACTACTTTTAATATCACATAAATACCTTTCAAAATATACAGAGTAATTTCCTATTAAGTTAACTTGAAAATTTATATTTTAAATAATAGTGTTGGTGCAAACGGATTTTAGTACTCATGAATTCCTGGTGGCAATATAAGATAACATTATTTTTTTGGGTAAACAACCATGTATAGAAGTAACGTGTATTCTACAAGAAAACAGCCTAGAAATCAGACAGAGTTGGCTTTGAATCATTGTTATTAAGGTGCTAAAAATTTAAATATCTTTGACCCATTGATCTCCATCATGGGAGTCTGCTCTGAAGAAATAAAACAAAACACAAGAAAAGCTTACATAGCTAAGATGTAAGCAAAAATCATTTATTTGCTTATCTTTTAGAAACAGTCTTATTGGAAGATACATATATAATATAAATCATATGTGTAGAAAAGCAAAATTTTATGTACAGTGTAAAAGACTTATAAAGTGCCACTTTCAAATATTTTTCTTTCTGACTGCCTATGGGCAACCACTACTCTTTTGTAATAATTATTTTCTTGCTTTTCTTTACAGATTATACCACCCTGTATCCTTTGACAAAATATAGTTTCTCCTATTTTGAAAAATATAGGAACAGAACCATACAAAAGTATTATTTGCTGTGCCTATCCTCTTAATACTATATTGTGAGATTCATCTATCTGGTTCAGTGGAGCAGTGGTTTTACTAACATTTGATGTAATGAGTGACATCTTTGGCTCTCCAGCCTTCTTAAAGTATAAACCATAAACCTATTCAATACTTTGACTCTCCCGCAAGTATACTATTAATATGTACATATATTATTAATATATTATTAGTTTGTATTTTTGACTTTGCCTTATTTTTTAATCCCACAAAACATTATTATTATTTTATAAAAAGTATGTTCATTTAGATTATTTCAAATATATAACTTGATTTTCCATCTAGGACCCCTTCCCATCTGATTTGAAGAAATTTTTTTAGGTTCTTCTTTAATGAGGATCTGCTGGTGACAAACTCTTTCCGGTTTTGTTTTTCTGAAATATTTTTTTATTTACCTTTCATTTCTTCATTTTTTAAAGATAAAATTCCACAATGAGAGTTATTTTTTCAACATGTTTGGATACACACTGTTCCTCCTCCTAGCCATTATTAAGATACCCTTGGCTTTTGGTGGTCTGCAGTTTCATCACGCTATATCTGGGTGTGAACTTTAAAAAAAAATGTTTGGGATTCATAAAGCTCCTTAATCTATGTATACTGCTCACAAAAATTAGGGGATATTTTATCACTTCATATTCATTTTGAAATATCACCTAATTTTTGTGAGCAGTATTTGTGCATTTTACCAGTTTTAGAAACTTACTGGCCATTTATCTTGTCAAATATTGTACCTGCCACATTCCATATCTCCTCTTTTTCCCAACTCCTTATAGATCCTTTCCAGGCCTTCCCATCTGTCTTCAAGGTCTCTAGCCTTTTGTAGTTCCCATCTTTTTGTCTCTCTGCATTCTAGATAGTTTCTTCTGAACCATCTTCTAGTTCAGTCATTGCCTCTTCAGCTTTGACCAATCTGCTGTTAGGCTTCTCAACTTTAATTTTAACTTTGTTTATTTTATTTAAATTATATTTATTTTTCAAATCGACTAGAACAGTTTTCATAGTTTCCTGTACTATTAAGCTTGTCTTTAATTAATTTAAACAGAAAGGATAAGTATTTTATAATTTATATCTTACAATTCCAATCTGAAGTCTGTTGGTCAGTTGCAAAATTCAAGTTCACTTGGTTCAGTAAAAGTCATAAGGACAGAAGTAGCTTTAGTGTAACACTAGCCCTCTGTGTTCTGGCCTTATCTCTGCCCAAAAAATTGTTGTTCTCTTGTTAGCTGTCTAGTACATTTAATAAATTGTTTTGGCCTGACCAGGTGGTGGTGCAATGAATGAAGCATCAATCTGGGACACTGAAGACCCAGGTTTGAAACCCCAAGGTTGCCAGCTTGAACACGGGCTCATCTAAGCATGGGGTCACCAGCTTGAGTGTGGGATCATAGACATAACACATGGTCACTGGCTTGAACCCAAAGGTCACTGATTTGAAGCCCAAGGTCACTGGCTTGAGCAAGAGGTCACTGGCTCAGCTCGAGCTCCCTGATCAAGGTAAATATGAGAATCAATCAAGGTAAAATTGGGAAGCAATCAATGAACAACAAAGTGTAGCAACTATGAGTTGATGTCTCTCATCTTTCTCCCTTCCTGTCTGTCTGTCCCTCCACCCCTCTCTCACTAAAAAAAAAAGAAAAAAAAAGAAAAAAAATATTTTTGTTTTGTTTTTAAATATATTCTATTCAACATTTTTAGTTGAAGTCAGAGGGAAAGAGGCTCCAAATAACCTAATCCAACATTTAGCTGCCCAAGGGCAGTTGGCTAGAAGATCTTTCACATGTTCTTTTCTTATAATGTTTATGGAATCATTTGGGGTAACAAAAAGTAAGAGGACTAATAAAAGACAGACGGTTCTATAATGAGTATTTAGACCTAGAAATTAAGAAACCTCAGTCTTCTTTTTGGCCACTGACATTATACTGTGTGATGTTAGTGACATATTTAACTTACTTATTGCTTTAATATTCCCACTTGTAAACCAGAATGAAAATATAATTTACTTCTCACTTTATTTTTCCCATAAATAAACAAGAGTTTCCAGCAATGTCTTTGAAGATAATCTATAAATTCAAAATACTAAGTTTACACTAGCTAAATATCTTTATAGTTGGTTTTCATTGCAAAAATGAGAAACATTAACAACGAAAGTCCTTAACCATATCTTTGTAGAGAAGTTTGCATAAAAGATGTCTTAGAACAAATAAATAAATGGTGGAATTGTCTTGTTTGTTTGAACCACAATAAAAGAAACATTCTGTCCCAGACATCACAATTGCTTTCCTGCATGGGCACTGACCAAGAACTCTTCTATTTAATTGTGATAAATTCACTTGAGCTTGAGACTTAATATTTTACTTGTTTTGCAAGTGTCTGTGATTTATGTGCATACATCAAGGAGAAAGCACATTTCACAGAAATTAGGGAGAAAAAAATCCTCAGTAAGCTCTTCTGCCTAAGAGGTACAACTGGGCCTCCTCCTCAATACAGATGAGATGAGAGAGTTGGCGAAAACAAGTTCCTGGTGAGTCATCCTTTATGCCATTGGGAAGACAGGCATTGCATTCCAGCAGCTGGGCAGCTATCACCCCCACCCCCACAAAATGAAAAATCTGTGAAGTTATGTTGACTTCTACAACCAGAAATGTTCCTCTCCTCACCCAATTCCTTTATTTCATATCTGCAGAAAATGTTTCCTGAAAATGGCTTAAGGGTTTAGGGGCAAAAAGGTGCTTTAAATAAAAGAAAATGTCCTAAATTTAAGAAATTGGAAGAGGCTTATTTGTAAATATCACTTGTATTAACACCCTTCACATTGTATTTACTAATTATACAAATAAGAACAGGTACCACTTATTGACTACTTTCTATGTTATACACATTATCTCACTTTATTATCACAGTACCATTCTTGTTGGGTACCTTGATTCCCAAATGGAGAATAAGAACATTCAAGAAGAAATGAAAAACAGCTACAAGAAGGAAAAAGGCAAGGAAAAGTAAAGGGAAATTTGAACTAAGACTATTATGACTCCAAAGTCCTTGCTTTCAACTATTATAAATATGCTGCTTCTGTTTATTTAAAGCCTCTTGAAAGAGATTTATTTTTGAAACATGAATGGAAATTATATTGAGGACTTATAAAATAATCATTTCATTATAAATTACAAAACTCTAAGACTGCTATGTTCATCACATTGTTTCCTTTTTTCTTGGTCTCACAAGATGATGGTCCTCCCCAGCCTTGTTTGCAGTGAGAGTGGCACTGTGGACTGTGTTCTGTCCAATGAAACATTGGCAAAAACGATGTGGACCACATCCAGGCACTGCCATGAAACCTCTTATATAGTTCTCCAAGCCCTCTTTCTTTTATTAGTATTTGACAATCTTGAAAGTGTCAATAACAAAGGTGGGAGGAACAGGGCTATTGGGTCCAGAGCCCTAGCACCTGCATTGGGCACTGAGGTGACAACTTCAAGTCCTTACTGCATTAAGTCACCGTTGTTTGTTGCAGTAGTTAGCCTACCCTGCTTCGAACACTACCTTTTTACCATGACTAATTAGATTCAATAAAACCACTAATGTCATGCGGACATATTCAATTTCTTCTCTACTTGGAAGGACTCAGGCTTATTACAGGACTTGACAAGTTGTAATAACTACTGGCCTAGTTTAGAAGAACATGCTTTTGTTAGTCCGTGGAAATTAATAATAGTTCTGTTTTTACCTGGGACAAATGAACCATAATTTGCTGTGATGCAGAAATCAATTATATGTAAACTCTTTCTTCATAATGCTTTATTTTTATGACTACGAATTCTATCTAGGAAAAAATACATGACGGGAATCTAAGTGCTGCTACTCCTTAAAACGGCTCTCAAATCTGAAAGGTCTCCTTGTACTTTTGCTAGAGTTCATTCTTCTAACCAGACAATACACAGAGCTTTGGCAACATACAAGAATTGGAAGAAATGTTACTGCGGAGGGGTAACCGGAGTGGACTTGTCAGATCACCTGTAGAGGGTGTGACGGCCAAGTATTCACTTTGAAGACTGAAAAAGGAAGTGAGTGGCTAGAATCAGAGGTAATGGAAAAACAAGAAGGAAACTAGAGGACAAAAATGTCAAAGAACAGGAGAAAGAGAAGACAGACACTAGTGGTACTGTAAGGAAAGAGAGCGGCACTCATGCAAGCTTGGGTGCTTGGAAATTGGAAATATGCTAGCAAAGAATTAATAATGACCTATAAACCAGGAAGAAATGCTGTTCCTTTTTCACTTTAATTCCCCAGACCGAGTATCCAATAAGAATATGAATTCTTAAGGCCTTTAACCTTAATATAGATTGTATGTATAGTACATTTCCTCATTGATAAAAACCTCTTTTCATACCTTTATTTAGAGGATGTGTTAAGCAGTCCAGCACAGCTGATATGCCTGATGTTTTAGGGGAGAGCAAAGGTAAAGCAAACAAAATGACCCACAAATATCATTCACAGTCCAGTGCAGGACAGAGTTGGTTTATACAATTCTTATTGTGCAAAATAAGAACCCATGTGATCTATGTTGTAACATCAGCTGCGATTTCCTGGGTTGGCCTAACTGATGCAGAACAATGTGTGTCCTATACCCAGAATTACTAATGATGCCAAAATTCTGAGTAAAGAAGCAGCTTAAAGAGCCAGGGTTTTTTCCTGTTTCGACTCCTCCAGTGAATTCATTTTCAGAACTCGAGACACTTTCTTAGTTACAGCTTCATAGTTTCACCTTTTAATATGCATATAACAGATTAAAAATAAATTAGGGCTGGTGTGCATAAAAAGGGAGGAATCACTAACAAGTTAATTAATTGAGATCTTAATTATGTCTCCCAAGAGAGGACAGATCTCTGTTTCAACAAGAACCTGAGCCTTCCTTAGGTCACCATGTGAAAATAGGGGCTGAAAGTACCTGCGATCCCTTTCCAGCCTCTCCCCTCCCTTGCCCTGTGGAGCTCCCCTCTCCATATTCAAGTCTTCCCCTCCTCAAAGACCTTCCCTGGTTTCCCTTGGGCCTCCTTTTCAATCTCCTGTTCCTCCCGAGCTACACCTCAGGGATTCTCAAAGTGCACTCTCTGCACGTTTCTCTCCTCTGCTTGATGGTAGGCACCTTGAGGACTGGAGCCATGATGACATGTCTGCCCTTCTGTATACTTAAATGAACTTGATTTGTTTGGAGCAAAAGTGTATGGAAAATGACCATTCTGTTTTGTGATTCTGCCAAAGTCCGAGGTGCTTGTCTTTGTTTCAATTTGGCCGAATTAACGAAGCTGAAATCTTTGCTCAACAGGTCTGGCCCACTACCTTTGACTCCATGCTTATCTATGGAGGCTGCTTACCCTTGTTTGTCACTGCCTCACTCACTAGAAATGCTGGGCTCCCACACCTCTCTAAGGCACTTTTCTCATTTCTTCCAATATGGTGGATCCTCTACTGCTCAGTCAACATGTGTTTGGAAATCCTGCTCTAGTTGCCTGTCCGGAAGTCAGTAAAACAATTGTAGCCTCCTCCTCATATGCAAGGGACTTATAAATGGTTTGGGGAAGAGAGAAGATGTACAAGTAAAAATGTAAGGCAATAATAATTATAATAGAATCAATCATTTTAGATTTCCCTGGTGCTTTTAAAATTTCAAAACACATTCACGTATATTATGTCATTCCATGGAGTAGGTATATTTCACAAAGGAAACATGGAATCTATTGTCTAAACATGCCAAGTTTTATCTCTATTCTACAAAAGAAGAAATGGAGGCTCATCAGGATAAACTGGATGACGTTAAGCAGATATTAGGCTTCTCAGTGGAAGCAAGGACAGCCCACTAGTCCTCCTTTTTTCCCCCTTTTTATTAAATGAGAGGTGGGGAAGCAGAGAGACAGACTCCCACATGCACCCTTACTAGGATCTACCTGGCAAGCCCCCTATGAGGTGATGCTCTGCCCATCTGGGGCTGAGGCTTCATTGCTCACAACCGAGCTATTTTTAGCACCTGAGGTATATGCCACTGAACCATCCTCAGTGCCCAGGGCCAACTCGCTTGAACTGATAGAGCCATGGCTGTGGTAAAGGAGTGGGGTGGAGGGAAAGAGACAGAAGGGGGTGGAGGGATGAAGAAGCAGATGGTCACTTCTCTTGTGTGCCCTAACCAGAAATCAAACCCAGGACATTCACACGCTGAACTGACACTCTACCACTGAGCCAACTGGCCAGGGCTTGTCTGGCTTCTTTCCATGTTGCCGCTCTCCTCCTGTTTCAAGACCCCAGCATCAATGAGTCTGCCTTTCTGACATGTGCCCTTATGCTCCTGTGTTCACTCTAACAGAAAAGCCTTTTCTCCAAATCCTGTATCAATAGCTATCTTAGAAACTTGAGTGTCACCACTGCTTTATCACCAAAAATACATGCTAGGATTTGAAACTAAGCATTTTCTGCTCACTCCTTTTTGTTAAAATTTTCTGAATTCTGTTAGCACACAGTCAAAAAATAGACTAGACAATGGATTTCAGATATTTTTCTGTGTATTTAAGGATTCTCTCTAATATTTGGCTATAATAGCCTGAGTATCAAGAGTACAGAATTTTGAATCATTCACTTTTCCCCTACCCCAGATACTACATCATCACCGTTGTCATCATGTCATCACCCTAGTTCTCTCCCTCCCCCCTCGTTCTCCTCTCCCTATTCCTAGGCCTCCTCTGGGCTAACATGGTTAACATTCAGTGAGCACCTAGCATGTGCCAAGCACACATCGTTCTGTTTATTTATTCATTCAATCCTCATAACAGCCCTACCAGGCTGGTATTTATGTTCCATTTTATGGTTGAAAAAACCAAACCCTAGTGAGATTAATTTTCCTAAGGCCAGACAGCAAGAAAGTTATTTGGCAGGTAGAACCCTGGTCATTCTGTCCTATGAGTAGCAATACAGAACTTGGAGCATAGAAAATACAAAGCACATTAACGGAGGCTGTAAGCTCTTAAAGCGCAGAGCCTCACAAGTCCCCTTCTTTACACCCTTTCAAAACATCATGTCCTAACTTTTCCATGGAACTTATCACAATTTATAATTATGTACTTATTTTTGTGATCAATTATTTAGTGTCCTACTCCCTCCACGCTGTTCCTTCAGCAAGGACAAGACTGTTATGCTTTGCTTACTTCTGTTTGCCCAGGGCTTAGCAGAATGCCTCAAGTATCATAGGTACACTCTACACAGACATTGAAATCGTAGACCTCTTCTGGCCTTATTACCTACAGGCTACATTAAGGACTTCTTTGGTGCTATGAATATATTAGTACTCATTCTAAATATCCATGGGCCTTATTTCTAGTAAAAGAAAAATTCATACTGGACCTATACTGGTCTCATTTCAACCGTTGTCCTTAGCAACCCAGTCATTTTCGGTGATGACCCCAAATGGTCACAGACACACTTGTGAAGAGGACCAAGTCATCTTGAGAGCAGCTCTTTCACTTGCATGTTGAGTATGTGTAAAGAAGAGGAACTTTCATAAGGTTCAGACTCTAATGGAATTTTAACACAGGTTGTACTTTCCTAAACAGTAGCCTATACACTTTGAAAATCATATTTTTATTGTCAAAAATAAAACCTGACCTTGTTTCTTTCCTAGTATAGTGGAGTTTTTAGAAAGCCATTCCTCTTTGTGGTCAAACAGCTTAACCAAAAATTCAATTCTTTGAAAATTATTTCTACCTAAAGAAATTTTGCAAAAATAGGGAATGGGAGGGGTGGGGAAAAGCTCTAGGTAAGCAGAAGAACTAACAAAATTATGTCATCCTCACTAGTAGGCTAGTATTCTAAGAGAGTAAAATATATTGTCCCTCTCAATCTTCTATGGGGAAACCGAGGGGCAGTTAGTTTTAAAGAATAAGCTCAAGGTCACTGCATGATTAAAGGTGGGAGCTAGTCTTTGACTTCAGCCTTGACTACAGAGCCCAGCTTCTTTTCTGTGTGTGATGTTCCTCACACTTTAGCACATATCAGAATTATCTGGAGGGACTTTCAACTCTCCTTAGGGTGAGGCCTGATCATTTCATTGTTACCAAGTTCCTAGTTTTGCTGACGCTGCCTGCTAGTCTGGGGCCACACTTTAAACACCACTGCTCCACACCAGCAGATGTAGCATTATTTGGGTGACAGAAGACAAACCACAACCTACTATGTTAGACTTTGAATGAAGAACTCTCCATTTTGTGATGAGGCTTTTCTATCCATCAACCTTTTTAAACTCATATGACACTACTGCCCTATTGGCAGTGATATATGTTTAAGGTTCACAGATCGTTTTGATGATAGTTTGGATTTTTACGATCCAGTATCTGTTAGGTCTGATGCTATCATGATGTTATTTGACCATCACTCTCACATACATCCACTCACTAGATGCCCATAACAACCCTCTGACTTAGGCAAAGCTGGTACTAGTAACTTCATTTTTCAGATGAGAAATCCAAGGCTGAGAGATATTAGGGGAGTACATCGATTATATGACTAATAATCAATGAAGATAAAGTCAAATTCTGTTTTTCTGCATAACAAGTCAAGGGTTCTTTCCACTAGTGGCACTGCCTTCCCATTTAAGTCATATTATGATTAATCTTTCATCAAAAAAAATCAATTTGGCAATAAAGAATTAAATCTCAGAACTCATTATATATCTTATGTATCTTAGCATAAGCTTTATGTAACAGAACAGGAGAAAGTCCTTCCTACCCCAACTATCTTTTTTTATTTTATTTTTTCTATAATGCACAGTACTATGAAATCATGTCCTCAGTCTGGGATTTTTATACATCTAATATTTCACCACTGTCAAATGCATTTCCAGAAGATAGCCTCTGTTGGTAGGAACAGATGGTTCAGTTGATTGCTAATAGCACATGGAAATAATTCTTAGTAGGCTAACACTTAAAATTCAGTCCAGTTGGGAGTCACCCAAAAACTGCTACAAGTACTAACATCGTTGTTCATGGCATGTGGGCAAGATATCATGTGGTTATCGGTCTGTGTTCCAGGGCACCAAAATTTATAACCTACCTCAAATATTTGTACCAAAGAATAAGTAAAATGAAGTATTGGCAATGCTATGAAGTGTTCAAACAACTTTCATGGGCCCTGGCAGCTAATCAGTTGCCTAGTCCTTTCATTTTACCTGTGTAGTATCTTTGCATCCTTGCCATTCTCACGGCTGCCGCGCTCATACAAGCCAAGTCTTTTGTGCCACACACCCAACTGTTCTCATTCCCTCCAGCCTCTATTCTTCCAGCCCCTCCTATACTTTGCTGTGTGATTAGTCTCCTTAAACACGGATCTGAGTATGCAGTTGTGGGCTCAGAATCTTTCAGTGACTCCAGTTTGTTTAATACAGTCGAAATAGCACAATACCCACACCCTCCGCCCTCACGTCTACATTTCAGTCTACTTCCCCCACTCCTGTAATTAAGATGAGTCTTATGCTCCAGTCAGAATCATCAGCTTTCACATCTTTGACATTCCCTTGAAAACTCAAAGCTCCCATTCCTGCATGCCTGCAGGTCCAAAGTCACCGCTTCCATTAATACTTCTTCAACCTATTCAGAGAGAAATAATCTTAGTCTTGTGTAAATTTTTATTGTAACATTTCTACATTTCTTGTGATCCTCATTTTTTTTTCTATTCCTCTTACCGTTACCTCACTTCAATCCTGTCTCCAAATCTCAGATTTTATCATTACATTCCTATATCTATAACCTTTATTGACTTGCCATGCTCTGGGGAAGAAGAGTAAAATCCTTGACGTGGTTTAAAGTGTTCTACATGATCTGGTCTTTGTGTACCACACTAATCTTACTCTGCCCTTGCTGTGGCATCCCAGGGTTTTCTTTTACCATTTTAACGAGTCATGTCCTTTCTGCCTCAGAGCCCTCATACATGCTGTTCCCTTTCCCTACACCCCTCCTCTCATCTTCACCTCTCCTTACCTAGTTCATTTGTTTTCAGACATCAGAGTTCATCTCTCATCTCAAACATCACCCCTTTGAAGAAGCTTCCCTTATTGCTTAGGCAAAGATATCGCTGCACACACCACAATCATTTAATGTTTGTTTCCTCAACTACCTTGTAATCTCAATTAGGGCAGGGACTTGTAAGTGTTTGTCTTATTTCCTGTTGGATCCACATTGCCTAACACAGTGCCTATATACACAGGAGCTATCGGGTAAGTATTTGTGAAATGATTTAAATACAGATAAATAGAATACAAACCAGATACATATTTATTAAATAATTGAAACTTTTGTTTTTGCCTCATTTCCTTTTCTCTTACCAGGCTGTAAACTCCTTGATTTAGTTTTGTACTTCCAACAACCCAGCCCTCTTAGAGCTGGTTGGTGCTAAACAAATGTATTGAACAAGAGAATGAATGAAGGAGGGGAAGGGTAGGCACGGACAGACTTGTGAGAAAGAAACTGGCAATCTAACTGTATATTATTTGCAAATCCTCTTACCTTTTAGAGTCTTTTAGCATTTCTAGATGTGAAAAAAACCCAAATGTTGTCATTCACATTTTACAGACCAGTGGCTTGGTGTTTCCTGAGTGTTGATGTTTGTGGAGGGATAAAAGACAAAGGAAGAAAACAGAAACACCATTATGTTACAGAAAAGATGCAGTGTTGATATAGGGTGCCCTAATTCAGAGGATCCTTTATTCTTGTAACAATGTTGTAAGGCATGGGGTGGGGGAAGCAGGGGTGAATTTACAAATAGGAACAGGCAAAACACAAAATGGATGAAAGAAATCATTGTTTCAGTTACAGAAGAAAATCAAACGATTTATCAGGAATGACCTGAAGCTGCAGACAGCGAGGCCATACCATCTTCACCCTTATTCCCATCCCTGCACATCAGACAGCCCCTTGGAGGCCAGGTCCTACATACTCACACACCCTCCACTTCCTATTATCTCTCTGCCTGGCGTGTTCTGTATGTGACCTTGAGCAAATAAATCACTTCTGTCTTCTGTGAACGGAAGGGTCTATTTGGTCTCTAGGGTTCCTTTAACATCAAATATCGTTTTTTTTTTTCTTGCTATAAGTTTTGGTCTATGGCTGCTTGTGCATTGATTTCATTCAGTTAATATTTATTGTCACCTCTATGACAGGAAGTGCTCTAAGTGCTAACACCATAAGTGTAGAGCAGTATTCTTAAATGACAAAAACTTTGCCCTCAGAGACCTACACTTTAGTGGGAAGAAGTGGATAATAAACAAGATAAATGAAATAAGTGGTAATAATAGATATTAAAAATAACTAAAAAGAAAGGAGAAAAAGGCAGGGAGGGAGACGGGGATGAGAGTGGTATTGAACAAGTGGTCAGGGAAGTCCTCACTAGGAGTGACATTTAGGAAGGACTCAATCTGTTTCCTAGTTGTCTGCCCCTGACCCCTGGCAAGTAAATCTGTCTTTGCTCATTTGCAGTTGTGTGAATCCCCTGCTCCTTTCTCTTAAATGTGGTGCTCTTGACCCTTGGCTTTGACACAGTCTTGGTTCCATCCTGTCATCTCTTGTCAGGACCATGCATAATGACCGCCTTCTTGGTCTCACTGGTCCCGCCCTCTCATACTCAATCTTCCCCTCTGTTCTGCCAAGAGTGGCATCTTCCCTATAACCAACTCTAGTCCCCTTTGCTTTCTGAAAATTTCCCAGTTACTTCTCTCATTGATTTCTGGCCCTCTCAGCTCTCATCGCCCTTCCCCCCTTATTCCCTGAACAGGGCCATTCTTTGCTTCACTCCATACCTGCAGACAGTAGTCCTCTCTGCCCAGTCTGCCCTCGCCTCACCTCTCTACCTGGCAAACTGCCACCTGCCCTTCAAAGCGCTGTTCAAAGGGCGCTTCCTCTGGGACACCTTCCTCAGGATGGAATTGCTTCCTCCTCCTCAGCACTCTCTGTACCTTGCACTAACCTCTCTGTTGCATTGATCACATTGTATTATGAATTTACATTCTCCTGTTTCTACCAGTCCTTCCAGAGAACATTCCTTATTCCTTCATGCTCTGAACTTGGGAAATTCAAAGTAAAAGGATGGAGAGAATGAGGGGAAAGGAGAGGGTGGGCCAGGTAGAGGAGACTGTCAATCAGTGCAGGAAATGGGCTTCTGAAACACAAGAGAAAACAGTGCTCCCTAAAAGCTGTGCATTAAGAGACCTTACAGTATCTCAAAATCTAAAATTTGAGGTCTCAGCATCAACCTTCCTTCTATTAGTCTAGCGCTGACCTCTTGTCTCAGTTCTCACAACTCGGCTTCTGCAGCTCAGCCTCCACCTGGTGGCCCAGTTCTGAGGCCTGGCCTTCTGTCTTGCTCTTCCCTGCCTGGATTTCTATCCTGGAGACCTGCCCAATATGTCAGGCTCATCAAACCTGGAACTCTGTACTGTTCTTGTGTATCCCCTCCCCCTTCTCCCTTTTTAATCTCTGCCCTACTCGTGAACCCAGGCATGTGGCCAGGACCCTGCTAATCCCTGACAGACTTCCAGGACTGACTTTGCATGCTCCTGGGTTCCTTTTTAGCCTTTCCCTGCTAGCACGCCGTGGCCACCTCCCCCCCCCCCATCCCCCTTGCCATCTGACTGTTTGGATGACCACCTGCTCTCCACAGCCATACACTTTGGATCCTGTGCTTTGCATGTTCAGCTGACCTGCTTTCCAGAAACCTCTGGACATAGGTCTGTTTTTGTTTTGTTTTTCTTTTGACTGCTAGGTCCTGGATTTGCCTTGCTTCTTGTTTCCTCTGATAACACTGGGCGCACTTTGATAAGAAAGGTGGTCTTTGAATATCTCTAGGTTGTCCAGTTCACTTGAAGGTATTTTGTGACAGCGTGGGGCTTTACCAGAAGCTGTAGCCTAACACTCATGTCACAAATAAAGACACTGAAGACCAAAAGGGGACGTGGCATTCCCAGCGCTGCAGACAGCCTGCAGCAGCACCGCAGCCAGCGCCCAAGGTTCCTGTGTCCCAGTCAAAAAGCATCCCTTTCATTATGCTCTGTCACCCTGGTTGGGCTGCTTTTCACAAATGAGAGGTCTGAAAAACAAGTATCATAGGGTCACTAGCAGGTACCTTGAGGAAATGAGGGTACCAACCTACATTGAGCACCACTTCATACCAGACAGATCCAGTTAGATTAACTTAATGTCCTTCAAGGACATAGAAGTATGTAAATAAGCAGGAAGAGACAATAGCTTTAACTTATTCCAAAGGGAACGTTTTTGAATTTCTCTTCTGGGTGCCGATAAGCTTGGGAAGAATGGTCTAGGGATCCAGAGCAATTAACCAATTAAGAGAAGGGAAGAAATTTCAGAAAGTGGTTAATAATGAATCACTCACTGGGGCATTGATGCCATTCCCCAGGGGACATTCCTGAGCCTGATGCCTTTAAAAGCAATTTAATCTGTAGCCTGTAAGAAGACATGGAACATATGCCAAATACATCTGCCTAGTGAAATGATGCCAGTCATATATATATATATATATATATATATATATATATATATATATATGACAACTGGCCAGCCCTTACTGGGGATCTGGGGATTCAGGGATGCATTGAACAAGATCTTCATCCTGGTGAGTTGGGGGGGGGGGGAAGGTGGCTGTATGCACATATAATTATAATTCTAGGCACATAATAAGTGTTTTTTTAAGTTTTTTTTTAATTTATTGATCTCAGTAAGAAAGAAGAGAGAGAGAGAGAGACAGGAAAATTGACCTGTTCCTGTATGTGCCCTAACTGGGAATCAAACTGGCAACCTCTGCGCTTCGGGACGGTGCTCCAACCAACCAAGCTATCCAGCCAAGGCACAATAAGTGTTGTATGAACAAGAATGCAATGGAATTGTTCCTCTAAGCACGATGGACTAAAAATGGAAGCAAGGGCATCTGGGATCTCAGAGGTAGCCCTAACCTACCTCCAGGGCCAAGCTGGAACCCCGAGAGTCACCCAGGATGCCAGCTCTGTTATACCACCTATTTCCAGACAGTTATTGAGTCTGTCAAGTCCAACACCTAAAATACCTTGCCAATGAGCTTTCGCCTGTGCTGCTACCTTAGCTCAGGGCCTTGTCATTTCTCAGTGGATGTCTTAAGTAAGGACTTGGCGCTGATCTGGAGTCACCAGACTCACCTTCCTTCAATGCCTCCTCCACACTGCTGACAGAATGAGCCTGCTGTGAATCTGATCACATCACTCTGGAGTTTAAAATCCTCTGATGACTCACTATTTGTAAGGCCTGCCCTGCTCTGGCCCTTGTTTTCCACTCTTCTCAATGCCTTCTATCCCTTTCTTGTACATTATGTCCCAGCGATGTTGAATTCCCCGCACTTCTCCCCAGAAGCCTTTTTCTTTGAGACCTCTATGATTCTTCCCCAGGCGCCCCTCTCTGCTCTGCGCCAGCACACTAGCCAGTGTGCATGATTAGCATGAGGGTCATTCAATCTCTGCAGGACTGACAAGGGCCTCTTCTGTCAGTGTTCCTCTCTCCTCCACGGAATCCTCCTGGCAACATCACTCCCTCATCAGTATCAAGTGTAGAATCTCAACCTCTTTCATGGCTCTTTGGTTGAAGCCTTTTTAATCAAGTAAGGGCAGAATTGGTGGCAGAGAAATTATGAGGGGCAATTACAGTGAAGTGAACAAGGAACAGGAAAATCATATTCCCTAAATACACACAATGTGTTTCATGCAGTACAGACTCTATTTTCTACATGTACCACATTTAATCTCTATAGCAAATTAGCAATCTTTGTTCCATTTAAAGATAAGGAAAATAAGGCTTCTATACACTGATTGCTTCCTGCGTGCCTCTCACTGAGGAAGGAGTAAGGATCATCTAGACTGCTCACAAAAAGTAGGGGATATTTCAAAAAATGAATACGAAGCAATAAAATATCCCCTAATTTTTGTAAGCCATATAGTTTGGATCTCAACTCCAGTCTCTCCCCACCCCACCTCCTTGTAAGTGATAGTATTGTAACTATGATCCCAAAATGCCTTCTGAATTGTTCAAGATAAACATGTTGAATTTGGTTTTAGCGCAAATCACATGTTTTTGGTTTCTTGGAAAATGGAGCATTTGCACATTGTCTATGTGCTACCCCTCCCCATGCCCTCTCCAGAAAGTCCAGAGGAAAAGACAGAGCACAGGCCATGTAAGCAGCTCCTAGTGTCTATCTCCTTTCCTGACAAGAGAATTAAAAGTGTGGCTTTTATGGAACTCATAGTAACTTGTGAAACTACTTAATATATATCATCTTTTTACAGAACAGAAAACTGGGGCCAGAGCTAAAATCCTACAGTACACAACTGGCAGAGGCTAGACGAGAACCTCCCAGACAAGAAGAGCCCCTCACTTCCTGAGCCCAATGGCTGAGCACTCTTACTTATCCCCTAATTTTTGTAAGCCATATAGTTTGGATCTCAACTCCAGTCTTTCCCCACCCCACCTCCTTGTAAGTGATAGTATTGTAACTATGGTCCCAAAATGCCTTCTGAATTGTTCAAGATAAACATGTTCAGCCCAACCAGGGTGACAGAGCATAATGAAAGGGATGCTTTTTGACTGGGACACAGGAACCTTGGGCGCTGGCTGCGGTGCTGCTGCAGGCTGTCTGCAGCGCTGGGAATGCCACGTCCCCTTTTGGTCTTCAGTGTCTTTATTTGTGACATGAGTGTTAGGCTACAGCTTCTGGTTCATCCTCACAAACCTGTGGTATAGGTATTGTCAATGTTTCATAGATGAAGAAAGTAAGCACAGATTGGTTAAGCAACTCAAACCAAGTCACACAGTAGGTAGGGGTGAAAGACGGGGGACTCAAACCCAGGGCTCAGGCTGTTGAGCTGCTGGCTTCAACCACCACTCCCCATGAACATTTCAAGTTCCATTTTAAAATACCTATGAACCAAAAGAAGGGGTTTTAGCCAGAGGCTAGAACCCTTTGACTGAAATGTCACCAGTCAATTCAAATGAATTCTTTGGCAGCTCAGTCCAAACAAGATAGAAAACATCAATCAATGACTCTACTACGTGAACAATCATTTCTTTTAAATGCTTACATTTTAAGGCTTTTTTATCCTTTAAGAACTTATGTATAGCATATTAAATTTCTTAGAATATTGTTGCCAGTCATTTTACTTACAGAATGCCATTTTCTTGTGTTTTTGTGCATAAAAAACAGTGATTACTAATTTATGAAAATCGAGTGACAACACATACCCCTGGTCCATACACTGAAAACCAGAGCTCTGCAGTGAAAAGGCAGAAAACAGAACTCCAAAGGTAGCATTGCACCATGTAGAAAAATATTTATAAAATATTGGCAGACCTCTCAAAAAATGAAAACAAGACACTGTTAAAAAAATTGCCCACTTTTATTCCTATCATGTAGAAGACTCCAAGGGCGAAAACAAAAGCATGAAATGCTGATTCTAAAAATCCTTGACAAAATATCAGTCTATAAATTAATATTTATCACATTTTCAGTGTTTCTGACACAACAGCTCTTTATATCCTGATGTTTATGGATACAAATTTGCAGGCTCGGTGGGCATATCTTTCCAGAAAATAACTAGGTAGAGAGATACCTCCTTACTAAGCTAGAAATCTACCAAGAATGGACAGTGATGTTTACGATAAAATTGAAATAAATGGAACACATACATACATGTTAGTCATACACTGATTCAAGTAATTACAATGAGAAAATAGACAATGACTCTCTTACCATTTAAAACAATTCAGAAAACATTTGTGATGTGCTTTGTGTCTTAGTCACTCTTAGATTAGTGTGGAAGAAATAAATAAAATGTGAATGGATGATGGGACTAGGGTTCAATAGTTTAATAGAATGAAACGTGTTTTCATTTGGTGAGGGATACAGAAAACATAAGATCATGTTCAATGGCTCTGAAATAAGTGTCCATAGTTTCATAGGATCAGATTTCAAGTATCATTATTATGGCACAATTGTTTCTTAATATTTTCCTTACTTAATTTTAGAAATCTCAGTAAATGGAAATGAACAGACTGGCTTTTATTTTTTACTACAGATTATGCGGACATTTTTTTACTTTTTTTTCTGGCTGAGACATTCTTTTGTTCAACATACTCTGATTGTGTCAGATACTATGCACTGTGACTTATAATCTAATAAGACAGACAGGTGGAAGTTACATAGTATTGATTCAAGGTTTAGATATAAATGCCATAATAGAGAAGTATGTGAATTCCTGCTTCTGCATCTGCAATCTTTAGTGCTCTATAGCTGGGCTCAGCTAAAGTCTATCTTGTAATAGGTAGTAATAATATTGATGATAGCAATAGTGAGCATTATGATGATAATGATGACAATATCACCATTATTTGTAATCTTACTGTAAATGAGACATTGTTTGAGTTAAATTTCCACTTAACTCTCAGAATAACCCAAGGGAAACAATCAGTATTAATTTGCATTTTATATGAAGCAACCTAGGCTGTTGAAGTTCAGAGACTAGCTTAAGGTCACATGGCTATTGAGTGACAAAGTTAGGGGAAGAAAGATAGGTCCCTGCTCAATAGGGCTATAAACCCAAGAGTATTTGAAACTGCTTCAGGCCCCAGGTGCGAGAGCTTAGCAGTAGCCCGCCTTCCACAGGGCTGCTCTGAGTTGCCCCTGTTGCCAGCTAAGACACCTGCCCCAGGAAAAGCCTGGGGTTCCAAGTTTTAGTTTTCCTTCCTTCTCCTCCTCTTCAGTTTCTAGGCTTTTGATGGCTTACTTCAGTGGTCTCTGTTCTGAGGCCTGGAGTCCTATACCAGAAGCACAGCCTAACACGTGGGGGCTATAGGAAACCCCCATGAGAACAGTTTCCGGGACTCACCCTCCTCTGTCAAAGA
The DNA here is from genome assembly GCF_036850765.1 of Saccopteryx bilineata. NCBI lineage: Eukaryota > Metazoa > Chordata > Mammalia > Chiroptera > Emballonuridae > Saccopteryx > Saccopteryx bilineata. The sequence goes on along the minus strand of NC_089490.1, from coordinate 335,976,675 downwards.
TCCTTCCTAGTCTAGGTGCTTTGAAGACTAGAAATAAGCCTTTCCAATTCCAACAATAGACAGTGCCTGACACTGAATCATGATGAATAGATGGCCTTCTCAGGCTCAGAGGTCACACTGCCTTAGGAACCGGATCCACTTCCTGCCCTCAGATGTCCTCATGTCAGATCCATTTTTCCATGCAGAGCCCTTCAAACCTGACCGTGCTTTGTCATTTCTTACCTGCAACTTTCATGCTTTCACCTGAATGAATCTATAGGTATAAAAGTAGTGCAGCAGAGCACACAATGTAAGTGAACTACCAGGTCCACAGTGATACTGACATGGGTCTTAGGGAATAGTTAAGAACCTCACGGGGCAGGGGAAGTATAAGCAGAGGCAGAAGAGTTTTTTTTGTTTGTTTGTTTTTTTGTATTTTTCTGAAGCTAGAAACGGGGAGAGACAGTCAGACAGACTCCCGCATGCGCCCAACGGGGATCCACCCAGCACGCCCACCAGGGGGCGACACTCTGCCTGCCAGGGGGTGATGCTCTGCCCCTCTGGGGCGTCGCTCTGCCACAACCAGAGCCACTCTAGCGCCTGGGGCAGAGGCCAAGGAGCCATCCCCAGCGCCCGGGCCATCTTTGCTCCAATGAAGCCTCGGCTGTGGGAGGGGAAGAGAAAGACAGAGAGGAAGGAGAGGGGGAGGGGTGGAGAAGCAGATGGGCGCTTCTCTTGTGTGCCCTGGTCGGGAATCAGACCTGGGACTTCTGCACGCCAGGCCAACGCTCTACCACTGCGCCAACCGGCCAGGGCCGAGGCAGAAGAGTTTTAAGAGTAGAGGTTATATATTTAAGGATTGTCAGGCAGCCCGGTGAGATTAAGACAAAGAGACAGAGCACTATTGTGGTAGCACAAGGATGGACACCGAAGAGATCCAGAAATGCAGTGCGCCCTCACTATTACACTCATCCAATGGTGCGGTTCAAATAATTCAACAACCAGTTCTCTGTCCTAATGAACATTTTAAGTGTAAAGAAAGATAACCAAAACGTAGTTTATTATTTCATGCATTCAATACTTAAATAAGAACAATAAAAGAGGTACACACAACAAGATTATAAGAGTCTTAAAATATTGATGAAAAAATATTAAATAATACCTGATAAAAACAATAAAACTGTTATTTAAGATATATCCAATGACAGCTTGTCACCTCCTGGTTCTTTGGTACTTTTTCTCTTTATGTTATATGTCTGTTTACTGAAGTAACAAACACGAGGGAATTAAAATGTACTTCATCAAAGATATAATGAGTTTTATGAAATAAATAAATAAATAAATACTACAAGTGTAGTTCTGTTGAATTTTTTTCACCTATGGATGGAATGAACATTACTACAGGCATTTAGAATATACTGTTGTGCTGATGAATGTTAAAAAAGAGTAAGGAACGTAAATTTGTGATTTCCACATTGGGCAGCTGCCCAGGTGACCACCTTAGAAAGAACCCTGATTACAAGTGCCATTTTAACAACCGGTTTGCCGAACTCAACAAATAATTAGGAATTGTTTCTGCCGAACTGGTGTGAACCTACTGAATCCCACCACTGCACTCGTCCCCAAAACACATGAGCATTCACAGGAATGAGATGGACATGACCCAGTCCATAGCTTCCCGGATTGTCTGTGTGGTTTGAGGAGTGCCCATACTTAGTAAACTCCCTGCAGGCTTGAGTCACAGGTTTTAGAACACATTCAATCAATACCTGCTGACATCAGCTATCAAATAGGGCATTACTTGAAAATATGGAATATGATTACCTCTGATGAGGGCAGCTCAGTGAACTCTTCCTCTGCACTTACCCATCTTTCACCCTGACAGGTATGGTAAAGCAGAAGGTTTTCTCCTTCAGTATAATCATCAACTCAGACATTCTGACTCCTCCAGGGGGAAACAAGCCGAGAACCTGTTGGGAACCTTCAATTTCATCCGATGGCATAAAACATCTATTACGTGTGAGTCCTTTTTATCATGTTATCAACCCTAAATTCAAAGGCAAACCCCAGCCAGAGTACACCCATCCCTTACACGTGCAGAAAAAAATCACCTAAAATTCCTATTCAGCTTTTTAGTTTTTTCTTTTTTTAACCTCTAAGACAGACCATACTATGATGTACAAACAGATGACCTAACTTGCCAACCTCAGTTTCTTCATTTAATACAAGAATAACAATACTTAATTTACAGGACTATGGTAAAGATTAAACATGTGTCTACATCTAATATGCTTCACATAGAATCTGGATAATTATCTTACTGCAATCATTACCATTAATAAAGTATTCAGTACAGTCTGTTTAATGGCATGTTCATCACACATGACAAAATCTATAAGGTATATTGGTGAATCTGTAATTTCTAATTTTACTACTGGCTTCACAGCCATAAAAGAAACGGCTTACTTTCTATTTTACCTGCTATTGGATTTTGACGCTCAAAGTGTGTGAGGCACAAACTTGGACTAACTTATTGACATGAGATAAAATCCATTCTGTTTGATTATTTTGAAACAGATCAGTATTATATGTGGGCTAAACATTTGGCATCTTAGATTTTATCTGAATAGCTTAGAGGAGTGGCCTTGGATCCCTGTGCTTAAAGCACACATCCAAATGCAGCGTATAATCAAGACTGACCTAGCCAATGACACTTGGAGAAAATGAAACAGGAATAAAAACAGTCCTAAGAGTGTGGGACTATTTATAAATAAACTCCCCAACTCAGGATGCTGCTGCAGAGTAACTTCTTGCCACTTCCAGAGTTTAATGCCTTGATTAATTATGAAGTGATGTTTAATTATGTATTTTATTATGCATAACAAATATAAATTACATACCTGATTGTTCATAATTGTATTAAAAATATGTATCATTTATCCTTGAAAGTGAAAGGCCTTTTTCAGGATGGATAAAGCTGTTTGGGGAATAGAATATGGGTGGAATTAATGGTCCCCACATTAATCATTTATTTTAGGAAAATGTGAAGGTCATCCTCCACTTTAAGATGCTTCTGAATTAATTCCTTTTGCAAGATCTGGTAGCTGAATTTCAATATGCAAAGCAGAGGATTATACAATATGCACTACTATCCCCCTAAAGGCATAAAGCTTTTATTTAATAAAGATGTTATTCTAAGGAGGTTTACTATAGCTTTGTCACATATTAGAATTTGTCTTGGAAAAGTGATTATTAAGAGGAAGGACAGATGACCTTTGGGCAGAACTATGAATCTCGTGTGCCTGTTCATTTTCCCAAAGTCAGAGGCTGGGGAGGAGCCCGATGTAAAATCTATAGAAACCAGTTTTGAATGCTTTCTTGGAACCAGGCATTGAACAGAAACCAAGAATTATTGATATTATTATATTTTACATACGGCTATGCATATGAATCAAGTATAATCCACTATGTAAAATTTGCATTCATTTTATATAATCTCCATATTATATTTCCTCATTTTACAGCTGAAGACACTAAGCATCAGGGAAGGGTCTTGCTGAAGATCGCACAGTTAGGTGAAACAACCACTTACCTCCAAGGCCAGGTTCTTTAATTATCAATGAATGCATGCTGTCTCAGGTCTGGAAATTATTATTCATGATCCCTAGGTAAAGATTTGGAGCAGGTGCAGCCAGGACCAGGGAGGCTTTTGGGCTGCTTTAGAACCTTCAGGTTTAGTCATTTTTCCTGATGGCTAAGATGACAGTGACTGGGCAAAACACTAAGGTCAGATAAAAAAAATGGGCTTCTTTCTGGCTCCACTGGTTGTGTGAAAGTTTTCAGGTTATTTCACTGCTCCAAATTGCAGTTTCTCATCTGTAAAGCAGCAATCATAGTAGCTCTTTCATACATGTGTTGAGATGATCAGATTAGTTAATTATGTGTTGACGGCTTTGCTCAGAGCACCACAGATCATCAGCCATTAACAAATATTTGTGATTATTGTTTTTTTTCCTTCCGCATCTAATAATTTTATTTTTTAGGTTTTTGCAAACAAATAGGTGACCCTCCCATTTCTTTCCCTTTTTTTAATTTGAATCTCAAATTCTATGTCTGACCTATGGTGGTGCAATGGAGAAAGCATCGACCTGGAACGTTGAGGTCACTGGTTCAAAACCCTGGGCTTGCCTGGTCAAGGCACATATGAGAGAAGGAATTAATGCTTCCTCTTCTTCAGCCCTCTAATCTCTCTCTCTAAATGAATAAATTTTTTAAAAAAGAATCTCAAATTCAAAATGTGCAGAACCTAAGCCATCAAAAGGTTCATACAACCTCTTTCTCCCATGTCCCAGCCTTGAGACCAATAGCCCTTCCTTCTCGGTCTCATTTCAGTCCTCTTTGTTCTATTTTAGTATCTTCAAGATACATGTTGAAAACCAACGCCATGATTGTTACTCCTGATAGCTTAGCAAGAGAAAGACTAACATTCGGTGCTGTTAAGAAAAATGTTCTCCAACCAAGAGGAAATTGAATCTCACATTTTCTGTCCAAGTCAATCAGTGTTTCAAATGATGTATGCTGTGGGATGTCTGTGGATATGCAGCTAAACTGCTTCTTTTTTTTTTTTTTTCTACTTAAGGAAGAGAATGAAACTGTCTCCTTTACATAAGGGCTTTTAGAAAAGCAGTAACCAACTGCAGAGAGCATGAATTAGAGTGAAAGTTTGCTAATTTAGACTAACAGGGAGCAAAGGTGCCTGACTTACTGACAACTCTGATTCTCAAAACATATTCTGTTAAATAGAATGAAAAGCTGGTAAGACATTTTAGGATTTAAGAACCTCATCCAACATTTATTGGCTGTGCAATCTTAGCAAAGTCCCTTAACTTTTCGAAGCCTGAACTTCCACATACATAAAATAGGTAGAGAAATCCTTCTAACTCAAACAATTTTGCTGAGGATTAAATAATATAAAACATTATCTTGCCAGGTCCTGACACGAAGTATGTGCTCAATAAAAGGTGGCTGGTATTATTATCAATATTATCATCATCATTATATTTATCATCACTATAGAATTGCACATAATGAATTGAAAGAAATAAGTACAATGAAATCAAATTGTGATCCCTGTGTTTTCTTGGGGAATAGATAAGAATAGCTTGTTAATTCCCTGGTAATTATTGAAAAGGAAATTTGGATTCAACCAACACTGATTAAGTGCCCACTGTGGGAAAGAGCTGGTATCTTTGCAAGTATTACAGCATTTAACCCTCACAAACGATTATTTACCAGTTTAGAAAACAGTCACAGAAAAGTGGCTCTTCAGAGATTACACAGTCCTGCTCACAGAGAGTGCTCACTGATGAGTTACTGCACAAAAGAAGGAACAAAATCTAGTGTGGTTTAGTCGAAACACTGATGGTCACCATTTTGTTTGGATATGTTAATTATCATTTCCTGACTATGTGATTATGATAGAGTAGTTTCACCTGAACCTCAGTTTTCTGCCTGTAAAATATGGATAAATACTGGGCTGGGAAAAGTAGGTTTACAGCTGTCTGTATGGAAAATAATACAATAACTAATAAGTTATAATACAAGAGTAAACCCTGTGGTCTGTGTACTCACAACTGTGAACCTACTTTTGCCCCCTTTGGTATGTCTGCCCCACAGAATTAATGTGAAAATGAAACGAGACAGTATCTAGCATCATGCCTGGCACATAGTAAGTGCTCAATATATGCTTGTATCCCTGCTGTTCCTGATTGTACCAAAATCTTTCTCTTCTTCAAACTGTCACAGCCTTTTCCTCATGAAAGCCTCTAATCAGCACTTCCCTTCCTCTCCAGGACAATCATTACTGCTTCCAGGTTGGTTTGAAAATCCAGACTCTGTAATACTTTCTCTAAGTCTAAAGCCATTCACGAGGGTGTCTCCCCCACCGCAACCCCATCTCAGCCCATCTCCTCTGCCTACCTTGCCTTTCTAGGTCTTCTCTGGTGTACAGTCTCATTGCCTCTCCTCCCCTCTTCATTTCACTCTGGCTCCCTCTGCCTTCTTTAAAACAGTGCCAGAAGTCATAAGACCTTGACATGCTTTCTTCACACCTGTCAATATATTACTTTTCAGGCTTTTAAATAGCATTACAATTCCACCTACTCCAGGAAGCCTTCCTAGATGAAAGCCACACAATTTTTTTAAAAATTCTATATCACTTAGGGATAGACTTCCTATTTCCCTAGCCCTCATCCCACTTTTACACTTAGATTTACTCAATCCTGATTTATACCCTTGGTTTATGCACAATATAAATTCCTTATTATTCGTTAATGTGTAAAGTGCCAATTATGTAACTATAAATGTCCCAGTTTCCTGTAACTGTATCATAAAACAATGTAAATGTGTTTTGACTATAAGCTCTTAGAGTACATTGATTGGTTCTTACTCCAAGAGAATTTCATAAAGAGCTTGCATTATAGCATGACCATATGGTAGCAAATTTCTTCTTTACAAGTTAGGCTCTTACTCATCTTTGTGTCACCATTGTCTCCCATAAGTCCTACCACATAATAAGGTTCAGAAGAAACTGGATAAAACATCTGTTATTTACTAGTCTAGTTCTATGAACAGAGAGGCTTAAAATTCTTTCAACTTATGTGACAAAGGAAAGGAGAATAAAAAGAAAAGAAATACTGTTTCAGAATAATAGCTAGGTGCTATATTTAAGAGCTTAACACACATACCATTTAATTTAGTTCTTAATAAAGTATAAAGGTCCCAATATTTTTAGAGCTGAGAAAACTGAGGCATAGTGCATTAAACAACTTCCTCCAACTTAAACAACAAACAAAAGCCTACGCTTAAAACCTTGGTGGAGACTGTGCTTTCAGTTATTACTGGACTGGACTGTCTTGTCCAAGTGGTTTTTGAACTAGTGATACCCCATATCTGCCTTCTACTCATGGAATTAGATTCCAGTTCCCTACGAGTACACAAGGCTTTCCGCAATCTGGCCCAGTTCTTCTTCTCCAGGTGTAACCTGGTGCTCTCCCTCCTTGTACCCTACTTACCAGCCAGCATAAACACACCTAGTTTCCCTACAATGCTTGTCCTTTTGCTTTGCCTGTGTTTTTTTGTGTTTTTTTTTTTAACCTGGAATTTCATCCTACCCTCCTCTTCCTATTCAAAATCTTTATATTTTAAGACCAGTTCATTTTCAATATTCTCCATGAAGTGTTCTCTCTTTCTGGGCTGGAATTATTCATTCCTTCTTCAGTGTATCTAAAATTCCTGCTTCTTGCTTGGAGATACACACTGCTTAGGGATTGTCTAGTGACTCGTCTGGCTCTTATATTAGAATGTAAACTCCTTAAAAGCAAAAGTTCAGTTTTATGAGTCTTGGTGTACTAACAGTGCCTTACATATTACTTGATAAGCACTTATTCAAAGTTTTGTGAATGGATGATAAAGAAAAAAAAAGAAATAAGAGGGAAGGAACAGAAAGAGAGAGTGAGATTACTTAATTTGGTAGCTCATACAAGGTCCCTTGTGCTTAATTAACTCAAACCTGTTCTTGCTTTGAAATTAAAATGCATTCAAAGTTCTATATATGCTTTCAAAATGCTCCTTGAATTTAATAATATCTGCTCAGTCCCTATACCTGGGAGAAATTTGCACTACTAATGTAATAATATTTTAATGTACAAAACATTTATGAGCTGCCGTATTAGGCAATCACACCAAGTGCTTACAGAAGTACAATGTATTTATACTGGCCATCATTTAAAGCATCCTGAATATACTGTCTCATATACAAGACAACCCTCAAAAATTCTTCCCTTAGAAGAACAATATTTGAGAGATGCAAATATTTTTATGCTTCTATTCTCTTCTATGAACACATACACATATACACAGAGAGAAAAATCCCTCAAATTACACAATCATCTCTCTCTTCAAAGCATCCCACTACAACACTCCCCACCCCACAGGGGGGCAGGTTTGGAGGGAAGGCTCTGTGCCCCCTTTAGTGAGAGCAGCGTTTCAAGTGTGAGTGAGGTAATCCCATTATACTCATTGCAATTACAGGCCTGTGTCCTGAGCCTCCTGCTGACAGAAGGCTACCTCATCTTGTTCCTAATTAAGAGCACAAAATTCTTCCCAAACCACCTTCATTATTACACACAGCGTGCCTGGCTCTACCAGGCAATACCCTCACATTATGGAAGAATCAACTGCCTCTTTTCAATCCTAGGTAACCACCCCAGGGTTAATTATGTCAATTAAAACCTTTTTCCTACACTCAGCAGATGAAGCCCATTTCACTGGAACAACAATGGGACTACAAGAAAAAGAAACCTTGGCTACAATGAAAGGTAATTAGAGAGATCATGTTCGGCTTAAAAACAAACATATGCACCAAGTAAACAACAACAAACCAGGAGAAAAATCTGGTCCAACCAAAAGAAAACGATCATATAAACCTAAAAAGCAGTCAGATTTGCTTTCCTTTGACTATAATATTGCTGAAGCACAGGGAATATGGACAGATCAGGATGCAAGAAGAGTCTCCTTAGCAGACCTCTAGACCACAAAGCAATCTCCTAGTAACCAGCCCTGTGATTGGGGGCAAGTCTTTCTTCTCTCCAATCTGAATGGACCTCTTAACAACCACCACCACAACAAAGGGATTTGAGTAAGGAAATTCCCAAGGCCTTTTCCTGCATTAACATCCATTGTGGACCACAGGTCTCTCTAACCCACTCTGATGGCCAGCAGGAAACAGCTGGTGCACTTTATTTCACGGAATACCCTCCAGCACTATCAAATGCCTCAGGCACAGTCATACTATCCAAGCAGATCTCAGCAGCCAAAAAGGTATCCTAAGGGTGCTTCTAATCAATGAGGCACTTACAGTGGGATTTACCCCCTCAGTACAAGCCCTGATTAACCACTTACGCTTTTAATGTCCATGATTCTCAAAATGGGGTCCTGGAGCAGGTGCTCCTAGAAACTTGTTAAGAATGGAAATGGGTGTTTTTCCTTCCAGACCTACTGCATGCAAAGTTCTGAGAGTGGAACTCAGCGACCTATGTTTAAACAAAACCTCCAGGGGATTGTGATGCACAATGATGTTTGAGAATACTGTAGAAGTCCCTGCAGTTCTCCTTGCTCCTACTCTTGCTTATCTCTACAATTTATTTATTTTTTACATTTTATTTATTCATTTTTTTTAGAGAGGAGACACAGAGAAAGAAAGACAGAGAGAGGAAAGAGATAGAAAGAACAGAGGGAGGAGCAGGAAGCATCAACTCCCATATGTGCCTTGACCAGGCAAGCCTGGGGTTTCGAACCGGCAACCTCAGCATTTCAGGTCGACGCTTTTACCCACTGCACCACCATAGGTCAGGCTGCTTATCTCTAATATATTTTTCATACTGCCACCAAATCAGCTTACCTTAAATCTGAATCTGACCTTGTCAAACTTCCTCTTTCTCTCCCTCTTTCTCTCTCTCTAGTTTCCCCCTCACTCCCTCACTTTCCCTCCGCCATCCCTAAAACCCTTGAGAGACATCGGTGTTCCATCCCTCATCAAATAGCCTGAAAACTTCTTAGATAACAAACCAAGACTGTCACCATCTGTTCCCACCTGACTTTTCCAAAGTCACTTCTCCCCACTTCCTGTGTGCACTCTATAGTCAAGCCATGAGGAAGCTGCTGCTGTCCCATGACAAACCCATGCCCTTACAGAAATCTGTGCCTTGCTCAAGCTGTTTTCTTGGCTCAGAATGACCTTCTTCACACTGTCTGCTGGCAAACTCCTTCTCATCCTGTTAGTCTCTTCCCAAGCATCATTCCCTCTCAGAGGCCTCCTCTGGATTCATCCCTTCTTCTCTACTTCTCTCTTTATGCCTTCAAATCAGGTTCAGTCTATAGTACTTCTATTATTGTGCAGCTTTGATGAATGCACTTGTTTTTGTTTGTTTTTTAAGTGAAAGAAGGAGAGATAGTGAGACAGACTCCTGCATGCACCCCAACCGGATCCACTCTGAAACCCCATCTGGGGCTGATGCTTGAATTAACCAAGCGATCCTCAGCAGCCAGGGCCAATGCTTGAACTGATCAAGCACTAGTTTCAAGAGAGGAAGAGAGAAAGAAAAGGTAGAGGGAGGGGAAGAGAAGCAGATGGTTGCTTCTCATGTGTGCCCTGACCGGATTCCCTAGGACATCTGCATGCCAAGTCAACACTCAATCCACTGAGTCAAACGGCCAGGACCTGATGAATGCATTTGAATTATCATGCTAGGACTTGGCCAGTTGGCTCAGTGGTAGAGCATCAGCCTGTCATGTGGATGTCCTGGGCTTGATTTCTAGTCAGGGCACACAGAAGTAGTGACCATCTTCTTCTCCACCCCTCCCCTTTCTCTCTTTTTCTCTCTTTCTCTCTCTCTCTTCTCTCCTGAAGCCATGACTCAATTGGCTCTAGTGAGTTACCCTTGGGAACTAAGGATGGCTCCATGGACTCCACCTCAGGGGCTAAAAAATGGCTCTGGTTGCAACGGAGCAAGGGCCCCATATTAGCAGAGCATCACCGCCAAGTGGGCTGGCTGGGTGGATCCCTGTAGGGACATATGCGAGAGTCAGTCTCTCTGCCTCGCCTTCTCTCACTTAAAAAAAAAAATTATCATGCTCTATAGTAGTCTACCTACATAGCTCTCTCCCTTACTAGCCTGAATTCTTCAAAGAATCTGGGGAGAATCCTTGGGTAAATTATGTCTATTTTATTTTTATATTCTTAACTGAGAATATATTAGACATATAATGAATTGAGTTTTGAACACCTACGGCCACACTAGTGACTTGCCACTTTGTCCCTATTTTACGGATATAAAAACTAAGCCTTGGGGAAGTTGATAACTTCACCTGCTGGTAAAAGGCAAAGTTGATTCATGTGTAGGTCTTTTGGATCCTAAAGCTGATGCTTCCTCAACCAAACCACAGTGTTTTCCCAAATAAACTAAACACTGAGTGACTATACACAGCTATATCTCTTTTGACATGTTTTCACATTTCACTTACATGTAGTTTTCATTATATGAAATAAAAAAGACCTATGTTATCACTGAGCTAATATTAGAAACCAAATATAGGGTACATAAAACCAAATACTTTAGGACCTCAATTTCTTCATCTGCAGAAAGGCTATGTTGTATATTATCCACAATAATCACCTATTATTATTTGATATTAGTATAATAGCTTCTAGCCATAATAGTTTATGCATGTGAACTGGGTTCTTTGTGTTTAATTAGGCTGTTTCAGTTGCCTAATTCAGTCTGGGCATATTTATGACACTCTTTAAAATTTATTTGATTGGTTGTTTGCTATTATCACTGTGTCAATTCTCATTAAAAATGTTTTGACTGAATAAGGATATACAGTTGACCACAAAGTTTCTCTCTTCAATGCATATTTAATCCCAGTTTAGATATGCCTATCTAAATTCACAAAGAAAACAGTTAGAAACTGACTTTTTATCTTTACAACTAGTTACACATATTCTGTTCTCATAATTTTATCCTTGGTTGGTGCAGCTAAACCACCACAACAGTTATCACTGTCAAAGTTGTTTTCATTCAGACCCTCAAATTAATAGATTCTAAGGAAGAGTTTAATTAGCTGAAACCTAAATTGTCATTATTGATTTACTAGTTACTTTACAGTACCTTGTAAAACATTAATACTGCAGTAAGTGGAGTATCCACTTTCCAATGATCACGTGGCATAGCTAATTTACTACACAACTCAATATTTAATTACTAATCTTAGGAAAGCTAAAGGTACTTGGCTAAAATTAAATTGCATTATTTACAATCAAATGCTTAACATCATTACTTTGAATATTTTAAAGTGTTAAAGAAATAATGAAGTTCAGTCATTTGTAAGTATTTTTTGAAACATTCTTAGAATAGCTTTAACAAGTAGATGGAACTATTATAAATTAATCAGTAGATTTTTTTTCCAAAGTCAAATGTGGAAAGTCTGAAAGTTTTTACATTAAGACTATACATACACAGATGTGTACAAAGGTTCTGTTTGTACTGAGTGCTGAGAAGTTCTGAAAATGAACAGTGGCAATGGTGGCACTACATTGTAAGTGTACTTAAAATGCCACTAATTGTAAACAGTGGTTAAAATGGTAAATTTTATGTTATGTATATTTAATCACAATTAAAGTAGACTATATTCAATTTAACTGCTGTTTGCTTCATCTACTACACCATGTAATCCATGAGTACTGAATAGGCCGCGTTCATCACCACTTCATGGCTTCCTAGCATATTGTAAGACACCTATCAAATAAATAAACTCATGACATGTTGAGTTTATTTTCCTGCCACTTACTCGAAGTGAATGTCTTTCTTTAAAGAAAATTATTTTATTTCAGAAAGACTAAGTTATGTGTTATCCAGGGATAAAATTGTATAAGTTACAAACAAGTATGATATGGAAAAAAGAGGCAAAATGCATTCTAGAATATAGACTGTTAATCAGCAGCACGAAAGTAAGCCATCTTCCAGTTTGGGAATGTTCTCACATCCGCTGAACAGTCCCTAAGCACACAGAAACACATGGAATGCATTCTAGAATATAGACTGTTAATCAGCAGCACGAAAGTAAGCCATCTTCCAGTTTGGGAATGTTCTCACATCCGCTGAACAGTCCCTAAGCACACAGAAACACATGGAAGTATCTATAACCCTGAGCAACAAACAGTGATGATGGATACTGACTTCTATCGAAAGGCAGAACTGGTGCTTGGGGAAGATGGAAGTTCATTATACTAATCAGAGGCCCTTGCCCTACCTCCTCAGAGCATGTTCTCTTGGGTATATATGGGTACATATCAAGGCAGACACCCTTAGGTACATGCTTTTCAAATTAATGACTCAACAACCTAATGCCAGTAATCCTAGTATCTCTGGTGAAACCAACTGCTTACATCAGACCTGCAGATAAGAGTTACCTTCCAAAAACACTGCTCAGTAAAGATCAGGGTTGTTGCATTGGGGCAGAGTTTCGCTTCACCATCTTTGCTGATGGGAAACACGTGATTATGAGCAATTAAAAGGAGACCTACTATAAGTCAAAATCAGAACCAGAGTATGAGGTGGAAGAATTTGCCACTCATTTCAGAGATTCCACAAAACTACACCGACCCCAAAACTCTTTCCTTTAGATAACCTGTTCCATTGTTTTTACGTAAAGCACTTAGATATATCACAAATATTTCTTCATTCAGTCCTCATAACAATCCGATGATAAAGGTACTATTATTTTCACTTTATATATGAGGAAACTGAAGCACAGAAAATTACTGTGCTCAAAGTCCCACAGCTAGAAAATGGCAGTGCTGGGATCTGAACCCAAGAAGTTTGCTTTCAGAAATCATGTTCTTAAATACTACACTCCTCCATTTCAATATATCATAAAAGAAGTATTAAAAATAAAAAGTTTCCTTAAGGCACTTTTTCCTAGAAGGACATTATGCATGTCCACACATGCCACCTAAGAGCATTGTCATACCAGGCGTGCTTTATTCTAATCTTGGAGAGTGGGACTCGGAATGAGAGCTATGCCAGGTGGTTCGCAATCAGGCATGATCCCACGTGTCTACAATGCTAAGATTCAGCAAAAAAGCACAGTCTGGCAAGGCAGAAGACATGAAAGTGTTATTATTTACACTGCTAAAGCACACACATAAGAGTTTACTTTAATAGTATGTACACTTTTTTCTATCTCTGTGCTGAAATTACCCAGCACAGAGACCATGGCTTGATTGTTTCTGCATCACACATAAATCTCAGCATAGTATTATTAGTAGTTGTGTACAAGTAATTCTTCATTCAATGCCAAGGGCTAAATAAGTGTAGAGTTTTTGATTAACTTAAAAGGCCACAATAACTCATTTAACTTGAATTTTATTTTCCTGGGGCCAGCCTGGAATTAACCAGGAAACATGGGGGAAAAAATAGGACTTTGAAACTGTTCAGTGCAATCAGACAAGTGAATTGTAAGAAACTAGAAGACAAAAAGCACATATTAATCCGAAACATGTTTAAATTTGTTTTAGCAAATGCACAGTGTGGTTCCTCACACCGGCAGCACTGCTTCATTGTGCTGTGTTTCATCCCGTTCGTCCCAGAACACTAGAGAAATGACAGAGTGAAAAAAAAAATCCTACTTGTGTATCACATACACCATTTCCCAAAGCTCTTGAAAATTCTAGAGAAAAGCACAGGAAAAACAACTTTAATAAAATTAATGTGTTATATCTAAATTAAACATGATATTCAAAATGTTACACTTGGGGAGTTAACTGAATGTTATATGCTAAGAGACCAAGAGGGAAAAATGTCCTGTAACATCCCAGACCCTCCATAAATTAAATTGGAGAACACTAAAACGGTGATAACAATGAAAAGGATTACTTCTGGAATGAAACAGACAACAAAAACAGATTAGTGAAGATATTTGCCTCGAAAAGTCTCAAAAGTGTGCATCCTCGAGCAGAAGTAATAAAGACGGTTATTTCTAAGAAATAGATGCAATGTGGCTCCATTCAATTCACAGCAGGAATATCCAAAGTAGCAATTAATGCAACCACTGGTGTGGAATTGTTTTCCCAGAGCCATCCTGTTGGGTGACTTTTTTTTAGTGGAAGTAGGGCTCAGAATTCATGGTGTATTTGGATCAATTATTTACTGAAAATATTATAACAGGTTATTAATACCACCACTCAGAAAATGAATACAACCAATATATTTTGTGAAACAGAAGGAACCTGCCAGCTGCTGCTAATCTCAGACTACAAAAGTAGTGCTTGAAACTCCTTGAGATTTGATCATGGGAAATAAATGTGAGGACATCCATCTCAGTGATGTGTGGAGCCACTAAAGCTCCTACGAGAATGGATTGACTGGTATTCAAAAGATCTGAGATCAAACCCCCAAAATTTGGCTGACAACAGCTGACACTGGGCAAGAAAGTTCCCAAATCTCATGTTTCCTGAACACACACTTTGCTTATTTTGCAAGACATGGGAAAGACTCTGGCCGGTTCACTCAGTGGATAGAGCATCAGCCCAGCGTGCAGACAGCCCAGGTTCCATCCCCTGTTAGGGCACACATGAGAAGCAATCAATTGCTTCTCTTCCCCTCTCTCTCTCCTCCTTTTCTCCCTTGCAGCCAGTGGCTAGACTCATTTTAGAGCTGGCTCCAGGAGCTGAGGATAGGTCAGTTGATTAATGCATTGACTCCAGATGGGGGTTGCCAGGTGGATCTGGGTCAGGGCACATGTGAGAGTCTGTCTCTCTGTCTCCCCTTCTCTCATTTAAAAAAAAAAAAAAAGGAAAGAAATACATGGGAGATAATGCATCCCTATGGTTAAGAATGTTGGCTCAGATCCCCATTGCCTGGGTTCAAATTCTGGCTTTAGAACATGCTAATTATATCTCTGGGCACATTAATTGACCTTTCTGTGCCTCCCTTGTACAAATGTAAACACTATTTATCCCATGGGATCATTGTGACAATGAGCTGAATTAGAACATGTAAAAGTCTTAGCCCATAGTAGGAACTTGTTGGACAAAGCACTGTGTTTCAAGTATATTTAGCTTTGCTGGCTTATACTGGGGCAGTGCCATGTATGTAGTCTGAGGAAGGCTGCAGGTGCTTGTCCTCAGGGTGGCAGATTGCAAATTGCAGACTGCCTGCCGCCTTGGGGAGAGTGATTGTTTGCCATAGAAGGGGTATTTCTACCAGGCCTGTTTTGCTGGAGAGTGCTGTGGTTGATGGGGAGCCTATGAGTCCAGAGGGTGTCTGGAGGGTGAGTCTGGAGAAGGAGTTAGGGTTGTGGAACCAGAGACCACCAGGTCAGGGCTTGGGAGTCCTGAGGAGAGGGAAGCAGTTTTCCCTTTCTGTTTGCTCGTCTGTCACTAGGAGACTTTAGTAAATGGAATGGCTCACCATTTTCCAGTTCCACAGTTCCTTTATCGTCTGCCTGAATCCCATGGCCACGAGGCAACCACTGGCCTTACAGAACTCAATAAGGTACTATTATCATTAATGAAAGGAAGATTCTTTTTGGTTCTAAAATTGAATGTAACACTGCAAGGAGCTGTTTCCCTCCCTCTTCTG
Organism: Saccopteryx bilineata; assembly: GCF_036850765.1. Classification (NCBI taxonomy): domain Eukaryota; kingdom Metazoa; phylum Chordata; class Mammalia; order Chiroptera; family Emballonuridae; genus Saccopteryx; species Saccopteryx bilineata. The sequence continues at coordinate 335,960,494 of NC_089490.1, read as the reverse complement.
TCCCCCAAGACCTATATAAAATTACAGAGGTGATGTGCTACATTCCCCCGCTGGCCCTGGCCGGTTGGCTCAGCGGTAGAGCATCGGCCTAGCGTGCGGAGGACCCGGGTTCGATTCCCGGCCAGGGCACACAGGAGAAGCGCCCATTTGCTTCTCCACCCCTCCGCCGCGCTTTCCTCTCTGTCTCTCTCTTCCCCTCCCACAGCCAAGGCTCCATTGGAGCAAAGATGGCCCGGGCGCTGGGGATGGCTCTGTGGCCTCTGCCCCAGGCGCTAGAGTGGCTCTGGTCGCAACATGGCGACACCCAGGATGGGCAGAGCATCGCCCCCTGGTGGGCAGAGCGTCGCCCCTGGTGGGCGTGCCGGGTGGATCCCGGTCGGGCGCATGCGGGAGTCTGTCTGACTGTCTCTCCCTGTTTCCAGCTTCAGAAAAATGAAAAATATAAAATAAAATAAAAAACATTCCCCAGCTGGGAGATAAGCATCTTGAGTTGCTCAGCACATACCACTTCACTGCAAATGAGGAGTAATGTGCCTTGACTGACATTACCAAACAGAGGTTACCACTCTCTAGTAAAAACTGCATAGTGTGTGTTGAGAGAGAGGAGGTATGGAAAAGGTGTGGAATGGGGGGGAACTTATAAATATGATCTAATATTTATGTATTAAAAATAAAATAAAAACCTAGAATTCCTTCAAAGTCAGCATACTGACAATTTTCACTTGTTAAGTTATCCTCCCTAGTACTTTTTTCTCCTCTAAACAGCAGCAGAGATATACTTACACATCTGCTCACTCTGTAACACCAGAATGAGAGGGCAAGTTCATTCTAAAGCCCAAAGGAGTAGTAGAGTAAGAGGAATCATTAATGAGGTTAGCAAAAGTTGCTTTGCATCTTTTCTGGAACTATGCAGAGTACTGAAATGAATGGGTGGGAGGGAGGGAGGAAAAAAGGAAGGAGGGAGGAAAAAGGAAGAAGAAAGGAAGAGAGAAAGGAAGAATGGAAGGAGAAATGAAGAATGGAAGGAGAAAGGAAGAAAGAGCTTGACCTGTGGTGCCGCAGTGGATAAAGCATCCACTTGGAATGTTGAGGTCGCCAGTTTGAAGCCCATGGGCTTGCCCGGTTAAGGCACATACTACAATCAATCAACAAACAACTGAAGTGAAGCAACTGTGGGGTGATACTTCTCACTCACAACACCTCCTCCCATAAAATCTGTAGATAAAATCTTTAAAAAAAAAGGAATGAAGAAAGGAAGGAGAAAGAAAGGAAGGGGAAAGAAAGGAAGGAAGGAAGGAGAAAGGAAAGAAGGAAGGAGAAAGAAATAAAAGCAAAGAAGAAAGGAAAGTAGGAAGGAAGAAAAGTAGGAAGAAAGGAACTGTTTTGTAATGGATCAAATACTGTACATGCAGTTTTTATTTTTTAATTTTTACTTTATTTATTTATTTATTTATTACAGAGACAGAAAGAGGGACAGATAGACAGGAAGGAAGAGAGATGAGAAGCATTATTCTTTGTTGTGGCACCTTTTTGTTCATTGATTGCTTTCTCATATGTGCCTTGACTGGAGGGCTTCAGCAGACCAAGTACCCCTTGCTCAAGCCAGTGACCTTGGGCTCAAGCTGGTGAGCCTTGCTCAAACCAGATGAGCCCATGCTCAAGCTGACGACCTCGGAGTTTCAAACCTGGATCCTCTGCATCCCAGTCTTATACTCTGCATCCCACTGCGCCACTGCCTGGTCAGGCTGTACATGCATTTTTTAATGGGATCAAAAATATTTGAGGCTATCAGTTGCTAGAATGGCTCCACTTGCAACAAAGCAACACCCCAGATGGGTAAAGCATTGCCCCCTAGTGGGCTTGCTGGGTGGATCCCGGTCTGGCGCATGCGGGAGTTCTTCTCTCTGCCTCCCTGCTTCTCACTTCAGAAAAAAAATTATTCAAGGCTAGTTATCACCCTTTTTAATCTGTGAGAACACTAACAATTAGGGCGAGCAGTTGTCCACTCAAGGTCACTCAACCAATAAGGTACTGATCCAATTTGAACTCCTGCCTGTAGTCTTTCACAGCCATACTGTTGCTCTTCGGTGTGCCAACAAGAGGATTTACAGAATGTATGGAGGAAAGGGGTCAATAAAGGTGACAAAGAACCTATTCAAGGAGATTGGAAATCAAAGGAAAACAAGTCATAGACCAAAATAGCATAAAGGAAGGAGAAAGAAAAATATTTTTCTTATTCTCTCACACTTTTCCAAGTATCACCCTCCTCTAAGTCTCTTAACTCCAAAATCTTTTTCCTTTTTCACAGCACATCAGTTCTTACTCTTCCTGTGCTAGGAATCACCGGTGTTTCTCCTATTAAACTAAATGGGAGAGAAGACCAGGGACAATGACTTCCTGCCTCGCAGTCTTCATTTCATCACCGTTAGCTGCAAACTTGTACAAGTCAGAAGCCCTCCTCCCAGCAGAAAAGACGAGCATAGCGGTCCTACGAAAACAGCTCATTCCTTCCCTCTTTTCTTAATTAATCAATTAATCACCAATTGTAATAACCCTTCCTAGTTCCTTCATAAGAGCAGATGATGCTGACCCTGCAGAGGCTATGGATTTGTTAGAACTTAAATACTTTTAATAAAAAAGAGCACATACAGGTTACACACTTCTCTCTATCAATGAAAGCCTGGACCTGGGCACTAGAAAATCACTCCTCACTGAGCATCATCACCACGTACAGCAATATGGCATCACTGCATATTAGTCTGCTGGGTCTGCCGTAACAAAAACCATGGGCTGGGGAGCTTACACAATGGTAATTTATTTCCTCACAATTCTGGAGAATGAGAAGTCCAAGGTTAAGGTTCTGACAGGGTTTGATTTCTGGCAAGAGCTCTCTTCCTGGCTTGCAGATGGTCACCTTCTTGAGTGTTCTCACATGACAAAGAGAGATCTCTTTTCTTAAAAGGCTCCAATCTTATCAGATTAGAACCTCACTACTATGATTGCATTTAAACTTAATTATTTCCTAAATGACCTGTTTCCACAATTCCACGTACAGTTGGGGACTAGGGTTTCAATACATAAATGATGAGGAAGAAGGCACAATTCAGTCCACAGCAGATGGGATGGGGATTCCTGATGTAACTAGAATTTTCAGATGAAGAAGGTATGAGAAATTAACATTCCCACTCAAGCGTAAGCCTGTAACCTTTTAGCGTGTAGGACAAAACAGCTGGGAAATGTCAGTTTGATGTGGCATTATAGGTGGTTGAAGAGCACTCTGGTAGTGGGATGGCTATTGTTTGTTTCACTCCATTGCCAGTGGCATGGAGAGTGGCAAAGAGAGCTAGAGCCTCCAACCCTACCAGGGCTAGAAAACGCCTCATAGTCCCTCTTCCTTCAAAAAAAAAAAGGCAGTCAGGAAAAAAAAAAAGGAAAAATAAAGCCCTGAATGTCTCTATCTTGCTCACACTTCGAAAGTAGGTAGATGTTCCATTCTATTCTTCTTGCTAATGCTTAAAGACATTCCAGACCTTTTGAACATATTCATTTGACATACATTTATCCTAGTGCTAAGCACCGTACTAGGGTGCCAGAAATACAGGGATAAATGAGATCAAGGCTTTCCCTTTAGGATTCTTCAGTCCTAGAGTGAAACAGAATTAGAATCAGAGACTGTTAGAATGGAAGGATTCTGATTGCAGATGAACAACTCAGGTCCAGATGTTTTAAAGACCTAGGCATGGCAGCCGGCTTGTTGGAGCAGCACCACTTGCCGCACAGGCCTGCAGACCCTGCCCCAGTCCTTATTCCTACACTGCTCAGAGTCCTCCACTCATTCAGTCATTCAACCAGGATTTATTTAGGGCCTGCTAAGTGCTGACCGAATGGGATAGAATTTGTAGTGGTTTTACAATTTAATTCATAATTTAATAATTTATTTGGAGAAATAAGACTATCCCTGATACAATTATTAGCAAATATTACAAGATCTTATTTAAAGTGAGACAGTTTCTCTATTAATCCCATAAGTAACATATGCAATGAGATATATATATATATATTATCTGATTATCAAATTTATCTTTACAATGATCATCATAGTTGAGCTAATCTTGCTGATTGGAAGTTTTCTTTTCCATCTTCATCACTCAATATAATACCATGGAACACCAGGTAGAGGAAGACTGTTCCAAAGCTATATTGAAGACAAAACAAAACAAAAAATAAAACCATTTTGCAACTAAAGTTCTGCAAACTGGACCAAAAGTAGACTATCTGAAAAAGTAAACTTTTCAATAAATGGGCATTACTATTATTGGTAGCAAGTCTACAGTGGTTCTGTGACCTGCTATCTTCCTGTCTAGCCTACTCTCCCCCACTCCTTCATTTTAGCCATTTCTGTGACCCTATCCCTTCCATTTCTCTTTCTCCCTGTCCTGCTAACAGCTGTGCCTGGTTCTCCGTGAGGGTCGACAGCAGTGTGGGAACCTCAGAATAGGCGCTACTGTCTATTTTGCTGTGTGATTCACCTGCCCAGTGACAGGGAAGAACTGCAGGGCTGCATTCAGTGTGGATAAATACCTGTCCTCTGTGTGACCACAACTAGACAGACACTGGTGCTGAGTCATGCTGCTGCTCATGACCGACCGACATGCTCTCAAAGACTCAGAGGGCTCTGAGAAAGGGACTGGACAGGACAATCTACCCATTCCTCTCTCCAGACCAGGCTGCTCTTCAACCTGCCATGAGGCAGAAACAGACAAAGGAAGATGCTATCATTCACTGAGGAGTGAGATTTTTTAACATCAGAATGTTTCTTCTTATCCCTAAACCAAATTTCAGATTTTGCATTTAAATTCACTTTTTAAATTTATCTTTCAGAGGGTAAGTTTTCATAGAAAAATTAAACCTGATGTCTAACTCATAAACATACGTCATGTATACAGTATAATACAAAGTATATAGAATTAAAGAATATAGAGTATTATTTATTGGTTAAGAGCCTAAGTGTGAGAGTCAGACATGGTGTCTAATTCCAGCTACCCACTGCTGTGTTTTTGCTCTAAAAATTAATAATAGCCTGACCTGTGGTGGTGCAGTGGATAAAGTGTGGACTTGAAATGCTGAAGTCACTGGTTCTAAACACTAGGCTTGCCTGGTCAAGGTACATATGGGAGTTGATACTTCCTGCTCCTCCCCGGCCCTTCTTTCTCACTCCCCTTTCTAAACTAAATAAAGTATTTTAAAAATCTTAAAAATTAATAATAATAGTAATAATGTCACTAAAATCTTATATTAGCACAGTTCTTGGCTCTTAGAAAGAATTCTGTGAAAGTTAACCGCCATTGTTGTTCAGACACATAAATATATAGTGAGAGGCCAGTAGACTTCTTAAGTTTTTTCTTTTTCAATGCAAATGGCTCTTGTTTGATTATTGCCCGTAATCTGTTTCTTCTATAACCTTCAATTTCCTTTTCCCTATATTTGTTTATCATCCTAAATCTAGACTAGGATATAAATTCCAGTTCAGTCTGATCAGCACAGGATAAATGTATGATATAGTTTAGAATTTTCTAGTCTATTTCCCTATGCCAACTAATAATATGATTTGTGAATAAAAGTAATTTGATAGCAAGTGTGTAACCTTTAAATGCTTTATTTATATTAAGTCATTTTATCCTTCAAATAAATACATTCATCATTCATTCCTTCTGCTATGCTGTACTTCATTGATTCTAAAAATATACTTTTTTCACATTAACATCTCTAAAATCACGATGTGTCTTGAAATTGATGACATGTTATAGTTTTACTGATAATCTTTTTTTCCTCAGTAATACATGAAAAATGGTGCATCTTGAAACTGATGACAACCTATAGTCAATGAAATAGGGCAGTGGTCGGCAAACTCATTAGTCAATAGAGCCAAATATCAGTACAACGATTGAAATTTCCTTTGAAAGCCAAATTTTTTAAACTTAAACTATATAGGTAGGTACATTCCTTATCGAGGTAGCACCTGCATGTGGTATTTTGTGGAAGAGCCACACTCAAGGGGCCAAAGAGCTGCATGTAGCTTGCAAGCCGCGGTTTGCCAACCAGGGAAATAGGGTATGAGAGACAACCTTTTAGGCATAAGAATTTAGTAAACAAAATTGAACAGTTTTCCTTTCAGAGAATCCATTCTAACTAGTAATACTGAGAAATAAAAGATGATTTTAACATAGGTACAATTTCAGTGGGTGCCATGAAGATTGATCCTGTGCTTGTAGAAGCCAGGGAAGGTTTTCTAGTGATGGTGATGTCACTGAAATTTGGAGTGCTATTAGTGAGAGGTAGGACTAGCCTGCAGTTTGTTTGTCTGCCAAACAGGTTAAGCAAAATCCTAGAAGCTTTAAAAAACATGGGACCTTCAGGGATTTGAAAGTAGTTCAGAATGGACTTAAAATATTTATGAAAGAAGTACAAGGTGTGAGGGCAGAGAGGACAGCAGAGGTCATACACCAATTCAGCAGGTTAAACTGAATCCTCAGGACTTTAGGGTTCTACTGAAGTATAGGTATTACTTTCATTTAACAAATGAGAAAAAAAAAACAACTGAGACCTAGAGTAGCCAAATGCCTGGCTTTAGGCTAGAGAGCAAAGAACAGGGCTAATTTAATTCTCTCCCTTTAAGACCTCACCTTAAGCCAGATGCTCTTTATTTTATATCAGGATTACCCAAAACATCATTCTATCATTGGCTATACTGCCAGTAAATGCATTACTAGATTATCTTTCACTTTAGTTTATGTTAAATTAATGTGTTTGGTTTAGATGAGAGGAAGGGAGACCAGTGTGTTGGTTCTCAAAAAAAATTTTTCAGGTGCATGTGGCCCAATGTCAGGATGTTTGGGTTCAGTTACATCACTCATAAGTTATACATCACTGCCAAGTTTATCTACAGTGGTGTCTATTATGTGATAGATATTGATGCTAGTCCGTTCTAAATGCATCAGGCATTCACTTTTCATGGTGTATGCTTAAAAGATGGATGGATGGATGGATGGATGGACGGATGGATAAAAACAAATGAAAGAATCAATGCTGATGGGGAAGTGAATGTTCATGTCTTTATACTCTTGAATGTTATTATGCCACCATAATAGCATTTCAATTTATCTTCAAGCTTCTTCAGCTGCCCTTCTAAAGTAATACAATCTTGAGATTGACTAAATTAAACAATTTTAGTTGAAATGTGACAAAAAGGCATAAAAGGAAGACAGTAACTTTTAAAATAATTACACAGGGTAAAATAAAGAAAGAAAGAATAATTATTTGAATGAAGACATTCTATTCCAGCTCGACAATCTTGACACATTTAAAATAATTTTGCTCATGAGATTTGTTGGTATGTGCAAACTGACTTTTTAATGAAAAAATAACAAAGACTCTTTTCTTTTCCTTTTTTTAGAAAAATTACAACATGAATCACCTAATATCGTTGACTCACGTAAAAAGGGAATGCATCTAGCCTGACCTGTGGTGGCGCAGTGGATAAAGCGTCGACCTGGAAATGCTGAGGTCGCTGGTTCGAAACCCTGGGCTTGCCTGGTCAAGGCACATATGGGAGTTGATATTTCCAGCTCCTTCCCCCCTTCTCTCTCTCTCTTTCTCTCTGTCTCTCCCTCTCCTCTCTAAAATGAATAAATAAAAAAATAAATTTATAAAAAAAAAAAAGGGAATGCATCTACAATTGACAAGCAGTTGGGTCCTTTTTGATCAAAGACATCTTTAGTTTCTATAAGATAAGCACTGAGTACAAATGTCAATATTTAGGGAATGATAATATGACAATTACTAGCTATTTAAAAGAAATTATAGGTACCAAGATGATAGCTGGTTACTCTAATCCAAATAAAGAGGACAAAAGTGTAAAGTTTTTAATAATAGGATAGAAAATTATCTATTAGAGATAGTTTAGATATACTCTTATCTGAAATAAGGGGGTTGAGCTATAGAATCAGAACTTTGATTCTGTAAACCTCATTTCTTTGGAATGCTAATATCAAACAAGGGGGGCAAGATAAGAAGGAATGGTCAACTTTGCTAACACAAGACTGATGAATGATAGGGGGATATAAGAGAATGCTAGAAACTCAAGCAGTCATTTTTAAAATGGGAAGCTTGGGTTTAAATCCTAGTACTGATACTACTGATTCTGTGACCTTGGACTAGCCTACTCCTCTATCTGGGACTTAGAAAAACAATTTCTATATCATAGAATTGCCATGAAGATTAAATAAAACTCTACGCAGAAAACAAGTGATGCATGATGTATGTGAATAGAGATTATTGTTAATATTATTATTTTGTGATTATTGTTATATTGCATGCTCCTATTTAATTCTATTGGCATCAGATGAAGTCAACAGTAGACCAGGCAACCATGAATAAGGCATACTGCATGTTTAGGGATGGCATTTAGGCTTGCACATTCTCAATTAGCTTTTTAATTAACCCCAGCCTTGAGGAATATACTTCCAAGACCATATCTGAATGCTAAAATAGGACTGATGGGCTATTAAGGGTGCAGGTTGTTTTATTAGAGTTAGGAGGAAATAAACTGTGCTTCCTATTGCAAAAATGAGCTGAAATTTACAAAGGGTACTAAAACAAAATCACAGCCACTGACTGCGATACAGATTTACACCCTGGAAGCTAAAATATGCTCCGACTCTATCAGTAGTTGTTTCACATTTAAGTATACTGCTCATTCTCTACATAAAACTCAATTATAATCTTATTTTCTTCACCTTTCTGCATCTTACAATAAAGCCTGACAACATACAGTCAGCTGTACTTTACATCCCCCTCCGTGGTTGCAATTACATGATCTCTGATGTTATAATACACTTTATATACACTTATTCAGCTTGCAGTATCATTTCTTAACTGTCTTCTCACTTAAAGATATTACTGAACTCGTTACATACCCAGTAATTCACAATAGTTGGCTTAAATAAGTCAGGTGATAAAATTAGTACACAGAATAAACCCACTATTTCCATTTACCAAGCATCGACTGAGGGTCTTCATTGTTCAAGGCAGCACACCTTTTAATTTATTCTAGGAACTCTGGGAATACAAATTCCATGAAGAAAAATATCAATACGCTCTTTTTTGTTAGTTATCATTACCTAGTATTCAACAGTAACTATTCTTGGCTCCCCTGGCTAGCTCAAGGGGATTAGAAATAATAATTTTTAATTTGCTCTTAGTCATTCAGAGAGCAAAACTTCAGTCCTCTGATGTTGGATTCCCTTCCTGTCTAAGATAAATTAAGAATTTTAAACCCTTAACCCCTTCTTTGGTTTCTTCTTCCCTGTTCTAAGCATTAGCCATCCCAGAAATGAAAAGGAGATATCAGAGTCCCCTTACTAGCTTCTTCCCACACTTAACAGAAGCCCAGGTTACTTTGTTAGATCAACATCCTTTAAGGTGCTATACACTGAATTTCATAGAGCTGCTTTTCTCCACATTTGGGCCCAAGCCTGAATTAAGTGTCACTGGAAGATTCAACTTTTCTCTGCATACTAATTTGGCATAAAGGCATTATCTACCAGTGGCATTCAGAGCCATTTGCAGTCTCTGACAGTCCTCTCATCCATACAACCTATAATTTTCATAGGAAGAATGTACTTTTTCAAAACATTTGCTCCAATAAAAAACAAAACAAAGCAAAAAGCCCTATTTACAAGTCTCTTTCCTTAAAAATTACTTGAGAAGCAAAAAACAAAACAAAACCCTCAAGACCCAACTGTTCAATATAAATGGTGCTACTACATGACCATTAGGTTTGCAGTTCTTTTACCCGTGATATATAAGAATAGAAAAGGGATCGATTCTACCCCACTCTTGCCTCCCCCTTCCCCATCAAAATGCCATTAAATAACATCATTCTACAAGCTTCAGATTTGGACATTCTAAAAGACTCCAACCCTGAAGTTGGAGCTCTAAACATGTTTTCTCTTTTCACACTACAAAGAGTTGTATCTTGGTTTATCACTGTATTCTTGTTCATGTTATCAACATTCCTACTCTGAGGAAACAAACAGCCAGTTCAAGTGAAGGAACATTTGCAGCTGAGAGGGAGGACTGTGCCACAGGGTATGAAAGCCATTACAGGATCAATCTCAGGAGCAGATTTAAGGCACAGAGGACACTGGACCAAAGGTTGCATCTTCAGAGTAGTATGAAAAATCTCCATTTTACTAAACGTTGTAACCTTTGGAAATTTCCTCAACACTTATCACATTGGATACGGATTACCGAAATATGACAGTTTGGCCAATGCTCTGAAACCACAGGACAAATTAGAGATACACCCTTATAATGCATTTTAGGGCTTACAGGTCATTTTAATTTCTTAGGGAATGATAACAACTAATGAGGGAAATCTACATAGAGGTTTTCTTGAAACAACTAGTCATGCTGAATAAAAGAAATACAAAGCCATCCTCTCAATGGTCATGACTCTCCGATTACAAATACAGTTCTTGCTTATTGTATACATTTTTTAGAGGATGGCTGTGTTGATTTGAAAGAAAATATCAGGCACCCTTGTGGAATCTAGTCAGTGTTACTCAGAGTCCCAAATATGTGCCCTTAGGACACAGACTGGGATGCAAGTCCTGGAGAAACAATCAAGGATTTATCGTGCCCCCTTCAGAATCAAAGATTGTAGTAATAAAAATAAATGCAGTATAGCAACAAGTTTATGAGAGCTCCCTCAAGGAGCTGAAATTCCAGCTGCTCAAGTGCTTCCACCCTATGTCATCTAAAGGAAAATTAAGTCTCTTTGGAGACACTCTCTCAATTGATGATACCACCAAATATTTTGCATAGCCAATGATCCTGCTTAACCCCAAACGCTCCCCTTCTAAGTAGCTAGGCTCCAAGAGTCACCCCTTCTGTAAGGGGCATGGACTACCTCCCCAGAGAGAGGCAAGCTCTCATCCCAAGCTAATAAGGACTGTGTCTGTGCTCAGACTAGCAGGCAGTTGGCAAATCGGAAAGGTAATCTCCAGCCCCACGTACTGCATACCTTTTCGGATTTCGCCTTCCTGGCATTGTGCACGAACCTGCGACCCAGCTTCTTGGCATACCAGATAGAGGCGAACATAGCGATGCAAAGGGAAGAAATTCACAATGACCTGCAGCACAATTTCCCACCTCAGCTCAGAGACGAACGGAATCGGGCTGGAGCTGTCACTTGCAGGCTGTTGCTTTCTCAGTTCCTCTCATGCTAGTTAGCTGAGGGGGAGGGTGGGAGCAGGGAGGGGGTGGTGGGGAAAGGCAGTCCTGTTTGGCCAGTCTGCAGGTATATTTACATCCTACCAGCAGGAGGTCCGGGCGAGGCGGGCGCTGCCTTCCTAGCCGGTTCACACAACCAGTCAGCTAAGTATCTCTCTGCAGTTCTTGGGCACCGTCACCACCAAACTCCATGCGTGTCTGGAGGAAGAGAAGCCGCAGTCCGCTCGCCCGGGAGGCGGCTCACCTCCGGCTCGGGCTCCGGCGGTTCCCCTCCTGGCTCGGCTTCCCTCTGTCTTGACGGTACGTGCTGGCGGCGTCAAGACAGACCCACACGGAGCCTCCCCGGTAAATCGGCCAATACCGGAGCGGCCAGGCACAGGCGCGACGCAGGGCCACCAGGAACCTGGCTCGCCGGCACAAACAGGTGTCCCTGGAGCCTGTATCCTGCTCTCATCCTCCCCGAATATCACACTGCTCCGGTGGCTGGAAACAGACGTTTCCTTCCCTTACCCCCTCCTCAACGCCATTTGGTCCAAGGAAAGTCATCTTTGTACCTGAGCCAGCCTTAGCCATAGCTTACAAGAGTTACTAACACTTTATTTTTGAAAGACTGGCCTGGGTTAAAGGACAAAGTGAGCAGGATGAAGTGTACTAGCAGGTGTTTGCTTAAAGGTCTTTAAGTTTTCAAACTCATTGGTTCCATTTCTAAAGCACGCCGGGTCTTGCTTATGAACACAGGTTTTCCACATGGGGATTGGGGGCCTTAAATTTACCTCTAAAATAAAGCGACCTACTTAAAAAAAAAGAAACAAAACAACTCTTGAGTCTTCTTGCAGTGATAGCCAATATTACATTATTACATGGAGGACTGTAATACCACTTTGGGGAAGGTAAATTGATGATTTATGGCAGCTCTTGCTCCTTTGAAGAATTTTCTCTTTTGATTCTACCACGAGGTGCTTTCAATTTCAATTATCTTATTAAGGATTTAGACTGAGGCACTGAAAAGGTAAAGTCAATTTTAAGGGCTATGCATTTTGTCCAATGAAAGGGCACTTAAGCCTTTAACCAGAACACTTGAGAAAAGAAAATTAACCAGAAAGTCTTTCTTCTAGTGACATACAAACAAGACTCAGTCCCGTAAGTGTTTTCCAGCTGATCTGACATTAGTGCTCAAAGAACATCAGCACACTTACAGATGGTTGGAATAGAGCTCCCTTCATTCCCTGTACATCCCTTGAAGTTTACCCCCAAAGAGGTTTGGGTCTTCAGTCAAAAGACTACTGTTTTATAAAGTATATCAGATACCTTCATAGGCAATTGAGCCAGTAGACAATGTGGGATAGGACAATGGTAGTCAGTACGCATGTCCCTGTTAATCACTAAGGTAGCCTTGGTGCCTAGAAGAGTGCTTAGAACCATGCATTTAATGTATGTTTGCTGAATGAAAGACTAATCTGGGTTTTAACCAGGGTGCCTGCTTCTAATTTGTTTCCTTGTTCTGAGTTTGATGTGCCTCACCTGTAAATTAAGAGAATTGAGCAGATGATTTTTAAGGCCCCTTTCTGCCCTATGAGTCTATAATTCTGATTATGCCCCTTTATGTGAGACTTGTCTCTTGCCAACCAGAGGTATAGACTCTGGTAAAAATGTCTCAGCATTCTAAAAAGCCCACAGATCCTGCGGGCAGCTGGGGCCCTTCTGCCTTCTGCAGCTTGCCTCATTGCCACCTAGGTTTTGGCTTGGCCACCAGCTGCTTCTGTTGCTCTGTTCTTTCACTTCGACAAACTCCACCTTTCTTTCATTTCTTTTTGACACTCTTAGACAACCCCTGCGCAAAATTCTCCACATCACACCCTGTACTCGTTGGGAAAAAAGTACCACCAAAATCCAACAAATAAATAAATAACTCCTGCTTCGTTTTCAAAGTGCCACTCAGCAGGAACACAGCTTACCCCAATATGGCTGTGATGCTAAAGGCATTCATTATTTCTGCATACAAGGTTGACAAAGCCCTGTTGTAGTTAAAAGACTATTCAGTTAACAGAATAAAGTAGATGAAAAGGAGAAAGGGAGCAATTCTCCCTAAATTAATGAGTTAAAAAAATCTATTTTTAACATTTTAAGATGGAATCAGACAATAAGGAGGTGAGAAAAAAATGTTGAGCTTTCAAACCATGGATATAAGAGGGGGGAGGAATCAAAGACTGTTAATAGGGCTGCCAGACCATAAAATAATTTTTGCACTTTCTTCATAAGTTAAGATTTCTTAGGTCACTAAAACTGGGACTTGGAGAGATCTTTGATGTTTGATTGTTTTGTTGGTTGGTTTTACTTTTATATTGAAACTTTAATGACTTCTTCACACACCTGACACGGAGCCTTTATAAACTTTTACAAGATGGGAGTTCTGAAGAAAATAAATTGGCCTGCCAGTTAAGATTAACTTATAAATAACAATAATAACTTTTGTTTCTTAAATAGGGAGCTGGAGGTAGAAAAGGCAGCGTGGAGTAGGACATTTGTAGTCAGGACTTGTGTTTATGTTCTGAAAATGCTTAGCACAGTGTAAATACTCAAAATACATTTGTTGACTGTGTCTATGACAAAGAAAAATCCACAAACTTTAAAGACTAGAAGAGTCAATAGAAGCATATCCACAAATGTTTAGTTCTAAAAGTTTTTTGAAAGACGAGTGCCATTTAATGAAATGATGTTGTTGCCATAGTTATACAACCCTTTTCCCGGGTTCCTGCACAGATGTGACTGCTACAAGGAGGGTGGCAGCTGCCAATCATAAATCCTAATGGTCTCTAGCCATTGTTCTCCCAGTTGAGATAAACAACTTTTGTAGTTATGCCATGTAAGGGAAACTGGTTTTTCAGATGCTTTCCATCTGCCTAACATCAATACCTGGGCAGACCTTCTCCTTTGTAATTTCATTTTTAGTACCTCTCAGATGACAGAAGTCTAACAGTACAGCTGAGTTTGAGATGCAACATTAATCCATTTAAGCAGCTTTGGGTTCATGCCTCAACACACACATTGTGTGAACCTCCTCTGAATTCTCAAGGTAAATGCAATGTGTAAATCAAGCTGTAAAGTATTATACAACTACATTTTCTACCTAGTATATAAATAATTTTCTTTTAAAAATCATCTAGATATATCATATATAATTATATAAACAGACTAAATATTAAACCCGAGAAACTCCTATCTGCTAGCTTAAAAAGCTATCTAGGTTAGGCATTTAATATACACCAAAGAAAATACATGTTTGAGATGTACACAAACTAATGCACAAAACAAACATCCAATATTTGTTTAATTTGTTTGCATATCTGATATACATATTTGATAGACCTTTGGTTAACATATGATATCAGTGCATTGTTAAACAGTAGGTATAGATACATAGACTTGATGAATAAAAAATATAAACATACTATTTAATTCTAATTCACAGGAATTCCAAAATATTGATGTTAGCTACCTCTGTAGAGAGTAGTGGAAAGGGAAGATAAAAAAGAGTTACATTTTGCTCTATACCGTATTTCCCCATGTTTAAGAAATACCTTAATTTTGGGGTTTAAAATTTGAAAAAAAATTACATAAAGTTACTGAACTCAAGCTTTATTCATCATAAAATTCATACAACTCCTCATCTGTGCAAAAAAGTGGGAAATACAAATTAAAAAAATCTTCAACCATTGTATAAGACACATCCAATTTTTAGACCCCAAATTTTTCAAAAAAGAGGTGCATCTTATACATGGAGAAATATGGTATATTGTGTATTATTTGAGTCTTCTACAATGAGAATATTCACTAGAAGACTTATTACTTGCATGATTAAATATTTCTCCACAAAAGGGTACTGATTATTTACTTTAGGTCATATACTGAATAAGCTATAATCCCTCCTCTCAAGAAGTCCCATATAACTGGGGACACAGATGTATAAAGAAAAAAATTTTAATGCAGACTGGCATTATAACACATATGTGAAAATTTAGTGGGAGCTCAGGAAGAAAATTACTGTGTTTTGGTTTCTATGTTCTTCAAGCCCAATAATAAATATTATCTATACAAAATGCAATTATTAGTGTGAATGTATATAAAAGGAAAAGGAATAGTGAAATCTCTTTGCAGGTTTTATCTGTATGGACAATAGCAAAATGGTTACTATAACTTTATGTGTATATATCAAAACCAACGTGTACAAACTGACCCACTGACTGATAGATATATTTCTGCGTCAAAGATCAACCAGTCATGGACAAGTATGACAAAATGTTTGAGTCACTACAAATAAGATTCTATTGACTTTAATTATAATGGAATAAATTTACCTCTTTTTTCTGCTCTCACAATTAGAACTAATTATTTGATGTTTGAATATGTCACATATCTTTTCTTTTAAATGTTTAATCATGATATACTTCAGCACCCAGAGATGTGAGAAAGTTATGCAACACTCACCCATATGCCTACCATCCAGAGTTTATAAATGTTAACATTTTGCCATATTCGATTCAGCCACTATGGTGCTTCAGCAAAATATTAAAAATGGAACTGCCTTTGACTCAGCTATCCCACTTCTAGGGATATATCCTAAGAATCCTGAAACACTCATTTGAAAGAATATCTGCACCCCTATGTTCACTGCAGCATTATTTACAATAACCAAGGTCTGGAAATAGTCCAAGTACCCATCAGTAAATGAATGGATAAAAAAGCTGTGGTACATTTACACAATGAAACACTATGTGGCCATAAAAAAGAAGAAAATCATACCTTTATGGCAGCATGAATGGACCTGGAGATTATTATTCTAAGTGAAATAAGCCAGTCAAAAGAAAGACAAATATCATATGATTTCACTTACATGTGGAATCTAATGAACAAAATAAACTGATGAATAAAGTAGAAACACAGACATGAATACATGGAACAGACTGACAGCTGTCAGAGGGAGTTGGTGAGAGATTGGGGAGTGGAAAGTGAAGAGACTAAGCAAAAGAATATATATATATCCTGTATATATCTGTATATATCTAGATCTAGATATATTACACATAGACACAGGCAACAGTGTGGTGACAACCAGAAGGACAAGTGGGAGAGATCATTTGAAGTGGGCAAGGTGGGGGAAATGGAAACAGAAAGAGACTGCTTGGGGCAATGTAGTGTACAATGCAGTGTGCAGATGATGTTTTATTGAGGTGCGCATTTGAAACCTGTCCCCCAATAAATTTAATTTAAAAATAAACTGCATAATATAGGCAAAATCCCTCTACCCCAACACCACCTCAAAATTATTTCAAAATAATTTTCAATAAATATTCTTGTACCTGTCGCTTTAAACACATGCAATTTTAGAGTAGCTACTTCAAAATGTAATTGACGGATCACAGGATGTGTCCATTTATAACAAATTTTTCTCTAATTTACATTATTAGTAGTTTATAGGAGACCTACATTCTAGATGACACAGTATAATCAGACTTTAAAAATTTTTCAAAACACAACAAATAATGTTTACCTCCTTGGAATTTTGATATGTATTTTCTTGATTGCTGGTGAGATTTAGCATCTTTTCAAATGTTTACTGGCTATTTGAGCTTCCTTCTATTCATAACCTTTGCTTATTTAAAAATTAGATTCAAAGTGTTCTTTGATAGATAATTGAATAAAGAAGATGTGGTGCACATATACAATGGAATACAACTTAGCCATGAGAAATGATGAAATACTGTCATTTGTGACAACATGAGTGGACCTTGAGAATATTATGCTAAGTGAAATTGGTCAATCAGAAAAAACTAAGAGTCATATGATTTCATTCATATGTGAAATATCAAATTGAAACTCATAGACATAGACAACAGTACAGTGGTTACCAGAGAGAAGAGAGGGTGGGGAGTAATAAAGGGTAAAAGGGAACAAATATATCACAATGGAAGATGATTTGACTTTGAGTGGTGGGCACACAATGCAATGTACAGATCATGTTTCATGGTCAGGTCCATCGAAACCTATATAATCTTATTAACAATATCATCTCCAATAAATTTAATTAACTCAAAATAAAAATTAGATATTTTTTATAGATTTATGAAAATATTTAATGTATTAAGGACACTAATTCTATATTTATTATATATGCTGACTGGTCTTTTATTAGTCACCGTATGTTATTATACAGAATCCTCATAAAAATTTAAGTGTACTTAATAAAGTTTATCAAGATTTTCCTATATACCGGTATGTACTTTTATTATCTTAAGAATTCCCCTAAAAATATATATTTTATATTTTCTCCCCCAAATTTAATATTTTTATTTTCACAAATAAATTTTATAATTAAAAAAATATATGGTGTGAGATAGAAATCTTTTCCCCCATAGGTATGGCAGTGTCTTTCTTCTTTCCTCCCTCCCTCCCTCCCTCCCTCCCTCCCTCCCTCCCTCCCTCCCTCCCTCCCTCCCTCCCTTCTTTTCTTCCTTCCTTCTTTCCTTCCTTTTTTCTTTCTTTCTCTCTGCTGGTATATTTTTCCCTTTTTTTCTGACTTGTTATGCTCCTAAGTCATATTATATCTATCTAGATCATATGGGTACTCATATAATTGTTCTGGGCTCTTTGGTGATTGTTAAATTTTTACTTACCTTTGCTAATACTATATTATCTTTTTTACTATGCTTTATAATAAATATTGATATATCAAGAGCTAATCATTCTTTTCATTTAACTTTTCAAATTAATTTTTAGAAAGTTGGACATGCTATGCCCAATAATCCATGTTATTATTTTATAGCAGTTTATTACTATGCATGGTAGTGTATTTCTCACACCTACTATTATATCTTGTAGTAAGTAGTTCCATTCCTCACCAAATCAGTCATTATTATTATCACCATTATTTATTTTTTATAATTAAAGGTTAATCAGAAAAATTCCACATGCTATCAGTTTATTTTCTCATTATTATTTTTAGCTGTCTAACCCTCCTAAATTTCCTTATCAATGTAGCTATTTTAATAGTTATTTCTGCAAAAATCTGTAATGGTTAAACATGCTCAATCTTTTTATACTTTTCATGAACTGTCTACATTCATTTTAGAGTTTGAAGGATAGCATAGGTAAATAGAGATTTCTAGATTGACAATTATTTCCCCTTAGCACTGTGAAGATATCTCATACCATCTTTTGTATCTATTTTTATGACAAGATGTCTGCTGTCAATCAAATTGCTACAGTGTAAGGAATGTCTCTTTTCTAGCTTTGTTTGAAGATTTTTTTAAAATCTTTGTTTAACTGCTGTTTTAGTACAATATATTTTTTTCTAAAATTCTTCTTGGAACTCATCATTATTTTATCTGAGGAGTTATTTTTTTTAAAAAAACCTCAATCATTATCTTTTCTAATATTCTTCTCCCATATTCTATTTTATTCTTCTAAAATCCTGTTTTATTTTTCCTGGGCTATTTTCCTATTCTATTGCTTCATATATCTCCTATTCTTCTTCTGTGTTTTGCTGTTTTCATAGTTATATCCTCATATCCAATTACTATTTTTATTTTGTTTTAATCTACTGTTTTAGCTATTTACAAAGTGTTCATTTTTAATAAATTATTGTACAGTTTTAATATCTAGAGGTTCTATACATTTATTTTTTAGTCCAACCAGACTTTTATCATAGTGTTTTGTTCTTTTATTAAGATTTTTATTCCTTCCTTTATCATATTTTTTAATATGAAACATTTAATTTGTAGTTTTATCTCATACTTTTATTAACTTTCTTAGAAATCTTATCCTACTTATTCCACTTATGGTGGATAGTTTCTATATGTCGTTGCATATTTTTAATTTAAAATACTCTTTAGACAGATTTTACTTCCTGCAGGAGTCCCAGGGACCTTTAGTGGTGCAACTGTTGGTACCGACTAATTTTTTGCTTCTGCTAGTTGCCCAGAGATTTTACTGGTCCAGAAGCCATTTCATGTTTTATATTTATTTGGTTTAGTGTTATTCTCCCCACACAAAATGGTTAAATTTACTCTTCCCCCTATAATAGAAACATGCTTCTTGTTGTTTCCTTGGTATAATAAATGAAGTTATTTTAGAAGCCCTTTCATTAAACGAGAACCTTTTTGACTTTTCAGTTAGTTGCAGGGACGTTAGTCTAATTTCTCTTCCTTGGGGGATCCTAAGGTTAAGTGACTTGCTCTGTATGAGCATCAGAATCTCACATTCTTATGTTTAGAGCCCTTATTGAGTCCCATGTGCCCCTGGGACACCACAGTCAGGTCCAGATCTCACTGCACTGGCTGCTATTTTATACCAGCTCAAACAAGCCAGACTGGCATTACCCAAAAGCAAACTAGAGAATTTCACTGGCATGGGCATGAGGTATTAGTATTTGATCACCATATCTGACAATAGTATGTACAAGATGTATTGTGAAATATTTTGTACAAGATATTCTTGGAATTCACCTAATTAAAATGCTATTCAAAAGTCATTATTGTATAATAATTAATTACCTAAAGTTAGCAGAAAGATAGACCACCACTAGATTCGTGACCTTGCACAAATGATGCCAAGTGTATCAAATGGGGTAATAATGGAAACCATTGTGTTTAATACTTATGTATCAAATGAGATAATACATGTAAACTGTTTGGACCTGTACCTGGCATACATTATGGATGTTATAAAAATGTTTTTATTTTTATGCATTCTCTGATCTTCAGAGAAGACAAAAATGCACAATAGCCAAGACAGAAAATTTGTGCTTACTATTATGAAGAAGCAGAGAATGCTTTCTAATACTTTTTTTAATGCTTCTATTGATTTGAGGGAGAGAATGGTGCAAGAGAGATAAGAGAGAGACAGAGATAAAGATGGGAAGAGAGAGGAAAGCATCAACTACTTGTTCACTTAGCATTTGTGTACTCATTAATTACTTGTTGTATGTGCCCTGACCAGGACTCGAACCTGTGACCTCTGGTTGATTCTTTATCCACTGAGCCCAGCCAGGACTCTAAAACTCCATGTTTGTATTTAACCATCCTTGCTGTTAGGATATCTACCTTCTTTTTTAAATCTTTCCCTCTTTTATTCCATTAGTGAAAACAACTTGTAAATATCTTTCATAAATTTAAAGATTTTTAGTTTCAAAAATGTCCATTTTTCTGAGGCAGATTGTTATTTTGTTTTCTGTATGTTTTTAAAATGTTTGAAAGTCTTCTCATAGCCTCTCATTGTAAAAAATCTTTCATAATAAGGGAGACTCAAATAGACCTTGAGCTTTTGGTGATTCTGGATCCACATGCTGAGATTGGCCCACATGCTTACAAGGAAAGTTTGCTACAGTGGAGGGTAGAGATCAATAAGTCAATGGCTATCGAAAGGAATGCAGAGCTGAATGGAGATAGGTATGAGCAACGTAGAACATCAAGCCAAGGAAAATGGGTAGCTAATAGAACATGACAGAACTTTAACTCGGGAGTAAAAAAGAAAACAAAGCAGTGAACATATTGTTTTCCTGAAATAGCTACACAATGCTAAAGAATGGGTAGTTGAATAACTTTGTAACAGATGATTCAATTCAATTTCTTCAAATTTACATGGCCTGCCAAAGTATGCCACAGATGCAATTGTCTAAATGACACTTATCTAACCTGAAACCTTTGGCATAGGAACTTTCTTATCAATTATAATTCAATTAGAGAGTCCAGTATCCTTAGCTATCTGGACAACAGAAGTATTACCATCCATAAAGGTGAGGTGTTAGCTGGGGAGCCTATACTCTTAGTTTCATTTTCATTTTTACCAGTTGTCTTACCTCTAGTTACTTTATTCATTAAATTTTGTAATATCTCCTGTTTCTACCTATGGAAGGGGAGGAATTACACAGTGAAAAAACTGACAGCTTGTCGACAACAGATCAAGTCTCACTGGGTTACCTTTTGAGAAACATTGTTTTTCAGAGTGCTTCAAACCCTTCTTACAATAACTTTATCACTTTTAGTATGAAGATGAGTATGAGGTAAAATACAAATACAGGGTAATAATAAATGCTTAATGTGTGTTTATATAGTGCCTTCTCATATAATCAATTTCTAAATTCCCCTTAAACTCAAGTAATCTGTCCATGCCAGTATAGCCCAAGAATTGATTTGTAAAACAATAATCTTTTAAGTTCAATAGTCATTTTTTGATAAAATTATCATCTTGACATATTGTCTTCTGGGTCTTTACAGAAGTATTCTGTTTCCCCGACACACTCTGTGTACCAGTATCTTTGCACATGCTGTTCCCTCGGCCTGTGGTCTTAAACTTTCATTCACTTCCTGCTTCTCTCATTCTTCATGTGAGAAATCCTTGCATGATTTTGAGACTTGGCCCAATAATTCCCTATGAAACTTTTCCTGATCCCTCTAGACAGAGCCAATTTGTTATATTGCACTAAAACTAAGGATTCCTATTGTACTTTGTACATATCTTGGGTTTAATTCTTATTATATATATTTGTGATTACTTTGAACTTAAATGTTTCCCTCTAAATGGCAAATCAAGGAAATTCATGATTTATTTATTTTTGAATCCTCAGAGATCTACATAGTCCTTTCACATGGAAAGCACTTAATGAAAATATCTGAATAATAGTTATTTGCTGAATGAATAAATAAACAAATGAGCACATCAGTTGAATTAAATTGTTTCATACTCCTAGGAGAAGAAAAGATGGCACTATATAGACACATATCAAGCATTTATTATTATCCTCTATTTGTATTTTTACCTTGTACTTATCTTCATACTGAAAAGAGCTAAATCAAAGTCATTGAATGAAGGGTTTGAAGTGCTTGGAAAAACAATGTTTCAAAAGTAAACCAATGAGACATTGATTTGTGGTCTACCAGCTGTCAATTTTTTCACTTTGTAATTCTTCTCCTTCCATGGAGAGCAACAAGAGATCTTTTACAAAATTTAATAAATAAAAACACATTTGCAAACAAATAAACTCCCTCACATTTTTTTTAAATGAGAACCACCAATGAAAATATACAAACTATTCATTTTGCATCCTGCCATGTACATAAAACAGAAACAACAGCTGTTGAAATCCTCAGTGCAAATGTCAACTGCAGATAGTGTTATTGAAAATATTCCTATTAATTGCAACCTCTATGCATCTTAAAGAACATATACAGTTTAATAGAAACTGTAGTAGTATTCTTCATGGCTGAATAGAGAGAAAAGGGAAGAAGACGAGTTGGTATATACTTCTATATCAGCATTTTACCTTAAGCACCTGAAATTATGTGAAGTGTTTTGTCTTTAAGATACTTCAAGATTTTGTTCACTCAGGTACTTAAGAGGCCTTGTCTCAGTATTTATCTAACCTCAACTATTTTGTCATATTCACATACTATCTCTTTGTTGTTTATTTAGGTTATTGTAAAACTTAATTTGACTCACTTTTGAAATAAATTTAATATGAAAGAGAACATATCACCATAATGAACAAAAATAAGGCTCATTATCCAAAAATAATAACATACAATGAAATAGATAAAACTAGAATACTCATATTGAAATATAATGAAAATGGAATCATGTTAACATAATCAAAAAGTAAAATAAAAATGAGATAATTGAACATTTTAAAAATTAGATAATTGAAGAGAATGTTTTATTCTATAATTACAAATTGCTTTCTAATTTAAATTAAAATTCAATTAAAATTAGAATAGAAGTATTTATTTTAAATGTTTGCCATTCAATTAAAATTAAAATATATTTATTTTAAATGTTTGCCATTATAGTCTTAAGTACACCACACTTTAGAAAATATTCCCATCTCATTTAATCATTTCCAAAAAATCTGTGAGTCATATAATATCATCTTCTTTTATAAATCAGGAAAGAATATTTCTAAGAAGTTAAGTAACTTATTTAAACCCATTTACTAGAAGAAATTAGGCTTTAAATCCTTATTTCCCCTCATTCATTCTCAATTTTGAAAATGTGTCTGGTCTTTAGTGCCCCTATATTTAAGAAATAGTGGGCCCTGGCCGGTTGGCTCAGTGGTAGAGCGTCGGCCTGGCGTGCGGAAGTCCCAGGTTCGACTTCCGGCCAGGGCACACAGGAGAGGCGCCCACCTGCTTCTCTACCCCTCCCCCTCTTTTTCCTCTCTGTCTCTCTCTTCCCCTCCCACAGTCGAGGCTCCATTGGAGCAAAGATGGCCCGGGCGCTGGGGATGGCTCCATGGCCTCTGCCTCATGCGCTAGACTGGCTCTGGTGGGGACAGAGCGATGCCCCGGATGGGCAGAGCACCGCCCCCTGGTGGGCGTGCTGGGTGGATCCCAGTCGGGCTCATGCGGGAATCTGTCTGACTGCCTCCCTGTTTCGTTTCAGAAGAATACAAAAAAAAAAAAATAGTGTAGCAATTCAGGAAATAGCATGTAATGGCTTCTGGTGAAATAAAAACACATGAGATGAAGAAGGGGCAAGTACTTTGAGTTCAGATAACATTCATTAGGCCATGACTGGCGTGGAAGACAGGCTTTCTATAGGAGAGAAAATTTGAGTTGGGCCTTGGAAAACAGGTAAAAACAAAAAGTACATTTATGTGCCAGGGAAAACAGCATGAATAAAAGTAAAAATGTTGGAAATCATGAGCTGTGTTTGAAAAATAGTGGAAAATTCAGATGGAAGGGCTACGGCCATACTGTAATAAGACAATGCCAAGAAATGCTTAATCGTGACAAACATGGTCAGAGTTGGAGACTGGAGAGAATGATGGAGGTAGTAGAGATAGTGGGAGTCTTCACTTAGGGTATTGGTGGTAGGAAAACAGGCAGGAAGCAATATAAGAAACATTCTTTTTTGACACCTTACACTAGAGCCTAGAGTTAGGTCCCTGACTCACACCCTTAGCTCAGTACATTACTTCTCAAAATGGTTATCACACAGACAATGGCCGATGCAGTATATATATTTTCTTTGCTTTCCTGTGGGACATCCCATGAAAGCAGAAGCCATGGTTGTCTCTTCATCACCAAATCCTCCGTGCCTAACAAAGTGCCTGGTGCATAACAAGTGCCCTAAAAGGATTTACAAAAGGTGTGAATGAAGGAAGGAATAGCTGAGGAGACAGAATCTATAAAATGTGACAGGTGCTTTATAGGCTGAGAACTTGGATCAAAAGCAGCTGAAGACAGGAGCCCAGGGGACTTGGAAATACTGCTTAAGACCAAGGGGAACTTGCCGTTAGAGCACCTTCTTCTTCTGTTTTACTTTCTGCTTCTCCCTCTGTCTCATTATAATTTTAAGTATTCTTATTTTATAGTCTGTCTGACACTTTCACTAATGAATTTCTTAGAGATTTAATTCTATCTTTTGTTAAACCTGCTGATTCTTTCTCATGGTCAGTAGTTTCCACATGAGGGTTCTAAATTTTCTCTGTAAACGCTTCTAAAGCAGATGATTAAAAAAATATTGCAGACAATTTGATAGTTTCTACTTCAGTGTATTCTAGAGGGGTTCATCTGTGCCATAGGGATTTCCACATCCGTATAAAAAATAAAAGCAGTGATGGGGGGGTTAACAGTTAAATATGTACAAGTTGTGGTAGCCCTGGAAAAAAAGGGAGTACATACAGCTGGTAAGCAATGTGATGAAATAAATTCCTCCTCCACTCTTTTATTTGTTCAGCATTTACCTGAGTGTTTCTCTGCACCAGCCAAGTTTTCTAAGCAATGGGATAAAATAATTAACTAAACAGTCATCAATCCTTAACTTCTGGAGCTTACATTTTAATGTAGATAAGAGATGATAAGAAAGATAACAATGGACTATATATGTTAATTATATACATATATTGTCAAATATTGATACCTGTAAAAGAAAAAATAAAACAGGTAAATGGAATAAAAAGTGTGTTGGAAGTTTAATTTTTTTGATAAGGCGATTAAGATAAACCTCATTGAAAAGTAAATTTTGAGTAAAGACCGTAAGGAAATGAGAATAAGCCAGAAGGATACCTGAGGAGAGAACAGACCACATGAAAACCTTTAGAAGGGACAGTGGCCGGCTTGATTGATGACAGTTAGGAATTCAGTGTGGCTGAAGCAGAGTGAGAAGAAAGATGGAGCAGAATAAGGTCAGAGCGGCAGACAGGTGAGTGAGGGGAATATGGAAAATCAATCTTCTAGGCCTCATAAGCTGCTGTGGGCTCTTTGGCTTTTACTATGAATGTGGTAGGAAGCAATTTCAGACTAGTAACATGAGATGACTAATGTTTTAATAAGACCATGAATGCTGCTGTCTTGAAAATTTTAACTGTAGGAGGTCAAGGCTGGAAGCAAAGAGAAGAGTTAAGAATCTATTGCAATTATCAAGTTTAAAGAAAAATGTAGCATGGACAACACTAATGCACAAGGAAATAAAAAACACAGTGGTCAGGATCTGGACATATTTTGAAGCTAGTGGCTGTGGGGTATGAGAGAAAGAGAGGAGGCTAGGATGAGGCAGAGCCATTGGCATGAGCAGCTAGAATGCTGAACTTATCACTGGCTGAAATAAAGTCTGTGAATAGAGCTGGGTTTTCAGGAAAAATAGAAAGTTAGGTTTCGGACATGTTAACTCTGAGACTATCTTTTGGACAGCTGAGTGCAGATAGCAAGTCACCTGCTGGATATACAAGTCTAGCATTTCAAAGATATCAGAATATGAATGGCATTTAGAGTCATGATCACGGATTAAGATAGTGAAAAAGCTCAAGGACCAAGTTCTTGAACATTTTGACATTTATAGTTATCTACTTAATACATAGTTCCCTTACTGAACTGCGAATTCTGTGAAAGCAATGAACAAAGTGAAAAAATAAATAAAAAGAGAGGAAAGTTGAGAGTCTATGCAATGAAAGTAATTAAATGAATCTTCATGGGCTTTAAGCTGGGTAGAAAGTTGTATACTAGGAAAGAGGCAAGAACCAGAAAAAAGATTATACCCCTAATAAAATGATAGGGGTTAAAAGATAGTTGGAGTCAAGATACACACATATATTTGAGGTTTGTATTATGAATACTATGTTTTATGTGGTTCATATGCTTATCAAAGCTAACATTTATGAACATTTTTTTAATATGAAGCAGAGACATAAGTACTTATTTAATCTTACAAAACTCTATGAGATGGCTCCAGTATATACATAAGAAGACACAGAGAAATTAAGTAACTTGTTGGAGGTCAATCAATTTACAGTGGCACAGTCTGAATGCCAGCCAACTTCTGAGTCATAATTAGGAGGCCTTCTGGTCAAGATGATGATGTAGGTAAAAGCAGTACTAGGAACTTCCCACAACCACATCAAAATAACAACTAAATTAAAGAATAAGCATCATTCAGAACCACCTGAAATATAGTTGAACAGAAGTCCTACAACTAAGAATTTAAAGAATAAGCCACTTCAAGACTGGTAAGAGGGGCAAAGACACAAACAGGCTGGTCCCACACCCATGTGTGGTGCATAAAAATCGGGAGGAATATCTTGGCTGCAGAAGTTCACCCTGAGGAGTGAGGGCTCTGAGCCAAGGGTTCCAGCGCCAGGAAGAGAAGTCCCCACAGCTTCTAGCTGTAAAACTCAGTATGGATTGTGGCTGAGTGAGTCCCAGGCATTCCTCTTAAAGGGCCCATACATAGACTTACTTAGACTCCTTACCTCCCTTTGAGCTCAAAAGATGCCAGCCACATACAAGGGAGGACTGAATTGTCTGACTTTAGTATGAGAACTGGAGAGGCAGCTTTCTCACAGAAACAAAGTGCTAGCAGAGGCCATTGTTCCTCTGCTAAGCCTTCTATTCAGAGCTGGCAGATGGGTGCCATACCTGAATCTCCAATCTGGGTAACATTCTTCTCCCTACCCTGGTCTGTTTCCCACTCAAGCTATTTCCAGTGGCTTTTCAATACAAATGGCCCCTCTGGGCTCATGTTTTGAACTTTCTTAAACTCTGTCAAGCAAGCAGCATCTGGCCTCTACATGTCTCGTATATCTTGCTAAGTCACCCCAGACCTGGCATGAGCGACAGCTAGGCTTGGATAAAGCTTGGTCTCTCCTGGGCACCTCTAAGCCCAGCACAAGTAGTAGCCACCTGTAGATTGCTCTGTAGCTCATGCCAGATAGCTTCAGGTAGGGCACAGGTGGTAGCTGGCCTTGGTCTGTACCTCCCAAAAGGCCCCAGAACCAGTGCAACTGGTGGACAGCTTCAGACCATGCTGGATTAGAGCACAATCACCTCCATAAGTAACACACTCATGGGGAAGACTCATTGATCACCAAAGCCCCACTGAAGTGACTCTTACTTTGTGGAATCAACCCCAGCATAGCAGCTCTTCTACTGTGGTCAAAGTCAGTCCTTGCAGCCAATCAACCCAGGGGCCAATCCCTCTCACTGACATCTCAACAGCAATCAAGACTCAACTACAACAGGAAGGTACACACAGCCCACACGGGGGTGCATCTGGAACAGCTGTCTCAGGTAACTGGAGAGGTTATGCCCACTTTGTCTTACATACCTACTATGTGAGACCACATTACCAAGACCAGGAGATGGAGCAGCTCTACCTAATATATAAAAACAAACATGGAAGCAGCCAAAATGAGGTGACAAAGTAGGTCTCATGCAAGAACAGGAGAAATCTGCAGAAAACAAACAAACAAAAAACTAAATGAAATAGAGGTAAACTCTACCAGAGGCAGAGTTCAAAACAATTATAAGGATGCTCAGAAAACATAATGAGAACTTCAACAGTATAAAAAAGGTCATGGAAACCATAAAAAGGACCACTCAGAAATAAAGAAAATGTTAACAGAAATGAATAATTATAGCAAACCAACAGTAAAGCACATAAATCAGAGGATCAAATTAGAGATTTGGAGAGTAAGAAAGCAGAAAATACCAATCAGAATAGCAAATAGAAAAAAAAAATTTTTTTAATGAGGATATTATAAGGAACCTCTGGGAAAACCTCAAGCATACCAACATTGGCATCATGGGGGTGCAGGAAGACAAGGGAGAGAAAGAAATTGAAAACCTACTTGAAAAAATGATGACAGAGAACTTTCTTAACCTTGTGAAGGAAATAGACATACAAGTCCAGGAAGAGCAAAGTTTCAAACAAGATGAACCCAATAAGGCTCACATCAAGACATATCATAATTACAATGGCAAAGGTTAAAGACAGAGAGAGAACCTGAAAAGCTGCAAGAGAAAAGCAGTTAATTATCTACAGGGAACTCACATAAGACTGTCAACAGCAACTTTGCAGGCCAGAAAAGACTGGCACAAAATATTCAAAGTGATGGGAAGTAAAGATCTGTAACTAAAGTTACTCTACCTAACAAAGTTCTTATTTAGAATTGACAAACATATAAAGAGATTCCCAGACAACTAAAAGCTGAATGAGTTCATCATCACCCAACCAGTATTAAAAGAAATATTACAGGGTCTTCCTGAAGGAGGAGGAGGAGCAGGAGGAGAGGGGGAAAGAAGAAGAAGAAGAAGAAGAAGAAGAAGAAGAAGAAGAAGAAGAAGAAGAAGAAGAAGAAGAAGAAGAAGAAGAAGAAGAGAAGGAGAAAGAGGAAGAAGGAGGAGGAGGAGGAGGAAGAGAAGGAGAAGAAGAGGAGGAGGAGGAGGTGGGAAGAGGAGGAGGAGGAGGAAGAGAAAAAAAGAGGAAGAAGAAGTAAAAAATATAAATAATAAAATTGCAGTAGGTACATACCTATCAATCATTATTTGAAATACAAATGGTTAAATGCTTCAATCAAAAAACAAATAGTAACTCAAAAGATAACAAAACAAGACTCCTACATATACGGTCTATAAGAAACTCACTTCAGATCAAAAGACACACAGCCTGAAAGTAAAGGGATAGAAAAAGATATTATATAAAAATGGAAACAAACAAATAAACAAAAAAGCTGGGGTAGCAATTTTTATTTCAGAAAAAATAGACTTTAAAACAAAGGTTGCCTGACCAGGCAGTGGTGCAGTGGATAGAGCATCGAACTGGGATGTGGAGGACCCAGGTTCAAAACCCTGAGTTTGCCAGCTTGAGCGTGGGCTCACCTGGTTTGAATGAGGCTCACCAGCTTGAGTCCAAGGTTGCTGCCATGAGCAAGGGGTTACTCGGTCTGCTGTAGTCCCTCAGTCAAGGCACAGATGAGAAATCAATCAATGAACAACTAAGGTGCCACAACGAATAATTGATGCTTCTCATCTCTCTCCCTTCCTGTCTCTCTGTCCCTATCTGTCCCTCTCTCTGTCTCTGTCACACACACACAAAAAAGGTTATAATAAGAACCAAAGGAGGATCCAGCAATTTCTCTACTGAGTATTTATCCAATAAGCCAAAAACATCAAATTGAAAAGACATACACACTCATATGTTCAGTGCAGCATTATTTACAATAGCCAAGATATGGAGCAACCTGTGTCCATCGACAGATAAATGGATGAAGAAGAAGCAGTACAATACATATACAATGGGATAAACTCAGTCATAAAAAAGAATGAAATCCTGCCATCTACAGTGACATGGATGGACATAGAGGGTATTATGCTGAGTGAAATAAGTTAGGCAGAGAAAGGTAAATGGCAGGTGATATTACTTACATGTGGAATAAAAAACAAAATAAATGATCAAGTAGAATAGAAACAGACTCATAAATATGGAGAAACATTTTGATGATTGCCAGATGGGAGGGGAGTTGAAATGATGGGTGAAAAATGTGAAGGCATCAAGACATACAAATTGTAGTTACAGAATAGTCATGGGGATGTAAAGTACATTATAGGGAATATAGTAAAAAATATTGTAATAACTATACATAGTATCAGATGGATACTGGATTTATTTGGTTGATTACTTTGTAAGTTACATAAATGTCTAATTACAGGTTGTACCCCCAAAACAAATACCATGCACCTCTAATCATATACAATATCCCGCTTCTTATTAGCCTACCTACACTACAGCTTCCCCATACTTCTGCCTCCAAACATGCATACCTGAAGCCTTAATCAGGCGTCCCCAAACTACGGCCCCATGGCCACATGCAGCCCCCTGATGTCATTTATCCACCACCCCTCCCTCCCCCCACCCCCGCACTTCCAGAATGGGCACCTCTTTCATTGGTGGCCAGTGAGAGGAGCACTGTATGTGGTGGCCCTCCAACGGTCTGAGGGACAGTGAACTGGCCCCCTGTGTAAAAAGTTTAGGGACCCCAGCTAGCTTTTACCACTATAAAGCTTTCCAATTCTGCAGCCTGCCTTTGAGTCTCGGCAAGTGATGGTGGCTGACTCCTTTGCTATAGGCAAGCTCTGAATAAATAGCCATTGGTTGTTTTCATTTACATTATCTTCATTTACTTCCCAAACTATGATAAGATAAATTAAAATATGTATTTAAAAATTTTAGGAGAGGCCTAACCACCAGTGGAGTTAGGACACATGTCGTATTTTAATAGTCCCTTCTCTTTGGGACAGGGACTAGGTCCCTATGAGCATGCTAGCTGTGTTGGAGATCAAAACACCCTCTTTTTATTCTCTGTGCTCACTTCCTGGAAGTCTTTGGTGAAATATTTGGTAAACGTTTTGTGGAAGTTCCTTTCTGTCTTAGAGGAGTGGAAGAGAGTTAAAATTTTTATTCATGGTAGGTCTAATAGATCATGTTAGGAAGCAAGTCTACTCTGGGCTCTCCCAAGACAAAGAAATTCAGGGGCCATTTAGTTAAGACACCTGATCCAGTAGTGCCCCAGCTGCACAGTCTTATGAAAGCACTGATAAACTAGATGATTAGCTAATGATCAATAAAAATCACAGAGCTGAATCCTCAGAGGAAGAAGTTAACTAGAGGCACACATTTGGGAGCTATTCTCGTGGTGAGGACAGTGGCCTACCTTGAGGGAATAGATGTATTCCTACTACTAACTGAGCTCAGAAAAATGTCCAGCCAGTGATTAAAAAATGCACAAATGTAGAGTACGACAATCACTTTGAGAATGCAAAATAATGCAGCCACTTTTGAAAAGTTTGACAGTTTCTTAAAATGTTAAACAATATCTACGATATGGAACTGACCCAGCAATTCCACTTCTAGACATTTACCCAAGAGAAATGGAAGCACACATTCACTCAGTGATTATACAAAAATTTTATAACAGTTTTATTATAATAGCAAAAAAAAAAAAAACCTTGGGAGAAAACAAATGAATATAAATTGATTTATATTTATCCAATGAAATACTCTATTCAGCAATAAAAAGAAATGAACTATTGATATCAGCAAAAGTATGAATGCATCCCAAAATAATTCATCTGAATCAAAAAGCCAGACCATATGACTCCATTTATACAAATTTCTACCAAACATAAACAAATCTACAATAACAGAAAGCATATCAGTTGTTTACTGGTGATAGACAGGGTAAGAGGAGTGAAGGTTTACAAAAGAGCACAAAGAAACTCCAGGGGATGATAAATATATCCATTGTCTTGATTGTGGTGATGATACTACAGGTGTTGACATATGTTAACTCTATCACATTACATACTCTAAAATATATGCAGTTTATTGTATGTCAATTATACTCCAATAAAGCTCTTAAAATACAAAAGGACACTTATTAGCATCTAATACTTGACTATGTTTGGTTTTTCTTTAAAAGGAGGGGGTTAAAAAGACAAAATGACTTCATTTAAAAAGAAAAATAAAATAATGAATAAAAAGAAGAAATTAGGACAATTTAGCAAAAACTATTTCCTTTTTTATGCTATCTCTACCTAATTGTTGTTCTTCTCTTCTGTCTCACCTACAATTTTCCTAATGAAATTTCACATCTGTCCATTTCTGACAACATTTAACATTTAGTTAGAGTAATCATTAACAGTGTTTTTTGAGTATATGTTTCTGTCTGCCCTGTATTACAAGTGGATCAATAAAGATTTTAAGAAAACCCAATTAATTCTATTTTTCTTTTCCATTTTACTTAGTTCAGTTTAGGTATAGAAACAAACTTAACCATGGTACTTAATTTTGATTTCAGAAATTGATTTTTACTCTATTTTCTGCTGTTGCTTAGGAAACAAAGTTTTCTAAGTCTATACTTAAACTGTTATTCTCAGCAATCTTTGGCAGACAAACTATTCTAAGAGATCCTGGGAATGCTCTATGCTTCCTTGTTTTGCCCAAATGCAAGAAAATTTGAGGTGTTCTCCCACCTCAATTTGGAAAAGTAAAAAAGAAAATATCACTAAGGATCATGCACGCAATAACATGCTAGAATCTTATCCTACTTTCCAATGAGCATTTGAAAATATATATTCAAGGGCTTAACAGCAAATCTAAACTAGACTCCACATCCAGGAACGTTTGGGAATTTAACTGCATCATGTTGGAAAGTCTTCCCTGATGGGGAAGGGCTGCTTCACATTCAGGAATGTGGGCCAAAATGATCAATTTGTTTCCTGTCTGCACAGCTCAAATTACATTCTTGATTCTGTAACACGGAGCTCTTTCCAGCACATCCATTAAGGGAACTTGGCTCATGCTGAGGGTGTCTGTGAGACCTAATGTCTATGAGAATGACCATCACCCTGGCTAGGGAAGAATGGAACACTGGGTTCTGAGCAGGAGGGCCTTCATCTCAGTATTGTAACGTGTAGAAAGCCTGCTGACCAATCTGCTGCCAGATAGCTCAGGCATTTGGACAGAACAAATCCAAACTCCCTCAGCTCACTCACTGAAGCTCCACATTCGAAATAAGTTTATTTAGAAACATAAATAAGTAGTTATCCACCAGAAATAAGAATATTAGCAAGTAGTTATATAGGAAAATAATGCATTAAACTCCAGTAGGCTTTACCTAGACATATGGTAGAAGAACCCTCAAGATTTTACCCTAAAACAACATCATCAATTTGTGGTGCTATTTTTTCCCCCTAACAATGTTCTAAGAACCTCTTCTCATATAATTTACACAGCAATAAGTCATGTTCATTATTTAATATGTGCAAAGAAAGCATTGTGATAAGCGCTTTCCATGCAGTTTATACCTCATCACAAGATGGCAAATTCAGGAACTAACCTGACGTTTTGGTGCAAATCTTACAGGTCACTGTGTTGGTTCTTGTGTTTTAAGTACACCAAGTAAACTCTGTCCCTAGGTCTCATGCTTTGCTGTAACCTCTGCCTGGAATCCTCCTTCCCAGACATTTATATGATCACTCCCTTACCTCCCTCATGTCTTTACTAAAGCGATACTCTTTTAATAAAGCCTTTTTTGTTGTCCTCTTTTTATTTTTCAATATTGCATTTATTAGCACTTTACTTATTTATTTCTTCTCCCACCACCCTCATTAGGCAAGCTCTATGAAGGCAGGAATTTTCTCCCTTTTTATTCATTAGCTAGAATGATGTTTGCATGCTATAGGTACTCTTCAAAATATTTGGAAGTTTCAAGTGACAGCATTGTGATTTTAAGTAACAACCACTTGTTATCGTTAATAAGAAGGCTAAAGACAAAAGCAAACCCTTTAAATAAATCCTTCTTCTTAGTTTAGGTTCACTAATACCTGTGCTCAGATAATTTCATCCAAACATACTTTGCAAAAAACAGGCTAAACAATGCAACTAAAACTAAGAGGGCAGTATTTCTGAACTATTAGCAAGTATTAAGTGCAAAAATACATTGTAACACCCAAGGCTTTATTTTGCTGAAATTTCCAATCTTTCTGAGAGAGAAAACAACAATATATTAAATAGTTATCACTTAGTCATTCATTCATGTAACAAAATATTAGCTTCCTATGCCTTCTGGTTTAGGTGCAGGAGGTACGGAACACATAGTTCCCGGCTTGAAGGTTTACAGTCTGCTAAAGAGGTAAGATGATACAACAAGATAAAATTTGCTCAGTGAATAAAAACTTGATAAATGGAATAAAATGTG
Source organism: Saccopteryx bilineata (assembly GCF_036850765.1). NCBI lineage: Eukaryota > Metazoa > Chordata > Mammalia > Chiroptera > Emballonuridae > Saccopteryx > Saccopteryx bilineata. The sequence goes on along the minus strand of NC_089490.1, from coordinate 335,926,173 downwards.
CTAAAATTGAATAAAGAGATAAAATGCCTTGAGAGTTCACATGAAGGAGAAGTTACAAAGACAGTTTATTATAAAGTGCTAAACTGAATGTAATCAAATGACAAACTGCACGGGCAAGATGATAAAATGTTATTGCCTATCATGCCTGCAGTTGAAACACACCAGGGATTTTGGTGAGCTTTCATGCAGAAAATAACATATGCCAAGACTCATATTTCTCTTGGTTCCCCGTGAAAGGGCACTGAACATTAAACAGCATACCACCCTGAATGATGTTTCCACCTGTTCCTGAAACAATTCCATAACCTCAGTTTTGTTGTTCACTCCCAAGTTTTGCAAACAAACTAAAGAGAAAGTTTAGTATATCAAGCTTTTATATCACATGTGAAATATTACTTTCCAAAAAGTAGGGAGAAACAGAATACAATCATATTTCAACTATTTGTCTTATGTTTTCATATTCTATAAGTGCTATTAATTATTGTAGAAAACTTGACAATACACAACATAAAGGTAAAAATTCACCTGTAATTTTGTTTTCTACCTACATGCTAGAAAATTGGTATATTACCTTACGTATTACAGGTGCACATATAGACACAGACTTAGTGATAAATCTGGATACTGTTGTGGTTACAAATTATAATAATTTGCAACATGCTTTAGCCATTATTGTGAGAAATTGGACAACCATTTAATATGCTTCAAAGACATGATTTCTTTTAGCTCCATGATATTCTATCTCATGGATATGCCAACTATCATATATAATACTATTTTAAAATATGTATATACAAATGTTTCCTTTTTAGACCATTTCTCTAGGATGAATTTCTAGAATAAATAAAAAATGGTGAAAAATTTTTTAAGACTTCTATTAAGTGTTACCAAATTATCTTTCAAAATGGTACATGCTATAAATACTGTCCAGCAGTATTCTGGAGTGATCATCTTCCCACTCTTGTCACCTGTAGTATTACCATATTCTCCTAATGTGATGAGCATTCATATTTCTATTTACATTGCTTTAAATATTGATTTAGAATACTTTGAGAATTTACTTGAATTCATATTAATATTTATGAGTTATCTATGATGTTGGTGATTTTTATATTGATTCATAAGAGCTCATTTTAGTTTAAAGCAGAACTGTCTTATTTGTGGCTTTAATTTTTTTATGTTGTAAACATAGTATTTTAAAGTTTGTATGTAGTCAAATCTATTTCTTTCTTTGTGAATTCTGTGATTACATTTATGATAATGAAGCCCTTCTTAAAACTAAGATCAGTTAATTGCAGACTTTTTTTTATGGTTTTCTATGTATATCAGTTTATCTGTTATTAACTTAGTGCTTGATGATAGAAATAATCTTATTTACAAAACAGTATATGTATTCCTTATATGAGAGCAGGGTGGGGCACCTGAGGAGGGCGGCCGTACTGGGGTGGAGAAAAAAAATTCTCTATATGAATTATCACCTATTTAATCCTCATAACCACCATATGCCTATTCCTTATATTAACAGTTATTAGGCAATCACTATCACTGTCCCTGTTTTGTACATGAAGAAATGAAAGTTCAGGGAAAGTAATTTACTTACCCAAAGTCATACGACTAGTAAACTATGTAGCTGGGGTTTGAACTCTTGCAGTCCCTAGAGCCTTTTCTCTTAACTACCATTTTTGTAGTTAAATAAAAAACTTAATTTTCTAGCAATTTATTAATTTCTTGATTTTTCTAAATTAATGTTTCAGCAATTTTTTCAATTTATTAAAAACCAATTGTTGAATAATCTATGTTCTCTGTAATTTTCATTGATTCTTTCACCACTGGGACAGTACCAACATATTCTCAGCTCTGTTTCACAGTGAGCCGTGCTATGGAGTCAGGCTGTCAGCCAGTTTGTGCACGAGCACTGAGCCATTATGTTATTATTGCAGCTTGGCAATGTTTGTTAATATAGTTGAACAAATCATCCATTTACTCTTCTACCTTTTCATAAATAGCTTTATTCTTATCATCCACTTATTATTCTAATCAAACATATTATCCTTTGGTTAGTTTTAAATATTTTATTTTTTGATCTATCAAGGATATATTTTATATATTTTTTAATTTCACATTTAAGACACAGAAATTGATTATCTTGCTATTTACTCAAATAACCTTTGATATCACTTGGTAAAATTTTGTAGTTTTCTTTATCTATATCCTGCATAGACAATGCTAGAGTTAGTCCTAGGTATGTCATGCTCTTTGCTACTATTGTATATGAAATATCTAAAATTATATTTTCTCTTTGCTAAAGTCATTAGAGATAGAACTAATTTTTTAATACTATTTGTTATTTTGTCAAGGCCAATCTCTCTAGTTTTCCACAAAACAAAACAAAACAAAACTTCTCTCTGATATAGGTCACTCTGTTTCATGTTATATTTCTATGGTCAGACTTTTATATAATGTCAAAACATAATAGTTATGACAACTACTCTTTCTTTTTCCAAATGTTAATGGGACTTCTTTGTTAACATTAAGTATGACAGAGATTGTTAGTTTGGGATAGTTATTATTTATAATGTTAAATATGTAGCCTTTTGTTTTTTGTTTTCAGAGAGCTTTGTCAGGAATAAGTGTTGAATTGTATCAAATTCCTTTAACATTGTAGAATGATATTTTTTATTTATTTGATTTTGGATGTTATGTTTTAGAGAAATAGATTTCTAGTTAAACCATCTTTGCCTTTGAGGGATTAAATCTTACTTTCTCTTCATAGATGATTATTCAATTAAGATTAAATTTTTCTCAATGCATTTTATTTAGGATCTATTCATTTTCCTTATTAACATGAGTAGGTATATTTCGTGATGATCAATTTTGACATATAAATAATATTAACTTCATGAAATGAACAAATAAGTGAACAAATAACTAATTGGAGGATGTGCTAAAAAATACATTCCAGAAATGAAGACTTAAAATGTATATTATACATACAGAGAGGTAGTCAGGTGTCATATCTCTCTATCATACTCAGTTTGCTCTCTTTAGTTTGCTACTTTGGTTTTTCTACTAAAAAATATCATTAAATTTACTTGCTAAATATATTCATGGTTTATATCTTCTTTTAAATCATTATTTATTTATTTATATTCAACATTAAGAAATGACATTGGGTCAGTAATTTTTCAAATATATAGTGTGTGTGAGTGAGTGTGTGTGTGTGTGTGTAATTGCATTTAAATTTCACAATAGCCCAGTTCATTTTCTTATTAATTTATTCAATACATTTTATTGGGTATGTATTTATATTATGTGCTAGTGACTTCCCTAGTACTGATGGCACAGTGGGGAATAAGACAGCAAAACTTTCTGCCCTTGTTAGTCTATTATCCCATATACACGAAGAATATGAAGCTTATCAGGGAAAGCAATTTAACCAAATTCACATATATTATAAGTGAAGAAATTCTTTTATTTTACTATCCTATGAGAAACTCACTGGATAATTTTCAAGAAATAGCTTCCACATGTGAGTAGCATTTTGTAACCAGCTTGACCTAAAGGCAGAGAAGAAGATAGGATAACCTCTGGAAATTTCCTTAAGCTCTAATTCTGCAAGGTTGCAAACACTTTCAGGTCACTAAAACTGCACTGTCAAGAACATACAAAAATAGCAATATTACAACAATATTGACTTTTAATCCCCAAAGGTTAGGTGTCATAGCTCTTACTTGTTGAGCACATTCTCATTCAGGCCCTAAGCTATGCACTATGTATGCACTCATAAGGCAGGTATGAATACCACCTTTTTATGCTTGAGAAATGGAGACTTGGAATTTCAAATAAATTGGTCAATGCCACATATGTAGCCAGTAAAGGATCTAGAAATTAAATCTGGGTCAGTTTGTCTCCATGTCCTTATTTTTGCCTCTCTGCTATGCCTTTCCTACATGTATGGGTCATATCTATATTAACTGCAGAAATATTATGTGAAGAATAACTGCTTCTAAAAATCTTCAATTTAAGTTATGCTTTCGGATAATTTTAAATAAATGGCCATAAATGGGGAAAAGTTAATTAACCTAAAAATCAATCATATATAGGCAGCAGTCCAAAAATTATAAAGAAATTGATCAAATATAATGGGCACAATATTGTCAGAACTTCACTGAAGCCTTGATAAAAGTTCAGAATAAGCTCTAGGTTAGAATTAAGAAGTAATTTAAGGAGTGAGGAACCTAAGGTTAAAAGTTAACTGACAAGGCTTTAAAACAAATCTATTAAATCAACCATCAAAAAATTTTCTCTTTAGAGTGGAGAACAGTACCAGTTTATAGTTTTCTCTGATAGAACAGTGAGTTCTTGGAGAGAAGCAACCATATTTTATTTATTACTGGGTTTCTAGCACCTGTCACAGCACTTGGCACTTACAAGCCATTCAGTTAATGTTTGAATAAATAAATGAATAAATCTCTGTAGCCCTAGAGAAATTAGTGCAGATGATAGAAAAAGAAACTAGAAAGACAACAGGAAGATCCAGTTCCTTGGCCTGATTCTGCTACTAATTATCACCAATGTTGAGTAGACTTTAACTTCTCTATGACTCAGTTTTCTCATCAGTAAAGTGAACAGGCTGAACTAAATGATCCCATGGTCTTTATTAACTTCTATGATCTACAATTTATAATTGCAGGATTGTTTTTCACAAAGAATTATTATTTATCTAAATAGCTCCCAGGCAGCAGGGATTCTCCGATTATAAATTAAACCATTTACAGTACAATCTTTCTGGAAGTGCATGCAATAGATCCCATATCTCTGCTATTCTTGGACATTCTATTTCATGACTATAAATGATAACACTTCAAAAAAACTTGTTCCCACAACAATAGTGCAAATAAGCACACAAAAAGCTGGGATTAATTAATAACTACAGTGACCACTGTGTTTTTAAATATGTATATAAATCTAATTTTCTAGAAAGCAAAAACACATTACCCAACCTCCCAATGTACTACTTGTCCAACAACTGAGAAATAACACCATGTCAACATGCTAATACAATCGTCCTTCTTCCACAAAGCTGTAAAGTTATGATTAATTACTTTTCTATACTTAGGGCAAAACATTTACAAGTATAATATTTAGAAGGATGCCAGTTTAGTTCCACAAAAATAAGATAATTATGAGTTACTTAATATGTAATACCCTTTAATTCTCTTTCCTTTCTTTTTCTTTTTTTAATACTGAACTGGAAGTTGCTACATCATCACCCATAGGAATTGGTGAAATTCAATAAAGTGTCTAACTTTAATTAGACTTCAGCTGAGCAGAACTGTTAGCGGCCTGCTTAACAGCTGACCCCTATCTTTTTAGAGAAGGTCACAGAACCTGCAAAGAGTTCAGTAGGCGACCCATAAAAAACACAAATCTGATCTTATTGTTACAAAGAAAAAATATTGAGTTGAACCAAAGTTCAGCAATATAAGAGCTAATTCTTGGAACTGTCAGATGCATAGATGGAGATAGGTATTTGTTAAATAAAGTCCAAGTTTACTTGAGTTGGTTTCAAAGCAACCTCCAAGGAGATGGAATGTTCAAAGAGGAAAAGCAAAAAAAAGGCTATCTCTGAACCAGTCCCCTTGCCTTAGAAAAGAAAGATCCCAGTCTCAGAGATTTTCAGACTGTGTCCAAAGTCAGCCAAGGTTATTCCAAGGGCAAATCCAGATCACTGACTTTGTTCTCCTATTTCCCAGTGCAGCATTCTTTTCTCTGTTACCACATTTTCTCTTCTTCAGACAGAGTTGTTTTTATTACTCACTGTATGGATTCCTCTTTTAATGCATACTCTGAGAACTCAGCAGCTTTGCATCCAGATAGGTCAGGAATAAGAGGTGAGGGTATGGTCCATTCTCATCAGAAATATCACAGAAGAGGAGGAGGAAGGAAAAAGGAGATGATAACTCAAGAAGAGTCCTCCTGTAGGCTGACCATGTCTGGGTCTGCTGAGGAGAGGAACCACCCCCAAAACTCTTATTATATGGATGCCAATAATCTGCAGACAGTGCTTGATGCTCAGCACCACTTGGGACAAAAATAGGAGGAAGGAGAAAGTGGTATTTATAGATTATTATTTCTATATATATGTCATTTCCTCTCCACTAGGGTTGGTTGTACTGTACTTTAATTATCTATGATACTCAACTTGATTATGAGTTTACTGAGAGGAGAGATTAAGCCCAATTCATCTTCATATTTTCAGGGTCTATCATATTTTTGGTGTTTATGAATATTGGATGAAAGAAAGGAAGGGAGGGCGAGAAGAAAGCAGAGGAAAAATGAAGAGATGAAGGGAGGAAGGGAGAAAAAAGGAAGGGGGAGGAAAGAAAAGAGAGAGGAAAGAACTGGTGTGTCTGGAAGAGAATCCCCAACTTGGATCATACCCTTAGGTCTCTAAATTGTTTGTGTTTCTGATAATATAATTTTTAATAATACTGGATGTTATTATTTTTTAAATGTGCTTCATTAAATGTAATAAATGCTTACCAGGACTATACAATATCAGATTTGATCAACCTGCTATACTCTCCTCTTCAGTAGCTTCAGAAAAAGAATAGGAGACCAGTGCATATAATCCATGACCTCTTGTCCTCTACTTCAGACATAAGCTGAAACTCACCTTCAGTGAGTGAATTAGCAGTTATGAATATAATAACATACATCAAATGTGTCAAGTTCCAATGTGATTTTTCTCTAGGGTATTCAAAAACTGTTACTCTTGCCACGAATTAGCTTAGTGTGAGATGAGCCAATTTACATTAGGGACTGAATCCATTTATTCAACAAATATTTATTGAGAGCCTTATATGTATTATGGGCTATGCTGTATGCTCCGAAGACATACATGAATCTTAAAGGGTCTGGTACTGGTCTCAAGTACTGCACACTACTGTCAGGTAGACAAGAATGTCAACAGAGAATAATAGAATGATAATTGCTATGACAGAGGTGTGACAGACAACTATAGGCTAGAGAGGAAAGAACAAATGATACCTGAGTCTAGGGTACTCAAAAACTGTTATCCTTGCTATAAGTTTAGGTTTTAGGCTTCTCACTTGGTTTCCAATAGCTTCTAAGTGGAAAGGATTAGGAGACAGTAGACATGAGTTCTAATCCTGGCTTTGCTGGAATTAATGTCCCTGTGTCTCAGTCTCCGCCTCTGTAACCTTTAAGTGTACAGGTTTTTGGCATCACACAGACCTGATTTAAATGATTCTATTGTTTACTCTCTGTTTGATCTTAGGCAAGTTTTTTTTTTCAGTAGGTAAAAGATTTAACTCTTTCATCTATAGAACAAAAATAAGTGTGCCTTAGTTATCCAGTGCTGTGAAGAAGACTAAATGAATATGTGAAATATATTTTTCACAATGCCTAATACATAGTAATTGTTCAATATATGTTCAATATTATTCATACTATTAATTCAAAATGAGAGAATGAGCCTATAGTGGACTTGAGAAAAATTTATTCTGAATAAAATTCAACATAAATAGATATGGATGATGGGAAAGTATATACCAATCAGTGCTGTATCAGAAAATGTCTTCTCGAACAAGTTAGCGAAAATCTCAAGATGATGTATGGAAAAGGAATCTGACCTCACAGAGTGATTCTAACAATAAACAAACAGGTCTTGCTTACAGACCCGATTTATGATTTACTGCCAACACTTACAGAACATTCCAGGTACAATATTGTTGGTTATTGGAATGTCCCTATAAGTAGAATACTGCAATGAATTTGGACCAAATAGAAACCATTGCACATTTGATGCATTCTCATTACCCTGGCTCCACAGCAGGACATGCTGTCTGCTTTCGTAACTCAGAGTTCTTTTGTACAACAAACTGTGATTACTTCATAAAGGTCAATTTTTCCAAATCCCTGGAAACCATGGCATGCCAACCCACCAAGATCACAGAAGCAATTAAAAGTGTTTAACCGGGAAAGTTGCCAGGACCAGATGGCTTCTGCCAGTGGGTTTTTGTTTTTTGTTTTAAACTGTTCAACACTAAGAAAACAGCATTCATTTACCTCATATCTATTTATCAGTGGGTCATATTCATAGTTATAAAAGAATGCACATTCATAATAGGGACTCTCACCCTACATGGACATTTTCTCTTTCATGGACATTGTCCATGGATATTGTCCATGTAAGAGAAAATGACAAAGATTCTCTCCTTTACTGCCTCCCACCCTCTATCTTCAGTATGGCTCAAATTATTAATAGCTCAAAGTTTGCAATATAAATTCTAATACGATGTATGCATGTAAAATCCTACTTCTGCAAAGTAAAAATCTCTTTAAGAACTTTTGGAATCAGACTATAGGATAAGCTATATTTTAGGAAATGGGTCAGAAGGCTTATAACAAATAGTACTTTTGTGTTACAAAAACTACAATACACCTTTAATTCTAGTAGATTACAACTACCAAATACCACCACTTATTTACAGCATCCCACTGACATGAATATCTACACCACATAGATTTATTTCACTGAGACAAATATTCTGCTCAGAAGTTCATTTAAATCATATCAACACAAAGTGGCCATGGATCAAATCCTGGCTCTAACATTTTTTCAGTAAATGGACCTTAGGCAAACTGTCCATCTCTTCTAAGCTTTGGTTCTCTACTTTGCTTTTTCAAAAAAGGGGGGGGCTGTTATTATTTACAGTTAGAACAGTATATTTGCATATTACTCAGATTAAAGTCTTAAAAAGTTGAGAAAAAGACAAATATATATTTAATTTAGTACATGGTAAAGTGGCATCTTAAATTGGTGAAGATAAGATGACTTTTAAATTAATAATGTTGAGACAACTGAATAGTTACTTGAAAAAAAGATAAAATTAGATCAGTTCCTCACATTACACATGAGAATAAACTCCAAATGGATCAGAGAGCATAACTCAAAATCCATGAGCAATAAAAAATATGTAGATGTTTTTATATATGAGCAATAAAAACATGTTTTACAAAACATAGATAATAAACTGTAAAAATATATTTGTAAGTAGGTGCATCATAGGCACAAAGATCTAACCACTTTAATATAGGAAGGGCCTCCAGAAATCTGGGGGGGAAATACTGAGAGTCCAAGAAAGCAGTGAGTAGAGACCTGTAAAGACCACACCCACAAAAAAAGACAAATAGCTCTCAAACGTATGAAATCATGCTCAACAACACTCATAAGAGAAAAAACATTCAACTGAGTTATTCTTTCATGCTATTGGATTGGCAAGAATCGCAAAGTTTAATAACACACTCAGTGGGCAAGAAACAGTAGGGATTCTTATGTAATGTTAGTGGAAGCACAAAAGCATTACAACCCTTATGACAGTGCATTTGATGATATCTATCAAAATCATATACATTATTTCTCTTTAATTCAGAAATCTCATTTTTAGGCCTCAACTCTACAATCCTATATCTAGAAATGCCAAACAGCATGTCCACAAGGTTATTTGTGACTGCATTGTATATCATAGCAAAAGATTGAAGAATCTCAAATATCCAACCAAAAGGAATTTGTTGAATAAGCCATGATCATCGACCCAATGGAGCATTATGTAGTTATTAAAAAAATGAAGAGCTCTAAAGACAGTTATAAGATAATTTCCAGTATATATTTTTAATTTCTTTTATTTATTCATTTTAGAGAGGAGAGGGAGAGACAGAGAAAGAGAGAGAGAGAGAGGAGAGACAGAGAGAGAGAAGGGGGGAGGAGCTGGAAGCATCAACTCCCATATGTTCCTTGACCAGGCAAGCCCAGGTTTTTGAATCAGCGACCTCAGCATTTCCAGGTTGATGCTTTATCCACTGCGCCACCACAGGTCAGTTTTTCCAGTATATTTTAATAAGTGAAATAGCAAGCAAGAAGCTTACCTTTTGCCTAAGAAAGTTAGGAAAATAAAATATACACACAAATACTTCATTACTTATGTGGAAATACCAAATGGTAAACAGGAAGTAATGAAAATGGGTAACTATATGAGCTTATCATGAAATCCACTTTGTCCAGAATAGACCTTTTATTTTAAACTTACTTTATTACATATTTATGTTATTTTTAATGTGCTTTCATATATTCTTAAAAGCTTAAGAATTGCTTTGGTATATAACATTTTACTAGTCCTCTGATATGATAAAATTAGGTTTTAGTCAACATGTAAATATTTTAAAAGTTAAGCATTCTAATTATTTTAAGCAGTTTCTTTTCTTCTCAAAATAATCCTGCTTGGACAGTGAATTATACATGACTGTACCTACAGGGGAATGGAAGAGACAAAAAAATGGAACTAATGCCTCTCCACTACACATATCTTTCAATATAGTTTTAAATAAATAAAATTTAAGAGAAACAAAATAATAAATTCTAACACTGAAAAAACCTAATTGTGTATCAACTACATAATTCAACTTCAGAGAGAAAAAATAATTATTTCCAGTGACTTTTGAATATACTTCATCTATATTCAAATATACTTGGAGTATACTCTAAGGGTAAAGTAAATTGGAAAAAAAAACCTACATCTTATTCAATAGTTTTATGGTTTATTTATATTATTAGTGCTGTGATTTTGATGCTATTTGGTATATAATGTAGACTAAAGCAAAGAAGTAAAAATATTTATTAAGGGAACAAACATTTTAGGGCTGCCAGTCTAGATTGTGGTATAGGTACTTGCCTTCTCCCACAGTCACATCAAAATTACAGATAAACTGTAGAATAACCTTCATCCAGAACCACCTAAAATCTACTGAACAGAAGCCTTATAACTAAAAATATAAAGAAGCCATGTCGAGATTGGTAGGAAGGGCAGAGATGTGGAATGCCCCGGTCCCACACCCACATGTGTTGGTTAAAAATTGGGAGTATCTCATCTGCGAAGTTCACCCCTGAGCAGAGCAAGGGGTCCTAGCCCCACATCAGGCCCCTAGCCCATAGTTCCAGAGCCGGGAAGAGGAGTCCCATAGCTTTGAGCTCTGAAAACCAGTGGATGTTGTGGCTGAGTGAGACAGAGGGCTGCTGGACTCCCAGGCATTTCTTTTAAAGGGCTTGTGGAAAGACTTACTGGAACTAACTCACTCACTCTGTACTCCAGCACTGAAGCAGTAGCTCAAAAGGGACCAGGGACATACCAGAGAAACTCAATTTTTGACATCAAGGCAGGGGCAAGAGCTGGAGGGGCAGCTTTCTCCCAGAGAGAAGTGCTGGCAGAGGCCATTGTTCCTTTGCTGAGATCTCCCCGCACTGAAGCAGCAGAGGGGTGTGGGTGCCATATCTGAATCTCCATCAACCTGGCTAACACTCTTCATCTGTTCTGGTGATTTCCTGAAATCCAGTCCTACCTAACTTGTAGTCCTTCCCAAGCCATTTCTAACGGCTTCTCCATACAAATGGTGCTTCGTGGAGCATGTGGCAGACTTTCTTAAAATCTCTCAAACAAACAACATCTAGCCTCACCATGCCCCATACCTCTTGCAAATGACCCCACACCCAGCACTGGTGTCAGTGGCCTTGGTCTTTCCTGGGCACCTCTACACCCAGTACAAGTATCAGCTATCTGTAGATCACTTTGTAGCTCATGCCAGGGGGCTTCTAATCAGAACTGAGGCTGTTTTAGGCCTTCACCTCCCCAGATGCCACAGCTTCATACCCTGTTGGAGTATCAACCAACCACACCCATGAGCTACACATTCAAAGGGCAAACTCATCATATAACAGAGTCCTCCTGAGGCAGCTCCTGCTCCAGAGATTCAGCTTCTGCACAGTAGATCCTCGACTTAAGTTGAGACCAATCCTCACAATTGATTGGCTTGGGGGTAAATACCTCCAGTTGTCTGGCAAACAGCAACCAGGGTTCAACTACAACAGAAGGATACACACAGCCTATACAAGAGTGCACTTGGCACACTCAGATCTGGCAACTGATGAGGCTGTGCCACTGGGCCCTATAAGATACCTGTTAACATAAGATGAATCTACCAAGACTGAGAGACATAGAAGCCCTACTTAATACATAAAAACAAATACAGGAAGAAGACAAAATGAAGAGACAAAGAAAAGTCTCAAATGAAAGACTAGGAAAAGACTCCAGAAAAAGAACTAAAGAAAATGAAAACAAGCAACCTATTAGAGCAAGAAATTGAAAACATAACAGAAAACTTCCCTAACCTACTGAAGAAAATAGACATAGGAACAGAACACAGTTTAAAAGATGAAGCCAAAAAGGCCCATACCAAGGCACATGATAATTAATATGCCAATATTTCCCCTGGAACAAGCAATACCAGCAAAGGGAAGCAAGACAACAGCCAAACAAGCTCTCCTGTGGCACTCAGAGCAGAGTTGCTTAGAAGGTGGGAGCCTTCAGGAATACAGTATTGAGTGCTAGGGTCTGAGCTGCAGTGCCCTCACCCACACTGCTGAGGGCTCACCAGAGAGTGGCTGTGTGGTGGGGTACAGAAGTGCTGTCACATTGGTGGGGGTGGAAGCTGGGCCAGCCACGACTGAGGCCCGGCGTGAACACAGTCTCGCCTGGTGGAGGCAAAAGAGGTGCACAAAAGTGGTCCAACCTGGCTGTGGGCCGGGTGAGCAAGAGTGGTCCTGTCTCCAATCCTGCCTGCAGCGGAAAGGTGAAATCTGGGGTACTGCAGAGACCTGCAGCTGAGCACGGGCGCAAGGCCCCACCTAGCCCATGGAGTCGGGGCTTGTGGCCCAACAAGTGAGCACAGCTCCACCCGCAGGGGTGGGGTGACAGCCGGGGAACAGGCAGAGATCAGCAGCTGAGCACAGGAGCGCAGCCCTGCCTGTGGAGCCTAGACTTGCAGCTCGGGGCGATGTGCAGCCCCACCTGTGGGGGTGGGGCAAAGGCTGAGGCCGGTGCAGGCTTGTAGATCTGGGCACGTGAAAACAGCCCCTCTGGTAGAGAAGAGGCAGAAACCACAGCAACTGCCACAGGGGGCTGGCCCTGGCAATGCCAGAGGCAGTGGCAGAGGGGGTGGCAGGCCTGCAGACAGACCACATCTAGGGAACACAGAGGCCACACCCATTGGATTCCAGTGGCTACACCTTTCTTATACACAGAAAAAATGGGAAGGCACAGAAATGCAACCCAAATGAGTCAAGAAAAATCCCCAGAAAAGGTCTTAAAATGAGTCAGATATAACCAAATTACTGGATGCAGAGTTTAAAATAATGATTGTTAGAATGCTCAAAGATCTTAGAATAACTATAGATGGACATAATGAACACCTAAATAAAGAGATAGCAAGTATAGACCTGTAGTGGTGCAGTGGATAAAGCATCAACCTGGAAATGCTGAGATCGCCAGTTCAAAACCCTGGGCTTGCCTGGTCAAGGTACATATGGGAGTTGATGCTTCCAGCTCCTCCCCACCTTCTCTCTCTGTCTCTCTCTCCTCTCTCTCTCCCTCTCTTTCTCTCTCTCCCCCTTTCTCTCTCCTCTCTAAAATAAATAAATAAAATTAAAAAAAGAGATAGCAAGTATAGAAAAAGACATTGAAATAATAAAAAAGAATCAGTCAGGAATGAAAAATAAAATATCAGAAATGAAGACCACATAGAAGGAATTAAAAACAGGATGAATGAAGCTGAGGATCAAATCAGCGAGTTAGAGGACAAGATAAATGAAGGCACAGAAGCAGAGCGGAAAAAAGAAAAGAGACTCAAAAAGTCTGAGGAAACTCTAAGAGTGCTCTGTGACAACATGAAGAGAAATGACATCTGCATCATTGGGGTTCCTGAAGAAGAAGAGAAAAAACAAGGGATAGATACCTTGTTCAATCAAATCATAGCTGAAAGCTTCCCTAAATTGATGCAGGAAAAAGCCACACAAGTTTAAGAAGCACAGAGAATTCCATTAAAGAGAATCCCAAAGAAATCTACTCCAAGACACATCATATTAAAATACCAAAGCTAAGAGATAAAGAGAAAATATTAAAAGCTGCTGGAGAAAAAAAGGCTATTACCAATGAAGGAGCCCCCATAAGGATGAAATCCAAGTTTTCAACAGAAACACTTGAGGCCTGAAGGAAATGGCAAGAAGTATTCAAAGTAATGCAGAACAAGAGCCTACAACCAAGACAACTTTATCAAGCAAAGCTATCATTTAAAATTGAAGGACAAATATAAAGCTTCCCAGACAAAACAAAAAAACAACTCAAGGAATTCATTAAAACCAAACCAATGCTGTAAGAAATCTTAAGGGGCCTGTTGTAAAAAGATCAAAGGGGGAAAGAATATAGTAAAAGAGGAATATAGCTTTAAAAAATAAAATGGCAATAAACAACTACATATCAATAATAATGTAAATGGATTAAATGATCCGATCAAAAGACATAGGGTAGCTGCATGGATAAGAAAACAGAACCCATACATATGCTGTCTATAAGAGACATACCTCAAAACAAAAGATGCACATAGACCAGGGGTCCCCTGAGGCCATTTATCCAGCCCCTGCTGCACTTCTGGAAGGGGCACCTCTTTCATTGGTGGTCAGTGAGAGGAGCACAGGATGCGGATACAAAGCACGGAGTCGCAAAAGTACAGTATATTTCCGGTGAGGCAGGATGCATGCGTCACGGCTCGAGAAGCACGTCATATCACTTGTTATGGGTAGCAGTGACAAATATGGAATGGGACACTGACCATCTCATTAGCCAAAAGCAGGCCCATAGTTCCCATTTAAATACTTGTCAGTTTGTTGATTTAAATTTACTTGTTCTTTATTTTAAATATTATATTGTTCCCATTTTGTTTTTTTACTTTAAGATATGTACAGTGTGCATAGGGATTTGTTCATGTTTTTTTTATAGTCCAGCCCTCCAACAGTCTGAAAGACAGTGAACTGGCCCCCCGTGTAAAAACTTTGGAGACCCCTGACATAGACTGAAGGTAAAAGGATGAAAAAAATTTTTCATGCAAATGGAAATGAAAAAATAGCTGGGGTAGCAATACTTGTGTCAGACAAAATGGACTTTAAAACTAAGGCTATTGTAAGAGATAAAAAAGGTCACTACATAATGATAAAGGGAGCAATCCAACAGAAAGATATAACTGTTATAAATATCTACAGACCTAACATAGGAGCACCTAAATATATAAAGCAAACTTTGATGGATATAAAGGATGATATCAACAGCAATACTATAACAGTAGGGGGGATTTCAATACCCAACTAACATCACTAAATATTGATATTTCCTCAAGAAAGAAAATTAACAAAGAAACAGCAGACTTAAAGGACATACTAGATCAACTGGATTTAATAGATATCTTTAGAACCTTTCACCCTAAAGCAGCAGTATGTACATTTTTTAAGTGCTTATGGTATATTCTCTAGGATAGACCACATATTAGGGTACAAAAGCAGTCTCAACAACTTTAAGAAGATTGAAATCATATCAAGCATTTGCTATGATCACAATGGCATGAAACTAGAAATTAACCACAACAGAAAAACTGAAAAATACTCAAATACTTGGAATCTAAATAGCATGTTATTAAATAATGAATGGGTTAACTATGAGATCAAAGAAGAAATAAAAAAATTTCTAGAAACAAATAATAATGAGCATTCAACAACTCAAAATCTATGGGACACAGCAAAAGCGGTACTGAGAGGGAAGTGCATAGAATTATAGGCATACCTTAAGAAGCTAGAACAAGCTCAAATAAACAACTTAACCATGCATGTAAAAGAACTAGAAAAAAAACAGCAAGTAAAGCCCAGAGGTAGTAGAAGAAAGGAAATAATAAAGATCAGAGCGTAAATAAATGACATAGAGGCTAAAGAAACAATACAGAGGATCAATGAAACCAAGAGCTGGTTCTTTGAAAAGGTATACGAGATCAATGAACCTTTAACCAGACTCACCAATATAAAAAGAGAGAGGACTCAAATAAATAAAACTAGAAATGAGAAAGAAGAAGTAACAACTGACACTGCAGAAATACAAAGGATTGTAAGAAAATACTGTGAAGAACTGTATGCCAAAAAATTTGACAACCTAGGCAAAATGGACAAATTCCTTGAAACATATAATCTTTCAAAAATTATTCTGGAAGAATCAGAAAACCTAACTGACTGATTACAACAAATGAGATCAAAACAGTTATCAAAAAACTCCCAACAAACAGAAGCCCTGGGTCAGATGGCTTCACACATGAATTCTACCAAATATTCAAAGAAGAACTAATTCTTATCCTTCTCAAGCTATTTCAAAAAATTCAAGAAGAAGGAAGACTTCCAAGCTCCTTTTATGAGGCAAGCATAATTCTGAATCCAAAACCAGGGAAAGACAACACAAAGAAAGAAAATATAGGCCAATATGCCTGATGAATTTAGATGCTAAAATCCTCAACAAAATATTAGCAAACTGGATCCAGCAATATATGAAAAAAATCATACACCATAATCAAGTAGGATTTATTCTGGGGAGGCAAAACTTGTACAATATTCGCAAATCAATGTGATTCATCACATAAACAAAAGGAAGGAGAAAAACCACATGATAATTTCAATAAATGCAGAAAAAGCATTTGATAAAATACAGCACCCATTCATGATCAAAACTGTCAGCAAAGTGGAAATACAGGGAACATACCTCAACATGATAAAGGCCATCTATGACAAGCCCACAGCCAACACCATACTCAGTGGGTAAAATTAAAAGAAATCCTCTTAAGATCAGGAACAAGGCAGGACTGCCCATTTTCACCACTCTTATTCAACATAGTTCTGGAAGTCCTAGCCACAGCAATAAGTCAAGAAGAAAATATAAAGGCATCCAAATTGGAAAAAAGAAGTAAAACTATCATTATATGCAAATGACATATTGTATATAGAAATCCCTAAAGTCTCAGTCAAAGAACTGGACATGTAAGGGAATTCAGCAAGGTGGCAGAATATAAAATTAATACTCAGAAATCAGAGGCATTTTTATACACCAACAATGAACTGTCAGAAAGAGAAATTAAGGAAACAATCTTCTCCACTATTGCAACCAAAAAAATAAAGTACCTAAGAATAAATTTAACCAAGAAGATTAAAGACTTGTACTCGGAAAATTATAAAACATTGATGAAAGAAATGAAGGACGATACAAAAGAGTGGAAGCATATACTATGCTCATGGATAGGAAGAATAAACATCATTAAAATGTCTCTATTACCCAAAGCAATTGATAAATTCCATGCAATACCAATTAAAATACCAATGACATACATCAACGATATAGAACACATATTCCAAAAATTTATATGGAACCCAAAAAGAACAAAAATAGCCTCAGGAATCTTGAAAAGGAAGAATAAAGTGGGAGGTATCACCCTTCCTGATATCAAGTTATACTACAAGGCCATCGTACTAAAAACAGTTTGCTACTGGCATAAAAACAGGCATATAGATCAATGGAAGAGAACAGAGAACCCAGAAATAAATCCATACCTTTATGGACAACTGATATTTGACAAAGGAGGAAAGATCATACATGGAGTAAAGACAGCCTCTTCAACAAATGGTGTTGGGAAAATTGGACAGTTACTTGCAAAAAAATGAAACTAGACCATCAACTTACACCATTCACAAAAATAAACTCAAAATGGATAAAAGATTTACATATAAGCCATGAAACCATAAGCATCTTAGAAGAAAACATAGGCAGTAGTAAGCTCTGCGACATCTCTTGCAGCAATATATTTGCTGATTTATCTCCACGGGCATGTGAAATAAAGGACAGGATAAACAAATGGGACTATATCAAACTAAAAAGCTTCTGCACAGCTAAAGACAATATGAACAGAATAAAAAGACAAACCACACTATGGGAGAACATATTCAACAATACATCAGGTAAGGATGTATAATAGCTAAAATTTATAAAGAAATTGTAAAACTCAACACCAGGAATATAAACAGTCCAATCAAAAATGGACAAAAGAAATGAATAGACACTTCTCCAAAGAGGACATACAGATGGCCAATAGGCATATGAAAAAATGCTCAACATCACTAATCATTAGAGAAATGCAAATTGAAACCACAATGAGATATCACCTCACATCAATCAGAATGGTGCTCATCAACAAAACAACACAGAATAAGTGCTGGCAGGATGTGGAGAAAAGGGAACCCTCCTGCACTGCTGGTGGGAATGCAGACAGGTGCAGCCACAGTGGAAAACAGTATGGAGATTCCTCAAAAAATTAAAAATCGAACTGCCTTTTGACCCAGCTATCCCACTTTTAGGAATATACCCTAAGAACACCATAGAACTGTTCCAAAAGGAGAAATGCACTCCATGTTTATCGCAGCATTGTTCACAATAGCAAAGATCTGGAAACAGCCCAAGTGTCTGTCAGTGGATGAGTGGATTAAAAAGCTTTGGTACATGTATACTATGGAATACTGCTCAGCCATAAGAAATGATGACATCGGATCATTTATAATAACATGGATGGACCTTGATAACATTATACGGAGTAAAATAAGTAAATTAGAAAAAACTAAGAACTATATGAATCCATACATAGATGGGACATAAAAATGAAACTCAGAGACATGGACAAGAATGTGATGGTAATGGGGGGTGGCAGTGAGGAAGGAGAGAGGGCAGGTGGGGGAAGGGGAGGGGCATAAAGAAAACCAGATAGAAGGTGATGGAAGACAATTTGACTTTGGGTGAGGGGTATGCAACATAATCAAATGTCAAAATAATCTGGAGATGTTTTCTCTGAACATATGTACCCTGATTTATCAATATCACTGCATTAAAATTAATTAAAAAATGGGCAGGCCCTGGCCGGTTGGCTCAGCGGTAGAGTGTCGGCCTGGCGTGTGGGGGACCCAGGTTCGATTCCTGCCCAGGGCACATAGGAGAAGCGCCCATTTGCTTCTCCACCCCTCCCCCTTCCTCTCTGTCTCTCTCTTCCCCTCCCGCAGCCAAGGATCCATTGGAGCAAAGAAGGCCCGGGCGCTGGGGATGGCTCCTTGGCCTCTGCCCAGGCACTAGAGTGGCTCTGGTCACGACAGAGCGATGCCCCAGAGGGGCAGAGCATCGCCCCCTGGTGGGCAGAGCGTCACCCCTGGTGGGCGTGCCGGGTGGATCCCGGTCGGGCGCATGCGGGAGTCTCTCTGACTGTCTCTCCCCGTTTCTAGCTTCAGAAAAATACAAAAAAAAAAAAAAAAAAAAAGGGCAGAAGTAATGAATAGACACTTCACCAAAGAGGACATACAGATGGCCAATAGGCATATAAAAAAATGCTCAACATCACTAATCATTAAAGAATTGCAAATTAAAACTCCAATGTAATATCACCTCACACCAGTCAGAATGGTGCTTATCAACAAAACAACACAGAATAAGTGCTGGTGAGGATGTGGAGAAAAGGGAACCCTCCTGCACTGCTGGTGGGAATGCAGACTGGTACAACACTGTTCACAATAGAGAAGATCTGGAAACAGCCCAAGTGTCCATCAGTGCACGAGTGGATTAAAAAGCAGTGGTACATATATACAATGGAATACTATGGGGCCATGAAAAAGAAGAAAATATTACCTTTTGTGACAACATGGATGGACCTGGAAACTATTATGTTAAGTGAAATAAGCCAGGCAGAGAATGAAAAGTATCATATGATCTCACTCATTTGAGGAATCCAAGGAACAATGTGAACTGAGGAACAAAATAAAGGCAGCGGAGGGATCAAAAAGACCAGAGGAAAAGAGGACAGAGGGAAAGGGGATGATAGAATGGGATAAATCTGAAAGGAAGGGCGAATGGTGCTATGGGGAGGGGTGCAAGGGAGATGTTGAGGGGAATATGGGGGATGGGGGATGCATTCAGGGTGACACTAGAATCTATGTAAACACAATAAATTAAAATCCATTATAAAATAAATAAATAAAATAAATTGAAGCATATATAAAGAAACTCCGAGGGAAGTATAAGCTAAAGGAGTTAATTATCACCCAACAAGTATTACAAGAAATATTAAAGCATCCTCTTTAAGAAGAAGAAAAAAAGAATAATCAAAAATATAAATTAAAAAATGATAATAACTATATATTTATTAAAAATTACTTTAAATGCAAATGAATTAAATGCTTCTATCAAAATATATATGGTGAATGAGCCTGTCCAGATAGTGGCGCAGTGGATAGAGCATCAGACTGGGATGTGAAGGACCCAGGTTCGAGACCTTGAGGTTGCCAGCTTGAGTCCCGGTTCGTCTGGTTTGAGCAAGGCTCATCAGATTAAACCCAAGGTCGCTGTCTCGAGCAAGGGTCACTGAATCTGGTGTTGCCCCCCCCCATCAAGGCACATATGAGGAATCAATCAATGAACAACTGAGGAGCCGCAACGAAGAATTGATGTTTCTCATCTTTCTCCTTTCCTGTCTGTCTGTCCCTATCTATCTCTCTCTCTGATTCTCTCTGTCTCTGCCACAAAAAATAAAAAATAAAAGAAATATAGAAAACAAAAGATATATGGTGAATGAATGGACAAAAAGCAGAACCCTTAAAAATGCTGTCTACAAGAGGCTCACTTCAAATTGAAAGACACACACACAGACTTTTCAGTTAAAGGGATGGAAAAAGCTATTTCATGAAGATGAAAACAAACAAACAAAAATCTTGGTAGTCTATCTTATATAAAATAGACTTTAACAAGGAACAAAAAAGGACCTAGCAACTCCTCTTTTGGATATGTATCTGAAGAACTCCAAAACACCAAGTCAAAAAGACATTTATATCCATATGTTCATTGCAGCATTATTTATAATAGCCAATATATGGAAGCAACCTAAATGTCTATCAGTAAACAAAAAATAAAAAAGAAATGGTGCATACATACAATCGGATATGACTCAGCCATAAAAAAACAATGGACTCTTGCCATCTGCAACAACATGGATGGACCTGTAGGGTATGGTGCTGAGTGAAATAATTTAGACAAAAGAAGACAAGTGCCATATCATTTCATTCATATCTGGAATCTAAAAACAAATAAATGAACAAGCAGAAGAAAAAGAGCCTTATAGATACAGAGAACATTTTGACAGTTGCCGATGCAAAAAAGTTTGGGGGATGGGTAAAAAAGGGGAAGAAATTAGGAAATATAAATTGGTAATTATAGAACAGTATATAGAATTTAGTCAATAATATTGTAATAACAAGTATAAAGCCAAGTAGGCACTAGATTTATCAGGGTGATTACTTTATAAGTTAAATAATGTCAAATTACTGAGTTGTACACCTGAAATTAATATAATATTGAATGTTAACTATAACTGAAAATTTAAAAATTATTTTAAAAAAGAAAAAAACATTTTAGTGTATGAGAAAGGAGCTACAAATTTAATCTCAAGGAATCATAATGAAACACTATGTAATGTTAGATTTGAATTGGAAGTTGCCATTTGAAAGTATACATACAGTTAACCCTTGAATAACATGAGGGGTTAGGGGAAGTGGTGGAATTCAGCCATTTTGCATTGAATTGGCAGAACCGATACCTAATTTTTTGATGAGTTTGATGAACTGGTTGTTAAAATGGCACTTGTAATTAGGGTTCTCTCTAAGGTGAGTGTCTGGGCAGCCACCCAATGTGGAAATCACAAATTTACATTCCTTACTCTTTCTTAATGTTCATCTGTGCAACAGCATATTCTAAGCACCCATAATAATGTCCATGAAGGGTCAATGAACAGGTGAAAAAAATTGCAAGTGAGGATGCCAACCAAGAAGTAATATGGAGCCCAGACTGGTTGGCTCAGTGGTAGAGTGTTGGCCCAGCATGTGGATGTCCCAAGTTCGATTCCCAGTCAGGGCACATAGGAAAAGTGACCATCTGCTTCTTCACCTCTCCCCATCTCCTTTCTCTCTTTCTCCCTATCTCTTCTCCTCCTGCAGCCATGGCTTGGTTGGAGCAAGTTGGCCCTGGGTGATAAGGATGGCCTCCATGGCCTCACCTCAGGTATTAAAATAGCTTGGTTGCTGGGCAATGGAGCAATGACCACAATGGACAAAGCATTGCTCTGTAAGGGGCTTCCCAGGTAGTTCCCAGTTGAGGCACATGTGGGAGTCTGCCTCCCTACTTAAGAAAAATAAAAAATAAAAACATAAAAAGAAGTAATATGAAAATATCTTGAATAAGAGTTTTATTATTTTTTGTCAGGTATTATTTAATATTTTAAAACTTTCTTATAAACTAGTTTTGTGTACCTCTTTTATTGTTCTTATTTAAGTATTAAATACATGAAATAATAATTACCTTTCAGTATGCCTTTTTTTATACTTAAAATGATCATTAGTGCAGAGAACTGGTTGTTAAATTATTTTAATCCTACCACTGGTTAGGGGTATTTATTCCCATATAGTCAACAAGTCCTTTTATAAGCATATTATTTTGACTTTCCCCAAAATTACTATAGTTATTTCTCAGTATTTACAGGGAATTGCTTCTAAAACCCCTTTCAGATACCAAAATCCACAAATATTTAAGTCCCTTATAAAAAATGGCAGAGGTGGCCCTCCTTATCCATAGATTCCCAACTGTGCATTGAAAATACTGCTTTCTATGTGTGGTAGGTTCAACCCACAAATGTGAATCCCAGGTATACAGAAGTACAATTGTATATTTATTAAAAAATTGAAAAAATTCCATGTATAAATGGACATCCACAGTTAGAACCCATGTTGTTCAGGGGTCAACTGTATAACTTATTTGTTCACAAAAAGGGCTTAAGAAACTATGACACCTCAGTAACAATGAGCATAACTAGCTCTAAGATCTCAGTTTCTAATTATCATTTTCCACTAACAGGAGCCAGGGATCTTTGGGAAAATGGCTAGTATTTTATTTTAGGCAGGGGTAGTTCTAGAACATGAGAGCTATTTTGAAGGATTTCCCCTTAACAAAACTGGGTAAAAATTTGGGCATCCAAAAAAAATGATACTTCTTTAAAAACTGAAAGAGAATATTTGCCATCATTATTGGAGTTTTACAACTAAGTCCTTATTCTAGAATTTTTTTAAAACTTTTTTATTTTTTTACAGAGACAGAGAGAGAGTCAGAGAGAGGGATAGATAGGGACAGATAGACAGGAATGAAGAGAGATGAGAAGCATCAATCATTAGTTTTTCATTGCAACACCTTAGTTGTTCATTGATTGCTTTCTCATATGTGCCTTGACCGCGGGCCTTCAGCAGACCAAGTAACCCCTTGCTCGAGCCAGTGACCTTGGGTCCAAGCTGGTGAGCTTTGCTCAAACCAGATGAGCCTGCACTCAAGCTGGCGACCTTGGGGTCTCGAACCTGGGTCCTCCACATCCCAGTCTGATGCTCTATCCAATGCGCCACCACCTGGTCAGGCTAAGTCCTTATTCTAAATAGTAGTAACTAAGGGAAAAATAAGTTATTATCCAGTCACAGAAATAACACCTTAATATAATAAAGGAAAACTTATAGGAAAATGCCATGTAGAAGGAATAATAGCATTAGAATTAGAGCAACTGAACTAAGAACAGATGTGGCAAAATGCTATCAATGAATGAGGGAAAGTGTAATTTATTATTCTTTCAGTTTTTCTCTAGATTATTAACTATTCAAAATAAAAGTTAAGGGTAAGTTCAGTGCCATGAAAAAAATGTCGAAGAGACATTTATATTAAAACTTACTAAAGATATAATATCTGAATGTCATGTATGAACTATGATTAGAAAAACAATAGTATTACAATTTAAGAGGATAGCTGGGAACTTGAATATGAACTGGATATTAAATAGTATTAGGAGTAATTATTAATTGTCTTTTGAGTGGTAATGCTGTTATGGTTATATAGAAAATGAATATAAAAGTCACTGTCTATAAGTTACTTTGAAATGGTTCTGTGAAAACAAATCTAGTTATTTGTATCAATGAAGATACATTAATAGATCAATGATTTGATAAATAGAAAGATAATACTATTTGGCATACTGCTAATAATTGTTGAATCCAGAAAAAATGTGTTAATTATATTATTCTTTTAAAATAACACAAAGTTTAAAAGTTAGTTTGATAAAAATACTAGAAAAATTAAAATTAAAGACAATATATATTTTGAAGGCTTTAAAGCATTAAATGTATATATAAAGAGCACAATCATTGTGGTTAATATTTTAAGATTCAATTTCTAGAAAAATGTTATTGTACTCTCTCTACCATATTACATTTTACAACACAGGATATAATAAACATATGGAAGAAATTGGGGATGCCTTATTGGATTGAGTGGACAACTTTGGGTTTGGTGAACATGTGATTAAGTTGGTTGAATTACTATAAAGTGGTCCCTTGACTGCCATGCATGTTAATCAGTTCTTGTTGGCTAGTTCTAAATTTCCCAAATGAAGAGAGAAAGTTTATTTACCCACTCTCTGTTCTAAACCTTCCATGTAAAGTCAAACAAGTGAAGAACAATGATAATACCCCCTGTGCATGTGCCACTGACACACCAAATCTCCCCCACACATGCCCATGCTACACTAATTTAACACGTAAAGTGAAGACTTCAATGACCATATTCTTCTATCTTTGCCTTAACTCCCTTCCTCCCACTGCAGCTAGAACTGCTGTTAGTGTTTAAGATGAGTACCTTTTCGCACTTTCAATTTTGCTTATCACTGGATTCTTGTCCAGAGATTAAACAGCCATGTTTCAGCAGTATAGCTCTCTCTTTAACATACCATGTTTTCCAAATTTACTTAAGTTAAACAAAATCATATTTACCAACAGGTGCTTAAATATTTAGAATATATACCACATAAAAGTTTCATATATTAGATCAAATTCCAAGTTCTCCTTTTTTATTCTATTTTGTTTTAAAATTTTTATTCTTGCCAATTTGTCTGTTAGAACTATTCTATTTTTATATATAGAAGGTAAAAGGTATATTCTCATTCATACATGTAAGGAATTATTAAAACATTTGAATCAAGTATTAACGTGAATTCCTAGTTTACTTTCAAGTTCCTGCTGATAAAACATTTCCCTTTTGAGCCTTCCAAACACATAGGCAGAGACCAAACCAATCTATACCCCAGTAATTAGCACATTCAGAGACAAGTATGGACTTGTTAAATGTTTCTTGAATGTACCCATATAATATATACCATATCATAGTATAATTATATATATTAGTCTCACTTTAATGAATTTAACATTGAATGATTTTATTCTGGTAGAGTGTGATGATGAAGAATACTCTTAGAGAGATTAATCTAGCAAGAATTTCCAGGGTGAGTTTGAGGAAGAATACATTGAAGAAGTAGAGGAGGATGGCCATAAATCATTCGTACATAATGTCACAGAAATTCCTTTAAACACAGGGATTGAACCTAAGATCAGGGACAATCCATTCCTATCTTTAAAACATTAGACTGATGGCACAGCAAAGCCCAGTGACTTATTTGTATTGCCTTGGAATTAAAGTTAAAATTCAGGAAACCACTTAAACCGTTAAAGCCTCAGGATAAAAGTAAGAGACTATATTGGGAGCTACTTCGGTGATAACAAATCTTTGCAGTGGAGATTTGCATTTCACAGGGTTGGAAATTGCTTTATTTTCATTCTATATATTGTGGTGAATCAACATCACCATCATTAAATATTTATCCAATATTTCTGCTAAGTTGCTGCAGCAAAATTATTTTTAATGTCTCTTCCTATCTAATTAGACATAAAACAGATAATATGAATAGAAAAAGTGTGAACAAATAACATTCACGTTGAAATAGTCACAGGTTTATTAAACAGTTACATAAACAGAGCTGTATGAAAGACAAAGTGTATAGAAAATGTGTTCTGATGAAAATGAATGAAATAAAATGGATAAAAAGCACACGTGGTTAGCATGCATAGTTGAACCCAAATACATAAAAATGAAAGTGAAATGAAATACAGGGAAGCTAGAACACTGGGGAGTGGTGAGGACTCCTCATGGAGGGTTTCAAAGAACAGGTGACTTAATGTGAATATTCACTTAAGTATACTTACTTTGTCCATTTATGCACCAGAATATTCATAATAGTTTTTCCTGTGTCAGCCACACAGGTGCAAAAAATCCAGAAAGAAGCCATTGTTCCTGCAGTCTAGGAGCTCACAGTCTAATAAATAAGACAGCTATGTAACACAGTAATTGCCATTCAGTGAGGTAAATGCTTGAGGAGGAATTTAGGGTTAGTGAAGACTGCAATAAATTAAGATTTGGGGCTAAGTAAAACTTTGCTGCACACAGAAAGCAAAAAAACGGCATTCCAGTAAAAGGGACTGAAGGTGCAATGCTTCTAGGTAAAGTATTCATTTAGATAAAGGGTAAGGACCATATTCCCTGGCAGAAGAATATAAATGCACGAGTAAATACCTATGGACTCAACAGTAAAGAAAGTTCAGAATGCCTGGACTGTTTGCAAAGCGATGGTGGAAAAGGTGTATGTGCAACTTGGAAGAAGGCAGATTGAAAAGGACTTTTTATAGTATATTAATGATTTTGGACTTTATCCTGTAGGTAATAGTTAAATAACTAAAGGTCTGAGGAGGGACAATGAGATAAACAATTCAGAAGCCATTAATGTATGCAGTGTTTGAACAAGGATGGGACATCCTTAGCACTTTCCATTTTTGAGCTTCTAAATAGGCTTAAGTGTCAGATACTCAGCTCAATAGCACTCAGGAAAATAGGTATTGAGAAGGTATTTGGGAAATATTTGATCAAGGTCAGGTTGTGAAAGTATGACTGTAGTAGTAACTGAAAAAAAATTTTCTGACACTTTCCCATTAATATTTACCCTCAAAATTTTGCCAACGTCAGAGATCCTTGTTAGATTCTTACAAATTAAAATCTTTATCATTATGGGACATCCAATCAGGTATCACAAAACCTCTTTCTGACAACTCAAGATTTAATTTTGCAAAATGTCAAGTTCCTTGAGCAAACCAGATATCCCAGACCTAGAGTGACAACAGGGCCAAGGCTGGAGTCTTTACAGTTTATGTAGTCTAATCTCTTCACTTTACAATTGGGGAGATAGAAACCAGAGTTGCATGAGTTGTCTAAAAGTTTATGCAGCTAATTTTTGTCAGAAATAATGCTTTACATTTTCTCTTCTGACTTCCAGTCCAGGGCTGGTTCTGCAACACTGGTCTGACTTTCTTTAATGAAGGAATAATTCTTTAAGGACATGGCTTTTGTTCATTTTTATCCACTAGGATTATATTAGGCTCATTTCGAGGTCTCTAAAGACTGAGTCACAAATAGTCTATGTGAATCTAACAGCATTTCCGTTTCTTGATATGAAGAGAGGATTCCATGAACAAACAAAACTTCCTGGAGGAAAGTGTAAGTTGTCCCTTCTTTTGTAAGACATCATGCCTGGGAAAGACAGCCCACATGAGCAACATACTTGATGTCATTGACAGAAACTGCATAATACATAGGCAAGACATAGAGGAGTGACATATCAGTCTTAATGTCACATGAACAGAGAAGAGTGAGGATTGGCTCTGCTAGAAGAGGTCAAAAGCTATTTTCTCCAAGGGTAATTGAAATTTGCAAAAAATATAGTACGTGTATATCCAAACAGATAATGCTTTTGAAAAAGACACTGCAAAGAAAAAAAAATTCTAAAATAAAACTTCCTGTCTCCTTTACATTTTGAAGAAATGGTACTAAATACTTTAAGTCATAGTAAAAAAAAAAAAAAGAAGAAAAGAAATTTGATGATACCTGAAAACATGGAATTACATACCTTTTCATTCCACCAAACATCCTCAATATTTATACCTTAAAAGCAATTATTGTTCCAAAGTTTGATTAAAATGTTGATTTATATGTCTAGGTAAAACTCATTTGATCCACTGTTGGTGAGCTACAGACATTTCCCTGTGTCTGAGAGAAGTGGTAGAAGTCGTTCACTCTCATATTTATGATATTCCTGTAGTGACAGATATGCTGCTGTGCAATTCATAGCTTCCACTTGGGGTAAGACTCTTGCTACCTCCTCTTCTATTCTTCAGTGTTCCTCTCAATATCATCTGTCTTAAAATTCTATTCCTCTTTTTAAAGTTAAGATTAATTTATTATTTATTTTTTGTAGTCATTAATTTATTTTTATGGTTTTAAAATCTTTATTAAATATATTGAGAGACTTTTGGTTAACAAAATTATATAGGTTTCAAGTGTTCAATTGCTGATCCTCTAAATCAAGTGGGATTTTCACTTGCTCTAACTCCCATAGATTTGGACATTTGTGATATTATAGCCCTTTCCTTACTGTAAGGATTTCCATTTTGGGAGAAAAAGGGATCAATATGTGTGTGTTCCTTCATTGTTGCGACCAATATGTGGCCCACTTTACAGATGAACTCAAGGCATAGTAGACATTTATTGGTTAGTTCTTGGATTCTCTTAAAGGGACATTATCTAATTTAGTTTTCCCAATAATATTTAGATGATGATACTGTTGATACCATTTTAGTTCTACTCTGTATCACGTAGGGCACTGAGAACTTAATATATATTCCTTTAATCCTATCATGTAGAATTCTCATCCTCTAAATAAAGCAATAGATTCAGAGGAATCAAGTAACTTGTCCAAGTTCACCTTGCCAATAGTAGGCAGGTTCTGGGTACAAACTTAGGTCTCTTACTAGGTGCTACTACTAGTAGCGGCAGCAATAATTTTTTTTTTTTGGTTGGTTGTTATATTAAACTGGCAGAGGTCAACTTCTAAACCATAATCTTCTTGAGAAGATTACATTTGTTGAACTCAAGTGTATATAATAGAATCAAAGGGAAGTCACACCAGCCTGCTAACTAAGAACTTTCTCCATATTGAAGAACGCCTCGGTGAAGGAGGGTGTGTGGGGGGATAATTGGTGATGGACAGAGACTTGACTGGGTGGGGGTGGGGGGTGAACACACAATACAGCATACAGAGGTGTGTTGTAGAATTAGGCACCTGAAACCTTTATAATTATGTTAACCAGTGTCACCCCAATACATTCAAGTAAAAATAGTATATAATAAGTAATTTAAAAAAGAAAAAGAAAAATGCTTTTGTCTAAATGCTTCTACCTCCTTGGTGGTAGGACACAAAACTAAAAATAGAAATAAAGCTAAAAACAATCCAGCAGCCAAGTCTTTGATTATAGTTTAATCTTCATTTCTGATGACAAATGAAGTATGACATTTGCTGTAACCATACAGTATATAGATGTGACCAAAAAATAGAAGTATGAGCTGATAGGGCTTGTTGAGTTCTAACATGTTATAACCAAGGGGTTATTTTTTTCTTGGCTGGCCTCCCTGGCTTCTCTCAAATATAAGACATGTGACAGCATCCCCTGTCTCTTCTCCCAAAGCATTTTGTAGAAATGTATCTTATTTAAAAAAAATAATTACAGCACATGTTTCTTTTCTGAAATATGATGTTCTAAAATGTTTCTTTTTGTCTTTCATGAGGTCTCAGGAAGAGTTCGGGAAGGATTATTAATATTTTTCCCAGTCAAATGGAGATAATCTTGAGGGGGAAAAGGCATTACTCCTTTGAAATTGCCCAGACATCTGAAAATTCTTGTTTTGCCACTGGACTTGCTTGCTCGTGGTATGCTTTGTGTCTAAGGGAAATTACAAGGTCTCAGGGCTGGTTTTTTGCTTGAATTTTACAATTTGCTAACGGGTGTGCTGGAGCTGGTTTCTACAGGTGAATGAGAAGCAGTTTTTGAGAGCTAGTTGTTAAAATGTAGGAAGTTTGAAATCAGCTATGGTAGGAGATTTCTACCATGGATATAGCAAATGCTACAATTCAGAACCTTTTTTTAAGAGTGTCTTTCCAGCACAATGCTGTATTTAACTCTGGTTATAAAAACCCCTACCAATGGAACTACCATGACATTGTCATGGAATAGGAAGGCACTGGGATACAGTATATAGTTATACAATCTATTTTGTGCCCAAGAAACCCACCTGGTTATAAGTGAGGATTAAAATCCAGTTTACAATCTGGTCCCCAAGCCGTGTGCCTTGGCATGGAGCTGTGATCTCCAAGATGAGGTCATATTTTTTCAATTTTGCAAAAGAAAAAAAAATGTCTTATGAACTAGCAGTGGCTCTGTTTAAGTCAGATTGCATATGTCCCTACACTGATGTTGCACAAGTCACCTCCAGTGCAGCAAATAACTGCAAATTACGTCAGTCATGTTATTTGTTGTGTGCCCTTTTCTTCAAATTGAAAGGATTAAAATTATTAACTGGTTCATATTACCTAAGCTTTCAGAATAAGTGATTATTTTATCGATGAGTACTCTGTAGTTCAGAGAGATGAGAAAACTTGTCCAGAATTGCATAGCTAGTAAAGCAGCAGGAGTTTAAACCCACATCTATCTGACTCGACGCTCTCCCCAGCTCAAGTATATGCTGCCTACGAGACGGCATACATGAAAATTATTTCTCTAGAATACAGATTTCTGGGAATGTTTTAAAACTGATACTAGAAAATAAACATATAAAATGCATTGCATTTTTTTAAAAAAGGGATTTTGTACTTTTTTAATTATTATTTAAATGTAGTTATTATCTATGCTATAGTTTTTATCACCATTTCCATTTTATGGAGAAATCCAAACTCAGCTAAGTTAAAGTGTTGAGAATTGTCTATAAACACTGAAAAGTTTTGGCATTCAACCATACTGAACACTAGTAACAAGTAACATGTGTAAAGAAATTTAGTTTACATACATGTTACCTTATTAAAGAAAAATAAAAGTAAAAGTGATGCTATGTGGTTTTGGAGGTTGGGTTATAAAAAGGATATGACTTCAGCCTGGCTCTCTCCCTTGGAATACTTGGCTCTGAAATTCATCTTTTTTGTTGTGATGATGACCAGGCCCAATGGAAAGCCCGCACAAAGATGTTCCTGGCTAATGCCCCAGTTAAGGAGTTAAGGAGTCAGCAGATAACTGGTAGCTACTACCAAGCACACGAGTGAATGAACCGCCAGCCCATGTGTTCCTTCTTGTGCCTGTGAGTCTCCAACGGTGGTCTTAGACAAAGAGCCCAGACTTGTCATCCTTGCTGTGTCCTATCAAAATTCCTGACCATAGAAATCATAACATTAAACCATGAGTTGTACTGCTTGAAGCTAGTAAGATTTCACATGATTTCTTGTGCAGAGTAGATGACTAATATAATTGTTTTCAGGCAGAGAACCAGAAGCACTAGCAGGCAGACCCTAGAACCATAGTGGGCATTCAGTAAATGTGCTGAATACCATTAAGAAGCCCGATGTCAAAATAATGTAGGCTTTTAATTATAGTCTGAGGAGGATCATAACTGTTAGTGACCAATATATTTTTTTATCCTTTCCTTCCAAATGATTGAAACTCCCTTACAAAATCATTGAGAACAGTATTCCTAGAATGAGAAAGCTCTGCAAATACTCAGAGTAAACTACTGTAAATCTCTAGGGATTAGAGTACAAATACATAAGGCTGTTTGGTTTGCCCTTATGTATTTTGGCTTGGTTTGGCTTGGTTTATTTCACATGAGAGCCTATCAAATAATATCCTCTAGCTCTTCAGTGGGGAGAACTTAAGGTGAATTAATTCATTCGTAATCTTGGGAGACTAAGAGTATTGCAGTGCTAGACAGAGAAATTGGAGAATCATTATAGAAATGAAAGAATACATATTGGAGTTAAACCAAGTTCCTAATTCTGACTCTACCCCTTCTCAGCCCCATGGCAGATTTAGTTAGTAGCAGTTAACATTTAGAAAATAATTTTTTCTGTTCCAGGCACCATTTTAAGTATTTTATTATGTATTGTCTTTTTAAATTCTCATAGAAATTATAAATTATATTAATCCTGTTGTACAGATGTGGAAACTGAGGCCCAGAGAGGCAAAGGAATGTCAAAGTCACCCAGCGAGTAAGTGACAGCGACAGGATCCAGAGCCCATGCTCTTGAGCAGTGTTCCATAACTAAGCTCTATGTGTTCAACAAAAGAGGTAATAAAGGACCACGATTAATACTGTATTGTTCTTTTTTATAGGTTTTTTTTAGGAGGCAGTGGTAAAGATATCATAGTGGTAAAGAATATGAGATCCGGTTCAAGTACTGAAACCACTGATTGTGAATCTTTGGGCAAGTTATTTAGCATCCCAGTACTTCAGTATATATAAGTACACACACATACATATAAATATCGATAGCAATGCCTGTCAGAATTATTATATAAATGAAATGAGATGGTACATGTGAAATGTCTATAATAGTGTTTGGAACATAGCATGCAATAAACAGTCATTTTTCCATTTATATTTAGTCTTAAAAAATAAAATCATATTAGACATTATTCTTTGCAACCTGCTTTTTCTCCATGTGAGAATAGATATTAATTAAAATATAATTAATATATAGTTATATTGCAGCATATAGTTCTCATGTATGACTATACTATAATTCAATCAACATCCTATTGTTAGGAACCCAAGTATTTTGAATTTTCTTTTCTAGTGTAAACAACAATGCACATAAATATCTTTATGCATGAATCTCTGCACAGTTCACCTTAGGATAAATCCCAAAGAATAGAACTTCTGACTTAGAAGACAGTAATCTTTTAATAATAGAAGAAAATCATTTAGAGAAGTTAAATGACCTACTCTGAATTTTACAGAACCAGGATTAGTGTCCTAATTAGAAAGAATAGCTTCCAAAAACCACAATTATATAAGACAGGGGTCCCCAAACTACGGCCCGCAGGCCACATGCGACCCCCTGAGGCCATTTATCCGGCCCCCGCCACACTTCTGGAAGGGGCACCTCTTTCATTGGTGGTCAGTGAGAGGAGCATAGTTCCCATTGAAATACTGGTCAGTTTGTTGATTTAAATTTACTTGTTCTTTATTTTAAATATTGTATTTGTTCCCGTTTTGTTTTTTTACTTTAAAATAAGATATGTGCAGTGTGCATAGGGATTTGTTCATAGTTTTTTTTATAGTCCGGCCCTCCAATGGTCTGAGGGACAGTGAACTGGCCCCCTGTGTAAAAAGTTTGGGGACCCCTGATAAAAGACATTCTTGCTCTCAATGCAAAGATTCAAAAGGGACAAAGCCCTGTCAGCTAGTAAAAGGCCAGGCTAAATTTGAACCCAGATCTAGTCTCCATTTAACTTCTGAAAGAGGACTCGTATAAGGCATCTTATTTTACTTAACAATAAAATCTGAGAAACTGGTTTAGGTGCCTTGGCATATCCAAATCAAGAGCTTTGGACCTGGCAGTTTGGCTCAGTGGTAGAGCGTCGGCCTGGCATGCGGAAGTCCCGGGTTGGATTCCTGGCCAGGGCACACAGGAGAGGCGCCCATCTGCTTCTCCACCCCTCCCCCTCTCCTTCCTCTCTGTCTCTCTTCCCCTCCCGCAGCCGAGGCTCCATTGGAGCAAAAGATGGCCCAGGTGCTGGGGATGGCTCCTTGGCCTCTGCCCCAGGCGCTAGAGTGGCTCTGGTCGCGACAGAGCTATGCCAGGAGGGGCAGAGCACCACCCCCTGGTGGGCGTGCCGGGTGGATCCTGGTTGGGCGCATGCGGGAGTCTGTCTGACTGCCTCCTCCCCGTTTCCAGCTTCAGAAAAATACAAAAAAAAAAAAAAAAGCTTAATAAACATAGATGTTGAGTTCTTTGTACCCTAGAGTATCACTACTATTTATTTATTCTACTCCCAAGAAATAAGAACTATGCTGCATAAAAGGAAAATCTTGCTGGAAAATTAAGTGTGCTCCTAATAGAAGAAAAAGTGTCTTCTTCCCTAATGACGGATATGATTCTATGCCTCAAATATCAAAAAATCAAACACCCATTACCAGCATGTGCTCTTGTCCTTCATCAATATTTTAGGAATACAACAAACCTTGAGATTGTTCTTAGAAAATAATTATTGTATTTATTTTTCATTAAGTTGTTTTACCACTGGCAAAATTCAATGAATACCCTTAATTAGTACAAACTGTTTCTCTCAGGTTTGAGTCAAGAGATGCCAGAATGAGTCCTCAGATGGTGACCGATCCTTCTTAGTGTGGAATATTTCTTCCCGTTACTCTATCCCACGCTTGTTACATACAGCCAATTTAATAAGTCATATTTTTTAATCCATTAATACCCCTATTTCTTAAGTATATGTTTTGATGGCCTACCATGTCCTAGAAATAAAACCCGAAGACAATGTAGCTTCCACAGAGACTCTTTTGGATAAATTCATGTTCATCCAAAGATGAATAATTTGTCCTTATATTTTTTGAAATGTAATGCTTTAGAAATTCAAACTAGGCTTACAGAGGTACTATATGTTATTTTAAAAGGAAATTGAACACAGATAAAGGGTACACAGAGGGGACATTCTTTAACAAAAGAGAGGTGGAGGAAAATATTTTTAAGTGATGCCAAAGGTAAATTTAAAATTTACAAATTATTGTGGAACCTCAAATAAGAGAAGGGAAGGCACAGCTTAAGTGCTTCCACATTGTGACCACTCAACCAACTAAAAAATTGTCAAATGAATGTTCGCTACCTTAATTTCCATAAAGAGAAACAATTATTTTTCTTGAGGGAGCAGTAAGTCTGTTGGCTCTTAGACAAAAAGTAGTTTCCTGTTACAATGCATCCTTCTTTTCTCATTTCTCTGCTAGGTTCTCAGAACTTTATTTCCTTTGTCTCTTAAATATGTGTATTTCATGAAAAGCTCAGACTTGAGGTGGTTTTGCTTCCACTCTTCCCATCGTACATTGTATTATTTCATGGACACACTACACAGAATGAAAATGATTTTATTTTATTTTTTAATTTTTATTTTATTTTTTCATTTTTTCGAAGCTAGAAATGGGGAGGCAGTCAGACAGACTCCTACATGCATCCGACTGGGATCCACCCGGCATGCCCAGCAGGGGGCGTCGCTCTGCCACAATCAGAGTCATTCTAGTGCCTGAGGCAGAGGTCACAGAGCCATCCCCAGCTCCTGGGCCATCTTTGCTCCAATGGAGCCTTGGCTGCGGGAGGGGAAGAGAGAGACAGAGAGGAAGGAGAGGGGGAGGGGTGGAGAAGCAGATGGGCACCTCTCCTGTGTGCCCTGGCAGGGAATCGAACCCTGTACTCCTGCATGCCAGGCCGATGCTCTACCACTGAGCCAACCGGCCAGGGCTGAAAATGATTTTAAATGAACCTTCATTATACTCCTTAGCAAATTTATAGCTTTATGGAGACCTATGATTTTTAATTTTTAAATAAATCATTAAAACCTTAAAGCCTTTAATATGTTTTTCTTAACCATGACTCTTTAACTGTTATTATGCTGTTTGTCTTACCTACAAAAGCAAAAGAATAAGTGATCTTGCTCTACAGCTGGTGAAAGCTATCATTATAGACAGAACTGTGACAAATCCCACCTTTTGGGGGATAAAACTGTTTACTGCCTGACAGTTAACAGCGAAAAAGGCAGTGGATGAGTTTAGCCATCTTTACGGAGAGGAAAATATGCTTCCCAAATCAAATAAGAAAGGCATACCTGAGTAAAATGCCTTCATAGAAAATAGGATCTAGACTCATGAAAATATAACTAAAATATAATATTACAAAAGAAGGATATAGACTGTGCTAAACCCATCCCTGGTGACCAAGAGGTTCAAAAGTAATAGTGATTAAGTACCTGGGTTCTGGAGTCAGAATATCTATTTCTAAGTATGTGACTAAAATATTTATCTAACTCCTTTGGCTCATCAGTATCCTCATACATAAGTAAGTATAATAAGAATTCCCTCATAGGATTGCTTTGAGGATTAAAAAAAAGAGTGTATTAAAGCACATAAAACAAGGCTTAGAATATAGTTAATAGTAAGTAGCATCTGTTATTAACATTTTGATTGTCGTTGGATTTTTACTATTTCTGGAGTTTCTAATCATCTTTTTTCCCTTTTTCCATTTCTTTCTTTAGTGTCAATTATTTTCAAACTCTCTATCATGATTTTCTTACCTTATTCCTAATTATTTTTAAATTCTGCATCATCATATCTATTCTGCAGGGTCTTCTTTCACCAAGAGGCTTCTTACGTTGAGTTCTTTGACCATCTGAGCCAGACTGAACAAGCTTCTCCCTTGTCTTGCTTTTGTAAATAGCATCTACCCCACAGAGTAATGGTGACAATAACATGAGGTCATTTGTTAAAGGCCATCAGTAGTGCTATGCATGAAATTACCCAGTTAATGGTAATGAGCATTATTTTTACCCACAATGTCTTTTGCTCTACATTTTGCTGGCTAACCCCTGGTTAATCTCTAAATTCAGAAGTTCAGAATGGCTTTCTATAAGAGCCTTCTCTCATTGTCCCCAACCAATTCTTCAACCTTGGTCCACCCTTCCAACACCCCATCTCTAGCTCTGTGCTCTTTGATCACAAATTACACTATATAGTTTTCCCTTGCCATATAGCGGTTTACTTCTCACTGTCTCACTGTATTGCGGACTTTAAAATTGTATTTATCTAATTTTGTATAGCGAATTTTTCACTATATCATGGGATTTTGAGGTATATAAACATTTTTATATATTTATTATTTTAATTATTTTTGCAGTAAAATAAGTATGGGAAAGGTTTATAAGAGCATGGGGAGGATTTGTAAAGCCTTAAGATATATATAAAGAATAAAATAAATATAAGGTCTCTACTTCGCGAATTTCCACCTATGGTGAGGGAGTTCTGGAACCTGACCTCCGTGATAGATGAGGGACCACTGTAGTTCACATATCTTCTCTATTGAATTGAAATTGTCTATTTTCCTGTTCCTTCCCAATGAAATTGCACGGTCTTTGAGAGTCAGGAGTATGACTTATTGTAACTTCCTTGTCTAACTTGGAGTGGAGTAGCATAAGCACTCAAAATAGTTTATTGAAAACAGAATTTATAGATACAGAGCACAATATGGTGATTACAAGAAGGAGAGTGGGTTGGGGGGAGGCAGAACAGGGTAAATAGGGCATAATATGGTGAAAGAAGGAGACTTTACTTGGGGTGGTGAATACACAATATAATATACAGATGATGTTTATAGAATTGTACACTTGAAACCTATATAATTTTATTATACAATGTCAACCCAATAAATTCAATAAAAAAACAAGTTTATTAAATTGTTTCTACAAAATCAAGGTAAAATAGACTTTAACAAACTCATCAAAATTCTGTCCCTGGAGACTTCTTCTCTAATATCCTCACCTCTGTCTTTTTTTGTGTGTGTGACAGAGACAGAGAGCGAGAGAAGGACAGATAAGGAAAGACAGGGAGAGAGATGAGAAGCATCAATTCTTTGTTGCAGCTCCTTAGTTGTTCATTGATTGCTTTCTCATATGTGCCTTGAATGGGAGCTACAGCAGAGCAAGTGACCCCTTGCTTAAGCCAGCAACCTTGGGCTCAACCAGCAACAATGGGGTTATGTCTATGATCCCATGCTCAAGCTGGTGACCTCAGGGTTTTGAACCTGGGTTCTCTGTGTCCAAGTCCAAAACTCTATCTACTGCACCACTGCCTTGTCAGACCTCACCTCAGTCTTCTTAACTTAAGCAAACTTTTCTCTTTTATCCTAGTATATTTTTGTTTTACTTCACCTTTGCTTACTTTTAAAAAATTCATTTCTAGCATTTCAATTTTTCTCTATAAGCTGAGCAATGAAATGTGGAGAAATTCATTTATGTAGATAATAAAAGCTACCTATCCTTCTGGAAAGAGAATTGCAAACAAAATAAATCCCTAAAGATAAACAAAAGAATAAATATGTAAGTTGCCCAAATAACAATTTTTAAAAGTGGCTACTTCCAATCAAGTGTAGGTTTCTATTATGTACTTTAATTCCTATAATGCAGCCTCATGAAATGAACTTTTACCAAATCAATATATTGGTTGCCCTGTAATTTGTAGCTCCAAAGAATCCAGGCAAAACAACTAATTGGAAATCTATGGTCAAATATGCTATATGTACTTATCTCAAACTATGTGAACATTTTAGAAATTGTGGATGATGTTAGTGAATAATAATGAAACATTGAACCAAGTACTTAACTTCAATAAACCTTTATTGTCTCATCTGTAAAAGTGGTAACACTGTCTCCTACAGAACTAATGGATGGGACACATGAGACCATCTATGAGAGAGCTTTGTAACCTTGGAAGAATAACTCTAATAGGATACTCACATATTGTAAAGCAGTGGTTCCCAACTTTTTTGGGGCCACGAACCGGTTCAATGTCAGAAAATATTTTTACGGACCGGCCTTTAGGGTGGGACAGATAAATGTATCATGTGACCAAGACGAGCGTCAAGAGTGAGTCTTAGATGGATGGAACAGAGAGAATCTGGTCATTTTTTAAAAATAAAACATCGTTCAGACTTAAATGTAAATAAAACAGAAATAATGTAAGTTATTTATTCTTTCTCTGTGAACTGGTACCAAATGGCCCATAGACCAGTACTGGTCCATGGCCCGGGGGTTGGGGACCACAGTTAAAGCACTGAAATTGACTAATTCTGAACTTCAACATACATGAAACACACTTGCCCTTCTGGCTTTCATTCACTACTTCTAGTCATTTAGGCCAATGTTCCTGGGTCTCTTCCTAAAAATGGAGCCCTTTAAGGGCATTATTATCTTATTCCTCATCTTGCTTTCCAAAGTTTATGGCTATAAACATAATAGGTGTTTTAAGGTCTGCTGAATATATGAAACAATGAAGTAGAATAGAATGAAAAAACAGTAGGTAACACTAAATAAATAAACAAACAAATAAATAAATAAAATCCTCTGACTTGAGAAAACTATTTGCTAAAATACATTAGCAGAAGAGAAAAGAGTTAACTGAAGTTGTCAAATGCAGAACTGTTCAAAGTTTGGGACAGAGTACATCACAAATTCATGCAGACTGTGTTCAAACAAAAAGTCAAAAAATTCTTTAGACTTATAAGATATGCACACGAGTGAAGGAATTTTTTCTAATCTAGAGGTCATTATTCATTAGGGAGATTTAAAGTGTGGGATCCTCATGTTGTGGTGGTTAAATTACAATTAAGCCCATTTATATGTAGTATCTCTGAGCAAAATGCAACTCACTTTTGACAAGTAAGGAGGCTGGAATTACAGTCATTCTGATACAATTAAAAGGAGGGAAAAACAGATGCTAAGTAAGAAGAGAACCTGTTGCCCCCAAATATTTTTTTTTTGTATTTTTCTGAAGCTGAAAATGGGGAGAGACAGTCAGACAGACTCCCGCATGCGCCCAACCGGGATCCACCTGGCATGCCCACCAGGGGCAACGCTCTGCCCACCAGTGGGCGATGCTCTGCCTCTCTGGGGCGTCGCTCTGCCGTGACCAGAGCCACTCTAGCACCTGGGGCAGAGGCCAAGGAGCCATCCCCAGCATCCAGGCCATCTTTGCTCCAATGGAGCCTTGGCTGCGGGAGGGGAAGAGAGAGACAGAGAGGAAGGAGGGGGGGTGGAGAAGCAAATGGGCGCTTCTCCTATGTGCCTTGGCCAGGAATAGAACCCGGGTCTCCCGCGCGCCAGGCCGACGCTCTACCGCTGAGCCAACCGGCCAGGGCTCTGCCCCCAAATATTCTTAACTAGCTTTTAATCATCTGAAACAGATGAATTATTATGGAGTTATTTTAAAAAAAACTTCCTGACTCTATCAATAGTATACTGTGGGAGGGGGACAAAAGAAAGAGCAGTTAGGAACCCCATGAACTTCGAAATGATGAAAATAAGATTATCCTCAGAGCTAACATATAAAATCAAGACTTGATAGATCTATATACGTAAGTTATCTGACAGAGGCTGGAGGAGTCTCATGTTGGCAAGGCCTGAATGTCATCTATCAATAGTTTAGTGAATTAATGGGCATAAATAAAAAAAAATACCTACGAGAAGTAGAGTTGGCTAGATAGTGAGGTGGAAACAAATATTGATGGAGGCAAAGTTTGGCAGTGCATGTTCTAGTTTATTTTGGGAGAAAATGCCTTGCCAAAAGAACTTATGATAGTGTAGGCATCTGGCGATTACAATTTTACATTGCCAGTGGTAAAGCAGGCTTCAGAGCATGAGGGCGTTAAACATTCAGAACTTACCATGAAGCCACCTGTGATCACCTACCTTCTTTACCAAGTGGATGCACCATATCAAGTCCCCCTCTCTTTTGGGGTATGTGATGATTGCACTTCACCTCCTCAAACTGAGGTATAGCAATAGATTTACTTCTACTTCTATATTGTTTTATATATTTTTATATTCCCCACCCTCTCCCTGGGGCAATTATCAGCTTGTTCTCTATATCTGTAGGTCTGTATCATTTCTCAGTGGGAAAATTTTAAAGCCAGTGCAAAAATCCTTTCTCATTCCTTCCCCAGTGCTGAATCAGCTTCATACAGTGAAGCCTCTGTCACCCTGGGTTCCTGAGTGAGGATGCATAAAGCTAAATGTCCCGTTAGCCACTATTATAGAACGTGAAATTTGAGCGATAAATACGCCTTGGTATTACAGACACTGAGAATTTGTGGTTGTCTGTCCTAGCATAACCTCCTTTGCTTGGACACAGGTAAGTTTAGGATTATCACTCTCCCCTTTTATCATTTCTGTATCCACTGATAATAAACTGGTTACATTATGTGAGCATTTAGTCATCTCAGAAACTTTCCCATTAAAATTAATATACTTCAATAAGTATCTATTCATCTCCATTAGTGTCTTCTGAGCTTTACTAATATATATCTGTATCCTTGAGTTTGATTGGCCCTAGGACTCTGCCAAATTAGTTTTTCAGCTTGCAAAACAAGCCTGACCCTGGAGTTAGATGATTTCACCATGACAACTCTCTCCTTTTGAAGATTCTTTGAAGGAGATGGCTCTTTTAGTTACATCTAAGCTATGCCCATACCTGATTTTTAGAAGAGTCAACAATACTCACTAATGTTTTAAACTTGAACAATTCACTGGGGTAATACAGTCCATGTATTTAAAAGAAAAACTTGAGTCTCTAACACTTTATTGTACATCTTTAATACATCAGATCACATGTGCTTTCATACACAGTCTACTCTATAATTCTTAGGATGACCAGATTGGATAAAGTTAATCTATAGTCAATTTATACAGGAGGAATGTATGGCTAAGTACTCTGATTGTACAGCTTATACGAAGCCAGAATTTTAACCCACATATTATAACTCTGAGTCCAGAGATTAT
Source organism: Saccopteryx bilineata (assembly GCF_036850765.1). NCBI lineage: Eukaryota > Metazoa > Chordata > Mammalia > Chiroptera > Emballonuridae > Saccopteryx > Saccopteryx bilineata. The sequence goes on along the minus strand of NC_089490.1, from coordinate 335,884,766 downwards.
TATACAGTATAAGGGATTTGATGTTTATTATTTAGCTAATAGAGCCTTCTATATGCAATGATCTGATAAACATGTCCCTATTTACCCTCTCTCTATGGTACTTAATTTGATATACTTTGAATGCATAATATTTCCATTTTTTATTTTATTCATTAGCAAGAATGAACAATACCCAATAATGAGACTAAATAACATAATTCCTATGGAGCCAAAGTGAGTCATCTGCAATAATTTGCAAGAAAGACACAAATAACTCTAAAGAATGATAATTGAATATGCATTAGGACACAGATATGCTTAATTCATTACAAAATGGCTTATTCTGACTCTGTGGTCACTCAATCAATATTAATTTTTCTTGAATAAGTAGCCAATATGTATGGTTGTCTGAAGGCAAGTCTGTAATATTCCTGCTTTAAGATAAAAGAGGCAGAACAGCAGAGTGGGTGTAGTTGTGAATACAGATGTCCATATCACTTTGCCTCTATGGTTTTTCGTGCCCTTTTTTGTACCCCTAACCTTAACTGACTTTGGCTCTGGCCTTAGTACCTTTAACTATGGCTTTGATAATTGGGATGGATTCTTATGAGAGCAGTTTCTGCACCCAAAGAAACTCAGTTGGGATGACAGAATTCTCACTTGTTAATGCCTTCAGGGTACTTGGTCCCCATTTTAGATGACACCCCATTCTCCAATCATACCCTGCAGGCCTGGCTCTCTCCTTAAGAAGAAAGAGACTATAGGTTGCAGCATCGAAGCAAAAGTTGTGCATACTAAAAAATTTTTATTAGCCTTAAAAGTAAGGAAGTACATGCTAATGAAAGTCAACATGATGTTACTGAAACAGGATGGGATTGAGACTCAAACAGAAATGAGGTTATCAAAACTCAGACTCAGTTTATTCACTAATAAAGTTGAGATTATCATCGTTACCTCACAGGTTTTGTGATAGATAAATAAATAAGAACAACAACAAAAACAACAGACCACATGAAGATCCTAGTATATAGCACAGGCACACAGTGGGTGCCAAATAACTGTTAATTCTCATATGCTTTCCCTCTATTAGTAAGGACAGGTTAGGTTTGTGTAAATACAGTGACCCTGAAATCTCAGTAGCTTACTAAAGCTAAGGTTACTTCTCTCTCTCATGCTACATCTTTGCAGACCAGCAGGGCATTTTGTTCTACATAGCCTTTTAAGAACCTACACTAACAGGCTCTACATTTTGTACCTATATCTTCTGGAACATGAGATCTCCTAGATCTTTGTGTCAAGATAAAGCATACTGGAAGGAAGATGCACTGAGATGCTGTGACACATGTCAGTTTTCCCACAATCTCTTGGCCAAAACTAGTCATTTGTCCCATTCTAATTCAAACAGGCCTAACCATGTAGAATGGGCAATCAGAAAAGCAACACTCTCTTCCATAGCTTTTCTATTCCTATATACAAAGTAGATCTCTATAAAGTATTGAATGGTACAAATATTTCCTATAAGTAAACCTACTGAGAGACTTTCCAGCAAAGCTAAATAGCTTAGATTTTGAAGACTGTGTTTCATTAAATCATTTCCACAAGTCAGTTTAACTCAACGTCAGTGGGTTTTAGTTAAGGTTGGCCAAAAGCATCATACATTAATTCATTTTTCTTCTCTGAATAAATTATCCAACACTGGAGTTCTCATTAAGCTGGTTGCTTAGGCCAAACGATCTTGCTATATTTGCTTTTTTTATAAGCCCTTCCTAGGAGTACAACAAGATTAATTCCTTAAATCGCAAGATAATGTGAATTGCTGTGTTAATTATATATATATATGTCTATATGGGTAACAACATGAATTCTATCTATTGAAAATAAAAATTTGTCTAAGATAAAAATTTTCCAAGTGACATAAAAGAAAGTAAAAGTTCCTTTGAAGTAAGAGAGGATAGTGTCCTTGAAGTAATGGAGGAATTTCTCCCACTAAGGAAGCTCATTGTTATTGGCTTAAAACATCAGGCATGTCTAGATAAAGTATAGAAACATCTTTCTAACTATCCAATAGCTCATTCAATAATCATTTGATGCCTGCTGTGTGGCAGCCACTAACTTAAACACGGGGTATACAAAGGTATGCAAAACTCCTCTCAACAGACATAGCAATGCAATATTACTCCTGCTTAATTGATGATGTTATACAATTAATAAGCTTCTATATAGGAAAGATATAGATTCTTCTTAATCTGACCCGAGAAAGCCAAGAAAAATAATCATAAGATATCTCCTCCATCAAATTGAGAGTGAGATCCATCTTGAGCATGGGGTCATGGCTTGAGCATGGGATCATAGACATGATCCCATTGTTGCTGGCTGGAGCCCAAAGATCACTGGCTTGAAGCCCAAGGTCACTGGCTTGAGCCTAAGGTCACTGGCTTCCTCAAGGGGTCACTGGCTCTGCTTGAGCCCCCCTCCCAATCAAAGAATGTATGTGAAGCAATCAATGAACAACTGAAGTGATGCAAATAGAGGTTGATGCTTCTCATCTCTCTCCCTTCCTGTCTCTCAGTCCCTTCACCACCATCCCCCCCCCACAACTTTCTTGGGCGTGCATGCAAAAAAAAAATTGGGAGTGAACTTAATAGGAAAAATTATATAAAAATGGTTTTGTTTTCAGAAGAAATATCTAGATGTCATAATTGACTTCATCTATCCAATTGCTTAGGCAACCAAAAAGCATGATAGACATTGGAAAATGCAATACATGACTAGTCAATAGAAATTTAGTCTTACTTTTCAGATTCTGAATTTACCTGGAAGTTATTAGTTTACTTGGTTCTAAAGTACATGGATTTCAATGAGAATGAAACTAATCTAGTAATTCAAAGTAAACCACACACTCACTGCTTACAAAGTTATTATTTAAAAAAAATATATTTAGTACAGTGCCTGGTAGAAGTAAGATGCTTGATGTAATTTAGTCATTGTGATTATATCTGCATAATAGTATTGGCACCACATTAATAGTATTGGCACCACATTAATAGTATTGGCACCACAATCCCAACAATAATATATAGTGGTGGAGAATGTGTACACACATGACAGTCAACAGGTAAAACAGGTTATATGTATTTTTGTTATCACATTTCTCAAATAATATAAGACTTACTTCATCATGGCTTAATGCTTTAGGGATTTTCTTTTTCAAATTCAACCTTTTCTAACTAGAGTTATTATAAAAGGTAATATAAAATATATAAGCTGCAATAAGATAGTGCCCAAGCCCTTAGGAAGTTTACAAATATATATATATATGTATATGTATGTGTGTGTGTATATATATATATATATATATATATATATATATATAATAGTAAGTATATGAAGAGAAATATACAGCTAACTAAAATGAGATTGGGCCAGAGAAGAGTTATGAAAAGCCATGGTGATTCAGTAAAGAACACAGCTTGAAAAGTGAGGAAAGGCTTAATCAAGAGGTACCATTAACATGGCATTGAAAAATAGATGGGAGGATTCTAACAGACTGAGATAAAAGATATTTAACCAATTGAGAAAGAGGAAACATGTTCCAAATAAACAAGCAGCATGCAGCCCAAAAGCATTTAATACAGTTAAGAAAGATAATTCCATTTTATTGGAGAGAAGGGATTGGTGGAGGGTATGGCTGGAGAGGCAGGAATAGACCAAATGAGAAATGAATTTCAATGACAGGGTAAAGAGTAATTTCTACATCTGTAGGTATCAAGACATACTATCTTTAAGATTTGTGGTCTCTTTTCCTCCTGTTCATAAAAGGAACTTTCAGCACTGCCACTCACCCAGGAAAACAAAAGGGAAAAACAAATAAACCAAATAGAACCAGAGATTAGTTATCTGAAATGCAAGACAAGCTGTTGAAAGTTAAAATTCAGGAACAAAAGGAAGTTCTGCACAAGAATTTTATCATGACAAGGGAATTAGACAGAAAATAGAGGAAGAAGGTGGCCTCTAGAGTAGCTAAACACCACTGACTTTACTGGAGCAGAGTCCCTGGATAGGGAGGTGGTTACAGGTTGGGTGAGAATGGTGAGGAGATGACCTCCAGATCTGGCTGCAGTTGGGAAAACCTTGGTTGATGACTGTGGTCAAAGCCAGGATACTGCTTGGAGCTGTGTCAATTGAGCCACATTAGCCTATTGTCTCTTTGTTATAGGGTGTAGCTTTTCCAGGCTGTGACTTGTCCAACAGAGAATCCCTTTCCACAGCCCATAGTCTTGGATGGATTCCCATTTTAACTGATCTTCATTGTGTGACCAGCACTCCTTATTTTCCAGAGTCAAGGACACTAGAGAGACAGCTTACTTCACCTTCCTATCATCACCTCACTGCCTCTGGCTCAGAAAGCGGGCTGGGATGAGAAGGAATGGTGACTATGAAAGAAGTCTTTCACTACCCAGTTGCTTAAAGAGACTGGACAATGGTAAAACCTATTCCTACTAAAGGCGAAGAACAATTTCTTACAAGGTTGGTGACATAACAGATATTGTGGTTTATCTGAGGTGCAAAAAGGTCTATAATTTTACATATAAATGCATGTTTAATTATCCAAAAACTAAATATAATCTAGAAATATCTGCCATCTCTTCTTCAAGAGTACCCAGGGTAAAGTTTATTATAACTGGAATATGTAAAGATGGAACTTGACCCTCCATAATCACTCAAATGTTTGGTAATAATAGCAGTCCATGAGCCTCAGAAATATTGAAAAATGTCACCCAAAATTATATGCCTAATAAACTCCAGAGAGGGCCGAAGTCAGTTGTTTTTCCTCTTTCCACACTATAGATCCATCCTATACTGATTGACCTTTGAGACTTAGAAGATAGAGATATTTTAAAATTTGTGTTACTGTAATATAAAACAAGATTCACCATGGTATTTCTCTCTTTTGTTAGCTGTTATCTGTTTCTGACTTAAGTATTCATTATTTATATTCCCCAAATTAATAGTGATTAGTCCACATTTTTAACATAGGCAACAGTTATTTGTATACTCTGTGATCTTTGAATATTCCCACCTACTTTTTTCTCAACCCATTCACTATTCTCATTTAAAATGTGCTTCTTAAATATATCTACTGAAAAGTTCACTTTCTTTTTCCCATACAGGAAACACAGGCTTAGGGTGAAGAAGTACAAGCTTATTTAAATCTTTGGTATATATCTACTACATTTATTCTTCCTTATAAAAAATAGATGCATTTTATGTCTGATTAACTTATCTTTCATCAAAATTTGACACAACAGTTTTCCTTACAAACCTCCCATTTTTGTTTTTCTAACAGCTGAGTGGCACCACCATCCATCTAGTTACCCCATTTTAAGTCTAGGAAATCAATTCTGAAGACTCTTTCTTTGTCTGAAATGTAATAAGCTGCCAGGTCTTTTCAATTCTATTTCTATAATTTCTCCCATATCAATCTCTTCTTCTTTCCCCCCCACTACCATGACCCTAATCATGGACATCAGTGCCTTTTAACCATGGTGCTTTGACATCAAGTTTTGACATTCTTGTACAATGCAAAAAGTAATGAGATGGATTTTGAGAAATTTATTATTAATAATAAAAGCAAAATTTAAACATAATATAGATGAAAATTAATTAGAAAAAATCTGAGTCTACTCCCATAGTAATAAGACTCTACCTCACTGCATTCCTACCTGCACACTTTATTAAGAGTAGAGAAAGGAGTGATGTTCCAGCTCTTAAAATATGAACTGTATATTCCCCAGGTTACATCCTTGGTCTGTATGAATGTGAATGTCACCCTTCGGTTCAATTTTGGTAGACAATAGTTCAACAACAGTAGCCAAACTACCACTTTGCCTCTAATTTCCTTTTCTTCTCACTCTTTTCATGCTGCCAGATGGTCATTTTTTTAAAGGACAATTCTCTGGTAGTGTGATGTCCATGCTTAAAAATATCCTGTGCCTCCCTCTAACCTATGGAGCCGAGTCGAAATCCCCGACATTGATATAGCACCTCTCGTCAACTGTCAACTTACCCTCACTCTATTATCCAGTGACAAGTTCCTAATAATATATCTCAGTCACTTTTTATTTCAACCAAATTATTTTGGTTTATTTTGATGAAACTGCAGGTTCCACCCTTCCTCATTAATGCCAGTATGATGCTTATATTTATACTTTCTTTCTAGAATATTTTGCAGGGAATTTTCCATGAAGTCACATGCAACCTGGCCTTTAATTCTCAGCTCAAAATTTACTTCTTCTATGAAACCCTTCCGAACCATCCATAGGCAGAGTCACTTTTGTTTATAACACAACATTTTTTTATCATGTATTAGCGTTATTTTTGCCTAAGACAGAAGAGAATAACAAAGTATAAAAGTAACAGGAGAACCAAAAAGGAGGAGGACAGCAAACTTTGAAAAAGAAGAGGGGGGAGAGAAAGAATCAGAGGAAAGAAAAATTGAAAATATCTTTAGAATCCTTTAAAGGAATTCTATTGACTATTAAAAAAAATCTCTAACAACTCTTGGGAAAGCAGGATGTTCAGTCATTAATAAAAATATGAGCTCTTAAGTTAGAGAGAATGGGTTCAAACCACAATCTATGAATTACTAGACCCATGATACTGGGCAAGGTCTTTAGCCCACAGTGTTCTCATCTGAAAAATGGATAACATAATAGTGGCTATCTCACAGCTTATTATTAGGATTATGTATGATTATATTTGTATAGTACAAATGACACAATCTGGCACATAATTTCAAGTCCTTTCAACGAAAAGTGCTTGGAAGCAGTTGGAGATTTGAATTTATAATTTTTCTTAAAGCAGGAGGCTGGCAGCTGGGGATCAGGAGAAGAGCTGAGTTGTACCTACTCCAACCTTCATTATTGTAAAATGAATGATAGCTCGGCAACAGTCAGGGATGATGGAGTAATATTTTTACATTTAAAGCTCAGGAGAACTGAGTCCTTGTTTAATAACCTTCCCACATCCATTTAATCAGAGCTCTTGATGACTTTCAGTGGAAATTAATTATTTTTTGTCTGTAGAAATAGGCTATTCATATCTTCACAGAAAACAAGAAGAATTGCAATTTGCTATTGGTCAACAGGAATACAGGTCTGACCTATAGAAGCACAGGTTTAAGAACCAGATTGAAGGTGCTTTGGAAAAATGTCAAGAAATACCTCAAAGAGACAGGACATATAAACCTATGAGTAGGTCAAAACCCAATATAACCAAATGGTACCTACTTCTTTCCTTCTGATATCCTCTCTCCTGTAGAGTTCTGGAGAATAGGGATAATAGGAGCTGACACCACTTCTTCTAAATCATGTCTGTGTGAGTGTGTGCATTAACTCACTTAATGCTCCCCAACACCCAGAGATGGGTTCTATCTTTGTTCTTCATATTGTGAAATTGAGGCTCAAAGAGATGAAAACATTTTCTCGAGTGGTCTAAATGTTAGTGTTAAAGCTATCATGTGAAGCTAAGCAGGGTTGCTTCAGTCCTGTGCCCTAAACAATAAAGATGTATCTTCTGTAGCCATGAATCACCTAAGTGGTAGAGTTCATTTCTTTTCTATTCTTACTTTTTCTGCTTTTTAGTCAAGGACATACACAAAACAATAAATGAAGAGAAACGTTTTTGCCCATGAGTTATCTTTGCCATCTCTAGGTCAGAGAAATTCCTGCTAAGAATATAACCTTTAAGCCCTACCAACCCATTACAAAGCCTACAGGCATAATCAGCAATTATACATCTACCATCTGTGTTGGTCTGTGACTCTATATTTAAAGACAGGGTTGGCTAATGATAAACTATAACAGAATAAATGATTTAAACCCTTGGAGCCTTCCTTTCCTCATTGGTGTGTTAGGGATATAGGCAATGCCTTTCTCATCTCCCTTATAGATTGATTTGGTTCCCTTGTTTAGGATACAGACATATTATTACAGTGCTGGAATAAACAGATAGTCAGAAATGTTTGTCAATGAGTTGATTGGATGAGTAAGTGAATGAATAATGATTAAAATAGTTTGAATGGCATACAAAGGCAATTCTTTCCCAGGTACCATAGGAGTGATCTCAGAGAGCTCAGCAAGCCTAGGATGCCAGAGCTACTTCTCAATATAAAACCAAAAGGGTGGGAATGTTAGCGCAGGTAACTAGTTAGTATTAATAAAAGGGAATACATGGAATCAGACATTAAACCTTATAAACTAGGGAGCTGAATCAGACCTTAAGTCAGATTAACTAGGAAGGTAGAGCTTCCAGAAATCGCAGGGGATCACAGCATTGCCCCACCAAGGGGATTAACATCCTTCCATTTCCCAGAGAGGGCAGGAAGAACTGGTTTTTCAATCTCCCTGGGGAAAAACCAGCCCCTTCTACTAGATTACTGGTGGGAGGGAGAACCACTAAAGAGGAAATTCCTTTGCTGGGCACATGCACAATAGAAACCAAGATAGTGACCATAAAGGGGAGGAGTCTGGCCTAGAAAACCTGTGAAGACCAGATTGGATAAGGGGAAGACCCAGAACAAGCCTGCTAAGAATTAGGAAAGAGATGGGTTAGGTTGAAAGAAAGCCTGCTTTCTCCCAAGCCTGAGTTAATATAATCAAAGCTTAACAAAGGCCTGTCTCAGTAGCACGTGTACATTTGTCCATTTGTTCATACCATACCTCTCTGTAGCAGCCATGCAGACCTGGCAGCTGAATAAACCCAAGTGCTGACCCAAGCAAAGCACCAGTTGTAGCCCAAGCTCAGTCTTAGTGGCAAGCAAATGGGGAAATGAGACACAAAGAAGTTCTGCATCTCTGGGCCCTGGTCCTCCTGTGCTTGGTAAGGACAAGAGTGCACTTGTGGCCCCCACAGCAAGACAAAGCTAAGTCATTAGATCATGGATGAGACATTAGGCACCTGGAAGCAATCCTTTATTTTGGCTCCAATAAATCTTACATTATATCTCATTCTCCTATGCATGGATCCTCAAAATGCTTTTCTCGTGACTCTGAGGAAGAACCCTATTTGTATTGGCAAGAGGAAGAGGGAGGTTTTCAGGACACATTACCAATGTCAGGGGAAGTTTGAAACTAGCATTGAGTACTAACAAGATGGAGGCTAGTCCAACACAGGACAGAGAAGGAGAATATAATAGATATCTGTATAACGACACCTTACTTGTTATTATAAAGTATCTATTATTGGTCTACATCAGGTGCCATAAAGTTTACCACATTTGAGAATTTTCCTATGAACAATTTCTGATGGGCAAGGCAAGTGGTGGTTTTGCTTATGGCCTGTAATATCTCTCTCCAAGTTCTACATATTCCCAACTCCCACATGCAGTCAAGTTTCATGGTTTTAAAAAATTACAGAAATGCTTCTCTTGCTATAGGCCTCTCTAAAACTCGTGCTACCAATGTCAAACAGGTTTGTCACCTAATTCATTTCTCCTGGTGCTATGGCCTGCTCCTTGGCTAAGCTCCTTCTCCAAGACCCACATTCACATTTATATCTTTTTACTTTATCTCCTATACCAAGAATGTTTACTAGTTTCTTTTTCTATTGTTAAGATAATTGCTAAAGAAAACTTTTTCTTGTGGTGTCTGGAGGCTTTTCAAGAAACATTTTAAGTAAATGTAAAGTAAAACATTATGACCCAACAGAATTTATAAAACAGATTGTTGATTTAATTTCACACCCCAGAGATACCAACTTATGGGTTTTCAGGCTGGAATATATTACATTTCAGAACACAGGCACCAACTGTTCTCATATCAATAAAAGGTTTTCACTTATTATTTAACCTTATAGAGTCCTATGTGTTGAAGAATTCTTTTACCTGGCCAACTACATAATCAGCAATGATTTGATTATTTTTTTAAAGTACATTCAAGTATATATGGAATCACTATGATGACTTCTAATCAGGCTGACCAAATCATTATTAGCAGAATGGATAAAATAATTCTAGCCAAAAACAAGGAAATCAGTTTCTTTATTTGGAAAACACAGATTTTATATTGTAGAGTCAATTTTCTATAGGATTAGATTTTCTGAAATATTGAAAGTAGCATGATTAAAGGACTCAAGCTTTTTAGTAGGTAGATTTGATTAATGGGTTCTACCATTTACTGTCTCTGGTACAAGGTATTTAACCCCTCTAAGTCTCAGTTTCCTCAGCTGTACTATAAAAAAATAATAGTACATCATTCACAAAATAGTTGTGAGGAGTAAGATTATGAAGGTAAAATTCTTAATTTAACGTCTACTGTGTTCAATACATGTTAGTTGCTGTTTTTGCCATCATCACTGCCCTTCTTATCATCACCACTGTCACCATCAACATCATCATGTCATCTTTATCTTTAGCAGATTCAAGAAATGTAATAGACCTGGGAACATTAGGGTGTTAGTTACTGACTTAAACGGAGTATCTTATGATTTCTCACTTAAGTTCTAATAGGTATTATATTTTCAACTATCAGACCAAAGTAATGTATGTGAATTTTCCAGGGGATACTAACATAGTTAAAACATAATTATAGAATCATGTCATGAGCTAATCATGGAGTTCCTGATGTTTTGTCAAGGGGGGATAATTTTCCATTGTCTTAAAATGAAAAGGTCATTGGATATAGAAAGGAAGCATGTAGGATAATGATGACTGACAATACGAGATAAAATGGGACGGGAAAACTTGACTTTCAGTCGCATTCCCTTTATTCCCTACAATGTCCAGCAGCTTAGGGACATAGTGTGATGGTGGATTACTCAGGACAGATCCAAATATTATCTAGTCGATTAGTACTGTCTTATTGTGAATCTCTGCCTTTGGCAAAGGCTCAAATTTTGATGTATTGCACTATCTTCATAAAAGTAATTTTTCATTATCAAGCAGTGAAATTAGTTTTGCTAAGCAGAACAGAAATAATGTGCAGTCTCTGCTTCTCTAAATGTAAATGTGGTAGGTTTTAAAATTGGTTATGTTTGGCAAGTTTTCCCCTACTCACCCATCAACTACCCTCCTACCCCCACCCTGTCCTTTCTAGGCAAGCCCTGCCTGAGTCATAACCAGGGCTTCTGTTTGTGGGGGATGTTTTTATGTATCACACATTGGCCAGATCCATGAATCCTGTGGTAGGCAAAATAGCTCTCCAAAGATGTTTAACTCTAGATGAACAGTGAATGAGCATTTGAATCAAATTAGACTTGGTTCAAATCCTAGCGTTACCATTCGCCTGTCAGAGTTAAACTGGGGAGCAAGTTTACATAAGCCACATGCAGAACATGGTAGGGTTTTTAACTATAAATGCAGGATAATAATTTCTACTTTTCAAAGTCTCTGGTAATATACAGAAAGTGCTTATAACAATGGTTAGACCACTATAGGCATTCAAAAAAAATGGAAATTTTAAGAAAACACGAAAGATGCTTCATATTTCCTCATTTACTTTATCGGGATCATGCTGCCTGAAAGGATCATTTTGGCTGAGGTGAACATCTCAGCCTGGAACAGAACTAATGAGAAGTTTTTAAGAACCTTGTCAAAGTCTTGTCATTAGATTCACAAGTAGATTTAGTCGACAGAGATGGGGCACTCTGGGGCAGTATGCACCACCAGCTTGGCATGTAAAAGACAGCAAAGACATCTATACTCAAAATCATCACCCTGTTAGATACCTGAACAGCCATCACTGAGGACTGACAAGGTTTGTATACACTCTGCCCTCAATCTCTTTGCAGGATACCTCTGAAAAAGGCAAACATTTCATGTATGTGGTGAAATAAAAGCAGGTGACACACGAAGTTCCTAACCCTTACCTGGAAAGAACACATAACTCATGCTCTTTGGCTGGGACTACTGTGTACTTGGTGACGGGAGAAAGGTAGAAAGGAGGTGAAAAATGCTCTGAATGAGTCAGTGAGAAGGATGAAGATGAAGATTACCTTTCTCTAGACAAGCTATGGAAACAACCCAAGTACCCATCAATAGATAAGAGGATAGAAAAGTTGTGGTACGTATAGAAAATGGAATATTACTCGACCATAAAAAAGAATAAAATATTACCATCTGCAACAGCAAAAACGGACCTACAAGGTATTACGCCAAGTGAAATTAATCAGTCAGAGAAAAACAAATACCATATTATTTCACTGATATGTGGAATCTACAGGACAAAATAAATGAACAAACTACTGAAACAGACTCATAGACACAGAGAACAGACTGATGGTTGCCAGAGATGAGGGAAGCTGGCAAACTGGATGAAAAGATGAAGATATTGAGAAGTACAGATTGGTATAAAAGTACAGAATCTGTACAGAAGTACAGGTTGGTATAAAAGAGTCACGGGGATCTAAAGTAGAGCATAGGGAATGTAGTTAGTTCTATTTCAATAACTATTCATGGTGCCAGGTGGCTACTGGAAATACCGGGGGAATATTGTATAAAGTATATGATTGTTTAACTATGCTATAGATCTGAAAGTAATACAGAATGATATTAAATATAAAATAGAATTGAAAAAAATTTTAAGAAGATTACCTTTGTCTCTGACATACTTTTGACCTAAAAGGAGAATACTAAACTCTAAAACTTTCTCTGAGAGTGGCTGCTCAGAGATTGCCCATATCAGGAAGGGCCACCCCCAAGAGAACAGACTAGATGGGAAAGAGCTGAGAATCAGGACTACATCAGGCAGTGGGCTGTAGCTTAGAGAGATGACCTGAGAGAACCAAATCCCAGGAGACAGAAGGAGTGATGACAGGTAGATAAATGCCGTTTCAGGGACTAGGGCAAATGGGGTGCCATGACCCCAGTCGGGGGTTGGCTGCAGGTACCGGCTAGTGGGTAGCAGAACCTGAGCTGTGACGGGAAGAAGCAGGAGCCGTGCAGAGTCATGGGCTAGATCTAAGCACCAAGTGGCTTATCCAGGGTAATCCAGAATTTATTTGAAGGCCAAGTGTAAATCGCTGCGACAGTTTCCAAAGGAGTGTCCCTGCCTTCAATTTCAAGCACTTTCAGACCTTTCTCCTTTCAAAACTCTTCAGTGGCTTTGCAATGTTCAGAGACTAATTCCCAAATTATTCAGCACTGACATTTTCTCTGATCACTCTTCTTCGCTCCTACCACCATTGAAGTACACACACACACACACACACACACACACACACACACTCCTTTAAAAACAACCCATTTGTGTCGCTGCTTCAAAAATCCTCGGAAAGCTTCTCATTTAGAGTACCTCACACACTCCGGGGGTAATCTTCCCCAGGCCCTCTCTGGCCTCATTTCCCACCACCATCCCCCTAGGTCACCCTTGCTGTTGATCTGACACAATGATTATTGTGCTTTTGGATTCCTGCATCTAGTTTTCATAGCTTGCTTTGTCATCTTCTTCAGGTCTCTGTTCAAAATATTGCATCTGAGTCGGAGAAGCCTGATAGGACCACCCAGCACAAACGTGCCACCTGCCTGGCTCAGTGCACAGCCTAAAACTTCACCTCCCTTCTCCAGCCTCACTTTCCTTCCCAGCGCTCAACACACCTTCAGAGCTATGGTATTTAGCATTTCTCCCCTCCAGAAGAAAAGGGACTTGATTTTGTTCATTTTACTGCCATGCCATTAGTTTCCTAAAGAGTGAGTTCTAAACACTCAATAAATCTTTGCTGAATAATGAAGGAATAAATGATGCCAGCTTAGTTATCATTCTGAGAAGAATCTCTGTTTACCTTCGGAATGTAGGTGAGGTTCCCCTCTGTTTGACAACAATATTGTGCTGATGGTTATATTTGCGCCAATCACATTCACACTGGACGGAATGACCTCTTTACTTATCTGGTCTCCCTGCTGTTCTCCAAGCTCTGTGAAATCATGGACCCAGCCTTGCTCACTCAGATGTGGGGCATGGAGAGTGATCATTATGTATGTTTAAAGAATGAGTGAAGGGCTACGAACAGGCACAATATCAGGAGGACAAGGATGAACTGATGATTCTTCTGAGTCATAGAATTAGTGCTCCTCACAGTCTTATAGGTTATGGTGGCATCCAAGATCCAGAGCAGGGATGAATCTGTAGGTAGGGCTCTGCTAAGGAGCTGAGGACCAGGAAGGCCATTATATCCTCTGCCTTCTCAAGTACCACCAGGCATCTCAGCTGTGCTGAGCTAATCTGAGCTAAGCACCCCTGAGAGGTGGTGAGAATATTTTGGTTGCTTTTAGAAAATGGATTCACTAAAACTTCCTGGCTACGTAAATAAGGACATTGAAGTTCAGAATATGTCAACATCCTGAACCAAAGATTCATTACCTTTTCACCCAGTTTCATGTTTTCTTAATAGCCTGAAAGAAGCCTGCTTTGCAAGGGAACCAGAAATCACTGGTAAAGAATCACTGTTACATTCTTAAGTGTGTGCTGTCATATAGCTTGATGTGAGTTTTGTAAGCTGTCAGAGACCGAGCACTTGAGTCAGAGTGATGAGTTTTCTTCCATTGCTGTTGGTTATTGCATTTTGTGCCTGCTAAATGGATGGACCACAGACTGATTAGTTTTTACCTTAATAATCAGCCACCATAACAATCCTAGTGTTTAGGGCATGCATATGTCATGCTCCTGAATCTGGATTCTTTATAGCCTTGGATAATGGAGGCAAGATTCACTTTGGACTGATGAATGCTTTTTCCAATGAATATTTTGATTATTATTCAATGAACACTGTATTATTATCATATAAGAGGAAAAGTAAGGGACTTCTTACTGAAAACTACATAAAGTCAGCCCAGTGGAAAACACCTCCTACATTACAAATAACCTCTAAAGTTTCCTTCGAATTTTATGCTTTTCCAAACTCTTTCATTTGGGATATCTTATTTTGCTCTCACATGATTCACAGTCCACTAGAAAAAAATGGAAGTCATATGAGAGCTGTGACTTAATAATTAGCCTCACACTGTGTCACCAATGTCCAGAGCAATACCTAGATACTGACAATTGTTGAATGAAGGAAAGCTCTACTTACCTAATGTGAGGTTGTAAGAGAACTATTCCAGAGTCAGAAAATTGCAGTGAAGAGATATAGGTCAATGAGTAGTAGGAATTAAGGTTTGAATTTCTTCTTTACTATTTGACCAGTTCTCTGATCTTGGGTAGTACTTAAACGCTGATTCCCAGTGGCCATACCAATTAAGCAAATAGATAAAAGCACTTAACTTTGTCATATAGATTAAATAACAGATATAAAAATGTTTAGCACAACATTTGCATAAAGTAGGTACCCAATTAATATTAAGTATCTTTCCCTTTCTCTTCCCATAGGAGAGATACAAATAAATTGCTATGGGATTCCAGAAGAATTATAATATTCATTTATTTAAATATGAAACTTGAGAGTCTTAAGACATTACATGACTTGCATGAAGTCACACAGCTAATTAGTAGCAGAGCTGGGGCTGGTCCTGAGCTCTCCCACAACTATTGTTATCACAACCATACCCTCTGGCTTCTATAATTTTAGAGTAGGGGCTCTACTGGAAATGCCTTAAATTTGAGTATTGATCCCACTCTCCAATCAGAAAGACAATGCTTTTTCTAAGAGTGATAGACTGAGGAGTTACAAATCCAGAATGCCACTCCACTCTCCTGGGAGCAGATTTCTGTCTCCAATGAAGACCCTTAAGGAAATCTCTGAAGTTTAAATCAAACAAAATTATAAGCTCATTTGCTCTCTGCATGGCTCACATGAAACTAACTAGAATCCGCATGGCAGGACTTTGGGAACCTCAGAATTCATATAAAACATGTTTATTATTTTATGTCATGAAATATATCAACCTCCACAGAAATTCAAGTAACTAACCATCCCTTATCAGTGACACTCACATGTCATCACACCTCCACTGAATGTCAGCTGTGTTCAGGCCGGCTACGGATCCGCACTGCCTTGATCTGACAGCAGGCGGCCACACATGTTTCAAGGAAGGAGACACTGAAAGGTATTCATGGATTGAGCTATGGCTTATAACCAACCAGTAATCAGAAGGCAAGACACACAGAGGGCAGGACAGGGCACTCGTGGTAAGAAAACAAATGACTACAAACCACACATGAAAAGACAGTCATTTTCGACATGACAGCTTCCCACAGATTGTTTCTAAAGGTAGACTTGCTTAGTGGGGTGGGAACTGAGATACTCACAGCTGAGCTATCAACTTAGTGCATTTCTGGCACTAAAATTAAAAGAGGTAACTAGTGACAGGCAACAATAAATAGGTTATGCAATGTCTTGGCATTATATTAAACATTTCCTGGGTTGGAGTCAAATTTTCAAAAATATACATACATTGCTGAGATCCAAAGAGGCTATGCCACAGATATGCATTAATTCAATCCATCCAATGATAAAGCATTGATTGGATGCCAGGTATTATGGTTCAGGGATGGCAGATGAATAAACCACAATCCACATTGTAATGAAATACATCTTCTGAGATATCAACAAACAAAAAACCACAACACTCTAAAGCTCTGATAAAGGATTAGACATACTCTATTGGGAACAATAGTTAATCACCTAAATAATGTGTTAAAGTTACTGGTCAAAAACAGAAATCAAAACAATATAAAACAAAAAAAGGTACAAATGGAGGTTTTGGCTGAAACTACAAAGTGATAATCTTGTGCCAAAAGAAAGCCCTGCTTCTTAGCCAGTATTTTGAAAACTCTAGGATGCTCTAAGAAAGCTAGGGATTAAGATTTTTAGATAATGACTGGCTCAGCACTCAGGAGATATCAGTTTTCGAAATACTTGCTTACATATTATCTCTCTTAATCCCCACATGTGTCAGGACCAGTTATGAAACTGAAGCAGTTGGAAATAAAGTGAATAGCACAGGTAACAGAGAAGGGAAATAGTGAAACTGGGTTGGATGCAGATATATGACAGGCAGATACAAGGCTTTTTTCCAGTGCACCACAGGATGAGTTGCTTAAGGTCACAGACACGCAGAATATCAAAACTATGCCAAAAACTTACACTTTGTAATTCCCACTCAGGTTGCCTCCACCACAGACACTGATTCTTGCTTATTGTCTAATCCTCAGTAATATGCTTAACCCTTTGAGTAGTACAAACTTTCATGTACGTTCTCGTGCCTCCTGACCATCCAGAGTACAATCAACTTATTTCAAAATTGTGTAAGGCAACATTAAAAAAAAAGACAAATGTATGTTCTTCTTGTTTCCATAAATTGGTTATCAAACAAACATGATTTTAAGTTAATAAAACCGTACCCGAAATTACTTCCATTTTTTGAAAACAAACAAATAAACAAAAACCACTCACTCCTGGAGGTCAGTGAGCATGAAATAAACTTACTACTCAAAGGGTTAAATATAAATCATTTTCTTTTTCAGGGGATTCTACAGTTGACTGCTTTAGAGTTTGGACTCAAGGAGTCCCAAACCTGAAGTTGCATACAGCTCACTGTCCCTACCTAGGTAAATTACATAAGCTCTTCAACTTCACTTTCCTCATCTGTAAAATGAGATAATGATGTCTGCCTCACAGAGCTGTTTGTGCTTAACAAAATCCATAACATAATGGCAGATATTATGTTGACTAGCCACATAACCAACAATAGAACTAGTACAGGGTTTGGGAACCTATGACTCGCGAGCCAGATGTGGCTCATTTGATGGCTGCATCTGGCTCGCAGACAAATCTTTAATAAAAAAATAATAACATTAAAAATATAAAACTTTCTCATGTATTACAATCCATTCATTTCCTACCACTCATGTTCATGGTTGCGGGTGGCTGGAGCCAATCACAGCTGTCCTCTGGGACAACACCAAATTTTTATTGGATAATGCATAAGGTACACGGGTCGTTGTGAGATCAGGAAGTAAACTTCCCTCCTTTTAATCATGTAGTCAGCTAGCTAATTGCAGAAAGCCATTTGATGAAGAAGATGGCTAAAAGAAAAAAAAAAGATGAGGAGTATCGTACTTTTCAGCAGGAATGGACAGAGGAAATCGCCTTTGTGGAGAGAGCAGGTTCTGCAGTGTGTCTAATATGCAATGATAAAACTGCATCGATGAAATAGTAAAATATAAAGCAGCACTTCGACACACACCATACTACATTTGCATCAAAATATCCAGTGGGGGACAGCAGGAAGAAGGCATGTCAAGCGCTACTGTGCAGAGTGCAAGCTAGTCAGTAGCAACTCCATGTTTGGACCTAACAAGCTGACTGGAATTCGGCTAGCTTTGCTGGTGCTTTAGCAATTGTGAGAAACAGAAAGCCATTCACAGATGGGGAGTATGCCAAAACATTCATGCTTGATGTTGCCAATGAATTTTTTGATGACTTTTCAGATAAAGACAAGATAATCAAATGAATAAAAGACATGCCTCTGTTGGTAAGAACTATTCAAGATCGTACCATTATGATGGCAAATCAAACTGAGGCAACACAAGTGAAGGACATAAATGTAGCACCATTCTTTTCTCTCACTTTGGATGAGTCAACAGACGCAAGCCATTTATCCCAGTTCAGCGTGATTGCAAGGTATGCTGTCAGTGACACACTATGTGAGGAAAGTCTTGCTGTTTTTTCTATGAAAGAGACAACAAGAGGGGAAGATTTATTCAAGTCTTTCACTGAGTTTGCTAAAGAAAAAAAATCTACCGATGGATAAACTTATTTTGGTGTGTACTGATGGTGTGCCGTGCATGGTGGGGAAAAACAGAGGTTCGTAGTGCTTCCTCGTGAACATGAAAAGAGACCCATCCTAAGTTTTCACTGCATCCTACATCAGGGGCGCTTTGTGCTCAGATGTGTGGTGAGCAGCTTGGTGAGGTGATGTCGCTGGTCATTCGGGTGGTCAACTTTATTGTGGCCTGAGCTTTAAATGATCGCTGCTTAAAACACTGCTGGATGAAGTTGGGAATAATTATCCTGGTCTGCTTCTGCACAGCAATGTGCTTTGGTTGTCAAGAGGGAAGGTGCTCAGCTGTTTTGCGGCTTGTCTGAGCAAAATCTGAACTTTTCTTGAAATGAAAAACATCAAGTATCTTGAGTTAGCTAACACTGAGTGGCTCCTGAAGTTCTACTGTCTCATGGACATGACTGAACATCTGAACCAGCTCAATGTGAAAATGCAAGGCATTGGAAATATAGTCTTATCCCTTCAACAAGCAGTGTTTGCATTTGAAAACAAGCTGAAACTCTTCATCACCAACATTGAAACAAGTCGTTTACTACACTTTGAAAAACTGGGAGAGTTTAAAGATGTATGCACAGCAAGTGACCCTGCTCAACATCTTGATCTCCAGCAGCTAGCGGGCTTCAAATCTAATCTCCTGCAGTCATTCAAAGCGCGCTTTGGAGAATTTTGTGAGTGCACTTATCTTTTTAAGTTCATCACCCATCCACATGAGTGTGCAGTGGACAGTGCTGACCTGAGTTACATCCCTGGTGTCTCAGATATTTGAGCTACAAGGTGCTGACCTGAAGGCCTCAGACATGTGGGTGAATAAGTTCAAGTCACTGAATGAAGATTTGGAAAGACTTGCACAACAGCAAGCAGAGTTGGCGAGCAAACACAAGTGGGGAGAAATGAAAAATCTTCAACCTACGGATCAGCTGATAGTCAAAAGTTGGAACGTGCTTCCCATCACATAACACATACTGCAGCATGTGAGTATTGCTGTACTGACAACTTTTGGCTCTATGTATGCATGTGAGCAGTCTTTCTCACATCTATAGAATGATAAGACCAACCTACAATCACGTTTAACGGATGGAAGTCTCAACGTCTGCATGAAGCTTAACCTCACCTCGTATCAACCAGACTACAAAGCCATCAGCAAAACCATGCAGCACCAGAAGCCGCATTAATGGTAAGAAGTACTTTATTCATCATTGGTTAGCAACAGCATAACAACGTTATTAAAAAGAATTCAGAGACTAAGTATACTTTAAAAGTGTTGGTCTTACATAAGATGCACATATTTACTTGTATTTAGTGTTAAACATATTGTATGGCTCTCACAGAATTACATTTTAAAATATGTGGCATTCGTGGCTCTCTCAATCAAAAAGGTTCCCGACCCTTGATCTAGTAGTTCAGATTTGCCAAGGGACTCAGAAATGCCATACTTTTCGCAACCCCATCTGATTACCTTTATTCCAAAGAAGTGCTAAAACACAAGGCTTGTATTATATAGTACAAGTGGGAGGCTCTGTGCAATCTATAGACTCATGACAACACTGCTTACCAAAACCGCTGCCCTATACGGAACGGTTCTCCTTCTCAATGGCTATCTGAGATAAAAATGCCTGGCTGGTCAAAAAGAAAGCAAAGCTGGACAGTTTTACTTTAGTTAAGAGCCTCAGGTTGGCACTAAATATAAACATTTTTCAGGCTAGCAGATACTCCTATTTTCTTCAGTATTCATTTTCATTTTCTATCTCTCCCTCCCTCCTTCCCTCTCTCTTGCTTGCATCCTTTGTGCACACACACACATTAACTACGTACTTGCTTTTTTAAAACTGCTCACACATGCTGAGTGTGGACACTAGAGTCAGGTTGCTTCAGTCCAAATTTAGTCTCTGCCCCCACAAGCTGTGTGATCGTAGGTAAGGTTATCCATTCACTCACTCATTCATCTATTCATTTACTAAGAATAATTACTGAGGACTTACTACATGCCAAGAATTGTTACTATTTCCAGGGATACAGAGGTGAGTGGGATAGACCAGGTCCTTCCACTCAAGGAGATTACACTGGGAGGAAAGGCACAATACACAGATAAAAAAAAAAAAATCATACCATGATAAGGGAAATTTAACATGGTCATGCAATAATTTGCTGAGGGATTACGAGATAGGGCGGGTTTTAAAAAATCTCTTTATGGAGGTGAAATTTTAGGAGAAAACGGAAGTACGAGAAGGAGCCTGTCAAGCAGGGCATTTCGGGAGGAAGAGCATTCTGCTTTGCGCCTCAGTTCCTTGCCAGATGGTAGTTGGAAGAGGTGAGTTTATTCACACATTGATGATGTCTCAGCCAGTGTTATTTGGTTGCAAAGGAAAAAAGGAAAGAGCAAGCAAACAACAAATGGTTTTGACTAAATGAAAGGAAAACAATTTATTGCTAGGAAATTGGGTAGCTTAAAGAATCAGTGGAGGCCCTGACTGAGTAGCTTAGCTGGTTAGAACACCATCTCCATATGCCAAGGTTGCAGGTTCATTCCCTGGTCAGGGCACATAGAGGGATCAACCAGTGAATGCATGAATAGCAACAGAGTGATGTATTCTCTCTCTCTACTTCCATTCCTCTTGCTCTAAACTCAATTTTAAAATAAGACTCAATGGAAACATTAGAGAACTAGGTTGAGATATGGGCAAAAACTGATAAAGGCTCTGGGGGTGTAGCTAAAGAAACTGTAACTGTCTTCTCAGAATATGTTCCCATCTTTGCACTCATTCCAATCTGGCCAGGGAGCATGAACTACCTTGAATCACCTAAGCACACTGCCTAAAACAAGTGTGGGTACCTGGTATTTTCAGCTCAAGAGCACCAAGCACACACCCCTATTTATTTGAATTGGGGGTGATTAAGCAAGAGCCATGTGAAAGTCTCAAGTCCCACACACTTCAGTAAGATTCAAGGTCCACAGTACACTAAGATAAGAAAACCAGGCCTTGGCTGTTTTGCTCAGTGGATAGAGCATTGGCTTGGCAATATGGACATCCTGGGTTCAATAACTAGTCAGGGCACACAAGAGAAGCGGCCATCTACTTCTCTCCCATCCCTCTTCCTTTCCCTCCCTCTTCCCCTCATGCAGCCAGTGGCTCAATTGGTTCAAGCATAGGTCCCAGGCACTGAGGATACCTCGGTTGGTATAAGCATCGGTCCCAGGCAGGGGTTGCCAAGTGGATCTCAGTCGGTCAGAGTGCATGTGGGAGTCTGCCTCACTATCTCCCCTACTCCTTCTTAAAAAAAAATAGCTATAAGAAAACCAGATAAACAACTGAAATCTAGTGATACTGGATGTAGACACAGCACTTACACTTCTTACATAACTACTCCAATATAGAAAATACAAATCCTCAAGTTAAAAGAAAACTATATTGTTAAGTATTTAATCATAAAACATTCAAAATATACACAAAACAGTAATTTACTTATTAGATACATTCTAAAATGTTGACAGAGGAAATGGTAAAAGGCCCGAGAGCAGGGAGCAAGTGGGAGAAACTGAACAGAGCTGATAATACGCAGTTGAAACTGAGTAATGGGAAGAAAGGTGTTCGTTATTTTCATTATAGGATTCTTTCTCCTTTTTGCATTTACTTTTGCTTTTGATACCTCATCTATGGAACTGGGATAAAAATATTTTGCTTACCTCATGGAGATATTGTGAGAAATATATGTACACAGGTTTCTGTAAACTTTCAGTATAATGTAAATCTAAGGGGTTATATCTGCAATGAAAAAAATTGGACTAATGTCTTCTAAATTACATTTTAATTCCAAAAATTGCCTTCAATGATATAATTACCTAAGCAAGATGCCATACAACTAATTCATTAAAGGGAAATATATGATCAGTGAAGGATGCTAGAATAAGGGTGGAAGACTTCTTTTTAAGCTTCCAACATATTGATGCCTGGAGAGACTTTGGATTTCAGGTCTTGTTTTTATTTGTTTGTTTGTTTGTTTTTAACCCCATGTTCTGAACCCAGACGATTTGCCTCGCCTTGCAATTTTATTAGCTAAAATTCTCTGAACATTTTTTAGGGATATTTACCTCTTTATTATAAGCCTAAATGTTATCTAGCCCTGTAAGAATCTTGTGTTTAAAAACTGGAAAACACAGATGTAGGTGAATAATTAAAGGGCATTAAAAATAAACACCCTAACTAAAACAAAACAAAAAAACAACAACAAAAAACCCAGACAGTAAAAGAAAGGTGTTACCACCCCCAGCTCAGGAAGAGTCATCTGTATGGCAGAAGGTAAGGGATAAGAGCCTAACTGGAATGATTAGAAAATAAAAAGGCAGAAAACAGACAAGAACTGACACTTGCAAAGTAGAACCAAAGAGATTCTCCTACTAAACAGTCTAAAAGGCTTCCTAGAAGTAGTGAGTCCAATCATGACCTGAACAGCCACCAGCAGTGGTACACAGCCATACCAATAATGACCTGAAGCACAGCAGTCAATGTTAGTGCCATAGAGTGGAGGGGTCATGGGTTGGAAGAAAAAGAAGAGGTTGGCTTTACCACGATTTCCTAGCTAAGCGGCCTTTTACAGGAGTCTCTTTGGGTAGACAGAGAATTGTTCAAGGACAAAGAAGCCACTTTGTTCATCTCTGAATACCCACTACTATTTTATCAGGCTGTCTCAGGATTAAATGAGTTATGTGCTTAATAGTGGATATGGCAGAGTGCATGCATAATAAATGTCCCTGAATTACATTTTGGGGAAAGGCTGGTGAGTAAAGAGTAGAACAAATGGGTGAAAATTACTTGAAGCAGGTGAAGTTAATGTTAGTCCAACTTTCTGTAACACAGCGTGCTCACAGGGTCACCGAGGCCCCGCACTGGCAGGGCGGCAGCCTGTGTGTCCCCAAGGACCAAGCCCTTGGCTTTCTTCGGGGTGCCACAGATATTTTCATGAGAACAGATGAGATGAGAGACCTCTGTGGCCAAGTCGCCCTCGTCTCCTACCCAGCAATCTGTCTCTGCCACGTGTTCCAGCTCCAGGCGAGGCTGCCTGGTAAGTTAAAGTGAGTGATAGATGGTCCTTAAGAAAGGTCTGATTCAGCAGGTTCACAGTGCATACATTTATCTTAGAACTTTAATAAATATCCAGACATATTGACAAAAGGCACCTCAGTGAAGAAATTGAAATATTATTCCGTATTACTGCATCATTCTTATCATCATAACTTAGGTTTGTAAGGTGTCTTTAAATGCTGGGACTCGTTCTTGTTTATTTCTTCCTAGCTTCACAAACACTCTGTCATGAGACCACTGTGTAACCTGATGAATTCTGAGTGTGACTTTGAAAATTTGTTCATGTCTGCAATATGGATAGAGATCTTTCCTCAAATGTGGCATTAATATTATTGTAAAAAAAATAATACAACAAAATTAGCTACTACCATTGGCTGAGCCCTCACTGAGTACCAAATCCTATTCCAGGTCTCTTTCATTTTACTGAAGGTTATCTCATCTAGTAACCCCATGAAGTAGTGTGTCATGCCAAACTTTACAGAGAGGTTAGGTAGTACCCAAGCTTCAAACTCAAGTTTGTTTGACACAGATGGCCCTGGTCTTCCTACTATCCTCTTCCTCTGCAAAGGGGTGAAAGTTTTAAATACTTAGATACAAACTTCCATCAGAGAAATAACAGACATGATTATTTGAATTCACAAAACCACATCCTACCTAACTAATAAATATTCGGCTTATTGGGAGCCATTCTGGGTATTATTAAGTCTCAATTATTAATAACATCCCCTTTATTTTCAAACATTGTCACAACTAGATATTTTAATCCAGTGTGTGAAACCTCATTACTTATTCATCAAAGATACAACTTAAGCCTTACTTCAAAGATAAAATCTGAAGTTGTGCCAATCTAATTGCCAGCATTCTTTTTCATCCTCAGGGTTTTCTGGTGTTTTTTTTTTTTTCCTTAAAACCCAAAGTTGATTAAAAGGTAAAGTAAGAAATTGTATAGTAATTCCAGGCATTTAAATCAACCTTTAAAAAAAAAGACATTTTTAACATTGAAATCTTCATGGAGCACTAGTTCTTTTCAGACATGTAAGCAGGACCCAAAGGATTATATACTATTCACAAAAATTAGGGGATATTTTATCGCTTCGTATAGATAGATATATAGATATATAGATATATAGATATAGATAATGGAGGCTGACAATTGAAGGAACTTTACCTGAAAAACAACAACAGCTGCAAACAATGTGCTGACTCCATGATTTAGCAGTAACATCTACAGGTTGATTCTAAAATTTGATTGTTCTTAGGCTGGGTGGATCATCCATTTACAAATGAGTCCAAATATAACTCTTCCCCAACACACACATGCATGACACAAACTGTTGTTCTTGTTGCTGTGAAATATTAAGGGCAGTGTGTTTGCCATTTAGTTTCATATATTTTATAGGTCAAGTTAGGTATATGATAAGGTATCATAATGTAGGATATAAAATTTAAGTTTTAATTTTAAAATAAAATGTAACATTTAGTGAGCTTGTATTACATGCCAGTGTCTGAGTCAGACATTTGCAGGTAACATCTCATTTGTCTACACAAAATTCTTGTGCAATAGATAACTATTTCCATCTGAGATTTCGCAAGGGTAAGTAACATCTCTAAGACTCCAAACCTAATCAAAACCACATGTTTTGAAAGAGACACTAAGTTTGAATAACAACTCTATCATTTATTAGTTAAATGGCTTTGAGTAAGTTTAAATTTTTCTCAACTTCATATTCCTTACTTGCAAAATAAGAAAGCTAACACCTGCTTTGCAAGATTATTGTAGGTACTAAATAGAATAAAAAATTTCTAAGCTAGTGCCTCACGTTCAGCAATAAAGATGGTAGTTTATCATTATTATTACTATTATTTTACCATCATTTATTAGTAACAATTGTAAAAAAAATGTGAGTTATTTTCAGATACCTTAAAATACAGCTTGTATATGTTTTCTGAGATTTGGGGAACAAGAAATGTCCTGGGCATTTTTGCAGGATAAAATGTCAATAGAGAACACTATACTTTAGAGTGCGATGTAGAGATTATCCTGGGTTACCCAAGGCAGGTCTGGAGTTATCCTTAAAAGAGGTCCTTCAAACAGTCAGAAAAGGCTATGTGTGGAAGGAAGCCGAGTCAGAAAGAAATTTAACGATGCTATGCTTCTGGTTTTAAAGATGGAGAAAGGGACCCTAAGGCAAGGAATACAGCTGTCCTCTAGAAGCTGAAAAAAAAAAAAAAAAGGGAAGGATACTGATACTCCCCTAGAGTCTTCAGAAGACATTGAGTCCTGCAGACACCTTGGCCTTGGTTTTAGCCCAGTGAGACCCATTATGAACTCCTGCTACCCAAAACTGTAAGATAATAATACATTTATGCTGTTTAAAGCCAAACAAAATTGTGGTTACTTATATAAGTGATGTTGATCTATCTGAAATCTGAAAGGAGATAAAAATAATAAGAACCTTAGAAGCTGCCCAGTGGAGGTGATATGTGAGCAGATGCCTGACAATTACTGCGCTGCCTCAGCCAGCCTGTACAGACTGGAGATGGCCGTATGGGGCCAGCATGGCTAAAAGGTGTCAGTGGTTACTGTCATTGGACTTTTCTTGTCCTAATTCTTTATTTATTCTATAGTCTTTTTTATTATAATTTGGCTTCCCAAGTAGACATTTCTACTGGAAACACTGGCTGAATTACCAATAAAGTTTTCTGCCTGCTTGGCAATTTATCCTGCTCTGCAGATTAACTGTTGCATCAGATTTCTATTCATTTATCCACTCATACATTCAACAAATATTCATCAAGCCGCCTTAAATGTCAGGTGTAGAACTATCCCAGATACACAAATATGTCAAATCTTCCCACCCCAGCATCGTAGTTCACAACCTGATAAGGGAAATAGTCTGAAGAGCTGTGAACCAGCAATCACAATGCAGTGTGGTCAGTGCCAAGATAGGAATAAATACAGGGTGCTGTGGACGCAGCAGGAGGGTAGTTAATTCAGATTTGTAGAATCTGGCAAGACTGAAAAGAAGTGATGTGTACTTTGAGATTAAAAAGCTTACTAGTTTGATTGACATGAGTAAATACTTTGCACCTGATCACTTCAGACTACACTGACAAAATGGAGCTACTGACCTTGCAGAGTTGAAGAACTGGATGCTAACAAATAATAATGCTAAGTATAGAATGCTGCTGGAATGCCTCTCTGACATTTCTGACACATCTTCACATGTAACATTTTATGTAATACACATGTATAAATATCAAGCTCTATAAAATAGAAGATACCCTTAGTAAAAATTAGATCTTGCCTTTTCTGTGGTTCTTTTAATTCAAGACAAAGAGAACCTCATACTATATATTCTGGGAGTCAAATAATTTTCTATCAAGAAGACTGTGGACGAAGTCATTCAACATTAAAACATATCCTAGGAAATGGGTGGGTTAGTTTAGGGTCAAGATTACATTTGTCATTTTCACTAATTCTATTCTAAATTCAAACTTGATTTACATTTTATTAGAAACAACTATATCTTTTTGTACCACTGCTTCAAATAAAACTCTTAAGGTATGGTTGGGAAAAGGTAAAGGTGTTTTCAGACCCGGCTAGAAATTTCATTTTGGATTATAAAAGTTATCTGAGATCTATAAAAGTGAAACTTTACTGGATAATTCTTTTTCTGTACTAGTTCATGCTTAGCAAACAAGGTGACACTATTTGATTTCTATAATATAGACATATATAGTTGATTCCCTATAGAGCAGCCAAAAAGATATATTTCAAAATATAAATCACATCATTTAACTTTCCTGCTCAAAAATGCTCCACTGCTTTCTTACCTCATTCTGAACAAAACCACAAATCCTGCTTTGGTTTATAGTACACATGTAAGAGCTTCCAGCCACATTCATGTTAACTTCCACAAATATGTCCAGCCTCACTTCCTTCCACAGTTCTTCTTGTTCAGTGTGCCATACAGCACTTTTTGCTGCTCCCTGAGCACAGGAAGCATGGTCCAGCCTCAGGGTCTTTGCATTACCCGTTGCCTTTCACCAGGACACTCCTCATTATACACATACCTAGATTTGTTATTATTTTTAAATGTCATCTTAATAGAAATTTCTTCCCTCCCCCTTCTGTCTAAAATAGTGCTCACCATCATCCATCCTGCTCTCACTGCCCCGATTCATCATTCTCCTGTTCTGCTTTTTTTATGGTATTTATCACCACCTGGCATTACATTATATGCATATTTACTAATTGTCTGTCTACTTCCACTATATTTAAGCTATGTGAAGACAGGAACTTCGGTTTCATTCACCATTGTTATCCTTAGTGCTTTCACTGGTGCCCGATATGAAGCAACACTCCATAAATATTATTGTTGACTTGAAAGTAGACATACAGACTAGTGGATTCATACAACATGACTGACCCTCCTTAGATGTAGATAAAATGTAGAAATAAGCACTAAAACAGAAGAATTAGAAAGACACCTACATTTCTCTAGGTGTCAGAAATGTAGCAGAAACTTGAAGCCAGAGCAATCAGCTGATAAACCAACACTATTGTATGTGCACTATACAAACCATGATAGCTTGTCCTGACCTGGGGTGGCGCAGTGAACAGAGAAATGCTGAGGATGCTGGTTCGAAACCCTAGGCTTGCCCGTTAAAGCACATAGGAGAAACAACTATGAACTGATGCTTCCCACTCCCCCCTTCCCGTCTTTCTCTCTCTTCTCTCTCTAAATCAATAAATAAAATATTTTAAAGAAATCATGATAGGTTGAAA
Source organism: Saccopteryx bilineata (assembly GCF_036850765.1). Taxonomy (NCBI): domain Eukaryota; kingdom Metazoa; phylum Chordata; class Mammalia; order Chiroptera; family Emballonuridae; genus Saccopteryx; species Saccopteryx bilineata. The sequence goes on along the minus strand of NC_089490.1, from coordinate 335,856,142 downwards.
TTGAAGTTTCAATGCCCACCTGGGTATAGGAGATGTGGCATAGATTTGAAAATGTGACCTTGCATAAAGTTTAAATTCTGGCAAAGTTGTCACTGAGACAAAGGGATTAAAAAATCTTTAACCTTGCTTAAAGAAAGCAGCAAGGAAGATGGTTTCTAATTTATATTAAAAAAGGCTTTTGAGGGAATTTGAATCCTCAAGCCAGGTTTTCATGTGAATGTGCATTCCAAACTCACAGTTCTCATGAGGTGTTACGAGACTTTACTAAGTTGATAAGTTAATGTAAATAACAACAAACAAACAAACAAACAAACCTTTGTGGTTCTAGACAAATAAAACATCTGGCATGTTCAGCAGAAGCAATCACACAAGTTTCCTCTAGTGATTTTTCTCTGACCCATGGCAAGTGTAATTACCACAGATAAAACACTTTCTATCCAAGTTGGACTCACAGTAGTAAATTAGAAAGTCATGGGAAAATGTTCCACCAGTAAGGCAAGTCCACAAGAAACAGAAGGATTCTCATACAAAGAATTTGAAAAATAATATTAACTAATTTGGGAGAAATTACAAAATCTGTTCTAAAATGACAAAATAGTGGATAAATTGAACAATAGATTTTTCAAAGCTGAAAAGGGAATTGATGAATTGAAAATTATGCAGAATATAACCCAGAAGGAAATATGAAAAAGATTGCGATGTAGGGATAGAATAAGAAGCCCAATTTACAACTCCTGAGGAGGTAACAGTAGCAAGAATGGGGAAGAGACAATATCAGAAGATTAAATGGTTGGAAAAATTTAAAATTAAAGAAACACATGAATACTCATATTTGAAGAAGAATACCAAATTCTAAACAACACAAAGAAAAATAAATTCTTTTCCAGGAGTACCTTTTGGCAATACTGCCGACTGCCAAGGATAAAAGAGAAACTTTGAAAACAATGAGAACTTAATCAGAGCTCATTTGTTCACAGTAATTAGAGACAGTAAATTAAAATAAGGTAAAACTACCATTCTGGAAAGGCATATAAGTGTTCCTTGTTAGTCTGACAAAACTGGAAAAGAAAAGCTAACATTTTATGTGTAACTACTATATGCCATGAACCAAGTTAGGTTTATTTTTAAATTTGTTATCTAATTTAATACCCAAGAATTCTCAAGATCATATTAACCACATTTAATAAAAGTAAAAATAAGTTCAGAAATAAATATCTTGCCCAATCTAGCAATACATGAAAGAGCAGAAAGTCCTGAGGATTTAACTGCAAATTACAAATACAAATAGAAGAATATGAAATAAGACAGAACAAAGCCAGAGAGCTGAGCTACTAACCTGGTTGTGTGACTTTAAAGGAGTCATATAGACTAAGCTTTGTTTACTTATCTGTAAAATGGGAATAAAAATAGTATTAATCTCATAGAATTGTTGTGAGAAATGGTTTCCATATATTGGATATACAACCTGGCACATATGAGTACTTTTAAATGCTATTTGTTATTGACAATTAATTATGACATTTGGCAGTCACCTATTGTAGGGAGACACATTTTATCTTTTTCTTCTCTATAGCCCTATATATCAGGAATTTTATTAACATTGACTAAATTATTATTAAAGTACAATAAATTATGTTCATAATATTTACAATGGAACAATAAAAAAGGTTAGGTTTTGTTTGGTAATCTCTAAGACTAGAAAAGCCAAATAATTCATTTAGAAAGTTTCCCATAAAAAATAAACTGGCAAGTAATTTGAAACACTTGAAAGAACAAATCTCAGTTATCAGGAAAACCTCTTCTACAGAACATCTTCTTCCTTGATGTTTCAAATTCAATGGCTGAGTAAATACTAACTGTACTTCACAAGAAAAAAAAATAGGTTTCTCAGGTCTTCTCTGGGTAACAAAGTAGACAATAATCATCCACCAAAAGGGCTTGCTGGGTGTGCCAGGAAAATGATTAAGAGGAAATTAGAAACTTCAGTTTACAGTTTCTTGATGTCAAGGGTAGAAAACTTTTTTTTTTCTAAATTAAACTTTTAAAATATTTGTTAAAGCTATTATGCCTTTCTCCCTTCAATCTAATCATGGAATAATTGAATGAAATGAATAAATGTATGAATAATAAAATTAAACACAAACTTCGAAAAGTTTGCTTGCCCTTAACATCAATCCAAATAGTAGCTTTTCTTCGGACATCAGATTGAATGACTACCTCCCTCAGGAACTATGAAAAATTAATGACGGGATTCAGGATCTATCAGGGTTTGTATATAGTTTGTCTCTCCTACAGCATCTGGAATAATGCCAGTACTTAGTAAGTTCCAAAGAAATCTTCACTAAGTGATTTAATTTAATAACTTGGATTGACAATGACCAAAGTGCGAAGTTGTATGCTAATCAACAACAATGTCAGGACCTAAAGAACCCAGTGCTTATATAAATGCTAACACCAACAATGACCTTCAGTGAGAAAGTCACCACAGTGGAGTGCCCATGGTGCCCTCTGAATCACACAACTGTGCTGGGACTTTAGGCACTATTTCTCGGTGTTTCCCAAACTTGCCTAAAGATAAAAATTACCTGTGATATATGTACACAGGCTCACAGACCCCCGCCTGGGTACTCTGTCTCCATAAGCCTAAACGGGCCCAGCATACAGACTTGTTTAAAGGATGCTTCATATAATTAGGTAAAATTTGGAAAAAAATATTCTAATCTTCATACAACCCTTTGAGGTAAGTAGAATTTATTGAGACTCAGAATCATTTCATGACATGCTCAAGGTCACATCCCCAGTAAGCGAGAGAGTTGGGCTTCATAAGGAAAACCAAGTAAAAGGTGACGGAGGACAATTTGACTTTGGGTGATGGGTATACAACATAATCAGATGTCAAAATTATCTGAAAATGTTTTCTCTGAATCTATGTACTCTGATCGATCAATGTCTCCCTGTTAAAATTAATTGTCTAAATAAAATTTAAAAAAAAAATAGTTCTGCAATGCCCCAAAGCCTACGAGTCTACTCAGAGTTTCCCAGACAAGACAAGGAAAAGGCTTAAGGACTGCTGCTGTTTTTCAAACCTGAGGAAGCCATGAATGCCCTCAAGCGAGGCCATTGGATGATGCAAAGCTAGTTTACAATGAGCAGTATATATCAAGTAGGCTGTGACCAAAGCAGGAGTCTGGCCTTTTTTAAATTTTGCTCTGGCCTAACAAGGACTAAACAGCTGTTTTGGGGGCTCTGCCTTTGTCTCTGAGTCCAAAAGCAAGCTCTTTTCTCAGCCAAGGTAAGCAAAGGGCTTTAGGATTATTGCTGCTCTTTCTTAAATAGAGGTGGGAGGCCAGGTGGCATTTTCAAAGGCAAAGGCATTTCTTAGTCAGGTAGTAAAGACAGATCTACCTGTGCCCTCCCAGGGGAGTACCCTTGAACCTTTTGTAGTGTGCTAAGCTTTCTGCAGCTTTTCTGCATGGGAACCTCTGTCTGTTCTCAGATTTCTGAGTAAACAATGTCAATATTTACCAAGAACTTCTAGCAGCATAGTTATCTAACTGTAAGAAAGATAACAAGGTAAGGCTTGCAACAATATAAATCACATTAAAAACCATCACCCAGTGGCTTTGGATCCAAATATCGCAAGCAAAGTAGATCTAACTGTAAGAAAGTAGTGTCTTAAAAACATCAGGTTTGAGAGAATACGGAGGACAGAAAAAGGCTACTGGTAATTCTGTCCTGTGTGCTTTCACATTATTTGCCTTACTTATTTGTTTATTTGTTTTTCTTTTGCACTTGACTTTGAGCTCCTTTAGAACAGGGACTGTTTCTCATTTATTCTTGACTTTCTAGGGCTTTGCACAGAGCCAGAACATAATGAATGCACAATATGCTTGTAATATGAATTTGCAAAAGAATTTAGATTAGGCAAATTGCCTAACCTCATGTGGTCTCAGATCCTTTCTCTGAAAGGTATAATAATTATTGGCCACCTATTTCACAGGGCTATTGTGCTAATAAAAGGAGACATGTGAGAGCATCCTGTCAACCATAATATATCACTTGTGAAACAAGGCAGATGGATTATATCCCATTTCCCAATCTGCCCACGGTGTAGTACCAATCTAGTGCTTGTCCAGAAGTGAGTACTCAAACAAGGTTTAACAACCACGGTGAACCTTCATTTAGCACGAGCACAGCAGCACTGCACTCAAGCACATTAAATTCTCATTTCAGCTTCATGAAGTGCTCACTTATATTACTATGTAATAGATTTAAAAAAAAGCCAAAGCCCAGAGAGACCAATGACTTGCCCAAGGTCACATACAGCGAGTTGGGAACTTGGACTGAACTGTGTGGGCATCACTTCAAAGTCCTTGGCCTTAACAATTAATGAGCAAGAATGGAGCTGGGATTGACAGGGAGACTGAAAGAGAAGAAGGGAAGAAGAGAATACATTGGGTAGTAACTCAGCTAATGAATGCTAACAGAGAAGCTAGACAGAGAAGACAACAAATGATATTTCTAGGCATAAAAATGTATTTAATTCTAAGATATTTTCTTTAAAATAAGCATTATTCACAGCCTTACTACATTCTTCTTAAGAAAACAAAAAGCAGACCAACTCCGTCATTAATTCCTTCAATAGATTTCACTACCAAAGTTCGAGGAGTGTGTTGAAAGCTCTTGAAACTGTCAGGGTCTGTTTTGCTGGGGCCCATCTCCTCTGATCATTTATTTGACAGAGGAAGAGCTTCAGCTTCTGCAGTTTCCTTAAATTGCTGAGAAATTTCCCCCCAATTAAATCACCCAGTAACAACAGCAATTCTATTAGGCTACTTTCTCAACTTGGTCAGAAGGCAGAAAGATAACAAGGTAAGGCTTGCAACAATATAAATCACATTAAAAACCATCACCCAGTGGCTTTGGATCCAAATCAAAGCTATGAGATACAGGATGACATTAGATGCTAAAATGAAAAATCCCAACCATGTTTCTCTGAGATTCGGGCATTAATACACTGCCACATTTTATATAACAGTCTGCTGAGAGGATTAGTAAAACAGAGGCTGCAAAACCTGGAAATCCTCCTATCCACATTAAGCTAATTGAGTTGGAGACATCCAATTCATCACATTTGCAGCCTGATTTATAAGCAATTCACTCTGCCCTGGGAGCAGACAGTGATACGTTATGAGCTAGCTATTCTTAAAATTTCAAACCCAGCAACTCTGAAGCTATCAATATCTTAAAGGTACAGAGAAAAGAAGAATCTCAGTCAAATGCACTTCTGGGACCCTGATGAGAAAATAAACATCCAGTGCACATTTTATGACTGACATCTCCATGAATAATCTAGCCACCTAGTCAGAAAATCTCTGTGTCTGAATCCTGTGGAAAACGCATCATCATTTTAGCAAGTTGATGGGGTAATTTGAAATCAGTATTTGTTTTTTGTTTTTTTGGCCATGATCCAACTTCCATTCAGCATGAAGAAAACAATCTTATAATAGTTAACGCAGAATTCCGAGAGGCAAGATATTACAGTGCTTGGCCTGTATAGCTGGTAAAAGCTTATAATACTAATGAACACAGAAAATTGCCTTAGGAGTACACATCAAAATTACTGAGAGCAATGGGACCAGAAGCAGAGGGTCTGTACTGAGAGCACTTTCCTGAAGCCAGTGCGCCTGCAACCCTGGTCCTCCTGTCTGGAGGAACCTGTGGGTCTCTGCTGCTGAGAGCGACTGTGGGTCTGTGAACCTCACCAGCACATGATGAGCCTCCTCTTACTTTTTCTGACACTTACAAAAGATTTCTAAAGGAAGACAATCATTCCTTATCCAGGCAGAAACTGTGAGATACTGAAATGGCCATCATAGGTTCTCAGAGATGGCAGGGGCTTGAAATTCATTTCACCTAGAAATTCCTAACCTCTGGTCTGTTATTCTTAGGGAGTCCATAAATGGCTTGAAGTGATCCACAGCATCCCTGAAATTTTATGCAAAATTCTTGTGGGTGTATACCCACAAAGATATATATACACACATATATATATATGTGTATATATATGTATATATATAATTTTTATTTTTTCTGGGAAAAGAACTCACACTTTTTGCCATTTTTTTAAAGGGACTCATGACTTCAAAAGGGTTAAAAATGCTATTGTTCGGACCTGGCCGGTTGGCTCAGTGGTAGAGCGTCGGCCTGGCATGCAGAAGTCCCGGTTCGATTCCCAGCCAGGGCACACAGGAGAAGCACCCATCTGCTTCTCCACCCTCCCCCTCTCCTTCCTCTCTGTCTCTCTCTTCCCCTCTCGCAGCAGCTGAGGCTCCACTGGAGCAAGGATGGCCCGGGTGCTGGGGATGGCTCCTTGACCTCTGCCCCAGGCGCTAGAGTGGCTCTAGTCACAACAGAGCGAAGCCCGGAGGGGCAGAGCATCGCCCCCTGGTGGGCAGAGCGTCGCCCCCTGGTGAGCATGCCGGGTGGATCCCAGTCGGGCGCATGCGGGAGTCTGTCTGACTGGCTCTCCCCGTTTCCGGCTTCAGAAAAAAAAAATGCTATTGTTCAATGTCCTATTTCATATCTGAATAATCTCTACAATATCTCATTGAGAATTTGCCAGCCTTTGTTTAAATATTTTGGTGACAGAAAGCTCAACACCTTATGAGGCAAGCTATTCTATCTTTTGACATCTCTATGAAAAACACAAAAAAACAAAACAAAGAAATACCACATGGACTCTGACTCCTCACTGTTTACTCTAGAAGTCATGCTGTCTACATAAAATGTATAGATAATCTGAAGCCGGAACTACCATATCCCCTGAGTGGAGACTGTTCGCTACGAACAAGATCCCTCGTGCCCTTGATGTTCCCATGTGATATGGTTTTAATCCCCTCACCAAGCTATTTGTCCCTCTCTGGAGGCATTCCAATCAGCTGCCATTTCCCCTGAAGTATGCTTCTCAGACCCTAGTGCCACACTCTGGAACAGTGCAGAATTAGCATTTCTTTGTTCTTGATATGAGAATTCCATTAATGTAGCCAAAAAAGTATACTGACTTCTTTGAAAGCTCCACAGACTGAAAACTCCTTGAACTGACTATATACTGAACCCTCCACGCTCCTATTTCTTTGTTATGCATTGCTAATTCTTTCCCCAGTGACCATCCTAGAAAGTGGAAATGAGAACAGGAGAGAAGGGAAAATGGAGAATAGAGAAACAGGCAGGAAGAGTGAAGGTAGCCACCGGAATCTGGTGGGGTGGTGGGTATTATAAGCCTAGATAGTAAAATTCAAGCTGACAAACAAAAATCTCCTCAACCTTAATAACATCCCTAAATATGTTTAGTATTATCTTCAATATACAAATATGGAAACTAGGGTTCGGGGAGGCTCAGTGATTTCCCAAGTGGAACACTTCTGACAGCAAGCGCACACTCCCAGCAGCTCTCATGAAGCACCTGATAAAAGATCTAATAGGATGTGGTCTCATAAAACTCTCTTCTCAATGGTTACACAAATACCTAAAGTGATATCAGAGTTATCTAATAACAAGGCAATGTTATTCCTGCTGAAACAAACTGATGCACTCAATTTTCCTGGAGAAATTTAGAAGGAGTGAGATCCTTGTCCAATGCCAACAACCTTGATGTGGCCCTTTAGGAAAGCTGAAAATTGGCATAAACAAATTAAAAATTAGTGATAATTTCCAGCAACATTTCCTAGAACTTGGAATAAGTAAACACCTGTGACCTACTGGGTAGAACACATCTGTGCTTTACTTTCCTTGTGAAATGAAAAAATAAACTCTGGTCTAGGAATTGGGGTCCAGGTTCCTGTCTCGGCTTCAGCAATAACTGTGAGTCTGCCTAGCCAAGGTCCCATAAACTCTCTGACTCTTACTTTCTTCACATGTTAAAATAATGGAGTTATATTACATTATTTCAAATTCCTCTGCTCAGTTATAAATTCTATAACTCTATGGTCTTGCTATTGAATAACAGGTTGTTGGGCAGATAAAATATATTATGCTCACTTTGTTAAAGATGGCGCTGCCCATGTGGAGGCCGTTGCCCAGGTGATATTAATGTGTGTCTCTGTGGGCTGTGGGCAGGCAGGATCCTCGTAGCCTGGGGCTTGGTTTTAGGATTAAGCCTTTCCCACCCTTTTTGATGTGGGATGGTTCAATCCCATCTTGCCCCAGATAAGTGACTTTGTATTAGAGACTTCCCTATTTTGTATATTGGATTAAAGGTTTTAATTTTTACACTATAAAGTGGGGGAAGAACGGGAGCTTGCTCTCTTGGTTCCTGAGATTAGCATTAGAGAGCAGGGAGCAGAGAAAGGCCACATGGAGGAGGCCAGGAGAAGCAGCCAAGATGGTGGAGTGTTGAGTGAGAAGCCAGTTTGTGCAGAGTTTGTGCAGGCAGAAGGAAGGAGATGGGGAACAGAGGTGAATAAGTCTGGTGAGCTAGAAACCTTTGATTCTAGGAAACTCGGATAAGTCAGTAGCTTTGTGAGCAGTGAATGTGGGTGGGTTTTGGAGCCCAGTGTGTGTTTTCACTTGCCCGCCAGGTGCAAGCTAGAATTAAAGATGATGGCCCATCAGTTTTTTGCTCCATTGTTTCTTTACCGACTGTCCGAATCCAATGCGAATCTGCATGGGCCAGGCTGCTGTGATGGTGGCCCTGGCTACTAGCTTGACACAGGTCATCTGGCTATTTAACAAATGTATTGCCTAGTCCCATACACGATCTAGATTATGGCAGTGTATCATCATGTTGTTGAGTAGGGCAAGGGCTCCTTTTTCAAATTCATGTACACATGTTGAATGGCTAAAATGGCAGCTCTGTTTTAATTGTTCATAACGGAAATTAATCCTTTTTTAGAAATGCTATATTTAAGTTTTATATTGCTTATTTATAATTAAAAGCTGATAATATAAATGTCTGATTAGTCTCTGAGAAAATAAACCACCAACAAAACAACTTATTAAATTACTTGACATATAATATGAGAAAATAAGAACAAACAAAAAAGATCCGTAATGCACCAGTTATGAAGTATAACTACTATAATTTCAAGCTGCTATTTAAAAGACACCCATGGCTTCCATGTGCCCTGTGGCTTAATGGTGCTTAAGGTGGGCTGGGCGAAGGTGTTATCTCCTAGTGCTATATGGAAAGGGACTTCCATAAGAGCTTCTTGAATGCATTTTAAATGAACTTACCTGTGACCTCAAAATTGGCCACCAGCTCTAACACTCTCGATGTTCTGCCAATAAAAAGGGAACAGATCATCTGCCTTCAGAGTGATTGTGGTGAGTCAGTTGGCCCAGGGAAATACATCCCAGGAGTGCTGCATTGGGCTTAAATCCACTAGCTTAACCCCGGCAATTCCTCTGTGTGTTGGGGAAAATCAATTCAACTTTGTCTACCACATTTTCTCATAAAAAATTCTCTCTTAAATAAGCATTATAAAGTTTCCTTTGTATATGACTAAAGAGGAATTTAAAAACTGCCTCCTAGAACACCATCTGTACCGAATAAGAAAGGTAAAATAAACACTTGGGGTTCTGCCTGGCCAGTGGCTCAGTGGATAGAGCATTGGCCTAGCGCATGGACATCCTGGGTTCAATTCCAGTCAGGGCACACAGGAGAAGCGGCTGTTTTCCCCTCACCCCTCAACCCCACCACCCCTGCTTCTCTACCTTTTCCCCTCCCACAGCTCTTGGCTTGATTGGTTTGAATGTGGCCCCAGGCACTGAAGATAGTTCCACAGGAGTACATCAACCTCAGGGGCTAAAAATAGCTCGGTACTCTGGCATAAGCCAGGATGGGATAGCGAGGTGGAGCCTGGTCAGGGAGCATGCAAAGTCTGCCTCACTATTGCCCCTTACCTCATCTAAAAAAAGAAAGAAAAGAGAAGGGAGGGGAGGGGAAGGGAGGGGAGGGGAGGGGAGGGGAGGGGAGGGGAAGGGAGGGGAGGGGAGGGGAGGGGAGGAGAGGAGAGGAGAGGAGAGGAGAGGAGAGGAGAGGAGAGGAGAGGAGAGGAGAGGAGAGGAGAGGAGAGGAGAGGAGAGGAGAGGAGAGGAGAGGAGAGAAGAGAAGAGAAGAGAAGAGAAGAGAAGAGAAGAGAAGAGAAGAGAAGAGAAGAGAAGAGAAGAGAAGAGAAGAGAAGAGAAGAGAAGAGAAGAAACACTTAGGTATATAGTTTATGTTCACTAAATGATCATGCACATCTTGATTTCCCTAATAGAATTTAAGGTGCTTATAAGAGAAAAGCTCTCTAACTTCTTTCATTGTTTCTCATGGTGCTAAGCAGAGCTCTGGAAACACACATGACCATCGTTGAATCAATGCTGTGGCAACATGGAGCTCAAGGCAGCAATTCTTCAAAGTCGGTAAGTAAGAAAGTCATCCCAAGAGGGAATAAAACTATAGAACCCCAGGCTTGTTGAAGTAGGAGGGGGCTGGGCTTTTGTGTGATTCTGAGTATAACCAACTTTGAGAGCCACTGGTTTAAATGACTTAATTGGTAGTAACGTCAGCCACACCAGAGGCTGAGCAGAGAAAATAACAGTAGTTAATATTGTGAAGTTTTCAATTTCAGGCTCTGCCATTTCTGAACAATATGTTTTAGAGAACCATTTAACTTCTATGGACCAAAGAGTTTCTTCCCCACCCCACATCCCTTTTGTGATATGGGGAGGTTGGACTAGATCAGTGGCTTCCGGACTTGCTTGACCTTGACTATAATGAGAGATATATTTTACATTGTGAGCCAGTACACACCCAAAAGCGGTCACACTAAACTGAAGCAAAGGTTTCTACCTGTGATGTACTCTCATATTTCCTATTCTGTTTTTTCATTTTATTCTAAAATTACCAAGTAAATTGATTTCACTTCTTCTAATGGGTCAGTTGCAGTTTGAAAATCCTGGATTTCATGATTTCTACTGCCCTCTCTAGATTTAAAACTGTACAATTGCATTTGCTGGTAAATAATCTAGCACTCAGAGTGAGGGGTCTGGTGCCAGACTAGCTGGACTCACAGCCCATATCAAGGACTGTGTGGCCTTAGTGAAGTTTTTCTAATGTTTTTATGCCCATTTTCCTTGTCCATAATAGGAGATAATTAAAACAATAAAAGAACATTTATCTTATGGGATAATTGGTTAGAATAACTCAATGTACATAAAGAATTTAGAATAGTGTCAACATATATTAGAAATCCAATAAAGACTACATTTTATTATTGTGATTATTCTTCCTAAAACAGCCTCTGTACAGAAAGCTTGGTGAGCACATATTACTACAAAGATAGAAAAATTAATGAAACTAAACTTTAGACCTTAGCAGCTGCCTCATACCCTAACCTCCTTCCCAAAAGCTCGTAATCTAATTCAACAAAAATAAATGAACAACTACTGTTAATACAGCCAAAATTTGTTTGTTGAAGAGAATCTCAAGTTAATTAGACTTGATTTTAAAACAATAAAATTATACCACACAAACAATGCTAGGATGATTCCTTAGAGCAGTGGTTCTCAAACTTTTTGAAGTTGGGGCGCATTTAAAATCCTACAAATAATTGTAGGTGCACTATAAGCAAATTTCTGAGAAATATGTTATAATAATTAAGTCACATATTAAAGAAAAATATAAAGTCCAAGCATGCTTTTATGGTAATTAAATGAAATAAATACAAAATTAAATTTATTCTGATATTAATAACATTTTTATGTTACATTTTTTGAGTTATGCTTTTTAGAATTTATAAAAAAGAGGGGTTAAAAATAAAAAAAATGACAAAATATATCTTTTTATATATAGATATGTTCTAAGTAAGATTTAATAAATTCGGCAGGTCCGGTGCAAATGTGTTAAGTTTTTTCATTCTTGTGTTTATGAGAAACATGAGACTGATGTGTCCTAGTGATTTCTTCAATGTTCTTCAATATTTGAAAGGCAAACTCTCATTTCCTCATCAATACATTGAAGAATTTCTCTCTTTTTACTCTTAATTGTGTTGAGTGCAGAAAACCCCTACCATACATATCATCTTAACTTTATACCAAAGGATAGAAGAAACTTGCCTCCAGTCTTTCCGGGGAACATGGGAGGTAGTGTAAACAATCCAGCACCACAACTTAACAGCCTTTTGCAACCTCATCAGACAAGTGAGGTGGATGGTTGGGCAGACTGTCAGCTTACAGCCAATTCCCCACACCTCTGTCCCCCAAAAATCTAAACTCCAAAGACCCTGTTGGTTTTTTGGTCTCCAGAGGCACATATTTCTCTAGATTGGGTGCACCTGGAAATCTTCTAGGGTGCACCAGTGAGCCCTGACACACACTTTGAGAACCACTACCTTAGAGTTTATACAAATGGGATTAGATCTGAATTTAAAATTATTAGAGTGGTCCTGGTTGGTAGGCTCAGTAGTAGAGTGTCAGCCTGGTGTGTGGAAATCTTGGGTTCAATTTCTGGTCAAGGCACACAGGAGAAGCAACCATCTGCTTCTCCACCCCTCCCCCTCCCCTTCTCTTTTTTTCTCTTTCTCTCTTTCATCTCCTCCTGCAGCCATGGCTCAAATGAGCAAGTTGGCCCCAGGCACTGAGGATGGTTCCATAGCCTTGCCTCAGGTTCTAAAAATAGCTTAGTTGCCAAGCAATGGAGCAGTGGCCCCAGATGGGCAGAGCATCAGCCCCAGACAGGTATTGCTGGTATATCCCAGTTGGGGCACATACAAGAATCTATCTATCTGCCTCACTGCCTTTTACTTGATAAAAATTGATTCGATTTTCCTGGCTTAATAATATTTCTAGACTTTTAATGTAGTTATTATGTAAATTCAATAAGTTTATTAAATATTTCTATTATATTACTCAAGGCTTACTACTACAATTTGACTTGCTATTTTGAAGGAATGCTTTTTTAACTTTTTTAAGTAATAATTTTTTAATAAACATACCAGGAATTCCATATCTAAAGCAATGCTTCTCTCTTGCAAGATAGACACCTTGCAAGATTATACACATATTCTATTATCTTCTATAACTAGCCACAGAGGAAAAATACATTTCTTTATGCTCCAGTAATTATTTTTTGGACCACTCAAAACTTGGTCATATCTCCAACTTATTTGCTATGCTTTGTTTGAACAAGCCAAGGTGACATTCACATTCATTTGAAAGATAACAATTTTGGATTATATACTCTTGCTTAACTGAGATGGAGGTATTCTGTAGTGTAAAGGCATTCTCTCAAGGAGAGCAATTGTAAAGATATGATAACAAGGCCCATCTTTATCAAGAACTCAAATGGCTGATTGATTTAAATTCAGATTTGCTCTTGCATACACATATAGTTTCTAATTTTAAATATAAAATAATTACCATTTCTTGAGCATCTACTAGGCACCAAGCGCATTCTAAAGACTTCCCATGTATCATCTCAAGTAATCAATACAATAGTTCTGTGAATTCTATAATTTTATATACAATGGGTGGGGAGAGTCCGTAGATTTACTAAGACAAAAGAGCCAGAATTTGAAGCAAGTAGTTCTGATGCAAAAGTCCATCTGTTCTCCACTGCATGCTATGAGTTTTTTGGATTAGTTGGGAACAGGTTTAAAATTCTATAGCCCAATCAATGTCAACACTTATCTATAAATGTATGCATTAGATCTGAAATAATTTCTATATATTTTTGCTGGTAAAAAAGAATTGAAAACACACTTACTAAAAGGTTATAACTCTAATATTTTTCAATGGAGAGAGATACAGTAGTTATGTATCATTTTAAAGTACCAATAATAGTAGAGTCATTAACAACAGTAATAAATACCTTTACTAATAATGGTCAGCCTCTGTGAGTTGTATGCATATTATTTCTAATTGTTATAGCAAATTTCAGCAGTAGTGAAATCTTAGTCTTGAAAAAAACTTCTATGTGTAACTACAGTAAATTAATTATTTAGGAATATCTGCAGATGAAAATGATCACTAATGACAATTAGAATTATTACCAAAACTCCTCATTAAAAAAAAACAACAACAAATTATACAGTGGTACCTTGAGATACAAACAGACCAATATATGAATTTTTCAAGATACATATTTTTGTTCGAGATCCGAGTGAAATTCCGAGATAGGAGTCATGATTAGGGAAGCTGCCGCTGGTTGGTGCATTGGCGCACAGGTCCAGTATCAGCAGTTTGATATACAAGTTAACTGACTTACGATTTCGGTTACAGAACAAATTAATTTCGTATCTCAAGGTACCACTGTACTTTTAATATATATAACAATCTAATAATTCTTGGAGGAAATTCATTATTATTGTTGTTATAATTAGTATACAGATGATAGAAATAGGAGATCTGGATGTCATTCCACTGATCTAGCTTTCCAAAGCCTTGGTGGGAAACTCGTTAATCCCACCCATAGGTTAGTTCTAGAAAGCATTCTTGAATTGTCAGATACTGCAGTAGGTCCTATGTCTACAATTCCCCCCCCTTACCCATTTTTGGCTTAAATACCCAAGATTATTTAAAGTATGCTATCAGATAATAGCTTTCTAATTAATAAGAACCAAAGCAAGAAATGTTTCATTTGCAGAGAATTACGATCAGGAGCTTTTGTGCCTGAATGCATTATACGTCTGTCGAGGCCATATTTCACTCAACCATTTCCTCTCACCAAGGTCTGGGTCTGGAACAAATGTATTAGTCACAAGTACAGAAATCTCTGCTAAATCCTTCCTATGTGTTTATTAACTGAGAGTTCTCATAAATCTCAGTTTCTTCTCGAACAGATGCTCCCATCAACTCAGCTATGTCCGCCATCTAGTGGCGAGATACAGAAATGAATAGATTTTACATTTTTGAAAATTACTAATTTTTTTCAAAAATAGTAAAATCAGCTTTCTAAGAGCAACATCACGAAGAGCAATATGATTGTAAAGAAAAAAATATATTTTAAAAAAATTGATGGTTGGGTTTCCATAACTAATGCAGTCAAATATATATATAGGTTGGGGCAAAAATAAGTTTACAATTGAGTATGTGTAATAGTTTATTCTTGTATTATTATTTATTAATTATCATTTCATTTTCCATATTAAAAACTGTAAACCTTCTTTCATCCCACACTGTCTTTACTAAGCACCTACAGTGGGCCAGGGAATGACCTTGGAACTGCAGAAATATTGCAAATGAGACATCAGTGTTCTGCTCTCTTAGAGTTTCTTCTCCTGGGTGACAAGTTATGTAAGTTCATGTCAAATTGATAAAATTTGGAAATGATATTCAGAGTTAGTGAGGGTCGGGCGGGTGTGAAGAGCCATGTTAGCTTGGGTGGGCCAGAAGGCCTCTCTGAGAAATAGTATTGGAACCAAGACCCGCAGGACAGGATGCTGGGTTTATGAAAAGAAGCTTAGGGCAGGGGCTGAGACTGAGACCGAGAACAGAAAGCAGGCCCTCATGGTGACTGGGGTGTATGGCATGTGGGGACCTAGGCACTAACGCAGGAGAGTAGGCAGGGGTCAGAGTCCATGCAAAGAAGTTTTTCATTCATCTGTACATCTGTTAGGATAAAGATTCTACAGCCTTTTTTGGGCATATGCATTCTATACTGCTCACAAAAATTAGGGGATATTTCAAAATGAATATGGTGATAAAATATCCCCTAATTTTTGTGAACAGTGTAAATCCCTTTTGGGTGTTCTTCAGAGTCTAATCTAATATATCCCACTATGGACAAAACCTTTATCTTCCTGTTCTCTCCACTTTTACTGCCATCAGAGTCAGCACAGCTTCAGTCCAGTGCCTTTGTACAGACCCTAAAAATACCAGGAGAGTAACCATCCCTCATATTTGGAGGGTAATTGAAAGCAATCTCCTCAGCCTCTGGCTCCACTGTAGAAGAGAGAAAGTCATCCCTGGCAGCAGTTCCCAGACCAGCTGCTCTACTCTGAAGTCTCAAGTTCTGATTCATTTCACCAAAATTTTGATATAGGTCTTATAGGAAGGGGACCAGAGAATCACCGCTCCAAGATTAAAAGAGGGACCTGGGACTCTCTAAAAATGGTGTCTTCCTGAATTTGTCTCCTGTCAGGTCAACTGACATCACACATCAAAGCCATGAGATCACACTTCACTGGTTTGGCCAGAGCCTGTTTCTTTTCCCCCACCTGACCACTTCTTCTAATCATCTGACTTCATCTGTGTCCATTCCAAATTTCATCACATTGGAAGTTAGGGCTTCAACACATGGATTTGGGGAGACACAGACATTCAACCAGTGACAATGTGAGAGAGATTCCTGGTGTGAGATTTCTGGGAAAGCCCCCCCCAAAGGAACGGGTGACACAGATGCTGCATGTTTTGCCCTTTGTCTTTCTCCCTCTTCTTTCCTAGAACAGATTGCTAGAGGTCCACCAACCATCATGGGTCCACTAGGCTTCTCCTATTCTGAATGAAGATGGAGAGAAAATATGGTTCCTGAAGATGTTCTGAAGGCACCATACCAGCCCTGTGTTCATTCTTGTTTCAGGAGAAAAAGACAAACAAACAAATACTCCTAGCTTGTCACTGAAGGCAGTTCAAATACAAAGCTATTGATGCATTAATTGATTTCTCTCATTTAACTAGAACCATCTGTCTATACCATGAGAGGCCATACCATGTTGTAATTATTTTCATAGCCTTCACCTTGCCTAACATGATGCTTTGCACAAAGTATATGTTTAAGAAGCACTTGCTGAATCTTTAACAACAAGCACTTACACTCAATTTTTTCATAAAAATCTATAAAAGTCTGGTCTTTTTATTCCAACATTTTTCACTCACAGTACTGTTGCCTAATTTCCTAACCATAGGGTTTTAGCAGTTACCATATCCTTTCTAAAAGCTGAAAACCTGAGTTACATGTAGATACCCCTCTCTTCATCAGAATCTGAACCCCAAGTTTACTGTTTGCTGTCTTGCAGCATGAACCTAACGTCCTGGCCTCTCTCATCCCTAGATCCCAGATGGATTTGAGACCTAAACCAGCTTCTCTCCTAAATTTCTGTCTCTTTCCTTCCTCTTTCCTTGCCATACTCAAAGAGTATGCATTTGAGCTGCATAGAGACCACAGTGTTACAGAGGGTCACCTCTCTAGTTAGGCATGAAATGATCTAGATTCCACTCCTGGCTCTTCCCTTTACTTATTTTGTGACCTTGACCAAGTTTATTTTACCTCAATGACTGAATGTTCCAGGCTCTCAAACAAAGATTATAATTCATATTTATACCAGTTTGATGTTCAGATTAAATAACTATATCTCATTTTGAAAGCCTAAGGTATAAAATAAATACTAAATTGTGATATTAGGGTTTAAAATCATTTCTATTTTCTTAGTTCTAAAACCCAATTTTCTCTTCCCAGATTGGTTTTTCTGTAGCATCCTTGCTATGGCATCTGCCTAGCAAGCTGTGTTTGTCCCTTACTGTCCTCATTCTCATTTTACCTATGTAAGAGTTGGTCCTTGTATTGGTAAGGTTGTATTTGGCTACAAGTAACAAAAGTCCCAACTACTGTATCCTTTTTAAAAATAAAGGTTTACACAATAAGATCTCACCTCACACCTGTCAGAATGTCTATTATCATCAATAAATCAACAAACAAGTGCTGGTGAGTATGTGGAGAAAAGAAAACCCCTGTGCATTGCTAGTGGGAATGTAAATTGGTGTTGCCACCATGGAAAGCACTATGGAGATTCCTCAAATAGTTAAGAATGGCACTAACCTATGACACAGCAATTCTATTTCTGGGTGTATATCTGAAGAAACCCAAGTCACTAATTTGAAAAGACATATGCATCCCTATATTTATTATAGCATCATTTTTAATAGCAAAGATTTGGAAGCAATCTAAGTGTCTTTTGATAGACACATGGATGAAGAAAATTTGTTATGTATATGCAATGAAATATTATTCAGCCATAAAATATTATTCATAAAAAATAATGAAATTTTGCCATTTTAGACAATGTGGATAGACTTAGAGGGAATTATGGTAAGTGAAAAAAGTCAGACAAATAAAGACAAAGGACATATACTTTCCCTTACTTGTGAATCTGAAAAACTAATAAATAAGAAAAATAGAAATAGACTCATGGATACAGAGAACATTGATGGTTGCCAAATGGGAGAGGGGGTAGTGGGGTGGGTGAACATACATTGCCAGTTATAAAAGGGGTCACAGGGATAAAAATTACAGCATTGGGAATAATATAGTCAACAATGTTGTAATAAATACCAAAGTGAACAAAATTAGGTTAATAATAATAACTACAATAATAAATAAATAAATAATTAAAAATGAACTGTGTTTTGTGTAGTCATACCTATAAACCTACTTTTGCCCACCCCTGTATACCAATAATAAAACATTAATAGTAATAAGTATAACTACCATTTTTATATATTTCTTATGTGTCAAGCTGTGAGCTAAGATTATTTTTTATTGAATTCATTGGAGTAAAATAGATTAATAAAATTATATAGGTTTCATGTGTACAATTCAATTCTACAGTATATTGCCTAGTGTATATTTTATTGTGTATTCACCCCTCCAAGTCAAGTTTCCTTCCATCACTATTTAACCCCCTTCTACCCTTTTCTATGCCCCCCAAATCCCTTTCTCAACCATACTGTGTCTGTGTCTATGAGGTAAGTTTTCTTTGCTTAATCCCTTAAACTTTTTACCCAGACCCCAGCCCCTTTCCCTTCTGACAGCTGCCAGTCTGTTCTTTGTATCTATGTCTGTTTCTATTATGTTTGCTGGTTTATTTTGTTCATTAGGTCCCACATATGAGTAAGATCATATGGTACTTGTCTTTCTCTCATTTACTTATTTTACATATCATAATACTCTCCAGATCCATGCATGGTGTGGCAAAAGGTAAGATTTCCTTCTTTTATATGACTGAGTAGTATTTCATTGTGTAAATGTACCACAGCTTTTTCATCCACTCAAGTACTGATGGGCTCTTGAGTTGCTTCTAAATTTTGGCTATTGTAAATAATGCTGCAATGAACATAGCTGTACTTGTATTATTTTTGATTAATTATTGTATTTTTTCATATGAACAACTGTAAACCTACTTTTGCCCACCCCTGTATATTCTTTTGAATTAGTGCTTTCGGTTTCTTTGGATATATTCCTCGAAGTGGAGTTGCTGGGTCAAAAGGCAGCTTGATTTTTAATTTTTTGAGGAAACCCCATACTGCTTTCCACAGTGACTGCACCAGTCTGCATTCCCACCAACAGAGCACGAAGGTTCCCTTTATTCCACATCCTTGCCAAAACTTGTTTGTTGATTTATTGATGAGCGCCATTTTGGCAGGTGTGAGGTGATATCTCACTGTGGTTTTAATTTGCATTTCTCTGATTAGTGATGTTGGACATTTTTTCATATGTCCATTGGCCATCTGTGTGTCCTCTTGGGAAAAATGTCTATGAAGATCCTTGGCCTATTTCTTAATTGAATTGTTAGTTTTTTGGTGTTTAATTTTATAATTTCCTTATAAATTTTGGATATTAAGGTATTTTGGCAGATATATTCTTCCACTCGGTGGGAGCACAGTGCCAGGCATTTTCTAAGTAGTGTACATGTATTATATCATTTAAATTGTATAGAAATCTTATGGGATAAATATTATTATTACCTCTATTTTATAGATGCAGAACCTGAGACAGGGGAGTTAAGTTGATAAAGGTCACACAGCTACTAAATTAAAGAGCTAGGATTAAAACTCAGATATTCTAATTTCCAGATTCTTAAAAATAAGTCAGCCTGCCTCCCACCCCCTGCCCCCACTCTTTCCCTGAGAGAGTGCTCTGCCACATGCCGGGGGTCTCACTCTGCCTAAGCTTCAGGAAATTGAAGTCCTGTTGCAGAATAAGAGTAAATGACTCATAATCAGACCTTAGGTCCATATTTAAAATCATGTTTTACTTCCCTTTCTTTCCCCATCACCTATTATGATACACACAGTAGACACTCACTTAATATTAATTGAATTGACCTAAACTGAAAAAAGAATTCTCCTGCTTTACTATAGTCCAATTTCTTTTGTGGAACATTCTGGGTAGCATCTGAAGAGAAAGCATTCCCATCTAGAGGCAAGGAAAACAAATTCCCTTGAATTGACTGCTAAATTGCATTTCTCCTTCCAACCCCATCCTTCACACTGGCCAGGCCACTCTAAGAAAAACAAGTTAAGTAAGCCTATCTATCAGTCTGGCAGTGGGTGTACACCAGACGCAGATGAATCTTAGAACTGAGGCTCCCAGTGATACGCGGTGATGAAAGAAACGATTGCAAGACCTGCAGCAGTGAGATAGCTCAGCTAATGATCCAGGGGCTGCTCAGTATGACATTTAAACTGTTGTTCAGCCATCTCACACTGTGTAGGCATGCCACGTGTAAATTCCTCATTTATACCAGGGAGCTACATGTCTCCTGAGTAGGAATCGAGGCAGTATCTGATTGTGTGTTTTGCTCCCTCACTCTTCCTTCTTTTATTGCTTGACCCAAGGGCACCAGACAGATTGTAGAATCAGAGATTGAAAATATGCCAGCTCTAATGGAAAATTTGTACCTTCTTAGCATTTCTCTGACTCTAATAGGCTTCTTTTATGAGAAAATGACACATTAGATTGTAATTATGGCTTGTATGTTTTCCAAGCACTGATACTGAGACAATAAAATAACCCCTTAACAACTTGGTTAGGAAATGTGTCCTCTAGCTATAAAAATACCTGCGCTTGAGCCTGATAGTGGGGTGCATTGCTTACATGGGCTCGGAGAGCCTCGTATGTCCTCTTTCTAAATAAATTCATTAGCTTTGGGTTGGTAGCCTGAAATCAGCCATGATGGTGGTATTTACACCATGAAATTGGCAAACTCCACACATCTCAGAGTGTTGTGGGAGTTTTTTCCGGGAAAAATTGTGCACCTTTATCCCTCTCCCTATTGCTAATAGAAAAAAGGTGCAGTCTCTTCATTAAGACCATCTAGAAGTATATCTTTTCCAGCATAAACAACATTGCAAGCTAGTCATAGGGAAATCGTCCTGACCTCCAAATAGCTGCCTCCTAGCCCGGGTGCAGAAATCCTGGGGAGACTCCCCTTCCATCACCTTCACAATACTTTGAGGCTCACACGACTGAGCTGGTTGTTCCAAAAGGAGGGAAGAACCCATTCTAATATTAATGTTTTATAACAGGGGCTTATTAGTCATAGGTGGTACTTTTAAAATTGTCCTGAGCTGCTTTCAATAATAATGCCACCTCACAAAACCATAAAAACCTATATATATATATATATATATATATATATATATATATATATATATATATTAAAGAAGAGAATAAGAACCAAGATAGAAAGGAGAAATTGAAAACTTAATCCCCCAAAAAGCCACCAAAGTTGAAAACACAACTCAGATTCCTGGAAGCAAGCTACGAAGTTTAAACAGGAAATATCCCTATACAGCTGAAATCTAGTTTCAGAAACGGTAACCTCTGCCTTCAACTCTGATAGACATTTTCCAAATGAGGCACTAAGTGGCAGAACAGATGGTGTAATCACCCAAGCATAGATGTTTAGATAATTATATTAGCACGTATGTGCTGAAGACGCAAGTACAAAATGAAGATCCTATTATGCCTTTATTGTTTGTTCCATATTATTTTACTGTAAGCAGGCTAGCTTTGGCCTAGCCTTCATGACCCCACTTGGCTTGCAGCCTTTAGGGGCTATGCCACAAAGCTGATTCAAAGGTAAGTGCTAGAAAGGAGAAAATTGTGGTGGGAGGAAAAAGGAAGGAAGACTTTTGTGGAGGTTCTTAAAGGGATTCTTTCAAGTCAGGAAGAAGAAAACATAAATCTGAAATTTTAGTATTCTCAATGCTGTCCAGTCTCCCAGCCCTGCCCTTTCTCAATCTATACCAGGGGTCAGGAAACTTTTTGGCTGAGAGAGCCATGAATGCCACATATTTTAAAATGTAATTCCATGAGAGCCATACAACAACCCGTGTACGTTATGTATTATCCAATAAAAATTTGGTGTTGTCCCAGAGGACAGCTGTGATTGGCTCCAGCCACCTGCAACCGTGAACATGAGCGGTAGGAAATGAATGGATTGTAATACATGAGAATGTTTTATGTTTTAAACGTTTTTTTTTTATTAAAGATTTGTCTGTGAGCCAGATGCAGCCATCAAAAGAGCCACATCTAGCTCGCAAGCCATAGGTTCCCGACCCCTGATCTATACTGTTCAGCACACAGAATAAGATAAGCATTTGTTTACAAAAGCGGGAGGGTCCCTAAAGAAGGTGTTCATCTGACCACAGAATTGAATTATGGATTCTTAGAATTAGGCTGAACCATAGGGACAATTGTATATACCTTCCTTTCTACTATATCACTGCCTGGTCACCATCCAGGCCTGAAGGATTCTAGGGACAGTGAACTCCAGCATTTTGGGGTATCTCTGTCCAGAGTTGTGGTCTTATAATGATCACAAATATACATTTGCATTACTTATGCACAGTGGTTCTGCTTCTGCCTCTGGGTCACATCCATGCTGTATTTTGCACATGACAGCCCTTGAGGTTTAAAAAGGTAAATCCCCTTAACGTTTTCTTCTCAGGTTAAGCATATCCATTTCCTTCAGTCATTCAATAATTTGCAAAGGGACTCTGGGAAGAATTGAATAATGAATTCCAGAGGCATAATATTTACATATTTTTACATATTATGAAATAGATACTGGAATTTTACAATTAGCTTAATATTTATAGATTGGTAACTAAAGCTAGTTTACTTGATAATACAATTTTAGGATTCCAGGGTATTTAAAATATACCAAATTTAGTAACTATATTAAACATAATTAGCCTTTCTTTGATGTTTTGGAAAGTACAGTAAGATCCCAGAAAGCACTGAGGCCACCTAATGGCCAGATTTTTTATTGCAAAACAGCCCGATGGAAGCACTGGGCTAACAAAGTAAAATTTCTTTACCTATAAACGGAAGTTATCAAGTGGTTTTGTCATTGTTTTGTTTTTCATATTAATTATTTTATTACATCATTGACTCTAGTGCCATTTTTCTTTAACTTTAGTCAACACATATGCTTTTCTTCAAAGCACAAAATCTCATAACATTAGCAAAGAAAAAGGCAGAATAACTTGCAACCAAGGAACACAAGAAATCCTTACTCTCATTTAATTTTTTCTTCTTGTCAAAATGCTGTTTATCAAGAAACTGAGTACAATTCAATAGAAAGGTATAAAGTGTTGGGAAAGTAGGCTACCAAATAGAAAGAAATATAGTATAAAACAGAGGTATTGATAAGAAAATCACTAGGTATTAATATGTTAGATTTACTTCCATTGTTTTATCTGGGACCAGGAATACAGATGGAAAGAGAGCATTCAAACAAAACCTTGCTGTACTCCTGGGCTTTTTAAATCTGTGATTAGCTTAACTCCCTTTTCAATTATTTACCCTTGGCTACCCCTAGCCCATTCTCAGCACCTAAATGGATTTTCCAGACATTCAAACAATTGCAAGAACCACCTCCCTGTGTCAGGAATTCCAGGTAAGCCTCTAAACCACAGAAAACCCTTTGGCAACCAACCACAAATCCACTGCAGTGATTTTAAAAGTGCCTCATTTAATCAAGGCAGCGAGCATCTCCCTTAGCAGACCAACCCCTGCCGCCATTATCAGAGCACTCAGACTAACCTTCAGAGGAGAGATGTGAGACTGCAAGACGTATCCATGGACATTTTCTATTTGAGACAGGTTCTTCTCTGATACATGCACGAGTTCAGGGCCTCTTACTTCGTGGGTTAGTCGAGGTAAGGAATGATCGTGTGGAGCATCCTCATCCTGATAGCGATACTTCTGGGAGAAAAGGCAGCAAAGAAGAACAGCATTAGTGTTTGCAAAGGTTCTGAACTTCATACTCTAACTTAAGTTACAGGGCCCAGTGCATCCTCCTTGTTGATATCGCCAAATAGGCTTTGCTGCAGTCTTTTTGGGTGTGCCACCATAAACTTAAGTGCAATAAGAGTGAACTGACCTTCAATAGCAACCAACGTGGATGAATCATTTATGCGCTACAGAAGGGTGGCACGTGGCACATGCTAGCACAGGTGGCTTGTAGGTAGTGGCATGTCCTTATTAAGAGCTGTTTAATCCAAAGCAGTAAATAACTTAATGGGCCCACTTATCTTCATGAGAGTATTCTTTTCAGGTGATATGGGCCTATACCTCCTGGGAGAAACTGCCAGTCAGCTGCTTTCATAAGATGGTGTGGGTCATGTTAAAGACCGGGAATCACTCTTCTAAGAATGCTATGTACCACTCACAACCCAGCTCGTAAAATATTAGTTTGCCTTGCTTTGCTTTGGTTCCCTGTGAATGATAGAGATATTATGGGTAGGGGTCCAAACATCAGCATAACACCATTTCAAACTTAACTGTGATGTCGAACCTTATCCCAATACTCCGTTATTTATACCACCAGCAGCTACTTTGATCATGTCAGGTTGCTAATAACATGTCTCCTTACAAAATCATGACTATGTTTCTTAAACTGTTAAGGTGAACTTATGAGTTTTTGGCCATCAGCTCTCAGTCTGACTCATAACCTGACAGTAACAAGAAGGGCTGGCAATTCAATCTGTTGTCCGCTCTTATTCAGAAGTTGATTATATTTAATTACTTGCCTTTTCCAGAGAGGCTTTCTGCCATGTTCTGAGCTTAATATTAGTTTCAAAACAAAAAATATAGCTGAAAACATCTTGACTTCATTTTGCAAAGGACTCTTATCTCTTTATTCCATTGCAGTCCTTCTTACCTATGATGCTCCATTTTTCTTATGAGACAATTACCCCTCAAAGACGTTCACAGACTTGTCCAGGGTCACCTAAATAATGGGCATCAGAGCTGGTACCCTGTACAGATCACTTAAGTCTGAATCCTCTCTCTACCATCACCAAACCCTCCCCCACTCCCATGAGGAGGTGAGGCCCAAGTCTGACAACTAAATCGGCAGCTTGACAGAAAACACTTCACTGAGAGAGAACGCACCACAAAATGAGGATAGAGCCTTTCTGTGAACTCGATTCCTCTGTTTGCTTAACCCTATGAGTAATCTGGGAAGGTTATCCGCCTCAGAAACATAAATCTAGTGTAACGTTCATCCTTGGTCAGTTCTGTACATTGGGAGTGGAATAATGTCACACATCTGCCCAGTAGAGTGTCTGGGCTTTCAGCCTGTCCACCCTCACAACTCCCCCCCTCTGCAATTCCACCTCTGCATTACCTGAGCCAGAAGAGTAGGAGTCACTCTGACTTCATCCTCTCTTTTACCCCACCACCATCTGCCAATTTAATACATCACTGAGTCTGTTCAATTTATATCTTCAGTAATTCATGAATCGACTCCATCCTCATCCCCCACCGCCACCACCAGCCTGCCCACTGACCTGCCCGCACTCGGGTTCTCATCATCTCTAAGCTGGCCCACACAGCGGCCTCTGGATGGCCAGACTGCCACCGAGGCTGTCCCTTTCCCCTCCATCCTCAACCCTGCACCCGGGGCTTTCCGAGCCACAAACTGACAAAGTTCTTCTCTCTAAAATCCTTTAGTGGCTCCCACTTCCCACAAGGTAGCTCAAGCTACCTCACCCTGCCATAAGCCACCCCCAACACCACGACATGAGCTGGGCCCCCAGGACTTCTGAACTCTTTTATATCACCAATCCCACCTCAGGATTGTGGACTAAATATAAGCAAATCATTACTTCCATTTTTTAAAAACTTTAAAAAGTCTGGTAATATACACATATTATACAATTTACCATCTTAACCATTTTTAAGTGTACAGTTTAGTGACATTAAGCATATTCACACTGGTATGTAACTGATCTCCAAGAATTTTTTATCTTGCAAAACTGAAACTTTATACCCATTAAACACCAACTCCTCATTTTCTTTTTCCCCACCTCCTGGTAACCACTATTCTACTTTTATTTCTATAAATTTGACTGCTCTTGATAACTTATATCAATGGAATCATACAATATTTGTCTTTTTATTGTTGGCTTATTTCATTTCACTTATATCTTTGTTATTCATCCATGTAGTAGCATGTGTTATAATAGCCTTCTTTCTAAAGACTAAATAATATTCCATTGTATGCATTTACTACATTTTTACAATTCAGTCATCTGTCATGGGAGTTTTGTCGCTCTGCCCCTTGGCTACTGTGAGGACTGCTGGTGTAAGCCTGGGGTGCAAGCACCTCTTCTCTTCCGAGCTCTGCTTTCCCTTCTTTCAGGTCGATGCCCAGAAGGGAAATGGCCAGATCAGATGGTGATTCTAAATTAGACGGTAAAACCAACCAATTTTTAGTTTCTTGAGCAAGTTTTTAAGCTTTTTAAAAGTTAACATGTGTAAAGCCGTATTTGTGTTACTTATAAGAATCTGAAACATAAAAAGTCAAGGGCACCAAAAGTAAAAATCTTACCAAGTTCAAATGATTACTGTGGTTTCTTAAGGACCTCTGCGGTAGGAGTCAGATGACTCAGAGAAAGACTTGAGCCTTAAAGTATACATCTCACTGATTAGTTTAGATAAATCACTATCAAAACAGAGACAATAAACTTAGTTGAACTTATGTGGTGTCATGAAGAACTGATTTTTAAATTACTTACTTTCATAAATTGAAGATCTATTTTAAGGACTGATAGGGTTCTAAATTAGACTGTAAAACTGATCAATTAATATTTTATTAGTAAAAAATGTTCATTTTAACTTTTATTGATCCTTTAGGCCCTGACTTTCACATTTTTTTTCTGGAAAGCTTCTATGAGCTGCAAGCCTGAGATTTAGTGGGTGTTCCCCTGGCTCCCACACTCCTCCAATCTTGACATTTATAATGCTTTATGGTGGTGCATTTTTGTTTATTTGTTTTTCTATTGAACTGTAAGATTTTCTGAGGACTGAGATCCTTTAAGTCTGTTTATCCTCATACCTGCAGTTCTTCGCCAAGTGTCTGGCACATTTGCTCAGTATTTGTTGACTAAAGTTATAAATGACAATTGAACAAATAGATAAAACAGGTATCAGTTGCTTAAGTTACAGAGGTATTCTGGCTGCTGAATACAATCTGCTTCACTGCAAACATTATGATTTCAGGTCGAAGCAAAAAAAAAAAATAGTCAATCACCTCATTTTCCTGACACAATCTTAAATAACACCAGATCCTTAAGCACTGCATGTGTCTCTCCTAATCATTCCTTTCAGGGCTCTATGCTAAAATTAGAAACTGAATAACAACCAATTCTTGACCTCAAGAGGACAATAAGTTGTTGAGTTGTACATATGTGCAGCTAATCACAATAGATAGTGGTAAAGACTGAGCTCTGTGGCAGCAGGAATGGTTTGCCCTTTGAAACAGGATCTAGAATAAAAATAGAAAGCAGTAAGGGATATACTAAGCAAAGGCAACAATATGCAGTGGAGGTAAGTAGTAGAGGGTGTGATGTTTTAAAGGAACTGTGAAATCGTTGTAGCAGATGCTCTAGCACCCCTCCCCCACTTAAATCCATGGAATTCCCTTTCACACATTCAAGCCCATATCTGCATACTTCTCAGGAAGCTATTAGTATAACCCTTGGGTACTTGAAGCCTCTTCACTTAGATGTGACTGGGGGTTATGCTGGAACTCCCAACTCCCACACCTCAAAGTGAAACAAACCATTGTGCAAGCACCTGATAGGATTAACATGAAGCTAGCCAGCACCTGCACCTATATATTTTTGCACTACTCCTTGGTGCTTTCCTCACTCTGTCAGGGTTTTTCTTGAGAACTGCCCTGCATAGTTCATGCTCACACTCATTCCCTAGGCAAGCCTGCTCCAGGCAAGCCTGATGTAAGATCTGGATGCAGCTGGGGGAATGTGAGGTGGAGTGTGGCCATGGACTAGCCTGAAGGGCAGACTGCTATCTGCTGTAGACAACAGGGAGCTATCCAGGAGACCCAAACAGGGAGCTATCCAGGAGACCCAAACAAAACTTTCCCCGGTGCCAGATATCCCCGGCCCTGCTTCCCCCAGTCTTCTGAGAGGAATGACTAAACAAGAGAAGACAAGAACTGGTGAGAAGTACCATCTATCGCTCAGAACGCACGCTGCCGGGAAAGCACCCGATACCGCACGGTAGACTCTCCGCTTGGATCAACTTTGCTTGAACCAAAAATGATTTTTTGACCTGTGATACTAAGACTAATATTAACATTAGCACTAAATGCTGACATTAAAAGAAATACTAATCGTAACACCAATGCCAATATCAGTAATAACAGTATACTTAATGTATCAGGAAGTATGCTAAATGCCTTATGATGCTTCATCACACCTGATACATAGGTGCTATTATTCTCCTCCCTTGAGGCTTAAACAGTCAGGCATTTTCTCCTAAACTTACATACCTAGTGAGTAGCAAACTAGGATTCAAACATATATTAGTCTGATTCTGGGCTAGAGCACTTAAATATTCTAAACTTATTGGGACTCAAGGGTCTTAAAAAACCAACTTTGTCTTCAGAAAATGTAATTCTTAGGAACTTGAAGAGTCATCTGACAAGGGAGATTAAGCAACTAACTCTGCAGAGGTCACATCTTGATTCAAGAATCAGCTCCAATGTTTGGGGCAATTCGGAGTCATCTCTCCTTCCAGGGCCAGGCTGCCAGGTACTGGCGCCATTCTGGGTACCTCTCAGGGTCTGAATCCTGTGAAAGAAGAGCTGATTGAGGAAGACCCGTTTTGAACTCTGTGCCTTCCTCTTTTCCTCTCCTCAGCCTGGTCCACTGGGGGGGACTCCAGAGCCAGAGAACTTTTGTAAACAGATTGTATTTCCTCTCTGAGATCTAATGGGAATGACGTGGGAGAAATGCTCAAGACAGGGAATACTAATGTACTATTCTTGTTCCCTTTCTTAACTCATTTTGATCCTGACTTCTGGAGTCACATCCCCCTCCTCCTCTGAAACTTAGCCACCCACTCCCCAACTCTTTCATCGGGGCAACTCTTTTAGTTCTTTGATAATCAGATCAGGTGTTATCTCTTGCAAGCGTTCTCCGGCTCCTAAGGTTGAAAGGATGTCCATCCACTCTGCACAGAATTCTGTTCTTGAATTAACAACTATATACTTGCCGTTACCTGTCCGTGGCCTATGTCTCTGGCTAGTCCTTGAGTGCCTCATGTTAGCAATGGATTAGTGTTTCTTTGCACTAATTGATTAGTGCCCCATTGATAACTAATGCACACTGAAAGACCAATACATGTGACTTTAACTGAATTAAACTTAATAATCTGAGCAATAATATGACACACCTGATCAAAAACTGGACCTATGTGCAATCACTGTCACACTCCTCTTCTCCCACAGAGACCCCAAGCGGACGGGCAAAGGCTGGGCAGGCTGACCAGATCCTGCTCACTACATTCTGCTGATGCCCGTATGAGTCTGAACTATCTCAAGTGACCCAGGATTCAAACACAGAAACCAACATGCGTCTGCTCCATCACCAGGGGTTCTGCACAGTTTGGGAGGTGGCCCTGTGCTGGCACCCTGGCACAGTGTGTGATAACTGAGGGAGAAGTCACAAGCCTTTCAGGCCTCATAAATAAAAATGTGTGTCTCTGTTTCTGCATACAAAGTGCTCTGCTTCCCCCTGGCAGCAGGAGTCAGCACTGTTCTGAAGAAAGACACGCATCAAACTCCCAAAGAGCCAGGACCTGCTGGTTTGCTCCTGACAGGTAAGGGGGGGAAAAAGGATCTGTAACGGTGAGTGGGCACTCTCCATGAACACTTTTCTAACAGTGTTCCAGAAAGGATTATGAACACATTATAAAGCAGGTACAAAATTAAGGAATGAATATAGTTCCTTACACCATGCCAAACATTTGGGAAAAGCTCAACACCTCTAAGTTCCACCACTTCTGTTAACTATGTTGACAAACAGCCTTCTCTGTGTGGAGTCGTACTCCTCCTGTGCAATCTCCGTCCTCTGAGGGCAGAAACCTACCATCCTTCGCTGTCATCCGCAGAGTGGTCAGGCCACAACACCGGGCGTGTGGTGTGTGTCCAGTAGACCTGGCTGACTGAATGCTGCAGCTGGAAGGAGCCTCTTAGACATAAAATGTGCTTTGGCATAAAAGAACATATATTTTAGGAGAAGCACAAAGTCTGCAAGAAAATTAAATGAATAATAGACTTGAGAAGAGTAATAATCCCTCAGGAAGAAGTGACTGCAGCTCAGAAAAAAGACACCTGACCAGGCAGTGGTGCAGTGGATGAAGCATCAATCTGGGATGCTTAGTACCCAGGTTCAAAACCCCGAGGTCGCTGGCTTGAGCGCGGGCTCCCAGAGTAGGTTCTCTTTCCCCTTCAACACAACTCCCTGACTCACAGGACTTTATGCCACTTTATACTTACTTTTTATAAAACTCAACACATTTTTATTTTACATTTATTTCTAAGATTGTTACTGGTGGAAATAGGGCTCTTTCATGGAATTACAAGAAAAGCATTTTGGGAACCCACACATGAAGATGAGAGGTAGCAATAAGACTTATTGGAGCTGGAGCAAACACTAAAGACTGTCCCCAGGTACCTTGTGTCTCATCCACAACCAAGTGCCTCAGCTCTGTCCCGCTGTGGAAGAAGTCTTGCTTTGTTGTCACCAAGCCCAGAAGGACCAGGGTCCAGAGACATTGTGCTATTACGGACATTGGCAGCTTTAATCCATGCCAAAGCTTAATTTAGCTCAGTCTCTGTTCCTGGCTGTGCTCCAAGCAGCCCTGCACTGCTGTACCCAAGTGTAACTTCCAGACTCCACCAGACCCCGCCAGTCTAGCATCCTTCTCTTTTGTTAACTCCTAGCTACCTATGCTGACCTGCTCACTCAATGCTTCCAGGGATGGGGTCAGGCACTCCGCCTGTGTGGCTCGCTGCTGCCCTCTGGTGCCTGCAACATTGCAGGTTCTCAACAAGTGTTCACTGTATAAAGACCTCTGTAGCTGAACGTCCTTCAAACCCATTATTACTCAGAGTTAATTAAAGTGGGTCAAAACTCACTGACCGCTGATGATACACAGATCTTCCCAAATGAAGTTATCCTTCAAAAAAAAAAAAAAAAGTCCCACAATCAGCAATACAGCTGGTCCAAAGGACACTTGAAAAAGGGACATTTCAAGAACAGGAGCAGGATGTTACAGGACAAATGTGAGAGAGGAAAAGCTCTCCCACGTGTTTCATCTGAATTTTTTCAAACAAAACTCACAAATGAAAGGAAATACTCCCCTGCTTTTTGCCACGGAGAACAGGACAAGCCAGGATGTTAATTAAATTACAAATCAGCTGTCTGCTTGCAGCTGACAGAGCTTTGTTTGCTTCCAAGCAACGTCAGATATTTTAAATCCTCTGTAATTTCCTACAGTGGAGGAGCTGCCAAGAAGGATGTGCTCATGAATATTTAACAGACCTTAAGATCCTTTTTAAAGAACTGGTGATTTAAATAATTATGAGAGAACATACTCTAGCTCAGTGCTGCCCTCCATCGGTTAACTGAAGATGCTGCAAATGCAGTGCGGTTGGAAATGATTTCTCTCCTGAAACTCGGAGCTATGCCCAAGACCTAGGAGAGTCCAGGATCACTCAGAAGAAGTAATTGTATGATTAGACAGCCCCTAAGCTCTCTGATCAAGCTATAATGGGATCAGAAAGCTATGATCTAGAAAAATCATGAGTGTGGAATTGTAAAATGAATTTGCATAAGATGCCACACAATCTAGTTGCTATTTTCAATTCACAAAGCACTTTTAGAAACATTGTCCCAAGTAATTCAAGAATTGGAAAAAGATAGTATTGCTATTCTGATTTCTAATTTAAAAGAAAAAAAAAGGATAGGAGAGTCTCTGAAGTGTTAAATAAATGACGAAGCTATGTGTCAAACCAACATAGCCAGCTGACTCCTAAAGGCAATCCGATGTAGTGTAGTAAAGTGCGCATGAATCTTGGCATTAGAAACATGGACTTAAATCTTGCTAGTGCCGCCTGCTAGCTAGGAGACATCTGCCAAGTTGCTGATATCTCTGAGCTTCCGCTGGCTGAAGCTATAAACTAGGAATTACAGAATCTACCTCCTAGAAATATGAGCATAGAAATAGACTATTCCTGGCACTTGGTAGTTCCTTGACCAATGTTAACGCTCTCCTTTCTGGAACTCTCACATACTTTTCATATTGCAGGTCTGTAATAAAAAATAATGGTCCCTTGGCCCTGGCCGGTTTGCTCAGTGGTAGAGCGTCGGCCTGGCGTGCGGGGGACCCGGGTTCGATTCCCGGCCAGGGCACACAGGAGAAGCGCCCATTTGCTTCTCCACCCACCCCCCTCCTTCCTCTCTGTCTCTCTCTTCCCCTCCCGCAGCCAAGGCTCCATTGGAGCAGAGATGGCCCGGGCGCTGGGGATGGCTCCTTGGCCTCTGCCCCAGGTGCTAGAGTAGCTCTGGTCCCTGGTGGGCAGAGCGTCGCCCCTGGTGGGCGTGCCGGGTGGATCCCGGTCGGGCGCATGCGGGAGTCTGTCTGTCTCTCCCCGTTTCCAGCTTCAGAAAAAAACAAAAAAAGAAAAAAAAATGGTCCCTAACAGTGAACTCTTTAGGCTGTTAATGCTGTTAGCAGATGGAAATAAAGAGGAATGGTCATCTGTAGCCTCTAACTATGTCTCTATCATTTTCTCCCTCCTGTGACCATCATACTAGAATAACTTTCTGAAACTCAGTTGTAGAGTAGTGGCTAAGAGTGCAAATTCCGGAGAAAATACCTGGATCAATTCACAGTTCAATCGTGTACTACATGACCTTGGGTAAGTCATCAAACTCTGCCAGACTTGATATTCTCATCTATAAAATAGGACTAGCACTTATCTCAAAGAATTTTTGAGAAGGCTAAGTGACAAAATGCATGAAAGGCACTTAGCAGAATATCTGTGACCTAGGATTGATCACTTAATACCAGCTATGATGGTTTTATTGTAACATTAGATTGTTTTACACAATTATAAAAGACTTTGGAATCATAAAAAATAACTAACTGAAGGGAAAAAAATATAGCCTCTTTTTTTTTTTTTTTTTGCTTTTAATGTCTTCAGGGCACACAGATGACAATTTCACCACAACCCTATGACACGCAGCCTGTGTTCCAGTCTCACGGCTCTCCAGCCCCCCTTACACCATCCTCACTGTAGCCTCCTACCAGGCTCTGTCACATAGCTCCACTCAGCTCAGCCTTCTCTGACATCAGCTCCCGCAGCTCCTCTCTCCTCCCAATTCTTTCACTCAACAAGAATTTATTCCAGTTTTAAAATAGATAAGTCATGGGGATATAATGTACAGCGTGGTGCCTATAGTTAATGATACTGTTAAAAACAAATACAGCCTGACCAGGCAGTGGCGCAGTGGATAGAGCATCGAACTGGGATGTGGAAGACCCAGGTTCGAGACCCCGCTGTTGCCAGCTTGAGCACAAGCTCATCTGGGTTGAGAAAAAAACAAAACTCACCAGCTTGGACCCAAGGTCACTGGCTCAAGCAAGGGGTCACTCGGTCTGCTGAAGGCCCACGGTCAAGGCACATATGAGAAAGCAATCAATGAACAACTAAGGTGTTGCAACGAGAAACTGATGATTGATGCTTCTCATCTCTCTCCGTTCTTGTCTGTCTGTCCCTATCTATCCCTCTCTCTGACTCTCTGTCCCTGTAAAAACAACAACAGCAACAACAACAAAAAAACAAATACAGGTCTGACCTGTGGTGGCGCAGTGGATAAAGCGTCGACCTGGAAATGCTGAGGTCGCTGGTTCGAAACCCTGGGCTTGCCTGGTCAAGGCACATATGGGAGTTGATGCTTCCTGCTCCCCCCCCTTCTCTCTCTCTCTGTCTCTCTCTCCTCTCTCTCTCTCTCCCTCTTTCTCCTTTCTAAAATGAATAAATAAAAAAAAAACAAATACATTAATTTGTGAGTACCTACTATGCCATTATAAGTGCTAGGGATACAATACTGAGCAGGAAAGAAAGACACACTCCCTTCCTACCTTTGGTGCTTGATGTCTTCTCCACCTCTAATAAGCTCCCCAACTGCCTTGTACTTGGCTATTGCTAAACCTCTTAAAACTTAACTCCTGTCTAATTTCTTCCCAGATGCTAAGCGTGCTTCTTCTGTGCTCACATGGCTGAATTGCTCCTTTTTTAAAAAGCATATATGTATCTGCTTTTCTCATGAAACATAAAGACATCTTGATTCATTATTGTACCGTCAGCAGTAAGTATTCTGCCTGGGATCCAGTGGGTGCTCAGTAAATGTTTCCGAAGCGAACTACACTTGGTGGGGATGGAAAGTCCTTGGACTCTTGTATACGCCTCTATATCTGGCACATCTTAGGAGCAGCATGTACTCAGGAAACCTGTCTGAACTCTACAGATCTGGTTTTTGAGCAGCACCCTCGGCGATTTTTAGCAGTAAGGTAAAACACTGGTTTGTTGTATAGCACAGGAAATACAGTGGGTTCTTTTGGGGAAATCATTCAAGTTTTGAGTGTGAGTCACCTGAGAAGGAGTGTTGGCTAGTGGCTTTCAGGATTAAGGAGTTAGGGTAAATAAGGAAGCCCAGCACTAAATGGGACCATCCCATGTAATCTCACTCGAGACCAACAGCTGTATGCACACACAGAGTACCAACCTTGATAATCACAATAAAATACAGTGAAGTGCCGGTATATGGGAAGTGGGGGCATGTTTGGAAGAATACACGCTATGTTGAAACTGGTTGTCTCTGGGGGATTATTGGATTCACTTTCTGAACTACGTTACAAATTGGAGAATAAATATAATTAATACAGTAGAACGTGTAAGACACGATCAAGTATTTGTGTTTGTTTTTTTTTTTGTAATGGGGAAAGCCCAGTGGGTTGTAAGCTATGTGGTGAGGGGAAAATTCTCCATCTGTGGAAAAGGTTTATATAAGTTCAGTTAACTTCAAGAGCTGGCTGCTGAGGGTGCAAGGGCCAGCCAACAGATGAAGGACAGGGCGCTGGGAAGGCATCCACTGGGGTGGAACAGAGCTTGAAGTCAAATTGTTTTGTTACCAAGAAATCAAAGCATCACTCTGGGAACACAGTCGACAATTAGTTTGTCCATTTGAAGCACAAGTTCAAATGCTGTCTCAGGGATGACTGCACTGGATTCGAGCAAGGCCAGCAAGAGCTTATGGCCAGTCACTGTCTGACTCAACCCACCCGCTGTGTAACTGTTGTACTCCTGTGGATGAGAGTCATTCACTGTTGAAGCCTAGAGGGATGTTCTGCTCAGTGTGCCCGGTACCCAGAAAAGATGAAATATTTACTTCAGCTGAGTGCTTAGTCAAGTGATGCAAATTCCCTGCACCTCAGTTTCCTGACTTTCAATGCTGTTCCTGCCACTCATGAGCAATGGGACTTCAGGCAAGTACGGAAGCTCTCAGAAGCTGATTTCTCATTTGTAAAATTGGACTCTCGATACTTTGAACAGTGTTTCTATGGGAAATTGATGAGATGACATGCATAAATGTCCTGGCATAGGGCCGGACTCCTGCTCGATGCTTAGGAAATCTAAGCTGCTTCCTATTTCTGTCAGTGTCAAAGCCTCGTCTTTCCAAGTATTATGAGGGGGTCAACACACACACACACACACACACACGCACGCACACACACAGACAGGCACACATGTGTGCATGCACATACTCAACTCAGCTTTACCTCAATTATAGGGTATAGGGAGCTGGCTCCCTTCATGCTTTCCCAGGCATTATAGGCACATTATAGATCAGCACAAGCCCTCCAAAGGAGGTAGACTGAGCTGTGAATGCCCGGCCTCCACTGCTCTGAGATCCAGTTTATTTTCTGTACATGAGGCCATCTAATCATCTTTATCCAATGTGTCCATTCTGCGCCAAGGCCCCTGGCCTCGTCTGCCCGTGATTATCACTGGTATTTAACAGGCAGAAAGAGAACAGTCTCAGACACAGGTGCTGGGATGGCCACCATTGACTGCTTCCTCAAACCACTCCTGAGCTTCTGGACCTCAGACCTGCTGTGGAATAGGCCCCTGCCCAATCCTGCCACCCACGTTGTTCAACTTCTCAATACTAAACCACTTGTCACCGGACCCAAGAACATCTGTAGCCTCTGGCTGGTTGTGTGCCTGCGCCCAGCTTTCCCTGGGCAGCCTGGTGGCATGTACTTCCCCTGTGACACTACAGAGCGGAAAATCCCTACATAACAGGAAGCATCATCCTCCATTCATTCAACAAAATATTCATTGAGCACATTATGGACTCATCACTCAATTTTCAGTGTGAAGTATGCAGTATTTTAGAAAAAGCCAGACATTTATTACTCCCTAGAATTTGAATTCTAGTGGCATTAGGTAGTATAACACTTTGCTTGAATTTTTTTTCCTTTTCCCTTAACATGGGAAGATGCCATGTTGACCGCTCCATGAGAAGATGCCAGCTGGTCCAAACAGGCCTGACCCATCCAGCTGAGCTTCTCCAGTAGCCTCTCTCCCAGAGCCCCTCATGGTGAGCTGGCTTCCGTGACATGGGAACATGGACAGGTGAAGGATCAAGACAGGTGTGGTCTTGACTCTGGCCTCATTAACAGTGGGTTCCAATCAAAAAGAATTATTTGGCAATCAGCTACTATCATAAAAATATTATGTATGTCCTCAAATGAAGTTGC
The DNA here is from genome assembly GCF_036850765.1 of Saccopteryx bilineata. Taxonomy (NCBI): domain Eukaryota; kingdom Metazoa; phylum Chordata; class Mammalia; order Chiroptera; family Emballonuridae; genus Saccopteryx; species Saccopteryx bilineata. Next base: position 335,819,223 of record NC_089490.1, on the reverse strand, counting down.
TTCATAATCCATATTGGGTTTAGGTGGTTTGATCTCCAAATAAGATACACCTCATTTGGGAAGGCCTTATTCTACTCAATCTAAGTATTTGAATATGCAATTGCATGTTTAATTATTGAGTGCTATTCTGTGCTTATTACATCCTTAGGATATATGCCACAAATCAAGAAAGCCTAGAAACTTTTCTTATTTTCTTGTTCTGCTGCCCTGGCAGGTCCTAATAGTGTCAGTTCAGATGAGTGCCTATGATATAGCATGCATATGTATTGATGCTTTACCACTATTAATTTATTTAATCCTTACAACAAACTTATAAACGGGTTGCTATATTCCCCTCAGTTTACAGATGAGAAATTGGAGTCAGATTAATTTGTTCACATAATTAAATTAATGGGGAGCTAATTTATGCCTCCCCATCCTCACCATCTCCACCTTCAATTTTTGCACTCACTGTCTCTCAGCCATTTTGCGTTTCTCATTTCCTGACTCAGGTATTTCTCGTGCATATGGAAAAAACTTTGGACCCTGGGTTTAAAAGTCAAGATCTGCAAGCTTCCCTTTATTCTTGCTGGACTACAGAATACAACTGAGAAAGGCATAAGTAGAGATAACCTAGCCCTGGCCCGATAGCTCAGTTGGTTGGAGCATCGTGTCCTGAAGTGTAGAGATTGCTGGTTCAATTTGTGGTCAGGGTACATAAAGAAACAGCTCAATGTTTCTATCTTTTTGTTTCTCTCTCTCTCTCTCTCTCTCTCAAAAAATCAATAATAATAACCTAGTTAAGGACATTACCCTTTCCCTGGTCACCCATATACAAAACTACACAGACGACGGCGACCCTCCAGCATCTTCCCCTTTGCCTCTCCAGAGCAGAGGCAACCTAACTCAGCTGGCAGAACACACTTAATTGCAGAGTCAAAGCCAAAGGGACTTCACACTAGACTAAAAGTTCTTTGATGAAGACAGGGATGCTATACTTGTAGCCATCTCAGTAGGCCTCTGGCACCTAGCCGGGGTTTAGTACATTTTGTCAAGTGAATGAGTCTATATTTAGGTAAATGGATTCTACTTCAGCAGGAACTATTGTTTTTTGTTTTGTTTTTGTTGTTGTTTTCTGGAGAAAGAGGAGAGAGAGAGAGGAAGGGGAAGCATCAACTCATATAGTTGCTTCTTGTATGTGCCTTGATTGGACAAGCCCAGGGTTTCAAACTGGTGACGCACTCCAGGCTGACGCTCTAGCCACTGCGTCGGTGCAGGTCAGGCTGTTCTCTTTTTCTTTTCTTTTTTTTCATGTCCTTTATTCCCATCAGGTCCCTGTTCCTCTCCCCAGAATATTGCACTTGCCTCCTACTTCCCTTTCCAACCACATTGCGCTTCCTAGCTCTCCATCATTTCCCACCCCATCCTCCACAACCTATTGTTCCATCATTGTAAACTCTTTTCAGTTCACTGTAAGAGTTTTATATGAACTCTGGGACTTTGCCCGTGCTGCCTGCCTGGTTTCTTTTGCCATTACTTCACTTTCAGGGCTCAGCTAAGATGATACCTCCTCCCAGGAGCCTCCTTGACTGGCCCACGTAACCTGTCATCTGTGCCCCAACCCCAGCCTGGGGTCAGCACTCAAGCCACCTGTGCACACATAGAACACTTCCATGTTATAATGTATGCCTATCCGCTTGATTCTTTACCTTTAGAGACTATAAGATCTTTGAAAGTGAAGGGTTAAGTCTTATTTATTGTTGTGACACCTGTACTAGGTGTTCAGTGGGTACGAGTAAATGTTTGTTAAATGGCTAATACGTGTAACTAGTAGCCTTATCTGCATTCTCTCTGCCAACCAATTTAGTCTACAATCACTTCCAGATACATTAAGCACAACTTTGGCCATGCCACTCACCCCCCAGTAGTTCACTACTGCTCCAGAATGAACGTGGGCGTGGTGCGGCATTCACGCCACTCCCAACCTGGCTCTGAAGGCTGGTCTCTCACTGCACTTCTTCCCCTGTGTACAGTCAGGCATGCATAGGACATTTTGGTAAAAAATGACTGTATGTGTGAAGATGGTCCCATAAAAGTGTCAGAGTCATTCTATCGCATTATTAATCTTCAAACTTCCATTAACTTTCTTGTATTCTTCATACCATGTCCTTTGACATAAGAAGCTTGACCTGGTCAAGAGAAGATAGAAATCTCAAGGAAATTAGGTAAGGCTGCTGCCAGGAACCAGATAAGAAACCCAAGGGCCACAATTAAGGAACTGGTTTATACCAGAAAATGCCAAGATATCTGGAATCCCTTGGCAAGGGACCTTTTGACGGACTTTTATTCATTAGAATACTAAAAATCATGGCCAGTGTTGAAGATTTAACATTAAAATGAGACATGTGGTGTATGGCTCAGCAGGTTCCAAGCATGTCTGGGAGGTGTTCATGCTCCCCTGGAAACCCAGGAACTCTTTACCCTTTCCTCAGAAGTCTCTGCCCTTGAGCCTGCCTTACCCCCCACCCCAACCCTTAAACTGTCCCAACTTTCCAGAATCGGGGAGAAGGCATCTTAGAGCACAAACTTGTCCTTCTCCATTCCTTTGCTAAAGAGTGTTTTCTGATCTGCTTTACCAAGCAATTTTTTTCTCTTGGCACAAGCGACACTGCACAGAGCAAACACTATTTTACATCCCTGGTCTGCAGGAGTTGGTGACTAAATTATATTGGAAAAAGGTTCCTATGGCCTGTGACCTTGTAGCTGTGCGGTCAGGTATAGCACAATGCGCTACAGCCTATGATAGTAATGGCATCAGCTAGAAATGCGTGTGGGTATATACCTGGGCCCTGGTGACCTTCCCACAGACATCTCTCTTTTCTAACCCAGTGTTATGACTGGAATGTCACTGGTGATTTTTATTATGATTGTGAGATATCTTTCATTGATAACCATTAGAAAACTTTGAATAAGGAAAAAAAAAGTTTCTTACTAACAGGCCTTGGAGCTACAAGGAATGCCAAGGAGCACACAGTGAGGTCAAGGTAAGGGAGAGGGGGGGAGCCCAATTATATTGATAGGTCTGCGGTTCTGCAGAAACTGGGTTCAAGGATGAGGGCCTAGGCTTTTTCAGGCTCACATTTTATTGGTGAATTTAAAACCTAAGAAGGGAATTTAATGGGGAGGAAGAAAAAAAAACAAGCAAGTAGCCAAATGTCAGTTACTGAAGTCAGTCAAGATCTTTAAAACAAAGGTGACTAAGTGGGAGTGGTGGCCGGGCTCTTTATCCAGTGGCTAGAAGTTTGTTTATTTGAGACAGCCATCTTTGAAGTGATGCTGCAGCAATCAATGCTGAAGTTGAGCACTTGCATTACAAAAAGAAAAGCCAACTGTCAGGGCCTCTCCTATCCTTACTCACTCCGTGTTTACTGTGATGCTGGAGTGAACAAGCTATTGTGCCGCCATTCCTGTAAACGTACAGCACACAGTCAGGGTAGGAGGCTGATCTGCTGTGACATTTAGTCTGTGTAAGTGCATTTATTAAGTTCGCACATGGAAGACATTGCATCAGGAGTCATTTCTCAGAACTTATCCCGCCTTTTAGCAGTGCATGGCTGTTTCCACATTCCTTTCAAACTAGCCAACTAACTTTTTTCCTAAAGTCTCCCTCACCTTATCCACTTTCCTGTTATGCTCTTCCTTCTGCTTTGAACAATGCTCTTTGAAATACAGGTGGGGGAATATTCTGCTCTTTTCTTTTTTTTTTTTTTGGTTCTGTTCAAATATCTCCTTTCTCATAGTCTCCCCTGAACTTTCCCAAACAGATGCAATCTCTCTTTGTCTTCACTCTGTACTGCTCTTACAATGAAACTGTCCGCCATTGAGTTTGTAGTTGTTTCTGTCCATCCATCCTTTCATTAAGCACTCACAGTGAGTTACTGAGGATACTGCAATAGACACTGATAACACTGGTAATATTTAGAAACAAAGCACAATCACTGCCTGACCAGGCGGTAGAGCAGTGGGTGGAGCATCGCCCTGGGACACAGAAGACCCAGGTTCAAAACCCAAGGTCGCTGGCTTGAGTGAAGGCTCATCCAGCTTGAATGCGGGGTGGCTGGCTTGAGCATGGGATCATAGACGTGACCCCATGGTCACTGGCTTGAAACACAAGGTCGCTGGCTTGAGCAAGGGGTCACTGGCTTGGCTAAAGCCCCTTCCCACCCCTGGTCAAGGCACATATAAGAAAGCAATCAATGAACAACTAAGGTGTCGCAACGAAGAATTGATGTTTCTCATCTCTCTTCCTTCCTGTCTGTCTCTATCTGTCCCTCTCTCTGTCTCTCTCACTAAAAACAAAACAAAAACACAATCGCAGCCCTCACTGAGCTCCCATTGCAGTAGCTGAGACTAATCAATCTCAGATGTCATTGGTAAGATGCATGCTGATTTCAGAGATGATATTAAAAATGTTCATCTTAAAGTTGATAAAATGCCATACTAAAGTACACTATATACAGGTTCCCATGAAGGCACACTTAACCTAACTTCAGGGGTGTAAGAGAACAGCTTCCAGAGAATAAGACACTTCTGATTTCTCTTATGGAATGAAAAAGCATTAGACAAAAAGACAGCAAGCTTACTAGGAAAAGAACAGCAGGTTCAAAGTCAGGGAAGAGTGAGAATGGAGCATAACTTCTCTTAAGATATTAAAATGCTTGAAGGCAGGTTCTTACATGTGTTTCCTCTAGAGGGTCTCAGAGCCTTAAATAGTTGTGTTAGATTGAAATTAAATTTATTCTGGGCAACAGAAATATTAGCAAAAGAATATTACCACTTATATACTACAATATAAATAAGCTTGTCACTCTCTCCTTAAAATTTGTAATGTGGAACTGACATTTTAGGGGAACTTCAAGAATAACTTGCTTGGGATAAATAGCCAGTTTGAAATCTGAAATATAACTGATAAACTTACCATCCATGAGAACAGGGTCTGAATGATTAGACTGTCATATAACTTGGTCTTTCATTTACTGGCAAGGCTAGACTTGGCAAGGCTAACAGAGGTCATCTCATGCACATTCCCCATTCATCATAAAAAAATTAGCTCTAAAAGCTATGAGCAACTTCAGACCTCTGTTGGGACCTGCTCTGTCCCGTCAGCTCATGGTAGCATATCTACTTTTCTGTGTTTTATTTTCTTCTTTTTCTTCCTTGTATCTATTCAGTGAAGCTTTTTATCCTGGATATGAAAAATTAACAATCATAATGAGGTTTCTCCAACATGTCACTCTTTAGCCTAAAAATAGTTACCTGCTCCTTGATTTGGATAGGACTCTTTATCTCTGAGCAGGGAATAGTTTGTAGGTTGACTGAATGCACTAGCTACTGGAATTCAACAGTTAGCAAGGCAGACAATATTCCTTCTCTTAGAGAGTATCCCTTGTAGAAGAAATGACTGACAAAACACAAATGAAATAATCCCAGATTGTAGGGAAATGTGAAGGTGCTCCAAGACTGCACAGAGGGGAACCTTATTCCATGGAGGTTGGGATACTCTTTCTAAAAGGATGTAAAAACTGAATCCTGAAGAATGAGAGACTTTCATGGGAAGAGTTGGGCAGATCATATTCCAAATGACAGGCAGAACAAGCATGAAAGACTCTGAGTTGGGAAAGAGCTTAATGGGTATTAGGACCAACAGAGCTTTCTGAAGAGTAAGTGAAGTGTAATTTGAGGCAGGAAAAGTAATATAGTGGCCTGACTACAAAGGACCTGGTAGGTCTCAGAAAGACTAAAGTCCCCATCCTGAGAAAAATGGAAAGGCGACAAAGGATTTCAACAGGAAAATGATGTGATATGATTTGTATTTTTAAAAGCTGACTCCTGTAATGCTGGTGAGATTGTAAACTGGTGCAACCATTATGAAAAAATGTTATGGGGTTTCCTCAACAAAATACAAATAGACCCACCATATGACCTAACAATAGCAATCACCCTTCTAGGTACATATCCACAAGAGGTAAAAGCTGGGTCTTGAAGAGATAGTTGAACATCCATATTCAGAGCAGCATTATTCACAATGGCAAAAGGTAGAAGCAACCCAAATGTCTATCAACAGATGAATGGAAAAATGCAATGTAGTATGTGTGTATAGCACAATATTATTCAGCCTTAAAAAAGAAAGATATTCTGAGGCCCTGGCCGGTTGGCTCAGTGGTAGAGCGTCGGCCTGGCGTGCAGAGGTCCCAGGTTCGATTCCCGGCCAGGGCACACAGGAGAAGCGCCCATCTGCTTCTCTACCCCTCCCCCTCTCCTTCCTCTCTGTCTCTCTCTTCCCCTCCCGCAGCGAGGCTCTATTGAAGCAAAGATGGCCCGGGCGCTGGGGAGGGCTCCTTGGCCTCTGCCCCAGGCGCTAGAGTGGCTCTGGTCGCAGCAAAGCGACACCCCGGAGGAGCAGAGCATCGCCCCCTGGTGGGCAGAGCGTCACCCCCTGGTGGGCGTGCCGGGTGGATCCCGGTCGGGCGCATGTGGGAGTCTGACTGTCTCTCCCATTTCCAGCTTCAGAAAAATACAAAAAAAAAAAAAAAAAAAAAAAAAAAAAAAAGAAAGATATTCTGGCACATGATACAATCCTTGAGGATATTATACTAAGTGAAATGAGCCAGTCACAAAGAGACAAATACTATATGATTCCACCTATATGAGGTATCTAGAGTAGTGACATTCACACACACACAAGGAGTAGAATGGTGGTTGCCAAGGGCTGGGGTAAAGGGGCAAAGGCAGTGGTTGTTTAAGGAGTAGAGAGTTTCAGTTTTTCATGATGAAAAGGTTCTGGAGATTGATTGCACAACAATATGAATATACTTAACACTCCTAAAGTGTACACTTACAAGGGTTAAGATGGTAGAGTTCACTTATGTGTTTTTCACCACAACACTCCATTGCTGTAGAGAATGGATTAGAGTGGGAGGGGAGAAAAGGTGATGGAGACTAGTGGGGGCTCTTAGAGGACGTACTGAGCACTGACCCTGCATCCCCTGTAGCAAGGGCTCATGCAAGGCCCAGACTCCAAGTTCTCACTTGCTCACCCCCAAAAACATTCCATATCACCATGTGTCTCATTCCTTTGACCTTTCAACACCTTTCCTCAGAAGAGAAAAGAAGGAATGAAAAATGAATGTTAGAACAGTGGGTGACAAAATCGGCTCCCCCCTGAGTCAATCTTTTAACTGGGAGAATAGAAGAATAGGTTGGGTAGCAGGTAGACTTTAAACAACTATGCAGCTTGCCTTGTGCATTAGATGCGCTATGTCAGCCTCTCATAGAAAATCATCTTTTCATTGTTTTTAATAAACATGGGCATGGGCTTAACATCAAGTAGGGAATTCTTTTTCCTGACTCATTTTCCTGCTTTGGATCATAGCAGTAGCCTTATATTGGTAAAGCACAGAGGGCAAAGAGAAGAGCCCAAACTCCTCAGCTTATACAGGGAACTCCTAAATTCTTATTAGATAATTATTTTGTACCTTTATAAAAATATTTAAAATTCATTATAAATTCTTTTATGCGTACACAATAATTTATATCAACTCTACAAGCTATAAAGAATAATATAACAAACTCCTCTGTAACTATCACCAGCTTAAGAAGTTGAATAGTGTTGTAAACAGAGTAGAAACTCCTGGGTACTCATCCTTAGTCACTATTCTCTCCCTCTCCCCAGGTGACTGTTAAATTATGTGTTTACAATTTTCTGCTTCTCTCATGGCCCTTACTACAGCAATATATAACAGTGATGGTTACTTTTATGTGTCTACTTGGCTAAACTATAGTACCTACTTATTTAACCTGGGTATTGCTATGAAGGAATTTTAGAACTGTGGCTAACACCAAATAAGTAAAGACTACCCTTAATAACCTAAGTAAGCCTCATCCAAGTGGTTGAAAGGCCTTTAAGAGCAAAATTAGGGTTTCTGAGAAGGAAAGGCCTTTAAGAGCAAAACTAGGGCTTCTGAGAAGAAACCTTTCTGTAACCTGCTGCTTCAGCTCCTGCCTGAGAGTGTTCAGCCGCTGGTCCGCTCTAAGGACTTAGGACTAGTCAACCCTCACAATCCTGTTAGATAATTCCTTACAATACTTTTTTTAAGTTTTAGAATAAAAAAAAATCTGGTTCTCTTTCTTTGGTAGTATTCTTTAAAAATGTAGAGTTGTGGTTTTGGTTTTTTTTTTTTTGGTCAGTTTTGGAACTTTACACAAGCAGTTTCATATCATGCCCTTTTTCTGCAATATTACAAAATTAACATATAAATATGTACAAGTCTAGTTCATTTCTTCTGAATTTTGTACAGAACATCACTGTATGGTACAGTGGACCATTTTCTTGCTAAAACTTTGGGCTATTCTTTTTAAAAAATTTCTTTTTATTAATTTTTAGAGAGGAGAGAGAGTGAGGGAGGGGAGGAGCAGGTAGCATCAACTCCCATATGTGCCTTGACCAGGCAAGCCCAGGGTATTGAACCGGCGACCTCAGCGTTCCAGGTCGAAGCTTTATCCACTGCGCCATCACAGGTCAGGCTGGACTATTTTTATGTTTTCCTTTCTGGAATAACAAAACTGTAGCAATGCTGCTATAACAAACACCCTTGTATATTTTTCTTGGTGCATGTACATACAAATCTCATTAGAGTACATGCCTAGGAGTGGAATTTCTGAATTATAGAGTTATGATATGAATCTTCAACTTTACTAGATAACCAAATTGTTCTAAAATGGTTGTATCTATCCTCAGAAATATATCAATTTATACCCTACCAGCATTATATAAGCACTACTGATGCCCATGTTCTGGATAAACCCTGGCATTATTAAGAAAAATATTTCTAACTTAAATAGATATGGATCTATTTGGAAAATAGAATCAACAGGGTTTAAGGATACATTATATGAGAGAAATGAAGAAGAGAAAGAATTAAAATATCACAATCAGAGTTCTAGCTTTTTAAATAATTAATATTTGTTTAAAGCATCATCTTTTTGCTTCTTTATCTCACATACCTGGGATAAACTTCAACAAATACTATTTCTCCAATTAAACATCCTTATGTGCAAGCTCTTTCTTCAGCCACAAGGTGGCAAGCTAAGCTTCTTCAAAATTAAAGCTTTAATGCTGAGTTCTGAGTAAGTGTGACTGTTCTTGGAAAGTTTATAAAGCAAAAATTTATTCCTCAGTAGATTCTTCATGGATATAATACAAATGCTTTATACTGTAACACCTTCAAATTTACTAAGTTCTCCCTTTTATACAGGAGTAATCAGAAGGTTTTTTTCTTTACTTTCCTTTTTTTTAAAAAAAAAACACACATAAAACTCTGAACTTGTCGCTGCCCTGCTAGCATGCTTATCTGGTTCCCTTTAATTACAGCATACTTTCTAAACTCCTTTGCCTGACAAATAAGACATTCTACAAATTGTCTTGAATCTGCAGTTCTACCTTCCTTTCCTCTTCCTTTCAAGTGCAAATATACACACCCACACATACACACAGCTTCTCCACTTCCCATTCCAGCTCTCAGGGCCTTGTCCAACCACACCGAATTCCTCCCGGGTCTGTGTACCACACCATTCATACTTCCATGACAAGGCAAGGGCTGTTGACTTTGAATACTGTCCCATTTCTTTCTACCTATTCAATTAAAACTCAAATTGGAGTCTTAGTCATAATATCACCCTTCTGAAGATGCCAAGGTTTCCTTTAGTAGTTATCCATAACTCCTTGAAGCCCCTAAATCATTTTCTATACCACCATTACAGCTGTAATGTTGTGTTATGGCATCTTTACATTTTGTCTCTCCCTCCACCACATGTTTATTACTTACCAACAGCAAACCATGAAAGATTTTTATCTTTTTATTAAAAAATTATAGTTTGGTATAGTTTTATTTATTAAAAATGATTAAAATAAGATTTTGAAAAGCAAAAAATAAAACATCACATTGTTAAATTTCTTGTGAAGGAGCAATGCCAAATAACTGCAATAATCATACACACGAATTTAAAATAATTGTAAGAACATGTAAGTGTGTAATTAAAGTTTTCCCTTATGTTATCCACAAATACATTGTATGTGGTGAAGTTTTCACATTATTTAATAGTCATAAAATTCAGAGACATAACTGCATTTTAGGGACACCATGAAATAATGTAATACAAAAGAAGACAAGGACTACTCTACAAGATCTACAAAAAGAAAAGTTGTGACAAATGGGAAAGCAGTGAATTGCAACCAAAATGAATCAAGAAAAATCCCCAGAAAAAGATCTGAATGAGTTGGAAATAACCAAATTACCAGTTGCAGAGTTTAAAATAATGAGTGTAAGGATGCTCAAAGATCTTAGAGAAACAGTGGATGGACATAACAAGCACCTAAATAAAGAGATAGCAAGTATAAAAAAGGACATTGAAATAATAAAAAAGAATCAGTCAGAAATGACAAATACAATATCAGAAATAAAGGCCACACTGTAAGGAATTAAAAGCAGGATGAATGAAGCTGAGGATCGAATCAGTGAGTTAGAGGACAAGATAAATGAAAGCACAGATACAGAGCAGCAAAAAGAAGAGGCTCAAAAAGTCTAAGAAAACTCTAAGAGAGCTCTGAGACAACATGAAGAGAAATAACATCCACATCATAGCAGTTCCTGAAGAAGAGAAAGAACAAGGGATAGAGAATCTGAAGAAATCATAGCTGAAAACTTCCCTAAATTGATGAAAGAAAAAGTCACACAAGTTCAAGGAGCACAGAGAGTTCCATTAAGGATAAACTTAAAAAGGCCAACACCAAGACATATCATAATTAAAATACAAAATTTAAGAGATAAAGAAAGAATACTAAAAGCTGCAAGAGAAAAGCAGTCTATTACCTACAGAGGAGCCCCCATAAGGATCAGATCTGACTTCTCAACAGAAACACTAGAAGCCAGAAGGGAATGGCAAGAAATATTCAAAGTAATGTAAAACAAGAACCTACAACAAAGACTTCTCTATCCAGCAAGGCTATCATTTAAAATTGAAGGGGAAATTAAAAGCTTCCCCGCCCTGGCCGGTTGGCTCAGCAGTAGAGCATCGGCCTAGCGTGCAGAGGACCCGGGTTTGATTCCCGGCCAGGGCACACAGGAGAAGCGCCCATTTGCTTCTCTACCCCTCCGCCGCGCTTTCCTCTCTGTCTCTCTCTTCCCCTCCCGCAGCCAAGGCTCCATTGGAGCAGAGATGGCCCGGGCACTGGGGATGGCTCTGTGGCCTCTGCCTCAGGCACTAGAGTGGCTCTGGTCGCAACATGGCGATGCCCAGGTGGGCAGAGCATTGCCCCCTGGTGGGCAGAGCGTCTCCCCTGGTGGGCGTGCCGGGTGGATCCCGGTCAGGCGCATGCGGGAGTCTGTCTGACTGTCTCTCCCCGTTTCCAGCTTCAGAAAAATGAAAAAATGAAAAAAAAAAAAAGCTTCCCTTGCCCCCCCCCAAAAAAACCCTCAAGGAATTCATTACAACCAAACTAATGCTACATGTTAAGGGGCCTGCAGTAAACAGAACAAAGGGAGGAAAAAAATCTAGTAAAAGAGGAATGTAGATTTAAATTATAAAATGGCAATAAACAACTACATATCAATAATAACCTTAAATGCAAATGGATTAAATGATCCAATCAAAAGACATAGGGTAGCTGTGTGGATAAGAAAACAGGATCCATACATATGCTCTCTACAGGAGACACACCTCAAAACAAACGATACACATAAACTGAAAGTAAAGGGATGGAAAAAAATATTTCATGCAAATGGAAGTGAAAAAAAAAGCTGGTGTAGCAATACTTGTATCAGACAAAATAGACTTTAAAACAAAGGCTATAGTAAGGGATAAAGAAGGTCACTACATAATGATAAAGGGAGCATTCCAAAAGGAAGATATAACCATTATAAATGTCTACGCACCTAATATAGTAGCACCTAAATTCATAAAGCAGATTTTGATGGGCATAAAGGGTGAGATCAACAGGTATACTATAATAGTAAGGGATTTTAATACCCCACTAACATCACTGGATAGATCCTCAAGAAAGAAAATTAACAAAGAAACAGCAGACTTAAAGATCACACTAGATCAACTGGATATAATAGATATCTTCAGAACCTTTGACCCTAAAGCAGCAGAATATACATTCTTTTCAAGTGATCATGATACATTCTCTAGGATAGACCACATGCTAGGACACAAAAGCGGTCTCAACAAATTTAAGAAGACTGAAATCATATCAAGCATGTTCTTGGATCATAATGGCATGAAACTAGAAATCAACTACAATAGAAATACTGAAAAAAACTCAAACACTTGGAAACTAAATAGCATGTTACTAAATAACGAATGAGTTAACAATGAGATCAAGGAAGAAATCAAAAATTTCCTTGAAACAAATGAAAATGAACATACAACTCAAAATTTATGGGACACAGCAAAAGCAGTCCTGAGAGGGAAGTTCATAGCACTACAGGTATACCTTAAGAAGCTAGAAAAATAAAGAATTGAACCCTGAATCTAAAAAAACTAGAAAAAGAACAGCAAGTAAAGCCCAGAGGTAGTAGAAGGAATGAAATAATAAAGATCAGAGAGTAAATAAATAACATAGAGGTTAAAAAGCAATACAGAGGATCAAGGAAACCAAGAGCTGATTCTTTGAAAAGGTAAACAAAATCAATGAACCTTTAACCAGACTCACCAAGAAAAAAAAGAGAGGACTCAAATAAATAAAATTAGAAATGAGAGAGGAGAAGTATCAACTGACACAGCAGAAATACAAAGGATTGAAAGAAAATACGATGAAGAACTGTATGCCATAAAATTAGACAACCTAGGCAAAATGAACAAATTCCTTGAAACATATAATCTTTCAAAAATCAATATAGAAGAATTAGAAAACCTAAACAGACCAATTTCATCAAATGAGATCAAAACAGTTATCAAAAAAACTCCCAACAAACAAAAGTCCTGAGCCAGATGGCTTTACTGGCAAATTTTACCAAATATTCAAAGAAGAACTGACTCCTATCCTTCTAAAGCTGTTTCAAAAAATTCAAGAAGAGGGAAGACTTCCAAACTCCCTTTAGGAAGCATAACACTGATTCCAAAACCAGGCAAAGACACTACAAAGAAAGAAAACTATAGGCCAATATCTCTGATGAACTTAAATGCTAAAATTCTCAACAAAATATTAACAAACCTGATTCAGCAATACATGAAAAAAATCATACATCATGATCAGGTGGAATTTATTCTAGGGAGACAAGGCTGGTATAATATCTGACAATCAATCAATGTGATTCAACACATAAACAAAAGAAAGGGTAAAAATCACATGATAATATCAATAGATGTAGAAAAAGCATTTGATAAAATCCATTACCCATTTATGATCAAAACTCTCAGCAAAGTGGGGATACAGGGATCATACCTCAACATGATAAAGGCCATCTATGACAAACTCAAAGCCAACATCATAATCAATGGGCAAAAATTTAAAGAAAACCCCTTAAGATCAAGAACAAGGCAGGGGTGCTCCCTTTCACCATTCTTATTCAACATAATTCTGGAAGTCCTAGGCACAGCAATCAGACAAAAAGAAGAAATAAAGGCATCCGATTTGGAAAAGAAGAAGTAAAACTATCAATATTTGCTGATGATATGATACTGTACATCGAAAACCTTAAAGTCTCGGTCAAAATACTACTGGACCTGATAAATGAATTCAGCAAGGTGGCACGATATAAAATCAATATTCAGAAATCAGTGGCATTTTTATACACCAACAATGAACTGTCTGAAAGAGAAATTAAGGAAACAATCCCCATCACTATTGCAACAAAATAAATAAAGTACCTAGGAGTAAATTTAACCAAGATTATTAAAGACTTGTACTCAGAAAATTATAAAATATTGATAAAAGAAATCATAGAAGATACAAACGAGTGGAAGTATATACTGTGCTCATGGATAGAAAGAATAAACATCCTTAAAATGTCTATATTACCCAAAGCAATCTATAAATTCAATGCAATACCAATTAAAATACCAATGACATACTTCAAAGATATAGAACACATATTCCAAAAATTTATATGGAACCAAAAAATAACAAGAATAACCTCAACAATCTTGCAAAAGAATAAAGTGGGAGGTATCACACTTCCTGATATCATGGTATACTACAAGGCCATTTTACTCAAAACAGCTTGGTGCTAGCATAAGAACAGGTATATAGATCAATGGAACAGAACAGAGAACCCAGAAATAAACCCACACCTTTATGGACAACTGATATTTGACAAAGGAGCTAAGAGCATACAATGAAGTAAAGACAGCCTCTTCAGCAAATGGTGTTGGGAAAATTGGACAGCTACCTGCAAAAAAATGTAACTAGACCACCAACTTACATCATTCACAAAAATAAACTCAAAATGGATAAAAGACTTAAATGTAAGTCGTGAAACCATAAACATCTTGGAAGAAAACATAGGTAGTAAACTCTCTGATATCTCTTGTAGCAATATTTTTGCTGACTTATCTCCATGGGCAAGTGAAATAAAGGACAGGATGAACAAATGTGATTATATGAAACTAAAAAGGCTTTGCACAATTAAAGACACCATTAACAAAATAAAAAGGCAACCCACACAATGGGAGAAAATATTTGCCAATATATTTGCCAATATATCTGATAAGGGGTTAATAATCAAAATTTATAAAGAACTTGTAAAACTCAACACCAGGAGGATAAACAATCCAATTAAAAAATGGGCAAAAGAAATGAATAGACACTTCTCCAAAAAGGACATACAGATGGCCAATAGACAGATGAAAAAATGTTCAATGTCACTAATCATTAGAGAAATGCAAATTAAAACCACAATGAGATACCACCTCACACCAGTCAGAATGGTGCTCATTAACAAAACAACACACAATAAGTGCTAGAGAGGGTGCAGAGAAAAGGTTACCCTCATGCACTGCTGGTGGGAATGCAGACTGGTGCAGCCATTGTGGAAAACATTATGGAGATTTCTCAAAAAATTAAAAATGGAACTGCCCTTTGACCCAGCTATCCCATTTAGAAATATATCCTATGAATTCCAAATCACTGATTCAAAAGAAGAAATGCACCCCCATGTTTACTGCAGCATTGTTTATAATAGCCAAGATCTGCAAACATCCCAAGTGTCCGTCAATGGACGAGTGGATTAAAAAGCAGTGGTACATATACACATGGAATACTATGGGGCCATGAGGAAGAAGGAAATCTTTCCTTTCACGACAACATGGATGGACCTGGAAACTATTATGTTAAGTGAAATAAGCCAGGCAGAGAAAGAAAAATACCATATGACCTCACTCATTTGAGGAATCCAATGAACAATGTGAACTGAGCAATGGAACAGAAGCAGAGGTGGAATCAAATCAGAGGGAAAGCAGTCAGAGGGAAAGTAGAAGAGAAGATGGGATCAGAAAAGAGAAAGAGATTAATGAAATTATATATACATAACAGCATTATAGAGAACAGGATAGCAAATCCTAGAGGGAAGGGGGGAAGGCATTGGGGGGAGGAGGCATGGGAAGGCCGAGGGGGTGTAAGGAGGTGAGGGGAGATATATTTGATGGGACACTTGAATCTATGTAAACACAAATTAAAATCATAAACAAAAAATTAGAAAGAAAAGTTGTGATTATTATACAAAGATGGAAACTTCTGGCAAAGCTTCAAATAACATTTTTCTTACAGAGCAGGTTTCCCAGTTAGCTTAGACTGCCAAGATCAGGGCAAATATATTATAAACTGTACAAAATGCCATAGATTGGGTGGCTCAAATAATAGTAATTTATTTTCCTAGAGTTCTGGAAAGTGAAGCTGAAGTCTAAGATCAGGGAGCCAGCTTGGTCAGTCTTTGGAGACAGCTTTCTTCCTGGCTGCTAGATGACCACCTTTTCACCATGACATCTTAAGATCAGGAGCAGTAAAAGGATGTCCACTCTTGCTAGTTCTGTTTAAGATTTTTACTTAAATAGGGTCTTCTCTAGCTTCTAGAGGTTTCCCACATTCTTTGTCAGTTGGTACTTTTCCATTAAGCAACTCCATATCCCTGTGGCTGTTCTTCCACAGTTCTGTCTCCCTCTCATAGATTTTTCTTTACTCTGTCCTAATGCCTTTCACTATACCTGGCCAGCTGATAGGTTTCAGTGAATATTGACTAGCTTGCTGAATGAATGAATGAATGAATGAATGAATGAATGAGTGAATGAATACTATATAAAGTTGAATATTTTAATTTTAAGTGATTTATATTTTCCATCAGTGTATACAGTACTTAACACAGTGCTTATATTGTTAAAATTTTTATCTAATATTACTGTTCTTGTTATTATAAGAAAAAATATTTAAAAGTAAACAAACATTGAATTGTCAACAAGAAGTAGGAGATACTGCTTCTGCCCATGAGGAGAAAAGCTAAGGACAGCTGGAATGATGACATAGCTCAGAAAACAATTAGAGACCCAAACAATGTGTACATATGTAAATCAGTGTGATATACTAATATAATAAAGTAGTTCACTTAATGAATGTGATTAAATAAATCATTGAGTTTAGCTGTTGGCATGAAAAGTTTTCATAATTCAGTTGACATGTCAAATATTTCCCTTAGCAAAGATATTGATTTTGCATAAAGGTTATAATTTAACAAACACATAATAGTGGGTTTTTTTAAAGGCTCTCAGTCCAGAGCTATGAGGACCTCAGCAGAATTGTAGCTCCTTCTAATTAAAAGCTTCAACATGCAAATATGTGCCATAAGGCATTAGGCACCATATGTTGCAACGTAATCTGAATTTGCTAACTTCACCTCTTTAGTACTGTGAATGTAGCTCCTTCCCTGATCAGTAAATTTTTTTTAATCTTTTTGGGTTTAGACCTGGCAGATTTTCTGTCTATGTTAAATTATTCTGGACTGTTTATTCTGTTTTAATTTAAACTGAGTGCCTACTGGGTACAAGGAAATGGGCTATGTCCAACATATTATTTCTGACATGTTTCTTCTATTGGTCTTTAGATGCTATTTTGACAAAGGTCTACTCTGTGCCAGACATTTTCCTAGGAGGAAGAATCTAAACCTCAAAAGATTTAGGTTGGTATACTGGAGGATCTTGTGTACTTGTTGGTCATATACAGATAGAAGATCATTCCAAGCATTTCAACAAAATCCTTTCAGAAACTTTCAGAGGGCAGCAGCTGTAGGACTGTATATAGTCTGGGCCCCAAATTTGGGAACTTGATCTTTTCCTTTAAGTCAAATCTAGTAGGAAAGCCACCTTATATTGATTTTAGCCATCCTTCTCTAATGGAGCAAGTTAAGTCAGCGAATAAATTGCTGTGGACTGTTATTGAATACCCATGGTGTGCTAGGCACTATTAATTCAACTGAAACTCATTAATTCAAGTGAATAACTAGGTCTCCATTAGGAGGGCTCACATTTTACAAATGACCAAGCAAGAGAAAAACACTCAGCTGAAGGCAACAGAACTGGCAGGCACTTTCATCATCTGCTGTTAATTGGAAGAAGTAGAACTTAAATTTATTCAGAATAATGCTTCATCATGGCTTTAGGAAGTAATGAAGTCTCAGGGGATCTGAATGGGCTCCTCTAATAAACTTTACAGGAGACATGGCAGATTGGTTGGGGGAGTAGAGGGGTCCTCTTGTAAAATTTTAAGGGCTGTGGGGATGTAAAATAAAATAAATGAAAACTACATTTTTGTGTCAAAGGCATCAGAAAAATTACAAAACTATTTCCTCTGGCCATGCATGGACTACCTCCTTTGAAGCTAACGAATGGGTGAGAGTATGGAGGGTTGAGAGAAAGAAATGAAGGTCATGCTGAACGTGAGTTACAGATGGAGTACCTACTACTCCAAGAGGTCTGTGTGCCTTCCATTGCTGTGAAGGCAAATTAATAAAGTGATATTCTGGAGTTACAGTACTCACACCTTTTCATATGACCTGACATTGCATTCTCCTAATGAGAGACAATTCCTTACTATTGTCTTTTTGACATTATTTTATTACAATTATTTATATCATATATTCTTTCAACAGTTATTTACTAGGCATCTCTAAGGAGCTAGGTACTAAGAATATAGTAATCTATAAAACAATTTTTTTGCCTGCCCTCATGGAGATTATAGTCTGGTAAGAAAGGCAGATATTAAATACATATATTATTACTTAATTATAGCCATAATATAAGCTTTTTTTTCATTTTTTTGTGACAGAGACAGAGAGAGAGACAGACAGACAGACAAGAAGAGAGATGAGAAGCATCAATTTTTGGTTGCGGCACCTTCGTTATTCATTGATTGCCTTTTCATATGTGCCTTGACTTGGGGGCTACAGCAGAGCAAGTGACCCCTTGCTCAAGCCAGCGACCTTGAGTTCAAGCCAGCAATCTTGGGCTTTAAGCCAGCCACCTTTGGGCTCAAGCTGGTAACCATGGAGTCATGTTTATGATCCCACGCTCAAACCAGAGACCATGCACTCAAGCTGGTGAGCCGCACTCAAGCTGGATGAACCCTTGCTCAAGCTGGTGACTTTGGGGTTTAAAATTTGGGTCCTCTGCATCCCAGTCTGACGCTTTACCCACTGTGCCACAGCCTGGTCAGGCGGCATAATATAAGCTTTGAAGAAAAGGCATGCGGGGCATTTGGAGTATGTACTAGTAAGTAGCAATACATATAGCTCAATAGTTGTGGGTGATAATACAAATGATAGTTACCCTTACTGACCACTTATTCTATTCTAGGCACTATGCTAAGTACTTGGCATTATTTCTTAGTTTTAAAACTACTATGTGAGTCAGAATCAAATAACCTTCTATCACAGGTGAGACTCTTGCCCTATGGATTGTATGATGCTCATGGCTACCAAACATAGCTCTTCAGTGGGCTGGTTATTGCCTGAGTGCTGCTATTCTGCCATCTTTCTTTTAAGACTCAGTTTAAATGTTATCTTCACTAAGATGTCTTCCATCCAGGAAGCCAATGTTCTCTCTTCTGTGCTTTTCAATGATTTTGGTTTAAACTCCAATATGTTGAAATGTAATTGATCTACTTACATGCCTGACTTCCCCACTGGACTATGATCTTTTCTGAGAAAGAGCCTAAAATCTAACTGTGTTTTATTTATTTTTGTATCCCCTGCATCTTGCAAGTACAGTACTTGACCTTAATAAGTACTCAATAAATATTTATTGAATCACTGTTGGGTGAACAAAATTTGTTCTTATAGCCTATAGCAAAACTGCAACACATAGTGGAAAATACAGATAGCATTTCATTTGAATTGCTGAGTAAATATTTGAAAGGCAAATTGTTGATTAATAAGTATCTAGAATAGCCCATGCACTTAGTATATAATACATATTAATTTGAAGATTTTAAATGGACATTTTTTCCCCAACTTTCTGAGTGTTAATGAACACTATAAATGTCAAAATAGCAATTAGGTTTCAACCAGATAGAATCTATTTAGATAATTTAGCCTTGCGCTTGTTTGGCAATATTGGCTTTTGCTAATCATAACAGGACAAAATGTGCTTTGAAAATGTTACGTTTCTAAAGTTTCAACCAATGTCTAATAAAGCCAGTGACCCCTAAGCTGGAAGGGAGCTCAGACATGGTTTGGTTCAGTTCCCTGCCTACAGGAGGATCTGCTCAGGCGTTCACAGGCTGAAACATGATACCATCTAAGTCTTCTGACTCCTACCCTAATGCCAGCTCCTGCTATGACTGCCTAGGTCTCTATCTAATACAAGGCTCTAAAACACTATTAAATGTAACAAAGAAAAATAATGTTGCTACCTGCTTCCTTCTTTGCATTTGGACAACTCAATTGTTTCAGAGGGAGAGTCCAACTCAATTCAAATTCCCAACATTTACATGAAACCTTCTAGGTTTGCCTCATCTGAAAATGTTCTCTCCCTCTACATTCTATCACTCAGCGCTTATAAAAGTTAGCTTGAAAATTATACCATGGTACTTTGGAAATGCTCACAGCATTTATTTAAATTGAGATCTAAGAAATGTATGTGCTCTGCCTTACAACTAAATTAATTGTAACCATAATTTTGTCTTTTATTTCTTGATATTCCTCCAAGCGATTGGCATGGTTGATTTACCTCGTGCATATTATATTAAGGATGCAAAAAGAAAAACCTTTAAAATTTAACTTATAAGCCCTACCCAATTAGACTGTATGAAAGAGTTAACCACTCTGATGTTATATGAAGATTATAGACGCAATGATTATAAACTCTATAATTTTCATACAACAGCAAGGTGGTTAACTCTTTCAAGGGCTGGCAGGGAATTTTTGGCAGACTGGCAGTGTTCTGTCACCTGCGGTTGAAAAACACTTCGTTAGAGCATTGTCCCGATGAACCAAGGTTGTGTGTTCAATCCCTGGTCAGGACACATACAAGAATCAACCAATTAATTCATAAATGGGTGGAACAACAAATCTATGTTTCTTTCCCTCTCTTTCTCTCCCTTCTTCTCTCTCTAAAATCAATAAAAATAAATTTTTATTTATTTATTTATTTTTTTATTTTTTACAGAGACAGAGAGTGAGTCAGAGAGAGGGATAGACAGGGACAGACAGGAATGGAGAGAGATGAGAAGCATCAATCATCAGTTTTTCATTGCGCGTTGCAACACCTTAGTTGTTCATTGATTGCTCTCTCACATGTGCCTTGACAGCGGGCCTTCAGTAGACCAAGTAACCCCTTGCTGGAGCCAGCGACCTTGGGTTCAAGCTGGTGGGCTTTCCCCTCAAACCAGATGAACCTGCACTCATGCTGGCGACCACAGGGTCTCGAACCCAGGTCCTCTGCATCCCAGTCCGATGCTCCATCCACTGCGCCACCACCTGATCAGGCAAATTTTAAAAATTTTAAATCTCTTTCTTAGAAGAAAAAAAATACATTTTTAAAAAAACAATTTAATTCCATGGAAAATGTTTACCTTAGGTAGCTTATCTATAAAAATCCATTCACTATCAGGCCACTAGAATATAACAAGTCTCTAAATATTTCTGTGTTGAATGAGTGAGAGAGGGAGGAATCTGCTAATCTGTGCACTTTTCTGCCACATCTGAAAGCAGTTTGCCTCCAAACATCATGGTGAGTAAATGAACAAATGAAGGAATCCACACCTACAACACATTCACATTATGCAGAGTACAATTATCATTTGTTTTTTATTATGATTAACATAAATGTTGATTTTTTTTTTCAAAAGCCTGACCTTTTTTGAGGCCTTCTTCTAACATAATTAGTGAGAACTAAAGACTAGATGACCTTTGACTACAATCCCCAGAGCGGGAAGAAGTCATGTTTTCCTCCAGAACCTGGCATTTCTGCTGCTCGCAGCCGCGTGGGGAGCTCGCTGGAAGGGTCAAAATGTGTCAAAGGCAAGTGCAGGGCAAGGCAGCAGAGCTGACAGATGGGCTTCAGGGACTATCTCTGCTTCAGGATGAAGCAGTTAAAATCAGTTTTGTTCTTGTAATTCCTGCATAGCTGGTTCTTAATTCCAGAAAGCTAAAGTCGAGCAGGTAAATGAACACCAGAATGGCTCCAGTGACTCTTGGGTCTTGGTCCTGGCTCTGCTTCTCAGTGGACATGTGACCACAGCAAAAGTATTTCTCCTTCTCTGATAGGTGGATTCCTCATTCAAAATTATTTAGGAAACTAGGCTAGAGCCATGGTTTTCTGCTATACTGTGGAGGTACACTGCTGTGTCATGTTTAATTGTGGAAAGCATTGCAGGTATTCTGAGCTTATTAATATAGTCACTGTAAATCATTTACTTAAAAAGAAAGGAGAGCAGATATAAGAAGATATAACATCAAGTCTCACTCACATTCTGCTGTGTTTGCTTTCAAGAAGAAAAAGGAATCAGATTACAGTAAATTCAACTACAATAAGCACAGTTAATATATCTAGCTCAGAACTATGGAAAGGGAGTCTAGCTGATGCTGTGGCTACAATGCTGTCTTTTGATACAATATTTTGAGGGATTTCATAAAAGCTTGGGTATGTTCATAGGAACAAGTTGCCACTTAATGCCTGTTATTGAAGCAAAATGCTTAGAATGATGGGGAAGAGGCTGCTAACTCTCCAGTAGGATTGAGCTTCAGTGATTTGGATCAGAGTCAGTCTTAGGAGACTGACTTTACCGAGTCCCCGGAGACACAGCAAATGTCCATAGAGGAAGGTCTCTGCCCTCAACAGGAGCCCCAACCAACATTAGACTTACTGTTCCTAAGTTTGGTGAGGCAGAAAGACAGCTGGTTGGAAAAGAATAGTAAGAAAACAAAAAACTTGAATCCCTGGCTGGTTGGCTCAGCGGTAGAGTGTTGGCCCAGTGTGTGGAAGTCTTGGGTTCAATTCCCGGCCAGGGCACACAGGAGAAGTGCCCATCTGCTTCTCCCTGCTCCCCCCCTCCTTCCTCTCTGTCTCTCTCTTCCCCTCTTGCAGCCAAGGCTCCATTGGAGCAACGTTGACCTGGTACTGAGGGTGCTGAGGATGGCTCCAGGGCCTCCACCTCAGATGCTAGAATGGCTCTGGCTGCAACAGAGCAATGCCCCATATGGGCAGATCATTGCCCCCTGGCGGGCATGCCGGGTGGATCCCTGTCAGGAACATGCTGGAATCTGTTGACTGCCTCCCCACTTCTAACTTTGGAAAAATTAAAAAAATTAAAAATTAAAAAAAGCTTGAATAAGCTTAATATACCTCTTGCTTTAAATATTACCATAAATAGCACCTCCATTTCTACATTCTGCATATAATGTGGTTTAATTAATATTTACATAGATTTTTCTTTAATAAAATCAATTCTGACAGAATGATGCTGAATCATGGTTATGAATCTCAAGTTTCCTCAATTGTAAAGCAGTTGGGATTAAATATTGTCTAGGGACCCTCTAAGAGTCTCTCAGTGATTGTCAAATAGCAGAGACATGAGTGCCAGCAGCTACAACCTGATGGCAGTGACCTGAACTATAGATATTAAAGCAAAAAGCCATTCTTTTTTGTTTTTTTAGGTACGTTTGCAGTTTCAACCCAATTTACTGATAACATCACAGTGTAATGTGATGAATTTGCAAGTGTAAATGGCCTCAGGAGATTCTAGTACATAGGATTGTTTGTGAGACACAAAAGGTTATGTTCTCATTTTAAAGACCTCTACAAATAGCTTCTCCAACTTCTTTCATCACCATGTCTGTGTTTAACCATGTTTGAAGTGCTTTTTGGTGTATTAATCTTTCTTGATGTATTCCTGATGGGTATGTTTAAAGAATTTCCTTTTAATCTTCAAAATTCAAAACAAAACTAAAATGTTTTCACCTTAGATGAAATTTAAAGAACATATAATATACATGGCTGGCTGTTCACATATATTGGTGTTAATACTGTTTCCAATAGAGACCTTTGACATATAATAGTTCTCTCTCAATTAGTACCATGCACTCAAAATACCCAGGAAATGTCCCCATTAGCTGAAAGCACAAGCTGTTCAAAAGTAGCAGAATGAAGAATCAGCAGGCTTGTAGGGTTTGGGGGTAAAACCAGCTATTTGTTGTATAACACTGGGAGATTATTTAAATTCACTGAGTTAGTTTTCATTTGCAAATGGGGATAAAATTCCCACCCTGCAGAACTTCTGTGATGAATAAAGTGACCAGAACATGACAGTCCCTCAGTGCTCTGTGAGGCACACAGAGTACTATGAATGTCACTGAAAGAAAATTTCCAACCCCAAGAAAAACAGCACAATGCCTAGAACACAGTATGTGCTCAATACTCAATAGTATTTGTTGAATGAATGATTATTACTCGCATTTAAACATTATCTGGGAAAGGTCACATCATAGGTACTGATGCCCTAACTGAGATTTCTGTGGGTAGGAGATGGGTCTGATCACGAAACAGGTGCTTGTGAGACTAGGACCCAGATCATGTGACACACTGCTGTAAATTATAGTTAGTTGTACTCACATCACCTTCCCTTATAAGCTCATGAACTTCTCAAAGGCAGAGGCTACATTTTAAGTGTCTTTACAATCTCCATAACAACCACGATGGTCAACAAATATGACCTTCTCAGTAAATATCTGACCTAGTTGAGTACTGCTGACCCCTTACATAACGTAACCACTGTTTCTAGTTGAAATTTTACATGGAATGACGGTTTTTCTCCTCAGGACAAGAAAATGAAACTCTAGTCAAATAGGATCAAAAGCTCTTTCTCAGCTAAACAATATTGATTTTAATCTTTAGTAAAACCAAATAGCAGCCTAGGGTTTCCTTATAAACTCATTCAAAAGTATCTATATAAATTCAGGTTTAAAAAAATGGTAAATGGTTGGAGGCATGGAGGATTTAAGGGCTTGGTCAAAACGCCCCTCTTTGCCAAGAGATGAGCTGATATAAAAAATGGCAGGGGGAATCCTCTGTCATGTAACAGACTGAATTGATAACTGGTTATATAAAAGATGAGTGGTTTCAGAAAAGCACAGCTGTTTGTGGTCAAGGGGAAGGCCACCATGCTGCCACCATTCCTTTAACCTTGCTCCACTTTCGAGTGGATGGCAGGATAAATTTTGTAAAAAAAAAAAATGTACTATAAAAAACCCTAACTCAGTCCTTTCTTGGGTCTGCGGCACGAAGAGGGTCAGCTTTACTTAAGTGATTGGCTTCCTGTTTTTCTTAATTATACAAAATGAGGACAATGCAAAACACAGCTGGTGGAAACTCAGAGCCTGAAATGCACTACTTTGTGATGAAAAACAGAAAATATACACTTGCTGGTGAGGGGAGAGCAGAAGCGACATGTTTTTAGGGGCATGCTTACTACAGCCAAAAAAAAATCCGCCTCGGAAACTAAGACAAGGTGAATGTCATGCTGTACGGTATAAATGGTCACCTTTAACTTAGACACACATATGTTTATGAGCAAAATAGACAGGGAGGATGGGAAAAAAGGCATGATGGAGAACATGGAATGGTTTGTGAATGATTATAATTCCTAGGGGGCAACACAGGGTTTCTTCAGTATAAATAAAAACTCAAACCACTGTAGGCAGTGAGAAAACAAGCTACAGAGCATATGAATAAATAAGTAGTCAGTTGTCGAGCATGGTGTGAATGAGATCTCCTGGGGAAGAGAGGCTGTATTGTGTAACCAGGACTTGAAACAGATATTAGGTACTATGTGATATTAAAGGAGGTACTCATATATTTGATGACTCCTTGGCGGATTCCTACTCATCCTCAAGGCTAAGTTCAAATACTACATTCTGTGGAATGCTTTTTTCCAACAATTAGGCAGAAATAACACATCTTCATTCCTCAGTGTTGTGTAGCACTAATAAAACAATCGATATCTGCCTACCTGCTATATATATATATTTTTTTTTAATTTATTCATTTTAGAGAGGAGAGGGAGAGACAGAGAGGAGAGACAGAGAGAGAGAAGGAGGGGAGGAGCTGGAAGCATCAACTCCCATATGTGCCTTGACCAGGCAAGCCCCGGGTTTCGAACCAGCGACCTCAGCATTTCCAGGTCGACGCTTTATCCACTGTGCCACCACAGGTCAGGCTCCTACCTGCTATATTATGAACTTCTTTAAAGTAAAGGCTGTAACTTGAGCATTTTTATATTAATACTTCCCCCAGCAATTAGCATTGTGAAGCCCTTAAGAAGAAATCAGTAAGTGTTAGTTGAATTAATCAATTTGAATAAACATATGGATGAATAAAATATATGTCTTTATGTATTCCATCTCATTGCTAGAGTGTTGAAATAACTTCAACACATCTTTATTTTTTATGGTGCACTTACTTTGTGTCAGTTTCTGTGCTTGATACTATTAGAAGAAAGCATAGCTTCTAAGTCTGAGAATGAGAATTAAATACTGCCACTGGACCACTCCAGGTGTGAAGCCCTGAGCTCTGGTCTTGCACAGCCATCAATGACCTCCAATCACTACATTGTTGTATAAAATGTATTAGCCTAATCTTGACCAGAGTCATCTCCAATATGTTTTTGTCTTTTATTGCATTAACAATGCCTCAAAATATTAGTTGAATCTAAAAAGGTAAGAGGAAATGTCTTTTACAGAGAGCTCAGACAATCCTAGGAAATAAGAAAATAATCTTCAAAGGAGTCAGCACTGTTCAGAGGCCCAGTATGGTATAGAATGAGATTTCCTGAGAAAAGAGGCCATATTGCTTAATTAGGATCTAAAACAAGTTTTAAACATTGTACGATATTTTATTTTATTTTATTTTATTTATTTATTCATTTTAGAGAGGAGAGGGAGAGACAGAGAGGGGGAGAGAGAGAGAGAGAGAGAAGGGGGGAGGAGCTGGAAGCATCAACTCCCATATGTGCCTTGACCAGGCAAGCCCAGGGTTTCGAACCGGCGACCTCAGCATTTCCAGGTCGACGCTTTATCCACTGCGCCACCACAGGTCAGGCTGTACGATATTTTAAAAATATTTTCTCATATATAAGGGTTGACTTATGAGTTCCTTCTTATCTTTCTTTTATTTTATTTATTTATTTATTTTTAGGTGAGAGGAGGGAATATAGTGAGGCAGACTCCTGCAGCATGTGTGCCAACCAGGATCCACCTGGCAACCCCATATGGGGCCAATGCTCAAGTACCAAGCTATTTTAAGTGCCTGAGTCTGATACACTCCAAAGAAGCTATCCCCAGTGCCTGGGGCCACACTTGAACCAAGTAAGCCATTGGCTGTGGGAGGGGAAGAGGTAGAGAATGGGGAGAGGGAGGAGTGGAGAAGTAGATGATCACTTTTCCTGTGTGCCGACCAGGAATTTAACCCAGACTGTCCATACTCCAGGGGATGCTCTATCCACTGAGCCACCAGCCAGGGATTCCTTTTTATCTTTCATAACTGCTAAAGAATAATGCTCATTATTCATTACAGCCATCCCTCAGTATCCATGAGGGATTGGTTCCAGGACCAGCATACACCAAAATCTGCAGAGGCTCAAGTTCCTTATGTAAAATTGCATAGTATTTGCATGTTACCTGTGCACCATCTTCCTGTATACTTTAAATCATATTTAGATCACTTATAATGCCTAATGCAAAATCAATTTATATAAATAGTTGTTACATTGTATTATTTAGGGATCAGCTTTCTGTAATATTTTTTTCGAATATTTTTGATTCATGGTTGGTTGAATCTATTGATGCAAAACCCACAGATATAGAGGGCTAACTGAACTGTCACAGAATAAGGGTATATTTCACAGACTCCCTTGCAGATACATGAGACCAATGAAATCTAAGCTGAGAGCATTCTTTAAGACATGGTGTTTGCGTACCTTTTCCCAATTCATTTCTATCCTACCATTTTGACTTAAGATTGAGGTTATCTCTGGTGAATGAGCAAGAGAGGAAAAAACTGGATCAGTGACACTGTAAAGTAGCCTAGCCCTAAACTGAATACCCAGACTTTGCTGTGTGAGAGAAATAAACTTCTACTCTAGTAAGCTACTCTTACTTTGGTTTCTGATCAACTTGTAGCAGTAACTTATTTTAACTAAATATCTGTGTTGACATCTGTGTTCTCAACTGAGTTATTGATGCAGTAAGGGTGAATGTATGAAAGGATGGACCTTCAAATAATTACTAAAAATTTATTAGGGACTTTTAAATCTATATTTGTAGAAACAAGAGCAGGATTCTTTATCATGGCACACAGGTCTTTTAGAACTATCCACTACCTAATTTTCCAACCTGCAAATATACCTCATTGCTGATAAGCCCCTACCCCAGTCAACCTGTAGTTTCATGCTTTCTTGCCATTAGTTATGTTGTGCTCTGCTCCCTTCTTTATCTGTTTACTCTTACTTTTTCAAGGTTTAGCTCAAGTGCTATCTCCTTCAGGAAGGCTCCCCTGACTTCTTTTCCATAGTTAGATACCTAACCAGTGCTCACTTATGAGACCCAGCGCATACTTTTGACTTAGATTTTTATTTTGTTGCAATAAGCTCTTCTTGTCTCTATCTTTCCTCTCTAATCTGTAATACTTTTGAAAGACAGGAGAGCACTGTGTTTGATCAGACATGTTTTTCAGTGTCTAGCATAAGTAGGTATCACATAGTAGGTACCCCTGGCTCACAGCATTATCACATAAGTATCTCATTATAGGTATCATATTCCATCATTGGTTTTCCCTTCCATTATGTGAAAGATCTAAAATCTTCCCCCTGGTCAATTCCTACAGCCTAGATCTTCCCTCAATCTTGTGACAGACAGTTTCTTGATTCCCATCGTCTTGTCTCTGAAGACATCTTTCTTTCTCCTTTTCTCTCCCCCTTATCAACTTAGTTAAGAAAATATATTTTGGGCACCTATTTTCCCAGATACTGGACTAGAAATAGGTCTTAGAATTAATTTGTCAAAAAAAAATTTTTTTCTGCATTTTATTCTATCCTTTTCTGCCAATTTCTTCATAGAGCAAAGTTATCCTCGTGACTCAAAGCTTGAGGACTAGAAAAGGGGGTGGAGGAAAATCTGTCTTTTGACATTTAAAAGATACGTGCTAAAATTAGAGAACAGTTAGCACTTCTATTTAATAGTGAGAAGAGGCCACACACGTTTATGAACATTCGAAACGACCCCGCTCTGTGTCGTAACCAGCCACACAGGCCTACACTAGAAAGGGGAGTGCGTGCAAAAAAAAAAAAAAGAGAGAGAGAAACTCTTTTTGCCATAATGCAAGGGTTGGGCTGATAGGGAAGTTATTTATTACTTTGGATAGTTTCCTCTTTCTCCTCTTCCTCCTCCCTCTGCATTGAAAAGTAACCTAAGACTACATCATACCCATTTCCCAGGGAAGCATCCCAACAAAACTCCGCAATGAGCTGCTTGTGCGAAGACCCACCTTTGTTTCTACCATGTCTCCCTCTCCATGGCTCAGCACAGCATCCTCCCTTCTTCCTGGTCACCAATTATCAAGTGCCCACGTGTACATCCTCCTTTTTGTACATTCCCAATGCCCTTTCCCCACTCATGGCCCAACAGCACATTTCTCTTCCACACAGCCAGGGAGATGCGACATGCAGGTGCACAAAACCTCCAAATTCCAGTAGTTTGAGGCAGCGGCAGGGGCATGAGGTAGAAGGAAGGCCTTGGGCTTTCAAACATTTTCATCATTACAGGGAACAGATGGGAAACAAGCGTGGCAGACATGTGAAACCACAACTGATTAAATGAACATGTGGATATCTGGGGTTTAATAATAACTACTGTTATTTATTGCACACTCACTATTTATCAGGCATAGCTCCAAGTACTTCCTCTGATTCATCTCAGTTTGTACTTACAATTCTTTTAGGTAAACAATTCTATCCTCATTTTACACAGAGAAAACTGAGTTTTGGAAAGATCAAGTGATGTTTAGATTTAAATCTGCAGCATTTTGAATCTGATGTTACAATAGTTTGCAAAAATAGCCACTTTGTAGTACTTTCTACTAAGAGGTGGAGTCCATTATCTACTCGCTGAAAATGGTGTGGCTTTGGTTAATGGAATGCAACAAATGTGATGTGACCATTTGAGATTAGACCTCAAGAGGCTTCATTTCTTCTCTTCATGGGAAGCCTGCCATCAGACCCATGTATGCAAGCCTGAGAGTGCCCCCTAGAGGTGATCCATGGCAGCTGAGACACTGGGGTGCATCAGCCCTCAGCTGAGGTCAGCCACGCCTGGCCTCAATCAGCAGAACCTATGGAGCTGAGCCTAGCCCAAATCTCGGGTCTACAGAATTGGGCAGAGGCAACTCACCATGAGCCCAGAAACTCCTGTATGTTCTTGCTGGGTATGCACAAAAGGCAAGACCCTGACCACTCTCCAACTGGGCCATTTCTCAGGGTAGTATTTGCAGTAAGCAACCTTAATGGAGGAGGTAAAGTTTTTTTTTCAGTACAAAAAGCAGGCTGATTAAAAAAAGATATCCAATGTCAATGTTCCATGGTTGTCATGCAAAAGTACTGGGTGTGCAGCATCCAACCTGGACCCCTCCCTTGTGTCCCCATCATGCTTTTGGGAACTAAGAGAAACCAGCACCAACATACTGACTGATGCTCATGCTGTTTGTTATGCCATAAGTTATAAAGCCTTTTGTCTTGGAACCAGGAGTTATGTGTCTTCTGCCATCATCCAAGAACCATACAGGTAAGCATACTGGCCTGCAAGTAGAATAAAATTTCAGACTGACACATACATGTAAGCTAAATAAATGGTGATTGTTTTAAGTCAATACATTTTCACTGGGAAGTGATAGTTAACTGGTAAAAATGCCTGCAGCTTAGGCAGCTTAGGCCCTGGCCGGTTGGCTCAGCGGTAGAGCGTCGGCCTGGCGTGCGGGGGACCCGGGTTCGATTCCCGGCCAGGGCACATAGGAGAACCGCCCATTTGCTTCTCTACCCCACCCCCTCCTTCCTCTCTGTCTCCCTCTTCCCCTCCCGCAGCCGGGGCTCCATTGGAGCAAAGATGGCCTGGGCGCTGGGGATGGCTCCTTGGCCTCTGCCCCAGGCGCTGAAGTGGCTCTGGTCACGGCAGAGTGACCCCCCGGAGGAGCAGAGCATCGCCCCCTGGTGGGCAGAGCGTTGCCCCTGGTGGGCGTGCCGGGTGGATCCTGGTGGGGCGCATGCGGGAGTCTGTCTGACTGCCTCTCCCCGTTTCCAGCTTCAGGAAAAAGAAAAAAAAATGCCTGCAGCCTGACCCCATGTGTTTGCCCAACATGGGGCTCCATAAATGCGTTCAGATAATTTGGGGAGTAAAATTAAAAGTTTTCTTTAGATTTTAACTATTTTTTTAAATGTTAATTTTTTTTAAGTGAGAGAACAGGAGATAGTGAGACAGACTCCCGCATGGTCCCTGACCGGAATCTACCTGGAAAACCCACGTTAAATATTTTTAGTTACCTACAAAGTAGCAAATTATGCCAATTTCCATTTATACTTGTATAAAATTAAAAATGAATTGATCTAAAGAAAAGCATTATCAACAATTCATGCTGGCACTTGAATATGAAAATAGAACATCAATAACTGATTTTTAGGAACCACTATACAAATTCATATTGCCTCTTGTTGAAAGAAATAGAGTTCCCAAAATAAACACCCCCAAACATTAAAGTAGGCTTGTAGATCATGAGTGATGTCACACTTCAAATACTACTGAGGAAAAAAGTTACTCTACCTTGAACCATATACATTTAAGAAAGTCTTTTCCTCAAATATAGCCATTCAGGTAAAGAATAGTGCCATAGGCTCCTAAGTTGAAACTACATACATTCTGTTGGAAAGGAATAATCTTTCTTTTTCTTTTCTTTTTTTTTTTTTTTTTTTTTTTTTTTTTTTTGGTATTTTTCCTGAAGTTGAAAGCAGGGAGGCAGTCAGACAGACTCCTGCATGTGCCCTACCAGGATCCACCCGGCATGTACACCAGGGGGCGATGCTCTGCCCATCTGGCATCACTCTGTTGCAACCAGAGCCATTCTAGCGCCTGAGGCAGAGGCCATAGAGCCATCCCCAGCACCCGGGCCAACTTTGTTCCAATGGAGCCTTGGCTGCAGGAGAGGAAGAGAGAGACAAAGAGGAAGGAGAGGGGGAGGGGTGGAGAAGCAGATGGGTGCTTCTCCTGTGTGCCCTGGCCAGGAATCAAATCCGGGACTCCTGCACGCCAGGCCGACGCTCCACCACTGAGCCAACCGGCCAGGACCTGAGAATAATCTTTCATGTAAAAGCAAATGTGCAGTGTCTATGTCATCAAAGGACAATCAAACACTGCAAGGAGGAGAGGCTGCGCGTGGGCAGCATTACAGCACTGCCCATTTCTCCTTGCTTTCTGCTGGAGTGAACACGTTCGCTTGTAGTAATGGTTCGTTCATGCTCTTAGGCAGGCGAGCTCTGAGTCACTCTCACACTTCTTATACAACTGAGAAGAACTATGAAGACTTCTTGAAGGCAGCTGTGATGAGAGAATCATAGACTATGATAGCAAGGGAAGGACTTAATCACCTATTCAACAACTCCTTTACTTCACAGAAGAGGAAGTGAGGACCAGGGAGGGATGTAACTTGTTCAGAGTCACACAGCAAATCAGGAGCAAGAAAACAGAGGCTGCAGATCTCTCTGCTCTCAGCTGTCTTCATGACTCAGGGCACCTGTTCCTTCTAGGTGGTGTACTGGCTGAAGCAGAGTGACCGATGGATGCAGAGAGAATGAGATTAAGAAAAAGGCAAGTATCATTCCAAAAACTGCTTTTCCCTAACAAGGAGGAGAGGAAATCTATCTTCCTGCTACAGAGTTTATATCTTGAAAATTATGTTACAGGGCATATATTCCTTTAAGCCAGGGGTCCCCAAACTTTTTACACAGGGGGCCAGTTCACTGTCCCTCAGACCGTTGGAGGGCTGGACTATAAAAAAAAATCTATGAATAAATCCCTATGCACACTGCACATATCTTATTTTAAAGTAAAAAAACAAAATTGGAACAAATACAATATTTAAAATAAAGAACAAGTAAATTTAAATCAACAAACTGACCAGTATTTCAATGGGAACTATGCTCCTCTCACTCACCACCAATGAAAGAGGTGCCCCTTCCGGAAGTACAGCGGGAGCCGGATAAATGGCCTCAGGGGGCCACAAGTGGCCCGTGGGCCGTAGTTTGGGGACCCCTACTTTAAGCTAACATTTCCTTTCATCAGTTAAAAGAAAAAAATAACCTTTAAACTTCTTAAACAGTAATGCCAAAATAACAAAATGGTGTCAATGTTGGACTTTTCTCTCTTCCTTTATGAACCTTGCTTCATCTAAGTATGTCATTGTCTGACTCTTCCAATTGCTTGCTCTTTTTCTTTTTTTTTAATATTTTTTTAATTCATTTTAGAGAGGAGAGAGAAAGGGAGAGAGAGAGAGAGAGAAGAGTAAGAGACAGAGAGAGAAGGTGGGGAAGAGCTGGAAGCATCAACTCCCATATGTGCTTTGACCAGGCAAGCCCAGGGTTTTGAACCAGTAACCTCAGCATTTCCAGGTTGACGCTTTATCCACTGAGCCACCACAGGTCAGGCTGCTTGCTCTTTTTCAAACCAGCATTTAGCCTCCCAACTGATCACTGTGTTGTCCAACTACAGTTTGTTAATAGATCTCTGAGGTTTCCCTTCCCCCACTGACGTCATTCTCTACAAAGCTTCTGGGGTTAGGAAACATCAGGTTCCTTGTGGACTGCTGTTATACTTTGACAGTTGTCCCCCCTACTCTAAGCTAGGTTCTTTTCAAATGTATTTCTTCTCATTGCGACCACAGTGATATGCCATTTGAGCTAACTAAATCTTGTCACTAGCGTTGTGAACACCTTCAATGTCCCATTGCACCTAGGAAAAAAAAATCTGTGTTCCTTAGCAGTCTCTCAGGCTTTCCTGTGATTCTATCCTCTCCATATTTCTAGCTTCATCTCCTGTAAGTCTCTATTTTATCAATACTTATTACTTATAGTTAGTTCTGTCTGATACCCAGGATGCATGTGCACGCCTCCCCTTCCCTGCTCATGGAGCAATCACATGCTCTCTGCCCCTCCCCAACCATTCTTTTCTTAGGTACCTCCTATCCATCAAGATTCAGTTCAGGTAAGCTCCTACGGGAAGCTTTGTACTACTCACAACTCCCAGGCTGAGAGGAAAGACTGTCTGCACAGTCCCCTAGAGCACTTTTCATGTTCAATGGCAAGTATTGTGTCCATGTGCCTTTGCTTACAAGCTATATATGGGTTTCTTGAGACTCTAGATAATTTTTGTTACCCTACATCCTGCACAATGTTTTCCAATTCTGGAAAAATAATAGAATCACCAGGGAAAAGTTTTAAAAATACCCATGGCTAGGTCCCACTGTAGATAATTGAGAATATCAGGGATAGAGCAAGATATACTCATTGCCTTAGGACCTCTACTTGGAGAGCCATTCTCACATGGATCCTTCCTGTACCAGACCCTTTCTTCATGTCTTTTTCTCAGCTATTACTTTTTCAATAAGGCTTACTCCCATATCTCTATATAAACTTGGTAGCTCCTCACCCTGTTAACTGCACACACCATACTGTCATGTTATACAATTCACTGTTTAATTTTGGTTTAATTTATTGACTGAA
Source organism: Saccopteryx bilineata (assembly GCF_036850765.1). NCBI lineage: Eukaryota > Metazoa > Chordata > Mammalia > Chiroptera > Emballonuridae > Saccopteryx > Saccopteryx bilineata. Next base: position 335,784,893 of record NC_089490.1, on the reverse strand, counting down.
TCCCCAAGTGCAAGAATCATCTATTTTGTGTCCAACCAAGTGCTTGGAACATAGTAGGTGGCAGGCACTGATGCTACATTATCTATTTTATCTATTATTTGTATATCTATCTGTCTGTGTATCTATCTATCTTATGAATAGATGAATGAATATTCTTTTTGCCATTTCTAGTTTAGTAGAGATTTTTTATAAAGTTATGAAAATTTGAAGAAGTATAATTCTGCCTCTATGAGCAAGAAATGCTTCATAGAAGAGAAAATAATTAAGCTGAGCCTTGAAGAATTTTCCAGGCCGAGAAAGAAGGTAACTTATTAAAATAAATAGTATCTTGCTAAACAGCAAGCTCAGCTCAGAGTCCAACATATTATAGTCACTCAAGAAGATCTTGTTAAAACCAAAAAATTCAAGCAGAGAAACAGCTTGAGCACAAAAGTGAGAAAGTGCATGGACCATTTGTGATGAGTGTAATGGGCAAGTAATGACTGAGAAATTTGAACTGAGAAATTTTGACTTAATCTGATAATGTATTTATTATCAACTTCTGCAAATGGTACAAAAAATCCACAAGAATTTTTAGTATCTCATTCTTATAGATATGCTTACACTATCAAAATCTGTTCTGTTGCTTACTATCATCTATACACGTCTCTCCTGTTATTTTTCACATACTCTTTGCATTATTATTCTACTCTATGTGTGTTTTTATGTGTATTTTCTACCAACTCAGACCTCAGCTACAGTAGTATAAATAAGAGCTTCATGAACTTTATTTCATACTCATCATAGAAATTGCCCATCAGCTATTAACAATAGCTCTCCTATAAATTTATTCATCTTTTCATTCATACAGAAATGTACTATGTGGAGACACACAGAATTCGGCCTCTGCTATTAAATCCAATGTGTGTGTGTGTGTGGGGGGGGAATGTTGGAAAGAAAAACTGCATCTTAGGGAGTGAAAGACTCAGGTAACCCTGTACTATTTTATAAGCTCAGAAGAGGTATATAGCTCATCTAACAAAAAGGAGACAAAGACTAGGGAAAACTTTCTGAATAATTTTATTTTTGGCAGTTTTTTCTTAAAAATGATGAATGTATGAGATATTTTATGTAGATCTAAATTATATTATTAGGATATACTCTCATAGAGACAATTTTAGGATGTCGTTAAAAAAATACCTGCTTACCCTGGCCTGTTGGCTCAGCGGTAGAGTGTTGGCCTGGCCTGTGGAAATTCCAGTTTCAATTCCCAGACAGGACACACAGGAGAAGCACCCATCTGCTTCTCCACCCTTGCCCCTCTCCTTTCTCTCTGTCTCTCTCTTCCTCTCCTGCAGCCAAGGTCCCATTGGAGCAAAGTTGGCCCAGGCGCTGAGGATGGCTCCATTGTCTCCGCCTCAGGCACTATGGCTTCAGTGGCAATGGAGCAATGACCCAGATGGGCAGAGCATCGCCCCCTGATGGGCATGCTCAGTGGATCCTGGTTGAGCGCATGCAGGAGTCTGTCTGACTGCCTACAGGCTTCTAACTTTGGGGGGGGAGAGATACCTGCTTAAATCAGGTATTAAAAAAATATATATAGTTTTCTGATAAGACCTTGACCAATTTCACTTTCATTCAAAATTCAATAATATATATGTACGACTAAAAATGTGCCTTCCTATGAGAAATGTCAGAAAAAAAGCTACTGGGGTTTTTGTTAAAAGGCAAAAAATTATTTTTTTTAATTTTGTTATGTATGTGTGACTACAATTTTATTTTATTTTTTAAATTTTATTTATTTATTTTTAGAGAGGAGAGAGAGGAGAGAAAGACAGAGAGAGAGAAGGGGGGAAGAGCTGGAAGCATCAACTCCCATATGTGCCTTGACCAGGCAAGCCAAGGGTTTTGAACCAGTGACCTCAGCATTTCTAGGTCAATGCTTTATCCACTGTGCTACCACAGGTCAGGCGCAAAAAATTCTTAACAGTTCCATCATTAAACTCTAATAAAAGATGAGTAGTAATTAATCACATGGATAAGAGAAGGGAGAAAGAACATTTCAATAATGGCATAGATTTGCCATGGCCCACAAAGCACAAAAAGAATGACCAGTGTAGAGATCCTAACTATATGTTGCTAGAGTAGGACAGGAATGTGGAGAGACTGGCTAAGAGAGCCTGTGGGATAGAGTCATGATGTTAAAGATGCAGGAATAGGTCAAAATCATAAAGATCCAGGCATGCTGAGGAATTTGAACTATATCATAAAGTAATGAGCAGCCATAAACTAGGGATGTAGTAGGGAAGTACCAAGGGGGTAGAGAGACTAGTGAAATGATCTCCAGAATAATAATTCAGGCAAGCGATGAGAAAAGGCAAGGCCCGTCTGGATTACAGAGTAACAGAGGGAGGCGTGGCTGACAGGATTTACCGCCGATGGGAGGTGTGGGTTGATGGAGAATGAGGTGTCTGGGATAACTCTCGAGTTTCTGCCTTGAGCAGCTCAGTGCCTGGACGGTGCCACTCACCATGAGAATGAGTACAAGAAGGAAAAGAAGATGAGCAAGTTTTAGGGATGTGAAGTTTGAGCTCCTGCGGTAGCCGAGTTACGATGCCTTGTTGGCTGACTTGTGGAATCCGGGGGAAGAAACGAGAGTAGAGACATGAAAGGAGAAATACTATAAGCCCCTGGATTCTCTCTCTGTACTCCATCAACTACTTATTTCTTTCTTCAGTGTGCCAGGGGTTTGCAGTAATATGCCAGGGGTTTCACAGAACCACAGACATCTTCTTGGATCATAAATATACTTAAAAATGTGGAGAGAAGTATATATTAAAACAAATATGTATATCTTAAGGTCTGGAGTGTAAAAATTGCATGGATTTTTAGGAGAAAACAAGAGTCTCCAAACAAATGACTGATTCTTTGACTTGCACGTAAAATCTCAGCCTCACATTACATCCACAGACTCCTGAGACGGTTCTTCACCCCCGCCCCACTCCCACCCCGCCCCGCCCCCGCCACTCCATCTTTGGCCCTTCGGTGGGAATATTTAAACCAGACCACACTAAAGCAGTTCACAGGCCCTGTGTGTCAGGTCCCAGTGAGCAGCACATTCAAGAGGTCAACCTAGAATGGACTCACCTGCTAGCTGTCAGTTTTTAAAAGGCAGCAAGCCGCTGCTGTGCTATCACTAAGCTCTGTCACCTTATATTTTGTAAAGACTGAAAGAGTCCCTGTTGAAACATTGAAACGTGGAAAAAAACCCTAAACTATTTGGATATTATAGTTTCTTTTGGTTGAAGGGGGGGGGATTATAGTACTTTGGAGTAAATATAGTACTTGGGTTGTAATTTCATTCTTATTCTATGCTGGAAAAGTCATTCACAGATCTCAAATTCACTTTAAAAGGTTTCTGCTAAGAGGTCAGAAGCCTCTTTTGTACTTCACTGTAACCTGCTGTCTTCAAAATACAAACTACAAAGTGTAAAAAAATTCCTTTACCACCAGTAGCCCCAATGTGAAGAATACTCAGCACCTACTGATCTCAAACTAATAAGGTTTTAGTAAAAGCAAAGATATTTTTAAATGTGCTAAAACCCATTACTGAAGGTCTTCTGATTGAGAGAAGCAAGGGAGGGTCCCCTCTGTTTCTACATGCAGTGACTCCGGGGTTTGTGGTTAGGCAGCTGCTCACAGCCTTCCTGCTGGTAGAATTTATTTATTTTTTCCTTTTCACAAATATTTAATGATCAGAAATAACATGGCAGCAAACAACAATTAGGAAAGCTTGGGTTCTTTTTCTCAATAAGAAACCTTCTGCTTTTTAGATATCAACTGTGACACGAATTCAAGGGACATTCCATCTTTGGGAATCTGACATCGGCTTTTCTCCCTGGCACTCTCCTCACCGAGCCAGGCCTTTCTTGGTAAAAGAAAATCTCATCACCATGTACTATATTTATTTCCTAAATGAGTCATGCTTATCATGAGTATTCCACTAGTATTAAGCCAACATTCTTTTTTTTTTTTTAAGGGAGAAGGAGGGAGAATAATTTTGTTTAAAGTTCACTGAGCACCTACAACTATGGGATAGCTCTTCTCAACTATTTCTCTAGTCTAATTTCTATAACATGGTAGCTACCACTGTTCTAATTGTATAGTGTCTGTCATGTCAAATCTATAACCAGTTATAAGATACTCTGTCTACTAACTACGTTTTAAAAGCAATTTTGCCTTTTTTCAAGTGGAGATAGACTTTTTATACAATCAACATTTATTTAGTGCTTGTGTTCACAAATAAAGAAAGAGGAGCTCTGAATTGAAGCAACTGGTACCCACTAAGGGGGTTGTAGAACCACACTTCCCACTCAGGTCTGTCTGATGAGAGAGAAAAGGCTAGAAAAATTAGGTGAGATGAAATATAGCTTTAAATTATACCTGAGAGGCTGAAGTTGATTGAACAAACATGTGGAAACCAATTGTTTGAGTAAAAAGGCAATGCCATGAGAAGTATATTTCAGGTAGATTCATTAATATCAGGGCCTTGAATCTTGGATATGGCGATAAAAATTATACTAAGCTTGAAGAGGACAAGGAGAAAATATAAAAATAGTTGGAGAACTCAGTGTTGTCCAAAATAACAGTAAATAGAATTAAGGAATTATATAATTATATGACAGTGGTTCTTTAAGTGTGTGCCAGGGCACACTAATGTACCCTAGAAGATTTCCAGGTGTGCCCTATGGCGATGGTCCCCAACCTTTTTTGGGCCACGAACCGGTTTAATGTCAGAAAATATTTTTACGGACTGGCCTTTAGGGTGGGACAGATAAATGTATCATGGGACCGAGACAAGTGTCAAGAGTGAGTCTTAGATGAATGTAACAGAGGGAATCTGGTCATTTAAAAAAAATAAAACATTGTTCAGACTTAAATATAAATAAAATGGAAATAATGTAAGTTATTTTTTCTTTCTCTGTGGACAGGTAGCAAATGGCCCATGGACCGATACTAGTCCGCAGCCTGGGTGTTGGGGACCACTGCCCTATGGTATTCCACAGATAAATATGTGCCTGTTAGGGACCAAAAAACCAGCAGAGCTTTTGGAGTTTAGGTTTTTGGGGGACAGAGATGTAGAGAATCTGCTGTAAGCTGACAATCTGCCCAACCCTCCACCTCACTTGCTTGATTAGGTTGCAAACGGCTGATAAGCTGTGGTGCTGCATTATTTACACTACCCCCCATGTTTCCTGGAAAGACTGGAGGCAAGTTTTTTCTATCCTTTGTTTGGTGTAAAGTTAAGATGATATGTATGGTGGGGCTCTTCTGCACTCAATACAATTAAGAGTAAAAAGAGAAGAATTCTTCAATGTATTGATGAGGAAATGAGAGTTTGCCTTTCAAATATATGCCCAAACATTGAAGAAGTCACTAGGACACATCAGGCTCATGTTTCTCATAAACACAAGAATGAAAAAACTTAACACATTTGGCCGGGACCTGCAGAATTTACTAAATCTTACTAAGAATGTATCTATATATATAAAAGGGTTTTTTTTGTCATTTTTTTTTATTTTTAACCCCTCTTTTTTATGAATTTTAAAAAGCATAACTCAAAAAATGTAACATAAAAATGCTTTTTAATTTCAGAATAAATTTAATTTTGTCATATTTATTTCATTTAATTGCCATAAAAGCACACTTGGACTTAATATTTTTTCCTTTATTATTTGACTTATTATAACATATTTCTCAGTAATTTGTATATGATGCACCTATAATTTTTTGTAGGATCTTAAATGTGCCCCAACTTCAAAAAGTTTGAGAACCACTGTTATATGGTGACAATGAATGGTAAACCAAGGCTAAATTGTATATATCTATTTCTACACCTCTATAACTATATCTATATGTCTTTTAGTAAATCACGGCAGTAAAAAACTGATCGGTGATCTTATAATCTTGCCACCATAAGAAAGAATGTTTCATAAATGAGGAGACTAGTTGTTTTCCTCTGTAAGGTCAAGAGGAAATGAAAGAGCTTAGATGGCAGAGAGAAGGAATTAGGTTGGGCATAAGGTTCATAAGGCAGGGGAGTGGCTTTGATCTGGAGTGAGGATAGCGTATCCCTTTCTAGAAATCTTTGTGGCAGGCATCCATGAATATACACAGGCTGTAGGCAACTCAGCTAAGGGCCAGGTCCTTCTGGTTCTAATTCATTCCACCTAAAGGAGCTGCTTAATATCAGTGGTTGTCAAGAGTAAGGACTACTGATTTCATGGTTTTGCTTACTTTCGACCCAGGGAAATGAAGAGATAGAAACTTACAGCTTCCTTGAAAGGCCTAATCTAGCCTGATGATTTTGTGGTTTTAGGCTTTATTTCATCATAAAATACTCAGAAACTTTCCAAGATGGCAGCTCGTATCAATGACAATTGAACGGTCAAAGATATCTCAATTCCAGCTAAGATTAGATTGTTCTTAAGTGTATCTGAAAGACGCATGGCCAATCTGCCTCACATGGCAGCGTATGAATAAGCACTTGCTTCAGATTCCACCCACTCCTGCTCCCTCTTTCTGTTGCTTTTAAAAGCATCTGCTATCACAGATGCAGATCATATGTCAGTATGAACAACTGCTTTGTTGGGAAGAGCTGCATTTCATTTCTGTCATCTATTCAAAGGAAAACTCAAGTCCACTTCCAGACAACACCAGTACAATGAACAGGGAAGTCCTTACAGGGTCATCTTTAACGGTTTGATTTAATCATTCCTACATTAGCATACTCTAATTATATAAAATTTAATAATTTAGTCTATGTTGTGCTTCATATACACAAAAGAATATACATAATGTAAAGGAAGTTTTGAAGCACTGTGGTAAAATAAACACCAATGTAGAAACTAAAATATGATAAAGAACTTTTTTTTTTTTGTATTTTTCCGAAGCTGGAAACAGGTAGGCAGTCAGACAGACTCCCGCATGCGCCCGACCAGGATCCACCCGGCATGCCCACCAGGGGGCGATGCTCTGCCCATCTTGAGGCATCGCTCTGCCGCAATCATAGCCATTCTAGCGCCTGAGGCAGAGGCCACAGAGCCATCCTCAGAGCCCAGGCAAACTTTGCTCCAGTGGAGCCTTGGCTGTGGGAGGGGAAGAGAGAGACAGAAAGGAAGAAGAGGGTGAGGGGTGGAGAAGCAGATGGGTGCTTCTCCTGTGTGCCCTGGCCAGGAATCGAACCCAGGACTCCTGCACGCCAGGCTGATGCTCTACCACTGAGCCAACTGGCCAGGGCCCCTGTGATAAAGAATTTTGTTTGCCCCTTGCTATCAACCCTGTGTTTCTGTATCCCTTAAGCTCTAACAACTCTCCCAACATTTTTAGCATCCTCTTTACCATTGTACAGATTCAGCAATTATATATGAATCTACCCCAAAGTATATTGTTCAATTTGCTTGTTTATAAGCTTCATATAAATGTTATTGTACTATATAGTTTTTTTAACTTAGTTTTACAACTCAATATTGTTTCAAAGGTGCATTTCTGTTCATTCATTTGTATTGCTGTATATTATTCCATTGTGTGAATATTACCATAAATTATATCTGTATCCTCTTGTTGGTATGCATTTGTGATATTCTAAGTTTTGTTTTGTTTTGTCTCTTCTTAGGGACAAAGCTACTATCACTAATGAATGTTTACAAGAGATTCTCTAAAGTATATAAGTAAGAGTGGAAGTAAAAAGTCATAATGTTTATCTGTATAAAGTAATGTCAATTTATTTTCCAAAATTGTTGTACCCTGAGTAGAATATAAGGAACAGCCTCCATAGCATTTGGCAGTGTTAGTCTTCCTAATTCTTTGCTCATATAATGGTGTATAATATGTAAATAAGCTTTAATTTAGATTCCTTTATAATTTGGCGTTTTCTTCTATGTTTATTCATTTTTTGTTTGTTTACTTTCCTTTTGAAATGTTTGAGAATGTCTCACAACCACTTATTATATTGTATTTTTATCAACTTGTAAGAGGTCTTTATATTTTTTAATAAAATCCTTTTTATCAACTTGTAAGAGTTTTGTTTTTGTTTTTTTAATTTTTATTTTTTTCATTTTTTCAAAGCTGGAAACGGGGAGGCAATCAGACAGACTCCTGCATGCGCTTGACCGGGATCCACCCGGCATGCCCACCAGGGGGCGATGCTTTGCCCCTCTGGGGCGTCGCTCTGCTGTGTCCAGAGCCATTCTAGCGCCTGAGGCAGAGGCCAAGGAGCCATCCCTAGCACCCGGACCATCTTTTGCTCCAATGGAGCCTCGCTGCGGGAGGGGAAGAGAGAGACAGAGAGGAAGGAGGGGGAGGGGTGGAGAAGCAAATGCAAATGGGCGCCTCTCCTGTGTGTCCTTGCCGGGAATCAAACCCAGGACTCCTGGACGCCAGGCCGATGCTCTACTGCTCAGCCAACCGGCCAGGGCCGTAAGAGTTTTTTTAATATATATTTAATAAAATACTTTGTTGACTGTGTTGCAGATACTTTTGCTTATTTGGGGAGTTGGCTTTTCCTTTTTTCTTGTGGTATCTTTTGATAAATAGGAATTCTTTTAAAATGTAATTGAGTTTAACAATCTTTTCATTTATGGGTTTGTGTTTTGTTTAAGAAACACTTCCTATGACAGGGTCATAATGATATTCTCTTATATTTTCTTCTAAAATGTTTAAAAGTTTGCCTTTTTTTTTATGTAGTTAACCAAACTTTTGTTAATTTTATATCTGATGTTAGGTGGGGACCAATTTAATTATTATGTGTTATACACAAGTGTCCCTGTTTATTAATTTGTCTTCCTTTCTTTACTAGTTATGATAGGCCTTCTTTTCTTCAGTGTCTGCATTGCCATTTCTATCACATATCAAATTTTTATATAGTTGACAAACACTATACCCTTGATGGTGAACCTTTTTATAAAAACCGCCCACTTTTGTAGAGCTGGTCAACCTGGTCCCACCTACCCACTAGTGGGCGTTCCAGCTTTCATGGCGGGCCAATCATGGCACGGTTTGGTTGCTCCGCTACTGTCTACCATGAAAGTTGGAATGCTCACTAGTGGGCGGGAGGGACCAGGTTGACCAGCACTGCAAAAGTGGGCAGTTTTTATAAAAAGGTTTGCCATCACAGGCACTATACCATATGCCTGGCCAGCTCTGCAGTATTTTATAAATAATTAACTTGTAAATCCCTATAATAACTTTATAAAGTAAGTATTACTATTTTCATTCTATTTTTAATAAGAAAATAAAGAGAGCATGTATAGTTAGTAACTTGGGTCAGGAAGTACCTTTAAGTTTTGTTTCAAGGTCCGTTTTTATTTTTTTACTTTTTTTTAAACTTAATTAGTTATATGGTTATCCAGTTCTAAAACCACACTGTCTTTATTAGAATTGGCTTAGTTTCAGGAGCATACTGGATGTTCCTCAGCCTGTAATCTTGTATATATTTCACATCAGGTTGTCAAGCTCGTCAAAAAACCCTCGTGGGATTGTATAAAAATTGCATTGAATCTATATTGATCATTTGGAAGGAATGACATTTTTATTAGATCTTTATATCCATGGCAATGGGCATGCACTATATTTAGGTCTTGTTTAAAATTTTTCATAAGAGGCTACTATATTTTTTCCATAAAGGATTTGCATATATGTTGTTTGATTAACTCCTAAGTACATAATTTATGGTTTATCATACTACTAGAAATGGTAATTTTTTTAACTTCTTCACATAATTCAGAGGTCTTTTATGATCTCTCATTATGATGGTGGGTTTATTCATTTCTCTATATAATGTTTTCCTTTCTACATATTATGGGTATTTCTGCGTATCTATTAAGTTTAGACATGTTTACAATATTTTTTCATGAAGTAAGTATTTTATCATCACATAACGATCTTCCTTACTTCCAAAAGTCTATTTTATTTTAAAGTCAGTTTTGTTTAATATTTGTAAATTACCCCAGCTTTCTTTATGTAGCATTTGCATAGTATATGGTTTTTTTGTTTGTTTACTTTCAAACTTTCTATGAACTTGTATTTTAGGTATGTCTTTTATACAATGGTATATTAGGTGGAATTTTTTTAAATGCTATTCTTTTCTCTTTTAATTGACAAATTTAATCTACCTACATTTATGTGATTAGTGTTATATTTGAAATTGTTTTTCTACATAATTTTGTGTTTCTGTCATGCTCTATTTTTGTTGTATCCTTTATTGATTTTTTTGATTAATTATAATTTATTTTTCTTCTTTATATATTATCACTCCACTAATTGAAGATCACTACACTATTCATAATAATGCAATGATTATATATTCAACTTTCCATGCACTTATTACTTAATAAGTAAAATTTATTAGTATTTTAACCAACCACACCTGCAACACCACGCACACACATGCACACATACATACATACAGCCAAAACAAAGACGCAAAATCCAACTGTTCCCAGGTTAATATAAGAAGCTCACATTTGGCTTTCTACCTTAACAGGGCTTTGAGAATTATCAGTATCAGAAAAACAAATTGCCTTTTTGTAAAGACATTTGGATCATTTTGTGCAGGGCAACTATTCCCTCTCAGTATCTTACTGATCCCTGTTCCCTGCTCTAGTTACAATCACTGTGATTCTGTTGTAAGTTGATCAACTATTGTCTATTCAACTTGAGAGGAAGAACACTTTCAATTATTGTGATTGGAAGAGCAGAAGGAAGCTGAGATATAGGGTAAAAAAATTCTGAGTTTATTTTCTTTGGCTTATGTGTTCTGGCTTTAGCTGAGAAAGAGTCTGAGTCTTTCTGTCATTTATCATGTTCATTTCTCTACCTGGTAGGTATTTAATGGGCAAACCTCTGATGAAAAGAAGGTTCCTAATAAATCCTTTATTCTATCACTACATCCTGATACCATGGTCCTCAAACCAACATTTATATGAGCACAGCAATTCCAGCAAAAGTTATTTTATATAAGATAATTAACAATGTCTAAATCATGGTCTGAAAAATGACCAAAGAGTAAATTTTCTTAAATTTACTATTTATTTATTATTTATTTACTATTAAAATAATAGTAAGTCAAGGCTCATGGCATGCATAGCCTACTCTATAGATGTTTTTTCTCTCATGACATTTATTTTTCTTTCTTAAATTATCATTTCACTAACAAAATAATACATTTATTCTAGACTGGGTTTTAACAGATGTCTTTTTCTGGTCTTTAGAAATGCAGCTCTGGCATTTAAATGCCCCCAGTGCATCTGATAGCTGACTTGCTCTGAGCTCCGAACCTCCAGGAGTGGGCAGGTTCATTCCTGGGTCAGGTTCGCTGCTGCAGTGTTTGGCAAAACACTCTGAGGATTTGGCTTGCACTCCTATGAGTCTAAGGAACTCTGTGAATATCTAGTCTATTATGTTACCCGATCTTTACTTTTTAGCTCTGTTCTAACTGATGGAAAAATCAATGACCTTTCAGTAAGGAAATAGGTATTGTTCTCCTCCAGAGCCCTACCACTTTATACCTTCCTCACAGCTCACCTGAACCATAGTAATCACTTTAGAACTGAACTTGGCTTCCAGTTCCTCCCTTCCTCTGTGTTCCAGGCCCACCAAACCTATTGCCATTCCCTGCAGAGGTCTCACAATTCCACCTCTCTATTCAACTAACATTTTTCTGAGTGCTTACTATGTGCCAAACACTGGGGACACAGAGGATACAGAGATGTAATTTCATCTCCAAGTCTCGCTGTTTCCCCTGCCTAGAATAACCCTCCACCACCTCCTAATAATCCTCTAAAATCTACCCAGTGTCACTTTCTATTAGCAGCCTTTCCTAAGCACCTCATTTTCAGAATGAGTCACTCTTCTGTAACCATAGTATTTCTGTGATGGTGGCAAGATAATTAGACTAGTATGTTTTCATGACTATTTTTTTCTCTAATCCTAAAGACGCAATCATGCTTTACTCTTTGCCTCTGGATTTGGACAAGGCTGATGGCAGAATCCCTAGAGTCTATAGACTCTGATACGCCACGAAAGAACTATTCTAGGTGTCCTGGCCTCGGAGAAAAAGTGAAGAGTTTATTGGTTCCAGGTGGAAGCTCAACCATGATTTCCATGCCCCACCTCTGTCAGGGAAGCAGGAAGGCACGAGACCTGAAGACACCATGGAGGTTCAGGAATGCCTTCACAGCTGCATGGGAACCAATGCACAGTGTTGACCAGTCACCCAAAAGGCTCAGTCCTACACAAACTTAGTCCTGTAAATGTCTTCCAAACTTTGGCATAATACTGAAGGTGAAGGAAGAATAATAATTCACCTGGAAGAGCTAGGAGTCAAGAATCCTTCTACACAGTATTGAGGCCTAACAGTCAGCAAGGAGTTAAAGATATATGGTATTTAATGGATGCCTGATTTTATGTATTGAGATTCTTACCAATTACACATTTTTCAGTGTAATATGCATCAATATGTTCTATAATTATCTATTTACCTCCCCTCTAAATTCTGACTCTAAGGATAGGGATTGTAGCTTAATTATATGTCAACTCAGATCATGGCACAAAGTTTTGCACACCACAAAAGCTCAATGATGCTCATCAAAATGAGCAAATGTACATGGAAATAAACTGTAAACATGGAATTTATCTTTAAATTACATCTCTTATATTTCATTTGCAGTATTTCTCCATACTTTCATACATATATTAGCCAAATATCGCTGTGTTTCTAACTGTGGTATATAACTTTTCATAAGTCTTTAATATGTGTATACAGAGTCAAAGTTCTTCCAAGCACAGGCATGCAGTTTGGAAATGTTCATCTCTAAATATTATCTGAGAAAGTGGAAAAGAAATTGATATGGCAACTTGTATAAACAGTCCCTTTTCTCCACTTTGGAAGGGCAATGGTGAGCAGGTAGGTTTGCATTTAAGCTTGCTATTGCACATAACAATCACTATAGGGCAAACAGTAATTAGTGTGTAATGAACAGTGTCCAATTGGGATCAGCTTCTGAATTACGATCAAAATGTGGTGATGGCACAAAATTTTTCGTGATTATTGCGGCCCACATGCCCCAGGAGATCTCCTTCTTCTGGAAAATCTTAAGATACTCAGCACATTTCTTCCTCTGTGTTCTTAAGCTGTCATTTATGCTTTGTAACTGCTTTCTCCCAATTAGATAAGCTCTGAGGTTAGGAGATATAGCTTGAACTTTTAAATATTTCTGACAGCACAAGCCTGCATGCTTTGGAATAGGATAAGCAGACACTCAGTAAATACATGCTGATTAACCATCTGACAGTATCCAGAATAACAAAATGTAAAATAATGTCTTCTAAATATTTACTTTCTGGGGATGGAAGGTGATGGCATGTAGGGGGAAAATCGAAATAAAGATCTAATTTCAAACTCTGTGATGTAAGTCAGTGGCAGAGTATTGTACTTAAACAGACGAAAGCACTCATTACCTTTGCACGGCTACTGCATTCATTCAATATGCACTTCCTCTCTACCCAACCCACCCTGGGAACTGTACACCTGTTAATACATAATACCAAAGTCCCTCTCTAATGCAGCACACAATCCATCTCTTTTGGGGGAAGGATATATAATACATTGATTAACCAAATAATCTCAGAGGTGGTTTGATGTGTCATGGGGTCACAAAGATAATAAGGCATGGCCTTGCTCCTAAAGGGTACAAAATGGGAAGAAATTGATGTGACAAATTGAAGATGCCAACTGGATCATGCCACTCTGATCACTGGGATCCTTCCTCATTTCTCCCATGGATTAGTGTCACACAAAACTCTCCAGAAGGAAGGCCCCAGCTACATCTCTGATGTCATACTTCATCCCCACCTCCATCTTATCAGCAGTCCTGGCACATAGCTGCAATGACCCTAACAACCATCTTTCTTGTTTTTGTCATGGTGACCATCCTCAAACATCTGAAATGATCTTCCCCAAATAGCGCTCTATCCCACCTAATGAAGGTCTACCATATAAAGCAATTGCTTCATAAAAGCTTTCTTATCTATCCCAATTCCTTAGGTAGAACTATGATGTTGAGTTTCCCTTATCCTATAAGATTTCTAATGTCAACACTGCTACATTTTATATCTGTGTCACATGTATATTTGTCTTTCTCTATTATGCCATAACATTCATCAGGAAACAGACCAAGCCTTATTTACTTTTTATCCCCAGTGCTTTGTACTTAGAAGGAATGAAAGAATGAACTAATGGCTTGAGCCAATGGACAAAGGCTCTCACCTTTGGCTGCATTTAGAATTATTTGGGGCCTGACCTGTGGTGGTACAGTGAATAAAGCATCGACCTGGAATGCTGAGGTCACCGGTTCAAAACTCTGGGTTTGACTTGTCAAGGTACATACAAGAAGCAACTACTATGAGTTGAAGCTTCCCATTCCTTCTTTCTTTCTTTCTTTCTTTCTTTCTTTCTTTCTTTCTTTCTTTCTTTCTTTCTTTCTTTCTTTCTTTCTCTCTCAAATCAATAAAATTTAAAAGGAAAGAAAAGAAAAAAGAATTACCTGGGAAGGGTTTATAAATCCCCATTACCAAATTGCAGCCAGAATCAGTTAAACCAGAGCCTCTGGAAAATGGGGCCAGACAGCAATAATTTAAAAGCTCACTAGAAGATTGAAAGTGTAGTCAAGATTGAAACCCACTGATTTACGGTTCGGTGAGTTATGGTAACCTTCCTGAGTGTGGTTTAAGGTACGTGACGTAGGCATAAGCCAGAATTCATGGTTAAGGTTTGTGCAGTGAGAAAGTAAAAGGAAACAGGTGGAGACAAGTCCAAGGCTAGTGTTCTGAGGTTGTCTCTATAGCCAGTTAAGTTACGAAACATTCCTCTTTTTGGCATTAGCATATTAAAGACTGAGCAATCAGACATCAAAAAAAAATACTTGTTTGATGTTTAATTTAATGCTTTCTAAATTTATTTGCTTGAAAACACTATTTTTTCCCCATCCAACACCTATTAACTTTCCAGAGAGATGAAAATACAGACCTTTTATTCTTTCAAGAAGTTAGGTGATAATGGGAGTGCAAGTCTGATGCCGCTTGGAGGGGGGAAGGACGAGTTGAGTGAAGTTCCTACATCTTTAGAATAGGAAGACAGTCATATTTGCAAAACAAAATGAAGAGAACACTAGAGAGGGAGAAACTGAAGATACCATAACAGCTAAGCAACCTCTTCCCTGTGCTCGGCCTCACTACCATAGAGACAGACTAAAAAGAGGTGCCTGCTCCATTACGGGTGCCAGCAATGGCTTCACCCAAGAAGTGGCATTTGAATTAGTTTTTCAAAGAGCAGTGGAGAGTTTCCCAGGAAGAAAAAGGAGAGGATGACAGATATCAGAAGGCATGAGAAAAGAACATCTAAGAGCAAGGTAGGGGTGCAAAGGAAACTGTGGCTAAAAAGTAGGTGGAAATGATAGGACAGGAGACTGGATAATTAGTCTGAGCCATGTGCAAGAGAGCCGAAAGACCTGCACGGCAAAGGCTGGGAGTTATGAGGTATAAAATAAGGGATGACATGCTACATTTGTCTTACAGAAAAACCACTTGGCAGCAGTGTTTTGAGTGATAGACTGGAAATGGAGAGACATGCCACAGACAGACCAGTTTGGAGCCTATTGCAATTATGGGACCATTACAGGTTTCCATGGACACCACTAGGCATAGGGAATTATTTAGTAGCACAGCATGAACCAGCATGTGATCTTTAATATACAGTTTAAAGCAAACCTCCTACCACAGGACTCTTGGGCATGTTCCAAAATATAAACTCAGCATTTAAATCAACTGCTGCTACGATAGTTCTTTGGAATCATGGAAATGACCCTTCATGCAAAATGTAGAACACAAAATGTAGGTCATTCAAAAACAAAACTCACAACAGCACTTTGGAAAATTGCAATTTAAAATAGTATTCATGTCAGATTGATTTTTGGGGGTGTTATACTCCTCAGGAAAGTAGAGTTATGATTGAAAATGTTCTATTTCTATTTTGAAATGCCACCAATTCCATCTTGAAGAACAGTTTAGCCATTGTCAGAGCTACCTTATGAAGAGGTAAAGCCCCTTTGCAGGAAGGGAACTTGTACTCTGAGTATTTGAACAAAACAAACATGCAAGCAGCTGCTCCTGGTAGTGAGTGCTCAGTCCAGTGGAAGAGCTGCCCAGGCACCAGCAGTTTCCCAGACGCACACAGACCAATTCTGCAAAGAAGGAACACTGTTTGGTTCTCAGTTCAAGGTGGTAATGACTCTATTTCCTGTTTCAGTACTTCCTGAATGATATCAAGCTTTATTCAGATTGCCAATAAAAATTAATGTGGTTTCTTTCATCATATATAAAAGCAGAAACCAAAAAATGGTACAAACCCTTCGGATGCTTTCTCAGATTTTAAATCAAATACTGAAGACTGGTTTTGAAGCAGGGAGATATAATCATTCTCTGATCTGTTTTTTAAAATCTTACTTTTAAAGAAATAATAGGATTTTTTTAATAACCAGATACTATTTGGTAGAGAAATAAAAAAAAACTAATAAAATAAGTCATATTAAGGGTAAGAATTAAAGAAATATTAATGTAGGAAAAAATCTAGTTACTTTTTGAGGAATTTCAATTACATATCATAGGAAAACTCTGATTAATGTCCTATTTTTCCTACATGAACACCTAGCATTGGCTAATTTTAGGTGAAAACATTTATTAAGCAAACTTCAAATGTCTCCAATCAACTGGAAGACTCAGCAGCCTTATGCTGCTGAAATACCTGAAGAAAAGATGGAATTGGGGTGGAAAATATCCACTTTAACTGAAGGAAAGTGTTTCTAACAATTAGCACCGTTGCTAGACAGAATGCATAGCAATGCAGAGCAAGTGTGCTGTCCTGCATTTGCAGAGTTCAGGCAAAACTTAGGGGCCTCAGAAAGCATTACATATAAACCAGATGACCTCTGAGTTTCTTCCAGATTTTTTTTTAATGTTAATCTTATTGATTTTAGAGAAGAAGGGAGAGGAAAAGAGGCAGGACCATCAATCTGTTCCTGTATGTGCCCTGACCGAGGATCAAACCAGCAAGCATTGAGTATCTCGATGATGCTCAAGCTATCCCGCCAGGGCTGCTTTTTTATTCTGAATTGAAATATTCTCAATGAGAATTGAACTGAAGTCTGAACTCAATTCTTATACAAGAAATTTATCACTTTCTTAATTATTAATTCAAAATACTATTTCCAGAAGACTTACTCTATATCAGGGTCCATGCAAGATGATGATAGTGCAGACTAGACCTCTTGTGCACAAGAAGCTTGGACTCTAATTGGGAAGACACACACACACACACACACAACACACAAATTAATTCTAAGGAAGGATAGGGGAAATACTGATGGGGGATACGCTTCAAGACTCCTGGTGGATTCCTGAAACCATGGACAGTATCATACTCTGTGTATACTGTTTTTCTCATGCATACACTTTACAGCTTCCTGTGGCATATCTCTGAATTGCCAACATCACTACTCTGGCTCTTTGGAGCCATTTTTAAAGTAAAATAAGGGTTACTTCCAACTACAAGCACTGCAATATCACACTAATCAATCGGATAACTGAGAAGGCTACTAAATGATTAATGAGTAGGCAGGAATAGAGCTTGGATATGATGAATGAAGGGATAATTCACATCCCGGCAGACGAAGTGGGATGGTGCATGACTTCATCACGCTGCTCAGAATGGCACGCAATATAAAACGTAAATTGCTTATTCTGGAATTTGTCATTTAATATTTTCAGGATGTGGTTGACCGTGGGTCATTAAAATCACAGAAAGAAAACCCATGGTTAAGAGAGACTACTGTATTTCTCTTTCTTATAGCTCCTATTATATTAGACAAGCATCTTTTATTTTCCTGGAAAATTGATACCATTTTCAAAGAACTCCACTTTTTTCTTTCAACCAGTCTAAAATGCTGGAGTCCAAAATTGATATCAAAATGTCTTTCTTTTTAAGGAGAACAGTGAGGGTGGTGGTGGCGGCAATGGTGTTGAAGAAGGTGATGAAAGGACATATACAGTCTTCTATTCTCTGGGTTTGGTATGGATTTATTTGTAAAGTGCAGGTGCTTTTCAGGAGGAAGCCTAGATGACATGACCAGGGCAGTTATGAACCGTTAGAGCAACGGTCAGTTATTACAGTGAACATAAAGAAAACCGATCTCTAAATCCTCAAATTTTGAACTTTATAATGGATGGATTAGATTGACACCATCTGAACCCACTTATCAATTATAGCATCTGTAAAATTGGGACAAGGCATCATGTGCCTCCTGATGAGAGGCAATAGGAAGTTTCCAGCACTGCCTATAAAGTACTCTTGCCAATCAAAAAGGCTAATCAGGCCTCTCTCCCTAATTAGCAAATTACAGAAAAAGGAGTAGAAAAAAAGAAACAAATTAAATGTTACCACAAAGATAGTGTTAGATGAATTCAGACTATGAGAAATTCGCCAGGAATTTCCTAGCTCTTTTTTACATGTGTAGGATTTAAAAGAGAGAGGGGGAGGGGGAACTGGTAGATTAAGAGATATTTAAGATCATATCCATTGCATCAAATATGTTGATCTTGATTGACTCCTAATTAGAATAAATAAATTGTAAAGAAGACAAGATTTTTTTTGGTGATAATCATTCTGTAATATATATATTTATCAAATCATCACATTGTACACCTTACACTTATAAAATGTTAAATGTAAATTATATCTCAATAAAAGTGGGGGAAAACAGTATTAAGACGTTTAATAAATACTGAACATGGTCTAAATATATATGAAATACTATTTAGAAATTACGCTGAGGAACAAATTTTTTTTATTTTCTGTTGCATAAGATTTTAGACCTGTTTCTATATATTTTGGCATCACTGATTCCAAATCTGAAATCCGTTTTTTGGTGTATACTCTAGTTTTTATGCAATTTTAATTTCTTTTTGTTACAGTTAATGGCATGCATTGGTTTTTAAATTGGAGTTAAAGGGCAACGACTCTTGGATTGAACATAACCACAAGGCAATTAATGTTTTACAAACATCACTTTTACATTATTGTAGTTGTTTTTAAATGTAAAAAATTATTATCTGATAAAAACACCCTCTTATTTTGTTTTAAGATTGAATCATGGCTTCTTTGAGTAGGCGTAAATGTAAGAATAGTACTGACACCTTCTATTATATATGTGGCTGTTATACACCTCAACGTCAAAGGCACAATATTTCATCATTTGTGACACGTGTATATATTGCCTATTTTCAAGTTCCCCTTGGCGATCAGGATAAGAATTAGGCTCCTCATATTGTGTGTCATAATTGTGAGAAAATGCTTCATGACTGGACAAAAGGAAAACACAAAGGAATGCTTTTTGGTATTCCCATGGTTTGGCATGAACCTAAGGACCACAGCAGTGACTGTTATTTCTGTCTGATCCATATAAAGGGCATTGGCAAGAAAAAACAAAATATGATCGCGTATTCTAATATTCCTTCAGGCCTGACCTGTGGTAGCGCAGTGGATAAAGCATCGACCTGGAAATGCTGAGGTCGCTAGTTCAAAACCCTGGGCTTGCCTGGTCAAGGCACATATGGGAGTTGATGCTTCCAGCTCCTCCCCCTGTCTCTGTCTCTCTCTGTCTCTCTCTGTCCCTCTCTGTCTCCTCTCTAAAATGAATAAATAAAAAAAATAAAAAAAATTTAAATAAATAAATAAATAAAATATTTAATATTCCTTCAGCAATATGACCTATCCCACACTCTGAGACACTCCTGGTTCCAGTTTTCAATGGTTTTATTTCTTCTAAGGATGAAGAAAGTGAACATAGTGATCTAGCGTATTTTGATATGATGCATGAGAAAATGGTTGTAGAATCTGAAGGGTCTTCTTCTGATGCCAAGCAGTCATTAACCCCTCAGCACTTTAGCCATCCTGAATTGAATGACTTAGTAAGAGATTTGGGCCTATCAAAGAAAGCAGCTGAGTTATTAGCCTCCAGGCTTCAAGAAAAGAATGTACTTCACTGGTCAGCTAAAGTATTCCATTTCAGGAAGCGTGAACAAATTTTTGTGGACTTTTTTTTTGGAAGACAAACACTTTGTTTACTGTCATGATATCAGTAGTCTTCTCAGCCAGCTAGGTGTTACCACTTATAGTCCAACAGAATGGTGGCTATTTCTTGACAGCTCTAAATGGAGTCTGAAATATGTTCTCCTACACAGCAGTAATGTTTATGCAGCAGTTTCAATTGGTTATTCAACTCATCTGCAAGAAGATTATAATGACATAAAAATTGTCGACTTTCTGAAGTATGAGGAGCGTAATGGATTATTTGTGTGGATCTTAAAATGGTAAATTTTCTGCTAGGATAACAGAGAGGTTTCACGAAGTATCCTTGCTTTGTGTGTTTGTGGGACAGCCAGGCGTGAAAGAAATACTGGACACAGAAGGAGTGGCTGAAACATAAAGCTCTGGAAGTAGGGATGCAAAATATTGTGAATGAACCTGTAGTTAATCAAGACAGGATCATTTTCCCCCCACTTCACATCCAACTTGGCTTAATAATGAAGTTTGTTCAGGCTTTGAATAGAGAAAGTGAATGCTTTTAACATATTATTTCTGCTTTTCCTGCCTTGTCTTTTGAGAAGATAAAAGCAGGTGTATTCGATGAACCTCAAATTTGAACCATCATATGTGATGAAGAATTTTCCAGGAAGATGAATAAGGAGGAAAAGGCAGTCTTTTGTGGCAGTTACAAAGAACTTCCTTGGCAACAAAAAAGCAGAAAACTATGAACTTATGGTTCAAAGGATGATGTTAGCTTTTCACAACATTGAATGTAACATGAGCATTAAGATTCACTTTCTGAACAGTCACCTTGATAAGTTTCCCCAAAATCTTGGAGCTGTTAGTGATGAGCAGACTATTGCTGGAGCATCAAACAAGATTGTCCTCAACAAGTGCACAAATGCAAAAGCTACAAATGCAAATTTTTGTCTGAATTGAATTTAAATAAGTTTTGCACAAATTTTATGATTAAAATAAGTGTTTTAATATGTTGTATTTTGAAATTGTAGACAAATTCTGATGCAATCATATCTTTTAGTGTATTAGTGTATTTACTGCATTATATAAATTATTATAGTTTCACAAAGATGATGCCCAAGAAGACATTCTACTTCATTATGTTAAACTAAATGTTGAAAATTTTACAATAAGATGAAATCTAAAATCTTGAATTGCAAAAAAACTGTAGCTTACAGAGAAAAATTAATGTCATATTTGAGATCAGCACACTCGAATTAGGTAAAAACAAGTATTTTTGTGGATGCAACAAAAATTTTGTTCCCTAGTGTTACTGTTAATTTTGCTTTGTTTGATAATTCTCTTTTGGTTATAGTACAATAATACTATATTTTAGAAAAACATGGTGAATATTTATGGGTAAAATTATATTAAATTTTTGTATCAAATAGATATTAAAATAAATGGGACAGCAAGAATAGATGAAAGAAAAATGTGAAAAAAGGGGTTGATTATTCCATTCTCTCTACTTCTGGGTATGTTTGAAAATGTCCATAATAAGTGCTTTTAGAGAACACTTTTCCTTAGTGAAAGAGACAGATGACTCTCATAGTCAAAGATCAGAAAAATACCTTTGGCTGTCATTATGAACACTTCATAGTTTCAAAAAGCTGAGATATTAAAAACACATGCACACACAAGCTGATAAATGGAGCACAAGATCAGTCCCAACAAATGGTGTAAAATGAAAACTAAAAACAATGTAAGGTTTTGGGGATTTGCTTTTGATGAAGGGCTGGTAATGCATGAGAGGCCTTTGGAGAGATGACCATAACAGTGATATAGAGTACCTAATCTTTAAATGTGTCAGATAATTAAAAAGATTTTGAATTCAAAACCAATTTTATGTTTTGATATAGTTTACTTTATGTTTTAAAATTATTTCAGCCATGACCAAAGTTATACAAATGCATATTAAAAATGACAAAATTCCTGAGAAAAAAGTGGACAGAACCATCAGAAGAGGAGATGGACTTCTTCCAGTTTGATAGAAGAAAAGCAGGTAGCTGGCAGAGACAAGGGAATGAGTGGGATTGGTGGGAGATGATGAGGAAGTTCAAAGGAGATGTTTTTATTTCTTAGTGAAGTATGTTTGGCTGGTAGTAAAGGAAGTGATTATAGTAATGATGATGAAAGCTAAGTAGAACAAGAATAAATTCAAGAGTGTATAAATGGATAATTAGAAAGGGATGAAATTCAATGAACTGAAATCTCTGGATACATTGATGCAATTAATAAATCATGGTAATGGGGTATTAGAGTAAATAAGCCAGAAAATAGGATGTGACAGTTGAAGAGTCATATGTTTAAAATCAAAATTTTATAACAGATGCAATTGTTTGTGAGGACAAATCCAGGTGTTGTCATGGGAATGCAGGTCTAATCTGGAGTTGAGGAAAGGGTCACTTAAAATGTAGAGGTCAAGAAAGCAAGGACCTGAAGTACTGAGTAGTTTATTCATGCAGATACTGAAATCACCAAGAGTGGTGCTGTGGGAAAGCACATCATCACAGACACCAAATAAACATATGTGTCTGTGGAGGTGGGGTGAGGGTGTGGGCAACCAGAGAATTTTTAAAGACTCTATTGCATTAATGCATATGAATCTCCAAGAGGCAAATTCATTACAGAATCTTTCCTATAATTATTTGAATGGAGAATATCTTTTGCTTTTGGAAGAGTACTAGAATAATTGAGTAACACATTTGGGGGGGAGCAAAACTAGTATTTTCCAAATTGTAGGTAGCAAATAATAAATTTTTCAAAAAGTTAATTTAGCAGATTATAGTCAGCCTTTTAATAAATGAAATATTAGTTTAGAAAGTACTAGAATACATAGAGGTACTCAAATAAATGATGGACCACTATTTGCAAAAGACATATGGGAGGGAAGTGACCTGGATTCATCTAATTCCAGAGCTGGAAGGCACCTTAGTAAAAATAAAAACAGTTTCTGGTCAGGAAGCTCAGTTGTTTAGGGCATTGTTCCAATATATCAAGGCTGCAGATTCAATACCCGGTCAGGTCACATATAAGAATCAACCAATGAATGCATAAATAAGTGGAACAACAAATAGATGTTTCTCTCTCTCGCCTTTCCCCTCTTTCTAAAATCAATTAATAAAAAATTATAAAAATGATCACAATGATAAATTCATTTTAAGGCTTAGTTACTATATATTTTTTTATTTAATAGTAATAAAAACCTAATAAGGTATCTATTGCTGTGCCTTTTCACAAATGATGAAACTGAAGTTTAGAACATTTTTACAAGGTGTTCAATGGCTGAGTGAATGCTTAAGCTAGGGTTTGGGTAGTGGTATGTTATGCACTGTGCCACACTGTGCCGGAGAGATCATCCCATCAAATTCTGTTTTTACTACATTCCAGCAGGGTTAAGTCCTATGCTCAGAAACAACCACTAATACTTGTAGGTCTAGGAGTAAAGGACAGGCTCCTTACTCCAAATTCAGTGTCCCTGTGTCTTGTCAAATTATAAATTTAAAATCACTTTTTTTTAGTTCATACTTGCAGATAAATCTCTAAATGGGCCCTGGCCAGTTGGCTCAGTGGTAGAATATTGGCCTGGCATGTGAATGTTCCAGGTTTGATTGCCAGTCAGCGCACACAGGAAAAGCAACCATCTGCTTCCTCTTCTCACACCCTCTGTTCCCCTCCAGCAGCCATGGCTTGGTTGGAGGGAGCTGCCCCCAGGCACTGAAGATGGATCTCTGGAGCCTCCACCTCAGGTGCTAAAAATAGCTTGGTTGCCAAGCAACAGCCCAAGATAGGCAGAGTATTGCCCTTTAGCGGCTTTCTGGGTGGATGGGGGGAAACATGAGAATCTGTCTCTTTGTCTCCCCTCCTCTCACTTAAAAAAAAAAGAACTCTAAATAAATAAGTATAAATGTAACATTGTTCCAAACAAGTGAGGCAAATTGAGATAGGAGGAGATATTGTAAAAGATTAAGTCTGAAGACAAAGATAATTCCATAATGTAAGAAACTGGTACTTAATTTATCATTTTTTTCAAGGTTTTATTCTTATTTAAGTACAAATTATTTAAGCATCTCCTAAGAGAGTGTTCCTTAATTTTGCCTCCACATGAGAATCACCTGGGGAACTTAAAAAAAAAAATGTTGGTGTTCAAGCTGCATTATAGATCAATTCAATCAGACTCCCTGAGGGAGAGGGGGTGCAGAAATCAATATTTTCTATAGCCCCCAAGAAGGTTCACTTTTGCACCCAAGGTTGAGACAGTTACTACCTAATTCCTTTCAGCCTTTATCTGATTTCATTCATCCCTGAATTCGGATACAACTTTGCTCAGGTACAAGGCCTTATCAAAACATGGGAATGTGAAAGGAATTCTACCTGTTCTACCCATATTTCCACTACCTTACCTTTATTTATTTCTAATGACCTGACAGGTCAGAGCTCAGGATATTCACCACGCTGTGTTTTACTAGAGCCTATAAAAGCTGCCCGCCAGGTCAGCACCCACGTGAGGAGTGTCTCCTATGGGCTCACCCAGGCAGAATCAGTGCTCACTCTCCACACATTGAACCCTTCTCTGGTTTCACACTATTGTGCTTTCTGTCTGTGCCAAGCTGAGCAAGGAGTGGCCCTGTGGGTACATTCATCTAGATTTCACTCTTGCTATTTTAGGTGTTCTGTACCTGAATGTGAGTGGCATATTTAGACATCTTAGTTTCATAAATGAAAGAGCAGGAAGCCCACCTTATACTTTCATGCTTGAGACACAATGATTTCTCAGTTTTTACCAGAGCTGTGTATTGGTAAAAATGCACTGAAGAACTAATTAATCTTCAGTCATTTATTGTTACTCTGAAGCCAGTTTAGATTCTATGCCTTACGTATAGACTTCTTAATCAGAAACCCCGCCAGGAGGAGGGGGAAGCGCAGGGCACGGAAAGGGCAGTTCTGGGTCCCATCATTGGAAAAAGAAATTTCAACCTAAACCCTCAGTATTCATTATTAATTTTCAATTATAAATATTTTTTTCTATTCTTTCAAAAATCTAGTGGGGCCAGCAGAATTGTTATTTTCTACAGATTAGTAAATTCAGGACCATGGAAGTTAAGTAACCTGGTTCTATAACACAAAGATAGTGATGAGATCACAACTAAAACAAGCACCTTGGTTGCTATTTTGCAAAACCCATTCCTCAGGAATAAAATAAGGGGATTTGTCATGTATAAATATAAGAGCAAGTGTTTAATGTCAAGACCTTACAGTGGAGAAAAGTGACTCATAACTTTTAAGTATCATTATTCCTTGCATAGTCTTGCATGCTTGGGTGTTTCTCAAATAATACAAATGTTCACGAATAATTAGATTAACAGCAGGGTAAACTTTTTATCATAGAAAATCTTTAAAGTTGACTACTTAAAATATAACCTTTACTTACTTCATTATGCCTGGATTGTGTGTATGAAGGAGTGACTCAGCTATGTTGAAAATGCCTCTGCTCTAGTATCTTTATGGAGATTATAAACAGGTAATCAGCATGTATTATCAAGAAAAGATAATGAGGAATGATGTTTGGCATTGACATGTTATTCTAGAAGCTGCAGTGACGCATTTGCTTCTGAAATAATTATTTAGAAAAAAAAGGAAAAGAAAGAGAGGAAATTGCCCTTTAATACTGACATTTTTTTGGTAGTATAGTCATCAAGAAAAATACCCACAGACGCTGCTGTTGGAAAAGAAATTGACACAAATCTTCTGGAAAGAAATATAAGTGTGACTATTTATGATTTGAGAGCTTTGAAAATAGACCTAACCTTAAATCCAGGTATTATTTCATATCTAATAATTTATTCTAAGTAAATAACCAGAAGACAGACAATTTTGTGTGAGGGAGCATTATTTGTAATAGTAAAAAATGGAAACTAAATATTCAACAATAAAAAAAAATGACAAGATGTGGTATTTCTATAGAATTGAATCAACCACTAAAATGTTTTCAAAGAATATTTAGTCACAGAATAATTACTCATGGTGATGTTAAATAAAAGAGCCAAAAAGGGTGTGCTAAATTCTGACAGTATTTATGTAAGTAAATACAAAACAATATATTTTTTACACAATTGTATTTTCTTTTCTTTTTTTTTTTTTGCACTTTTCTGAAGCCGGAAACGGTGATAGACAGTCAGACAGTCTCCCGCATGCGCCCAACCGGTATCCACCGGGCACACCCACTAGGGGGCGACGCTCTGCCAACCAGGGGGCGATGCTCTGCCCCTCCGGGGCGCCAATCCCTCACGACCAGAGCCACTCCAGCGCCCAGGGCAGAGGCCAAGGAGCCATCCCCAGCGCCCAGGCCATCCTTGCTCCAATGGAGCCTCGCTGCGGGAGGGGAAGAGAGAGACAGAGAGGAAGGAGAGGGGGAGGGGTGGAGAAGCAGATGAGCGCCTCTACTGTGTGCCCCGGCCGGGAATCGAACCCGGGACCTCCGCACGCCAGGCCGATGCTCCACCACTGAGCCAACCAGCCAGGACCTCCAATTTCTTTTCAAGGTATATATTTGACTACAGTTAGAAAGTTGGAGAAACACATTTTTATTAATATTTTTAAAAAGTCTGTGGTAGACAATAGACTGGAGTGGAGGTTAGGTTACAAAACCTGAGTCCTAATGGATCTGCCAGTTTAGTGTGTTCAGCTTCGTGACCATTGTCTATATCTTTACCACTTAGAGTCTCAATCTACTCTTTTGTTAAAGAAGCAACTTAGATTTCAATGGTCTAGAATTTAAACACCATTAGTTAATATAAAGGCATAAAGAAAGTCCGGTTCATACATTCATTCATTAAATAATTGCTGAGTGCCCACAAGATGCCAGGCACTGCATAAGGCACAGGGGGATACAATGGTGTGAGAAACACACCTGCTATTGGCTTATGTTGCAACCAATCCAATGTTAATACCTTCCTAAAGGTTTGGCCACAATAAAATGACCAGACAATATTTGACATACACTATCTCATTTCATTTTCTCAACAGCTCTGTGAGAAAACCATGATTTTTTTCCATTTTCCCATTTTATTGGTTAAGAAATAATAATAGTGGTATTAAATGACTTGCAAAATTTCATAAAGAAATTAAGTAACAGGAAATATTAAGTAATGGAAACTTTATAATGCTAAGCTATTTAATTGCTTCATTGAACTGAATTTAAAATAATTGAATTTAGATCAATCTTCATATCAGTTTCTAAATAAGAAAGACAAACAAAAGACTACTAGATTACCATTAAGTTTCCTTTTTGAATTTATAAACCCATGATTCTATTTTCAATCTAAATTTAGTTCCTTACACCATATTACCAGTGACCCTTTCTTCATGTATTAAAACAATTTATTTTTCCTATTCGTACCTAAATTCAAATATAATTGATTTTGTATTTATGCCCTTTTAAGAATGCAGTAGTAGGGAGTAGAGAATAGTGATCAACTTGGGGCTCTGGAATATTCTCATTTAGATTATTCTTTTATTTTGCTTTAAAAAGTCAATTTCCTCAACATGTTATCAGCTCTTTAGATGTTCTTAAAAGTATGCTTACAATTGTCACCTCAAACATTAATTCATTCAGTGTTTCTTCCCAACAGAAAACTACTGTTGCTAACTTAAATTAAAAAAAGAAAAGAAAAAGTGCAAGTTATTTTTCAGAAAACTGAAATCCAAAGCTAAATGATAGGCATGCATTAAATAATGAATGTTCTTTTATGAACACATTGGTGAAATTAGAAAATTCTAATTTAGAAATAAAAATCTAGCTTTTTTTTTTGTAAGAAATGTATTGGAGTAAAACACTGAAAAATGAATAGCATAAAATCCTAGGTCAAAAGTTTCATCAAAGAACCTTCTTTAAGTAGTCTTTGACTGAGAACTAATTGCTCTGTTCATGGTATGCCCATAAGACATTATCTGAATCCTTTAGGAAGTGTATCAGTCTGACTTAAACTTGTTTCTGTAATTGTCTCTATGGATATAAATTGAGATGTTTAGGGTAGTGTGGCCAGATCATTTACATCTCTCTATGCCCAAATCATAATGCTCTCAGTACAAAGCAGAACTTTTGTATACATTAAGTTTTGAATGTCAAAGAACGTAATAAATCTAAAAACCCTTAGGGGTATCTATGTAAGCATATAGACAAAAGATAATTATTAGGGTCAACTAGAAGGGCTAAGACTAGGAACAAATCTTTATTCCTTTCTCTCAATAGCTGCATCATTTCCTTAGTCTCCAATTCCTGCCCCACAATCATGCCTGACTCTCACTCTCCTCCAGTGCTAAGATCTGCCCTCAGTTCTTACAATCTACCTTAGCTCAACTTTATTATTTTATGCCAGACTGTTAAATTTTAATAATTTTAAAATATTTATTTTAAAAGCAATTACTATCCTCCAGACACTGTGCTAGCTGTTGTGGGTACTCTGGTAAACTCAATAACCTCTGACCACATAGAACATATACTCTCATAAGATCTAGCAGCAAGCAGATGGGCAATAACACACAATAATTAATATTTCAGTCAAGAAGAATGACACCTAACCAGTGGTGGGATTCAAATCATTTAACAACCGGTTCTCTACCCTAATGATCGTTTTAAGTATTAAAAAAAAGATATTCCAAAAGGGAGTTGATTATTTCATGCATTTAATACTTAAATAAGAACAATAAAAGAGACACATAAAACTAGATTATAAGAGTTTTAAAATATTGATGAAAAAATATTAAATAATACCCGACAAAAAACAATAAGACTGTTATTTAAGATTTTTTCTATACTGTGTAACACAAAAGTGAAACAAATGACAGCTTGTCACCCCCTGGTTGTTTGGCAATTTTTCTCTTTACATTATATGTTTGTTTACTGAAGTAACAAACACGAGAGAATTAAAATGTAATATTTCATCAAAGGTATAATGAGTTTTATGAAATGAATAAATATAAGCATAGTTACATCAAATTTTCTTCACCTATGACTGGAATAAACATTACTACGGACACTTAGAATACGCTGTTGCACAGATGAACATTAAGAAAGAGTAAGGAATGTAAATTTGTGATTTCCACATTGGGCGGCTTCCCAGGCACCAACCTTAGAGAGAACCCGGATTACAAGTGCCATTTTAACAACTGGTTCGCCGAACTCAACAAAAAATTAGGTATCAGTTCTGCCAAACTGGTATGAACCGACTGAAACCCACCATTGCACCTAACCCATCCTGGAATAGAAAGGTTTTCCAAAAAAATGACATCACTGTCACCAATGTCATTGCAACAACCACACTACAAGTTGTCATAATCATTATCATCAGTCATATCGTCGTCACGGTCACCCTAACATGTAGTAAATTTCTACTATGCATCAAGAAATGTTCTTAGTGCTTTTTGTATGTTAACGTATTTATCTTTAAAACAACCTTATGAGAAAGGTACTATTACTCCTACTTTACAGATAAGGACATTTAAGCAAAAATTACTTAAAACATAACTGATCTGACATTAAACTCCAGGGGCTGTGATCAAGCAGTAATACTTCTTAAAACTGACACCAGAGGGATAAACAGGAATAAGAAAAAGAGAGTTCAATTAATTTTCCAAGAAGCAAGAATAATGTATACAAAGACCTGGAGATGAAAGAGATGGGTCTATGAAGATAACTGAAAAGGTACAATTATACAGATCCGGAGGGGATGAAAGTGGGGATAATAAGATGAAAAGATAGAAAGGTTGTCAGGAAGTAAATTATGTAGGGCTGTAATAGTCAAATTAAATTTAAAATAAGAGCAACTATTTACAATAGCTGCCCAATTGGCCTTTATTTCATTCCATTTATTTATGTGAGGCTGCTATCATTCAGGCAATGTTCTCAGGGCTGGAGATACAGCATGGAACAAGAAGCAAGGTCCTTAATCTTAGCAATATAATTAAAAGAAAAACAAAGTGTAAGATGTACTGCTAACTGCAAGAACGGACTGAAATAGGATAACATGATGGGAAATGACAAGGTCAAGATCAGATGATATGGAAAGGTGTCTCAGAGGACATCGACTTTCATCTGTGCCTTTATTTTCACTTTGGTTTATACTTAACCTGTAGCCAAAACAATGTTACTACTGATGGTCTGTTCTTAATAGTTTTAAAAATACTTTAAAGCAGCATTTTAAAATTCTTTAAAAATAAAAGTGAAACTGCTTTTAATTTCTACTCCCATTGATAATGTGAGGTTAGGTAGGTAGTTAGACATGAGCTGGGACAGGGAAAGGAGGGAAAGAATTTGAACTGCCCCCATGCATTCCAGGTATTCTACCTCACCACACACAGACTGAAGGTCTCCAGTTCCCTGATGTGATATCAACCATGTGCTAATTACAATGGAGACAGATAAACGAGAAGAAAAAGCTAGAAAGAAAAAAAATGGTAACGGGAAAGATCAGGAAGGAAAGCCCATAAGTACGTAAATTCTGTAACTAATTGTGGCACTCATTCTCGCAAGCGAGTTTCCTGCTCAGGCCTTCCTGAGGGTATTCCTGCACGGCCAATAAACCAGCCAACCCTTGCTTTGCTTGCTATCCTTTGTCTTTTGATTGAATTTTTTCTCTCAAGCAAGACAAGGTTGAGGTTTTGTCACCTCACCGACAGTAATAATAACTGTTCACTATTTGGTATATATTCTACTTTTCTTTCACATAAATGAGACCAAAGTATTCGTTGGTATCTGTTTTAGTTTGTTCTTTAATATATGATGAACAGCACTGTAGGTTAGTACATAAAAATCTAATTCATCCTTTTGAGAAACTACAATTATACATATTTTATTCAAGTTTTATGCCATAATTTATTTAAGATACTCTAATTAATAGAAATTTTAGTTGTTATTCATGTTATAGTGTTAGGCAACATACTGCTATAGATATTGTGTACCACCACACTGGATGTTTCTCAACTATGACATTAGGATAAATTTCTAGAAGTGGAATTGCCAAGTATAAGGTGTGCACATATTAAATACGGGATTAAATACGGGTGCATTCTGCCATATTATTTTCCAGAAAGTTTATGCCAATTTATAGTCTCATAAGTATGCACAAATTTATATCAGTGATAATAGCACCTATTTTTCTATACACTTGCCAGTAATCCATTGTTTATTAATCTCATAGGTGAAAATGAGCTTGCACTGCTTTTGTTTGCATTCCTTTGTTATAAGTGATATTGAGCATCTTTGAATATAAACACTTCCTTACGAGAATCCATGGACAACAGGCAACACTGCATAACCACCTGTCAAAACATCCCAGAACACTTCACTGCTATTAAAAAGGTGTTTGGAATTCTTTATGTGATATCTGTGGCCTTCTGGCTACAATTGACCTCTCCAAGCTTGTCATCTACAATTTCTTTGCAAGGTCTCCAAGTTCCCTGAAAATAGATGGCTACTCAGTAATCTCTAGTTATGTTTTTTCTTTTCCTTCTCTGCACTTGTGATCTTGTTGTGGAATTACTAATGCCAGCATTCAAGCCCTAGCTCAAGTTCCATCTCTCTTTACGAGAACTCTCTCATCATTCCAGTATTAATTTTTAAAATGTCTTTCATGCTTTCCCTGCTCTCTTTTTAAAGCACTAATTATTTTCTATTTATCTTAATTTTCCTACTAAATTGTTAGCTAACTAAAGCAACATTTGACATGGTACCTGGTAGAAAGTGGTTGTCCAAATATCTCTAAGAACAAATAATAAATTCTACCAGAAAAAAATTTTTTTTGATATATTCCACATCCCAGAGTATGCTTTAAAAATATAATCCAAAAAGTCAGAAAAATAAAAACACAACATTTTTAATATGATTTAATATAATTTACCAGTGAATACTATATATATTAATGTACATTAGAAAACAGTTAAGTAAATTATGGCATTCAGTGGAGTTTTATGCTTATAACAACTTATAAACAAAGAGTATGGATAACTATTATAAAAAATAAGCTAAAGGTGCCTGGCCAGTGGTGGCACAGTAGATAAAGCATCGACCCAGAACACTGAGGTCGCAAGTTCAAAACCCCGAGGTCACTGGCTCTGAGCACAAGCTTGTCAGTGCAGGGTCATTGGCTTGTGATGAGCAGGGGAATCATTCTCACAATCCCAAAGCTCACAAGCTTGAGCCCACAGATCACTGGCTTGAGCAAGGTGATACTGGTATGGCCCTGGTCAAGGCATGCATGAGAAGATCTGTGTACAACTATAGTGAAAGCAACTACAAGTTGATGCTTCTCACCCTCTCTCACCCTACCTCTCTCTCTCTAAATAAAAGCTAATACATATGAAAAAAAAAAAGCTCACAGGAAATACTTCAAGATACAAATTACAATATTCCTTGTATGGGAGTCCCATTCTAAAATTTTTCTATATACTCCTGTATGCTTTTCAAAAAATTTTTTTATACATAAAGGATTTTGTTTTAAATAGCTTTATTTTCATGTGCTTTTTAAAATAAGGACACTAAAAAACTATAAAAAATATTTCTTATTAATTGATACGTTAAATATCAATGGTGACAAACTAATGAAACTATCCAAACTCCTTCAAAAGGTTGGCAAGGAAATAAATACTTCTGTTTCTACAATCAAGTAAAGCAGCTGCACTGTTACCATGGAAGGGGGTGGGGGAAGAAAAGGAAAATGATTTCTATGTCTTGCTATAGAAACAAGAAAAAAAAGGGGAGGAGGAATCACAGGAGAAATTGGTGTTTAAGTTGTTCCTTTTGTCTGTGTAGCTCCTACCCCTGACCCCAGCTTCTCACTCCAAGATCTGTTCAAGCCCTTCCTCCTCAAAGTGCCTTCCCTGAGCCTCACCTGTACGATCTCCACTTTCTCTGAATTCTACTTTATTCATGGCAAATGTCATATTTTATAAAATCTGTCTCTAAACTTTTTCTGCTTTTTAATATCCAGGACACAAGGACATCAAGGGCAGAACACTCGGACCTTTAATTCTTTAGTGTTCTTCAAACATCACAAATAGTATGACACCATCAGTATTTAGTAAATGCCTTCAGAAGAACTTCTGTCTCTCAGGCATGTCACAATGAAAGGGGAAGTACCATAATGTATTGACCCAAAACTGTAACTCAGGTTATTAACATGAACTATTCTATGTATACCAAGCCTACAAACAAGGTATTCTTATTATCTGAGAGTCAGTGGCAGATACACAGATAGAAACCAGTTCTATGAGGTTCCAAAGTTCCTGTCTTTCTTCCACCCTGTCAAGTTGATAAGAAGCAAATAAAACTTTCAATTTCTTGATTCCTAACCTTGCTTAAGCTGCCAGGGGTCCCCAAACTTTTTTACATAGGGGGCCAGTTCACTGTCCCTCAGACCGTTGGAGGGCCACCACATACAGTGCTCCTCTCACTGACCACCAATGAAAGAGGTGCCCCATCTGGAAGTGCGGCGGGGGCCAGATAAATGGCTGCCGTAGTTTGGTAACGCATGGTAGGCTATAGTGATGCACTTATAAGGAAAGGTATGAATAAGATCATTTGGTGACAGAAGAAATGTTATTTCTGCAAGAAAGTGATGCCGATAGACTTTTAAAATCCCTCAGTCTGGCTCTGGAATCTATTAAAGAAAGATTTTGGTAAGGATTTCTAATAGTCTAAATATAATATATTTTTTTCTAAAATGATCCCCTTAAAAGATCATTCCTACCATAGGAAGTACATGGACTCTAGAGCGAGAAAAACTTAAATTCAAGTTCTGGACTCTACCTCTTCCTACCTCTGATCTTAAAAAAAATTATTCTCACTTAAGATTAGTAATCATCATTTCCCACATTGCTTTAATAGGCAATCATCCCACAGGGTTGATTAGAGGTCAAAGTAAGATAACAAAATGTCTATCTCCTATGGTGCTTGGCCTATGGGAGACATTCTCAAAGTAACCCACATATCCTTTGTCTACTGGGAAGATAGTTCTTCTCTGCAAACTTTTCACATGACTCTAAGAGCTCAGCTAGAACTAATAAAGCAGTGGTTTTCAACCACTAGTCTGCAGACTGGTCCACCAGAAATGTTATGCTGGTCCGTGAAAGTTAATCACCTGATGTTGTATGAAGATTATACACTTGTATAAAGTGAAAACCACTGCATTCAGGGAAAACCTCCAGATTTTCCTTTAGTCCACAGACACAAGGAGAGAGCCCTGTGTCTGATAATAATTCATGTAAATGTGTCAAGTTAGGCTTTAGAAAATCAACCTCTGACCCCAAACTGAAGAGCATGCTTCAAAAGCATTTCTTCAGAAACTGTGAACAACATAAGACTATCCAGTTTTTCAAGGCAGGACAAGGATCAAGGTCTTATCGGAACCTTGAACACCTAGCCGAAAGCCTGGGACCAGTTAGTGAGCAATATTAGTGACATGGCCCAACAGATTCAAAGCAAAGGACCTTCTTGAAGATTTTACAAAAACAAAACACCTGATCCTGTGTTTAGTTTGTTTGCCTTTACTTTTGGTATCAGTCCCTAGAGCTACAGACTTGACCTAGGGCAGAAGCAAGCGGCACTGTATGTGGTCACAGTTCTGAAAAGGCACTCTTCACACACTTATCTGCCAAAGCAGTGACTCATGAAATTCAGAACGTGCTAAGATTTGGTGAGAAAAGCTTCACACAAAATTAACATAAGCAAAAGATTACTTGAGGTAACAGTGCACTACTTTTTTAGGTGACCCAGTTATGGCTAAATTTGGAAAGTTGGCAAGGCTGATTCTTCCCTTTAAAACAGTTCTCACTGAAACAGAAGGTACTATAATGCCTTAGAGCCTAAATCTATGCTGGGGCATCAATAGTGGGCAGGGGCTTTGAAAAAGCCAGACACTGTGGATGTGCCTGGTCACCGCAGGTTACTGTTTCCTAGAATGTGGTTTGTAAGGGAGAAATCAGAAGAGGATAACTCATAAACTACAAACTATTGAACAGAAACTCAAATGGTGACAAGTATATGCCAAGCACAAATTTAAGTACTGTAAAATGTTTATTCCCATAACAATCCTATAATACAGTAACTAATATTTGACCCATTTTATTGATGAAGAACTTTCAAAGAAAGAGACTCAATATCTTGCTAGTAAGTGGTAGCATCACAGCTAGTAAGTGGCAGAACCTGGATTTAAACAGAGGTAATTTGGTTGCAGAGCCTGTGTTTTTGATCCTGACACAGCCTTTTAATGTCATGGAATGTTACTACATATGAGGAGCCACTGAGCCACTTTACCCGCAGGTGTTGTAAGGTACCAAAAACTATAGAATTAATATTTTAAGAGGCTTGGAGAACATTTTATTAATTTGGGTTAAAGTGTGCAGAGAAATTGTGAGAGTAGTCTCTGTGCTGTGTGATTGGCATGACCAGGATGGCCCTTGGCATTGTATTGTAAATGCAAAGGGGAGGAAAACATGGATTCCCAGACATTCCACCATGCCTGTGGGGAAAGGGTGAATGGCTAGCCAGGTATAGGGAGAGAAAAGCCAAAATAAACCTTTTCTTATAGCAATGAGCCATTCGCATGCATTTGTCCCCACCGAAACTACCTCTCCTATGTAAATGCATGTGTGACTCTGGACAGAGAGATAGCAGATAAACACTAGATAATATAGAAATGCCTTTAATATGTAAAGAGATATCTTTCTACCATTGTGTTGGCTTGCAAATTTTGTTTTCTCCAAAATGATGTATGACTTGCAATTTGAACATGGTCCTATCATGTTAAAGGACATATGACTATAACCAATAGCGGTAAGGGGCTCCTAATTACAATTTTTGCTTCTATACTTCCCACTTACAAAACTATACAAACTAAGTAGAACAAAGGCTGGTGTGCTCTCCCTCAGATTTCTGTTGGAGCTGCCGCCCCTTACTAGACAATAAAGCTTTGATGTGTAAATGACGGACATTGTTCCTGTCTTTCATGTTTTGGGTCCCTCCGAATTTGGCTTAACACATATAGTAAGGCAACTCCTACCATTTAGTTTCTGGCAGAAACTGGCAACTGTCTGGGAGGCAATGCACTGGAGTGGTTTAGAATGCTGGCTCCAGAGCAGATGGCTTGGTTTGAATTCGGCACTCTATGCCATGAGCTAAGTGTTTATGATAATTAGTATCTCTGTGCCTCAGTTTCCTTTCCTTTATGTTAGATACAATAAAAGACCATATCTCATTAGGTTTGGAGGATAAAATAAGCTGCTTTACACACAGTAATGGAATTGTTAACCATTATTGTTTATTAAAAAGAGATGTAATATACCTGACCTGTGGTGGCGCAGTGGATAAAGCGTTCACTTGGAACACTGAGGTTGCCAGTTCAAAACCCTGCACTTGTCTGGTCAAGGTATATATGGGAGTTGATGCTTCCTGCTCCTCCCACCTCTCTCTAAAAAGTGAATGAATGAATAAATAAATAAATAAAAAGAGATGTAATATTTGGCCTCTAAGTTACAAAAGAGGTGCCATACTTGTCATTTATTTTCATGAGGAAACCTGTAGAGATGGAAAAATAGGACCTTTGGTATTTGACAGACTCTTCTTAAGATTTCACCTCTCACTCAGGCTGTAACCTTGGGACAGTCACAGCCTTTTAACCTTAGTTTC
Organism: Saccopteryx bilineata; assembly: GCF_036850765.1. Taxonomy (NCBI): domain Eukaryota; kingdom Metazoa; phylum Chordata; class Mammalia; order Chiroptera; family Emballonuridae; genus Saccopteryx; species Saccopteryx bilineata. Next base: position 335,748,018 of record NC_089490.1, on the reverse strand, counting down.
CTTGTCTATGGAACAGGTAGCACAATGGCTGTCAACCTTTTTACACTTAGGGCCTGGTGAAAATCGGATAATTATTTAGTGATTCTGGGATCACTAAGGTGGAAATAAAAACCATTACTAGTATTTTGTACATTAGCTTTTCATTATGATATTATAAAATGAAAAGTCTCTAAAATAGCCAAACAGTAAAAAAAATATATTTTTAATAGAATACAGCTGAAATTTCTAGAAAGCAATATTTAATTCAAGTTCAGCTAGTGTGAAGTCTGTTGTTGCTTCTTTGCAGGAACACTTCATAACCGAAGCTGCTGTTGTTTCCGAGACAAAGTGCTGCACTGACATCCATTAGGCTTCTCTGTTTGGTTTTCATTAGTGACAGGGCCAAAAAAGTTTGCTCACACAAGTAGGTAGTAGAAAATAAGGTAAAAAATTTAATAGCTTTGTAACTAAGAGATGGATATTCTTCCAGTGACATCCAAAATTTTGACAATGATTGCATTTATGTTTGGACACCAGAGAAAATGTTGGTGTTGTGAACCTGTGCTTTCACATAGTGTCATGAACAGTCTGGAGTTCAACCCTTGACTAAGAATATCATTAATGCTCTTCACTGCATCATTTATCACTGTATTCAATTCAGGGATGTTCCTTTGCAACTAAATGCTGCCAGTGAATCATACAGTGCATGGATGTTTTTGGATGTGTAATATGCTTTATTTTTGCAATGTTACTCCTGAGTGATGTCCAATCATGCTTGCAGTACCATCTGCATGCAGTTTGATACATTTTTCCCAGTCTAAGCCCTCTGCTTGCAAGTACTCATTAAAAGCATTAAATATCTCTGCCCTAGTGGTCCAATCAGGTATACAAGACAACAGAGTAGTTCTTCCCTATAGTCTTTAGCACCAATATACCTCATTAAGCAAAGTAGAATAGCATGGTTAGTCGCATCAGCTGATTTATCAGGTGGAATGGCTAAACATTTCAATTTCTTTATCCCCTCTACAATATCATTAGACATATCAACAATTCTCTGAATGGAACTGTCCAAAAGCAGTATTGTCTCAAGTTCTGTGCAGCTTGAGGACCCTAGATTTCTCTAGTGACATCTAAGATGCAAGGTTTACTAATTCTTCACCAATAGTAAACTTTTATTTCTTTTTGGATATTTGAAGGGCAACTAAATAAGATGCTTGAAACAGTGATTTGTCACTAGTCATATTTTTCTTAATTTCAATTTTCTGACTTTTCATTTGGTTGTGTAATTTTACAAAAAAAAATCCAGTGGCTTCTCAATAAAATCAGTATGCTTTGACTGCAAATGAAAAGTAAGTTTGGAAGGTTTCATTGCATCAGTTGATTGAATTTCAGAACATACTACACACAGGGCCGTGGAGCTAATTCACTACCAGGTGCTATAGTGAAACCAAATTTTAAATACTCCTTATCATATTACCTAAAGAAGTTTCTTTTTTTCTTCTTCTTCTTTTTTTTTTTGTGTTCTGTTGCACCTTCCAAACTATCAACACATTTATTTTTCACTGTTTCTTTTAAACTTAACGCACTAGCACTTAGGTTACTTTCAGTGTTGTCACTACTTTTCTTTTGACTATTGTTTCTGCTTTTAAAGTAGGTTGAAATATTTTTGTTTTTCTCTTTTCATTCTTTTAGGGTTTAAAGGTTATAGCATAATGTCAGTAAAATGCACAATAATTTATCTGAAAACAATATGGACACATTTAGAACAGGCGAGTACATGTACAACTGTTTGAGCAAACGTGAAGAAAATACACTACTGAGAGAGGGAGGGGCTGGAAATGGCAGCACACAACAGGTAAAATGTTATCACACTGTACACAATAGTGCATTATGGTGCAAACTGGTACTTGGTTTTCGAAAGCCACATGTACGATGCATTAAACACTACATAAGTTTATTTAAATGCTATTTATGCAAGCGTGAATAGAATAAACTATAAAGAGAGGGGCTGGGAGTTAAAGCTTGTGCATAACCTAACAAGCCAGATAAAAAACATGCAACAAATAAAGTTTTACCTTACCATGTGTAACAGTGCAATCCAGTACAAGCTGGTGCTTGATATCTGAATTCCACATGTATTAGGTATTGAATACTACTGAAGTTTGTCCAAATGCTTTTTTTGTACTGCATATAATTTGTAAATGCTCTGCATCATGCAAAAGGTTGTTTAAACAAGACTACGAGTTCCAAAGATATCTAAGACAATAGTATTTTCATCAGTGATACAGGATAATAAGTTGGCATCACCCTCAGCCAAAGCCAATTCGACTAAGATCGTTGGATCAATAATCTTCATACAATGTCAGAGTGGTTAAGTCTTTTGCAAATCAGCATGAAATTTCTCGAAATTGGCAGGGGTCTGCAGAAGGACGGTTAAAAACACTGGGTTAACACACCTCTGACACATGTGAGGTGAGTATTAAATGAGATAATATATATAAAAATATAAAAACTAGAACCTGCTCAGTACTCAAATAAGATGATCAAATTCTCTGTCTTTCCTTTATATGATTGGCTATAATGTTGGAGGATGTTGAATGTTACCAGACTCTAGCATATTTTGCCAACTGGAAATGACTTATGGACTGGCAGCATTAAATTGACAGGCCCAAAGACATCTAAGAGTTTAAGAATATTTTTAAATTATTTATAGAAATAAAATTTGGAAACTAAGTGTCCTGTAATAGGAGTCAATATGTTGACTATCATATTTCCCCATGTATCATTTTTCACAAAATTTTTCAAAAAATTTGGGGTCTAAAAACTGGGTGCATTTTATATAGTGGTTGTAGATATTTTTACTTGCATTTCCCGCCTTTTTTATGCTTGTTTTTGTGCTCATTGTTGAAGACAGTGATTTGTCATCAGACACAGCTGAAGACAAGCTAATGGATGGGAGTTTTGACAGTGATGAGAAATTGTCTGAATTTTATGATGAGTAAAACTTGAGTTCAATAACTTTACGTAATACACTTTATTCAAATTTCGGGCCCGAAAATGAAGATGCATCTTATACATGGGAGCGTCTTATACATTGAGAAATATGGCTATATGTTATTTCATACAATCCTTTGCAATTATGTCTTTTGCCTTTTTACCTAAAAATTATATCTTTAGAAATTTATTTTATGACATATTATATCTTGTATGTTAAGTTATACATATGTAAGAATTATTACTGTAGTAATTCTATAAAGGGAAACAGCTGAAAATGACCCAATATTTGTCAGTGAGGCATTAATTAAATATATAAGGGCTTAGATACAATGAGGTATACAGATGATACTGTTCTCTTAGTATCTGCCTCTGAATATTACCAGTAATGTTTTTGTGCTTTTATATTTTTCAATTTTTCTATAATAAGCATATTAAAAGTCATATTTAATAATTATTATTCTATAATTAGCATATATTTCTTTTGTAGTCAGAAAAAATACTTTAAAGAACAATTTAGCAGTATTATTTTCCCCCAATCCTTCTTACCAGTCTTTTTCACACTAAAGCAGGCGTCCCAAAACTATGGCCCTCTGAGGCCATTTATCCAGCCCCTGCCGCACTTCCAGAAGGGCACCTCTTTCATTGGTGGTCAGTGAGAGGAGCACTGTATGTGGCGGCCCTCCAACGGTCTGAGGGACAGTGAACTGGCCTCCTCTGTAAAAAGTTTGGGGACCCCTGCACTAAAGCATACATTAAAACAACCACAGCAACAAACTAGAGCCACACACCCACACCCACAGAATATTTGCATACCTTATTTTCCTGTAATAGATTACACATACTGTTCACTCTGCCTGAAAGATTCTCCTTTCCTCTCTTGGTTTGTTCACCTGGCTCTTCATTTTTTTAGTTACTGGGGTACCATGTCTTCTAGAAAGTCTATCTTAACACTTTAGGTTGGGATACATGTATCTCTTATATATTCTCCAATGGTTCACATCTCTGGTTGTGCTAACCACCTCCTATTCTAATTTAGTATTTACTGACTCATTTCTCCAACAATACTGTCACATTTTAAAACCAGGGACTAGTATTCACAGCTTTATCTTCGGTATCTTGGCATGTAGTTCAAGCTCAGCAAATGTTTTTTTTTTACTGTACATATAAATAAATGGTGAGTGTTGAAGAAAAAGCTCCATGTGGCACCTTTATACATTCCCAGTAGAGAAAACACTATTGGAAGGAAAGGAAGCACTTAGAAATGAGTGGATGATCAGAGTAGCTAACCACTGAACAGATTAGGGGTAGTATATGCAGCCAGCCCATCAGGGATTGTTCATGAGGCCCCTAGATCCCCGAAGGGCACAGATGCTCAGAGAATCATAAAATTCCATTACTGTTGGAGTCTTTGGTTTTACAACTGTAATTGTTATCCACATGCCTTTGTGCTACAATTTTATTTAGTGGGGCAGATGGTGGTGTCTAGAAACCAGTAGGAGGATAAAAGGAGCTAGATCTTCTGCTATACATATAAATCCCTCTTAAAAACACTTACACTAATGAGGAGTGAACTACAAGGATCTTTCTATGCCATTCTTGCCCAATGAAAATTGATTTGAGCATTAATACATTCTAAAGAGAAAGTAAATAATATTTAATAGCTTTATGCCCAATATGTTCTTTGCAATGTTATTTATAATAGCAAAATATTGGAAGCAATCTAAACATACAGCAGTGGAAACAGTTTATAAGTAATAATATAATGGGGCTGTTAGAGTAAGATTTTCCCTAAGATATATCATTTTTGGTTTTTATAGTTTTACTGAAGTATAATTGAGTTATAATAAACTACACATATTTAAAGTATACAATTTGGTAAGTGTTGAGCTATATAATTCCCGTGAAAACACCAGCTCAATCACGATAATGACCATATCCATCACCCCTAAAAGTTTGCTTGTCCGCCTCTGTAATCTTTCCCTTCTCCCTCTTCTTATCCCTAAGCAACCACTTCTGCTTTGCATTGTGCATTAATTTGAGGTTTCTAGAATTTCACATAAGTGGGATTATACAGTAAGCATTCCTTTCTCTCTGGCTTTTTCATTCGGCATACTTACTTTGAGATTTACACATGCCATTGCCTTTATCAATAGTTTATTTCTTTTCCCTGCTGAGAGTATTTCATTATATGTAGCCATCTCCTGTTGAAGGATATTTGGCTATTTCCACAATTTTGCTATTACAAATAAAGCTGCTATAAACTGTCAAGTGCAAATCTTTGTAGATTTATGTAGACATATGCCCTCATTTCTCCTCAGTAAATACTTAGAAGTGGACCGACTGAGTTGCTTAGTTGATGATGTCTATGAAAACACTTATGATGTAATATGAAGTGAAAAGGCAGGATTTAAATACAACCATGTGAAAAATGAAAAGAAGAAAATACACTAAAACTAGTCTTTTTTTTTTTTTTTTGCATTTTTCTGAAGCTAGAAACAGGGAGAGACAGTCAGACAGACTCCCGCATGCGCCCGACCGGGATCCACCCGGCACGCCCACCAGGGGCGACGCTCTGTCCACCAGGGGGCAATGCTCTGCCCATCCTGGGCGTCGCCATGTTGCGACCCTCCTGGGTGTCGCCATGTTGCGACCAGAGCCACTCTAGCGCCTGGGGCAGAGGCCACAGAGCCATCCCCAGCGCCCGGGCCATCTTTGCTCCAATGGAGCCCTGGCTGCGGGAGGGGAAGAGAGAGACAGAGAGGAAGGCGCGGCGGAGGGGTGGAGAAGCAAATGGGCGCTTCTCCTATGTGCCCTGGCCGGGAATCGAACCCGGGTCCTCCACACGCTAGGCCGACGCTCTACCGCTGAGCCAACCAGCCAGGGCCAAACTAGTCATTTTTTAATGTGGGTGGTGGAACTATAAGCAATGCTTTTTCTTTTCTCATTTTATTAATGTTTTATAACATTGCTATACTACTTAAAATAATTTAAAAATAAAGAGGAGGCATAATGTTTGTTAACACATACTATATGTTTGTTAAACACCTACTAAAGACATATGGTATATGTCTTTATCAGAACTTCATGAGATACTTACATTGGCTCTCTCACAGATAAGTCATTTGTGATTTGAGACCAGGATCATCCAGCTCCAAAGGTGTTTCTCTTTCAAATATATTATGCAAATTTTTTTTTTTTTTTCATTTTTCTGAAGCTGGAAACAGGGAGAGACAGTCAGACAGACTCCCGCATGCGCCCGACCGGGATCCACCCGGCACGCCCACCAGGGGCGGTGCTCTGCCCCCCAGGGGGCGATGCTCTGCCCATCCTGGGCATTGCCATATTGCGACCAGAGCCACTCTAGCGCCTGAGGCAGAGGCCACAGAGCCATGCCCAGCGCCCGGGCCATCTTTGCTCCAATGGAGCCTTGGCTGCGGGAGGGGAAGAGAGAGACAGAGAGGAAAGCGTGGCGGAGGGGTGGAGAAGCAAATGGGCGCTTCTCCTATGTGCCCTGGCCGGGAATCGAACCCGGGTCCTCCGCACGCTAGGCCGACGCTCTACCGCTGAGCCAACCGGCCAGGGCTATTATGCAAATTTTTAATCATGTGTACCAGATCACATCTCTTTATAAAGCAGAGTACACGGATGAAACATTATGAATTCCTAAGTGCAAGTTCAAGGTGATCAAGCCTCTGTTGAACAAGTTTGCACTTCAGGGCTCTGTGAGACAGCCAGGCTGAATGAGAACACTGCACACGCTGGGGACCGGCTTGATCTAATTTGAATCCCTCCAAGCAACATGATCAGGACACCCGCTCTCTCTTGAGGCACTAAGACGTCACACAATGTTCAGGATAACCAAATAAGGAAGAACGTATTGGTATTTTGTATCCAATATATACCATTAGGCAGCTTAGAAACACTAGACAGTTTATCAAAATCATGCTTAAAAAAGAGTCTCTGTGATCTTGGTCATCAAAGAAAAGCTGAGTCTTGGTAAGACCCCTCTGAGGTTCCAGACTAGGCCGACAGCTTCAGTCAGCTCCCTTTAGCTGGGAGAACTACTGGCTTTCTCACCAATAGCTATTTGGCTTGGGCAAGGTATTGTATTCCCTTTGAGATTTGATTTGTTCAACTGTAAAGTAATGAAAAAAGTGCCTATTAAATGAATCAGCTTTGAGGGTAAATTGAGAAAAGGCATGTATGTGTGGGACCATGATGCTTTGTACATAGTAACTTTTCACTAAATATTAACTACTCTTATCATCACTCTTGGTGTTTTTGATGTTTTTAATAAATACCACAGAGTCAAGCCTTATTGCCAAGACAAAATGATGAGCTGAGCAGAATACAAAAAAAAAAATAGACTACAGAATAAAAGTTTTTAATCCTTCTTTGGAATTCTTCAAGCTTTTTTAGAACCTGTTACACTAAGCTTTCTTATCTAAAATCATTTAAATCAGTGGTGGAAATTCCTTGTCCAGGAATAGCTAATGATCCCACTTAGAGCACTTGCAGCAAGAACACATTCTCAGGTTAACGTGATATCATATGGTCACCAAATCCTCAACTGTAAACTAGACCCCCAGCTTGCCTATGTATCTCTTATAATTTCCATGGTCAGACAGAAAGAGAGATATGTACACATTTGATCAACTGGAGAGAACTGAGAGTATGTAACAATGGTTTCAGATAAAGTGAGGTAGGAGAAAGAGCACTGTATATTTTTCATTCATTTATTAATTTTTCCAATAAATATACTTTGAGTGTTTATTATGTGCCCGTAACTCTGTCAGATGCTAGGAAAATAGAAACAAAGGAGTCGTGAGTACAGTGAAGAGACGCAGATTTATAATCAAGTAAATTCTATTTCTTGGTAGAGAACTACAGAGGCTGGGGAAATCGTGGAAACAAAGTTCTTCGGGGAAAGGCAAGGAAGGTCGGCAAAAGTATATATCCGGAAAAAAGATAACATCTGAGCTGATGCTACAACATAAACAAGTTGAAGAAACTGTGAGCAAAGGAAGAGAGATGTGAAGCTGGAAGGGGTGAGAGGAACAGGAGGTGAAAGGAAAATGATTAAAATTGAGGTTGGAAAAGCAAGGTGGAGCTAGATCATGAAGTGTCAATAGACAAATGTCATAGTGTTTGCATTTTAACTTGTGTAAAAATAATTGGTTTTATATAATAGAGAAAGCAGGTTAATTTGCTTTGGGAACAATCTCTTGTCAATAAGGTAAATTGTAGTCGAGGAAGACAAGCTGGCTTAGAGTCAGACAATATGCTAACTAATCTACAATTTTTTTTAAATCATTTGTTTCCTGAAAAAACCTATGTACAATACAAGGTTGCTATTGAGAAGCCACTGAGCCACTTCACCCCCAGGTGTTGTAAGGTACCAAAAACTACAGAATTAATATTAATATTTTAAGAGGCTTGGAGAACATTTTATTAATTTGGGTTAAGGTGGGCAGAGAAATTGTGAGAATAGTCTCTGTACTGTGTGATTGGCATAACCAGGTTGGCCCTTGGCATTGTATTGTAAATGCAAAGGGAGGAAAACGTGGATCCCCAGACATTCCACCACACCTGTGGGGAAAGGGGTGAATGGCTAGCCAGGTACAGGGAGAGAAAAGCCAAAATAAACCTTTTCTTATAACTATGAGCCATTTGCGGGCATTTGTCCCCACGGAAACTACCTCTCCTATGTAAATGCATGTAGTTAACACGTGTGACTCTGGACAGATAGCCAATGAACACTAGATAATATAGGAATGCCTTTTAATATGTAAAGAGATATCTTTCTGCCATTGTATTGACTTGTAAATTGTTTTCTCCAAAATGATGTATGGCTTGCAAATTGAACGTGGTCCTATCATGTCAAAGAACAAATGACTATAACCAACAGTGGTAAGGGGCTCCTAATTACAATTTTTGCTTTTGTACTTCCCACTTACAAAACTATAAAAACTAAGTAGAACAAAGTGCCAGCGCATGCGCTCCCTCAGAGCACTGTTGGAGTTGCTGCCACTTGGCCAAGCTAGTCAATAAAGCTTTGGTGTGTAATTGATGGACTTTGTTCGTGTCTTCAATGTTTCGAGTCCCTCCGGATTAGGCTTAACAGCTATAATTAACAAAATTATCTTGAGATTATGTGAGAGGAAGAGTTTTAAAGGTGAAAAATACTATATAGTGCAAGATGTATAAAGATCATTGTTATTCTGTCTTGCCATTGTGAACATATGGACAATCAATTCAACTACAGGGCTTTAAGTCAATAGTGCTGCAATCTACATCTGCCCTTGCAGGACTTTTAAAGCAGCCATATGAGACATGCCATGGTGTTTCAGTTTTCATGACTCAATCCAATAAGAAGGAAATAAACATAACTGATAGAACTCTTCAGTGAAAACCACACTTAATTACTCAGCTAAACGTTCAAGCACACACCAATTCATAACGATAATACAGTTCAATGGAATATTTCCTCATTGATTTGTTCTGTCACTTCTAATTGCTGTGGGGGAGAGTTGCATGAGCTCCATGGAAAATATTAGGTATCATGACTGTAATTCTATGATGGAGAAATTAATAAAAAATAAGTGTAGTCTTGGTTTTAGTATGAATTCAGTAGCCTCATTAATATAACATAAATTCAATTTGAATCAGTGACATTGATGTGTACCTAACACAGGCACCTTGTCCATAGTAGACCCTCAGGAAATATAAGCATGAAGACATATGGAGTCACTAGAACAATCTAACCCACTAATTCAAAAAAAATTATGGAAAGGTTCACTACCTGGTGCTATCAGTAGAAGATAGATGAAATTACATTTGTGAAAATGTTTATTAAATCTTAAAGCACGGCATGCTTAAGACAATAGTTTTTACTAACTTTAGCTTCATTTTGATGTTGACAGGAAATATTTTCCTTTTTATTTTTTGCAGAGTAGTAAACTGAAGCACAGAGAAGTTGAATAATTTTTACAAAGAAATAGAGGTAGAAAGGTGGGTCAGATCTCATTGTCCAATTCCAACTATCTCCTGCTTTTATGCTTTTATTTATTCAACAAACAGTACGATATTATCACGGTGATGACATAACTCCTTATCCAAAGTGTGTACTTTAGAAAACCAGAGTACTATTAATTATTACTCTAGAAAAACTGGAAATAAAAGGACTTTCTTGTGCTAGCTAGCTACCATAGATTGAATTGCTATCCCTCCCTCCTAAATTTATGTACCTTCCTCATACATTTATATTTTGAAACCTAATTCTGCACGTAATTGTATTTAGAGGTGAGGACTTTGGGGGGTGATTAGGTCATGGCTAGGTCATGAGGATGGAGCCTAATGAAAAAGATTAGTGCCCTTAAAAAGAGTCCCCAAATATCTCTCTTGACCCTTCTGTCATGTGAGGACATTGCCTTGCATACCCCCTCAAAACAAGGCTATCTATAAACCAAGAAGCAGGCTCTCACCAGATACCAAATCTGTTGGTAGCTTGATGTTAGACTTTCCAGACTCTAGAACTGTGAGAAATAACTTTCTGTTGTTCATAAGCCACCCAGGCTATGGTGTTCTGTTATAGCAGCTTGAACTGACTGAGAGATTAGCATCTTTTATCACCTTAAGTATTGTGCACTGGAAATAGAGGAATAACCAAAAACAGCCTTTTTCTTCTCATCAACTAATGGAAAAAGTAGATAAAAACAAGCAACAAAAGTAACGCAATGTTGTAAAATACTAGCAAAATTTAAGGCATGTGTAGGTTGTTAGGGGAATTTGGGAGAGGGACGCTTAAATTGATCATTGGGGTTTAGAAAATACTTAAAAAAGAAAGCAGACTGTGTACTGAAACTTAAAGGCTGATGCCTGACCAGGCAGTGGCGCAGTGGATAGAGTGTTGAACTGGGATGCCGAGGACCCAGGTAAAAGACCCTGAGGTCGCCAGCTTCAGTGCGGGCTCATCTTGTTTGAGCAAAAGCTTACCAGCTTGGACCCAAGGTCGCTGGCCTGAGCAAGGGGTTACTCGGTCTGCTGAAGGCCCGCGGTCAAGGCACATATGAGAAAGTAATCAATGAACAACTGAGGTGTCACAACGAAAAACTGATGATTGATGCTTCTCAGCTCTCTTCGTTCCCGTCTGTCTGTCCCTATCTATCCCTCTCGCTGACTCTCTCTCTGTCTCTGTAAAAAAAAAAAAAAAAGGAAAGAAACTTAAAGGCTGAAGTACCCTGGCAGATAAATAGTACAAAGCATCTGAAGCAGTATGAAGAGTCTTCAAAAAAGTGTACTATACTTAGGAAATTGTAAATACTTTGGTTTGGTAGAGTACAGCTTTATATGGGTAAGTAACAGGAAAGGAGATTAAAGAGGTGAAGAAATTTTATCTTGGCCTTGATGCTTTTGCTAAAAAGATGGTACTTAATCTTGAGGGCTATTGGAGAGAACTTTAAGCAGGAAATTGATATGATCAAAATCTGTATTAAAACATTTCCACATCCCTCAGTATGTATTACACAGAAGGCACTCATTCTAGAGGCCCTCTTGCTGCAATTAGTGTCTTTAATAAAATCCAACCATCACGCTTTTAATGAATCATATATGTTTAAGAATGTGAGAAAAACCAGCAAGACCAAAACATACAATAAAGCATCAAACAAAATCCTGCCAACCAAAACCAGAAAAGAGTGCAGTAGAAAAATAAAAGCCAGGGAGGCCCCAAGGAAAATGATAGTTTTCAGGTCTGAGATCAGAAAACAGGAGAATCTAAAATTAAGCAGGATCATCAAAAGGGATAAAAGGGATCCCAATTCCAAAGAACATACTGGCCCCAACCAAAAGCAAAGACTAATCTTCTCTAGAAGAAAATAGTCTCAGTTTTGTCCCTCAGAATTTCCCTTATTTAAGTCAAAAAGATATAAATTCACTATTAAGGAGACATAATGACACACACCACATGAGAAACAACAGAGATTTACACTAACAAGGACATCTGATACTAAGACTATCAGGTAATTACTATGTGAAAAGTTTAAATAAATAAAGTAAGAAACACATGAAGATATCAACAAATATCAACAAATCCACTATCCAAAAGAAAGACCTATGATTTATTGATAAGTCAAATAGGTAAAAATTTAGCAAAGGTATAGAAGATTCTGGAAAACAATTAACAAACTTGATTTACTGAATGTAGTTAAAAACTTATATCCAATAATTAGAAAACAGAGCCTTTTCTCAGGCAAAAAACATTTGCAAAATATTGACCATATTGTAGGCTAAAAGAAATTTAAGAATATGGTTAACATACAATATTTTCTTAATATTATTTTATTAAATTATAAATTAATTTCAGAAAGGAAAGAAACCCTCATACTTCTGGAAACTAAAAAGAAATTCTGAATAACTCTTGACTCAAAGAAATCATAAAATAAATCTTTGTAAAAAGATGCTAAAGTACCAGAGATATTTTGAGGGAAATGTATTGTTTTAATGATAAAATAAAAGAAAAGGAATGATTCAATGAGCTAATCATCCATCTTAGGCACTTGCAAATATAAAACAGATTAAAGCTTCAAAAGCATAGAAGTAAAGTGATAATAACAGCAGAATAATAAAAATTAAAGCAAAAATAGAAAAAAAGAAAGAAAGAAAGAGGAAGAAAAGAAAAATGCCTCACACCAGGGATACAAAGTTGTTTTAACTCTCACAACTCAATCAATTTAATTAATTACATTAACAAAACCAGGGGGAAATCATATGATCCCTTCAACAGATAAGGGAAGAAAAGATACTATTTATTATCAATAATAAAAAAAGAACCTGATGAAAAAATTAACAAAAGATTTTCAAATTTAATGATCATTTAAAATGTGAAGTATTTATGGGAAAAATTATAAAAATTAAAAGACACTAAAGGTCTAAATAAATGCAAAAAAGTGGAAAGTTATAGATAGAAATACTCAAAACCAGAAAAAGTTCAAGCTCTAATAACTAACATAGGTTTAAACTATTCCAATGATAATCTCAACAGAAATTTTTGTGGAACTTTACTAGTTTATTCTAAAATGCAAATGAAAAAGTAAAACCTAAATAAATCAAGATACTTCTCAAGCAAAATAATGTGAAAGAATTTGATCTATTAGACATCATATTAATTATAAAGAAGTTTAATTAAGATAGTGTGGATTTGGCACAGAGATAAACAAATTGACTAAAAAAATGAACAGAGAACATGGAAACAGGCCCACATATTATAGAAATGTAAGATAAGTCAGAGTGAGTAGTATAGATAACTAGGCCAGAAAGCTATTTAATAAATAATGCTATAACAGTTATTTATTTATCTGGAAAAAATTCATAAAAATCAACACCAAATTGATTAAATACTTATGTATAAAAAGAAAGTTATAGCCTAATATCTCGGAGTAGAAAGCTATTTCTTAAACAAGATAAACCACCAACTATAAAAAAAAGAACTGACAGGTTTGAAGATATTAAAATTGATAGTTTAATCTATAAATGGGAGAAGCTGTCTGTGACACCTATAATCAATAGTGGATCAGCATCCAGAAGATATTTTTAAAAATCTTACCAATCAATAAGAAGAAAGGCAATCCAATATAAATGTAGGCAAACAGCATTGAACTGTCATTTTACAAAAAAAAGAAACATGAATGTTGAATAAACATATTAAAGTATCCTCAACACTACTCTTCAAACAAAAAATGCAAAGGAAATAAAACGATTGATGAAATTTTGCACCTGCTAAAGCAAAAATTAACACGTCTGACAAAATTTACGGTTTGTAAACATGTAAGCATTGAAAATTCCTAAACATTTTTTGGTTAGCATGAGATTAGGCACAAACAGTTAGGAAACTATTTGTTATTTTCTTGTAAAATTAAATAGATAAAAACTGTAGGCCTTGGACAATTGGCTCAGCGGTAGATCATCAGCCCGGGTATGGAAGTCCCGAGTTCAATTTCTGGTCAGGGCACATAGGAGAAGCAATTATCTGTTTCTCTACTCTTCTCCCTCCTCCTTCTGTCTCTCTCCCTGTCTCTCCCCCCACCCCCCAGCCATAGCTCAAATGATTCGGGGAAGCTGGTCTGAGGCACTGAGGATGGACCATGGTCTCACCTCAGGTGCTAAAAATAGCTTGGTTGCCAAGTAACTGAGCAACAGTCCCTAATGGGCAGAGCATCATCCTGTCAGAGGCTTGCCAGGTGGATCCCCGTTGGGGTGCTTGCAGGAGTCTGTCTCTCTGCCTCCCTGCTTCTCACTTAATAATGATAAAAAAAAAACTATATAACCCAGCAATTTTAATCTTAGGAAAACTCTATGTATAGATAATAAGAAATATGTGCAAGAATATTGTTACACTATTTGTAATAAAAAAATGGAAAAATAATACAACTATCCATTGGCAGGAGGATTGATACATGAAAAATAATCACCCATATAATGAAATATTATACAGTGGTAAAAATGAACAAACTACTACTACACACAACAACATGAGTGACTTAAAATCATATTACTGAATGGAAAAAGCAATTTGCAAAAGAAGGTGGCAGCAAAATAGAATTTAGGAATAGCAAGCAGGTATTTTAATTGGTTTAAGCATTTCAAGTAGGTACACTAACACAGCACTTGTTTATTAGATACTATGTGTATACATTGTATTAAAAACAGATGGAAAGATATTTATCAAAACAACATATGTATAGAAAGTTCCAAAGAAGACCCATGATTAACATCACATCACTAAATCTCTCTGATTCTCTATTCCCTCATCTGTCAAATATACCCATAACATCCATGCTCTACCGTATTTCTAATGGTTACTTGGAGGAGGAATCTGTGGTGTTTATTTTATTACACTTGTCTTCACATGCATGATATTTAAAATCTTTATCAAATGTTATATAGGATAAAAGTGTTTTGTTTTGTTTTTTCATTTTTCCGATGCTAGAAACAGGGAGGCAGTCAGACAGACTCCTGCATGCGCCCAATCGAGATCCACCCAGCATGCCCACCAGGGGGCGACGCTCTGCCCATCTGGGACGTTGCTCTGTTGCATCCAGAGCCATTCCAGCGCCTGAGGCAGAGACCACAGAGCCATCCTCAGTGCCTGGGCCATCTTTGCTCCAATGGAGCCTCAACTGCGGGAGGGGAAGAGAGAGACAGAGAGGAAGGAGAGGGGGAGGGGTGGAGAAGCAGATGGGCTCTTCTCCTGTGTGCCCTGGCCGGGAATCGAACCCAGGACTCCTGCACGCCAGGCCAATGCTCTACCACTGAGCCAACTGGCCAGGGCCCATAAAAGTCTTTTTATAGAAAGGATTCAACATCACTGGTGCTATGAGAAAAATCAGTACAAATGGAGGAAGACTGGAGGCAGCGGGGTAAAGGATACCCTAGTTAGTCAAAGAAGATTCAGTTAAGCAGTGACTATGTGAAGAAGGGATAGATGGATTTTCCCCCACACATAGGATCATTGTATTGGTGATCCATTGGCCTGAAAATTACTTGAGTCTTCCATAGTGTACCATGTTTTCTCATTTTTTTCATGCACTGAGTTGCATACTTATGAGGAGTCAAAATTAATTCAGGTACATCAAGAAACTTTCTAAAAACTCACTGATCAATATTCAGAGAGAAACAAGTAAAAAGGCAATTTAGGAGTGCACTGAGAGCAGGGACTGCTGGCTGCTTCATTGGCTGGTTGGTCATTTCCTATGAATAAGCATGTGTAATTACCTGGGCAAAGGTGAAGGTCAGTCCAAGTGGGCAGCTGTGGGTCTTAGACTGACCGACCTCGGGAGGAACTGTGTCCTAGGAATGTGTGGGAGTGACAGTGTATGCCTATGGGATAATTCGGGGGAAAGGTCTTCTTTCTTTTTTTAGAATACTGCCAGTCTGAAAATTATCAATGTATAGTGCTGGAAAATAATCCTACTTACCCACTGAAAACCATGGAGAACCTGTAAATGGGATGTTGCTTGTTTAAATTGTGAATTAAAAGAACAAGTTTTAGAAGCTGTTATTAGACTCTTCAAAGGCCAACAAGTAAGTAAAAAGGTAGAGAGCCCCCTTTTCCACATCAAAGGCTACTGTTCAACATAATTTACCATTTGATAACTTATATGCAGAGAATGGGATGTTTTGTATTTAGGTATTTTGCTACAAAAGCAACCTCTGAAAAAATCAGCATGATTAAGGATAGAGAAGTGTCTTCCCTTGTGTCACAGAAAAACATTTATATTTTGGAGGTATCTTTATCCTGAATGACATTTTTTCCTAACAACTTTGATAGATAAATTGATATAATTTTCAGTTTGTCACCAGAAATAGCCTTTCTTGATGGAGTGCAGGACTGCACAGCACCCTCTGACTGCCCTACAGGTTTACTGACGGGGTAACATGAGTGGAACATGCTGACGCCAAGGGTTCTTAATATGCTATCAGAGCTATCAGACTCCTTCATAAGAATCTAATCCCATACTGGACTGAATACTTCATACCTTAGTACCGATTACTGAATAAATATCAACTTTTGCACATACTGATTTTGGCTAATGAAGGTACCAGCAGCATATTAGGTGTTTCAGGAAAGGAGACAGGGATCCTAAGACCTGAGGAGGGAGAAGCATGTATGAGGGGCAGTTTTATATGTAGAAAAGGTGACAATTTAGCTTGCAATTGAAGAATGAGAGCATTCTATGTGTGTTAGAACTAGCATTTCAGGCAGAAAATAGCATATGACATTAGACATGGTTGCAGAAAGGAATGCTTTACTATCACTTCACTATAGCATAGACTTAGCTGAAAGACCAAACTGGCAGATCAAGTCCTAACATAAAAAGCTTGGATGCTGTGCTCTGGCTTTATTCTTTATTTTGGGGGACATGGAGGACATCAGCCACAACTTCCTCAAAGCTATTTCAAATCTATGTTGGCTATGGTGGTACCAATAGAGTTTGAGAGATAAACCAATTCTGGGTCTTCAATCATTGCAATATGTCTTATATCCATTTCCTTCTTTCTAGTCCTACAACCTCTAACCTAGTTCAGATCCTGATTAGGACCAACAGCCTAATTCAAGTCTGCATTTTGTCTCTGCTTCCCACAGCCTATCATCTGTACACAGAGTGTTCTCCAAGCCCAGCTCTTTAATTACGCTGCTTTTCTGTCTACTGTTGAATGGTTACCTGCTGATAAATAGATACATCCCAACTAAATAAGTCCAAAGCTTTCCTGCTTAAATGTATTTATTCATGACAGTCCCTCCACCATGTGGAGGATGATCACTATGATGACCCTATCCCTTTTCAAAAGAGGGAGTTAAAAGTTGTTCTGATCTCAACACAAATCTTGCACTATCACAACCACCACTACTATATCTACAACTACGCAATTTTTAAATGTGATAACAGTACAGTGGTTCCTCATCTATCGTGGGGGTTAGGTTCCAGAACCCCCCCCCCAAAGCAAAAATCCATGAATTAGCGACCTTGTACAGTGTGTCTGTAAAGTCATGGTGTACTTTTGACCGGTCACAGGAACGCAACAAAAGACGATAGAAATGTGAAATATACACCAATTAAAAGGAAATCCCTCAGTGGTAGAGTGTCGGCCTAGCGTGCAAGAATCCAGGGTTCGATACCCGGCCAGGGGACACAGGAGAAGTGCCCATCTGCTTCTCTACCCCTCCCCTTCTCCTTCCTCTCTGTCTCTCTCTTCCCCTCCTGCAGCCAAGGCTCCATTGGAGCAAAGTTGGCCTGGGCACTGGGGATGGTTCCATGGCCTCTGCCTCAGGCTCTAGAATGGCTCTGGTTGCAACAGAGCAACGCCCCAGATGGGCAGAGCATCGACCCCTGGTGGGCATGCTGGGTGGATTCCGGTTGGGCGCATGCGGGAGTCTGTCTGACTGCCTCCCCGTTTCCAACTTCAAAAATACAAAAAAAAAAAAAAAAAGGAAATCCCTCCCAGTTTCTGTAGGATGATGTGGTAGCATGTGCGCATGCACATGCGCATATGATGTCGTAACACCGTGTATACAGCGGAGCAGCCCACAGCCATGCCAGTTGAGATGTGGACAGTACAAAGGAAAGTTCAGTGTGTTCTGTGGCTCGTTAAATTCGAATCCGTGACCAAAGTGCAACGTGAATATCGGTGCGTTTATAACGAAGCGCCACCGCATAAGAATAACATTACTCAGTGGGATAAGCAGTTGAAGGAAACCGGCAGTTTGATGGAAAAACCCGTTCTGGTAGGCCATCAGTCAGTGACGAGTCTGTAGAGGCTATACGAGATAGCTACCTAAGGAGCCCTACAAAATTTGTGCGTGAACCCACATTGAACTGCACTGAATAGGTATGAAAGTGGGAGAGTTTTCCTTTTATTTGGTGCAGATTTCACATTTCTATCATCCTTTGTTGCTTTCCTGTGATCAGTCAAAAGTGCACCATGACTTTACAGACACACTGTATTTATTTTATTATATATATATTATACATTATATATATTTAATATATATAATATATAAAATGTATAATATAATATATATATTTTATTATATATATATAGTAACCCCCCATAAAGGGATCAACCTTTCATCCAAATCAAAAGCCTTTAATAATTTGAAGAATTATAAATCTAAAGTTTAATATCAACCCACCCCTCCTCACTGAAGCCAGCACACATCCCCAAGACACCATTCAACAGAAATTACTTTTTACCAGAGTTTACTTTGTTCATTCCTGGCAACTACACTAGAAACAGGAAGTAGCAACTGGGCTAAATCACAAAACAGTCTGCTCTCATTTTTCTGTACAAGCTGCTTCTGTACTACTTATGACCAGTTCCCATCAAGACTGGGCTAATTATGTGGTTTCCCTACTCAAGGTTACTCTGTGTCACCTAGAAATCAAATCAAGTCTAAGGTTTCCTCTGGATGCATCTGCCCATAACTTCCAGGTCTGCTGCAAACACAATCTTAGAATCCATGGAGCAGATCATCCAACTATAAGCCAGACCCCACTTCTATTGGAGGAAAACAATAAAAATGCTAAAAGTTCAGAAGGAAACACATTTGGCCTAGATTGCCTTCATTCAAGACCCAAGTGGAAGACACTTGCCTTAAAACTTCCGTATAGAGATCCCTTGACATCTGAGGTTATGCAAAGTTTTAACTATTTCTTTGATTCATCAAACCCTGCACTTTCCCCACAATGAGCCAGATCCTAGCTTAACATGTGAAAGAAAATCATGTAATTTGTCAAGGCTAGATTGTCATTTAGATTATAAGAGAATAGTCACAACTGCAGTCTACTGATCATATCAATAGTTTCTCTTTTCACTTATATTTTAATGTGAAATTTATTAAAATATTTAGGTTAGACTAAAGGATTAGGTGTCAAGCATAGACTATAGTCTTTGTCTTCATCACCATTTTTTTTTCTAAAATAATTGCAATGGAGTGTTGTTACTCATTAAATCATGGTTTAAGGTTTTCTTATAATTATTATTTATTTTTAATTTTTGTTACAATAATAAAACTGATTTGAGACTAGTTGAGGTAATTTGGATACATTATCATTTATTATTATTGTAAAGATAAGGCAGGTGTGTTGGCTTCTTAATAATTATGGCCCTCTTTCAACTGTTCCAGGAGATCTTAAAAGAACACGTGCATAACTCATTGGTTTCCAAATTTACATTGTGCAGAGATGGAGGCAGATTAATTTCAATGGGGAGTTCTAATCTCTGGCATCCTTGTCAAAAAAGTCCTGGGAAGAATTTCTCTTCATTGCGAAACATACTTCTGGCCCTTGCAGCATGGGGTGGGCGGAAAGCCAAGGGGAGCCCGCACAGCAGGGGGAAGGTCCTTTCTATCTGGAATCCTCTTCCCCCTCATTGATTCATCCCGCAAATGTGCACATTGGAAGCATGTGGCACCTGGGGTAGAAAGTTGGTGGAGACAGTCACTGCCCATGACTCAGAGGTCAGAAGGCAGACAAGCTTTTTGATAGGAAAAGCTGGAAAAAAAAGTTTTGCCAGAAACTGAGAGAGATGAGAAAAAAACAAGTTCATCCTTATAAATCCTGAAAAATGAAAAAGACATTGCTTAGAAAATCATCAGCAAGGCTCAGGGTGTAGAAATATAGCACCGGGGGCTATGGGAGAGGGCCAGGCACAGGAGCAGAAAGCCTAACCTACTACCCAAGATTTTTTAAAGTAGCTCTTTAGAAGCACTCCCTTCTCCACACATTATATTTATACTCTCACTCTCTTTGGAGGCCAAGTGAATCATCAACTACACAACTGACATATCCAGAACACAGTATATCAGCAATCTAACACTGGCAACTTGGGAAACATTGGCTCTAAACATAAAGCTATGCACAATCCTTTATTCAGCAGTCTCATTTGTTACTTATTTCCTTTGTTTCAGGTATCAATTAACAGTAGTAAGTTGAATATAAAGCTTCTTCAACCCATAAAATATAGGGGGGGAACAATATTCAACTCAGCTTTTCTAAAGTTTTACAGGATTTTTAAGGTTTACTACAGAAATTAAATTAGCCCTTATTGTGTAAGTTTATATTATTCTGTTATTATAAATAAACACACTATGTGGCATTCTTCACACAGTGCTGCAGCAGAAATTTAAGTAAGTTTTGCACCTAAAAGTAGAAATGGAAGCTGTGGAGAAAGACACACCTGAGTTTGAACCTTGCTTCTGGCCATAATATATTTGTTATGTGACCATGGTAAATTATTCTACTTCCCAAAGCTTCAAATGACTGTTCTAAAAAATGAGGAGTAATGTATAAAAACCTTTGAACCTATTGTGAATATTAATTAGCATAATATGTATAAATTTGCTACCACAGGGCCTGGAATACTAAAGAGCTCAGTATTCCCTCTTTCTCTCCACCTACTTCTTTAAAATCAGTGGTTCAACATTGACAAGGATTATTCTCCAATTATTCCAAGGTCTACATTTCTTGAGTATCTGTATGTCTAACAGTATATGATATGCTGACAATGTAAAGAAAATATGTTCTTTCCTCTTGAGGAATTTCAACTGTACCCTTATTAGCAAAATTTTTGAACAAACTTTTATTTTAAAATTCTTTTAATATGTAGCTGATTAACACAGTTGTGTGCTTATCTGCCCTAGAATACCTCGTTTTTCATCTTCTAGTAGTCTTGGCTCTGCTGTGTACTCTTATCATAAAAGCCCTGTAAAAGTCCTTGAGTTTGATGAGTACTTGCTCACCTTCCTGCCTTTCCACATGCTACATCCTCTGCTTAGAGAACTCTTCTCCTCTGGGTTCTCTGGGAAGGTCCTCTTGGATAAACAGCAAGTCTTTCTCAGAAACTCTCTCCAAACTCCTGCGCAACTTGAATAGCTCCACCTCCCTATTTTCAAGGCAACCTATATAAGTTTTTGTGTCTGAAGCCACTTGGTGGTTGGGAGAAGAAAATGTCAGTTTGTCTGTCTCTATACAATAGAGACCTAGTTGCAGACAAGAATTTTTTATTATTCATCTTTGTGTTTCTAAGCAAAGTGCCGAGTGAAGAGTTGATGATCGATAAATATTACAGTAAATAAAAAATTGAATGAAGTAACAAGTGGTCTGTGGCCAAGACAGGAAACTAGAACAGATGACTGGGACTATCCAGTATATAAAGCAGGCTTTGTCAGTTCCTGGGTCTAGAACAGCCCCCATTCTTTGAGCACAAGGCCAGATTTCTCCAACTGGAACATTTGGTTTCCAAATTACATATTGCACAGCATGAGTCCTTCCTTTACTGAAACTGCCTGTTAACTATACTGTCACTCCTGTTCTGTCTTTTCCTGAATCTTCTAATTCCTGAGATACAACAGACAGTTATACTTAGAATATCCTGACCTTTAAAAGCAAGTTAATCTGCCCCCATCCCTTTTATTAAAAACTATAAAGAAAATCAGAAGAGTCCACTGAGGTCAAAGTTACTATAATATTATTAAGAAATTATTTGAGAGTGAAAAGTATTCCCATTTGTTCCCTTCTTCCTTATTTTCCTGGAATAGTAAAAGCCTGTGCTTTGGGGAGCAGTGGTGAGAAAGCAGGGAGCTGTCACTGGAGACAAGCAGCAAGCTCTTGACACTGAGAGCGCCCAGAAGCCTACGGAGAGATTCACCTGCTGAGTTCATTTGATCACACTGGCAGGAGTGGCCAGGAAAAATTTTTGTTCTTCAGGCAAAAATTCTGAAGATTTAAAATTCATTCTCGGGTTCTAAGATTTAGCAAGTGTTCTGACAATTCTATTGTCATTCTCTATTATTTTATGGAGAGACACTGGGTCTAGCTTAGTCATTGTGTCCCCAGTGCCTAACAAAACTTGAAAAGTGCATGCTCAAAAAAAATATGTAGCATATGGAAGGAAAAAAGGGTAGGGTGGAGTAAAGGAGAAAGAAGGAGAATGAAGAGGGAGAGAGAGGCTACAGGACAGGACAAGCTGTTGAGGGGGAGAATGGAAGAGATGGAAGAGAAGAAGTAGGCAAAGAAAGAAGACAGGTAAAGGGGAGAAACAGTTCCTCACACATTTTCCTCATAACCTGAAAAGAGACAGAATCTTAAAATAAAAATAAAACAACACACCTCTAAGTCACTTGGCATTTCTGTGAGTACAAATCCCTCTCTCCAGACAATTACTTCCCAGACCTAGGGCAAATGGATTAATGGAGAGAGACACACATTCAAAGTGTGGCAGGTTACCTTTACCTGTGTCTTACCTTGGCCTGTCTGAGAACGCCAAGTTGTAACATTCTTCAATCCTTTCCCTTACTGACTCATCAAGAAATTGTAGTGCCACCCCATGACCATGACCACTACTTATGTCCTTTGGTATATAGTCACATCACCTATTCAGTCTCGGCAAACTTAGTAATTTCCTAATAGCCCTGAGGGTAGGGAAAGGGACTATGGGAACCAGGTACTGAGTAAATAACTCAGAAGCAGCAAGAGGATCCTTTTAGAACTCTTTAGAGGATCTTCTGTACCCCCTTTAGGTTAGGTTGTAGATAGCTCTTGCTGTGACTGTGATTGCTTCCTCCTTCAGTCTAGCTTTCAATTCAGGTGCATTTTGCTTTGGAATTTGCAGTGCTTTCAATTCTGTGGTCTTAATTTTTTTTTTGTTTTATTGTTGTTTTGTTTTTTTTAATTAAATTTATTAGGGTGACATTGGTTAATAAAATTATATAGATTTCAAGTGTACAACTCTATTGCATTGTATGCCTACCACCCATAGTCAAGTCTCCCTCCATCAGCACACACTCCACCCCCTGTCCTTCAATAACCTTTTATAATTACTCCCGTTTTCCTTTGGTAACCACCATACTGTTGTCTGTGTCTGTGATTTATGTCTGTTAATTTGTTTGTTCATTTGTTGCTTTTTGTTTATACCCCGCATATGAGTGAAATCATATGGTTTGTGACTTTTTCTGTCTGACTTATTTCATTTGGTATGATATTTTCAAGATCCATCCATTATTCCAAATGGCATTTGCCACTTGTATGGGTTTAATTTTTAATAACAATTTTAACTATAATAATTTAAATATCATTTGTTGTATGACAAAAGTGATGAGCCATTATAAGATCATAATTAAGAGAATTACAAATTAATGCATAATCTTTCAAATAAAACCACTAATATGATATATGTCTTTTTATAGAAATTGATACATATATTTATTGTTTTGAGAGTAAGAAAATATTGTACATAATTTCCAATGTGCTATTTTTTAACTAAATAATACGTTACAAAATTTTTCTTTAATTATAATTCATCTCAGTATGACTGATGGCTTAACTCTGGATGTTTCAGAAACATCTTGGCAGGAAGGAGGGAGCAAAGAAAGCTCCGGAATTCCAGCAGTTGGCTTGACTGTCTGTTCATTTTAACATCTGTACTCACTGTTCCTTCTTTTCCTAGTATAGGATGACAGCCAGGCCAAAGTGCTACCTGACCATGTTTTTGGTTTGTCTGTTTCAGGAAATGTGGTGCCAGTCCTGTGACCTCAGTCCGAGTGTTTCTTGAGTACCTCTTCACACAAAAGCAGGTTTTGTTCCTCCTCTGAATTATCTTCATGGACTATCAGGGTAGTGAAAGGGGAGTTTTAATGGCAAACAAAGCTGCCAAAAGCAATGGCAGGCTGCACATTGCAGATAATTCACTCCATTGTGTGTGTTCTTTGTTGGATAGGGACTCTGTCTTTTTCATTCTTATTTCTCTTAGGCCTGTACCAGTGATTGGTCTATAAAATACATTCAACTCATCAATGAATGCTTGTTGAGTGAATGAGTGAATAAATGAATAAGTGAATGAACATCGAGAGGCAGTTATGAAAACTGACATAAAATAATACATTTTTGAGAAAACAACATAGGATTTAGTGAGCAACCACTTGAGTATGTATAACAGAAATACAATTTATCAATCCTCCTTTCTTGTTTGCATGTGACAGTGATCAAATGAGGTGACAATGTGGTATATATCAGAGAAACCTGGAACTTGAAGGTACATAGGACCTCAGGAGACATTAACCCATTGCAGTTTAAAAGTTTATGTTACAACAGGTCATGTTTCATTTCCAACTACCTCCCTTGACCCTTGACCCACACATACACGTAAATAGACAATGATAGCAATAAAAATAAATAAATAACTTCACTGAAAGTTTTTAAGTGGGTGCCAGGAAAACGAGCAACAGCTGGTGTTATTTCAGGGTAGCACCAACAGCAGAAAGATGATGGATTTGGGACACACACACAAGCACACATTATGGTTCTGCCACTTCTTAGCTATATAATTTGGGACAAGTTGCTCATCTATGACACTTTTTTCTTTGATAAAATTTTTATAGCAACGCATGTGTTTTAGGATTATTATGAGAATTTTACAAAAAGAAAGAAGAAAGTTCCTTAACATAATAACTGTTCAATAAATGTTATTTCATTACTTTTCATGGCTGCCCCACCTCAGTCCCTGCCTGAACCAGTGAGAAGAGTGTATTATTAATATTCAACAATTTTGTCTAAGGGGCTGCCACTATCAGACCTAAATGCTAAACTGCCAAACAGAAGTTCGTTGTGTTGAAATATTTATACCAGCCTTCAGATATAGGAACTCTTTGAATTCTGTTAGAAGCTTAGCATCAGTCAATGAGAACAGTAAATAAGAAATTTTGTCTATGTTGCTTTATTTCAATACAGAACCAGCTAAATCCTCATTAACCATTCCAAAGAGGTAGCTCTAACCCTCAAAAATAATAGCTTTAGATAGGCAGGTGATTTTTATCATGTTTGAAGAAAAAAAAGAATTATTGGATATGAGAACCTCTGTTGAATTTGTTAGCTTTGCAGTCAGTTTACCTAAAAAAGAAGAGCCTACCACTTTAGAGTAGTTGAAGCTGTAGGAGACAATTCTGTACCAGTATAAACGGCAGTTAACTGCAGAGCAAGGGTTAATTGGAGACAGGAGATCTTGGAGTGTGTTGGCTATGGAGGGACACTGACCTGGGTTACTCAAGTGCATGTGTGCAGGGTTCTTGGAGGAATGCCTGCAAGAACTAGATGTACTTTGTGATCAATAAGCTCAAGACTCTGACTCTTCTTGTGTCCTTGTTCATGAAAAGAAATAGTAGATGTGCAGGGTTGGGGATGAAATGGATGGGGGAAAAGGCTTGTGTAACTGTCTTGTTTGAATTGCTAAGCTATGGCTTTTGGAACTCAATAAATATGCAGAGGCGCTGTTTCTCAGGGCTGATTCCGCGTAAGAGTTTCAGCCCTCTGCCTGGTGTATATACAATCTGGTATGTCTTTTGCCTTGCAAGTGCGAACCGTGAAGAAATTCATAACAGAAGCTCTGTGAAAAGGAAGAGAAACCCTAGAACATGTTGTTAAGAGGAAATCTACAATAGCATGATGACAGCCAAAAGTCAGATTTAAGTTTAAAGTGCTCCAACTTCTACTAAGTGAATCATGTCTAATAGTGGAGACAGATCATCCAAGCAAAATTCAGACCATTTACCTAACGTAGTTAAGCCATTTTACAAGGGAAATGTTAAAATTTTCTAATAACTGAAGCTCAGAATTTGTGGCTTGGGCATTTCCCTTAACCTTTTTGGATGCTACTAGAAATCTGGCCATGTTTTAAAGTTCCTTCTAGCTCAGAAAAAAACAACACTCACAAATTTTTACCTCTCAGTTCTACAGCAGACAAGTTCCTATCTGGGTAACAAAGGTCTTTCCTGGTTCATATTTAAAAGAATATACTAAATGAATACTTTCTTCGTAAACCAGTAATTGTGGGTTGATTTTGAACAATTCAACAGCTTTCCACTCTTGGGCAAGCTCCTCAAATAGGACTCTGCTCTTCAGATTGAAAGAAGGACTAGCTATACAGAATTCAAATAGCATAATGGTTATGATTCATACACATCAACAGTTGAGCCAATTAAGAAAATCTGGGGGTATTTAACAATAATCATTCTGGATACCTTCCAATCAGTTCTCCATACTGCAGCTTGAATAATTTTTCTAAAATATATAATTGACTGAATCATTCCTTGTTCAAAATCCTTCAACAGCTCATCTTTGTTTTTAGAACAAAATTCAATCCTCAGCATAGTATCCAAAGCTTTTCTTCATCTGGGCCAACTCATCTTTCCCAACAATATCTGCGAATCTTCCTTTTTCCCCTGGATCACTTATTTTAGCCACACTTAACTGCTAGCCTTTACCATGATGCCTCCATGTCATTTCCCACCTTGTTCCCTCTGTCTGGGATATTCCTTTTTATGCCCACCATTATCCCTGGTTACACACTTGTTTTAAGGAAAGTGACTCCTATTATTCATTGAGGAGCAAATCATCTATTACTTACTCCAGGAAACATTTCTGTTCCACTGCTGCTTCCTCTTTCTCCAAACATCAATAGGAACTGTCCCCCAGTCTCCAACGAGATTGTCTAAAAGTTTGTCTAAGCTCTTTTTTACCCTGAATTGTAATTATCTGTTAATAAATAAGTTTCTTAAAGGTAGGTCCTGTGTCTTATTCTTCATTACATATATTTATACAGAACCTGCTAATTAGTAAATATTCGATATGTTTATTGTTGTTGAATGATGGATGGATGGATGGATGGATGGTAAATAGGTGGATGGGTGAATGGGTGGATGGGTGGGTGGGTGGACGGATGGATAGAGAACAAGCCTGTTTACTAGAAATATACAACTTTAGGAACATCTTTAGGATACAGGGGCTGAGTAAATGAAGTTCATTTGTCTCAACTCAATTATTGCGGTGTTAGTGATTTTAGATTAAGTAAAATAGCAAAGGCAACTCTAAATGAAAAAAAATGTAGAAATAATAAAAACAAGTCACCACAGGGTAGCTTGCTGCCTCCCCTCAATAACTGAAGTAGTATAGTGGGAAGGCCACAGGCATTGACACATTTAGCCATACTCTCTTAAAAAACAGAGAAAGATGATTAGATAGATAGGTAGATAAATAGATAGATAGACAAATAGATAAAATAAAACTCTCTAAATAGCTGCCCTATTTGCACTTAAGGGATCTGCAGCTTAAGCAGGGAGACATATATTAAGTGTGTCAGGAGATCTGAGTGCAGAGACCCAGGTTTGAATCCAGCTTTGCTTCTAGTAAGCTGTGTGACCCTGGGCTAGCCGCTTCAGCTCCCTTCCTCTCCAACGATCTCTAAGGTCCTTTGTAGTTTAAAAATCTCATCCATTTTGATATTTTTTGATGGTTATACACCTGAAACATAGAAAGTGTTCAAAAAGATGCCAAATGAATGAAAGGTATCCTGGGTGCTTCCTGGTTTTGCAGCACAGGCCACGAGCTAAGATAACACACTGGAATGTTGCATCCCACTGGTAGTGAGGAACACCATTCCTCCCTCAATCTGCTTACGCCAGCCCTTTCATAAAACAGCATCAGGGTAGAAAATAGAGAAATACAGAAAATAGAGAGGAACCTTAAAACCAACAAGGAAGTAAAGAGGTGACAGATGGGGACTATGGGAATAATCCTGAGGCACAATAATTCAAGGGGCCACTGGAGGGTAAGATGTGAACAGGGGCTTCTGCACAGGGCAAACAAACAGTTGATCATTTCAAGAAAGCAAGGCTTTAGTTTTGTTAAGAAGTTCTTCAGAAGAATCTGAAAACAAAATAACTTTTCTCTAGTTCTTCCTAGGCAGCAGAAATTAGAGACACAGGATCAGTATATTCAGCCTCAATACCCAGAGGCTGAATACAATGTGGGTAGAACCATTGACTAGAACCATTAGGCAGAGATCCCAATGCTACTCCTCTGGTGATGGCTTCACAGGGAGCTCTTTTCTGTTCCCCACGTACCACCTCTGAGGCCAGTAGTGACACCCCTTGTCCCCTCTGGTCTTTAATCTGAAAATCCTACATGCAATGTAGTCTTAATTTCTTGTCTAGCAAATGTAAAAAGAGGAAAGTGAAGAATACATAAATCAGTGGTGAGGTTCAACCAGTTTGCACTGGTTTGGTAGAATGGATACTAATTTTTGTTGAGTTCGGCAAACTGGTTGTTAAAATGACACTTGTAATTAGGGTTGTCTCTAATGTGGGTGCTTGGGCAGCCGCTCAAGTGGAAATCACAAATTTACGCTCTTTACTCTTTTTTAACATTCATCTGCGCAACAGCATATTCTAAGTGCCCATAGTAATGTTCATTCCATCCATAGGTAATAAAATATTTTCAAGTGAGGACACCAGTCAAGAAATAATATGGAAATATCTTAAGTAACAGTTTTATTGTATTTTGTCAGGTATTATTTAATATTTTTTCATTAATATTTTAAAACTCTTATAATCTAGCTTTGTGCACCTCTTTAATTGTTCTTATTTAAGTATTAAATACAGAAGTTTAAATAAAGAAACATTTGAAGATATTAACAAATATCAACAAATCCACTATCCAAAAGAAAGACCTATGATTTATTGATAAGTCAAATAGGTAAAAATTTAGCAAAGGTATAGAAGGTTTTGGAAAACAATGAACAAACTTGATTTACTGAATATAGTTAAAAACTTATATCCAATAATTAGACAACATAGCCTTTTCTCAGGTAAAAAAATATTTGCAAAATATTGACCACATTGTAAGCTAAAAGAAATTTAAGAATATGGTTAACATACAATGTTTTCTTAATATTATTTTATTAAATTAGAAATTAATAACAGAAAGGAAATAAACCCTCATATGTCTGGAAATTAAAAAGAAATTCTAAATATCTCTTGACTCATTAAGAGAGGTCATCAGTTTTGAACTAAAGAATCGATAATAAACGCTCTTCAAGATGTGAATTAGCGGCTGCCCCTTTTATATTGGCCACAGCTTGGTAAACTTGCAGTTTTGACAGATAGGAGGCATGACCGTGTTCACCAAAGCATCTACAGACTGAACCATTATCATGTTCCTTTATAGTGCACAACCTGGCTGTGCATGTAGTTTTACAACCTAACCTTATACATAGTTGTTATCATCCACTACGCTAAAACTACAATCTCTACTTGTCACTATATTGAACATTAGGAGGGCTAAGATTTACATAATATAAAAATGGGAGGATTGTAAGCACTTTGCCAACGGAGAAATAAAACCAACTGACAAAATACATTAAGTCTGCCAAATGTAACCAAACTGTCAACTAGCTATTTTATCTTTTATAGCAAAATTGCCTGATAGCCAATTAGTTATATGGTAAAAATGCTTGTAAAAATGTTTGCTTGCAGTAAATGGGTGTGGGCAAAACTACAAGACAGAATTTTTCAGAATCCCCCACAGGGTCTGACACAGAGAAGGGGTTTGATAAATGCCTGTAGGAACTGAACTAAAAGCATAAGGACTTCTGAAAAGGGCAGGTGATTAAACAGCATAAAAAACAACACCTCAACACTGCAGAGACAGGTAAAGCCAGCTACTTGGGATCTAAGGGAGAACACAGGCAGAGAAAGATGACTTCATCTCTTCTTGATGAAGGAAGTTTGGATTCAGAGCAAAGAAATGCCAAAGGCAAAAGTGCCAGACACTATTCTCCAAACAGCTCACCGCTTTCTGGGGCCTGTGATTGTACTCCGGTTTAGATCTGTGGTCCACAGCCTGAGATGATTTATATTTTCATTTATAATGTCACTTTGGATTTACAATGCAGCCTCTTCAAAACACGGCACCTCTGGCACGACTGAGAGGTACAAATTTGATTCTGGTAGGATTTCCTAGCAAAACTCCAAGTTTTTATGAGGTTTAGAAAAAGTTAAAAATTCAAGACATGCCAAGATGAAGCTCTTTTAGCCTCTGGTAATGCCATCAGTGACTTTCTTAACTACATTGCGACCTGTCTGGTTTCTCAGCCGTATGTTTGCCTTAGAGACCTGAAATGGATGTCTCTCTGCCTGGTTGGCTGATCTCATCTTTGATTCAACAGCTTTAACCTCTACTTTCATTTTGATTCAATAAAAAATGTGCCTGTTCAATCCACTACCTTGAAATCCAGCCAGATTACAAATGAGCAATTTCAACAAGAGCAATAAAAATGAACAAACGTAATGAAGAACATCAGTCGGCACCTTTGTTAACCTCCTACATGGCCCAGTGTGTCCTCGGTCCAAATTCAAAGGTGAAAAGGTAGCATAAACAGGTCCTCTACACTAAAATCCAGTGGTTAACAGCACCACTGACAAGATGAGAACAAGAAATAAAATCAGTGTTTAGTGTGTGGCTACTATGTGCTACCCGTGGCAACCAGAGAAAATAAGCGTCATCCTCGTTTTGCAAAGAAAGATGTTGCAGGCATCCCCAAATTACGGCCCGCAGGCCGCATGCGCCCCCCTGAGGCCATTTATCCAGCCACCCACCACACTTCCGGAAGGGGCACCTCTTTTATTGGTAGTCAGTGAGAGGAGCACTGTATGTGGTGGCCCTCCAATGGTCTGAGGGACAGTGAACTGGCCCCCTGTGTAAAAAGTTTGGGGACCCCTGCAAGGCATTCATATGAGCAATCAATCACTTAAGGTGAAAAGCAACAAAATGATGAAGCTGGCATATGAACCCTCTGTGTTTATCTGGCTCCAATGTCCATTCTGTATGCATTATAAAATGTAGTTTCAATTAAATCATAACACTGTAGTATAAACTAGAGGGGACAGAGAAAATTCATTATTTTACAGACTTCAAATTTATCACAATATATGACTTCTTTTATTATCTTGAAAAAAACAGTTAATTTGTTTTCGTATTTGCACACGCACACACACATGTGTGTGTTCAGCAACTTAGAGTTTCTCAGCATGCTATTGGTAGTGCACTAAAGAAACTTCTTCATTAGTGTGATTGGATATTACCAGCAGCATCTTTATGTAGAAATAGTGAAGAGAAATCAAGGACCTCCATTACTGCTTCAGGGATATCTAACCTGAGAACAACTTGTAAAATTGGAGACCACCCAGTGTACTCTCGGGTCACACCTGTGAGAATATAATCAGCTTTAGGTCTTTTGCCCTCTTTGACTTTTAATTTAGTCATGTTATGAACCATGTTATGAGTTCCTTCTTTATTTCTTTTTACTACCACTGCCACTGCCGTTTCCCTCTTGTAAACCCCATACTGTTGTCTGTGTCTATGAGGGTTTTTTTTTATTTTTGCTTCATCCCTTCATCTTTTGCACCCAGTCCCCCAACCCCATCCCCTCTGACAGCTGTGAGTCTGTTCTCTGTATCTATAAGTCTGTTTGTATTTTGTTAGTATTCTGTTCATTAGATTCAACATATAAGGAGATATGATCTTATTTGTTTCACATATGAAACAAATAAGATCATATTTGTCCTTTTTTATTTGTTCAAGCTTCCTCCCTTAACAAACCAATATTGTAATGACTGCATCCTAGACCTGAGCATGTGAAAAATGTTGCTCATTTTTTACACTATTCTAAAATATTCTAAGAAAGAATCAGTATTGGAAATTGTTCATGTTCAATCAGCCATAATTTTTGTTTCATTGAATTTTTTTATTGAATTGAACATATATTTTTATGTTTTGAAAAGGACAATATGATTGTAGCATACTTCAGATACCGGTTTTTAGCTAAGAAGTGACTTCTTGATTATGTTTATTTTATAAAACCAATGAATCATGACTGCTTTTAATAAATGAAGTTTAAGTGAATTATAGCTGTTGTTAACTTACAACACTAGCAGTTTTAATATTTATTAAATTGTTTGCTGGACCTCAAGGTTTTAAATTGTATATGGAAGCATTTGACCAATTACTTCCAGGGCACTGAAGGCCAATGTCTGCTGTTGAGGGCTATAGATAGGCATTTGGTTGCTTGATGCCATTGCCCCTCCCGGAGCCATACTGCTTTCTGAGCTCTCCTCCCATTGGATATATTCAATCCCATCCTGGACTCAGTCCACCTCCCTCTTCCAGGCAGTTTACTGTGCCTCCTCCCAGGCTTTCTCTTCCTTCTGCCTGACAGTGGAGATGCCCTATCATCCCCCGTTCTATTCCTATCCTGAAGGTTAGCCTTTGAGTGCTTTCATTTCTCATTTTTTACTTGTGATCATGTTTCTCTATGGGGAAGCAGGTAGGGGAGGAACAGACAGAGCTGTCCGTGGTCTTCCAGCCACAATCTATTGTCTTTTCCTAGAGACCACAGTAATGCTCTGGTTCTGAGCACAGACCATGAATCCAGGCTCCCTGGGTTTGAATCCCTGATTCTGCCTCTGAGATGCCCACTCGTCACTTTCTCTGCACCTCATTATATGAAGACATTGTGTGTGTGTGTGTGTGTGTGTGTGTGTGTGTGTAATGTTGAGGTGGAAATAAGTTCATTCACATAAAGTATTTAGAATTGTGCCTAATCTGTAGTAAGTACTCAATAAATGTGAGCTCTTATTAGCTGCTATTGAGTCTTCTCTGAGGTGTTCTTCTTAGAGTTGCCATTCGCTCTGATCTTGGAGGTGGGCTCTGAAGTATCCTTACGCCAGCTCAGAACCTAATGCTGAAACAAGACTCACGTTTCTAGAGGAAGTCAGCAACCATGAGTGCTCTTAACTCAGTGTCCCCCTGCATGATGGCCTGGTCTTGACTTCTCCCCTGGGTGCTTCTTCAGAGAGACAGTATAATGTAAAAGGTGGTAGTGCCAGGATGTCTGTTTGGAAATTCTGTCTACATTCTATTTCGTATCAGGATGATCTTGGAAAAGGGCTTAATCTTACTATACATAGGAATAGTCCCTAATTCATAAAATTGCTGAGGATAAAATTAACCCAGATTGGTGAGATTTTTAGAACATTACTTACAAAGAAGAAATTCTGAATAAAAGTTTATTATTTAATTCTAAATAAATAACAATTCAAACTTCAAACTGAGTACCTACTATGCTCTGAACACTGTGGTAAGTGCTAGGTTAGCAAAAGGAAACAATAGAGAACACTTGACTTTCTGTTGCTTATAATCAAGAGGACAAGCAGGTAGACGTAAAGGTCGGGTGCAGCAACAATAAAGCAGTGAAAGGACACGTGGCTGGCTGCCATGCCACCTGCAATCCATGACTGGACCTCTCTGGTCCCCACTCTGCAGAGAGGTTTTACCTCCCTGGGTGGGATGAGAGAGAAAGAGACTCAGTGCTTTTTTCCCCTTCTTTCTTTTTAGATTAACTAATTAATTATTTGTTTTTATTGATTAATTTTAGACAGAGAGAGGAAGGATGAGAGAAATTTAGAGAGAGAGAGAGAAGAGGAGAGAGAGGAGCATTCATTTGTTGTTCTACTTAGTTGTGCATTCATTGGTCACTTCCTGTAAGTGCCCTGACTGGGTATTAAACCCACAATCTTGGTGTTTCAGAGTTATAATCTAAGCAACTGAGCTTCCTTTTCAAACATAATGTTCATCAAACCACTGGCAAATGTGTGCAACTTTGTGATAGCCCTGAGAAATGATGCAAAGAGAAGGAAGCCCACAGAGCAACTGCAGATCAATTTAGCTACTTAAAAAGAACCAATAGAAATGACCTGCATGAAGAAGTGTACTTCAAATAATGCTACAGTATTTTTCTTTTTTATCTCCAGGATGATAGTCTAAGCTGATGGTTAAAGAGAATATAATACCCAGCATTCTACTCTAAGCTCTGGCTACCATTAAATCCACTTCTTTTCCATCACCACATATACGTCTGTTAATATATTTGAAGGTAGAATCTCTGTGCTTCTCTGGGTACACAGTTGACACTCTCAGGCTGTGCAAGTTACTTGAGAGACAGGAAGGGAGGTGGTTAGACTATAGAATCAGTCTTTCCAGGCAAGTCTGCTCAGGAATTGGGCTTTTTTAGTGAATTGACTGAAGTTGTAATTTTCTAAAGCAAAGCTCTGCAAACCAAAACAACCAATGCAGCTTCTGTAACTGCTTACCTTAGAAATAGAAAGAACAATTATGAACATTATATAAAAAATTTAAACGTAATATGCAGAGTCTGATGACCTGGCTCTACACTTTGTGGGTGTGTTACCTTAATTCCCTCACCTGCAAAGCTAAGAGAACAAATAGATTATGTTTTCAGGAAAAACCACAATGTGGATAAGTGAAATCATGTGGTATACTGTAAAGTTTTCTACATAATTATTATTCCTTCAGATCTGAAGAGACATTTCTCCAAATCTGGAAGAATTTTATGTCTCAGAAAGCAGGGGTCTCACACCTTAAGAATGAAATTAGAGTACTGGTCTCTTCATTTTATTTATTTATTTATTTATTTATTTATTGTTGTTGTTTTGTTTAGTTGAAGACTTCCCTGTGGAATCAGCTTACAGGGCTCTAGCATGAAATATGATAAGTATAATAACCATAACCATAAGAGCAACCAGCATTTAAAGCCCTGCTGTGTGTTGAAGCATTGTGCCAGGTGGTTCATATGTTACCTCTACTTCTTATTACCACACCATACAAGTGTGACTATATCACTCTCATTTTCTAAATGAGAAAATAAGCTCAAAAGGCCAGCATCTTTCCCAGAGATGCCTAGCTAGTAAGTGGTAGTTTGGAAACTGGAACTCAAATCTGCTTGTTTCAATAGGTAGGGTGTTTGCTTCCTTACTAAGTGGCCTACTCTAAGTATAGACGCAGATTTAATAAAACCCAGAAAACAAGTCTTGAGTTCTCCTGGGAGCCAACAGGGTCTTTATAGAAGGCCCATCTGCAGACTCTAAGCCAAGCCTACAGTTTTGCCTAGAATGATGCAACCCAGTTCAGGAGAAAGAGAACTTCTTATCCGTGCAAACATCTCCCTGTGTATAAGACGTTCCTTTGCCTCCATTATCAGTGTGAGGTTTCTTTTACTTCCCTGATGGCCTAAGTTTTCTTTCAGCACAGTGTCTTATAATACAGGATGGAAAGCACCAAAATCATCTGTAAGATGTCTTATCAGAATGAAGTGATGTTTTCTTTAAGCCAAGAAAAGGAAACGGAGGAAGTAGAAAAACACTCCTCTTCCTATGTAAAAAACAATGAGAGTAAAGAGAACGGTGTGGGTGAGCCAGAGATCTGGATCCCTAAGCCAAAGACCCCTCTCTCATATGTTGCATGTTCCACAACAATCCTGTTTTGGATTTGGACTTGTGGTGCCAAAGAAGCATATAGCTTTGGTTTATTGGAAAAATCATATACCGTGCACAGTTGCATTGATGTGGGTAGAGCGCAGAGCACATTCCTAGCAGCTGTAGCTGATGCAATGCTGTGAGAACACTCCAGCTCCCAGAAGCTTCCTGGGCACACCCAGGAAGGAAGCTCGCCCACTATAAGGAAGTGATTTAGCGCCAACCAGGCAGCTCCCTGATCTTTTCAGCCATTGGCTATGAAGGACACGCTATAATACCCTATAGGTTGAACCCATGTATATAAGCTAGTTTACTTCCTGAATATAGTGGATCTGTGTCACTGAACCTGGTCCCCAGAGTTGGGTCTTTGCGTCTCCGTCGTCCTCACCCCCGGCAGGACTTGTCCACACATTAAGAGAGTCACTATTCTAGCATGGGAAACCTAACCACCAGATTTAAAATTGTGAACTTGCCCTCTAGGCATAACTTCTTTCAAAACAGGATAAAGAGGAAGGAATCAGGAATAAGAAAGAGGAAACTGGCTTTGGAGGCAGACAGACTTAGTTCACATCTTAGCCTTCCCAGTAACAGCTATGTGTTCTTGGGCAAGCTTTTAAATGTCTATAAATCTTGAAATAACATCAATAAATGGGAGTTATAATAACTACTTATTAATGTTTTTTCTAAGAGTTAAATAAAATAATACCTTTAAAATAACTATCAAAACACCTAGTGTATAATAGGGCATGATTAAGATTAGTTATTTTTGCCCAAAACCTCAGGAACACATGGTATCTCCCCTCTTCCGAGAGTTTGACAAGGGCTCCCATCTCACACAAAGATGGGTCATAAAGTAAAGAATCCACAGTTATCTTTAGTAATATCTTTGTATAAAGTGCTGAACATCACAGGTGAATGTTTCCCATGCTTTATTTTATTAATTGCATGTGCTTCAGTATGGGTATCTTTACTACCTGGCTGGACATTAGAAAATCTGCTCCCAGTATTCAGATGAACTCAGTGAAAGCACATGATATGACAACGTAATGTCAGTGGTAGTGGCTGTTAGGATTGGGTCCAAGGCCCCCTACCAGAAGCCTCAACTAGCCAGGTGGCACTTTAAGATGACCCAGCACCAGAGCAGTTCCCATAACTCCCCACCTGAGCACCCTGATTGATACCTTACCTCCCCCTGACCCTGCCCTGGGGCATCCTGACAGTTAGTCATCCCTCCATCATTTATCTTGTTTTTAGATTTTACTTATTGATTTTAGAGAGTAGAGGGAAGAGAGCATGAGAGAAAGAGAGGTGAGGGAAAGAACAGGAAGGATCAATTCATAGTAGTGGCTTCTCCTATGTGGCCCAGGGTTTTTGAGCTAGTGACCTCAGCAATTCAGCGTAATGCCTTCCCTGCTGTGCCAGCACAGCTCAGGTCCTATCACTTAGCTGACACTTAGCACCACCCTCCCTCCCTCATTGTTTAACCACCCAGGTAACAGCAGCTTTCCCCCTGTGGTGAGAAACACAGCCAAACTCAGTCCTAGGTAAGATGTGGCTTTTCATCCTCTTGCTGCTGACACCTCTAGGGTCTCAGCATGTCTGTCCGCAGATGCATAAATAAACTTATCATAAAATTCACTGGGCCTTGTGTGTTCCTCCTTTGGTGACCTAACAGTGGCCAGGCAGGCTCACATTGGATTCTGACAGACGGTAGAGGAACTGTGGAGCTGGAAAGCATTGGGCCATTCTCATTTATTAGCTTCTCCTCCCAACAGCAGGTGAGCAAACAGGAAAACCACCCCACACGGCAATGGGCAAGTGATCTGTGCCAAAGAAAAGCAAAGCACCCGTGGCCTTACATAGGCTGTACACACATGGCTCTGCCACATGCTAATGCACTAATCATGCAAAGTGCAAGTGAGCAAGCCTAACACAGCTGTTTTTACAACAATCAGCATATCTCTTCCACAAAGACAATAAAGTGAGCCCTGGCTGAGTAGCTCAGGTTTTTGGTGCATTGTACTAACACCCTAAGATTGTGGGTTCTATCCCCAGTCAGGGCACATAGACAAATAAATGGAACAACAACTCAGTGTCTCTCTCTCTTTCTCTCTCTCTCTCTCAAATCAATTATAAAACAACAACAACAAGACAATAAAGTGAAACATATTCCTGAAAATTTCCAAGTATTTGCTTTGAAACCACTAACGCTTTGTGTTTTCTTTTTTAGATGGGGGAAAACCCTTTTCCCCTAAAAACCAGGTTCTTTCAGTGCAAACAGTGCACTTGAAACTACCAAGTTTGACCACCTCCATGGCTGTACATGAAAAATGGGACTTGTCAAAACCACTTGAACCAGGCACGAATAAAGGATGCTGGTTGTTCATGGAAGCCAGCAATTAAGACAGCGCCTGTGAATAAGCAATGACAGCAGCTTCTTGACAATTTCTTTGAACCTTAATTCTTTGGAGTTTACTTGATATCTTTGTCAGGACCAGGCAGGGGGCCAGAATAACTTCTGCAGACTTCTCATCACCCAGGAGACAGGCACAGCATGAACCACTTGGATGCTTCCATCTGACAGAAACAACTAGAATCCACTGCTCTATAATATATAAACCTCTCTCCTGGAAAACAATGGCTTACAAGGCCAATTTTGGTTTAAAAACAACAACGAAAAAAAAAGGCTCAGAGCACAGGATTTTTCATTAAAATAAAGGAAAAATTTTAAAAAGCGATGAGTCAATTCCAGCTGAGTACTACATACAGAGGGTCTGGCTTAATTAGAATCATCCTAGCTGTATTGTATGTGTATGTGATAAGCACTATGCTAGGTCCTGAGATGCAAAATATTATATGACAGACATCTAATGAGAACACATCCTTTCTTCACATGTTAACAGAACCAGTTATATCAATAACTAAGGCGCAGTCTCTCTCATTGAGGGGCTCAGAGTGTTTGTCTTTGTGTGTGACCAGAGTGTGCAGGTATTAAAAGAGAGAATGAGACAGATCAATAGTATACAAATATAATACAGATGTAGACCTTTTACAGACACAACATATATATGGTATGTTATTAATCATATATGATTGTATATGTACTCTATAGGACATATATAATAAGTATGCATGTATTAATGACATAGAAAGAGCTAGAAAAGCACAAAGAAAGGAACAGATCATTCCACCTGATTTATTTGAGAAAAGTTGCACATAGGGGGCACATTTTAGCAGCACCTGGAAGGGTAAGTGCAATTTTGCCAGTTGAAATAGCAGAAGAGAATGTCTTGGTCAGAACAAGTCCTGGTACACATATACATAAATAAATAATGGCAATGATGTCTCCTCTAGGACTATATCTATAATCATTAAATCAATATTTGTTATGGAATATGTGATAATACATATTTGGCTGTAATTTACTCAAGAAAATATAACAAGAAAGACAAGCATTAGATCTTAGTCATGTCAGACTACAATTATTCTTATCCAGGCATTTGCAATAGATCAGTGCAGTAGACAGGTTGTGAAATTAAGTCTGATGGTTAAAAGTTTGTCCTCTGTAAAGAGGAAATTCCCAAGGCTATTTATGCATACACTGGTACATTCTTTCATTAAAAAAAAATTTTTTTACTAAACACATGCAGGATGCCAAGCAGCCATTAGGTCATACTCTCCTTGAGAACCCATTACTTGCTCATTAAATTGTTTTAGGTGACTTGTAGGTGACAACTCACATCCAGTCTGTGTCACAGGCAGACAAATAACATCAATTCAATATGATAACCTCTGTTGTTCAGGTGTTACAGTATTTGGGGGACAAAAAAGACCAACCACTAGACTTGCTAAAATGTGTTACACAAATTAGGTATGAGTACACAGTGAAATGATTTACATGTAACAGCAAATATGACATTCACCTTTGTACCTTTCTCATTGTAGGTACATTAAGTAATATTAATAATACATGCCATTTATTGGGGATCTACTATGTGATACTTATGGTGCTCAGTGCTTGTCATACATTATTTTATTTCCTTCCTCGTGACAATTCCTTAAAATAGGACCATTAGCTTCCTTCACAGATAAAGAAAATGAGGACCAGAAATCTTAGTTAACTTACACACTGTAACACAGCTAAAATATAAATATGAGACCTGTGCTATTCGACTTCAATTATACTACCTGGCCTTTTCCATTTTAATCACATTAAGAATTAGAGGCTACATGAAAAAATGTGCATGTTTAGATTAAAAGGGATGTTCAGATGGCTTATTCACACTCTTTACTTCACAGAGGAAGACACAGGCTGGTTCTGTTACCTTGGTTACCAGGGGCCTATTTTGTTATTAGTGCAAAGGTCTCACATATTGAAGAGTGTTTGTGTCATAATAAACATCAGTTATTTCCAGTTGAATACGGAAGTCCAAGTAGATGCACTGCATATAAGGAATTGTAATCCATGGACAACGTCTAGCTTCCTGACTTCCATTTTATTTTGTTTTATTCATCGCTCTATTGTACCATGCTTCCTCACTTCCAGGTAATTATAATTTTCTATGAAAAAAACATATTTGCTAAAGCAAACAAAGTTAATAAAAGTTGAATTTTTACTAAAAGGCATTTAGAGTTATCTTTGAATTCTCCTCTAATGATTTAAGCTTGGAGCCACAACATACTCAACTTACATAACCTTTGTATCTGGGTCATTTTTCTTTGCAGGTTTTGTTGTTTTCTCCCCTAAACCTTGAGTGCTGCCATGTATTCCAAAGTTCCACTAACTTTTGAGCTCTTTAAATACAACTTTAAAGATTCTCTAGTAAAAAAAAATATATTCTGCTAATTCCTTAGTATCTGTTTCTTCATAGAATGTCACATGTACAAATATTCTGCTTTCCACAAAGGTTATAATAAAGTATCAAATGATACCCAACAGAAAATATTTATTGTTCCTAAAGGATCATCCTGGAGACCAAAGCCCTAAGAGATAGATACATATTAAGAGTAAGAGAAAAAAATCAGTAAAATGAACAGGCTGTTTAGAACCTCATGTGTTAAAATAAAGAAACCCAAGTGTTTTAATTTGCATGTTCATGAATTAGGTGCTAATACATAAAGCCACTCATAGTGGCTAGAATTTGTTGAGCTAATCAATGTTTTTATTATGTTTTTAAACAGGAAAACCAAGGTGTGGCCTTTTGCAAGAGGAAAGCTGTACCGAATTTCCTTCTGTTTATTTGATATACTGTGCTGCCTACCAGTGCTGGGCTGCAGTAAAGTAGGAAGGGCACTTTTTGTCTTGGGCCCATTTGATGTCAGGGTTTCTCTGAGATAGCCTGCAGCTGGGCCCAGAAGACACGCTCTACCCTTCAATCCAGCTGCCAAGTCTTCCAGGGAAATCACAGAGCCACACAGACCTCAAGATCTCTAACTTCACCTGCTCTTAGAGCTCCTTGGAAATCCTAGGAAGTAACTCCAAGAAGCCCCCTCCTCCCTCCTGTTGGCCTTCAGATCATCCCAGCCACACTCTTTGAGTCCCTAACATCATTTCCTGTCTTCTGGAGCAAATAGGCATCAAGCAGAAACTGTCTTAACTTCCAGTGATGTCTCCTAATGTGGGGACTCTAAGGGAGGGTATGGCAGGGGCTTATATTCCAAAACTAATTCACCACTGGAGCTGAGAATCCATCCATCCTTTTCCACGCCCTCAACAATCTCACCTCTTTAAACATACCACTTTGTTTTAACTTTTGCGCCATAGCTGCTCCAGGAGTTTGTTGACAGTTGTTCCATCTATTCCATATCTCTTAATCCTCCCATAGCAACTGGGCTCTCCCTCATCCCACTGACCCCGGCTGCCGGGGCTGGCAGGGGCTGTCGATGCCTTCCTAATGCCCAAGTGCAAAACAACACTCTCTCTCTCTCTCTCTCCCCACCCCTCTCTCTCTTTGTTGTAGGTATGCGGGATGTGGGAGTTCTGGCATGAGACTACATATTTTTATTACCGAACTGAAACTATTATTAAAAAACTGGACATTTTAGTTACTGAATGGAAACCATTATTTAGAGTTAAAAGGTTCAGAAAAACAAGGGCCAACTAGAATGTTCATCCAAATCGAAGGAGAGTAGAAGAGGCACAGAGAAACTAAGAAACTTGCCAATATTTCATAGGTAGTAAATAGCAGATCTGTACTTTGAAGCCAGAAAGCTGGGCTCATACTTGCTTAACCTCAAGTAAACTACTATGTGTAGTCTCCTAAAAATAAATATACTGCTCACAAAAATTAGGGGATCTTTCAAAATGAACATGAAGCAATAAAATATCCCCTAATTTTTATGAGCAGTATATATTGTCTCCTACTAGCCTTTGATTTGGATAAATAATTTGACTGGCCCTTATTTTTCTGAATCTTTTCACTCTAACTTAAGTAAATAATGTGCATCTGAGGCTTTCCACATAAGTAGATACTTATCACAGTGTTTAAAAGTTGTATTATATTTTATTGTGTAAATAGTCTATAACATATTGATGAGTATTTAGGTTGTTCTAAATTTATGCTATAACACAAGAAGTTGCAATACATTTTCTTATACATATGCTCTGTGTATATGAGAAAGTATATTTGCATGCTAGATTCCTAGAAATAAAATTACTGAGTCAAAGTGTTTATGCTTCATGAAAAGTGATGAATATTTTCAATATACTCTCCAAAAGGTTGTACCAAATTGCATGAAAGTAAACATGATTTTCCCTGGCCAAGGAGCTCAGTTGGTTAGAGCGTCATCTCAGTATGTCAAGATTGCAGATTCAGTTTCCCAGTCAGGGCACATACAAAAATCAACCAATGAATGCATAAATAAGTGGAACAACAAGTCGATGTTTCTCTCTCTTTCTTCCTCTCTCTAAAAAAAAAATCAATAAATTAAAAAAATATATATAATCTTACTTAACTTTTCTGAGTTCTTTGCCTTTGTTGACTTCTTCCTCCTTTCAATGCCTTAAATTTTTATAGTCACATTTCCCTCCAGTTGATTCTCTACCTCCTTGGCTATTGTTTCTCAGTTCTCTTTCACGCATCCTCTTTCTCATCTTCTCCTTAAATTCTGAGTATGCCCAGGGCTCAGTCCTGTTCTCTTCATTATAGCTGCTCCCTCAAGTAAATATTGTGTAAATCTTACACAATACTTACATCTATATCTATTGTTTCAGCTATGACTTTTATGTGGCAATATTGTCTAATAAATCAAATTTATGCTTATCTTCTTTGCTCTAAATGTTTGTATGCCATAGATTTTTAAAATATGTTCTTAAAACATTTTATAGGCAATTTGATTTCAAATGTCAAAAGCTGATCTCATTCTCTTTCTCTTT
This sequence comes from Saccopteryx bilineata, assembly GCF_036850765.1. NCBI lineage: Eukaryota > Metazoa > Chordata > Mammalia > Chiroptera > Emballonuridae > Saccopteryx > Saccopteryx bilineata. The sequence continues at coordinate 335,704,951 of NC_089490.1, read as the reverse complement.
AAAACTTTTCTCTCTATTTTGCCTTTGACAATGAAAGCCACAGTGATCCAACTAGTCTTCTGAGACAGTAACTTGTGCATTACTCTGGGTTTCCTCCCTTAGCCCATAATTCAATTTAATACCCAGTCATTGTTGAATCTATTTCTTCAATCATTTTCATATATCTCACATTCCTTTGCCATTATCTCTTGTTGGACTACTATAAAGATGAAGTAACAAACAGACACTAAACAACCACACAAATGTCTCATTTGGGTTTGCATTAAACCTATGACTCACTTTGGAAAGAAGTGATATGTTTACAATATTTATGCAGGACATTTCTTCATCTTTTTGAATTGTTTATGATACTTACTAAAGTTATACTACATTTTTCAAAATCATCCGGCCATCATATTGCTAGGCAAAGCCATCTTTTTCCTATCTTCCCCTTAAAACTCTCCTGTCATATCACTAATTCAGTTTTTGTTCACATATTTGAAAAAATAATCTTGATATCCAAAAAAGTACTTTTTCTACTTTCTAATAATTATCACCACTACATTGCTACTGGCATCAAAACCTATTATTCATACTCATGACTCTTCAAGATCTTACAACATATAAAAAATTAGAGGCTGGCCTGACTGGGTGGTAGCGCAGTGGATAGAGCGTTGGACTGGGATGCAGATAGACCCAGGTTCGAGACTCTGAGGTCGCCAGCTTGAGCGCGGGCTCGTCTGGTTTGAGCAAGAGCTCGCCAGCTTGAGCCCAGGGTCACTGGCTCGAGCGGGGGGTTGCTCGGTCTGCTGAGGGCCCATGGTCAAGGCACATATGAGAGAGCAGTCGATGAACAGTTAAGGTGTTGCAACGCACAACGAGAAACTAATGATTGATGCTTCTCATATCTCTGTTCCTGTCTGTCTGTCCCTGTTTACCCCTCTCTCTGACTCTCTCTCTGTCTTATATATGTGTATATATATATATATATATATATATATATATATATATATATATTTAAAAAAATTAGAGGCTGGGCTGGCTTACAGAGATCTCAGCTTCATGTGTATACCAGATTCATGGAAGCAAAGCGATTGGCATCTTCAGTCCAACTTACAAGATTATATTTTCCTATAAAACAGCTTATGTTGAGTCAGAAAATTTCTTACTCCTACTTAAAAAAATATCCCAATGCCTTATGAGCTACAGTTTCCATTCTATCAATATAAGAAGCGACATTTTTTAACATACATTATCTAGTATGAACAGTCCCATCTGATTCTAGACTCCAACCACCTGGGACCGTCTCAATGAGAGGTTCACCAAGAGACAAAAGAGTGACCTTGGCCCTCAGCATAGCTTTGGGGGTTTCTATTTTTATTTATCTTATGATACATAATATCTTCCAGTGAATACTGAAAAGCCTAGACCTGAACTTTACTGAACATTTTGGCATCAAGGTTCACACTAAAGACTTCCCTCCTTAATAGAATTAATGCACCCAGAACTGCACAACTATTACAAAACAGAAAGCAGTGAAAATGTTTCTAAGACAAAATAGATATAATTGAACTCTGACTCTCTCTCTGTCTTATATATGTGTGAATACTGAAAAGCCTAGACCTGAACTTTACTGAACATTTTGGCATCAAGGTTCACACTAAAGACTTCCCTCTTTAATAGAGGAAGTCTATTTAATAGAGGAGTCTAACCCCGCTCGTGGTTCTTTTTAATAGATATGCCAATGAAAACAATAATCATCCTCATCATTTTTGGAGTACTTAATGAATATAAGGAGCCAACTTTACCTCCTCTTGGCATTATTTAATTTAAACCTTTTAACTACCCTATGAGATAGTTATTATTATTAGCCCCATTCTATAAATGAAGGAACTGAAGCTTAAGAGATTAAGTGATTCACCCAGTGTCACAGAGTTAGCAAGTGGAAGAGCCTGGATACAAATCGAGGAAGTGAGAATCAAGAGTCAGTGCGTTTAACCAGCTAGCGTGGAATAATTGTAAGCTCTCATAGAATTCAACCTTAGATTTTCAATAACCAGAGTTGATATGAATCCAGACATGAAACATGTAGGAGAAGACCCAGAGCAGTTTTAATTCTAACTAAAAGTCCTATCAAAAAGTTCTATCTTCTATTAAATTTCAGTGAGCCTCTTGGTAACTGCCACTTGGTAACTTGCAATCTCTGAAATCATTAGGACAAAGCCAAAGTCTGCTTATGGTCAACTCTTCAAGGGCAGGGACTATGGATCACTTATTTTTATATTCTGTACAGCATCTAAATCATTACTGGACATTCTTAAATATTTGTTTGCTTAAAAAATTGAGAAAAATCTACCATAGATCACTTTCCCAAGGGAGCTATATGTCACTTGCTAGCTGTGCAAACTTTGTCAAGTCACTGAACCTCTTTGATCCTTAGTTCCTCACCAGTGACTGGTAATAAAATAGTATCTGTCTCAGAGGGTCATTAGGATAATCTAATCAAATAATGAGCATACAAAATATACCTGGCCCACAGTCACAACTGAATAGGTCCTGCCCTTCTTACCATTATTCTTACCTCTACAAAAGGGCTTGCTGTTTTGCTTTGTGATCTTTATTTATTTGCCTCTTTCACTTGCTGGCAGGCGAGTCCAAGGTCAGAGCCTGGATCTTACTTATTTTTGGTTTTGGCACAAAGGAAATGTTTGCTGGATCAAAAGCTACCTGGCACCAACCATTTTCTTCATTGCATTTGTTCCTTTACTACAGGGGTGTTTGTTGGCGTGAAGCTGAGAGGGAGAGCTTGCCGCTCCACTTCTCCTGGGACTCCCCGTCAGCTCTGGGTTCTAGCTGACCTTCTCTCACTCTGCTCTCTTCTTCCTGATTTCCTGTCTTTAGCAGACCACCTGTCTCCTTAAGGGATGGAGCTTTGAAAAAGCTCCATGATTTTTCCTATCTTGATTCTGTTTGTATCAAAGCAGCCTCCACAATGTAGAAACGTATCTAGAGTGTCTAAGCCTTTCTAAATTTCTGTTTGTCTTCATTGAAGTTCTGCTTGTGACATATAGATAGATAAAAATTAGTGATTAAAAACTTAATCCCCCCCAAAATGGAAATTCTGGCTAGCCAAATTTGATATAGAAAGGCTCTGTTCTGTCCTGTGCGTTTTACCCATTATTGAGAGATTTGCAGGAGAAAGATGAAGTAATCCATTCCATTCCCTCCCACCTTACTGCATCTCATCTTGTATCTTATAAAAAATAGAAACAGAAGGAGAACTCAACCTATGATCCAGGGGAACTCCATTTCTATAAAAAATGGCAAAAGCCTCTGAAGAAACAGGTTTTGACTCCACACATTTTCATGTTGAGTAGTCAACTTGGAATTCTATGTGGGGACAAAACTATTAATCTAATGGCACAAATACTCTTTGAACTCCTTTGAGCCAGGAGTTAAAATTTTCTTGTTATCCTAAATGTTTTACTAGTGAGCAGAGCAGAAAATTACATTCATAGGACACTGCATGCTATTTCTTAGGCAAAAAATATTAAACCAAAAAGAAAAGGACTATTCAGAAGAAAAGGTCCAGTTTGGGAGCCCAGACCACAGAACAACAGAACTTGGAGCCAGAAGATCTGAGTGTGACTTGTGGTTTTGTCACATTATGATGTGACCTTGGGCGAGTCACCATCTCTCTATCTTTTGTATTCTCATCTGTAAAATGATGACAGAAACATGCTTCATTTTCTTTATAGGGTAGTTCTGAGAATTAAGTGTGTGTCAAATGCTTGTACATGGCCAGAGACTATGCAAATGCTGCTTTTCTTTCCTATCAGGGATCTTTTAATCCGCCCAGGCAAATGTTTCATTGCCAGTGTTCAAATTATCTGATGGCATTCTGCCAGTTCATTTCCATTCACTAAAACAATCAACATTCCAGCAGAATATTGATCTGGGCCTCAGAGTAGAAAGCAAGACTAATTTATTCATGACTTGAGAACAGCAACAACAACAAAAAGAAAAAACCCAAAACTTTCTACCTCAGGTTAACTTTCAGCATGCACAAGAAAGGTAAGGAGACCATAGCAACACTTTTAACAAATCTCACTCTGGCATACAACCTGTGTGTGGAGAAAATACCATCCTACAAAGCAAGGATTGTTGTTCCATATGGCACTCAACAATGGGCTAGAATCATGATACATTCAGTTCCAATTCATCTGTCAGTAGCAAAGAAACTCTTCAATGTGTGTAAGCAGTCCAATCCTCCTAAAGTATTTGGAAATAGATCCAACATCTGTTCAATTATCTGTGAAGGCATCATTAGACTCACTCAAATCAAGGATAACAAAAACCACCTTAAAGCTTAATTAAAAGGTCAATTAATATATAAAAAAACATGAATCAGTAAACAATATAAAACACTGAAAGTTCAGAAAAGCAGAAACAACTTTTTTATACTAAGAATATAGCTGAAGGTGGTGTAAAGAAAATATATTAAATATGGGGTAGCAGCGAGGGGGGAGAACTCTGGACTAGACATCAGAGATCTCATATCCCACTGCAAACTGTATTTGGGATTGTAGAAAAGTCTCTAGACTTCCCTATGACCAATTTCCTTACTTATAAAATAGATAGTTGAATTTAAACGATCTGAAGCATAATGGAATCACACAGACCTGGGTTCCAAGCTCAGTTCTATTCATAATAAAATGAACTCAGTGAAATCACAAATTTATTAGGCCCTTGGTATCTTCACCTGCTAAGTAGAAATAAGATTAACTTCCTCAAAAGATTATTGTAGAAACTGGATAAAATGCATTTACAGTGCCTGGAGCATAGTAGGTACTTGAGCGATTTTAATTATTTGCCCAAGAGGCAATATATCTATGTTTATCACATCAAAATCCATCCAAGCTTACAGTTCTGTTTATAGTAATTGTTATTTATTGAGCACCAACTCTGAGGTATTGTCCTTATCTTTAACCTTAACAGCTATTATAAATGTAGGTGTGATTGTCCCCATTTCACATATGATAAAACTGAGGGCCAGAGAGATTAAGACTCTTTTCCAAGGTCATGCAGCTAGTAAAAGCTAAGGAAAATATTGAAAATGAGGTTTGACTGACTCAAGTATATGTCCTAGTCTTTTTATTGGTAGAGCTTTAATAATACCTTTAAAAAATATTTTAACCTAATGTCAAGACAGTGTACAAAAGGGATGTTTCAGAGCAGTACAGCTTGCTGAGCTTACCTAACAATGTGTGGGATACGAAGCAATGGCAAGCGGTAATCTGCGATGGAAGGACTTCAGAGAGAGAAGTGCTGTAAGGAGCCACAGGAAGGAGCAAAGAGCCATAGCCATGGCCAGTGGGCTCCCTGTTCTTGCAGCACTCTTCCTATGAAAGCAGTCACATGGGCTACACGACAGGCTAAGTCCAACTGTAGGCTCTGGTTTGAAAACCATTCCCAGTCAAAATTTAATGTGGCTATCCATTGACCCAGCATTGTAGCAGAGGCTGCTAATTATTCTCCAATAGACATTTTCATTCATTCTTCCTTAGAGGTTCCCCCAGTTTTTAACTGGGCACAGGGTACATGACTTTCTAAAATCACAATTTCCAGGGTCCCTGGCAGCTAGGTATGGTTCTTTGACTTAGTTCTGAACAATTCAATTTAATAGACTTGTTCCGTGTAGGAACTGTTACTAAACAAGGGGCAGGGATGAGTAGCTTCTTCACTCCTTCTTCCTTCTTCCATCTTCCTTTCTTGACAGAATAAAATAGAGACATGATGGTTGAATACTGAACTACCATCTAGGGCTGGAGATGAGTTTCTCAAGTTGATATTGGTTGAACAATAAGACAGAGGATCATGGGTGCCTGATCATTATGTGGCTGTCATCCTTGATTAGACTGCTTATTTCTAGGTTTCACTTACATAAGATAGAAACTTCTTTTATTTCAAGATTTCTGTCACTCACCGGCAAATATAATTCTTACACAGTATCAAGTCAATTTATGGGTAGCTTCAATCAATTCTCACATCTCCATGGTAGATTTTAGTCTTGCTTTTGCAAGGCCTACTTTCTTTGAAGTCCTGTCTGTCTCTCGATCTTGGACCTAAAGAATAGCCTCTGTAATCTGCTCATCACTCTAGATTGGATCTCCTATGTCTTCTAAGACTCTCTTTCAGCTTGTTTTATTTCTGAACTAAAATGCCACCCTCTTAATGTAAGCCTTGGTTATTAATAAAATTCAGCTCTTGTTCTTCTCTAGATACCTAGAGATGCCCATTACTGGAGGTACTATCAGCCCTTTGGGACTAAACACAAAAGTGCTTTTGTGACAGTGTGAGGCAAGGAACACATGCATACACATACAGATCTCACAGATCCAAGGAACAATAAATGTAAAATCACCTAAATTAGCTATGTCTGTCTCACTCCTTTTCTTAGTTTCTGGTCTTTGGGATTCTCCTCTGGACATTGGTTTTCAACAGTGCATCTGTGAAGTATTTAGATCAACTATGAAGTTTTACAGGGCACACAATCCACATTAGACCATCCTCCCTCTGACAGCAATTGAACATAACTTTGGAAGGTTCCCAAAACAATCCTCAGTTTAGATAATTCATTGGTAGGACTTACATAACTCATGGAAAGCTGTTACATTCACAAATTTGGTTTATTACAGGACAAGTAGAGATTAATGCCAGCCAAGGAAAGAAGTCCATCATTCAGAGTCCAGAAAAAGTACCATACATGGAGCTTTTGTTGTCTTCTCCTCATGGAATTGTGGATGCATTGCTCTCCTGGCAACGGTGTGTGATAATACACACAGATTATTGCCAACCAGGGCAGCTCACCTGAGCCTCAGTGCTCAGAGTTTTCATTAGGGCTCACTCATCTACTACCCACATGACTGACCTTTATTCTCCAGTCCTTCCAGGAGTGGTATTGATACCACATGGCCCAAAACACTCAGGATAAATCACACCCTTAGGCTGTCCAGTGGCCAAAGCCTCAGGCAAACACAATGTTATCAGACATTAAAAATTTAAGAGTCTACAGATTAACTCCCAGGAACCAAAGGTAAAGGCTGAACCTGTCTTTGGATAAGATTAAATGCCATAATCTAGAACATCTTTCTCAACTCCTATGATCCTGGATTTGACATTTACTACAACTTCATTCCTTCACTGGGCACCCTAATCCCCCATTTGCTCTGTCTAAACATTCCAGTGTGTTATAGCCAGTGCCATTTTCAGCATCTGTATCATCATATTGGGTGTGTGTTATATTCAGATGACATTCTGAGGCCTGGTCTGATACCTCTGTAAAGTCCTAATAAGGAAGTAATATGGTGATGGCCAGACCAGCCTGACCCAGAATAGACATACTATGATTTGAGGCAGGGAGGCAGAGGGCTGTTTTTGTTAAGGCCTAAAAAATTATTCCTAGCTTTGAATAGACTATGATGGAACATGCTGTAAGAGAGGGGAAGATCTACATCCCACATCAGCCTTTTGATCTATGCTTTTGCACGTAAAAGTCATTTTCAGCAGCAGCAGTGACTATGAAGAGATATATAAATATACACATTGACCGAAGCAATGGGAACTAGTCCACAGATGCAGATCTTATTCCTCCCAACAAGGGCAAGGTGACTGAGTAGGTCTGTTTCCTTCGCTCACTTCCTGAATTTATGATTTAATTGAAATTGGGACCATAAAATGTTTTACCACATGCTATAAATAAACTCCTTGGCATGAAGGACTCAAATTAACTTCAAGTTGAACATTTTTATAAAGAATACATTACAGCTTAATGTGGGAGTGGGAGGATCTAAATCAATCCAAGCAGTGATGATTAATTAAAGTCCGTCTGCAACATTTCCCAGGGTCCACAGATGGATCATAAAATAAAGTTTTATGACTTTGATACCCTAGACACTCCCCACTCAACTTGCTACAGGTAAAGCCACTTAGATCAGTGTACACAACACAATCTCAACACACAATATTTATTTGTAATTATGTTCTTGTAGGTAGTATTTTCCCCCCTGCACATTCTATAGATGTTATGCAATGATTTCCTGGCTTGAGGGCCCTTGAATAACAATGAATGGTTTTATTTCTTTTCTTCTTAGAACACCAGAAGCATTTACCTTGTAGACTGGTGGAGAACAAGCTACATTCACAAATGTAGCATTACAATGTAGAGCAAAGATCAGATTCAAAGCCAGGAGTTCCTGAGTTTTACCTTTGCCTCAACCAGCATGTACTATGAGGACTCCCTTTATCCTCTGAACCTCAGTTTCTTTTCACATAAAATTCAAATAGATCTGCTGTCCACCTCACCAGGAATTATAAATGTATTCGTAAATGTGCCTTAAATCAGAGCATTCATAAAAATGTTAATTTCTACTATGTGTGCTTTTTAGTAGAAATTTATCACCATTTAATAACTCAGTGTACATTGTAGGTCAGGACCTGAGAAGGAAGCTTGAGATACAAAAGTGAGTAAGACATGATTACTCCCAATAAGGTGCTTATAATCCTGTACATTTTTTTTGTGTGGGTGCATTTGTATGTGTGTGAATCAAAGAGAGAGAGAGAGAGGTTTAATGGGAATGTGTGTAGTGGGAAAATAGATAGAAATCTCTACTTAATTTTTTAGAATCTGGAAACCATTTGGCAGCACTGAGTACAGTCCTTGATCATTGTAGGTATTCTATATAAATGTATACATATATTGATCATTTAATGTAAATCCAGAGATTTCTCATCTCCAGCTTGCTTAAAGAAAGAAGAATTAAGACATATTCAATCAACTTTAAGGAGAAAGGGAGTACAAGGTCACCAAGACAAAAACCTCACCTCTACTTTTTTGGGGGAATGAGGTGTTACCTGCTTTTCCTCTATAATTTCTCTGAGACAAAGGTCAGATTGTGCCAGGGAACCCCAAATGGAAACGTGTGGGATGGTAACATGGGCTTGAGGGCCACTTCCCCTCAGGCCTCCCCCTACCCCACAGCCATTCACTCAGATGTCACTATCACATTACCAGCCCTTAGTGTCAATTTCTCTATACATCTCTTTTTAAAACCAGCCACATCTGAGAAGGCCTGCCTTCAGTCAGGGACTAAACCTGAAAACTGAGAAAAGATTAAGCCATGAATTTTACACTTAACCAACTGGTATGTTTCCTGAGCCAGTCAGCTAAAATTCAGTCCCAAGAGGTCAAATGACAGCATCGCCTTCTCCCTATTACCTACACCCAGTGTTTTTCAACCAATGTGCCGTGAGACATGGTCAGGTGTGCAGTGGGGAAATTAAACATGGGTCCCCAAACTACAGCCCGCATGCTGGATACAGCCCGCAGAGGCTATTTATATGGCCCGGCCCACCGCCAGCCGCCTCCATCCGAACATAAACATTCCCTTCACAATCCCTCCAGCTATCAGCGACAGAAAGAGTGGAGGCACAGGGAACGCTCACTGACCAATCACCTTCTAGGATTCATCCCGAACATTAGTGATGAACCAGTAGTAGGCCACCTCTTGTCCACACCCAGGATGGTCCCCGCTAGGGCTGCTGCACACTTGTCATTGTGTGGCCGCGGCGAGTAGTTGAAGCTGCTACTCCTCCCCATGGTCCTGATTTCTAATCCTGATCAGGACTGGAGGTAAATGTTGCCACCACTAGATGAAGCCTCAGCCTCAGCTGGTTATGTCTATCCTGATGGTGTATATAGATATTTGACCTTTTTCTTTTTAAAAGAGGCCCCTGCAGAGGGTGATATACAATGCATCACAATGCATCACAATGTTATCTAACTTTAAAGCTAAAGTTTGCTGATCTTCCTTTGGACAGTTTTTGGTTATCTGTTGCCAAGGAGTTCCCCATTCTGGCCAACAAAGCTATTTTGACATTGCTCCCATTTTCAACCACATATCTATGTGAGCTGAGCTTCTCAAGCTTGACTGTGATAAAAACTAAAAACAGAGAGAGAAGCCCTGGCCGGTTGGCTCAGCGGTAGAGCGTCGGCCTGGCGTGCGGGGGACCCGGGTTTGATTCCCAGCCAGGGCACATAGGAGAAGCGACCATTTGCTTCTCCACCCCCACCCCCTCCTTCCTCTCTGTCTCTCTCTTCCTCTCCCGCAGCCAAGGCTCCATTGGAGCAAAGATGGCCTGGGCGCTGGGGATGGCTCCTTGGCCTCTGCCCCAGGTGCTAGAGTGGCTCTGGTCGCTGCAGAGCGATGCCCCGGAGGGGCAGAATATCGCCCCCTGGTGGGCAGAGCATCGCCCCTGGTGGGCGTGCCGGGTGGATCCCAGTTGGGTGCATGCGGGAGTCTGTCTGACTGTCTCTCCCTGTTTCCAGCTTCAGAAAAATGCAAAAAACAAAAAACAAAACAAAACAAAAAACAGAGAGAGACTGAGAACTGTTGAGGAAGAGCTTCGTGTGTGTCTTTCTACCATTCCTGCCAGGATATCCCTTTTGTGTTCATCGAAACAGGCCCAGGTTTCACACTAAGTGAGTATAAATACATTTAGAAACTATATTATTAACTATATGTATAATATGTACTGTGTTAGAGTGTCATTTTGGTAGGTGGTGTGCCCCAGGTTTTGTAAATGTAAAAAATGTGCCGTGGCTCAAAAAAGGTTGAAAATCACTGCCCTAGCCAACAAGACCAGCTTCATGAAATGGACCATTTTTTCTGACTATTACTGAAAAATACCTTATCCTTAGTCTACCTTTTCCCATGCCTGATTCTCTTCTCCCTTTTGAAGATCACCTCAGATATCACCAATTCCAGGGACCCTCACCACCTTCTTTTTTTCTCAATCTCCCTTGATCCAAGCTAGGTCAGAGATCAATGCCTTGGGCTTGAGAGAAAACTCTGGTTATGTCAAACAAATTAGATTCTATTCCAACAGTCCATGAACAGGATAATTTGCAAGGCAGGTACCATGTCTTATTCATCTGTGTTTTTGCAAAGTAGATACAAAAGCATAGCAAACAATTGTTGAATAAATAGACAAATGAATGGGCTAAGAATAAGGGAAGGTGTGTATTTGCTATCTCTCCGGTCCTCTCCATCCTCTGTGTCCTGTTTGTCCGGGCTGTTCTGATTTATGAGTGCTGACCCAGCATACTCATGTGTGCTTTCAATGTCCATAAAGAGCTGGTATGGATGACAAATTATATAGTTACCTCATTTATTCCTTTAAGAAAAGTCATAGCCTTTTATAAGCAAAAATATGTTACAAAACTTTTTCCATCTCATCTGGAAGAACAGGTCTACTAAACATAAAACATCAATGATGTTACTGTTAAAAGCAGTTATTACAAAAGGGGAAATAATACAAACACAAATATTCACTTTTAGTGAATGGGTGAATTTATTTAATCTCAAAGTCAGAACTAGCTTTATGTTGGCATATTTTAGCTTTGGAGGAAGGCCCAATACATACGTGCTTGCTTTCTTTTTTAAGCTAAACTTTTGAAATTAGGATATAATGTATATGTCATAAAATGTACACTTTGAATACATACCAATCAATATTTTTAGTATCTTCACAATACCCCTTTTATTTCTGAACTTTTTTCGAGCCTCTATACAGAAGGCCCTTGGGTTACGACACAGTTCTCTTCTTACGCCAGTGATGTAACCTGAATTTTGGTGTAAGTTGAAACATACACACAGAACACTCGCACTTTAAACAGCCCAAAATGACTTAGGTAAGCATACTGAGGGAGGCCAAGTCCCTCACCCATACGCTGTGTTGCTGCGTGTTCTTCTACTGCGCACAACCAAACTACTTCTCCCACATTGTCTGTAAGTACAATGCTAATAGCATAAGCCGAAATACTCACATTTCCAATTTTATAAAATTTTTATGGAAGTGGGTGTTGTAAACTCAAAATGTCATATGTTGAGACTGTTGTAACTTGAGGACCCCTGTGTCTGGACCCTGAGGTTCTCCCACCCCTAGGTCCATGATCCCATGTCGTCTTAAAGCCCATACTGACATGAGAAAAGCATACTTCACTTTAGTAGATTCTATCCCTTATTTTTCCTCTCCTCCACTACTTACTCCAAAGGGGCTTGCATATGTCTTACCCCCAGATCTCATACCCTAGTGGCCAAGCCACGACTACAGGGCTCCTATTTTGAAGTCCCAGGTTTTCTTTTCTGACAATCAGAATTTAGCTCTTTTATTCCAAAGTAAAGTTACAGTCAGAGCAACAAAGCCTCTTTTATTCTTTAAGAACCTTTCTGCCTCTGAGTGAAGGAAAGTGGTAGCCACATTTCTGTAAAATAATTTAACATTTTTCAAATGATCCTTTTTATTCTATGATTATGTGCACATAATCATAATTTAGTGCCAAGTATTAGCTGTCAATGAAGTCTGTGTGTATATAGTCCCATTTAAAAGGAGTTTCAGTTTCAGCCTCCTTCTCAGATCTATCAAAAACAGAAAACCAAGCCTGGAATTATTTACTTGTTACAGTTGCAAGTTTCATCTGTTTCAAATGGCTTAATTACAAATTCATGGGATATGATGAAAATGACAACTGACTCTAAGTTAGCAGGTACAATTACAATTAATAGGAGACATTAACAAAGGTTGGTAGTGCTTTGAAAACAGAAGGTGAAGGCATCAATTATAGAGGCAATATAAACTCTTTTTATTTCTATTTATAATTCAAGTCCAAGTTACCACTTGGATTTGTGGCATGTGGTAAAAGGCCCCAGCTTTTCAAACTGATGCTTGGAGTTCAGGTGATTGACTCATTAAACAAAGAGCAGAAAACCAGGCAGGAGAAATGGGAGGTAGGGTACTGTGGGCCAAAAAGCTTGGAGTAGGTCCAGAAAATTACATATGTTCTGGCCCCTGTATTTTTTTTCCAGCCTTGTTGTCACCCTATTTCTTCCCTTTCCCCATCAGCAAGCTCCATAAGATTATATGAAGATGCTGTTATTCAATGACTCCAGTTGACTTTATTATTATTTTAAATTATTAGTACCAACCCCCTACCCTTTCATTAAGACATATATCCTGCACTTTAATTGGGGTTTGGACATATTAATATGCTTTGGAATATGAGTGGATCAGATATGTGCTATGTCTTAGCAGAAGCTGAGAGAAGTTTCTGCCCGAACTCTTTCTTTTATGCTCTGTCATGAGATAGAGGCAGACCTTTCTTTAGCATGAGTTCTAGGATGAAAGGACAAGAGGAACCGGCCCTCAGCTGAGAGTAGCCATAGTGACCCTCAGCCTACAGGTAACATGAGTAAAGAATAATGAATTGCTTTTGTTAATCACTGAGATGTTGGGTATGTTATCTCAGCTGATTTATATGATAATAAAGATGATAGATAACATTTATGGGGTTTTACAACATTCCAGATACTATTTTAAGTGTTTTATATATGTTTCTGTAAAGGTGTTAAATGAGATTAACATTTAAATCCCTAGACTGAGTAGAGCAGGTTGCCTTCATTATGTGACTTAGCCTCATCCATTAGTTCATGACCTGAAGAGAACAAAAAGTTGCCCCTAACTCAAATATTAGAGAATACTCCTGTCTGATGGCTTTTGAACTGAGACATCAGCTCTTCCTGGTTTTACAGCAACTCTGGCCTTTGGACTCAAACTGGAACATTGGCTCTGTAGATTTTAGACTTGCCAGCCTCTGCAAGTCATGAAAGCCAATTCCTTATAATAATAGATGAAAAGAAAGATAATAGATAATTACCTATCTTCATTTCTATCTCAGAGGTATAGATCAATCTATTTATAGCTACCACTCCAGATAGATAGATAGATAGATCTCCTATTGGCTCTGTTTTTCTATAGAACTCTGACTAGTATAATGTTCAAATATCTAGGGATCATTAGTAAAATAATTTTGGTACCAAATGAATATATCTGTCAAAGAGCTAGTTCCACATGGCATCGAATATGTGTTTATATATGTATATAGTGTGAATGTATATACATACAGTATACATATATTCAATATATATTTATATGTAAATAATTTCTGAAGTAAACATAACTATCCTCAATTTCTGGATGAGAATTCAAGGCTTAGGAAGGTTTGCCTAGGGGCAGATGCCCAGAAGAATGTATCTGAGATCAAACTAGGATCAAAACCCAAGTTTGCATGGCTCCAAAGGTCTAAGCTGCTAATCACTACACCAAACTACTGAATATAACCTTCATTTTATGGTGGGCAAATCTTATTTGTTCTCCTATCTACATAGCCTCTTCTTTAACCCAGGTTTGCCTCAATTATGTGAGTTATATACTGGTCCATCTTATATTTGATGAGAAAGCCATCATTTTGATCACCTATTATGTTACTATTTTTAACGAAGGTGCTTTAGATATATTGCCTCGAAAGATTCTTACTGAATATCGAGAGCTGGGCATTATTTCCCCCAACTGTACACATGCAGACACTGAGGCTCAAAGTGAAACAGTATATCCAAGTTCATGCAACAAAAAAGTGACTGAGTGGAGGTGAACTCAGGCCTGGCTCCACTCTTCCCCTTATATTATCTCCCAGAAATAAGTCCTATAACACCCAATGTCTTCAAATGTTCTCTCACCCAACTACTCAAATTATTTCTGCTATATTTATGAGATTTGACAGGACAAGGTGGCATGTGTTGGGCATAACTCTAGCTCCTAGAGTAGGTTTCTATAGGAAAGGAGAGGGTACAATATAGACTTCCCCAGAATTTTGTACAAAATTATGACAAATATCCTGAGAAGCAGCAACAGTGAGTGGTCAGGAACTTAGACTCTAGAGCAAAGGTGTAAGGATGAAATGAGTCAGTATATGTTTTTAAAAAGGGAACTTATAACTCGCACATATTAGGCTCTATGTAAGTATTAGCTATTGTTAGAGCTAAAACTAATATTTCATGTCCTTATTTACAATTTATAAAACCTCTTAGAGAGAAAATTCAAATGTGCTGCTAAATTCTGACACCATTCTCACTGGTAATCAACATTATAAAATAGAAACATAAAGTTATTAATATATTTTCACATAGTAGTGAAAGCTAATTAATGTCTTGTAAAGGAGAATATACTATTATTATGAAGCTACAGATATGGGTAATGTAAAAATTTAAATAATATAAGATAATTATATGTACTATAAGATAAGAAAAACTTATGGTAAAATATAAGTTCATTTTCTTCTTAGATGAGTAAAATCTTTACAATCAAAACTGAGAGATGTATGAGAGGATAGACTAAATTCATATTTAATAAGTAGAAATTACTGTATAAAATTTACCTTTGTGGCCCTGCACACACACACATAATAGTGAACACTAGTGGAAAGAGCACTGAACTAGGAGTCAAAAGACTTCAGTTGTTATTTTGGATATATTCTGTCACCATTGAGCAATTTGGGGGGTAACGTTCTTTACTTCTGAAGAGCCAAAGCAAAAATAACAGGGACTCTGAGTTGTTGTAACCCTAGCTCTTCCCCAGACCTACTGTATGAGAGTAGGCAAGATAACCGTTCCAAATATGGGTGCCAAATGAAGACAGCAATACCTATGTTAAAGTGTTTGCAAGTGTACGACAAAGAGTTCACTCCTATATACTTGTGCTGTTGTCTCCAGACTCCATTGTCTTCACCTACAGGACCTTCCTAGGTCTATATTTCTATAATATAGCACGAGCTCAACACGCTGGGTAGATGCTATTAAAGAAGTTGCTAAATAGATTCTTCTGGCAAGTTCTATCCCATAGTACATTTGTTTCTTTAAGCAGCTGAGTCTTAAAGATAGATTTTGTTAAGGGTGGTCTGCATCCCAAATATAGCCTTGAATAATCAAATAGAAAGAGACTGACTCTCCAGATACCATTTCTGTGAAGAGAATGGCTGTGATTGAAATGCCTCCTTTACGGAATGACCTTTCTGATAAGACTAAATAAAAATGATTCCAGTGTTCATTACAGGTTTACTCAGCTCCACAGTTGATTCCTTCAAGCTGCATTCATTGACTGTTTAGATGGCTCTGAAATCAACATTCTTGGAAGAAGCACTGACACACTTTCAAAAAATTCCCTAATAGTGTCAGGAGTGTCACTCATGAGAAATCGCTTTTTATCTCTGAGTCTGTAAGTCAGGGGTCGGGAAGCTTTTTGGCTGAGAGAGCCATGAATGCCACATATTTTAAAATGTAATTCCCATGAGAGCCATACAACGACCCATGTATGTTAGGCGTTATCCAATAAAAATTTGGTGTTGTTCTGGAGGACATCTGTGATTGGCTCTAGCCACACTCAACCATGAACATGAGCGGTAGGAAATGAATAGATTGTAAAACATGAGAATGTTTTATATTTTTAACGTTATTATTTTTTTATTAAAGATTTGTATGCAAGCCAGATGCAGCCATCAAAAGAGCCACATCTGGCTCGTGAGCCATAGGTTCCCGACCCCTGCTGTAAGTCAAGCCACCACCATCATTTACTAATCATTGTCTTCTTTCCACCCTTCCATTTCTATGTCTAATTATCAAACATTTTTTGAAAATATTTTTACATTTAATTTTTAAATTAATACCTGCCACTTTCATGGCAAAAAGTCAAAAAGCACTTTGCACCAAACAAATTATACTCATTTGTTTAAAAATATGTGAGCACCTACAATGCACCAGACACTGTTCTAAGTGCTGATAATAGAAAAAAGAAATAGACAAAATTCCTTGATCTCACAGGTATTCAAGTGGAGGGAGGGGAGGTTGATGGCAACAAATAAAAGAATAAATATGAAGTATATCTGATCTTAATACATGCAATGGAGAAATAAACCACAGGAAGAGGAACAGAAAGTCTGGTAGCCAGAGATGGGCTAAGAAGGTGCTATTTGAGGTAAGTCCTAAGCGAGGGAAAGGACACACATGAAGCTGTTGAGCAGTGGTGGGGAACGTTTCAGAGCAGGGAAGCAAGAAGGATGAAGGCCCTGAGGTGGGGTCATGCTTGCTGTGTTTGAGAAATGGCAAGAAAGCTGAAATAGGGGGAACATGCCTGGGGCTTTGGGACGGCAGGATCCCAGGTGCCAGGGTCCTGAGAAAAAAATGTCACCAGTCAGGGAGCCTCTGTGCCAAGGCAGGGGAATAGTTAGTGCTGGTTGTTTTCTCTGAAAACCAAACTGCCCAATTGGTTCCCAAAAGTTAATGCAATACCAGCCCTCCTGATATTGTATTCATCATATCTACTTATTTACTAATTCATTGTTAGAATATTAAACTTATCATTATAAATTATCACAACCACACTGTAAGGTGCCACAGATGTAGGGATTAACAATGTGCTTGCAAATATTATCGCAAAGATTCACCAAACCCTGTTCCCCCCCACCACCAATCACAAAGCTGGACTACATTTCCCAGCCTCCCTTGCAGCCAGTAAGGGCTACTGACAAAGTTCTGACCAAATGGAGTGTCAGAAGAATGGATATACTTCTTGTTAGCCCCAGCCCCCTAAACCCCGCCCTGGAGGTCCTCCATGATGTCTTTCATTGTCTGTTGGAAATATACAGAGAATCAGTGAGTGACTCTGAGCCACTGGTGGTGGTTGAAGTCATTTAGAAGGAAGGATCTGGATCTGGGAACCTTGAAAATCTATATGGAGCAAACTCCCTTCTCCACCCCTTTGCACCTACCATACAGATCTGGATTGTGAGAGGAGATGGAATCAAACCTTATTGTAGTACATCATTGAGATTTGTGCAGCAGTCAGTCTGTACTGATTGCTACAAGGAATTTACCTTCCAGTGGAAAAGAGATATTTACAATATTAATGATAAGTCCTATGATAAGTACACAATCCCCTGGCATTAAAAATAAAAGACTTCTATTCCATATACTGAAAGGACTGGCCACATTGCTAAAAATATTTGAAGCCTGTGTCAGGATATGAGAAAGGATAAGCATTGAACTAACTGACAAAGAAAGTGAGAAAAGGACATTCCTTGCCGACACCAGCAGATGCAAAGGCATGGAGGCAGAACAAAACATGGCCTGCTGTAAAAACTATAAGAAGTTCTGGACTGGAGATAGGCTGTAGGGGGTGCTGGTGGGATGGATGGGTAAGGATCGGATCTTGGAGGCATTGCACTTAGCCAAAGGTGTTAAGATAATCTTGAATGAGGTGGAAAAAACAGTGTGGCCAAGCTCCATTCCAGTCGCCCCCACCATCTCATTTACAGACTCAGCTTCCCTGCACTTTGTCATCATTCGCTGTATGTCCCATAAACTAGAAGCCCATATTCTCAACACAGTGTGTAGGCTCCCAGGATGCAGACTATCTCTCCTTTTAATTTGGTTTTCAGGATATGAAGCAGGCTTCCAAAGTGTTGATCACATTGAAGTCGAGAAAACACTGTTATGATCTTGATGTGTAAGTAAACGATAAGGGTGTATATGGAATAAAAGAGTAACATCAGTGGTGTATCCTGTGCTGCCTCCGCCCAGGACTGTGGGATCAAAGAGTAGGATGCTTATGCTGGGGTGCCAGTGCATCCACCAGAAGCCACAGAACCCTCAAGTTATGGCCATTTTGCAACAGGCTCACTCACAATGTCCAATTCTGCTCCTATTACCTCTGGTAGCATGATAACCCAAACATCAATACAAACCACTGCTGATTAAACATCTGCTATGCACTTTACCTACATGGTCACTAATCACAATCTCAGCTTCAAGACCATTGTTTTTATCTCCATTTTACAGATGGGAAAACAGCTTCTAAGAGTTCAAAGTCACACAAATCCTGACGGAGCCAGGACTGGAACCCAGGTCTGCCTGATCTGAAACCCCTCCGCTTTCCACCACATCATTCCTACCCTAACATTATAGGGACACGATCAGTATTCCTCTCGTGAGTCAGGCAGGGGGCTCACAGCCCAAAGCTTCGTGTGTTTCAAGACTTGTATTTTATCTTAAAAATTCCTATGAACTTAGCCTTCTTCTTAATGACAGAGCTTATTTTTAAGCAATTTTAAAAATCACTTTCATGTTTAAATTAATTACTATAAGATAAAGAATTACATATTTACAACCTTTTCCCAGCATGTCTTTAATAACCGTCACTCGCCATGATTATCCTTGGCCCTCTACTCCTGGTGTAAGGACACACGTCCCCACAGTGCATGCCACGTTGGTCAGGAAGCCAAACACTGCATCAGGCAGCCCTCTCACCCTCTTTAAACACTTCAGGCATGTACCTGGCTCAGTGCCACTCTCAACCCTGCAGCCATGTCCCTGAAGGCTTTACAACGTTTATAAATGCCCTCCAGCTGATGGAGTAAGACGACAGGTCTGGGAAAGAGATTAGTGGCACAGTCTTCTGCTCTGGGGACCTGTTGTCATATAAACACTGCTGAAAATCCCTGTCTCTCCCAAACAGAAGAACTTTTGTCTTGGCTACTGCCATGAACATGAGTCCTCAGCAGAGGAAAAAAAAAAGATAAAAATAAAAGGTGGCTTGTATAGAAATTTCTACAATAATTACAAATATTTTGCAGGCGCTGTCAGCAAGTTTTACTTTTCCAATGACTGCTAGTGGCTTCTCCCCTTGGTTTGATCTTGGCTTCTGAAAATTCATCTTGTCGGTTACTAACTCTGTGAACAGACTCAAAGTGTTTAGAGGAACTGAGGGAAAGACAGCTGGTTTTAAACAAATGTTTGAAATTAGATTTTTCCCCCCTCGATTGCTGTATCTTTGTCCTCCCTCAATAGAAGATAGGCTTCAAAGGCAGAGACTTGTGTCTATATCAAGTTCTGTGACTTTGGACAGGTTTGCTCACCATCTAGTACATCATCCAATTGTTCCCCATTATTTCAGTAAACATTTATTGCACAGCAATTGTACTTTAGACCTGATTCTAAGTGTTGATGATAGAACAGTGAACAAATCAACATTGCAACATAACAAATACCGTGTGGGAGCTGCTATGGTCGGAGTCAACAGAGGATGTACATGATCTCACATGTGGTGTCTAGTCAAATTATATCTTTCAGGACATAGAAAGCTTCTCAAGAGAATTCTGAGCCAGCCAACCCTTAAACAATGAGTCCGAAAGATCCAGATGATGTATCCATGTGTTGAAAAGGAGGGTAGACAGAACCGAAAGAGAAAAAGGGGGAGAGAGAAAGAGATCGAGAGAGAGGCCTATCTGATAGATTAAAAAACAAAGATAAATGAAAACAAAAAAATTTAAAAGATTAAGTCTCATATTCATCTATTTCTATCCATCCATTCACTCACTGTGCCAGAAACTGTTCTAGGTGTTGGAGTTATAAACATGAATAAATCATAAGTAAGTGGAAATTGATGGACAGGACTTTCAGAAGAGATCCACAAAATGGAGGTGGACACTTGAGACACTGCTTTTGCCTTCCTTTCTAAGTCTTCCCTGCCATCTGAAATGCGGATTGGACAGCTGAAGTCTCAGCAGCCTTCTTGGTCCATGACATGATCCTGGAGAGGGAAAGCACAGGGTTGGATAGCAGAGTAGGGAGAAAAAACGTCTACAGCTCCTTTCCGCTCAATGTCTTTCACACCAGAGAGAAATAAGTATTTAGTTTAAAAACGATTATTTGGGATTTACGTATTCAGTTAAACCTAATCCCAACTAATTTAGAGAGGTAGCATGGTATGGATAGGTAAGAGTATAGACATTGGAGCCAGATCTGGATGTGAATCCTGGCTATGCCAAATACAACCTCTGTTTCTTCCCGTCAAAGTGGGATCTATATTACAGGGTAGATACGGGGATTATAGAGAGTATAAAAAGTGTCTAGGCCCTGGCCGGCTGGCTCAGTGATAGAGCGTTGGCCTGGCAACAGAGCGACGCCCCGGAGGTGCAGAGCATCGCCCCCTGGTGGGCAGAGCATTGCCCCCGGTGGGCGTGCCAGGTGGACCCCGGTCGGGCGCATGCGGGAGTCTGTCTGGCTGTCTTTCCCCGCTTCCAACTTCAGAAAAATACAAAAAAAAAAAAAAAGTGTCTAGAATGTGGTAAGACTTTAATAGATTGTGGTTAGGTGAAAAAAATTTGAATATCTTAAACCTGCCCTGACTGGATAGCTCAGTTGGTTAGAACACTATCCCGAAGCACAGAGGATACCTGTTTGATCCCCGATCAGGGCACATACTGAAACAGATCGACGTTCCTGTCTCTCTCCCTCTCTCCTTCCTTTCCTTTCTTGCTAAAATCAATAAATAAAAATTAAAAAACATATAAATACTTTAAACCTACAAATAAAAAAGTACGGAAACCTAGACAAACCACCTGCAGAAGCACTGAAGACTGCAAGAGTTAGGAAAAGGAAATCTTCTGAGGGAAGACCTGAAAGAAAATTTGAACTGAAATTATAAAAATATTCCAAATTGAAAGTATTTCCTTAACCATTATAGCAGTCTGTAAGATATTTAAAAGAAGAAGTTATGGGAACTTCCTCACCCATTATTCTACCCTTGTCAATTTCTGTTGAAACTCAAACAACCCTTAATTTATTTACCATAACCAGAGTAACCATCAGCCTAGGACAGCAAAACATACACCTGTTGGTTTGCTCGGTTCTGAGGAACACAGGTAGCAGCTTTCATTTACTTTTAGAGCTAATTGGTGTTGGCCTTGGGCCCAGACCTGACTCATCAGCTGCTTGCCAACCGGCAGCAGAGTCTACAAGAGGTAGAGGGACATGGCTTCAAGACACACATGCTCCAGGGTGAATTCTCCGGCCAACTCTCTGAGAACCGAAAGTTTAAAACAGAATCATGCACAATAGTGAGAGTGACAAGTACCCCTCTAAATGTTTCCATTTTTCTGAATTCTTTTTTATGAACACTGAAGTATTTGTTCATGGGGATACTGTGTTCAACAGCAAACCACACTGGGGAAATAGTGTCACCCAGGTCACATTCTGTTTGGTAACAGCCCCTCACACAGTCCACTTGGTAAAAAGCTTAAATTACATAAAGCTTCTAGAGAAGACTTTTGCCTCCAGGATAACATATCAGGATTGTTATACCACATGCATGAACAGAGTATAATTCATTCGATAAATATTTATAAATCTGTACTGAGTGACAGGCACTTATCCTGCCTTTTACTTTGATGATTCTTATTCTTCCTAGCTGCAAACTTACACATTTCTTCAACTTTCTATTCAAAATATATTTTATTATTACACTATAGGTTCAGATTTCTCTGGGCAATATTTTACATAAGACACAGTGAGCTTTAAGCATGATTGCTCCTATTGACCACTGTGACATGCTCTATCATTTTGGATGGAGTAAAAGGAATCTTTTAAGAATAAGAAAAATTTATTTGCAACTCTTCACTGTCCCTTTCAGTCTCTGGCTATAAACTTAAACCAGCCATGAGTTAAGCTGAATAACTTTAATATGCAATTATGTATCCATAAATATCTATATACTGCTTATGTATGTGTATGCATGCATATGTGTTTTCATACTCCTTACATGGACTCATTTCTAATCTCTAAAGTCTATTACTTCAAACTCCACCTTCATCTAGCTTCTGAGTTAAACCTGAATAAGACTGTCCATTGTATTTTCTCCACCAGCTAATCAAAATAAGCTGTACTGTCACCAACAGTGTACTCTGGAAAACCTCTGGATTTATGAAAGCTCCCTAAGGGGAAACCTGTTGCCTTTGACCCCTATGTAACATCTGGCTTCTGTCTCTCTCTTCAGTGTGCAAAGTTACAACTGGAGATCAGAAATAAACTTCAAACTTCAACAGCTAGGTAGAAACTCTGTAATCCAACCCAATCCGATAGACCCTCTGTCCATTGCCTTGATTTGTAGTCTAAGTTTCCAATACCTACCTGGGTTCCAATTCTTAATAGATAAATGAATTAACTGACCACCTACATTTTAGTATTAGTGCCACTTGGAATCCTCAGCCAACCAAAGCTTCCTAATTTAGGCCTACTTAGGTAACAATGTCAAATTCAATGTGCCCTTTTGGACACTGCTGGTTGGGAGACTGCCCTTTTTCCTTGGGAACTGGACCTACAGCCAACTTAGTCCCTGCCTCCACTCTCTGCTAGTCAGCAGGGGGAAGATGTGGCATGCTTTTCTGCTAAGTCTCCCTGAGTTAAGACATACATATATGGCACTATATTTATTGTTTATGTACCTGAAGAACTATACCATTAGTATATGTATATGTAAATCCTTAGACACATCAGTGCATACAAACAGACTCTCAAAATACTTGACTATTATGGCAACTGCTTCAAAAAACACCATTACCTTCATTAAAACAATCATGAGAAGAAGTCTCTTGGAGTAAAACCCAAAAATAAATTAGAAAAGAGGAGATATAAATATGGCAATGGTTCTGAAGAAGCAGGTTTTGTCTCATAGGGAAGCAACATTATCTTTAGGAAATAATGGCAGAGGCAATGGGAAGGCTTCTCATGTCTGAAACCTTTCCCGGGGCTCTCATATGCCTTTGATTGAGACATGGCCTGCCATTCTGCAAGTGGAATCCAGACTCCAAACCTAAATGACCCAGGGAAGATTAGACTGCTTATTATAGCCAATAAGTCCTGGTGGCTCCTCTGCTATGTATTTTTTTTCACTCTGGTTCACAAAAAAATAAAAATAAGATAAAATAAGCATATTTTCAAGTTTCTATAGTAATAGCTGATGACAATTTATATTGCTTATTTATAGAAACTGTCTAATCCCTAAATTAAAACTCTTTAGACTACTGACATTTAAAGTAACAATATTCCCCTTTTCTCAACAGCCAAACAGTCCTACTTCATTGTCTCACCCCTAACTTATTTTTGTAGAGGAAGATTGGGGTCCTGAGTCCTGGATGTTGGCCAAAAGCCCAAGTTTCCAGACTGAGTGGAATTAACTACCAAAAGGTCTTGAACACAAGGAATCGGCCCCTTTCTCCTCCTTTCTATGCCCCAATCAGTGATAGGTGGGTCCTGGATATGTATAACTCCTCTAAAAACTCTATGTCCCTGGGGG
The DNA here is from genome assembly GCF_036850765.1 of Saccopteryx bilineata. Classification (NCBI taxonomy): domain Eukaryota; kingdom Metazoa; phylum Chordata; class Mammalia; order Chiroptera; family Emballonuridae; genus Saccopteryx; species Saccopteryx bilineata. The sequence goes on along the minus strand of NC_089490.1, from coordinate 335,680,894 downwards.
TGTCCTTTCCACCCCTAGTTACAGTGGTAGAAAGTTAGCAGGTGCATTTGAATCTCACATAAGAGCTACATCCTCCAATTTGGTCTTCATTAGTAACAAAGATAATGTTGTACTTCTCTTCCTGTTGATTTATTTCTCAATTGATCCAGAACTCAGGGTTGAAAGATGAGAGCTATTTATTAAGCCCATAAAGGATATAAGAGCCTTTCTAATGAGAATAATTTGATGACAGGTTTGTTCCATGTGTCTAGGAAATGAAGGACCACCCTGGAATGTGAGAAATACTTCAGACAGAATGGCTGGAAACCAAAGGAAAGCATTTGCTTCATCATTAGCCAGCCCTTTCTCTTCCCCTTTACTTTGGCTTTTAAGAGAATCTGTGTTTCCAATGATTCTAAAATGAAATTTAAAAAAGTTAATGCTTATAAAAGTAAGAAAACTGAAGCCCATGAAGGCTAGATGACTTTCCAAAGACCATAGAAAAGAAAGGCTCTTAGCATGAATAATTTTTGGCAGAACTTTCTCTAAAACAAAGAGACTTTTAGCAGAACTTACTTTTTCTAAGAAGACTCCCTATTCCTGGCCTTGAGGCTAGTTTCCCAGTCTGTGGCCTTGGGCTAGTTTTGCAAGGTTGCAGGTGTTCTCAGAATGTTTCTCCCTGAATTAACCCTATAGCAGACATTGTAAGAAAGCTTATTTCAAGACTTTGTCCTACTGCTATGTTTCCTCTCCTCCCCATTCCTCAATCAGTATGTAAATTTGAGTTAAAAGCTAGTCTCAGACTATAGTTAGGACCACATTGATCTGAATGACTTAGGTCTTCCTGAGGTCCCAGCTGGCATTAAAGACTCTCTAATTTGGCTAATTGATTGTGTGGCAAGACGTCTGTTTCTCACTGTTTCGATACAATAATACCACTCGTGCAAGTAGGATCCAAGACCCTGTTATCAACATCTACTATTAAAGGAAAAGTGTGAACAAAATCAATGACATTTATTCTGTACTGGACACATTTCTAAGTGCTTTGATATACTAATTTATAAAATATTCTGTGTGATCAATGGTGTAGCTGATTCTGTACTACCTACTACAAATACATGCATGAATAATAGACATAGCCCCTGCCCTTACAGCCTTTAGTACAGACATAAACATAATTTGCTTATTAGCAAATCAGTATTTAATCATCCTATAATACATGGACAAAGAAGCATGGCCTATTATGACAGAATGTAAGGCTTGAGACTTGAAGGGCAGGAGTAAGTTGGAAAGCAGGAAAGGACATTCCAGGAGGCAGATAGAACATGTGGGAAAAGCCTGCAGCAAGCAGAGACAGGCCCTTGCAAAAGCATGGGTAGAGGGTGGTGACAGGAGGCCAAGACAGAGAGGTGAACTGGAGCAGATTCCAAAGGACCATGGAGGTCATAGAAAACATTTGAGCTGTTATGCAAGAGTAACTAAAATTTACTTAAAGGTTTTAAGCAGGGAAGTGGCATAATCAGATGTGTATTTTGAAAAAAAAAGTGCCATTAATGATAGTCATAAAAAGAAAAATTTAGGTGTTAAATTTTAGGGAGTGTGAATCATAATGATTTAGGTTAAGACAGTCATTAAAGTAGGTTGTACAAATGTGGGGAAATGAGTCTGTTGAAATTCAATTCTTTTTAAACTGAATTTTATGAGTCAGGGAACTACCAAAATGAGTGCATTTCAAGGCATTCTCGTAGTTTCACTTATCCGTGTTTATGAAAGAAGTTTAAAACTTCACAGTCTGGAACTCTCTTGCTAATTATAATGATTTTGAGAGCCATTAATGAAATTGGTGAGCTCTTTGTAAGCAAATGAAAGTTTTGTTACAAGAAAGAGCAATGAAAAGAAAGTGACATTTCTTTAGTGACCAGAGTAAAACAAAACCTTGAAAATTATAACTATTTACAAGTCATTCCTTATAGTAAGTAATGTTCCTGCATAGCATCACTGTCATCTGACACAAATCTTTCAGATTTCTATAAAACATCATTTCTGTCCTCACATTACAAGACTACTAACTCAGGGTGCACATACAAATTGCATACAGAACAATATCAGTCTACTATTCATACATGGCAAAATTCTTCAGACTGAAGAAGGAACTCCAACTCTGCAGAAGGCCATTAAGTTCCAAGGCAACTAATGAGTTGCAAAAGCTCACTTGTAACAAATTGTTTCCCTCAGGATTCATTAAAAGTCTCCCTAGAAAAGCAAGCGCTCATCCAGCCATTTCTCCATCTATATCCAGATGGTGAGAGTCACTCCAGCCTGCATCACTACTTTTCTGTTCCCTTCTTTCATACTCTGGACAATGTTATCTGTTTCCAAGAGTTTGTGAATCACATGTAAACTAATGACATATGCACATTTTTCTGTTTGGCTCTGACTTTTCCCTTTGAGTGCAGCAGTCTCTCTGTTTTCAGTCTAATATACCCATCACTCCACCGGCATCACGGGAGAGGAGGTGAGCATCAAATCTAGTTATTAAAGTAGCAGAATGTGGAGATAATAAAAAAAAATGTGGAATTTGGAGTCTAACAAACCTACATTTGAACTCCAATCCTGCTATTTACTGGTGGTGTAATCTTTGACAAAGTCTTCACTTCTAGGAGTTTTATATATATTCCACAATTGGATATGGAAAAAAGACCAATTTTCAATGTCTGTTATCAAGCTTAACTGAGATCACACACTTAAGATGATGTCCAGCACATAATAATCTTTTCAAGATTTGTAACTTCTATCATCATCATAATTATCACTTAGCAGCTGGAGGGCTTCTCTTTGTAAATGCACATTTATACCCTGATTTAATATAGTGTGTGGATAGCAGGGGAGGTTAGTGTACTGGGGAACTATCTGGGCTGTAACAGAAATGAGCTCTAGTTCTTTCTCCCCTCCTGTTAGCTTTGTGACCAAGTAAGTTATATACATTGCTAAGTCTCTTTTTTTATTTTTAGTTGTAATATGGAAATAACAATATTTATTGCATAAGTTCTGGGAGTTAAATAAGATTATGTATGGTTGTGTAAAGTAAGTTCCTGTTTGAACCAGTGGCTCAGAATAAAGAATATATATATTTCCACAGAAATTATGTTGCAAATAGCCATTTAGTTTACAAGTTCATCCGCCGCAATGTGTTCACCTCAAGTAGAGCTTAAACACCATGCATTCACAATGAAAAAATACTCCAAAACCACAGCAGTTGTCCTGGTAAGAGTAAAGTAGAATAAAAAGCACTAAACAGTTGGATAAGGAATCATGGCTTGTCCCCAATGCCATGAAAGCAAATATTATGAGAGGTGTTTGCAGCGTTTGATGAAGATCTGGAAAATTTGAAATCAGTGTGGCTGATTCCAGCTGGCTTAGCCCAAATAAGTTTGGATTGTTTATTTCTTTTCCTCAATGTTTCAGATTCAAAGCAGAACAGAGGGATAGTCAAACAGGTTTCCCCAAAGTAACAGGCAAGAATAAAAGGCATCAGGAAGAAAGGGAGGGCAAGAAAGAAGATTGATGCTTATGTGAAGGAGAGCTAGCTCAGGAAGAGTCCCCGGCATTGTGAAAAGCGATAGGGAAGTTGCAAATAAAAGAAAAAGGGAAAAAATATTACTTACAACAGTTAACATCTATTGAGAGTTTATCATATGCCATGGCCTGCTCTAAATATTTCACATGTATTGAAGTTATTTAATCTCCACACTTAGCCAAAGTAGTGTGACTGTGGTCCTTATTTTTGTAGAGGAGGAAGCCGAGACCCAGTTATGAATACAGTAAGTTGTAAAACCAGGATCTAAACCAGGACAATCTGAATCCAAAGCCCATGCTCTTATGACAAAGAAGAAATATTGAGTCTGGGGTTATTTATCCATGTAAAATATTTGATATCAGAGATATGTAGAGGTAAATACAGCAGTCATAGTTTCTGCCTTCAAGAAGCTTACAATTCAGATGTCTTACTGAGCCACCAGGTGGCCCTAGGCGTGGGCATAACTTGGTTGCCTAACAACAGTAAACGAGGCACATCAGCTTTCTTTTTTTTTTTTTTTCAATTACAGTTGACATACAATATTATGTTTCTTTCAGGTGTACACCCCTGTGATTAGACATTTTATAACTTTCTATGTGATCATCCAAATAAATCTTCTATCCATCTGACACCACACATAGATATGAGAATATTATTGACTATGTTCCCTCTGCTGTACTTTACATCCCCATGACAATTCTATAAAAACAAATTTGTACTTCCTAATCCCTTCACCTTTTAAAGTCATCCCCTTAGTACCCCTCCCATCTGGCAACTGTCAAATGCTCTTTGTATCTATGAGTCCGCTTCTGTCCTAATTGTGTATTTATTTTGTTTTTGTTTTTTATATTCAATAGTTGATAAATACATATTCATTGCTATTTTACTGTTTATATTTTTTATCATTTTTTTCTGCTTCTTAAAGAAGACCCTTTAACATTTCATGTAATACTGGTTTGGTGGTGATGAACTTCTTTAGCTTTTTCTTGTCTGGGGAGCTCTTTATCTGTCTTTATCTAAATGGTAGCTTTGCTGGGTAGAGGAATCTTAGTTGTAGGTACGTACTTGCTTTTCACCACTTTGAATGTTTCTTGGCACTCCTTCCTGGCTTGCAAAGTTTCTGTTGAGAAGTGGCTGACAGTCTTATGGGATCTCCCTGATAGGTAACTAACTATTTTTTTCCTGCTGCTTTTAAGATCCTCTCTGTCTCTAACCTTTTGCATTTTAATTATGGTTTGTCTTGATATGGGCCTCTTTGAGTTCATCTTGTTTAAGACTTTCTTCACTTCCTGAACTTGAATGCTGATTTTCTTTACCAAGTTAGAAAAGATTTCTGTCATTATTTTTTCGAGTAGGTTTTCAATTTCTTACTCTCTCTTTTCTCCTTCCTGTACCCTCTGTTATGTGAATGTTAGAATGCTTGAAGTTATTCCAGAGACTTCGTACACTATCTTCATTTTTTCTATTTTTTTAATTTTTATTTTTTTGCTCTTCTGATTAGGCATTTTGATTTCCTTATATTCCAAATTGCTGATTTGAGTCTCAGTTTCATCTACTCTACTGCTGATTCCCTATAACTTAGTCAACATTTCAATTAGTGTGTCCTTCATTTCTGACTGGTTCTTTTTTGTGGTTTCTATGTTCTCTTTCATGCTGTTGAAGTTCTCACTGAGCATCCTTATATCCATTGTTTTGAACTCTGTATCAGGTAGTTAGCTTGCCTCCATTTCTTTTAGCTCTTTTTCTGGAGATTTCTCCTGCTCTTTCATTTGGCTCCTGTTCTTTTATTTTGGTTGATTTCCTGTGTTTGTTTCTATGTGTTAGGTAGAGCTTCTATATCTCCTGGACTTGGGAAAGTGGCCTTGTGTAATAGGTGACCAATAGAGACAAGTGGCACAGCCTCCCCATTCACCTTAGCGAGGTGCTCCAGGTATGCCCCTATGTGGGCTGTGTGCACTATCCTGTTGTATCTGAGCATTGATTGCTGTTGGCATTTCTGGGAGGAATTGACTCTCAGACCGTACAAGAACCAGCTGTGACACAGAGGAGGACCAGCTGTTCAGGAGTCAATCCTATTGAGCAGGACTTGCTTCAGTTGGGCTTTGGTGCTCATCAAGTCTGCCCTTTGACTGTGTCACTCTTGGAGGTGGTAGGGTTGTAATCCAGAATCGTCTGAAGTAGTCTATCAGGTACTGGATCTGGGGCCTCCTGGAAGGTGCAAGGTCAGCCACTGCTGTGCCCTGCCTGGGGCCACCCTGCACAAGCTACAGAGTGATTTGCAGCTGACTGCTACCTGTGCTGTTTCAGAAGTGCCCAGGAAAGAACCAAAGCTGGCTACTGCTAGTGTCAGGCCTGGGGACACTTATCAAGAGGTACATCCCTGGCTGTATAGCTTGGTTGGTTAGAGGATCATGCCAAAGTACAGAGGTTGCCAGTTCAATCCCTCGTCAGGGCACATGCAGGAAGGGATTGAAGTTCTTTCTTTCCCTTCTTCTCTCACTAAGATCAATAAAAATAAAGAAAGAAAATAAAAAGAGGTATGAGGTATGCAGAGGTCAGACTCTGCTTGTTTGAGGATTTATAGGGAAGTTCAAAGCATGAGGCAAGAGAGGTCATATGTATGAAAAAGACACTGGAAACAGATTGGGTTGTGTCTGCAAGTTGGATGGGGTGAAGTCTCAGGGAATCACCATAGAGGGGCAAACAGTATGAGCCAGGTTGATGGAAACTAGATATAGTTGGTGCCTGCCTACTAGCTCTGTGTGTGTGTGTGTGTATGTGTGTGTGTGTGTGTGTGTGTGTTGGGGGTGGGAGGAGAGTGTTCTCAGAAAAGAAACAATGGCCTCTGCCAGCACTTTCGTCTGGCAGAAAGCTGTCCCCCCCAGCTCTCACTCTGATGTCAGAAAATTAAGTTCCTTCCCCTATGTCCCTGATGCCTTTCAAGCTGCTGCTCCAGCACTGGAGCTTAGAGAGAGAGGGAATCCAAGCACATTCATGCATAGGGCCTTTAAGAGGGGAGCTGCCCGGTATGCCAGCAGCCCTCCATCTCACACAGCTACAATGCCCACTTCCCCACTGATTTTTACAGTCAGAAGTATGGAAACTTCTTTCCTGGCACTTTAATACTGGGCTGGGAGGCCTGGTGTGGGGCTAGGAGCCCTCATTCTTCAGGAGGAACCTTCACAGGAGAGATATCCCTCCTGATTTTGATCTGCCACATGTGGGTGTGGGACCAACCATTCCACATCTCCACCACTCCTACAAGTTTTGATGTGGTTCCTTCTTTAAGTTCCTAGTTATAGGGTATCCATTCAGCTAGATTTCAGGCAGTTCTGAATAATGGTTGTTCTGTAGTTTAGTTGTAACTTTGACATGATTGTGAGAAGATTTAAGCACCACATTTACTTATGCCACCATCTTGACCAACAGTTACCATCTTTACAAATAAGCAGTCTTAGAGCCATTTCCAACCCTTCATTTCTTCTCTCCTCATGTTATTACCATCTCTCACTGTGTTCCCTGGTCTCTCGGCTCCAACACATGGTCATTGTCTCTGTTCAAACTATAGTCCACTTCCTTCCTCCTCCTCACCAGACTTCCTCCAGGAAGAACACCTTTGTCACCTTCAAAGCAGTTTCCAACAGTCCTATCTGTCCTCCTGACCCTATAACAACTCCGCATTTTGTAGAAAATCTCTAGACTACAAAGATGGTATGTCAATTTGCTTAATGCACTAAATATTAATTCAAAGATCATAATAATCTCTTTTAAGGCCAATCATTATCCATTGGACTAACCAACACCTTGCCTCCTCACCTCCTTATAATTCCAAGATGAATCTACCTATTCCTAAAGTGCTCGTCCTCTCAGAAGGGGCTCTCTTTTATTATTCAAACTGATCTTGGTATCTGGAAAATCATTTCAGTTGGGGAGTACAGAGGTTGGCATTTCTTCAGTTAAAATCTTTCCTAAATATTTATCAAATCTTAGGTGGTAAAATAAACATTGGTTTCAGAGACAGACATACTTAGATTCAAATATCTGCTCTTCTCCTTCTTAGTTGTGTGACTTTGGACAAAATTAACCTCTTCATAAAGTAGGAGCTAACACCATAGTTTGTACTGCTGGTGTTGAGAATTAAAGGAAACAGGGGCTACAACCACGGTTTTAGGTTAATGTTCTCTTTGCAGGTCAATTGTTTTCTAGTGGTTATAAACATAATCTTAATCTGTGAATTTTTAAATGACAGAACTTAAGTTGAGTACACAGAGAAAGGGAGATGCTGGTCATTCTGGTTTGTTTACATATTTTCAATTGATGCCTTGGCTCATTATAACTATATATCACATGTTAATTTATTCAACAAACATTTATCAAGTATCTGCTACGTGCCAGGATCTAGTCAGGGCACTGGGATGCAGTAGCCAACAAGATCCATAAATATCTATTAGAACCACACTGCATCTCAGATTATATGACTTTATTGTAATGAGTTCATTTTTATTTGATTTATTTACATAGTTGCCAGAACCTCAATTTTCTTTAAATATAAAAGCCAATTTGAGAACTATATTTAATAATCACACGGGAAAACTTTAACTGATAATCCTTAGGATAATCTCAGACAGCCCAGCATCCACAGTGCTTTCTCTCCCCGATGTGAGGGAATAGGGGTTATCTGAGAGTATGTGCCTGTCTCCATGCAAGGTGATTTACTGTATTTACTTCTATGCCTTAGAAACTCCACAAAATAGAAACTGTGTAGATGGACAACCAGAAATTTGGAAAGGCTAGTTTGGAAAGAGGACTGCAAAGCTTCTTCTAAGCCAGATCTTTCTAGCTGCTTGCACACTGTTGGTTTGTGGTTTCAAAATGTAGAATTGACAATGGTACACTTTAGGGAGCAGAAGTTCTGGTTGGAGTGTTTGAACATGCAGTTTAATGCTCACAATGAGTGGTTTCAGGGTCTCTTAATAGCAGAGTCAAACTTCAAACCACAGAAAATAGGAGATGCCGATTCTTCCAACTATCGCTTTTAAATGCTTTCAATTAATGCCTTGAGTCCCTGCAGGTGGGATTCGGCAGATGAGACAGTAAATCAGCAGTCAGTAATCACTGCACTTTACCGCCCAGGACTCCTGGCTGGTCTGGGCAGCTAAAGGCATGCCCCTGCTGGGATTCAGACTCAGGGACTCTCGCTGTTCACTTGCAGAAAAAATCAGAGACCTGTGTGGAAAAAATATTATCTTATAGAAAAGCCATCCTCTTTCCTTGGCTGACCTTTAGGCCTAACATTGTTGCTAAACCTTTATGGAATACTGCTGTTATACAATGACCCCACTCAGAGTCCATTTCCACGACGGGGTGGAGGGGGCAGGTTGAGGCAACAGATGACCTGATTATGAGAGAGACACTGGGCACTGAAGATGATCAGAGACAAAGCTGGGGCTGGTTTCTCAGAGAGGATAAAGCTTGGTAATTCATTAGTTTGGGGCACGCCTGTTATGTCTGCTCAGCAAGTGAACTCAAGCCAGAAACTGAGAATTAGGGGGAAAGCCCACCAAAACGATAGCATAGTCTTCTGTCACTCTGTTACAATACAGAAATATAAAGATGCCAGAAATTCTCTCTATGTTATGGTACACCCAGGGGCCCTCATGAAATCCATAGATTTAACTATATATCATATATAGAGAGAGCACAATTTATAGTGAGAAATATCTACATAGAGTGAGTTCAGTAACTAAACTGTGTTCAAAATGGGACAGTGTACAAAATGAGGGAGCTAATAAAACTGTTTAACCTCTACTACAAACTCACATTAATGGACTTTTTATATGTCCGACATTATTCCACGTAAAGCAGGGAATTCCCTCATTTCGTGCTCACTGCTGTCTTATATGATAGCACGACCACTGTTGCCCTTGTATTACTGATACAGAGCTGAGACATGGAGAAGTTGAGGAGCATGCTCCAAATTGCCCAGCCAGTTAGCAGAGGAGCTGAGGTTTAAAGCCAGGCAGTCTGACTCCAAAGCTGGGCCAGACTAAGATTCTGCTGTTGTGATCTCTGTGAGAGTTGCCCATGCAGGGCAGGCTGGCCCATCCATGCTATGGAAACACTCTCCTCCTTCTAAGAGGCAGACAGAGGAAGGTCGCTGCCATGCTGCTTCCAGGATAGTTGGATGCAGTGAAGGATGCACTAAGGCACAAATCAAGAGACGAGTGTTTCAGTCCCAGCAAAGTCACTTGCTGGCTTTGTGTCACTGAGTAAATTACTCTATTTGACAGCTATAAGAACAATGAGGATGACAGTAACTGGTCTGCTGACTTCAGAGAGCTGTTTTTAGGGCCAAATGAGGCTACGGTGGAACAGGGCTTTGAACACCATCACACAAAATGCAAACATAAGGAATGTTTTGATTCTTTCGCAGCAGGGTTCTGTGAGGTAGCTGCCATGGAAAGGTCTCGTGGTGGAGGGGAAGGACAGCTCTGTGCAGCCCTATGGCTTATCTCCTGTGATCAGCGTTCGCTTTTATTTAGATGGGGTTGTTAACTAGAGCTGGGGGCTGACAACCCCAGAGGAAGGCCTGTGAAAGTTCTGCCCTCCGATGACTAAGCTAACCTTCCTTCCAAATAAATCTCTGTATCTGCATGGCCGGGGCCCTGGGCCTGAAGCTAGCTACAGCCCAGGCTCAGACTCAGGGCCTGCTTATGATGCTAATCAGAGGACTCCAGGGAGCCCTTCTTCTGGATGCGGGGATGCAGCCCTCACACTGCCAGCTGCTCTAGTGCTCTGACCTCAGGTCTTCCTTCCAGCAGGTCACAGTTGCAGAGAGCAGAAGGGATGGGCTTTAGAAACCTATGAATGACACCAGATCTGCCACAGGATCGTTTTGTTTTTTTTTTAATTTTTATTGAATTTAATGGGGTGACCCTGGTTAATAAAATTATATGTTTCAGGTGTACAACTCTATGATATATCATCTGTACATTATATTCTGTGTTCATCCCCCCAAGTCAAGTCTCTTCCATCACCATTTATCCCCCTGTACCTTCTTCTACTACACACATTCCCTTTCTCTCTGGTAATCACCATATTGCTGTCTGTGTTTAGGAGTTGTTTTCTTAAATAAACAATGCCAGCTTTCTGAATCTTCATTTTCTTTTATCACAATGCGAGATCAATAGTAGCTGCGGGTCAGATTAGTTTAGGGACTTCACAGTGGGGTCTCTGAAGGATGCGTGACAGTTTTCCAGGAGGAAGGCAGAGAAGAAACTTTCTGAGAGAATAAAGGGCTTTGCGAGCAAAGGAAGCAGAGAGGAGTCCACGTGGTGTGCTGAATGAGCAGCAGGAGGGGCAGAGAGAAAGACACGCAAAGGAATCAAATTTAAAATGTGCTTCAGTGCCATGATCAACTAGGAGGATTCAAATGAACATTAGGTTCTCCGTGGTTTTCTTAGGGATATCCCCATTATCCCAGACTTACTCCCCTATGACTGGGAGGTGGTAATATTTCAATAGAGATTCAGGGCCCCTACCATGTTAAGCCAAATTTGCCTGCCTGTTCCTATAAGTTTGTCACTGCTTCAGAGACAAGTACTGGTAGACAAGCTTAAGAACCATGGGCCAGCCCTGGCCAGTTGGCTCAGCGATAGAGCGTCGGCCTGGCGTGCGGGGGACCCAGGTTCGATTCCCAGCCAGGGCACATAGGAGAAGTGCCCATCTGCTTCTCCACCCCCCCCCTTCCTCTCTGTCTCTCTCTTCCCCTCCCGCAGCCAAGGCTCCATTGGAGCAAAGATGGCCCGGGCGCTGGGGATGGCTCCTTGGCCTCTGCCCCAGGCGCTAGAGTGGCTCTGGTCACGGCAGAGCATCGCCCCCTGGTGGGCAGAGCGTTGCCCCCTGGTGGGCGTGCCGGGTGGATCCCGGTCGGGCACATGCAGGAGTCTGTCTGACTGTCTCTCCCTGTTTCCAGCTTCAGAAAAATACAAAAAAAAAAAAAAAAAAAGAACCATGGGCCAGATGTTTGACTTCAACCCAAGAATTTAAAAACCAAGTACTATATACATTTTGAGAAGAAACAATTAATTGCCCTTGCTCTATTAGCAGCCAAGGATCAGGGATTAACAGAGAGCTTCCTGTACAATGTTTATCAGCCTCCAAACCACACAACCACTGGAGGGTTTGAGGACTCTCAGATGAGCACATGCAGCTGGTAGGAAATGAGCTCAAGTCCCAGCACCATGCTATTATCCGCAGGTGCAGTGAGAGCATGGATTAAGCCAGAGACAGGGTTTTGAGAGGGGAGGAAGGGCTTTGAGAAACAATTTCATTGTGAAGCCAAACTCCACAACATCTTGTTGCTAAACTCTTGAGGAGAGGGTCCTTGATATGAACAAGTAAGCTCTTGACTATTTTTCCACATGGCAAAATATCCTAGTTATACATTTTGGCTTATTTGGGGGAGAGGTTTTAGTAAACATCTACACAAAACCAGGAACAAAGCATTTTAAGTTTACAAATCCCAAATAGAAAACCTCTGATTTCGCCTGGGTGAAATACAACTTTTCAGTTCCCTAAGCAATTTGTTTCATGCTGAGATTGCCTCATGAATAAAAAATGTTCCGGAAACTGGTTTTCTTGCACCTCAGATATTTAATGAAACATCAGACAAGGGCTAGGTGCAACATGTTTTTATTTTCCACTTTGGCTACAATATCAAGGATTCAAAAAAGTACTAGGATGTCTGAAAGGGAAGCTGAGGGGTAGGAGAGAACTCCCCTGAGGCCTTTAGAATAGAGACTCCTTTTGGTCCCGACTTGAGTGTTAATTTTATTCTCAGTCCCAGCCTGGGTGTTCATCCACAACCAGTTTGCTCCCCTCACACCACTGCTTCTGGTGCTAGTTAGTGTCTTGGCTTCTCCCACACTAGTTTCTTTTTCTCATTCACTGTCCAAAAGTCTAGTTTGTAAGCTTCTCCAGCCCACTCACTCACCAATACACAGGTGCGTCAGGCTTCACACAGTATGTCTGAGAACATGCTTACCAACAGGCTGCCTACACCTCAGCCACGGCAGCACCAGCTCTGCACAGACCGTTCTCTGGGGCTTGGCTTGTATGCAGCCTGGAGACGGTGGCCTGAACATGTAGGTCAGACCTGGTTTCTTTTTTTTCTTTTTTTTTACAGAGACACAGAGAGAGAGACAGTCAGAGAGAGGAATAGATAGGGACAGACAGGAACGGAGAGAGATGAGAAGCATAAATCATCAGTTTTTCACTGTGATACCTTAGTTGTTCATTGATTGCTTTCTCATATGTGCCTTGACCATGGGCCTTCAGCAGATCGAGTAACCACTTGCTCGAGCCAGTGACCTTGGGTCCAAGCTGGCAAGCTTTGCTCAAACCAAATGAGCCCGCGCTCAAGCTGGCGACTTTGGGGTCTTGAACCTGGATCCTCCGCATCCCAGTCCGACACTCTATCAACTGCGCCACCACTTGGTCAGGCCAGACCTGGTTTCTAAGCCCAATTCAGTCATTTTCAAGTCGTGTGACCTTTGAAGTGTTCCATAATCTCTCTGATACTATTTTTTCTTCTGCCAAATTAAAGCAATAATTTCCACTTTGCAGGGTTGTTGTAAGACTTCCATAATACCACATAAATAAAGCATTATGTATGAGGCCTGGCATACAATCATTTTTGCTAAATATTAATTATTACTGCAACTTTATAAGTCCTATTTCCTTTTCTTTCTCCTCACTCAATGAAGGGTTTACCTTAAGAATGATGTTTCTGAAGATTGTTAAGATTTTAAAAACCTTTTTTATATAAAATTTTTATATTCTTAAAGTGGTTATGTCTGCTTACATTAATTGAGTATTTTATTTCTTTGTGATTCTGCCTCAGACATTATTGCTTGCATCCTCTACAATCCTTTGAGAGAATTACAAGCAGCCACAGTCATCCCATTTGAGAGATCTAGGTATTGAGGCCCAAAGAAGGGAAGTGACTTATTCAAAGTCACACAGCTGATCTGTGTTAGGGCCAGAGCCAAATGTTCAGTCTTTTGAATCCTTATTCATCATACTACCCTGCCTGCATTTGGGAAACTCAATCATCCCATTCCTAGAAAGCAGCACTTGGCCTTTTCATGTGTATGTCTGCGCTGTTTAGCCAAGTTCCTGGAACTGAAGATTTGCTCAACAAATCTTGAATGAATGAAAGCCTATTCTTTCTGGATGCATTAATAGTGAATTATGGTGAACATTATGTATAGAACTGAGGGATGATACCTGGATTATTAGGCTAAAAATTTCCATTGCCACCCAAGTAGTTTTGCAGAAAGAGTGTGAGCTAAACAAGCACATCCCCTCTCCCAAAGCCAACAGGTATTCTGTTTCATCTCTTCTTTCTATACATACAGTACCCTATTTTTCCTAAAGCTCTTGCTATTGTTGAGCCACAGTTTATGTGCCAGAGTCATTAAAAAGTTTCCAACATATGAAAGGAACATTGCAAGACAACATTAGAAACATGGCAGGATTTCCAAAAGGAAGACATATTTTAAAGTCACCTTTCATTCTTTATTTTCTGTATTCTTCAGGCCAGCAGCAATGCCAATGCCTCAGGGAGCCTTTGCACTCACGTACAAGATCTGAAGCACTGAACTGAGATCTTCCTTGAAGAGCAGTGCCCAGTGGGGCTGCCAGTCATTTCTGTGGACAGGAAGTTTGGCTCAAGCCAGAAGCACTCAGTCCGCCTGACTCCTGCTCTGCCTGTTCACATAAGGTCAAAAAGAAAACGCCTCCCACAATCACATTTTTTTAGAAGAGGCTGTCAAATCCATGTCTATGGAGGGAAAGGCCTTCGTCCAAAAACACAACATGATTCTTTGGAATCATTTTTAAATACCTGGCTCCCTTGTTAACATTTAAAATCCGTTTGTGGCATGCAGTAGGCAAACTCTCTACCACAGTCTATGCCTGTGGATTTCAAATAAATCACCCAGAGTCTAAACACCTAAAGTCATTTCTATTTCCCACATTCTAGGACTTTCTAAAGTAGTCTAGTCTTATATAAAATACTACTCAATTTGCCTGACCTGTGGTGGCATAGTAGATAAAGGATTCATCTAGAACATTGAGGTTGCTGGTTCAAAACCCTGGGCTTGCCTGGTCATGGCGTATAGGAGAAGAGTTGGGGCTGCCTGTTCCTCCCTCCTCTTTCTCTCTCTTGTCTTTAAAATTATTAAATAAAATCTTTAAACAGATAAGTAAAATAAATAAAATGAAATGTTAATCAACTTACTGACATCTCATGGCTCTTTCAAATCCTAGATGTTACACAGTACTACACCACTGAAAAATTATTTTGAGAATAAACCATATTTTATCTCACCTCATAACCAAAGTGTGGAACTAATAATAAATAAATAAATAAATAAATAATAAATAAATACTGGTTCTGAGGCTTTTTCCTATGCTAGACCATCTAAAATATGAAAGTCAGAACAACCTTAACCTGTAACAATTGTAGGATTTGATAGTGGATCGCTTCTACCCATAAAGAAACCAAACTCCTTCAAATTTTGCATCCAAGGAAGGAAAAAAGGAAAGAAGCAAACCAAGGCCATTGTCCCTGTGCCTTGCCTTCCATGAAGTCCACAGCAGCAGCAACTCCTCATTGTCTCCAGCTCTGCTCCACAGGCCTGCGTGGGTGTGCCAGATTTCCAACTGATCCTAGCCCCTGGGCCCTCCCTCTGAGCCCCAGCTAGTGTCTTCCTGCTGTGGTTAATCATTAGGTTTGTTTGTTAGCTTTTTCATCCATTCGAACCTTTTCCTTATATTCGAATATTAACAATGGGTTTCTAGTTTCCTTGTAGAACATTGATGCACCCCATATTTCACTTTTCTTTGCCATCTATAAGACACTGTGTGAAAATGGGAATGAGAAGCAGACACTCCTGGTCCAAATGCTAAGTGCTTCTGCCGGACTATGTAACCTAGCCTGAGACAGAGTCTGCAGGTTCCTCATTGGTTAACTATAATAATATAACTCATCTTACAGGATTGTTGTGGGGGTTAAATAAGAATATGAATGAGTGTAAATCCCTAGTTCACAGTGTCCACTAAATGCTAGCTATTATTTTCTCAAACTCAGTTGTTTATACCACTGATAGAATACTTAAACTTCTGTCACTCATCTTTCAATATATTTTCCTATTCCTACATTTTCTAATTCCTACATGAGTACCTCAACTTGTACCATTCACTATTCTAATATCCCTCCCCATCTTTTCACCAACTAATGCTATGAACTTCTTCACACCTTCTTGTCTTCTTAAACGAACTCTATTTCATTCTCATGATTCATTCATGCTATAGCTTCCAGGTATTCAAAATGTTCCAGGTCACTCTGCCCTCCTGCAATCTTTTTTAATGGCTGATATTACCTTGTTCTCTACATATCAGGTGTCATTTTGGGTAAATCTCTTGGGAATCAGAACTATAAGTAGTATTAATTTTCCCTAAGTCAAACATATACACATTAAATGCCAAAAAAAGAAAAAAAAGTTCAAAGAAAAAAAAAACCATGATGCCAGTTATTGAGTGAAATGAATATATAGTCAGGAGAACAGTGTTTGCTACAGTTTTGCTCCATGAACTAAACCCTGGGGATGGGAGGATTTCAGGTGCTAACAAGTCCTACACCAGGTGGATGTCACAGCACTGCACACAAATACTGCTCCTCTCAGAGGTGGTAATTGTCTAATGGAAATGTAATTTACTGCCATGCTCAAGGATGTATCAGGTGTAGTGTGATAGCAGAGTGGAGACAGAAGACTAAAATATGGTCCCCAGATGACTGTAAATAGAGACATCCATCAGGCATCTTCTGGCTTTTTCTATTGTCTAATAGAACAACAGCAAACAATCTGAGAACAAGAACTATCATAAAGTATAGAGGTCATTTATGTTGCAAAACCAAAGCATCATAAGCATGAGAAAAACCTGACATAAAGGGCTCTAGACATAGGAAATAGCTGCCTAAAGGTCCTTGAACTTTACTATATAGAAATATTAAGTCTCACCAGTGCCCACAACTTTCACAGTCAGAATATATGTAAAACAAATCACTATAGTAAAATTAAGAGGAAGAAAAAGTATATCTTAAGAAAGACATTTTCTGCTAAAAAAAAACACAACAAAACCCAAAAGAACCCAAAACCCAAAAACTCTTTATAAGTTTGGCATCAAAGGCACATGACTTAGTTATGAGAAAGATATGCTTTTATAGGAAAATTTCATTCCTTTCATTCATTTATTTACATAGGTATTGAGCCCTAGTTACATTCCAAGTATTTGAATAAACACAATTATTGCCCAAAAGGAGAGAGGCACTCCACTAAAGTAACAAATGCTAAATAAATATTGTGGAGAAGTGTCAAAACACATAATATAACACTTACAATGTAACATAGAATCCAAAACGACTCTTTTGTTCATTTAAAAGTTTACCAGTGTCTTAGTTGGCTATAGTTGCCATTACAAAATGTTGCATACTGGGTGGCTTACAACAGAAAATGATGTCCTCCTGACTGGGGAGACTTGAAAGCCAAGATCAAGGTGGCAGTAGGGTTGATTTCTCCTGAGGCCTCTCTCTTAGGCTGACAGATGGCTGCCCGCTTCCTGCCCCTTCACATGTTCATTCCTTTATACAAGTGCACCCCTGTTATCTCTTCCTCTTCTTATAAGGACACCAGTCATATTAGATTAGGGCCCCTGCCCTTATGACTTCATTTAACTTGAATGAACTCTTAAAGGTCCTATCTACAAATACAATCATAGTCTAAGGTGCTAGGGGCAAGGGCAAGGCTTCTATAAATAAATTTTTGGTGGGGGTGGGACATAATTTAGTTCATGATATCAGTTGAAGTAATTCTGTTAAATCTTCATTTTCTTAAAGTGCAGATAGAATGTTTTATAGAAAAAGGCACAAGGATTCAAACCTCTGTCTTCTTCCGGCCTGTGGCTTACTGCTTCCTCGGAATGAGCATCTCCACACAAGTCTCTCTTATGAGTTGTGAGGCTTCCTGAGTATCTCAAAAGTTACATCTGTTTCCAATAGTCTGAATTTTTAAACAACTCAATTGCAACTGACATAAACATGAGGTAGAAGCCCAACTTTTTCTTGATATAATTATTATATTCTTTCCAATCCTACAACTAATCCTTAAAAGGAGTTCATCTAGAGAATCATAAATAAAATCTTCCTCAGTAGACAATGTGCTAATCAATTGGGCCTAAATATTCAAGACTGCTCGAGGAAGTACCCAGCTGATGGAGCCAAGCCCTGCTTTAATACTCACATCTCAAAAGATTTAGCAGAAACATTTCTCTTTGTTGTTTTACAGCTAGCCAGGCTTCCACATAATGACCCATATTAATAGCATCATATCATCTCTCAAAGGGCTAAGTACATCTAGGTTCTTAGGATGTGCAGCTATATATAATTCAGTGAACAAAAATAATTCTAATATGAGTTCTTATTTGTAGTAGGTTTTCCTTCATTTAATAATCAGAAGCTCTATTCTGTCTGCTTAAAATGCCCATCACATTCCATTCCCAAGAAACAAGTCCTTCACACAAGATCAGCCTATCACAGAAGAGGGGGGACACCCTATTCTGTGGCCCCACATCTCCACCACAGTGTTTTCACTGGAGATTTTTAGAACCATCTGACCCCCGCCCTCTCCTTCATGGACTATAAGAGCCTCAAAAGCAAAAGTAACAGTATATTATCTCTGAACAGTGTTTTCATGTACTTGGTTAGCTACACAGAAATCAAATGAGCTTGGACTTGAATTCTTTTTTCTGTAGAATGTAGAGTAAAGCCTTCTTCACCATGCTGTTAAGTAGATTAGAGAATAGGTATGTAAAGTGCATATGTGGTGGCTGGCATGTGGCAGTTACTCAAGAAATGGTAGTTCTTTTAGCTAGAATTTTCAACTTTCACAACTTTCTGTAATGACTTATATATAGACATATGGATGTAGATATAAAATGAGAAATTGCTTACAGGGGTTCATCAGAATAAAATATGCATCTAAGTTCCTAGTAAGTACAGAATGATCAATTAACGACTTTTACTAGTGCTTCTAGAGTTAGAATATCTGAGATCTTGTTTTATTATCCATCTTCTTGAGGTAGGACCAACCTCCAGATTGGGAGGTAATAAAACAAGACTGTTTCAGATTCTTTGAATTCATTAATGAATGTATCTACTGAGAAACAATGTTTCAAAAAGATATAGCATATGAGATATGCTGTAGAATCACCCCTCCTCCTCAATAGAGTGTTTAACTTTAGCAGCTATTGAGTCAAGGATAATGAGGACATGACTCACACTACTGGTGTTAAATATAAGCATAAGAATGAAAAGGTCCCTCGGTAATTGTTGTGCATTTAAATAGGTAAGTACTTCAGTATGAGCATCCTTGACATCACCTTTCTTGTAATTAATTCTATTTCCCCATCTTACACTATGTAAATTAAAAAAAAGTTTTGACAACTCTCTTGGTACAATTGGTCATACATCAGTTGTCTCATTATTACAGCCACAAGAGCATAATTTTGGTACTAGCATGATTATACCTAGTTCAATAAAAGGTAGCAGAAATGAATAGCTAAGCAATTGTGTGTGAGCATTCCCACCCTACACAATTAAGTTTGCATTAAGAAGAGATAAGTAATTCCAAACTTTGAATAGAACCATGTAAATAACTCACAGAAAACATACTGCATGGATTAGGAGTATGTTAAAATACAAGTGTATTAAATAGAATGAGAAAAAACGAAGGAGGCTTTGAAGTGCTTTTCTATTCCTTCTTCCATACTCCCCTTATATCAAGAAAATTTACTATGGCCTCCTTCCCATCCTTTCTCTCATTGAAAAAAATGTAAAATATGGGAAAGAGGTGAAAACATTAGTTTCTTTCTAAGGAACTATGTGTCATTTAAAGAGAGCTGGTATTAAATAATTATTACGTGTCAGCTACAGTGGTAAAGGGTACTTTATATTCATTATCTCATTTAATCATTATACCAGTTGTGTGAGTTGGATGTTATCATTCCTACCATTTTTGTGTAAGAAAACTGTGTTTCAGAGAGGTTACACAATTTACCCCAAACCACCTACCAAATTAAGAGGCAGAGCTGGTGATTCCAACCTAGGTTTGTCTTACTCCAAAGCCCATGGGTTTAACCACTGTACTCATTGACAATAAGAATAAATGACACTGATCTGTCATTGTAACTGTGGTTTATACTTTCCCTTCATATTAGAATTCATATAATTCTCATGACATAAAGAAATAGCTTTTAAAAAGCCCTTCAACAGATGACTGGATAAAGAAGATGTGGCACATATACACTATGGAATACTACTCAGCCATAAGAAATGATGACATCGGATCATTTCCAACAAAATGGTTGAATCTTGATAACATTATTCTGAGCGAAATAAGTAAATCAGAAAAAACTAAGAACTGCATGATTCCATACATAGGTAGGACATAAAAATGAGACTAAGAGGCATGGACAAGAGTGTGGTGGTTGGGGGGGAGGGGGAGGGGCACAAAGAAAACCAGATAGAAGGTGATGGAGGACAATCTGACTTTGGGTGATGGTTATGCAACATAATTGAATGACAAGATAACCTGGACATGTTTTCTTTGAACATATGTACCCTGATTTATTGATGTCACCCCATTAAAATTAATAAAAATTTATAAAAAAAGAAAGAAAGAAATAGCTTTTGGACCTGGCTGGTTGGCTAAGTGGGTGGAGCATTGGCCCAGTGTGCAGACGTCCTGGGTTTGATCCCTGGTCAGGGCACACAGGAGAAGTGACCATCTGCTTCTCTTCCCCTCCCTCTTCCCCTTCTCTCACCTGTCCTCTCTCAGCCAGTGGCTCAATTGGTTCAAGTGTATCCCTGGGCTGCTGAGGATAGCTTGATTGGTTCAAGAGTCAGCCTCAGGTGCTGAGGATAGCTTGGTTGATTCAAGCATCAGCCCTAGATGGGCATTGCTGGGTGGATCCCAGTAGGGGAGCATTCGGGCATCTGTCTCTCTATCTCCCCTCTTCCCACTTAAAAAAAAAGAAAAGAAAAAAGAAAGAAATAGCTCTTGGCAATGTAATAAAAAAAGAAAAGTCATTTTCCAAGCTCTGCTCCTTTAAAAAAATAAAAATAATAATGTCCCGCCCTCTCACCTTTAATACTTTTCCAAATGCATAAATATCATTCAGCCTATTGGGTCCAGCTCAAATGCCATTTCCTGTTTTAAGCCCTCCATGATATTCTCTGGTTGGAAGTATTTCCTCCCAATTTAGAACTCTCACACTTTTATAATACCACTTATTGTCTCTGTTTTTAGTATAAACAGCTCTCCTGTACTAGGATGCCTGCTTCCTGTTGTGATCAGTGCTCACATCATATCTGCACTGTCTTTGTGCTCACAAAGGAGTCATACATGCTTAGAGCTGGCAACTACTCAGACAAGATGTCAACTTTCTTACTGGCTAAAATTCTATCCTGAATTACCTGTGAAAGTATGAATATGAACTACCTGTAAAAATATAAATAAAGGGGATGGAGAGATTGAGCAAAAAAGTACAAAAAAAAAGAGAAAAGAACTCATGGACACAAACAACAGTCTGGTGATTACAGGTGGGGAGGGAAGAGGTGGAGAGGGCACAGGGTGGGGGGGGGGTAAACGATGACAGACATAGGTCTGGCTCAGGGGTGGGGAATGAACACACAATATAGTTTACAGAAGATGTGTTGTAAAATTGTGCATCTGAAATCTATATAATTTTTAAATCAGAGTCACACCAATAAATTCCATTAAAAAAGAAGCTATAAATATGTTAAACAAATAAAAAGAAAAATAGAAAATTATTTAAACAAACTGTATTAAAGCACTTAATGTATACTTAGTCACATTGCTCAATAGTTACAAATCATCGTTACATATTCATTGATGTAGGTCTTTGGGTTCCTCTATTTGTCAAGAACACAGTAATTCATCAAAATATAATTTTGAAATTGCCTGTGTGGTGGTGGAGCAGTGGATTGAGCATTATCCTGGAATGCTGAGGGCCCGGTTTGAAACTCTGAGGTCTCCAGCTGGAGCACAGGCTCATCAGCTGGAGCATGGGCTCATCAACATAATCCCAACCCAACTTCACTGACTCAAAGGTCTCTGTCTTGAATTTTAAGGTCACTTGAATTTTAAGGTCACTGGCATGAGCCCAAGGTTCCTGGCTTGAGCAAGAAGTCATTGGCTCGACTTGAGTTCCCCAGTCAAGGCACATATGAGAAGCAATCAATGAACAACTAATGTGACGCAACTATGAGTTAATACTTCTCATTTCTCTCCTCTCCCTC
Organism: Saccopteryx bilineata; assembly: GCF_036850765.1. Lineage (NCBI taxonomy): Eukaryota > Metazoa > Chordata > Mammalia > Chiroptera > Emballonuridae > Saccopteryx > Saccopteryx bilineata. The sequence goes on along the minus strand of NC_089490.1, from coordinate 335,658,893 downwards.
TCTCTTTCCCCTCCTGTTTCTCTCTTTCTCTCTCTAAATAATAATAATAATTTGAAATAGAAGAATAACTTCCACTATGTGTTTATTAATTCAGCTAGTCTTTAAATGGATGCAATTAACCATATTGGCAACTCATAACTTTAGAATAACATGTATACACATAACACTTTTACCGAAATAACACTCCTGTTCTTGTAGGTGCCCCACATGCACACGTCTGCACCAAACACAGAAGCTTCTAAAAAATCAAATATAAAATTTTTTGTACATGTGTAATTGTCAATGCACAGACATGTATATAATGTAGGAAGTTTTGAGAATCTGGGTAGTTATTATTAAATGTCACCACCAATTGAAACAGGCATTTTATTTAGAAATCCAATCAATTTAGTATGGCACACAACATCATCCAATACTTCAGTCCTGCCTCCCTTTCTAGACTTATTTTCTATAACTTTCTCCTTCCTCAGGATCCTATGATATTGGTGAAGAGAATTCTTTATATTCCCACAGCATGCCATTCTCTCCACATGCAGGACTTTTTATAAACCTCTCAGCACCTTTGTCTCCAACACCAGGCCCTTCTGTTAGCTGTGGGAATGAGCAGCATGTTCAGCTCGCCGTTCATGTGGGTGCTCAAGTGAACTCATGAATGTGAGCCCACTTAAAATTCTCGAGGCTCAGGACTTTGGGATTAAAAAAGAACAGATCTTCTTTCTCTTTTCTATATGCTGCTCTTTTATTTATTTTTTTTTTCATTAAATTCATGGGGGAGACATTTGTCAATAGGAGCATATAGGTTACAAGTATACACTTCTATGATACACGAGCTGTAGATTATATTGTGTGCTCACTACCAAAATCAAATCACCTTTTTTAAAACAAGTTTTAACGTTAGTGTGTTATGCTATACATATTACCTTTCCAGATGAAAATTAGAACTATCTCCATAAGTAGTCATAATTGGTCGTTAAATAAATTATTTTGAAAATCCTGACAATATGTATCCGTTCATTCTAGCTCTCCTAGGGAGCTAGATCACAGAGCCTCAATTTAGTCTCTGCTCTGTTGCCCACCCCACCCGGTTTATACCAGGTATATTCCTCTCAGATTCATTCAGAATGAGAAAAAAAAATCTGGCTGTAAACATATTAATTTGAAACCAGTTTGCTTTTTGGCCCAGGTCAATTGCATATTAAATAAACAAAAAATTAAACTTAAATGGAAGATTTATTATGGGTAATTTAAATTCAGATTAAACATTTAATAAAAACTACTGAAGTATAAAACACTAAGCAAAACTTTCACATTCATTTGGGTCCCTAACAGGTTTTACTGGTTGTTACATTAGGTATAGTGTCTGAGATCACCTGAAATTTTATGCAACATTCTGTGATATGTGATGTGCTAATAATAATAATAGTTAACATTTATTGAAGACTTACTATTTGACTTGTATTAAGCCAAACAGTTTTCACTGCAACTAAATAAGGAAATCTAAACTTAAAGATATATAAGTTGTTATATATTTAATAAATGGCTAAACTGGGAAATTAACCAGATCTGTTTGAATCATAACCTGTGTTTCTGACCACAATTGCCTCTGCTTTCTGAGGAAGTGGCTGTAGCTTTCGTTAGTTTCTTGAATGGTCTATAAGTCAAAAATTTTAAGAATATCTTGTAAGTATTTAGTTGGTCAGTCCTCCAAACATCTTGTTAGGTGGTGTTACTATTGCCATTAGCTGATGTGGACAGTAAGACAGACTTATAATTTACATACTTGCAGACTTACATTTGGATACAGCTTCACTTTTTAGCACAAGGATTGTTTTTCTTGGTTGTTCCCATGAGGAATATTTAGGGATAGCCATTCTAGCAGCCGGGATTCCCCGCCTGCTAACTCAGCCCACCAGGACTCTCTGTGGTGCTGTCAAGTAATACTGTGACATGCATGAAGGCCAATCCGGAGCCATTGTGACTACACTGAGACACAGGAAAGAATTCTACAACCTGAAGTTTACTTGAATTTTTTCTTTCCCTGCCACATTTTTACAATAACATCATAGTTGATCTTCCTATCACTAGGGCTCAAAAGCAGCACATCTATGTTCCACATTATGAAAAAAAAAATTGTTAAAATTCTTTCTAAAAACAAGTTTAGGCACTCTCATGGTAAAAGAACTCCACTGCCTCATACCATCTACAGCAGGGGTAGTCAACCTTTTTATACCTACTGCCCACTTTTGTATCTCTGTTAGTAGTAAAATTTTCTAACCGCCCACCAGTTCCACAGTAATGGTGATTATAAAGTAGGGAAGTAACTTTATAAAATTTATAAGTTTAAGGCATAACTTTATAAAATTTATAAAGCAGCATTACAGCAAGTTAAAGCATATAATAATAATTACCAAGTACTTTATGTCAGATTTTCGCTAAATTTGGCAGAATAAATCTTTATAAAACAACTTACTATAGTTAAACCTATCTTTTTATTTATACATTGGTTACTCCGCTACCACCCACCATGAAACTGAAACGCCTACTAGTAGGCCGTAGGGACCAAGTTGACTACCACTGATCTACAGGATAAAGCCCAAATTCCCTCACATGCCTCACGTGACCTGCCCCCCACCCTCCTCTCCGTGTCCCTTTCCCACCACTTCCGTTTGTGAACATTGTGCTCCCGCCATATGGGTCTTCGCCTTATTCCCTGATGAGCACCCCCACACCCCAGTTTCAGAACTCTGCTTCTAACATGCTACTCCTGCCACCTGAAAGGGTCTTCATGACTATTCACCCAGAAAATTAGGACTCATTCTTCAAGATTATGCTTAGGACTTTCCCAAACTAGAAATTCACATGAACTCTTTTCTCTGCTCACATGGCCCTTTCTTTTGTTCATGGTCCTATGACTGATGCTCTTATCCTTCTACTTTTTTAAAGTTTATTGTTTCAAATGGGCCACAGGACTACTAAGGGCATAACTGTCTCATTCATCTCTGTGTCATATCATTAATAATTGTTACAGGGCCTGTGGCAAAGTAGGAGCCAAACAAATATTGGAGGAAGAAGGAAAAATACAAGGGAAGGCCACTTGATCTGATTCTTAAGACTGAGGTCTCCTTAGCCATTGATTTGTGTTTTCTTCAAGACAATTATTCTTCTTAAACAGCTGCAGTTATGTTGTGATGTGAGGACACAAAACACCATTGAAGTACAACATTGTATAGCCAACAACAACAACAAAAGATGTTCATTGCAGCACTTGAATAAATCAATGTTACAGTCTTAGAAATTTGAGATAAGCTTTGCAATTGTTACTTACAAGAAAACTGCACTGTAGACATACAACATTTCTATTTCCTAAGCATTTCACCATTATCAGGCTCATTGAATTCATGTAATATCCACATAGTTCTGAAGCAGGTACATATTTTTTTTATCTTTTTTCATGATTGAAAATCTATAGCATACTGACAGAGTGACAACACTAGCCTCATTCCTTCCCTCTGTATATCTATGACATGAACTCAATAAACATTTTTACTGACCTACTTTATCAGAGAACAAGCCGTTATTGTAAAAGCCCTCTTTCCAAGAATGGTGGAATAATAGGGGGGAAAGAGAGTGAATATCCCTGGGCATATCACCTGATTTTTATCTCTCTATTGGATCTTTTTCTATTTCAATTTTTAGATAATATATCAGATATTAAATCTGAATTAATTATGTCCAAATATGGGTTTGTAATACAGTAGGGATAATATCAATGAAACTCTAGGAGAGCAGATGGATTTAGCTATTGTTAAGAATATTTTCTAAGAATATCTTATATGTTCCAAATCATCTCTTGTATTCAAATTTTCAACAATTAATATCCAGGAAATGGTTAAATTATTCCTTCTGTTGTTCTGAGCTTTGGGGCACCTTCTAGCACACTGATCCCATTATGACCATGAGTGAATTTTTTCTTGGTGGACAAGGGCTTCTACTGAGATAAAATAAATTAGGCTTCACTAAAATGGTTACTGGGTTTTTTTGTTTAAAAATCACAACGGCCACCTTTGCTGAGGGGCTATTGTATTCCTAGCCTTCATCAGATTCTTGCAGAGTCTTCATTTTACAGAGGAGGAAACTGAGTTCAGAGATGGTAAGTGACCAATTCAAGACTATACTAGCAAAGGTAAGATTTGAACCTTGAGCATTTTAGCTTCAAATCACTCTGTTTAACTTAGACTGCTCTGTGTGGGTTATGCAAACACAATGTGGAAGTATCTCTGAATCCTAATAACCCTAAACTCTCCACTTCAAGAATATTATATGTAGAGTATTTAACATATGCCCCTCAAGTTAAAGGTAGCATGTACTTCTGAAAAATTATAGACTGAATTACAGAAGAAATAAAATTGAAATAACTGGTACTATAAAAAATTATAATAGCTTTGTCAGAGAGCATGGTATGAGATTTCAATACTTTACATGCAATGGTTTGTGACAGCATTTAAAAAAATATAGTGTTTATAAGTTGGGCAATAAATATAACAAAGTATTTAAAATTTACTTCATACTTACTATGTGAATTATACTACTGGATAGGAAAAATACATCTCTGCTTATCACTTCCTCAGAGTGGAATAAGGAGGATCAAAACATAAATTATTTATTCAATAATTAACACATTGAGCAATACATGTAGGTGTTTTGAAGATACTGAGACTAATATGATATAATACCGTCCTCAGAGAGATATTGTAGTATCTACCCAGCAAGCCTCCTATGGGGTGATGCTCTGCCCATCTTAGGCTACTGCTCCATTGCTGGGGCAAACTAGCTGTTTTAGTATCTGAGGTGAGGCCATGGAGCCATCCTCAGTGCCCAGGGCCAACTTGCTCAAACCATTCAAGCCATGGCTGTGGGAGGAGAAGAGAGAGAGAGAGAAAGAGAGAGAAGGAGGGGGAGAAGCAGATGGTCGCCGCTCCTGTGTGCCCTAACTGGAAATCAAGCCTGGTATTTCCACACACTGGTCTGTCACTCTACTACTGGGCCAACCGGCCAGGACCTTTTGTACCAATTTTCAAATGAGATCTTCACCCATTTTTCCTTCAGCATCAAAGCTCTATAGTGAGTCAATTTATAAAACGTGTACAGAGAACACAAAAATGAATGAAGGTAAGGTCTAGGAAGAGTTTACAGTCTGGTAGATATACAGTCATGGAAATAAGAAAGACTGTAATAACGAGGCAATTTATGCTCTGTCAGAACAACAGAGGCGGCACTACTTGTTATTTTAGTGATTGAATGATGGGTTTGGGGCCTTTACTGTGTCATTCATTGTGCCAAGCACTTACATATGTTGTCTCATTTAATCTTCATATAATCCCATTAGGAAAATCCTATTATTAACAAAAATTTAAAGACAAATATGAAGTGTAGAGAAAGTGAGTAATTTTCCAGAGGTCACATAATGAGTGAGGTTGTAAAAGCAGGCAGGCAGACTCTTGAATGCAAACTCTTGACCTTGACCTACTACTGAAGTACAGAAAAGGGAGTTCCTAACTTTGAAAATGGGAAGCCCAGAGGGTCTGAAATGCTTCTTGAACCAAGTCTGAAAGGTGATTAGGATCTGCCAGGCAGACAAGGGAGTTGAGGAGGAAGGGGATAAAACATGTAGTGATCAAACAGAACAATAAACAAAAAGTCATGGAAGCAAAACCAAGAGAGAATGTCACTTGTTCAGTGAACAGAAGGCACTTCATTATGTCAAGAGTGTAGTAGGATACATGTGGAGGAAGAAATGAGAAATCATGTTATGGAACCAAAATGTGAGACATTAGCATATATCATACAGGTAAGTAAATATTCCATTTAGTCCTCAAAACAACAAAGTTAAATAGGTACTATTATTATTATTATCCTAATTTTACATACAAGCAAACTGAGACATAAAGTGATTAAATTACTTGCCTAAACATATAATAGAGCTAGGATTTATGAGCAAGTCTGTTGACTCTAGAGCCTGAGTTCCTAACTTCTAAGTTGGAGAGGAAGGAACCAGACCATGAGGCCTAGAGTTCATTTCCATGGACTTCGGGGTTATTTTTATTGCTATAGTCAGTTGTGAAGGCTTTTAATTAGAGAAGTCCAGATTTCTATTTTAGAAAATTCCCTCAAGATACAGCATGAAGAAAAAAGATGAGATTTAAAGCAGGAGCTCAGCCCTGGCCAGTTGGCTCAGCGGTAGAGCATCGGCCTGGCGTGTGGGGGACCCGGGTTCGATTCCCGGCCAGGGATCATAGGAGAAGCGCCCATTGCTTCTCCACCCCCACCCCCTCCTTCCTCTCTGTCTCTCTCTTCCGCTCCTGCAGCCAAGGCTCCATTGGATGGCCCGGGCGCTGGGGATGGCTCCTTGGCCTCTGCCTCAGGTGCTAGAGTGGCTCTGGTTGCGGCAGAGCGATGCCCTGGAGGGGCAGAACATCGCCCCCTGGTGGGCAGAGCATCGCCCCTGGTGGGCGTGCCGGGTGGATCCTGGTAGGGCACATGCGGGAGTCTGTCTGACTGTCTCTGCCCATTTCCAGCTTCAGAAAAATAAATAAATAAATAAATAAATAAATAAATAAATAAATAAAGCAGGAGCTCAGTCAAATAGTAAATCCAGTTCAGGTTAAAGAAGTTGAGAGTCTAAACTAGGTCAGTATGTATGTAGATAAATGGGAGGGAAGAAGAATTCAAAATACTAAGGAGAGCAAATCAGCAAAACTATATACATGAGTAGACTTCAGGAATACAAGAAATAGAAGAGTTGAAAATGACTTCCACACTTTTAGCTTGGGCAATGGGCTAGATAAAAATTACTTTTTCCCCACATGTGTTTACAGGGCAAACAAAAGCATCACAATAACTAGAGGAAAGATATAGAAAAACTAACCAGTTAATAAGGTTTGTTTTCTAAACCGTAAGAAACCATAGCCGGAATGACACAAGGCACTGTTTTCTGTGATTATGTGACTACAGCTACATTTTCTGAGGCAATACGATCACAAAGAATCTAAAATGACAAGCCAACATCTTATGGAATAAGCCTCTTCATTTCTGGTCTAACTGGTACCCGAGTCTCTTTTTGGTATAGGCATATTTTGAATACAAAACAGGTGAAATGAGTCTTAAACAAATTTGGCTATAATTATACTGGGGAACAATTTTTTTTCCATATTTTGTTGCATGAGGTTTTAGAACTGTTTCTATATGTTTCTGCATTGCTGATTCCAAATCTGAAATTTGTTTTTCGGTGCATGCTCTAGTTTTTATGCAATTTTAATTTCTTCTTGTTATAGTTAATGGCATGCATTGGTTTATTTTTTATTTTTTTTAATCTTATTTATTCATTTTTAGAGAGGAGAGAGAGACAGAGAGGGAGAGAGAGGAGAGAGAGACAGAGAGAGAGAAGGGGGGAGGAGCTGGAAGCATCAACTCCCATATGTGCCTTGACCAGGCAAGCCCAGGGTTTCGAACCGGCGACCTCAGCATTTCCAGGTCGACGCTTTATCCATTGCACCACTACAGGTCAGGCTGCATTGGTTTTTAAATTGGAGTTAAAGGACAATGACTCTTGGATTGAACATAACCACAAGGCAATTAATGTTTTTAAAACATCAGTTTTACATAATTGTAGTTGTTTTTAAATGTAAAAATTTATTATCAGATAAAAACACCTTCTTATTTTGTTTTAAGTTTGAATCATGGCTTCTTCGAGTAGGTGTAAATGTAAGAATAGTCCTGACACCTTCTGTTATATATGTAGCTGTTACACACACTTCAACATCAAAAGTGCAATAGTTCATCATTTGTGACATGTATATATTGCCTATTTTCAAGTTCCCCTTGGCAATCAGGACAAGATTTGGGCTCCTCATATTGTATGTCATAATTGTGAGGAAATACTTCATGACTGGACAAAAAGAAAACGCAAAGGAATGCCTTTTGGTATTCTCATGGTTTGGCATGAACCTAAAGATCACAGCAGTGACTGTTATTTCTGTCTGATCCATACAAAGTGCATGAGCAAGAAAAAATGGCATATGATCGCATATCCTAATATTCCTTCAGCAATACAACCTATTCCACACTCTGAGACACCCACGGTTCCAGTTTTAATGGCTTTATTTCTTCTAAGGACGAAAAAGTGAACATAGTGATCAAGTGTATTTTGATAAGATGCATGAGGAAATGGTTGTAGAATCTGAAGGGTCTTTTTCTGATGCCAAGCAGTCATTAAGCCCTCAGCAGTTTAGCCAACCCAATTGAATGACTTAGTAAGAGTGACACAAAAATTGTCCTCGACTTTCTGAAGTATGAGGAGCATAACTGGATCATTTGTGTGGATCTTAAAATGGTAAATTTTCTGCTAGGATAACAGAGAGGTTTGATGAAGTATCCTTGCTTTCTATGTTTGTGGGACAGCCGAGCTTGGAACAAACACTGGACACAGAAAAAGTGACCAAAACGTGAAGCTCTGGAAGTAGGGATGCAAAATATTGTGAATGAACCTGTAGTTAATCGAGACAGGATCCTTTTTCCTCACTTCACATCCAACTTGGCTTAATGAAGCAGTTTGTTCAGGCTTTGAATAGAGAAAGTGAATGCTTTTAAAATATTACTTCTGCTTTTCCTGCCTTGTCTTTCGAGAAGATAAAAGCAGGTGTATTCGATGGACCTCAAATTTGAACCCTCATATGTGATGAAGAATTTTCCAGGAAGATGAATAAGGAGGAGAAAGCAGCATGGCAGTCTTTTGTGGCAGTTACAAAGAACTTCCTTGGCAACAAAAAAGCAGAAAACTATGAACTTATGGTTCAAAGGATGCTGTTGGCTTTCCGCGACATTAAATGTAACATGAGCGTTAAGATTTACTTCCTGGCCCTGGCCGGTTGGCTCAGCGGTAGAGCGTCGGCCTGGCGTGCAGGAGTCCTGGGTTTGATTCCTGGCCAGGGCACACAGGAGAGGCGCCCATCTGCTTCTCCACCCCTCCCCCTCTCCTTCCTCTCTGTCTCTCTCTTCCCCTCCCGCAGCGAGGCTCCATTGGAGCAAAGATGGCCTGGGCACTGGGGATGGCTCTGTAGCCTCTGCCTCAGGCGCTAGAATGGCTCTGGATGCAACAGAGCGATGCCCCAGAGGGGCAGAACATTGCCCCCTGGTGGGCATGCCGGGTGGATCCCAGTCGGGCGCATGCGGGAGTCTGTCTGACTGCCTCCCCGTTTCCAGCTTCGGAAAAAAGAAAAAAAAAAAAAAAGATTCACTTCCTGAACAGTCACCTTGTTAAGTTTCCCGAAAATCTTGGAGCTGTTAATGATGAGCAGACTACTGATGGAGCATCAAACGAGATTGTCTTCAACAAATACACAAACTCAAGAGCTATAAACGCAAATTTTTGCCTGAATTGAATTTAAATAAGTTTTGCGCAAATTTTATGATTAAAATAAGTCTTTTAATATGTTGTATTTTGAAATTGTAGACTAATTCTGATGCAATCATATCTTTTAGTATATTAGTGTATTTACTGTATTATATAAATTATTATATTTTCACAAAAATGATGCCCAAGAAGACATTCTACTTCATTATGTTAAACTAAATGTTGAAAATTTTACAATAAGATAAAAATCTAAAATCTTGAATTGCAAAAAAATCTGTAGCTTACAGAGAAAAACTAATGTCAGATTTGAGATCAGCACACTCAAATTAGGTAAGAACAAGCATTTTTGTGGATGCAACAAAAATTTTGTTCCCCAGTGTTATTCAAATTTATGAAACACAATCAGGCAATGATTATTTACTTTTGAAAAAACAAATTTTGTTAGAAAAAAACAGGCAATAAAATTGTCTTTGTATAGCCTTCCCAGTGCAATGAAATGGGTTTGAAATACAATATATCTCTAATGCACATGCATTGTGCCAGACAATTTCCATGTATTCTATCATTTAATTACTACATGAGTTGGTACTACCATTATCTCCATTTTAATGATAAAAAACTGAGGCTTGATAAATTTATTTACCCAAAATAATTTCTGAAGAAGAGTGAATATTCAAACTCAAGTTATTCTGTTCAGAAATGGATGCCATTGTCAGATATTTTCAGAGTTCCTTTTTAAAGTGTTTTCATGATAATTTAGGGTGCAAATTAATGAAGTACACACTGATTGTGTTACAGCTGAATAGACCCACCATGGTTCACAAGTACAACATATATTTGTTTTCCACCATAAAAAGCAAAGTTTACAGTCATGACATCCTTTGATAGAAACACAATTACTTTTGTAATGCTATTTTTTTTTTACCACGGAATTGCTTTGAAAATTCAAGTTTCATTTCAAGTAGTTATTTTATTTAATGTCTATCATCAAAGAAACATGCATCAGTATAACAGTAAACATATTTCACTTGAGTAATTCTTAATTACTCTAAATATATCAGGGGATTCAATTTGCTTTATGAAGAATAAATAACAGAGCTTGAACAGGGTCTTTTCTCGTAATTCATTAAATAGATGATACAAAGGTATTAATAAAAGCAGAAAGACAAATAGTGAGATATAGCCATCTAGCCAAACTTTTAAATTCATAATGTTTTCCTTTTATATACAAAATTGATTCACTTTTTCTGTTTCTGATGTCAAATCACAAGCATCACAGCAAAACTATACAGTAAATTTTAAATTGAGTTCACAAATAAGGAAACTAAGGCTCAAAGATTTTAGGATACTCATTCAGGCTACACAGGAGTTAGTGTCAAAGCAAAGATTCGAATCTTGGTCAGATTACAAAACACAATAGGTTTTTTTTTAATTATAAGCAATTGTAAAAGACAGTTCAATTTTATTCTAGAATCGACTTGCTCATATGTCATGAATATTTAGATGATACTTTAAGTTTATAGTTTATATAATTGTTCTTTGTATCATATATCCCAAGATACATATATGAAAGAATTAAATGTCCTTCTGAAGTAATCGATAAGATATCTGAAATTGATGACTTAAACAAGAATACTTTTAAATGTATATTATTTTTAAAATGAGGACACAGTTAATTTCTAAACAGCAACTGAAAATACTGTGTTGTTTTATTTTTCTGCCCTAATTAATCACTGTTGAATTTCTTTAGGACATTTTAGATAGATCCAAAAATACCTTTTTATTCAGACTTTAAGAATAAAATTTTATCTCCTCATATGCATATTATAGAATAGTCATCCATCTTTGCTACATTCCTATTTTTGTAACTCAGTATTTATAGTCATCTTCTGAAGGATAAAATTCCATAGTCAGAGGGTCACTACAATGCCCACTTTTTTGCTACCATCCCCTGTGCCCACTGCCTCTCTCCATTCCTTCTCATCTCACTGCTCAGCATTCCGAATTTCCAAGTCCTTACAGAACTCAATTGTACCTCTATATCTGAAATTTCGTCATGGAAAAGTACTTATGGCTAGAAGGTAGGCAACTTAGTGAAACAAAAAGCCAAAGAGATCTGGGTTTGGTTATAATCAACTGTCAGGGCTCGGGTGTGTCTCTAAATCTCTCTTAATATTTGCACTATTGGGACATATTTAGCTTGAAGGGCTAGACATAATATTTTAAAATGTCATATGCATAGGAGCAAAGTATGGTGGCTTTAATTTAATTATTATTAATCTAAGGAAGCCCTTTCTAATGATCAGATGTGCCCAAAAACATGATGAGCTCTCTGTTAAGGAAAAGAGCTTTTTGTCATTAAAGATCCTTAGAAGAGATTGAACAATGACTAATTCTAGATTCAAGCAAAATAAGAGATGATTGTTGAAATCCTTCTAATTCAAACATACTTGAAGAATTCCCACCTGACCTGTTTTGAACCTAAAGCTCTAATGTTTAGATTAAAGTCTGGTACAGAAAAAGGTGCTGCAAACACTTTCAATTTCCATCTCTTCTATTCCCACTGTCTTCCTCCTTCACCTTCTCCTAATGGGCTGGGTTCTAACTCAAAACGTTCTTTGTTGTTTGGAATATACAGTTCTAAAGGACTCCTTCTACTCACTTTTATCTTGAAGTAATTGGAAGCAGGACTTCATATAGAATGGCCTTCAGAATTCAAGAAAGCAAGTTTCATGCACTCATGATAATGGTGAATGGGTTTTTAGAAAAAGTTCATGAACTTGAGTCTGAACAACTTTGGGTCAAATATAAGCTGTACACTTTCTAGGACTATAACATGAGGTGATTCACTTAACCCATCTGAGCCTATTAATTCATCCTTAAAATGAGCTAACACCTATATTATGTTTATTTGGAATATTAAATATATAACATAGGTAAAACACTTGGAACACCTTCCTATAGATAGATACATTAGGTATATAATAGTAGTAAGTATAGAATACATGCTACATTTCTGCAATTACTTTCTTTGTTAATTAAAATTGACTTCTAACCTACTAAGAAGTTGAAGTTGGTAAAACCTCACAATGTTTATTAAAAGTATTACTGTACTTCATTATTAATTATGTCATTTAACATATGGTGATAGTGTATAGTGAAAGCTAACAATATTTATCCTATTCATTATAGTTTCCTGAGAAAATAATTACTAAAGATTATTTGGAGTACACTGAAATAAAATATGAGTATCCAGTGAAGCCAATCTTAGAATACATAAATGAATGCTAAGTGCAAAAAGCAAACTAGGCAACAAAAACCTGTCATCATCATCATGAACATTATATAAAAATTAATTCATACTGAGATATGTTGAGAACTCTTTTTATAAGATAAGGCTTTGAAGTAAGAAAATTCAGTTACTCTGTGAGAAAAACTGATCAAAGATATCTAACTAGAATATCAGGAGAATAAAAATTTTCAAAAAATCAGATTTCATTTGAACATAATGTTAATAACAACATGGCATAGTAACATGATTTATAAGCCACATAATAAAGATATCTTTGTAAATATTCAATATTTGTAAATAATAAAGATAGTATTTGTAAAAACCTACAACATTGGCATTAATAGCTCCTCAACATAGAAAAAAAAAAAACCCTGAGACTAAGAGGTTTGATGTCTTGTCCAAGATCACTTGGTGGCCCTGCCCAGGTAGCTCAGCTGGCTAGAGTGTCATTCCAGTACACCAAAGTTGCGGGTTTGATTCTTGATCATGTCACATAGAAGAATCAACCAACAAATGCATAAATAACTGGAACAACAAATCAATCTCTCTCCTAATTTCTAGCTACCTGGCCCAGCCTTGAGCCTGAAGGCAGCTGCAGCAGCCCAGCTGGCCATCAATGGCCAGGCTCCCACTTAAACTTCCTCCAAGACATAATGTGTCAGTACTGGATCCTGGATGGGCTCCAGTCTTGCTTGTCTACCCTGCTTGAAGTTGTAGAACAGAATGCAGTACACAAGACCAGTCGCAGGGCTGGGCGCACACCACAGACTTAGGCACCGCCACGCCACTTGGGTGGGGCTGTCTTTTTTTTATTTATATGTTTTTTAATTTTTATTTTATTTATTCATTTTACAGAGGAGAGAAAGAGGGACAGAGAGAGGGAGAGAGAGAGAGAGAGAGAGAGAAAGAGAGGGGGGGAGGAGCTAGAAGCATCAACTCCCATATGTGCCTTGACCGGGCAAGCCCAGGGTTTTGAACCGGCGACGTCAGCATTTCCAGGTCGACACTTTATCCACTGCACCACCAGAGGTCAGGTTGGGTGGGGCTGTCTTATCTGCCTCTTAAGTCCACTCCCAATTATGGTTAGCCTACCCTAGACCTTTTCCATTCTTCACAGGGCCCTATCCCCAAACCCCTGCTATTACTCTCAACATAGCATTTTCTATTTCCTTACAGATACAAAACTTCAGGAGGATAAATCATTTTTATGTTTCCCTGATCTGAATTTCAGCTCCTCCACTTATTGGCAGGTACTTTGGTCAAGTCATTTAATCTCTATAATCTCAGGCCTCTATTTTTTAATATGAGAATATTGATATTTGCTTCCAAGAGTTATTGCAAAGAAAATGTGTCTAGCCTAGTACCTGGGTCAAAATAGTTGTTACTTTTATTATCACTATTATTGCATGCTATATCCTGTGCCCTCATCCTCACTCTGACCTCTCTTTTTAGTCAACACTCTAGTTTCTTGGAGTTTCAAAGGGTTAGAACTGAAAGGAATTTTAAAAATCTTTGACCCCCCCTCAACTTTTGTACCTTTCCACTGATAAGCAAACAAGCCCAGAAAATAGAAGGGATGTATTCATAGCAAAGCTGTCTCTGGCGCTTAATGAAGGCTTACCATTCATAATATTGAGCAGTTTCTTTTCCACTTGCAGTATCTTCACTGTCTTCTCCTTCATTTGACCTTCCATTCATATCACATGCTATTTTTCTCCCTCCTTTTCTGAGGAATTCCTCAAATAATACACAACTATGGCCTCTATCCTTCTCTTATCCTCTCTCCCCCAAACTACACACATTTGAGCTTTCAACCTATTGGCTCTACTAGAATTCTGCAATCCCATATTTTCCAATAATGACTCTCCTCTTTTAGACCATATATATGTCTGCTTTGTTCAACTTGCTGACCCATATGCCTAGCACATATGTCTAGGAGCACAGTATTCAATATGTATAAAATATTTTATTTGTTGATTCAATGAATAAATGAATCATCAGTAAAATCAGCTTTCATATTCTTGGGATTCTCTCCTTAATTTATTACTACAGTACTGACTTTCTTAGTCCTCTTTACTAAATTTCTTTTATTCTCTACTTCTCATTAGAGGAATTTTCAACCTTCTGGTTCTCTTTGAATTCTCTGCATTCTCACAGCATTAACAATCGTTGGTGTTCTAATCGGTGGTTACAACTTGACCCTCACTTCCTCAGCGCTGCTTTCAACTGGTGAGTCTACACTAACTACATGGATGGCTCACTGTCATCCCAAACTTAATGTATAAATGTAAATAAAATCATAATTTTTTATCCTGCAACTTTACTGTATTTGTTTTTAATGAGGTTGGGTTTTTTTTGGGGGGGGGGTTGTATGTGTGGCGTTTTCAGGGTTTTCTATAAACAGAATTATGTCATCTGCAAAACGTGACATTTTTACTTCTTCCTTCCCAATTTGGATACCTTTTGTTTTTTTCTCTCTGGCCTGATTGCTCTGGCTAGGACTTCCACAACTATGTTGAATAAAATGTTGAGCATGGCATCCTTGTTTTGTTCCTAATTTTAGAGGAAAAGCTTTTAGTTTTTTACCACTGATTATGATATTGGCTAAGGATTTGTCATATATGGTCTTTATTATGTTGGAGTACTTGCCTCTTATTCTCATTTTATTGAGTATTTTAATCATAATTGGATGTTGTATCTTATTGAATGCTTTTTCTGCAACTGTTGACAAGATCATATGATTTTTACCCTTTGTTTTGTTAATGTGGTGTATTACATTGATCCTTTTGTATACATGGAACCATTCTTGTACACCTGGAATAAACCTTAATCATGATGTATTATTTTTGTAATGTATTGCTATCTTCAGTTTGCTCATATTTTGTTTATGATTTTTCCATCAATACTCATCAGAGATATTTGTCTATAGTTTTTTTTGTGTATGTGTGTGTGTGTTATTTTTGCCAGGTTTTAGCATCAGAGTTATGTTGACCTCATATAATGTATTAGATAATAACAAGTGTTAGAGAGGTTTTGATAAAAAAGAAACCCTCATTCACTGCTGGTGGCAATGTGCACTGGTACTACCACTATGGAAAACAGTATGGCAGTTCCTCAAATCATTAAGAATAGAGCTATCATATGATCTAGCAATCCTTCATCTAAGAATCTATCACAAAAACTTGAAAACATTTATTTGCAAAGATATATGCATCTCTATACTCATTGTAGCATTATTCATAGTGGCCAGGACATGGAGACAACCAAAGTGTCCTTTGATAAAGTATTGTGTAAAGAATATGTGGTACATATATACTATGAAATACTACTCAGCCATGAAAAAGATAAAATACTTCCTTTTGAAATATCCTGGATAGACCTTGAGAATATTATGCTAAGCAAAATAATTCAATCAGAAAAAACTAAAACTTATATGATTTCACTCATATGTGAGACATAAAACTAAAACTCATAGACACAGATAACAGAATGGTGGTTACCAGAGGGAAGGGGTGGGGGGTCATGAAGGGTAAAGGGGGACAAATATATGGAAATGGAAGGTAACTTGACTTTCGGTGGTAGAAACACAATCCAATGTACAGATGACATATTATAGACATATACACCTGAAAACTATTTAATACTATTAACCAATGTCACCCCAACAAATTTAACTTTAAAAAATCAAATTTCTCCTTACTCACTTCTAATTTCCCTAGTTCTGTTGACATTAATATCATTCTCAAGAACTCCAGGCTTAAAACTTGACATGTCCTTTGACATTTTTTACTGTCAATAAACCTTGATAATACCCTCAAATATCTTCTTGTCCACTGCCTCACAGCAGTCCCCACTTCACCACCCACAGCCATTCTCCTTGACTTTTGTAATTCTGATTCATCTGTCCTAATCTCCCCGAATGTTGTGGTATAGGGACACAGCTCACCATCACCTATTTCCCTTCTCTTTAACTGCTATTGAATATATACTTGTTTAGTCATCTCACTATAAACTTGACAAAGAGACCATCTCTCTTTTCTTTATCGTGGCCTTGTCAGAGCCTCACACAACATCTGACACATGAAAATATATACATACATGTTAAGTGGAACATACATAAATAATTATTCATTTAGATCATTTTCCCCCACAGAGTTTTCGGGCTGATTTTTATTTGGTCCTCACAATAGTATTGAAGCAGGGATGTTTACCACTAAACCTCCAAAGGTTTTCACCAAAAATGCTTAAAAAGAAAAAATGTTTTACACACTGAAGGGGCTTATTTATTTAAGGGAAAAGGTGCTTAAGCAGAACCTGCAATTTCCTTATTATGCCAGATGAATGAGGTGTTCCCATGCTCCAATTAATTAAGTCATTTTTCCTTTGAAAATGAATGTGCCATCATTACAAGTAAAACTGTCACGTATACCAGTTTCCATGAATCATGGGTTCAATCATGTGCACTCTAGTAGGGCTTACTCAATTTCTTTGAAGATAATACTGAGACCCTGACTGGTTCCAAGTCAATATTATTAGATATTAATAAAACCACAAAAAATTGAAGAGGGTGGTTTCCATTCAAATAGGCCATGGGCACCAAACCTTGTGGTTCAGCAAATGAAGGAAGCAAATACTTATCATTTATACCTGCCATTCTCTGCCATAATTCTTCTCCTCTGGGACAAGCCAATAAAGTTCAATTAACAAAGTGCCCCATCCAAAATTATACTTTTGTCAAAACATTAATATATAATTGGATACTCGGGTCTCAAGAGCTGAGGTTAGAAAAAAAAAACTGGTTTGGGCTTATAAATGATGATAATTAATGTAAGCAAATTAGCTGAGTTTTCAACTTTGATAATATTCTCAGTGACACTACTAAATGAGACTGAAAAATAGTTCTTTGGGCTAGGAAGATTTGTAAGAGGTCCTGGTTTATATTTTTTACTCCCTCACAGCTTAAAAACTACATTTAAAAATAGTGCTACAAATATTCAATTATACAGGGTTTAAATATATATATATATATAAATTACATATAATATATTTAATATAAATAAATATATATTAGAATATATATATATTTATATATGTTCAAGTGGAATATATTCTCTAGAATAACACATTACCATCTTATTTTCATCTTGGCTTAAGTAACAGTAATAATAGCAGTCAATATTTATCAGCATATGCCATACTAAGTACTTATATAGTCAATTTAATTTACAATCTCATTTATTCTTACAATATGTGTTTTTATAAGCCATTAGTATTTCCATTTTTCACTTGAAGACTAGCCTTTCAAGAATTTAACTATCTTGCCTCTTTCCTTACTACTAATAAATGAAAGGAGTTTTCAATTCAAATCTTTCAAATCAACAAATTCATATTGCTGCCTCTGTGATACACTATCTTCACAGGTGCCAGGTCTTAAGTCATGTGGTGTCTAGACTTAGGTCTTGCAAAGTATTTAAATGAAAAAAACAACATTTCACTTCAGGCTACAGTGTTCACAATTAGACCTGGGTTTGAAAATTAGCCCATTTTGTCTCTATAAACATGTGAATTTTTACTTATTTCTCTCTGATTCTTCATTGGTTAAATGGGTCTCTTATTTAGAAAATAGTTCCTTCATTTATACAGAAAATATTAATAAGCACCTACTTCAGGGGTCCCCAAACTACGGCCCGTGGGCTGCATGCGGCCCCCGGAGGCCATATATCCAGCCCCCTGCCACACTTCCGGAAGCGGCACCTCTTTCATTGGTGGTCAGTGAGAGGAGCACATTGACCATCTCATTAGCCAAAAGCAGGCCCATAGTTCCCATTGAAATACTGGTCAGTTTGTTGATTTAAATTTACTTGTTCTTTATTTTAAATATTGTATTTGTTCCCGTTTTGTTTTTTTACTTTAAAATAAGATATGTGTAGTGTGCATAGGAATTTGTTCATAGTTTTTTTTTTATAGTCTGGCCCTCCAAAAATCTGAGGGACAGTGAACTGGCCCCCTGTGTAAAAAGTTTGGGGACCCCTGACCTACTGTGTGCTGGGCATTGTGCTGTGCAGCAGGGGTAGCATGATAGAGAGCTCCAGCCCCCGTGAAATATACAAGCTAGAAATTCTAAATGTCTTCCAGAATTCATACCCCTATAATAATTTTTAATAATGGAGCATTTCAATATTCAAATGGCTTAACCACTACTGACCAGAGCCCTTCCTAATTAATTCATTTTTCTTTACATTCACAAAAGACTCTCATATTTCTCCTCTTGATTGGTTCTTCTACACAGAAGCCCTGCTTAACCTGAATTTATAAGTAATGACTGGTTTATTCATTTATTTGTTATTTAGGCATATGAGTGTGTACACGTACACATGCTCATTTCTAGCAAGGCTTTAAGATGGCCTGTTAGTTAATTTAAGAACTTCTTAGCTGGTTGCCCTTAGCAACAGTCTTTAGCAGTTCTGCCTAGTTAACCAGAACAATTTCTTAAAGGGAATGAAGCATTCAAAGGAGTTTAGCTAACAGAAGGAAGATAAACTAATTTTAAGTGAACTTAGTTCAGAAGGAGTTACACAGGGATTGACAATTCAGCTTTTGTCAGGATAGGGAAAATGGTGGTGCTGAGACATGTGACACACAGAGGGGGAGATTCCAGTGGTCGCCTTTCCTGGGGCACCATGGCAGCCAGGCTCCTGCATTGTCACCAGAGCCAGGCCCCCTATCCCATGCTTTCCCAGCTCTTCTCCACAGTCCTACCATAAATCACTCAATGCTGCTAAAGACACCAGACAATGCCTGGACTCAGAGGCTGTCAAAGAGATAAGAGCTGGTGTCAGTTTATAAGAAATGAAAGCAGAGCACATCTCTGCCAGTGGTTAGAAAACCATAAATTGTTTTAAGATGGTAATTCACCAAATGTTAGTTACTAGGGGATGTTATGTTCAGAATTATTTATTTACTCATTCATTCCTTGACCAACTTTTGCGTGTCAGTGGTAAAGATTGAGGAACTTATTTCATTCTTCATTCAACATGTATTTTGTTAAATACAGCTTTGCTCTCATGAAGTTGAGGTCAGTAGAAATGCATGCAGCTAAAAATACCCTAAAAGTAAACGATGATGGGTGTCATTATGTGACAGGCAAGAGAAGCTGTGAGAAAACTAGGCCAGGTCCTTCCTCTTGGAAATTAAGAGTAGGTCTCACTTGTATAAAATAATTAAGCAGAAAAACTACATAAATCATTCACTCAACAAACACATATTGAGCATTTAGTATATTGTGAGCACTACGCTAGTAGCTAAGTGTTCCAGATGGTAAGTCCCAGACTCTTGATACCTCGTGTTATTTACAGGCTTGTGACAATTCAGTTCAATATGACAGCAACAAGTCAACAGCTCTGTGGGAGCAGAGAGGTGATACGGTAGCCAGGAGTCCCTAATATGAGAAGATGACACAAACTGAGTCCTGAAAGGATGAGCCATGCTATTAAAGTTTCATTGATCTGTTCTCTCCTTGGAAAAAACCCAAACCATTTTCAGGCACTGGGCAAGTGAAAAGGAGAAACACTCAATTTATTTGCTAAGTAAACTAATAATATTCTTGCTGGGCAGGCAAGTAGAATGTTTATATGCAATCATTAAATGATAGTACAAGGTGCTAGTTGGTTCATAGCCCAATGCAACTATATAGTGAGTACCTTGAAGGCTCTGAACAGACAGGCTGTATGCAAGGCAAGGAACTCAAACTGTCCAATTTATCAGGATAATTCATTTAAAAGTAAGCAACTGTAGCCACACCAGGTGAACCACCTCATTAATATATTTTAAATGGCATATTGGAATACCTTGATAGTTTCATTACAAATTAACACACAATTAGATTAAATGGAACTAAGTCTGTGATAGGTAATAAAGTGGCTTCAAAACTATCACTACCTGAGATGCATAACATCAGGTCCTTAACATCGATACTCTGGGACTGAGAAAAGTTATTCTGGGAAATCTGCTTTTTTTTTCAGATAGAAAGTAATCTTGATATGTACATAGCTTTTTTTTTTAAAGCCAAACCTTTGTAAATCAATGTAAGTTTATTCATTACCTCTTAATGTGCTAATAATTGAGTTTAACTTCAACTTCAATTTAAGTTGAAGTTGCTGCACAGTTTTCCTAAACTGTTTTAGAAAGAAATTAAGTGAACTAAAACAACATCAATTACATGTGAAATGGACAAATTAACCAATAACTGCAAAAGAAATTTAGGGTTTGCCAGATAGATCTCTTCTGTAAATATCCATATTGAGAAGACATACACCAATGCCAAATGCTCATTGAAAATTGCAAAATAATACATTCTGAGTTGCCCTATTTGATCAGAAAATTTAGAACTTGCTTTTCTGAATCCATATGAATGGAATAAAAACTATGCATGTGGTCTGGCAATGTTTAAAATTTGCTAGGCCTATAAATATAATTATGCAACCAAACACCTAGATTTTGCTTTTGTTAGTATAAAACTGATTCATCTAAAGTCAATTTTATAAGCAATATTTTTTTTGCTTGCCTAGAACTCAGACATCCTACCACCTAGACCATCTTTTTAAGAGACAAAGATACTCATTTTTCAAAGATAATTGGGTCCACAAATCCTTGTGACAGAAGTAGCAGGGCTTTAGCATATAATCCTTGTGGAGTTTCTTGACTTAACATTCTAAGTATAAATAACTGATAATGGAACTGTACACAAAACTGACTTGACCAGAAGTAAGAAGGTTATCTCCAGGTCCTGGATTCCTGAAATGGGATATAAAAGAATGAAAGAGAAAGCCAACAGTGCCTTCATCTGGCCCAACCACAAACACTTTGTGCTATTAGGGACACAGAAACATCAAATTTACAGTCAAGAGCTACCTATAAGAGGTTAGCAAGCATAGGAAAGAAGGGACCCATAATTCAGTCATTTAACTCAACTTCTGCCCTTACTATCTGAAATGTCTGTCTTTATTGGACAGGTGCAATTTTATTTGATTTGGTACACATTTGCTGAGCCCCTACACTGTGTAATTCAGCTCCTCAAGATTATCTATGTATGAGTAACACATAGTCATTTTGATTACATTTCTGCCCTCTGTTCTTGGCAGGATCCTGGGAATATCTTGGGTGATGGCTTTGGAAGCACGTTCAGTCCCTAGAAAATGCTTTAAGGAGGGACAAATGAGAAAAACAGTCTACTTTCCCTTTGGGGCTTAAAGTGACAAACCTGAGCTTAAACCCCAGTTCCAACACTACATGCTTTGTGACTTTGGGCAAGGGACAGTGCCATTCAGAAAACATGAATATGAAACAGATTTTAAATAATATCCAATTTAACCCTGACTAGTTGTTTGATCACCCAATAATACCATGGAAGAGAGAGTCTTCAGCCTGATACTTGAATGTCTCTAGTAAAGAAAATTTTAAAGTCAATGTGCTTTAGTTTTCCTCATCTCTAAAATGTCTACTTCACAGAGCTGTTGTGTTGAGGGACAAAAGATAACTAATTTTAAAATACCATCCATATAATAATGATGACCATTATTTAAAAATATAAGTAAGATCAATATTAAAGATTTTTCTCTACATCGTCAGATAAAATCTTCACAAAGAGATAGGCCCTACATGCAGCTAGCAAATACACAGTCCTCATTTCCAGCCTCTTAAACCCTCTGACCTTCTTCATCTGAGAACCTCACTGAAATTCAATGTCTACTTTACCAGGAAAACAAAAGTATGGTTTGCATAGCCTGGTTTCCTATTTCCCTACAGTTTTTTTTTTCCTTTGCAAACTTTTCAAGATAAAATTCAACACCTCAGAGTACTGGAGGATGCCTGATCTCCCTTCAGCCAAAACAGGCATCCGGTTTTGACAATAAATGAGATCATAGCATCCTTACTAATACAGCTGTAGATAAGAACCTGTCAGCATTTTCATTATACAGCCTTTTTCTTCCCTCTGGGTTGAGAGACCAACCATAGCAATTTGCGGGGGAAATGGCTCCAGCAAAGGGCGATGCACAAGGCTCAAGTCCAGAGAGAAAATGTTTTCATTTTACAGAACTCAGGGAAGGTTTATTTGGGAATTAAACAGGCTGCAGAATTGCAGGGGGCATTTCTTTCTGACGATCATGTGTTCTTTTAAACAAAGACAACAAGGGTGTTTTTGTTTGTTTGCTTACTGATATGTAAAACAAACGTTTCTCAGGCAGCCAATGTTAGGAAAAGGGTTATCTACCTAATACAGTCAGAAATCAATGCCTCCCATAACAGCTGTGATAGCATACACATTACTGAACCTGCACTAACAGGGAAGTACTTTGGGGCTTGGAAGCATTCTCTCATAGACTTTCTGAGGTCAAATCCTGGTGGGAGAATTATGCCAGCATTACTTCCAATAGGAGAAAATGGGATGCATTAATAATATGCTAGAGATTATAAATAAGATCTTCCTAGCAAAATGACCACAGAGTGAATATTCAATAAAGGTGGGTTGAATATAGCTAATATCTGATCTGGTTCACACAGTAAACTTTTTTTCCCACTCCAGAATCTTAGATGTCAAAGAGAAAAAGCCTCTTTCTAGGCTACCATACTACGCCCACATACATGCAAGTGAAATGGGGAGGGAGGGACTAGATGTGAGGGAGAGAGAGGAAGAAAACTACTTTCTATTTAATGGCTATTGCATGCCACAGTATTCCTTGTTTTTTTATTTGGTTAGTATAAGTCCACTAACTCTATCTTATCTCCATTGTACAGATGAGGAAATTGAAACTCAGGTGAGAGAGCTTACCCCACATACTAGAGTGATGGTCCAGTCACACCACACCTTTTAATACCACCCTCCGGCCTCAGGACCTATTTTTTATTTCCATGTTTGCATACCCAGAGGCGCATGCAGGCTTATGACTCATGAAGAGTATCTCTCTGCTTCATCCGGATGGTATAATAGATAAGGTATAGTCTAACACTCTCTCCCTCTCTACCTCCTCCTTTTTCCCTTGCCTTCTTCCATACAAAAAGAAGGTGTACCTTCAATGTCATGCCACTACTTTCTGATATCATGTTCTTTCAACATTGGCAAAGAAGTGTTGGATCACAGATATCAATAGTACACTTGAGTCCAACACCAAAACTCCTTTTTCTTTCTGATCTCTTCCAATGCCATGAAAAGACCAAATTAATCTTAATTACCTCCCAAAAGCCTTCTATAACTAAACTTAAAGCATTTTTTGATTCTTTTGTCTTTTTATTGACTGTAGCAGAGATTTCCAATGGGTCAAAGTATGAGACTAGTTTTAAAATATGAACTGTTTTGAGGATCCGCAATTGTACATATGAAGAGATGGTATCACATAGAAATTAGGCCCTAGCCAGTTGGCTCAGTTGGCTCGTCATGTGGATGTCCCAGGTTCAATTCCTGGTCAGGGCACATAGAAGTGCCCATCTGCTTCTCTACCCCTCTCCCTCTTGCTTCTCTCTCTCTCTCTCTCTCTCTCTCTCTCTTCTCCTCCCCTTCTACATGATTAGAGCAAGTTTTGGTTCTGGCGCTGAAGATGGCTCCATAGTCTCTGCCTCAAGTGCTAAAAACTGGATCCTGTGGCAATGAAGCAATGGCTTCAGATGGGCAGAGCATCACCCTCTAGTAGGCTTGCCAGGTGAATCCCGGTTGGGGCACATGTGGGAATATGTCTCTGCCTCCTCTCCTCTCATTAAATAAATAAATAAATAATTTAATGGCTCCTTTCATGTAGTTATTTTGCAGAGTATTTAAGTTCATTTAGGTAAAATCCTTAACACAGAACCTTATGCCTGGTTATCACTCAGTAAGAGTAAGCCCAATCTGTCCTGTTTGTTATTTTTATATGTATATTTCTTAGAGCTGGTACACTAGCCAAACTGAAAGAATCCCAAGAAAGGGACTGTATCTAATTATGTTGTGTATACCTACTATAATGCTAAATATAATAGATATGCTCAAGAGAGAGCTAAAAAATGATTAATGAACAAATGTACCTACCATTCCACAGGTGGAGTTTTTTGCCAAACACAGAGAGGATAGTTGAAGACATGGCTCCAAAGGGAAAATTCAAAGTCTTCTCATCTTAGATAACAAGCCAACTGACATGGTAGTAGCCACCATGTTATTTGAGATCTTATGAAAGTAATATCATTAATCATTATTTGATACTATTATTATTTGAAATATAAGGCAGTGATATGAATTCTTGGGTGGTTTAAACTATAACGTGCATGTTAAGGAAGTTAGAGCATTGGGCCAGTATTTTAGAGATTATGACTGTTTTTAGTGTGCCCACTCATCAAATAAAATTATTTAAAACACTTCAGAAACATGGGCAAAACTTTAATAAAGATAATGCAATGGAATACCATACAGATAATATGTATTAGAAATTCTATACATATATACTCATACACAATGTTTTAAAAATACTTTATTTATGAGGTTTTCAGAAGCCATTTGACCCAATCATTTAAAATTTCATAGAAAAAAATATTGTTGAATACTTAATCACCACTGCAATGTACAATATGTTCATAAGGCTGACAAGAATATTCATATATCAATATAAATGAAAAAGTCATTAAAGTAACATTGAATGATGTATACTTTTCTTTATCCAGAGTTATATAATCTGTGATTTATAATCAAATAAATTCATGACCTTCTAGAGAAAACAAGCTGTAAGATCCTTGCTACAAGATACTCATGGCACGAAGATTCAAATGTATTTATAATTTATTATTTCCTCTATAACTTACTAGACAAGATAATTTACAAGTGGCATGTCTAGGCATGAAACTTACCTTGGTAGTTTCAAGATGCATTTGTCAGGATTCTTCAGAGAGACAAAGAGATTTATTATAAAAATCTGGCTTATTCAATTATAGAGGCTGAGAAGTCCAAAAATCTGCAGTTAGCATGTCAGAGACCTGGGAGAGCCAATGTGTAGTTTTAGTACAAGTTTGAAGGCCTGAGAACCAGGACAGCTGATGGTATAGGTTCCATTCCAAAGACTAGCAAGCCCAAGACCCAAGGAAAGTTGATATTTTAGAGTAAGACCTAAGACCACAAAAGTCTGATATCCCAGGTCAAGGCAGTCAGGCAGAAGGAGTCCTTCTTACTCAGCCTTTTTGTTCTATTCAGTTCTTCAGCTGATTGGATGAGGCCTACCTACACCAAGGAGAGCAATCTGCCTCACTAAGTCACAAGAGTCAAATATTAATTTCATCCAGAAACATCCTCATGGCACAGCCAAAATAACATTTAGCCAAATGCCTGGGCACCCCACTACCCAAGTTCATACATAAAATTAACTGTCACACCAGGATAACACATTGAATAATTCATCGTCTGTTTCAGCTCTAGGAAGTTTGATAGCACAAGAAGTTCTATGGCAAACTGCCAAAGGAAAATGAAAAATGAACTATAACAAAATACACACTATTTATTTTTTCACTAACTCATTCACTAAATATTTACAAACACCTAAATAATTTACTCATACATTCAACAAATACTTATTGATTTCCTTGTATGGATCAGACACATGTTTATGTACTAAATCTTTTAGGCAGTATTTGAAATGAATATGATATTGCTCCTGAACCTAAGGAGCTCATAGCTTAGGTGGACAAACCAGAATAAGTAAACAAATTTACAACTGAATATTATGATTAAGATGGAATATTATAATTAAGATTCAGTATTGGATGTCACAGGTATCCAGAGGTAATTTAAGTAAGAAGGGATTTGGGATGATTTTACCATATGAACTATGAATCTTGACCTGGATATGTATAAGTATGAGGCAAAAGGCTTAAGGACAAATATGAAGTAAATCTTAAGTGCTTCCAGATCTTAGATTTGGTGACTCAACATTTCTTTTTGTGACATACTTCCGTGGTCATAGAACATTTAACCCTCCCTGTCTTTTACTATTTAGGGTCCCTGCTCCAATTTTTACTAATACAAATAAAATTTGAAAAGGACCTTGAACGGGCAAGAATACTTTGTCAAATGGGACACAAGGCCCACACAACCTGCTTCTTTGGGACACTAGGCATCTGTCTCACTCATTAGCTCATTTTTCATTTTCTCTTTCTGGGTCAGATTTGATCTAGGATTTTTTTCTTTTTCTGCTGTAAATGATGTAAACTTTTAGATTCTGCTTTTTGTTGCATAAAAACACTTTAATAATGTGCTGCTAGGTTAAAGTACATCGCATTTACTGACGGATACATTTCAACGTACTAACTAAGGAACAGTGTCCAACTTCTCACCAACAATTTCCAACTTCTCACCAGTTTGCAAAGTGCTTTAGTAAAATGGAAGACAAAAATACATACTGAATATTTACCACATTTCTGGCACTGTGCTAAATATTTTCATATGTGTTATATCACTTAATCTTACATCAGTCCTGTAAGCAAGGTGTTATTTCTCTTGCTATTTTGCAAATAAATCTTTTCAGTTTCTCTCTTCTCACCTTGATTTTCAACTTCCACTTTATAGTTAGAGATTATGGTATAGAAAAATAACATTAAGTTAGAAATTAGGAGATCTAGTTCTAGCTATGGTTCTGTGATTTGCTGTATACTCTTGAGAAAGTTACCTCCTTTCTATATGGTTTCATAAAGAAAATGAATTCTACAGAAAAGGGTGTATTAGATCAAACTCTTCTAAAAACTAGCTTTATAATAAGGCTAAGTCCTCTGGTAGGTTGTGCCTTACATTAGAAATTCAGATTTATTCCAAAAAGATAAGTAAAAATTATATTTTTATAAATTGACTCCTAAATTAAAGGCATTGATAGGAAGTTGCTATTTGAAAGAACCCTATAGTTAATTCTGGAAATGAGTGTAGGCTCTAGATATAAACTTCTTGGACTCCAATTTTGGATCTGCTACTTAGAAGCTGTATGACTTTAGACAGGTTACTTAAACACTATATGTCTCACTAGTCTTAACTCTAACATGGAGATAACTATTATGCCCTGTTGTAAAGGTTATTGTGATGATGATGTGAGCTGACATTTATAAAGCATGTAGAACAATATCTGGCACATGGTAGGAGGTTAGTGTATATGTGTTGGGACAAACACTTTTGTCTTGACAGTGTAAATAACTGTTCCTCTAAGATACCCATGTTGAACATAAGCAACTAAATTTTTTGAATATTAGATATTTTAAAACTTGGACATACCCAGTATAGTCATGGAACTCCTATTAACTTAAAGTCTAACAGTTTTAACTTTATTCACAGGAGAAGAAAACCTAATTACCTTTTATTTATAAATTTGTAAAGTAGAGGAAAAATATTAAAGCTGGATAATATTATGACATATAAAGTAACTTGTGGCAATGTTAAATTTACACAGACAGCTTTAGAAGAAATGTAGCAAAACCCATAGTCAAATCTGAAAATATTTAAAAGATATGTTATAGTAATTTTACTTATTCTAGACTTTCCAAAGGAAATAATGCCAGATCCACAAAATGTTTATTACTGAAGTTATATATTTTATTTACTTTCAATATTAGAAAATTTGGATAAAAAACCAAAATATCCAAAAATAAGGATGGCTATCTGTTATACAGCTATTAATATATATATATACATACATATATATATATACACACATATCCTAATATAATCTTAAAACATTCAATAATAAACTCAATGTGATTACAATTACATTAAAAAATATGTTCTATGTAGACCAACAATAACAAAATAGTACCAGGATAATATACACTAAAATATTAGCAGTTTTTATCTCATCTTTTAGGATGATAGTACTTTCTAAAATTAGTTCTATTTCTGATTTATTTTTTAAATTTATTTCAATGACTACATGTTACTTTAAAATAAAAACAGGGATTTTTACACTATAGAGTTGGGTGGAGGAGCCCATGCTGGAGGAGAGCGGAGGGGGGCCATGTGGAGGAGAGGAGAGGCAGCTGTGGTGGCAGAGTGCTGGGGGGAGAGGCCAGTTTGTGTGAGGTTTGTGCAGAGAGAGGGAGATGGGGAGCAGAGGTGAATAAGGCTAGTGAGGTAGAGACCTTTGGTTCTAGGAAGCTCTGGCTTTGTGTAAATCCAGTAGCCATGGCCACCATCACAGCTGCCTGGCCTGTGCAGGTTCGCTTTGGATTTGGACAGACAGTAATGAAACAACAGAGACAAGAACTGTTGGGCCATTGGCTTTGATCCTAGCTTGCACCTGGTGGCAGGAAGTGCACAGAGTGAGAAGGCACTTTCCTTTCCATTCAGGGCTCCCAAAGCTACTGACTTGTCCGTGTTTCCTAGAATCAAGGGTTTCTGGCTCGCCAGCCTTGTTCACCTCTGTTCCTCATCTCCTTCTCTCTGCACAAACTCTGCACAGGCTGGCTTCTCCCTCAGCACTCCGCCATCTTGGCTGCCTCTCCTCTCCTCCACGTGGCCTTTCTCTGCTCTCCTCTAGAATGGGTTCTTCTGCCCCATTTTATAGTGTAGAAATAAAAACCTTTAATCCAATATACAAACAAGGAAGTCTCTGATACAAAGTCACTTAGGGTGGGAGAGACTGAGTCTTAAAACTAAGCCTTAGGCTATAACCACCCTGCCTGTTTACAGCCTGTCCCCCCCCACCCAATGCAAACTATAAGCGAGCAAACATATATTCATATTTACAAACTTATTCGACTAATATTTTGGGAGCCCTGAGTGGAAAGGGGGGTGTTTTCCCACTGTGTGTATTTCTTGCCTGCTGGTACAGGCTGGGATTAAAGGTAATGGTCCACCAAATAAATAAATAAACAAACAAACAAACACAAAGAATACACCAAAATAGTCAAACATTTTAATATTCAAAATATTCACTTAAAAAAAACCTGTCTTACCAATCACAAAATATACATACTGATGTATTGATTAATAAATCCTCTGGGATCACCACTTTTTTATAACAAAGTTGGCCATATATAAATAAACAAGCAAACAAAACCATTTCACCACAGAGTCTTTCTAGGCAAGAAAAGGAATTCTGGGAGAGGCTGGAGAATGCCAGAGGGTTTCAGGGAACTGTCCACCAGGGAGGTGCTGACCGGCACTTTAATACTGGAGATTATAAAAGAACAGTCTGTCTGGAGGCTGGGATTCCATAGCCTACTTTTTTGAACAACAAACTCTTTTTCTCCTATGAGATTTTAAGGTCAAGCAGGAATTGTGAGTTTTCTGTATTAAGGAAGGAAGTGAACTCACCTCCCTCAATAAACTTGTAATTCCCAAAGGGAAGAAATGGTATCATACTTACATTTGTATCTCTAATGCCTATTACAGTGCCTGAAATGGAGCCTAGCACAGAAAGACACTTGACATTTACAGTCATAGGTCTTACAGTCAGTTAATGAAACTGAATGACAGCCAAGATATAGCAAGGGTAGGGTCAGGGCTGGAGATTAAGTGACAAAACAAAATTACTTTGGGTTTCTGCCTCAAAATCTCAAGTTATTCAGTACCCTTCAAGCCATTACTAGAAATTTGGATAAATAAGAACATATAGTTTAAGTGGGGTTTTTTCTTTGAAACTGACAAAGTCTGATTTACCCATGAACATGGTTTTAGACTTTGCCATGCTAAATATCTTCCAGGACAGACAAATATTCATACTAATAATTTTACTTTCAAATTTGCTAGGTAGTATTCAAAAGCACACATTTTTGGAGGCTCCATATTGATAGCTATATCTTCATAAAGTATTTTTCAATAATTATTTAAATTCTACTTTTATTGCTCAAAGATTCAACTAAAATCCTTATTTTATATTTTTTCTTAAATAAAAATTCTTATTAATAGTCATCTACCACATCATTTGACTTTGAGACCATAGAGGACAAGAATTATTTATTGCCACTTCTTCACTGTCTAACGTTAATTGGTTGCTCAATGAATATTTGTTGAGTGAATGAAATAACAGTATCATGTTTTCATTAATTTTTATAAACCCACTTTGCCTTATGAATGTTTTATCAATATATGTTTTCCACATTTCATATAAACACTTAGCATAGAGAAAAATAACTTTAAGAGAAATAATGACCCAAGCTCCCAGTACAGATTAATAATTTACCAAAGGAAATATCCTAACAATAAAAGAGGTTCCTCCTAGAAGTGATGACCACCCTTAATGGAGCTATGAAAATAACTGATGCCATATAAAATTATTAATCATTTGATGAATGCATACATACTTATTTAAATTGTATTTATTGTATGACATAGTAATATGTAGTGCCATAATTATTACTGGGGCCATTCTACCTATGAGGAAACTGAAACTTTAGAGAAATCATATATCTCTAAAGTGGTACACCTACTTTCAAAACCCAGGCCTATATGACATACAATTTATGTTCTGTAGTCATGTTTCAGATAGTGTTGAAGAATTTTACTAGAAGAAGGTTCTATTAGTCTCTTCATATCCAAGATTCTATGGTGGGAGCTTTACATCAACCAGTCTCTAATAAAACCAACCATTGAGTCTAGTATAGTTATAAATACCAATTCTATTGTATAGGAATTATCTTATTCAGATGTCTGGCAAAAACAAAATGGGGTAGGCCTTCTAAAAATATTACTTTATTTTCACAGAGACTTGATTTTTTTCCCAAAGAATAACATCTACCAACACCCATGATTTGGGTGTTTGACTCTATTGACATGGTTGTTTCACAGACTGATGTTGTTAAACCAGAACACCAAAGGAAGAGAACATAAAGAAAGTTAAACTAATATAATTCCCTGGCCTTAAAAAGAAAGTGTGGTTGTAATTATACCAGCTCCCTCAATGATCCAAAATCAGGGAAAAATGAGCTTTAAGGGCTGAAAACATATTCAACTGCATTCTCCACACCAACAACTTATCTTACTTGATTATTAGCTTGTGTTTAATTTTTCTTGACAGGTAATTCACCTTTGTTAAATATCACTTAACACTGCAAAGCAATTCTTATAAGTTTATGGAAATAGATTTTGAACAGTAACCATTGCTCAGATGCTGCTGTAAATAGCCTTAGGGGAGTGAGTAGATAGAAGCATGGGGGAGGGTGGCAGGTTGCGTGAGGAGAGGATCTAACAAGATATTGGTGGAGTTCACTCACAGACATCTTCCTGACAGCGATGAACACACAGTCTTTCAACAACTCTAAGACCTTTGCAGGGATTTCAAAAAGAGTCTAGCTAATCTTTTGATTATCAATAAAAAGTTTTAACTGACTCTAAGGTGCAGCCTATCATATTGAGTAAAAAAACCCACAAATTTCTGGCAATAACTTTACAATTAAATGATTTTATGAAAGATATCATTAGAGAATGTTAGACCCCTGGAGGATCATCATCTACTCCTCTCAATTTATAGAATAAAACCAGAGGTTCAGAAAAGACAGAGATTCTGTAGGCAGTCAGTATAAGACTCATAATCCTGGACTCCCAATTTTTCCATTAAACCTGCATCCCCATGAGCACTGTCTGTGAAGTTAAATGTGTATGTTTCATTAACTTTACTGCCTAACACACTTGCCAGAGGGTCCAATCCAGTCGCTGGTATTGTGTTTCAGTACAATAGGGATCATATGATTATGCACTTGGGAATGTGGATTTTCAGTCATTTCAGATGATGCTCTCTTTCCTTAGAGTCATCATAGTGGCCACAAAAATGTTTTATACAAACAGGCCAGACAAATCCCACCAGCTTTTTACAACGAGAAGAAAGGAAGGTGTGGAGCTAGGAGTAAGGGGAACTCCATTCATACCACTCATGGGCTAAGACTGTTCACATACCAAGTGCTATGCACCTTTTCCAGGGTTGCATTATCGAGTCCACTAAAAAAGTTTCAAACAAGGAGCAATGAATGGTAACCTGCTTCAAAAACCTTCAAACCTCATTTCCTTGGGAACACCAATCACCTTTATAAAAATCTGGGGTGGGACAGTTATTCACTAGAAACTTCACTAACTGCGCCACCTCTTGATAAAATTTCTGAGTGTGGATTTCAAGTAGATTGTATAAGCTCAGAGAAAAAAATATACAATTGGGGGCAACATGAGCTCGGCTTCATTTTTTTCCCCCTGTCTAAAACAAAAATAAGCTCCTCAGCTTTAAAAGTGTCAAATTGCAAATGGATATGTTCAGTTTTATCTCAAGTATGCCTCCCATCACAGCTAACCCTGGCTGCCCGTCGGTCTTGTGGGTCAGGGCTCCAGGCAGCGGTCACCCACGATGAGTTCCGGAGCTCACAGACCAGCGGCCAGAAGCCCAGTCACTAACTAAATGTATAATGAGATCCCAAGCAGAGAGCACCCTAAAGCGCCCCCTTTTCCGAAGCGTATCTGCCCGTGGAGCCTCTGTACACTAGAGACCAGGGTCCTGTCACGACCGACTTATCAACCCCACATCGGATGCCAGAAAATCAACGTCCTCTCCAGGCCCCCGAACACAGCTGGCTCCCAGAGAGCGCGGAGCAGGTCGTAGCTTCTGTCACTCTCCCGACAGACAGACAGATAAACAAACAACAAAAGAACTGTTCGCACCCCCAAGGGAGGCAGCATGCATTAAAAAGACATGAACCTCGTCCTACCTTGCATCCAAACATCAACGACAAAGTGTTGTTGGTGCAAGCAACTTTGCAGTGGCAAATCATTGGTGTAACACAGTCAGGGTCCTGAACAACAGGGATCATTCCTTTCGGGCTGCGGCAGTGGCAGCTCGCTGGGGGACGCGACCACGGCGCGAGCCCGGCATGTGGAGCGACCGCCTAGACCGAGCCGCGGCGGCGATCGCCGCCCCCCGCGCCCCGCTCAGCCATCCCAGCGCCGGGAGAAGCAACGCCGAGGGCAAGTAGCGAGCGTCTCGGGGTCTCCCTTTCCCGGAGAAGGATGCGTGGGGGGAGGAACAGAACCAAGATGGGTTCCCCCCCACACACACCTACAGTGAATTTGGGGGAGGTAAGATTTTAAATAAATAAATAAATAAAAATAAAAGGAAGTCGGGCGCTCTAGAGGAGGGTTCACGGGAGGTGGGGCAGTATTAGCATGTAAAAGGATGTGCCCGCCTACTCGCGCCAGTCACACAAGATTGTCATGAGAGCTGAAGGGGGCTGAAATTATTCTCTGAAGAAGAAGAAAAAAATACTGCAGCTCCAGATTTGGTAAAAAGCCAGTGGCTTGCAGCAATCCAGAGTCACCGTGGGGAGCGCTGGCCCGGCGAGTGAGGTGGGAGGGAGGGGCCAGGAGCGGGAGGGGGCGCGGCACTGGCCAGGCCGGCCCAGCCCAGCGCTAAGTGCGCTCGGTGCCACCGAGGAGTCCCGGTGGTGGGCGCGCTGACTCTCAGCGCTGCCAAGACCCAGAGACTACACTGAGTCCACTTTGCTGCTGCCGCCAGACCCCAGAACTCTGAGGCAAAATTCCTGAGAAGGGGAGGCCCGCGGAACCCTGCTGGGCGCATCCTCCTGGCCCTCTGACAAAGGGTTGATGGCCTGCAACGGGACCTAAGGTAGAAGAGGGCTGGCATTGGTGTCCCTGGGGCCCTAGGCCCTTGACTTCTGGGGCAGAGTGTTTACTCCCTCCCTGGATGGTAGATTCTGCTTCTAAAGAACCAAAGCTTTATCTAATATAACATTTTTTTCAAACTCAAAAAGGAAGAGTAAGGCCCCTCCCCACACTGATGTCTCAGAAGCTCCAAGAAGCCCCAGAAGTATTTCTGTAGTTCCGGAAGTATGAATGTCAAGATTGGTAGATGCTTTATTGGTTTTTTCCTTTTCTTTTTAAAGTGAGGCTGTCAAAATTGCAAAAGACCAAAAAATATCAGCATGTGGCTGGCCCAGCTGCAAAAATGCTTATTGAAGACAAAAAAAAAAAAAAAAAGTGGTAGGAAGGGTAGAAAGTAGATAAAACCAGCATTCTTTGGGTGTCACCTAAGTCCCTGGCTCTATGCCTTCTCGATGATTTGTCGAAAGAGCAAGAAATCAGGGTGAGGAATCACTCTGGTTCCGGTGATGAGAGTGGCTTTGTGTAAGTCACTTACAGTGCCCAAGCCTCTGTTTGCCCATCTGTAAACGGGGCTAATAGCTACCCTGCAGAGTTATCATAAAGACTAGAGATAATAAACAACATATTTATGCCATAAGCCCCTGTCCTCTTGACTTCTAAGGCTTATTTCATGTCTTAGACTTAGAGGTAAATTTTATTGGACACATTTTCTTAGAGGATAAGACTGAGAGGCCCTAAGGGTTACATCATTTTTCCAAGTCACACAATCAATAAACCATAAAGGCGAGGTTCAAAGAAAAGTGGTGGGAGATTAAAAAGCAACTTCACAGGAGACATCACACTCTTCTCCAGAAGCTCGTTCCAAAGTCTCCAGATTTATTTGGGAAGGGTCAGGCCAATCACATTCCCATGAATGTGACATTTTCAAAAATCTCTTTCTAACTGGGCATTGAATGCAGATCTTGAAATACAGCAATGACACAGTCCTAACTCTGCCACAGTAAACTCTGCCAGAACCACGCCAACCTGTCTCATCCCCACCAGCATATTAGACCACTTGTGCTCTAAATGTACAAGAGCCCCGGTGACACTATGCCCTTCAGCCTTATTAAGTTCCAGTAAGAACAGAAGAACAGACTGTCAAGTCAAATGCTGTGTCCTACCAACTTTTTTTCACTTATCTATGTTCAAAACACTCTACCCTCCTGTCTCAAGTTAATGGAAACTGAACTTGATTGCAACAGGATTCCCTGGGGTGCCTGTTTAAAAAGATTCTCAGACCCACCCCTGCATTTTCATTCCTTAGGCTAGAAGGACATCAAAGAATCTACATTTTTAATTCCTCCCCCCACCAGTGCTGAGAGGAATGTGGGTCCTGACTACAAAATGAAGACCTCTTTTTTTTTTTTAAAGAACATTTTTTTCTAATTTTATTTATTCATATTAGAGAGGAGAGAGAAAGGGAGAGAGAGAGACAGAGAGAGAAGGGGGAGGAGCAGGAAGCATCAACTCTCATATGTGCCTTGACCAGGCAAGCCCAGGGTTTCAAACTGGCGACCTCAGCATTTCCAGGTCGACGCTTTATCCAATGTGCCACCACAGGATGAAGACCTCTTAAAGGGAGTCGAGGCAAATCTGGTTCTAACTAAATTGGACAGCTATGCCTCAGGCTTTGAGATGCTTACACTGAGTGCTGAGGTCCTTTACCCAATTGGCTTCTCTATTAGAAATCAAGATTGCTTAAATCAGGTTCATATCTAGGGGCTGCTGGGCCTCAGGAGGTCTAATATATGTGGGCTTAAACATAGCAGATCACATTTAAGAAGAACTCTGGTCTAGTGCCTTCTGTAGAATCTTAAAGTCACATCTCCAGATTAAGTGTATCCCTTAGCATTTTATCCCTCTATGCTACCATAAAATGTGTGATTGTGTGAGCACTTCCACCTACAGAGCATCTATAATTATGGCTGTTTTTCCAAGGGAGAATGGATTCTAAAAAATTGTACAATATTTCCCTTATTCATTAGCCTATAATTTGGATTTCAAACACCCCAAAAGTATAGTATGCTCTATATTGTGATGTTCCAATAATATCTAATACAGTCTTTCCCTAATGAATTACCCAAGCTAAGCCTGACCTCCTATTCTAGGGCAGCATTAAAGGCTGCTATGTTCAAGTTATTTCCCATTTTAAAGTTTGTGCTGGTTTAGATTGAGACAGCCAAATGAAAAAATACAAAGAAAAGTGTATAAATTTATTTGATCTTTTATTCTTTAACTTTAATCAATGAGAGTTCATTTAGTGCTCACTATACACACACACATGCACACACACACACTTTGTGTATGTATGTGCATGTGTGTGTGTGTATTTGTTATCTGTTTATATGCATCTGACAAAATGCTTTTGCTTAATCCTTGTTTTTCAGTATTAGCTCTGGGGTGAATTAAAGGGGAGAGGGGTAGAAGAGGGAATGCAGTTTCCATGACAATGCATTCCATAGTTACAGCCAGTAACCACCATGGTTAAAAAAAAATGAATCACTGTTATCTTTAAGATATGAACACACTGCATTATTGGTCTAAAAAGCACTAATTTGGGAAGATAGTGCATGGGAGTGTACTGAAATATTTTTAGGAGGAGATATTACAATACTAGGGAATACCAGGGGATGATGCACTCATTTTAATAGTCAAAATAACCAGCCTTAATTAGAAATTTCAATGATTGGTAACATTTACAGTTCTTCTTAATAATCATCACTTTTGCAAAATAATATACGACAATGACATAGTATTAAACATTTTCCCTAATGACGACATTTCTCAAAATGAATTCATAATCACAGCCACACAAGATAATACAGGATTATCGGTACATGTGCCCAGGGTATAATTTTAATTTTTTATTATTGTTATTATTATTATTATCCCTAATCAGAAATCATAACAGTTAAGTAGCATTATTTATTCATCCTTTTCTTTCTTTGCTGATCCTTTACGTAGCAATTTTTAAAAACAGGTGGTTCATGTTGAAAGATAAAGTGTGTATTGGACAGGAGGAGCCATGGTGTTTCTTCCTACTGACTGTGTGACTTTCAGCAAGCCATTGAGACTCTCTGGGCCTCAATTCTCTTGCCTATTAATATGAAATGAGTGTACTTAAAGCATCTCCTTGTTTATTTCCAATGCTGACGTTCTCTGAGTAGGCTTCCAAATATAAAATCTTAAGAACTTGAGAAGCCATTTTACTCACCTGTCTTCAGAAAATAAACTCTTCTGTAGTGCTCACTATTTCTGCAGTGCTCACTATTTGCTGTGCTCTAAGAAAGTGTTTGCTATATGCACTGTTTTAAATTCAGCAGTGTACTGGAGCCAGATCCTACTTTTGTTAGTTCATTATTTGTATCTCTTTTGAACTCTTCATTCAGTGACATCATGCTGGTAGCTCGGAATCAACCTTGGAGGAACTACTCACACAACATAAATTGGCAAACGTGATGGATCAAGACTTTCTTCAGAGAAACATTTATCAGAATAGCACTGGTTTAAAATATTTTATCTACATTAATTTATTTAATCAGCACAACTACTCAATAAGAAGAAGGAGGAGGAGGAGGAGGAGAAGCAGGAGGAGCAGGAGGAGGAAATTAAACCACAGAGAGATTAAATAATTTGCTCAGGTTAACAAATCTTGCATACTAGTTAGTTAAATGAGTAAACTAACAAAAATCTTGATGCCTTTCAACCACATGTGTTGATTTCTCCCTCGTGTTAAATATCCTTCAAAGCTAGACTGGGACTCTAGTCTATGTTGCTCCAAGAACAGAAGAGAAAAGAGCAGCCTCTATCAGGAACATGATGTTCTCCAGGCAGAAGGAAAATGATCAATGGCTGAATATTCAGTTGCTTTTAATATTTTTTTATTCAGATATTAAAACATCTTCCTGTTCACATTTTATTAGCCAGAACATGTCAGTGGCATAGTAAAGGGTCATTCTCTCACAGGGAGGACGGAGAAAATATTGGAAACAATAATAAAATTAGACAACAGCTTAGCTGCGTGAGAAAATTAGAATTTGAACCCAAGCAATCTGAATTGAGTCAAGTTCTTAACAACTAGGCCATTTTGCCTGTTATTTACAGCTAATGCACCTCCACTTTTCACCTGCTTTCCATAATCAGGTATGATATTTAGTGACTCTATGAGGGAAATCTTCCCTGTGACTCCTATAAAGAGAGCATAGTAGATTTCATAAACATCAGAGCTTTGAAGCCAATCAGATATACTAGGTTTTGCTGATAATTGCTGTGTGATCTCAACCTTTGCAAGTGAACTTGACTCGAAGGAACCACTGATCTAAAGCCAGTCCTGATCTCAACCTTTGTATTCCTTTCCTTCTCCTGCCTTTCACTGCAGATTGAAGTCCACTTGTTTCACTTAAGCTCTTAGTGGACATGTTTTCCTGCAATTAATTCATCAATAAGTTTGAACCACAAACTATATTTTTATCATTGAGCTTCCTGAAATACATAAGGCAAAGAATTATATAAATATATCTCTTTCTGCCTTCCGTGAATTTACAAACTAATTGAAAAGATTGTTAAGAAGTAAAGGCTAATAGTAGCTCTTTCTGACAATAGGAAAGTACATTTAGTTAAGTACTAATGCATGTACTTCAAGTCCATAGGATATTTGACCAACCTAGTTAACATCTCTGAATGACTATTTCCTGTTTGGTAAAAACTTGATAATGCTATAGGATCCTTGTAAAGCTTAAATAAAATCATGTATTTCGACATGCCTGTCACCTGTCTGGTTCATTCTAAACACTCAGTAAACTGGAGATGCATTATGTTAATTTCATAATCTTTGTTTCAATAAAAGTTTACTGGAGAGAATAAACATATTAGACCCAATGTGTATACTTTCTTTATTCTAAATTCTAACACTCTAACCTTTCTTCACAAATTGTACTCTCCCCCAAAGTCCTCAGACCCTTTCTCAGCCCTCTCATGTGTCGCTTATGGAAGAACACACAATTACAGTGAAAGTGTGGATTAGCATTCAGGTCCCATTCAGAAGACATCACTGCCTATCAGGCTTTCCCTGTGACTGTGGAGTCTCTGTGTTCCTTGTACTTCCTGAGTGCTTCATTTACATTCACCTGCCTTGGAGTAGAAACCCGTTTGGGTTAGTCAGACTGAGTGACTGGTTGACCTTTATTTGAGTCATATTTGGCAGGTTTGCTTGACCTTTATTTGAAATAATTTTCTTGTTTATTTGTAGTTCACAATGATCAAGTCAATATATGAATGAGCACAGAACAAATGAATGTGTGGGCTAAGCCAGGCTTTCCAATGTTCCCACCCAGGTACTAGCTGAACAAGTATAACTCTTTGTCTCCTGATCCAGCCCCCGCCCCCTCCCTCTTGGTTGGAAAGAGTATACCCTTTATGGAGAAAATGCCAGCCCATTAATTCAGAATCAATTTTGACAATTTGTTTTAGCAGCAAGTGTTTTCAAATGATAATTGTCATCACCCACAGGAAGTCCAGGTAAAAGTTGGCCTATAAGACTGCTTATGATATTCACCTTCACCATTATTGCCATTTTGATAAAGCAGTTTCAAAATACCACACTCTGCACCACCTGTGAGAATTTCTTCAGTAGAAAAAATAAAATAATAATTATAAAAAAACTCTTCTTAAGTCTTGTTCACCAAATTTGATTTCAGTGCTGAAAGAATAATATTTGGGTCTTGGTTTCAGTCCCAGCTTTGACACTTATTATGTAACCCTGAGTAAGTCAGTTAATCTCTCTGAGAGCTAATTTCCTCATCCATTAAAAAAGGGAAAAGGTTGTTAAATAATAACACCTATATTACAGGGTTCCTATGAGGATTCACTAAAATACCATATGTGAAATTACCTATCAAATTGCCTGCTATATATTGTTTCATAGCCAAAAACAGCATTTACTTTTTTATACAGGTTTCACGTGTACAATTCTTTACTTCATCTACACATTGGACTGTGTGCTCATCACACCCAGTCAAGCCTCCTTTCATCACCATTTATCCCCCTTTTACCCTCTACTACCTCCCCAGCCCCCTTTCCCTCTTGTAATTACTGTACTGTTTTCTGTGTCTTTGAGGGGTTTTTTTTCTTTGCTTAATCCCTTCACCTTTTTCACCCATGCCTCAACCCCTTTCTCCTCTGACAGTCTGTTCTCTGTATCTATGAGTCTGTTTCTATTTTGTTAGTTTACTTTGTTCATAAATTTCACATATAAATGAAATCATATGGTACTTGTCTTCCTCTAATTGGCTTATGTTACTTAACATAATGCTCTCCAGGTCCATCCATGCTGTGGCAAATGTTAAGGTTGCCTTTATTTTTTATGGCTGGGTGGATGTACTACAGCTTTTTATACATTCATCTACTGATGGGGAACTGGGCTTCTTCCGAATCTTAACTATTATAAATAATGCTGCAATGAAGATAGATGCATACATATTCTTTCAAATTAGTGTTTCAGGCTTTTAAAAATATATTCCCAGAAGAGGAATTGTTGGGTCATAAAGCTATTCCACTTTTAATTTTTTGAGGTAACGCCACACTGTTTTCCACAGTGGCTATATCAATCTGCATTCCCACCAACAGTGAATGAG
The DNA here is from genome assembly GCF_036850765.1 of Saccopteryx bilineata. Classification (NCBI taxonomy): domain Eukaryota; kingdom Metazoa; phylum Chordata; class Mammalia; order Chiroptera; family Emballonuridae; genus Saccopteryx; species Saccopteryx bilineata. The sequence continues at coordinate 335,617,935 of NC_089490.1, read as the reverse complement.
GATTCTCTCCTCATCCTCATTAAAACTTGTTATTTTTGGATTTATTAACGATTACCAATCTGACAGATGTGAGGTGATATCTCACTGTGGTTTTAATTTATATTTCTCTGATGATTAGTGACATTGAACATCTTTTTATAAGTCTATTAGACATCTGTATGTTCTGTTTGGAGAAATGTTTAATCAGGTCTTTGATCACTTCTTAATTGGATTGTTTGTTTTTGCTGTTGAGTTTTATAAGTTCCTTACAAAACTTGGATATTAAATCCTTATCAAGCCCTGGCTGGTTGGCTCAGTGGTAGAGCATCGACCTGGCGTGCAGGAGTCCCGGGTTCGATTCCTGGCCAGGGCACACAGGAGAATTGCCCATCTGCTTCTCCACCCCTCCCCCTCTCCTTTCTCTCTGTCTCTCTCTTCCTCTTCCGCAGCTGAGGGTCCATCGAAGCAAAGTTGGCCCGGGCGCTGAGGATGGCTCTAAGGCCTCTGCCTCAGGCGCTAGAATGGCTCTGGTTGCAACAGAGCGATGCCCCAGATGGGCAGAGCATCGCCCCCTGGTGGGCATGCTGGGTGGATCCCAGTCGGGCACATGCGGGAGTCTGTCTGCCTCCCCGTTTCCAACTTCAGAAAAATACAAAAATAAAAAAATAAAATAAAAATAAATCCTTATCAGATGCATTGTCAAACATGTTCTCTATCACCTCACATAATTGTTATCTATTTTTGGTAGTGAGAACACTTAAGGTTGTCTTTTCATTTTGTTTATGGTTTCCTTTGCTCTGCAAAAAGTTTTTAGTTTGATATGAACCCATTTTTTAATTTTTTTCTTTGCCCAAATGTATTTATCATGAAAAAACATTGCTATGAAAAATGTCTGATATTTTACTGCCAAGGATTTCATATAGGATTTTTAGGGTTTCGAGTCTAACATTTAAGTCTTTAATTTATTTTGAGTTTATTCTTATGCATAGTGTAAAAGGATGGTCTAATTTCATTTTTGTGCACATATCTGTCCAATTTCCCCAACACTATTTATTGAATAAACTGTCTTTACCCTATTGTATGTTTTTACCTCCTTTGTCAAATATTAATTGACTATAAAGGAATGGGTTTATTTCTAGGCTCTCAATTCTGTACCATTAATCAATATGTCTTTTTTTATGCCAGTATTGTGCTATTTCATTATTAATAATATTTATTCTAACTACAAAAGCAAAAGTTTAGTACAGAAATAATTTGTCAGAAACAAAAAAAAATTAGAAAGTACTTACAATTTTATTGCCAGTGATAAGTAATCTTAATATTTTGGAGGATACATCTCATTTAGTATTTCAACAAAGTGGTGTTCAAATATACATATATATATATATATATATATATATATATATATATATATATATACATACACACACACACACACACACATAGTATAGGCTGTTTTTGACTATAATATACCTTTGATACCTGTCCATGCTTTTAGACAGATGTCTTCCTACAAAAACACCATTAACAATGCCAGAGGTTTTTATATTTCATGGCATATTTCTTAAGTCCCTTATTGTTGTATGAAAAAAAAAACAACTTCTGATTTCAATATGATGAGAAAAATTTCAATTTTCTTTTTTTTTTTATTTTTTTTTTATTTTTTATTTTTTTTAATGTGTGATGATTTTTATTTATTTTGTTCATTTTAGAGAGGAGGGGGGAGATAGAGAGAGAGAGAGAGAGAGAGAGAGAGAGAGAGAGAGAAGGGGAGGAGCAGGAAACATCAACTCCCATATGTGCCTTGACCAGGCAAGCCCAGGGTTTTGAACCGGCAACCTCAGTGTTTCCAGGTTGACGCTTTATCCACTGTGCCACCACAGGTCAGGCCAATTTCAATTTTCTTGTGGATAGATATTTGCAAAGATCCATAACAAAATTATCAGGCTAAAACTTACAGTTGAAGAATTCTTGGTGTAAACGGCTTGGACATATTAAAATTTTTAATGTGTAATAGATCATTTATGTTTGTATCAATTTAAAGTTCTATTAAAAATCTTATAGGACTGTTTTATTCTTTATAATAATATGTTATAGGAAATACTTCAGCAAAACTCTGCTGATCGATTCTGATTCTTATTTGTCTAAAGATGTTTTTATTTTATTTATACTAGCTTAACTTAGTAAAAATCCTAGGTTGCCAGCTATTTTCTCCCAGTATTTTGCAGTCGATCTGGTTCTTTCCTCTGCAAGTGCTTCATTGTATTCCCTACTGATCAAGCTCATTCATTCATTGTTCCAGTGTTTGAAGATTCACTCCAAAGTAATCAGACATGGAATTCATTTTCTTGATCCTGTTTAGGTTGTTTTGTGATGGCTGCATCTAAGGATTCAAGTCTTTAATCAATGATAGAAATAAATGTAAAGTGTATCATTTTTCATTTTTTTTTTTTGCTCCTTCATGTTTTCTATCTCCCCTAAGAATTGCAATTAGATACATATTTACTGTCCCTTTCCTTTATATATTTTTAAATAATTTTAGCTGCTTATGCTGTACCATGGGTAATTTCTTCAGATAGCCTTTCATTTACTAGTTATATCTTCAGTTCTTTAAAACACTTTTTAAAATTGTAATTATTATACTTTTATGTCTTAAGAGTTCTATTGGTTTTTACTGAGATATAATTTAGATATTAAATTCTGTAAGTAAAAGGTGTATAAAAAAGTTGATTTGAGACACATATATTGCCAAATAATTACTACCATAGCATTAACTAACACCTCTATCACATAATTGTCTTTTATATTTTGTAGTGAGAAAACTTAAGATTTGTTGTCTTAAGTAACTTTCAAGTACACAGTACACCATCGTTACTGATCACTAGGCTGTACTATATTAGATCCTCAAATCTTACTCATAACTGAGAGTTTATACCCTTTGACCAATATCTCCCCACTTCTCCCCTCTCCTCAGCCCCTGACAAACACCATTCTACTTTGTTTCTACGAGTTTGGCTTTTTTAGATTTTACATATAATCGATATAATATAGTATTTGTCTATCTTTGTCGACCTTATTTCACTTAACATAATACCCTCAAGATCCATTCATGTGGCAAATGGTAGAATTTCCTTTTTTCTTAAGGCTGAATAATATTTCACTGCATATATATTGCATCTTTTTATCCATTTATCTTCAAAAGGACACTTATCTCATTTATATATTTAGCTACAGTAAATAATGCTGCCATAAACATGAGAGTGCAGGTATCTCTTTCATAACCTCCTTTCATTTCCTTTAGATATATATCCGGAAGTGGGATTGCTGGACCAAGTGGTAATTTCATTCTTTAAAAAAAATTTTGAGGAATCTCCATATTGTTCTCCATAGTGGCTGCACCAATGTACATTCCCACCAACAGTGCGTAAGTATTCCTTTTTCTTCACATCCTCCCCAACACTTACCTCTTCTTTTTCTAACGATAGCCATTCTAGTGGGTATGAGATGATATCTCATTGTGGTCTTAATATGCATTTTTCTGATGACTAGTGATGTTGAAAATCCTTTCATGCACCTGTTGGAAATCTGTTTCTTTTTGGGATAAAAAAATCTATTCAGACCTCTGATAATTTTTTAACCAGATGGTTTGTTTTGTTGTTGAATTGTAGGAGTTCCTTAAATATGTCAGATGTTAACTCCCTATCTGAGATGTGATTTCCAAATATTTCTCCCATTTTGTAGATCGCTTTTTTGTTTTGTTGACTGTTTTTAATTTGATGATCTGGCATATACTATAATATTTGTTCACTCATTCATTTTTTAAATTTATACATTATACATCAAAACTAGCCAAGAGACTTATTTCAAAACCATGTCAACCAAATACAGCAAAAATTCCTATGAAATCACTAGTTTTATTTTTATACTGTTTGCCCATCTGTGAAACAAAGGCAAACTGTTCATTGTAAAAAAAAAAAAACTAAATCAGAGTTCAACTTTGTGAGCAGCAATTCATGAAAAAACTATGTCAAAAACATAGCTCATTTTAAATGGCTTTATATTGTCACTGTGCTTCTCTACTACAAATAGATTTTCATTATCAGCTTCCTTTCATCTGAACAATAGATGGCTCTTCTAGCTGCAAGAACTACATGAGGTGACTGACTTACCCTGAAGAACTTCACACTATTATATCACAAGCAGGCAGGAACCCTCATACGCAAACTAAATGAAATAATTGCTCAATGAAACAATTGCTCGCCTAAAACTATAAAGAGATCAGATCTGTCTTACAATCTCCAGCTCCATACCGTACAAGTAAGATTATGACACTTATCTCTTTTTCTCTTAATAACCTGGAAGCAAGCTAGTTAAAGTCCTTAATGGCACCAAATTATAAACATAGCCTAACTAGATTTCCATTTTTTTGTTTGTTTAAAATACTGTAAAATTATTGTGAGAAAACTATCTTTTAGCACAATGTGTGGGATACTACTGTTATAAGAATTCTGGTGTTCTCTTCCTTCATTATAAGACCAATCAAACTCAAGTACAGTGTGTCTGAAGATGTGCACTAAGTTTGCTAAAGTTGTTAGCATCTGACCATGGAAAAGCTTTTGCCGGGTTCATGATGTTAACCATTTACTTCACTTTCCCCTTTTGGTTTCCAATTACTGCTTGCTTATTCATTCATCCAACAAATAATTTCCTGTGTCTGTTATTTGCCAGACACTGTGCTGAGTTTGGAATACAGTGGTAACTACAAATCAATACAGTCCTGGCCTCAGGGAAATGACAGACCAGTGGGGAAGGCAGGTTAGGATGAATGCTCAGGAGAAGAGTGACATGGCCATCAGAGAAAGCATAATTGGGAAAGTGAAAACTAAGTTGAATCAGAAGAATAAGTGGAAATTTACTGGACAAATAGAGGAAGAAAGAACATCTCAAATGGAATATATATACAGAGAATATTTGAAGCCAGGAAACAAGAAATTTAGGAAGGACTAAAATAAGCTCAGAAGAGTTGGAAAACAGGAAACAAGGGTAAACAATCAAAGTGAGAGAGGACGAAGAAGAAAGCAGAGGTCCAACCATCAAGGTTATATTTAAGATTTTTGTTTTTATTCTAAAAGTCTCAAGAAACTACATAAGGAGTATTTTTTAATGCAGCTTTACTGAAGTAAAATAAACAACAAATATTTAAAGTGTATATATTTCAACATGTATATTTTACATCTATGAAATCATCAGCACAATGAAGTCAGTGAGTATATGTATCACCCTCAAAAGTTTGCTCATGTCCCTTTCTAATCCCTACCCCTCAAACTCTATTCCTTTCTCAAAGCAACACAGATTTGCTTTCTGTCATTATCGTTTATATTTCTCAGAAATTTATATAAACGATAGAATATAATACGTGTTTTTCTGTGATTTTTATTTTACTCAACACATCTGAGATTTATCTAGGTTGTTGCATGTGTCAATACTTCATTTATTTTTTATCACTGAATAATATTACACTATAAAAATATAATGTCACAATTTGCTTCTCCATTCATTTGTTGATAGACATTTGTGTTGTTTCCAGTTTTGGGCTATACAGCTGCTATGGATATTTGTGAATAAGTCTTTGTACAGAAATACATTTCCTTTTCTATTGGACTGAAATAGGTTAGTCACATGGTAGATGTATGTTTACACTTTTTAAAAAAATTGTCAAACTGTTTTTCAAAGCGATTATATAATTTTACATCCCACCCAGCAGTGTATGAGAATTCAAGTGTCCTCAAATCTAAGTGAACATCTGATATTGTCAGTCATTTTCACTTTATCCATTCCAATGAAGGGATACTAGTATACCATTGTAATTGTAATTTTCATTTCACTAATGACTAATGGTGTGAACATCTTTTCATGGGCTTATTTATTGTCTTCTTTGGTAGTGTCTATTCAGTCTATTCAATTTTTTGGTCATATTTAAAACTGAGTTATTAGTTTCTTATTGACTTTTGAACTCTTTCTATTCTTTGAATTTAAGCCTTTAACTAGCTATATGTAGTTTGTCTTTTTATTCTTTTAACAGCATCTTTGTCTAAATTATCGATTTTTTTATGGTTTATATTTTTAATGCTATATCTAAAAAATGTGTTTCTGATCAAAGGTCACAAAGATGTTTTTCTCTAATTTCTTCTATAATTTTTGTAACTAAATTTTACATTTAGGTCTATGATAAAATTTGGGTTAGTTTTGATATATAGTATGAGGTATGGATTCAAGTTCATTTTTTTTTACATATGCATATTCAGTTGTTCCAGTACTCCTTGTTGTAATAGCTATTTTCTCTCTACTGAATTACATGCCGTTGTAAAAAGATTTATTTTTGGACTCTCAATTCCTTTCTGTTGATCTATTTGTCTACCTTTATATAATACTGTACCATCTTTACACAAGTTCTTTCTTTCAGAGCTGCTTTGACTCTCTAGATACTTTCAATTTCCTTATAAATTTTATAATTAACTTACTGATGTTGACAAATTTTCTACTGGAACTGATAAAGATTGTGTTGAGACTCTCAATGAATTTAGAGAGAGAGATTAAGCATCTCAGCAATATTGAGTCTTCCAACCCAGAAACAAGGTATCTCTCCATTTTCTTAGGTCATCTTTCATTTTTTTGAGCAAAATTCTGTAATTTTCACTGTACAGCTCTTTCACATCTTTCATCAGATTTATCCCTAAGTATTTCATGTTTGTACTATTGTAAATAGAATTGCTTTATTGATTTCCATTTCTGACTGTTTATTCTTAGTATGTACGAATAAAATTGTGTTTGTAGAGTGACCTTTTATCCTGCAACCTTGTTAAACTCACTGATTTGTCTGGCAGGATTGTTTATAGATTCCACCAGATCATATCATGTCAGCTGCAAAGACAAACAGTTTTCCTTTGCCCTTTGTTTCTTCTTCTTGAGTAAAGTTGCTGCATAGGACATCCAGAACAATGTTGCATAAAAGTAGTAAAACAAGATATTCCTCTCTTGTTCCGTATCTTAAGAGGAAAGTATCCAGTTTTTCACTATTAAGTACAATATTAGCTATAGGGTTTTCATAGATGCTCATCATTAGGTTGAAAAAAGTCTCTTTTAATTTCTTCTACTTTGTTGAGAGTTTGGTTTTTTAATCAGAAATGAACGTTGGATTTGGTCTGATTTTTTTACATCTACTGAGATGATAATTTTATTAGTTTATTAATATGGTAATTTTTAAATGTTGAACAACCTCATGCTCCTGGGTTAAACATCACTTGCTCATGATATATTATAATTTTAATATAGTATTAGATTCTATTTGCTAAAATTTTATTTAGAATTTTGGCATTTATATTCCTGAGGGATTTTATTTCATACTATTCTTATAATATATTTGCCTGTTTTTGATATCAGTGTAACACTAACTGCATAGAATGAGTTGGAAGTCATTGATTTTTTAATAATATTCCCAAACTGGAAACAATCAACATGTACATTAATAGCTAAATGAATAAACAAAACAAGATCTATTTGTACAATCTCAAAATCATTATTCCATTTCAAAGAATACAGGCACAAAAGTGTCCATATTTTATAATTCCACTTATATAAAAGTCTAGAAAATAGAAGTTAACATTATTGCAATAGAAGGTAAAACCATTGCTGTCTAGACCTGCAGGGAGAGGGAAGGAGGAATGAAAGGGGGCATGAGGAACTTTTCAGGTAACAGAAATAATCTGTGTCTTTGTTGTGGTGATGGTTTCATTGGTGTGTACATACATCAAAACTTATCACACTGTGAATTTTAAATAGATGCACTTATTATATGTAAATTACATATCATTAATATCTATTAAGAATAACTTAGATGGTTTAGGATTCAAGATCAAGGAATTACACTGATTTTTCTAGGTGAATTATGAAATCACACACAAATGTTGCTGGTATTAACCAAAGTAACATCCAAATAAATTTATTCCTACACAGTTATATAAGGTGATAATGTTCTACTGCATTCATAGATAAAATTCCACAGCATTCAGTGTTGCAGAAGTAGAAAAAATCTTGTCCTATAAGTTTGCCAAGACCACTCACACAATTACTTTGTTTACTCACATGCATTTTACCTGTTTTAAAAAGATGTAATATCACTAGGAAAACAGACATCTTTTTTAGGGAGAGGGGTAGGGAGTGAGAGAGACAGGAATATCGAGGGAATTAAACCAGCAACCTCCGTGCTTCAGAGTGATGCTCCAACCAACTGAGCTATTTCACCAGGGCAAAATATATCTTTAAAAATGAAAAGCTTTTTAAAAAATGAATGGGTCAAAGAAGAAATAAGTGCAGAGATCAAAAGATATATACAGACTAATGAAAATGACAATACGACATATCAGAATCTATGGGACGCAGCAAAAGCAGTGATAAGAGGGAAGTTCATATCACTTCAGGCATATATGAACAAACAAGAGAGAGCGCAAGTGAACCACTTAACTTCACACCTTAAGGAACTAGAAAAAGAAGAACAAAGACAATCCAAAACCAGCTGAAGAAAGGAGATAATAAAAATCAGAGCAGAAATAAATGAAATAGAGAACAGAAAAACTATAGAAAAAATTAATAGAACAAGGAGCCGGTTCTTTGAAAAGACCAACAAAATTGACAAACCCTTGGCAAGACTTACCAAGGAAAAAAGAGAAAGAACTCATATAAACAAAATCCAAAATGAAAGAGGAGAAATCACCACGGACACCATAGATATACAAAGAACTTTTGTAGAATACTATGAAAAACTTTATGCCACTAAATTCAACAACCTAGAAGAAATGGAGAAATTCCTAGAACAATACAACCTTCCTAGACTGAGTCAAGAAGAAGCAAAAATGAAAAGTTTCTAGTTATAAAACCCCAATGTTTTAAAGTTGAAAATATAGAAATATTGAGGGAGTAGTGATGTGTGATTAAAGAATGAGAATTCTCTGGCCAAGGGATCTGAGATTTTTGTTTAAACATTGGTAACAGTCTCTATTCCTGACATCTGAAAGCAGAATAGGGAAACAAAAGCTGGAGACAGACTGACCCAATTCACCTGAAACAGCGTCAAACCCACTTAGCAGTACATGACACGACTTCATCTGTATGGGTAATGGTACTAACTTGAATGATATTTTATTTACAGTATGTGATAAGGTATTCCTTGGGCCCAGGCTCCAGATAGACTCTAGATTGATTATATGACCTTATGATGCCATGGGTCCACTTGGTAATTATCCCACGCAGGAGGGACCATAAGGCCCAACTTCCAGAAATTAGTAGATCGTCACCTCTATTGCGTTCTGTGGCATCTACTAAAAAAGGGAGGGAAGCTGCTGACAGTTGAGAGCAAAAAAAAAAAAAAAGACTCAGCAATTACATTGCTTGTATTTGAATCTAGGATCAATCACCTACTGGTTAAGGGTTCTTGGGCAAATGTCTCTAAGTTCATTCCTCAGTTTTCTCATCTATAAATGAGGGCTAGAAAATTATTTATTCTAAAATCTTCAGAGATTGAAATGATTTAATATAAAAGTCTTATAACACTGCCTAGCACAGTATACAGTAAAGTAGGACTCAGTATTATATTATTATTACCATGATCACTGTCACCATTATATCATAATTGTACAGAAAAATTCTGTGAAGTCTTTAAGAATCAATTTGAATGTCATCCCTTTAAGTCCTTTGCTGACTCTTCGCACTCAGACAGGAACCCCCTCCCCCCAGGTTACTTTGGACTTTGTACCTTCTTTATACCATTTAGGAAAAGGCTGTGTGCGGAGGCACTGCCACAGGTACTGGATATATAAGTTATGTACATGAGACAAACAGGAAAGGTACTCTTATCCTCACAAAACTATTTTTCTAATGTGGAAACAGATAATTAGAAGGATTTAAGGCTTATTCAAGATCACTTAAGTGAGAAGGCGTAAAGCTAGGATCCAGAGTTGCCTTCAAAGTTCTGAAGGCTGCATTCTTTGTACGTACTACACTATTCTGCCTCCCAGCTTATTGTATTTATTTATACTCCTTGTTTACCCAAGTCTCTTTCCTGCTAATCTGTGTTTAGCCTACTGTTAGGTACACAGTTAATACTCAGGAATTACTTATTGCACCCATCAATCATTCAAGTAAATGAGTAAGTAAATAAATATAGTGCAAAGGACCTTCAATAAAGTTTTTCATAACAAGAAACATTTTGTTGTTATTGATAAGATATATCAATTATCTGTATTGTTAGCTCAAATGCATAAGGAAGACATATTAATTTCTCTTACAAAAAAATATTTCTATACATAATATCATATTTCCTAAAATATAAAAGGAGATCTTTGGAAGAGTAAAGATAATTACAATAGTAAGAAATTATTTTAAAGAATCAAAGTGAATAGCCTGACTAGGCAGTGGTGCAGTGGATAGAGGGTCAGACAGAAACACGGAGGACCCAGGCTCGAAACCCAACCGAAGTCTCCAGCTCGAGTGCAGGCTCATCTGGTTTGAGCAAGGCTCATCAGCTTGAACCCAAGTTCACTGGCTTAAGCAAGGGGTTACTCAGTCTGCTGTAGCCCTCCGGTCAAGGCACATATAAGAAAGCAATCAATGAACAACTAAGGTACTGCAATGAAGAATTGATGCTTTTCATCTCTCTCCCTTCCTATCTGTCTGTCCCTATCTATCCCTCTCTCTGTCTCTGTCACACACAAAAAAAGAAGAATCAAAGTGAATAAATATGATGGGTGCCAGGTGAGTACTGGAAATACCGGGAGGAACACTTTGTAAAGTATATGATTGTCTAACTGCTATGAAGTACACCTGAAACTAATGCCCAATAGTATTAAATATAAACTGTAATTGAAAAATTAAATTTAAAAATAAGCTTTACTCCTTCCCCCAAGAGAATAGAGTCTAAATGAACAACAAATATTAGGTTGATCATCAGAGATCAGCATTCCAATGATGATTGAAAATAGTTATAATGTTTCTGATCATCAGAATTTCTGATTATTATTCATCTGCAAATAAGCAGGCATCTCTGGAGTTCATTCTTAATAGGAACCACATAAAAACATCTCTGCAACTAAGTAGCTTATCTTATTCTCAAAACATTTCAGAAAAGGAAATTCATACATATCAACACTCACAACTCTTAAAATATGCTTAAAATCAAGAAGTTCTATATTGACTGATAGCTCTGAGGGATCTTTAAGAGGTCATTTAGTCTATCTACCACCTTTAGTTAGACTAGAGTAATCTAAGAAGCAACAAATTGCTTCTATATATTTCTATTCTGATTTAGCTTCCAATCTATCCATCCATTCCATATTTGTTGAGTTCTATTCCATTTCAAATATTGGGCTGGAAGCTAAGGATACAAAAATGAATAAAACACATTCTTCCCCTTTAAAGAACTTACATACCAGAGAAAACAAATAGTCACATTAATTAAAAAAACTTCCATGACAAAGTGAGAAGAGAATTGACCATTATTATATGCATCCTAGAAGAAAATCACAGGAGTGGCAATTAATTTAGCCTTGGAAAGACAAGGGAGTCTTTTAGAGAGATGGCCTTAGATTGAGATCTTGAGAAGGAGAAGGGATGGGCTCCATGTGGAGGGAACAGGATATGCCATGAAAGTCTAAAATGCACAAGGAGTTTCATGTGGTTGTGGATTACAAGGTTCTTGGTGGGAAGTAATGAAATAACAAATTGGTAGGGTAGATTTAATCAGGTTAAAGAGTTTAGATTTCACCCCATGTCAAGGTACATATAGCAGAACAACAACAACATAGTCCAGGCATCTTCAACAGGCTTCTAAAAATATTGAATTGAGAGCAAATAAATTGAATCACATCTCTGTATATCAGACAATGTATAATTTCTACACATAGAAATAGCTAAGATTGGATAAGCATTTTAACTTTTGCACAATGCATTTGCGGTGCAACTGGGGCTGGAAACTGTAGGCCGTGTGATACTGTTTTAAATGCTCTTTCTCACATCATGCTGTGGCTAATTTCAACATGAAAACTGTAGGTCTTGTGACACGGTCTTAAATGCTCTTTCTCACATACCATGCTGTGGCAAATTTCAACATGAAACAAATTCTGAAATCATAACTGAAGAACACTTTATGCAGACGCCTCCTGTGTGGATACAGCTTCTCAGGAAGACCTCTTCAGTTCCGACTGTACTAATTACAGAATTTACAGTTCTGTATTGTCGAAAGAAATAGGTAGCACTTTTTAATAAAAATGCTAAACATACTTAAGGCTATTTTAAAATTTAAAAAAAACTAAGCTAAAATGAGACAGGCAGGAGCAAAATCAAGTTTCCACCTGAGCTAATGTCTGCACTCTTCTTTTCGATTTAAAGAAAAGTACATAAAGTTTCTTAAAAAGCTTTTTCTCACAGCCAGATACAAATGAAAAAACAAATTAAGAAGAAAGACGAATCAATAAGCCCGAGGGGGAAGACTGGAAAACCCATCTGCATTTTCAGGAAGAGGAGCCACTAAACATGACCTTAATTTAAACCACACCTTTTCTGCTCTCTGAATCCTGAGGTAAAATGAAACAAACACAAAAACAAATAAATCACCTTCATAAAACACTGCCCTCATCTTTTGAGAAATTAAGTCTACAGGAAATTTACTGACTACAAACACTGAAAAGTAGTAATAAAAAATATATAAAAATTCAAAAAGACATACCCAAAGTTTGGCCCTGGCCTGTTGGGTCAGCGGTAGAGTGTCGGCCTGGCGTGCGGGGGACCCGGGTTCGATTCCCAGCCAGGGCACATAGGAGAAGGGCCCAATTGCTTCTCCACCCCCCCCTCCTTCCTCTCTGTCTCTCTCTTCCCCTCCCGCAGCCAAGGCTCCATTGGAGCAAAGATGGCCAGGGCGCTGGGGATGGCTCCTTGGCCTCTGCCCCAGGCGCTAGAATGGCTCTGGTCACAGCAGAGCGATGCCTTAGAGGGGCAGAGCATCGCCCCCTGGTGGGCAGAGCGTCGCCCCTGGTGGGCGTGCCGGGTGGATCCCGGTCGGGCGCATGTGGGAGTCTGTCTGACTGTCTCTCCCCGTTTCCAGCTTCAGGAAAAAAAAAAAAAAGACATACCCAAAGTTCACATATTAGGGTTCGCTATTCTATCATCTATGAAAATAAAGCATTCTTAGTCCTCAGTGTAGTATTACTTAATACAGTTTCCGGCGTAAGGTTCTTGGTAGAATTTCAAGTCCATCTTAGGTTAAAAAAATAAAAATAATTCTTTACTACTGAATAAAGGTAACAGTTAAGATCCTTCACTGTTTTACATTACAAATTATCAATGAAGTTAACTCTACCCTTGCTCTGCACTTCTGCTTGGTTTAGACTAAATAAAAAGCATGAAATTTTAATTTGGGCATTAGAAACCTTAAAGATCAAGTTATTTAGTAGGATTATTCCCTTGGTCAAACACTTAACTATGAAACTCAGTTTCTATATCTATACAACAGACTAATGAAAAGGATCTGATAAAAGAGAGTAGATTCTAATGTGTTGTTAATCACAAAATAATATATAAAAAGATAATGCAATCTAGCAACAGGAATCAAATTTGTCACTTTTATATCTTAGTCTGGGAGTACAGGGTATTTTTATCTTTTCCGTGCAAGTTACAGAAAACCTAACTCAAAAACTTACTTTAACAGTAAGAGCATTTGTCGACCATAGCATCAAGTATGACTATTAATCCAAGGAGTCCAGGTCCACTTCCTTGACCATCTCTTGGCCTGGCTTCCTCTGGATGGAGATGTGGTATCCTCAGACACATAGTGAGATGGCTATAGTGATTCTGGGCTTCATCTCCATGAACTGCACTGTGCAGAAGAAAGGAGGTTGGCTTCCAAAAGTGCTCTCAGAAGGTCAAGAATAATCTTTCTCAGAAATCTCATGGAAACTCTTCCTTACGTTTTATAGACTTCAAGAGATCACATAGCCAATCTAGAACCAAACACTGACAAGAGATTAACCTTGGATAAGTCCCTCTGGGATAGAATTCAATGTAGACTAGTCAGTCCAACCCTTGGAGTTTGAGTAGGTCATGCCACTCTGAGGCACATGGGTTTGGTGGCAGAGAAATAAATACTTGACCAATAGATTCTGTGAGGAGAAGGGAGGGGCCAATGAGTGCTGCGTGGGTAACCAAAAGTTCCTGAAAGCTATGACAGAAAATGTCATCCTTTTTCTTATTAGAAAGCCATGCCTAAGGGCCCTGGCCGGTTGGCTCAGCGGTAGAGCGTCGGCCTAGCGTGCAGAGGACCCGGGTTCGATTCCCGGCCAGGGCACATAGGAGAAGCGCCCATTTGCTTCTCCACCCCTCCGCCGCGCTTTCCTCACTGTCTCTCTCTTCCCCTCCTGCAGCCAAGGCTCCATTGGAGCAAAGATGGCCCAGGCGCTGGGCATGGCTCTGTGGCCTCTGCCTCAGGTGCTAGAGTGGCTCTGGTCGCAATAAGGCGACGCCCAGGATGGGCAGAGCATCGCCCCCTGGGGGGCAGAGCACCGCCCCTGGTGGGTGTGCCGGGCGGATCCCGGTGGGGCGCATGCGGGAGTCTGTCTGACTGTCTCTCCCTGTTTCCAGCTTCAGAAAAAAAAACAAAACGAAAAAAAAAAACAAAAAAAAAAACATTTAAAAAAAAAAAAAAAGAAAGCCATGCCTATGACTGGAAATATTGGCAAAATGTTTGTTATCTAATCACACATCCACATTCACACAACGTGTGCATGCAATTGGTTTAACCCTTTGAGTAGTACGTTCTTGTGACTCCTGACCATCTATAGTATGATTATACAAAAATTTTTATTTACAAAATGTGTAAGGCAACATTAAAAAAAGGCAAATGTATGTTCTTCTTGTTTCCATAAATTGGTTATCTAACACACATGATTTTAAGTTAATAAAACTGTAACTGGAACTAATTTAATTAAAAACAAAACAAAACTCACTCCCAGGAGTCAGCAAGCATGAAAAAAACTCACTACTCAAAGGGTTCAAGTTATTGAAAATTTATTGACTATGATATAACTATATTTTGGCTATTATATCAAAGGAAACACTTCAGTGAGAAAGAAGAAAAAACATTGAATTTATTGTCAGAAAAATATGGATTTGAATTCCAGTTCTATAACACACTAGGTATCTATATTCTGTAATACACTAGATATGTGACCTTGGACACATTCATTTAGACATTTCAGCCCTCTTCACTATAACATAGGAATAATATTAGCCATCATAGTTGCTATAAAAATAAAATGCTATAATATAAAAATAATCTTCCTTGCACTGAGGCACTTGATAAATATTAGTTCAGATCCCACTGGGGGCCTTTCTCTTCCCTCATCTCTATTGTCTCCAGGTATCAATATAACTCAACTAATTTATATCTAAAAATATCATCGGACACATACTTGTTATCTGCATCATTTTAGATACTCAAAATCATGGTTAGAATGTGCTCATCAAAAGATTTTTAATTAAAAGGGGGATACAAATGTCTCAATAATTGACTCTACTACAAAGCAGAGTGTAAGGAGTTCAGTGCCAAAGTAGAAGTTGACAACAGCCCAGCTCCACTTATCCGCCCTTCTCCACCAGCTCTAGCATTTTCCCTCCATGTGGCCGAGAGCCACGTCTCCTCTGTGAGCACACTATGCAGGTTGCCATTCCCCTGTTCCCACAGTGCTGACGATTTGACTACAACTAGCTTCCTGGGGCTTCTCAAGCAGAATCACAGCCACCTGACAGGGTAACATCTGCTCTCAGACTGCACAGCTGCAGGCTCTCCCATTTGTATTGCTGGACAGGAAATCATGTGTCAAGAAAAGTGCTCTTTTAGAGCCTTGATGCTTTTAAAGGTGCCCTTGATTAGATGACCCACCATCTTCTCCTGTGGCCCAAACAAGCCAACTGGCATTCACAAACCTGATGTGAAGAAAACTTGGCACTTACTCTCGGGCGGCAAGTAGTCACATGTGCATGCTCCAGACCACATGTCTACCAATAACTAGAATGTTAACTTGAGAACAGTGAGGTGATAATTAACATTTTTGTTGGCATAGCACTTCATCTCCTTTCTCCTGAGAGATACACATGCATTTGTAGATTTGTTTATGAACTAATTTTTATTGATCCCCTGCTGTTATCAAGAAATATAAAAATGAGTATGCCATAGTGTCATGTTTTACTTATTAACTTATTTGTGTATACCTTTCTAAAAGTGATCTGAAGCATAAATAAATCTTATTGTCTTCTTCTTGAGCAATGTGGTCAATAGAATTCTTGATTTACAGTTGAAAAGCAAAGGTATATAGGGACTTTACGGCATATTTGTCCAGTAGGTTGCAGGGTACTATGGGGTTTTTTTTCTTTCTTTTAAAAGTGAGAGTAAGGGAGATAGAGAAACAGATTCTTGCATGCACCCTGACCAGGATCTACCCAGCAACCCCTTCCTGGGACCAATGCTCTGCCCATCTGGGGCTGTGCTTGCAGCCTAGCTATTTTTAGCACTCAAGGTGGAAGCTCCACAGAGCCATCTTCAGCATCTAGGGCATATGTGCTCCCACCAATTGAGCTATGGCTGTGGGAGGGGAAGAGACAGAGAAAGAGAAAGAGAGAAGAGGGAGGGTGAGAGTGGAGAAGCAGATGGTTGCTTTTCCTGTGTGATCTGACTGGGAACCAAACCCAGGACATCCACATGCCCAGCCAACAGTCTACCACTGAGCCAACTGGCCAGGGTTGTAGGGTCCTCTGTTAATTCAGTATTTTCTCCTTTAAAATACTTGGCTTTTAAGAAAGCTACGAGAGTCAAACAAGGTCATATTCTTTCAAGAAAGCTAGAAAAAGTGATGGTAGAGTTTCCATTGGCTTGAAAGACACGATAGAAACATCTTGAAATGATCTTTCAAGCTTTCAAACCCACTGCTCCCTTACACATACACTGTTCTCTGCCAACTGGAATTTTAATTGTTTTTTGAGCAAACCCTGCTCTCCCCTGACTCCAGGTTTTAGCACATACATGCAGTCCCATTCATCTGAAAAGTCTTTCCCATCTCAAAAATAACAAAACAAAACAAACAAGCAAACACACAGTTTCTACACAGTTATACTGAAAACACAGCTTCCATACTTCTTCACTGAATAGAGCAGCAGACATTATAACTGACACTGAGGACCTTCCTCGCAATTCTGGGGTATGCATAGTTGAATAATTCCTACTTTTAATAAGTAAGGCAATTCAGGCTTCAGGGAGCTCCTCCTGGGTAGGATGTTAATCTCAGTGCCTCTGCATTCCTCCTGCTCTTTATTTCTAGCACATGTTTAGAATTCCACTAGGCACATCACAACATTCAATCAATGTAAATGAGAATTACAGCAATGACAGGGATCGTTGTCTGTTTTGCTTAATGCTATATCCAAAGTGTCCAGAAGAGTGTCTAGCATATCATAAGTTCTCATCAAATATTTGCTGAATGAATTATTAAATGAAGATGTGTTTAATTAAAATCACTTCTGTAGGAACACACAGCCAAGAAGAGGAAAAGCTGAGGTTTGAAGTCAGGTGTTCTGACTCTGTATTTCACCATGTCATATTGGAAGATTTGAAACCAGGTCTGGTATATAGGCCAATACAAATCTTTTTCTTGTTGAGTGTAAAGAGAAATATCTTTGTTGAAATCTTTATTCAAAAACTAAATATCACATATAAACTATATCTAAATAATGATTTTTAAAAAGCTACATAAAAACAACTGTATACTAAGTGAATCTCTTATGTGCTTGGCATAACGAACTCTGCCGAGAGACGGTGGCTCTCTGAGGCCAGCCATCATAACCACCACGGTTTCCCACTTCTATCCCCCCCACCAGGTGCTTTCTAAGAACATAGGGCACTTTTAAATCACTTTATAAAGTTGCAAGGTTGAAGAACAAACCAGACAAAGTCAAAGATTTCAAAACACACCTGGACTGGATACTCGAACGATGTGTGTAATTTATGGCCTTACCCCCTGATGGAGTGTAAAATTGTTGTTTAAAAGATCCTGAAGGTAATTCGATTTGCTTTTATTACCCAATTAACACTTATCTGCAGCTTCCTGTTGGATAATTGAGAAATACAATGTTTATAAGATAAGCCAGGCATTGTGGTATCCAATTAAGCCAAGAATTTCTCCATTTATTGGCAATATATTTAACTGATGGCAGAGATACTACCAGAAAGAAAAGAATGAGGTAGATAATTAGGAAACACAAGACAATTAGGTAGGTGAGTTATCTCCACTCTTAGGGGAACTGGTGGCAAATTCATGTTCAGCTCTTACCTCACAACCACATTCTGGAGGGAAAGTTAGAAGTCAGAGAGGATGAATCATCGCTTCCCTGCCTTTTGGCCAAGATCAAGTGCAGAAAGGCCAAAGCCTTAAGCGTCTGGGTCAGGTACAGCTCTAATCAGCATTATGTACCTTATCTCACTTAATCCTGCAAAGAACCACTATGAGATATAAATATCATTATCTCCATTTTTGTATTGGAAGAAACTGAAGTATATAAGTTTTTGTAACCAGCCTAAGATTTCAAGCAGTGCTTGTTATTATAAAAACCATAGGCATAATTCATGAAAACTTATGGGGCATAGGTCCCGGTTGGGGACAGGTATTTCCTTTTTCAAAAAAAGAAAATCCCTGCCCCAGCAGTTATATCCTAGAGAAATTCTCATATAAACTAAAACTTGCTTTGAACAGTGGTCCTCCCACTCTGTTCCCTGTGCTATCAACTACATGAGGGCGGGAGGGCATTGCAGGGAGACACAATTTCTTAGAAACCCACAGTTTACTTGGTACAGTGCAGCAAAAAACAAAATAAAATGAAGAATACACACACACACACACAAGCTGTAGTTACATGCAATTATCTGAGCACTAGCACTTAAGAAAGCACACAGAAGGTAAAAAAAGAGCTCTATTTTATTAATATTTTTGAATAGACTCTAATTTATTATTTTTAAGTAAATAAAATAAGTACTTGATCATTTGTGAGAAATCACAATTGATCACAATACAAAAATGTGTAGCAACATTGTGTTTGAGAACACTTACTGAGAAGAGGTTAGCCTGCCAGGAAGATAAACAAACAAACAAACATGGTTTTGCAAAGAATAAAATTAGATCATCTGGATTTTCTGTCTTGGACTTCAGTGGTAGGTTACAGGCAGGGGGAAGCAGATGGTCTCATCTACTGGTTTTCCGTGATTTTGGGATATTTCACATATTTCAGTGTATTCTCGTCCCAGAGAGTCCAAGACAGTATCTTGGCTACAACACTGCATGGTTGGGAATGGCTCGAAAGTAGGGAAATACTCCCATTTTCAATGGCCTGTTGCAGCAGAAAGGCAGTCTGATAAAGCATGGGTTTTAGAATCGTGTGGTTTGAGTTCCTTCTTTCCCTATTCCCTGGTTGGTTCTCTGGCTTAGTCTCTTCACTTTCCTTCACTCTCTCAAATGTCTTTATTGAGTAGCTACTATTTGCTAGATACTGTTCCAGGTGCTGAGTATACCATGATAAACAGGACAACAGGCTCTCTTTTAAGAGACCTTACATTCTGATAGGAGAAACAAACTATAAAGAATTTATACAAATTATAATACAGCAATTAGTTCTGTGAATAAAAGAAAATAAAAGCACTGGAATAAGACAGTGCCAAGATGCGTACGGGCTGTGCGTGACGAGGTCCTCACAGTCCTTTCTGAGGAAGGGGTATTTGAGCAGAGCTCTGAGAAAAGGAGGGGACAATTTCTGGGTCAGCGGTACTCACAAACATTCTTTGGCAAGAAAGAAGTTGGTTTGTTCAAGAAATAGCCAGTGTGACTACACCAAAAATAGGGAGCAGAGAGTTAGGTTGTTTTCTAACAGCGAGGAAAAGTGAGGAAATGCTATTAAAGGTAATTTCTCTTTGCAAACAGATCATTCCTATTACAGGAAGGGGGGGGTGTCTTAGGGATCTGATTGGATAAGGAAAAGAATGGAAGCAGGGAGAACAGATGCTAAACAATTCCATAGCTTAGGTGGGAAATAACAGAGGTTTGAACAATCAGGCAGGCACAGACATATGAGCAATGGTAGCAGTGCTGGGAACAGCTGGATTTGGCATTCTTTGAATCTAGTATCTATAGAATTTGCTGGTAGGTTAGATATAGGCTCTAAGGGAAAACAAAGAGAGAGTAATTATGCTTTTGGCCTTGAGGGTGGGAGAAATGAAAAGTTTGGCTTTGGTGTAAGTTCCAAGTCACTGTTAGGCATCTAAGCAGAAATCCTGACTATGCAGTTACGTATACACACACAGGGTGGGCAAAAGTGGGTTTGCAGTTGTGAGTGACATTCTTTTGTATTAATAAAGTTATTGTAATAACCTTAACCTGCATGTCTTTTTCCCACACAAACAATTGTAAACCTACTTAACCACCCCTGAATGGAGATCAGGGGAGAGAAAGAATTGTACACAGAATTTTTGATGTCATAAGCAGATGTGACTTATTTAGTCATGGGACTGGCTTGAGTGTGTGTAGAAGAGCTTTATAAACTGTAAATCACTCTACAAATATTGTTACTTTGTGGCAGGAAGAATGGTTAGGGAAAGGCAAAGAGGATTCTGGCCTGACCAGGCAGTGGCGCAGTGGTTAGAGTGTTGGACTGGGATGCGGAGGACTCAGGTTCGAGACCCCGAGGTCACCAGTTTGAGCGTGAAATCATCTGGTTTGAGCAAAAGCTCACCAACTTGGACCCAAGGTCGCTGGCTCAAACAAGGGGTTACTTTGTCTGCTGAAGATCCGCAGTCAAGGCACATATGAGAAAGCAATCGATGAACAACTAAGGTGTCCCAACGAAAAACTGATGATTGATGCTTCTCATCTCTCTCCGTTCCTGTCTGTCTGTCCCTATCTATCCCTCTCTCTGACTCTCTGTCTCTGTAAAAAATAAATAAACTTAAAAAAAAAAAGAGGATTCCGGAACAGCATCCTCGAAGGCAGCAAGTTGGAACCAATATGCAGTGGCAGGCAGCTGTGTGCTGCAAGAATCTTTAAACATGCAATACCTGACTATATAGTCAGGGTCACTGACCTCTTTCCCCTTAGGCTGTCAAATAAAAAAATGACAACAGCCAACACAACAATAGCCATCAGTGTGAAAGAATCAAAATTATACTCTTTTTTTTTTTTTTGTCAGAGTAGCAATAATGCTTTTTTGGTGGCTGCAGAATTTTAGTAATCAGTTTATATATGCCATAACATGAAAGAGGTTGAAAATCACTGCTTTACAACATGGATTCTATCTACTCTATTCCAAATGTTTGAAGTAGATGCGTGCTTTACTTCCATATGATAATAATCTGGTAGAATAAAATAATCTGAATATGATCCTGCTAAACAGATAAAGAGCAATTGTGTTTTATAAAGTTGGGGGAAGCTTTGAAATTCAGAAAAGATTTCAAATAAATATATATAAGATATGTTTTATAGGAAACTTATTTTACGAGATTTGTCCATTGGGATCCTAGTCATAAAAATCAATGAAACAGAGAGGTCTTAGATAACTCATGGGGCATTGTTAGAAAATTATGAAACTTGAACTAAATCCCAAATCTCTGGAATTTCTGCAGTGTGAGTTTTGGTATCATATCGAAGGCTGTAACAGTAAACACGATAGATTAAAAACAACATAAGCTAAAAAAATATATAAATGTGAAAAGATTGGAAGAGTCCCAGATGTCCAAGGAAATATTCTAGAAGATATAGTTAATCAAATTCAGTCTCAGTTTGAAAAAAAAAATTATTGGCTCAATAAATTGAGGACATAGATTGCAGAATGTGTTCAATAAATGTTTGCTGAAGGACAATATGGGTTGCATGAATAGATGAATGTTTGCTAGCTTGTTGATTATAAAAAATTAATTTTCATATCTGATAAACACATCTACCATCTTTCCTTATTAATAGGCTAATGTGTACTGACCACTCATGCCAATTTATGGGCTGTGCCCATGGTTCTGGTTATTGAGATCTCATAGTTATTGAGATCTTCAGAATATATAGCCTTCATTTACCTGCTTATCTAGGGTAGGTCAATAAATATCATGTTGAAAAGTGTCTAATAAAAAAAGAAAGTCTGATCTATTTTCAATACTTTCAGTGTGAAATTTAAGTACAATAGATTAGCCAACATATCAGGATGTAAATTTATTGTTCCCTTCAAAGCTATAATTTGGAATAAAAATATTAATTTCTTGAATAGATATGTAAACATTTTAATAAAAATACTGGTATATTCGATAGGTATATATTATTACTGAGAAGGTTGTAACAAGAATAAGGCAATGTGTCGTGGTCACGGGTTAAGCAGTTAAGATGGACTGGTGAAGAATGTCGAGATCTGCAGGACTCTGCCAAGACTGATTAGAAAAACATAAACCATCAGAAGCTTTCAAAGTGGACATGCATTTTTAACCAACTTATAATTATTATCATTAAAGTATACCTTTTACACCTTTGTTTCCCTGGTTCCATGGAAGGCTTTGTTGTAACAACACAGGAGAATGAAGTAATAAATGGTTGTAAAGTCTCTTGCAAAACACATGTTATGTAAATGGTAACAACTATTAAGAAAAGCATTTTCCTTCAAGAGTATGATATACCTAAGCTATCAACTATGTTTATACAGTGATAGAGAGAAAAAAAAGATTTAATTTTAATTTCATTTTATTCATTTTAGAGAGGAGAGAGAAAGCGAGAGGAGAGAGAGACAGAGAGAGAAGGTGGGGAGGAGCTGGAAGCATCAACTCCCATATGTGACTTGACCAGGCAAGCCCAGGTTTTGAACCGGTGACCTCAGCATTTCCAGGTCGACGCTTTATCCACTGCGCCACCACAGGTCAGGCCAAAAAAAAAAGATTTAGTAGTCAAACAGACTTGGACTTCATCTCAGCCCCACCACTTTCTAATTAGGTTCATCTGGGTAAGCTGCTTAGCCTTTCCGGGTTCTTCAAAAATCTAGACTGTGTCACCCACATTTGAGAGTTGTCACAAACATTGAGATATTGTGTATAGAGATTAGTACATATAAGCAGTTACATAACCTTCACTATTTTCTTCTCTCTTCTCTGACAAACATTAATTTCTAATAAAAAATACTTAAAAATCTGATGAGAAACTATTATTTTCCACCTATGTAGTAGAGGAATTGGCTTATAGCACCTAGGAGAATCATGATCCCGTATCTAGCTTTTTTACACACATCTCCAATTGTTAGGTGCCCTGAATGATAATGAAAAAAAAGAGAGTGGAGAAATGATGCCCATTTATGTAACAATGAGCAAGTCCTTTCTCCAGTCTGGGTTTCCCCTTTTTTCTGTAGAAGAATGAGCTAGGTCAGTGCCACTTACTCTGAGGTCTTGGACTGACGCTAGTGTGCAAACAGTTTCCCCCCTATGTACTACAAAGTAATATTGAAAGAAGAGTAAATACTTAGAATTTATATCTTTCGGAAAATAAAATATATGAGATTGTATTTTATACTTTTTGTTTTGTTTTCCCATTTAATTTCTTTATTAATTCATTTTTATTAAATTTATAATTAGTTTGCAATAATAGGTTGAAAATTTAAACACACACACACACACACACACACACACACCTTTCACCACAGGTAATTTGGGAACCACTGAACTGGATAATCTCTAAAATCACTTTAGCCCTGTGGTTCTACAAGACTCTGTCCATGGTGCCTGAGGCTGACAGACTCCAGAGGAAGACAGGGCGGTCACTGCTTGATAGCCTCTAAAGAGTCACCTTCTTCCAGCAAGGAGATGATGTTAAAGAGAATAGTGAGGATGGTTTTAATGGCTGATATCATCTGAGTGCTTACTGTGTGCTGATCTCTTTAAATTAATTATTTCATTTAACCCCTTATACTTAATTTTATTACATCATGGTGTAAAATAAGGACACTAAAGCTCAGAAAGAGACTCAGAGAGTAGCTTTAAACCCAGATCTGTTTTATTCTAAATCCCACATGCTTTCCACTGTACCATTTTGCTTCCAAGCTATAGTTCCTTTGCAAGTCACTATGGGGAGAAGGCACCTTCCCTTAGCCAGCTCTCTCCTTGCTTCCTGGGGATCAGCTGCTGACATCTGTAGTCTTATTCTAAAGGGCCTGCTCTTTGCTCTCATACTATAGGAATTTATTTTTAGTCTGATAAGCAGAAGTCAACTAAAATCATAGAACCTCAGAACCTAAAAGTTTCTTATGAATAATCTACCATCTCCATTCCAAGGCTTGGGGTCGCTGCCACAACAGACTTAACTGGTCACTGATTGTAAGTGAGACATCTCCGGGGACAGGAACTCACTACACACAGAGGGAGCTCATTCTCTCTCAGGATAGTCTTATAGTCTAACAATGATTATTTTTAAAGGTAGATTAATCCAAAAGCTCTTTCTCTGTAACTTTTCTTCTTCAGTCCTTATTCTACCTTTCTGGAGCTATGCAGAACAACCATACAGAATTGCTTGATGTTGCAGAAAAAAAACTCTGAATCTGTATTTTGTACAGAGGGTATGGAGTTGTTAGACAAGCCTTGAGTAAATCCTGGCTCTAACATACAGATGAGACTTGAAGTAAGCTCTCATCCTTAGTGACATTGTCTATAAAATAAGGACAATAATTCCCAAATCACAGAAGTACCATGAGAATTAAATGAGATTACAACCCATGAAAGCCTATGGAGGTAGGTACTCAGGAAAGTTTGTTAAACTGATTCCTGTATTTTCTGATGGTTGTTCTCTTCTGGGCATTGTCTTCTGACACTGATCTCGGCTGCTTGCTCGTTACCCTCTAGGTTTCTTCTCCCCTAGGAATCCGTTTAGGAATTCAAAATTCTATTATTTTAAATAATTCAACAAATAATAATAAGATTATATAATGTTGTTTAGTTTACAAAATGTTTTTGTTTTAATTTAAATGAGTAGTAAGATACACCCTGTAAATCGGGAAGGAGAACTTATTCACATAGGTGTGGAGCTGGAGATCTTTGTATAAAAGGTCATGGAGATTACAAAGTATTCAAGACTGTTTTTTCTTGGAAATGCACAAATCAATCAATGAATCTATTTGTTAATTCTAAAATTAAGTAACCACTGTTGCTAGATGGCAGAGAAGCACCCAGGCATATGGATATGAGTAAGACTAACATACTGACTGTGCCTGTTTTTTCAAAGTGTAAAAAAGAAGAAAGATAGTGAACAAGTGTGATGAATCAGAACCTCTGTACTATGTGAAGGCCTCTCATAGAACATGTCCACTTTGCCATTTCAGGATTGGGTACCTGTCAGCAGATGGTGAGTTTTTTGGGATTTTTTTAGATTTTTATTTATTCATTTTTATTAGAGAGAGAGGAGAGAGAGAGAGGGAGAGATAGAGCTAGAACAGTGGGAGGAGAAGGAAGCATCAACTCCCATATGTGCCTTGACCAGGCAAGCCCAGGGTTTTGAACCGGTGACCTCAGCATTTCCAGGTCGACGCTTTATCTACTACGCCACCACAGATCAGGCAGATGGTGAGTTCTTGATCAGAACCACTTGTAGTTTAAATCATATCATAACTATCATAATCATCTCACAGAATTAATGTTTTTTTTCTACCTAGTCATTATTCATTGTGTAGCCTGAGGATTTAGGACAATCTATCTCTTAAACAATGTCAGAACTTCAGTCTCTGAAAACAAATGTTTTGCAGGCAGTTATTAGAAATCATGGGCCATGCTGCTTTTCTAAGAAAACGATTCATTCACACAACAGTAAAAATGCTTTTAGTAAAAATGCCATCCTTTCTTCAAGAGAGGCAGACACAATGATGGATGACAACATTTTCCCTAGTGCAACATAAACACTTCTCCATATGGCACTGGGGATTCTAGAAAGAAGTGATGGCTTTTCATTCTGGAAAACTCGGTCAAGAAAATGATTATCCTTTGAAAATATATACATAGGGATCCAGGTATCTTCTCTTGGAAGATTTAACAGGTATATATTTTTTCTGTTTAAGGTACCCCTAGAGGGCAGTACATTTATGATGTAATGGATTAGTCACATGAAAGAACAATCATCGCTTTTGTTTCTCATGAGCTTTTAAAATTCAATGCAACGTGTTATAAAAAATATTTTAATTTAGAATCCAGGGCGTCTCATCAATTTCCTTTCTTCCCAGAGGATTTGGATCAATATGATCAAAATAGCCCACGTAAGTACATTCTAGCTTTCACTTTCCTATTCCTGGGATTTCATTCCCTAGGTAATAAATCTGAACAAGGGGTAGTCTCTGTCTCTGTCCTAAGGCTGGCATGCAAGCTCGCTGTCCTAGTTTGCTAAGGGTCAGCTTCAGCCTCCTGCTTCTCCTGCTTCTTCTAAGGTTTGCCAGGCTGTCTGTCCTGTCAGAGATTCATCAAAAGCAAAGGGCAAACTCAGAAGAAAAACGTCTCCATAAACCATTCAATAAATTGGCCTCATTACCAAATGCTACATGTTTACCACTAGTCTGGGGTTTGTCTGATTAGGGGAAAGAAAAACAACCTGGCAGCCAACTGTTCCAGATATAATCAACTCTTCAGTCTCGGCTTCTAATAGGAGTGTGGTGGTCTGCACCTCCTTGATAGTGTTCTCCTCAGTGACATAGTATCCCCACAGCACTTTGCCCACAGCTCCATTACTGTACCCTTTACCTTATATTTGAATGATTGTATCCTACCCGTTTTGTGAGACTATGAGTGCCTGGGTTGCAGAGGCAGTGACTTATTTTTCTGTACGGTTCAGTGCCTACCATTAGGAACATGGCCCTCAATGAGTGTTTGGAACATGGATGAGAATTGCATGTTCAATACCAGAAGTTACAATTCCTAGTCAGCATGTTTTAATAATTGGCCCCCAAGAAATACTTACAGGGAAGTTTCTACACAGAAGCACACACTATAAAATAGTAAGTATGGCCTTGATCCTTTAATGACAGTATATACCACTTCAATCATCAATGAGTCATTTGCCTTATGTAGAACCAACAACAAGCAAACGGTTGCACTCACCCATGCCCTGCTGGTGCTTCCTGCACTGCCTCCAAATAATGTATTTGCACTACAAATACTGATCAACTTACGACCTATGCAACTTACAACCATTCGACTTTACAACCACAATCGCTAGCCACCACTGCTCCGCTTCTGGCAGAGCAAGCATTGCCCAGCTGGGTGTATGACAGTGTAGATCAGCTTTCGGCAGCACTACCATCTCTGCGTGCACCATTTCAACTGTTATCCCAGACTCGGTACAGCAATTTGTGTTTTGGATATTTTTCATTAAACCCCTCCCAAGATGTCAACCAAGAGGAAATTGTCTTTGCAAATATTAAACCAGTTGTACTGGTAGTGCAGTGTTTTACTTAAATCTGATGAATGTAAAAATAAGAAACAAAATGGTGTAGAAATGATACAAATGGCATAAAATGAACAAAGAAAATTATGATATATAATAATGAAAGAAAATTATGATAAAATATGACTTAAAGATTTTTATAACATCATTTCACAGTACTGTACATTTAGCCTACTCAACTTATGAGGAAATCATGTTACGACCAGTCTGTCAGAACCAATCGTGGTCGTAAGTCGAGCACTAGCTGTACAGCCCTTGTCTCAGGGTCTGCCTCTATGAGAAGCCAAACCAAGTCCACATCTGAACCAATGTGGTCAATCAGATCCTCTCTCTTGGGATGTCTGTAATGCAAGTTGTAAATTATTCGAGATGGTCTCTTAAATAGGAATATAAAAATGTTCTCTTATTTCTTGATTTCTGAGGGTCAGACCTGCCTGTGAGTTCTATTATTCACTTCTGTATTTATATAAAAAATGTCTTTTGGTTTTATCTAACCATAAAGTTGGGTTTTGTAACTTTGGACCAAATATCTTATTACTTTGTCATTTTTTTTAATTTACACAGACATCATATTTGAAAATAGGACAGGACTTCCATCAAGTCCACCCTTTATATTTTAGATAGGAATCCCAAATAAAATTAACTGCCAAAGACCTCAAACATTGTTATATCACTATTCAGGTGTCCAGATAATGTCTAAAAAATCAAGAGTATGTACTAATCCTAAACCTTCTTACATTTCTTTTTATCTCCAAAAAACCTTCCACAGTAGGTATTCAGGAAACATTTATTGAATAAATGAATGAAATTAAATTAAATCTTTGGAATCTGTGTAACTGAGATAATTGTTGGCAGCTGAAATTTATTTTGATCCTGTTCTTTTATATTATTTCCTCAAAGGATTAAAGTAGTTTTTAAAGTTAAAGGCAATTCATAACTTCTTGCTTTTTCACTAATACCTACCTGTCATCTCTGGAGCTCTCAGCTTCCATTTATCCATTTGCTTCTCACTCTTGGTACCGCTGTTTCCTTCCTCTGTCGCCCTCATTTGGTTCCCCTGATCACTCTCTCTGTTCATCTTCTCTGATGACAAGCTGGTTTCGCCTTCTGACTTTGCCCTCAGTGTCTACTCTGCGACACTATTTCTCACTCTCCCCATCCGTAGCCACATACTCAGGAAATACCCTGAGGTGCACTTGCTATCTATTCACCCACACTTCTCACCTGGCTCCTTCCTAGGGAGAAGGAAGGGTTAGATAAACATCCAGAGCAGTGCCAGGGATACAGTAAGCCATTCCATTGGGTTGAAGTCTTCAGAATGATTTGTTCAAAAATCATTAGCGTTATAGTGGAAGTCAATGTGGGACAAATGCTTGAGCTACAAAATCTCTTTCACATATTTTGTGAGCTATACCTGTATCATTTGCCTTCTCCAAAATATCTTACAGGATGTTATAAGCTGCGATTTTAGGGGGAGAAACTACATGAACAATAAACCCAGGGAAGATTTTAATTTTATTCCATAATATTCTATTATGGATATTGATTTAGATTCCATTTATTATAAAATTTGTTTAGCTTACAATGAGTGAAGAGTCTGTCTGCCTAGAGAGCTTGCAGTTCGTGCCATTTTCAGTCAACACTACAAACCTACGATTTCCTTTTATCTCACCATATTATTGGCTTCCACAGGTGATACTGAAAGATAGTTTTAAAAAAAAGAGAGGGAAATTTAACTCGCAGGAGGAATGCTTTCCAAAGCATATTCTAGCATTTGGATTTCTGTTGACAGTGTGTCGGTAGGGGTTGTGAGGGTATATAAAAGCCCAGTGCTATACTCTACTACACTAACTTTACCGTATAATGACTTTCCACAGTTTATCTTTACCTCTACTTACCGTAACCTATACTTCCATTTCAAAAGCTTCCACATGTATGAAGACTTCAATGTCTCTCCCTCCTCCACACAGTTCTACAGTGCTTCTAGTAAGCTCTTCTGGGCATTTAACAACAATAATTTGCATTTATATAGTGTTCATGTTGGCACTGTTCTAAGTATGTTATTTCTAATAATCAGTTTAATCCTCACAACAATCCAATCTGGTAGATGCTATTAGTATTCCATTTTAAAGATGAGGAAACTGAGACACACAGAGGCGAAGTAATTTATCTGAGATCATACAGTTAGAAAAGGGGAAGAATCAAGATTAAAGACAAGTAATCTAACCCTAGAATCTACAATATTAAGTGTTCCATCCTCTACTTTCAGACATTAGCTACTTAGCATAGCAAGAAAGATAAGAGGTGGCCCCTGGCATCAAGGAGATTACTTTATGGTAAATCTCAAATCAATCTTTTCGATCTGAAGTGCTGTGAGGGAGGTCCCTACCTGCTGCTAGAGCCAGCCTAGAAGTCAGAGCAGGGGAGTCTTGAAAAATGAGTCCATAGATGTTTATCAGATGGAGAAAGACATTCCACACAGAGAACAGCATGCATAAAGACATAAAGACATGAAACAATGACATGAGTAGTCATAAATTTATTCAAAAAGTCATTTTTTTTAACATTGGTTGTGCTCAGTTTGGAGTTCTGGGAGTGATGAGCAGCAAGGGAAGAAGAAAGTGCGGCAAGCAGTTTGCTCTCTGTGCAGAAACTGCAGTGGGCTGCAGGCAGGGTCAGTGCAGAGACCCCCGGGTGCAACGCTAAGCAGCTTAGACATGATCCAATAGATATTAGGGGGGAAAAAGAGCTTTAAGAGAAGGAAAGAGAAAATGAATTATATTTGTATATCTAATTTCAAGCAGTGGTTGGTCTCTTCTTTCCAATACTTTCCCAGTACTTTGAACCTCTCATATTACTTATAATATATTACCTCGTAGTATAATTAAAATTGAATTTATACTAAATACCTCTAGGATTGTAAGCTTCTAATAGGCAGTTAACCTGACTGCTGGGTCTTTAGATCCACCACAATACACAGGACAGACTGCACTTTATACTCAAGTGTGTTCAGTAAATGCTTGTTCAATCAAATTGAACAGTCTCTATTCCTACACTTGTATGGGCAACCTCCCATCTCTTCTTGTCTTAGCAGACTGAGCACTGGAACAAAATACTAACCTAAGGGATGCTCTACATTTGTAGTAGGTTAAGCAAAGTTTTCTGGATAATAGGACATCTGACAGTACTAACCCAACTTCCCACACTACTTCACATAGTCTCCGCTCATCTAATCACTATCACTGGAAAGCCTGGGACATGCCTGGTCACATAAGAAATGAACAAAAGGCTAAAAATATATTTTTCAAGATCTTCTATTGAGTAATTTTAAGATCTATAAGGAAAACATCAGATGTGCTTGAGCTGGAAGATCTATATATCTATATATCTATGTATCTGTAAAAGACATAACTGCCTTCCTGTTAGCTCAGTAAAGTATGAAATTATTCTGTCATAATTAATTTTTAAGCTGTTTAAGAAATTCACTCTTTATCCTCCTATTAAAAAATGACTAACATTACGAAACATAAAAATAACCCATAGAAATAAGGAATTCTATTTCCCATGTCCCTCTGTTTCAGGATGTTTGTTTTCTTACAGCATTTAAGAGAACTTCTCTGGAGAAATTCTCCTCTTTTCTGCCATCCCTCACTCAGGAAGTCAATTCAATTTATTACACCAAGCATAACCTTTTCTTGATGACTTTTTCCTGAGCTTTTGACCCAGATGACAGCATTCATTCATAAAGTAACCTGCTCACTCCTTAAAAGGACATTAACAAATATTCTCAGAACACCTTAGTTCAGTTCAGCAGACATTTAATGAAGTGCAATATTCTTTCCAGAGGGGCCTTGAGCATCACTTAACTTACTATTATTGACACATCCATCACAAGATGCAAGAACACTGTGGAGATGAATGGCTGAATAGCACTATTTATAGAAGACCACCGATCCCATAAAACAGTAGGGTAATTTTAGCCTTCACAGGTGAAAAGTAAATTTGTACAATGGAGGAAGTGATTGGATTTTTATCTCCCTGGTTTTCATCATAAGTGCTTTTCTATCCATATTACGGTAGGTCAGTGAGCCTGCTAGCTAGTATCATAGCACTTTGTACTTTTCTTCTATCACAGTAGTAATTTTACATTTATTTGAAATTTTTATGAGTACAGTAATCATCACATTTCTTTATTTGCTCAGCATCATATGCCAAGAATTCAGCAAGTGGTAATATTCAAAACAGTTAGCAATTGACCTGGCACAGGCACCAACCAATTAGAATAAATGCTTCTTGAGTCACAACATTGTCTACCAGTTTTAAATCAGCTTGGTATCTGGCATCAGGTGGAGAAATAATTGTTAAATAAATAGATGAACAGATGAATTTACTAACATACTGAATCAGACCTTACTTTCACTCAGTTTCAAATCATTCAGTACTTCAATATTTTCATTTTATTTAATCAGTAAATCACTTCACTGAATCCCCACAAGGTAGGCAGTCTCTTTATCATTCAGGGTATTTAGTGGGGAAAGGAAAAGGAGAGAAAGTTAAACAGAAGTAATTTGTGCGCTCAAGGTGCTTGTAGTCTAGCATGGGAGATACTTTCATAAACAATGATAGAAATAGGAAGAATAAAAAGTACTGGTGGTTTACATTGGGAAACAACTGAGATTCAAAACTAGACCTGTTCAATAGCAAAATTCACATGTTCCCTTCAGTATAAAACATGGAATTTGGATTCCAGTAGACTTTTGTTTGAATCCCGGCTCTCCCATTTCCTGGTCAGGTACATCATTGAACAAATTTGTCTTAGCTTTGTTGTCTTTGAAGTGGGGTGCTCATGTCTACCTCTCAGAGCATGTGTGAGTCTTTAGGATAATACTATAGTATTGTTGACCCTTAAGCAATGTGTGGTGGTAGGGGCACCAATCCCTCACACAGTTAAAAATCTGTGTACAACATTTGACTCCCCCCACCAAACTTAAGTTACCCCTCAGTATCCACAGGACTCCCCACGGATACCAAAATCCACTCACACTCAAGCCCCTCTATCAATAGAACAAAGCAGACAGTCAGCTTTCTGCATCTGGGGATTCCTAATCACAAACTGAAAACAGTAAAGGTATTTCTTGAAAAAATCTGTATGTAAGTAAACCTGTTCAGGTCAAGTCTGTGTTGATCAAAAGTCAATTGTATACTTAGCACAATGTCTGAAAGATAGTAGATGCTCATTAGAAATTAAGCTTTTGTGAATATGTAAGTTCAATGTATCTTATGTTGTAACACTGGAATTGTAGTGGTCAGAAAAGTGTATTATTTAGGGAAAGAGAAAGTGTTCATTTTTTAAAATTTTTATTTATTCATTTTTTTTAGAGAGGAGAGAGAAAGGAAGAGAAAGAGACAGACAGGGAGAGAGAGGAGAGAGAGACAGAGAGAAAAGGTGGGGAGGAGCTAGAAGCATCAACTCCCATATGTGCCTTGACCAGGCAAGCCCAGGGTTTCGAACCAGCAACCTCAGCATTTCCAGGTCGATGCTTTATCCACTGCTCCACCACAGGCCAGGCATAAAGTGTTCATTTTTAAGAATTCATATTAGGTGGGCAAAGGCTTAGGAGTCAGACAGACCCAGAGACTGACTTCCATGACTCACTTCCTTGGTTTGGAGTATATTACCAAATGTATTTTAACATCCCGTTTTCTTATTGTACACTGTAGCTACACAAAGCATATAGGATTCAAATTAAGGAAGAAGCTTGTCTCATAGTAAATGGTCCAAATGTGATTTCAAACATGGAGACTGGATAGAGAGATAAAGAGACCTGGCTGGAGAGCTAAAGTTCTCACTCTCCATTTAAACACTGAAATCCAGACTGATGAGATCCTTGCCTAACCTAGAACATGCCCCGCCAACCATGCTTCATTACGCTATGTGAGAACATGATCGATGCCCCTGGGAATGTGATGAATAAAATGCTCCCTGCAGGCCACTTTTGCAGAAAGGCTAGGCCTGAAAGGGGGTATCTGGAGAAGTTTAAAGCATTCTTTGCTCACGAGTTGTACACTGATCCCCATAGCAGGCAGCTGTTACTCCTATAATGCTGGGACTCTGGGACCTGAAGAAGGACGTCAGCGAGTTCCTCTCTTAGGCTTTCCCTTACAATGCTGGCTCTTCTGTTACAGACAATCTCCTACAATAGATTATCAGGAGAACCCAGTGCAGGGCACACCTGGGCCCGCATCAGGAAGAGGGAGCTGGACTGATGAAATGAGCCCCATGGGAAGAAGGATTTATTTTGGTCTCAAGTCCTGCCACTTCTCAGTAATGTTATCCTGGGCAAATTAACCTATCTTTCAATCTCCCTTCCCTTCATCTGTGAAATGAGAATTTAGATGCATATCAGCCTAACAACTTTCAATGCACATGCATTTATGAAATATGAATACCGATATGGACAAAGAAAGAGCCCACACACAGACCATGGCTGCCCCTGCCACGAGGTGTCCCTATTGCTCATTTGTGGTTATAATTGGCCCTCGGTATCTATGGATAACTGATTCCAGGACCACCCAGGATACCAAAATCCAAAAGGATGCCCAAGTCCCTGATATAAAATGGCATAGTATTTGCATATTTTTATGTACCACTTCCTGTATACTTTAAATATCTAGATTACTGATAATATTTAATACAATGTAAATACTATGTAAATGGTTGCTATACTCTATTGTTTAGGGAATATTGTCAAGAGCAATTATCAATGACCTAATTACATAAAATACATCAACAATAACATTTTTCTAAAAAAATATTTTTGACTTGCAGTCGGTTGAATCTGTGGATATGGAATCCATGGATGGGGAGGGCCGACTCTATTTTAGTCTGAGCCATCACGTGATTTCATAGCTAATATTGATTTATTATGTTTGTGCTTACTCTGAGATAGTTTTAAAACATTGTTAATCTCCAATGTCCATTAAATGTGAAACAGCAGTAAAGTTTATTTTTTCATAAGTATGTATGTTTGCTTCCTTGTATGCTGTCACTTCAGAATTAAAATAAATGGAAATTTGAAAAAGCCTACTCTGTTTGATAATAGACAATCTTTAAAAAAGTAATACCTGGCCCTGGCCGGTTGGCTCAGTGGTAGAGCGTCGGCCTGGCGTGCAGAAGTCCCGGGTTCGATTCCCGGCCAGGGCACACAGGAGAAGTGTCCATCTGCTTCTCCACCCCTCCCCCTCTCCTTCCTCTCTGTCTCTCTCTTCTCCTCCCGCAGCCGAGGCTCCATTGGAGCAAAGATGGCCTGGGCGCTGGGGATGGCTCCTTGGCCTCTGCCCCAGGGGCTAGAGTGGCTCTGGTCGCTGGTCACGGCAGAGTGACACCCTGGAGGGGCAGAGCGTCGCCCCCTGGTGGGCGTGCCAGGTGGATCCCGGTCGGGCGCATGCAGGAGTCTGTCTGACTGTCTCTCCCCGTTTCTAGCTTCAGAAAAATACAAAAAAATAAAATAAATAAATAAAGTAATACCTGCCTGACCATAATAGGGCTGAGCAATAAATAATAGTAGAAATGCTTGGTAAACAAAAATATATAATCAAAACATTACTCAATAGTATGTGTAGTGTGTGTGTGTGTGTGTGTGTGTGTATGCAAAACAATGCGAAACAGATTTATTGTTATAGAGCAAGCAAAAGCAGCCTGGAGACAAAATTATAGACATCCATAAAGCCTAGGACAGATTACAAATAAATGGGACTTTGCAAAAAAAATCCCTTTCATAGAATTATTAGAAATAGAATGAGTCAGTTTAAAATTTCTGCAAGGTCTATGTGAGGAGCTCTTCCTCTGCCATCTGTCCAAATTTCTGACTTCTGGCCCATGATTCTGTAGCTTCTGATAACTAATAGCTCTCCTCATGTTTTTTAGTGATTAATAACCAAATCTGCCTGGTTGTTCAATCTATTGTTTTAATCAACCTGATTCCCCTTTTGCATGGAGGGACACCTTTTCAGATGCACAGGTCCAAGACTTTGTGTAAACTTTTAAAGTGATATAACCACTGCTATAATCAATCAAGGTAAGAACATTTTTCTCATTCTAAAAGTTCCCTCATATCTCTTTGTGATCTATGCCCTGTGCCAACCTCCAGCCCTTGGCAACCACTGATTTCTGTTCCTGAAGTTTTTCATTTTCCATAATGTCACAGTAATGCAATCATATTAAGTCTGGCTTTTTCCAGTTAGTAAAATGCATTTGAGATTCATTCATTCTGTCATGTGTACAAATAGCTCACTCAAGGATTTTACAGAGAAGTATTCCATTGTGTAGATGTAGCACAGTTTTTATATTATTTAGCTGATGGATATTTGGGTTATTTCCAGTTTCTTGATGATTATAAATAAAGCTACTTTAAATATCTGTATACAAATATCTGTGTGAAGATACATTTTTCATTTCCTTGGATAAATGCTTAAGAATACAAGTAAATGCTGGGTTATCTGATAAGTTAATGTCTAACTTTATAAGAAACTGCTAAACTATTTCCCAGAGTATACCGTTTCTGTTCCTATCAGCAATGTGTATGCATTTTGGTTATTTTACATCCTCATCAACATTTTATATTGTCATTGTTTATTGTTGTTTTTGAGTCATTCTAATAGGTATGTAGTGGCCTCTCCTGTGGTTTTAAGTATTTTATATTTTACCCCAAATTATTTCAAATTTTGAGAGATTTGTCTATAGATTCTATGTCTTCATTTTGTAACAAATAATATCAGTTTCAAAAATTGTAAATGGATTTAATAAGTTTTTTCTTCCAGGTATGTGTGTGTGTGTATGTGTGTGTGTGTGTGTGTGTGTGTATATATATATATATATCTGTTCTCATTTGAATAATCAAATTTTATGCTCAGCTTCCCATATGCCATTACAGCTTTTGACCACTAGATGGCAACTGCTCAACTGTTTGGAACTGCTTTCCAGACAGAAAGGAAATTGTTGTATAATAAAAGGATGAAGAGTCAGGCTATGAGTTGTGAAGTAATTTACTCCATGATTGTAAAATAAATTTAAAAAGATGACAACACTTCATTGACTGCCAAGTTAGAGCTCATCATAATCTAATGTGTGTACTTTCTAAATCATTTCTAAGTTAGGAACTACCAGATGTGGATGGAACACTGCATACAAAAATACAAAGCAAGGTGCTTTTGCACATAAATCAGTAAAATGTGGCAAGTAAATTCCTTGTAGCAAACATTATTCAGAACCTTGAACTAATTTATTTAAACATCATACTTTTTAAGAATATCTTTTGACACAGATATTTGTAAGTTTTAAGATACCACATTGACATGTTTCCTGGAATTGTTGTAGGTAAACTGAGAAGTTAGATGATGTTTATTGTTATTATTTTAGCATTATAGGAGACCCTCTTATGAGCTAATTAATTCATTAATCAAATGTTTGCTAAGTTCCTCTTATGTCCTAAGCTTTGTGCTAGGTATTAGGAATATTAAGAGGAAAGACCTAATCCAGGATGATGATGATAACGACGACGAAGATGATGACAACGATAACGATGATGATGTTACCAATTGTCCTTTAGGTACCAGGAGTTATTCTAAGATATTTATAGACATTATTCTAATTAACCATTCTTATCTCAGGATTATTAGATATTATTGTACCTACCTTACAGATGTAAAGACTGAAGTTCTATGCCAACTTTTATAACTATGGTTGAGATAAAAATAATTTGAAGGCATATTTAGGTAAGAGACTGCCAAATAGTCATTCAAATCAATCGTTGCAGCTGTGTGGCATGGAAGCAAACCAGATGTTTTTATGCTTTCAGTGTGGAATAACATTCAGCAACTGAGAGCTTTCAAGCCTACCCTCACAACTGCTATGGTGACCATAGAGCAGAGATGGCAGGAGAAAGTGTCTAAGACTGTGGCTACATGGAGGATAGACCAAAGATGCAAGAGACAGACCAGAAGTACCAGTACGAGTCAAAATAGGGCCACGTCATCAAGCTCCATCCACGCCAAAAGAAGCTGATGGGAATGCCATCAGCCACAATCTCCAATTGTGGATTTCAGCATGAATCCTAGAAACCAGGATAAGGAATACTTCCTTGAACATCAGCAAAGCCTCAGAGGTCATAGACACTCATATAAAGTCTTTTTGCTCACTAACATTACCATAAGGATAGGTAAACTCCAACCCCTTTCATCCTCAGAGGATAAAGAGGGAAAGCTAAACACTTTTGAGAGGTGAGAAATATAACTTGATTTAATATTTATCCCAAATGATATTGTTTAAATACATCACTGTACACATTTAAGCTCTTAACCTTTTGGGAATCAAAGTGAATTGTGAGTATCTGTTGAAAGCTATGGACACTCACTCTTAACAACCCCCCCCATGTCCCCACCCCAACACACACACACACACACTAAAATAAAATAAATATATTTTTAAAATTTGCATGTTATCTCGACAGGGTTTAGACAACAAATGAGGCTCAGTAATCAACTATGAGAATTCATGGATTCCAGGTTAAGACATCTGAGTGGTGGAAATGGCACTATGCTTGCATTTTTATTCAATTATGTGTCATCCATGTGGCCTTGGATAAATAAGCTCTTCTCTCTGAATTTCAGATTCCTCATTGTGTTTGTTGAATGACTGTTAATAAAGGGATGGGCTAGGAATGACTATATAATTTTAAAATTGTATCTTCTATACAATCTTTTTACACAAGTTCTATAATACATGAATCTACTTATAGTCCTATGTGGTCCTCCACTGCTATTTCATATCTGTCATCAACAGCTTCTAACTATCTCCATAAGAGATCCTCCCTTTGTCTCCATCCCACCAGCATCAGCATACCTCTGGGTCAGTCCTCATATTCACATAGGAAGAGCTGCAGTAGCATTTTATGTTATCTTGCTGCTTCAACCCTTCTCTTACATGAAGCACACTATTCTCAACACACTACTTTTTCCTCCTGCAAAAATTCTACCAATGAAGGCTCTTAATTGCATAAGAAATCTCATACCTATTGGCCAAAGTCTTTTTTTAAATTGATTGGTCTTACCTTGCTTAATCAACCCTACTTTCTCAGCTCTAGTCAGCTAAATCTTACCATTAAAGGGAAGATTTCACAGGAGGAAAAATAGTAATAACTGAAATGGGTGGCTCAGACACTTACTAGGTATTTTCATCTCGGGCAAAGCACTTACTTATTCTATCAGGGCCATAATTTTCTCAACTCGTAAATGAAGTTGTTGGGCTAGGCATTTTCCAAGACCCTTTCCAGATTTGCTATTTTATGACTCCATAACAGGGTGCCTTGAAATGCTACATTCATTCCACTGTGAAACTTATTCCTACAATGTTCACCTTCTGCAATGTTCCTTCTGCGAGAGCAAACATTTCCTGTTCTTCAAGGTTCAACTTAGGCACACCTTTATCCATGAAATCCCCCCAATTCCTGAACCTTCGAGAAGGGTTTACTTCTCTGAGGTCTCATGGCATCTAAATTCTGTACTAATCAATAAAAGTAACATACAATGATATAATACTTTAGTTTTTTTATTATATTTATTTTTATTAATTGATTTTAGAGAGAGAGAGAAAGACAGAAACATTGATCTGTTCCTGTATGTGCCTTGACCAGGAATCAAACCAGCAACCTCTGCGTTTGGGCTGACACTCTAATCAACTGAGATATCTGGCCAGGGCCTAATACTTTAGTTTTAATTTGTTTTCACACATATAATCTTACTGGAGCCTCTCAAAAGCCTGATAAAGTAATTACTATTCCTACTCAAACTCAGAGAAGCTAAGAGACCAGCTTAACGCTCCTGAGCTCTATAGCAACTGACATAAGGTCAGAATTGAAACCTAATTTCTATTTCAAAACTTTCCCTCCATAACACATTCAACATGTCAAATAAATACAAATATTGATCGATTTACAACCTATGCAACTTACGACCATTCGACTTTACGACCACAATCACTAGCCACGACTGCTCCGCATCTGGCAGAGCAAGCGTTGCCCAGCTGGGCATACGACAGTGCGGACCAGCTTCCGGCAGCTACCATCTCCGCGTGCACCATTTCA
Organism: Saccopteryx bilineata; assembly: GCF_036850765.1. Taxonomy (NCBI): domain Eukaryota; kingdom Metazoa; phylum Chordata; class Mammalia; order Chiroptera; family Emballonuridae; genus Saccopteryx; species Saccopteryx bilineata. Next base: position 335,578,247 of record NC_089490.1, on the reverse strand, counting down.
ACTGTTATCCCAGACTCTGTACAGCAATTTGTGTTTTGTGTCTTGGACATTTTTCATTAAACCCCTCCCAAGATGGCTACTAAGAGGAAATTGTCTTTGCAAATATTAAAGCAGTTGTATTGGTAATGCAGTGTTTTACTTAAACCTGACGAATGTAAAAATAAGAAACAAAATGGTGTAGAGATGATACAAAGGGCATAAAATGAACAAAGAAAATTATGATATATAACAATAATGAAAGAAAATTATGATAAAATATGAATTAAATATTTTTATAACATCATTTCACAGTACTGTACATATAGCCTACTCAACTTATGACCAAATCGTGTTACGACTGGTCTGTCGGAACCAATCGTGGTTGTAAGTCAAGTACTATCTATATCTCTGTTTCACATTCAGAATATAATTTATTTTAATAAACACGCATTAAGCCCCCACATTGTAAAATCTCTTTAGGTACAAGCCATGGCTAAACGAGGTGGCAACCAAGTAGAATTTTCTACCACAGACTCTTATAATCATTTTGTATTTTGATAACTGTTAACTAAGCACACATTAAATATCATAGAGCATAGAGTATAAGAACACTGACCCCTTGAGCTGGGCTGTCTCAACCAAATATTTCCACTGCAGTAGCATAAGGCAAAGTTGCACAAAAATCCTCAAAATAATCCTGCAGTTTCTGAGCTGACCAGCATTACGTACCCTCCTGGGACACTACTTCCTCAGGTTCAGGACGAAAGGCAAAGATCACCTTCTTGTTCAGACTCTCCTTTAATTAGGGCTCAAGTTGGGAAAAATCCTCTGAAGTAAGTCTTGGCACTGTTCTGACTTTTGAGGAGTAATGGTTTTGGTGGAGAAGAAATGTTTTTAAAATCCAGATCTCTTAACTAGGAACTCGAATCAATCTAATTAGAGTGGCTGAGCCCTGGGATATTCACTCATGAGGATCAAAGAACCCACACAGAAGTGATCTGTGCTCTTGGTGCCATTAGGCTGGCTGCCTTGAATGTGGCCAGGCTCACTTGCGCCCAGGAGCCCGGAACAGCGCCAGGCCCATTGCTAGACCAACTCTCTCCTAGCCTCTCTGGTGAGTTTTCCTTGCAGGGGGGACTCTCCCACTGCCCTCTTTTCTGCACGAGCCTCCATTATTCTCTTTTCCTCTACTCATTCCCTTAGCTTGGGTGCTTCAGGTTCCCATGGTTTGATTTTTATTTTTCAAACTTGTGTTCGTCATTAACGAAATCCGGTTACTTGTTCTAGATACTTCAGAACCTCTGCACGTCCTATAGGTGCAGGCCTGGAAGTCACAGCCTTGTCATGGTGACTGCTGGACAGGTATGTTCTGATACTCGTTGCTTTTCTGGGAGTTTCAGACCCGACCACTCCTAAATACTCAGCCTGGGGGTTTGCCTGATCCCCAGGCTGTCTTATGGTGGCTCTAACGATCATCCTCCCCCCAAAGTTATACAAACACTCCAAAACATCCTTTAAGTTTCACCCACTGTTTTTCAAAGTCTATTAAAGGGCATCAGGGTAAGCGGTTGACAAAGCATTTTATAGCAAGGTTTTATTTTCATTCTATCATCATCTCAGACCCAGAGATATTCTTTCTCCCTAGGCTTCTCTGTCCTGTACCCATCCACCCGGTTTCTAACTTTGGCTCTATTTTTATTTTTTTCTCTATTTTTAAACATTAAGAATAACAAATACTATCCCAAAGCCACTGTTTAACTGAAGCTTGGGTAATAATACCGCTTTCCATTTACAGTGAGTTTTATAAAAATCTCTTTCACACATTTTTGTCTAAATCGCAAAATACCTTGTAGGATAAATCAGGCATAAAATAGCCAATCAATACAGCACCATCTAGTCCGATGAGGTAAATGTATTACTGTTGCCAGAGAAATAGGTTTCACACTGTGTGTGTGTGTGTGTGTGTGTGTGTGTGTGTGTGTGTGTAGGGCAAGTGCTGCATGATTTTACAAATCTGTCCACACAAAGTTGAAAAAGAAACTAAGAATCAATCCATAGCAACATAAAAGATAGCTATAGTTCTTCTGGAAGAGAAACTCAGCTGGTTCAACAACTTCACTTTCACACCATTATTTACATATATTCACTGTAAATATAGATTTATACGTGTCTGTATTTGTTTTAGTTTTAAAAAACACCAAAAAATTTAAAGATGGTGTTTCAAAATGCAGTGTTCAGAGATTCTGAAATTATAAACTAGCTAGTTACACAATTTAAGGCTGTCCAGCTAGTAGTTACTTGTTACAATTAAGAGGATTTAAAGTATCATTTAATAAAACATTACTCTATACTTGACACTTCTTAGAGTGGGAAGTGAGGTGAGGGAGTGCCTTGATTTAGAAACCATCTCTTCTGATTCATAGCCCAACATTTTTTCCACCACTTCTAACGAGATATTATGGACTATTATAATGGGTGTTCAAAAACACTTCTTAAACTATTCATCTAATTTATGAGTTCAGTCTTTTTTTCCTAGTTGATACGACTGTACTGAGCTAAGAAAGTTAGTTATAACTTACAAATCGATTTAAACAATTTTATACAGAGACTATTTTAAAAGTTGTTTTCATAACATACAAAAATATTCTAACTTTATTGAGGTCTAAAAATGCCATGTTTAGAGATATTTAAATACTCACAAATAACAGGAAAGTCTCAATTGGTCAAATGTGGCTTCCCAGGAATATTATTGCCACCACATGGGGGTGTAGTGTTCTTAAAATGCACTTTGCAGGAATTCTGAGCTTCACAGAAGAGCAAGTCAGGGGTACAGGAGGGAGAGCTGAATTTTACTGGCAAAGACAGAGCCCTTTGTCTCGTCTGCACTGAGCATGAGGCCCTGGGATGGGAGTGAGGTCCTAATTCATCCTCAAAGTGTCTACAATATGGAATTATCTCTGTGATACTAATATGCCTAACTTGTTCCATCTCAGAACGACTGCACACCACATGCGAGTTACCTGAGGTGGGGCAGCAATCCCTGATGCAGCCATGTTAGTATGTGCCTGGCTACATTCTCCAAGCCAAGAAGGTGATTAGAAAATTGCTTAATTAAGCAACAGTTGCTTTTGTTGTTGGAATTATTGTGAAATAATTGACCATGATAGGAGCCATGTCCCCAAGCTAGAAGCAAATCATGGAAGCCAAGGTCAATTATCTCATATTAATGCCTGCAGTGAGAAGAGCTATTATGATCATCAAAAGGCATAACTATAAAATACTTAAAGTCTTAAATGGCCAAACCTTTTAAACTACATTACAGTGATCACAGGTCCAGTACAGTTTAATTAAAATAAAAACACCACATTGGACACCCATAAGAATCAGAAAGGTTCCTAATTATGGATGAATTTGGTAATGAGAACACACAAAAAAGAATTCCCCACATAGTTCATTACATCTGCATAGGCAGACTTTCTGCTTCTGCATCTGTAAAGGACACATTTTAACAAAAAGGTGACCAGTATAAATGATTCCTTCTTAAGTTTATTTTGGCCATTTCAGATGCATCATTAATTGTTTCCATAACTGAGGTTCTGGGATGAAGGAGCATACTGTAATTTTAGTGGAAAAAGCATTAACCTTGGAATCAGGCAGATTGAAGGTTGAATCTTAGGAATCCCAGGTTTACTAATAATAACTGTGCAACTTAACTGCATAATAGCCTATTGAGTCCTGAAGGAAAGTAAAGGTAATTCAGATGGGATTCTGAAGGGGATTTCATGAAGGGAGGGAGGCAGGAGCAGAGTTAAGGGCACTCAGGACCCCAAAACAAGGAATAATGAGGCACTCAGGACCCCAAAACAAGAGCAAGAAGCCTTTACTAACCGCAGGGCTTAGGGCAAGGGGGGAAAATAGAGAATCTGAGTCTGATGAGAGCTGGAGGCTTTGCAGAAGTGCTGGCTACCTGGCAGGAGCTACAATAATGGGTGACTAACTACAACTGTACATCTTTTCCTTCTCTGGCTTTCTGATCTCCTTTGGGGGCCTCCTTTGTCCAAATCCAATAAAAAAGCCAGTAAGGAAGCCCTAGATGGGGCAGGCAATGGAGGTTGCCCCCTGGGCACTAAGAAAGGCAGAGCAGAGTAGGTAACTGTTCTGGGTAGGGAGGGACACACACACAGAGAGTAGCTTATGCTTGTTGAATAAAATTGTTGTGAAGGTTAAATAAAATATAGGTAAGGTGCATAATGCAGTGCATATGACACAGTAGGTGCTCAACAAATAGTATCTGGCTCTTATTTCTAGCAGTAAATATTCATTGTGAAGGTGAGTGTATATTCTCTATTAAAATCCAGCAACCATCCAACAAGTTTACCCTTTAAGAAGTTATCTTGTTTCTTTCACAGAATTTTTTTTCCCTATTATAAAATAGGGAGACCATGAACAGAGACATAAAAGCACTAGAAAAACAAGTGAGTTCTAGAGCTCTATGAATTGTAGGCTTACTTTAGCTTTGGTCTGAGGGTCCTGCAGTAACAGTTAGTTATACAGCTCTGACCAGCACAATCCTGCCCAGAGAGCACATGGTGAGCAATGATCCAAACTCAGGGTTTCTAAACATTTTATACTTTATACTCCACCACTAACCTATAAAGTATCTCAAATGAAACAGTGATTCCAATGGAAAGTTAAAGTTTCCTTCCTGAGGATATGTATATGCTATCAGTCTTTATATTTAAACTTATTAGCAAGCATCAAACACACTAATGTTTTGGTAGAGAGCTATTATTGCTCTTTGTAACATAGAGCATCTTGGTTGCATAAATTTTCTCCAAGCCCCATAAAGTAGACCCCACCAGCCCAGGCACTCTCACCACATACCCAGGTTTTCTTGTTTTAAGGTATGTCTCTATCCAAAGTCTTGTTTGTTGAGCTTTTTGCTTTTATATTAATTTTCTTTTCTATGAGCCAAGCCATCAGTCTTGGCTTTCTTGTTCTCCTTTATGTCTAATAGTACTTGGAACAGAGCCTGATAATAAATACCAAGTATGCTCACATATACAAAGAAAAGCATATATATATATATATACACACACACACACACACACACACACACAAGTGGTTTTGCAAATTAATTACATGATGTCCTCAAATCCCTGAAACAGGCATGCAAATACAGCAGCAATTATTATTTTTATTTTCATTATTATTGTTACAATTAAAATGATAGGCCCTGGCCAGGTTGCTCAATTGGTTAGACCATCATCCCAATACACCAAGGTTGTAGGTTCGATCCCTGCTCAGGACACATACAAGAAATCAACCAATGAATGCATAAATAGGCAGAACAACAAATCCATGTTTCTCCCTCTCTTTCCCTTCCTCTCTCATGCTAAAATCAATTTTTTAAAAAATAACAATGATAAAATAGTACACATGATAAATATTATGATGGCAAAGATTATTTTCCAATGACTGAGCCTTTGTCATACATGCCTTTACTTAGGGCAGGACTGTCAGTCTTTGTACTGTGACTGTGACTACTGCCAGCTCTTGTTTACAGTGACATTGGCAGCCAGATTTTGGAGCTTAGAATGCTCTCTCTCAAATAGTAGTGGTAATAATGTCCCAGATCTCAGGAAAAATGCCACGTGTCAAATGTCAAGTGATAAGCAAATAATAAAAAGAAAATTTACACACTTCTGCTTCTGGGAAGATTAAGTTGAAGTGCTTTTCCCAATTCCTACTGAGTACAACTAGAAACCCTGGGCATTATATATATATAAACAAAGAGGACTCTACAAGGTAGAAAATGGGAGCAGACCAGCTAGAGACCTAGGGACTGAGAAGCAACTTGATGGTGAGTTCCCTCAGTTTTCTTTTTGTTACTATTATTCCAGAGTTAGAGCTGAAGAAGGTAGAAAGTCAAATATGTCACTAAGTGCACATAAAAAAAAAAACTTAACCAAAGGGTGCCCCTTCTAAGCAAAGGACCAGGAAAGGAGCAGCCTAAAAAGACAGAAAGGTTTTAGGTTATAATCCAAACACCACATAAGAAACTATAGCACTACCCCACCCTCACCAGTAAAAGAAAAAGAGGGAGCTTAAACTTCTATACTTGTCAGCCTATAATGAAATTCCTCAACTCCCCTCCTGAATAGTGTCAAAAAGGGTCTAGCAGGGACCTGTAACTTTCATCCACACTGGGCAAGAATAAAGCCATCTCCATCAACAGTGTCATTAGAGGCCACTTGAGGAGCCCGGATTTTGACACCCACCAGAAAGTAACAAGACACCCCTCCCTCTCCCCAGTGCAAGTGGTATCGAAGGAGGCCTAAAGGAAAGTCAAGGCTTGCACCATAGTCCTACTGTATTAAGATCATCCTTCCCCCCTCCATACACCATGGTGTCAGTAGAGGCCCTGTGGAGAGCAGTAACAGAAGAGGTGCTCGCAGCCCTTCCAGCCTAGTGGGAGCTGGAACTACCACTTCTACCTGGCCTGCGACCATGAGGAGCCTTGCCTCCTTGGTGTCAACAGAGGCCCAGACTCTCAGCCGCACTCAGCAGTAATGAGGCACACTTGCTCTATCCTTACTCCTTCCTTTCTCCTGCCTTAATACATATGGATTCAATAGAAAAAATCACTCATCATGCCAAGGACCAGGAAAATCTAAAACGAAAAGAAAAAGACAACTAGTAGATGCAACATCAATATCACACAGATGTTAAAATAATCTTACAGAGATGTTAAAGCAGTCATAAAAACACTTCAGTCACAAACATATCTGAAACAAATGGAAAAATAGAAATTCTCATCAAAGAAAGTCTCAACAAAATCAAATGGAGGATATAAAGAAGATTCATATTGAATTTTTTTTCTATTGAAATAAAAATTTTAATGAATGGTCCCTACAGGGAATGGAGGAGAAAGAGGAAAGCAATCAGCGAGTTGAAAGATAAAACAGAATAAATTACAATACAGGAAAAATTAACCCCCATCCCAAACTGAAAACAACCTCAGGGAATCTGTGGGACTATAACAAAAAAATCTAACACTTGTGTCATCACAGTCCCAGAAGGAGAGGAGAATTGGGGCAGACCTAAAAAACACTTGAAGAAATAATTGCTGAAAATGCCCCCAATATGGCAAACACACATGTACACACACACACACACACATGCACACACACACTCACTCACACATACTTACTGAACAAGACACTGAGCAAAACCCAAATAGGATAAAGTAAAAAAATATTTACATTAAGATACTTCACAATCTTACGAAAACTAAAGACAAAAAAACAATTGTGAAAGGAGCGAGAAAAAAATGACATTTAACCTACAAGGGAAAATCAATCTGAACGTCAGTAGATTTTTCATTAAAATTCCTTCTGAAGACCATAAAGAAGCAACACAATATTTTTCAAGTGCTGAAAGAAAAGAATTTTCCATTTAAAATATCATACCCAGAAGAAATTCTTTAGGAACTAAAGAAAATCAAGACATTCTCTGATAAAGGGACATTAAGAGAATTTGTCATTAGATTTACCTTTAAAAAAACAGTTCTTTAAACAGAAAGAAAATAATTTTTAAAAAGGAAACAATATTCTAAAAGAAGAAATAATGGTATAAGTAAATACAATAAACTTTTCTTCTTTTATTGAGTTCTCTAAATTGTGTTTGTTGATTCTGGACTGTGGCCTGGTAGAGTGTCAACCCAGCGTATGAACATCCCAGGTTTGATTTCCAGTCAGGGCACACAGGAGAAGTGACCATCTGCTCTTCTCCCTCTCCCTCTCCTCCTCTTTTTCTTCTTCCCCTCCCACATCCAGTGGCTCGATTGGTTCAAGTGTTCCCTAGGTGCTGGGGTTAGCTCTATCAGAGCATATCAGCCTCAGGCACTAAGAATAGTTTGGTACTGAAGAATTGGCCTCAGACAGGGTTGCCAGGTGGATCCTGGTCAAGGTGCATATGGGAGTCTGCCTTACTATCTCCCCTCCTCTCTCTCTCTCTCTCTCTCTCTCTCTCTCTCTCTCACACACACACACACACACACACATATGTTTGTTGATGGGAACAATAATTATAATGCATCTGATGTGGTTTTAACTGAATGTAGAAGAAATATTTAAGAAAGTTAAAAGTAGAGAAGAATAAAGGGATATAAAAGTAGGTAATGTTTTTTACAATTCACTGGAATGGTAAAAGGATGAGATCAAAGCAAGCAGGATGCAGGAAAGAATAAAGTTAAGAATAGAAATCAATGAAATTCAAAACTGAAAATTAGTAAGTGAAATCAATGAAACAAAGGACTAGTTATTTGAAAAGATTAATAAAATTGACAAACCTGTAGCAAGACTAACAGTGAAAAAAGAGAGAAGGTATAATTTACTAATATAAAAAATAAGACATCACTACAGATCCTGAAGATCTCTCAAAAGCATAATAAATGAATACTACAAACAGCTCTACATATATAAGTTTGACAACTTAAGAAAAATGAGCCAATTCCTAAAAATACAAACTACCACAACCGACTTGATATGAATTAGATATTTTATTAATAGAGAGATAACTATCCATGGAATTAAGTTTATAAACTGAAAAACTGCCAACAAAGAAATCTCTAAGTCCTAAAGATTTCATTGGAGAATTCTATAAAATATTCAAAAATAATTAAGACCAATTCTATATTTTTTAATATCAGAAAATGGAATTTAGTAATATATATATATATTAGCAATGTTGTATAGACACCAAAACTAAAAATATAATACCACATACAATTGCACACCCCAAAACAGCACACTTATGTATAAACCTAATAAGATATGTATAGGATTTTTATGCCCCAAACTACAAAACATTAGATATAGTATGCTTATGAAATGAAATAAATTCCCTCCAAATTTATATACAGCTGCGGTTCTCAACCTAGGGGTAGCGACACCGATGGAGGTCAAACGACCAAAACACAGGGGTTGCCTAAAGCCATTGGAAAATACATATTTATTATACAATACATTTTTAAATAAAATATGTATTTCCGATGGCTTTAGGCGACCCCTGTGTTTTGGTCATTCGACCCCCGCCGGGGTCACGACCCACAGGTTGAGAACTGCTGATATACAGGTTTAACAGAATTCCTATTAAATTTCCAACAAGAATTTTGGTATCTATAGATAAGATTATTTTAAAATTTATATAAAAAGATAAGAACTATAATAATTAGAATAATTTTGGAAAATAAAAGAGTAGAAAAAGTTATTCTATCTGATTTCAATACCTATTATATAGTTACAATAATTAAAACTATATGGAATTCAAGAAAAGATAGGCACATAGATAAATGGAACATACAAATATACCCAACTGACTTTTGACAAATATACAAAAGTAATCCTTTTCAACAAATGATGCTGGGATAATTGAATATGTATAGGCAAAGAAAAAAAAGAGAGTCTCAATATAAATCTCATTATGCCAAAATTAAAATGACTTATGAACTTAAATGTAAAACTTGAAATTATAAATTTCTAGGAAAAAACCATACGAGAAAATCTTTAGGATCTATGGCTGGGCAAAGAGTTCTTGGACTTAACAACAAAAGTATGATCCAGAAAAGAAGAAAACTGATAAACTGAATGTCATCAAAAGAAAAAGAAAAAATTTGCTCTAAAGAAGATTATATTAAAAAAGTGAAAAGACAAGCTACACAATGGGGAAAATGTTTGCAAAGCATATATCCAACCAAAGATTAGTATCTAGAATATATAAGGAACTCTCAAAATTCAACTATAAAAAAAGTCCAATTAAACAATAGGCAAAAGTCACATAATGGGTGTACTGATGCTTGAAATCAGGCAGGAATCAACAATCTACAACGTAAAGGCAGAGACTAGTACTTAATGCTTCTGTGTGCAGAAGAAAGTAAAAAAGCCTCAGATTGCTTAGCCTCTTTTGCACAGATTGTGATGTTCGCTAACATGCTCAAATTAGTTATGCAAATCCGGTACCATGTTATGCCTCTCCACCATATGTGACTAGTTACCATAGCAGTCAGCTGAAGTGAACGTTTTCCATAGCAACCTATAAATTTTTACTGTACAGAGACCTCCACGAGACAGAATTGAAAGTAATTCCACAAGCAATATGAAATATAAGTGTTGGCATCATAACCTGAATCTTTCTTTAAAACTACATCACTTATCATTGACTTTTAAATGCCACAGCCTCTAGGCAGTTCTCTTTTAGACTATCTCAGCAACTCTCTGCTGTTGGAAATGTGAAATCCTTAGAGAACGGATAACATTTATGGTTTGGAGGCATAAAGGGGAGTTTTTCTCCAGGCTTATTCTAGAGAGTACAGAAATTTGCCTGTCTACAGTGCAGAGATGGAGAGGTGCTATCTGAATGCAGTCTGCAAATCGAAGTCCCATATGGTGGTACGCTATGTATTTGGCATTTTCATTGGCTCACCGTGTTGTTACGACTTCCTGACTTGAACTACAAGGCTGGCACCAAACTGAGCTAGAATTTTTCCTTTGTCTCGTTGGTCTTTTGAGAGCAGTTATCCTGCCAGTTCTATTAATCTCATCTTGGATACTTAATAGGAAGACTGTTTATCCTTAAAAGGCCTCTGGACCCATTGGCATATACACACTCAGAGGGACTATAGACACGGGAAACCGGATCCCTGATGCTTCACTCCCTTATTTTAGGCTTATCCATACACAAAACTAAACATGCACACACAAATTAGGCCTGAACAGTTGTTCTGGAACTAAGCTAAATTTACTTAAGGGTAACATTACCCATGGCTCTCATTATCTGAGCATTACATGCCAGGCAGTTAAGTGAGAGCACTCTACATCCATCCTCAGGAATCTTCACAGCAAACCCCTGGGAGTGGCAGCCAGCCACTTCCTAGATGACAAAACTGAGGCCCAGAGAAGAGAACGACCACTCCCACCAAAGCAACCTGGCCAGAAAATACTAAGAGTAAGCTACAAGCCAGGTATGTCTACTCAAAGAATCAAAGTTATTTTATTATTTTCTGCAATACAAGGGAGAAAGAGAGAGAGGGAAGTGCTTAGGCTCAGAAAAAAGAGCCCGGTGTGGTACCCAAAGCCACATCCCCAGACTGAATGGTAACACCCGATGAGAATGCCCGGTGGTGGATGAGCTAAAGAGAGTGTCCTAGGCTGTTCTCAGAGTAATAGCACTGGTCTTTCGAGGGATGTTGTCCTCATTTAGCACTGGCTCCTTCCATGGTTTTCCTGGATTCTTTTCTCATCACAGATTTAAATCCTTATGAAGAAACATAGCTTCTTTAATTCTGATCACAAACCAAACAGAAAACATTTGCTATGACAGGCTGTCAATATTCTAGTGTTCCTCCCCACCTACTCCCACCACCCCATACACACTTCCCACTGAAGAGAGACTGAACTTCTCTTGTTTATCATCTCATAATGAAGGACATGGACCATTTCAGAGCCAGATGATATAACAAAAAGGAAAAGAAAGAATATTTTACTTATTTCTTCATTGTTTGCCTTCAGAGACCTACCTGATCCCTAAAACATTGCTATCAGAAAAGCAACCCCTTACCATCCCACAGCTTTGCCTTTAGCATAATATGCTTGTGGGAGTTTATACCTGCTTCTCATATTTCAAGACTCCTCTTAAAGAACGTTCCGCTAGAGGGGAGGTGTTCTCGTGTGTTGTGGCCATTCATGCAGGTCAGTTCGAGAGTGTGTCCAGAAGTCTCTGGGCCTGCACCTCAGTTGGGCAGTAAATGGGCAGACTGGTATAACTGGTGTGCCACAGAGGAAGTCTCTATGGAGAACTCAGATTCCTTTTTTTTTTAATCTGAACTGGTTATAGAGTAGAGTAGATGATAATCTAGGCTTTCCCACTCTGGATCTCTGGTTTATGTAAGCCTATAGCCACCAGACTGTAGTGATCAATCCAGAACAAAAAACCTCACTCTGTCTATCCATGTGGAAGCCTGACAATGGCTCCCACTACCTTTGTGGTCAGATCTAAGTTCCTGAACTTGAGATTCCAGGCCCTCCATGCCCTAGCTCTTCTGACCTTTCCAGACTTGATCGCTACCACTCTCACCACTCCCTTCTTGCTCTGAAACACTGAATTACTTGCAATTCTCTCCATATATTAATGCTGCTTCTCATCTCTGATCATCTGCTCATATTTGCCCCTCTGCTTTGAGAGAGCTACCTCCCTACCCTACTCCCACCTGCTTCATTTGTCTGACCAACTTCACTCACTGGTTAGAATCACCGTGCCCTCCAGGAAAAAATAAGCCCTTCCCTGTGCTTATAATGTTCTTACACTGCTGTTCATCACACTGACACTGTTGTATTATGGTTATAACACTATGTAAAAAATGTTACTTCCTTAGGAAAGTCTCTTGTAGTAAAAGATCTGTTTATTTGTTTTCAAAGACAAGCTTTGATAATCTCATTATCCGTGTAGATGCCCGACCTACACTGATGGGGCTGCTTCCTGTGAGACAAGCAGAGAAGGGGGTGCATGCAGAAGAAGAAAAGAGAGAAGGCTTTGGAGGGGAAAAGAATCATGAGGGAACCAGTGCCAGAGGCAGAGGTAGAGAGGAAGCCAGCAAGATGGCAGGAAAACCCATGATCTAAAATGTGCGACCTCCTCCCCATGACTGTCCAGTTCATCAGTGAAGTTATTCAACTCTCAGATTGTTCGAGGAAATAAAATGGTGAAGGGGGAACTGGGAAAGAGGCTTTGCTTTCTATCTGCACTGATTATGAGAGAAGAGAACAGTATCTGTGTAGCTACAGAAACACTAGGGCCCTGTAACCAGAAGCAATAAAAAGAAAGTTACAGGCCCTGGCTGGTTGGCTCAGTGGTAGAGCCGCCTGGCGTGCAGAAGTCCCGGGTTCGATTCCCGGCCAGGGCACACAGGAGAGGCGCCCATCTGCTTCTCCACCCCTCCCCCTCTCCTTCCTCTCTGTCTCTCTCTTCCCCTCCCGCAGCCGAGGCTCCATTGGAGCAAAGATGGCCCGGGCGCTGGGGATGGCTCCTTGGCCTCTGCCCCAGGCTCTAGAGTGGCTCTGGTCGCAGCAGAGCGACGCCCCGGAGGGGCAGAGCGTCGCCCCCTGGTGGGCAGAGCGTCGCCCCCTGGTGGGCGGGCCGGGTGGATCCCGGTCAGGCGCATGCGGGAGTCTGTCTGACTGTCTCTCCCCGTTTCTAGCTTCAGAAAAATACAAAAAAAAAAAAAAAGAAAGTTATAGAAACTTGCAGAAAGTATGAGGAGAGTGTTTGACTATCCCAGGCTGCGGCACTGCAGTGCAGGTGCACTTTATAGCATCTCCAAGGGGAAGAGGGTCTCAGCCATACCTGGCTCACATAATTATATGAAATATTTCTACTTCTCTAGGAAACCCCTACCTGCTGCATTACCAAGGCTAACCCTGTTCTTGGCATACTGTATGTTCAGTAAACTCTAGGCAACTCAATATTATTAATATTTTATGCAAATTGCTAATTTGTAGTAAATTTACAAGATTTGCATCTTGAGAATTTTTACTGGGCCCTAGAGATGCCCTGTTCGTTAATAAGAATGTGAATTGTAAATTAAGAGCCTAAGCAAAACTAAATTAAGAAGGTCAACTTGCTGAAAATTTCATTTAAGGATTTTCAAAGCCATATATAAGTGAGTCCTGGATTATCTGCCCCAGTGCTCACATCTATTAGCCGGAGGAATATAGGGAATAAATTATGGTGGGAGGCCTCCCACACGCAAGGAGACTTGGAGCTGTTAAAATTAGTGCGCCAACCCAGAGTGGGGACTCAAGCCAGCTCCCTCTGCCACCTTGAGATTAAAACTCATCCATGACATTTTTCACGTATCAGGCCCCGATGTAGCAATTGTCCCGATAGAGACGACCCTGGTATTGCCTGCTACCCTTTCAATTTGTCCTGCCAAGTTGCACCTTCCCAGGGTAAACATAAATGGATGAGGTAACACATCTCAACACAGTTATGGTCTCTCCAATGCTCTGTATGGCAGAGTGACACCATGGGGACTGCCGGCTCATTTTGGAGTACAAATAGAACACGCAGGTGAGCTGCTCTGCGCATGCGTGGGTGCCTGGAGCAGAGGGAAGCTGACCTGAGAGTCGGCTCACTTAAATGTATTACAGGGCTGCCTCCAGAGGAGAGGGAAATGAAACACCGGGAACCATTTTATTGTCCCCAGCTCCATTCATCTGAAAATTAAACCAACCACTGAGAAACTGTGAGGACAAGTTGTTAAATACCTTCACCTGAGATCAAACAGGACCAAGCACCTTGGTAACGGTGACTGGAGCTAGGATCCCACACTTCCCATATGCCGTCAACATACATACTTTCTTTCTTAAGGACCTTTGGAATCTCCTGAATTTCCTTCTGCTTTTCCACATAGTCTCAGTTTTCTCATTTGCGAAATAGTCAAAGTATTTTTGGATTCATGGAATGGTTAATAGTAATAATAGTAACTGGCATTTTTTGAGCATTTATCAGGTGCCAGAAATCTACACCAGGTGACTTCTATCCAAGATCTTTAATTCACACAACAGCCATGCAAGGAAAAAGCTATTCTTGTGCCCACTTTACAAGAAGGAAACCGATGCCAGTGAAGTGAGGTATGTGCTTCGAGATCATAACTTTTACATGATCAACCTGGAACTGAAATAGAAGTGTGATATTCTCAACCACTACGGCCAAACTGCCTCCAGAGTACATAAAATAATACACATGAAAGCTCTTTGTAAACTGTAAATCAAAGGTAAAAATATAATGGAAAGAGAGTTATTTTGGACTTTAATGGCTTGTATACAACTAGCACAGCCATTCCGCTATTATATTGCCTTTCCCAAGCCACCTCGCCACCCTGAGCTTCCATTTCTGCATCTGTAAAATAGGGATGCCATTATTTATTTAATTACCTACTTCCTCTTATGTTCTGCTCACCTGCAGAACTGGTGCTAAGAGCACATTAGATAATGGATGAGAAAATGACTGGAAACTGTAAAGCAGCCTGCAAACATATGGTACTCTTATTGAGGCAAATAAATAAATAAATAAATGAATCACAAATTAGAGCACTCAGGGCAATTTAGGTCTGAGAGAGGACAGACTTCCTCAGACTGGTATCTAACCCACCACCTACTCTGTAGAGGAAACTATTTTAGTTGAATTATTTGAGTGCCCCAAAAGCAAAGTGCTTTTCCCAGGGAGCTGCCTTTTTAATATCAGTGCTAGTTATTGATCTTGCAAAGCAAAAGCTCTTCTCCCAACCCCATAGAATGATGGAGAGCCAGGCTGCCTGCTCACTGAGAACCTCGAACTTGAGAGAAGCAGCGCCCTTAGGTTTGGAGTAAAGATTCATGTTCCATTTGTTTTTCCACAGAGAGACACATCCAGACCATTAGTAGCATAAAAGCTTGTTTCTCTGATCTTGGGAGCTGTTTTAGGTGGAATATGAACAAAATTCTTTGGACTCTATCCAGTAAATTCTGAATCTCGAGTTGACAAAGATGATCTCTGCAATAGCCAGCTTGCATCTCTGCCTTGCCACCTGTGACATTCCATGGTTTAGAAGTATAGGAGACAGTGGCCATCTTGTTCTAGTTGTAGGTCAATAGCTACTAAGTGTTTCTCATGGGGATTTACTAGTGTAAGTATAGCAGAACCTTCAGGTAGTAATAGGCTAAGATTACTTAGCAAGGAGACATTCTCACCTTGAATGTCACAGAAGAATCATCTACCACTCAGATGATAGGGATGTGCTTTGAACAAGACGCTTATGAAAACAGAGGTAAAGAAGAAGGAGTGGGTGCCATTTTAGGTAAATCTCTGGGCAGATAATAAAATGGGCTCTAGGAGAGGTCATCTGTTGATAATATGTTTTATTCTTTAAAACAATCATTACAATAAGAGTATGTATTAATATGAATATTAACCTAATAAATTCCCAATGATTCCCTCAACCCCAGGCACGAGTACATGCCAAGTAAATGCTTTACACATGCAGAAGTCTTTCTAATGCTCTAAACTGGTCCCTCACAGCTCTTGAGCTCTGAAATATTTTCATACTATGTCATGATACTTTTCTGAGTCAGGAGAATTGAAAACTTCCATGTGGGGGACATTGACTGACACGTATACTGCCTTTAAAAAAATTCTGTCTCTATTATTCATTCAATTAATACTCTGCTTTCTCTATGCCTAGTACAGTGCTTAGCACCTACATACTCACTGAAGATTCATTGTTTTGAAATTTGTGCCCTACTTAAATTTGAATATGTGCCCTACATAAACCTAGAGAAAATTTTTCAGTTATTTTAAGTTTTTTAAATGTTTTTTAATTTTATTAATTTTAGAGAGAGAGGAAGGGAAAGAAAGAGACAGACAGAGGCATCAATCTGTTCCCATATGTGCCCTGGCCAGGGATTGAACTTGCAAACTTTGCCTTTTGGGATGACACTTCAACCAACAGAGTTCACTGGCCAAGGTAATTTTCAGGGTATTTTTTAAGAAATCAAAACCCTTAATGAGTACCCTGCCTCTTTTTTCCATCACTTTTCTACTTATTATTTCTAAGCCTCACACTTGTCACATTAATATATTAATATTCATTTTCCACCAGTATATAAACAAATATGTATTATACTAGGTACATTATATAAAAACATTTACATACCAGAAACTCAGGGGCAGATTTACCATAAAGTTAATGAAGGTCCGTCTCTTGCACATGTCCCTTCCAAAGCCCTATGTCTAACTTTGTAATTATAATTGTGTTCATCTTCTCAAAGTTCCCCCTGTCAATTTATGGAGGGCTGGTGGGCCCATCTCTACAAAGACTTTATTGTATGTTTTAATCAAGTAAGGTACCCAATGAATAGACATGGGGCCTGAGAATTATAGAGGCAAATGACTTGCCCAAATTCTCATCTTGAATGGCAGATTAATGAATGAAGCTGAGTGAGATCTTTTGCCTCTCAATCCAGGACTTTTTTATGCAGATATGATGCCTCCTATTCAGATTTGAAGTGTGCTGCTATGTCTGTGCTCTTCAGGGAGTCCATGTTCACTATCACTGAGACGAACCATCTCTGTGAAAGGCGGTCAGAAACTCACACCTTACTGAGAGCCCACTACTCGACAGACACTCCCAGGTGATTTCTTTGTGCCTGCATGCACGTACGCGCGCGCACACACACACAACACACACACACACACACATAATTTATTCTGATTCTCCAAACAACCTAGTGAAAGTACACAGATGAAAAAAACAAGGCACCAAATGGATGACTTGCTGGAAATCTCATAAATAAAAGGTGTGTGGTATTTGAATTACATCGACCTGACTTTAAATTCAGTGAGTTTTCTGTTCTAGGAGTCTGCTTCTTTTACCTGCACCAGATCTCGGGAAAGTAGTTCCCTCACAAAAGAAACTGGGGAAAGTAGTCCCCTCCCAAAAAAAACTGTCTCTCAGACTTCCACTGTGTCAGTGGTTTTTCTTCAGTGACACTGACAAGAAAAAAAGCCATCACACAGACCTTTTTAGATTCAAATGTCACAGGTGAGTATTTCAGATATATAACATCACTCAAACAGTCCATCTACTGAGAAGTGACCTTTTTGTGCCTATATCTCTAACACTGTCCTGATTTCTAGACATGGGAGATAATCCTATAAAAACCTTTCCCGGCACTCACGCCTGCTGTAATCCCAGATCCACTCCACACAGCCCAGATAAAACAAGCCATCTAAATTACTTATTGTCCTGCCAAGGAGCTGGCTTCAATTTAATACAAAGTCTCGGATAGTCACATTGCGGTCTCACTGGGGATGTGAGATGTGATGACAGCAGCACGGGTCCAGACCCAGACAACTGGCTTTGCAGCCCGGAAGTTGAAAGCGTCAGTGGGCGAATTACACACCTCACAGGTGATCACCTAAGGTATGACTGCCAGTGGATACCTGCAGAGAACACAGCCCCACTGCTATGTAACAAAGAGCTTCACTCACTCCCCCAGGTCCCAACAGGTCTGAGCACCCTCTGGACAAGGAAGGACCTGCACAGTCTCCCTTAGAGATTTATAAGTCTGCTACATGAACAGCCTCTGAGGATCCTTCCAAGATGGAGCAGTCTCAGGAAAGTCAGAAACAAGGCTCCGGAGCAAAGCAGTCCCTAAGACTGGGGGTAGGGCCATCGCCCATTGTAGAATTAAAAGCACAAGGATCCACAGAACACTACACTTGAACACAGAACAAAAATTAAATACAACTGCAATTAAAACTATACCACCAACCACTGAAAATTCCAGCAGGACCTCCCCCTCCCCACCTCCTACTCCTCTCCTTACTCCAGGATTAAAATCTGATATGTTTAGAACCATTAACAGGGCTCAAGCTAATTTTATGATGAAGATAAGAAGCAATACAAGTTATTCCTTTTTGATAGCCTCTTCCTGGCAGACTTAGTGCACAACGACACTTCCCTCTCAACAGGAATGCAGTTGCAGCCTCATAACTAGGCTCCTTTTCTAGATTTATTCTCCACCTGTCCATCTACTACACTGCTGCCGGAGTATTTTCTGGAAGTGCACAGGTAACCATGCGGCAGTTTCCATAGGGTAATGGTCATCATGTTCACCTCACATGGGTAACCAAGCCTTGGCCCTCTCAGAATCTCTGTTAATTCTCTTGTGCCTGACGGATATAGAACAGATTCCCTGGTCACATTGACAAATGCTCTTCATAATCTTCTCCAAATTCCTAACTTACTTTAACCTTTCCCCTAATGCACCTTGTCCTCCTAGCCACATAATGTACCTGGTGTTTCCAAGACACACCACACTACTTTATATCTCTGTGCTGTGGATCTTGGCTTCTGCTCCTAAAATGACTTTTTTCCATTTTTAAGCATGGAGAAGTGCTACTCCTTCTTAATACTCACCTCAAATACTTTTTTCTTTTTTAGGCTAAGCTCCACTCACCCATAATAAATCATTCCCTCTGTTGGGATCCTATAGGACAATGGAAAGACATAACAATGCATTGTGATTACTTGTTCAAATGTGTATCTTTGCCAATAGACTGTGAACTTAGCAAGGACTGAGTTCTATCTTGTTCTCCTATGCATTACTCTGGGCATTTGGCAAGGGGTAGATAGACTACAAACATAGGTACACACTATATAGAATGAATGAGCAAATGAACAGACAAGATAGAAGAATAAAATATAAGCAAAAGAAAAAAAGCATAAAATATGACATTAGGAAATATGGTATAAATTAGTACTATCCTTTACTTTTTTCATTTTTACCTATTGATAATCATTTTTCCAAAGTAACTTCATTTGAGTGCTAAACCACAGTTCTTATCCATAGAGAAAATGACTAGATGAACTATTATGCTTTATCCACATACAGGCAATTTTACTTACTACAAATCTGTGATCCATCAACACACAGAACTCTAATGAGAGTCTATACCAGGACTCAGTAAACTTTTTATATACAGTGCAAACAGTAAATATTTTAAGCTTTCTAGGTCCTATGTTCCCTGTCATAACTATACAATTTTGTCATTAAAGGGTGGAAGAAGTCATGGACAATACATAAATAAATGAACATGGTGTGTTCCAATAAAACTTTATTTACAGGCACTAAAATTTGAAAGTTATGTCATGTTTATGTTTCACAAAATATTATTATTTTTCTGATATTTCCAAATACTTAAAAATGTAAAGATCAAGTATGAAATAAGTTGTGCAAAAACAGGTGGAGGGACAGATTTAGCTGGGCTAAATTTAGTGGGCTATTATTTGCTGACCTATGATTTATATATATATAAAAACTTTGGCATAAGTGCTAGTCATTGGTTTTTGTAAACTTTTTTAATCTAAAAAATTCTTTATTACTGGAAATAATCATTCCTTGAGCACTGCAAAAAGTTAGAAATGTGAAAAAGAAGCAAGATGAATGATTTGTCCCATTGACTATGAAGGCCTAAGCAGTCAATGTGGCTTGGCGTATGCAAACTGCAGGATGGAACATGGCGGTACCTTTTTTCCCCTTCTAGACAAGAAAGGCCGCCTGCAGAAGGTTACACCAACAGATTGGTCACACTCAGCCTGCGTTGGTTGGGTGACAATTGATAAAATATTCAAAATGTCCCAGAAAACAAATTCATTACTAAATATAACCAGGTGTTTTTGGTGAGATGTGCCACATACTGGTCACACAATTAGTATTTTATCAAAGCATAATTTTAAGAGAAGAAATCATTTTGGGCCCTGGCCAGTTGGCTCAGCGGTAGGACGTTGACTTGGTGTGTGGATGTCCCAGGTTTGATTCCCTGTCAGGACACACAGGGGAGGCAACCACCTGCCCCCTTTTCTCTCTCTGTCTTCCCATCCCTCAATCATGGCTCAATTGATTTGAGCATGTAGGCCGCAGGTACTGAGGATGGCTCTGTGGAGCCTCAGCCTCAGGTGCTAAAAATTGCTCAGTTGCAAGCATGGTCCCAGATGGGCAGAGCATCTCCCCTTAGTTGGCTTTGCAGGATGGATCTCCTCGGTTGGGGTGCATGCGGGAGTTTGTCTATCTCCCCTCCTCTCAACTTAAAAAAAAAAAAAAGAAAAGAAAGAAAAAGAAATCATTTTGGAGAATAATGCCTTTGCCTTCCAGAAGAGGTAGCCCCGAGGCACAACTGCAGGGCAGCAGCTGAACTCTGTGTAGGAGGCAAGCCAGTCTCTTCTTGGAAAGTCCAAAACACTTCACGTGGCAAAGTGCCTTTCAATTATTTATCAGTTAATTACACTCACTAGCCTTTCCTCCCACTTACAGGGTTGTTAACACAGCATTTTATAAATGATGAAATCAAAGCATTTATTATCTATAGAAGGTGACTGATATGATTAGTAAATGATAATGGGAAGGAGGGGCAACATTCCTTTTTAAAACAGATTAATGAGCAAAGAACATGAATAATTAATTAGATAGTGATTGTGAAAGTGTTTTAAATGCAATGAAATGCCAGACTCAATTATTAAAGTCCATTTATTTTCCAAAAATGTACACTCCCCCTAAAAGTTGTTTATGAAACATAAGGGACCATCTTTCTCCCCATTTCATTTTAGAAGATGAGCCCATGAAGTTTAAAGAAACTGTCAAGCTAAAACGGCAGGGTCACATTCTGACTTTCCAGGAACTCTGTGGCTGAGATGTTAAGATAGTAGTGCTCCTAAACTACATGCCATTTTCTTATAGAAAAAGAAGGGCTGGCACTTGGAAATCTTGACACTTGTCTGGGCTTTTCAGAGACACAAAGAACATAGAAGAAATACTGTCACTGCAATGATATTTTCAAGAGAAAAAATTGGTGGAAAGAACTAGAATTTGCTCCTTTCTCTAAATTCCTCCAACTTGGTTGAGCCTTAGTACTTATAACTATCTTACACACTATGTGTATAGTTATCTCAATTCCCTTGTGAGCCACAGTCCTTTGAAGGTAGATATCACATTTTAAAAATAATTTTGATGCCTTCATTTCTTCATCTGAAAATGGCAGTATAAAAAGTAGTTACTTTGTTGAATTGTGTAAAGGTTATTTAAAAATGCACATAAAATGTATTTCTTGGCATACAGCAAGTATTCAGCAAATGTAAACCCTAATGAAAAGTGCTAAGCTTGTTAAATAATGAACTGATGAAAAAGGAATAAGTTAACCAATGGATGAATAGCATTGTAATATCTGATTACAGAGTTTCCTCAGGTTACAACACAGTTTCGTTCCTATGACAGTGATGTTTCTGAATTTTGCTTTAAGTCTAAACATATCCTAGCCTAAGTCCTTTACCTATCTTAACATAGTTGTAAAATCATAATCTGGAACATAAAGACACAACTAAGTGACAGAAAATGAAAAAGAACATAAATATACTGTACTGTACACTGCACTGCGTATTCTTCCACGACTCGCAACCAAACTAGTTCGCCCCCTGTAGTCCATAAGTAGGACACTAACAGCGTAAGCTGAAACACATACATCTCATTTTTTTTTCAAGTTTTTATGGGAGTGAGCATCGTAAATATGAAATGTAGTATGTCAAGACTTTTGTAAACAGAGGTGGATTAAGGTCAATTTAGGCCCTGGGTGCAGAAGAAAATATTGGGCCCGTTAAAAAAAAAGAGAGAGAGATGGGGAAAATAAAAATACATGCTAACCATATTTTTAAATAAATAAAAAATATTATGTACTTTTAATGTTAAAATTGCACATGTGAAACCAAACTCGGTGTCATCAGAACAAAGTGTAAAGTTGAGGTTTTGCGGGGCCCTTCAGAAGATGGGGCTCAGGGTACACACCCAGTGCACCGGCGGTTAAATCCACCTCTGATTATAACCCAAGGACCTCCTGTACTATGGTAGAACTTGCTATTTCACAGGACTCTGAGGAATCCACTGAAGAGCACCCTTGGGTCCTTGGGATGAGCTACCAGGTATTATGGGAATGTAATTCCTCTCTGATGACATTCACACTCCGCTCCAACTACCCCAGATTGATCTTTCTGCTCCTTGAAATGCCATACATGTTCCTGACTTGAAGCATTTTCACTTGCAGGTCTCTGCCTTCTTGCAGGTATTATACAGCCTCTCACCTTCTGAAGCTATTTACCCAAATGTTCTTCTCAGAGAGGCCTTCCTGAACCATCCTATTTAAAACTGCACCCTCCTCTCTCCCGTCTCCCTTGGACGCATACTCCCCTTGTTTGTTCTCTCCAGATAGCACACACATATGATCACCTGACATAAGAACATAACATGTCTTACTTATTTTTACTTGGAATGTAAGCCCCATTACGGCTGGGATTTTTGCCTGTTGTGTTCACTACATTAGAACTAAAGCCCTTAGAATGATGCCTATTACCTAGTAGGTGCTCGATGACATTTGCTGAAAGAATAACTGAACCATGCAAACCTGCATTTTAACATAAAGAACAAAGGTATCTGGCTCTGCTCACTCCTTACAAAAATATTGATTAATTACTATGTTCCAGGAATTGTGAAAGACACCTGAGTGAGTTCTAAAGATGAGTAATATAATCTCTTGTGGATGATAAAAGGGGTTCTATGAAAAGTAACCTCACCCCGTGATCTGATCATAAATTTCTAACTGGGCAGGTCATCGTGGGTAGTCACGCCCCAGGCCTGTAAATTCTTTACTTAAAGGCTTAACTTGACCTTAAGAAAGCCCTAGGCCCTGGCCGGTTGGCTCAGCGGTAGAGCGTCGGCCTGGCATGCGGGGGACCCAGGTTCGATTCCCGACCAGGGCACATAAGAGAAGCGCCCATTTGCTTATCCCCCCCCCCCTTCCTCTCTGTCTCTCTCTTCCCCTCCCGCAGCCAAGGCTCCATTGGAGCAAAGATGGCCCGGGCGCTGGGGATGGCTCCTTGGCCTCTGCCCCAGGCGCTAGAGTGGCTCTGGTCTCGGCAGAGCATCCCCCCTGGTGGGCGTGCCGGGTGGATCCCGGTCGGGCGCATGTGGGATTCTGTCTGACTGTCTCTCCCCGTTTCCAGCTTTAGAAAAATACAAAAAAAAAAAAAAAAAAAAGAAAGCCCTATTGTTTCTCTGGATCTAGATCAGGGGTCCCCAAACTATAGCCTGCAGGCCACATGTGGCCCCCTGAGGTCATTTATCCGGCCCGCTGCACTTCCAGAAGGGGCACCTCCTTTCATTGGTGGTCAGTGAGGGGAGAACTGTATGTGGCAGTGCTGCAAAGCGTGGTGTCGCTCACGTACAGTACTACTTCTGGTGACGCGGGACGCATGTGTCACAGCTCCAGAAGCACGTCATATCATTTGTTACAACTAGCAGTGACAAATATGGAACCAGACATTGACCGTCTCATTAGCCAAAAGCAGGCCTATAGTTCACATTGAAATACTGGTCAGTTTGTTGATTTAAATTTACTTGTTCTTTATTTTAAATATTGTATTTGTTCCCGTTTTGTTATTTTACTTTAAAATAAGATATGTGCAGTGTGCATAGGAATTTGTTCATAGTTTTTTTTAATAGTCCGGCCCTCCAACAGTCTGAGGAACAGTGAACTGGCCCCCTGTGTAAAAAGTTTGGGGACCCTTGATCTAGATTAACACACCTTTAACATTTCCCTTTGCAGACACCGCTTCTGATACCTAACCACCTTTGTAGAGCCCTCCTTCTAAAGCTGAGGACCAGCCTCAGAGAGCACGTAATGATAACTATACTGTAATCCAGTCCCCATCTTGAATCATCCCACCTTCATATCATCCTCCTTACATTCCCTCCTTAATCTCAAATGCATAAAAAAACTGCCACTTGCTACTGTCAGGAGCATTTGAGATCTTGCTCCCCAGTATAAGTCATCAGTTTGGCTCAAATAAACTCATAAAAACTCCCTACAGGTTTGGATGCTTCTTACATTGACACTCTGTACAGGGGTATAGAGCTAACAAGCTGGCACGACGGGTTTTCAACAGCACTGTTTCCTTCTTGCCCAAAACTCAGCTCTGGATCAGCGCCCCTCTCACCCATGGCTGATCGAAAATCCTAGCCATCCTGGCAGCAAACACCCTGCAGGCAGAACTGCAGCCTGGCAGAGAAGCACTGACTTCAAGCTGTGCTCTTATCTTCTGCTCTCATCTTCCCCAGTTCAGGCAGCTGATAAACATTTAATGAAGGCTCCCTAAGGTCCTGGCTCTGGGCAAGGCACTGTGGAAATGCAGGAGCCTTGAGGAGCAATCACTGATTTTCATAGAAGAGGGAACAATATTAAAATTGTGAACAGGTAACTAAAAAAAAAAAAAAAATTGTCAGTAAGTACAAGATATTTGCTTCCAAACAGAAGTACTATGGGATTTAGGAGGAAGGAAAAGAAATCTCATCTCAGATCTTTTGTGGGCAGTAGTGAGTGACCACGCTGATGTTGGAGACGTTGTACGTTCTGTTCTTAAGAAGTTCGCTTCTATGAAAGTGAGAAAGAAGAAGATGCCTGTTGGATCCACTGCCACCAGGAGATAAGCCATCATGCTTCGGCATCACTTGAGTTTTCATATATTCCTTGCTACAACTCAGTAAACTTGGTCACATTGTTCCCATTTTTATTAATAAAAAGAAAAAAAATGAGGCTCAAAAATGTTATACTACTTGCCAAAGGTGCTACAGAGTTTCCTGATATTAATGGCCATGCTCTGAAGACCACAAAGGGCCCCTATACAGTCATGAAGTAAACTGTGTGTCTGAGACTTAAGTGTTGTGACATTCAAAGCTAACAATTACCAGACTCTCCCAGAGCATGTGTGGCAGCACAGAAAAGCTGCTGTCAGCAGGGGCCTCCCCCTCAACCACAACTTTCACGTTACAGGAAGTCAGACATTTGTTCTCCACCATGCACTTTGCTTCTATCTAAATTGACCTTATGGTAGGCTTATGACATTCTGAACCCTTAGAACTATAAGGAAAAAATCAACATGGCTGTGAGATATGCCCTTCCAAACCTATAAATGAACTTAATCACTTATTCATTGTGGTTTAATCTCCTGACAGGTCCACAAGAAACAATGTCTGATGGGGAGTCACACCCTTGAGCTCTGGCCACAGTGTTGTACAGTCTTGAAACATTCATGAAGGGACAGTGTGGCATAGTACACAGTTCCATGGACTTCAAATCACAGCTTGATTTAAGACTCAGGAAACCTGAGTTTGAATTCCAGCTTAATATTCACACACTGAAAGTCCTTGACAAGGTCCCTTACTCATTACCATTTGTACCATGAGGGAGTGCAGGTGGACAGAAAGGACTGCCTCTTCCTAAGGGCTGAGCTGGCAAACTAAATACACTCATAGGAGGCTTCTGTAGACCATAAGGACCTCGGAAATTTCTGTAGGGTTCCTGACCCCATTAGATCTGTTTTAAATAAACTGTTTCTTCTGAAAGAGTTAACCATCTCTGAGACATGAGCTATTCAAAAAGCCACTGGAAAAAGAAAAGCAATTAAATTCGGGAATGCAGGAAACCGTGATAAAGGTGTGCACATCGACTCCCGCTGCTGTTTATATTGCTATTTCTCTTCTGCCTGTCAGACTCATTTCAGATTGCTATAATCACTGGGGTGGCCATCTCACCCAGCAATATCCTTAGAGCTTAGTCTGTTTAGATTAGCAGGTGATTTCAGCAACTCCTGTTCAGCATCCTTATTATTTCAAATCACATTATAAACCAGCAGGATGCAAAAATTATATGGGTTCATATAGTGTTTCAATTACTGTCTTACAGACAGACACCCCTGCCTCACTTGTTCACTTCCTCAGTCATAGGATGTTTACTTTCCCTTCTTTTAATTTCCCTCTAACTGCTGCCTTTGTTACCCTGCTTTGACTGAGATCCGTCCCATCCCTCCTCTCATCTCTTAGCTTCTTCTCCCTCCAAACAGGGAACAAAACAAAACAACAACAAAAATGTAATGATTTGATGTACATTTAATGATTTGTGTATATACAGAACACATCCTCAGTGTTTTATTTTTGTGTTTTGGGTGTTTGTTCTTATTTTCTGTTTTTGTTTTTGGTCCTCAGCAGGCATCCTCTTTCAACTTCCATTCACATGCTCAAATAATTAACTTCCAGAATTCATTCTGCATCTATAGCCCTATTAAAGCATAATAGATGGGCAAGGAGACCCTTGGAGGCAAAAATAATACAAAGTCATTCCTATCACATGACACAAGAGTCTGTGCTGCCATCCCCAAACAAAGAATGCGATTTCCTCTTGGAATTAATTGTTCTTTGATTCCTCAGTTTGATAATTGCTATTTCTACCAAGTTATGACCTCCTTACTTTACTAACCTTAATAGTTGTGCTTGAGTTAGTGAGTCCAGTCCCATGGGGCCTCAGGGAGGGGCCCAGAGACAGTGCTATATTCAACTGTGCCGGACATGCAGAGAGGGACTGTGGAGGCACTCTGCCATAGTCACGGTCATGGCCATGGCTTAAGGTGCCATGTCCTCTCATCATTTCTTCTTTTGTTTTTTATGGCACTATTATTCTTTACAATCTAGATATACATATGTGCTCTTGTACGCCTGAAATATTTCAGAATTAAAAATAAAGATGAAAAAGAACATCGATAGACAAATTTTGATATGAAGTTAAGGGAAGTTTGCTAAATTGAACACAGGAAGTGGAAAGTGAGGGTGGGTCTGTTGTAAGGACTGGATAGGCAGGGTCCAGAGAGCTAGGAGCCAGAGGTGTGTTACCAGGTAAAAGAGATGGGCATGGAGCTCTTGCTGAAGCTGTCAAGATTTATATCCACATGATGTAAATTTGGTTCTTAAAAGAATCCAGTCGTTTCTGGTATCAGTCATAACTAAGGATGGAGGAAGCTTCTAGAGGAAGGAGGACAAGCTAGGAGGCTTTTCTAGTATCTGAGTTTTAGATACTAGATACATTAAAGACTGGGACTAGAACAGTCGGTGAGACAATGGAAAAAAGTGAACTTGGGGTTCTGCTTTAAAGAGAATAACAGCAATATGTAATGATGGAAAGAAAGAACACTTGCAGAAAATCACATCAAAGATTTTTCTCTGATTTTACTTTCCATTTAACTCCTTATGCTTATCTTCCTGCTATTGATCTTCTCATATTTATCCTGCCAGTGAGGCCAAAGGAGTTCTGCTATGATGGAGTCAGTGAAGAGGAATATGGTGGCAGAGATGCCAAAGCTAAGACAATAAAATTGCCTCCATACCATTAGCTTGGTAGAAAATGTAAATGCAATTCTAGCTCAGTACCTTATCTTGGAAACACAATTTGAGCTTCATTGGCTACTGTAAAATGCAAAACAATCATTTATCAAACTGCTGGTGTGGGAAAAGATTAGAGCAGTGAAGAAATAAAATTGGCAAATGGTAGGACAGTCCCTGTATACTAATGCTGCCAACATAAAGACACAGTATCAATTCCCAATAGCACCATCATGCATTGGACATGCCCAACCTGTGGTGAGTCTCTTCTACTGAGCCCCTCTCTGACTGTCCCCTGCCACAATCACTGGTGTGCACTCCAGGGAATACAAACATATTTTTAAATAAGCCTGAGTAAAATAAAATCAGACAAGGCAAATAAGTAATTCACATATAGTATTATGGTAGACTTATTATTATTCTCAAATAATTTCTGCCCTACCTGTGCGAAGAATCTACTTTCCTGTCTCATGCATATTGAGCTTGGCCATGTCATTTGCTTTTGGTCACAGACTGTGAGCAGAAGTAGTATGTGCTACTTCTGATGAGAAACTTTAAGACTCAGCAGAGTCAGATCTTAGTTATTTTACTCACTACCTTAGACAGTCATATCATAATATAAGGGCTGTTTCTTCAGCCTGGATCCCAGAATAATGACCTATAATAAATGTGTAACATAAATAAGAAGTACATTTTGTTGACATAAACCATTACAGTTTGGGATAACCCTGTCTGCTCTGATGGAAACTTTCACGTTATGTTTAGATATCTACTGCTCATAAAAATTAGAGGATATTTTATCCCTTCATATTCACTTTGACAATATCCCCTAATTTTCGTGAGCAGTAGAAAGACAATGAATTTAGCAGTAACAGGCCAATGTTTTAATTCTGCTATAGCTACTTAGTTCAGCTGATTTAGGTCATTATTTAAACTCTCTAAATGCTAATTTCTTATTCAGTCCCAAAAGTGTGTAGGACAGAGTATGTCCTCATTACATATGACAAAAGTGATCACATTTTCTCTACTAAAATTTGAGACATGTGTTTACAAATAAATAGAACAGAATATCCTAACT
Organism: Saccopteryx bilineata; assembly: GCF_036850765.1. Taxonomy (NCBI): domain Eukaryota; kingdom Metazoa; phylum Chordata; class Mammalia; order Chiroptera; family Emballonuridae; genus Saccopteryx; species Saccopteryx bilineata. The sequence continues at coordinate 335,549,342 of NC_089490.1, read as the reverse complement.
CAGGTCTGTGTTAAGAATTATCATATTTATATATTTTTGGTAAGTCCAAAGAAAGGATTTGAGTCTAACTCATAAACACTGCATTAGAAGCTTATAATAAAGTTGGATAACTGCTAATCACACAGGAATTATCAGTGAAAAACATAGAATTTATTATGTGCTAACATCAAAAATTCAATCCTACCATTTATTGAGTATGTTTTTATGTGCCAGGTATTATACTTAGTATGTCTATACTTAGTGAATAGATATAAATATATATGTATATACATATATGTATATGTATACAAATTGGTCTTCATTATCTCCATTTTACAGATGAGGGCAGTGGGGCTCAGAGAGGGGAAGTCCAAGGTCACATAAGTACAAAGTAGCAGGGGTTGCTTTCAAACACAAGTCTGTCTGTCTACAGAATCCTTACCCACTGCCTCTTTTCATGAACAGTACCATTCCATGCCCTGGCATGAGGCGGCAAGCAGGAGTGAAGCTTAACTGCTTTGTGAGCTCAATCCCGTCTCCTACAGGGAGTGAATGTGCGAGCGCTGTGTGCCTTTTCAAGGGTGCAGCTCTCCCCCCTCTCTAAGTACAATCTTAGCAGCAGGTCTCATCTAGTTTTTGTTTGGCAGGTGGAGGAACTCAGTGGAACAGGCATAAGCCAACCTAAAAAAAAGTTCTGGAAGTCAGGTGGAAAAGAGTGCAGAATAGTGTTTGGTTAATTTATCTTCCAGCTGAGGAGTGAACTCTTTCACCTTGTGAAATCAGGCAAAACAAAAGCCTTCTCACACATGTCCCCAGTGAGGCCAGTGTGCAAAGCGCTCGCCTTCGCCCTTCAGACTCCTAGCACACTGGTTGCGCTGAGCTGGTCTGGAGGAAGAAGCTGGTCTGACTCAAATGCAAGGCTCCCCTGACAATGCCTGTGTAACTAGAAACATGAGCGGAATCTGGTAATGAGCGAACTCATTAATTAGCTCATCCCTAGATTCCTGGAGTAAGCCAACTCAAAACTTTCCCTTCCAACGCCTTCGCTTTTCGATTTATAAGACAGCTTGAGCCTGGCTTCATTTAAAAATTACCTCTCTTAAAGAAATACAAGAACGTTTACAACAAATATCAATACAGTTATGAATAACACATTCAGCATTTCCCAATCTCACAGAAATGAATGATTTAAGAGCCCTTGAGCTGTTGAAAATCTTACCATTAATCAAAGGAAGCATTTTCTCTCTGTCATTCTCTCCCCCTCTCTGCCCCTCCCTTCACCGCTCCCACCCTCCCCCATATTGAAAAAGGAAGTACTTCACAGTGCACTTTAAAGAACAGAAAACGGCAATGGGGCAACATATCCATTAAGAAAACTAAACCGTTCTTTCTTTGAGAATGTATTTCCAAATGGAGATGCAGAAACTGATGTTTCAGAATACCGAACCAACACAGATGTCCACATTTACCTTCAACTCTATGGAGACGGACAACATGAGGAGACAGCAAGGAAGTTTAGAGCCTTTAGAAAGGGGAAGCCAGAGACAGACCAACTGGGGCATTGCTGTGTTTCTATTTTACATTATTTCTACCTGTTTCAATACAGGAGCTGCTGCTGATCTACTCAGCCCCTCCTCCAAAGTCTTCACTGATAGGAAACGACCAATGAGAATATGTTCCCTATGTTATATCATTGGGTTTTTCTCAAAAATAAACTGAGATAATCATCATTTTCTTTATATTTTTGCAAACTGGGTAAGGGGTATATAACAGTTTAAAATCTCATTTAAGATTACACAATAATAAGTAGAAAAAAAAATTGTGAATTTGAACTGACTCCAAAGCCTGCGTTTTCTTCACTTTACAAAGTAATATCAAAAAAAGAAAGAAAGAAAGAAAAGAGTAAAAATGACCCTTCCTGCCCTACATTGGGTCTTTGAAACTTAACTGTGTTACTAACTCAACCCAGCCTAGTCAAGGTCTATCCTCTGCATTTCTAGCTGCCCTGACCACCTCATCTTATAATCCATTTCCCTCTGGTATCAAAATGGAAGACAAACGTCCATATATGCATGAAGTTTTCTCTAAAGGTTTAAGTTTTTCAAGTGTAACTGTTTCATGGGAGATATAGCCCTTAATGAAGCAGGGGTAGTGACTGCTTGCTAACAGAGAACTTGAAATTAAGTTCAGGAAACAGAGCATAAGCTCATTCAACAGTTAATTAAGGACCTCAAGTGCCAGGTACCATTCCAATTTCCAAGAATTGTTGGTTGGGAGGAATGCTGTGGCTGCACGTCGTCTCCACAGGCACAGGGGAAGGCGTTGCAGCGTGTGTCATGTGTTTGCCACCACCACCCTAGCCCATGCACGAAGAAGATTCTGGATCCTTCCTTTTCTTTCTTTCTTTCTTTCTTTCTTTCTTTCTTTCTTTCTTTCTTTCTTTCTTTCTTTCTTCCTTTCTTTCTTTCTTTCTTTTTCTGCTTTTTGCCTCTTTTAATATCATTGTTAGAAATTTATTAAAAATAAGAACTGCAAGAACTCCTCAGAGGGATAAGTCAAATTAAATAAACTTGTTTGTATCAGACACTTAAACCTCTAGTTAGCCAGTGTTATACAAAATGCTGAGCTAACTGAGACACATAGATTCTATAAGGTTGATTTTAATTCTGAAACAGTGAATCTTTTTGGTTTTCTGGCTTAAAGTTTATCTTACAGGTAATAAAAATAAATGTACAGGAATTAAGCAAAGAAAAAAATCATAGACACAGACAATAGTATAGTGATTATAAGGGGATTGGAGGGGTGGAGAAGTTAGAAGAGGGTAAAGGTGATGGTAGGACACTTGACTTGGGGTGCTGATAATACAAAATACATAAAAATATACAAATGATGTATTACAGAATTGTACATCTGAAACCCATATAATTTTATTAATTATTAATTAATTATGTGTCCAGTTAGGACAAATAAAAGTCTGGTCCTTCCAGATATCTAGGGGTGAACTTTCTGTTCTTCTAAATGGTTATACACTTAACTACAACATGAGACAGGACGACTCCTGGGTCAAAGCAAGGCAGGGTGCAGAGAATGGGGATTCTTGATTGTAGCAAAATAAAGCAGAAGAACAAACAACAAAAATAATAAAACTGAACAATCTGTTATTCAACCACTGGACAATACAATAATTGTTAGGCCTGAAAGCAATGTAAATAAATAATTGTACATTGTGGGATGAGTGATATACACTGTCTGATTCTACTTATGAATCACTGTACTTGACTGTATTATTTATTTACATTCCTTACGAACCGAAGATTGAAACCCACATACTCTGCTGAGAGAGAATGCCTTAGTTAAGCTTACAAAACTGCTGAAGTCCAGCACTCCAGGAAGCAATGCCCCCACACCCAACTCAATTCTATCCACGGCACTGAACATGAGTGATTAAACTGCTAGTAGCAAATTTGCTCAGCAACTTCCACTACTTTCACTGTTTCTGTTGCAAAATCTCACCTGTGCCAGGGCAAAGCATCCAAAGATGACACACAAGAACTGTTTAGTGAATACAAGGCATATATTTTGCTTAATTGGAATGTGCTTTTTAATGAGCAAAGGTTATACTTTCAAAATAAATTAGAGATGGATTTTATAAATTTATTCTCATTGAACCCATACTCCCAGAGAAAGTAATTCAAAGCATTCTCTATTTAGTGAGTATAAAGGAAAAGAGAGAGAGGGGGCGAATCTGTGATTGCTTTTCCTCTATGCCAGAGGGTGCCCTGCCCCTTCTCTTCCCCAGCAAGTTGAAGCTACCAGCTTACTGAGCTCATGAATTCATGGCAGTGGGCATAGGTAACTGAAAGTCAGTACTATTTCAATGTCTAAACTTTACTTCAGCAGCATATTTATTTACTGCTCATGGGATAACAAATAAAATAAAAAGGAATGAAAACCAACATACATCTCCCCCTTACCACATGCCAGGCACTGCTTGAAGTATTTTACACACATCCCATAGGATAGCGACTTAGACCACATTGGGTTTTCACAGTGACAGCATTGCCTCATTAGTAAGTTATTTAGCTTCTCTGAGACACGCTTTTAACATTTTTAGAAGGGGCCTAATTATTCTTATCTTAGTAGGGTTCATAGGGGAACTCAAGAGATAGAAATTTAGCTTTAGTAATAGTAGCTTTTAGTTATAATCAATAGGATTAATGATTAATGCAAGTAAAAAGCTTTGTTCTGGGAACTGGATACATGAATGGGCCTACCTGACTTCATGAGGCTGCAAGCAACCCACCATTGTGACAGGCCCAGGAGCTCCACAGACAAAATGGTATCTAATGCCTGATGCTCCAAGGACAGAACTCCCGCTGACAAGGACATAGATAAAGAATCACTGGTCAACAGATGAAGAAATGCTAGAAGAATCCATGGACTGCAACTTTTATCTGTTTAACTTTCCCCTCAATTTTATACCCCTCATCTACCTCTTTTTTCCCTTTTATAAAAAAAGTTAGTTCAGATGAAGTGTTAAGACGGTTTTTGGGTATAGAACTCTTGTTTTCTTGGATTGCTGACCATCTGAATAAAGCCTCTATTAAGAGTCAATCTTTGTCTCTACTTATTTGGCTTAGTAATGATAGGCAGCATGAACAAAGATATTTTTTTCTGGTTTCAGGTTGTTATGAAATTAGACTAAGATAATAGAAGACTGACCCAGGCCCAGAAGTAGCAAATGTTGTGATCTCCTGATTTAAAGTTCTTTTTATTTTTTTTTTAATTTATTCATTTTTAGAGAGGAGAAAGAGAGAGGGAGAGGGAGAGATAGAAAGGGAGAGAGAGGAGAGAGAGAGACAGAGAGAGGGGGGGGAGGAGCAGGAAGCATCAACTCCCATATGTGCCTTGACCAGGCAAGCCCAGGGTTTCGAACCGGCGACCTCAGCATTTCCAGGTCGACACTTTATCCACTGCACCACCACAGGTCAGGCTTAAAGTTCTTTTTAAAGACAATAAAAATAATTGTTTTTTACAGAGAACAAACATCGGTTCTTCTTGAAGTTGAGTGGCTTTTCTAGACTTCCAAGTGGCTACGGACTTCTCAGAGTTTTGTATTTATTTGTCAAACTGAATGTAAAGGAAAAGGGGAAAACTTTTATTTCCACTCCTACTATGTGCAAATTTAGCATTTTACAATCTTTATAAATTAGAATACATACAGCTTGAGGGTCCCATATTTTTTCAGAAAATAATAAACACACTTCTCTGGAAAAATAAATTGCATTAGATATTTCTAAAATCTATATTTTTATAAAGACCTTTATAGAGGACAATAAAACTATTTCCAATATAAATCAATAATCATTTCAAATAGCAGTTTTTACTTTGAAAATAACAGACCAGTAAATAATGTTAGATCAGATGTGATAAAGAAAACAAATCATCCCTTTTCATTTTTCCAAACTAAAATTCTAAACTCTAAATTTATTCTGAGATAACTCCATAAAGCTAAACAAAGAAAAGGTGAACTGTTCACCACAGCCCACTTCCCTTCCTCAACCCTTGAAAGAGATCTTTTCCCACCAATGTTCACTTCTGCCTTTTCTCCTATTTGTTCAGACAGCCTTCAAGGTAAACAGTGTTCCTCTCTCCTATTCTTGTCCCAAGTGCGATCAATTCCTTGAAGTTTTCTCTGCTCAATGGACCGCCTTTGTAACCCACCACCACTTCCTTTTCAGCCATACCACACAGCTGAACCAAGGAGACACAAGGTAGAAATGAGCACGTTGTGGAAAAAATGGACAGTGAAGTAATGGAGACCTTCACTTTTTTTTTTTTTACAAAGACAGAGAGAGTCAGAGAGAGGCATGGATAGGGACAGACAGACAGGAACAGAGAGAGGTGAGAAGCATCAATCATCAGTTTTTCATTGAGACACCTTAGTTGTTCATTGATTGCTTTCTCATATGTGCCTTGACCATGGGGCTTCAGCAGACCGAGTAACCCCTTGCTCGAGCCAGCGACCTTGGGCTCAAGCTAGTGAGCTTTGCTCAAACCAGATGAGCCCGTGCTCATGCTGGCAACCTCAGGGTCTCGAACCTGGGTCCTCCGCCTCCCAGTCTGATGCTCTATCCACTGCGCCACTGCCTGGTCAGGTGAGACCTGCACTTTAAAGAAAGAGTACACAGAGTAGTGAGGCAGGGAGACTGAATGAGAATGGAGACTTGTTAATCATGAGGTGTACGATAAACGGTTTTTAGAGGTGGAAACAAAGACTAAACTCAGAAGTGAGCTGCTCTAATACACACACAATGAGTCCAAAGTGCTAGGAAGACCTAACGCTAAAGAATCTAGCATTTCCTCAGAAGAAAACAGAACTATTAAATATTAAATAATCTCTCTAGCCCAGCATTTCCTACAATGCATTTCATGGAATGCAGGTATCATAAAGGGGATTAATAGAAACAATTTTGAAAAAAGGAAATATATTTGGAATGGAAAGTACTAATATTAGAAAGAGCAGGACTTGTCATTGACTTGGTCCACATTACACTAATGTGTAATGTGTATTTATAAGACAGGTACACAGCACACACAGTTTCCTAAACTTATTAGAGTTTGGATTGCTTCTTCCATTTTTAAAACAAAAACAAAATCTCTAAAAAACATTCTTGTTCCAAGGAACATTACTTAGGAAAATTACTGTGGGCTATTTGTTCTGTATTTAGAGCCAGATTTCAACTCCAAGAGGGCAGGGATTGCTTTGGTTTGGTAATTCTTCTATTCTTTGTATTTATGGGATTGGTGTTTAGAGTTTCAACTCTTGAGGTAGACAGGTAACATTCTAATATTTCTGAATTGACTTTTTGACAGGTGTAAATTCAGGTAACTTATTTAAACTTTCTAAGGCTATATAGTTCTTCATGCATAAAATGAGAATAATAATATTTTTTCAGAGGTATGTATATAATTGAGTTACAATTTATAAAATGCACATAAAGAGCTTAGTATAATCTCCTACATCAAGTTACACAATATGTACAATTTTCTAGCATCAACTCTTGTCTGGGATTCAACCATCTATTTCAAAGGCTATTATATGGAATATATATATTAAACAGAAGCATGGCTTTTTATTTGAAGCTTAAGTATGGTTTCTTTAAACCTCTAATTTTTTACAACTTTATTGAGATATAATGGACATATAATATTGTGTAAAGTTAAGCATATGGTGTATAAAACATGCTGATTTGATACATGTATATAATGCAATTTTTACTATAGCATTAGCCTACATTGTCATTATGTCAAATAAGGTACACTTTTTTTGTGTATGTGGTGAGAATATTTAAGATGTATTCTCTTAATAACTTTTAAGATTATAATGCTGTATTACCTATAATCACCACGTATATATTATAGCCCCAGAACTGATTCATGTTATAAATGAAACTTTATGCTCTTTGACCAACAGTTTCACATTCCACTTACCCTCTGGTAACCACCACTCCACTCTGTTTCTATGAGTTTGGCTTTTTAAGATTCCACATTTAAGTGATATCATACAGTACTTTGTCTTTCTCTGTCTGATTTATTACATTGAATACATTTTTAATGCTACCTAATCAATGGATACAGATATGATAATAATGACTATGGACCACACTAAAGATCGATCTATGTTGATGCCTGCTTAGCTCTTCCTGTATTTATCCTGGAAAAATATAAAACTGAAAAAAAAAAACTCAAACAAGCTTAAACTTCTCTAGGCCCACAAATTATCTTTGCTGCTAAAGTAGAACAGAGAATTATAGTTTGACAGCACAGCCTGTGAAGAAAGAAGATAGGAGAGCAAGAACTCTAAATTCGAAAATGCAGTTCACGGACTTACCCTGAGGCAGTGGCTTAGGATCTGTAAGCTCATTATCACTGTAAAATATGGATGATTTTTATAGGAGTGCTATAAGGGAATTGGCAATTAATAATTAGACAAGGGGTCTGAAAATACAGGTATATTGGGCATGAATCTAACAATAACTTTAATACTGTGTTTTTCTTGTTAGGAAGCTGGTGAGGTCAGAGTGGGGGAACCAATATGGTGTGAGTGCCGAGGTGCCTGTCGCTGTGCTTCACTTCCGTTCCACCACAAGGACGTCAGACGGGGAACATGGTCCAGCCTTTGTTTAAAAGCCAGGAAACTAAGGTTTAGAAAAATTAAGAAAGTTGTGCAAGGACAGACACCCAGATAGTAAAATCAGGACTTTAAATAACATCTGATAGACTTCAAATCCCTTGTCTTTTTGCTGTACTACTCTAACATTCCTTATTAATATTTTCCATTCATTTCTTTAACACTTGCTCTACGCCAGGTATTATCTTTATCTAAGGTCACTCACAAATAAAGAAGACACAAAGCAAATTGAAACCCAATGAGATATTACCTCACATCTGTCAGAGTGGCTATCATCAAAAAGTTAAGAAATAACAATTGTTGGCGAGGACATGAAGAAAAGGGAACCCTTATGCACTGCTGGTGGGATTGTAAATTGATGCAGCCTCTATGGAAAACAGTAAAGAAATTCTTCAAAAAGTTAAAAATATAATTATCATGTGATCCAGCCATTCCACTTCTGGGTATCTATCTGAAGAAAATTGAAACACTAAATCAAAATGATATGTTCACTACAGCATTATTTATATTAACCTAAGTGTCCAATGGTGGATGAATGGATAAAGGCAATTTTTATATAGTGTGTGTGTATATATATATATATATATATATATATATATATATATATATATATATAATATACACAATAGAATATTACTTAGCCATAAAAAGGAAAATCCTGCCATTTGCAACAACATGGATGGACCTTGAGGGTATTATCCTATGTAAAATAAATCAGACAGTAAAAGACAAATGCTGTATGATCTTATTTATATGTGAAATTGAAAACCAAAAATCATAGAGTGAACAGACTGGTGATTGCCAGGAGTAGAGAATGGTGAACATGGGTGAAGGTAAAGAGGTACAAACTTCCAGGTATAAGATGAATGAGTTCTGAGGATATAATATACCACATGGTGACTGCATTAGTTAGCAATACTGTATTATATACTTGAAAGTTGTTAAGAAACAAGATCTTTAAAGTTCTCATCAAAAGAAAAAATTGTAAATATGTGAAGTCATGAATGTTTTTATTATATTTTTTTCTGAAGAAAGAAGCAGGGAGGCAGAGAGACAGATTCCCACATGCGCCCGACCAGGTTCTACCCGGCATGGCCACCAGGGGGCAATACTCTGCCAATCTGGGGTGTTACTCCATTGCAACCTGAGCCATTCTAGCACCTGAGGCAGAGGCCACGGAGCCATCCTCAGCTCCCAGGCCAACTTTGCTCCAATGGAGCCTTGGCTGTAGGAAAGAAAGAGATAGAGAGAAAGGAGATGGGGAGGGGTGGAGATGTAGATGGGCGCTTCTCCTGTGTGTCCTGGCCAGGAATCAAACTCAGGACTTCCACACGCCAGGCTGATGCTCTACCACTGAGCCAACCAGCCAGGGCCAGTCATGCATGTTAATTAAACATATTGTGGTGGTCATTTTGCAATATATACATACATCAAATCATTATGCTGTACACCTTAAACTAATATCTACAATAGTATGTAAAACTGAAAAAAAAAAATGAAGAAGACAGTCTTTGCCCTCAAGAATTTTATGGACAAGGTATACAAAACTCCATTTCATCTTTGAGTAATTCTTTTTGCAATGTTAGAAATTTTCTCTTTTATTTCAGATAACACTGATTTTATTTTTGTTCTTAAAATTTTTTAATATTTTATTTAGAGTATCTCCTATACAGAGCTCTTAAATGAATAACTTATACCTAGTATCTATTAAAAAATGTACTTTCTAGAAAATATATGCTTATAAATGTATTTTCTATATATATGAATATATATTTATATTTTAATGAATAAAATATAAATAGAAAGCATAGAAATAATCATCAAAAATTTGTACCTGCTAAGTGAGCATATCCATGAAATTTTACCTTATTTCTCTTTTGCATAGTCTTGCTGTTCCTGCATTTAAGTGGAGAATAATTCTAGAAAAGCATTCAAAGAAAAAAATTTAAGTTTGAAAACACTGATAATTGCAGAAAAGAGAGCAAGGTTGATGACCTTAAATTAAAATAAGATAAATAGCCTGACCTGTGGTGGGGCATGGGATAAAGTGTCGACCTGGAAATGCTGAGGTCGCTGGTTCAAAACCCCGGGCTTGCCTGGTCAAGGCACATATGGGAGTTGATGCTTCCTGCTCCTCCCCCTTCTCTCTCTGTCTCTCTCTCCTCTCTCTCTCCCTGTCTCTCTCTCTATCCCTTTCTCTCTCCTCTCTAAAATGAATAAATAAAATTAAAATTTTTTTAAAAAATAAGTGAAAAAAATAAGATAAATAACTGAATAATGAAGATGTGATATATATGGAATACTACTTAGTCATAAAAAAGAAGCAATTCTTCCTATCTGCAACAATATGAATGAACCTTGAATATTATGCTAAGTGAAACAAGTCAGACAGAGAAAGACAAATACCATGGGATTTCACTTATATGTAGAATCTAAAAAAATACAAAACAAAAGTAATGGAATCAAACAAAATTGAAACAAACTCATAGATACAGAGAATAGTTACTAGAGGGAAAAGGGTTTGGGGAGAGGATAAAAGGGGTGAAGGGGATCAACGATACAGCAATGGATGATAACTAGCCTCACAGTGCAGTGTTACACACACATCACATTATAATAGCTTATACCTGAAATTTGTGTAATCTTGTATAACAATTTTACCACAATGAAAAAGTTTTTTAAAAGAACACCTTGCAACCCTTACCTATTCCCCTAGATGGCTCTCAGTACCAAGCAGCTCCCTATCCGTAAAATCTGCCCTAAGTCTCGACCTGCTTATTGTAGTTCATTTGTAATCAGAGTCAGACATGCAGAAAGAAGCAAAAAGTTTCTCTTTCATGATCTCATGAATCATTAGACAAAGGTACCAAGTGCAGAATGGAGGTAGAACAGTATCCCACTACTACCAATATTGCTATCTAAATAAAGCAGAGGTCATTCAGGGGAGCCCAGCATTAAATAGAAGGGAATTTCAGTGAATTTATCAGTGGAACGATCAGTGTAGCCCTGTCAATGTTCACCCTCCAACACCCCTTCATACAGTAGTGACATAATATTCTTTTTCTGATACATATGGAATAGTAGTTGACAAAGTGTGGTTCCCAGACCAGCAGCAAGAGCAACATTATGTGAAAACTTTTAAGCGATGCAAACTCACAGGCCCACCCCAGATCTACTGATTCAGAAACGGAATCAGCTTGTGTCTTAACAAACTCTTCAGGTGCTTCTGATGCAGCTAAAGTTGGGAACCCCATCAAAGCCAAGAGAAAATTATTTAGAGTATTACCCCACAAACTCTTTTAAGTGGGAAAAAAGGAAGTGACATTAACTAAGCTCCTATTAGGAATCAGATACCTCACATTGTATTTAATACCCCTAAGTTTATTAGGTACATATTAGAATACCCATGTACCTCAAACCACAAGGGCATGAGCCTCCACTAGTCACTCTTGATGGACAACCTTCTCCAAAATGCTCTCCATTGTTTATTTCCCAGGATGAGGCCTCTGTCTGCTGAGGAAAAGGCTCCTTCACCAATGATTCATATCGGACTTGAGAGTGGAACCTATCTTTATTTTGTGCGAAGCCTGAATCAGATTAACTGATTGAAATAAAAAGGTGGATACCCTTTCACATGTATCAAACAGGAGAAAATTATTTAAGTATCAGTAAGGATGTAAAGAAGCATACATTCCTGTTGGAAGTGTCAGTTGTTACAACCTCCTGGGAAGGCACCATGGCAACATGATTTAAAGTAGAAGAGACACATATCCACCATCCAGTAATTTCCCTTTTATACATAAACTGTAGAAACCCTAACACAATTGCATAAGAAGATATGCATAAGAATGTTCATCTTAGAACCGTTCAAAGTAGCAAAAATTGAAAACTCTCAGAAGGGAGATATCTAAATAAACTGTTCAGTCATTCAGTACAATACCATGTAGCAGTAAAAAAGAGTGAAATAAAAAAAGTCACATAAACAGAAACACCACATGTTACCATTTATGTAAAGTTTAAAACCCATAAAACAATATATCAATACACTGTTTATGCTTATATATGCATACAGGAGAAAAAAAGAAAACATGGATAGGTAGGATACCTAACTCCATTAAGACTAGAGTTACCTTTCGGTAGGAAAGAAGGTAAAGGGGATGAGGAGATTCAGCTTTTGCTGTGCCTCTTTGTTTCTGAGAAGTGGGCTTAGGAAAGAAATAAGAAGTATATTGCCTGACCAGTTGGTGGTGCAGTGAATAGAGTGTCAGACTGGGACACAGAGGACCCAGGTTTGAAACCCCAAGGTCGCCTGCTTGAGAGTGGGCTCATCTGGCTTCAGCACGGGCTCACCAGCTTGAGCCCAAGGTTGCTGGCTCTGCTATAAACCCCCCAACCCCGTCAAGGCACATATGAGAAATTAATCAATGAATTCCTAAAGAGACTAAGGAGCCACAAAGAAGATGCTTCTCATCTCTCTCCCTTCCTGTCTGTCTGTCCCTATCTGTCCCTCTCTCTGTCTCTGTCAGAAAAAAACACAAACAGAAATAAAAGGTATTAACGTCTGTTAGCACTGCATCCTAACTACATGGTACATGGATGAGCATCGTGTTCTTGTCCGTGTTACTCTGCATGCTTCCAATATTGCCTAGCTTTGAAAATCTGAATTTAAAAATCAAATGTTAACTTGGATATAACTGTACTTTGACAAAGCGCAAAGTACTGTGAAAACACTAGGTATAAATTTTCAACATTTTTTGCCTTTTCTGTTCACTGAGGTATTTGTTGTGATTAGAACAGTAACTGGTAAATAGTAGGCATTCCATAAATATTTATTCTGTAATAAAATGGATTTTATTTTAATTTTTTATTATTATTAATTTTAATGGGGTGACATTGATATTTCAGGGTACATATGTTCAAAGAAAACATCTCCAGGTTATTTTGACATTTGATTATGTTGCATATCCATCACCCAAAGTCAAATTGTCTTCTGTCACCTTCTATCCAGTTTTCTTTGTGGCTTTCCCTTCCCCCCCTCTATCCTCCACTCTCCCGTAACCACCACCCTCTTATCCATGTCTCTGAGTCTCATTTTTATGTCTCACATATGTATGGAATCATATAGTTCTTAGTTTTTTCTGATTTACTTATTTCACTCAATATAATGTTATCAAGGTCCATCCATGTTGTTGTAAATGATCTGATATCATCATTTCTTATGGCTGAGTAGTAAACCATAGTACACAGTGTATCTGTAAAGTCATGGTGCACTTTTGACTGGTCACAGGAAAGCAACAAAAGACGATAGAAATGTGAAATCTGCACCAAATAAAAGGAAAAATCTCCCAGTTTCATACCTATTCAGTGTAGTTTGATGTGGGCTCACACACAGATTTTTCAGGGCTCCTTAGGTAGCTATCCCATATAGCCTCTACAGACTCGTCACTGACTGATGGCCTACCAGAATGGGGTTTCTCCACCAAACTGCTGGTTTCCTTCAACTGCTTATCCCACCAAGTAATGTTATTCCTATGTGGTGGTGCTTCGTTATAAACGCACTGATATTCACAGTGCACTTTGGTCACGGATTCGAATTTAGCGAGCCACAGAACACACTGAACTTTCCTCTGTACTGTCCACATCTCAACTGGCATGGCCATGGGCTGCTCCGCTGTATACATGGTGTTACATCATCATCTGCGCATGCGCACATGCTGCCACATCATCCTATAAAAACTAGGAGGTTTTTCCTTTTATTTGGTGCAGATTTCACATTTCTTTCATCTTTTGTTGCTTTCCTGTGACCGGTCCAAAGTGCCCCATGACTTAACGGACACATTGTATATGTACCAAAGCTTTTTAATCCACTCGTCCACTGACGGACACTTGGGCTGTTTCCAGATCTTCGCTATTGTGAACAATGCTGCCATAAACATGGGGGTGCATTTCTCCTTTTGAAACAGTGCTATGGTGTTCTTGGGGCATATTCCTAAAAGTGGGATAGCTGGGTAAAAAGGCAGTACAATTTTTAATTTTTTGAGGAATCTCTATACTGTTTTCCATGGTGACTTCACCAGTCTGCATTCCCACCAGCAGTGTGGGAGGGTCCCCTTTTCTCCACATTCTCGTCACCACTTATTCTGTGTTGTTTTGTTGATGAGCGCCATTCTGACTGGTATCAGGTGATATCTAATTGTGGCTTTAATTTGCATTTCTCTAATGCAGGGGTCAGGAACCTTCTTGGCTCAGAGAGCCATGAATGCCACATATTTTAAAATGCAATTCCGTGAGAGCCATACAATATGTTTAACACTAAATACAAGTAAATGTGTGCATTTTATGTAAGACCAACACTTTTAAAGTACAATAGGTCTCTGAATTCTTTTTAATAACATTTTTTTGCTGTTGCTAACCAATGATGAATAAATACTTCTTACCATTAATGCAACTTCTGGTGCTGCATGGTTTTGCTGATGGTTTTGTAGTCTGGTTGAAACGTGGTGAGGTTAAGCTTCATGCAGGCATTGAGACTTCCATCTGTTAAACATGATCGTAGGTTGGTCTTAATGTTCTTTAGATGTGAGAAAGAATGCTCACATGCATACCTAGAGCCAAACAGCAATATTCACACACTGCAGTGTGTGGTATGTGACAGGAAGCGTGTTCCAAGTTTTGACAACCAGCTGGTCCACGGGTTGAAGTTTTCTCATTTCTGCCCACTTGTGTTTGCTCACCAACTCTGCTGGCTGTTGTGCAAGTCTTTCCAAATCTTCATTCAGTGACTTGAACTTATTCACGAACATGTCTGAGGCCTTCAGGTCAGCAACTTTTAGCTCAAAATCTCTGATGGAGACACCGGGGATGTAACTCAGGTCAGCACTGTCCACTGCACACTCGTGTGGATGGGTGATGATCTTAAAAAGATAAGTGCACTCACGAGATTCTACAAAGTGCGCTTTGAATGACTGCAGGAGATTAGATGTGAAGCCTGCTAGCTGCTGGAAATCAAGATGTTGAGCAGGGTCACTTACTGTGCATGCATCTTTAAACTCTCCCAGTTTTTCAAAGTAACAACCTGTTTCAATATCAGAATGAAGAGTTCCAGCTTGTTTTAAAATGCAAACACTGTTTGTTGAAGGGATAAGACTGTATTTCCAATGCCTTGCATTTTCACATTGAGCTGGTTCAGATGTTCAGTCATGTCCATGAGATAGCAGAATTTCAGGAGCCACTCAGTGTTAGCTAACTCAGGATGCTCGACATTTTTCATTTTTAAAAAAGTCCTGATTTTGTTCAGACAAGCCACAAAATGGCTGAGCACCTTCCCTCTTGACAACCAATGCATATTGCTGTGCAGAAGCAGACCAGGATAATTATTCCCAACTTCATCCAGCAGTGTTTTAAACTGACAATCATTTAAAGCCTGGGCAGCAATAAAGTTGACCACCCGAATTACCAGTGACATCACCTCACCAAGCTGCTTGCCACACATCTGAGCACAAAGTGCCTCAGATGCAGTGAAAACTTAGGATGAGTCTCTTCTCATGTTCATGAAGAAGTGTTCGAATCCTCTGTTTTTCCCCACCATGCACGGAGCACCATCAGTACACACCGAAATAAGTTTATCCATTGGTAGATTTTTTTCCTTAGTGAATTCATTGAAGGACTTGAATAAATCTTCCCCTCTTGTTGTCACTTTCATAGGCAAAACAGCAAGACTTTCCTCACATAGTGTGTCACTGACAGCATACCTTGCAATCACACTGAACTGGGATAAATGGCTTACATCTGTTGACTCATCCAAAGTGAGAGAAAAGAATGGTGCTGCATTTATGTCCTTCACTTGTGTTGCCTCAATTTGATTTGCCATCATGATGGTACGATCATGAACAGTTCTTGCTGACAGAGGCATGTCTTTTATTCATTTGATTATCTTGTCTTTATCTGAAAAGTTGTGAAAAAGTTCATTGGCAACATCAAGCATGAATGTTTTGGCATACTCCCCATCTGTGAATGGCTTTCCGTTTCTCACAATTGCTAAAGCACCAGCAAAGCTAGCCGAATTCCAGTCACCTTGTTGGGTTCTAAACATGGAGTTGCTGCTGACTATCTTGCACTCTGCACAGTAGCTCTTGACATGCTTTCTTACTGCTGTCCCTCACTGGATATTTCGAATGCAAATGTAGTATGGCATGTGTCGAAGTGCCGCTTTATATTTGACCGTTTCATCAATGCAATTTTATCATTGCATATTAGACACACTGCAGAACCTGCTCTCTCCACAAAGGCAAATTCCTCTGTCCATTCCTTCTGAAAAGTACAATACTCCTCACCTTTTTTTCTTTTAGCCATCTTCTTCACCAAAAGGGTTTCTGCAATTAACTAGCTAACTACTTGATTAAAAGGAGGGAAGTTTACTTCCTGACCTCACAGGGACCCATGTTTGTTATGCATTATCCAATAAAAATTTGGTGTTGTCCCAGAGGACAGCTGTGATTGGCTCCAGCCACCCACAACCATGAAAACGAGGGGTAGGAAATGAATGGATTGTAATACATGAGAATGTTTTATATTTTTAACGTAATTATTATTTTTATTAAAGATTTGTCTTCGAGCCAGATGCAGTCATCAAAAGAGCCACATCTGGCTCACAAACTATAGGTTTCTGACCCCTGCTCTAATGATTAGTGATGTTGAGCATTTTTTCATATGCCTATTGGCCATCTGTATGTCCTCTTTGGAGAAGTGTCTATTCATTCTTTTGCCCATTTTTTTATTACATTGTTTGTGTTCCTGGTGTAGAGTTCTACAAGTTCTTTATAAATTTTGGTTACTAACCCCTTATCAGATGTATTGTTGAATATGGACTTCCATTGCGTAGTTTGTCTTTTTATTCTGTTCTTATTGTCTTTAGCAATGCAGAAGCTTTTTAGTTTGATATAGTCCCATTTTTTTATCCTGCCCTTTATTTCACTTGCCAGTGGAGATAAATCGGCAAATATATTTCTGCAAGAGATATCGAGAACTTACTGCCTATATTTTCTTCTAAGATGATTATGATTTCACGGCTTACATTTAAATTTTTTATCCATTTTGAGTTTATTTTTGTGAATGGTGTAAGTTGGTGGCCTAGTTTCATTTTTTTGCAGGTAGACGTCCAGTTTTCCCAACACCATTTGTTAAAGAGGCTGTCTTTACTCCATGGCATGATCTTACCTCCTTTGTCAAATAGCAGTTGTCCATAAAGGTGTGGTTTTATTTCTGGGTTCTCTGTTCTGTTTCCTTGATCTATATGCCTGTTTTTATGCCAGTAGCAAGATGTTTTGAGTACAATGGCCTTGTACTATAACTTGATATCAGGAAGTGTGATACCTCTCACTTTATTCTTCCTTCTCAAGATTGCTGAGGCTATTCGTGTTCTTTTTTGGTTCCATATAAAATTTTGGAATATAGCCCTGGCCTGTCGGCTCAGCGGTAGAGCGTCGGCCTGGCGTGCAGGGGACCCAGGTTCGATTCCCGGCCAGGGCACATAGGAGAAGCGCCCATTTGCTTCTCCACCCCCCCTCCTTCTTCTCTTTCTCTCTCTTCCCCTCCCGCAGCCAAGGCTCCATTGGAGCAAAGATGGCCCGGGCACTGGGGATGGCTCCTTGGCCTCTGCCCCAAGCGCTACAGTGGCTCTGGTCATGGCAGAGCGACGCCCCGGAGGGGCAGAGCGTCGCCCCCTGGTGGGCGTGCCAGGTGGATCCCAGTCGGGCGCATGCGGGAGTTTGTCTGACTGTCTCTCCCAGTTTCCAGCTTCAGAAAAATACAAAAAAAAAAAATTGGAATATATGTTCTATATCTTTGAAGTATGTCATTGGTATTTTAATTGGTATTGCATTGAATTTATGAATTGCTTTGGGTAATATAGACATTTTAATGATGTTTATTCTACCTAACCAGGAGCAAGGTATATGCTTCCACTTGTTTGTATCTTCCTTGATTTCTTTTATCAATGTTTTATAATTTTCCAAGTACAACTCTTTAAAGCACTAGTCTCTTTTTTTAATTAATTTATTTATTTATTCATTTTACAGAGGAGAGGGAGAGACAGAGAGAGAGAGAGAAAGAGAGGAGAGACAGAGAGAGAGAAGGGTGGGAGGAGCTGGAAGCATCAACTCCCATATGTGCCTTGACCAGGCAAGCCCAGGGTTTTGAACCAGTGACCTCAGCATTTCCAGGTCGATGCTTTATCCACTGCGCCACCACAGGTCAGGCCCAAGTACAACTCTTTAATCTTCTTGGTTAAATTTACTCCTAGGTACTTAATTTTTTTGGTTGCAATAGTGAAGGGGATAGTTTCCTTAATTTATATTTCTGACAGTTCATTGTTGGTGTATAAAAATGCCTCTGATTTCTGAGTATTAATTTTATATCCTGCCACCTTGCTGAATTCATTTATCAGGTCGTGTAGTTTTTTGACTGAGACTTTAGAATTTTCTATATACAATATCATGTCATCTGCAAATAATGAAAGTTTTACTTCTTTTCCAATTTGGATGCCTTTTATTTCTTCTTCTTGTCACATTGCTGTGGCTAAGACTTCCAGAACTATGTTGAATAAGAGTGGTGAAAGGGGGCAACCCTGCCTTGTTCCTGATCTTAAGAGGATTGCTTTTAATTTTTGCCCATGAGTATGATGTTAGCTGTGAGTTTGTTATAGGTGGCCTTTATCATGTTTAGGTATGTTCCCTGTATTCCCACTTTGCTGAGAGTTTTGATCATGAATGCATGCTGGACTTTATCAAATGCCTTTTCTGCATCCATTGAAATTATCATTTGGTTTTTCTCCTTCCTTTTGTTTATGTGATGAATCACATTGATTGATTTGCAAATATTGTACCAGCCTTGCCTCCCCAGAATGAATCTCACCTAATCATGATGTATGATTTTCTGCATATATTGCTGGATCTGGTTTGCTAATATTTTGTTGAGGATTTTAGCATCTAAATTCATCAGGGATATTGGCCTATAATTTTCTTTCTTTGTGTTGTCTTTGCCTGGTTTTGGAATCAGAATTATGCTTGCCTCATAAAAGGATCTTGGAAGTATTCCTTCCTCCTGAATTTTTTGAAATAGCTTGAGAAGGATAGGAATTAGTTCTTCTTTGAATATTTAGTAGAATTCACTTGTGAAGCCATCAGGCCCAGGACTTTTCTTTGTTGGGAATTTTTTGATAACTGTTTCAATCTCATTTGTTATAATCAGTCTATTTAGGTTTTCTTATTCTTCCAGATTAATTTTTGGAAGATTATATGTTTCAAGGAATTTGTCCATTTCATCTAGGTTGTCTAATTTTGGGGCATACAGTTCTTCATAGTATTTTCTTACAATATTTTGTTTTTATGTTGTGTCAATTGTTATTTCTCCACTCTCATTTCTAATTTTATTTATTTGAGTCCTCTTTCTTTTTTTCTTGGTGAGACTGGTTAATGGTTCATCAATCTTGTTTACCTTTTCAAAGAACCAGCTCCTGGTTTTGTTGATCCTCTGTATTGTTTCTTTAGCCTCTATGTCATTTATTTCTGCTCTGATCTTTATTATTTCCTTCCTTCTACTACCTCTGGGCTTTACTTGCTGTTCTTTTCCTAGTTCTTTTAGATACAGGGTTAAGATGTTTATTTGAGCTTTTTCTAGCTTCTTAAGGTATGCCTGTAATGCTATGAACTTCCCTCTCAGGACTGCTTTTGCTGTGTCCCATAAATTTTGAATTGATGTATGCTCATTATTATTATTCATTTCTATTAATTTTTTTTATTTCTTCTTTCATCTCATTGTTAACTCATTCATTATTTAATAACATGCTATTTAGTTTCCAAGTGTTTGAGTATTTTTCAGTTTTCCTATTGTGGTTGATTTTTAGTTTCATGCCATTGTGATCAGAGAAAATGCTTGATATGATTTCAATCTTCTTAAATTTGTTGAGACCACTTTTGTGCCCTAACATCCTAGAGAATGTACCATGAGCACTTGAAAAGAATGTATATTCTGCTGCTTTAGTGTTAAAGGTTCTGAAGATATCTATTAAGTCTAGTTTATCTAGTGTGTCCTTTAAGTCTGCTGTTTCTTTGTTAATTTTCTTTCTTGAGGATCTATCTAGTGATGTTAGTGGGGTACGGAAATCCCCTACTATTATAGTATTGCTGTTGATCTTTCCCTTTATATATGTCAAAGTCTGCTTTATATATTTTGGTGCATAGATATATATAATGGTTATATCTTCCTGTTGGATTGCTCCTTTTATCATTTTGTAGTGACCTTCTTTATCTTACTACAGCTTTTTTTTTAAAGTCCATTTTGTCTAATATAAGTATTGCTACCCCAGCTATTTTTACATTTCCATTTGCATGAAATTTTTTTTTCCATCCTTTTATCTTCAGTCTATGTGCATCTTTTGTTTTAAAGTGTGTCTCTTGTAGACAGCATATGTATGGGTTCTATTTTCTTATCCATGCAGCTACCCTATGTCTTTTGATTGGATCATTTAATCCATTTACATTTAAGGTTATTATTGATATGTAGTTGTTTATTGCTATTTTATTCTTTAAAGCTGTATTCCTCTTTTGCTATATTCTTTTTCCCTTTGATCTGTTTACAACAAGCCCCTTAGCATTTCTTGTAGCATTGGTTTGGTTGTAGTGAATTCTTTGAGTTTTTTTTTTTTCTGGGAAGCTTTTTATCTCTCCTTCAATTTTAAACAATAGCTTTGCTAAATAAAGTAGTCTTGGTTGTAGGCTCTTGTTCTGCATTACTTTGAATATTTCTTGCCATTTCCTTCTGGCCTCAAGTGCCATTCTAAAATAGATTTTATTTTTAAAGAAATTTAATTTATTAAAAACTTTGTCTTTTTAATCTTGTCACATCACAGAGTATCTCAACTCTTCTACATTCCTTTTAAGGCTTATCCAATAAGCATGTTACTTTACAGGACAACTCATATGGATATATCATTTTTATTTTTCAATTAACATTATATAACAAATTCACTTCCCTGTCCTAATCTTTATTATTCCTAAGAAAATTCTCATTCAATGCAGCATAATTTACTTAACCACTTCTCTACAGGCTTCTAATTTTTTTTTACTATAATAGATAATGTTGCACTAGGTATTGCTATTTGGATAGTTTCATTCTAATTCTTTCCTCTTATGTTCAATTATTTTCTAAAGATAAATTCCCAGAAATGATATTCCTGGGTCAGTGGAGCTTGAACGTCTTTATACCTACTACATCCTGAAAGGGTTATACAGATGTACACTGCCACCAGGTAGGATAAAAGTGTAGCATGGCATCTCTTCTTTTGCTTATTCATCTTATTAGACTCCCAGTCTCAGCATCAGGCATTTGGGAGCATCATGGAGTTGCGAGGTACAGTAACAATCAGGAAGTCAAAGTTCCTAAGAAGGATGATTTACTCTTACTGGCTTTCTACTATAAACATGGCACTATTTTAAGTGCTTATCATGAATTATCTCTGCTTCTTCTAACCCATCTCAGTAGGTATTATTATCTTCACTTTATAAATGTTAAAACCAAAATTCATGGAGGTTAAGTATAACTTGTCCAGGGTCACCAGCTAATGTATGTTGTATAAAGATTCAAAGTTTAAAATCTTGTTATTATTTTACTGTATCTTCTCAATGAACAAGGTTTGAGGTATGAAGGCAGAACCATACTTTGATTATTAGAGCAAGGTGGCTTCAAAGAGATAAGTTCTAGATGATTTTTATTATTACAAGAAGGGAACAAATAGCTCACCTTTTACTTCCAAACTCACTTTACTCACCTGGCTGCATACAGATGCCCCTGTCCAGAGCACTATCAAGGCTAGAGAAGTTTCATGCCCTTCGACCTTCCAACCAGCTGAAGAGCCATTCTTATAAAAAGGCTATGAATAACAGGAGCAGCTAAATAAATGGTTCCTAAGATGTGTAATGGAAGAGTAATTTCTGAAGCTTTTAGATCATCAAGGGGGAAAATGTAATGAATATATTTACAGATATTTGTGTATGTATGTGTGTGCAGGCATGTGTGTACACAGACTGACAACATTGCTATGTTTTACCATGATCAAATCCACTCCATCACTTAACATACACACACAGGAAAATAACTAGCCAAAAGTTTCAGGGCTCTGAGAGATACAAGTAGGCACATTCTTACCAATTATGTATGGCTTATTGGTAAGAATGTAATTTGGAATCAGATTTATTTTAAGATTCTCATTCCACTACTCACTTAATGCATGATCTCAGGATGAGGGTATTTGATGCAGTTTTTTAATCTCTGTATCTTATAGTACTAATATCATCAAATTTATTATAATGACATTAAATACATTTTGGCCACTACTACCATTATTGTCATCATTATTCACCTGTATAATGAGAAGATTCATATGTGCATGTGATTTGCAGTTATTTTTACTGTGGAATACAGTATACATGAAGATAATGCATATAGAGTGGCTAGCATAGTACCTAGCATAGCATAGAGTACATACAAAATGCATTTATCAGTTTGGGTTCATACTGGTGATCTCAAGTACAAGGGAATGAAGGGTCCTTGGCCATAATCCAGAATCTCTCTTCATCATTCCATAGACTACCTATCTTCAGTAACTAAATGCTTTCAGGATCTTCCCTGCCTCTTCTTCACTTCTTCAAACCTCCTCCCTATTTCCTCCTCAACCTCTGCATTTTCATTTCTCCTCCCATCAGCCTCTACTTAACATCTTCACTTCCCTGCTATCCTGCCTCAAGGTCTCCAGAGAGGACAAATTAATTGAAAGCCAAGGAACACCAAGCAAATAGTATATACATGGTCATTTTAAGTAGTCTCTTGTATGTTATAAGTATGGGCATTTAAAAATCATGCATTTAAAAACATTCATATAATAGATCCAATTATCTGTTGTTTTGTAATGCATAACTGTTTTGATTATATCATTTAATGTATTACATATTTGAACACTTTCTTGGTTTCTTAAAGTGCAAAATAAATTTATCAATGTGTAAATAATATGCAAATTAAACAAATATGAATATTAATATTGTTTGAAGAGCCATTGCATTTTAAGATAGAATATCCACAGAAGCAAGTACAGATTTTATTATTCCAATCATAGACTTAATCAAACAGCAATTACTATTATAATGTCTTTTTAAATATATCTAAGAGTTAACCACTAAAATATTCCCAGTTAACCTATAATCATGAAACAGAACATTTCTAGTAGATGACAAATGATTTAGTGAATATAACAGAAGATTTCAGATTCATGTATCTGGATATGAAACATGGTTATCCAATTTATTCCCTGTGACAGTCTAACAACTGTGATCTCCAAGTGTCCTTTTCTGTAAAGTGAGAATAATATTAACTTCTTAATGTTGCTGAGTGATTGGGTAAATGAATGGCATATATTATGTATAATTTTAGGTGCTGGATATAACAATGAACCAAATAAAGTCCCTGCTATCCTAGAGCTTACATTCTAATGGAGGACAAAGACAAAAAAGAAATAAGTACATAATGAATATATAAAATACTTTATACTAATGAATTACTTGTTAGGATGAAATGAGGTAGCCACTAACCACATTCAACTGACATCTCTCTGTCTTCATCCTACAGACTTATTAGTAGACCTTAAATTAGTTAACTGATCTTGCCATATCGGAACAGTTTCCTCTCTTGGAGTCAAGACTCCATCTTCTGACCATCATGTTCCCTACATCAAGCTTCATTTCAGTCTCCTTTGCTGGCTTCATTTCCTCCTCCTCACTTTTAAACACTGGAGTTTCCCTGGCTCAGTCCTGGGTCTCTCCTTTTCTTCACCTGTACTTCTTCCCAGGTGATTTCATCTAGAGTCTTATGGTTTTAAATATCATGTCTAGTTGATGATAATGAAATGGATGTGTGTGTGTTTGTATATATACATATATATATATATATCTCCATCTATTTTTTTTATAAATCTTTACATACATGTCTGAGATGTCTCTCAAACTTAACAAATCAAAAACAGAAGTATTGGTTGCCAACACTCCAAACACCTTTCTATCCCAATCTAACCCACCTCAGTAAATGGCACCACCTTCTACTCTGTTGCCTATCCCTAGAAACTAAGAATTACTTTCTGATTTCTCCTTATTATTCATCTCTCACAATCAATATATCAATAAGCTCTTCCAAATTCATCCCTAGATATATCTTGAATGGTTTAATCCTCTCTATCTTTGTCATTTTCTCTCTGTAGTAAGCCACAATTCTCATCCACTCAACTTCAATACTGTCCCACGCAGTTCATTCCCTCTGTAGCAGTCAGAGTAAACTTTTGATGACTTAAATCATAGTATGTGTGGGATGTGGCAGCTTGTCTCCAAGGATTTCCCTCAAAAAATCTGTTCTTTGGTATCCAAATCCTACATAGTCCCCTTCCACACTAAATGTGGACTGGTCTACCTATGATTTGCTTTAACTAATGTAATGTGTCAGAAGTTATTTTATGTCAGTCTAGTCCTAAACCTTCAGAAAACTTGGTAGCTATTGCTTTTGGAAGCCAGTAGTCTTTATGTATGAATTCTAGCCACTTTGTGAGAAAGCACATATCTGGCTATAATGTGGAGAGATTATGTGAGAAAGACACATACAAAGAAAAAGAGGCTTCGCAACTTCTTCTAGGCCAGGGGTCGGGAACCTTTTTGGCTGAGAGAGCCATGAACACCATATATTTTAAAATGGAATTCCGTGAGAGCCATACAATGACCCATGTATGTTATGCATTATCCAATAAAAATTTGGTGTTCTACCGTAGGACAGCTGTGATTGGCTCCAGCCATCCGCAACCATGAACATGAGTAGTAGAAAATGAATGGATTGTTATATATGAGAACGTTTTATATTTTAACATTATTTTTTTTATTAAAGTTTTGTCTGTGAGCCAGATGCAGCCATCAAAAGAGCCACATCTGGCTCGTGAGACATAGGTTCCCAACCCCTGTTCTAGGCAGTTATCTCAACACCCCAGTCAAGCCTTCAGATGAGTTCAGCTCCACATGCCATCTGAATACAACAACCTGAGAAACCCCAATGAGAGCACAGAAGAATCTCCTGGCTCAACCCTACTAACTCACACAAATGTTAGAAATAATAATTATTTTAAGCCGCTAAGATTTGAGATGTTTTGTTGCAAAGCAATAAAAAAATGATGTCTGAAAGTGGGTCCTGCCATAACAAAAATCTAAAATATACAGCATTGACATTAAAATTGGGTGGCAAGCTGAAGCTATTAGATTGTTAGTAAAATCTGCAAGGAAAGAGGTGACATTGTTATTGGAGGTTAGATAAAGGCTTTGCATTATATTGTAGTGGAATGTTTGACATTATCTCTTGCATCAACATGAAAAATAAAAAATATAATGAATGTTTTTATCTCTTTGACTAAAGAGATTTCCAGGAAGAATACTGGACATGTCAACTGTTTTATATGGTTTAAAAAAATTTTTTTTAAGTTTTGTATTAATAACTACTAATAGCAATGAGCCAGAAAAAGGACTGTTTAGTTTTCAAGCAAAGTCACACAGAAATATTACCAACCTAGGACTTGCTAGGATGGGGTGGGGGGGTGTGCGTGTATTTTTCATCCTGATTTACCAGACAGGCTCTCAAAGTAAGAAACAGCTTCAGACCAAAAAGACAAACCCAGAGCAATGCCGATAAAACATGACCTTAAGATAAGGTTAGGTTAAAGCCATTGAACCTCAGAAAAACTTGAAGGCATGCCTAATAGAGTTTCTTGGCTAGAAAAGACAGCTTCCAAGACACTTAAGGATATTGTCTCATAGCATTCAGACTCTGAGCCCAAACTTGAAAGAGGCCTATCTCAGAGATTTATGGTTCTGTTTCATAAAGTGCATTTATAATCTGACACACAGGAAGCCAACAAAATTTTTAAGGAATTATATAAGCTTAGATTGAAAGGAACAGAGACAGTTCAAAGAAAAGAGACTTTTGGGTTCCCAACTTCTCATGGGCAGGAAGAAGAGAAAGCTTCTCAACTATAACATAGGCTATTTTTTTCTTTTTTTATTTTTCATTTAAAGTTGATGGACATTATATTAGTTTCAGGTGTACAACCTAGTGATTATACATTTATACAACTTATGAAGTTATCATCTAGATAAATCTAGTACCCATCTGACACATACACAATTATTACAATATTATTGATATATTCCCTGTGTTGTACTTTACATCCCCATGACTATTCTGTAACTATCAATTTTTACTTATTCATCTCTTCATCTTTTTCAACTCTTCCCCTCAACCTGACTCTCATCTGGTGACTGTCAAAATGTTCCTTATACTATGAGTTTGTTTCTATACTGCTTGTTCATTTATTTTTTATTTTTTAGATTTCACCTATAAGTGAAATCATCTGACATTTGTCTTTCCCTTTCTGACTTATTTCATTTAGCATAATACCTTCTAGTTTCCTCTATGTTGATACAGAGAGCAAATTTTTATTCTTTTTTATTGTATATACAATATTCCATTGTATATACACATCACTTATTCTTTATCCATTCATCTATTGATAAACACTTAAGTTGCTTGCATATCTTGGCTAGTGTAAATAATGCTACAGTGAACTCATGGATGCATATGTCCTTTTGATTTCATGTTTTTGGTTTCTTCAAAAAAATAACCAGAAGTGGAATTGCTGGGTCCTCCTTTGTCTCTTGTTATATATCCTTTATTTTAAAGTCTATTTTGTTTGGTGTAAGTATTGCTACCCTAGCTTTTTGTTTGTTTGTTTGTTTGTTTGTTTATATTTTTATGAAATATCTTCCTCAACTTTTACTTTCAGTCTGTATTTGTCTTTTGATCTGAAGTGAGTCTCATAGACAGCATAGGTAAGGGTATTGGGTCTTGTTTTTTTAACCAATCAGGATTCCCACCCCCAGTCTTTTGATTGAAGCATTATAGCCAGGAGTCCAGAAAACAGATCCAGGAGTCCAGATAATAGAGATTAAAACTGTACAGAACTACTCCCATAGAATACAACTGGTACATAATCAACATACATTTTCTGCCCCCAAAAGACTGAATTAGTGATCTGTGATCTGTGCCTAGCTGGATTTCACAATTATTAGAAGTCAGTGAATGTTATGTGCCTACCAACCCCCAACTGTTTAAATAGGTGTCTCTATTGTGGTATTCTTATCTCTGTCTCATCATTTTATGTTGGGCATGTAGGGGACATATAACTTGTGTCCTTGGTCCACAGGTCTTCAGATTTTTGTGGAGTCTTATCCGTTCCTACACCTTATTTAAATGATAATACCCTAGATTTTAAGCCTGAGCCTGATGCTTTAATGGGATCAGATTGAGACTTTTGGGTTGGAACAGAGAATATTTTGCATGTGGAAAGGATACAGATCATTTGACGCCAGAGAACAGACTATAACAGTTAGCCTCTAAAAATTGGTCCCAAATGAACCACAATTACTGGTATTCATGTCCTGTGGATTCTCCTCCCACAGTAATGTTAGGCTGACCTTTAACTAATACAATGCAACAGAAATAACATTTTGTCAGTCCCAGAACTATTCCTTAAAAAAGGCTTAAAAATACAGTGAACTAACACTTGACAAGGAATCGAAGACTACTCGATGATTATAAGACAGATTCCTCAATATTTCTTGCTGGGAAAACTGACCAATCACATATAAAGAAATGAACCTGACCCTTATCTTACATCACAAAAATTAACTTGAAATAGATTAAAGGTTTAAATGGGAACTGTGAATCTTACAGAAGACAACACTGGAAAAAAAAACTCTTTGACATGGATTTTGATAATGATTTTTTTTGGAAATCAGACCTAGAGCACAGGCAATTTACAATCCCACCAACAGTGCGCAACAGTTCCCTCTTCTCCAAATCCATACCAGCACTTGGTATCTCTTCTATTTTTGGTGACGGACATTCTAGAAATGTGAAGTGATAGTTTAGAGAGTGACTTTAGTGAATTTCCCTAATGATTAGTAATGTTGAGCATCTTTTCATGTACCTGTTGGCCTTTCCTTTATCTTCTTTGGAGAAATTTCTATTGAGGCTCTGCTCTTTTTAAATTGGGTTATCTAGTTTTTTGATATTAAGATATATGAGTTCTTTATATAGTTTAGATACTAACTTATGACATATGCAGTTTATAAATATTTTTCCCATCCATAAGTTGTTTTTTCACTTTGTTGATAGTTATGTACAAAATATTTTTAATTTGTTGTAGTCTCACTACATAATTCTTTATGTTGCTTGTTTACCAGAGAAAGGGGTGGGGGGATTATAACAAGGTGATCAAAAGGCTCAAATGTTCAGGGATAAGATAAATAAATACTAGGGATGAAATGTACAACATGGTGACTAGTTATCATTGCTGTATGACAAATAAAAAGTTGGTAAGAGAGTAGATCTTAAAGAGTTCTCATCACAAGGAGAATGTTTTCCTTTTCTTTTTATTGTATCTATATGAGATGATGAATGATAATTAAACCTATTATAGTAATCATTTCATAATATATGTAAATTAAGCCACCATGCTATCACCTAATCAGGGATATATATAATTTATTTTTCCATAAAACTGCAAAAAGAAAAAGAAAACCTTTAAATAAACCTTCCAATTTTGTGCTTTAAGGCGTCCTCAGTTGCCATGTCCACTTATCTAGATGGAGGGTGCATCTGGAGAGATCATAAGGTGAAAGAAGGGGGAAGGTGAGGGTCTGAGAGGAACCCCATGGAGATAAAGACAGTCCATATTGTCCAGAATCTGAACCAACCCGCCAAATAATTCTAGCCCCAGCTCTATCTGCAACAGCCTAAGACTCCAAAATGAGGCCACTTCAAAGAACTTCCCAGCTGAAACCAGTCACCCATAGACCAGTGAGAGATAATAAAATGGCTATTGTTTTAAGCAATTAAGTTTTAGAGTAGCTTACTATTTAACAATAAAACATAAAACAGCATGTCACTCTAAGATCAATACCTTCACATTACACATAAAATAAAACCTCAAATCTGAAATGCTTCTGATTACATCGAAGTCCCTACTACTGGCCCCTTCCAACCTAGAGAACCTCTTCTTTTTTTCCCACATTCCTCTTCAAGCTGTGATCCGTCCACACGGATCTCCCTTTTTTTTTCCAGACCCTGACAAGTTGCTGTTGTTTGGTTTTGCCCCAGTCTTTGCATTTCTGGTCGCCTCAGCCTTGAATGATCTTCCCTACCCCCAGGCTGATTCCTTCTTATTCCCTAGGTCATTGTCCAAATGACACTCAGACAGATCTTTCCTGACTATGATTTCTTAGTTATGATCCATCACACTTTCCACACATAACATTCTAAAATTGTTACAATTATATGTTTGTTCACTTTGGTATTGTCTCTTCATCTTTGAAAGATTAAGCTTCAAAAGAGTTACAGCTTTATTTTTCTCACTGCTGTCTGCCCTGTTCTGGCACCTGGAACAGTTTTTGGCATGCAGTTAGCAATAGATCCTTAAATTAATAAATGAACAAAAGTAAAGAAAAGATGCTATATATAAAATTTTTCATGGAATCTAACTGCTTCAAAAGATACTTTTCTTTTGTAAAATCATTACCAATTATTTGCTCAAGTCCTGCCTTGCCTTCTGACGACAAATCCTTTGGTGGTTAAAGTCATGGTTTTGTGACTAATTGATATACTCCCGATACATAGCATGGTGTTTGGCACATGGTAGGTGCTTAATAAACACTAGTTTATTTATTTTAAAAATTCTTATACTAGGTAACATTTTGAATGCTTCATGTGATTTTTATTGCAACTCTATGGCATAGCTACATTTTTTAGCAACATTTTAAAGATGAGAAAACTGAAGCACTAAGAGGTTAAATAACCACCCAGCTTACAAAACTACCAAGCCAATATTTGAACCCTGATTCAAACACAAAACTTTATGCTCCTATGCCTATGCTCTTAACCTTGTCCTAATCTTATTTTTGAATGAATAAATGCTTTCTTTTCTCTCTTCTTAATTTTTTTCTCTTTGAAAGAAAGTAGGATTTTTAAAATATAGTTTTTAAAGTAATATATGGTTTCAATTCCCAGGAAGGCCACTAATATTACCAACTGTACAGATTTGCTCCGAATTCTTGTCTTATTTTTAACGTTAAATGTCTCACATCTCAGGGAACTCCTCAGTCCTAGCAAAACAGGTTGTTTGGTCACCTATTTTCTACATGCTTGTAGAGTACTATGTACTAGAATCCCTTAGTGGAAGGTGTGGCTTTGTTACTGAGTTCTGATGTGAAAGAAAAAAAGAATGACCTTAAAAATCTGTTGTGTAAAATCCTGCTGTTTTCCTATCTTTCAGGTGAAGAGTGAGAACTCTAAAAACTTAGAAACAAAAAAGCCTGGATCACTAAATGACTGATTGGAGCAGATCTCCTCACTTATTCCACTTCAGTGGACCCTACTGGACTATGATGAGAGCAAGAAATAAACTTTTATCACCTATATCCACAACTAACATGTACTTAACAGTAAGAGAATGGATGCATTCCCCCTGAGATCAGAAACAAGGAAAGGATGTCTGCTCTCACCATTTTTATTCAAAAATGGACTGAAGGATCTAGCCAGGGCAGATAGTCAAGGAAATGAAATAAAAAGTATCACACTGAACAAGAAAATAAACATCTCCATTTGCAGACGACATATTTTATATAAGAAATCTTAAAGGATACACAAAAATAATTGAATTAATAAATAAGTTCAGCAAGGTTGCAAGACCAATATACAAAAATCGACTATATTTTCATAAACAGTAAACCTCCTAAAAATGAAATTAAGAAAACAATTTAATTTATAATAGCATCAGTAATAATGAAATTCTTAGAGATAAATTTAACCAAAGAAGTGCAAGAGTATGTACTTAAACTACAAAACAACATTGAAAGAAATTAAAGAAAACCTAAACAAATGAGAAAATGTTTATGTCCATAAATTGGAACTCTTAATACTTTGAAGATGGTAATACTGCCTAAACTGATATATAAAGTCAATGCAATCCTTTTTAAAATTCCAGTTGCTCTCATTGCCCCATAGGGGTCTTGCTGGATCCTAGTCCGGGCACATGCAGCAATCTGTCTCTCTGCCACCCCGCTTCTTACTTAAGAACAATAAAATTCCAGTTGTTCTATTCTGTTCCAGTAATCAGTGTGTTTGTTTGTTTTTTAACTAAGGAGGCAAGAACATACAATGAGGTAAAGACAGTGTTAGCAGAACTGGACAGATACATGCCAAAAATTGAAACTACACCATATACAAAAAATAAACTCAAAATGGATTCAAGATTTAAATGTAGACCTAAAACCATTAAACTTCTAGAAGAAAACATACACAGTTAACTCCTTGACCTCACTCTGTGAAGTATTTTTTTGGAGGGGGAGGGGGGTATGCCTCTTCAGGCAAGGAAAACAGAATAAAAAAAATAAACAAATGAAATTGCAACAAACTGAAAAGGTTTAACACAGTGAAGGAAATCATCAACAAAAGAAAACAACCTACTAAATGGAAGAGCATATTGGCCAATGGCATATCTGATAAGGGGATAATATCCAACATATATAAGGAACTCACACAACTTAGCACCAAGAAATCTAAAAATCTGATTTAAAAAATGGGCAGAGAACCTTAATAAACATTTCTCTAAAAGAGGACACACAGGTGGATAATAGATATATAAAAAGATGTTCGACATCACTAGTCATCAGAGGAATGCAAATTAAAACCACAATGAGATATCTCATACCTGTCAGAATGGCTATCATCCAAAATTCAACAAATAACAAGTGTTGGCAAGGATGTGGAGAAAAGAGATCCCTCATATTCTATTGGTAAGAATGTGTATTCCTGCAGCCCTTACGAAAAACATTACGGAGGCTCCTCAAAAATTAAAAATAAAGTTACTATATGACCCAATAATTCCATTTCTAGGTATTTACCTGAAGAAGTCTAAAACACTAATTCGAAAGAATACATGCACTCCTGTGTTCATTGCAGTGTTATTTACAATAGACAAAATATGGAAACAATGAAGTAAAGCAAGTGTCCAATGATAGATGATTGGGTAAAGATAATGTGGTACATATATATAATGAAATATTACTCTGACATAAAAAATATGAAATATTACCATTTGTAACAACATGAAAGAATCTATAAGGTCTCATGTTAAGTGAAATAAGACAGAGAAAACAAATATCATATGCTTTCACTTATAGGTGGAATATAAAAAACAAAATAAAAGAGAAACAAACACATAGATACAGAGAACAAATTGAGGGTTGACAGATGGGTAAGTATCTGGGGGGTATGGTTGAAAAAGGTAAAAGGGATTAAGAAGTATAAATTGCATTATAAAATAGTGCAGGGATGTAAATACAGCATTGGGAATATAATCAATAATTTTGTATGGTGTCAGATGGCTACTAGACTTACCAGGATGACCACTTTGGAAGGTATAAATGTCTAATCAGTATGTTGTACACCTGGAATACTATAATATTGTATATCCACTATAGCTGAAAAATAAGTTTTAAAAAAAGTAAAATTCCTGTTGTTTTATTTTTCTTTATCTCATAAATTGACAAGCTGATCCTAAAATTCACATGGATATACAAGGAACCCAGAAAGATCTAACAATCTTGAAAAGGCAGACCACCATTATAGGTCTCATACTTTTTTTAATTCAACACTTATTATAACACTACGTTAATCAGAACTGTGTGGTTCTGGAATAAAGAGAGACATAAAAATTAACAAAATATAATTTAAAGTTTATAAATAAACCCTTTCTTTTGAGGTCAATTGGTTTTCATTAAATTTGCTAAGACAATTAAATGAATTGCCAAGAGAATTTAGATAAAGGTGTTTTCAACAACTGGAACTAAGACAACTAGATATTCTGATGTAAAGAATGAAGTTGGATAGCTACCTCAGACCATACACAAAAACAGACCTAAATGCAAGAGCTATAACTATAAAATTCTTAGAAAAAAAAGAGTAAATCTTCATGACCTTGGATCAGGAAATGGTTTCTTAGATGTAGCACCAAAGCTTAAATAATGAAAGAAAAAAAAGGTAAATTAGACATTATCTTAATTAAAACACTTTGTTCTTTAAAGGACACCATTTAAAAAAAAATGAAAAGACAACCCACAGAGTGGAAGAAAATATTTGCAAATCAAAAATAAGATGAGAGCCTGACCAGGCAGTGGCACAGTGGATAAAGGGTCGGACTGGAATGCAGAGAGGCCATTTTTAAAACCCCGAGGTCACCAGCTTAAGCGTGGGTTCATCTGGCTTGCGCGTGGTGTCACTGGCTTGAGCATGAGATCATGGACATGACCCCATGGTCGCTGGCTTGAGCCAGGGTCACTGGCTTGAACAAGGGGTTACTCGCTTTGCTGTAGCCCCCTGGTCAAGGCACATATGAGAAAGCAATCAATGAGCAATTAAGGTGCCATAATGAAGACTTGATACATTTCATCTCTCTCCCCTCCTCTCTGTCTGTCCCTATCTGTCTCTTTCTCTGTCTCTATCTCTGTAACAACAACAAAAATATGAGATATGTATCCAGAATGTACAATTAAATGTCACACGTAAAACATTAGTATAATGATAGTCTTTTATGTAACTATCATAGACCAATAACACATAGAAAAAAATGAATATATTGAAAATATTATTTAAGTTTATCTGAAAATCCTTTATTTGAAATTACCAACATTTCTAGAAAAGCAGAAAAACAGGAATCTCAAATTCATACCTTTCCCTACCTCAGTGGCACATGATAAGGGAACTGTATCATATTGGTTTATTGATCTCTGCTAGAACTACTAAATTTTCACAGCTCTATGTTTTCATTGAATCAAAAATATTTGATTGCTGACTATCTTTTGATATAGCAGAGAAATATCAATGAGGAAGAAGAGGAGTCAGAGTAATTATTTAAGAGATATATGTTAAATTTTTAAAGGATGTCTACAGGAAAAGGTTTAAATTTAAATACAGTAAAGCCATAAATTATTGTTTTTCCTTGTTTTCTGCAAAGAAAACAAAACTGCTTTCTTAGTAAAAACTTTTGTCTTTTAGATCTAGGAGAAGTATCAGCTTCTCAAGAATTGGGCCTTCTGGTTCTGACCAACTGGTTTCAGCTGCTCACCAGTCTTTCATTCCTAAAAATTTCTATAATTTTTCTATCATGCTATATGGTATTTACCAATATCAATGAAATTGTTTTAAGAATATGTATTTAGAGTATTAGATAATATCAATTTAAAAATAAAAAGCTATTTAATTCTTTTTAAAAACGCAGAAAAATTCTAAAAATAAAGAATACCCATTGGTCCTGGTTGGCACAGTGGTAGAGCATTGGCCTGGCATGTGGATGTTCTGGGTTTGATTAATGGTCAGGGCATACAGGAGAAGTGACCATCTGCTTCTCCACACCTCCTCCATTCTTTCTTTTTCTCTTCCTCTTCTGCAGCCATGGCCTGATTAGAGCAAGTTGTCCTGGGCATTTATGATGGCTCCATGGCCTCCATCTCAGGTACTTAGAAGGGCTCAGTTGCTGAACAACAGAGCAATACCCCAGATGGGCAGAGCATCACTCCCTAGTGGGCTTGCCAAATGGGTTGCAGTCAGGACACATGCAGGAGTCTTTCTGCCTCCCCTTCTCTCACTGAATAAAAAAAAAATTAAAAATTAAATACCCAATGTACCCACCATCTATAATAAAAAATTAACATTTTGACATTGTTTTATCAAATTGTTTTATTAATTAATTTTAGAGAGAGGAAGGGAGAGAGAGAGAGAGAGAGATAAAAATATTGATCTGTTCCTATATGTGCCCTGAGGACAAAACCTACAAACTTGGAGTATCAGAACAATTATCTAATCAACTGAGCTATCAGCCAGTGCTCAAATTATCTTATACATTATAAATAATTGGCTTGGCCTCTCCAGAAGTATTCTCTATCAATATATTTATCTAATTCATGTCTCTGAAATTTTAGTAAATGTGCTTCCATACATATATAGTATTTTTATTTTTTATTTTTTGTATTTTTCTGAAGTGAGAAGCAGTGAGGCAGAGAGACAGAGAGCTGCATGCACCCAACCGGGATCCACTTGCATGCCCACTAGGGGGTAATGCTCTACCCATCT
Source organism: Saccopteryx bilineata (assembly GCF_036850765.1). Lineage (NCBI taxonomy): Eukaryota > Metazoa > Chordata > Mammalia > Chiroptera > Emballonuridae > Saccopteryx > Saccopteryx bilineata. The sequence goes on along the minus strand of NC_089490.1, from coordinate 335,513,851 downwards.
GGGGCACTGCTCTGTTGCAACCAAAGCAATTCCAGTGCCTGATGCAGAGGCCATGGAGCCATTCTCAATACTGGGGCCAACTTTGCTCCAATGGAGCCTTGGTTGTGGGAGGGGAAGAGAGAGATAGAGAGGAAGAAGAGAAGGAAGGGTGGAGAATCAGATGGGTGCTTCTCCTGTGTGCCCTGGCTAGGAATCAAACATAGGACTTCCACACACTGGGCCAATGCTCTACTGCTAAGCCAACTGGCCAGGGCCTACATATATAGTATTTTTAATTGGCTTTAAAATGTTTACATAAATTACACATATGTATTTTTACAATTTTGAATTTTATTCAACATTTTTAAAATATTCATATTTATATTTTTATGAACATAGATCTGGTTCTTTCATTTTAACTGTGTTATAATATTCCATCATACACATAATTTTTCTGTTGATAGACCTGTGAGTTATTTTCAGCCTTTTACTATTTTAAATAATGTATTATACAAGTCTTCTTGTGCAGATAGGTGAAAGTTGTCCTCTGGATATATACTGGTATTTGAAATTTCTGAGTCAATTACTTGTATTTTAACTTGTATATTTTGCCACATAATTCAATAAGATCTAAAATTACACATTATCTCTATTCTTTTTTGAAAAATTCAAGAATCACAGCATTTTAACTCTTAAACATTCCCTGTCACATCCATTATTTTTTGTCAACTGTTCCAATTTTTTTTTAGATCTGAAAGTTATTGTTGCAATGAGTATTTGATTACAAATATATTTTAATGAGTTTTTGTTGTTCTTATTTAAGATGAATTAATTTCTATTTTTGCTCAAGTGCATCTTTACAGCAAGATTCTACAGGTAGTAACCTTGAGATCTTAAAAATCTGTTTTGTTTTCTTTATCCCCAATCTTAAATGATGCCTAAGCTGGATATATATTTCTGAAAATGACAGTTATTTTTTCTCAGAACTTTGCAGATGTTACACTATTGACTTGGGCATCTATAAATATTTTAGTTGATGGAAATCCACTTTCCATCTAATTATGATTCCTCGGAGGGTCCACATCCTTCACTCTCTGGCAGCCTGTAGCTTCACTGTGATATATGTGTGTTTCAAATTATTTTCATTTTATAGTTTTTGATGAACTTTAGTAAGGAATTCAGAGTATCTATTTATTTATTTGTTTGTTTGTTTGAGTTAGACCAACAGCTTTGAAAGATTCAGACAGTCACAGTCGTGGTGACGCCAGCCTCAGATTTGGGGCATCTGGGCATCCTACAGTCTGATAGTCAGTGTCGTTTTAAATTCCATAGAGAAAAAAATCTACCAAACAACAGTGTACATGTAGATAAATATTCAAAAACATAACATATACAACCAGCACCAGACCAATAAACAGAACATGACCTGCTGCCATCCAGTAGGGTAACTATTATCCTGACTTCTAATGACATAGATTAATTGTACCCATTTTTGTACACTTTAGAAAAACATCTTACAGTAGGGGCTCTTCTGTACTGGTCTTCTCTCACTAATATTGTTTGAGAGCTTCATGTATATTTTTGTATTTGTCGATAGTTTATGTTAATGTTATATATTGCTCCATGGTATGAATATATGACAGGTAACACAGTGGACCTGACCCTGGTCCTTGCCACATGTATTTTTTTTTTTAGTTCCTATTAACTCAATGAATTATGCTCCTGCTCAACTTGAAGACCAGGAGGCTTATGGCTCCAACCCCCACTGATAGCTGTTTGTCTCTGCCCCATTCCTGGCTCACGGAGATATTTATCAGACTTTTGAGCAAGGCTAATTCATATACATATAAAAGTTTAGAGCAGTAAGATGTAAATTAACAGGATCAATATCGGTAATCCCTACCCCTTTTTAATTTTGTTTTCCAAACTTTGGAAGAAGTATAGATCTCTCAAAAATCAAACCCTTTTTGTTCTGATCAATAAAACATACTTCTATGTTTTATTACAAAGAGGAAACTAGATTATTAAAGTTATTAATAGATAAGTCTTTTAGCTAGAATTCAATGACTTAGGCTAATTGGGTGTTTCCTTTTTGTTGTTGTTTTTGTGTCTTTAATAAAAATTTATTTAAGCCAAATAGAGAATATGGCTGGAAGCAAGATCTCAACAGAGTGAGATAAATGCTTTGAAATAGGCTAATTTTTGATATATTAAATATTTACAGTTATATATTATGATGTTAAATTATGTAGATAATTACCATAACAGAAACAAAATTTTGAGTTTAAATGAACTTTAAGTAAATTTAACACAAAGAAAAAGGATTTATTAAATAATGGTTCAAAACATAAATTAATATAACAAAAATCATGAAGTTGGTAACTAAATGGGTAAGTAAATGATTTAAGAAACATTGATTGACATACTTGGGGGCTCAACTTTAACACTAGTTCTATATTGACCTTTAAATTAAGGGTGAGCCCCCCTGCAGTAAACCTCCAGCTCTGTCTGCTTCCTCTTTCTCCATTCATTGAGGGCTGATAAATGGCAATGAATTTCATAGGATCAATGTGTTACCAATTCCATGGGAGGAAATACTTCCAAAGAGATCCTTGGAGGGAAGGCAATAATAAACCAAGGACTGTGTACCAAATAATATGATTGCAGGCAGAGTATCAAGCAACTTTTATGGGCACCTGAACCTCATTGATGGTTTAGTCCATTAAAGGCAAAATAGGTAGGAATTCCTGTGTCAATACCTACATATGGATAGTTAGTTGCTTTCTGCAGTGCTGTGTTCAGAAAGATTCTCAGATTAAAAACTGGGATATTAGGAAAGAACGCCATGAGCATGGATATGTAAAGTAAATGATTTTCAACTCTGATTTAAAGAGCAATAAATAGTCCTGATCTTCTATGACCCCTGATGTCTGAAAGGGAATCCTTGACTAGAATGTTTTGCTATAAGTATATATTAAACAGAATCATATCTAAATAAACAGAATAAAGCATTCCAAATATGTTACTGGGGGAAAAATCAGCTCCTATCTTATGGTAAAATAAAATAAAAAGCTTCAAAAAAAACCTGTTTAATAGAGACAGAATACAAATGGTGTTTGGTAGATATTTCAGAGTTTTTAAATAAAGCAGTTTAAATAAAAAAAATTACCAGTTCTAGAGAAAATGCCTCTCTAGAAAGAAACACTAAGTTCCATATTAACATGGTGCTAGAACTGCCATAGGTTTAGCAGAGCAATACTTACTATTTAATTATACAAACTATTCACCTGACAAAAGGAATGAAGAAGTAAGATTTATTCTGTACCTGCTATGTAGCAGGTTCTTTACACAATTTCCTCATTAATCCTCATAAGAATTCAGTAAAGAAGGTATGGCTAGTTCAGTTTTACAAATGAAGGATTAGAGACCCAGAGTGGCCATTTACTTGCCTTATATCACCACATAATCGTATGAGCAAAGTTCTGAAAATACATCTCCTAAAAGCCTGTGGTTTTAAAGGACTTCCAATAACCTTAGTTGTTTCTTCACTGAACCACACAGTCTCTCTAGGGGCTACAAAGAGACACAATGGCTATTCGAAAGGCAACTGGGGCACAGTACATAGCAGGGCCTTTTATACATTATAAATGTACAAAGGGAGTTCCTTTAACAACAACACTACTCGGTGGAGAATTGGTAGACTGCCCCATTGTCCCTAAGCGACAATTAAAAGTTGTGAAAAAAGCAGTGGGACAAGATCTTATTTGTGTAGCTCAAACCTGTTCCAATACCTACAAAATCTCTCAAATCAGACATTTAAAAATTGAACACAAATCATTAATTCTAATTTAGCTGTCTTGTTATTTATTAAAGAAATATTTATTTAGTGTCCACCATGCATGAAGCACTGTGCTAGGTCTTAGGGACCACAGACAGTCCAGCAGGATAAGACTTTTCCGCCACCTGACATTAGCAATAACCCTTAGGTTTATAATGAGCAAACAAGTCCACTGAAAATCTCTAGTCTCCTTTCTTCAAAAAGCAAATCACTCCTCACTTAAGCTAAATTTTTGTTCAAAAATTGAATCATCTGTACTCCAGAGAAACTCCAATGTGAGCCATCTTAAAGTCTGTTCACCTGTGGATTTTTAGCACACAGAAAAGTAAAGCAAGCTAGTTGAATACTAACAGAGAATTTGATCTGAGCAGGAGTTAGATGATCTCTTTCATTATAAGACACCTTAGAGAAGCAGTGGGAGAACAAGTGAAAGACAGTATGTCAGTTCCGGAGGCCTGCAGTGGGCACAGACAGCCCCAGGGGCGGGGAAATCCCATTGACCTAGTTTGCCACAGACTCATAGTACTGGGGATTAGCCCAGCCATTGTTTATGTGTTGATAGGATGAGGTGAGTTGAGTTCCAGCCTAGTTCCCACACAGTATCACGAACAGAAATTTCTTCAACAACCACCCACAGAGATGAAATCAAACCCAAACTTCTTAATCTAACTTTTGGCATGAAATCTCTGCATCTCGTCCAATTTCTTGTTATTCCTCAATATAAACCCTGTGTTTTAAGTAGTTACTTTCTAGCTCTGGAACCATGAGTAAGTTTTTTCTTTTCCTTTTTATTAACCTCTCTGAGCCTCAGTTTCTCATCGGTAAAGATTGGAATTATATTAACACTTACCTCTAGAGTTCTCGAATGTTTAAATAAGTTAACACAAGTAGAGTCTGGTGAAGTTGCAACTGATGCTGCCACCACTACGAATATTTCACTGTTGGTAGCAGTTAGACTCACAGCTAATTCAGCCTCGTGTTTACTGAGGGCAAACATGTCCACTGAAAACCCCAGTCTTTTTTCACATAGCAAACCATCTTCGGTGAGGCTAAATCTGTGTTCAGAGATGGAATCATTTGTACTCAGGAGCAGTTCCAATGTGAGCCATCTTGAGATTTGGTCACGTGGCCCCTAAACATGATATAAGCAGTCCAGCATCCATGTCTGATTCCCGCCTAAGCTGCTTTCCCATTCCCCCGGTTGAGGCAGGTCCAAAGCATGTATTTAAAGGCTAGTATAAATCCTGCCTGCCCATGAATCCTGGGCTGCTCTCTGCAACCCACGGTGATGATCCCTTTATTGTGAAATACTGCTCAGTTTGATACTTATCACATATTCCTTTCTATTGTATTTTTGTACAAAAGATTTCTCTCATTGAGAAGATTCAGCCCTGTAAGGGTGGCAGCTGTCTACTTTATTTTTAAATCTCTTCAACCATCTACCTAGAACATTTGCTTGGGATTCCATGGTGGTGTCAGTTAATGGACTCAGACAGCTAGCTAAGCTTTTAAAAAACAACCTAAGAGGCTTTGCCCATCCAATTACGTTTCTTCCCCATGTTCAGTGCTACTGATGTAAACAGAAAATTTTGGTCATGAAATATAAGTCTGTCACTTGGAAATGACATCTGTCATTAAACAAGGTTTGGTGCCTGTCCTTCATAAATGTGACTTCTATTTTCCATCATGGACAAGAGTTAGGTATCTATTCCATACTTGCTTTCTTGATCTTAGACTCAGTCTTCCTCTGCCTTCCAAAAATATTTGTTGAGTGCCTCCTACATGCCAGATACCTTGTCAGATGTACAAAATACAGTGGTAAACATGACAGCATGGGTCCACAAACTTACAATGTATCTGAGACTAAAAACTAGTAGCAATCATGACACTCTGAACAACCACAGAGAGCGACTAATAATAAAATTTTCTTTCAAGAAACTCACACGCTCTGCCTTGTTCTTCGCATACTAAATTGGAAACAGCAATCCACTCTCAACCTTGGAAATTTACTTCCCAGAGACCACAGAAATGTGCCCATTCTGCTTCATAAAATGATTTACATGAAAATGGATATTGACTACAGTTGACTACAGCTCCTCACTGTCCATTACAGTGGTGTTATTTTAATATAAAAAATGGTTTAATGGACACAATCATTTTAAGAAACCAAATACTTAATTCCTTACTTACATAACAGACAGGCTTGAGATAATGTAGCAGTAGAGTTAGTAAAGTATCTGCAGAGGTAAAATATCTGCAGGGATATCATTTTCCCCTCATCTCTCAATGCATCGTGGTATTTAAAACTCATCTATATTTCCAGAAGCAAACAATTTCCTTGTTTGTATCATCAAAATAAGAAACATCTCCTCACATAATTAAAACATGCAGCTCTTCCAGGAAGCCACTCCATGCTAGCTAAGGAAGGCACAGCCCATAATTAAGAAGAATCAGGCATGACTTAGGGCCGGGAGTTATACTTGGGTAAAATCCTCAATTACTGTAGCTTCATTAATGCATTCTTAGTGTATTATTGCTGAGTGACTGCTCTGAATAAATTGTGCTCTGATGCATGCTCTCAGAGAAATGACAAAATTCTGAATGAATAAGCAATCAGCACATTAGAGAGGTTCTTCAGGCCATAGTTACTCAGAACTACCTGTGCTTATCACAACAGGAAGAAGAAAAACATGGACATTTCAGTCACAGAATCTCAAGTTGGAACAGAACCTATTGGTCATCTGGTTACCCCTTCCAAGATCCTCCCCTATCAATGCACAAATTCTCTCTACAGTAATCTCCATGAAATGGTCACAGATAATTTCACAAACAGCTCCATGAACCTTACTTGCCATATCTTGACATGTTCCTTTTCACTAATCATTATCAAATTTGTTACATGTGCTTAGCTAAAAAAAAATCTGTCTTTCCATAGGTCCTTATTCTCCTCTCTATGGTCACATAAGTCATTCTAATCCTTCTGCCAAATAGTAGTCTCCTCAATATTTAAAGGGCTGTCACATATTCCATCCTATGCAAAATGTATTTTAACGTTGAGGAGAATGAGGGATGCAAAAGGTCATGGCATTTCTATATCAGGAAAGCCATTAGGGCACCATGGCAGCTGGATTATGTTAGAACGGAAGAGACAGAGACATGAGGGGACCATGTGGGGTTCCTTTCAACCACCAGCTTCACCAACTTCCTTCTCAATCATATAAAACAAACTTCTTCAATTCTTAGCAGATAGCCCATCTACCAGGCTGTTGAAGCTATAAACTACCTCTCTTACCTTTCACATATAAGTAATCACTTATGTCCTAAATATACATTAAATACAGCCACTTATTTTAATTTTAGTGCTATTATTTGAGTTTAAGCTGTTATCCTCCTTTATCTAAACCTATCCTTTCTTGTGACTAGTCACTCCACCTGCCAGCCTCTACTCTAAACTGCCAATCAGATCACATTACACCCCTGCTTCAAACCCCTCGAAGGCGCTCAGCTTCTCTCTGAGTGGAGAATGAGGTTCCTCACACACCTTCAAGGCTCTGCATCTTCCAGCCCCTGTCTCCTCTCAGCTTTCTTCTTCTCCATGTCCACAGTTGTCTTCCTACTGTTCTTCACAGATAAGTAAAAGGAAGCAAAAATTAATCCCAGAAGGAGACCGAAAAGAACAGTCATGGGGAAATGGGGGAAACAATAATACGTGTTGTCACAGTTAAGAGAGACTTTCTATAGAAAGGAGTGTCAAGAAATTCAAATGCTATAAGAAGGTCAAAGAAAGATGAGATTCAGCATCTAGGAAGTCACTAATAAGTTGTTTTTTTTTAAAAAAAAAAAAAAGTTTCTAGGAAGAAATGTTAGAGGCACAACCAGGTTGCGTGAGATGAGGTATAAATTCGAGGTGAAAGCAGAAGGTAGGTAGAGCCTGGCCTGTGTGGATAGAGCATTGACCTGAGAAGCTGAGGTCATGCTGGTTTGAAACCCTGAGCTTGCCCAGTCAAAGCACATGCAACAAGCAAGCAATGAACTACTAAAGTGAAACAGCTACACTTCTCATTCCCCCCACTTCCTCTCTCTGTAAAATCACTAAATAAAATCTTTAAAAAAGAGAGAGAGAAAAAAAGAAGGTAGGTAGAAATTAGAAAGAGAAGCAAAATCAAAACAAAAAAAAATTATTTTCTTTTTTAAATAGGAAGATCCTGTTAGAAAAAGAGAGGTTAAAGAAACATGAAAGGAGTTGACTGACTTAACCATGACCCCCAATAGGTAAGAAGGTGAGATCAAGGCAACCAAAGACTATACAAAATAGCTAGCACAGGATTAGTTACATACTGAGTCCTTAAGGAGCAAATGAAGTAGTATAATGAGAAGTAGTATTGATATTTTTCTTATGAGAAAAAAAAAACTAGTAAGTTTTAAAGATAGAGGAGGAGTTTATGAAGAAGAGAAGAAATTCTTATTGAATATTTTAATATATGGTATGCTATAGATTTAAGGAAGTTTCCTATGAAATGTAAACAAAAGTTTAAACTCTTAATAAGGGTACTTTTCACATTAAATCAGAATGCATCTATTCTAGTCGTCAGACTTCATCCAGCCTCCATTATAAAAAGTACTCCTGTTCTCTCTGCCTCTTCATCTGCCCCAGAATAATCATTTTTAGCATCTCAACTTGAATTAATCCTACTCCAAGTTGGAGATTGTTCTTTCACATTTCATTTCGTCTCTTTTTAAATTTATTTAAATTTTTTATTGATTGATTTGAGAGGAGAGAAATATCAATTTGTTTTTAAACTTATTTATGCATTCATTGATTCATTCTTGTATGTGCCCTGACCAGTGGTCAATCCCATAACCTTGGCATAACGGGATGATGCTCTTCCCAATTGAGCTACCCAGCCAGGGCACATTTTGTGTTGTCTTTAAGGATGAACCAAACTTTTGACCCACTGTATGAGCCTATAGCTCACTGATATCTGTTATTTCAAAGCTAAAGTTTGAAGCAGTAAAATATGCTGTTATTTATGCAATATTTAAAGCCACTAAATAAAATAAATTTAAACTATATATACAAGGTGGGGTAAAGTAGGTTCATAGTTGTGAGTATGGGAAACAGAGTTTATTCCTGTATTATTATTTATTGATTATTTACTATTGTCTATATGAACAATGGTAGACCCACTTTTACCCTATCCTGTATATATCACTAAGGGCCAAGTTTAGAAATAGCAGTGAGGTTATGGTTGCCCAGAAAAAAAATGATGGCTACTATTTGCAAATAGCGCAAGTAAGCTTCTGATAGGAGAACCTATGTCCTTAAGTTAATTAGGGCAGTGGTCCCCAACCCCTGGGCCGCGGACCGGTACCAGTCCATGGGCCATTTGGTACCAGTCTACAGAGGAAGAATAAATAACTTACATTATTTCCATTTTATTTATATTTAAGTCTGAACGATATTTTATTTTTAAAAAATGACCTTGGCCCTGGACGGTTGGCTCAGTAGTAGAGCGTCGGCCTGCTGTGCAGGAGTCCTGGGTTTGATTCCCGGCCAGGGCACACAGGAGAAGCGCCCATCTGCTTCTCCACCCCTCCCCCCTCCTTCCTCTCTGTCTCTCTCTTCCCCTCCTGCAGCCGAGGCTCCATTGGAGCAAAGATGGCCCGGGTGCTGAGGATGGCTCTGTGGCCTCTGCCTCGAGTGCTAGAGTGGCTCTGGTCGCAAAAGAGCGACGCCCCAGAGGGACAGAGAGCATCGCCCCCTGGTGGGCGTGCCGGATGGATCCCTGTTGGGCGCATGCGGGAGTCTGTCTGACTGCCTCCCTGTTTCCAGCTTGGGGGGGGGGGGGGGAATTACCAGATTCCCTCTGTTACATCCATCTAAGACTCACTCTTTCTTTTTTTTTTTTTCCATAAACAAAAATGTTTATTTTTATTTGAACCTGCTTTATGCCAGACAGAGACAAGAAGAGGACAGACAGGGGCACAGGATTCCAGACAGGATGAAATGTGTGCCCTTAGGGGACACAGAGGGACAGGAGGACACAGTGGACTGTGACCGATGCCCTGCAGCTAGAGGAGCGTCTTGGCCTGATGCAGAAGGAAGAAGTTGGGCTTAGCGAAACCAGAAGGTACAGGCTTGCCGGTGAGTGTGGGCCTCTGGGGGCAGGGACCCGCCGTGTGCGGCCATCAGAAACGGCCCTGGTGTTGCTTCCTGTGCGCAGTGGGCGCTGGGTGCCAGGAGGGCTGACAGGCACCCACAGAAAGCGCCCAAGTGGGGGCAGGGCCCGAGGAGAGCCTGGGACGGACGTGTAAACGACACCACAGCACAAGCAGTAGTGTCTCCGCTCGGAACCAAGCCCACTCTGGCCGGGGCGGGGGCTCCTCAGAGGAGAGCCGTCCCAGCTGCTGCAAATTCACTTCACCTGAAAGAGGCACAAGGCCAGCTAAGACTCACTCTTGACGCTTGTTTTGGTCAAGTGATACATTTATCCGTCCGTGAAAATATTTTCTGACATTAAACCAGTCCGTGGCCCAAAAAAGGTTGAGGACCAGTGGATTAGGGGACTGAAAATGTGATTGACTGTAAATTCCTTTAAAACAGCTACTCTGAGAATTTTTGTCAAAGACTTGATTAACATATTGTGAACCATATTAGAATCTTATTTTCTTGAAAAAGATGAATTAAGAAAGCTCCAAATGGTCTCAAGATACATTATTTCTACTCAACAGTAATTTCCCTTAAAGCAATAAATGTCTCTTCTTTTTAGAATTCCAAACTTCTAGCACATGGCAGAATATTTTGTGAATTAACAAATGAATGAAAAAGATCTTAAAATAATTAATCATTTTTTGTCTTTTATAAAAATATGTTCTATATACTTTAAAACTAACATGGTGTGAAGTGGTAGAAAGAGTGGAGTAGGAGAATAACCTAGGTCTGAAACACATCTCAGACACTATTTAACTATATCATATCTGTGAAATGGGTTGACATAACATATGTACTTTATTGAATTATTGAAGGGATGAAGGTATCACGTATAAAGCACTTAGCATAGTCCTTATAACATAGTAGTATGCAATAAATTTGTTCCTTTCTACTTCTTATCATGAAAAAAATAAAATAAAATATAATTCCTGCTTTCTAAAAAGCCCAATATAATAAAGAAATATACATGTATAAATGTACAACTGACATTAAAAACCATCAAAATATATTAAAATTAATGCATTAAGGTACGAGTGTTGCTGGAAGATTAAAAGAAAAGAATGCCAGGTTACAATTTAATTGTGGAAGTAACAAAAGGTAGACACAACAGAATACAGAGAAGTAATATAAAGCAACTATTTTCTTTCTTTTTCTTCTCTCTTTCCCCCTACAAGGTTCTTCTATAGAATGTGACACTTATAGAAAAACATCTCTAATCTCTTCATTCTTCTTAGCACTCATTTAACATCAATTGCTAATCACAACAGTCATGAATCAGCAATCAGCACAGTTCATAAGACATAGAGGGAAGGTAAAAAAAAAATCAACTGGCTTGCTTTATTCTTGAGAAAAATGCAAATTGCTATTCATGATTTAAGATTTAGTCAAAAGTCATCTCCTCCATGCAGCCTCCCTAACTCCACAGACAGAGGCATCAGTGTGCTTCTTTGCATTGCTGTCCTTCACATCACTGTCACAACAATTACATATGTAATCTCAATACTTTGGCAACTCTTTGGTGGCAGAGACTGGTTTAATTGATCTTTTCGTCCTCAGGGTGTAACACAATGCTTCACATACAACCGAAAATCAATAAACATTGGTTTAGTGAGCAAATGAAAGAATTTCAACCTTCTTTATAATCCTTTTATATTTATTGCCTTGCTTCTAAAGTTAGCATTAAACAATATGACTTCTTGCTTTCTTAAGTGTTTCACATGTGTTAATCATACCCCTACAATAATATTGTAAGCTGTGTGACCTGCAACCTATATTTCATTGTTTCTGTCACCGCCCTAACTCTAGCTGAGTGGGGCCCAGCACAATAGGAGAGAAAGCTCAATAAGTAATTACTGATTAATTTACCTTTAGAATATAGTTTTCTGATTGCTGAAGCAAGGACTTCATTTGTAGGTAGAATATATTTTATGCATATAAACTATGATTTTCTAATGTTTAAAAATTTTTTAATCCATTTTAATGGTAATTTCATTCACACATTCCCCTCCACTCCTTGTCAGAGAGCTATTTCATGTGTGTACTGTACTTCCAGGTTGACTGGTAAAGAAATTCATCTGATGAGTCACTTAATGGTGTCTGCAAAAGAATCCTAAAGGATACCTATGTTAGTAGTAGCAACGAACCAAACTATGCCTGCTTTGCATTTGCCAGCTATGGGGAGCTTGGCACAATAACTAATATCCTAGAATATTATATTTCAGTATCTAATCCAAAGCACTTAACATGAAATATAAAAGTCAGGTAAGAAAAATATGAAAACATTAACGAAAAGAGAATTTCCCTGAAAGCCAAATGGGGATTGGCTTAGCCAAAAAAGGGAAGAGCATGGGGAAATACAAGTCATAAGAATAGAAAAGGCATAAGCTTCAAGTAAGAAAGAACACTTAATCGCTTATCCATCCGGTAGCTATACTGATATTTACTGAATACCTGCTACGTGCCATGTACTATGTGCTAGGGACAAACATGAAAAATAAATACAGCCCCTGCCTTTTTGAAGCTTACAGTTAATAAGTAGGAGACAAAGAAGTAAGCAAATTACCTCAATTCTGTATGAGAAATTCCATATCATATTTGATAGGGTTATTGGCTGTTGCAGAAACACAGGAGTGACCTTCTTGTGTTTGAGGTGAGGGTCAGAGAATTCTTTGCGGGGCTGGTAACCTAAGCTGAGAGATAACAGATTGATACACTGGTAAAGAGGGTGATGGAGGAGAAAGGGGATTAGCAAGTGCAGAAGAATCCTGGAAATGAGACAGAGTGTGAGACATTTGTTCACGAGCCCAGGAAAAGTTCAGTATGGCTTGATTGACATCCCAGCTCTTCTACCGACTTGCACTGCTAGTATCACTAACCCTTTCTGAGTCCCGATTTCCTATCATTTGAACACTTTCTTATTCATACTTTGGGGACCCAGAGGGAGCTTAACAAACAGTTTCTTCCTTTCCTTCCATGAGAAAAAAGGCAACACCTCTTCCCCATCCTGGTTTCTCACCCTTCCATTCCTTACAGTGCTCCTTGGCCAAGCCACACTGGCTCAGGATTCACCTGACCAATTAAATCGCTGTAGCATTTAATGTAGATCCTTTTATCTCAGTTTAAAGCTGACCTTTAGTTTTTCAGGCCTGGCTGTTTATGGGGATGCAGAAGTTCACAATTACATTTTTAAAAGCCTTCGGTCTAATGGCTTGTCCAATTTTATTCTTCTAATGCTTCTGACCCAGGGCCAGGTCTTGTCTTTTAGACCTTTCCTAAGTCTGCCTTCTCCACCAGAAATTCTCTATTTGGGGAAGGCTGACCATTTTCCTCAATTAAGCTCTGTATCTTCTTTTCTCCCTTCGTGTGTCTCCTTGGTTAAGTGAGTATCTTAGGTGAGCTTTTCTTTACCTTTTAACATACACTAGTTTGTCCTAGAAAAAAGAGACCGCCTAAATTGGCATTATTATGTGAATATTGACTTTATTATTTCTCTCATTCTCTAATCCCTGTGGTCTTTTATCCACTCGTCATTCACTCATTAAACTAGCATGTATGTTTCACACTTGCAAAGAGCAAGGCACGGTGCTAGCACCACCTGGGCTTTGAGAGAAGAAACAGAGTGAAGAACTTCAAGGAACTTGGAGTCAAATGAAAGAGGTATAACAGGAACATATAAAGTTCATAAAATAAAGGAAATAAAGAATGTGATAAAAGAAACATAGTAAAAATGTTATGAAATCCAAAGAAAAGAGCATGGGGCTTGCAGTATACCGAGGATCTAGGTTTAAAGACAGGCTGGGCTGTTTACTTCAGCCTTGAACCAGATGCTTAAGTTCTCTGAGCTACTACATATTTAAAATGGAAACAGTTCTAAGTCCTTATTGGCTTTGTTTTTTATAGAAAAATAATTGGCAAGGCTTCATTAAAATAAAGCACATAAAATGTCTATAAATGGTAAAGTTTCAGGTAATTTTAAGAGAATTGACCTCTACCTGGGAAGTGGTATTTTCTTCAAGACATTGGAAAGAAATATATTGATTGGACAGGCTGTTCACTTCTCCACACCGGGTTGAAGACTGATTAACATAGGCAGAAATGTTCCAGAGGTTGTTGCTCAATTCTCCCAGCATGCGTTTGCTTGATGTTCACAGTATTTTTAAAAGAGAATTTGAAAGCCTTTAAAAGAAAAGTATGCTTTCTAGTTCACCTGAGCCCCCACTTTTTTCTCCTGACCAGGCAAGAAGTTACTCTACCACTGCCAGATAAACTTGCAGAGAAGCTTTGAGTCTACTGAACATACCCGCCTAGAGTGGAGTGAACCCTGTCCTAGAACTCTGACGGCACTCAGAAGCTCTGCACACACTGCCATGCATTAGCCCGGACTTGTTTCCTTGTCCTGTCTATAAATGTTCTACCCTGGTCACACACAGTTTTTTTTTTACTGTCTTCTCTGCCAAGTCTGCATCAATTACGTCTTTCTCTTTTCTTTACTATCTCCTTCCCTCTAGCCTCCCAGTCACTACTGCCATCATACTTGCTCCCACTACATTCTCTATAAATATACTTTTGAAGTTCAACAGCTTTAAGTGAGGAACTGTGGGTTTTTAGAGCAATGCTTAATCCATTTAAAGTCTACAAACATATGTCTAATATTTGGGGCTAGATTCAGGCCATGAACAAGTAATTACAGAGCAGTGTGGCAGGTGTGGTAATAGTCAATTGATTGCTTTGGAGATGAAAAAGAGAGCCATTCACCCTGCCTGAGAAGGTTAGAGAAAGCTTGCAAAGGAGGGGGCAGTGTTTGAGGGGGCCTATGAACAGTGAGAAGAATTTCAAAATCAATAAAGGGCAGTGATTTTTGAATAAAGGAGACAGCTTAAAGCAAAGCTATGAAGATATGAAAATTTGTGATATTGAAGAGTTAATTATTTATACACAGAAATAATTCTGCCAGGACAGGTTAATAAACCATATTAGGACTACTCTAAGGAATACCTCCTTAAACATCTTGACAGAGGCTATGGATACCCTGCTTAGGGCTATATCCGTGAGAAATGCATAAGAGGCTCTTCTCTACTATGCCAGTGAAGCAGCTGCATATTATATAAAACTTCATAGCCCAACAGTGGTGATGGTCAGAGTGTGACCACCTCTGACTCCTGCTGTGTCCATGGCACAAACTGCTAATCAATAAAGGCACGTATCCCTACTAAATCTGGATCAGCCTCAGAATCCTTCCCCATAGCAATTTCTATAAGACCCACTATCAAGCTGTCAGAGTTGCACTTGAAACCTGTTTTCATCTCTGTTCTAGGGTATGTATTGAAATGGAGGGTGACCCGAAATGATTCATTTATAGCCCAGAATCCTTTCACTATACCCCATGTTGGACATGTTAATACCCATGAACGCATTTCTGCCATAGCTATCTTAGTCTGTGTGTGTCGGTAACTCAGATTGGCTCTCTCAAGGGAGAAAGTATGGAGACCAAATCCCTAAAATAACATGGCACATTTCAATCATCCAAAATTCCAAATGTAGCCAAAAAACCAAATACCTGACTGGTTTTTCAAAAGTGATAAACAGTTACCAATTTTAAATTCATAAGAAATGTTAGCCCTTATTACTTATAAAAAGCATCCTAGAAACACAATTACAGATAGTTTGAGCAGGCTGCACAGAACAAAGCCCTCAAATCGATTTGCAAAGCTCCTATAACATATATGTAAATTAGCCATCAAAGCGGAAAATGCTTAGAAAAAAATCCACTTTCCCACACTGATTAAATTATTTTCTTTATAAGTATAAGTATAAACAGTTTAGAGAGGAAAAGCCCAGGACCGATTGCTCAGACTCTTCAGGGTGAAGGAAACACATTTTTTTTTTCTAAATCCTCAGCTTCACAAGCTATACTTTGCCAACCCCCTGCGGAGCAACCTTAGAAGCTGTCATGAGCCACAGCGGCTGCCTGCCCACTGTCTCAGCAGCAAAAATATGCTAGGCAGTGATTATCAACAGGGAGGAGGATCAAAAGGTTGAGGAAATGATTAAGTAAGATCCCATTTTTTTCTTAACAATCAGTTTTCTGTTAAGGTCATGAATGATGAAAGTCTGGGGAATCTCAAATTTCAATCAATTACATGTGAAACATCTATTCTGTGCTCCCTCTGTGGGAACTCTTATTGCTCTAGTCTTCTGGGCACACTGACAACAAGGAGCACAGTCAAAGTCAAGATGATTTGCTGCAGGACCTGACCCTCACCAAGTATTTGTCTGCCCTTCCAAACCATAAAATAAAAATAAATAAATAAATAAAAAGCTCACAAGCCCATGGAAAGAGAAAGGCAAGACCAAAAAGATTCGGTTTGTCATACAAAAAAGACTGCAAGAAAGACTTCACTTGGAAGTTACAAATGGTATGAGCGAGGTTACAGAGAAGGAAGGTGACTGACTTTCATTAGAGAATGGGAGCCCATGGAGGTATGAGATGCAGAACTGAAATCACTGAAATTCTGCAGATGCTGGTTGGAACCCCGTCCCGCCACTGACAAGCTCTATGAGCCTGGAAGCCTCACTCAACGTCACTGAACCACTCTGTTCTCATCTGGGCGAGTGCAATCTGTTCCTTGCTCTGTTCATTTACAGAGTATTGATGAAAAAATAAGCAGGAAGATGGATTACAACTTTAGATAAAATTCATCCTATATGGTCTCACTAAATCTTCACTACAATCCTAGAAAGCAGTCACTGCACCTTTTTTTTTTTTTTTAAGTGAAGAAACTGGGATCTTAGAAAGGTTAAGTGACATGTCCAGTGTGATACAGCTGGTAAGCGGCAGAAACAAAGTTCAAGTATTGGCTCAAAAGTTAGTGTCCTTTCCACCGCACTATACCTGCCTCTTTAAAGCTCCTGAAGGCAGGGGCTGTGGTTGAGCTCTCCTGGCATTCCTAGTACAGTACCTAACACATTTATTACATAGTAGGTACTCAGTAGGGGCTGGATGATTAAAATGAATTTTTTAACTATATATATTGGTTGGGCTCAACCTAGGTAAATAAACATTGATTGAGTACACCCCATTTGTTAGACACATTGTTTCTAGTTGGGAGCTAGGGAATCAAAGATGAGTAATGTGCATTACTTGTTTTTCACCCAGTCACAGTGTAGTGACAGATGCACAGACACAAAATCCCACCAAAATCCCTCTTACTTCTATCTTCTGCGGTTTCAGAGAATTCATGGATAGCACTGTAAACACATGCTGAAAGCGTCAGAAGTGACTTCTCTAATAGTTTTTGGGGCTTAATCAGATGTGAGAGTAGGGTCCTCAGCCTGCAGCAGAGTGTGAGCCATGGGTAATGTGTTGGGAGGGCTGTTTTCATGGATTGCTTTAGGACTGTTGCTTAATATTTGAGCCCCAAAGTTCAAGTTTATAAGCGATGTGGAACCCAGTATTTGCCATGCTTTTAAAGCCAGATTTTCTGTCTCTGGTTTGCTTTTGCTCATATTTTTCTGAAGTGAGAAGCAGGGAAGCAGAGAACCAGACTCCTGCATGTGCCCAGGCTGTGATATACCCAGCAAGCCCACTAGGGGGCGATGCTCTGCCTATCTGGGGCATTGCTCCACTGCAACCAGAGCCATTCTAGCACCTGCGGCAGAGGCCATGGAGTCATCCTCAGCACCCAGGCCAACCCTGCTCCAATGGAGCCTTGGCTGCGGGAGGGGAAGAGAGAGAGAGAAAGAAATGAGAAAGGAAGGGTGGAGAAGCAGATGGTTGCTTCTCCTGTGTGCCCTGACTGGGAATCAAACCCAGGACATCCACATGCCAGGCCAATGCTCTACAACTGAGCCAACCAGCCAGGGCCTACTTTTGGTTTATATAGTTAAACATTGCTAAAATAAAAAAAGGCTTTGACCTTGAGAACAATATACAGAGTGAAATAAGTAAATCAGAAAAATCTAAGAATGTATGATTTCACACATAGGTGGGAACTATAACTGAGACTCATGGACATAGATAAAAATGAAGTGGTTACCAAGGGTAAGGGAATGTGGAAGAGGGGTAGAGGGAAGAGGTGGGGAAGGGTGTAAAGAGGGACAAATGTAAGGTGACTGAAAATGATTTGACTTTCAGTGATGGGTATACAACCAACTCAACAGTTCAAATGCTATAGAAATGTTTAACTGAAACCTATGCACTCTTATTAATCAATGTTACCCTGTTAAATTTAACTTTCTAAATAAAATTAAAAATATTTATAGAGTAGTATTCAGAGAAACACAGATACCATATGATTTCACTTATATGTGGAATCCAATGAACAAAATGAACTAATAAACAAGACATAAATAGACCCATAGATACAGAAAACAGACTGACACCTGTCAAAGGGAAGGGAGATGGGGGACTAGGTGAAAAAGGTAAAGGAATTAAGCAAAAAAACCCACAAAAAACAAAAAACCACACACACACAAAAGCAGCTCATAGACACAGACAACAGTATGGTGATCACCAGAGAGAAGGTGGGGTGGGTGAGGTAGAGGAGAGTAAAGGGGGATAAATGGGGATTAATGGGGATAAATGGTGATGGAAGGAGACTTGACTTGGGGTGGTGAACACATAATAAAATATGCAGTTGATGTATTATAGAATTGTACATCTGAAACCTATATATTTGTATTAAAAAAGGTCACCCCCACAAATTCAATTCAAACAAAACAAAATAAATTGATAGAAGGCTCAAAACACAAGGAATTAGAGAAATCTGTCAAGCACAAAGTAGTAATGATATTACTACTTAATAGAAAGGAAGGTCAGCATCCTTGGGACTAATGTGGGCAGAAAGGAGTCTAGAAAATCTTTAGAAGGCAGATGTATCAAGAGCAAGGATGTAAAGACAGAAAAAGTTGTGAGTGCCTTGTCCAATAATAATTATGGAAGAGTGACACATCACTGTCATGGTTACTGAAGATTGGCTAGGCCTACAGAGCAGTGAAGTT
Source organism: Saccopteryx bilineata (assembly GCF_036850765.1). NCBI lineage: Eukaryota > Metazoa > Chordata > Mammalia > Chiroptera > Emballonuridae > Saccopteryx > Saccopteryx bilineata. Next base: position 335,494,823 of record NC_089490.1, on the reverse strand, counting down.
TTATTAGACCTCTACCTGATTAAGATAGACTATTCAATAAGGCTATTAAATTTCATCTTTTTCAGATTTTAGACTCACCAAGCAGTTTGTAGGGAAAGACAAATATTTTTTTATGATTTACTATGATCAAGTTTTGTAAACCATGCATATATTCTAATATTCTTTGCCCATTGCTCCATTTATTCAGCCAGGTCACTGCATTCATTGCCTCAAGTGAGGGAGGTCACTGAAACAACCAGTCAAACTAACAATTACTCAATTTTTGGCTTTTCAAAGTCTGTACCTTTGTTGGACAAACAGAAGTAATCCCCTGTGGCTTTGGGGAACACAAAATGAACATGGCAGAGCTTCCCACTTCCATGACTAAAAATCCCCTAGACTAGGAGGAAGAGGACTTTGGAGGGAAATCAAGGAATCTGTCAAAGTTGCAGACACTTGAAAAGCAGGGACAACTCAGGCTTAGCACAGTGGTGGGTTGGGGAGACAGAGACCACCCATGCCAAAATGTATGATTCATTCACAGAAGGACTCTGTAGCTCAGGGGTGACACCAGAGAAGAAATGACTACAAAAGTCATTTACTAGCAAAATGCCTGGTTTAGAGCGGAAGCAAAGGATTATTGAGTAACTGAATAGGGTCATATCTAGCAATACCATGAGCTTTCAGATTCTAGATCTGAAGATCAGATCTAAATAACAGTGACTGAACTGAAATGCCAAACCAGCATTTGGTTTCTACTGTCTAAATCAGTGGTAATCAACCTGGTCCCTACCGCCCACTAGTGGGCATTCCAGCTTTCATGGTGGATGGTAGCGGAGCAACCAAAGTATAAATAAAAAGATAGATTTAACTATAGTAAGTTGTTTTATAAAGATTTATTCTGCCAAACTTAGGGAAAATCTAACATAAAGTACTTGGTAAGTAATTATTATTATATGCTTTAACTTGCTATAACTCTGTTTTATAAATTTTATAAAGTAAAGTTACTTCCCTACTTTATAAACCACCATTACTGTGGAACCAGTGGGTGGTTAGAAATGTTACTACTAACAGAGATACAAAAGTGGGCGGTAGGTATAAAAAGGTTGACTACCCCTGGTCTAAATGATGGGACATGGAAAAGAGCACATCTGTGAGAAATGTTACCAACTGAGAACAGGGAAGGGCAAAAGAACACATTCAGGCACTTTGCTATTTTTGTAGGTGCTGTGAGATCACTATTCCTCGGCATCTGACTTCTTCCTCTGTAATCAGTTCATAGTGCAGGTTGTAAACAACTGAACCTACAAATCACAATACCAGTCTTATTTCTCTTCCAGGCTTCCTGGGATGGAAATAGGCATTAGGAGGTCTAGTGAGCAACCCGTGGTGCCTGGAGCACTCTGTAAGAGGCTTGCCCTAGTTTAGGAGTTCAGATGCAGTGAGCATCACCTAACAAACAGCTGGATTGGATGGCTAAGCCTGTCTGTGCCTTCATGTGTCACAAGCAAGTTGATAAGGTTGAGTTAATATAGTCCTGTTTAATGTGTTTTTTTAAATCAGTGTGGCGCTAGCAAACTCTGAAAGCTGGAACCTTATATAATCAAAACAGGTAAAAATGCTCCTCCTTCTTCAATTTGGAATAGAACTTCAATGGAATCTGTAAGTGTGACACATTTTAAGAATTTGACATACAACCAAAAGCTTGCAGAAAAGACACCATATAAATCAAAAGATGCATTAACAGCTCCTGATAAAATTGCTGCTAAGAGAAAGGCTGTAATAAATAGTTTTAACAATTTTCTTCATTTTTTTCTTCCACACTACGCTCTCCAAGGGGGAGACCATGTGACCCAACTTTAAACTCCAGTGCCCAGCACTATGCTTGGCATGGTAGGGGGGTGCCAAGTAGACACTCAATGCTTGGTAACAAACCTAAATAACCAGCCGCTAATTTATCTATTTTGTAAATTTGATCTTGATGTTTCAGTACTAAGGATATTTTATAATATTCCCTTTAGTTTGGTAGAAGATACATATTTGGGAAAGTGCTGGTAGAGGTTCATAGTTTTAGATCAGGATATTAAAAATAGAGAGAATCATATACTGATCAAAAAAACAAAGATAATTACATGTGGCACTTTCCCTATACCTGTATGGTCTGTTACTTTAGGAAAAATATGTGGTATAGTGTCAGCACAAAAGTGGAACTACTTAATTCTGCTGAAGCATAGGATCATACAAATAGGTGGCAGTAAAGTGACTCTGGAAGATGGGGCAGTGCTAGTCAGCTGGTCACAGAGTGGGTGACAGGCACCACCAGGCAAAGGGTCAGTGTGGTGCCCTCTGGTGTGGGAATAGGAAAGAGCCTCAAGAAAGTAAGGATGTGCAGAGTAGTTCAGAATACCTAGACTTTTAGGTTCAGTGAGTATTGAGGAAATATACAAACCTGGCGGGGAATAAAAGAGAAAGCAAACCTTGCTCATATGCCAGCTAAGGAGGTTGAGACTTTATGGTATGTAAAGCTTTTGAGGAACATCCAGGAGCATCTCATGATTAGATTCATGTTTCAGGAGAATTACTCTCAACAACAGAGAGAACAGACTATGAGCCTGGAGGCAGAGAGAATCTTAAAGATACTACTACAGTGGTACTTTTTGTGAGATGCTATGAGTGTAAACCAAGGCAGTAGGAGAGGGAAAAGAGAGCGGGAACTGCTGGTTTCAACTTCCTTAATTAAGCAAACAGAACGTATGAGATGGGTAAGAGGAGGGGCAGGAGGAGGGCAGAAGGTTTCCTGGTTTATTGTATGGGTAATCAAAGACATAAAAGTACAGCCACTGACCTTGGAAATACAGGGAACAGAACAGGTTGTGATGGAAATTTATTAAGGTTAGTTTTATACATGTCAAGTATGGGGTATGCACATGCCATCAAGGTCGAGATATAGGTTTGTAAGTCCGTAGCCTCATTTCAAACATAATATGAATGAATTACATCACCCAGAGAGAACAGATGGAGTATATCGAGACCCGGGGACAGCAGTGATTTAGGAGTTGGTGGGAAAAGGGGAGTCTGGGGGCAGGATGAGAACAGTCAGATATATCAGAGGTAAAAATGGAAAATTTTCTTCCCCTCATTTTCTTCCCAATAAGATCTTATTTTTCTCTAAGCTTTGAAAAGTAACCAAGAGAAAGAATAGACTAAGATATTCCCTGCCTTTCTACAAAGGCCTGCTATGGTTCTTTCCCCCTCTAGATTAGAGGGTTAAGAGAGAATTACATGAGAAGGCTCCTTTTTCCCCTTAAGAGGAAAACATCTATTTGAATATCAATCCAATTGATCATATTCTGAATTAGGAAACTCACACAGGCTTTTTTTTTCAATTGGCAGAGATGACATGAAATGCCAAACAGAGGTATGAGTGCATGTATGTCTATCTCATCACCATGTGAACCTAACACACCGTTTACATATGAATACACACATCCATTCCCACCTCATAACAGTAACTCTTTTGACCCTTTCCATTTATAATGTGACAAAATGCAAATGAAATAAATATCACTACTCTTGCTTCAGGGAAAAATGTGCCTCTGATAGAAGAGCATATTATAGAGTTGACTAGAGTTAATTAAAAAAAATTAAACAAAAAAAGGAAGTAAACTAATATTTACTCAGAATCTAAGAATCTATTATGAAGAAAAACTATTCCAGGTTCAGTATATTTATTAAATCCTTGTATAGAAAAATGCATTGGCATCAAATACACGATGGAGATTCAGGTGACAACTTTGCAAGGGGGTGAGCTGCAGTACACTCTGCCTCCAACCTGCCTCTTCACGCTGTTCTGTCCTCTCAACTTCGGAACAGTCACTTCGTGCTTCACCCCACCCTACGTTTCCAGCACTAGCTGTGAACCGGAATTTCCCATGGACTTTTGAAAACAAATCAGACCCTTCTCCAGACTTTTCAAATGAAGATCACAGGTGGATTCCTGGATTTTTGTTTTTATAAATCACCGCAGATTCTCAGGACTTTGGGAAGTATCTGCCAGGGTGTACGGGCAGCCATTACAGGAACAGTGGCTAAAAGAACCCATTACCCAGATTCTGAAAGTTCAAGCATCCTTACCAGTAACACATTTAAAAAGCTTTCTTGTGTACTTGAACTTCTAGAAAGCTATAGAGAAGCTTGAAGAGACATGAGATAGAGGCTAAATGACTAGAACAGTGAAGGCAGTTATTTAAGTAGAAATAAAATCAGAATAGCAAAGAGTTATCTGCATCTTCACATTTATTTATCATTATTCATCATAGCCAAAATATGTAAACATCACAGTGTCCATCAACAGATGAATGGATGCAGAAAATGTGGTACATACACACGATGTAATATTAGCCTTAACAAGGAAGGAAATACTGCTGTATGCAAAAACATATATGAACCTGGAGGACATTTTGCTAAATGAAATAAGCCAGTCATAGAAAGACAAATACTGCATCATTCCACTTATATTAGTTTATAAAATAGTGAAACTCATAGAAGCAGACAACAGAATGGTGGTTTCCAGTGGGCTAAGGAAGGGAAACTAAGGAGTTGTTGATCAATGGATATAAAGTTTTGGTTACACAGAATGAGTAGGTTCTAGAAATCCACTGTACAACACAGTACCTATAGTTAACAATATGGTATTACACACCTTAAAGTATTTTAAAAGGATAAATTTCACATTGTAGGTTTTCTTTGAGAGAGAGAGAAAGAAGAAAGAGAGGGACAGACAGGGATAGACAGACAGGGAGGGAGATGAGAAGCATCAACTTGTAGTTGTGGCTCCTTAGTTGTTCATTGATTGCTTTCTCATACATGCATTGACTGGGGGTCTCTAGTTGAACAAGAGACACCTTACTCAAGCTAGTGACCTTGGGTTCAAGACAGTGACCTTCAGCTTCAAGCCAGTGACCTTTGGGCTCAAGCTAGTGATCATAGGGTAATGTCTCTAATCCCAAGCTCAAACCAGTGACCTCGCACTCAAGCTGGTGAGCCCATGCTCAAGCTGGTGACCTTGGGGTTTCAAACCTGGGTCCTCAGCATCCCAAGTTGATACTCTATCCACTGTACCACCACCTGGTCAGGCTTTACATTGTGACCTTATCACAACATACACACACACACACACACACACACACAAGCACAAGGGAATTTTTGGAGGTGATGGATATATAAGGAAGTACCTTGATTGTGATGATAGTGTATGCATGTATTCAAAGTCATGAAAATATATTCATTAAATATGAGCAACTTTGTATATTAATTATATCTTAATATAGCTTAAAAAAGAAATGAAAGTGCAATTCTTTTAATCTGTAAAAAAGCAAACTGAAAGAGAATATGATTGAGCTTAAACATTCTTGGTAAAATAGAAAGGTTTATTAGATTTATATACCCTAAACCTAGCTACAGAACTGCATATTTTCAATAGTTTGTTTTGATCAGTTCTACTCAGTTAACACAGTACTTTAAATTTTCACTAAAATGTGTATATCCTGTTTACTCCTCTGAAGACACACTCTTGTCTTCATCAGTGCTCTTGAACCTGTGGCTGTGTGCCTGTCCTGATCATATCTTAGAATATACTTTGTGGCCCTGGCCGGTTGGCTCAGCGGTAGAGTGTAGGCTTGGCGTGCAGGAGTCCCGGGTTCGATTCCTGGCCAGGGCACACAGGAGAAGCGCCCATCTGCTTCTCCAACCCTCCCCCTCTCCTTCCTCTCTGTCTCTCTCGTCTCTCTCTTCCCCTCCCGCAGCCGAGGCTCCATTGGAGCAAAGATGGCCTGGGCGCTGAGGATGGCTCTGTGGCCTCTGCCTCAGACGCTAGAATGGCTCTGGTTGCAACAGAGCGATGCCCCAGAGGGGCAGAACATCGCCCCCTGGTGGGCATGCCAGGTGGATCCTGGTCGGGCGCATGCGGGAGTCTGTCTGACTGCCTCCCCGATTCCAGCTTCAGAAAAATGAAAAAAAAAAAAAAAAAGAATATGCTTTGTGTCAGCAAATAATGCTACTAACCCATCATTACTGGTGTGTGTGATCAGATTTGCTTTCCCAGGGATGGAAGTAGATTTTATGCATTCATCTATACTCTTTCAACCAGTGTCATGGTGTTCCTCAGTCAATGTTGCAAGTGCACTAGCAAAGAGATGTCAAACAGGCCTGCAGAGAAATATATTTTCTCCAAAAAAACAACAAGTAAAACACCAGCTATGTGTCAGACACTGTTGTAGGCAGCATTAGTAGTAAGAAAAACAACAGAGTCTTCTCCATGGAGGATCTAACAAACTGGGATATGGTCATGCAAACGGAATGAATACATCACTATGGTAAATTCTATGACAGAGCGATGCATGTCAAGCTATCACAGCAAAATGGAAGCGGTGCCTGGTTCTACCCAGAGAGGTCAGCAATGAGTTTATAAAATAGATAACATTTAAGTTGTATCTTGAAGGTTCAATTGGATATTTCATTCCCTCATACTATTATTGGTTTTTAGTGAGCTATATAATATGCCAGAATTTCATATGTAAGTATGAAATGCAGTCTTTAATTCTTAAACAGTCTTACTCTCTTTACAGTGTCATAAGATAAATTCCATTAGATCAGAGATTTAACTTAAGCTACCAAATGATTATCTTTCCCATCTAAGCAAAGATAGGAGCTTAATTATAGAGACTTATAATAAGCAGCTGCAATATATAGAAGGCATTTTATGTGGGAAAATCAAGACCTTAAGCAAGGCACACACACAAAAAAGTCATGCTATAACTTTTGTTTCTAGATTTAAATCTTGTTTGATTGGTATTTTTAGAAATATGCCATTGTCTGATCTATTTCACTAAGATAAATAGAATAATGTCACCCAATCCCCACAAAGATACCCATGGACTAATCCCCAGAATATTTGAGTATGTTACTTTATGTGGAACAAGGAACTTTGCAGATGTGATTATCTTAAGAAGCTTGACAAGAGAAAACTATCATTATCGTGGATTATCCAGGTGAGCTCAATGTAATCACAAAGAGTATTTATAAGAGGGGGATGGCGGGGCAGAGACAGAAAAGGGGATGTATCGGTAGGAATTAGAGTGGAGCATTTTGAAAGTGGAGGAAGGAGGCACTAAGGAATGCACGTGGCTTCTAGAAACAGTGTTCTGGAACCTCTAGCAGTAATGCCGCTAGATTGACGGTGATATTTGTCCCTCTATGACATGGGGCTGGATAACATTACCATGAGAGTCAAATTCAATCCCAAAGACACTACCTTTCACCTTAATTGGCTTACGTAAAAATCTCAAGGAAAGTGTCAAAGCACAAGTAAAGATATAGAGGTAAAAAAACTGTAGAGAAAGCTAACCCTTGGCCTCTTCTACTGTTGTTCCTAGTAACAAGAACCCTAATAAAAAATTCTTGGTTTCAAGATCTCAACCACCACCATCAGTTTGCTAAAAAGATTGTTGTAGCATCAGGAACTTAAGATACTAATCAAATCAAAGAATTCTAAGAGGGGGTGCTTTTTTGTAATGAAGTTTTATTAAAAAATATGGACCCAATTAGGAGGTTTTGTTTGTTTATAAGGACTATGCTAAACATAATAATTGTATACTTCATACAAACGTCATTTAACATAGAGTTGTTTTTATGTGCCAGATACTGTGCTGGGAGCTGTAACTAGAGTGATGCTCAAGAAATAACTTGTCCCTAGCTTCACCAAGCTTCAAGCCTAGCAGGGACTTGGAGAATGTAGGAAAAGGAATCCTGACAAGTTGGTGGCTAGTCAAGTGTAGTAGTAGTCGGCTCAGGCTGCCAAACCAAATACCGTAGATTGGGAGGTTTATACAATAGAGATTTATTTTTTCACAGCTCTGAAAGGCTGAGATCAGGGTGCCTGCATGGCAGCGTTCTGTCAGAGGCTCAATTCCTGACTTGTAGACAGCTGGCTTCTTATTGTGTGGTCTCACATGGCAGAGAGAGAGAGAGAGAGAGAGAGAGAGAGGGAATTAGTTCTTTGGCATCTTTTACAAGGGCACTCATCCCATCATGAGGGCCCTATCCTCATGACCTCAATAAACCCTAATTACCTCCCAAAGGCCCATCTCCAAATACCATCACATTGGAGATTAGGGCTTCAACCTGTGAATTTGGGGAAGAGGTGGAGGGACAATTTTCAGTTCATTATATTAAGAAAAATGTGTGACATTAGGTCACAATAGAATAAGAGTAGAGAATCCTTTGGAGAACATTCTAGATAAAGAAAAAAGCATGTGCAAAGATTCCAGTATGGGAAGAAATTTGATCTATTTAAGGAACTGAGGGAAAAGGCAGTGAGGCTATAGTACAAGCAGGGAGAAAGGAATTAGCTTAAGGCTGGCAGAGCTGATCACCCAGCAGTGTGCGGGCTACCATTATATATTATGTACTATATCAAAACAAAGTGGACTTCTATCAACAAATTTTAAGCCGGGGCAAATTGTGATCGAATTGGTCACTGACAGATGTCACTCTGGCTGCTTTGTGGATGGAATATGGCTGGCACGGGACAAGATTGATGTGGGGGGACGAGTCAGCAGTTCATGTGAAAGATGATGACGGGTGAGCTAGACTGATAGCTGGGGAGATGCAGAGAAAAAGACTCATTCAAGAAATATTTAGGAGTTAAACTTGACTAACATGTAAAAGGTGGTGAGAGGGAAAAAAATGAGTCATGGTATCGGGCATGACCAAATGTCAAATGATGGGGCCAATCCCTCAGAGGGAGAACCTGGAGAAGAAGTAGATTTATCAAGCTGAAAATCATTAACTCAGTTTTGGAGACTCAGTAGATAAATGATAACTGATGTCATGGGTATGAATGAGATCACATGGGAGAGAGTTTAGAAGAACCGTGCTGAGGATCTCGGTTGTACAAAATACATAGCACATGACTAAATGGAATATTAAGAACTCTAGGAATATTTGAACCTGATATGAATACTAGAGCTCCTGGGGGAAGGCAGCATTGATAATACTTTACCACCTGTGAACATCAAGATCATCCTTTCTCCTGCCAAGCAGTCCTATGTTCCTTGTAGTATCTGCCTTATTTCATTGTTCTCACATAGGACCTAACAGAGGAACAATTGGATTTCAATGAAAGTAGTGAAAAAAATCATAATTCCCTTTCCTTTTCACATGCAATTGACCTTTATTTTCCCTCTTGGTATTTTCCAGAATTCCATACTTCAGAAGAAATCCCTGAAAATGAGAGAAGTTAAGTAACTTACCCGAGAATATCAATCTAATATAGTAGCTATTTTTAATATAGCAAGCTGCCTGCTCTTTCTGTTGGACAATAAGAAATAAGTTATATCTAATCATTGTGGAAATGTAGAATCCTTTCAAAGAGAAAATATAACAAATTAGCAATAAGTCAAGACTTTATAGTGAGTTGGAGGAAGACAGCAATGATCCTCCTTTCTTCATTGACTTCGTTCTTGTCCAAAAATGGGTTCACCATGCTAAAGCCTAACATCTGTCCCTCAATAGCACAGCAAAGACTAGAATTCTAGTTTGTCCAGATAATGGAGGCAAAAATCAATCAGTGTGTGGTTTTAAGGTTGGATTACATTTGTAAAATATGAATTACTAGCTCTTCTCTGCAATTCAGTATGAATGTGAAGATCTTCACAAAGTATTAAGGATGAATCCTCCACAAAACTACGATGTAAAATGTCTGTGCCCATTGAGCTTTATGTCTGGTTTCTCTAGCTTCTCAGCAACAATTATGATAGTCATGGGCTATTCTGTGTTTCTGTCAGTCACCAAAATGGCCATAATTCAATCGGCAAAGATAGGTTATTTCTTTAATGACTCCATAAAACACCTACTACCTCTCAAACAAGATAAAATTTCTGGTTCAATTGGATGCTTAAAAAACAAATAGTTACTGAGTGCCCCCCAAAACATGAAATATTTGACATTTTGGACTATTAAGAAACATAAAATAATACTTGGCTTCCAGAAATTTAAAACTTATTGATAGGTCAAGAAAATTGTATGTCACAAGACAATAAGTTAAAAGGGCAATTAAGCTCATGCATTTAGAACAGAGTGATTAGTGGGAGGAGAACTTATTGTGCGTGTGTGTGTGTGTGTGTGTGTGTGTTCTAACAATAAAGATGGCAAGAGGCAGGGTGAGAGAGCAGGATTCATTTCCAATCTGATTAGGAAAAGATAGTGTGGTTTTGAGATTTTGGAAAGTAGGAAGTAGATCTGTTCATGTAAAAAAAAATATTGGGCTGAAAATTTCCATTGTCAATATCATTATTTATTGATGATTCCTATGGCACCACAACCATGTTTCAGAATATTTTATATGTTATCTAACATAAATTATAAAGTGTTACAACTGGTTCAAAATACATTTTGGTTCAAAATACAAAATAGTTACAAAATGCATTTTAATTCAAGCATGAATGATATCAAGCTCCTTCTAATTCCAACTTTTTTCTTGTAGCTATGAATTCTGGTACTCAAGTGACAAAAACCCAGTCTAGCATAATTTATCCTACCAGATGTGTCTAGAAAAATTCCAAATCATTGACAGCCAAGAAAAACAACCAACTTCAAAAGCTTTTAACAAGCAAGCTGAAAATAAGAAGAGTACTATGAAGTGTTTTTTTCTTTTAAAGCACAAGAATCGTATTATGAATCACTTGGGACAAAGATAATGCAGTATTCATAGTGCTAAGAATGAATGAAGAGGAAATGGATCACCTGGGAGAGGGCAAATACTTACAGGAGAAAGAACTCACTAGAGGTTGCACAAGGAGAACCCTAAGCCTGACTAAGGAAAGAAGCAGGAAAAATCAGCAGAGACAGAATGGGCGCAGCCCTGCTTATAATGGAGGCGGCCATGGACCTGAGAGCCGACTCAAAGCATCAATCAGTTCCAACTGGGAATCCCTATTGAAACAGGCAGACATTAAAGTATCCAGCTATCCTGATGGCTTATTTCAGAATCCATCCCTATATCAGTCAGCTGTCTGCCCAGTAAATTAAATGGCACATTAGTTTAGGTCTGAAACAGCCTGAATTTTTTGAAAGGTATATTTCCACATTTTTAGGTTGCATAAATATAAAACAATTAAAGGATAAGCGCATTCATTGCCTTATAGATGCTTATCATATAAAGGATGATTTCTTGAACTAATAAATAAGTGTAATATAAATCCTATTTCCCATGTAATAAGTACTTTAACAATGCCATCTCTTTTCCAAAGCAGAATATCTAAGAAACTAAGGCTGTGAGCATAGTAAAAAAAAAATATTTTTTGTGACAGAGAGAGCAACAGAGAGAGGGACAAATAGGGACAGACAGGCAAGAAGGGAGAGAGATGAGAAGCATAAATTCTTTGTTGTGGCTCCTCAGTCTCCTTAGTTGTTCCTTGATTGCTTTCTCATATGTGCCTTGACTGGAGTGCTAGCAAAGTGAGTGACCCCTTGCTCAAGCCGGTGACCTTGGGCTCAAGCTCGTGAGCACATGCTCAAGCTGAATGAGCCTGCACTCAAGCCAGCGACCTCAGAGTTTCGAACCTGGGTCCTCCATATCCCAGACTGAAGCTCTAGCCACTGTGCCACCACAAAGGCAGTCGAACTTTAAATTAAATTTTTTTTTCCCATTGTACTTAAGAGTGTTCAGAATGGTTGAGGCACTGGCTAGCATTGGTTGCCTTCAAGGAGAGAACACAAAGAAACATTCATTATTGCCAAGAACTTCAATTTACTACTTCTTAGACTTGCAATGTAAACTAGTTAATAAAGAAAATGAATCATTAACTAACCCATTTATCCAATGCGCACTTACGGAGCAACTACTATGAGTAGCAGAGATAAAGAGCTAATGGAGCTCACATTGGGTGAGCCATATGCAATTGTAAACAACAGTTCAGAGGAATGTAAAAACACATCAATTGAAGTATACGCACCTGTCATCATATTGTCAAACTGCCCTGGTAGTGTTAGGACACAGTAAGTGGGGAAGAACCAAAAATAGAAAGTGCCTGCTGACCAGATCTGGAGATGGATGTGCCGTATGTGCCTTTGTCTTGACACTTGGAATGCCTCCTACCATCTTTTCCTGACAATAGCGCAAGACTTGGTTTTGAAAACTCTCTAGGCTGTAGCTTTGAAAACTCAAATAAAATAACTGGTTAGTCACTTACTTCCAAGACCCTCAGCACTCCATTTTTTTAATCCAATTAAGGAGGTTAAAAGAAAAATTTTCAATTTTTATTTTTCTGCATTTTTCTATGAAGAGTTGTTTTGGAGGTTAAAGTGTAGACATGATCTCCGATATTCTGCATGTCTCTGGGTCTGTAGAGTCTTACTAGTAGTCCTTGTTTCAATAAAAATCTAGATAAAAGAGCTTGCAACAGTTTTTACACCAGAATTGCTTCTGATGAATTTTAAAAATACTAATAATCTGGGGATATTGTAAGTAAATGTAAACCATACCAAAATTTTGTCTTTATTTTAAGGATTAGATAAAAAGTGCATATACTTTTCTGATTTCTCTTTTTGACCCTAAAATGAGATGAATGATAACCCAAGTTACCCAAAGTAGAGCCGGATGTGATGCTGAACCTCAGATCCTTAAGTAACTGACGGAGAGTTTGGTTGTCACATCTGTCAGTTTCTGCTTCCTCTGCACCTCTCCCATCCCGCATGGTTTCAAAGCTTCAATTTTCTATATTCTCTCCTGCTATCCCTTGAATCATCACTTGCATATTTTATTACAAATGTCCTCACCTCCCACAGTTGACATAATCCTTTATTGAAAAAATAAAATAGTCATCTCATAAATCAATCAGGAATCTTTTCTTTAAGCCCTTCGTTATATAAACATTGCATTCTAAGCACCTTAGCCAACACTCACCCCTCCACCAGCCAGCATGGATGTTTTACATTCTCTTCTGTTTGGAGACAGTGTAATAGCAATTTAAAAAAATAAAAAAGGTACTGCCCTGGCCGGTTGGCTCAGCGGTAGAGCGTCGGCCTAGCGTTCGGAGGACCCGGGTTCAATTCCCGGCCAGGGCACACAGGAGAAGCGCCCATTTGCTTCTCCACCCCTCCGCCGCACCTTCCTCTCTGTCTCTCTCTTCCCCTCCCGCAGCCAAGGTTCCATTGGAGCAAAGATGGCCCGGGCACTGGAGATGGCTCTGTGGCCTCTGCCCCAGGCGCTAGAGTGGCTCTGGTCGCAACATGGCGACGCCCAGGATGGGCAGAGCATCGCCCCCTGGTGGGCAGAGCGTCGCCCCATGGTGGGCGTGCCGGGTGGATCCCGGTCGGGCGCATGCAGGAGTCTGTCTGACTGTCTCTCCCTGTTTCCAGCTTCAGAAAAATGAAAAAAAGAAAAAATAAAATAAATAAAAATAAAAAATAAAAAAGGTACTAATATTTATTTTCTTACCTAGTATGAATTCTCACTTTTTTAGCTGCAGGATTATGGGCAAACAGGTATCTGTAAACCTGCCTAACAGTGAGTTCAGTGTCTGCTTCCCAACAGACGGGAATGGGGTACACTAAGACAGGCTTCTGAATTTCTCTCTGCCAAATACTCCTCTTCTCTCAGGGTGAAGTCAAATGAGGGCGACCACCAGCCAGTTACTAACGGGGGGCTGAAGCCTGTTGTAAGAATCCAGGATCAATAGCCTGTCTGAAGACAAAAGCCAGCTTAATCAACCCAAAACTGGGGTGTAATTCAAGAGGTGCAGTACTTCTGAATGGGGATGCTATCGCGAATCTGGGTAGACAACTGAGCACATGGTCCCTTACCTTGCTAATTCAGCATGACTGGACTCTTCCCACTACACACCAGAAGCTTTCCCCAGTCACTTCAACCAACAAAAACAGGAGCAAACATTTCTAAAGGTGCGGAAGAGGATGGCATTGCCCCCAGGTGTTAACCTCCAGGCAGACAGATGTCAACACAGAGCAGCACTTAGTGGAGCAATCAGAAGGCCAATGCTAAAAAGTAATCAAGTAGGCAGCTGGAGGTGGCACCAAGTCTGAAAGCCTAGTTCTCTGCTGGCTTTTAAGGCCATCCTGGATGAGAATAGCCCAAAATGCTACCTGGGTCACTTAAAATGTCCAAAACAAGCCCTATTCCATCTTTTATTCCTTTTAGATGCCTTTTTCAAAGTATATATTTTAAATGTCAGCTTTTATTGATTTGTTGCTATTGTTTTTGAATGTGAGTGACCCTTATAAGAGCTGGGTATTTCACAGAATTTTCTTATGGACTCTAAAGGAGTGATTACAGCCCTTGAAATTAAATGAAACTGTTACTACTCTAATCCTTAAACAGCATAATGCACCTTGCTTTAGGAGAGAGATCTACAAAGGAAACAAAGAAAGAATAAAGGCTGTGTTGACACCAAATTTTCTGAGGGAAACACACATTATGTTACAAGGAAGGCCAGCTCTAAGCACTGAGGAGCTCACATTCTTGTGGGGAAGGGCTTGTGACTAAAACCAAAAGAAAGGCAGAAAAAATAAAATATATGTGGAAGATGTGTTTGTTCCTTCCTAAGATCAAAAAGTTTTTTTTGGTTTTCTTTCTTTCTTTCTTTCTTTCTTTCTTTCTTTCTTTCTTTCTTTCTTTCTTTCTTTCTTTCTTTCTTTCTTTTTGTTTTTTAGAAGGGGCAGTCAGGAAATGAGAGAGATGAGAAGCGTCAACTCATAGTTGCATCACTTTAGTTTTCATTGATTGCTTTCTCATATGTGCCTTGAACAGGGTGCTCAAGCCAAGCCAGTAACCTCTTGCTCAAGCCAACAACCTTTGGGTTCAAGCAAGCAACCATGGGATCATTTTGATAACCCCATGCTCAAGCCTGATGAGCCCGAGGACAAGCCAGTGACCTTGGGATTTTGAATCTGAGACCTCAGTTTCCCAGGTTGATGATCTATCCACTGCACCACCACTGGTCAGGCTTTTTCTTCTTTCTTCAGAAAGAACAATGAAATCTTCTACAATTCAGAAAGTAATAAGAGAACTTACAGTAACTAGAAAAATAAGAAAGTTTAAAAGAAAGACACAGGCGTACTGGCTGGTTGGCTCAGTGGTAGAGCGTCAGCCCAGCATGTGGATGTCCCAGGCTTGATTCCCAGGCAGGGCACACAGAAGACGTGCCCAGCTACTTCTCCACCCTGCCTCCTCTTGCTTTTTTCTCTCTCTCTCTCCGCTCCTACAGACATGGCTCCATTAGAATGAGTTGGCCCCAGGTGCTGAGGGTGGCTCCATGGCCTCTACCTCAGGTGCTTAAAAATGGCTCCAGTTGCAAAGGAGCAATGACCCCAGTGGGTAGATCATCGCCCCCTAGTGGGCTTGTGGTGTGGTGGTGTGGATCCCAGTCGGGGCACAAGTGGGAGTCTGTCTCTACTTCCATATCCTCTAATTAAAATAATAAAAAATAAAAGTAAATGAGACAGGTACCCTGGCCAGGTAGCTCAGCTGGTTAGAGTGTTGTCTCCTTATGCCAAGGTTTGGGTTCAACCCCCAGTCAGAACACATACAGGAGTCAACCAGTGATACAACAAACCAATGTCTCTCTCTCTCTCTCTCTCTCTCTCTCTCTCTCTCTCTCTCTCATCCCTCTCTCTCTTAAAAAAATCAATAAATAATTTAAAAAAATTTAAAGACACTGAATGGTCATTTGTAAAGAGTAGAAAGAGGAATGAGAGAAGAGCTGGAAAGAGAGCACCTGAGAGCCCGAGAGCCCAGGAGTCTGAGAAATTCCTGCTCCTTTCTCTTTTCTCAGTGACTGCAAGTCAGTTGAGATTGGACATTAAAATTTACAAGCTTGTTTTTAAAAATGTTTTTAGTAAATCATATTCATCTTAATTCTCTTAGACACAGTAATATGAGTAAAGAAAGCACATTCTGTGTGCCTGGATTTGTCCTTTCTGGGCACCAGAATCTTGAGTGTAATACTCGGCTAGAGCCAACCAAGTTCAGGTATATGATGTTAACAGAATTTACAAAACTTCTTTCACTCAAGACTTTCTTAAGATGACAAAAAGTTGAGGGTAGCTAAGTCCACACTCCTACAGGAGAATTACATACAGAACTTTGAAAGAGCATTTACTGGCCACATATCCCTCCATTCCTCGATTTCTCCTCTCGGTGATGACCTGTGATATCCCTTAACCTGGGTGGCTGGAGGAAAATTCTGGCAGTCCAAATCCTTGATCCAAACAACCCATACTAAGATGTTCACTTCTACTTCAAATAACTTATTTAAATCATAGTGTTACTCAAAATATAATTTAGTTAAGTGACTGAGATCTTAGCTGCAGGCGTCTTCTGAGGTTTTGTTTGTGGTATTACTGTCAGAAGAATACAAGCAGCAACTGACTGATGCTAAGATGCACTGTGTTAACCTGCGCTCTGTGTCTGGCTCTGCTCCCACTCTGCAGAACTTGCATTCTGTAGCATTTTAATTAATTTTGGCAGGAAATTGTGCAGAAACCTGGGCACCATGAAACTTCTTGGTGCAAAACATTATGCATTAGCCTGGACCTTCTTAGCCCAAAGAGGATTCTTTGACTACTTTGTTACCAGTCTCATGTTAAGAACAATGGCAAAAAAAAAAATTCTAAGCTATTCACACATATGATATATGCATCTTAGGCTGTTTTATTTCCCCAAAATCAAAACACAAACCAAAATGTATATTCACTTTCTTACTTATCAAAGAAAGAGTTCAGTTGCTATAAACCATTTTTGGATAAAGAAAGAAAATAATAATTTTAAGTGGCCTCACAGTTTAGTGTTATAGAGTATTCTTAGTTAAACATTTTCTGGTTAATATTGGGCCATTTTATCTTTAGTCTTTTAGGGCTTAAAGTGATAGACATATCTAAGTTTTTTTTTAAGTATGGTCTCTAAGCAATCACTAAATTTTTTCTCTTTAGAAACAGGATGTAAAAAAGGGCAATATGATACTGAGATTGAATAAAAAGAAACTATAAAATTTTATATTAACATCTGAAGCTATTTAGTACTATATTTTAACTTTGAAGTCCTGAAGAAATTCAAAAGCAATGTCAGCAGCCTGATCAGTTGGTGGCACAGTGAATAGAACGCCAAACTGGGACGTGGAGGACCCAGGTTCAAAACCCTGAGGTTGCCAGCTTGAGTGCGGGCTCTTCTGGTTTGAGCAAGGCTCACCAGCTTGAGCCCAACATCGCTGGCTTGAGCAAGGGGTCTCTTAGTCGGCTGTAGCACTCCAGTCAAGGCACATATGAGAAAGCAATTAATAAACAATTAAGATGCTGCAACAAAGAATTAATGCTTCTCATTTCTTTTCCTTCTGATCTATCTGTCCCTATCTGTCCCTCTTTCTGTCTCTCTTTGTCTCTATCATACACACACGCACACACACACACACACACACACACACAGCAATGTCAGTAATGGGTAGCCTTGATCAACAAACTTGTGAATGACTAAACACTAACTTCAGACTCATTCTCAATAACGATTTTTAAATTATTCAAGGCAAGGTGGAAGATTATGCTGGTGCTGCTGTAACCATCATGATGTGTTATTTTCATTAGCAAATCTAGATGGTGAAACAGAAACCATTCCAATCAACTTCACAGAGCAAAAAAAAAAAAAAAATTACTTGCATGATAGAGGGAAAAGATTTTATCTGAAATGACTTTGGAAAGTTTCACAAGTATTCAGAAAACAATTTATGAACCAGGTTTCTGCAAGCACCTAATGATCTTCTGGCATGGGCAAAGGCAGGCACAGTGTGCAGGCGGTGCGGAATAATGCCTGATGCCGCGGGATCACTCAGACAGGACAGACTTTAATTCTTGGCTCTGCACATTACTGGCTCTGTGAGGACAGGCAAATTGCTTAGTTCCTTAATGTCTCAGTCTCCCTATCTGTAAAATAGAGATCAAAAATACCCATCTCATAGGACAAATCAGTAGCACTGTGCCTAACACATATTAGGTATTCATTAAATATAGCTCCTCCTATTAAGAATGGAAACCACCACCACTGTAACAACACCCCTCCTAGGATACAATGTTCCAGGCAAGGATTTAATGCTCCACTGGCCAGATGGACTAAATGGATTTTCAAGTCATTACTATGGAGAAAATTTAAGCACTGACAGGATAACTCAATGACATTCAACAGATACAAGGAAAAGATGCTCCACTTGGAAACTCAACTAAATTAACTCTACAAATGTTTACTGAGTGCCTACTATTCACTAGGGGCTGTGTTGGGTTTGGGAGATTTGAAGACTTGTAAAGCAAGGATCTTGATCCCATGGGGCTTACAATCTGAAAAGAGAGAGGCTCAGAAACATATAAATCCCTTACAGGAGTTTCAAAGGAAAGCAGACATCGACTTAACCTGGGAAGGTCAAAGAAGGCTTTGAATCATGGGTGATATTGAAATAGAAGCTGAGCTTAGTTGCTATTTATTGTGCAAAAGTTTTTGTTGTTGTTGTTGTTGTTGTTGTTGTTTTACCATCAGTCTTTTTCTATTGCCTCTTCCATGCCCCATACCCAATATACATTCTAGGGACACTTTCAAATTTTCCAGGATTTCCGGGGGCTTACATCTTTATAACACAAGAAAAATTTGTACCTGTTGACTAGCAAAGTTAATAAGAAAAAATAAAAAGATCCTTTTCTGTCATGTATTTTCTACCAATTTATTATGGCTAGTGAAAGTGAAGGGGGGAAAAAGGAAAATGACTAGAAGTTATATTTATTAAAGGGACATTCCAGATCATATATCTATCCTGGGAAGCACAAAACAGTATCCATTTTTACCCTCAAACATCTCTTGGTGCCATCAGCAGAAATGATTGGATGGACTACAGCTACAACTCATGAAATTATTCATATTTGCATATTCTCTATATTACATTAGAATGGATCTAAAAACAGTGTAGCATGGAAGCAGCCAAGCCACTTTACTTGCCAAGTACTTGTCATAACCGTAATTAAGCAGTTCACTTGGTTGGGAACCAACAATTTATGGAAGTAGAAAACATATTGTTCAGGAGAGGGCGATAAAAAAAATGTTTAAAGGAATATATTTATGTCCCTTAGTCTTTACATGCAACCTTGTCAAACATGATCAAATCACCAATCTGAAAGATTAAGCCAATCAAAGCTTAACTTTGGAAAATTTATTATAAAGTACATTTTTTACAAGTTTTTATTAAATTTATTGGAATGACATTGGCTAATAAGATGATACAGATTTCAAGTGCATAATTCTACATCATCTGTACATTGTACTATATGTTCACCTCCCCAAGTTGAGTCTTCCTCCAGCTCTATCTATCTCCCCTCATATGCAATTAAAATTTTCACAAATTTACTCAATTTTAGGAGATCTCAAGTTTCTGCCTCAGAGATGCCTAAATTCAGATTTTCTTTCAGATATTCATAATGTTTTACTATCCCAAGAATGCTACTAAATAGAAGAGAATAAATCTCCTGTAAGGAAGAAGAATTGACTCTAAAGTATGTGTTTTTCCTTTGTCATATATTGTCCAATTCATATTTTAGGTTATGTTTTGCAAGAGCTATTGAGCATCTTTAAAAAGACACTGAAAAAACACCATCTGTTCATATTGAAGAAAAAGATTTTTAATTTGTTAATCGTAAAAATTGCTGTTCAAAGAAGTATTCTGGAGACATCCGGATGTGGGGTTATAATTAAAAATGAAAGCAAAACATCCTCCCTTAAAAGAAGTGGAACTCTTAATTCAGACTTACTAGAGGGCTGGTAATGAAAGAGAAAATGCTGGCGTCCACAGATACTGAGAAGTCTTGGGATTTGGATTTTATCATTGACCATCTGGTTATATTCATACTTACAGAAAAAAAATTTAAAAATAGAAAAAAATTCATTAATAGCTTAAGAGGAGTTCATTACTACTGGGATGCTTCTATTAATTCTGTATCCCCTTCTAATGTGCATTATGTCAGTTTCCGTTGGTGACATCATGTTAATTCATGAGAAGAAACATGGTTGGGGACATATCCAATTAATCAGGATTAAGTGAGGAGACATTTTTCTTTAAGCTAGAGCAATAATAACTTACCAAGAACTATCTATCTTTTGATCCCTACATATGAGAAAACTGAGCTTCAAATGGTTAAATTACTTGCCCCTGGTCACATTTCTAGAGATTCAAATCCAGGTCTATCTGCCTCTATCCCCTATATATTTGTTTTCACTACAATGGGCTATTTCTAGGGCTACATAAAGGGATCTGTTTTGTTCTACTCTGTTTCCCTAGCATGACCACTATATCTGTTAAAACTAGTACCCATAATTATCCAGGTATATTTAACCCATTCAAAGCTCCTCATAGTAATTTATTTCCTCAAAGACTATGCTTGGAGTTAAAGAAAGTTTCTCAGAAATAATATTATGAATAACCACACCAACAATCCTACATTGGCTCTCCCATTTGTTCATATTTTTCTTTTCTCTCTCCTTTTTATTTTCCACCTGTGATTCCAGGTTGAATACCAAATAAGAGTTTCTATTGTTCATGTATTTTGCTAATTTTTTTACCTCTTTTGCAATGTCAGAAATAACGGTCTTTTTTCTTTTAGCTTCCATCCTTCATCTCTCCCTGTCTCCAAGAAGGATCAGCAAGAATACCCCCCCTTCTTTCATGCTTTCCAAAACATCAACTACCCGCCCTCCTTCACACTTTCTAGGAACATCAACTAATCTCGGCTGCCTGCCTCTGCTTTCAACTAAATCCTCAGCCATATGTTCAATGGAGAGTCAGAAATGACGAGGAGTCAGTATATATCATCTACAGCTTTGGTTTTTGATCCACTCTGGCCATGCCTGCCTTGGCCACTGCTGAAAAGCTTCTGAGGTACCTTCTGGGTTTAGAGTTGACCCTTAAACAACACAAGGGGAGGAAGAGTAGGAGACTGACTCAATGCAGTCAAAAATCCACATGTAACTTCTAACTCCCAAAAAACTTAGTTGTCCCTCAGTAACAGGAGAACATTGGTTCCAAGAACCCCACAGAGACCAATATGTGTGAATGCTTAAGTCTCCTCTATAAAAAGTTGTAGACCAATGCATACAGTTGGCTCTCCACATCCACAGACTCCCAACTCCAGCTCAAAGACAGTACAGGTATTTACTGAAAAAAATAACCTGCATATAACTGAACTCTTGCAGTTCAAATCCATGTGGTTCCAGAGTCAACTGTACCATGAAAGAGTGGGGCACACACATCAGAGTGTCTTCCATGGGAGAAGGAAGGTTGGTGATTCATATGTTTTGTATTTTCTGTCTTTGGTTTAGGGCTTCAATAATCTTAATCCAAATTCAAAAGGTTTCAGGAATAAACCACTAGACACATTAAAAAAATCTTATATTCAAATCACAAATATTTATTTAGACCTTACATGGGTTCTAACCATCATGGCTTACCATTGCTAAAAGCACAAAGAAATACAGACATGGATCCTAATCTCCATAGCTACTTAAAAGGATAAGGCAAACACTATGCTCTTTTAAAGTCTAAGTGTCAGGTGGTAGCAAAGAGAACAAATGCTACTGAAATGCATTAGAAAGCAACATTACTGAGGCCTATGTAAATCTGTGAAGGCTTCATGGTGAGAGTGAAACTTGAACTGGGCCTTAAATGATTTGTAGGACTAAATAAGCAAAACCACAAACATTGGGTGTTCCATGATAGAGTGGGCAGCATTAGCAAAGTAAGTGGCATTTGGGGAATATTAATTGGTCAGTATTACAATAAAAAATGATTACTACAGACAAGAAAGAAAACTGAAGAGAATAAAATATCAGAGTTTAGTGAGAATCACTCCACCATTGGCATTGTGGGAGCACAGCGGTAAAACAGGGAATGATATGATAACGGCAATTTCTCACACTGATTGGTGCTGACTGTTGATAGTCACTGCACTATCTAATTTAGATTTCTAACTCATAGACACAGACAACACGATGGTGATGATCAGAGGGAATGTGGGATGGGGAAGGCAGAAGAGGTAAAGCAGGGATAAATGGTGACAGAAGGAGACTTGACTCTGGGTGGTAAATATACAATATACAGATGATGTAATAAAGAATTTTAGTCCTGAAACATATCATTTTATTTACCAGTGTCATCCCAATTCAATTCAATTTCAATTTTCAAAAAATTCTTAAGAATAATTATTCTCTTTTTAGAAATAAAGAAAGTAAAGTTTTGAGAAGTTAATTAACTTGCCCAGGGCATGTGGCTCACTAACCCTGAAAGCAGTATTAGAAGACACTGGGCAGTGGAGACCTTCTAAAGTGAAGCCCTTGGTATTAGCCATCATACAGAAGGTAACCAGGGTGTTTGAAGGATGGCATGTATGCCCATCTCCTTTACTTTGATTCTTCCGTCCCTGACTTAGGAATGGAGCTAGATGTTTACACAGGAATCCAGCTTGCCAAGACACAAGGCTGAAGAAGGAGGCATGTGATTGTGATTCCCTCAAGCAGTAGATTCTAATCTGGCCCTACCTCCACCATTGCAACCTTGGGATAGTTCATAACTTTGGTTTCCTCCTGGGTACAACAAAGAGAGTGAAATGAAGCAATACCGTATACTGGAGTGAGCTAAGATAGAGTTTGATGTGCCTAGAATTAACTTCTGGGTCTACTACTTACTAACTCTGTAATATCAGGGAAATTCTTTAATGTCTCTGAACTTAAGATTGGATTTAATAACTTCTCTCTGGAATTGCTACACAGATTAAAGAGAGGGAAAAAAGGTCAGCTGCCCAGCACAGTATCTAGCACATGTCCCTCACTTGTAATTCTTACAGCCAGATATATTTTGGAATTCAAAACTTACATGGATTTTAGAAAGATTAAAGATTTATATACTTTTTATTATCTAACGCTCCAACAGTCTTAAGATAGTACCCCTTAATCAAATACCATATTTCCTCATGTATAAGATGCTCCCATGTATAAGACACACCTTAATTTTGGGGCCCAGAATTTGAAAAAAAATACGTAAAGTTATTGAACTCAAGTTTTATTCATTATAAAATACATACAACTCCGCATCAGTGTCAAATTTCTCATCCATTAGCTCGTCCTCATCTCTGTCTGATGATGAATCACTGTCTTCATATATTGCCTTGTCCTCAGTTCCATCTATGGCATTTGAAATGTCACACTTCTTAAATGACTTGACAATGATCTCAATCTTGATATTATCCCAGAATCTTTTCACCCAGGTACAAACTTCTCCTACAGTTAGTTTCTTCACTCTTCTTGCTGGTATCAAATTGTCCCCAGAAGACTTCATCCATTAGGTCCATTTGTCTTTCATAGCAGCTTTGAAGGGTGTGTTAATGGTGACATCAAGTGGTTGGAGCTGGGATGTCAAGCCTCCAGGTATGACAGCAAGTTTTGTTTTTTGCTCTGTAGCAACTTCTTTGTGTTTTTTGTTATATGTGCCCTGAACTGATCAAGCACCAATAGGGAAGGTTTGTGTAAGAGCCCACCTGGTCTCCTTCTCCAAACTTTCTCAAACCAGGTCTTCATTCCATCCTGACCCATCCAACCCTTGTCCTGAATGTGGACAATCACTCCTCCAGGAATGTCTTCTTTTGGCATTGTTTTGCATCTGAAAATCAGCATATTGTTCCTTGGTTCCATCAGCACAACAAGCTAAAACAACTGTATAATGACTCTTTTCATGTCCACTTGTCTTCACAGTTACAGTTTTCACCCCCTTTTTATCAATGGTTCTGTTACTTGGGACATCAAATTGAAGGAGGACTTTGTCCATATTTGCAATCTGTCCCAACTCAAACTAATGTGTCTTCCAACATTGAATGACAAAATGATGAAATTCAACGATCTTCTGCTCATAGCTTTCAGGCATCTTTTGGGCAAGTCTGGTGTGTATACACATGCTTAGTCCATCCTGTTTCATGAACCTGAAGCACCAGTTGAGTCCTCCTTTGAAATCAGTAACTTCTTTTTCATCAGCAATTCTTCTTGCCTCATGCTGAACCATCTTTGTGGACACAGGAATTCCAATTGCCCTTTGCTCTTCAATCCATATCTTCAATTCCCTCTCTAAATCAGGCCATTTTGCTGACTTGACTCTCCTGGTCTTCTTTGGCCATGGCATTTTCAGTAGGGTTTCTTCTTCCTGTAACCAGTCTTGAATTGATTTCTCAGTTGGAGGAGGACCAAACATACATTCAGCAGCACAGTTTCCATTCACTTTTGCGAACTGGATCACTTTTAACTTGAATTCAGCACTGTACGAAAATCTTTTCTGAGCCATTTCTGGGCAGAATGTGGCAAAATGTAACCTATCATAATATATTGGTAACAAGTGCAAAACAATGAGTGCAAAGACAACAAGCCTGAAAAAGAGGAAAATGCAAGTAAAAAAATCTACAGCCACCGTATAAGATGCACCCAGTTTTTAGACTCCAAATTTTTTGGAAAAGGGTGTGTCTTATACATGGGGAAATACAGTAATTAATAGTTTTACAAAATGAAATATATGGATATTCTCACCATAGTAGAGTGACTAAAGATCTTCTGTAGTTACCTATTATTTCAGGTCAAGTTTTATTGCCAAACAAGTTTGCTGAAAACTTATTTAACCCTTTTATTTTCTAGATAAATACTAACAATGCAAAATACTAACAATTAATGGATCTAATGGAAGGGTATACAGGATTAAGTAGACTATTCTTACAGTTTTTCTCTAAGATTTTTTTTAGTAAGAACTAACAAAACAATTTTACCTTCAGTACTTTTTGGATATCGAACATATGGTTAAGAGATTAGAATCACATTATGAGTTCAGTAATTGGTAGTTTTCTTCTCTTGTGCTCCAGAAAAAGTACAAAAGGTACAAGTATCTCTCAGGTGTCAGGCAAATGATGAATTGTACTTTAGGGTGGTCAAGGCTGCCAGAACATTGCATTTTGGGACACCAATTAGTCATATTCTTACAAGAACCAGAGTTTGCCATTTTTAAGTTTGAGTAAGAAAATCACAGTGCCAAATCTATAGCAATCTGATATGCATTTTCTGCCCAGAGAATAGACTTTCACCTCCACTTCCCTACTCTAAACATTTCTACCCAAGTCCTGAATACTCCTGAGAAGACTTATCATTGTAGCTTCTCCTACTATGAATCTAGTGGCTCCCACTCCCAATGAAGACATTGATAGAAAAAGCCAATGACAGCCAGATCTTCACAGATCCTTCCCAGCACAGTTTCACTGTGAGCCCTTGTGGCTTCACTGAAAGGTTTGTCTCAGATCTGTCAGTCTTTTCCATCTGGACTGCAGCCTCAGCTGAGAAGGTCATGGGCATGTTCTATGGGCAGAACACATGCAGAGCTTTGGAGGCCAGGGTGCAGAGGGAGTTTAGCCATGCTCACAGACACTCTGCACATGTCATGCTGTGGGGCAGAGCAGTGGGTGTGCTGTCTGGAGGTCTCCTCTTGAAATACTGGTTGCCTAGCAACAAGATTCTGCTTCTCTCCAACTCCAATGCTTAGGGCTTTGGCTTATTGAGACACTTCTGATCCCCATATTTTCTTTACCATTTGTCACCCTGTTTCCCTGAAAATACAGGTGCTTCAAAGCTCTGTATAATGTGGTTATTTTAGCTATGTGGTAGCAGTATATATCTTAGACTTCCTTTTGGCATCCACCTGTACTTGTTACATACAAGAACTTCCCTGGTAGTTTTATATATACTATATTTAAAACAATATACACTGTTGGTTTTTATTTTTGAACAAAAAAGCATGCACTACATATGTATGTATTAAAAAAAAGACTAAAAGAATACACTTACAGCAGTTTTCTCTTCATAGTAAGAAGACTAGTGATACTTTGTTATTTTCCTTATGGTATTTTTGTTATCTCTACTATGTGTCTTAATTTTTAAATTAAATTTAACATGCTATCAATTGGGATTATGTTCTATTAATCAATATTAAAATGTATACAATGTAACAGTAAAGGAAGAAACACATGTATATAGACACACAACACAATTTCAACCTTATCTATGAAAATGCAAATGAGAGAAAATATAAATGAATAGAAAGGGTTCCATTAGAAAAAAATTGTTTCTCAAATTCTGAAATTTTAGTTTTAAAATAACTTATCTTAATGAAGAATGATATAGTGTTGCCATATTTATAACCACCAGTTTACAGATGTAGAGAAAATTACCTCTATTGTGCCAATGGTCAAATGGGCAATTTCAACAGCAGAAACTAAAATATTTTTTGAACCCAGAATTCATAATCTCAATTGAGTCATTCCTCTGTCCATGCACTCAAACTCCATTGCTGTGCATCTGCATGTGCAAAGCACTATGGGTACAGACCTAAAGCAGGGGATTCTTGCACTCAAAGGGGTCAGAGTCTGTTAAAATTCAGACTGAGAAAGAAAATCTAAAGCATCGTGTATTACAATGTCTTTCAATCCAGGTTTTGTGAAGGTTTTCCTGTGTGCCTTGGAATTCTCTAGAATATATATATATTATATATATATATATATAACATATATATATAATTTTGTATTTTATTTATATGATAATCTACTGAATAAAACAAGCTTTTCATGATCATTTTAGTGACACCTCATAACTGACTTCAGGGTCTACATTTATGTTTGTGATTATAATTGCATAGGATCAAGTATTATTTAATTGTCATGGCTAATGAGAAATTAATTTAAATATAAATGCTATATTTATGGTTCATGGAAGCCAACTGGTATTGCAGAATATTTAACAGTAATAGGAATAGTGATGAATAGTCAAAGGATTAAGTCATTTTAGGCATACGCTATGGTATGGCCAGGCCAAACTGAAGAGCTGTCAGAATTGTATCCATGTTGTGAGTAGAGATTTAGTAACAAAATGTCATTCCCTCATATTAAATAAATGCTGTTAATATTTTTGCGGGTTTTCTTAAGTTTTATTTTTCAATTATAGTTGACATAATTATATTAGTTTCGGGTGTATAATATAATGATTAGACATTATATACCTTACAAAGTGAACCTGATAAGTGCAGTACTCATTTTACACAATATATATTTATAACAATATAATTGACTATGTTACCTATATGTAGATAAAGAAGATGTGGTACATATATACAAGAGGAGATTACTCAGCCTTTAAAAAAGAATGAAATCTTACCATTTGTGACAACATGATTGGACCTATCCAGTACTATGCTAAGTGAAATAAGGCAGACAGATAAAGATAAATACCATATGATTTCACCTACATGTGAAACTTAAATAACAAAATAAATGAACTAACAAAACAGAAACAAACTCATAGATATAAAGAAAAATGGGTGGTTGTCAGATGGGAGGGAGGATGGAAAGATGCCTTAAAAAGTAAAAAAGATTAAGTATAAATTGCTAGTTATAAAAACAGTCACAGGGATATGAATATTTTTAGTATTGGTTTCATTCCACCAGAAGGCAACTCTATGGGAGAAAGGGCTTTATCTGTCTTATTTCCTGCGATATCTCCAATGCCTGGCTCAAAATAAATGACTACAAAATATTTGCTGAAGTGATGAATGAATAAATGAATGAATGGAGAAGTTTTAGTTTATATTTGTTTTCTAAATTTATGTTTGTTTTATAGTTAAACAAAAATATATCACTTTTAATGCTGATATATATTTAAATGGTATCCTGCAACAAAAATACTGCACAGATAAGTTGTAAAAAATTTTCCCCTTTAACCAAGAGCTGGTTCTTTGAAAAGGTAAACAAGATTGATGAACCTTTAACCAGACTCATCAAGAAAAAAAGAGAGAGGACTCAAATACATAAAATTAGAAATGAAAGTAGAGAAGTGACAACTTTACACTGCAGAAATACAAAGGCTTGTAAGAAAATACTATAAAGATCTATATGTCAAAAAATTGGACAACCTAGGTAAAATGGATAAATGCCTAGACATATACAATCTTCCAAAACTCAATCTGGAAGACTCAGAAAAGCTAAATAGACCGATTATAACAAATGAAATTGAAACAGTTATTAAAAAACTCCCAGGAAACAAAAGTCCTGGGCCAAATAGCTTCAGAGAAAAATTTTACCAAACATTAAAAGAAAAACTAACACCTATCCTTCTCAAGCTATTTCAAAAATTCAAGAGCAGGGCAGACTTCCAAACTCTTTTTCTGAGGCAAGCATTATTTGCATTCCAAAACCAGGTAAAGACACTACACAAAGACACTACTGTACAAAGAAAGAAAACTATAGGCCAATATCTCTGCTGAACATAGATGCTAAAATTCTCAATAAAATATTAGCAAACTGGATCCAGCAATACATCAAAAAGCTCATACATCATGATCAAGTGGAATTCATTCAGGGGAGGCAAGGCTGGTACAACATTCGCAAATCAATGAATGTGATTCATCACATAAACAACAGGAAGAATAAAAATCACATGATTATATCAATAGATGCAAAAAAAGCATTTGATAAAAATCCAGCACCCAGCCCCTGGCTGGTGGGCTCACCAGTAGAGTGGCAGCCTGGCGTGTGGAAGTCCTGGGTTTGATCCCTGGCCAAGGCACACAGAAGAAGCACCCATCTGCTTTTTCATCCTTCCCCTCTCTTCTTTATCTCTTTCTTCCCCTCCTGCAGCCAAGGCTCCATTGGAACAAAGTTGGCCTGGGTATTGAGGATGGCTCCATGGCCTCTGCCTCAGGTGCTAGAATGGCTCCAGTTACAATGGAGTAATGCCCATAATGCCCCAGATAGTCAGAGCATCAGGCAGAGCATCACCCCAGTGGGCATGCTGAGTGGATCCCAGTCAGGTGCATGTGGGAGTCTGTCTGTCTGCCTCCCTGCTTCTCACTTCAGAAAAAAAAATCATCACCCAGTTATGATCAAAACTCTCAGAAAAGTGGGAATACAGGGAACATACCTCAACCTAATAAAGGCCATCTATGACTAACCGACAGCCAACATCATATTCAATGGACAAAAATTAAAAGCAATCCCTTAAGATCAGGAACAAGGCAGAGGTTCCACCTTTCACCACTAGTATTCAACATAGTTTGAAAGTCTTAGCCACAGCAATCAGACAAGAAGAAATAAAAAGGCATCCAAATTGGAAAAGAAGTAAAACTATCATTATTTACTGATGATTTGATATTGTACATAGAAAACCATAAAGTCTCAGTCAAAAAATACTAGACCTGATAAATGAATTCAGCAAGGTGGCAGCATATAAAGTTAATATTCAGAAATCAGTGGCATTTTTATACACCAACAATAAACTGTCTAAAAGAGAAATTAAGGAAACAATCCCCTTCACTATTGCAACAAAATAAACAAATGGGACTATATCAAACTCAAAAGCTTTTGCACAGCTAAAGACACCCTGAACAAAATTAAAAAGAAGACAACTCATACAATGGGAAAACATATTTGCCAATACATCCAATAAGGGGTTAATAACCAAAATTTATAAAGAACTTCTAAAACTCAACAGGAAGATAAACAATCCAATTAAAAAATGTGCAAAGGACCTGAATAAATACTTCTCCAAAGAGGACATACAGATGGCCAATAGGCATATGAAAAAATGTTCAACATCACTAATCATTAGAGAAATGCAAATTAAAACCACAATGAGATACTACCTCACACCTGTCAAATGAGTGCTCACTAACAAATCAATACACAATAAGTGTTGGTGAGGTTGTGGAGAAAAGGGAACCCTCCTGCACTGCTGGTGGGAATGCAGACTTGGGCAGCCATTGTGGAAAACAGTATGGTGTTTCCTCAAAAAATTAAAAATGGAACTGCCCTTTGACCCAGTTATCCCACTTTTAGGAATATATCTTAAGAATACCAAATCAATGATTCAAAAGAAGATATGTACCCTCATGTTTACTGCAGCATTGTTTACAATAGCCAAGATCTAGAAACAGCCCATGTCCATCAGTGGACAAGTGGATTAAAAAGCAGTGGTACCTATACACAATGGAACGAGAAGGAAATTTACCTTTTGCAATGGCATGGATGGACTTGGAAACTATTATGCTAAGTGAAATAAGCCAGGCAGAGAAAGTCAAATATCGTATGATCTCACTTATATGTGGAATCTAATGAACACAATGAACTGAGGAATGGAATAGAGGCAGAGGTGGGGTCACGGGGACCAGAGGGACAGCTGTCAGAGGGAAGCACGATGCAGGGACGGGATGAAAGAACGTGAAGGGATTAATGAAATTTTATATGTAACACATAGATACAAATAATGGGACAGCAAATCCCAGAGTGAAGAGGGGAGGAAGTTGGGGGGGCAGACAAAGAGGGTGTAATGGGGGACACGAGGGTAAGGGGTGAGGGTGTTATATTAAGTGGCACACTTGAATCCATGTTAACACAATAAATTAAAATTAATAAGAATTTAAAAATTTGTTCCCCTTTAAAAGAGATCTAAATATTTAAAAGGTATTACAGGTTCTTTAAAATCAAAGGATTAATCTTAACTCTGCCTTTGTTTGTGATGCCACTTTCTTGACTCTTCCTCTTCCACTTTTGGTTCCTGCTAATTTCAAGTTCAAAACTCCCATCTACCCTTTCCCACTCTCACTCCTTCCCTTCCTGCATTGCCTATCTCCAGCTCCTTCCCTCACCCCACCCTCAAAACCTAAGTTGGAAGAGTATATAGGAAAAGGAAAGCGAAACCAGAAAATGAAGTAGGTTTTCCAGCACCTGAAAAACACTCAGGTGAAGAAAGGAGACTCTGGAGTTACATAGACAGGGGTCCTAATCCTAATTCCGCCATTTCTATGTTACCTGTCAGGACTTGAGTAGGTCATTAAAACAGTTTTGATGTCTGGTCTTATCAATAAAATGTTCAAGGGCTTAGCAACCTCCCTGGCAATAGCCCTGGGCAAGTGAGACACCTGCCTCTGACTATGTGCGTTAGCAGGCCTTACTTTGCCCTCCTGTGGCAGGAAGTCATCCCTATGATCAAGGTCATATATACTTATTTAGAGCCAAGCATCACCCGGCCATAAACTGAAACCCTGAATCTCCTGCCAAATGGTCCTGTTTCTAGATCCTAGCTAGGACCCTCATCCTTTTTCTGATAGTAGATCATTCCATTGGTGTGTGCACCCTAAGTTTGAGGAGTAGATATCAGATGGTGTAGTTCATAAACATGTGCTGAATTCTAAGTGTGAGTTCTGAGCCCGTGCTGAGGAAAGCCTGATGGGAGAGGGGAGAGAATAAGGTGGAGCTCGACCAAGGGGCTCAGGCACATTCTTCCTCTGTTGCTTCCTCACAGCCAGGAACTTGAAGAGTCTGAGAATTCATTCTATTCTCACTTGGAACCAGGCCTTCTATGATCACTTTGAAGGAATATTTGTTGAAATAGGAAGATTAAATGTATTCAGTGAGTTTACCAACTTGATTTAGAACTTTTAAATATTTAATACATGGCCTCTATTTGTTCTTTTGCTTCAAGTCCTATATGTGGTGTGGGTGGATCTGCTTGGGACACAATAACTGTGGCAAGTAGATGATATTCTAATTGTTATTTCACAAAGTGATGGGATGACCAGTTAATAAGCCTTTATTAAAAACTGTTAGCTTAAAGCACAACCCTAAGCACCTTTGGGAAGCACAAAAGAAATAAACAGCCTAGGCTTCTGGTTACTTATGAACTGATTGAATATTATAAATCATACATATAAGGAATTTAAGAATAATCTCAGAAGTGTCTAGAATTTTATAAAACCAATTTTCTGCGAGGCTTATAGAACATGGTTGCAATTGAATTATGGCCACTGGGATTCTATAAATCTATGTCTGCAATGCCATCCTTTCTTTGCCTGATTAAATTTTCCCATCTTTCAAAGGCTCTCGAGCCTGGCCTCGGGGATAAAACCTCCTTGGCCGCTCTCTTCCACCCTCCACTGCTCTGAACTCCTGGTGTAGGCAAGCTTGTCAATGAAATTTTAGCTTCTAATTATTTTTTAACTGTTTTTTGTTAATTGGTCTGTGTTCCTACGATGACAGTTTGTCAGACACAGAATTCTTATCTTGCATTCCACTTATACAATTTCCTTTAAATTGCCCCTTCCTTCCAGCTTCCCCCACCCATCTTCGCCCCACTGTCCTTCACCACATGCTTCCACTGTGTGACTCCCTCAGCCCCTCTGCTATTCTTCTACAATGATCTGTCCAGCCCCTACTTATGTCTTGTAATTCAGCAAACACACACACACTTCCAGGTCTCCCATTATTAGTGGAATACTTAGTAAAGGAAGGTTTCTAATAAACTGTACACAAGGGAACGTGTACATTCCTGTTCCCAGCGAGAGACCAATCAGGTCTGAAAGTTATTCGAGCAAACACGAGGTTCTGAAGAGGAAAACATTTTGAAGAGTCAAGTAGCCATATTGTTGGAAGGAGCAGAAGTAAACTATTGCTAGTTAGGCCCATTTGTCTTTTGCATCACATGGGTCAGGCAAGGATAACTCTTTAACATGTGCCTCTTGAGCTACAGGTGGAAAGCTCACTGCTGACACCACATGGTCAGGGATGCCGGTTCCATCTCCTGCCTCTGGCCCAGGGCAAATGGTATCCAAAGCTTAGATCAGGGTCTGTCACCACAGCAGAACTGCCTAGATAGACCCTTGCAGACTCTGAGCTCTATAGCTTACCTATGTCAGCTTAGTTCTAGTACTGTCCTCACAAGAATGAGGGCTCCATAGGGTAGACACAGTCTCATTCATCCTGGAATCCCTAGTACATAGAACAGTGTCTGGCAAATAATGTGTACTCAGTGAAGAACACTTTGGTATGTGGAAAGATCAGACTGGATTTAAAAACTGGTTTCGTCGTTTATAAGTTGTATGACTTTGGATAAATTATTTAAACCTTCTTATCTAATATATATAGATAGATAGATATATCAAATTATGGAATTATGACATAATGATAACCTAGGTTATTTACATAATATGTCTTATTCTAGAGAGAATTTAAGGTGACATAAATATAATAAAATAAATAAAATAAAAGATTAATTTAAATAAGGTTGTGAAAAAAATACACCATCCGTGGGAATGATACCACAGTGTTATTCTTTTGCAAAAAGAAGTGGTGAGTAGGAGAACTACTCAGAAATAAAATGAAGCCATATAAGTATTGTTCCCACAGGTTCTCATAAAGATAAATATGGTTCTTGTTGATCAATATCACCCCATTAAATTTAATGTAAAAAAAGATAAATATGGTGACAGCACATTACAGTAGGCAGAGCAATGGTTTTATAACTTTGCTTCTTTTACCATATTCACTACAACATCATTCCAAACCATAGTTCAATGAAGTACTTTGAGGAGGGCAGTGGGAAGCACCAATTCTAGATTGAGAAGCAGAGAGATTTTAGATATTCTGGGAGGAGTTCTGCAGAGTTTTAAGGCAATCTTCCAAAATTACCACTTCTCTCAGCCAAGCTTTAAATAGTTATTAAGTATTGATTAATCTGAGGTTATAGTATGAGATAAGTAGTTGGAGTTCATGTATCAAATTGAAAGCAGAGCTATGGACTTTAATGGTCAGCTGAGGATAAGAAATTACTGACATTTTATAAAAATCTGTGAAATTTGACAGTATATAAAGAACATGGTAGTGCACACAGGCACTCAACAGAGCAACTGCTACCTATTAAACTTGAAGTAAATATCATTATTAGTATTTTGAATATATTGATGCATTAATTGATACCTGTGATAGCCAATTGATACAGGTCAATTAGGAGTGATCACAGAAAACAATGAAATTGAGGGTGGGGGTCAGTCAGGTTGTTTGTGAAGAGGAGACATAGAAAGTGAAATATTGACAAACCAAATTGTATAAACTATTAGCTTTATATACATTTTATA
The DNA here is from genome assembly GCF_036850765.1 of Saccopteryx bilineata. Taxonomy (NCBI): domain Eukaryota; kingdom Metazoa; phylum Chordata; class Mammalia; order Chiroptera; family Emballonuridae; genus Saccopteryx; species Saccopteryx bilineata. The sequence continues at coordinate 335,460,780 of NC_089490.1, read as the reverse complement.
GGCTTATTTTGTCATATCATAAGGAAAATATGACTTTTAATATGTATTATCCAAACTTGTATCCAAGTTCTACAAGTTCTACAAGTATAGAGTCTACCAAATTGCGCCAAACACAAAGATAAAAATGAAGAACTTAAAAATCACCACATTTTTCTAAATAGTAAGATTCTCATTAAAGACCTAGATGGTTAAATATTACACTTTTTTCATCCAAAATTTCTTGTTATGATGTCATGTCTTCACCAATACTAAGACATCTAGAAAACATATAACAAATCTTTGATAAAAGCTGATCTTTTAAATCATATATTCTTCTAAAGTGAATATCCTTCACTAAAAATGCTTATCATCACGTCGTAGAATTTCCCAGAGTCTAGAAATACTAGATTCTACTGTGATCTCACCTAAAAAAATACTAAATAAAAATTAGATACTAAGTTTTAAAGAAAAAAATTTATATCTCAATTACATAAGTTTTGGGGGAAGCAGAAGTCTAAGGTTTTATAACATCATTAATGTAAAGCACTTAAGATAATTCACACTGACTGGATATCAGGCTGTGTGAAAAATATTGGGTAAAATGGTCCAGAAATAATGTAAAACACATAGTTTCTGTCCATAGAAAGTGTAATTGTTGGGAAAATACATGAGCACATATGAAAAAGACTCAAGATTATTTCCAAATTAATCTGAGTATCTATCTTCAAGTCAGCAAACTTCTAGGCAGATAAGTTTGAAGGTGAATCTGTATCATTATTAACCAATTAACTCAAAGCTTGGTGTGACAAACCATTTTATGTTGGAACCATGGGGTTCAGGTTACAAAGATATAACACTACAAATGGTCACCATGTATTATTAAAATGTACTTTTTTCCTATCTAATTTTTACATGACTAATTTTGTTAAATAAGTCTACAGGAGTCAAGCATAGAATTGAGAGGGAAGGAGTAGCTAAATATCTAATCAGCTGGAATAGTTTCCTAAATTATTAAACAAAATTAGCCTTTTTTAAAACTGTGTCTTCATATTTTTGCTTTGCTGATTTCTTTTCTTGGCCTCAAATATAATCTACCTCATCTCCCCAGCCTCTTATAACCCACACTCCTTCTTCCTGCTACCATCCAATCTATTTCCTTCCTGCAAATATTCTTAAAAGAATATTCAATGCGTCTTTGCAACTGCATCAAACAATTCCAGTGCTTATCTCACAGAAAAACTATCTCCTGTCCCCATCCTCCTACTAAAAATGCTCTTCAACATCAGAGAACTCCTAAATGCCAAATTCAGAATTATATCTTAATTATTACCTGACTTGACTTGTCTGGAGAATTTGACACTGTTGATTACTGTTTCCTGAAAATTCTTTATGGCTTCTATTCCCAGGGATAACAAGTTCCCTTTGCTGTTCCTAAGTTTTCTTACCCTACCCTGTCTTTTCCTTTCTTCTTTTTTTAAAAAAAATTCTTATTCAGTGAGAGGGGGGAGGCAGAGACAGACTCCCGTATGTACCCCAACTGGAATACACCCAGCAAATCCACTAGGGTGCAATGCTCTGCCCATCTAGAATGTTGCTCCTTTGCTCCACAACCTAGCTCTTCTTAGCATCTGAGGTGGAGGTCATAGAGCCATCTTCAGTGCCCAGGGCCAACTTGCTCCAATTGAACCATGGCTGCAGGAAAGGAGAAGGAGGAGGAGGAGGAGGAGGAGGAGGAGGAAGAGAGAGAGAGAGAGAGAGAGAGAGAGAGAGAGAGAGAGAGAAGGGGATGGAGGAGGAGTAGAGAAGCAAATGGGCACTTCTCCTGTGTGTCCTGACCAGGAATTGAAATTGAACCCGAAACATCCACACGCTGGGCCGACACTCTACCACTGAGCTAATCAGCCAGGGTCCTTGTCTTTTCTTTAAAAACTCCACCTACCTTCTATGCCCAAAATGACACCTCCTCTGTATACTCCCCTCCACTACCATCAAGGCTCAGATTAAATGTAGTCATTTATTCCTCCGTGTTTCTGTAGCACTTTCTGTATACATTTATTATAGCTATTATTATACTGCATGTTAACTATTCATTCATATAACTGCTTCTCTGTACTAAACTACAAAACTCCTTGAGAGCTGCAACTGAATAAGTGAACTTTATTCACTATTGTATTCCTAGCACTAGTTCAGAAGCTACATGGTAGGAACTTATTAAATGTTTGTGTTTGAGTAAGAAAGTGAGTAAAGACATATTGATAGGATGTGTTAAAAATGGCTGAAACTCTGGCCAGTAGAATAGATCACTAGATAATCTCATATTTGAAAAGAGAATTGAATGAATAAAACTAATGTTACACTGAACAGAAAAATCAAAACCTACGAAAATGTAAATATGAACGAGTGATGGTTCTTCAAACACTAAAAACCCCGTCTAGTATCATGTTTCAACACTCTGATGAAATTACAATAGATCTGAGGAAGGTTTGCTGAAAGCAGTCTGATCTGCTATGGCTGACCTAAAGCAAATCTAATTGTGTAGAGAATATTAAATCTGAGTCACTGCTACAATTATTTCAATAATGTTGCCTCCTAGCTAGCACACATGACTAAATTAAAAGATAAAGGACTAAAAATGTTGCTAATCTTACTTAAATCTAGCAATTACTGGGGCCCACTGGACTTCATTGTAAAACAAATATTGGTAACATCCAAAGACACACGTAACATTTTTCTTTCATAACTTCCCACATCTAGCATTCCCTTCTGCCTTAAGAGAATTTCCAAAGCACCAATATTATTGGATCATATAAGCCATTATGTTATGCAGATTTGTTTTTAAACAATGCTACACCATAATATATTCTAATTCCCCTGGAAATGGTGCTGAACAAAAGAGAAGCCAGGATCATCTTCATGGTTCAGAAGAATATTTACACAAAGAATTGACTGTGTGTGCTACAAGGTAAAGCTATGCACTAGCTATTTCCTTTAAGCATCACCTTGGGAAAATATACACTGGACCAGATTTTTCCAATGTTTAAACTGCTCTCTGGAAAGACATAGGCCCTTCTGGAAGCTTCAATAACTGAGTTAGACCACTGGGGTACAATTTGGTAATCTGCAGCTTCAGTGCACTCAATGGTACCCTGGTGGCCAGAAAGAGTTAATGCAGCATCTAGTGGTACATGACTTAACTCCTTGGGAATTATTTCTAGGCTAAGAGAATCTGCCTCAGATCATTAAGAACGTTTTCTCCAACCTTTGGCTTCCTATAATGGCTGGGAATAAGAAATGTTCTTACCTATTTTGTAGAACTAAAAGATTAAACTAATGATTTGCATATTGTATTGGAAGCAATATTGAATACATTTCTACTTTATCTTCTCTAGCAAGTTCTATTTCTTTAATCATTTTAGTTATCAATAATGTTGATATTTAATATAAAAACCTTAGAATTGCTTATAAAATCTAACTCAAACATCAAAACCACCCTCATTCTTTTCAAATAAATTTGATGATCTAGACATTAATTTAACCTACAGATATTGTGCACTTAAAATTGTGTGTTAAAGTATGAGAGCCACTGGGAATACAATGGTAAATAAAAGAATTTCCATCTTCAAGATGCCTTTACTCTATTGGGGAAATAGATAAAAAGCTAGAGAATTACATTCACCTATACAAAAAATATATAGACACCTATATACTTTAACAATTTGAAAATCTCCATTAGCCAACTATTTTATTGATATCGTAAAATCCAGTGGTTAAAATATAAAGAAACAAAATATAGATATAATACCATATATATTCACAGTATTAAATTTTTTTTGGTCAGTTTCATAATAAGAAACAACATTATGACCATGCATTACTGGATCACTCAAGAAGACAAAACTAAATGAATTTAGCTCTTCAATTCACTTTTCACACATTTAAAAATAATCTCCTGCAACAGAGAGGAAGATCTATATGGGGGAAATTTTTTTTATTGTTTATATGGTTTCTTATCTACACAGGTTATTTAAGGTCTTAATTGATATTCTATTTTATCCCCTTGAGACCAAGTCATCAACTTGAGGATTACTTTGCAGTATACAGTACTGAAAGCCATTCAGGATCATTATAAAAATTTGCTCTGATATCCTCAGGTTCATGTTTTCCTTCTATCCTTTTTCTCCCTTTTTAAAACTCCCTTACTTAATAAGCTTCTATGCAAAATATATAATTAAATAAAATATGGAATAAAATGGTTTTAATGTAAAGAGAGAAGATGACTAATACACCTTTAAAAAGAATTAAATGAAGGCATGCCCCCTAATACCATGTTTTTAGCTTAGTAGATAGAAAAGAGAAGACTCATCAATAGCCATAACACATATATGATAAATGCAATAGAAAAGCCACTACAATATTTATTGGGTGTGACCAGAGTAGGCGTCATTGAATATCTTCTAATAAACCCAAGGACACAGGAGGGTCATCAGCTGAGAGGGATGGGAGGGGAGGATGATGAAACTGAGAGCTACTGTTTACAATCTACCCTCCCAATCAACAAGGTAAGAAATGTCTTAGCCAAGTTACTCATACCTTTTATCAAAGAGATGAGGTTGGCTTTGAGCTTAGATACCACAGTCAATATCCAATCATGGAGTTTTTCATATACAACTCTTTTTTTGTGAGACTTAGTAAAATAGATGTCCTGTGGGATTCAACATTTAGTAAAAGTTAATTTATCTTAAAGTCTATAACCTCACTAATCAAAATAAAAATTTAAAACTCAACCCTTTGTTTCAGAGTCATAACAAAGTCAACTATTATAATTTTATATTTAGATAGTCTCTTAGATTTCATAAAGTGTTTTTATAGCTTAAAATGTTCATATTGTTATAAAGTATTTTAATTTATCCAGAAGACTTGTAAGTTTGCTGTTATTACTTCCATTTTGCAGTTAAGGTAATTGAAGATCATGGAAGTAAAGTCCCACATCAACATATATCAAAGGACAGATATATGTATTTGTATTCTAATTCTAATTCTACAGGTGTTTCTAATGTTCCACACAGTTTACTGAACAAGTATTTCCTTAGTTTCTAATTCAAGTTAAAAATAAAAAAGAAGGCTCAATTTGCAATACTAAATACAAAACATGAGTTTTGAAAATATTTTGGAAGATGAATGTGTGGGTGATTATTTGTTTCTCTTTCTAAAACCTTAATAAAAATATCTTCAACATTGCAAATTCAATTAAAAGGTATGTACACGTTTTAGGCCAATCTGGTTCACGAAAACGTCTTGGGCTTTCTTAGGAGGCAGTTCTGTAAAATTCTTGAATGGAAATCTGGACCCAGGGCTTGTTTCTCCAGCACTCCATGGAGGATGACTCAGTGGTAACATACTTGCTTACAGTTACTACAAATCCCAGATGGCAAATCCATGGCTACCTTTGCAATGGGCAACACTAAAAACTTGTGCTCCTCTTTAGTCTTGGCAAAGGTTTCTCATACTGTAGCATTTGAACTGTTTTAGTTACAAAATTGCATTGTAGATTTTGACCATACCTCTGAGGTTAAAGTGGCAACTGTTCTTCTGATTCATTGCATTATCTGGTGGTACTTACATCCATCCTCTTACTGAAGCTGAAATTCTTAAAAATTATAAGAAAAATAGTAATAACCCCTTGTATTTCAAAAGTGCGTTACCACTCACAAAGTGTTTTCAACTCGCAGGACCTGATTTAATCTTCACAACATCTCTACCCACCATGCTGGTATCCCCCCAGGGTTCTGTTCATAGCTCTTTATCTCTTTTCATTCTTAACAATCTCATGGGGGAATATTATCTCACCTGTAATTTCAACCACCCCCTGTGTGGAGATGATGCCCAAACCTCTATTTTTAGCTTAATGCTCACACTGGAGATACTGATGGGAACATGTAGCTAGCTGTCTACTGGCCAATCCCCAGGGTTTATCATTGGTAACTCAGACCAAATTTATACAAACAGATATTCTCCACATCTCTTCTCTGTTCAAATTCTCTAGAATAGCTAATAACAACATAATCATTTATTAAAGCTGAAAGTATGTAAGTCTTAGCTTCTCTCACTTTCTCACTCTCATCTATGGTTACTAAGTCTTGCTGTCTCTACCCTAAATATCTATGCAGTAGTGTTCCTCCCTTCTTTTCCCAAGGTATTTTTCATAATTTAAGTCTTTACCTTTCTCTTTTCTGAACAATTACAAAAGCTTCCTAAGTCCTGTCTCCATTCCCTGTTTCATTTCACATTCAGGCCTTTTTCCATCATCTCTCCTTCCAGAACGACCCTCCTAGAAACACAGATATGGTCAGGACATTCCCCTACTTTAAACCAGAAAAGTAAACTGGTAGTGGGATAAAGCCTGTCATAATAAAGTCCAAACTTCTTGACAAAGAATATAAAGACCTTCACAATATTACCCCAGACTCTGTCTTGCTAACCTCTCCTTCCACACACTAAGTAAGCAGAAGGTACATTTGCTATTCCCAAAACAAGATCACTTACTTTCACCACTTTAATGCTTTATGTTCTAACTAACACAAATTCCTCCTACCTCCTGCTCATCCAGTTCAAGATTCACCCCAATCCCCTAGGTACAGTTACCCAGGGCTCTCTATTCTTAGAGTTTGCTTACAATATCATAACGGTTTATGTGCATATATACTAGTAAGTCCACTACCACCATATGAGCTCCTCAGGGGCAGGATTTTCTCATATTCATCTCATATCTCTGGTCATTGGCATTCTATAAGAATTCAGTTGAATCAAGCAATGTATATGCCTGGGAGATACACAGTAATATCTCCACTTTAAAGAGTTTGGGAAAAACCATATAATTACACATGTAAACTAGATTTAAATTATTGAATTTCATCTCCCTTGAATCAAACGTAGAAGGTATTAATAATAAAATAAGCCCTAATACATACAATTTTCTATGTGTATGTATGTATATATATAAAAATCCATAACCAATAAAGATTAAAGGTAAGTTATATGCTCCTCAGACAAAATATTTGCAATAGGTAATTGATAAAAATTATTAATATTCTTAATATATAAAAAGATTTTACAAACAAATGAGGAGTTCTGGGTTTTTTTCAGTAACGTAATGTGATAGGTAATTCACAAAAAAAATACAAATGACTATAAACTTGGGTAATATTCAACATGATTGAGAAATAAAAAAATAAATCAACCTGGGATAAAATTTTAACCAAAATTTTAAATATTATAAAAAAGATAAATGTAGTCATTTTTAATATCATTCTTCAAAAATTGTCATTATCATGTACCCTTGATGAAAGTATAAAACCAATAAAACCTTCTGGCGGAACAACTAGACACCACATATATAAAACCTTAAAATACTATACCATTTCCTTCTGTACATAAAGGTACAAAACATTATACCTGCATTCTACCTGCTATATAAAGAAGAAATTCCTTTTCCTTTTTAAAAATTATCTTTTTTTAAGCAACAGTTTAGTTTTAATTATATGCCTTTGTTTATCTAAGTATATTGTCAGGTGTACCATGAACAAAATAACATTTTATAATGTGTTGTTTTCCACTCAAAAAGCTTCAACAACTTTCTATAATTTGCAAGTTCAATAATAGTTTTTTTCACATTTGATATTCATAATATGGCCCTAATGCTCTATTTTTTTTTCTTTTTCCTTTTATTTTTTTAAAAGAGAAAAGTGTGGGGAGAGATGAAAAGCATCAGCTCATACTTGGTTGTTCCTTGATTGTTTCTCATCCGTGCCTTTGACCAGGGTGTGGGGGAACTCAAACTAAGTTACGACCCTTGCTCAAACTGGCAACCTTGGACTAAAGCCAACAACATTGAGCTCCAAGACAGCGACCTTGAGCTCAAGCCTGCAACCTTAGGATCATGTTGATGATCCTGCACTCAAGCCAATGACCCTGCACTCAAACTGCCAAGCTTATGCTTAAGCCGCTGAGCCTGCATTCCAGTGGGCAATCTCAGGGTTTTAAACCGAGGCCCTAAGTGTCCTGGGCCAACACTCTATCCACTGTGCTACCACCAGTCAGGCCCTAATGTACTATTTCTGATCTTGTTTTCTCATGATATTAGACTATATTCTTTCCCAAATGCTCTCCACATTAAGACTCCCCACAAATTGCTAAATACTATTTCTTTTGCTGGAAATGCCTTTTCTGATGCTCATACTGGGTTCAAGTACTATTTATCCTTTAGATTCAAGTACCAAACTAGTTTCTTCATTTATTATTCCATAATTATATTGTAAAAGGGTGATAATAAGTCAGTCTTAAATAGCCATTATGAAGTTTTAGTAATGCTGTGTCTAATACATCAAAGAGTCAAAATAAATAGTTATGGAGTATGTGAAGTCCCTGACACTCCACTGCTGGAGCCCTAAACTAGTATAAATATACCATATTCTCTTGTATTTTTGCTGTGCATATAAGGAAGAAATGTAGTGAGAAATTTATTTTAATAAGCACCTACTATTTAATCTAGCTTTGTGATGTATATCTCTCTGTAGCTAATTGGTTTGATCTGAGTTTTTATTTAAGAACAGATCTGTAAGTTTTTTTAATTGTTTCATGTATCTGTGTCCAGCTTACTCTTTTCTATTACTTGTGTCTCTCCTCTGATGTTAACCACTGTTCGAAATTCAGAGAATTTTGTAAAGGTTAATATCCAAATCCAGTGCTTTCTCTCTATGCCATTTAAAGATAGGCATGAGCAGAGTCTGTTTTTTAAAGAATATTCTTTAGGGATCTTTTAATTTGAAAGATTAAAAAAAAGGATAATAAATTTATTTCCCCCATTTTTCTGTCTTAAAGCCTTTTAATTGTAAAATAAAGCAGAGACACCGATAACCATTGTACATGAATAATTTGATGAATTATATAAGGCCAAACCCCTGTAACCACCTCTCAGGTCGACAATTAGAACTTTGCCCGACACCACAGAAATCCCCATGTATGTCACGCCATCAAAAGCCCTTTCCCTTACAAGTAATCATATCCTGACTTTTATAATACTCCCTTCCTATATTTATTTATAGTCTATTCACCCAAGTATGTTTTCCTGGATATTACAGTTTAGTTTAGATCTCTTACACTTTATAGGTTTCCCTTCCATCCCTTTCTTTTCCTTATGATTAATCTGTTGAAAAGCTTGAACCTTTGATCTGCGCATTTCCTCACAGTCTGGATTTGCTGGTTGCATGCACGTGGTGCAGTTTAAAATGTCCCTTAAATGGGTCTTTCATACCGCCCTTAGAATCAATGATTCCCTGAGTTATCAGCAAAGTAAACCAATGAAAAAAACCTAGTACTTTCAAGGACTAAAAATGCCTTGTGCAAACTTATTTGGGATGTAAAGCCTAGTTTAGGCTAAGATCCCTAGTTTAACAAATTCAGCATGAATAGTTGTGCTAATGGAGTCACATGGGGCATCAAAGTATTTCATTAGTCATATTACAAAATATTATATTTTATAATAAACAAACATTAGCCTTAGGATATAGAATATGAGTTTTATATTCTTTAAAAACAGATCTAACTTTCTTGGTTTTTTTTTTCACCTTCTTCTTGAACTATTGATAATAATAAAATAATGCTTTTTCGGGTTTTTTTTCCATCCTGAGAAATTAATATACATCAATGTATAGCAGGTAGGTCACAGGTATGTGCTTATGACAAGGAAAAAAAAAAACCACACCTGTTGATTTTACACAGCTGTCGCCCATTACCCGTAACAAGGACAGCACACACAGAGCCAAAAGGTGGCAATAATTAGTGTGCTCCAGGTCAGAAAAGAAGAGATGATGGATATGTTATCAAACAAAAATATATTATCTGGGACAGGAGACATGATCCTTTGAAGAAAATAAACTGACAGCTTATAAAAAATGTTTGCTTCCTTCTGTCATTTATCTTGCCCATAACTCCTTACAATTGAGATATGAAGCATTAAACAGAGAATATCAGTGTTGGGCTTTTATATACTCTTTGTAGTTCTTAAAATATCTCTATGACACTATCACTGTCTCTATTTAAGAGACTGGAAAATAGAAGACTAAGAGATTAAATAGCTTGCCTAGGAAGTATAGCTAGGATTGGGCTATCAGAAATCCTGGAGGTGCTGATGGATAGCCCAGAGCCACCACATGTGGGGTTCACAGACCAGAAGCCACAGCAGTATAATTCTGGGTCCCCCCCAAACCTGAAAAATCACAGTCTTTGAGAAAGAACCCAGGAGTCTCTATGGTAACAAGCTATCCAGGTGATTTTCACTCATGGTAAGTTTTGAGGTACAATGAAGTAGAGAAAAGATAAAAAGCTTTAGAGCCAGCAAAACTGAGTTTAAATTATATCTTTTAGAGTTGGGAAGAGGAAGAAATCATCAGGTATGCAGAGCATTTAAGATAGCATCCAGCAGAAAGCAGACACTCACTATACGCTAATCACTCCTTAGATCCACCAATGGCCCTATTTGCATGATGATATTTGGACTTCTGGGAGAATCAAGTAGGTAACTTCCCTACTCAGCAGAGTTAAGACCCATAAACAGTGGAATGACCTGCTTTATAGATTCAAGGCCAATGCTGTAAGGAGGTATGTTGGTGTACTTTATCCACTTTTGGGAGACAGTGCAAAAATCATTTAATTACTCCCTTATATAATGTATACTTAGGTAGGGCTTAATGTGTATCAAGTACTGTGTCTAATGCTGAAGATATAATGTGGGCAAAAATGATCTGGTTCCTACCTTCATGAATTTGCAGTTGAGTTGAGAAACCGATAGTAAAGAAATAATCCATGAAATACGTATATTTTAGCAAAGTATGGTAAGTTCTATAAAGGATGCATTCAGATGATATGAGGAGGCCAGATCTAGACTAGAGGGTCAGGGATGGTTTGTTCAAAAGATGGAGGTTTTAGATGAGATCAGAAAGATGAGCCGTACTCATCTTTGCATCAACCCACTTGGGGCATCCTAGGGAGGGAATACAGAAAAGGCCATATTGGAGAGAAGTCTGATGCTTTGAGGAACTGAAGTGAGGAAGGTGTGGCTCAGCCAGGGAAAACGGGGCTGCAGGGGCAGATTGGAGCCAGACCTCACAAGGCCCTCTAAAACCCATTCACAGCAAAGGGAAGCCTTTTAAACATATTAAGCAGATGTGTGACATGATCAAATTCATATCTGGAAACTCTCTATCTTCATTATGAAAAACAGGCTGGAGAGGGTCAAGAACAGATGGAAGAAGCCTCAGTTTGGACTATATTACTGTGCTCCCAGCTAGAAAGAAAAGGCATCTTGGATTAGAGCAGCAATAGTAGAGGTAAAAGAAAAATCAAGACATCTGCAAACATTGTGGGCAGCAAGTGCACGTTTTTATAGTGCAAAAACAGTGTCACAAAAGAATTAGACTATTTTTGGAGACTCCAAAATTCTATATATTGACAAATCAAGTCACTAAGGCTGGGCTACAAAAACTGAATAAGGGATTTTCCACCTAGACCTATAGGATAGTAAGCCTTGGTAGAAACAGAGAGAGATGACAACTTAGAGATGAAGATGAAACAGAGGTTTGTGCTGATGACAGATTCAGACACCAGAGCAGCCTTATCAAGCCGCAGTGCGTAAGAGTGGGAGGTAGTGGGACCAACACTTCAGTTTAGCACTGTTATAGATGGAGGGAGGGCTACACATCAGTGTTCATGCACATTTTACCCTCTAGGGCTCTCACTACAGCATTAATGAGAGAATCCGACTCTGAGTGCTTCTATTTGGGAGTAGATAGTGATTTGGGGGGGGGCGGCTCCAGGAGCCAGAATGGCATGGTAAAACAGAAATTGGGATTAGATAGGTTTTTATTCTGATTTCCAGCTCTACCATTTATCAACTGCATATTCTTAACATTTAAAAGTTTTAGTTTCCTTGTCTACAAAAATGAGTAGTGTCATCTACCTTAGATTTCTTATGAAAAGTAAAACTAACATAGTTAAAATACCTAATATGGTAGCTAACTCATTGTAAGTGTTAGAAACTGTTAATAATTATCATGAGCAGGCACAGCCAAATACTATTGCTTTTGAAAATAATAAAATAATAATAATACTTATTTACCGAGCTCTTCTTAAATACCAAGTCCTATGCTAAAACCGCTATATCGGTTAATTTATATAATCCTTAATATACCCCATAAAGCAAGTGACATAATACCCACATTTTACAGATAAGGAAATTAAAAGCTCAGTGATGGTAAGTATCATGGCAAAGATTAGAAGACTAGCAAGAATTAGAATCTGGATTTGAACCTAGGAAGTTTGACTACAGATGTCCCTTCCCTAAAGCACTGTGAGCCACAGTCTTTTTAATACTTTGGAGCAATAATGGGTGTTGTAGATGAGCACAAGTTTTTCACATCATAAAGACTTCAGTTTAATGTGTTTGACCTACTATTTATAAGCAATGACTTGGGAGATCACTTAATGTCTCTTAGTTCTAGTTACCTCAACTCTGAAACAGAGATTTAAACAATCAAACAAACAAACATTTGAGGATGTCTGCTCCTGTGGCTAAAACCTAATTTATTTTCAATAAGTATAAGTTGAATAAATGAGTTTCCATTATATGATTTAAAAACCTTCTTCTACCAGGAGTTGGGAACCTAAGAGTCTAGTGGGACTATAGTGTGTGACTCCTGCAGCCTGGGCAGTAAGTGGCAGGAGTGAGGACGGACGAGGGAGAGGCAGGCCAGGAGGCTGGAGCCTGAATTCCTACATGTTCAGATTGTCTCCTCTCCTGACACAAATGCATGGAAGAAGAGAAAGAATTGAACCCAAAGCATGACAAACTCAACTATTCAATCCTTCTTTGAACTAGTGCAGATTTTTTTAAATGCTGAAATGGAGGTATCTATAGACAGGATTTATGTAAAATATAATCAGTTTTAGAGGGAAACAGAACCATTTATAAATCTCACCTTGAGAAAGCCAAACAGCCAAAAGGAATGCCTCCTTAGCTGTTCGCATGGCTCCAATTTGTGCTTCCCAGCACAAACTTCAATGTAAATGTTTAAAACCCAAAGGGAATGTAAAGCTCAATTCTGTTTTCACGGGAGAGACTAATTGCTGACTGAAGATGTGGCATTTAAGGCACACACCATGGAAATGAGATAGTCTGAATCATGGAACTTCTGGCCTACTCAATCCGCCCCTGACTGACAAGTCCAAAGGAATTTATATAGAGATCTCTTCGATGAGGAACTTCAACATATGACTAACCTGGAGATTTAGATAAATGTTAAGGAGTGACATTTGCAACACATGATAACATTTTGCAAGTATGGGTAATATAAACGCACACACACACCATGGAGAACCAAACTATGAGCTATACTGTATCTCTAATTTTAAATTTTCTAGTAACTACATTGAATAAAGTAAAATAAAATAAAATAAAATAAAATAAAATAAAAAACAGTAAAATTAATTTTAATGCTATATTTTATTTAACCCTATATATCCAAATTATAATCTCAGCATATAATCAAGAAAAAAATTATTAATGAGATACTTTACTTTCCCCACTATACTACCTTCAAAATCTGATATGGATTTTGCACTTACAATGCATCCCAGTTTGTAGAAGCCACAGTCCAAATGGTCAATAGCCATGTGTAGCTAGGGACTACTCTACTAGACACCATAGCCCTAATGGGTATCCTCAGAAACTGCCGGTCAGCCCTAGGGACACCCACTTTCCTCTACCACATGAGGATTTAGGCTTGAAATTAATTATCACAGATGAATTTGATGTTGATTGTTAAGGCTTTGATGCCTAAGTAGTTTCCCCTGGGAGTAATAACATTCCCCTCACACCTCAGCAGAGAGGAAGGCTGGAAATTAACTTTCACATTATTGGGGGGGTGGGTGAACATCATTGCATAAAAAATGAATCTACCATTGACTCAGTTCCTTTATGTAGAAGAAACTTGAAGGGCTTAGAAATATTACCTATGCCTATTTGATCAGCACTAGCTGATCAAATAGGCATAGGTAGAGAATAATTCAAACCGAGGGCTGTGACATTTAAAGGGTAGAGTTCCCAGAGATAACCTTGTTTGGTCACATAGAATTCCAGAGCATAATAGTCCAAATACTCCAGAAACCCAAAATTCCTCTGCTGACCCTTAAAGCCTCGAGTCTAGGCACCTGTTCACAAGTATGGGTAAACTGTACAGAAAGTTTCTCTCAGTCATGTCTCCACTGGCTAGGCAACAAAACTCTCACTTCCTTATGAGAGCACTGAATTAAAACTCATTTCAACACTATCCCCTCATCTTTAAAGAGAGGGACCATGTCTCTACTCTCTCTAATTATCAGAGCTTTTGCAAGAAATGTCAACAAGAAACATCAGTGGACCCGAAGGGCAGTATGGGGCATATGGGAAACACTGGCTCTGTAACTTTTCTGCTATGTGACTTTGGGCACATAAATGTGCCCCTTATTTCAATTTTAGAGTCTGTTAAATGGGGGCAGTAATATTCACTTGACAGGGCTGTTATAGGGATACTTTTTTAAGTGAGAGGGGGGGAGATAGAGAGACAGACTCCTGTATGAACCCCGACCAGAATCCACCTGGCAACCCCTGTCTGGTGAGGATGCTCAGAACAACTGAGCTATCCTCAGTGCCTGGGCTGAATCTCAAACCAATCTAGCCACTGCTTATAGGAGGGGAAGAGTGAAGGAGGGGAGAAGGAGGAGGAGAGAAGCAGATGGTGGCTTCCTCTGTGTGCCCTGACCAGGGATTGAACCTAGGACATCCACACACTGGGCCAATGCTTTATCCACTGAGCCAACTGTCCAGGGCCTATTTTAGAATTAAAACAAAGATTATGAAATTCCTAGCACATAATAATCACTCACTAAGTAACTTCTTTCTCTTCTTCTGCAGTAAACCAGCCGATGGCCCTGTCACTGCTCTTTGACTCACTCTCAATACTTGGCCTCTTCCCCAGAAGTTGTACCTGTCTATTTGAATAGGCTCAGTAAGAATTACAAATGGTAATAGGACCTCAGGGCTTTTCCCCCCTTAGTCTACTGTATGGATCTGCACCGCAGATAGACATTTTATGTACTCTTTTTCTCTGGAGAATATATTATCCCTTAACTTATGATTGTGTCAAGAAATATTCTGTCCAAGATGCTTCTGAGGAATTGTAGGGCAGTGACCAACCCTCCCACCCAGCCAAAACCTTACATCCTGCCTCTAGCCATTTCTGTCTTATAGGATCTGCAGACTGTGGCACACACCAGGGAACTTGACTTTGTTTAGCCCTCAAGGAGGAGATAATGAGGGAAGAGGTGAGAATCACCTAGTGCTGTAAAAATCAATGTTATTAACTTCTGGACTAGAGAAAAAGGGGGACAGCCTTGCTGACCGTGGACTGGAAGGAAGGTAAGAAACGGAAGGTGGGCCACAGCGTCTACATATAATGAGAATGTGCAGACAGTCAGGCAGAGGGAATCTCATTACAGATTCACGGTCTGTCTCTCCACCCACCCCCAGTCTCTACTGTTCCAGTCATTTTGAGGAGCTATCCTCTAACTTGTTTATCTGAACAAAAACAATGCGTTAGACCTAAGAGAAAAAATGAGTGCTTTTCCCTATCCTGGCCAAGTCTTAATTTTTCTTTAGTGTATTTTGAATATTACTCATCTCCTATTTGCATTAACTAAATTTTTTCAAACTAACCAATGGCTTTTCAAAAAATTTTATTATAAAAAAATTTATTATAGTATTTTCTTTAGACTAAATTGTTTTTTATTCCATACTGAATTAAATTTAATAATGCACCACCTACTACACAAAGACACAGATACCATTTCTCAACAATGGCTCTGTTCCTTGCACAGATGCAGTGGTAAGCACAAAAGGGAGATTCAGTGTTTGCTTTAAAAAGAAATGAACTAAAGAAGATATGGAATAATGTAAAGAAAACAAAGTTGACTAAACATCTCCAATTCCAGGGATACATATGATACACTAGTCAATCAAAGTGCTATTCTAGTAATACAAAGCATAACAAGTGTTACACTGGTCATACAAAGTAATATAAAGTACTGAAAGGAGAGGAAACAGAGTTCCCTCTGGGAGAAAGAAATAACTAGCAGGGACCAAAGGGCCAGACAATTATGTAGAGGAAGGAGAAAACTTGAATACTTTTCTAAACTGAAGTCACAGCTTAAGCAAAAGCAATTTTTTTAAAAAATGACAAATATTCTTAAAATGTTGTAGAATTTACAATGTTTTTTTTATACATGTTACTCCATGTATGCTTTGTACCAACCCTACAAGGTGTAATGGATGTGTTTGGTGCTGTTTTAAGCCTTTTTTTTGTGTGTGACAGCCTAGTCAAGCTGTTTTAAGCATATTTTAACTGAAGATTATTTGGAAGTCTCTTGGTTTGCATAATTCAAACCTAATTTTTAAAATTATAGACTCAAAAGCCTATACTTTACTTATTTTTTAAATTGAATTTATTGGGGTAACAGTTAACATCATTATGCAGGTATTTTACTTAATTTTTATTGTTCAATTTATAATTGTACTTGTCTATTTATAAATCTAGAGAGATTTTTAGAATCATTATTAAAGGCTTAAATTTTAATGACTTAAGTTCCCCTTAAATCTTTTAAATTTTATTTATAAATTTAATATATATTTTTAAAGTACTTTAGTGCCTGACCAGGCAGTGGTGCAGTGGATAGAGCGTTGGAATGTGGAGCAGTGGTCCCCAACCCTCGGACCGCGGACCGGTACCCATCTGTGGGCCATCTGGACCAAATGGCCGATGGATCAGTACCGGTCCACAGAGAAAGAATAAATAATTTACATTATTTCCATTTTATTTATATTTAAGTCTGAACGATGTTTTATTTTTTAAAAATGACCAGATTCCCTCTGTTACATCTAAGACTCACTCTTGACGCTAGTCTCGGTCACGTGATACATTTATCTGTCCTACCCTAAAGGCCAGTCTGTGAAAATATTTTCTGACATTAAACTGGTCCGTGGCCCAAAAAGGTTGGGACCACTGATGTGGAGGACCCAGGTTTGACACCCTGAGGTCACCAGCTTGAATGCGAGCTCATCTGGTTTGAGCAAGGCTCACCAGCTTGAGCCCAAGTTTGGTGGCTTGAGCAAGGGGTCACTCAGTCTGCTGTAGCCCCTCAGTCAATGCACATATGAGAAAATAATCAACGAGCAAATAAGGTGCAGCAACGAAGAATTGATGTTTCTCATCTCTCTCTCTTCCTGTCTGTCTGTCCCTATCTGTCCCTCTCTCTGACTCTCTGTCTCTCCCACACACACACAAAAAGTACTTTAGCTGGGTCCTGGCCAGGTGGCTCAGTGGATAAAGTGTCATCCTGGCACACCAAAGTCCCAGGTTTAATCCTCAGTCAGGGCATACACAATAAGAAATCAATGTCCCAACTAAATGAACAAACCTCCCAAGTACTTACTTAATTTTTATATCTAATGAATAAAACTTAAAATATGGGGAGTTTTAAGCTTTCTTATATAGTCCAATTTATAAATGGTAAGATTTTTTTATCTTAAATCTCATTCAAAATAAATTCCTTAACATTCTAAAAGTAATCTGGTAAATATTCTAAACTAGCAGGTTCTCTTAAAAAATACAAATATAGCCTGACCTGTGGTGGCGCAGTGGATAAAGCGTCAACCTAGAAACACTGAGGTTGCCGGTTCAAAACCCTGGGCTTGCCTGGTCAAGGCACATATGGGAGTTGATGCTTCCTGCTCCTCCCCCTTCTCTCTCTCTCTCTCTCTCTCTCAATCTCTCTCTCTCTCTATCTCCCCCCTCCTCTCTAAAATGAATAAATAAATAAAAATTAAAAAAAAATACAAATATATACACTACCAAATATATACAATTATTACATAATACAAAAATATTAATTTATAGGTTTAATTTACTTCATTGTGCTCTAATTAATCTAAATCTTTTCAGGATTAGAGGCCTCCAACCCACCAAGGAAACAATTTTGCAACTTTTATGGTTAATTTCCCAAGAAATTTAGAGGGTTTTATATCTAGTTAGCTTTGGCTGCCTATCATATAGAAATCTTGATTGGGAGATGCATAACTGCAGACATTAAGGGTGATTTTTCTTACCTCCTCAAATATAAAGCTAACATTCTTTTATAGTCACCTATCTCATGAACTCCAAAATCTTAGAAAGAGTTGGGTTCTCGATCACATCCCCTAGATTCAAAATATGCCATAAGGGAATTTCCACCTACACAAGCAAGGTCACAACACCACCTAGTTTAAAAGCTAATCTTCACTGTTTCAGCTGGCACTTCATTGGTTCTCTTAAAATATTTAAACATCTTCTTAATAGATCCTGCATATCTCTGAGGTTTTGTCTACCTAAAGCCATGTTCAGGATATTAGGTAGATGTTATCATTATCATCCTGAGTAGGACATCTAGAAATTAAACATCAGAAAAAACTGATTGACTCAATTAGAAGTGTTTCAGGCTATTCTGTTAGTGGAGATGATGGATTTCAAAAACAGACTTTCTACTATACATCCTGTTTCCCTCGTATCTCCCCTATGGTATGAGTAGGGGTGCATACATGGCCTGACTGAATTCTGGCTGTGCATGTTGCACGTTAGGTGGGGTTTGGCAGGAGGTCATGATGGAAGAAAGATGGATGAGACAAGGACATGTGGAAGAAGAATTTTTATTTTATTTTATTTTATTTTTTTACCGAGAGAGAATCAGAAAGAGGGATAGATAAGGACAGACAGACAGGAACAGAGAGAGATGAGAAGCATCAATCATCAGTTTTTTGTTGTGACACCTTAGTTGTTCATTGATTGCTTTCTCATATGTGCCTTGACCATGGGCCTTCAGCAGATCGAGTAACTCCTCACTCAAGCCAGAGACCTTGGGTCGAAGCTGGTGAGCTTTGCTCAAACCAGATGAACCCATGCTCAAGCTGGTGATCTTGGTGGTCTTGAACCTGGGTCTTCCGCATCCCAGTCTGACACTCTATCCACTGCACCACCGCTTGGTCTGGCTGAAGAATCTTGACGACAATCTTGACAACAGTGGGAAACAGAGTAAGTTCTTGAGCACAAAATGGAAGGCCAGATCTATCTACATTTTAGGAAAATAAGTCTGGTAAAACCATTGGGAGGATAAATTTGGAGGGGAAACAAAGGAAGACCATGGAAGCCAGCCAAGATGTTCTTTTTATGGTCATACCGTGAGAGGCAATGAGGGCCTTCACTGTAGAAGAGGTAGAAAGACAAGAAATAGAAGAACTCATTCAGAGGTAGACTCTATAATAGGGGTCTCAAAACTCGTGGCCCGCGGGCCGCATGCAGCCCGCCGAACAATTTTGTGTGGCCTGCAGACTAATCCATGAAGTTCAAAATATTTTGGATAAAATTAAGTAAGCCTAGGGGCCTACTTGTATTTTTCATTTCTCTAGCATCCTAGCTAGATATTAGCTTAGTTAACAGCAGTTGTGATGCGAACTACAGTTTCTGGTCGTTTTGTGACACTGAGTAAACTGCATGTACAATTGTGCTTGTTGTACTGATTCTTTTTTTTGTTTTCAACTGCAGTGAGAAAAGTGTTGCGTAACAGTTGCCTTTTGTAGACCTAGTGCGGCCCGCCGAATGGCTGTGATCTTGCTCTGCGGCCCACATGCTGAGTTGAGTTTGAGACCCCTGCTCTATAGGATTTGTGTAGTGATCAGATTTCCATGAAGGCTGTCAAGTTAAAAATGACTTTAAAATTTCCACTCTTAATGCCTAAGAGAATAGTGATTAAAGGAAGCTGTCAGTTGGCTTCTTTTTAAAATAATCACACACACACACACACACACACACCAGCTTAAAGGACATTACTTGGTGGGGTAGATGTAGAAACAGTGTTAGGGGACTGACTAGAAACATACTGGCATTAGTTTCTTTGTTTAGAAGTACAATGGCAATAATCTTTTTGAAATTAAGACTCACCGAATATATATATTTTTCCAAACTACATCTCATTTCAAAGCTATTCCAAGGTTACACTTGAAAGCTTTCTACAATATCTTCTGTCTAAAAGTAATGGTCTAAGAAAAATAATGCTTCCAATCCCTGACTACCTTTACTTATTTACCTTTAAAAGCTTTCCTAACATGCACCCATTTAAAAAAGATGCTTATGAAGAATTATTAATGACATGATCATGTTCTTATGAGATAGTATTGAGCAAAAACACATGGTACAAAAATGATACTCCTTGATTCTAGATGTCTTTCCTGCATTGCATTCATTCACACACACAAGTATATAAGGGATAAATGAAAAAAAAAACACAGAGCTTTAATATAACAGTGGTAAGCTTATGAGCAAGTGTAAATTTTTTGTCCCTTTCTGTACTTTCCATAATTTCTACAGTGAACATTCATTACTTTTACAATCCTCAAAACAGTTGAGAAACACAATGCATCCTGACCCATTTACAACAGACTCCTGAGCTTACTTTTTTAAAAGAGTTCAAAAGAGTACAGATTATAATTGAATCGGCTAAATATCTAACACAAATACAAAGGTCTCTGTAGTTATTCAAACAAGATTCAGGAGCTCACTTCAGAAATCCCCCTCACTTCCTCTTTTCCAGAATACTGCATACCTCACGGCTTCGCTTTCTTCTTTGAATCTAGGTGCAACCTTAAAAAAATTATAACTCTAGATAGGACCCTTAAAAAATGAATCTATGTATACCTTTTAAAAGAATGCATAAATCAAAGTAGACCCATTAGAAAATAAATAATAAGTAATAAATAAAAAGAAAAACCATGACTCAAAATGTGTCTGCTACTATTCACCTAACTTTCATTTTAAGAAAAGACATTCCCTCTTCTTCTTTCAATTAAGTTTCTGCCTCTTTTGCAAGTGCCCAAGTCTTTTATGAGTCTAAATAAAAAGAAAAGATCTAGTTCAAATTTGAAAAATATGTAGGGCTAGATGTTCCCAGGGTCAACTGTTTCCTTGTTTTTAGTCATTCCCTTTGTAATCCTCTAGAGCTGCGTTCTCCAAGCTATATCAATTCACCGTGGGGAGTTTTACTACCCTATATCCTTTATTAATAGCTAATGCAGAGTTGAGCAAATAGGTGTCTTTCAAAAGGTAACCACACTTCAAATGATTATGAATGTCTCTTAAGTGTGAGCACCCCCAGATTCATGAGAGGGTATAGGTCATCAGACTCATTGGAATTCTTGTGTGCCCAGGCCAAAGAAGAAACTATGAAACAACCACATTAGTGGAACTGGGATCTATCAGATGCTAAAACTCACAAGCCATAAGACATCACAACACGGTGATTAAAATTACAGACATACAAAACAGCCCCTTTGGAGAAGGGAGTCAAAAGCCAGAGTACTAACCTCCAGAGCAAAGGTCTAGCATAAGAGAGACATTCACACAGGTACTGGCCTGTCCTGAGCAGATTCTGGTTCTCATGTCTGGCATTGAACCTGGTACCACCAATTACTTGCTGTGAGGCCCTAGACAACTAGACTTCTGTGGCTCTGTCCCTTCACCTGTACAATAGGCTTAATAATAAAACCTTCAATGCCTGATACATCACAAATCATCCATAAACATTATCAATTGCTACTAGGCATGCTGAGGCATGTTGGAGGATCAGCTAAACCTCAAGGGCCAGGGCAGTGCTAAGGCATGAATTTCCAAATGAGTATAATAATTGGTAAATGGACCAGACTATAAGAACAGCTACCTAGTGTGCGCGTGTGTATGTGTGTGTGTGCGCACGCACGCGTGCACATTTCCTGCTTAGTGTTGGCTGACTGTTGTAATTGCTGTCCTTCATTTGTACATTCGTAATTAAGGATGCATGTTTCTAATGCAGGAAACATGTCACAATGTTTTTCAAATTGTGAGTTATGACTGGTTCTGCACCCTTTCAAACTCATTAGTAAAGGTAAATTAAGGAGTCATTTTTAAATTAGTCAGTATGAATTATATCTCCTCAACCATTTTTTTAAATAAATTTGGTAAATCCTGACCAAAATTATAGAAAGATACATGTTTTAAATGTGAAAATAAATAGAAATATCAGGATGCATAGCTTTTGTAAAGTTATATATTGTTTTGTGAAACTTGTACTTTGTTGCTATTTTTCATTTATATTCTTATTGTGACTTGTAGTCCAAAGAGTCAGGAAAGAAGTGGATATATATGTTACTTAAGCAAATAGTAACACATAATAGCTTCTCAACAAACTTGCTGGTTCAACTGCTTTCATTCCAAACATAAGCCATAAAACAGTTTTTGCCAAACTTGTCTTATGATAAGTTATCTAGGGTCATCTTCACATTCCCAGGCTGCTTACCTAGAGATTCTGATGTGGGAGAAACACTGTCCCGAAAGAGGCAATGATTTGCCATTAGGACGGGAATTTGTTGAAAGCAAATTTGTTCTCCTTCTTCTATATCTATTCTTATTTGGTTTTACCTTGCCTAATCCAAAAAGAGGCACTCAGCGGAATATGTCCAGCTACTTGAGTAGCTAACATTCACTCATTCAGTCACTTATCACAAATGCTGACTGATCATTTGCCACATGCATATGAGGCATGGTCCCAGCACTTGAGTACCTTTGACTAGACTCATTTCAGAGCTAGGGTGGGGTGTCCACTGAGGACCATAAGAGCTGAAGCCAAAAATAAAATGGAGCTTTGAATGTACATAATAAAATGGAGCTTTGAATGTACATATCTGACATAATTTTGGGGTAGTCTACCACTCAAGCATTCAGAGATTTAAAAATCAGTAAAACTGCAATGGTGACCATATATCAAAGCATTTTCCTCTAATTACTACTAATCAAATACAAAAGAGCTGAGAACCAGTACCCAACATCTGAAGAGAACTTAGTATTAGGGCAGGAAAAGACAGAGAGAATAAATTTCAAAAGTTAAATACATGCAGAACTGGACAACCTGTCCCCAATCTCACTGGCATGAAGCAGATCAGATCTAACATCTCTCACCTGTATTCCTGCAAGAACACTTAAGTGGTCTCCCTGCTCCAGCATCCCCTGGACCAGAATCCCTTTTCAACAAGGCTGAGTGACCCTGTTATGACATTAGTCAAAGCATGGCACCTGTGCTTACAAGCCCACTAGTTTGCTATTTCCATGAGAGAAGAAGCCTAACCTAGAAAGCCCTATGCGTCTGCTCACTTCTCAGTTTACTTGCCCTTTGACTTTGGCTTCTTAGATGTTCCTTAAAATACCAGGTGCAGCTCCCTCCCTCTCAGAGCCTTCTCCCTTTCTGTTACCTTTTCTCACATGGTTGTTCCCTTCATACCCTTTAGGTCCTTACTCAAAGATCATTTTCTTTTCTTTTTTTTTTCTTTCTATAGTGAGAGGGAGACAGAGAGAGGAACATACATGGACAGACAGATAGGAAGGGATAGAGATGAGAACCACCAATTCTTTGTTGTGGCACCTTAGTTGTTCATTGATTGCTTTCTCATATGTGTCTTGACTGGGGGGGCTGCAGCCGAGCCAGAGACCCCTTGCTCAAGCCAGCAACCTTGGGCTCAAGCCAGCAACCATGGGGTCATGCCTATGATCCCATGCTCAAGCCAGTGACCACATGCTCAAGCTAGATGGGCCTGTACTCAAGCCGGAGATCTTAAGGTTTAGAATCTGGGTCTTCTGCATCCCACGCCTACACTCTATCCACTGCACCACTGCCTGGTCAAGCTCAAAGGTCACTTTCCTAGTGAGACCCACACTAACTACTTTATCTAAAACTGTAACTTCGAGCACTTTCCACATTCATACTTGAGATAACCCTTCCACATTTTATTTTTCTTTTCAGTATTTATAATTATACATGATGTATTTTACTTAAGTCTCTCTCTCTCTCTCTCTCTCTCTCTCTTTCTCTCTCTCTTTTATTTTTCACCTGGCTTACCAGCATGTAAATTCTAGAAGGATAGGTATTAGTGTCTGTTATAGTCCGCCTTGTATTTTTGGCAACTAGGTCAGTGCCTGCCACATAATAGGTATTCATTAAATATTTGGTGGATGAATAAATGGAGAATACATAATCAAGCCTCATGCTCTGACTCTAACCATTATCTATTAGCAAGAAACAAGAGATTGCTCTCCAGAGCAGCTCCCACCCACCAGCATGTCCTCAGCAGTCCTAGCCAGGCCTCACAGACAGCTGCACGGGACCCAGCCCTGCTCATCACCAAGCCTAGAGTAGTCATGGCTGGGCCTCTCAGTGGGCCTGGGGGCCAATCCTGACCACAACAGGACCTCAGGCTTAACCATAACAGGAGGAAGCATGGAATCCACACAGGAAACACTCATGGCGTACCTGGTCCTGGTGAACAGGGAGACTGTGCCCCTGAGCCCCAGAGGACACCTTCATACAAGGTTATTCAAGACTAGGAGACAAGGTGATCTCCCTAATACATAGAAGCAAACACAGAGAGTTAGGCAAAATAAGAAAAAAAAAAGGAATATGTTCCAAACAGAAGAACAAGAAAAAAAACTCCAAGCAAAGAACTAAACAAAATGGAGATAAGCAGTCTACCAGAAAAAGAAGTCAAAAGTAACGGTCATAAAGGCGCTCACTGAACTTGGGAAAAGAATGCGTGAACACAGTGAGAACTTAAAAAAAAAAGATAAAAAATTATATATCTGATAAGGGGCTACTATCTAAAATATATAAAGATTTTATACAACTCAACATAAAAAAGATTAAAAAATGGGCAGAGGACTGAATAGTAATTTCTCCAAAGAAGACATTAGATTGCCAACAAACACATAAGGAGACATTTAACATCACTCATCATTAGGGAAATGCAAACCAAAACCACTATGAGATATCACCTCACACCTGTGAGAATGGCTATTATAAAAAAGGCAACAAATAACAAGTGCTGATGAGGATATGGGGAGAAGGGGAACCCTCCTTTTCTGTTGGAGGGATTGCAAATTGGTGCTGCCACTGTGGAAAACAGTATGGAGGTTCTTCAAAAAATTAAAAAGACCTACCTATGACTCAGCAATTCTACTTCCAGGTATTTATCCAAAGAAAACAAAAACAGTAATTGAAAAAGATATGTGCACCCCTATGTTTATTGCAGCACTGTTTACAATATACAAGATACGGAGGCAACCTAAGTGCCCATCAAAATACAAGAGGTAAGGAAGAATAGTGCATATATACAATGGAATATTACTCAGTCATAAAAAATAGAAAAAATAAAATTTTACCATTTGGGAAACATGGATGGACCTAATGGGTATTATGCTAAGTGAAATAAGCCAGACAGAGAAAGACAAATACAATATGATTTTACTTATATATGAAATCTGAAAAAAAAAAACAGAAAACAAACAGAACAAAAACAGACTCATAGACAAAGAGAACAAACTGATGATTGCAGAGGGGAGAGGTGGAAGGGTAGTTGAAAAGGTGAAGGGGAGTAAAAGGTATAAACTTCCGGTTACAAAATAAGTAAGTCACAGAGATGTGATGTACAGCACAGGGGATATATGAAGTCAATAATATCATAACTCTGTACGGTGACAGATGGTTACTAGACTTATTGTGATGATCACTTTGTAAGGTATACATATGTTAAATTACTATGTTGTGCACCTGAAACTAATATAATATTGTATGTTAACTATACTTTAATAAAAAATAAAAACAAAAAAGAGCTAATATAAAGAAATGGTAAGGTATACTATGTCAAACATTTCATTTTATCATTTACTTAATTCCTTACCTTATTTATTTTTAAATTTAGTTGTCTGCAACACATAAATTTGTTTTAGTTTACATAACTATATTATTTATGTAGGAAGGTTTTGAAAATGTTTAGAGTTAGAAGAGACCTGATTTAAAAGCAGCCTTTATAAGCACTTAACAGTTGTGTGACATTAGGTAAACTATTTTTGTTTCCGAAACTTCAGTTTCCCTCATCTATAAAATAATGATGATAATAATACTTACATCATAGGTCACTGGGAAGCATTTTGAAGAATATGTGCTCAGTTATTGGTGTAATCCATGGCTCATAGTAAGAGCATGACAAATGGTAGCTATTATTGCTATGGTTTGTTGTGCTGTTTTATTCTTTATTAATTAACTTCTTGTATTATTTTTTAAACATCTGAATTAAATAGCCTCATTAGAAACTATAAATTCAATATACTGAGTAGGCTTAGGTATTATAAACCCAATATACTGAGTAGGCTCACAACCATTAGGAGGCCATAATTTGGGGGCCTAAGGATCCTGAAAGAGATAATTATTCATTTGGAATCCTGAGGGAGACCATCCTGATTTGCATGAGCCATAGTTATTATGCAAACTGTCCAAAAATCTGATTCATGATTCCAAGACCTGCCTACAACAAATAATGTGTTTATTAAAAGCATCAATATGTGGGATGTATCATGGACTCTAGAAAAGAGTAGGCATCAGCAGCACGAGGAGAATCACGTTCTGAAAGTTTCTCTTTCAAACAGTAAGTCAAGCGTTTTTGGAATTCCCAAAATACAAACATACCAGAGGAAAAAAAAAATGAAGAAAACAGTATATAGTTTTACAGTTTCTGTCCTCAAAGTGCTTACAATCTAGTTGGGATGAGGTCAATACCCAAACACAATAAAAATTAGCTAGCAATGTAAGATAAATATGCAAGTGATGTCATAAGACCATATAAGATTTATTGCCATGATTGATTGAGAAATTACATTCACCAAATCCAGGGAGATAGGGTAAGGGAGTTGGTATGGCTTGGGTCCACTTCTTGGAAAACAGATTTCTGCACTACTAGTTCGTAAAAGAAAGATAACATTTAGACAAGCATGGCCGTGAAGAGAATGGATTCCCACTACAGGAAACAATTCTAGCAAATGCTCAGGGGCAAAAAGGGTAAAAGAGCTTAAAACATTTAATATCTAAACAAATCAATTTGTTAATAGCAATAGTCCCAAAATATGCTTAATATAGAAACCCACATTTATGTCTTTTAAGAAAAAGTGTAAATTGTATTTTACCTCAAAACATAAATTATCAACCCACTTAAATAATCTGCAGTGGTCAAAATCATGGTGAATTGTAAACAATGTCAGAATAAAATAACTATAAGTACTTTATACTACTTTATATCTTTAAAATGCTTATAACTTCTCATAAACAATAGTCTGAGGCAACTATTTTTTCTTCATTGAATAAACTCAGCAGAAATGATTGTAATGAATGTCTGGATTCTACAGTGTTTAGGCATTCAACAAATTGTTTACATTATTGACTCCTTCCAATCTAGTGACTGAGCATGAGTGGTTTCTGATTGCAAGTCTAGTATTCAAACCCAAGCCCATGTGACTTCAAAGTCCATGGACTTGTTTTTCCTTTCCCTCAAAATAATTTAACAAACATTAAGATAAATAAATCTGGGAGGAAGTTGAATAAGTAATAAAGAAAAATATGGGATACAGTTAATGCAACATTTAACAAATATTTATTGAGCACCTACTATGAGCCTGCATTGTTCTTGATGCTGAAAATATAGATGTAAACAAAACAAACTAAAATCCAGACTTCTGTGGAGCTTACATATTAGCATATGTGCATGTGTCATGATGATGGGAGTGATAAGAGAGGGGATATTATGTCTGAATACATTTCTTATTTTATCTTTTAATTGGGCTCAATTCCTAGAATTGCTTAACACTATTCTTACTAAAGGCAATTCTGAAGGCTATTTGGTGGCCTCCACTTTATCAATCATGAGCTAAACTGAGTGCTTACTAGATTCTAAGTACAGTTGTACAGTTTTTAAACTGTTCACAAGCCTTATAGCACATAATTCTTATAATAGCTAGAAGCTATTATTATCCCTATTAGACAGATGAAAATATTGAGTGAAGAAAGTTTCTTGTGCAAAAAAAAAAAAAAAAGTTTCTCTGTAATAAATGGGGAAGATAGACCTAAATGTAGTTCTTTTGGAATCGCAAAACCCCATGCTTTAAAAACATTTTGCTACACTCTTTATCTAACATTCTCTTATATTTACCCTCAAGGAATTTAAAAAATAAAAGCAGAATTCTTGAATCTATGGGATAGGCAGCAGAATTTACTAGAATAGCTATTAAATCAGGGATCAAGAGACATAAGTCCTATACCAAATCTGCTTCTGCCACACACTGTGGAACACAGTAACTGGCCATTTCCTCCCTTTACCTTAGTTTTCTTTTTTTTTTTTTTTCTTTTTTTTTCTTTTTGTTTTTTTTTTTTTTTGCATTTTACTGAAGCTGGAAACAGGGAGAGACAGTCAGATGCCCGCATGCCCCCGACCAGGATGCGCCCGACCGTGACCCACCCGGCACGCCCATCAGGGGCTACGCTCTGCCCACCAGGGGGCGAAGCTCTGCCCACCAGGGGGTGATGCTCTGCCCCTCCTGGGCGTTGCCATGTTGCGACCAGAGCCACTCTAGTGCCTGGGGCAGAGGCCACAGAGCCATCCCCAGCGCCCAGGCCATCTTTGCTCCAATGGAGCCTTGGCTGCGGGAGGGGAAGAGAGAGACAGAGAGGAAGGCGCAGCGGAGGGGTGGAGAAGCAAATGGGCGCTTCTCCTGTGTGCCCTGGCCGGAAATCGAACCCGGGTCCTCCGCACGCTAGGCCGACGCTCTACCGCTGAGCCAACCGGCCAGGGTTTACCTTAGTTTTCTTATCTTTGAAATAGGTCTAATACTTGCCATTTATATTTCAGAGATTGTGGGTTTGTGAGTGTATATGGGTATGTTTCTAGTAGCAGGACAAAAGGAGGAAAATAATAGGGTGAACATAAAACTACTTAGAAAAAGCAAATGGTATCTCTTGAAAGTAAGTTATCATCAATATCATTACTTTAAAAAATAGAGTCATTTCTGTAGACAAAATGATATGGATATCCGATGTAGCAAAGTTCCTATATGTTTTATTAAAAAGGTACTTTGTGTGAAACATAGGCAATTTGAGATGGAAGAGGAATTGCACACCTATATAATGATCACATTACTCCTTTTTGTGTGAACAGAATCTGATTAAATAGTTCTAATCAGATTCTTTGAAGTTAAATCTAAGCCAATACAATATGAATGTTTATCAAATTCAGATAACCCACAGCTAACAAGAAAACACAGAACATATATATATAATGTACTTTGGTTAGAAGTTTTCATTTCTTTTACTTCTGTAGAAACCCCTCTTTCTAGAAATAGGCAGAAAGTAACACGATTTCTGAAGAGTTAGTGATGATTGCTCAGTCAATCCTCATAGTATTGGCTTTAGCAAGCCTTTATCTATTTTACCGTTATTTCACTGCTCAGCCTTCTACGACCCCATGCTCCCTCCATTTCAAGTTGTTCACAACTCTTCAGAGTGTTCTGCTGCTTAGCTCCCCGCTCCTGCCATCCCCTCTCCCAGGCATACCTTCCTTGCTCCAGGCTGCGTGGCAAAAGCTCCATTAGCTATCAAAGTTCAGGTCAGAGGTGACTTCACAGCAAAACCTTTCCTGACCAGTCCAGGTAAAATTAACCAGTGTTCTGTTTTGTTTTGTCCCCACAATATCCTGTATAGACATTCACGACCGGTCCTGTAATACTTCACACCACTTCACTTGTTTATATGTCTGTGTCCTTCTCAAGACTGAAAGCTTCCTGAAAGCAAGGATAGTTTCCTATTGGTCTTAGCTTCCCAGACTCTAGCACAGTCCATAAATCCTAGTTGTTCTTCAAAAAGTTTTTGATAAGTAAATAAGTGATGACCCATAAGTCATATTCACTTATGTGTGCAAATATATGTGTGTGCACATATGTATACATATATATTCGTTCCAAATTTAATGCCGTTATTGTTATATAAAACATATTTGAAATATATTAAAACATACCACTCTCAAAAAAATCATTTGAATGCTCTATATTATAAAGGTATAATTAACTAAACAATCATTCTAGGATAAAAGATTGTGAATGCAGAAAAAAAGAAATAACGAGATGTTTTTATCCCTTGAACTTTAACTATCTGAAAGTTTTGGGTCACTATAACACCAGTCATATTAAATCATGGCAACATGAGAAGCTACAAACTATACAAGAGACTTTACCAGAACCAAGCAAATAAATAATTCTGGGCATAGTAAAAATAAAATCAAATGCTTTAAAAATATAATATAAAAAAATAAATAAATAAAGGCATCAAGTGAGACTTTATTGTGAGAACTTGGTAAAATATCAGACTACATGAATTGCTAACTCTTTTGCAAAACTTGCTATCTTAGAAGAAAAAGATAACCCTAAAAGAAAATTATAACATTTGTAAGAAAGTATAAAAGCTAATTATTGAAAGGGCAAAAGCACACTTAAAATTGAAGTTAAGCTACTCAAAGCAAGGTTATGCATGTTGTATATGGCATGTACATGGTTGGAATTTCTTGTTATTAATGTACAGAAATATTTACATCTCTCAGTACAGGTTAGCCAAAATACCCAAGAATTTATTATCCAAAAGCCATTAGAATTAAGATATTTGATAAAATCATTTCATTCCTTTGCTTATGAATATAAAGCCAACTTCACAAAGACCACTGGTAGTAAAGAGTAAAAAAGGGATTTCTCAAAACCCTTATCAAAGGGAGTTTGAAATCAGGTTTTTCTGCACTTCTGAGAGATAACCATGAAATAGCAGGACAATTATCTCTTAATCTAATTTATTTAAGGAGATTTCCATGAAAGAAAAAGCACTTTTCCGCTTTCAAAAAGGATGAGGAGGGAATACATTTAAAACTCACTGAGCTCATGAAACAGTACATGCCATACACATAATTTGAAACAAGGGACGGTAATAGAGAAATTCAGGTTGATATTTGGGCACTCTCCCTAGGTTTTTAAATATCTCTTTTAATATTGTTACCTATAGCATACGTAATGTATGGGGGGGGGGACTGATTGCTGAATTTAATTTTAAAAGTAGTAAAAGTAAATTCTGCAGAAGTCTGCAAATAGTCCACAGAGTTCTTCCTGACTGTGGTTGTAAAAGAATTGGTCATCCCAACATAAATACGAACTGTTTGAAATTCAAAAAGAAAACAAAACAAGCTTACAAAAAAGTGAGCAGCAGGGAATTCTTTAATAAAATTCATAAACACACAAAAAAATGAAACTTTAGTACCAGACATATTAAAATACTTCCCCCAGTAAAATAAAATGGGAAAACGTTTTTCATTGATATATATTTTTTAAGATTCCTATTTTAGGTATTAAGTCTTAAATGCCCTTTAAACTTTTTTTCTTGAGAGGCAATCATTTTCCTTTTGAACTTCTTTCAAAGCTGCAAGTTCAAAATTCTAACAGAGGATGTAATTCACTTTAAATTATGCAACTGGAATTCCACAGCTGGCCTGACTGGCTTAGTGCTGAATGAACAGTGTCAGGAAAACCTCTCCAATAATATTGCCGTCCTTCCTGACAAGGGGTAAATCTCCCAAACTTAGGCTCAACTTCAGCGGCTCATTAGCTACAGCAAGTGAATGTCAGTGGGGTGATAACCCAGGCAAGGGCACCCCCGCAGCCAAAGCAAACAGAGCTGAAGATTTGCATGCTCAATATCACCAACTTCCAATGATCACGGTGTGTTTATATGAACAGGATGATCAGGTACCCCACAGATCACAACCTAATGCCAAGACAACCCCTAAATTTAATCTCCAGCTTAAACAATTAAGCTGCACGAACGCAGGCAGCTCTCAGCACTTTTTACAAGGAAGACTTTAAATTCTAATCTAAAGCATGCTCTATAGCTTTTTACCCTCTCTGATTTCTTGGTTCTGGCCTACCTACATAATTTTCATCATTTCCTCCCCCCACTCCAGCCCCCAAGAGTGAGCGTGAACCTGAATTACAAACAGTTAAACCTGAAGGTCACTTCACAGCAGCGTTCCAACATGCTCCCCCAGCAAGCCTGCACGAAGACAATAAAACAAAGCCCTTGCAACCACCTGTAATAATCTGTCTGCTCAGCCAGCAATTCGAAAAGTCCTGAAGCCACACAAGGTAGACATTTTCTGCAGCTGGTTTAACATGTACATTGTGCCCAGTTGCCGGCTCGCTTCCTCTTACCTTCACGTTAGTCCGGAGTGCACAGTAACATGCAAAGAACATTGCAGTAAATAAGGAGCATATGGACCGGTATTCAGCTTCTCAGCACAGCGCAAGCCCCACACACTCGGTCCTGGGCATGTGCTACTAAGGAGCATCCGTTCCCTCTGTCAGTTTGAAAATGCATTGATCTCTGTTTTCTCTGACTACAAAACGACATGTCTTGAAGGCACTGAGTGAGAGCTCAAAATCTCTTCATTTGCTATATATAGCATTGTGCCCAGTAATTTCAATTAGTCGAGAATTCAGCATCTGAAAGTTAAGACTTCAGTTGCTTTTCCTTCTAGCATTTTAAATCACTGGGTTTAAAAAAAATGGGAGGGGGGAATGAGCTCACCCAGGAAGGATTGGGGGGAGGAAGGTGAAGAATTGAAATTTAACCAATGAGTTACTTATGTTTCTGAAGAGCCCTGCTGTTATCCGATTAGATACTTTACAATGGGATTGCATCCGGCAGACTGTAAATGAAGAGGAAACCCTTTTCCCTGTGGAGGTTTAATATGGGCTCTGCACTATATTCCAGGCTATTCTGATGCAGAATCTTCTCTGGCAAATACTACAAATCACTGCGAACACATCTCATTCTGCTTTTCCCTGTGAAATACGACCAAGACCAAAGGATCACTGTCTCATAAAGTCCCCTAAAATGTAAACTGGGTTCCCCTGGGGTGATCTGCAGTTACATGGCTGAGAAGTACCACCTTCTGTTACTTCTCTGTCCTGTGAGATCTGTTCACATCTTCCCGGGGAAACTAAAGTTGCTAGGCTCACTAATAAAACAATGCATCCCATTTGCCAAAACTAAGCTTTATTGGTAAATGACAATCGATAACAGAGGATGAGTTCGGAATGAAGACGGAAGATTCCAGGGGATAACATAACCACGGATTCAGTAGCTACTGCTGCTGAATGTAATGTGTTCAGCTGGCTCTAGAAGGGAGAGAGCAAGAGAGAAAAATAAAAGCTTCTGCCCCCATGAATCCATAAAGGGAAATAAAATTAAAAACGTCATCAGATCCTACTGTCTGTTGTCAGTCCTGTCAGGCACCGGATGCTGCAAATTAACTCAATTTTTACTGAGTCAAAGGACAAACTCCAATGTAAGGTTCTAAACCCTTATTTCCAGCCATAGGAAGCCCTAACGCTCAGCTAGAATTCTAAAGCTAGCTGGCGAAATGCAAGCAGAAATGAACAGTTCTCACTGCAGCAAAAATAGTGGGAGGAAAAAGAGTGGTTATGCCTTTGCCACAATGTTCCCCCATCAGCTTAAAGCAACAGGGGAAATGAGCATAACTCTCCAGAAAAAGCTGCAGTGACTTTTAGGGTTTTTCTTTAATATGTTTTTTGCATAAGCCCCCTCCCCCTGGAGCCCGCAGTGGTGCTGAGGTCCTGTCAGAGCTGCTGGGCATCTCTCCTGGGCAGTGAAGTAAGGCAGCTTCAGGAGGGAGCAAGGTATTGAAGGGAGAGAAATTAAAGGGAGAAGAAAAGCAGGATTTTCTATTTCTCTCTTAATGACAAGCGTTGAGAAAGTGTCGTCAGTTCTGACTAAATAGCTATTTTAGGCTGTCATTGTTTGCGCTTTTTTTAGGAAGAAAAAAGGCAATCTTGTCTTAAGCTGGAGATTCTTTAGCATCATAAAAGAAGGTGGCTACTTAATTTGATTCCCAGGTCTGTCTGTCATATAAATCTAGGTAATTACAAATTGTAAGCATTTGCAACACAACCAGAGACTTCCAGGACATTAAAAAAATGGACATGGATGCTCAACTCTCATCATTCCACAACTTTTACTAATGGCTTTTAAAATGCAGAACCAAGAATTTCAGTTAAGAGCAGTGTCTTCTGCTGAGGTCACGGCAGGTCACAGTTCCTGCAGCTCTTCCCAATAAAGGAACCCAAACGTAGCAACTCAATGTCATGAGAGTCATAGAAAAATTTTCAAATGGCTGTCTTTATTGGAGATTCAGAGGATTTTTTAAAGATCACTTTTTAACCCATGAATAAGTGTTAATTTCTTTATTAGAAATTGTGGGGGGAAAGCAACTTGATATCTTTTTTTAAAATTATAATTTTAATTGACCCTTAGGGTATTTGGATGGCTCAATAGAAAGAAAACAAAAGAGCTGGATAATGTTAAAAATCTCAGAACAGTTCACAGGTGAAGTTATGGGTAGAAAAACATGAGAAGATTTCTCCTGATAGGACTTCAGATATAGTGCTACTGTGTGTACATTGGAAAGAAAGGCTCTAAGATGTGCAGACACACTTAAACTCCCATATACATTTAACCATCTTATAGCAACCAATACAGACATGGGCTATACCTTAGATTTACTGCCTAATTTTTGTAAGTGTACTAGGATAGCTGATTCACTAGTCTCATGTTACAGATGCAGGAAATGAGGCATGAACTACAATAACAATGTCCCACTAAAAAATACTCCGTATTTCTAGGCAAAAGCTTTAACAGATCAGTGTACATGCTAAAAGAACATTTGCTAGCGTAGAAGGACATTATAAATGGCTATGTATTTTTGGAGGTAGCATAGTAAATCTAAGCTCTAACTCTTACACACAAGCAGTACTGGAAAATTGCTCCCATGTTAGAGTCTTTCCTTTGCCATTTGTATACTGAAGAATTTTAAAATGGGGATAATGCTTTTCACATAGTGTCATTGAGAAGATTAAAGATGAATCCTATCACCAAAATAGTTGAGATGGATCAAAGATTTAAGTACAAAAATTGAAACCATAAATGTATTAGAAGAAAACAGACTTGATTTTGCTCTCTATAATTTTGAAGTGGAGAAGGCTGAAGCCATCCATATAAGAAAAGATAAATAATTGTGACTATATAAAAAAAATCTTCTGTTTAGCTAAGTTATATACAATGCCTTAAAAAAGGCAAAGAACATAAAGTGCCAATTCATGGAAAAAACTACAAAATACATTAGAAATGATCCACTTTGTTTACATTTATGGAAAAAAATAAAAATTAGAAAAGATTTTTAAAATTGATATATCAAGTATTAATGGGAATGTATTAATTGGTGAAAATATTATAAAAGGAACATTCTCTTTAATGTCAATTTCAATGTCCAGGAATTAATCCTAGATATAAATATGGATATAGATATAGGTTTAGATATAGATATATATACAAACATATATTTTATACATACTTATATATGATATATATCCATTAGTGCAAGACTTATTTATAAGATTACAGTTCTTCTGTGCCAACAATTGCTATGCAGTTATTAGAAACAAATAAGGTACATACATATTCTTATATGGAAAGATGTTCAAGTTATAAGGTTTAATATAAAAACAAGGTTGCTAAAGAGTTTGTATAGTATGCCTGTATTTGGAGATATATATATATATATATATATATATATATATATATAATAGTGGGTGAGTATGTGTGTGTGTGTGTGTGTGTGTGTGTGTGTAAAATTTTAATAGTATTGATCATAGTGGATTGGAATTTGCTTTAGGAAGAGAAGTTAGATATTACCTTCAATCTTCATTTTATACCCTTCTGTATACTACATTGGCCTCACCCAAAGTAAAGTATTTACCCAATTATTCTAAGTGAATAAGAGAAATAAAGATACAGGAAGGAAGGAAATCCTAGGACCCGTGAGGGAATTTGCCTATTATTGTTCTCCATGAGCACAGGTCAGGGGATGATCATGACATGAGGGATAGGAATGTACATTTTCCTGAATTCATTTTAGTTTCTATGTCTCTTATAGTGGAGACATCTCCCTGGAATGCACGTAATTCTAGTGTGGATATATATTTCTTAAAGTATAGCCTTTAAATGCAAGCTGAGTACTTTATTTGGTTCTTAAGTGAAAAAGTTAAGTAAACTTAACTCTAGTTGATTTTTAACTACTGCATTGAGTTTAGAACATGACATCTACATATATCTCCTTTCTATTTCTATTTCTTTATTTATTGGGGTAATACTGATTAATAAAATTATATAGGTTTTAGTTATACAATTCTATGATACATTAGCTGTATATTATATTGTGTGTTCACAACCCCAAGTCAAGTCTCCTTTCACCACCATTTATCCCCCCACTTATTCTCTTCTATCTCCCCCACCCTCCAATTTCTTTTCTTACAACAAACCTTGCTATAGAATAACTGTGTTTCCCCCAAAATTCATATATTGAAACCTAATCCTCAATCAGTCACTGCACTGATTTTCTTTGGGAGATGCAGCCTTTGAGAGTGGACTAGGCCCTTAGGAATGGATTTGGTGCCCTCATATAAGAGACCCTAGAAAGTCCCCTTGCCCTACTACAGTTTAAGGATACACTGAAAAGGTGGCTGTCTATGAATCAGGAAGTAGACTCTCACCAGACAATGAATTGACCTGGCACCTTGATCTTGGACTTCCAGGTTCCAGAACAGTGAGAAAGACATTTCTGTTGTTTATAAACCACCTACTCCATACTCTTTTGTTATAGCAGCCCAAACAGTCTGAGACAAACATGGTATATTTTTTAGAATATAACCAGGTTTTTGCAAAAGTTTTTAAATATTAAAGCAATATGCAATTATAATTAGCTAATAACAATAATAACAGCAACAATGTTAACAGGCAAAAATAATTCATATTTCTGTACATTTTCCTTACTATAAAATTAAGGAGACTGGACTATCTAGTCCTTTCTTATAGGCAGAATAACTTGGTTGGTTTGCTTGCTTTTTGTTTTGATTTTATTTAGACAGATCACAGAAGATATGTTTTAATATTAAGGATCCAGTTGGTTATCTTTCAGATCAATGAAATCAGATCTCCAGTAGTGGATTCCAGGCATCAGTAGTTTATAAAGCTCCTCAGGTGATTTCAATATGCAGCTAGGGGCAAGGAGGGCACTCAGCAAACCAACTCTGTAGGGTTCAGACAGTATTTTAGGCCTGCCAGCCATGCGATTACTGCCACTGCTACTCAACACTATTATAACTACTCAACTTTGATGTTACAGAAAGAAAGCAGCCATAGACATTATATAATGGGTTCCAACCACACTGTATTAATAAACATAAAATGCAAATTTTACATACTGTTCACATATCAGGAAGTATTAATCCCCTTTCGATTTTCTTTAATCATTTAAGAATGTAAAAAACATTTCTTAGTTTGTGGTTTGCCAACCCTTGCTCTAGAGTCTCCAGCAGTGGTTCTCATAGTGTGGTCTTCCTGCTAGCAGCATCAACATAAACTGGGAATTTGTTAAAAATGCAAGTTATCATGCAACACCCCAAATCTACCAAATCAGAAACCCTAGAAATGTGTCTCAGATACCTGTGTTAATAACCCCTCCAGGCGATTTTCATGTAAACTAAAGTTTGAGAACCACTGTTACAAAGGAAGAAAGGAAAACTGATAATTTAAGACTCCTGCAGTGTAGGAATAGGTGGACTCCAGAGCACAGATTGAGGAATTAGCATTAGAGGGGAGAGAGAACAGAAAATAAAGAGAAAATGACTATAGGTGCAAATGAGATGATTCTAGAATGGAGGTTGTGAAGATTAATAAGCAGAAACCTCATTTAAAGTGGAGTTGGGAGGGCCTGTAGGGGACACTCTTATGCCCTACCACTCATCAATTACCCCAACAGGAAAAGACAAAATGTTAATTTCCAACAGGAACATCATTCTCTACTCTGCTACTCCAGCAAGAAGAGGGAGGACCTTTCCCTCTCCTGGCAACCATTCAGCCAATGAAAAGCCACTACATTTTGAACTTCCAATTTCCTCTAACAAACTTTCTATTTATAACAGTCACACTGAACTCCCCTTTTTTTCCATTAAGACATACACCCTTAAGGGTGGGGATATGTTCTAAGAAATGTTGGCTTGGCAATTTTGTCATTGTGCAAACATCATAGCATGCACTTAAACAAACCTAGATAGTATAGCCTGCTACACACGTAGGCTACAAGCTATAGCCCAGTGGTTGTCTGTAATCATTGTGTCTATAAGCCTCATACAACATCAAGGGGGTTAACTCTTTTGCAGAGCAGCATAAAATTACTACTGGCAGACCAGCACAGGTCCACAAACCAGTGGTTTTCAACCACTGGTATAGCTTATTGCTCCCCAGGCTAGAAACTTGTATAGCATGTTATTTATTGTACAAAATAACATAAGATTAAATCAAACACAAGAGAAAATGATGCAATACACACAGTAAACATGAGAGGTTTGATGCTTCTGCTGGCATAACATATCATACTGTTTCACAGCAAAACTTTTTATAAGTAGAAAGAGTAGACTCTAAAATAATGATAACAATATAGTATAGTAAATACCCAAACCAGTAACAGTCATTTATTATCAAGTATTATGTACTGTAACATAATTGTATGTGCTATCCTTTTACACAGTTGGTAGTGCAGTAGGTTTTCTCATACCAGCATCACCACAAACACAAGTAATGTATTATGCTATAACTTTATGATGGTAGTAATATCACTAGGCAATAAGAAATTTTCAGCTCCATTATAATCTTATGGGACCACCATTGCATAATATACTCCATTGTTGACCAAAATGTTGTTATGTGGCTCATGACTATAAAAGACCATTCCTGCCCTTGGTTCTCTGGACTTATGTGTGTGGTTCATCATTAACCTGCATGTCTTAAATCACAATTTTTCATGTTTCTGAATAAAACCATTTTCCTGGGGAAATATCTGACCATTTGTTTGAGATCAACAAGGCTCAAGACCCTGAGTGAATGCCAACTGAGGAAGGGGGCATGTAACACATTAGAACTTAGAATCTGTTCTCTTCTAAAAACTAATAACTCTTAGACTTTGGAGAAAAACAATAACACAACAACTTGAGTTTGAATTCCTTTCCTGACACTGCTGGCAGTGTGACCTTGGGCAAGTTGCATAACCTCTCTCTACCATGGAGTATTCCTCCGTAAAAGAAACAATTCTACTTCACAGGCATGTTGTAAGGACTAAAATAAATAAGGTGTGCAAACGGCATGGCCTACTACATGGTACACAGACAATTTAATCAGTGCAAAGAAGACTGAAATGATAGAAATAAGGAGAAAGATGAAAATATGTTATCATTCCTCTTGACTAACCTCTAAATACCTAGAAGAACCCTGAGGTATTTGAAGATCTTCTAGGACTTCCCTATGATTACCAATCAGCCTTGAAGAGATTTAATTCTCAGGAAGTTTAGCTATCTCATTATCCCTTAATTGGTTTAATATTATTAAAATGTACTGTATCTTTCTTGAAGTTTTATTGAGATAATAATAACTGATTTACAAATTACAAAGCATTTCAGAGTTTCTCAGGATTTTCCACCAAAGTATCCCTAAAGGCAGAAGAGAATGCATTTATTGCCCTTAGAGTTATAGAAACAAAATGGAATATCTTTAATGTCTCATGTGTCATATTAAAACTTCATGCTAAATTCAAGTTTGACAATATCTCTGTATTTGTTATAAAGTAATGTTTTATATTACTTTTTAACCAGCAGATTTAACAGGCCAAGAAGGCTGTGCAATGTTTATCTCATGGCTTTGAGTACTAACATACATACTACTGTGCATGCCCAGGGTACACTTGCCTCACTTCACAAAGTAGATGTGGATTTCATTTGTTATCTTAATCTTCACATCTACTTTGAAGATTCTACCATCACTCCTTTGTGTTCAGTGAGGAAAAACAGCATAGTGATTAAATGAATTGTTCAGATTGATACAGAAGCTAGAGGTAGAATGCCAACACTAGATCTTCCAATTCCAAAGCTCAGGGCAAATTTCTCAGGATCTCAGTGCCAAGACAGTGATACCTAACCATTTTGGATGTAACACTCTATTTATATATAAATATTTTTATATATTATATATATATGATATAATATCATTTACTATCATGATAATCATTAAGAAATATAACCTATTTTTACATAGAGTTTAAAAATTCAATATAATATAAAGAAGAAATAAGGAAAAGAGTTGAAATTTTTTAAAGAGTATTTCAGTAGAAATAGAACACCAATTGCATGATTAAATGGTCAGGTGCTTACACTCACATAGACAGACACAGCATATTGAATTGATTACTTAACCGTCTCAAGCAGCATCTAAATCAGTGACATAATATTCTGGACTGGTGAAAATTCTTGGTAAAGGTATAAGCAAAAAAAAAAAAAGAACAATGATGCCTTATATGACAGGAAAGTTTTATATCTTGAAGTTTTCACTATATATCAAGTTCATGCAAGAGATGCTTTGTATTAAATATGTAACTATAGAATTAGATTGTGGGCTCAAGGAATTTATTTAGATTTCTAATATAAAGGAATATTGAGTTAGATATTTTAAAGTCTAGGAAAAATAACAATTCTTCATTGTGTGGGACTATCTCCTACAGCAGTTAACTCTCTTCCAGCTCTTATCCACTACTTCTCAGTAGTACACATTCCATACTACTGTTATAACCCAAAAAATACCCTCACAATGTTTTTAAATTTTCAGTTGGACATCCACAAAGGAGATGTACTGGTCCTATGGAGAACTTCTTAAACATACAGCCTGAGATTAAATGTAAATTTAGAAAAACATAGTTACAAATATCCCTTATATTCCCCACCAGAATTATTCAACATACTACATAGTCTTAAAGAGCTTCTCCATATACCACTGGAAC
The DNA here is from genome assembly GCF_036850765.1 of Saccopteryx bilineata. NCBI lineage: Eukaryota > Metazoa > Chordata > Mammalia > Chiroptera > Emballonuridae > Saccopteryx > Saccopteryx bilineata. The sequence goes on along the minus strand of NC_089490.1, from coordinate 335,419,742 downwards.
AGAAAAAAAGCAACTTTTCTGAGTTTCTGGAGAAAGAAAAAATCTAAGAATGCTGGGATTCCAAACAATCAAAGATTCCAATCTCTGGGAACAGAAAGGAAGTGGGATGGACATACCTACAGAAAGGACAAGACCTGTGCTGGTGCAGAGGAACAAGCGTCAACCTGGAACACTAAGGTTGCCAGTTCAAAACCCTGGGTTTCCCTAATCAAGGCACATATTGAAGGTTATGCTTTGTGCTCCTACTCTCTTCTCTTTCCCTACTTATTCTGTCTTGCTCTCTCTCTCCTTTTTAAAATTAATTAATAAAAATTTAGAAATAAACTAAAATAAAATGATAGAAAATTTAAAAAAAAGAAAGGACAAAAGAAAGAAAAAGAGGCTTTAAAGAGAACCATCTCAAAATCTTGCTATCTAAGACCAGATCAGAGCCCATCTTTTGGTAAGGTTTTCCCTGACAATATTAGCCCACGCAGACTCTTTTTTTCTGAGTGCCTATAGCATGCATTGTCTGCACTGCCCAATTTAGTTCTTGATTATACACTGCCTTGTATTCTTCTCTCATTGTTTTCTGGGCCTCAGAGTCATCTCCTTAATCCCATTTTAAGCTTTGCAAGAGCAAAAGACATGAGTGTCCTGAAAAATAGTTTCTTTGGGCACATAGAATTGTTTAATTATTTTTCATGAACTAATAGATTGGCAAGCAGCTGGAAATAAAGAAGGAGAAAGCTACACCTGGGCTTCAAAACTATCTAATAATTAATCTCAATTTAATTTTTAATTATGTAATTAGTTTTTTATTGACATTATATCTTTTCAGCTTTTTTTGAGGTATGATTGACAAAAATTGTATATTTTAAAGTGTCTAGCATGTTTGATATACATACACATCCTGAAATGATTAATTTGACTAGCCTTTTCTATCATATCACATAGTTATCGTGTATGTGTGTGTGTGTGTGTGTGTGTGTGTGTGTGTGTGTGTGTGTAGGGTAAGAATATTTGATATCTACTACCTTAGCAAATTTCAAATATTCCATACATTATTGCTAATTATAGCCACCACGCTGTACATTAGGTCTTCAGAGCTTATTTTTTTTGTAACTGAAAATTTGTACTATTTGACCAACATAGCCCCTCGTAAATATCACTCTATTCACCACTCATGAGACTTTTATTTTTTAGATTCCACATACAAGTGATATCATGCAGTATTTGTCTTTCTGTCTTTGGTTTATTTCTTGCAGAATAATAATTCATCCATGTTGTAGCACTTGATAGAATTTTCTTTTTAAGACTGAATAATATTCCATTGTTTGTATTTATACATAAATTATAAATACATCTAAATATATAAGATATATATATATATACACATACATACACCACATTTTAACTATTCACCCATTGACAGACATAGCTGCATCACAGTTACTGTAAAAAATACTGTAATAAACATGAGTGTGCAGATATCTCTTCAAAATACTTATTTCATTTCCTTTGGATACATACTCAGAAGGGGAATTGCTGGATAATATGGTAATTCTATTTTTAATTTTTTAGAAAACACTATTTCCATAATGCCTATGCCAATTTACATCACTATCAATAGTGTTCAAATTTTCCCTTTTCCCACATCCTTGCCAACAATTGTTATTTGATGTTTTGATATAACCATTCTACCAAATATAAGGTGATTTCATTGTGGTTTTGACTTGCATTTCCCTGATAATTAGTGACATTGAATATTTTTTTCATTTATCTGTAGGCCTTTTTCATGACTTCTTTGTAAAAATTTCTATTTACCTCCTTTGCTTTTATATATATATATATTTTGCTGTTGTGTTAAATTACTTCCTTATATATTTTGGATATTAACCCTGGATATATAGTTTACAAATATTTTCTCTTATTCCATAGACCGCCATTTTAATTTTGTTGATTTCTCCTTTGTTGACAGAAATTCCTTAGTTTAATTTAGTCCCATTTATTCTTGCTTTTCTTGCCTATGCTTTTGGTGTCATACCCCAAAACTCATTGACAAGATTGATGTCAAATAGCATTCTTTTTGTATTTTCTTCTGGGAGTTTTATAACTTCAGGTCTTACGTTTAAGTGTTTATCAATTTTGAGTTGATTTTTTATGTATGGTATGAGATAAGAGTTTTTGCATATGGATATTTAGTTTTCCCAACATCATTTACTAAATAGACTATCATTTCTCCATTGTGTTCTTGGTGCCTGTGTAGAAGAGAAGTTGACTGTATCTGTGAGGGTTTATTTCTGGGTTCTCTATTGTGTCCCACTGGTTTATTTTTATGCTAGTACAATACTGTTTTGATTATGAGAGATCTGGAATACAACTTTGAAGTGTGATGCTTTCAGCTTTGTTCTTGCTCAAAATTGCTTTGGCTATTAAGAGCCTTTTGTGGTTCCAGAAGAATGTTAGAATTGTTTTTTCCATGAAAAATGCCATTGGTATTTGATACAGATTGCATCAAATCTATATATCACTTTGGTTAACATGGGCATTTAAATAATCATAATTATTCTAATTTATGAACACAGGCTATTTTTCAATTTATTTATGTCTTCAATTACTTTCATCAATGTTTTGTAATTTTTTATATACAGATCTTTTACCTACTTGATAAAGTTTATTGTTAAATATTTTATTGTTTTTGATGCTATTATAAATGTGATTATTTTCTAAATTTTGTTTACATATTTCATTATTAGAATATAGAAATACTGATAATTTCTGTATGTTGATTTTGTATCCTGCAAATTCACTAAATTCATTAATTAGATCCAATAAATTTTTAGTCGAGTCTTCAGGATTTTCTAAATATAAGATCAAGTCATCTGCAAAGAGGGAATTTTACCTATTTCTTTCTTATGTGGATCTCTTATTTCTCTTTCTTGCCTAACTTCTTGGGATAAAACTTTCAGTGCTATGTTGAAAAGAAGTGACTATAGCGAACACTCATGTTGTACCTAATTATAAAGAAAAACTTCCAGCTTTTCATCACTAAGTATGATGTTGCTGTGGGATTGTGATATATGGTCTTTATTATGTTGAGTAACATTCCTTCTATACCTAGTTAGTTCAGTTTTTATTATAAAAGAATAGTGACTTTGGTTACATGCCTTTTTTTTGCATCTATTGATATGATCATATAATTATTCTTTTATTCTATTAGTGTAGTGCAACCCATATATTGACTTGTGCATACTGATTCATCCTTGCATTTCAGGGTATATGACCTCTTAATATGCCATTGAATTCAGTTTGCCAGTATTCTTTGCATCTATGCTCATCAGGGATATTAGGCGCCTTTTTTTTTTTTTTTCTTGGAGTGTCCTTGTTTGGCCTTAGTATCAGGCTAATACTGCCCTTGAAAACTCAACTTGCAAGTTCTCCCTCCTCTTCAATTTTTTCGAAGAGATGAAAAGGATTATATTAATTCTTTAAACATTTGGTAGAACTCACCAGTAATGCCATCTGTTCCTGGATTTTTCTTTTGTTAAGAAATTTCTGATTCCTGCCTGATTCAGTTTCCTTTATTTGTTAAGAGTCTGTTCAGATTTTCTATTTCTTAGTGGTTAAGTCTTGGTAGGTTACACATTTCTAGGAATTTATTATTTATTACAATTTGTTTTTGTATAATTGTTTGTAATACACTCCTATGGTCCTTTGTATTTCTGAAGTGTCAGTTGTAAAGTATCTTGTTTAACTTCTGATTTTAAATAATCCTTTCAGTGCTGGCTGTTTAGCTCAGTGGTAGAGAATCAGCCTGGTGTGTGGATGTCCCAGGTTTCATTCCTAGTTAGGGCACACAAGAGAAGCGACCATCTGTTCTACACCCCTACCCCTTTCGCTTCTCTCTCTCTCTCCCTCTCTCTCTTCTCCTCCCCTCCTGCAGCCAAGGCTTGATTAGAGCAAGTTGGCCCGGGCACTGAGGATGGCTCCATGGCCTCCACCTCAGGCACCAAAATGGCTCTGGTTGCAAGGAAACAGGGCCCCAGATGGGCAAAACATCACCCCCTAGTGGGCTTGCTGGGTGTACCCCAGTCGAAGTGCATGTGGGAGTCTGTCTCTGGCTCTTCTCCTCTCACTGAAATAAAAAAAATAAAATAAAAATATTTAATTCTCCTTTTTTTCCTCAGTTACTCTATCTCATTTGCTATTTTTCTTTTCAAAAAATAGCTCTTAGTTTATTGATCGCTTATTTTTCAAGTCTCTTTTATTTATTTCTGCTCTTTGTTACTTCCTTCCTACTGCTATCTTTCATCTTAGTTTGTTTTTTCTAGTTCCTTAAAGTGCAAAATTAGGTTATTTTAGATCCTTCTTTTTTCTTATAGTAGACATTTATGGCTATAAACATGTTTTTTAGAACTGTATTTACTGCATCACATAAATTTTGATGTATTGTATTTCTGTGTTCCTGTTTTTATATCTGTCATATTTTAATTTCCCTTTTGATTTATTTCCACATATTTGTGAAGTTTTCATTATCTTTCCTGTTATGAATTTACCACCCATAGGATTATGACTTCCAAATCTCTTTTTTAATGTACATTTCTTCTTTGAGCTCCAGGTCATTTGTCCAACTGCTTGCTGAGTAGATGAATATGTTAATAGCACCTCAAACTCATTATGATCACAAAAAAACATTGAATTTCTGCTTGAAATTTCATCCTTCTTTATTTTTCTTATTTTATTGAATGATACAACCATCCAAATAAATTCAACAAGTCAGAAATCTAGCAGTCATCTTTGAAAATCTCTTTTATATCCTTCCAACAGCCAGTCAGTATTAAATCTGCTAATTCTCTTAAATAATCTAGAATCTGTATTGTTTTCTCCACACACACAGTAATAATCTATATTCTTAAATAGGTTACTTTAGAAGCCTATTAAATGTTTCTCCCTTGGCCCCTCTTCTCTACTTTTAACCTAGTATCCTGAAAATGATCTTTTCTAAACATAAATCTGAATTATACCACTTTGTAACTCATAAGCTTTGTTGGCTTTCCAGTGCTATTTAAATACAGTCTGAAATAATTAATAGGCTCTTCAAGATTCCACATGGCATGAACCTTGTTTGATTTGAAACCAGTTTCCACTTCATAGTCCATGCTCCAGTCACACTGAACTTGTTTTAATTCGTAGGAAGTACCATTCTCCTTTTGTAACTGATTTTTTTAAAGTCTAGAATAGTGGTTCTCAACCAGGGGTGATTTCCCACTCTGTAAGGAATGTGTTGTTTTATAACTGGGTGATGGGGTATTACTGGTTTCTAAGGTAGAGGTCAGCAATGCTGCTAAACCTTCTACAATGCACAGAAAAGTTCCCCATGATAAGGAACTATATACCCAAATGTCAAGAATGCTGAGATTGAAACTTTCTTGTCTGGAAGATTTTCCTTTCTACTTGTACCCAAAGTGACCAACATGTCTAGTCAAAACACACTTACCTATCCTAACTTCAGCTTATTTGGCCTATATTCAAAGTATTCCTTCCCTGACTTTTGTCTCTAGGTCAGGTCCACCTGCTATATATGCTTAGCACATTTTTCTTTTCTTTTTTTCTTTTTGCTTTTGTAGCTTTACTGTAATTTGGAACTAGCTACTTATTCAGCTAATATTTGCTTTCCTTGCCAAGTTTTAAGTTCTGTGATGTTAAGAACTGTATTCAGCACAATATCTTCATCATCTAGCTAGACACTCAAAATATGATATATGTAAAATATACAAATAATTTGTTGCCACATTAAAGTTCATTTTTCATGGGTTTAGTATCGTGGATTTTTAAATTGTATATAACTAATTTTGTATTGTGGATTTTTTGCTATATTGTGGGATTAGGCGGTATATAGGTATTTTTATATTGGGTTAGCAAGAAAGTATTTTCGGTTATCACCCATAGAGAGCGTTGTAATTGTTTTTGAAGGACTTCTGTCAGTGTTATGGTTTTTTTTCCTTTTGACATTTGATATCAGCCACATTTAGGTTACTTTAGAAGCAAGTTGTTTGTTATTTTGTTTGTAGCTGTTAAGTTAGGTTCAATTTTAACATGGAGTGCAGAAACAAACATGTTCGGCATATTTTACTTTTTTATTTCCATAAAGGAAAGAAAGCTGCTGACGCTCACAAAAAGATATGTGAAGTTTTGGTGTTGATGGCATAACAGAACATGTTGATGGCATGTGTAAGAATTGGTTTAAAAAATTCCATTCTGGAGATTTTTCACTCAAAGATGACCAATGTTCTGGTTGACCTACTGAAGTTGATGATGACCAAATCAAAGCCATAATTGAAGAGAATCGTCATATAACTGTTCAAAAGATTGCAGAGAGGTTAAATGTATTGCACACAACAATCGACAATCACTTAAAATGTCTTGGACTTGCTAAGAAGCTCAATAATTAGGTTCTGCATGAATTGAAAGAGATTCACTTAACTAATCAGTATTTGCAATATGCATATCAAGCGCAATAAAACCAACCTTTTTTTGACAAGAATCATCACTGGTGATAAAAACTGGGTCATCTACAGTAACATCATTTGAAAATGATCATGATCCAAGCATGATGAACCAGCAGAAATCACATCTAAAGCTGAACTGCATCAAAAACAGGTCATGCTCTCAATTTGGTGGGACTACAAAGGTGTTGTGTATTTTGAGCTGCTTCCAAGAAATCAGATGATCAATTCAGATGTTTACTATCAACAACTAATAAAACTGGATGAAACAATCAGAGAAAAACGGCCAGAATTGGCAAATTGCCAAGGAATTGTGTTCCACCATGATAATGCAAAGCCTCACACATCTTTAGTAACTCATGGGAAATTATTGGAGCTTGGTTGGGAAGTGACATCATATCCCCCATGCAGCCCTGAACTGGCACCATCTGATTATCATTTATTTTGAAGTTTGCAAAACTTTTTGAATGGTAAAACTTTCACAAATGATGATGACCTTAAATCACACTTGGTTCAGTATTTTGCTGATAAGGACCAAAATTTCTAAGAGCGCAAAATCATAAAGCTGCGAGAAAGATGGCAAAAGGTCATTGAACAAAATGAAAAATATATAATTGATTAAAGTTTATTCTTTTTATTAAAAAATGAGTTTTATTTCACACTATAAAACCAAAATTACTTTCTTGCCAACCAAATATATTTATTACTTTAACTATTTTTTGCAGTAAAATAAGCAAAATAAGTGTGGGAAAGGTCTATAAGAATGTGGGGAAGGTTTGCAAAGCCTTAAAATATATATAAATAATAAAGTAAATATAAGGTCATGACTTAGCCAATGTTCGCCTATCGTGGGGCTTCCGGAACCTAACCCCACAATAGACGAGGGACCACTGTCCATCCCTGAGCAGGTTCTTTGCCCTTTTAATTGGCCTCATTTTAAAATATGTAAAATAGGGTTCTCGATCATTAACTCAGTGGGTTAGAGCAGTGGTCCCCAACCTCTTTTGGGCCATGGACCAGTTTAATGTCAGAAAATATTTTCACGGACCGGCCTTTAGGGTGGGATGGATTAATGTATCACGTGACCGAGACAAGCATCAAGAGTGAGTCTTAGATGTAACAGAGGGAATCTGGTCATCTTTTAAAAATAAAACAACATTCAGACTTAAATATAAATAAAACGGAAATAATGTAAGTTATTTATTCTTTCTCTGCAGACTGGTACCAAATTGCCCACGGACCAGTACCGGTCCACAGCCGGGGGTTGGGGACTACTGGGTTAGAGCATTGTCCTAGTATTCCAAAGTTGCAGGATCAATCTCCCGTCAGGGCACGTAAAGAATCAACCAATTAATCAATAAATAATTGGAACAACAAATTGATGTTTCTCTCTCCTCATTTCCCTCCCCTTTCCTCTCTCTAAAATAAATTTAATAATTGTAAAATAGAAATAGTATTATTACTACAAAGATTTTGATGAGGACTAAATATTTTGGTGAATTCTATTTTGCAGCACTACTAAACATTATAGGTTAGAATGGGATTGATACAATTACAGAGGAGAAAATAATATTAAAAAAACACCTTAAATACATATATCTTTTTAACTGAACATTTTACAGGCCCTTATGACAAAGAAATTGTTAAGCAAAGATTGGCTTTGTAGAGTTTCATCATTAGTTTAATAAATTAATGGAACTCACTAATATTGTTAAATATAGTGGAGTACATTTAATAAGATGGTATATATGTTATATTCAATAAGTTATTTGGAAAAATCATCATATATATTATATATATGATTTATATACATGTACAAATATGTATACACATGGACAAGTAGAAAAATGTCTAAATAAGAAGTACAGCAGTAGTTATTTTACAATTATGAGATTATGATAGTTTAAATTTTCTTTCTTTTCAGTTTTGAACTCCCTAATTTTTCTGCAATGAGCATCACTTTTAATATTAAAAAGAATAAAGAGGAAAATCACTTTGTAGCTATAAAGGAACTATAAAAAGTTGCTGTGTTATAAAGAATAAGATATAATTCTTAAATTTAAAAGGTTCTAATAAATTACAAAAAGTAAATATCTATGTAGATACTGTCAGATAAGGATAAAGTAAAAGCGAATAATGAGCAAGCACTTAATGAGCATTTACTCAGGCTTCCCATGCATTAATTTACAAAATACATGGGGAAAAAAAACCCATTAGGTAGATAATAATACTCATTTAGTGGGTGAAGAAACTGAGGCTCCAAGGAACTAAAAAAATTACTAGGCCATACAGAAAAATAAATTCTAGAAATCAGATTCAAACCAAAGGCTTTCTCATTTCAAAGTTTACGTATTTTCCACTAGTACTTAGGAGAGACATGCTGAATTAAGCAGCAGGGCAGAGAATGGGTGCTTTCTTGGCAGGGAGAGGCCGAAGGAAGAGTTTGTAGAGCAGTTAACACTCCACCTAATTCTGGGGGATGACTAGGATTTTATAGCTAAAGACAGAGGAGAGCACATGAGAAAAGGCACTTCTGGCCAAGGAACACTGAGAAAAAGTGTAAATTAAATGGAGAGTTCATAGGATCTGGGAATTTGTAGGCAGAATTGGTTGGGCTAGAATTGGTTAGTGAGAGAAATTTTGTTTAATCTGTGAAAGGACTTGAAATTTCTTTGGTAGGACTTGGAGATGAATGGAAACAAAAGTGAGGTTAGAAGACTTGTAAATCAATTTTACCATAGCATATTAGAAATATAAGACTATTTTAATAAGTATAGTGAATGAGCCTGGATTGTGGTGGTGCAGTGGATAAAGTATTAATCCGGAGCGCTGAGGTTGCAGGTTCAAAAGCCCTGGCTTGCCGGGTCAAGGCACCTATGAGAAGCAACTATAAGTTGGTGCTTCCTGTTACTCCCCCCACCACTTTCTCTCTTTTACTATCCTCTTTCTAAACCAATAAATAAAATTTTTTTAATAAATAAATAAAAGTATAGTGAATGACTGATATCAGATTGTGCTGTCTTTGTGTTCTTGGAAAGAGAAACTTAGAGGTAAATGGACCTTGGAAAGCACCTGATAGATTCCCTTTATGTAGATGAGAAAACTCTGGCCCAGAGAAAGGAAACTAGTTGTCCAAAGTCATAAAACATGACTATAATCCAGGCCTCCTGAGTTCCATTTCAGTACTCAGTTCTAAGAAAAGGGAGCACCAAACAGTGTTTTTCCCATTGGCTCCGGGCAGTACGTATTATGATCATTATTTTACACCAGCTGTTTCTTAGGCTCAGACCAAAAGCTTATCTCACTCAAGAACCCATGATGTTCTTATGAATGAAGATATTGCCTTATTCTGCTGTTGTGTCCACATTATCTAGTACAAGGTTCACAGAAACCCAGCACTAAATAATCAAATAAAAGCCATTATTTATTCTTGATAAAGATCATATGTATAGATTTTATGGATATAGACCACTAAGGGACTAGAATAGGGAAAATAAAGTCACAAATTATCCATTTCATTATATATTACAATTCTGAACATTTTGTATATGTGTGTGTGTGTGTGTTCTAAGAGTTTTGCCTTGATTACTGGCCCTTACATTTCACAACAGAGATAAATTCAGCCAACAAAGAAAATGTCCCTATGGGAACATTTTCTTTCTTGTAAGGGCATACAGATTTACTTAAACTACAACATAATTAGACTTAAAACTAGAATATAATCAGAATTAAAGTTCATAAATGTGTTAAGTCTTCCTCCTCTGGTACAATGTGCATAAAAGAGCTCAAAGCTGCCCACATCTGCAGCTGCTGCTCTCCTCTCAAACCTGCCAATTCTCATTCCTCAATCGGGCTGGGGTGTCCACGTGTGAGTAGATAGGGAGTGAGAACAACTATGTTATTATGGGGCAATGCTTCACTGTATGTAGGAAAGCTTGCTTAATGAGCAGTTTTTCTAAATGCAAACCTTTGTGTGTGTGGTTTATATCATTTGAAGTATCCACAAAAATAAAATTAAACATATTCAAAGTAATTATAGCATGAGAGGCTAAAATTTCCTTTTAAGTGTCGAAAGGGAGATAAATTAGAAAGGCACACACAAGATACAAAACAATACAATTATCTATTATAAATGATGCAAATTTGATAAATACTATTAAAAATAGAAAATAACATTGGAAGTGATCATAGACAACTTGGGTAAGGTATCCTTAAAACTCCCCAAAGATATAATAAATAAGCAATTCAATATGAGAGACTGAATATACAAAATGACAATGGCCAGGACATATATGACAATAGATCTTGGACACATAAACTCTGCATGAACTGGTCCAAATGTCCCATGGTCAATGACTGACAGGTTTCCTCATTTTTGCCCTGACCTACCTCCAACTCAGGAGCAGATATAGCTAAATATTCTCTCTAAAGTAATCACACAGAATGCCCTGCCCCTCGAATTTTCCCATACCAACTATCTCCAGTTAGGGCACAAATGAAGCCTTCCCTTTTTCCCACAATGAATGGCTCCCATTCCTCTATTTGCTTTTAAGTTTCTGCTAAACCTACCAGATGGTAGCTGACTCTCTTACTACTATATATAAAAGTTCTAAATAAATATCCTCTTGATTATTTTCTGGATAGCCTTTATTTACTTCCAAAAGTATCTCAAAAAGTGGACATTAGTTTTATGTAGGATGACCATTTAGCTAATTTTAATAAGGTTAGCACTGGATTTTGTCTACTTTGTCCAGTGTAATTAATAGCATCACCTTTCACTTTCAAAATTTTCCTTCTGTTCTATATACACCTGAAACTAATACAAAATAATATTGAATGTAAACTACAATTTAAAAAGTATTTAAAAATTAAACAAAAAAGAGAAAATATGTCCTTATTTGAGTAAATTACATGAGAGTCTTGAATTTAGGCAAACTGTTTATTAGACAAAGGAATTAACAGGCCATGTGGTATTAAGTCACCTGACCTAGAGCAATGGTGGTGACAATGAAGAGTAGATTGGATTGTTAGATAACTAACAGTCTGTTATCATATAATCAACTAGCAAATTAGGAGAAGTGTCCTGCCTACTGTATCCAGTTTCCTTTGATGGGATTTCCAGGTTTATTAAATGGGAGATGGGATTTGAAGAGGTGTCCTCTTTTACCCTGGAGTCATTTCTGCCACCCCTGCAGGATAATGCAAGAAGAGTTGCCATGGCAAACACTTCTCCCATGCTGCTGGAAGACCGTCCCATTGTAGACTAACTTCTGTTCTGTTTCCATTTTCCTCTCTCTCTCTGCTACATAGTAAGTCACTCTGAGTCCAGATTTCAGAGTATAACTTTCTGCAGCATCTTTTCTTTGAAAGCAATTTGCTGTCTGCCTGCTTTTCTGCCACCTACTATGCATTTCCAGAGATGTTCACTGATGACAGGGATGTAGAAAAATGTGGCAGACTGGGGACAGGACCAAAGAAAGCAAAGGCAGGGCAGAAATGAGTCACCTGAAAGTAAAGCTCCTTCAGTTTGTTTATCTCAAGTGTTCTGTTTTCCAGTCAAAATATAAAGTTTGGTAACCTACCTTTCCAGCTCGTATAAATATATGGCTTTTCCCTAAAGAGTTGCCCATTTTGGGGGAGACTACTATAGGCTAAGGGGCTTCAAAGTCAGAAACAGCTGGGCTTAAATCTGTACGATGCATTATGGTAGAGACCTTTTCCCATCTGCCACTATAAACTGAGTCTGGAACCTAGCAGATACAAAATCCCTATCTGTTCCCTGAATGTCTGATTGACTTGGAATCCATCAGTTACAAGTACTAAGTTACATAATTTCTCTGAGCATCAATTACCTTATGTGTAAAATAAGAAAAACCAAAACCACTCCATATGATTTCTGGGCAATTTAAATGAAATAGGGTGTGGAAAATATCTCACCGATGTCTACAGATGTCTGGCATGTACTACATATTTGATAACTAGTCACTGCTATTGTTCTCGTTTCTGTTGTTACTCAAGAGGTCACGTTCAGGAAGCTCCTGCTGAATAGACCTTTCCATAAATGCTTCCAACAACTTATTCTGATTATTCATACTTGGTTGACTCTCAAATTAGACTACAACTTGCTTAACTGTCACTCACATTTATGCATGTTTAAAGTTTGGAGCATCTGCACTGTGCTAAGAATATTCTTGATCACTGCTACATTTCAAACTGCTTTTTCAATATTCTAACAACTCCTAATTATAAGATTAATAAAAAAAAGTCTTTTGGATGTCTGTGGGAGTTGCCTTTCTCCAAACCCTAGTCAGAGAAAATATGGCTATTTCAGTCTCGTTACTAGAAAAGTAAAATAAGAATCTCTTGAAAATAGATATAACACAATCTCCTGCTCTTCCTAACTTATGCAGTGAATGACACAGACCTCCTGAAAGATGAAGGCTAATTTAGTACATCCATGCACATACACAGGTATGCTATAAATTCCTATGAATCTGTATTCATTCATTAAGTTATTGAGTACCTACTAAGGGTTTTTTTAGGTGTTTAGTACACAGAGTGAACAAAAGAGACAGCTTCCTTTGTGGAATCAGTTTGTTTCTCTCTTGCTTCCTGTACTCATAAACACACACACACACACACACACACACACACACACCTCCTACAAGCCCATATGCCTGTGTGCATATATGTGTGTGTATAATTTATTAATATACCCCCAAAGACAGGCTTGCACAACATGAGTTCTCAGGAACATCTGGGTTGGGGGGGGGTAATATACTGCATGTTATTCAAAGAAAATGTGGGGTATAGTAATTTGGGACATTACCTTCTCCTGTGTTTAGTTATTTACTTTAAATTTACTTTAAAAAATGTACTTTTATCTTGCTTTAGTCTAGATAGTATTTTAGGTAGACTCTACCAGATGACAGTGAGCTCTCCATTTCTGTTTAGACAGCGGGACCTGAAGAACAGTGAGGTCACACACATGGTCATGCTCATCTTGCTTGTCAGCTGCCCTTTGCCAGAAGCACACCTGTATTAAACCCTGCATGCGTGATCAGGAAACAAATGACACATTAAAAACTAGGAATCTATTCACATTGCAAGTCTCCATTACCATCTAGGAGATCTCAGTATATTTTAGAAACCATGTTGACAAGTTTTTAAGCATTATCTCTAATCCTTACATCAAATTTGTATGGTAAGAATTATATCCATCTTTTCTAGTTTAAATATGAAAAATTAAGTTTACATGAGCTCAAACTCATGACACTTGGCATTAAGAGTTTAAACTTAAAAACTCAGAGCATATCTTTAAATTCAGAGTAATAGAATTTTTATTTTGAGAGAAGTAAAATTTGTAAGTAAAAGTAGGTCTTAATTATTGAGACCAGAGGCATAAACAGAAATAAAATGTTTGACTTGCTCATTATACTTCCCTGTCATGAATACTGACTGGTATGCAATTTTTAGCCATGTGGAAGTTCTCATATACAGAAGTATGGCTTTGAAAGGTGTATATCTCATATATTTATAATGGTCTGTGATTCTCTTAGGTTATATGTCCAAGATTGAATAGAAACTTGCAAAAATATATGTGACTTGTTTTAAAGGATGCACACACATGCAGACCATTATAAAATGAATATAGGCACTAAATTAACATCCATAAAAATTCACTTTTATTCTTTCTACATTTAAAACTTTATGAGTTAAATATTACTGCTTTCTCTGGAGAATGCTCGACGAAGCTTCATTTATTGGGAAACGAGTCACTGAAAGCATGAATTTAGGAAACTTCAGAATTATAAATTTTCTTTTGAGTGTTCCTTGCTCATAGGTGGTAACCTTAAAACATTTGTAATGTGTTCTTTTGGAATAAACACTTTAACAATTAAATGCTTTTACTCTTCTCTCAGGGTAGCAGTTCAATTATGCAGACTTCTTCCCCAATGCACTTCTTAATCAGCCATTAAGTATCCATGAAAATCTAAGAGAGACAATGCATCACCACATCTATTGGACCCATTAGTTTGACCATATTCTTGGTCCTTAAGATTAAATTTAGAACTTCATTTAATTCTAAACTCCACCCAGAGTTAAGTCTCACAGTGTAGTGTTATAAGGGCTGAGCACCCAGTCTTGGATTTGTGGCTGTGCCCCTATCTTCAGTTTGCTTAGATGGAAACAAATAATGTGGGTTGAGAAAATGGAGATTACAAATAGATGATCATTTTTAAGACCCTATCAAACACAAGAGTTCAAGTTTATGTAGTAACAGTCCCAGAGCCACGCGGCTGAAAGGCCTACATAATCTACCCAACAACCTGAAACCAATTGGGACCTAAAAGTAATTTGCCCACTTGCCATTCATTACAACCTACTCTAAATTCTAAAGTCAATAGTCTCCAAGGCCTCCATGCACTGAGCATTCCTACCTTCTCCAACTTTATTTCCACTGTCTCTCTAAGCACTTGCAGTTCTAGAAGGTTAATCTCCTCACCTTGAAAACTGGGTTTTATGAAACCTTTCCCACCTTTTCATCTCTCTTGCTACTATCTTACCTTAGATCTTCATCATTCCCTGCTTGCACCATTATAATAACATCATACTGATCTTCCTAGCTGTAGTCTTTTCCCACGCTCTACATCTTTCCATTGACTCTACAATGATCTCTTTTAAGAAACAAGTCTACTTCTGTCTTTTTTTTTATTAATTTTTTAGAGAGGAGAGAGAGAGAGAGAGAGAGAGAAATGGGGGGGGGAGCAGGAAGCATCAACTCCAATATGTGCCTGGACTAAGCAAGCCTATGGTTTCGAACTGGTGACCTCCAAGTTCCAGGTTGACGCATTAGCCACTGCGCCACCACAGGTCAGAATTGTGTCTTTTTTTTGAGATGAGGTTTCAAAGGATTCTATAGTTCACTTTCATCAGTTTATAACATCCAAATGCATTTTAGGTCTTTGGTCATTTCTCCCTCACCATTATTTTTCTAGCTCTATCTTTTACTAAGTATCTAATGCCACAATCATGCTATAGTTTTTCATATGTAGCTGTCTCTTCCTAAAATACTCTTCCCTCCATCTTTATCTAGCCAACTCTTCTCATTCTTTGCCCACTATGCCATGCCACGGGAGATATTAGGGTTTAGCCAGAAAAAGGTATAACTTATTTGTTTTCTTGAGAAACCTAATTTGAATCCCAGCTTATCTATCTACAGTTTAGCTTTGTGACCATGGACAATTTACTTAATCTCTCTGAATTTCATTTCTCTCATCAATAAACTGGAAATAATAATCCCTAACTTACAAGGCACTTGTGAATATTAAGTATAATAATAAAAATTTAACATCCAGCTTGTGGTAGTCTTTTTTCAAATCATGTTCCATCCTACATTGCAGGCAATATGACTGCTCTAGAATATAGAACTAATTACATCATTCCTTTTCTTAAAGACTTTCAATGGTTTTCTGTTTTCACAGCTTCCAAGGCTCTCCTTTGTTTGCTATTGAATAATAGAGCCTTATTTCTGACCTCTGCACTTCAGTGCTATGCTCCAGCCAACTGAAGTGCTTCACAACCCTCAGCTCTAATAAGGTCTCTCTTATCTCTGGGCCTTAGCATGTGCTATTCCCTCTTCTGTGAGCACACACTCTTCTAACCTGCCTCTCTTCATATGTAACCTGAATGGACTATTATCACATGTCCCTTTCTCTTTGATTTTATTGTTTTTCTTTATATGTCAGTCTTGGTTATTGTGAATTTCTAGCGCCTTACAAAGCTCTTATCTATAAGTCCTCTACCTACTCTATTTCTACCCTTCCTATAAGAACCACCTCAAATTTCACCTAGAACAACTGCATTGACCTCTACCCTTTTCTGTTATCTAGACATTTTCACCAACTGGGCCATGACACAGGAAGAAACTGTAACCTGGACAATAAAGAATGAGTGAAATCAAGGAGAGTAGAGAAGAATTTCCAGCCAGGGTAAATAGGACAAAGAGTCATGACCCCTTGATTCATTCAACAAATCTTTATTAAATACTTATTCTGTGTAAGGCCCTGTGCTAGCAGCACATTGTACTCTAGGGTTGGTAAATGGATAGGCTTTATTGAGCAGAGGTTATGGGCAGAAATTAAGATTGAACAGGTTTGAGTGGGACCTGTTTATAGGTGGCCATAATCTCACTGGTCACTGCTGTGGTGCTACTCTAGAACACTGGGGCTTCTATTTCACCTCTGTGACACTTTATTCACTTATCTTGTTTATTCTGTTTTCCCATTAGGTTCCTACTCTATATGAATTGAGGTTTTTTGGTCTGTTTCATTTGCTGCTATATCTCCAGCACTTAAAACATTTTCAAGCACAGGGCAGGCAATTGATAAATATACGCTAGGCACTGTGCTAAGCCTATCTGCCAAGCTACATAAAATTTTATTAGTTGAAATGTTTGTCTTCCCCACTCGACAGGGTTTGGCAAACATTTTCCGCATAGGGCCAGTTGGTAAATGTTTCTGGTTTTGTAGGCCACATGATATTTTTTGTAGTTGTCCAATTCTGCTATGGAAGCATGACAACAACCACGGCTGATATGTAAATGAATGAGCATGACTGTATTTCAATAAACTCTTCTTTAAAAAAACAAAAGACGGTCTGGTTTTGGCCTATGGGCCATAGTTTGCTGTCCCCCATCCTAGGCTATAAGCTCATGAGGGAAGGAAAGTACTCATTTTGCACTGTAGGATTTTGCCCATTGCCTGGTACATAACAAGTGCTCATTAAATGACTTGAGTGCTTATTCTGTGCCAGTCAGTGTTCTAAATACTTTATAAGTACTGATATATTTCATCTTCATAACAACTCTTGTTCTTATTTCACAGATGAGACAACTCTAGCCCAGGTATGCTGAACAATTTGTCCAAGGTTACAGAGCTAGTAAGTGACAGAACTGGCATTCTGACAGTTGGACCCCAGAGTCTGTCCTCTTAATCATACTACTATATGGCCTCTTAATAAATGAGAGTAAATTAATTTGACAGCACCAAACAGACTCATGTGATAGGGCAGTGCTTCTCAAAATCACTTAGGAGGCTGGGCATTCAAAGGAACTGATACTATTAATATACCTGATTTCATAAACCAGATTCAACCAAATTAGCAACAGAAGACTACAACATATTATATGTAGACAAAAAGAATCACAGATATAAATAACCCCTGCTCTCCCTACAAGTGAACATGCCAATGGAGCTTGATTGTTTTGGGGGTTTGTGAGTATTTGCTTCTTCTATAATTGTCTGGTCACCTGCCAGCATTTTACTAGCTCATAGTGCCAAAAGTATTATTTATATATATTTATAAATAATTATATATATTTATAAATTATTTATATATGCAAATAATTTATAAATGGGTACATAATATCCATTAGTTGATCTTTGGTTTGCCAGATGGTAAAAAACACATTATCTGGGCTTTGTGAAAATATACGTTGGTACACCTGAGATGTAACTTTGAGATTCTGAAAGAGCACAGCAAAAGGAGGCTTAACAGGGAATGAAAAGCAGTGAGTGTTTCCAGGAGAAGCGGGTAATGCGAGGAAGACCCCAGCCACCCACAGCCAGGCATGGGCTGGGGCTGAGAACCCCAGGCAGCTCTTACTACCACCTCTCACCACTTATCTGCATGGTTCTCCCAGGTATGCCTGAAAAATGATGTGCAATCGCAGACACTTCAGTTAAGGTCTCTTTGACTCTGATAATAATCTCAAGCAGAGCAAGATGCTGAACAATGTTCTTGAAAATCAACATAGGTGGATGTTTGTGTAGAAAGTTAAATAGAAAATCTTCAAAGGGAAGCAATTCCAAATGAAAAGAAAGAAAGAAAGAAGCTCACACTTAGGGGTGAATCTAACCAAAGCATTACATTAATATTGTTAGCCTTCTTTTTACAAAAGAGAAACTTGAAGCTCATAAACTATATGTAAATTATTCACAGTTCTGCCAGTAAGAAATAGAACAGCTTAGATATGAACCCAAATCAAATATAAACTTAAGGGTATTAGACACCAATGTCTACAGTGCGTCTTAACCAACTTCACATGCTAAACGTATGTCACAATCCTGCCTCTGTCTTCAACTTCCTAGGACATCCTTTGGCTTTTTCTGTTTTTGTTTCTAGCTAGTCATTTTCTAAAGTGGAAATAGCAACATTGCCCTTTGCTACTAAAGGCACTAGGTAGGTACTAAAGAAGACATAACTCAAGAGAATCATAAAACCTCAGCCTAAAAAAGATTTTACAGCACAATTTGTCCAACCAATACATAAGGAAAATGAGGACTAGATAGGGTACCTGACTCACCCAAGGCGGCAGAAAACATGCGACCATATGAAATTTATGATTCTAAAATAAAATTTCAAGAGTTGCTTTTCCCTTCAAATTGAAAAGACAGCAAGCAGTTTTCAGAAAGGTAAAATCTGCAATCAGTTGTATTTCAAAGCGGTTGCTCTAGAAAATGAGATCTTTTCATTTATCTTTGTATTAGAGTTCAGATATTCATTTTTCTCTTTCAAATATAATATTAATAGCCAATATGTGGTAAATGCTTATTGGATGCTAAGCACTATTCTAAGTCCTTTATATGAATTAATCAATTTTACTCTCACAACAACTTGAAGAGAGAGAGACAATTATAATTTTCATTTTACAGATGAAGAACATGAAGACAGGAAATTAAGTTCTTGCCTAGCTCCAGAATCTTAAGTGTACTCTTAACCACTACACTTATATATCCTCAATACAATACTATGCAGCTTCAGTACATTTAGCTATATAATTACATGATTGATAACTACAACTTCATGGATTTAAATTGCATTCATTTTCTTATCTTATTTATTAGCATCTATATATAATTTAGTCTACATTATGTATGACATCTTAAAATAAAGCAGTGCTTTATAAGACAACTAAGTGCTTTTACGGTCCACTTTTCAGTAATTTGTATAGAGCCACCTGAGGTATTTTTATTCTGAGCTGATTTGCTCAGCCTTTGAAGGCGGAGGCCAAGTCCTTTGATGTCTGACTCAAACGCCACCTCCTCTTTGAAATTTCCCTCACTCTCTTGGCAAAATGGGTCACTCCTCCCTACTCCTAGGGAGCTCTATTCTCTCACTACATTGAGTTGTTTACACATGTACTGCTCCAATAAGAAAAAGGTCTTAGTCCCTTGCATGTAGTATCAAGACTGGCAGAAAGTTGGTGTTCTTTACCTCAATGAGTGAATGCGAACATTTTTAATTTATGAAAGTATGCACACATTACCAACTAAGACCCATGTCTTCACGGTTATAACTGCTGTGGGCATTTCTGGAAAGCCACATATCAGAAAGAAGAAAAAACAAAACTACACTCACTGGACCTTGATCTCTTAATTTCTTAAGTGGAGCCAGGAAGCCCAGATAACACACTTATACACAGAAAGGCAGTATTAGTCTAGCAGGCTCTGGATGACAGAGATCTCTGCTTGAGTCCCAGTTGGCTACCTAGTAAATGCACAATGTTAGGGAATTAGTACTCCCAGTATTCTTTCCCAGAATACTCCCTTATTACTGGGGTTTTGTAAAGAAATAAAATTTTAAATGCATAATTTACTTAATATTGTATTTATTTATTTAAATTTTAAATTTATTTGGGTAACATTGGTTAATAAAATTATATAGGTATCAGCTATACAATTCTATAACATATCATCTGTATATTGTATTGTATGTTCACCACCCCAAGTCTCCTTCCATCACCATTTATCTCCCCTGTGCCCCTTTTTACCTCCCCTCACTCTCCTTTCCCTTTGGCAACCACCATACTGTTGTCTGTGTCTGTTATTTTGTTGGTATTCTTTATTTTTTTCTTAATCCTTTCACCATTTTCACCCAGTCCCGTCAATACCCACCCTTCCACCTCATGGCAGCTGTCAATCTGTTCTCTGAATCTATGAGTCTGTTTCTACTATTTTCTTTGCAGTTTTGTTCATTGAATTCCACATATAAGTGAAATGATATGATACTTATTTTTCTCTGTTTCGCTTATTTCACTTAGCATAATACTCTTCATGTACAACCATGGTGCTACAAAAGGTAAGATCTCCTCTTTTTTATCGCTGAGTAGTATTCCACTGTGTAACTGCACTGCAGTTTTTTTATTCATTCATCTACTGAAGGGCACTTGAGTTATTTCCAAATCTTGGCTGTTGTAAATAACACTGCAGTGAACATGGGGGTGCATATGCTTTTGAATTAGTGCTTTGGGTTTCTTTGGATATATTCCCAGAAGTGGTATCACTGGGTCATAAAGCAGTTCTATTTTTTAGTTTTTTGCGGTAACTCCATACTGTTTTCTATAGTAGCTGTACCCATAAGCATCCCCATGAACAGTGCACCATGATAATTTCCTTTTCTCCACATCCTTGCCAACACTTGTTTGTTGATTTATTGATGATAACAATTCTGACAGATCTGAGGTGATATCTCATTGTGGTTTTAATTTGAATTTCTCTGATGATTACTGACATCAAGCACCTTTTCACATGTCTCCTGGACATCTATATGTCCTCTTTAGAAAACTGTCTATTCAAGTTCTTTGCCAAATTTTTATTGAATTTTTTGCAGGGATGTTGAGTTTTATGAGTTCTTTATAAATTTTGGACTTATACCTCTTATTAGATGTATCATTGTCAAATATGTTCTCCCACTCAGTGGGTTGTCTTTTCATTTTGTTAATGGTTTCCTTTGCCATGCAAAACATTTTTAGTTTGATGTAGTCCTATTTTGTTTGTTTCTTTGTTTGTTTTCTTTTTCTGAGGAAATAAATCAGAAAAAAAAAGTATTGCCATGAGAAATGTCCAAGAATTTACTGCCTATATTTACTTTCAGGATTTTCATGGTTTCAAGTCTATCACTGAAGTATTTGATCCACTTTAAGTTTATTCTTGTGTATGATATAAGAAGGTGGTTCAGTTTCATTTTTTTGCATATATCTGTTCAATTTTCTAAACATCATTTATATTATACATTATCTTTACCCCATTGTACGTTTTTGCCTCCTCTGTCAAATATTATTGATCATAAAGGCTTGGATTTATTTCTGGGCTCTCTGTTCTGTTCCATTGATCTATATGTCTGTTTTGATTACTATGGCCTTATAGTATAGTTTGATATTAGGTAGTGCAAGTCCTCCAACTTTGTTCTTCTTAAGTTTACTGTGGCTAGTCTGAGTTATTTGTCGTTGCATATAAATTTATGGAATATTTGTTCTAGTTCTTTGAATACATGTTTGTTTGTTTGTTTGTTTGTTTGTTTTTAAGTGAGAGAAGCAGAGAGAGTGAGATAGACTCTCCATGCACCTCAAGCGGGATTCACCTGACAACCTCTGCCTGGAGCCAATGCTGGAATCAATCAAGATATTCTTAGCACCTGAGGCTGATTCTAGGACCAACCAAGCTAACCTCAGCACCCAGGGCCAATGCTCAAACCAACTGAGCCACTGGCTACAGAAGGGGAAGAGGAAGAGAAGAGAAGAGAGAGAGAAAGAGGAGAGGGAGGAGAAGAGAAGCAGATGGTAGCTTCTATTGTGTGCCCTGAGCAGGAATCAAACCAAGGATGTCCATAGGCTGACACTATGTCCACTGGTCCAGGGCCAACTTTGGTATCTTGATAGGAATCATATTGAATCCATAGATTGCTTTAGGTAGTATGGGTATTTTAATGATCCATAGCCAACATTATACTCAATGGAAAAACTATAACTGTTTTACTTAAGATCAAAAACAAGACATAGATGTCATTTTTCACCACTCTTATTCAACATAGTACTGGAAGTCCTAGCCACAGCTATCAGACAAGAGGAAGAAATATAAGGTATCCCAATTGGAAAAGAAGAAGTAAAACTGCCATTAATTGCAGATGGCATGATATTGTATGTAGAGAACCCTAAAGAGTCCACCATGCCTGACCAGGGGGTGGCGCAGTGGATAGAGTATCGGACTAGGATGTGGAGGAACCAGGTTCGAGACCCCGAGGTTGCCAGCTTGAGCACGAGCTCATCTGGTTTGAGCAAGGCTCACCAGCTTGAGCACAAGGTTGCTGGCTCGAGCAAGGAGTCACTTGGTCTGCTGTAGTCCTCCGGTCAAGGCACATATGAGAAAGCAATCAATGAACAACTAAGGAGCCGCAACAAAGAACTGATGTTTCTCATCTTTCTCCCTTCCAGTCTGTCTGTCCCTATTTGTCCCTCTCTCTGACTCTCTCTGTCTCTGTCACAAAAAAAAAAAGAGTTCATTAAAAATGTACTGGAACTGATGAGTTCAGTAAAGTAGCAGGATACAAAATAAATATCCAGAAATCAATTTCATTTATATACACCAAAATGAAGTATCAGAAAGGGAAACTAAGAAAACAATCCCATTTACAATTGCATCAAAAATAAAATAAAATACTGGAGTGGTGAACATACCATACAATATACATCTGATGTAGTATAGAATTTAACACATGTAACCTATATAATTTTATTAACCAATGTCACCCCAATAAATTCAATAAAATTTAAAAACAAAACAAAAATCTTGCAATTAAAAATGACAAATAAATAAAATACTTAGGATACCTATTTAACCAAGGATATAAAAGACCCATATTCAGAAAATTATAAGACACTGAAGAAAGCAATTGAAGAACATACTAATAAGTGGAAGCATATACTGTGTTCATGGATAGGAAGAATTAATATTGCATTTAAAATATAGAATGTATTCAACAAATATTAGTAGTTACTAATATTGGGACTACTTGTTAAAAAAAATTACGCTTTGGGTACTTTTCTTTGCCTTTTATTCATCTGCCCTGCCCATCCCAGTAAATTTCAATACTGCATTCCCAAGTTCAAGTTTATTCATCATTCAAATAACCCATAGAAACTAATTCTAGAGAGGAGTGGTGTTTAGAGAGTCCTCAAATCACATTCTATAGGAAAATGCTTATATTTACATAGAAGACCAGCTCTGTGATAATTTAACAACACTTGCTGATTATAGAATCCCTTATGAACCCACAGCATTTATTTAGCTCCCTTGGTCAAAAACTCTCTCTTGGAACTTAGGGCTTCCAAATTTGCCTCTGGGTTGTTTATGCTTGTCTCCTGCAAAAGGCTAAGCAAACATTAAGCTAATAAGCTGTGATCTTTCAATCACCAGAATTTCTAGTCCCCAAAGTTAGCTCAGTATGTAGCCAAAAAGACACAGATGTGGATTAGAGGAAATAGAAATTCCATGTCAATAAAACACCAGGGTGATGTAACATGGAGTGAACTCCTATGAGAATTCACTTTTACAAACTCCAGCAGTCTGTTCAGTCTGAGTATCTTTAAATGGCGCTATCTTGCCTACAAAATTCCAGTGGCCAATATCTAGGTTTCTATATGCTTGGTATTCTTTGTTACAGAATTAGTATACTGCTCGCTAACTGCAAACTTTAACAATTCCCAAAAGACATCCATGATTCCACATAATTGACCACACACCCAAGCTCTAATCGCTGGTCACCAAGACAGCTGTGCTTGACAAAAATGCTTACATCAGCTGGAACATTATGTGCTCCCTTAGGTGTGCTTTTGATATTTGACCTTTGGCCAGCCTTATAGGTAAGAGGCACCTACTTAGCCAGTGGGCTCCTATTTTTGAGCCTGGCTTGTCACACAGCCTTCTCACCAAAGATAAGATTACATATAGCTTAACTTTGCTTAAATGCTCAGAAACATTTGTTTCACAAATGCAAATGATGGATTCTAAGAGAATCAAGGGTCTACTTCTATTCCTAGGGTTTCCATGGGTCTGGAGGTTTTATACAGAATGTTAATGGTGATTGCTTTTGGCTAATATTCCCACTCAGGCATCTAAAAATGTTCTATGATATTAAAAATCTCCACAGAAAAATGCAAAGCAACAAATGTGTAATAATTACTTAATACTCAGCTAGAGTTCTAGAGAGGAAGGATTACAGAGGAGGAATATAAAACAGGGCCTTGCCATTTAACAGCATATAATTTAATTGGATGAAAAGACATGCATCTATAGTACTTTGCAAACACCTCCTAGAGCACTTCTACTTAATTATAATTATTTGTCTTTGTATCTGTTTCCCCAAAAAGACTATGAATTATTGAGTACACAGACTGTGTCTTTTTAATCTGCAGACTCCTTGAGCTTTACACAGAGCCTGGTACCATATTTATTAAAGAAAGAAGTAAATGATTATATTGAATAGTAGTTGTATTAATATAGAATAAATATGAGGTAAAAAATAATATATCTTATGGATGTTCAGAAAAGATATATAGTAATATTACTTAGTAATTCAGGAGTCACAGAAAAAGAAAAACTTGATCAACATGTGTATGATACCCTCATAAGTATAAAGGATTTGGGGAGGATAATCTCTTGAGTATGTGAGTATGAAAGAAATAGAAAAAATAAAGAAATGTGGACCACTGCAGTATCATTTACAATACTAAAACATGGAAGAAACCTAAGTGTCCATCAATGAATGATGAATGAAGAAAACATGGCATATACAATGAAATCCTATTCAGCATAAAAAAGAAGGAAATCTTGTTATTTGTGACAACATGGATGGACCCTGAGACCATTATGCTAAGTAAAATAAGCTAGACAGAGAAAGACAAATACTGTATGAACTCAATTATATGTAAATCTGAACAAGCAAACAAAACCCACCACAGAGAACAGATTGGTGGTTGCCAGAGGTGGAAAGTGAGGGAGAAACAAAATGGGTAAAAGTGATCAAATTCCCAGTTATAAAATAAGTCACAGGGATTAATGCACAGTATGACGACTCTAGTTACTAATACTAAATCAAGTATTTATAAGTTGCTGAGAGAGTAGATCTTAAAATTCTCATCACAAGAAATATAAAATTGTAACTCTGGTGATGAAAGTTAACTAGACTTATGGTGGTGATCAATTCACATTATATACAAATATCAAATCACTATATTATACACAAACTAAAATAATGATATATGTCAATTATATCTCTATCAAGAAAGCATAAGTAGAATAAAGTCAACTAAATTAAAATTAAAAAAAGAAGAAATGTGGAAATGTTCACAGAGAATGAGGAGGAGGAGACCTAGTAAATAAAGGCTCATAAATTAGTGGGTTTCAATGATTGGATCTGTAGGAATGGTGATTCTGAAATATTTGCAAGGGGAAAGAATAAGAATAGGCACTTAATTAGTATCTACTATGTGCCAGGTCTTTGGAAGGCATTTCACATTTATCATCCTATTTTTAAGAAAAGTGCTGTTGTCCACAGTTTATAGATGAAGATACTAAGAGAAGGCAAATAGCTTATCTAAGGACAAATGTCAAAGTGGGAACTTGAATCCAATTCTATTTTACTCGGTGCTCTCTTTATTTCTTCTAACGTGTTCTATTCTCTCAGAAACCTGACAGGTTTTCCACTCGGATCCTTCCTTATGAATCCCTCTTGGGATGCTCCAAGTTCTGTGTCCTCCCCAAATGAAATAAAGACATTTTCAATGTGAGTTTCACAAACCAACACCTCCTCTACTCACAAAAAGATAAAATAAATTTTCTCTAAATTCCGAGTCTTCTTACATTTAAATGTAATCTTCTCATGTATTTTTCTAAACAAATGTCATTTAAAAAAAAAAAAAACATTTTCAAAGGATATGACCTTCAATTGTTCATCCATCATCTCTTCATTTCAATCCAAGAAACAAAGAGCCTGTAGTAAGTTCTGACCTTTGATGATGATGAAAATCCTAACTAGGAAAATGACAACACTTTTACATTTCTCATTGTTCAAGCCCTTGCAGAGTTCCAGATGTATAATACTCAGGAGATAAGGGCTGATAAATACTCTTTCGTAACAAGTTGAGGTTTCACTCAGGTCAGATATAACTAGCTCTATTCAATATTTATGAAGCAGTGTTTCCCTTGCCGAGAATTTAATCTGTTTCTTTGGTGAAAGATATATTGAAATGGGACTTGGAGCAGCACTGAGAATAGCAGGCTCAGGCTCCATGCCTTGTTAATTGGTGGAGGTGAGTAAAGCCTTTATATAGGACCGCTGTGGTTTTCGGCTTGGTAGGTGCCTGTCACACAATCTGCACAAGCTCCAATAAAAAGAATGTTCAGCATAGGTGTTTGACAAGAGTGTATAATTGACAGCACAGGTGGGTAAAATATTTCAGCAGCTGGGGTCTCTCACCAATAGAGATCATGCCTGCCTATGCTCCTTACTAGTCCACTGCAAAAGCTGTTTGTAGCAAAAATGCATTGCGTAAATTCATGACAGTGATCAGCTGCCCAATGCCTGGGTCTCAGCATCTAGCTGTGATCCCATACATAGTTCCAACCTTTCTCCTGCGTCCTACTCACTCTCAGTTCTGGCTCTTGCTTAGTTTACCCCTAAGTTCTAACCCAAGGGTTTAGTGGATACATACATATAGCCATCTACACATGTCTATGTGTGCATTTA
The DNA here is from genome assembly GCF_036850765.1 of Saccopteryx bilineata. Lineage (NCBI taxonomy): Eukaryota > Metazoa > Chordata > Mammalia > Chiroptera > Emballonuridae > Saccopteryx > Saccopteryx bilineata. The sequence goes on along the minus strand of NC_089490.1, from coordinate 335,392,668 downwards.
TTCAAATGCTTCATAAGTACCTGTTTGTTTATTTGTTGGTTCATTCATTCATTCACCATCCTTTCTGGCACTCCTATCATGTGCCAACAATACTATTAAATGATGAGAATATAAATGTTAATAAAAAAAAAGAATTTGAAAATCTCTAAATATATTCCCCTGAAGCAATTTTTATTTAAGGGCAGTGTTTTTCAAACATTCTGCAAACAAAATCATATAAGTAGTATATAAGCATGTAAGTAGTATAATGACAGGCAAATGCAGGGCTGTAGCTGAAATGGAAGAGATTCCAGAGCCCTGCTCATGCCCAGCCCACCCCCAGTCAGACCTTCCAAGAGCTCTTTTACAGCCAATCTCTCCCCAGCCACACCCGCCCCATTGCCATGGAACCACTGCTCCAATAGCCTGTGCCACTGACAAATGCTGTTAGAACCTTCAGATTGAGGAAACAATTGAAGAAATTGAGAACCACAATATTTTTCATATCCCCCTTAGATTATTACCCCTACAATGGCAACAGCAACCATCCACCACCCACAATGTGCCAACCAAGCACATAAAGGTGCTCTACAATCATCATCACACATAATCCTTAAGTACCCTTTAAGGTTAGGATACTATAGACAAGAAAACAGCTCCCATAAGGTAGAATAACTTGCTCCAGTTCACAGAGGTAGTAGAGAGGTACCAGGATTTGAACTCAAAATATTATATATTCTATTCTTCTACTGCCATGAACATCGCAGAGGTGAGGTCCATTGGGTGAGATAGTGAAAGATCAGCACACATCTTGAATACAATTTCTGCTCCACCTCTTACTGGTTTGGTAGCCTTGAGTAAATAAATTTGCTCTCCTAACCCTCAGTTTCCTAATGTTCAAAACAAAAAGATACTAAAATAGCAAATTTACATGTTTACTATAAGGATGGCTGGAGATCACTCATGAGGCTTGCTGACTGGAGAGGCCTTGTCTTCCCCCCTTGTATTTCTAACATCCCAAGCACAGTGCCAGGCAAGCATTTCAATATCTCACTGGGAACACCACACTGCTCAGCATGATGAAAGGCACACAGGATGTGCTCACTAGTATTTTCTTCTCTCATCCATAGAATTTCCTTTACAGAAATATATTTTAGAGTCATCTGTTTCAATATTCCTTATAGTGTGGTGAAAAGAAATAATAGCAGCAGTGATAAAAAGTTGAAAGAATGTTGCAAAGATGGCCAAAGAAGCTTTTATTTATCTCTTTAATGTGGGTTTTAGTGCAAAATAATCCAGCAGTTGATAATTTATTCTCCCCAAAAGGCAAGGGTGTGTGTGTATTTAAAAAATGATCTGTTTCAACTAAAATTGCCTTGTCAAGTTCTCATCTTTACTAAACCCATAAGACTATCTTGAAGTAGTTAGAAAAGACTCATTCTCCTTTATCCTTTAGCTTCTAAATATTCTCAACAGTAAATTCCAATGACTTCTGCAACAATGTGGCACAGGTCTCTAAAGGTGTGTCTCAGGACCACTTCACAGCTGAAAGTCAAACCTCAATTACCTTTCACAACTAAATAACATCAGAATCTCAGAAAATACAACTTTTTTGAAAAGCTTTAAGTATTGCTATGCAATAATGCACCACTGACATATTTAAAGAATGTGTCTATGGTAACATATGCCTATTATTGGAAACTTTTAACACCCACGTTAATTCTTGAGCACACAGTCACAAAAATCAAACCAGAGGGGAAAATATCTGCACTATGTTTTTGTTTAAGTGCAAAGACACACAGGTATGCCCTTTCAAGGGACACATGTTGACCAAGGTCACATCAGAGTCAGAATTGCAAGGGCCTAGGAAGAACCAGGACAGAACCAGGCTGCCCCCTCCACAGACTCCTTCAGGGAGGTGTCAGCAGAAGAACTGTGATGCCGTTACCCATTCACTCTCACAGAGACAACTTAAATTATTATGGTAATCCTCTTTGCATTTAGATTAAAAACACATTTCTTGTAAAAGTAGAAAATGTAAATTTTTAGGAAGACAGGAAAATGGCTACAGTTAACAGCTTAATTTCACCTCGGAGGTAGATAGTCAGATGATGCAGGTGAAAGAACGCTGCACACATAACCACACTTAACACAGATTACAGCACATGGTACATGCTCAGTCAAGGCGTCCATCATCATTCTCATGATCGACACCATCCCTGCTCAGACGGCAGGCAATTTAGCGCCACTGGGTATCCACACTGGAAGGAGCCTTGAAGCTCACCTGGTCTAGGCCCCTGACTTCACAGGGGGAGACTGAATGATGTTTTGGGAAAGGTCAACCAGTAAGTTAACAGAAACGCTAAGAACAGGACACCTGTTCTTCTCAAATATCTAATCTGCATTAATTTAAAAATATCAATTTTGCAAGAAATAGCTTCCCCTGAATCAAGCTGTGTTATCAGTCAAAGCTTTCTGGGATCATCCTTAATAGAAAATATGGCTATTAAAATAAGGAACATTTAAGGAAGCTAACTTTATTTATTAATCTGTAACTTAAAGAAAACAAATTCAATTATATTTATTCATACTCCTCCTCTATTGCTTATACAAAATACACACACACACAACAACAAAATACATATGGTTGGAAATCATCTTTAAGATCTCTTTGGCTTGCCCACTAAAAATAAAATCTATGTACAGCATTCAGGATAATTTCTAAATCACATCTGAACCTTGGCATCCTCATAGAATTTCTCCTGCTAAGGAATAATTGTACTTACCTTAATTGATCTTTGAAGTCTTATTCTCCTTCTATTCTTAGGCAATTTTCATTACCAGAAACATATTTTAATTAGTAAATGTACTAACAATGATGACAACTTGGTGTAGGCATTATCATTGGGTTCAATTCCATTGGTTATCCAACACAGAAGTAAATGAATTCAGGTGGGGTTCATGACCAGACTTCTGCATCTCGCAGAAAGTTGTTTTTCAGTCAACACTTTTAAACTCTAATAAAACTTCAGCTATTGTTCCACTCCTCTCACTACCTGCCATCACATAAGACCTCTTTGAGTAATAAATATTTCCTAAATACACAAATGTAATCATATCACCATTTTCCCCTTGCCCCTGCTACCTGCAGGATTCTATCCTCTTTCTCTTCACACTTTAAATACAGTATTAGGTCTCAGCAACTGAATGACTTAGTTCTCCAATATTCTATGCTGTCCCTGGCTTTGTGTATGCATGTATCTAGATTGCCCTCTAAGTACTTGTTCTATCTGTTTTCCAAGTCTTAGTTGTTACCTCAAGTGTCATCATCCTTCAAAGGACAAATGCAATCTCTTCTGTGAAGCTTTCCTTTCTTCCCTTGAAATATGTAAATTCCTATCCTCCTCTGTTCCCACAGAAAACTACTAGTATAGCAGTTATTTTATACTGACTATATGTTTACTTGTTTCCCCTAGTCAACTGTGAGCTCATTAAGGGTAGGGCCTATGACGTTCAAAGTTTGATTGGGAATTGCTAGTGTTGTCCTTGACATATTGTAATTACAAAAATTAAAAGTAGTTGTTGAATTAATTAAAGATGAAAATTCTAAGCAGGCAAGAGTGTAGTGGATTTGTTTTCTTGCGGGAGGTTTGTAGCAATGGAAACTGCCTATGCTACACAGGAGATACAAACTGTTATCTCTGGACTGTACCTTCAACTTGGTTAGCGGGGCCACCACAGGGGAAGGGATGCAACATCCTCTGTAAAAAAGAAGCAGAGCCTTGGTGAACACTAACTACCATGCCTGGAGGCAGATACCTGTGTTGGCTCTATTCACAGTCATTCAAGTGCTGTGAACAGGGATTATCAGGACTGAAGGAATTTAAAAGAGTCTATAATTTGGAACTTCTCTATTTTGCTCATCTGTTAACTTCTGTTTCTCCACAATGGTTAGTGACAAAACTTTAAAAGGCAAAGACCCATGAAAAGACAAGAGCAGGAAATTGAGTTCTATTTCATAGCTAGGTTTGTGAGGAGACATATTTCAATACCAAAGCTAGTCCTTCCAGTTACCAAAAGTGAGGGGAAACATCCTGACAGTCCTAATCTACAGCGGAAGAAAACAGGAGAGTATGAGGAGGTTGGTGACTAAGAGGGCCTCCTGTCTAAAAATTGAAAAGAAACATGGAGATTTCCAATTACCATCCTGTCCCCATTTAACCTTCCTCAGGAAAGGCATGAATCTTATGGATAAGGCAGAATTCATTTCAAATTCGTTGAATTTTCCTAAACCTGTTTCCATTCTAGTAAATGAGATAATATATCTTTTTTGCAGGATTGGGAGAAAGAAATAATATTAGTTTGTTCACTCAAATGTTTCATAAACTAGACACATATTTGATACTTACTGATGGGACACATAATAGATATATGTTGTATACTTCATAGCAATAGTAATATTACTCTTCTTTCATCATTATTAGTTTATAAATGGAAAAGGTGACCCTGGCTGGGTGGGTCAGTGGATGGAGCATCGTCCTGGCACACTGAGGGTGTGGTTTGATCCCTGGTCAAACCCACTTGTGAGTACATAACTACTAGATGGAACAACTAAGTGAACAATGAGTTAATGTCTCTTTCTCTCTCTCTCTCTCCCTTCCTTTCTCTCTCAAATCAATGGAAAAAAATTTTTAATTGAAAAGGTAATATATTAACATAAATTTATTATTTACATATTGTATATACTATAATATATTAACATCAATAAACATATGTATTCAACAGCATGTGCATTAGAGACAAGCCCCCATATAGAATTCTGATTGCAAAAAAAGGCATTCTGATTGCAGCAAGAACTGGGCCAGAGCCCAGTAGCTTAACTTTCTCCTCAACTGTCTCTATCACAAACTATACTTCCTGCAGTCCTGAAAGCAGACCACAAGGAGTCATAGGCCACAGTTTCAAACCAGCAGAGAAAGCAACAGTTATTTCTGAGGAGGAAAATATATGCCTTATATGGTTCTTTGAAAGGAGTAGCTGGAAAGTATCCTGAAGGAAGGACTGGAATACGAGGCTATTGGTGGCAAGAAGACCATCTGGAAGGCTCTGACATAATCCTGGCATGTGACGAGGAGAGATGGCATTGAGAATTGAAATTGGGAGATATTTTTAGAGAGGCAGAATTGGTGACAGACAGTATATGGAGCTATAATTTTATTCTGGACCAAAAATTGGGGCCTTCCATGGTCTTTCTAAAGATTTCTGCACCACATGTAAATGAAGGATGTAAAATTAGAGCATCATATTTCTGACATTTCTGTGGCTATCTATGATACATGGGAAAACCGGACAGGATTTGAAACATTCTGAAAATCTGGAGCAGAAGACCGTTAATGACATAGAGGATAAAAGAGAGGCTAGGGTTTCTAACTTGGGAGACTGGAAACTCGGTATTTTCAGTGGGAAAAACGAGACAGGGAAGAGGGAAAAGAGGTGCCTCAATTGGTCTCGGATTTGATGAATTTGAGGTGATGGCATGACTCACTGAGCAAAATAGCCTATAGGCAAACTATAATTACAAAATGGAAAAAAAGAACAAAAACATCAGGTTATAAACAAATGGCTTGAATTACAGCTCAGTGTTTTTAAGAAAGAATAATTTTTTTTTATTTTGGTATGAAATTGTAAGATCTTGGACTGGACCTTGCTTTATAAAGAATAAGACAATGATTGGGAATGTGTCATTAAAAAACAAGAACTGAGCCTAACCAGGCGGTGCAGTGGATAGAGCGTCGGACTGGGATGCCAAGGACCCAGGTTTGAGACCCCGAGGTTGCCAGCTTGAGCATGGGCTCATCTGGTTTGAGCGAGGCTCACCAGCTTGGACCCAAGGTCACTGGCTCGAGCAAGGGGTTACTCGGTCTGCTGAAGGCCCCCGGTCAAGGCACATATGAGAAAGCAATCAATGAACAACTAAGGTGTCGCAATGCGCAACGAAAAACTAATGATTGATGCTTCTCATCTCTCCGTTCCTGTCTGTCTGTCCCTGTCTATCCCTCTCTCTCTCTGTCTCTGTAAAAATAATAATAATAATAATAGTAATAAAAATAAAAAACAAGAACTGGAAAGGTCACTTCATAAATGAAGTATGCTGGACGCCAATGAAAAATTACTTACTAAGGAATGGACCATCCACAAGTCCTGAAAAGGTCAAAAGGACTGTCACGGTAGCCCTGGTAGTAGAGACTAAAAAATAAGCATAAAATGAATGGAGGTTTCTTTCTGAGGCAGGTGCTGACAAATATATTCAAGCAGGAAACTCATCATAAGAAATCTTTTTCATGTAGTAGGAGAATGTGGCTGGTAGGAGAGATGTTGTTGCTGTCCTATGAATTAATTCTATTTTATTTCATAAATGAGAATAACTAAAATTACATGCTTATTGCCCTGACCGGATATCTCCATTGGTTAAAGTATTAGTCCAAAGCACAGAGGTTGCCAGTTAGATCCTCAGTCAGGGCACATACAGGAATGAATTGATGTTTCTTTCTTTCTTTCTCTCTCTCTCTCTCTCTCTCTCCCCCCTTCCTCTCTGGATAAAATCAATCAATGAATTTTTTTTTAAAATTACATACTTATTTCAGTTTTACTCTTCTAATTCTAGATGTGTCAAATGACTCTGTTACTAAGCCTATTAAAGAATGTATGTATATACCTGCAGACAAGTAAGACCTAAAAGTACAATGTCAGATCATTTTGGCTTCCTGCCAACGTTAGATTTTCATGATTGCAAAATCTTCACAGCAATCCCTTCATACTGAAAATTGCATAACTTGTGGAAAAAATCACACAAGTTCATTTCTGTAATCATCACACCCATTGTTTCAACAGATAATGTAGAAACAGTAACATTAAATTTAAATGGCATTTTCTAGAAAACAAGTTTTTAAAAGGTGCTGTTCTTCAGAATGAACAACTGCATGCCAGTAGAATAATCTAGAAAAGCAAGCAAATAACCATTATTATTATAAAATTATCAAGAAGCAACTTTTAGCCTGACTGGTGGGTGGCTCAGTGGATAACATATCAACCTGGAACACTGAGGTTGCCTGATTGAAACCCCAGCATCACGGGCTCCTCATCGTGGGGTCGCTGGCCTGAGCAGAGGATCATCCACACGATCTCAAAACTCACCAGATTGAGCCCAAAGGTCAATGGCATGAAAAGTGCGAGGTTGCTGGCTTCAGCAAGGTAACAATGCAGGGCCCCAGTCAAGGCACAGATGGCAAGCCCAATGTACAAATAAAGTGAAAGCAACTATGAGTTGATGCTTCTTACCCTCTCTCCTCCTTTTCTCTCTCTCACTCTCTTTATTTTATTTTACTTACTTTATTAAGTGATAGGTTGGGAGGTAGAGAGACAGACTCTGCATGCACCCGACCAGGATGCACATCCACCTAGTAAGCCTCCTACAGGGCAATGCTCTGCACATCTGGGACTGCTGCTCTGTTTCTTGGTTGCTGTTGGTTGCTGAGCTATTTCAGCACCTGAGACCATAGAGCCATCCTCAGCTTCCAGGGCCAACTTTGCTGGAACCGTTTGAGCTGCAGGAAAGGAGAAGAGGGAGAGGGAGAGAGAAAGAAAGAGAGAAAAACGGGAGGAGGGAGAAGCAAATGGTCTCTTCTCCTGTGTGCCCTGACGGGAATTTGAACCTGGGACTTCCACATGCTGGACCTATGCTCTACCACTGAGCCAACTAATCAGGGTCTCTCTCTCTCTCTCTCTCTCTCAAAAAAAAGCAACGTTTTGGCAATCATGCTAAAGAATTAAGTCATACACAAATATTTATATGAAGAGAAGTCTATAAAAGATTTATTTATAACAGCAAAATGTAAATATTCTAAATGTCTAATCCAAAAAAACAAATGATAATAGTCATAGAATATCGAAGCAGTCATTCAAATCATTTATTAGAATTAAATTATATAGGACAATATTCATAATATCTAATGTATGCAATACTCTATTTAACATAAAAAATATTTGTGCATGTGTCTGTGTGTGCACTGAAGAAAATGGAGGAGGAGTGTATCCCAAAACATTAACAGAGGTTATTTCTGTGTGGTGAAGAGGCTCTTAACTGTAGTGGGTAAAGTGTCCCTATGAAAGTATGATGAAAGCTTTGAACACTTACAAGGCTGATACACTGAAAATCCACCTGTAGCGTCTGGGTCATTATGGAGCCTCTGGAGTCTATTCATGAACTCCATCCAGTATGATCCATTTGGGAATAGTAGTATTTTATTTTATTAGATTATTTATTAGTAAATTTTTATTTTAGTTTATATACTTCTGTAAATTAAAAACATTTTTATTGGAATGCATTTTGTTATAGGAAATCAATCAAAAAAGTTTTTAAGGACTATTGTACCATTTTATAAATGTTAAAAAGCTTAGAAATAATTTTCCTGGTTTTATCTCAGTGAAGCCAGCAAGTTACTGTATTGCTTGTTTTTTATATGGGGAATTTAAAACTGGGAGCAATTTTTTAATTTATTCATGACCACCAAACATTTTAGAGACAGCATTGAGATTAAAATACAGTTTTCTAGGCTCTGATTAACCTACAGAATTGCAATGACAGGTAAATGTTTTAATTTTAAATGTAATTTCAACATTTGCAGAAACAATTTTTTTTCCTTTAATCTCTAATTCTTTGGGAAAATCATTCTCTGCTGGAGCCAAGCTTTGTTATGTGTAGAAAGTATATATGTATACAATAAGGCTCTTGTTGAAAACCTCTCTATTGAAAGGCTAGAAATAAAAAACTCAAAGAAAACTTCATTATTCATTTGCAAAAGAAAAGTGCAGATGTCTTCCCTTTTTTGTTCTGATTTTGTACAAATCAGATTACCCATAATGCCTTAATATGATTTGGGCTCATGAATAAAAATGATTTAACGTTACTTAGGTAGCACCTTAAAAAAAAAATTGGGATTTCATCACCTTTGCTGCCTCATCCTCTGTTCCAGTATCCAAAGCTAACACATAGGCATAGCCCCACCCAGGGCTAGGGGAGTCTGGGGAAGGGGCTGGGCTATTACCTTGAGAGCCCTGCGAACCCCTGCTTCCTGGAACCCAATCATGGTTTATCGCTGCACCAAGAACGGAAAGACTTTTGTTCTCTTCTTTCTGCTTTTAATATCTTTTGTGAGAAATATGTTATGTGGAAATTTAGAGAAGAAATTTCTTTCTAAAAATCTCCATCAATTACAAAAGTTTTAAGAATTTGAGACTACATTCAGAGGGTGGGGAGGAGGGGTTTACTTTCTCTTTGTTCTCAAAAGAGCACAGCAAAAACTATTGTCTTAGAAAATAGCGTATTTTTCTTGAGAGTCTAGAAAAATCAGATGTCTGTAGAAGAATACATTTTATGTCATGCTGAAAATTATATTTAATCAGATTCAGATGTACCAATAAAAAATATATCTTCTTTGCATTCCCTCTGGCCAACACTAGGCATAATTGTGAAGTAGTTGAAGCCAAAGCTCACTAGTTTTCTTTCAGAGCGTACTCCATTCCATCTGGACTCACCCTGCACTTGTTTTCTCTTTTCTCCCTACCCTGAAGACCAGTTCTCCCAGATGTACAAGGGTTTCTTCAGCCTTTCAGTCTTTGAATGCTCCTTATGTGACAGATATTGAAATAGGAAAACATCTAACTTCCCCCTAAATACTTCTTTCTATATTTGTTCATTTATTTTTTAAATAAGTGCTTTAGGAGAAAGATACTACTTATCAAAATAATAATTACCAATGGTTATATATTAACCATAGTAGGGATACTTATTTAGGAATGCAGAATAGATCTAGGTGCTCAAGAAATTTATTGTCTTACATAAAGTGAACCATAGCGAAGACTTTAAAGGCTGCAATTCACTACATTTTAAATTCATTGGAATAGAAAAAAGCTTGATTTCTATAGGTTAGCCATCAGAGTATCTGACTCTGCTAGGGGTCTAAGACCTGAAAGATGAATTACTTTCAAATCGAAGGCATTGTGCCTTCATGAGAGATACAAAGATGGCATTATTTTTGAGAAATTTAATGTTTATCTCCAATTTTTTCACTTTTCACAAAAAAATAAAGCATGTTGTGAAAACCTGTCCTTGAGTAACTTTAAATAGAAAAAGAATCAACAAAAGTACACAAGAAAGTCTGAGGTATGCTTAGCAAACAATAAGCAATTAAATTAGACATGTCATGTTTATCATAAAGGAGAAATAGAAATAAGGATAAAAAATAGGGTGACACATTGAACATCTGCTTTAAAATTTACATAGCATTCATGTTACCATTGTGAGTTATGATAACAAAAGTTGAGATTAGGCTTTACATTAAGATAGAAAGTACTGTAGAGAAATAAAAATCATAGAACCAGAGCTCAGAGAATACAGGAGAAAATGACCCTTTTCACCTCCTTATCAGTCTCAGGCAAATGAGGTTTTCACTTAAGAACAACTGCTGAGAATTTCAAATGTTGAAATAGACTTATTTGTGGACAGAGAGAAATAAAATTAGAATAATTCCTCAGTAACTTTTCTTCAATGTATTAATTAGTTTAAAATAGCAATTCTTTGATGATGTAGAAGGCCCTGCAGTCATGTTAAACGACCTAGAAAACAACTTCAAAACCAGCCTAATACTACATGTTATAATTTCTACTGTTAAATTTTTCTGTTGTCCTGAATAAATTAAAGGAAGTTGAAAAAGCTTTTGACTTTGTGAAATAATGTAGGCGAGACACTAAAGGAAGAATGTAGGAGGGAATGTCTACTAAAGAGAAAAAATAAAGTCCCCAAAGAGCCAAGGGAGAATTTATATTTCTAAGGCACTTAGCTTCTTGGTATGGAATAGCTGAGAAAACACTAAAAATAAACCTATGTATGGAGAGAAAAAAGTATTTCTTGCTGCCTGACACTAATGAGTAAAAGATGGAGTCTGCTTCCATAGAATCGGAGTAGAGAAAAGCATACATAGTTCAAGTGGCATACACACACAAAAAAAGCTTTAAATCCTTATTACTCCCTAATCCATCATTTTATAAGAGGCTTCTTTACCTGTACTTTTTATAAAATGTTACTGTATCATAAAATGAGGAATAGATTTTCGTTGAAAGACACAAGAGTTTTGTGGCCTCTGGTCACTTGGGATGTGGTTATAGTAGGCTCTCGAGGAGTTGTTTTAGGTTTTTATGGTAACATAGTACTTCCTATAGAAAGCTGGGTCTACTTTTCTAAATTTTCCATTAAAGATAGAGAGCAAGCAGTTGACATTACATAATAGCCTTTTTTTATTTTTTAGATTGTAGATTTTATTTACTCATTTTAGAGTGGCGGGGGGGAGAGAGAATGAGAGAGAGAGAGAGAGAGAGAGAGAACGGGGAAGGAACAGGAAGCATCAACTTCCATATGTGTGTTGATCAGGCAAGCCTAGGGTTTCGAACCAGTGACCTCAGTATTCCAGGTCGATGCTTTATCCACTGCGCCACCACAGGCCAGGCCACACAATACCTTTTAAAGTCAGTTTTAAAGCATGCAGACTGCTGTCCATTACAGGTTATTCTGAGTTTCTGTTCCTTGATGAGTTCTTTGCTTTGTGGGGATATCCGTTGATTCTCTGGACAACTAGAAAGTTTTCTTTGGTGGCTTAAAGGAGAAATTTTTCAATTTACATTGTCCAACTTCTCAACCTCACATAGGTATATGTGATATCTACTCTTAGCTTAAATACCTACATTAACAGAAGGTGCTGGCTAACTGCCTCAGAAGATAGCCTATTGCTTTTAATGCGTAAATCTGTTGAGTGTTCTTACTTAAATTAAATATGGCCTTTCTATAACTTTTATCCTTTGGATTTATTCAAAATATGACCATTCACTTTTTCTCATGATATGCCCCTAAACATTTAAAAATAGCTCTCACAGACCTTCTTAAATCTTCCTTCTCCCAGCTGGTGAAAATTTCAGACTTTACAGATAGAGTGCCCGGGGTCAATTTGCAATCCCCTATCAATCTAGCCACAATGTTGGGCAAGTCTAGGCCTCAATTTTCTAATGTGCAATGTATGATATGAGAATACCTTTCCCCCCTCACACTGTTGTGAGAATTAAATCATATAATGCAGGAAGTGCCCAAACCACAGTGAGTACAACAAATGGCTTCTCAGCGTCTTGTAACATGTAGTTTTCTGGCTCCCTGGATAGCAGTTATTTCTTTATCTGGATAACTCAGATCTGTCCATCTCTTTCTTAACAAATGGGGTAAAGAATTGAAGAGAAGAAGAATCAGCAAAAGGAAAGTGGAGTTACAATTTAAAAGCAAGTCCCTTTATTAATTTAAACATCAACAGAGATCCATGTTGATATGAAAGACTTAATTTTCTTGAGGGCAGTGTCTTACACCTCCTTGTATCCCTACCACAGTATGTGAAAAACATAGCTATCAATAAATGGGGTCGGCCAACTTTTCTGTAAAGAAATAAATAGTAAATATTTTAGACTTTTGGGCCATATGGTCTCCATTGCAAATATTCAACTCTGCAGTTGGAGTACAGAGTCGTCGCAGACTATAAATAAACTAATGAGAATAGCTATGTTCCAATGAAACAATTGATGGATGGTGAAATTTTAATTTTATATATAATTTTCATATGTAATAAAATAATCTGTTATTTTGGGTGGGGTTTTTCCCCAACCATTTCAAAATGTAACGTCATTCTTAGCTTGTGACTGTAAAAGCAGAGCAAGCTGCATTTGACCGGCTGGCCATTATTTTCCTACCTCCAATCTAACCTTAAAGGAGAAAACCCCATATTTATCTGAATTAAATATAAATGTCATGGATACTATTCTCCCACACACAGACAGTAGGAGAGGCAAAGCTGAGAGTGCAGGCTGACCCAAGGCAGAGCACTAAACTGGCCAATTAGAAATAAAAAATCTCAGCTGTTGTTTGAAAAAATCATTTCCCATTTAGTTGGCTTTCTGTTTATTTTGTTATCAGTTTCTCTTGCTGAGCAAAAACTTCTTAGTCTGATGTAGTCCCATTCATTAATTTTTTCCTTCACTTCTCTTGCCATTGGAGTCAAATTCATAAAATGCTCTTTAAAACCCAGGTCCATGAGTTGAGTACCTATGTCTTCTTCTATGTACTTAATTGTTTCAGGTCTTATGTTTAGATCTTTGATCCATTTTGAGTTAATTTTTGTACAGGGGGAGAGACTGTAGTCCAGTTTCATTCTTTTGCATGTGGCTTTCCAGTTTTCCCAGCACCATTTATTGAAGAGGCTTTCTTTTCTCCATTGTGTGTTGTTGGCCCCTTTATCAAAAATTATTTGACTATATATATATGTGGTTTTATTTCTGGACTTTCTATTCTATTCCATTGGTCTGAGTAAAGAGGATGTGGCACATATACACTATGGAATACTACTCAGCCATAAGAAATGATGACATCGGAACATTTACAGCAAAATGGTGGGATCTTGATAACATGATACGAAGCGAAATAAGTAAATCAGAAAAAAACAGGAACTGTATTATTCCATACGTAGGTGGGACATAATAGTGAAACTAAGAGACATTGATAAGAGTGTGGTGGTTACGGGGGGGAGGGGGGAATGGGAGAGGGATAGGGGGTGGGGAGGGGCACAAAGAAAACAAGATAGAAGGTGACAGAGGACAATCTGAGTTTGGGTGGTGGGTTTGCAACATAATTGAACGACAAGATAACCTGGACTTGTTATCTTTGAATATATGTATCCTGATTTATTGATGTCACCCCATTAAAAAAATAAAATTATTAATTAAAAAAAAAGAAATAAAAAATCTCTTTGAAAGAGAGGAAAAATTGTGATTCATGTAAGAAATTAGCCTTGTCATAAGTGTTTTAAGAAAAATCACTGGTCTTTCCCAGAGGTGACATTACTTCTTTGCCATTTAACTTACCAGCATGGGGTGGTATTATGCAATAGTGAAGAACTTGGAAACTGGAAACTACAGCCTTTTAAATTCCAGTTCAGCCAGTTATTAGTTATGTGAACTTAGGTAATTTAGTTCATCTGTATGATGGCCGTAGTAATAGAACTCACCAGTGAGATTATGATATGATTTAAAAAAGACAACGGCATGTAAGTGGCTTGCACACTGCCATTCTTATAGTGAGGCTTTATCAATGTTAACTTTGTGAAAGAAATGAATGAAGAAGGGAACAGTTTCTATGAGTAAGGCATATGTTCAATTGACTACACATATAAGGAATCTAGTCATTTCATCAGATTGGGGTTAGGGTAAGGGTTAGGGTTAGGGTTTTGCTGATTCTTCTTCTCTTCAATTCTTTACCCCATTTGTTAACCCTATCTCTGTCCTTTTTTGTTTAGTTTTTCAAGAGTAACCCTTAACAGCATAAATATCATACCTGGGACTTGTAGGAATTACAAATTCTCAAGTCCCACCCCAGATCTAGTGAATCAAACACTCTGGGGTTAGAATGTAGGAATAGGTGTGTTTAACAAGCCCCACATGTAACTAAGGCGCAAACTAAATTTTAAGAGTCAATAGACTAGATTAAATTTGGTTAAAATAAACGAGAGCATCCTTGAAGTTATATATGAACCCATAAACATCTTGAAAAATAAAATAATTTAATGTAATTCTTACAAAAACTTAATAAGAGAGGTTTGACATATATCACTACTCCCAGAATTTTATATAAGAACACTGACTCAGGGAAAGTAGGCAAGGCCCATATTCTAGTTCTGGGCACTTTCTAATTAACTGATGCCAAGAGTGGTAGTAGGTAAGTAGGAAAAGAAGGGGGTGTGGAGAGGGATTACTGTTACAGGGCTATTCATCTGATTTCCTTATGTAGTGGACTATCGTTATCTATCTACTGTCCTTCCCCTTTCTTCTTTGCTAACAGAACTTCAACTTGGTTCAGAGAAGCAATGTGTCCAGCCTAATGATATAAATTTTCAGAGTTCATTTTCATATGGTGGTGATAATGTTATAATCCTAAGCAATGAAATGAAAAGGAAAGTCATAGTTTTGGGGTCCTTTGAAAGCTCCTTCATAGTAGGCAAACCTAATTGACATGGGCCTTTTGCTTTTTCTTCTTTTTAAACTTGGAACTTGGATGCAATGCTTGGATCTTCAAGCCATCTTGTGATCATGAAGAACACAACACAATTATAAACTTAGCAGAGTAGAAATATTCAAGGAGAATGATTTATGATGGCATCCTTGAGTTGCCACATCTGCCCTGAACTGTCTATTCTAGCAAATCAGCATTTGGAAAGCAATAATATAAAAATTTTAAGCCATATGTTTTTAGGATTTTTCTTTCTTGTCATTCAGAGACAAACAATCTTAACTTGTATTCCTTGCTAAGAATAGGCAGTAGTTGCCCCAATATTTTTGTAGCAGAATAAATTGACTCTGAAAACATGGAAATCATTTGAATTAATTCAAATGTCTTCCTTTCATGATCTTCTAGTACCTGTATCTGCTTGACCCCTTTCCTCTTCAGATTTCATAGTTTTCTGGCCATCCTCATTTCTAGTGCTTCCATTCTCATATCTTTTTCTTCAACTCTACCAAATTACCTCTAACTCCCATCATCCCTTCCATTCCCCACTGTCTTGGCATCAGGTAAACTCTTTATGATTCTTTAAGAGACAGTTCAAATATCTTGTCCGCAATGAAGCTTTCACTACTGAAGCTGGCTGACTTAGCCATGTCTTCCTCTATGCTTCCCTACCCTTCATATATGGCTGAATTATAAGAATTGTCACATTATATGGCTTTGACTTATGGGTAGGCCTCTTTCCTAGAATGGTAAAATTGATGAAGGCTCAGATTTTGTTTTCATCTCTGTATCTCCAAATCCTTATATACTACATAGTAGATATTTGATACATGTGCTCTGAAAGAATGAGTAAATTAATTGAGAGTCAATATGGTGGCACAGGTAAATGCAGTGTTCTAATATTCCCACAACCACATCAAAATTACAACTAAACTACAGAACAACCACCATTCAGCTGAACAATGCAATCTAGCTGAACAGAAGTCCTACAACTAAGTATAGTGTATAAAGAAGAAGACACATGAAGACTGAAGACTGGTAGGAGGGGTGGAGATGCAGAATGGGCTGGTCCCACACCCATGTGTGGAGGATAAAAATCAGCAGAAATATCTTGAATGTTGAAGTTCCCTCTGAGCCAGGGGTCTCAAATCTACACCAACCCCCTAAGCCCAAGGTTCTTCTGGCTGCTAAAACCAGAGGGAATTGTGGCTGAGTAAGATGGAGAGTTGCTGGATCTCTTAAAGGACTTTATGCACTTACTTGGACACACTCACTCTTGCTCTGGGGCACCAGGAAAATATGGGGAGGTACTGAGTTATCTTGCAGTGGGGTGAGAGCTTGAAAGGCAACTTTCTCCCAAATAGAAGTGCTGGCAGAGACCATTTTCATTTTTCCAGTTCCTCCCTCATCCCCCCCCCCAGCCCCGCCACACACAGCCACAGTCAGGCATCATATCAGAGTCTCCATCAATCTGGCCGATATTGTTAGCCCACTTTGGTCATTTCCTGAGACCCTGCCCCACATAATATGAAGGCCCACCCAAGCCATTTCAGTGACTTTTCCATACAAGCAGTTTTTCTTGGCTCATGCTTTGGACTTTCCTGAAATCTCTCAAAAAAGTAGTATCTGACCTGGCATGCTCTGTGATTCAGCACTAATGGCAGCTGGCCTTGGTTCACAGCTTGGCCTTTTTGGGTTCTTTGAAGCCCATCATAAGTAGCAGCCATCTGCAGATTCCTCTGTAACCCAAGTGGGCATTGGCAGGGCACAGGTGGTGGCTGACCTTGGCCTGCACTTCCTGGGAAATCCTAGAGCCAATGTATCCAGTGAATAGCTTTAGACAAAAATGAAGAACCATCAAACCTCTTCCACAGAGGACACACTCAAGGAAAGGACTCAGCAGGCACCGGAGTCCTGCTGAAGTAAGTCCTGCTCTCTGGGGTTGGTGCATTACAGTTGTTCCTCCACAGTGGTCACAGCCAGTCCTTGCGGCCCATTGGCAAGGGGGTAAGGTACCAACAGCAATCAAGCAAGGCTCAACTACAACAAGAGGGTAGACATAGCCCACAAGTGGGGAGTACCAGTAGTTCCCAGCTTAAGTGAACAGGAAGGTTGTGCTACTGGACCTCACAAGACACCTACTACAAAATAGGTCTACTCTACCAAGCCAGGGAGATGTAGCAGCTCTACCTAATATATAGAAACAAACACAGAGAGGCAACCAAAATGAGGAGAAAAAGTAAGGTGTCCCAAGTGAAAGAACAAAACAAAACTCCAGAAAGAAAACTAAACAAAATAGAGACAAGCTACTAGATGCGGAATTCAAAACACCAGTTGTAAGGATGCTCAATGAACTCAAGAATCAGTTGGTAAACTTAGTGAGAACTTCAACAAATAGATATCAAACATAAAATGTAGATAGAAAACACTTTTTAAAATTCAGAAACGAAGAATACACTAACTGAAATGAAGAATACATTACAGTAGAGTACATGAAGCACAGAACCAAATCAGAGATTTGGAAGAAAAAGAATCAGAAAACACCCCATCAGAACAGCAAAAAGAATTTTAAAAAAATGAAGCTAGTATAAGGAGCCTCTGGTATAACTTCAAACATACCAAAATTCACATCATGGGAATGCCAGAAAAAGAGAGAGAACAAGGTATTGAAAACCTGTGTAAAAAAAATAATGACAGAGCCTGACCAGGCAGTGGCACAGTGGATAGAGCATCAGACTGGGACACAGAGTACCCAGGTTCAAAATCCCAAGGTCATTGGCTTAAATGAGGGCTCATCCGGCTTGAGCACAGGCTCATCCAGCTTGAGCAGAGGCTCACCAGCTTGAATGCGGGGTCACTGGTTTGAGCATGGTATCATAGACATGACACCATGGTTGCTGGCTTAAAGCTCTAGGTCTTGGCTTGAGCCCAAGGTTGCTGTCTTGAAGCCCAAAGGTCACTGGCTTGAAGCCCAAGGTTGCTGGCTTGAGCCCAAGGTTGCTGGCTTGAACAAGGGTCATTCACTCTGCTGTAGCACCCCAGTTAAGGCATATATGAGAAAGCAATCAATGAACAACTAAGATGCTGCAATAAAGAACTGATGCTTATTATCTCTCTCCCTTCCTTTCTGTCTGTCTCTATCTATTCCTCTCTCTGACTCTCTTTCTCTGTTTCAAAATAATAATAATAATAATAATAATAATGATAATAACAAGAAATTCCTTAACCTGGTGAAAGAAATAGACATACAAGTCCAGAAAGGGCAGAGAGTCCCAAACAAGATGAACCCAAAGAGGCCCACAACAAGACAAATCATAATTAAAATGCCAAAGGTTAAAAACAAAGAAAGTATCTTAAAGCAGCAATAGAAAAACAGTTAGTTACCTACAAGGGAGCTCCCATAAGGTAGTCAGCTGATTTCTCACAGAAACTTTGCAGGCCAAAGGGAATGGGCAAGAAATATCCAAAGTAATGAAAACAAAGGACCTACAACCAAGATTATTCTTTTCAACAAAGCTATCACTTAAAGTGGAAGGGATAATGAGTTCCCAGACAAGAAAGAGCTAAAGGAGATCATCCCCATCAAATCAGTATTACAAGAAATAGAAAAAAACACTTCATGAAAATGGAAATGGGCAAACAAAAACTGAGTAGCAATACTTACACTGGACAAAATAGACCTAAAAAACAAAATAAATGAACATGAAAAATAGAAACAGACTCACCAATACAGAGAACATTCTGACAGTTGCGAGATGGGAGGATAACTGGGGAGATAGATGAAAAAAGTCAAAGGAGTAAGAAGTACAAATTGGTAATTACAGAATGGTCACAGGGATGTAAAGTATATACAACACAGAGAATATAGTCAATAATATTGTAATAACTATATATGGTGTCAGATGGTTACTAGATTTATTGGGGTGAACAATTCATAAGCTATGGAATGCCTAATCACTGAGTTATATACCTGAAACTAATGTAACACTGTATGTCAACTCTAATAGAAAATTAACAAATTATAAACAAATAATATCGAAATAACTATGTGTGGTGGCAGTTGGATACTAAAAATATTAGGGTAACATTTTGCAAAGTATATGATTGTCTAACCACTATGCTATATAACTCAAACTAATCCAAAATTATACTGAATATAAACTGTATTTGAAAAATAAAGTTTGGAGTGACGTCACGGAAATGGCGCCGTGAGCAGCGCGTCTGACAGATCTCCCCTAAATCACAACAAATTTATCAACTAGAAACAGAAAAATTTATCCTCGGAGCATTCCAGAGTTCCACACAAACTGAAAGCGAAAGGACTGTTATCACTTGAATCTGAGAGACGAGGGTGTGGAGGAAGCTACTGCAGGGACGTTCATTCAAGCCGCGAGGGAGTGCGCCTGTGGTGAGTCAGCCCACACTCGGGAGCCACGAGCAGCCGCGGGTGCGTGCCCGGTCCGGTTGCAGAGCGAGCACCGCCCACACTCGGGAGCCGCGAGCAGCCGCGGGTGCGCGCCCGGTCCGCTTGCAGAGCGAGCACCGCCCACACTCGGGAGCCGCGAGCAGCCGAGGGTGCGCGCCCGGTCCGCTTGCAGAGCGAGCACCGCCCACACTCGGGAGCCGCGAGCAGCCGCGGGTGCGCGCCCGGTCCGGTTGCAGAGCGAGCACCGCTAACGTTCCCAGCGGCCCGCGCACTGCGAGTGAGAGTCGCCAGCCACTGGTGCCCGGAGCACCCCATTCACGCGCGTGCCCTGGGCATACCACACGCCCAGAGCGCCCTACTGGCCCGCACACCCAGGGTGCCCCATTATCCTGCGCCTGGTGCGATCCAGCCGCCAGCGGCAGGGCGAGCGGGAGAGGCACCAGGGTGGTCTTCCCTACTTGGGAGATTCTCTCCGTGGGCGGGGCACCTCACCCAGCCATTCAAGCTAACAATCAAGCGTTGGGGGAGGGGCGCGCGCAGGCAGCCTAAAATACCTTCGGGAGCACAGCTGCGACCCAATCACTGAAATTAGCTTAACCCATGAAATCTGCGCACCCTCGGTTCTAATTGATAAGATCTCTCTCAGTTCAGCGACCCAAGACAAGAGGCGTGATATTTTTTAGTGCCTCTTGCTAAAGGGGCAGGGGCAACTTCTGATTGATAGAGCCTCCATATTCCGGGATAAACGCTAACAAGAAGGACTTGGCAGATAATAAGATCTATACTACACTAGTCGCAAGCAGAGACTAGTGCCTCTTCTTCCCAGCAAAAACAGGCTACAAAGTGTGGAAAGCCTGGGTTGAGAGGTCCAACTGAATGATAGGCGCTAAACAGTCACCTTGACAACAATTGACTCCCACCCCCGCCTGATTACACTGGAGGCCCTGACTCTCAGAGCCTTTCCCAAAGCCTTGCACTGAGTGGGGATAGAGTGGGGATTTCCCAGCTCTTTGAGCCTCTTACTCCCCAGGCAGAAGCAGTTGCAGCCTTATAGCTGGATCACCAGGCTGCTAATTCAGAAAGGGGGGACTAGGAGAGAGAATCCAGGAAAGCAAACTCTCTCATCGTTGGACCCTGCAAACGCCAACAAGCCTTGACTACCAGCAAGACTAAAGCCAATTATAGGACATTGCCATAGAATCCCATCAACTGCAAATCCCTACCTAAGTGTGACACAGGGGCAGAGCCTGCGGTACAGAGTCACCGACCAGGAAGAGGGAGAGAAAAGAAAAAGGAAGAAGTTAACCTCTCAAAATCAAGAAAAATCCACAGACTTTACAACTTGTTCCACTAATTTTTGTTGTTGTTGTTGTTTGTTTCTTCTATATTATTGCCTTTATTTCCTCCACCTCGGTCCTTCAATTCTCTTCCCATCTTATGCTTCCCTTTTCTTGAACTACACTACCCATGAGTGTTACATTTTATTTCTCTTCTTCATCCTCACCCTCCTTTAAGGTTATACTCCAAAACACTTAACTCTCACTCTCTCCTCTTTTGTTTTTTTTGTTCTGCTTTATTTTGTTTTTTTTCCTTTTCCTTTTTTATTTCTTCCTTCATTTTTCTCTTTTTCTTATTTTTTCCTTTCTATTCGTTTTTTCTTTTCTCGTTTTACTTTCCTCCCATTTAATCCTCAATCACGAACAAATTAGTTAATTTGGGACTCAAGGCTTTTTTTGGCTTTATTTTTCTTTTTTGCTTTTGTTTTTGTTTTTTTCTTGTTTGTTTATTTTTGTGGCATTTTGGGTCCTCCCAACCCAAGGTCTCCATTGTATTTAGTCTTCGCTCCACTTAATACAACAGATTTTTACTAATTATTTTTATTTTTTTCTTCTTTATTATTCTTTTTTTGGTCCTTTTTTCTGGTTCCCTCTTATCCCTCTAATTATATCTCTTAGTTGACCATCACTTACAAGCAAATCATCTTATGCTTGTCTAAGATTTTCTTCCTTTTTTTTTTTTTTGCATTTAGTAGGTCCCTACTCCCTTTTTTTGCCCCTTGTACTCTTCACCCCAAATCAGGCCCTCCATTATAGGCACGATATTTCCCTGAGGAGGGGAGAGGAGGGAAAGAGAAGAAAGAAAAAAGGGGGAAATAATAAATTATTACTGTTTTTTTTTTGTGGGGTGTTTTACCTTTTTTTTTTTTTTTTTACTTTTTACTCTTTATTAACTCTAATTAGTGCTATCAACAAGACCACCCTCAGATGCCAATAAGAAAGAAGAAATCGAATATTATGGATACAAAAGAAAGAGAGGTAACACAAATAGATGTGGAAAAATCTATGGAGAAAAGACTTAACATATTGGAAGCCTTGGAGCTAAATGACAGAGAATTTAAAATAGAAATCTTAAAAATACTCAGAGAGATACAAGAAAACACAGAAAGGCAATATAGGGAGATCAGAAAACAACTCAATGAACACAAAGAATATATTACCAAGGAAATTGAAACTATAAAAACAAATCAAACAGAAATGAAAAACTCAATTCACGAGCTGAAAAACGAGGTAACAATCTTAGCTAACAGAACAGCTCAGATTGAAGATAGGATTAGTGAAATAGAAGACAAACAACTTGAGGCACAACAGAGAGAAGAAGAAAGAGACTCAAAAATAAAAAACGAGAAAGCCCTACAGGAATTGTCTGACTCCATCAGAAAGAATAACATAAGAATAATAGGTATATCAGAGGGAGAAGAGAAAGAAAATGGAATGGAGAATATACTCAAACAAATAATAGACGAGAACTTCCCAAGCCTGTGGAAGGAACTAAAGCCTCAAATTCAAGAAGCAAACAGAACACCGAGTTTTCTTAACCCCAACAAACCCACTCCAAGGCACATCATAATAAAGATGACACAAACCAATGACAAAGAAAAAATTCTCAAGGCAGCCAGGGAAAAGAAGAGTACAACATATAAAGGAAGGCCTATTAGATTATCATCAGATTTCTCAGCAGAAACTCTAAAAGCTAGAAGAGAGTGGACCCCAATATTTAAAGCCCTGAAAGAGAGGAACTTTCAGCCAAGAATACTATACCCATCAAAGCTATCCTTCAAGTATGAAGGAGATATAAAAACATTCACAAATACAGAAAACATGAGAGAATTTATCAACAGAAAGCCCCCACTCCAGGAAATACTAAAGGGGGTTTTCCAACCAGATTCAAAGAACAAAAGAAAACAACACCACAAGTAACAGCTCCACCAAGAACACATTAAAACCAAACTTAAACTGTGACAACAAAGGAAAAAAAGGGGGGAGAGGATGGAGATTAACAGTAGCAAAGGACGATGAAGTGCAGAAATACTTATAAGATAGGGTACTACAATGAATATGGTAGGTACCCTTTTCATTACTTAATGGTAACCACCCTTGAAAAAACCACCACAAAAACACTTGACTTAAAAAAGGTAGCAACAGAGGAAAAAAGTATGGAACACAAACAAACAAAAACAAATGATAGAAAAACAAAAGAGAAGAATCAAACTAGATACAAAACTAACAGAAAGCAATTTATAAAATGGCAGTAGGGAACCCACAAGTGTCAATAATTACACTAAATGTAAATGGATTAAACTTACCAGTAAAAAGACACAGAGTAGCAGAATGGATTAAAAAAGAAAATCCAACTATATGCTGCCTACAAGAAACACATCTAAGCAACAAGGATAAAAACAAATTCAAAGTGAAAGGCTGGAAAACAATACTCCAAGCAAACAACACCCAAAAAAAAGCAGGTGTAGCAATACTCATATCTAATAATGCTGACTACAAGACAGAAAAAGTACTCAGAGACAAAAATGGTCATTTCATAATGATTAAGGGGAAGTTGAATCAAGAGGACATAACAATCCTTAATATATATGCACCAAACCAAGGAGCACCAAAATATATAAGACAGCTACTTATTGACCTTAAAACAAAAACTAACAAAAATACAATCATACTTGGAGACCTCAATACACCGCTGACGGCTCTAGATCGGTCATCCAAACAGAGAATCAATAAAGATATAGTGGCCTTAAACGAAATACTAGAACACCTGGATATGATAGACATCTACAGGACACTTCATCCCAAAGCGACAGAGTATACATTTTTCTCTAGTGTACATGGAACATTCTCAAGAATTGACCATATGTTGGGCCACAAAGACAATATCAGCAAATTTAGAAAAATTGAAATTGTACCAAGCATATTTTCTGATCATAAAGCCTTGAAACTAGAATTCAACTGCAAAAAAGAGGGGGAAAAACCCACAAAAATGTGGAAACTAAACAACATACTTCTAAAAAATGAATGTGTCAAAGAAGAAATAAGCGCAGAGATCAAAAGATATATACAGACAAATGAAAATGAAAATACGACATATCAGAATCTCTGGGATGCAGCAAAAGCAGTAATAAGAGGAAAGTTTATATCACTTCATGCCTATATGAACAAACAAGAGAGAGCCGAAGTAAACCACTTAACTTCACACCTTAAGGAACTAGAAAAAGAAGAACAAAGACAACCCAAAACCAGCCGAAGAAAGCAGATAATAAAAATCAGAGCAGAAATAAATGAAATAGAGAACAGAAAAACTATAGAAAAAAATCAATAAAACAAGGAGCTGGTTCTTTGAAAAGATCAACAAAATTGACAAACCCTTGGCAAGACTCACCAAGGAAAAAAGGCACAGGACTCAAATAAATAAAATCCAAAATGAAAGAGGAGAGATCACCACAGACATCATAGATATACAAAGAATTATTGTAGAATACTATGGAAAATTATATGCCACCAAATACAACAATCTAGAAGAAATGGATAAATTCCTAGAACAATACAACCTTCCTAGACTGAGTCATGAAGAAGCAGAAAGCCTAAACATACCAATCAGCAGGGAGGAAATCGAAAAAACTATTAAAAACCTCCCCAAAAATAAAAGTCCAGGCCCAGACGGTTATACTAGTGAAATCTATCCAACATTCAAAGAAGACTTGGTTCCTATTCTACTCAAAGTCTTCCAAAAAATTGAAGAAGAAGCAATACTTCCAAACACATTTTATGAGGCCAACATAACCCTCATACCAAAACCTGGCAAGGATGGCACAAAGAAAGAAAACTACAGACCAATATCTCTAATGAATACAGATGCTAAAATACTAAACAAAATACTGGCAAACCGAATACAACAACATATTAAAAAAATAATACATCATGATCAAGTGGGATTCATCCCAGAATCTCAAGGATGGTTCAACATACGCAAAACGGTTAACGTAATACACCATATCAACAAAACAAAGAACAAAAACCACATGATCTTAGCAATAGATGCAGAAAAGGCTTTTGATAAAATACAACACAATTTTATGTTTAAGACTCTCAACAAAATGGGTATAGAAGGAAAATATCTCAACATGATAAAGGCCATATATGATAAACCATCAGCCAACATCATATTAAATGGCATAAAACTGAGGACTTTTTACCTTAAATCAGGAACAAGACAGGGTTGTCCACTCTCTCCACTCTTATTTAACGTGGTGCTAGAAGTTCTGGCCAGAGCAATCAGACAAGACAAAGAAATAAAAGGCATCCATATCGGAAAAGAAGAAGTAAAGCTATCACTTTTTGCTGATGATATGATCCTATACATCAAAAACCCGAAGAACTCCACAAAAAGATTATTAGAAACAATAAACCAATACAGTAAGGTCGCAGGATACAAAATTAACATACAAAAGTCCATAGCCTTTCTATATGCCAACAATGAAATATTAGAAAACGAACTCAGAAAAATAATCCCCTTCACGATTGCAACAAAAAAAATAAAATACCTAGGAATAAACATAACAAAGAATGTAAAGGACCTATATAATGAAAATTACAAAGCATTGTTAAGGGAAATCGAAAAAGATACAATGAGATGGAAAAATATTCCTTGTTCTTGGATAGGAAGAATAAATATAATCAAAATGGCCATATTACCCAAAGCAATATACAAATTTAATGCAATTCCCATCAAAATCCCTATGAGATTTTTTAAAGAAATGGAACAAAAAATCATCAGATTTATATGGAACTATAAAAAACCCCGAATAGCCAAAACAATCCTAAGGAAAAAGAATGAAGCTGGGGGCATTACAATACCTGACTTTAAACTATATTATAGGGCCATGATAATCAATACAGCATGGTATTGGCAGAAAAATAGACACTCAGACCAATGGAACAGAATAGAAAGCCCAGAAATAAAACCACATATATATGGTCAAATAATCTTTGATAAAGGGGCCAAAAACACACAATGGAGAAAAGAAAGCCTCTTCAACAAATGGTGTTGGGAAAACTGGAAAGCCACATGCAAAAGAATGAAACTCGACTACAGCCTGTCCCCGTGTACTAAAATTAATTCAAAATGGATCAAAGACCTAAATATAAGACCTGAAACAATAAAGTACATAGAAGAAGACATAGGTACTAAAATCATGGACCTGGGTTTTAAAGAACATTTTATGAACTTGACTCCAATGGCAAGAGAAGTGAAGGCAAAGATAAATGAATGGGACTACATCAGAATAAAAAGTTTTTGCTCAGCAAGAGAAACTGATATCAAAATAAACAGACAGCCAACTAAATGGGAAATGATATTTTCAAACAACAGCTCAGATAAGGGCTTAATATCCAAAATTTACAAAGAACTCATAAAACTCAACAACAAACAAACAAACAATCCCATAAAAAAATGGGAAGAGGACATGAACAGACACTTCTCCCAGGAAGAGATACAAATGGCCAACAGATATATGAAAAGATGCTCAGCTTCATTAGTTATTAGAGAAATGCAAATCAAAACTACAATGAGATACCACCTCACCCCTGTTAGATTAGCTATTATCAACAAGACGGGTAATAGCAAATGTTGGAGAGGCTGTGGAGAAAAAGGAACCCTCATTCACTGTTGGTGGGACTGTAAAGTAGTACAACCATTATGGAGGAAAGTATGGTGCTTCCTCAAAAAACTGCAAATAGAACTACCTTATGACCCAGCAATCCCTCTACTGGGTATATACCCCAAAACCTCAGAAACATTGATACGTGAAGACACATGTAGCCCCATGTTCATTGCAGCACTGTTCACAGTGGCCAAGACATGGAAACAACCAAAAAGCCCTTCAATAGAAGACTGGATAAAGAAGATGTGGCACATATACACTATGGAATACTACTCAGCCATAAGAAATGATGACATCAGATCTCATTTACAGCAAAATGGTGGGATCTTGATAACATTATAAGGAGTGAAATAAGTAAATCAGAAAAAAACAAGAACTACATGATTCCATACATTGGTGGAACATAAAAATGAGACTAAGAGACATGGAAAAGAGTGTGGTGGTTACCAGGGGTGGGGGGAGGGAGGACATGGGAGGGAGGGAGGGAGAGAGTTAGGGGGAGGGGGAGGGGCACAGAGAACTAGATAGAGGGTAGCGGAGGACAATCTGACTTTGGGCGAGGGGTACGCAACATAATTTAATGACAAAATAACCTAGACATGTTTTCTTTGAATATATGTACCCTGATTTATTAATGTCATCCCATTACCATTAATAAAAATTTATTTAAAAAAAAAAAAAAGAAAAATAAAGTTTAAAAAATGAACATCAGAATAAAAACAAAGAATGAGTGAACTGAGGGGTTGATGCAGTGATGACAATGAAAATACTTAATAGCAATTCAACTAATCAAACTAACCCAGACGTTGCCATTGGGTGTGCTGTACCAGTGGCTACAAGGCTGACTACTACTAGCTCTGGATAGATAAATAGGCCACACACAACACAGAGCAAATTTGTTGACCTACCCCTGACATTTTATTACTTTTTTTAATATTTAAAAATTATTGATGGATTTTAGAGAGAGAGGAAGGGAGAAAGAGAGAGAGACATCAATTTTTTGTTCCAACTGTCTATAAATTCATTGGTTGATTCTTGCATGTACCTTGACCAGAGACCAAACCCGCATCCTTGGTGTGTCAGGACAATGCTCTATGCAACTGAGCTACCCAGCCAGGGCTACCTATGACCTTTTAAAATGTATTTCATTTATTTTTAGAAAGAAACCCAAAGGACTTAAGATATAAATGTATTATTAATTTTTATCATGAATAGCAATAATCTTATACATTTCTTAATTTTAATCAATACTAAAGTCAAAATCAGACCCTCTTTAAATAAAGGAAGAAAACTTTGCTGATTTTAGATCAGGGGTCTCAAACTGAACTCAGCATGTGGGCCGCAGAGCAAGATCACAGCCGTTCGGCGGGCCGCACTAGGTCTACAAAAGGCAACTGTTACACAACACTTTTCTCACTGCAGTTGAAAACAAAAAAAAAAATCAGTACAACAAGCACAATCGTACATGCAGTTTACTCAGTGTCACAAAACGACCAGAAACTGTAGTTCGCATCACAACTGCTGTTAACTAAGCTAATATTTAGCTAGGATGCTAGAGAAATGAAAAATACAAGTAGGCCCCTAGGCTCACTTAATTTTATCCAAAATATTTTGAACTTCGTGGATTAGTCTGCGGGCCGCACAAAATTGTTCGGCGGGCCGCATGTGGCCCGCGGGCCGCGAGTTTGAGACCCCTGTTTTAGATCATTCCTCTCCTATTTGACATCCAGTCCATATCAACTTCAAGTTGTGAACCTTCCTCATTCCTCCCTAACCCAATTAAAAAGTATCTATATGGAATATACTGTAGGCTCCTTATCCATCATCTGTGCCTCCTCCTTTTTAAAAACAATTCTAATTTTGTTCAAGTAGTCACTTGTCCTTGACATAAATCAGCACAAGTTGACTGCACTAGCTAGCTCCAAGGTGTATATGCTGATTAGTCTATTGCCATATGACATTTCCCTGGTAGCAGTGGCTAATCTAGGGAGGGACGAGGATCTAAGGTGGTTCATTCATACTGAATAAGTGTCTCTCACTCCCTTTGTCACTCTCTCTTCAACTGGATATGGACAAGGCATATTTTGCTTAAATTGCTGCAGGCAACCATCTTGAGAACAAGAAGGGAGCCAGATGCAGGCCATCATATTCTGCATAGTGAAGATGAAAAAAAAAAAAAAAAGCAATAGTAAATCATTCTTGCCTGACAAGTGGTGGCACAATGGATAGTGTGTTGACCTGAGACACTGAGGTCCCAGGTTCAAACTCTCAAGGTTGAGGTTTGAGTGCAGGATCATCTGACTTGAGTGCAGGGTCACCAGATTTAGCACAGGATTACTCTCTTGAATGTGGGATCATAGACATGATCCCATGGTCACTGGCTTGAGCCCAAAGGTTGCTAGCTTGAAGCCCAAGGTTGCTGACTTAAAAAAGGGGTAACTAGCTCTGCTGTAGTCCCCGGTCAAGGCACATATGAGAAAGCAATCAATGAACAACTAAGGAGACACAACAAAGAACTGATGCTTCTTACCTCTCTTCTGTCTGTCCCTTCCTGTCTGTCTGTTACTAACTGTCCCTCTCTCTGTCTCTCCTTCTCTGTCTCTGCCAGATAAATAAGTAAGTAAGTAAATAAATAAATAAATGCAATTTGAGCAGAACTTTTCATTGCAGAAAGCAACTTTATTGATACAAATAGGTCCTGTTTCTTTGGGATCATGATATTTGTTAATTCAAGTTAATCTGGATCCTTTTATTATATATAGTTCAAATAATGTAGCATTTAATATATATTTAATGTTAGTTGAGATAGTTTAAATCATTAAACTCAAACAAAATAGTGTGTGATGTTTTTGACTTCCAACAAATACATAAGAGACCAATTATTGATTTAAAACAAAAAGGACAAAGCTGAAGTCAGCAAACTTTTTCTATAAAGGGCAAAATTGCAACTATTGTCAACTTTGTGCACCTTAATTGGTTTCTGCCTCAACTATGCAGCTGAGCCATTGTAACCAGCTGGCTTAGTGTTAAAACAAACAAAGGCTGTGGCTACCTTCCATTAAACCTTTATTTATTTTATTTACACAAGCAGTCAGCCAGATTTTTAGAATTTGGCTCTCTTTGAATATAGTTTACAGGCCTTTGGAATTTTAAAAACACCTCTCATCCCTGGGGTAAATTGTTCCCTGTAAGGCAGGAACTGTCATATTTGTCTGCCACTTTTTTTTGCATGTACTTATGTATATAATGCTATACACATAATAAATAATACAGCCACCCTTTCTCTGCCTTTGTTTTTGTTATGTTGAAAACTGTTGAAAGGTCAAACTTTGTAAACTGGTAAATGTTTGCTGCCCTCCACCCTTAGTGCTTTGTAAACTGGATCTCCACTCCTATGAAAAGGGGCTAGATATTTGTGAGAACAGTAT
Source organism: Saccopteryx bilineata (assembly GCF_036850765.1). Lineage (NCBI taxonomy): Eukaryota > Metazoa > Chordata > Mammalia > Chiroptera > Emballonuridae > Saccopteryx > Saccopteryx bilineata. The sequence goes on along the minus strand of NC_089490.1, from coordinate 335,362,684 downwards.
AATTCCAAAAGAAAGATGGAGATAATAAAAAATATACAAGAAAAGAGTTTATTTAAATTCATAAATCAAAAAGAACAGTTTATTCAGTTGACTCTACTCAAAATGCAACAAAATACTAATGGTATTTTAAAAATAGTTTTTAAAAATTATATATCTATATAACATTTTACAGTTTATGAAGCAGTTTTAAAGTTATTGCCTTATTTGAGTTTGACAACGACCCTGTAAAGTAAATATGAAAGAATAATCCCTCTTTATAAGTAAGAAAACAGACACAGTGAGTTTAAGGACCCCACCGTTGATTACTCTTCTGGTAAATGATAATCTGGGAAAAGCACTCTAATCTGCTGGCTCCAAATCACAGACTCTTTCCATTAAAATTAGACAAAACGCACATTATCAAGTTAAGAAGAATGAAGCATAGATAAGGTTATCCTCCTCACCAGGCTACAGACTGTGCCTGAGAAAGAATAAAATTTGTGATAATTCATCTATTTATTTAAAAATAAGGCTGATGAGGCCAAAGTAACCATTTATATGGAAATAATTACAGAGAATAGCAGGAAGATGCTAACCTCCTGAAATGGGGACAGGGAAAGAATGAGAGGATAATGAGTGAAGGCCAGGGGCCATGGTCATGCAGGTTCACATTGAATTCGGTAAAGGAACTGTGGATCCGGAAAATGGTTGGCCATTCTGTTTATTAGAGTCTCACAAAGGAGGATGAGCAAGCAGGCAGGGAAAATTGCTTCTCTCTCACTCAGGGCTGACAAACAAACAGGGAGAGGTGAACTGGGGCAGAGAACTCCTCCTCTGGCAAACAATAGCAAAAAGTGGCCCCTCCCAATGGCAGAAGGCAATCCGCCATCTACAATCTGCTGCCCTGAGGCAAGCACCTGCCTCCTTACATAGACTATACACACATGGTGCTGCCCCATGCTCAAGCACCTATCAAGCAAAGTACAAGCGAGCAAGCCTAACACTCTTGTTTGCCCAACAATGAGGAAGTAGGTCAAACAAAAGAGTGTGGTTCAAAATGAATAGGAAAACCAAATGCTAGACATTTCTCATGAGCATAGGGATAAGAGTTCATAAGATAGCATCAGTTTTGTGTATAGGTGTTTGTATATCAGTCAATGACCCACCACTCCTCATTCTATATATTTTTCCATTAATATGGTTATGTTCAACTCCATGTATCAAGCAAGAATTACTAATAAAGTTGAGTGTAGCTAGGAGTTTCATAATGGAATTTACCCTGTTAAAATTCTGCTAAGGGTTTACCCTGCTTTAAATTCCAATGTTAAAGAAACCAATGTCCATTTGAATACTATTCCCTAGATATTGAAGGACTAAGAATTAACTGCCAGAACTAATCTAAACCTTGAGCCTGACCTGTAGGGAGACCAGTTTATCTGTACTCTCCCTCCTTAATCTTTGAGATAGTAAAAAATCACAAGAAATACGAGTGTATCTGGAAAGGGAAAACAAGATATTGCTCATATTTTCTAAGTGACACTGAAATATACTTCAAAATTATCTGCTTTCTAAAGGTCCTCTGTCTAAGTATATGGCTTTCTATTTAAAGAAAGACTGTACAAAAGTTTGAAAATTAGACTTTGGTCCTGGCTGAGCACACATACTTGCATGGCCTTGGAAAACCCTTATCCCCATGCAGCTTGGCACACAGGCCTATTTTATACTTTCAAAACTATAGGCATAGTGTTGAAAACCTATGAGGGTTTTAGGGGTATAGAAAAATTTGGAGACTTTGCATTAGTTTCAAAATACAAAAAGGAGCTTACAAATTTATAAAAAACCTAAATATTTAATTAAATCACTGTAAAGCCTAACATTGTGTCAAGTAATCAACTATAACTCTAAAGGCCAAAACAAATAATTTATTTCTAAAAGTTTATGACAATTATTATTCCAAATTTTATATAACAAAAAGCTTATCTCATAATAAGGAATATTAGTATGATAAGATCTAGGTAGAGCCTGCAAAAGTGAGAATATCTAGAGCTAGCCCAGAGTTGCACATGGCCCTGGTGGCAGTCTTCACAAAGAACAAAACTCATCTGCTAATCACAAAACTTTTGGATACCCTAGCCATTTTGAAAGTTTTTTTCTGAAGCTTGAAACATTGGGACATTCCTTCCCACAACTCCACAGACCTGTCACCACTGCACCCTAAAGAGGACCATCACTATCATTCCCTTAGGACATCATGAGAGAGCTTTCATGCCAATCAAGACCCTCTCTCCACCCCTGAAATCAAGACCCTGATATGGCCCTGGCTGGTTTGCTCAGCAGTAGAGTGTCAGCCCAGTGTGTGGAAGTCCCAGGTTCGATTCCCAGCCAGGGCACACAGGAGAGACACCTATCTGCTTCTCCACCCTTCCTATCTCCTTTCTCTCTATCTCTCTCTTCCCCTCCCGCAGCCAAGGCTCCATTGGAGCAAAGTTGACCCGGGTGCTGAGGATGGCTCCATGAACTCCACCTCAGGTGCTAGAATGGTTCTGGCCACAACAGAGCAATGCCCCCTGGTGGGCATGCTCGGTAGATCCTGGTCAGGCGTATGTAAGAGTCTGACTGCCTCCCCTCTCTAACTTTGGGGGGAAAAAACACCCTGATACATGCCCAAAACCAAAAAGAAAACCATGCCCCAAATAGGACTCTTTATACCTTTCAGCCAATTATAGTACCAAAAACCACCTGGGCGAAAGAATACTTGAGGTCAACAGCTTCTAACCATGATTATAAACCTGACAATCTTCTTTTACCCCCTCAATATAACAGTAAACAGCAAGGCTCTCTAAGCTTGGCCTCTGCTTACCAGCCCAGTGACGCTTCATATGCTTCCACATGTACCAATTCTGCTCCAGTTATCAGCCTCTGACACTTTAGTGTTTACCCATTTCTTCGTGAATTCTCCCTTTGGTACTTGGCTCTCTCCTACTCTCCTCCCATCTCCTCATCTCATGAGAGAGCTTTCATGCCAGACAAGACCCTCTCTCTACCCCTGAAATCAAGACCCTGATATGGCCCTGTGGTCCTGTGGATAGTGAAGTATCCTGTGGAATCTTCCCACACCTGTTTGAGTTAGGGCATGTGCCTCTCCTCTGTATTCTCGTGGCTTCTGGGCGTAGCTCTTTTACAGTGCTTACTTACCACATAGTTTTAAAAGGGTCTCCACCTCCAAAATAAGAGTTTTTGTAGATCATAGTCTTTACCTAATACATCTCTATCTCTATCACTAGCATCTAATATAGTGTCAGGACTTATGTATCTGTAATATATTAGTTGAATTATTGAAAAAATAAGTCCTATCTGTTCTATTGAATTATTGTGAGAATGAGCCAAACTAAGAACTTTGAAAAATACTAGCATTTGTCTCTGAAATACATGTTTGTTTGTTTGGAGGTTTTTTTGAGGAAAAAAAATCACACTGATTAACTATCTATGTAGGAACAAATAGAATTAATATAGCATAACTAAAAAATCTTGTAAAAGACTAGACACACATCTCCATGAGTTTGAGAGTTCTAGGGAGGGTCATGGCAGCAAGCCAACCCCATAGCAGACACAGGCCTTACGAAGCAGTGCTCAGTAACCCTAAATGGGTCTGGCTGTATAACTAGGTGGCTAGAACAGCTGCTACATCTAGATCCAGCTTAGAAGAGCCCATTCTTGTGTTTTGAGTGCTCATTGGAACTCGACAGAGACTAATGTCCCAAGTTCCATGAGATGATTCACACTTTTTGTTTTGCCTATAAAAGAGTGGATGGCATTTTTTAAAAGCCCAATAATCCTTCCATAAATGAAAACTTACAAAGAAGCCCAATATAGCAATACTTAAACATACATAAGTATTTTCTACCTTAAAAGATGTTCTCTTGACTCCCACATCCTCACCCTGTTACTGCTCTGCCTCTTTCCTCCTCCTCACAGCCAAAATTCTGAAATGATTTTCAATATTCACTGATTCTACTTCCTCACCTCCCACTCATATTTCACTCCATTCAGGCTTCTACCCCCTCACTCCACCCAAAGGACCTTCATTACATTCACTAGTGGCCTCCTTGTCATGAAATCAAACGGATGGTTTAGTCCCAGTCTTACCTCTCCTTTAAGCATTACTTTATATTGTTGAGAATTCCTTTTCTTTTCGGCAATACATTACAATTTCTACCCTTCCCTTCCATAATGCCACACTGCCTTGGTTTTACTCCTTTTGTCTGGCCATTGATTTCCCTGTCCACTTTGTAGGCTTTTTCACCTCTAACCATTGGCCCCAATTTCTTTTCACTCTATAATTGTTTTCAAGGGAATTTCAAAAATCTACCCAGATTCAGTTGCTACCTCAAATGACTACCAACATGGGCCTCTGCACTGAGCTCCCACTTGCCTATATTACACCTTTATTTAGATATCTGAAAGGAACATGACATACATCATGTCTAATAATAAACTCATGACCCATCCGCTCCTCCAGAACCTGTCTGATGTTGTCTAACATTGTGAATGATACCTCCAGTCATTTAGTGTACAAACTAGAATTTGGCGTCATCTCAGACATGTTATATTTCCTCAACTCCCATATACGATCAATTAACAGGTCAACAGGTTTTGCAAATTCTCTTATATATCTCTCAAGTCAACCCGCTTTTTTTAGTGTCCTTTTTGCTTATCCCAACTTTAGTCCCAGCTTCTATCATATCTTATGCAAACTATCCCAGTAATTGTCTTCTACCTCAGTCCTACATCCAATGTGGAACTCACAGGTAGAAAAAAATTGTTTCATAATGTTAACCTAAATAGGTGCCAAAGTCCTTAACAGAATGTTAGCAAATAGAAGTAAGCAATTTATATAGATATATTTGCGCACTATGACCAAAAGAGGTTTATTTCAGGAATGCAAAGCTGATTCAACATTTTAAAAAATCAATCAATGTGATCTACCACATTAACACACTAAAGAAGAAAACATATGATTATATCATTTGTTATGGAAAAAACACTTGACAAAATTCAACACCCATTATAATAAAAAATCTCAAAAAGTAAGAATAAAGGACAGCTTTTAATTTGATAAAGAGCATCCACAGAAAACCTACAGTTGCTAGAGTAACTGGACATCATATTTGGGAGTAAAAGACTGGATGCTTTCCCCCTGAGGTTGGGTATAAAACAAGCATGCCCACTCTGTTAACTCTTATTTGACATAGTGCTGGAACTTCTAGACAATAAAAGAAAGTTAAAAGAATACAGATCAAAAGAAATAAAACTCTTCCTATTTGTTAATGACCTAGTTGTCTACATAGAAATTTTTAAGGAATCAACTAAAAAACAAACAAACAAACAAAAACCCCACATGCAATAAAAACCCAACTCAGCCTGACCTGTGGTGGCGCAGTGGATAAAGCCTCGACCTGGAAATGCTGAGGTCGCCGGTTCAAAACCCTGGGCTTGCCTGGTTAAGGCACATATGGGAATTGATGCTTCCAGCTCCTCTCCACCAGCTCCTCTCCACCTTCTCACTCTGTCTCTCCCTCTCCTCTCTCTCTCTCCCTCTCTGTCTCTCTCTCTCCCTTTCTCTCTCCTCTCTAAAATGAATAAATAAAATTTAAAAAAAAACCCAACTCCTAGAATTAATAAAAACATTCATCAAAGTCAATATTGGATCTCTATATACTACTAATAAAAATGTGAATACCAAAATTAAAAACACAATATTACTTACAATTGCAAAAAAAAATAGAAACACTTAGGTATAAGTCTAGAAAATGTGTATAGAACCTGGATACTGAAAACTATATAGCACTAATAAAAGAAATCAAAGAAAAATGGAGAGCTGTACCATCTCATAGATTAGAAGTTTCAGTGTAGTACATCTCCCCAAACTGATGTACAGGTTTAGTACAAATACAGTCAAAATTCTATCAAGATGTTTCTAGTTTTGTAGAACTAGAATAGCTAAAGCAAACTGGAAATAAAAATAAAGTAGGAGGAATCAGTATACCTAATTTCACACTTATATAGCCAGAATAATAAAGATTATTTGATATTAGTGGAAGGATAAATTTAAAGATCACTAGATCAGAACAGAAATCTCAGAAATAGATTCACACAAATATGCCCAATTGATTTTTGGCAAGGTTGCAAAAGCAGTCTAATAAAGTAAGCAATTACAGGGGAAAGACAGACTTTCAACAAATTGTGCTGGAGTAACTGAGCATCCATAGGCAAAAAAATAATAAACCACAACCCAAGTTTCACACTTTGTACAACATTAATTCAAATGGATCAGGGACTTTAATATAAAAGATAAAACTGTAAACTTTTAGAAAAAATATGAGAAAATCTTCAAAAGCTAGGTCTAGGCAAAGACTTTTTAGACTGGACACCAAAATCATGATCCATAAAGGAAAAGAATTATAAATCAAATATAAAAATTTAAAAACTTTTGCTCTGCAAAAGAACATGTTAGAGAAAGAAGGGAAATGCTAGAGAATAAGATGAAATATTCACAAATCACAAATGCAACAAAGAACTTATATCCAGTATATATAAATAACTCCCCAAACTCAACAGTAAGACAACAACTCAATTTGAAACTGAGTAAATTACTTGATGAGATACTTTTCCAAAGAAAATATAAGTGGGGAAAGCAAGCCTGTAAAAAACACTCAATATCATTAACCATTATGAACATGGAAATAAAAACCAGGGTGAGATACCACTACATACCCATTAATATGGATAAATAATAAGCCTAGACAGCACTGGATGCTGATGAGAACGCAGAAAAATTGGACCACTCAACATTGCTGATAAGAATCTAAAATGAAAACTAAAAAGTTTCATAAAATACTAGATTTTTAGTTTTTAGGCAGTCTCTTTAAACTCAAAATGTTGTCCCTGACTGGGTAGCTCAATTGCCTAGAACACCATCCCATTATGCCAAGGTTGCAGGTTCAATCCCCAGTAGGACACATACAGAGATCAACCAATGACTGCATAAATGAGTGGAACAACAAATTAATTTCTTTCTCTCTCTCTCTCTCACTCTATTTTCCTTCCTCTCTCTCTAAAAGCAATAAATAAATTTAAAAGAAACTCAACATGCAACTGCTATATGACCTAGCAATTGCAATTCTAGGTATTTATTTCAGAAGAAATGAAAATGTATTCTCACCTAGAAACCTGTACATGAAGATTTATATCAGCTTTGCATCATAGCCAGAACTGGAAACAACCCAGATGCTTTTCAGTGGTCAAACAAACTATGTTATATCTATGCCACAGAACACTACTCAGTAATTAAAAACAAACACACACACAAAAAAAATGCTAGATAACTCAGAAAGTTACACTGAGTGAAAAAAAAAATCTATCACAAAGGTTACATGTTTGATTACATCTATACAACATCCTTGAAATGACAAAATTATAGAAATGGAGGTTAGGTTAGTGGTTGCCAGGGATTAAATACAGGATGGGACAAAAAGGAAGAGGGTGTGACTCTAAAAGGTCAACATGAGATCCTTCTGTTAATCTATATCTTTTATTTTCTTTATTAATTTTAATGGGGTGACATTGATAAATTAGGGGACATATGTTCAGAGAAAACATCTCTAGGTTATTTTGACATTTGATTATACTGCATTCCCATCACCCAAAGTCCAATTGTCTTCCATCATCTTCTAACTGGTTTTCTTTGTGCCCCTCCCCTCCCCCAAGCCCCTTCCACTCCTCCCCCATCCCTGTAACCACGACACTATTGTCCATGTCTCTGAGTCTCATTTTTATGTCCCACGTATGTATGGAATCATATAGTTCTTAGTTTTTTTCTGATTTACTTATTTTGCTCAGTATAATGTTATCAAGGTCCATCCATGTTGTTGTAAATGATCCGATGTCATCATTTCTTATGGCTGAGTAGTATTGCATAGTATAGATGTACCAAAGCTTTTTAATCTACTCGTCCACTGACGGACACTTGGGCTGTTTCCAGATCATCGCTATTGTGAACAATGCCATAAACATGGGAGTGCATGTCTCCTTCTGGAACAGTGTTATGGTATTGTTGGGGTATATTCCTAAAAGTGGGATGGCTGGGTCAAAAGGCAGTTTGATTTTTAATTTTTTGAGGAATCTGCATACTGTTTTCCACAGTAGCTATACCAGTCACCATTCCCACCAGCAGTGCAGGAGGGTTCTCTTTTCTCCACATCCTCACCAGCACTTATTCTGTGTTGTTTTGTTGATGAGCGCCATTCTGACTGGTGTGAGGTGATATCTCACTGGGGTTTTAATTTGCATTTCTCTAATGATTAGTGATATTGAGCATTTTTTCATATGCCTATTGGCCATCTGTATGTCCTCTTTGGAGAAGAGTCTATTCATTTCTTTTGCCCATTTTTTGATTGGATTGTTTGTCTTCCTGGTGTTGAGTTTTACAAGCTCTTTATAAATTTTTGTTATTAACTCCTTATCAGACGTATTGTCAAATATGTTCTCCCATTGTGTAGTTTGTCTTTTTATTCTGTTCTTATTGTCTTTAGCTGTGCAAAAGCTTTTTAGTTTGATATAGTCCCATTTGTTTATCCTGTCTTTTATTTCACTAGCCTGTGGAGATAAATCAGCAAATATATCGCTGCGAGAGATGTCAGAGAGCTTACTGCCTATGTTTTCTTCTAAGATGCTTATGGTTTTATGGCTTATATTTAAATCTTTTATCCATTTTGAGTTTATTTTTGTGAATGGTGTAAGTTGGTGGTCTAGTTTCACTTCCTTGCAGGTAGCTGTCCAATTTTCCCAACACCATTTGTTGAAGAGGCTGTCTTTACTCCATTGTATGCTCTTACCTCCTTTGTCAAATATCAGTTGTCCATAAAGGTGTGGGTTTATTTCTGGGTTCTCTATTCTGATCCATTGATCTATATGCCTATTCTTATGCCAGTACCAGGCTGTTTTGAGTACAATGGCCTTGTAGTATAACTTGATATCTGGAAGTATAATACCTCCCACTTTATTCTTCCTTTTCAAGATTGCTGAGGCTATTTGTGTTCTCTTTTGGTTTCATATTTTTTTAAAATATGTGTTCTATATCTTTGAAGTATGTCATTGGTATTTTAATTGGTATTGCATTGAATTTATAAATTGCTTTGGGTAATAAAGATATTTTAATGATGTTTATTTTTCCTAACCATGAGCACAGTATACGTTTCCACTTGTTTGTATCTTCCCTGATTTCTTTTATCAATGTTTTATAATTTTCGGAGTACAAGTCTTTAATCTTCCTGGTTAAATTTATTCCTAGATACTTAATTTTTTTGGTTTCAATGGTGAAGGGGATTGCTTCCTTAATTTCTCTTTCTGACAGTTCATTGTTAGTGTATAACAATGCCTCTGATTTCTGAGTATTAATTTTATATCCTGCCACATTGCTGAATTCATTTATTAGGTCCAGTATTATTTTGATGAGACTTTAGGGTTTTTTATATACAATATCATATCATCTGCAAATAATGATAGTTTTACTTCTTCTTTTCCAATTTGAATGCCTTTTATTTCTTTTTCTTGTCTGATTGCTGTGGCTAGAACTTTCAGAACTATGTTGAATAAGAGTGGTGAAAGGAGGCACCCCTGCCTTGTTCCTGATCTTAAGGTGATTGCTTTTAATTTTTGCCCATTGAGTATGATGTTGGCTGTGGGTTTGTCATAGATGGCCTTTATCATTTTGAGGTATGTTCCCTGTATTCCCACTTTGATGAGAGTTTTGATCATGAATGGGTGCTGGATTTTATCAAATGCTTTTTCTGCATCTATTGAAATTATCATGTGGTTTTTCTCCTTCCTTTTGTTTATGTGATGAATCACATTGATTGATTTGCAAATATTGTACCAGCCTTGCCTCCCAAAAATAAATCCCAGTTTATCATGGTGTATTATTTTTTTCATATATTGCTGGATTCAGTTTGCTAATATTTTGTTGAGGATTTTAGCATCTAAATTTATTAGGGATATTGGCCTATAATTTTCTTTCTTTGTGTTGTCTTTGCCTGCTTTGGAATCAGAATTATGCTCCCTCATAAAAGGAGCTTGGAAGTCTTCCTTCCTCTTGAATTTTTGAAATAGCTTGAGAATGACAGGAGTTAGTTCTTCTTTGAATATTTAGTAGAAATCACTTGTGAAGCCATCAGGCCCAGGACTTTTCTTTTGGGGGGAGTTTTTTTATAACTGTTTCAATCTCATTTGTTGTAATGAGTCTGTTTAGGTTTTCTGATTCTTCCAGATTGATTTTTGGAAGATTATATGTTTCAAGGAATTTGTCCATTTCAAGGTTGTCTGTTTTTTTTGTCAAACAGTTCTTCATAGTATTTTCTTACAATATTTTGTATTTCTGCTGTGTCAATTGTTATTTCTCCACTCTCATTTCTAATTTTATTTATTTGAGTTCTCTCTCTTTTTTTCTTGGTGAGTCTGGTTAAAGGTTCATTGATCTTGTTTATCTTTTCAAAGAACCAGCTCCTGGTTTCATTGATCCTCTGTATTGTTTCTTCAGCCTCCATATCATTTATTTCTGCTCTGATCTTTATTATTTCCTTCCTTCTACTACCTCTGGGCTTTACTTGTTGTTCTTTTTCTAGTTCTTTTAAATGCAGGGTCAAGTTGTTTATTTGAGCTTTTTCTAGCTTCTTAAGGTATGCCTATAATGCTATGAACTTCCCTCTCAGGACTGCTTTTGCTGTGTCCCATAAATTTAGAGTCAATATATGCTCATTATCGTTTGTTTCTAGAAATTTTATTTCTTCTTTGATCTCATTGTTAATCTATTCATTATTTAATAACATGCTATTTAGTTTCTAAATGTTTGAGTATTTTTCAGTTTTTCTGTTTTGGTTTATTTCTAGTTTCATGCCATTGTGATCAGAAGAATTGCTCGATATGACTTCAATCTTCTTACCTTTGTTGAGACTGCTTTTGTGCCCTAACATGTGGTCTATCCTAGAGAATGTACCATGAGAACTTGAAAAGAATGAATATTCTGCTGCTTTAGGGTGAAAGGTTCTGAAGATATTTATTAAATCGAGTTGATCTAGTATGTTCTTTAAGTCTGCTGTTTATTAATTTTCTTTCTTGAGGATCTATCTAGTGATATTAGTGGGGTATTGAAATCCCTTACTATTATAATATTGCCATCGATCTTACCCTTTAAATCCATCAAAGTCTATTTTATATATTTAGGTGCTCCTATATTAGCTGCGTAGATATTTATAACGGTTATATCTTCCTGTTGGATTGCTCCCTTTATCATTATGTAATAACCTTCTTTGTCTCTTACTATAGCTTTTGTTAAAAGTCCATTTTGTCTGATATAAGTATTGCTACCCCAGCTTTTTTTTCATTTCCATTTGTGTGAAATATTTTTTTCCATCTTTTTATCTTCAGTCTGTGTGCATCTTTTGTTTTAAGGTGTGTCTCTTGTAGACAGCATATGTATGGGTCCTGTTTTCTTATCCACACAGCTACCCTATGTCTTTTGATTGGATCATTTAATCCATTTACATTTAAGGTTATTATTGATATGTAGTTGTTTATTGCCATTCTATTCTTTAAAACTGTATTCCTCTTTTGCTATATTCTTTTTCCCCTTTGATTTGTTTACAACAGGCCTCTTAGCATTTCTTGCAACATTGGTTTGGTCGTAGTGAATTTCTTGATTTTTTTTGTCTGGAAAGCTTTTTATTTCTCCTTCAATTTTAAATGATAGCCTGGCTGGATAAAGTAGTCTTGGTTGTAGGCTCTTGTTCTGCATTACTTTTAATATTTTTTGCTATTTCCTTCTGGCCTCAAGTGTTTCTGTTGAGAAGTTGGAGTCATCCTTATGGGGATCCTTTGTAGGTGATATCCTTTTTTTCTCTAGCAGCTTTTAATATTTTCTCTTTATTGCTTACCTTTGGCATTTTAATTATGATGTGTCTTGGTGTAGATTTCCTTGGGTTTCTCTTTATGGAGTTCTCTGTGCTTCTTGAATTTGTGAGATGTTTTCCTGCATTAATTTAGGGAAGTTTTCAGCTATGATATGTTTGAACAAAGTCTCTATCCCTTGTTCTTTCTCTTCTTCTTCAGGAACCCCTATAATGTGAATGTTATTTCTCTTCATGTTGTCACAGAGCTCTCTTAGAGTTTCCTTAGACTTTTTGAGTCTCTTTTCTTTTTTCTGCTCTGCTTTCATGCCTTCATTTATCTTGTCCTCTTACTTGCTGATTCTATTCTCAGCTTCATTCATCCTGCTTTTAATTCCTTCCACTGTGTTCTTTATTTCTATATTGTATTTGTCATTTCTGACTGATTTTTTTTATTATTTCAATGTCCTTTTTTATATTTGCTATCTCTTTATTTAGGTGTTTTTAATGATCATCTATTGTTGTTCTAAAATCATTGAGCATCCTAACAATCATTATTTTAAACTCTGCATCAGGTAATTTGGTAATATCTGACTCATTCAGGTCCTTTTCTGGGGCTTTCTCTTGATTCATTAGTGTTGCCTTTCTCTGCCTTCCCATTTTGTCTGTGTAAAAGAAGGTTTTGGCTACTGGAGTCCACTGGGTGTGGCCTCTGTGTTACCTAGGTGTGGTCTGTCTGCAGCATGCCTCTGCTGCTGCTGCCTAGGGCGTTTGGGTATGGGGGTTGCTGGTACTAGCCCACTGGGGCTGTTGCTGTGGTTTCTGCCTCTCCTTCACAGGAGGGGCTGTGATCACATGCTCGGGTGTACAAGCTTCAGTGGCCTCAGCCTTTTCACTGCCCTTGCGAGTGTGGTTATGCGCTGTGCCCCACCACAAGCCTTGGCCCTGAGGGCAGGGGTGAGCACCTTAGCTCAGCTGTGGGTCTCTGCCTGATTCTGGGCTTTCGCCTCACCCCTGCAAGAGAAGCCCACTCCTAGGACGGCTGCAAGCCTTGGCTCTACTGGCTGGGCAGGGCTGAGTGCCCTTGCTCAGTCACGGGACTCCACCTGTTCTGGGCTTTGGCTCCAGCCCCGCAGGAGGAGCTGGCTCATGCATCAGCACTCAAGCCTCAGTTCCCATGAGCCAGCCAGGTGAGGCTGCACTCCTGCACCCTTGCTTAAGGGCAGGTCTCAGCCCCTTCTGGGGCTCTTGCTCTTTCCCTGCAGGCTGGATTGCAGGCAGCCACAGCTGGGCTTGACTGCTTTTGCGTGTCCCCTCTGCCCCAGCCCGGCAAGACTGAGCTCACACTTGGGCCTCAATTCTGGCCAGCCGGTTTCTGCCCTTGCCACCGCCCGCACTCAGGCAAGCCCTCAGCCATGTGGGTGGGGGTGCTGCAATTCAGATCCTAACACTCAATACAGTAGACCCTAAAGCTCCCTCCTTCTAAGCGACTCTGCTCTAAGTACCACAGGAGAGCTTTTTTGGTTGGTATTCTGCTTCCCTTTGCTGGTATTGCTGTTTCCAGGGGAAATATTCACTTCAGCTTTGGGGAGTGATTCAGCCCAGGGGTTAGGGTGGTTGTCCCTCAAAGTGTTTCTCCCTGTGCCTCCTAGATTACACTCTCTTCCCCCTGTTCCAGTCCTCTCCTCTCTCCCCATTCCCCGGAGCCCCGGGTGAGTGGTTGTGAGAGAGGTTTTCTGTGCGGTCCCTTTAAGAAGAATCCTGGGTCTGAGAAATCAGTCTCTTTCTCACACACAGTATCCTGACTTGTTTCCAGCTAAAAACTGTTCATACGCCTCTTCTAGGCTCTGGGGTTGCAGACTGGGGCTTTGTTCCTGGGGTTCAGGACCCTCCCCTCTCTGCTAAACTCAGTTCCCACCATGCAAGTCTCTCTGGCCTGCCATTTGGTCCAGAGAGCTGGGCAGCCCTCTCCGCATTTCTGATTTTTCTACAAGTGTCAGTGTGGCTTCTTCCATGTTCCTTGGTTGAAGAGTCCTCTTAGTTTAATCCAAAGTTGGTTTTTCCAGATGATGGTTCTTAAAATTAAGTTGTAAGCCACTTTGGTTCTGGGAGGTGGAACTTGTTACGTCTGCTTACTCCATCACCATCTTGTCCTCCCAGGCTGTGTTGATTACAGGGAACTTAATAAAGTTGTTCCTCCCTTGCATGCTGCTGTACCCTCAATAGCTCTGTTCTATATCTTGACTGTACCATTGTTAGTATACTGGTGGTAATATTGTACTATAATATACATTGACAACATACCATTGGGAAAAACTGGGTGAAAGATACATGTGATCTCACTATATTACTTACAGTTGCATGCTAATCTAGAAATTATATATATATATATATATATATATATATATATATATATATGGTTTTATTGTTTGTTTGTTTGTTTTTTAGTGAAAAGAAGGGAGGCAAAGAGACAGACTCCCGTGTGTGCCCTGACTGGGATCCACCAGGCAAGCCCAGTAGGGGGAATGTTCTTTCCATCTGGAGCCCTTGTTCTTTTGCAACCAGAGGTTTTTCGGTTTTTTTGTTTGTTTGGGTTTTTTTGCACCTGAGGCGAAGGCCATGGAGTCATCCTCAGCACCCAAGGCCAACTCACTCTAATCGAGCCATGGCTGCAGAAGGGGAGCAGAGAGAGGGGGGAGGGATGGAGAAGCAAATGGGTGTTTCTCCTGTGTTCCCTGATCAGGACTCAAACCTGGGACATCCACACACTGGGCCAATGCCCTACCACTGAGCAAACTGGCCAGGGCTAGAATGATCTTAATGTTTAAAATGTCAATCTGTAGTATCTCTCCTACTGTTCAAAATACTTCAATAGCTATAATTTATTCTTAGAATAAAGACATAATTAACTAATTTGGTATGCAAGCCCTTTTTGGTCTAAACTCCTTTCTCCAATCTCATGTCACACCTGTCTTTTCTTTGTCACTGTATTTGAGGAGCCATACGAACATCTAAATTTTATTCCCATTCTCCTTTCTATCATGGAGCCTTTGCACATGATGTTCTCTCCGTCTGAAATGGTCCCTTCCTCACTTCATTCTCCCTCTCAATCATCACCTCGTGAACTTAACTACTCATTGTCTCTGGACTTATTCTTGCGTCCTTTTCTGTATGAAGGCTTCTTTGATCTGCATGTCTAGTTAGGATTTTTCAAAAGTCCTTTAAAGAATTGTATGACTTCCTTCAAAGGGCTTAACTAGGTCTGCTGTATGCATTAGCTAGTATGACTATTTGATTGATGTTTGTTTCCTCCATTATACCATAAACTTCATGAGCAAACTCTTCTTCACAAATGTTTTCAGATTCTAGCCTGACTTGCAATAACTTTCATAAATATTTGATAAGTTGATAGATCAGTAAAATAAGACTAGAGTGTGATTAAGATAGATATTAAAGTCCCTTCCATCTCCGTAGCATCTCCTCAGGAACCTTATTTTAAATGTAGGGCTCCACGATACAAAGTTTGTTTGAAAATTGACATTTCAGAGTCCCATAATGGGACTAGTGTGGCAAAATGAATGCTGAAAATTCTTGCTCTTTCATCCCAATTTTGGGATAGTTTAGGACTGCAAAACATGCCGTCCAGGGTTAGCTTCTCTTAGCCCTGCTACAAATGTGAGCATTAGTCTCCTTGTCTCCAACCCTAGTCATCTCCATTATTTCCTCATATAGCCACCATTTCAAAGTTTATGAAGCACAATTTGTATGTCATTTCATTATGACTGAATTGGTGCATTGATGAGGACCTTTCCTGTGGCTCTGGAATCATGGTCTAATATTAAAGGAAAGGGAAAAGGGTGCTAAATATACCACGTCTAAAATTTGAAGAGCAATCAGCTAGCTACATATAGCTAAGACAGATACATCTCTGCTGGGATGACATAGAAATGCTGTTTCCTTACACCAGGGCACCCAGCACCACTATCATGTATCAGTTAAATAAGATCAGGGGAGCTGTGGGGGAGATCATCAGGGACTGTAGTGTTTGTAGGGAGGAGCTATTGTTGACTTCCACTGCAGGGCAGAGAGGGGCACTTTAACCTCCCAAAAGTCAGGGAAGAAGGCTACCATAGAATCAATCACTCCTAGAGGTTGGACGTTCATAAAGAAAACCGACCTTGTGTTCCTTGGCTATAAACTTGATGAGCCACAAAACCTAGGGCCTCTTTCTTGCTATCAATGGAGAAAACATCGGTGAAAAAATTCTTTTTTATAATTTGTTTATTGATTTGAGAGAAAGAGAGACAGGGAGGAAGAGAGAGAGAGAGACAGAGAGACAGAGAAAGAGAGAGGGAGAAACATTGATTTGTTGTTCCACTTATCTTTGCATTCATTGGTTGACTCTTATATGTGCCCTGACCAGGGATAGAAACCATAACCTTGGCTTATTGGGATGATGCTCTAACCAATTGAGCTACCTGGCTAGGGACTGAGAGAAAATTCTTAAGGAGCTTAACATGTGTCCTCAGAATTCTTAGGGTACATGCAAGCACAGAGATTGATTTGTCTCAGCTGGTGACCACACAAGACAAGATGTCTCCTGGACTCCCACACCAGTGAACACAGAAAGGGCTGCAGTGAGTTGTGTGTAGAGGAGAATGAATGCAATCCTCACTTTACTCCAGTTTGAATTATGGTTTCACCATTTACTAAGTGGGTAACCCTGAGCAATTCACTTTAAACGCTAAACTTTCTTCTGTAAGTAGAGTTATTATAAATGTCAGTCTCATACATAAAGCAAAAGTGAAGTAATTTGTAGAACTACTGAGCCTGTGGTCCATAATTGGTAGCTATTATCATTGGTCTCAGGTTGGATAAGTCTGTGGATTTTAGAGAAACCTGTGTAAAATCCCAGCTCCACAATTTACTAACCTGTGTGATCTTGGACAAGTCGCTTCCGCTCTCTACCCCTCAGCTGTTGCTACGAGTATTGGGCAATCAACTGGGCTCAGCGTAGTTGTCACTAAGATCAATCTTTTCACCAATTAAAGTCAGGGTTTGAATATTTGTCTCTCTCTACTGGGTTGTAAGCTACTTAAATATATGCGCTTGGCCTCACACCTTGTTGCCACTTTAGCTACATCATCACCTTGAAATACACAAACTTACACATAATAAATAAATAAATAAATAAATAAATAAATACTAAATTTCAATATTGTTTTAAAATTTGGACCTTTTGAGAGATACTCTTAGCATTCTAGTTGGACATAACAGAATCCTACTTGAAGTAATTTAAACTAAAAAAATTTAAGGAATGAATTTTTTGGATGTTTATATCTTAATTTATTAGAAGCCAAGGGCAGGTTGGTCTTTCAAGGGATGGAACTAGGTCCTGAGAAATCACTAAGAATGCAAAGTGTTCCCTCTCCTGATCCATGCCTTCTGCTTTTCCTCATAGGTATTTGCTTCATTCTTTGTCTCTGCTGAGTTGCTTGCTCTTTCTCCCTATGCACATGACAAGAAGATAAATTTGTTTTACTCTGAGATAAATTTGTTTAATCTCCTTTCTATTGACCAGCTCAGCCTGACTGGTCATCTCTTGGAGTTTATTGTTTGTGTCAGGAAGCCTGCTTGCTCCTTCTTTGTGGATAATTTCTTTTGTCTTTTCACATTTAAGATTTTCTTTATTTTTTATGCTTTGTAGTTTGTGCCTGGGTGTGGGTTTTTAAAATTTATTTTTTTCTGGAATTGGTTTACTATTCTCTCTTTTTTTTTAGTGAGAGTAGGTGAGATGCAGAGCCATAACTGCAGGAGGGGAAGAGAGAGAGTGAGAAAGAAGGGGGAAAGGGGAGAAGCTGATGATTGCCTCTCCTGTGTGCCCTGACTGTGTGACCTGGAACTTCCATGTGCTAGTTTGACACTCTACCACTGAGCCAAGCAGCCAGGGTCAGAGTTGGTATACTTTTTAATGTAAACTTTCTTCTGGAAAATTCTCAGACACTTTCTCGTCTGAAGTTATCTCCTCTTGCCCCTTTTTTTCTCTATACTCTCCTCTCTGCCTTATACTCACCCTCTCTTTTTCCTTCTCTTTGGTCTTTTAACTTCTCCTTTCATTTTATATTATTTTCATGTATACTATTTGAGTAATTCAGATGTATCTTTCAATTTTCTAATTATTAAGGCTTGTCTACTACTGAACTAACTTGTAAAAGCTGTGTTTGTTGCTTTGTTTGCAATGACATAATTTATTTTATTGCTAGTCCAAGGTGATCTACTCTTCCTACAGAGATGACAAATATCCATTTTAAATTCAGTTTTACAAAACTACTACATCTAGACTGGGATAGATACATTAATTGTTGGTAACATACATTTAGGGGCACTAATTACACAGTGAATGTAAGATAACCAACATGAAACTATACCTCTATTTTGGATTCAGTGACATGGTTGGGCATTTCAGGTTGTGTAATTTTCAAAATTTACATAACCAATAAAATCTGGTTAGAAGAAAAATTCTGAAGTGATAAGTCACAAAAGTGCCTTGCAGCTGATTAAAAGACAGTCAAGACATTTTATTTATAAAGTAATTAGACTAAAACACAAAAGTTACCTGCATTATCTTTCAGAAAAGGAGCAAAAAATTAAGAAATTCCTTGAATTGATGATACCTGGTCAAGTGGCAGTGTTAAGTGATGTTAATGTGATAGCATAGGGACCCTGCTGGGGCAGATACATTGGTTAAAGAAGTCATCGATAATTATAATTTGCTTCTAAAGAGAGTAGCAAGATGACTTCAGATTTGTAATCATACACTAGGATTAACAAATAGCACGTCAAAAACTACATAAGGGCTCTGTTTGCACTGAAGTTTCACAAAACAATGCTCCCAGCATTTTTCTTTCCTTAACTAGCTTACTAAACTACTCTGTACCCATTTTAAAAAATTCCATTCCCTCACTCTATCTTTGGTTTTGCTGAACACTTCATGCACCCAAAAGTGCTGCTCTGGTTGTCATATCTCTAGGCACTAATCAGGTTTTATTGGCTTTTTGCTGTAGGTTGGCTAACTCCTGCCTCATGCATTCAACCTTCAGAAAAAGATTCTTGTTCCTAACCAGGATGATGTAGACATTGGGATAGAAATGCTTTACCTCCATTATCCTTCTGTCTGGGAGGTTTTCTATTCTTCCAAGGTTATTGATGAATCAATACTTTAAAATAACATTAGTGTTTGGATAGGAAGGGGGCCATGCCTGGTCGTGATCTTGCTGCCTAACTGTGTCCCTGTAAAGCTAACCACACCTGTTTTTATTCATTTCAATGTCAACCATGTGGTTCTCTGGGTACTTTTCCCTGGTGAGATGATGGGCTAGCTTGTCTTACCCTAGGCTCTGTTATTATAACCACCAGCATCTTTCAGAGAGCATCCATTGTTCACAGAGTGCTATGAGACTGGGCTGTGTATAAAATACAGTAAGCGCCTCAGATAACAGGCACTTAGACTACACCTGCCAAGTCCAGATGCTGCTCCATCACTCAGGAATTTAGGGGCATCTGTAGCTTGGTGAGTGGGGAGCACAAGCAAGCCTTAAAATGTTAAAGATTTTTTTTTGAAATTGCTTTCAAATTATTCTTTATTTATATTTCCTCTCATATAATTTCTCATATTTTCTCCTTTTTCTGATTGCTCCTATCACGCTAGATTGATGTGTATGTTATCATTTTAGTCTCTGAATGTATCTTTTCTAAGAAATATGTAGTAGAGATTTGCATTTTCTAAATATCGGTCTCAAGGTTATTGTAGACCCAAAAAATGGTATCAAGAGAATCTGAGAAGGCAAATCAGGTACGTTCTTTTACAGAACCCAAGACTGGAATTACCAGCTTACTCTCAAGTGCCTCCCTGGATCATAAGTGGAATTTCCTATGCTTCACACAGGGTCCAGTTCCAGCTGTCCACTATGTATGGACTTTTGGCCTCAAGTATCATTGCTGTGAAGCACTAAGCCTTAGCTTGTGAGGTATATATCAGGGGTGTTGTCCAATTTCCCTTTTTACCCTCAGTTGAGATCTCTCTGTTTCTCCTATATGAGGATTTTACTTTTATTACTTTAAACTTATTGTTATTATTAGATTTAATTTTTTAAAATAATTTTTATGTGTTAGAAATGAGAGTTCAGAGTTCTTACATCTGTTCATTTTACTGTCTAGACCCGAAGCTTGGATGGACTATCTCTTCGTCCCAATTCCAAATATCAGTAAGAGAAGACTGATTGGCTCAAATTCTTTCTGGTCACCCTGGGGCAAATTAATTACAATGGTGCCAAGAAACTACAGAACCACATAATAGAAACACAACTGCCTCATCCGTGGTAAGAGGGTAGCCCGCATGACGAGGTTGCTGGTCAGACATCCCTGTATCGTATATCATCAAGACCTCAAGGAAACTTTGTATTTATTTTTATTCTCTGCTTATATTTCTTTATCTAAAAATACCAGGATGTGATATCCTCTACTCATTACATGTTCTAAATCTGAATTGCATCGTGCTCAAAGAGACATACATTTAAACTTATATAAACTTTAAGAAAGCTTTGCAAAATGAGGGAAATTACATCTCTTGACACAAGACTTGGATTTTCTGATTGAGTTTGGACATCCATGAAATAAATGAGCAGTAGATTCCTATTCCTACCGGACGATTAACAAAAATATAAATATAACCAAACAGAAAGCATTTCCTACAAGGTTCACTGTGTTTTTTGTTTTTGTTTTGATTATTATTAAAAATTTCAAAATAGCCTGAGCTGGAGTCTTCATATCAGGAAAGGTTCTCATCATAACATTGGTTATCGGTAGGAGAATGGTCTTGATTTAATATTTCAGAGTTCACATGACAGGATATTATCGTATCTATTCAAAAGAAACTCATGCCTGGAGCTGAAAAACGAGTGTTTGCCTAAGCACTTAGGTAACAGAGCAATAAACCTTGTACACATACAGAGATAATGAGATGCCTTGGGAAGCATGGCAGGTTTATATCCTACTCCTAAGGGGACATCTGAATCTATGCACATTGGCAGGCTTTTTGTAAAGCGTCAGTCATTTAAACAAATTTCCAATATACCTCTTGAAGTATTATTCCTGCGAACTGAGCTTTGTGTCTTCTATTTCAAACACAGCCTGGGTACTCCTTTAACAGTCCCCTGTGGGTTCTGTCTGCTCACCTTCCTTTCTAGTGTGCTTAGAGGAATGTACTGCTAGAAATTTAAATTATTCAGCAATACGTATCAGGCCAACAGTGTATATTCATTATATTCCAAACAATAACTCATATTTGCATAGTGCTTTTATTTTTTTTTCCAAAACATATTTGCTCCTTTGTTTATATGGTCCTCATGGCAATAATACTATGAGAGCTAAATTTTATCGGTAAATCCAGATGCTTAGAAGTATTATTGGTATTTAATCCACTTATATAATCTCCCACCAAATATTTGTTGAATAAATGAAGTAGCAGAAATACTGACTTGGAGTTTTAGGGACTATTTGAATCCTAGCTGCCCAATTTAATAGTTTAGTGCTGCTGGGAAAGTCTGTTAATATTTCTGAGTATCAGTTTCTTCATCTATCAATAGAAAATAATGATACTTGATTCACATGTTTCTTGTATGCCTTTAATGAACTAAAGAATATGCACGTCTCTTTTACGGGATCTGCCACATGAAATGTGCTTAATACATATTTATGGATAAAGAAATTTATATCTAAGGGTTACCTGAGTATTGTAATTATTTTGGATTTAGTCTTAAGTTTGTTAGAAGATTTTCAACCTTCCTTCTTGCATTTAATAATTTACAATACAAATACCCTAGCCCTGTTTTACCTCCTAGGAAGCAAAGGCTTGGCTTAATCAATATGGCCCTAAGACAGAGCAAAGATATGGAGGAATGAATTAGTCATGTTGATTCTAAACTACTCTTATCTGAGAATACAGCTTCATCATTATTACACAGAATATTTTAAATGATGGGATGCCAATAGATATATTTCTGAAGCACTGCATTGAGAATAATTCTAAGGCCAATCTGGTTTAATAGGAAAAAATCCCATGAATCTTTAGTGACAATTGCTACGCAGGAGGAGAAGCAACCAACTTTTGCCCCACCCATAATGAACTATTAGTTACACAAAGAAGTTCTGAGAGCTTAAATAAACACCATTAAAAGATATATCCAAACAGAGAGAGACAACCGCAACCACTGAAAGAACATTAAGATGTAGTGACCATCATGAAGGCAGTGGTTAGGGTTTTAGATGTCTTTGCAGTTCATGCTATGGAGTTTAGATTTAACTTTTAGATGCTGGATGCTATTAGAGAATTGTGTCAAAGAGCAGTTATAGGAATAGTTTTCTTTCAGCTATTAATAGTTTTCAACCCTGGTTGACACATTAAAATTACCTGGAGATCTTTTAAAAAACACTGATATCTCACCTGAGACCAATTAAATCATAAGCTCTGGGCATAACCCAGGCAACAATGCTTTGTTTTCCTGAATCTCCCAAAACACCTTCAATCTCTTTTTGAGACATTGTAATTTTCTACCTCTAATAAACTAATCATGAAAATGATGCTCAAATTTGGCTTCCTAATCTAAAGTAATTTTGCTAATCTTTGGGGAAAACTTTGAGACAGCCTTAAAAAAGATACTGCAAAAATGGTAAAGGCCCCAACAGAGTATTCTATTCAGACAAAACAATAAACCAAGCTTTGACTGTTGAAAGAGAAAGTGAAAATAATGATTAATGCTGAAAAGATAAGCCTGTAAAATAACATGTTATTGTAGTGTTTTTCAAATTAGTTGTCCCTGGACTTTTGAGAGTCTGTAAAGGTTCACAATTTTTCCATAACTAATTTTTAATTTGGTGTTTTTCTCCTTAACAATAATCTAAAAGTACTGATGGGTAAATGGATGGGTTCACCTGGATTACCACCTTTTACCTGAGCATAGTATTGAGATTTTGGTGTCCACATTGGTGTTTGTGTTTACAACCACACAGATTGCAAATGATACTACTTTAATTGACCTATAAGAAAAGAACAGAGGAGAATTTAATAAGTAATGATGCGTTCAAGCCAAATGAGGTCCAAATGACCCCAAGAACCACTATGTGGACTAACATTTCACAGTTGTGTAAAATATACTACAAACAATATGGAAATGTTCCAGAAAGATTGAGTCCTTATATAACACACAGTAATATGCCATGACGAATTAAAATGAACCATGCAGCAGCAGTTATTACCATATGGGTACTGCAAGACACTGACTTAATTTTAGCAAACATCATTTGTCATACTAAATTAATAACTTTCATTTGAACTGCATTTGGATTTTTGATTGCATTTAAGTTATAATTCTATTTTGGTTTAATAGTTATATAGGAGCTATTAAGACATAGAACTTTAATAATGTCATCTTCTGCATATTTAAGTAACACAAAAATATTCAGTTCAAATCTGGGAGTCCTGGGAGAATTATTTTGGTGTGTGTGTGAAGGGTATGTTACTCTAGTTTGGGAAACAGTGCTATCTTATTTTGTTCAGCAATTGATTTCTCTCATTGGCAACGTCATATTTTATAGAGTAGATGAAAAAATAGTATATTTTAAATGTCTAAATATTCTCAATATTATCATATAACTATCATATAACAAGTGTGGAAACTCAGCAGATAATCTTGAAACTCTAGCATTTTAATAGAAAAAAAAGTGGTCTACCATTACAGAATTTTAAATCTCTTTATGCCTTTTGAAACTTTAACATGATTTATTTCTAACAATTTAAAAAGAATCATATGATGATCTTACTCTTATGAAAGTTTCCTCTATTAGAAGCCATGGTTGCAACTACAGTTTTTAGAGCCAGACTGCCCCGAGTCCAAGTTTCTAATGTGCTATTTATACCTGTGTGACCTTGAACAACTTATGTAACTTCTCAAAGAAACTCATCCAAATATAAAGATAATATTAGTGCCTACTTCAGGCAGATTACCAGGATGATCTAAGTGAAATGAAACAGAAGAGAGTTGGGTATAGAGTTCTTTAATGTCTTCTTTGTTCATAATTTGATAGAAAGTTTTCTAGATAAGGAGTAAGAGATTTCCTGCTCTGTGTCTCTATATAGTTTTCTTTATTTTTTTGTGTGTGACAAGAGACAGAGAGAGAAATACGGACAGATAGGGACAGACAGACAGGAAGAGAGAGAGATGAGAAGCATTAATTCTTTTGTTGTGGCTCCTTAGTAGCTCATTGATTGCTTTCTCATGTGTGCCTTGACCAGGGGGCTACAGCAGACTGAGTGACCCCTTGCTCAAGCCTGTGACCTTGTGCTCAAGCCAGCAACCATGAGGTTATGTCTATGATTCCACGCTCAAGCCAGCAACCTCATACTCAAGCTGATGAGCCAGTGCTCAAGCCAGCAACCTCAGGGTTTCAAATCTGGGTTTTCTGCATCCCGGTCCGATGCTCTATCCACTGCACCACTGCCTGGTCAGGCTCGATGTAGTTTTCTGTAACCATTTACTTTCCCAGTTTTGTCATCTGCAATATAAGGTTGTTAAACCAAAGGATTGCTTTACCTTGTCATGAGATTAAATTGATCTTAGTCTCCTGATTTCTCAATGAGAGAGGGCATATGATTGAAATATGTCTATCCTGCCTTCTCTGAAATCTTTGAGGTCTGTTGTGCTTTGGAATTCAGAAATGTTTGAATTTTAGTAAGTTAACAGTATATATACCAGGAATCACATAATAGCCCCAGCAGGATCTGGGGCAGAAACCTTTAATCAGATGTGTTTGTATTGCTGCAATGAAATACAGTATGTGAATAGTCACACTAAGCAGGATACATTAAAAAACTAGAAATAGTCTCATCTTAGTTCATAGGTCGGCCTTTTTGCCATAAAAAATGAGTTTTGGTACCAAGATTATATAAAAATTTTAGGGGTATTTTGTAAGTTTTAGACTTTAGAGTTATATGTGAATATCTGTGGACCTCTAAATCCAAACTTAACTCTCACTGTCTAGCTTTGTGAATTCAAATAACTGCCTTTCTCGGCCTCAGTTTCTGTATTGGTAAAATAAAATTATGAATATGATGTCCTCTAGGGTTCCTTCTAAGAGTAACAGTCTATTTATGTTAAATGAAGGAACTAGAAACATACTGGTTTCACCACAGTGTAACCTAACTCATTCATTCAATGACTAAACATTTTTTAGACTTACTACATGGCAGCACTTTTCTATGTCTTAGAGATTCTGTGGTGTACAACTCTTTTCTCATTTCATTTGTCTTCTGCATGAAATGAAGACTGACAAAAATACAGATAAACGTGAATATAAACATTTCTAATACTGACTAATGCAACATGAAATAAAAGAGGGTGGCATTATAAGAGTGATTGGTGAGACATTGTATTCCCAGTTTTTGGTTAGGAAAAACTACTCCATGGCAGTTACATTTGAACTGGGATCTGAAGGATAAAGAGTCAGTACTATGGAAATCTACAAGCAGCATATTCCAGAAAGAAGAAATGGAAAATATGAAAGCCCAAAGTCAGGAAATAGGCTTTGGAACTAAAATATAAAGATCCAAGGTGAAAGTGGAGGATGACGAAGCTAGAGGGAAAGACAGGCCAGATAATGGTGAGTTTTGCATGTTATGTCAAAGAAGGGATGAATGTAACCAATCTTTTACCCTAAGAATGATCCTATAAGACCTATTGGTTTCTAGAGACCTATTCAATAGCCTAAAGGCTATAAACCTCTATTCTGTTTCAAGAAAATGTTAAAATGAAAATAGAATGCAATGATACCAGATAAAACTCCAGTGAAAAATCAAATCAAGAGCCATAAGAAGGGAAAATAAATGCAATCAATCATTTATTGATTGGAATGTTAAAACAAATTGTTTTCAATAGTCTCTAGAACCTTTGTACAAAAATAAGCCATAAACATTTCTGTCAGCAACAGGAACAGAATAATTCTCTAGCAGTACATCTTCATGTATTATAGGTAAGTGCAGGATTTAGATAAGTAAAAGAAAAAATGAGAAGGTATATTAACTGGAAAGGTTTGGATTTTAAATATCAGAAGATATAAGTCAAATTTAATGCAGAAAACTCTTCTTCTGCTCTTAGCAACATAGCTATTAATTTTTTTTAAAAAATAGTTTATTGTCTATTACCAGTATTTATTAGATACACATCAATTTCACTCACACAAATACTAACAAACTCATTTTAAAAGTAATTTACATAGGTGGTATATAAAACTGAGACTCATGGACATAGATAAAAGTAAAGTGGTTAGCAGGGGAGAGGAGCGAAAGGGAGAGGAGTAAAGAGGGATAAATATAATGGTGACGGATAGTAATTTGACTTTGGGTAATAGGCATACAACACAATCAACAGTTCAAATGTTATTGAAATGTTTACTTGAAACCTATGTAATCTTATTGATCAATGTCACCCTTTTAAATTTAATATCTAAAGAAAAAATATTTTAATTGAAAAAAAAATAGCCCTGCAAATTGGTTCAGTGGTAGAGCATCGGCCCGGCACATGGATGCCCAGGTTTGATTCCTGGTCAGAGCACACAGGAAAAACATCCATCTGCTTCTCCACTCATCCCACACCCCTCTTCTTCTCTCACAACTATAGCTTGTTTGGTTTGAGTGCATTAGCGCTGGATGCTGAGGATGGCTCCATGCAGCCTCTACCTCAAGCACTAAAAATAGCTCAGTTTCTAGCATTGCCCAAGATGGGCAGAGCATCGGCCTCAGAATGGGGTTGTTGGCTGGATCCCAGTCGGGGCACATGCAGGAGTCTGTCTCTCTATCTCTTCTCTTCTCAACTTGGAAAAGAAGAAAAACAGAAAAAAGTAATACACATTTTTAAATGGTCAGAACTCAAAAGATAGTGGCTACCACTTTTAAAGTGTAGAGTTCATACAGAAGACAAGCTGACATATCAGAATCTATTGCTTACAAGTTCCTATCTTCCCTAGGGTAACATAGCTAGCAAGTGACAAACCAGAAAATTCAAGTCCATCCCTGCTCTACCATAGTTCCAGAAGAGATCTCCTATAGAAAGGTAGGTTTCCCAAGAATCTCTGTTATTTCTTGAATGAATTCAACTCAAAGAATTTTGACCATGAACCTTGCCTTGTTCTCAACAATGTAAGCAATATGAAGTACAAACTAAAGTACCTAAAGTAAAAAATATTTAACTTTGAGACAATAGGGCTAAAACGTATGAAACAAAGGTCAGTGCAATCTGAAATATATTTGAAAACTTTGAAATGTGATTGCCAGTAAAATAAAGATTTAGACTCTCCTTTCTATGCTGTAATAGCAACTGAACAGATTTATCATATGCCTTTGTTTAATGTAAGAGGATAATGTATTTCTCTCTTATAAAGACACAGTAAAAACACTTTTTACAATCTGCACCCAATAGGATAAAGACACGCTGATGATACATTATTTTAAGTTCTAGTAATAAAAGAATGTGTCAGCATCCTTACCACCTAAAGACCATAAATAGCACCAATTGCTCAGTCTCCTGAAAGATTTTTTCATAGTTCAACCCTATTCCATTAAGCACAAGTCCCAACCTGATTTATATATGATTAGGATTCATGTATCCTTGGATTGTCCTCTTCATAAAACATCCTAATTGGCTGGTAATTACCTCTCTCTGCACTACACTTTTTAAACCTTTTCTTCTATCATTATTTCTTACTCCTCTCTGCATTGTCTAAAGGGAGAGTAATTTTAGTTATCTGTACATTGAGGTATCATAAGATCCAACACTAACTCAAGTAAATTGCTCCAGATTTCATCCTAGAGCTTGGTTCAGCGATCTATTTTGCAAAGCAATTCACTTATGGGCTTCCTTAAAGTTTAAACTTGCAAGATAATTTAAAGTCACATTGAAAGAAAATAAAACAAAACAAAAATGTTAATGGCTTTTTTTCCTCAAGGCAAACAATCTGTTTACCTTTGAATTGTGTATTGAGACTAAGACACATGTTTCTCCAGCAATTTGCCTTGTAAGTTTTTAGAATTGGAAAATTTAGTTTTAGATTAGAAAAAGATCCCACTGATTTTCAACATAGGCACAACTGGTATTTTAGTCAAGAAAATATTTCATTGTGTGACTTGGTTTCATGCATTTGAAGGATATTTGTTGTCTCTGGGCTTTATATACTAATTACTAAAAGTATCCCCAATTATATTGAAAACAATCCCTACCTCAATGTACATGCTTCCAAAAAGCCATAGAGGGTTGTAATGACCCAGGTTGAGAACCACTATAACTACCTAATTCTGCAATAAAGAACTAAAGATTCAGAAAAATGTAATGCCTTGTTAAATGATACAAGCTAGCAAGGGCCAAAATTGAGCCTGTTCACAATGCTCTTTTTATTTTTATCCATGGAGAGCTATTTCAAAAATCATTAACTATATAGAGTTGAATGATATGAAGATGTAATGCACAGGTTGGGGTAAAAGTAGGTTTACAGTTGTTCTTATGGAAAATAATGCCATAATTAATAATA
Source organism: Saccopteryx bilineata (assembly GCF_036850765.1). Classification (NCBI taxonomy): domain Eukaryota; kingdom Metazoa; phylum Chordata; class Mammalia; order Chiroptera; family Emballonuridae; genus Saccopteryx; species Saccopteryx bilineata. Next base: position 335,334,134 of record NC_089490.1, on the reverse strand, counting down.
CAAAAATAAACTGTGTTTTTCATTCTCAAAACTGTAAGCCTACTTTTGCTTCACTCTTTATCTAAGATGTTGACTCTACTCAGAGATATCCCGTAACTCAAATAAGAAACAAAATCTTTCAAAACTGATAAAACACACTTGACTTTCCTAGCAATCTAAGTAATATTCAGTCAAGAATGAATTGCAGCCTGGCCAGTTGGTGACGCAGTGGATAGAGCATTGGACTGAAACATGGAGGACCCAGGTTTGAGACCCTAAGGTTGCCAGCTTTAGCGTGGGTTCATCTGGTTTGAGCAAAGCTCATCAGGTTGAGCCCAAGGTCACTGGCTTAAGCAAGGGGTCACTTGGTTTGCTATAGCTCCCTGGTCAAGGCACATATGAGAAAGCAATCAATGAACAACTAAGGTGCCTCAACAAAAAATTGACGCTCCTTGTCTCTCTCCCTTCCTGTCTGTCTGTCCCTATCTATCCTTCTCTCTGACTCTCTCTCTCTCTAAGTAAAAAAATAAAATAAAAAAGAGTGAATTGGAAAGAGTGAAAGAGCAAGTGAAAATTGGCGTGAAGAATACTTTCTTGTACTTGAACTAGCTATGTGATCATAAATTATACTATTTACATAATTTCTTTAGGCCTCAGTATTTCCACAAGTAAAATGAAATGCTTGAGCTATAGTATTATTAAAGATTTGTTCTCTATAGTAAATGTTTGCTTTTATATTTTTCAAATAAACAGATCTCATTTATTGTAGTTCAAGTCTGTTTTACATAAGTCAAAGGTAGATAAGAAAATTCCATATCCTTACAATACTCCTCTGTTTATACACATTTTTCTACAACAAACAGGGAGTAGCATTTTCTGGTTAATCAAAGAAACTAGCAAACAAAAGACTGTGTATCATGTAGTCCTGATAGTTCAATTTATTCTTTCATGAATGAAAGAATACTATGAGTATTCTTTACTATTGTAGGTTAGAGGAACACTTGTATGAATTAGAAACTTTCCCTGAATTCAAGGAAATCACAGCCTGATCAAGAAGTTAGATACATAAGAAAATCATTATAATCCAATGCCATAGGTATTATAATTATAAATATAGTTATTATACTAAGTAATGAATTGTACTTAACACTAAAGAAATAATAAAAATAGTAAAATATTAATTTGTTGTTAAACAGATAAAATTATTGATATAAAAATTAAAGCACTATTAAAAATATTTTAAATAGAGAATGTAAGTTGATAAAAAATCAAATAAGTATTTTACCCTTACAACTCTTGCTTCCAAGTGAGCAAATAAAAAAATAATAACAATGGGTTTTGGAGTCAGAAAAAACATGGATTGAATCATTTTGGCTCTGCCATTTAGAAGGCAGATGGCCTTAGACAACTTTATCACCCCTTATAGCCTGATTTATCACTTGTAAAGTGAGGAGAAGTGCTATAAGCCATAAATGAAGTCCTTCATATAAAGTGCCAAGTACATAAAATGTCTTTTATAAATATTAAGTATCTTCTCTTTTTCATGTGGAAAAATTTAGTCTTTATTTGCCTTCAGAGGTGTTTTTATGGAACATTATATTTTCAAAAATAGTTGAGAAATTTTCTGTTGTAGAACTCAGAGTCCCTCCCTTTAAACCTGGGCAGCCCCTTGTGATTTGCCTCAGTTAATGCAGTATAACAGAACTCATGTCTTATTCCTTCCAAGACTTTGTCTTAAAAGGAGACAGCTTCTGCTTGGCGTGTGCCCTCTCCCTTTCTCTCTCTGGGTTTCTCTCTCCATATTTGGACCCTGACAGACAACACATAAAAATTTTAGCTTCCCTGAATCAGCCATGGTGGAGAAATTACATGGAAGAACCACATCAAGTTAGAAAGGATGAAGGAGCCCCAGCTACAAAAAAATTTTTACAACTATTTTCTCACTCTTAGATAAAAATGTATGTTCAAAACCTTAAGTGCTTTCATTGTTATTAATGTTCTAAGTCAAAGCATAATAATAACCAGAAAAAAATAACCAGTTCTTGTCACCTGATAATTTAAAAATTAAAGTCATGAAGACGTAATGTACAGCATAGGGGATATAGTTAATAATATTGTAATAACTTTATACGGTGACAGAAAGTTACTAGACATATCATGGTTACCACTTCATAAGGTATACAGATGTCAAATCACTATGTTGTACACCAGACAAAAATGTAATGTTATATGTCAACTGTACTCCAATAAAAATAAAAATAAAAATAAAATAAAGTTTCTGAGGAGCAAAAAAACTAAAAAACTAAAAAGGCAAAAACAATTATCAATGCAATTGCTGTAAGTAATAAAGAAAAGATACAAGTAAAAATGTAGCCAATAAAATTACAATCTTCAAATAAATAAAGGAAATAAATATTTATAAGATAAAAAGAGAATTTTGAAACAGAATTGTTAGCTTTTCATTCTTAAGTTACTATGTATCTTGTAGCTATTTTATCAAGTTGTATTCACTATTCTTTTAGAAATGTAATTTAAAAATATCAGAAAATGTGTAATACTGATAGATGTTATTCATGTAAGTGGAGATTAGGAAATATAGTGAATTAAGGAAAGAAAGACTTGTGTTATGTTATTAAAATCTTAAAATACTAGAGAGGGTGATTTTTCTCTTTAAAAACATTTTTTTAATGTGAGAAGCGGGGAAGCAGAGACAGACCCCCACATGCGGCCCAGAAGGGATCCACCCACCAAGCCCCCACCAGGCAATGCTCTGCCTGTGTGGCCTGCTGCTCTGTTACTTGGTGATCTAGCTATTTTAGTGCCTGAGGCAAAAGAGGGGGGAGCAGATGGTCACTTCTCCTGTGTGCCCTGACCAGGAATCAAACTCGGGACATCCACATGCCAGGCCGACACTCTACCACTGAGCCAACTAGCAATGGCCCTTAAAAGACATTTTTTGTGTGAAGAATATAGTAAAACTTTCTTTACTTCTCAGGTCAAAACTTAAATCTTAATTTATATATCAAAATCTGACTTCTCCTCAAAAGAAAGAACTCTACAAAAATTACAGTTACCTGTAGTAAAAGATACAAACAAGAATATCAATAAAATTAGATTGGGGGAAGTACTACAAATTATAAGCTAGGATAAACTTGAATTTAGATTAGGGTGTCACTCAATGTCATGCAGGCTTGGGCAAGTTACTTTTCTCAGCCTTGGTTTCCACATATGTAAAAGCAGTAAAATAATGCTTTTACTCAGTGGATTGTTATAAAGAGTAGTTTAAATTAGGATACATAAAGTTCTTAGCACAGGGCATAGTATTGGGGGTCCTTGGGTTACAACAGTCTTGACATCAATGTTTCAAGTTTATGATGCTCCCTCCCATAAAAACTTAAAAACATTGAGACGTGAGCGTTTCGGTGAACGCCATTAGTGTCATACTCACGTACTCACGGACTACGTGGGAGAACTAGTTGGGTTGCCTGCAGAGGAAGAATACGTAGTAACACGATATAAGTGAGGGAGTTGCTGTCCCCCAGTATGCTTACCTATGCCATTTTGAACTGTTAAAAGCACAAGTGTTCCGTTTGTGTTAGGCTAGGGTGTGTTCTACTTACACTAAAATTCGGGTTACATCACTGTTGTAGGAACAGAACTATGTCATAACCCGAGGACCCCTTGTACATATTTAAAGCTCTGGTTTATTTTCTTGCAAGTCTTCTTTATATATGCAAAACTTCTTATTCAGGAAAGAGTAGGTATTACTCAAGTTAACTCACTTTCACCAGAAACTACCCTAGTCCAGAATTCACCAGTGAAATCACTTGATTCTGGGCTTTTCTTTGTTGTTTTTGATTCCTGATTCAATATCTTTACTTGCTAATGGTCTGTTCATGTTTTCTATTTATTCATGATTTGGGTTGGTAAATTGTACGTTTCTAGAAATTTGTCCATTTATTTGAAGTTTTCCAACTTATTAGCATATTGCTATTCATAGTAATTTCTTATAATCCTTTGTATTTCTGTGGTAACAGTTGTCATGTCCCTTCTGTTATTTTTGATTTTATGTATTTCAGTCTTTGCTCTCTCTTTCTACTTAACATTTAAAGAAGAATTAACGCTAATCCTTCTTGAACTCATCCAAACAATTAAAGAGAAGGAAAGACTCCCAAACTTGTTTTAGAAAATCATTATTACCCTGATACCAAAACATATAGACATTATAAGAAAAAAAAAACTATAGGCAAATATCCCTGACAGATAAAAAGGCAAAAGTGATCAGCAAAATACAAAAAAAAACCATTCACATCAAAAGGATCATACAGCATGATTAAGTGAGATCTCCTCAGGATGTAAGGATGTTTCAGCACATATAAATTAATAAATGTGATTTACCACATTAATAGAAGAAAAGATTTAAAAAAAATATGATTCCAATAGAGTTAGAAAATACACTTGGAAAAATTCAACATCCTATCAGATAAAATGCTTAATGAACTGAGTGTTAAAGGAATATACCCAACATATTAAAGGCCATATTTGACAAGCTAGCAGCTAACATCATACTGAATAGTAAAAGGTTCAAAGAAATTCCTCTAAGATTAGCAACAAGACAAGGATGCCTATTCCCACCATTCTTATTCAACATATTATTGAAAGTCCTAGATAGCAATCAGAGAAGAAAAAATAAGTTATAAACATCTATTCCTAGAGACTCCACCAAAATAATTGTTAGAATAAACAAATTCAATAAAGTTTTAAAATACAAACACACACACACACACACACACAAACAGAAATCAGTTGTACTTCTATGCACAAAGCAAAATATCTATAGAAAAGATTCTATGTGAGGGGAGAAAAGAGGGACAAATATACAATAACAGAAAATTATTAGACTTTAGGTAGTGAGCACACAACACAATCAACAGCTTAAATGCTATAGAGATGTTCACTGAAACCCTATGTATACTTGTTGATCAATGTTATTCTATTAATTTAATTTCAAAATAAAATTTAAAAAAATTCTGTTTATCAAAAAAAACAAAAACACTAACTTGAAAAGATAAATGAACCGTATGTTCATTGCAGCAATATTTATAATAACCAAGATGGAAGCAACCTTAGTGCCCATCGATGGATGAATTTATAAAGAAACTGTGATATGCTAACACACACATACATACAGAGAGAAAATAGAATATTAGTCAGCCAGAAAATAGAATAAAATCTTGCCATTTACAGCAACATGGATGGATCTTGAGTTCTCTATGCTAAATATAGTAAGTCAGCCATAGAAAGACAAATACTATGTGATCTCACTTATGTGTGGAATCTAAACAAAACAAAACAAAAAGCAGGTCATAAATCCAGAGAACAGATTGATGGTTGCAACAGTCAGGGTGGGAGGTACAGGCAAAATGAGTGGTGAGAGTCAAAGGGTACAAATGTCCAATTATAAAATAAATGCATTTAGGAGATGTAAGGTACAGGATGGCAACTATCAATAATACTATATTGCATACTTAAAAATTGCTGAGAGTAAAACCTAAAAGTCTTTATCACACACAAAAAAGTTCTGTAATAATACATGGTGACGAATGTTAACTAGATTTATTGTAATCATTTTACAATATATACAAATATTGAATCATTATGTTATACACTGAAAACTAATACAATGTTGTTTGGTAATTATACCTCAATAAAAATAAAAAAGAATACAACACAGTCCCATTTACAATGACATCTAAAACAATAAAATAATTAGGAATAAATTTCACATAGCAGGTGAAAATCTGCATAGTGAAAACTAAAACATTGATGAAAGAAACAGAAGGCAGAAATAAATGGAAAGATATCCTTTGTTTATAAACTGAAAGAATTAATATTGACAAAATGTCCATATTACTCAAAGCAATTCACAGATGCAATGAAATCCCTATCAAAATTCCAATGGCATTTTTCACAAAATTTTTTAAAATCCTAATATTTGTATGGAGCCACAAAACTCCCCAAACAGCCACAGCAATCCTGAAAAAAAAAAGAACAATGGTGGAGGTATTATACTTTCAGGTTTTAAACTATACTACAAAATTATAGTAATTAAAAGGGATGCTGCTGGCATAAAAGTAGACACAGAATCACGATCTCAGAAATATATCCTTGCATATATAGCCAAATAGTATTTGACAAAATAGCAAAGAACACACAATGGAAACAGGATAGTCTCTTCAATATACAGTGCTGGGAAAACTGATAGCCACATGCAAAAGAATGAAAACTGGACCCTAATCATATACCACTCACAAAAATTAACTTTAAATGGATTAGAGACTTATACATAAGAACTGAAACTATAAAACTCTTAGAAGAAAACATAGGGGGAAGTTTTTTGCTATAACATCAGAAGAACAAGCATCAAAAGCAAAAATTAATAAGTGGAACTACAACAAACTAAATTTCTACACAGCAAAAGAAATAACAAAATAAAAATGCAAATTACACAATGGTAAAAATATTTGCAAATCATATATGGGATAAGGAGTTAATATCCAAAATATATTTTAAAAAACTCATACAACTCAATAAAAAATAAATAAACAAAAAAGGGGAGAGAAACCAAATAGACTTTCTTTTCCAAAAACAACATGCACATGGCTAACAGGTAGATGAGAAGGTGCTCAACATAACTAATCATCAAAGAAATGCAAGTCAAAACTACGAGATGCCATCTCACATCTGTTGGAATGACTATCATCAAAAAGAAAAGAGACAGCAAGTAATGGTGAGGATGTGGACAAAAGGAAACCCTTGTACAATGTTGTTAAGAAATAAAATCATACAGGGGGAAAAGAAACCACTACACTAGTGCAGCAAACAGATGGTATGAAAAAGCATCTTTATAACCTCATCTGTGATACTTGAACTCAATTCCTCTCTCCAACAGTCTCCTATAGGGGAAGGGTTACATTTAGTCCTTTTCCTCCATATTTCTGGCTCTACCCATGGGTAAGGAAGAGATTTCTACTCAAACATTAGTAGTGCAATATTTATTTACCTCTTGCTTTTTAGCTTACACAACTTAGATCCCCATAAGAGGATGGGTGAGTAAAAAGTATTCATATTCAAAAAGCCCACTCTGACCTCTAACATCTGTCAGTACCTCTCTTGTTACACTTCAAACTTGTATTGGTTTCACAATCAACATTCTCTACCTCTGTGTCTAGGGTACTCTACGGTACTGGAGAAAATCAAATGACTTCAAGAACTGGTAATTACACCAGACTTATGCCCCCAACCTCAATGGGGTCCCCATAACTGACAAGAGATACTGAGTCTTCTACTTCCATGCTCTCCAATATCACTCAGCAGATGCACTTCACTCACTGAAGTTGTCAGGCAACTTCCTGCTTGCATACCTACACACCTATCTGTACTCACACTTGTATTTAAATCCTTTCTTCTTGATACAGATTAATGTTCTCTCTCTTAAAGACAGGTAAAACTTTGTTTTAGGGAAAGCTTCTCTTTCGGAAAACTGATTTTTTAAAAATCTCTCCTTAAAATAACAGCAAAGGACACTTGGTCATGCTCAGAGAAACCAACAAAAGGACTGAAAATCACTTAAATGAATTTTTGTTAAATATACAAAAGCAGTAAATGTCAAAACTGTTTGTAATTGGCATTTCTTTTCAAACTGGAATACGCAAAAGTGTCTCCCTATTTTGTCCTTGAAAATTCTTAATTATTTATTGCACAAATACTATTTTACAGGTTGATAAATTTATTCTTTTAAAAACATTGTCCAATTTGTTGTCACATAATTTAATACAATTTAAACTATACTTGCAGTCCAACAGTTAATTCTTAATTATAAGAAACCACCTAATGAAAACATGTTTCTTGTAATGAGATTAGACTGTTATTTTTAAACAGCTGCCTCTCCTGTGGCAAGCTGTTTAAAACAAAAACAAAAACAAAAAAAACTAACCTTATATGAACTTATATAGCTTAGAGTACTAATTTCTTCCCTTAAAACATATATAAGATGATGCCTTAAATTCATAGGGTGGTAAAATGCCATACATGTGAAAAGGGTTTAAAGAAAATATACAGATTTTGATAAAACTTAGATTCCCAGCTTCAATAATCTTCCCCAGGTAAGTCTTCAAAGTTTGCCATGCAGAGTCTGCCACTTAGAAAGTATTAAATAGCAATACTAAAAAACTGTAGCTATTTTTCTTCTATGTCAAGAATTTTCCCCCCAAATCTGATCAAATGTTTTATGCAAATTTGTCCCATAAATTTCTCTCTTAATTATCTTAAATCCAATACTCTTTTAAAACTTTATGAAACTTATAAAAACAATAGTATGGAATATCAATTTGTCTTCTTTGATTCTATGTACTAAAGTAGAATTATAAATTGAGAGCAGAAGTCAAACAATATAAATAGTGCAACAAAATAATCTTCAATATTTTAAAAATCTCACTTTATTATAAATAAAATAAATATATATATATACATATACATAGTCAGACAGACTCCCTCATGCGCCCGACCGGGATCCACCCGGCACGCCCACCAGGGGCGACGCTCTGCCCACCAGGGGGCGATGCTCTGCCCCTCTGGGGGGTCGCTCTGCCGCGACCAGAGCCACTCTAGCGCCTGGGGCATAGGCCAACGAGCCATCCCCAGCGCCCGGGCCATCTTTGCTCCAATGGAGCCTCAGCTGCGGGAGGGGCAGAGAGAGACAGAGAGGAAGGAGAGGGGGAGGGGTGGAGAAGCAGATGGGCGCTTCTCCTGTGTGCCCTGGCCGGGAATCGAACCCGGGACTTCTGCATGCCAGGCCGACGCTCTACCACTGAGCCAACCAGCCAGGGCCTACAAATAAAATATTTAAAAAAAATTTAAACCATAGGTAAAATTGTCACAGTCAAATCTCCATGTTGTTCTAATTGAAATTAACTCAAGGTGATGTCATATAATAATCATATTGTCATTGATTTCTGTTCTTAATAATCAGAACTAGCAATCAGCAATCTACCATATGTATGTTTTACTTTAGCCCTTATTTTATTGTCAGCCTCAGGGAGTAAGCTTACACAAGACAGCAATCTATCAAAAAATGTGTGTTGAACAGTAGCTGTGTCATTGTACTTTGACCTCAATCTCTTAATAGGTTTTACTCCTTTCTTCAACTCCTGTTCTTCAGCCTCACTGAAATCAATATCCAGCATCTTGATCCCTTCATTTTTGTCTCAGTTTACAGGCTCCTTTTGATCCTTTTCTTCTTTATCCAGCTTGAACCTAATGGCTATCCGTTTGACCTATTGTCTCAGCAATATCTTCCAAACCATTTAGTCCAATCCCTCAGGTGTACAAGCTCAGCAAAGCCCAAACCCCCAGATCAGAATTGCAGCTAGTATTTCCACCTTGGCCTGAAGCTTTGTGGAAAAGCAAGTCCCACATTTGTGCTTGTGGTAGCTTCTTCAGTGCCATAGCATTTATACGAAGTTGGGTGTTGTCTTTTATTATTTTCTTCTCTCATTTCCCTCAAAATAATTTTTTTTTTAAATAATTACCATCTTCTTCTAACTCCTTAGTCTTCTGTACTTTCTCATTTTGATAGGCTAGGTAGTCCTCTCTCTCCTTGAGAAAACTCAAGGTCATCAGCTGTGTTCTACATGCACACACATACCACACTCAGCCCCCCAAAAGCAAACCCACAGCCATCCTTACCGATGTCATCCCCTACTTTCTTCAGTTTTCTGCCATTAACACCAGAGGTTGGCAACTAGGGCCCCTGGTCAAATCTAGCTTGCTACTTATTTTTATAAATAAGGTTTTCTTTTTCACAATATTGTTTTATTATTGAATGTACTGGAGTGACACTGTTTAACAAATTCATACAGGTTTCAGATGCACAATTCTACAGCACATCATCTGCACAATATATTGTGTGTTCACCACCCCAAGTCAAGTCTCCATCCATCACCATTTATCTTCCCTCTACGCTCCTCCACTTCCTGGCCTCCCCTACCCTTGCAATCACCACTCTGTTGAAAATAAACATGCCCATTTGTTCACATATTGTCTATGGCTATTTTATGCTACAATGGAGGAGATGAGGAGTATCTACAAAGAGCACATGACCTGCAAAACCTAAAATATTTATTATCTAATATTTTACATAAGAAATTGTTGCCCCCTGACCTATATTGTCAACATCTTCCTCTTCTTGGATCTTTATTTAATATAAAAATGTGGTTATCTCTTTTTTGAGTCTGAACATGTTTATTTAGAGTTTTTGTCTTTGCTTTTTGTTTTGGTTTATTTATTTATTTATTTTTTGGCTCAAACACTCTACAATTATATACCGATTTTTCTCATTTCCTTATTATACAATTTGTTCAGGAAGGATGCCCCATTTTCTTTCTTTACTTTGCTTTTTATTTATTCTTTTTGCCCTGTAATCTGCCTTTTGTCCCTAATATCTTTATGAAATTATTCCCACAAAAGTAATGATTACCTCCTAACTGTCAAGCTTAAAAAGAAATTCTGATCTTTAGCTAATTGACCCATCTTTAGGCACTCTCCCCTTAAAACTCTGTAATCCAGTGTTTTTGACAAAGTGTGTATATCAGAATCATCTTTAGGCATCTACTCTACGCTGGTCACAAGCCAGAATTAAACTTTACTATACATTTTCTCTCCTCTAAAATAAGGAATTAATAGTACGATTCAAACGGGATAATATGTGACAAGTAACTGGAACAAAATACTGTATAGAGAAGAATACCTTGTCTAGATAATTGTCAATAAATATAATTCACCCTCATCCTATAGGATGCAAACAAACACTTGCCCTTGCAGTATATGTCCACCCAACTGCCCTTACTTCTTTCTCTTCTAAAAAAATTACCATCTACTCAATAGTTAAAAAAAAAAACACAAAAAAAAAAACAAAAAACTCCTGACCTGTGGGGGCACAGTGGATAGAACGTCAACCTGGAACACTGAAGGAGCTGGTTCGAAACCCTGGGTTTGCCCGGCCAAAGGCACATACCACAATCAGTGAACAATTAAAGTGAAGCAACTATGAGTTGATACTTCTCGCCCCCCACCCCAGGAGATCATTATAAATTTTTTTAAAGTTTTTAAAAAAAACTGACAAAGGAAGTCAAGGACATTTTGGAATACAAGGTTTTTTTTATCAGTTATCTCCTAGTGAGGAACACTAAATGTATAAGGAACAAAGAACCTTCATTTCTCTTATAAAAACTGAAATTCACATGGATTAATAACATAAATATATTCATCAGAATTGTAAAATACCCTTCCAGAGACCTGCAGGATTAATCAAAATATTCACTTCTCACAATGACAGCACAGAATATGCACATAAAAAGTATCTATTAAAAACAGCCATGAAAGCAAATAAGAAGACACAGATACACAAAGACACAAAGTAAACATAAGATATAAAAAATTAAAATTAAAATTTTCCAAATTTTATCACTTATTATTACACACACTTTACTTTAAAATACAAAAATAGTAAAGATGAAGGATCCAGCCACAGTGGTTTAAAGGTAGAAAAAATAGTAGAAACTAATAGCTAATGTATAGAAATAAAACTGAATGAATCCTAGCCTTTTCAAAATTAGAAAAAATAATATAAAAAAGTTATTAAAATATTGTATATAAAATTATTATTCCAGACCAGTTTTTAAATCACAAAATGGAAATATAATATATGACATTTATAGAATTATTTTAAATATATTCAGAGATAAATTAATGAGCTTAAAAGACAATTATTTTAGCCCTGGCCAGTTGGCTTAGTGGTAGAGTGTCGGCCTGGCGTGCATGAGTCCCGGGTTCGATTCCCGGCCAGGGCACACAGGAGCAGTGCCCATCTGCTTCTCCAGCCCTCCCCCTCTCCTTCCTCTCTGTCTCTCTCTTCCCCTCCAGTAACCAAGGCTCCATTGGAGCAAAGTTTGCCTGGGCGCTGAGGATGGCTCTGTGGCCTCTGTCTCAGGTGCTAGAATGGCTCTGGTTGCAACAGAGAGACACCCCAGATGGGCAGAGCATCGCCCCCTGGTGGGTGTGCCGGGTGGATCCTGGTCAGGCGCATGTGGGAGTCTGTCTGACTGCCTCCCCGTTTCCAACTTCAGAAAAATACAAAAACAAAAAAAAGACAATTATTTTTTAAAAAAAGAATAAAAAGTTTTTTCATACCAGGTTATTAGAAAAATTCAATTAGAATAAAAAAATGGAAAGAAGGAAACAATGAAAAGAAAATAAGTTAGTTAGACCATAGAAAACTGATAAAGAAATAAAGTACTTGGTTCTTAGAAAAAAGAAGAATATTGATAAATTTGTGAAAGATCTAATAAAGAGAAAAAGAATGTTTTGGTGCTAAAAAAATAACATAACCACTAGTACAAAGAATACTTAAAATTATAAGAGAATTATGCATACATTACTTTAATTTACCTATCAATATAAACTAACAACTACAAAACATAAAGAGGCTATTTAGTCACAGGAATAAACAGTTGTGTTTAAATGCAAATTATATTGTATGCTAGTTTTATGCTCTTTAACAAATTCCCTAACTGCCATGAGCCACATTTTCTTCATCTGTAAAACAGGAACTTAAAATCTTAATAATACACATTTCCTATAGGAGTGTTTTGAAAATAATTGCTTGTTATTGTTATTTTTGTTGTCATCACCTCTTCTTTCTCATTATTAATATTCACTACCTTTGATAAACACACAATATGTGCCTAAGCAAATAAAAAGTTTAAAACATGGAAGCAGCCCAAAAGCCCATCAGTAGATGAGTGGGTAAAAAAGCTGTGGTATAATTACACAATGAAATACTATGCAGCCACAAAAAAAGAAAAAAAAATTTACCTTCTGCAACAGCATAGATGGATCTATAGAGTATTATGCTAAGTGATAAAAGCCAATCAGAGAAAAACAAGTACCACATGATTTTACTCATATGTGGAATTTAATGAACAAATGAACTAACAAGTAAAACAGAGACAGACTCATAGATAGAGAGCCAGCTGACAGCTGTTGGAGCAGGGGCTGGGTGAGGGGGGTGGAGGGATTGAGCAAAAAAAAAGGAACCAAAAGAAAGAGAGAGAGACTCATGGACACACACAACAGTGTGGTGATTGCCGGGAGTGGGGGTTTAGGGGTGGGTGGTAGGGAGAGGTAAGTGGTGATGGATGAAGACTTGGCTTGGAGAGTTAGCACACAATATGGAGGACAGAGATGTGTTGTGGAATTGGGGGCCTGAAACCTGTAAAATTAGTATCACCCCAATAAACTCAATTAATAAATGCTTCTCTAATCAATATTTTAACCCCTCTGTAACAATCAGGCCCAATAGAGAAAATTTACTTTATCATTTAATTGTGTCCTGAACTGCAAATATTAACACAATTCATTTCCCCTGATAATACAAAACCTTAATGGCATACACTCTAGGGGGAAAAATCTTGCCCAACTCATTAGACTTAGACAGATTGATCATACTTAATAATTAATGTGCTGCTTTTAGAGTTAAATACTTGTCATTAAACAAATACAGAGACATCACATTTAAGAGAAAACCAAGAAGCTGAGCTAAACAAAGTGGATACTAAAAAAAAAAAAAAAAAAAAAAAGAGGTCAGAAATATTTTATCTCACTTCTATAAGTAAATGTGAAGGACTAATATAAACCTATAAGATTCTGAAAATAAAAAATATCATATTTTTAAGTTCATAAATCTCAGAATGAGATAAAAAGAAAACCAGTAAAACTAGATCTCTCATATTTATATATGTCCCTAGACTTTTCCTTAGGGTTTTAATGTAGGTTATTGTCAGGGTGAAATTAAATGAAAAAATAAACTGTAAATTAAGCTTCCAACCCCTGATATTCTTTTATTAGACCAAAATTATAACAATTATTTATTTAATATTTGTGCAATAAAATCCATCATGGCAAAAACTAGTTGTTTTGATATACAATTTAAATTTTCTAATAATAAAATTTAACAAAAATAAAAATGCCAAAAATAAAATAAAGCAGAAACCCACCAAACAGAAATTGTTCATTTTGTCTACTTACCTTCTTGGATTTAGCTATTTAAAAATTATATTCATTTTCAATTTGTTAGCACAAGTATTTATAGAGCACAAAGAATACAGAGATTAAAATAAATAAACCAACAAACATAGTCTTCTACTCTCAAAATCACTGTAGGTGGGTTCAAAGGAAGAGAGGAAAAGCTAACAATTCCAAAAAAAACCTGTGTTTGCCTGACCAGGCAGTGGAGCAGTGGATAGAGTGTCGGACTGGGATGCGGAAGACCCAGGTTCAAGACCCCAACGTCGTCAGTTGAGCGCGGGCTCATCTAGTTTGAGCAAAAGCTCACCAGCTTGGACCCAAGGTCGCTGGCTCGAGCAAGGGGTTACTCGCTCTACTGAAGGCCCATGGCAAAGGCACATATGAGAAAGCAATCAATGAAGAACTAAGGTGTCACAATGAAAAACTGATGATTGATGCTTCTCATCTCTCTCCATTCCTGTCTGTCTATCCCTATCTATCCCTCTCTCTGACTCTGTCTCTGTAAAAAAACAAAAACAAAACCCTGTGTCATAGGCCTCTATTACTATTTTTTATCTATAATGGAGATAATATTAGTAATTTATTGAGCATCAACATAGGCTTTCAAGTGCTTTACCTAAATCAGTATTTTTGAACTTCCAGTCCATGGACCGTCACTGGTATGCCAGAAATTTCGTGCTGGTTCATGAAAGAGTAAACTTCATACAATATCACGGTGGTTGACTCTTTTGAGTTCAACCGCTGACCTATATGCTAGTTCACACCTTCACTAAACCCTTATATATTAAAAATTATTGTGCCCTTTTTCAAACTCAGAATTGAAGTTTATAGAGTTTAGGCTGGTGACTGATGAAGACATGATTAAGGTAAACCTGTGTGACCCCAAAGCTCATATTCTTGTCTACACCACATTGTTTTTGTTCACTTGAGATACCTGAGAAATTATCAACTCTTGAAGTGTGGGGGGTATCAGTCTAAGATTTTGGGTCTGGCCATGCTGTGGTTTCCTTATCTAAAAGTGGTTAGTAATTAAACTGGACCATTATTGGAAGGTCAAATATAATAATTTATGAGCAAGTCATTGAAACGTAGACAAAGTTAAGAAAGTAATAAAATGGGACACAGGATTATGAAGATTAAGCTCTTCCCCATCATTAGAATCTAGGCCAAGCAAGCAAGTGTATCTGAAACAGTTTTATATATTTAAAATACCTTAAACACTACAGACTTTGCTAAACAATGTCAAGGTAAATAACATTGGAACCATGGTTTTCTATCTGATTAGTACTAGTGTAAAAAAGCACAAGCAAAGCAGAAAACTATATAACTTTTTTCTCAGAATTCAATCAGCAAAGACAAGGAATTTGCATAATGCAGGCCCCCAAAGCTACTTTTCCCCTGCTTCACAGTTTCAAAGGCCAAGGAAATGAATAATTGCCTTGACTTTTCACTGCATTTTGTCTATACAGCCACCATCTGCCTTTAAATATGGAGAAAGAATAGTGTCACTTGTTGTAGAATTAAGATCATTTGAAAGCTTTATATATATAAGGGCTCTTCTGTCTTTATTCCTATTGTTACCCTCTTCATACACTGCCTTAAGTTCCCTACCCTACTCTTCCTGGGAATTTGTCTCTCCACAAACATTTTATTCTAGTCTTCTTTTATGCTACCGTAACATATTTTTATAAATTCAGGTCTCTCAAAATGTCTTCAAAAAGATCTGGATTTATTCTTTCCATGGGGCAAGAGCATCCTGTCAAAGCAGATTATACCTCAGAAGCAGAAAAATAAAAAAAATTAGACAGTAATATATTCCATTGATTGAAAATGTAATCCTCATTCAACTCCACTAATTTATTATTTTGAAGATAACCTTAATACTCACATGCATGTGACATTCAATGTTATTTTTTCCTAGACAGATTAATTTCATATTTAGTTGTAAATGAAAGATCACTGGGTGGCATTTTAAAATTAAATGTATTCTGTAATTGCAGATAGATTTTTCATTGTATATAGTAAACACACTCATACACACACCCACCATATGATGACAGTGCCATATCTTTTGTACATTTGAATATATAGGGCAAATTCATTTAACATGAAGGATATTAAACAAATTTCTTCCTACTCATGCTTCAGTTCTGAATGCACAATACTGTTGGACATCTGGCCTCAGGCCCTGACCAGGACTGTTACCACAGAGATGTGCTGTGAGGTTAGTTTTCATTGGTGAAATGTTAGACTCACAAAAACCTAGTTCATCTTCATATATTAATAGAGCCTAATAGTTGTAATTGAGGCCAAATAATTTTAATACTAAATAATAATTTTAAAAATGTAGTTCCTCTAAATGAAGATAACCATAAATTTTATTGCACACAAAATATGTAGAGCTATATCATGTTCTTAAATAAGGTTCACCTAATATAATTAACATGACCATCATTCTCAGTTTAA
The DNA here is from genome assembly GCF_036850765.1 of Saccopteryx bilineata. Lineage (NCBI taxonomy): Eukaryota > Metazoa > Chordata > Mammalia > Chiroptera > Emballonuridae > Saccopteryx > Saccopteryx bilineata. The sequence goes on along the minus strand of NC_089490.1, from coordinate 335,317,544 downwards.
TATATAAAGTTAACGCAGTTCTAATTAAGAGCTGCAATAATGTTGAACAAAATCATTCTAAAATTTACTAGATCTCTATGGTAATTAGAGAGGAATATTATAAAAGTAGACAAACAAGAGAGCTTTTCCCATTCATATAGTAAATCTTTCTCAAAAGTTACATTAGTTAAACCAGTATAGAACAAGAATGTATCCATGGAACAAAGTTTAGACATAGTTTCAAATATATATCAGAACTCATTGTATGATAAATGTGATATTCCATTTTAGAAGAAAGAAAATGGATTATTCAATTAATATTTTAGAGACAAATGTCTATATATTTGCACTTGGATAAAATTAGATTCCCACTTCATACTGTATTCGAGAATAAATTTCCAATCATTTAGTGGACAAAATGTAAGTAATGAGACAATAAAGATTCTAAAATAAGTACCTAGAGATACTTTTATAACCTTGTGGACACATAAGAGCTTCATAAACATAATTGTATAACGTTAAGCCAAGAGGAAAAATAAAATTTACATATTTAATACATGAAAGTTAAATTTTCCTGAGTTAAAAATAAAAGACAGTGCCTGACCAGGCGGTGGCACAGAAGACAGAGTCAGACTGGAACGCAGAGGACCCAAGTTCAAAACTCCAAGGTCACCAACTTGAGTACGGGCTCATCTGGCTTGAGCACAGCTCACCAGCTTAAGCCCAAGGTCACTGGCTTGAGCAAGGGGTCACTTGGTCTGCTGTAGTCCTCCAGTCAAGGCACATAGGAGAAAGCAATCAATGAACTAAAGTGCCTCAATAAAGAATTGATGCTTCTCATCTCTCTCCCTTCCTGTCTGTCTGTCTCTATCAGTCCCTCTCTCTGTCTCTCTTTCTGTCTCTGTCACAAAAAAAGAAATAAAAATAAAAGGCAAGAAATTTGCCAGTTTTTCTCATATTCATATTTTATAAATATTATTTATTATTAATTTTATTTGTTTTTATTTATTTTTAATTTTTTAAAGATTTTATATATTCATTTTAGAGAGGAGAGAAAGAGAAGGGGAGGGGAGGAGCAGGAAGCATCAACTCCCATCTGTGCCTTGACCAGGCAAGTCTAGGGTTTTGAACTGGCGACTTCAGCATTCCAGGTCAATGCTTTATCCACTGCACCACCACAGGTCAAGCCATTTATTATTTACTTTATTTTATTCTCTTGCATTAATTTTACTCTGTGCTGATATTTATTGATTTTCCTCATATTTTCTTTTGATTTATTTGTTGTTCCTTTCCTTTTTAAGTTTCTTAAATTTGACTTCATTTTATTTTCAATTTTATTTTTTAACAATAAAAGCATTTATGTTTACAATTTCCTCTGAATGCATCTTCAGCCAGACCTGAGGTTTCTGTATGTACTCTATTGTATATTGATTTCAGAGTAATTTGTAATTTCAGATGTGTTTCTTTTTTATATATGGTGGCTATTTAAAAGAGTGTCATTTTGTTTGTAAATGACTGAGCTGTTTTGTTTATTTGTATATATCTTTGTTGGAGTACTTCATAACTTTTTGTTTTTTCTTTGTCCTTGAAATTAAGTTGATCAGATATTAGTATTATCTTCTCTGCTTTCATTCACTTTGCTATTGCCAGATAAGTGATTTACCTACTCTTTTGTCACAGAAGGGCTACTTCGGCATATTGATGTAGGTATGTTTATTTTAAACCACATATCATAAATTTAGACCAATCGTAAAGCCAGCCTATCTTTTTTTTTTTTTTTTTTTTACAGGGACAGAGAGAGAGTCAGAGAGAGGGACAGATAGGGACAGACAGGAATGGAGAGAGATGAGAAGCATCAATCATCAGTTTTTTGTTGTGACACCTTAGTTGTTCATTGATTGCTTTCTCATATGTGCCTTGACTGCAGGCTTTCCGCAGACTGAGTAACCCCTTACTCGAGCCAGTGACCTTGGGTCCAAGCTGGGGAGCTTAACTCAAACCAGATGATCCCATGCTCAAGTTGGTGACCTCGCGGTCTCGAACCTGGGTCCTCCGCATCCCAGTCCGAGGCTCTATCCACTGTGCCACCACCTGGTCAGGCCCACCTTATCTTTTCATAAGGAGCTCAATCCACTTGTATTCATTTTGTTAAAATATATGATGGTTTGTTTTATTCATGTTATATTTACTATTTTTATATATATTTGTCTTTTCTTTCTTTTTTTTTTTTTTTTGTATTTTTCTGAAGCTGGAAACGGGGAGAGACAGTCAGACAGACTCCCGCATGCGCCCAACCGGGATCCACCCGGCACACCCACCAGGGGGCGACGCTCTGCCCCTCTGGGGCGTCACTCTGTCACGACCAGAGCCACTTCAGCACCTGGGGCAGAGGCCAAGGAGCCATCCCCAGCGCCCGGGCCATCTTTGCTCCAATGGATCCTCGGCTGCAGGAGGGGAAGAGAGAGACAGAGAGGAAGGAGAGGGGAGGGGAAGGGGTGGAGAAGCAGATGGGCGCTTCTCCTGTGTGCCCTGGCCGGGAATCGAACCCGGGACCTCTTCCACACCAGGCCGACGCTCTACCACTGAGCCAATTGGCCAGGGCCTGTCTTTTCTTTTTACTGCTTCCTTGCTTTTGTTAGATTCTTCTTCTCAAGTATTTCTTTCATGCTCTATAATGGTTTAGGAATGGTACCATAAAGCTCATTCAACTACAAATTATCTTTCTTTTTTAATAATCATATTAAATTTGTAATCACAAAAATACAAAGATCCATCAACTAATATTATTTCTTCAGCCCCTTCACCAATTTGTTTCCCTAAAATAACTTAGAATTGAACTCTCTGTCTACATTTTAACTTCTAAGAAATAGTTGAATAAAACCTTTCTTATAGCTATAAAACATAATTTCAGCAATTCCTATTGTTTTAGAAAATTCCCTTGAGTTTATCAGTGTTAAAATAAAGCCTAACATTCTTAACAGCATTTACTCATTTTTATCCCCAAAGTAACAATACAGGTGACTGCACAGAAGAATCTTCCAGACAATTTGTTTTCATATTTTCAGTCATTTTCACCCAACCGTTTTGTTGATTTGCCTGCCCTATTATATGAAGCTTTCATGTATTTTCCCATAACTAAGCACAGAGAAGCATTATAAATAACTTATACATAGCCAATGTTGCATCTTCCAATTTATGAGTTCTAAAAAAATCATCATAATTTGAACTATCTTGTTTGAAGGATGACTATATAGCAAATAAAAATGTAATATTAAAGCAGTCCTCAATAATTGTCTATTTGATATTCAGGTTATGTATTATTTTACTGAAAAAATACTCTATATTTTTTCTTTATTATTAAATAAGTGAAAATGAAAGAATGCTTATTCAGAAATTCATACATATTTCAAGAGGCATAACATTAAAGCATTCATTTCATCAGAGTCACTATTATTAGTTATTCATTTAAGTAATAAAAAATATATTATAATCCACCTTTATAGTTTTAACCATTGATGTGGATGTTTTAAAAATTAGATTAGAGAAAATAAAGATGAACAGAAAAACTGGGCTACAGACCACATAACGGGCAACCTACCAAGTGCAACAGTCCGAAGGAGGCAGCCTCTGCTAATGAACTGTAGCCAGAATTGACTTGAATTCAGAGAGCAATGAGTGGTAGAGATGCCTCGACAGCCTACTCAGGATCAAACTCTTCATAAGGCTATTTCTAATGCTTTAAGAGCATCTGGCACCACACTCCCTAACAAATGTGCCAATAATTGAAAAAAGAAAGCTTTCTAAATTTCACACATTGCATGCTAAATGAAAAACAAATCATACCCAATCTTGCAAATGCAAACACAACCAAAAGAATGGTATACTATTTATGTGTGCTTAGTGTACTAATTCCACAACAGATGAACAATAACTGTAGTTGTGAGTAAAACGATAAAATAAACAATTACTGTTAAGAACTCCAGCTCCTTTCAATTTTAATTTTTTCAAATAAGGGAGACAAGTTTCTCATTAAAAATTTCACCCACAGTCAGACTTTGGTCCAGGAAATCAAGACTGGCATGTATTTCAAACAATGTAGCCTAGCAAAAAAAAAAAAATTTATAGAAGCATCTGGGAAAGGTTACAGGATAGAAAATAATTTGATAAAACCTGGAACTTAACTTCCAAAATATTTTACTTGGTTTATACAAGGTGTTTTGAATTTTATCTCTTTACCAATTGTCAACAGGATTGCTTGCTTGCTTTCTGTGGTTACTGTCCTTAAATCCAGTGGCAACTGAAGACTCAACCTTAATGTGCTTCATAGCATAGCAGAATAGAAAGTCCTCAAGTGAGCCCCACTCAGACTTATAACTGTTTGCCTTTGGAGAAGTAATTTAATCACTGAGTCTCAGTTCCTAAAATTATAGTAATATAGAAATAAAGAGGGGGAACTCATTCGAAATATTGCCTGAAAGGTGATTATATGGCAAATAAGAAAGTGAGTATAGAGCAATTCTCAATGAATATCTGATGCTTAGATGATATATTATTTCACTAGAAGATAAGAATCTTCACATTTTTGTTCTTTATATCAGTAGATAAGCAAAATAACTTTTCTTCTCAAAGAAAACACAAACATTTTACAGTAGCATTAAATTCTAATTCTCATTTTATTAGTGGTTTTAGTCTTCACAGATTTTCATTCAGTTGATGTGAAGGAATCCAGGGGCTCACTGTTTCATCTCCAGGCAGATGAGAAAGTCATAGGATCCACCTGATATTGTCCAGAAGAGAATTAGCTGTGCTTGGTTTTAAGCATAAGCTGAAGATGGTGACCAGAGGCAATGAAAAAAATAATAATAATAAATAAATAAATAAAAATAAATAAATAAAATAAAATAGCCTGACCTGTGGTGGCGCAGTGGGATAAAGCGTCGACCTGGAACACTGAGGTTGCCAGTTCGAAACCTTGGGCTTGCCCGGTCAAGGCACATATGGTAGTCAAAGCTTCCTGCTCCTCCCCCTTCTCTCTCTCTCTGTCTCTCTCTCTCACTCCTCTCTCTCTAAAAAATCAATAAATAAAATAAAAAAAATAAAAAAAATATATATATATGGAGTTTGCAGGTCCTTATTCTAAGGTAAACAGCCTGAAGCCTGATTACCAAGTAAAAATGGGGTAAATAAGAAAGGTAAACCAAGATGAACTATCGAAAGGATTTTTCAATAATGTAGCCAAGACAGAGGTATTTTGAAAGTAGAGAGAAGGTGGGACCTGACAGAATTCCCAAGGGGGTTTATCTCCAGCAGAAGAACTGGGAGAGGTGTTTTATGAAGACTTCGGAGTCTGGACTTGAGCATGGCAGCAAGCAGGTCCGGGGAGAGATGAAAATTGCTGACAGGAACCTATTCTTGCCTTTTCTGAGCTTCCTCATGATCTGCACTCTGTGGTTCCCCTTTGCTGAGACTCCAATTTCAGGACTTCCTTGTGATACTGTTTAGGACCTTAGAGGTCATCCCTGTATTCCTACTTTCCAGCTGCAGCAAAAATACCCCTCACAGTATCTTTCATAAGAATGTATTACTGATTATCCAGTAATTTTTCTGCATTATCCACAAGTTCATTTCTTATTATCATTGGAATTCTACATATATTGGAGTATTCATAGTGAATTAAAGTAAAATCTGGGCCATAAGCCAATATCTCAATCTCAATGCATCAGCCACTATTTAAATAATAACAGAAGGCTGTTTTTCATGTACATATATTCTTTGTTCCTCCTAAAATACAAGGACTGCTTTATAATAGTGGCATCTTTGCTTCTTCCTGTAATCCTGGCCCTGTGGCTCTGTCTGATATTTTAGCCAACTGCAGGCAGCCAGACAATTTTTGACCTAATGTGTCTAGAATACTTGGCTAGCCTGAGTGATGTTACTTCGATGTGGTTGGATTTTTATAAATATGTTCAGTTTGGGATAGCAGGTAGAAAGTAGAGATGATAAGCCTACCACTAACCCTTTGAAAGAGCACTATTTCCTTACAAATAGCACCAACAAACAAGCCCATCAAAACACTATCTTGAGCAGTTTGCATAGATAGATAGTCCCTAGAAAATCAAAATCAGTCAAGACAGGCAAATTTCAAAATGGTCATTACTATAAAAACTTTTTTAGTTGGGCTTGATGAGGCTTTAATTAAGCTAACAAGTAACAGGCTTATTGTGAATTATGCTAAGCTCCTCCTTTAAATACATGTGGGCATGACTATCTTAAAGCAATTTGATGCTGTTTTCTCATTTTCTTGTTGTATGGCTGCCAGTAATTACCTATCCTCTGCTTTCTTATCCATAAAATGGGAGAGAAGAATAGCACCTATCTCAAAGTGCTGTCCTTCAGCCTGAAACAAGAGTTCTTTTCCCTGATAACTGCAAGAGTGACTGCTCACCTTCTTCAGGTCTTTGTCAGAATGTTATCTTCTAAGTTGGGCTTCTCTTTATTATCCCACTTAAAATTATACCCCCAAAATAATTATTACCCTCTTTCTTGCTTTATTTTCCTATTTAACATGCATACTATATATTTAATTTGTTTTCTGTCTCCCCACCCTTACAAAATGTAAGCATTTATGGATTTCATCTGTCTGTTTATTGCCATATCCCCAACACAAAATTATGCCTAGCTCATGTCTTCAGTTCACATCTGCTGACTAAACGAGTGAATTGAATGAGATAATGTAAGAGAGACATTTAACATAGTATATAGTACAGTAAACAATCAAATATAAGCTATGGATAGTTACTACTGTTATATTATTTCACTGAGTGACTACATGTAGAAATAAAATATTTTTATCAAGTTCTATTGTATAGCATAAATGGACAAAAAAAATCACCCATAATAACCAGTAACAACTTTAAAATAAGTATGGTTGCACAGTTTTCATTACATAAAACTAGTTTTATAAATATACTCATGTACTTATTATTCATTAATTTATTTATTCACAGAGTATGTTGTGCCTACTCTGAGTATAACACAATATCTTTATTCTTTAACCAAGAATTCGTTGTAGCAGCATTCTTTGATCTCTACATGGCTAATATAAAACAGAAGTTCTGCTTTGGCCTCATTTCTGTTCTGATTGTCTACAGCAGGGATCAGCAATCTATGAAAGCACTTCATTTTCCAGGGAGAAGGGAGTGCTGATCAGCTATAAGCTACTGACACGTGACAGAACAGGTGAGAAGAATTACAATAGTGTAAGCTCCACATGGGCTCTTTTCTGTTTGTTCCGGGACATATCCCCAGGACTCAACTAGAAGCCTGGCATGTGGTAAACACTCAATTTATTAATAAATGAAAGGCTGAAGGCAGAATGGTGAGCGCCTGCCAGCTCCTCTGGAAGCTGTTAGCAGCCGTTTACAGAAAGGAGAAAAGATTGTGTTACTATCAAGCAACTCACCTGAGCAATAGTTTTAGCATGCATCCACACACTACCAACTCCTGGTCTCTGCTGCCCTGCCTTCACTGAATAAGCAATTAAACATCTCAAAATATCACTTTGCCGGATCCTTAGAATCCTGGTGTGGTGAAAAATAAACAGCCTTTGTAGGTAGGCAGACCTGAATTTGAGTACGTGCTCTATCACTTATTTGACCAGCAGCAAAAGTTTTAACCTCTCCGAGAGTCAGTTCTCTCCTGTGTAAACTGGGGGTTAAGATGCTTAACTCAAAGGATTATAGATAATAAAAAAAGGTATGAACCTCATCAGGTGCTTTGCCATTGCTTCAGAAAAAGATTAATTCATATGGACATGACTTCAGGAGATTGTGAAGACAGCACAGAAGTGTTAGCATTAAGTCTTTTTATTACAAATATTGTTTGATCAGTGAATCTAGGAAAAACTAATATGGGTGGTATCTTAAAATGTAAAGCCATCTTCTATGGCTAAAATTAAAACATGTTATTTTTAGGCACTTATTTTAAAAAGTTTATGCATTCCTGACAAAAGTAGTTTGGAAAAATAATTTTAACCCAGTTTAAAATATATGGAAATCTTTAAATCAACCTAATTCAGGGGAGAGGGAGAGGAGTTTCTAAAATAAGTAAGGCCATGGTAACCTCGCTTGTTAATATAGAGTATATATTCTGTCTGAATACATAATAGAAAATGTCAAACAATAATATGGGTCATGTCTGGGTATCTGGCATATTGGATATAATCCAGTTAATGAGTCAAACCAGGTCCTTGGACAGCAAATGTACTTGAAACAAAACCTCTAGGCTCTGATGTCAACCTCTCAAAGAAGAATGTAGACCAACCCCCTTTCTTTGCCTCTGAAAGATCATGCCAATGCTGGTAAATATCTTCTGTATACAATAAAGAAGCAAATTCAAGGAGAATGCTCATGGGATATGATGATTCCAGACCTCCTGAGTCAGTTCACACTCGACCAGCCTGGAAAGCCAGGCTTGTGCTTAGCCACATCTTAGGGGAAGTAAAGACCCTTTTTTACACAAAAAGAAAAAAGTGATATCTACTGATCATTTGGAGAGCTACAGAAATACTGGATCTTATCTTTCTGAAGATCCTTGAGATAATTTATGTAAAATCACTTAATTCCAGTTTTTATCAGAGAAGGAATACAAAAACATTTTCACAGAAAGATATTATACTTAGTATAAATAGATATTGCTGACTTTCTGAATTGTGTACATGCATTCACTCAGATAATTTCATTTAATCATCAGGACAACCTTGCAAGGAACATATGTAACATGACGTAACTGATGTACTGAGATATTTGAAGCAGAAGGAAATATCAGGATTCATACTCACTTCTGTCTATCTCCATATCATACTTCTGATCATATTATTCATTATCTAGGACCACTACATCCTTCCCTGCTACAAAACCAAAAACTTATTGCTTGAGAACAATGTTACTATTAAGTGTTGCTTTAATTAATTTAAAACACTTTTCTACGACTTCAAGAGGAGTTTGTCAATAAGGTAAAAATTTAAGAAAAAAACTAAGGAGAGAAGTATATTGAGTTTCTACAAAGTGGACATTATCGTTCTGTAAGCTTCAGGTTCAATAAAGGTTGTGAAACCTACCTGGACAATGTCCAGTTACATTAGACTCTTTCCATATGGTTAGAAAACCAAAGCAGGGTTTAGTGTGTCCTTTGGGCTTAAACATCAGAGTTTCTCAATGATATAATAAACAACAACAAAAATTAACATTTGCTTTGCCCAGAGCATTCTGGAACACGTGGAGATGGTATGGAACTTGACAATCAGTACCTGTTATTTTCATAATATTACAGTTAAAAATAAGCTCAATATATCCTTACCCAACTCTTCTTTCATTATTGTCTCCTTTATTGCTCTTTTAAAATCATTTATAAATAATTTTAAATTAAATAATCATTTCACATCCTACTTGTTGGAATTCTTGCTTAATCTCTTAGTATGTTTCAGTTTATTCAGGTTAAGAGGCCTTATCAAGAGGATTTTCTCCCATTGATTAGTCCTATTTCTCCAATTTTAGGGACATTGAATAATCACACCCAAAGACCCATCTTTATTTCTAAATAAGTTCCATCAAAAGCCCCAAAGTTTACCATTCCACAGAATTAACCTGTTAAATCTTATATTTGTTTTAGGTAATGGATCAGCACCAGCCAAATAAAGAAATAGTTCTTTAGTGGATATATCCAAACCTAAGACAATATAGCATTGCTATTATGAATAGGATTCTGGGCTTTAGTTCTTTTTCTACCATTCCTTAATTGCATAAACTTAGATAAGTCATAAGGCATTTCAGAGCCTTGGTTTCCTCTTCTGTACAAGAGGGTTCTTAATAGCCCCTACCTCATGAAATTGTTAGGAAGATTACATAAAGTAATATACATAATAAAACCCTAAGCATGATGTCTGCAGCACAGTAAGTACTAAATTAATGTTAACCATAATGATGATGATATTGAAATGAGCATAAAAAACAGATGTTACATAAAAGAATGTTGGAAATATAAAAATATGCAGGTTTTCTAATTACCTTTACTTAGCTCATTTTATCAATACACTGTAAGCTCCCAGAGGGTATGTGACACTTCTTATTTGACTTGTATCTCCAACATCTAGCACAATGCCTGGAATCTGGCAGGCACTCAGTAAAGGTTGGTTGAACGAATGAGTTCTCATAGATGTTGTCTAATTCACTTTGGCAGTGTTTAGCAGTTTAAAGAATAAGAACTATACCTCTGGGGCTTCCTATCTTTGGAAGATAGTGAGGACACCTGAAGAAGGAGATGGGAAAGGAAAAAGCAAGCTGAATCAGCCTTTTCACTTGAAATAAATCATAGAATCTAATTCTCAAAAACACTGGGTATAATTTTCCTTTTGAAATCTACCAAGGATGAAAAGAATTGTTGGATTTTTCTAAAGAGGTCAATATTAATATACTGTTTAACCCCTTCTCTTGTTATAAACTCAATGCAAAGTACAGTGAAGCAATACAAATAAATGTACGTGACTCAAACATAACACTAACACCAATTTTGTTGCCCACTGCACCATGTAGTACTATGCTGTGCTCACTGGCAAGATTGTGATACAAGTCATATATGACTACTGTAAAGCCAGTAGCTGCAGCCACCATCACAGCTGCCTGGCCTGTGCAGGTTTACATTTGATTCAGACAGACGGTAATAAAATGGCAGAAAACCTGCTTTTCCCATAGAGGGCAAGGGATTAGGAAGTCCTCTGTAATGCTGATAGCAGGAACTGAGAGAGAGCGAGAGCCCCTGCTCTGCTTCATTTTATAGTGTAGAAAATTAAAGCCTTTAAGCCTATATACAAATAAGGAAGTCTCTGATACAAAGCCACTCATCTGAGGCATAAATGGGATTCCTCATAAGAGTGCACCACTCCACATCGTGCAACAGTCAAGGGTGTGGGGAAAAGCTCAGTTTTGAGAAGATCTTAGTATTAAAAGGGTAGGAAAGGCTTAGTCTTAAAACCAAGCCTCAGGCTATAAGGACCTTGCCAGACTACAGCCTGTCTTCCATACCCAATGCAAACTATAAGTGAGCAAACATATATACAGTGTGTCCGTAAAGTCATGGTGCACTTTTGACTGGTCACAGGAAAGCAACAAAAGATGATAGAAATGTGAAATCTGCACCAAATAAAAGGAAACCCTCCCAGTTTCTGTAGGATGATGTGGCAGCATATGCGCATGTACAGATGATGACGTAACACCATGTATACAGTGGAGCAGCCCAGCCCATGCCAATCGAGATGTGGATGGTACAGAGGAAAGTTCAGTGTGTTCTGTGGCTCGCTAAATTCGAATCCGTGACCAAAATGCAACGTAAATATTGGCACATTTATAACAAAGCGCCACCACATAGGAATAACATTACTTGGTGGGATAAGCAGTTGAAGGAAACCAGCAGTTTGGTGGAGAAACCCCATTCTGGTAGGCCATCAGTCAGTGATGAGTCTGTAGAGGCTATACGGGATAGCTACCTAAGGAGCCCCAAAAAATCTGTGCATGAGCCCACATAGAACTGCACTGGATAGGTATGAAACTGGGAGAGTTTTCCTTTTATTTGGTGCAGATTTCACATTTCTATCGTCTTTTGTTGCTTTCCTGTGACCAGCCAAAAGTGCACCATGACTTTACAGACACACTGTATATCAAATTTACAAACTTATTTGACTAACAACTACATATGGTTTAAACCAGGATCTCTCTACTTGTGACATGTGTACTTAGGCAATAAAATGATCTTGCCAAAAGAGCATTTCATAGGGTAACCAGACAGTGATGCTTTCTGAGGAAGAAAATCTAATACGAGAAGCAACCAATATATATTTCTAGCTCTAAAGTTTATTCAATTCAACACATTCCACAGCTATTGCTCTGCCTTATGAACTTTAAAACCTTCCTACGTTATGAACACGATAAACCTTGTAACTGATAACTGTTTGAAGCAAATACATAACCTGTCTCTCAGAATGTGGCAGATTACATATGTTGATTTATTTAATCCTCATTTTTCAATCTATATTGGGTCTTTCCCTTCATCATACAAACTCACTAGAAGGCTTATACAGTATAAAGTTTGAAATACAGTGCCTAAAACCTAATTAGTGCAATTAAGTAGGCACCATTATCATGTCTATTTTATAGATAAGATAACTGAGAGAGAGAGTGAAGATTAAAAAACTTGACCACAATTTTCCAGCTAGTAATAGGCAGATCCAGTTGGGATTCTTAACTATTATATTTCTTCTCAACTTTATGGCATATATTCCACATGGAGGGAAGGGGGGTCTTTTTATCCAGGCAACTTTATATGCCTGATTTTATTTTTGTTTGACCAAGTATTCCTTAAATATTTCTAATCAATATCATCATTAAATATATCTTTATGCAGCACTTAGAGGATTGAAATCACCTTTATTGATATGACAATAGGACAGTAGCAGAGACACTGTAAAATGTAAAGAGAGCCAGACTCCTTTGAGATGTGGCAACAGATTAGATTTCCTTGACACTAGCGAGAAGAAACTGATTATGGAAATAAGTGCCTGTTCATTGCTAGATTTTATATTTCCAAGTTGCTGCTCTATCAGCCCATTTGATTCACTGTCGTTGATGCACTGCGGTGAGCATGGCATTTTGACTTGGTCTTATTTTATTCATACAAAATACAAAAAAAAAAGAAAGAGAGAAAAAAGCATGTCAATTTCATGGAGAAGTTGTGAGGATTAGACCAGGCATCAGAGAGTTTTAAGCAGGGGAGTGACATAATCAGCTTTGCATTTTAAAAGATTGTTCTGGGCTGCCACAAAGAAAATGTATTAGAGAGGGATAATGCAGGAAGTGAAGAGTCAGACCCAGAGATCGGTGGTCTCAATGAAACATGATACTGATTTGCAGTAACAGCAATTAGATTGGTGGGGGTGGAGGATTAATGGCTAGTCAATTGGATATTTGGATGTAGAATCAATGACTACATTGGATGCAGAGGGGTAGAGATAAAGAAAAGAAAGGAATAACTCAGGTTCTGACAAAGCATTGAGTAGATGAAAGTAGCAGTCACTAACACTGGGAAATCTGAAGGAAGAGCAGGTCTATGGGCAGAGGTGAGGAGGGGAGTCACATCAATAACTCAGCTGGTGTAGAAGAATTCAACTGGGGACATGTTAGGTTTGAGACAACCAAAGGGTGATGTCAAGTAGGCCACTGAATAAATGAAGCTCAAAAGAGATATGTAGCTCATCCAGATACATATTTTGAGAACTTGTGGCACATTAGTAGTATTTAAGGCTGTGAAAATAAGTGAGATTTCCTAGAGAAAGCATAGGCTGAAAAGAGAAAATAAGACCAAGCCCTGGGAACTTCAAACTTCATTGTTGTTGTTGTTGGGTTTTTTTTGGTATTTCTCCAAAGCCCAGGAGGGGGCAATGCTCGGCCCCTCTGGGGTGTTACTCTGCTGCAATCGGAACCATTCTAGTGCCTGAGATGGAGGCCATGGAGCCATCCTCAGCACCTGGGCCAACTTTGCTCCAATGGAGCCTTGGCTACGGGAGGGGAGGAAAGAGATAGAGGAAAGGAGAGGGGCAGGGTAGAGAAGCAGATGGGCGCTTCTCCTGTGTGCCCTGGCTGGGAATCGAACCTGGGACTTCTAAAAGACAGGCTGATGCACTACTTCTGAGCGAACCAGCCAGGGCCTCATTGTTATTTTAAAGTTTATTCAGAATTTATTTATTTTACACTAGGAATTATGCTAAATGCTTTATATAGCTTATCTGAATTTATCCTCAAAACAACCCAATTTTCTGTTTTAGTGAAAAAAAAGTTTTAAATGAGTTAAGTGACTACATAGCTCATTAAGTAGAAGAGCAGAGCAGAGCTCTCTGACAAATGCCTTAGTACTCTAAAACAAGAGGAACTGCCAGAGGACTAAATAAGGCTTGGAAATCTCTAAAGAGTGCTTGGAACATGTAAGAGTATTTATAAATTATAGCTATTGCTATTGCTTTCTTAAGTAAGGGGCAGTAGATAAAGTCATTAGACAGACCACACTCATAAAAAAACTTATCATGGACTGTATATTTAAATACCTTTCTATATTTAAATGTTTTACCATCTCAAGTAGATTGCTAGTTTAAAGGTAGATTCAAAGTCAATTAGAAATGCTCATGCTTCAGATAATACTGTGGTAGGTATTTATTGAAGATACTTTAAAAAATAAAAAGAAAATGACCAATCTGATCCCCACTACAAAATCACATTCTTGTATCCACTCTTCATATTTATTTATATTTCCTTTCTGTTTCCTATACATATATTTTTTGTAGAATATTGAACCATATCATATAATTTTTTATTCTTTTTTAAATTGACATTACATCATAAGCCTTTATCTATTTTATTATAGTCCTTGTAACATAATGACTTTCATTCCTACAGTAATAAATTTCTCTAGTTTAATCATTCCCTTTTCATTGAAAATTTAGATTATTTACAATGTAGTACATTATACATAATTCTGTTAGAAATAACTTTATCTCTCTCTTCCTCCTTTCCACCCTCACCTTCTCAACTTCTCCTCCATTCCTCTTTCTCTCTCTCTACTTTGGCATTTAACGTTGTTTATCCAAGAGAAAGTTCTAAAACTTGAATTACTCAGTAAAAGACTTCTAATTTATACTAGAGTCTGTACCACATTTTATACTAAGCTTATTTTTATTCCCAATGGTGCCTAACATGGTGCTGCACATAAAGTAGGTACTTTATAAATACACATTTTTTCAATGACGAGCCAAATAAATGGGAATAACTCACCAAATGACGAGTATGATGCTTGTCACACTGGTTTAAATTATCAGTATATTAAATCAAATTCATAAGAAAGTCAACATCATGGTAAATATATAATAAAAATGATCAGCAATAAAACACTTTAAAAAGTAAAAACTAAGCCCTGGCCGGTTGGCTCAGTGGTAGAGCATTGGCCTGGCATGCAGGAGTCCCGGGTTCAATTCCCGGCCAGGGCACACAGGAGAAGCGCCCATCTGCTTCTCCACCCCTCCCCCTCTCCTTCTTCTCTGTCTCTCTCTTCCCCTCCCGCAGCCGAGGCTCCATTGGAGCAAAGTTTGCCTGGGCGCTGAGGATGGCTCCGTGGCCTCTGCCTCAGGCACTAGAATGACTATGTTCACCGCAGAGCAATGCCCCAGATGGGCAGAGCATCGCCCCCTGGTGGGCATGCCGGGTGGATCTTGGTCGGGCGCATGCAGGAGTCTGTCTGACTGCCTCACTGTTTCCAACTTCAGGAAAAAAAAAAAAAAGTAAAATACTGTATTTTTCATGTATAAGACACACCTTAATTTTGGGGCCTGAAATTTGGAAAAAAAAATGTATCACATAAAGTTATTGAACTCAAGTTTTATTCATCATAAAGTTCATACAACTCCTCATCACTGTCAAAACTGTCATCCATTTTCTTGCCCTTATCTGTGTCTGACGAGAAATCACTGTCTTAATAATGAGCAAAAACAAGCACAAAAAAGAGAAAAATACAAGTAATATATATATATATATAACCACTGCATAAGATGCACCTAGTTTTAGGCCGCAAATTTTTTGAAAAAAATGTGCGTCTTATACATGAGGAAATATGGTATAAAGCAAGCAAAATACTGTTATTTAGATCTACGGTTGGTTCTCTAACTTCCAGTTTACTGAATTTTTGCACAACAAAGAATCTGAGGATTTTTTTCCTTGCCAATGTCAAAAAACAAACCTTAGAAATGACAGAAATGTGCCTGACCAGGCAGTGGCGCAGTGGATAGTGTCAGACTGGGATGAGGAGGACCCAGGTTCAAGACCCCGAGGTCACCAGCTTGAGTGCGGGCTCATCTGGTTTGAGCAAAGCTCACCAGCTTGGACCCAAGGTCGCTGGCTCAAGCAAGGAGTTACTCAGTCTGCTGAATACCCGCGGTCAAGGCACATATGAGAAAGCAATCAATGAACAACTAAGGTGTCACAACGAAGAACTAATGATTGATGCTTCTCATCTCTCTCTGTTCCTGTCTGTCTGTCCCTATCTTTCCCTCTCTCTGACTCTCTCTCTATCTCTGTAAAAAAAAAAGAAAGAAAGAAATGACAGAAATGATTGAGTTGCTTTCAGTAAAATACTACAATATATAATTTTAAAATCTTATTTTAAAAACTCTATTGTTAACAGAAAATAGTATGTAAAGTATTAGTTCAATTCTCCTAAACACTATGTATCAATATCATCTTCCCCTTCTTCTTCCAGTCCCTCATGAGCCAATCATACATAATCATTGCTATATAATGTCTTAATCCCAAATTCAAAGTTCAATAAGACATAGTGTGGTGATTACCAGAGGGAAAAGATGGTGAAGAGAGGCAGAAAAGGGCAAAAGGGGTAAATGGTGATGAAAAGGGACTTGACTTGGGGTGGTGAACACACAACACAATGTATAGATGATATGTTACAGAACTGTACACATGAAACCTATAACATTTTATTAAACAATGTCACCCCAATAAATAAATAAATAAATAAATAGTTTAATAAGGCAGTTATATATTCAGAATATTTTTAATGAACACTGACCATATTCCAGGCATTGTACAAAAATGTATCTTAACCTATTTGCAAGTTCCCAAATTTCCCCTGCTGTGTCTCTTCTGGATCTCTATGCACATGCTATTACTCTGCCCTAGCCCTCTCAGTCAGCTGGCTATCTTTAACTTTTATCTATTTAAAGTCTCCATTAGATTTACTCTCCACTTCAAAGCTGCCCTTTCCACCCAAGAACATGTTCCATGTCTCTCATGTTGTGCTACTTCAATGCCTGTGTTTAGTCCTTATCATATTGTATCATAATTGCCTGTTAACTGTTGTGTCTCCTCTAGACTATAACTGCCTAGAGAAGAAATGATTTATCATTCTTATAAATTAAGAAAATTCAAGTTATCTTTTATAATGTACACTCTTGTGAGTGTGTCATGCTTCTAACTGCTCTCTTGAGACCAGCTGGTATATATGGCACAATTTCACAATTCTAATTGGCTCGATAGTTTCCTATGCATTATATTTATTCTTCTGATTAAATTGAAATCCTCTGGGGTCAGAATTCTCGTCTTAACCTTTTTCGGTAACCTCCAGAGTGTGAGGAGAAAATACTCATTAGTTAATTATTGATGAGTAATTATATGGGACACAATCACATCTATTATAACCACAATGAACACCAGTTCACAGGCAATCTAAAAATATTACTCAAACTCCTCTCTATGAACCAGGAATTTCACAGCAAGGTAAATTATATAACCTATCCATAAAGCAATTTCTTAATATTTTCCAAGGAGCAAAAAACACATTCAGGAATACCATTTCTCAGAATCTCCCAAAATCATTATCTGTCAGGCTGTTTTTATAATAATTTTATTCTCTTTTACAAAATAGGTAAAACTTAGCCAACTGGGAAATAATATCTTTCCCATGCAAGATTTTTCCTCCTGTGTACTATCTAATTGATATAGCCCCTGGCCTTTCTCTGTCCATTAATTCAATCCATTCTGAGTTAGGGGAGAAGGCTGACTTGTCTTACAGTCAGTTTTGGCAAAAAAAAATTAACCATAAATGTGTGGCCCACCTGCACCCCTCTTCCTTTTGGCAGCAAGTGGGTCATACAGAGCATCTGCTCCCCACGGGGATGATCTGTCACTGTTGAGACTGGGCATGGTTTATTATTGGTTGCAGTTAAGGAGAAGGTAGCATGGAGAGGGAGTCTAATTCCAAGTTCACAGACCTATTTGGCTCTCACTGTAAGTCATGATTCAACCTGGACTTAATCAGTAATAAAAGTAATATTTTGGCTCCATCTGCCACTCTTTTGTTATATTTTTCAAATTATTCAAAGCCCAGCCAGAGGAGTGCCATTTATTGGCTCCCCTGAGATACCAACAGATGGAAATATGCAAAAATGAGAATAGCTAAACTGTTAACAATAGTGAAACTACAAGTGGTTCTTCTTTTCCAGTTTCCTAAATTTTTATATTGCACTATAAAAGCTTTAAAAAAAATAAAAGAGAGGTTGTAGGAAGGCTAGAAAAACAAAACATAAAAAAACCCAAACAATCAAAATTATGTCTGTACTACGTATTAGCTTAATTGTTTATTTCCACACCTGTTTGAAAATAATTAAGCTGAATTTCAAAACTAAAATAACATATTTTAAAACACAAGTTTTTCAACACAAAAGTGCAGAACCACATGCCTACTTTTAAAGTTCAAAGGGCATGAGCTCAGGTGCTATGGAGTCTCATGTTTTCAAAATAGAGGAGGAAATTTGATGACTCTTCTTAAAAAATTTCAGAAGGCAAGTCATTATGGAAGAAAGGGACCACCTCTCTAAAGATGTCTGTTACTCTCTGCAGAATTTTAAATATCATTACCACTAGTTGGCAGAGAAAGAATCCAATATGTCACTGAAAAATATATCCCCTAATGAAGCAAATGATAGCAGTGAAACTTGGTTTAAACCTAGATCTACAGTTTGGCCTGTAGATCCTTGAAGCTTTGGTCTGGTAGGAAGAGCCAGACTTCCAGGCTAGAACTGCTATGTTCCGCAGCTCCCCTGCTTCCTCCATCTTCTTAAGTCCCAAAACCCCCTTTCTTCTTCCTGCAAATTCTATTTCAAGGCTCTCAAAGAGAACTTAACAAAAGTTCAACCTAATTTCCTCTATGTTAAAAAAGGAATCGGTTCCTCCCTGAGAGCCGCGTATCTACCACAGGGAAGGAGCTGTAGGAAGAGTTCCCTTAGCTGTATATTGGCAGCTACTGCACAGCACGTCTCTCGCACTAAATCCCAGCAATTTTCTGTTGTATTCTAATACAAGAAGAAATACTAGATAAGTCTGAGCATAGCAAAGGAAATCTAAGACTAAGCTAGAAACTACCTTTGAGATGAGGCAAAGGATTCGATATTCTTGACTAGCAAAGTAAAAAGATGCATTATAAAAATTATTTCATAACCTGGCCCTGGCTGGTTGGCTCAGTGGTAGAGCGTCGGCCTGGCGTGCAGAAGTCCTGGGTTCAATTCCCGGCCAGGGCACACAGGAGAAGCACCCATCTGCTTCTCCACCCCTCCCCCTCTCCTTCCTCTCTGTCTCTCTCTTCCCCTCCAGCAGTGAGGCTCCATTGGAGCAAAGATGGCCCAGGCACTGAGGATGGCTCCTTGGCCTCTGCCCCAGGCGCTAGAGTGGCTCTGGTCATGACAGGGCAACACCCCGGAGGGGCAGAGCATTGCCCCCTGGTGGGCGTGCTGGGTGGATCCCGGTCGGGCGCATGCGGGAGTCTGACTGTCTCTCCCCGTTTCCAGCTTCAGAAAAAAATTATTCCATAACCTGATGATTGAATTTTATATTTTTACCTTTGGCTCCATTCATCAGATAAAACTGTCCCTCCCATCACCCATCAAGGAGGGCGGTATGACTGCAAGCCTCCGTTTCATTATCTATGAAATGGGGATACTGTTTCACAGAGTGAGGTTTACGCTAGGCAACTATTTTAAAGGCTGGCATGGTACTTACCTCATAGAAGAGACTCTAAAATGCCCATTATTTTTTCAGTTTTTAGGTGGATTGCTTTTGGTCTAAGGGTGGCCACGTTGCGTTTCAAATCACTTTAAGTTCTTTCCTCTGCTCCATCCAGTACCTACAGCATTCAAAAACCGGCACGTGTCTCCTTCGCTTGGAGGCTCACTGTGCATTATAGTATTATATATTAGATGCTCTGAGATGCTTTGTATAAAGACATATGTTCTTTTTGTTTGTTTCTTTGTTTGCTTAAGTTTTCTAAGAAGCTTTATTTTAATATATCTTTGGCACTTTTCCCTCGAACACACTAGAAAATATACTAAAACACAGAAATACTTAGTGAAAAAATTGTAGGTGATTTTTAAAAATTTCCTCTTTTTTTCTTTTATAACTGCCTCCTTATATCATATGTCCATATTTTTACAATCAAATAAATCATTGTTTTTTAAAAAGAAACTAGTAACACTAAGATTATTTTTGCCAAGTGCTGGCCATTCTTGGATCTCTCTCCCTAGATCTTCGTGGGCATCTTATTTCCACGTTAAGCACTTGGAGCTTTGCATCATCAGTACAATAAAATTTTATTTCCATAACATTTCTATTATTTTTGAAATCCAAGTATAATAAAATACTAATAAATAAAAGTAGGACATTTTTATTTTAAGACTCCTATAAAAATTCAAAAGCCCAAGGGTCTACGATAGAGTCACCATGCAAAGAATGATTAAAAGGTGACCTTTCCAGGCTGAGGGACTTTAATTCTGATTTCCTGGCATTGCAAGTGAGACAATGTAGCCTTACTGAATATTTGGGCTACTTCTTTGCCATGTGATCTAGAATATAATGTACTGCTTCACCTCCCTGAGGATCTATTTTCTTATCCACAGAATGGGAACCAGGTCACTCATGCCCCGGTGTTACTGGAAAAACCAAGTGAGATAAGTCTCTGTGGAAGTGCTTTGTAAATGGACATATAAAACTCTACACAGAAATTATTTGAAAAGGAATAAAACCCTCTCCTTTTAATATTATACAGAGAAAACTAAATGAAAAAATAAGAATGCCTTGTGGTAATGCTTATATGTCTAAAATACATGTCCTAAGCACAGACTTGAAAAAATCACTAGCAAATGTCAGTTGTTCTCTAACTGAAAGACATACTGATTATTAACATGTGAAAATGCAGTTTCCACTAAGTGAGAAATTGCTTATTATCTTCCTAAGCATCCTACTCTCATTGCCTTAGAGATCCTTCTTCCAGCTTTTATTTATAGTAAGTAAAATGTGCAAAAGGTGCCTTACTAATAGCTTACTAATATACTTTACTACAGACTAATGATAGTTTTCTCAGCTTCAATAGTGTTTCCTCACTTTTCATAAAGTAATACCTTTTCTGACCTTCAATATATTATACCAACCAATTATTTTTTGCTTTTTCAATACAAAAGAACCTATTGTCAAACTCTCAGATGAAAAATGACTGGATTCTAAGATTAAAAAATGTTAATGAGAAAACTAGCTATCTTTCTCCTTTTAATTATCCTCTACAATATTAGTATCATTTACAAACCACAAGCCCTAAATTTCTAAAAAATGGACACATTCCACATAGGAAGTATCCAGGAAATTCCACCAAATTGAAGGAAGGATGAGGAATAAGAGGTTACTCACTATCATGACATTCTACTGCAATAAGTAATATGAGGTTGACCATATGAAGACCTAAACAATACTCACAGGGCCCCTTGGTAAGCTGCAACCATACAAAGTCCTTCTGCTCTGTGAACTTTAAAGAAATGTGAGAAATAACCTTTAGGTTTTCTGTATATATATATATATTTAAATATATTTATATATATATAAATATATAAATTTTTTAAATCATTGGACACTATCTATTACTCTGCAATCATTTAGTTAAGGTATTCAATATCTCTGGGCTTCAGTTTTGTCATCTATAAAAGTAAAGAGGGAAAAAATGTCTATCAGTAGAAGAAAAGTTTTATTGTATATTAGTCTATTGATACAATGGAATTTTATGGAACCATTAGAGTGATAAATGTGAATACTCCAACAAAATGGAAACCAGACTTTTATGGGAGAAAATCAGGCTAAAAAATTTATTGCATATTAAAATTAGAATTATGCATAAAATGCATAAACATGGACAATAATGTAAGAAAAACATGGAGAAATGAATAATGTTTTGTTATTCTCTTTGTTGTTACTTTTATAATGCCTAAAAGTTTTCTTACCCAGTAAAATTAAATAGAGATATTAAGCTACTATGATTAGGATTAAAATTCAATGGCCCTATACCACATTGATATACATACTTACAGTATGCATATTTTGTATATATTGGTCTTTCCCTTTGACTATAATGTGACAGTACTAAAGAAGAGGTCCACCTATTTCACCAACTGGCAATCCTCTGCAACACTAGTTGTTGAGGAGTGAGCACATGTAGGAAGCTAATAGATTTAGGGATTCAGGAATTGCAGCATCCATCTTACGATGAGTTAAACTACTGCTAGTCCCCTGGTATTAATTATATCATACCCAGAACCTAGCTCATAACCTACTTTAAGAAAAGAAATTAGTTGATGTTAGCAGTATTGTTTGTTTAATGTATATCTTCCTAAATAAACTGTATTTCTTTGAGGGTAAAGATATATCTGCTTTATTGGTTACACTATCTCTAGCTCTTAGCACTACATTTACAATATGGAAGACTGCCACAAGTATATGCTGTATCATTAGATCAAAATTTCTCAACCTGAATACTACTAACATTTTATTTCCCTGTTGAAAGGGAGTGAACTATACATTGTAGGGTGTTAAGCATCTGTGGTCTCTACTCAATATATGCTACCATGTTCTCAATAAATGTGATACCATATTTCCCCATGTATAAGATGCTCCCATGTATAAGACTCACCTTAATTTGGGCACCTGAAATTTGAAAAAAAATGCATTATATAAAGTTATTAAACTCAAGTTTTATTCATCATAAAATTTGTACAACTCCTCATCATTGTCAAAACTCTCATCTATTAGCTTGTCCACATCTGTGTCTGATGACGAATCACTGTCTTCAACAATGAATGCAAAAACAAGCATGAAAAAATGGGAAATGCAAGTAAAAAAACCCTACAACCACTGTATAAGACGCACCCAGTTTTTAGACTACAGTCTTCGAGAAAATGTGTGTTTTATACATGGGGAAATATGGTTATTGTCAAAATTGCCTAAAATAATTTTTAGTTTTGGTACATGATTGGCAATAGAAGTGCTCTCTATATTTTCTGATGACATGGATTATTGGATAATATAAGCAGAAAAGTAAGTTAATATTCTTAACCAAATATTTTCACATCAATAAAATGAAAAGGCAACCTACTGAGTGGAAGAAAATATCTGATAAGGGGTTATTATCCAAAACATATAAATAACTCATACAACCCAACAGCCAAAAAATCAAACAATCTGATTAAAAAATGGCCTGAGGATTTGAATAGGGATTTTTTCAAAGAACACATACAGATGGCCAGCAGACATATGAAAAGATGGCCAACATCACTAATCATCAGGGAAATGCATATCAAAAGAATGAGACATCAACTAACACCTGTTAGAATGACTATTATCAGAAAGATTTAAAAAAATACAAATGTTGAGAAGAGGTGGAGTAAAGGAAGCCCGTGCACTGTTGGTGGGCATGTAAATTGGAACAGCCACTGTGGAAAAGAGTATGATGGTTTCTGTAAAAGCTAAAGATGAAACTACAATATGATCCAGCACTTGCACTTCTGGGTATTTATCCAAAACAACAAAAACATTTTGAAAAGATATAAGCACAATCATATTTGTTGCAGCATTATTTATAATAGTCAAGATATGAAACAACTTAAGTATCCATTGATAATAAATGGATAAATAACTTGTGATGCACACACACACACACACACACACACGAGAATACTATTCAGTTACAAGAAACAATAAAGCCTTGCCTTTTGTGATAACATGGATGGATCTTGAAGAAATTATGCTAAGTGACCTAAGTCAGACAGAGAAAGACAAATACCATATGATTTCACTTATATGTGGAGTCTTAAAACACACACACACACACACCTTTTGGATATAGAAAACAGAACAGGAGGTAGGAGGTGAGTAAAATGGGTGAAAGGAGTCAAAAGGTACAAATTTTCAGTTATAAAGTAAATAAATAAGCCATGGGGATGTAATGTACAGTGTGGTGACTATAGTTAATATATGAAAGTTGTTAAGAAATCTTAAAAGTCTTCATCACAAGAAAAAAATTCATTGTAACTATGTATAGTGATGCATGTTAACTGGACTTACTGTGATGAACATTTTGCAATGCATACAAATAATCATTATATTGTACTCTGGTAACTAACTAACATGATGTTAGATGTCAATTATATCTAAATAACAAAAAAATCATTAATGGTTCAAGCTCCTTAGAGCCACAAAAAAATGAAAAAGGTACTGCTTCTCTCCCCTCTCCCTTGCTTTTGCTGATAGGAGCAGGATTTATACACATAAAATGTCACAATTCTACACATACTAATGTAACAAAGACAAATCCTTCAAGAAGTGTGTGTCTTTGGTTTATTTGTAAATTGAAGGAAGAGACTCCAGAGTAGGCCAGGGACCCCGTGTTCAGTATTAGGAAAAAGGAAGGAAGGAAGGAAGGAAGGAAGGAAGGAAGGAAGGAAGGAAGGAAGGAAGGAAGGAAGGAAGGAAGGAAGGAAGGAATTTTCCCCATTAGTAGTCTAAGTACCTCCTAAGTCCCCAGAGTGTAAACACTTTCCACAAAGGCTTTGCACTATATAAAGAGACATAAGGGGAACTTAAGGGGAATAAAAGAGGAGGGGGAACTAACCATAAATAGAATAAAGCTAGCTGTATCAAAAGATTATAGTTAAACAAAGCCAAAAAAGTCAATTGACTAATACCTAATATATTGCCATATTTCTCATCATCTTTCTAATAAAGCACTTAGTGAGAACCTATACACCTATGATAAGAACTTCTACCCATTAGGAGTTATTAGGAGTTTCACCTCACCTGGGCTAGAGTGAGGCCTCCCAATTATCAATGCCCACAATGCTTAAATTCTGGCAGATAACAGAGGACCTTTCAGCATAGCCAACCTCCCCAAGAACAAAGAACCCACCCAATGTGTCATCTCACATGCATGTGCATGTGCACGCACATACACACACAGTGCATACGTACATCTTCTGGAGTGAGGGTAAACAGGTTCAGGCAGTCTTTATTGAGGACAAAGAAGGAATTTAAAATGCACATTTAAAAAGAATTCTTAATAGAGCTCTACCTTAAATCCTGGTCTGCCCTCTTACCCTAGTTATCTGGGCTGGATAATACAGGAGAAAATATCAAAACACCCCTTTTCCAAAAACAAAAAACAGCACTCGGCTGTCCTTTCTTTATGCCTTACTGAACCCTACTAATTCTTCCAGAGTCTAAAGTACCTCCCAAAAGAATGTTATCCAAGATTCAAGTTTCACTACCAAAAATGCAGTTAGAGAGGAACAAGAAGCTAGAAGATGGCATTTCTCACTGTACTCCTTCCATCAAAGGTTTCAAACATTTCCTGAAGGAGGTGGGTGAAGTTTTATTCAATGTTGGATCACCATTTGTCAGAAATGTTTTGTGAGCCCTACTCTCAGAGAAAGCTCGTCTAGATAAGAAAAAATCAAAGATGTTTAACAGTAGACACATAAATTATGTGCTATATTATGTCCCTAGTAAATTTTTTATGTCAAACCTGATCGCTCAATTTCTATCTAGTCATTCTAAATCTTGGTTTTCTAATCTTTAAAATCAAGCTAATTGTATCTTACTCATAGTGTATAGTAAGAATAAAGAATATATTCTTTGTGAAAGTATCCAGTATAGTGTTGACACCAAATAGGAACCCAATAAGCATTAGTCTTCTTTAAAATTGTCTGGTAAATCATGCTGTTTGTGTGTAGTTTGAAAACTCAATAGTTTTTGTGCTATACCTTATCAATCAAAATGATTAGTAAGCAATATATTTAAAACTATAAATAATACCATAACAGCTAGAAAAAGATACTTCTCAATAGTAGAAATTTTAGAAAGAATGAATAGAAATTGCTCTTTTGAATCAAAAGAAAAAATTGAGTATGTTTGCTCCAGGACTAAAAATCAATATGCACAAAAAGCAAAGAGAATGTTCCCTAATATTGAAAAGATCATTATAAAGGTCAAGGAGGTATAATGATGACTCCTAAGTGACAAAAATCAGATGAGCATAAGAATGAATGGAAAAATGAACAAACACTGTCCTTGGGAGTTCATAGCTTATTTCTGAATATGAAAATGATATTCTGTAATATAAAAATAAAGTCTTACTACCCAAAAATGATTGTTTTCAAATCAAGGTAATCTCTCTGTTTAAACTTAAAAGTCATAAAGGACTTAAATATTAACTGACAAAACAAACAATATTAAAAAGGAGTATAAGGCTTATATACTCCTTTTTATGCAATTTTTATGCAATTTTCAAAATGTGGGCTGTATTTAGTCATTTCAATCAAATAAGCAAAAAAGGAAATTTGATAATTAATTTACAAGAATTAGTAGTGAGTGTTTCAATTTACTTTTAATACTGAACAGTTGCTAAAATAATTTGGCAGTATAATCACTGATATAAAAAACTAGAGTAAATAATATTTATTTGCTGGTATGCACATTGCTTGCCAAACAGTACATCTTTGGATCTTAATGTTGCTCTGAGAAATTTTAAATGAAGAAAAAAATTCATGAGCTTTTCCATTATATTATCAATTTGAGAGATCTTATAATCATAACATTGAAAGCACCTGTAGAAATGCATTTGCTTCAGTTGCCTAGGACCTGGCAGGTTAATGGAAATCCAACAACCTTCCTTTTTTATATGGTCTTGTGTTTAGTTATCTTTCGAGCTCAGAATGACTTGTATCTATGGAAAGCCCTTCTTGAGTCAATTTATTTATTACTCTAAATTACATGCTATTCAGCCCTATTGATTCCACCACATTGTGCTTTTTAAATCTTTCTCTACGTTGTCCTCTCTCCTCTAGTTTGGCCTCTTCACATCAAAATGAAAAAATAAATCTGGGGCCTGAATTCTTCTACCAATGCCGTGACCACCTACAATGTGACTCTCACGAGTCCCTTGACTTCTCAGGCCTCAGTTTTCTCTTTGTAGAAGGACAGAATCAGACTAAATTATCAATGAGATACCTTCCAATTCTGGCACTCTGTGATTTCCATATGACTTGGTAAGTTGCCATCTGCTTTAGTAGTCTGTGTATGGGGGGTGGGAGGGACACTCAAGCAAGAAATCCAAGTTCTAATACAGGCACTGCTAACTTAGAAAAACTGTCACTTTTCTGAGACTCGTTTGTCAAATAAGCATTATTATACCTTACCTCACAGGATAGGTGACCCAGAGAGGTGAAGATACAGGTTGACAAGTAGTATAAACTTTATCCTTACCAATCTTTTAAGATCTGGCAGATGCAGGTAGGAGGAAAGATAGTAAGGGAAAACTACATTACTTATAGAGTGAAGTTGAGAGTAAAGTAGAAAAATATGGATCAATTAGCTAATGAGAGGAACAATTCATTCATCCCCCTAACCATCAAATATTCGAAGACCATAAATATAGTAAAAGCAAAACAAGTTAAATTTGGCAGTGGAGTAATTAGAAAAGTAAAATAAAATTGACTGCATTCTAACACTATTTTTGTCATAAATTAGATGAATAGATGAATTTGGACAAATCACAATCTCCTGTTCTTTTGTTAAATATAGACCCTCAAACTGACACAATCATTTCTGAAAGGAAAATTTTCTGCATTATAAAGTTTCATGTACACAACGCAATGAATAGTTCACATACTATGGAGATGCATACCGAAACCTATGTGTTCCTATGGACCAAGGTCACCCCATTAAATTTAATTTCTAAGTAAAAAATTATACTAAATAAATACTTAAAAAATAAAATAAATACATATTTTTCAAGTTGAAGAGACAGAGAGACAAAGGGAGATATACTTTCTATTTTGTCTATGATAAACTCGTTTATAACATTCCAAACCTCCTATTGAGAAAAACTCAAAAGGCTAGATTGTCCAAAAAATGTTTGAAATTTTCAAAGAGCGACCAAGGCAGCCAGGACTAGGAGCCAGGGCCCCTGAAAGTAAAACTCATTGAGTTGGGCTCAACACTTCTTTTCTTCTTGGAGCATTTTCCTATATATTTGTAACCAGTGCAGAGCAAGAGGTGCAGAGCTGAGGAGCTGACAAGAAAGCAGAGCAGGAAATAGCTACTGAGTAAAGCTTCTGGCAGCCTCCAGGGGCTGGGGAAACAAAACTGAGAGCTCAGGGTTCAAAGGAAAGGTAAGACTTGAGGATTCAAGGTCCTGCAGTAAAGGAAAGTGCAAAGATAGTAAGGCCAGCGCCGCGTGCTATTTTTTCTCTCCATGCAAGAGACAAATCATCAGCAGAGCTGGGAGGGGAACTAAGGAGTTGAGAGGAGCCAAGCCTTGGAGAAGTGAAGCAGAACTATTAGCATCACAACATTCTGGAGAGACAAAAATTGGGCTTCAGAGTTCACCAATGAGGAAACGCCCTGGTAAACACCTCAGGGTTAAGGTTAGGGTTATGCTTAAGATTAAGGACAGGTATAGGAGAAAACTGAAAATAGACCATCCTCACAATAAGTAAAGTTTGTACTCAATTCAGCCCAGACCACAATTGTTTGAGAGTGATGAGCCCCTGATCTATCTGCATGTTAGAAGTAAAAGTCAAATCTTTATAAAGAAAGATGATATCATTCAAATGATCTACAGTTTTTATATACAATAGCTATTACTCAATAAAAACTTACTAGCTTGCCAAGAAACAAGAATAAAAGAATGGAAAGTAGAAGAAATCCACAGTTCATGCAAGTGTTATTAGAAATGCCCCTTGAAATAACCATGGTTGACATATTAAAGAAAGTATGGTATTCCTAAGTTTTAGGTACTTTTCTGAATGTATGTTGTACTTCAATGGAAAATTTATTTTAAAAGTTAATTTTAAAACATGAAAGGTAATTTCTCCAGAGAACCAGATCTATGAAAAAGGATCAATAGAAATTCAAGAACTGAAAAAATTCAATAAGTGAGATTAACAATTCAATAGTTAGGTTTAAAAACAAACATGACTCAGCTGAAGAGATAGTTGGTAAACCTGAAGGAAAATTAATAAATAAATTCAAACTACTGCAGTGAGAAAAAAAAAGATTTACAATTATTTTAAAATGCTATAAGAACTGTGTTAATGGATTCCTAGAATTAGAGGACAGAAAATTCAGTGGATTATATGATATAGAATAATAGATAAATTTTGAGCCCTGGCTGGTTGGCTCATTGGTAGAGCATCGATTCAGCATGTGGAAGTCCCGGGTTTGATTCCCCCATCAGGGCACACACAGGAGAGGCGACCATCTGCTTCTCCCCTTCTCCTTCCCCCTTTTCTCTCTCTCTCTCTCTCTCTCTCTCTCTCTCTCTCTCTCTCTCTCCACACCCACAGCCATGCTTGATTGATTCTAGCACCTTGGATTGGCGCCGAGGATAGCTCCAATAAGCCTCCACCTCAGGTGCAAAAAATAGCTTGGTTGCAAGCATGGCCTCAGAGGAGCAGAGCATCAGACCCAGATGGGGGGTTGCCAGGTAGATCCTGGTCAGGGTGTATATGGGAGTCTGTCTCTGTTTATCCCCACCTCTCACTTAAAAAAAATTGAAGCTGAAAGTGCTATCACAGATTCAAAAAGTGCTACCAGTCCCAAGTAGGGTAAGTACAAAGAAAACACAATAATCAAACTATTGATAAGCAATGACAGGGAAAAATCTTAAAAGCAGACATTATAAAGGAGCAACAATAAGACTGGCAGCTCATTTCTCATAAAAAAATGGTGAAAGCTATAGTCATCTATAAGTATTAACTACCAAAGTTTAATTTTATATTTAGTAAAAAGTTGATACAAAACTTGGGAAAAATACATTTTCAGCAACAAAACAGAGAATCTTTCACCAGCAGATTTCTATTAAAAGAAATACTAGAGTTCTTCAGGTAGAAGAAAAATTATTCAAGAAGAAAGCATAGAAATGTAGCTAGATGTTATTAGCAAGTCAGGTAATAGCAAATGTTGGAGAGGCTGTGGAGAAAAAGGAACCCTCATACACTGTTGGTGGGAATGTAAAGTAGTACAACCATTATGGAACAAAGTATGGTGGTTCCTCAAAAAACTGAAAATAGAACTACCTTATGACCCAGCAATCCCTCTACTGGGTATATATCCCCAAAACTCAGAAACATTGATACGTAAAGACACATGCAGCCCCATGTTTATTGCAGCATTGTTCACAGTGGCCAGGACATGGAAACAACCAAAAAGCCCATCAATAGATGACTGGATAAAGAAGATGTGGCACATATACACTATGGAATACTACTCAGCCATAAGAAATGATGACATCGGAACATTTACAGCAAAATGGTGGGATCTTGATAACATGATACGAAGCGAAATAAGTAAATCAGAAAAAAACAGGAACTGTATTATTCCATACGTAGGTGGGACATAATAGTGAAACTAAGAGACATTGATAAGAGTGTGGTGGTTACGGTGGGGAGGGGGGAATGGGAGAGGGATAGGGGGTGGGAGGGGCACAAAGAAAACAAGATAGAAGGTGACAGAGGACAATCTGACTTTGGCTGGTGGGTATGCAACATAATTGAACGACAAGATAACCTGGACTTGTTATCTTTGAATATATGTATCCTGATTTATTGATGTCACCCCATTAAAAAAATAAAATTATAAAATAAAAAAAAATAAAAAAAAAAAAAAAAAAAAAAAGAAATGTAGCTAGAAATAAAAAGCAAAAAAAGGCCCTGGCCGGTTGGCTCAGCGGTAGAGCATCGGCCTAGCGTGCGGAGGACCCGGGTTCGATTCCCGGCCAGGGCACATAGGAGAAGCACCCATTTGCTTCTCCACCCCTCTGCCACGCTTTCCTCTCTGTCTCTCTCTTCCCCTCCCGCAGCCAAGGCTCCATTGGAGCAAAGGATGGCTCTGTGGCATTTTGGGGGGTTATTACTTCACCTTTTTAACTCACTAGCAGTGCTCTCATCCCTGGCTCTCCATATTAGCTAGTTCTTGTTCCACTAAATACAATAGTAATTTTTTAATTTGTCCCCCCATTTTTCCGTTTTCCTCTTATTCCTCTCATCATAACTCTTAGACAACCAACACCTAAAAGCAAATCATTTCATTCTTGACCCAAATTTTTTCCTTATTTGCTTTTTGTGGGTCCATACGTTCTTTTTTTTTCTTTTTTCTTTCCTTTTTTTCTTTTTTTTTTTTTTGCCCCTTTATTACTTTTCCCCAATTCAGGCCCTCCATCACAGGCATTGTTTGTTATAATTCACAGTCCACCACAAGATTTTCTCAAAAAAGAGGGGAGAGGAGAGGAGAGGAAAAAAGGAGGGGGGATATAATTTCCTTTTTTTTAATTTTTATTTTATTTTATTTTTCTTTATTTCATTATTAATTTTTTTTTTAAAAAAACAACTCTTTGATTTTTTATTTTTTTTATTTTTATTTTTTTAACTTTTTATTCTTTATTAAATCTCATTAATACTATCAACAAAACCACCCTCAGATGCCATTAAGGAAGAGAATATCGAATATCATGGATACAAAAGAAAGAGAGGTAACACAGCTAGATGAGGAAAAATCTATGGAGAAAAAATTTAATATATTGGAAACCTTGGAGCTAAATGACAGAGAATTCAAGATAGAAATACTAAAAATCCTCCGAGATATACAAGAAAACACAGAAATGCAATTTAGGGAGCTCAGAAAACAACTCAATGAACACAAAGAATATATGTCCAAGGAAATTGAAACTATAAAAACAAATCAAACAGAGATGAAAAACTCAATTAACGAGCTGAAAAACGAAATAACAAGCTTAGCTAATAGAACAGGTCAGATAGAAGAGAGGATTAGTGAAATAGAAGACAAGCAACTTGAGGCACAACAGAGAGAAGAAGAAAGAGACTCAAAAATTAAAAAAAATGAGATAGCCCTACAAGAATTATCTGATTCCATCAAAAAGAATAACATAAGAATAATAGGTATATCAGAGGGAGAAGAGAGAGAAAATGGAATGGAGAACATACTCAAACAAATAATAGATGAGAACTTCCCAAGCCTGTGGAAAGAACTAAAGCCTCAAGTTCAAGAAGCAAACAGAACTCTGAGTTTTCTTAACCCCAACAAACCTACTCCAAGGCATATCATAATGAAATTGACACAAACCAACAGCAAAGAAAAAATTCTCAAGGCAGCCAGGGAAAAGAAGAATACAACATATAAAGGAAGGCCCATTAGATTATCATCAGATTTCTCAGCAGAAACTCTACAAGCTAGAAGAGAGTGGACCCCAATATTTAAAGCCCTGAAAGAGAGGAACTTTCAGCCACGAATACTATACCTATCAAAGCTATCCTTCAAATACGAAGGAGAAATATAAACATTCACAGATACAGAAAAGATGAGGAAATTTATCATGAGAAAACCCCCACTCCAGGAATTACTAAAGGGGGTTCTCCAATCAGATACAAAGAACAAAAAAAAAACCAGAGCCACAAGTAAAAGCTCCAAGAAGAACACAATAAAACCAAATTTAAACTGTGACAACAACAAAAAGAAAGAGGGGGAGAAGATGGAGATTAACAGTAGCAAAGGACAATGGAGTGCAAAAGTACTCACAAAATAGTTCGCTACAATGAACAGGGTAGGGACCCTTTTCATTACTCAAAGGTAACCACCATTGAAAAAACCACCACAGAAGCACATGAGATAAAAAAGATAGCAACAGAGGAAAGATGTATGGAATACAACCAAATAAAAACAAAAGATAGAAAAACGAAAGAGAAGGATCAAACAAGACACAAAACTAACATAAAGCAAGATATAAAATGGCAATAGGGAACTCACAAGTATCAATAATTACACTAAATGTAAATGGATTAAACTCACCAATAAAAAGGCACAGAGTAGCAGAATGGATTAAAAAAAAAATCCAACTGTATGCTGCCTACAGGAAACTCATCTAAGTAACAAGGATAAAAACAAATTCAAAGTGAAAGGCTGGAAAACAAGACTCCAAGCAAATAACATCCAAAAAAAAGCAGGTGTAGCAATACTCATATCGGATAATGCTGACTACAAGACAGGAAAAGTACTCAGAGACAAAAATGGCCATTTCATACTGGCTAAGGGGACACTGAATCAAGAAGACATAACAATTCTTAATATATATGCACCAAACCAAGGAGCACCAAAATATATAAGACAGCTACTTATTGATCTTAAAACAAAAACTGACAAAAATACAATCATACTTGGAGACCTCAATACACCGCTGACGGCTCTAGATCGGTCATCCAAACAGAGAATCAACAAAGACATAGTGGCCTTAAACAAAACACTAGAGCACCTGGATATGATAGACATCTACAGGACATTTCATCCCAAAGTGACTGAGTATACATTTTTCTCCAGTGTACATGGATCATTCTCAAGAATTGACCATATGTTGGGCCACAAAAACAACATCAGCAAATTCAGAAAAATTGAAGTTGTACCAAGCATATTTTCTGATCATAAAGCCTTGAAACTAGAATTCAGCTGCAAAAAAGAGGAAAAAAATCCCACAAAAATGTGGAAACTAAACAACATACTTTTAAAAAATGAATGGGTCAAAGAAGAAATAAGTGCAGAGATCAAAAGATATATACAGACTAATGAAAATGACAATACGACATATCAGAATCTATGGGATGCAGCAAAAGCAGTGATAAGAGGGAAGTTCATATCGCTTCAGGCATATATGAACAAACAAGAGAGAGCCCAAGTGAACCACTTAACTTCCCACCTTAAGGAACTAGAAAAAGAAGAACAAAGACAACCCAAAACCAGCCGAAGAAAGGAGATAATAAAAATCAGAGCAGAAATAAATGAATTAGAGAACAGAAAAACTATAGAAAAAATTAATAGAACAAGAAGCTGGTTATTTGAAAAGATCAACAAAATTGACAAACCCTTGGCAAGACTTACCAAGGAAAAAAGAGAAAGAACTCATATAAACAAAAACCAAAATGAAAGAGGAGAAATCACCACGGACACCGTAGATATACAAAGAATTATTGTAGAATACTATGAAAAACTTTATGCCACTAAATTCAACAACCTAGAAGAAATGGATAAATTCCTAGAAAAATACAACCTTCCTAGACTGAGTCATGAAGAAGCAGAAAGCCTAAACAGACCTATCAATAGAGAAGAAATAGAAAAAACCATTAAAAACCTACCCAAAAATAAAAGTCCAGGCCCTGACGGCTATACCAGCAAATTTTATCAAACATTCAAAGAAGACTTGGTTCCTATTCTACTCAAAGTCTTCCAAAAAATTGAAGAAGAAGCAATACTTCCAAACACATTTTATGAGGCCAACATAACCCTCATACCAAAACCTGGCAAGGATGGCACAAAGAAAGAAAACTACAGACCAATATCTCTAATGAATACAGATGCTAAAATACTAAACAAAATACTGGCAAACCGAATACAACAACATATTAAAAAAATAATACATCATGATCAAGTGGGATTCATCCCAGAATCTCAAGGATGGTTCAACATACGCAAAACGGTTAACGTAATACACCATATCAACAAAACAAAGAACAAAAACCACATGATCTTATCAATAGACGCAGAAAAGGCTTTTGATAAAATACAACACAATTTTATGTTTAAGACTCTCAACAAAATGGGTATAGAAGGAAAATATCTCAACATGATAAAGGCCATATATGATAAACCATCAGCCAACATCCTATTAAACGGCATAAAACTGAGGACTTTCTACCTTAAATCAGGAACAAGACAGGGTTGTCCACTCTCTCCACTCTTATTCAACGTGGTGCTAGAAGTTCTGGCCAGAGCAATCAGACAAGACAAAGAAATAAAAGGCATCCATATCGGAAAAGAAGAAGTAAAGCTATCACTTTTTGCTGATGATATGATCCTATATATCGAAAACCCGAAGGACTCCACAAAAAGATTATTAGAAACAATAAACCAATACAGTAAGGTCGCAGGATACAAAATTAACATACAAAAGTCCATAGCCTTTCTATATGCCAACAATGAAATATTAGAAAACGAACTCAAAAAAATAATCCCCTTCACGATTGCAACAAAAAAAATAAAATACCTAGGAATAAACATAACAAAGAATGTAAAGGACCTATATAATGAAAATTACAAAGCATTGTTAAGGGAAATCGAAAAAGATACAATGAGATGGAAAAATATTCCTTGTTCTTGGCTAGGAAGAATAAATATAATCAAAATGGCCATATTACCCAAAGCAATATACAAATTTAATGCAATTCCCATCAAAATCCCTATGAGATTTTTTAAAGAAATGGAACAAAAAATCATCAGATTTATATGGAACTATAAAAAACCCCAAATAGCCAAAACAATCCTAAGGAAAAAGAATGAAGCTGGGGGCATTACAATACCTGACTTTAAACTATATTATAGGGCCACGATAATCAAAACAGCATGGTATTGGCAGAAAAATAGACACTCAGACCAATGGAACAGAATAGAAAGCCCAGAAATAAAACCACATATATATGGTCAAATAATCTTTGATAAAGGGGCCAACAACACACAATGGAGAAAAGAAAGCCTCTTCAACAGATGGTGTTGGGAAAACTGGAAAGCCACATGCAAAAGAATGAAACTCGACTACAGCCTGTCCCCGTGTACTAAAATTAATTCAAAATGTATCAAAGACCTAAATATAAGACCTGAAACAATAAAGTACATAGAAGAAGACATAGGTACTAAAATCATGGACCTGGGTTTTAAAGAACATTTTATGAACTTGACTCCAATGGCAAGAGAAGTGAAGGCAAAGATAAATGAATGGGACTACATCAGAATAAAAAGTTTTTGCTCAGCAAGAGAAACTGATATCAAAATAAACAGACAGCCAACTAAATGGGAAATGATATTTTCAAACAACAGCTCAGATAAGGGCCTAATATCCAAAATTTACAAAGAACTCATAAAACTCAACAACAAACAAACAAACAATCCAATAAAAAAATGGGAAGAAGACATGAACAGACACTTCTCCCAGGAAGAGATACAAATGGCCAACAGATATATGAAAAGATGCTCAGCTTCATTAGTTATTAGAGAAATGCAAATCAAAACTACAATGAGATACCACCTCACCCCTGTTAGATTAGCTATTATCAACAAGACGGGTAATAGCAAATGTTGGAGAGGCTGTGGAGAAAAAGGAACCCTCATTCACTGTTGGTGGGACTGTAAAGTAGTACAATCATTATGGAGGAAAGTATGGTGCTTCCTCAAAAAACTGCAAATAGAACTACCTTATGACCCAGCAATCCCTCTACTGGGTATATACCCCAAAACCTCAGAAACATTGATACGTGAAGACACATGTAGCCCCATGTTCATTGCAGCACTGTTCACAGTGGCCAAGACATGGAAACAACCAAAAAGCCCTTCAACAGAAGACTGGATAAAGAAGATGTGGCACATATACACTATGGAATACTACTCAGCCATAAGAAATGATGACATCAGATCTCATTTACAGCAAAATGGTGGGATCTTGATAACATTATAAGGAGTGAAATAAGTAAATCAGAAAAAAACAAGAACTACATGATTCCATACATTGGTGGAACATAAAAATGAGACTAAGAGACATGGACAAGAGTGTGGTGGTTACCAGGGGTGGGGGGAGGGAGGACATGGGAGGGAGGGAGGGAGAGAGTTAGGGGGAGGGGGAGGGGCACAGAGAACTAGATAGAGGGTGGCAGAGGACAATCTGACTTTGGGCGAGGGGTATGCAACATAATTTAATGACAAAATAACCTAGACATGTTTTCTTTGAATATATGTACCCTGATTTATTAATGTCATCCCATTACCATTAATAAAAATTTATTAAAAAAAAAAAAAAGAAAAAGATATAAAATCACAAATAACAAAAAAAAAAAAAAAAAAAAAAAAAAACCCAACAAAGAAAAGTCCTGGGCCTGATGGCTTCATATGTGAATTCTACCAAATATTCAAAGAAGAACTAATTCCTATCCTTCTCAAGCTATTTCAAAAAATTCAAGAGGAAGGAAGACTTCCAAGGTCCTTTTATGAGGGAGCATAATTCTGATTCCAATAGCAGGCAAAGACAACACAAAGAAAGAAAATTATAGGCCAATATGCCTGATGAATTTAGATGCTAAAATCCTCAACAAAATATTAGCAAACTGGACTCAGCAATATATGAAAAAAATCATACACCATGATCAAGTGGGATTTATTCTGGGGAGGCAAGGCTGGTACAATATTTACAAATCAATCAATGTGATTCATCACATAAACAAAAAGAAGGAGAAAACCACATTGATAATATCAATAGATGCAGAAAAAGCATTTAATAAAATCCAGCACCCATTCATGATCAAAACTTTCAGCAAAGTGGGAATACAGGGAACATACCTCAACATGATAAAGGCCATCTATGACAAACCCACAGCCATCATCATACTCAATGGGCAAAAATTAAAAGAAATCCCCTTAAGCTCAGGAACAAGGCAGGGGTGCCCCCTTTCACCACCCTTATTCAATATAGTTCTGAAAGCTCTAGCCACAGCAACCAGACAAGAAAAAGAAATAAAAGGCATCCAAATTGGAAAAGAAGATGTAAAACTTTCATTATTTACAGATGATATGATATTGTATATAGAAAACCATAAAGCCTCAGTCAAAAAACCACTGGAACTAATAAATGAATTCAGCAGGGTGGCAGGATATAAAATTAATACTCAGAAATCAGAGGCATTGTTATACACTAACAATGAACTGTCAGAAAGAGAAATTAAGGAAGCAATCCCTTTCACCATTGCAACAACAAAAAATTAAAGTACCTAGGAATAAACTTAACCAGGAAGAGTAAAGACTTGTACTTGGAAAAGGATAAAACATTCATGAAAGAAATCAGGGAAGATACAAACAAGTGGAAGCATATACTGTGCTCATGGTTAGGAAGAATAAACATCATTAAAATGTCTATATTACCTAAAGCAATTTATAAATTCAATGCAATACCAATTAAAATATCAATGACTTACTTCAAAGATATAGAACACATATTCCAAAAATTTATATGGAACCAAAAGAGAACACAAATAGCCTCAGCAATCTTGAAAAGGAAGAATAAAGTGAGAGGTGTCACCCTTCCTGATAACAAGTTATACTACAAGGCCATTGTACTCAAAACAGCTTGGTACTGGCATAAGAACAGGCATATAGATCAATGGAAAAGAACAGAGAACCCAGAAATAAACCACACCTTTATGGACAACTGATATTTGACAAAGGAGGTAAGAGCATACATTGGAGTAAAGACTGCCTCTTCAACAAATGGGGTTGGGAAAATTGGACAGCTACCTGCAAAAAAATAAAACTAGACCACCAACTTACACCATTCACAAAAATAAACTCAAAATGGATAAAAGACTTAAGTGTAAGCCATAAAACCATAAGCATCTTAGAAGAAAACACAGGCAGTAAGCTCTCCGACATCTCTCACAGCAATATATTTGCCAATTTATCTCCATGGGCAAGTGAAATAAAAGACAGGATAAAAAATTGGGACTATATCAAACTAAAAGCTTTTGCGCAGCTAAAGACAATAAGAACAGAATAAAAAGACAAACTACACAATGAGAGAACATATTTGACAATACGTCTGATAACGGGTTAATTACCAAAATTTATAAAGAACTTGTAAAACTCAATACTAGGAAGACAAACAATCCAATCAAAAAATGGGCAAAAGAAATGAATAGACACTTCTCCAAAGAGGACATACAGATGGCCAATAGGCATATGAAAAAATGCTCAACATCACTAATCATTAGAGAAATGCAAATTAAAACCCCAATGAGATATCACCTCACACCAGTCAGAATGGCACTCATCAACAAAACAACACATGATAGGTGTTGGCGAGGATGTGGAGAAAAGGGAACCATCCTGCACTGCTGGTGGGAATGCAGACTGGTGTAGCCACTGTGGAAAACAGTATGGAGATTCCTCAAAAAATTGAAAATCGAACTGCCTTTTGACCCAGCCATCCCACT
Organism: Saccopteryx bilineata; assembly: GCF_036850765.1. Classification (NCBI taxonomy): domain Eukaryota; kingdom Metazoa; phylum Chordata; class Mammalia; order Chiroptera; family Emballonuridae; genus Saccopteryx; species Saccopteryx bilineata. Next base: position 335,278,513 of record NC_089490.1, on the reverse strand, counting down.
TTTAGGAATGTATCCCAAGAACAGCATAGCACTGTTTGAAAAGAAGAAATGCACTCCCATATTTGTGACAGCATTGTTCACAATAGCGAAGATCTGGAAACAGCCCATGTTTCCTCAGTGGACGAGTGGATTAAAAAACTTTGGTACATATATACTATGGAATACTACTCAGCCATAAGAAATGATGACATCGGATCATTTACAACAACATGGATGGACCTTGATAACATTATACTGAGCGAAATAAGTAAATCAGAAAAAACTAAGAACTATATGATTTCATACATAGGTGGGACATAAAGATGAGACTCAGAGACATGGACAAGAGTATGGGGGTTACGGGGTTGGAGGGAGGAGAGGGAGGGGGTTGGGAGGGGGGGAAGGCACAAAGAAAACCAGTTAGAAGGTGACGGAAGACAATTGGACTTTGGGTGATGGGAATGCAGTATAATCAAATGTCAAAATAACCTAGAGATGTTTTCTCTGAACATATGTATCCTGATTTATAATGTCACCCCATTAAAATTAATTAAAATAAAACCACCCACACATAGCCCTGGCCGGTTGGCTCAGCGGTAGAGCGTCGGCCTAGCGTGCGGAGGACCCGGGTTCGATTCCCGGCCAGGGCACACAGGAGAAGCGCCCATTTGCTTCTCCACCCCTCCGCCGCGCTTTCCTCTCTGTCTCTCTCTTCCCCTCCCACAGCCAAGGCTCCATTGGAGCAAAGATGGCCCGGGTGCTGGGGATGGCTCTGTGGCCTCTGCCTCAGGCGCTAGAGTGGCTCTGGTCGCAACATGGCGACGCCCAGGATGGGCAGAGCATTGCCCCCTGGTGGGCAGAGCGTCGCCCCTGGTGGGCGTGCCGGGTGGATCCCGGTCGGGCACATGCGGGAGTCTGTCTGACTGTCTCTCCCTGTTTACAGCTTCTGAAAAATGAAAAAAAAAAAAAACAAAAAAAAAACACCCACACAGAAATACTTTAGTGAACTTGGGGTAGGCATAGTTTCCTAAAAAGAATACAGAAAGGCCTATGGTTTCACAAATAAATAAATAAACTTAACTAAATTAAAAGCAAGAACTTTTCCTCAAAAGACACCATTAGAAGATGGAAAATGCAAGCAAAGAAAGAAAGGTAGAAAATGTTTGCAATAGATATAGCCAAAACAGGACTCGTATTCAGAATATGTACAAATCAATCAAATCAATAAGTTAAAAAAGCCTAGTGTGCGGAGGACCCGGGTTCGATTCCCGGCCAGGGCACACAGGAGAAGCGCCCATTTGCTTCTCCACCCCTCTGCCGCGCTTTCCTCTCTGTCTCTCTCTTCCCCTCCCGCAGCCAAGGCTCCATTGGAGCAAAGATGGCCCGGGCGCTGGGGATGGCTCTGTGGCCTCTGCCTCAGGCGCTAGAGTGGCTCTGGTCGCAATATGGTGACGCCCAGGATGAGCAGAGCATCGCCCCCTGGTGGGCAGAGCGTCGCCCCTGGTGGGCGTGCCGGGTGGATCCCGGTCGGGCGCATGCGGGAGTCTGTCTGACTGTCTCTCCCTGTTTCCAGCTTCAGAAAAATGGAAAAAAAGAAAAAAAAAATAAGTTAAAAAACAAATGCAGACCAATAAACATGAAAACATTCTCAAGCTCATTAGTCATCAGAGAAATGCAAAATTAAACCCACAATATTACTGCATAATCGCCAGAGTGGCTACTGAAACAAATGTAGAGCAACTGGAACTAACATACATTTTCTGTGGGAGTATAAATTTATAAAACCACTTTGGAAAACTCCTTATAATTTTGTACTACAGATAAACATTTATATATTCTAAGATCTAGCAATTTCACTCCTAGTTATATAACCAAATGCACAGAAAAAATTTACAAAAATTTTCTCATCTGACTTAGTCATAATGGCCTAAAACTGGAATGTGAACCAATATTCATCAACAACAAAGTGAACAAATATTATAGGGTATTTGTATAATGGATTTATATACAGGAGTGAGAAATGGCAAATTACATCAACCTGCAACAGGATAAATCTAACTAACATAATGTTGAGTGTAAACAAGTCAAGCAGCAAATACTGTAGGATCAACATTTATATTAATTTCAAAGACAGGCAAAGTATTCCAAGGTAATAGGTTCAGAAGGGCAGTCACTTGTGAAGTATGAGAGCTAGCACCAGCAACAGCACAATGGAGGCTCCTGTTCTGCTGATATTTATTTCTAGGTGTGAGTGGATTGTGTTCACTTTGTGCAAATTCATCAACTATACACTTTGTATGCTTTCCTGTATTTTATTTTACTTCAATTTTTTAATCAATTTTAAAATATATGATTGGATGAATAAGTAAATAAGTAGACAGCACATAGAGATGTTTTAAAAAATTATAGTAAAAAAACACATGACATGAGATCTGCCATCTTAAATTTGTAAGTCTACAGTGCCATATTGCTGACTATAAATATAAGGTTGTATAGCAGATCTCTAGAGCTTTTTCAGCTTACATGACTGAAATTTTATACTCATTGAACAACAAATCCCCATTTCCCCCTTCCCTAGTAACCATCATTCTACATACTGCATTGATGAATCTGACTACCTGAGAGTCTTAGTATAAGTGAATCATATAGTATTTGGCCTTCTGTGTCCAGTCTATTTTACTTAGCATAATGTTCTCAAGTTTTGTTCATGCTACAGCTTATAACAGAATTTCCTTCTTATTTATGGCTGAAAATATCCTATTGTAGAAACGTATCATATAATCTTTACCCATTCATCTGTTCATGGGCATTTTGGTTGTTTCCACCTTTAGGCTGTTGTGAATAATGTTACAATGAACATGAAGATGCAGATATCACCGCAAGATCCTGATTTTATTTTGTGTGTGTGTGTGTGTGTGTGTATGTATCCAAAGTGGAATTGCTACAGCATATGGTAGCTCTAGTTTTAATTTTTTTTTTTAAGGAACCTTCATACTGTTTGCCATAGTGGCTACACCATTTTAATTTCCACCAACAGTGTTAAGAGATTCTTATTTCCCTTTATCCTCAAACACTGTTTATTTTCTGAATTTTCTGGGTTTTTTTTTGTTTGTTTGTTAATACATATAATATCCAATGTCCATCCTAATATGTGTGAGATGATATAGCTGTGGTTTTGATTTGCATTTTCTTGATCATTAGTGACACTGAGTATCTTTTCATATATTTGTTTGGTTATTTGAATATCTTCTTTGGAGAAAGGTCTATTCAAGTCCTTAGCCCATTCCTTAGATTATTTGATTTTTTTTTTCCTGTTCAGTTGTAGGAGTTCCTTAAATATTTTGGATCTTAACCCCTTATCAGGTGTGTGGTTTACAAATACTTTATCCCACTCTGTAGGTTGCTCTTTCATTCTGTTCATCATTTCCTTTTTTCTTTAGAAGCTTTTTAGTTTGATGTAGTCCCACTTGATTAATTTGCTTTTGTTGCCTGGCCTTTTAGTTTTTAAACTTAAGTTTTGGTCTGCGCCATTGTGACTGGTTCTGTAATGATATCCTTTTTCTACAAATATTTTCAAGGCTGAATGCACATTATTTGCTATATAGTTTGTTCATACATTACTTGGCCTAGGTTAGCTACACAACCAAAATAAGCAATTTATTTTTTGACCCCAGTAACTGATGCCTTGTTTCTGAGGACATATCTCTCAGAAGATACGTCACACTGTTTGAAGGGTGGCATATCAGTCAACCCTCAAAAAAGTAAGTCAGTAAAAGCTGAGGAAATTTATTATTTCGTCCCAAAGGAAAAAATGATGGCTGAGATACAAATATCCTATATTTTGTTCTTCTTAGGAACATATATATAATTTTAAACCTCACTCAGATGAATCCTATCGGTCAAATCCTGAACAACAATGAATTATAAATTCAATTGCTAAATTATCTCACATTTCTGGAATGTATTTTTCCCACTTTCGTTTTAATGGACAAAAATGCTGTAAAGCTAAAGCATAAATGACTAGGCATTGGCCCCATTACTTTCCCAGCTGTTTGTTCTCAGTGTCATTTCAATTCATTCTGTCTTAGAACCTCTTCCTCAAGCAAGCTCCAATACTGCAGTCACTTTGCTCCTAATAAATCATGTGACTCTGGAAATTTCCCCCCAGCCCATTTCATCTTGGATGGCTCAGCTGCAGAATCTGAGGTTATTGTAACCAGATGTGAAGATGAGCATAACATGTAAAAAGAGGGGTCCCTTTGGAGGTTACAGAATAGTAAGTAGGCAGGGCTTTCCCATTACTGTATTGATAAAGCCTGCAATTGTAACATTTTCATCTGGCTATCTTAAATTAAACAGCATTTAGACTCTGTGTAGTTACAACTCTCTCTGAGAAATTCAGTAAATAAGATGAGGTTTTTTCATGCCATGGAGTAAGGTAAAGGGCATTACTTATGGGTGAAAATCTATATCAGTGCAACAACTGAACAATGTAAGGGATAACTTAGGTGTAATTAGTGTTTGATGACTGCAGTCCAGCTATATAATCCCTACATTAAAAATTAATTGGGGCTAGTGTTTTTCATCTTACCCACTATGCAGGATTGTTGAGAAGAAAATAACCATGGGTACCTTTTATTGAAAGCCTATTATGTCCTAAATTTTGTGTTAAATAGATTATATGTAATATGGCAGACCAATGGAAAAACTGAGACTTAGAGAAGATAAATTATTACCCAAGGTCATAGGACTTTTTAGAGGCAAGGAAAGATACTTAAGTCATGATTGCTTTATATGCAGATCTGTGCTCTTCACTGCTACCTCACAGAGATCTAGTAAGGTAATAGAAATGAGTGCTTTGAAAGTTACATTCACTAAATTAACTGAAAAGGAAGACCTGGTAAAGTAAAAAGGGCACCATAACAGGGATTTGGTTTTGAAACATTTGAAACCAGAGTCTGAAAGAGTTAAGACTTTCCCGACAACTTGGTTGTGGCTTCGATCTGAGTAATCATTATAACAGAAAAATGAGAACTCTACAGCAGCATCCAACTGATTAAAAATTGTTTTAAATGACTCCACTAGCAGGTATGGTGCAGGAATGGAATTGGAATAGCACATCATGAAATACATTTATATAGAGACCTTAACTAAATCAATTCATAGGTATTTTAATCAAAGTATCTGGTCATCATTGAACAATTAAAATTCTAAACATAGTACTAAGGTATTAAAACAGTGATAACTAACACATCATACATTAGGCATTTATAGTAAAATTAAAAATCCTTCCTCCAGTTGATAGGAGCGTTAGCTGCTAAGGCACATCTGAGCTCCCTTTTCCAGGAAACGGCCTTGACCAAAATTACTTCTCCTCCTCTTGGCAGCCTGCATTCAATGACTGGTGTGGTGGTGCAAAGGCTCAGCAAACCTTGCCTCAGTGAGAATGATCAAGAGCCATTCCAGCTCCAGAGCTTCCTGCAAGACCAGCTGAGGCCCACATTACAACTGGATTTTGCTTCAACTCCCTTTGCCTAATGTTGGGTGCCTCATCCCTTCCCGGTGGGTTCTGAGAGCATTCCCTCATAAGCATACAGATCTCAGAGTTTCTGAGACTGTTTTCTGGGGAATATGGCCTATCCCTATTACAATGATTAATCCCAAACTGGCCTCCAGTCCATTGCTTCTGGCTCTTACTGTGACTATCAAATATGCATCTTTTTCCCCCCCATTTTCCCAACATCAAATGATGCAGCAGTAAATCTTTCACATGCGGCTAACATTACTTTATGGAACTTCTGAAAATTCAATAAAGATTCCATACATAATAAAGCAAGCACATTGAAAAATGGTAGACCTTATGAATAAAAGGATTTTTAAAGACTTATACGATTATCAGCTTAAGACATTTGATTCTAAAAAACGAACTGTTTTAAGTTATAAAGAACAGACTTTAGTACCAAGACGCTATGTGTCCCTCAACTTATAGACAATTATAAATGAGTTTTTCTCATTCTTTCTTGAATGAAATATTTTAATCTAGGTTGTGAAATGGAAATAATCTCCACTGCTACACAAATCTGTGAAAATTAATCTGATAAGAATCAATGCTTTGTGGTATCTATAAAGGAACATACACTGAATTGCATCATGATCTTCGCTTTAAGATTTGACATTTAATCAAAACTGCAATGAGATACCACCTCACACCTGTTAGATTAGCTATTATTAACAAGACAGGTAATAACAAATGTTGGAGAGGCTGTGGAGAAAAAGGAACCCTCATACACTGTTGGTGTGAATGTAAAGTAGTACAACCATTATGGAACAAAGTATGGTGGTTCCTCAAAAAACTGAAAATAGAATTACCTTATGACCCAGCAATCCCTCTACTGGGTATATACCCAAAAAACTCAGAAACATTGATACGTAAAGACACATGCAGCCCCATGTTCATTGCAGCATTGTTCACAGTGGCCAGGACATGGAAACAACCAAAAAGCCTGTCAATAGATGACTGGATAAAGAAGATGTGGCACATATACACTATGGAATACTACTCAGCCATAAGAAATGATGACATTGGATCATTTACAGCAAAATGGTGGGATCTTGATAACATTATACGAAGTGAAATAAGTAAATCAGAAAAAACCAGGAACTGCATTATTCCATACGTAGGTGGGACTTAAAAATGAAACTAAGAGACATTGATTGATAAGAGTGTGGTGGTTACGGGGGGAGGGGGGAGAGGGAGAGGGAAAGGGGGAGGGGGAGGGGCACAAAGAAAACTAGATAGAAGGTGACAGAGGACAATCTGAGTTGGGTGATGGGTATGCAACATAAGTGAACAACAAGATAACCTGGAGTTGTTATCTTTGAATATATGTATCCTGATTTATTGATGTCACACCATTAAAAATAAAATTATTAATAATAAAAAAAAGATTTGACATTTATTAACCACCTACTATGTCCAAGGCACTCATCTGGGTTCTATAGGGACAAATAAGATGATTTTAGACCCTAAATATTTGTGGACTTAATTTCCACTATTACTTTTCTTCACAAGCCCACAGCTAGCTGGGAAGAAAAGCAAAATAAAAGGTAATACATATAGAGAGCAGACAGTAACTAAGTCCATACATATGCTTGTTACCAAGACAAATATGAGGATCAACTAAATGCCACATAATTAACACTTTGTTCTCAGTGTATCATATTCTATTGCACATATCCAAGTAATAGGGATATATAGTACAACCAAGAAAATAAATATTTCCAGAAGGTTTTTCAGGCCCAAATGCTAAAAATGAGAAATCATGCTATCACTGAGCTCATAAAAAACAACACTTTATCTTTCCAAAATATTTTCTAATATTTTTCCAACTCTAGGTATAAGCAGTTAGAGAGATTTATGAAGAATATGTTGAAATATCACTGTAAAATGCATACGTGGTTGTATGTAAATCTCATCATATTTCACATCAGATCTACTGGTTTTTCCTCTGCTTTTCCTATCTCAGTGAATGGTACCACTATCTGCTCAGTGGGTCAAGTTAGAAATCTGGAAATCCACTTTGGTGCTTCTCTATCCCTTGCATCATATACCCAACCAATAAATTAATCTAATATACAGCACACTATTTTATTTTTATCTCCTACCTAAATCATTTATTCTCAACAGGGGTGATATTACCCTCAGAGTAGTGAAAATTGCTTCTCGGGGGTAGGGGGGGGTGACAGTTAAATTTACCTGTCAACCTGACTAGGCTATGTCACCCAAGTGTTTAGTCAAACACAAGCCTAGTGTTGCTATTGAAGGTATTATTTTGTAATGATTAACTTATATGGCCAGCTGACTTTAAGTAAAACAAACTACCCCCTATAATATGTAGGCATCATCTAATCAATTGAAGATCATAAGAGCAAAGACTGGACTTCTGCCTAAACCCTGCAACATAGAAATTCTTCTTAGCCTCCAGCTCATGATCTGTCCTGCCTAACAAATTTCAGACTTACCAGTTCCCCTTACATTAAGGAATGTGAGCAAATTCCTTAAAAATGTCTCTCTCTTTTCAGCTTCCTCCTCTTCCTCCCCCCTTCTTCTGAATACAGAGGGTGAAAAAATATTTTTTATATAAAACATAGATATATGTACTGTACAAAAATAGATATTCAGTTTATCTGTGGTATTAAAATGTTAATAGGCAGGGGTCAGTTAAGACAAAACTGTCTAGAAAGTCTCCTGTCCTCTGGTCTCCTGAGGTGGAAGGAGGGATGTGATAATGAAAAGTGAAAAAACACTATACTATTTCTTAAACTATGTCCTCTATATTTTTTACACCACTACCTTAAGATAGCACATTACAGTATTTTATTATCAAGAACATTGCTTCTTAAGGGCTCTCTCTGGAGGTATATTAGTTTCCCTCAAATACATCTTTCACATTCTCTACCAGATCTGTGTAAAATGCAAATTTGATTATATCACTCCCTTATTTAAATCCCTGTGATTGCTCTGGGATTGGAAACTTCTCATCTCTGCATCCATAGAAATCTATAGGCAGGGCAAGTGTCTTTTCACCATTTCCCAGAGAAGGATACTGAAACCCAGTTAATTCAATGACTTTCCCAAAGTTGCACAATATGTACAGATTACTTCAGGATTTTAAACTAGATTTTACAATGTAGATTTCCAGTTTTCTTAGAACATGCTGTTTGGGCATTAGACAGACCAACATCTGGATACCATTAGCAGCTACTTACTGGCTTATGTAAATCTGAGCAAAAGACTATTTTGGAGCCTGTTTCCTAATGTGTAAAATATAGACAATATCCTCCTCTAAAAATTGATATTAGGATTAAACCACTATATATACATACATACATATGTGCATATAGAGTACATATATGTGTACATGGTATATACATTTATACACACATGTAAGCAAATAGGTGATTGATTGATAGATAGATAGATAGATAAATGTTCTTTATCCTGCTATGCTACCTTCTCCGAGTTAGAAATGGCAATAACCTATCATGATATTCAGCTGGATTTCCTCCCCCCCCCTAGTTTCATGGCAATGTAGCCTGATGACAACTTAAGCTGTCACAGGACAAAAACCAATCTGGGCTAAAGTCACCACCAATCATGCTTGTGAATAATAATACCTCTTCCTTACCACCTCCTTTTCTTCTTTCTGTAAGTGTTCACAAACAACCTATGGTTCTCCATACATTTCCTCACCAGTTCTCCACTCCTGGCTTAATGAAAACACTCCAGTCACTATATCTAAACTGAAAACAAAATCTATTTTACTTCCTCCTTCTTACCTTTTCCAAAAATTTGTTTAACTACTTTGAGAATATTCATTCTCTCATTTTGTTCCATGTGGAAAGCCTAAAAGCCAGTCTCACCCTAACTGTAGGGTTTAGAAGGATCTGGCAAATCAGTCTCCTATCTACAATCTCCTCTTTTCCAGTATTTTGAGATGCAGTCATCCCAACTCTCTTAGAATGTTACCAGTTAAGAAGGTAACGATTCGTTAAAGAAGCTATTGATCAGACTAAACACCCAAATCTACACCCCTTCTTTCACAAGGCAGCCCTAAATTCACCGTTATGTCTTCAGGATAAATATCCATATTCATGCGAGGGCTTCTTTTTCCTCATGGGACCTAGTTCCTATTTCCTAGTAGTCATTCTCTAGGACATACCCCAATTTGTCATTTATCACTCTTTGAAAATATGCTACCTAAGCAATAGCACACTAGTATCATAGAACTTAAAAATAGTATAACTTCATTGATCTTAACAGTTATAAAAATAAGTCGATTTTTTTGTTTGTTTTTTGTGACAAAGAGAGACAGAGAGAGGGATAGATAGGGACAGACAGACAGAAAGGGAGAGAAATAAAAAGCATCAATTCTTTGTTGTGGCACCTTAGTTTCTCATTGATTGCTTTCTCATATGTGCCTTGACTGGGGGGCTACAGCAGACCCAGTGACCCCTTGCTCAAGCCAGAGACCTTGGGTCCAAGCTTGTGAGCCTTGCTCAAATGAGCGTGTGCTCAAGCTGGCAACCTTGGGGTTTCAAACCTGGGTCCTCCGTATCCCAGTCCGACACTCTATCCACTGTGCTACCTCCTGGTCAGGCTAAATTTCTACCTTTAGCCATGGCTTTCTGTAGACTGATAGCAGTTTAATCAAAACAATATTTTTGTTTTTTAACTCCCTTGGGAAAATAATTTTTTTTTCCTTATGAATACTATTGCCACTGATGGTAATATAAATATGCAACATCAATTGACTATTAAGTATATGTCACAAACTAGGCTTAAATTTTTACATATTTCATTTTATTTCATTCTCATTTTCTAGATGAGTTAACTGAGGCAGAAAGAGTTTACATATGTAATGGGCTGAGGTTATCCAGGTAACAAGAGGTTCAACCAGGGATAGCTGCTAAACCTTAAACTTTTTTTTTTTAAGATTTTATTTATTCATTATTGAGAGGGGAGAGAGAGAGAGAGAGAGAGAGAGAGAGAGAGAGAGAGAAGGAGGGAGGAGCAGGAAGCATCAACTCCCATATGTGCCTTGACTAGGCAAGCCCAGGGTTTTGAACCGGCAACCTCAGCGTTTCCAGGTTGATGCTTTATCCACTGCACCACCACAGGTCAATATTTAATTTTAATTTTATTCAGTTTTGTTTTTTTTTGTTTTGTTTTCTTTGTTTTTTTAGAGAGAGACACAGAGAAAGAGAGAGAGAGAAGGGAGAGGAGCAGAAAGCATCAATTCTCATATGTGCCTTGGCCAGGCAAGCCCAGGGTTTTGAACCGGCGACCTCAGCATTCCCAGGTCGACACTTTATCCACTGAGCCACCACAGGTCAGGCTCCTTAAACTTTTAAGAGGTACATTCATTAAAAGAATTCCACTATTCCCTGATCCCATACCAGGTTTTTATTTTTTATTGAATCTATTGGGGTGGCACTGGTTGATAAAATCATACAAGTTTCAAATGTACAATTTTATAGTACACCATGGGCACATTGTATCATTTGCTCACCACTCAAAGTCAAGCCTCTTTCTGCCACCATGTATCACACCACCTTTGCCCTTTTCTACCTCTCCCAATCCCTTTTATCACACTGTTGTCTGTATCTGTTTTTTTTCTTAATCTCTTCACCTTTTTCATCCAGCCCCCCAAACCTCCTTCCTCTGACAGCTGTCAATCTGTTCTCTGCATCTCTAAGTCTTATTTTGTCCATTAGAGTCCACATATGAGTGAAATCACATCGTACTTGTTTTCCTCTGACTGGCTTATTTCACTTAGCATAATGCTCTCCAGGTTCCACCAGGCTTTTAAATCTCTCTCATTATCCCACATAAATCCTATCTCTTCCATTAAACCAGATATTTTCATCTCTCAAATTATTTCATAAGCATTTCTCCTTTCCCAATTTTTGTGCCTGCTATTCTTCAATATTCCACCCACCTTTCCATCTCTCATCTTTTCATCAAAAAACAAAACCTGTGGGATAGGTACTATTATTAATATTCTGTAAATGAGAAAACTGAGGCTATTTGCCAAAGGTCCCATAGCTGTGTGTAGGGACTGGAAATCGAACCCAGGTCAGTTTTACTTACAAAGACCGTTCTCCTTCACTACATTCTGCTGTGCTGTATATAATCACTCACTGGTTACCTTCCAGGGAACAAAGCCTCTCCCATGTCTTCCACAAGCCTACCATAACTAGTCTAGCTCAAGGTTTTCCTCCTCTGATCTAAATTCTCACAGCATTTATGGATTTTGGTTTGTGAAATTTTGAATACTGTTATCATGTTTTACTTTCATGTTGGTATTTAGTTGCCTGGGGAATTGTCCTTCTATTCAAAACCAGGTTAAAGCAGACCACAAATAGCAGCTAAGAGCAAGGACCCTGGAGCCAGTCTACCTTAGATCAGATCCTAGTACTGCTGTTTTTTAGCAGTATAGTCTCGGGGAAATTACCTGCTCTTTCTGTGACTCTGTTTCCTCATTTGTAAAGTGGCCATAATAACACCTAAAGCACAGAGTTGCTGTAAGGATTGGGTGAGTGGCTCTACGTCAAGCTCTCAGATACTGTTTAGCACATTAGTCACTCAGCTGTGGAGGGCAGAAATCTGCTCTATTATTCATCTCTTCTAATACGATACTTTTAGGCTTGAAAACTAGACCTACATAGTCAGTCTACGGCAGCTAAAGTTGGGAATATATAAAAAACAACAACAAAAAATGCTCTTTAGAATTACACAGGCTCAAGGAGGAAATATCCCGGGTTTATAAGTTGACTCCAAGCCAGGTCAGGCAAAATGTCCCAAAAATAAAACAAACTTGACTATGAATCAATTAAAATACCTATTATGATGACCAAATGCAATGTGTAGAAAATCATTCTATCGATAGTAACATGGCAAAAATATATTAATTATTATTTGAAAGTGATGATAGACATTTCTATCATGAATGCAGCTTTTTCTCATGAAATCTGGAATTTACCTTCTCTGAAAATGTGCAAATGCTTCACTGATGACATTCATGAACATGCCAAATCATTGTTATAAATTATATGAAAGTCAAGGGTTGAAAAATGTACTGTACTGTATCTCCTATAAAGGGAAAAAGTTTAAACATAAACTGATCTTTGTAACTTGAAAAAATAAATCAGGCACCGTAGGGAAGAAACATGCCTTAAAGTCCAGTTTCAAAAATAATTTAAATTCTGGAGATTCATATGATTGGAACAGTCTGAACTGAGCCTTGAAGCCAAAGCACTGCTGTAACTATCCGTACATCTCTCCTCTGAAACGCATTTCTAAAAAGCAGCAAAAGTCACCCTGCCCTGTTTTTATGCAGACCACGAACCAGATGAAAATTACCTTTCAACACAATTCAGTTCATGCCAGAACAAAAATGGAATGGGAAGGCATTTAACCTTAGCATCCCTATATATCACTCAAAGATGGATATGTGAGCATTTGTGAATTTCCAATAAAACATGATACAGAATTATCTATCTTCCCTCTTCAGTTCATTGTCCTCAGAGTGATAATTGTACCTGCTATACAAAACAAGAGCTATTGTGCTCTTGAATTCTAATTTTGAAAATGAGCCTTCTAATTGACTTCCCTTGTGCGTAAGGCAGGTCCTGGCATATGACAGTCATTCATAAATGCGGTTGAACCAGTGCATAAGGCATTACCACATTCCCCACTCTTCCTGTGGCTGTAGTTCTCAAACATTAGTGTGCATGAGCTCTATAAATGAGTGCTAACGTGCAAATCCTATATTCACCCTGGCCCCAAAGAGATCTGGAGTCAAGACGTCTGACTGGTACTCAGGAATTTAAAATTTGTAAACAAATATTCTAGGAGATCCTGATATAGCTAGTTTAGTGAGTTTAGTGACAGTGTTTTGAGATTACTACCCTTTAGTTAATTTCTTAAGTCATGATAACAATGGTTAACATGTACTAAGCATATCCTTCTTGCCAAGGGCCCTACATGAATTACTTACTTTAATCCTTATGGCAGTCTATGAAATAGCCTTTATAAGCATAGCATTTTGTGATGAAGAAATGAAGACTAGGAGAGGAGTCATTTGCATGAGGTAACAGAGTTTATGGAAGAGGCAGAATATGAACCTGAGCCTGCGTGATTCCGAAGCCCACACTTTAAACAAACACATGCTGTTGCAAAAATCAGTCTGTATGCTGCCAGTGGTTTTCCTTAGCAACATATCAGTAAAGGTCATCTGCAAATTTGGTAAGAATATTGATCAGTCATTCATATATATGACATTTCATCAGTCGACAGTATTTACATATTTTCTGGATGATTGGCCACAAAAGTCTCATATCCCATCAGAGCACAAAACAATCCACAACCTTGTGCATTTGAAATGAGAACATTCATTTCAAATTAGTGTCAAAAATTAGAGCTTTTCTCTTTTGGAATAATAACAAAAACATTCATCAGACATTAACACTTGTATTTTTCCCACTAAAACATAAGGAGTGAAGGTGGCCAGAAGAACAAATTCATCATAGATATAGCAAGTAAATATATTTGTTTCTAAATTAAAAAAAATTTTTTTCCATTTGCAGGAGTAACATAAAATAGATTAAGAACTGATATATTCATGAAGGTTACAGACAGGTCTCTGAATTCCTTGTTCCACATCTGTGTGGAAGACCCAGGACTATGGAAACATAAGGACTTCTCTGCCACGTCACTCTAAGGAGCCCGCAGTCTCCTCTCTGATGGTGGAATCAATAATAGAGTTTTAGTCTCACTGGAAATGGCCCAGAGAAAAGTAAGGCAATGGAACCAAATGGACCTGCTTTAAAAGCCCGTTTAGCTATTTAGTAGCTATATATCCTTTAGCAAGTTCTTAACCTTTCTCACTTTTATCACTGTAAAACTGGAATATCAATACCCACCTTACAAAGCTACCAGAAGGATTACAGAGGTAAATTCAGACGAGACTCTTGCCAGAGTTCTGGGTAATAAATGGTGGCAGTGGATATTTCACTCTTATTGTCTTCATAGCCATTTGGATCTGTTTGCTTTCTGCCTCTCTTTAGCACCACTCGTAAATCTGGTTTGAGTCTTCCTGCCATGTTCTCAAATATGAGGTGGCACTCGATACACATTAGCAAGACAAAATTAAATATTAGACCAAGTCTTTCTGACAGAATATTCCTTCTGATGTTTTAGGAAGTAGAATATTTGGGTCTCTTTATGTTTGAGCCCTTTCCCTAAGAATTCTCAAGGATGCTCACTGTTTCTAAACCTTTCTGCAGCCCCCATTTCTGTCACTCTGAACCAGGGAGTCAGAAGGTGCATATAACCAGGAAGTAACGATTTGCCTTATGCATGATTAGCATAGAGAAAATTGATCCCATACGGACACAGGCATAATTAACTACCTTTCCTTTTATTTTGTGGATTCACAATCGCAGGGAACATAGCTTCAAACAAAGGATTCCTCCCTGTATACATCTTGGGCCACAAATAGACGGGCATTTCTGTTAATGGTAGAATAGCAGGCATTGAGTGTTCTCTTAGAGAAAAGTAAACAAACAAACAAACAAACAAAAACATTAATAGGCTTGCAAAAGTTAGCAGTACTACTACAAAATACTATCAGGATGTGGGAAGGGCTTTGAGCTGCTGACAGATTCTTTTCTCTAACTGTAAGCGGTGTCAGAGGAGGAACCATGATCATTTTCTCTCTTATCCTCAACCCAATAAATGCTTGACACTCAGTATGTGCTCAATTTGAATTTGATTAGTAAATGAAGAAACAAATGAACAAATAAACTCAGAGAGAAATGTTTTATAGACCTAGGTCCTAATTGAGGTTAGATTCAGCCTAATTGAACCTAAATGAGGTTGCCATGCCTTCCTTCCCATTGTTTATTAAGTCAGAACAAAAAAAGGGAGGTAGGCAATCTAAGGAAGAGAAAATAGAACTAGGCAGTAAATACTGTGTATGAAAATGTTCAGATTACACATGAGGAATCACCCAAGTGATACTAAATAAAACTAACACAGCGTGTCTTTTTACTTATTCAGATTTGCAAAAATTAAAAACTTTTATAATATAAAATAGTGGCAAGGGCTTGAGGAAATGATATTGTTTTACACTATTAGAGCATAAACTGGTAAAGCCACTTTGGAGAGCAACTTTGCTATTATCTCTTAAAACTTGAAATATGCATTCTCCGAGGCCGAACAATTCTAGTTCTAGGGATAAAAAGACTAATTCAAATATAGAAAGATGTGTGGCTAAGGATGTTTACTGCATCATTCTTGAATCCTTGAAAACTTAAAAGCAATTTAGATTTTTTTTTAATTTTTATTTTAGTGAGAAGAGGAGGGGCAGAAACTGATTCCCACATGCGCCCCAACCAGGATCCACACAGCAAGCCCACTAAGGGGCGATGCTCTGTCCATCAGGGGCCCTGCTGCAACCGGATTCGTTTTTTAGCATCTGAGGCGGAGGCCATGGAGCCATCCTCAGCACCTAAGGCCAACTCACTCTAATCAAGCCATTGCTCAGGAGGGGAGGAGAAGAGACAGAGACAGAGATAGAAGCGAGAGGGGGAAAGGTGAAGAAGTAGATGGGCACCTTTTCTTGTACCCTCACCAGGAATAGAATCTGGGACATCCACACGCCAGGCTGATGCTATACCACTGAGCCAACTGGCCAAAGCCAGCAATTTATATCTTTAAACAGGAAATAAGTCCAGTATGGTATGACTGTGCTACTGGAATACTATAGATAAAGTCAAAAGCAATGTAGTACCCTGGCCGGTTGGCTCAGCGGTAGAGTGTTGGCCTGGCGTGCGGGGGACCGGGGTTCGATTCCTGGCCAGGGCACATAAGGGAAGCGCCTATTTGCCTCTCCACCCCCCCTCCTTCCTCTCTGTCTCTCTCTTCCCCTCCCGCAGCCAAGGCTCCATTGGAGCAAAGATGGCCCGGGCGCTGGGGATGGCTCCTTGGCCTCTGCCCCAGGCGCTAGAGTAGCTCTGGTTGCAGCAGAGTGATGCCCCGGAGGGGCAAAGCATCGCCCCCTGGTGGGCAGAGTGTCGCCCCTGGTGGGCATGCCGGGTGGATCCCGGTCGGGCGCGTGCGGGAGTCTGTCAGACTGTCTTTCCCTGTTTCCAGCTTCATAAAAATACAAAAAAAAAAAAAAAAAAAAAGGCAATGTAGTAAATCCAACCATACCCACATAGAAAACTCTCAAAATGTTATTGAGTGAAAAAGGAAAATTTCAAAAGAAAATAACCCCAATAGAGTATGCCATTAAACAAGTTAAACATACACACAAAACTGCACTATATATTGTCTGGGATTATACATGTATCTATCCGCTAACCTGTAAAAACCAAGGTCTGGAAGAGCACTAGGAATAGTGGTAGTCTCTGAGAATGAAACTAATTAGGTGTTTTAGTCAAGGGGGTCTTGCCTGTGATGCATTAATTATTATAAAAATAATGTATTCATATGTTACTGGTGAGATGAAAATTAGACCAAGGGGAATATAGAAACAGCAACACTGCTTGCCATTTTAATTAATAATTTTATTTACAGTACTCCATATCTGGTGGTCTCAAATCTTCAAGTAAATAAATTTATTCACCCATACATTTGGCCTGTTGGTCAGTATGTCATCAGGGTAGTGATGACTATTTACCATGTGTCAGAAAGTAGCTAAGGTATAATTAGAAGCACACAGATGAACAATATACATCCTGGATCTCAAAGAGCTAAACAGCTGAGCCCTGGCCGGTTGGCTCAGTGGTAGAACATGTGGAAGTCCAGGTTCAATTCCTGGCTAGGGCACACAGGAGAAGCACCCATTTGCTTCTCCCCCCTCCCCTCTCCTTTCTCTCTATCTCTTTCTTTCCTCCCACAGCCAAGGCTCCATTGGAGCAAAGTTGGCCTGGGTGCTGAGGATAGTTCCATGGCCTTCACCTCAGGTGCTAGAATGGCTCCAGTTGCAACAGAGCAATACCCCAGATGGGTGGAGCATCGCCCCCTGGTGGGCATGCCAGGTGGATTCTGCTCAAGTGCATGTGGGAGACTGTCTCTCTGCCTTCTCACTTCTCACTTCAGAAAAATAAAAAATTTAAAAAAAATTACAACTAAGCAGCTGTACACAGATTTGGAGTTTCCATTCAACACATGAAGAAACCACAGTACTTTTCCTTACCCTGGTAAGAGACAACATGAGTTTGTCTCAGCTGACTAGTCAGGAAACTGTTGATTAGATGCACCTTATGAAATCAAAACAGTTTTAATTAAGAATTACTGATATCTGAAAATGGGTCCATGCTGGGAAGCACTTCCTGATGAATTCAATTTCCAGACTTTTGCCAGGAAATAGCCAATTAACTTTCCAAACATTCTTCACCCACCTGGAGGTGACATCCTGAAAGGTTTTGACAAGTCCTGCAGGCACTGTACCTGTCCCAAATTTCAAAAGTGATCTCATATGTCATGAACAGGTAAACAAGGTCTGCCAGAAAACTGCCTTAAAGCATCAGCTCCCAAATGTGGTCATTCCTCAGTGAGGCTCGGTACCCTCTGAGCGACTGGTCATGCCCTAGCACGCTCATGATGCCTCTGCTAGTTGCAGACATATACATGCACAGAAAAGGGTCTCCAGAAGCACTGACTAAAGGTTTCATTTGATCCACAGGGGCTCCCCGATTCTCTTCTCAGATACTTTAATGTTGGCCTATCCCCGGAACTGGGAGAAGGATGCTCCCTGACTGCTACTTATCTACTTGCTGAGCTTTCATTATGTGCCAGCATCACATTAAGCACTGTGGACACTGAGGTGACCCTCTCCTCAGAAACTCCTGCTCTAACCAGATGCATCCATTCATTCTGCAGATATTTATTTACTGTTGTACCAATGACCAGGTAGAGAAATATGAAAGCCTCAGTCATTGAACTTCAATGAAGAGATAAAGTGATTGGAGACCGTGTCTCACACATCTTTGCATTTAGCTCCAGGGCACTGCCAGGCAGAGATTCAGCAGCTCAAAGTCTGTTGACTGCATGAGTGAGTCAACATTTAAGACTTTGTTTTTACAAGAATATAATTAATATAATGTTCACCTTAACAATAGTATGAAAAGAGCATTATAGTTTAGGGTTAGGGTTTGGGGAAAAAAGAGCTCCCAGAACTATTTATAATCAGAGTGACAAGTAAGACTCTTCTTAATATTTCATCTGGGACATGATATCTTATCAGCAAGCCAACATAAGAACTAAAAGAAGTGTTAGGAACAAATGTGGACCAAGACAGTGCTTTTAAAAACCTGTACCACTAGAGTCATTTGGCAATAAAATTTCCAAATGCCTATTTCCTAAAGTGTGTGTATGTGTGTGTGTGTGTGTTCCCTCTAACTTCCTTGCTGAAACTTAAAAAGAATTATATGTGAAGTTAAAAGTACAAAATTTAAATGCCACTGAATGAAAAGTAAAAACCTCACTCAATATTAATGCAAATCTATAGGTTAAAAATATATTTAACATCACAATTGTCAAAAATTATACCTAAAAATGAAAAATGTGCTACTGCACATATAATGTCATCCTTCAAGTTCAAAGCTGACACTATTTTTATCTCTGTGTGGGGAATATGTTAAAAAAAAGAAACTTCAACAGTTTTTTTCCCCTGGCTTACATATATAGACCAGCTCTTGGCTTGTCGTTTCTGTTTCTGCTCGGGGCTGTTCTCCATTTTTTCTGACTGGGACATGCTATCTCTGATTTTCCATAAGTAATGATAATTATTTCGCATATTCCACAAACATGTAGAATCTGAGAATCCATAAAAGCCAACAAATTATAGTACTAAAAGATTTTTTTAAGTGGGTTAGTATAGAACATACTATCTTATCCTCACTTAAACTTTCCTGCAGGTATTACCTTCATTTTATCAATTAATTCATTCAACAAACATCTATTAAACACCTACTATAAATCAGGTGTTGTTTACACCTAGTATTAAAATTGTGCAAAATAATGAGCCAAATCCTTGCCCTCATAGACTGCACTCTAATGTGAGAAATAGTTAATAAGCTAGCAGTTAAGTTAATGGTAGTGATAAGTACTAAGAAGAAAAAATAAAGCAAACTAAAAAAAATTACAAGGCGAGAGTGTGTTTGTGTGTGTAGGAGCGCTGTATAGGGTCATTCAGGAAGGCCTCACCAATGTGATGGGAAGAAAGCAGGGAATGAGCATGTGGACATCTGGAGGAAGAACATCCCAGACAGAGGAAAAAGCAAGTGCAGAGCCTTCGAGATGGCAGCACGCCTGGAATGTTCAAGGACAGTGTGGCTGCAGTGGAGCAAAGAAAGAGGAAAAGTGGTAGGAGATGTAGAAAGGGCACATGTGCTGTATAAACAAGGCTTCCGCTTGGCTTTCAGTGGGATTGGTGTCCAGGAGAGGATTTACAGATGAGTGCCATAACCTGACTTGCATTTTTAAAAGAAAATAGATTGTTGGGGGCCAGAGCAAAATCAGGGAGACAAGTTAGAACACTAACACTATTATAATAACCCAGAAGATGATGGCTTAAACCAATGTGAAAGCAATGGAGGCTGTAAGAAATGCCCAGCTTCTTCACATAGTTCTAATGTAAAACCACCAGGATTTACTGACATGCAGGGAGAGAAACTAAAGATCACATCAATATTTTTGGCTTAAGCCATTAAAAAGAAAAAATGATCATTTGCTAAGATTGAGAAGACTGTGATAGAAATAGGTTTTATAGGAAATACAGAGACTCTGTTTTGGACAAATTTAAAATACCTATTAAATAGTCAAGCAGAGATGCCCAATAGGGTATTGAATATATAAATCTGGAGATTAAGTGAGTAGTCTTTATTGGAAACATAAATTGGGGGCTTGTCAATTAAAAATGGAAAATTTAAAGCCAAGAGACTAGGTAAAATCATGTAGAGAATAATTTTACATAAAGAAAAGAAGAGGTTTTAGGACTGAGCCCTGAGCAATTCTGAAATTTAGATGTAAGGAGATGAGGTAGGACCTTTGGAAGAAATAGACCCACAGTATCTCCTCTGCTAAGAGTAGAACCAGGAGAGAGAGAAATGACCTCAAAACTAAATGAGGGCCCTGGCCGGTTGGCTCAGCGATAGAGCGTCGGCCTAGCATGCGGAGGACCCGGGTTCGATTCCTGGCCAGGGCACACAGGAGAAGCGCCCATTTGCTTCTCCACCCCTCTGCCGCGCCTTCCTCTCTGTCTCTCTCTTCCCCTCCCGCAGCCAAGGCTCCATTGGAGCAAAGATGGCCCGGGCGCTGGGGATGGCTCTGTGGCCTCTGCCCCAGGTGCTAGAGTGGCTCTGGTCGCAACATGGCGACGTCCAGGATGGGCAGAGCATCGCCCCCTGGTGGGCAGAGCGTCGCCCATGGTGGGCGTGCCGGGTGGAACCCAGTCGGGCGCATGCGGGAGTCTGACTGTCTCTCCCTGTTTCCAGCTTCAGAAAAATGAAAGAAAAAAAAAAAAACTAAATGAGGGACCTATTCAAAGAGGAAGGAGTATTGAACAGGAGTAGGTTAAAATGAGAACTGAAAACCCATCCATTGTATTATCGAAGTCCATGGTGACCCAGTTAAGAGTCATTTCTCAGTGTTTTAGAAACAAAATCTTAAATAAAATTGGTTCAAATAAGAATAAAAAGACAGGAATTGAAGATATAAAATTGAAGTACGAGTACTTCTTGTGGGTTTTGCTATTAAAAAAAGTAGAGAAATGGAGCAGCAAGTGAAAGGATAGACAGGATTAAATAATGTTTTTAACATAAAAGGTATTATAGCAAATATCTAACAAACACCCACAGGAGGGAGAAAATTGATCCATGAGTGAGACAGAGAATATCCAGAGAAATGCTTGTAAGTAGGAAAGAGGAGACGGTGTGGGAGGTGGCCTCAAATCGCGTATTAGAGGGGAGTCAGACTATGTGGGCACAGCTGCAGGCAAGCCAGGGAGTGGGGGCACAGTTTCTAATGTTCTGTCCTAGTCGATTCTACTTTCTCAGTGAAATAGAAAGCAAGAATTTCAGCTAAGAGAGTAGAATTTTAAGGAGAATGAAAGTATCGGCCCATCCTCTCTGAGTGGAGAGTGAATGAGCTAGGAATTTAAAGTAGAATTAAGAGTGGCCCTCAGAGGTCCCTTGATATGAGTAACATGGGTAGAAAGTGAGATCAGTCAGCATGGTTTTGCCAGATGAGGAGGTTATCAGCTAATCCAAGGGCACATTACTCGTGAGTGACTGTGTGGTAGGTGCTTCTCTGGTAAATGAATGTTGCTTCTCATTAACCTTCAACAATAAATCAACACAACCTATCATTCCACCTCTGATGACAAAAATAGGAACTCCTTGAGAGCCAGGACGAATGGAATTAAGCAAGAGACATTTTGATTTAAAAACATGGTTAAATAAAAATGGGTTGATCTCGAATGTCAAAAGTAGCCCCTCAAAGCTATGGAAATAGTCCAAGAATTGTTGAAATAACGTGTGCTATGTAAACTGTTTGCTTTGAAGTTTGAAGGCCTGGGGCCACCTACCACTCATAATTTGTACCTCTGCTTCCCAAGGAATTTTTTACTCTTGTTTCTATTAGTTACTTTTTCATAATTCTACTCATAGAAAATGTTAAGGGACTTAAGTAGAAACAGAGTGAAAATGACAACATTGTCTATTGTATCACTGAGAAATATATGGTGGCATTCGCAGCCTTACTTTGGTGCTCTATTTCACTTTACTTGGACTGCCATCCATCCACAGTGTCATTTTAACTCAACCAAGCAGTCCATCATCCTATGCAAGTCTCTTTAGTTATGGGCTTCTAAAATTAGTCCTAGGAATATAGAAACTCCTAGATACTGTCTCAAGGGCATTTGATGATGCTAGAAACTATTCTTTCCTTCTCTGAATGTCTATAGAAAAACTGTCAATTTTCTTTGTAAATTAACATTTCTTGCCCATAATTGTTCAATATATTTTTTGTATGTGAGTGTGTGTCGTTGCCTTCTCAATTAGATTATAAATTTATCTATAACCTAGTGGGAATCCAGTGGAGTGTGTATATAGTTGCATTATTTATTAATCAAGTGAACTACACCCTTCCCCAAGGTGAGCCTCAAGATTAGCTTGATGCATTTTCCTCTCTTGTAATTGGTGTCATTTATAGTAATATCTGTAATTATATATTGTGTCATTTAAACATCTTGGTGATCCAAAGTCATCCATAATCTAGCTCCTACCTGTCTATTCTTGGCAATCTCTGCACTATGAAACCTATTCTTTGGCTACTTAAACAGCATGCAGCTCCATGACCCTGACATGCTATTGGAGGTTAGAGCAGGACTTCATGCAGGCCACTAGGGACTGGACAGAAAGGTTCAATTTATAGGGTGGCAGGTTTGTGTTCAGTATTAGAGCCAACAACAAAATGGGTACCTTGCAAAGAATTACTGTATTTTTTGCTCCATAAGACAGTTCCCCACCCCACCCCCAAAAAGTGGAGGGGAAAATGCCAGTGCATCTTATGGAGTGAAAAATACAGTGTTTTATTAAATATGTTAACACATCATTTGGTTCAGAATATTCTATTTCTTATTTTCCTCCTTAAAACCCTAGGTGTGTCTTATGGTCAGGTGCGTCTTATGGAGCAAAAAATACAGTAAGTGATATCAGTAGAATAGGACGATCACTATAAAGTAACATGTGCCATGCATTTTCTCAACATATCTTTTCATCTACATCTATATCAAGATTATTATTTAAATTTTATAATTATAACCTTATTATAAAACATAGCCTTTTAATAAAATAATCATATTTATTTTAAAAATGAGAATAAGAAAAAAAACCAGACTATGAATGATTATTGTGTATCAAGTACTTATTCTATTCTAGGATCTAGGTTAAGGGTTTTATATAATTAATTATATTAAAGTGAAGAAAACATTGTATTTAATATCTTAACTCTTTCATAAAATTTATCACATAGGTGAAAAAATAAGCTTGCATAAAGATTAAGCTGCTTGCCTGACCAGGTGCAGTGGATAGAGCATCAGACTGGGATGCAGGGTACCCAGGTTCAAAACCCCGAGGTTGCCAGCTTGAGCTTGAGTGTGGGCTCGCCAGCTAGAGTGTGAGGTTGCCAGCTTGAGCATAGGATCATAAACATGACCTCATGGTAGCTGACTTGAGCCCAAAGGTTGCTGGCGTGAAGCTCATAATCATTGGATGGGGTCCATGGTCGCTGGCTTGAGTAAGGGGTCACTCGCTCTGCTGTAGATCCCAGGTCAAGGCACATATGAGAAAGCAATCAATGAACAACTAAAGAGACTAAGGAGCCTCAACGAAGAACTGATGCTTTTCATTTCTTTCCCTTACTGCCTGTCTCTCCCTATCTGTCCCTCTCTCTGTCTCTCTCTGTCTTTGTCACAAAAAAACAACAACAAAAAAAAGATTAAGCTGCTTGCCCAAGGTCACACAACTAAAAGGCATTTTAACTATGAAAATAAAGTCAGTGTTCATAAACACTTCACTACACTGTCTTCTTAGAAAAGTGCTTTATATATAATAGAGAACTAACATATGTCTATTAGATGAGTAAATAGTATTAGTGGCATTATTGTCGATTCTATGAGATTTGGTTACAGAAAGAAAAGTTATTATTAAAATTAATCATGAGTATATCTTTTAATCATGAGTATTTTCTAGTTCATAATGCCTTTGTCAAAAACTCTTATGCAGCTGACCTTATGTGCTCTTAGAACAACATGATATGAACCTTTTTTAATCAGCTATATATTCTTAATCATTATAATTCTATAATATCTAACTGCCTGGGTGTCTATAATTCTGATGTTTCACCTAATTTAGGCTAGTATAAATCCATAGTGTAAAGAGTCTAGAATTCATCAATCATAATAAATTTGAACCTATATTTAGCCTAATGGAGTTGAAGTTAGTTACCCAGTTAGGTAGGGCTTTCCGCCCACTTGTGACATCATGCATAAAATTGCACTGGTCACGTAAGCTATTCTCAAGAAGCCAGACTTCACATGGAACATAAGAAGTGAAGCAACAGTTACAGAAGACTGAGAAAATTGAGTTGCCCTTACCTACTAAATTATGAGCACTACACTAGGTGGTCTGTGATATAAAAGTAAAAAAAAGTAGAAAGTGAAAGGAAACCTAGATGACAAAAAGAAATGAACAATTCAATGATCAAAGACAGAGAAGCCACAGGAAACAGTAATTCTATCAAATATTACTTGGCATGAAGACCTAGTAATTCTCAAAACTGGACTTACTATCTGAAAAAAAAAACACTCAGTTAAGGAAAAGTAGTATCCTGGGATCAGAGAGAAAAGGCACGTCACACTTCTCTAGGAGCCCTTTGCATCTTACCAGTGTGCATTGTGTGGACACACACATAAATATACCAGTCACCCAAAGGTCATCAGATTTGAGTCCTTTTTAATGAAGAAATTAATTTTAGTTAATTAACTATGATATATCAATAGGCTGCTTCTTAGCAAGAGTGACTAGAAAATCTAAATTGCAACATGCTTTGAATCTTTTTGTTTTTTATAGAACAAAAAAAAATTGAATATGAAACAATCCAGGAAACAGCAAGTTTAATATAATGTAAATGCTTAATAACAATACAAGTCTTTTGCTTTTCAAACAATTTGTGTTTATTTTCACATGTTATCCCCTTAATAATCTTATAGGGTCAAGCTGTTCTATTCCTCCTGCTCTATTCATTTATTCATCCTTCCATCCATCCATTCATTTTTTTATTCATTCACTGATACATCCGTGCATTAATTTAGTAAACAAATATGTCTTTAGTAATATCTATGTCACAGGCATTGTGTTAGGTACTGGATATACTACAGTGAAAAGAATAGACAAATTCCTGGCCATTTTTTTGAAAGATTTTATTTATTCATTTTAGAGAAGGGGGGAGAGAGAGGAGGGGGAGGAGCAGGAAGCATCAACTCCCATATGTGCCTTGACTGGGCAAGCCCAGGATTTCGAACCAGTGACCTCAGTGTTCCAGGTCAACGCTTTATCCACTGCGCCACCACAAGTCAGGCATTCCTGGCCATTATAAAGCTTATAATACATAATATAATAGAAGCATAAGCAAATAACAATAGGCATCTACAAATTGTAACAGGGTTTATGAAGAAAAATAATAAAGTAATTAGAAGTAGAGAGAGAAATCCCCCTAGGGAGAAGTTGTGAACAGAGAAGACATCTCTAAAAATGTAACATGTAAGTTGAAATGTAAAGACAAAAAAGTTATTTAACGTGTGAAGAACGTTCCAGGTATATGAAACTGACTGTAAAGGTATTTAGGTAGAAGCCCTTAGAGCTTTCTAAAACTGAAAGAAAAACCATCATTATTAGAGCCAATAAGTGCGGGAAAGACTGTCATGTCATGAACTAGAAGAGACAGGCAAAGGCCACACTACACAACAACTTACGGACATTGTTTCAAGGAGTTCGAAATTCATTTTTCCTTAGTGTGATGATAAGCCATCAGAAGGTTTTAAATAAGGGAGGGGAGCAAGGTGAGTAGATGTATATGTTTTCAGATTACATGGGCTAATGTGTGAACAGTGACTTGTTGCGGGGGGGAAGAATGGATAAAAATGAAGAATCAAGATAAACTTGTTTTTTATTTTTAAAATTTATTCTGATAACATTGAATTTATATTAATTTCAGGTGTACAACTTCATAATATGATATTTGTAGCCTCCACCCAGAGTTTAGCCTTTAATCTTGTTTACATAATCCAACTAAGAGATAATAGTGGTTTAGACTTTGGTGGTAGTAGTGAAGGTGGAGATAAATACATTCTAGAAACATTTGGAGGTCGATCTGACAAGAATAATGATGGGTGAAATGTTGAAGGTAAACAAAAGGAAGAATTAAGAAAATTCTGAATTTCTGGTTTAATCAACTTGGTAAATCATGAGACAAGAAAATTGAGAGAGAACAGGTCTTGCATGGAATGAAGGTAATTAAGAGAATCAGTATTGATTTCTGTTGTGTTCATCTTTTGAATCCCAGGCATTTCAATTTCAAGAACCTCTACTGGCATCTTCATTATTTTAGATCCTAGGCTAAGCTCTGGGAAAAGTAAGATTCATCCACTTTTCACAAAGAATCAGACTAATGTGGAAAAAATCATACGAACATTCAAATATTATTTCATGTTATGAATGCTACAATAATTCTTGTGGGTTGCAATGGAGAAACTAGGTCAGAAGAGTCTTCAAAGACAACACCTAGCTTGATTTAAAAAAAAATACAATCATCTCTTTAATTGATACAGGTAAGGATGGCCACCCCTATATTTTATTACACAAAACCATATATATAACAAGGAACTATGTCTTTGCCATTAGTCCCCAGTATAGAATGTCCTATATTTGACAGATGCTTAATAAACCCCTTTAAGTTTCATAAGCCTTTAAAAACCTCTATTATGGGCACAGTATTCCAGTAGTTATGGTGGACCCATGCTCCCTGTCCTTGAGTTGCTCTCTTCTGTTGCTGAGATTTGACATTCACGTATAAAAGAGCTATAGAATCATGCCACTATGAGACAAGTGAATTGATACGATGTAATGGAGGCTGCTTCTCTATAAGAGCTGAGAGAATTTAATACACAGAGACCATGCTGTGGAGTGGGTATAGTAAGAGTACCTTTACTTAAAGACTAACCTTTCACTTGCACTCTGAAAGCCAGACCATTTCTAGACAGCCTCACTCCTCTGGTCATTTCATCCTCTCGTTCTCTATAGCGATAGTTCCAACATCTGATACCCTTCTCTCCCCACCTCGTCACTCACTCTTGGCATGTGGCCTTCCTCACTTCCTATTTCACAGAGTAGATAGCAGCCATAAAACTGGATTTCTCTTAGTTTCCCACCATCAGTATGCAAACATACTGATATTATGACACTTCTATATTTACATATCAGAGACCAACTATGGCACCTGGTCTTTGGACCTCATCCATTGCCATCTTCTTAGGAAACATTATATTGATTGGGCATTCTCTATTACATATTTAACCTTCTGCTCTAACAATACCTCCCAGCAGCATTTTTCCATAAACCATGTTACCATTCTAAAACACATATTGTAAACGTCCTATCTCTTCAACCCCTCTTCCATCCCTACTACTTTATTGAAACTACTCTATCAGTGACTTCTTAGATGAATAACCTATTGGAACATCTCTCAGTCCTAACTCAATTGGTTTTTTAAACACAGAAGTTTTTAAATATTCTCACTTTCACCCACAAAAGAAAAAATCCTTCCTTGACCTCCTTGACCTTGCATCTCTTACCAACTACCAACCTTTTGCCCTTCTTAATAAGCAACGTAGACATCTCTACTTTTGTCTTAAAGATTCTTTAAACTTAACTTGTCTAGAATGGATCTTATGATCCTCTTACCTAAAATGAACCTTTCCTAGAACCCCTAAGTTTAGTACATGACACTTGTACTCACAGTTTTATGCAAGCCCAGAAAGTAGGAGTCATCTCTGGTACTTCCCTCCCTCTTGACAGTCTTCTGTAGAATCTCTGTGTCTCAGCACATTTACTCCTAATCGTCTCCTAGTATTCGGGTTTCCCCATCTCTACCAACACCCTATTCGTGCTACCACTATCTTTTGCTTGGATTTCTGCAAAAGCTTCAAAACTAGTTTGTTTTGTTTTGTTCCGTTTTTAACCATAACGTTTCTTTTCATTTGCCCATCTAGCATCCACACAGCACCCAGAGTGATGATTACAAAATTGAAATATGACTGTGTTATCCAATCTTCTCTCCTCTCTCCAATCTACTTCAAATGCTTTAATGAAATCTTAAACTTTGCCTGGTTTATGTCTCCCTCCCCAATCCCTTACCCCACCAAGCCTGCCCTAGTGTATTCTCTGCACTCCCACCATATTGGCCTTACAGCTCCTCAGAAAGGGCCCTCTCACTGCTGCCAGAGAACCTCTGCATATGCAGTTCCCTCTGCCCGAATAAACCTCTTCCTACTCCTTTTCTACTTTTGAACGTACTTTTCTAATTTAAGCTTAATTAGCATTCCCTTAAGGAAGCCTACCCTGACCTCCCGCTCTACATCAGTGCCTCCTCAAATGCACTCCCAGTACACCCTGTGCATAGTTTCTGTAGCACTCATCAAAACTTCAATGCTATCATCTCTTGTGTGATTTTTCAACTTATTGCTGCTCCTTCTTGAGGGCAGGCACTGTATGTTTTCTCATGCTGTGAAATCATAGAACATACAGTGCCTGGGATAT
This sequence comes from Saccopteryx bilineata, assembly GCF_036850765.1. Taxonomy (NCBI): domain Eukaryota; kingdom Metazoa; phylum Chordata; class Mammalia; order Chiroptera; family Emballonuridae; genus Saccopteryx; species Saccopteryx bilineata. The sequence continues at coordinate 335,249,584 of NC_089490.1, read as the reverse complement.
AGGAGGCACCATGTAGATATTTACGAAATTAATGAAGGGAAAGAAGGAGATAGTTAGATACCTGGATTTGGATGAGCAGAAAGAATGGCAATGGGCTACAGATGGGCGTGTCTAAATAATACCTGTGGGGATAATAAACTAGCTATAGGTAGGAGAACAGTTCTGACAACATGAAGTTTTCTCTCTTTTCCATTTTTTTTTAAACAGACAGTTGCAAAGAGAATATTTGTCCTCATCTACAAAAGGGTGACATTTCTGCTGCCAAGGGCCCTTCTCAGCCACGGGCCTACTGGATGCTTGCATATGGTGACTCAGTGGGCCCTTTGGGCTTATTCTTGGCTCCCTGGTACAAGATTAGAGAAAGCAAAGAGAGTACCAGAGTAGGGATTAGATGGAGGGAGGTAAGAGGTAATTTTCTATCCACTCTATAACTGTGTGAGATGTCCTTGCACTCTGTACAATATTTTGCCCTTTTTAGGAGTGACCTCGAAATTAGTTTTATCATTTGTTTGATTAGTATGTTATGTCCCATTAACATAAATGTAAGAAAAGCCATTATTATTATTATTATTATTATTATTAAATAAACTATCAGAAAAAAGTACTCTGAACAATGGAGGAAAAGCAAGTCAGTCAGTAGCTTCAAGCAACACCATAAATTGTAAGACGAAATGAACATACATAAGACTCCAGACAGTGCTAGAGTCTTATGTATGTCAACTCAATCAGTCCACACGCATGGTTTAAAGAGGTGAAAAATTTCCCACATTCAGTAAGCAGTGAAAGAAGAACTCTAACCCAGTTCCAGATGACTCCAAAGTCCATGTTCTTTCTGGTCCACTATTTCAAGTAGTGCAACCAAGACTGAAACCTAAGTACCCTGGTTCTCTAGCACTGTACGAGAATACTGCATTCTTTCCCACAACCCAGCTTCCTCCCCACACAGTATGGGCTATCCCGATGCAGAAGGAACTGAAACAGATAAGAGGCTTTAGTTGGTGCCTTATAGGTCTTCCTATAGACCTCAAGCTTCTAGTCATAAAACTTCTGCGCATACTTTTTTTTTTTTTCATTTTTCTGAAGCTGGAAACAGGGAGAGACAGTCAGACAGACTCCCGCATGCGCCCGACCGGGATCCACCCGGCACGCCCACCAGGGGCGATGCTCTGCCCACCAGGGGGCGATGCTCTGCCCATCCTGGACGTCGCCATGTTGCGACCAGAGCCACTCTAGCGCCTGAGGCAGAGGCCACAGAGCCATCCCCAGCGCCCGGGCCATCTTTGCTCCAATGGAGCCTTGGCTGCGGGAGGGGAAGGGAGAGACAGAGAGGAAAGCACGGCGGAGGGGTGGAGAAGCAAATGAGCGATTCTTCTGTGTGCCCTGGCCGGGAATCGAACCCGGATCCCCCGCACGCCAGGCCGACGCTCTACCGCTGAGCCAACCGGCCAGGGCACTGCGCATACTTTAGAAAACTGATTGGACAGAGACTTTGGACATTGTTTTAGCTCGAAATGCAATTTTGCTTTCAAGTTATAAATAGCGTACAACTTATTTTTAATAAAAATGCTGACACAACCTAAAGGACAGCGGCGCATGACCAAATCCATTGTAGAAACTGATTCTTACAACAAAGTATTGGTATCTTTGGAAAGAAGATATTTATAGGGTGTGTTTAATTTAGTTGTGGATATTAAATTATGCAAAACTTTTACTTCAGCAAAAAGTAATCTGAAATAGCCCTCGCCTTACCAGGCGGTGATGCAGTGGATAGAGCATTGGACTGGGACGCGGAGGACCCAGGTTCGAGACCCCAAGGTCGCCAGCATGAGCACAAGCTCATGTGGTTTGAGCAAGGCTCACCAGCTTGAGCCCAAGGTTGCTGGCTCAAGCAAGGGGTCACTCAGTCTATTGTAGCCCCCCAGTCAGGGCACATGTGAGAAAGCAATTAGTGAACAACTAAGGTGCCGCAACAAAGAATTGATGCTTCTCGTTTCTCTCCCTTCCTGTCTGTCTGTCCCTATCTGTCCCTCTCTCTGATTCTCTCTGTCACAAAAAAATAAAAAATAAAATAAATAAAATAGCCCTCAGGATCAATTAGCATTTTTTTTCTAGTAGGTTAGAGATCTAGCCAATTCATACTTGAATGGCATTGATTTATTTTTTTATTAAGGTACTTGTTCTGAGATGGTTGAAAATATATGGGTCAGTAAATAAAATAGTCTAATGTTTGTACCAATTTGTCCTCATTGCTATAACAGAAGAGTGGTTATGATAAAACCTGCTCCTTATCCACCCACTCCAATCATGCTCAAGTTTAGGGTTTCGATCAGCTGCATTGCTGTATTTTTTGTTGCTGAGCCCAGTCCATTAATCCAGGCTGCGAGGGGCTGCTTTTATGAGGCAGTCAGGGGACTATGCTGCCCGCTGCCAACAGGACCTCCTTGAGGAGCTGAAGCAATTAATGTTCCATAGCTGTGTCAAGTGCTGCTGTCAGTTTTCTCCAGGCCAAAGTTTATCCAAACATTTTGTACAATTCCACAGAGGTCTGGGTAAGCTGGAGGCTGCTTCAAGAGGTTTGGCATTAACACCGGCTCTGTACTGTTCATAGGAAGCTGGCTGCTGCTACAGAAATGGTCATGTGGAATAGCTGCCCTTGTTTGGCCTAACTGAGTCTAAACATAACAAGGTAAGCCTGTGCAAGGGCTGAGCATGATCAAAAGAGCAGGAAAGAAACTCAGAACAGTAAGCAGGTACAAGAAGGTTGTGGACAAGAATACCCCATATCTTTATATAGATATTTCAATCATTTAAACATCTCTTTGTTGTTGTTTTTTTTCCTTGGAATTTCTAGGTTTGTTATAAATAATCTGTAATGTGCAAAATCACAAAGAAATATTTTTAAAGGCCAGTAATCATTATCACTTATCATTACCTGTCCATACACTGCATGACCTTCCATTTAAATAGTAAAGTTGTGCAATATGCCCAATCCTGAATATTGTTAAAGTAAAAGGTATGAGGTTTTCAAGATAGGATTATTCACTTGAAAGAGCTGTCATTCATGACTCATAGTTGTAGCTGGTCTATGAACAGCCTCCAATCCAAATCAAGAGTATTTGATAGTGTCTGTGTTTTTTCCACAGTAATCTAAGAATATCAAATAAAAGAAAATAGTATGATAGCTAGGGAAAGGTACCCAGGAGAGTTCCTAAGACATGTATTTACTTTCTTTCTATAAAATAAAGGGGAATTTCTGCAGAATTGCCCTGGACTTGGTACTCCATAACCAAACCAATCAGACAGGTTTCAGAGGCTCTTTAAACCACTCAGTGCTGGAAACCTTTCTCCTAAAATACTTTTCTGGGGCTCAAGAAGAAAGAAAAAAATACACAAATGGCTCTGAGTTCAGAAATAGCTTTCAAAGATATAAAAATTATAATAGAATTCACTGTATTGTAAGAAAAGAAATCAAATCTTTATGCTTTTTAAAATAAAATTAACTCATTTAAACATTCAAATCCCATACCTTTTGATTGATTACCTCTTACACTTTCTGAGGTAAGTTGAATGAAGGCCAAGCTGTCAGAGAGCTCATTGCTAAAATGCATTTGTGGGACAAATATAGGTCTTAAACCATAGTCATCTTCAGTTCTCTGTGTTGCTAATGATGCTGTAATAATAACAAGATTAACATGTATAGAGTACATACTAGGTGCCAGCCACTGATTGAGAAATAGATATTGTTTTTAATTATAAAAGTAATTTTGCAAGGTAAATATCCATCATCATCATCATTATTATTCACTTGTGAGTGAGAAAAATGATACAAAGAGATGTTGAAAGGCTTCCTCAAGTTCATATGACTCCAGTTGGCTCAGTGGTAGTGCGTCGGCCTGGCATGCGGAAGTCCCGGGTTCGATTCCCGGCCAGGGCACACAGGAGAAGCATCCATCTGCTTCTCCACCCCTCCCCCTCTCCTTCCTCTCTGTCTCTCTCTTCCCCTCCCGCAGCCAAGGCTCCATTGGAGCAAAGATGGCCCGGGTGCTGGGGATGGCTCCTTGGCCTCTGCCCCAGGCGCTAGAGTGGCTCTGGTTGCGGCAGAGCGATGCCCCGGAGGGGCAGAGCATCGCCCCCTGGTGGGCATGCCGGGTGAATCCAAGTCAGGCGCATGCGGGAGTCTGTCTGACTGTCTCTCCCCATTTTCCCCATTTCTAGCTTCGGAAAAATACAAAAAAAAAAAAAAAAAAGTTCATATGACTAGTGAGAGAAAGGAAACCTCAACAAGTACTGACTCCAGAACTCATGCCCCTACTACTTTACAACACCCTCTCCTTAAGTCCTGAGTGAAAATTGAGATCTTTAAGCGCCACTGAAATCCTCATGTTCAGTCAGAACATCAAAGAAAGAGGTATTATCAAACACGAATCTACTAGAGAATTAAAGTTTATCCTTGAAAATGTAACATGTTTTATATTATGAAGTTTTTAAAATTTGTAGTAGTTTTTAGTAGCCACAATTAGAAGCTACAAAGGTGATTCTTCTCCAAAAAAATCCCCAACTCATTGCACATAATTTTAGTTTTTTATGTGTTGACTTATGGCCAACATTTATGAATGTCAGTTAAAATATTAAATTTTAAGGTACCAGTGCCCCACTACTGAACTACCTCATAGAAGTTAAGACTTGGGCTTACTTTTAATATTTCTTCCTCCACTGTTGGCTGCCACTTCCCAAGGCTGTGAATATACCAGGCTTTAGTAATGCTTTTCACTGAATTTCAATACTCTTGATGTAATTATTCAGATCTTTCAGTGGTAATAAGTAGCCACAATTATTAGAAATTTATTGGCCCTGGCCTGTTGGCTCAATGGTAGAGCACCGGCCTGGCATGTGGATGTCCCAGGTTTGATTCCCAGTCAGGGAACAGAGGAGAAGTGACCATCTGCTATCTGCTTCTTTACCCCTCCCCTTCCCCCTCCCCCTTCCCCTTCCCCTTTCTCTCTCTCTCTCTCTCTCTCTCTCTCTCTCTCTCTCTCTCTCTCTCTCTCCCTCCCTTCCTCGTCTGTAGCCATGGCTTGATTGATTCAATTGATTCGAGTATGTTTGCCCCGGGTGCTGAGAATGGCTCTGTGGAGCCTCTGCCTCAGGTGTTAAAAATATCTTGGTTGTGAGCATGGCCTCTGATGGGCAGAGCATCACCCCCAGATGGGTTTGCTGGGTGGATTACAGTCAGGGCGCATGCAGGAGTCTGTCTTTCTCTCTCACCTCCTCTCACTCGGAATAGAAAAAGAAAACATTTATCTCGATGAACTCAGAATCATGGATCCCTCATGTTCAAATACATGTGCCTGAGAAACATGAAGAAACTCACAGTGAGGTAATAAAATGGATAAAAACTCTGGAAATGAGTTGTGATCATGAAATATTTAGTCCACGTCCACATAATTTTTGTTTATTTCTAGATGATTCTCACTTTATACTACATATGTAGGTTGATAAATACTAAATAAGTAAAATATTGTTTAGTAAATATAGCTGAAGCTCCTTTAAATCAGTGTCAGAACAAATCCTCAATTCTTTCAGGAATTTTTCTGGACACAGAGACAAAGCCCTAACATTGTAAAATCCATCAATCCATCCCAGTATAGCATTCTGTGTTCTCAATAATTTTTAAATTATTGAATCACCATATTCTATATTAGTATGCCTCTACAAACTTGTGGAAAATAATACTGTAATTTACATCCCTGCCAGGAAGCAATCCCTGAGAGGGCAGTTCATATGCAATTCCTATGGCAAATGATGAAACCAAGAAGAGGGGAGATAGAGCCTAGCAATTCTCTTAAACAAAAGTTATTAAAATCCCTTTAATCTGGATGGAAGGACATAACTAAATTTCTAAATAGTCAAACTTATAACTCTCCATACATAGTGGTTTCTACATGACCTTCTTTTCCAAACAAACCAGATAAGATTGGAGATCCTGACAGTACTTCGAAAGAAGACCTTTGAATGTGCTACTGTAGCTGTCAAGATGGTGCCCAATATTGCAATGCATAGAATCCAAGTGGTACCTTCCATGACACAGGGCACAGCTACTGAAAAATCAATCTCTTCTTAATTAATTATTTTCCACAGCAAACTCAAGAACATCAGTTTGTTCAGGAGAGATTGTCTATCTGTCTTATCTACTAGTTATCTGATGCCCAACCTCCCCAAAATATTTACTTCTCAGTGATTCAGTTTTCTCATCTGTCAAACAAGGAAAGAGCTGTCCTTTGGCAAATTCAGATGTGAATTACGAGTAGGTAGATTATGCTTTCAGGAATCCTAGAAAAGTTCTGCTTAGTGTTCCCAATAGAAGGCCAAGCCACACTTTCAGCAGATTAAAATTTTAGGAGTTAAAAACAAATATCAAAACAAATAAATAAAAATTTCCCATTCATGGTAAAAACATTTAAGAAGCTAGAATAGAAGGAAACCCACTAAACCTAATTTTAAAAAATTTATATAAAAACTCACAGCTAGCCTGACCAGTGGTGCCTCAATGGATAGAGCATCAGCCTGGGATGCTGAGGTCCCAGGTTAAAAACCCCGAGGATGCCAGCTTGAGCAAAGGCTCATCTGGCTTGAGTGAGGGGTCACAAGCTTGAGAATGGGTTCATTGACATGACCTCATGACCGCTGGCTTGAGCCCAAAGATCGCTGGCTTGAGGCCCAAGGTCACTGGCTTGAAAAAAGGGTCACTGGCTCAGCTGAAGCCCCTCAGTCAAGGCACATATGAGAAGCAATCAATGAATAACTAAGGTGCTGCAACTATGAGTTGATGTTTCTTGTCTCTCTTCCTTCCTGTCTCCCTCCCTCCCTCTCTTGCTAAACTAATAAGTAAAAATAAAAAACCCTTACAGCTAATATCATATTTAATGATAAAACACTGACTATATTACCCTAAAATCACAAACAAGACAAGAATGTCTGCTCTTGCTAATTCTATTCAATATTGTAGTGAATATTCTACACAAGGCAATTGGGTAAGAAAATGAAATATAAGGTATCAATATTGGAAAGGAAGAAATAAAACTCTGTTTTTGCAGATGGCACATCTGATATGTAGGAAATCCTAAAAATTTTACAAAAAAAGCTATTAGAACTAACAATGTCAGCAAGATTGCAGGGTAAAAGGTCAGTAAACAAAAATTGACAGTAGTTCCATACATCATCAATGATCAATTCAAAAATGAAATTAAGAAAACAACCCAGGCCTTGGTTGGTGGTGTTGTAGACATAGTATCATCTTGGAGTACTGAGGTCACTGGTTCAATTCTGGGGCCACTGGTTCAATACTGAGGGTGCTGGTTTGCGTTCCACTCAAGGCATACATGAGAAATGATCAGTGGCACAAATAAGTAGAGCAATAAGTTGATGCTTCTTTTTGTCTCTCTCTCTCAAAAAAAAAATTATAATGATAGCATCAAATTTTTTTAAATCCTTGGGAAGAAGTTAAACAAAAGAAATGTAAAGTTTGTAGTCTTAAAACTATAAAATATTATTTTTTAAAAATTACAGAACACCTAAATAAATGAGAAGACATTCATGGGATTAGAAGGTTTTAAACTGTCAATATGGCAATATTCCCCAAACTGATTTACAGATTCAGTGCAATCTCTATCAAGATCCCAGCTGGCCTTTTCATAAAAACTGATAAACTGATCCTAAAATTCATTAAACAATGCAAGAAATCCAGAATTCCCAAAACAATCTAGAAAAAAACCATAGTTGAATATGCACATTTCTTGATTTCAAACTTATTACAAAGCTACGGTAATCAAGACAGTGTGGTACTAGTATAGAATACCCATATAGATCAATGGAAACAGAATTGGAAGTTTATAAATCAATTCTAACATTCTTAGACATGGCACCAAAAGCACAAGTGACAAAAAAAATTAACTGACCTTCATCAAAATTTAAATGTTTTGTGTCTCAAATGACACTACCAAAAAGTAAAGAGACAATCCACAGAATGGCACAAAATATTTGCAAATCTTTATTATATGCAGCTTAAGTGTCTGTTTGTCGCCGATAGCTTATTGGTTGCTTGCATAACTGTACTAGCCAATGGGGTAAAGTTGCCATGGCTGAACGCAAATTGAGCGGGTCAGGGGGAAGGTAAACATTTGTTTGCATTGGCCATCATCTGCTTTTGAAACTATTTAAGGCTGAACGCAAATTGAGCGGGTCAGGGGGAAGGTGAACATTTGTTTGCATTGGCAATCATCTGTTTTACATAAAAACTACGTCTTAACGTAATTTTTTTTAAGAATGCCTCCTAGAAAATACAGCACTGAAGAGGAGAGAAAAGGAGCTAAAGCTGCACAAAAACGCTTTCTCAACAAAAAGAAACCACTGAGCAGAGAAAGACAAGGCTTGCCTCAGTCGCAGAGCAAATGCATCTTTCTCGGCAAAATGAGACTGATGAGCATAGAGAAATAAGGCTTGCCTCAGATGCAAGACAAAAAAGCCTGTCTCGACAAAATGAGTCCCTTGAACAAAGGCAGGAGAGAAATGCAAAAAAACGACAGAGTAATGCTGACCAGGGAAACCCCGTGGGGCACTAAGCAAAGGGGAGTCCTTGCCGCCTGCCCTGGGTAATTCAGTTTGAATTAGCAGACACCTTTGCACAAATCATTTTAATTACAATTTATAATATCTAGAACAGTGGTCATTTCGTATGACTGCTGGGCTTTCTAGTTATATATATAATAATAAGAGGTTAGTATCAAGAATATATAAAGAACTATACAACTTAAAAATTAATATAAAAATAGGTAAAAGTTTGGCCCTGGCCGGTTGGCTCAGTGATAGAGCATTGGCCTGGCTTGCGGGAGTCCCAGGTTCGATTCCCAACCAGGGCACACAAGAGAAGTGCCCATCTGCTTCTCCATCCCTCCCCCTCTCCTTCCTCTCTGTCTCTCTCTTCCCTTCCTGCAGCCAAGGCTCCATTGCAGCAAAGTTGGCCTGGGCACTGAGGATGGCTCCATGGACTCTGCCTCAGGTGCTAGAATGGCTCTGGTTGCAGCAGAGCTACGCCCCAGGTGAGCAGAGCATCGCCCCCTGGTGGGCATGCCGGGTTGATCCTGGTCGGGCACATGCGAGAGTCTGTCTGACTGCCTCCCCGTTTCCAACTTCAGAAAAATACACACAAAAAAAATAGGTAAAAGTTTAATGTAGTCCAATTTGTTTGTTTTTGTGTGTGTGTGTTTTCCTTGTCCAAGGAGACATATCAGAAAAAAGATTGCTAAACATTGCCTCTGTTTTCTTCCAGAATTTTTATGACTTTGAGTCTCATATTTAAGTCTTCAATTCATTTTGAGTTTATGAGTTTAAGTTTATTTTTTTTGTATGATGTAAGAAGGTAGTCTAGTTTCTTTTTTTCTTTTTTTCTTTCTTTTTTCTTTTTTTTTTTTTTTTTTTGCATGCATCTGTGCAATTTTCCCAGTGGCTTTTATTGAATAGACTGTTTATACCTCATTGTATGTTCTTACCTCATTTGTCAAATATTAATTGATCATATAGGAGTGGATATATTTCTGGGCTCTCTATTCCGTTCCATTGATTTATATGTCTGTTTTTATGCAAGTACCATGCTGCTTTGATTACTATGGCCTTGTAGTATAGTTTGAAAACAGGTAGCATGATTCTTCCAACTTTGTTCTTCTTTCTCAAGATCGTTGTAGCTATTCAGGGTCTTCTGTGGTTCCATATAAATTTCTGGAATGTTTGTTCCAGTTCTGTGAAATATGTCATTAGTATCTTAATAGAAATTGCATTGAATCTACAGATTGCTTTGGATAATAAGAACATTTTAATGATGTGAATTCTTCCTATCCATGAATACAGTATATGTTTCCACTTAGTTGTATCTTTTTCAGTATCTCTATTTCCTCAGTATCTTTTAATTTTCCGAGTATAGGTCTTTTAAATTCTTGGTTAAATTTATTCCTAGATATTTTATTCTTTTTGAAGCAATTGTGAATAGGATTATTTTCTTAATTTCCCTTTCTGATAGCACATTATTGGTGTATAAAAATGCAACCTATTTCTGGACATTTATTTTGTATCCTGCTACATCAAACTAAAAAGCTTTTGCATTACAAAGGAAACTGTCAACAAAATGAAAAGTCAACTCACTGAACTGGAGAACATATTTGTCAATATATCTGATAAGGACTTAATATCCAACATTTATATGGAACTTATAAAATTCAAAGCCAAAAAACCAAACAATCCAATTAAGAAATGGTGAAAGGGCCTGAACAGACACTTCTCCAAAGAGGACACATAGATGGCCAATAGACATGAAAAGATGCTTACTGTCACTAATCATCAAAGAAATGCAAATTTAAACCACAATGAGATATCACCCTACACCTGTCAGAATGGTAATAAATCAATAAATAATAAATGTTGGTGAGGTGAGGGTGTGAAAGAAAAGTAACACTCATGCACTATTGTAGAAATGTAGATTGGTATAGTCACTGTGGAAAACAATATGGAGTTATCTCAAAAAGTTAAAAATGGACCCTGGCCAGGTACCTCAGTTGGTTACAGCATTGTTCCGAAGTGCAGAGGTTGCCAGTTCAATCCCTGGTCAGGACTCATATAGGAACAGATGTTCCTATCTCTCTCTTTCTCTCTTCTTCTCTCCAAAATCAATAAAATAAATCATTTTTAAAAATTAAAAATGGAATTGCCTTATGACCCACTTCTGGGAATTTACCCAAAAAACCCCAAAATACTAATTTGAAAGAATATATGCACCCCTATGTTCATTGCAGCATTATTTACAATAGCCAAGGTGTGGAAGCAGCCCAAGTGCCCATCAGTAGATACGTGAGTAAAAAAACTGTGGTACATTTATACTATAGAATACTACACAACCACAAAAATGAAGAAAATCTTACATTTTGTGACAGCATGGATGGACCTGGCAGCATTATGGAGAAATTTGGAGAAATTGAAACCCTCAACATTGCTGGTAGAAATATAAAATATTGCAACTGCTTTACCAAACAATATGGTAATTCCTCAAGAAGTTAGACATAGTTACCATATAACCCAGCAATTCCACTCCTAGATATATATCCAAGAGAATTAAAAGCATACATCCACACAATAACTTGCATGCAAGTATTCAAAGTAGCATATTCACAATTTTGAAAAAGGGAAAACAATGCAAGTTTCTATAAACTGATGAATGGATAAACAAATGTGGTATATCCATACAGTGGAGTAGTATTTGGCAAGATAAAGTAATGGTGCACAGACTCAAACTACAACACAAATCAACCTTGAAAACATACCGAGAGAAAGAAGCCAGTCACAAAAGCTCACACATTGTATAATTCAATTTCTAGGAAATGTCTAGAATAAGAAAATCATAGAGACTGAAAGTGATGTGATTGCTAGGGGCTGAAAGGAGAGGGAGTGGGGAGTGACTACTACCTGGGCAAGGGGTTTCTTTTAAGGTTATAAAAATATTCTAAAATTGATAGTAGTGATAGTGGCACAATTCTGTGAATATACTAAAAATCATTGACATTTACACTTTAAATGGGTGAATTATATAGTGTGTAAATTTTAACTCAGTAAAGCTATGAACAACAACAAAAAAGAGAACATTGAAAACAGCAACAATAAAATATCCCACAAACCATAGCAAGAATGCCATAAGGTTTACATTAATTCTCTGTTCTATTAAATTTTTGGCTGCATGGCAAAAAAAAAGACAAGGGAGGAAGAAGTAGGTAAATGCTGAGGTCCAAAAATCTGTCAAGTTGGGTAAAGAGGGAATTCTACGGAAACATGAAAAGGTACCTGAAGAGGATGCTAGGGACACTGAACAGAAACTTTGCTGACTTCAGTTCTACTGTGAGGCTATCACTTGCTCCCAGATGGTTCCTCTATTTAGCTTCTCAGATCTTCCCAGCAACCTCAGAACTTGCAACCTTCACCTCTTTGCCCAGGTCATGCGAGGGACACATTTATCTGTCTCTCTTCTACACTCTGCGCAGTGTTTATGCATGCTGGAAACGTCCTTTTATCTCTTCCATCAATCAATGAACCCCATAGCCCAATACTGAACATTCCCTTTCTGGGCATATTTCAAGGATTAGTGTAACAAAATTACTTGACTTTAGTATTGTATTGTAGTTCCCAGTTTCTCCTTCAAACATAGAGAGAAACAGGTGTAATCCAAAGTACCTTGAAAGCCAGAAGAAAGGGAAAGAAGGAATGTATCCTGTGTCAATCTAACCTTCCTCACACTTCCCTTCATTTTAAAGCCTACAGCAAAATTGGAATCAGAACCACAGAGCTCACATTCCTTAAAGTGTTTTGTGATTTTTCTGAGATAATTTCCCCTATGGAGACTTTTCTAACCTCATGGCTACCACTCATATGGCCAGATGCACTCTAATCCCAGGGTAGACCAATTTAATGCCCTGTACTCGGCAATTCGGCAATTTTCCATAATTTTCTTAAAACTGTGGTCATCTGATAATGTACTGACTTTTCATTCTATAATGGGACTGCTGATGGTATAAAAACTTTGCCCTAAAAAACAAAAATTGTACCTAGTCTTTAGAAAGACAATACTCATCAAAGCCATCCTGGGTGTAATTTCCCAGCCGCAGGGTCAGCCCAGGGATGTTCTGTTCACAGGAACTCTGGCAACACCCAAAGAGCAGATAAAACATTATTTATTTTACAACTGAGTTAGATGTTTTCAAGTGCCATGGTCTGGGTATTTATGTGAACTGTATACTAAACGAGGTCACACGATAACATGTAGAGGCAAAAAGTTGGGGAGGAGCTACCAAAAAAAAAAAAAAAGAAGGAAAAAATATTCTATAGAACAGCTTATGCACATTGTATTAACTGGTTTCAATTAGAGTGAATGATCCCGGCTGTGCGTAATGTGAGGAGGTCTGGGAGAACATGCTGAAACAATTAACACTTTAAAATAACATCTCCTCTGGTTTCTTTGAGGAGTGTCTGTTTTTATTGATTTTCTATAAAAAAGAAAAATTACTTTCATAATCTAGATAGACATAGTAGGAAAAGGTTAAAATGGTTTTTAAATTAGAAGGTGTACCCAGGCCCATTCTTCGAAAGTGGCATTATGTTCCTCAGAATACAAACATCTCTTGTTAATACGATAGCCCTTTATCATCAGCTCCTTCCTGCCTGTCAGAGAGCAAAATCTTCCTTCTCAAGGGCTTCCATATTTCTGCTTTCAAAGTCTCACAAAGTCATAGCAACTCCTGGAACCCTTCCCGAGCCCAGCCTGCATCCCTTTCGGAAGAAAGAGCCCTCCTAAATAAATTGTTCTAAATTAAGAAGTTATGGCCTGCTTTGTGCTTTTGCTATGCTCTCCTTGCCAATTGTTAATCCATTTCCTTCTGGAATAACCTTTTTTTCTTTTTTTTCCTCTTACCACATATCAAGCAATTGCTATGTCCAGAAGCTATGTTAACACAAGCTATAAATTATCTCATGTAAATCTCAAAATATTCTGTTGCATGCATAAACTCAGAGATTAAGTAAACCGTGCAAGTTTATAGAGTTAGCAAGTGACAGAGTTTATATATTAATGCAAATCTTATTCAATTCTAAAGCTTATATACTTAAATATTACCAAATATTGCATCTTCTGTGTTCCAAAATCCACCTGGGGACAACTCTACATTCTGAAAATTAATAGCTTCTTGTACAGATTATTATTAAAGCATATACTACCCAGTATAATGATTATTTACATATATTATTTTCTGTATACCTTTAAGCAATCCAAGTATTAGTTACAACTTATAAAATGTGCTCAGTCAATGGTTTTTGAATGAGTGAATGAGAGTTTATATATTCAGAGTACAGTGTTCTATTTGCAAATGCTTACATGATTTCAAAAAATATTTCACATATATTTATGGGTGAATATTATGTAACAATAAAGATACATAGATATAATTAATATCCATGATAAGCTTCATAAGAGCAGGGATTTTATTTTCAACTTAAGCTTTTAGAAACTCCTCTCACAGCATTTTTTTAAATTAAAAAATGTATTGATTAATTTGAGAGAGAGAGAGAGAGAGCGCAACATCGACCATCATTCTACTCATTTATGCATTCACTGATTGAACCATGTATGTGCCCGGACCAGAGATCTAACCTGGAACTATGGCACATCAGGGACAACTCATCCAACAAACTGAGCTACCTGGCTGGGGCCATGGCATTATTTTTTTAATTTTCAGCAACCAAAAAGTGTGCAAATATGCAGGGAAACAAAGCAATTATTCAAGAAAATCATATGTATTTATATACCATATATCTGATAAAAAAAATCATGCATTATAGCCATTTCTAACTACTGTCCAGTAACTAAGGGTTGTGTCTGGGGCATTTCTCAGAGTGATCAAAGCCATGCATAGGCATGGCCATGCCGAGTGTTGCATGTCCTGAAATGCAGCAGCCACATAAGCCTCCTGCAACTGGTCAAGTCTTTCCTTCCAACTACCAGGAACTAACTCTTTGTTTAGTTCACTCCAGGTCCAAAGACCTGCTTGTCTTCACTTGAGTCTCAGAACCTGTGGGTCTCATTTGTTTACGAGTGGTGGGAGTTCAGGGAACAGCAGTGTTCATATCCATACTCATACAAACTAATGAGACATACAACCCTATTTAACCTAAAGTGTAGCGGTGAGGAAGAATATTTTCCTAGTGCTTACAGTAGCCATGAAGGAGAGATCAAAAAGAAATAATAACACTGTCACACTTCTCACTAGGGAAAATATTTCATTTATACCTAGTCAGAAAGTATAACTATGCCTATGTTTCTGTATAATTACTGGGAGCAAAATTTCTATTCAGTTTGAACCCCAATCTGTATACTCTAATTCTGGCTAAAGAAAAATTCTTTAAAAATACCTCTTGGTCTTATTATTATAGAGATACAAAGTGGAGTGTTAAGAAAAAAAAAGCATGCAAGATGAGACTGAGAAAATAGTAATAGAAGCCATTTTCAAGGCAATATTTAACTGGTGACAGGCATTTGCAAAGAGATTGGAGAGAGAGCATTTTTAGGAAAACCAATGATGATAGCTCTGCACTTAAAATGAACCCGGGGCAAATGCACACACAAAGACGAAGCCTTTTATGAAAAAGTAATAAAGCCCAATTATAAAGGTACAATCATTCCAGAACATCACACCAAGGAACAAGAATAAGGCACGGGGGAAAGGAATGTGGAGAAGAATCAGCTAAACTTGAAAAATGCATCAAGATAACAAAGACTACCCATTTATTATGAATGGAAGTGTGTATTAATTTATTTATAACCTGCTGCAGTGCATGGAAAATTTGAGATAAATAAGACATTCTCTTAAACACATGAAGCTAGGGATATTCTCAATTTCCTGAGAGATGAAAAAAGTAAAATAAAAAAGGAAAATAATACCATAACTACTTGACATATCATATGTAGCTTTTTGTTATATAAATATGTTTATAATAACTATATAGTTACCTATACGTATTGTTTATTGTATCATGTGGATTAAGACATTATCAAATGATTCTTCTGTCATTTTTTAGTACTTAGGTGTTGTACATAATCAGATATTTGGAATAAATACACTATTATAAATTATTAAAATCCCAGGGTTCTTGGTGCTGCTTTCTGTCTGAGACAACTACTCATTACCTTAGCTCCAGCAGGGTTTCTGTAATGTTGCTTTGGGCAAATAAGTTTGTAATTTGTGTTATTTGATTTTGCTCACTTTTATTGTTAAAAATGGCCACTGCCCAGATATGTGATCTGTGAAACTGCTAATTACCTTCCTGCTTGGGAAGGGGTTTTGTTATGCTGATGTGGGCTGGAAGAGAGCTTTCGTGCCAAAAAGTTTTAAGAGAAGAAGGAGGAGGAAGGAGGCCATATTTTTGTAGAGAAAGCAGCCAGATGGC
Source organism: Saccopteryx bilineata (assembly GCF_036850765.1). Classification (NCBI taxonomy): domain Eukaryota; kingdom Metazoa; phylum Chordata; class Mammalia; order Chiroptera; family Emballonuridae; genus Saccopteryx; species Saccopteryx bilineata. The sequence goes on along the minus strand of NC_089490.1, from coordinate 335,233,558 downwards.
AGAGTGCTGAAGGAGAAGTCAGTTTGTGTAGAGTTTGTGCAGAGAGAAGGAGATGGTGAACAGAGGTGAGGGTTCTTGTGAGCTCCACAGAGACTGGTGGTGGTGGTGGGGGGGGGTCTTTGATTCTAGGAAAAACTGAAAAGATTCTCCTGGCTTTGGAACTGGAGAATGTGTGAGTGGGTTTTGGTGCCCTGTGTGTTTTTACTCGCTTGCCGGTTGCGAGGCTAGAATCAAGAAACGGCCCACTAGTTTTTGGTTCCGCAGTTTCATTACCATCTGTCCAAATCTAATGGGAACCTGCACGTGAACGGCAGTGACAGCCATGACTACTGGCCATACAGTTGCTGACTAAGGATATTAGTTAAGGGGTTTTTCTTTTCTCTTTGGTTACAAATAAATCAAAGAATATTACACTACCACAAAACAAATAAAACAAAATAAAATCTGGATAACTCAAAGAAAGAAAGTAACATGATTAATAGGTTATCGTGACCTTTCTACAAAACCAAAGTAAGGGTAAGTAAAACCTCAAAAGGGTAGAAATGGCAGCTCCAGGGAGCTCAGCAAGTTTGCAGAATTTCCCCTTTCTATTGTCATTCATGTGATTTAATACTGATGAATTCCAGTTTGGTATTGCTCTAGTACAAATTTCAAATTCCCAGGAGAAAGAATCCAACTGCCCCAGCTGGGATCAGATATTTCCCCCTGGATCAGTCAGTCAAGACAGAGGCAGATCAGAACCCAAGCTTGGCCACAGGGAGCCACCTTCTGTGGATCGGGGCTCCTCACAGAGAATGCAAAATCATTCTGAATTGTGCGCCTCCCCCAGAATGTGTCTGTCCCACTGGGAAATGTAATTACTAGCAAGGAAATGGCAAAGGAAAACTATGAAGCCCACAGCTTCCAATTCCATGGAGAAGTAAGAAAAACCACCCAAGTTTCTGATGCTCTCCTCTGACCACACAATGGAGAACCAGACCTGTATGCTGGTATTTTGGACTTGGGATCTTCAGGAAGGATCTCAAATATAGTCATCTCTTTAGTACTTAATGTTCTATAAGAGGCAGACCTAACCAGAGATCACCGGATCCTAAAGGGTTCAATTCCAAATTAACAATGAAAAATTATTTTTAATAATTCAAAAGACAAAATTCTAGCAATGGATTTGCATGCGGTAAGACTGGCTGAAATGATCACGGTAGACACTAATCAGAAATTCTAACTGGTGTGTACACATGGGTGTGTTTGATAAAATGGTAACACTATCTTATTTATCTTTGTAGCTTTGGCAATTGGCATGGTACCTTGCTCAGATGAATTGAATTACTATATTCATCTGGTTTGAAAGCAAAATTCAATGGTATACTGTGAAGAATAAAGTACAAAAGGAACCTTGAAGGTAAGAAATTGAAACCTCACACCTAAAAAAAGAAAAATAGTATAATTATTTCTGTTCACCAAGAAATGTGAAGATAACTCAGGAAAATGTAGTTAAAAAGGAAATTGACAGTTTGAAGAATCATTCACTGAAACTGCGCTGACAGACCTCCTGTCATGTACTGTGGATCTACCTCGAAGGAGGGATACTAGGACCCTGAAGAGCACATGGTCTCTTTGGAGAAATAGACAAATAAAGCAATGATGATGAGATAACATCAGAGACACAGTAAACAGAGTAATTAATGAAGAAATAGAATTATTAACGGTCACCCTTTTCTGGCATCAGCAAACTCCCTAAGTATGCACTCTCTTCTTGACCATCTGCTCACAGAAGTGTGACATTTTTATTCTCCAAGTCTCCAGCAAGTCTGGGCTGCCTCCACAGTGCAGGAATGCATCTAAAATTTGAAATCCTCGTCTCTCCTTCATTAAAGGTAGTCCCACCTTTTCTTCCTTCCACAGATAACCAAAAACACCCCTTTCACACAATCTGAGTGGCCCCTGAGCCTGCCACCCTCTAACACAGTCATAAGTCGCACTATGCTGGTCCATGTGCACCTTTCAGCAGCTTGTACCTTAAACATAGATGGGGATATTTAAGAAGCTCCATGGATCACATCTCATTGCCTGCAAGGTGAGTCAAATGAGAGGATATGCCCAAAAAGTAACCTTTCAACTTTTTTCCATCACACAAAAGTTATTTTATAATAGGCACACAGTCGGTTACAATACACACAGTTCTCAGAGGAACCATTGTCCTTTCTATCAGGCACTGTATGTAGAAGAAAAGACAACACAAATCAGTCACTTTCTTCACTAGCTTATGAGCACAGTATAGTAGAATGAGTTCACAAGAGGAGAGTTACGGGGTCTGGGATCTATTCCCAACTTTACAATGGATTTACTATTCTTATTTCCTTTGCTTTTAAACCTCCCATTTGTAACACAGAAATAATGACATAGTACCTGTTTGTTTCCAAGGCACTTGAAAATTCTTTGATGGAAGACTTCACACAAATGCAGAGACTATTATTATACGAGGAATACTTGGAAACTGTAAATTCATGTATTCATCGCCATTAAACAGTCAACACAACAATGACAAAAGAGAAAGCATACTTATCCTAAGGCATCTAAAATCTAGTATTACTGAATATGCAGCAATTAAGAAAACATATGTGCAAGTATATTCATTTTAATGACTCTCCAAATCTAAATCGTCAATAACCCACTTAGATAAATCCTTTGCAAGTTATCTCAACTTCAGGGGAAAAATTGCCATAGACTCCCTAATTAAAGGTATGTCTTTCTTATAATGCAGAGATTTCTGAAAAGACATTCAATCTCCTTTCAAAGGTTTGCTCTACTCTAGACTTTCAAAGCATTTTAGCCCATTCCACTAAGGTTGTTTCAAAATAGAGAAAAAATTCTCCTTCAATATCGCCAATCTTGGAATAATCAAATAATCAAACTTACAGTACAATGGTGAACCGGCATCCAAGCAGGGGCTTCCGCTGAACAATTTTGGGCTGGGCATTTGCCTTGATTTTGCTGCAAATAAGGAAAAAAGATGTTATGTTCTATATATTACATGCTACATTATATGCTAGCTGACATCTATGTTATTGTTTATAACTATATTCACATGTATTAGAGAAGACTTAGAAAAATTTTTAGTGCAGTGCTACAAAAAAGCTAGGTGTGCCATTTCTACTCTTACCAAGGAATAAGACACTATCTTTTGTTTTTTGTAAGGACTAGGTTTTTGACACAAGGCTTCCTCAGCAGCTGGCCTTTTGTACCTCAATAGGAACCATCTCAGAACCCTCTCAACCTAGAGGCAGAACAGATCTCCTCTCCTGCAGGCTTCCAGGCCACACTGATACACGTGTGTCCCCCCCCCCTCCTCCCGTGAGATCTCCAGTCAGGGTAAGAAAGATTTGTTCATTTGTGGCCCCTTCCGTGCCATGAGCCGGTGGTGATGACTTTCTCTGGGGCATGTTACAGAGCCCCAGAAAGGAGAGCTGTAAGAATAAATCTTGGAGGCTTTTCCTGTTACATCAGAAACTGCAGTGCACAGACAGAAAACAAGGAACACAGGGGTTGCCAGGGGTTGGGAACCTCTGGCTCGTGAGCCAGATGTGGCTCTTTTGAGGGCTGCATCTGGCTCGCAGACAAATCTTTAATAAAAACATAATAACGTTAAAAATATAAAACATTCTCATGTATTACAATCCATTCATTTCCTACTGCTCATGTTCATGGTTGCAGGTGGCTGGAGCCAATCACAGCTGTCTTCCGGGACAACACCAAATTTTTATTGGATAACGCATAATGCACACAGGTCATTGTATGGCTTTCATGGAATTACATTTTAAAATATGTGGTGTTCATGGCTCTCTCAGCCAAAAAGGTTCCCGACCCCTCTGTTAAGCCATTTGCTAGGCACGTCCTTTTACATAAGAATGTTATCTCTAGCTCACCTATTCTTTTGTTGTAACTCCCATAAATTCACTTCTAATTGGCCCTTTAGACAGAATGACTTGCTTCTTTTTAACCAGCAATACTGCTCTCTCCCTGTGATAACAAGAACTTATTAGTGCTAAAAAGCAGAGAAGCTGATTCTAATAAAACACTTTTTTTTTTTTTTTGTATTTTTCTGAAGCCGGAAACGGGGAGAGACAGTCAGACAGACTCCCGCATGCGCCCAACCGGGATCCACCCAGCACGCCCACCAGGGGCGACGCTCTGCCCACCAGGGGGCGATGCTCTGCCCCTTCGGGGCGTCGCTCTGCCGCAGAGGCCAAGGAGCCATCCCCAGCGCCCAGGCCATCTTTGCTCCAATGGAGCCTTGGCTGCGGGAGGGGAAGAAAGAGACAGAGAGGAAGGAGGGGGTAGGGGTGGAGAAGCAAATGGGTGCTTCTTCTATGTGCCCTGGCCGGGAATCGAACCCAGGTCCCCCGCACGCCAGGCCGATGCTCTACCGCTGAGCCAACCGGCCAGGGCCTAAAACACCTTTCTTATCTTTACTTTATTATACACTCAATTATAACATAAACATACTGATCACAGTGTTAATAATAGACATAAAAACTACAGCTGTGACTTATTGAGCTACTACATATGCCAGAGATTGTTCTGGACCCATTACATTACCATTAGTTACTGCAACAAACATGATTCTAAGTGTTATTGTGCCCATTCTCCAGGAGGCTCAGAGAGGGTAAGCAACCTGCTTAAAAGTTACCCTACACGAAAGGAGCAGAGTTGGGACTGCAGCAAGAACCTGGCTGACCCTGCTGTCCTGACATCCAGGCATGCTCCTTCTGTAAGAAGCCGCTTCTGGTGTTTTTCATTTTCTATGAAGACACGTCATCAATTAATATGACTCCATCATATCAATGAGCCTAACATTTCTGACTTAACTGGAATAAAATATTGACTTCAGTATTTATGCCAAGACTTCTTTTTTTGTGATTTGGAAGTTTTGTAAGGTAACCTTTATTTAGGTGATCAATTATTAAGGTATTGCTAAACTCTGAAGTCCTGTTTGAGTGATTATTGATAGTGTTACCATAAAAATACACTTCGGTTGGCTGCCTGGCTCAGCGGTAGAGCATCGGCCAGCGTGTGGAAGTCCTGAGTTCATTCCCGGTCAGGGCACTCAGGAGAAGTGACCATTTGCTTCTCCACCCCTCCACCTCCCCTTCTTTCTCTCTCTCTTTTCCTCTCACAGCCAGCCTCGAGCAGGTTGGCCCCAGGCACTGAGGATGGCTCCATGGCCTCACTTAGGGCACTAAAATAGCTTGGTTGCAGAACAATGGAGCAGTGGTTCCAGATGGGCAGAACATTGCCTGTTAGGGGACTTGCTGGATAGATCCTGGTTGGGACACATGTGGGAATCTGTCTCTTTGCCTCCCTGCCTCTCATTTAATTTAAAAAATACACATACACACACACACACACACACACACACACACACACACACTTAGATATCAGTCTCTAAGCTTAGCTTTCTTATTTAAATCAAAATATGACATACAATTCCAACATAGTTCATAAGGTGGTGTCGGATGACCACAATTTCAAGCTAAGCTCACCATGTGCTTGCAGCCATGAAATACTCTGGGCCTCAGTAATCACATCTATAAAACAGTACATGTTGCCTAATTCACAGGAATATTACTAGGTGATAGACATAGATTCACCTCACATCACTGTCACAATTTGTAAGGATGATGACGAGAACACACAAACTAACAGGACAATTTTATTTTTCTTTTTTGATGCTTAAGCCCGATAAGTATAATTTATTTACATGTAAAGTTAAGCCTTTTGAATTGGAATAATTGTTAAAATTCTATTTATTATTATTTCTAGTTATGAGAATTCATACCAAAAATTGTTAATAGTAAAGAATGTTTCCTTTGTAATGATTCATAAATGTTATTTTCAACAGTAGTAATGATACTCTTGCTTTTCATCTACCTCATGGATAGTTTTATGAAGCACATAGGAGACAAAATTTAATAAGTAAGTGAGCTTTGCTTGGGTGGAGGAATATAAGTGTTCACAAAATATCATGGGACCATAAATAAGGAATATTTGGACTTCTATGAATGCATAGCATGGAGTAAAGAAAGATGAAAATCTGTGCGAGTCTCTCCCGTGCTCCATTATTACCTGAGTTTGGATAGTAGGCCTTCCCAATAGGGTTTTGATTAAATAGATTAACAATATGATTACACAGGGTGCTGACACATAAAAAGGCCTATGGAAGGCAGATGCCACATGAACATAACTTATTTTTAAATCCATAGTGTGTGACTAGAAAAAAATAAAATTGGAATAGCAGTTAAGGTCTTGGATTTCAGTAGAGTATTCCCATTAATCCGTTTGTGAAATTTTGGGAAAGTTACTTTAACACTTTAAACCTCACTTTTCTCATGTGTAAAATGAACGGGTTTTATTAGATCCACAAATCCACGATTCAGTGTGGGAAGAGGAGGTGTCAAATATACCCATAGATCTTTTGCAATCTTTATATTCCTCCCAAGAATTTAATATGTTTCTTCCCCCAAAGAAGTGTACCTTGCAGTTGAGGATGCCCTCAAGTCTACCTTTCAGTTAATTCTTAAGCCACAAATCAAGATGAAACACGAGAATTCCCTTAAGGGCCAGCACAGCTCTCTAAGCAACAATTTAAGTTAGAAGTTGGTGACAATTGGTAGAGCGTCGGCCTAGCGTGCGGAGGACCCGGGTTCGATTCCCGGCCAGGGCACACAGGAGAAGCGCCCATTTGCTTCTCCACCCCTCCGCCGCGCTTTCCTCTCTGTCTCTCTCTTCCCCTCCCGCAGCCAAGGCTCCATTGGAGCAAAGATGGCCTGGGCGCTGGGGATGGCTCCTTGGCCTCTGCCTCAGGCGCTAGAGTGGCTCTGGTCGCAACATGGCGACGCCCAGGATGGGCAGAGCATCGCCCCCTGGTGGGCAGAGCGTCGCCCCTGGTGGGCGTGCCGGGTGGATCCCGGTCGGGCACATGCGGGAGTCTGTCTGACTGTCTCTCCCTGTTTCCAGCTTCAGAAAAATGAAAAAAAAAAAAAAAAAAAGAAGTTGGTGACAAAATCTCCTAAAGACAGACAAAGACTACCTTTTCTCACCTCTCATCCAGCTACCCTGGATGTTCTTACCTGTAGATTGTTGATATGTAACCTGATTAACATTCAAAGATCTGCAATGCTGTTTGAAAAACATGTTCTCTTAAGACCTAAACTATCAGTGGATTTTAGTCTATTAAAAATATATTATGCTGTTCAATCAGGTTGATTTCTTCAAGTCCCAAATCTTCCTTGTTTCTCTTTTTATGATTTTAATATTCTGACATATTTCATTCCAGAATAACTTGAGCAAATGAGCCAAAGATGCTGGACAACTATGTACAGTTTGATTATATACATATGTAACTGCAAAGAATTTGAACAGTGACAAATACTTGACAAAGAAATCTAAAAATTTTTTGTCAACCTATCCCATCCCCAGAAAAAAAAAGGGAACTTTTTGTCTATAGGGTCCTATATCTGTTAGAGTACCTTAGAATTTACAAAGTACCTAAACAAACATGCAGTCATTGATTCTGAGAACAAGTTTGTATATGACAGGGTAAGAATTGATTCATCCAAATAAAATTTGACCCAAATGTTCCCTTCAAAATAGCATGTTCTTGTAAGAGAGACAGTTGGGAGATTCTGTTGTTTTGCTAACAGTATGATTCATCTAAACATAGGATTTTTCCTTGGTTGATAAGTGTTGCATAATAGTACTGTACACATACTCATTCTTTTACCCATTCATTAATTTATCAAACATGTATTACACAGAGGGCACCATGTCAGGTATATAGAGAGATATAAAAATTTAAATAATAATCCTTTCAAAGAGCTCCCAACCTTTTAGGAGAGAAAATACATGTCACATTTAAAACAGGGTTGAATACAAGGATCATTCATTTATTCACTTTGTTGGTCAATAAACATTCTTTGAGAAATTAGTATATGCCAGCTATTACATTAGGAATAAAGATATATCAAGAATCAATCTCTGTCTAAAAAATTTCAGTCTAAGGAAAAAGACAAACTAATAAACATGCAATTATAAAGCAATGCTACTGTTGTAAAAGTAAAATAACATGAGCAGATCAAAATGATCCATCTCACCTATTCTGGAGGCCAGGAGGAAGGGATGAGAAGGATTATGAAGAACTGTGCTAAGAAAGAGAGGCCAAAGGCAAGAATGACAAAGTCTGTGGGCTTTTAAAGTAGGAAGAGCTTTATAGAGGAACATTGCAGTTTTTCAGTAAAACTTTTAGGAGAAGAAAGAATGAGGAGGAGCTGTACTGGCTAAAGGTATACCATGAACTAATGCTAGTGCTGATCAAGGTATTCTTGGAATTGATTAGAAAACCTCTCAGCTCTAAACCTTAGAAACTTAACATTGAGGGGAAAGAATGATTTTATGTCCCCCAGCAAGGTGATTTCAGCTTTTGCCCACATTTGTCTGCACTTCACAGTGCGCGGACAGGAACAAGCACATGGTGCAGAACCATGAACCCTACCAGGGAGTGGAGCTGGAGCTATCTAGCTCAACCCTACAAAAACACAAGAGGCTCTCCTGAGTTGAGTCTTTGGAAAAGAACTTAAGGTGTTTTTCTTTTTCTTTTTTTTTCTTTTTGTGTGTGTGACAGAGACAGAGAGAGACAGAGACAGCAACAGATAGGGACTGACAGGAAGAGAGAGAGATGAGAAGCATCAATTCTTTGTTGCAGCACCTTAATTGTTCATTGATTGCTTTCTCATATGTGCCTTGACTGGGCGGCTAAAGCAGACCGAGTGACCCCTTGCTCAAGCCAATGACCTTGGGCTCAAGCTGGTGAGCCATGCTCAAGCCAGCAACCTCAGGGTTTCGAACCTGGGTCTTCCAAGTCCCAGTCCTATGATCTATCCACTACGCCACCACCTGGTCAGGAATGGTATCTTTCTTATCTTTTCTGAAACTCTCAGGTGTTTGACAGACAAAAAAAACAGGTTAAGAGGTTAAAACTTGGTGCCCAAGAGGTTAAAATGAATGGTTTTTTGTTCGGCAAAACTAAAATGTCACACAACACTGCATGGGTAAATGGACTGTGAATTGTACTCTTTTTTTAATTAATTTTAACAGGGTGACATTGATAAATCAGGGTACATAAGTACTTTTTAAATGTAAGGAATCGAGACATTAAATAACTGGGCCTGGGGATGACGTCAGAGTAATGGCGGAGTAGGAAGCGATACCGATAAATCTCCCCCAAAACTCAACAAGATCTTCAACCAGAAACAGAAAAACCTATACTTGGAGCTTCCAGATTCTTCGCAATACACCCAAAGGTATGATTGAGTGAAAAATTGGCTAAATATATAACCAAACCCCGAAGGAAATAGGGAGTAAGAAATGCTCCGCCTTCCTCACTAACCTAAACAGGGCGGCTTTCTCTGGTAACTGTGAATATAGAAACTGAGGCGGGCAAAGGGGGTGAATAGATCCAGGCCCCCGCAGCAAAAACGGCTGAACCAGGCTGTGGCTCAGAGATCCAAGCCGAGGAAAATCTGATCCTGTGGCAACCCGGGCAATACAAGCTAACACTCGCGCCAAACCCAAACAAAGAAAGACAAGCGGAGCGGCCATTTTACCCGGTCTCCTGGTCGGTGCGCAGTTAGTGGAAGAGAGATTTCTTCCTAAGCCGCGGAAGTGGGTGCCCGTGTTGCCCCACGGAGAGGCAGGGTCAGAGGCCTTTCTGTGGGCTGAGGGCAGAGTCTCTGGGCAGCCCCAGCGCCCTGGGAAAGCCACGCACGGGAGGGAGTGAGAACTAATCCCAACGGTGGAGATTTTCCGTGCTGGAGGCTGTTTCACTCAGAGGGAACCGCAGCCGGCCTCATATCCTGGTTTGCGCGCGCAGATAAGGAGTGAGCGATTCCTCCGAGTGCCTCGGCAGTGCGCGCCCGTGTTATCGCAGAGAGGGGCAGAGTCAGGGGCCTTTGTGTGGGCCAAAGCAGAATCTCGGGCCGCCCCAGCGCCTTGCAAAAACCGCACACGGGGACGGAGCGAGACTCAATTCCAACGCTACAACTTTTCCCTGCGGTTGGGGGTTTCACTCAGAGCGTGAGACTGCTGGCCGGATATCCTGGTTGCAGACAGTGAGTGAGAGTTTCCTCCAAGCGCCCCGGAAGTGGGCGCCCGCTTGTGTTACCGGATAGAGTGGCAGAGCCAGAGGTCTTCGAGTGGGCGGAAAGCCCGCCTGATTATGCTAGCAGCTCTGACTGACTGAGCCTTACCCAGAGCCCTGTGCTGAGTGGAAATAGAGTGGGGAGTTGCCAGCAATTTGAGCCTCTTACTATCCAGGCAGAGGCAGCAGCAACCCCATACCTGGACTATCAGGCTACTAATTGAGGAAGGAAAGACTAGGAGAAAGGCTCCAGGAACACGGACTCTCTCACTGTCGGAGCCTATAAATGCTAATGAGCCTCGACTCCCAACGAGAATAAAGCACAATACATGACATTGCCATAGAGACTTATCAACTGCAAACCTCTACCTGAGCGTGCCAAAGGGGCAGAACCCGGGGTACAGAGTCACCGACCAGGAAGAGGGAGAGAAAAGAAAAAGCAAGAAGATAACCTCTCAAAATCAAGAATAATATGCAGACTTTATAACCTATCCCATTTTATTATATTTGTTCGTTTGTTTCTCTTATCTTCATTCTTGAGACTTTTTTTTCCTCCTCCAATTTGGCTGATTAACTCTCTACCGGTCTTACTCTCTCCTCTCCTTGAACTACACTACCCATAAGTGTTACATCTCCCATTATCATTTCTCTTCTCTTCCTTTCTCTCTATGAGGGTTGCACTCCAAAACCCTTAACTCTCTCTCTCTCTCTCCTTTCTTTTTTCTTCTTTTAGTGGTTCCCTCTTTTTTTCTCTCTCTCTCTTTCTTTCCTCCCTCTATATTAGTTTCTTCCTTTCCCCTTTACATCTCCTCTCATTCAAACCTCAATAACAAACAAATTATCTTATCTGGGACTCAAACCTATGTTTGTGGCATTTTGGGGGGTTTTTACTTCACCTTTTTAACTCACTAGCAGTGCTCCCATCCCTGGCTCTCCATATTATCTAGTTCTTGTTCCACTAAATACAATAGTAATTTTTTAATTTGTCCCCCCATTTTTCCATTTTCCTCTTATTCCTCTCATCATAACTCTTAGAAAACCAACACCTAAAAGCAAATCATTTTATTCTTGACCCAAATTTTTTCCTTATTTGCTTTTTGTGGGTCCATACGCTATTTTTTTTTTCTTTTCTCTTTTTTTTTTTTTTCCTTTTTTTTTTTTTTTTTTCTTTCTCTCTTTTTTGCCCCTTTATTACTTTTCCCCAATTCAGGCCCTCCATCACAGGCATTGTTTGTTATAACTCACAGTCCACCACAAGATTTTCTCAAGAAAGAGGGGAGAGGAGAGGAGAGGAAAAAAAGAGGGGGGGAATAATTTCCTTTTTTAAAAATTTTTATTTTATTTTATTTTTCTTTATTTCATTATTAATTTTTTTAAAAAAAACAACTTTTTTCGATTTGTTATTTTTTTATTTTTTTTTAACTTTTTATTCTTTATTAAATCTCATTAATACTATCAACAAAACCACCCTCAGATGCCATTAAGGAAGAGAAAATCGAATATCATGGATACAAAAGAAAGAGAGGTAACACAGCTAGATGAGGAAAAATTTATGGAGAAAAAATTTAATATATTGGAAACATTGGAGCTAAATGACAGAGAATTCAAGATAGAAATCCTAAAAATCCTCCGAGATATACAAGAAAACACAGAAAGGCAATATAGGGAAATCAGAAAACAACTCCATGAACAGAAAGAATATATGTCCAAGGAAATTGAAACTATAAAAACAAATCAAACAGAGATGAAAAACTCAATTCACGAGCTGAAAAACGAAGTAACAAGCTTAGCTAATAGAACAGGTCAGATAGAAGAGAGGATTAGTGAAATAGAAGACAAGCAACTTGAGGCACAACAGAGAGAAGAAGAAAGAGACTCAAAAATTAAAAAAAATGAGATAGCCCTACAAGAATTATCTGACTCCATCAAAAAGAATAACATAAGAATAATAGGTATATCAGAGGGAGAAGAGAGAGAAAATGGAATGGAGAACATACTTAAACAAATAATTGATGAGAACTTCCCAAGCCTGTGGAAAGAACTAAAGCCTCAAGTTCAAGAAGCAAACAGAACTCCAAGTTTTCTTAACCCCAACAAACCTACTCCAAGGCATATCATAATGAAATTGACACAAACCAACAGCAAAGAAAAAATTCTCAAGGCAGCCAGGGAAAAGAAGAATACAACATATAAAGGAATGCCCATTAGATTATCATCAGATTTCTCAGCAGAAACTCTACAAGCTAGAAGAGAGTGGACCCCAATATTTAAAGTCCTGAAAGAGAGGAACTTTCAGCCACGAATACTATACCCATCAAAGCTATCCTTCAAATACGAAGGAGAAATAAAAACATTCACAGATACAGAAAAGATGAGGGAATTTATCATCAGAAAACCCCCACTCCAGGAATTACTAAAGGGGGTTCTCCAATCAGATACAAAGAACAAAAAAAAAACAGAGCCACAAGTAAAAGCTCCAAGAAGAACACAATAAAACCAAATTTAAACTGTGACAACAACAAAAAGAAAGAGGGGGAGAAGACGGAGATTAACAGTAGCAAAGGACGATGAAGTGCAAAAGTACTCACAAAATAGTTCGCTACAATGAACAGGGTAGGGACCCTTTTCATTACTCAAAGGTAACCACCATTGAAAAAACCACCACAGAAGCACATGAGATAAAAAAGATAGCAACAGAGGAAAGATGTATGGAATACAACCAAATAAAAACAAAAGATATAAAAACAAAAGAGAAGGATCAAACAAGACACAAAACTAACAGAAAGCAAGATATAAAATGGCAATAGGGAACTCACAAGTATCAATAATTACACTAAATGTAAATGGATTAAACTCACCAATAAAAAGGCACAGAGTAGCAGAATGGATTAAAAAAGAAAATCCAACTGTATGCTGCCTACAGGAAACTCATCTAAGTAACAAGGATAAAAACAAATTCAAAGTGAAAGGCTGGAAAACAATACTCCAAGCAAATAACATCCAAAAAAAAGCAGGTGTAGCAATACTCATATCAGATAATGCTGACTACAAGACAGGAAAAGTACTTAGAGACAAAAATGGCCATTTCATAATGGCTAAGGGGACACTGAATCAAGAAGACATAACAATTCTTAATATATATGCACCAAACCAAGGAGCACCAAAATATATAAGACAGCTACTTATTGATCTTAAAACAAAAACTGACAAAAATACAATCATACTTGGAGACCTCAATACACCGCTGACGGCTCTAGATCGGTCATCCAAACAGAGAATCAACAAAGACATAGTGGCCTTAAACAAAACACTAGAGCACCTGGATATGATAGACATCTACAGGACATTTCATCCCAAAGTGACTGAGTATACATTTTTCTCCAGTGTACATGGATCATTCTCAAGAATTGACCATATGTTGGGCCACAAAAACAATATCAGCAAATTCAGAAAAATTGAAGTTGTACCAAGCCTATTTTCTGATCATAAAGCCTTGAAACTAGAATTCAACTGCAAAAAAGAGGAAAAAAATCCCACAAAAATGTGGAAACTAAACAACATACTTTTAAAAAATGAATGGGTCAAAGAAGAAATAAGTGCAGAGATCAAAAGATATATACAGACTAATGAAAATGACAATACGACATATCAGAATCTATGGGATGCAGCAAAAGCAGTGATAAGAGGGAAGTTCATATCGCTTCAGGCATATATGAACAAACAAGAGAGAGCCCAAGTGAACCACTTAACTTCCCACCTTAAGGAACTAGAAAAAGAAGAACAAAGACAACCCAAAACCAGCCGAAGAAAGGAGATAATAAAAATCAGAGCAGAAATAAATGAATTAGAGAACAGAAAAACTATAGAAAAAATTAATAGAACAAGGAGCTGGTTCTTTGAAAAGATCAACAAAATTGACAAACCCTTGGCAAGACTTACCAAGGAAAAAAGAGAAAGAACTCATATAAACAAAATACAAAATGAAAGAGGAGAAATCACCACGGACACCGTAGAGATACAAAGAATTATTGTAGAATACTATGAAAAACTTTATGCCACTAAATTCAACAACCTAGAAGAAATGGATAAATTCCTAGAACAATACAACCTTCCTAGACTGAGTCAGGAAGAAGCAGAAAGCCTAAACAGACCTATCAGTAGAGAAGAAATAGAAAAAACCATTAAAAACCTCCCCAAAAATAAAAGTCCAGGCCCTGACGGCTATACCAGCAAATTTTATCAAACATTCAAAGAAGACTTGGTTCCTATTCTACTCAAAGTCTTCCAAAAAATTGAAGAAGAAGCAATACTTCCAAACACATTTTATGAGGCCAACATAACCCTCATACCAAAACCAGGCAAGGATGGCACAAAAAAAGAAAACTACAGACCAATATCTCTAATGAATACAGATGCTAAAATACTAAACAAAATACTAGCAAATCGAATACAACAACATATTAAAAAAATAATACATATTAAAAAAATAATGAATGATCAAGTGGGATTCATCCCAGAATCTCAAGGATGGTTCAACATACGTAAAACGGTTAATGTAATACACCATATCAACAAAACAAAGAACAAAAACCACATGATCTTATCAATAGACGCAGAAAAGGCTTTCGATAAAATACAACACAATTTTATGTTTAAGACTCTCAACAAAATGGGTATAGAAGGAAAATATCTCAACATGATAAAGGCCATATATGATAAACCATCAGCTAACATCATATTAAATGGCACTAAACTGAAGGCTTTCCCCCTTAAATCAGGAACAAGACAGGGTTGTCCACTCTCTCCACTCTTATTTAATGTGGTACTAGAGGTTCTCGCCACAGCAATCAGACAAGACAAAGAAATAAAAGGCATCCATATCGGAAAAGAAGAAGTAAAGGTATCACTTTTTGCAGATGATATGATCCTATACATCGAAAACCCCAAAGAATCCACAAAAAGACTACTAGAAACAATAAGCCAATACAGTAAGGTCGCAGGATACAAAATTAACATACAGAAGTCAATAGCCTTTCTATATGCCAACAATGAAACAACTGAGAAGGAACTCAAAAGAATAATCCCCTTCACGATTGCAACAAAAAAAATAAAATACTTAGGAATAAACATAACAAAGAATGTAAAGGACTTATATAATGAAAACTATAAACCATTGTTAAGGGAAATCGAAAAAGATATAATGAGATGGAAGAATATACCTTGTTCCTGGCTAGGAAGAATAAATATAATCAAGATGGCTATATTACCCAAAGCAATATACAAATTTAATGCAATTCCCATCAAAATTCCAATGACATTTTTTAAAGAAATAGAGCAAAAAATCATCAGATTTATATGGAACTATAAAAAACCCCGAATAGCCAAAGCAATCCTAAAGAAAAAGAATGAAGCTGGGGGCATAACAATACCTGACTTCAAACTCTATTATAGGGCCACGACAATCAAAACAGCATGGTATTGGCAGAAAAATAGACACTCAGACCAATGGAACAGAATAGAAAGTCCAGAAATAAAACCACATATATATAGTCAAATAATTTTTGATAAAGGGGCCAACAACACACAATGGAGAAAAGAAAGCCTCTTCAATAAATGGTGCTGGGAAAACTGGAAAGCCACATGCAAAAGAATGAAACTGGACTACAGTCTCTCCCCCTGTACAAAAATTAACTCAAAATGGATCAAAGATCTAAACATAAGACCTGAAACAATTAAGTACATAGAAGAAGACATAGGTACTCAACTCATGGACCTGGGTTTTAAAGAGCATTTTATGAATTTGACTCCAATGGCAAGAGAAGTGAAGGCAAAAATTAATGAATGGGACTACATCAGACTAAGAAGTTTTGCTCAGCAAGGGAAACTGATAACAAAATAAACAGAAAGCCAACTAAATGGGAAATGATATTTTCAAACAACAGCTCAGATAAGGGCCTAATATCCAAAATATACAAAGAACTCATAAAACTCAACAACAAACAAACAAACAATCCAATAAAAAAATGGGAAGAGGATATGAATAGACACTTCTCCCAGGAAGAAATACAAATGGCCAACAGATATATGAAAAGATGCTCATCTTCTTTAGCTATTAGAGAAATGCAAATCAAAACGGCAATGAGATACCACCTCTCACCTGTTCGATTAGCTGTTATTAGCAAGTCAGGTAATAGCAAATGTTGGAGAGGCTGTGGAGAAAAAGGAACCCTCATCCACTGTTGGTGGGAATGTAAAGTAGTACAACCATTATGGAAGAAAGTATGGTGGTTCCTCAAAAAACTGAAAATAGAACTACCTTATGACCCAGCAATCCCTCTACTGGGTATATATCCCCAAAACTCAGAAACATTGATACGTAAAGACACATGCAGCCCCATGTTTATTGCAGCATTGTTCACAGTGGCCAGGACATGGAAACAACCAAAAAGCCCATCAATAGATGACTGGATAAAGAAGATGTGGCACATATACACTATGGAATACTACTCAGCCATAAGAAATGATGACATCGGAACATTTACAGCAAAATGGTGGGATCTTGATAACATGATACGAAGCGAAATAAGTAAATCAGAAAAAAACAGGAACTGTATTATTCCATACGTAGGTGGGACATAATAGTGAAACTAAGAGACATTGATAAGAGTGTGGTGGTTACGGGGGGGAGGGGGGAATGGGAGAGGGATAGGGGGTGGGAGGGGCACAAAGAAAACAAGATAGAAGGTGACAGAGGACAATCTGACTTTGGGTGGTGGGTATGCAACATAATTGAACGACAAGATAACCTGGACTTGTTATCTTTGAATATATGTATCCTGATTTATTGATGTCACCCCATTAAAAAAATAAAATTATAAAAAAAATAAAAAAAATAAAAAAAAAATAAATAAAAAAAATTAAAAAAAAAATAAATGTAAGGAATCATTAATAATGTATTAATTATTATAAACATTAACATAATAGTTATGACTTAACTCTTATTATGAAATTTACTAGAAAATAAATTATCTAACTTCTAGTCCACAGTATGTTCCTGTATATCAAGTTCAGAAAATTTTCAAAAAATTTGAAATAAAAACAACTTCTGGGATACCTCTAAATCATCGATTGCACGGATATCTAGATTAGATAATGTGTATGTGCATAGATATGTAGTGTGTGCATATGTACACATACATAACAAGTATGTTTGTGTATACAGGTATGTATAAATAATTTTATTTTGGCAAATAAAGATATTTATTCAATTAATTTTTAATTGCCATAAAAATGTATAATCTCAGAGTAAGTTGTTAAACAGAAGAAAGAAATCAAATTGTTCTGGTTGCAAAAGTGCAATATAGGTAAAAATATATGCACAGGATGATACAGGGGGAGTCCTAAGACATCAAAATACGATAAAAATTAGATTCCAAAGGAGGTACTATAATTTTCAAGGAAATTACAAAGAACCACTTTCAGGTCTCTGACCCTTTATATACAATGAAGGTATACAAGGATTGGAAATTTATAAAGAGAAAGGATGTCTTTGGAGAGGGGATGAGGGAGGGTCTCCCTTTTAACCCAGAGCAGTGAAAGAGGCTTCAATAGGCATACACCTAGAGCTTGATAGAATTGGATTTGGGAAGCCAGTCTATGGGTTCTGATTCCCACCTGAAAAGTGAGATAACATGGAAAACTGGTTATTATCAATTATCTCAGGAGAGGTGGCTTCATCTGAGCCAGCCTGCACTTTCAAAGGTTGTCAAGGCAAAAGCACCATACTGAAGCCATAGTTATGCCTACAGTGACAACTCACTGTGTGGTGTGGACTGCTGTAAATCCTGGAGCTAAAGAAAAGCATCATCACATTATAGAAGCTTTAATCAGAGAGCCCTGGAAAGGGAAATGCCCTGAGACAGCATCCATGGGAGTCCAGAAACAGGCTGCCTGGATTAAAACCCCACACCCACCATTTATTTACTATCCAGGTGCCCCTGAGCAAAGAGCTTAGCCTCTCTGTACCTCAGTTATGAAGATTAAAGAAATTAATAAACCAAAGAGGACATACAGATGGCCAATAGACATATGAAAAAATGCTCAACATCACTAATCATTAGAGAAATGCAAATTAAAATCACAATGAGACATCACCTCACACCAGTCAGAATGGCGCTCATCAACAAAACAACACAGAATAAGTGCTGGCAAGGATGTGGAGAAAAGGGAGCCCTCCTGTACTGCTGGTGGGAATGCAGACTGGTGCAGCCACTGTGGAAAACAGTATGGAGATTCCTCAAAAAATTAAAAATTGAACTGCCTTTTGACCCAGCTATCCCACTTTTAGGAATATACCCCAAGAACACCATAGCACTATTTCAAAAGAAGAAATGCACCCCCATGTTTATAGCAGCATTGTTCACAATAGCAAAGATCTGGAAACAGCCCAAGTGTCTGTCAGTGGACAAGTGGATTAAAAAGCTTTGGTACATGTATACTATGAAATATTACTCAGCCATAAGAAATGATGACATCAGATCATTTACAACAACATGGGTGGACCTTGATAACATTATACTGAGCGAAATAAGTAAATCAGAAAAAACTAAGAATTATATGATTCCATACATAGGTGAGACATAAAAATGAAACTCAGAGACATGGACAAGAGTGTGGTGGTTACGGGGTGGGGGGAGAAGAGGGAGGGGATTGGGGGAGGGGAGGGTCACAAAGAAAACCAGTTAGAAGGTGACAGAAGACAATTGGACTTTGGGTGATGGGAATGAAGCATAATCAAATGTCAGAATAACCTAGAGATGTTTTCTCTGAACATATATACTCTGATTTATCAATCTCCCCCTATTAAAATTAATTAAAAAAGAAATTAATACAGATGAAGCACTTAGAACTATTTCTATACATAATCAGCAGCACTATGTGTTAGCTATTTTGTTGTTGGTATTGTTGTTATTATTATTATAGATGTCAGTCTCGGAGAACAAAAAGTGTAACAATTCCAGTCTAATAGGAACTTTCTGCTCTTTATCTTGTACCTCTATCCCATCCTCCAATAACCACCTAGCAGACGGGAAAGACAAAAAGAAGCCTGCGGCATCTTCTCCCAAAGCAGGTGTTCTATCTGAATATCACATT
The DNA here is from genome assembly GCF_036850765.1 of Saccopteryx bilineata. Taxonomy (NCBI): domain Eukaryota; kingdom Metazoa; phylum Chordata; class Mammalia; order Chiroptera; family Emballonuridae; genus Saccopteryx; species Saccopteryx bilineata. The sequence goes on along the minus strand of NC_089490.1, from coordinate 335,214,213 downwards.
GTAGAGAAGAGAGTTTGTAATATGGAAAAGCGTTCAGAGTTCTGATTAACATTTGGTACTGGAAAAAAATTTAATTACTGAATGGAGACTGTATTTATAATTTTAAGTGGCTGTAGGATTTTTAACTTCTTGTAAATTACTGGAAATTCATGGGAAGTCATGGGACTGTTCAAGTTTTTAACATAGAGAACAGGGTAGGGATTACTGACACTGAGAAGCTTTAAGCAAACAATGGGGAGCCCCAAATAAAGTGGCTTTTATTATGAAACTCCAGGAGTCCTGCCTGATCAATGGATCAATTACAGATGCAAAACATACTCATAATTAGTGTTAACCTTTTTCATTCAATTTGGGCATAATTTCTCATAATTCCTCAATATATAACTTTATCCCTTTGTGGGCTTATTTATCTACTTGCTCCCTTCTATTTTCTCAGGTTTCAAAGATGTTTACAATAAGTTGGCTCAATTTGTTTCTAAGGAAATCCTTACCAATACTGAAGACACACTGGGGAGAGATGCATTTGCCTCCTCAGTAAATAAAGAGAATGTTGCTGACCCATTCTCCACAGGATGCTGAGAATGAGTCTTTCTAGGGGCTGCGATCGGGATGCTAAGTCATGCTCCTGCTTACCAAAGTCTGCTGTGATTCTGGCAGGCATTTTCCCAGGTTAGCAGAGGTGCAATCTGTGACTAACTAGTGCAGACGAGGATTAAACACTCTAAATTTAAAAAAAATTATAACTATCTGGCAACTTGAATTAATTAACTATAGTGAATGACTTAAATTCTGAATTCTCAGGCTGGCCACATTTAAAGGTTTATTATACATAAGAGCCACAATTATAACTTGACATTTCCTGGTATCAGTGGAAGAAGTCCCTTGAACTTAGATTCAGAAAGTATTTTCAAGATGTATAATAAAATAATATATATTTTAAAAATTCTATTTATTGCCTGACCTGTGGTGGCACAGTGGATAAAGCATCAACCTGGAATGCTGAGGTCGCTGGTTCTAAACCCTGGGTTTGCCTGGTCAAGGCACATAAAAAAGGAACTGTGGCCCTGGCCGGTTGGCTCAGTGGTAGAGCGTCGGCCTGGCCTGCAGAAGTCCTGGGTTCGATTCTGGCCAGGGCACACAGGAGAGGCGCCCATCTGCTTCTCCACCCCTCCCCCTCTCCTTCCTCTCTGTCTCTCTCTTCCCCTCCCACAGCCAGGGCTCCATTGGAGCAAAGATGGCCCAGGCGCTGGGGATGGCTCCTTGGCCTCTGCCCCAGGCGCTAGACGCTAGAGTGGCTATGGTCGCGACAGAGCGACGCCCCGGATGGGCAAAGCATCGCCCCCTGGTGGGCGTGCCGGGTGGATCCCAGTCGGGTGCATGCGGGAGTCTGTCTGACTGCCTCCCGGTTTCCAGCTTCAGAAAAATACAAAAAAAAAAAAAGAAAAGGAACTGCTATGAATTGATGTTTTCCATTCCCCCCTACCTTTCTCTTTCTCCCCCTCCTCTCTCTAAAGTCAATAAAAAAATATTTTTATAAAAGATTCTATTTATTGATTTTAGAATAATATTTATTGAGCACCTATTAGACTCCAGGCATCTGACATGTGTTGTTCATCCATTCTGTCATTATATTAACCCGGAAAGGTCATGGAGGAGAATGTTTAATATGATAAGAATACCATTGAACTTGAACAGGCAGTGTGCAGTAAATAGAGCATCAGATTGGGATGCAGAGGACCCAGATTCGAAACCCCGAGGTCACCAGCTTGAGCATGGGCTCATCTGGCTTGAGCGTGGACTCACCAGTTTGAGCTTAGGGTTGCTGGTTTGAGCGTGGGATCATAAACATGACCCCATGGTTGCTGGCTTGAGCCCAAAGGTCACTGATTTGAAGCACAAAGTCGCTGGCTTGAGCAAAGGGTCACTTGCTCTGCTGTAGTCCCCCGGTCAAGGCACATATGAGAAAGCAATCAATGAACAACTAAGGAGACTAAGGAGCCACAATGGAGAATTGATGCTTCTATCCTGCTACTGCAGCTGCACCTATGATTGGGTATCCAATGCCAACAGGATATTCTCAATAAAACTGTAGAAGTATATGTAAATGTCTGTTTTTCATAATTGCTCTTTATATTGTGTGTTATCAGACAAGATAGTTATTTAAGAAACATGGAAAATGCAGAAATGACTGCAGTGCAGCAGTAATTATGGTGCACTTTTTCACTATTTGAGTTGGATATTTCTCTACATTCCTTAAACAATTTTTAGGGTTTTTTTGTACTAGAAAATGCAGGTAGTGTTTTCACAAAAGTAAATGTACAGTAATTTCAAATATAATGAATGAAGGCAATGCATGGGCTTCCAATAAAAATATTTGAAGACTGACAAAAAAAAAAAAAAAGAATTGATGCTTCTCATCTCTCTCTCCCTTCCTGTCTGTCTGTTCTTATCTGTCCCTCTCTCTCTTTCTCTTTCTGTCACACACACATACACACACACACACACACACACACACACACACACACAAAGAACACCATTGAAACTCAGTTCAAATGCCAGGTTTTTCACTTTCTAGATCTAGATCTGTGGCCTTTGGTAAGCTTCTCAGTCCCTGCAAGCTTTAATTTTCTCATGTGTAAAAGGAAGAGAATAACACCTAGTTTAAAGAATTATTATAAAGATTATATAAGAAATATATGCAATATATTTAGACCAGGGTCCAGTACATACTCAAATAGAAATAAGATGAATATATTTATAATATATTAATATTTACCTTACTAATCAGAGATTTTTCTCCTATGCCAATTAACTCCTCCAAGCTTATTTTCTCACCTCTGAGTATAAAATAATAATATTTAGCTCACAAGATCACTATGAAAATTAATTGAGAAAAAAGCACAAGAAAGTGCTTAGCCAACATCAGGAATTTTAAATCTAAGTTGGAAAGAACATCTGAAATACTGTAGCAGTTTCAAGATGACTAAATTTGGGAGGCAAATTGACTCTGCAGTCTGGAATCACATACTGGAAATCACTGGTCTGTAAGTATTTTTAAGAAATATATTATGATAAGCAATGAATAACTAAGGTGCTGCAACTATGAGTTTTTGCTTCTCAACTCTCTGCCTTTCTGTCTGTCTTTTCCTGTCTGTTTCTCTTTCTTGCTCTCTCTCTCGCACTCACTAAATATATATACGTATGTGTATATACACATACGTATATATATGTGTGTGTATACATATTCAATATATATATGCATTATGATATTATGGTATTTTAGCGTTTTATGGAAGCATCTCCCAATATTCCCTGAAGTTCAGGAGATCTCCAAAGTTCAAGTATTGCTATGCAGAGTTAGATACAATTGAGTAATTTTTTAAGACTTTATTTATTCACTATAGAGAGGAGAGAGAGAGAGAGAGAGAGAAAGAGAGAGAGAGAAGGGGGGGAGGAGCAGGAAGCATCAACTCCCATATGTGCCTTGACCAGGCAAGCCCAGGGTTTTGAACTGGCAACCTCAGTGTTTCCAGGTTGACGTTTATCCACTGTGCCACCACAGGCCAGGCACAATGGAGTAATTTAAGCCAAGATTTAATACAAGATTTAAAAAGAGTCTTGTAAAAATACTTTAAATGCTATTAATATATGCATGCTATCACTGCATTTAACTGAGATAACAAGATGAGACAAGAGGAATGGACTACACTTGTACTTTTCTCTTTGCGAGAAAGAAACTCTGGACATTATCTCTATGGCAGTCAATGGGTATTCTTCCCTGCCAGGTCTTATCTATTATATCATAAACTACAAACTCTCAGGGAAACAAGGGCTGTGATTTCTAAAATAAGCTGCATTTTTCTTCTTGACATGCTTTTAACTTCATCTGTAAAAAAATAACTCTCTTGAATTAGTAGCAAATGAAAAATATCTAAAATTGCAGGTCCATCCTTTGAGGAAAGACATGCCATTCAGAAACAAGATGAAAGCAATCCATTTCTATTCTCACTGCTACCATAGAGACAGAAAGAAAAAAAAAAACAGTGAAGAGTTTTAGCCAACTTAATTCTTCCTGAAATTTATAATTAACTACATGGGAAAGGAGATAATTACCATATTTCCAAAGAATGAAGGATTTAAAAGTTGGGCTTTTGATAAAACACAATTAACACAAATATGCAATTCATATCAATTTGTTCATATAATCTTTGTGAATATGCATATACATTGGACAGCATATTCTGAAAAATAACACATGAAATTGCATCCATTTAAATGGACATAGTTCTATCTCCTCAGAGGTTTTTCTCAGATATCTAAAATTCTGGCAAAACATAACACTAGGAAAGGGAGTCAATTGATATTATTTTCCTTTGTGCCTTGTTTTTCTTACACCTATGAACATATATTTTTTTATTAATTTTAATGGGGTGACATCGATAAATCAGGGTACATATGTTCAGAGAAAACATCTCCAGGTTATTTTGACATTTGATTATGTTGCATTCCCATCACCCAAAGTCAAATTATCTTCTGTCTCCTTCTTATCTGGTTGTCTTTGTGCCCCTCTCCTTCTCCCACCCCCTCCCTCTCCTTCCTCCCCCAGCCCGGTAACCACCACACTCTTGTCCGTGTCTCTGAGTCTCTTTCTTATGTTCCACCTATGTATGGAATCATATAGTTCTTAGTTTTTTCTGATTTACTTATTTCACTCAGTATAATGTTATAAAGGTCAATCCATGTTGTTGTAAATGATCCCAGGAAGAAATACAAATGGTCAACAGATATATGAAAGGATGCTCATCTTCATTAGCTATTAGAGAAATCAAATCAAAACTACAATGAGATACCACCTCACACCTGTTAGATTATCAACAAGACAGGTAATAACAAGTGTCGGAGATGCTGTGGAGAAAAAGGAACCCTCATTTGCTGTTGGTGGGAATGTAAAGTAATACAACCATTATAGAAGAAAGTATGGTCGTTCCTCAAAAAATTAAAAATAGAGCTACCATATTACCCAGCAATCCCTCTACTGGGTATATACCTCCAAAACTCGAAAACATTGCTATGTAAAGACACATGCAGCCCCATGTTCATTGCAGCATTGTTCACAGTGGACAAGACATGGAAACAACCAAAAAGTCCTTCAATAGATGACTGGATAAAGAAGATGTGGTACATATACACTATGGAATACTACTGTAGCCATAAGAACATATATTTTTAAACAAATGTTAACCAATGAAAGAACACACAGACTTTTGTAGATCAGGTGCCATAGTAAACACCAAGCAGAGAGCCAGGAAAACTAGTAATTAAACCTGTTCTCAATTAAAATAGAACTTCAGATTGCCAAGTAAATTACATGTGCATTAACTCAGGACAGTTTTATTTTAAAGGACTAGTAAGAAAGCACTATAGCTTACAATCCTAGGAGATTTATAACAAACAGCAAGGAGAGAAAATTTATTTTGCTAAAAACATACATTTTTTGAGTGTCTTTAGAAAATAGTTTTTAAATATTTTATCAGCAGGAATATTTAGAACTCTTCTTCACATTTTCTAATTAGAACCATCCTTGAAAATGAATAATTTATTTTATTGTGGGATATCCTAAATACAGTATGATAAATTACATATCTCTTTGTAAAAACATGAAAGTTTTTTTTTTTTAATTAACATTTCTTGAAATTTGCTTCATAAAACAACCAAAATTCCTGCTGGATTGGATAAGTTACATGATTTGCACTTAATATTGGACTTTTTAAAATTCTTTTTTTTTTTTTTTTTGTATTTTTCTGAAGTTGGAAACGGGGAGGCAGTCAGACAGACTCCCGCATGCGCCCGACTGGGATCCACCCAGCATGCCCACCAGGGGGCGATGCTCTGCCCATCTGGGGCATCGCTCCGCTGCAACCAGAGCCATTCTAGCGCCTGAGGCAGAGGCCATGGAGCCATCCTCAGCACCCGGGCCAACTTTGCTCCAATGGAGCCTTGGATGCGGGAGGGGAAGAGAGAGACAGAGAGGAAGGAGAGGGGGAGGGGCGGAGAAGCAGATGGGTGCTTCTCCTGTGTGCCCTGGCTGAGAATCGAACCCGGGACTCCTGCACACCAGGCCAACGCTCTACCACTGAGCCAACCAGCCAGGGCCTAAAATTCTTTTTTTGAAATGTGTTTAAGTCTTCAGGTAGAATCTCTATTGCTGATTACATTGCTACTTGGGAAAGAAGCACATTTTACTATACTGAGGCATTTCTGTCTGGGGTTCTTGAATAATTTTAAGAAAATATTTGAAAGTACCTACAAATTTTAATTCAGACCTCAACCACAGAATAACATAACATCCACTCAGGGCCCCTTTGGCAAATTTCTGGCATCATCTGTGGTTAGTTGAGCAATAGTCATTATTATTGAGGAATAATCATTATTATAGTTTTTTAAAGTTCCTTCGGGAGGTTACTTAGGGTAAAGACATTAAATGGTACTGATACACTTTGTTCTCTAAAATACAAAGCGATATAAGAAAAAAAAACACCACAGAACTGCTGTGAACTCACAGTCCCTTCTCAGGCAAGTTTGTATTCTAGAAGCTAGGTGCAACATAATGCATCCTGCTTTGGGGGGGAAAAAACCACCTCTATTATTTCTTTAATATTTTCATAAGCTAATAATTTAGAACAATAAAGTCATTTTTAAAATTTTCTATTGTATAACTTTCAGAAATTTTTAAATATTTTTATATTAAAAATATACTAAATAGTAAAAATACTGTACTTTTATAATATATATATGGTATGTATACCATATATATAAATATATATATTATAACGTCTAATAATTTTTCCCCAAACAAGGTAAAATATCAAGTATCATATTATATTATATAAAATTTCTGAGAGGTTAAATAAACATGAGTGGCATTTTTTCATCAAAACAGAAACTTGATCTGACTGCATTAGCTTTTGCTTAATAAAATGTGTATTGATTATTTTTTAAGTACCAGTATTTTCATACTAGAACTTTAGAAGTTCAAAGGATGATCTTTATAAATTGGCTTATCATAGATGTGATCCAGTTGCCATTTTTCTTGGTGTGTGTGAGGATTTTATCTCTTTTAGTCCATTTCTCTTATACTAAAATGACATTTCAAGTGTCATTTTTAAGTCCAGCAAGTATCACATATAAGGTCACCAATTGCCTGTGTCAACTAAATAGTCTATTCATCAGAGTACAAAGATATCTTTTAAAAATATTTATTGTAAAGCGACTGTTATACACACACTTGTGTGAATGTGTGTATGTATAAGTTGCAGTAAAGAAGCATTTCATCCACTCATTCATTTACTGTCCAACAATGCAATATCTTCTATCAAACAAATGTCTGTTAAATGCAAGAACTGATGGCTTGACCAGGCAGTGGCACAGTGGATAGAGCGTCGGACTGGGATGTGGAGGACCCAGGTCCAAGACTCCAAGGTCACCAGTTTGAGCGTGGGCTCATCTCATTTGAGCAAGGCTCACCAGCTTGAAACCAAGGTCGCTGGCTCAAGCAATGGATCACTTGGTCTGCTGTAGCCCCCAGGTCAAGGCACATATGAGAAAGCAATCAATGAACAACTAAGAAGCCGCAACAAAGAATTGATGTTTCTCATCCTCTCCCTTCCTGTCTGTCCCCATCTGTCCCTCTCTCTAACTCTGTCTCTGTCACAAAAACAAACAAACTGATGAACGCTCATGGTAGTTGGCTATAAATATGACTAAGTACTCCCTGCCCCCTATTCTCAAGAAGTTCACATTCTAGCAAAAGACAGGCATGTGTAAAAAATAATTGCACAACTAGATTATGGTTATTACACAGATAGAGACATTGTACTACTGAGGACATGGAGAATGGACAGCTTTGTCCAGTAAGGCAGTATCAAGGAAGGTATTTCCAGAAAAATCTGCATTTGTGCTGAGTCTTATAGGTTAAGAAGAAGCTTATTAGATAAGTGTCATGCTGAAAAATTGAGGAGCATTCCAGGGTATAAAGAAAAAAAGGTACATCGAAACAAAAGAATGGAATTCAAATTATTTGGGGGACCAAATAAAATTAAGTATAGGTCAAGCTAAGGTAGGAAGAGTGATGGGGCCTAAGACAGGAATGTTAGACAAGGGCCAGAATGTAGAGAGCCATATATGAGAGGTTAAACTGTGCAAACTGCATCTTGCAGGCCAGGGCTTCCAAATCTTAGTGTGCAAAATCAACTAGGGATACAAGTCAACCAGGAACTTGCCAAAGAACTAAGTATTAAAGGACAGGAAACCCCTGAAGGGTTTTAATTAGAATTGCAACATACGTACAAATTATGCATGTATGTATATCTACATAGATACATATATATACATATGTGATGTGTATATATACAGTATTTTTAAAGGAAGATTCCATCCAGTTAGAATATGGAAAATGTATATGGGTAGAAGGATGGGAAAGGTAAGAGGAATGAATAGGAAGCAGGGCAGATTGGGATTTAGGGAGAAAATAAGAATCAAGATCAACTCCCATTTTTCTAAACAAACATCTAGGTAGTGGCATTGCTAGTAAGACAGAACAGCTCTCGTTTACTTACCATAACATCTGAGTTGGTGGCATATTCTCCACTGAGCTGAGGCTTGAGCAGGAGAATGATTTACAGGTGGAGGGCTCTAGAGTATGGATGTTTTCCTGAAACTTTTGACTTATGTTTACTTCACGCGTAAACAGAATTCTAAATTCTAAAAATTTATTCATATACTGCCAAACCAACTTTCCATGAAACCTTTTGTCCCCTGAAAGGTTGGTTCAAGAACTGAATTAGCCTGACCAGGTGATGGCACAGTGGATAGAGCGTCAGACTGGGACATAGAGGAGCCAGGTTCAAAACCCTGAGGTTGCTGGCTTGAGTGCGGGGTCTCTGGCTCGAGCATGGGATCATAGACATGACCCCATGGTCTCTGGCTTGAGCCCAAAGGTCGCTGGCTTGAAGTTCAAGGTCTCTGGCTTGAACAAGGGGTCACTTGCTCTGCTGTAGCCCCTGGTCAAGGCACATTGAAGAAAGCAATCAATGAACAACTAAGGAGCCACAGCCCTCCTGTCTGTCTGTCCCTCTCTTTGTCTCTGTCACAAAAAAACCCCCAAAAAACCCAAAAAACTAAATTACTTAGACACAAAGAGCTATGTACGTATTGGAAGGAATATTAGAATAGTCAGTATTTGAAAGGAGGATTATTTTCATAGGATTTTAACCTGAGATTAATTTGGAATGCACACTGGAAAAAAAGATTGAAACATTTCATTTTTTTCTCTCACCAATACCTATTTATTGTGTATTGGGAAACATTCACTAAAACAGAGACAATTCATATCATCATGATGACACAATAAAAATTTGCCACAAGAGTGGTAACTGGCAAATTGAACCAATGATACTACTATGAGACTTATCCTTACATGTCAAATTCTCCAAAAAAGAGAAAAAGGAAAAGGAAAAAAGATGAGAAACATCCAAAGCTATTTAGTGACTGCATGTCACATACAGCCTCCATGGGTATCATGTGTACTAGCTGTTCCCTTTGTCTGGAGTGTCCTTCCCCAACATCGGCACCAAACTGGTTTTTACAAATTCACAGAATTTTTCAGAGAGGACTTCTTTGTCCACCCTATCTAAAGTAGCTCTTAGGACTCATCTATCCTCTTGTATTTCATATCTCTGCTTTATAAATTATAGCAGTTATTACTATTTAAGTTATATTTATTATTTGTGTGCCTATTACAGGCCAGCCTCCTCTGTAATGTAAGTACTATTAGGGCAGGAACTTTGTTCAAGACATCCACTGTTGGATCTCCGCTGCTTACTCCTGGCACATAGCGTGAATTCAGGAAATATTTGTGGAGTTAATAAATATTGCCTTTAATCCTCACAACAACCCTTGGAAGCACCCATCCTTATTTCATTGTATGAATAAGAAAAGTGAGATTTAGGTTGATTCATTTGACCTTAACAACAGAAGTAGTAACTGGCAGAGCAAGGACTCTGTTTGACCCCAAAAACTGTGCTCTCAAACACTAGGTTCTGCTGTCACTTGAGTCAAACTCAAGGATGGATGCTAACAGTTGTCCAACTGCCCAATACTTGATTCTTTGAGGGATCTCAGGCATGTTCCATCTACTTTCCTGGATTACTGCAATTAGCATAAAATTAGCCCTAACACATGCATAGCTACAGGTCTCATTTTCTCTACCATACAGTAATGCTAGTGTTGATAAACTAATTTGACTATGTAAAATAATCCTATAAAAGAAGTACTGATAAACCAGTATTATTAGCTCCATTTCAGACATCAGAAAATAAGGCACAGGGAGAGTAAATTGAATTGACTAAGATTTCTAATATAATAAATGGCAAACATATGTCTGTAACTTTATTTTCTAAACCTTGGTCCAATGCACGTTCACAAATTGCCTTTGGTAAAATATACATAAATGTAATGAGAAAGGTCTCTCAGGAAGCTATAATCACTGGTAATCTGCTTTGAGACAATCTTATCTGCAAACATGCAGATGAAATAATGGTGAAATAATAAAGGGAGTGATGAATTCTTTTGTACTTTATAACTAGTTACATGATTAATTTAAATTTTGAGTACAATAAATGTGTTTAAATATCATTTGATTTACAAAATTTGATTTGTCTTTGTTTCCTGGGTAAACCCACATTAGTCTCATAAAATAAGATTTAGCTAAAGGTCTCAGAAAGGCCAATCCTCTCACGCTCATAGCTCTTTACAGCACATGTAGCTTTTACTCACAGTGTCAAAAAAGGCTATTGTTGTGAATAAAATCCTGATAATGAAGTTTGGCAGGAAAAACTACTTACTACAGATGTAGTAACAGATGACTGGTATGAGTCATATAATAAAATTTTATCTTATTTGTAAAATTTACTTTTACAGTTTATAGATATGTGTCTAAAAACTATGAGTCTACACTAATTTTGAGTGACACACGTCCACTACACAGAGATTGGAGTGAGGGACTTAATGAGAGGAGCACCCAGGAGAGACAGGGAGATGGGAGGCTGGGGACCCCAACAAAGCAGTGCACTTAACCCCCAAACACACAGGGTAATGACCAAAGTACTTTATATGTCTTACCTCACTGAACCCTCAAAACTACCATTCAGCAAGAGAAAGGTAAAACCACTGTATTTTACTGAATAGGCAAAAGAATGGGCAAAGGAGGATGTGGCAGAAAATGGAGAGAGCCCAAACCAGAGCAACAAAATGGGTGGGAAGTTGGAAATCAGTGCTAGGGTTTGAAACCAGTGTTAAATGATGGAGGAAAAAAAATGTATTTCCTTTAAGATAACATCTCAAACTGTTGATAGTTATGAAGGGGCCCCTACCTGTCTTTGCATCCTTTGTACTTTGCTGCTCACCTTAAACACCTTACATTCCAGTCACACTGACCTTCCTTTCCTTGAGTGTGCCATTCTCTCTCTCCTCCTTTATGTCTCTCTTTCCTATCTATCTATCTATCTATCTATCATCTATCTATCATCTATCTTTCTATCACATCTGGGACTTTGCCTAAAGCACTCTTCTCACCTCCTTTCTGCATATCAGCTAAATTGACACTTCCTCAGGAAAAGCTTCCCTAACAGTAAACCCCTGCCTCCTCTGCAGCCAAGCCCACCAGACTCTTCAGGTATCCCTGCGCTCATTTCCACAGCACCCGATGTTCATCCCCTCATCGCACGTCACTGTTATTTCTATGACTGGTTGCTTTCCCCTTAAACTAAAAGTTCCACGAGAACAGATTGTTCATTGTATCCTCTCGCCTTCCTTCCAATATGTCAGGCACATATCAGGCATTCAATAAATACTTGTTAGATGAATGAAATGAATGAATGGATGTGCTGCTTCCACCATGAGAACAGATGCAACTACACACCTGCGTGAATAATTAGCTTTGTCTATGAAGAGAGGGCCTCTCGGGTAACCCATTTGTTGCCTTGGTGATTTGTTTCCCTTTCCTTCTACATAAAGCTCTGGTAGAAAATAAAAATTACTGCAGCCCACCTGACCTCCCCAAAAATTATAGTTGCAAATATTTGTATGATGAGTCCATTTCTAAGAGGAAGGCATGATACTTTTTTCTGTTAAGGTCCTAATAAATAACACAATACTTATTAGCCTTCATAAAAATATCTTTTAAATGCCTAGCAAAAACTCTTACTTCCTTTTATAAATTCTAAGAAATTTTAATTCTTATAAAAGATGGTGGATTGATGGAGGCAAAGAGTGATATCTTAAGTACATAATAAATAGAGTATTAACAATATCAATGAAAGTTTCTTTAATGCTTCCTGGTCAACTTTTCATTTTGCTGTTTGAATTTTATTATGCATAGTAACCTGTTAAACATATTAAAATTAATAGTACCATTATGCCTTTATTAAAAAATTATAGCAGCCAAAAAAATTACAGCAACTACTAATGTATTACAGTTGTCTTTGTAGATTATTTTTAATTAAAATTTTTATTTTTAATTTATTGTGTTGACATTGTTTTGATTCTCCGTCTCAATATATATAACATCCTCTACACACGGCATTGTGCCCCCCATGGTCCATGCAAAGTCTCTTTTCACCTCTATTTCACCTACTTTTCCCCTCCCCCTCTCTCCATCCCTCCTTTCCCTCTATCTATTACTACCCTGCTGTCTGTAACTATGTGTTATGTATGTATGATTTGGGCTAATCCCTTCACCTTCTTTGATCCCATCCCCTCTTCTCCTTCCCTCTGACAGCTGTCCATCTATTCTCAGTAACCCTCCCTCTGTTTCTATTTTGTTCCTCAGTTTATTGTGTTCATTAGATTCCACATATAAGTGAGATCACACGTAGATTATTTTTGAAAACTTTGTTTTATGTCTGTACATCTGATTAATGGGCATCTGAAAGAATATCAATGTTTGATTCACCCACTCCTACATTTTAAGATACTTAGTATACATGAGTAATTTTATTTGCAGAGATTATATACTTTAGAATGATATTAATTTAGAGGTAGAATAGGAAGCACCTCAGAGATGCATCAAAATACACTCATTTCACAGACAAAGGCATCAATGCCCTGATGCCTCTTGGTGCCCAAAGTCACAGAGTACGGATGTACTTTGATATTTCACAGTTCCACATTGCTTCTGTCCTTGTATCAAACCCCATATGTTATTACATATTATACTTAAGAAGTCCTACACAGCAAAAGAAAAATTCTACTGACTGCTTGCATTTTATTAAATTTAGCCCAGAATATTATGCTTGCTACCCAGAACTGCTGTCCTGTTGCCAATCATAGTACAGTGTGTATCTGCCTTATCATAGACTAATATCATCTTCCTTGTATTTTGCTTATCAAAATTATTGGGGTTATTATCTTTTGATTATTCAAAACATATTTAAGAAACATTCACTCTATAAAATGTGCTACATTAGTTACTAGATAATGTTTAATCAGTATTACTGATATAATCTCATTTTCATCAGTGACATCAGTGACCACAACCAAACAGAGGGATAGGCTAAAGATATAAATTGTGAGTTGCTCAATAAATTAGTCCAAACTCAATTCTTTCCATATGCCAGGAATTGTGTGAGGTACTTTCTATATTCTACCACCTCACTTAAATATAGGTGTGATCATATCCTTTTTATAGAAGAGGAAAGCAAGGCTCAGAGAGGTTGAACAATGTACCAAGTCCTAAACCCAGTAACTGTCAGAACACAATTTACTTTTTTCAAATTTTTCCATTGATTGAGGGAGGAAGGGAGTGAAAGGGAGAGCTAAGCATCAATTCAGTGTTCCACCTAGTTGTTCTATTAAGTTGTGTACTTATTGATTGCTTCTCATACGTGGATCAAACCCACAACTTTGGGATGCCCAGATAATGCTCTATCCACTGAGCAACCTGGCCACAGCCAGATCTCAATTTAAATCCAAAGTCTTGCTCTAGAACAGTGATTTTCAACTGATGGCCAAAGCAATTTTTAAATACCAATTTAGTCAGGGGCACGGAACTCTGTTTAGATTGTCCAATAAAAAAATGACAACAACCAACACAACAGCTATCAGGTATGAATGCCCTGTCTTGAACCATAAATACGTAAGTCATATAATACAGTTGCTTGTTATTGGTCACATTACATAATAAGGTTGTGACTGATTGGTTAATTCCTGGTATCAAAAATCCTTATATGCAAATATAGGCACCTGATTGTTTGTTTTTTAGTGACAGAGACAGAGAGACAGAGAAAGGAACAAACAAGGACAGACAGACAGGAAGGCAGAGAGATGAGAAGCATCAACTTGTAGTTACGGCACCTTAGTTGTTCATTGATTGCTTTCTCATACATGCCTTGATAGAGGGTGAGGGGAAGAAGGTGCCTTCCAGCCAAGCCAGTGACCTCTTGCTCAAGCCAGTGACCTTGGGCCCAAGTCAGTGACCATGAGGTCATGTCTATGATCCCACGTTCAGCTGGTGACCCAGCACTCAGCACTCAAGCTTGTGAGCCCAATCTCAAGCCAGTGACCTCTGGGTTTTGAATGTGTTCTAAAGCATCCTGGGTTGATGCTCTATCTACTGCAGCAAGGCCTGATCAGGCTAGGTACCTGATTTTTTTTAAAGTTACTTTTGGAACCAAAGAGGGTGGGTAATTATTATTTTTGAAAATCAAAATTATACCAATTACTTTGTCATATGGGCAAATACACACACACACACACGCACACACATACACACACACACACACTTTTTTGGTGGGCTGTAGAATTTTAATAATTAGTTTATGTGCACCATGAGAAAAAAAGATTGAAAATTGCTGTTTTAGAGTTCTGCTCTTAGTCATGTTAGTTCTCTTTCTAAGTAGTGACATCTGTGACAAAAGACTTGAAATTGAAACTGGACTGAAACATCCACATAAAAGAGATCTGATAAAAGTGAATTATCTAAACATCTGGAAAGACCTTGGGACCCATATGGCAGAAACTCTGGCATTTGATGGCTCTGATGATTTTATAGCCTAAACAGTCTTACCCCAAATCTGAGGAGTTCTGCATATCAGTCTGACCAGAGTGAAACTCTAAAGACCTTCAGCAATCTAGTCTTAAGGGTGAGATCTAGAGTAGGATTAATTTATCAGGGAGGTCAGATTCTTATGAAATGTGCCACAATTATTTGCTTCCTTTTATATGCAGAAAAACTAAAAATAAAAATACTTCTTTGTTTATGTCTAATAGGTGCTTTTATATAATAACCATTGGGCAATGCTTTCTCTTGATTTGTTATAATCTCTCCTCTCATTTATCTTCTAACATTCATGCTTAAGCATGTGGAGCAACAACATGAAAAGGAATTTATTTCTCCAGCGTGTGTAATGGGAGTGGGAAAATGAGCAGGCACAGGAGGTGCCTTTCATGACAAGACAGGAGGAAAGAAGAGACGGGGGAGGTATTTATGTTCCTCTGCCACTGAAAACTTTGACAGGGGCGGTGGCTAGCTGTGATATTAGATAACATGTGGATAAGGTGGAGCCTAAAACAGATAAGGGGGTAAGCAGTTCAATCTCACATAAAGCAAGATGAGAAAGTGTCTCAGCCAGAACTGCTAGAAGATGGACTCATTGCTGAAGAGAAAATGGGAGTTAAACTGAGATAGAATTAAAATTTGCAAGCTGTTGGCAAGTTTTCTGTTGGAGTCCCAGGAAAGTGGAGCAAGGGCATCCCAAGTGCACACGGGGAAAAAAGAGTATCAATGGTGGTAGGTGAAATGCACAAGTTCGCACTCTGAAGGCCTCCAGGAAGAATCCTCACCTAGATGCAGCTTTTAAATCAATCATGCATTATTTCCCATTTAACAGTATAACTTTGTTGTATGTTTTTACTAAAAAGATGATATATACACTACCCTGGAAATATTCATGCATGTAATTTTATCAGAAAATTCATGAAATTTCATATCTGTTTGTCCTGTTGAATTGTGTAACTTATATGATAAGTCAAAATACTGGAATAATGACATATATCTCTAATATAGCATTTAAAGCAAAATAATATGCCTTACCTTTGTATTTATGATTATTAATATTTTGCTAAGTGGACATAAAGCACATCCCATTTTTAAAATTAGATCATGTTTTCCAAATTGAGGGAACTTAGATATTAATTTAACTTTTTCAATGCAAGACTTTCAGTTTCTAGTTCTACTTAATAAGGTCTTACAACTTTTATTTTTAAAGCACTAATTACATTTCATGTTATCTGCAATTATCAGGATTTTGAAAAACTTATGAAACACATGTAGGTCAGACTTGATAGTATTCTCTCAAAAAGAGCTGCACCAAATGTAACACCTCAGGAAGAGTAAAATGTATTTAAGAGACTATTTCCTTTCCTAGATTACATAAGGAAATACAATTTCCCACTTGGTTTTAAAAAAATTAGTTAATTTTTACAGATTTAACTGGAAAAATTTAGGTGCTTGGTATATTTTAGAAGTAAAATAAGGTATTCATCTAACTTTGAAGACTGGTCAACTAACTAACTAGAAGTTTTTAGATTTCAAATCAACATCAATTGAAGTTGCCATGTGATACCAGGCCCTGTAGGAAGATAGCCATTAATATTTTCTGAAATATAACCTTTAAAAGTAAAATATTTGCAGTCATACTATGGGAAACTTGGTTTGTGGCTTTAATATTAAATAATCTTTTATTTAGTAATGAAAGAAGATCACAGAGGAAAAGCTACACTTATGAGTCTCATGCATTAAGCTATTGATTTTATCATGTTTAATGGCTGTTCAATCAATGTGAGATCCTAAAAGATCCTAAAATGGTATGCTTACAAGCAAAATAAAAAGAGAGCTAATGAATGTGTTTTAATTAGTTTTTTCTTAAGATAATAGTAATTTCTATTCAAGTAACCAGTGTTTATAAAATATAAATACATTATTCAGAGCAAACATAGAATAAAATGTATTGGAAATTTTGAATTAGTTTCAGTAACCTCATAAAAGTATTGCCTACTGATTTTATTCCAATCCTAGCTTTATTTCTATTTCTGATAATGCAAATATTCAATTTGTTCCTAATCAAAATAGAGAGGATCAGTTCAACAATAAATGTTGTGTTTGTTTCAAATCAGGACCTAAAGATTTTTTACCTTTAAAATATTATGAAAATGCAGAATATAGAATTCTCCAATCAGGAACAATATGTCAAGCCACAGTAAAGCTGATTGGTTTCTTCAAGCATAGAAGATAAGGTTTTTAAATGAAAAGCTAATTATCACACTCAGAAAAACTACCCTGATATTTTATGTTAAAATAATGTGTAAGCTATACTACTACTATAGATATGCTAATATTGAGCTATAAACAGACACAAAAGCAAATCCTGCCATAAAGCACAGGTAAATTCTCCTTGCATTTGCACAAACATACAATATCACTTTAAGAAGTTGAAATCAAATAAAGACAGGACCCTCAGACCCTCCTGGGAAACAAAATGCCCAGCAAAGTAAATTATACTAATCATTTTATCTCATGAACTGGCAGCACCTACCAGAGCTGTTTAATTACAGGACCAGAATAATAATAGGAAAATGCTGTACACAACAACAGCCCTGTTTCCTATCCTACCTTTGTGGTGACAATGCACAGGCAATCCATCCTGGTTCCCTACTCAGGACTCAGTACATGGAAACCACACCAGCAAATCAGGAAAGGTGAGAAAAGCCTTTTGGTAAATAACACACAGAGAAGCAGAGCCTGGATTCAGCACTGACGGCTTTTCCAAGGGGGGCCCTCATGGGAAAGTCGAGCCCTCCTCCGTACAGCTCAAGGCAGGCAGGATTCTCCTAGGCACCGGAAAAGCCCCTAGCAATCAGCTCCGGCAAAACTTCCTGGTGGCTCGCTGGGCTCCGCGGCTGCATGGTCTGTTAGCGAATTCCGTGATCGGAACGAGCCTCCTGTGAGTGCCTCGCACAGTTCTAGCGTGGTGGTGAGTGTTACACGGAGCACCAGAGAATCACATTTCAGCTCTCGTCCTTGTTTCTGAATTCTGATCTGCTGCTTCAGAATACACATAAGAGCTCCTGTGCCAAAGTCCCTTTTGCTGCCTTCCTCTCTCCTACTAACAACTCTGAGTAAGCAAAACACAAAAAAACTACCCGGCCCATCTATCAACGGGCTGACGTTCGGTTGCCAGAACAGCGGCTTTGGGTAATAAAAAGCTATTTATTATGAACATGATTCCCGGGAGTCTAAATGACTGGAAAGATAGGACTGAAAAGCTAAGGTGCATGCGGTGCAGCATACATCACGTCTCAACTCACTTGCAATTACAAGGCAGCATCTTACAAATGACTAACAGCTAGATAAGGAATATCTGGCCAGGGACTTTTATTAAAAAACAAAACAAAACAAACAAACAAACAAAAACCCCACAATAATTGTAGATTTGGAGGCTGAACTTAGAAAACGTTAGCTTTCTTCTTTTATTTCTGTACCTATTTCTGTGGTCTATGACGCACATGAATTCACAAACAACCTGAATATTCAGACAAAAATGTGTATTATAAAATTAGGGTGGGAGGAGGTTCAAAAGTGTTTACAAAAGTTCCCCATTCAAAGAGACCAAAAAAAAAAAAAAGAGTTTTTTTCCAAACTTTTCTCTGCTTGCTGGCTCCCTGCAGGCACTTATTACGTGGGCAGGGCTTTGTGTTGCTCCTGCAGCACTTCACCAGCGGAATGATTAACCTTCCCCCCTTCCCTCAAATCCCTCCCTTTCTTCCAGTGAAACTGCTCCATAGACTGCCTTTGAGGTGCTTGACAAGCTTCATTCTACATAATAATACACTGTTTTTCATCGTCTTAGACACATAGGCAGAGACTAAAACAGACACATAGAAAGAAACCGGGTGGAGAGGGAAAGGAGGATGAGAGAGAAAGTGAATGACACTGCCTGACCAATAAAAATGGAAAATCAAGTTCATCTTTTTCACTAGGAAGAAAATAAAGTCAATTAGACCACGGACAGCATCAAGAAGAAATGTCCAGGGACACATACATTGTGTTACTTCTTTAAGATTTCAGTAGAGCCATTCCCCACCCCAAGTATTTTCTATATTAGACAATTTTTTAAAAGGCTAGACACGTAAAACTCTTCTACCATTTGTGAATTATCTAGGTTCTAACCTCACTATCCTCTTGATTACTAAATAGATGTCTCAGAAAGTGACATGGAATTATTTCACCTTAATGAGAGCTGTTTCTGAAGATTTAAAAATAATTAAGTTCATAGCAAATCGAACGTGTTCACAGGGAAAAAAAGTGGTTCAAAAATTATTTATAGATAAAAAATAATTCCCTCTTGTTAACATCCTACTGGTGTAACAAACCAGATAATTTTCAAGTTAAGCAACACAAATAAAACACAAAACCATGCTCTACTCCATTCAATTAGGCAACTATCTTATGGTTTAGTACTATGAAAAGGTCAAAGAAGCATCACTTTGCCTATTCACCTTCTTGTTCGTTATATATCATGATAATTTAATTCAATACTTCCCACGCTTGTCTCAGAGTATGGATAACATCATGTCCTTGAGCATTCCCAGGTATCAGAGTACTTTTCAGACACAACCAAAGCATCTAACATGAAATTGATGCTGATTGTCATATTTATTTTCAAACTAATTAGGCTTTATGTTATTATAGCACATAGTTGACAAAGCACTTATGATTTTTTTCACCAGCTTGAAAGTTTAAATGACTTCCCAAGGACAGATAAGGTATTGCAAATCCAAGATTTGGTTGGTCATTATCAGAATAGAGACAGTCAGAGATTACAAAGAAAGAGAAAGTAAATTGGGTAGCAGAGTAAATGGATATTTTATAAGGTGTCCTTGACACAAATATACCTTTGGAACTACATTCTTATATCCTAGAGTTGAAAAGCTAAGATATGAGCAGACTGCCAGAGGGATCTAGATTAGTCTTCTGACCCCGGCTGATCAGTCTTCTGACCCTCGCTGATCAGAAATGAGAGCACTTTGTAAACTATAAAGGCCCGCAGAAATGAAAGGCAATTCATCTAGTGTATTTCCTGGCATGCCATATACACTGCGTAAATCACTCATCCAACACATATTGTCAAGGGCTCACTATATAATTTTTCTTATTAATGTTTGTATCACCTACTAGGCTATAAACTCCTTAAAGGCAGTTTTAACTATAGATTCCCATTCATTCAGTAAATATTTTTGAGAATGTACTTATATGAGGAAACAAGGGTGAGCCCATGCTAGCAGAATCCCTGCCCAAAAGTGAATCAACAACCTTACTACAGTACAGCAAGCACTTGGGGTATTTGAGAAACAACATAGAGGCATTTAAGCCAGAATGGAGTGGTCAGGGAAAACCGTCTAGAGAGAAACCTTGAATTGAGTTGAGAAGGACCCATAAAAGTTAGCTAGAAGTTGTGAGAAAAAAGAATTCTATGTACTCTATTTGAAAAATAAGTAAATCAATATATTTCATTTTTCTACAACCAGCTTACATGAATGAACATACCAAAAGGATTTTCATTAAATAAGAGTACTTTAGAGTAAGCATTTTAAAAAGTGAACATACAATCTCTGCTGGAGAAAAAAAAAAGAAAGCATTATTTATACCATATTAAGTGAGTATAAATATGCTATAAAAGAATGCAGAATCTATATCCTATAATCATCAGATTCTATTTACCACATGATTAATTGGATAATCTCTGTCTACTTAAATAAAAGTAAATAGTTAATATTTTAAAGTATAGTTCCTCATAGAACGCAGCTTTCTACTTTGTGTATTCCTTGCCTTCCATTGATTGTCCTCAGATATAAGGATGATAGAAGATAACCCATTCCTTCACCTCAAGGGAAGCATTCTTTTATTTTAAAAATTAACAAGGCATCAGCTTAAAGCATTTTTTTTAATGGATATAGAGCTCAGTTGGGCCTGTGATTTCATAAGAAATGTTTGGCAAGATATAAAGTCACAGCCTGCAAACTGCTTTTCTTGATATTGTTTAAGGTTAATGATATGAAGCCAGGAACATATTGATTCTTAGTAAAACCTACCAATGGAAGTTTGATATCAGAAAATTAGTAATGTACATTACTTGTACAAAACTAGTACTTAGCCATTTAAATGCATTGTTTTTATTTTGTTTGTTTGGAACAACGAAAAAAAAATCCCTAGAGTGAAATATATCCTCTGCTTATTCTCCTAGAATCTAAGTCCCATACTGTATATAATGTGTGCAGATATAGATAAACAGATAGATAGATAGATAGATAGATAGATAGATAGATAGATAGATAATGTATACCTCCTTCATGTAGCATAGTACCTGCACTTAAGAGGTACACAGTTGATAGTTTTGGAATGAAAGAATGACTAGAGCTTCAGTTATGCCATTTATTTTCCTTGATAGACTTTTTTTAAAACCTGTGATATGGATCCTTTGTCCCTATGAGAACCATATACACATATAGTAATTATTATACATTTTATATATAAAGTATACATTTAAATATGTATTTAAGAAAAAAATACTATATGACATATATTTAAGAAGGAAATAGATTGGTGCATGTTGCTGAAGATATCTGCAACTATAAATTTGATTGGCAAATCCAGTCTAATGCGCAAAGGGCGAAGGTTAGTTTGGAACATTCTGATCTGTAACAAAAAAAGTGCCATTTCCTGCTAAAGTACTTACTGCTGAACTGCTTGTCCTAATGACATAAAAAGTTATAAATACAAGCACTTTTATTAATAATAGTAGTAATGTATCAAGTGGCTATTATCTGAAATACTGTGGTAGATATGTAAAGCATATTATCCCTGATGGTCACAGCACCCTTCAGAAAGGAAATATAATCCCCATTTTATAGGTAAGGAAACTGTAACTCCCTGAAATTGTCTGATTTTCCCTAAATAACCCAGCACATAGGTGACTCCAACCAAGAGTGCTAAGTCCAGTGCTTTCATCCTCATCATACCTCAAACCCTCAGGCAGTTTCTGCCTCCCTGGGTCCAACCAGAGACTGTGGCACAGAGAGATCCGAAGACCCTCTCTAAGCAACCTGGACTCCAGGAAGACTAATTATAAACAACTTGGGATCTGCCTATGAAGACAGGCACTTTTCTGGGCTTCTCCACTGAGGACTTTGTAGCTTATAAGGACCTTGGGGGCAACCCAGAAGGAACGGCCCACATGTGAAAGATCATCTCCAAGGGGAAGAACTGAAGAAATCCACCCATGTGAACTCCCATCCCGTCTGTCTCATACCCAAGAGAGCAGGCGCATGAATGACATCTGCAAAGCTTGTTAGCTTAGCAAAATAAATAGACTTCAGGCAGGTCATGGCAAAATGCCTGCCCTCGTTTCCAAATTCTCCAGAGGCAAATAGGCAATTAGGATCAACTAGAAGAGATCTGACTTTTCCAAAGAGTTTTTATGATGAAAAAAGTTTATAGGTAGTGCCTGATCCTGAAACAGTTCATGAAAGGTAGGAGACTATGTATTCTGTGCATGTTAAATGTATGGGCTTCTTTGTAAGAGAAACACAAAAATTAAACTAAAAATTTTTGAATCAAAACTTGCTACAGAAATCAGTAAATGTTCATTTTTTTTACCTGCTTTCTCATGATGGTTTTATAAACCAGAATTGCATGTCAGTTTTGCTTACATGAAAAAATAGGAACATAACTAACTGATAACCATGTGCCTTCCTCCTTAATGTTATCATCAAAATCTAAAAAAACATTTCTGAGATTTTGATAATTATAGTTGGTAAACTATAAAGGATGAAAACATTTGATAAAAATTCTGTTTCCTTAACAAGTCAAAGTTTATATAAACTTTTCTGAGCATCAAGTATATGCTTTATAAGGCTTAATTTTTCCTACTGTTATACAATGCTGCAAGTTAAATAGAGTCCAAAAATTCAAATGGTTGTGCACAGGCCTCAAATCCAAAAAGGTACATGGTCTTAAATACAATTTTCTTTTCAAGTTAATATAAAAAACCTCAGTGGTATTGCTAAATGCCCTCCCCACACTCTGCCTCCTTATACCCATCCCACTGGCCCACTTTCCGTCCCTCAAATACAGTATTTCACTCTCCCATTCTTTGTCAAGGCCTTGAATTTGTTGTTTCCTCTGCCAGAAACTCTCTTCCTCTGGACCTCCACACAGCTGGCTCCTTCAGTAAGACCTTCCCCCATAGATCTCCTTAATCAAACTAGATTCCCTTCCATCATTCTCCACTACATAATCCTGTTTATTTCCTTTAGAGTAATGATCACAATCTGAAATTATCCTTTTCACTCATAACTTACTATAGTCTCCGTTTGAAATTTACTTATAAGAGCCAAAAGTGTGTGTGTTTTGTCCACGGCCGTATCACCAGCGTCGAGAACAGTGCCCAGCACACAGCCGATGCTATAGACTTTTTTGAATAAATGAGTAAGACTTATCCCAACACATCCCTTTTTTAGAAAAATAGGGTTAGAATCAGGAGTCCAACATAAAATTTTCAGTCTCAATTTAATATAGCTTGGTTCCTAAGGATGTGATTTACATTAGCCATAGTACTTACACATATATAAAATAAAAAGTTTTCAGAGTCAGCATTTCTTATTGAGCAGGATGGGGTTAGGCACATTCCCATACATATTATCATTAAGTATTCATAGCCAGTGAAGTAAGTACAATTTTAGAGGTGATGAAACTGAGATTCAGAGAAGTTGACTTGCTCAAACTTACATAGCTACTGAGTTAGTTAATTAACCAGGATGTGAACCTTGATCATCTAACTCTAAGACCTATCCCATTTTTGCTATAATAGTTCTATGTTATACTTTCAAACGCACTGAACTCATTGATCCAGGTAGCAAGTACTATAAACTTGAAATGTTTTTCTCTACATGTTTCATATCTGAACAAAGTAAACTTCACTGCTTTCAAACATATTTTAAAACACTAAATACAGATATATCAAATGACCAGAGTTCATTTCTATACTACTTATGTTACCTTAAAGGCAACTATTAAATAAATAAGCATATATTTAAATTAACTCATTAAAAATAGTTTTATGACTATGTCAGAGTTGGTAACACAAAAATCTGACTGCCTTCAATACTAGTACAAAAATCCAGTAATTTATTTTTAACAGGCAGAATACTGACCCTGAGGCATGACAAGATGTTTCAAGGTAAAGCAGAATATCTTCATCAACCTGGAAATGAGGAGTAATTACATTCCGTGGTTAAAATTAGTAAACTGAATTAGCCAGTGTTAACCACAGTATTCCATTAAAAAGAAAAGATCACACACACCCCTTAATTCCAGATACTTAGAAGCTTGCCATTTTATTTTTACTGGAAAACAAAAAATATATTAATGCTAAGATAGCTTGAATATCATAAGTGTAATAAAGAAAATAACCACATAATATTTAAACTTGCCTGGGGAGGTGGGGAGGTGGAAAATATTCTAAAACTAGTAGCTTTCCAGCCAATGGTAGATTTCCAGGGAAGCAGTAGAAAATATTTAAAACAGAAAAATCGCTGCTCTGAGTATCATTAAAATTAACTTTAATCCTCTGATTCCATGGCATATTTCACGAGTTCTCCAGGAAGATAAACTGAGAACCCTCACTTTTAAAATAAAGACCATGGACAGCATCTAATGTACACATTATAAAAAGGCAAAGAAATTCTCCTTGTACTTTCATTCCCTAAAAAAACAAACAAACATAAGAACTTTCCCATGGCTGAGTGGAACTAAGGAAAAGAAGTTTCCTTATAAATATTGGTAAGGAGAATAAACAGAGAAATAGAACTGAACTGCACAATTACTCTTAATCAGAAAGTGCAGATGTTTTAGTACATTAATAGATATATTTCAGTTTGAAAAAAATTAAGGGCAATGCTGAAATTGTCTAAAATGACTAATTTCCCTATTCTAGCAAAGTGCTATAAATGTATTACAACTTAAAGTTACCCATAAATTATTTAATCGAAGCCCTTCATTTCATTTGGAAACTGAAGCACATATAGGTCCAGTGATTTGCCCAAAAACACTCAGATAGTAAAAGTAGAAAGAGAATAATACAAGTTTTGCCTTCCAATTAGAACTTACTCCTACACCATGCTATCTTTCTAGTCTGATACGTTTTCTATACTTACTCTCTACCTGGTTATCTCTCTGTTCATGTTAAAAGACCTAAATTTCTGCCCTTATTCATTGTGGTATTTGCAGAACTTTCACTTGGTCCTTTTACTAACCAGTTCTAATTTACACTAATGTCTAGCATCTGTTTTCTGCTTAAGAAGTTAGATTTAAAATACCAAACAACTAAAACATTTTCTAAGACCTGAAATATTTTTAAGAGGCATTTTTGCAGGCATTCTCTTGTCTCCAAATGTATGCAATAAGCAGAGCGTTTAGCTGTCAGTCCTTTCACATATAACTATTTCATCTGATTCTTATTGCTTACCTATGGGATAGGCACAACAGGTGTTATACATGTTACAAATAAAAATAGAGGTCAGTTTAATCTCCTCAAGGTCACATGAATAATGGTAGAGCCAAGATATAAACTCTGGTCTCCAATTATGGATCTTTTTCCTTCTCCACTCTATCACAATGTCTTATTCTTTTTTTAAAGATTTTATTTATTCATTTTAGAGAGAGGAGGGTGAGAGAAAGGCAGGGGAAGCAGGAAGCATCATAATAATTACTTCTTGTATGTGCTTTGATCAGAGTTTTAAACCGGCAACCTCAGCATTTCAGGTCACTGCTTTATTCACTGCACCACCACTGGTCAGGCCACACTGTTCTACTTTTGATATCACACTTGGTTCTCAACCAGTATGTCCAACTTCTCAAAATATTTTCTCTTAGCTGTTCCACTATTAACTCAGATTTAAGATGTCATCATTGAACACATCCTATTTATCTCTTAGTCAACCTAAATATCCCCATTTTTGTTCTGATACCACCCAATTTTCAATCTACTTAGTCACCAAGTTCTGTTGACTTTTTCTTTAAGTCCCTTCCTTTCTCTATGATATGTTTTAAAATTCTCATTTTTCTTACTAAGACTCTGGAAGACTAAATCTCCAATCTTTGCCTGAGTTTACTAGGTTTACTTAAACATAGAACATATCCCAAAGGGATTATTTTAAATTGTTCAAAGGAAATAATAGAAATAAAATTAAATCAAGACACAGAAACCAATGGAACAGAATTGAGAGCCCAGAAATAAACCCACGTGCATATGGGCAAATAGTTTTGGACAAAGGAGCCAAAAACATACAATGAGAGAAAGAAAGCCTCTTCAATGAATGGTGCTTGGAAAATTGGAAAACATGTGCAAAAGAATGAAACTAGACTACTATTTGTCACCATATACAAAAATTAACTCAAAGTGGATCAAAGACCTAAATATAAGACCTGAAACAATAAAATACATAGAAGAAAATATATGGGTACTAAACCTATGAAACTTGAATTTAGGGTTTTATAAATTTCACCTCCAAGACAAAGGAAGTAAAAGCAAAAATAAATGGGTGGCACTCAAACTAAAAAGCTTCTGCACAGCAAAAGAAACGGTCAGCCAATCAAATAGGAAAAAATATTTGTAAACAGTATCTCTCATAAAAAGTTAATATCCAATATATATAAAGAATTTATACAACTATACAACAAACAATCCAATTTAAAAATAGGTGGAGGACCTGAACAGACACTTCTACCAAGATGACATACAACTGGCCAACAGATATATGAGAAGATGTTCAACTTCACTATTAGGGAAATCCAAATCAAAACCACAATGAGATACCACTTCACACCTGTTAGAATGGTTGTTGTCAACAAGACAAGTAGTAACAGGTGTTGGAGAGGTTGTGGAGAAAAAGAAACCCTCATTTATGGCTGGTGGAAATTTAAACTGAATACAGCCATATTTGAACAAAGTATACTATGAAAAACAGTATGACAGTACCTCAAAAAATTAAGAATAGAATTACCATATGGCACAGCAACCCATCTTTCATGTATCTACCTGAAAAATTTGAAAACATTTGTTTGTAAAGATATATGCACTCCTATATTTGTTGGTCATGGTGACCAAGACATAGCAACCAAAGTATCCTCTGATGGATGATTGGATAAAGAAGATGTGGTACATATATACAATGGAATATTACTCAGCCATAAGAAAAGATAAAAAACTGCTATTTGGGAAAACATGGATAGATCTTGAGAAAATCATGCTAAGAGAAATAAGTCAGACTGAAAAAGTCAAAAACCATATGATTTCACTCATATTGTATATTAAACTGAAATAAACAAATGAACAAACAAGACTAATTAGCAAATAAAAATTGACATCCACAGACCATGGTATATTGTTTACCAGAGGAAAAGAGGGGTGCGGAGGAGGTAGCAATGGGTAAAGGTGGTCAAATATATGGTGGTGAAAGCAGACTTGACTTGGGGTGGTGAATATAGTGCAGTATACAGAGGATGGATTCTAGAATTGTGCGCTTGAAATTTATATGATTTTATTAACCAGTTTCACCCCAATAAATTTAATAAAAATTAATAAACCACATTAAACAAAATATTTCTTCATCAATCAAAGTCTAAAATTCTCAATGGTGTTTATTTTATTTTAAATTTCAAAATTTTAATATTCCCACTAGATTTACATTATTTTATCATCTCTGGAAAAGGTATCCACAACAAATTTTGCAAATTGTATTGCGCTTTGTAACTTCAGGGTTTTCATATGACAAGTGACAACACCACAATTTCCTTACCCTTAAACCAGAAAGTCTTCAATCAAAAACACTGCTTTTTTCTTTTTATTTAGAAAATTAAATTTAACCAGGTGACATTGATCAATAAGAGTACATAGATTTCAGGTAAATGTTTCTATAGCATTTGAACTGTTAATTATGCTGTGTGCCCATCACCCAAAGTCAAATCATTTTCCATCACCTTATATTTGTCCCTCTTTACTCCATACCCCCAACCACCTCCCTTCTTTGCAAAAAGCAGAAATCAGTTGTCTAAGTCTCAATGACAGAAAAAGCACCCCCAAACATATTAATATTAGGCTAAAAGTATTTTTTAAAAAGTGGAAAATTTTCCCTGCTGGACACAGATAAGGAATGCAACTGACAGCTATGTCTGATTCTGATTTTTATAGATCATCTTTTAGGGAAGACATCTCCCATCATGACTAAATAACTTCCAGGAGACAGTTACAAATTAAGCTCTAATCAAAAGTGGGCAACTAAGCAAGAGCAGAGACCAATAAAGGGCACTGGCACATGTTTCTGAATGATGTTAAAGTTAAAGAATCAGCCCCCAGAATTTTGGGGGCAGATCACTGAACAAGTAAGAAATGCAAACAAGAAATCTAAAGAGTATGTGTTGTACAATTTCTTGTGTTTTAATTGATTTATACATCTTTAAATCACTTTCTGGGTCTTTCCTTAATTGGCTTGTCTAAAGCATGTGACAGGAAAGATGGTGAAGGAACTCCCCAAAGGAAATCTGGAGATTTACTACACATGGCAGCGGTTATCAAATAGTAACATACTTGAGAACCACTTGGAAGGCATATTACAATGCAGATATCTAGGCCTTGCTCCGAGTATTTAGTTAGCCTGGGGTGGAGCTCAGAAACCCAGGAATTCACTTTTCTAACAAGTCCCTAGAGGACGCTAATGCTGCTGACTGGGGGACCACCCTTCAAGAACCATTGTCCTGCCTGACCTGTGGTAGCACAGTGGATAAAGCATCAAACTGCAATGCTGAAATTGCTGGTTCAAATCCCTGGGCTTGACCCGTCAAGGCATATATAGAAAGCAACTACTGTGAGTAGATGCTTCCTGCTTCTTCCCACTCTTTTTCAATAAATAAAATTTTTAAAAAAATTGTTAAAGAATCACTGCCCTATGCATTGAAAATACCGCAGTTGTCTTAACCTAATGTTGTCTAAAGAAGCTCTCCCTATTTGTTGTTAGAAATATAGATCACTTAAGTCTAAATTTGTGTGGGCCTCATTACCTACTGCTGCCTAAAATATTTTAATTATGTCAGTGGGTTCTCTATTTATACATTATAATTTATTGTCTGCAATTACTGTCATAGGCTGATTAGACTTAAGATCTGGAAGATCCCTTAGGAATAATCTGATCTAATACCCTAATTCTGAAGATAAAGAAACCAAAGTCTAGTATTATATTTAACATATTTACACTATTGTGATTTCCAAATTGGGGTTTACTGTCAACAGCCCTTGAAGAATGGTCTATGAACTAAACAATTACAATAACATGTTATGCTCATACACTAATCATGACTATTCTTTTGCTGTATATAATTACATTTATTTCTTAAGATAACTAAGAAAGTCTCACTGATGCTTATTTTAATTCAACCAGAAATTATTTTGAACAATGACAACTAGAAATAAGCAAGGCAGGAGATTCTTCTTGACTAAGTTGTTTCCATGCAGAAAAAAACTGTTAGACTCTTTGTAATATAATAGAAGCATAAATCCTAAGAAACCCTAAGAAGGATCTGTAACAGAGTCCACCACTTCAATAAAATAAATGTAAGACTTGGCGATGAGGAGATAATCACTTGTTTAATTAAAATGATAGATTTATACACTATTCTGAGCCAGCAGCAGTTAAAATTTCTTAAGCTGCCTTCGGTTGTTCAGAGTGAACTGAAAGACCGTTTTCTTTCTCTAGTGTGTGCTGACTTGATCAAAGGTGCAAAGGAAAAAAATCTCAAAGTGAAAGGACCCATTTGAATGCCTACCAAGACTCTGAGAATCACTACAAGAAAAACTCCCTGCGGGGAGGGTTCCAAGCCTTGGGATCGGTTTCAGATGAGGATCCACAAATGTCTCATTGACTTGCACAGCCCTTCTGAGATTGTTAAACAGATTACTTCCATCAGTATTGAGCTGGGAGTTGACGTTGAAGTCACCATTGCAGATGCTTAAATCAGCCTTTTTAATAAATTATCAGTTGTAATAAATAAATAAATAAATGTAAGACTTATAATTAATTTTAATGGGCTGAAAATCTTTTTGCCAGGCAGTGCTTAACATGGTCATAGTCAGAATCTCATTAAAAATCTCCTAACGGGCTCTCAGTCCTGGAGGCTGGGAGTCCCCTGTACCCATTTTTCCCTGTAAAAAAAGAAAAATAAATAAATAAAAATTCTCATAACTACCCTGAAAGATAAACTAAAGCTTTTAGAGTTGAAATAGCATAGGCTAGCAATATGTTTTCCCATGATAAAAAAAACAAAAGAACTGTATGATTTCACACATAGGTGGGATATAATACTGAGGACTCATGGACATAGATAAAAGTGGTTACAAGGGAGCAGGGGGATATGACGAAGGGGGTGGGGGGAAGGGAGTAAAGAGAGACAAATACATAGTGATGGAAAATGATTTGACTTTGGGTGAGGGGTATATACATAATCAATAGTTCAAATGCTATAGAAACGTTTACCTGAAGCCTATGTATTCTTATTGATCAATGTCACCCTGTTAAATTTAATTTTCTAAATAAAATTTTAAAAACCACAAAAATTTCCTAATATACTTGCCAGCACTTATTATATTTAGCTGTTTGACAAGTTGGCACATTCATATCCTACTGAAGCCTGATGACTTCATTTGCAGGAAGCAAAAATAAATATTCTCTTGGACATCCAGGAAGTCTAAACAAATTTTTCTCTAAGTATTCATGAGTCCAATGTTGATGTTCACCCTCCTTCTTCCGCTTTGAAGCAAAACAATGCCACTGCCAAATTAGATGACTTCCTTTCCTGGAAGCACACTTAGCATATTATAACAGTCTCAAAAAGTTTAAATAACACCTCCTATGTTAAACAACAACATTTTTCAGCAGAGGAAAATGTAGTCTTTTAGAGACATAATCTGTAAATGGGTCTCTAGTTAAATTTGGCTCTAGGTTACATGGTTTTCTTATAGAGGGAAAGACAATTTACCAAACAACATTTTTTATTTTAACTAAATTCCTCATAGCAATGAACAAAATTCATAACTGAGACTGACTCAGAACTTTGTCCAAATTTCACAACCAAGTCAACACTAGCAGGCTCAATCAATTGGCAATGCCAGAAAACCCGTCCAGGTTGTTAATGATAATCAACAGAGAACTGCTCCTTTACTGAGGTTTACCACTCATCAGATATTAGTAGACATATCTGCCTATATTTGAAAGCAATTTGAAGGCCTATGGAGCTATAAGGAAGGCTGTCTCTGTTTCTTAGATTTAGAAGAAAGGCAATAAGACACATCATTGAAGGTATATTTTAAGAAGCCTCAATAAATTCAATTTCTATGAAAGAATCCCCTAAAATATTTTTATGTATACTTTAAATACTCCTTGTTCATAAAAATAATATCTGTGATTTCTTTTCATTGTCTTCAGAATTAAATTTTATGTCTTTATGAATAAAATGGAGAGTGGAATCCAGATTTATATCATTGAGCTATATAGTAAAGAAGGGTAACCTTCTGACGACTGGTCAGAAATAAATTAAATTTGAGATTGTCAGTTAGGAAAATATTTGTACATCAAAATACACATACTATCCATGGACTTGGCTTTATCATTGACACACAAATTATTCATTTTGATTCCTTGTCTTGAATAAATACACAAGATGATAAAGAAAATGTATGATTGAAGTAGTTTTTTAGATTACTTAGGGGATGCTATAAAAAAAAGAGGGGGGGACCTAAAACCCACAACCAAAGCACAGTATTAGGTTTTTCTGAAAGATCTGAATTAAACAGAAGAATGAAGTGAAATAGTTCACAAAATGGTTGTATGATCACCAGCAACTTAAAAATATACACTAAAATGCAGAAAACCTAAATTTCACAATGAAAACATACAATTACTCAAAATGACTCACAGTCAATGGCTGCTCAGTGGCAGAAGAACCCTATATGCTGACCAGGCCAAAGCCAGAAATCAGGTTATATCCCACAGAGAACAAGACACATCTTGCCTATTAAATATAAAAACAAATAAAACACTCTAATACTTACACTTGTCTTCTTGTTGGTTTCATTTTCAAAATACTGACTGTCTTTATTTTGTTCAATACATGAAACATTTTCTGTTGGTCCACTGCAACTTGTAAGCTAAAAAAAAAAAGAAAGTTTTAAGAAATCAATTCTTGTTTTCTGCAATGTGAATTAAATGTTTTTCAAATTTTTAACATGCACATTAAAATGTCCAAGAACTGAATGTTATTAAACATTGCTTGTGTCAGTTTTAGAATATGAATATATGTTTAACCCATTTTTATGTTGCTCCCAAAGAGAATACATAAAATGGGACAGTTATTCAAAGGCAAGTTTATGAATTTCAAAGCTTTTCATCAGTGAATGTGGAACTTGAATTATTCAAATGTAAATTGACGATCTGGTAAAAGCTGAACTTGGTTAATGGGAAGAGGAAGATAGAAGGATTGATTGCATATAACATAAATTTCTATACTTGCCAGAGACTCCACTCTATGGTACCTCTGGAGCCCACAGAACAAGCAGAGGTACTGACTTTGTTCTGGACCGTCTTTTCAGAGATCTTCATATAACTACAGCTTTGGATGGTAAAAATGATGTTTGCTCATTGACTACTGTAAAATATTTGTGTTCCCTAAACTGAGGGCTATTCTCTATTATGTGGGAATGTATCAGTTGGCCACCTTTGCATTGCCCTTAGAATTAGGGCTTGAGGAACTGGTTTTTAAAAATGCTGTTTGGCTACTACTGTTGTTGAAAATAATAAAGTTATTTGTTTTTGTCCTAGGAGTCTTCTGACAGTATTCATGAAATTCTGGCAGGGATTTTGGATTGCAAATAGGGTAAAATCCTAGACCCTTCACAGTTCTTGAGAGTTATGGTGACAAGAAGAGAATGCTGAGAGAGTCATTGCTTTCTGGATCCTATAGCCTCAGCTATTCCAAACATTAAAACTAACTAACTCTATCATACTGGCTGATGGCACTTGGTATGTTATCTCTCCCTCATCTTTTTTCTATCATCCTGGGAGTCAAGGCCAATTTTTATTCCAAGGCCTCCAGTAAGTTTACATTGCCCTGAAACCTACCATAAAGATTTAGCTTGAGGCACTGTACTCTCTGATGTTCAAAGTTGTTACTATTATATATTGATGATATCCTGTTAGTTGGAAAAATCAGAAGACTTAGCCTGCAGGAGTGGATAATAAACTGACAGGATTGGCCCTGGCTGGTTGGCTCAGTGGTAGAGTGTCAGCCTGGCGTGCAGGAGTCCTGGGTTCGATTTCCAGCCAGAGCACATAGGAGAAGTACCCATCTGCTTCTCTGCCCTTTCCCCCTCTCCTTCCTCTCTGTCTATCTCTTCCCCTCCTGCAGCCAAGGATCCATTGGAGCAAAGTTGGCCTGGGCGCTAGAATGGCTCCAGTTGCAAAGCAATGCCCCATATGGGCAGAGTATTGCCCCCTGGTGGGCATGCCAGGTTGGCATGCAGGAGTCTGTCTCTCTGCCTCCCCGCTTCTCACTTCAAAAAAAAATAATAACAGAATTAAGAGGTGATCTGGACAAATGTCATATAGTTGTCAAAGGGAAAAAAGCTGTTTATTTAGTCTCAACCTCAAAAGAGGTCCAGTACCATACTGGACTCTAAACACTGGAGAGAATATGGTCTTACTTAGACATTTGACTCAATTTCCAATGTCAGCTAAGACCCAAATTAGCATCCTTAAAGTGAGGTCCAAATCAACAGGCTATGTTGCAAGTCGTTGGAGCACTGTGGCATGCTCTCTACCTTTGTAGCCCTACAACATCAGAGTGCTCTGAACTAACAGTTTTCATGAGTAAGAGTGATTGACTTGAACCTCTGGCAAAGACAGCAGCCTCTACCCAAAATCCCCTGAAGCAAAGCCCCTGGCTCAATGGGATCCTCAATTCACAGATGGTTACACTCAGTGGTGGGATTCAGCAAGTTTGCAATAGTTCAGCAGAAACAATGCCTAATTTCTTGTTGAGTTCAGTGAACTGTTAAAATGGCACTTATAATCAGGGTTCTCTCTAAGGTTGGTGCCTGGGAAGCTAGCCAATGTGGAAATCACAAATTTACATTCCTTATATATTTTTTGCCTTTTATTCTTTTTTTTTTTCAGTGTAAACACATGCTATTTTAATTTCTCTGATAGTTTTTAGATTTGTTTTCAACTGAGGAAGATAAACACACATACATGCATACACAATTTTCCTTTAAACCCAGATTCTCAATTCTTTGATTTATTTACCTCCTATTGTATTTAGTATTCTCCTTTATTCTACTTCCACATTTGATCCCAAAGTTATCTTAAATTTACTTTCACCAATAACCGCAGCACCTCTAAAAATTTAACTGGAATCACTGCACTACTGCACCACTATATCCCAAGCACTTTTACCAAAGGATTCCTCATTCCAGTATTAAAAAAAAATAAAAAAATTAAGACTTCTAGTCTATTAACCCGACTACTTTTGTGAAACAAAAAAACAAAAGCAACAATGAAACCATAATGACTTCTCTCACTTAAAATCTGTAAAGTGCACAAAGTGGAAACGAGCACTCCAGAGCAGGGAGTTAAAACAGTTAGCCTGTGATTGTTTTTGCTTCCTTGGAAAGGTGGAAAAACTCCCATGAGCCAAAGGAAGAAAATACAGCATGGTTCTAGGCTAATATACTTGTCCACTATACTGTCAGGAAAATAGAGTGATAATTTTATTAGAAAAATCCTATCTATAGGATACTCCATACCTAAAGGATATCTTATATGAAATAAACCTCTAAATCCCTGAGACATGGCTTGATAGCTAAAAGTCATGTAACTATGCAATTAACCTTAAGTATAAAGTGGGTATGTCACATAACCTAAAATTCTGCCTGCTACCTGAGGCAACTTACAGACCTACTTAAGGACTTCATTTATTATTCAGGGACAGAGAGACCATATCTTACATGGAAACCTAGGGATCTTGGACTTATGTAATTTCTGTTATGTGATCCTTTGATTTGGCTCATATGCTTAAAGTTTTGCAGGAGTTACCTTCACTTTAATGAATATATTTACATTCTAATTTTCAAAAACACCTTTTTTGCACCCTTTCTTCCCTCTTTAAACATGCAACCCACAAAAGGAAGCTAAAGTTTATATATTTGTTTAAAAACAGGGATAAAATCAAGTGGGAGTTTCATAATCCTATGTATTCAAATTTATCAATTACCAGCAACTGAATTACACCCTCTTCTTTTCCTTCTTTTTAAAAATTTTTTTATTGATTTTAATTTATTGTGTTTACATAGATTCAACTGTCCCACAGAATATATCTCCCCACCCCTGTGTTCCCCTTGACACCCCCCTTGCCTCCTCCCCACTTTCCTCCAGGATTTTCTGTCCTGCTTTCTATAACGCTGTGGTATGTATATGTAATTTCACTAGTCTCTTTCCCTTCTCTGATCCCATCCTATCATCCCCCATCCCTCTAACAACTTTCCCTCTGGTCCCTTTGATCCCACCTCTGCCTCTATTCCACTCCTCAGTACACACTGTTCATTAGATTCCTCAAATGAATAAGGTTATATGATATTTTTATTTCTCTGCCTGGCTTATTTCACTTAGCATAATAGTCTCCAGGTCCATCCAAGTTGTCGCAAAAGGTAAGATTCCCTTCTTCCTCATGGCCGTGTAGTATTCCATTGTGTATATGACCACTGCCTTTTAATCCACTCGTCCACTGATGGACACTTGAGCAGTTTCCAGATCTTGGCTATTGTAAACAATGCTGCAATAAACATGGGGGTGCATTTCTTCTTTTGATTCAGTGTTTTGGCATCCTTAGGATATATTCCTAAAAGTGAGATAGCTGGGTCAAAAGGCAGTACCATTTTTAGTTTTCTGAGGAATCTCCATACTGTTTTCCTCAGTGGCTGCACCAGTCTGCATTCCCACCAGCAGTGCAGGAGGGTTCCCTTTTCTCCACACCCTCCCCAGCACTTATTATGTGTTATTTTGTTAATGAACGCCATTCTGATAGGTGTGAGGTGATATGTCATTGTGGTTTTAATTTGCATTTCTTTAATGATTAGTAATACTGAACATTTTTTCATATGCCTGTTGGCCATCTGTATGTCCTCTTTGGAAAAGTGTCTACTCATTTCTTGTGCCCATTCTTTGATTTGATTGTTTATATTCCTAGTGTTGAGTTTTACAAGTTCTTTATAAATTTGGGCTATTAACCCCTTATCAGACGTTTTGTTGAATATGTTCTCCCATTGTGTGGTTTGTCTTTTTATTTTGTTCATATTGTCTTTTTCTTTCTTTCTTTTTTTTTTTTTTTTTTTTTAATAAATTTTTATTAATGGTAATGGGATGACATTAATAAATCAGGGTACATATATTCAAAGAAAACATGTCTAGGTTATTTTGTCATCAAATTATGTTGCAAACCCCTCGCCCAAAGTCAGATTGTCCTCCGTCACCCTCTATCTAGTTCTCTGTGCCCCTCCCCCTCCCCCTAACTCTCTCCCTCCCTCCCTCCCATGTCCTCCCTCCCCCCCCACCCTTGGTAACCACCACACTCTTGTCCATGTCTCTTAGTCTCATTTTTATGTTCCACCAATGTATGGAATCATGTAGTTCTTGTTTTTTTCTGATTTGCTTATTTCACTCCTTATAATGTTATCAAGATCCCACCATTTTGCTGTAAATGATCTGATGTCATCATTTCTTATGGCTGAGTAGTATTCCATAGTGTATATGTGCCACATCTTCTTTATCCAGTCTTCTATTGAAGGGCTTTTTGGTTGTTTCCATGTCTTGGCCACTGTGAACAGTGCTGCAATGAACATGGGGCTACATGTGTCTTCACGTATCAATGTTTCTGAGGTTTTGGGGTATATACCCAGTAGAGGGATTGCTGGGTCATAAGGTAGTTCTATTTGCAGTTTTTTGAGGAAGCACCATACTTTCCTCCATAATGGTTGTACTACTTTACAGTCCCACCAACAGTGAATGAGGGTTCCTTTTTCTCCACAGCCTCTCCAACATTTGCTATTACCCGTCTTGTTGATAATAGCTAATCTAACAGGAGTGAGGTGGTATCTCATTGTAGTTTTGATTTGCATTTCTCTAATAACTAATGAAGATGAGCATCTTTTCATATATCTGTTGGCCATTTGTATCTCTTCCTGGGAGAAGTGTCTGTTCATGTCCTCTTCCCATTTTTTTATTGGATTGCTTGTTTGTTTGTTGTTGAGTTTTATGAGTTCTTTATAAATTTTGGATATTAGGCCCTTATCTGAGCTGTCGTTTGAAAATATCAGTTCCCATATAGTTGGCTGTCTGTTTATTTTGATATCAGTTTCTCTTGCTGAGCAAAAACTTTTAATTCTGATGTAGTCCCATTCATTTATCTTTGCCTTCACTTCTCTTGCCATTGGAGTCAAGTTCATAAAATGTTCTTTAAAACCCAGGTCCATGATTTTAGTACCTATGTCTTCTTCTATGTACTTTATTGTTTCAGGTCTTATATTTAGGTCTTTGATCCATTTTGAATTAATTTTAGTACACGGGGACAGGCTGTAGTCGAGTTTCATTCTTTTGCATGTGGCTTTCCAGTTTTCCCAACACCATTTGTTGAAGAGGCTTTCTTTTCTCCATTGTGTGTTGTTGGCCCCTTTATCAAAGATTATTTGACCATATATATGTGGTTTTATTTCTGGACTTTCTATTCTGTTCCATTGGTCTGAGTGTCTATTTTTCTGCCAATACCATGCTGTTTTGATTATCGTGGCCCTATAATATAGTTTAAAGTCAGGTATTGTAATGCCCCCAGCTTCATTCTTTTTCCTTAGGATTGTTTTGGCTATTCGGGGATTTTTATAGTTCCATATAAATCTGATGATTTTTTGTTCCATTTCTTTAAAAAATCTCATAGGGATTTTGATGGGAATTGCATTAAATTTGTATATTGCTTTGGGTAATATGGCCATTTTGATTATATTTATTCTTCCTATCCAAGAACAAGGAATATTTTTCCATCTCATTGTATCTTTTTCGATTTCCCTTAACAATGCTTTGTAATTTTCATTATATAGGTCCTTTACGTTCTTTGTTATGTTTATTCCTAGGTATTTTATTTTTTTTGTTGCAATCGTGAAGGGGATTATTTTTTTGAGTTCGTTTTCTAATATTTCATTGTTGGCATATAGAAAGGCTATGGACTTTTGTATGTTAATTTTGTATCCTGCGACCTTACTGTATTGGTTTATTGTTTCTAATAATCTTTTTGTGGAGTCCTTCGGGTTTTCGATGTATAGAATCATATCATCAGCAAAAAGTGATAGCTTTACTTCTTCTTTTCCGATATGGATGCCTTTTATTTCTTTGTCTTGTCTGATTGCTCTGGCCAGAACTTCTAGCACCACGTTGAATAAGAGTGGAGAGAGTGGACAACCCTGTCTTGTTCCTGATTTAAGGTAGAAAGTCCTCAGTTTTATGCCGTTTAATAGGATGTTGGCTGATGGTTTATCATATATGGCCTTTATGATGTTGAGATATTTTCCTTCTATACCCATTTTGTTGAGAGTCTTAAACATAAAATTGTGTTGTATTTTATCAAAAGCCTTTTCTGCATCTATTGATAAGATCATGTGGTTTTTGTTCTTTGTTTTGTTGATATGGTGTATTACGTTAACCGTTTTGCGTATGTTGAACCATCCTTGAGATTCTGGGATGAATCCCACTTGATCATGATGTATTATTTTTTTAATATGTTGTTGTATTTGGTTTGCCAGTATTTTGTTTAGTATTTTAGCATCTGTATTCATTAGAGATATTGGTCTGTAGTTTTCTTTCTTTGTGCCATCCTTGCCAGGTTTTGGTATGAGGGTTATGTTGGCCTCATAAAATGTGTTTGGAAGTATTGCTTCTTCTTCAGTTTTTTGGAAGACTTTGAGTAGAATAGGAACCAAGTCTTCTTTGAATGTTTGATAGAATTCACTAGTATAACCGTCTGGGCCTGGACTTTTATTTTTGGGGAGATTTTTAATAGTTTTTTCTATTTCCTCCCTGCTGATTGGTCTGTTTAGGCTTTCTGCTTCTTCATGACTCAGTCTAGGAAGGTTGTATTGTTCTAGGAATTTATCCATTTCTTCTAGGTTGTTGTATTTGATGGCATATAATTTTTCATAATATTCTACAATAATTCTTTGTATTTCTATGATGTCTGTGGTGACCTCTCCTCTTTTATTTTGGATTTTATTTATTTGAGTCCTGTGTCTTTTTTCCTTGGTGAGTCTTGCCAAGGGTTTGTCAATTTTGTTGATCTTTTCAAAGAACCAGCTCCTTGTTTTATTGATTTTTTCTATAGTTTTTCTGTTCTCTATTTCATTTATTTCTGCTCTGATTTTTATTATCTCCTTTCTTCGGCTGGTTTTGGGTTGTCTTTGTTCTTCTTTTACTAGTTCCTTAAGTTGTGAAGTTAAGTGGTTTACTTCGGCTCTCTCTTGTTTGTTCATATAGGCCTGAAGTGATATGAACTTTCCTCTTATTACTGCTTTTGCTGCATCCCAGAGATTCTGATATGTCGTATTTTCATTTTCATTTGTCTGTATATATCTTTTGATTTCTGCACTTATTTCTTCTTTGACCCATTCATTTTTTAGAAGTATGTTGTTTAGTTTCCACATTTTTGTGGGTTTTTCCCCCTCTTTTTTGCAGTTGAATTCTAGTTTCAAGGCTTTATGATCAGAAAATATGCTTGGTACAATTTCAATTTTTCTAAATTTGCTGATATTGTCTTTGTGGCCCAACATATGGTCAATTCTTGAGAATGTTCCATGTACACTAGAGAAAAATGTATACTCTGTCGCTTTGGGATGAAGTGTCCTGTAGATGTCTATCATATCCAGGTGTTCTAGTATTTCGTTTAAGGCCACTATATCTTTATTGATTCTCTGTTTGGATGACCGATCTAGAGCCGTCAGCGGTGTATTGAGGTCTCCAAGTATGATTGTATTTTTGTTAGTTTTTGTTTTAAAGTCAATAAGTAGCTGTCTTATATATTTTGGTGCTCCTTGGTTTGGTGCATATATATTAAGGATTGTTATGTCTTCTTGATTCAACTTCCCCTTAATCATTATGAAATGACCATTTTTGTCTCTGAGTACTTTTTCTGTCTTGTAGTCAGCATTATTAGATATGAGTATTGCTACACCTGCTTTTTTTTGGGTGTTGTTTGCTTGGAGTATTGTTTTCCAGCCTTTCACTTTGAATTTGTTTTTATCCTTGTTGCTTAGATGTGTTTCTTGTAGGCAGCATATAGTTGGATTTTCTTTTTTAATCCATTCTGCTACTCTGTGTCTTTTTATTGGTAAGTTTAATCCATTTACATTTAGTGTAATTATTGACACTTGTGGGTTCCCTACTGCCATTTTATAAATTGCTTTCTATTAGTTTTGTATCTAGTTTGATTCTTCTCTTTTGTTTTTCTATCATTTGTTTTTGTTTGTTTGTGTTCCATACTTCTTTCCTCTGTTGCTACCTTTTTTAAGTCAAGTGTTTTTGTGGTGGTTTTTTTAAGGGTGGTTACCATTAAGTAATGAAAAGGGTACCTACCATATTCATTGTAGTACCCTATCTTATAAGTATTTCTGCACTTCATCATCCTTTGCTACTGTTAATCTCCATCCTCTCCCCCCTTTTTTTCCTTTGTTGTCACAGTTTAAGTTTGGTTTTATTGTGTTCTTGGTGGAGCTGTTACTTGTGGTGTTGTTTTCTTTTGTTCTTTGAATCTGGTTGGAAAACCCCCCTTAGTATTTCCTGGAGTGGGGGCTTTCTGTTGATAAATTCTCTCATCTTTTCTGTATTTGAGAATGTTTTTATATCTCCTTCATACTTGAAGGATAGCTTTGATGGGTATAGTATTCTTGGCTGAAAGTTCCTCTCTTTCAGGGCTTTAAATATTGGGGTCCACTCTCTTCTAGCTTGTAGAGTTTCTGCTGAGAAATCTGATGATAATCTAATAGGCCTTCCTTTATATGTTGTACTCTTCTTTTCCCTGGCTGCCTTGAGAATTTTTTCTTTGTCATTGGTTTGTGTCATCTTTATTATGATGTGC
This sequence comes from Saccopteryx bilineata, assembly GCF_036850765.1. Lineage (NCBI taxonomy): Eukaryota > Metazoa > Chordata > Mammalia > Chiroptera > Emballonuridae > Saccopteryx > Saccopteryx bilineata. The sequence continues at coordinate 335,172,833 of NC_089490.1, read as the reverse complement.
CTTGGAGTGGGTTTGTTGGGGTTAAGAAAACTTGGTGTTCTGTTTGCTTCTTGAATTTGAGGCTTTAGTTCCTTCCACAGGCTTGGGAAGTTCTCGTCTATTATTTGTTTGAGTATATTCTCCATTCCATTTTCTTTCTCTTCTCCCTCTGATATACCTATTATTCTTATGTTATTCTTTCTGATGGAGTCAGACAATTCCTGTAGGGCTTTCTCATTTTTTATTATTCTTGAGTCTCTTTCTTCTTCTCTCTGTTGTGCCTCAAGTTGTTTGTCTTCTATTTCACTAATCCTATCTTCAATCTGGGCTGTTCTGTTAGCTAAGCTTGTTACCTCGTTTTTCAGCTCGTGAATTGAGTTTTTCATTTCTGTTTGATTTGTTTTTATAGTTTCAATTTCCTTGGTAATATATTCTTTGTGTTCATTGAGTTGTTTTCTGATCTCCCTATATTGCCTTTCTGTGTTTTCTTGTATATCTCTGAGTATTTTTAAGATTTCTAGTTTAAATTCTCTGTCATTTAGCTCCAAGGCTTCCAATATGTTAAGTCTTTTCTCCATAGATTTTTCCACATCTATTTGTGTTACCTCTCTTTCTTTTGTATCCATAATATTCGATTTCCTCTTTCTTATCGGCATCTGAGGGTGGTCTTATTGATAGCACACAGGCGCACTCCCTGGCGGCTTGAATGAGCGTCGCTGCGGTAGCTTCCTCCACACCCTCGTCTCTCAGATTCAAGTGATAACAGTCCTTTTGCTTTCAGTTTGTGTGGAACTCCGGAATGCTCCGAGGATAAATTTTTCTGTTTCTAGTTGATAAATTTGTTGTGATTTAGGGGAGAGCTGTCGGACGCGCTTCTCACGGCGCCATTTCCGTGACGTCACTCCTCATATTGTCTTTAGCTGTACAAAAGCTTTTTAGTTTGATATAGTCCCATTTATTCATCCGGTCCTGTATTTCCCTTGCCCGTGGAGATAAATCAGCAAATATATTGCTGTGAGAGATGTCAGAAAGCTTACTGTTTATGTTTTCTTCTAAGATGATTATGGTTTCATGACTTACATTTAAGTCTTTTATCCATTTTGAGTTTATTTTTGTGAATGATGTAAGTTGGTGGTCTAGTTTTTTGCAAGTACCTGTCCAATTTTCCCAAACACCATTTGTTAAAGAAACTGTCTTTACTCCATTGAATACTCTTACCTCCTTTGTCAAATATCAATTGTCCATAAAGGTGTGGGTTTATTTCTGGGTTCTCTGTCCTGTTCCATTGATCTATATGCATCTTCTTATCCCAGTACCAGGCTGTTTTGAATACAATGGCCTTGTAGTATAACTTGATACCAGGAAGTGTAATACCACCCACTTTATTCTTCTTTTTCAAGATTGGTGAGGCTATTCGTGTTCTTTTTAGGTTCCATATAAATTTTTGGAATATTTGTTCTATATATTTGAAGTATGCCATTAGTATTTTAATAGGAATTACAGTGAATTTATAGATTTGCTTTGGGTAATATAGACATTTTAATGATGTTTATTCTTCTTATCTATGAACACAGTATATGCTTCCACTTGTTCGTATCTTCCTTGATTTCTTTTATCAATGTTTTATAATTTTCCGACTACAAGTCTTTAACCTCCTTGGCTAAATTTACTCCTAGGCACTTTATTTTCTTTTGTTGTTGCAATAGTGAAGGAGATTGTTTTCTTAATTTTCTTTCAGACAGTTCATTGTTGGTGGGTGTATAAAAATGCCTCTGATTTCTGAATATTAATTTTATATCCTGCCACCTTGCTGAACTCATTTATCAGGTACAGTAGTTTTCGGCTGAGACTTTAGAGTTTTCTATGTACAGTCTTGTGTCATCAGCAAATAATGATAGTTTTACTTCTTCTTTTCCAATTTGGATGCCTTTTATTTCTTCTTCTTATCTGTTTGCTGTGGTTAGGACATCCAGAACTATGTTGAATAAGAGTGGTGAAAGGGGGCACCCCTATTTTGTTCCTGATCTTAAGGGGATTGCTTTTAATTTTTGCCCATTGAGTATGATGTTGGCTGTGGGTTTGTCATAGATGGCCTTTATCATGTTGAGGTATGTTCCCTGTAATCCCACTTTGCTGAGAGTTTTGATTATAAACGGGTGCTATATTTCATCAAATGCTTTTCCAGCATCAATTGATATTAACGTGATTTTTCTCCTTTCTTTTGTTTATGTGATGAATCACAATGATTGATTTGCAAATATTGTACCAGCCTTGCCTCTCCAGAATGAATCCCACTTGATCGTGATGTATGATTATTTTTCATGTATTGCTAGATCCGGTTTGTTAATATTTTGATGAGAATTTTAGCATCTAAGTTCATCAGGGATATTGACCTATAGTTTTCTTTCTTTGTAATGTCTTTGCCTGGTTTTGGAATGAGGATTATGCTCGCCTCATAAAAGGAGCTTGGAAGTCTTCCCTCCTTTTGAATTTTTTGAAATAGCTTGAGAAGGATAGGAGTTAATTCCTCTTTGAATATTTTGTAGAGTTGGTCAGTAAAGCCATCTGGCCCAGACTTCTGTTTTTTGGGAGTTTTTTGATAACTGTTTCAATCTCATTTGTTGTAATCGGTCTGTTTAGGTTTTCTGATTCTTCCAGATTGATTTTTGAAAGATCATGTGTTTCAAGGAATTTATCCATTTCACCTAGGTTGTTTAATTTTTTGGCATATAGTTCTTCATAGTATTTTCTTATAATCCTTTGAATTTCTTTGTATCAGTTGTTACTTCTCACTCTCATTTCTAATTTTATTTATTTGGGTCCTCTCTCTTTTTTTTCTTGGTGAGTCTGGTTAAAGGTTCATCAATCTTGTTTACCTTTTCAAAGAACCAGCTCTTGGTTTCATTGATCTTCCGTATTATTTCTTTTTTGCCTCTATGTCATTTATTTTTGCTCTATTCTTTATTATTTACTTGTTTTACTTCCTCCAGGATTTACTTGTTGTTCTTTTTCTAGTTCTTTTAGGTGCAGGGTTAAGTTGTTAATTTGAGCTTTTTATTGCTTCTTAAGGTATGCCTGTAATGCTATGAACCTCCCTCTAGGACTGCCTTTGCTGTGTCCCATGAATTTTGAATTGTTATTATGTTCATTTTCATTTGTTTCAAGGAAGTTTTTTATTTCTTCGTTCATCTCATTTTTATCCTATTCATTATTTCATAGCATGCTATTTAGTCTCCAACTGTTTGAATGTTTTTCAGTTTTTTTATTGTAGTTGATTTCTAATTTCATGCCATTGTGATCAAGAGAAGATGCTTGATATGATTTCAATCTTCTTAAATTTATTGAGACTAGTTTTGTGTCCTAACATGTGGTCTATCCTAGAGAATGTACTGTGAGCACTTGAAAACAATGTATATTCTGCTGCTTTGGCATAAAAGGTTCTGAAGATATCTATTAAATTCAGTTGATCTAGTGTGTCATTTAAGTTTGCTGTTTCTTTGTTAATTTTCTGTCTGGAGGTTCTATCCATTGATGTTACTGAGGTATTAAAATCACCTAGTATTATAGTATTGCTGTTGATCTTGCCCTTTTTGTCCATCAATATCTGTTTTATATATTTAGGTGCTCCTATATTAGGCGCATATATATTTATAATTGTTACATCTTCCTGTTGTAATGCTCCTTTTATCATCATGTAGTGACCTTCTTTATCTCTTACTACAGTCTTTGTTTTAAAGTTATTTTGTCAGATATTAGTATTGCTACCCCAGATTTTTTTCTTTTCCATTTGCGTGAAATATTTTTTTTCATCCCTTTACTCTCGGTCTATGAGTATCTTTTGTTCTGAGGTGGGTCTCTTGTTGACAGCATATGTATGAGTCCTGTTTTCTTTCCATGAAGCTACCCTAAGTCTTTTGATTGGAGTATTTAATTCATCTACATTTAATGTTATTGATATGTAGTTGTTTATTGCCATTTTATTCTTTAAATCTATAATCCTCTTTTTCTTTTTTCCTTTGCTCTTTTTACAGCAGGCCCCTTAACATTTCTTGCAGTACTTGTTTGGTTGTAATGAATTCCTTGAGTTTTTTTTGTTTGTTTGTTTGGGAAGCTTTTTATTTCTTCTTCAATTTTAAAGGATAAAAATGTCTTGGTTGTAGGCTCTTGTTTTGCATTACTTTGAACATTTCTTGCCATTCCCATCTGGCCTCAAGTGTTTCTGTTGAAAAGTTGGATGTCATCCTTATGGGAGGTCCTCTATAACTAATTGATTTCTCTTGCAGCTTTTAGTATTTTTTCTTTATCTCTTAACTTTGGCATTTTAATTATGATGTGTCTTGATGTAGGCCTCATTGAGTTCTTTTTTACCGGGACTCTCTGTGCTTCTTGAACTTGTGTGACTTTTTCCTTCATCAATTTAGGAAAGTTTTCAGCTATGATTTCTTCAAACAGGTTCTCTATCCCTTGTTCTTTCTCTTCTCCTTCAGGAACCCCTATGATGCAGATGTTGTTTCTCTTCATATTGTCACAGAGTTCTCTTATAGTTTCCTCATACTTTTTGAGCCTCTCTTCTTTTTTCTGCTCTGTTTTTGTGTTTTCATTTATCTTGTCCTCTAAGTTGCTGATTTGATTCTCTGCCTCATCCAGCCTGCTGTTAATTCCTTCTAGTTGTGTCTTCATTTCTGATATTGTAATTGTCATTTCTGATTGATTCTTTTTTATGATTTCAATGTCCTTTTTGCTGCTTGCTATTTTTTTCTTTATGTGCTTATTATGTCCATCCATTGTAGCTCTAAGATCCTTAAGCATTCTAATAATCATTATTTTAAACTCTGCATTTGGTACTTTGGTTACTTCCATCTCATTTAGTTCTTTTTCTGGGGATTTCTCTTGTTGATTCATTTGGATTACATTTCTCTGTCTTCCTATTTTTTTGTGTGTGTCAATTGCAAGCTTATTGGATTAGGGCAGCTGAGGTTAGTACAGGGAATGTGGCCCTTCCTCCAGGGGTCAATCCCTCTGTCTCTGCTGTTTTCTCAGATTTTAATTCTCCCTAATGAGGTGAGCTGCAGAAAAGTCTTAATTTCCCTGGTGTTTGTTTGCTGAGCCCAGCAGGGAATTTCTGTGATTAGGACAGGGGTAGTGGATGTATCTTGCTCTTTGGCCCCAGTTGAAACTCTATCCAGGACTTTTATTTTTTTTGTATGGTAAGTCCACAGGAATGTGGTGGGTGTGACCTCTGAGAACCAGAAGGTGTGATCTGACAAACTACTCTCCAGGGGCAGGGTGTGTTCTCCCTATCAAAGGGGGGAGTTGCAGCTCAGGTCTCCCCAGAACCCTGAGCTACTGCCCCTATGCTAGGCTCATGCTGGATGGAGGGAGTGCCCCTCCCCCTCCCTGCATATGGACACCTCAGTATATAAGAATACCTGTGCTGAGAATGATTCAGCACAGGTATTCTTCTTTCTGTCACCATATGTGTTCCTGTGCCTCGATTCTCCTACTCTCCTCATGCAAGACCAGTCCTCTCAGCTCTCCTAATCCCCAGAGCCCCAGGTAAGTGGCTGTGAGATTTTCTGTGCTGGCACTTTAAGGCTGCATCTACATTTTCACAAGCTGTTTCCCATAGACAGAAATCCTGCTCTTTCCCCTACTCAGTGCTGACAGGTTGTCTCTTCTAGTTTCTGGGTCTCTTAGGCTGGGGGTATAGTCCTGGGGCTAAGAACCCCAGCCTCTCAGGATCTCTCTCCCACAGTGAGAGTCCCTCTGGATCCTCAGCTTCCCCTTGTTCCTGGTAGTGGGGGAGCCCCCATCACGTCCCTGCACTTTCTACCAGTCTCGGTGTGGTTTCTTCTGTACTCTTTGGTTTTCAAGTCCTGTACTTTTAGTTCAAAGTTGTTTTTTTACAATAATTTTTCTTAAATTAATTTGTAATCCAGTTAATTTGTAATCCTGGGAGGTGGCAGTTTGTATGTCTGCCTACTCCACTGCCATCTTGGAATCCCTTCTCTTTAGAGCCCATGGAAGGGATGCAATCCAATATTGTTGGGGGTCAGCAAGGCCCCAGAAAATCCATGCTCAGCTGAGGACAATGCTCTGAGGGTGAGTGGCCCTTATTCTTTCTTAATGTTCATCTGCACAACAGCATATTCTATGCACCCATAATAATGTTCATTCTGTCCATAGGTGAAAAAAATTCCAAGTGAGGATGCCAATCGAGAAGCAATGGTAGGTCACGGCAGGTTGGCTCAGTGGTACAGCATCAGTCAGTGTGTGGAAGTCCCTGGTTTGATTCCCAGTCAGGGCACACAGGAGAAGTGACAATATGCTTCTCCATCCCTGCGCCTCTTCTTTCTCAGGGCAGAGAACCAGTTGTTAAATTATTTTAATCCCACCACTAGTTATACTAAATGCCTGGGCCTGCTTCACTAATGGTTTAGCTACACTGAAACCAATTGTGTACACTAGAATGCTGATGCTGTTTGTTCTCAGTTCCAGCTATGCAGGAGTGAAAATGGATGGGGTTGTTCAGAAGGCAGAACTCATGCTGGCTCTCACAGCTCTGGCTAATATGCTTCCTGAATCTCAATACTGTGACTGGCTTTCATTCTTTTTACATCCCCACCATTACCCCACCAACCCTCCCTTACTGCTCACTTATCTTTTAAACTTTCACATTTCAGTCACCAGACTAACAGCATCAGAATTACCTAGAGCAATGGTCCCCAACCTTTTTTGGGCCACAGACCAGTTTAATGTCAGAAAATATTTTCACGGACCAGCCTTTAGGGTGGGATGGATAAATGTATCATGTGACTGAGAAAGCGTCAAGAGTGAGTCTTAGATGGATGTAATAGAGGGAATCTGGTCATTTTTAAAAAATAAAACATCATTCAGACTTAAATATAAATAAAATGGAAATAATGTAAGTTATTTATTCTTTCTCTGTGGACCGGTACCAAATGGCCCACAACCGGTACCAGTCCATGGCCCAGGGGTTAGGGACCACAGACCTAGAGACTTATTAGAAAGACAAATTCTTGGGCCTCACCCCCAACCTGCTGAATCAAAAAACTGTAAGGGTATGGACTTGCATTCTGTGTCTCTGGTATAATTTTGACACATCTGAGTTTGAAAGCCACTAATCTAGATGTCAAGATGTCAAATGATATCAAATACTTAAAATAAGTAAAGTAAGCCAGGTGTAAGAAATGTTTAGGATGTGATGGATGGTCCTTGGCAAAATAGACCTGTCTAATATGCCCATGCTTTGTCTAATAAGTGCTGTCTCTGATCATTTCCAAGCATTTTTGTAGAAATGAGAAAACCCAAACCCAATGTTGCCAGATGTTTAAAAATGTCCAGAGAACTTGTAAGTCTGAACTTTAATGTGATACACCTTGACTTTAAATGTTGACTGTTGGTCAAATAAGTTTGTAAATATGATATATATGTTTGCTTACTTATAGTTTGCATTTGGTGTGGGAGATAGGCTGTAAGCCAGCAAGGTCTTTATAGCCTAAGGCTTAGTTTTAAGACTAAGCCTTTCCTACCCTTTAAATATTAAGATCTTTTCAAAACTAAGCTTTCCCCCACACCCTTGACTGTTGCATGATGTGGGGTGGTGCACCCTTATGAGGAATCCCATTTATGCCTCAGATAAGTGGCTTTGTATCAGAGATTTCCTTATTTGCATATTGGATTAAAGGCTTTAATTTCTACACTATAAAATATGGCTGACAGGGGTTCTCTCGCTCAGATCCTGCCATTAACATTGCAGAGGAGAGGCAGCCAAGATGGAGGAGTGCTGAAGGAGAAGCCAGTTTATGCAGAGTTTGTACAGAGAGAAGGAAATGGGGAACAGAGGTGAATAAGGCTGGTGAAGTAAAAACCTTTGATTCTAGTAATACTCAGATGAGTCAGTGGCTTTGGGAGCCTTGAATAGAAAGGGAAGTGTTTTCCCACTGTATGTATTTCGCCCAATGGGTGCAAGCTAGGATTAAAGGTAATGGACCACCAGTGCTTGGCTCCTGTTGGTCAAATAAGTTTTTAAATATGATATATGTTTGCTTGCTTATAGTTTGCATTGGGTGTGGGGGACAGGCTGTAAGCAGGCAGGGTGGTTATAGCCTAAGGCTTAGTTTTAAGACTAAGCTTTTCCCCACCCTTGACTGATTGCATGAGTTAGGTGTGCAATCTCATGAGGAATCCAATTATGCCTCAGATAAGTGACTTTGTATCAGAGACTTCTTTATTTGTATATTAGATTAAAGGTTTTTATTTCTACACTATAAAATGGGAGCAGACCCAGAGCTTGCTCTCTCTCAGTTCCTGAGATTAGCGTTAGAGGAGACAGCAGAGAAAGGAGAGCAGAAAAAGGCCACGTGGAGGAGAGGAGAGGAAGCCAAGATGGTGGAGTGCTAAAGGAGAATCCAGTTAGTGCAGAGTTTATGCAGGAGAAGGAGATGGGGAACATAGGAGAATAAGTCTGGTGAGCTAGAAACCTTTGATTCTAGGAAACTCGGATAAGTCAGTAGCTTTGTGAGCACTGAATGAGTAGGTTTTTGTTGGTCAAATAAGTTTGTAAACATGATATATATGTTTGCTCGCTTGTGACTTATAATGGGTGTGGGGGACAGGCTATAAGCAGGCCAGGTTGTTGTAGCCTGAGGTTTGGTTTTGGGACTAAGCTTTTCCCCACACCCTTGACTGATTGTATGATCTGGGTGGTGCACTATCATGAGAAATCCAATTATGCCTTGGATAAGTGACTTTGTATTGGAGACTTCCTTGTTTGTATATTGGATTAAGGGATTTTGGTTTTCTACACTATAAAGTGGGACAGACCAGGAGCTCAGACACACAGTTCCTGCTATCACAATTGCAGGGGCTCCCCTGATCCCTTGCCCTTCATGGGAAGAGCTGGTTTTCTGCTTTTCCCTTGTCTTCTTTTGTGGTTTGCCTGTCTTGGTGAGACACCAATAAATAGGATGGCCCCCCATCCTCTGACTCCGCCATTTCTTTATCGCCTGCCCGAATCCAATGGGAACCTGCATGTGAATGGTCACGATGACGGCTCCTGGCCTTACAGTTTTGGAGCCCAGTGTGTGTTTTTACTTGCCTGCCGGGTGCAAGCTAGGATTAAAGGTAATGGCCCACCACTTATTGACTCCGTTGTTTCATTACTGTCTGTTCGAATCTAATGTGAACCTGCATGGGCCAGGTGGCTCTGATGGTGGCCGTGGCTACTGGCTTTACATTGACAAAAAGTATATATATATATATATTTAAATACCATATAAGTTAAAACAGAGTAGATCAAACAAATGTAAAGCCAGTAGGCAGGGCCACCATCACAGCCGCCTGGCCCATGCAGGTTCACATTAAATTCGGACAGTCGGTAAAGAAACAACGGAGCCAAAAACTGATGGGCCATTATCTTTAATCCTAGCTTGCACCCAGCAGGCAAGTAAAAACACACACTGGGCTCCAAAACCCACTCACATTCAGTGTTCACAAAGCTACTGACTTAGCCAAGTTTCCTAGAATCAAAGGTTTCTAGTTCACCAGACTTATTCATCTCTGTTCCCCATCTCCTTCCTTCTCTCTGCACAAACTCTGCACTAACTGGCTTCTCACTCAACACTCCACCATCTTGGCTGCTTCTCCTGGCCTCCTCCATATGGCCTCTATCTCCTCTCCTCTCCTCTCTGCTCTCTCCTGTTAATCTCAGGAACCGAGAGAGCAAGCTCCCATTCTGCCCCTATTTATAGTGTAGAAATCAAAACCTTTAATCCAATATACAAAATACGGTGTAAGGTCAGTGGATAGGGGTATGGTCACTTGGGAACCCAGGCCTGGGAACTTTGGCTAGGACCACCCACAATCAAGCCCGCCAAAGGAAGCTTCCCAGGAACCATTTGGAAAGAAGCAATCATCTGCCAGCCAGTGAAATTTCACCACGTCATAGTAGCTCCACTTCCCTAGAGGGACCCTGTTGGGCAGATAAAATGTATTATGCTCACTTTGTTAAAGAGGCCATTGCCCAGGTGATATTAATGTGTGTTGGGGTGGGCTAAAGGCAGGGAGAATCCTTGTAGCCTGGGGCTTGGTTTTGGGATTAAGCCTTTCCTACCCTTTTTGATGTAGGGCGGTACAATCCAATCATGCCTCAGAGAAGTGACTTTGTATTAGAGACTTCCCTGTTTTGTATATTGGATTAAGAGTTTGGATTGCTACACTATAAAATGGGGACGAAGTGGGAGCTTGGGCTCTTGGTTCCTGAGATTAGAAGAGAGAGCAGAGGAGAGCAGAGAAAGGCCACGTGGAGGAGGCCAGGAGAAGCAGCCAAGATGGTGGAGTGCTGAGTGAGATGCCAGTTTGTGTAGAGTTTGTATTTGGGATAAGGAAGGAGAGATGGGGAACTGAGGAGAATAAGTCTGGTGAGCTAGAAACCTTTGATTCTAGGAAACTCAGATAAGTCAGTGGCTTTGTGAGCACTGAGTGTGACTGGGTTTTGGAGCCCAGTGTGTATTTTTACTTGCCCGCTGGGTGCAAGGTAGGATTAAAGGCTATGGCCCACCAGTTTTTGGCTCCATGGTTTCTTTACCGACTGTCCGAATCCAATGCGAACCTGCATGGGCCAGGCGGCTGCTGTGATGGTGGCCCTGGCCGTGCCTCCTGGCTTTACAGACCCTTTAAATATCTCCCACGTGGTTTAATCCGTGCAACTTCCCTGACCTCCATCTTGCACCTCCATTTCTCTTTCTTTCCTCAGGGCCAGGGAACCTTGCCGGGTGGGGTGTGTGCTCTGTACTCAATAAAGCTGTCTGCTATTCCACACTTTGTGGCTCTAGCCTCTTCCTTCCTTCTCAGCAGGGAAAAATATCTTACATACGAAGTCTCTATTACAAAGTTACTTATCAGAGACATGATGGGATTGTACCACCCCACATCAAAAAGGGTGGGAAAGGCTTAGTCCCAAAACCAAGCCCCAGGCTACAAGGATTCTGCCTGCCCACAGCCCGCCCCCAACGCACATTAATATCACCTGGGTGACAGCCTCCACGTGGGCAGTGCCATCTTTAACAAAGTAAGCATAATATATTTTTATCTGCCCAACATATACATATATATTTAAATACCATATGAGCTAAAACAGAGTAGATCAAACAAATTATCAATTTAGGATGGAATCCATATAAGGACAGCCATTTGGTGACTTTCACTTCAATCCCTGGAGGCTGCCATTTCTTCCCTGAATGCTAACTATATTCGTAAAACTCACCAAGGTCCTCCTAGTCCTGTCTTCTACTTTCTCTGACTTTCTATAGTCAACTCTGTCTGCCATTTTTTCCCTGGCATTTAATGTCATTAATTATTTCCTCCTTCTTGAACCTGTTATCTCTCCTAGTTGACACCCTATCTTTAGGGTGATGGATTGCTCCTCCTTTCATTTCCTCCTCCTCCTTTTAGCACCTGAGCTCAGCTGTTTCTCCAAAATTCCTCTCCTCTATCTAGTCTCTAAATAGTCACTCCCAGATGACTCTCAAATCTACAGAATCTTTTACCCAGTTTCTAGTCTAACATTTTCAATTGCTTGCTTGTATTTTCTTCAAAAATCACATTGATAACTCAAATCTTCTCACAAAAATTAGGGTATCAGAGAGACAAGATGGTGCTGGAGTAGGCGGACGTACCAACATCTAACTCCCAGAACCAAAGTGGATTACAACTAATTTAATGAACTATCATCTAAAAAAGCCAACTTTGGACTAAACTAAGAGGACTCTTCAACCAAGGAACACTGAAAAAGCCACACCGAGACTGGTAGGAAAAGCAGAAACGTGGAGAGGGCTGCCCAGCTCCCCAGAGCGAATGGCAGCAGGGAGAGACTCGCGTGGCGGGAAGTGAGTTTAGCAGAGGGGAAAGGGTCCTGAGCCCCAGGAACAAAGCCCCAGCCTGCAGCCCCAGAGCCCAGAAGATGTGTAAGGACAGTATTTAGCTGGAAACAAGTCAGGATACTGTTTTTGAGAAAGAGTCTGATTTCTCAAACCCAGGACCCTTCTTAAAGGGACCGCGCAGAACATCTCTCTCACAACCATTCACCCAGGGCTCCTGGGGATGGGGGGGGAGAGGAGAGGACCAGAGTAACAGGAAGAGAGTGTAATCTAGGAGGCACAGGGAGAAACATTTTGGGAGATAGTCACCCTAACCCCTGGGACGAGTCACTCCCCAAAGCTGAAGCGAATATTTCCCCCCGGAAACAGCAATACCAGAAAAGGGAAGCAGGAGAGCAGCCAAACAAGCTTCCCCACGGCACTCAGAGCAGAGTCGCATAGACGGAGAGAGCTTTTGGGTCTACAGTAGTGAGTCTTAGAGTCCAAGCTGCAACACCCCCACCCACGTGGCTGAGGGCGCGCCGGAGGGCGGGCAGCAGCGGAAGACAAAAGCGCGGTTCTGCTGGCAGGGGCGGAAGCCAGCTGGCCACCAATGGGCTCAGGTGTGAGCTTAATCTTGCCTGGCTGGGGAGAGGGGGTTGTGCAAAAGCAGTCAAGCTCAGCTGCCGGCAGCCTGTAATCCAGCCTGTGGGAGAAGGGTGGGAACCCTGGAAAGGGTGGAGACCAGCCCCTGAGCAAGGGCAGAGGAGCACAGCCTTGCCCCGCCCGTGCAACCCAGGCTTGCAGTTTGACTTGGTAGCCGGCTCCTCCTGCGGGGGTGGAGCCAAAAGCCCAGAAGAGGCGGAGTTCTGCTACTGAGCTGAGCTTGGGCACCCTGTCCTGCCCGGTGGTAGAGCCAAGGTTAGCAGCCGTTCCTCGAGTGGGCTCCTCCTGCAAGGGCAGGGCAAAAGCCCAGAAACAGGCGGAGACCCACAGCTGAGCAAAGGTGCTCACCAGTGCCCTCAGGACCGAGCATAATGTCACACACGGGGGCAGGGCAAAGGCCAAGGCCACCAACGCTTGTGCAACCGAGCGTGTGATCACAGCCACTCCCGTGAAGAAAAAATGTGGAGGCAGAGAAATACAACACAAATAAACTAAGAGAAATCCCCAGAAAAGGACCTAAGTGAATCAGATATAACCGAATTACCAGATGCAGAGTTTAAAATAATGATTGTTAGGATGCTCAAAAATATTAGAACAACCATAGATGGCCATTATGAAAACCTAAATAAAGAGAAAACAAATATAAAAAAGGACATTGAAATAATAAAAAAGAATCAGTCAGAAATGACAAATACAATATCTGAAATAAAGAATACAATGGAAGGAATGAAAAGCAGGATGGATGAAGCAGAGAATCGAATCAGTGAGTTAGAGGACACGATAAATAAAGGCATGGAAGCAGAGCAGAAAAAAGAAAAGAGACTCAAAAAGTCTGAGGAAACTCTAAGAGAGCTCTGTGACAACATGAAGAGAAATAACATCTGCATCATAGGGGTTCCTGAAGAAGAAGAGAAAGAACAAGGGATAGAGACTTTGTTCAAACATATTATAGCGAAAAACTTCCCCAAATTAAGGCAGGAAAACATTTCACATGTTCAGGAAGCACAGAGAACTCCATTAAGGAGACACCCAAAGAAACCAACACCAAGACACATCATAATTAAAATACCAAAGCTAAATGATAAAGAGAAAATATTAAAAGCTGCTAGAGAAAAAAAGACTATCACCTACAAAGGAGTCCCCATAAGGATGACTTCTGACTTCTCAACAGAAACACTTGAGGCCAGAAGGGAATGGCAAGAAATATTCAAAGTAATGCAGAACAAGAACCTACAACCAAGACTACTTTATCCAGCAAGGCTATCATTTAAAATTGAAGGAGAAATAAAAAGCTTTACAGACAAAAAGAAACTCAAGGAATTCACTGAAACCAAACCAAGGCTGCAAGAAATGCTAAGGAGCCTGTTGTAAACAGATCAAAGGAAAAAAAGAATATAGCAAAAGAGGAATACAGTTTTAAAGAAAAAAATGGCAATAAACAAATACATATCAGTAATAACCTTAAATGTTAATGGATTAAATGTTCCGATCAAGAGACATAGGGTAGCTGCGTGGATAAGAAAACAGGACCCATACATATGCTGTCTACAAGAGACACATCTTAAATCAAAAGATGCACACAGACTGAAGATAAAAGGATAAAAAAAAATATTTCACGCAAATGGAAATGAAAAAAAAGCTGGGGTAGCAATACTTATATGAGACAAAATGAACTTTAAAACAAAGACCATAGTTAAAGAAGGTCACTACATAATGATAAAGGGAGCAATCCAAAAGGAAGATATAACTATTATAAATATCTACGCACCTAATATAGGAGCACCTAAATATATAAAGCAGACTTTGATGGACTTAAAGAGCAAGATCAACAGCAATACTATAATAGTAGGGGATTTCAATACCCCATTAACATCATTAAATAGATCCTCAAGAAAGAAAATTAACAAAGAAACAGCAGACTTAAAGGACATATTAGATCAACTCGATTTAATAGATATCTTCAGAACCTTTCACCCTAAAACAGCAGAATATACATTCTTTTCAAGTGCTCATGGTACATTCTCTAGAATAGACTATATGTTAGGGCACAAAAGTGGTCTCAACAAATTTAAGAAGATTGAAATTATATCGAGCACTTTCTCTGATCACAATGCCATTAAACTAGAAATCAATCACAATAGAAAAATTGAAAAACATTCAAACACTTGGAAACTAAACAGCATGTTATTAAATAACGAATGGGTTAACACTGAAATCAAAGAAGAAATTTAAAAATTCCTAGAAACAAACGATAATGAGCATACATCAACTCAAAATTTATGGGACACAGCAAAAGCAGTCCTGAGAGGGAAGTTTATAGCATTACAGGCATACTTCAAGAAGCTAGAAAAAGCTCAAATAAACAACTTAGCCCTGCATCTAAAAGAACTAGAAAAAGAACAGCAAGTAAATCCCAGAGCTAGTAGAAGGAAGGAAATAAAAAAGATCAGAGCAGAAATAAATGACATAGAGGCTAAAGAAACAATACAGACGATCAATCAAACCAGAAGCTGGTTCTTTGAAAAGGTAAACAAGATGGATGAACCTTTAACCAGACTCACCAAGAAAAAAAGAGAGAGGACTCAAATAAAATTGGAAACGAGAGTGGAGAAATAACAACTGACACAAAAGAAATACAAAATATTGTAAGAAAATACTATGAAGAACTGTACACCAAAAAACTAGACAACCTAGATGAAATGGATAAATTCCTTGAATCATATAATCTTCCAAAAATCAATCTGGAAGAATCAGAAAACCTAAACAGACCAATTACAACAAATGAGATTGAAACAGCTATCAAAAAACTCCCAAAAAAGAAAAGTCCTTGGCCTGATGGCTTCACAAGTGAATTCTACCAAATGTTCAAAGAAGAACTAACTCCTATCCTTCTCAAGCTATTTCAAAAAATTCAAGAGGAAGGGAGACTTCCAAACTTCTTTTATGAGGTGAGCATAATTCTGATTTCAAAACCAGGCAAAGACAACACAAAAAAAGAAAATTATAGGCCAATATCCCTGATGAACTTAGATGCAAAAATCCTCAACAAATATTAGCAATCCGGATCCAGCAATATATGAAAAAAATCATACACCATGATCAAGTGGGATTTATTCTTGGGAGGCAAGGCTGGTACAATATTCACAAATCAATCAATGTGATTCATCACATAAACAAAAGAAAGGAGAAAAACCACATGATAATTTCAATAGATGCAGAAAAAGCATTTGATAAAGTCCAGCACCCATTCATGATCAAAACTCTCAGTAAAGTGGAAATAAAAACATACCTCAACAAGATAAAGGCCATCTATGACAAACCCACAGCCAACATCATACTCAATGGGCAAAAATTAAAGGCAATCCCCTTAAGATCAGGAACAAGGCAGGGGTGCCCCCTTTCACCACTCTTATTCAATATAGTTCTGGAAGTCCTAGCCACAGCAATCAGACAAGAAAAAGAAATAAAAGGCATCCAAATTGGAAAAGAAGAAGTAAAACTATCATTATTTGCAGATGATATGATATTGTATATAGAAAACTCTAAAGTCTGTCAAAAAACTACTAGACCTGATAAATGAATTCAGCAAGGTGGCAGAATATAAAATCAATACTCAGAAATCAGAGGCATTTTTATACACTAATAATGAACTGTCAGAAAGAGAAATCAAGGAATCAATCCCCTTTACCATTGCAACCAAAAAAATAAAATACCTAGAAATAAATCTAACCAAGGAGATTAAAGACTTGTACTCAGAAAATTATAAAACATTGATAAAAGAAATCAGGGAAGATACGAATAAGTGGAGGCATATACCATGCTTATGGTTAGGAAGAATAAATATCATTAAAATGTCTATATTACCCAAAAAAATTTATAAATTCAATGCAATACCAATTAAAATCCCAATGACTTACCTCAAAGATATAGAAGACATATTCCAAAAATTTATATGGAACCAAAAGAGAACACAAATAGCTTCAGTAATCTTGAAAAGGAAGAATAAAGCAGGAGATATCACACTTCCGGATATCAAGTTATATTATAAGGCCATTGTACTCAAAACAGCCTGGTACTGGCATAAGAATAGGCACATAGATCAATGGAACAGAACAGAGAACCCAGAAATAAACCCACAGCTCTATGGACAACTGATATTTGACAAAGGAGGTAAGAAAACACAATGGAGTAAAGACAGCCTCTTCAACAAATGGTGTTAGGAAAATTGGACAGCTACCTGCAAAAAAATGAAACTAGACCACCAACTCACACCACTCACAAAAATAAACTCAAAATGGATAAAAGACTTAAATGTAAGACGTAAAACCATAAGCATCTTAGAAGAAAACATAGGCAGTAAGCTCTCTGACATCTCTCGCAGCAATATATTTGCTGATTTGTCTCCACAGGCAAGTGAAATAAAAGACAGGATAAACAAATGGGACTTTATCAAACTAAAAAGCTTCTGCACAGCTAAAGACAATAAGAATAGAATAAAAAGACAAACTACACAATGGGAGAATATATTTGACATTGCATCTGATAAGGGGTTAATAGCCAAAATTTATAAAGAACTTGCAAAACTTAATACCAGGAAGACAAACAATCCAATCCAAAAATGGGCAAAAGAAATGAATAGACACTTCTCCAAAGAGGACACACAGATGGCCAATAGGTATATGAAAAAATGTTCAACATCACTAATGTTTAGAGAAATGCAAATTAAAACCACAATGAGATATCACCTTACACCAGTCAGAATGGTGTTCATCAATAAAACAACACAGAATAAGTGCTGGTGAGGATGTGGAGAAAAGGGAACCCTCCTACACTGCTGGTGGGAATGCAGACTGGTGCAGCCACTGTGGAAAACAGTATGGAGATTCCTCAAGAAATTAAAAATCAAACTGCCTTTTGACCCAGCTATACCACTGTTAGGAATATACCCCAAGAACACCATAGCACTGTTTGAAAAGAAGAAATGCACCCCCATGTTTACGGCAGCATTGTTCACAATAGCAAAGATCTGGAAACAGCCCAAGTGTCCATCAGAGGATGAGTGGATTAAAAAGCTTTGGTATATATATATATACTATGGAATACTACTCAGCCATAAGAAATGATGACATAGGATCTTTCACAACAACATGGATGGGCCTTGATAACATACTGAGCAAAAGAAGTAAATCAGAGAAAACTAAGAACTATATGATTCCATACATAGGTGGGACATAAAGATGAGACTCAGAGACATGGACAACAGTGTTGAGGTTACAGGGTGGGGGGAGGAGAGGAAGGGGTTTGGGGAGAGGAGGGGCACAAAGATCATGGCTTTTCAGCATTTGCCATATTCCCCCTTAATCTATAGACAGACAGAAAATATTTACTTATGATGTTTCCACTATAAAGAATGCTGTCTTAGGGACAAATGCTGATGAACTAATTCAGCAGTTCCTCCTTCTTCAAAGACTTATATGTCAACATAGAGCTCCATGTTTCATAGGAAATACTCAAGCTCACTCCATGCTCCCTGGAGCTTTAACACAAGGTAATGCCCTTTTTTTTTCTTTTCTTTTTTTTTGTTCTATTTTTTCTTTTATTTATTTATTTTTTGTATTTTTCTGAAGATGGAAATGGGAAGGCAGTCAGTCAGACTCCCGCATGCGCCTGACCGGGATCCGCCAGGCATGCCTACGGGGGGGGGGGGGAATGCTCTGCCCATCTGGGGTGTTGCTCTGTTGCAACCAGAGCCATTCTAGCACCTGAGGCAGAAGCCATGGGGCCATCCTTAGTGCCCAGGGTGGCTTTGCTCTGGTAGAGCCTTGGCTGCGGGAGGGGAAGAGAGAGACAGAGAAGAAGGAGAGGGGGAGGGGTGGAGAAGTAGATGGGCGCTTCTTCTGTGTGCTCTGACTGGGAATTGAACCCGGGAATCCTGCACACCAGGCCAATGCTCTACCACTGAGCCAACTGGCCAGGGCCTAGGCATGCCCTTGGTGATCAAGCTACCCAAAAGAAAATTATATGGAGCAACCATGACAGACCGAGCAAGTCAGTCTCATACTATTCATCACCAGAATGCTGCAGCCCTATGTAAACAGTTTCAACTTTCTTGGGAAGTAGCATGGCAGATCGGGAAATCCTGTGCAAGGGGTCCTATACTGCCCCTTCATTTGGAGTTAACCCTCGAGGACCCCTACCAGGACAACTTTGGCAGATGGATGTTACTCATATACCTTCATTTGGCAAACCGTCGTATGTCCACATTACAGTGGATACGTATTCCAGATCTATAGTAACCTCTGTCAGAACAGGAGAGGCTGCTAAGCATGTTATAGCGTATTGTCTGTATGCATTGTTTTATTATTGGACTTCCTAAACTGGCAAAACTGAAAATGCTCCTGCATATGGAGCAAAAGCATTTACTGTATTTTGTCATGCTTACAATCTTTAAAGTTAAGGTATTATTAAAGTGTACTCAGCAAACATTTTAAGGTCAATTTAAAAATAAAAAAAAATTAAAAGGGGGTAGTCATAGCCTGGAACTCCTACAAGTCTACCATATCATGCTTCTTACTTAAAAAAAAATTAACATTTCTTTTGAATGCTGATGAACTGGAGACACCAAATCTTTTTCTCCTGCAAACTACTACCTTCTTTATTAGATCCAGCTAATAACACTGTTTTGTCTTTTTCCAAATAGCTCTAGATATATGGAAAAGATTTATATAGGCGGATGGGGATCCTCAAACCCCTCATCAAGATCTTCTAAGCATGGCTTTTAAGATACCTAGAGGCAGAAAAAGCCCAATAGAGATCAGGGGAACTACTAGCTTTTAGGATACACCCTTAAAGGCTCCAATGCCCCAAAGGGGTCACATAGGATGTCACCTGGGTCCTGCTTCAATAGTGGAAAGGAAGGTCATTGAGGTAAAGCCTGCCAGGCTTACATGCCTCTGCTGTGAGGAAACAGGGACACTGGAAGGTAGGCTTCCCCCTCGCTCCTCTAAGGAAGGGTTCAGTCTCTTCCAGCCCTGCTCCAGCCACCTATGACCTAACCTTGCTCAGAATGCTGGGGTTTGCCACTGAAGGCTGAAGGTGCCCAGGGCCATTGACCCCATCTACGACACTGTGGACAAGCCTAGGGTATTTCTTCCAAGAAGCAGGTAAACTGATCTCATTTGCACAAGGGCCACTTAACTATGTTTTGCCTGAATAGTCAGGTTTTTTATTCTTCCCTTAAAGATCTCTGTTGTGGGTGTTGATAGTCCTATTTTCTGCTGCTTTGCTTAATATATAGTGTTTCCTTTATCCCTCCTACCTCAATGCCCCATTCATATTTCAGGCTGGGACCTACTCCTAATTTAGAGCTCTCTTTCCTCCTTTTGCCAACTTCTATTTTGAATCTACCTTTGCCACCCAGCTTAGTGTATCCCAAGGTTCTCTTGACCATGCCACAGTCACAGAGCTCCAGGGAAAAGCAACCTGGTCTCATCTCTCCAGGCAGAGGAGACCAGAAGCTCCATATCCACGCATGCTGCAAATGGCTTTTCCAGTCTACCTGAATCATTACCAGCTAGAAGCAGCGGTCATTGGGACTTGGACATGAGCTGCAAAGTATAGAATGATGACAACAATTCCAGTGCCATGAGGACTTTTCCTGGATGTGGACTTTTCCTGGACTCCTGCTCCTTGTGACAGCTCCTAACAGACTGAACTGTGGTTGGGTTGCATTTTTCAGGAATTCGGCATGGTGATGGGGCCAACTTGGACTTGGTGAACATATTAAGGACACTACTCTTTTATGGATTCTTGCTGTATTGGCCAAGAGTTTGCTTAAAGGCTTTTAATCACTGTAAAAAAAATAGAAGACTGGATAAAGAAGATGGGGCACATATACACCATGGTATACTATTCAGCTAAAAGAAATGATGACATTGGATCACTTACAGCAGAATGGTGGAATCTTGGTGGCATTGTGCGGAGTGAAATAGGTGAATCAGAAAGAAACAAGAACTGCGGGATTCCATACATTGGTGGGACATAAAAACGAGACTAAGAGACATAGACAGGACTGGGGTGGTTACGGAGGGTGGGGGGAAGGAAGGAGGGAGAGGGGGAAGAGGGGAGGGGTACAAGGAAAACTGGATAGAGGGTGACGGAGGACGATCTCTCTTTGGGTGATGGGTATGCAACAGAACTAAATGACAAGATAACCTGGAAATGTTTTCTTTGAATATATGTACCCTGATTTATTGATGTCACCCCATTAAAATAAAAATATATTTATAAAAAAAATTAGGGGATCAGGGAACATGTAGATACTCCAGTACTTTCAGCCTTTTGTATAGTGTATTTTCACCAATGAAATAAAAGTTGGTTTTGCATCTCATTTGCATAAACAAACAACTTTCTTTGACTTATCATCTGCTTTTCTGATGTTCTTGTTTAATAAAAAAAAATCAAATGCTTCTTTTTTTATTGCTTCATATTCATTTTGAAATATTCCCTGATTTTTGTGAGCAGTATATATAATCTAAAAGGAATCATTTCCCTTCAGAACCCATTTCTACTCCTGGGTAGCCCATTTCTGCCTCTATACAAAATTTTAAGGACAACACATATGTGCCCTTCCTCCACAAAGCCTATACTAATCCTCTCCTTTTTCAGCTAGATGGCGTGCTCTCATTTATGACACCCTCAGGATATATGTTTCCCCTGTACATTCCTAATAATAAGTAATCCACCTGGGTATTTTTTAAGAATAAAAGAATATAACCACGCAAGTAGGTTTTAAGCTCCTTGAAGGCAATTTATATCTTTCATGTGCCTGAAGAAAATAAATGTACACAGATATTTACTAAATTACTTAATCACACTACATTACACAATGTCCAAATAAATATTTACCAACTTTACTTTAAACTGATTTAGCTTTAATATATATCAGAAAAAAATCTATTTAAAAGACTCTTTTAGCAAAAATTTTTTTGAATCTGTAACTCTTCTTATAAGATACATGAACACACACTTGATTTAATTGTTTTATAGCTTTATTTGTTTGGTATTTTTAAACTTATTTGTCTGTTTATTTATCAAACTATTTTGCTCAAACCTAGAATTCTTTTCCTTGACCATGAAATGTTAGTACTGGTGAGTGTCATGCACAAAATATATATCAGGAACTAAAAGCCCCATAAACACCAGTCAGTCAAACGAGCTCTGTAAGGCTGGCCACTGGGAGGCACTGCCCCTTACCATCCTCTGTGAATGTGAACTGTACAGATTAGCTAGAGACTTATCCCAGGGGTACTCTGGAGGTGTCCAGTCCTATTAACCTTTTCTGGCCTTTGTATTTATAAAGCACCTAGTTTTACTTCACTTTGTAATATCTTCTTCAGATAGAAGAAACATTGCAAATTACAGAACTGTGATGTTGAATACTTTTTCATGTTTCAGGAAACACATGCTGCTGCTTTATAGATTCCAATTCAGCATTATAAACTAATGAATTTAAACTAAGCTGTTCTCTTTGGCTGAGGGGAGGGTAAACTTCACATATCCTGAAGATAAAGGCCTCAGGATTTCTTTAAAAGCTGAAGGGAGAAACAAACTAGGCATATTCTAAGAGCTCAAGAGAAGAGAGTACCAGTTCTCAAGAAAGAGCCTCATCCTGTTTATTGATTAAACAGACATTCATCAAATTCTATTACTTGTGGCCCATAAACAACATAAATAAAAAATTTAATGTAAAAAGAAAATAAGACATATACAATTGCCACTATAAAATCAGATAGAAGGCTATGAGTGTCATAAAAGAAGTAGAAACAAAGTATTCTGGAAATTCAAAAGTGGATCAGTTCAATAAACATTTCAATAATGCTTACTATGCCAGACTTTAAAGGAACTGAGAGTGAAATAGGTGAGACAATTGTATAAACTGAAAAAAAAAAAAACCCCGCCATGGAAAACAAGTTGGGACATTAGCAGAGCAATGGGACAATAAAACAGAATGAAGTAGTTAGAGAACTACATATTCTACTGTTGCTCAATCATGAGGCAAGGAGTTTTAAAAATAAAATGAAAAAGGTATTAAGCAGAAACCAATTTAGGAGTGTCTTAGATGTTAAGCCAAATAAATCAGATGATCTCATGGGAAACAGAAAACCAAAGAAAGCTTGAGGGGAGATATAAGAGAGAAGTAGTAGGTAAGTCAAAAGGGAGAAATAGTTAAAAAGTTAAAATAACACAGATATATTAGCCTTAGTTACTGTTTATATTATTTCCTTAATTTTAAAATGCATTTTAAAATAATTTCAGGCTGACAAAATGTTGCAGAAATAGGGCAAAAAATACCATGTTCCCCTCACACACATTTCCAAACTGTTAACATTATAAATGACTACAGTACAATTATTAAAATCAAGAAAATAATATTGATACACAGACCTTATGCAAATTTCACCAATTATCCTACTAACAGTATTATGTTTTGGTATGGGATCAGTTATTACATTATTTTATATATGTTTAATTTCCTTCGATCTAGAACAAGTCACAGTCTTTGTCTTTTAACACCTTGGTTATCGAAGAGTACTGGACAGACATTTTGTCAAATGTTTTTTATTTCGGTTTAGCTAATACTTCCTTATAATTAAATTCAGGTTATACATATTTCACAGAAGAGATAATGTGTACTTCTTAGTGTGCCATTATCAGGAAGCACAAGCTGCTAGACTGTCCCATTGACTGGTAGAGTTACCTTTGATAGCTTGGTTAAGATGGTTCTGTCAGTTTTCTCTACTGTAAAGTTAGTATTTTCCCTATTAATAAGAATCTTATAAAAGATAGTTTGGTTAAGATAAAATCCTGTGTTCTACCTACTTCTACTCACTAGTTTTAGAATTCATTGATCATTTTTGTTGAAAATTACTACTATGGATGTTGTCAGTGGTGGTGTTCCGATTTCCTCATTTCTTCTGTGCTTAGTTGGCAGAAGAGTTTTCTCTTCATTTGTTTATTCTTGAGTTCACATAACTTTACCAATATAAACTCATGGCTTTTCATTCTATTGTAGAGGTTTATAATCTACTGCCCTAAATTGTTCCAAATTTGACCACTGAGATTCCCTTACAGTTGGCCTTGTATCCTTTTGAAATATCTTTATAAAGTTTTGAGCACTTTCTTACATACTGGCAAAGTGACATGTATTAGGCTTATCTTGTACTTTTTTTGCCCCGATCTTGATAACTATACAAAAAGATATATTCATAGAAGAGTTACTCTCCTCCTGTTCCTTTTATTAAATATAATCATCCTCTTTAAATAATCAATATCATTAATATTTAACTCATCCTTCTTGTTTTGACTCTTGCACAAATAAGAAAACACGTGTACATGTTTTTATTTTTCCTTTCTTACATGAAAGATAGCATTTTATAAGTATTCTTTGGCACTTTGCTATTTTTACTTCAATAGTATATCATGGTAATAACTCTATTTTAGTTCATAAAAATCTTTCTTATACGTCTTTGCATACCTGTACAAAAGTTAGCCAGACTTTTTAAAGGTTTACAATGACAAAGACTTCTGTTTCCAGACATAATAGAGTATATAGTTCTAGATAAGACCAACTATCATAAACTGAATTA
Source organism: Saccopteryx bilineata (assembly GCF_036850765.1). Classification (NCBI taxonomy): domain Eukaryota; kingdom Metazoa; phylum Chordata; class Mammalia; order Chiroptera; family Emballonuridae; genus Saccopteryx; species Saccopteryx bilineata. The sequence continues at coordinate 335,148,661 of NC_089490.1, read as the reverse complement.
AAAATATATGTTGCAACACTTAAGATGTTGGACAACAGTCAATGAAGGACTGTGATTCTCTGAGAAAATAGAACATATACAGTGAGCCACACAATTTCTCTGACTTTCTGGAGGTAATTTCTGCACTGAGGAAGTAGTAGAGGCAAAGTAAATAACACCGGTCTCTCTGAGCCGAAAAGGTTTAAGATCAAAATTCAGAACTGGAAAGGAGCTGAAATTTGAAGGGCAGGGTACCAAAAGAAGAAATGCCAGAAGAAAAGTTGCTCTGAAAACTTGCATAGTGTTTCTCTTAAGTCGTTGGCTTGATAAAATGCTTCACATACAGAGAGAAAACGTCTTTGATGCCTGACATAAAATAGCATCTGGGGACCTATAAGCTGCGTAATAATTTCAGAGGTTGCGCAGTATTGAGAAATAGGTCATCTGACCAATCAGAGAAAGAGAAAATATTCAACACTTCAGGGATTCAAATTGAGGAACTAGAAAGCCATGCCTTAGGAATGAAGTTACTCAATATTAACAAGAATGGCTATTCTAGATCTGTTATAGCAAAGCTTAAAAAAAAAACATTGAAAGTATTATATTCATCTGTCAGTAAATTAACTACCTTCCAAACAAAAATCAACAGTATTTTAAATGAGGGCAACAACATTCAAATTCTCAAAATAAAAAGTTCATATTATTCAGTATGCAATCAAAATTGGCTTGTTATGCAAAGAATCATAGAAATGTGACCTATAACCCAGGGAGGAAAGCCAAATAAACAAAAACAGATCCATATATATAAAAAAATTAGAATTAAAAAATAAAGATTTTTAAATGGCTATTGCAAATATGTTTAAGAATTTAGAAGTTGAACATAATGAGCAGACAGATGGGAGAAAATTAATAGAAAAGGAAAGTATAAAAAAGAATTAAACAGAAATTCAGGACCTAAAAGATTCAATATACCATAAATAATTATGAATGGGCTTTATAGGAGATTGGATATTAAAAAGGAAAATATTGATGAATTTGAGGATGAGGCAATAAAAATGATCATAGAAACTAAAATACAGAAAAGTAAAAAAAAAAACCTTCAGAAAATAACACATAGTCTAACATTTTAGATATAAATATGTATATGTATGTGTAATTGTAACTGAAATTCAAGATTAAGAGTATACAAAGAAGATTGGGGTAAATTTTTCCAAATATGATAAAAAAACATAAAATCCAAGAATCTTAACAAATCCTATGGAGGATAAACACAATGAAAGCTCCACTCAGGTACATTAAAGTAAAATTAATGGAATTCAAAGATAAATTAAAAAAGTCTTAAAAGCAGTCACCAAATTCTAGGAAACATCTAATAGAGGTAATAAAAATGGAATTCTAATAAATATTCAGTTACTCCTTCCCAAAAGGGAAGAAATATAAAGGAAAAACACCATTATCCTCATCCTCAATAACAATTACAAAGATGTGACATGCAGATAACTAAGTTAGCCTTACTACAGAAATTCAAATCTTATTCTACCAGTGTTTTGAATAAAGGAAAATAGAACCATGGAATGGTAAACCAGAGAGGAAAATGTTAATAAATCAGAACTAATCTGGACTTAAAATCTAAGTCAATTTAGCTAATATATATTGATCACCTTCTCTGTCTCTGCCAAGCATAAGAGAATCACTGTTTAATACAACAGGGCCACTGTCCTCCAGTTAAAAACTGCTTATTTGAGGAGGCAGACACTAAACATCTGGCTACAGACCTCTGTAATAAAATCTAAGAGTACTTCTGCTAAGAGAAGAGAACAAGTGTCAAGAGAATAACAAAATGTATATTAACACATGCCCAGACATTTAATGAAGTACATACACATCACACTCTTTACTTACCAGGTCAACAAAAAAAATATATAATTCAAAGCAGTGTTAGCAAAGGTTTGAGGTAAAAGTACTACTACTCTTCATAGTAGGAGTGAATATAAATTGGTATGACAATTCTGGAAATATCTTTCAAAGGTTTTGAAAATACAGTTACCCCTGACCCAGGTGTAAGACCTGATTCTGGACTGCAAGGAAGCTGAAGAGGCCAAATGGGGCAACCACAACATTATATTAAGGAGTTAATTTCCATAAATTTATATTAACAAAAAATAAATGAATAAACAAATATAAAAGGGAGAAAGGAAAGTTCTTCCTTAAAGGGAAATAAATGTCAATAAGTGCAGAAGAAAAGGAATTAGAAAACCACTAACTGGTAACCTCTAGAGAGATAATTGTTTCAGACAAGAATGATCAATGAGTGTTAAAACTAGTGAATGGGAGTAGATAAAATACAGGATACTTATCATAACTCAAAGTATCTCTTATAAAATTCTTACTAATTACTAGAAAAAATATTAACTTTATACTGGGGAATCTGAAAGCTAGATTAATCAAGTGAATAAAATTGGCATAATCAGTGGTTGGATGAATAGATATTTTAGATACTTTCTGAAATCATGTATGCCTTTTGTAGTTCTTCTGCCAGATATGCATAATCTGAATATTTATTTAATCATAAGGAAACACCAGAAAAACTCAAGCTGAAAACTATTTTAAAAAATAAGTGTCTTCTGATAGAAAAAACTTTTAAAGAACCAAACAATATAAAGTCAAATATACACTCAGACACCTGGCAGTAAAACTGACAATCATCAGAGATAAAGAGGAAAATCTTAAGAAATGCAAGAGAATAAAGACAGATTAACTACACAGAAAAGCAATTAGAATAAGCAGATTCTTCTCAGCAATAACTGAGACCAAAGACAACAGAATATATGTTCACAGTTCAAAGAGAAAATACTGCTAACCTAAAAGTTTATATACAGCCAAGTTATTACACAAAAGTGAGGATACAACCAGACGAATATTAAGATAATATAACAATTGGGATCATTACAAAAATAACGGCTAAAGGATGTACTTCAGCAAGAAGAGTGACCTCAGAAGAACACATAAGTACACAGATCAATGATGAACACAGAAATTACTAAAATATATCATAAATTTAATAAGGCAGTGATTTTAAGTAAAAGTTAATTTCTGTATTCAAATAGATTGGACTGTTCAATAAAGTGAAAGTACATTAAGGGCCTTGTCATTTTTGAGAGAGAAAAATGCTTCACTTGAAACTTCTTAGAGTAATTTGTAGATTATTGTGTATGTCAAAAAGATAAGCAATAATATATTGGAAGTACAATCAGAAGTTTCCAAACCAGCAGAGGAAAAAATGAAACACAAATAAATATTTTAGTACAAAAATAGAGATCAGTGGATAAGAAAGAAAAAGGATGGTCAAAAAAAACAACAAAATATGTCCTAAAATGATAGAATAAATCTAAATATTTTGGGACCTCAAATAAATGCAAATAAACTGTATTCACCTATTTAAAATAGATATCAGACAAAATAAATATTGGTAATGATAGTTAATATTTATTTCCTTTTCTCTAGATGCTTCATGAGGATTAACTCATTGAATCACCACAATAAGCTATGAAGCCTGTACTATTATTGCTATAGATAAGGAAATTGAGGCTTTGAGAAATTAAACAAATTGTTGAAGAACATGCAGCTAGCAGGAGATGGTACTGTGTTTTTCACCCACATAGTCTCACTCCAGTGTCCATATTCTTAGCTACTGTTCTATTCTGCAATGATTCAATATAGTCATATAATCAAATGTTATATATCTATTCAAGATTATGCAACAGGGCCCTGGCTGGTTGGCTCAGTGGTAGAGAATCGGCCTGGCGTTCAGGAGTCCCAGGTTTGATTCCCAGCCAGGGCACACAGGAGAAGCGCCCGTCTGCTTCTCCACCCCTCCCCCTCTCCTTCCTCTCTATCTCTCTCTCCCCTCCCACAGCCAAGGCTCCATTGGAGCAAAGTTGGCCCAGGTGCTGAGGATGGCTCCATGACCTCTGCCTCAGGTGCTAGGATGGCCCTGGTTGCAATAGAGCAATGCCCCAGATGGGCAGAGCATCGCCCCCTGGTGGGCATGCTGGGTGGATCTTGGTCAGGCACATGCGGGAGTCTGTCTGACTGCCTCCCCATTTCCAACTTCAGAAAAATAAAAAATAAAAAAATAAAAATAAAAAATGATTATGCAACAGAAGAGTCTTTATGCATATAAAAGTGCTAGCAGATTATTTTAAATGAAAAGGTTATGTTAGAAAAGAATATACAGGGTGGGGCAAAAGTAGGTTTACAGTTGTTTGTATGGAAAATACAATACTTAATAAATAATAACACAAGTACAAGCTTGCTTTACATACTCACAACTGTAAACCTATTTTTGCCCCACCCTGTGAGCTAATAATATCCAAAGTCTGTTAAAAATAAAATACAGATTTTGAGGGAATATGGGGGAGGGGGGATGCATTTGGCGCAACACTAGAATCTAGGTAAACACAATAAATTAAAATCAATAAAAAAATAAAGTAAAATACAAACACACACAAAAAATAATACTGAGAAAAAAAATTCACAGTATACTATAGTTGCGATTACTTCTGGACATTGTGATAGTAGGTGACATTTATTTTGCTATGTATATATTCCTGTATTTCCCACAGTGAATAACACTGTATGTTATTTTTATTAAAATTTTCTTTAATGAGCCTTGTATGCTGCCTGGCACAAAATATATGCTTTATTAATGTTCAAGGAAGAGAAACAGAACCACAAAGTCCTCTCATAAACTAAAGATGAGTGCAAGCTACTGAACCAGGGAAGCTGTGATACCTATCAACACTCAGATCCTAAAGGTATTTAAACTGAGTATTTTCTAAAAAGGTATAGCCATAAGTGAGAAAGAGTGAAAATCCTTGTAGGCTGCCTTCTTGTGTTAGTCTCAGGATCTTAGTTTTGGACCCATCCTTAACTGTAGCTTCAGAAGAAACCTAGAAATAAGCTCTTCCCTGTAAAAATGTAGTTAAATAGCAGCACGAACTAGAACATCGAGACCCGGAATGTCAGAGCTGTGGATGTATTCTTTGAGAGTGCCACCTAGAGACTCCCTCACTTTAACACATCAGAGAAAAAGCCCCACAGAAGCAAAGGGACTTGTCCAATTTGACACCAAGTTTCACAGAAGAACCTAGACCAGAATTCAGGGTTCCTATCTCATAGAAGAAAATTGGGGCTTACCGAGGTTGAACTACTTGCCCCAAATTACTCAGCTACCAAAAGACAAGGCTGGGATTCTAATTTAGTTTAATCAGATTCCAAAACCCATCTTCTTTCTGAATTATGATCAAATAGGCAATTCAGTTGTTCAATAGAATATTATTTGACTGATAAATTCATCAAATATTTATACAACAATGTTTATTCCCCTACCACTTGAATTATATTAGCACTAAAGCAAAAACAGTTTATTTCTTCTTCAATGTTCATCTTCTTGTTACTTGAAAAAAAATATTTTTTAATAAAATTATGATTTAAATATTATTCCTTTAAGAATCTTCCCTGTGATATCTTTTTGTTGTTGTTTAATTATCTGTGATGTACTCTCTGAAGACACAATACTTTCAAGATGCAGGGGTTGTGTCACATAATGGCAGGTCTCCTTTTAAAATTTAATTTTGCTTCCTTGTTATTTTTTCCTTGTCTACACTGCACACAAATGCTTCACAATAGTAGCACTCATAACCTGACACCAGCCCTTTGCCTGCATGCCTAATGTTTTCCTGCCTCCCTGCTGCCCCTGACTAAACATATTTTTATATTTAGAATGTACTTGTAGTGCAGCCACTTCCTACATGAAAGGAGAATGCTGTTGTGGTGTGACTATCGTTTTTCAGTAGACAGAACAAATTCTAAACGTCCTTGCCATTAGCTTGATGTTTTAAGCCAGGCATGGCAGTGAATGAAAGACCGTACCTGAATGCAATAAGAGGTAACCTTTCCTTAAAGGTTTCCAGGAAATGCCTTTTCCACTGTCAGTTATGTACACTGTGAGCGTCCGGGTAAGAGACTACATACTATTTTGCTCCAGGATTTTCATATTTACCTCACCTTTGTGTACTTTTATGAAGAAAGTACACATTCACCTAATGAGACAAAAATTGATTTTATTTTCCAATACATTTTGTTACTTGGTGAGATGTGAAGGAATTAACATTTGTTATAATGTCCTAGTACCTGTTGTAGGGCTCATTGTAGGTACTCTCTACCTCTATGATTTCAGTTTATTTCTCACAAACAGCTTACAAGGTATCTATCAGCCCACTTTATTTCAAAGCTCTGCGTGGTTAGGTAACTTGTCCAAAGTCACGCAGCTAAAAGATGATGGAGTCTGAATGCAAACCCAAGTGCACTTTTGGCTCTGTACACAGAAACACCCTTTCCATTTCAATCTAACTATGTTAATCAAGGGGAGAAAAAACTGCAATGAAGACCCCACTTTTTATTCAGCCCTCCACATTGCAGTTGCTAAGGAAATATTAAATCGGTTAGTTGTCCTCAAGTTGAATCACTTACTCCACAATTTTTATTTAAGACACACAAAATGACTTTTTACAACCACTGAAAGGCTTTAGACATCTGTGCATTTTCTAACATAATTATCTGCCTCTGTGTGTGTATGACAGAAAACGAGAGACAGACAGAGACTCACAGGCACACAGGGAAGGCTGTGTGAACATGCAGGCTTAGTTATCATTCTTAGCTGGAAAACACTCCCCAGCAACAAATTCAGAAATTTAGCTGGGAGACAGATGATAGGAAGCCACACGAAATTACTGGCAAAGTAAAAATCCTGATAATTAAAAAAAGGAAAGAAAGTAAAAAGGAGATGGCGAAGACACAAAAGACACTTCAAAGCAAGTGCATCAAGTTACTATGGCAACCAGAGAATGTGGGATGAAATTTATGTCTTCATTGTTCCAGCAGAGAGGTTCTAAACAACACCCTAGTGGCCTGACAGAGTCATACATCTCCCTGAATGCTCTGGCTTATTACTCCAGAGTGCTTTTGGCATTGAGAAGAAAGAGAATCACAGTAACTTTGTCAGTTCCAGCCTCCCCGGTCCCTCTCAAGAGAAGACACTTGTTTCTGGAGATATAGCATACTCATTTCCAGAGTCGGTCTGAACCAAGCCTAGCAGAACATTAGCATTCTCATATTCACCTTTGGCTGAGGATAGCAGGCACTTGCCTTTCTGTCTTAAGTCAAATATCCAATGTGCCTGGCATCAGCTCTGAAAACTTATACATTCTCTTTAAATTCCCCTGTGCTTTCCTGCTAGGACAAAAGCCTACCTTGATTCCCAGTCAAATTAATTAGCATTTCTCAATCAAGACTACCATTGTTATTAACACTATCAACCACAATAGTCTAGTATTAAGAGACATTTATTGGAAGTATTAGACTTATTACCTCATCAATAAAAATCCCAAAGTAAGCATTATCAACAGGTAACTAATATGTTTTCATTATTATGTTGCATGTATATGGGAAACTGAAGTCAGAGACATTAAGTGACTTTTCCAAGGTTCCAAAAGAGAGCCAAAATTTGATTCCAAATCTAATGACAAAGCCTGTGCCAGGAAGATTTTGCTTATTAGATAATGCCTCAGCTTGTGATTGGCTCCATGTTTTAACAAACACACAGAAACACAGACAACTCTGAGTAGCATGACTTCCTTAAGGGTCCTGCTGCCTCACCCCCATTTTCTGCACTGGTCAGGCTGTGATATCAGGGACAGCAACTCCTGCCCAGATGAAGTCCAAGTTAACCACGCTTCCTGTACTTCTGAACATTAGATAACTGATTAAAAGAGGAGGCTGCTTTAAGTCTGCCCTCATTACCTTACTGGAACTCCACTGATTCCTGGCTTCTCACTCGTCCCTGGCTTTCAGTGGAAGGGATAAAGGGAGGAGAAGGCAACTAAGATGTTTTGAGCATCTATTATGTGTTAAGCACTACACTAGGCCTTTGTAATGTATTATCTCATCGAATTCCTCCAAAAAACTCTACGGGCTGATGACTTTCATTCATATTTTACAGTTTTGACAACAAAGACTCAACAGATAAATAACTGCCCAAGGTTACACAGTTAGTAATTGTTAGAGTCTAACCCAGTCTCTTTAATCCTACTCTCTTGCCTTTTTGTCTTTTTATCTTTATACTTGGACATGCATCTCAGCACAGGCTGTCCAATTTATAACAATCTTTGGAGCTTTAAGGAACCAGAGTATATTAATTTTAAGTGATGTAATTAGGTTTCTATAAGTACCATTAAAAGCAATAAAATATAGGAAACCATAGAAGTTAGCTGAATAAATAAGAAATATGTGTAACTCGGTATCTAATTCTGCAGAAAGGAGCTTTTGACAGATTTTTCCCTTTTCTTAGGAGCAGGTCAGAATAGATTAGGGAGTTCAACTAAAGCAGGATTTCATTCTTTTTCATAAATACGCTCACATTTTATAATGAGTAACTAAGGGAGGCGGTAACAGCAATTCTCAGTGTGAATGTTTCTTGACACCACCAAACAGTTTCCTACAACTAAGACTGATTGAAGTCAGGCATGGAGCTATAACTGCTAGTGAAACTGCCCATTTCCCTCATTCGGGACAGTAAGGATTAGTTCCTTTCTTCAGAGTGGAACCACATAATCACTAGCGTCTTCCATGTCACAGAGGTAATACCACTTGGACATAAATTAATACACATAATTAAAATTTTAATATAAACTTGCATTAGAATTTAGGCCACTATTTTCTTTATTACAGTTCTGTAATATGAGCTCCTTTGGAGAAAAATAAAAGCAAATTACCAGTTTCCACTAGAACAAATGTGAATAGAATAAATTTAACAACTATACTGTGTTATCATAGCAACCGAAGTTTAAAAAAAACCTGATGTGATAAAAAATGACACAAGAGAACAAATGCATCAAGTTGTTATGGCAACTGGGGAATGTGGGTTGAAATTTATGTATCTAGAATCCAAGAGAATATTTGAAGCAACTAAAATAAACATTTGCTTATTAAAATATCCCCCAAATAGTACTTATCTATAACATTAAAGTGTTTTCATTATTTTGTCTGCTTTTTCTTTTATTTCCAATGGGTGATTTTAAATTGTGAGCATTTGTATTTTCAGTTCAGCTCGCTTTTTGGCAACCGATACACCAAGATGCAATTTGGTTTGCAGAAAACAGTGCAAAAGGCAGCTTCAAAATAGCATCCTCAAGCATGTTTAGGTTTCTTTTACTCTTAATCTTCTTTTAACAAAATGTCTACACTATCCACATTTGCTTCCTAAAGAAGCTCTCCCTTACTAGATGAATCAAATTCATTATGTCTTCTTTAACTGACTTTGTGGGTCTTCCTCTTAGGCAGGGTATGCATTGAATAATTATATAATAAAATTTGGATATTTAGATAGCCGTCTGATGTTTTATGCATGCATACGCGCGCGCACACACACACACACACTTCTTTTAGTAGCATAACTGGTTGTTTTGGACTAAACTTTCCATTTTCCACATTACTTTGTTTAGGCTCGTCAAACAGCTGACTGTAAGGGGAGGAGAGGTGACATTCTCTCATGACTCCATGCCTTTTTGTAAAAGTGCCCCCCTGCCACTTACACTATTCCATCTGTCCTTCTCCTTGACTGGTTCTTAATTATCTTTTGTTTTTGTTTTGTTTTTTTAATTTAGACCTTTCAGATACAATTTTGGCTTATTTCTTGCATTCTGTGGGTTGTCTTTCCGCTTTCTTGATAGTGCCCTTTGAAGAACAAAAGCTATTAATTGTGATGAAGTCCAATTTATCTATTTTTTCTTTGGTTATTTATGGCTTGAGTATCAACCTAAGAAATGATTGGATAGGCCTAGTTTTGATACCAACTCTGCCAATCACTAGATAAGTGATTTGGGGACAAATTGACTTAACCTGTCAAGCATAGTGGAAAGAATATAGGAGTATATGGCATGAAGTTGGATATTGGTAGGTCTTTTATAGGAACTTATAACCTTGTCTATTCTCCTGGTCAACCCCTAGTAAAGAATGAAATGAGAGAAAACTCATATAGTTGGGAGACAGAGGTAGAAAAAAACAGAAAAATTATTATTTATCAGTTCAGTTTATTTGATTTATTCAGTCATTCAATCAACAAACATTTATTGAGCACCTACTATATATTGGGCTATATCTAGTCATAGGGGTACAGCTAGATCTCACTGTCATATTCAATTAGAAAATACAAGTATTTTGGTAGAGAAGTGTTTTCCAACAGCCTGGCTCTACAACCTAGGTATAACAGAAGTCAGATCTAAAAAGAGAGGACCAGAGATAACCCCTGTCTTCAATCTCTGAAATTCAAGAAGAGCAACAGACAGCATCTGAAAATTTCATCCCTGAGAAGAAACATGACAGCAGAAAGTGAAAGCTTGGCCTTGGAGAGACATTAAAATTAGAATGATTAGCCTGACTGGTGGTGGTGCAGTGGATAGAGGGTCAACCAGAGCCACTGAAGCCCCAGGTTCGAAACCCTAATGTCACCATCTTGAGTGCTGGCTCGTCTGGCTTGAGTGCAGGTTTACCAGCTTGAGCAAAGAGGGTCACCGGCTTGAGCGTGGAATTGTTGATATGATCCCATGGTCACTGACTTGAACCCAAACATTGTTGGCTTGAAGTCCAAGGTTGCTGGCTTGAGCAAGGGGTCACTGGCTGAGCTGAACCTCCTCCATTCCTCCTCACCTCCCTCACCCCCATCAAGGTTCATATGAGAAGCAATCAATGAACAATTAAAAAGTGGCACAACTACGAGATGATGTTTCTCACCTCTCTTCCTTCCTGTCTCTCTCACTCTCTCTCTTTCTTTCTCTCTCTCTGTCTCTATTTTGCTTAAAAATTTTTTGAAAAAATTAGGATGAATAGATCAGAGTGATCAGTATAGACCTGTTAAGCAAAGTGCCAAAGGGGAGGAGGACATTTTGTGAACAATGCAATAAAAAGACCAATGTCTTCTTTCAACCAAGACATATGCATAAATGCCCTACAAGGACATATCAACTTTTTTCCTGAAGCAGAATAACATAAGCCCCTAACCCTGTGGATTTAGATCAAAGTTCTGGGGAGAAGAAAAGAAGTGAGAAGGGAAAATCCTGAACTCACTGAGTAGAAACCTAGGACTGGACAAATTAAAATCATAAAGTAAATGACTTCCCTGGAAATGACAGTGTTTTAGATTCTACTATCACTAGAAATGGGAAGTTAATGAAATATTTTTAAAATAGAAAGAATTTTGGAAAGCGTATGTTCATACACTTTGTTGTTTAGGTAAAAATATTAACTCTTTGTAGGGTGACAATCTTTAAATACTCACTTTCCTTTGGAATGAGAATTTTTAGGTTATCTCCCTGAAGATTAGCAAACTTCACCCAGTTTTACCTTTCTTTCTTTTTTATTTTCTTCCTTCCTTCCTTCCTTCCTTCCTTCCTTCCTTCCTTCCTTCCTTCCTTTCTTTCATCTTCTTTCTCTATTTCTTTCTCTCTTTCTCTCTTTCTTTCAAGAGAGAGACAGACAGACAGAAAGAGAGAAAGGTGAGAGGCATCAACTCATAGTTGTGGCAACTTAGTTGTTCATTATTGCTTTCTCATATGTGCCTTGACCGGAAGGCTCCAGCTGAGCCAGTGACCCCTTGCTCAAGCCAGAGACCTTGGACTCAAGCCAGAGACCTTGGGCTTCAAGCCGGTGACCTCGGGGTTTCAAACCTGGATCTTTAGTGTCCCAGGTCAACACTCTATCAGCTGCACCACCACCTGGTCAGACATCATCTTTTTGACTTAGAGAAATTGAAGCACAGAGGTGAAGTGGTCACTCAATGTCACAGAATCAACAAAGAAGATTAGAATCCTAGTCCCTTGACTTCCATTCCAGTTGTACTTCCATTAGTTTACAATTTCTTTGACAATAAATGAGAAGTATTACACATAGGTACTTTAGAAACTGGAGTATCACTATTCTATGTGAATACTTAGAGAGGTAGAACTTTTAGAAAAAAATTATTTAAAGTTTGCCTTTTTAATTTTCTCTACAGATTGCTAGTTGGATAATAGGCAAAGTATGAAATCCTACCAGAGACAATGTCTGAGCCAGACAGTGGTATGCTGGCCAATATTTAACAGCCTGGTTCACAAGGAGTAGGTGCCCTGATTAGTGGAGGTTGCTAATTTTCATGCTATAAACACTCTCACTGTGACCAATTCCAAGCTACTAAGATGACACCAACCAGGTAGCAAACTTCCTTGATAATTTAAAAATCAGTTTCATGAGCTGATTACAAACTGGCTCTAGCAGGGGGTTTTCCTCAAAGCAGTGGCTGATGAGCATTTATTGTTATCATTCAGATTTTATTGGGACAATATACTAAAGTGCTTTCAGAACCAATATATAGTTAGCATGAATAATTATCATGACATTAGAGTACTTTATCTAAAGTACAGGTAAAGAGAAGCTTTCTAATGGAATTTCCACTAGTTGAATACAAAACAATGTGTTAGGTCTTCACACACAATCCTCTCCATGATAGAAGAAATATTTAAGAGAACAGAAACCAAGTGAAAGCACTCTTTTGTGAGATCCACAGTAAAGAAATCATCTCTATCTGTTTCATTCTGTAGTCTTATATTCAGCTCATAAAAAACAACAGAACAGCTACATCTATACTATATAATGTCTGAATGTTTCTTCTTCTCTGCCTTGTAAAGAACAAAGAAAATTGAGGACAGATCTAAAACTGTGAAATGTGGTTGTGGAAGAGTACAGACACTAAATTGCTAGATGTCCATATAAAAAAGAACCATATAATTTGGTGGGCCTTTTTCAGGTGTAATTGAACCTGTGCTTTTTATGGTTGATACATTACTAAAAATGTGTTGTGTTACATTTTGAAAGGTCGAGTCACATTTTAGACTCATAGGCTATTTTTTCTTTTTGACCAGAGATATTTTTGGAAATTTAATGAACACTCTGGACTATTGGACAGAAAATGCACATATTTTCATGTGCAGAAAATTTTGCATAAATTGTTAGAAGATGGACAGACACTCTGTGACTCAACTATGGGCTTTTGGACTCACATAAAGAACCCATATTTTAAGTGTATTAGGAAAGCTCAAAATTCAAAGAAAACCCATGATGATTACTTTAAAAAGGTAATACAATTACTTGTAAAGGAGAACAACCACCTTAATTTGTATTTTTCTGAAACTAAGCTTTGGTTACTGAGTTGAAAGACAGAGACATGGATATGAGGAGCTAAAAGAATCAAATATCACAAGTCCCTTAGATTTCAAATGAAGAGAGAGAGCCCCAACCACTGAGCAAACTAACACAAAGTCTCCATGATCGGGAGGCCTCATGTCATTGTATAAATCAGTGGTCCCCAACCCCCCGGCCACGGACCGGTACTGGTCCGTGGGCCATTTGGTACCGGTCCGCAGAGAAAGAGTAAATAACTTACATTATTTCTGTTTTATTTATATTTAAGTCTGAATGATGTTTTATTTTTTTAAAATGACCAGATTCCCTCTGTTACATCCGTCTAAGACTCACTCTTGACGCTTGTCTTGGTCATGTGATACATTTATCCGTCCCACCCTAAAGGCCAGTCTGTGAAAATATTTTCTGACATTACACCGGTCTGTGGCCCAAAAAATGTTGGGGACCACTGCTATAAATGATACAGCCCTGAACATCAGAAGCCCTGAATTCGTCAAGTCCTGGTATTTATGATATCCATGATATTGGGCACATCATTTATTCTCTCTGATATTATCTCAGCTAAGAGCTTATATTGCCTGACTAGGTGGTGGCGCAGTGGATAGAGCATCAGACTGGGATGTGGAAGACCCAGGTTTGAAACCCCAAGGTCCCCAGCTTAAGCACGGGCTCATCTGGTTTGAGCAAGGCTCACTAGCTTGAGCCTATGATCACTGGTTTGAGCAAGGGGTCACTTGTTCTGCTGTAACCCCCTGCCCCCAGAAAGGCACACATGAGAAAGCAATCAATGAACAACTAAGGTGTTGCAACAAAGAATTGATGCTTCTCATATCTCTCCCTTCCTGTCTGTCTGTCCCTATCTGTCCCTCTCTCTGTCTCTGTCACAAAAAAAGCTTATATTAAGCAATGTTGTTAAAATAATTAACTGAAATAATATTTGTGAAAATAGTATGTATTAAAATGTCATATAGCAACTTAACAAAATCATATTTATGGTATAGAATTGAAGAAAATATCTTCAAGTTATATATCTGACAAAGGGTTAATAGCTGAAAAACATATAATAAAAACTTATACAACTAAGAAAAAAACAACAACAAAAGAAAAGATCCATTAAAAGTTGGGCAGAGGATGTAAACAGACATTTTTCCAAAGAAGACAATTCTGATGGTCAACAAGTACATTAAACAGTGTTCAACATCACTGATCATAGTAGCTTCATAATAATTAAAATCCACAAATTACTCACCAATAGGTATATGGAAAAAAAGATTGTGTTATATTAATGCAATGCAATATTATTCAGCAATAAAGGAGAATAAACTATTAATACATCAATGAACTTAAAAGTATTATGTTGAGCAAAAGAAGCCTGACACAAATGTATACATTCTGTACGATTCCAGTCACATGAAATTCTAGAAGAGGCACAACTAACCTACGGTAACAAAAAAGCCTAAGGGTAATGCATGAGGTAAATGGAAAGATGCATCAAAAAGCTTTCTGAGTTGGTGGAAGTTTTAGACGGTGGTCACATGAGTGCATGGAAATACAAAGTTCATTGAAACAAGCATTTAAAATTCCTGCATTTTATTTTATGTAACTTATATCTCAGCTGTTGCTTGGCTAGGCATTCTAAACATTAATTTTAAAATTATCTCTCTCAAAGAGAGATTCCCAAGTTCATTTTATGAGGACAGCATTATCCTAATTCCAAAACCAGATAAAGACACTACAAAGAGTGAAAATTATAAGCCAATATCCCTGATGAACAAAGATGCAAAAATCCTCAAAAAAATATTAGCCAAGCATATTAGCAATATATTAAAAAGATCATATACCATGATCAATTGGGATTTATTCCCAGGATGTGAGGTTGATACAATATTCACAAATAAATTAACATAATATACCACATAAGCAAAATGAAAGATAAAAATCATATGATCATACCAATAGATGTAGAAAAAGCATTTAACATATAAAATATAACACTCATTTATGATTAAAAAAAACCTCTTAGCACAGTAAAAATGGAGGGAATATACCTAAACATAACAAAAGCTACATATGCCAACCCCCCAGCTAACATCATACTCAATGCAGAAAAACTCAAGTGAATTCCTTAAGGTGAGAAACAAGACAGAGATACCTACTTTCAATACTCTTATTCAACGTAGTATTAGAAGTCCTAGCCACAGGTATCAGATAAGAAGAAGAAAAAAGGCATTTAAATTAGAAAGGAAGAGGTAAAACTCATTATTTGCAGACAATGTGATACTTTATATAGAAAACCTAAAGTTTCCACACAAAAAAAAACAAAACAAAAAACACAGCCCTGGCTGGCTGGCTCAGTGGCAGAGCATCGGCCCGGTGTGTGGAAGTCCCAGGTTTGAATCCCAGCCAGGGCACACAGGAGAAGCACCCATCTGCTTCTCCACATTTCCCACTCTCCTTTATCTCTATCTCTATCTTCCCCTCCGGCAGCCAAGGCTCCATTGGAGCAAAGTTGGCCCAGGCGCTGAGGATGGTTCCATGGCCTCTGCCTCAGGCACTAGAATGGCTCCAGTTGCAACAGAGCAATGCCCCAGATAGGCAGAGCATTGTCCCCTAGTGGGTATGCTGGGTGGATCCCAGTAGGGCACATGCAGGAGAATGTTTCTACCTCCCTGCTTCTCACTTCAGAAAAATAAACACACACACACATATACACACACACACTCACATACACACAAAAGAAACACTAGAACTGGTAAATGAAATCAGTAAAGTAGCAGGATATAAAATTATTGTTCAGAAACAGGGAGAATATTTACATACCAATAATGAATTATCAGAAAGGGAAACTGAAAAAAATTCCATTTACAGTTGTATAAAAATACAATTGTAATACCTAGAAATAAATTTAATGAAGCAGGTGAAAGACCTGTATTTGGGAAATTATAAGATACTGAAGAAAGAAATTGAAGAAAAAACAAATAAATGGAAGCATATTCCATACTCATGGATAGGAAAAATTAACATCATTAAAATGTTCATAACTACCCAAAACAATCTATAGATTTGGCACAATTACTGACAAAACAGCAATGGTGTTTCTTTAGGGAACCAGAACATATAACCCCAAAGTATATATGGAGCCATAAAAGACGGTAAATAGGCACAGGAATCTGGAGAAAGGAAAACAAAGTGGAGGTATCATGTCACCTAATATCAAACTATACTACAAGGCTGTAGTAATCCACACAGCATGGTATTGACATAAAAGTAGACACCTAGATAAACAGAACAGAGTTGAGAACCCAGAAATAAATCCATGCCTATCTGGTCAATTAATATAATTCTCCCTCTCTTGTAATAGACTTACTTTTTAACAACTACCAAAGGTGATTCTTATATAAGTGGCTCATTGACCTCTCTTCAAAAAGCTGTGAGAGATTAAAACTTATCTTTTTCCTGATTTTATACTTTCCACAAAAAATACAATAAAATAGAGCTTTAAACATGACTCTAGGCAGCTGTATATAGAGTGGAGGATGGGTAGGCAAAGAGAATAAACTACTTGATCACTGTAGGTCCCAAATCTGAGTGCACTTCAGAATTACTTATAAAATAGGTTCCTCACTGTAACTGGAAGCAGAATCTTCTTGTGGCAATACCTTGAGAGGCAATCCCAGGAGTCTTATTTTTAAAAGCTCTCCCATAGGATTCAAGTGAGTAACCCAATTATGGAAAGATTGATTCAGATATTAAGTATTAGCTAAGGGAGAGAACAAAGTGTGATGTAATTTTCTGTTCAACTGTATCTTCTCTTTATAGCAAAAAGATTTCTAGGGCCCAATCTTTTCATCCTCAATTTTCCCAAATGTAATGCAAAATACTTGCATTCCTTTATTCAATAACCAAGAAAGGCAATGTTCTGTAGTAAAAAGACCTAAGGATTTGAAATCAAGTAGACCTGAGTTGGAATTTTAGCTCTACCCACTTCAAAACATGTGATTTTGGGAAAACCATTTATCCACTTAAAGCTTCAAATTCAATTTTGGCCAAAACAGAGTAATTTACATCACCTCAACATAATAAATGGGAAAGCACCAAGTACATGGTATACAAACAATAAGTGTTTGCTTTATTTCATCCCAACAACCGTTGAGATATTCCCAGACTTCACACAATAAAATAGGAAATCATCTGATTCTGCGATGGAATACATTTATTCTATTTCTTCTTAGAGGTCAGCAAGTCCTAGTCTCTTATTATTTTAAGTTCAATAGCATCATGTGTATTTTTTGCCTTAAAAAAATTTTTTTCCAGGCAATAGTTAATGTAATTTCTATTTCCCTTGAGCAGTTGTTTCTCAAAGCTATACTTACCACGGTTCTAGTGGAATAATTCATTATCTCATCATTGACTGGACATTTCATCAAATACATTTCACTGTTGAAACTTGTCAGTGATAGTCAATTTGCTATCTTATCAGCAATATAGCATAGTAATTAAATTTTTATCATGACAACATTTCAGTCCTATTGCTCATGAATAATTCATATTTTATATTTCAAACATCAACAACGCATATATTGTACTAATGAGCATGGAAAAGAAAATTTACTTCCTCCGACATCTTCTCAGACATTACAAACAATTGCGTTCTTTTTCCAAGGGCAGGCCTAGCCAAAGGCACAGTTCTGAAGCAGCAGCCCCTCCTCCCCAGCCTACTTCACAAGGATCTTCCTAGTTACCTAAACCATGTTCAACAAATTCCCTCCAAATGACTAATGATTTCTTGGAAAACAGTTGGAAATACTATTCATCTTTTAAGCTCCAGCTCCTACAACACTCCTTCCTCTGTACCTTCTTTCTTCCTCAATAGTAGCTGATTAATGGTTTGGCCTTCCTTTTATTTTGTGAGTTATGTCAGGGGATGTTCAAGCCCTTTTATTAATTATATTTTTCTTGTTGATTGATGCAATGCTCGCCCCATAGACATATAAATCTAATTGAATTCCATTTAAATTAAATGGACTAGATTAATAGTATACTCTGGGAAAATGTTTGTGTTTTGAAAGAAACACGCAAGAATGCAAACTTATCCACCACACGTGCATATCTTGGCACTTAGATGAAGATATTTATAAATGGGGTAGAAAGTAAAACCTTCCCATTACTACTTAAACCATATTAAACTTTAAATGAACTGATTCACCTACTTACTTATCTTTCCAGCCTCATGTTTACCCTTAGACTTGAGCAACCTATTCTTTCCACCTGACTGGCCTTTTGTGACTTCTGCATCTGCTTAGCTCCTGCTTATCCTTCAACATCTTCCTCAAAAGTATCTCCTCCAAGAAACCCTTTTTGATTTTGTCAGACCTTTACAACCTCTTCTGAGTTTCCACAGTAATCTGTTTACACTATAAGTAATGGTACATAGCTATTAATCATGAAGGCCTACCATGTGTAGGCATTATATTAGACATTTTATAGAATTTACCTAATTTTATCCTTCTAACAACCATACAAAATGGATGCTCATTTCAATTTGAAAAAAGAAGAAAGCTCAAAAGAATTAAGTAACCTGCCAAAGGTCACACAGGTAGTAATCCACAAAACCAGAATTCAAACTAGACTCTCTGACTCCAAAGCACATATTTTCCCTGTATTGCATAGCTCTCAATAAATGACTAAATGAATGAATGACGACCTTGGCAAAGGATAGCATATTCTCGTGAGCATACAAGTGACTGAGCTAAATTTGAAATTTCACTTTCTTCTTTGACATTTAACATATGATATATTAAAATGCATTAAGATGTCTATGTGAAGGCACATGGCAAACCACAATTTGAATGCAATCCCCTCAGATTCATGACAAAGACCTCCTATTAGAACTGAGCATTTGAGAATGCCACTTCCCAATGCATTTCCCAGTATCAAGCCAGCCGCATCATACATTATTTCCATTTAAGCCCATTCTGATCTTATTTCCTTGGTTATCAGCCCCAGCAGGGTTCTATAACATGCATAACATATCTGCTGAGCTAGGTTAAATGAATTTCAGTTAAGAGACTAATATTATTAACATTATATGGTGATTTGCAATTATCAGTCAAATAAGATCAGTTACCAGAGGACCAGAGAGATCTCAGTAAATGGTGAACTACAAAATCAGCACACTCCCTCCTCAGTGGGTTTATAACCTAAATGGGTAGTTGCCAGTTAGGGAGGGATAGAAGAGTTCTCCAGGGAGAGAGCAGAAGGAGGAATCCTTCTGTTGTTCTTGTCCTTAATGAAAAAGGCTCATGTGAAACACAAGCTCACTGCACTCCCTCATCCCTCCTCACACAATATGCCCTTGACCTTTCTGCAAGCACAGTGGGCTAAGACACTGACAGTGAGAGGCATTCATGGGTCAGGGTTCTAGTGCGGACTCTAGTTCTAGTCCTAGGTCTGCCACTAATCCTGTGACCTTGCTCTCTATTCCTCTCCCAGAGCCCCTGTTTCATTGCCAATACGATTAAAAGATTACACTAATTCAATCTAAGATCCTTCCAACTCTCAAGTGTAATACTTTGTCATTGAATACAAACACCTACTCAGTCAAGTTCAATTTTTCCCTACTCTGCTTCAAATTGGCACCACTGTTGGTGACCTGGCCCAGCATCGATCCTTCTTGTACTAGGCAAAAGTGCTGATATCAAAAGGCATTGAAGACTAGAGAGTAGACTGATTTATACAATTTTGATTTAATGACCCCAGTGTTTCTCTTCACCTATGGCACAAGGAAACTGGTCACTTAACTGAATTCACTTATGTGATCTCAGAGGCCCTTCAGAATCTGGCCTTCCAATACCTCCCTGATCCCACCTGCTGTTCCCCACTCTGACTACCCCTCAGTCACAGGGGCCTCACTGCTGGTCCTCTATCACACCATGCAGACTCCCATCCTAGAGGCTCTGCATTGTTTGTATCACCATCCTCTCCCCCCCCCCAACCTAGCATATCCCCTATCTCACAGCCTCCTGGTTTGCTCTCTCACTTCCTTCAGCTCTTTATTTAAAATCCCTTTCTCAATAAGGCCTGCCTTCACCACCATCTCTCCCCACTCACCCTTCCATACCCTCCATCCCTACCTTATTTTCTCCCCTCACACTGTCCACTATCCAAGGATATGTCTTGGTGTTTGCCTGTCTTCCCCAGCAGAATGTGAACCTAGTAAAGGCAGCGCTGGTTTGGTCTGTCTCACCCTTTTGTACTCCCAGTGCCTAGAACAGTGTCTAGCATATAGTCAGGCACCCAATAAATATTTGTTAAATGAATTAATAAAACCCTTTGCCCCATCACTTATTCTGATCCAAACACACTAACACACTAAACTTCTCTTTTTTATCATGCAATCCCAGCATACTCCTCCACAGAGCCTTTATACTTTCACTTCATTCTGCCTGGAATCTCCTTCCAAAGATTTCCATGTGGTCTTGTAATGCCGGTGGCTGAGGCCAGGCAGGTCCACATTGGATTCAGGCAGACAGTAGAAAAATTGTGGAGCCAAAAAAGTGTTGGACCATTTTGTTTAATAAAGTCTCACAACAGCAGACAAGCACACAGGCAAGGGAAATCACCTCTCAGGCAAAAAAAAAAACAAAACAGCTAAATGGCCCCTCACAGTGGCGGGCAGGCAATCCGTGTGTCCACAATACCCCACCCCACATCTCTCTCAAGTGCAAGCACCCATACCTTATACAGGCTATGCATACGTGCCTCTGCCATGTGCTCATGCACTAATCAAGATCTGTATTCAAGTGTTGGTCTATTCAGAGGCCTTCTCAATTCAAACTATCTATAATGGTAATATCATTCTCCAAATATATATAACTTTATATAGATATAACTCAAATACATATTTACACACACACACACACACACAACTCTTTCCCCTTCATAACTATGAGTGCTAGAAGTGAGCCACTCAGATCTCTTTTAAGGGAAACTTCCAGGGGGAGCAAGTTGACTGACAGTTCCACTTGTGTGTATCCACTCTGTGGTCTCTAAGGCCATTGTTCTGCTGGGCTGCCCCCAGCCAATATTTAAGCACAGCAGGAATGGGTCTGAAGGCCCCATTCCTAAGGGCATGGGACTCCTATAGTAGGCAACTTTAGTCTAAGGACTCCTCATCCACCTTGATGAAACTTTCTTTTTATTTATATATTTATTTATTTTATTTATTCATTTTAGAGAGAGGAGAGAGAGAGAGAGAGATCGAAAGGGGGAGGAGCAGAAAGCATCAACTCCCATATGTGCCTTGCTTAGGCAAGCCCAGGGTTTTGAACCAGCGACCTCAGCATTCTAGGTCGACGCTTTACTCATTGTGCTACCACAGGTCAGGCAAAACTTTCTTAGAACACTGTTGCACTCTGTGATTCTTCCTCCCCAAACCTCCTACCTTTTGCCTTTCTTGTCACAGGTTTTAGATGTATATTATGGCCTGAAGGCTCTCTTGCCTACTCCTGATTCCTCCCCAGGTGTCTCCCCCCAAAATCTCTTCTACCATCTAATCCTGTCATAGTAATTGCCTCTTGGAGCAACAGAACTAACATAATAAAACATATAACATATGTAGTTATTTTTAACCACCCATTTCTCTTCCCCTATGAAGGTAAATTTAATCTGTTTTATTTACTACTGTATCTCCAGCATGCAGAATGATGATGCAAAAACTAAATATCTTTAGTAGAGAAATGTTACTTCTAGCTGTTCATTTCATTCATTCATGAAAGAAAATATGGAGTTTCTACTTTGTTTTAAGCACCACGCTAAGTACTTGATAGATCAAGGATCTAGTGTTAAAGATAAACAAGTAACTTAAATAAACTATGACAAGACTTTACTAAAAATATTCATAATGTATGGAGCACAAATAATTCCTAGTAAGCATGTAAAAATTTAAGTTTATGCATGTGTAAGGTCAAGTATTATGAATGTCTCAGGAATACGAAGGGTAAGTCAACTTCAAAAGCAAGTTTCCTTGTCTTTGCCCTCAAGACCTCTTTGAAGCAGATGTTCCTTGTAAAGATTTTCTTCAGGTGTACAAAGTAAAGTGAAGGCCATCTCTTATATAAAATACACTGCTCAACAGTGACTAGGGAAAAATGAAATCTAACTCTTTTTTTTGAAGGCTATGGCTCTAAACTCGAGAAAAGCAATGTGTAAATCAGTTATATTAAAATTTTTCTAGCTTAAATCTCTAAAAATAGTCCACCTCCCATGCCATCTACTCTAGAAACACTTTCATGATTCCCTGAAGACTAGGCAGGTCCCTCATTTTATAGGCTGTCCAAGCACCCTCTACTTTCCCTTCCAAGAATTTACCAAAAATGCAACTCATTACTCATGTGTGAGCTGCCTCATTAGTAGATAATAAGTTCCATGAGAGGACCACATCTATGATATTGACTGCTGTATCTCCAGCACCTGGAATAGACTAAGGCCTCAATTAGTATTTCTTGAATGGCTAGATGGAAGAATAGATGAATAAATTAAACATGAATGAGTAAATGAATGATGTGCAAAATTTTACCTCATCTACTCAACTGAGAAATTACCTCCATTATCTAAATTCCCATTGCACTTTATATATACCTTTTCCATGCCTTCTGTCCATGTATCCATTCATGCTATAGGTAAAAGTTTCACAAATTAACAAGAATAGTACATTTCTACCACTCATATCATTCACAGCAGGCATGAAAATCTTTGGATTCAGTTGCTCTTGGCACCATTAGTCAGCCTGATGTTAACTACCTGAGCTTAGATTTAGAAGTGACAGGGAATTGGCCTCTTATTTCCACCTGGCAAAATGCTCACCTCTCCCACTTCTAATCATTCTAACTGGCTTTTTAACTTTCCAGATGTGGGGGAGCCCACACCACAGCACCCATTGCTTGAGCAGCATGCCTTCTGCTTAGGGGACAAAGAATTAAAGTATTTTTGCTGAAAGTTGCCTAATATTACTCCTTACCTCTTTATTCCTTGAGTCTATAGAGCCAAAGTCATTCCTGTCTTTAGAGATCGTTTAAAATCCCTTCTATCCATTCAGTCATCAACTTCTATCCCTTTCTACGTTCTTCCATATCATAACATGTGATACACATTCTATCCTACATTGTAGTTATTAATGAACATAACATCTCTTTTGCTGAATTCTAAGCATCCAAAAATGTATAATTCTTTTCTGTATCGCCCACAAGACCTCAAAGAGTAATTTGCACAAATTAAGAAATTATGTATTTTTATTTATAAGTGGATGTACCTTATTCAAGTTCCAGATAATTGCCCACTTATTTCATATAACCAAATCCATTACTAAAGATGGGGTTGGCCTGATTCTGTCTGTGCTTCCCCAACCTTTCCTCTAATTGTGAGCAGTCTACCACCTTGGCAACAGGGCTCATTACCAGCCAAGCCACCAACTGACTCAAAAGGAAAACTGGAGAAGTAGCTGCATAATGGACTAAAGAGATGCAACTTCAAGCAGTTGAAGGACAAAAGTAAGGCTCTGAGAAGCCCAGAATACAATTTCCAAAAGCAACCCCAGTTGCTGGGGAAACAGTCCTGGCAGATAGGTTAGCTGGGTCTGAAACCACAGGTAGGTGGTTTGGAAGCACAGGAGAGAGCATGCTTTTAAGCAGAAGAACAAAAACCCTTCAAATAATAGGCTTCTTTTAAACAAGAATAAGAAAACAGAAACTAACCCCACTAAATTTTTACCATAGCAACCCCTGTAGTTAACAATCATCATTCATGCCATCACCAACACACATAAAACAGAAAAAGGACAGGGAAGAGAAATATGGATAAAAGGATTGAAAAGGGAATGAAGAAATGCTAGGAAAAGGCAAAGAAAGTTTACCAGTTAGCATTCTAGATCCACAGAATTCAGTCTGCAAAGCCTGGAGTGTGCATATGTGCATTTGCACATTTGCATTTTTATAAACACACACACACTCTCTCTCTTTCACACACACACAAACACACACATAAACATACTTTATGAGAAGCCATGAGGGTGTGAGCATGGTAGAAACGGAATGGATTTTTGAGTCCAAGTCTTGCCAAGGTCTGAGTCCCATTTCTATTTCTCATCATAACAGAATTGCTGATCATTGAGGACAAACTGTACTCACTTACAGAAAAATAACCACTAATGTTAGAAAAAGCACAGAGAAAAACAAGTCTGTGGTTGAGTAAATCAATCTAACCTGAAAATTTGCAGCAACCAGGCCTTCAGGATAACAAAATAACAAAGCTCTGCATTTCTGCAGCTGCTCTCAAACAATTTCAAAGCACTCACACATCTCATTTCCTCATCTTCTTGCACTACCACCCTTAATGGGCAAGGCATTGAAGGCATTGGAAAGTTAAATACCAAGCACACACAGCTAATTGATGACTCTCATCGCAATGTTCTTTATATTAAATAGCAGGGAGAAACACTGGATCAAGTAAAAGTATTCCCACCAAACTACCTCAATTGTCCCACTGTGCCTTCAAGGCCTGAAATTAGCAAGCAAACTGCAGAAGTCAGGTGAAAATTGCTAACCACGGGGTCTACAAAAGGTGAGTAGGTAAGCTTTGCTGTAATTATGTAAGTGGATATTTGATTTAATGTGTTTAGTTGCTGCCTAGATATTTGATAAGGTTTTACCTGAGCTCATAGTAGGGAATAGAAAAACATAATGTAGAGAAATGTAAAAATATTGGGATTTGGTAAAATTATTCCAAAAAGTCTCTCTCTCAAAGTGAAGCTATTTCTAAATCTTCAGATGCACTAGGTTATGAGCACAAGGAAAGAGTGAGGAGGAAAGGTGAGGACCGTTCAAGTTTCCTCATAAATGCCCCAGCCGAGCTCAACCCAGAGTGAAAGAGAAGATGAACTCTGCATCTCACCTGACCCTCTGAAAACCCATCTTCTCATCATAGCTTAGCTCCAGAGCAGAACAAGTATCAGCCCATGATGCTCACTCTATGCCCTACTGTGACCTCCCTGAAAGTAGAATGCAAAAACTTCCTACCTTCCCAGTATCTAGCACCTCCCCTTCCCTTCCACTCCCACTGCTGCGCCTCCCTCTCTAGCTCAAAAGTGTTCTACCTCTGGCCTGGCCCATTGGGGCAGTCTCATGGTTCTTCTGATTCCCTCCAGTCTCAAGACTTTAAATCCTTTCTTCACACTATTTCAAAATCCACATTCTTAAAGTAGATGGCTGATCCTTCCCACTCCCAGCAACATCCTTTCAAAATGCCTCATATAAATAAAGAGTAAAGTTGAAAGTCTACCCTACCGATCTCCCCCCACATCTCCCTGCCTCCTGCCAGTATACACCCCACACAGCCTATCAAACTCACAATCCTGCTCATAGTTTCTCACCTAGCACCATTCTCACACTTTTCCTTGAGCCTGGAACACTCTCCCAAATTACTTCTCGTTTTTGTGATGTCCATTTCATCTCCCATCTAAAATTTTACCTTGATCTTAAAATTTGTCTGTGCTAGTTGCTAAGACTTCTTAAATGCCGGTGACAAGGACTGGCTCAACACTTTAGAGATACACACACACAAACACACACAAACCACCTTTAAATTTTTGTTGAATATATCTTCATGAAATAGAAAATCTGCTGTGTTTACTTTTTAAACAAAACCAGGGAATACTTTATAATAAATGATAAGTTACTAAGAGACCTGTGGCTAAGGTGTCTCAATTCACCTTGCATAACTGTTCTGAATGATAAATCTCTTATCAAAAATAGAGATGTTTATGAGAAAGACTATGCTCTATGATATTTTTACAATGAGAACTTATCCAAGTCAGCTCTAGCCCCAAATATCAATACCATGTGTACTTGGATTCTGATGACCTATCAGAGTGACCTATTTTCAACTAGCTGCTGATTTAAGAATGTGATTGCTTTTGCAAGGAACTGAATAAAAATTCCAAGAATGGTATTAGGAGCGCCCTGGCTGGTTGGCTCAGCGGTAGAGCGTCGGCCTGGCGTGCGGGGGACCCGGGTTCGATTCCCGGCCAGGGCACATAGGAGAAGCGCCCATTTGCTTCTCCACCCCTACCCCCTCCTTCCTCTCTGTCTCTCTCTTCCCCTCCTGCAGCCAAGGCTCCATTGGAGCAAAGATGGCCCGGGCACTGGGGATGGCTCCTTGGCCTCTGCCCCAGGCGCTAGAGTGGCTCTGGTCGCGGCAGAGCAACGCCCCGGAGGGGCAGAGCATCGCCCCCTGGTGGGCAGAGCGTAGCCCCTGGTGGGCGTGCCGGGTGGATCCCGGTCGGGCGCATGTGGGAGTCTGTCTGACTGTCTCTCCCCGTTTCCAGCTTCAGAAAAATACAAAAAAAAAAAAAAAGAATGGTATTAGGAGCAATGAAAAAATCAAACATGATTTTCCATAAACAGTTTTATAATGCAAGGCTCCTGAAACATTTGCATAACTTTAGAATCATTTTTGGACATGTTTGATGCTCTAAGTCCACTGTGAATATATAAAAATTATGGTCAGATCAGTTTCTATAACGGTATTATGGGTGCTTAATTACTACTTATTAATCTTTACTGATGAAACTAAATTTAAAATATAGATGTTTGCTGAATCCTGTGAAAATGTATTTTCTCAAATACTTTCATTTCATTCATTCAACAACCATATATAAAGAGTACATTTTATGTGCCAAGAACTCAAAATATTATATATGGGTAACAAAACATAATGCCTGTCCTCAAAGAAAGATCCTAGAGTCTAGAGGAGAAGGGCAATAATTAAATAGATCATTATAATATAAAAATTTAGAACTTTAAAAAATTGGAATAAATAAAAAAGGCAGCTACATTCTAATTTAAAAAATAACAATTATATAAGTAGCTAGTCTTGGTCCCTTCAGACTTTACATTTGTATTAATTTTTAGCAACAACAAAAAAATAATAATAAATCTTCTTAGTCATGGAAATAATAATGTAAGTGACCTGAAAGACTTCAATAGGTTGAAATTCAACAGTGAGACTACAGAAATATATAGTCATTATTTATTCTTTTTTCTTATTGTTGCTCATTTATTCATGTTTTCAACAAAGGTTTTTGACCAGAAATATTGTGCTGGGTTTGTGGGCCATTATGACAAATTCATAGGTAAGTTATTCAGATGCCTTATCTCAAGTTATTTAAAATTATATTTGACTTCAAGTTGATGTTCATGGCCCTAGTCTAGGATGTTTGAGAAATGGAAACAAGGTGCATTTGGTTTAGATGGATGCCTACAGAGAAATGCAAATCACAGAATCTTAGAATTGGTCACCTGTAAGAATCCCTCCATGGTTGAAATATCTCTTATAACATTTGTGTTTGTATATACATTGCCTCATAACAGTTGAAAACTCATAATTTTCAACTATCCTAACAACAATATTGTGATATTGGTAAAGCAAATACTATATAAACCTACAATGGAGGAAAGCAAGACTCCAAAAGATAAAATCACACTCAGGGTTCCAGTCCAATGCATGTTCTACTACCATACAATCCCTTCCTTTCAAATGGGTGCATTTCAGACCCCATCACCCAGCATCTCTCTCTCTCTCTCTCTCTCTCTCTCTCTTTCTCTCTCTCTCTCTCTCTCTCACACACACACACACACACACAATGGCTAGAAAGTGAAATTCTGAATTACAAGTCTTTGCAATGACTTCCACCTTAAAACAAAATATGTCTTTCTATAAGGAAGGTTTCTTTCTTTCCTATTCTTACCCAGAATCGATCAACTAAACACCAGTTTCAAGATTTTAAGATAACTCTATCATCCCTGGTAGTTCTAAACTACCAGTTGATTTGCAGGGGAGTCTACTGCCCTATCTCAGAACCTGCTTTATGTCTCACCTGGGTTATTACAGTGGATATTTATTACAACCTACTCTAATTGCAGCCACTCCATCACAAGCAATGGCAGCAGACTTCAACTTCGGGCACATCTCCAATGACAGCACACTCTCTTCTGCTTCTGTCACTTTGCACATGTTCTCTTCTGACCACAAAGCTATTCTCTTTCTGCCCATCTGGCTTATTCAGAAGTTACCACTTCAAAAACTGGTAACTTTTATCATTTCTGATGCCCCTTCCTCCCTGGCTTGATGATTATTGTTCCTTTCCTGTGCTCTTGGAGCTTAAGACTGTTATAACACTTTCATTACAATAGATTTCTATTTTCAGTTGCCCCTTGAACAACATTGGTTTGAACTGGACAGGTTAATTTATATGTAGAATTTTTTCTATAAATACTATAAGTGTATTGTCCTTCATAACAGTTTCTTTTCTCTAGTTTACTTTATTGTAAGAATAGAGTCTATAATACATATATCAAATATGTTAAGCGGCCATTTATGTTACCAGCAAAGCTTCTGGTCTAAGCTTCTAGGCTACTAGCAGTTAAATTGTGGGGAGGTCAGGTCAAAAGGATTTTCACCTGTTCACTGAGTGAGCACCCCTAACTCCCACATTGTTTAAAGGTCAGCCTTACTTCCTGACCTCTGCCACTGGGCTATGAACTAATTCTTTAAGAACAGGGAGAACTGGACCATTTTCCATGGACTAATATGAGGTCTGATGCCCCCAAAATGTTTACATAATAAATAACAAGTGAGCCCTATTTCTACATGTATGAGTTTACTAGGGCTGCTGTAGCACATTACCACAAACTCACTGGTTTGAAACAACCATCATTTATTTTCTCACATTGGAGGCTGGGAGCCCAAAATCAGGATGTCAGTGAGGCCATGTTCTCCTTAAAGCTTCTAGAGGAGGATCCTGCCTTGCCTTCTCCCAGCTTCTGGTGGTGACTCTGCAATTCTTGGTGTACCCTGACTTATCAACATATCACTCTAATCTCAGGCTCTATCATCATGTGGCCTTCTTGCCTTGTGTCTGGGTCCAAATGTCCCTCTTCTTATAAAGATACCAGCCTTGGATTAGGGCACACCCTAATCCAGTATGGCCTCATCTGCAAAGACCCTACTTACAAATAAGATTACATTCACCATTCTGATGGACATGATTTTCAGGAAAATGGTATTGAATCTAGTCTTTTATGTTGTAATTGGAGAGAAAAAATAATTCTGAATTCTGCATTTGGATCACAGTACCTAAGCAACCTGTCCAACCACATTTGATATGACATCTGGATCACAGCCTTATTTATGAAAAGGTAATGTCCCACAAGAAATTATAACTGTCTTTTGTCTTCACTTGACAAGTTTATTTATTCATTTATCAAATGAATGAATTCACTGAGTGCCTGTGAACATGCCATTCATTGTTCTAAGTGCTAGGGAAAGACCAGTAAACAAAGCACGCAAAAACCTCTGCCAATGCGAAGCTTACATCCCAGAGAGAAGGGGAGACAAACAATCAACAAAATAAACAAAGTAAAACTAGGCACATAATATCACATTTTCTTAAGTGCAATCGAGAAATATTAAGCAGGTGATGGAGATAGGAAAGTTGAGTGGAGTCGAGGATGCTGTAATGTCCAGTGAGGTGATTAAAGAAGACTCCACCAAGAAAGTGATATTTAAGCACCTGAAGAAAGTAAGAGAGGTAGTCTAGTGAGTATTTGGATAAGTAGAGCTTAAGTAGTAGAAACAGCAAAAACAAGGGCCCTGGGGTACGAATGTGGTGTTATGGACACACAGGAAGGCCAGAGCAACTAGCACAAGTCTAAGGGGAGTGCAGTAAGAGATGAGGTCTGAGGGGTAATGGAGTATGACAAAAAAACAGGAAGTTCCTCCTCTCTCCATTATCAACAAAGTGATATGGTAAAACATTCACAGTCCCAGTTTCTACACATGGAATATTTTGAGTTCTTAAGAAAGTAAATTTCTCCACATCAAATAGAAGATAATCTTATTTCACAAAATTGAAAATGATATTCTCAGTAAATATTAAAATTCAAACCCTTTTAGTGTCTTTCATCTCTCTGCCTTATCATTAAGAAATTAGAAACAATGTAGGCAGGTAGCTGCACATAATAAA
Source organism: Saccopteryx bilineata (assembly GCF_036850765.1). Lineage (NCBI taxonomy): Eukaryota > Metazoa > Chordata > Mammalia > Chiroptera > Emballonuridae > Saccopteryx > Saccopteryx bilineata. The sequence continues at coordinate 335,118,312 of NC_089490.1, read as the reverse complement.
AAAATCTTTATTTTTAGGTAAATCACATTTCTATCCTTAAAATTACTTTCTAGGATACTATATTATTCTAGTCAGGAGACACGAATAATTTCAATGTGTCTTGTCAAATGACTATCAGATTCTTTTTTAAAACAAAAACTTTATTTCCTGATTCCCTTCAGTCTTGCCTAAATTTTCAGAATATGGTTATACTCTTACTTGGTGCCACCTTATGGGAGAATTTGATAGAAAATTGTCTCTTTAATAAGAAGTTAAAATCTGTTTGTTTGTTTGTTTGTTTTTTGGCGATCTCAAACTTTTAAAGTCCTTTCAATGATAACAAAGTATTTTTAGAAAACAATGTTCTACATACAAATGTGTTTCCTCTCATTCTCAAATCAACCCTCTGAGATAAGAATTATGATCTACATTTTGAGACGAGGAAACTGACCTTGAAGAGGAGTAGTCATTTATTCGATGTCATGTCTAGTGGCAGAATCAGATTCAAAACTATCTGTGCCTGACTTCAAAGCCCTTGCTCTGAAACTCTGGGCTCTTATGCCTCCCTTGTATTCTTATTTCATGCAGTCCTCCAAACAACCTTGGGTATTACACATTATATCCCAAATCAATAACACTCATTTTCTAAGAGGTTAAATAATACGCCTTAAGTCACATAGCTGTTCAGTGGTAGAGTTATCCACTCATGACTCTTATCCATTTGTTCAACAAATACTTAGAAAGTGCCTACTAATCACACACATACATACATAGTGAATAAAACACCCACTCTTGAAATTTACAGTCTAAAGAGAGAGTTTCACAATGGTAATTAATATTTATTGCTTACTATGATCCAATTACCAGTCTAAGTATTTTACTGGTATAATCCCATTTAATGTTCATAATAGCTTTATCAGGTTTTTTTTCTTAGATAAGGAAAAAGAAAAGTAAACCCCCCAAAAGTTCATTGGACCAAGGCCTATAAAATTGCAACAGGGTGAAGCCAGGCCTTGAAGCCAGGCACTCTAACTCCATAGGAAGGAAGGGAGGGAGGGAGGGAGGGAAGGAGGGAGGGAGGGAGGGAGGGAGGGAGGAAGAGAGGGAGGAAGGAAGGAAGGAAGGAAGGAAGGAAGGAAGGAAGGAAGGAAGGAAGGAAGGGAGGGAAGAAAGGGAGGGAGGGAGGAAGGGAAGGAAGGCAGGAAAGAAGGAAGGGAGGGAGGGAGGGAGGGAGGGAGGGAGGGAGGGAGGGAGGGAAGGAAGGAAGGAAGGAAGAAGGGAGGGAGGAAAGTAGGGAGAGAGGGAGGAAGGAAAGTAGGGAGGGAGGGAGGAAGGAAAGTAGGGAGGGAGGGAGGAAAGTAAGGAAAAAGGGAAGGAAAGGAGGGAAGTCTTTTGATTGCACCATGCTGCCTTCTAACATTTTTTCAGCTGCTCATAGAAGCAGCACTCCTGACGACCTTGTGGTCAACTCTAACAGAAGGGTCAAGCTGGCTTGCCAATGACATAAGCACCTGCAGACACCACCTTTACCACTCTATTTCCTTCATCTAGCAGCCTATGAAAACCCTAAACACAGCACCAGTGGGCATTCCAGACTCCTAAATGCCAGCACAGATAAGAAACCATTGCAAGCCTGGAAACTAGAGAAGTCGTGAAGGAAGTCAAGAAGGCAAGTAAGACAAGATTGAGTGTGTCGAGCAAATTTAATGCAAAGAAAGGAGTTTTGTCATTAACTTGAACAATTAAATCAGCATTTATTATCTATAAACTATAAGCGATTAGAAATACTTAAAGAATCATTTATAATTTCTAAGGACATAAGACTAAACAGAAATGGCATAAGAATTTTCAGACTTGGGAAAACAAGAAGCATCTGGATCAAGCTGATCCATTCTTGGAAATTGAATAGATGAGGGAATGACAGTGTAATGGGCAAGGAGGGGGGGCATAAGAATCTAGAACACAGGAGAATTTACACTACAAGCCTTATTATAACATCTGGACCACTTCTTGAAACCATCTAGAAAATTTACAAAGCAGTTTTAATACCAAGGTTGGATCTTAGAATTGGAGTTGGAGTGGAGGTTAGAACTTAACTAACCCTTAGTCAGGATCAATAAGCATTCTAAGAAAAATGTGTTCTTCAAGTACTAACTCAAGAAAAATTGCTCAGCTACACTTTCAACTAAATATCATGCAGAGGTTATGAACAGGATTCCAGGACAGACTGCTTGGGTTTGAAACCCAGTTCAACCTGTTAAAGAATGTGACCGTAGCAAATTACTGACTCTTCACACCTTCATTTTATTATCCTCAAAGCAGGAAAAATTGCATTACCCATCTTTAGTTTTGTTGTCAGAATCAAATAAAATTAGTCTATGTAAAATATTTATATTAACACCTGACACATAGACAGCACTATATCAGTGTTTAAGATTATTACACTCCTAAATGCTCCTCCTGTGTCAAGTTCAAGAGTCACAACTGCTTGAATACATAACAATGGACAGAAGTCAGCCGTAGGGTAGGAAGCAACAGTAAAGGAAAAGCTTTCAGATTCATGATAAAACAGCTTTCACAGTGCTTGCAAGTAAGTATACTTTATAATTTTTAAAGACATAGGTACGTTTTTGTTTACTACAAGCTGACAATCCTTCTTCCTTCTCTTCACATCCTGTGCTGGTCTTGAAAGTTTGTAGGCTGCAATAATTAGAGATTCTCCAGGTAAATTTCCATAGGTCTGTGCTATTTAAACTAATGGTGAAGAACTGGGATCAAATATTAGCAGGAAATGCTGCTAGAATACATTTTCTGAAATGTGACATTAAAGCATTCATCAAAACCTTAGCAACTGAGTCATTATCTCTGGAGATATTTTCATCTTTGTACTTTTCTGTATTTTCAAACATTGACAATAAACATCAATTTTTTATCAGAAAAAATCACAAATTTTAAGGAGTTAAAAAGAGAAAGATACAAGAGGATTTCTAACTAGCATAATCATATAAAATAAGCAAGCAGACAAATAAAACTATTTTAGAGGAAGTACTAGAAGGAAAAAGTATCAATAATAATTTTCTCAATGGATGATATTATTCTGTTATTTTTCTTTATTTTTCAAGTTTTCAATAATGACCTTTCATTAGGGAATATTGCTGATTAATTTTATTTAAAACCTAAAACATCAAGCATATGTGTCTCAAGTGTTCAAAATATAAGCCTATGTTTTTCTTCTTGCCTGAGTTAGGCTTTAAATTTATTGGAAAGTTATTTCCTGTTTAAATCATAAACGAAAAGAAAGCAGGCAGGATTGGAAAGAGGGACCGTCATGGAATGACAGAGTGAAAAAAGAACAAGCTTTCAACCTCTCCCAGGATTTCAGCACTGCCCAGCAATCCTTTTAGTTGTCTCTAGCCAGCTACTTCTCCCACACCCTAAGGTGGCTATTACAAACCTTCTTCACTTCATCAGGATCCTGTCCCAGCCCTCTCTCTCCTCAATGACCTTGCTTTCTTCTTCATTGAGAAAACAGCAGTTATAAAGCACGAACTTCCCTCATTTTCCATCTTCTGGCTTCCATCTCAAGTTCACCCATATCTGAAAATCTTAACCTACGTGTATCTTCTCTCCTTCAGAGAGGACTTTTCTTCCAAAGTCAACCCTCAAGAGGGCAAATAATCTTAACTATCCTGTAACCCAATCCCCACTCTCCTTTCTCCCACCTTCACATAATCTTTCTTACATTCTCCTTGATTCCATATTCACAAAACTGCAACACTGTTGTTCTGCAGAACACTTAAGATCTTGCTCCTTGGCATATGGTCTCAGTTCGGCTCAAATGAACTCTTCACAAAACGTATCTACCAGTTTGGACATTTCTTATGGCAACAGCTCCCAAACTACATTCCTAAACATCTCCATCTGGGTCTGTCATAGATGCTTGTAGTTAATATGTCTAAACTTTAACTTATTCCCTCTACTGTGAAACTTGCTTCCCTTATATTTCCTAATTTCTCAAAACCATCATCAAGCCAGTTCATTGTAGAGAACTCTTAGTCAGCTCTCATTCATTCCTCATCTCCTTCATTCAAGCATGAATTCTCATCATTTCAAGTTCCAAAATATTTCTTGAATTAGGCTCCTGCTTTGCATATCCACATATCCACAATGTTAGTTTAGGTCCTATCATTTGAAATAACTTAAGTAGTCAGCAGACTTCCTTACTCATTTCCAATTCATTCTGCACATGGCTTGTCTTTCTACAGCATCTTTTCATTTATCTGTTTAAAAACTTCCAATTGCACCCTATGGCTCAGAAAAAGTTGAAATGTTTTACATAACATAGAAGTCCTTCACAGACTGGTGCTCATGTGTGTTAGCAAATCCTCTGCCTTCCCTTCTCGGATGGAAAAATATATGCCCTGTGCCTCGATGTCCTATGCCTTTGCACATGGTTTTTCCTGTTTAAAATTACTTACTCACCCTCTTCACCTGTCAAATTATTCTTACTTTAAATAAATGCTTCTCAAATTTTAATGTGCTTACAATTCACCTGAGGACCTTGTTAAAATCAAATCTTGATTCTAGAAGCCTGGTCTGGCTTCTGAGAAACTACATTTCTAACAAACTCCCAGCTGAGAGTATTAGCTGGGAGCAGGTAATACCACTGCTAGTCTGTTGATCACATTTTGAGTAGCAAAAACTGGGCGCAACTGAAATATAACCTCCTCTACAGGCTTGCCGCCTGACCCAGGGTCAGTGCCTCCTCTCTCTCTGCTGCTCTCAGAACACGGTCTGACCTCTCACCACTCTTCCCTTCTGTGCTACAGTTGTTTGTTAAATTTATCTCCCATTAAAACATGACTCCTTGAAGGGCAGAGGCCATCCCTTGTCCAATTTCACAGACTACCCTCTAGCAGTGTCTGGCGGATAGTGGGCACTATTAAAACCATTCGTTAAATGAATTCATAATGAATAAATACAGGTAGAAATATTACAAAAACTAAATTCCAATGGAGTAAATAAATCTTTGTTTTAATTGTAACCAAACTAAAATATTTATTGAATATATACAATTCTTATTTATTTTTGTATCAAATTTTATATCTCAGTGCCTGAAATTTAGTAAATTACAGAGCACTTTTGTAGACAGGTGGCTGGTTGGATGAATGGTGAAATGGATGGATGGATGAATGGATGACTGAATGGATGGATAAATACCAAAAATAAAGGGAAGGCTGTAAGGCAAACCAGCATGTCATGTATAGTCATTCACAACAAATAAATCAGCAAGAAGACAATGCATTTATGACAAATTTAGTGATTCACCTAAGTTTCATATTTGAAGATTTTAGCATAAAATATTGAGACACAATAATACAAAGTGAATCAATATGCAATGAATTCATAAGAGTAGAAAGGGGGTGAACAGTGAAAGGATTGGTAAAACAAATTAGGGGGTATGTTGGAAAGGGATTCCTCTAAAGTGAATTCAAGTTTAACACAATAAAAAATGACAACTGTTCTACTTCAGTCCTGAAAATCTTCATCTCATTACTGGAAATTCTGAAAACTTTCTGCTCGCCTAAAAAGCAAACAAACAAACAAACAAACAAACAAAACCTTACACCAAAGACTCTTCAGAGCCAAAGCTAAGTAATCAACCAAGGACTTTGCCTGCAATAGTAAAAAAAAAAAAAAAAAAAAGGTGAAAAATTAGAGTTAAAATTTCTTGGTGAAGCTTAAATTGTCTTAGCCAATGCTATGTTTAGACATCTTGGCTTCTTTCTCAACCTGCTAAAGAATTCAGAATAGAGTCAGAAAGAAGAGTTAGAGTGGGAATAACTGCAAGTGAAAACCCATTCCTAATGACCACCTTGTCACAGAAGGTCAAATGCAAAACTAGAAAGTGGGAAAAAAAACAGGAATAGCATCTATGAAAGGAAGACTGCTGAGCCGCATTTGCACCCAACCCCTCCCCTCAATGTGGGATCCATAAAAATGTTCTCTGTGTCTATCAGTTTGTTTCTGTTTTATTTGTTTTGGTTTCCATGAATAAGTGAAATCATATGGTATTTGTCTTTATGTTTGACTTATTTTACTCGGCATATTTCATTGTATATATGTACCACTCCTTGATCCACCCATCTATTGATGGACATTTAGGTTGCTCCCATATCTTAGTTATTATAAATAATGCTGCTGCAATGAACATGAAGGTGCATATGTCTTTTTGAATTAATGTTTTGGGTTTCTTTGGATAAATATCCAGAAGTGAAATTGCTGGGTCATATAGTAGTTCTATTTTTAATTTTTTGAGAAACCTTACAAATAAAAATTTTAAGAGCTGAATGTCAAAGATCTTTGTGAATAACTCAAAGGATCATAAACAAGGTAAAAAAAACATTAACATAATTCTGGTATTAAGGACAGGCCAATAAAACCTGCAAGTATTTTCTGTGTGCCTTTATAATCTTTTCTTAACCAATTTAAGGTATAAGGAGTTCAATCTCCACACTGCAGCCAAAGTAGTATCGTGGAATACCATATTTCCTTATGTACAAGATGCACATTTTTCAAAAAATTTGGAGTCTAAAAACTGGGTGTGTCTTATACGGTGGTTGTAGATTTTTTTTACTTGAATTTCCAGCCTTTTCATGCTTGTTTTTGCACTCGTTGTTGAAGACAGAGATTCATCATCAGACACAGATGAGGATAAGCTAATGGATGGGAGTTTTGACAGTGATGAGGAGTTGTATGAAACTTATGATGAATAAGACTTGAGTTCAATAATTTTATGTAATACACTTTTTTTTTCACATTTCAGGCCCCAAAATTAAGGTGTGTCTTATATAAAGGAAGCTTCTTATACATGGGGAAATATGATATGTCATATAATGCTACTCCTCTTCTCAAAACTCCTTCCAATGGCTTGCCATCTCATTCAGAAAAAACACCAAGGTTATAGAGAGACATTCACAAATCTACATGATGTAGCTCCTCACCACCTCTCTGGCCTCCATTGCTACCATTCTGACCCTCTCTCACTCCCCTCTAGCCACAGTCTAGTCCTATTTATTTCACAGACTTCACAGGTGTACTCCTGATTCAGCACCTTTGTACATGTTGCCTCTGCCCAGGATCATCTTTTCCCAGTATCTGAAAGTGATCTCACTTTCTCCCTGTCTGCAGAGAAAACATCTTCACAGAGATGCCGCACCTTCCCCTCCTCATGACACTCTTAAATCTCTGCTTTTATTCTTTATATTGACTATATCACTGCCTGGCATACTTCATAATTATTTATTTTTTGTGCCCCATTTCCTAACTCCCAGGAAGAATTCAATTAATTCATTGTTGTGTCCATGGGCCTAGTAGATAGTAGGAGCTCAATAAATATTTATTGAATGACTAACTGGGAGAGGGTTAAATATGATGAGACCACCAAGAGGGGCTTGTAAAGTCTGCTTTATACCTGAGTTGTTCCCTGCAGAAGGAGTAGGAAGGCTGCTAAAAGTAAAGGGGTTTCACAGAGGAGAAACAGCATTTCAGGTAAAAGAACTACATGACAGGAATCAGAGAAGCAAATATGAAGGATATTTTTAAATTGTTTATATCCAGTGGAGCAGGGAAATGTATATTTTAGAATCTTTCTCATTTAAGATGAGCTTTTTATGTTTTCCAGTGACTGTTTCACCAGGGGTTCAAGACATCCAAGGTATTTCAATTTCCCTTAATCATTATGAAATATAACTCACTACCTCTGGTAATACTTCTTATATTTAAATCTACTGTTTATTAATATAGCCACACAACTTTTTTATGGATGTTTGCAGGGTTTATCTTTTTTCCTATTCTGATGTTCACCCTATTGGTATATTTATATTTAAATATTTTTCTTGTAAACAGTATATACGTGGATCTTGTTTTAATTCCAACCTGACAACCTCTACCTTTTACTTGGAGTTCTTACCCTGTCTTATTTTCCATTTGTCTCATCTATTTCTCTTTTTTAAGTACCTTCCTTGACTAATTTTGGATTTAAATAATATATATCAGTTTTAACTTCTCTTCTACCTGATTACCTATACCTTTCCTTGTATTTTTAGTGGTTTTTCTAGGATACAATATGCTTCTTTAAATGATCACCACCCACATTATACCACTCACCCCCTTTGTCTCTGTCTTCTGTGCTCCTTTTCCTATACCTTTTTCTACTGTTTTATAAATCAAAATACAGAGTTATTATTTTTCCTTTACAGGGTCATTTTTCTTTTTAAGACATTAAGAAGAAAAAAAGTATTTTCTATCTGTCCACATATCACCTCTGGTGCTCTTTACTCCTTTGTGGGTAGCTGAGCTCCTACCTCATATCACTTTTTTTTTCATTTTAGAGCCCTTCCTTAAAGATGTCTCAAGGCACAGGCATACTTTCAGCTGCTCTCTGCCAGGGCTCACCAAGTGTCATCCTGCACTTGTGCATCTTCATTTTCAGGAGGACTCAGTGGTGCTTCCTGTGCAAATTATTGGAGCTCCTTCTCTGCACAGTGCTCTCATTTCCAGCATTTTGCCCTGCAACTCTAGCTATTGGTGTGCAGTCAGCTCCAATATCACTTTCCTCTACCCTTTAAAATTTTTGCTCTCAGCCAGGCAGAAAGGTAGGATAAGATAAAACTCACTTTGTGTAATTTACTTCTTCAGGGATCACAGTTTTGTTTTGTCTCATGCCCTCAAACACTGGCTTTATAACTTTTGTCAAGTTTTATCGTTGTTTATGGCACAAAAGTTAAGTCTGCTAGTCATTATTCTATCACTTCTGAGCAATATATTTTTTAATAATTTACATTTTCATCAAAAACTTGGAATGGAATTAGCCCACTTCAATTTATGGAAAATGCTCATATAATAACTTAAATGACAAAGCCAGTTATTATCAAACATCAATAAATCATATTTACTGTCTCTCAGAACAAAAAATCTGACTTTATGTTTTTAATTCCAATAAAAGTATTAATATAGTACCTTTATATGACCATGGTCTCACTTCTTCATTCAAGGCAAAATGAATAAAGAGACAGACAGACAAGTAGAAAGGAGCATTTCTTTGAGTGTACTTTCTTTCTGGGTGTACTAACTATCAATACCTTCAATACTTCTTATGGCTCCTTTCTTTGCCTTTCTTAACAGGAGCAATTTATTTTTTACAATAATAAAGGAATAGAAGTGGTGAAGTCATCCAATAAAAATTGACATTATTCTCATTGTCTCCCTTTACATTATATCTAAATTTAGTATATAGCAATTTACTACCCAAATTACCTTGATTTTTTCATAATAGAATAAGTTAAGACAAACAATCCAATCAAAAAATGGGCAAAAGAAATGAATAGACTCTTCTCCAAAGAGGACATACAGATGGCCAATAGGCATATGAAAAAATGCTCAACATCATTAATCATTAGAGAAATGCAAATTAAAATCACAATGAGATATCACCTCACAACAGTCAGAAAGGCGCTCATCAACAAAACAACACAGAATAAATGCTGACGAGGATGTGGAGAAAAGGGAACCCTCCTGCACTGCTGGTGGGAATGCAGACTGGTACAGCCTCTCTGGAAAACAGTATGAAGATTCCTCATAAAATTAAAAATCAAACTGCCTTTTGACCAGTCATCCCACTTTTAGGAATATACCCCAAGAACACCATAGAACTGTTCCAAAAGGAGAAATGCACCCCCATGTTTATGGCAGCATTGTTCACAATAGCAAAGATCTGGAAACAGCCCAAGTATCCGTCATAGGACAAGTGGATTAAAAAGCTTTGGTACATATATACTATGGAATACTACTCAGCCGTAAGAAATGATGACATCGGATCATTTACAATAACATGGATGGACCTTGATAACATTATAAGGAGTGAAATAAGTAAATCGGAAAAAACTAAGAACTAGATGATTCCATACATAGGTAGGACATAAAAATGAGACTCAGAGACATGGACTAGAATGTGATGGTAACAGGGGGTGGGGTGGGGGGTGGGGCACAAATAAACCAAATAGAAGGTGATGGAAGACAATTTGACTTTGGGTGAGGGGTATGCAATGTAATCAAATGTCAAAATAATCTGGAGATGTTTTCTTGGAACATATGTGCCCTGATTTATCAATGTCACTGCATTAAAATTAATAAAAATAAGATTAAAAATGGATTTTAGAAAAAAATGATACTTTGCAGACATCAATATTTCCAATGTACTTTTATTTGGCACCCTGGATGATTTGATACCTGAACAATACTCATAAATGTAACAAAGGTATACAGATCTCGATCTGTACAGAATACATTTCTGTCAATGAATTACATTTAATTCTACATTCAATTTTTTTCTTTTCATACCTCTTTTCGTGGTTGTTGTTGTTGTTAGAGAACTTTGGGAGATAACCATATTATTTTTGTGTTTTTGTATAAGATAAAAAGGCATTCTGCTTGGTCATTCTCTTTGTTCTGATGTAATGTGGGCGACCTCTTGGTGCTATTTCCCACCACTCTTGTCCTCAACTACAGTTGGAGGTCTGGATATTTTTCATTCTTAGAAAGATCAAAAGGGGCAGGAGAAAAGCTAGACTAAGCAGATATGAAGTCTCTGGGATAAAACTGATCACTCTCTGTTCTGAGGTTTTGTTAAACATCCTGCCCTGGACTATCTTCCTGATTGTAATGTTATATTTCAGATTGTGTCCCTAGGACCCTTCCCTTTCCACAAAGAGGGCCAGTCCCACTATTTACTTCATCATTTCACCTGTTACTCCCCAGAAGATATTTCCAGTACCTTTACTGACAATGTACGTACCAACTAGTTTTTTACTGGAGAGAAGGGGGATAGTATGGGTAGGATGATGGGGAGGGTTTTGGATGCCACTAGAAGCCAAAATGTGCTGCACCTCTCTATTACACTCTAAAACTTTCCTTTACTCTCCTTGGCCTCTATTTTTTAAAGGTTGTTGCATTAGAATATACTTCTTTCTTGTTTGGTGATAGTTTTTGATAGTGGTAGTGGTGGTAGAGGTGGTGTGGTAGAGGTGGTCGTGGTGTGTGTGTGTGCATGCTGGGTACTTTTAACTATTATTTGTTATGTAATAAAATATTGGGGAAAAGAAAATCTGTGCTGAAGTTTCAATATCCCTTCTAAATCTGGAGGTATCTTTAATTTGATTTTCAGAGCAATTCTGGCCCTACTAAATTTGCCATTTTAAAATGCAGAGAGGTTAGGATTGTTCATAAAAAAAAAGATTAAGTAGAATGAAAATTTTTGATTCTTTAGCAATATTAGCTGACCTCCTACTGTGTGCCAAACACTGCTGGATAATGAGGATACAGAAATGTATAAAAAGACACTGCCCCTGCTCTCAAGAGGGTACCCTTTTAGGGAAACAGACACTTAAGCAGCTGATTTTAATATAGTAAAATAAGTTCTTTGATAGAGAAAGGTACACTTCATCACAAAGATGCCTAATACAATGTCATTCATAGCTTTTCCAATTAATAAAATATGAAATCCAGGGCTGGAATACAGCAGATGCTCAGAAAATGCTAATTCTCTACAATAGAATGAATGATTGTGTGACCCCAAAATGCGTATGTAAAAACTCTCACCCCCAACATGATGATATTTGGAGATGGGGGCCTTTTGGAGATAATTAAGTCATGACAGTGGAGCCCTAGTGGTGAAATTAGCACCCTTGTAAGAAAAGACAGGAGAGCGCTTGCTTCCCCTCTCTGTTCTCTACCATAAAACAAAAGGCAGCCATCTACAAGTAAGGAAAAAGTCTCTTACCATGATCTTGGACTTTTCAGCCTCTACTGAGAAAAATAAATGGTTGTTGTTAAAACTACCTGACCTATAGTTTGTGATAGCAGCCCAAGCAGACTAAGACATTCTCTTCCTTCCTTAACCTCCATACATCTTCAAAACACAGTGGGAGGGAGGGTGGGAGAGAGTTAGGGGGAGGGGGAGGGGCACAGAGAACTAGACAGAGGGTGGCGGAGGACAATCTGACTTTGGGCGAGGGGTACGCAACCTAATTTAATGACAAAATAACCTAGACATGTTTTCTTTGAATATATGTACCCTGATTTATTAATGTCATCCCATTACCATTAATAAAAATTTATTTAAAAAAAAAAAACACAGTGGCATCTGTATTTTCTACTTCTATGTTGTTGAAAGAAGCCATTAGGCAGCATGCACAAAAAGAATATTTGTTTCTCTAGGTGATGCTGATGAGGACAAAATTCTGAGAGCCAGATCCAGATTATCATATATGTATAAGTTAAGGGCAGAATCTGCTCATATCCAGATATTTTAACTTAAGAGTTTAGCAGGGTACCTAATATTAGTAGGATAGAAAGCATCTAGTGATCAATTTTGAATAAACAAGAGGGAGAGAAATAGATATTTTACCCTATACTTTCTGTCTCACCATGGGAGTCTTAAATCCATAATTCTATTTACTAGATAATGGCTTCATCTAAATGAAAACATGTTTATCATAATATCTTGAGTAAAAATGTCCAGCCAGGAAACAATACTTCAGTGTTAGAAGAAATGTTGCAGATTCTTTCCCTTCTGGAACAAATTTTTTCATCTATCTGCAGCTACTGATAATATAACCTTTGAGGTGTTAATGTAATTCTTTACTCTGCACTTTGTATTTGCATAGTGTCTTCTCATCAAGAGAGACAAAAATGATTACAGGCACTAATTAACCTTACCAATGTTCCTGTCAGAAAAGAAAATTATAATGTTATTATATATGCATCTATGTGTCTAAGTACTCATTCAATTTCACAAACATTAAGGAAGCCTAACAACATGTTCCTCTCGGGAGTTTAAATGAAGACAATCTTTTAAATTCTCAAGTTTAAATCATGCACTAATAATGCAGATGCAATAATTTCTAAACCAATTTTGGCCAATATATTTTAGTGAAAAATAGAGATAAAAAATATTCAATACTCTTAGGTCATTTACTTCAATTAATAATTCATTTCAAAAGCATGCAATTCTAAAATCAATTAGTGCTTGTAAAATTTAACTACCATATAAAAGTGTTCTTGTTAGGCTGATAGGAATACAGATATGCTCACATTGTGTGCTTCTGAGTCCTTCCATCCACCCTTTCATTCATCCATACATCCATAGATTCATGTATTTATCCATTCAATGACTCTTTAAAGTCAACAATTATAGTAATAAAAGTTTAAAAGTGCAAATAAATCTCATTTTTGTTTGAAATGGTTAAGAAAAACTATATAAGGCCAACTGAAACCTAATGCATGCTTAGAATTGTAATAGGAATAAATAAACATACCACTAACAATTATAACAGTTTTGTCTACCCATAGTTTACTTATAATTATTTATTACCTCTTGGATTTCCATCCACGGTTGACTTTGAGGGAGGAAGCTAGAAGTCTATGCTAATTTTGTATTTTGTCAAGAACAGGATTCAGAAGTATAATTGCTATTTACTTGTCTATGTTTTCCATTATGACTAAACATTGAGTTTCTCAAATTGATAAATTCTATTTTATTCAATTTACATCCCTAGATCTATATAGCATATGGTATGTAGCTGACATTCAATAGATAATTCTGAGTTGAATAATATTTCTGCTTAAAGTTGAAAATATTTCACAAAATAAATTAACAAACAAAATAGGAATAGACTCATGGATGCAGAGAAAAGACTAAAAGCCATCAGAGGAGAGGGGGAGGAAGACTGGGTGAAAAAGCTAAGGGGTTAAGCAAAAATCAAAACCCAAAACACTTCACAGATAGATAACACTATGGAGATTACCAGAGGGGCAGGGAGGTATGAGGAGGTAGAAGAGAGTAGAAAGGGAATAAATGGTTACAGGAAAAGACTTGACTTGGGGAGGAATACACAATACAATATACAGATGATGTATTACAGAATTGTACACCTGAAACCTATATAGTTTTATCAATATCACCCCAATAAATTCAATTAAAATTAATTACTTAGTTAATTACCTTTAAAAACTTTTTAAACTATGATCAACAGTTACATTGGTCTCCTCTTTTATAGTCGCTTATCACTTATTAATGAACTGTGTTTCCTTAAGGAAGTAATTTAAACTCTCCAGCCCACAATTTCTTACCTATAGAACTCAACGCAACAGTAGACCTTACTGATATATAAGACAAGTCTTACTTCAAAGTCGTAGAGAAAAGAGCCACATGCCTCCAAACAACCAAAAAGCATTTTAGCAGATTTAGGTTGTTCAATTATTTCACTTACTTATTCTTTCATAGCCAGGACCTTTTATTTTGAGGAGAAATCAAATTGTAAAATTTTCTATAATTTTTAAATAAGGTCAAATTCTAAGTAATGAGCAATATGGACTTTTCTAGGGAGACAGAATAATACTGAAGACAAAAGATCCTGGAAAGACTATGGGTTCTGATCTCAGCTCTGCCATAAATTACCTGCCGGGCTTTGAGTAACTCACTAAAAATCTCTAAACATTATCTTCACTTCTAAAATGGGAGAACTGAGAGGCACACTGACATGAGAGACAAGCTGAGTTTAAACCTCAGTTCTCCCATTTCTTCCTATGATACTTAAGTCATTTCTTAGCCGTTTGGCGCCACTGTACTTATTTTGAAAATAATATTATATCACTTCCTTGTTAGTGTTGCTATGAAGTTTTAATAAAATAATGCATGTAAAGTACCTTAAACAGCATCACTTACATATTGAGTGTTCCTACAATGTTAGTTTCTTTCCAACCACCGCACATTTTTCAAGTATCTTTCAGCCTTATATAATGATGAATATGGATGGTTTATTAAAAACTGAGGCTATTTCTCTAATCCAAGAGATGCCTACCAAAGTTTCCATACTATATTATTCTCCTGAGAGAAAAAAAAGTTCTTTAATTGTCAACTTTTAGTCCTAAATAATTTAGAAGTTAAGTAGGTATATTTCAATGCTTCTAGGTGTTAAATATTCAGTCATCACTGGCTAGTGGTAAAAGTTTATGCAAGGAGAGGAAAAGCAAAGTGATGTGCATATATCATTTATATTTTAAGCATCGGCAACTGCTCCAGTAAAATATTTATCCACCAGTGACATACTAGGGAAGTGTTTATGCATTTGGGCAACAATACAGAAAACATCTGTGATTTAAAAAAAAATGTATGTGTCACTGCTTATAACTGCTTAAATTAATGTGCAACCATAATGGGATGGTGTGTCAAGGGCCAGAGGAAAGAAATGATAATCATAGTCAGATTGCTATTGGTGCCCTTGTTTCTGGCAGCAAAAATAAATATCTATTAATTATACTAAAGTAAAATATGTTTGGATGCAGCACTGAGGAAACAGATAGCTCCAGTTAAATTATTATATGTGCCAATGATTAGAGATAAATGAGTATATGCCAGTAAGTCTCTGCTGAACTGTTTATGTAGCAGAGCCATCAAGTAAGTGATATGGTTCAATGGTTTCCATGAAATTAAACACTACATCATGGTAGTTGTACTGCATTAGAATAAAAATAATCAGAACTCTGGTCAGTGATCCCAATGTTGATCATGAGACAATTTCTCATCTATCACAGGATAGGGACCTTTAGTAAAAGATATCCCATTGGGTTCAATCTATTCGTTCCTGTAGTTTATCCTGAAGAGTTGACAGCATGACATCATAGATAAACTTGAGGGTTTTCAATTAGGTGGGATTATGCTTCAGAAATTTGCTTCTGCTAGTCACAAAGGTAACTTCAGTTAATAAATTCATTCACTCACCCATTACTGTGAAATTTCAGAACCCTACAATAAAGACAAAATTCTAGAACTAAATATAGGGCATCAAGAAGGGAATAAAAGTGGCCTTGGGTAGTTCATACTAACCTTGAATAATAATTAGGCTGCATATATCAACTATATTTTTAACATTCTTACTTGGCTATCTAATAGGAATTTTATGCTCACCCTGTAAAGACTTGAGTACATCTTCCCCACCTCTAACTTGTTCCACTTATAGCTTCCTCCACCTCACCTGACGTCCACTCCTCTGTCCATTGCTCTCAGTAGAAACTCTGAAGACACTCTTGACTTCTTGCTGTCTTTCACAGCAAAGCTAAGCTGTTAGGAAATATTTGGCTTTACCTTCAAATTACATCAGGAACTTTAACAATGCTCATCACTTCCATGGCTAACACTCTGGTCTGTCCCACAAATATCTCCAACCAGGATTCTGCAGGCCTCCTGCCTGATCTACATTTATTCAAAGTCATTCATTTCTTAGGAAAATAGACATTGAGTTCCATACTAACTATCCATCTACATATGAAAGGTGAGGGTAAAATAAAGTCAGGGTTTTTTTTGGTTTTTTTTTTTGTACTTTTCTGAAGCTGGAAATGGGGAGAGACAGTCAGACAGACTCCCGCATGCGCCCGACCGGGATCCACCCGGCACGAAGCTCTGCCCACTGGGGGGCGATGCTCTGCCCCTCTGGGGGTCGCTCTGCCGCGACCAGAGCCACTCTAGCACCTGGGGCAGAGGCCAAGGAGCCATCCCCAGCGCCCGGGCCATCTTTGCTCCAATGGAGCCTTGGCTGCAGGAGGGGAAGAGAGAGACAGAGAGGAAGGGGGGGTGGAGAAGCAAATGGGCACTTCTCCTATGTGCCCTGGTCGGGAATCGAACCCGGGCCCCCCACACACCGGGCCGACACTCTACCACTGAGCCAACCGGCCAGGGCCAAAGTCAGTTTTTAAACTTTGTGGGTTTTTTTTTTTTTTTGCATTTTTCTGAAGCTGGAAACAGGGAGAGAGAGTCAGACAGACTCCCGCATGCGCCCGACCGGGATCCACCCGGCACGCCCACCATGGGGTGATGCTCTGCCCACCAGGGGGCGATGCTCTGCCCATCCTGGGTGTCGCCATGTTGCAACCAGAGCCACTCTAGCGCCTGAGGCAGAGGCCACAGAGCCATCCCCAGCGCCCGGGCCATCTTTGCTCCAATGGAACCCCGGCTGCGGGAGGGGAAGAGAGAGACAGAGAGGAAGGCATGGCGGAGGGGTGGAGAAGCAAATGGGCGCTTCTCCTGTGTGCCCTGGCCAGGAATGGAACCTGGGTCTTCCGCACGCTAGGCCATAAACTTTGTATTTTTAATATAATATCATACAGAAACTTTGCAACAGACAGTATAAGGAATTCCCACATATCCTCATGCCGATTTTTCAAATGTTAACATTTTACTGTGTTTCTTTTCCTCCCCCATTGCCCCATTCACCTCTCTCTTTTGTGCAACTAGGAATTACATTATCTAGTTTTATCTACTGTATAAAAAAGTGTAAACATGGAGCTTGAGTGAGCACAGGAAAGAATCATTCTCATTAACTAAATTTATAATGTGCCTTCATCAGAATAGTTGTTAGTATTTAATAGTAGTCATATAATCACATAATAGTTGCATAATTGAGTTATAGTTGTATAATTGTAATTTGAATTTGTGTTGCTATATAATGCTAACAGGAGTCTACATCAAATCTGAAGATAGATAACAACTAACATATGCATCCAATCAGTATTACACAGTAAGTAGGCTTTGAGTATAATTTAAGATCATGGCTGCTTTCACTAAGGAAACCCACGAGGATAGCATTCCAGAACCTCTTCTAAGCATATGCAAGCTGGAATGGCATACTGAAACTTCATTTTTAACAAGTGTCAATCACTAAAAAGTAAAGTACACATTATATGCTAATAAATTTTAATTCTCAAATCAAATCATATTTATTCTGTTTTCTTCTACCCCCATTTATAAAAATAGCTCTACTTTCATCTCACACTTTTCTTAAATCATTGCATGCAAGTTTCTTTCATTTATAGTGAATATAATGTAAAGGTAGCCCTTTAGCTGTCAATACCATCAGGAAAATATTAGAAGATGAGATAATGAAGGGAAAAAATAATTTTCATTTGTTTTTAGTACTATGTGGCTAAATGATACTTCTACTAATACTGTATTCTATCTACCTCCCCCAGGGTCTGAAGTCAGTGGAGTTAGCCAAGGAAGTAATAAAGCATGATTTACTCATAGACCACAGAAATACCCTTTAGGTCTTTACTCAAATATATAAATATAATGTGCGTGAGTCCTTCCTGGTCATCCAAAATTAACCAGACACTTCCTATAGCCCCCTCCTACCTTGTTTTACCATAATATTCATCACTAACAAACTATATGTGTTACTTCTTCAAGTTTCTTATTGTCTGTAATTCCTAACACCTAGATTTTAGGAGACAAGTTTTCCAAACTTCCCAGGGGAATGCAGTCTTTCCCTTCTCAGACCCAGAGACTGTCCTATTTCAAAGACGAGATAGCGAAGGAATTGACAGCAGAATACTTTCCATCTCCCTAGGGGTCTTGATTTATTTTTTCAAGTTCAAAAAAGAGATTGAAGGCTTTGCTTGATACCTAAGCATAAACATTAATATATAGACTAGCTCATCAACTTCCTAAATCACAGTACTATATATTATAATAGATATTTCTGTTGGTCCTTGGATTTCAATGTCTCAGCAACTCAAATAACATTTTCCCATCTTTGCTTTGGTCCCCTTCCAAATTCAATTGTCTTAACAGCATTCATCATTTTCTGCAACTAGCCACCCTCAAGATTAGGACCTTATTTATTTCTGCTTTCTGAACTCAGTCGCCAACCTTCTGTATACTATTGCCAGTGTTCTCCTTGTCATTCCACCCTAGAAAAGTAGACCAGATGCACAGTCATCACTCCGTCCAACATGCAGCATATTTGACTTTTCAAAGCACTTTTTTTATTCACTTCCTTACTGGACTGTGTGAAAGAGCTAAGTGCAACCAAGGGAAGTGAGGCCTCTTCTGCTCAGTGACTGACCTCGGTGACAGCAAAGCCTCCTACAGTGTTCTCACTGCCTCATCAATTAGTCCTCACACCAGCATGTTCGCATTTATCTGCTATGGCTGCTTTTGCAAAGTACATTGACTATTATTATCTTAAAGTCACGACGGGCTTACATTCTTGACTTCAGTTAAAAGTTTTCAACATGACAGATTTCAAGTTAAAGCTTTTTTAAGCTTAAAAGAAATTAGGGGATTTAAAGACATGCTTCAAAATCAGCCAAAAACTTCTGATCTGGCTGGCCATGTCTTATAAATATGAGTTAGGATGTCACAGCTTATAATCACAGCTGCAGTATATAGACAACGTAGCCCGGAGTGGGGCTGGAAACGAGGGTGGAGGCAGCAGCAGAGAGGAGAAGAGAGAGACCAAAATTCTGAACGAAAGTGTTCAAAGGAGATGACCATTCCATTACTGCGTCCAGCTAGGAAGATATGAGGATGTGAACGTGTGAATCCCAAGCAAAGACTAAGAACTAAATTCTAGATATGCAGCTGCAACATCATTTTACATCATTCTCATGGCTTCAGTGCAGGGCGTATGGATAGACTGGTAGCCAAAGACCAGGTACCACAGATTCACACTTTGGAATCTTTTGGATAGGGAACAAGTTCTAGGGATGACTTTTAGAGCACAGGTTTAGCAATAATATTGGAGAATATTTCAAACTTTCAAATGGATTCAGTAAAATTAACTTATTTTGGAAGCAATAGAGATCTAGGTATTATTTTTAAAGAGTGTGGCTGCTATAAGTATCTTTTTAAAAACAAGTCTCTTCTGCAAATGTTGGAAATAAACTATGTTTTTATGAATGCCTATGTCTGATAATTCTGTTAAGGATTATTATTTTTATTGCTTTACTTCTGAATGGCACGTGTTCACTAGGGATCACATATAACTTTTTCAGATATATCATAGTTGATGGTCATGTACCATGAGCTTGAAAACTAATTACAGCTGCATATAATCAAC
Source organism: Saccopteryx bilineata (assembly GCF_036850765.1). Classification (NCBI taxonomy): domain Eukaryota; kingdom Metazoa; phylum Chordata; class Mammalia; order Chiroptera; family Emballonuridae; genus Saccopteryx; species Saccopteryx bilineata. Next base: position 335,098,378 of record NC_089490.1, on the reverse strand, counting down.
TACTAATTTTGATGCTGAGAAATCTTTACCTGTGATAGCAGATGCAGTTTAAGAAACAGTGTTGGGCTGTGGTATATCCATATAATGAAATATTATTCAGCACTAAAAAAAATGATCTGTCATGCCATCAAAAGTCACAGAGGAACCTTAAATGTATATTACTAAGTGCAATAAACCAATTTTGAACATAAAAACTACATACTGTTTGATTCCAACTGTATGACACTCTAGAAAAAACAAATCTATGTGGACAGTAAAAAGATCAGTGGTTGCCAGGGGTTAGGAGAGAGGTGGGTGAGATAAATAGGCAGAGCCCTGAGTATTTTTAGGGATGTAAAGATAGCCTATATAAATGAATAATGAATTCAGGGATACATATGCTGATATATACATGTCATCATGCATTTGTCCAAACCCATGGAATGTATAACAGCAAGAGTGAGCCCTAACGTGTCAACTATAGCAAATGTTCCAACCCAGTTGGGGATGTTAACAGTGGGGGAGGCTATCCATGCATGGGGGCATGGTGTACATAGGAAATTTCTACACCTTCCCCTCAATTGTGCTGTAAAACTAGAACTGCTCTAAACAATTAATTTATAACCTTTGTCAGTTATTTTTTTCACTTATTTGTTAATTGAATTTATTGAAGTGACACTGGTTAACATAAAAATATAGGTTTCAAGTGCTCAATTCTACAACACATCTCTGTACACTGTATTGTATGTTCACCACCCCTCCCCAAGTCAAATCTTCATCCATCACCATCTATTCCCCTTATAACCTCTTCCAGTTCCCCATCCTGGCAATTTTTAAAAAAATAAAAGTGCTGATATAATCTTAGCCTCTGTGTGTTTATGTTTACTCACACACATGTATAATCAATCACACACACACACACACACACACATATATATATAAACATATGTATATACACATTATCTTGTAAGGTGAAAATCTTCCCTGTGAGCTTAAAATCTATGGGCGCTTCTCCTGTGTGCCCTGGCAGGGAATCGAACCCAGGACTCCTGCACACCAGGCCAATGCTCTACCACTGAGCCAACTGGCCAGGGCCTAGGAATGCCCTTGTTGATCAAGCTACACAAAAGAAAATTATTTGGAGCAACCATGACAGATTGAGCAATTCAGTCTTATACTATTCATCACCAGAATGCTGCAGCCCTATGTAAACAGTTTCAACTTTCTTGGGAAGCAGCATGGCAGATTGGGAAATCCTGTCCAAGGGGTCCTATACTACAATCTGCCCCTTCATTTAGAGTTAACCCTCAAGGACCCATACCAGGACAACTTTGGCAAACGGATGTTACTCATATACCTTCATTTGGCAAACAGTCCTATGTCCACGTTACAGTGGATACATATTCTGGATTTATAGTAACCTCTGTCAGAACAGGAGAGGCTGCTAAGCATGTTCTAGCTCACTGTCTGTATGCATTGTTCTATTATTGAATTTCCTAAACTGGTTAATCTGAAAATGCTCCTGCATATGGAGCAAAAGCATTTACTGTATTTTGTCATGCTTACAATCTTTAAAGTCAAGGTATTATTAAAGTGTACCCAGCAAATATTTTAAGGTCAATTTTAAAAAAAACTTAAGAGGGGGGAGTCATATCCTGGAACTCCTATGGGTCTATCATATCATGCTTTTTACTTAAAAAATTTTTAAATTTCTTTTGAATGCTGATGAACAGGAGATGCCAAATCTTTTTCTCCTGCAAACTACTACCTTCTTTATTTGATCCAGCTAATAACACTGTTTTGTCTTTTTCCAAATAGCTCCAGATATATGGAAAAGATTTATATAGGCAAATGGGGACCTTCAAACCCCTCAGTAAGATCTTCTGAGCATGGCATTTAAGCTACCAAGAGGCAGAAAAAGCCCTATAGAGATCAGGGGAACTACCAGCTTTTAGGATACGCCCTTAAAGGCTCCAATGCCCCAAAGGGGTCTCATAGGATGCCATCTGGGTCCTGCTTCAATAGTGGAAAGGAAGGTCATAGAGCTAAAGCCTGCCAGACTTACATGCCTCTGTTGTGAGGAAACAGGGACACTGGGAGGTAGGCTTCCCCCTTGCTCCTCTAAGGGAGGGTTCAGTCTCTTCCAGCCCTGCTCCAGCCACCTATGACCTAACCTTGCCCAGAATGCTGGGGTTTGCCACTGAAGGCTGAAGGGGCCCAGGGTTGTTGGCCCCATCTACGACACTGTGGACGAGCCTAGGGTATTTCTTCCAAGAAGCAGGTAAACTGATCTCATTTGCACAAGGGCCACTTAACTATGTCTTGCCTGAATAATCAGGTTTTTTATTCTTCCCTCGAAGATCTCTGTTGCGGGTGTTGATAATCCTATGTCCTGCTGCTTTGTTTAATATATAGTGTTTCCTTTTTTCCTCCTACCTCAATGCCCCACTCATATTTCAGGCTGGGACCTACTCCTAATGTAGAGCTCTCTTTCCCTCTTTTGCCAACTTCTATTATGAATCTACCTTTGCCACCCAGCTTAGTATATCCCAAGGTTCTCTTTACCAAGCCACAGTCGCAGAGCTCCAGGGAAAAGCAATCTGGTCTCATCTCTCCAGGCAGAGGAGAACAGAAGCTCCATCTCCACACATGCTGCAGATGGCTTTTCCAGTCTACCTGAATCATTACCAGCTAGAAGCAGTGGTCATTGGGACTTGGACATGAACTGCAAAGTATAGAATTGTGACAACAATTCCAGTGCCATGCAAACTTATTCTGGATATGGACTTTTCCTGGACTCCTGCTCCTTGTGACAGCTCCTAACAGACTGAACTGGGGTTGAGTTGCATTTTTCAGGGATTTGGCATAGTGTTGGGGCCAACTTGGACTTGGTGAACACATTAAGGACACTACTCTTTTATGGATTCTTGCTGTATTGGCCAAGAGTTTGCATAAAGGCTTTAATCACTGTAAAAAAAATTAGAAGACTGGATAAAGAAGATGTGGCACATATACACCATGGTATACTATTCAGCTAAAAGAAATGATGACATCTGATCACTTACAACAAAATGGTGGGATCTTGATAACATTATGCGGAGTGAAATAAGTGAATCAGAAAAAAACAAGAACTGCAGGATTCCATACATTTGTGGGACATAAAAATGAGACTAAGAGACATGGACAAGAGTGTGGTGGTTACGGGGGCGAGGAGAGGGAATGAGGGAGAGGGGGAGGAGGTGGGGGAGGGGCACAAAGAAATCTAGATAGAAGGTGATGGAGGACAATCTGACTTTGGGTGATGGGTATGCAACAGAATTGAATGACAAGATAACCTGGACATGTTTTCTTTGAATATATGTACCCTGATTTATTGATGTCACCCCATTAAAATAAAAAGTTATTTATAAAAAAAAAAAATCTAACCACTCTATGAGTATTCTATGTTGACCTATATAACAGGGTAGGTTCCTTATGAGTTGAGAGTGGTGAGACAGAAGTAGTGAAACTGAACAAGAATGGGTAGAGGTCAGAGACCTGAAAGAATGCAGTGAGGATGCAGAGGATTCAGTTATAAATTGAGGTTGTTTGTCTATCAAATATCCAAGACAGCACTGAGAATACAGAGCTTTCAGTATCCAAAAAGGCTGTCAAAACCATGGCACTAAGAGATATAATGCAACTCTGGCCTGGCTTCTAGCAGCATAAGGTTGTGTTCCTCAGATGACTCCAAGACTTCCTTTGACCCCCACCCTTCATTAAAATGTCTGCCTAAGAAGCTCAACACAGCCAAGGAGAATTTACTATTTGTTCTACTCAGTACCTGACAGGTTTCTGACCTCCCTTTCTTAAAGCATTTATTAATAGTAAAAAAAGGCTTTCACTTGTGAATATGTATCTCTTACAACTCAGAAGTGTCTATTTCAGAGGCCTGAGAACGGGCCCTTTGAAATACAATCATCAGGAAGCACTGGGGTCTCTGCCCCCCAGTCTTGGTAGGAGGAAAATGGAATGCTAACTTCAGTAGCTGCCAACTAGTAAAGAGAGCTGATCTATGTACATTCACACTGCCCAACCTTTGTAACTTTTCACTTCTCTGACTGCTGGACCCTCTCTATCCCCCCTCCCTCATTCTTCCGTTAAAATAATCATCCCTGCACCCCGCTATCAGCTGTTTCTAAGTAAAATCTGCTTTTACCTCCTTAACTAATGTCCTGCTGTACTTATCTTTGTCGCCATGTGCACAACAGAGTGAGCACATAAGCTGGAGTCCAGGGACAAATCCAAGATGAAATCTTGAGAGAGTGAGCGAGAAGTCAAAGCAAGAAACTAGAACATTTTGTAGTTGTCCACGTCAATCTGTGCATTTCCTCATACCAGGGCCTGATCTCTTAAGCAACTGAGAACCTCTTTTATTTTAGGCAGTGCTGTGGTCTCCACTGTGCACCCTTCAGATTCAAATGTTAAAGCCATGCCCCCCACTATGATGGAAATTGTAGATGCAGGTCTTTATGAGGTAATTAGGTTTAGCTGAGGTGATGAGTGGGACCATCATGAGGGGACTGATACCTTTATAAGCAGAGACATGGACCTCCCTTCCTCTCCACCCCCATCCACCCTGTAGGGACACAAGGAGAAGTGGCCATCTGCCATGAAGGAAGACCTCACTGGAGAACCACATTAGCTGGTACCTTGATCTTGAACTTCCGAAGCTCCTGTCTGTGAAAAATAAATTTCTGTCGTTTAAGCTACTCAGTTCATGTATTTTGTTATGGCAGCCTGAATTAAGATAGGCAGAATGCTGGACAACATAGAGGATATACATCCAGATTTATGTATAAGAGAGACAGACAGAAAAAGAGAAACATCAACCCTAACTAAAAGAAATAAAAATTTGTTTTAGGGCAGAAAGTTTATGTTAACAAATGTTATAATGGAGTGCTAAATGGCTAAGTTAGAAGTTTATATAGTGGCAGAAAGGAGGGAGTGGCCAGTCATATAAACATGGGTGAAAAAGAATAAGAAAATTACCATCCATTCACAGCAAAGGAAGCCATCAATAACATGAAAAGACAACACACTGAATGGGAGAATATATTCACCAATAGATCTGGTAAGGGCTTAATGGCTAAAATTAATAAAGAACTTATAAAACTCACACCAAAAACAAACAAACAATCCAATTAAGAAATGATCAAAGAACCTGAATAGACACTTCTCCAAAGAAGACATACAGATGGCCAATAGACATATGAAAAGATGCTCAATGTCACGAATCATCAGAGAAATGCAAATTAAAACCACAATGAGATAACACTTCACACCTGTTAGAATAGCTATCATCAATAAATCAGTAAACAACAAAAGTGTTGGCAAGGATGTGGAGATAAGGGAACCCTCATGCAAATTGGTGCATCTATTGTGGGAAACAGTATAAAGTTACCTCTAAAAATTAAAAATGAAACTGCCTTTTGACACAGCAATTCCTCTTCTGGGAACATAATCAAAGAAAACCAAAACACTAATTCAAAAAAATATATGCACCACTATGTCCATTGTAGCATATAAGGCCAGTGGCCGCCACCATCGTGGCCATGCAGGTTCACATTGGATTTGGAAAGACGGTAAAGAAACAGTGAAGCCAAAAACTGGTGGGCCATTTCGTTTATAAAAGTCTCCTATTGGTGGGCAAGCAAACATCAGGGAAGACTGCTTCCCTCTCATTCAGAGCTCCCAAATCCCTGATGCATTCTCCGGTTCCACAACCCAGAGATCTTCTCCAGTTCTTCCTGGAATCAAAGGCTCCAACCAGCCTCAGTGGAGCTTCCAAAGCCCCTTAGCTCTGGATCCACCTCTGCACTCCTTCTTTCTATGCAAAAACTGGCTTCTTCTTCAGCACTCTGCATCTCTCCACTCTCCCTGCAAAATTGCTGGGCCCACAAAGCCCACTCCTATAGCAAACATTAGCAAAACAATAGCCCTTCCCAAGCAGGAATACAATCCACAATTTGCAATCAACTGCTCTGCTCTGAGGGCAAGCACACATGTGGCTGCCCAGCACCATTTTTTAACAATAAAAGTGAGCAAAATAAAAAAATACAAATTTTACAAATTCATGTGCCCAACCCAGCATGATTTACAATAGCTAAGATTTAGAAGTAGCCCAAGTGTCCAACAGTAGATGAGTGGATATAACAGCTGTGGTACATTTACAGAACGAATACTACTTGGCCATAAAAAAGAAGGAAATCTTATCTTTTGCAACAGCATGGATGGACCTGGAGAATATTATGCTAAGTGAAATAAACTGGTCAGAGAAAGACAAGTACAATATGATTTCACTTATATGTGGAATCTAATGAACAAAATGAACTAACAAACAAAATAGAAACAGACTCATAGATACAGAGAACAGACTAATAGCTGTTAGAGGGGGAGGGGATTGTGGGGCTGGGTGAAAAAGGTAAAGAAATTAAGCAAAGGAAAAAACCTCATAGACACAAACAACAGTACAGTGATTAAAAGAGGAAGAGGGGGATGGGGAAGACAGAAGAGGGTAAACAAGAAATGAAAGAAAGAAGAAAGAAAGAAAGAAAGAAAGAAAGAAAGAAAGAAAGAAAGAAAGAAAGAGAAAGAGAGAGAGAGAGAAAGAAAGAAAGAAAGAAAGAAAGAAAGAAAGAAAGAAAGAAAGAAAGAAAGAAAGAAAGAAAGAAAGAAAGAAAGTTAGTTATCATCCAGCAAGGAGTGTGGTCTCAGCACACCCTTAATAGTTTTAAAGGCAGGGAACTCTGAACTCAAATATTATAAGTGAGTTTCTTTTTAAGTTCACAATGATTACTCTATGTACTCGGGTAAATCAGGTGCACTAAACAGATAACTATATATCAATTTTATTCAGTCATTGATCAAACACTATCTGCTATTATCAGTCACTAGATTAGTTTAATATATAATTAATATCTTACAATATATATTTCTACTCTGTCTAGCACATTATCATAGCAGTATAACTATCTCAAAATATATACTTAATTAATACATTGATTTTGAAATAAAATGACAAAAGTTACCCTTTAAAAGGGTTTGCATGAACTTATCTTGGGTTAATATGATTTAAATTCACTGCCAAATTTTGCAGGGGAACTTTCATATTGACTGTAGTCTTTCCTTGCAATAAGAGTATTATTCATCAATACTTATTTAGCAACTGCTATGCTCCCAGCCATCTTTTGGGCACTTGAAGATACAAAGATGAATAAATAATGGAAATTAAAGCTTCCAATTGGAAGAGGAAAGAGAAATACAAACAGCTAACTACAATTAAATGTGATAAGAGCAATAATCAAAGGCATAATTAGTGAAGCTAATAAACTTTAAGCTTCAGGACTTCTCTCTTAGGCAAGCTCCCTCCAAGCCTTAAAGGAGCCCTAAAAATGTCTTCACATTGTCACATTATGTAAAATCTGTAAAAAGGGATATTTTTAACCACAAATTTTTAAGATCTTTGTCTTTACATCCCAACTTCATCATTATATTTCTCTATACAAGTTATTGTTAGAGGGATCAAAGGCATTTGGGAAATTCAGCAAAGGAGTTATTGAGTTGGGAATACAGATAGTTTGAGTTTAGAGGGGTTAATTTATGAACTCCGCAGTCACTCTTATCAAGTTAGATTGTTAGCCTTCTCAGTTTATTCTTTTTTTTTTTTTTTTTTTTTGCATTTTTCTGAAGCTGGAAACAGGGAGAGACAGTCAGACAGACTCCCGCATGCATCCAACCGGGATCCACCCGGCACGCCCACCATGGGGCAACGCTCTGCCCACCAGGGGGCAATGCTCTGCCCATCCTGGGCGTCGCCATGTTGCGACCAGAGCCACTCTAGCGCCTGAGGCAGAGGCCACAGAGCCATCCCCAGCGCCTGGGCCATCTTTGCTCCATTGGAGCCTCGGCTGCGGGAGGGGAAGAGAGAGACAGAGAGGAAGGCGCTGCGGAGGTGTGGAGAAGCAAATGGGCGCTTCTCCTGTGTGCCCTGGCCAGGAATCGAACCCGGGTCCTCCGCACGCTAGGCCGACGCTCTACCGCTGAGCCAACCGGCCAGGGCCTGCCTTCTCAGTTTAAAAAGTTTCTGGGCAGATTACTACCATCTACTGTGGCAGGGCCAGAGGTGGCACCGTGATATCAACATGCACTGTGATGCCTAGAACTGGAAGGGTGTGAAAAAGGGAAGAGAGAAAGGTCTGAATATCTGCATATGTGAAATCAGAAGCTGGTCTGTGGAAAATTCTTCCAATATTCAGACATATAATACTGTAAGCAGAACACAATTTTCAATAACATGTAGTCAAAATGGAAGTCCTCATCTGTCAGGATTATACTCGATAACACATCAAATAAAGTTATAAATGTTGCATATTTTTCTATTTTGGAGGGGAATTGAATGAAATACATTAACACAATTCCTGTGCTTAAGCAGTGCAAACCTACAGCTATTACAGTAAGTCATGAGCATGTTTCTATCAGCTCATTAATGAAAAACTCGATACATTTTCTCAAATTCAAAGATTCTAAAATATTCTAAAATGTTCTAATACCAAATTACAAATAACAACTTGTGAAGCTAAAAGAAATGTTCTACAACTACTAGTAAAAAAGGAAATTTTGATCAACCATACCAGAAGAAAAATTGAAATACACCTCTATTCTCTCTTTAGTAAATAATATTACAAAATTTTGGTTTAATTAAATTAAGAGACCATGAATGAGTATATAGCCATAAAGGGGTTGGAGATAGTATTACAGAAGTGTGTTAGGCCATAATTAATTAAAATATTACATATTTCATTATTTTGTTATATTTGCAGTTATTTTCCACTTTTTTTAAATTGATTTTAGAGAGAGAGGAAAGGAGAGAGACAGACAGACAGAGACAACAGAACATTGATCTGTTCCTGTATGTGCCCTGACTGGGGATTGGACTGACAATCTCTGCAATGTAGAATGATGTTCCACCAACTGAGCTATACGGTCAAGGCTATTTCCCACTTGTTAAAGTTTGCAATTTATTATAGTATATTTTTTCATTCTAAATAAATATTTACTTTCTTATCTAATTTTGTATTTGGTAATTTTATATTCTTTACATGAAAGAAAGGCACCCAAATTGAAGAATCTTCAGGTCATGTAAAACCTGGATCCATTATAATAATAGTTGTTTTGTTTATCCAAATTTTCCCCTCTTATAATATAGCAGAGGTCAGAGCGCTCTGATGAAGATTTTCCCTCAGGTCAAGGCTGGTGGGGGAAAGGAATGCCAGAGACAATGAGGGGAAAGCAGTGAAAGCTGAGCTTTAATTGAGCTGAGAAAAGGAACCCAGCTGCTCAATCAACCCAAGGGATTGTTCACAAGTGAATAAAGAAACTGTAGTTTTTGTGTTGGACTATCAGAGTAGCAGCACTGAGTTAATTGAGTAAGATGAAGGGTGCTCTTTGGTGAATGTCCAGAGCAGCTGCTGCAACTCATTCTAATGTGGTATAAGAAAATGATGGCAAAAAGCCACTCCAATGTTTGTTCTTACACATCAGCTTGCACAATAAAAGTCAGTGGCCAATATTTACAGGGGCAGATTGGTAGTAAATTGAAAGTATCAAGAATTGATTGAGAGGAAAGGAAAGTACAAACTGGCAGAAAGGGCAAATATATATATAAGGTCTACCGGAAAGTTCTGTCCGTTTCTATCACAACAAGTTTTGACATGTAAGCACATGTTTATTTGGTGCATGTGTGCCTCTCTATTTTTATCACTTAATGTATACATACTGACATAGCAAATTAACTAAAACAAAGTTGATTCACGTTAGTCTTATGTGTGAAGCGATAGTGTACTCATGGCTACTGATAAATTTCATTTACGCCACTGTAATTTTTACGAATTTCAACAAGGAAGAAATGCTACAGAAGCATGTCTGTCGCATCCACCATATTCCCCGGACTTAGCACCCTCCGACTATCACTTGTTTTTGTCCTTATAAAATTTTTTGAAGGGCAAAAATTCAAAAATGAAGAAGATATCAAACAAGCACTGGTTCAATTTTTCGCATCAAAAGATAAAACATTTTTCAAAAATGGGATATACAAATTGCCCTCACGCTGGCAAGAAATCATTAATAATAATGGCAATTATATTATTTAATAAAGTTTATTGACGGTAAGAAAAATTTGTATTTTGTTTTATTCCAAAAACGGACAGAACTTTCCGGTAGAATATATATATATATATATATATATATATATATATATATATATATATATATATATATGTGTGTGTGTGTGTGTGTGTGTGTCAGCAAATACCAGAGTTTGAATATATAGGTAATTTATGAATCTAACCCTCCTGAATATAATCTCAGGAGACTCTAGTTTCTCAAATTTGAAGAAGAGAGAAGCTGATGTTCACTTATCCTGTGTGCCCTGACCAGGAATTGACCCTGGGACATCCACATGCCGGATAGACACTCTACCATTAAGCCAGCCAGCCATGACCATAAAATTAAAATTTTAAAAATGAAATTATATCAAATAACTAATTTTTTGTACTAGCAAGTACATTTTCTATAACACAGTACTTAAATTGTCAACATACCATTTTGTGAGCTTATAATTAAAAGGATTTCTACTTAACTCCATTGACATCACACTATTAATAAGCATTTTAGTGTTTAATGTTTGCCAGTGTTTTAATTCTATGGTATTTACAATGATCTGATATAAAAAATAAAGTACACACAAACACATGTGGATACTCATACTTGCACATTCATACATGCATAGTCATATACATAAACTGCATTGGATAATGCCAATAAAATGCTTACACATTTATATTTTCACTTAAAATTCCAAAGTCTTAATTTTCAGAAAACACAGTAGAAAATTAAACTTATTAATTTGGAAGCTAGCATCCAATTACTCAGTTACATTTTTCCCTACCTTATTCCCCTGATAATATAAGGCAATCTAAATGAATAGACTCTTAAGTACATCTGAGGAGTAATACCTAATATTTAGAATGCAAGCATCTGGCCATGGATGGGTGATTCAGTGGATAAAGTGTTGACCTAGCACAACAGAGGATGCGGGTTTGACCCTCTCATCAGGACACGTAAGAGAAGAAATGAATGCTTCTCTCTCTCACACTGCCACTCCCATCCTTTCCTTTCTCTTGCTCTCTCTCTCAAACAATGGAAAATTTTAAAAAATTTTAAAAAGAATGCAAATATCTATTATACATAATTCTAAAATTGAAAATAACTTCTAATTATTGTTCCTATGGTCTTCACATTGAAGGACAAATTCAAACTTATATTTGCTCATTGCTGGAAGAAAGAAGAAAAGCAGGCAGAAAGAAAGATATGCAAAAGGAGAAAGAATAAAAATAAAAGAAAGAGAGACATTGATTAGAAAAGGAAGAAAAAATATATGCTTCAGGTAACCAGGCAATTTGAAAATCTGACCTAGTCATAGTACAACTGTTGTCATTGGTAATCAAGAATGAGAACCAAAGAAGTTTCAGGAACATGATCAGTTATCTTCTGCTAAAAGGAAATGGATAAAGATACTTTGGCCATTAAAAAAATCAAAGCTTTACAGAAATGTCTGGTATAATATTTATATCAATACTTCCAATTCTATTATTTTTCAATAGGTCCTGCACCAAATCAAAAGACAATCAGAAAATCTGTATTCAGATAAGCTATCTAATAATGATAGCAACCTAACTCTAAATTCTTCATGTGATTAAATAGACTAAAAAACGCGTGATAAATTATCCAGGCTGGGGAAATGGAAACAATGTACATATAAGCTAGATTTAGTGGATGAAAGAGCAAAAACAGGGAAGAAAGGAATAAATGTTCTCAGCCTTTACTGATGTAAAATAAAGACTGATGCATGCTGTTTGCAGTGAGCGAGTAATTGTTATGCCTAATGATACAAAATGTGGATCCTAAGCCATCTAGACACATTTACTTGGTCCTAGAAACCCAAAATCATCACTGCTATGAAAATAGCTATGAGGGGAAAATCACATTTCATTTACTGGCATGCAAATGTGTACATCAAGCCTGAGAGGGGTAATATTTCTTGGTCAAATAGTGCAGAAGAAATTGGACTTAGAAGTGCAGTCTCCTGAATAAAGTGCATGGAGAAAATATATATAATATAGCTATTTATAAGAAGCAAAACATCAGACATTTGAGAATCAATGTAGATTTTTATATTTGGAAAATTTCTGAACTGGATAAACTAGATAAACACCATAGGGATGTGTTCATGAGAAATGTTGTTTACAACAATTCATCAGCCTTTCCCATTGAGAAAAATGTGGTTAGAATTTTTAAATAACAATGCTGTAAAGCCTTTTATCCAGATAAAGATCAGAAGGATGAAAGAGTTTGCTATTTTGTGCATAAAATTCTGAGAAATGATCATGGGAATATTTAGGTAACATTCTGCTAAATCTAATTGTACAACAATGAGGTAGTAGATGAACCAGTGCCATTTCATGTTTGAACCAGTGCCATTTCATGTTATACAGTGGTTTTTTCAGTGAGTCATTAGTTGAATTTACCTTCCCAGGAAAAGAACCCTTCCAGAAAATTAAAAATAATAATAATGTTATTATAGAGCAAGGGTCAGGAACCTTTATGGCTGAGAGAGCCATGAACGCCACATATTTTAAAATGTAATTCAGTGAGACCCATACAACAACCTGTGTACGTTACACATTATCCAAAAAAAATTTGGTGTTGTCCTAGAGGACAGCTGTGATTGGCTCCAGCCAGCCGCAACCATGAACATGAGTGGTAGGAAATGAATGGATTGTAATACATGAGAATGTTTTATATTTTTAACGTTATTATTATTTTTATTAAAGATTTGTCTGCGAGCTAGATACAGCCATCAAAAGAGCCACATCTGGCTCGTGAGCCATAGGTTCTCGACCCCTGTTATAGAGGATTGAATTTATAAACTGCATTCACATATAACCCTTTGAAGAGTTTTACAACTGAGAAAATTGAAATTTAGAGAGATTAAGAAATTTACCAAAGATCAGAAGATAATACATGATGAAGTCAGGATCCAAATGAGATTTTGAATAGCTACAACCTGGCCCTGTAGAAGGCTTCTTCCATGCCCTTTTACTCTGAGGACCCAGGAACAAATAGAGTGCTGGTCTTGCAGTTTAAGAGAGTATTTCGCCAACCTTTGTTACACTAGCAAAGGAGCATCCTTCTCCTTTTAAAAAGAATATGCCTCAAAGGTCAAAATTTAGAGTACTATACAATTTGTGGTCTTCCCTCTCTATCTCCTATAGAAAATGCATTTTCTGAACATCTTTTCCTACTGTAGAATTATTGGATACAGATTATTTTTACTCACCTATTCAGTATGTTTCTATCATTCCTTATCCCTTTAAAACTAGAATTAAAAATTTCTAATCTTGTAGGTATTTCCTATTATTTGTGTAAGTGATATTTAAGTGGCAGGCATCAGTAAATCAAGAAATGGTTGAGGCACTATCTTAAATAGGTTTTTAGAAAAATATTAAACAGACGATATCATGTCTAGTATTCTACTTAAAGAAAAAAATTCAAAGAACTAAAATGTTACTTCTTATGTTATGTGACTTGTGAGAACCCTGAGTCTTGGTTTGCTACAATGAATTCCAATATACCGTTACTGAATTGACCTTCATGATAAGTGGATACTAGTTGTATATTTTAATGTTTATTGGCTGCACCAATACAGTTCTGAAAGAGATTCTCTAGGAGAAAACAATGGAAAGATCACTATATTCTATTCTCATAATCTCTTCTACAATAGGCAACTGTGGCTATCCAAGGTTTGATTTTTACCGAACCCATAAACAGTCTGCGTTAACAAAGAGGTAGGTGCTCTTTTGACTCAGGAATGGTGGGAAGAAGGGGAGGCTCAAGCTCTGCTCCCCTCAAAGCTGAATCCTGGTGAAGGGAACTAACATTTACTGAGTACTTACTTTGTTCAGGCAAAGTGTTATGCTTTGCCTGCATTCCATCTCAATTAACCACACAACCATCTTTTGACACAGTAGTATAATCCCTACCACACAGATAAGAAAACTGAGGTTCACAGAGAATAAAGATCAGATGCCTAAAATGTGGCAAAACCAGAATTCAAAATCAGTTGGCTCATTCTGCCTCCTTTGATGTTCTGTCACAGCTCTACACCCCCTAAATTTGAGACTAGTTCTACTAGGTCAACCATGAACAGTCCAGCTGACCATCCCAAGAAAACTTCCTTGGGATTTCTGGATTCTTTTTTTATCTTTTTTTTTTTTTTTTTGTATTTTTTTTCTGAAGCTGGAAACGGGGAGAGACAGTCAGACAGACTCCCGCATGCGCCCAACCGGGATCCACCCGGCACGCCCACCAGGGGCAACGCTCTGCCCACCAGGGGGCGATGCTCTGCCCCTCCGGGGCGTTGCTCTGCTGCAACCAGAGCCACTCTAGCGCCTGGGGCAGAGGCCAAGGAGCCATCCCCAGCGCCCGGGCCATCTTTGCTCCAATGGAGTCTCGGCTGCGAGAGGGGAAGAGAGAGACAGAGAGGAAGGAGGGGGGGGTGGAGAAGCAAATGGGCACTTCTCCTATGTGCCCTGGCCGGGAATCAAACCCGGGTCCCCCGCACGCCAGGCCGATGCTCTACCGCTGAGCCAACCGGCCAGGGCCGGGATTTCTGGATTCTAATGTGAATTTCATACAACACTTCTACTTGTTCTGGGGGCTGCCAAGGCCTCAGCCTGTTTAGGTCTCAGCTCTTCTTGCTTGAAGATGTCAGAGCCTATTCCACCATGGATCAGAATTCCACGAGATAGTCCTTGACCTCGGCCTCTCTCTCCATATGCTCTGCCTTACCCTCTCCTGGAATCCCTCATTAATAAATCCACGTTAGCCTTTTCCTCATTTTCTTCAGGCATATTTTAGGCAATTCATAGCTATTGGGAAGATGAGCTACTTTGGGTAAGAACTGTTTTGTATTTATCTTTATATTTCTTGCATCTAACATGATATCTAGTACAGGAAAGCCATCAGATACTTTTAAAACTAATAAATAAATGAGTGAATGAATGAATATATCAATGAGTATTCTCTAGTTTTTCTGCTGCCTCCTTCTGAGTACAGAGACTTTCTGGGATTGAATCTTGGCTCCACCGAGAGCTATACGACTTTTAGCAAGTTATTTAACTTCTTTGTCCCAGAATTTGAAAATTTTTAAAAGGGGGGATAATTATAGAACCCATATCATGGCTAGTTGCAAGGATTAAATGAGAGAATTGATGTGACACCCTTAACAAGCTTGGCACGGTCCAAGCACTCAGATGCATCCTCTCTTACTTTATGCTTTAAATCAGCGATTTTCAACCTTTCACACTTCATGGCACACATAAGCTATTTAATAAAATTCTACAATGCAGCACACCAAAAAATTCATTTTTGCCATTCTGAAATAATAGTGGTATAATTTTGATTCATTCATGCAGGACAGCTGTTGTTGTGTTGGCTGTTGTCATTTTTTTTTTTTAACTTGACAATCTAAGAGCAAAGAAGTCAGTGTCTTTAACTAAATAGTCGGGTATTGCATGGTTTAAAGGCCCTGGACCATTGGCTCAGTGGTAGAACATCAGCCCGGCATGTGGATGTCCCAAATTTGATTCCCAGTCAGGGCACACAGGAAAAGCACCCATCTGCTTCTCCACCCCTCCCCCTCTACTTTCTCTCTGTCTGTATCTTCCCCTCCCGCAGCCAGGGTTCCATAGGAGCAAAGTTGGCCCAGGTGCTGAGGATGGCTCCATGGCCTCTGCCTCAGGCACTAGAATGGCTTCAGTTGCAACAGAGCAATGCTTCAAATGGGCAGAGTATCTCCCCCTAGTGGGCATGCTGGGTGGATCCCGGTTGGTTGCATGTGGGAGTCTGTCTCCCTGCCTCCCTGCTTCTCACTTCAGAAACATACAAAAAAAAATTATTGTGGCACACTGGTTGAAAATTTCTGTTCTATATCATCAGGACCCCTGTCAATAGAGTTCTACTTTTAATGAACATTTTTGATAGGATATCCATAACTATGATATAATAAATAAAATTAATAACTGTCTAATAATCAATATCATTTTTTATATCAGCTTCCATATAACCTCACACTTTTGTTCTAGATCTATCCTTCGAGGATCTTCTTCCACATGAAAGACAAAACTCTCATGACTCCATGGTCATTTTATTTTGGTTTGTGTATTGCTAGTAATTTAAATTCTAAATTTCCTCATCTGCATTTATTCACTAGCTCACTCATACAACAAGATCTCATGCAATTTTGTATCCCTCATACATGGAAACTCTATGTACTCAAAAAAGATGTGTTGAAAAAATGAAGAAATAACTGCATAAGCGTCTCTTATGTCCCCTTTGTTTTCTTCTACTTGAAACCAGTAAGTTCTGATGAATAAATATTTGCCTCAAAGGAAGTCATTTTATCACAGACCCAGCAAAATGTTAGAAAATAAAGCCATTTAGTGTTGTAATGCAGCTTGAGTTTTCAGTTCCAGGTAAGAACATATTTTTCAGAATTTCCTTTGGCAGCAGTTAAATAAGTCATACTTAATAAACCTGCTTTGTGCTCCCATACAAGTCTGCACCCATCTCTACTTTAGAACTTGATGTTAAGCTTAAGACATGAGTCATCGTTTTAGAGGACAAAGATCTGGCCTCACTCATTTCTACATCTCCCAGAACAACAAAGAGATATCCAGGTGTAAGGTGTGGAATCAATGTGTATTGAAAAGATGTTGTCAAATAACTGACAAAGTAACAGCAAACCAACACATACCAAACAAATACCTGGCTATCTGAAACCACAAGGAATAAATCATTTTAAAAAGAGGAGTTTTCCAGCTATCTTAATGTTTAATTCTTTAAAACAAAATTTGTATTTTGTATGGAAGCTTTTCTAAAATATACATGTACTTTTCTTTTAAAGAAATTATACTTAAAACTATTTTGAACATGAACTGTTTCTTTATTTTAGCAGAGCAATTGCTTCAGAGAGTTTATCCCACATGGAATGGTCTCTGTCTATGGTACTTTTGTGTTTTATGTTTGTTTGTTGTACTTTATTTTTCTTTTTCAGCCTTTTTGTACTATCAAACTGTCATATTTTACTCCCAGGATCACAGATGTGTCTTCCAATAGCAATTGCTTCCTAGCACCCTGTCTACTTCTGGTGAGAATGCAAATTGGTACAGGCAGTATAGAAAATAGTATGGAAGTTCCTCAGAAAATTAAGACTAGAGCTACCAGATGACCCAGAAATCTCTCTTTTGGGTATCTACCTGAAAAATTTAAAGACACTCATTCATAAAGATTAATGTGCCCTTATGTTGATTACAGCATTGGATAAACAAGATGTGGTACATATATACAATGAAATACTAGTCAGCCATAAAAAAGGTAAACTACTGCCCTTTGTAATAACATGGATAGATCTTGAGAGTATCATGCTATCTGAAATAAGTCAGACTGAAAAGGACAAGAACTGTATTGTATAATCTCAAAACACCTTGGAACTACTATCTAATTCTGTTCTTAAACAGTGTTACAAGTTGAAAAACCACATATCTGATATTTTCTGAAACACTTCCAATTTCAATTATTCCACACTGTTTTCATATGGTCATATAGTTTGAAAACTATGGTCCTTTAGATAAGACTATTATAATCTATTTATTTATCCAGTGAATATTTACTGATTGGCTACTATGTGCAGTAATCTGGACTCTTGCCAAGGGGATGTACACCATATGTACAGGACACAGTTCCTGACTCCATACTGTTGTAGGGGAGTGATAACCTTCCTACAAATAACTATAACACAATGTGAAAGTGCCAAACTCTCTAAGGAAAAACATTGCTATGCTGACTCAAAGCTTGAAGAATATACTTCTTGATAATAATATCAAGTCCTTTTAAGGTTTCCCTATAAAGCTGTTCATGGATAGGGTCTAAAGCAGGCAGACTTCCTTAGATGTACTTCAATGCTATACAAGCAGTATTATGTCAAGTTTATAGAATATGGAGACTTTGAAATATTCTTCACTGTTCCATTTTATTATCAAGTTATTGATAGTTCCACCTCATAAAGAAATCTCACTCCCTTATCATAATATTTTCAAGAGTTGGATTGACCTCCATATAATGTAAGCTCATTCTCTATGGGAGCAAAAACAACAGGGAGTATAAAACCTACTGTATTTTTTTTTTTTTGCCCAGATGCTCTGCCTATTGAATAAGGAATGGGATTGTAAAATTGTGTCATTGAAAAAATGACAGAAAATGAATTTTTAAAAGAGAACAAGTTATTAAAGTGGGTAAACAATCAACCCAAATAAAGTCTACAACAGGAAAGAAGATAGTCTCTACAATGTAACCGTTCTTTCAAAGACTGCTGATGACCCAGTAACACCTCTGACTCACATAGTAACACCAATCTGCTCATAAAGTTTAATGCACAGGGAAGAACATGGAATGATATAACATCATTTTAGCTCATAATTATCCCATGATCTGTCATATAGTAAGTATATACTTTAAAGGATAGAATGAGCTCTAGATCATCATGACTCATTTCTGTACTTTTAGCAACCTCCTTCAGAGTTTTACCTAGAACTAAGGACCTTTCCCCTGAGTCAGCCAGGAGATTATAAAACAGGCTTCTAATATAATACATACATACTTAGAAAAACACCATTTTTTCTTTGACATCTGGGAAAATACAATTAATCACTCAATTAACAAACATTGATTGAATATTTACTGCCTAACAAGCTCTGAACTGTATTATGACTTTATGAATAAACATAACCCTTGATATCAGGATGCCCACAGTCCAGCAGGGGAAGCACTTGAGCAACTAGTTCTAACACAATATGACAAACCCTCTAACTGAGGCCTTGAACAGCACACAGAAGAGAAGGATTTATTCTACAGGAGAGAAGAATTTGTTCTGCTTGAGGTCATTATAAGATTGGTGATAGACAAATAGATCTTTAAAAGATTAAATAAAACATTTCCAGATGAAAACAAAGGGAGATTATTTTAGACAGAAGAAATTACAAGAAAAAAAGGCTTAATTAAGGCTCATTTTAAGTTTGGACCAGACTTTAAAAGCTATGCTAAGCAAAATGCTATGCTAAAGAAAATGGAACAATAGTCAATCAACAATGAAGATCAACAGGTGTTTTAAACTGTTGGCTTGTGGAGGTTGAGTTAAAGGAGGAAAGCCTAGATTATGAAGATCAGTGAGAAGCCTATTGCCAAATCTTAGTAATATTCCATCAAAGCCTGAATTACATCAGTAGCACTGTGAATGGAAAGGTCTTACGACAAATTTTGAAATGATTAATATTACTGGAATCTTGCAGTTAAATATCTTTCTACCATCTCAATAATATATCCTCTGAGGTCCAGTATTTCTAGTATTAATGTGATCCAGTTTTATTATATCTGAATATTAGGTTAGAATTTGAAGTACTCTCAAAACTTTCTATGACTCACAACTGCCTGAAGAGGAGAGTCTAAACCCTGTAGTATTATAATTAAAGCTCCCGATCTGACTGCTAGAATCACCCAATCAGTCTTATCACTCCCTGTCTGCTAAACCTGACTACTCACTATTCATAAGCCTTCCTCATCTTTTCCTGGGAAGGGGCATGGGATGTCAGGCATATGTTTACTAATTCCATATTTTACTCTGCAAGTTGATCAAGTTACTTAACTTTCCTGATGCTTAGCTTCATCTTCTGAAATTTAGAAATAATAGTATTTACCTCCTACCTCAAATCCTACTTAAACAAGGTGAGCAATCAATCAATAAATTACCTTGCTGGGTTCCTACAGAGATCAGGAGACAATATAGCATTAAAAGTGCCTAACCTGAACTTCATTTGTGATATGAGGTTTTACTACACTTCCAAGCTTTTGCTCATGCAGTGTCCTTTACTTGGCAAACCTGTCTCTTCAACCTAAGTGTTCAGCATCTCACAAAGCCCAGTGCTAAAGCCCCCTAGCCATTAAGCAATATCCTAGTGAAAATTAGCTCATTTCTCCTATAGCATAATGGAAAAATTATTGGCTTGAAAGCAAATTCCTGACTCCATCACTTTCTCATAATACAATCCTGGACAAGTTGCTTGTCTACACCCTACTCATTTCTAATATGGATAGTGACATCACTCTACCTAGCTCACTAACCCATTATAATACTTGACTAAAGTAAGTGTTTTTTTTAAAAAAACAACTATATAATGGTCTATACATATGAGACATTGTGATTGTTACTCCTACTAAAGTATAAGATCAGTTAAATGGCCTTGGTCTTCTTCATCTTTGTAACTGATCTAAAGAAAGATGTCAAGTCCAAGAAGAAGAATATAACTAATATCCATGCTGGGAACTGAAATATTGCACAAAAGAAGAAATCACGTGAAAGGGATAGGTCAAAGAGAGCTGGGCAGGACTGAACTCATGAAAGAAAAATATATTCATGAGGTTCACTTTTACACACCAACCAACATGTGCAAAGTAGGTGGCAGCTTAAAGATGCTACTCAAAAATGAATGCACATGGCCTTACCAGGTGGTAGAAAAGTGGATAGAGTGTCTACCTGGGATCCTGAGGACCCAGGTTCCAAATCCTGAAGTCACCAGCTTGAGCATGGGCTCATCCAGTTTGAGCACAGGCTCATCAGCTTGAACATGGGGTCACCAGCTGGAGTGTGGGATCATACACATAACCCCAAAATCACTGGGTTGAAGTCCAAGGTTACTGAGTTGAGCCCAAGGTCACTGACTTGAGCAAGGGGTCACCGGCTCAGCTGGAGTCTTCCCCACCCTGCCAAGTCAAGGCATGTATGAGAAGCAATCAATGAACAACTAAAGTGCTGCCACTACAAGTTGATGCTTCTCATCTCTCTCCCTTCCTGTCTGTCTGTCTCTCTCTCTCTCACACACATACACACACATACACACACACACACACACACACACAAAATGTACATAGCAGGTATTCTGTAAATAATAAGGGAAAAGAAGGAAGGAAAAGTGAGAGAAAGAAAAGGGGAAAGAAAGAGAGAAAAGGAAAGAGAAACAGAAAAGAAGAGAGTTCATCCTTCCTTGTAAGGGTTGATTTCTGCACCTCTTGCCAGGCTGGTATAATAATAATAATAATAATAATAATAATAATAAAAACTAGTGGTTAAAGTTTATGTTTGAAACCATTCACTTCTCTTTTAAGGTTCCCCTTCCCTGATTATGCTTTCTCTTTCTAGTCCACATCTCTCCCATTTATCCTCATTTAGTTCCCTCCCACCATTACCCAGGCTCTCCAATAAACAAATAAATTAACAAACAAAAACAAAAGATAAAAAAAACCCTACTGCTCTTATTTAAATGTCAATTTGTAACTCATTCAAATGCCCACTGACATCTAGAATGTACCACTGCACAGCAGGCGTGTACACTTGAACAGGGGCCACTATTACTCTCTTCTCCAGCACCTCCCAAAAATAACTACCCAGGGAAAGAATGCCGAGTAACAGTGATGGACACATTATAAGATATTGTGTACCATATAACAATGATGATCAGATTATCTTATACACATAATGCTTTTGTTTGCAAAATGCTTCCTCATCTGTTATTCGATCTGAATTCCCAGGGAGAAATGATGAAATAGGAAAACAACATCCTATTTTTACCATACATTTTAATATAATGCAGTTTTACAAAATTCAGGTTTCCAAGCTCAGTTATATACATCCTTTCATTTGATTCTCACTCACATGGAGTGTTTTTCTCCATTTATTAATGAGAAGAGCAAGGTTCAGAGATGTGAAAGGACTTTCCACAATATTATTATCAAGATTGCTGCTATCTATGGATTATTTTACTAGGTTCAGGAACTATACTAGCACTTGGCATGTGGTGTGTATTAAGCATTCTCCATAACAATCTTATGAGGTAATATTATCATTATTTTAACATTTTACAGATAAAGAAATTGAGAGAGTTTAAATAATTTGGCCTTGGCTATACAACTAGCAAATGGCAAAGCCGATATTCAAACACAGAGTTCTCAGATGATTCTTGATTTTTCTATTATGCCAAGCTGCCTCTTTCTTGCCCCAGTGGTGTTACTGCAACATGGCTCAATAATTAATTGGTTAGCAATATAAAGCTCTCTTTCTGTTACCAAGTTAGAATTGCAGGTTTTAGCTCAGCAACTCAAGCTCTGTGGGGAAGTAAATAGACTAAAATATATAAATTCTTAAAGCAAAAGTGGGGAAGATGCTATGTCCATTTCTTTCATAAAAGAATAAAAAATAGTTAAGAAAAAAACTCATATAACTGGGGGCTGAAAATTCATTAATATAATGTTAGCAAAGGAGACAGGAGAGTGATATATACCACAGTATATAACAGTTTGGGGGAGAGAGATAAATCCCTTATCGCTCATTAGAAAACACTTAAGAAAAAACAAAAAAGCAAACTTTGGATTATATGATTATGTTAAAATGTTTTAAAGCAAAGAACCACATTATATTCCTAAAATAAAGGCTGAGTGAGCAATTTTCTTTGTTTCAAAATCAACACAGAACAGCTAGCTCTATTATGACTGCTGCTGCCACCTTGTGATATCAGTAACATATTACAGGTTAAAACGCCATAAAGGGGCAACAAAGAAATCCTTTATTTACTTTCCCCAAAGCTTATATAAAGCAAAGTTTAAGTTAAGCAGGAAAAATTTTATCACATTGTACACTGAGTAAGTGAAGAAAGACCTGTTCCCCCAGTTACCTGATGTGTGATTTCAAGAACTAGATGTTGAATCTTATACTTAAAAAATATTCCCAGGTGGAAGGCAAACAGGTAAATGTCACTTTCTTTCAAGACAAGAAAAGACCAAAACCTTAACCTTCAGGTCTTCTAAAATACATGTTATTAAAACAATATTAAAGTTCTACTTTCGGGACTAATCAAATATTGTTTCAAGGGAGAAATTCATCATTGGGAGGCTATAGGGACCTCAAAGGATCTGAAACAATAAGACCATTGTCCTTGCTAGCCTAATATACACTAAATATTATATATTAGTGTGTGTGTGTGTGTGTGTGCGTGTGTGCGTGCACGCGCGCATGCGCGCGCTAGGTATGCTTTCACTATAGGATCTTCATCATGGCTCATCCCTCCATCTGATACACTGATATGAACTTCTCCCACATAATCTCATGGATAATTTCTTTACATCTTTCATCATTTTGCTTAAATATCACCTTGTCATTGAGGCCAACACTGACCACTCAGTTAAAATTGCTATCCCTTGTAAACTTCCAACATTTATTTTCCCCACAGCAGTCATCACATATTAATATATCATTTAGTTTTTTTTTTTAATTTTAGTAATTATAGTTTGCTGGTCACTTCCCGTTTCCTTAAACTTCCCCTGGATATGTGTGGGATGAAGAAGAAGTGAAAAAGAATTTCTCTCTATCCTTGGGAAGTGGTAATATGGAAAGTTCATGCTACCAAGTAAGATTCAGGAGAACAACCAATTAGAATAATATACATTTCATTCTAAAAATCTTTGTAACCCATGACTCCTCATCTATCCAGCTTCTCCTTTCCTCTTTTTTTTTTAAAAAAAAAATTGATTAATTTCAGTGAGAGAGGAAGGGGGAGAGAGAGAGGAACATCAATCTATTTCTGTATATGCCCTGATTGGTGATCAAACTGACAACTTCTGGGCTTCAGGACAATGCTCTAACCAACCGAGCTATTCAGTCAGGGCACTTTGCCTCTTCAATAACAGAAAAGATATAAAGAAATTCATACTCTAAGAAATAATTTCTATTATGGAAATGGAAGTAGGCTAAATCAAGCATGATCATATTAGAAGACTGCTAGAGAAAACTGCCAAATGACCAGCTATGGAGTGTCAAACCAGAATTATCTTAGATATAGAGATACACACTATCTTGGGAATATATCAAAGTAAATTTTATTGTGTTCTTTTTTTTCCTCTTTTTTGAAACCAACCTTAGAAGAGATAATAGATCTATTAGGAAAAGAAAGAGAGGAAGCAATAAGGATTAACACATGCAAAATATTTAGAAGAGTGGCACAAAAGTAGCACTATGTAACTATTTTACTATTATTATCTAAATTTCTAATATGTATTCTATAATAAGCAAGTTTTATACAAATTTACACTGAATAAAAAATAGCTAGAAGGAAATATGTCAAAATGTTACCAGAAGTTACTTCTGGAGAAGAGTAAGCTTTGAGCTTCCTACTTCTCTTTTCTGCCTTAATGTACTCTACTTTCTGGTCAAACAAAACTAGTTGTAACTTTCCATCTATGCCCATGCATTATCATTTCTCTGACTCAACTCAGGCTGCTTCCTCTGCCTGGAATGTCCTTTCTGCCTATTTCTACACACCTTATCCAACTTTCAAGGTGCCCTTCAAGACAATAATAACAGAAGATAAGAATTGATGAAGGCATACTATGTACCAGGCACTGTACTAACCACATTATATAGATAATATTATTTAATAATTTATAAGCTCTTTGAGGTAGGTACAATTAGTATCCCTACCTTACTGATTAGGAACCTAAAGTTTAGAGTTGTTAAATAACTTATTCGAGGTCATATAGCTCATGAGCAGCAGGAGTGAGATGCATAAACCCAGGTTTGTTTCCCCACAGAGTCAGTGCTACAGTCACCATTCCTCTGGATTATTCCATTTGTTTTTCTATTTTGTTTATGAATTTATTTTGTTCATTAGATTCCACATCTAAGTGAAATCATATGGTACTTGTGTTTCTCTGACTGGCTTATTTTACTTAGAGGAATACTCTCCAGGTCCATCCATTCTGTTGCAAAGGGTAACATTTCCTTCTTTTTTATGGCCAAATAGTATTTCATGGTGTAAATATGTCACAGTTATTTTATCCACTCATCTACTGATGGGCGCTTGGGCTGCTTCCACAACTTGACTATTGTAAATAATGCTGCAATGAACATAGGGGTGCATATATTCTTTAAAATTAGTGTTTGGGGTTTCTTTGACTATATTGCCAAAAGTGAGATTGCTGGACCATAAAGCAGTTTTATATTTGAGGTAACCCCATACAGTTTTCCACAGCAGCTACACAAATCTGCATTTCCACCAATGGTGCAGAAGAGTTCCCTTTTCTCCACATGTTTTCTAACAGCTATTCTTTGTGAATTTATTGGTGATAGCCAATCTGACATGTGTGAGGAGATATTCCATCCTTAGAAGTTCAGACTCTCAATAAGCTCCTTGAGGTCAGGGTCATGAAAAAATGTATCTAGCACAAAGCCTAACAAAATACAGTTGCTTAGACAATAAATATTTAAATGAAAGAAATAATATATGAGTGAGTCATTCTATCAACTGTCACTGGAACTATACATTTGTTCTAAAAATACAACTAGCTCTCATGGAAAGATTCAGGAGGTCTTTGCTAAAAATTCAGAGCAAACTTTAGTAGAGCTGTGCTTAGGAAAGATTTTTCTAAGCCAAAATAACATAACTGAACTTTTCAACAAATTATTCATAAAATGGTGGAAATAGTCGATGTGCTAGAGAAAAAGCAATAAACAGAATAGACAAGAACCCTTCCTTTATGAAGCTTAGATATATTTGAGAGGAAAACCAACATTTAATTCTTATGAGAATCCCACTTTAGAGGAGGAAACTGAAATACAGAGGGTCTAAATATCAATAATTTCGCCAAAGTCACAAAGCCAGTAAGTGGTGGAGACCAGATTCAAACCCAAACTGTCTGACTCTTAACAACTAGGTCATTATGTCTCTTTGATAGATAATAATAAGTTCTATGAACAAAAACAAAGCAAGGAATGGTAACAAGGTGTTTTAAATAGAATGCAGTAGAACTCACTAAGAAGGTGACATCAAAGACTTGAAAGAGGTGACTCCTCCATGCCATGCAGATATCTGGAGGAGTAGCATTTCAGGCTAATGACAGAGCAATTGCAAAGATCCAAAGCTCTATGTGTTTGAGGAGCAGTAAGGAAGCTAAGGAAGCTGGACAAGAGTAAGTGAGGAATAGGATTTAAATCAGAGAATAACAGAGGTCACAAAAGGTAGGGCTCTATAAGCCATTGTAAGGAACTTTGTTTTTAGTCTGACTGGGAAGATACAAAGAGTTGACATGCTATGTTTTATGTTCTACCAGAAATACTAAAGATCTTACCTCTATGAAGGTTTCTAGATTGCATGTACACTGTTTGACAATATGGCCATAGAAAAGCAATCACTTAAAATTATATAAAATACAATGTAGTATCATAGTACATGCCATAAAAGTCCAATTTCATTTTTCCATGATTTCTGGCTTATTTTATAGAAAAAACAAAGTATAGAAATACTACCATGGAGTAAAAACAAAATTAAAGAACTACTGAGTTGGTTTGAACAGGAAGATATGCATCATTTTTCATAAGTATCTACTAGAAACAAACTTTTCACAATACAAATTGCCAGTTACATGATAAATACTGTGCATGCAATACACATAAAGATTGTAGCACTGCCTTATGGAATATCTGGAAGTTGTTAAAAGAGTAAATCCCAACAGTTCTCATCACAGGGAAAAAAATGTTTCTTTTCTATTTTCGTAGCTATATGAAGTAATGGATGTTAATTATTGTGATAATCATTTTATGATATATGTAAGTAAAGTCATTATGCTGTGTACCTTAAACTTATGCAGTGCTGTGTGTCAATTATATCTAAATAAAACTAGGGAGGGTATTTTTTTCAGACATAGGCTTTATTTTTTTTCTGTTTTATTAGAACCTGATTAAGAGATTTCTATCCACTATCCTCTTTACCTTATAGTAAATTTTCCTGTAGCTGGCCAGACATTAAAATTCAAGTTGTGGCCCTGACCCGTTCGCTCAGTGGATAGAGTATCAGCCCTGCATATGGACACCCCAGGATCAATCCCCAGTCAGGGCACACAAGAGAAATGACCATCTGCTTCTTCCCCCCTTCCTCTCCCCCTTCTCTCCCTCTTCCCCTCTGGCAGACAGTGGCTTGACTGGTTCCAGCATTAGCCCCAGGCACTGAGGATAGCTCAGTTGGTCTGAATATCGGCCTTAGACAGGGGTTGACAGGTGGATCCTGGTTGAGGTGTATATGGAGGGCTGTCTCTCTATCTCCCTTCCTTTCACTTAAAAAAGAAAAAGAAGAATCAATTGCGGATGACGTCAGAGTAATGGTGTGGTAGGAAGTGATACCGATAAATCTCCCCCAAAACTCAACAAGATCTTCAACCAGAAACAGAAAAACCTATCCTTGGAACCTCCAGATGTTTCGCAATACACTCGAAGGTATGGTCGAGCGAAAAATTGGCTAAATATATAATCAAACCCTGAAGAAAATAGGGAGTAAGAAATGCTCTGTCTTCCTCACTAACCTAAATAAGGCTGCTTTCTCTGGGAACTGAGAATATAGAAACTAAGGCAGGCAAAGGGGGTGAATAGATCCAGGCCGCGGCACAAACGGCCGAACCAGGCTGTGGCACGGAGATGCAAGCCGAGGAAAAACTGTTCCTGTGGCAACCCAGGCAATACAAGCTAACACTCGCACCAAACCCAGACAAAGAAAGAAAAGTGGGGCAGCCATTTTCCCCGATATTCTGGTTGGCACGCGCAGATAGTGGGCGAGAGATTCCTTCGAAAGCCCCGGGAGTGGGCGCCCGTGTTACCCCACAGAGAGGCAAAGTCAGAGGCGTTTGTGTGGGCTGAAAGTGGAATCTCCGGGCCCGCCCCAGCGCCCTGAAAAAGCCACGCACAGGGAGGAAGTGAGAGCCAATTCCAATGCTGGAACTTTTCTGTGTGGTTGAGGGTTGCACTCAAAGTGTGAGGCGGCTGGCCTGATATCCTGGTTGGTGCGCATGGAGAGTGGGCAAGAGATTTCTCTGAGCACCTCAGGAGTGGGTGCCCATGTTATCCCACAGAGGGGCAGAGTCAGAGGCCTCTGTGTGGGCCAAAAGTGGAATCTCCAGGCCACCCAGCACCCCAAAAGAGCCACTCATGGGGAGGGAGCGAGAGCCAATTCCAACACTGGAACTTTTCCTTGCGGGCGGGAGTTTCACTCAGAGTGTGAGACTGCCAGCCTGATATCCTGATCTGCGCATAGATAGTGAGTGAGAGTTTCCTCCAAGCGCCCAGGAGTGGGCGCCCGCCCATGTTACCGAACAGAGTGGCAGAGCCAGAGGTCTTTGAGTGGGCGGAAGCCCCACCTGATTATACTAGCAGCTCTGACTGACTGAGCCTTACCCAGATCCCTGTGTGAGTGGGAATAGAGTGGGGAGTTGCCAGCTCTTTGAGCCTCTTACTATTCAGGCATAGGCAAAAGCAACCTCATAGCTGGATTATCAGGCTACTAATTGAGGAAGGAAAGACTAGGAGAAAGGCTCCAGGAACACGGACTCTCTCACTGTGGGAGCCTATAAATGCTAATAAGCCTCGACTGCCAACGAGACTGAAGCCCAATACATGACATCGCCATAGAGACTTATCAACTGCAAACCTCTACCTGAGCATGCCCAAGGGGCAGAACCCGGGTTACAGAGTCACCAACCAGGAAGAGGGAGAGAAAAGAAAAAGCAAGAAGATAACCTCTCAAAATCAAGAATAATCCGCAGACTTTATAACCTATCCCATTTTATTATATTTGTTCATTTCTTTCTCTTATCTTCATTCTTGATTTTTTTTTTCCTCCTCCAATTTGGTTGTTTAACTCTCTACCGGTCTTACTCTCTCCTCTCCTTGAACTACACTACCCATAAGTGTTACATCTCCCATTATCTTTTCTTTCTTCTTCCTTTCTCTCTATGAGGGTTGCACTCCAAAACCCTTAACTCTCTCTCTCTCTCTCCTCTTTTTTCTTTTTTCTTATTTTAGTGGTTCTCTTTTTTTCCTCTCTCTTTCTTTTCTCCCTCTATATTAGTTTCTTCCTTTCTCCTTTACATCTCCTCTCATTCAAACCTCAATAACAAACAAATTATCTAGGACTCAAACTTATGTTTGTGACATTTTGGGGGGGTTTTACTTCAC
This sequence comes from Saccopteryx bilineata, assembly GCF_036850765.1. Lineage (NCBI taxonomy): Eukaryota > Metazoa > Chordata > Mammalia > Chiroptera > Emballonuridae > Saccopteryx > Saccopteryx bilineata. Next base: position 335,069,142 of record NC_089490.1, on the reverse strand, counting down.
CTTTTTAACTCAGTAGCAGTGCTCCCATCCCTGGCTCTCCATTTTATCTAGTTCTTGTTCCATTAAATACAATATAATTTTTTAATTTGTCCCCCCATTTTCCTGTTTCCCTCATATTCCTCTCATCATAACTCTTAGATAACCAAAACCTAAAAGCAAATCATTTTATTCTTGACCCAAATTTTTTCCTTATTTGCTTTTTGTGGGTCCATAACCCCCTTTTTTTTCTTTTTTTCTTTTTTTTTCTTTTGCCCCTTTATTACTTCTCCCCAATTCAGGCCCTCCATTACAGGCATTGTTTGTTCTATTTAGTACAATATAATTCACAGTTCACCACAAGATTTTCTCAAGAAAGAGGGGAGAGGAGAGGAGAAGAAAAAAGGAGGGGGAAATAATTTCCTTTTTAAAAAATTTTTATTTTATTACATTTCTTTAATTATTAATTTAAAAAAACAACTCTTTGATTTTTTATTTTTTTAACTTTTTATTCTTTATTAAATCTCATTAATACTATCAACAAAACCACCCTCAGATACCATTAAGGAAGAGAAAATCGAATATCATGGATACAAAAGAAAGAGAGGTAACAGAGATAGATGAGAAAAAATTTATGGAGAAAAAATTTAATATATTGGAAACCTTGGAGTTAAAAAACAGAGAATTTAAAATAGAAATCCTAAAAATACTCAGAGATATACAAGAAAACACAGAAAGGTAAATTAGGGAGCTCAGAAAACAACTCAATGAACACAAAGAATATATTTCCAAGGAACTTGAAACTATAAAAACAAATCAAACAGAGATGAAAAACTCAATTCACGAGCTGAAAAATGAGGTAACAAGCTTAGCTAATAGAACAGGCCAGATGAAAGGTAGGATTAGTGAAATAGAAGACAAGCAACTTGAGGCACAACAGAGAGAAGAAGAAAGAGACTCAAAATTTAAAAAAAAATGAGATAGCCCTACAGGAATTATCTGACTCCATCAAAAAGAATAACATCAGAATAATAGGTATATCAGAGGGAGAAGAGAGAGAAAATGGAATGGAGAACATACTCAAACAGATAATAGATGAGAACTTCCCAAGCCTGTGGAAAGAACTAAAGCCTCAAATTCAAGAAGAAAACAGATCTCCGGGTTTTCTTAACCCCAACAAACCTACTCTAAGGCACATCATAATGAAATTGGCACAAACCAACGACAAAGAAAAAATTCTCAAGGCAGCCAGAAAAAAGAAGAATACAACATATAAAGGAAGGCGCATTAGATTATCATCCACTTTCTCAACAGAAACTCTACAAGCTAGAAGAGAGTGGACCCTAACATTTAAAGTCCTGAAAAAGAGAAACTTTCAGCCACGAATACTATACCCATCAAAGCTATCCTTCAAATATAAAGGAGAAATAAAAACATTCACAGATACAGAAAAGATGAGGGAATTTATCATCAGAAAACCCCCACTCCAGGGATTACTAAAGGGGGTTCTCCAATCAGATACAAAGAACAAAAAAAAAAAAACAGAGCCACAAATAAAAGCTCCAAGAAGAACACAATAAAACCAAATTTAAACTGTGACAACAACAAAAAGAAAGGGCGGGGGAGAGGATGGAGATTAACAGTAGCAAAGGACGATGGACTGCAAAACTACTCACAAAATACTGCACTACAATAAACAGGGTAGGAACCCTTTTTATTACTTAAAGGTAACCACCATTGAAAAAACCACCACAGAAGCACATGATTTAAAAAAGATAGCAACAGAGGAAAGGTGTATGGAATACAACCAAATAAAAACAAAAGATAGAAAAACAAAAGAGAAGGATCAAACAAGACACAAAACTAACAGAAAGCAATATATAAAATGGCAATAGGGAACTCACAAGTGTCAATAAGTACACTAAATGTAAACGGATAAAACTCACCAATAAAAAGGCACAGAGTAGCAGAATGGATCAAAAAAGAAAATCCAAGTGTATGCTGCCTACAAGAAACTGACTAGGTAACAAGGATAAAAACAAATTCAAAGTGAAAGGCTGGAAAACAATACTCCAAGAAAATAACATCCAAAAAAAAGCAGGCGTAGCAATACTCATATCTGATAATGCTGACTACAAGACAGAAAAAGTACTCAGAGACAAAAATGGCCATTTCATAATGGCTAAGGGGACACTGAATCAAGAAGACATAACAATTCTTAATATATATGCACCAAACCAAGGAGCACCAAAATATATAAGACAGCTACTTATTGACCTTAAAACAAAAACTGACAAAAATACAATCATACTTGGAGACCTCAATACACCGCTGATGGCTCTAGATCGGTCATCCAAACAGAGAATCAACAAAGATATAGTGGCCTTAAACAAAACACTAGAGCACCTGGATATGATAGACATCTACAGGACATTTCATCCCAAAGTGAATGAGTATACTTTTTTCTCCAGTGTACATGGATCATCCTCAAGAATTGACCATATGTTGGGCCACAAAAACAACATCAGCAAATTCAGAAAAATCGAAGTTGTACCAAGCATATTTTCTGATCATAGAGCCTTGAAACTAGAATTCAACTGCAAAAAAGAGGAAAAAAATCCCACAAAAATGTGGAAACTAAACAACATACTTTTAAAAAGTGAATGGGTCAAAGAAGAAATAAGTGCAGAGATCAAAAGATATATACAGACTAATGAAAATGACAATACGACATATCAGAATCTATGGGATGCAGCAAAAGCAGTGATAAGAGGGAAGTTCATATCACTTCAGGCATATATGAACAAACAAGAGAGAGCCCAAGTGAACCACTTCACACCTTAAGGAACTAGAAAAAGATGAACAAAGACAACCCAAAACCAGCCGAAGAAAGGAGATAATAAAAATCAGAGTAGAAATAAATGAAATAGAGAACAGAAAAACTATAGAAAAAATTAATAGAACAAGGAGCTGGTTCTTTGAAAAGATCAACAAAATTGACAAACCCTTGGCAAGACTTACCAAGGAAAAAAGAGAAAGAACTCACATAAACAAAATCCAAAATGAAAGAGGAGAAAGCACCACGGACACCGTAGATATACAAAGAATTATTGTAGAATACTATGAAAAACTTTATGCCACTAAATTCAACAACCTAGAAGAAATGGATAAATTCCTAGAACAATACAACCTTCCTAGACTGAGTCAAGAAGAAGCAGAAAGCCTAAACAGACCTATTAGTAGAGAAGAAATAGAAAAAACCATTAAAAAACCTCCCCCAAAATAAAAGTCCAGGCCCAGACGGCTATACCAGCAAATTTTATCAAACATTCAAAGAAGACTTGGTTCCTATTCTACTCAAAGTCTTCCAAAAAATTGAAGAAGAAGCAATACTTCCAAACACATTTTATGAGGCCAACATAACCCTCATACCAAAACCAGGCAAGGATGGCACAAAAAAAGAAAACTACAGACCAATATCTCTAATGAATACAGATGCTAAAATACTAAAGAAAATACTAGCAAATCAAATACAACAACATATTAAAAAAAATAATACATCATGATCAAGTGGGATTCACCCCAGAATCAAGCATGGTTCAACATATGTAAAACGGTTAATGTAATACACCATATCAACAAAACAAAGAACAAAAACCACATGATCTTATCAATAGACACAGAAAAGGTTTTCAATAAAATACAACACAATTTTATGTTTAAGACTCGCAACAAAATGGGTATAGAAGGAAAATATCTCAACATAATAAAGGACATATATGATAAACCATCAGCTAACACCATATTAAATGGCACTAAACTGAAGGCTTTCCCCCTTAAATCAGGAACAAGACAGGGTTATCCACTCTCTCCACTCTTAATTAATGTGGTACTAGAGGTTCTAGCCAGATCAATCAGAAAAGACAAAGAAATAAAAGGCATCCGTATCGGAAAAGAAGAAGTAAAGGTATCACTTTCTGCAGATGATATGATCCTTTACATTGAAAACCCCAAAGAATCCACAAAAAGACTACTAGAAACAATAAGCCAATACAGTAAGGTCGCAAGATACAAAATTAACATACAGAAGTCAATAGCCTTTCTATATGCCAACAATGAAACATTTGAGAACGAACTCAAAAGAATAATCCTCTTCACAATTGCAACAAAAAAATAAAATACTTAGGAATAAACATAACAAAGAATATAAAGGATTTATACAGTGAAAACTATAAACCATTGTTAAGGGAAATCAAAAAAGGTATAATGAGATGGAAGAATATTCCTTGTTCTTGGTTAGGAAGAATAAATATAATCAAGATAGCCATATTATCCAAAGCAATATACAAATTTAATGCAATTCCCATCAAAATTCCAATGACATTTTTTAAAGAAATGGAGCAAAAAATCATCAGATTTATATGGAACTATAAAAACCCCGAATAGCCAAAGCAATCCTAAAGAAAAAGAACGAAGCTGGGGGCATTAGAATACCTGACTTCAAACTATATTATAGGGCCACAACAATCAAAACAGCATGGTATTGGCAGAAAAATAGACACTCAGACCAATGGAACAGAATAGAAAATCCAGAAATAAAACCACATAAATATATAGTCAAATAATTTTTGATAAAGGGGCCAACAACACACAATGCAGAAAAGAAAGCCTCTTCAATAAATAGTGCTGGGAAAACTGGAAAGCCACATGCAAAAGAATGAAACTGGACTACAGTTTGTCCCCCTATACTAAAATTAACTCAAAATCGATCAAAGATCTAAACATAAGACATGAAACAATAAAGTACATAGAAGAAGACATAGGTACTAAACTCATGCACCCGGGTTTTAAAGAGCATTTTATGAATTTGACTCCAAAGGCAAGAGAAGTGAAGGCAAAAATTAATGAATGGGACTACATCAGACTAAGAAGTTTTTGCTCAGCAAGAGAAACTGATAACAAAATAAACAGACAGCCAACTAAATGGGAAATGATATTTTCAAACAACAGCTCAGATAAGGGCCTAATATCCAAAATATACAAAGAACTCATAAAACTCAACAACAAACAAACAAACAATCCAATAAAAAAATGGGAAGAGGACATGAACAGACACTTCTCCCAGGAAGAAATACAAATGGCCAACAGATATATGAAAAGATGCTCATCTTCTTTAGTTATTAGAGAAATGCAAATCAAAACTGCAATGAGATACCACCTCACACCTGTTAGATTAGCTATTATTAACAAGACATGTAATAGCAAATGTTGGAGAGGCAGTGGAGAAAAAGGAACCCTCATACACTGTTGGTGGGAATGTAAAGTAGTACAACCATTATGGAAGAAAGTATGGTGGTTCCTCAAAAAACTGAAAATAGAACTACATTATGACCCAGCAATCCCTCTATTGGGTATATACCCCCAAAACTCAGAAACATTGATACGTAAAGACACATGCAGCCCCATGTTCACTGCAGCATTGTTCACAGTGGCCAGGACATGGAAACAACCAAAAAGCCCATCAATAGATGACTGGATAAAGAAGATGTGGCACATATACACTATGGAATACTACTCAGTCATAAGAAATGATGACATCGGATCATTTACAGCAAAATGGTGGGATCTTGATAACATTATACGAAGTGAAATAAGTAAATCAGAAAAAACAAGGAACTGCATTATTCCATACGAAGGTGGGACTTAAATGTGAGACTAAGAAACATTGATAAGAGTGTGGTGGTTATGGGGGGAGGGGTGAGAAGGAGAGGGAAAGGGGAGGGGGAGGGGCACAAAGAAAACTATATAGAAGATGACAGAGGACAATCTGACTTTGGGTGATGGGTATGCAACATAACTGAACAACAAGATAACTGGACTTGTTATCTTTGAATATATGTATCCTGATTTATTGATGTTGCCCCATTAAAAAAATAAAATTAAAAAAAAAACAAAAAGAAATTAAAAATGTTTTTAAGTTGCAGGATATCTGCTACTATCAAAGCAGCAAATCTTTCTGCATCTGTTGCTGAAAGATAGAGTGACTTATTAACAATGGGTTTTCCTTGGAAGTCCTTTTTACCTTAATCATCCTACATTTGAGTCACTGTATTAGAGACCTCCAAAACTCCTGGGTGGGGGGTATAAGGACAGAAAGGCCAAGCACCATATTCTTGTTTTTAAATTCAAAAGTTATAGTCCAGGTATAAGACTGGGAAGATTTACAAGAATATGCAAGTCAAATGGAAGATGTTTCTGCCCAATAACATATTACACTCTACTTCTGTCTGACCAAAAACTTCATGTTAAAGAATGAGAGAAAAAGTGTAGAAGAGAAAAAGGAAACATTGATGAGACTCACTTCAACTTGCATCCTTCTCCCAACCTTAAACTTTTAAAGAAGTTTCCTTGTGCCCTACTAGGAGAAACAGTGATAAAGGAATATTCAGATAGTAGGTCCTATTCAAACAAATCTCATTGTGCCCCAAGAAGAGTAGGAAACAGCCAAATGCTCATTTTGCTACTAGCTTTTACCCATGAGGACATGAGATATATGGGTTGGTGGGCAAAAGTAGGTTTACAGTTGTTCATATGAAAAACAATACAATAATTAATAGATGAAAATACAAAAATAAATGCTGTGTTTCATGTACTCACAACTATAAACCTATTTTTGCCCCACCCTATGTAGAAGAAACTTTTTTAACATTTTATTTTATTGATTTTAAGGAGAGGAAGGAAGAGAGCAGGAAAGAGACAGGGACAGCTAGCTGTTCCTGTATGTGCCCTGACCAAGAATTGAATCAGCAACCTCTGTGCTTTGGGACAATGCTCTAAACAACTGAGCTATCCAGTCAGGGTGAAGAAATTTTTTAAGTGAAGCTTTGTGGTTGGAATGAGGAGGGACAGGTGGTAGAGTAGACCTGATAGCTACAAACCCAATGGAAACACAAGCATCTCAGCTGCAAATGCCAATGTAAGAGCAACAAGTCCTGATTAGGAAGGACATGTCCCAATAGGAATGACCTCATAGTGGATGCTGATGGGCGACCATGATGTTTCCCTGCATAGCTCCTCCTCCAACATCATTCAGTCCACCAATAGTCATTGAAGCACATCCTCAACAAAGATGGACAATGTTACATTGTTACATGATGTCTCTGCTCTCACTGAGATGTGGTAGAATACATGCACCAAGGAGTTTGTTCCCTCGGAGAAAAAAGGATGGTGTAGGGGAAGTGGGGGAATGATTAAGAGTAAAAAAAAAATGCTTTGAGAAAATGCAGCACTGACTAAGATTACATTTGTGCCTCTTGGCAGATTTAAAGCTTAATACTAAGATCACATTAGTATGCAGGAAAATAAAGTTAAAGTTTCTGTACAGTATTATAGTTCTTTAAGAGTCCTCCGTGCCAGGTACTGTGCTAGACACTCAGTGCACAAGGGTGCCTTTCCCTGGGGAGCCTTCTGTTGGGGGTGGTAGATGTCTCCTTGCATTAAAATATCAGTGACATTCTTGCAGCCAGAAGCCACTTGATGCCTCAGTGTCTTCAAAACACCCAGTCCAATGGTTACTTGCTCAGAACTTTTGATCTTATGCTACCAGGTTTTGTCTTTATATTGACAAGATACTTCAAGAGATTGAACTGACTCTACTAGCAAAAAAGAAGGAAAGAAGGAAGGAAGGAAGGAAGGAAGGAAGGAAGGAAGGAAGGAAGGAAGGAAGGAAGGAAGGAAGGAAGGAAGGAAGGAGAGGGAGGGAAGGAGGGAGGGAGGGAGGAAGGAAGGAAGGAAGGAAGAAGGAAGGAAGGAAGGAAGAAGGAAGGAAGGAAGGAAAGAAGGAAGGAAAGGGAAATACAGAACACTAAATTATAAAACCCAAATCCATAAAATAAAGTCATTATTCCAACTAACTACTAATCTTGACTTTTGCGTCATATGACTAAACTTCAGTTTTAAGAGGTTACTTCCTTTTGTATTTCATTATCAAAGATTATCAAATATAAAGAAGATGTGGCACATATACACTATGGAATACTACTCAGTCATAAGAAATGATGACATCGGATCATTTACAGCAAAATGGTGGGATCTTGATAACATTATACGAAGTGAAATAAGTAAATCAGAAAAAAACAGGAACTGCATTATTCCATACATAGGTGGGACATAAAAGTGAAACTAAGAGACATTGATAAGAGTGTGGTGGTTACGGGGGGAGGGGTGAGAAGGAGAGGGAAAGGGGGAGGGGGAGGGGCACAAAGAAAACTATATAGAAGATGACAGAGGACAATCTGACTTTGGGTGATGGGTATGCAACATAATTGAACGACAAGATAACCTGGACATGTTATCTTTGAATATATGTATCCTGATTTATTGATGTTGCCCCATTAAAAAAATAAAATTATTAAAAAAAAGATTATCAAATATTTTTAAAAGCTATGGATGTCTTAATAAAACTTTTTTAAATAAATGCTCTAGCACATGTATACACACTAGAAAATAACATCACAGCGGTGCATCCATTGCTTTCAGTGTTTTTGAAACTTCTGTGTCTAGAACTAATATACCAGTCACAAAAGCATATCATTATTTTTGTTTCAGAGGACATTATTTAGGATATCCTTTGCCAGCTTTGTTCAATCAAAACACATCAGGTTCTTCTCCATTTAAGACTGTATCCTGGGGAGACCCAGCTAAGAGAACAGAGAGAAGCATAATGGGATAGGCAAGGAGCCCAATGGCCAGAATGAACTTGTAAACCAGAGGATGCTTAGAGGGACTTCTTTCTCATTTGCCATGTAGTTGTTGAGCCTGCTATGTGACAAACACAGAGGCGGGTGCCAAAGAATCAATGATAAAGGAGATTTATGATTGCTGCCCTTAAAGAGCTTACATAGCCTTCTTGGCTGCTTTAAATAAACTCAGTTTGTTCAAAGGAAGAGACACAAAGTAGGAAAAATATAACAAGTATTTACACTACATCTTTAGACTCTACCGAGGCTATTGTCCCTTATTGTAAGCTTTTCTGGTTATGAGCTTCATTTTGACTCCACTTCTCAATTACTGTTCTTCACATAAACCATTTTAGCAACAACTTAATTTGGACTCAATTTTCCAACTTTGACTTTAGAAAGCCAACCACCGCAGGACAAGATACTCGACTGTCCTAGCTCAGTACATTGAGACACCAAACAAAGGACACTTTTCCCCTGTGTCCACCTTCATCTTCCACAACAAAGACCAGCCAGACCTGTCTCTTTGCTTCATATAGCCCATTAAAGAAGAGCAATTAGTCTCACTTCAGAAGCACACTAATTGGAGTTAGTGAGCATTCATGCTCTGATGTTTTGGATATAACTGGCCAATATTCAAATCACCATAGGCTGAGGACTTCATAAACCAGAGATTTTAAGATGCATAAAAAGAGTATTTTAAAAACCTAAGATCACATGTAGGAAAATCTACATTATGTTAACTCTGTTTTGCCTATCCTGATTTTGACATTGAAAAATAAATGGCTAAACCCTATGTGGATTTCTTTTTCATCATTCATCCTTATATTGCTGGCATTTGTACAAAAACCAATTAAAAATCCTGGCAAGAGATAAGAGTAGCAATACCTATTATCAGGATGGGTGTGAGGTAAAATCACAACAACATGCATTGTCAGTGGAAATGTGAAAGGTGAAATTAGTCTGGCAACTTATTCAAATAGAGACTGTATACTCTTGGAGTCAATAATTCTACCCCTGAGAATCTATGCTATAGAATAAAAGCACCAGTAAATTAGGATGTACATGCAATCATCAGACTGCAGCATTAATTATAATGGCAGAAAATGGAAAACAGTAAATTCCTATCAAGAGGGAAATGACTGAATAAATTATGCTATACCCATACTATGAAATTATACATCCATCAGAAGAACAAATCAAAGCTGTACCAGCCAACTTGAAGAAACATTCATATAATATAAACATAATTTGAGAAACACTTACTTTCCACTGGAGTATGCATGTGCCAGTATGGAGATATATTTATACCTCTCCCATAGATGTGTATATAGTTTATATATGAATGTGTAACATATGAATTATATAAGGGTAGAAGAATTAAACACATTAAGTTGTAGAGATGGTTTACCTTGTATGTGGGGAGGGTAGAACTAATGCAGTATAGGCAGAGAGTGAGTGAAAAGAGAGACATGCAAAAATAGAAAAGTTAAAACAAAACTACATTTAGAATAAAAAGTATTTATTTGATCATTTGTGTAAAATGAGGTATATGTTTGGGACTATGGATCTAAAAATTGACTATAATAATTTTTAAAAATTCAAAAAGAGCAAATATCAAAGCAATAAGAGTCTAGAAAAATCTAGAAAAAAGTTAACTAATCCTGGAATAAGTAAGAACAAAGCAAATGTGTGTGTGTGTGTGTGTGTGTATATATATATATATATGTGTGTGTGTGTGTGTGTGTATACTTCAAATATATATATGAAAAAGGTGATATGTTTTATCATATAAAAATATCTTGAGCCCTGGCCGGTTGGCTCAGCGGTAGAGCGTCGGCCTAGCGTGCGGAGGACCCAGGTTCGATTCCCGGCCAGGGCACACAGGAGAAGCGCCCATTTGCTTCTCCACCCCTCCGCCGCGCTTTCCTCTCTGTCTCTCTCTTCCCCTCCCGCAGCCAAGGCTCCATTGGAGCAGAGATGGCCCGGGCGCTGGGGATGGCTCTGTGGCCTCTGCCTCAGGCGCTAGAGTGGCTCTGGTCGCAATATGGCGACGCCCAGGATGGGCAGAGCATCGCCCCCTGGTGGGCAGAGCGTCGCCCCTGGTGGGCGTGCCGGGTGGATCCCGGTCGGGCGCATGCGGGAGTCTGTCTGACTGTCTCTCCCCGTTTCCAGCTTCAGAAAAATGAAAAAATGAAAAAAAAAAAATCTTGAATGTAAAAAAGCACTACTGTATATGTAAAATTAACAGTAATCAACAAATTTAAAATAGTGCAACAATTATGAAAACAGGATAACCTATTTCACAAATAGAATGCACTTGCAAAACAATAAGAATCCTAATACCATTTAGAAAATAGACAAAGAGCTTAAATGAATCACAAAACATATATATGTATATATATGTATAAATATGTAAATGGCAGGTAATTTTAAGATTAACAGTTCAGTCTCAATAATAAATAAATAATTGCAATCTAAAATATTAAGTAACAAACATTAATTTGACAGAATATTTTAAATAATTAATACTACTATGGGTATATATAGATATCTCTTTTCAAATACTGCTAAAGCACCTTCTTGTAAAGCACTTTGACAATTTGTATCAAGAGCCTTGAAAGTATCAATATCCTTGGACTCCGTAGTTTTGTTTATAAAATCAACCCTAATAAAATAATTGGAAAAGACACATGGATGTCCATTTTAGCATTATTCATAGCAGAAAATTGGAGAACCCTAAATATTGAATGGAGAATTGCTTAAGTTTCAAATAATAAAATATTATATAACCCATTAAAATATTCTCATTACTTTTTAATGACATGATATGGGTAGATACTATCAGTGTAGTATTAAGTTTAGAAGTTATAAAAATATCTTACATGCTGTTGTCCCAATTTTATATATAAATATTTGTACAGAAAAAAAACACACAAAAAAGACAAAATAATTACTTAAAGATTTGAAATTCAGGCCCTGGCCGGTTGGCTCAGTGGTCGAGTGTCGGCCTGGAGTGCGGAAGTCCCGGGTTCGATTCCTAGCCAGGGCACACAGGAGAGGCGCCCATCTGCTTCTCCACCCCTCCCCCTCTCCTTTCTCTCTGTCTCTCTCTTCCCCTCCCCCAGCAGAGGCTACATTGGAGCAAAAGATGGCCCGGGTGCTGGGGATGGCTCCTTGGCCTCTGCCCCAGGCGCTAGAGTGGCTCTGGTCCCAACAGAGCGACCCCCCCCAGATGGGCAGAGCATTGCCCCCTGGTGGGCGTGCCAGGTGGATCCCGGTCGGGCGCATGTGGGAGTCTGTCTGACTGCCTCCCGGTTTCCAGCTTCAGAAAAATACAAAAAAAAAAAAAAAAAAGATTTTAAATTCATATTTTTTAAGCTTTTAAGTATTTTAGAAACTTGACATAGATGCCATCTATTAATTAACACATGATTGTCAATGTTAACTTTTTTTTTTTAGTTTGATCATTAAATTTGGTCTTACCCAGTTTCCAAATCAATTCTGAGCAGGACAGAAAGTATATCATAGGACTCAACCTTAACAGTCCAAAGATTCAGCAATCAAACTGCTATTGATTAGCACTAAGATTCCATGTAGCGTCCAAGTCAGCTACACAATCCCAAATCTTGACAGATTGATTGTGTGTGTGTCTATGTGTGTACTTACTACCTGCCTCCAAAGTACTGTTACTTAATAATATCACTGATTTGACCCTGCCTCCATATTAACCCTCTGTTATTAGCCTGAGACATGTCTCAACTTGCCTTATTACTCTTTGGTAACTGTTAATTTCAACAGTATTCTTCAATCTTTTGATACAAATATCCTACCAGTAAAAACATTTTGGGCATACAACTCTAATAACTTTATATTTTTAATATATATATATATATTACTATTTACATAGTATATGTTACAAATTATCCAAATATTAAAAGTTATAAAGCATGTGTTTTTTTTAAGATTTTTATTTCTTTTTTAGAGAGGAGAGAGACAGAGAGAGAGAGAAGGGAGGGAGGAGCAGGAAGCATTAACTCCTATATGTGCCTTGACCAAGCAAGCTCAGGGTTTCAAACCAGCAACCTCAGCATTCCAGGTCAACACTTTCTTTATCCACTGTGCCACCAGAGGCCAGGCAAGATTGTGATTTTTTAAATGAGGCCCTGGCCAGTTGGCTTAGTGGTAGAGCATCGGCCTGGCATATGGATGTCCTGGGATCGATTCCCAGTCAGGGTACACAGAGGAAACTCCCATCTGCTTCTTCGTCCATTCCCCTCTCACTTCTCTATCTCTCTTCGCCCGCAGCAGCCAAGGCTCGAATAGAATGAATTGGCCCCAGGTGCTGAGGATGGCTCCATGGCCTCTGCCTCAGGAGCTAAAATGGCTCATGTTGCAATAGAGCAAGTGCCCCAGATGGGCATAGCATCACCCCTTAGTAGGCTGGCTGGCTGGATCCTGGTCGGGGCACATGCACGAGTCTGTCTCTGCCAAACCCCCCCCCCTCACTAAAAAATAAAAAAATAAATAAATAATGCAAATATAGGGTCTATTATTTTGTTCCTACTCCCCAATAGATCATTTTAGTTATGCCCAAGAATGTATGACCCTACTATGGAGATCACAGGCTTAGAGCACACAATTCAATTCCACTATCTATCTCTTTCCCCCATTGCATCTGGAACCATGTTCTGAAATTCCAGAATCCCTTAGATTTGAGTCCATTCAAACTATGACAATATTCATAACAGAACTCACTTGCATAATGTGAAAAGTCATGACCTTCCCATGACCTATATTATCTTTTGGCAAAATCTGTATTTTCATAAATGAGTATTGTATACAGCAACAAAAGAAAAATTCCAAAATGTGCTAAATTTAAATTACAGCAGGTCAGAGAGTGGGAGCAAGAGACAAGGGAACTTAGCAGTTAACAGCCATAGACGAACACCAACAAAAGACTGCTTACATTCCTGAATATATAATGAAACTTAGAATCAATATCTAGACAGCTATCCAGGAAAAACAGCCAACCACCAGACACCACTGTGTTTTGTATGAACACTTGAGGTATTTGCCCACAACCAATCCAGAAGCATAAAATATGTCTTCCTTATGGACTATTCACCTAGCCCACTTCCTCCACTTCACATTTTCTCACCCACACCATGTATTTATAGTCAATGTAAATTCTTTCAAAACAACTTACACCTTTGATCCCCAAAGTTATTATATAACAGAGCCCATCAACCCTAAGGAGGGAGGATATGCTTCTTTTCCAACCACCCTCCCTGCTGGTGGTTTAGACTGCATGCCCCAGGACCAGGACTTTTGCTGGCTAGCATGTGGCTCATTAAACCCTTTTGTTCAGACAACTTTAACAGTAAGGTAGAACTACATTTCTAGCATTAGTTTTGCCATTTGTGGATAATGATTACTACTTCTTTACTGGCTTAAGTCATATTATTTAGTTCTTTCAAAAGTTTCAGTGATATACCTCTGCCGACTTTTGAAGGTTATCCTGGCATGGAACAAGAAGGGATGTCTTCTCCCATTTCTGTACAACTTGATTGGCTTCTTCTATCTTCTGCTCACAACTTTTTTGAGAATTCAGCAATGTCACTTCATAAAATTCTTGAATATCTATGAAGAAAATGTAAGGGAAGGATCAAAATGTCATGTACCACCTCATAAATAGCTTCTGCATGCATGTGTATATGGAAATTTTTGTCGATTAGAAGAAGTGCATTAAATGTGCATCCCAAAGAAAAATGATAAAAATAGAGGAAATGTTGACAATTGTGTTTTTGCCTGCATGAGAACTCTTAGAGCAGCTTTATTCATAACTTAAAAAACTGGGAGCAACCAACATGACTTTCAGTTGTTGAATGGATAAACAAAATAGTAAGTAAATCCATATGGTGGAATGCTCTTCACAATATGAAAGAATGAGTTATCAAGCCAGGCAAAACCATGAATGAGTCTTAAATGCATATTGCTAAGTTAAAAAGCTACATTTTTCCTTGTACCATTCCACTTTTATAATATCTTGGAAAAAAAGACAAAACTAAGACAGTATAATAATCAATGATTGCTCGAGGTTCTGGAACAAAAGAGGAGGATTCAATAGGTAAAGCACAGGGTGATGAAAGTGATCTGTGATAATACTGTACTGGTGAACTCCTAACATGAAGAATTTGTCAAAACCCATAGACCTTTACAGCACAAAGAGCAAACCTTACTGTAAGCAATTTTCAAAAAATTATTTAGTAGGTCAGGGAATTCCAAGATGAAATGCAGAATGTGACAAAAGAATCTAACCATATTACAACTGTAGGATGCTTTTGTATAGTTTCTTTGTGTTTGGTTTTACAGCCTCTACTCATTTTCAGGTCAGCACCTTTTTCTCCTACTGCCTTCGGTGAGGTTATTTCATACATTTGAAATGCAGTAAGGGAAACAGTGTGGCATACACTGGAACTCTCTGTTCTACCTTTACAACTTTTTCATAAGCATGAAAACTACTCTAAAATAAATACACTATTTTTAATTGTCTTTTTTAAAGACATTACACAGTCAGCCTTAGAAATATACCCAAATACCCCAAAATTGAATGCTTTCATAAATCTATCTTCAGGTTTATGATGTAAATGGGATTAAAAATTATATCACAAAGTTAAATGTCATAATCTTTTAGTATATGAAAAGTGTTTTTGAGGACATCTGCTCCTAACACTATGGCTAAGTACTCTGCAGATTAACTAAACACTGGATTAGATAGTATGCATGCTTTGAAGCATTACTGATGTTGTGGCAGATGGGGTAGTGGGGAAGGTCTACAAGACAAACCACACACACACACACACACACACACACACACACACACTCACCCTGCACTGAGATCAGATCAGCTAGGAGACTGAAGTAACAGTAGTGAATGGGAAAAAAGGATAGTATTGTTCAGAGGTAAGACACCAATGGCAGAACTGCTATCAGCATATTGAACCTTATATCAGTTAAAGAAATAAGGAAGCAAACCCTTGAGGCTTCTCATTGAGCAGAGATCCTCAGGGATGTTGAAGTATTCTATGTCAGTGGCTCCCATTGGCTACTGAGGACAGCAAAAAAAAAAATTTTCTAAAGACAATCTTAAGGCTGAGGACTCTCATAGATTAGGATCAAGAAATAAGCTCATAATCAAAGGTCACAAACAAAAAATGAAAATAAAAAAATTTAAAAATGGTATATCACTTTAGATGAAATTCTGCAGGAACAACTTTAGGTTTAAATGACAGGTTATTGTTGATTTTGGACATTTCTTATATAGGATATAGAAGAGCTATGTAAAAGTGTTAAAGAAACAGTCACAATTACAAAGATAAGCAAATAACAAGGATCTAGTATAAATAAACAGGCAGAATGAGGGAAGCAAATGTAACTTCTAAAAATTAGAAATATAACTATTCAGAGATAGATTAATAGATGGCTAAATAGATAGATTGATATAATATATAATAAATATAATAAAATGCTAATGGCAGAATCTATTATATGTGGTAGGTGCACAGGTATTCACTGTAATATTCTTGTAACTTGGTTATGTTTGAAAACATTTAGAATAAAATGATAGAAAAATATATAATTACTTAAAGTTAAAAATTCAATGGATAATGGATATAATAGCTCATTAGACAACAAAGAACAGAAAAATATACCTCAAAAAATTACCCAAAATGTAACACAAGAGAAAATAAGAAAGTAAATTCAATATATAGAGAGGATAAATAAGAAGGCATACTATTTTCTAATAGCTGTCTTCAGGGAGAAAATAGAATCAGTAGCAAATGATATCTAACACAATAATCAATATAGAATTTTTAGAACCTATGAAAATATGAATGCACAGATCCTGGAAGTAACAGTGATTTTCAATTAGTATGCCACAAGAATTTTCAAAACATGCAATACCTGACTATTTAGTCAGGAACACTGACCTGTTTTCTCTTAGATAGTCAAATAAACACAATGACAACAGCCAACACAACAATAGCCATCCAGTGTGAATGAATCAAAATTATACCTATTTTTTATTAGATAGGCAATATTTTTGGTGTGATGTAGAATTTTAGTAATTAGTTTATGGTGCCATGAGATCAAAAAGGTTGAAAATTGATGACTTAAACTAAAGATAATCAATAAAACCTATGCCTTGGACTAGGCATATGATAAAGTTGCAGAATATCAAAGACAAAGCAAAGATCTTAAAAGCAGTAGAAGAGGAAAAAAGAAGTCATATTTCTCAATAATGAAAGCCAAACAACAGTAAAATAATAACCTCAAATTTTTGAGACACTATATTTACATAGGTTTGTGTTCCTTTGAAAACCATATATCTGATTAAAAAAATAAAAGGAAAAAAACTTGTGTCCAGCGCATATAAAGAACTCTCAAAATGCAACAGGTAACCAAATATCCAATAGAAAAATTAGTAAAAGAATTGAACAGGCATCTCATTAAGAAAATAATAGATGGCAAATAAAGACACAAAAAGAGATTCAACATCATTACTTATTAAGGAAATGAAAATTTAAAACCACAAAGAGATATCACTACACATTTATTAGGACGGCTAAAATTAAAAAGACCAATATTACCACACACTCACAGAAATGCAAAGGAACTGTAACTCTCATATACTGATGATGAAAGTGGAAAATGGTACAGCCACTTTGAAGAACAGTCTGGAGGTTTCTCAAAAAGTTAAACATATGGCTACTATATGATCCAGCCATTCTTGTTTTAGGTATATGTCTCAGAGAAAAAGAAATATATATGTCCATATCAAAAGCCAAATTTGGAAGCAACCCAAATGTTAAACAATGAATAAACAAATAGTGGTACATACACACAATAGAATATTACTCAGTAATAAAAAGGAATTACTGATACAAACAACATCAGAATAATTATGTCAAGTAAAAGAAGTCAAGCAAAAATGAGTGTAACTTGTATAATTATAGTTATATAAAATTCTAGAAAACGCAATCTATATTGACTGGAAACAATTCAGTGGTTGCCTAAAAATGAGTGGGGGGAGGATGCAAACTAATCTAGTTCCAGATTTGATAGTGATTTCAGAAATATTTATTTTGTTATTATGCTATAGATATACATAAATTTCACATATTCTTTTATATGTATTAAAAATTACTCTTTTAAAATAATAATGAAAAACTGTTTCATAAATATACTGCTCACAAAAATTAGGGGATATTTCAAAACTAATATGAAGCGATAAAATACCTCCTAATTTTTGTGAGCAGTATATTAAGATTTATTCTAATTTTTTATTAATTTTAATTCATTGTGTTAACATGGATTCAAGTGTTTATTTTTAAAAGTTACAAAAACTCAAATTTTATGCCCCTTTATTCTGCCTCTAGTAATAAGTAGCTATGGAGTCATGTTTGGAAAATGTGTAAGGGATGTGAGAGCAATCTGGCTGCGACATCTGTCACCCTACTGATCGCCAGGGTTGATCTGGCTTATCTGGCTGGCTAGGCGGTGTCTGTTTCCTCCCTCACCGCTCCTCCCAAAGCTGCAGGCTTGGTCCAAGAGGACAAGTTTCTCCTAAAGAGGAGAGGATCATTCTTCAGTCAAGGGTATACGAGTAGCTGTGCTCCCCTGCTAGAATCTCCAAACAAGCTCTCAAGGAAAATGAGTAAGAACAGAGGGTAAAAGCCATACAGATATAAATCCTTCCCAGGTATTTTTAATATTGTATGAGTTGGTAGAATATTAAGATGACAAAAGTCAGAGGAATAAGAAATAAAAAAAGTAAAATAAAAAATATATATTTACATTATCTGGTCTCAAGTATTAATTGAAGATAAGAGAATAATGATGACCCTGGCCCGGTGGCCCAGTGGATAATGTGTGGTGGAGGCACAATGTCGTAGGTTCTATCCCCAGTCAGGGCACATACGAGAAGCAATCAATGAGGACACAATTAAATGGAAAAACTAAAGTGGAACAGTGAGTTGATGTTTCTCTCTCTCTCTCTCTCTCTCTCTTCCTTCCCCTCTATCAATGAAAAAAAATTTTTTTAAAGAATGGCTTGTTATAAGTAAAACATTTTTGCACATAGTCAAATTTCAAGATTTCTTTGCATCAGTTTTAAGAATGTAAACAGTTTCATAAGCAGCATTTGCAAATTGCCATTTTCTTTTAAATATTAGGTATATAAATTATCCAGAAGTAGGAGCATATTTATTACACTCACTTTAAGGATTCATACCAAGTTATACTTTGAAGCATAATGAATAGCAACGACTTGCTCACATTTTTAAAAATGTTCTAGACAGTATTTTAATATTAAGTTTGAAAATCTTTATTAACTTATAATCCCCAAACCTGATGAAGTACTCAGTCTATTTAATTCCTTTGTCTACTTATTCTCCCTGCCTAAGCAACTACTGGAGAGGAAGAAGGTAATCTTAATTAAGTCAAAGATTGCTTCAATTTGAAGATAATTCTTTGACCAATATTAAGTTTTACTTCTGGTTAGTCAGGATTATTTTCAACGCCTGACATATATCTGTTTCTTTCTTTTCAAGCACCTCTTTTTGACACCCTCTCATATCCCCACCAGCACTAAAATCTTCACTCTCTGCCTGTTCCCACCGCGGGAGTCCGGGCCCTCACCGGCTCCGGGGCACACTGCTCCCTACGCCCAGATGCCATTTCCCACACATAGAACAGAAATCCTACTTTCCCTTCAATGCCCGGTCCCAGCACTGTGCCTTTGTAAAAAGAATATTTGGAGTAACAGATATAAATATGAAATGCCATCAGCATTGAAAGTATTCTTACCAAAACTGAGTTCGGTTGAGTAGGACATGTGTGAGAGTCGGAACACCCACGCAGCTACCGTCAAAAAAGAAAGAAACGCTTGTGTGGGGAGTGACGGGGGCAGATGGGCAGCGCGGCTCCCTTCCTCCCATGCCCACAGTCTTGCTCAGATCTATTTAAGAGTTAGTTCTTGTTCTGCTTTATATTAGAAGTTGTTCACCTACCTATCCTCAATTCAATATTTCAATTCAGTAAGTAATTTTTAAGTACCAGGCAAGAGCCTTACGAATAAAGGCGATGTCCTAGTTTTCCATGTGTTTTCTACTATCTGGCACAATTTTTTACATTTAGTAAGCACAACAAACACTTGCTAATTTTAGTTTATTTGCATTCTCTATTTAATGCTCCAACAGAAGAAAGATTGTTAAATAAAGTCAACTGTCTTCACACTCAGGATGGCAGAAAGCCTGCACATTATTTGGATTATGTTTTATGAGACTTGACTACTTGTTTTAATCACAGCTGCTGGCACTTTTTATCTTGCACCTTCCTCCCTCAAATGAAAAAGTTGCTACTTCTGATGATATATTCAAAATAAATTTCTTAAATGTTTAAAGCCCACTTCGACCTCACAATTGTTTTTCTGAAATGGTTTATAAATTCTGTCAAATTTACAGATGAGTACTTCTCAAACTCTGATGCATATGTGACTCCGAATCACCTGGGGATCTTGTTTAAGTGCAAATTATATATAACTGAAGTCAGGGGTGGGACCTGAGTCTGCCTTTCTCACAAGCTCCTGGGTGATGTCAGTGGCTTCTGATACACCAGCAACCCTGGACCTACAAAATAACACCTCTGAAGACAGAACCTAAGGCTATATCCTCTCATTTAAAATATCTTTTGCTGAATTATTACAGCCCTCTTCATCTTCAAAGTAAGGGGTAGGGTAAAAAAAAATGCCAATAAGAGAAGCAAATTTGCAAGAGAAGAACTCTGCCCATTGACTTAAAAATAATATTAACTACAATAGTATTGGCTAAAATAATTCAGATTAAATTAGCTAGAAACTCAATTAAAAGGAACTATATTTCAGTACTCTGCCTTTAGGGCACATTGAAACAACAACAAAATATCAGCTCCTAGGTGATGGCTAAGATGGTCCATCTTCAGCCCAGTCTCTCTCTTTTGCTGTAACATCCATTTCACAAAGATAAGATCTGGCCTTCATCATGACGATCCTGGCACAGCCAGTTCTTCCATTGTCAAACAGCATGAAAAAGGGAATCCATAATAACTAGGATTGTCTTTTTAAGCACAACCTTAAAACCTTATGTATTCAAAATACTTCAACTTCTTCCAAGCAAAGACAACCTGACATGACATAATTATTTTAATGATGGTGCTATTTTCTCAAAAGACGCTGAGAGTACCTCTTAGAGATGTGCCTTTAAACAGCTGAGAAATTTATTTTGAAGATCCTCAGAAGCAGTGACTTTCTTTCATTTGATAAAAGATTTTATTTTTTATTTTTGACAGAGACAGAGAGAGAGTCAGACAGAGGGCACAGATAGGGACAGACAGACAGGAAGGGAGAGAGATAAGAAGCATCAACTAACTCTTCATTGCAGCTCCTTAGTTGTTCAGTGATTGCTTTTTCATATGTGCCTTGACCAGGGGGCTACAACAGAGCAAGTGACCTCTTGCTCAAGCCAGTGACCTTGGGCTATAAGCCAGTGACCTTGGGCTGCAAGCCAGCAACCTTGAGCTCAAGCCAGTGACCATGAGATCATGTCTATGATCCCACACTCATGCCAGTGACCCCTTGCTCAAGCTGGTGAGTCTCAGCTCAAGCCGGATGAGCCTGCACTCAAGCCAGCAACCTTGGGGTTTCAAATCTTGGTCCTCTGCATCCCAGTCTGACACTCCATCCACTGTGCCACCACCTGGTCAGGCTGATTTTTTTTTTTTAAAGTCTAAAATTCATCGGACAAATGGTGAGTGATGGAGAAATGGATATCCTTTTGCATGACTTAAATTAAAAAAATGACTCAATAAAAAAAAAGACTCAAATCATGAAAGATTTTTCTTGTATGACTCACAAATTGATGTGCAATTATCTACTTAACAACAGTAAAACAAAAAAGTAACAAGAATGCTGAATGATTAACATATTTATATATAGTTTCTGACCAATGCGCTCACAGGCTGGAATAGAAGTGACTGGGAAAGTCCCTTTTCACTTCCTCCATGCCCGCCTTCATGTTTCTCTGGGTAGTTTGATGGAGAGTCACTCTCCCTCTGAAAACCAGAATCTTCTTTGGAGCTTGTTATTGTTGGTACATTTGTGTGTGGGGGGGGGCACATAAGGCTATAACTCACCAAAGCTGTTTAATCTCAAGAATTCACTGAAATCAGCTGAATTTTTGCCATACAGCCTCAATAAAGAGATGGTACTCTCTGCAAGTGATCTTCTTATAGAACACATCCCTTATGCTTCTTCTAGCATCCCTATTCACTGTAAAGTTTCTCATAACACATACCTGATTATAAATTCTCCTGAACAGTATAACAGTTTTCCTGCAATATTTAAAACTGTTACAAAGTGCAGTTTTTGTGTTCCATTAACCTTTCCTGAACACCTGGTTTTGTTTGGGGAGCCAGATAAATGCTCATGCCCAATTTCCTTACATTGCATCAAAGTTTTATATTTTATTTTCTGCAAAGCAAAAAAAAACATCATCACCCTGGTCCATTTGAGTCCAAGACTACAAGACACTGAAGCACAGAAACAGAATCCCCGATAAAGACATTATCCTAATGTTATACTTCCAGCCAGACAAGTTTCTTTAAGGATACTACCTGGGACTAGAAAAATGAAGTTGACTATGACAAATGCACTACAGTTCAATGTGGATGAAAAGAAAATATAAATTAAATTTCACAGCCAAGAATAGAGAGTGAAAGCAAGATTATGGTAGGTACAAATCAAGTACTAAATTAGAGAACAAAAGAGGCTAACTAACCCAAAGCAGAAATGAGTGCAAAACCCAGAGTCCAAGGACTAGTATCTGGTCAAACCTAATAGATATTGAAAAGGGAAGACCCCAAAATGAGGAAATACTTGTTTACAACAGCTTCACGCAAATTTTCATAACGTTCTTATATGACTGGGCTTCCTATATGTCAGGATAAAGCACAAAGTAGAAGAAAGAAAAGGAGGAAGGAAGGAAAGAAGGGATTAGGGTGGAAATCTTGGTTTCAAAACTCTTCCCTCGGCCCTGGCCGGATGGCTCAGTGGTAGAGCATCGGCCTGGCATGCAGGAGTCCCAGGTTCGATTTCTGGCCAGGGCAAACAGAAGAAGCGCCCATCTGCTTCTCCACCCCTCCCCCTCTCTTTCCTTTCTGTCTCTCTCTTCCCCTCCCACAGCCAAGGCTCCATTGGAGCAAAGTTGGCCCAGGCACTAAGGATGGTTCCATGGCTTCCATCTCAGGTGCTAGAATGGCTCTGGTTGCAACAGAGCAACACCCCAGATGGGCGGAGCATCACACCCTGGTGGGCATGCCAGGTGGATCCCAGTCAGGTGCATGTGGGAGTCTGTCTGACTGCCTCCCCGTTTCCAACTTCAGAAAAATACAAAAAAAAAAAAAAAAACCCCACCCCAAAACCAAACAAAAAAACCTTTTTCCTCTAGTAAAAGTAATCAGGGTGTTTTGGAGAGAGGCTCACTTCAGGGCTACAACATGGGAATTATAAAATGAACCTAGAACCTCCTGTTGCACCAGAAATTAAGAAGTACTGAAAACACACAGGACCAATCCGGAAAGCCAGCTTGAAGGGGCTCCTACTGACTAAATCTAGAACAAGTTGAGTATTAAAACAAATTAATAATTGTGATAAGTAATAACCTAGTAAATAAAATAAGAATCCATGAGTCCATCCTGACATAAATAAATGAGTGATTAAATGGAGGAAAAGGAAAAGTTCTTCCTGAAAGCAGAACACTAGTTAATAAATATAGAAGATATTATGAAATTATAAAATAACCAGTGGATGTTTCAAGTAGTGGGGAAAATTTCACAAGAAACAAAATGTTACATAGTCTCATGATATCTCCCCCAAATTCGAACAAACTCTCAGTAGAAGCCTCCTGTTATCATGCACCACAATGAAAACAGTGCCATTTCTGTGATATTGCCTCAAAAAAAATGCTTATGTTGCATCTAATCATGTGCAAGCATAAGAGAAAACTAAATTGCAGGACATTCTACAAAATACCTGACCTGTAATCTTTACAAATGTCAACATCAAGGAAAGAAAGGCTGATGAAGTACTACAGATTAAAGGGAACTTAAGAGGCATGACAATTAAATGTAATGTGTGATCCTGGGTAGATCCTGGACTGGGGAAATATATCAATAAAAGACAATTTGGAGACAACTGCTGAAATTGACCAAGGACTATGCATTAGATAATAGTATTGTATTGATATTAAATTTCCTGATTTTGTTAACTACCTTATTTATATTGAAAATATTCTTGTTTTTAGCAAATATACATTGAAGTATTTAATGATAAAGGGACCTGATGCCCCCAACTCACTCTCAAATGGTTAATTAATAATAAGTACATAGCCTGACCTGTGGTGGCGCAGTGGATAAAGCGTCAACCTGGAATGCTGAGGTTGCCGGTTCAAAACCCTGGGCTTAACCAGTCAAGGCACATATGGGAGTTGATGCTTCCTGCTCCCCCATATCTATCTATCTATCTATCTATCTATCTATCTATCTATCTATCTATCTATCTCTAGCTCCTCTTTAAAATGAATAAATAAATTATTTAAAAATAATAAGTTCATATCTGTATAGATGTATCGTATATGTGTGTGAATAGAGAGAGAAACACACACATGTATAGAAAATGATAAGTAAAATAAGGCAAAATGTAAATAAGTGCTGAGTCTGGGTTAATAAATACATAGGAGCTCCTTCTCCTATTCTAGCAACTTTTCCATAGGTTTGAAATTATATCAAAGTAGAAAGTTTTAAAAACCAGTAAGGTAACTAGGAGATATAAAGGGTAAGCATGAAATTGAGAAATATTCAGTAACACTGGTTACAAAACAAAATACCTAGAGGAAAAAGATTCAAAGAGAAATAAAGTACAAAGTGCAGTGTGTGATGGAAGAAGTAGGTCCGCAGAACGTAAGTGAAGTTGTGTAAGAATCAAGTTTAAGCACAAGCCTTGAAGGCAGACAGGGAGACGGCCTTGGCTCTGCTACTTCCTTACTAAATTTATGACCTTGGGCAAGTTACATAACTTCTCTAAGACTAAATTTCTTTGCTTAAAAAATGTCATATATATATGTGTGTGTGTGTGTGTGTGTGTGTGTGTGTACTTCAAACAGTCAAACAGTTACATAAAATATAATAAATGCTAGCTATTAGTATTTTGATTAATGCATCATCTTTGAACAATGATGTGTCCACTGGAGGTCTCATGAAATGGAAACTGGAACACAAATTATACTTAACTGGGAGTCATTTCTTCCAGCATAGTCAGGAGCAGACACTGGAAGCGATAATAAGAGATAAAGAGGCAGAAAACTGTCATATACAAGTTTTAAAAAGTAGCTAATTAAAACAGAAATTTTAATAGAAGTACAGTAAAATATGCCCAAGGTAACACAGTATTTCTTTTCCTCAGAAAAAAAGAAATACAACCCCTGGCCTGACCTGTGGTGGCGCAGTGGATAAAGCGTCGACCTGGAAATGCTGAGGTCACCGGTTCGAAACCCTGGGCTTGCCTGGTCAAGGCACATATGGGAGTTGATGCTTCCAGCTCCTCCCCCCTTCTCTCTCTCTGTCTCTCCTCTCTTTCTCTCCCCCTCTCCTCTCTAAAATGAATAAATAAAAAAAAAAAATTAAAAAAAATACAACCCCTAAAACAAATTTTAATTTAAAATATCTCTGATGAGTGTGATACTTCAAGTTGCTCAAACGGCAGGCACTAAATAAACTTAAGATATTGTTAATGCAAATCAGTTACCTTTTATCAGTGCTTAATTCCCAAACCACCACTAAGTGTGTCTTACTCTATATCTAGGAAATAATTAACCTTCTAGTTCACATCAGTCATCCAAGATACAGAAATGGTATAAATCCTTTCTATCTTACAAAGATTTATTATGTAAACTCTACAAAGCTTGGAAAAATAAATAACCAGAAGTAATCTTGTATGATCCTAGTTTTAAATTTCATGTTTCCTGCAGGCCTCCTCACCTGCCAAAAATAATTCAAATATCTTTTATTGATACTTCTCATTGAGGAAAGAAATTAGCATTTATCATTTATCCACCATATATTAGATAGTCATACTTTGAAAACATCATTCATTTCATGTAATCCTTACAACCATATTATGAGGCATTACCATTGTACCTGTTTTGGATATGGAGAAAACTGAGATCTGCTCAATATCACCAGGCTATGCAGTGACTAGGGCTAGGACTGGAATCTGCATTTGACACAAAAGCCTGCACTCTTTTTTCTACAACATGCTGCAGTAATGCATCTCGTGGAACATTAGGGGTTAACTGAATGATATCAATGCTAAAACAAGCATATCTCATTGTAAATGCATGGCTAGAATATTATTTAGGAAATTTTTTAGATCACCAGATGGAAAGAAAATCAAACCTAAGAAACCCTTTCAAAATCTTTCCAAGGCCTGTTACCAAGAATACTTTAATCTCAACTGCACAGTGCTTAGCAGAAGCTATTTCATTTCTCTCTCCATCAGCAAAATCTCAAACAGAATGAGAGTTTGGGCTCCAGGGACCATATCTTCCTAGCTGATGAATGCCAAGGGGAGATAAGTATGCTTCTGTATAGAGGTAGCAACAGACTCTCAGCATAGCAATTCATGGAAACAATCAAATGTAAATAGAGGTTACTACAACAGCTTCTCTGGTTTGCTGTACTCGTGCCATGAACACAAGGTATTCAATATATATATATTAGACAGGCCACTATATTGAAAACAATATTTTTTTCCTGTGGAATGAGAAGATAATTAAGATAATTTTCTTTAGCAGAAAATAAGATGATAAGTAAAAAGGATGGTAAGATAGGTATTAAATTAAAAACCAGACAGCCCGGGACATAAGAAGTAAGAAAAGAAAAAGATGGCAAGATAAGAAATAAAAAACCAGACTGTGGGGGAACCTTTACTGTCAGGCACATAAGTATAGATTTATTTAATATTCTGTTTAATAGTGATTTTATGCAATTTTATGATCAACCCAATTAAGCAACTCAGATGAGGCCAGAATAGCATTAGGCCTACAGGGAGAAGTTATTCATAGAGACATGTTAAATAGGAAAATAAAGTTTTGTGTCTAATATTTAAAAAAGATGATGTACCTCTATCTCAAATCTGGTATAGAGAGATTCTCATTACAATTTGCCAAAACAGTCTTCTTTGTTTATTTTTCACTTTGTTTCACTTTGTTCTTTACTTTTTCCTTATTTTGGACATATAGTTCTGAATCATAACACAAGACTATATAGATCAGTGGTCCCCAACCCCCAGGCCGTGGACCGGTACTGGTCCATGGGCCATTTGGTACCGGTCCGCAGAGAAAGAATAAATAACTTACATTATTTCCATTTTATTTATATTTAAGTCTGAATGATGTTTTATTTTTTTAAATGACCAGATTCCCTCTGTTACATCCATCTAAAACTCACTCTTGACGCTTGTCTTGGTCACGTGATACGTTGCCACTAAAATTATACCCATAAACTAGCAAAATGAGTGAAAAATAAAATTCCATCAAAAGTTTTTTTGTGAAGTGGAAAAGGGCCAGTGAGGAGACAGAAGAAGAACCTATGACCTCGAAGAAAAAAAAGGCTTCATTTAACAGACAATACCAGGAGTCCTACTTGAAGTATGGATTTATCACAACTGGTGATTCTCATGCACCAAGGCTGCTCTGCATAATATGTGGCGACCAGCTAAGTAATGAGGCAATGAAGCCTTCAAAACTGCTTCACCACTTGGAGACCAAGCACCCTACTTTAAAAGACAAGCCTTCTGAGTATTTCGAAAGAAAAAAGCATGAACAAGAAGGACAGAAACAATTACTGGTGGCCACTACATCAATAAATGTGAGTGCACTGAGAGCATCATACTTGGTGGCTAATCGCATTGCTAAGGCTAATAAGCCATTCACCATTGGTGAAGAATTGATCCTTCCAGCCACTAAAGACATTTGTTGTGAACTTCTAGGAGAGGCTGAGGTTAAAAAGATAGCACAGATGCCTCTTTCGGCTACCACCATCACACGGCGCATTGAGGAAATAGCAGAGGACATTGAATCACAATTGTTAGAAAGGATTAATAAATCACCGTGGTACGCTCTCCAGGTTGACAAATCTACAGATATTGACAACAAGGCAATGCTACTTGTTTACGTGCGTTATCTTTATCAAGAGGATGTGCATGAGGATATGTTATGTGCACTATCATTGCCATCCAAAACCACATCCACAGAACTATTTAAATCACTGGATGACTATATATCAGGAAAACTTAAATAGTCTTTTTGTGTCAGCATACACACAGATGGAGCTGCTGCCATGACCGGAAGGATGTCTGGTTTAACTACTTGGATTAAGGAGGTTGCACCTGAATGCGAGTCTACGCATTGTGTCATTCATAGGGAAATGCTGGCTAGCCAAAATATACCACTGGAACTTAACAGCGTATTGAATGATGTTGTTAAAGTTATTAACCACATCAAAGCACACACCCTTCACTCGCGCCTGTTCAAGCAGCTTTGTGAGGAAATGAACACAGAGCACAAACACTTTCTCTTATACACAGAAATAAGATAGTTATCCTGAGGGAGGTCCCTGGCCAGAGCATTTGAATTACGAGAGCCGCTGCAGAGATTTCTCTCAGAAAAAAAGTCACCACTAGCAGCACATTTCAGTGACGAGGAATAGGTCTCAAAACTCTCTTACTTGTGCAACATATTTAACCTCCTCAATGAACTCAATCAGTCACTTCAGGGGAAAATGACAACTGTCTTCAAGTTGGCAGATAAAGTAGCTGCATTTAAAGACAAACTGGATGACACATGAATGGGTATATTTGACATGTTTCAAACATTCATGGGAATTTTGGAAGAGACTGAGCCCAAGCCTTCATTGTCCCAGCTGGTGCACGATCACCTGTATTTGCTTTTAAAAGAGTTTGAACGCTACTTCCCAACCACAAAAGACCCACAAATTGCCAAGGAATGGATCTGCGATCCATTTATCAACAAACCAGGTGAATCCCGCGTGTCTATGCAAAAAGAGGATCAACTACTGGAGTTCGCAAATGACAGCGGCCTTAAAAATATGTTCGCGACTACAACTCTGCCGGTGTTCTGGATTAAAGTCATGGCAGAATACCCTGAGATCGCCACAAAAGCACGAAAAACCCTGTTGCCATTTCCCACATCCTATTTGTGTGAAGTGGGATTTTCTGCAGCGACAGCAACCAAAACAAAATTACGGAATGGACTGGACATAAGCAACACACTTCGGGCGTCATTGTTTCCCACTACCCCAAGATGGGACCGTCTCCTTGCAGAGAAACAAGCTCAGGCTCCCACTGATTTAGTGTTATGGTTGTTGAGAGATAGGCTACTATCTCTCATTCTATATAAACATTATAATAAATAACCCTTAACTTACAATATTCATAACAATGGTGAGTTGTATTTTTCATGCACTTTATACTTGTTTTTGTGTTGTATCTTATTTTTAAGGAATGTTTAAACGTTACCATAGTGACTGGAAAGTGTTTTAAGGCAGAGAGGATGTAACTCATTTTATGTTGTTGGTGCGATGTTAAGAGGACACTTCTAATAAAGTTGCATATGAGTACACAGTGGATTTGTGTTTATTTTTATTGTCGTAGGTTCATGATTGGTAGCTAGCCTGAACCTATCATATTACATATTGATGTCAGACATGAAACGTTGTCAGAATAACAAATTTAAATACAGCCTAAATAATGAGGACATGCTCATTCCTCCTTTAACTTAGCCCAATAAATATCATAAATTCAACAATTATATTTAAAGATACCACAGTTTTTGCGCCGATCACATAATTTTATTTTGTGCATTTATTCGTCCCACCCTAAAGGCCAGTCCACGAAAATATTTTCTGACATTAAACCAGTCTGTGGCCCAAAAAAGGTTGGGGACCAATGATATAGATGGTTATTCAGAAATACCAAAAGCTTAGACTCTCTTCATGTGTAACATGAGGTGAAGGATATTTCTTTGGCAGATTAAACATCTAATGTCAACTAGCACTTGAGAAAAGTGTCACATCCCACTTCTCCAACAGGACTGATTTAATTGGCAGTCTGTAATCATTTCATTTGGAATCAGTCCAAGAAGTGACAGCTGATGGCTAATTTCAAAAAGAACATTGCCCTTCTGCATTGCTGTACCAATTTATCTGAAAGATCAATTTTAGATTGTAAAAATTATTAAAAATATACTACTTTAAAATTTATGATAAAATTTTATTATAATTATGGTATAATTTTCATTATATATAATTATATGAGTCTATATAAATGACAATTATAATTTATTATAGTGCATAAACTATATTAATTAACTAAAGTTAATTATCATATACATCATTATAGCACAGGTATAATCATATCTATTATAGTATATTAAGCTTATGATTTACTGTGCTAAGTAATCTTAAAGCATAATACTTAAATAAAATTATGGAAAAATAAAGTCTAGATCCATTGAACTTGTCACCTCTTTTTCTTCTCAACTTCCAAAATATCAACATGGTTTGCATAAGAGAAAATTATATGCCCAAATACCAAAACAAAGATTAGAAAATATGCAACCTTATGTATTTAAGCTATTATTAGCTTACTTTTATATCGGCTTAATAAAGGATACTGTCTTTTGTTCTAAAATGACAGTGGAAAGCCAGTATATAGTAGCTAGGTTTTATGGTACAAAGAATTACCCAATCCACTGAAATCCACAAGCATGACAAGAAGATATGTTGTTTTCTCTTACTACCTACTGTTGTACAATAATCTTGAAATGTCTGGAAAGCCACACCAGATCCCATAATCAAAGGAGGCCATCCTGCCTATTCCTAGGCAAGGAAAACATCGTGCTAACAGTGCCATTCACATTCATTGGAAAATAGTAACAGTTGCTCCTGCTTTATTGAAAATACATCTATCATCTCCTCCTCCTATTTTCTTATTCCACTTCTCATTCTTCCCTTCCTTTTCCCCTTTACCATTAGGTAAAGTAAAGCAAGGTCCATTCTGATGGTGGGAGAAAAAGCTATTGTGGCTCAGAGCAGGGCACCGGAGTTCAAGCAAGGTGAAGAGGGCAATGACATGTGACAGTGGCCCAGAGCAATTACAGAGCCTGGTAGAGGGAGGAAAGAGTTCTCACAGAGAGGTAGCCTGATAAGAATGGTTGAAGCAAATCGAAACACGTTAGATATTGTTCAAGCACGGGGCCAGGCCTGACCACTATGAGAAGGGCACCATGATGTTGGAAGGGTGGGGGAGGGGGAGGAAGTCATCAATGCAGAAGGGTGGTCTAGTGAAGATTGTGGAGGACTGAATCTAGCAAAGAGGATATAGGGCAGCAGGGATGATGGAAGACTGACTACAACAGGGACACAGACAGAATAAGTAAATAAAATAAGGATAATGACAATCTATTAGAAAAGGGAGTCAAAATATGGAAATGGAGAAAATTGCAATGAACTATATGATATTGGACTGGATAGATCTGTAGTATCAGTGGGAACTCATAGTTTTCATCAGATACAGATATTAATATAGATGTAAATGTGTTTGTGTGTAAATACACAGAAAAAGGAACAGAAAAACTTCACAGTGAAGAAGTCTAGAACTTGAAATCAACTTCAGTCAAGTGTTCAATTTGAATATCATCAGAAAATGGGACAAATGTAATTATGTGCCAAATGAAAAGAACACAGTCTTACTTTTGTAAATTCCTATCCTCGGAAGTGTCAAAGTCACAAAAGAACAAGTAAAGGCTGAGGAATTGTCCCACAACTAAGGAAGCTAAAATGACATAACAACAAAAGGCAATGTGTGATTCTAAACTGAATTCTTTGCTATAAAGCACATTTTATTGGGACTTTTATTAATTTCCTGATTTTGATGGTGACATTTAGTTATACAGGAGAATGACCTTGTTCCCAGGAATACACACTCTTATATTAGGAGGAAATGGAACAACAATTTGACCACTTACTCTCAAATCAAGAGATAAAAATATTTGTGCTATACTCTCAAATTTGAGATTGTTTCATAGTGTTTTCAAATACCTTAAAAATAAATATTAAAAATTATTTTTAAAAAAGAAAATTATATCTAGGAAATAGAAGCTGTAAATTCTTCCTGGTTGTCTAGCTGAAACCTCACACCTAACTTTTTAGCTTCAATAGTCTATTTTTGTGTGAGTAATAAGTACCATTTACCAACCCATTACATAGCATTGCATGTACATTATCTCATTTACTATTTGAACAATCCTATGAGATCAGTACTATTACTTTACCCACTTTACATAGGAGGAAACTCAGAGAGAGAAAGGTTAAGAACTTTGCCCAGTTTGCTTAATTCGTAACTGTTGGACCAAGGATAGGAGCCACTGATGCATAACTCCAAAGCCTGTGGTCTTAACTATTACAAACTGCCATTTTATGTCTAGAGTAATTATCACATTTTCTTTGTTTTGCTCTGGTTTTACAGGGATATATATACATTTTTTTTCATCTGAAATATTTTATGGACCATGACTCAGCAGTTTTGCTTAAAATGTTCTTTCTCCCTAAAGCCTCTTTCACCAAAAGTCACTTCTCCCTTCCCCCCATTCCTGCTTTTGCACGTGCACATATCTTGTAATTCTTGTAGCAGCATGTAACTGGTACATGTGTTTTATCTTCCTACATAAAAGTTTTTCAAAGTTAAAAGCCAAATCGTCATTTTTTATTCCTTATAACAGGTGGTTGTCTAATTTTATCAAGCAATAATATCACCTAAACAGCTTATTTAAAAGGCAGATTACTGGGCCAAACCACAAGAGTTTCTGATTCAGTAGGTCTATGGTGGGGCCCAAAATTTTTGTTGGTTTTTCTTTGTTTGTTTGTTTGTTTTTGTTTTTTTGTATTTTTCTGAAGCTAGAAACGGGGAGAGACAGTCAGACAGACTCCTGCATGCGCCCAACCAGGATCCACTCGGCACGCCCACCAGGGGGCGACTCTCTGCCCACCAGGGGGTGATGCTCTGCCCCTCCAGGGCGTTGCTCTGTTGCGACCAGAGCCACTCTAGCACCTGGGGCAGAGGCCAAGGAGCCATCCCCAGCGCCCGGGCCATCTTTGCTCCAATGGAGCCTTGGCTGTGGGAGGGGAAGAGAGAGACAGAGAGGAAGGAGAGGGGGAGGGGTGGAGAAGCAGATGGGCGCTTCTCCTGTGTGCCCTGGCCGGGAATCGAACCCAGGACTTCTGCACGCCAGGCCGATGCTCTACCACTGAGCCAACCGGCCAGGGCTGGTGGGGCCCAAAATTTACTTTTCTGAAAAATTTACATGTGATGCCAATATTACTGG
The DNA here is from genome assembly GCF_036850765.1 of Saccopteryx bilineata. NCBI lineage: Eukaryota > Metazoa > Chordata > Mammalia > Chiroptera > Emballonuridae > Saccopteryx > Saccopteryx bilineata. The sequence goes on along the minus strand of NC_089490.1, from coordinate 335,035,871 downwards.
TCCAGGGACCACACTTCAAGAACTGTTAAAGCTTAGAGCTTATGAATGTTTTGCCAAAGTAGCTATATAATATTTTAAGATGTATAAAACTATAACATATAAATTATCTTCTTTGAATATAATATACCCATATAGAGACATGATATATCCATGTGATAGAGCAATCAATTAGTTGGTTTATCTTTCTTACCTTTAATTCATTTACTCATTTATTCCACAAAAATGCATTAAGCATATATGAGACCTGGTACTGGAGATACAGCAGTGAGCTAAACAGATTGGTCTCTCCCCCAATAAAAACTAACAGTCTAGCAAAACAAAGAAAGAACACTAAACAAGTGAGGCAAACATTTAATTTCTTTACTTTCACCTCTATTTTGACCTGTAGGTTTTTCACTCTGAAATATGTGAAGGGTCTAAACTATCCTTCAAAGTCATGTAGACCTGAAAATATGGCCCTGCCCCACCAGCTCCTTAGGGAACACTTGGTAGAATCGCTGGAGAAGAAACTAAACAGACAAGCAGAATAAAAGGAGAAAGAGGTAGGAAGACCATATATAAAGGCCCCTTATGCTCATCAGAGGTGAACTCTCTATAAATGGAAAGGAGAAGAAGGAAGGATTTCACAGAATCCTTAGAGATCCATGTACATTAATAATGTTCAGACATATGTAATGGATTGATCAAGTTTTTATTAAGTTTCATGAATGGAAGGCTAGAAGAAATATAGTGTGTCAGAAGAATACATTACAGAAGTCTTATTCTAAGGAGTTTGTTTCCCAAAGGAAGGAGGACTTTCAGCTGAGACCTAAGGGTGAGTTGACACTTTTAGGCATGAGAGTTTGAAGACAGGGAAGTAGAAGGGAGGGAGAATGTTCAAATCCCTGAAGAAGGAGAAAGCATGGCAAGGACATTAAAGAAATTCAGTAGAGTAATCTGAGATGAGGTTGGGAAGGCAGGCCGTTATATTCCATGCTTGAATTTTAGAATCTTGAGAGCAGAGATCATGTCAGTAAATTTTGTGACATCAATGCCATGAAGACAGTACGTGCTCAATAAATATGGTATTAAAGAATCAATAAGTGGTCCTGGCCAGTTGGCTCAGTGGTAGAACATCAGCCTTGCGTGTGGATGTCCTGGGTTCAATTACCGGTCAGGGCATACAGGAGAAGCAACCATCTGCTTCTCCAACCCCTCCCCTCCCTTCTTTCTCTCTATCCTTCTCTTTCCATCCCACAGCCATATCTTGGTTGGAGCAAATTGGGCCCCAGCTGGTGAGAATGGCTCCATGGCCTCGCCTCAGGCATTAAAATAGCTCAGTTGCTGAGCAACAAAGCAGTGGCCCCAGAAGGGCAGAGCATCCCACAGTAGGGGGCAAGCCAGGTGGATCCCAGTCAGGGCACATGCAGGATTCTGTCTATCTGCCTCCCTGCTTCTCACTTAATAAAAATTAAAAATAAAAGAATCCATAAATGGCTGGATGCATGCATGCATGAATAAATGAGTGAACAAAGAGTATGTGTGGTATAAAAGACAGAAGCATAAAATTACATGGATCTAGGAACAAAGTGTTGAGTGAACCAATGATCTAGGAACAAAGTGTTGAGTGAACCAATATAAAAAAGAAAAGCCTGTGAGTATGAATCAGGCAGTGCTAGGATTGTGAGAGGGTTGAGAATCATTTCATGAACTCCTCAGTGAACAGATGAAGAAACTGAGGCTGCTGAATTAAGGTGTCTTCTCCAAGAACACAGCTAGTACTGACTAAACCAGGACTTGTATCTCCTCATTCCCAAAACAGCTTTTCACTACAGTCATGGCTTGTTCTGTACCTAGAAGCATAAGAATAAGTCTGTAGCAGCCACTGTGCAGGCAGATGCCAAGCATATCAAAACCTTATCCCCAAGGACACATAACAACTAGCACCTGCCACAATTTTTCCAGTTGATACCTTAAAACTTAACTTTTGAGATCCAAGAGAAACACCCATCCTGCCCTGTCATCAAATTGATTCACTTAAAGTTTGTTTTTAAAAATCACTGTTACCATTTCCTTGTCTGCCTTTGGCTTAGAAGAATTAATACAAATGGTACAAAATGATCTTGAGAGCAACGGAGGTCAGACTGTCATGGGAAGAAATCTCTCCAAGCAGCAGCATAACTACCTATAATTCACAGCAGGTTAGAGTCAATAGGATTCTGAAAGGCTGACTTCACATTCTGTTCCTCTTAGGTAACTACTGTTTGTCAGAAACTTGGACAGACTCTAATTATATATCACAAATACAGGTTTTACCCTGAGTGACCTTTGTTTAGTCTGTTGTTTCATTGCCAAGATTCTTTTTCTCTGCTGCCCAAATTCACTAGCAACACTATTATCTAAACAGACAACATATATTTGACTCATTTAGGCATCATATTTGTTATTAATCAAAGTATTGTAATACGGATTTTTTTTTATACTCCATGGGCTGGTCAAGCAACATGGTAGGTTTGAGTTATTCCATCGTCTCATAGGAAGCATCAGAATGCCTTTTTGGAGGGACTTCCCACATATAAGCTGTCTCAACCTGCCTGCAGATTGCTGAGTACCTGACCCAAATCAGCCAACTGCTAGACTGGCCAGTAGGATATGAAAAAGCCTGATGTAAGAACTTTGTCTTTAAAAAGTTCTGATAAGCTAAACCAATCAGATCCTTTCACTTGAGAAGTTTTTTTAAAAAATAAAACGGAAAACGTCAGTTAATATAATGATATGAGCAACAGAAGCCAAAGCACACAGTTTCACTTAACATAAAGATAGAGATTAGAGTTGGAAGCATTGCTTCTGAAGGTATGGCAGGATAACTTAGTAGCTAATAACAACAAAATGAGGATTACTTATTGAGGCCTCACTATGTTCCAGGCACGGTAAGAAATTAACATACATTATTATATCATTACCTTGCAACTACCTATGAGGTAGTTTCTCTTATTATCTGCTTTTTTTTAAAAGTGAGAAAAAGAAAGAGAGAGACAGACAGGAAGGAAGGACAAGAGATGAGAAGCATCAATTTTTCACTGTGGCACCTTAGTTGTTCATTGATTTCTTTCTCATGTGTTCTTTGACCAGGGGGCTCCAGCTGAGCCAGTGATTCCTTGCTCAAGCCAGTGACCATGGGATCATGTCTAAAATCCCATGCTCAAGCCGGCAACTCCACACTCAAGCCGGAGACCTTGGGGTTTTGAACGTGTGTCTCAGTGCCCCAGTCTGATTCTTTATCCACTGCATAACCTCCTGATCAGGCTCTTATTATCTGCATTTTTAAAAACTGAAGCAAAGAGAAGTTAGTAAGTATACAAGTTGCTTCTTTAAGTAAGAACTCTCACGCAGATTTGTTGGATTCTAGAACCCCTGCTCCTAAACATTATCCAGAGTTAGAGCTTATTTTATGTCAGGAATGACATTTCAGTCTTCCTACAGTGTTTGCTATCCCTGCTTTCTTTGCTGCCACCTGATTTTGAATAGCAAATCCGCATTACTTAAGAAAAATAGATTGAAAATGTATGCTTAGTGTTGATTTTAGAGTACCAAGGCCTAGACTTCTGTTTTCCACTCTTCTAATTGTTATCCACTCAGATTTATCTTAATCACATCTATGGCATCTCACTCTGCATCAGTTTCATCATCACTCTTTATTAATCTTGGCCACAGGGTAGGGGAACTCACTATAGAGATACAATATGGCTCCAGCCACAAAGGCATCAGCAGAGAACTGTACTCTCTGTGCCTCCGCAAGCTCATGCTGGGCTGACTGTTCAGAAAGCCAGAACACTGCTGCCCAAAGACAAATGTCTGCCCCAGGAGGGAGGGTAATAAATTTGTATAGTGCAATAACTGCCGATGTCATCTTTTAACTTAGAAATGCATTGTCCTTTCAGGTGGTCTAGTGACTACCCACCATATGGTTTTTCTATAACCCCCGCCCCTTATTAACCCCCATAAAAAGGGTCCCTGTTCTGGAAAGGGTGTCAATTTGGCCCCACCTGCCACCACCAGGGCAGCTGCTGTGTCAATGTATGTAAGTTTCTCCTATTAAAGCTCTTATGAATTTAAATAAGGCTGTTACTTCTTCAGAACTGATCTTGAATTTAGATTTTTGGGGCTTTCTCCCCAACACATGGGAAATGGTGATAACAATAGAAGGGAGAAAGAATATTAGAATATGGCAAACTATATGCAAATATCTTTGTCTATGCAATTCAAAAAATATATACTAAGTGCTATCTATATGCATGCAAATGTATATATACCCATGTGTGTCCCCGCATCTGGCCACCTTCTTATTCCATATAACCCAGGTTGATACAAGTCACAATGAAACATAACTCTGTGTTATGCTCCTGTCTCTCAATCCCTGTAACTTCTATTACCACACTGCAACATAACAGAGTTGATAGAAAAATCAGAAAATGTGTATTTATGTACAAAGCATGGGGTTGTAAAAAGATTAAGAGACCTGAGTTCTAGTTCCAACTGCCATTAACTAGATATCTGGCTAAGATCACACTACCTCTTTGACCATAGTCTCCTCACCTGTAAAATTGGATGATTGAATAAGATAAAATCCAAGACACTTAACTATAAAGTTCTGCTACTTTCCATTTACTTTTGTTAACATAGGATCAAAATTAATTGACTATATTTGAACAGATAGAAATAGGTATACCCACCAAGTATGTACTGGTCAGTTTCCAGGACTTAATAAAAAGGTATACAGAATATTTTACTCATGGTTTTCAAAAATAATTTTTTTAAATAAATTTTTATTAATGGTAATGGGATGACATTAATAAATCAGGGTACATATATTCAAAGAAAACATGTCTAGGTTATTTTGTCATTAAATTATGTTGCATACCCTTCGCCTAAAGTCAGATTGTCCTCCGCCACCCTCTATCTAGTTCTCTGTGCCCCTCCCCCTCCCCCTAACTCTCTCCCTCCCTCCCTCCCATGTCCTCCCTCCCCCCACCCCTGGTAACCACCACACTCTTGTCCATGTCTCTTAGTCTCGTTTTTATATTCCACCAATGTATGGAATCATGTAGTTCTTGTTTTCAAAAATAATTTTTGTGGAGGGTTGGGATTAGACTCTTTTGTCAAACAAAATCTTAGACAAATCTAGAGAAAAGAAGGGAAGGGGGTGGGAGGGAAAGGGAGGAGAAGGAAGGGGAAGGGAGGAGAAAGGAAAGAAGGGGAGGGGTTTGAAGAAGGAAGGAAGGAAGGAAGGAAGGAAGGAAGGAAGGAAGGAAGGAAGGAAGGAAGGAAGGAAGGAAGGAAGGAAGGAAAGGGGAAAGAAATGGAGAGAGGGCTTCTTGAAGAGAAGTTGGAGGGAGCCTAGTCATCAGATCCATCAGATCCTGCGTTGGTCAGATCTTTGAAACTCTGTATTTCTAGGGAACATAGCTTAAAAAGTATGGCAAACCAGAAAGCAGAGCCCAATTAGTCAAGGCCAATGTTACAGTGCAGCCACAATGTTACAGTGTAGAGCAAAATACAAATTATAGACCAGTAGAAGACATACCCTCTGCTCTCAAGTTGCTTGCAGTCTCCATGAAGAGATTAGACATAAATCTGGGCATTAATTTAAAAAAACCACAAAGCAAAAAAATATCTGGGCAAAGGAGGTAAATGTAGGTTCTGAGGAAAGGCATATTAAAGAATGACTCAAAGTCCAGGTATATTATTTAACACAATTAAAAAATATATATTTAGTACACATCTATTGAGCAAAACAGATGAGGACAGTAAAGCAGCCAATGGATTTGCTGGCAGAGGTAGGTTGTTGCTGACTTGAACAGCAGCAGAATCAATGGCGTGTTGAAGATGGAAATGATTTGCTTCCCCAGAGCATTTATTCACTATGTAAGCATTTTATTTCTCTGTATTCATTTATTTATGCTCTGGCCTTACCATATCAAAATGTAAGCTCCATGTGGGCAAGAACTTCACCAGTCACATTCACTTCTGTATTTCCTAAGTCTAAAGAGTGCCTGAAATTGTAGGTTCTCAGTAAATATCCTTGAATGATTGAATAACTGTGTATTATGCTAAGCATTAAGGAATGGAGCAGAGATTACAAAATGAATGCCACACAATTTCTCTCATCTAGAATTTACAGCTGAGAGATTAGTTCACAAGCAACAATATCACTGCTTTTCAGACTTGAATAAAGTTGATATCTATTTTTTTAAAGCAGAGGACACTGTCATGTTGGCAAAACATTTTATTATAAAATTATTTAATAAAGTATAAACATAAAACTAGGAATAAACTACTTATGCTTCTAGCTCTCATACAACTACAAAAACGGAAAATTTAAATCAAAACCACACAACCAATAAATCTAAAATGAACATTAATTTAATGTGATGCATGATAATGTTTTGCTGAAACTAAGCTGCTACTTCTAACATAAAGGATGTGATTATTGTGGTGAAAATTTTTTTGTGTTAACCATGCCTTGATGTCATTTGGCCTCAGCTGGGTATAAAGCAGTGAATACGGATTAAAACCACCTCTGTTCTCTTTATAATAGTCTGTGACATTTAAGAGTATCACTTGTCTCCAGTGGATCTGTAAACACAAGCCCCACATACAGGCCTTCCAGGAATTCATGCAGCAATGCTCAGTTAGAAAGTGGTATTCAGACAACCTCAAATAAGTTTTAAATTTATTTATTTTTTATCATGATTGAAAGGAAAAAAAATATCCTAGAAAATGTGCAGCCCTTAGTACACATCTAACTCCCTCCACCGATGGAACAAGTTCCTCTATTTTGATATGTTCCCGAATCTCAGGTATGGAATATGGAAAGGGAAGAAGATACACTTAGAATGAGGTAAATACGTTTGAATTCCAGCTCTGCCACAAACCAGTTGTGTGACTTTGTAACAGTTACGTAACTTCTGTGAGATTCAAATTCCTTTAATAAAATGGGAAATAATACCCATCTCATAAGATTATTGTAATAATTTAAATTACATATAAAGGAGTGCCTGCTACATAAAGTTCAGAAATATAAGTTTACATCCCCCTTTCCTGGTTCCATCCTCTTCCATAGGTAGGTCTTTCCTATGCCATCACTATTCATGATATACTTATTTTACAAATATTTATTAAGCACTTTCTATGTACCTGTCACTGCTCTATGAACTATGGACATGGAAAAGAAAAAGGCCCTACTTTCATACAACTTAGCCTGTGACATACCTGACCCAGGTGGAAGCAATGAGATAAACAAGAGATATATATTAAGAAAATATATCCAGCCCCAAGGTCTGGGCTTTGAGGCTAACTGCAAACTGTCTGGATTTACTTGTTGCTGCCAGGTCGATGGGCCTGAACAAGCCTTCCAACCCTTTAGGAACTGTGAGTGGAAACATAGCCTGATGCAGGTCGGTAGTTGATCCTTTTCTAATGCAGTATTGCCTTGAACCTGAAGGCTGAAGATTCAGTTCCCAAGCTCTAAATCTGATTTTATTAGTCTTCCTTTATTTGTGGTTTTGCTTTCCAAGGTTTCAGTGACCCACAGTCAACCATGCTCCAAACATATTACATGAAAAAATTCAAAAATAAGCAAGTCATAAATTTTAAATTGCATGATATTCTGACTAGTGTGGTGAAATCTTGTGCCATCTGTCTGAAATGTGAGGCGTTCCTTTGTCCAGCATATGCGCATTGGTACAGGGCCCTCCCTTTAGTACCTTAGTCCTCTCATCTATCAGATCAGTTGTCATGTATTGCAGTGTTTGTGTTTATGTGTCCCTTATTTTACTTAGTAATGGCCCCAAAGTGCAAGAATAGTGATGCTGGTAATTTGGATGTACCAAAGAGAAGCTTCAAAAGGTATGTATATATGTATAGGATAAAACATAGTATATAGAGGGTTTGATACTATCTCTAGTTTCAAGCATCCACTGGGCATCTTAAAGTGTATCCCCCGTGGATAAAGGGAGACTATTATAGTAACAAAAGGGGGTCTTGTCTATGAATGATGGTCCTGATTTGGTAATTCATGAGAAGTACAATCTTAAGATGAAATGCAAAGACTGTCAGGAGGGGAATAAAAAATACCGTAAGAAATGAGCAAAAGTGGACCTGAATAAACTATTGCAGGTAAAGGCAAGTGCACCATCCATATAGTACAATAAAAGGAGAGTCTGACTCATCTCCAGGGCACAAGGCGTGGGCTCCACAAAAGCTTGTTAAAGAGACAAAAGAATGCCTGTGGCTGTGATCTGTCAGAATGACCCTCCAAAAGTGAAACAGAACAAAACTAAAGGAGAAACTAAAGTACAGAAAAATAAATCTAATAAACAAAAGACTTAACGCAAGTAATAAAAGATTCTTAGAGCTATTTAAAAAAACCACACACACACACACACACACACACACACACACACACACACACACACGGTTTAACAGGCTGTAGGGCAGGAATCAAAATTTCTGCCCAGATTCTAAGCATATGAATAAACTCCTTTTTTAGTTAGCACAGAATTTTATTATGAAGAGAATGACTTTATATAGAAATACTTTTTCTAACATTTTTTTAGCTTACTTTGGCTAGCTGACAGCAGACATGGGCCAAATTTATGATGAGGTCATTTTTCTATGAACCATGATTATCTCTCTGCTCAATTTCACAGGAATATTGAATCACCCACAGCATAAAATAATTTCTAAAGGCAATGGGAAAAGTGTTGTTTTCTGATTCTGCGACAGCATTGATCCAATTTCAAAACTGGGAAAATAGATTCTCTACCGAGGACACTGATTCGGTCCCTTATCTATCTATGTGTTATCTTGTCTGGCCCCTTGACTGAGCACAGTTTTACTTATTTCATTGAATAATAAAACCATTGACATTTCGGCTTTTAATGTTTTTGGCAGTGAAGAAACAGCAACAACCTTTTTTGGGAAAGCTAACTTATAGTAAAAAAATAATTACTAAAGTGAAGAAAGGGAATTGTTTTTCTGTTTGAAAACTCACCGGTTCACACAACACGCTGGCTGAGCTGCTGGCCCTCACGGCTGTTCCCTACCCTCCTCTTCCTTGCTCTGCACCCTGGGATGCTGACTTCTACCGACTAAGCCACTAAGACTTCTTGCCTTTTGGCTTCTGGTTTGGGACCAGCTAATGTAAGGCTCTGGAAGAAGACAGGAGTGTCAGGGGAGAGAAAGGTCAGGGTATTATTCTACCAGCTCTGTCCCTGCCAGGCCAAGGATTTGGCAATGGCTGTGTTCTTTTTCTAAGGCCACAGCTCCTATCAGGCAGGTAGGACTTCTCCTATGGCTGAAGCACTGATGGAATTCGGTGAAATCTTTGTGAGGCCAAAAGGTATTAATAACGTCCAATTATTTTTCCTTCTTATTGGATTTATAGGGATGACACTGGTTAACAAAATTATATAAATTTCAGGTGCACAATCCTACAGCACATCATCTGTACACTGTATTGTGTGTTCGCGACCCCAAGTCAAGCTGATGTCCATCACCATTTACCCCCCAATCATCTTCCCTCCCCCCCGACCCCATTGCCAACCAGCGACCACCACACTGTTGTCCATGTCCGTATTTTTTTCTCTTTTACTTTTTTGCTCAATCCCTACACCCCCTGCCCACCTAGCCACCAACTGTGCCCATCACTGCCAGCTGCCAGCCTGCTCTCTGTGAGGCTTGTCTCTGTTTTGCTTACGAGTTCACTTTATTCATTAGGTTCCACACATGAGTGAAATCATATGGTACAGTACTTGTCTTTTTCTGACTGGCTTATTTCACTTAGCATAATGCTGCAAGGTCCATCTATGTTGTCACAAAGGGTAAGATTTCCTTCTTTTTATGGTCAGATAGTATTCCATTCTATAAATGTACAACAGATTTTTACCCACTTTTCTACTGATGAACAGTTAGGCTGCTTCCAAATCTTGGCTATTGTAAATAATGCTGCAGTGAACAGAGGGGTACATACATTCTTTTGAATTATGTTTTGCATTTTTCAGATAAATTATCAGAAGTGGAATTACAGGGTCATAAGGCAGTTCCATTTTTAATTTTTTAAGATAACTTCATACTGATTTTCACAGTGACTGCACTAATCTGCATTCCCACCAACAGTACACATGGGTTCCCTTTTCTTCACATCCTCACCAACATTTGTTTGCTGATTTATTGATAATAGCCATTCTGACAGGTATAAGGTGATATCACATTGCAGTTTTATTTTGCATTTATCTGATGATTAGTGATGTTGAGCATTTTTTCATATGTTTATTTATTATCTGCATGTCTTCTTTGGAGAAGTGTCTATTCAGGTCCTTTGCCCATGTTTTAATAACTGGGTATTTTATGGAGGGCAGGGTGTTGAGTTTTATAAGTTCTTTATAAATTTTGGATATTCACCCCTTATTAGATGTATCATTGCCAAATATATTCTGACATTCAGCGGGTTGTCTTTTCATTTTGCTGATGGTTTCCTTTGCTGCGCAAAAACATTTTAGTATAATCTAGTCTCATTTGTTTATTTTTTTCTGTTGTTTTCCTTGCTCAAGGCAATATAACAGAAAAAATATTGCTACAAGAAATGTTTGAGATTTTACTGCCTATTTATGCTATGTTACTGCATACTTATGGTTTCAAGTCTAACATTTAGGTATTTCATCCATTTTAAGTTTTTTCTTGTATATGGTATAAGAAGGTGGTCTAGTTTCATTTTTTGTACATCTGTCTAATTTTCCCAACACCATTTATTGAATAAATTATCCATACCCCATTGTATGTTTTCTTCTACTTTGTCAAATGTTAATTGACCATAAAGGCATGAGTTTATTTCTGATCTTTCTATTCTGTTCCACTGATCTGTATGTCTGTTTTTATTCCACAAGCATGCTGTTTTGATTACTATGGTCTTGCAGTGTAGTTTGAAACCAGGTAGTATGATTTCTCCAACTTTGTTCTTCTTTCTCAAGATTGCAGTGACTATTTGAGTTGTCATGGTTCCTCAAAAATTTGTGTAATATTTGTTCTAGTTCTGAAGATATTTTGATTTGTGTAATATCACAAAATTTGTGTAATATTTTGTTCAAGATACCAAATAGCCATTGGTATCTTGATAAGAATTTCACTGAATCCATAGATTGCTTTAGATAGTATGGACATTTCAATGATGTTAATTCTTCCTATCCATGAACACTGTATATGCTTTCCTTTTTTTATATCTTCTTTAATTTTTTTTTCTTCAGTGTCTTATAAAAGACTACAAGTTTTTACATCTTTGGTTAAATTTATTCCTAAGAATTTAATTCTTTTTGAAGCAATTGTGAACGGAATTGTTTCCTTTCTGAGAGTTCATTATTGGTGTATAAAAATGCAACTGATTTCTGGTTATTTATTTTGTATCCTGTTACATTACTGAAGTCATTTATTAGTTCTAGTAGTTTTTTTTTGTGGAATCTTTAGTATTCTTTATATACAGTATCATGTCATCTGGTAATAATAGCAGATTTACTTCTTTCATTCCATTTTGGATGACCTGTATTTTGTCTTCTTGTCCGATTGTTGTGGCTAGGACTTCCAGTACTATGTTGAGTAAGGGTGGTGAAAGTAGACATCCCTGTCTTATTCCCAATTTAAGGGAAATGGCAGTAGTTTTTGCCCATTGCATATGATGTTGGCCTTTATTATGTTGAGGTATATCCCTCTAGTCCCACTTTACTGAAAGTTTTTATCATAAATGGGTGTTGGATTGTACCAAATGACTTTTCTGCATCTATTGATACAATCATGTGGTTTTTGTTCTTCACTTTATGTGGTGTATTATGTTCATTAATTTGTGAATATTGTACCAACCCCACATCTGCAAAATAAATCTACTTGATCATGGTGTATGATCTTTTAAATATATTGCTGGATCTGGTTTGCTAATATTTTGTTGAGAATTTTAGCATCTATGTTCATCAGGGATATTGGCCTATAATTATCTTCCTCTGCAGTGTTTCTAACTGCTTTTGGAATTAGGATAATGCTGGCCTCCAAAAATGAACTTGGCGGTCTTCCCTCCTCTTGAATTTTTTGAAATAGTTAGAGAAGGATAGGTGTTAGTTCTTTACTGAATGTTTGGTAAAATTCACCAGTGAAACCATCTCATTCAAGACATTTGCTTTTTTGATTACTGCTTAAGTTTCTCTATTTGTAATTTATATATTCAGATTTTCTGATTCTTCATGATTCAGTTTTGGAAGATTGAATGTTTTAGGAATTTATCCATTTCATCATGATTTTCCAATTTGTTGACATATAACTGTATTTCCCCATGTATAAGATGTACCCTTTTTCAAAAAATTTGGGGTTGAAAAACTGGGTGCATCTTATACAGTGGTTGTAGATTTTTTTTACTTGCATTTCCTGCTTTTTCACATGGATGAGGAATTGTATGAATTTTATGATAAATAAAACTTGCATTCAATAACTTTATGTAATACATTTTTTTTTTCAAATTTTAGGCCCCCAAATTAAGGTGCATCTTATACATGGGGAAATACAGTATTTGTTCATAATATTTTCTTACAATCCTTTGTATTTTGGTGATAGTTGTTACTTCTTCTCTTTCATTTCTGATTTTATTTATTTGGATCTTCTCTCCCTTTTTTCTTGATGAGTCTGGTTAAAGGTTTATAAATCTGTTTATATTTTAAAAGAATCAGCTCTTGGTTTCATTCATCTTTTGTATTTTTTTAACTCTATTTCATTTATTTATGCTTTGATCTTTATTATTTCCTTCTTTCTACTTACATTGGGCTTTGTTATTCTTTTTCAAGTTAATTTAAGTGTAAATTTAGATTGAGTTTTTCTTTTTTCTGGAAGTAAGCCTGTAATGAATTTCCCTCTTAGGACTGCTTTTACTGTGTCCCATAGATTTTGGATTGTTATGTTCTCATTTTTATTTTTTAAGGTATCTTTGATCTTATTGTTAACCCATTCATTGTTTAGCAACATGTTATTTAGCCTCTATCATCTTGTGTGCCTGTCTGGGGTTTTTTCTTGTGATTGATTTCTAGTTTCATGCCATTATGCTAAGAGAAGATGCTTGATATAATGTCAATTATCTTAAATTTATTGAGATTTGTTTTGTGTCCTAACATATGGTCTATCCTAGAAAATGTTCCATGTACACTTGAAATAAGTGTATATTCTGCTGCTTTGGGGTGAAATGCTCTGAAGACATCAATTAAATTCACCTGAATTAGTGTGTATTAAGGCCACTGTTGCATGTTGATTTTTGGTCCAAAAGATCTATCCATTGATGTCAATGGTGTATTAAAATCCAGCCCTGGGCCCTGGCCGGTTGGCTCAGCGGTAGAGCGTCGGCCTGGCGTGCGGGGAACCTGGGTTCGATTCCCGGCCAGGGCACATAGGAGAAGCGCCCATTTGCTTCTCCACCCCCCCCTCCTTCCTTTCTGTCTCTCTCTTCCCCTCCCGCAGCCAAGGCTCCACTGGAGCAAAGATGGCCCAGGCGCTGGGGATGGCTCCTTGGCCTCTGCCCCAGGCGCTAGAATGGCTCTGGTCGCGGCAGAGCGATGCCCCGGAGGGGCAGAGCATCGCCCCCTGGTGGGCAGAGCGTCACCCCTGGTGGGCGTGCCGGGTGGATCCTGGTCGGGTACATGCGGGAGTCTGTCTGTCTCTCCCCATTTCCAGCTTCAGAAAAAAAAAAAATCCAGCCCTGACCGGTTGGCTCAGTGGATAGAGCAGGGGTCTCAAACTCGCGGCCCGCCGAACAATTTTGTGCGGCCCGCAGACTAATCCATGAAGTTCAAAATATTTTGGATAAAATTAACTAAGCCTAGGGGTCTACTTGTATTTTTCATTTCTCTAGCATCCTAGCTAGATATTAGCTTAGTTAAGAGCAGTTGTAATACGAACTATAGTTTCTGGTCATTTTGTGACACTGAGTAAACTGCATGTACGATTGTGCTTGTTGTACTGATTTTTTTTGTTGTTTTCAACTGCAGTGAGAAAAGTGTTGCGTAACAGTTGCCTTTTGTAGACCTAGTGCAGCCCACCGAACGGCTGTGATCTTGCTCTGCAGCCCACATGCTGAGTTGAGTTTGAGACCCCTGGGATAGAGCATCAACCCAGCATATGGACGACCCATGTCTGATTCCCAGTCAGGGCACACAAGAGAAAGGAGAAGCAACCATCTGCTTCTCTTCTTCTCCCTCTCCCCCTTCCCTCCTTCTTGACCTTCCACAGCCAGTGGCTCAGTCGGTTCAAGCATGAGCCCCAGGCACTCAAGATAACCCGGTTGGTCCCAGCATGCAGGCTTAGCACTAAAAATGGCTTGGTTGAGTCAAGTATCAGCCCCAGACAGGGGTTGCTGGGTGGATCTCAGTCAGGGCACATATGGGAGTCTGTCTCAATATCTCTTCTCCTCTCACTTAAAAAAAAAAAAGAAAGAAAAAGAAAAAATCCACTACTATGATTCTATTACTGTCCATCTCTCCCTTTATGTCTATAAAAATTTGCTTTAAATATTTAAATGCTCCTACAATAAGGCATAAATATTTACAAGGGTTATCTTCTGTTGTTGGATTGCTCCCTTTATCATTAGGTAGTGTCTTTTTTTTTGTCTCTTACTATAGCTTTTATTTTAAAGTCTTTTTTGTCAGATATAAGTATTGCTACCTAACTCAGCATTATTTTTTTATTTCCATTAAATATCTTTTCCCACCCTTTTACTTTTAGTTTGTGTGTATTTTTTTTCATTTTTTCATTTTCTTTCTTTTTTTTATAATAATTTTATTTTTTTAATGGGGTGACATCAATAAATCAGGATACATATATTCAAAGATAACAAGTCCAGGTTATCTTGTCGTTCAATTATGTTGCATACCCATCACCCAAAGTCAGATTGTCCTCTGTCACCTTCTATCTTGTTTTCTTTGTGCCCCTCCCCCTCTCCCTTTCCCTCTCCCATTCCCCCCTCCCCCCTCTAGCCACCACACTCTTATCAATGTCTCTTAGTTTCACTTTTATGTCCCACCTACGTATGGAATAATGCAGTTCCTGGTTTTTTCTGATTTACTTATTTCGCTTCGTATCATGTTATCAAGATCCCACCATTTTGCTGTAAATGTTCCGATGTCATCATTTCTTATGGCTGAGTAGTATTCCATAGTGTATATGTGCCACATCTTCTTTATCCAGTCATCTATTGACGGGCTTTTTGGTTGTTTCCATGTCCTGGCCACTGTGAACAATGCTGCAATAAACATGGGGCTGCATGTGTCTTTACGTATCAATGTTTCTGAGTTTTGGGGGTATATACCCAGTAGAGGGATTGCTGGGTCATAAAGTAGTTCTATTTTCAGTTTTTTGAGGAACCACCATACTTTCTTCCATAATGGTTGTACTACTTTACATTCCCACCAACAGTGTATGAGGGTTCCTTTTTCTCCACTGCCTCTACAACATTTGCTATTACCTGTCTTGCTAATAATAGCTAATCTAACAGGTGTGAGGTGCTATCTCATTGCAGTTTTGATTTGCATTTCTCTAATAGCTAAAGAAGATGAGCATCTTTTCATATATCTGTTGGCCATTTGTATTTCTTCCTGGGAGAAGTGTCTGTTCATATCCTCTTCTCATTTTTTTATTGGATTGTTCGTTGGTTTGTTGTTGAGTTTTATGAGTTCTTTGTATATTTTGGATATTAGGCCCTTATCTGAGCTGTTGTTTGAAAATATCATTTCCCATTTAGTTGGCTTTCTGTTTATTTTGTTATCAGTTTCTCTTGCTGAGCAAAAACTTCTTAGTCTGATGTAGTCCCATTCATTAATTTTTGCCTTCACTTCTCTTGCCTTTGGAGTCAAATTCATAAAATGCTCTTTAAAACCCGGGTGCATGAGTTTAGTACCTATGTCTTCTTCTATGTACTAAATTGTTTCAGGTCTTATGTTTAAATCTTTGATCCATTTTGAGTAAATTTTTGTACAGGGGACAAACTGTAGTCCAGTTTCATTCTTTTGCATGTGGCTTTCCAGTTTTCCCAGCACCATTTATTGAAGAGGCTTTCTTTTCTCCATTGTGTGTTGTTGGCCCCTTTATCAAAAATTATTTGACTATATATATGTGGTTTTATTTCTGGACTTTCTATTCTGTTCCATTGGTCTGAGTGTCTATTTTTCTGCCAATACCATGCAGTTTTGATTATAGTGGCCCTATAATATAGTTTGAAGTCAGGTATTGTAATGCCCCCAGCTTCGTTCTTTTTCTTTAGGATTGCTTTGGCTATTCGGGGTTTTTTATAGTTCCATATAAATCTGATGATTTTTTGCTCTATATCTTTAAAAAATGTCATTGGAAGTTTGATGGGAATTGCATTAAATTTGTATATTGCTTTGGGTAATATAGCCATCTTGATTATATTTATTCTTCCTAGCCAAGAACAAGGTATATTCTTCCATCTCATTATATCTTTTTCGATTTCCCTTAACAATGGTCTGTAGTTTTCATTATATAAGTCCTTTACATTCTTTGTTACGTTTATTCCTAAGTATTTTATTTTTTTTGTTGCAATTGTGAAGGGGATTATTCTTTTGAGTTCGTTCTCAATTGTTTCATTGTTGGCATATAGAAAGGCTATTGACTTCTGTATGTTAATTTTGTATCCTGCGACCTTACTGTATTGGCTTATTGTTTCTAGTAGTCTTTTTGTGGATTCTTTGGGGTTTTCGATGTATAGGATCATATCATCTGCAAAAAGTGATACCTTTACTTCTTCTTTTCCGATATAGATGCCTTTTATTTCTTTGTCTTGTCTGATTGCTCTGGCTAGAACCTCTAGTACCACATTAAATAAGAGTGGAGAGAGTGGACAACCCTGTCTTGTTCCTGATTTAAGGGGGAAAACCTTCAGTTTAGTGCCATTTAATATGGTGTTAGCTGATGGTTTATCATATATGGCCTTTATCATGTTGAGATATTTTCCTTCTATACCCATTTTGTTGAGAGTCTTAAATATAAAATTGTGTTGTATTTTATCAAAAGCCTTTTCTGCGTCTATTGATAAGATCATGTGGTTTTTGTTCTTTGTTTTGTTGATATGGTGTATTACGTTAACCGTTTTACGTATGTTGAACCATCCTTGAGATTCTGGGATGAATCCCACTTAATCATGATGTATTATTTTTTTAATATGTTGTTGTATTCGATTTGCTAGTATTTTGTTTAGTATTTTAGCATCTGTATTCATTAGAGATATTGGTCTGTAGTTTTCTTTTTTTGTGCCATCCTTGCCTGGTTTGGGTATGTGGGTTATGTTGGCCTCATAAAATGTGTTTGGAAGTATTGCTTCTTCTTCAATTTTTTGGAAGACTTTGAGTAGAATAGGAACCAAGTCTTCTTTGAATGTTTGATAAAATTTGCTGGTATAGCCGTCAGGGCCTGGACTTTTATTTTTGGGGAGGTTTTTAATGTTTTTTTCTATTTCTTCTCTACTAATAAGTCTGTTTAGGCTTTCTGCTTCTTCTTGACTCAGTCTAGGAAGGTTGTATTGTTCTAGGAATTTATCCATTTCTTCTAGGTTGTTGAATTTAGTGGCATAAAGTTTTTCATAGTATTCTACAATAATTCTTTGTATATCTACAGTGTCCGTGGTGATTTCTCCTCTTTCATTTTGGATTTTGTTTATATGAGTTCTTTCTCTTTTTTCCTTGGTAAGTCTTGCCAAGGGTTTGTCAATTTTGTTGATCTTTTCAAAGAACCAGCTCCTTGTTCTATTAATTTTTTCTATAGTTTTTCTGTTCTCTAATTCATTTATTTCTGCTTTGATTTTTATTATCTCCTTTCTTCAGCTGGTTTTGGGTTGTCTTTGTTCTTCTTTTTCTAGTTCTTTAAGGTGGGAAGTTAAGTGGTTCACTTGGGCTCTCTCTTGTTTGTTCATATATGCCTGAAGTGATATGAACTTCCCTCTTATCACTGCTTTTGCTGCATCCCATATATTCTAATATGTCGTATTGTCATTTTCATTAGTCTGTATATATCTTTTGATCTCTGCACTTATTTCTTCTTTGACCTATTCATTTTTTAAAAGTATGTTGTTTAGTTTCCACATTTTTGTGGGATTTTTTTCCTCTTTTTTTGCAGTTGAATTCTAGTTTCAAGGCTTTATGATCAGAAAATATGCTTGGTACAACTTCGATTTTTCTGAATTTGCTGATGTTGTTTTTGTGGCCCAACATATGGTCAATTCTTGAGAATGATGCATGTATACTGGAGAAAAATGTATACTCAGTCACTTTGGGATGAAATGTCCTGTAGATGTCTATCATATCCAGGTGCTCTAGTGTTTTGTTTAAGGCCACTATGTCTTTGTTGATTCTCTGTTTGGATGACCGATCTAGAGCTGTCAGCGTTGTATTGAGGTCTCCAAGTATGATTGTATTTTTGTCAGTTTTTGTTTTAAGATCAATAAGTAGCTGTCTTATATATTTTGGTGCTCCTTGGTTTGGTGCACATATATTAAGAATTGTTATGTCTTCTTGATTCAGTGTCCCCTTAGCCATTATAAAATGGCCATTTTTGTCTCTGAGTACTTTTCTTGTCTTGTGGTCAGCATTAATCGATATGAGTATTGCTACACCTGCTTTTTTTTGGATGTTATTTGCTTAGAGTATTGTTTTCCAGCCTTTCACTTTGAATTTGTTTTTATCCTTGTTACTTAGATGAGTTTCTTGTAGGCAGCATACAGTTGGATTTTCTTTTTTAATCCATTCTACTACTCTGTGCCTTTTTATTGTGAGTTTAATCCATTTACATTTAGTGTAATTATTGACACTTGTGAGTTTCCTATTGCCATTTTATAGATTGCTTTCTGTTAGTTTTGTGTCTTGTTTGATCCTTCTCTTTCGTTTTTTTATCTTTTGTTTTTATTTGGTTGTATTCCATACATCTTTCCTCTGTTGCTATCTTTTTTATCTCATGTGCTTCTGTGGTGGTTTTTTCAATGGTGGTTACCTTTGAGTAATGAAAAGGGTCCCTACCCTGTTCATTGTAGCGAACTATTTTGTGAGTACTTTTGCACTCCATCGTCCTTTGCTACTGTTAATCTCCATCTTCTCCCCCTCTTTCTTTTTGTTGTCACAGTTTAAATTTGGTTTTATTGTGTTCTTCTTGGAGCTTTTACTTGTGGCTCTGTTTTTTTTTTGTTGTTGTTCTTTGTGTCTGATTGGAGAACCCCCTTTAGTAATTCCTGGAGTGGGGGTTTTCTGATGATAAATTCCCTCATCTTTTCTGTATCTGTGAATGTTTTTATTTCTCCTTCATATTTGAAGGATAGCTTTGATGGGTATAGTATTTGTGGATGAAAGTTCCTCTCTTTCAGGACTTTAAATATTGCGGTCTTCTCTTCTAGCTTGTAGAGTTTCTGCTGAGAAATCTGATGATAATCTAATGGGCCTTCCTTTATATGTTGTATTCTTCTTTTCCCTGGCTGCCTTGAGAATTTTTTCTTTGCTGTTGGTTTGTGTCAATTTCATTATGATATGCCTTGGAGTAGGTTTGTTGGGGTTAAGAAAACTCGGTGTTCTGTTTGCTTCTTGAACTTGAGGCTTTAGTTCTTTCCACAGGCTTGGGAAGTTCTCATCTATTATTTGTTTGAGTATGTTCTCCATTCCATTTTCTCTCTCTTCTCCCTCTGATATACCTATTATTCTTATGTTATTCTTTTTGATGGAGTCAGATAATGTGTGTATTTTTAATACCAAGTGGTTCTCTTGTATACAGCATGTATATAGGTATTGTTTTCTTCTCTGTTTAGGTATCCTATGTTTTTCTCTTCTTTCCTTTTTTTCTTTTTTGGTGAGTGAGAGACAGACAGACAGGGACAGACCAACAGTAATGGAGAGAGATGAGAAACATCAATTTATCATTGCAGCACTTTAGTTGTTCATTGATTGCTTCTACTGTGTGTTTTGACCCAGAGGCTCCAGCTGAGCCAGTGACCCCTTGTGCAAGCCAGCAATCTTGAGCTTCAAGCCAGCTATCTTTGGGTTCAAGCCAGCGACACAGAGTCATGTCTCTGATCACACGCTCAAGCCAGTGACCCCGCACTCAAGCTGGATGAGCCCACACTTAAGCTGGCAGCCTCAGAGTTTCAAACCTGGGTCCTTGATGTCCCGGGTCAACACTCTATCCATTGTGCCACCACCTGGTCAGGTTACCCAATATTTTTTATTACAGCATTTAAGCCATTTACATTTAAAGTGATTGCTGATAGGTATATATTTATTGCCTTTTTATTCTTTTAACTATATTTCTCCTCCTCCTTCTCATTATTCTTCTTCTTAAAGCAGGCCCTTAAACATTTCCTGTAATACCGGTTTGGTGGTGATACCAGCTTTAACTTTTCTTGGCCTGAGAAGCTCTTTATTTCTCATTTAATTTTAAATGATAGCCTTGCTGGATAAAGTAGTCTTGATTGTAGATCCTTGCTTTTCACTACTTTAATATTTCAGCCAATCCCTTCTGGCCTAAAGTAGTTTAGTTGAAAAATCAGCTGATGGTCTTATGGGAGCTCCCTTGTAGTTAACTGTCTTTCTCTTGTGGTTTTTAAAGATTCTCTGTCTTTAAAACTTGCCATTTTAACTATGATGTGTCTTTGTGTGGACCTGTGGGTTATCTTATTTGGGACTCTCTGCACTTCATGGAATATGTGTCTTTTTTCTTCACTAGGTTAGGAACGTGTATGGTCATTATTTCTTCAAATACATTCTCAATTCCTTGCTTTCTCTCTTCTCCTTCTGTTACCCATGACATGAATATTATTACAATTCATGTTGTCCCAAAGGCCCCTTAAACTATCCTCATTTTTTAAAATTCTTTTTTCTTTTTGTTGCTCTGATTGGGTATTTTCTGCTACCTTGTCTTCCAAATTCCTGATTTGATCCTCTGCTTCATCCAACCTGCTGTTTATTTCTTCCAGTGTATTCTTCATTTAACATATTGTATTTTCAATTTCTACTGGTTCTTCTTTATGGTTTTAATGTCCTTTTTCCTGTTGTTGACCATCCTTAAACTCATTACTTTGAACTCTATATCTGATAAATTTCTTGCCTTTATTTCATTTAGCTCTTATTCTGAAGAGTTCTCCTCTTCTTTCATTTTGGGCCTGTTTCTTTGTTCCCCATTTTGGATGCCTCTTTGTGTTTGTTTCTACATATAATATAGATATGCTATGACCTCCTGTATTTGTGGGATGGCTTTATGTAGTAAGTGTCCTATAAGGTCCCATGGCACAGTCTCCTTGATCACCTGAACTGGGTGCTCCAGGAATGTCCCTTATGTGGATTATGTGGTCCCTCCTGCTGTAATTGAGTCTTGATTGCTATTGGTCCATTTGTGCATTGGATTGATCCTCAGGCTTACTGACTGTGAAAGTCAACACCAATCACAGAGTGCAAGCTGCTGCAGGTGCTGACCACGCAAAGCAAAATTCTCCTCAGCATGATTGGTACCTGCCAAGATCTCCCTTTGGATATACCTCTTGTGAGGCTTATTGGATCCTACTTTAATGTTGTCTGAAGCTGGCCACTAAGTATGTTAGTTTTTGGCCTCTTAAGAGGGACTTAATGTGTGACATGGCCTGTGACTGATCCTGAGCTACCTGTCTGGAGCTACAATTAATCTATAGTTTGCAGCTGCCTCTGTTGGACCTTGGTGTATGCAGGAAGGACCAAGCTATCTCCCAAGGCCAGCTTTTATTAGCACCAGGCCCAGGGGCAGGTCAGCTAAAGTCCCAAGTCATGTTGAGATCCACCCCCAACTGCCAGCCACTTGTTAGGCTCAGTCACTGAAAGAGCCTCTGGATGTACTCGAGTTGCATGAGGCAGATTCACTGTGAGTTACCAGGTAGGGGTGACTGGAGTGCACCAGATTGATACAGGTTCAAACTTGGTGCTGGTGCTCAGTCTATGGACACTCAGCAAATATCCCCAAGTATGCCAAATCTGGCTATGACTGGCTGGGTGCTTGCAAATCTTTGTGTTATAGAAGAGTATCAGGGAGCTGCCAGGAAGAGTCTAGCAGAGTTTATCAGGCCAAACAGATCAAATTTGGCCATGTGAAGGGAGGGCTATGTTCCAATCAGGTGTGTGAGAGAAAAATGGCTCCTATTCCAGAGCTACACAGTTGAGTCTATCCCAGACTCTGCTGGAAGGAGGTGAAGCTCAGCAGGGTAGAACTGCCAGGAGTCTGGGCTCATGGGGTTACTGATCTCCCATGAGAGAAAGGTGCCAATATTCAGGAAAGGTAGAAGGCTATGGCCTTCATTCCAGAGCCATACGATTTACTCTGTCCTGGATTTTGCCCTGACCTTGGGCAAGTGGAGACTCTGAAGCCAGAGCTGGAGCTCAGAGGGTAGGTCTGCCAAAAGCCCAGAGAGTGGTTCTAGAAGATCTCCTGTGACTGGAAAACACCAGTTAGGTTCACAGGAAAGTGGAGGAAATGGCCCCCACTGCAAGGCCACATACTTAGACACTGACACCCCCTGAGTTTGTCTAGACCTCTACACCCTGGCCAAAATATTTGACTCCTCAACAGGGATAAGCTTTGCAGGTAGGCTGAGAAGGAATCCAGAGGGTGGGGTTATTGCATTCCCCCAGGGTGATGCCACACAGAGAGGAGTGCCTCTACCCAAGAATGATGGTGTCTGTGGTATGAGAGAATGATTCAGCACAGGGATCCTGGGCACTGTCCCTTCAGCCCTCTCTTCAGAACCACAATCCCCAGACTGTTTTCACACAACTCTAGTCTAATGCACCCTCCTCCACCAGAGCCCAGGGTCAGTGGCAACAAATAAATTTTGTGCGTTGGATTAATTTGATTTCTGTGTCTCTAGCAGAATCCTGCCTCTTCCTGGCAGAAAGAAACCCCACTGCTTTTCCGTCAGATCTTATGTGTACCTCTTCCCTCTTGTGCTCTGGGCTGGGTAGCTCAGCATGGGGTTAAGACACCATGCTCCTCAGAGGGAAGCTTTACAACTCAGATATTCCTCAGGAACCTTAGCTGCTGACCATGAAAACAGGATAGCTCTTTTCATGTCTCCATCTTTCCTACTAACCTCGATGTGGCTCCTTCTATAAATCCTTGGTTAAAAGACTTTTCTTCAGCTAGTTTTCAGTTGGTTATTCAAGACGATTATCTTATAATTTAGTAGTAATTTTTGTTTAGTATGGGGAGGAAGTGAATTTAGCTTCCACCTACTCTGCAGCCACTTGGATCTCTAATAGCTTCCAATTTTTCGTGGTTTCCTTTAACCATGCCTATTTCTGTAAATAATCTCTGCAATAAATTATCTTCTAACCAATTTCTGAGAGAGCCATTCATTTTGTGCAAGGGCTAATACTCAAAATTATTTAACTTTACTATGCAACTAATTGTAGCTAGCATTTATTGAATACTTTTTATATGGTAGACTCTATGCTGAGTACTCTAAATGGGTTATTTTTTCATTTAATTTTCACACACAAAAATGCTATTGTTATTATTATTCCTACAGTTGACTACAGTATGGTTCAGCTATATTTACTTCATCTTTCTCACTTCCATGGGACAAATGTATTTACTCCATTGATGCTGGGCTTAGTAATGTGACTTGTTGGGTATGTTGACAGGAAAGAATTAATAACAATTCTGAAGCTAGGTCTTAGGAGGTTCTCACTCTCCTACACCTCTACCATCACCATGAGGAGACATACCCAGGTTAGCCTCTTGGTCCCAGGAGGAAGCTTAGAAACGCGTGTGCCAGAGCTACTCTGGTCAAAAACAATGCAGAGTAATTCACCCCTGGAGAACTATAGCATGAGCCCAGATTATAAACCTAGATCAGAACAATCCTAAGCTAACCAACAGATACATGGGAATAAAAGATTGTTTTTAGTCACTGAGTTTTGCGATGGCTTATTATGCAGCAATTTTATAGCAATAGTAAACTAATACCTATCTTATATATAGGTGACCACAGGCTCCAAATGGAGTGTTTCAACAAAATAGTGCAAGGTCAACAAAAAATCATCTTCTAATAAAAACCAAGTTATAAACCATTATAATATATACTAATCTGCAGAAACAACATATCCCAATAGAAAATTCTCAACTGCATTTAGATAAAACATAAACTCATTGACATAATTTACAAGGGCTCTTCAGAATCTGGCCTTTGTATATATATTCTCTGAACCTGGCACCCTCTCTGCCCTGCTCATCACTAGCGCCACACAGAATTATTTTTAGCGAGCTAGGTATGCTATACAGCTCTCAACTCTGTTTCCTTATACATACTGTTTTCTCTGATTTAAAAGTTCTTCCACTTTTATCCTAATTTCTCTAGCATCATTTTACCCTAATTTCTGCAGGCTGAGTCTGGTGCCCTTGTTGAGTGCTTGTCTATGCATACCTCTCTCCCAGCCATTATGGTACCAATTTTAACTTTGAGTTCCTTGAGGGCCAGTAATTTGCTTTCTATTCATTATACTCCCACTATATAACATGTTACCTGGTATATAGCAGGCTCAGAAATGTTCACAAAATCATCTTGAAAGCTATAAACTATCCAATTGCACTGGAGGAAATAGTGCTTTGGTGACTGATAGAAAAGGGAATTAGGAAGTAAGAGTTTGCCAGTCTTAACTCAGCACTATCTAGAAGGAAAGGTACTTTGATTCCTTTGCTTGAATCAAATCTCCCTAGAGTACAGAAAGGCAATCCTTCAGGCTGCCTTAGCTTGAGGTACATATTACTTAATAGCTAACGCTTTTTGTCTGTTCTTTGCTTATTAAGTAACTTTGTGTTGTCTAAGTTGGTTTCATAAGTGGGAATAATATTGGGGGGGAATAGAAAAGAAGAAAATATTTGAAACAATGAATGTCTTATTCTGGCCAACTACACTTTATAGAAATACGTTAGCATGAGTCTATTTCCAGAATTTAATCCCTTTTAAATGAACTGAAAATTTTTTGTAAGATTTCCAAAGCAAGGGACTAATCCCAATCTATAAAAAAGTCCACCAAGGGAATGTCTCTTCACTCCAAAAGGCCTGTACATCCAGCACATGTCTTTGGACATCTATTTCTCTACAGAACTCTACTTTCCCTACAGTGGTAGCAACTGTTAGGGAAGAGAAAAACTAGAAAAAGCAGACTAATGGGATAACAAACCCAGATGCTGTCCTCCCTGTTGCTAATGGTTACAGGATTAGACTAGACGAGAACTGTAATTAGGCTCTTGGCTTTTATATCTGACATGTTTACAGCCATCGTGCTATTCTAGGGCTCTTACATAACATTTATAGCTGATGCTATAATAGGCATTTTGTGAACCCGATTTCTTCCTCTTCCATCTAAGTAGCGTTGACACATAAGCATTCCTTTCCTTTTCCAAGTCTGGGCCTGAAATGTCCCATTCATATGTGTGCACTCCATCAATACAAGCTTTTCATCTTATTTTTTAATAAACTCAGTTGTTTTCTCTTAATTCTATATTGCTTATTTATTTGGTTAATTTCTTTGCTCATGTATATCAAATATGAGCAAACTACAGACCATAGACTAAATCTGTCCCACAGCCTGTTTTCACTTGGTATATGAACTAAGATTGGTTTTTCACATTTCTAAAGCATTGTAAAAATACAAACAAAACCAAAGAAGAATATGTAACAATGACTGTCAGTGACCCATACCACCTAAAATATTTGCTATCTGGCTCATTATAGAAAATGTTTGCCAACCCTTGCTTTATATAAATGTTGTCCATTACAGACTATGAGTCATTAAACATAAAAGGATAATTTATTTTGCCCTTCATAATAAAAATTATACTTTAAAGGATCATTTCTATAGTTCATTACCAGAAAAATTTTTTAGAATGTGTAGATAATAATAGCACTGATGAAGATTAAGATTTATAGTATGTTTACCAATATACCAATAAACGTGCTAAGCACTTCATAAAATTATCTCACTTAACCTTTATTAAAACTCTGAAGCCAGTGCTGTTACAGCCTTATTTACAGATGCAAAAAGTTTAAATAACTTGCCCATAGCCACACCTATAAGTAGTGAAGTCCAGATCCAAATCCACATAGTCCAGTTAGAGAGTCCATGTTACAACACCTCCCAAAATAAACAGAATCAAAACATCTTAAAATCGATATATAGTATAATCCCCTTACAACTATCTGACAAGGATTATCTTATCTCTGGTTATTCACACTGAGGTGAACTTGTTCTATCATTGGACATTTCAAAATTTGGAAATTTCCCACATTTTTTTTTTAATTTTCCAAGTGAAAGAAGGGGAGATAAAGTGACAGACTCCTGCATTCACCCCAACTGAATCCACCCGGCAACCCCCATCTTGAGCTGATGCTCTGCCCACTGGGGGCCATGCTTGTAACTGAGTGATTTTTATTTCCTGAGGCTGGAGTCTCCACAGAGTGATCCTCAGTGCCCAGGCTGATGCACTTGAACCAATCGAGCCATGGCTGCGGGAGGAGAAGAGAGAGAGAGAAAGAGAGAGAAGGGGGGGCTGGAGAAGCGGATGATCACTTCTCCTATGTGCCCTGTCAGGGAATCAAACCTGGAACGTCCACACACTGGACCAACATTCTACCACTGAGCAACCAGCCAGGACCAGAAGTCTCCCACATTTTATGATGAAACCTCAAGATAAATGTAATCCCTTAGTCTAGTTTCCTTTGGATCACCAGACTAAATTTACATGCTTTATTATATGCCCTTTAAGTATTTCAAGATAGTTTATATCTTGCCAAAGTTTTATTTTATCCTACATACCCCAAAGAACTCTTCAAGCATTCTTTATTATTTTTATTTAATGGAATTTCCAGGCTTTCTCACCACACTAGACACACTCTTTGGTCAGCACTACAGCATAATGTCAGCTGGGGCATACTGAGAACTATAAAATATTAAATATCTTTATTGTTTCCTAGCTACATGGATCTACTCACATTCACTAAACACACCATTCTACTGCATTACCCTGGGCTTTTGCATTTGGTGTTTATCTGTAGGAAGAATGTTATTTCCCTTTTCCTTATGGACTAAACTTTTAATCATCTTTCAAAATCCAACTGTCCCTGTGTTCTAACCACACTCTGTTCATATCTACACAGTAGAATCTGCCACACTGCACTGTATTTATTAATTGCCTGTCTCACACACAAGATTAAGAATCCTCAAAAAATATATATGTGTCTTATTCATTTTTGCATGAATGAATACATGCATGAATAAACAATAAAGGCCTTGGCCAGTTGGCTCAGTGGATAGAGTGTCAGCCCAGCATACTGATGTCTCGAGTTCAATTCCCGGTCAGGGTACACATGAGAAGCAACCATATGTTTCTCTTCCCCTCTCTTTCCCCCTTCTCTCTCTTTCCCTCTCACAGCCAGTGGCTCAATTGGTGCAGGCATCAGTCCTGGATGCTGAGGATGGCTTGACAGCCCCAGATGGGGAATTGCTGGGTGAATCCTGGGTGGGGCACATGCGGAGTCTGTCTCACTAATTCCTCTCCCTTCCTCTCACTTAAAAAAAAGGGGGAAAAAAGAATGGATAATACCACAAAGTTTCACTTATAAAATAAATAATGTCTCAGTATCTACTGGATTATAAGCTAATTATAGTTGCTAACATTGTATTTTAGAATTAAAATTTTTGAAGAGAAGATAACTTAAATATTCTCACTGGAAGAAGAAAAGGTAAATATGTGAGGTGATGGATGTGTTCATTAACTCTATGAGGGAATCTGTCACCACACAGAAACTGCATTTCTTTAATATGACATTGGGAAGAAACTTTCTTTCCTTTTGATTCAAACTGTTCTCATCCAGCCCCTGACTTACCACCTCCTTCTCCCTTACATGTCCAGTCCCTTATTCATTAAGTTCTCATGATGATGAGGTTCTGGTCAGCATCAAAAAAATTGACTGATCACAAAGGCAGAGTTTTAATACAACCAGAGATAATATCTAGGCCTCAGCTGCACTTCAGCTTCAGAATGACACCACTGACCACATCCTTGCAAAACCAGGCAGAGATGCCATGGCCAACATCAAGACCAGATGCAATGATCCTAGCAACAACCTGCATATCCTAGCAACAACCAGAGGAGACCAGGACCCTGACCTACTAAAGGTCATTAGAAAGTCAGGTCGTTGAGCACAAACTTACCTGTGACTCGGACATGGCACCATTTCCTCAACTAATAAGCCTCTACTTTCTTTGCTGCAAACTCCTATCCACATCTTATTGAGCTTTGATGTGTGCAGACAAAGGGACCCCTTTACTCTGGTAACAAATTCTTTTATAATACATACATACAAAATATTTAATAATCACATTTTACACTTTATCTTACAATTGTATTGTCAATTATACCTCAACAAATAAAAAATAATAAATAATACCTTATCTTATAGTAATACATTTTAAGCTAGCCCATATTATCAATATTTAGGCAGCTAATATGAACCTATATAAGAAAACCCTAAAGATGAGGAGATCTCTTGGATTTGTAAAACTTATAATTATCATATTTAACATTCTTTGACGTGATATAAATATTAAATTTCATAGTGGTCACTGTTTTCATTGAGATAGGATTCATTCATGCTGATAGTATAAAAGGACTGCCAAACATTTAAGTTCCCAGATCCTAAAATTGCAGTTTGACTCCGAAAAACAGAATTCTGACAAGAAAAAACCTAAGGCAGATTTGTCTCCATCCACTTTTTTAAAATATGTTTTCACTTACATAGAACCATGAAAAATCAAATGAGTCAAAAAGAAAAAAAAAATCACTTAAGATCTATGAACTAATATTTAGAAGTTGTTTTCTGACTCTGCAGCCTGATACCCACCTCATTTATTTTCCAAAGAGCAAAAAGCTTTTACATTAAATGGATAGATGTGACTTGGAAAGGAGGACATTAGTAAAATACTAAGAAATGGTCAGCCTTTTAAAATATCCTCAAATCCTTTAAGATTGCATGCTCTACTGACTGAGTTAGGCAGGCTACCTTCAAATCCAAAAGGGTCAAAACACTTGTTAGTACCCATGTCAGAGATTGCTCAAATCATCACCCAAACCCCGTGGCCAGACCACCAGGCCCTAAATGCCACCTTCCTTGCAATCAGATGTGGCCATTATGACTGAGTTCTGGCTTGTGGAATGGGGGCAGAAATGATGGATGTCATACCCAGGCCTGGCCAATAAATCTTTTTACCTGTGATCCCATTTCTCATTTACCCCGTTTTGCTGGTTAGAATGTAAATGAGCCAGTAGATGACCTTAAGTGCCTGTTGCCCACTCCACACCCAACTGAACATGGCAGTGGCAATGTCAAAAGATGAAAGAACCCTACATTTTTGAGTCACTGCTGGAGGGAAAACCACCTGACCCTGTACATTTCCTTTAGACTCTGATGTAAACAAGAAATAAATACTTATTGTGGAAAGCCCCTGAGGTTCTGGAGTTTATCTGTTACCAATATAAGTACAGATCAACTTATATGATTTCCCAGCAATGGAAAAACCTCCGTATTTCTTCATGAACATTTAGGTAGAATGAAAGACTAAAATAATATAACATAGTCTATATAAAATAGTCAGGATGTTTACAGTGTTTTTCATGCAAAAGCATTTCAACAGGGGTGCTGCATTGAAAGAAGTACAAAATAATCTTTACAAAGGCCATTAAATGGCTAATAAATATGAATGACTCTATTGACTCATCACTGCAAACAGCAGCATCATTGAAGCTAAAAGAATATATTTTTTGGTTGTTGTTCTTGGTACATGTCTGTTGCTATGTTTTTTCTTTTTTAACATTCAGCAACTGAAAAATATTCAACAACAACTATGATCCCACTGAGATAATACCTTCCTCTGAATATATGACCTCAATTGCAAAACTCATTGGGTCTCTAGAAAGTAATTTAAAAACCAATCTGATCTATAACAAGAAGTCAATCCAATTCCTGAAAAACTTAAATAACACAATCAACTCCCTCTGGGTTAAAATTTTCAATAGCAAAAGTTATAAATAAGGATAGCTCTATAGGAAACTTAAGAAATGGCCTAAAAGGGATATGAACTAAAAAAAAACCTGGGTCATTTTAGATTTTAGTGGCCTGATGTTGTTATCATTCCTTCATCCAAGAAACATTTATTAAGAACATACACTGTCCCAAGCTCTGTGATGAGGAATATGATGGCTATAAAAAGGGCTCCTGACTTATAGGATTGTATAAAAGATAAAAATATAAAGTAATTAATCACTTTCAGAATTCTGAATTCTAAAATATTTGTGCATGGCATGTGTAAGGCCAGGAGCCGCCATCGTGGCCATTCACATGCAGGTTCCCATTGGATTCGGGCAGACGATAAAGAAATGGCGGAGTCGGAGGATGGTGGGCCATCCTATTTATTGGTGTCTCACCAAGACAGGCAAACCACAAAAGAAGACAATGGAAAAGCAGAAAACCAGCTTTTCCCATGAAGGGCAAGGGATCAGGGAAGCCCCTGCAATCGTGATAGCAGGAACTGAGTGAGCAAGCTCCTGGTCTGTCCCACTTTATAGTGTAGAAAACCAAAATCCCTTAATCCAATATACAAACAAGGAAGTCTCTGATACAAAGTCACTTATCCGAGGCATAATTGGAATCCTCATGAAAGTGCACCACCCAGATCATACATACAATCAGTCAAGGGTGTGGGGAAAAACTTAGTCCTAAAACCAAACCTTAGGCTACAACGACCTGGCCTGCTTATAGCCTGTCCCCCACACCCAATATAAGTCACAAGCCAGCAAACATATATATCATATTTACAAACTTATTTGACCAACAGCATGATATAAAAAAAACCAAAATCACTTCTAATAAACCATCTTTTGGAAATGTCAATAGATTGTGGGTAGGATTAGGTGTTAACAATAACAGCATAAAATACTCACTCTCTGACTGTCTTAATTCTAGCCTGCATTTTTCCCAAGGCCCTCAGGGGAAATAGCTCCTGTTATGGATATGCTAATTAGAGGAATTCTCTTGGAATTTGAGCTTTTGGCAAAGATTTGCAGATGCCTCAAAACCACAATCAGACCATAAGGCAGGGGTCCCCAAACTAAGGACCACGGGCCACATGCGGCCCCCTAAGGCCATTTATCTGGCCCCCGCCACACTTTCGGAAGGGGCACCTCTTTCATTGGTGGTCAGTGAGAGGAGCATAGTTCCCATTGAAATACTGGTCAGTTTATTGATTTAAATTTACTTGTTCTTTATTTTAAATATTGTATTTGTTCCTGTTTTGGTTTTTTTTACTTTAAAATAATATATATGCAGTGTGCATAGGGATTTGTTCATAGTTTTTTTTTAATGTCCGGCCCTCCAACAGTGAACTGGCCCCCTCTGTAAAAAGTTTGGGGACCCCTGCTGTTGGGCGGATAAAATGTATTATGCTCACTTTGTTAAAGATAACACGAGGAGGCCGTCGCCCAGGTGATATTAATGTGTGTTGGGGTGGGCTAAAGGCAGGCAGAATCCTTGTAGCCTGGGGTTTGGTTTTGGGATTAAGCCTTTCCTACCCTTTTTGCTGTGGGGCGGTACAATCCAATCATGCCTCAGAGAAGTAACTTTGTATTAGAGACTTCCCTATTTTGTATATTGGATTAAAGGTTGGGAAGCTACACTATAAAATAGGGGCAGAACAGGAGGTTGGCGGCTCTTGGTTCCTGAGGTTAGCATGAGACAGTGAGAGAGCAGAGAGAGTAGAGCCAGCAGCGGATGGAGGCCACGTGGAGGAGGCCAGGAAAAGCAGCCAAGAAGGCGGAGTGCTGAGTGAGATGCCAGTTTGTGCAGAGTTTGTATCTGGGATAAGGAAGGAGATGGGGAACTGAGGAGAATAAGGCTGGTGAGCTAGAAACCTTTGATTCTAGGAAACTCGGATAAGTCAGTGGCTTTGTGAGCACTGAATGTGAGTGGGTTTTGGAGCCCAGTGTGTAGTTTTTTACTTGCCCGCCGGGTGCAAGCTAGGATTAAAGACTATGGCCCGCCAGTTTGTGGCTCCGTTGTTTCTTTACTGACTGTCCGAATCCAATGCGAACCTGCATGGGCCTGGAGGCTGCTGTGATAGTGGCCCTGGCTCTGGCTTCTGGCTTTACACCTGCCATAAGGGGTGTAAAGCCAGTGGGCAGGGCCAGGGCCACCACTATCAAAGCAGCCTCCTGGCCCATGCAGGTTCGCATTGGATTCGG
This sequence comes from Saccopteryx bilineata, assembly GCF_036850765.1. Classification (NCBI taxonomy): domain Eukaryota; kingdom Metazoa; phylum Chordata; class Mammalia; order Chiroptera; family Emballonuridae; genus Saccopteryx; species Saccopteryx bilineata. The sequence continues at coordinate 335,003,507 of NC_089490.1, read as the reverse complement.
ACAGTTGGTAAAGAAACAATGGAGCCAAAAACTGATAGGCCATTTTCTTTAATTCTAGCTTGCACCCAGCGGGCAAGTAAAAACACACACTGGGCTCCAAAACCCACTCACATTCAGTGCTCACAAAGCCACTGACTTATCTGAGTTTCCTAGAATCAAAGGTTTCTAGCTCACCAGCCTTATTCTCCTCAGTTCCCCATCTCCTTCCTTGTCCCAGATACAAACTCTGTACAAACTGGCATCTCACTCAGCACTCCGCCATCTTGGCTGCTTCTCCTGGCCACATGGCCTCTTTCTGCTCTCTGCTCTGCTCCCTCTGCTCTCTCATGCTAATCATCCCAGGTACCAAGAGCGCAAGCTCCCGCTCCGTCCCATTTTATAGTGTAGAAATCCAAACTCTTAATCCAATATACAAAATAGGGAAGTCTCTAATACAAAGTCACTTCTCTGAGGCATGATTGGATTGTACCAACCCACGTCAAAAAAGGGTGGGAAAGGCTTAATCCCAAAACCAAGCCCCAGGCTATACGGATTCTGCCTGCCCAGAGACACACATTAATATCACCTGGGCAACGGCCTCCACGTGGGCAGCGCTACTTTAACAAAGTGAGCATAATACATTTTATCTGCCCAACAAGGGGTCAACCTGACACTGGGAATAAAGAGATTTAGAGATTTCACACTCCTTCTTGGATCCTTATTGGTGCCTGGGTGTCACATACTCATTGCCCCGCTCATTCTCTCTTCCACTTACATAAAAGAAACCTGAATTCTAGAGTCTCTTAAAATAGATTTGAGGAAGTTTTAAGCCCCACCCCCTCTTCTTGAGCAGGTGCCTTCTTGATCAATGTTGGTCAAATAAGTTTGTAAATATGATATATATGTTTGCTCGCTTATAATTTGCATTGAGTGTGGGAGACAGGCTGTAAGCAGGCAGGGTGGTTATAGCCTAAGGCTTAGTTTTAAGACTAAACCTTTCCCACCCTTTTAATACTAAGATCTTTCAAAACTAAGCTTTTTCCCACACCCTTGACTGTGGCATGATGTGGGGTGGTACACTCTCGTGAGGAATCCCATTATGCCTCAGATAAGTGACTTTGTATCAGAGGCTTCCTTGTTTGTATATTGGATTAAAGGTTTTGATTTCTATACTATAAAATAAGGTAGAGGAGCCCATGCTGGAGGAGACCAGAGAAAGGCCACATAGAGGAGAGGAGAAGCAGCCAAGATGGTGGAGTGCTGAAGGAAAAGCCAGTTTGTACTGAGTTTACACAGAGAGAAGGAGATGGGGAACAGAGGTGGAAAAGGCTGGTGAGGTAGAAACCTTTGATTCTAGGAAACTCAGATAAGTCAGTGGCTTTGGGAGCCCTGAATGGAAAGGGAAGTGTTTTCCCACTGTGTGTATTTCTAGCCTGCTGGGTGCAAGCTAGGATTAAAGCTAATGGTCCACCAATTCTTGGCTCTGTTGTTTCATTACCATCTGTTAGAATCAAATTTGAACCTTCACAGCCCAGGCGGCTGTAATGGTGGCCGTGGCTACTGGCTTTACAATCAATAAGCCTTTCCTTACTACAAATATGGCATCAGACAGACAAATCTTGAACTGGCAACAACAGGAGAGAATAACAGGTCAGCTAGGAAAAAAAAATTAACAATAGAAAGAATCAGGGTACACACACACACACACATACACACACACACATCTATATATATATATATATATATATATATATATATATACCTTAATTTTGTCAATTTCAAATAATGGTATGTCTTGGCTCAGATCCCCTTGGCAGAGCTTGAGGCAAATTAAACCTTTCTTTTAGAAGCTAGAAGCCCTTTATTTAGGAGGAGCAGTGAGGAGAAGAAAATAGGGAGAGGGGAGCAAAGAAACATGCAAAGCAATGCAATGCAATGTGTAATTACGCCAGCTTCATGAAAAGCTGTGAAGAGCCCCAGCAAGTCTCTCAGCACAACACTTGTGTGGAAAGCTTGCAAGGAGAAATTATACCATGGAGCAGCTCACGGAGAGGAGAAAGGAGAGTTATCATGTCGACCTGGTACTGTACCCGTGTCTCCCACCTCACTCCCACGCAGTGCTAATGGCCCTATACTCTGTGTCATTCAGCTCACAGTGGCTACTTCAGAGGCCAGACCCTAAATCCCCTGAGTGTCACATCACTAGACTTGGGAAGCGAAACATGTCTTGGGGTACATGAATTGGCACAGAAGCTCATGAGCATGTAGGTCTGGGACCCTAACTTTTAGGGTTGTTGTGAGGATATGAGGCATGTATAAAGTGCCTATCATAATAAACATGAGAAAAAAAAAACAACATTAAGACTTCCAGTCTGGGAAAGACAGGGGAGCCAGAGTAACTTGTCACTGTCAACAAAACTAGTCCCTGGCAGGATCATTACTGAGCTCCCAGCTCCCCACGTGCTTTCTCCATTACGCGGAGAAATGTCCCAAAGTAGCACTATAGATTTTGTCAGTGCTGCTAGCTCCTCCTTTCTTAGCACTTGCCAAGTTTTGCCCCCTCTCATCCTGTCTTACCATCCTGTTCTGTCTCCGGGCATCTCCAATCAGGTCAGCAAACAATCACTCCTGCTGCGATGACTACCTAGGTACAATCGCTTCTGAGATAGCATCATAAAAGGCTCAGCTCTGCTGAACATTAGGAATGAGGTCAGCAGGAGAACTCAGCAGCAGCATGACCCTGAAGTCTTAACAACCTAGGTCACACTGCCATCCTAGATTGCTCCACAGGCACCGCACTGGTACAGACACAGCCTCCAACCCAGGGGTCCACAGTGAGCACTGTGCATCAGATCACAGCAAAGGAAATGTCAACCTCTCACCCCAAGGTGGGACAGATACCCTTTAAAGAAGCTCTCATGTTTCTTCAAAAATCAGTATTGCCGACCTGAGCTGCTTACTCTATAGCTGTTTTATTTGGGTGCCGATTCTCTAAGACTCAGTCCACAGAGAGGTGGAGCTGCTCTATTTCCTGTTTCCTCCTGGGGCTATACAGGATATTTGGAAACAGCCTCCCACCTTCCTCAATCAGAAGAGCAGTCAGATTTTGGAAAACATAGGGACTAATAGAATGTGCCCAGTCAGAGGGTAGAAGAAAGGCCCTCCTGCTTCCCTTCAGCTCACACTCCATCTGACTGCTTGTCAATGCCCGGCTGTGTTTCTCTCTCTCCAGGGAAGATCTGTCCCCAATTCATAAAAGGAAAAAAATGAAATAAAGGATCAAATTACCGTTCATCACTTATTAGCTAAGATTAAACTATGAACAGGTCTGATAGAAAAGTGTACATTTTTCTTAAAGTCTATGAATCCAGCTGGATGTATCTACAAACAGATCAAATAAACTATTATTATTTACCAGATAGTTTCTTTAATAGCTGAGTCTTTGTTCTAAAGTAGTTATTCTCAATTTCACTAGTAGAGTTAGTGTTACTTCTATTTATAAATAGTTGTTCATAAACTAGAAGAATGAAATTCTATAGTCTAAGTACTAATTTAAGCTAGAGTAATTTTGGTTATTTTGGACTGAGGTGGTTATAATTGTAATACTTATATTTTGAAATTTCTGGTACTCCTACCAGGTAGAAACATTATTGGGGTTGAGACATTACCCTGAAACCTCAAAGTGGCATAATTACAGGGCAGATTGGGTACACAGCTAGCAGAAAGATGGAGAATGAGTGAATATTATAGATGATTCTATAGAAGAAGGAAGAAAAAATATTTTTCTTCCTGTGCCTATTTGCTGCTTTAAGCCAATGCCTGTAACATGTGAAGATTAAAGGGGATACAGCTGGGAATTTGGACAAAGTGACCAGAATGAACTCCATGCTATCTATACAGAGGACTTCCTCACAGCAGTCATGTGAAAAATATAAAACCCGCTGTGCAAAGAAAATATAAAACAAGTAGACTACAACTGGGTTTTATTTTTTTTAACAAAATTTTGCAAGTGTTTTCTCTTTGCCAGGGACTAGACAAGAAAAATGATAAAATAAAGCATAGTTCTTACCGTTCTAGAATTTATAGTCTTGTAGGAGAAGCAAAAATAATCAAATTTACATATAAATTTCAAATACAAATACAGTAGTTCTCTTTATCTGTGATTCCACTTTCCATGATTTCAGTTACCCATGATCAACCTAGGTCTGAAAATATAATATAGTAAATAAAAAGTCCAGAGCCTAACCAGGTGGTGGCACAGTGAATAGAGTGTCGGCCTGGGACACAGAGGATCCAGGTTGAAACCCCAAGATGGCCAGCTTGAGCACAGGCACATCCAGCTTGAGTGCTGGCTCAACAGCTTAAGCGTGGGGTAGCTGGCTTGAGTGTGGGATCATTAACATGACCCCATGGTCGCTGGCTTGAGCAAGGAGTTGCTAGCTCAGCTGGAGCCCCTAGGCCAAGGCACATATGAGAAAGCAATCAGTGAACCACAATAAAGAATTGATGATTCTCATCTCTCTTCCTTCCTGTCTGTCCATTCCGGTCTGTCCCTCTCTCTGCCTCTATCTCTCTCTCTCGCTTAAAGAGAGAAAGATAGATAGATAAATAGATAGATAGATAAGAAAATTCCAGAAATACACAATTTTTAAGTTGTACCCCATTCTGAATAGCATAGTGAAATCTCACCCCATCTTGCTTCATCATGCCAAGGATGTGAAACAACCCTTTGTCTACCAGGGGTCTCAAACTCGCGGCCTGCGGGCTGCATGCAGCCCGCCGAACAATTTTGTACTGATTGTTTTTTGTTTTCAACTGCAGTGAGAAAAGTGTTGCGTAACAGTTGCCTTTTGTAGACCTAGTGCGGCCCGCCCAACGGCTGTGATCTTGCTCTGCGGCCCACATGCTGAGTTGAGTTTGAGACCCCTGGCTATCCAAGCTGCTTATATAACTACTTACCCATTAGTCACTCAGTAGCTATTATCTTGGCTCTCATCTTGACTGCAATTCATATATGCCAAAGAGGAGCTGTTCTCTCTTAAAGTCAAAAGGTGGGTACAGTACAGTAAGGTATTTTGAGAGAAAGACCACATTCACATAACTTATTATAATGTATTGTTGTAATTGTTCTATTGTATTGTTAATCACTTACCATGTCTAATTTAAAAGGTAAACTTTGTAATAGAATGTATGTATAGAAAAATACATAGTTTAATATATAGAGTTCAGTACTATCTGCAGTTTTAGGCATCTACTACAGGTCTAGGAATGTATTCCCCCCCGCCTCAGATATGGGGAGACTACTATAAATAAGTAAAAACTGTAGTAAGTAATGTACAATGTAGGAAAGGTAAAATATAACACAATGAGGGAACATTACCTCTTCTGGGGTATCAGGAAAGGCTGCCATGTTCCCAGATGAGATCCACAAAATGAATATTAATTATCACAGTAAATGATTGTAGAATGAGGAGAGTGGGCACAAAGGAATGATATTCCAGGCAAGGAAAATAGCATGTATAATACAAAGGTTCAGAGTGAGGAAAGAATATGTTTTGTTCGAGAATTTTAAAGGCCAGTGGCCTAATAGCAAGTTAGAAGAGCAATGGTAGAGCTGCAGAAGTAGAGAGAGCCTCCCTTCGGACTTCATTGTGAACTAGTGTAAAGCCACTAAGAGGGCTCAGTTTTAATCCTTCATTCAAACTAAAAAATCACTGAGCAAACAACCCTCCACCTTCTCTGCCTCTACATTACAGGTACTATAAAGAACTAAAAAGGATCACCATCCATAAAACTTCTCAAAGATATCCTGAGAGCCCCAATTCGGGAGGTAGAAAGGGTAACAGCTTTGCAGGAAGCCTGATGCTAACACAGCTTTGTGCTCCAAAAATATTTGTTTCTTCAGTATGAAGCAGGCCCTGGATTAGAAAAAAAGAAGTGAAGGAGAATTCAAGGATCTGTCCTCACAGACTTGGCCTGCAGGTAAAGACAGACTCTTATTTAATGAAAGATAACATTGTGAGTGCTAGAACAGCGGTATGTGCTGGGTGCTATGACAACAGAGTCTCTTCTCCTTCCGCTTCTTCCTTCCTGACGGGGAAGGAGTGCACATTTCTAGGAACGCAACAAAGAATCAAGTAAATAAATAACAGTGGAAGAACGATTTAATTAGAGTAGATATTCAATAACCTGCCAGTTTTATAAAATGCATAGTTTTATGATCAGCTATATATAAAATAAGCCAGCATATTGGCCTCCCTAAATGATCAATGAACCAGAGAACTAATTCTTCTCCTCCTAAATAGAGTCCTGGTAGACTAAAAGGCTAATGCAGTTTTCAAGGTAGCCAACTAAATCCTTAAAAAATTATAATTTGAGAGCTGAAGGCTCCTGAGATCAATATTCATTTAAATAAATAAATAAAAATAATCAAGCTGCAGAAACCCAGTTGACTTGTGAGATGAATAGTACACAATGCGAGCGAGTAGGGAAAGGATGGAAACACACACCGGACACATCGGATAACAGCGCAGGAAAGAAATCAGGCGGCCTCTCCTTGGCCACGTTTTCAACTTCCATCATCTTTTAGCTGATAAAATATTTCCTGAAAGGCTCCGTAGCTTACACTTGGTTGAAATTCAAGGACATAAAAAAAGGGGGATAAATATAAAGTCAACTGAACTAGAAAAGATTAGAGAAGAAAGTATTTTGGCACAAAGCAAACGAAGACAAATTTGTAAGGAAAATAATTTCCTGATTCAGAAGGCAAGGGAGGCTCTAAGAAAACATGAGAGTTGGACACTGCTGTGGCGCGTTTACCTTCCACCTCCTTCACTCCCCCTTGGTCCCCACAGGCCACTCCTCCTGGCAACCCTCTAGGAACATTCTACACAACTGGCAGGGTACCCAGCTGCAAGGGGTCAGCAGCCTGGCTCTCTGTGCAGTTGCTTTGCTTGTAAGAGGAACCAACCAAAACCAATAGGGAGTAATCATGGATGTGGGGTGGGCGGCAGTTTGAACGTGGCTAGGCATAAACTGTGAGGTTGCAAAAGAGAGGAGAGCTTCCTAGAGGCCAGACTTCGAAGGTCTTGAACACTAGGTCATGAAATGGGTGGGCTTTGGTTTTGACTAGGTTGACTAGGCAACAGCAAAGGAGGGTGGAATTAAAGAGAACAAGGGAGCAAGAGGGAGAACAATGCGGAGGTGCTGCAGGCATAAATCCAAGCATAAAAAGATGAGGGTTTGAGCCAGGGTGGTTGGGAGTAGAGATGGAGAGGAGGTGAAACGAGCAGCCCGTGATGACAGATCGGGACGCAGGATATGAAGGGAGAGGAGGCCAACAGCAGGACGCTGTATATTAGGCAGGTGGGTTGGTGGCAGTTCCGTACTGAGCCCAGGGAGACAGGAAGAACAGCAGGTTACCATGCCGGGAAAGGATTTCAGGGTTGCGGATGCGGGGATGGCGGTACCTGTGGTACCATTCAGAGGGTGGTATCCATCAAGAGGTTTGGGTGCATGAATTTGAACTCTAGGAGAGATTTGGAATAAGATACAGGCTTGAGAGTCAGCAACATGTAAGTGATTTCCCAAAGTAGGGCTGTTATTGAGAATGAACTAAGCAGTGAGTGAACAGAAGGGCAGATGACCGAGGGCCCTGAGAAGTGATCAGGGAGTAAGAGGAGTTGGGGGTCTCAGAAGTAGAGGGTATCTGCCTGTGGCTGTCTCCTCACCGCAGGTGGGAAAGGAGCTGGAGCAGAACTAAGCCATCATCCTCATCCTCCACTGGCAAACTGTTAAAGCTTTCCAGTTGCTCAAAGCAGAAAAATGTAAAGAAGTCTTCAGTAGTTTGGGAAACCACTAGTCCTGGACTAGCAGCGGCCAACCTGGGGTCTAAGCCCGCTCTGCCGAAACCTGCTGTGTGACTTGGTTACAGTATGGCCTCTCTGTGGCCTGGAGTCTCTCGTCATTTAAACTAGAGGACTGGAAGCCTAGTTCCTAAGGTCCTTCAGAGAAACAGGCTCTTCCTAATGCTGGGAAAGCCAGAAGCAGAATTTATGCTGTGACAGCTGGAAACTGACTGTTTTCTCATGAAGATCTCTCCTTGCTGACACTGAATTTGGCTCAGGAACGAGGGCGAGTGGATGCTGCCCACTTAGACCTCCCTTCTGCCTGTTGACCTGACCTTGGAAAAGCACTCGTCTCTTTTCTGTCTCTAATTTTGCCATTTCAAGAATGTTATAAAATGAAATTGTACAGTGTGTAACCTCTTGAGGTTTTTTTTCATTCAGTATAACTCCCTTAAGATCCATCTAAATTATGTTTATCAAGAGAATATCAACATTCACTTTGCCTTAAACAGACATGCATGGTTTGGTACATAAGGTCTTCTGAAATGGTGCGTCCAGCCCACATATAAAAGAACAGTCCAGCGAGGCTGATCCCTGTGAGTGCCGCCGCTTCGTCTGGGAGCCCCTGTTCTCATTCCAGTGCCTGACCTGGGTGGCCCTCCACTAGTTCTTCACTTCTCTGAGCTTTTAAGTTCTTCTTGTTATATAATGAACATGACAGTGCTTTCTTGACAAATAATGCTGAGAAGGAGAGGCAATTAAATGAGAGAACAGGTAGGAAAATCTGTGGTACATAGTAAATGATTAAGAAATGTTTCCTTCTTTCCTTTCCTCTTTCCCCTCCCTGCCTGCCTCCCTCCCTTTTATTTCCCTCTCTTCTCTTCCTTTCCCTTCCTTTCTTTGCCCTTACATTTCTGCTGCATGCCCCCTGGCCAGTGCTTTATGGTGGGTGTGGTCATTCATTCCTAAGGTTGCTATTCTAACCACAGCTTGACTCCCTATGCCCAGCTAGTTCCCCGGACTCCCCCTTCCACCCTGCCTCACCCTCTATAACACTGGTTCCCAACCCCCCGTGGGCCATTTGGTACCGATCCACAGAGAAAGAATAAATAACTTACATTATTTCTGCTTTATTTATATTTAAGTCTGAACAATGTTTTATTTTTTTTAAAATGACCAAATTCCCTCTGTTACATCCATCTAAGACTCACTCTTGACACTTGTCTTGGTCATGATACATTTATCCATCCCACCCTAAGGCCAGTCCATGAAAATATTTTCTGATATTAAACCAGTCCGTGGTCCAAAAAAGGTTGGGACCACTGCTCTAAATACTTCTGGCCCATTAGGCACTCTGTTGAGGATAAGAATGCATGACAACTATAGGTTCAAGACATTGCTTTATCACTATTTGCAAATGATCACATAGTCATTTACCACTGCTTATTTTATTCACAAATCAAGTCATCATGAGCAAGGGCAACACGACCTGAGCCCCACCACACTCTATGAAAACAAGTTGTTTTAAGCAAGGAACATCTCAAATGACTAATTACATTTTGATTTTGAAATTTCAAAAGAAAAGGTTTTTTTCAAATGACTCTATCTGTAACTTAATGATCTGTTTCTTTTTATACATACTGACTTCAGGATAATACACAACTAAGCAATTTCTTTAACCCCAATATAAAGCCATGTTATATGTTATTTCTTTATAGCCCCATGCCACAAAGGCTTATAACCTGAAAGAGTAGAGAAAAAAATATTGAAAATGTTTTTAAATCTTTCCTTCTCCAAAACTAAGTTGGAAATAGTCAATTCTCTTCTAAACTCATCCGAAACTGTTAATATTGAAGTTTAACAATAGTGAACTTGGAGGATAGCCTTTTGGGCTATTTACTTTAGTAACGATCAAATAAATGCATCCTTCATTGTGCTTTTCTCCACTGCTTAATAATAGTACAAATATTTATTCAATAATCCTGGGACTTTTGCTATATAAACATTTCTATTAAGGCTATATGATATGATCTATTTAAACACTATCCTCTGAATCTTAAAGAAAAGCCTCTTGAGGTACAGTTTCAGCACTTTGTGTTGAATTATGGAGTTCATGCTATAAGAAGATATCATCTGTAAAGTGCTGTGGAGAAGAGAAATGGAACACAGAATCTGAGTGGTTTGGAAATTATTAAGGAAGAACCAACCAGCCTGCCAAGAGAGTTCACTGAGGCACCATCCACAGAAAACATCCAAAGTGCATTAAATAACATATTCAACACAGTTTATCAGTTTCTGCACTCCCTAGCTCTTAAGGAGTTAGTCTTAAAATATTGTGCTTCTTTGGTGACCTTCTCAACTGCAGTTTGAACTCTAGGGAGTCTACACCATCAATTTTGTTCATTTATATATAGTGGTGACTTTAAATCAGTCTTAAGTCAAAGTTCATAGCCTGGCAATATTAATTGTGGAAAAAAAATGGCATCATTTTGGGTATACAATCAGTCTGATTCCTTTATATCATGAAAAGCCCATGACCCTGATGCAGGTGCAAAAAGTTTTTACACCATGTTCTGGGTGGGGACTTCACATGTGCTTTGCAGATCCCTGAACAAAGCAGCCCCGCCCTCCCAGCACACGCCACCTGAAGAGCGCCTCCTCAACATCGTCCTACAGACATCTTACCATATGTGCTGACCAAAACATCTGTCACAGAGCCTAAAGAATGAGGATGTATAGGAGCATGGGCATTGTTTAAAGACAGAAAGGTCCTTAGAAGTCACATTTTACAAATAACAGAACTGAAGTTCAGAGAAAATAAACAGTTTGCCTTAATTTCCAGAGCCCATCAGTACCAGACCTGAGAAATTCAGGTCTATTTGACTCTGGATGCAGAATTTATACTTCTGTTTAATGCAGCTTCTCAACACAAAAGCTACATTTATTCAGTCAACAAAAAATTTATTGAGAAGTGCAGAGATTACAGCAGTGAATGGAAAAAAACAATACACAAAGTCCCTATTTCACTGGAGGTTATATCCAAGTGTAAAAGGAAACAAGAATTACATAAACAAAATAAATATACGATACAGGTCAGGTGGTACTAAGTGCTCTGGAGAAAAATAAAGCGATGAAGAGTGCAGAAATGTATTATTTTATATCAAGTGGTCAGTAATGAGGTGAAATTTAGGGAAACACAACTGAAGAAAGGGACGAAGAAAGCAATGTCATTATCCAGAGCTAAATTATTCCAGGGAAAGGGAATAGGAAGCAAAAACATCTTTGGACAGGAATGTGTTGAGCATATTCAAAAATTAGCAAAAAAAAAAAAAACACAGAAAAAAACAGAGAAGCTGGAGCAGCGTGAATAAATATGAATTATGACAGAAGATGATGCTGGAAACATAGTGTTAGGCATGTTATTTAGACCTTTGGCTTTTTTTCCCCCCAGAGAGTGAAGTCACAGGAAGGTTTTGAGTAGAAAAATGTCATGATACAACTTCCATTTTAAAGTGTCCTTCTGTCTGCTGCATGCAGGAGAGGCAGCTATTGAGAACTCAAGACAAGAGAAGATTGAGGGTTTGGATTAGGGTAATGCAGGTCAAGGTAATGAAAGATTGTTGGGCACATTTTAAAACCAGGGGGGGCAAGAGAGTTTGCTGATGGATTAAATGAAGGATACAAAAGAAAAATTATCAGTTATTTTACGTTGGGCTATTGGAAGAATGAGTAGCTATTTATCAAAATGGAGGAGACGGTGGGAGGAGCAGGCTTGCAGCAGAGCATGAAGACTTCAACTGGATGTGATAAGTTTGAGATGCTTGTTAGTCATCCTAAGTAAATACTGAGTAGTGTTCAGTCTTATAAGTCTAGAGTTCAAGAGAAAAGTGATGACTAAGATACACATTTTGAAGTTGGAATTATATAGATCTGTTTAATGTATAGGACTGTACATTAAAGTTACATAGAGTAATCTCAGGAGTACAGACAGACAGAAAAGAGAGTGATGGAGTGCAACAGGGAGAGGGTGAGTGAGACTAGAGGCTGGGTCCTGTGATACTTACTCTAATATTTAGATATGAGAGAAAAGAAAAAGGAGGATCCGACTAAGATGACTAAACAGAAAAAGCTAGTCAGGTAGAGGAAAGTGAAAAGGCTGTAATGTCCTGGAAGCAATCTAAGATGTTTTGGAGAGGAAACTTTGGGATCAACTATGTCAAAGGCTGCTGATAAGTAAGATGAGATCTGGGAGGAGATTAATGCATGGTCACGGGTGACATGGGTGGGACCCTGACAGGACAGGTGCAGTGGAGCATTAGGCAAAAAGAGTAAGTTCAAGTGAGGATTAGCGGAGAAGGAATAGAGACAGCAATTGCACAGAATCTTCTTCTTGAGTTTTGAGTAAAGAGGAGCAGAGAAATGGACAGTAGTGAAGAGGAAAAGAGATTGAAGGCGATATTTTAGTACCAAGATTATAAAAATTAACCAAGGAAAGGATGGCAGCAGTTCTCCATCTATTATTACGTCTTACTTCATCATATTCGATAATATCCTCCTCTACTCCAGTGGTCCCCAACCTTTTTTGGGCCACGGACCAGTTTAATGTCAGAAAATATTTTCACGGACTGGCCTTTAGGGTGGGACCGATAAATGTATCATGTGACCGAGACAAGCATCAAGAGTGAGTCTTAGATGGATGTAACAGAGGGAATCTGGTCATTTTTTAAAAACAAAACATCGTTCAGACTTAAATATAAATAAAACGGAAATAATGTAAGTTATTTATTCTTCCTCTGCAAACTGGTACCAAATGGCCCACGGACCAGTACTGGTCCGCGGCCCGGGGGTTGGGGACCACTGCTCTACTCCACTTCTGTACCCATTCCTCAAACCCTGTCATCACTCAAACCTGTCTCATTGTGCCATAAGTAAATATATCCCACCCCCTGGTCACATGTCCTATTCCCACTACATCTGTCCATTGACTCCAATCAATACATCAAGGTATTGATTCCTCTACTCCACTGCCGCCCATAAGCCCCTTTCTGTATTACTTTTCTCCTCATCCATCTTTCATTCTTTGGTCCATCACTTCACTTCAGTCACTCTTTTGTGTATAACATCCTAAATTCCTTTCCCCTATTTTTATCCCATCAAGTGCAGAAAATCTCCAGTCCTGGATGAAAATTATTTGACTAACCTATACCAGCATCTTGTTGACTGAATATGGTTAAAGTAAAATCACACCACAGAAAAGATTTGCATTATTATAAAGTAGCAATTAGCAGCCTCAAGAGGGTCCTCAATCCTAGCTAGTAGTGTTTCCTATCCAGATTGCTTTCCCACTTTCCACAATATAAACTTTCAAAAATCTCTACTTTTCAATTTGTTAACAAATAAACAAAGAATCAAAATTAAAAACCAGCTTTATCTTTTTTATTTTAATAAAATAGTAACTGGCTTGCCAACGAACACAAAAATTGTATTCTCCTCCTTTAGTGCTTTCCACATCCAGAAATATCACCACTGCTCAGTTAGAGTCTTTATGTCATTCTTAAATCCTCTCTCTGTTAGCTCCCAATTCCTATCAATTAGCAAATCTATAGATTCTATATAATCATCTCTTGGTTTTGTACCTTTCTTTCCATTCCTGCTGTCACTGGCTAAATCCAAGTAACCAACACCTTGTATCTGCACTCCCACTGTAGCCTTGCCTTTCTCTTTCTATACTTCAGACAGAACAATCTTTTAAAATTTTAAGTCTGATCATGGCACATATAATTCACCTTGGTTTAACCTTTCAATGAATGTCCATTGCATTTAAAATAAAGTAAAAAAATTTTAATATGGCCTACAAGGCCTCTAATAATCTGTCTCCTCTCACCTCACCTGCCACTATCGCCCTGTACTCTGTATCACACCGGGCTTCTATCAGTGTCTGGAGGAAAACTCTCTCTCTCTCCTCTCTGCCTTTCACCTAATATTAGTATTCTACCCTCTCCCAACCATCATTATCATTAACAGTCAGCTAAAATATCAATACCAAGAATCTCATTCCAAACTAGGCAAAATGGGTTACTATCTGTACTCCTTCAAAGTATTTGTTGCACACACAATTATCTGTTAAATATCTGTCTACCTTCCCTGCTAAGACCCATGGGGATAGCTTTATTCTCCTATCACCATTATATCCCTAATTTACTGCACAATACTTATACACTGAATTGAATTTAATACCTATTTTACCTTCAATATTTTTATACAAAATTGAGGAAAGATTGAAATCCTCTTGTTGGTCAAATAAGTTTGTAAATACGATATATAGGTTTGCTCGCTTATAGTGTGCATTGGGTGTGGGGGACAGGCTGTAAGCAGGCAGGGTTGATATACCCTAAGGCTTAGTTTTAAGACTAAGCCTTTCCCACCCTAAGTGACTTTGTATCAGAGACTTTATTATTTGTATATTGGATTAAAGATTTTGATTTCTACACTATAAAATGGGCAGAGGAGCCCGTGCTGGAGCAGAGCAGAGAAAGGCCACATGGAGGAGAAGAAAGGCAGCCAAGATGGCGGAATGCTGAAGGAGAAGCCAGTTTGTACAGAGTTTGTGCAGGGAGAAGGAGATGGGGAACAGAGGTGAATAAGGCTGGTGAGGTAGAAACCTTTGATTCTAGTTAAGTCGGATAAGTCAGTGGCTTTGGGAGCCCTGAATGGAAAAGGAAGTGTTTTCCCACTGTGTGTATTTCTTGCCTGCCGGATAAAAATGATGGCCCATCAGTTCTTGGCTCCATTGTTTCATTACCGTCTGTCTGAATCACTGCGAACCTGCATGGGCCAGGTGGCTGTGATGGTGGCCATGGCCACTGGCTTTACACCTTTGAACATCTGATTATTGATACACTATTATCTGTAAAGTTTCAGAACTTCATCTTCATTTTCTAAAAAATTTAGATTTTTCTAAAAACAGTTTTATCTTAAGCAATTTCTAACATACTTTAAAATTGCTGCCTAAAAAGAAAAGCTCCATGAAGAGCTTTGAAGTTTACTGTATTTCTGAAGAATCCAGGACAGAAAGAAATTATCTCTAAGAGACTGAAAGCACACCTGAAGAGGGAAAAAAACAAGAAGTCAGTTTTTTCCTTTATTATATTTTACTCAAATTCTTATATACAAATCCTTATTCTCACCTGGTGATTTTTAACAACATACTGTCGGGGACCGAAAAGTCTACAGGGTTTGCAGAGTTTGGATTTCTGGGGGACAGAGGTGCTGGGAACTGGCTGCTGCCCAACCCCCCACCTCACTTGTTCTGTGAAGGTGTAAAAGGCTAAGCCCTTCCCCACACCCCCATGTATTTGCTCATCCTACCCCCCATGTTCCCCGGAGGAAAAGATAGGCTTCTTTGTGTATGTTAAGTATTGGTGGGGGGTTTTGCACTTGGAAATCTTGAGTTGCCTTGGAAACTGTAATCAGAAAAGTCATTGATTTGCTAATTTCCACTTTACCCTGTAAATAAAGAAGGATGCAGTTGGGGGGGGCGGCCATGTTGTTTTTCTCTGTTAGGGTGGTAATTTCTGCTAGCAGTAATAATTGCAAAGGCCTCCCAAGCCCATCTTTTATATTCTTTAATTCTTTAAGTCTATTTTTCTTTAATTTCGTACTGTTCCCGCTCAGGACCTGAATATACTCATTGTGGCTGGCCCGCGGCAACATACAAGTGATTATTAATATATATTTTCCATGTATGTGAGTATTGCTATACCTGAAGTGAATCTTTTAGACATATAAGAATGATAAAACATAAATTCTTTGTGTAAGACATGGTTCCTGTCTATATTAATATGTACTACAATCTAGCACATACGACAGATTTTTTAAAAATACTCAATTGTAAAAATACACCCAGAAAGTTGTCACTCACTTCACTTTGTCCAAGCTTATAGATTCAGTTTTCTGAAGATCTGAACCTGATTTTGTAGTATAATTGCCATGGCCTATGGACATGTGGCATAGGTTTTAACAAGGAGACCACAAACTATTCTCCTGAAAATACTAATATCTCAAATATCTTAATAGATATTTCATTAAAAAAAAAGTTTTCTGTTCAAAAAAATTTAAGAAATCCTAAATATGCATACATCTTGGAGAATAATAATGAGTATTCACTTTTAGAGATTTTAAATGTTTTAACCTTATTAAACCCACTGTTTCACAAATATATTAAAAGGTGACTCCATTTTCCCCACAAACCAACAATCTCATACAGCACTAGTGTTCATCCATCGGCTTTAAAAAATGCTGGCTTCAGCCCTGGCCGGTTGGCTCAGCGGTAGAGCGTCGGCCTGGCGTGCAGGGTACCCGGGTTCAATTCCCGGCCAGGGCACATAGGAGAGGTGCCCATTTGCTTCTCCACCCCCCCTCCTTCCTCTCTGTCTCTCTCTTCCCCTCCCGCAGCCAAGGCTCCATTGGACAAAGATGGCCCGGGCGCTGGGGATGGCTCCTTGGCCTCTGCCCCAGGTGCTAGAGTGGCTCTGGTCACGGCAGAGCGACGCCCCAGAGGGGCAGAGCATCGCCCCCTGGTGGGCAGAGCGTAGCCCCTGGTGGGCGTGCCGGGTGGATCCTGGTCGAGCGCATGCGGGAGTCTGTCTCTCCCCGTTTCCAGCTTCAGAAAAATACAAAAAAAAAAAAAATGCTGGCTTCAACTGCTGTCATGATTTGCCTAGTTTGACATATAAACTTTTCACATCATTTCTTAAAATACCTAAATATATACACGGCAAAAATATAGCTCTTGATTAAATTAACTGAACTAAATCTTGAGGAGTTAAATTAGAGAAGAAGTCCAAAAGGCTAGGACACTTAAGTGAATAAGATACATAGCTCAAACTATGATGACTCTCAGCTTAATTTATCCTGGATTTTATTTCCAAACACAATTAAAATATACCTATATCACCTTGAATTTTTTTCCTGGAGATATTCCAACACTGATCTGGTGTACACACTTACAGGTGATTATTCTCAAACTCAGAGTTAATTAGTCTTACCTGGTGTGCTTAATACAGAATGCAATTTCTTGGGATCAGCACCAAAATTACTGAATCAGAATTCTAGAATGTAGAATTCAAGATTTTGCATTTTTATGAAACACCCTAGGTGATTCAGGAAGTTCTGTCTCTAGAACTTTAATCTCTGACTCAAAAACATTATTTCAGTTTCTTACAGTTATCAGAGAATTTCTCCATCACAGCTCCAGATCGCCTAAAGCTACCTGTGAAAGCTGATTAAGCTCAGCAAAGACTACATTAGCCATTCTAGGTGCATGATATTTGGAAGATGTAATACTTCCTCTAATATTTCAGGTTCTTCCTACTCTGTACAACTAAGGGAAAAGGTACCACTATAAAACTGATAAATGATAAGCAAGAAATTACATAACTGACTTTTTCTGCAATCAGAATACGGTATTTTTCCACTTTCTGAAAAAGAGTAAACAGTTTCCACTACCCATAGTATTTATTCAACCTCTAACTTTGACACTGTAAAGCCAGTAGGCACAGCCACCATCACAGCTGCCTGGCCCATGCAGGTTCGCATTAGATTCGGACAGACGGTAATGAAACAATGAAGCCAAGAACTGGTGGGCCATCAGCTTTAATCCTAGCTTGCACCCAGCGGACAAGTAAAAACACACACTGGGTTCCAAAACCCACTCATTCAGTGCTCACAAAGCTACTGACTTATCCGAGTTTCCTAGAATCAAAGGTTTCTAGCTCACCAGACTTATTCACCTCTGTTTCCCATTTCCTTCCTTCTCCCTGCACAAATTCTGCACAAACTGGCTTCTCCTTCAGCACTCCACCATCTTGGCTGCCTCTCCTCTCCTCCATGGGGCGTTTCTCTGCTCTCCTCCAGCATAGGCTCCTCCTAGAACATAATCACTCTTCCCCCAGAACAACGTGATCTCCCTTTTAAAACCTTTGGTACGAAAGGCCCTCCCCCAACACATATTAATATAATAACGCCCATCCCAAGCAGGAAGGGCAATTAATATTATCACCTGGGTGATGGGCTTCCACGTGGGCAGCATCATCTTTAACAAAGTGAGCATAATATATTTTATCTGCCCAACATAAACAAACTAATTAGACCAGGTTAACTGCATGACAATAAAATGAACCCAGAAAATGAAGGCCTTTTGAAATAACAGGGAAATGGCTCTTGATTTTCTCAAGAATTGACTAAGAAACTAGTACAAATTATTTTCTAATTCAATTTATCCAGTAATGCTTATTATTACTGATAAGAATAATTTTTAGAAAACAAAATTGACAATGACTGAACTGCACATTGTAAATATTGAGATTGCAAAATTTGAACTTGGTAAATTGTGTTGGCTAGAAACAACACCCCAAAAGAAAACTCACAACCAAAGATATAATCTCATTATGGAGGGGGAGCCCTGATTGCATTTAAAACTCTTTTTGTATGGATTAAGTAGAAGAGAAATTATTTTGATTAAAACGTTTCAGGTAATAGAAATAAATTTTAAATTAGAAATCAGTAAACATTACTGTCGAACAAACTAAGATATTAACTTTTTCAAAGAAGATTTTTTACTATTGATTTAATTCTGAAGAAAAAAATGTCAATTATAAAGTCAACATGTCCTTATAGTTAAACGTGTAAAGTCAAAATACTTATTAGGTAAAAATGTCAGGGTAAAATTATCCGGCATCTATATGTTGACTATTTTAATCAGAATTTCCTAGCACAAAATTTTGCAAGGTTTTAAAATAGAAACTTAAAATTAAAATAGTCTAATCAAGTATGCAGTTTAATATGACAGATTGAGTACATTGACCTTTTCTCCCTTTCAAGATTTATTGAAATGGATATATATATATATATACCCATATGAAATTAAAATATAGGGCAATAAGTCAGATTACATGTCCAGAGAAGTTCTCTCAACTTAGAACAGAAGAAAATGCTGAATAAAATTGTTTTAATTTTTTTGTTTTAATTTTTGATATGTTTGGCTGAATACAGAAGAAAGAAAACCCTAAGAGGGTAGAAATCAAAAGAGCAAAATTCCAGAAGAGTAAGTGAGCTCTGAAACTGACAATTGCCCTAAGGGCAACTATCAATCCCTGGTGGGACTAGAGTTTAAATTCTTACTGAAAACAGACCTGTGTCCTGTACAAGGTGACAGAGAAACAGTGGTCCCTGTAAAGGTGAGATATCAAACTTAGAGACCTGAACAAATGCAAGACCCTCTAAAGGCAATACAAAAATAATAACAGTAATTCCTAAAGAGAGGTGGTGATGAAGTCTGTGTGCTTTGGCCTTAATTCTTAAATGGGAAAAAATAAAAGGTAAAAAAAAAAAAAGTCCTCCTGGAGAATTTCTAAATGCAAGTCTACCCCTCACCCCTCAAACTGGGTGTGAGGGGCCAGAATTTATATCAATACTATCTATAAGACTCAAAAATAAAAATGTAGTTTCGGTTGGTCTCAGCTTTGTGAAGCTTCAGAACTTGGCAGAAGCAAACACCAAAACAATCCAGGCCTCAAGTAATTCCTCCAAGGAACGTGAGCTAACATTTTTTAAAAAATCACTAAATTCCAGAAGAAGCAAGTTACTCTAAGTAAGAGTCAACAACAGCAAAGCCAAAGACTCCACAGATATCAGGATATTCAGATGCAAAATATAAAATACTTAAAACATTAAAGGAGTATACTATATAATAAAAAATAAGACTATTAAATATGACCAAATTTTCAAAAGAACCAAATAGAACATTTATAAATATTAACTCTAATCATTAAAATATAAAATGGCAGATTGGACATAGTTGCAGCAATAATTAGTAAGATAGAAGATAGAGCTGAAAAAGTTACCCAGTGTGGCAAGTTTTATAATATACAAAGTAGAAATTGAGAGAGAAAGACATATACACTAAATTGGAGTTCCTGAAGGAGAGAATAGGAAGAATAAAAGAGAAGCACTATCTGACCAGTTAATAGCAAAGAATGTTTTCTATAAATGCATATTAAATGAAAATGATATTGAAGGGTTCATTCTAGTAAAAATAAGAATGCAAAAAAGCAGTATGGCATGAGACACCAGATAGTGGCAACTAAGTATCACTAGAAGAACAGAAGAGAAGAAAAGCTTATAAACTAAAACAAAATCCTTTTAATCTTACACTTGGTACAAGGTTGTGTACAATTCTTTTGCTTTTTAGACTTGCACTATCCAATCAACACAGTTTGATCAAGTTGCTTACTCAGACACAGGAACTTAGGTTAGTTGTTTTATTCCCAATCCACTTCAGTGTGGTTAGGTTATTCATTTGTAATACAGTTAGGTTAAATTGATAGTATTTGTATTCCATTTGGGGGTTTCATCTATATTTTGGTTGGTTCTAATTGTTTATTTTGGCAGTGGGGGGTATGTGAAACACTATTATCGTTCTAAGAGCCACAGTTATACAAACGAAGAAAAAGAAAGAAAAATAAAAGAAGAAGGAAAAGAAGAAAGAAGAAAAAAAGAAGAGAAGAGGAAAGAAAAGAAAAAAAAGAAGAGAACTCAGAAGTATCATCACATCCCTGGTACCTGAATCCCATTCCTCACTTCTTTCCATGCCTTACCAACTAACCCTCTATAAATAACCAACCTCTTAAGTTTTCTATTGAGACTACCTGTATTTCTTTTACACAAATAATCATATACCTATGTGTTTGGGGATCATCTTTGTTCTTATAGGAAGGGTAGAATATTATAGATACTCTTCAGCCTTTGCTTTATTCTTTTTTTTTTTTTAACTAAAAAGCATGTCCTGGAATTTATACCATAGTAATTCATAGTTATATGCCTCACTTTTTTTAAACAGATATATAGTATTTCATGTGAAAGTGCCATAGCTGATTTAATGACTCTCCCATATATGAACATTTTAGTTATTTCCAATATTTTACAGTTATAAACTATGCTATAATAAATAACCTTCTGTATATATTTTTTGCCTTGTTAAAGGTATATATCTTCAGGGTAGATGCCTATAAGAAGGGGTGCTGAATGGAAAGAAAAAGGTACCTAGAATTTCAGTAGGTGTTGCCAAATTTCCCTCCAGAGGGGTTGTGTCACTTCTCATTCCCATCAGCAATGTATGAAAGAGCCTGTTTCCTTAAAGCTTGATCAACAGAATATGTTTTAATATCTGGTAAATATAGTTTCCCCAGTCATAGTTTTCTTTTTACATTTTTTCTTATCCATGCTTGCAACTTTGTTTTTCCATAGGAATTTTAGGATCAACTAGTTTAACTACATAAAATAATGTGTTGCATTTTTACTGAGATTATACCCACTTTAATTCAGAGAAAACTGACATCCTTATAACTTTAAGCCATCCTATCCAAGAATAGAAAATGTATTTTTTCCAAAGAAGATATTCAAATGAACAAGTGCTTAACATCACAAATCAGCAGGAAAATGCAACTCAAACCACAATAATATAATACTTCATACCTGCTAGAAGGACTATCACCAAAAAGATAGGAAATTTAAAAAGAAAAAAGGACAAGACCTAACTGTTGGTGAGGATGTAGAGAAAAGAGAACATTTATGCACTGTTGGTGGGAATGCAGATTAGTACAGCCACTAAGGAACAGTATGGAGTTTCTTCAGAAATTAAATAGAGAACTACATAATCCAGCAATTCTACTTCTGGGTATATATCTGAAGAAAATGAAATCAGTATTTTGAAGAGAGGTCTACAACCCCATGTTCACTGCTGTATTATTCACAATAGTAAGAGTCAAGACCCAGAAACAACCTAAGTGTGCGTCAGTGGATAATGTGGTATATGTGTATGATAGAATACTATTCAGCCATAAAAATAAAAAAATTCTGCCATTGCAACAACTTGGATGAATCTTGAGAGCATTATAATAAATGAAATAAGACAGACAGAGAAAGACAAGCACTGTATGATACCTCTTGCATGTGGAATCTTAGAAGAAGAAAAAAACCTACAGAAACAGAAAATAGATTGGTGGTTGCCCAGGGGCAGGTGTGTTGGGGAGGAAGGGATTGATGAAGGTGGTCAAAGGATACAAACTTTCAATTTGTTTAATAAGTTCTGTGAATGTAATGTACAACATGATGACTAAAGCTAACAATATTATATATTTGAAAGTTGCTGAAAGAGTAGATCTTAAAAGGTATCGATACATACATGAAATACTATATATGAGGTGATAGATATGTTAACTGATTTTATTTAATTAGTTTTATAATGTACACATATAACAATCATTACTTTGTACACCTTAAACTTACACAATGTTATATGTCAATTATATCTCAATAAAGCTGGGGAAAAAAAGAATAGGAGATGTTTTTCCATTTGCCCAAGTCTTCACTAGATTCATCCAGAAGTGTTTCAAAATTTTCCTTGTATATTATATTGTATATTTCTTCTTCTTTTTAAATTTTTAAAAATATTTTATTTATTTTTCTATCACAGTTGATGTAATACATTATTTCAGTTTCAGGTGTACAACCTAGTGATGGACATTTATGTAACTTATGAAGTGATCACCCCAATAAATCTAGTACCCACATGACATCACACAACTATTAAAGTATTATTAATTATATTCCTTATACTGTACTTTATATTCTTGTGACTATTTTGTAACTACAAATTTGTACTTCTTAATGCCTTCATCTTTTACAGCCTACCACCCAAACCCCCTCCCACCTGGCAACTTTCAAAATGTTCTCTGTATCTACTAGTCTGTTTCTATTCTTCTTGTCCATTTATTTTGCTTTTTAGATTTCACATATACATGAAATCATATTGTATTTGTCTTTCTTTGTCTGACTTATTTCACTCAGCACAATACCCTCTAGGTCCATCCATGTTATTGCAAATGGCAAGATTTATTTATTTTTTATAATTGAGTCATATTCCATTATATATATAAATGACTTCTTCTTTATTCCTTCATTTATTGATAAACAGGTTGCTTTCATATCTTAGTTATTGTAAAAAATACTGCAATAAATATATGGCAGCATATGTCTTTTCAATTTAGTGTTTTGGATAAATACTCAAAAATGAAATCACTGGCTCTTATTTTATAGCCTTTACAGTCTTTGTTTTAAAGTCTACTGTGTCTGGAATATGTATTATATCCCCAGCTTTTTTTTTAATTTTCATTTTTATAAAAATACCTTTTTCCATCCCTTTACTTTCCATCTCTGTGTATGTCTTTTGATCTGGGGTGAGTCTCTTGTAGACAGTATATGTAAGAGTCTTATTTTTTTTGGGGGGGGGTTATATTTTTCTAAAGTTAGAAGTGAGGGGGTCAGACTCCCACATGTGCCCGACCAGGATCCACCCAGGATGCCCACTTGAGGCAATGCTTTGCCCATCTGGGGCAATGCTCTGTTGGGGCCGGAGCCATTCTAGCACC
This sequence comes from Saccopteryx bilineata, assembly GCF_036850765.1. Lineage (NCBI taxonomy): Eukaryota > Metazoa > Chordata > Mammalia > Chiroptera > Emballonuridae > Saccopteryx > Saccopteryx bilineata. The sequence goes on along the minus strand of NC_089490.1, from coordinate 334,980,193 downwards.
TGAGGCAGAGGCCATGGAGCCGTCTTCAGCGCCCGGGCCAACTTTGCTCCAATGGAGCCTTGACTGCGAGAGGGGAAAAGGGATATAGAGAGGAAGGAGAAGGGGAAGAGTGGAGAAGCAGATGGGCACTTCTTCTGTGTGCCCTGACTGGGAATCAAACCCGGGACTTCCACACGCTTGGCTGACACTCTAACACTGAGCCAACCGGCCAGGGCAGTAAGGGTCTTGTTTTGTTATCCAGTTAGTCTCAATATGCCTTTCGATTAAAGCATTTAATCTATTTTCATTTAAAGTAATTGTTGATAGATATGTTTATTGTTATTTTATTATTCATATTTCTTTTTTTCTTCTCTTCTTAAGTAATATTCTTTAACATTTCTTGTAAAAGTGGTTTGATTGTGGTTAGACTACATTAGCTTTTTTCTTGTCTGGGAAGTTATTTATCTAACTGGCTCCTTTTTATGTTTTTGTTTGTTTGTTTTGCTTTGGGTTTGGTTTTAGTGAGAGAGGGAGGGACAGACAGGCTGGAAAGAAGAGAAATGAGAAGAAGCAACTCTTGATTGTGGCATCTTAGTTGTTCATTAATTGCTTTTTCATATATGCCTTGACTGGGGGGCTCCAGCACAGTGAGTGACCCCCTGTTCAAGCCAGAAACCTTGCACTCAAGCCAGAGAGCTTTGGGCTCAAACCAGTGACCATGGACTCAAGCTGGTGAGCCTTACTCAAGTCAGTGAGCTTTCACTCAAGTGGGTGACCTCAGGGTTTCAAACTTGGGTCATCTGCATCCCAGTCTGATGCTCTATCCACTGTGCCACAACCTGGTCAGGCTGTTTTATTTTAATCTTCACTTTTATGTTTTCTATCACTTTGTTGTTTGTACTAAATTCATCTATTCCTCCCCTAAGTTCATTGAGCTTCCTTATGACCAGTATTTTGAACTCTACATCTGGGAGACTGTATGTGTCCATTTTATTTAGTTCTTTTTCTGGAATTTTGTTCTGTTCTTTCATTTGGGACATGTTTCTTTGTCTCCCTCCCTGTGTTTATTTATATGTGTTAGGTACAGCTACTACAGCTCCCACTCTTGGTAGATTGGTTGTATGTAGTAGGTGTCCTATAGGGCTCAGTGGCATAGGTTCCCCAGTCACCTGACCTGTGCATCCTCCTATTGTAGTTGAGCCTTCATGTCAATGGGAGGGATTTACTACCAGGCCAATCAGCTCTGAGGATTGACCTTGATCAACAACCGTCATGGAGGATCTGCTCTACAGGGGTCAATTCCACAATGCAGCCTTCAGCGGGGTTCTAGTGCCCACTGAATCCACCCCTTCAGTGTGTCACTTGTGGAGGTTGGTTCTTTGGTATGGTCTGAAGCTGTCCCCTGGAAGCACTGACTCTAGGGCCTTCTGGGAGGTGAAGAAACAGATCAGCCACCATCTGTGTCTTGTCCAGGGCCAACCAGCATGAGCAACAGAGCTGTCTGCAGCTAGCTGTTATTTGTGCTGGTCTTCAAGGTGCCCAGGAAAGGCCAAACTGTGAACCAGTGCTGGCTGCTGCTAGTGTCAGGCCTAGGGCCACTAGTGGTAAGAGGCAGGACACACCAAGGCCAAATGCTGCTTGTTTGAGAGATTTTATGAAAGTCTGCAGCATGAACCAAAAGAAGCCATTTGTATGGAAAAGCCACTAGAAATGGCTTGGCTGGGACTGCAACTTGAGTGATTCCGGGTCTCAAGGAATCACCAGGGCAGGACAAACAGTGTGAGCCAGATTGATGAAGAGACTCAGGTATGGTACACACCTGCAAGCACTGTGGAGGTAGGGCTCAGAAAATGAACAATGGCCTCTGCCAGCATTTCTGTCTGGTAGAAAGCTGCCCCTCCAGCTCTTCTGCTGAAGCCACATAATTCAGTTCCTCCCCATATGTCCCTGGTGGTTTTCAAGATGCTACCCCAGTGCTGGAGCTCAGAGTGAGTGAGGCCAAGGAAATATGTGTGTGGGCACTTTAAGACAAATGCCTGGGACTCCAGCAGCACTACATTTCCCCAAGCCACAATCCCACTGGTTTTTACAACCAGAAGTTATGAGGACTTTCCCTCCCAGCACTGGAAACCTGGGATGAGGCTAGAACCCCTGGCTCTTCAGGGGAGATTTCCACAGATGAGCTATCCCTTCTGATTTTTAACTGTTACCCCTCTTACTGGTCTTGCCATGGCTTCTCTTTAAATCCTTAGTTATAGAATCTCTGTTCAGCTAGATTTCGGGTGGTTCTGTAGTTCAGTTGTAATTTTTACATGGTTATGGGAGGATTTGAGTACAGTATTTACCTACACCACCATCATGATCAAAAGCTCTTGCGCGGCCTGACCTGTGGTGGCACAATGGATAAAGCGTCGACCTGGAAATGCTGAGGTCGCCGGTTCAAAACCCTGGGCTTGCCTGGTTAAGGCACATATGGGAGTTGATGCTTCCAGCTCCTCCCCCCTTCTCTCTCTCTTCTCTCTCTCTTCCCCTCTCTCTCTCCTTTCTAAAATGAATAAAAAAAAAAAGCTCTTGCGCATTTTTTCTTAAATTTATTTTTATGTATGCAATCATTGCTGTTACTGTAAATAGTATTTTTTCTACCACAATGTTCTCAATTTATTGTTTGAGCATAGAAGTCTGCTTAATTTTTTTTGTATGTTGATTTTATAACCTGTACTTGACTGAACTCTTTTATGATTGAATTTGTTTTATCACCGATTCTTGACCGAGATGGTGGATTTGATATGGCATTATATCATCTGCCAAGTAAAGAAGTTTTGTTTCCTCTTTACTCATTCCTATGCCTCTAACTGATTTGTCTAATTGCTTTGGCTGATAACTCTAATAGTGGATGGAAATAGCTGGCATCTTTGTCTTGTTCCTAATATTAGTGAAAAAGTATCTAGTGTTATTTTGTGTTTGTTTTGTTTTGTATTTGTATTTTTCTGAAGTGAGAAGCAGAGAGACAGAGAAACAGACTCTCACATGAGCCCGACCTGGATCCAACCAGCAATCCCACTAGGGGGTGATGCTCTGCTCGTCAGGGCAGTTGCTCTGTTGCAACTAAAGCCACTCTAGCACCTGAGGCAGAGACCATGGAACCATCCTCAGCGCCTGGGCCAACTTTGCTCTGATGGAGCCTTGGCTGCAGGAAGGGGAGAGAGAGATAGAGAGGAAGGAAGAGAGGAAGAAGAGGGCAAAGGGTGGAGAAGCAGATGGATGCTTCTCCTGTGTGCCCTGGCCTGGAATCAAACCCAGGACATCCACACACTGGGTCGACGCTCTACCCCTCTAGTATTTCTTAATTTAAAAAAGATTCTGGTTTTATGGCAAAGATTTTTTTTTTTCATCTTGACAAATTATCTATTAATTTCTGTTTCCTTGGCTGTTTTTATCCTGAATTGATGTGAAATTTTCCCCCAAAGATTTACCCATTTACTATATGGAGATAATCCTATTATTTTCCCTTTCATTTATTAATGTAGTACATGATAGTAATGAATTTCCTTGCATTTCTAAAATAAATCCTCTTTGGGTCATGGTGTCTCATTTTCTTTTTTTTCTTTTTTTTTTTTCATTTTCTTAATATGGTATTGGAATCTGTTTGCAATGTTTTATTTGGATTTTTGTATCAATATGCAAAAACATGGGCCTCCTGCTTTGTTTCATTTTGATTGAGAGGGTAGTTTCTTAACTTTATTTTTTCTATGAATATTGAACTTTTAAGGTTGTTAACTCTAATAGGACCGGTTGTGATAATCTATATATCCCTAGAAATTTTTTCATTTCATGTAGGTTTTCAAAATTGTCTACAAATATGATAGATTTTTTTTTCATTTCTTCTGTTTCAATTGTGACTTCCTTTTATAATTTTTTATTTTGTATATGTATTTTTTTCTTGTCTAATCACACATATTGAGTTTATTGGGGTGACCCTGGTTAACAATTTATGCAGGTTTCAGGTATACAATGCTACACACATCGTCTGTACACTGTATGTGTAGGTTCACCTCCCCAAGTCAGGTCTTCATCCACCTATTTTATATTTTTCAATTTTTTTTCTTCAGCAAGTTATTTAGTGGTTTATCTATTTTTTAAAATTTTAAACAGGACTTTACTTTAAATCATGCTGGATTCTCTAAACTAATCCCTTTAAGACGAGTCTGTTCCTCTAAATCATGTGGCCAGTCCTTTAAATGGGGTATATTTTGAAATCCCTTTTCTATAGTTCTGCTCTGATTGATCAAGCTACCTTTGCAGTATTTTCAGATTCAGGGTGGATTTCATCTTTCTAACGGTTGTTCCCACTCTCCCTCAGACTCCCTTATCAGCATCCTTCATCTATCTTCTTAGTAATATTTCTTGGTTGACTTTGCTCTCAGCAAAGCGCCCTCATAGGTGGCTAGGAGTGGAATTTTGTAGGACCCTAGTGTTAGGGTTTTTTGTTCTTTTTTCCTTTTCCCTCACACATTTAAATAATAGCCTTTATATAACAGAAAAGTCAATAATATATTATTTCAAATAAACACCTATTTTATGTAAAATAATAACACATATAATGTGTATAATGTATAAAGGTAATAATATCTAATATATGCATGTAATATGTGAAAAGTAAGATTAAACATGCATAAATGTAATATATAAAAATATGTAAAACATGTTTGTTTAGGTAATAATACATGTGTGTAATGAAAAGGGTTTTTTTTATATGCTTTAGCTGTGTTCTCAGTTGGCTCTCTAAAACATTAGTCTTCCTAACTGCATGCTGTTTCACAATATATATTTTTCATTTACTGTTTCTACCTTTCTCTTTGAAGTCAATAAATTTTCATTTCCTCTAATACTGTTCATGTTCAAATTGTCCTAACTGTTCCAAAAATGTTCTTTCACTGCTTTCTCCAAACCAGTACAGAACCCAAGTCAACACATACATTTGGGAAAATGTCTGCTAAATCTTTATGTCTTTTAATATAACATAACTCTGTTCCTCCTCATCTTTTCATAGGAGACAGACTCGCTGAAGAGGCTAAACTAGTAGTCCTATAGGTTGTCTTACCTTCTGGATTTGTCTGACTGCTACGGTGGCGTGGCACTGAGATCGTTTCCTCTCTGTTCTGTATGTCCTGTTTATCTCTCTCTCCCTAAACTAGATGACAAACTTCTAATTATCCATGACTGGGACCTATTAATTTTTGTATCCCCAACAACAACAGCATGCCTGGCCTAGTCCATGCTCAAGTTTTTTTGTTTTTTTAAATAAAATATGTACAATAAGTCCCCAAGGTACAAACATCCAACTTACATACAACTCATACTTATGAATAGAGTACCATAAGGGCTACTGGTAATCAACTGCAGTTGGACATCAGTGAAAAGAATATTATAGATACCAGTGAAGACCTTATGAAAGTAGAGCAGCAGATGTCAGCATTTAGGGAAGAAAACAAGGACTTAGAAACTCTAGAGAAAAAAAGTTTTCTACAAAAGAGTTAGCTGGTGCTTTCATCTCATTGAAGCAGGAATGGCAAAGTTAGAGGAGCAAGATCCCGATACAGAGAGGTTCACCAGAGTTTATTGTACAGTTACAGAAGGCCTGAGATGCCACAGGGCCATTTACAATGAGAGAAAATAAAAAAAACTCTGTACAAACCTCCCCTGATGCCAACTTCAAGAAACTGACTCCAGCAGCAGAATCAAACCCTGACTCTCTAACACCTGTCCCACCCACTCCAACAAATCCATTATCTTCTGCATCATCCAAGATTGTTTAAGGTTGTATTTGAAAATGTTTAGGTATTTACATACACAGAAAGGTAAAAATCAATACTATGTTAAGACAAACATTTGTCTAAATTTCATTTAATTGGTAAATGAACCTGTTCCAAATTATATGCAAATTCAGTTTAAGAATAAATTTATAGAACTTACCTCGTTTGTAGCCTAGGAACGACCTGTATTAAATTGACCAGTGATAAGGGTTAATAGCAAGACCTTGCATCATTTGTTTCACATTACTATGGCCTAAAAAGTCTCTCTCTCTCTCTCTCTCTCTCTCTCTCTCTCACACACACACACACACACACACACACAGACACACACACACACAGACACACACACACATATCAATAACAAAAACAACAAGTAGGAAATACCATTTGAAACCATGAAAAAAGAATGATGATACATGGTTTTGAGGTAGGTGGAAACCTGATAGAGGAGCCAGAAAAATCTTCTGAAGCAGGATGATAATGACAGTGATTACATAGTGTAAAAATGTTGCTATTAAAAGAATAGAGAGTGTTTTCCACAGCAAATGGGCACTGAGCAGAAATGTTTCCAGTAATCATACATCATTTCACTAGAAGAAAGATACAGAAGCCAAATGGAAATGATAAGCAAATATATTCCTATTTGAAAAAGCTGTTGTGATTAATAACAATGACAGTATCCAATATTTACAAATAAAGTATGCAGATAAGTAAGTACTGAAGATAGTGTCCTAAGTCCTGATTCCAGTTCTCCAACCATTGTGTGTTCTTTTCCCCCCTCCCCCCCTGCCCCATACAGGCAGGAAGAGAGAGACAGGAACATTGAGCTGGTCCTGTATTTGCCCAGAACAGGGAATCCAATGACAACCTCCACACTCTGGAATGTCATTCCAACCAACAGAACTATCTGACCAGGGCTAAATATTTTTTTTATTGATTGATTGATTTTAAGAGAAAGAGAGGAAGAAAGGGAAAGAGAAAGGAGGGAGAAGGGAAGCATGCATCTGTTGTTCCACTCAGTTGTGCATCATTGGTTGCTTCCTGTGTGTGCCCTGACCGAGGATCAAATCCACAACTTCGTCATTTCAGGATGATGCTCTTAACTGACTGAGCTAACCAGCCAGGGCTTGTGTGTTATTTTCAGTAAACCATTTTACTTCTCTATGCCTCTGTCTTCCATCTATAAATGGTACATAATACTTTATGGTCTTAAGTAGGCCTGTCGGCTTCTTCAATCACTCAAGCCTCATGGTAGACAATGAAAGGAAGATCTTGTTGTTGGGTATTGTGTTTTAGGCCCCAGCTCTTAGAGCTTTGAGATTCATCTTTTCTATGTAACTTTCTCTGGGGATTGTTGGATATTGTCTCTACATTGCCATTTCAAAGACTAAGGGCTCAGTTTTGTTACAGAAATTGATGACTTTCTTGAGTTTCCTAATGACAGAGGCAAAAGCAAAGCTTAAAACAAAGATAAAGATACATGCATTTAGCTTGCTCTGAAAGTACTTGTCAAATATATTCTATTATCTTATGTTTGAACAAGATATAACCTATGGCCTAACCAGGTGGTGGCGCAGTGGATAAAGCGTTGGACGGGATGCTGAGGACCCAGGATTGAGACCCCGAGGTTGCCAGCTTGAGCGCGTGCTCATCTGGCTTGAGCAAAATAAAAAATGCTCACCAGCTTAGACCCAAGGTCGCTGACTCAAGCAAGGGGTTACTCGGTCTGCTGAAAGCCCGAGGTCAAGGCACATATGAGAAAGCAATCAATGAACAACTAAGGTGTCGCAACGAAAAACTAATAATTGATGCTTCTCATCTCTCTCCAGTCCTGTCTGTCTGCCCCTATCTATCCCTCTCTCTGACTCTCTCTCTCTGTCCCTGTAAAGAAAATAAATAAATAAATAAATAAATAAACTTACTTAAAGATATAACCTATGAAGTTTTCTGAACTTTTATTTTAGTAAAAACTGTTTCTACTGTAATGTTTCTGTTTTATCTTTAGATTAAAATATGCAATATTGGTTATTCCAATAAGATTCTATCTAAAGTATAGTAATCTATCATTTTGATTGTGTTTTCATAATTTCTCAAAGTGCCTTCCTTTTGCTCCATGATGAATCCATGAATCCAAGCTATATTCTATAATCTAACTTCTTATTTTTATATGATACTGATTAATCCAATTTCCCTTAAAGATGTAGTATGTTTTTCTACTCCTGCTTACTTTTTCTTAAAAACTTTGTTACAGAATTTACTTTAAATATTAGAGAAAATGAAAAACTGATGGTAACGCTAAGTGCTATATATATATTACTCCAAATAGGAGCATAAAGTTCAAATCAGATATATAATTTAAAACCAAAAGAAAAAACAACAATGAGAAAAACTGCACTTAAACAAAATAGAAAAAATTCAATAAAGTTGTTTCTTTGTTCCATAAAGTTAACTGCAAATCCAATGTCTTCCATTATATCAAGAGAAGAGCAGCCCAAATAGGGTTGAAGTACCAAAGGCCCATACCCTTTAGATGCAGAAGGATGACAACACTGCAGAAATGGACTATTTCAAATCATTATGTGCTTGGTCTCTGTAGTCTAGTTATATGTCATCTTAAATATTGACAAAATGCTCCTTAAAAGCTTTATAAGGGCCATCTCTTAGAAAAAACATTTACAATAATCACTGAGTATTGTGTACTGCCACGTTAAAGATCTCAGTGTTCCATGTGACACAATATTGCTAACCACCCCGAAAGGGAGACTTCCCACAATTTGAAAGAATAGGCAGTATATAGGATATTACTTGAGAGAAACTTAAAAAAATTCACAGTAAATGTCAAGTAATATACACTTTTCCATATATTATTTATTTTAATTCCACAACAACCCTGTGAAAAAATTGAGGCTTATAGAGGTTAAGTAATTTTCCCAGGATCAAACAGCTAGAAGAAATGGAATCTGGATTCAAAACAGGTCTGTATGGTAAATCCATGTTCCCTTCTCCATGTTATACTGTATTGCTATAAGACTTTTATAAATTAAAGTATAATTGACATGTATTATATAAGATTTAGATGTACAACATAATGATTCAATCATTATGTGCTACAAAATGATCACTACAGTAGGTTCAGTTAATAGTTAACCTCAATCACCGTAACAGTTACAGGATTTTTATTTCTTGTGATGAGAACTTTTAAGATTTACTCTTAGCAACTTTCAAATATGTAATACAGTATTATTAACCATGGACACTAGGTTCTATATTATATCCCCATGCCTCATTTATTTTATAATTGGAATTTTGTACCTTTTAACTCCTTTCACCCATAATGCCCACACCCCCAGCCAGAAAACTTATTCCCTAAAACATCGCAGCTGTCTCAAGCAGCAACTACCCTTATTCCATCCCTCTTTCTGCTTACCTGAAATTCTCATCTCCATATCCTAAGATAAGGTCAGAAGACAAAGGCTTTATAGAAATAAGGCCATTGACAGTGTTACTCTGAAGGGTAAGAACTGCTTGCCTTGATGGTGGCTTCTCCACAGTAGAAAGTAGTTGATCATTACATGATAAATTACTGCTTTAAAAAGTTAAACTTTGGTTCAAATAATTGAACAGATAAGATCTATGGGTCACAATAAGATATAGAAAAATAGTAAGGGATGTCACAGAGAGAGAGCAACTGGGGATGAGTCCTGTATTCCTTAACAGGATGGAGACAGAAAGTAGAGAGCGAATGGAGAAGGCAGACCGAGGGGCAGGAATTGCTGTAGAAAGGTGGTGAAGACAAGAAGACAGAGCCCAGGAAATGTGTCAGTTCCAACCAAGGGGCAGATTCAGAACTTTACAAAAGTAGAAAACAGGGTTCACAGAAGCACTATGGAAGAAAATTATTAGTAGGAAAGCACACATCAATAACAGTAGCCTGCCCCAACCCCTCCATAATGTCCTTCTCTTGGAGACAGAATTAACATTCTAGAGTAGTCCCAGCCAGAAATTCAGGAGTAGTTCCATACTCTGTCCTCTCCCTCAGATATATATCCCGCCAATCACAAAATCCTGTCAATTCTACCTCAAAACATCTCTCCAATCTTCTCCTCATCTCCATCTCCATTAATACATCTTGATTCAGGCTCTTGTTATTTTTTATTTGAATTATGAAAGTACTTCCATGTTCTTTCTAACATGCAAATCTGATCAACTTACTTTCCTGCTTAAAATCCTTTCATCACTCACCATCTCTTTCAGGATAAAATCACAACTTCTGAACTTGATCCACAAAGCCCTTCACATTTTAGTTTTTATTTGGCAATTCAGCCCTATCTCTAACCACAGAGACGCACACCACACTGCAGTCACACCAAATTATTTCTACCTCCTTGGGCTCAGCACACAGACTGTTATCCATGTTCCTTTATTTCAGACGTCATCCCAACTTCACCCTTCTGCTCATCCTTTAAAACTCATATCCCTGAAGTAACACTTGTGCTTATTTTATCATATACTAACTCATCAAATAATAACTATTTTTGGCCCCGGCCGGTTGGCTCAGCGGTAGAGCGTCGGCCTGGCGTGCGGGGGACCCGGGTTCGATTCCCGGCCAGGGCACACAGGAGAAGTGCCCATTTGCTTCTCCACCCCCCCTCCTTCCTCTCTGTCTCTCTCTTCCCCTCCCGCAGCCAAGGCTCCATTGGAGCAAAGATGGCCCGGGCGCTGGGGATGGCTCCTTGGCCTCTGCCCCAAGCGCTAGAGTGGCTCTGGTTGCGGCAGAGTGATGCCCCGGAGGGGCAGAGCATTGCCCCCTGGTAGGCAGAGCTTCGCCCCTGGTGGGCGTGCCGGGTGGATCCCGGTCAGGCGCATGCGGGAGTCTGACTGTCTCTCCCTGTTTCCAGCTTCAGAAAAATACAAAAAAAAAAAAAAATAATAATAATAATAATAACTATTTTCATATGTATGCATGAACGAGTGAGTGAAAAAATCTGAAGTGAAGTCCTAATTTTATCATTAACTAATCCCAAGTCAGAGACTCTATTTCCTCAGCTGAATATAACTGCCAAAGGTGAAACTCCTTCCCAGGGCAAAAACTACTGCATGTGTATGGGACTCAGCAAACATTAGAGGGGACAGTACTACTCTCCAAGACAACTCTGCAACAGAATGGGGATCACAAGAGGGAAAGTGGGTGGGGAGGTATTAGAGGGTAAAGGGGGGATGAATAGTGAAGGAAGCAGACTTGACCAGGGGAGGTGGACACAGTACAGTATACAGATGATGTATAATAAAATCGTACACCTGAAACCTACATGAGTTTATTAACCAATGTCACCTCAATGAAATTAATTCATTAATTAAACACACACATTAAAAGAGGTTACATTTTTATTTTTTTATAAATTTTTATTAATTTTAATGGGGTGACATCAATAAATCAGGGTACATATATTCAAAGAAAATATTTCCAGGTTATCTTGTCATTCAATTATGTTGCATACCCTTCACCCAAAGTCAGATTGTCCTCTGTCACCTTCTATCTAGTTTTCTTTGTGCCCCTTCCCTCCCCCCCCCATAACCACCACACTCTTGTCCATGTCTCTCTTAGTCTCGTTTTTATGTTCCACCAATGTATGGAATCATGCAGTTCTTGTTTTTTTCTGATTTACTTATTTTACTCCGTATAATGTTATCAAGATCCCACCATTTTGTTGTACATGATCCGATGTCATCATTTCTTATGGCTGAGTAGTATACCATAGTGTATATGTGCCACATCTTCTTTATCCAGTCTTCTAATTTTTTTTTTACAGTGATTAAAGCCTTTAAGCAAACTCTTGGCCAATACAGCAAGAATCCATAAAAGAGTAGTGTCCTTAACATGTTCACCAAGTCCAAGTTGGCACCAACACCATTCCAAATCCCTGAAAATGCAACCCAACCTCAGTTCAGTCCATTAGGAGCTGTCACACAGAGCAGGAGTCTAGGAAAAGTCCACATCCAGGAAAAGTCTGCATGGCACTGGAATTGTTGTCACAATTCTATACTTTGCAGCTCACATTCAAGTCCCAATGACCGCTGCTTCTAGCTGGTAACGCTTCAGGTAGACTGGAAAAGCCATCTGCAGTATGTGTGGAGATGGAGCTTCTATTCTCCTCTGTCTGGAGAGATGAGACCAGGTTGCTTTTCCCTGGAGCTCTACGACTGTGGCGTGGTCAAGAGAACCTTGGGATACACTAAGCTGGGTGGCAAGGGTAAATTCATAATAGAAGTTGGCAAAAGGGGGAAAGAGAGCTCTAAATTAGGAGTAGGTCCCAGCCTGAAATATGAGTGGGGCATTGAGGTAGGAGGAATAAAGGAAACACTATATATTAAACAAAGCAGCAGAAAATAGGACTATCAACACCCACAACAGAGATCTTCGAGGGAAGAATAAAAAACCTGACTATTGGCCCTGGCCGGATGGCTCAGTGGTAGAGTGTCGGCCTGGCGTGCAGAAGTCCTGGGTTCGATTCCCGGCCAGGGCACACAGGAGAAGTGCCCATCTGCTTCTCCACCCCTTCCCCTCTCCTTCCTCTCTGTCTCTCTCTTCCCCTCCCGCAGCCAAGGCTCCATTGGAGCAAAGATGGCCCGGGCGCTGGGGATGGCTCCTTGGCCTCTGCCCCAGGCGCTAGAGTGGCTCTGATCGCGACAGAGTGACGCCTCGGAGGGGCAGAGCATTGCCCCCTGGTGGGCAGAGTGTCGCCCCCTGGTGGGCGTGCCAGGTGGATCCCGGTCGGGCACATGCGGGAGTCTGTCTGACTGTCTATCCCCGTTTCTAGCTTCAGAAAAAAAAAAACAAAAAAACAACAAAAAAAAAACAAATCCTGACTATTCAGGCAAGACATAGTTAAGTGGCCCTTGTGCAAATGAGATCAGTTTACCTGCTTCTTGGAAGAAATGCCCTAGGCTCGTCCACAGTGTCGTACATGGGGCTGACGGCCCTGGGCACCTTCAACCCTTGGGAAGAATTCCTTGAGAATCCCTTTAATCAATCCTCAGTCCTCCCTCCAACCAATTCAACTCTCAATCATTATGTTTATTTATTTTTATGCATATTGGTTGTTACTACCTCAACATACTTATTTAAATTCTATCCAACCTGGCCTGACCAGGCGGTGGTGCAGTGGATAGAGCATCGGACTGGGATGCAGAGGACCCAGGTTCGAAACCCCGAGGTCACCAGCTTGAGCATGGGTTCATATGGTTTGAGCAAAGCTCACCAGCTTGGACCCAAGGTCGCTGGCTTGAGCAAGGGGTTACTCTGTCTGCTGTAGTCCCCTGGTCAAGGCACATATGAGAAAGCAATCAAGGAACAACTAAGGTGTCGCAACAAAAAACTAATGATTGATGCTTCTCATTTCTCTCCGTTCCTGTCTGTCCCTGTCTGTCCTTCTCTCTGACTCTCTGTCTCTGTAAATAAAATGAAATAAATAAATTCTATCCAACTTGAACTTGGCAAGTAATGCAAAAGAGCAATTTCACCTACCTGCAAGTAACAACTTAGACAAACTTACTACAATGCTCTTCAATATATAGTATGCTAAATTCTTTCTTCTGGGAAGACAAATAGGCCCTTCTTGGATGAGAAAACTTAGTTCAGAAGCATGACCCTGATGGCTGCTCTGACAATGCTTTTTCTGCAAAAAAGTTTCTAGCTTCTGATTCTGCCCAAGCCTTTTTCTGAAATCTTGGATAATTCTTTTTAATACAAGTTCTATTTTCTTCCATATTTAATATATACACCTCCAGTTCTGTTTTTAAATATCTACTGTCACGTGTCAAATTCTCTAGAAGCAGAACCCAAGAGGACAATTACTACCTGTGCAATTTATTGAGGAAGTTGTTTCCAGAGTAACCAGTAAGAGAGTCAGGAAGACATGACAAGGGAGGGAAAGGAGCTGTGCAAGAACATGGATTCAGGAGACCCAGACAGCCCTACCAGTTCTGCAGGGGGTAAGGGACTGCTTCAAGTCAAGGCTCTTTGGATGGCCCAGGGTTAATGGCTCTAAGAAGGTTAAAGTGTGAGACATAAGCTCACTGAACCCGCATCAGATGTAAAATGGGCAGAACAACCAAATTGTTAGAAAAGAATTTCCAGGTGATCTGTGTGGAGCTTCAGGAGCCATCACTTTACATCGCTGATCATACTTCATCGGGCCTCCAACATCCTCCTGTATCCAGCAGATACTTAACAAATATTAGCCAATAATGAACAAACTATATTCAACCAACCTTCAACTAATAAAACAATGAAACCCCGTCACTAAGTGCTTAATTAGTTATTGCTAATCCTAACTAGACAGCACAAATAGAAAACATTTCAGAGTTTAAATGACACTTTCAATACATATGAATACAGCAACGTCCATAATAAAAGATGCCTTCTCTGATATCTTCCTCTAAATAAGCTGGAAAAGTTAAATGCCCCATATTTCTACTTATTTCTACCTAAAGTAAGGTGATGTGTGAACTTCCTAAGAGAGTCATGGTCTTAGAAATATAAAACAAATTCTAAAATTCGATAAACCGCAAAGAAAATGAGATATTTAAGTAAATTTGGAATCATGATTTGCACTTTATCAAGATAAAGCTGGCTACTGTGCTTATGAATTTAAATAACGATACTTCTATCCCAGAATGTGATTCAAATTGCACTTTATAGTTCCCTTAAATTTATAGTTAAATTGAAGATATATCTTCTCTATCACCAAACTTGAAGCAGCTTAAAAAGTAGATTTAAAAAATAATAAAATACTCTGTGACTCATTTGGTTCATAAATAAATGTTGTTTAAATACTCTTGCATTCATTCATAATCTCTATGCACATAAATTCAAATTAAACTAGCTATTAATTAAAATGATACCTCAAGGAAAGGCAATACCAAGGCATTCACTAAAGCTTCTATGGAGGGATAAATAAAAGTTTGAAGAATCACTGCTCAGAAAATTGGCTTAAATTGTAAAGAGGGAATAAGGAAATTGGAATCTGATTGTGGTTATTAAGGATATAAGCAATAAATTTAATTTTAGATATATTTTTAAAAGTTGAACTCTGTCCTTTTAGATGGATAAAGACTACATTCTTACTCAATTTCCATAATCTGTCAGAGGCTTGGCACATAGTGGTAGCTCACTACATATTTGTTTAACCAATGTAAAAATCAAATATTTATTAGGTTACACTATACACAGGACTATGCTAGCCTCCTAGGAGCCTGCACATTTGATAAAGAGACAAGAAGTACGGTACACACACACAGCACAGCCCACAAAGAAAATAGTATCAAGTTTATATATATATCACCAAGTGCTACATGGTATAATTTAAATATTAAGAGTCCAAAGGAAAGTGGGATAGTACACATTCTAGGACAGATGAGAAAGGCTTCAAAAAATATGAGATTTGAGTTGGAACCTGAAGGAAGAGCCAGATATTGAATGAAGAAGAGAAATAATGTGAGCATTCCTCATGATTGTAACACACTGACAGGAAGAAGAGCCCATCCAACCTATGCCCTTCACTGTTTTGAGAGAGATCTTTCTAAAGTACAAATATCTGCCCTCTTGAACATCCCCATCATCTTCCATCCTCATCACTCTTGCACATCCCCTAATACACCCTGATCTTTTACATACTTCCTTTCACTTTTCTCAAGCAATACGTGCTACTTGGAGGGTCTGTCCTCTTACCAAATCCTATTTAAGGACTCTAAAGACTAATTTCTAAGACTAAAGCCAAATATCCGTAATGAGTAAGGCCTTTCCTACTTTCCAATATGAAATTCTACCTCTACTCAAGTGAACCCACATTATTCTGTCAGAATCTTATTATAGCACTGTACTATGTCAAAGCATTAAATTATTCACTTCTGTGTCTCTCATGAGATTACAAGCATCTCAGGGAGAGAGATATTTTATTCACTTTTTGAATTTTTAAAAACTGGGCACCTAAGAAGGGTCTTACAGATGCTTGATCAGTAAGAACTACTTGGAAGGAAACTAAAGTGAAAAAGAGGAAAAGGGAAGCCAGGCTAACTAAAGCAGAGGGCTTATATTAGAGAGCAAGAAAAACGTCCTATATTGTGGAAAGCTTTGAATGCCAGGCTCAGGAGTTTGGGTTATTTAGGGTTCTTAATCAAGGCTATGAAATGATAAGGGGGGGAGTAAGAGGGTAGCAGTGAACTCTAGAGAAAGGACACCAAAGGAAGGTAGAAAAGGGGGTTGATGCATTTGAATTTTAAAGGTTATATTATGAAAGGTTCCCCTTCCCCACACAGACCACTGGTAAAACTAATTATATTGCTTGTCACGCTGAACTCCAGTTTAAAGAATCAATGATACTTCTTGTAGGAAAGTTAAAAAAAGAAAAAGACATGTATATATGTTAACTCTCTTCTGAAACAAGACACTGGCAATGAGTTTCCAAAATGCATAAATTCACAGGGACAAAGAGAATGTGAAATGAAGCAACAGACACAAAACTGTAGATGCCTAAAAGCAACCGAATTAATAGTGACTTGATGTAGAAGACTTGATGAAGGCATGGAGAAAGCAAAGAAACAACCCAATTTACTTCGCAGACCCCCTAAAATCATCAAGAACTGCCAGCACTGGGTACTCTCAAAGTAAATTAGCTATAGGGCTAAAACAGGAGAACTTGTTACAAACCTATCCAAGAAGTATTTAGAACCTTAGATCCCTACCTCCACTCTGACTTCCAGATGACTTCCCTACCCTCTGGCAAAATATTTGAGATTCAGTCTCTGCATGGAAAATATAGACCAATTTTTGGACTAGTGGACCCAGACAAAGGTAAGAGTGAGACAACATAAAGTAACATAGAAATTCAATGAACATTTGCACACTCTGCTCTTTTCCTTAGCTTAACTATCCGAACACCAGAAAAGGTACAAGAAAAAGTTGTACCTTTCAGAAAAAGTACTGGAAGGTCCTTCTGCAGAATCTGGTCAGTTCCAAAACAAGAGCAGAAAATGCTGACACTGTAGTTTCCCCAATTAAACAACTCAGCTAGATCACCTTACTGTGAAGCCCAGGATTAGCAAGTCTCATTCAAGACCTCTACCTATGTTTTAAATGTCCCAAATTTGATTGAGAAGACAACAAAACCAAAGGTCAACAAATATCTGATGGATCCTTCTAAAAGATAACAAAAACTTGGATGAGGCAGATATAAAATTGGGAAAATAACTTCAAAAAGTAAAGTAATCATTAGCAGCCCTAGCCAGTTAGCTCAGTGTTAGAGCGTTGGCCCAGCATGTGGAAGGCCTGGATTCAATTCCCAGCCAGGGCACACAGGAGAAGCGCCCATCTGTTTCTCCACCCCTCCCCCTCTCCTTTCTCTCTCTCTCTCTCTTCCCCTCCTGCAGCCAAGGCTCCATTGGAACAAAGTTGGCCTGAGCACTAAGGATGGCTCCATAGCCTCCGCCTCAGGCACTAGAATGGTTCCAGTTGCAATGGAGAACGCCCCAGATGGGCAGAACATCGCCCCCTAGTGGGCATGCTGGGTGCATCCTGGTCAGAGGCATGCGGGAGACTGTCTCTGCCTCCATGCTTCTCACTTCAGAAAAAAAAAAGTAATCATTAACCTTACCAGGTAGTGGCACAGTGGATAGAATGTTGGCCTGGGATGCTGAGGACCCAAGTTCAAAAATTCAAAGTTGTGGGCTTGAGCATGGGCTCATCCAGCATCACTGCAGGCTCACCAGCTTGAGCATGGGGTTGATGGTTTGAGTGTAGGATCATACACATGACCCCATGGTCGCTGGCTTGAGCCCAAACATCACTGGCTTGAAGCCCAGGGTCACTGGTTTGGGCAAGAGGTCATTTGCTCTGCTGTAGCCCTTTGGTCAAGACACATATAAGGAAGCAGTCAAAGAACAACTAAGGTGCCGCAACTATTAGTTGATGCTTCTCAGCTCTTTCACTTCCTGTCTGTCTGTCCCTGTCTGTCCCTATCTGTCTGTCTGTCTGTCTCTCTTGCAAAAAAAAAAAAAAAGGTAATCATTAGTAGCCTCTGAAAGATAAGAAGATACTATATTAGATGTTTAAAATGTGGTTCAAAGAACAAAAATTATCTAAAACACAATGGCAGAAATCAAAAGCTGAGTAGAAAAATGAAATAGAAAAATAAAGTGATAAAATCACCCAGAAAGTAAAACAAAAGACTAATCCAGCAAGTCCAATATCTAAATAATAGAATTTCTAGAAAGATTAATCAGAGTCAAAAGAGGAAAGATCATTAATAATTTTTTTTTTTTTCTGAAGCTGGAAATGGGGAGAGACAGTCAGACAGACTCCCGCATGCGCCCGACCGGGATCCACCCAGCACGCCCACCAGGGCGACGCTCTGCCCACCAGGGGGCGATGCTCTGCCCCTCCGGGGCATCACTCTGCCGCGACCAGAGCCACTCTAGCGCCTGGGGCAGAGGCCAAGGAGCCATCCCCAGCACTCAGGCCATCTTTGCTCCAATGGAGCCTCGGCTGCAGGAGGGGAAGAGAGAGACAGAGAGGAAGGAGGGGGGTGGGGTGGAGAAGCAAATGGGCGCTTCTCCTATGTGCCCTGGCCGGGAATCGAACCCGGGTCCCCCACACGCCAGGCCGACGCTCTACCGCTGAGCCAACCGGCCAGGGCCTAATAAAATAATTTAAGGCACTTTTCCAAACAGTAAGGGCATGTGCTACCAGACTTAAATAGAGCTCATCAAGTACCTAGCCACTGGACAAATGTCCACATCAAAGATCATCATCATGAAATTCTAGAATACTGATGACAAGATAATATGTTACAAGCTTCCTGGAGAAAGATGGAAAGTCACATACAAAGGAACAGAAATTATAATGACACTGAACTAAATGGCAACACTTAAAAGCCAGAAAACAGTGAGAAATGTCTTCAAATTTCTAAAGAAATATACTTTCAAATCTACAATTCTATATCCTTCCAAAGTGTTAAATAAGTGTGAAGTCATTTTCAGATGAAAAAAACTCACAAAAAGAATCTTATAAAGAAGTTACTGTATACTCTTGTTAAATACAAAAAGAAACCAGTAACAGAGAAGAGATAGTATCTAGGAAACATAAAAGTTTAAACTAAAGAGGTAAAGAGAATCCCCAGGATTACAGTAAAAAAAGATACCAGGAAAAGAATTGTACACCAGGGATAAAGAGCAATCAGCCTGCACTGGAACAGATTAGAAAGCTACCGAGATTTTGTCAGGCAGATCAACTTGATAGGATATGTAATGATTATGACTGTATTAAGATGAATTTAACATCGTCATAATGTTTGAAATTAGAGATTGGTACAAAGAAAATAAGCAAATGAAAAAAATCAGTGAAGATTAGACATAATAAGATTATACTACACGGTTTAGCTATGTGTTAGATTTGGATAGCTGTACTAGTACACACACATCTACACACTATTAATCTAACCAAACATATCCATATTCAAAAGAGGATAGGAAGCAAAAATGGCTGCATATATACTGAGGAGTGGGGTTTCCTGGGAAAGACAGCAATATCTCCTTCTTCCAGGGTAGAAAGTTAACAAAAAAATCCCTTTATAAACACTAAAAAGGAAAAGAAGTAGATGCATGAGTGTGTTACTTGGTGATAAAAAGACATAAAAATTTTAAAGAATCTGCTACTTCTGGGGAGCAAGAGATGTCAGGAGGAAGGGTCAAAAGATTGTTGCAGACCTAAAATGGTAAAAATATCTGAATCATTATCAGTGCACATTATCACTCATATTTAAAATGTAAAAACTAAATTAAAAATTATTGGAAAAAACAACCATCTATCTAAATTCATAACATAACACTGTTTTTGCACTGTAACTTGTAAAAACTAAATGTACAGGGTCATTATTTCACTTGGAAGAATCAGAAGTCTGTTTAGCTGTTATCCTGTTATTCATTTTTTCCTATCCCTCTTCTCTGCCCAATGACACTTTATGCCCCCAAAACAAAAGGGAATAAAAAAGTGATTCCTAATTTTTAACGTTTAACGTTTTAGAATTATAGAATTTTAAGGCCAAAGCAACCTCTTCTCCTAAAGACATTTTTTAATAATTAAAACAAAATTGATACAAATTAAAACTAACCTGACAAAATTATTTAACTGTTTATTAATTTCTAATGCCAACCACACTAATCAGATATTACCTATTTATTTGTATATATAATTGCTGCAAACTCAGATACACGAAGTCCACTCTCTCTTGCATGAAGAGAGAAAAAAGAGGTCTACAAATCTCCACAATGTCACCTTCTTATAAAGTTATTATTAATTTTCCCTTGTACCTCAAGGGCACTCCATGTCTTCTGCTTCTAAAATTTATCTCATGGAGGCACCAATATATTTTGCTTTCATGACACCCATGTGCCAGATTCATTATTTGATTTGAGGCTAATTCCTCTAAGGGTTGATTATCCCCTTGGTCTTTGACTTAAGTCTTGGTTTGCTGGTAGTTTGTTGAGTACTATTAAATCATTCCCAGGAGATGTCATATTTGACTGGTTTTCAAGGTCACTATTTCCATGTCTCTCTTTCTCTCTTCTTTTTTTATTTATTTTTTTTCAGAGACAGACAGTCAGGGATAGACAGGGACAGACAGACAGAAACAGAGAGAGATGAGAAGCATCAATCATCAGTTTTTCGTTGAGACACCTTAGTTGTTCATTGATTGCTTTCTCATATGTGCCTTGATCGTGGGCCTTCAGGAGACCGAGTAACCCCTTGCTCAAGCCAGCGACCTTGGGTCCAAGCTGGTGAGCTTTGTTCACACCAGATGAGCCCACGCTCAAGCTGGCGACCTCGGGGTCTTGAACCTGGGTCCTTGGCATCCCAGTCCAATGCTCTATCCACTTTGCCACCTCCTGGTCAGGCTCTCTTTCTCTCTTCTCCTACACACACACACACACACACACACACATATTTACGTATGCTTATGAATATTCAATCCTCAAAAACTTTTGACTAGTCTCTCCCACATGTCCCACTTATCTTAGAGGCCACTACAAATGTAAAAAGAACACACAAAACAAAACAGAGATTTAAAAAAAAATGTCTTGCCCTAGTATTATAATCCAGGATTTTGGAGTTTTAGTCTAGTATTCTGCATCATGCTACCTATTTTGTTCTTTGAACAAAACTTTTGAGAATATGCCTTCTATTCACCATCCATCATTGAATAGAAGAATTTAAAATATGGGACCTGAAATTTTTTGGTATATATGCAATATATATTAAACATTTTAGTATCTAGCACATAGGAAATGCTCAATTAACATTGAATAAAAGCCTGACCAAGCAGTGGAGCAGTGGATAGAGTGTCAAACTGGGATGCAGAGGACCCACGTTCAAATCTCTGAGGTCACTGGCTTAAACACAGGCTCACCAACTTGAGTAAGGGGTCGCTGGCTTGAGCGTGGGATAATAGACATGACCCCTTGGTCACTGGCTTGAACCCAAAGGTCGCTGGCTTGAGCCCAAGGTTGCTGGCTTGGGCAAGGGGTCACTTGCTCTGCTGTAGCTCCCAGTCAAGGCACATATGAGAAAGCAATCAATAAACAACTAAGGTGTCGCAACGAAGAATTGATCCTTCTCATCTCTCTCCCTTTCTGTCTGTCACTATTTGTCCCTCTCTCTATCTTTCTGTCTCTGTCACAAAGAAAGAAAAACATAAAACATTTAATGAAAGATTAATTATTGAGTTTCTATTATGTGCAAGGTATTTGCATAGGCATTAAAGATTTGATTCCTGCTTTATTGAAATTATAATCCAATATGTGGAGGATGATCATCCAATTACTTTAAAACAGGGGTCCCCAAACTTTTTACACAGGGGGCCAGTTCACTGTCCCTCAGACCGTTGGAGGGCCGGACTATAAAAAAAACTATGAACAAATCCCTATGCACACTGCACATATCTTATTTTAAAGTAAAAAAAAAAAAAAAAAAAAAACGGGAACAAATACAATATTTAAAATAAAAAACAATTAAATCAACAAACTGACCAGTAATTCAAAGGGAACTATGGGCCTGCTTTTGGCTAATGAGATGGTCAATGTCCGGTTCCAAATTTGTCACTGCTATCCGTAACAAGTGATATGACAAGCTTCCAGAGCCGAGATGCATGCATCTCACGTCACCGGAAGTAGTACTGTGAGCGACATCGCACTTTGCGGCCAGCGCCACAAACAGTACTCCAGGAGCACAGAATGCGGATGCTTTAAAATATATTAAAATGGGGCAAGGGTTAAGTTTAATTTTTCCCTTATTTCTCTTTTCCATTTTGTTTCCTTGTTTCCAAAATTTCTACCATTTCAAATAATAGTTGAGTATAATACTGTGAATTTAATATATTAAAGAATATTTATCAATATTCTTCCTAAATGTTTATTAGTTAGTTGCTCTTGTTCAAAAGAAATAACTGTCCCAATCTATTTAAAATATGCTAGGTTTATCAGAATAGTTTTGTTGCTGATGCAGTAAAAATAGATTTTCTCTTGTGAAATTATTTTGATATGTATGTGTGAAACCATAAAGGAAAAGCTATACTTATGCTTAAAGCATGTGCTTTAAAAATAAAAAGCCTTTTTAGAAAATTTTAATGAAATGTTTATGAAAGTTCCTAGACAGAACAACAATCAACCCATAGCACACCCCAGCTTAGACAGTAGTAGTAGGATAAAAATTTCCCATGATGCCTTGTTACTGTGGCCCTGTTTGCTGTCCAAGAATAAGAGTTTAATCTATATGTTTAGTCACCCTTGGGTTTCTCTAAAAAACAAAATTGTTAATGAGCTACCTAATGAGATTGTCCTTTCCCACTATTTTTCAGCTTTTTACTGATCTATCTATCTGTCTTTTAGAAGCTGGGCTGTGACCCATCTTGCACAAATCATCAAACACTCATCAGAGAGTAATAGCTTTGGCTCTATAGAACCAGAAGCTTAGAGATAAAAGAATCTGAATCTCATTACAAACTGCCTGAGCTATCTGTTTAGTCATATCAAAGCCAATTTCATATTGCAGACAAGTTATAAGAAAAAGGAGAGCCACAGACTCCATTTGGTGCCTTTTTCTGGGAAACCATAGTGTAAATACACAGTGCTTTTTATCTTTATCTGTTGTAGCTCATCATAATGCCATATTCTTTTTTGCTCTTGTTTACCCAATGTCCTTGCTCAATAATTTTCTCCTTCAGTGGCATTTCTGCCATTAACACCGTATGATACTTTATGGTCTGAATTGCTTCAGACTGAGAAGTAACAAAATTTTCCTTTTTTAAACATAACGATAAGAAAGGGAATCATACTTGATACTGATAGATGAAAATTCAAGAAGGAAATGTGAGCTTCCAGAGAACAAAAAAATATTTATGGAATTATTATGAGACAGAGGCCCAATTTGTTAAGTCTGAAGTAAACCTGTTACACTGAGTCATTCAGAGCAAGAGAACCACAAATTGCTTATTTATGGGAAAGAACATTGTGAATCTCTATAGGAACAATTTATTCCTTGAACATGTCCCAGTAATCAGTCAATGATATTAAGCTTGTTCTTAAATTTGTATTGAATTTATTGAGGTGACATGGTTAATGAAATATATGTTTCAGGTGTACAATACAATAATAACACATCATCTGTATATTGTATTGTGTGTTCACAACCCAAAGTCAAGTCTCCTTCCATCACCGTTTATCCCCCCTGTGCCCTCTTCTACTTCCCCATGTCCCCCTGCCCTCTGGTAATCACCATACTGTCATCTGTGTCTATGAGTTTTGGATTTCTTTGTTTATTTGTTTGTTTGTTTTTGTTAAATCCCTTCATCTTTTTACCCACCCCCAATCTTCCTCTCCATCTAATAGCTGTCAGTCTCTTTCCTGTGTCTATGAGTCTGTTTCTATTCTGTTTTGTTCATTTATTTTGTTCATTAGATTCCACATATAAGTGAAATCATATCGTATTTGTCTCAAGCTTATTTTACAGAGACAACATTCTTTTTTGTGTGTGTCTAGGAGCTCTGGGGAGACGGGAAACATGTCTGTTTTGCTTACTATGGAATGCCCTACATCCAGAGCAGCGCCCAGCATTAGAGGCCCCTAAATAAAAATTCACTGAATGCATATTCACTCATTGAGGCACTTGAAATTTTTTGAAATCAAAAGATATATATATAAATATATACACACACATATATACACATACATTGGACATTTGGACATTCGTCTTGTCCAATAAAATATATTTCACTCTCTTCTCCCATTCCTGGACAATGTGTTTTCAAAATGGTTTTAAAGGACATAGGAAACAGGGCATTTCCTAGAAAGTTTCTGGGTTCAGAATTCAGTATAACCTAAGCCCAAATTTCCATGTGTAATATTTGGCAATTTATAGAACTCAATGAGGCCTCATTCTTCTGTGGAAAATGGTATCAAAAAGTACTCAATAAATTGTAACTATTAGTATTATTTGATGTTTGTTTGTTTGTTTGTTTTTGTATTTTCTGAAGTTGGAAATGGGGAGGTAGTCAGACAGACTCTCGCATTTGCCTGACCAGGATCCACTTGGCATGCCGGGTGGCGATGCTCTGTCCATCTGGGGCATTGCTCTGTTGCAACCAGAGCCATTCTAGCACCTGAGGTAGAGGCCATGGAGCCATCCTCAGCACCTAGGCCAACTTTGCTCCCATGGAGCCTTGGCTGCAGGAGGAGAAGAGAGAGACAGAGAGGAAGGAGAGGGGGAGGGGTGGAGAAGCAGATGGGTGCCTCTCCTGTGTGCCCTGGCCAGGAATCGAACCCAGGACTCACACACGCCAGGCCAATGATCTACCACTGAGCCAACCAGCCAGGACCCTATTTGATGGTTTTTTTAATGGGCAGGTAGAGAGGCATGTTGTAGAGCAACTCGTGTTTCTTTTTCCCCACATGTGCCTCCAAAAACGATGAGGTCTAAGAGCCACTTTTAGATCTTTTTCCATCTCCCCTCTCCATTAATTGGAGGTAGCACTATTGTCATAGTTTTTATTCTTGTCTATGACAACAACTTTCCTGATCTAGTTTATTTACTTCCTCTTTCCCTGACACTCCTATATCAATAATGGCTAATTCATCATTCAGCCAAAGGATCTCCTTTGTGTGAGGTGTTAAAGGCTACAGAGCTACTTTATATGTAGCCCTGACCATATGCCAGACATTGTTCTTAAGATTATTTTGTTTGTCTCTCACAGCAGCTCTGGGAAGTGAATATTTTTACCACCTCTCCCCTTCAAATAATAATGTTGCTAAGCATTATTAAACATAATTATAAATAGGTTTATAGTTATAAATATGTGAAAGACAGAGTTTATTCTTGTATTATTATTATTACATTATTTTCCATATGAACAACAGTAATCTACCTATACTTTGCCCCACCCTGTATATTCAATTATTATAGTACATGTAAAGCACTTTGGATGGTGACTGACACATAGAAAACATTCAATAAACCTTATAATCATACTTCCTTCCTGCCTCCAAGGACATCAAACATAATTCTGAAATCATAAGGAGCCAAATAAGGATTTTTAAGCAAAGGAGTAACTTGATTATGTTTTTATTTTACAAAAACTATTCGACTGTCAAAATAATTTAAATGTAAGAGGTTGACAGACTAAATTAATAAAACATCTTAAAGAATATTTTATAGCAAATGAGTTATTATTTTCATATTTATAACTGAAAAGGTTAATAATCACAAATAGGCCCTTTAATGGGCATATCAGAATTATTTGAAATTAGCAAATAGCTTACAATTTTTTTCAGATCACTTCAATGAAATGGACTTCTAGTGGCTAGCCAAACATCTCCTTTCTGATGAAAACATTAGCTGACTCTGTCTGAACATCACATTTCAGACAAAGCTCTAAAATCAAAATAAATATGGATTGATTATTTGTAGTCATCTGGTTCTGAGAATGTTGACTGCTGCCACTGCTTCTCTATCTGTTTGCCCTCTTTCTACCAGACTTCCCATGTAGCTTTTAACTTAAGTAATTCCTTGTACAGGCAGTCTTCACTGCCTGCCCCAGGTTCCGTTCTTCCCCTCCAATTTCATACAGTCTGTACATTCTGGGCCATTCACTTATTGACTCATTCAGATAACATATAAATGAGCACTGACCATGCTCCATGCACTAAACCTTATTGCAACATTCAAAGCAAGAGACAATGAGTTGCTGAACTAGGACAGTGAAAAGGACAATTAGGTTCAAAGGATCAAGGCAAAAGCTGTAAGACCAGAGCCAGTATCATGTAGCATATTCTTGAATGTGTCTTAGAAAGTTCACTATTGTTTCAAGTATATCAGTAATGCCTTTCCAACCAGAATGTAAACTCCTACCTGGAACCAGACACCTGACTTCAATTCCTTTGAACACTAAGATTAGTGCAATCCTTACTTAGTAGCTGATTGGTAACTAATTGTTGATTGACTGTATGTAGATGCAACTTAAGGATAGATTGTCCTCTTTGTAAGATGATGGTAGAATATTAATGACTTCTTGGCTTCTTCCATTTTAAAAATTGGCATTTCCTCTAAGCTATTCTCATTTTCCTTTTCTTATCTAGGTTTCTCCTTCAGAACTCACTACTCTGTACTTTATCTGAAATTTATGCTGGATTTGCAATTTGTTCACATAAGAATCAAACATTTAAACCACCTCCAGGAATGCAATTTCAGCCAGTTAGTTAGTGAGAAGCAGATGAAACCTTGATCTTCAGACTACAAAGACATTGTTATCACACTAATAACTTACATAGTTTCATTAAGTTGGCTTTTAACCTAATGTCCCAATGGGTGAAGTTCACTTTAGAATCTCTTTAATGAATAAATCTTCAAGCTCTAGATAGTTCAATGATGGGTGGTAATTAACATTAGATGAACAGAAAGAATCCTCTTTGCTCAACAAATGAGTCTTCACTCTATAAAATTCTACCAAGGACCCAATGTAAGAAGATTAATTTAAGCCTACTTTTCAACAAGCAATTAACAAAACAAACCATGACTCCTCAAATTCAAAGAGAAAAATAATTATTCTTTTCAGAAATGAGAGCAAGATGAGATTAGAAAAAAATACTTTACTGAAATCTATGCTCTTTCAATCTCCATCTGGTTATTATAATTTGTTCAAGAAATATTTAATCATTTGTCTAATGTGTGCACAGTGCTGAGCACTATGCGAAAAACAAGATCAGTATGACATGGACCCTGCTCTTAAGTACCTCACAATCAACAGAAGTGACATGCACAACAAATAATTGCTTAGCATAGTTTTAATTAGGCTGTACTGTAATTAGAGAGCTGACAGCTCAGACAATCCTCCTCACTAATAGAAGACATGGAATGACAGAGAATATTAGGGAAGAGAGAGAAACAAGATGAACACAAGAATAAAGAACTAATGACTTTTGAGTTTGGGTATGGGCTGGAGGTTAACATAGAGAAGTAGATTACAGAACAAAAGAAAAGTGTCTCCTTACCCCCCTCCAACACAAAAAAACTCCTTTTTCCCCCTTCTTTCCCCTATTAAGTTTATAGGCAAAACAGAAAATTTTAAACTTATCTAGAGAAGCAAGTACATAGACAAGGATATACCCAGTTGCCACTGGGCCCCAGAAGGACCACAGATAATACGCACATCTGAACTCTCAGATGACAGAGTCCAGGCTCCATGCTCGCTCACCCACCACACAGGTCAGTGGGGAAGCCAACTCAAAAAGACATCCTCTCTCATAGCTTTAGATTGTATTCCCCAGAAGTAGATCCTGAGAATAGAATTCACATACAAGTTATTTATTATAAACTATGTTTCTAGAAAAAAAAAAACTATAGAGCAGGGGAAAAGGAAGACTTAAAAGGAAAGAGGCCAGGCAAGGGTGCAATATTTAGCACAATATGACAGAGGGTAGCTTTAGTTGAAATCCACAGGAGACTCTGAAAACAGCACAGAAAACACGGAAGTCCCTATAAGGGCATCGGAGCACTGAATGTTTATAACCCCTCAGTTACTAGTTAAGAGCTTGCCCTCAGTGGGAGGGGGCGGCAGAAGGGAGGCATTTCCAGAAGCACAGGTGATGGCTCCTGGAAATCAAATGACAATGACAGGGGCACTAACATATCTGCTATACGCCACACTGTGAGTGATGAGGTCATCCAACAGAGTGGGATTCGTACAGAATGAGGAATCAGTTTCTATATTTAGTTTTTCACTTAAACATACTAGTGCCAGGTTTCATATGTATTTTATATTCATTAAACTTATGGTTTAATAAGGGCACTAATAAGAGGGTTAAAAACCCAAACTCAGATGATTTTTCAAATGTTTCCAGGACAGTAAGTAGGTAGGAAACTGTGTCAGGAATTGCAATTCTAATATTCACTCACTCACAAAATACTTATTGAACACCTACTAAATGTCACATACTCTCCTCAAAAAGAATTTAGCTTAAACAAAACAGACAATACCCTATCCTCTTTAATCTTACACTCTATTTGTGGGACAGATAATAGACATACAAACATGTTAATATATAGCACAATATTAGTCAATTATGTAAATTTTTTAGAAAACAAGGTAAAAAATTTGAGAGTAAAAAAATAAAATAAAAAAAATTTGAGAGTGATGCTGGGGGTGCTATTTTAATCAGGCAGTGAGAGAAGGCCTCTCTATGAGGGGGCAATTCAAAGAAATAGCTGAAGGAAAAGGGTGCCAGGCAAGTGGAATAGCAAGAGAAAGAATCCTGAACCAGAAGAATACTTGTCATGTTCAAGGAACAGAGTAGTCAGAAGTCAGTGCACTGGGAATGGGGGTGGGCAAGAGATGGGTTCTAAGAAGTAGGTTGGAGGTAGGGATTATTGATACAGATTACTCCATTCCATGGAACTCATAGAAGTTTTTACTGAGTTTATGTTATTACTTAATGTGCAAAACAAAGTGATTATCACCATAGGGGGTTATAAGTAAAGAAATTACTTGTGCAAGAGGATGGAAAAAAATGACCTCTGAGGGGATATGGCATTACATTGAGCTTTACAATGATATAATTTATATAAAAAGATATGGTAGACCAAGCCTTGACAATACAAAGAACTATAAGGGCAGTGGGCAGAGAAACACAAAGATACTTAAGGTCAAGAGAAAACTGGGCCAAACTTAAATTGGCTGGAGTAGTGAATTTCATAAAAAGAATTTTGGACTCCATCCTAAAGACCAGAGTTTCCCAATCCAAACAATTCAACATAATATAAAAACTTTATATCATTAGTATTCTATCATTGCACTAATCTACCATAATAATTGTTATATTGGTAAACTTAAAAAAAGATTAATATATACATTAATTAGAAGGAAATGTGAATTGGTTGAATAAAACCACCACCATGTTTTGCATATTTGCTTCATGCTATTGCTCTGTATGTATTATTTGTTTTACCAGTAAGGAAACTGAGGTACAGAGAAACACAATAAAAAAAATAAAAAACCTGGTTGTCATAGAGCTAGTGAGTGGTAGAACTTGAATTGTCTGTCTCAATATTATATGGCACCACAGCCTGCACTCTTAATTGTTATATATACTGCCTTTATTAGAGAGCTTGAAATTTATAACTGAACATACATGTAATAAGGAGATTTAATATATTATTGAAAAAAATCTGAATGTTTTCGTTTGCTAAAAAAAAAATAATAATACTAATTGAAGAGATGAAAGATCTGACTTAAGACTCTTAAGTTAAAGGATATCTTCAGCCCAACCCACGAAAACCATAACAACAGATAAAAAGGATCTTCACTTTAAGATTAAAAACATCCCCACTCCACCAGGTATACCAGTACGAAAAAGACATCAAAGAGGCCTGGGTAAAAATCTATAACACTCAAATCACCACTCAACAGAGAGTTGATCTTGACTCATTTAAATCTAAACACTAGATGAATCCTACGTGAAACAATACATGTGAGAGAATAAAACTTCTTTGTTAATAAAGCTGTAAAATCTTAGCCCCAAGTCCACAAGTACAGATATATAGAGTATCAATAATATGTCAGCTACTGTTCTGAGAGCTGGGGATACAACAGTGAAAAATATAGGCAACAATCCCTCTCCTCATGTAATTATATCATTGTCACAATCAGGGACAAAGGAGACAGACAATAAACACATAAATAATTAAAATAGATAAAATACATCAATGAGAGTTGGTGATACATGCTGAGAAAAAAAAATCAAGCCAGGAAGGGATATGGGAGATGTTGGGGAGAAAGAAAGACGAAGCCTTCATAGACCATGATAAAAATGTGTGTTTTTACCTTATATGCGATGGGAAGCCATCTAATAGTCATGGACAAAAAAAAATCTATATTATCTCACTTAATCCTAAAACTTAAGTGAGTTAATTATGAGTTATGTATTAAAATTAAATCATTTTCTAGATGGGGA
The DNA here is from genome assembly GCF_036850765.1 of Saccopteryx bilineata. Classification (NCBI taxonomy): domain Eukaryota; kingdom Metazoa; phylum Chordata; class Mammalia; order Chiroptera; family Emballonuridae; genus Saccopteryx; species Saccopteryx bilineata. The sequence continues at coordinate 334,949,852 of NC_089490.1, read as the reverse complement.
AGTCAAGGTTTACAAAGATAGAGAAATTACCTCAAGATTACCTTTTAGAAAATGGCATTACCAAAATCCAAAGGCAAGTAGTTTGATACCAGAGTCCACTCTTAACACCCATGATTACCACCTAAGCAAGAACAGTGGATTTCTTTAGCAGACAATAGGATCCAGATAAAAAGAGCACATGACCTCACTTTGTATATAGTCTATGCCACATATCTGGAAAGTCTGTTATATAAGAGAACTAAGAATGCTTCAGTTGAGGAAAACAAGATTTGGGTGGGGAAAAATGATAGTACCTGAAGAGCTATGATGGTAAAAAAAAAAAAAGAAAGAAAAAGAAAAGGAAATAAAAAACAGTTTAAACAACCAGGTGTTCTCCAGAGGTTGGGGCTTAGAACAGGGCAATCATGTCAGCTAAACATGAGGAAAAATATCAGAGACCCATTCTCTCTGTACCAAGCACCTTGTCACAGAGCGTGTGCTGAAGCAACAGGCATCAATATACAGAGGATCCCTGCACTGGAGAGAGGATTTGGTTAGATGACAAAGTCCCCTCCAACACAAAGATCCTGTGATCTAATTTTTATAGCAATTTTCAGCAGTTTTCAAAAAACTTCAGAAAGCAAAAGTTTCAGAATAAAAGTATACAGTACAATCTAGCAATTGAGAGTATACATGATGAAGTCTGAGAAACTTCCATTCTTCCTGTAACAATTATATACTAAGACTATAACTCTGAATGAGAGACTTAATTAACCTTTCTGAGCTTTTATTTCATCTGTAAAATGGGGGCGGTGTTAGGACCTAACTCACACAGTTGTTGTTCGGATGAAATGACACAATACATGGAAGGGTCACTACAATGTCCTCTAAGCATTTAGTACACAGTAAGTGCTGTTATTAGTTGGGTCATACCTTCACTGCTACTCTCCCATTACATAGTCCATCCTCAGAGTTAGGAGACTTTTTTTTTCTCTCCTTTTTGTTTTGCTTCTCTTTTTTTATTTTTTATTTTACATATTTGTTTTTATGAGACTTATTTTTGCTTAGAATCACTCCCGTCTGCCACATCCCTGAGGAAGGCAGTCATAACTGCTTGTTGTCCCGATCCTTCCTGAGAAATCTTATCGTTAAGACTCGCTCCCACTACACAGAGGCTCCTGCCAAATTGCTTGCCGTTCTAAATCACCAGGCTGTTTCAAGCTTTGCCCAGATTATTAACTTCACCTGAAATGTCCTCCCCTTCTCCCAAGCTAAGGTGACTCATATTTCAAAATTCTCATCTAGGTTGCCTTCTTCAATAAAATCTCTCCTGATACAGAGGTAGCACTTAACACAGAAGCTACCTTTGTTCAAATGAGGAAATGGAAGCTCAGAAAGGTTAAGTAACTTAGCCAAGGTCACCAACTAGTCAATGACTGCGGTGGTAGTAAGAGCAGTAAGTACCTTTCAAACATAGTGTGACTTATTGTTTTGAAAGTGCCTTCCTACACCATCCCCCTGTATTTTCACAACTCTGTGAGAAAGAAATAATTTTCATCTTTTTTATGGACCAGGAAACTGAGGTATAAATAGTCTGAGTTACTTCTGCAAGGTCATATAAGTTTTCTAGTTGCGGGCACAGTCATACTGAGCCCAGACCTCAGATCCTCTCACTCATCATCCACTGACTGTAAAGAAACAGAACACTCCAATTGGTAAATACATGAAATTAGGGAATAACTAAAATACAAAATTGACGATTGATTTTGCTGATGCACAGTACCTCATTCTAAAACTCTGAGCATGTTGAGGACAAAAATAAAGTTAAGGAGCAGCCCTTCCTAAAAGCCAAGTTTTCTCTCCCTACAATTAAGCAACCAACTGCAGAGGCGTGGCTAACTTAAAGGGACTAAAGTTAAAGCAGATTTTATTCAAGGCAGGGTCAGAAAGCTTGCATACCCTGTCACAGAAGATATAAAATTCCAGAATTGAATTCCAAAACTAAATTGAAACCTAAAACAATTAGTGAACAAAAGAACTTATAGGGACTTCCAGAGCGGCGGCAGTTAGGAGTCCTTGGCAAGCATGGAATTCCCCACACACTTAACAAATTTCAGAACATCTGAAGAACAAGTGAAATGATGATGGCACTCACTGCGCTCAGAATGATGTATCAATTAAACAGCAATGCTCTACAGAGAAGAAAAGCAGGAAATGTGGGGACTGCCTCTCTGTGTAATCTTCTGTAAATTTCCCAGAAGTTTTTAGTGAGCTATTCTCCTATTAAGGAAGCTGTCAACAGCTAAAATAATAAAGGGGAATGGAGAGGACATGAGGCTTGGACAGATAGAGGAAGACTTTTAGGAAAAAAAAAACTCTCTAAAACTAATGTTAAGAGTGAAAATTTCCCCTGTGTATGTGGACACTTCTGTAGTTAAATATTTTTAAAAAGTTACTAAGAGCCTGAAGTTATTTGTGTCTGCCAGACAATACACAGGCATCCATCTAGTTAAAATTAGCACCAGGCCTCATGTGTTTTAGATACTCAATGTTTGCAGAATAAATAAAAAAGTAAAACAATCTACTCCAAAAGTTCATTACTAATGGTAATTGAGTTTCAAAAAATATCTTTTAAGTACATACTATGTACCAGACTCTATGCTAAGATCTATCCACTTGGAACAATTCTTAAGTATTTTGCTATTTTAATACTTGTAAGACATTAAAATGCTCATTCATCTTTCATATGGTTATCAGAATATAGCAATAGTAATTGAAGATAAATTCAGAGTCCCCCCTCCCATGAATGCAGGAATATTGCACTTTGTATACTACAAATTGACAGTATCATTTCTCATATGGTTTGTAGAATGATTGGTTTGTAGAATTAAAATAAGTCTAGACCCTTCTGATCTTGAACCAGAAATTATGTTTTCAATTATTAATAAAAGATTTGTCAACAAGCAGATATTATTGTATTAGCATTTGTTTCTGAGGACCAATATTTTATAGATGAGCTGGATTCCAACAAGTTTCTTTCATTTCTTTAGTAAACAAGTACCTTGGTTGAGTTTCAACTAAGCTGCTTTCTCTAAATTCTCTTTAACAGATATTTATTATGAGAGATTTTGTTTTTACTCTACTTATAGAAGAAAAATTACAAACTCCTAAAAATATGGATATCAGTATCAGTAATCAAAAGATTTTTTAAGGTGGTGCAGCAGACACTGTCAATACTGCAACCATACCCACCCCAGGCTTCACCGCTATGGTGCAGGCCAGCTTTACAACAGGTCTTAGAACTTTTGCTGTACCTAGAGCCCACTCTGCCAGTGAGCGGGACAGGCTGGAAAGCCAGAGAATCAACAAACACCTGCTAAGGAGCAGCCCTTAAATAGCCCTTAGCAACAGAGGTTAGTATATAAATACCTGAGCTCCTTTGTCATTAGAGGGGACAGAGAGGAACTGAGACTCGCTGATTCTATGTGAACTCCCAGAGTTCCCTAGTAGTGGGATTATGTCACTAGCTTGATAAGGCAGCCTTTGTTGGGTACCTTACCTTCCCTGTTTTATTTCCTCACTGCTCTTCTGTCGCTTTCTGGAATCGTCTTCCAAATAGACCGCTTAAACTTGAATTTGAGTCTTTGTGCCTCTTCTAGAAGAACATAAACTAGACAAAATTATTAGGCCCTTCGATGCTCCTTATTTCACCCTACCTACCTTTACAAGTACCATTTCCATCACCACCTTTTTTCTGTTTCATCCATAACTAAATGTAATCTGACTTGTGTTTCTCTGCAAATAAAAAATATTTAAAACAAACAAAAAAATATTTAAAAGAATATTATTGACAAAACTATTATTCTAAAGCATTATTAAGCCATACACACATAAAAATGAAAAGTTATGCATTGAATGGGGCATTAGAAACAGAAGAAATTTAGGACAAAATCCAACTTCAGTCAGTCAACATCTTTATTAAATGGGTAGACTATGAAAGGGATACAGCATAATTTAAAACTAATATCTTGTTTTTCAACACTCAAATTGTATGTAATGTTTTACTATTATAAACGGTGCTGAAATTAACATTCTTTTTTTAAATAAATTTTTATTAATGGTAATGGGATGACATTAATAAATCAGGGTACATATATTCAAAGAAAACATGTCTAGGTTATTTTGTTATTAAATTATGTTGCATACCCCTCGCCCAAAGTCAGATTGTCCTCCGCCACCCTCTATCTAGTTCTCTGTGCCCCTCCCCCTCCCCCTAACTCTCTCCCTCCCACCCTCCCATGTCCTCCCTCCCCCCACCCCTGGTAACCACCACACTCTTGTCCATGTCTCTTAGTCTCATTTTTATGTTCCACCAATGTATGGAATCATGTAGTTCTTGTTTTTTTCTGATTTACTTATTTCACTCCATATAATGTTATCAAGATCCCACCATTTTGCTGTAAATGATCTGATGTCATCATTTCTTATGGCTGAGTAGTATTCCATAGTGTATATGTGCCACATCTTCTTTATCCAGTCTTCTATTGAAGGGCTTTTTGGTTGTTTCCATGTCTTGGCCACTGTGAACAGTGCTGCAATGAACATGGGGCTACATGTGTCTTTATGTATCAATGTTTCTGAGGTTTTGGGGTATATACCCAGTAGAGGGATTGCTGGGTCATAAGGTAGTTCTATTTTCAGTTTTTTGAGGAACCACCATACTTTCCTCCATAATGGTTGTACTACTTTACAGTCCCACCAACAGTGGATGAGAGTTCCCTTTTCTCCGCAGCCTCTCCAACATTTGCTATTACCCGTCTTGTTGATAATAGCTAAATTAACATTCTTAAGTATAAACCTTTGTCTTCATCTCAGATTATTTTTCAGAATAAATTCCGAGAAAATTTGCTAGATAAGAGAATTAAAGTATTTTTAAGTATTTGATTTCATCAGAATAACCAAACTTATTTTCATCCCTACCAGTATGGAACCAATGTTTCTATTTTAATATATTCTCATCAGTCTTGAGAGCTATTATTTTTATAATCTTTGTAAAATACAGTCATCGTTAAACATATATTTCCTGAAGTTTTTTTAATCATTCATTAATAACAATATTTTTGTGAATTCCCAATTCATGACTTCTCAATTATGGTTTTGTTTTTCTCATTAAATAATTTTTGTGGCTTTTATAAATAAACTTCTGGGAAAGTTTTTTTAAGATAATGTTGTTTTAATGCATCAATAGTCCTTTTAATAATTTAATGGTAATACATTTAGTGTTTTTTTAATTCATAAAGTATAATGTAGACTGTGATTTTTGATAATTTTTTAAAGTAATTTTAAGGAAGTATCATTTTAATTTAGTTAAATAGCTTTTTGTTGGTTGGTTGGTTGGTTTTGCATTGGTTTCCTTTGTTTATTACTAGGAATGAATGTTCAACTGTTTCAGAGGCAGCATAGCAACTGTTCTGAAGGCAGACTGACTGGATCCAAGTCCCACCTCACTACTTAGAAGTGGGATAACCATGAGGAGTTTACTTGACATACCTACAAAATAGGAATAATAGCAATAATATCTGCATCATATCTTATAGTGAGAATGATTTAATCCAAAGTGCTTAGAGTAGCATCTTGCCCTTAGTAACCCCTTGATAGATGTTAGACAATTATACGCCTGACTAGGTGATTGTACAGTGGGTGGAGCATCAACCTGGGAAGCTTAGAACCCAGGCTGGAAACCCTGAGGTTGCCGGCTTGAGTGCAGGTTCATCTGGCTTGAGCACAGGCTTAACCAACTTGGACATGGGGTCGCCAGCTTGAGCATGGAATCATAGACATGATCCCTTGGTCACTGGCTTGAACCCAAAGGTCACCAGCTTAAAGACCAAGGTCACTGGCTTGAAGCTCAAGGTCACTGGCTCAGCAGGAGCCCCCCACCATCAGGGTACATATGAGAAGCAATCAATGAACAACTAAAGTGACACAACTACAAGTTGATGCTTCCCATCTCTCTCCTTTCCTACCTATCTATCTGTCTCTCTCTCACACACCCAAAACAAAATATTATCTACCTCATGGGGTTTTTATATAAATTAATTGTATATACATATGTGAACATATATGTATCTATAAAGCACTTTAAATAGTACCTACACATAGGTCACTATAGGATTTTAAAAATGTGAGCTAGTCTTGATATCTATTGAAATAGTGACTTTTATTTTCTTTGAGTTATTAGTGATACATTACATCAATAGATTTCCTAATAGTAATTTCCATTGCATTTGTAGAATAACTCTTTCTTCCACAGTAATCCATTTTCTTCAGCTTTATTGAGATATCATTGACATAAAATATAAGGTATACATGCAATAATTTGATACATAGATAATATTGCAGAATGACTATCACAATAAGTTATTTAACACCTCCATGCACTCACATCATTACCATTTCTTTTGTGATGAAAACATTTAAGATCTACTCTCTCAACAGCTTTCAATTATATACTAAGTATTGTTCATTAGAGTCACCATGCTGTACATTAGATCCCCAGGACCACCCACCTAACAGCTGGGAGTGGGCTGCCTTTAACCAACATCTCCTTATTTCCCCACCTCCCAGCCCCATAGCATTTTCATGTACAGATAGGTGTTCAAATTGATATTTCAGGGGTAACTCCTATGACATCATTACACTGATTTTTGCAATGTACTCTTGAATTAGATTTATTGGTACTTTTATTAGGATTTTAATTTATATTCACAAATGAGATCAACCTGTAATTTCTTCTTTTAGTGTTATCTGTGTTTGGTTTTGATATTAGGGTATGCTATTTTCTTAAAATTAGCTAGAAATATTTCTTCCTATTTCACTCCTTTGGAAATAGGTACTTACCATGAGAATAACCTTTTCTTGAAACTCTAAAATTATTTAATTTAACCCTACCCAAGTTTGTTTTTTAGTTAAAAATAATTCATTGACAAAATTTTTATTTCAAGTTTATGAGTCTATTCAATTTCAAATTGCTAATTAGATCAGTTAAGCAATTTATGTTGTAAAAACAAAATTATAAAGCCATATTCTTTATTTCAGCAGGAAATCATAAATTAAATAAGAAGTTATATTTATATTCTTCAGTTAATACAGCTGCTTTAAGAAAACACAGACACGTGTTAGCCATCACTTCTCATTAAATTGTTGAGGCAAATTTATTTTTCCTGTTGTTCAGGCCACAATATTTAAAGACACCTTGATTACTCTGCTCCTTGACAACTAAACCATCAGCAAATCCCTTGAAATGTATCCCCAATCCAACCATCTTTCATAACCTCACTGCTTCCTCAAACTAAACACTATCATTATTGCTCACCTGGAACATGTAATTGATCTTTTTATAGATCTTCCTACTTTTTCTCTTACATCTTCTAGGATAGGCTGTGGTGCACGCCCAGATCTACCAATTCCAAGGCCCTCACTACCTAGCTTCTAGGTTGGTTGGCTACTGACAGCCCACATCTGAGTTCCTACCTAGGAACTGCTCTTACTCATATGGGGCTCCTTCCCCCAAAGTTACACCTCTTCCTACAAAATACCCGGTACCCAGTGCCTGGTCAATGTGCAATCTGGTCCCCCTCGACTCAATTTAGGACAATTTTGAAAGATCATCTAAGCTCCAGGGCTTCTGTAGATCAGTTAAAGACTTTGCGGTAACCACTTTGTAGCTCAATGTTCCAATGGTGTAATTGTTGAAACTTTCACTTGTGGTGAAATGGGATGAAAAACTGGTGGAAAGGAAAATACTGGAAGGTTTAATATCTCAGTCAAACAAGAGGATCAGAGGAAATAATAACTATAAGTACAAAATGTTTGAATGAATGTTTGTAAGTGATCAAAGCTTTGGAGACAAATAATGAAAAACTAAAGGTGATTAATCACTAATTTAAGGCAAATTGTAAAAGTCAGAAGAACTCCTTAGTGGTATATAAAGACATCCTCATTTCCTGCAGCCAGAAGGTAAAAATTGTTGAGGGTCAGGTCCAGGATTTAATTATAAGGATAGCAGAACTTCAGGGAAGATTGAATCTACTTTTGGGACACGGAGAGAAGAAAAGGCACACTGTGAGGGGAAGTCTCTTCGACAGTTGGCAGTGAAAGGAAAAGATGCAAGTGGTAGAAATTAAAGGCCCAAAAGAAACAAACAAGAAGCACAAAACAGAAGTAGACCAATTGCAGTCTCATCTCAAACAATCTTTTTTTTTTTTAAACAGGGACAGAGAGAGAGTCAGAGAGGGATAGATAGGAACAGACAGACAGGAACAAAGAGAGATGAGAAGCATCAATCATCAGTTTCTTGTTGCGACACCTTAGTTATTCATTGATTGCTTTCTCATATGTGCCTTGACTGCGGACCTTCAGCAGACTGAGTAACGCCTTGCTCGAGCCAGTGACGTTGAGTCCAAACTGGTGAGCTTTTTGCTCAAGCCAGATGAGCCCGTGCTCAAGCTGGCGACCTCGAGGTCTCGAACCTGGGTCCTTGGCTTCCCAGTCAGACACTCTATCCACTGCATCACCACCTGGTCAGGCCCAAACAATATTTAAATGCATTTTACTATACCAATAAAGAGAACACTCAAACTAAGAAATCTACCCAGCCAGCCAAGCACCTCTCCTTCCATACAAAGAATCCTCTGTTATTGCTTGTCCAATAATATATAAAGTATTTCAAAAATTAAAAGAAAACCACAAGCAATAATTATACACATCTAGAATAAGAAGGGAAAACAATATGTGATCATGATATTTTGTCAAACACTCTGCTTGTTCTGAAGAGATACACGCTAAAGCAGGAGTCAGGAACCTATGGCTCGCGAGTCAGATGTGGCTCTTTTGATGGCTGCATCTGGCTCGCTGACAAATCTTTAATAAAAAAAAATAATGTTAAAAATATAAAACATTCTCATGCATTACAATCCATTCATTTCCTACCGCTCATGTTCATGGTTGCGGGTGGCTGGAGCCAATCACAGATGTCCTCTGGGACAACACCAAATTTTTATTGGATAATGCATAATGTACATGGGTCATTGTATGGCTCTCACAGAATTACATTTTAAAATATGTGGTGTTCGTGGCTCTCTCAGCCAAAAAGTTTCCCGATCCCTGCGCTAAAGCATTAGGGTGTCATAAAACCAGCAATATAATTTCAAATTACATAGTAAGTATAGATACAGAGAGAGAGAGAGAGCATGCAAACACGGGAAAACATTAACAATTGGAAATTCTAAAAATATATGGGTATTTTTTATACAGTTTCACTTCGCAAGTTTTATTTTATTTATTTATTTTTTTTTTTTCATTTTTCTGAAGCTGGAAACAGGGAGAGACAGTCAGACAGACTCCCGCATGCGCCCGACCGGGATCCACCCGGCACGCCCACCAGGGGCGATGCTCTGCCCACCAGGGGGCGATGCTCTGCCCATCCTGGGCGTCGCCATGTTGCGACCAGAGCCACTCTAGCGCCTGAGGCAGAGGCCACAGAGCCATCCCCAGCGCCCGGGCCATCTTTGCTCCAATGGAGCCTTGGCTGCGGGAGGGGAAGAGAGAGAGAGAGAGGAAGGCGCGGCGGAGGGGTGGAGAAGCAAATGGGCGCTTCTCCTGTGTGCCCTGGCCGGGAATCGAACCTGGGTCCTCCGCACGCTAGGCCGACGCTCTACCGCTGAGCCAACCAGCCAGGGCGCAAGTTTTAATTTTTTTAAGTAAAGAATTGGGAGGAGGCCCTGGCCGGTTGGCTCAGCGGTAGAACGTCGGCCTGGTGTGCGGGGGACCTGGGTTCGATTCCCGGCCAGGGTACATAGGAGAAGCGCCCATTTGATTCTCCACCCCCACCCCCTCCTTCCTCTCTGTCTCTCTCTTCCCCTCCCGCAGCCAAGGCTCCATTGGAGCAAAGATGGCCCAGGCGCTGGGGATGGCTCCTTGGCCTCTGCCCCAGGCGCTAGAGTGGCTCTGGTCGCGGCAGAGCGAGCCCCGGAGGGGCAGAGCATCGCCCCCTGGTGGGCAGAGCATCGCCCCTGGTGGGTGTGCCGGGTGGATCCCAGCCGGGCGCATGCGGGAGTCTGTCTGACTGTCTCTCCCCGTTTCCAGCTTCAGAAAAAATACAAAAAAAAAAAGAAAGAAAGAATTGGGAGGAAATCTGAACTTGAGGTAAAGAGGCTAATAATTCTTTGTGAAGTTTACAGAAATCTCTGATGCAAGGAAACATTCAGGTCACTGTATAACAGTGAGGGACCAGTGCAGTATGGGTGCAGAAGGTAAACAAGAGGACATGCAAGGTGAACCTAAACCAGACCAGTCCAGAGCTATTTTTCTCAGCCAGACATAATTTAAAATTTTCACCAATTACTTAGTAATAAAGAAATAAACATTAAATAGCAGATCCCCAATACATATTATTTAAGTTTCAATGTATATAACTATGCAAAACTTTGTAATAAGAAATTTATTCATCACACTCCATTGAAAGTGAGTTATTTATTTTTCTGGTTGGTTTTATAAGTTCTAAGTTATTAAATATCACAAGGATTTTTGGAGAGAGATATCTGGATGGAAGTAGACTCTAACTGAAAATCTGCAATCAAAAGTTATTGCCATCAGCAAGACCACCAGATAAACAGAAATCTGCCTAAGCACAATCTCAGAACCTCTGGATTCACATCATAGCGCCCTTACTAGTTGTGAGACCTTTAGCAAGTTACTCAACTTCTCTGTTTCTTCATCTACAAGATGGAAATAATATAGCACTTACATTTCAAGGTTGTTGAAAGGATTAAATGTAAAATGTTTAGAATGCTGCATTGTGTATAAAGTTATCCCTCAGTATCCTCAGGGGACTGGTTCCAGGACCCCCTGGCAAATATCAAAATCTATGGATATTAACTGTCTTATATAAAATGGTGTAGTAGTTGCATATAATCTATATTTTCATATAGGCTACAGCAGGGTATTCCTACACATCATTTCATTCATGTGATTCAGCATAATGCTCAGCATGTGGCAAATGCAAGTTTCGCTTTTTGGAATTTCCTAGAAATTTTTTTCAAGTATTTTTTACCTACTGTTGTTACATCATGGAACCACAGATATAAAAAGAGGACTATAGTAAACCTCTAATAACTGCTAATTATTAAATATGGTTTTGCTATGTCCTATACACATGCATGTGCACACACACACCCCTGAAAAGTAATTATCAACTCCAAAAACACTCTCCTGTTTTAAGGATTTCAATGGTATTTTAAGCCTGTTGAGCTTACAAGATCTCATTGAATCATTTATTTTATTTTATTTTATTTTATTTTATTTTACAGAAAGAAACAGGGACAGATAGACAGTAAGGGAGAGATGAAAAGCATCAACTCGTAGTTGTGGCACCTTGGTTGTTCATTGATTGCTTTCTCATATGTGCCTTGACCAGCAGGGCTCCAGCTGAGCCAGTAACCCCTTGCTCAAGCCAAGGACCTGTGTTTAAGCTTGCGACCATGGGCTTCAAGCCAGTGACCATGGGGTCGTGTCTATAATCGCAGGCTCAAGCCAGCAACCTCGCACTCAAGCTGGTAAGCCCCCACTCAAACCAGAGACCTCAGGGTTTTGAATCTGGATCCTCAGGGTCCCGAGTCTACGATGCTCTGTCCACTGTGCCACCACCTGGTCAAGCTCATTCAATCATTTATAAACATTTAAATTTCACACATCATTAACAAATACGTGTCTGGGTCTACCTTTCACTTCTTTCCCTTTTTATTTTTTCTTTTCCCTTTGTTTCCTCTTATTCTTTGTTTTCTTTCTTCTTTTTTACTTTTATTTTTGTATCCCAAAACATTTTCTACATTCACAAGTAAGGTCTTTTCTCTAATTGTAATGAGACTGAATAAGAACATCCTCATGTCTGACAAAACTGATCAAATATCACAGATATGTTACTTTATGACTTTATAGAATATGATAGGACAGGCAAACTACATTATTATATTATATAACTGCCAGGGACTACCTCAAATGTGTGTGAAAAGCTCAATACACTAGATTTTCTCCAATTTATAAGAAGTGATGTGATGATGTCTGGATTAGTGAACTTAAACAAAACACTCAAGTCTAAAACTACCTCTTTCAGTCATAATTCTGAACAAAAGTTGCTATGTATGCAATCAGTCATCAGTGTAGTTTATTTTTTTAGGAGCTTTTAGTGGTCATATATGAGTGTATTAACACAAGTGTTTCTTCTTTACACTGAATCTAAAAGTTACTGATCTCATTATGTAATTCATTTTGAACAGTTCCAAGAACAATATAACTTGCATGTAGACATTATATCATGATTTTATACCGTGCTTTTGAAAAAGCAAAGACCATGACTATTTGATTTGGAAAGCACTTAGACTAATACAATTTGCATTTAGGAACTTAATAAAGACTTTTTAAACGGGTCTCCAGGTTGACTTTCCCCAAGATAAGAGTATTTGGAAATACAGAGAGGAGTCTGATTAAATATAAGATGGCAAAAATAAGTTAGAAAATAAAAATTACATAAAAAGCAATGCCCAATACAAGTAGATATTAATAATAATATTTTATACTTATATACACTGTGGTTTACAAAGCACCATTACACAAATTAAATTAAATTTAGTATTTATGGAGCACATACTCAAGGCACTACACCAGACAAAAATAAACATATATCCACAGAGAGCTTACAATTCAGTGAAAGATATAATCTCTATGACTCAAAGTAACAGAATATTGTAGAAATGCAAATTGCTGTAGAAATATGAGAGGACAGATGTAATCTAACTGGTGGAATCAGGGAAGGCTTCATTGAGCAGGTGGTATTTGAATTTGGGCCTTGAAAAAATAAAATATCATTTAATTAATACCAAATATTACAAGATGATCATAGCAGTCACTATTATGTCCTTTCACAGTTCAGGAAATTAGGGCTGACAGAGGAAAAGAGAACTGTCTCATTCAAGATCACACCACTGGTAAATGTCAAATGGTTCATGCACCCATGCCTAAGGATTTCTGAGTCCCAAGTCCAGTGCTTATCACTATACCACCATACTTACAATGTATCTTAACTTTCAGGCAAGAGAGAACACATTCTTTCAAGATAACATTGAAAAAAAAAAGACTACTCATTTCTGCTATAATAAAATTTGCTGTGCTTTGTATACCATATGAAAACAAATATTCTTATCCTTTAAGTATTCATGTTATTTCCTTCTGTAAGCATAGAGAATTTCTTACAGCATTTAAAATGAGTACTGAGGAAATCAGATCTTTGCTTAAAGATTAAGAAACCTGTTAGAGAAGAATGAAAACCGACTTCATAATGATCATTAAAGACTATAGTATGACAGTGTGGGTGATGCCCTACTAGTCTTTGTGTTCCCAGAGGGTAGAACAAGTGAGGACAACAGGATTATGCTTCACTGACTAAAAGATAAAATCTTCCTAATGGGAGTGACTACTTAAGGAATAACAACACATGTGAGCCTCATTATATGTCAGACACTGTTCTAAAAACCTCATACTTACTAATTTCTCAAAACTTCATGAAATAGATATTATTATTACCACCATTTGTGGATGATGAATCTGAGTCACAGAAAAACTTAGTCATGTAAGTGGTAGAGCTGGGATTTGAAATGTCTTGCTATATAAAACCTTTTGTTTGTTTGTTTGTTCATTTGTTTGTTTGTTTGTTGTGAGAGAAACAGAGAGAGGGACAGATAGGGACAGACAGGAAAGGAGAGAGATGAGAAGCATAAATTCTTTGTTGCAGCATCTTAGTTGTTCGTTGACTACTTTCTCATATGTGCCTTGACTGGGGGCTACAGCAGAAAGAGTGACCCCTTGCTCACACCAGCAACCTTTAGGCTCAAGCCGGCAACCATGGGGTCATCTCTATGATCCCATGCTCAAGCCAGTGACCAGCGCTCAAGCCAGATGAGCCCATGATCAAGCTGGTGACCTCAGGGTTTTGAACCTGAGTCCTCTGTGTCCCAGTCCAATGCTCTATATACTGTGCTACCACCTGGTCAGGCTAAAACTTTGTTCTTAATCATGCAGCTCAAAATAAGTTTATATACTCTCTTTTGATAAAGGTTTTAAGATACAAATACAAATTACATCCATGAGATGTGGTATGGGTTTATGTTCTAGAAAGCAGCAGTGGTTTAGCATGTCATCCAAGAACACAGACTTTGCCATCAAAAAGATCAGCCTGACCTATTCAGCCATTGCCTACTTGTGTGAACTTGGGCAAGTTGTTTAACCTCTTAGAGCTTTAATTTTCTCCTTTCAAAAGAAGGTAGCTATTATTTTGAAATGGAATGGTAAGAAAAGCACTGAACTTGAATGTCAAAAGACTCATATTACAGCCTCAGCTATCAGCTATGTGAAATAGAGCAATCAGTCTATCAATCAACAGACATGCATTGAACCTTACACACAAGGCTTTAATATAAGTATTCTGGTGAGATAGCAGTAAAAAAAGATATCGTTCCTTATTCTCTGAGAATGAATTCATTCAACTTTATTTTCCTTAATAGTTAACTAAAGCCCAAAGGGAGGTACTTCCTGATATTAGCATTCTATGATTCTGAGACAGAACTTGATTAAAATACCTTGGTGCTTCTGTTTCTTTGCTAAGTGTAATTTCTGTGTATGTGTGTGTGTTTCTCAATTCCTCATTTTGATATATGAAGGGGATATGTGCAGAAAAGGGAAGAGAATGAACTTTCAGGCTAGTCTCATGTGTTCAGTACCTACAGCTGCCAGACCCAGCTGTTCCCACACATTCTGTCCACAGGGCACATTTTCCTGGAATGCAGATTAATACATGATACCACCACTGAGTCACTGTAAAAGACAGCAGAATCAACATGACTTACAGAAACTTGGTGGGAAATGTTGACTTCAGTGACAATTCCAAACAATTCAGACAGAACTGAAGAAACCAGCTTCCATGTCTTGAATTTGTTCCTATTCCTCTGGTTGACATACAATACTACCGTGTGCTATGTGACTATTCATGGAATATGATCTAGTAATGATCCACAGTTTAAGCCTAGGGGTCAGGATGACAAGCATATGGGTAGATGTAAACATGGTGATATATAAATCCCACCTTCAGCACTTGCAAGCTGAAGGCTTTAATTGCTCAGATTCTCATAGGTAAAATGAAAATGATCATACTTAAATAATCACCTCCTAATGTTACAAAATGAGATAAGATATATAAAATGCTTAGTATGTTGTACTTTATTTAATGGCTAGTCATTCATTAATGATTAATAACCTATTAAATTTATTGTACTTAGCTATTAAAAGTAAATACATATATGCTGGAAAAAAATAATGAACTAACTCATTTTAGTACAAAGAAATACTAACTCATTTTAATATAGGAAAACTAGTTTCTGCAGATTTCACAGGAAATAACAGGAAACATCACTTAGGAAAAAAAATAGACATTTTCTTTCAAGTTCCTATGTAGGCAGATCAATATTAAAAACATACCATTATGATATTTTGCAGTTTAGTACATCAACCACATAAAAATAGCAAACCAAATTACGAACAAGTTTATTCTCAAAACTTACAAGGTTATACTAAGAGTTTGAATACATCTTTCCATGTACTTACTAGTCAAACTACAGCTAAGACACTCTGACAGCAGAAATACACATATAACTTCTAAGTAAAGCTCCATGTTACTAGATAATTCTGAAGCCCTTTGTTAGCACTTGAATACCTGAGTTTATAGTCACATATGTAGGAATGACTTGAATAGTACAGAAAACAAGCCAAGCCAGGCCAACAATAGCTCCAGAATTCAATATGTGTGAGCAAATCATTAAGGAAAT
Source organism: Saccopteryx bilineata (assembly GCF_036850765.1). Classification (NCBI taxonomy): domain Eukaryota; kingdom Metazoa; phylum Chordata; class Mammalia; order Chiroptera; family Emballonuridae; genus Saccopteryx; species Saccopteryx bilineata. The sequence continues at coordinate 334,933,941 of NC_089490.1, read as the reverse complement.
ATTTCAGGTCACCAGTCATGCCTCATTCACCATAAATAGGTCAACAGGAAAGTATTTAAATTAACTTACAGTGAACAAGAACCTCCTTGGACTCCATGAAAATGCGTAGAAGCGTAGTGGTGGTGGGGAATTATACTTCTAAACACAATGTCTGCTTCTTGTCAGTAGACTCCCCAGCTCTGTCTCTTGCTCACACCACCTCCCCAAACATATGACCACAGACACTCCCCTCCCCAACAGCTGATTTTTAATCCTGAATTAAGGTTTAAAGAAGATCTCTTCAAAAATATGCAGCATGTAATACTGAAAGCACCAAGAAGAAAACCATTTTTTTAATTCATCCTCTAGCTCTATTTCCCTACATGTTCCTCAAAAAAAGAAGATTGGCTTGACTTGAAAGCTGAACTATATCATTTCTTTTCATATCCATTGCTCCAGTGAATATATTAATATTACCCAATACAATTCTCTTCTTTGAGCTGAAAGATGTGCACTCTGGGATGTATCATAAATGTCAGAGTCATTTGGATGCCACTGAGGATGAAACATTAATGTTATAAAGACAACTGGTGCAATCAGGGTATATTACCTCGAGGAAACAAATAAATACTATCTAATCCAGGATTTCCCATGACACACAAAAGCCTATGGTCAGTGGTCAGCAATGATGTTGTAGACATTCGAAAGAGACTCTCTGACTGTTGTTCTCTGCAATACCAAGTAGGACATGAAAAAAAGTAAACTTCACTTAACTCCCTGAAATGCTAAGAATCCATGGGTATAGTGTTTACTCACAGAAAATAGTTTTAATTATAAAAAATCACTAGCTCTTTCTTCTCTTTAATATGTCACAAAATATCAAGCTTTCTGCTTATTAGCTTTATAACTTACTAATTACATTCATAGAATAATTACATAAAAGAAAGTGAGCATTAGTTCCTATGACTGTGTCATCAAAACATAAAAATACTACATTTGATTTTTCACAAAACACTGCCCTTGGGGTTCTTATGCACATAAGAAATCCACATGTAAATATTACCAGAAACTATACTGCTCACAAAAATTAGGGGATATTTTATAGCTTTGTATTCATTCTGAAATATCCCCTAATTTTTTTTGAGCAGTATAATATTCACTCAGTGCAAATTTAGTGAGTCTACTAAGTGCCAGGCACTGTGCTAGATTCTAGAAATTAGAAAAAAAAGATAAGACATGCTTCTTTATTTAAAAAGCTTACTATATATAGTGGCCCTTTTAGTGGTATACATGTTACTGCATTGAAATTTCTCCTCCGTTTTCTTTTTTCAGAAATTCCTGCCTCCAAATGAATTTATATAGTTTTATTTTATGAAGGTAAATTCTGGTCAACTGTATTGAATGCAGAAATATTTAAAGGTGAATGTAGAGGAGATGGGTAACAAAGAAACATCGTGACTAATTAACTATACTTCATATTGGATTTTCATACAATTTATAGGAGACCAGAATTCTTACTAAACTGATCTAAACTTATACATCCTCTAGAGATCTAATCAGCATCAGAGAAGCTTCCCTATTGTAGCAACAGCAAACTCAAAATTCTGACAGAAGCTAGAGAAAAGATAAATTAGTAAAATATAAGCCAGGAGCCAGAATCATCGCATGACTTTCTTGGATTATCTTCTATTTTCCTAGAAAACATTTTGGTAAAAATGAATATTTCCCTACAATAAGAAAAGGAATAATAGTGAGTGTAAATGCAGTCAATTTATGCTCTGCTACAGGTAAAAGACACTATTGGGACTGGGGACTGTAGTCTACTATTGCAAACATAGGCAGCCACTGAAAGCAGTCAGTAATCATTGCCATGTACAGAGGTGAGCCGACTTACATTGCTAGATCTTGTTTTTTAAGAATAGCCAGAAATTCATATTTTTGGTAAAATAGCCCAAATTTTCCATGTTGGCCCAAGGCTTAAAAAAAGTTGCTAAACAAAAAATAAATCTGTAAAACAGTTCTGACCCCTTCAACCTGAATAAAAGGTATCCATGAAAAACTCACAGCTAACATCATACTTAATGGAGAAAACCAAGGGACTTCTCTCTTAGATCAGGTATAATACAATAATGCACACTCTCTCTACTTCTCTGTACTAGAGGTTGTAGCCAGGGCAAATAGTCAGGAAAAAGAAATAAAAGCAATCCAGATTGAAAAAAAGGAAGTAAAATTATCTGTAGTCATAGGTGGTATGATCTTGTATATAGAAAACCTAAAAAATTCACACATACACACACATACAAACTATTAGAACTAATAAATAATAAATTTAACAAGGTTGCAGAGTATAAGGCCAATATATAAAAATCAATTATATTTTCATAACATAGCAATAAACAATATGAAAATAAAATTTTAAATACAATTCCATTTGTAAAATATTTTTTAATAAGCAACAAATTTAACAAAAGCAGTGCAAAGATTATACACAAAAAACTATAAAACATTGGTGAATGAAACTAAAGATGTAAATAAATGAAAAGACATCCCATATTCATGGATTGGAAGACTTAATATCGTTAAGATGTCAACACTCTCCAAACTTATTTATATTCAACATGACCCTTATAAAAATCCTGGCTGGTATTTATTATTTTTATTTTTTTTATTTTTTTTTCTGGAAATTAGCAAGCTGATTCTAAAATTCACATGGACATGCAAATAACTCAGAAAGACCAAAAAAGATCTTTAAAAAAAAATGTTGGCTTATTTACACTTCCTTTTTTCAAAACTTACTGCAGTAATCAACACAGTGTGGTACTGGAATAATGATAGGATATAGATAAATAGAGTAGAACTGAGAGTCAGAAATGAACTCTTACATTTATAGTCAATATTCAACAATGGTACCAAGACAATTCAATGGGAAGAAAAAAAAGAGTCTTTTTTTTCTTTTTCAATTACAGTTGACATTCAATATTATTTTACATTAGTGTTAGATGTATATCATAGTGGTTAGACAATTATATAATTTAAGAAGTGATCTCCCTAATAATTCTAGTATCCACCTGGAACCACACAGTTATTACAATATTATTGACTATATTCCTTAAGCTGTACTTTAAAACCTGTGACCATTTTGTAACTACCAATTTGTCTTCACCTTTTTTCACTCAACCACTCTCCCATCTGGCAACACTCAGTTTGTTCTCTGTATCTGTGTGTTGTTTTGGTTTTGCTTGTTCATTTATTTTAGTCTTTAGATTCCACCTATAAGACAAATATGATATTTGTCTTTATCTGATTTATTTTATTTAGCATAATATCCTCTAGGTCCATCCATGTTGTTGTAAATGGTGAGATTCCATTCTTTTTTATGGCTCAGTAATATTCCATTGTATAAATATTTATGAATTTTTATCCACTCATCTAATGATTGGCACTTGAATTGCTTCCATATCTTGACTATTGTAAATAACACTGCAATGAACATAGGTGTGCACATATCCTTTTGAATTAGTATTTTGGATTTATTCATATATATATATACCCAGAACTAGAAATGCTGGGTCATAAGAAAGTTCTATTTTTAATTTTTGGAGGAACTTCCCACTGTTTTCCATAGTGGCTGCAGCAATTTGCAATCCCACCAACACTGCACAAGGCCTCCCTTTTCTCTCCATCTTCACCAACACTTTTTGTTTGTGAATTCATTGATGATAGCATTCTGACAGGTGTAAGGTGATATCTCATTGTGGTTTTAATTTGCATTTCTCTGATGATTAGTGATATTAAGCATTTTTTCATGTCTATTGGCCATCCATATGTCCTCTTTGGAGAAGTGTCTATTCAGATCCTCTGCCCATTTTTTTTTTAATTTAATGCAGTGACATTGATAAATCAGGGTACATATGTTGAGAGAAAACATCTCTAGATTATTTTGACATTTGATTGTGCTGTATACCCCTCCCCCAAAGTTAAATTGTCCTCTGTCACCTTCTATCTGGTTTTCTTTGTGCCCCTCCCCTCCCCCAACCCCTCTCTCCTTCTTCACCCCATCCCCCCTCTCCCTACCCCCCACTGCTGTTGCCATCACATTCTTGTTCATGTCTCTGAGTCTCATTTTTATGTCCCTTCTATGTATGGATTCATATAGTTCTTAGTTTTTTTTCTGATTTACTTATTTCACTCCGTATAATGTTATCAAGGTCCATCCATGTTATTGTAAATGATCCGATGTCATCATTTCTTATGGCTGAGTAGTACTCCATAGTATATATGTACCAAAGATTTTTAATCCACTCGTCCTCTGATGGACACTTGGGTTGTTTCCAGATCTTCGCTATTGTGAACAATGCTGCCACAAACATGGGGGTGCATTTCTCCTTTTCGAGCCGTTCTATGGTGTCCTTGGGGTATATTCCTAAAAGAGGATGTGGAGAAAAGGGAACCCTCTGCCCATTTTTTAATTGAATTGTTTTTTTTGGGGGGGGTTGGTGTTGAGTTGTATGAGTTCACTGTAAATTTTGGATATTAACCCCTTATTGAATATATTATTGGCAAATATCTTCTCCAAATTGGAAGCCTGTCTTTTCATTTTGTTGATGGTTTCCTTTGATGAGAAAAATCTTTTTAGTTTGATGTAGTCCTATTTGATTATTTTCTCTATCATTTCCCTTCCCAGGGAGATATATCAGAAATGATATTGCTAAGAGAAATGTCACTGCCTGTGTTTTTTCTAGGAGTTATACTGTTTTGAGTCTTACATTTAAGTCTTTGGGTTTATTCTTGTGTATGGTATAAGAAGATGGTCTAATTTCTTTTTTTTTTTTTTTTTTTGCATGTATCTGTCCGATTTCCCAGTACCATTTATTGAATAAACTGTCTTTACTACATTGTATATTCTTGCAAAGGCATGGGTCTATTTCTGGGCTCTCTATTCTGTTTCATTGATCTGTCTGTTTTTATGCCAGTACCATACTGTCTTGATTATACATTTATAGTATAGTTTGATATCAGAGAGCATGATACCTCTTCTTTGTTCAATCTTGATTGCTGTGGCTAATTGGAGTCTTTGTAGCTTCATATAAATTTTAGAATTATTTGTTCTAGTTATGTGAAAAATGTCATTGGTATTTTAAGAGAGATTGCATTGAATCTGATTGCTTTGGGTAGTATGGACATTTAAAAAAAATTTTTATTTATTAATTTTAGAGAGGAGAGAGAGAGTGAGAAAGAGAGAGAGAGAGAGAGCAGGAAGCTTCAATTCCCATATGTGCCTTAGACCAGACAACTGCAGGGTTTTGAACCAGCAACCTCAGCATTCCAGTCAACACTTTATCTACTGCACCACCACAGGTCAGGCAGTATGGACATTTTAATGATGTTCAATCTTTCTATTCATTAACAAAGTATATGCTTCCATCTATTTGTATGTTCTCTGAGTTTTTTCTTCAGTATCATAGTTTTTCAGGTACAGGTCTTTTACCTCCTTAGTTGAATTTATTTATTGGTATTTTATTTTATTGTATTTTTGATGTAACTGTAAATGGGATTATCTTCTTAGTTTCCCTTTCTGCTAGTTTATTATTTGGATATAAAAATGCTACCCATTTCTTAACATTAATTTTGTATCCTGCTACTTACTGAATTCACTTATCCATTCTACTAATTTTCTGGTGACTCTTTAGGGTTCTCTATATGTGATGTCGTATCAGCAGTAAAAAATGACAGTTTTACTTCTTCCTTTACAATTCAAGGCATTTTATTTCTTTTTCTTGTTTGGTTGCTGTGGCAAGGATTTCCATTATAATATGTTAAATAAAAGTGGTGAAAGTGGGCATCCTTGTCTTGTTTCTGATCTTAAGGAAAATGTTTTTAGCTTTTCCCCATTGAATATGATGTTAGCTGTGGGTTTGTTATAGATGGCCTTTATTATGTTGTGTTAGAACAGTCTTTTCAACAAATGTTTTAGGGACAACTTAATACCCACATGCAAATTAATGAATTTGGATCCCTCACTCATATCATATGTAAAAATTAACTCAGTACAGATCAAAGACTTATATGTAAAAAACCAAACTGTAAAACTCTTAGAAGAAAATGGAAGTGTAAATTTTTGTGACCCTAGGTCAAGCGTGGTATCTTAGCTATTACATGAAAAGCAGAAGCAACCAAACAAAAAATAGGCTTTATCTAAATTTGTGCTTCAAATAAAACTTTCAGTGATATCAAAAGGCAATCCATACATGAAAGAAAACATTTACAAATAATGTATTGGGTAAGAGAGTAATACAAAATACATAAGAAACTATTACAGCTTAATGACAGAAAGACAACCCAATTTAAAAACAGGAAAAGATTTAAAAGACATTTCTCCAAAGAAGATAGACAAAGGGCCAGTAAGCACATGAAAAGATGCTCAACATCATTAATCATTAGGGAAATGCAAATGAAAACTACATTGAGATACACCACACCAGAAAATTGTGGGTACAGTAAAAGACATAAAAATAACAAGTGTTTGTTAGAATGTGGAAACACTGGGACACATTGTTGGTATAAATGAAAATGATGCCGGCACTTTGCAAAAACTTGGCAGTTCCTCAAAAAGCTAATCAGAGTTAGCAGCAATTCTACTACCAGGTACATATTTCAAGAAAATTGAAAACATATATATCCACACACAAATCTTACACAAATATTCATAGTAGCAATACTTATAACAGTCAAATAATGAACACAATCCAAATGTCCATCAACTCATAAATAAACAATATGTAGTTTAGCCATGCAATGGAATATTATTTGGCAATAAAAAGGAATGTAGTACCTGCCTACTAACAACATAAATGAACTTTGGAAACATTATGCTAAGTGAAAGAAGCCAGTCACAAAAGACCACATATTATATGATTCCATTTATCTGAAATGTCCATAATAGGCAATTTTACTAAAAGTAAATAGTTTCCAAGATGCTAGAGTCAGGAGTAAGGGTATTTCTTTTGGGGCTGATGGAAATGTTCTGATATTAGTGATGATGGCCATACAACTCTGTGAAAATTACTAAAACCACTGTATATATTAGAGGGTGAATTGCATGGTATATGAATTATATCCCAAAAAAAGCTGTTTTCTAAAAAAGAAAAATAGAACTATCCAAGCCACTTTGCAATTCTAAATCAAAATGGCTCTTCCTAATACTTTAAAAGATATTTTGTAAAAATTAGCATGCAGTAAGTTCAAGTTTCTGAAATCAACCAGCATACATATTCTATTTTAGAAGTTCATATAAAATTTAGTTCTTTAGTAATAATGACATGTTTTACAAAAAGAATAGTTCAAGACTAGAAATGGCTCCCCTTTATCTACTGAATAAAGCCATTTTCTTTTGTTCACAATCTAAAGCTGACTAATCTGTCCAGCCTTACAGCTCATAAATTCTTTTTAAGATCCCACACTTCAGCCAAATTAGACCCTCTCTTTGTCTTGGAAAATGTCTCTCATGCTTTCTTCAATATGCTGCTTCTATTTGAAATGCCATTCTCCCATAGAAACTATATGAATTCTACCCATCTTTCGGTATTTAAAATGCTACCTTCTCTATGAGCCTTTCCTGATTTCCTCCCTTCAGTCAGGGTCAGACTGAAGTAAACTTTATCTTAATACTTATAGCTCTTCTAAGATACTTCTTATTAATGCCTCCTACAGCTATATGTGTGCTTGTCTTTTTTCCCGGACTAAACAGTGAGTCTCATCATTGTAATATGTATGAAATTCCAACATGGTGCCAAGTATATAAATTCTAATCCTCACAACCCTGAAAGATAGGTGTTATTATTCCTCTTTTAAAGATAAATAAATTAGTTTAGAGATGGTAACACTGGTTCAAGGCCCACCAAAAGTGGAAGGTCTGAGATTTGACACCAGTCCTTTGATGGCATCACTATCTCCCACAAAGTCCTTCTTAATACAGGGCATTGCACACATCATACATCTTCAAAGATGGTTCATCAAATGATTAATTGGAACTATCAAAAATGTTAGTCACTATCTTGAGTTTTACATTCAGACTGAATTTAGTTTAAATTTCAGCTCCCCATTAATAAATCAAACTGAGCTAAGTTATTGAAACTTAACCTCAATTTCCTCACTTATAAGACAGAAATTATAATATTTAGATAATTGAATTACTGTGAGAACTAACCAAAACAAAATATGTTAAATTCCTAGCACACTGTAGGGGCTCAATAAATGTAGGTTGTCTTCCTTTTCATACTCTTGTCCCATGCCCTGCCCCCTACTTATAGTGGCTTTTAACGAGAAGAACTTGTTCTTTGAGGTCAACACATTTGTTATGGTCCCACAAATTTTTATTTTTCTGACTTAACCAAAAATAATTTACTGACCAAATTTGAGTTTCAAATTTTGCATCTGTAAAAATAGGAACAACAAAACTGTCTTATAAGGGGATTGTGAGAAATAAATTAGTTCATCTGAGTCAGTGGCTCTTAAACAGTATTTTAGCAGCAGAGCCTGACCGAGTTATTTTATGGAAGTTGAAGATGTGCTTAAACTGAGGATAAAGGATGAGGGCTGTGCCCAGGCTGAAGTACATCATTGTGCTCCACAATCATTTCTTTGCTGAAATGAATGAAACATAATTTCATACAAAGGAGGTAGGGGAATTATTTCCTCTCAAATTTTATAAAGTTCTGAATAAGATGAATACATAAAAAGAACAGGGAATCAGAAAGAAAAACACAAATAAATTCTTTCAGAGCAAACCTGCAGGTGAGGAACTTCTAATCTGACAGTGAACATCAAACCCCAAAGTGATCTGGATCTCTCAACCAAGATCCAGCAAGATGAGAGCAAATAATAACAGTAGTTTAACTTGTTCACATGAGTGCACCCTTCATTCCTTTAGTCCCATCACACTTAGGCAAGTTGTAGAAAGGCTGTGAAATGGATGATTTTAGAAAATCAACCCCACCATCTCTGCCACCACTGAGGCCAGAAAGAACCTTTTAAAGGGGCTCTGTAGAGCTTGACCAGGTGGTGGCACAGTGGATAGAGCATCAGCCTGGGGTGCTGAGGACCAGGTTTGAAGCCCCGCAGGTTGCCAATTTGAGCGCAGGGTCACTGGCTTGAGCATGGATGGGATCATAGATGTGATCTTATGATTACTTGCTTGAAGCTCAAGGTCGCTGGCTTGAGCAAGGGGTCACTAGCTCTGCTGGAGCTACCTGGTCAAGGCACATATGAGAAAGTAATCAATGAACAACTAAGGTGCCACAACAAAGAATTGATACTTCTCATCTGTTTACTCCATCCACCATCCCTGAAAAGTGACGTGCACCACTGTTTAGTATAATAATATGCTCTGAGATGCCAGAGTACACCCCCGGGGGGTAATGTCTTTGAATTGAGAGTCCTTTGGACATGTTTTATTTGGAAACAAAAAGAAATTTAGTTGATTACTGACAATTTCACCTTTTAAATTTTGTGATTCATAAATGAGAATGTGCCTTGGAGGCAATTTAGAATTATAGAAGCAACACAGACCTTGGAATCTGAAAAATCTGATTTACCATCTTCTAGTTGTGTGATCTTAGACTTGTTATAGAATGATGGTTACTATAACCTGTTACTCTAACCACTTTAATATATTAACTTGTTCAACCTCATAATAACTCTATATCTAGGTATTATTGATCCTATTTTAAATATAACAAGATTAGAGAATTGAAGAAGCTTCTTCATCAAACTCCACACCCCATAAGTAACAGAACTAAGTGTTGAATGCAGGCATCCTGGTTCCATAATAGATAACACTCCTATCTATTATGTTGACTGCTGATGTGATTTCACTGTAAAACATAATGAATTCATAGGAACATTGTGAAGATTACGTAAGATAACATATGTAAAGCACAGTTCCCAGCACATAATAGGTATAAGATAAATAGATTATATTATGATGATGATTACATATATTATTCTTTAGGCAAGGGTCTAAAATAAAGCAGACACATCATTGTCTCTCCCAGAACCATACAGAAGTGTGTGTGTGTGTGTGTGTGTATGTGTGTGTGTGTCTGTGTGTGTGTGTGTGTGTGCGCAGAGAAGAAAAGAGAGAAAGTCTGTATTGATGTCTGAAAATATACAATTTCATGATACTTTGGAAAGCAGTGTAAAGAATTGAGGGATTCTAATGCCAATTATTCTATAGTTTATGTATATAACTTAATATTAACAAATATTACAATAACCTTATGTTTTAATGTTTCTGAGTTATATTATAAAATAAGAGAGAAATAAAATTCTTAAGGGCCATTTAATCCAAATTACAAATTACAATTGAAATACTTTCTATAATATCCCTGGCCTACAATTTCCAAAATTCTATTTTCTTACTTCCATCTTCATTATGTTACTCATCCCCTGCTCCATAGTTTAATTTTCAGAAAATTATGTCTTCTATTGAAATAAAATAAGCTTATCTTCATCTTAAAAGATAATTACTTAAATTAAAGCTGAACCTCTGCACCACTATTCCAGCTGGGAATGCAGATGTTGGAAGAGGGTTAGAAGCTGCCCACATTTAAAATTCTCCCTAATGTCTTGTTCTCTATGTTCACACCCTTGAGTGATCTGCATACATGTTCTTATTCTTCAAATAATTATTAGATTATTTGAAAGGAAGGAGCCTAGCTTTTCATTTGTCCTGTAATTTGTACAGTTTCCAACACTGTGTCTGACACAAAGGAGATATTGAATAAATATTTATAAAAGAGAAGGATGCAAAAGGAAAGAGGAACTGGAATGAGAGTAAAGGAGAAAAAGATAAAGGTCAAGAAAACAGAAAGTCAACCAAAAACTAAACCAAAAATATAAAAGTTAATAGTAAGAGTAATCTATCTTAATGAAATATATTTTATCTTTTTGAAAAACACTCCAGTGCACATCAACTATTGCAAACTATACACCAAAACCTATTTCATAACGTTGTTATCAGTTGTTTTAGTTAAAGCAATTGTTCCAGTAAAGAAAACGTAAGATGGCATTTAGTGTGGGGCCTGAGAAGGAATAGGCTCCGGGAGCTGAGAAAGGGACAAGAAAGCGCTGGAAGCAGCTTTATCATGGAGTGGGGCATCCAGCGTAATGTTCACAGGCCCAGAGCCAGGTATTTAGTCTATTTCATCTCAACAGTAGCCAGCTTGAAAATAGGGTGACACTTTGAACTAAGGGGAGTTCTCAATTTTTCTGAAAAATCAGTAAGGGTTAGGTTTAGTTTTCTCGTTTAAATACAAGTACTGCTGGTGTGCTCCCAATTTGTACTCTATGTGCAACATTTTCAAAAGTAAGTTTTAAGGAAGGGTCATTGTATGAAGCCAAGTTCTGTCAGCTGCCAAGTAACCATTTTTTGTCCAGCAGCTGCAAGTGGTGAACAATGCCACTAACACAGCTGTCAGGAAGCCAAGGGTATTGTTTATGACCTCAATCATGAATCATGAATATTGGCTAATTTCTGGCCACCATGTGCAAAAAGGCATCCTCTCACTTTCTGCAAAGCCAGTAATATTTGACGGGGGAACATAATACTCTGAGTTCAGTAAATCTACAATAATGAGTATAAAATATAATGAGTAAAAAATGGAAATTCTAAAAACAGTTCTATATATCAACCCAGCATGGCATGTTTACCTGGCTTTCTGTTTCCTTTTATCTTTCACTTACTAGTTCCAAAAATGGTAAGACTCGTATGCTTGAAGATAGTTTTAAAATAAACAAAGTTGATTAAAAAGCATTAGTTCAGCCCTGGCCGGTTGGCTCAGCGGTAGAGCGTCGGCATGGCGTGTGGGGGACCCGGGTTCGATTCCCGGCCAGGGCACACAGGAGAAGCGCCCATTTGCTTCTCCACCCCCACCACCTCCTTCCTCTCTGTCTCTCTCTTCCCCTCCCGCAGCCAAGGCTCCATTGGAGCAAAGATGGCCCGGGCACTGGGGATGGCTCCTTGGCCTCTGCCTCAGGCGCTAGAGTGGCTCTGGTCGCGGCACAGCGACGCCCCGGAGGGGCAGAGCATCACCCCCTGGTGTGCAGAGCTTCGCCCCTGGTGGGCATGCCGGGTGGATCCCGTCCAGCGCATGCGGGAGTCTGTCTGACTGTCTCTCCCCATTTCCAGCTTCAGAAAAATACAAAAAAAAAAAAAAGCTTTAGTTCATCTAAAAAAATTTTTTAAACTAGTGAGTATGGCAGCAGCCAATGTCAGATGAAAAGAGTGAAGCTTTGGGAGCTTAAGCAACACACAGCAGGTGAGCGACAGCAAAAGACACTTTCAACAGGTGTCAGGTCCTGACCGCGCCAAAATAAGCTGAAATGTCTGACCATCTCTGGGGCAGCACAAAAGATAATTAAATGAGTTGTTAAATTCTCAAAAAGCTGAAAAACTGTAGCAACATTCAGTCATTATTAACTCAGCAGACATTTATTGAGCCATGAATCACTGAATAAGGGCCAGGCACTCAAGAATATAATAAGATAAAGACCCTATTCTTTCAATCTAGTATGAGATATACACTTAAACAGCAATGGAAAAGAAGGGGTTAATAGAAAGCAAATGCTAGGATATTTAGAAAGGCTTCCCAGAAGAAGTAGCATTTAAGTTGGGTAGAAAAGTCCAAGAAACGCATACCAGGCAAACAGGTGGGCGAGCACACAGGCACAGAGTATTAAAGAACCTGGCGTTGGGGGAAAGAGTGAAATTCAGTGTGACCAGACTGTAGAGTTTGTGTAAGTGATCTGCATACAGTGCCACTGGAGAAGTAAGTTAATGTCAGGTTGTGAAAGTAGAGAGTGAACACCTACAGAGGTCTTTCAACAGAAGGATGGCATGAGCCTGTTTGTTTTGGGGGGAGATGCCTCCAGCAGCCCTGTGGACGATAGCCTGCAGTGGGGAAAAGCTGGTGGCAAAAGATCAAATGTGGTGGAGGGCACTATGCTAAGTGAAATAAGCAAGTCGGAGAAAGATGAGTACCATATAATCTCATGCACATGTGGAAGCTAATGAACAAAATGAACTAACAAGCAAAATAGAGACAGACTCATAGAGAGCAGACTGACAGCTGTTGGGTGGGGGGCAAGGGAATGTTAGACGGGGTGGAGGATTGAGCTAAAAAGAGAAAGAGAAAAAACTCATGGGCACAGACAACAGTGTAGTAATTGCTGGGGAAAGGAGGTGAAAGAGGGGGTAGGAGGAATAAATGGTGAGGTATGGAGACTTGACTTGGGGAAGTGAACACACAATACAATATACAGATGATATGTTGTAGAATTGTGTGCCTTAAACCTGTATAACTTTGTTAACCAGAATTACCCCAATAAATTCAATAAAAAGTAAAGTAAATACCATATTTCTCGCTCCATAAGACGCACATTTTCCCCTCAAAAGTAGAGGGGGAAATGCCCATGCATCTTATTGGAGCGAATATTCATTTTTTTTTTTTTTTAGCTGCTGCAGGTTCCTGAACAACTAAAAGAATATTTAAACATTAAAGACTCTTCTCATTTGTTAATAACAGTGCTAATGGTTGTTAATACTACTATGGAGTTTACATTGTTGAATATTATTGTGGTATATTTTATTAAATATTTTAACACACCATTTGGTTCAGATTTTTTTTTCTTATTTTTCTCCTTAAAACCCTAGGTGCATCTTATGGTCAGGTGCATCTTATGGAGCAAAAAATACAGTAAATATAATAACTTTTTAAAGAAAAAGATCAAATGTGGCAAGCCAATGCAATATACCAGTCAAAGGAAGTAGAGGCCTGAAACAAGACATTAGCAGTGAAAATAGAAAGCCAGGGTAAAGGGAGGAAATGGTTCCAAGGCGGAAGTAGCAGGACTTGATGAATTACGGGATGTGATGGGCGAAGCGGGGAGAGGAACCATACAAAGCATCAAGACTCTCGCTGGCATGTTTTCCACTGGAACTACTAATGGATGTTCATAGACTTGACATGCAAAGAAGAAAGAAAAGGAAGTACAGCTTGAACTGTTTCACAAAAGGGAAGTTCTGAAAACTCTACCCTATACTACATTAGGGATAAGGGCAGGAGCTAGAGGAAGACACTCAGAAGACTGAAATACAAGTTTGAGCTCAGTGTGAGATCAATATTAAAGGTCAATATTTAGGAGCTATTGGCACATAGGGGCATAAAATAGGAGAAAATAATTTGACTCAAGGAGAGTGCATTGTGGCAAATTTGTAAGAAGACCAAACATGCAGGTCCTAAAAACACTACCACCGAATGAATTAAAACAAGTGTAGCCATCGAAGGAGACTTGAAAGGAGTGAGAATTTATTCCAAATGGTCCAATTATTCCAATAATTCTATTATTATTGATCACCCATTATAGACCAATCATTGTGTCAGAGAGTACGGATATAAAGATTAATGTGCTAGAATTTCAGCACAAGAACTGTTTTATAATGAGATTTATAGATAAACAGTCACTTTAAAAACTATTGCACAACTACCACAATAGAGAAATTCACAGGGTGTAAGGAAAGCACAGGATGGCACCTACAATTTAAAAGAGAATCAAGAGAAGTTCTATCAATGAAACCAAGACATAAAAATACTCAATAGAGAGAGCATTGCTACTGGCAAATCTGATCTCAGACATTAGAATTTGAATGCTGATATTTAGAGTGTGTACCAAGTTGCTCATTTTTATAAAAGATCCTAACTCTTAACCCTCAAAATATTTTCAGTGATTACTTATACATTTTATCTGAGAGTATCACACAGCAGTGAAGGCATGTCTAAGAGTCTGTGAAAAGGAAAATAATTCTAATTATATAAGTTCTATACCTATCTTAACCATATTGAGACTGTAAGATCCTCCAAACAGAGGGTTCTAGAAAATGCTTTGAAATTCCATAGAAATCATATTCATTTTCCCCAAGATGGAAAAAAGTGCTGGAGGAGGAAAAAGAATGACTGATGTGATTTTTTAATTGATTAATGACATTCCATTTGATTGGCCACTGAGCATTTTCTGAATACCCAGCAAGATAGGTGGCATGGTTTGGCACTCCCAAACATCATGAGACTCGTGTTCTGACCCTTGCATGCTGGATTTT
Source organism: Saccopteryx bilineata (assembly GCF_036850765.1). Classification (NCBI taxonomy): domain Eukaryota; kingdom Metazoa; phylum Chordata; class Mammalia; order Chiroptera; family Emballonuridae; genus Saccopteryx; species Saccopteryx bilineata. Next base: position 334,918,808 of record NC_089490.1, on the reverse strand, counting down.
AATTTTTCTTTTGTAAAGCAGGTGACTTAAATACAGTGCCCTAACATTCTGTGACTCAGTGACTCCAACTTATATAAGAAAGAGACATAGTTACTAAGGAATATTCAACTAATAGACAAAAATGTTCAGCATGACCAAGAAGTCCTTATGCTCAGATTTTGTTCTCTGTGAATCATTTGTTTAGAGACCTAAAAACAACCAAAATACATGGGTAAAAGTTAAAGTTTACATGGAGAACGGAGATCTGCAAGACACTATGCTAAGTACTTCGGATGCACTATGTTACTAATCTTCATAACAACACAAGGGAGTAGGCATTGTTACTATTCTCTTTTTTCAGATAAGGAAACTGAGACTCATGTTAATCACTGATATCAATGGGTTCAAACACAAATTATCTGAGTCCACAGCCCTTGCATGCCCTTCACCATTTCACAGTGCTATTAAAAGTTAGGGTAACTACAAACAGGAATAAAAGGAAAAAACTGAGTCCAGATTGGTGCCAACAGATTGGAAATTATGTGAAGTAAGTCAGATAAGTCCTCAGGAAGGAGATGACTCTGAAGTTGAGATCTGAAGTTAGATTATCAAAAGGTGCTGCCACAGTATTGCTCTAAAATGATCCAAATATGTTTCACTCTCATGATGAAAAAGTTAAATTGAATCTATTCATTGTAAATCAACAGTTATCATCTAATCACCACATTAAATTGTACTTCACAGGTCACAGGCAGTACTGAGTTTCCACACAATTTATTCTTCAATTATAGAGTTACACAATGCATAGAGAGAGGGTCAGACTGCAGGTTCTGAACGGGAAAGTTATTCATGAGACCACTGCACAGTACATTCAAGTATCTGTGGCAGGGAGGGTATGAGAAACCACACTGAAGTGTAACAAATCCTCTCTGACAGAAACAGCAGGAGGAGAAAGAAGGAAGAAAACTCAAGTGTCTGTGTAAGTTAAGATAAACAGAAAACAGTCAAGCCATATGAGAGAATCTAAGAGTCAGCATTCTGGGAAAGTAAAAGAAATTCTCAAAGGAATTCTTAAAACCTAAAACAGATTAGAATACGAAGGCACACTCAACGGCATTGAACAACCTATCAAAACAGAACTCTCTTAAGACCAAGCAGCTGGTGTGATGTGTCATCTTGTCACTGAGAGAGAAAACCCAATTACAACTTTAATGGCTAATCCATAAAGACACTATGACTCGTGAGGGCCAGCAAAAAGTGCTGAGATTCAGAAATGCCATTTGGTAGGAAATCGCCACTCCTCCAGCATTCAATAATAACACCAATCGGCATGAACCTTATTCATTCATTATTTAACAAATACTTATTGAGGCCACTGTTCTGGGCACTAGAAACACAGTAAGATGAATAATGATGTTTTGTAGAGCTTATTTTCTGGCCCAATAAACAATTTTTAAATGAAATATATGGCATATAAGATGATACTAAGTACAACGATGAAAAATAAGGCAAGGAAAGGGAAATGAGATGGGAGACAAGAACACAGGAAATACAGTTTTAAATAGGATTGCGAGGGAAGGCCTCTGAGCAGGTAACGTTTAAGCAGAAACTTAAAGGCAGTAGATATGAGCACTCTTGCCAGGGCAAAGGCCCTGAGGCAAGAGCATTCTTAGCAACTTACAGAAAGAGTCAAGAGGCTAGTATGCTTGGAGCAAAGTGAAAGAGAAAATTCATGGCAAATGAGGTAAAAAAGGTAGTAGAGGTAGAGAGGCCAAATCACCTATGATCTTATAGGTCATTGTGTGAACTCTGGGCTTTTCTGTAAGTAAAATGTAAAACTTTCACAGATTTTTAGCAGAGAAGTAACAATACCTAACCTATATGCTTGAAGTGGTAGAACCAATTGTAGAAAAGAAACAATTAAGAGACTGTTCTTATGAATATATTATTGAACACATCAGAATTGCTACCTATTCTTGAAGAATAATGATTAAAGCTCAGGCCCTGTTGTCCATCCTGTGGGTTCAAATTTTGGCTCAAACTGTAAATGCCTAAATTTTCTGTTATATGAAATAAGAATTCAAAAGAGATACAATGAACATGTACTGTGCATCAGACCCTGTTCTGTCATGTATCACTTTGGGTTCCCCTCAGAAGCAGATCAGGAGACAAGAGTTTGAGTGCAATGTATTAGGGAAGCATAGAAACCATGATGCATAGAAACCATGATAGGGGTGTGGGGGAGTGACACAGGCAAGGAAAGGCAGCCTACAGAGAAAGTATGTTACCAACCAACTACTGCAGAGAACAACTGGAGCTTAATCACACAGGGAAACGCAGCAAACAGACTTGAACACAGATTTGTCCCACCCAGGGGGCAAAGGATATAGAATAGTATTTATAATCCAAGTTGGGTCAGTAATGGTTTAAAGGCCACTCCCAGGAGGTGTTAATTACCAGGCAAGTCCAACCTGTGCCTGTCAGTCTTGCAGGAGCAGAAGAACAGCCCTGTGGCTTCCAGAAAGCCCTCAGGCACAGAGTGGCATGCACCGCACACACTGGAAATCTTTGGAGCAAAGTAAAACAGTCTGATCTGAGGGCTATGGCAGGGCACTGAAATTAACTGCTACACAAGCACAAGACACAAAGACTACAGTGTAGGCCACAATATGTTAACAGTGATTACTTCTTTTTATTTATTTTTTAAAGTGAGAGGCAGGAAGCAGAGACAGATTCCCACATGCGCCCCAACCAAGATCCACCTGGCAACACTTGTCTTGGGTAGATGCTCAAATCAACCAAGCTATCCTCGGCGCCCAGGCCTATACTTGAACCAACCAAGCCACTGGCTGCAGGAAGGGGAAAGAAACAGATGGTCGCTTCTTATGTGTGCTCAGACCTGCTCAAGCTGGTCTGTCCTCAAGCCAGCCAAGTCTCCATCCACTAAGACAACCAGCCAGGGGCAAAAGTGATTATTGCTGAATGATGAAAAGTATATTTGCTACTTTATTTTTTTTTATTTGCTACTTTCTTTTTGTGCACCTCTCATCTTTAAGATTCTGTTAAAAAAATGTTATTACTTATATAATATCTGAAATAAAATATAATGTCAAATGTTTATAGCATCTTAACAGCATCTATTTTTTTACTGCATTCTTATAACAATTTGGTGAAGAGTGGTGATTATTATTTCCATTTTACATGAAACATTGGATATTTGAGAAATTGAATGAATTGTCAAAGTTGTCCCACTAGTTAATGGTCAAGAGAGCTTGGGGATGCAGATGTCTGGTTTTCATGACTTTTCCTATTTATAGACTGACCATCTTGAATATAGATAAGTATTACCTAAATCAAACTCTACCTTACAGTGAGAAAACTAGGATATAAAGTAATTGGCCCATAATCACACAGCCAGGTAAAAGGTAAGACTCCAGTTCTTCTGACTTGGTTTACATAGAATCTGGGTCACATACAATTCAAAGTTTCAGCACACGGAATCTGCACCCAAACTACTTATTCTCAGGTGCTTCCAGGACCACTTTAGCTGTGCAGCCATGAGCAGTTTTTCACCCTGAAAATGGGGAATATGTAGCCATCCCAATCAAGGCAGTTGTGAGCTAATAATATCTGAAAAGTCTGGTTAGGAGTATAGTTGTTATATTTATTAGTCCAAGTGTTGCATTGAAGAAAGAGAAAAATAAATGGATAGAGAAAAAAAACCTCTTAGAAATAGAATTAGATGGATCTTGGAAGGAAAACGTTTTCAAATTATTTCTAAAATTTTTATTTATTTATTTTAGAGGGAGAAGAGAGAAAGAGAGAGAGAGAGAAATGGGGGAAGGAGCAGGAAGCATCAACTCCCACATGTGCCTTGGCAAGCCCAGGGTTTCAAACCAGCGACCTCAGCGTTCTAAATCGATGCCTTATCCACTGTGCCGCCACAGGCCAAGGAAAATGTTTTAAGAATTGTAATGTAGCCCTGTTTATATGCTAAAAGAATCTTAAAAGTGCTTTCCATAGTTCTGATCAAGGTTATCAAGAATACTTTTTGTGGGAGGTAGTATATATTTTTGGAGGAAAAAAGAAAACAGGTTGCTGAGTCTGCACTATGGTTCTGCCACAGCTATCTGAGCCTAAGTAAATTCTTTAAACTCTCTGCCAAGGTTTATTTATCTACAAAATGGGAATAACAGATGTACCTAACTCTCATAACAGTGCCTGCCACATAGGAAGTAATCAAGAAATGTTGCTCATTGTCATTACTGTATGTATAAAACTGTTCAGTTAAATGCATATTAAATTGGAAGAAGAAAACTGGGATAGAATACTACAGGATTTCATCTTGGAAACAAATGGTACAATTTGATCCTAGTTAGGGATGCTTACCTAAATGCGTATAGCAATAATATGGCATGATTTTACTATTTTGTATACTCAGCAGCATTTAGCTGTATATGCTCAAATAAATTACTACTGCAGTGTTGACTGACACATTAGACAGGAATAAGAAGTGGGCAAGTCAATGAAAATAAAGAGGAGGAAACCATGTAAGAAGAGGAACAAGGCAAAAGAGGCATTTTTCTCCCAATCTGAGAGTCAGCACCTTATTTTTTACATTAAAGATACACTGCATTTCACTTTCTTCAAAGTAAAAGACTTCCCTTCAGCAACATAAACCCAATGCAATCCTCAGGAAATAAAATATTAATAAATATAGATTAAACACAAATCAGGGCTGCAGGTACCCATAAGGCACTTCTTAAGTAAACTAGGAAAAGGTGTCCCCTTCCTCAAAGAAGTTTACATTCATCTTGCGGGAAACTGCCATAATATAATGATTTTCTTATAATAACTACACACTTTACTGCCATCTGCCAGAACTGTAATAAAGACACAAATTTAAAACGTGTGTGCTATGAATGGTGTCCCCAAGGACTGTATATCATGGTTCTGCTTATGTGTGTTTAATGAATGGAAATATCTGTCATAAAAATGCACTGTGATAAATGCTGAAAACATAGGTATTTAAAAATATGTAGTCTCAGCCCTCAAAAACTCACACTCAAATAAACATGCACATTACGGTGTAGTAAATACTATGCTAAAAATTAATACAAGGTGTTAATGAAAGCTCAGGGTAGGGATTTCTGACCTGGCCTGAAAGAGGTGTGTTAACAGATTATATTTTATTTATTTATTTATTTATTCATTCATTCATTCATTCATTTTATTTTAAATCATGTATACTGGTTATATACTATAGAATGAAATAAATGCAATTATCAAAAATAGAAGAAATTATAAAATCACCATTTCAACCACTGTAGCAATAACTGTTTCAGGCAGGAATTATTAATGGATTCTAAAACTGGTATGTGAAAGTTTTTAAAGAGATTTTATTTATTGATTTTTTCATGGTGGGGTGGGTGCATCATGAGAAATATCAACTCATAATAGGTACACTTTAGTTGTTTCTTGGTTGCTGTATGTGCCTTAACCAGGCAAGCACAGGGTTTTGAACCAGTGACCTCAGCATTACAGATTGAATGCTTTATCCACTGTGCCACCACAGGTCAGGCGGTATGTGAAAGTTTGATCAGAAACAAAGTACTTGCATAGTCTCAAACTATCTCCCTACAAAATAGTTATTAATTATAAGACACCATTTTAACCAAGTGATCCATGTTAACATCACCAGTGATGGCACAAAAGATACCATGTGCTTCCTAATGTGATGTAATGTGAAAGATACATTATTTTTGTTGTTTTTCTGACAAACATGTACAACCTAAATTTAATCATGAAGAAAGATCAGACAAACCAAAATTGAAAGACTTCTACAAAATTAATGGCTCCATTCTTCAAAACAATGTCAAGGTCATGAAAAAAAAAAAAAGAACCATTGCAGATTAAAGAAAAGAGAGACAGCAACTCAATGTAATATGTGATATATGTGATCGTGGGTTGAATTTGATACAACAATTTTTTTCTTTTGATATAAAGAACTTCAATGAGGTGATTAACAAAATTTGAATAAGATGTGAATTAAATAGTACTATATTAATGTCAACATTCTAATTTTGATATTTGTAAAGAGAATACATCTTGTTTTAAGGAAATACACACTTATGGATTTAGAGAGAAAGAAGTATAGTATTACATTTGCAATTACAATTACAACCAGAAAAATATGTATAATAAGCATATATAGAACAGTGAGGTAAATGTGGTAAAATGTTAAAATCTGAGAAATATGGGTCAAGATACACAGGAAGTCCACATACTATTTTTGCAACTTATCTATAAGTCTGAATTTTTTCAAAATAAAAAGTTAAAAATAAAATAATAAACTAGAAAAAACTAAAAATATTAGCCTCTTTCCTAAAATAGTTCATAGTTTCTTAATAAGACATAATACATAGCATGTGAAGCTGACATCCAGAACTGTCAGTTACCTTATCACCCACTCTCCCTGTAGAAAAGTCAACACTAGAATTTGACACTCAAGTCCTTGTGCAACCTGGTCTCAATCTAGGCTTCCAGCCATATTTTCTTCTTTCCTCTTTCTTGCTCACTATATTACAAATTTAAACTTGTACAGTTCACCCTTGAACAACACTGGTTTAAACTTCAGAGGTTACTTATATATGAATTTTTTAATACTTTAAATGTATTTTCCTTATAATTTTAATATTTCATTTTCTCTAGCTTACCTTATTGTAAGAATACACATATGGCCCTGGCCGGTTGGCTCAGCGGTAGAGCGTCGGCCTAGCGTGCGGAGGACCCGGGTTCGATTCCCGGCCAGGGCACACAGGAGAAGCGCCCATTTGCTTCTCCACCCCTCCGCCGCGCTTTCCTCTCTGTCTCTCTCTTCCCCTCCCACAGCCAAGGCTCCATTGGAGCAAAGATGGCCCAGGCGCTGGGGATGGCTCTGTGGCCTCTGCCTCAGGTGCTAGAGTGGCTCTGGTCGCAACATGGCGACGCCCAGGATGGGCAGAGCATCGCCCCCTGGTGGGCAGAGCATCGCCCCTGGTGGGCGTGCCGGGTGGATCCCGGTCGGGCGCATGCGGGAGTCTGTCTGACTGTCTCTCCCTGTTTCCAGCTTCAGAAAAAATAAAATAAAAAAATAAAAAAAATAAAAAATAAAAAAAAAAAAGAATACACATATGTTAATTGACAGTTTATGTTATTGGTAAAGCTTCTGGTCAATAGGAAGCTATTAGTTGTTAAATTTTTGGGTAGTCAAAAGTTATACACAAACTTTCAACCGCATGAGAGGTTGGCACCCTTAACCTCCATGATGGTCAACTGTACACGATATTATTTCTCTATTTTTGTTTATGCTGCTAACTCTGCCTAGAATTCCCTTAGTTCCATTCCCCTAATTCTAAAGAAACCTTGCTTCACCAAGGTGACATAGTCCTTTCTACTTTAATTTCCTATAGACGTTTATATTTCTCCTATAATATTAATCAATTTCTAACTTCTATTACAAGTATGTGTTCATAGTTATTTATCCTTCCAACTAACCTATAAGGTTTGAAAGGACAGAATCTTTCAAATCTTTCCTTATAGAACCTATACAGTGCCTTATACAATACAGAGATTTTGTATTGTTAACAACAAAAACAATAATGTTAATAACAGCAATAATACCAGTAGTAATAACAGTAACAGTAAAAATAGCAGATATTTACTGAGCTCTTTCCACATATCCGGCACCTCATTAAGTGCTTTACAAGCTCACAATGATCCTGTGGTAAGTACTATAATCATTCCCATTCTACAAATGAGGAAATAAAGACAAGGAGGATAAGAAACTTACTCAAGATCTTGTAAGAGATAAAGTAAACAGGCAAATACCAGTGTAACCCCTCCAAAGCCCATGTGCATTCCGCTATATCATGCTGCTAGTTTGTTTCCATGGCTGCCTTTATCCACAGGACTTCATCCTTCTAGAGCATGAAAAAGCATAAATCCGTGCCTTACCCCAAAACCTATAAAAAAACTATAAGTAAATTACAAATTGTAAATGACAGAAAACAAAATAGACAACTTCTAGGTCTTTTGAGAGATATTGATTCCCTAAGAATTAAAGCAGAGCATCTAACAAAGAAAACCCTGTTACATACATAATATTGGAAACTTCAGTGTTTAAGAAAATAAAATACTAATTAAAAAGAAAAGGAACAGAGCTGGAAAACATGTACTTTCTATAAAACTATAAAAGATTAATATCTACAACTTCGAAGTTTATTTAAATACTGCTAGTCTTAGTCTCCTGCTATGATGTAATACTAGATACTGGATGGTTTATAAACTGCAGAAATTTATTTCTCACAGCTTCAGAGGTCCAAAGTGCAAGATCAGGACTCCAGTATGGTCATTAAGCATTTCCATCATGTGGGAGACATCACAGAGTGTATATACACAAAACTAAATTGTGTAGCCTACTACACACCTAGGCTGTATGGGATAGCCTCTTGCTCCTAGGGTACAGGCCTGTCAGCATGTCACTGTAGAGAACAACATGAGAGTGCATCAAGCACAAAAGAAAATGATGCAGTCAGAGATGTGGTCATTATGAGATGTATCATATAAGGCTGCAGCCAGCATAACACAGCACTGTGTTTTACAGAAAACTTTCTTTTTATAAGTAGAAAGAGTACACTCTAAAATAATGATAAAAGTAGAAGGTGAAGGGATTAGTGAAATTATAAATACATAACGCATAGATACAGATAACAGGAAAGCAAATCCCAGAGGAAAGGGGGGAGGGAGTTAAGGGAGGGGGGCAAAGGGGGTGTAATGGGGGACACGGGGGTTGGGGTGAGGGTGTTATATTGAGTGAGACACTTAAATCCATTTTAACACAGTAAAATTAAGTTATTAAAAATTTTAACTGACCTTTGGTGGCACAGTGGATAAAGCATCTACCTGGAAATGCTGAGGTCGCCGGTTCGAAACCCTGGGCTTGCCTGATCAAGGCACATATGGGAGTTGATGCTTCCAGCTCCTCCCCCCCCTTCTCTCTCACTGTCTCTCCTCTCTCTCTCTCTCTCTCTCTCTCTCTCTCTCTGTCTCTCCCTCTCCTCTCTAAAATGAATAAATAAAAAATAAAAATAAAAAAAGCTAAAAAAGCCCTGGCCGGTTAGCTCAGTGGTAGAGCGTCGGCCTGGCGTGCAGAGGTCCCGGGTTTGATTCCTGGCCAGGGCACACAGGAGAAGCGCCCATCTGCTTCTCCACCCCTCCCCCTCTCCTTCCTCTCTGTCTCTCTCTTCCCCTCCTGCAGCCGAAGCTCCACTGGAGTAAAGATGGCCCTGGCGCTGGGGATGGCTCCTCGGCCTCTGCCCCAGGCGCTGGAGTGGCTCTGGTCGCAACAGAGTGAAGCCCGGAGGGGCAGAGCATCGCCCCCTGGTGGGCGTGCCGGGTGGATCCCAGTCGGGCGCATGCGGGAGTCTGTCTGACTGTCTCTCCCCGTTTCCGGCTTCAGAAAAATACAGAAAAAAAAAATTTTTTTTTAAGGTATGGTGTAGTAAATACATAAACCAGTATAACGGTCATTTTTTATCATTACCAAGTATTCTGTATTGCATAATCGTATGTGCTATACTTTCAGACAGCTGGCAGTAGTACAGTGAGTTCATTTACACCAGCATCACCACAAGCCCAGGCGTAATGCATTGACTAGGATGTCATGATAGCCTCAGCATCACTAGGTGATAGGGATTTTTCAACTCCATTTCAGTGACAGGGACCACTGTCATATATGTGGTCCACTGTTGATCAAAATATCATTATGAGGCACACGACTGTATCTGATACAGAGCTGAAGTTAATATCTAAAATATATCTTTTAAAACTCATGAAACTCAAAAGGAAAAAAAAAAGGGAGGCTGGAGAGTTAAAAATTGGCAGAGGATTTAAACAGGCACTTTCCAAAGAAGATATAGAAATTGCCAATAGACACAAGAAAGATGCTCAACACAACTAATCATCAGGAAAATGCAAATCAAAACCACAGTGAGGGCCCTGGCCGGTTGGCTCAGCGGTAAAGCGTCGGCCTGGCGTGCGGGGGACCCGGGTTCGATTCCCGGCCAGGGCACATAGGAGAAGCGCCCACTTGCTTCTCCACCCCCCCCCCTTCCTCTCTGTCTCTCTCTTCCCCTCCCACAGCCAAGGCTCCATTGGAGCAAAGATGGCCCGGGCGCTGGGGATGGCTCCTTGGCCTCTGCCCCAGGCGCTAGAGTGGCCTGGTGGGCAGAGCGTCGCCCCTGGTGGGTATGCCGGGTGGATCCCGGTTGGGCACATGCGGGAGTCTGTCTGACTGTCTCTCTCCATTTCCAGCTTCAGAAAAATACAAAACAAAACAAAACAAAACAAAACCACAGTGAAGGCTCTGGCCAATTGGCTCAGTAGTAGAGCGTCGGCCTGGCGTGAAGAAGTCCCGGGTTCGATTCCCGACCAGGGCACACAGGAGAAGCGCCCATCTGCTTCTCCAACCCTCCCCCTCTCCTTCCTCTCTGTGTCTCTCTTTCCCTCCCGCAGCCGAGGCTCCATTGGAGCAAAGATGGCCCCGGGCGCTGGGGATGGCTCCTTGGTCTCTGCCCCAGGTGCTAGAGTGGCTTTGGTCGCAACAGAGCGACGCCCCGGAGGGGCAGAGCATCGCCCCCTGGTGGGCAGAGCGGGCAGAGCATCCCCCCTGGTGGGCGTGCCGGGTGGATCCCGGTCGGGCGCATGCGGGAGTCTGTCTGACTGTCTCTCCCCGTTTCCAGCTTCAGAAAAATACAAAAAAAAACAAAAAACAAAAAAAATCACAGTGAGATATCAGCTCACACCTGTCAGAATGGCTATCATCAAAGACAAGAAATAACAAGTGTTAGGATGTGGAGAAAGGAAATGGTTGCTCATTGCTAATGAAAATATAAATTGGTACAGTCACAATGTAAAATAGTATGGAAGTTCTTCAAAAAATTAAAAATAGAATTGCCATATGATCCAGCAATTCCACTTCTGGGTATTATCCAAGAAAATTAAAACAATAAATCAAAGGTATACACACCCCTATTTCATTGCAGCATTATTTACAACAGTGAAGATATGAAACAACGTAAGTATCCATCAATGAATGAATGGATAAAGAAGAATGGATATAACAAATGGAATACTACTCAGCCATAAGAAAAAAATGAAATCTTCCTATTTGGGACATTGATGGACCTAGATGGTACTATGCTAGGTAAAATAAGACCAAAAAAACCCACATAGCATATGATTTCACTTATATGTGCAATCTAAAAAACAAAACAAATGAACAAACAAAACAAAAAACTGATAAATACAGAGATCTTATTGGTGATGACCCGAGGCATGGGGATTGGGGTTAGGCAAAATGGGTGAAGAAGGTCAAGAGGTGCAAACTTCCAGTTATAAAATAACAAGAACTTGGAGGAATCTCTATGTTACAAGTCATGGGGATACATAATGTACAGCTTGACTATAATTAATGATATTATACTGCGTACTTTAAAATTGTTAAGAAAGTCAATCTTAAAAGTTTTCATTACAAGAAAAAAATTTCTGAAACTTTGTATGGGAAGAGATATTTACTAGACTTACTGTGGTGATCATCATTTAGCAATATATACAAATATCGAGTCATTATGTTGTATACCTGAAACTAATGCTATATGTCAATTATACTTCGATTGAAAGAACAAAAACAATGTAGAGGTGTCAGCAGTTAAATGAACAAGGATATAAATAGAAAATGTATTATAAAGAAAATGCATATGGTAAACAGAAAACCTTAATTGTTAATACCTAATTTTACTGAGGTCAAATAAAATTAGTACACTCATATATAACTGTTAACACTTGAACTTGAAAAGAACATTTTAGAATGTAACTTAGCAATACATGGCAAGAGGCATGAAAATACTTATACCCTTTGACTTGGTAGTCCTACTTTCTAGAAATTATACCAAAGAAATAATTCAAGAGAAAAAACCCTATACAATTGAAAATGTTGATTATGGTGTTATTTTTCTAATAAGATAAAATTTAAAAATCAAATTATTCTATATTAGCTTTCTATTATAAAAGTATTATATACCTATTGAACACAATATTCTGAATTTATTAAAAATTCAATTTTTACAACTTATACAACATGGGGGGGTTCATTATGCAATATGAGGCTAAATTACTAAAAGCAAATTTTAACATTCTGGATATTTCATAGAGCTCCCAAAATATTTGCTTGGTAGCTCATATTTAACCTCATGTTACTGGCTTTAGTTGCAAACCAGACAAAACTGTCAAGGCACAGTATTTGTCATTAAATGCTGTTTTCTGGCCAGTTTTCACACATGTAACTTCAGCCAGCTTTTAAGTGGTGTGAACTTGTGGGGCAGCCGTGTTAGGCTTGATCGCGGGTTTGCCAGCTGCAAGCCCTTTGCTTGATTAGCGCATGAGCATGTGGCAGAGGCATGTGTGCATAACCCATATTAGGCTGTGGGTGTTTCCCCTGGGCAGGGATTCTCCCAGATCACTCTCCTACCACCATGAGGTGCGGTCTTCCTTGCTCCCTTGCCCTTACTGTGAATAGCAGATTTTCCTTTGTTTATTAGCTCTTTCTCTTTTGTTGTTTATTTGTTCGCCTGTCTTTGCAAGCCGCCAATAAACGAGTATGGCCTGACACTTTCTGGCTCAACAGTTTCTCTACCATCTGCCTGAATCCAATGTGAACCTGCCTGGCCTCAGCCCCTGGCATTATAGAACTGAAAATCACATTTAAGCAGAAAACATTCTGAAAATTATTCTTGCATTTTTTACAATGGAAAAGCTATTCAGTCAAAAAAGAGTCAATGTAAAAAAAATTTTTTTGTTTAGCGTAATTGGCCTTAATAATTATTTTAATTTCTAGAAAACAAACATGTATAAGGACCCAACTCTACTGGCTTAGATATTGTAAATTCATTAATTCATAATTGTTTCTCTTAGCTTGTTACCTTATAGTTTTCTTACCTTATTGAATGAAAGAACTACTCAGAATCTGTGCACTAGTATAACAAAGTTTCTCTTGCTCAAAAAGTGGCACACTGTAATAAGCACAGTATCAAGATATATAATCATTCACTCATTGATCAATACTTTTGAGCATTGTTCTAAGGCACTATGACAGGTTCTAGAGATAAAAAAAGACATAATTCATGCCTTTTTAGTGCTCACATCTAAGGAGGAGTAAAAAACTTATAAACAGCATTATCCATTGCAATAAATACTACAATAGAAGTTATGGGTGATGTACTATGAGATATAATTGGAAGAAGGATTAATTCCACCTGAGATAATCAGGAAAGTTTTATTTGATAAGTGAGAAAGGTAACATCTGAACTAGGTCTTGAAGTATAGATGGTTTGTTATACATCACTAGAGCTAATATTTTTCTGGAATACCATTTTTTACTTAACTGTTGTACTCCTTGTTTGTCTGTCTTTTTTACAGGACTATTCATGATCTGACATTTTTAATAGAAATTTTAATTGACATAGTTGTAGATTCACATGAAGTTTTAAGGAATATAGAGAAATGCTATGTATACTACACCCAATTTTCCCCAATGCTAACTAAAAAACTAAATAATATAATATCACAGACAGTAGAATGTCACACCAGGATATTAACATTAATACCACCCACTGGTTTTGTTCATATTTCCTCAGTTTTACTTATACTCATCTCTGTGTGCATGCGTGCATACTTAACTCTACATCATTTTGTCACATATCTACGTTCCTGTATTCAACACCAGAGTCGACCTACTCAAACTTTTATCACCACTAGGGGCCCTCTTGCCCTTTTCTAACCTCATTCACCACAGCCATCCTCACCTCCATCCCTAACCACTAGCAACCACTAAACTGTCCTCCATTTCTAAAACTTTGTCATTCCAAATATGTTTTGTAAATGAAATCATACAGCTTTTTTCTCAGCATAATTTCATAGAGATTCTTCCAAGTTCTTGTTATGTTAATAGTTCATCCCTTTTTATTGCTGAGTGATATCCATGGTATGAATGTACCAAAGATTGTTTAAACATTTACCACCTAGTGAAGGACATCTGGACTGATTCTGGCTATTACAAATAAAGCAGCTGTGAACACCGTGTATAGGATTTTGTGTGAACATATGGTAATTGCATGTTTATAAGAAAGTGTTAAAGCCTTTCCCAGATTGGCTGTGACATTTTACATTCACACCAAAAAAAAAAAAATGTATGTATGATCCAATACTAGTTTTGAGTTCTGAATATGCACCTAGGCAAGTTAATCATCTAAGCCTTTGTTTCCTCAGCTTTTAACACCAAGACTACAGTATAAAAACTGTTCAGGGAAACATGTGTGAAACAAAAAGTAAGAAGTAGTAACAGAGGGTGGAGTGATAGTTAAGAGACAAAGTGCATATTAGAAAACCACCTTTTATGAATTAGTGCTTGAAGGAATGAAGAAACCACCCTAGTCAAAATGTGATGGTTGGTTATTAGAGGGAGAGAATAGAAACCACAGGTTAGTGTCCTCTTTTTTAATAAGATATTAGTGATTACCAAAGGCACTTTATCTTAGCACAGTGATTTTCAACTTTTTTCATCTCATGGCACACATAAATTAATTGCTAAAATTCTGTTGCACATCTAAAATATTTCATTTGCTAATCTAACCAAAAAAAGGTAGAACTTTGATTCATCCACCCTGAATAGCTATTGTTGTGTTGGCTGTTGTCATTTTTTTATCTGACAACCTAAGAGAAAAGAGGTTAGTGCCCTGACTAAATAGTCAGGTATTAATTGCATGTTTTAAAAATTCTTGCAGCACACCAGTGTGCAAAAATCGCTACTGGGTAAAACACATAGGCTCTGAAATCAGATTATGGATTTAAATTCCACACTGTTTCTATTTGGATAAGTTACCTATCCTCTATGTACTTTAATAACCTCATCTATAATATTGTGGCACTACTATGTACTTCATGCTGTTGTGAAAATTTAAAGTGTTGATGTATATAATGGATTTAGAATCATGCTTGCCACAAAATTATTATAATTAGCCACTATTATTTTTAAATGTCTGCTTTTTCTCCCTTCTATGTATTTAGCTGTGACCTTGCATCAGTTTCCTTGTCTACACAAAAAAGAATAAAATGTTTTTCCTGTGATAAGGATTAAATGAGATAACATACTTAAGATGATTGGCACATAGCAAATGTGAGATAAATGTTAGTTCCCTTCCTTTCTCAAATCACCAATTATTTTACTATATTGTAAGACAGACTTTTTTTTTTATTTCCCCCATGAGTCAGGCTGTCAGCTGTCATTTTCCCAAGAATATGTCTTTGTGCAGCTGTTTCAATTGCTACATAAAGTTTCAAGTGCAGAAACAGCAAACTAGATTTTATTAGCCCAGAAATGTCTTTATGCTCAATTTTTGGTTATAAACTGGTTTTGGAAAATTGAGCTCTAAAACCATGGATCTCTAAATTAGGGTGAAGTTATAATAATAATTACTTATTTTCAAGAGTGAAATGAATTAAGTAAACAAAATGTTCTCATCTTGTCTAACAATGTATTAGGTGAACCTGAACTCTCTTAGTGGATATGAAAACACAGTAAGTTGAATGGGGATTCCTGGAAGAACCTGCAGACAGTGGCATTACAAACTCTATGAAACACTGAGTTTAGGTAACTCAATGAAGAGAATAATTTGGCTCTGTAAACTCAAAACTAATAAGATCATAAATAGACCCCTCTGAGAAACACAGTGACACCCTGACATGTTTATTTAATTCAGAGGGTTTGATTAATGAACATTTGGTTCTAGGGCATTTTGATACCTCCTTAAAGCAAATGATTTCAACTTACAGCTTTAATGGTTGCTGAGTACCATGTGTTGAGACAGGCACATCATCCCTACGACTCAAGCATTTGAGTTAAAGTTATGGATGGGGTGATGAAAAAGGGGTGAGGTTGGAAATTGGTACAATTCAGATTGCTTTAAAGATGTAAGTAGAATGAGTGAAGTGGTTACTTAAGGATGAAGTAAATCCCAGTAATGGAGGAAATTCAGAGATGATATAAGGACAAGTAAAAGAGTGAGCTGAGGGTAGGGAATAACCTCGCAAACGAGTAACAAATCAAAGAAAATCATGTGTACTCTCCTTGGACATCTCAGAAAAGGGTACCTGTCATTTAAAAAAGAGTTTAAGCATCTCTGAATTGTGTGTTTTCTGTCTTAAACTGTATGCATTTGCATCTTAAAAATTACTCTTTCTCCTTTAAATCTTCAATGGTCATTTCTAGTAACTTCAATTTTTTTTTTTAAATATGACTTCTAACAGTGGGATATTTTCCTTTTTTCTATTTGAAAATTTGAATGACAAAAATAAAATGGCAATCTTCCTAATAGGTTAGCAGTCAGAAAGAAACATTGAGCACTGAATATAATGAGTGCAACAAGGTTAAACAAGAAAAGGTTTATCGCCTGACTAGGTGGTGGCACAGTGGATAGACCATCGAACTGGGATCGGAAGACCGAGGTTCGAGACCCTGAGGTCACCAGCTTGAGCGTGGGCTCATCTAGCTTGAGCAAAAAGCTCACCAGCTTGACCCAAGGTCTGTTGAAGGCCCACGGTCAAGGCACATATGAGAAAGCAATCAATGAACAACTAAGGTGTCGCAACAAAAAACCGATGATTGATGCTTCTCATCTCTCTCTATTCCTGTCTGTCCCTATCTATCACTCTCTCCGTCCCTGTAAATAAAAAAAAAGAAAAGAAAAAGTTTATCAAAGAAGGAGTATCAGAACAGGCATCATGGAGAAAGAGGCACTTGCAACAAACTTTTAATAATACATGCTTTTGATTTGTATGTCTATTTTTCTGCCAACATCATGGTGTTTTGATTATTGTAGCACTGTAGTATAATTTGAAGTGAGGTAGTGTGATGCCTCTGGCTTCATTCTTTTTTCTCCAGATTGCTTTGGCTATTTGGAGTTTTTATGGTTCCATATAAACCTGGTGATTTTTTTTTTATTTCTTTAAAAAATGACATTGGAATTTTGATGGCAATTGCATTAAATTTATATATTGCTTTGGGTAATGTGGCCATTTTAACTATGTTGGTCCTTTTTATTCATGAACATGAAACATTTTTCCATTTCATTGTGTCTTTTTCAATTTCTTTTAATAATGCTTTATATTTTTCAGTATATAGATTCTTACATTTTTTGAAAGCCACATGCAAAAGAATGAAACTTGACTACAGTGTGTCCCCATGCACAAAAATAAATTCTAAATGGATCAAAGACCTACATATAAGGTCTGAAACAATAAATTACATAGCAGAAAACATAGGGACTAAGCTCATGGACCTTGGCCGTAGAGAAAATTTTATGAATTTGACCCAAAGTCAAGGGAAGTGAAGGAAAAATAAATGAATGGGACTATATCAAACTAAAAAGCTTCTGCACAGCAAAAGAAACTGACAACAAAACAAATATGCAGCCAACTAAATGGGAGATGATATTTGAAAATAACAGCTCCTAGCAGCTCTGACTGACTGAGCCTTACCCAGAGCCCTGTGCTGAGTGGAAATAGAGTGGGGAGTTGCCAGCTCTTTGAGCCTCTTACTATCCAGGCAGAGGCAGCAGCAACCCCATAGCTGGATTATCAGGCTACTAATTGAGGAAGGAAAGACTAGGAGAAAGGCTCCAGGAACACGGACTCTCTCACTGTCGGAGCCTATAAATGCTAATGAACTTTGACTGCCAACGAGACTAAAGCACAATACATGACATTGCCATAGAGACTTATCAACTACAAACCTCTACCTGAGCGTGCCAAAGGGGAAGAACCCGGGGTACAGAGTCACCGACCAGGAAGAGGGAGAGACAAGAAAAAGCAAGAAGATAACCTCTCAAAATCAAGAATAATCTGCAGACTTTATAACCTATCCCATTTTATTATATTTGTTCGTTTGTTTCTCTTATCTTCCTTCTTGATACTTTTTTTTCCTCCTCCAATTTGGCCGATTAACTCTCTACCGGTCTTACTCTCTCCTCTCCTTGAACTACACTACCCATAAGTGTTACATCTCCCATTATCTTTTCTCTTCTCTTCCTTTCTCTCTATGAGGGTTGCACTCCAAAACCCTTAACTCTCTCTCTCTCTCTCTCCTTTCTTTTTTCTTCTTTTAGTGGTTCCCTCTTTTTTTCTCTCTCTCTCTTTCTTTTCTCCCTCTATATTAGTTTCTTCCTTTCTCCTTTACATCTCCTCTCATTCAAACCTCAATAACAAACAAATTATCTTATCTGGGACTCAAACCTATGTTTGTGGCATTTTGGGGGGTTTTTACTTCACCTTTTTAACTCACTAGCAGTGATCCCATCCCTGGCTCTCCATATTATCTAGTTCTTGTTCCACTAAATACAATAGTAAGTTTTTAATTTGTCCCCCCATCTTTCCGTTTTCCTCTTATTCCTCTCATCATAACTCTTAGACAACCAATGCCTAAAAGCAAATCATTTTATTCTTGACCCAAATTTTTTCCTTATTTGCTTTTTGTGGGTCCATACGCTCTTTTTTTTTTTCTTTTTTTTTTTTCCTTTTTTTTTTTTTTTCTTTTTTTCTTTTTTGCCCCTTTATTACTTTTCCCCAATTCAGGCCCTCCATCACAGGCATTGTTTGTTATAACTCACAGTCCACCACAAGATTTTCTCAAGAAAGAGGGGAGAGGAGAGGAGAGGAAAAAAGGAGGGGGGGAATAATTTCCTTTTTTTAATTTTTATTTTATTTTATTTTTCTTTATTTCATTATTAATTTTTTTAAAAAAAACAACTCTTTTCGATTTATTTTTTTTTAATTTTTTTAACTTTTTATTCTTTATTAAATCTCATTAATACTATCAACAAAACCACCCTCAGATGCCATTAAGGAAGAGAAAATCGAATATCATGGATACAAAAGAAAGAGAGGTAACACAGCTAGATGAGGAAAAATCTATGGAGAAAAAATTTAATATATTGGAAACCTTGGAGCTAAATGACAGAGAATTCAAGATAGAAATCCTAAAAATCCTCCGAAATATACAAGAAAACACAGAAAGGCAATTTAGGGAGCTCAGAAAACAACTCAATGAACACAAAGAATATATGTCCAAGGAAATTGAAACTATAAAAACAAATCAAACAGACATGAAAAACTCAATTCACGAGCTGAAAAACGAAGTAACAAGCTTAGCTAATAGAACAGGTCAGATAGAAGAGAGGATTAGTGAAATAGAAGACAAGCAACTTGAGGCACAACAGAGAGAAGAAGAAAGAGACTCAAAAATTAAAAAAATGAGATAGCCCTACAAGAATTATCTGACTCCATCAAAAAGAATAACATAAGAATAATAGGTATATCAGAGGGAGAAGAGAGAGAAAATGGAATGGAGAACATACTCAAACAAATAATAGATGAGAACTTCCCAAGCCTGTGGAAAGAACTAAAGCCTTAAGTTCAAGAAGCAAACAGAACTCCAAGTTTTCTTAACCCCAACAAACCTACTCCAAGGCATATCATAATGAAATTGACACAAACCAACAGCAAAGAAAAAATTCTCAAGGCAGCCAGGGAAAAGAACAATACAACATATAAAGGAAGACCCATTAGATTATCATCAGATTTCTCAGCAGAAACTCTACAAGCTAGAAGAGAGTGGACCCCAATATTTAAAGTCCTGAAAGAGAGGAACTTTCAGCCACAAATACTATAACCATCAAAGCTATCCTTCAAATACGAAGGAGAAATAAAAACATTCACAGATACAGAAAAGATGAGGGAATTTATCATCAGAAAACCCCCACTCCAGGAATTACTAAAGGGGGTTCTCCAATCAGACACAAAGAACAACAAAAAAAAACAGAGCCACAAGTAAAAGCTCCAAGAAGAACACAATAAAACCAAATTTAAACTGTGACAACAACAAAAGGAAAGAGGGGGAGAAGATGGAGATTAACAGTAGCAAAGGACGATGGAGTGCAAAAGTACTCACAAAATAGTTCGCTACAATGAACAGGGTAGGGACCCTTTTCATTACTCAAAGGTAACCACCATTGAAAAAACCACCACAGAAGCACATGAGATAAAAAAGATAGCAACAGAGGAAAGATGTATGGAATACAACCAAATAAAAACAAAAGATAGAAAAACGAAAGAGAAGGATCAAACAAGACACAAAACTAACAGAAAGCAAGATATAAAATGGCAATAGGGAACTCACAAGTATCAATAATTACACTAAATGTAAATGGATTAAACTCACCAATAAAAAGGCACAGAGTAGCAGAATGGATTAAAAAAGAAAATCCAACTGTATGCTGCCTACAGGAAACTCATCTAAGTAAAAGGATAAAAACAAATTCAAAGTGAAAGGCTGGAAAACAATACTCTAAGCAAATAACATCCAAAAAAAAGCAGGTGTAGCAATACTCATATCGGATAATGCTGACTACAAGACAGGAAAAGTACTCAGAGACAAAAATGGCCATTTCATAATGGCTAAGGGGACACTGAATCAAGAAGACATAACAATTCTTAATATATATGCACCAAACCAAGGAGCACCAAAATATATAAGACAGCTACTTATTGATCTTAAAACAAAAACTGACAAAAATACAATCATACTTGGAGACCTCAATACACCGCTGACGGCTCTAGATCGGTCATCCAAACAGAGAATCAACAAAGACATAGTGGCCTTAAACAAAACACTAGAGCACCTGGATATGATAGACATCTACAGGACATTTCATCCCAAAGTGACTGAGTATACATTTTTCTCCAGTGTACATGGATCATTCTCAAGAATTGACCATATGTTGGGCCACAAAAACAACATCAGCAAATTCAGAAAAATTGAAGTTGTACCAAGCATATTTTCTGATCATAAAGCCTTGAAACTAGAATTCAACTGCAAAAAAAGAGGAAAAAAATCCCACAAAAATGTGGAAACTAAACAACATACTTTTAAAAAATGAATGGGTCAAAGAAGAAATAAGCGCAGAGATCAAAAGATATATACAGACTAATGAAAATGACAATACGACATATCAGAATCTATGGGATGCAGCAAAAGCAGTGATAAGAGGGAAGTTCATATCGCTTCAGGCATATATGAACAAACAAGAGAGAGCCCAAGTGAACCACTTAACTTCACACCTTAAGGAACTAGAAAAAGAAGAACAAAGACAACCCAAAACCAGCCGAAGAAAGGAGATAATAAAAATCAGAGCAGAAATAAATGAATTAGAGAACACAAAAACTATAGAAAAAATTAATAGGACAAGGAGCTGGTTCTTTGAAAAGATCAAAAAAATTGACAAACCCTTGGCAAGACTTACCAAGGAAAAAAGAGAAAGAACTCATATAAACAAAATCCATAATGAAAGAGGAGAAATCACCACGGACACCGTAGATATACAAAGAATTATTGTAGAATACTATGAAAAACTTTATGCCACTAAATTCAACAACCTAGAAGAAATGGATAAATTCCTAGAAAAATACAACCTTCCTAGACTGAGTCAAGAAGAAGCAGAAAGCCTAAACAGACCTATTAGTAGAGAAGAAATAGAAAAAACCATTAAAAACCTCCCCAAAAATAAAAGTCCAGGCCCTGACGGCTATACCAGCGAATTTTATCAAACATTCAAAGAAGACTTGGTTTCTATTCTACTCAAAGTCTTCCAAAAAATTGAAGAAGAATCAATACTTCCAAACACATTTTATGAGGCCAACATAACCCTCATACCAAAACCAGGCAAGGATGGCACAAAAAAAGAAAACTACAGACCAATATCTCTAATGAATACAGATGCTAAAATACTAAACAAAATACTAGCAAATCGAATACAACAACATATTAAAAAAATAATACATCATGATCAAGTGGGATTCATCCCAGAATCTCAAGGATGGTTCAACATACGTAAAACGGTTAATGTAATACACCATATCAACAAAACAAAGAACAAAAACCACATGATCTTATCAATAGACGCAGAAAAGGCTTTCGATAAAATACAACACAATTTTATGTTCAAGACTCTCAACAAAATGGGTATAGAAGGAAAATATCTCAACATGATAAAGGCCATATATGGTAAACCATCAGCTAACATCATATTAAATGGCACTAAACTGAAGGCTTTCCCCCTTAAATCAGGAACAAGACAGGGTTGTCCACTCTCTCCACTCTTATTTAATGTGGTACTAGAGGTTCTAGCCAGAGCAATCAGACAAGACAAAGAAATAAAAGGCATCCATATCGGAAAAGAAGAAGTAAAGGTATCACTTTTTGCAGATGATATGATCCTATACATCGAAAACCCCAAAGAATCCACAAAAAGACTACTAGAAACAATAAGCCAATACAGTAAGGTCGCAGGATACAAAATTAACATACAGAAGTCAATAGCCTTTCTATATGCCAACAATGAAACAACTGAGAAGGAACTCAAAAGAATAATCCCCTTCACGATTGCAACAAAAAAAATAAAATACTTAGGAATAAACATAACAAAGAATGTAAAGGACTTATATAATGAAAACTATAAACCATTGTTAAGGGAAATCGAAAAAGATATAATGAGATGGAAGAATATACCTTGTTCTTGGCTAGGAAGAATAAATATAATCAAGATGGCTATATTACCCAAAGCAATATACAAATTTAATGCAATTCCCATCAAACTTCCAATGACATTTTTTAAAGAAATAGAGCAAAAAATCATCAGATTTATATGGAACTATAAAAAACCCCGAATAGCCAAAGAAATCCTAAAGAAAAAGAATGAAGCTGGGGGCATAACAATACCTGACTTCAAACTCTATTATAGGGCCACGACAATCAAAACAGCATGGTATTGGCAGAAAAATAGACACTCAGACCAATGGAACAGAATAGAAAGTCCAGAAATAAAACCACATATATATAGTCAAATAATTTTTGATAAAGGGGCCAACAACACACAATGGAGAAAAGAAAGCCTCTTCAATAAATGGTGCTGGGAAAACTGGAAAGCCACATGCAAAAGAATGAAACTGGACTACAGTCTCTCCCCCTGTACAAAAATTAACTCAAAATGGATCAAAGATCTAAACATAAGACCTGAAACAATTAAGTACATAGAAGAAGACATAGGTACTCAACTCATGGACCTGGGTTTTAAAGAGCATTTTATGAATTTGACTCCACAGGCAAGAGAAGTGAAGGCAAAAATTAATGAATGGGACTACATCAGACTAAGAAGTTTTTGCTCAGCAAGAGAAACTGATAACAAAATAAACAGAAAGCCAACTAAATGGGAAATGATATTTTCAAACAACAGCTCAGATAAGGGCCTAATATCCAAAATATACAAAGAACTCATAAAACTCAACAACAAACAAACAAACAATCCAATAAAAAAATGGGAAGAGGATATGGATAGACACTTCTCCCAGGAAGAAATACAAATGGCCAACAGATATATGAAAAGATGCTCATCTTCTTTAGCTATTAGAGAAATGCAAATCAAAACGGCAATGAGATACCACCTCACACCTGTTCGATTAGCTGTTATTAGCAAGTCAGGTAATAGCAAATGTTGGAGAGGCTGTGGAGGAAAAGGAACCCTCATACACTGTTGGTGGGAATGTAAAGTAGTACAACCATTATGGAAGAAAGTATGGTGGTTCCTCAAAAAACTGAAAATAGAACTACCTTATGACCCAGCAATCCCTCTACTGGGTATATATCCCCAAAACTCAGAAACACTGATACGTAAAGACACATGCAGCCCCATGTTTATTGCAGCATTGTTCACAGTGGCCAGGACATGGAAACAACCAAAAAGCCCATCAATAGATGACTGGATAAAGAAGATGTGGCACATATACACTATGGAATACTACTCAGCCATAAGAAATGATGACATCGGAACATTTACAGCAAAATGGTGGGATCTTGATAACATGATACGAAGCGAAATAAGTAAATCAGAAAAAAACAGGAACTGTATTATTCCATACGTAGGTGGGACATAATAGTGAAACTAAGAGACATTGATAAGAGTGTGGTGGTTACGGGGGGGAGGGGGGAATGGGAGAGAGAAAGGGGGTGGGGAGGGGCACAAAGAAAACAAGATAGAAGGTGACAGAGGACAATCTGACTTTGGGTGATGGGTATGCAACATAATTGAACGACAAGATAACCTGGACTTGTTATCTTTGAATATATGTATCCTGATTTATTGATGTCACCCCATTAAAATAATAAAATTATAAAAATAAAAATAAAAGAAAATAACAGCTCCAAGAACAGGTTAATATCCAAAATATATAAAGAACTCACAAAGTTCAGCAACAAACAAGCAAACAATCCAATGAAAAAATGGTGAGAGGACCTGAACAGACACTTCTCCCAAGAGGCAAACAGATATATGAAAAGATGCTTCTTTTCACTAGCTATTAGAGAAATGCGAGTCAAAACTACAATAAGATATCACCTCATACCTATTAGATTGGCTATTATCAACAAGACAGGTAATAACAAATGTTGGAGAGGCTGTGGAGAAAAAGGAATCCCCATTCACTGCTGATGGGAATGCAATTTAGTACAACCATTATGGAAGAAAGTATGATGGTTCCTCAAAAAATTAAGAATAGAACTACCATGTGACCCAGCAATCTCTTTACTGGGTATTTACTCCCAAAACTCGAAAACATTTGTACATAAAGAACATGCAACACCATGTTCATCGCAGCATTATTCACAGTGTCCACAACATGAAAAAACCAAAATGTCCCTTGATAGAGGATTAGATAATGAAGATGTGGTACACATATACAATGTAATACTACTCAGCCATAAGAAATAAGGACATAGTGACATTTATAACAACATGGATGGAACTTGAGAACATAATACTGAGTAAAACAAGTAAATCAGAAAAATCTAAAAACTATGATTTCACACAATGGTGGGATACAAAGCTGAGACTCATGGCCATTGATAAGAATGCAGTGGTTACCAGGTGGATGGAGATGTGGGGGAAGGGGAAGGGTGTAAAGAGGAACAACAACAAGGTGATATAAAATGATTTGACTTTGAGTGATGAGTATACAACATAATTGACTGTTCAAATATTGTGAAAATGTTTACCTGAATCTTTTGGATCAATGTCATCCTGTTAAACTTAATTTTCTAAATAAAAATAATACATTCTACACTTGTCTCTGTCATTACATAGCTCCTTAACCACTCATGGAACTACTCCCATAATGTCACGAAAGGTTTCATTTTATTTTTTTAATCCAATGTAAACTTTCGGTTCCTACTCATTAAAACTTTCTGTATCATTCAGTACTGTTAACCACTCTTTTATTCCTGCCATTTCTCCCTTGACTTTTATGATACATTCTTTTTTCCTTTTGTTCTTCTACCACAGGTGTCTGCTTAGTCTCCTTTGGGAACCGTTTT
Organism: Saccopteryx bilineata; assembly: GCF_036850765.1. Taxonomy (NCBI): domain Eukaryota; kingdom Metazoa; phylum Chordata; class Mammalia; order Chiroptera; family Emballonuridae; genus Saccopteryx; species Saccopteryx bilineata. The sequence goes on along the minus strand of NC_089490.1, from coordinate 334,893,259 downwards.
CCCAGGATTTAACCTTAATTTTTCCAGCAGCTATGACCTTAACCTTCTTCTAGTCTCAACTCTAGATACTCTTTATTCTCTATTGCTGTATCAGTCAGCTTTTACTATAGCAACATATAACCACAAATCTCAATAGCACATACAAAGGTTTATTTCTCACTCACATGTTCTCTTTTATAGGTCAGCACTGCAGCTGGGCTCTGACCTGCTCTGCTGAAGTAACAGCCCCTGTCCTCAATATACTGATGTCATGACAGAAAGAAAGATAGTGCACCACAAGATGTTTCCTAACACTTTGTCTTGGAAGTTGCACATCACTTAGACATCTCTCCTGCGTATAAAAGTATATGTCTTACTAAAATTACTGCTGAATATCCCACAGGCATTGCAAACTCAAGTCCAAACCTAAACTCAATGCTGTCTCCCCTTATCTTATCTCACTTCTTCCCTTTATCCCATTCTATTCCAAATCTGCTTTTCCTTAGCCTTGTATACGGCACCATCATCTACTCTTTCTCTTAAACATTGACACCTCCCTTCTCATAGCCAACCCTTTATAATAGGCACTGAGTATTTTCTAGTCTATCTCCTATGTATTTCTTAAATCGCTCATTTCCTTTTCATTCCTTCTGCTATTGGTTTTGTTGAGGCCCCCATTATCATGAGGTGGTCTCCAAACTGTCTCTGACTCCATTCTCAATGAATTTGTCATTTATTCATTCAATCAACAAAGATTTATTAAGTACCTACTTTGTGCTAAGCTCTTAATATACAATAGTGAGCAAGGCAGGCATAGTTCCCACTCTTCTAAAGCTTATAGTTTTCAGAGAAAATGAATCAAATTACTTATAGCACAAAGTGTGGTCAATGCTATGATTCATGCAACTAAAAATTACTATCGAGCATGTAATTGTATGTGAAGGCACTGTTCTGGAACCTAAGAATACAGCAGTGACCAGGTAGCTCAGTTGGTTAGAGCATTGTCCTGATAATTCCAAGGTGCAGGTTTGATCCCTGGTCAGGGCACATGCAAGAGTTAACCAATGAATGCATAAATAGCTGGAATAATAAATTGATGTTTCCCTCTCTCTCTCTCCTCCATCCTCTCTCTATAAAATCGATCAATAAATAAAAATGATTTAAAAATAAACATTCCTTGGCCCTGGCTGGTTGGCTCAGCAGTAGAGCGTTGGCCTGGCGTGCGGGGGACCCGGGTTCGATTCCCGGCCAGGGCACATAGGAGAGGCACCCATTTGCTTCTCCACCCCCCCTCCTTCCTCTCTGTCTCTCTCTTCCCCTCCCGCAGCCAAGGCTCCATTGGAGCAGGGATGGCCCGGGCACTGGGGATGGCTCCTTGGCCTCTGCCCCAGGCCCTAGAGTGGCTCTGGACGTGGCAGAGCATCGCCCCCTGGTGGGCAAAGCATCGCCCCTGCTGGGCATGCCGGGTGGATCCCCATTGGGCGCATGCGGGAGTCTGTCTGACTGTCTCCCCGTTTCCAGCTTCAGAAAAATACAAAAAAAAATAAAAAATAAAAATAAACATTCCTTGCACACTAAGAAAGTGAAAAAAATATTTAAAGAAAGAGAATATAGGCCCTGGCCGGTTGGCTCAGTGGTAGAGCGTTGGCCTGGCGTGCGGAAGTCCCAGGTTCGATTCCCAGCCAGGGTACACAGAAGAGGTGCCCATCTGCTTCTCCACCCCTCCCCCTCTCCTTCCTCTCTGTCTCTCTCTTCCCCTCCCGCAGCCAAGGCTTCATTGGAGCAAAGATGGCACGGGTGCTGGGGATGGCTCTATGGCCTTTGCCTCAGGTGCTAGAGTGGCTCTGGTCGCAGCAGAGCAACGCCCCGGATGGGCAGAGCATCGCCCCCTGGTGGGCGTGCCGGGTGGATCCCAGTCGGGTGCATGCGGGAGTCTGTCTGACTGCCTCCCCGTTTCCAGCTTCAGAAAAATACAAAAAAAAAGAAAGAAAGAAAGAAAGAAAGAAAGAAAGAAAGAAAGAAAGAAAGAAAGAGAATATAGCAGTGAAGGACAGACAAGGATCATGCTCTCAGGAAAAATATTTACATTAAAAATCAGGATAATTTAAAACAGTGGTAGGTGCTATCAAAAGCATAATAGGCCCTGGCCGGTTGGCTCAGCGGTGGAGCGTCGGCCTGGCGTGCAGGGGACCCGGGTTCGATTCCCGGCCAGGGCACATAGGAGGGTAGCCCATTTGCTTCTCCACCCCCCTCCTTCCTCTCTGTCTCTCTATTCCCCTCCTGCAGCCAAGGCTCCATTGGAGCAAGGATGGCCCGGGCGCTGGGGGTGGCTCCTTGGCCTCTGCCCCAGGTGCTAGAGTGGCTCTGGTCGCAACGGAACGATGCCCCAGAGGGGCAGAGCATCGCCCCCTGGTGGGCAGAGCCTCGCCCCTGGTGGGCGTGCCAGGTGGATCCCGGTCAGGCGCATGCGGGAGTCTGTCTGCCTGTCTCTCCCCATTTCCAGCTTCAGAAAAAAAAAAAAAAAAAAAGCATAATAAATGATGACATGAAAAAGATTAAGTAGGAGAAATGAGGAAGCCTAGGTAGCCTGGGTGTTTGGAAAAGGCTTTTCTGATTTTAGCTAAGACTAAAATAAAGAGAAGAAATCAGCCATGAAAAAAATTTAGAGGCCGAGAATCCTATGCAGGATAAAGAATCTATGTAAAGCCCTGACCAATTGCTCAGTGGTAGAGTGTCAGCCCAGTGTATGAAAATCCCGGTTCGATTCCCAACCAGGGCACACACGAGAAGCAACCATTTGCTTCTCCACCCTTTCCCCTCTCTCTTTCTTCTCCTACTGCAGCCAAGGCTTCGTTGGAGCAAAGTTGGCCTGGGTGCTGAGGATGGCTCCATGGCCTCTGCCTCAGGCACTAAAATGGCTCCAGTTGCAACAAAGCTACACCCCAGATGGGCAGAGAATCGCCCCCTGGTGGGCATGCCAGGTGAATCCTGGTCAGGTGCATGTGGGAGTCTATCTCTCTGCCTCTCCACTTCTCACTTCAGAAAAATACAAAAGAAAAAATAAGAATCAATGTAAGAGTCCACAGACAGGCGCAAGCTGAGGCACACTGGCTAAGGAAGAAGGTATTAAGAGGCAAAATCAAAAAGCTCAGTAAAGAATATACCATATAGCCTGACCAGGTGGTGGCTCAGTGGATAGAATGTCAGACTGGGATGCAGAGGATCCAGGTTTGAGACCCTGAGGTCGTTAGCTTGGGCACAGGCTTATCTGGTTTGAGCAAAAGCTCACCAGCTTGGACCCAAGGTCGCTGGCTCAAGCAAGGTGTTACTCAGTCTGCTGAAGGCCCACAGTCAAGGCACATATGAGAAAGCAATCAATGAACAACTAAGGGGTCACAACAAGAAAATGATGATTGATGCTTCTCATCTCTCTCTTTTCCTGTCTGTCTGTCCCTATCTCTCTCTCTCTCTCTCTCTCTCTCTCTCTCTGAAAAATAAATCTACTACCAGAGAGGGTGGTTATAAAAACTTATAAAATAAAAAGAAGAATAAAAAAAGAATATACCATATAGAGCTTTGCAGAACATGGTAAAAGGTTTAGATTTTATCCTAGGTATAATGGAAGTCCATTGGAAAGATTAAAGCAAGAAAATGACATGATTAAACTTATATTTTAAACAGAAACCTCTGGCTGCTGTGTGAAAAATAGATTCCAGGAGCAAAAGTAGAAGTAGGCAAACCACTAGGACAACCATGAAAGTAATCCCAGCAAGAGATAAGGATGGCATGGAACAACAGTAGTAATGATAAAATATGCAGGAAATGTAAATATATGCAAGGTATAGTTAGAGGTACAGTCAGTGAAACCTGATGACAGATTAGATGTGGGAATAAGGAGAATGAGGAATCAAAGATGATTCATCAGAGTTTAGCAATAGACTCCTATGTCCATAGTGGTACCATTAACTTAGAAGAGGAAGTTAGAAAGAAGAAAAGGTTTGTGATGTATAGCAAAAGAGAATTCAGGAGTTCTCTTTTCGACAGGTTAAGTTGTTAGGCGAAGTACAGAGATATGACAGCAGGCAGTAAAAGCAAATAATATAAACTAGTGGTACCAGAAAAGATTTACCTATGTGGGGGGAGACTTTTAAAGTTTCTAATAGATAAAGACAGAATGGAGGCAGGAAAAATTCTCCATAATACTGTCCATAAATCTTTATAAAATATAAATTGGATTAGAAAATTCCCCTGCTTAAGATCCATCACTGAGTTTTGATCAACCATGGCAATTTCTCTGAATACCCCTTAACATGTCAATCTCTTCCATCATACCATGAGCTTTTTTTTTTTTTTTTTTTTTTTTTCATTTTTCTGAAGCTGGAAACAGGGAGAGACAGTCAGACAGACTCCCGCATGCGCCCGACCGGGATCCACCCGGCACACCCTCCAGGGGCTACGCTCTGCCCACCAGGGGGCGATGCTCTGCCCATCCTGGGCGTCGCCATGTTGTGACCAGAGCCACTCTAGCGCCTGAGGCAGAGGCCACAGAGCCATCCCCAGCGCCCGGGCCATCTTTGCTTCAATGGAGCCTCGGCTGCGGGAGGGGAGGAGAGAGACAGAGAGGAAAGCGCGGCGGAGGGGTGGAGAAGCAAATGGGCGCTTCTCCTGTGTGCCCTGGCCGAAATCGAACCCGGGTCCTCCGCACGCTAGGCCGACGCTCTACCGCTGAGCCAACCGGCCAGGGCTATACCATGAGCTTTTAAGGGTAGGTCTCATTGTTGTTCATTCAGAATTTAGCACAATAACTAGAACATAGTACTTGTTACATAGAATATAGAATGTACACAGGTGTTAAGTGGGTAAACTAGCTATGTAATCATCAAGTTACTTAGTCTCTGAGCCTCATTTTCCTCAATTATAAAAGGCAGACCCTCTTTAAAATCACTTTCAACTTTAATAGTCTATGATTAAAATTTCTCTACGATATTAAGTCTGTAAGTCAGAAGCAATTAGAATTCTAATCCAGACTTATGTGAACCATAAATGTGCTAGTCAATACTTCTGTTTCTTCATGTGTGAAATGAAAATTAAAGTATTGCTCTCCTTCATGTAAAATCTCATTGATAATACAAACCATATTTAAATGTAAAATTATTAGAATAGTAAAATTCTATGAGGGATTTTTTTTCTAAAATGATTGGTGATAAGGATGAGGCTCGTTACCTGCTAAATTATGCCTTACTGCATTTTGAAAGGATATGTTCATAACTAATGATTTCCCTTGGTTTCATCTTATACTGAGCTGTTCTTTTGTCTATGAATTATCAGAAGGACAACATAGTATGCCCTAATTTTTTCAAGGGTGTGTTTATAAGATACAATTAGTCTATAACCTCTTCTCATTCTTTATAGTTCTTTCCCCAAGCTACTCTATTTTTTAAATTATTGTAATCAAAGCTCCATTTTTTAAACATCTACCACCACAGAAGTGTGATTTGATTAGGAAACAACCTTTTAAGAATTTACCTCCCATTACACAATTTTCACCTTTTGTTCAATGGTTCTGTTTTATTCCTCTTCTATGTTAATTTGTTTTGACAATGGAAACACTTTTTATCCTAATTTAAAACTTACCAATCTAAAAAAATAATCTTTTAGAAATACAAAGGACATCAAAGTAATGGTGGCATGAGACATACTTCTGATCTCTCCTAAGAAATTTCAACAAATTGAACAACTATAATGCAGCAAAGGAATCACAACTGGGCTTGCAGGTGCACCTAAAAGATCCATGCACTGAATGGATTAAAGGTGGGATGGGATGAAATGGGGGAGAGAAGATAAAATGCAATCATGGTGGGCTTTGGAGGGGAGAGCATACAAACCTGAAGTGACTAGATTTTTTTTCTCTGCTGGATGATGGGGAGGAGGGAAGCACAAGCTCTCTGGATTTTGTTGGAGGGGTACAGAGAGAGAAACCTGGAGTGACTGGGTCTCCTTCTGCCAGGAGGACTGGTGAGACAGAGGGGCAGAGGGGGAGATAAACCAAAGCGGCCAGAGTGCAGGGTCACAGCCAGTGTTTCTGTAGTCTGCCTGTGCCCACACTTGGAAGAGACAGAGAAAACTAAAGTACAGCCCCTCAGCCTCCCAGATCTTACCTCCCTCACCTTGTGGTACAGAAAGTGGCAGAGACAAACCCCACAACTAGTTCTCCAGAGCCACACTCTCTCCTGAAGAACAGAGATGCTCTATGTCCAATCCCCAGGTCTACTGAGACATGGGAAAGAGGGTCCAGAAACCTGAGATCACCATTGCTAGAGTCCAAAAGCCAGAAAGCTGAAGCCATAAAACCAAAGCATAAGGCCAACCATAAAGCCCTCACAACACACCCCACCCTCCAATGCAACTGTGGCAGCATCCACATAATTGCAACAGAAAAATCTAAGCAGAGAGCCCAGGAACTTCACAGAGCTAAAATCTGTAATACAGTGGCACCTACTGAAAGAAATCTCTCAAAACCAAAATTTTTTTTCCTTCTTTTCCTCTTTTTTTCTTTTTCTCATCTTTATCTTCTCTTTTTCTTCTTTGAATTTCATTTTCTTAAATTTTTTATTCTTATTTTTTTGTGGGTGTTTCATTTTTGATTTTTTTCTTTGCTTTCAGTCTTTTTCTGTGGTTTTTCTTCTTGTCATCATTTTTTTCATTTTTATATTTTTCATTGTATTTTTTACTTTAATTCTTTACATTTTAGTTATTTTCTTTATTAAGGTTCTTAACAATACCACTCTTTAATGCCATCAAGATAGAAGAAATCAAACACCATGGCTACACTAGACAGAGATGTAGTTCAGAAAGAAAATTAAAAATCTCCAGAAAAAATATCAATCACATGAAAGCCTTGGAAATATATGATAGAGAATTCAAAATCAAAGTTCTGAAAATACTCAACAAGATGCGAGGAGACATCAATAAGCAATTTAATGAGCTCAGAAGACAAATTAAGGAATAAAACAAATATCTCACCAAGGAGATTAAAACTTTAAAACAGAGGTGAAGAACTCAATATGTGAGTTGAAGACTGAGGTAGCAAGTTTAGCTAATCTAACAAGCCAGATAGAGGAAAGAATCAGTGACACCAAAAACAGGCAACTAAAGACACTACAGAGAGAAGAGGAGAGAGACTCATAAATTAAAGAAACTGAGAGAACTCTACAAGAATTGTCTGACTCCATCTGAAAGAGCAATATAAGAATAATGGGTATATCAGAAGAAGAAGAAAGGGTGAAGGAAATAGAGAGCTTATTCAAACAAATAATTGATGAAAATTTCCCAAGCCTATAGAAATAGTTAGAGCTTTGAATCCAAGAAGCAAACAGAATGCTGAGTTACCTCAACCCAAACAGACCTATTTCAAGGTGCATCATAATAAAATTGTCAAATACCAATGACAAAGAAAGAATCCTCAAAGCATCTAGGAAAAAGAAGAATATAACATACAAAGGAAAGCCCCTTAGGTTATCATCAGACTTCTCAGCAGAAACTCTACAAATCAGAAGAGACTGGACCCAAACATTCAAAGTACTGAAAAAGAAGAATTACCAGTCAAGAATAATATATTTGTCAAAGTTATCATTCAAATATAAAGGAGAAATAAAAACTTTTCCAGACATACAGAAGCTGAGGAAATTTATCATCAGAAAACCCCACTGAAGGAAATACTCAAGGGGGTTATTTAAATAAATACAAAGAACAAAACAAATCAAAACTACAAGTAAAAGCTCCAAGAAGGTCACAATTAAAACAAGGATAATCTGTGACAACAATAAAATAAAAAGGGAGGAGATAAAGATCTGAGGTAGCAAAGGAGGCTGGAGTGCAGGAGCATTCATAAGACAAAGGACTCTTGCATATATAAACATTTTTCTCTTAATAACTTAATGGTAACCACCTACAAAAAAAGCCACTACTGAAAAATACAGCTTAAAAAAAGAATAAATGGGGGGAAAGTTATAGAATACCACCAAACAAAAACAACTGACAGAAACAAAAAAGAGAAGAACCAAACAAGACACAGAGCTACCAGAAAACAAAACATAAAATGGTTATAGAAAATCTTCAAGTATCGATAATTACCCTATATGTAAATAGACTAAACTCACCAATAAAGAGTCCACAGAGCAGCAGATTGGATCAAAAAGCTAAACCCAACCATATGCTGTGTTCAAGAGACACATCTAAGCTGCAAGGACAAAAGTAGATTCAAAGTGAAAGGTTGGAAAAGAATTCTTCAAGCAAATAATATCCAAAGAAAAGCAGGTATAGCCATATTCATATCTCACAATGCTGACTTTAAGACAACAAAGGTAACCAGAGACAAAGATGGGCATTTCATAATGATAAAGGGAATATTGTTTCAATAAGACATAAGACTTCTTAATACATATGCACAGAACCAGGGAGCACCAAAATATATAAGACATCTACTAACTGATCTAAAAATATAAGCAGACAAAAACACAATCATACTCAGAGATTTCAACACACCATTGATGGCTTTAGATAGATCATCCAAACAAAATATCAATAAAGAAATATAGGCCTTAAATGACACTCTGAACCAAATGGACATAATAGACATTTATTGGACAGTTCATCCTAAAATGTCAAATTACACATTCTTCTCCAGTGTGCATAGAACATTCTCAATGATAGACCATATGTTGGACCACAAAACTAACATCAACAAATTTAGGAAGACTGAAATTATACCAAGCATATTTTCTGATCATAAGTCTTTGAAATTAGAATTCAATTGCAAAAAGGAAGTAAAGAAACCAACAAAAATGTGGAAATTAAACAACATACTTTTAAAAATGACTGGGTCAAATAAGAAATAAAAGCAGAGATCAAAAGATATATACAGACAAATGAAAATGACAACATGACATATCAAAATTTCTGAGATGCAGCAAAAGCGGTAATAAGAGAGAAATTTATATCATTACAGGCTTATATCAAAAAACAAGAGAGGTCCCAAGTAAACAACCTAATGTCACAGCTTAAGGAACTAGAAAAAGAAGAACAAAGGCAACCTAAAGTCAGCAGAAGAAATAAAATAATAAAAATTAGAGCAAGACTAAATGAAATAGAGAATAAAGAGACTATAGAAAAAATTAATACAACAAAGAGCAGGTTCTTTAAAAAGATCAATAAAATTGACAAACCCCTGGCTAGGAAAAAAGAGAAAGTTCTCATGTAAACAAAATCCAAAATGAAAGAGGAGAAATTACCACAGATATCATAGATATACAAAAGATCACAGTTGACTATTATAAAAGATTATATGCCACCAAATTCAACAACCTAGAGGAAATGAATAAACTTTAGAACTACACAGTCTTCCTAGACTGTCACAAAGAAGTAGAAAACCTAAATAGATCTGTAAGCAGGGAGGAAGTAGAAACAACTATCAAAAACCTCTCAAAAACAAAAGTCTGGGACCAGATGACTACACTAGTGAATTCTACCAAACATTTAAAAAAGATTTGGTACCTATCCTTCTCAAAGTCTTCCAAAAAATAGAAAAAGAAGCAATACTCCTGAACACACTTTATGAGGCCAACATAACCCTCATGCCAAAACCAGGTAAGGACAACACAAAAAAAGAAAACTATAAACCAATATCTCTAATGGATACAGATGCAGAAATTCTAAACAAAATGCTAGCCAATTGAATACAACACATTAAAAAAAAATACACCAGAATCAGGTGAGATTCATTCCAGAAACACAAGGAGTTTCAACATATGGAAATTAATCAACAAGATACACCACATCAACAAAACAAAGAACAAAAATTATATTACTTTTTGCAGATGACATGATCTTGTATATGGAAAACCCCAAAGACTCCATGAAAAAAACTATTAGAAACAATAAACCAATACAGTAAAGTCACAGAATACTAAATCAATATAGAAAAGTCCGCTGCTTTCCTATATACCAATGATGAAACATCAGAAAATGAACTAAAAAAAAAAAGTCCTTTTATAATTGCAACAAAAAAATAAAATAAAATACCTAGGAATAAACTTAACAAATGATGTGAAGGACCTATATATGGAAAACTACAAAACATAATTGAAAGAAATTGAAAAGACACAATGAAATGAAAAAATATTTCATGTTCATGGGTTGGAAGACTCAACATAGTTAAAATGGCCATATTACCCAAAGCAATATACAATTTCAATGCAATCCACATCAAAATTCCAATGTCATTTTTTTAAAAGGAACAAAAAATTACCAGTTTAGTATGCAACCATAAAAAAAAACAAATAGCCAAAGCAATTCTAAAGAAAAAGAATGAAGCTGTAGGTATCACACTATCTGACTTCAAATTACACTATCAAAGCCACAATAATCAAAACAGCATGGTAGTGGCAGAAAAACTGACCTACAGACCAATGGAACAGAATCAAGAGCCCAGAAATAAAACCACATATACATGCTCAAATCCTCTTCTATAAAGGAGCCAAAAACACACAATGGAGAAAAGAAAGCCTCTTCAATAAATGGTGCTGGGAAAATTGGAAAGCCACATGCAACAGAATGAAGCTTAACTATAGTTTGTCATCATGCACAAAAATTAATTCAAAATAGATCAAAAACCTACATATAAGGTCTGAAACAATAAATTACATAGCAGAAAACATAGGGACTAAGCTCATGGATCTTGGCCATAGAGAACAATTTATGAATTTGACCCAAAGGCAAGGGAAGTGAAGGCAAAAATAAATGAATGGGACTATATCAAACTAAAAAGCTTCTGCACAGCAAAAGAAACAGACAACAAAACAAATAGTCAGCCAACTAAATTGAAGATGATATTTGTAAACAACAGCTCCAATAACAGGTTAATATCCAAAATATATTAAAAAAAAGTCACAAAGCTCAGCAACAAGCAAGCAAACAATTCAATTTAAAAATGGGAGGATTTGAAAAGACACTTCTCCTAAGAGGACATACAAATGGCCAACAGACATATGAAAAGATGCTCCTCTTCACTAGCTATTTGAGAAATGCAAGTCAAAACTACAATGAGATTTTACCTCATACCTATTAGATTGGCTATGATAAATAAGACAGGTAATAACAAGTGTTGGAGAGGCTGTAGAGCAGGGCTCCCCAAACTACTGCCCACTGGCCGCATGCGGCCCTCTGAGGCCATTTATCTGGCCCCCACTGCACTTCCGGAAGGGGCACCTCTTTCATTGGTGGTGAGTAAGCGGCGTTGCTCATGTACAGTACTACTTCCGGTGACACAGGATGCACACGTCACGGCTCCAGAAGTGTGTCATGGCTAGCAGTGACAAATATGGAACTGGACATTGACCATCTTATTAGCCAAAAGCAGGCCCATAGTTCCCATTGAAATACTGGTCAGTTTGTTGATTTAAATTTACTTGTTCTTTATTTTAAATATTGTATTTGTTCCCGTTTTGGTTTTTTACTTTAAAATAAGATATGTGCAGTGTGCATAGAGATTTGTTCATAGTATTTTTATAGTCTGGCCCTCCAACGGTCTGAGGGACAGTGAACTGGCCCCCTGTGTAAAAAGTTTGGGGACCCCTGCTGTAGAGAAAAAGGAACACTCATTCACTGCTGATGGAGATGCAAATTGGTAAAACCATTATGAAAGAAAGTATGATGGGTCCTCAAAAAATTAAGGATAGAACTACCATATGACCCAGCAATCCCTCTACTGGGTATCTACCCCAAAAAACTCAAAAATAAATAGTACGTAAAGACGCATGCACCCCTCCTTTTCATCACAGCATTATTCACAATGGCCCTCAAAAGAGGATTGGATAAAGAAGATATGCTACATACATGCAATGGAATACTACTCAGCCATAAGAACTTATGACATAGTCTGACCAGGTGGTGGTGCTGTGGATAAAGAATTGGATGGGCACAAGGAGGACCCACATTCAAAACCCTGAAGTCACCAGCTTGAGCGGGGGCTCATCTGGTTTGAACAAGGCTCACCAGCGTGAGCCCAAGGTCACTGGCTTGAGCAAAGGGTCAATTGGCTGTAGCCACCCCCCCACCCCGTCAAGGCACATATGAGAATGCAATCAATAAACAACTAATGTGCCACAACAAAGAATTGATGTTTCTCATCTCTCTCCCTTCCTGTATCTGTCCCCCTCTCTCTCTGTCTCTATCACAAATAAAAAAGATGACAGTGACATTTACAACATGACTTTTTATTGACTTCAAACCTGTATGGTTTCATGAACTTTTGTCACCCCCATAAATTCAATTTTTAAAAAATCCATTAGCTAAAGAGATAACTCAAAGTAACTTACTACCTTAAGACTTTTACATTTCTTATTCTTTTTGATTGGAAGACTCTTCTCCAAGACATTCCCTGCTCACTGACTCCCCTCTGTAAGTCTTGGCTCCAAGGTCACCTTTTCAGTGGGATTTTCCCAAACCACCCTAGTTTAAATCGCAGTGCTCTTCTCATCCTGGCCACTCCCTCCCATTCCTGCTTCATGCTCTGTAGTGTTCATCATCATATGATATTTTATATATTTTAGTTATTTCTTTATTGCCCCTTTTACTCACTAAAATACAAGCTCTATGAGGAATTTTGTTGGTATATTGTTCACAGTGTCAAAATAGCACCTAAGTATCATGTATATAAAAGGTGTTCAAAAAAGTTTTGTCGAATGAGCAAATTCAGAGAAGAGGTTGGAGTACAAAAAAAATCTAAGGAGTCATCAGTCCATAGACAGAATCTTAACTCATGGAAATATATGCAATCAGCTGGGGAAAATATGGAGAGAAGAGACCTTCAAGACCCAAGGACCATCATATTTGGAAACAGGGTAGAAGAGTAGGAATTTGCCCAGAAGACTAAGAAGAGACCTCTGAGAGTCATGGAAAATCCTAGAAAATCTGTAATGTTGGAAATCAAGAGAAGAAAGTGAAGAACAGGAAGTTGTCAAACTTGTGAATGTTTCTGAGTACACAGATGAGGTGAGGCCAAAAAGTATGCACTAGCCTTGGAAACATGGAGCTCATCAATGAATCTAACAAGCCCAGTTCTTGCTGAGAAGTGGGGTATCTTTCTAGTAAGTGTATTAGAAACATACATACGTAAAGACAAAGCCAGAAACATTTAAAAAGTGGCTGCTATGTCCCTTTCCACTAGCTTTCACATGGAGGTCAGACCAGAGATCTTTTCCAGAAAATCACCTCCTGCCTACCATCTCCTCCTGGATTAGAGCATGCCATTAGCACAGTCTCCTCAAAATCTAATAGTTTGTTATGTCACATGGCCGGGATCTCACAACATTCAATACCTAGTGAGAGGCCCAGAGTGTATGAGATATTGGAAAAGAACACCACTACAATAAATCATGTGTGTTCTGCACAGAAAGAATAATTCCTGAGCTGAGGAAACTAAATCCCTATACCTGATAAGTCAGCTAGAATCTGATGAGTCACTTGGAGTAGTGCTTTTAAGAAGCCATGCTTGAAAGTGATGAAATATCTGTTAGAGAGAGAGAGACAGAGGGGCAGCAATAGAGACATTTCATTACTCCTCTTCTTTGTATACAGTTTCTCCTTCCTACCTCCTTCCTTGCAAATGTTTTCCCAAATGTCTAATAATTCCAAGAATTCTTTGAACTTAGAGGCAACATGGAGCAATGAACAAATCATAGCCTTTAAAGACAAATATATCTGCTGCAAAACCCTGAGCAAGTTACTCAGCACTTCTTCACTCAATTTCTAATATGAAAACTAAGAAGCTCATAGTGAGAATCAAATGAGATATCAAAATTAAAGCAGTCTGTACACTTGGAAGCACTTTACAAGGATGGAGAAATAATTTTCCAGATCCACCAACTAAAAACAAAATTCTATGAGAAAAGACTATCGATGAATTTCTAATCTAAGTTAGAATACTGACACAGAGCAACATCAAGTCTTTTTTAAAAACACTATATTCAGTATTCTGAAATTTTATCACTTCTCCTTGAAATTTCAAACGATGAGCAGAAGCCTTGAGACCAGATTTGAGGTGAGAGAGTAAAAAAAAAAAATCCTGGGCACCATAAACTCGCCCTGTCATTCATCAGGCTGGATAATAGACCCAGATAAAACCTGCTGCAAACTTAACAGGAAACAGTATTTTTCCCAAAGACATGCTGCAGCTATAAAGTGTCATAATAACTCCTTTCTTTGAATGACTATTACTTTCTTATTCCCTGAGAAACTTTGTACTCTAAAATAATAGATGATCAGAGACTGCTTTTGAAATTCTATCAGGAAGAATTAAACATCCCACTCTCTCTTAGAGAATCTGTCACTTTGACACAGTTAAGCAGCTGCTGTTTAGGACCCAGGCAAATAGCCTCAGATAAAGGAGGGGTTTGGAAGACACAATACTCCAAATTGGTCTTAACTTGATTGCTTCCAAGGAAACAGGACTATAAGTTCACTTCAACAACTACACTTAACCCATCTACTCAGAGTCTTGCTCTTTTCTCTCCTTTTAGCCTATCAAACACTGATACACTTACAGTAGCTCCCACTTTTCATTCCTAATTATGTTCCTAACTCTCATTCACTCTCATCAAACTGGCCAAAAGCTGACTTACCTTAATCCTGTTTATTGTTTATTTTCTCATTTAATATCTTCTCCACTTTATTATTTCCTTCCTTCCTATTTGAGTTTATTCTGTCTTTTTCTAACTTCCTAAATTGGGTTCTTGGCCCATTAAATTCCCTGGTGTTTTTTTTTTCTTCTTCTCTAAAATATGCATTTTTCTTAATTGGGAATTCTTTTTTTGGCAAAGCATTGCAAATATTTTTATTACTAAATGAGAAAATCTCATTTGTTATATCAGCACATTGCTACTTAGAGAAATGCTGCAGTGAAGGAAGTCGGTGCTGGGTCATTGGTTGAGAAATTTTCTGTGCATCTTGCAACAAGAAATTATGTTTTTATAAATTCTGGAAAACTCTTATTCAGGTCTTGTAAATGCTTCTACCATGTTATTTCTAGTTGCCTCTTTTGGAATTCCAATGAGAAATGTCATCCTTTCTCATTCTTATTTCCATGTCTCTTAACCCTTTTCATGTTTATCATTTCTTTGTAATAATTTCTGCAAGTCCATCTTCTTTTTTATTAAACTTGAATTTATCTACTTTGTTTCACTTATTGTCATTTTCATCTTTAGAATTTCTGTTTTGTATTTTTTGTCTCTTTTAACCTGTTTCACCATTTTTTTTACTGTGCCTTGTTTCTTTCTTAAACTCAGATAACCCATCCATTGTTAAAACATTTTAAACATTATCTGAAGAGCTTAAGGGCATTTTCTGATGAGCTTCACTAATGGTGACATGTGTACCATGTATTTTGTAATGTGGATTCTCAATTTGGGTTTTATTCAAATCTTTTCTGGGGAAACGCTAGGGGGCCTGCACTGAAGCTGCATTTGGCGAAAGGTGAGAGGCATTTATCTGCTCCTGCTTGTCACCCTGGAGTGCCATCAGACTGGGACTGCTTTGTTTCCTCTCTGCTTTGCTTAGCTCTAGATTACTCAGAATACAGAATGACACAACTTCTTTTTTTTTTTTTTTTTTTGTATTTTTCCAAAGCTGGAAACGGGGAGGCAGTCAGACAGACTCCCACATGCGCCCGACCGGGATCCACCCGGCATGCCCGCCAGGAGGCGATGCTCTGCCCATCCGGGGCGTCGCTCTGTTGCGACCAGAGCCACTCTAGCACCTGGGGCAGAGGCCAAGGAGCCATCCCCAGCGCCCGGGCCATCTTTTGCTCCAATGGAGCCTTGGCTGCAGGAGGGGAAGAGAGAGACAGAGAGGAAGGAGAGGGGGAGGGGTGGAGAAGCAGATGGGCGCTTCTCCTGTGTGCCCTGGCCGGGAATCGAACCCGGGACTTCCGCACGCCAGGCCGATGCTCTACCACTGAGCCAACTGGCCAGGGCAGAATGACACAACCTCTATCCTGAAAGTGATATAAGGGTAAGCCTTTGTGCTTATTATTTCTCAAAGCAGATATTTCTATCGTTTTCTACTCAGAGCCTAGACCAAACAAGACACACTTTGCCTTTTTATCTTTCTTAGTTGAAAGGGAGATATATACTTTTTTCGGCTATACTCTTACATTAATCAGAGTTAAAGTCAGATTTATGTGGGTTCTCAGTGAGACTTTTCCACCTGTATGAGTCCAGGGATCTTTCTCCTGCAGTGCTGAGGTCACTGCCAGTGGACTACCAAGGTCAGAAGATGCCCTCTGGGACAGCCAGGATGTAGGCAACCACCTGCAGCTCTGACTTCTAACTCCTCCTCTGTAACCATCAGAGATTTCCTTCCTTCTGAGCTCATTTATGCATTTAAAATTATTGTTGCTGTTCTATCAAGTACTTACAGGTGTTTCAAATTATTTTTACAGAATCATTCCTCATTTTTTAATACTTTGATCAATTTGCATTGTTCTGCTCCAATTTCTTCATAATTGTTCTCCTTCAGAATATCCTGAAGCTCTGGTTCCTTGCTCTTTATAGTCTTGCAAATTACATTCCTACTTCTAAAAATTATGATCATGGCTTTTGCCAGTTGGCTCAGTGGTAGAGCATCGGCCCAGTGTATAGATGTCCTAGGTTCAATTCCCAGTCAGGGCACACAGGAGAGGTACCTATCTGCTTCTCCACCACCCCCCCCCCACTTCTCTCTCTCTCTTCCCCTTTTACAGCAATGGCTCAATTGGAGTGAGTTGGCCCTGGGTGCTGAGGATGGTTCCATGGCCTTTGCCTCAGGCATTAAAAGGAGCTCAGCAGCTGAACAACAGAGCAATGTCCCAGATGGGCAAATCATCACCCCCTAGTGGGCTTGCCAGGTGGATCCCGGTCAGGGTGCATGCAGGAGTCTGTCTCTCTGTCTCCCCTCCTCTCGTTGAATAAAAAAAATTTTTTAAAAATTATGCCTGACCAGGCGGTGGCGCAGTGGATAGGGCATCAGACTGGGATGCGGAGGACCCAGGTTCGAGACCCCGAGGTCACCAGCTTGAGTGCGGGCTCATCTGGTTTGAGCAAAAACAGCTCAGCAGCTTGGACCCAAGGTCACTGGCTTGAGCAAGGGGTTACTTGGTCTGCTGAAGGCCCACAGTCAAGGCACATATGAGAAAGCAATCAATGAACAACTAAGGTGTCACAATAAAAAACTGATGATTGATGCTTCTCATCTCTCCGTTCCTTCTGTCTGTTCCTATCTATTCCTCTCTCTGACTCTCTCTCTGTCTCTGTAAAAAAAAAAAAAATTAAAACTATGAACATGATTATCTGTGTTGTAGTTTATGTTTATTTGTGAGGTTTGTTGTTGCTGATGCTGGTGGTCAGTTTTTATTTGGGAGGGAGAGTTGGGATTTTATAGTTTCATTTGTTTTGTGTTTTGTTCTGTTTAATTTTTGGTGGTTCTTATTTGTTGGCCACTGCTAGAAAATGAAGAGTAATTTTTCAAAGAACCATTCAAATATATTATTCTCTCAGCAGCTTCTACTCCTAAACTTTACTACTCAAATTCATACCGAAACAGCAGTTATTTTAGTTGGACTCAGGTTCCTATGAAAGTTATGCACACTAAAAAATCCAGCATGTATAAAGATAGAAAGGCTGCTGAATAGATAAGGTCATTTCTTAAGTTTATTATACACTCCATTTAAATGTGTCAGATGCTTGCCAAAATGAATAGGAGAAAATAAAGTTGATGAGGGAAAAAAAATTTTTTTCTCTTCTTCCAGGTGTATTGACACTTGTGACAAAATTTGTTTTTACAAAAAGAAAACAAGAAAATATTGGGCAAAAAATAGCTTAGCAGTTTCCTGGGTGATACCTATTCTGCTGAAGTCTTGAGTCTGCGGCCACACTTATAGTCCATATTATTTCAAAGCCGTGAGAGTGGGAGAAGTCCTTGAGCACCTGAGACTGGGAAGGCCAGAGATGGGAGGGGCTCACACATTCTTTAACAGTTGTATTAGTTTACTTGGACCAGAGGGAATACTTCCTGATTTTTACCTTCAATAGCTCTACTATCTTCACATTTCCAAGCCATACTCAAGATCAGAAACGTGATGAAAACTGCCGAGACATCAGTTTAACATGTGATAAACTCCATTATAGACTGAATATCTGTGTCCTCCAAATATCCGTATGTTGAAGCCCTAAGCCTCAAGAGGGATTATTTTTGGAGATGGGGCTTCTAAGGAACTGAGGTTAAAAGAGGTCATAAGGGCAGGGACCTGAACTAGCAGGATTAGTGTCCTTAGAAGAAGAGACACTGAGGATCTTGTTCTCTCTGAGCACAAAAACAGATGTCATGTGATCACAGTATGAAGGCAGTGTCAACCAAGAGGAGAGCCTTCATCAGACACCAGCCCTGCTGGTACCTTGATCTTGGGTTTCTGACCTCTAGAACTATAAGAAAATAATTTTCTGTTGCTTCAGCCACCCAGGCTGTGGTAGTTTGTTTATGTAGCCCTAGAAACCTAAACCATTCCCCCAAATGAAGAAATTTATTTTATTCTTTGCATCTCCAAGTGTATTTAAAATATTCAATAACTGCTAGTTGAATTAAATTGTAGGTTGAGTTAGTCCTTCCTTCCCTCGTTTCTTTGTGTTTCCATCACACTACATCTCAACTATTATTATCAATTTATCAATATTATCACATCTTTTCTTCTATGTTTTCTTACTAGACTGTGGAAAAGGGGGAAAATGTGCCTTATGTATTATTGTTATATTTACTGTCCTAATGTTTTTTTCTTTTTTTGTTTCTTTTTTTTTTTAGTAAATTTTTTTAATTGTGTTAACATGGATTCAAGGGTCCCAATCAATATAACACCCTCACCCCTTCAACAACATGTCCCCCATTACACCCCCTCTACCCCCCTCCACCTATGGTCCCAATGCCAAATACAACATAGGCATGACAATGCTACCGACAATCCATTTTGCTGTGTTTTTCTGCTAAAATACTCACTTTCTTCAGCTACCTTGAAGATAAGGGAGCAATCTGACTCTGATTCAGTTCTGAACAATAGATATAAAAAAAATAGTTTTCCTCATTTAATGTTGCCAATTATTTTTTCCTTATTTATTGTACTTCCAGGCTGCCATCCACACACAAGGCTGAAGTAATAGCTATATCTTGCTATCATGAGGTGACAGGCATGAAGAAAAGGCCTTATGTTATGAAGCACAGAATGGAAAGATGGTAGGAAGCTGGGTAATTGATAAAACAATAGAGTGACTGCACCAGTTCTGGCCTGCTTTACTCTGGACTTCTTGTTTTGAAGGGAAAAAAAAACATTTTATTAAGGGCAATATTAAGGTCTTTGTTACTTGCAGGTGAATGCAAATCCTAACATACAGTAGGGGCTCCATAACTGTTTTTGAACTGAACTGAGAGGAGATGGACAGTATTGTCAAAGTTGGAGAAGAAAATATCCAACTTAGGTAAGTCCACTATAGGCAAAATTTTGGACCTCCTACAACTAGATATATTATTTGTTTCAGGACCCTCATAGTAAATTAATCAGCCAATAACTGCAAACTGATAAAACAAAAATTCAGTCAGGAGAAAAATAGTCAATACTGTGTTTTTCTTTAACATCCCTCAAAATCTTGAAGTGTTATTAACAGGTAATATCTATGGAGATAGAAAGTATCAGAGGATACACAGTATATTAATATACCATTCAAGGTTAAGAAGAGATAAAAGGAAAATAATAGAAATGAGCACTGTGTGGAGCAGATCAAAATATATATGTATTTATTCCCAGATATTGGTATTGAGTTCATGAGAGAGAAACACACCACAGAAGAGTGACAATGAACAGCACTTGAACATATAATAACAGCAGGTACGATTATCATCTTGGCACTTACTATAAGGCAAGCACCAGACTGTGTTTAATATACTGTCTTATTCAGTTCTCACAATAAACCTTGGATATTGTAGATTTGTACCTATTTTTCAGATAAGAATACTGAGTCTCAGAGAAGTGAACAAAATAACTTATTAAAGAATTCATAGAGCAGAATTCAAACCTCTGTCCTCTGCTATATCATCACCCTGAGGCTGTCACAGCTCTCTAGTGCCAATACAAAGCACTCAGTCTTAGATGCTGGTGCAGCCACCACTGCTACAATTGGTCAAGAGGCAGAACTGTTTAGCTGAATAAGCTATAGACTCATTTAAATCCTGGCATCATAGCTTATTAGTTCTGTGGCCAGGGCAGGTTATTTATTCTACTGATCTCAGATCTTTCTTAGCTAAAACAATGATTAATATTGCCTACCCTGCCTCCCTTGTACAATTGTGAGTGTATTCATAAATGCTAAGCAATTTTTTTAAGGTAAAGGATTATTATCAGGAGGAAACAAAAACAGAGTGATAATTTGTAGTTCTCTGCAGCATTTGCACAATAAAGTTACTCTAGACATAAAATATTTGTTATACTGGATATCTAAAAATTAATCTCATTGAGTTATAATGTGGTGTGGTAAGATCATAACCATAAGTACAACAGGTAACTCTCCCTCAGTCCCAAAAAAGAGACTGACATTGGCACCAAGATCCTATAATCAGTATTCATTGTAACATTTCTGTGGCACCTAAAGAGCAAAGCATGTCACATCTATCCATCTCCTCATTCCTACATTCATCCATTTACTCAAAATACATATGTGCCTAGGTACACACATATAAATCATATATACACAGACAGTGACAGACACAGGTGGACAGAAAGACAGAGATAGGCTGCATTATTTATATATTTGTTGTATATTAGTTGCCAAATATACAGTGGTGAACAAAATAGTCTCTGCCTTCCTAGAGCTTACAGTTTAGTTATCAAAACTAAACTATATTGATGGTACAAAATCCTGTGTTTATACACATTCTTTTAAGATCTCATAATCCCCTTTTCCTCATTAATTCATTCAACATGCATTTATTGAGTGTGCATACTCATCCCAACTTAATTTTTTCAGTTGGGCAAAATAAGAATCATATCATTATTGTAACTCTTCTCTTTCTCTTATATTCAATCCATCAGCAAATCCTATCAACTCTTCCTTCGAATTATAATTCAAATATGATTGCTTCTCATCATCTCTACCCTACCATCTTGATCAAAGAAGCCATCATCTCTCATTTGAGTAATTTCAATAGCTATGTTATTGGTCTCCTTGATCCTACCCATACTCCAACCCTATCCCACTCTCTAGCCCCTTGTCATGAAAACAAGTGCAAATAATCAGACGCCAGGCCTTCTAGGACAGATTTTATTGAGGGAATTTTATTTTTATTTATTGAGCAAGGGAGAGATACAGGAACAGAAACAGACAGGGAGAGAGAAGTATCAACTCATAGCTGCAGCACTTTAGTTGTCCACTGATTGTTTTCTCATATGTGCCTTGACAGGTGGGGGGCTTCAGCTGAGCCAGTGACCCCCTTGCTCAAGCCAGCAACCTTGGACTTCAAATCCACAACCTTTGAGCTCAAACCAGTGACCATGAGATCATGTCAATGAGCCCATGCATAAGCCAGTGACCCCATGCTCAAGCTAGTGAGACCACACTCAAGCTGGATGAGCCTGTGCTCAAGTTGGAGACCTTGAAATGTCAAACCTGGGACCTCAGCATCCCAGGTTGATGCTCTATCCACTGCACCACCACCAATCAGGCTTGATAGAATTTTAGAGTGAAAAGAGTAATAGAATGTTAGCTCCCCTTTGCCCATAAATTCTGAGATAATGAACAATAATCTAACAGGACTGGACATCAAACTCCAGCCACTATGTTATAGAGCTTCTAAGCTACCTAAGGAGGAAAGCACTAATCTCCACCTTGGTATGATCACAGAGGGATCAAACTATAGTAACTATGTTATGGCAGAAACTTGGCTGTCATTACTCTTTCACCACTTGGTATTCCTCAGTTAGGAAAACAGCAGCCTCTCCCCCAGGGTTTGGGGGTATAATGCTTGTAGTTGTTATTATTTGATGTGGCAGACTATAACATGCCTATTATTTGATAGGCAGACTGGTGACCTTTTCTACTAGGATTTATCGCCTTGAGTATTTTCCAGTGAGCTGTGAAAGAAGTCAATTTCTCTCTGGGAGACAATGATAAAGGAAATTTTGAATTAAATCTTGAATTGAACATAATAATCTCACCAGTTATCCATCTATATAACCCATTCTTAATACAACAATGAAAATGACCATTTAAATCAAAAGTCAGGTCATATCCCATCTCTGTTCCTAGCCCTCCAGTGGTTTCCTTATCACCTGGAGTAAATCCAAAGCCCTCACTTTAGCCTATGAAGCACTACACAATCCGCATGCCCCCCACTACCTCTCTGGCACCATCCTTGCCATACTGCCCATCACTTACCCCCCCTCTAGCCACACTGTCACTCTAACACACTCATCAAGTTTTGCATTCACTATTGCTTCTACTTGGAACATTTTCTCCTACAAGGTAGCAAACATGTCTCAGATGAGAAATCATAAAGGTATGAGAAACAAATTATATTACTTCTTTTTATAGAAACCCCCAATCCAATAATTTAACATTGAAAAAATAATAATCCTTGCCCAGTAATATCCTTGAGGCACTCAGAAGAAACAAAAACAAAATAATTTTTGGTTAAATTTCATATAAACTAAGCCACATAGGACTGCTATGCAAGGGAGTGGGGAAGGTTTCCACTGAAGATGTTACCATTGATAAATGAGTATTTTGATGTTTCTACATGGTTAGAGCTTTCTGAATAAATTTTCTGGACACTAAGGCAACAAGCCTTAGAAGTTAAACAATGACTGAACAGATAGTATGAAAATTCCTGAGAGATTTACTCTAGGAGTGTGTTTGGATTTCAGAGGTGGATGAGACACAGAGGAATTCCAGGCATTGTACACCCAGACACAGTGAGCAGTCTTATCTTCTCCCTGCAGACATGTATTTACATTCCAACGGGTAAGAACCCAGAAACCTTCCCTTTCTCTTTTCTTTTTTCCGGTTTACATTAGAGAGACTGGGTCTCTCTCCTCTCTGGAGGGGAGGATGACAATTGTGTAAGTTATCTTAGGGCTTCTGGTCAAGATGGCAGCATAGGTAAACACAGTACTCGCATCTTCCCATACCCACATTAAAATTACAAATCATTACTCAAAACTGCCTGAAATCTAGCTGAACAGGAGTCTTATAACTAAGGACATAAAAAAGAAGCCACGGCTAGACTGGTTGAGGGGTGGCGGCAGAGACACAGAATGAGCTGGTCCCCTACCCACATTTCATATTAAAATCAGGAGGGATATCTCAGCTGCAAAGGTGTCCCCTGAGAAGTGAAGGGTTCCAGTCCAATACCAGGCCCCCAACCCAGTGTTCCAGGGTCAGAAAGAAAAGTCCCCAAAACTTCTGGCAGTAAAAACTCATGGAGAATGTGGCTGAGAGAAAGGGTGGATAGAGTTCCTCTTAAAGGACCCACATATAGACCTACTCAGACTCACTCACTCTGAGGTCCAGCACCAGAACAGCAACCCAAAAGGCACCAGGGACATATGGGGAGGGACTGAAATGTTTGGTAGCACACATAAGCTATAGGGGCAGCTTTGTTCCAGATAGAAGTGCTGACAGAGGCCATTATTTTTTTTCTGAGCCCTGCCTCTCCTCATACACACACACACACACACACACACACACACATACACACACACACACAGAGCCAGCAGGGAGGCCCAATATCTGAGACTCCATCAACCTAACTCACACTGTTCACCCCACCCTGGTGATTCCCTAAGGCCCAGCCCCACTCAACCTGTGGGCCCATCCATTATGTTTCCAGTGACTTTTCTATACAAAGGCCTACCTTAGTTCATGCTTCAGACGTTCCTAAAATGTTTAAAACAAGCAGCACCTGGCCTCAGCATGTGTCATACTTCTTGCTAAGTGGCCCCAGGCCCGGCACTAGCAGCAGCTGGCCCTGGTTCACAGCTTCGCCCCTCCTGGGCACCGGCAAGCCCAGCACAAATATAAACCATATGCATATTACTTTGTAGCTCATGCCAGGTGGCCCCAGGCAAAACACAGGGGGCGGCTGACCTCGGCCTGTAACTCCCTGGTGGCTACAGAGCCAGTACACCCAGTGGGCAGCTTCAGACCACATCAAAGCACCACTCATCCACCCATCTCCACAAGTGATGCATTCAAGTGTTGAACTCAGCAGGCACTAGAGCCCCAGTGAAGTAATTCCTGCTCTGTGGGGTTGGCCCCTGCACAGCTGATCTTCTATAATGGTCACACCAAGTTGTTGTAGCTGACGGGACCAGTAGTAAATCCCTCCTACTGACATGACAATAGCAATCAGCATCTAACTACAACTGGAGGGTGTACATAGTCCCCATGTGGGAGTATGTCTGGAATGCCTACCTCGGTGAATGGGGAGGCTATGCCACTGGACCCTACAGGATACCTACTACATAAGGCCACTCTACTAAGCCCCAAGGATATAGCAGCTCTACTTAATACATAGAAACAAACACAGGAAAGTTGCCAAAATGAGGAGACAAAAAAATACCCCAAATGAAAGAAAAGAACAAAACTCCAGAAAAAAAAACAAACAAAATAGAGACAATCTACTAGATGCAGAGTTCAAAACACTGGTTATACAATACTCAATGAACTTGGGGGAAGAGTAGATGAACTTAGTGAGAACTTCTACAAAAAGATAGAAAACATAAAAATGGAGTTAGAAAACATAGAAAAGAACCAGTCAAAAATGAAGAATACATTAACTGAAGTGAAGAATGAATTAAAGAGACTCATCAGTGAAGTAGATGAAGCAAAAGATTAGATCAGAGATTTGGAAGATAAGAAAGCAGAAAACACCCAATCAAAGCAGCAAAAAAGAAAAAAGAATCCAAAATAATTAGGATAGTATAAGGAGCCTCTGGGACAACTTCAAGCATACCCACATTTGCATCACCAGGGCTGTATTAAAAAAAAAAAATGACAGAAAATTTTCCTAATCTGGTGAAGGAAATAGGCATACAATCCAGGAACCACAGAGAGTCCCAAACAGGATGAACCCAAAGAGGCCCACACCAAGACACATCATTAAAATGCAAAGGTTAAAGACAGAGAGAATTTTAAAAGCAGCAAGAGAAAGCAGTTAGTTATCTAGAAGGGAGAACCCATAAGACTGGCAGCTGATTTCTCAAAAGAAACATTGCAGGCCACAAGGGATTAGCACAAAATATTCTAAGTGATAAAAAGCAAAGATCTACAACCAAGATTATACTACCCAGCAATGACATCATTTAGAATCAAAGAATAAAGAGCTTCCCAGACAACAAAAAGCTAAAAGAGTTCATCACCACCAAACCCATAACACAAGAAATGTTAAAGGGGTTTCCTGAAGAAGAAAAAAAGGTCAAAAGTATGAATAAAATGGCAATAACTATATACCTATCAACAACTAAATTTTAAAAACAAAATAAGCAGAACAGAAACAGACTCATAAATACATAGAACATTTTGATAGTTGCCAGATGGGAGGTTTGGGGAGATGAATAAAAAAGGTTAAGGTATTAAAGTGTACAAATCGGTTGTTACAGAACAGTCACAGGAATGTAAAGTACAGCAAAGGGAATACAGTCAATAATATTCCCATAACTATGTACACTGTCAGGTGGACATAATATTTATTGGGGCAATCTTAGTAAATTGAATACAGTCTAATCACTGGGCTGTATACCTGACACTAATATCAATATAATATCGTAACTAAAAAAAGTAAAACATTATTTTAAATTTAAAAATAAATAAAATTTGACCATAAAATTAAATAAATATACCACCTTATAGAAACTGCCAGATTCATAATTTCAGGGTTCCTCTCCTGCAGTAGACTTCAGCACATGTAGAGTGACTTTGGCTTTCATGATATCACCTTAGAAGAAGGAGAGAATTTGGGCAAGGAGAACTAATGCAGTTATTGATATGAGAAATAATAGCTTCGATCACTGCTCCAGAAATCTCATGTTTACACTTAGGATAACATAAATAAGCACAGTCTTTTAAAATTTATTATTTGAAAGCTAAATTCACAAAACACATGACAAAATGATGCACCATGAAAGATAGCATACACATCCAATACAAGAATGAGAACCTCTGGAACTTGTGAAAAGAGAAAAACCTGAAATAGACTATAACATAGCAGGATTTAAATGTATTTTAAAAAATAAGAGAAGTTATAAAACCATAAAAAATATTTTTATAAAAGAAGAAAATATAGGAAAATTTGTAAAAGGATCAAGAAGAACTTCTAGATATGAAAAAATAGTCACTGATATCAAATTAATGAACTCAATGGCTTTGGTTAGAAAACTGATTATGCAGCACAGACGGAAGCACTACAAAAAAAGGAAAAAATATAGATTCTTAATCAGAATGCAATATAGAACAACAAAGAAATGAAAAGGAGTAAAGAAAGCTTCTATGCCCTCACAAAGATAAACCATTACACAGCTATCCACAGACAAAGAAAACTCTGGGAGAGCTCAGGAGTCCACTTAAGAAACTTCAGCAACACAGTGAATTCAAAAATCTGAAAATAAGCAACCATATAAAAAAGAAGAGAAAGAGCAGTTTCATTTAACCTACATCATCCCATCCCCCATGCCAACACTGCTCAGTGCCAAGAGGGAACATCCAGGCCCTAAACAGTTCCTCTCACTAGGAAAAGGGGTGTGGTGTAAGTGCCCAGCTTTCCCAGTCTTTCAGGGCATTGCACAAAGGACCCACTTCAGTTTCACCTCACCCAGAGACTGGCAAAATTGAGATGTCTAGGGACTGTTAGAAACCAGAAAGAAGGACAGGGGCTACCAGTATCAGCCCTGCAGTGGATTCCCTGGAGTGGGAATAACTAGAGTTCCCAGCATCCTGCCCTGCAGAGAACTCCAGCAGCCTTTGCACTGAAGACCTCACAGACTTCACAGATGGTGCAGACTTCCCAGCTTTCATCACTGAGGTCCCTATTGTAGACCCAAGAAGACTACTCCACAGAGGAAACCAACAGCCCTTACACTTGCTGTGGACCTCCAGCAGATTTCAGCACTGATTGTTTTTAACCCACAGGTTGTCATGTTTGCAAAGCCAGCTACATCCATCACCTCAGCACTTCACCAAATCTGAGATATGAAACGGCAGTCAGCCCTGGCCTCTGTGGTGCACAAATGCAAGATGCCAGCTGAGACCCTTGCAGATCCCTACAAGTCTTCATGCACACCAACAGTCCGCCTCCTCCCTGCAGCCTCCACAGCAGTATATGTTTCCACAGCTAGTCCCTACAATAAAACATGTGTATGCAGACAGCCATGGCCTCTGCAACTGCTAGTGTGCCCAAAGTTGGCCCTGACCCCAGCCATCACTACTATGTGTGTCTGCAGCTGGCCTTGCCACGGTGCAAGCACCTGAAGCTATGTGCACACCACCAGCTCTGGCCACCACCACCACCTGCCCTGGTCCCCAGCCACTTGATATAAAAATGCTACTGAGGACCCCAAAAGACCTTGTAAGGAGTCACCACAGCTCTCATCAAGGATCATGCAGTTGATGATCATGCAGCTCTCATCAAAGATCATGTCATGGTCCCCAGAAGCCTGTGCCAAAGAGACACACATCCTCCAAAACCAGAGCCACCACATGACTCTACAATTAGTGTCCAACCCATGCTGGACTCAATGTCACAGCATGCTCCAATGTGCCCTCAACCAGAGATGAAAATCTTGGCTTACCAAAGTCAGTCTATAAAGTTTAGAAGAGGCAGCCATTCCTTTAAATGTGCATGTACCTATGTAACACTACAGAGATCATCAAGACTCATGAAAACATGACATCTCCAACGGAGCACAGTGAACATCCAGTAAATGACCTGGAGACATTATTGAAATGAAGACATAAAAGAAATGGAGCCCTGGCCAGTTGGCTCAGAGGTAGAGCGTCGGCCTGGCATGCAGGAGTCCCGGGTTTGATTCCTGGCCAGGGCACACAGGAGAAGCGCCCATCTGCTTCTCCACCCCTCCCCCTCTCCTTCGTCTCTGTCTCTCTCTTCCCCTCCCGCAGTTGGCCCAGGTGCTAAGGATGGCTCTGTGGCCTCTGCCTCAGGCGCTAGAATGGCTCTGGTTGCAACAGAGCAACGCCCCAGATGGGCAGAGCATCGCCCCCTGGTGGGCATGCCGGGTGGATCCCGGTTGGGCGTGTGCGGGAGTCTGTCTGACTGCCTCCCCGTTTCCAACTTCAGAAAAATACATACACACACACACACACACACACACACACACACAAAAGAAATGGAGACAAATTGCCTGACAAAAAAATTTCAAAATTATTTTATAAAGATCAAGGAGCCACAAGGGAACACAGATAAACAATTTCATGAAGGTATGAAAAGAATACAAGAATAAAATGATAAGTTTGACAAAGAAATTTTTTTAAAAACAGAAATTTTAGAGCTAAAGAAATAAATATCTAAACTGAATCATTCAATAGAGAGCTCAACAAAAAGCTGGATCAATCAGAAGAAAGAATCAGTGAAGATAAGAAAGATCATTTAAAAGTATCCAATAAGAGGAGCAAAAAGAAAAAGAATAAAAATAAAGAAAGAAAGCCTATGGGAATTCTCAGACAGCATTAAGAAAAACAATATATTCATTATTGGAATTGCAGAAAGAGAAGAGGCAAAGAAAGAAGCAGAAAACTTAATTTAAAAAATAATGGATGAGCCTGACCTGTGGTGGCGCAGTGGATCAAGCATCAACCTGGAATGTGGAGGTCACTGGTTCAAAACCCTGGGCTTGCCTGGTCAAGGCACATATGGGAGTTGATACTTCCTGCTCCTCCCCCTCCTTCTCTCTCTCTCTCTCTCTCTCTCTCTCTCTCTTTGTCTCTCTTCTCTAAAATTAATAAATAAAAATGATAAAAAAAATAATGGATGAAAAATTCCCAAATGTAGGGAAAGAACTGGTTATCTAAATTCATGAAACTAATGTCTCTAAACAAATTCAACCCAAATAGACCTTCTTCAAGACATATTACAATAACACTCAAAAATAACAGACTGTGAATCTTAAAAAGAGCAAGAAAAAAAATTTTTTTTAATTCTAAACATTTTATTTTATTTAGAAAATTAACAGGGTAACATTGGTTAATAAGAATACATAGGTATCAGGTGAAGATTTCTCTAGTATTTGAACTGTTGATTATGTTCTATACCCATCACCCAAACTCAAATCATTTTATGTCACCTTATATTTGTCCCTCTTTACACCCTTTACCCCTTCCCACTCTATCCCCCACATCCTCCTCCACCTGATAGCCACTTCACTTTTATCTATGTCCATGAGTCTGTTTTATATCCAACCTAAGTGTGAAATGATATAGTTCTTAGCTTTTTCTGATTTACTTATTTCACTCAGTATAATGTTCTCAAGGTTCATTCATGTTGTCGTAAATGGCAATAGGTCATCATTTCATATGGCTTAGTAGTATTCCATTGTGTATATGTACCAAAGCTTCTTTATCCAATCCTCTATCAAGGAACACTTTCATTGTTTTTATGTCTTTGCCACTGTGAACAATGCCGCAATGAACATGGGGGTGCTCATGTCTTTAAGTACCAATGTTTTTAAGCATTTGGGGTAGATACCCAGGGGAGGGATTTTGGGGTCATATGGTAGTTCTATTCTTAATTTTTTGAGGAACCACCATACTTGATTTCATAACAGTTGTACCAATTTGCATTCCCACCAGCAATGAATGAGGGTTTATTTTTCTTCACAGCCTCTCCAACATTTGCTAATACCTGTTTTGTTGATAATAGTCAATATAACCAATGTGAGGTGATATCAAATTATAGTTTTTATTTGTATTTTTTGAATAGCTAAATAAGATAAGCATCTTTTCATATACCTGTTGGCCATTTGTATGTCCTCTTGGGAGAAGTCTCTATTCAGGTCCTCTCACTATTTTTTATTTGGATTGTTTGTTGCTGAGCTTTGTGAGTTCTTTATATATTTTGGACATTATCCCTTATCAGAGCTATTGTTTGCAAATATCATCTTTGATTTAGTTGGTTGCCTATTTGTTTTGTTGTCAGTTTCTTTTGCTGTGCAAAATCTTTTCAGTTTGATATAGTCTCAATCATTTATTTTTGCCTTCACTTCCCTTGCCTTTGGGGTCAAATTCATAAATTGTTCTCTACAGCCAAGGTCCATGAGCTTAGTCCCTATGTTTTCTTCTATGTAATTTATTGTTTCAGACCTTATATTTAGGTCTTTGATTCATTTTGAATTAATTTTTGTGCATGGTGACAAACTGTGGTCAAGGATTATTTTTTTACATGTGGCTTTCCAATTTTCCCAGCACTATTTATTGAAGAGGCTTTCTTTTCTCCATTGTGTGTTTTTGGGTTCCTTTGTCAAAGATGATTTGTCCATATATATGTGGTTTTATTTCTGGGCTCTCAGTTTTGTTCCATTAGTCTGTATGTCTGTTTTTCTTCTAATACCATGCAGTTTTGATTATCATGGCTCTATAGTATAATTTGAAGTCAGGTAGTATGATACCTCCAGCTTCATTCTTTTTCCTCAGGATTGCTTTGGCTAATTGGATATTCTTATGGTGCCATACAAACCTGGTAATTTTTTGTTCTATTTCTATAAAAAATGACATTGGGATTTTGGTGAGGATTTCATTAAATTTATATATTGCTTTGGGTAATATGGCCATTTTAATTATGTTGAGTCTTCCAATTCATGAACATGGAATATTTTTTTATTTCATTGTGTCTTTTTCAATATCTTTCAATAATGTTTTGTAGTTTTCTGTATATAGGTCCTTCATATCCTTTGTTAAATTTATCCCCAGGCATTTTGTTGTTGTTGTTGCAATTGTAAAAGAAATTGTTTTTTTGAGTTCATTTTCCTAAGTTTTATCATTGGCATATAGAAAAGCAATAGACTTTTATATATTGAATTTAGTATTCTGTGACTTTACTGTATTGGTTTATTGTTTCTAATAGTTTTTTGGTGGAGTCTTTGGGGTTTTCTATACATAGGGATCTTGAAAGAAGCAAGGCATGAGAAAAATTTCCTTATCATTTAAAAAAGAATCATCATAAGGAGAAATGTTGCAGGCCAGAAGAGAATACAATGATATATTCAAAATATTGGGGCAGGGAGGGACTGTTAAACAAAAATACTTTATTAACCACAAAACACTGTCCAGAAATAAAGGCAAAATAAAGATTTTTCAAGCAAACAAGCTGAGGGAGTCCATTGTCACTAGACCTGCCGTACAAGAAAGGCTGAAAGGAGTTCTTAAAGTTGACATGCTAATTAATAATATAGAAACATCTGAAAATATAAAACACATTAGCAATTGTAAGTATATAGTCAAATTCAAAATGCTTCAATAATTAAATATGTTAGTGTTTTAATCATTTAACTCTAGTATAAAGATTAAAGGAAAAAATATTAAAAGTAGAAATAGCAACAATAATTTATTGATGGATGCACAACATAAAAGGCAAACTATGACATCAAAGAAAAATGTGGAAAGAGTTACTAGGGAGAGCTTATATGCAATCAAAGATAAATTGTTATTAGCTTAAAATACACTGTTATACCCATAAGATGTTTTCTTTAAGCCTCATGGTGAACACAAAGCAAAATCGTTCAGAAGATACACAGAAGATAAAGAGAAGGCAATCAAAACATACCACTATGGGAAATTATCAACTCAAAGAAAGAAAGAGAAGAAGCAAAGAAAAAAGGAATTACAAAAGAGCCAGAAAACAATCAAGACAGCATTGGTAAGTCCTTATCTATCAATAATTACTTTAAATTTAATTGGTTTAAATTCTCTAACCAAAAGACATAGAGTGGCTGAATAAGTATAGATATTAAAAAAAAAAAAAAGAAAGAAAATGGAGCCCAAACCCTACCAATGCTGCCTACAAGAGATTCATTCCAGCTTTTAAGGACATAGACATACTGAAAGTGAAGGGGTAGAAGAAGACATCTATGCAAATAAAAACCAAAATAGACTAATAGACTAAGTCAAAAGCTGTGTACACACACACACACAATGATTTATGTATACAGAAAATATATAGCCACAAAAAAAAATCCTACTATTTGTGACTACCTGGATAAACCTTGAGGGCATTATATTAATCAGACAAAAAAAATACAATCCCAATTATATGTGGAGTGTAAAAATAAAAGCTAAATTCATATGAACAGAGAGACAATTTTAAATTGCCAGGGGCTGAGGAATGGGGAAAAAGAGGAGTCTTTGGACAAAAAGTACAAACTTCCAGTTACAAGAGAAATGAATTCTGGGGATCTAATATATAGCATGGTGACTACAGTTAACAATACTTTATTGGATACTTAAAGATGCCAAGAAATAAATCATAAATATTATTACTGTAACAATAACAGCAAAAAAAGGAAATTATGTGAGGTAAAGAATGTATTTTCACAATATAAGCCACTATAGTTCAATACTTCCAAGTCTGTGTTTAGTTTAAAAAAATACTGATAACAAATATGTCTCAAAACATGTACAAGCATGTTTTCATCCCAATAAACAAAAAATAGAAACATCTTAAATGTTCACTAATAAGAGAATGGACAAGTAAATTCTGGGATGCTTTTATAATGGAACACTATGAGGCAATGGCAAAAAACAACGAACAGAAACTACAAGTATCCATAGAGATGAACCTCAAATATATGGTAATATTGAACGAAAAAGGCAAGTTGTAAAAGAATAAATAGATATAACTTACAATATACAAAATAAAATACATCTTATTTATGGATATATATGTGTAATGGGAGCATAATACACAATTAAGTAGTTTTAAATGAATAAACAAAAAATTCTTCTGCCCAGTACAGTGTTCCACCCCTTCCCAAATGGGTAGTGTGATCAATCCTGACCAATCGTGGATTACCATAGCCTGGGCTATAGGGATTGATCCAAGTTATATGTATGTGAACCAGAGAAAGCCAATGAGAGGTTTCCTGTGGATGTGACCCACAGTCACTGGAAGAAAGAGGTTCACACTTTCTGGGTGATTACAAGTCATGATAATATTGCCCTGGGATGTCAACTGCTATTTCCTGCTCCGTGGAAACCTGTCTACAATGAGAGATAAGTCCAACCCTTGGAAGGGAAGTAGAGTCAAGTGCAACAAACTCAGGTTCTCCTGATGGCATGGTTTGAGCCCCTGAATTCAACCATCTCTGAAAACAGCTCCACTTGTAGACATCCCAGAGGATGTAAGCCAATAAAGCCCTATTTACCTTTTTTAAAAATGTTAACTGCTTTACCATTAATACATTCAACAATATAAAATCTTAATTAGTCCCAGATGAATAAGTGGTCTTACCCAGAGCATATGCAAGTTGATCAGAAAACAAGTGGACTGTAAATGGTAGTGACAACTAAACAAGAAGTTATTATTAAGTCTTCAAAGTTTCTTTTTCAACATAGGAATAAAAACATAATGTTTAAACTATATGCACACATGTAAAAACTGCCACATGCATATTTAAGTAAAACTTCTTTGAAACAGGAAAAACAAGATAGTATAGTAGAAAAAGACTTAAGTTTACTCTACTCTCCATCCCTGATTTTGGTCTCACTGGTTGTGTGGGCCTCAGCAAGTCATTTTAGCCGATCTCAACCTCACTTTCTTCACCTGTGAAGTTCCTACTGGATTATATTATTAAAGGTTTGTGCTTATGGTTCATGCCTGACATAATAGGTGCTCAATAAATAGTAACTATATCAGTTGAGTACTATCTGATCAACAGAGTAGAAATTAAAATGAAAAGTGCTAACTAAGCTGTTGACTAGGCTGCGTAACTACATTTTTTTATGTATAACTACTGAGACAAGCCATCCAAACAGATGAAGATAGCTAGACAAACTGCAGTGTTATAATATACCATAGTGCAGACTTTCATGTTCAAATCAGGTAGTCATGACTAAAATAACCCCCACTCATTTGTATTCCTATTTTCTTTTAACATTGATATTCTATTTATATTTTTTTATTTTTTATTTATTCATTTTAGAGAGGAGAGGGAGAAACACAGAGAGAGAGAGAGGAGTGACAGAGAGAGAGAAGGGGGGGAGGAGCTGGAAGCATCAACTCCCATGTGTGCCTTGACCAGGCAAGCCCAGGGTTTCGAACCGACGACCTCAGCATTTCCAGGTTGACGCTTTATCTACTGTGCCATCACAGGTCAGGCCTCTATTTATATTTTTAAACTTTGTTTTGATTTTCATTGTCTCAAATTTCTTTTAGAAAAATAGAGAAAAAATATATAAATAAAATTGTTTACTTTTGTCGATGTCATGAGAAAGCAGTTAGGTATATTTTTATGAAATTTGGAAAATATGTTTGAGATGCCCTTGACCTAAAATACAGACTACAGGGCACACTAGAATTCACTGAGTGGCTCTGAGAAAGTACCTCACAAGGGCAGCATTTGATTGTTTGTTTGTTTGAGCCCTGGCAGGTTGGCTCAGCCGTAGATTGTTGACTCAGCTTGTGGACGTCCTGGGTTTGATTCCCAGTCAGGACACACAGGAGAAAGACCATCTGCTTCTCTACCCCTCCCCCCTTCTCTCTTTCTTTCTTTCTTTCTCTCTCTCTCTTTCTCTTCCCCTCCCACAGCCATGGCTTGAATGATTCAAGCAAAGTTGGCCCTGGGCACTGAGGATGGCTCCAAGGCCTCACCTCAGATACTAAAATAAAAATACTAGGTTGCTGAGCAATGGAGCAGTGACCCCAGATGGGCAGAGCATAGCCCAGGTAAAGGGTTTGCCAGGTGAATCCCAGTTGTTGTACATGCAAAAGTCTGTCTCTCTGCCTCCCAGCTTCTCACTGAAATATTTATTTATTTATTTATTTATTTATTTATTTATTTATTTATGTATTTATTTATTTATTTGAAAGACAGACAGGAAGGGAGAGAGATGAAAAGTATCAACTCTTAGTTGCTGCCCTTTAGTTGTTCATCAATTGCTTCTTATACATGCCTTGACCAGGGGGCTCCAGCTAAGTAAGTGACTCCTTGCTCAAGCCAGTGAGCTTAGGCTCAAGTCAGCGACCTCTGGGCTCAAACCAGTGACCATGGCATCAATCCGGTGACCTCTGAGTTTTGAACCTGGCTCCTCAGCATCCTAGGTCAACTCTATCCCAGGGGTTCTCAACCTGTGGGTCGCGACCCCGGCGGGGTCACCTAAAGCCATCAGAAAATACATAATGCATATCAGGTATTTATATTCCGAATCATAACTGTAGCAAAATTACAGTTATGAAGTAGCCACCAAAATTATTTTTTGGTTTGGGGTCACCGCAACATGAGGAACAGTATTGCGGGGTCACGGCATTAGAAAGGTTGAGAACCACTGCTCTATCCACTGCACCCACCACCACCTGGTCCGGTAAGGATAGTCATCTTTTAGCAGCTGGACCCAAGGTACAATGAGTAGCTCAGGCAACTGTTGGTAGGAAGAAACATGGAGTACTGTTAAGGTAAAGAAAGAAAAAACAAGTGGCTCCAAATATGTGCTCAAAATTAAAAGGTCAGATATTCCAAACTGAAGATGTTGATTTTTGATGGAGTGGCTTCTCACCCCAAGTCCAACAAAAACAGAGATTAATTTAATTAGTCATGGTTAATGATCTCCATACTCATACTGACAAGCCAACTATAAATAAAGACATCATTAAATAATCAAAAACAAGTAGCAAACAGGAGGCTTATGAACAGGCTATTGCTGAGTTTGGTAAAAGTACTTGAGAAAGATTACATTAGCAGCAGTAAATAAGGTACATCATATTGAAATAATACCAGAGATTTAGAATTGGCTTTGAAAACACTTTCAAATATAACTAGAAACTGAATACATTCAAAACTTCACTCCACTCTCACCTTTGCTCCTTTCTACCTCAGACATTTGAAGTTGCTGCTCCCTCTGCTTCGAATTCCCTTCAAGATTTTTTCAGGCCCTGCTCCTCATTTCATTCAGTTTCTGCTAAATGTCTTCTCAGAGAGATCTTCTTCAACCTCATGCAAAATAACACTACATCCTCTTTTACCTTACCCTACTTTATTTTCCTTTATTTTTTTTTTCTTTTACTTAGAGGCAGGGACGCAGAAGGACAGACTCCCACAAATGTCCCGACTGGGATCAACCTGGCAAGACCCCTACAGGGCAATGCTCTACCCATTTGGGCTGCTGCTCTGTTGCTCAGCAACCGAGCTATTTCAGCACCTGAGGTGAGGCCATGGAGCCATCCTCAGAGCCTAGGGCAAACTTGCTCCAACCAAGCCATGGCTGCAGGAGAGGAAGAGAGAGAGTGAGAGAGATAAAGCACAAGAGAGAGAAGGGGGGAGGGTGGAGAAGCAGATGGTCCCTTCTCCTGTGTGCCTGACTGAGAATGGAACCCCAGACTTTCAGGCACTGGGCCAATGTTCTACCACTGAGCCAATCAGCCAGGGTCTATTTTCCTTTATAACATTTGATTTTTTGATCAATTATCTATACTCCAAAATGAAAAGAATTAGAAGCATTTAGAAAAAAGTGATTTTCATCAAAATAATAATTTTATAAACAAATCAGCTCACTCTGTTTAGTTATATCATAAATTTACAGACTAAAAGCTAAGTTAATGTGGGCAATGAGATAACTAAAAAAATTTTTATTTCATTCCCTCATTGCTTTAGGTAAAAAAAAAGCATACATAAACAAGAGGAAAACATAGAATTAAACAGTGTTTGAATTTAGAAGATTGTTGTTTTTCTTTTTATCTTAAAAATGAAACAGTGTCCTTAATTAAGCTGCTGACATACTTTTTCTATATTACATAAGCATATAAATACTCTTAGACTAAAACACCTTCAATGTGTTTTATCTTTAGAGAGTCCAAAGATTAATAAACCTCATAAAAATGATAAATTAAGTATTTCAGAAGCATATTTGCAAAATAAACCATTAAAGAGTGTGGGCATTAGAAAAAGTTAAGGTTAAATGTAAATAAAGTTTATGACACTCTCAAAGATATATAGGAGAATATATTTATGACCTCAGGTTGTACAAGATTCTTTTAACAAAACACAAAAAGCACCAAGCATTATGTAAAAGTGATACCATAATAAGTGAAAAATATGCCAAAGAACAGGATATCTATATTATGTATAAATAACAACAAAGAGCTTATTCATGGCTTTAATAACCAACACCCACAAATAAATAAGGAAAATACAGCTCAGCATAAAATAGTCAAGAGGCTTGAATAGGCACTTTACCAAAAAAAAAAGGCAAATAAACATATAAATTGATTCTTAACCATATTAGTAATCAAAGCAATGCAAATTAAAACTATAATGCACCAATATCCATCCACCAAATTGACAAAAATACGAACTAATAAGTTTGGGCAAGGCTGTGGAACAGTGTGATACCAGCTGTCAGAATTCTAAATTGGTACACTTTGGAACCAGGTTAGCACTGCCTAGTTAAGTAGAAGAATCACATTCTCAAAAACCCCCAAAAAATCTTTCCACCTTATGTAATACTCTTTATCTTCCAAGGATTCTGCTTTATATTTTTATGGTGCATCAGCTGATACATTTAATATTTTATTTGTTTATTTTATATCTCCCTTCACTAGGTTATAAACTCTAAAAGAATAAAAATTTCATCTATTTCGTGAACTAATCTTTCTTTTGTCTTCCAGAATAAGTAACAAATAGTATGCACTCAATGTTTATTGAATTAATTAAAAATGAACACAAATGAACCAATGCTTGAACAGCAGTTATATCTGGGTACAGGGTAAATATATTTGTGTTCTCTGCATTTTCCAAATGTTCTATTTTCAATTTGTATTGATTTCCTACTCATTAAAGTAAGTTATTGTTCTAAGACAAAAGAATTTTTACCAGTTTAGTATCTGACAAATGTAGATAATCAATAAACATTTATTGACTTATTAATTAATCTAGATAAAAGACAGTTAACGATGACTTACTAACTGTTGATGTTGAAACATATATAGAGCATTATAGTTTATTTAAAATCTTTGATTTGCACTTTTCCATTATTTGCATTGTTTCCTCCTAAAACACCAGAGGGGTTAAAGTGGGATTTTATTGTATAATGCTTCCCAGGAAATGTTTATTCCATATTACTGATTTAGAAGCTCATGGTTTCACTTACACACACACACTCACAAAATTCACAGTGATTTACAGGGTTAAAGAGATGGGTTTCTTCTACTCATGGTCCAAGAACTCCAACCAAGGCCAAGCTGCACCTGAGTCCTAAAAGGAAACAAGTCTGACAGAAACCAAGAACTACAGCTTTTCTTCAAAAGACAGCCTCAACTAACACATGTAAAAGGAACCAAAAGCTTAAAATGTTGCACTCTAGAGACTAGTTCAGCTCTTTCTTATTCTATATGAATTCCTAAAACCTAAAGGCATTCTCACAACTTGGAAACATTATTTTCAGAACTAGGTGCCTCACTGCATGAAGCATTTCAGGCTATGGACAAACTGGAATGCAGGCAGAGGAAAGCAAGCAACCAGGATGGTGAAAGGCTCTGGTTTGTCATAGGAAAGACAAATTATGGACAATTTGTGTATAAACTTTTCTTTGAAGACAAACATTCTAGCTGTCTCAACATTTTTGAAATATTTTTGTGTAGAAGTCAAATTTTCCTATGTATCCAAAAGGCAGACCTATAATCATTTAATTCAATAAATGTTTACTACACACCTGCCATGTGTCAGGCTCTGTGTTAAGAGGTAGTCACTATCATGAACAAAATCAGTGGGGTAATGGGTTAAAAATGCATTCATTTAATAGTGTGCAGATGATGTGTTGCAGAATTGTGCACCTGAAATCTGAATAATTTTGTTGACCACTGTTACCCCAATAAATCCAATAAAAAGAAAAAAAAGCATTATATAGTAAATGATTATTTTAAACCATAATTGTATATAAATTACAAAGAAGAGGTTCAGAGCATCATAAGTGCAATAACAGGAGAATTTTATCTAAATCAGTCACATCACAAAGAATTAACTGAAGAAATATTCATGCTGAAATCTAAAAGATCAATGTTAATTTGGTGAAATATGAAAGGAAGTGGAGAAGAGAGCTTTCTGGGCTGAAGGAACAAATGGCATCTGAAAAGACCCTCTGGAATAATAAAACAAAGAAAGAAAAACTAAAAGGTCAGTGTAGATGGAACTGATTGCCTAAGAAATCACACAATATGAAATTGGAGATGCCGGAAGAGCCAGAACATAAAGAACTGG
This sequence comes from Saccopteryx bilineata, assembly GCF_036850765.1. Lineage (NCBI taxonomy): Eukaryota > Metazoa > Chordata > Mammalia > Chiroptera > Emballonuridae > Saccopteryx > Saccopteryx bilineata. The sequence continues at coordinate 334,853,748 of NC_089490.1, read as the reverse complement.
TAGGCTATGATAAGAAATTTTTCTTTATCCTAAGAAAAATAAGAAGCCGAAAGGTTGAAGTTATTAACTTCATTAATTCAATGACATCTATTCTAAAAGAGAATATTATAAGGCTTTAACCACTAAAGCCATCCAACAATAAAATGAGCTGTCCGGAGACTGAACATCACATAATAGCTGGTAATCAAGCAAAACCTGAATGATCATCTTTCAAGAGTGCCATATAAGGGATTGTGTACATCTTAAAAAGTTATCCCTAATGCTTCCTCCCTAAGATTCAATGATTCAATTATTTAAACACCAAACAGAGATTTTACAAAACACTGTAAAACTTGAAGTTACAAAATGGAGTATTTATTGTTCATACCAACATGCAGAATTAAAATATTCAACTGATGTTTCCCGATAATTCTCAAAAAGAATTCTAACATTACACAATGGGAGATCCGTTTTCAGGGTGGCTGTAGTCAGGGAATGGTTCTGCCCACTGGACAGCATTATCAGGGGGCAAAGTGTGCTCAGGTGAGAAAAGGGAGCAGAGACACAGAGACAACAAAGAACTACATCCTGGAACAGAACAAAGATTATTTTCTTGGCCATACTGGTGAAGTGTTCTCATCTCATCCTTAGCAAAGTAAATAGAACACACTCGGTATGTATAATATATGCTGAAGTTAAATGTAGAAAAAAATACATAGAGTTCTTATTCTAGGAGATAGATTGAAATATTAAACACTAATATTCTATTATCTTCAAGTACCAAGTTAAATGCCTTTGGAGAGTACATCTATAAATAATAAAATATGGCCTATTATCTATAGAGAACATAAACATATCCATAGGCAACATACCTCAAGTTAAACAAAGCCTGCTTTACTATCATTTTCAAAAGTGGACAAAATTATCACTTAATACAGCAGTATCTTAGCCAGGCTCATTTTGCTGAATGTGATACATATTATGCTAGTACCAATTTCTTTAAATCATACTCTTAAAGTAGGCACACGATAATTGGTGTACTTGCTAGTGGGTTCTCCAATTGAAATGTCATCCCCCAACCCTTTAGCCCTCAACCTTTTTTAATTTAAATGTCTAGTTTTTTTCTATCATATATCATAAAGTATCACACATATTTCATCAAAATTTGGATTCATTCCTTTTTTAACTCTCTTTTCCATTTGGCCAGAATCATTTAAACACTAACCTAGTGTTTAAAATGACAACCTGACGCCATCTATAAGCTTGATATTCATGGTCTCTGTTTCATCATACAAGTCACCGAGGAAAATGACAAAGGAACAGGCCTGGGACCAGCTTCTTGCTGTCAGAAGGCCACTTATAAAATAAAGAACCACTTACAAACATGAATCAATGCAATATCAGTGCCTTGAATATAATATATATGGGTCAGGATTATTTGCTCTGTACATGCAGTGAAGTCACAGAAATGTGGCAGGACATGAACACTCACCAGCTCAATTATAGGTCTTGCTAAGAAATAAGTTCATTTTTGTTATTGTCTATTCATTCATCTGAATAATGTTAGAATTTCTTTTATTCTAAAACACTCACACACTACAACCACAGTGAACCTCTTGGCTTTCAGATTTAATATATCAATAGAAAACAGTACTCAAATTAAGACATCTTCTTCCTCTGAGTGCATCTAACATTTTAGATGATTATAACTAAGTATAGTAACATAGGATATAGGTCAATGGTCCTAGAAGTTAACAGAAAATAGCTTTAAAGTATAAAGTCTAAAACTTATTGTAGGCAAAATAAAAATTACTGCTTTGTTTTATTACTAACTATAGTATAACATGACCCAAAATCTTATATTCATTAAGAAATAATAATGGGCCCTGGCCAGTGGCTCAGTAGATAGAGCGTCAGCCTGGCACATGGACATCCCAGGTTGGATACCCAGTTAGGGCACACAAGAGAAGTGACCACCTGCTTCTTTTCTCCTCCCACAGCCAGCGGCTTGTTTGCTTCAGGGGTGGGCCTAGGTGCTGAGGATAGCTTGGTTGGTCTGAGTGTGTCAGCCTTAGATGCTAAAAATAGCTCAGTAGACCCTGGCCAGTTGGCTCAGTGGTAGAGCATCGGTCTGGCGCGTAGAAGTTTCAGGTTTGATTCCTGGTCAGGGCACACAGGAGAAGAGCCCATCTGCTTCTCCACCCTTCCCTTCTCCTTTCTCTCTATCTCTCTCTTCCCCTCCCGCAGCCGAGGCTCCATTGGAGAAAAGTTGGCCTGGGTGCTGAGGACAGCTCCATGGCCTCCGCCTCAGGTGCTAGAATGGCTCCAACCACAACTGAGCAACGACCCAGATGGGCAAAGCATTGCCTCCTGGTGGGCATGCCGGGTGGATCCTGGTTGGGCACATGCGGGAATCTGTCTGACTGCCTCTTTGCTTCAAACTTCGAGAAAATACAAAAAAAATAGTTTGGCACTCTAGCATTGGGCCCCAGATGGGGTTGCCAGGTGGGTACTGGTTGGGGCGCATGTGGGAGTCTGCTATCTCCCCTCCTCTCACTATAAATGAATGAATGAATGAATGAATGAATAAATGAATGAATGAATGAATGAATTTTTAAAAAGAAATAATAATGACTCGCTTACACAGCCTTTTCATCTTTCCCTATCTCATCTTTACTGCCTTTCTTCTTTTTCCATTCAAGAAGTAAAAACCCCATAGGAGAAACAGTGACCTAAAATGAATAGCTGAATTTGACGCAATCTTATTAGATTGAGCTAGAATTAATATTGGGTAAAAACCCATCCATCCACCCAGGCCTCCTCTTTTGCAAAGCTCTAAATTACATATTCCTTTTCTCCTCATCTATCCCAAATCCTCAAAGGTCTTCACATCAAACATCTCCCATTGACAGAGCGTTTTCAGTAAGAAATCCTCAGTTTGTCACAACCACGACCTTAGAAAAACTCACCATTAATTCTTATCTGTGCTACTCAATAGCTTCAAGTGATTCCTTTTAATCTTATTCTCTTGTAATTTATTCTACATATTTTAGCCATACTAACTTTTAAAAAATAATCCACTGATGACATCTCTCCCTTGCTTAAAACCTATCAATAGCTTTTTAGTATGTTTAGAATAAAATCCAAAGTACTTAACACTGTAAGCAGAATTCTGCAAGATTCTTTACTACATCCCTCTCCAACCATATCTAGGACACTGTTCTCCTTCATCATTTCACTCCAATCTGTCCCTTTGTCCCTTTCTAGAATGTTCACTCTAACCTTTCCATCTGCAGGACCTGTGTATTTACTGTTCCCTCTGCCTGAAGCATATTTACCCAGCTTTATCTTGCTGCTGCCTCATTTTATTATGTTCTCCTTTTAATGGCCTCAAAGTAGATTCATTATAATTTGTGGCCCATGTCATATTCTCATTATTGATCCATACTAAGTCATCTTTACTCACTTGGGTTTTTGTTTATAATAAAATAAATGCCCATGAAAGCATCATTTCACATGAAAACTAGGAGATTGACACTAACTTGCATTTACCTGAATCCTGCCCAATTCAGTTCCCGCCTGCTCCACTGCAAGATCACCACTCTCCGTGATCTCTTTCCTCAGGTGTTGCTTTTTATTGTGTGTGTGTGTCTGAGTGTTTATATGTATTCTTACAAATTATTTTTAACTTTAAATACATTTTATTTAAAATATACTTTTATCATGCTATCATTTTTAAACTTTTTCATTCAAAGTTATATTACAAAGATTCACACATATGCATAAAACACTGGCATTTAATTTTTTTGCAATAGATAAATAATTTTGAGTCCTAAACAATACTACAATTTGCGATTTGAACAAATTGTCCTTTTGTTATTGATATGTAAGAATTCTTTATATATTCTTGACACCCATCCATTGTTGGTTATATGTATCATACATGCCTTCTCCAAATTTATAACTTACTTTTTCACTTTAAGATTTATTTTAATAAAAGAAAGGTCATAATTTAAAATTTTTCATTTTTAATGAGCATTACTTATGATTTGCTTAAGATAACCATCTGTATCATAAGCTTCAAATGTCCTCCAGTATTTTATACTAAACATTTAAATATTGAATTTGGTATTCAAATCCTTGACAAATCTAAAGTTTATTTTCATGTGTGGTGTAAGGTAAATATTCAATTTTTTTTCCATAAAAAAATAGTTTTTATCTAGTTACATTAATTGAATAGTTTTTTTCTCCCCATTAATCTGCCATACTACTTCTGTTACACAGGTGTATGAATTTGTTCTGGGCTCTCTATCCTATACCGTTTGTCAATCTGTCTCATTCTCCATCAGCATCACATTCTTAATTTTTTACATTAGCTTCATAATAAATCATTATATCATATACAATGAGGCAAGTCTTCTTTCCTTACTCTTCTTTTTTTTAATTTTATTTATTGATTTTGGTGAGAAAGGAGGGGAATGAGAGAGAGAGAGACTAAGAGAGAGAGAGAAAGACAGGAATATTAATCTGTTCCTGCATGATCCCTGACCAGAGATAGAACCAGCAACCTCAGTGCTTCAGGATGATGCTCTAACCAACCGAACTATCAAGCCAGGGCCCTTACTCTCTTCAGCAGTGTCTTAGCTGTTCTTGGCCCTATAATTTTCCATATATATCAAATATTTTAAAATAAGCTCATTAAGTTTTAATAAAAAAACTCTTAAATTTTTCATTGGAAATACAATGAATCCATAGATAAATTTAGGGAGAACTGATATTTTTAATTAACTTCATATATATTAAAATGATACATATCTCAACCTATTTAGTTTTTAATGGCTCACTTTAGCTTTTATAATTTTCCTTGTACAACTGTAGCACATATTTTCTTATATTTACTTCCAGATTACTCAATATTCTGTGGTACTACAAAATATAAGACCTATCCCTAAAGGAATTAGTGAAATAGATGATAAATATGAGGGCATTACTAAAAATGCAATTCCAAGACACAAGGGGATAAAAAATATCAAAACAGCCTGACCAGGCAGTGGTACAGTGGATAGAGCACTGGCCTCAGATGCTGAGGACCCAGGTTAGAAACCCCAAGGTCACCAGATTGAGCACGAGCTCATTTGGCATGCGTGTGAGCTCACCAGCTTGAGTACAGGGTTGTCAGCTTGAGTGTGGGATCATAGACATGGCCTGATGGTCACTGGCTTGAGCCCAAAGGTCACTGGCTTGAGCCCAAAGGTCACTGGCTTGAGCATGAGGTTACTGGCTCAGCTGGAGCCCCCCAGTCAAGGCACACAGAAGAAAGCAAACAATGAACAACTAAGGTGCCACACTACGAGTTGATGCTTCTCATCTCTCTCCCTTCCTGTCTGTCTGTCCCATTCTGCCCCCCTCCCTCTCTCTCAAAAAAAAAAAAAAAATATATATATATATATATATATATGAGCAAAGTTACAGATTATGAAGAAATCCTAACATGTATAAAAAGAAATGAGAAAGCAATACTTAGATATAAAGTGCTAACTTTCCAAAAAAGATTAGATATGAACTAATATGTTAAAACTGCAAAATAAAAGATAAAAGAAAAATATTAATAACAATCAAAGAAAAAAAATCACCTAAATCTTCAACAGAAAAAAATTTTAAATGTTTTTAAAGTTCTGAGAGAAAATAGCTGCAAAGCTAGAATCACATATTTAAACTATCATTCAAGAGAGAGTAAAAAATAGAATTTTTCGAGAGTGACGTCACGGAAATGGCGCCATGAGCAGCGCGTCCGACAGATCTCCCCAAAATCTCAACAAATTTATCAACTAGAAACAGAAAAATTTATCCTCGGAGCATTTCAGAGTTACACACACACACTGAAAGTGAAAGGACTGTTGCCGAAAAGGGAGTACGCCTGTGGTGAGTCAACCCACGCGTGCAACTGCCCGCCCACACTCGGGGAGCAGCAGCCTGGGCGCTGGCGGCCACCGGTGTGCCCTGAGAAACCGCGAGCGGGCCCTGTGCCGCGGTCCGGGAGGGGCGCCAAGGCTGTCTTCCCTAGTCGGGAGATTCTCTCTGTGGGCAGGGCACCTCACCCAGCCATTCAAGCTAACAATCAAGCATTGGGGGAGGGGTGCGCAGGCAGCCTGAAATACTTTCTGGAGCACAGCTGCGGATCCAATCACTGAAATTAGCTTAACCCATGAAATCTGTGTACCCACGGGGCTCTAATTGATAAGATCTCTCCCAGTTCAGCGATCCAAGACAAGAGGCGTGATATTTTTCAGTGCCTTTCGCTAAAGGGGCGGGGGCAACTTCTGATTGACAGAGCCTCCATATTCAGGGATATACCTAACAAGAAGGACTTGGCAGATATTAAGATCTATACAGCAAGCAGAGACTAGTGCCTCTTCTTCCCAGCCAAAACAGGCTACAAAGTGTGGAAAGCCTGGGTTGAGTGGTTCAACTGAATGGTAGGCGCTGAACAGTCACCTTGACAACAATTGACTCCCAGCCCCACCTGATTATGCTGGAGGCTCTGATTGCCAGAGCCTTACCCAGAGCCTTGCGCTGAGTGAGGATAGAGTGGGGATTTCCCAGCTCTTTGAGCCTCTTACTCCCCAGACAGAAGCAGTGGCAGCCTCATAGCTGGATCACCAGGCTGCTAATTCAGGAAGGGGAGACTAGGAAAGAGACTCCAGGAAAGCAAACTCTCTCATTGTTGGACTCCGCAAACACCAACAAGCCTTGGCTACCAACAAGACTAAAGCCAATTATATGACATTGCCATAGAATCCCATCAAATGCAAATCACTACCTAAGTGTGACACAGGGGCAGAACCTGGGGTACAGAGTCACCAACCAGGAAGAGAAAGAGAAAAGAAAAAGGAAGAAGTTAACCTCTCAAAATCAAGAAAAATCCACAGACTTTATAACTTGTTCCACTAATTCTTTGTTGTTGTTGTTTTTTTCTTCTATCTTATTGCCTTTATTATTATTTCTATTTCCTCCACCTCGGTCCTTTTATTCTCTGCCCATCTTATGCTAACCTTTTCTTAAACTACACTACCCATGAGTGTTACATTTTATTTATTTTCTTCATCCTTACTCTCCTTTAGGGTTACACTCCAAAACCCTTAACTCTCACTCTCTCCCCTTTTGTTTTTTTAGTTTGTTTGTTTTGTTTTGTTTTCCTTTCCTTTTTTTCTTTCCTTCATTTCTCTCTTTTTCTTATTTTTTCCTTTCTATTCGTTTCTTCCTTTCTCCTTTTACTTTTCCTCCCATTCAATCCTCAATCACGAACAAATTATTTAATTTGGGACGCAAGTTTTTTTTGTTGTTGTTCTTTCTGTTTTTTTCTGCTTTTGTTCTAGGTTTTCCTTTATTTGTTTGTTTTTGTGGCATTTTGGGTACTTTTCACATTGCTTTTTAACTCACTAGCATTCCTCCCAACCCAAAGTCTCCATTGTATTTAGTCTTCGCTCCACTTAATACAACAGATTTTTACTTACTATTTTTTTTTCTTCTTTAATTATTATTAATTTTTCTCCTTTGTTCTGTTTCCCTCTTATCCCTCTCATTATATCTCTTAGTCGACCATCACTTACAAGCAAATCATTTTATGCTTGTCTAAGATTTTCTCCTTTTTTTTGCATTTAGTAGGTCCTTACTCCCTTTTTTGCCCCTTGAACTCTTCACCCCAAATCAGGCCCTCCGTTATAGGCAGTTTTTGTTCCATTTAGCATAATATAATTCACAGGTCATCATGATATTTCCTTAAGGAGGTGAGAGAAGGGGAAGAGAAGAAAGAAAAAAGGGGAAAATAATAAATTATTACTTTTTGGTGTGTGTGTGGAGTGTTTTACTTTTTTTTCCTTTTTATTCTTTATTAATTCTAATTAACACTATCAACAAGACCACCTTCAGATGCCAATAAGAAAAAGGAAATAGAATATTATGGATACAAAAGATAGAGAGGTAACACAAATAGATGTGGAAAAATCTATGGAGAAAAGATTTAACATATTGGAAGCCTTGGAGCCAAATGACAGAGAATTTAAAATAGAAATCTTAAAAATACTCAGAGATATACAAGAAAACACAGAAAGGCAATTTAGGGAAATCAGAAAACAACTCAACGATCACAAAGAATATATTACCAAGGAAATTGAAACTATAAAAACAAATCAAACAGAAATGAAAAACTCAGAGCTGAAAAATAAGGTAACAAGCTTAGCTAATAGAACAGCCCAGATAGAAGATAGGATTAGTGAAATAGAAGACAAGCAACTTGAGGCACAACAGAGAGAAGAAGAAAGAGACTCAAAAATAATAAAAATCAAGAAATCCCTACAGAAATTATCTGACTCCATCAGAAAGAATAACATAAGAATAATAGGTATATCAGAGGGAGAAGAGAAAGAAAATGGAATGGAGAATATACTCAAACAAATAATAGATGAGAACTTCCTAAGCCTGTGGAAAGAACTAAAGCCTCAAATTCAAGAAGCAAACAGAACACCAAGTTTTCTTAACCCCAACAAACCCACTCCAAAGCACATCATAATAAAATTGGCACAAACCAACTGCAAAGAAAAAATTCTCAAGGCAGCCAGGGAAAAGAAGAATATAACATATAAAGGAAGGCCTATTAGATTATCATCAGATTTCTCAGCAGAAACTCTACAAGCTAGAAGAGAGTGAACCCCAATATTTAAAGCCCTGAAAGAGAGGAACTTTCAGCCAAGAATACTATACCCATCAAAGCTATCCTTCAAGTACGAAGGAGATATAAAAACATTCACAAATACAGAAAAGATGAGAGAATTTATCATCAGAAAGCCCCCACTCCAGGAAATACTAAAGGGGGTTTTCCAACCAGATTCAAAGAACAAAAGAAAACAAAACCACAACTAACAGCTCCACCAAGAAAACAATAAAACCAAACTTAAACTGTGACAACAAAAGAAAAAAAAGGGGAGAAAGGATGAAGATTAACAGTAGCAAAGGACGATGAAGCGCAGAAATACTCATAAGATAGGGTACTACAATGAATATGGTAGGTACCCTTTTCATTACTTAATGGTAACCACCCTTGAAAAAACCACCACAAAAACACTTGACTTAAAAAAGGTAGCAACAGAGGAAAGAAGTATGGAATACAAACAAACAAAAACAAATGATAGAAAAACAAAAGAGAAGAATCAAACAAGATACAAAACTAACAGAAAGCAATTTATAAAATGGCAATAGGGTACCCACAAGTGTCAATAATTACACTAAATGTAAATGGATTAAACTTACCAATAAAAAGACACAGAGTAGCAGAATGGATTAAAAAAGAAAATTCAACTGTAGGCTGCCTACAAGAAACTCATCTAAGCAACAAGGATAAAAACAAATTCAAAGTGAAAGGCTGGAAAACAATACTCCAAGCAAACAACACCCAAAAAAAAGCAGGGGTAGCAATACTCATATCTAATAATGCTGACTACAAGACAGAAAAAGTACTCAGAGACAAAAATGGTCATTTCATAATGATTAAGGGGACACTGAATCAAGAAGACATAACAATCCTTAATATATATGCACCAAACCAAGGAACACCAAAATATATAAGACAGCAACTTATTGACCTTAAAACAAAAACTGACAAAAATACAATCATACTTGGAGACCTCAATACACCGCTGACGGCTCTAGATTGGTCATCCAAACAGAGAATCAATAAAAATATAGTGGCCTTAAATGAAATACTAGAACACCTGGATATGATAGACATCTACAGGACACTTCATCCCAAAGCAAAAGAGAATACATTTTTCTCCAGTGTACATGGAACATTCTCAAGAATTGACCATATGTTGGGCCACAAAGACAATATCAGCAAATTTAGAAAAATTAAAATTGTACCAAGCATATTCTCAGATCATAAAGCCTTGAAACTAGAATTCAACTGCAAAAAAGAGGGGAAAAAACCCACAAAATTGTGGAAACTAAACAACATACTTCTAAAAAATGAATGGGTCAAAGAAGAAATAAGCGCAGAGATCAAAAGATATATACAGACAAATGAAAATGAAAATACGACATATCAGAATTTCTGGGATGCAGCAAAAGCAGTAATAAGAGGCAAGTTCATATCACTTCAGGACTATATGAACAAATAAGAGAGAGCCGAAGTAAACCACTTAACTTCACACCTTAAGGAACTAGAAAAAGAAGAACAAAGACAACCTAAAACCAGCCGAAGAAAGGAGATAATAAAAATCAGAGCAGAAATAAATGAAATAGAGAACAGAAAAACTGTAAAAAAAAAATGAATAAAACAAGGAGTTGGTTCTTTGAAAAGATCAAAAAAATCGACAAACCCTTGGCAAGTCTCACCAAGGAAAAAAGACACAGGACTCAAATAAATAAAATCCAAAATGAAAGAGGAAAGATCACCACAGACATCATAGATATACAAAGAATTATTGTAGAATACTATGAAAAACTATATGCCACCAAATACAACAATCTAGAAGAAATGGATAAATTCCTAGAACAATACAACCTTCCTAGACTAAGTCATGAAGAAGCAGAAAGCCTAAACAGACCAATCAGCAGGGAGGAAATAGAAAAAACCATTAAAAACCTCCCCAAAAATAAAAGTCCAGGCCCAGACAGTTATACTAGTGAATTCTATCAAACCTTCAAAGAAGACTTGGTTCCTATTCTACTCAAAGTCTTCCAAAAAATTGAAAAAGAAGCAATACTTCCAAACACATTTTATAGGCCAACATAACCCTCATACCAAAACCTGGCAAGGATGGCACAAAAAAAGAAAACTACAGACCAATATCTCTAATGAATACAGATGCTAAAATACTAAACAAAATACTGGCAAATCGAATACAACAACATATTAAAAAAATAATACATCATGATCAAGTGGGATTCATCCCAGAATCTCAAGGATGGTTCAACATACGCAAAACGGTTAACGTAATACACCATATCAACAAAACAAAGAACAAAAACCACATGATCTTATCAATAGACGCAGAAAAGGCTTTTGATAAAATACAACACAATTTTATGTTCAAGACTCTCAACAAAATGGGTATAGAAGGAAAATATCTCAACATGATAAAGGCCATATATGATAAACCATCAGCCAACATCATATTAAATGGCGTAAAACTGAGGACTTTCCACCTTAAATCAGGAACAAGACAGGGTTGTCCACTCTCTCCACTCTTATTTAACGTGGTGCTAGAAGTTCTGGCCAGAGCAATCAGAAAAGACAAAGAAATCAAAGGCATCCATATCGGAAAAGAAGAAGTAAAGGTATCACTTTTTCCTGATAATATGATCCTATACATCGAAAACCCAAAGGACTCCACAAAAAGATTACTAGAAACAATAAACCAATACAGTAAGGTCGCAGGATACAAAATTAACATACAAAAAAGTCTATAGCCTTTCTATATGCCAACAATGAAATATTAGAAAACGAACTCAAAAAAATAATCCCCTTCACGATTGCAACAAAAAAAATAAAATACCTAGGAATAAACATAAAAAAGAATGTAAAGGACCTATATAAAGAAAACTACAAGGCATTGCTAAGAGAAATAGAAAAAGACACAATGAGATGGAAAAATATTCCTTGTTCTTGGATAGGAAGAATAAATATAATTAAAATGGCCATATTACCCAAAGTAATATATAAATTTAATGCAATTCCCATCAAAATTTCTATGACATTTTTTAAAGAAATGGAACAAAAAATCATAAGATTTATATGGAACTAAAAAAACCACGAATAGCCAAAGCAATCCTAAAGAAAAAGAATGAAGCTGGGGGCATTACAATACCTGACTTTAAACTATATTATAGGGCCACAATAATCAAAACTGCATGATATTGGCAGAAAAATAGACACTCAGACCAATGGAACAGAATAGAAAGCCCAGAAATAAAACCACATATATATGGTCAAATAAGCTTTGATAAAGGGGCCAACAACACAAAATGGAGAAAGGAAAGCCTCTTCAACAAATGGTGTTGGGAAAACTGGAAAGCCACATGCAAAAGAATGAAACTCGACTACAGCCTGTCCCCGTGTATTAAAATTAATTCAAAATGGATCAAAGACCTAAATATAAGATCTGAAACAATAAAGTACATAGAAGAAGATATAGGTACCAAACTCATGGACCTGGGTTTTAAAAAGCATTTTATGAACTTGACTCCAATGGCAAGAGAAGTGAAGGCAAAGATAAATGAATGGGACTACATCAGAATAAAAAGTTTTTGCTCAGCAAGAGAAACTGATATCAAAATAAACAGACAGCCAACTAAATGGTAACTGATATTTTCAAACAACAGCTCAGATAAGGGCCTAATATCCAAAATTTACAAAGAACTCATAAATCTCAACAACAAACAAACAAACAATCCAATAAAAAAATGGGAAGAGGACATGAACAGACACTTCTCCCAGGAAGAAATACAAATGGCCAACAGATATATGAAAAGATGCTCAGCTTCATTAGTTATTAGAGAAATGCAAATCAAAACTACAATGAGATACCACCTCACCGCTGTTAGATTAGCTATTATCAACAAGACGGGTAATAGCAAATGTTGGAGAGACTGCGGAGAAAAAGGAACTCTCATCCACTGTTGGTGGGACTGTAAAGTAGTACAACCATTATGGAGGAAAGTATGGTGGTTCCTCAAAAAACTGAAAATAGAACTACCTTATGACCCAGCAATCCCTCTACTGGGTATATACCCCAAAAACCCAGAATCATTGATACGCAAAGACACATGCAGCCCCATGTTCATTGCAGCACTGTTCACAGTGGCCAAGACATGGAAACAACCAAAAAAAACCTTCAATAGAAGACTGGATAAAGAAGATGTGGCACATATACACTATGGAATACTACTCAGCCATAAGAAATGATGACATCAGATCATTTACAGCAAAATGGTGGGATCTTGATAACATTATACGGAGTGAAATAAGTAAATCAGAAAAAAACAAGAACTACATGATTCCATACATTGGTGGAACATAAAAACGAGACTAAGAGACATGGACAAGAGTGTGGTGGTTACCAGGGGTGGGAGGAGGGAGGACGCAGGAGGGAATGAGGGAGAGAGTTAGGGGGAGGGGGAGGGGCACAGAGAAAACTAGATAGAGGGTGCCGGAGGACAATCTGACTCTGGGCGAGGGGTATGCAACATAATTTAATGACAAGATAACCTAGACATGTTTTCTTTGAATATATGTACCCTGAATTATTAATGTCATCCTATTAACATTAATAAAAATATATAAAAAAATAGGATTTTTCAAACAACAAAATTTTAGAAACTTATGAGAGCCCCTCAATGAAAAAAATAGAATTTTTCAAAAAGAAGGAATAAACACAAAAGGAAGGCCTAAGACACAATAAAAAATATAAGGAAAGGCCCTGGCCGGTTGACTCAGGGGTAGAGCATCAGCCTGGCGTGCCGGGGACCTGGGTTCGATTCCCGGCCAGGGCACATAGGAGAAGCGCCCATTTGCTTCTCCACCCCCCCCTCCTTCCTCTCTGTCTCTCTCTTCCCCTCCTGCAGCCAAGGCTCCATTGGAGCAAAGATGGCCCGGGCGCTGGGGATGGCTCCTTGGCCTCTGCCCCAGGCGCTAGAGTGGCTCTGGTCGCGGCAGAGCGACGCCCCGGAGGAGCAGAGCATCGCCCCTTGGTGGGCAGAGCGTCACCCCTGGTGGGCGTGCCGGGTGGATCCCGGTCGGGCGCATGTGGGAGTCTGTCTGACTGTCTCTCCCCGTTTCCAGCTTCAGAAAAATACAAAAAAAAAAAAAAAGAAAGAAAGAAAAAATATAAGGAAAGATTGCACTGTATGGATAAACCTAAATAAACACTAGTTGTGATTAGAGGAACCCTTGACTTTAAAATTTTATCTTTAGTTGTAGTTAATAGGCTTAGTGATTAATAGGCTGGCTTCAGAGGAGCTATTAATAGATGGTTTTTAGGGCGCATAACCCACCATCTTCTCAGATTGCTGGCTATCTGAATAAAGCACCAACAAAGATTCCATCTTTGTCTCTACTATTGGCTGGGTAGTAACAGGCAGCACAAACACTGACTTTTCTGGTTTCAGGTGCATAAAATAACAATAATATCAATCACTGTAGAATAATAGATGTATAGAAACTAAGAGGCTCCTGAACACACCTCTCCCATGGACACACCAAATCTACAGCTACACAAAGAATAATCCCCTCTGAATGAAATCCAGAAATAGTGACTCCCACACCTCAATGAAAGGGGAATACTTACTGCAAATGCAACAGACAGAGATGCCCATCTTGCATCTCCCATTCTATCCCTGAAAGGACTATTTGTATATCTTAAAGCTGCAGCCTGAGGGCCAGGCTCCTAATTTAGCATACAACTAGAGGTGGACTGTGACTTGCCCCAAGACTGAGGAGATTGGCAGGAACCATCCCCAAATACTCCCCTGCCCAACTCCAAGTTGCTAGTGTCTCCCTGAAAGCAACTCGTTCACTTGTCTGAAGTCCCAAATTTTGCAACTTTTGCACAGAAGATACACCCTTTGATTTCTTGACTCTGATAACCAGTGAATCTTGCATTTGTGGGTTCAACATGACTCTATCAAATAAAGAAATAGTTCTTCACTGGTTATCCTCCCAGTCTTGGAACAGACACAGAGATGAGGAATGTCCATCTCCTTGTCTTTCCCTGAAAGAGGGTTTTTTGCTTATCTTAAAAGTTTCAGCCTGAGATGATGCTTCTAATTCAATATCTAAGGGCCAACTGCTGTGTTCTCCAGAGTCCAAGAAAGCCTGCAGTGACATCTCTATGTTCTCCATCTGGTCACCTCCAGGTTTCCAGTGTCTCCCTAGAATAAGTTATACACATTTCTCATGCCCAAGGTTTTGTGGTTGCCACCTACAAGATGCATACCTTGATCACCTGGCTTTGATGCCCAGTGTGACCTATGTTTGCAGGTCCCACAGGACAGTAGCAAACAAAAGAACACTTCTCAACCAGCTACTTCTCTAGGTCTCAACAAAGAGAGAACATTCAGAAATACCCATCCCCCAGTCTTTCCTTGAAAGACATCTTTTTCTACATTTAAAAAGCTGCTACCTATACATGGCCTCCATCATCAGGTGCTAGAATGGCTCCAATTGCAACAAAGCAATGGCCCAGATGGGCAGAGCATGGCCCTCTGGTGGTCTTGCTGGGTGGATCCCAGTTGGGTGCATGTGGGAGTCTATCTCTCTGCCTCCCTACTTCTCACTTCAGAAAAATACAAAAAATAAAAATAATAAAATGAAATAAAATAAAAACTGGTGCCTAAGGGTATGACTTCCAGTCAGCCTGCATCTAGGTCCTGACTGAGATCCACCCCTTTCAGCCACCAACAACTCAAAGACACTGAGAACAAAGAAGGCAGCTCAAACTCTTATAAAGGTTTGGGAAACAACAAAGAGTTAGGGCCAAGGTAAATGATAAGGTTGGTCTCCGACATTAGACCACTCTATTAAGACTGGGAGAGGTAGTTCTTTTAATCTAATATGCTTAAAACAACACAGAGAGTCAAGGAAAATAAGAAAAAAGAGAAACATATTATAATAAAAATTAAAAACAAAACAGGATAAAACTCCAGAAACAGCACTTAATGAAAGGAAGATAAGTGCTACACCTAAAAAGAGTTCAAATAAATCACCATAGAGATGCTCACCAAGGTCAGGAAAACAACACATGAACAAAGTGAGACTTTAAACAAAAGAATAAAAAGTACTTGAGAAGTGCCAAACAGAAAACATAGAGCTAAAGAATATATAACAAAAATTAAAAATTCAGTAGAGAGGTTCAACATCTGACTAGATCAGGCATAAGAAAGGATGAGCAAACTCAAAGAAATTCATCTAATCATAGGAGCAAAAAGAAAAAAAAAGAATGAAAAGGAATGAGGATAGCTCAAGGGACTTACAGTACACCATCAAGCTGATTAATTCTGTATTATAGAGGTCCCAGAAAAAGAAGAGAGAAAGAGGGACAGAAAGCTTATTCAGAAATAATGGATGAAAATTTTCCTATCCTAGGCAAAAAAATAATAATAATAATAGGCATCCAGACCAAGAAGGTCAGAAAGTTTCAAATGAGATAAGTATGTTAATTATATACAATGTAATTAACTTGTCAGAAGTTCAAGATAAAGAGAGAATCTTAAAGATTCTTCTCAAAACAAAAAGAAAAAAACTCGATACATACAAAGAAACTCCCATAAGACTATTAGTACATTTTTCAGCAGAAGCTTTGCAAGCTAAATGGGAGAGACATAATATATTCAAAGTGTTAAAAGAATACCCAGCAAAATATTCTTCAGAATTTAACAGATAGAGTTTTCCAGACAAGTAAAAACTGAAAGAATTTTTTGCCACTGGACCAGTATCACAAGAAATACCAAAGGGAACCTGACCAGGAGGTGGTGCAAGAAATACAACATCAGCCTACAATGTTGAGGACCCAGGTTCAAAACACTAAGGCCCCAGCCTGAGTGCAAGGTTGCCGGCTCGAGCATGGGATCATAGACATGACCCCATGCTCACTGGCTAGAGCCCAAAGGTTGCTGGCTTGAGTCCAAAGTTGCTGGATTGAGCAAGGGGTCACTCAGTCTACTGTAGCTCCCTGGTCAAGGCACAAAAGAGAAAGCAATCAATGAACAACAAAAGTGCCACAACAAAGAATCGATGCTTCTCATCTCTCCTTCCTTTCCTGTCTGTCTGTCCCTGTCTGTCCCTCTAGCTCTCTCTCACACACACACAAAAACCCCGTCAAAGATAGTTCTTCAAGCTAGAAAAAGGATGCTAATTTCTATAAGGTAAACATGTGAAAGCATAAATTACACTGGTAAAAGCAAATATATCATTAAATGCAGAATACTCTAAAGCTCAAATGGTGGTAGCTTAAATCTAATACAAAGGTTAAAAACAAATGAATTAAAAATAAATATAACTACAATATTTTTTTATTTATTTTTATTTTTTTTATTTTTAATGGGGTGACATCAGTAAATCAAGATACATATATTCAAAGATAACATGTCCAGGTTATCTTGTCGTTCAATTATGTTGCATACCCATCACCCAAAGTCAGATCGTCCTCTGTCACCCTCTATCTAGTTCTCTTTGTGCCCCTCCCCCTCCCCCTTCCCTCTCCCTCCCCCCCTTCCCCCGTAACCACCACACTCTTATCAATGTCTCTTGGTCTCACTTTTATGTCCCATCTACGTATGGAATAATGCAGTTCCTGATTTTTCTGATTTACTTATTTCACTCCGTATAATGTTGTCAAGATCCCACCATTTTGCTATAAATGATCCGATGTCATCATTTCTTATGGCTGAGTAGTATTCCATAGTGTATATATGCCACATCTTCTTTATCCAGTCATCTATTAATGGGCTTTTTGGTTGTTTCCATGTCCTGGCCACTGTGAACAATGCTGCAATGAACATGGGGCTGCATGTGTCTTTACGTATCAATGTTTCTGAGTTTTGGGGGTATATACCCAGTAGAGGGATTGCTGGGTCATAAGGTAGTTCTATTTTCAGTTTTTTGAGGAACCACCATACTTTCCTCCATAATGGTTGTACTACTTTACATTCCCTCCAACAGTGGATGAGGGTTCCTTTTTCTCCACAGCCTCTCCAACATTTGCTATTACCTGTCTTATTAATAATAGCTAATCTAACAGGTGTGAGGTGGTATCTCATTGCCGTTTTGATTTGCATTTCTCTAATAACTAAAGAAGATGGGCATCTTTTCATATATCTGTTGGCCATTTGTATTTCTTCCTGGGAGAAGTGTCTGTTCATGTCCTCTTCCCATTTTTTTATTGGATTGTTTGTTTGTTTGTTGTTGAGTTTTATGAGTTCTTTGTATATTTTGGATATTAGGCCCTTATCTGAGCAGGTGTTTAAATATATCATTTCCCAATTAGTTGGCTGTCTGTTTATCTTGTTCTCAGTTTCTCTTGCTGAGCAAAAACTTCTTAGTCTGATGTAGTCCCATTCATTAATTTTTGCTTTCACTTCTCTTGCCTGTGGAGTCAAATTCATAAAATGCTTTTTAAAGCCCAGGTCCATGAGTTTAGTACCTATGTCTTCTTCTATGTACTTTATTGTTTCAGGTCTTATGTTTAGATCTTTGATCCATTTTGAGTTAATTTTAGTACAGGGGGACAAACTGTAGTCCAGCTTCATTCTTTTGCATGTGGCTTTCCAGTTTTCCCAGCACCATTTGTTGAAGAGGCTTTCTTTTCTCCATTGTGTGTTTTGGCCCCTTTATCAAAAATTATTTGACTATATATATGTGGTTTTATTTCTGGGCTTTCTATTCTGTTCCATTGGTCTGAGTGTCTATTTTTCTGCCAATACCATGCTGTTTTGATTATCGTGGCCCTATAATAGATTTTGAAGTCAGGTATTGTAATGCACCCAGCTTCATTCCTTTTCTTTAGGATTTCTTTGGCTATTCGGGGCTTTTTATAGTTCCATATAAATCTGATGTTTTTTGCTCCATTTCTTTAAAATTGTCATTGGAATTTTGATGGGAATTGCATTAAATTTGTATATTGCTTTGGGTAATATGGCCATCTTGATTATATTTATTCTACCTAACCAAAAACAAGGAATATTTTTCCATCTCATTGTGTCTTTTTCTATTTCTCTTAGCAATGCCTTGTAGTTTTCTTTACATAGGTACTTTACATTCTTTTTTATGTTTATTCCTAGGTATTTTTGTTGTTGTTGTTGCAATCGTGAAGGGGATTATTTTTTTGAGTTCGTTTTCTAATATTTCATTGTTGGCATATAGAAAGGCTATGGACTTTTGTATGTTAATTTTGTATCCTGCGACCTTACTGTATTGGCTTATTGTTTCTAGTAGTCTTTTTGTGGATTCTTTGCGGTTGTCGATGTATAGGATCATATCATCAGCAAAAAGTGATACCTTTACTTCTTCTTTTCCGATATGGATGCCTTTTATTTCTTTGTCTTGTCTGATTGCTCTGGCTAGAACCTCTAGTACCACATTAAATAAGAGTGGAGAGAGTGGACAACCCTGTCTTGTTCCTGATTTAAGGGGGAAAGCCTTCAGTTTTGTGCCATTTAGTATGATGTTAGCTGATGGTTTATCATATATGGCCTTTATCATGTTGAGATATTTTCCTTCTATACCCATTTTGTTGAGAGTCTTAAACATAAAATTGTGTTATATTTTATCAAAAGCCTTTTCTGCATCTATTGATAATATCATGTGGTTCTTGTTCTTTGTTTTGTTGATATGGTGTATTATGTTAATCGTTTTACGTATGTTGAACCATCCTTAAGATTCTGGGATGAATCCCACTTGATCATGATGTATTATTTTTTTAATATGTTGTTGTATTCAATTTGCCAGTATTTTGTTTAGTATTTTAGCATCTGTATTCATTAGAGATATTGGTCTGTAGTTTTCTTTTTTTGTGCCATCCTTGCCTGATTTTGGTATAAGGGTTATGTTTGCCTCATAAAATGTGTTTGGAAGTATTGCTTCTTCTTCAATTTTTTGGAAGACTTTCTGTAGAATAGGAACCAAGTCTTCTTTGAAGGTTTGATAAAATTCGCTGGTATAGCCGTCTGGGCCTGGACTTTTATTTTTGGGGAGGTTTTAAATGGTTTTTTCTATTTCTTCTCTACTAATAGGTCTGTTTAGGCTTTCTGCTTCTTCTTTACTCAGTCTAGGAAGGTTGTATTGTTCTAGGAATTTATCCATTTCTTCTAGGTTGTTGAATTTAATGGCATAAAGTTTTTCATAGTATTCTACAATAATTCTTTGTATATCTACGATGTCCGTGGTGATTTCTCCTCTTTCATTTTGGATTTTGTTTATATGAGTTCTTTCTCTTTTTTCCTTGGTAAGTCTTGTCAAGGGTTTGTCAATTTTGTTGATATTTTCAAAGAACCAACTCCTTGTTCTATTAATTTTTTCTATAGTTTTTCTGTTCTCTATTTTGTTTATTTCTGCTCTGATTTTTATTATCTCCTTTCTTCGGCTGGTTTTGGGTTGTCTTTGTTCTTCTTTTTCTAGTTCCTTAAGGTGTGAAGTTAAGTGGTTCACTTGGGCTCTCTCTTGTTTGTTCATATAGGCCTGAAGTGATATGAACTTCCCTCTTATCACTGCTTTTGCTGAATCCCATAGATTCTGATATGTCATATTGTCATTTTCATTTGTCTGTATATATCTTTTGATCTCTGCGCTTATTTCTTCTTTGACCCATTCATTTTTTAGAAGTATGTTGTTTAGTTTCCACAATTTTGTGGGATTTTTTTCCTCTTTTTTGCAGTTGAATTCTAGTTTCAAGGCTTTATGATCAGAAAATATGCTTGGTACAACTTCGATTTTTCTGAATTTGCTGATGTTGTTTTTGTGGCCCAACATATGGTCAATTCTTGAGAATGATCCATGTACATTGGAGAAAAATGTATACTCAGTCACTTTGGGATGAAATGTCCTGTAGATGTCTATCATATCCAGGTGCTCTAGTGTTTTGTTTAAGGCCGCTATTTCTTTGTTGATTCTCTGTTTGGATGACCGATCTAGAGCCTTCAGTGGTGTATTGAGGTCTCCAAGTATGATTGTATTTTTGTCAGTTTTTGTTTTAAGATCGATAAGTAGCTGTCTTATATATTTTGGTGCTCCTTGGTTTGGTGCATATATATTAAGAATTGTTATGTCTTCTTGATTCAGTGTCCCCTTAGCCATTATGAAATGGCCATTTTTGTTTCTGAGTACTTTTGCTGTCTTGTAGTCAGTATTATCAGATATGAGTATTGCTACACCTGCTTTTTTGTGGATGTTATTTGCTTGAAAGTATTTTCCAGCCTTTCACTTTGAATTTGTTTTTATCCTTGTTACTTAGATGAGTTTCTTGTAGGCAGCATACAGTTGGATTTTCTTTTTTAATCCATTCTGCTACTCTGTGCCTTTTTATTGGTGAGTTTAATCCATTTACATTTAGTGTAATTATTGACACTTGTGAGTTCCCTATTGCCATTTTATAGATTGCTTTCTGTTAGTTTTGTGCCTTGTTTGATTCTTCTCTTTCGTTTTTCTATCTTTTGTTTTTATTTGGTTGTGTTCCATACATCTTTCCTCTGTTGCTATCTTTTTTAAATCATGTGCTTCTGTGGTGGTTTTTTCAATGGTGGTTACCATTAAGTAATGAAAAGGGTTCCTACCCTGTTCATTGTAGTACACTATTTCGTGAGTACTTTTGCACTCCATCGCCCTTTGCTACTGTTAATCTCCATCCTCTCCCCCCCTTTCTTATTGTTGTCACAGTTTAAAGTTGGTTTTGTTATGTTCTTCTTGGAGCTTTTACTTGTGGCTTTGTTGTTGTTGTTTTTTTATTCTTTGTATCTGATTGGAGAACCCCCTTTAGTATTTCCTGGAGTGTGGGTTTTCTGGTGATAAATTCTCTCATCTTTTCTGTATCTGTGAATGTTTTTATTTCTCCTTCATATATGAAGGATAGCTTTGATGGGTATAGTATTCATGGCTGAAAGTTCCTCTCTTTCAAGACTTTAAATATTGGGGTCCACTCTCTTCTAGCTTGTAGAGTTTCTGTTGAGAAATCTGATGATAATCTAATGGGCCTTCCTTTATATGTTGTATTCTTCTTTTCCCTGGCTGCCTTGAGAATTTTTTCTTTGCAGTTGGTTTATGCCAATTTTATTATGATGTGCCTTGAAGTAGGTTTGTTGGGGTTAAGAAAACTTGGAGTTCTGTTTGCTTCTAGAATTTGAGATTTTAGTTCTTTCCACAGGCTTGGGAAGTTCTCATCTATTATTTGTTTGAGTATGTTCTCCATTCCATTTTCTCTCTCTTCTCCCTCTGATATACCTATTATTCTTATGTTATTCTTTTTGATGGAGTCAGATAATTCCTGTAGGGCTATCTCATTTTTTTTTAATTTTTGAATCTCTTTCTTCTTCTCTTTGTTGAGCCTCAAGTTGCTTGTCTTCTATTTCACTAATCCTCTCTTCTATCTGGCCTGTTCTATTAGCTAAGCTTTTTACTTCGTTTTTCAGCTCATGAATTGAGTTTTTCATTTCTGTTTGATTTGTTTTTATAGTTTCAATTTCCTTGGAGATATACTCTTTTTGTTCATCGAGTTGTTTTCTGAACTCCCTAAATTGCCTTTCTGTGTTTTCTTGTATATCTCTGAGTATTTTTAGGATTTCTATTTTAAATTCTCTGTCATTTAACTCCAAGGTTTCCAATATCTTAAATTTTTTCTCCATAGATTTTTCCTCATCTCTCTGTGTTACCTCTCTTTCTTTTGTATCCATGATATTCGATTTTCTCTTCTTTAATGGCATCTGAGGGTGGTTTTCTTGATAGTATTAATGAGATTTTATAAGGAATAAAAAGATAAAAAAATAAAAATAAAAATTGCGTTTTTTTAAAAAAATTAATCATTAAATAAAGAAAAATAAAATAAGATAAAAATTTGAGAAAAAAAGGGAATTATTCCTTCCCCTCCTTTTTTTTTCTCCTCTCCTCTCCCCTCTTTCTTGAGAAAATCTTGTGATGAACTGTGAATTATATTGTACTAAATAGAACAAACAATGCCTGTAATGGAGGGCCTGAATTGGGGAGAAGTAATAAAGTGGTAAAGGAAAAAGAAAAAAAAAGAAAATAAATAATAATAAAAAATATATATATGTATATATATATGTATATATATATAAAGGGGGGCAGTATAGACCCATCAAAAGCAAATAAGGAAAAAATTTGGGTCAAGAATAAAATGATTTGCTTTTAGGTATTGGCTGACTCAGAGTTATGATGAGAGGAATAAGAGGGAAACAGGAAAAAGGGGTGGAAAATTAAAAAATTACTATTGTATTTAGTGGAACAAGAACTAGATAAAATGGAGAGCCAGGGATGGGAGCACTGCTAATGTGTTAAAAAGGTGAAGTAAAAACCCTCCAAAATGCCACAAACTTAAGTTTGAGTCCCAGATAAGATAATTTGTTCGTTATTGAGGTTTGCATGATAGAAGACATAAAGGAGAAAGGAAGAGACTAATATAGAGGGATAAAAGAGAGAGAGAGAGAGAGAAAAGATGGAACCACTAAAAGAAGAAAAAAGAAAAAGGAGGAGAGAGAAAGAGAGAGTTAGGGGTTTTGGATTGCAACCCTCATAGAGAGAAAGGAGGAGGAAAGAAAAGATAATGGGAGATGTAACACTTATGGGTAGTGTAGTTCAAAGAGAGGCAAGAGTAAGACTGAGAGAGAATTAAATGACCAAATTGGAATAGAAAAAAAAAATCAAGAATGAAGAGACACAGATGAACAAATATAATAAAATGGGATAGGTTATAAAGTCTGCAGATTATTCTTGATTTTGAGAGGTTATCGTCTTGCTTTTTCTTTTCTGTCTCTCTTCCTGGTCGGTGACTTTGTACCCCGGGTTCTGCCCCTGTGGCACGCTCTGGAAGAGGTTTGCAGTTGATAATTCTCTATGGCGATGTCATGTATTGGGCTTCAGTCTCGTTGGCAGTCGAGGCTCATTAGTGTTAATAGGCTCCAACAGTGAGAGGGTCTCTCACTGTGAGAGTGTTCCTGGAACCTCTCTCCTGGTCTTTCCTTCCACAATTAGAAGCCTGATAATCCAGCTATGGGGTTGCTGCTGCCTCTGCCTGGATAGTAAGAGGCTCAAAGAGCTGGCAACTACCCACTCTATTCCCACTCAGCACAGGGCTCTGAGTAAGGCTCAGTCAGTCAGAGCTGCTAGCATAATCAGGCGGGGCTTCCGCCCACTCAAAGACCTCTGGCTCTGCCCCTCTGTGGGATAACACGGGTGCCCACTCCTGAGGCATTCGGAGGAATCTCTTGCCCACTCTCCGTGCGCGCCCACCAGGATGTCAGACCAGCCGTGTCACACTTCGAGTGAAATTCCTATCCGCACGGGAAAAGATCGAGCGTTGGAATTGGCTCTCGCTCTATCCCTGTGTGTGGCCCCCTCAGGGTGCTGGGGCAGCTCAGAGATTCCTCTCCTGACCTGCTCACAGGCCTCTGACTCTACTCCTCTGTGGGAAAACACGGGCGCTCACCCCTGAGGAGTTCGGAGGAATCTTTTGCCCACTCTCCGTGTGCACCGACCTGGATATCAGGCCAATAGGAATCAGGCTTTCTCTCACTCCAAGAAAGCCCTCTGCCACATGGAAAAGTTACGGCGTTGGAATTGGCTTTCGCTCTGTCCCCATGTGGCTTTCCCAGGGTGCTGGGGCTTCTGCTCCTGGCCTGCTCACAGGCCTCTGACTCTGCTCCTCTGTGGGAAAACATGGGCACCCACCCCTGAGGAGTTCAGAGGAATCTCCTGCCCACTCTCCGTGTGCACTGACCAGAATATCAGGCTCAGGCGGGACGCCTCTCACTCCAAGAAAGCCCTCCTCCCACACAGAAAAGTTCTGCCGTTGGAGTTGGCTCCAGCTCCCTCCCCGTGCCCGGTCCCCTCAGGGCACTGGGGCTCCTAGGAGATGCCGCTTTTTGCCCACACAGAGGCCTTTGACTGCTTCTCTGTGGGTTAGCACGGGCGGCGCCCACCCCTGAAGTGTTCGTAGGAATCTCTTGCCCACTATCCATGCGCCGACCAGGAGATGCGGAAAATGGCTGCCCCACTTGTCTTTCTTTGTCTGGGTTTGGCGCGCGTGTTAGATTGAATTGCCCAGGTTTTTCCGTGGCTTGGATCTCCGTGCCACAGCCTGGTTTGGCTTTTTGTACCGCGGCCTGGATCTATTCACTCCCTATGCCCGCCTTAGTTTCTATATTCTCAGTTCTCAGTGAAAGCCATCCTGTTTGGATTAGAGAGGAAGGCGGAGCATTTCTTACTCCTTATTTCCCCCGGGGTTTGACCATATATCTAGCCAATTTTTCGCTCGACCCTACTTTCGGGTGTGTTGTGAAGCATCTGAAGACTCCAAGGATAGGTTTTTCTGTTTCTGGTTGAAGAACTTGTTGAGTTTATGGGGAGATTTTCGGTATCGCTTCCTACCATGCCATCACTCTAACTACAATATTTTAATGGACCCCAAAGTAAGAAGATATAAATTATGTCATTAAAAACTAGAGTGGGAGAGTAAAAATATAGAGCTGCATTTAAGTTTAAGATGTTATTAGTTTTCAATAAGACTGCTATAAATACTAGGTGTTGTATATAAGCTGCATGGTAATCACAAAGCAAAAACCTATAGTAAGTACATAAAAGACATAGAAAAAGATATCTAAACTTACCCCTACAGAAAATCACCAAATCACAAAGAAAGGGATAAAGGACAGAACAGCCAAAAAAAAACAATTAATAATATGTCAATAGTAAGTCCATACCAATCAATAAATATTTTAAATATAAATAGACTAAATTCTCTAATCAAAGGACATCCAATGCCTGAATGAATAGAAAAACAAAACCCAACTATACACTGCCTATTAGAAACTCACTTCAGATGTAAAGACACACCAAACTGAAAGTGAAGGGATGAAAAATATTTCCATGCAAATGGAAAGCAAAAGAAATCTATACTTAGATGAAATAGAATTAGGCCAAAAACTGTAATAAAAGACAGAGATGATCACTGTATTAATGATAAAAAGGTAAATCCAACAAGAGTACAAATTATTTGTAAATAATTATGCAACCAACATAGAAAGACCTAAAAATATAAAGTCAATATTAAGACACCTGAAGGAAGAAATAAACACCAATACAGTAATTGTACGGGACTTAGATATCTCACTTTCAACAATGAATAGAGCATCCAAAAAAAAAAAAATCAATGAGGAAAAACAGGACTTAAACTATACATTAGACCAGATGGACTTAACAGCTGTGCACAGAACATTCATCAAAAGCACCAGAATACACATTCTTAAGTGTATATGAAACATTCTACAGGCTAGATCATTTGCTAGGCCACAATTATAGTCTTTAAATTTAGAAAGGCTTTTATCATACCAATCATCTTTATAACCACAATGGTATTAAACTAGAAATAAATTATAAGAAGAAAACTGAAGAATACACAAAAATGGAGAAATTTTTTAAAATGCCTTGATAAATTAAAATGGGGTTACAAAATACCAAAACATGTAATGCTTCAAAAGCTGTTCTAATAGAAGAGTTCATTGTAAGAAATGCCTACCTTCAGAAACAATAAAAATCTCAATAAGCAACCTAACAACCTTCAAGGGTTTCAAAAAATAACAAATTACCCAAAAGCAAGTAGAAGGAAAGATATAAAGATTAGAGTGGAGCCTGACCAGGTGGTGGCTCAGTGGGTAGAGTGTTGGACTTGGATGCAGAGGACCCACATTTGATACCCCAAGGTCGCCAGCTTGAGTGCAGGCTCATCCCACTAGCTTGAGCACAAGTTTGAGCATGGTGAGCATGGGATCATAGACATGATCCCATGGTCACTGGCTTGAGCCTAAAGTTTACGGGCTTGAAGCCCAAGGTCACGAGCTTGAGCCCAAGACTGTGGGCTTGAACAAGGGTCATTCACTCTGCTGTAGCCCCCCCCCATCAAGGCACATTATGGGAAGCAATCAGTGAACAACTAAAGTGCCACAATGAAGAATTGATGCTTCTCATCTCTCTCCCTTCCTGTCTGTCCTCTGTCCCTCTCTCTGTCTCTGTCACAAAAAGATCAGAGTGGAAATAGATAAAAAAAAGACATAAAGTTACTGAAACTAATTGCTTTTATAAAAGATAAAACAGACAAAACTCTATCTAAACTTATCACAAAAGAGAGAAGACACAAATAAATAAAATCAGATATGAAAAAGGAGACGTTATATCTAATGCAAAACAAATACAAAAGGTCACAGAGCCTGACCTGTGGTGGCACAGTGGATAAAGTGTCAAACTGGAACACTGAGGTCACTGGTTTGAAATCCTGGGCTTGCCTGGTCAAGGCACATATGGGAGTTGATGCTTCCTGTTCCTCCCCCCTTCTCTCTCTCTCTCTCTCTCTCTCTCCTCTTTCTCTTTCTCTCTCCCCTATAAAATGAATAAATAAAATCTTTAAAAAGAATTTTTAAAAAAAGATCATAGAGACTACTATCAACAACAATAAGCCAACAAACTGGAAAATCTAAGAAATGGATAAAATCCTAGAAACATGCAACCTACCAGGACTAAATCATGAAGAAATAGAAAACCTGAATAGATGAATTATTATAGGGAGACTGAGTCAGTAATCAAAAACCTCCTACTTCCAACAAAGAAATATCTAAAACCAGATCACTTCACAGGCAAGTTCTACCAAACATTCAAAAAAGAATTAATACCAATCATTCTCAAATACCTTCATAAAGAAGAGCAAAAATACTTCCAAACTCATTTTACTAGACTACATTACCTGGATACCAAAAGAAGACAAAGACACCACACAAAAAAAGAAAAAAAGTAACAAACTTATAGGCTAATATCCTTGAAAAACATAGATGCAAAAATCCTTAACAAATATTAGCAAACCAAATTCAACAATACATTAAAAGGATCATACACCACGATCGAGTAGGATTTATTCCAGGATACAGGATGGTTCAACATGTATATATAAATCAGTGTGATAAACCACATTCACAAAATGAAAGATGATCATCATATGTTCACCTTAATAGATGTGGAAAAAGATGGAGTGACGTCACGGAAATGGCGCCGTGAGAAGCGCGTCCGACAGCTCTCCCCTAAATCACAACAAATTTATCAACTAGAAACAGAAAAATTTATCCTCGGAGCATTCCGGAGTTCCACACAAACTGAAAGCAAAAGGACTGTTATCACTTGAATCTGAGAGACGAGGGTGTGGAGGAAGCTACCGCAGCGACGCTCATTCAAGCCGCCAGGGAGTGCGCCCGCGGTGAGTCAGCCCATATACTTGGGAACCGCAAGCCGCCGCGCGCGGCCGACCGCGAGCCGCCGCGAGCCCGCGAGCTGCCGTGAACCCCCGCGAACCGCCACCGCGAGCTGCCGCGAGCCCCCGCGAACCGCCACTGCGAGCGGCCGCCACAAGCCGCCGCGCACGCGCCCGGTCCGGTTGAGCACTGCTGACGTTCCCAGCGGCCCGCACACTGCGAGTGGGGGTCGCCGGCCACCGGTGCCCTGAGCGCCCCATTCGCGCGCGTGCCTTGGGCATTCCATGCGCCCAGGGCGCCCTACTGGCCCGCACACCCAGGGGGCTCCATTATCCTGCGCCTGGTGTGGTCCAGCCGCCAGTGGCGGGGCGATCGGGAGAGGCTTGGGAGATTCTCTCCGTGGGCGGGGCACCTCACCCAGCCATTCAAGCTAACAATCAAGCGTTGGGGGAGGGGTGCGCGCAGGCAGCCTAAAATACCTTCAGAAACACAGCTGCGACCCAATCACTGAAATTAGCTTAACCCATAAAATCTGCGCACCCTCCGTTCTAATTGATAAGATCTCTCTCAGTTCAGTGATCCAAGACAAGAGGCGTGATATTTTTTAGTGCCTCTCGCTAAAGGGGCGGGGGCAACTCCTGATTGATAGAGCCTCCATATTCAGGGATAAACGCTAACAAGAAGGACTTGGCAGATAATAAGGTCTATACTACACTAGTCGTAAGCAGAGACTAGTGCCTTTTCTTCCCTGCAAAAACAGGCTACAAAGTGTGGAAAGCCTGGGTTGAGAGGTCCAACTAAATGATAGACACTGAACGGTCACCTTGACAACAATTGACTCCCACCCCCGCCTGATTACACTGGAGGCCCTGACTGTCAGAGCCTTTCCCAAAGCCTTGCACTGAGTGGGGATAGAGTGGGGATTTCCCAGCTCTTTGAGCCTCTTACTCCCCAGGCAGAAGCAGTTGCAGCCTTATAGCTGTATCACCAGGCTGCTAATTCAGAAAGGGGGGACTAGGAGAGAGAATCCAGGAAAGCAAACTCTCTCATCGTTGGACCCTGCAAACGCCAACAAGCCTTTACTTCCAGCAAGACTAAAGCCAATTATATGACATTGCCATAGAATCCCATCAACTGCAAATCCCTAACTAAGAGTGACACAGGGGCAGAGCCTGGGGTACAGAGTCAACGACTAGGAAGAGGGAGAGAAAAGAAAAAGGAAGAAGTTAACCTCTCAAAATCAAGAAAAACCCACAGACTTTACAACTTGATCCACTAATTTTTGTTGTTGTTGTTGTTGTTGTTGCTTGTTTCTTCTATCTTTTTGCCTTTATTTCCTCCACCTCGGTCCTTCTATTCTCTGCCCATCTTATGCTTCCCCTTTCTTGAACTACACTACCCATGAGTGTTGCATTTTATTTTTCTTCTTCATCCTCACCCTCCTTTAAGGTTATACTCCAAAACACTTAACTCTCACTCTCTCCTCTTTTGTTTTTTTTTTTTTGTCTTGCTTTATTTTGTTTTTTTCTCCTCCTATTTTATTTCTTCCTTCGTTTTTCTCTTTTTCTTATTTTTTCCTTTCTATTCATTTTTTCTTTTCTCATTTTACTTTCCTCCCATATAATCCTCAATCACGAACAAATTAGTTAATTTGGGACTCAAGGCTTTTTTTTGGTTTTATTTCTCTTTTTTGCTTTTGTTTTTATTTTTTTTTCTCTTGTTTGTTTATTTTTGTGGCATTTTGGGTCCTCCCAACCCAAGGTCTCCATTGTATTTAGTCTTCGCTCCACTTAATACAACAGATTTTTACTTATTATTTTTATTTTTTCTTCTTTATTATTCTTTTTTGATCCTTTTTTCTGATTCCCTCTTATCCCTCTCATTATATCTCTTAGTTGACCATCACTTACAAGCAAATCATCTTATGCTTGTCTAAGATTTTCTTCCTTTTTTTTTTTTTTTTTTTTTGCATTTAGTAGGTCCCTACTCCCTTTTTTTGCCCCTTGAACTCTTCACTCCAAATCAGGCCCTCCATTATAGGCACGATATTTCCCTGAGGAGGGGAGAGGAGGGAAAGAGAAGAGAGAAAAAAAGGGGGAAATAATAAATTATTACTGTTTTTTTTGTGGGGTGTTTTACCCTTTTTTTTTTTTTTTTTTTTTTTTTTTACTTTTTACTCTTTATTAATTCTAATTAGTGCTATCAATAAGACCACCCTCAGATGCCGATAAGAAAGAGGAAATCGAATATTATGGATACAAAAGAAAGAGAGGTAACACAAATAGATGTGGAAAAATCTATGGAGAAAAGACTTAACATATTGGAAGCCTTGGAGCTAAATGACAGAGAATTTAAACTAGAAATCTTAAAAATACTCACAGATATACAAGAAAACACAGAAAGGCAATATAGGGAGATCAGAAAACAACTCAATGAACACAAAGAATATATTACCAAGGAAATTGAAACTATAAAAACAAATCAAACAGAAATGAAGAACTCAATTCACGAGCTGAAAAACGAGGTAACAAGCTTAGCTAACAGAACAGCCCAGATTGAAGATAGGATTAGTGAAATAGAAGACAAACAACTTGAGGCACAACAGAGAGAAGAAGAAAGAGACTCAAGAATAATAAAAAATGAGAAAGCCCTACAGGAATTGTCTGACTCCATCAGAAAGAATAACATAAGAATAATAGGTATATCAGAGGGAGAAGAGAAAGAAAATGGAATGGAGAATATACTCAAACAAATAATAGACGAGAACTTCCCAAGCCTGTGGAAGGAACTAAAGCCTCAAATTCAAGAAGCAAACAGAACACCAAGTTTTCTTAACCCCAACAAACCCACTCCAAGGCACATCATAATAAAGATGACACAAACCAATGACAAAGAAAAAATTCTCAAGGCAGCCAGGGAAAAGAAGAGTACAACATATAAAGGAAGGCCTATTAGATTATCATCAGATTTCTCAGCAGAAACTCTACAAGCTAGAAGAGAGTGGACCCCAATATTTAAAGCCCTGAAAGAGAGGAACTTTCAGCCAAGAATACTATACCCATCAAAGCTATCCTTCAAGTATGAAGGAGATATAAAAACATTCACAAATACAGAAAAGATGAGAGAATTTATCAACAGAAAGCCCCCACTCCAGGAAATACTAAGGGGGGTTTTCCAACCAGATTCAAAGAACAAAAGAAAACAACACCACAAGTAACAGCTCCACCAAGAACACAATAAAACCAAACTTAAACTGTGACAACAAAGGAAAAAAAGGGGGAGAGGATGGAGATTAACAGTAGCAAAGAATGATGAAGTGCAGAAATACTTATAAGATAGGGTACTACAATGAATATGGTAGGTACCCTTTTCATTACTTAATGGTAACCACCCTCAAAAAAACCACCACAAAAACACTTGACTTAAAAAAGGTAGCAACAGAGGAAAGAAGTATGGAACACAAACAAACAAAAACAAATGATAGAAAAACAAAAGAGAAGAATCAAACTAGATACAAAACTAACAGAAAGCAATTTATAAAATGGCAGTAGGGAACCCACAAGTGTCAATAATTACACTAAATGTAAATGGATTAAACTTACCAATAAAAAGACACAGAGTAGCAGAATGGATTAAAAAAGAAAATCCAACTATATGCTGCCTACAAGAAACACATCTAAGCAACAAGGATAAAAACAAATTCAAAGTGAAAGGCTGGAAAACAATACTCCAAGCAAACAACACCCAAAAAAAAGCAGGCGTAGCAATACTCATATCTAATAATGCTGACTACAAGACAGAAAAAGTACTCAGAGACAAAAATGGTCATTTCATAATGATTAAGGGGAAGTTGAATCAAGAAGACATAACAATCCTTAATATATATGCACCAAACCAAGGAGCACCAAAATATATAAGACAGCTACTTATTGACCTTAAAACAAAAACTAACAAAAATACAATCATACTTGGAGACCTCAATACACCGCTGACGACTCTAGATCGGTCATCCAAACAGAGAATCAATAAAGATATAGTGGCCTTAAACGAAATACTAGAACACCTGGATATGATAGACATCTACAGGACACTTCATCCCAAAGCGACAGAGTATACATTTTTCTCTAGTGTACATGGAACATTCTCAAGAATTGACCATATGTTGAGCCACAAAGACAATATCAGCAAATTTAGAAAAATTGAAATTGTACCAAGCATATTTTCTGATCATAAAGCCTTGAAACTAGAATTCAACTGCAAAAAAGAGGAGAAAAACCCACAAAAATGTGGAAACTAAACAACATACTTCTAAAAAATGAATGGGTCAAAGAAGAAATAAGTGCAGAAATCAAAAGATATATACAGACAAATGAAAATGAAAATACGACATATCAGAATCTCTGGGATGCAGCAAAAGCAGTAATAAGAGGAAAGTTCATATCACTTCAGGCCTATATGAACAAACAAGAGAGAGCCGAAGTAAACCACTTAACTTCACACCTTAAGGAACTAGAAAAAGAAGAACAAAGATAACCCAAAACCAGCCGAAGAAAGGAGATAATAAAAATCAGAGCAGAAATAAATGAAATAGAGAACAGAAAAACTATAGAAAAAATCAATAAAACAAGGAGCTGGTTCTTTGAAAAGATCAACAAAATTGACAAACCCTTGGCAAGACTCACCAAGGAAAAAAGACACAGGACTCAAATAAATAAAATCCAAAATGAAAGAGGAGAGATCACCACAGACATCATAGAAATACAAAGAATTATTGTAGAATACTATGAAAAATTATATGCCACCAAATACAACAACCTAGAAGAAATGGATAAATTCCTAGAACAATACAACCTTCCTAGACTGAGTCATGAAGAAGCAGAAAGCCTAAACAGACCAATCAGCAGGGAGGAAATAGAAAAAACTATTAAAAATCTCCCCAAAAATAAAAGTCCAGGCCCAGACGGTTATACTAGTGAATTCTATCAAACATTCAAAGAAGACTTGGTTCCTATTCTACTCAAAGTCTTCCAAAAAATTGAAGAAGAAGCAATACTTCCAAACACATTTTATGAGGCCAACATAACCCTCATACCAAAACCAGGCAAGGATGGCACAAAGAAAGAAAACTACAGACCAATATCTCTAATGAATACAGATGCTAAAATACTAAACAAAATACTGGCAAACCGAATACAACAACATATTAAAAAAATAATACATCATGATCAAGTGGGATTCATCCCAGAATCTCAAGGATGGTTCAACATACGCAAAACGGTTAACGTAATACACCATATCAACAAAACAAAGAACAAAAACCACATGATCTTATCAATAGATGCAGAAAAGGCTTTTGATAAAATACAACACAATTTTATGTTTAAGACTCTCAACAAAATGGGTATAGAAGGAAAATATCTCAACATGATAAAGGCCATATATGATAAACCATCAGCCAACATCCTATTAAACGGCATAAAACTGAGGACTTTCTACCTTAAATCAGGAACAAGACAGGGTTGTCCACTCTCTCCACTCTTATTCAACGTGGTGCTAGAAGTTCTGGCCAGAGCAATCAGACAAGACAAAGAAATAAAAGGCATCCATATCGGTAAAGAAGAAGTAAAGCTATCACTTTTTGCTGATGATATGATCCTATACATCGAAAACCCGAAGGACTCCACAAAAAGATTATTAGAAACAATAAACCAATACAGTAAGGTCGCAGGATACAAAATTAACATACAAAAGTCCATAGCCTTTCTATATGCCAACAATGAAATATTAGAAAACGAACTCAAAAAAATAATCCCCTTCACGATTGCAACAAAAAAAATAAAATACCTAGGAATAAACATAACAAAGAACGTAAAGGACCTATATAATGAAAATTACAAAGCATTGTTAAGGGAAATCGAAAAAGATACAATGAGATGGAAAAATATTCCTTGTTCTTGGATAGGAAGAATAAATATAATCAAAATGGCCATATTACCCAAAGCAATATACAAATTTAATGCAATTCCCATCAAAATCCCTATGAGATTTTTTAAAGAAATGGAACAAAAAATCATCAGATTTATATGGAACTATAAAAAACCCCGAATAGCCAAAACAATCCTAAGGAAAAAGAATGAAGCTGGGGGCATTACAATACCTGACTTTAAACTATATTATAGGGCCACGATAATCAAAACAGCATGGTATTGGCAGAAAAATAGACACTCAGACCAATGGAACAGAATAGAAAGCCCAGAAATAAAACCACATATATATGGTCAAATAATCTTTGATAAAGGGGCCAACAACACACAATGGAGAAAAGAAAGCCTCTTCAACAAATGGTGTTGGGAAAACTGGAAAGCCACATGCAAAAGAATGAAACTCGACTACAGCCTGTCCCCGTGTACTAAAATTAATTCAAAATGGATCAAAGACCTAAATATAAGACCTGAAACAATAAAGTACATAGAAGAAGACATAGGTACTAAAATCATGGACCTGGGTTTTAAAGAACATTTTATGAACTTGACTCCAATGGCAAGAGAAGTGAAGGCAAAGATAAATGAATGGGACTACATCAGAATTAAAAGTTTTTGCTCAGCAAGAGAAACTGATATCAAAATAAACAGACAGCCAACTATATGGGAACTGATATTTTCAAACGACAGCTCAGATAAGGGCCTAATATCCAAAATTTACAAAGAACTCATAAAACTCAACAACAAACAAACAAGCAATCCAATAAAAAAATGGGAAGAGGACATGAACAGACACTTCTCCCAGGAAGAGATACAAATGGCCAACAGATATATGAAAAGATGCTCAGCTTCATTAGTTATTAGAGAAATGCAAATCAAAACTACAATGAGATACCACCTCACCCCTGTTAGATTAGCTATTATCAACAAGACGGGTAATAACAAATGTTGGAGAGGCTGTGGAGAAAAAGGAACCCTCATTCACTGTTGGTGGGACTGTAAAGTAGTACAACCATTATG
Source organism: Saccopteryx bilineata (assembly GCF_036850765.1). Classification (NCBI taxonomy): domain Eukaryota; kingdom Metazoa; phylum Chordata; class Mammalia; order Chiroptera; family Emballonuridae; genus Saccopteryx; species Saccopteryx bilineata. The sequence goes on along the minus strand of NC_089490.1, from coordinate 334,818,763 downwards.
GAGGAAAGTATGGTGGTTCCTCAAAAAACTGAAAATAGAACTACCTTATGACCCAGCAATCCCTCTACTGGGTATATACCCCAAAACCTCAGAAACATTGATACGTTAGACACATGTAGCCCCATGTTCATTGCAGCACTGTTCACAGTGGCCAAGACATGGAAACAACCAAAAAGCCCTTCAATAGAAGACTGGATAAAGAAGATGTGGCACATATACACTATGGAATACTACTCAGCCATAAGAAATGATGACATCAGATCATTTACAGCAAAATGGTGGGATCTTGATAACATTATAAGGAGTGAAATAAGCAAATCAGAAAAAAACAAGAACTACATGATTCCATACATTGGTGGAACATAAAAATGAGACTAAGAGACATGGACAAGAGTGTGGTGGTTACCAAGGGTGGGGGGGGAGGGAGGACATGGGAGGGAGGGAGGGAGAGAGTTAGGGGGAGCGGGAGGGGCACAGAGAACTAGATAGAGGGTGACGGAGGACAATCTGACTTTGGGCGAGGGGTTTGCAACATAATTTGATGACAAAATAACCTAGACATGTTTTCTTTGAATATATGTACCCTGATTTATTAATGTCATCCCATTACCATTAATAAAAATTTATTAAAAAAAAAAATATTAAAAAAAAATAGATGTGGAAAAAGCATTTGACAAAGTTTATCCTTTCAGAATAAAAATACTCAAAAATTTGATATAGAGAATATGTACCTCAACATAAAGGTCATTTGACATGCCCATAGCCAATATCATATTACACAAAGAAAAGCTGAATTTTTTTCTCTAAATTAGTAACAAAAAAATGCCCATTCTTACATAATTCTGGAAGAGTAATTAGACAATAAAAAATAAAAGGTATCCATATCAGAAAGAAAGAAGTAAAACTACTACCATTTTCAGATGACAAATTTTGATGACATAATTTTAATTTTTTTAATTTTGTATTTCAATTACAGTTTACATTTAATATTATTTTGTATTAGTTTCAGGTATATATCATAATAGTTAGACAGTCATATATTTTACAAATTGATGCCCCCAATATTTTGTACCAGTGTACCAGTACCTACCTGGTAACACCATAGTTATGATAATATTATTGACTATATTCCCTATGCTGTATATACATCTCCATGATTATTTTCTAACTACCAATTTATATGTCTACATCTCAATTCCTTTACTTTTTCACCCAGTCCCCCAACCCACCTCCCATCTGGCAACCATCAGCCTTTTATCTGAGTCTGTTTCAATTTTGTGTGTTCATTTATTTTGTTCTTTAGATACCAGAAATAAGCAAAATCATGTGGTATTTGTCTTTCTATAACTCATTTCACTGAGCATAATAACTCTAGATTTTATCTATTGTGTCACAAATGGTAAGATTACTACTCCATGGTATACATGTTCACAGTTTTCTTTAGCCATTTGTATATTGATGGGCGGTTGGCTATGGTAAATGATGTTGCAATCAACATAGGGGTGTGTATGTTCTTTCAAATTAGTGCTTTGTGTTTTTTCTGATATATACTCACAGGTGGAATTGTTGGGTCATAAGGCAGTTTCATTTTTAATTTTTTTAAGGTATCTCTCCACTGTTCTCCATAGTGGCTGCACAAATCTGCATTCCCATAAGCAGTGCACAAGGGTTCCCTTTTCTCTACATACTTGCCAACACTGTCCTTTGTCGATTTATTGATGATAGCCATGCTGACATTTGTAAGGTAATACCTCATTGTGGTTTTAATTTTCATTTTTCTAATGATTAGTGATATTGAGCATGCAGCTGACATAATTTTATATATAGAAAATGCTGAAGAGATTCCAAGATGGCAGCAGACTAAGCAGACATACAAACTGCCACCACCCAGAACCAAACTGAATTGCTAATTAATTTAAGACCAATCATCATGAAAAACCAACTTTGGACTAAAAGAACAGGACTCTAAAACCGAGGAGCACAGAAGAAACCACTCCAAGACTGGTAGGAAGTGCAGGGATGTGGTGGGGGCTCCCCCGCTCCCAGGAGTGAGGGGGGGCTGAGAGTTCAGAGGGATTCTTATTGCAAGGAGAGAGAGAGTCTGAGAGGCAGGGGTCCTCAGTTTCAGGACCAGAGCCCAGCCTAGAAACCCAGAGACTGGAGGAAAAAGCCTGACAGTGTTGAGTGGGGAGAAGAGTGGGATTTCTGTCTGCAGGAAATGGCTTGCAAAGAAGTTGCAGCCTTAAAGGACCAGCTCAGAAAATCTCACTCACAGCCAATTACCTGGGGTTCTGGGGATAAGGAGAGCTGAAAGGACTGGTTTTGTGTGAGGAGGGTGGGGAGATGGAGGCACAGGGACACAAACGGTGACAGGGAGAAGAATACTTGTGCTGAGTCATTCTCCAATACTGAGGAGACCATAGGCAGGGGGAGAGGCACTCCCTTCATCCAGCACAAGGCTAGCATAAGGCCAATTGACAAATCTCCAGAAAGTTCTCCAGCTCCAATCAGTGCAAAAGGCCAATCTGAAAAGAGGAAGTAAAGGGGAGGGGCAGTGACTCAGGTTTCTGTGGAGACCTGAGCTGCATCTCTCCCTTCTGATACTGAGAACATGCCCATCTCCCTGAGAGTAACTGGGCAGACCACACCTTCTAGTTCTCAGAGGTCACACCTACTACATTCCTGTGGATTTAACATATAGGGGGAAAAAAAGGCTTGGATAGAGTTTCAACTGGGGCCAAAAAGCAAGATACACCCACTGCCCCTGTCCTAAACACAGAAGTTTCCTGCTGAGCTCAGCAAACAAACAGCAGGAAAATTAAGATTTTTATGGCACTAAATTTGTTAAGGAGAATTAAAATCTAAGCAACCAGTAGGGGGCTGAAGGATTAAGCCCTGGAGGAAGAGCCACATTTCATATACCAACTTCAGCTTCCCTACCAAAACAAACTTGCACCAACAAAAAAATGGGGAAGACAGAGAAATGTAATACAAATAAATCAACAAGAGAAATCCTCAGAAAAAGAACTGAATGTGATGAAAGAAACCAAATTATCAAATGAAGAGTTTAAAATAATGATTGTTAGGATGCTTCAGGATCTTAGAGCTACAGTGCATGGACTTAATGAGCACTTAAATAAAAATTGCAAGCATCAAAAAGGACATTGAAATCATAAAAAAGAATCAATCAGAAATGACAATTACAATATCAGAAATGAAGACTACACTAGAAGAAATCAACAGCAGGCTGGATGAAGCAGAGGATCGAATCAGCGACTTATAAGACAAGAAAAATAAAAACATAGAAATAGAACAGCAAAAAGAAAAGAGACGCAAAAAGTCTGAAGAAACTATAAGAGAACTCTGTGACAATATGAAGAGAAATAACATCCATATCAGGGGTTCCTAAAGGAGAAGAGAAAGAATAAGGAATAACCTGTTTGAAGAAATCATAGCTGAAAACTTTACAAAATTGATAAAGAAAAAAGTCACACAAGTTCAAGAAGCACAGAGAGTCCTGGTAAAAAGGAACCCAATGAGGCCTACATCAATACACATGATAATTAAAATGCCAAAGTTAAGAGATAAAGAAAAAATACTAAAAGCAGCAAAAGAAAAAAAGTGAATTACCTATAGAGGAGCCCCCCTAGTATGACATTCAACTTTTCAACAGAAACACTTGATACCAGAAGGGAATGGCAAAAAATATTTAAAGTTATGTAAAACAAGAGCCTACAACCAAGACTTCTTTATCCAGCAAGATTATCATTTAAAATTGAAGAGGAAATAAAAAGCTTCCCAGAAAAAAAAAAAAAAAACTCAAGGAATTCATTAAACCAACCCAAATAGCAGGAAATATTAAGAGGCTTGCTGTAAAAAGAGCAAAGGAAGACCAGGCAGTGGCGCAGTGCACAGAGCGTCAGACTGGGATGCGAAAGGAGCCAGGTTTGAGACCCCAAGTTCACCAGCTTGAGTGTGGGCTTATCTGGCTTGAGCTAAAAGTTCACCAGTTGGACCCAAGATCACTGGCTCAAGCAAGGGGTTACTCAGTCTGCTGAAGGCCCATGGTCAAAGCACATGTGAGAAAGCAATCAATGAACAACTAAGGTGTTGCAATGAAAAACTGATGATTGATGCTTCTCATCTCTCTGCGTTCCTGTCTGTCTGTCCCTATCTATCCCTCTCTCTGACTCTCTCTGTTCCTGTAAAAAAATAAAATTTTTTTTAAAAAACTGCAAAGGTGAAAAGAAATTGAGAAAAAGAAGATTATAGATTTAAAGAATAATATGGCAATAAACAACTACATATCAATAATAACCTTAAATGTAAATGGATTAAATGCTCCAATCAAAAGACACAGGGTAGGTGCATGGATAAGAAAACAGGACCTGTACATATGCTGTCTACAAGAGACCCACCTCAAAACAAAAGATACACATAGACTGAGGATAAAGAGATGGAAAAAAAATATTTCATGCAAATGGAAAGAAAAAAAAGCTGGACTAGCAATACTAATATCTGACAAAATAGACTTTAAAACAAAGGTTATAGTAAGAGATAAATAAGGTCACTACATAATGATAAAAGGAGCATTACAACAGGAAGATATAACTATTATAAATATATATGGTCTAATATAGGAGCACCTAAATATATAAAACAGATTTTGATGAATAAAAAGGGAGAGATCAACAGCAATACTATAATAGTAGGGTATTTTAATACCCCACTACCCCACTAACATCAATGGATAGAACCTACAGACAGAAAATTAACAAAGAAACAGTATTCTTAAAGGACACACTAAATCAACTGGATTTAATAGATATCTTCAGAACCTTTCACACCAAAGCAGCAGAATATAAATTCTTTTCAAGTGCTCATGATACATTCTAGGATAGACCACATGTTAGGACACAAAACAAGTCTTAATAAATTTAAGAAGATTGAAATCATATCAAGCATCTTCTCTGATCATAACGGCATGAAACTAGAAATCAATTACAATAGAAAAACTAAAAAACATTCAAACACTTGGAGACTAAATAGCATGTTATTAAATAATGAATGGGTTAACAATAAGATCAAGAAAAAAATCAAAAACTTTCCTGAACCAAATGAAAATGAACATACAACTCAAAATTTATGGAACACAGCAAATGCAGTCGTGAGAGGGAAGTTCATAGCATTACAGGCATATTATGCAGCAAGAAAAAGCTCAAATTAAAAACTTAACCCTGCACCTAAAAGAACTAGAAAAAGAACTACAAGTAAAGCCCACAGGAATTAGAAGTAAGAAAATAATAAAGAGCGGAGAGGAAATAAATGACATAGAGGCAAAAAATAATAATACAGAAGGTCAATGAAACCAAGAGCTGATTCTTTGAAAAGGTAAACAAAATTGATAAACTTTTAACCAGACTCACCAAGAAAAAAAAAGACAGAGCTCAAATAAATAAAATTAAAAATGAAAGTGGAGAAGTAACAACTGATACAGCAGAAATTCAAAGGATTGTAAAAAAATACTATGAAGAACTGTATGCCAAAAAATTGGACAACCTAGATGAAATGGATAAATTCCTTGAAGCATATAATCATTCAAAACTCAATGTTAAAGAATCAGAAAACCTAATCAGACCTATTACAACAAATGAGATTGAAATTATTATCAAAAAACTCCAAACAAACAAAAGTCCTGGGCCAATGGCTTCACAGACAAATTTTATCAAATAGTCAAAGAACTAACTCCTATTCTTCTCAAGTTATTTCAAAAAATTCAAGAGGAGGAAAAACTTTCAAGCTCCTTTTATGAGGTGAGCATAATCCTCACTCCAAAACAGGCAAAGACACTACAAAGAAAGAAAACTATAGGCCAATATCCCTGATGAACTTAGATGCTAGAATTCTCAACAAAATATTAGCAAATAAAATCCAGCAATACATGAAAAAAATCATACATCATGATCAAGTGGAATTTATTCTGGGGAGGCAAGGCTGGTACAATATTCACAAATCAATCAACGTGAGTGATCACATAAACAAAAGAAAGGAGAAAAACCACATGATAATTTCAATAGATGCAGAAAAAGCATTTGATAAAATCCAGCACCCATTTATGATCAAAATTCTCAGCAAAGTGGAAATACAGGAAATATACCTCAACATGATAAAGGCCATCTATGACAAACCCACAGCCAAAATCATACTCAATGGGCAAAATTTAAATGCAATCCCCTTAAGATCAGGAACAAAGCAGGGGTGCCCCCTTTCACCACTCTTATTCACCATAGTTCTGGAAGACCTAGCTACAGCAATCAGACAAGAAGAAAAAATAAAAGGCATCCAAATTGGAAAAGAAGTAAAACAATAATTATTTGCTGATGACATAATACTGTACATAGAAAACCCTAAAGCAGGGGTCCCCAAACTTTTTACACAGGGGGCCAGTTCACTGTCCCTCAGACTGTTGGAGGGCTGGACTATAAAAAAAACTATAAACAAATCCCTATGCACACTGCACATATCTTATTTTAAAGTAAAAAAATAAAACGGGAACAAATACAATATTTAAAATGAAGAACAAGTAAATTTAAATCAACAAACTGACCAGTATTTCAATGGAAACTATGAGCCCGCTTTTGGCTAATGAGATGGTCAATGTGCTCCTCTCACTGACCACCAATGAAAGAGGTGCCCCTTCTGGAAGTGCAACGGGGGCTAGATAAATAGCCTCAGGGGCCGCATGCAGCCCACGGGCCATAGTTTGGGGACCCCTGCCCTAAAGTCTCAGTAAAAAAAATACTGGACCTGATAAATGAATTCAGCAATGTGGCAGGATATAAAATCAATATTCAGAAATTAGTGGCATTTATATACACCAACAATGAACTGTCTGAAAGAAAAATTTAGGAAACAGTCTCCTTCACTATTACATTAAAAGAAAATAAAGTACCTAGGAGTAAATTTAACCAAGGAGGTTAAAGACCTGTACTTGGAAAATTATAAAACATTGATAAAAGAAATCAAGGAAGACACAAACAAGTGGAAGCATATACGATATTCATGGATAGGAAGAATAAACATCATTAAAATGTCTGTACTACCCAAAGCAATTTATAAATTCAATGCAATTCCTATTAAAATACCAAAGACATACTTCAAAGATATAGAACAAAATATTCCAAAAATTTATATGGAACCAAAAAAGAATACAAACAGCCTCAGCAATCTAGAAAAAGAAGAAGAAAGTGGGAGGTATAACACTTCCTGATATCAAGTAATACTACAAGGCCATTGTACTCAAAACAGCCTGGTACTGGCATAAGAACAGGCATACAAATCAATGGAACAGAATAGAGAACCCAGAAATAAACCCACACCTTTATGGCCAATTGATATTTGACAAAGGAGGTAAGAGCATACAATGGAGTAAAGACAGTCTCTTTAACAAATGGTGCTGGGAAAATTGGACAAATACATGCCAAAAAAATAAAACTAGACCACCAACTTACACCATTCACAAAAATAAACTCAAAAAGGATAAAAGACTTGAATGTAAGTCATGAAACCATGATCATCTTGGAGCATAACATAGGCAGTAAGCTTTCCAACATCTCTCAGAGCAATATATTTGCTGATTTAACTCCACGGGCAAGGGAAATAAAGGACAGGATAAACAAATGGGAGTATATCAAACTAAAAAGCTTTTGCACAGCAAAAGACAACATGAACATAATAAAAAGACAACCAACCCACACAACGTAAGAACATATTTGCCAACACATCCAATAAAAGGTTAATAACCAAAATCTATAAAGAACTTGTAAAGCTCAACACCAGGAAGATAAACAATCCAATCAAAAAATGGGCAAAAGAACTGAATAGACACTTCTCCAAAGAAGATATATAGGTGGCCAATAGGCATATGAAAAAATGTTCAACATCACTAATCATTAGAGAAGTGCAAATTAAAACCACAATGAAATACCACCTTACAACTGTCAAAATGGTGCTCATTAACAAAACAACACATAACAAGTGCTGGAGAGGATGTGGAGAAAAGGGAACCCTCCTGCACTGCTGGTGGGAATGCAGACTAGTGCAGCCACTGTGGAAAACAGTATGGAGATTCCTTTTGACCCAGCTATCCTACTTCTAGTAATATATCCTAAGAATAACAAATCACTGATTCAAAAAGAGAAATGTACCCCCATGTTTATTGCAGTATTGTTTACAATAGCCAAGATCTAGAAACAGCCCAAATGTCTATCAGTAGACAGGTGGATTAAAAACCTGTGGTACATATACACAATGGAATACTATGCAACTGTGAAAAAGAAGGAAATCTTACCCTTTGAGACAACATGGATGGACCTGGAGTCTATTATGCTAAGCGAAATAAACTTGGCAGAGAAATAAAAATATCATATGACCTCACTCATATGAGAAATCCAATGAACAATGTGAACTGAGGAACGGAAGAGAGGCAGAGAAGGGGTCAAAGAATCCAGAGGGAAGTGGTCAGAGGGAAAGGGGATGAAAGGAGGGGATCAAAGAAAGGAAAGACATTAGTGAAAGTATATACACATAACACAGAGAGATACAGGGCAGGATAGTAAGTCATGGAGGGAGGGAGGAAAGGGGGGAAGTTGGTGGGGGGAGGGGACAAAGGGGGTATCAAGGACAACACAGGGGGAGGGAGTGAGATATATTTGGGGGAACACTTGTAACTATGTAAACACAACAAATTAAAATCAATAAAATAAAAGAAAATGCTGAAGACTCCACCAAAAATATTAGAACTAATAAAAAAATTAATATTAGTTGCTCAATACAAAATCAATATGCAAAAAATCTGTTGCATATTGTAACAAAGTATGAGAAAAAGAAATTAACAAAACTATTCCATTAACAATTGCATCAAAAAGAATAAAATACCTAGGAATAAATTTGACCAATGAGGTAGAAGAGCTGTACTGTATATGAAAAACTATAAGACACTGATGAAAGAAATTGAAGATACAAATAAATGGAAAGATAATCTATGTTCATAGGTTGGAAGAATCTATATCTGTTAAAATTTCTATACTACCTAAAGCAATCCACAGATTCAATGCAATCCCTATCAAAATTCCAATGACACTTTTTACAAAAATACAGCAATTTTAAAATTTGCTGGAGCCACAAAAAGACTCCAAATAGCCACAAAAAATCTTGAGAAAAAAGAACAAAGCTGGAGGCAACAGACTTTATGATTGCAAACTATATTACAAAGCTGAGGTCATCAAAATAGTATGGTTTGGCATAAAAACAAACATATTAATCAATGGAACATAACAGAGAGCCTAGAACTAGACCCACATAAATAAAGTCAATTCATTTATGACAAAGGAGTCAAGAATATACACCAGAGAAAGGACAGTCTCTTCAACAGATGTTGAGAAAACTGGACTGCCACATGCAAAAGACTGAAATTGGATCACTATCTTATACCATATACAAAAATCAACTCAAAATGGATTAAAGAATTGAATACAAGACCTGAAACCATATAACTCCAAGAAGAAAACATGTGGTAAGCTCCTTGACATCAGTCCTTATAATGATTTTTTTTTCTTTTTGGATTTTACACAAAAAACAAAGGCAATATTCCTATGGCCAGTTTGGTTGATTAGAGCATTGCCCCAAAGCACAGAGGTTGCTGGTTCAATCCCCAGTCAGGGCACATACATAAACAGATCAGTGTTCCTGTCTCTCTCTCTCTCAAATCAATAAATAATTTTTTAAAGGCAACAAAAGTGAAAATAAACAGGTGGGATTACATCTAACTAAAAAACTTCTGCTCAGCAAAGAAAACCATCAACAAAATGAAAGGGAAACTGCAAAATAGAAGAAAGTGTTTGCAAGTAATATATTCAATGAAGAGTTAATATCCAAAATATAAATATATAATATAAAGTGTTCATACAACTCAATAACAAATAAAGCAATTCAATTTAAAACTAGGCAGAGAAACTGAATAGACATTTTTTCAAAGAAGCCATACAGATGTCCAACAGGTACGTAAGAAGGTTCTCGTTATCACTGATCATCAGGGAAATGCAAATGAAAACCACAAAGAGGTATTACCTCACACCTGTTGGAATAGCTATAATAAAAAAGACAAGAAATAACAAGTGTTGGTGAGGATGTAGAAAAAAGTGAACCCTTGGGTTCACTTGACAATGGTACAGCCACTATGGAGAACAGCATGAAGATTCCTCAAAATATTAAATATAGGACTACCATATGATCCAGCAATCCTATTTTTGGGTATATAGCTGCAGAAAATGAAAACAGCATGTCAAAGAAATATCTGTACCCCCACAATCATAGCAGCATTATCCAAAATAGCCAGGATATGGAAACAATCTCAGCATCATCTAGCATCATCTAGGATGACTGGATAAAGAAGATGTGATGCATGTGTGTGTGTGTGTGTGTGTGTGTGTGTGTGTGTGTGTGTGTGTAAATCAGCTATGAGAAAAAAAAATCATATCATTTTTAACAACATGAATGGACCCTGAGTGCATTAGGCTAAGTGAAATATGCCAGGCAAAGGAAGACAAATATTGCATGTTATCACTTATATGTGTAATCTAACAAATTACACAAAACAAAAAAAAACTTGAACTTGTAGTAAAAGAGTGGTAGTCAGGAGCTGGGAGGTGGGGGAAATAAGGAGAGGTTGGGAAAGGGTATATAAATTTTCAGGTATAAGATGGTTAAGGTCTGAGGATCTCCATCTATAGCATGGTGACTATAGTTCATAACAAATACTACTGTATAACTAAAATTTGCTAAGAGTGAAATATAAATGTCCATACAAAAACATTAGAAAATCAATCAATAAATACATAGTGATATGTTAATTAAGTGGATAGAGAAATCTTCTCACAGTGTATATGCATATCAAATCATGACACTTTAAATACGTTTTCTAATTTTATTTTTCAATTACAGTTTAAATTCAATATTATTTTGAATTAGTTTCAGCTGTACAGCATAGTGTTTAGACAGTCATATACTTTACAAAGTGGTTTTCCCAATATTTCGAGTACCTACCTGGTACCACACATAGTTATGACAATATTACTGACTTGACATTTTCATGACTATTTTGTCACTAACAATTTTTACTACTTAATCCTTTCACCTTTTCCACCCAGTCCCCTCCTCTGTCAATTTTTCAATTATACCTCAATAAAGCTGAAACAAATAAAAGAGGTTAAGAAAAGCTGCCTCTTCTATGTGGGTCTGGGATAAAGATAAATGGTAAAGTGTTTTTTCAAAGCATCATTGGGATATATTGAGTATTGTTTTTATTTTGCTCTGATTATTTAAGTATGGATACATGGAAATATAGATGTAGTGGGAAAAGAATGGGAATCAGATTTGCATTAAAAAGATACTTCTAAGGAAAAAAAAAAAAGATACTCTGGTTGCAGTGTGGAGAATGGGTTAGGAGAGTACATGCCAAAAATTATTTCTACAATTTAAGCAAAAGATGGAAATTTATGTGAAAATAACAGTACACTGTCTTACATTCAGTTTTTTCTCAGTTATAAAGTATACATGATTATCAAATCAGCTCATCTGAAACAAAGGAATGGGGATAATACATTGAACCATTTTTGTTTCTAACATAAAATGAAAGTTCACAGAGAGAAAAATAGGCAATATCTGTCATCCACAGATAAAACAAAACAGACATTAAGCCATGGGTGTCAATTCTATTTAAGTGCCTACATCCATCTAATTCTGTTTTGCTCAGTTATAACATTCTAAATGAATCATCAATATAAAATCTATCTAATGTCCTTTTAAGCATAAGTTTTAAGGGCAATAATAATGAAGACCACATTTTCCTTAGTTCATCTCCTCTCCACACCCCATTCCATACACACACTTGCCCAAAACTACATTCAAACATCAATAAACATGTAGTCACCTGCCACTGTACTAACATAAATGTGGAAACCTAAAGCTCTGGATCTTAAGGTACTTAAACAACTCTTGTCCAATTAAACTCTATTTTAAATTCAAAATAACACAGAAAGAAATACAGTGTAACATGGATCTAAAACATTCAAGAGACATAAAAGAAGAGCACAATATGTTTGGATAGAAGTAGAAAATCTGTGAGTGAAAAAAATTAACATTCTTGTCCATGCCAGAACAGACAGGAAAAGTAGCATACTTAGGCTTTCTTCCTTGATTAAGCCTGCCAGTGACTTTTTTTTTTCCTTTTTAATATTCTCTAAAAGGCCAAATTATATTAAAATTTAGTAGCGAGAATCAATGTGTTTGATTAGGATAAGTAAATGGAAAATAGATTTCAATCAGTAAAATTATTGGGATTTCTCCCAACAAATTACAGGAATGTTAATGCTATTTTAAAACAAATTACATAACCTTACTCTGCAATCAAGCAGAGTTGATTCTGTTTCTTTCTTGTCATCTTCTATTAGACTGGACTATATCTAGACTGTGATAATAATTTATTATAGTGCTTTAACTCATCACCAGCCAGAGATTTCCCAAACCTAAACTCTTATTACCATTAATAAAAGATCCACTAAACCTCACAAATTTCCACTACATGAGTGACAGCCTAACCAACAGGGCAACTGAGTTATCATCACACAAAAACAGTAGCAACATTGTAAAGCAGGAGCAGCAAACTTAAATGTCCCATGTTTTCTCTCCCTCTCTCTCTCTCTCTCTCTCTCTCTCTCTCTCTCTCTCTCTCTCTGTTTTTAAGTGAGAGAGAGACAAGCAGGAAGGGAGAGAGGGTGGGGGAGGTCCAGCCAAGCAAGTGACCCCTTGCTCAAGCCAGCAACCTTGGGCTTCAAGTCAGCAAACATGTCAATGATCCCACACTCAACAGGTGACACCACACTCAAGCTGCCGACCTCAGGGTTTTGAATCTGGGTCCTCAACATCCCAGGTCAACGCTCTATCCACTGCACTATGATCAATCAGGCTCCATGTTCCTTTTTTCTTCAGATATTCCTCCTACATTACTTCACTAACAAAATAGTTTACCATCCGTATACCAAGTCCTATGTGGTTCTAGTACTATCGTGTTTGTATCTCACTGAGGAGTCTATACATAAACTGATGCACAGTTCATTAATCATCACCATTGCTATCATTCTGAGCACTTCATATGTGCTAAGCATTACTATAAATACTGTTATTATCCCCATTTTACAGATGAGAAAGCCAACTCTTTGAGGCTAAGAAGTTTACAAAACTGAGGTGATGGTTTAAGGATTGCTGAAATTTACACAGGTAGTAAGTGGTGGTGTAGGAATATGCTATGAAGACACGCAGTTAGTGTAAACAATCAGAGACAGCGAGGCACCCTAGGGCAGAAGCCCTGAGCAGATGGGAGTCCAGTGTCTCTCTGACCCCATACTGGAATTAGTGCATACTGGAAACAGCAAAACAGCAGGGTAAGATTAAAAAACAGAAAACGTTTAGGCTCTCAGACCAGAGATTAGAAATCAGCATGTTCCTTGTCCTTTACTTCAGCCCCTGAAAACTTCTGCAGTCTGCTTCCTTGAGTTATTTGTACTGGCTAATAAATATTTGAGTAAGGCTCAATATTTATGGTGCTTCAGTCCTTCGGTCTGTTGAACAGGGCTGTTGCCTCCCCGCAGCCCCTCGGAGCATTTCATCTGGTCTCCGGGGAGTTCATTGTGCAGCGACATGGTGTTTAATCAGGCCTGTCTAACTCCAGAGCCCAAGTTTTTGACCACATATTAATCATACCTGCCCAGGGACTTGTCATCATAACATGTCTATGTTTCCTGCCTAGAGGATGTTTGCCTTAGAGAATTCATATTCTGTTAACTGACCACTTTTTAAAACAAGACATGGCTTTAAATTAGAGTAATCCAGGCTTACCAGTAGAAAAAGTGACTCCTACCTAAAACTCAGTACACTAAAATCCAGGGCTGGTGACAATAAAGCTGAGCAACAAAAAGAGACATGCCCAAAGATTTAAACATATTTAACAACTCTACTTAAAATAAATTATGTATAGAAAAAAACTATTACATAACTTAAAAGATAAAAAATACTCATCATTCACTGTGAAAAGTGCTATAAGAAGAATATAGAAAACATCTATACTCAAAGATAAAAACCACTTTCCACTAGGAAATAAAGTCTGCGAAATATGAAAATTAAATTGTCTTGAAAAACAAGTAAAAGTATTCTGTGCATTCATAAAGGAGAAAGAACAACCAGATGAATAAAATAATAAATGACAAGGGAAGGTCAAAATTAATAGATCTCTCAAAGAACCACAAAACAAGACAACCCATGAGTAAAGAGCACTGGTAAAATCAAGCTGGGGAGGCAGGTGTGGACCAGATCACAGAAGCTCAAAGCACGATTGCACTTCTTTCCAAAGTAAAAGGAAAGGATTGAAAGCTTTTTAGTCGGAGTTAGCAAATATATACTTTATTTTTTAATTAAATTTATTGAGATGACATTAAGAAAATTATTTAGGTTTCACGTGTCCATCTATGATATATCATCTGTGTATTGCATGTGTGCCCACCCACCCACCCAAATTCAATTCTTCCATCACCATATTTTTGACCCCCTTTACCCGTTACTACAGCTCAACTCCCTTCCCTCTAGTAACCACCATACTCTTGTCTGTGTCTGAGTTTTTGTTTTTCTTCTTTGTCCATTTGTTTGAGTTTTCTATCCCACATATCAGTGAAATCATATGATTCTTAACCTTTGCTGTCTGACTTATTTCTCTTAGCATAATATTCTCAAGATCCATCTATGTTGCCACAAATGGTAGTATTTTATCTTTTCTTATGGCTGAGTAGTATTCATACCACATCTTCTTTACCCACTCATCTAGCAAAGTTGTTTGCATGTCTTGCAACTGTGAATAATGCTGCAATGAACATAGGGTTGCGTGTATCTTTGCATATAAACGTTTTCAAACTTTCAGGTAAATACCCAGAAGAGGTGGCTGGATCGTATGTTAACTCAATCCTAAATTTTTCAAGGAACCTCCACACTATTTTCTATAGTGGCTGTACCAGTTTACATTCCTACCAACAGTGAATAGAGGGTTCCTTCTCCTCCATAACCTCTCCAACACTTATTATTACCTGTCTTGTTGATAATAGCCATTCTAGCAGGTATGAGGGGGTATCTCATTATAGTTTTGATTTGTATTTCCCTAATATCTAGTAAAGTTGAGCATTCTTTCATATAACTATTGGCCATTTGTATGTCTTCTTGGGAGAAATATCTGTTCATGTCCTCTGCCCATTTCTTAATTAGATTGTTTGTTTGAGGTTGAGTTGTATGAGTTCTTTTATATTTTGGATATTGAACCCTTGTCAGAGCTCTTGTTTGAAAATATCTTCTCCCATTTGGTAGGTGGCCTTTTTGTTTTGTTGGCAGTTTTTGGTTTGTTTTTTTGTTGTTGTTGTTGTGCAGAAGCTTTTGATTTTGATAAACTGATAGGCCTTGGTTTTAGAGAGGATTTTATAAATTTGACCCAAAGGCAAGGGAAGTAAAGGCAAAAAATGAATGAATGGAACTATATCAGACATATATACTTTAAGAAGGCATTCTAGGCCCTAGCCAGTTGGCTCAGTGTTCAAGCGTCAGCCCAGCTTGTGGAAGTCCTGGGTTTGATTACTGGTCAGGGCACACAAGAGAAGTGCCCATCTGCTTCTCCATCCTTCCCCCTCTCATTTCTCTTCCCCTCCCACAGCCAAGGTTTCATTGGAGCAAAGTTGGCCAAGTGCTGAAGATGGCTCCATGGCCTCCACCTCAGGTGCTAGAATGGCTCCCGTTGCAGAGGAGCAATGCCCCAGATGGGCCGAGCATCGCCCCCTGGTGGGCATGCCAGTGGATCCCGGTTGGGCGCATGTGGGAGTCTGTCTGCCTGCCTCCCCCACTCCCCGCCAGCTTCTCACTTTGGAAAAATACCAAAAAAAAAAAAAGAAGAGCATTCTAGCAAGGTTCTGTATGCACAGAGGATCCTTTAAAATAAACATTCTCCTTAAAAGGATGAAAGAAAGAGAATGGTAAAGTTAATTTTTTAAATAAATTAATATGTTGGCTGGAATGAGCATGAGGTGGCTATAATTGTAGTCAATGCATATGAAACATTAAAAACTAAATGAGACTAATGTGTTTGCAAATCCAGTATGACGCTCATTTTCTGTAGCAATTTAGACTTAGACACTAATTTAGACTCTACACTGAATATTTCAAAAACCTGCTATTGAGATAATGCTTCACTGGACAAACTTACATGTTTTTTTAAATAAAAGCTTAAAATTACTTTATATTCTATTTGACCTTGAAATTACAAAATAGTTCTTTAAATATTTACTGAGTGTCATGAATTACAAGGTTGTCTCTAAATGCCCTGCCCTAGCTGTATGATGGATAAACTATTTATATTATAATACTTGTAGCAATGCTTTTATACAAACAATTCCCCCATGTAAATTTTCTTCATGAAATATTACCAACTGATATATTCCATGGCTCTTTACCCATTTCTTAGTGCTCATGGAAATTTTTAAGAAAATAACAACAGCTCTCAGTTTCTGCACATCAATTATGTGCCAGATAATGTGCTTAGCATTCCACATGTACTATCAGATTTAGTCCTCAGGGCAACACCATAAAATAAATACTATAATTATGCTCAATTTTATAGTAAAGCTTAGAAAGTTAAGTGACTTGCAAAAGGACACACACATGGCAAGTAGTAAAGCCAGGATCAGAACCCAAAAAGGCTAATGCCAGAGCCCATGCTCTTAATCACTCATTTCACGGATTAAAATAATTTTTATCTACAAAATAGATTCTAAAGTATATATCTCTATCAAACAGTCAATATGTAGACCCTAAGTAATCTTTAAAACTTTCACATCACTTGAAACCATTTATGTGACAATCATTTTTTCATAAGTATTTTATGTGTATCTATTATATGTTACTATTCTAGGTATGAGGTGTACAGCAATAAACAAAACAGGCAAAATATTCACAGACAACATTCTAGTAGGAAATAAAAAAGTACAATACAAAGCCAAAGAAGACATGAATGACCCTTAAATTTTTTCATCTGTTAACAGGGATAATAATAACTATCTTATAGATTTGGTATGACAATGTTTATAATGCATGTACCACAATGTTTGACACACACAAAAAGACACTCAGTTCTGGGGGTGGCACAGTGGATACAGCATTAGAGTGCCAAGGTCACTGGCTCAATCCCAGTGTCGCCAGCCTGATCTTGAGGGCACCAACTTGACCCCGATGTCACCAGTTCCAGCACTAGTCAAGGCTCATATGAAAAGTAATCAACAGGTGCACAACAGAGTGGCAACTAAGAAGGAACAATGAGGATGGGGATCAGAATAAACATGAAGATATTTAGAAAAATAATAGGGCTTGATAGTAAATCAGATAAGGGAGGCTGTTAAATGAAGAATAGTTAGAAATATCAATCAGTTAAAGATATGTACAATAAATGGTGGGTTTTTTAATAATAAAAAGATACTTCTAAGAACATGACAGCAAACCAGTAGAGTAAGAAAAGTGAAAGAGATGAACCTGTAGTGAGGTGTGACAGATCTAGTTAAAGAGCAAAATATGAAAAGAGATATTAGAAAGCAGGGCTTTGTGCCTGACCAGGCAGTGGCACAGTGGATAGAGCATCAGCCTAGGCTGCTGAGGATCCAGGTTCAAAACCACAAGGTTGCTGGCTTGAGTGGGGCTCATCTGAATTGAGCATGAACTTGCCAGCTTGAGCACAGAGTTGCTGGCTTCAACGTGGGATCACTTACTTGAGCATGGGATCATTGACATGGCATTATGGTCACTGGCTTGAGCCCAAAGGTTGCTGGCTTGAAGCCCAAGGTCTCTGGCTTAAACCCATGGTCACTGGCTTGAGCAGGGTGTTGGGGACTGAATAAATAAACAGGGTATTTTTGCAATCTGCACAGAGGTGCTGGACCCAAACCCCACCTCATTTGCCTAGTTAACAAAGAGCTACACCTGATTCTCGATTGTCTCATCCATGCTCTCCAGAGGAGGCTGGAAGCTAGTTTCTTATTAGTGTAAAGTAGATTTGGATGTTATGGTGGGAGTTGTCTTTGAATTGCCTTGGAAACTTAATTGAATTGCTGATGGACCACATTTTTTCTATGAATAAAAGTGGATGTGTTTCTGGAAGCAGGCACATTATGGGTAAGGAACAGTAGAGACTGTTTGCCATGGCGTCCTCCTGAACCCGTGTGTGTGTGTGTGTGTGTGTGTCTTTAAGTCCCTGTCTATCACTTATTTTAATTCTATACCGTTTCCCGTTTGAAGACCCCATAATAGACTCGTCGTGGCTGGACCATGACACAAGGGGTCAACTAGACTAGCTGGAGCCCCCAGTCAAGGCATATATGAGGAAGCAATCAATGAACAACTAAGGTGCTGCAACAAAGAATTGATGCTTCTCATCTCTCTCCTTCCTGCCTGTCTGTGTCTCTGTTGCTTTAAAAAAAAACTATGCCTTCATAAAATTAAAAAACCATTATTACTGTCTAATAGTTTTAATTCCAATGTTATCTGCTTCAGGATTAACAACTACTGATGTTCACTTCAAATTTCAAAGAACAAGATTGATGATTTCAACAAACCATTAAACAGCCTTAGAGTTTATTAACAAACAGTAGAAAAAACATTTAATATTGCATGACCTTGATCAAGTTATTCGGCCTTGCTATGCCTCAATTACTCATAGGAAATTAAGGAAATTATTATTGTAGACCTTTACTATTCCTTACAACTCTAATATTCTAGGCATTTGTAAAATAATAGATAATGACACTATAAATACTTTCTCAAGGTATAGTTCTTGCTTACACAGAAACTACCATCTTATTAAAATGATAGAAAAGTGCTCAGATCCTTTTTTAATAAAAGCTGTAACTGAATACAAAATATTATGGAAGCACATCCATTTAGCCCTATAGGACAGGAACTACGTGTCAATGAGTTTATGGGTCTCTTTATCAATTGGGAAAATGCTTCTACCTAAGACACAAAACATCTTCCACTCATTCTTGACATAAGAATTTTATAAGCCCTTTCTCAACCACTTTAGGACTGGTTTCTTCAAGGCCACACATACAACTATGCATTTCATACAATACACAAAGGCACCCAGACCAGGGGATAGGTTGGACATTGTCAACTTGTCAAATCATGTGTCCTCACTTGAGTCTATGGTAAGAGTATCACAATCTATTTTCCTTACACACAGTTACCACCTTCTCTTCAAGCCAACTATCCCTAGGGGTAATTCTACCCAGGATGGGCATTTTTCTCACGAACGCATTCAGGCTAGCAGAATCCCTGAGTTTGCCTATATTTAAAAGTATTATATACTTTAGTCTGGGTACTAATACACCAAAGTTTGTCTTGGTCCTGCTTTGCTTTAGCAACCATTCTTATACTTCTTTCTGGGGCTCCAGTAGTTCATTAACAAGACCACTTTCCAGAGTCTATTTGCCTAAGGCCGTGTGTTAGAAGCAAAGTTGGGCCATTTTGTCCCTACGTTCAGTACTGCAACCCTCACAC
Source organism: Saccopteryx bilineata (assembly GCF_036850765.1). NCBI lineage: Eukaryota > Metazoa > Chordata > Mammalia > Chiroptera > Emballonuridae > Saccopteryx > Saccopteryx bilineata. The sequence goes on along the minus strand of NC_089490.1, from coordinate 334,799,077 downwards.
GCTACTACTTTTAAATCCATTCTGTTTGACTTTTCTATTATAATTTCCTAACAATTAAGGACTTCTTTCTTCTCAGAGACCTCTCCCCTTGCTTCAATCACATATAAAATGAATTTTAAAAATTAGACGGAGGCCCTGACCCATTAGCTCAGTAGATAAAGCATTGGCCCAGCATGCGGATGTCTTGGGTTTGATCCCCAGTCAGGACACACATAAGAAGCAACCATCTTCTACTCTTCTCCTCCCTCCTCTCTTCTCTCTCTCTTCCCATCAAGCAGCTAGTGGCTCCAGCATCAGCTCCAGGCACTGAGGATAGCTCGGTTAGTTCGAGCATCAGCCCCAGACAGGGGTTGCCAGGTGGATCCAGGTTGGGGTGCATGCGGGAGTCTGTCTCTCTATTCCCCTCTTCTCACTTAAAAAGAAAAAAAAAGTAGACTGAGATTTTAAAAAAATACAATGAAAATATAACTTTTAAAATAAATTGTTCTTCTTGCCTGACCTGTGGTGGCACAGTGGATAAAGCATCGACCTGGAAATGCTGAGGTCGCCGGTTCGAAACCCTGAGCTTGCCTGGTCAAGGCACATATGGGAGTTGATGCTTCCTGCTCCTCCTTTCTCTCTCTCTCTCTCTCTCTCTCTCTCTCTCTCCCTCCCTCTCTCTCCTCTCTAAAATGAATAAATTAAAAAAATTTTTAAATAAATTGTTCTTTCCTTAATACTCATTAAAATCATCAACAAATCTAATGCTGAAAATTTCTATGTTCAAATCCTGATCCCACTACATACAATCATGTGGACTTCGAAAAAATAACCTCTGCCTGTTTCTTTATTGTAAAATCAGATAATAATTCCTCCTTTGAAAGATAGTTGTGAAGAATTAAGAGTACCTGTCACACCATAAACTTTAGCTCAATGGCCACTGTCCTCCTTTGTTAAGAAAGATATTGAAATAAATGGCTTTGCAGTCTTGCCAATAAACTATATATGAAAAAAAAATTACCTTGAGGTGTTACTTTTATTTGTATTTTTAACTTTTTATTTTTATTATTTTCTTTTTTTTAGTCAATTTTTATCTAGGTAAATAGAAATCCTCCACTTCGTTTGGTGTCATGCAAACATAATAAACAAAAGGTCTTTCTTTAAAACAATAAATAAAATATCGCTATTTAAAAAAGAAAAAAATAATACAATTATTTTTAGATACCAAGAATATAAAAGTCATATGCTTGTTAAAAATATAAGAACTAATACCTACTTTTGGCCCAAATTTTAAACAAGAACTGTAAAGCAATGATAATGCTGCTAGTCCATTATCCTGGATTCCAAAATAAGCAGCAAACCCATGACTTGCTGTTGGGGAGGCTCTCTCAAGTGCTGTGGCCTGCAGATCATCAGCCGGTTCTTCATGTGGGAGCACAAGGCAAGACCATATCAAACAAAGTGAATAGAGAACAATGAGAACTGCCACGGCCAGCCAAGTTCTGAAATCACAGTGACCCAAGCCAGTACTTAACTCTTCTATTTTTTTAAATTTCTGCCTTGTGCCAGCACTTAAGGGCATTCAAAAATGAATTACACCTGAAAAATTAGAGCTTCTCACCCCAAAACTCACAATTTAATACAGTAAACAAAAGTAGACTGTGATTGTTGTTGCACAGGAAGCGTTTTTAAAGAGCAATGCATGAGAAGGCTAGAGGAGTAAGCTCTGGTGGGAGGAAGAGGCACCGCATGAGGCTGTGTGACGGAAAGAGGAGTGGGGGTGGGCACCAGCGAGGGCTCGGAAGCACGATGAAGTCAGCTTGTGACTAAGTCCGGACTCATGGGGCAGAGCGGTGGGGCGAGACAGTGAGAGAGAAAACTAAAAAGGAAGGCTTTTAACTTACTCTGGAGTTTATAACAATTATATATGAAACAATCTTTGAACGGATTATGTTACATCTCACAATAACCCTATGAGAAAGCTGCTAGTATAAAAACCTCCTCCAGAGATGAATAAACTAAGAAACAGAAATGTTAAGGAACTGTTGCAAAGCCACATGGGTAGAATTTTGAAAGGCCTGGGATAACAAACACAGGAAGTCTGACTCTAGAATCTGGGTATTTAACCACCATGTTCCACCCACTGCTCTCCAAGTAGAGATCCAATATAAAGAAGAAAAAAATTGGTTTTGATTTTTTTGAGATGTAAGTTATTTCAATAAAAGAAGACCTTTTAATAACCTCTAGCTTGTCTAGGCTCTCACTTCCATGGCCCTTTACATTGTACAGTATGGGAAAGAAAATTTGTGCCTTAGTATGAAATAAGAGCACAGTAATGTTTAGTGTATCTTTTTATTATTACTGTTTACTTAAAAGATTGAAACACCCAGAAAAGAGGGCAGTAGAAAGACAGTAGGAGCTGGCTTTAGCAGGGCTTCCTGGAAGATTTTCTAAGACTAGTCTTCCTGATCTGTCTTCCATGTTTGGAGCCGGCAAGCTTTAGGCTTAGTGACTTAGCCACAGATCACATGCTGCTATTCTCTGTGCCTCTTGGTAGAAATTCTCATTCAGAAATACTATGTATTCATTTGCTTTTATATCCCTTTCTTCCACCTTTGAACAGAAACATTTGTAGGCTTAAATTACAAGAGTGTCTGTCACGGAGAACATTAGCCATTGACATCTCCAAGGAATACTCTATAAATAGAACAAATGATAATCTTCAGGGCAGTATTCAGATAAGCAGTTCTGCCATATTTCGACCCCTTTCTTTTTAACCTGGTCTGTTAATGCCACTTTTGGAAAAGAACACTCTCCCAATTTAACCCTTTGAGTGGTATGAACGTTCATGTACGTCCTCGTGCCTCCTGACCATCGTACAAAAATTTTTATTTTAAAAATATGTAAGGCAACATTTTAAAAAATGCAAAATTATGTTCTTCTTGTTTACATAAATTGGTTAGCAAACAAACATGATTTTAAGTTAATAAAACTGTAACTGGAACAAATTTCATTTTTTGAAAAAAAAGAAACTCACTCCCGGGGGACAGCGAGCATGAAAAAGAACTCACTACTCAAAGGGTTAAAGAGTAAAAAGGTAAATATTCTTTCTTAGACCAACAACCCTATAGATAACTGGCCCCAGTTACTAATTGCTGTCAGAAAAAAATTACACTAAATGATCCTGAAATCAAATACAACATTTAAATGCCCCACACCTCACCCCAATTTTCTTAGGCTAAAAGTCCCACAGAACAAAAGTCAATTCTTATTTATAATACACATTTTACAACCAGGTTATCTTGGAATTTATGAAAAGAAATTATGTGGCTCGAGTTTAAAGATGCCAAAGGTGCTTTACTGCGATTTTATTTTGAATTGGCTAGGGTGTGCTCTTGGTTCCACTTGCTTTGGAGTAGAGATTAGAAAGCAGCTGTGACTCATGGCACAGGATGGTAGGGAAAGGGGAAGTAGGGAAGGGGGATGATAGGCAAAGGGGAGGAAATCACAAGGAGATTTGTAGACTATGCCAAGGAATTTGGACTTGTCTGCTTTGCAGTGTGGGGCTGTGGAGTGTTTAGCTGGCTTTGTGAGGGTAAAGAGTTATTCCAGACATTGGAGATACTATGAACATCGCTGTACCACTGTTATAACTTCACTTTTAAGTCCGTGAATACTAGACCAAGTGCATTAGTAGTTTGCTTGTAATTATTTCTGTTGAGTAAACTACATGACTGAAAAGATATATTTTTTAAATTCTATATTTTTAAAGTTTGAATGTAGGGAGACTAGAACCCATATACATTTCGGGTGGGATTATACAATGGTGAAATTTGTGGTGAATTTCCACAAAAATCTGTACAAAATGTTCATAGTGGCATTACTCATAATAACCAAAATATGGGAACAACACAAATGTCCATTAACTGATGAATGAATAAAATGTGACATATCTTAATATCAACTATTATTACTATTGAATATTCTTTGACTATATAAATGAATAATTGATACATGCTACACCATGGCTGAATCTTGAAAACATCATCTTAAATAAAAGAAGAAAACGGTCACAAAAAGGACACATATTGTAATGGTTCCATCTATATGAAATGTTCAGAATGGGTAAATCTATAAAGACAGAAAGTATAGTTTCTGGGGGTAGGTACAGGGGTAAATGGGGAGTGACTACTAATTGGTATAGGGTTTATTTTAAGGATTATGAAAATGTTCTGGAATTAGATAGTGGTGACAAATGCAAATCTCTGAGAATATACTAACAACTCAATTATATAACTTTGTTTGTTTGTTTTAAGTGAGAGGAGGGAAGATAGAGAGACAGACTCCCACATGCACCCTGACCGAGATCCACCAGCAACCCTTGTCTGGGGCTGATGCTAGAATCAATCAAACTATCTTCAGTGCCTGGGGCCAATGCTCAGACCACTCAAGCCACTGGCTGCAAGAGAGAAAAAGAGAGAGAGAGAGAAGGGGGAGAGGGAGGAGAAAAGAAGCAGATGGTCGCTTCTCCTGTGTGCCTTGATCAGGATGAACCCAGAAGGTCTGCACGCCAGGCCAATACCCTATCCACTGATTCAACTGGCCAGGGCCTCAGTTATATACTTTAAAAAGGTAACTTTTATAGTATGTGAATTATATCTCAATAAGCTGTTATTCAAAAAATAATCATTAAAAAAACATTTGATATGCCTCTGATACAGAGGTTATAAGAGAGAAGGCAACAGGGACAGGTTGCAGGTATATTACAATGACCACTTTTTTAATAGATTTTATTTATTCATTTTAGGGAGAGGAGAGAGAGAGAGAGAGAGAAAGAGAGAGAAGGGGGCAGGAGCAGAAAGCATCAATCCTCATATGTGCCTTGACCAGGCAACCCTGGGGTTTTGAACTGGTGACCTCAGAATTCCAGGTCGAGGCTTTATCCACTGCGCCATCACAGGTCAGGCTATATTATAAAAAGCATAATTGCTCTGAAGTGCCATCCTAAGTTTTTACTTTATGGAACAAATGGTGGAAAGCAAAGACATGAATAACCATTTCAGATTCAGAATGATAAATTATTAAAACCAGTGCTAATCTGAGTAAAAATGATATATTTAATGTCTATGTACATAGATCTTTAAGTTACAGTGGGTGACTTTCATTTACATATTAGGTTATTTCTCTCATTTTTAATGATCTCACAGAATTTAGAACGAAATAGTGCAATAGAAATAATTTAGGCCAACTTCCTCACTAAATAGGTAAGGAAACTAGGCCTAGAAAACTTACTTGCACAATGTCATACAGATAATGGGCATCACTGTTTATAAATATCAGTTTTACCTTTAATTAATATCCATTTTTATAATATATACTGATGGGCTATGTAAAAATTGGGTCAATAAATGACTTAGAAAATATCCTTTAAATCCCTTGTGATGGCTGACAAAACTACCACTGATATAACATTTGCAATGGAACAATTACTATAGTAAGTTTAAAAAATACAGATTTGATAGAAAGAAAATAAATGCACTCATATATATATATATATATATATATATATATATATATATATATATATATATCTCCAGGTTGCTAATGTTATTCTCTTATCTAGAAGAAACTGTGTGCTTTTGAGACAAAACTGAATTGGTAAAACAAACCTTAACTTTTCAAAAGCTGGACAATCAACACTTACTACTAAAAAATAAATACAGATTTGAATCTATAGAAAATTACTTTGAATGTTATAAATTTGATCCCTTGCCCTCTAATCACAAAAAACAGTGACTATTTTAACCAAATTCTGCATTATGAATTCAGAGCCCCCTCACGTCTATCCTTCCCATTCTTTATAATTATTCCACAGCTTCAAATTCTAGGCTTTTTATTAAATTGCTAATAAAATCAAGAAATGCCCAAGGATTTTAGTTCAGATGTAAATGGAACTGTTTGTACAGTTTCTGCCTCTGCTTTTAAAAAATCATAATACAAAACAGTGTGCTGTTACCAAAAGCCCCACAGACTTCTCGGCTTGATACCTGAAGTAATTTAGAGGGCTAAGAGAAAAAAGAAACCTGTGACTTCCTTACAGCTAATTTATTTACAACAATTTCAGAATTGAGAAAACCCACCCACACATGTATACCAACAGAGAAGGAGAAATTATTTTCAAAACAGCAGCTATATTTTGTTGTTGTCCTGCTGCTGCTTTCTTCTCGTTTCTTTTTCCTTGCTGTCCCCTTCACTTTCGGTACCTGCAACAAGATTTTAGTTACAATTCTAAATTTTCTTCTGAGGTCAACCTAATTAGGAATTACATACACCAAAAGAAACAGGGAACCACCCCCATTGTTCAGCCATCTCCTGGAAATACATTATGTTAAAGAACACCCCCACAGACCCGCACAAAATTGTGAGTACAGACTGAATTGCAAACAAATAGTGTGAATATGGATTTAACTAGCCCATAACTGTGCAAGGTCCTTTAAAGCTAAAATTGAACAAAAGGAGAAATTCCTAGTTTATGTGTAAAGCAAATGTATGAGTGAGGCTTCATCTTTCAAAGTAAATACTCATATTTTCAATATCCACTTTATATTTTCTTTGTAAAACTTTGTATAATATATGACAACATGGACAGTGAAAAGAAAGCTGATTTGCTTATTAGCTCTGGGTTTTAGAGCAGGATTTCAATTTCTCACAGGTCTCTTTTAAATCTTAAACTCTATCATTCTATTATTCTTTATTTTTCCTTTTCGTGTCTTAGCACGAATAGATTTGACATGACATTTCATAGCCAAAAATGTCAAAGTAAATAATTTCAACATTACATTAATGTTTTAAAGAGTAAAAATCAGTCCCAGCCCAAGGGCATTTAAAAAGAAATGAAATAGTCATATATATATATATATATATATGATATATATATCAGTCAGATACATATAAGACATAGATGGAGGTATGTGTGTTTATGTAGGTATGAATTTAAATGTTTAGAAAAATATCCATCAAAACATTACTATCTCCAGGTTATATTGCTAGGTGGAGCTATAGGTGATTGATTCTTATGCTTTTCTATATTTGACTATTTCACAATAAAAATGCAAACTTTGTAACTATGGAGAGAAAGTATTTCTATTCTAAAATATAAAATGACTGCATAGACAAGGTGGTATAGAGGAAATGTGCACCATCTTTGATGAGCCTGTCCATCAATACCAAGATGCATCTTGCCCGTGAGACAGACATGGTGGCTGAAGTTAGTCTTGACAGTGTCTATTGGGTACTGGAAGGTCGGGGGTAGAAGGCAAAAGCAAATGAGTATCCCCTTTGACTTTTAGACACTGTTGGGTTGTCTGGCATGCGGCCAAATATAAAGACACCAGAAATCCCTGAGAGTCAGGTCTTGGGATGTAAATGGGTCAGCAAAATGGCTTATAAAGGTGGCATTGGATCAAAGCTGAAATATTTGAATGAAGCTTTTCCTAGCAAGACTGGCACTGGTTCATCTGGGTAAAACAATTCTCATTCTTGCTATTCTGCGACAACACAGGCCTTTTCTGAGTAATTCCCAAGTTCAAAGTTGGTTCCTCTTTATTAAACCACTAAAAAAAACTTTCCTTAGGCCCTACCTTCCTGTCGTATTTAAGGCCATAGCGTCCAACATGATGAACATTAGGTTCTTGAATGCCACATATCTAAACTGAGAAGAAACAAGTTAATAACCTGAATCCTGAGAAAAATCTTTTCAGAGACAATTGTGTCTTGTAGTTAATAAAGTAATACAGAAATAGAATTGGTACAACAATATTGCTTAAAGCTTTCTGTGGCTCCTTGCTAGTTCATGATAAAGTCCTAAGAGCATTATCAGAATATCTGGGGGAAGTAAACTAAAACTGACATGTATGTTTTGAAAAACTTTCTGAAATGATTCTGATATATCAGTGCCTATTCCCTATGGAGAATTACTGAAGTAGGTATATTTGTATAGACTAGATATAAATACTAGATAATATAGACCTTAAAGATAAATTTGCTTTAGATGTAAAAATAGGAAAAAAAATAATGATCAAGCCCTTATGTTACCCCCCCCAAAATAAACTAATATGAATATATAAACAGCAGTAAAAGTTAGAAGAAAAACCTAAGCTTATTTAATACAGTACAATCACTCTAAATATATACTGTTTTCCAGTCATGATTAGTTTGGTATTTCTCAGACTTGAGCTCTTTTAATGAAAAATAATTATAATGGATCCCCCAATGTTGCTTTAAAATTCCTTTTTTTAAGTGAGAGGAGGGGAGATAGAGAGACAGACTCCCACATGTGCCTCATTGGGTACCTACTTGGCAACCCCTGACTGGGGCTGATGCTCAAATCAACCGAGCTAACCTCAGCACTCAGGGCTAATGCTTGAACCAATTGAGCCACTGGCTGCAGGAGGGGAAGAGGGAGAAAGGGAAAGAGGGAGGGGGATAGAAGCAGATAGTAGCTTCTCATGTGTGCCCTGACTGAGGATAGAACTCAGGACTTCCACATGCCAGGACAACATTCTACCCACTGAGCCAACCAGCCAGGGCCTAAAAATCATATTATAATTTAGGCTACATAAAAAAGAAATAAAATATTATGCATACATTGCATTTATAATTATAAAATTAATACAAATATACAAATTACATATATAGTGCCTGACCAAGTAGTGACGCAGTGGATAGAGCACTGACCAGGGACCCTTAGGACCCAGGTTCAAAATCCCAAGGTTGCTAGCTTGAGCACAGGCTCGTCTAGCTTGAACATGGGATCCTGGACGTGACCCCATGGTCACTGGCTTGAGCCCAAAGGTCCTTGGCTTGAGCCAAAGGTTGCTGGCTTGAGCAAGGGGTTGCTGGCTCAGCTCGAGTCCCCCAGTCAAGGGACATATGAGAAAGCAATCAATGAACAATTAAAGTATCGCAACTATGAGTTGATGCTTCTCATCCCTCTCCCTTCCTGTCTGTCTGTCCCTGTCTGTCTCATGTACTCTCTGTCTCTTTCACTTAAAAAATTATATATATAGAAAACTACAAAAACATTGACAGTCAAATTAATAGTATTTTATGAGATAGATGATACTGCTATGCTGAAAGTAATGTGTTGATGTTGCATGTAAGATTAGGAAGTATAGCATCAAACTCAAATTTATGTTTATTTCTGAATTATTTTAATAATAGAGTATTCCTATCAAGACTTCTAGTGTAACAACATGATACATTGAGCAATTGAAACTATTACCCATTGTAAACATACATAGAATGCTGCATAAAATATAGCACCCAAGTATTAACTACATATCAATACTAAAAAAAAATATATATATATATATAGGAAATCCCCAGGCATGAGAAAAACAGAGGAAAATCAAGTCATAACAATAAACTGAGACTTCAGTGATCATAGGGAGTATCCTTAAGCCTTGGGATCACAATTTTAATGCCTAAACAAGAACAAAAGCAAAATTTAGAAGTAAAACTTCCTTTACTAGGAACTACAAGTTTCCTATTCATAACATAGGTCTTTAAAAAAAAATGTGTTCACCTTCCAGACCAAAGCAATGCCAAGAGCAAGAATGTTCATCTCTGCTCAGTGCCATAAGTAGAAAAGGAAAGTGGGACTCCTGCTAAGCCCAACAAAAGTAAATGGAAAACTCTTCTTTAGGAATATTTCTACAACATAGATGACTCTCGTGGAAAGACTCTTGATGAAGATTAAATCACGGCCTTGGCCAGTTGGCTCAGTGGTAGAGCATTGGTCTGGCATGTGGAAGTCCCAAGTTTGATTCCCAGCCAGGGCACACAGGAGAAGTGTCCATCTGCTTCTTCACCCCTCTCCCTTTCCATTATATCTCTCTCTTCCCTTCCCACAACCAAAGTTCCTTAGGAGCAAAGTTGGCCCAGGTGCTGAGGATGGCTCCATGACCTCCACCTCAGGTGCTAGAATGACTCTGGTTGCAACAGAGCAATGCCATAGATGGGCAGAGCATCGCCTCCTAGTGGGCATGCCGGGTGGATCCCAGTCTGGCATATGCGGGAGTCTGTCTTTCTGCCTCCCCACTTTTCACTTCAGAAAAATACAAAAAAAAAAGATTAACTCACAAACTTTATAAATCATATGAACACTTGGTTCACCAAAATGGATTTTCAGTAGACATAACAAATGGGTAAAATAGCACCCTCACCAAAAAAAAATTTTTAAGTAGAACAATCTGAGATTTTTAAAATAAATATTCTTAGAATTATTTTAAAAGATAAAAGAAGAAATAGAAACATAAGAAAATCATCATGGAAGCAATTTTTAAAAATAGATCTTCTAGAAATAAAAAATATTATTGGAAAGTTTAAATCTCAATGTATGTATTAATCAACAGATTAGATATAGCTGAAGAAAAGTTATTATAAGAAAAGATGGGTAAAAAAATTACCCAGAATGCCACATAATAAACAGAAAATACAAATGAGAGGATAAGAAGCATGAACAATAGCATAAGAAATATAGTAATGTCTATTTAAATAGGTGTTCCAAGAGAGAATGAGAAAATATTGAGAAAGCTAATAGCTAAAAATTTACCATTACTGATTAAAATGGAAAAATAATCACTCAGGAAGCAAATGAATCCCATGCAAAAAATTTTTTTTAAATTCTACACCTACATTAGATATATCGAGAAACTGCAGATATCAAAGACAGAAAATAAAATGCTAAAAGCATCTTCAGAGAAAAGACACATATTATGCAACAGAAAAACAATTAAATGGAGAGTAGTCTAATTATTATTTTGTTTATTCACAAATATTTATTGAATGCCACTTACTGTTACAGGAAAATAGCAGTGTACAAAACCAACAAAATAATCCCACCACTTTGGAGCTTATATCCTGGTGATGGAAACAGAATATTGCCTACAAAGTACAAACATAAAGTAAATATAAATATAGAATTCTAAACTCATTTTTCCTTCATTCTGTAAATATTTATTAACTACTTTTCATGTGCCAGACACTGTTCTAGGTGTTGGAATACATCAATAAGCAGGTAGAAATTTTCTTCCTGCTTTGATCAAGCTTACATTCTGAGGGGATAAATAATAAACATAAAAATATATAAAATATACAATGTTAAAAATATATCAGTTATTTATATTCTAAAATTAAGTAGGAAAAGTGAAGGCAATGGGAGTTAGAGTTAAGGCTAGAGTAGGTGACAATTTTAAATAGGTTAAAGTTAAGCCTCACTAAGAAGGTGACTTTTGAGTAAGAACTTGAAGGAATTCCAACAAAACTAGCATTCAAGAGTCAAATAAAGACATTTTCAGAGAAAAAAAATAAATTGACATTGGCAGACTCTTACTGAAATATACTAAATAATATGTGAAGGAAACTACATATTTAAAAAGGCGTGGAACATAAAATTAGTGTTAAGGGAAAATATTCCTTTCAAGTACACATTAAATACAAAAACTATCCATGTAGCAAGTCCTATTATTTAAATTTCCATTTTATAATAGATATACAAAGATTTCAAAATCAACGTGACATGAAAATATGTGGGTAGCAAATAAAGAGGTATTTAACAGGGAAAATTATAGTAAAAAATGCATGGAGTAGAAAAGATAAAACACAAAAAATAATTAGCCAAGATTTCAATTTAAGAGGTTTGTAAAAGGACAAGTAATCACTCTTACATTTTAAGAATCATAAGAGAACAGTATGAACTACCTTAAGCCAATAAATCTCAAAACAAACAAAAAGGATAATTTCCTAGGAAAGTATAACTTACTTAAACTGACTAAAGAGAAATTCACAACTCGAATAGACTGAACCACAAAAATCAATCTACAAAAAAAAAATAGCACTATAAACAGATGGTTTCACAGACAAGTTTAATTACACCTTAAGGCAACTTCTTTCTTTTGCAAAATGTTCTAAAGAACAGAAAATGAGGAAGAGCTTCCCTGATTCTTTATGAAGTCAATATAAACTTGGTAGGAAAACTGGACAGGAACAGTATGAGAAAAGAAAATTACCTCACTTGTTAACATTGACACCAAAATTCTAAAGAAGCATTAGAAAGCCAACTCCAGAATTGTGATTTTTATTACGCTAAAGAATTCCCATACAGACAGTCCCCAACTTATGATGGTTCACTTTAACGATTTTTCAACTTTACAAAGCAGAACACATTCAGTAGAAACTATACTTCGAATTCTGAAATTTGATCTTCTCCCAGGATAGTAATATGCAGTACAATACACTCTCATACTGTTGAGCAGTGGCTGTAAGCCACAGCTCCCACTCAGCTATGTGACCACAAGGGTAAACATCTGAACTTCTACAATCTAGCAGGAAATGCACTTCTGACTTACAATAGTTTTAATTTATGATGGGTTTATCAGGATGTAACACCACCATAAGTCAAGGAGTATACAGATCAATAGTATTAACAACTTTAAGTTTTTTCTGTTACTTGTGTACTTTAACAAAAATGTCCAGAAAGTAATGCTTGAAACTAATGATTATGAGTTATCACATAACAGTTTTGTGAAAACTTTGTTGTTCACTTAAGGTTAACATTAAGATATTGTTGAAGTGAGCATTATATGGATACATAATACAATGTTCTAGGAATCAAATATAAAAGTCTTCACTATTTTATATTTACATGAAATCTCATTATGTAAAACAGATCTATTCCAGTTGAAATCTGGATGGAGAATGAAGCACCTCACTGATTCAGCATTCTTGCCACATTCTGTCCATCCTCACCCACTGATTCCAGGACTCTGAAAAATTCATTTTGAAAGCCAAATTTTTGTAATCACTTTATAATTACTTTGATAAATCACTTTGTAACTGATCTATATTACTTTTACCAGTATTGTATGTGCGTGTGTGTGTGTGTGTGTGTGTGTGACAGAGACAGAGAAAGAGAGAGGGACAGATAGGGACAGAAAGACAGGAAGGGAGAGAAGTGAGAAGTATCAATTCTTTGTTGCAGCTCCTTAGTCTCCTTAGTTGTTCATTGATTGCTTTCTCACATGTGCCCTGACCGAGGGTGCTGCAGCAGAGCGAGTGACCCCTTGCTCAAGCCAGCAACCCTGGGCTCAAGCCAGTGAACTTGGGCTTCAAGCCAGCAACCATGGGGTCATGTCTATGATCCCACTCTCAAGCCAGTGAGCCTGTGCTCAAGCTAGTGACCTTGGGGTTTTGAACCTAGGTCCTCTGTGTCCCAGTCTGATGCTCTATCCACTGTGCCACCACCTGGTTAGGATGATCTCTATTATTTTTAAAGAAGATTATATTGTGGTTTCTTCATAATTTACAACTTCACTTGACATTCCCAGAACTATCATAAAAGTATATTATGTCAGTTGTTCTTTACAAAGTCAAGTTGGTTATTATTATGCATGTAATCTTTAGGGTGTTTGCAAATGAACTTAATTTTATAAATACATCATAAGACCATTTGATCTTAAAGCATATCTTCAAGCTCACAGGAGTTTATGTTACTTTTTTTATAACTAACATTCTTACTAAGATAGAATCATTTCTCTAAAATCCGAAAGCCTCAGGGAATCTAGAGCACAGATGTGATGAGATGGAAAACTGATCAAATTTAACAACTCAGGAAATATTATAAACCCAGCAATGTGCACCAGGTAATCAAAATGGCAACAAAATAGCAGAAAAACCCTCACAATATCACAGTAGAACCTCCAGAATGTTTCCTTAAATGACTTAACTTCAATCAAAGCTTCACTAAAAAGTTTATCCTCTCTTGGAATTAATATCAATACGAAGATAAAGAAAATATATTTTATTAGATTTGTGCAGTGCTGATCCTCTGAAAAGCAAATTTGATATGACTGAAATTCAAAACTTGGGAAAACTATATAAAATAATTAAATAACATGTAAAATGTTTCTTGATTATTAAAGTTTCTGTCTGTATAGAAAATCAATATGAACCAAAAAAAAGCAAAGTTTCTCAAATCTCAAATCTTTTTTTAAAAATCCATACTGTGGTTGTAGGGAGGAACTATTTTTAATCAACCTGAAAATCTAATATCAAAAGTTTAATTAACCAGAACATGTTTAAGAAAAAATAAAATTATAGATAAGGTACTACAAGTGAGTACTAAGACAACTTACGAGAGAACCAATGTGTAAGAAATAAATGGTGATGGAAGGAGACTTGGCTTTGGGGGCGAAAACACAATAGTGTGTACAGATGATTATAGAATTGTACACCTGAAACCTTTATCGTTTTATTGACCAATGTCACTCCAATAAATTCAATCAAAATTAATTAAATTCAAAAAATTTTTAAAAAGAAAAAGAAATGAATCTGTTTTCATAAATGTGGCATATATGTCTTGAATGTACATGTCAGAAAGTGAATCTAAAAAGTACACATAGAAGTTACAGTCTACCTTAAAGACAAAAATCCATGACAAGTGGATGCATATAGTATATATTTATGTAATCATATTGCTTCCAACCATAAATGAATTACAGTGATACCTCGGTTTTCATTGATAATCCATCCAAAAATAATCGGCGAAATCTGAAACCAACAAAAACTGAGACAATTATTTCCATATGAATCAAGGTAAATCCAATTACTGTACGCAGTAATCACTTACATGTAATTGCAGTATTAGCACTCACAATCAATTTAAAAAAGCACAAAAATACTGGGCAGCAATGGCATTGTTTGGCTAGATGCATGGGGTGATGCTCACACAACGAGAAACAACACCACACTGAGCAGAAGAAAGCATGGGTCGCCCTTTGTTTTCACAAAATTAGCAGCGAGGTCACATGGGCCCGCTGACAAAATCTGAGACAAATTTTTAGCAGAAAAAAAACAACAAAAACCAAAACCGATGATAACCGAAGTCAACAAAAACCAAGGTATTACTGTGTTTCTTTGATTAAATATGATTAAGTTTGCTTTGCTTTTTAAAAGAACATTTTCTTAATGCTGAGTTTTTAGAATCTAAATTCTTGTTACTAAGTCAAAAAATACAATTACATTTTCCAACTAGTTGCCAAGGTTAATTTAAATAGTCATGTGATTATGATTTTCTGCAGTGTGTTTCCTAGAGACCCCATAATTTAGATGATGAAAGACTGATTTCCTTGGAAATACAAAAGCTTTTGAAATTTAAAATTGCAGAATTAGTTGTCAAGGTCTAGAAAAGACTATTAAATATTTTCTTATTCTTCTAGGAGCTAAAATAGTCATCTATTCCACAAGACGCCAGGACAATTCAATAAGGAGAAAACAGTGTTTTCCACAGATGGGGCTGAAACTATTAAAAATCCATAAGCAAAAAAAGCGGGAGACTTAGATCCTTACTTCACACAATATACAAAACTGAACTCAAAATGGATCACAGGTCTAAACGTAAAAGCTAAAAATGTAACAAAATAATGTCTAGAAGAAAGCAGGTTACCATATAACCTATTAATTCCACATCTAGGAATCTACCCAAGAGAAATGAATACATATGTCTATACCAGTGGTAGTCAACCTGGTCCCTACTGCCCACTAGTGGGCGTTCCAGCTTTCATGGTGGGTAGTAGCAGAGCAACCAAAGTATAAATAAAAAGATAGATTTAACTATAGTAAGTTGTTTTATAAAGATTTATTCTGCCAAACTTAGCAAAAATCTGACATAAAGTAGTTGGTAAGTAATTATTATTATATGCTTTAACTTGCTGTAACTCTGCTTTATAAATTTTACCAAGTAAAGTTACTTCCCTACTTTATAAATCACCATTACTGTGAAACCAGTGGGCGGTTAGAAAATTTTACTACTAACAGAGATACAAAAGTGGGCGATAGGTATAAAAAGGTTGACTACCCCTGGTCTACACCAAGACATTTACACAAATGTTCACAACAACATAATTTATAACAGCCCAAACTGGAAACTCTCCAAATATTTTATCAAGTGACTGAATTTTTTTAAATGTGATATATCCATATTGCAGAATACTGGTCAGCAATTGAAAGCAATGAACTACAACTACAACGAGCTACAGTCTACAACATGGATGAACCTCAAAAATATTATGCTACATGAGATACTACATGTGAAAGATTACATGTTGTAAGATTGAACTTATATGAAATGTCCAGAAAAGGCAAATTTACAAGAGACAGAAAGCACATCAGTTATAACCTGGGATGGAAATAAGGAACTTTTTATGGTGGCAGGACTGTTCTAAATCTGGATTGTGGTGATGGTTGCACAACTCTATAAACTTACTAAAATTTTGAATTGTACAATTATAATGGATAAGTTTGAAAGTATATAAATTAAACCTCAATAAAGCTGCTTTTTAAAAAAATCTGTGCAAATTTCTCTTTTCCTTTATTTTTGCTGACAGTGAGTAACCAAAAAAATTTCAAAATCCCTGAAACTCCTGCCAATATTACAATAGAAAAACCATACAAATGATTTTAAAATTCAGATTTAAGCCACTGTTCAACAGTTTTCAACATTTTCGTTGCATTCCACAGTCAGAAATCTAAAGGAACAGTATAAAGAAGGTAAGAAGCATATTTGGCAGTAAATAATTATTGAAAAGATAGAGCACAGAAGACTTGTCAAATCAACTCCAAAAGAAATAACACATTGGTTCTACTCTGATAGACAATACTGTATACTGACTTCACCATCCTGTTAATCTTGTAAATGTGCCATTCAGTCTCTGGTGCTGCTCTCTTAGGGCTGTAAATCGCCTAATTGAGGTTTCCTTCCTGAATAATTTAATGATGATGCTTATAACATTTATTTTATTGTATACTTATTTATAATACACCAATTACTATGCTAGGTATTTCACATTTAAAATCTTACTTAATCCTTACAACAATCTTGTTATGAGTTGTTAGCTTCATTTTTACAGAAACATAAATTGAGGCTCAGTGAGATTGAATAAAGTAAGGCTCAAGGTTTTGCAGCTAGTAACTAACTTATCTCCAAGTCTATTTAGTAGTCCATTTGTTTAACCACAGAACTATGCTCTCAACTCTTCAAAAGAGCAAAACCACACCTTTGCTTTAAAGAACTGTACTATGAGACATGTCATTGTAAGCTCTTGCTTACAAGCAAGGATGCCCACTGTTGCTGACATAATTCTACCTTGAATTTATAAAATATAAAAGAGAGACATCAGTAGTGGATAAAAAAAAACTATTTGCAACTTAGAGTCCTTGTAAACCTGAAAAATACAGGTTTAAGACCGATGTTCACTTTAGAGCTAACAATTCTGGAATATCAATGAGAAAAGAAAATGTTGCCCTGGCTGGTTGGTTCAGTGGTAGAGCATCAGCTTAGTGGGTAGAAATCCCAGGTTCAATTCCCTGTCAGGGCACACAGAAGAAGAGACCATCTGCTTCTCCCTTCACCTCCCCCCTCCTCTTCCCCTCCTACAGCCATGGTTTGATTGGTTCCACTGGTTCAAGCAAAATTGGCCCTGGGTGCTGAAGATGGCTCCATGGCCTCACCTCAGGCACTAAAATAGCTCAATTGCTGAGCAACAGAGCAATGACCCCAGATGGGAAGAGCATCTCCAGTAGGGGGGTTTGCCAGGTAGATCCCAGGGGTGCATGCAAGAGTCTGTCTCTCTACGCCAGTTCCCACTTAAATAAATAATAAATAAATAGAAAGAAATTTGTATTGACCATCTGGTTTTTGCCAAATATGCTATACTCTTCATATACCTTATTTCATATATCCTCAAACCAACTCCATAAGCATTACTATCTTCAATTTGCAGATAAAGACTATGGAACTCTGAAAGATCAAGTAACTTGCCCCTAATCATACTAAGTGGCAAAGCCAGGATCTAATCCAAAAGTCCACATTATTTTTACTATGTCATACTCAAAGCCCTCACCCCACCCTTGTTGGCCCACCTGCATTTGTTGTACCTTGGCTTTTCATTGCATTAATGGCTGGTTGACGTAATGTTCATCCCAAGACAAAAACAAGTCTTCTACCACCTCCATGTCCTCACTCTCATGGTCTTCTTCCCGAGTTCCAGGTATTTGCATTCCATTCTGGCTTCATGACTACAGTGCTTATCCTATGCAGCTGTGCTTTTTCCCTCCAATTTTTACAAATTGGCAAGCTATAGGTTCTGTTTCACTATCTTGTTCCTCAACTTTCTTGGCTAAGTTAGTAGCCAAGAGGAAGGTGGATAAACTCCTTTTCCAGTTGGAGAGTCCCTTCTATTTCCAAATTTTGTCAAAGTCTTTAAAAGGGTGGCAGTGGCCAATTAAACTGCCCATAAAAGAGGCCTGTCCACTGTAGCAGCCATTTAACACCCTCCCTTAACACAATGGGCAAGACATCACTCAGCAAACAAATGCTCCAACCCATCCAGCATTTCAAAGTGTTCTGTACTCATGAGATGGGTCACAAGCATCCAATGTACAGACCACCTCTCCCCACACAGAGATTGACAGCCAAACCAGGATCTCCCAATGAAGCTTCTTTCCCAATTTCTCTGGTCTCCTGGCTGGCTCAATAATTGTGAGAATTTCCTGGGGCCAGGCAACCAAAGAAAGAGGCTGACAACTCCAGAATTACATCCAGTTTATTACAAGGATATAAGGACAAAAGCAGCATGTTGGGCGGTAACAAATTGGTGGATTTCCACATCCAAAAGGACGGGGCTTGTTATATTTAGACAAGTGGCACCTGCTTGTTAAGAGCTGCATAATTCAAAGAAGTAAACAATTTAATGGGCCCACTTATATAGAAAGAATATTTGTTTCAGGTGATGGACATTCCAGGAATGAACTGCTTCATAAGATGGTATTGGTCACGTTAAATACCTGGAATCATTTCATCTAACAACTATCTACCTGTGAGACAGGGTATGTGGCAGAACAGCTGCAAATGATAAAAGCTACAGGAGTTGTGAAGAAAAAGGAAAACCACCCTGCACAGGCAGAGCCCAGCTCCATACAATAAGGTGACTAATTTCACCTTACAGTAACTCCTAGCCTCATTATATGCTTATTGTAATATATGTATATGAGCATGCTAAACAACACACCCACAAGCCACCATAATTGGAAAAAGAAATCCCATAAAGGTCACAAAATGGCCAACATGGCTCTACTGAGAAGTCTCCACCAGAAAAATCCTGCCTAAGCCTCCCCTTACCAAGTGCCCTACCCCTGGATTAAATAAACCTCAATAAAGGGAGTAAAACCCACTAGGGAGAACCTGCCCTGTCTGTGCAGTAGTCTATTTTCTGTCTCACTCCTTCACTAATAAACTTACTTTCACTTTAAACTCTATGCTGGCTGGTATTCGAATTCTTTCCTGTGAGAAGCCAAGAACCTACAGTGAGTTGTGAACCCTTGTGTCCTGGACTCTGAACACCTGCATCACCTGGAGTCAGCACTGAGCCCACAGGTTAAAAGCTCAGTCCCACAACACTGCCCATCCTCTCCCACTCCAGCTTTCAATCACAAATCTAAGTTGTCACCTGTGCTTCTGACAACCAGTTATAAATTGGAGGCTCTTACAACCCACTCCTCAGTTCAATAATTTGCTAGAATGGCTCACAGGACTTAGGAAAAGTTTACTTACTAGATTGTTGGTTTATTATAAAGTGATACAACTCAGAAACAGCCAGATGAGAGAGATGTGTAAGGCAAGATTTAGGAGAAGGGAAGCTGACCTCCCAGCCCGACTCTCCCAGCACCTCCATGTGTGCACCAACTCAGCAGCTCTCTGAACCCAGTACAGCAGGAATTTTTATAGAGGCTTCATTGCATAGGCACAATTAATTACATCACTGGCCATGGGTGCTTAAACTCAATCTCCATCCCTCTCTTCTTGCCAGAGGTCAGGGTTAGGGCTGATGGTGGGTCCCCAGCCATCTGTCATTCATTAGGATACAAAAAGGCTTTCATCACCTTGGAGAGTCGAGGTTTTTAGAAACTGTTTACCAAGAAAGGAGGAGCAAACACCAAATATATATTTCTTATATGTCACAGTCATGTTTACCTAGCTCTTAACCAAGCAAGAACTTTTTTTTTTCCAAGCAAGAACTTTTGATCTTCACAGAGTGACTTGGCAGTGCCAGTATAGTCAAAATAATTAATGATAACTATGACAGAATCAAGAGTGAAAGCACCATACAAAGTGTTAAGGAGCCAGACTCCAGCAGTGTAGTGACTAATAGCCAGTGGTAATGGCCAAACAGCCCGTATCCTTAGAACACTCTTTCTGTGGAGTAATCGTGACTCTGGTTTGTATCTCTTAGTTCCTGCCTATTTTGTCTCTGACCTCCTGCAGTCTGTACAGTATCAAACATCCTTCCAATAAATCCCTTTTCTACCTAAATCACATACTACTGGTCTGTTACTTTCAGTCAAGAACTCTAAATCCAAGAGTCATCTATTTTTAGTCTTAATCTCTGGCACATTAGAAACAATCTTGATTAATCAATTCCAGAAGGCTAAAAAGTTAAATTCATGTATGTTAATAAATCAGGTAGCTTGTTAAAATGCTTGAATAAGTATGACCTCTTTTAAATTTGATATCGAATTCCGTAATGCTACTATTTATGGAAATTAGAACTCAGGTCAGTTAGAATAAATTTTTTATCTAGTAACTGTCACTTTCCAAAAGTTAGGAGAGAATTTTTCAATTTAAGAAAGATAAAAACTAAAAAATAATTTTAAAAAAGTTGTGCTATATCCAGCTAACTGGTTTCTATAGAAAATTTAAATAATTTTTTGCATAAAATTTGGCAAGAAAATAACTGAACACCTCAGTTATGAACATTATCAACTTCAGAGATTTTTTTTTTGAGAGAGAGGCAGGAAGAGAAAGAGACAGGGACATCTAACTGCTCCAGCATGTGCCCTGACCGGAGAATCAAACTGGCAACCTCTGCATTACAGGACAATGTTCCAACCGACCAATCTAACCGGCCAGAGAACTTAATAACAATTTTTATAATATTGTACATGTCATGACCCCTCACTTCTCCCTACAGACTCATGGTTTAAAAAAAATTTAATACTCTGACTTCTCCCAAATTTAACTTGGTATTTTCCTGGTACCCCAGGTTTTTATACCCAACTATATACTTAAATATCCACATGGATGCTTCAAATTTCACACTTCCCAAACCAAACTACTGGTCTTCCACTCCTCCCCCCACACCACCAAATAGACTGCTCTCCTAGATTCCTCATCTCTGAGAATGGCAAAAAAAAAAAAAAAGTCCTTCTTAACTCCCTATTTTTTCCATCCCTGACATCCTATTAGCAAAACCCATGGCTCTACCTTCAAAATCTAAAATCTGGCCACTTCCCACCACTCTCACTGCTGACACACCCTCATCTAAGCCACAATCATTTCTATCTGGAATATTACAATAAACTCCTAACTCATCTCCATTTCTTTCCTTGCATCCTTTCAGTTCATTCTTAGCATGCAAGGCACACTTGATCATTTTAAACATAAAACAGATCATATTACTCTTCTCAAAACTTTTCACAATAAAAGTCAAAGTCTCTATAATGGCTAAGAACTTCTATATAATCTGTTGTTCTGCCACAGCCAAGCTCATTTCCTACAGCTATTTCTCAATCACCAGTGACTGAGTCCATCACACTGGACTCGTATTATTCCTGGAATACTCTAGCTATGCTCCTATCTCAAGGCCTTTCCTTGAAAGACAAGTGCATTTTCCCTGGCAAACAGCCATATGACTCAGTCCCTTAGCTTCAAGTCTTTATTCAAATATTTCCTTAGACAGGACTTTACTAACTACTTTCTTTAAAATAGCAGCCTTTCGCCTGACCAGGTGGTGACGCAGTAGATGGAGTGTCGGCCTTGGATGCAGAGGAACCAGGTTCGAAACCCCAAGGTCACTGGCTTGAGCATGGGATCGCTGGCTTGAGCGTGGGATCATAGACATGATCCCATATTTGCTGGCTTGAGCCCAAAGGTCACCAACTTGAAGCCCAGGGTTGCTGGCTTGAGTCCAGAGTCACTGGCTTGGCTGGGCCCCCATATTAGAGAGCAATCAATGAACAACTAAGGTACCACAAAGGAGAATTGATGCTTCTCATCTCTCTCCCTTCTTATCTGTCCCTATCTTTCCCTCTCTCTGTTTCTCTCACTTAAACAAATAAACAGCAGCCTTTCTCCTCCTCCATATCTATTCCCCTTCTCACCCCATACTATATATTTATTGCTGATACCCACGACTTAACTATGAATTCCATGAGAGCAAGATTATCTGTCTTGTTTCCTGATATACACATCTATACAGTTTTTGACACATCATAGGTGTTCCATAAATATTTGTTCAGTTAATAAATTTATAAAAAGCTTAAGTAAATATAACATAAAGAATAATTATATCAGTAAAAATATATTTTTATGTAGTAGTTTTAAATTTCTCAAAAAAAACTGAGATACAATAAATTCTAAGGAAGAAGTCCAACTATATAAACAAAGGTATCTGAGAAGTCTTCTACATTGAATACTAGAAGCCTAAGACATATTATTCATATTCATATTTTTATTCTGTTAAATTTTCATAGTATTATGAATACCAAATTTCTTTCATATTACCAGCAGTAATCTCAAAAAGGAGCAGGACATGTAAACAAATAAAAAGTGCATGTTTTAATAGGTCCAGCAATTGTAAATGATGCTGTTTTTATTGCAGCATACCAGCAAACTCTACAAAATGGCCTGACAATGCAGTAGCATAACTAACATAATGTACTTTCCTGATCTTGTAAATCACATTCTTCCATGCCCTGAGTTCTTGGCACAAAGACCTTGAAAACAAATACAAAATTCCTCTGACCTGACAATAAAATACTGCAAACACAAGAGTCCCCACCACTTTTTTTTACACAATTAAAATTAACAGGGTGATATTGGTCAACCAGAGTACATAGATTTAGAGAAAACATCTCCACATCATTGGGACAGTTGATTATGTTGTATACCCATCACCCAAAGTCTAATCATCTTCAATCACCCTATATTTTGTTTCTCTTTAAGCCCCTCCCCTTCCCCCATTCTCCTCCCTCTCCACCCTTCCCCTGGTAACCATTATACTTTTATCTATGTCCATGAGTTTCTATTTTGTGTCCCACCTATATATGGAATCATACAGTTCTTTGATTTTTCTGATTTACTTATTTCACTCAGTATAATGTTATCAAGGTCCATCCATTTGTCGTAAATGATACTATGTCATCATTTCTAATGGCTGAGAAGTATTCCATAGTATATATGTACCACATCTTCTTTATCGAATCCTCTATTGAAGGGCATTTCAGCTGATTCCATGTCTTGGCCACTGTGAACAATGCTGCGATGAACATGGGGGTACATGTGTTTTCTCATACCCATGTTTTTGAGTTTGGGGGGCATATACTCAGTAAAGGGATTGCTGGGTCATATGGTAGTTCTAGTCTTAATTTTTTGAGGAACCACCATACTTCCTTCCATAATGGTTGTACTACTTTACATTCCCACCAACAGTGAATGAGGGTTCTTTTTTCTCCACAGCCTCTCCAACATTTGTTATTATTTGTCTTGTTGATAGTAGCTAATCTAACAGGTGTGAGGTGGTATCTCATTGTAGTTTTTTATTTGCATTTCTCGAATAGCTAGTGATGTGAGCATTTTTTCATATATCTATTGGCCATTTGTATTTCTTCTAGGGAAAAGTGTCTGTTCATATCCTCTTTCCATTTTTTATTGGATTGTTTGTTTGTTGCTGAGTTTTGTGAGTTCTTTATATATTTTGAATATTAGCCTCTTATCTGAGCTGTTGTTTGAAAATATCATTTCCCATTTAGTTGGCTGCCTATTTGTTTTGTTGTCAGTTTCTTTTGCTGTGCAGAAGCTTCTTAGTCTGATATAGTCCCATTCATTTATCTTTGCCTTCACTCCCTTGCCTTTAAAGTCAAATTCATAAAATGTTCTTTATGGCCAAGGTCCATGAGTTTAGTATCTGTTTTCTTCTCTGTAATTTATTGTTTCAGATCTTATATTTAGGTCTTTGATCCATTTTGAATTAAGTTTTATGCAAGGAGATCAACTGTAGTCAAGTTTCATTCTTTGCATGCGGTTTTCCAATTTTCCCTACACCATTTTTATTGAAGAGGCTTTCTTTTCTCCATTGTGTGTTTTTGGCTCCTTTAACAAAGATGATTTTGACCATATCTGTGTGATTTATTTCTGGGCTCTGTATTCTGTTCCATTGGTCTGTGTGTCTATTTTTCTACCAGTACCATGATGTTTTGATTATCGTGGCTCTGTAGTATAGTTTGAAGTCAGGTATTGTAATGACTCCAGTTTCGTTCCCCCCCCCCCTTAGGCTTACTTTGGTTATTTGAGGTTTTTTATAGTTCCATATAAACCTGATGATTTTTTGTTCCATTTCTTTAAAAACTGCCTTTGGAATTTTGATGGGAATTGCATTAAATTTATAGATATATTGCTTTGGGTAATATGGCCATTTTAACTATATTTATTCTTCCTATCCATGAACAAGAAATATTTTTCCATTTCCTTGTGTCTTTTTCAATTTCCTTTAATAATAATGCTTTGTAGTTTTCAGTATATAAGTCCTTTATATTCTTTGTTATGTTTATTCCTAGGTATTTTTTGTTGTTGTTGTTTTTGTTGTTACTGTAGAGGGATTATTTTTTTGAGTTCTTTTTCTAAGGTTTCATTGTTAACATATAGGAAAGCAATAGCCTTCTGTATATTAATTTTGTATCCTGCAACCTTACTGTATTGGTTTATTGTTTCTAATAGCTTTTCTGTGGAGTCTTTGAGGTTTTCTATATACAGGATCATCATCTGCAAAAAGTGAAATCTTTACTTTTTCTTTCCCAATATGAATGCTTTTTATTTCTTTCTCTTGTCTGATTGCTCTGGCTAGAACTTCCAGCACTGTGTTGAATAGGAGTGGAGAGAGTGGACAGCCTTGTCTTATTCCTGATTTTAAAGGAAAAGTTTTCAGTTTTTTACCATTTAGTATGATGTTAGCTGATGGTTTGTCATAAATGACCTTTATTATGTTGAGGTATTTTCCTTCTATACCCTTTTGTTGAGTGTTTTAAACATAAATGGATGTTGTATTTTATCAAATGTCTTTTCTGCATCTATTGATAGGATCATATGGTTTTTCTTCCTTGTTTTGTTGATATGGTGTATTACATTAATCATTTTACATATACTGAACCGTCCTTGTGTTTCTGAGATGAATCTCACTTGATCATGATGAATTATTTTTTTGATATGTTGTTGTATTTGATTTGCTAGTATTTTGCTTAGGATTTCTGCATCTGTATTCATTAGAGATATTGGTCTGTAGTTTTCTTTTTTTGTGTTGTCCTTACCATGTTTTGGTATGAGGAATATGCTGACCTCATAAAATGTGTTAGGAAATATTGCTTTTTCTTGAACTTTTGGGAAGACTTTGAGAAGGATAGAAACCAATTCTTCTTTGAATGTTTGGTAGAATTCACCAGTATATACATCTGGCCTGGGACTTCTATTTTGGGGGAGGTTTTTGATAGTTGTTTCTATTTCCTCCCTGCTTATTGGTCTATTTAGGCTTTCTACTTCTTTGTGATGCAGTCTAGGTAGATTGTATTGTTCTGGGAGTTTATCCATTTCTTCTAGATTGTTAAATTTGGTGACATATAATTTTTCATAGTATTCTGCAATAATCCTTTGTATATCTAAAATATCTGTGGTAATTTCTCCTCTTTCATTTTGGATTTTGTTTATATGAGTCTTTTCTCTTTTTTCCTTAGTGAGTCTTGCCACAGGTTTGTCAATTTTATTGATCTTTTCAAAGAACCAGATCTTTGTTGTATTAATTTTTTCTATAGTTTTTCTGTTCTCTATTTCATTTATTGCTGCTCTAATTTTTATTATTTCCTTTCTTCTGCTGGTTTTGGTTTGCCTTTGTTCTTTTTCTAGTTCCTTAAGATGTGATGTTAGGTTGTTTACTTGGGCTCTCTCTTGCTTTTTCATATAAGCATGTAATGATATTAACTTCCCTCTTATTACTGCCTTTGCTGCATCCCAGAGACTCTGATATGTTGTGTTGTCATTTTCATTTGTCTGTATATATCTTTTGATCTCTTCTTTTCTTTCTTCTTTGACCCAGTCATTTCTTAGAGGTATGTTGTTTAATTTCCACATTTTTGTGGGTGTGTTTGCTTCTTTTTTGTAGTTGAATTCTAGTTTCAAAGCCTTATGTTCAGAGAATAAGTTTGGTATCATTTCAATTTTTCTGAATTTGTTGATGTTAGTTTTGTGGCCCAGCATATGACCTATTCTTGAGAATGTTCTGTGTACACTGGAGAAAAATGTATACTCTGACATTTTGTGATAAAATATCCTGTTGATGTCTATTATGTCCATTTGTTCAAGTGCTTCATTTAAGGCCTACATTTCTTTATTGATTTTCTGTTTGAATGAATGATCTAAAGCCATCAATGGTGTATTGAGGTCTCCAAGTATAATTATATTTTTTTCAGTTTGCACTTTTAGATCAGTTAGTAGTTGTCTTATATATTTTGGTGCTCCTTGGTTTGGTGCATATATATTAAGGAGTGTTATGTCTTCTTGATACAATGTGCCCTTTATCATTATGAAATGTCCATCCTTTTCCCTGGTTACCTTTGTTGTCTTGTAGTCAGCAATGTCAGATATGAGTATAGCTACTCCTGCTTTACTTTGGTTATTATTTGCTTGGAGAATTGATTTCCAACCTTTCACTTTGAATCTATTTTTATCCTTGTAGCTTAGATATGTCTCTTGAAGGCAGCATACTGTTGGGTTTTGCTTTTTGACCCAATCTGCTACTCTGTGCCTCTTTATCAGTGAGTTCAATCCATTTACATTTAGTGTAATTATTGACACTTGAAGATTTCCTACTGCCATTTTATATACTGCTTTCTGATAGCTTTGTGTCTTGTTTGGTTCTTCTTTTTTGCTTTTCTGTCATTTGTTTTTGTTTGGTGGAATTCCATATTTCTATCCTCTGTTTCTTCTTTCTTTAAGCTATGTGTCTCAGTAGTGGCATTTTCAGGGGTGGTTACCATTAGGTTATTAGAAGAAAAATTATTATATTTATTAGAGTCCATTATTCATGAGTGCTTCTGCATTCCATCCTCCTTTGTTACTGCTGATCTTTATCCTCTCCCCTTTTATGTTATTGTTGTCACAGATTATCCTTGTTTTTATTGTGGTTTTGTTAAAATTTTTTACTTGTAATTTTTATCTTGTTTTATTCTTTGTATCTGGTTGGATAACCCCTTTTAGTATCCAACCCCTTTAGTATACAGGAGTAGGGGGGGTTTCTGGTGATAAATTCCCTCAGCTTCTATATGTCTGTAAATGTTTCCATTTCCCCTTCATATTTGATGGATATAGTATTCTTGGTTGGTAGTTCCTCTATTTCAGTACTTTAAATGTTGGGGTCCACTCTTTTCTGGCTTATAGAGTTTCTGCTAAGAAATCTGATGATAACCTAATGAGCCTTCTGTATATGTTATATCCTTCTTCTCCCTAGCTGCCTTGAGGATTTTTCTTTGTCATTGATTTGTGATCATTTCATTATGATGTGCTTTGGAGTAGGTCTGTTTGGGCTGAGGTAACTCGGCATTCTGTTTGCTTCTTGAATTCGAGGCTCTAACTCTTTCCACAGGCTTGGGAAGTTCTCATCGATAATTTGTTTCAATATGTTCTCCATTCCCCTTTTCCTCTCTTCCTCTTCTAACATACCCATTATTCTTATTTTGCTCTTCCTGATGGAGTCAGACAATTCTTGTAGGGCTTTCTCACTTTTTTTTTTTTTTTTTTTTTTTGCATTTTTCTGAAGCTGGAAACAGGGAGAGACAGTCAGACAGACTCCCGCATGCGCCCGACCGGGATCCACCCGGCACGCCCACCAGGGGGCGACACTCTGCCCATCCTGGGCGTCGCCATGTTGCGACCCTCCTGGGTGTCGCCATGTTGCGACCAGAGCCACTCTAGCGCCTGGGGCAGAGGCCACAGAGCCATCCCCAGCGCCCGGGCCATCTTTGCTCCAATGGAGCCTTGGCTGCGGGAGGGGAAGAGAGAGACAGAGAGGAAGACGCGGCGGAGGGGTGGAGAAGCAAATGGGCGCTTCTCCTATGTGCCCTGGCCGGGAATCGAACCCGGGTCCTCCGCACGCTAGGCCGACGCTCTACCGCTGAGCCAACCGGCCAGGGCCCATTCTCACTTTTTTTAATTCGTGAGTCTCTCTCTTATTCTCTCTGTAGTATTTCTAGTTGCCTGTCTTCAATGTCACTGATTCTCTCCTCTATCTGGCTTGTTCTATTGGCTAGGCTTGTTACCTTATTTTTTAGTTCATGTATTGAGTTTTCATCTCTGTTTGGTTCTTTTTTATAGTTTCAATTTCCTTGGTGAAGTACTCTCTTTGTTCATTAAGTTGTTTGTTGAGCTCACTAAATTGCCTTTCAGTGTATCTTATTATTTTTAGAGCTTCAATTTTGAATTCTCTGTCATTAAGCTCCAAGGTTTCCATATAATTGAGATTTTTTTCTGGAGATTTTTCATCATCTGAGCTATGTCTCTGTCTTGTATATCCATATTTGATTTCTTTTTTCTTGATGGCATTTCCAGGTGGTATTGTTAATTACCTAAATAAGAGATAATTATTCCTTTTTCTGGCAGGGGGCGCTGCACTACAAGATTTGCCTCTGCAAGATTCTTGGGGGTTCTGCTAAGGCTTAGCTGTTGCCTTTGTAATGATGCAGGCAGGGTTGTCATGTTGGCAGGAGGGGCTTCTTTCTAGGGCTTTGGAACTTTATGATACTGGCACTGGCTGACCATTAGTCCTCAAGAACCCTCCCCCACGTTTCAACAGAGCAGGGATCTAGTATCTGGGTGCCCCCACCTCTCACAGGAGAGAGCAGTCTGGAGACCTAGTGGAGGGGGTCCACACCACCACTATTCTCACAGCAAGGGGAGCAATGAGAAACCGGGAGGCTGGGGTGACACAGTCCAGTCCCTCCTCCAATACCACTCTAAGCACTCCAAGCACAGCCTGGGGCAGGACAGGGGCTGCATGCCAGAAGCCAGTGTCCCTGAGCTTTGGAAGGAGCTACAGCAGAGATTGCAGATCAGGGGCTTCCCACCAACACACACTATACTCCCTCTGGCAAGCCGTGTCCGAGCTTCAGAAACAGTGGCATGCAGACCTCAAATCAAGCGTGTCTAGTACCACAGGCTAAATTTGCCCATCAGGCAGGCAAATCAAGTGCACCCCAGTGACCTGTGGGCTGATTTCCACAAGCTATTTGCCCATAGTTCTTGGGAGTTTGCCACTGGCTTTGTGTGTGCCCCGTGCCTGTAATTGCCCAGCCCTGTAATCATGGGTGTGGCAGATGCCGGGAAACAGCCCTGCTCCCCATTCTTGGTCATTGCCCCTATCTCAGCTCCTTCCCCGCAAACTCTCCTCCTGGCTCCTCTGGGTCTGAGACAAAGCCTGCGCCAACAGTGCCTCCTTAACTCTGGTCTGTGGAGAAGAAGAATGACTCAGTCCTCTGGTATTTTTTTCCTTCTGTGCTTTAGCCCGCCTTTTTGTGCAATGATTACTGTGTCTGTCCAATGTGTGTATATTTCAGGTTCATCTGGGGTTTTTTCTCTGAATATAGTTGTAGAATTTGTTGAAATTTCAAGGGGAAAGATGAAGAGCATCTCTCACACCGCCATTTCTCTGACGTCACCAAGAGTCCTTTTTAAATGAATATCATTTTCAACACAGTAATTTTCATCTAAAAGTTGGACTTAAATTTCTAAGAAAAAGCAAAAATGAAGAAAACTGCCAAATTTTTAAAGGTGACCATCAGTAGTATATGTTTTTCCCTCATTCACCAAACTATATTAGCTTCTATTATTTTCCATGAATGCATTAGGATCAGAGAAGTGAACAAGGCAACCAAGTTCCTACCCTCAAGATTATATTATAAAAAAAAAAAAGATTACATTATAGTTAGGAGGGAAGGACCATAAATAAATAACACAAATAATATATTTTGATAAATACAATAAAGAAAAATTAAATAGAGTAAAAAAAAGAGAAAGAGAAAGAATAATGGAAGAAGAGTAGCTAGTCTAGATAGAGTGGCCAAAATGCCTGAAAAGGTGGCAATAAAACAGGCACTTGAAGTGGGAAAGTGAGCAAGCAGGGAAACACCTGTAGGTGGAGGAATCAGCAAATACAAATAAATTTCCTGAGGTAGACACCTTGTTCGGGGAAAGTTCAAGGTCAACATGTTTGGAGGGGCATTGGCAATGCTGAGAATATTAGAAGAGGTGGGAGAAGTGGCCAGGAGTCAAATTACATAAGGTCTACCCTCAGGACAAGGACTTTGAATTGTGTTTAGATAGTAACAGGAAGCCAATAGAGGGTTTTTTGAATACTGAGATAAATTACCTTTTGATTCAAAAGGTCACTCTAGATCAGGGGTCTCAAACTCGCGGCCCACAGACTAATCCACGAAGTTCAAAATATTTTGGATAAAATTAAGTAAGCCTAGGGGCCTACTTGTATTTTTCATTTCTCTAGCATCCTAGCTCGATATTAGCTTAGTTAACAGCAGTTGTGATGCGAACTACAGTTTCTGGTCATTTTGTGACACTGAGTAAACTGCATGTACCATTGTGCTTGTTGTACTGATTTTTTTTTGTTTTCAATTGCAGTGAGAAAAGTGTTGCGTAACAGTTGCCTTTTGTAGACCTAGTGTGGCACGCTGAACGGCTGTGATCTTGCTCTGCGGCCCACATGCTGAGTTGAGTTTGAGATCCCTGCTCTAGATGCAATAGATTGGGGCAAGAGTGAACACAAAGGGTTATTAGTTAGGAAGCTACAGCAATAGACCAGACAAGAGACTATGGTGACTTAGAGCAGGATGACAGGATGAAAATCATAAGAGGTGGTAAGACTCTAAACTAAATTAGAAAATTTGGCAACAGGACTTACAAATGGGTTGGATTAGGATGTGGGAAAAAGAAAAGATTCAGTGATGACTCTGGTTTGAGCAACTGGGTCAATGATGATGACATTTACTGAAATCCTAAACAGTAAGAGAGGAACAAGTAGGGGCAGAAGGCAATCAAAACTCTAGTCCATGTTAAATTTGGAAATGCTTGATAGATATCCAAGTGAAAGAAATTATATACAAGATTAGATATAAAAGACAGAAGTCTGACAAAAGTTTGCAAATCATCAGCCTATAGGTAATGTTTAGAACCAGGGGATTGACTGAACATATCTAGGTTGTGAGTATGAATAAAAGAAAAAGAAAGAAAGAGAGAAAGAAAGAAAGAAAGAAAGAAAGAAAGAAAGAAAGAAAGAAAGAAAGAAAGAAAGAAAGAAAAAGAGGCCTAAGGACTTAGCCTAGTACTTCAACATGTAAGTCTGAAAAGAAAGTAAAGAAAGTGGTACAAGAAGGTAGAAGTGACTGGGTATGTCAAATGTTGCTGAGAATAAGATAAATCCTGAGAATTAACCAATGAAATTGGCAAAATGGCAGTTCCTATAACTATTTGGATTACCAGGGTGGGGACTTCTCATACAATACCAAGCAATTCTTGGACACCAGCAGTGTTGCAGAATTCAATTCATTTCTGATACTATCTGCTGAGAGACAGTGTCAAAATCCACAGATTGAGCATTTATTCTTATAGGACTGCATAACTCCACCACCCAATTTAGAGGCCAGGAGCAAGCTCAGGCTGTTATCTGTGCTTCTGACCAACTAGCTACAAATTGGAGATTCCAACAATCCCCAATTTCAAGTCCAGATGTTACCTATACTTTTGGCTATAAATTAGAGCTTCTCACATCCTCCTCTTCAGGTTTGATAAATTTGCTAGAGAAGTTAAAGAACTCAGAGAAGCATTTTACTTACCAGATCACCAGTTTATCACAAAAGGACATACTGTATTTCCCCATGTATAAGATGCACACGTTTTTGAAAAATTTGGGGTCTAAAAACTGGGTGCATCTTATACAGTGGTTGTAGATATTTTTACTTGCATTTCCCATTTCTTGACTCTTGTTGAGTTGTATAAATTTTATGATCAATAAAACTTGAGTTCAATAACTTTATGTAATACATTTTTTTCAAACTTTGGGCCCCAAAATTAAGGTGTATCTTATACATGGAGAAATACGGTAATACAAGAAAAACCAGATGGAAGAGATGCACAGGGCCAAACATGTGGGAAGAGCATGGAACTTTCATGCCCTCTCCAGCAGTGCCACTCTCTTCAAATCTCTACTTGCTCATAACCCAAAAACTCTCCCAGCCCCATCCTTTGGGGTTTTTATGGAGGCTTCATTACATACATTACTGATTAAATAATTGTCATTGGCAAGTGAACTCAATCTCCAGTCTGCAACAAGCCTCTCATCCTCAGGTTATCTGAAGGCTTTGCCAAAGCTACCTTATCAACATAACAAAAGAATCTATTGCTCTTCTCACAGGAAATCCCAGTGGTTTTAGAAGTTGTGAGCCAGGAACAGGTGGACAAAAGCCAAATACATAGAAGAAATATAATTTTGTCATCTGTAAAGCCAGTAGCCATGGCCACCATCACAGCCACCTGGCCCATGCAGGTTCAGGTTTGATTCAGATAGATGGTAATTAAACAATGTGGCCAAGAACTGATGGGCCATTACATTTAATCCTAGCTCACACCTGGTGGGTGAGAAATACACACAGTGGGAAAACACTTCCCTTTCCATTCAGGGCTCCCAAAGCCACTGACTTATCCTAGTTTCCTAGGATCAAAGGTTTCTACCTCACCAGCCTTATTCACCTGTGTTCCTCATCTCCTTCTCTCTGCACAAACTGGCTTCTCCTTCAGCACTCTGCCATCTTGGCTGCTTCTCCTTGCAATGCTAATTTCAGGAACCGAGAGAGAGTGAGCCCCCGGTCTGCCCCATTTTATAATGTAGAAATCAAAACCTTTAAGCCAATATACATATAAGGAAGTCTCTGATACAAAGTCACTTATCTGAGGCATAAATGGGATTCCTCATAAGAGTGCACCACCCCACATCATGCAACAGTCAAGGGTGTGGGGAAAAGCTTAGTGTTGAGAAGATCTTAGTATCAAAAGGGTGGGAAAGGCTTAGTCTTAAAACTAAGCTTAGGCTATAAGGATCCTGCCTGCTTACAGCCTGTTCCCCACACCAAATGCAAACTACAAGCGAGCAAACATATACTGTATATCATATTTATAAACTTATTTGACAAAAATCATCTGAATGACCACATGTATATTTCTTATAAATCACAATATCACAATAACCTTGGCAATACAATCTAATTAGAATGGAGAAGATACGAGCCTAATTTGGAGTTCAAGAGAAAACAGGTGATGAAGAAACAGACTAGGAGCATAAACAACTCTTGTGATTTTTTTTTTATCTAAAGAGGATTAGAGAAATGGAAGAGGGGCTACATTACAGGAACTGTAGCCTTAAACAGAAGAACATAGTCACTGCTAAATCATGGCCCAGAAGGAAGGGGGTCAGAAGAATAAGCATCCCTACTTCTTTTTCCTCCACCTTTTCTGGTCTGTTAATACCTTCCTTTGGCCAACTCAGACAGAAGCCAGAGGACAAGGAAAGTCAAAGTAAAGGGAGATGACAGATGAAGAGAATAGATTTTAAAGATGACAATACAGCAAGCACTTAGTATAAGCTAGGCACTGTTTGAAATGCAATATATATATTAACTTATTTACTCTCACAACAACACTACAAGATAGGTACTTAATCATCATCCTCATTTTGCAGACAGAAAAACTGAGACACAGAGGGGTTATAGAACTTGCCCAGAGTCACACAAGTAATAGGTAGCAGTGGAACCTGGATCAAAGCCAAGCAATATGACTCCAGGGTTCATACTCTTAAGCCTTACTCTAAATTGTTTCCTTAAGAGACATTTGTGTGCTAATAGGAATTGAATACAAAGGTAAATTAACTACAAAAAGAAAGAAAATAAGTATAGCATATTCTTTGAGTAAATGAGGAAATATTGAGAGATAACCTGTCATGGATCTTCTCCATTTGTCCTTCCAAATCATCTTTATTCACCTATCCACCCTGCTCTATGCCTATATCACCTGAACAGGCTATGTCACCCAGCTCCCTTGTCCACTGGCTCCCAAATAGGGTCCACTATTGGGAAGCACCAGCAGAGATCAGATAAGGAAGAGGGGTTGGAATATTTATTCCTCCAGCTCTCTCCTTTCTGGGCCATGGTTGGCAATGGCTGTGTTCCTCTTCCTAAAGTCCTAGCTTCTGTCAGGGAGCCCCTCCAATGCTCACAGCTCTCCATGTGTTACAGAACAGCTCACTCTCCCTGCTCCTTTGGAATTCTCACTCTTCCCAGTCCCCAAGTGCTTTGATCCCTGGTTAGTCCCTCATCTCTGCCCATACCTTTGTAAACAGATCCTTTATTAAACTTTCTTTGAGAAGAACTTCTGTTACCTTCCAAGACCTTGACTTAAAACTCTATTCAAGAAGAGGACTTGGTTTTAGAAAAGAGGAGAGACAAGTCAGTTTATCCACTTTAATAAAAGGGAGGGCAAAGTATATGAATACAGATGTAGGTAGGCTGGTAGATAAAGTAGTAAAATGTTCTCTTTTGATTGGTTTTGTTGTCTCAATAAAATAAGAAAGGTCATCAGTTAACACTGAAGAAGGTGAGGTATATTGAATTTGAGGAGAAAGGAGGTACAAAATGTTCCCTGTGAGTACAGGAACATGAATTGTTCCAGGAAATATAATAGGCTTTTTGGTCATAAGTTTCCAGTGAAACCAGTTAACAAGGTTGTTTGTATTTCTCCAACTACATTTGGTGCACTGGTGCAGGCATGGAATAGAGATGGGTTTAACCAGAGGTTGTTTTCTGTCAGCAGGTTGAGGGAACAACAGTGAAATTGCAGATGTATGCAAATGAGTAATTAAAGCAATGAATCATGTATGCTAAGTTGAGCAAGGAGGGACCTGAGGATTTATGGTACCTAACATCTCACAAAAATGTATACTGCTGATGGGCTAGCAGTGGTTCTAGGATCAAAGAATAATTGACAGGAAATAAAGAAATAAACTGGATCAAGAGATGGTGATGAGTGGTCAGAGTGAATATTTTAAAGGGGTATAGTTATTAATAATGAAGACATATAGAGTAAAATATAAAAGTTGGAGCAGGAGATGTAATGAAGGAAGAGATTATTGCTAGAAAGGAGACCAAGAAATTGATCCAAGTGATTAATTGTGCACAAACACAGCCAGAATAATGACAATAATTCAAATTTGAAAGTATAAAATTATCATGTAAAATATTACTGTCCATTTTCCTGTACCTTTGTTCATATGCAGTCACTATTCTACTCCATAATCATCCATGCTTAAAGAAAGTCATTACATTCACTCACATCTTCCATGTGACAAGTAAAAATATGCAAATTCAGAAACTGGAAGTATGCTGCACCAAAATTTGTTTAGTACTTGCAGAGAACCCTATTAAATATTTAAATTGTTTATATTTCTAGAAAAAGATATGGTTAAGAAATGAAATTCATATGAGAAAAATAGAAAAAAGAATGTAAACATGAATCCTGAAAAATAACTAAATTTAGCCCTGTGCCTAAAATAAACAAGGTTTGTTAATAATAATTATCTCAATTAATAAAATCTTAAACTCACCTTTATATTTATTGTTCTATTTTGATCAATTCAAGAGCTCTTAAACTCTTCTTCAAAAAACTTGCAGCTACTATTTCTAAAGTACAGGGCTTATTTCTGAAGTAATTGTTTATTTTCAAATGACTTATTTTCAAAACTTGGGGTTTTTCTGAAAGTATGACAGTATATAATTTCAGTATAATTTTGTCTGTGAGTTAAAAAATACTTAAAACTTTTATGGATTCATGGTTAACATTATGTTTTTACTGGAGTGCCTACTGGAATTTTGTGGGTCTAGGTACATTTGATGAATCATTTGCATACATACAGTCCTACAAAGAAAATTCTGATCTTATGGTTTCATAAAGGTTTACTATTTTGACAGCAACCTGGACACTGAATATAAGGTACAAACAAAGGACTCAGGAATCAGAAATTAGGGAAATTTATTCTACATGCTATATCTGCATGCTATTATTGGTATGTGTGCAATTCCTAACAAAGTTTAAGAAATCCCAGAGCTTCTGAGCAACAAAGAAGGTTGAGGATAAATGTTTTCTTAACCAACTCACAGAGCTGACTCATGTAAACAAACTAAGGTAGACCAATGCCTCTCATGCTCACCCACTTCTAGCTTTTAGCAGGAGCCAGAGCTAACAGAATAAAGGAAAGCCTTTTTTCTGAGATATTTGTGGGGTACTTCTTTTTCATTGCTCCTTCTTGGGTTATTTTCAAAACTCAATGTAATTTGAAAGGAGTATGAAGAGGTAAGAGTCAGAGAGGGAAAATGGTGATGGAGTTACAACTCCCACCTCCCAGAACCAAAGTGGATTACAACTTAACTTAGGAACAATCATCTTGAAAAATCAACTTTAGACTAAACTAAGAGGAATCTATATATAGCTAAGCATTACTGAAGGAACCACACTGAGCTGGTAAGAAAGGCGGAGATGCAGAAAGGGCTACTCCGCTCCCAGGAGTGAGCAGCGACCCGGAGAATCTCTCACGGTGGGGTGAGTTTCTGGGAGAGTTGTGGACCCTCAGCCCTAGAACTGGACTCCAGCCTAGAGCCCCAGAGATTAGAGGAGGTGTATGGACAGTAATTAGCCGAAAGAAGAGCTGGGTTACTGTTTGCAAGAGGAACACAGAAATCTCAGACCCAGGCTCCGTCTTAAAGAGACCGTGCAGAAAATCTCGTTCATAGCCACTTACCCAGGGCTTCAGAAGCAGGGAGTGCCAAGAGGACTGGAGTTGAAAGAGGAGAGTGTAGCCTTGGGGGCAAAAGGAGAGCCACCCTGACCTCTATACTGGTTCACTCCCCAAACCTAAAGTGTCTATTCTTCCTGGGAGAGCAAAGCCAGCAAAGGGAAGCAATTACCCCACCCATCAGAGGCTCTCCTGCTCTAGTCAGTGAAGAATGACACTTAGAAGCAGGGGGCACATCAGGGACACAGGATTTGAGTGCTGAGGTCAGGGCTACATGGCCCCCCGAACCTGCAGAGTACCCTCCAAAGGGTGGGAGGGCTCGGCTGCAGCAGCAGTCGCAGCACTTGGCCCACACAGTGGCGGGGGGACTGGACCCCAGAGAGGCCTCCCACATGCCCATGAGGGCTGAACCCTGAGGGACGAGGCATCCCCTGTGCCATTGCAGGGCAGACCCCAGTGGGGTGAGGCATCCTGCATGCCCAAAGAAGGTGGAGCCCAGCAAGGGGTGCTGCGTGCCCACAGAGGGTAGAGTCAAGTTGCCCATGTAGAGACGGTGAGAGGCAGAATCCAGAGAGGCATCCCAAGTGCTGGTGGGGGACGAAGTCCAGAGAGGTAGCCCACACACCCACAAAGGGCAGAGCCCAGCAGTCTGCGCTGAGAAGGAGAGGGGTGGAGCCTGAAGAGGTGTCCCACACTCCTGTGGAGGTGGATCCCAGTGAGGCAAGGAGTCCCCTGTGCCAGCAGAGCATCCTGAGCTGCAGCCCGTGAGCCCACACTGGTGTCCAAGTGCCTAAGGAGTTGAAGGCAGAGGGGGGCTGGTGGAAAGACCTCACATTAGGAATAGAGAGGCCACAAACACTGGCCAAGAGTATATAAAAGCCAGCCTAGTAGTGCAGCTGATAGTTACAATGGCATCAGGACCCAGCAGAGGCAGCCCAAAATTCTGGATTCCATGTAGCTCCAAGAAAGTTGCTAATGGCCAGTCAAAAGCAGTGACCACCACTGGTCTGCACCAGGTTCCAGCCAGGGAGGTCCAGGGCTGGTACATCCAGCTGCCAGATATGGAGAGCATCAGCTCAGGACCTAACAACCATAGTTACAGTAGTATCCAATCTATATGGAGACAAAATGGGAAGACAGAGAAGTACAATTCAAATGAATTAACAAGAGAAATACCCAGAAAAAGAACTGAATAAAATGGAAATAAACAAGATACCGGATGCAAAGTTTAGGATAATGATTGTTAGGATGCTTAATGATCTTGGAGCAACAATAGATGGACAAAATGAGCACCTAAACAAAGAGATAGCTGGCATCAAAAAGGACATTGAAATCATAAAAAAGAATCAGACAGAAATGACAAACACAATATCAGAAATGAAGACGACACTAGAAGGAACTAAAAGCAGGCTGGACAAAGCAGAGATCAAAACAGCGATTTAGAGGACAAGATAAGTGAAAGCACAAAAGCAGAACAGCAAAAGAAAAGAGGATCAAAAAGTCTGAGGAAACGCTAAAAAGAGCTCTGTGACAACATCAAGAGAAGCAACATCCACATAATAGGAGTACCTGAAAAAGAAGAGAAAGAAAAAGGGATAGAGAACCTGATTGAAAAAATAATAGCTGACAATTTCCCTAAATTGATGAAGGAAAAAGTTACACAAGTTCAAGAAGCACAGAGAATCCCATTAAAATGGAACCCAAAGAGACCTACACCAAGACACATCATAACTAAAATACTAAAGCTAAGAGATTAAAAAAATACTAAAAGACGCAAGAGAAAAGCAGTCAATAACTTACAAAGGAGCCCCCATAAGGATGACATCAGACTTCTCAACAGAAACACTTGAGGTCAGAAGGAAATGGCAAGAAATGTTTGAAGTAATGCAGAACAAGAATTTACAACAAAGACTTCTTGATCCAGTAAGGCTGTCATTTAAAATTGGAGGAAAAATAAAAAGCTTCCCAGACCAAAAAAAAAAAAAAAACTCAAAGAATTCATTACAACCTAACTAATGCTGCAAGAAATGTTAAGAAGCCTGTTGGAAACAGATCAAAGTGGGAAAAGGATATAGCAAAAGAGAAATAAGTTTTAAAGAATAAAATGGCAATAAACAACTACATATCAATAATAACCTTAAATGTAAATAGATTAAATGATCCAATCAAAAGATATAGGGTAAGCCCTGGCCGGTTGTCTCAGCGGTAGAGTGTTGGCCTGGCGTGCGGGGGACCCGGGTACAATTTCCGGCCAGGGCACATAGGAGAGGCGCCCATTTGCTTCTCCACCCCCCCTTCCTCTCTGTCTTCTCTTCTCCTCCCACAGCCAAGGCTCCATTGGAGCAAAGATGGCCCAGGCACTGGGGATGGCTCCTTGGCCTCTGCCCCAGGCACTGGAGTGGCTCTGGTCACGGCAGAGTGACGCCCTGGAGGGGCAGAGCATCGCCCCCCGGTGGGCAGAGCGTCACCCCTGGTGGGCATGCTGGGTGGATCCCGGTCGGGCGCATGCAGGAGTCTGTCTGACTGTCTCACCCCGTTTCCAGCTTTGGAAAAATACAAAAAAAAAAAAAAGATATAGGGTAGCTGCCTGGATAAGAAAACAGGACCCGTACATATGCTGTCTACAAGAGACATACCTTAAAACAAAAGATGCACATAGACTGAAGGTAAAAGGATGGAAAAAAACATTTCATGCAAATGGAAATGAAAAAAAAGCTGGGGTAGCAATACTTATATGAGACAAAATGGACTTTAAAACAAAGGATATAGTAAGAGATAAAGAAGGCCACTACATAATGATAAAGGGAGCAATCCAACAGGAAGATATAACTATTATAAATATCTATGCCCCTAATATAGAAACAACTAAATATATAAAGCAGACTTTGATGGATGTAAAGGGCAAAATCAATAGCAATACTATAATAGTAGGGGACTTCAACACCCCACTAATATTACTAGATAGATCCTCAAGAATGAAAATTTACAAAGAAACAGTAGACTAAAAGGACACACTAGATCAACTCGATTTAATAGATATCTTCAGAACCTTTCACCCTAAAGCAGCAGAATATGCATTCTTTTCAAGTGCTCATGGTACATTCTCTAGGATAGACCACATGTTAGGGCACAAAAGTGGTCTCAACAAATTTAAGAAGATTGAAATCATATCAAGCACCTTCTCTGATCACAATGACATGAAACTAGAAATCAACCACAACAGAAAAACTCAAAAATTCTCAAACACATAGAAACTAAATAGCAGGTTGTTAAATAATGAATGGATTAAGAATGAGGTCAAAGAAGAAATAAAAAAATGCTAGAAATGAATGATCATGAGTATACCACAACTAAAAATTTATGGGACACAGCAAAAGCAGTACTGAGAGGGCAGTTCATAGCACTACAGGCACATTTAAAGAAGCTAGAAATAGCTCAAATAAACAACTTAACCCTCCATCTAAAAGAACTAGAAAAAGAACAGTAAGTAAAGCCCAAATGTAGTAGAAGAAAGGAAATAATAAAGATCAGAGCAGAAATAAATGACATAGAGGCTAAAAAAACAATACAGAGGATCAATGAAACTAGGAGCTGGTTCTTTGAAAAGGTAAACAAGATAGATGAACCTTTAACTAGACTCACCAAGAAAAAGAGAGAGGACTCAAATAAATAAAATTAGAAATGAGAGTGGAGAAATAACAACTGACACAACAGAAATACAAAATATTGTAAGAAAATACTATGAAGAGCTGTATACCAAAAAACTAGACAACCTAGATGAAATGGACAAATTCCTTGAAACATGCAATCTTCCAAAAATCAATCTGAAACAATCAGAAAACCTAAACAGACTGATTACAACAAAAGAGATCGAAACAGTTATCAAAAAACTCCCAACAAAGAAAAGTCCTGGGCCTGATGGCTTCACAAGTGAATTCTACCAAATATTCAAAGAAGAACTAACTGCTATCCTTCTCAAG
Organism: Saccopteryx bilineata; assembly: GCF_036850765.1. NCBI lineage: Eukaryota > Metazoa > Chordata > Mammalia > Chiroptera > Emballonuridae > Saccopteryx > Saccopteryx bilineata. The sequence continues at coordinate 334,758,063 of NC_089490.1, read as the reverse complement.
CTATTTCAAAAAATTCACGAGGAAGGAAGACTTTCAAGCTCCTTTTATGAGGCGAGCATAATTCTGATTTCAAAACCAGGCAAAGACACTACAAAGAAAGAAAATTATAGGCCAACATCCCTGATGAATATTAGCAAACAAGATCCAACAATATATGAAAAAAATTATACACAATGATCAATGGGATTTATTCTGAGGAGGCAAGGCTGGTACAATATTTGCAAATCAATCAATGTGATTCATCAAATAAACAAAAGGAAAGAGAAAAACCACATGATAATTTCAATAGATGCAGAAAAAGCATTTGATAAAATCCTGTACCCATTCATGATCAAAACTCTCAGCAAAGTGGGAATACAGGGAACATACCTCAACATGATAAAAGCCATCTATAACAAACACACAGCCAACATCATACTCAATGGGCAAAAATTAAAAGCAATCTCCTTAAGATCAGGAACACAGCAGGGGTGCATCCTTTCACCACTCTTATTTAACATAGTCCTGGAAGTTTTAACCACAGCAATCAGACAAAAAGAAGAAATAAAAGGCATTCAAGTTGGAAAAGAAAAAGTAAAACTATCATTATTTTCAGATGATATGATATTGTATAAAAAAAAACCTAAATTCTCAGTCAAAAAACTACTGGACCTGATCAATGAATTCAGCTAAGTGGCAGTATATAAAATTAATGCTCAGAAATCAGAGGCATTTTTATACACCAACAATGAACAGTCAGAAAGAGAAATTAAGGAAACAATCCCCTTCACTATTACAACCAAAAAAATAAAGTACCTAGGAGTAAACTTAACCAAGGAGATTAAAGACTTGTACTCAGAAAATTATAAAACATTGATAAAAGAAATCAAGGAAGATACAAACAAGTGGAAGCATATACCATACTCATGGTTAGGAAGAATAAACATCATTAAAATGCCTATATTACCCAAAGCAATTTATAAATTCAATGCAATATCAATTAAAATACCAATGACATACTTTAAAGACATAGATCACATATTCCAAAAATTTATATGGAATCAAAAAAGAACACGAATAGCCTCAGCAATCTTAAAAAAGAAGAATAAAGTGGGAGGTATCACACTTCCTGATATCAAGTTATACTACAAGGCCATTGTACTCAAAACAGCCTGGTACTGGCATAAGAACAGGCATATAGATCAACGGAAAAGAACAGAGAACCCAGAAATAAACCCATAGCTCTATGGACAACTGATATTTGACAAAGGAGGTAAGGGCATACAATGGAGTAAAGACAGCTTCTTTAATAAATGGTGTTGGGAAAACTGGACAGCTACCTGCAAAAAAATGAAACTAGACCACCAACTTACACCATTCAAAGAAATAAACTCAAAATGGATAAAAGACTTAAATGTAGGCCGTGAAACCATAAGCATCTTAGAAGAAAACACAGGCAGTAAGCTCTCTGACATTTCTCGCAGCAATATATTTGCTGATTTGTCTCCACAGGCAAGTGAAATAAAAGACAGGATAAACTAATGGGATTATATCAAACTAAAAAGCTTTTGCACAATAAGAACAGAATAAAAAGACAAACTACAAAATGGGAGAACATATTGAACTTATCAGAGAACAATACATCTGATAAGAAGTTAATAAACAAAATTTATAAAGAACTTGTAAATCTCAACACCAGGAAGATAAACAATCCAATCAAAAAATGGGCAAAAGAAATGAATAGAAACTTCTCCAAAGAGGACATACAGATGGCCAATAGGCATATGAAAAAATGTTCAACATCACTAATCATTAGAGAAATGCAAATTAAAACCACAATGAGATATCACTTCATACCAGTCAGAATGGCGCTCATCAACAAAACAACACAGAACAAGTGCTGGTGAGGATGCTCCTGCACTGCTGGTGGAAATGCAGACTGGTATAGCCACTGTGGAAAACAGTATGGAGATTCCTCAAAAAATTAAAAATTGAACTGTCTTTTGACCCAGCTATCCATCTTTTAGGAATATACCCCAAGAACACCATAGAACCGTTCCAAAAGGAAAATGCACCCCCATGTTTGTGGCAGCATTGTTCACAATAGCGAAGATCTGGAAACAGCCCAAGTGTCCCTCAGTGGACGAGTGGATTAAAAAGCTGTGGTACAGGCCCTGGCCAATTGGCTCAGCGGTAGAGCGTCAGCCTGGCATGCGGGGGACCCGGGTTCAATTTCCGGCCAGGGCACATAGGAGAAGTGCCCATTTGCTTCTCCACCCACCCCCTTCCCCTCTGTCTCTCTCTTCCCCTCCCACAACCAAGGCTCCATTGGAGCAGGGATGGCCCGGGTGCTGGGGATGGCTCCTTGGTCACTGCCCCAGGCACTAGAGTGGCTCTGGTCATGGCAGAGCGACGCCCTAGAGGGGCAGAGCATTGCCCCCTGGTGGGCAGAACGTCGCCCCTGGTGGGCGTGCTGGGTGGATCCCGGTCGGGCGCATGCAGGAGTCTGTCTGACTGTCTCTCCCCATTTCCAGCTTCAGAAAAATACAAAAAAAAAAAAAAAAAAAAAAGCTGTGGTACATATATACTATGGAATACTACTCAGCCATAAGAAATGATGGCATCGGATCATTTACAACCACATGGATGGACCTTGATAACATTATACTGAGCGAAATAAGTAAATCAGAAAAAACTAAGAACTATATGAATCCATACATAGATGGGTCATAAAAATGAGACTCAGAGACATGGACAAGAGTGTGATGTTAACGGGGGGTAGGGGTAGGGAGGGGGCGAGGAAGGAGAGAGAGGGGTGAGGTAGGGGAGGGGCACAAAGAAAACCAGATAGAAGGTGACAGAAGACAATTTGACTTTGGGTGAGGGGTATGCAACATAATCAAATGTCAAAATAATCTGGAGATGTTTTCTCTGAACATATGTACCCTGATTAATCAGTGTCACTGCATTAAAATTAATAAAAAAAATATATTAAAAAAACATGGTGGTAAATATAAACAATGGAATACTATGGAGCCATGAAAAAGAAGGAAATCTTACCTTTTGCGACAATGGACCTGAAAACTATTATGTTAAGTGAAATAAGCTAGGCAGAGAAAGATAAATAGCATATGATCTCACTCACTTGAGGAATTCAAGGAACAATGTGAACTGAGGAACGGAATAGAGCAGATGCAGGATCAAAGAGACCAGAAGAAAAGCAGTCAGAGGGAAAGGGGATGATAGGATGGGATCAGAAAAGGGAAAGAGATTGGTGAAATTATACACACATAACATAGCTTTATTGAGAGCAGAAAAGCAAATTCTGGAAGGAAGAGGGGAGGGCATTGGGGGGAGCAGGACAAGCGGGATGTTGAGGGGATCACAGGGGAGGGGTGAATGCATTTGGGGGGACACTAGAATCTATGTAAACACAATAAATTAAAATCAATTAAAGAAAGTGGTGAGTCAACACTGAGATTTATATACATCAGTATAGTGGGCTCACACATACAACTTACACCAGGGGTCCCCAAACTTTTTACACAGGGGATCAGTTCACTGTCCCTCAGACCATTGGAGGGCCAGATTATAAAAAAAAACTATGAACAAATCCCTATGCACACTGCACATATCTTATTTTCAAGTAAAAAAACAAAACGGGAACAAATACAATATTTAAAATAAAGAACAAGTAAATTTAAATCAACAAACTGACCAGTATTTCAATGAGAACTATGCTCCTCTCACTGACCGCCAATGAAAGAGGTGCCCCTTCTGGAAGTGCGGCGGGGGCCGGATAAATGGCCTCAGGGGGCCGCATGCGGCCCGCAGGCTGTAGTTTGGGAACCCCAGACTTACACCATACCAAGGATCTATAAGCAAAACATCTAGCGCTTTACTGTGCCTGTGCTCTCCCCAGCTGCTTCAGAAGCCCTCAAGCCCTGGTTAATGGGGTAAGGTGACCACCCAATCCAGTTTAAAGTGTAGTCTGATTCAATAATGTAAACAATCTCTCTCAGCTAAAACTGTTCATTCATGTAGTTTCTCCCCTCTCTCTGTTTCTCTCTCTCTAAAATAATGCCCAGTTGTATGGGAGGAGGCAACTGGGGGAGGGAGGGTAAGTAATTAGTTTATCCACCATCATAGTCTTAGGGGTAAAAGTAGGTTGAATTTATTGGATCTACGTGCTGTCCTTTGTCTCCTCAAGTTCTTGATCAATGTCCCTGTCTATCTGGTCTCCGTGAATACTGCTGGCGTCTGATGCAGAAGTCTACTTGATGGTACGTGGTGTCCTTTCTTTTGGCTAAGGCAAAGCTCCCTAGTAATCAACCTGGCTGACAACTCACCTTGGACTCTACTGATCCTACATTCCCACATTGCTCCCTGAAATCCTGTTATAATTCCCATTCAGCAAAGGCACTGCCTTAACACCAGTAACTGCCTGCCTTCAGATTTCTTACGTATTTAAAATAAAATACTACTTGCATAAGCTTTCTGCTCTTTCCAAATGAGTACATTTCTAACTAAAACAAGAATCTAACACAGTACCAGGCATGCAGTAACTCTCACTTATTCATCCATTTATTTAACAAAAAAAATTTTAGTGGCAATTAAGTGCTAGACACTAAGCCAATATAAAAGATACAGTAATGAATGATCCAGCAAAATAGCTGCTTTTTTTGGAATTTACATTCTAGTAGAGAAATTCATGCAAAGCACACAAACAAAACTTCTCATAGTGACAAAATTTCTCATACAGTGACAACATAAAACAGGTAGTGTGACAGATGTGATGGGGGGGTAAAGGTGGGAAATGAAGTGGAAAAGCACTTCAGAGGCATTGAGACCTACATAAAAAGGTAAGCCACAAATCAAATATCTGGATAGAAAGGTACTCCAAACAAACAAATAAGAAAAAGCAAGTGAAAATGTCCTGGGCAGTGTTTAGGAAGCAGAGAGAAGCCAGTATGGCTGCAGTGTAGTGAAAAGGGAAGAGGGGTAAGAGGTTAAGGGAGGTGATGGGGAATCTCAGAGGTGAGGAGTCTGAATTTGATTCAAAGGATAATAAATAATTTACTAGAAGGTTTTAATTAATAAAAACTATCTAAACAGGCATAATATAATAATATGTATTTGACCAGTTCAAGTAATTCTTTTTTTTACTGTTTAATCCATACAACTATTTCTAAGTTTGTATCATAATTGTATTTATTTGTTTAATGTCTGTCTTCCTTAGTAGACCATGAGCCATATGAAAATAGGGTCTACGGCCCTGGACAGCTGGCTCAGTGGATAGAGCGTCAGCCCAGTGTGCAGATGTCACTGGTCAGGGCACACATGAGAAGCAACCATCTGCTTCTCCTCTTTCCTCTCCCCTTTTCTCTCTTTTCCCCTTTCACAGCCAGTGGCTTGATTGGTTCAAGTATTAGCCCCAGACACTAAAGATAGATAGGTTGGTCCAAGTATCAGCCCCAGACAGGGGTTTGCTGGGTTGATTCCAGTCCAGGAGCATGTGGGAGTCTGTCTCTCTGTCTCCCTTCCTCTCATGTGTAAAAAAATAAATAAATAAAGGAAAAAAAAAAGAAAATAGGGTCCACATCTCTCTTGTCACTAAATCCCCAGAATCTAACACAGTGCCTCTTAGATAGTGAAGGTTCAAAATATATTTTTTCAAACAAACAAACAAACAAAAATTAACAATAGAATGACTATTCTATGGTAGACACTGTGTCACATACTGAATTAGAACCAGTCCCTGCATTCAAGATGCTCAGTCTACTGAAGGAGACCAGCATGTGACTGATTACCAATAATACAACATGGTAAGTGCTGCACCAGAAATATGCACAAATACTAGGGGAACATAAGGGAGAAAGTGACTAATTCCACTTAAAGGTAGGGAAAGTGTTAAGAAAGTTTTTAAGTAAGAAATAATAAATATTCATTTCCTTGGATGAATATTAATACCAAGAAAGAACATCTTACATCATGTTCTAGTAATTTTTTTTAGTGCTACAGTTCAATAGAACATATACTCTCTTGACAAAAAAAATTTTTTAATATATTATTACCATAATATTTCAAGACGTCTTGAAAGGGTTTATTCCTAAAATCTTTTGGACTCTTCTCTTTATTCTTCTCATTATGTATACTAAATCCCTACACCTGGAAGTTAAACTCAAGACTAAAATATTCATAAAATTGCCATGCAAGCTATATGAAAACCTAGATGGAAAAACCTAGTGTATTCTGCTTTTTGCCAGCTACCATATACAGGGGTGGGCAAAAGCAGGTTTACAGATGTTTGTTTGGAAAATAATACAACAATTAATAAACAATACAAGAATAAACTGTCACATACTTACAACTGTAACCCTATTTTTGCCAACCCCTGTTTTAGTGATAAAGATCCACCACTAAGTTTTTATTAATTATGTACTTAGCAGAAATCATCAGATCCTTCCTTGCTCTCAATTAACTTTTTGGATTTCATTACTCTGTATAGTAGTCTCATACGCCAGCAAAATTAATTAATTTTTCCTATTTCAGGAATAGCACAAATAAAGTCATCTTCCATTTAAAAACAAACATCCTAATAGATAAAGTATATATATTTAGTTAAATGGTGCCATCTGGTGACATAAATCCTGTAGCAAATACACAAAGTATAAAGCCAAGAATGTCAATTAATCCTCTTGATAGCATCCAATCTAAAGTGTCAAATTTAAACTTAGAAATACTGAATCCCACCTGAGACATGAAAACACAACTAATGACATCAGCATATGACGGCTTAACATCAGAAATAATAAGAATTGTCTGGATCACATCTTTTTTTTTTTTTTTTGAACAGAGACAGAGAGAGAGACAGAGAGAGGGACAGATAGGGACAGACAGACAGGAAGGGAAAGAGATGAGAAGAAGCATCAATTCTTTGTTATGACTCCTTAGTCTCCTTAGTTGTTCATTGATTGCTTTCTCATATGTGCCTTGACTGGGGGGCTCCAGCCAAGCCAGTGACCCTTTGCTCAAACCAGCAACCTTGGGCTCAAGCCAGTGACCTTGGGCTTTAAGCCAGCAACCTTTGGGCTCAAGCCAGCAACCATGGAATCAGGTCTATGATCCCGTGCTCAAGCTGGCGACCTTGCATTCAAGCGGAAGACCTTGTAGTTTCGAACCTGAGTCCTCAGCATCCCAGGCCAACACTCTATCCACTGTGTCACCACCTGGTCAAGCTATGCTTACCACTCTTTTTTCTCAAGTTTACCTTCAACTTTAAGTCTTTGGAAGAGATTTAAGTCTAATCTGATATCCTCATCCAACTCCTAGAGGGCATTTTTAAAGCATAAACATCAAAAACATCTTGAATCGCTGTTGCAGTCAAATCCATTTCTTCATTTTCTTTCTGACCTCTATGGATCTGTATAATTTCTTTACCTCAAATACCCCTTCCCTAAGAAAGTTTTCTCTGATTCCATAGCTAAGGTTAAGCCTCTTGCTCATAGCACACTCTACTTCTCCTTTGTCACTTTTATCACAATTGCAAATATATACTATTTATACAATTTTGTTTAGTGCTTGTGTTCTCAGTGAACATACCAGAGTTCCTGGCATAGTCTTCAATAAATATCTCTGGATGGATGGGTGAATGGATGGATGGATGGGAAAAATGTCCTTCTCTATCTTCTCTTCTTACCCAAATCCTATCATTTACAAGACCAAGCTCTCGTTTATATTTATATAAAACCTTCCCTAGCAACATCAATCTACAATGATCCCTAGTTCTCTGAACTCCTACAGCATTTTGGTCTAACTTCCAGAGTTTAGTCCTTAATTCTATCCTTTCTTTCTTTCTTTTTTTTTTTTTTTTTTTTTGCATTTTTCTGAAGCTGGAAACAGGGAGAGACAGTCAGACAGACTCCCGCATGCGCCCGACCGGGATCCACCCGGCACGCCCACCAGGGGTGACGCTCTGCCCATCCTGGGCGTCGCCATGTTGCGACCAGAGCCACTCTAGCGCCTGAGGCAGAGGCCACAGAGCCATCCCCAGCGCCCGGGGCCATCTTTGCTCCAATGGAGCCTTGGCTACGGGAGGGGAAGAGAGAGACAGAGAGGAAGGCGTGGCAGAGGGGTGGAGAAGCAAATGGGCGCTTCTCCTGTGTGCCCTGGCCGGAATTGTATCCTTTCTTGTACTTGTTTGTATGTATGTGAATGTTACCACCTCAACTGACTTCTACTACTTCATGGTAAGGATTTGGTCTTTAATAACATCCATCTGCATAAATCCATGTAAATAGGTAAAAACTTCATTAATTATTATTCAATTGTAATAACTAAAATAGCAGCACTCTCGCTCTGTGCATGTGCACACGCTGAGGGGGCCCGCCCCAGCCGCCATCACCCCCGCCTCAGCTTTATGGTCTCTCCCTAGAGCTTTGCCTCGGGGTCCGCTGCTGTGGTCCTGTGGCACAGCCGGCCCGCGTGGCAGTGACATGGAGGAATTCGACTCCGAAGACTCCTCCCCCTCAAAGGAGGACGAGGACTACGTGCCTTTGGATGGAGAGTATAGTGAAGATGATGTAAATGAATTAGTGAAGGAAGATGAAGTGGATGGTGAAGAGCAGACACAGAAAACCAAAGGGAAAAAAAGAATGACTCAGAGCGTTCCTGTCAGGAAGAGTAAACGAGGTGGCCTCTCATTAGAAGAGGAAGAGGAAGATAGCAGCGGGGAGTCTGGAAGCAGTAGCAGCGAAGAGAAAGACACAGCTGCAGAGCAGGATGAAGGTGCTGGGTCAGAGGATGCCAGGAAGAAAAAGGAGGATGAACTGTGGGCCAGCTTCCTCAATGATGTGGGAACAAAATCAAAAGTGCCCCCAAACCCTCAAGTTAAAAAAAAGAGAGGAGACTGAAGAGACGAGTTCAAGTAAATTGTTTGTCAAAGCAGAAGAGCCAGAAAAACCTAAAGAGGCAGAAAAAGTAAAAATCACCAAGGTGTTTGATTTTGCTGGTGAAGAAGTCAGGGTGACTAAGGAAGTGGATGCTACATCTAAAGAGGCCAAATCCTTCTTCAAGCAAAATGAGAAAAAAATCACAGGCTAATGTCCCTTCAACTGTGCCCTCACTCCCTGCTGGGTCAGGATTAAAAAGATCATGTGGCATGAGCAGCCTTTTGGGAAAAATTGGAGCCAAAAAGCAGAAGATGAGCACCCTAGAGAAATCCAAACTGGACTGGGAGAGCTTCAAGGAGGAAGAAGGCATTGGTGAAGAACTGGCCATCCACAATCGAGGGAAGGAAGGGTACATTGAACGGAAAGCTATTCTAGACCGAGTGAATCACAGGCAGTTTGAAATTGCTTGAGATCTCAGGTTGAGCAAAATGAAACCCTGATGTTATGGGAGGAAATCAACAGCCACTAATCCTGTTTACAATGTGAGCTTCTTTTGCGTCTGTGAAATGTCTCCAGTGTTGCTCCTCAGCTGTTTCCCAGCAAGGCCTTCTTTTCTACCTTGAATTTCTGTCTTTGTATCTTTGTCTCACATGGTTTCATTCATTTTACTTTTAAAAGTTTGTCCTTAAAACTGGAAAGCCACATGCAAAAGAATGAAACTGGACTACAGTCTCTCCCCCTGTACAAAAATTAACTCAAAATGGATCAAAGATCTAAACATAAGACCTGAAACAATTAAGTACATAGAAGAAGACATAGGTACTCAACTCATGGACCTGGGTTTTAAAGAGCATTTTATGAATTTGACTCCAATGGCAAGAGAAGTGAAGGCAAAAATTAATGAATGGGACTACATCAGACTAAGAAGTTTTTGCTCAGCAAGAGAAACTGATAACAAAATAAACAGAAAGCCAACTAAATGGGAAATGATATTTTCAAACAACAGCTCAGATAAGGGCCTAATATACAAAATATACAAAGAACTCATAAAACTCAACAACAAACAAACAAACAATCCCATAAAAAAATGGGAAGAGGATATGAACAGACACTTCTCCCAGGAAGAAATACAAATGGCCAACAGATATATGAAAAGATGCTCATCTTCTTTAGCTATTAGAGAAATGCAAATCAAAACAGCAATGAGATACCACCTCACACCTGTTCGATTAGCTATTATTAGCAAGACAGGTAATAGCAAATGTTGGAGAGGCTGTGGAGAAAAAGGAACCCTCATACACTGTTGGTGGGAATGTAAAGTAGTACAACCATTATGGAAGAAAGTATGGTGGTTCCTCAAAAAACTGAAAATAGAACTACCTTATGACCCAGCAATCCCTCTACTGGGTATATACCCCCAAAACTCAGAAACATTGATACGTAAAGACACATGCAGCCCCATGTTTATTGCAGCATTGTTCACAGTGGCCAGGACATGGAAACAACCAAAAATCCCGTCAATAGATGACTGGATAAAGAAGATGTGGCACATATACACTATGGAATACTACTCAGCCATAAGAAATGATGACATCAGATCATTTACAGCAAAATGGTGGGATCTTGATAACATGATATGAAGTGAAATAAGTAAATCAGAAAAAACCAGGAACTGCATTATTCCATACGTAGGTGGGACATAAAAGTGAAACTAAGAGACATTGATAAGAGTGTGGTGGTTACGGGGGGGAGGGGGGAATGGGGGAGGAGAAGGGGGAGGGGGAGGGGCACAAAGAAAACAAGATAGAAGGTGACAGAGGACAATCTGACTTTGGGTGACGGGTATGCATCATAATTGAACGACAAGATACCCTGGACTTGTTATCTTTGAATATATGTATCCTGATTTATTGATGTCACCCCATTAAAAAAATAAAATTATTTAAAAAATTAAAAAAAATTAAAAAAATTAAAAAAAGTTTGTCCTTAAAAAAAAAAGTAAAAAAATAAAATAAAATAAAAAATAAAATAGCAGCACTCTCTATACTTAAATGTGTAGTGTAAACAAATAAGTAGGAAAATACTAGACCTTAGTATCTAAGAATTTAACATTTACCACTTTGACTAGTCAGAGCTTATTTGAAGGTCCATGGCATGCGGTGATTTATTTGTTTCATTGAAGCACATGCCTCAAGGTTGTGAGTGGCAGCAAGCACTTACCTGAGTAAGACTCATACAAGGCACTTTGCTGTTCTCCATCTATAGCACCCTAGGTAGAAACTACCATTAGGTACCCAAAGGAAAGTAAATCGTATAAATGTTTCAGGTACACTGTTACATATTTTTAATTAGATTTTATAATGATATTCATTAATTTATTGATTCCCAAAGTACTCGAGATAGATCCAGAATGATAATGGCTCATTACATTTGTTAAAGATCAAATCAAATCTTTATAAAACCCAAGAATGAAAAAACGCCACTGCCATATTTTCCCAAGTTTATTAATAATATACAGCTACTATATTACTTTCTTTAAGTGACCAGATATCCTGGTCATTTAGAACACCTGTTCTCAAACTTTAGCATGCCTCAGAATCACCTGGAAGGCTTATTAAAACACTATTTGCTGACCCCTACCTGCAGAGTTCCCGATTCAGTGCATCTGGGGTTAAGCCAAGAATTTGCAATGCTAACCTGCTCCAAGGACCACACTGTGAGAACCTCTGCTTGGGAGGATCAAAGCCAAGTTGTTACAAATTCATATAACCATGTGTGCCTTCACACTCACTATAATCTATAAAAAGTCCTTTGGTTTTCTAATGACCTGGTGGCAAAAACTACACATTGTCATGAATAATTAAGACCAAAATAGCCATGATGTTTTCAAATAGATGTTATTTTAAAATAAATATATATTAGGATTACTATATTGAAAATACATAGTTGTTTTACTTTATTCAGATTAAAATGTGGTAAAGCTCTTTACAGAGTGACTTGTTTTAGCACTTGTCACCAATATATTTAAATAATTAAATAACTGCATACCTAATGTCTCTTTTCCTCCACTTGATTGCTCTCACCCATTAGGGCAAGGACTATCCTCTATAGTTTACTATTGTATCTCTACTGCTTACCACAATGTCTAATACATAACAGGTCTTTTAAAAATAATGGTTGATTAAATGAATAAATAAAATTTATTGACAACCTATTAGCATCAAAGGTCCACATATTGATACTTGTGGTACAAAGGTTAATTAGATATAACTTCAACTCTCAAGTTACAGTCTATTAAGGGGGGCAGAAATAGATTCAATTTATCATAAGGCAATGTAATAAGTGCTTTATAGAAATATGTACAAAATGCTGAAAGACATAATGAAAGGGCTGCTTAAAGCTTCTAGCAAGTAGAAAAATGGTAGAAGACTTCCACAAAGGGATGATAAATACCAGTATGTGTTAAATCTAATGTTTCATCCATATTGCTACTAATCTCAAGTACCCATAGGGTTCTATGTTAAGCTTTATGGAAATAAAAAGTATTCTACTTTAACTCAAAAATCTGACATGCAAATGCAAGTCTTCATAAAGCAAGATGGCATGTTTCTAAGATTTTGGTACTGGCAGGACTTTAAGGAAAATACCACTTTACTGTCCACATCTTTCCAAAAACTTTCTCCATAAACATTATACAGTGAAATTTAAATTTGCAAAGTATATGGAAGAGAAGTATTTCAAAAAAATCTTTCACCTTACTCCTTCAGTATCTAAGTGAAAAATAAATAACCTGGGTGCCTTGAAAATTGAAATATTTTATAAATACTAAATAAAAGAAACCCCAATTAATTTTTAAACTATTATGGAATTTCAATTCACTTCTATTCAAATTCTGTAAGGTGTTAATGCAATCATCATAGAACTGTAATTATCCATTGGACAAAACCTTTTCCTTAGTATGACCACAAGATGTCACCCTAAGCATAACTTCTAAATGTGCAGCTTCCAGCACATTGCTGTTTTAGGCATTTTTCTTTTTTTATACAATAATAAACACTAATAACTAACTTTTAAAGGCTTAATGTGTCTTTTTTCAGTGTCAATTATTAGTAAATAAAAAATAAAAACAAAATACAGTACAGGGACTCTAGAACCAAAGAGGAAGAAAGTTAAACGGTTCATCATTCTCCATGCTTAGATGTCCAACTATACCATAAGAGCAATGTACCTAACCACTAGTTTTATTTTCTTCTTTTATTTTATTTATTTTTAAAATTTCCCAAAATAAGCATATGTTACTTTTATAATTAAATAAAGTTGTACTTTAAAAATAAAAAATACCTTTACTATCACCTTCCACCCTATTATCAGAGAACCCATTTATAAAATGCTTTCATACATTATAATAGTAGTCAAAGTTATATAAACATAATCTTTCCTCAATATTATACCATCGAAGACATACTAGCTTTTGGATGTTTTTTACATCACTTGATGAAGGACCACAAAAGAAGGATAGTATTTCTTTCCAAAATAATATTTTTCATCTGTAGAGAGGGTTGGTGTCCTGGTCACATGTAAGTGTTACAGCACATTCTGCAATGATAGTATTTCACTTTACTATTCATTTGTGTTGGGTTTTATGCAGTATAACTCTCTATTTCTTCAGTTAGTTGTGATTTATGCAAGTTATTGTTTCACTGTACTGGTTATCTAAGTCTCAGAACAATAGGAGAAGCCACTGTCTTTCCTTCCTTGTAACAAGAACAGCAACAATAAAAGTAGGGAAGGGAGTTGGTTCAAACAGAAAGCAAGTTATAGTCCATAAATAATGCTCTGTTTATCAATGGCTCCCTACTTATCCTTTTATAAAGTTTTAATCCCCTTCAGGATGCACAGAGATAGATGGCTTTTCTTCTTTTGTGTCCTTAAAGAGAATACACAGTAAGACCACTCAAACATTCAATAGAAATAAATTTGTAATTAGTATTTAGCAACTCACATAGAATTAATTGAATAGAAGATTATGTTTTGTTTTATAATGATGCTCCATTTTTTGCAGTCTAGTTTATCCCCAAATGACTTAAAAACCAGCCAAAGCAAATCTATCCATTCAAAGCTGGGCACCAGGATTACTTACGTAATAGCTTTTTACAGATTATTGTAGTATCTTGTTTTTTAAAGGCATTCAAACTACACTGTAGGCTTTTTGCCAAGATACTTATCATTCACTCAAAACAACTAAAAAATGCAATTCTTTGCCATTCATTTGTCCTTTTATTCCCCATATAATAGTGTTGTAATACCAAATGGTTACATTGCCAAAGTATAGTAGAATTGTCTAAAGCATCCAACAATATTCTTCCTAAATCAAGTTCAAAAACTGAAACTCTCAAAAGACTTAGCTAATCTGAACTAAACACATCATACAAATTTAGAGATATTGCCATTCAGTTAATAACCTTTACTAATTACCAACTAGCTGAAATTATTAACATTTAATTCAAAATTTTGTGGTTTAAAAATGTTCTCAACTATTGTTCTCTAATGACAAGATTTGTTTAAATTCTGCAAGAGTCCATTTACAGTTGTTTTTGTTTAAACCAACTAAGATGATTATAGTTATTTGTGTCATTAATTTTTACCAGCCACAGGAGAATATTTTAAAGAACTTAATCCATAAGCAAAATAATCCCATAAAGCTTTGTTCTTGTTTTTATTCAACAGACTGATTTTCAAATTTTCAAAATTTGATGATGTTTGAAATTATATTCAGAAAAAGCTGGAGTTTTTGTCAGTAAATGTAGACATATATAATAAAAATAAAAACATAGATAAAATATCTTCAAGATTAAATCTCGTAATTCCCATTTTTATATTTTTATTTCAATAACTCCCAGACCTTAAAAGTTAATAATAATGTCTAGTAAACTCAGTTATTCTTTTAAATTGTACTATTTAAGCTCAGTAAACTATGTAGTATAATTAAGTGGGTTTTTTTTATATTGTTTCATTAGTTACTTTTGTTGAGGAGAGGTGTTTGTTTATATATTTTGCTACTTTATTTTAACTCTTAAAATATCATAAAAAAATAATTAAAAGTTACCTGTATATGTACAAAAGATATATGTATAAAGTCATAAATAAACCATATACTTAATTTTCCTCACCATCTTTAAGAAGGTGAAGAATAACCATCAATTTAAACATTATGTAGTTAAATCCATAACAAGTTGACAAAATTTCCAAAGCACTGAGATATTCATCAGTAAACTTTCCAGTTTGGATCATAAAGTTTCAAAAGAGAAGCAAAAAAAGTGGGGGAGGGAGAGAATATTTTTTAAGTTTTGTTTTAAGAAGAGAGTAAAAATAGAACTATGATTCTAACTGAGTAGAATGTGACCCATTGTTTCCCTAGGAAGGAACTTCCTTCTCTAGCATATTTGTCTTCAATTTTTTGCAATAAACTACTCAGGTTTTTTTCCTGTGTACACTTTCCTTCTTATACAAATTATTCCTTCAATATTGACATTTTTAATAACCTACACTTTATCTCTATTCTATAATAGTCTTTTTTAGGTTAACTTTAAATTTAGAGAGGAAAAAAAACCTTTTCTTCTACTTTCAAAGAAAAGTATTGCAGTTTTAAATTTGGTTAACATCAGGTTCTTTGACCACATTACTCAAACTAAGCCCACTTCTTCCATTAGCATAATATGTACTTTTTTAATGCATACCTAGCAAAGCTTGGAATAAGCTGCTCCTAAAAATGCCCATCACCTTTTTAACAGCGTTTTTCAGCTGCTGCTCTTCTGGTTTCCTTAATTTTTTGCAGTATTCTTCCAGTAATGACAAAGCCCGGTCAGTATCTGAAAAACATGATTTAAAAATTCTATCTTATGGTCTTAGAAAAATAGTAAGCTTATCATTAGTTATTAGAGAAATGCAAATCAAAACTACAATGAGATACCACCTCACCCCTGTTAGATTAGCTATTATCAACAAGACAGGTAATAGCAAATGTTGGAGAGGCTGTGGAGAAAAGGAAACCCTCATACACTGTTGGTGGGAATGTAAAGTAGTACAACCATTATGGAGGAAAGTATGGTGGTTCCTCAAAAAACTGAAAATAGAACTACCTTATGACCCAGCAATCCCTCTACTGGGTATATACCCCAAAACCTCAGAATCATTGATACGTAAAGACACATGTAGCCCCATGTTCATTGCAGCACTGTTCACAGTGGCCAAGACATGGAAACAACCAAAAAAACCCTTCAATAGAAGACTGGATAAAGAAGATGTGGCACATATACACTATGGAATACTACTCAGCCATAAGAAATGATGACATCAGATCATTTACAGCAAAATGGTGGGATCTTGATAACATTATACGGAGTGAAATAAGTAAATCAGAAAAAAACAAGAACTACATGATTCCATACATTGGTGGAACATAAAAACGAGACTAAGAGACATGGACAAGAGAGTGGTGGTTACCAGGGGTGGGGGGAGGGAGGACGCAGGAGGGAGGGAGGGAGGGAGAGAGTTAGGGGGAGGGGGAGGGGCACAGAGAAAACTAGACAGAGGGTGACGGAGGACAATCTGACTCTGGGTGAGGGGTATGCAACATTATTTAATGACATGATAACCTAGACATGTTTTCTTTGAATATATGTACCCTGAATTATTAATGTCATCCCATTAACATTAATAAAAATTTATTAAAAAAAAAGAAAAATAGTAAGCTTACATTAAATGATTCCATAGTTGTATTCCTAATTTTATTACAAAAATAATAAAATAATCATGAATTTCATACACTACCACTTGAAATTGTGAATTATACTCAACTTCTAATTTTAAGAACCCACTTTTATGTTTATAGTTCTGTCTTCCAAAAGAATCTGTAACTATGAAACAAAATTAAAGTCCTGTATGCAATGCTGGCCAGTTGATGTTCATGCAGAGAACATGATTCTCTCTTGTCAGAAAAATTATCTGAAAATTGATGAGATCTTACAAAATAATGACCAAGTTTCTTAACTCAGCCTTCAAGGCTTGATCCCTCCCATGATCTTTATACAACCTATATTTTCAGCCATATTTCCCACTCTACATTCCATCCTCTTTTATATTAATAAAACACACGCACACACACACACAATGCCCAAGTCATATTGGATTACTCTCCCTCTCTCCATCTGTCCCTCCTTTCCATTACCTTAGTACTTTTCTTTGCTCCTTCTTCTCCCTGTATTAGAATATGCTCCCCCATAAACTATCTCTCCCCAGTATATGTGTGCTGTATTGTAAAGGGTTTGCTGTCAGCTAGATCTGGGTCTAAACTCTACCTAGCTGTGTATGACCCTTAACAAGTTACTTAACATCTCTGAACTTCAATTTCCTCACAGGTAGTAGGATTAAATCACACAATACTTGGTACAATGTCTAGTATATGGAAAGCAATCAACAAATCAACTGAAAACCTACTTTTTCTTAAGTTATACCTAACTCATATACTTCCTTCCATAAAGTTATATCTGACGGTTCTAATTAATCATTTTCACCCTTCTTCCAAACCATTTTGCCAACACAAATACTACAGGCATTCTTAATACATACTGCCATATTATGGCTCCTTGATCCATGTCTCTATCTGCCATAAGACAAAATATCCTTGAAAAAGTCACAAAGTGACACAGCCTTTGAGTATAGTGACAATTCTTTTAATTTTATTTTTTCATTTTATTTTGGGGGGGGGGGATATGAAGATTCAACTTCATTTTTCCAACATGAAGATCTATCTGTAGAGTGTCAAATCACATAGTTAATTAAACAATTCATATGTATCACCAAGAATATAAATTAACTGATTTACTCAGACTTGAAATGCATTATGAGAGAGGGCAAGACTCACCTTAACCAGTGACCCATTGTTTTTATCATTAACTTGTATTTCGTAAAACTGTGTTTAGAAAGCTTTTGAAGAAAGTGACCAGAGTCTGAAATATTGCATTGCTAATTTTCCTTGTTTTACGATTTATATGTATTTTTGTTCTCTCTCTGTTTGAATTCCTGTATGAGGAATTAATATATGCAAACTTTTCATATACAAGGCACATATATGAAAATGGTTTCTTACAGGTATTATCTGGGGTGAAAGCCAACTGGAATTGTCAGCAGTATTCCCCAACCTCACCCTGTGCCCAGACTCTGTCATCAATAAAAGCTTTACTTTGAGTGAATGTCACTTCCTTCAAATGTCTTAGTATTCTTGGTACTTCTCCACCTGACCAGAGCTCCTCTCTTAACATTACTTTATCTTTTCAAATCATATCATAGATCTTCATCAAAATTTCTGTGTTTTGCCTGACCAGTAGTGGCACAGTGGCTAGAGTATCAACCTGGGATGCTGAGATTCCAGGTTCAAAACCCCAAGGTCTCAGGCTTGCGTGCAGGCTCATCAACACAATCCCAGGGTCACTGGCTTGAGCACAAAGGTCACTGACTTCAGGCCAAGGTCGCTGGCTTGAGCAAGGAGTCACTGGCTCCACTTGAGCTGCCCGGTCAAGGCACATATGAAAAGCAATCAATGAACAACTACAGTGACGCGACTATAAGTGGATGCTTTTCATCTCTCTCCCCTCCTGGCATGCTTTCTCTCTCTATCCCTTTTATTCCCTCTCTTGAAAAAAAAAATTTCCCTGTTTTGAGGTTTATTTTTTTCTTCCAGCTTTACTGAGGTATGATGGACAAATAAAATCATATGTCTTTAAGGTGAACAACATGGTTTTAATATACAAATACAGTATGAAATGATTACCATAATCACTACCAAAAAGACAACTAATAGTCTTTGCATTTTAAAAGTCTTCTCCTTCCAATCTAACCCTTTCGGACTAAATACCAATTATAATAACAGTTTATATTTATTGAGCATTTTATTTCATATCTCCTTTCCCCTAAATCTAATTCTTCTCTCCCACAGCCATTCTCAGTGGGTGATCTTGCTTCTTATTTCATGGAAAATCAGAAGAGAACTTCCACAAGTTCCTGATATGACATCTATGGACTTACCTGTAACTGTGCCCCTATATTCTGCCTTCCCTTCTGTTACTACAGATGAAATATCTGTGCTTCTCTCTAAAACCAGCTCCTCTACTTGAGCACCAGAACCTCTTCTCTCATGACTACTCAAGGACATTGCTGCATCATTAATTGCTACCTGTCCATTCATTCCTTCCCATGAGCATACAAACAAACTGTAATACCAGTGATTTTTAAAACTTTCCTTCACCTTTCGCTCTTATCCAACTAACTATAGTCCTCATTCTCTCTTCCCCTCTATAGCAAAACTCCCTGAAATACTGTCTCCACTTCCTTTCCTTTCATTCTCTCTTGAGATGACTCTACTCAGATTTGTATTTTCTGTAATTCCACTAACATAGCTCTTGTCAAGGTTACCTATCATCTCCATATTGCTGAACCCAGTGGTCAATTCTCCAGCATCTCAGTTGGCCCACAAGCAGCATTTGCTACTGTTGCACGCCTGAAACACTTTCTTCACTAGATTTCAAAACAGCAGTATTCTTTATAAATATTTAACCATCAGTTCTCTGGATTAAAAAAAAAGTGTGCATCTATACATCCATAAATTTATTATAAATTTTACTGATATAAAGAATGTGTAATATGAAATGTAGAAATAATAAGATGTGCAACTTTTATTGTAAATTCCACATAGCCAGTTGATTCTCAAAAAAAATTTGTTAATTTTTGCCA
This sequence comes from Saccopteryx bilineata, assembly GCF_036850765.1. Classification (NCBI taxonomy): domain Eukaryota; kingdom Metazoa; phylum Chordata; class Mammalia; order Chiroptera; family Emballonuridae; genus Saccopteryx; species Saccopteryx bilineata. The sequence continues at coordinate 334,738,405 of NC_089490.1, read as the reverse complement.
AATTCTTATACTCATAGCCAATTTAGGGTTGTAATTGATAAATGAGTAGTTCCAACATGAATGTTGGTTGATTTTTTTTTCTATTACAACATGAGTAAGATGAAAATGAAACAATAAAGATGGCTTAAGTAACAAACTTTCACTCACTCCATCAATTACATGAATTCTTTGCTGAATCAAATAATTTCTGAATAATGGACAAATATTTCTTCAATTTCTGTGCTAATCACAATGTAATAGCTATAGACATATGCTTTTAACTTGCATTTACATTTTCTTTATCATTTTCTTATCAGCAAAACAATAAGTGAAACCCTGATTTATAGCATTTGCAATTTCCAAGGTGTAAACATTCCCACCATAACCAGTTTCAAGCTACCAACATGACATCATTAATTTCAGGCTTGGGAAAGACATAGAGCAGCACACCATTACATAGCTTTTTCAACACAGACATAAAAAGATGTTAAATAAAAGCAGACATATCAAAATGTTAAAAAAAAAATTCTAGGATGTGATGAGTTTTGAATATTACCTTTTTTAATTTTTTTAAAGATTTCTATTTATTGAATTTTAGACAAAGGAGAGGGGCATGAAGAGGTGGAGGAACAGGAAGCATCAATTCATGGTAGTTGCTTCTCATATATTCCTTGACTAGGCAAGCCCAGGGTTTCAAACAAGCAAACTCAGCATTCCAGGTTGATGCTTTATCCACTGTACCACCACAGGTCAGGCTTGAGTATCACCTTTTCTTTTATCATTGATTTTAGAAAGAGGAAGGGAGAGAGAGAAAGAAACAGATTTGTTTTTGTACTTATTTATGCATTCATTGGTTGATTCTTGTATGTGCCTTGACCAGGGACTGAACCTGCAACTTTGATGTATCAAGATGATGCTCTAACCAACTGAGCTACCTGGCCAGGGCTTGAGTATTACTTTTAATATACTGTATTTAATGTAAGTGTATATAACTTAATTTTTAAATGGCTGGGTTTGAAAATTTGTTGAAAATTGCCCTGGCCAGATAGCTCAGTTGTTTAGAGCATCATCCTGAAGCACAGAGGTTCCTAGTTTGCTCTTCCATCAGGGCAGATCGATGTTTCTGCCCCCCACCATCACCACCCTTCCTCTCTTTCTAAAATCAATAAAAATAAACATTAAAAAAATAACGCAAATTTGTGAGAATCCAACCATAGGTTCTTTCAAGCTGCTATGAGCCCCTTCTGGTGCTCAGCTGCTTCCCGGGCAGCACTCTGCTGCAGGCTCCCTCCCTAGAGCACGGAGGCCCCTTCTCAATCACATGTACTGGTCCTCCTCCATCCTCAAGCTCTAAACCTCTGGAGGCTTTCTATTCTTAGTCCTTTGGGCACCTTACCCAGTAACCTGGCTTCAAATACTACCAGCATTCTCAAGACTCCCAAATTTATATCTATATAGCTCAGACCTTTCCCCTGAATTCTGTAGTCATATATAAATGAATATTCATATTTCCATCTTGATGTCTAATATGCATTTCAAACTTAACTTGTCAAGGTCTTATAAGAATTTCAGGTCTTATTAACCACCCACAACCTACTTCTCCAGCATTGTTCCCCATCTCTGATCCTTTGGGTTGTTCAAATCAGTATCACTGAAGTCATCATTCATTCTTCTCTAATTCTCTACACCTAATCCTATCACTTCTCACCATCTCCAGTCCTATAACCCTGATCCAGGCCACCATCATCTATCCCCTGTGTTACTGCATTAACCTCCTACTAGTCTACATGCTGTCACCTTTTCCCTCCTAAAGTCATTCCTAAACACAACAGCCAGAAAGATCATAAGTCAGATAATGTTACTCCTCAACTTAAACCCTCCAGTGACTCTGCATTCACTCAGCAAAAGCCTACCTCTCTGATTTCAGCTTTTACACCTTTCCTCTTGCTCAGTCTACTCCAACCACAGGGGTCTATGCTCTTTCTCAATATAACAAGAACTCTCCTACCCGATGACCTCTATTCTTGCTATTATACCTAAACATTCTTTCCTCAAATACCCAAAAAGCTTGCTCCCTCACTTCTTTCATATCTCTGCTCAGATGTCACCTTATCAATTGGGCCATCCCTAATATCCTTATATGATATATTAGCAAACCTCAAGCTTACTCCCTTTAAGAAGGGAGAATTTCAATAGGCAGTAATAAACAGAAAACACTTTATAATTAGTTCTTTTTTATCTACGAAGGTTAGAAATATAAATATATATGTGGATGCACAGGGAGCCCTCTCCAATCTTAAAATAAGATGTATTAACAAAGATGGTGGCATAAACATATACTACTACATTTGTATACAACTTAAATTTTTTTTTTGCTTTCAAACTTTACCTGGTTTTATTTTATATGTATGTGTGTGTGTGTGTGCATGTGTGTGTGTATATACATATATATATACATATATATGTATATATATATATATAGAGAGAGAGAGAGAGAGAGAGAAGAGGAACAGACAGAAAGGGAGAGAGATAGAAGCATCAATTCTTTTTTTTTCTTTTTTGTATTTTTCCGAAGTTAGAAGCAGAGAGGCAGTCAGACAGACTCCCACATATGCCCAACTGGAATCCACCGGGCATGCTCACCAGGGTTCAATGCTCTGCCTATCTGGGTCATTGAGGCTGGAGCCATTCTAGCACCTGAGGCAGAGACCATGGAGCCGTCCTCAGCACCCTGGCCAACTTTGCTCCAGTTGAGCCTTGGCTGCAGGAGGGGAAGAGAGGGAGAGAGGAAGGAGAGGGGGAAGGGTGGAGAAGCAGATGGGTGCTTCTCCTGTGTGCCCTGGCTGGGAATTGAACCGGGACTTCCACATGCCGGACCAATACTCTGCCGCTGAACCAACCAGCCAGGGTCAAAGCAACAATTCTTCATTGAAGCACCTTAGTTGTTCATTGATTGCTTTCTCATATGTGCCTTGACCAGGGGGCACCAGCTGAGCCAATGACCACTTGTTCAAGCTAGCAACATTGGGCTCAAGCCAGCGACCATGGGGGTCATGTCTATATGATCTCATGCTCAAGCCAGACTCTGTGCTCAAGCTAGTGAGCCTACACTCAAGCTAGCAACCTCAGGGTTTCAAATCTGGGCCCCCTGCATTCCAGGCCCACGCTCTATCCACTGCACCATTACCTGGTCAGGCTACCTGATAATATTTTTAACAATTTTTTGAATATAGGAAAAATATTTGAATCCTCTTTTTGTCAATAATCAAACAGTTTCTTTAAATGACAGTGGCTTATTGACCTCACTTTTTCACCCATTTCTAATCATTAATGTAAGTAATCAACAATATAATAATTGTACAATATCTCCCTCAGTACTTATATGTATCTTTAGACTCTGATTATCTCTAGTGTCTCAAGCTTTAGTCTTTTTAATTTTAATTTTATTTTATTTTGTATTTTTCTGAAGTGAGAAGCGGAGAGACAGACTCCTGCATGTGCCTGACCAGGATCCCCTCCCCACTGGCAAGCCCATTAGGGGTAATGCTCTGCCCATCTGGGGCATTGCTTCATTGCAATCAGAGCCATTCTAGTGCCTGAGGCGGAGGTCATGGAGCCGCCCTCAGTGCCAGGGCCATCTTTGCTCCAATAGAGCCTTGGCTGTGGGAGGGGAAGAGAGAGATAGAGAGAAAGGAGAGGAGGAAGAGTGGAGAAGCAGATTGGTGCTTCTCCTGTGTGACCTGGCCTGGAATCAAACCCCAGACATTTATACTCTGGGCCTACACTCTACCACTGAGCCAGCTGGTGAGGGCTTTTATTTCTTTATTTGTTAGACAGTTTCTGAAATTTTGCTAAAGTACCAAGAATCTTTTCTCTTTTCTTTCAATTATAATTTTTAAGCTCTATTTCTACTTCTATGGCATTTCTGCAGGTATTCGGTTATTCTGATCTTTTACTCTTGTAAAAGCAATTCTCAAAAATTTATCAACAGCATTCCCATACTCATATCCACAAATGTAATTTGCCAGGTAAGCAGAAGTCCATGAATTCATTCAGCACATGTTGAGTAACTACTCAGGAAAGACACTATGTTGAGCCAAAGCAGTTAGATGGCCTCTATACCAACAGAACTTATTATGCCTCTCACCCCCATATGAGAAAAATCTAATACATTTAATAAAATGCTACAATATTTTAAAAAAAAAAGGTCAAACATAGTCAAGTCTCTCTTAGGTAACTTAGGCTTTTCCATGCCAGCACTTAGTTCTGGAAATATGGCTGCCCTTTACCACCACCCAGGTCAATTCCATTAGGCCTTTTATCTCTCTCTACTTAAATTCTTGTTTCTGATTAATAGAAGCTTGAGCTTCAGTGTAATCTAAAACTAGATAACTAAGCAAAAATGGTAAGTTAAGCAAATGATGACAAGGATCCTGGGGTACAAGTCAAGATGTTGACAGTTGACAAGTTAAGTAAAGTGGAGAGTTCAATAGTTATCCAAGTGAGTCAAGATTAATATTTAATTAATATTTAAATAACCAGATATAAGTGCAAATTTTTTTACCTGAATTGCCAATATAATGACCTCAATTCTATTTTCTTTATTAAAGGAAATCTGTCTTCATATGACTCCTGAAGCTACTGTAAGAATGAAACTAAATTTGAATTAACCTGAAGAAGGGCACAGGAAGAAATGGGAAGGTGAATCATTTTTTAAAAGAATTTTTTTTGCATGATACATGCAATCCTAAAGATATAGTGAATGTTACATAACTGAAATTGTAAGTAATCATGTGTCTGTTAATTGAGGTTCAACTCTTTTTGGTTTAAAAATAGAATTTCCAAAAGTTATAAATAATTTGGGACAGGTAATTTAAATTTGAAATAATAAGTTCTTTCATTCATTAATCAAGTGTTTAACCCTTTTAGAGATTTTTGTCTGAAAGTAAAGATAACTAAATAGGAAATTTCAACAAAGTAAAAAATTAAAATAGAGTGGAATAATGCTATGATGAGATCCCAGGTATCACGGGAAGTGAGCTGATGCTATATAAACCATGTTAAGTCTGGTCTTATACACAAGGAGGAATAACAAGCCATGAAAGATTTTTTCCATGAAGATAAGCTTGACTGTTTTTTAAAGTTTTAAAACTATCACTTTGCCTGACCAGGTGGTGGTGCATTGGATAGAGCATTGGGCCGGGATGCTGAGGACCCAGGTTCGAAACCCCGAGGTCACCAGCTAGAGCATAGAATCATAGACATGACCCCATGGTTGCTGGCTTGAGCCCAAAAGTCACTGGCTTGAAGCCCAAGGTCACTGGCTTGAGTCCAAGGTCACTGGCTTGAAGCCCAAGATCACTGACTTGGGCCCAAGGTCACTGGCTTGAGCAAGGGGTCACTCCTTCTGCTGGAGCCCCCTGGTCAAGGCATATCTGAGAAAACAATCAATGAACAACTAAGATGCCGCAATGAAGAATTGATGCTTCTCATCTCTCTCCCTTCCTGTCTGTCTGTCCCTGCCTGTCCTGTCAACTCTCGCTAAAAAAAAAAAAAAAAAAAAAAAAAACAACCTCTCACTTTAACTACAGTGTGATATAAAGCAATTGAAACAAGAACAACAAGAACAACTAAGTTTTTCCCCAGATAACCTTTTAAGTGAATCTATGTTAAATTAAACAGTCATAATTTTGATCATATTTACAAGACATTATGACTAGCAAATGAAAATATTTTATTGTTAGGTATTGTAAGGTATTTATGACCTGACCAGGTAGTAGCACAGTGGATAGAGTGTTGGCCTGGCATACTGAGGACCCAGGTTCAAAACCCCAAGGTCACTGGCTAGAGCACGGGCTCATCTGGCTAAAGTGCAGGCTCTCCAGCTTGAGTGTGGGATCAGAGACATGGACCCTTGGTCACTGGCTTGAGCCCAGAAGGTCACTGGCTTGAACATGAGATCACTGGCTTGGCTGGAGCTCCCTGGTCAGGGCACATATGAGAAAGCAATCAATGAACAATTAAGGTGCCACAATGAAGAATTGATGCTTCTCATTTCTCTCCCTTCTTGTCTATCCCTGTCTGTCTGTCTGTCTTGGGCTAAAAAAAGATAAAAAGAATTTATGTATTGCTTAATTACTGGTGTTATTTTTGTTGTTTCATAAATTAAGGATATTCAAAAATAATAAAATGATTACCAATAGAATAGTTATTCTTGTACTATGTCTTTAAAAAGAGGCTTTATAGTATTAAAATTTACAATTAAAGGTGATACACCAAATGTATCATTTTATTATTATGAAGATTAACTAGCATCTATTGAAAATTCTAAGCATTATACATCAATCACCTTATTCAGTCTTTACAAAAATCCTAAGAAGTACTATTATACACATTTTGCAAATGAGGGAACAAACTCAGAAGTTACTTGCCCAAGACTACACAACCAGTAAGTGCTGGAACCAGGATTCAAACCTTGGCCTATCTGTTACCAAAACTCATATTTCTAAGTATTATGCCACTCTGAATGTTAACTTACTGGGTAAGAATCATAGTGCTTCTTTTTTCTGTAATGTCCTTAGCAATTATATTTTACCCCTTGGCCCTGCCCTCTCCAATTTTTTTAATAAACTTCAACAAATTCCAGTTGATCAGGATATTTCCCTCCTGAAACAAAAAGATATTAGTTTATCTTTAGGCCAGATTTAAAGCAGTATAAAATAGTGAATTTATAATACTACCTTTTAGATAAGGCATGTTTTCATATTGTCTATAGAACTATTAAAGAGAACAATGGAGCCCTTGCCAGTTGGCTCAGTGGATAGAGCATTGACCCAGCATGGACATCCTGGGTTCAATACCTGGTGAAGGCACACATGAGAAGTGACCATCTGTTTCTCTTCCCCTCTCTTTCCCCCTTCTCTCTCTTCTACTCTCACAGCCTGTGGCTTGATTGGTTTAAGCATCTTCCCTGGGCACTGAGGGTAGCTCGGTTGGTCCAAGTGTCAGCCTCAGGTTCTGAAGACAGCTTGGTTGATTTGAGCACTGGCTCCAGATGGGGGGGGAGTGCTGGTGGATCCTGGTCAGGACGCATGTGGGAGTCTGTCTCACTATCTCCCCTCCTCTCACTTAAAGAGAGAGAGAGAGAGAGAGAGAACAATGAGGAAAGTGCAAGGTTAAGTAGTAATAAATGGGAAGAAGATAGAAAATTACATCTTCAACTGAATATTGCAATATACATTATTCTAGTTGTAACAGACTAGAAACAGAAAATGAAGGGGTAAAAAGATAAAAATTTGAATTTAAATTGTGGGAAAATGTCTGGCCAGATTTAAAGCAGATCTAAAGAGTGCAATCACTTTGTAAATACTGGATGGTTTAAAATTACTTTAGTACATTGAAAGAGAAAAAAATACTCATAAGAAATGTCATCATAATCTATAAAAAAAAGCACAGGATCTGTAAGCAGATGTGTCCTTGCCATATCTTCCCAGGCTTGTATGACTCTGAACACAACTAATTTTCTCCTCAATCCAATTTTTTTCTTGATTTTAGAGAAAGAGAGAGACAGGAAGGGAGAGAAAGGGAGGAAAGAGAAAGATGAGAAGCATCAACTCACAGCTGCATCACTTTATTGATTGATTGATTGTTTCTCATATGTGACTAGACCAGGGGGCTCCAGCTGAGCCAGTGACCCCTTGCTCAAACCCGTGACCTTGAGATCATGTTGATGATCTTGCACTCAAGCCAGTGACCCCATGCTCAAACTCACAAGACTATGCTCAAGACTGTGACCTTGGGTTAATAGGTTAACACTCTATCCACAGCACAGGCATCTTTGATCCAATTTTTTATTTTTTAAGTGAGCAAGAGAGAGAGACAGGTGGACAGGGACAGACAGACAGGAGAGAGATGAGAAGCATCAGCTCATAGTTGCAGCACCTTAGTTGTCCATTGATTGCTTTCTCATGTGCCCTGGAGGGGGGTACTCCAGCTAAGCCAGTGACCCCTTCTCAAGCCAGCAACCTTGGGCTCATGCTAGAGACTTTGAGCTTCAAGCCAGTGACCTTTGAGCTCAAGCCAGCAACCACAGGGTCATATCTATGATCCCATGCTCAAGACAGCAACACCATACTCAAGTTGGTGAGCCTGCACTCAAGCCAGTGACCTCAGGGTTTTGAACCTTGGTCTTCAGTGTCCCAAGCCAATGCCCTATCCATTTAGCCATCACCTGGTCAGGGATTGATCCAATTTTTTTTAAAGTATTTTGATGATAAGAATTTGTATAGCAATTTCCTATTTACAAAACAATGTTTACATGGGCTAGGTGGTTTGTTTGTTTTTTTTGATTGTCACAATAATGCCAAGAGATGACTATTGTTAAGTTAAAATTGACTGTACTGATAATACCAAATTTGAAGCTCAATCTGTTGATCTTTCTTTAGCCAGCTGATGGTAACAATTGGATTCCACCCCTGGTATCGCCTCCATTGCACCATGATGTCACTCAGCTGTTCAAAGAACACCCTACTCATACAGTGAAAAGAACACTGGATGAGCTTCTGGTTCTATCACTAACTAACTTTACAAAAGTCAAGTTCATACATATTATCTTATTTGAAGTGGAAAATAAACAACACATATTTTGAGAGAAAAAAATATTAAACTCAGAACAGGAAACAAGCTTAGAAGGACTACATGATTTTACCATGGTCAAGTGGTCACATCATCTGAAAGCGTGTCAACTTGATCACACATGTGGGGGACTGGCACTTTGAGGTAGCAATTTTTTTCTCTCCTTAAATTTTCCCATTTCCTTTCTTCTCATTGAAGCAGGTAACTGGTTTTGTACTTTATTGCATCAGGACAGGGATGTGTCAGAACAGAAAACAAAGGGCTTTTTAAATTATTCTACTTCTGCTTTCCAAAAACCTAGGCCCTCAGAAGAAAAGAAGAGTTTGTTACAGAGATAAAAAAAAAAAAAGAGATTCTCAGGTACATGCAGAGAGAGAGAGAAAACATTCCCAATCTAGAAAAAGATTTTCTCGGCTGGAGAAAAGAGAGAGAAGTCTTTGGATCCCAAGAGAGCAAGAATCTATGCTCTACTTCCTGGCACCACTGTCTGGAAGGCAGAAAGACCCCAGAGAGGAATGGCACCATAATGCATCTAAGTAAACAGAAACAAAGAAATTCTGGGGGAAAATCTATGTCACTGCCAGACCAGAAAGATCTTGACACAACTCATTGGTTCAGAGGTAAACTATTATATACAGATTATCAATGACCAGAGTATACCTCCATTGCAGGAGAAACTCTACCATAACCCCTGGAAAATAAGAAAAACCTCAATAAAGAGTGGAGATCTTTCTCCACCACTCAGTGACTAAGGGTCAGAAATAAAGTTGCACTATAAAAAGTAAATGGATATTTCTTACATACCTAAATTTATAAATTGATAACCCATCTCAATGATTAAATGGTCTTGTCTCTTCTCCTAAATACCAGGTCTTCCGACTACTGGTCTAGGTTTTTTTCCTGATTATCGATGATGATGGTGGTGGTAATGGTGGTGGTAGTGGTGATAGAGGTGATATAGTAGTGCTATATATAGTTCAAGTCAAAGAAAATAACTAATGATCTGAAACAGTATCTCACCATTTCCCACATTATCTGGTAACCTTCTACTGATCTTTTGTATGTCATCTTAAATATCTTATCTCCCAGAAAGGATTCCCTGACTGCCCTAGATTGGGCTGGGTGCTCCTCCTCTGTTTCTATGACACACTATGTTAATCTCAACCACACAACATTTAAATTGTCTGTTTCCAAATCTGTCTTCCTAATAAACTTTAAGCATCATAGAACCAGAGACTGAATATCATTTCTCACTGCAAAACGTGTACCTAGCACAGTGCCTGGTACAAAGTAGACATCCAATTAATCTTTGTTGAATGGATAAATGGTTGAATAAAAGAATGGAAGTAAAGCCGTTGCCTTGATTGCTGACACAATTTTACCTTTTAAAAATATGTATAGTTTATTGCCTATAAGAAATTTTAAATAGAATAGAACCTAACAGGTCTATTCCAAGTCGTATCATACTTTCAATGATAAAGATGTCACAACTCTCCAAAATGATAGGATCCCTACAGTTAGGGCCTCAGTGGCTAGCAAGATAGTATCATAAAAAGAAATGGGCTACAAAATCTTGCCTGTAATTTTTGAAAGTTTTAGCATAGTATTTCATTCTCACAGGATTTTCTACTTTATAACATCATTCCTCTTGGTCTCAAATCCTAAAATAAATGGGGTCAGGAAAATTGTTTCATAATGGAGGTGATTTGGCCATAATTCTTGAAATAGCTTTAAGGAACTTACTAAAAATTGAACTTATGCAGAAAGCTTACTACTTGGAATTCAGAATGACTGACTAGACAGAAGAGACTGGGTAAAACTCATGATCCTTTGCTGACAAAGCAACCTACATTAAAAATACGGTGCCCTCATGCCTTGACTGCTACAAATTCTGGAGCAGGAATTATAGCTGGGGAACAGGTCCTCCTCCCCCAGTAAAAAAAAAAAAAAGATTTTATACATCTCAGCCTTATACTAAAAAATATTTTATCATCACTGACATGGTTAAACAGTGAATATTAAGAAACGAGCATATAAGAAGAGTATGTAATTAAGAAAGAAGAGCAGTCTTATAGTTTAGTGAATATACTGTTACAGAATCAATTGAGTATGCGATTGATTGGCAAACCATGAAAGCCTTAATTCAGTGTTTTAAAAATCCAATATTTGTGTTCATCTTCTTACTGACTAGACTCTTCTACCCAAAGAAGTAACCAGTAATAGGCCTAACAGAGAGATCAAATGTTCTCTTCCACGGAGTAGATGGGCAGTTTCCCAAAAACCTAACAGTTCAAACAGATTTTTGGTATCAAGTCTTTAGCATATCATTAGCACACTTTTCCAAAACATAATAACTATAAAATAAATTTAATTAATAGATTGTTTGCTCCATAATATTCTCCTAATTAGTAGTTGAAGACACAAATTTTCTCCTATTTCTTTCTCCAGATGCTCTCTCTTTATGCCTTCTGGATTGCTGAGTATTTTCCAACATCATGAGTCTTGTGGCATTATGATTTGTAATAACCCTCTCAACCAAAGTCAAGATGACCCTTTTGAGAGATTTTTTTAATCTAAAAATTTCTTTAGTAAAAATTATCTATTTCACAGTGACTTACAGAAATTGAAAAAGTTTGAAAAGTATTTTTTTTTCATTCTTCTCTGGAAAGATTCAGTACTTAACTCTTTTGAGTTTTATTCATTGGGGGAAAAACATGAAGTTTTGTGAAATGGAAAAAGCATCTGTTATAAAATTGGTACAACAAACATGAAAATTGAAACACAAATTTGCAAAAGGTACAGTCAATAAATTCAGGTGCATATTGTCTCCTTTAGAGAATCTGGAAAAAAAATTTCACTTTAAGAATCTAAGAAAAGCCAGAGAGGGAAAGAGAGTATACCCAGATAATGAAAGGCAAATATAAATTAGTAAGATACAAAAAAAAAAATGAAGCCACAAAGTGCAAAAAACAGATAATAAATTTTAAAAATTTAAATGAGGAAGGAATACACAGAAGAGTTCTAAAGGGTCCCTAACCCAGAAAGAGAAAGGAAATAAAGAAAAATATAAGTGATACTTTTATGAAGTATACAGTCAACCAGAAGGAAAGACTGTGAACCCATAAGATTGAATTGTGACAATCTCAATTTCAGGCTGGTCCGAAGGTAGTGAGTTATCTCAATTGATTGTTCACAATCTCAATTTCAAGGATGCCCATAACATACATAGCAATACCATGTCTTTGAATTCTACTTACACAACATTCTTCATCTTCCTTTCAAAAAAGCGATGTCAAAATATATGATTATAAAAATAGTAGTATTTAACTTTTAGAACTTGGTAAAAATAAGTTTATACATACTTCATTAAATCACTGAGAACAGTTGAAAAAAAGAATTCAAATGAAATAAAGAGCCATAGAAATAAAAAATGTCAAGTAGATTTCTTTACCAGTTTAAAAGAAACTCAGAATATAACAGGACAATATTTTTAAAGTACAGAAAGGAAATGAGCATCAACTTCAAAGTATTAAGAGCATTAATTTTTCTCACATAATAAAAAGAACAAAAACAAAAAAAAACTTCAATGTACTAAAAATATTCTGGTGAAGCATATTTTATCATTAAAATATCAACTTTCCACTGAAAACACAGGTAAGGACACAATTATCATTAACTTGTATTTCTTACATTAATCCATTATGAAAACAGAGTGAACCAAATTCAACAAGTCTGGTTGAAATAGCAGTTTACCATGATCTTGCATCATATCAAAGAATGCTAATACGATTGATCTTATACTGGCCCTGAATTTTCACAAATGTAAATAAGTCAAAGATGCCCTAAAGGTTCAAATTATTTTTCTAGAAAAGAGAATCCTGGATAAGCAGCAACTTCCAAAGAAAAAAATAATCTCTAACAAAGAAATGAAAAGTTGAAAAAACTGAGATCTATAAAAATGTGGAGAGATTGGGGTGGGAGAGGTAGCAAGTAATGTCATAAAGCAAAACAACAACAACAACAAAAACCAGTGAATACAGGTATCTGAGGTACAGCAGTTTCAGTTTATCTAAGAATAGTCAAGAACAATGCCTGAAAATGAACTAAGTGAGATATCACACCCATTCCCACTTCCCACCATGTTTGTATGTTCAATCAGGGGATCTTCTCCCTACTTTTACAATAACATACAAAATAAACACCAAGTAAAAATCTCTCTTATGAAAAATTCTTGTGTGTGTGTGTGTGTGTGTGTGTGTGTGTGTGTGTGTGTGTGTCAGAGTCAGCGTAAAAGACAGAGAGAGGGTCAGACAAACAGGAAAGGAGAGAAATGAGAAGCATCAATTCTTGATGCTTCTTGTGGCACCTTAGTTGTTCATCAATTGTTTTCTCGTATAAGCCTTGACTGGGGGGCTCCAGCAGAGTGACTGACCCCTTGCTCAAGCCAGCCATATTTGGGCTCAAGCCAGCAACCTTGGGCTTCAAGCCAGCCATATTTGGGCTCAAGTCAGCAACCACGGGGTCATGTCTATGATCCCACGCTCAAGCCAGTGACCCTGCACTCCAGCTGGTGAGCCCATGCTCAAGCGGGAAGAGCCCATGCTCAAGCCTGTGACCTGACCACTGCACCACTGCCTGGTCAGGTGAAAATTTCTTATTTTAATAAGAATACATTCAGTAATGAATAAACATTGGCTCAATGAAGATGGTTATTGCTAAAATTACATTAATCTAGCTCCTCCATCATGTCTTCTAAATGCAACAATAAAGAAAGAAAAAAGAATCAAGATGACAGGACAGTACTCCCTGCAGAATAAATCTAGGTTATATCTTAATATATTTGTTTTACTCATATTTTAGAAATTGTACAAAAGTAAACTTAGGTCATTAAAAACAGAATGTACATGTTATAATATGTTGGGTTAGTTGTCTATAAGATTCAAAAATATAACAATACTAATTTCAAGAGATTAAAAATAAGAAGTTGTTTTCAAACTAGATGAGTATATAAAGTAAATTAAATAATCCATACACTTTAGTATAACCCATATATATACTGGTTTTACTAAAAACTTGTTGATTTCTTAAAATTTGATTCATTACAATCAATTATTAAGGAAGGAAGGGAGAAAGAGAGAAAAGAAAAGGAGAAAGAAAAAGAGGAAGGAAGAGGGAGGAAGAAAGAAAAAAGGAAATAAAAATAAATTCTTTCTCATAAAATATGATTTTTAATAACATATCAGCAAATTTTGTAACTTCCTTTAAAAGTAAAAACTTTTTTTTTAATTCATTTTAGAGAGGAGAGGAGAAAGAGAAGGGGTAGGGGGTTGGAGGGAACAGGAAGCATCAACTCCCATATGGGCCTTGACCAGGCAAGCCCAGGGTTTCAATTCAAATCCAGGGTTTCAGCATTCCAGGATGACACCTTATCCACTACACCACCACAGGTCAGGCCTAAAAGTAGAAACTTTTTTTTTTTTTTTTGGTGACAGAGACGGAGAGAGACAGATAGGGACAGACAGACAGGAAGGAAGAGAGATGAGAAGCATCAGTTCTTTGTTGTGGCACCTTAGTTGTTCATTGATTGCTTTCTCATATGTGCCTTGACCAGAGGGCAACAGCAGAGCAAGTAACCACTTGCTCAAGCCAGTGACCTTGGACTCAAGCTGGTGAGCCTTGCTCAAACCAGATGAGCCCACACTCAAGCCAGCAACCTCGGGGTTTCGAACCTGGGTCGCCGTGGCCCAGTCCCACTGCGCCACCGCCTAGTCAGGCAAAACTTTTAAAAGACTCAGTCCACTGGGTTTATAAACTTTAAGATTATCCTAATTAGTTAAATTACACTACAACATCAACTTCCTACTCCTCCTTTCTGGATACCTTTTTTATCCCTTTACCTCTCTTTTTCTTCCCATCTTCTCCTCTTCCCCCCTCCTCTCTTTCTCTTCCTATCTCTCTCTCTCTCTCTTTCTCTCTCTATCTATCTATCTATCTCTATCTCTATCTCTCTCCCTCTCTCTCTCTCTATCACACACACACACACACACACACACGTGTGTTTAATTCAATTATTAGTCTAAAATAAGGTAGTCCAAAAGGGACAATATCTTGAGAACAATAAATGGTAAAAAGAATAAAAACACACTGTAAGTTAAATAAGTCAAAGAGCTTTATTAGCTACATAACCAAAACCACTTTTATTCTAGATAAATCAATTGTGTCAGGTATGAAGAGGTGTGGCTCCAAAATCTCATAGACAGTTCACTTCTCTCAGTGATATTATGGGGACAGTGGGAAAGGAAAATAATCCCAGTGTAAAAAGGGATGTTGCTAGGTATTTCAAAAGTTTTATATATCGTTGTCTATCTCCACAGATACTGGTTGGATAAAGCATGTTTCCTCAATGCACCTTCCAAATCCACAGGTAGAAGGATTAATCATCGTGCAGAGCCAGGTTGGACTTTAACCTTCACTTCGAATTTTAATTTCAGATTGTAGCAACCCACATAACTGGTCAACATTTGGATCTATGTTAGCCCAGTATAATAGAGTCCAGGTGTGTTCATATAAGTTTGGTTCAAAACCTAGAGAAAACTCTATAGTTAATCTGAACTTCCATTTCATATCAAAACAAACCAAACTCATTTCACTACACTCCTTAGTAACAAAGTTAATGTTGAGTAGAGCTAGGCTAAAGTGAATCCCCAAGGTCTGAGCTACAATAAACTATATTTCAGAAAGGCATTGATATTTATGAATTCTGGGGAGGGGTAGGGAGTGGGCACTCAGGTTTGCTTCACTTGGGGAACTTGCCAATCATGTTACTGGATAAAACATACATCTGAAAAAGCATAACAGTTACCAACATTGTGCTTTATCACAAATGTGAAGATTTCCACTAGCTTAAACCCAAATATGAAATTATTTCAATCATAAGATAAATAATCTATAATTTTGTTCAGTGCAAACAAATTTGCTAGGTTTTACAATATTTAATTCACTTGATAAATATTAAACCCATGAGGAAGAACTCAACTGTACGCATTTCTTTTTTAAATATTGTTTAAAAGTGACCTTTAACAAGCTAAAGAAAATCCCTAATCTGTGATACCAAATCTACGTTAATTACAAATGATGATTTAGACCACCTGATTTATAAAATCACCAATATCTACAATTAAATGCTATAGTCATACTTCATTTTACCTTTGCAAAATAATATTACTGAATGATGTGCCACAGAACAGACATTATTATAACAAATATTTCCCCAAACCCAAGCAAAACCCTTACTCTCAAATAGAATGCGATTTAAATTACAAATACCAGAACCAAGAAAAGGGAGAAACGTATTATATAGGAAGCTTCATAGCCCACCTTTCCTCTTGACCGGCATCCTTGCTTCTTCCCAGCGCCACAGGATTCAAGATCCCTTTTCAGGTCTCAAGTAGATCCAACTAGATTGAGGCCAAAAACCAGGTAACTATTGCAAACCACTTCACCTATTTAGTTTTTTAAATCCAGGCTGTCTTCTCTTTCAAATAAAGAAAAAAAATGATGTATTTTTTCCACAATTAAACTTCCGACACTTCTAAACTCTGCCCACAGAGTTTAGGGAAATATTAACTTTTGAGTTTTTCAAGGTTTTCAATTTTTATATTTTTATAAAATGTTATTGTTTTTTAAAAACCTGGGGAAATTACTGTAAGCATAGAAAAAGTTACTAAAACTCCTCTTCGGGCAGCATCATTTTTGGAGTTCAAGGACTAACTCAAGTAAGGCACAAACCAAATTTACAAAGCTGCTTCATTACTCAATACATGATCAAATTCAAAGATGAATTAATTGATGGCAAAGATCCTCAATTCTTGAGAGAAAATTTTAAACACCCCCTCCCTGCCACCACCACCCCAAAAATAATACTTTAAAAAAACCTCTTTGACTCTGGTTTCTAAAAAGGTGGGTAAGTTTGAACAGTTTTCCGGAGCAGAACACAGACTGAAAGGCCCCTTTCTATTTACTAGACCAGAAGTTCCAGATCTCACCCCTCAGTCAGACAGGATCCAGCTTGCTGTCACTTTCATTTTTTTCTTCTGTGCTCTCCAAGCCCCTCAGGCTTGATCCTTAATGCCCCCTCTGGTTCTGATCCTCTCATGTATTAACCGAGAGGATTGAAAAGAAGGAAAGCAATCCCTTGGCATGGAGACATTAAAGTGACAGTGCTACTCAATAGGCACTTGATGCAGGATGAGTTGGCGAAGCAGATCTCTTCACACTGGAGTCATTCACATCATGCCATTTCTTCGCATCCAAGCAGCTGCCTATCCAGCAAGGAAAAACACTGAGACCGTTCCAGAGAAGTAAAACCTCCCCGCAAAGGTGTTTTCTGAAACGCTGTAGTAGTATTAGGCATGTGAGCACAAGCTGAGAGTTCAGCCGCCTAGCTTCCACATCGACTCTCTTTCTCTCTCTCTCTCTCGCACCAAACTGCCCACCTTCCTTTTGCAGAAAAGACAATAAATCTCTGCTACCGCTGGCCACCCCTGCCCACACCCCGCTCTTATACAGAGGAGCACAGAAATGTCCTGCACCCTCCACGCGATGAAGTGTTTTCTCAGGCAGGAGAGACAGCAGCACTAGAAATTATATAACTCTCGAATTTGGCTTCTCTAAGACATGGAGACTGGAGGGTCGGGGGTTGCAGGTCTGAGAGATACTGCTGGGCTCAGAACGTGCACAAAAGGGCGCCAGGCCTCCTCGCTAAGCCCCCCAGCCCGAAACACTGGCTGGCTAGGGGGTCTTCTCGGGAAGTGTGTGTGTGGGTGGGGGGGGGGGGGGTGTTCTGTCTGGTCCCTTTCCGAGAGGACGTTAAGGATGGAATATGAGGGCACTAAAGATTGGGGAGAGGAGTCAGTCGGCTGCGAGGGGAGGAAGCCAGTCAGAGATGCTCCGGAGGCCGGTTGGGCGCTCAGGGGAGGAGGAGGCAGAGAAGCCAGAGCCCTAATACACGAACCAGGCCAGAGGGGCGAGCTCCCGCAAGGAGTAAAGGGGGCAGGTAGCTCAGTGCCAGCCAGCAGAGGTGCCCCGAAGAGAGGCAAGCGCGTAGCAACATCCCTGCGCTCGGAACGCCCCACGTTCTCTTCTGGGAGAGGGGGCTCAGTTAACAAATAGCAGGACCAAGGAACACAGGGCTGGCAGGAGGGGCGGGTCTACGGGCGTCTGGACCTCCTCGGAATCAATGAACAGCAGTAATTTCAGGACGCCGCGCCCAATCACAGCCCGGATGGAGGGCGCGGCTTTTGACTGGGTCGGGGCGGGCCGAGACCGCAGGAGAGAGGCGTGAGCCGGCGACACTGCCCACCCGGGCGTTCTGGGTCCCCGCCCACCTGCTGGTCACGTGAATCTCCAACATGGCCGCGCTGGGGCGTGAGGCTGGGGCTGACCTGGGAGATAAAGGTGTGCTGCCGGTGGGAGCTGGGGAAGCGCCTCAGGTAGGCGTAAACCCCGGGGTGGTTTGGATCGTGATTTCTGCAGCCTTACTGTATTGGCGAACTCTTCTAAAATTCGAAAATCTAAAGAGAACAGTTCCCAAGTCCATGCGTTGTTCAATCAGTTAAGTCCCCAGTTTCCCTGGCAAGAGGCAGAGAGGAAGTAGGAGTCCTAAAGTCTAGGCTTTGATTACTTTCGCGGCTTTTCTTTGCTTCTGAACTTTTGCACTGGCCTTACCTTCATTTTGGAATACTTCCCTGCACCTCTTCCTCCCCACATCAGCCCCTGCCAAACTTTCCTCTTTCAGATATTCTTTTGAATGTGACTTCCTTCGGGAAACCTTCTCACTTTTCCCCTGGCTAGTTTAACTTTGGCTTTTCTTATGATTGTTTTATCTTGTTTTTATGACACACACATTCTGCATTTAAATTAACCTGCCTTTTTGTCCTGACCTCCGGCTGGGTTGTGGATTCCTTGAGGACAGGACTATATCTGGAATATCCCACAGGCTGTCAAATGATGAATGAATGTAGTATAAAATTTGAAGGTCAGGTGAAATAGCACGCATGAAAGCAGTACAAACTATAAGCCTACATAAATTCACTCTTTCCAGTATATTGAGTGGCCTTGGACTAATTTTTATATAGATAAAATGTTGGTTATAACAAAATATTTACATTTTAATACTTGTTAAAAGTCTATCAGAAAGTTACCCATCTACTTCTCTGCTTTAATAACAGTGCCTTCCAAAGACTAGGCATTGCAAATATTTGCTCTCCTGTTTGAGTATTTTAGGATCATAATACTGGGTGTCTGTGTTCCATATATATCAATACTAAGAATGTAGACAAGGTAGGAGGTCGAAAGTTTTCTTTGTGGGGAGTAAGGAACTTGAATGGATTGGATGACAGCAAAACAAATTTATCCAGGTTTTCTCATTACGATGTTACTGACCTCTCTTCATAGAAAACTAGATTATAAAACCTTCCTCTCTTCTATTTTCCATTGATGGCAGAGAGAGGCAAAAGATTACATCTAGTCTCTGAGAAATTGTAATCTGTAATTTTTTCCCCTGTCCTCCCCAGATATTCTAAAGAAAAAGATAGAACTACTTGCGTACAGTCTGTAATGATTCAGGGAAAGAGACTGGCCTGTTGTGTAATTTCATACAAAGGTTCAAAGGAGCCCGTAACTTCAGGATGTTGATCCAGGCATGAATTGGCCTTTTATTAGTGAGAGTTTGGATTGCTACATACCACTTATTTGGCAAATGAATATTACACTGATGTTCAACATGTATCCATTGACTACCAGTATCAGAAGAATCACTGGTGCTATGAAAATGCAGATTTCTGGGTCTCATCCTACTCCTGTTGAATCTGGATATCACAGGAGGGAGCACAAGAGACTGCATTTCAAATAAACAACCAATGTGATTCTTGTGCACATTAAATGTTGAGAACCACTGATTTATTGTTTTCTGTGTTCATTATGCCTAATCTACTCTAATTCTCTTGCCCAGATTCCTGAAATAGGAGATTTAGTCTATACCCTTGATTAAATGTAATGTTAAAGTGGAGATTGGAAGAAATTGTGAAGATTGGCTAACCTGGAATCCCATAATGCTAGTATGAGAAAAGATTTAACAAATGTTTATATTACGAATTTTTATGGATAGCTGAGAGTCTTACCCAGAGCACAACATTCAGAAAGGAGCCTTTCTGAGAATCTAGGTCAGGGGTCCCTAAACTATGGCCTGTGGGCCGCATGCGGCCCCCTGAGGCCATTTTTCCAGCCCTTGCAGCACATCCAAAAGGGGCACCTCTTTGGTGGTCAGTGAGAGGAGCATAGTTCCCATTGAAATACTGGTCAGTTTGTTGATTTAAATTTACTTGTTCTTTATTTTAAATATTGTATTTGTTCCCATTTTTTTACTTTAAAATAAGATATGTGCAGTGTGCATAGGAATTTGTTCATAGTTTTTTTTCTAGTCTGGCCCTCCAACAGTCTGAGGGACAGTGAACTGGCCCCCTGTGTAAAAGGTTTGGGGACCCCTGATCTAGATTTTGTTTTGTTTTGTTCTGTTCTGTTTTACCACTGGTTTCTGTTAAGATGCTACTGGCCAAATCCTCATGGTCCCTTGACATTGACAGCCACCTATTTACACATCACATGAGACATAGGAACCTTCCAGCCCTAGCGCCCAGTGCCATGGATACTGGCTCACTAGTATACCACACAATAGTTCCAGTAAAGACCCTGCTTCTGCCCCGGGTGCTAGTAGGGAACTGGATATATAATCTGTACAATCTGTAGCCGTGATCCACTGTCTCTTCCTAGCCTGGAACAGTGTTCCTCTTTCTGATGTTCTCTCTATTATCCAAGGCAATCCCTGCTCTCTTCCTGCCTCGCCAGGAAACTCAACATCATCTCCAAAATGAGCTCAGGCTTTCATGAGACATAGGATAGAGATAATTGTCAACAGCAGCTACTGACTACTGAAACAGTTTTCCCATTCTGAAACAGCCAGATCAAGGAGAACTGCAAAGGGCCTGGCTACCTTTGGGGAAAACAAAAATATTTCAGTACGTCATCCTGCTACACTAAGTCCTAAGGCAAGTCAGGCTTTCTGAACCTTATTTTTCTCATCTGTAAAAGTAGAGGTGATCATTATCCTACCAATTTTTCAAAATTATTGTGTGAATCAAAAGCCACTGTGCAAATAAGAGCTCACTAAATGTTGATTGAATCATTAACGAGGATCTAAATGCTTTTAATATGAATCTGTAGAATTTATAAGATTTAATATTAATATCATTAATTATTACAGTTCTCAAATTTTGTGTTTTCCAGGACATCAAGACAGCAGCATACACACATCGTCAACCCAGTCCTTCTCTAGGAGATGCAATACTCAGAAAACCAATGGTCATCGAAATCATAGAAAAAAAATTTGAGTATCTTAGAAAAGAAAAGTAAGAGACACACCAGAATAAAAGTCAATTGACTTTATTGGCCAATTTTCTCTATTGCCATTATTTCTGAATACCTAAGATCCTATTAACTTTATTGAGTTGGTTATGAAGAAAGCCTATTTAAAAAAAAAGAACTGGAGAGAAACATGGACAGATGAAAATAGTGGTTTGTTGGAATATTGGGACTGTGGATAATTTACTTTGCTTCTTAACAAAATGTCCAGAATATTACTGAAATGTTATTTGTGCAGTAAACATTTTCTAATTAAAAGTAATTAGAATACCATTTTGGGGGCTACTTATATTTAATTGATGATCAAATGCAGTTAAATTCCGTTTAGAATTGATTACCTTAGCCACAGTGCTGTGTTCAACAAACAGGAATACAGATTCTGTGATTTATATATAATTTCACATAACCATTTTGAGTTTTAGATTATTAGAGCTCAAAATAAAATCAATAGATTTTTTACCTTAGACCTTACACATTTCTGGATTTAGGTATGAGTCAAAATAAGGAAAACTAGATCTAGCAAATTGCTTTGGATGAAGTTTTGGAAATTCTCAACCATTTTCAATGTATCTGGACTAATTATGGAATAGTTATTTTCTAGAAGGCCTAACAAAATGTAAACAACTTTTTCAAATGACATTAAGCAAATTAATTATGTTAATAGCAATAGCAGTATTCTTGAATTTAGATGGTCCATAAAATTTGGCTACATTGCAATATATTTATATTTCTTTCCTTTTTTTTTTTTTTACAGAGACAGAGAGAGAGTCAGAGAGAGGGATAGATAGGGATAGACAGACAGGAATGGAGAGAGATGAGAAGCATCAATTATCAGTTTTTCGTTGTGACACCTTAGTTGTTCATTGATTGCTTTCTCATATGTGCGTTGACCGTGGGCCTCAGCAGACCGAGTAACTCCTTGCTGGAGCCAGCGACCTTGAGTCCAAGATGGTGAGCTTTTTGCTCAAGCCAGATGAGCCCGCACTCAAGCTGGTGACCTCGGGGTATTGAACCTGGGTCCTTCCGCATCCCAGTCCGACACTCTATCCACTGCGCCACCGCCTGGTCAGGCATATTTATATTTCTTTGTGGCCAAAATGTATTCTTTCTTTAAAAGAACTACATTTTAGAACCACTCTAAATATCGTCAGAAAGAATTATATACTCTGATTAGAATGCAAGTTCTTGGAGGACTGGGGTTTTTTGTTTGTTTTATTCATTGCCCTATCCTGAGCATGTAGAAAATACCTTGGACATAGTAAGTGCTCAAAAAAATATTTGAGGTTGAGTAAATGTGTGTTAAGAGATGACTACCCGGGAAAGAATATATCCATTAGGAAAATATTGTGGGTCTTTTTGTTTGTTTTTAAATAGGTGACTTTCTTGCATTTTAGATTTTTTTATTATTATTATTTATTCATTTTAGAGAGGAGAGAGAAAGAGAATGAAGGGGGGAGGGAAGAACAGGAAGTATCAACTTCCATATGTGCCTTGACCAGGAAACCCAGGGTTTCAAACCAGCAACTTCAGCATTCCAGGTCAATGCTTTATCCACTGCACCACCACAGGTCAGGCAGGAAAATATTATGTTGAACTTAATTATTGTTTTTCCATTAGGACTCTAAATTTATATGGAACAGTGGTCTTTGGAACAACAGCTAGTTTCTCTGGAATGTTGGCAAACTTCATTTTCAGATACTGCTTCAAGGTTAAACATGATGCTTTGAAGACATATGCATCATTGACTACACTTCCA
This sequence comes from Saccopteryx bilineata, assembly GCF_036850765.1. Lineage (NCBI taxonomy): Eukaryota > Metazoa > Chordata > Mammalia > Chiroptera > Emballonuridae > Saccopteryx > Saccopteryx bilineata. The sequence continues at coordinate 334,715,559 of NC_089490.1, read as the reverse complement.
TTTTTGTCTACTATAATCGGTTATAAGCTCCTTGTCACGGATGCTTTGTATTCAGGTAAATTTAAATACATTAAAGTATGTGTTTATGTCTAAGTGAAATTACTTAACATATTGTTGCTATTGCTGGTATAACCCCTTACATTTGTGTATAGCTTACCATTTACAAAGTACCTTAACATATATGGCCCTGTTTTGTCTGTACAACAGTCCTCCTAAGCAGGCAGGGAAAGTAGTATTTTCTTTATAGGTAAGCAATAAAGACAGAGACTTGTTCAAATCTAAGAAGCAACAAATATACTGACAAAAAAGCAGACTTTGGCATACTACACATATGATTTCAGATCCTACCTCCTATCACTCCAGTTTTGTGACATTGGGCAAGTCATTTAATCTGAGACTTAGTTGTCTTATCTATGAATTTGGACTTATAGTACCATATATCCCTTTGTTGAAACATTTGGGGTCTAAAAACTGGGTGTGTCTTATACAGTGACTGTAGGTTTTATTTACTTGCATTTCCCACTTTTTTGAATTTGTTTTTGTGTTCATTGTAGATTTTTTTACTTCCATTTCCCACTTTTTCTTGCTTGTTGTCTCTGCGCTGTTTTGCACTTGTTACTGATATATTACAGTAGCTTACATTTTGCCACTTCTGCCCAGAAATGGCTCAGAAAAGATTTTTGTACAGTGCTAAATTCAAGTTAAAAGTGATCCAGTTTGCAAAACTGAGTGGAAATCATGCTGCTGAATGTAAGTCTAATCCTCCTCCAACTGAGAAATTAATCTGAGACTGGCTATGGGAAGAAGAAACCCTACTAAAAATGCCCAGAAGGCTAGGAGAGGCAAGTCAGCAAAATGGCCTGATTTAGAGAGGGAATTGAAGATATGGATTGAAGAGCAAAGGGTAGTTGGAAATCTTGTGTCCATAAAGATGATTCAGTATAAGGCAAGAAAAATCGCTGATGAGAAAGAAGTTACTGATCTCAAAGGAGGACACAATTGGTGCTTCAGGTTCATGAAAGAGAATGGACTAAGCATGCATACATATACCAGACTTGCCCAAAGGATGCCTGAAAGTTATGAGTAGAAGGTCATTGAATTTTATCATTTTGTCATTCCATGTCGGAAGACATATCAGTTTGAGTTGGGACAGATTGCAAATATGAACGAAGCCCCCCTTCAATTTGGTGTCCCAAGTAACAGAACTGTTGATAAGAAGGAGGTGAAAACTGTAACTGTGAAGGCAAGTGGACATGAAAAGAGCCATTATACAGTTGTTCTAGCTTGTGCTGACAGAACCAAGCTGCTTCCTATACTGATTTTCAAACACAAAACAATGCCAAAAGAAGACATTCCTGGAGGAGTGATTGTCCACGTTCATGACAAGGGTTGGATGAGTCAGGATGGGATGAAGATCTGGTTTGAGAAAGTTTGGAGAAGGAGACCAGGTGGGCTCTTATGCAAACCTGCCCTATTGGTGCTTGATCAGTTCAGGGCACACATAACAAAAAATACAAAGAAGATTGCTGCAGAGCAAAAACAAAACTTGCTGTCATACCTGGAGGCTTGGCATTCCAGCTCCAACCACTTGATGTCAGCATTAACACACCCTTCAAAGCTGCCATGAGAGACTAAGGGAACCAATGGATGAAGTCTTCTGGGGACAGTTTGACACCAGCAGGAAGAGTGAAGAAACCAACTATAGGAGACGTTTGTACCTGGGTGAAAAGATCCTGGGATAATATCAAGATTGAGATCGTTGTCAAGTCATTTAAGAAGTGTGGCATTTCAAATGCCATAGATGGAACTGAGGACAAGGCAATATATGAAGACAGTGATTCATCATCAGACATAGATGAGGACAAGCTAATGGATGGGAGTTTCAGCAGTGATGAGGAGTTGTATGAATTTTATGATGAATAAAACCTGAGTTCAATAACTTTATGTAATACTTTTTTTTCAAATTTCGGGCCCAAATTTAAGGTGCATCTTATACATAGGGAACTATATTTACCTCACAAGATTGTGAGAGTTAAAATAGTGTATGTTAATACCTAACATGGTATCTGGTATAATGTGGGCTTCTATGTTATCTCTGGCCTCCTTCCATTAAGTTTTACAACTAGTAATGATGGAACCTCTGCCCCCTGTTCATCAGGTCCCTGCTTAAATATCTCTTCCCCAGTGAAACCTTCTCTGCCTCTCAGGATTTCTAGATACAGTCTCTATTTATTTTACCTTCAAAACATTGTGCACGCTTAAAATTATTTGCTTAAATATTTGTCTAATGTCTTTCTTGCCTGGTAGACTAGCCTGAAGGTTAGATATTGGATCTCTTTTATGTAATACTCTAAACCTAGCACATGCCTGGCAGATAGACAATAAAAATGTATTAACCTAGAATTCAGATAGCTGGTCTGCTAGTTTAATATCCTTTATTATAAAGTTACTTCTGCAGCAACCACATATGTAAGAGATCAGTTTCCTTATGTAAAGTATAACAAAAGCATTTTTAAGACATGGTGCATTTAGTCTTATTATATGCCATAGACTTAATTTCTAATATTCTTTCTACTGTTTCACTGTGTTCGAGGACAGTGCAGATAACTACTCTTTGAGTGCACAAGACTTCCTTAATGTTTATCTAACTTTTAAAGGGAGACCAAATTTATGTTTGTTTTCCAGGTAATATAAACCAGGAAAATTGTGTTCTGAGAAGTTCACTGGTTGGCATAGTATGTGGTGTTTTATATCCCACTGGTTTGGCTTTTTCTAAAAATGGACGTCTGGCAGTAAAGTAAGTCTTTCTGTTCCTTCTCTTCCTTTTATTTAAATATATACATATTTAAGTAAACTCTATTCTTTAGCTGCCAATTACACATTTTAATCAAAATATAATAGTTTGGTATTCCTAATAGCAAACTTTTAACCTTTTTGCTAGCTACATGAAACACCTAGAATAAAAATTATCAGTTTAGGAGAGATCAGCAAATTTTTTATAGACTGTGCATCCAGGAGAAGTGCTTAACTCTGTTTCCTTTTTAGGTATCATACTGTTCCACTGCCACCAAAAGGAAGGGTTTTATCTTATTGGATGATGCTCTGTCAAAGAGAGATAAAAGGAATGCTGATTCCTCTAGTCTTTCAGACGGCCTATGGAATATTAAATGGCATGCAACATTATGCAATATTTGAAAGTACATTTGAGAAATCTGTACATGAAGAGTAACCAAAGAATAAATGGATTTTTTTTTATGATGAGGATTCAGGTATTGCTGAAAGAGTTCAAACTCTGGACAATTTGTTTCTGTTCCTTGTGCATAGTATATAGCAGGTTCTCAATAAATATTCAGTAATTCAATAAATAAATGTAAGTTTTGTCTTCTTCATTGTATGTGGAAATGGTTTTGAGGCCTCCAATTCTGATTTATACAGTTATATATTCATTCATTCATCAAATATTTATTGAGCACCTGCTGCATCACAGGCATAGTGTTTGTTACATGTAATAAGAAATGATCCTTATCCTGAAGGAACTCATAATTAGAAGAGAAATTAAAAATTTGAAGACATAGCATGAGAGGGTTTGAGAAGAAGTATACACATAATTCCATGAGCACATTGAGGATATGGCTATTAACTACTTGGGCAGAAAGGAAAGCTGTAGAGAAAAAGTGACATTTGACCTAAATTTTGAAAAAGTTGTAAGTTCATAAGAAAGCAAAATATATAAATAGCATACAGCCCTTTCCTCTACTGCAACTCTGATTCAATATACTTATTAGCTTCTTCTCATTGACAAATTATTTTCACTGTGCTATTTAAAGAACATATATTGAGTGCTTATTTGCTATGAACTCATGTAGGCACCAGGGGTCCAAAGATTCAGTATCTGCCCTCAACAAGCTTAAACTCTAAAGAAAGACATCACAGCATGCTTCTTTAAGTCCACTAGCTTCCTGAGCTACACATTTATCTTAGCTCAGGAATAACAATCTAATGCAAAGAGTAAGACTCATAATGGAACCTCACAGCTCATCGCCTTGTTTAACCATATTCATATTGAGATTAAAGATTTGGTCATCTGAAGCCCCAAGCCACCCATAGCAGAAATGGAAGTCTTAATATGGTGCTTATGGCATCCTGTATAACAAACTGAAGTACATGCACTCTTTTGCTAATGGGAAAAAATAAAAGCTAGTTAGCCATTCAGCTTTGTATTCTCAGAATAATTCATCATACTTGAAACTAAAGAAAGGGCAAGTGATTTGGAGAGGGGTGAAGAAGGGGCAGAGGGAGTCAAGTCAAACAGATAACTAGGTCATATCGATGGTATTCATATTTAACTTTAAAAATTAGTATATGAGTACATGAATACTTTCTCATTGTGAAATATTCAAATGATCCAGAAGTACATCCACATAGTAGGGCAAAAGTAGGTTTACAGCTCTGAGTACGCTAAACATGAAATACTTGTATTATTATTAATTATTTTCCATATGAACTACTGTAAACATACTTTTGCCCCACCCTGTGCATATATTTGCCGTATAGAACAAAACTTGAAAAGTCCTGCTGTTCCACTCCATCCTATTTCTATTTCATTCTCCAGAGGTAACCACTGTCAAGTTAGCTTGCCTCTTTCCTTGCAGTATTCCTTATGTAACTTATATATACATATTTTAAATAGTTTTATCCATACATATTATGCTGGAAATTTTCACTTAACTGTATGTCTTGGAATCCTACCATCTCATTACATATAGGTTGAACACATTCTTTTTAGTGCCAGTACATTCTTGATGATTCCAGTATCCACATAGGTGATCCTTCCAACACCCTGGTCTCTCTACCCTACCACTTATTCCCATGGTTATACTTAAGACCTGTCTGTCTGATATAATAGTCAGTAGCCACCATTTAGCATGTAAAATGTGAATAGTCTAAACCAGGGGTCTCAAACTCGGGCCCACGGGCCGCATGCGGCCCACCCACCAATTTTGTGCAGCCCGCAGACTGGCCCGCAGACTAATCCACGAAGTTTGATTAGTCTGCGGGCTGCACAAAATTGGTGGGCGGGCCGCGAGTTTGAGACCCCTGGTCTAAACTGAAATGTTACAAGTGTAAAATACAAATCAAGTTCTGAAGAGAATCTATGTAAAAATATAGAATATCTCATGAATAATAAATAGATATGTTGAAAGTTTACTCTTCATTATATGGGTTAAGTAAAATACACTAGGGAATTTAAAATTGCATATGTAACTCACATATATATTTACATTATATTTTTATTTGTACTATGTTGCTCTATACCTTGTCATTATCAATAAATTCAAATTCTCCAATCTCAATTTTAAAATCTGATTTTCTTATCACTGTCTCCTGTCCTTAGAGTTCATTTCATTCTCAGATGACAACTCCAGCATTAGTTCAGCCTCACCAGAACCTACAATCCAGCAATCACCACCTTTGCACTGTCCCTCAGCCCCTCACATCCTCATTGCCCTTCCCCAGTTTCAACCACATCAGTCTTTTTGTTTTTGTTTTTGTATTCAATGAGATGAGGGGAGGCAGAGACAAGCACCCACATGCACCCCACTGGGATCCATTGGGCAAGCACCCTCAGGGCTTTGCCCTTTTAGGGCATTGCTCCTTTGCTCAGCAACCAAGCTCTTCTTTGCACCCAAGGTAGAGGCCATGGAGCCATCCTCAGTTCCTGAGGCCAACTCGCTCCAATCAAGCCATGGCTGTAGGAGGGGAAGAGGGAGAGAGAAGCAAGAGGGAGAGGGGTAGAGAAGCAGATGGGTGCTTCTCCTTTGTGCCTGGACTGAAATCGAACCAGGGACATCCACACACCAGACTGACGCTCTACCACTGAGCCAACCAGCCAGGGCCACATCAGTCTTTTTAGTTTCCCTATCTCAAGGCAAAAAGGAAAAAGCAAAAATGAATCTAACTAATGTTGACTTTTAAATAAAGATATTGGCCTATTGTGAATTTTCTGTTCATGTCTTTGGTACATTTGATTTGAAGAAGCTCTATAAATTCTTCTATTAAACTTCATAAATTGTTTTATTTCTTCATATGCTTAGGTAGTACTCTGGGAAATAGAGCAAGATTGACTTATGTTCATCTCCCCTTCCATATGAAAGCTGAATAAATCTGTACCTTACTCTATGATTTCAGTTTGCCATTTCCACAATAGAAAAACCTTGCAATTCTTGCCAAAGTGGCTGTAATAGATCTTAAAGGGGAAATAAAGGAAACCTTGATCAGGGCCTGAGCCCAAAGATAAAAAAAAGTGTGAACCACAGTGAAGAAAGGCAGCAACATACTAGAGGCAAGACAGTCCAGAGGCCCTGGCTGGTTGGCTGAGTGTTAGAGCAGTGGTCCCCCACCCCCGTGCCATGGACCGGTACCGGTCCGTGGGCCATTTGGTACCAGTCAGCAGAGAAAGAATAAATAACTTACATTATTTCCGTTTTGTTTATATTTAAGTCTGAATGATGTTTTATTTTTTTTAAATGACCAGATTCCCTCTGTTACATCCGTCTAAGACTCACTCTTGACGCTTGTCTCGGTCATGTGATACATTTATCCATCCCACCCTAAAGGCCAGTCCATGAAAATATTTTCTGACATTAAATCGGTCTGTGGCCCAAAAAAGGTTGGGGACCACTATGTTAGAGCATTGTCCCAAAACAAGGTTGCAGGTTCAATCCCCAGTCAGGGCACACACGGGATGCAACCAGTGAATGCACAACTAGGTGTAACAACAAATGAATGTTCTGTGTGTGTGTGTGTATCTTTCAAAACCAACCAATAAAACTTTAAAAAATGATAATTCAGAGGTTTCAAGTACACTTCAACTTCACTACCAACAGGATGACTTTGAACTATTTCACCTCTCCACACTTCAGTTCCTTCATCTGTAAATATAGAATAAGATTGTATTAAGTTAGTACTAAATTAGTTAATATATATGAATCACACAAGAAATCTGTGTTGCTGCCATTATTGTTATCGTTGCTATTACTGCATACACAGTCCTTTCCCCAATCTGTAGTTATGGGTTTACATTTTTCTAGGAAAGCCTATAAAGAAGCACAATAGAAAATTCACAAAATATATTTCATTTGAATGCATAGGTAGTCATTTACTCAGCTGATATTGATTCAAGACATAGCATATGAAAGACATTTTATACCACACATTGGGCAAGTTACCTAACCTTTCTGACTATGTTTCCTCTGAAAACATACTAATAACTGCTTTGCAGTGAAGTTGTAAAGATTAAAGGACATGGAACCATACCTGACATATAGGAGATGCTCAACAAATGTGTTTACATTGTCTTTTTTTTCCTAATGGGTGTATAACAATGACTAAGATGTCACTATTATGAGAACTTCCTTTCATTTTGCCTTACTCTCATATCCCCTAACTGCCTTAACCATGCCATATGATGCCCCCCCACACTGGCTTTTGTATCATATTGCATCTCATTGCATAACTTGCAATATACTGTATTGATTTTCTCCCTGCTTTTGTACAATTGTATCATCATCTATAAACTATTCAGGATTTGAATTTCCAAGTTTAAGCAGTAATAATGAAGAAATGATATTCTATAGATGTGGCTGAATTTAACAGAATTTTTTCACTCACTTTCCTAAGACTCATTGAAAATGAAAACAAGATTCTTCCAAAGATGCATAACTCATATTCCTCTACCTTCATCATTCTGTCCCTACAGACAGTCACACTAACATTAATAAACACAAATAATAGAATCTTTGTAGCCCATACCAGCTTCACTAAAGTAACAAAGCCCCCATAAAGTCACCTCAAGATTAGGCATAGTAAAAGAAAAGATTATTGAACTTGAAGAAATAGCAATATAAACTTCAAAATAAAATTGATTTTAAAATTAACACAGTAGCACCTAGAAAGAACACAACTGAAAACTAGAGGCAGACAACACCAAACCTAGACTCAACCAGCCCTACAAACAACACACCCAAACACACAGACATAAAGAGAAGACAGAGAATTGCAATCCAAATGAAACCACAAGAGAAGTCTCCAGAAAAGGAATTGAGTGATATAAAAATAACCAAACTGCCGGATGCAGAGTTTAGAATAATGATTGTTAGAATGCTTAGGGATCTTAGAACAACAATGGGTGGTCATTACGAACAGCTAAATAAAGAGATAGCAAGTATAAAAAAGGATATTGAAATATTAAAAAAGAATCAGTCGGAAGTGACAAATACAATATCAGAAATGAAGACCACAATGGAAGGAATTAAAAGCAGAATGGATGAAGCTGAGGATAAAATCAGCGAGTTGGAGGACAAGATGAACAAAGGCACAAAAGCAGAGCAGAAAAAAGAAAAGAGACTCAAAAAGTCTGAGGAACCTCTGAGACAGCCCTGTGGCAACATAAAGAGAAATAACATCCGCATCATAGGGGTTCCTGAAGAAGAAGAGAAAGAACAAGGGACAGAAACTTTATTCAATCAAATCATAGTTGAAAACTTCCCTAAATTGATGCAAGGAAGGGTCTCACAAGTTCAAAAAGCACAGAGAACTCCATTAAAGAGAAACCCAAAAAGACCTACACCAAGACACGTCATAATTAAAATACCAAAGCTAAGCGATAAAGAGAAAATATTAAAAGCTGCTAGAGAAAAGAAGGCTATCACCTACAAAGGAGCCCTCATAATGATGACATCAGACTTCTCAACAGAAACACTTGAGACCATAAGGGAATGGCAAGAAATATTCAAAGTAATGCAAAACAAGAGCCTAGAACCAAGATTACTTTATCCAGCAAGGCTATCATTTAAAATTGAAGGAGAAATAAAAACCTTCTCAGACAAAAAAAAAAAAAAACCTCAAGGAATTCATTATAACCAAACCAATGCTACAGGAAATGTTAAGGGGCCTGTTGTAAACAGATCAAAGTGGGAAAAGAATATACCAAAACAGAAATATAGCTTTAAAGAATAAAATGGCAATAAACAACTACATATCAATAATAACCATAAATGTAAATGGATTAAATGATCCAATCAAAAGACATAGGATAGCTGCTTGGATAAAAAAACAGGACCCATACATATGCTGTCTACAAGAGACACACCTTAAAACAAAAGATGCACATAGACTAAAGATAAAAGGATGGAAAAATATTTCATGCAAATAGAAATGAAAAAAAAGCTGGGGTAGCAATACTTATATCAGACAAAATAGACTTTAAAACAAAGACTATAGTAAGAGATAAAGAAGGTCACTACATAATGATAAAGAAAGTAATCCGACAATAAGATATAACCATCGTAAATAACTACGCACCTAATATAGGAGCACCTAAATATATAAAGCAGACTTTGATGGACTTAAAGGGCGAGATCAACAGCAATACTATAATAGTAGGAGATTTCAATATCCCACTAACATCACTAGATAGATCCTCAAGAAAGAAAATTAACAAAGAAGCAGCAGACTTAAAGGACACACTAGATCAACTTGATTTAATAGATATCTTTAGAACCTTTCACCCTAAGGCAGCAGAATATACATTCCTTTCAAGTGCTCATGGTACATTCTCTAGGATAGACCACATGTTAGGGCACAAAAGTGGTCTCAACAAATTTAAGAAGATTGAAATCATATCGAGCACTTTCTCTGATCACAATGGCATGAAACTAGAAATCAACCACAACAGAAAAACTGGAAAATACTCAAATACATGGAAACTAAAAAGCATGTTATTAAATAACAAATGAGTTAACAATGAGATCAAAGAAGAAATAAAATTCCTAAAAACAAATGATAATGAGCAAACAACAACTCAAAATTTATGGGACACAGCAAAAGCAGTCCTGAGAGGGAAATTCATAGCACTACAGGCATTCCTTAAGAAGCTTAAAAAGCTCAAATAAACAACTTGAACGCACATCTAAAAGAACTAGAAAAAGAACAGCAAGTAAAGCCCAGAGCTAGTAAAAGGAAGGAAATAATAAAGATCAGAGCAGAAATAAATGACATAGAGGCTAAAGAAACAATACAGAGTATCAATAAAACCAGGAGCTGGTTCTTTGAAAAGGTAAACAAGATCGATGAACCTTTAACAAGACTCACCAAGAAAAGAAGAGAGAGGATTCAAATAAATAAAATTAGATACGAGAGTGGAGAAATAACAACCCACACAACAGAAATACAAAATATTATAAGAAAATACTATGAAGAACTGTATGCCAAAAAATTGAACAACCTAGGTGAAATGGACAAATTCCTTGAAACATATCATCTTCCAAAAATCAATCTGGAAGAATCAGAAAACCTAAACAGACCGATTACAACAAAAGAGATCGAAACAGTTATCAAAAATCTCCCCAAAAACAAAACTCCTGAGCCCAACGGCTTCACTGGTGAATTCTACCAAACAGTCAAAGAAGAACTAACTCCTATCTTTCTCAAGCTATTACAAAAAATTCAAAAAGAAGAAACACTTCCAAGTTCCTTTTATGAGGCGAGCATAATTCTGATTCTAAAACCAGGCAAAGACAACACAAAGAAAGAAAATTGGCCAGTATCGCTGATGAATTTAGATGCTAAAATCCTCAACAAAATATTAGCAAACCAGATCCAGCAATACATGAAAAAAATCATACACCATGATCAAGTGGGATTTATTCTGGGGAGGCAAGGATGGTACAATATTCACAAATCAATTAATGTGATTCACCACATAAACAAAAGGAAGGAGAAAAACCACATGATAATTTCAATAGATGCAGAAAAAGCATTTAATAAAATCCAGCACCCATTAATGATCAAAACTCTTAGCAAAGTGGGAATATAGGGAATATACCTCAACATGATAAAGGCCACCTATTACAAACCCACAGCCAACATTATAATTAATGGACAAAAATTAAAAGCAATTCCATTAAAATCAGAAACAAGGCAGGGGTGCCCCCTTTCACCACTCTAATTCAACATAGTATTGGAAGTCCTAGCTACAGCAATCAGACAAGAAGAAGAAATAAAAGGCATCCAAATTGGAAAAGAAGAAGTAAAACTATCATTATTTGCAGGTGATATGCTACCGTATATAGAAAACCGTAAAGTCTCAGTCAAAAAACTACTGGACCTAATAAACGAATTCAACAAGGTGGCAGGATATAAAATTAATACACAGAAATGAGAGGCATTTTTATACACCAACAATGAACTGTCAGAAAGAGAAATTAAGGAAACAATCCCCTGCACTATTGGAACAACAAAAACCAAAGTACCTAGGAGTAAATTTAACCAAGGACGTTAAAGACTTGTACTCAGAAAATTATAAAACATTGATAAAAAAAAAATCAAGGAAGACAAAAACAAGTGGAGGCATATACCATGCTCATGTTTAGGAAGAATAAACATAATTAAAATGTCTATATTACCCAAAGCAATTTATAAATTCAATGCAACACCAATTAAAATATCAATGACATACTTCAAAGATATAGGACACATATTCCAAAAATTTATATGGAACCAAAAAAGAACACGAATAGGGGGAGAAAAAGATGGCAGCGGAGTAGGCGGATGCACAGACGCCCAGCTCTCACCACCAAACTGGAATACAAATCAATTTAGGAAAAATCAGCATGAAAAACCAACTCTGAACTGCAAGAACGGCTCTCAAAAACCAAGAAGCAAAAAAGAAACCACAGGAGTCCTGGTAGAGAGCGCCTGAACCTCCTCTGCTTGCCAGAATGGAGGGGAGGTGGGTCTGAGAGCCCAGAGAGGATCTCAGAGGGAGGGGAGCAGAAACTACTGCCCACAGCCACTTGCCTGGCGACCAGGGAGCGAGGTGCGTTGAAAGGACCAGCTTATCTCCCAGGTGGAGAGGACAGGGAGAGGGACAGACTGTGAGGGGCTAAGGAATGCAGGAAACAAAATAAAAAAGCTGACTCATCCGTGCTGGAGGTGGCCATAGCTGGGGAGGGACTGAACCTTTCACAAAACAGAGCTGAAGTGCTTCCAGATCAGAGATCTCCAGACATCTCTCCAGCTCCAATCAGCGCAACAAGACACAGCTGAAAACAAGAAGTGGGGAGGAGGGGCAGTAACTCAGGTCTCCATGGAGATCTGAGATACACCTCCCCCTACTGAAGCTGAGAAAACACCCTGCTCCCAGTGAGATTAGCTGGCTAAAGAGGCCTTTAGAGTCTCAGGTTACACCCATCGCATTCCTGGATACAGTTTCAAGGAAGCCCCCTGCTGAGATCAGTAAATCAGACTATCACCTGTTAAGAAAACAAACAAATCAAGACTTCAAAGCTGCCCAAATCCAAAAGTGGATTAGAGATAACAGCTGATACCAACCTAAAGAAGACCTAGAAATAACACAACTGAAAAGTGGAGGCAGACAACACCAAGCCTAGACTCAACCAACTCTATAAATAAAACACCCAAAAAAGAGGATGAGAAGACAAAGGAGTGCAATCCAAATGAAACCACAAGAGACACCTTCGAGAGATGAACTGAGTGATATAGAAATAATCAAACTTCCAGATGCGGAGTTCAAAATAATGATTGTAAGGATGCTTAGGGATCTTAGAACAACAATGGAGGGTCAGTATGAAAACCTAAATAAAGAAATAGCAAGTATAAAAAAGAATCAGTTGAAGATGACAAATACAATATCAGAAATAAAGACCACAATGGAAGGAATTAAAAACAGGATAGATAGAGCAGAGGATCGAATCAGTGAGTTAGAGGACAACTGGAATGAAGGCATGAAAGCAGAGAAGAAAAGAGAAAAGAGACTCAAAAAGTCAGAGGAAACTCTTAGAGAGCTCTGTGACAACATGAAGAGAAATAACATCCATATCATAGAGGTTTCTGAAGAAGAAGTAAATGAACAAGGGATAGAGACTTTGTTCAATCATATCATAGCTGAAAACTTCCCTAAATTAATGCAAGAGAAACTCTCACAAATCCAAGAAGCACAGAGGACTCCATTAAAGAGAAACCCAAAGAAACCTACACCAAGACACATCATAAATAAAATACCAAAGCTAAGCGATAAAGAGAAAATATTAAAAGTTGCAAGAGAAAAAAATTTTATCACCTACAAAGGAGCCCCCATAAGGATGACATCTGACTTCTCAAAAGAAACACTTGAGGCCAGAAGGGAATGGCAAGAAATATTCAAAGTAATGCAGAACAAGAACCTACAACAAAGACTACTTTATCCAGCAAGGCTATTGTTTAAAATCAAAGGAGAAACAAAAAGCTTCCCAGACAAAAAACAACTCAAGGAATTCATTACAACCAAACCAATGCTGCAGGAAATGTTAAGGGGCCTGGTGTAAACAGATCAAAGTGGGAAAAGAATACAGCAAAAAAAGGAATACACCTTTAAAGAAGAAAATGGCAATAAACAACTACATATCAATAATAACCTTAAATGTAAATGGATTAAATGATCCAATCAAAAGACATAGGGTAGCTGCGTGGATAAGAAAACAGGACCCATACATATGTTGTCTACAAGAGACACACATTAGAACAAAAGACACACATAGATTGAAGGTAAAAGGATGGAAAAAAACATTTCATGCAAACGGAAATGAAAAAAAAAGCTGGGGTAGCAATACTTATATCAGACAAAATAGACTTTAAAACAAAGACTATAGTAAGAGATAAAGAAGGCCACTACATAATGATAAAGGGGGTAATCCAACAGGAAGATATAACTATTATAAATATCTATGCACCTAATATAGGAGCACCTAAATATATAAAGCAGACTTTGATGGATTTAAAGGGCGAGATCAACAGCAATACTATAATAGTAGGGGATTTCAATACCCCACTAACATCACTAGATAGATCCTCAAGAAAGAAAATTAAAAAAGAAACAGCAGACTTATTGGAAACACTAGATCAACTCAATTTAATAGATATCTTCAAAACCTTTCACCCTAAAGCAGCAGAATATGCATTCTTTTCAAGTGCTCATGGTACATTCTCTAGGATAGACGACATGTTTGGGCACAAAAGTGGTCTCAACAAATTTAAGAAGACTGAAATCATATCAAGCACTTTCTCCTATCACAACGGCATGAAACTAGAAATGAATCACAACAGAAAAGCTCAAAAATTCTCAAACACATGGAAACTAAATAGTAGGTTGTTAAATAATGAATGGATTAAGAATGAGATCAAAGAAGAAATAAAAAAATTCCTAGAAATGAATGAGAATGAGCATACAACAACTCAAAATTTATGGGACACAGCAAAAGCAGTGCTGAGAGGGAAGTTTATAGCACTACACTTTAAGAAGCTAGAAAAAGCTCAAATAAACAACTTAACCCTGCATCTAAAAGAATTAGAAAAAGAACAGCAAGTAAAGCCCAAATGTAGTAGAAGGAAGGAAATAATAAAGATCAGAGCAGAAATAAATGACATAGAGGCTAAAGAAACAATACAGAAGATCAATGAAACTAGGAGCTGGTTCTTTGAAAAGGTAAACAAGATTGATGAACCTTTAACTAGACTCACCAAGAAAAAGAGAGAGAGGACTCAAATAAATAAAATTAGAAATGAGACAGGAGAAATAACAACTGACACAACAGAAATACAAAATATTGTAAGAAAATACTATGAAGAACTGTATGCCAAAAAACTAGACAACCTAGATGAAATGGACAAATTCCTTGAAACATACAATCTTCCAAAAATCAATCTGGAAGAATCAGAAAACCTAAACAGACCGATTACAACAAAGGAGATCGAAACAGTTATCAAAAAACTCCCAACAAAGAAAAGTCCAGGGCCCGATGGCTTCACAACAGAATTCTACCAAATATTCAAAGAAGAACTAACTCCTATCCTTCTCAAACTATTTCAAAAAATTCAAGAGGAAGGAAGACTTCCAAGCTCCTTTTATGAGGCGAGCATAATTCTGATTCCAAAACCAGGCAAAGACAACACAAAGAAAGAAAATTATAGGCCAATATCTCTGATGAATATAGATGCTAAAATCTTCAACAAAATATTAGCAAACCGGATCCAACAATATATGGAAAAAATCATACACCATGATCAAGTGGGATTTATTCTGGGGAGGCAAGGATGGTACAATATTCGCAAATCAATCAATGTGATTCATCACATAAACAAAAAGAAGGAGAAAAACCATATGATAATTTCAATAGATGCAGAAAAAGCATTTGATAAAATCCAGCAGCCATTCATGATCAAAACTCTCAGGAAAGTGGGAATACAAGGAACATACCTCAACATGATAAAAGCCATCTATGAGAAACCCACAGCCAACATCATACTCAATGGGCAAAAATTAAAAGCAATCCCCTTAAGATCAGGAACAAGGCAGGGGTGCCCCCTTTCACCACTCTTATTTAACATGGTCCTGGAAGTCCTAGCCACAGCTATCAGACAAAAAGAAGAAATAAAAGGAATTCAAGTGGGAAAAGAAGAAGTAAAACTATCATTATTTGCAGATGATATGATATTGTATATAGAAAACCCTAAAGTCTCAGTCAAAAAGCTACTGGACCTGATAAATGAATTCAGCAAAGTGGCAGGATATAAAATCAATACTCAGAAATCAGAGGCATTTTTATACACCAACAATGAACAGTCAGAAAGAGAAATTAAGGAAACAATCCCCTTCACAATTACAACCAAAAAAATAAAGTACCTAGGAATAAACTTAACCAAGGAGACTAAAGACTTGTACTCGGAAAATTACAAAGCATTGATAAAAGAAATCAAGGAAGATACAAACAAGTGGAAGCATATAACGTGCTCATGGTTAGGAAGAATAAACATCATTAAAATGTCTATATTACCCAAAGCAATCTATAAATTCAATGCAATACCAATTAAAATACCAATGACATACTTCAAAGATATAGAACACATATTCCAAAAATTTATATGGAACCAAAAGAGAACACGAATAGCCTCAGCAATCTTAAAAAAGAAGAATAAAGTGGGAGGTATCACACTTCCTGATATCAAGTTATACTACAAGGCCATTGTACTCAAAACAGCCTGGTACTGGCATAAGAACAGGCATATAGATCAATGGAACAGAACAGAGAACCCAGGAATAAACTCACAGTTCTATGGACAACTGATATTTGACAAAGGAGGTAAGGAAATACAATGGAGTAAAGACAGCCTCTTTAACAAATGGTGTTGGGAAAATTGGACAGCTACCTTCAAAAAAATGAAACTAGATCACCAGCTTACACCACTCACAAAAATAAACTCAAAATGGATAAAAGACTTGAATGTAGGCCGTGAAACCATAAGCATCTTAGAAGAAAACATAGGCAGTAAGCTCTCCAACATCTCTCAGAGCAATATATTTGCTGATTTATCTCCATGGGGAAGTGAAATAAAAGACAGGATAAACAAATGGGACTATATCAAACTAAAAAGCTTTTGCACAGCTAAAGACAACAAGAACAGAATAAAAAGACAAACTACATATTGGGAGAACATATTTGACAACGTCTGATAAGGGGTTAATAACCAAAATTTATAAAGAACTCGTAAATCTCAACACCAGGAAGACAAACAATCCAATCCAAAAATGGGCAAAAGAGATGAATAGACACTTCTCCAAAGAGGACATACAGATGGCCAACAGGTATATGAAAAAATGCTCAACATCACTAATCATTAAAGAAATGCAAATTAAAACCACAATGAGATATCACCTCACACCAGTCAGAATGGTGCTCACCAATAAAACAACACAAAATAAGTGCTGGTGAGGATGTGGAGAAAAGGAACCCCCCTGCACTGCTGGTGGGAATGCAGACTGGTGCAGCCTCTGTGGAAAACAGTATGGAGATTCCTCAAAAAACTGAAAATCAAACTGCCTTTTGACCCAGCTATCCCACTTTTAGGAATATACCCCAAGGACACCATAGAGCGGCTCCAAAAGGAGAAATGCACCCCCATGTTTGTGGCAGCATTGTTCACAATAGCGAAGATCTGGAAACAGCCCAAGTGTCCATCAGAGGACGAGTGGATTAAAAAGCTTTGGTACATATATACTATGGAGTACTACTCAGCCATAAGAAATGATGACATCGGATCATTTTACAATAACATGGATGGACCTTGATAACATTATACAGAGTGAAATAAGTAAATCAGAAAAAAAACTAAGAACTATATGAATCCATACATAGAAGGGACATAAAAATGAGACTCAGAGACATGAACAAGAATGTGATGGCAACAGGGGTGGAGGGTGGGGGGAGGGGGGATGGGGTGAAGAAGGAGAGAGGGGTGGGGGGAGGGGAGGGGCACAAAGAAAACCAGATAGAAGGTGACAGAAGACAATTTAACTTTGGGGGAGGGGTATACAGCACAATCAAATGTCAAAATAATCTAGAGATGTTTTCTCTCAACATATGTACCCTGATTTATCAATGTCACTGCATTAAATTTAATAAATAAATTTTAAAAAAAAGAACATGAATAGCCTCAGCAATCTTGAAAAGGAAGAATAAAATGGGAGGTATCACACTTCCTGATATCAAGTTATACTACAAGACCATTGTACTCAAAACAGCGTGGTACTGGCAGAAGAACAGACATATAGATCAATGAAACAGAACAGAGAACCCAGAAATAAACCCACATCTATATGGACAATTGATATTTGACAAAGGAGGTAAGAGCATACAGTGGAGTAAAGTCTCTTTAACAAATGGTGTGGGAAAACTGGACAGCTACCTGCAAAAAAATGAAACTAGACCACCAACTTACACTATGCACAAAATTAAACTCAAAATGGATAAAGGACTTAAATGTAAATCGTGAAACCATAAGTATCATAGAAGAAAACTTAGGCAGTAAGCTCACCGACATTTATTGCAGCAATATCTTTGCTGAATTATCTCCACAGGCAAATGAAATAAAAGACAGGATAAACAGATGGGGCTATATCAAACTAAAAAGCTTTTGCTCAGCTAAAGACAATATAACAGAATAAAAAGACAAACTACACAATGGGAGAACATATTTGACAATACATCTGATAAGGGATTAATAACCAAAATTTATAAAAAAACTTATAAAACTCAACATTTGTAAAACTCAACACCAGGAAGACAAACAATCCAATCAAAAAATGGGCACAAGAAATGAACAGACACTTCTCCAAAGAGGACATACAGATGCCAATAGACAAATGAAAAAATATTCAACATCACTAATCATTAGAGAAATGCAAATTAAAACCACAATGAGATACCACCTCACACCAGTCAGAATGGCACTCATTGACAAAACAACACACAATAGGTACTGGCGAGGATGTGGAAAAAGGGGAACCCTCCTGCACTGCTGGTGGGAATGAAGGCTGGTGCAGCCACTATGGAAAACAGTATAGAGATTCCTCAAAAAATTAGAAATGGAACTGACCTTTAACCCAGCCATCCCACTTATAGGAATATATCCCAAGGACACCATATCACCAACTGAAAAAAAGAAATGCACCCCCATGTTTATGGCAGCATTGTTCACAATAGCGAAGATCTGGAAACAGCCCAAGAGTCCGTCAGTGGACAGATTGATTAAAAAGCAGTGGTACATATATACAATGGAATACTATGGGGTTATGAAAAAGAAGGAAATATTACCTTTTGCAACAATATGGGAGGACCTGGAAACTATTATGTTGAGTAAAATAAGCCAGGCAGAGAAAGAAAAATATCATATGACCTCACTCATTTGAGGAATCCAAGGAATAATTAGAACTGAGGAAAAGAATTGAGACAGAGGAGGGATCAAAGGGACCAGAGGAAAAGAGGACAGAGGGAAAGGGGGTGATAGGATGAGATAAACCTGAAGGGAAGTGGGGAGGGTGCTGTCAGGAGGCAGGCAAGGGTGTTGACGTGAATAGAGGGGAGGGGGGAGGCATTCGGGGTGACCCTAGAATGTATGTAAATACAATCAATTAAATTGAAAAAGTTTTTTAAAAATAAATAAAAATTAACATAGTATTAACGAGTAACCTTACATACCTGTAATTGAAGGCATGTAAGAAGGCAATGAGCAGAAAACTTTTTTTTAAAACATTAGTGGCTAAAGTTTTTCCTAACTTGAAAACTATAAAACCCCAATTCAAGGAGTTCTGGTGCAAAATGGCAACATAGGATGCTCCTAAACTCACCTCCCAAAGACACACTGAATCTACAGCTACACACATAGCAATTTTTTCTGAAAGAAACACAGAAACTAGTTGAGTGACACACATCAGACAAATGAGAAAATACACACACACAATGGGTAGGGAAGGACTGAAGCACATTCTCACTATAAACCCTAACTCAACACAGCAGCATACATACAATCAGGAAAGAATTCAAAAATCTCAGCTTCTCCCTGAGAAGGCAAAGGTTTAGACTGAACACCTAGTGCCCCAAAATTTAAGACTTCCAGTTGAGGGAAGGAACCCAAAATACCTAGCTCTGAAAGCCAATAGATTTGCTGTCCATAAGACTATAGCAAACAAAAAAAGCAGTTGTTAATTGGCAGAAACACTCACTGCAGCTATCTCGCCAGTTCAGAGGGAGCAGGCAAAACATCCATCTCCCAGTTTTCCCAGAATGAGGTTTATTTGCACACTTTAAAAGATGCTGCCTGAGGGTCAGAATTCTAATTTAACATAGGTAGGAGCCTACTTCGTACTGCAGTTCTCCTGGAGACTAGGGAACCCAGCAGACACCTCCCTACCTTCTCTCATGAGGCCACTCCAAGTCACTTGTATCTCTCTGGAAGGAATTAATACATACATCTGTACAATAGCTTTTGTGCTGCCACCCAAGGGGCAGGTCTGCAGATAGGACTCTGATACCAATGAGCTTTTAATCATTAGTCCCATAGGAAGTCATTCTTTTTTTCTTTTTTTTTTTCTTTTTTTTTTTTTTTTTTATTTTTCTGAAGCTGGAAACGGGGAGAGACAGTCAGACAGACTCCCGCATGCGCCCGACCAGGATCCACCCAGGATGCCCACCAGGGGCTACGCTGTGCCCACCAGGGGGCGATGCTCTGCCCCTCTGGGGCGTCACTCTGCCACGACCAGAGCCACTCTAGCGCCTGGGGCAGAGGCCAAGGAGCCATCCCCAGTGCCCGGGCCATCTTTGCTCCAATGGAGCCTTGGCTGCGGGAGGGGAAGAGAGAGACAGAAAGGAAGGAGGGGAGGGTGGAGAAGCAAATGGGTGCTTCTCCTATGTGCCCTGGCCAGGAATCGAACCTGGGTCCCCCGCACGCCAGGCCGACGCTCTACCGCTGAGCCAACCGGCCAGGGCAGGAAGTCATTCTTAAACCAGCTATATCTCCAGGGCTCAGCAAAGAGGGAGTAGGAAGAAACCCTCATCTCCCAGTATTTACATATTTCAAAAGGTACTGCTTGATCAGGATTCTAATAAAGCAGGCACTTTGAGGCTAACTGCAATCCTCCTCAGAAATCAGGGAAGCCTGTGGCCACACCTCACCCTCTCCCTCCAGCCCCCCTCCAAGCCACAGTATCTCCCTGGAAAGAATTTTTAGTTTGATGTAGTCCAGCTTGTTTATTTTTGCTTTTGTTGCCTTGGTGTTTTGTGTCTTATCTGCCATAACAAGGCCAATGTCAAAAAAACAATGCACTCTTAGCCCTGGCCGGTTGGCTCAGCGGTAGAGCGTCGGCCTAGTGTGCGGGGGACCCGGGTTTGATTCCCGGCCAGGGCACACAGGAGAAGTGCCCATTTGCTTCTCCACCCCTCCACCGCGCTTTCCTCTCTGTCTCTCTCTTCCCCTCCCACAGCCAAGGCTCCATTGGAGCAAAGATGACCCGGGCACTGGGGATGGCTCCTTGGCCTCTGCCTCAGGTGCTAGAGTGGCTCTGGTCGCAACATGGCGACGCCCAGGATGGGCAGAGCATCGCCCCCTGGTGGGCAGAGCATCGCCCCTGGTGGGCGTGCCGGGTGGATCCTGGTTGGGCACATGCGGGAGTCTGTCTGACTGTCTCTCCCTGTTTCCAGCTTCAGAAAAATGAAAAAAAAAAAAGAAAAAAAAAAAAAAAAAAAAAAAAAACCAATGCACTCTTAACCAATAGGTAAAAAAATCAAAAGGGAACTTAGAAACCATCTAGAGGCAAACAAAAGTAAAAGTACAACATTAAAACTTATAGATGTAGTGAAAGCAGTATTAAAAGGGAAGTTTATAGTGGTGAACACATTTAATAAAGGACATCAAATTAAAAACCTAAACCTACACCTCAAGGAACTAGAAAAAGAAGAACAAACTGAACCCTAACTTAGCAGGCAGACAAAATAAAGAACAGAGCAGAAATAATTAAAATACAAAATAGAAAATAATAGAAAAAAATAATTGGAACCCTTACTTGGTTTTCTGAACAGCTTTACAAAATTGACAAACCATTAGCTAAGAAAATAAGAAAGAAGACTCAAATAGATAAAATTTAAACTGAAAGGAGAGAGTTTACAACTGATGTCACAGAAATAAAGAACTATAAGCAACTACTATAAACAATTATATGCAAACAAATTAGATATCCTGGAAGAAATGGATAAATTCCTAGAAACATGTACCCCACACCAAGACTGAATCATGAATAAATAAATTTGAGCAAGCCTATAACTAGCAACTAGCAAAGAGATTGAAATTGTAATTTAAAAGCTTCCAACAAAGACAAGAACAGGACCAATTGGCTTCACTGGAGAATTGCACCAAATAGTTAAAGAATTAATGCCAATCCTCCTCAAACTCTTCTTAAAAATTAAAGAAGAAGAAATACTCCCAAACTTATTCTATGAGGCCAACATTACTCAGATACCAAAAGCAAATAACGACATAAGAAAAGAAAGCAATAGACCAATATTCATGATTAATATTGATATAAAATCCTAAACATAACACCAGCAAACAATTCAACAGCACATTAAAAGGATCACACACCATGACCTAGTCAAATTTATACTTGGAATGCAAGGACAGCTTCAATATGAAAAAAATCAATCAATGTGATATACCACATTAACAAAATTAAGAACAGGACCAGATGATTATCTCAATCAATGCAGAATAACTCAACACTGTTTTATGATAATAGACACTCAACAAACTAGGGATGGAAGGAAAACACCCCAACATAATATAAGTCTTGTACAAAAAACTGATAGCCAATGTCATACTCAATGGTGGAAAACGGAAAGCTTATCCTCTAAGATGAAGAACAAGGCAAGAATGACCACTCTTGCCAATACTTCTCTCACAATACTGAAAATTCTAGAAAAAGTAATTAAACAAGAAAAGGAAATTGGAAAAAAGGTAAAATTATCTGCTCACAAATGACACGATCCTATATATATATATAAGAACCAAAAAATTCCAGAAAAAAAACTGTTACACCTAAACACAATTTCATCAAAGTTGCAGGATACAAAATCAACACACAGCTCTGGCCAGGTAGTTCAGCTGGTTAGAGTGTCATCCCAGTAAGCCAAGGTTATGGGTTCAATCCCTGGTCAGGGCATATACAAGAGTCAATCAATGAATGTAGAAGTAGATGGAACAATGGATGAATGTTTCTCTCTCTTTCTCCTCCCCCTCTCCAAAATCAACCCATAATTAAAAAAAAAAAATCAGCATATAAAGTATTCCAAGATGGCAACAGAGTAGGTGGAAATATGTTCCACTCACCTCTTCCCAGAACCAAACTGGAGTTATAACTAAATTTAAGAACAATTATCCTGCAAAACCAATTTAGGAATAAATGAAGAGGAGTCTATAACCAAGGAAGCCACATTTAGACTGACCTTTGAGATGCAAAAAACAGGGACTGAGTGTCCAAAGGGATATCCCAGATGCAGGGAGGTTTAACCTGAGAGGTGGGGGTCCTAAGCCCCAAGCCAGGCACCCTAGCCTAAAGCACCAGAGACTAGAAGAGGTACCCACATGGTATTTGGCAGTAAAAAGAGGTGAGGTTTCTGTCTGTGAGAAAGAAACAGGAGATCTCAGAGATGCAGGTACCCTCTTAAAGGGCCAACACAGAAAAATCTCATTCACAGCCACTTACCCTGGGCTCCACTGGAGGGAGGGAGGAGAGGACTAGAGTCACATGAGGAAAGTGTGAACCTGGCAACCTCAGGGAGAGACATGGTGGGAGGTAGCCATCAGAACCCCTGTGCTGAATCATTCTCCAAAACCGAAGTTGCCATCTTTCTTGGATGGAGCAGTCCCCTCTGTGTGGTATTAGTTTGGGGAAAAGCAAGACCACATTCTTGAGAATCTCTCTTGCTCCACCTTATGGATATTTGGACCTGCTGAGATGTAAGCAGCCTTGGCCAGGAAACAGGGAGCTGAAAAGACTCAGGGGGTTACAATGACTCAGTTGTCTGGCATTGAGGTCAGAGCATTTCCTCCACTTGCCTGAGAATATGACAGGGAGATTCAGTGAAAACTGCTTAGACTGTGGGCAGGCCAAATCTTTGGGTTTCAAAGGTCACATTCACCAGATTCCTATTGGCCACACCCTACTGAGGTCTGTGAAAAAACTCAGGACAGACCGACACCCACTGCCTTTCCTGATGCCTGAATTTTCCCAGCCTCTATACTCTACCAAAGGTTTTTTTTCAGGGGCTAAGTGCAACAAGCAAGCATCTAGCAGACAGAGGCAGCAGGAAGTGGATCTCAGGAAACAACACTGGGTCTTTTGCTGACTTGCCTCCAGAACCAGTGCTGGTAAAAACCAACCTAGGTGTGCAGCTTGGTCCTTCCATGTGCATCTAAGCCCAGCAAAGGCAGCCACAAATTCTGGATTGCTTATAGCTCCAAAAAGGTTGCTCAGTGATAGTCACAAGCAGTGTCTTACGTTGACCTGCACCAGGTTTCCTCCTAAGAGGCCCAGGACCAACACATCCAGTGGCCAGCTCAGACAACATCAGAGCAGGACCCAAGTAGCCTCACTAGCAGCATATGCAAAGGGAGAGCTTGTCAGGCACCAAACCCAGCTGAGGCAAATTCCACTCTCTGTGGTCAACACCTGACAGCAGCTCACATGCATTGGATGAGGTAGAGCCTCAGAGTCAGCCCACCCAAATCCCAGATATTCTGCCCCACTAAGCTGAGTTCCACAAGGGAGAAGGGAGAGAGGCTTAGAGCACTGACATTCAAAGTGTGAGTTCCTTGGAGCCTATTTTTGGAACCAGACGAGGTACTTAGCCACCTACTGAGGGGGAGGGCACAATCATCCCCAGTAGAAGACTCTCTCCATCTTCCTCCTTGAGACCAGGGGCTTGCAAGCTGGAAGAACTTTTGCAGAAGGGACTGTCAGCCCCACACAACCTGAACCTGCTGCTCAACTCTCTGGGAGAAACAGAATTTGGAGTCTCCATCAGTGGCTGAGGGATTAGGGCTAGGCTGTGGGGTAGGGGCCACTCTCCCTATACTGAGATCCTGAAGAAAGGAGTCCCACTAATGTTTTCATCCCAACTTCAGTTGCCCTACCCTACAAAGCTTGCAACTTCTGGAGGTGTTGATGGAGTGAGGCCAGACTGATCCCACTCTACAGTCTTTCTACAGAAGACTGTGGGAAAACCAGGCAGCTGCAAGAGGAGCTGAAGCAGCTAAAAAGTAGAAACAAATTTTAAGGAACTTGGGGCTTTTATGGAGCTGCTATCAGCTCTAAGCAGGAAGAAGTTGATCCTTATACACAGTTGACTACTCACCCACACACCTAGGCACAGAAAACACAGATGCAAACAGTGAACAGAGTGGTAGCTCCAGACAGGTAGTCCACAGTGGGTTATAAGCAAAGTCTGACATGAACAAAGAGAAACAAACAGTTTCCCAGGCAGAAAAGGGCTAAAGAAGTTCATTACCACCAAACCAATACTGCAAGAAATATTAAAGGGCCTGCTATAAAAAGAAGAAAGAAACAAAGAAATCAAGAGAAAGGGTTATAGGTTTAAAGAATAAAATGGCAATAAATAAGTACATATCCATAATAACCTTAAATGTAAGTGGACTAAATACTCCAATCAAAAAACACAGGGCAGCTTCATGGATAAGGAAACAAGACCCATATATATGCTATTTACAAGAGATCCACCACCCCAGAACAAAAGATACACATAGACTAAAAGTGAAGAGATGGAAAAAAATACTCCATGCAAGTGAAAATGAAAAAAAATAAAAGTTGGGGTAACATACTTATATCTGACAAAATAGCCTTTAAAACAAAACGATGGTAAGAGACAATGAAGCTCACTACATAATGATAGAGGAGCAATAAAACAAGAGGATATAACCATTGTAAATATTTATGCACCTAATATAGGAGCACCTGAATATATAAAGCAGATTTTGATAGACATTAAGAGAGAGATCAACAGCAATGAAATAATAATAGGGAATTTTAACACCCCACTAACATCAATGGATAGATCCTCCAGACAGAAAATCAGCAAAGGAAGTGGCCTTAAATGACACTCTAAATCAACTTGATTTACTTGATATCTTCAGAATATTTCACCCCCAAGCAGCAGAATATACATTCTTTTCAATTGCTTATAATACATTTTCTGAGATAAATAAAAGACTTAACTGTAAGTTGCAAAACATAGATATTAGACTCTCAAACATCCCTCATAGCAACATTTTTGCTGATATATCTCCTTGGGCAAGTAAAATAAAGGACAAAATAAACAAATGGGACTATGTCAAACTAAAAAGCTTTGTACAGCAAAAGACACTATTAACACAATAAAAAGATAACCTAATCAATGGGAGAATATATTCACCAATAGATCTGATAAGGGGTTAATAACCAAAATTTATTTAAAAAAATTTATAAAACTCAACATCAGGAAAGTAAACAACCCATTTTAAAAATGGGCAAAGGACTTGAACAGACACTTCTCGAAAGAAGAAATACAGATGGCCAATAGGTATATGAAAAAATGCTCAATATAACTAATCATTAGAGAAATGCAAATTAAAACTACAGTGAGATATCACCTCACACCAGTCAGAATGGCGCTCATCAACAATTCAATGAACAACAAGTGCTGGAAGAAACCCTCCTTCACAGCTGGTGGGAGTGCAGACTTGTGCAGCTGCCATGGAAAACAGTATGGCATTTCCTCAAAAAATTACAAATGGAACTGCCTTATGATTCAGCTATCTCACTTTTAGGAATATATCCTAAGAATCCCAAAACACTAATTCAAAAGAAGATATGCACCCCCATGTTCATTGCACCACTGTTTTCAATAGCCAATTTCTGGAAACAGCCCAAGTGTTTATCAGTGGACGAGTGAGTAAAAAGTTATTTACACAATGGAATACTACATGGTCGCAAAAATAGAGGAAATCTTACCTTTTGTAACAGCATAGATGGACCTGGAGATTATTATGCTAAGTGAAATAAGCCAGGCAGAGAAAGACAAATACCACATGATCTCATATTTGGAATCTAATGAACACAATATACAGAGGAACAAAATAGAAATAGAAGCAGGGTTACAGGGAACAGATGAACAGCTGTCAGAGGGAATGGGGGAGAGGGGAGGGGATCAAAGAAGGCGAAGGGATTAGACAAATTATATATGTAATTATATATAACATGTAGATGCAGACAACAAAGTAGCAATAGCCAGGGAGAAGATGGGTGGAGGTAGAGGAAGGAGAGCAAAGTGGGTGAAATGGAGGTGGAAAGAGGACTTTGCATGGGACATGGGGGATGCAATGTGGTGTGTAGACAGTATTATATTGAGTCGGACACTTGAAACCATGTGAACACAATAAATTAAAAATAAAAATTTTTAATTAAAAAAATCATATAAAAATTGTGTTTCAATGCACTAACAGTGATAAATCCAAAAATGAAAATTAAAAAAATCCCATTTACTACAGCATTAAAAAGGATAAAAAACAAGAAAAATTTAACCTAGGAGATAAAAGATTTGTTCACTTAAAACTACAAAACATTGCTTAAAACATCAAAGAAGAATCAAGTAAATGGAAGTCACTCCATGCTTGTGGATTGTAAGACTCAATATTATTAAAAAGTCCATTCAACCCCCAGACAATCTACAGATTCAATGCAATACCTATCAAAATTCTATTGACATGTTTTACAGAAGTAGAAAAATTAATCCTAAAATTTATATGAAATCTCAAGGGACAAGGTCAAGACAAGACAAAACATTCTTGAAAAAGAACAAAGATGGCCTCACACTTCATATTTCAAAACATATTACTAAGCAACAGTAATTAAGGTGATGTGGTACTGGTATCAACCAACGAAACAGAAAAGGTAGTCCATAAATTCTTGCATATATGGCCAAATGATTTTTGACAAGAGTGTCAAAATATAATGGAAGAAGGACGGTTTCTTCAACAAATGGTGTTTGGAAAACTGGATATGCACATGCAAAAGAATAAAGTTGGACCTCTTCCGTACTCCATATATAAAAACTAACTCAGAGTGGATTCTAAATGTAAGACCAAAAACTACAACTCTTCTAAAAGAAGAGAAGGTAGGAACGTTTCAGGACACTGAACTTGATGATCATTTCTTGCTTATGACACCAAAGCACAAGCAACAATCAACATTAGACAAATTGTAGTGTATCAAACCACGTGATTTGCGTTTTAATGTTAAAGAAAGTATTTCAGGTAGAAGGAAAAATATATCAGATAGAATATGGACCGGTAAGAATATAAGGAGCTGCTGGCCAGATAGCTCAGTTGGTTGGAGTGTCATCCCAACGTGCAGAAGTTGCCAATTCGATCCCCAGTCAGGGGACATAAAGGAACAACTCGATGTTCCTGTCTCTCTCTCCCTGTCTTGCTCAAAAAAAGAAGAGCATTACAGATGGTAAATGTGTGTATAAACATAGCTTTTCTTCTTTTTAAAATATCCTTCAAGAACAAATGACTATTGAAATAAAAATAACAATAACTATGTGTTATGTGAATTATAGAAATGTAGGTAAAGTAACACAAAAACTGAGAAGAATGAAAGTATACAGTTGTAAAGTTCTTGTATGTAAAGCTATACTATCACTTGAAAATTTACTGTGATACATTAAAGGTGTTTTTGTGCGTTGAACTGTACCCTTCCAAAATATGTATTTTCAAGTTTTAAACCCCAGTACGTGTGAATGTGTTCTTATTTGGAAATAGGGTCTTTGCAAATGCAATCAAGTTAAGATGAGGTGTATTGAATTAGAGCAAGCCCTGAGCCAATGACTGGTGTCCTTATAAGACAAGAAAAATTGGGGTATACAGAGAGAATATGGCCATGAGAAGCCACAAAGAGACAGAAAACATGTCATTTGACAACAGAAGCAGAGATTGAAACCATGCATCTATAAGCCAAGAAACACCAAGGATTGCCATCAACCACCAGAAGCTAAGAGAAGCATGGAACAGACTGTCCTTCAGCACTTCCAGTAGGAACCAACCCTGCCAAAAAATACATTGATTATAGATAGACTTCTAGCATCCAAAACTGTGAGTGAATAAATTTGTTGTTTGAAGCCACCTAGTTTGTACTTTCTTACAGTAGCCTAAGAAGACTAATACAGATGTATATGGTGCATTCTAAAGCAACCATCACACCTTCTTTTAAGAGTTTTACCTAGTAAGCCAACAACAAAAAAAAACAAAATAGAATAAAAATATTCAATTAGTCCATAAGGAAGAAAGGAAAAAGAAAGAGAAGGAAAAAAGAAAGAAAGAAAGAAAGAGAGAGAGGAAAGAAGAAAGAAAGAAAGAAAGAAAGAAAGAAAGAAAGAAAGAAAGAAAGAAAGAAAGAAAGAAAGAAAACAAAGAAAGGAAAAGAGTGTAGAACAGATGGAACAAATAGCAAGATTATAGATTTAAACACTAGACTATAAAAATCATATTAAATATCAGTGGTCTAAACACCTTCATTAAAAATCAGAAGTTGCCTGACCAGGTGGTGGTGCAGTGGATAGAGCGTTGGACTGGGATGCAGAGGACCTGAGTTCAAGACCCCAAGGTCGCCAGCTTGAGTGCGGGCTCATCTGGTTTGAGGAAAAAGCCCACCAACTTGAACCCAAGGTCGCTGGCCCCAGCAAGGGCTTACTCGGTCTGCTGAAGGCCCTCGGTCAAGGCACATATGAGAAAGCAATCAATGAACAACTAAGGTGTTGCAACGCGCAATGAAAAACTAATGTTTGATGCTTCTCATCTCTCTCTCTGTTCCTGTCTGTCTGTCCCTGTCTATCCCTCTCTCTGACTCACTCTCTGTCTCTGTAAAAAATAAAAAATTTAAAAATTTAAAAAAATTAAAAAAAATCAGAAGTTGTCCATTTATATAAATTTAATCATATTGCCTATAAGAAGCCTGCATTACATATAATGACACAAGTTAAAAGTAAAAGGATGGGAAAGACTATCTCATATTAACACAAATTAAAAAAAATTTATTGAAGCCCTGGCCTAGAAGATCAGTTGTTTAGAGAATCCTCCAAAATCCTTCAAAATTCCCCAAATCCTCCAAAATCCCCCCAAGTCCCCCAAATGCCAAAGTTTGTGGGTTCGATCATGGTCAAGGCACATCCAAGAATCAACCAATGAATGCATAAATAAGTGGAAAAACAAAACGATGTTTGTCTCTCTCTCTCTCTCCTTTCCTGTCTCTCTAAAATCAATCAATAACAAAAAATTAAAAAGAAATTTATTG
The DNA here is from genome assembly GCF_036850765.1 of Saccopteryx bilineata. Lineage (NCBI taxonomy): Eukaryota > Metazoa > Chordata > Mammalia > Chiroptera > Emballonuridae > Saccopteryx > Saccopteryx bilineata. Next base: position 334,685,771 of record NC_089490.1, on the reverse strand, counting down.
GAGTGGCTATATTAATATTAACAAAGTAAACTGCAATGCAAAAGATATTACCAAGGATTAAGAAGGTTATTTTGTAATGATACAGGGATCAACTTATCCTAAATTTATTAGTATAATAATGGAGCTTCAAAATACATGAAGAGCTGATAGAACTGAAATAAGAAATAGTAGGAATATTCTCATAACAGTTGTTGATTCCATTAAACTTCTCTCAATAATTAGTAGAACAAGTTGTTAGAAATTCAGAAAGGATAAAGAACAATGATATCAATCAATTTAGGCTAATTGATGTTTTAGAACACTTGGCATAACAACATCAGCATATACAGTGTGTCCGTAAAGTCATGGTGCACTTTTGACCGGTCACAGGAAAGCAATAAAGGTGATAGAAATGTGAAATCTACACCAAATAAAAGGAAAACTCTCCCAATTTCTGTAGGATGATGTGGCAACATGTGCGCATGCACAGATGATGACATAACACCGTGTATACAGCGGAGCAGCCTACGGCCATGCCAGTCAAGATGTGGACAGTACAGAGGAAAGTTCAGTGTGTTCTGTGGCTTGCTAAATTCGAATCCATGACCAAAGTGCAACGTGAATATCGGCGCATTTATAACGAAGCGCACCACACGGGAACAGCATTACTCAGTGGGATAAGCAGTTGAAGGAAACCAGCAGTTTGGTGGAGAAAACCCGTTCTGGTAGGCCATCAGTCAGTGACAAGTCTGTACGGGATAGCTACCTAAGGAGCCCTAAAAAATCTGTGCATGAGCCCACATCGAAGTGCACTGGATAGGTATGAAACTGGGAGAATTTTCCTTTTATTTGGTGCAGATTTCACATTTCTATCATCTCTTGTTGCTTTCCTGTGACTGGTCAAAAGTGCACCATGACTTTACGGACACACTGTACATACATTCTTTTTTGGTCACACCTGAGACATTAACCAAGATGGACCAGAATCAATGCTATAAATATTAATACATTTAAAAGGAAGAAAATAAATAAATTAATAAGGATTCAAATCACACAAAGATATTCTTTGATCACAATGGAATTGAATTAGAAATCAATAATAAAAAGGTATCTGAAAAATTGGAACTATTAGGAAACTAACCCATAAGTCAAAGAAGCAAGAGAAATTAGAAGGTATTTTGAACTGAGTTAGAATAATAAACAATATTTCAAAATCTGTGGGATAGAGTTAAAGCAGTACTTAAGAGTACTAACTTCATGTTGGAGGAGAGGAGATCTCACTTCAGTGACCTCAGTTTCTTAAGAAATTAAAAATTTTTAAAAAGAGCAACTTAAATCTCAGGTTAGAATAAGAAAGGAAATAATATAGATGAGAGCAGAAAACAGTCATATTGAAAACAGAAAAACAACTGAAAAAAACAAAATAAAAAGCTGGCTGAGATAAAAAAAAAACAAAAAAAACAACAACTATCTGTCAGATTGAGCAGACATAAAAAAGAGAAGACACAAATGACCAATTACCAAGAGAGATCTAATCTCACTACAGATTCTATAGATTTTAAAGGATAATAAGGTAATATTATAAACAATTTAAGCCAATAAATGTGAGAACTTAGATGAAATGGACAGTTCATCTTCTCTTGTAAAGAACTGATTTTTAAAGTAAAATCTCAATGTACTAAATTGCTTCGAGAATTGCATGCTATAGATACTGTAGAGAATGAACATTTATTAATTCAAAATTAGCTTCAAACTATTAAATGTGAAATTGAAACAAGAGCAGAGAAAGTTTGGGAAAACCAGTCTATTAAGGTGCTAACTAGCCTGACCAGGCGGTGGCGCAGTGGATAGAACGCCGGACTGGGATGCGGAAGGACCCAGGTCCGAGACCCCGGGGGGTTGCCAGCTTGAGCGCAGTCTCAACTGGCTTGAGCAAAAAGCTCACTAGCATGGACCCAAGGTTACTGGCTGGAGTAGGGGGTTACTCAGTCTGCTGAAGGCCGCGGTCATGGCACATATGAGAAAGCAATCAATGAACAACTAAGGTGTCACAACGAAAGGCTGATGATTGATGCTTCTCATCTCTCTCCATTCCTGTCCTTCTGTCCCTATCTATCCCTCTATCTGACTCTCTCTCTGTCCCTGTAAAAAAGAAAAGAAAAGAAAAGAAAGATGCTAACTATAACTTGTGTAAGAGACTACTTTGTTTCCTAATGCTGTGTTACGAGGAAAGAATTGGGGCTTATGCTGACTTTCTGCCTTGGAATCTAAAGATCTGTTTTTATTTTCTGGTTCATTAACTAGAGAATATTTGACATCAGATAAATCTTTCCCGGCCAAGAATTTTGGGGGTTCTTCTCACCCTGCGTATCTCACCTTACAAAGCTTTCTGGTTTATATGAAATACTTTCTCCTTTGATGAAGCTCAATTATTTTCAAAGCAACCTCGGTAAACATTTTTACTGAATGCTCACATATTTACAAAATAATCCACAAAAATGTTATTTCCGCCCTGTAACACAGATGAGAAAGAGGCTGCTAGGACGAAAACTGAGACGTCTTTAGAGGCTTGGTCCAAGACTTTCATTCTCAGTTGTCCTAATTGGAGGCACCAGGCTCCCTAGCTTTCTGGTTTGTCCTTTGTCACATTCACTCAATCCTGCTTTTATAAACAGTACTAGGCAGAGCACCAGGGAATCCTAAGAAAAACAAGCTCCTTCTCTTGAGGTGCTGATTATCTTAAGGTGAGACAATCAACCAGATTGCAATATGGCATAGGAAGCTCAAGATCCAGGTGAAAAGATAAAATCGAAGGAGCAAAGAAATCTCAGCTCCTTTTTTACTTCCTTTTAACCTAGAACCCACCGCATGCCCAGGGCTGCGCTGTTTTCTTAAACCCGTGTCCACATCATAAGGTAGGATCTAACCGTCAGGACGTTAAGTAACGTGCCCAAGGTAGATTTTCAGTGAAAAGGGCAGGTTTAGGGTCACTGGACTTTCATCCGAAAATTTCAGGGTACAGACTCAGCCTTGAGGAGCGGAGGTTGGACAAATTCTCTCCTCATCGGTCTCAAAGCACACAGAAAACAGCTCTTGCTGGAGGCCCTTCAAAAGAAGTCGCTGCAGGCGTCCTGGGAGCCAATCAGCGGCTGAGGCCCCGTGCCAGTCTCGGTCCGAGTCACGTGCTAGTTAAAGATGGCTGCGCCCGCGCGAGTTGAGGGAAGGTTGCAGTGAGTTGTGGCGGCCGAAGAAGACCACGGGAAACGTCAAGTGCTGGGCGGAGAGCACCAGGTACTGACACTCCGGGTAAAGAAGTGCAGGAAGTGCTTGGGGATCAGAAGCACAGCACAGTGGCAAGCTGTTCACCTAGACGCAGGAATGAGATCCTGGAGCTGGGTCGCAAGTGAAGAAGAGGAGTCGGCCCTATGGCGCCGACTCTCTCTCATTTTCTACGTTGGAAGAAAAAACCTTATATTTAAAGTAAGCCAACAGACAAACAGAAAGTGCCTGCACTTGAATTTAAACCCGGGTCTACTGCCAATTTATAGGGTGTCCTGAGCCTAATAATTTTTAGAGGCTCCACTTTTCTCGTTGCCTATCTTGAAGCTTTCCTGAGTGACGTGGGATAGCTAATTGAAAAGCGATTTGAAATATTTGTAGTATATATTTACAGGTGGCATTGCCTTTGATAGGGATTAATAACGGGGATAAAATGACCTACTCCGGGCTGATGGGTCAGAATTTTTATCGATTTAAGGATGGCCTTTAATAGCTACACCGTAGAAATGGCTTGTTTGCAGAACTTAGCTTAGCAATAATGCAGAGCATAGAACAGAAAGCTAATGATAGCATTAAGCGGGACTTTATGAGGAAGTAATTTATTTCAGATATATAAACCATACACTTTATGTATGTCGAGTTTAATTACTTGTTTATCTCTCTATCACCCCCACCCCTACCCCAAGCAAAGTGGTGCAAAGCTTCTGTAAAGTAGAATCGTGTTATTGTATACGAGGCTCTTAGAAAGTTTGAGTTCAGGATACCTAGACATATATTTCTAAGCCTGCATTGCACTTACTCGGTTAACTTTAAGTTAGGGGTATGAAATATTAGTGCCCTCAACATTTTACAAATGATCTGATTGATGTATCTAACAGGTACCTAATATCTGGTAAATTACTCAGTATTGTAAATTTTGTAACAAATGGATGATAATGAACCAAGTAAATCTAATTTCATAAAAATCATGTTGTTCTTTGCTGTTATCTCTGATCTTTTGCTTTACTTAACTCTGCTATCCCGAAGTGTTAATAAGCTAAATTTTAAGGGGAAAAGTTATTCACCATTGCCCCATGACATTTCACCCCAACTAATGCATGGATCAACAAACTACTGGCTTATGGGCCAGAGGAAACCTATAGTTTCTGTATGGCCAGCTAGCTAAGCATGATTTTTACATTTAAAAAAAATTATTAAAAAAATCAACAACAACCCTAAGTGACTTGCAAAGCCTAAAATACTATCTGGTGGTTTAGAGGGAAAGTGTGCTGATCTCTGCTATAGGGCATGCTTAGAAGTGAAATTATTGGGTATGTGTGTCTAATACCAAATTCCAAAGTGGTTATACCCAAACTGGATATAATTTATGCTTCTACCTGCAACAGTTACTGCACATTCTTTTATGCTCTAACTGAGCCACCTTGCCAGGAGCAGTTACCTCACATTCTTGACAGTAATTGATTTTTTTTTTCTTTAAACTAACCTACATACACATATTGGTAGCATTGTGATTTTAATTTCTATTTCCCAGATTATGAAATTTTCTATTTCTGATTATGAAGTTAAGCATATTTTCTTACGTATTCGCTCTTTGGCTTTCCTTTCGGTGAAGTGTTTGTTCAAACCTCTTGTCAGTTTGTTGGGTTGCTTGCCCTTTTCTTGTTATCTGTGTTTTTCTATATATTTTGGGTACCACTGACTACTCTTTTGTCAGTTATATTGCAAAAATTTCTCTTGTACTAGCTTATCTTTATGGTATGAACATAGGTTCTTAATTTGTTTACTATTTTATGTCTTTGGTGCTACTTAAAAATTAAGTCTTTTTAAGGGTTATAATTTCCTAGAAACTTTACTGCTTTTCATGTTCTGATTTCTATTTTCACTTTGAATTGATTTTTTTTTTCTTTTTTTTTTTTTTTTTTTTGGTGGCGAGACAGGATGGGAGAAAGATAAGCATCAACTCATACTTCCATCACTTGCTTTCTCATATGTGCCTTGATGGGGGGATGGGAGTTCTCCAGCCAAGCCAGTGGCCATGGGGTCATGTCTGTGATACCATGCTCAAGCTGGTGAGCCTGTGCTCAAGCCAGTTTCCTCAGAGTTTCAAACCTGGATCCTCGGTGACCCAGGTTGATGCTCTGTCCAGTGCGCTACCACCTAGTCAGGCTAGAATTGATATTTTTGTGTGTGTGGGTGGGTGGGGAAGAGTATGATGGTATGTATGCAGATTATGAATTTAATATAATTTTCTTGAAATTATTAATGGTATTTAGAAGGCTTTTTATAAGCCCATTTGTTTTTTATATAGATATACATTAGTGAAAAATGATATTTTTAATTTTTTTAAGGCTTACGATGGAAAATCATGAACCAGATGATACTATGAAGGAAAAACAAATTTTTGATATCATAACCAGAAAAATTCATCAACTTCCAGAAGCAGAAAGGTAATATCCTATCTTAATTTTAAAATATCTTATACTAAGTGGATTTCATTCATTATCTCAAATTTATTTGGTTTCAGTGTAAATAACGGAATATCAGAAGGAAACTGAACCTGTTTTCTTGAGAAAACCAAAGCCCAGCTAGGTTAACCATTTAGCTTGAAGTCAAGGCTAGAATTCATGTCTTTGGACATACCTGGACATTTGTGGACGCATTTACATACAAAACTTTAAAATAGCTTTTAAATTTCATTTCTATCATTATGCTTACCTGTGTAAGAAAATGCCATTTAACACAAACTAGACAAAGAATCTCAGGGAACAGTATCATGCTTAAAAGATCTTTAAGATAATATTTGTTGGTCAAATAAGTTTGTAAATAATGATATCTATGTTTGCTCACTTATAGTTTGCATTGGATGTGGGGGGACAGGCTATAAGCAGGCAGGATTCTTACAGCCTCAGGCTTAGTTTTAAGACTAAGCCTTTCCTACCCTTTTTGATGTGAGGAACAGCACTCTCATGAGGAATCCCATTATGCCTCAGATAAGTGGCTTTGTATCAGAGACTTCCTTGTTTGTATATTGGATTAAAGGTTTTGATTTCTATACTATAAAGTGGGGCAGACAGGAAGCTTGCTCGCTCTCAGCTACTGAGATTAGCATGAGAGAGAGCAGAAAAAGGCCACGTGGAGGAGGCCAGAAGCACCCAAGATGGTGGAGTGCTGAGGGAAAAGCCAGTTTGTGCAGGGAGAGTTTGTGGGGAACAGAGGTGAATAAGTCTGGTGAGCTGGAAACCTTTGATCCTAGGAAACTCGGTAAGTCAGTGACTTTGGGAGCCCTGAACGGAAAGTGTTTTCCCACTATGTGTATTACTTGCCCACCAGGTGCAAGCTAGGATTAAAGATGATGGCCCACCAGTTCTGTGCTCCATTATTTCATTACCGTCTGTCCGAATCTAATGTGAACCTGCATGGGCCAGGTGGCTGTGATGGTGGCCATGGCTACTGGCTTTACAATATTAAATAGAAAAAGGCTATGTAGGAAACATATGCTCTATGAAGACAACACTAAGTAAACTACACTACACTTCCACAAAATGTTTTTAGATCTCCTTGGCAAGAAGGCCTCTTTGGTTAGGTTAAATTTAAATGGAAAATCTGAGATGATAAAGGATAAAAAGGAGTCAGCCCGGGGAGAAAGTAGTAGTATCTCAAGCAGAGGGAATGGCATATCCCTAGGCCATAGGATAACAGAATTTGTCATATTTGAGGAACCGATGGTAGAGAAGTACAAGGGAAGTAATTACAAGGTTGAAGGAACAGGAAGAGGTTAAGCAGGGAATGATTTGAACCAGCTAACATTTCTAAAGTACGTTCCAGTTTCTTTTTGGAAAAGATTTAAGGTAGGAGAGAAAAGACCAATTGGAAAATGCATAATAATTCCAGTAAGTGGTGATGATAGGGTACTGGCAGTGAGATCAAAAATAGGATGGGTTTGAAGTACACCAAGTAGTTTCATGTACCATGTATTTCATTGCCACATGTTAAATTTGATCTTATGTTTTACATGTTTATGTGTCTAGTTATTTTGTGTCTGTCTTGACAAAATGTCATGTGCATTCCCAGTTGCCTAGGCACTTTTTTGGAAAAGTGACTGGCAAAGGGTCTGCTAGATAATTTTGTACTTACCAAATTATTAACTAAAAAATGTGACTTAAAACCATTGTTAAAAATCTGATTGGAAGACAGCAAACTTTGCTATTCAGATTCCAGTTGTACTGTTTTATTGACAAAGTTATTTCTATAATATTTTGCAGTAATATGTCAATATATAATTTATAATGTTAATATGTAAAATATGTGGGCAAATTATTTACCTCTGAGCATTCATTTCTGCTACTAAAATAGAGATGACATATTACACGACTGTTATAAAGATAACTTAATATTTTAAAGTATCTAAATTTTCAACTCCCACATTCATGTTTTTTATTGTTTGGTAGGTTCTACTCTAGGTTCTCATCACTTTTTAGATTTTTTAAAATTAATTTTAGAGAGGGTGGAGAGAGAAAGAGAGAGAGAAGGGAGAGGAGCAGGAAGCATCAACTCCCATATGTGCCTTTACCAGGCAAGCCCGGGGTTTTGAACCAGCGACCTCAGCATTCCAGGTCAACGCTTGATCCATTGCGCCACCACAGATCAGGGCCTCATCACTTTTTAAAAATTATGTTATGTACTCTAAATTAATAAATTGCCTCTCTCCTACTGCCATTACTATTTTAATAGATTCATGTTGTATCTCATCTTTGTGTCTTTCATCCTCTAATACAGGGGTCCCCAAACTTTTTACACAGGGGGTCAGTTCACTGTCCCTCAGACCATTGGAGGGCCGGACTATACAAAAAACTATGAGCAAATCCTTATACACACTGCACATATCTTTTTTTTTTTTTCTGAAGCTGGAAACGGGGAGGCAGTCAGACTCCCGCATGTGCCCGACTGGGATCCACCCAGCACGCCCACCAGGGGAAGATGCTCTGCCCATCCAGGGCGTCGCTCTGTTGCTACCACAGCCACTCTAGCACCTGGGGCAGAGGCCACAGAGCCATCCCCAGCACCCGGGCCATCTTTTGTTCCAATGGAGCCTTGGCTGCGGGAGGGGAAGAGAGAGAGAAAGGAAGGAGAGGGGGAGGGGTGGAGAAGCAGATCGGCGCCTCTCCTGTGTTCCCTGGCCGGGAATCGAACCCAGGAATTCCACACACCAGGCCGATGTTCTGCCACTGAGCCAACCGGCCAGGGACACATATCTTATTTTAAAGTAAAAAAAAAAAAAAAGACGGGAACAAATACAATATTTAAAATAACGAACAAGTAAATTTAAATCAACAAACTGACCAGTATTTCAATGGGAACTATGCTCCTCTCACTGACCACCAATGAAAGAGGTGCCCCTTCTGGAAGTGCGGTGGGGGGAAGGGGGCCAGATAAATGGTCTCAGGGGGCTGCATGTGGCTTGCGGGCCGTAGTTTGGGGACCCCTGCTCTAATAATAAACTGAAAACAGTGAAAGGAGAAGGTAATTTTTTGTGCTTTCAGCATAAAGCCTGCTGCCTATAGTAACATGATTAAATGACTAACAGTATGCCTGCAAAGTGAAAGGTTAAGTAAAGTAATACTTTATACAATGTAGGAAGCTCAATTAGGAGTTCCTAGAAAAGCTGTTTTAAGATGAATGTTAACCATAGAAGTCAGAGGGAGTACTGTATGGCTAGTCCCGCTAAGAGTAATTAGAAATTTAAGAGGTTGACACCTGTGTTGTAGATGGCAAGGCATGGTAAAGTTAAGCAGCAGACTGGAGAGTTTGAATTGTAGTACTTTCAATATCCAGCAATAATTTTAGGTATTTTTTCCAAAACTAAAGAATGCACAGAACATGCATTTTAAACTCATACGTTCTAGGCTTCAGCTGGTTGGCTCAGCAGTAGAGCGTCAGCCCGGTGTGTGGAAGTCCCAGGTTTGATTCTTGGTCAGGGCACACAGGAGAAGCCACCATTCACTTCTCACCTCCCCACCACCTCCACATCTCTCTCTCTCTCTCTCTCTCTCTCTCTCTCCTCTTTCTCTTTCTTCCCCTCCCACATCCATGGCTAGACTGGTTTGAGCAGAGTTGGCCTTGGGCACTGAGGATGGCTCCATGGCCTCATCTCAGGCTCTACAATAGCTCAGTTGCTGAGCAATGGAGCAGTTGGCCCAGCCAGGCAGAGCATCACTCCATAGTGGACTTGCCGGGTAGATCCTGGTCAGGGTACATGTGGGAGTCTGTCTCTGCCTCCCTGCCTCTCACTTAAGGTAAAAAATTCCTGCATTCTGTTGTGTGAATATCCCTTCCTATCTCAAAACACCAATTCATTGTTAGTTCAGTGGGTTGTAAGGTATGCGGCACAGTATCGCTTAAATCAGGGGTCCTCAAACTACGGCCCCACGGGCCGCATGCGGCCCCCGCCGCACTTCCGGAAGGGGCACCTCTTTCACTGGTGGTCAGTGAGAGGAGCATAGTTCCCATTGAAATACTGGTCAGTTTGTTGATTTAAATTTACTTGTTCTTTATTTTAAATATTGTATTTGTTCCCGTTTTGTTTTTTTACTTTAAAATAAGATATGTGCAGTGTGCATAGGGATTTGTTCATAGTTCTTTATTATAGTCCGGCCCTCCAATGGTCTGAGGGACAGTGAACTGGCCCCCTGTGTAAAAAGTTTGGGGACCCCTGCCTTAAATACATATTAATACTCCTCCAACCCCTCTCCCCCATCCTGACTCTAATGCAGCAGTTCTCAACCTGTGGGTCGCGACCCCGGTGGGGTCGAACGACCAAAACACAGGGGTCGCCTAAAGCCATTGGAAAATACAATTTTATTTTAAAAATGTATAATAAATATGTATTTTCCGATGGCTTTAGGCAACCCCCGCCGGGGTCACGACCCACAGGTTGAGAACTGCTGCTCTAATGTTTTAGGGAAGAATAAAAGAAAACATTAACTCCATCTGTTTGAATGCCTTCTCTGTATCAGGTTTCATGGAAACCAAGAGGAATTGCTTTGTATCCATTGTTTTCAACTGTTTTACAATGGGGAACACTAGTGGGGAATGCCTATGTTATGATAGAGGTTAAATATTGAGGATTGTGGGATCCCAAAGGAGAGGCATCCAAATCAGACTTCAGAAGCTCTTCCCTGCTATATAAGGTGGGGGGTGGGGGGGAGGGAGTTTCTATACTAACTGTATCCTTAAGTGTTACCAAATTTAATGCCTTTTAGACTAAAAATCTATATGTAAAACATAATGATTTTAAAAGGTTTTTGTTTTATGGAGCTGTAAGAGATAAATGTTGTATCCTATTACTCCTAAAGTCCCTAGTAAATTCTCTGACATAGGCAGAATTGTTGGAGAGCTCCTAACACACAACAAAGCCAAAGAAAGCATTACTACTTTTTTTTCACCCACTCAGGAATCTATTTGAACATGGATCAACATATGTTGGACTTAATGCTGCTCTCTGTGGCCTAATAGCAAACAGTCTTTTTCGGCGCGCCTTAAACGTGACAAAGGCTCGTATAGCTGCTGGCTTACCAATGGCAGTGATCCCATTTTTGACAGCGGACGTATCTTACAGAGGTTTTGTAAGTTTACCATTGAATACAGGTAAATTGTTTGACAATCACCAAAAGGTTTGTTTTGGTATATTTAAAATGACAATTCATTTTACCATGGCCTACCAAACAAGTGCACATACATAGCAGTTTTAAGTACTTTCATTTCTCTTCTCTTCCTCACAGTGCTTAAAATAAAAAATATTTGGAAACAATTTTAAAAATGCTGACCTTTTAAAAAAAATTTTTATAAGGAATTCCTTAAAGGGAAAAAATGTTTTCATTAGAATGACTTTATATAGTAAATCTCTCAAAGCACTTAATGTACATACAAAAATTACCAAGTATGTGGAGACTTAATTTCCTTTTGAGAATTTACCATATGTGCCGAGTGCTTTGAGTATAGCTAATCATGAAAAAGTTTTTGATTGATTAATGATTTGAAATAAAGGTATTATAAGTGGTAGTGAGGAAGGGAGTCCATTTAAAATTTCCTCTTAAGTACTGCTTCTAAATTTGTTAAATTGTGTGAATATTTTGCTCAGATCCCCATAATCAGTGTGGAAAGAACTTTTCCAATACAGGGAGACCTATTATCCAGTTAACTGAACAAACTGACCATGGAAAACTTAAGTTACAGCTTAGCTTTCTATTTCTTTTTTTCCTCTTTCTAATTTTAACACACCTTATACTGATTAAGAAATGAAAAATTTCATAAAAACTCACACTATGTAAAAATAAAAGGTGTAAATTGTAAAAAAAAAAAAAATTTCCCATGGGTTAAAAAGTGTCTTAAAGATAGAAAAATATTAGCTCAGGTTAATATAAGTGCAGTAAGCTAGAAGAAGCACAAACTGAAATATCTAATAAAGTTTAAAACAAATTAAGAGCATTTTTCCTAAGATGGTTTAATCAGTTACTCCTATTTTAGATTATCTTTTCATGTAACTACACTATTTAACATGCCTTGTAGAACTACATTTGCTATATTGCATTACTGCCTGAAAATTGAGTCTGTTCTACATATAAAAGGACCTTGCATTCTTTAATGTTTGCTTGACTATCATGATCATTTCCAGAACTAATTTATTTCCTAGGTAATTTGAATTGTGAAACCTGTACCATAACACGGAGTGGATTAGTTGGACTTGTTTTTGGTGGTCTGTATCCTATTTTCTTGGCTATACCTGTGAATGGTGGTCTAGCAGCCAGGTAGGAATTTGTTTTCTCATAGTCGTTGAAAAAGTTTAGTAATTCATATAGTGTATGTGTGTGTGTGTGTGTGTGTGTGTGTGTGTGTGTGTGTGTGTAATTACCTAGAAAATGTACAACTTAAAAACAACAAATACATTTTCTAGGGCATGTTACCTTTTTATTTGGAAAAATTAAGACTTGTTTTTTCTTTTAAGTCATCAACTACAAGAATTTAGAAACGGTTCTGGAAATGCATCACACTGTACTTTTTGGGTGTGTAGTTTAGCTTCCCAATCTAAATTTACAGTGTAGGTTAATTTACAGTTTACAAAGCTGCAAGTAATAATATTCTGTTTAACACTATTTCTAGTGTTAAAACCATGTTATATACACACTATTCTTAAGAATTTGAGCACTTCCACTAAAGGAAAATTCCATCAGAAAATGTCTAGCTATAAGCCTACTCCAAAATAACTTTTTTGCTCTGATGAACTCTTATTTATATCAAGCAATCTATACTATATGGGTCTCCAGAAGCGAACTAGAGAAAGGGGGGAAAAATAACAAAAGGACAGTTTTTAGGACCAATAGTAGCATTGCCTTAATCTTGACCTAGTTAAGACTTACAGTATTAATATATATATATATATATATATATATATATATATATATAAATAAATAAAATACATCAGTTTGCCACTTGACTTTCTGATGAACTAACTGTTCTCAATGTTTTCTTACAGGTATACCTCAGCCCTGCTACCAGAGAAAGGAAACATCCTAACTTATTGGATCAGAATTTCTAAGCCTGTTTTTAACAAGATGTTATTTCCAATTTTGCTCCAGACTGCATTTACAGCATACCTTGGTTCTAGACAATATAAATTACTTATAAAGGCTCTTCAATTACCTGAACCTGTACTAGAAATTCAGTGACTGTTAAGCAAATGTGTACACAAAAATAAAACTGTAAAAATAACCTATGTCTACTATATGAATAAACATATACTTGTAATTTATCATATGAGGTACAACTCTGAGACCTACAACAAAAGGCTGAATACCAGTATAGGCTACCAACTTCTCTAATTTGCCCAACAGTGTCTCTTTACCAGCCTGCTCTATTCTTTTACATTAGGTAGTCTGGTCTTTAACAGAAAAAAATAACCATAAACAGTTTACAATGAAGAGTGCATAAGGAATCCAAATAAGAATGGAAAAGGGGGCAAGTATCAGTACACTACAGCAAATGTCATTTATACTTCATTTTCCCAATTCAGTGTTCCCATAGGTATTTAAAAACATATTTATCAACCTTCCTCACAAAGGAATTCCAGTGTTTTTTTTTTATTTAGTGAGAGAAGGCAGGAGGAGCAGGAAGTATCAATTCCCATATGTGCCTTGACTAGGCAAGCCCAAGTTTTGGAACTGGTGACCTCAGCATTCCAGGTCTATGCTTTATCCCCTGTACCACATGTCAAGCTAATTCTAGTATCTTTACAGGTGGTTATTCAGGCTCTATATGAGCTCCTCTCATGATATAGTTACATATTTCAAAGTCACCTTATATTCTTTGAAAGTTATACAGTGAGTAGTACCTTGATATACGAACAGACCAACATACAAATTTTTTAAGATAAGAGCTGCGACTCAGGTCTGTAATTTTGAGATCCGAGTGAAATTCCCAGATACGAATCATGATTCCGGAAGCTGCCACTAGTTGGCACGTTGGCAAATGGGTCCAGTATCAGCAGTTTGATATACTGTATTAGAAAATTGAAACTAATTCTGACTTTGAAGTTAACATCTAGTATGCAATAGGTCTTTTGAATCACAAGCCGGAGCCTTTTTCTTTTTAAGCTGTGTAATGCTAAGCAAATTAGCCACTCTCACTCTCAATGCTCATCATTTTCACTCAAGATTGGTGTTACATAACATGTAAATTGACCTAACAGAGCACCTGATCTTATCAGGCACTCACATGGTAGACATATTTTTACTATTGCTCCTGGTTTTGTTTTCTGAAATATCCTAGTCTTTCCTCATTTCCTAAAATCACTTATATTTCATAAGTGACCTACAATATTTCCCCTTCCTAAAACTTCTGATCTGTTCTTTAAACCGTTCTTTTGTGACAGCATCTAAATTAGTACTATCCAACAAAACTTACTGTGATGTTTTATAACTGACAGTGTTAGCTTTTAGCCAGTGAGCGCCTGAAATATGGCTAATGCAAACGAGTAACTGAACTGTAATTAAATTTTTACACATGTGGCTAAAGGCTCCAGTATTGGACAGTACCTATCTAGACCAACACTTTTCTTATGATACAAGTCAGTCAGTCATACCAAGCAAAACAGATGGTGTAAGATCATATTCACAAGCATCTTAACTATTCCTTCCAAATATACGGACATAACTTAAAAGTGATCTTATGCTACTTAAAATTATATGAAAGGAGAACATAGCCTGTCATCTAGAAAAGGCACTTCATGAAATAGGCTTTCATTGTTTAAAGATTAAAGCAGTGCAGCCAAAGATTAAAATTTAAGTGGAATTTTTAAAATAAATTTTTAATTTTTCACAAAGCAAAGATGATCTGTTCTTTCAGCAGGTACTTAAAATGTATTATTCCCTACCAAATTTATACAATGAATTTCAATTAGGAGGCATTTGTTTTATTGTGGATAATTTCTGTACTTTACAGGTGATTTTTCTTTTCATCTTGATTCTTTTCTGGATTTTGTTTTCTATATGAATATGCTTTACTTTCACAATTAGAAAAAATATATATACTTTAAAAGGAAAACACTACCTATTTTACAAGCTAAAATATAAAGATACAGTTGTGACCTCAAGTAATATGTTTTACCTTCATTCTGTCACTTTTATTTAAGGCAGAGGTCTACTTGTCACAGTGGGGAAAAAACTGAAAGCAATTCCTGACTTCAAAAATAAACCCAAATTACGGAATAGTATAATCAATTTAGAAATTTTAAAACCCACTAATTTAACTAAATTAGTGCAAATTGTTTCCTTATACATCCTTAAACATTCCCACAGTATTTACTCCCCAGCATACCATATATAAATGAATATAGGAATTTACAATGATTTCAGGACTTCTAATTTGTTCTTTACACCATTTGGGGGGGGGGGGTGAGAGAGAGGGACTGATAGGGAGAAAGATAAGCATCAATTCTTCGTCGCAGCACCTTAGTTGTTCAATAACTGCTTTCTCACATGTACTTCAACGGGGGGTGGGGGGTGCAGCAGAGCGAGCAACCCCTTGCTCAAGCCAGTGACCCTGCATTCAAGCTGGTGAGCCCACACTCAAGCCAAGCAACCTTGGGGTTTCAAACCTGGGTCCTCTGCGTCCTAGTCCGATGCTCTATCCACTGCATCACCACCTGGTCAGGCACACCATGAATTTTTTAAATCATGTTTTCAATGAATAGAAATGGGTAACATAAGCAAAAGAGCATGTTATTTTAAATGTTGCTATAAAACTCACCAAAATTTTTGGTCAGGAGGCACATAAGTAAAATATGTATCTGGCATTATAATTTAAGGAAATAGTCATCTGTGGCAAGGACCTAAAGAACAGTGCTTCAGTCAGAAAACGTTTTGATTATTTCAGTTCAGTGACAGTAAACAAACTAAATGTCTTTTATATTTTAATCAAAGAAAGGGTTCGCATATTTAATACTTAATATATTTTTATTAAGTGGGAGGTGGGGAGGCAGAGCCAGACTCCTGCATGCGCTCTAACCAGAATCCACCTGGCAAGACCCCTACTGAGCTCGGCAACTGAACTATTTTAGTGCCTCAGGCCAGGCTATGAGCCATTCATTGCACCTGCCAACTTACTCCATCCAACTTGCTCCAATTGGAGGGGAAGAGAGAGAGGGAGAGAAGTGAGGAGGGGGGTAGGGAGAGAAGAGGGAAGGGTGGAGAAGCAGATGGTTGCTATTCCTGTCCTGATCGGTAACTGAACCCAGGACTTCCACATACTGCCCCACACTACCGCTGAACCAAACGGCCAGGACTAAATATCATTTGTAAACCCCAAATTTTAAGTACACTAAAAGCCAAAGGTCTAGGAAATTGACCTCAATGAGGTAGACATATTCTAAAGGGAGTTGGCCTACCAATAAAATTCTGTAGCAGAACTACACAAATGTTCAAAACACCATTACTGACTAGGTTTTTAAATTACATTAACTGAAAATTGAGCAAAATATTCTCATTAAAACAAGTAACTTTGGGTCAACAAAATTTTAAAAATTATTAGTCTGTTGTGAACTGGCTTCTTTTTAAAAAGTGGGGTAAATAACCTGAGTATATAATCCTGAATGTACAAACTGGGGAGAGGTAAAAAACTAGAAATAAAAACCACAGTAATGAAAAAGGCAACTTAGTGAGCAATTTTCTACTCATCTAAAAAAAAATTTTTTTCTCTAATAGTATGTGATTTATGTTCTTAATGATAATTTACTTTCTAAATAAAATTTAAAATGTCTAATTTTCTGCACTTCAAAACAAAGTAAATTTGCACTCTAGGTCAGAGCTCAGTCTGGTATTATAAGACAATAAAGAGTAATTGGTGGACAGAGTATTGAGGTATTGAAATTCAAATATGTAAAATATACTGTGCTGACCAAACAAAACACTATTTCTAATGAAAGACCTCCCCCCTTTTGATTACTGACTTAAGTAGTAACTAAGTACCTGGCTTCTAAAGAAAAACAGTACAGTAAAATATAAAAATCTAATAATCATTTGGGATTTCAAGACTATGAATCTGGGAAAAAAACTAGAAACTTGAAAATGTTTTACTACCTAGTTATCAGATCTTTTTTAAATTTACTGATTTGAAAGAGGAAGGGGGGAGAAAGAGGGAAACATCAACTTATTGTTCCACTTTTTTATGCTTCATTGGTTGATTCTCGTTATGTGCCCTGATCAGGGATCAAACCACCATCCTTGGCGCATCTGGATGATGCTCTAACCAACTGAGCTACCTGGCCGAGGCATTATCAGATTGTTTAGCTTAAAAACCTGACCAAGTTAATATTAGTAAGACTTTAAACTTAACCTTCAAAATGCTAAACTTGGTAATCACATATTTTAAAAGGTAATTACTTATCAGTTAATTATCCACTTTGTGTTCCATCAAAGCAGCTATAGTTGCCAAACTGTGTTGATGCCTAATCTTTAACTGTAGAATTACAACTAGCTGTACTGTTTGTACTGTAAAAGCACCTATCAGTCACTTAGTATAAACCACTGGGAATACTCTTTGCTGCCAGGCATCAGATACTGAGTACACTTAGAACACAAGCAACTGAGTAGATTTAATAAGTTTTGTATAATACCCATACAATAACTAAACTGTGTAGTTACTGTGATAAATTATTCTGGACAGAAAAACAAAAATGAGAGCCTACGTCCTACCCTCTCTCACTTCTATCATCTACATACTTTCCAACATGGCTCAGACTAGACCAGGTGAAAGAATGTATTAACATAATCCAACAGAAATGAAATAAAACAATCCAGAGTTCTGAGTGTTCGTTCACACTGTAATAAACTGGAAAAATGTTTCAATTAAGTAAAACAACCATATTCCATGAAAAAGTCACTCCTGTTATCCATAATACTAAAACCCTTGCACAATACTAGAAAAATTTTAATTTATATAAAACAGTAGAAACTATACCATTCATTAGAAACCTCAAAATATATATTTCTTAAAAAAGTGTTAAATACTCAGAGAAAGCTCAAGAAGCCAAAACCTCAAAGTCCACACATCCTGGTATTACCCTGAATTAACTAACCACATATTTAATCATATATCAACTTTTTCAAAGATATACAGACAATGCATCTATTTAAAAAGATTACTCTTTATAGTTAAGGAATTTACATTAACTTTCACATTCTACTTGGCAAGATCTATCTGTACTTCAGATTCTCTCTCACGTTCCAGGAAATACAAACTCACGATATGCCTATGATGACTACTAGCCTGTTTATGCAATTCTACTACACTAAATATAATTCCATAGAATGGACTCTTGATTATGTAAAAAAAAATCTAGTAATACTCCTGATAAAAGACTGTAATTCTCTTCTCCAATGGTCACAATTTTTAAAAAAGTATGCGAGGAACTGAGTATCACTCCTATGAAAGACAAAAAAAACCCGTATAATTTTGTTCCAAAATTAATTTAGTCTCATATATTTATATTAAGTCTTTCAAGGATTCCAGAGAATCTTTTCATATCTCCATTTCTGGAAAGTGAAATCAGTACAGAAGTAATTTGGGAACTTGAAAATGGCATTCATGTTTTTCAGCAGATGCCAAATTTTTGACGGACATGGCTCCCACAATTACTTTGTTACCATCAGTCCAGTCAGTTAACAGGTTGTAGGAAAAGATTCGTTTTTGCAGACACTGCTAAGCTGTTTAAAGAGAAGAGAGAGAGATTAATTTAGTGATTATAAAATGAACAAATATTTAAAATATTTTGAACACTTTTTGTCGCCTTATTATCAGAGGTGACATTTTAACAAACATGGACATTTCAGTTAAGTCAGGTCAAGAAGTGCAGAAACAGTAAGTCAATATGACAGAAATAGTAAGTCAATATGATGTGTTAGTTCAATTAATGTATGGATTCCTGCCACCATCTGAAGACAAATATTAAAAAGCTACATCTTTAGTCTAGTTCTTTATCATTTTGCCATAGAGGCAAAATTAGGAGGGAAAAAAAAGGTCGCCCAAATATTGTTTTCATCCATTACAGTAAATAGAGACAAACTTGAAATTTTCAAAACAATCCATATATTCCAGAAATCCCTTCATCCAACTATTACTCATCAGAACACAATTATCTAAAAATAGTAAGACAACAGGTTCATATTAATCATAACTTTTTAATTAACAAGTAGTGAATAGGACACTTCAAGATATTATTTACTACATACTGAAATAAACAGATCTGTTATAAATTCAGAAACTCAAACATTTACAGTAAAATGTGCTTACATAAATATGACAAAATTTTAAAGCCTCTGTTAAATAGGTCCTAAATACATGCAATACCATGTAAAAACAAGACCATGAAGTTGATGTAAAAAAAAAGACAAAATCAGATTCACCGAAATTAGAGGGAAAAAAAAAATGAAATGGAAACTAAGAAAAGACAGTTAAAATATAAGTAACCTAACAAAGCAGCTTTAAAAATAGGCGATTCTAATCTCCACTTTCAAAAATTATTAATCAAGTATTTTCAAAAACTGCCATTTATAAAATGACATTCTAAAAATCTACACTTGGAATTTCAAAGCATCCCAATTCAGAAAGCTTTTGACTATTGTTTTTCCCCAGCTCCAACTTCAAATAATGCAGGAAAGGTACTGATGTTAGGAAGAAAATATTCCAAGGAATGGCATAATTTTCAGAAAAACGCACTTACTGCTTCCAGAACCTTTTAAGACCCACAGTCAGCATTAACAATCATTTTTCCTATTCTCATCCACTATTTTTCAATGTCATATTAGAGATGAAAAAATTCTTTGAGCCCATAACTGAAAGATCAACAAACCTGGTTTTATTATGACACCATATTTTTGTCATTGGTACTGCACAAAATTATATACAACGAAATATATACAAAATGTTCAAGTATTAATTAAATTTCAATTCAAGGCTTCTGTTTCAAAAAGCTACAGTTAACATATTCCATAAAGATAGCACAAATTAGTCATTTCAAATAATTTTTCCAACTACTTTTGGTGTTTATATATATATTTATATATATATAATTCAGTAGGCACTAAAAATCCATGCAGCTGCATTGTGAGGGGCTTGCTCCTGCACTTAGATATAAGCAGGTTCATCACTCCAGGTTGTGAGTTTGGCTACTACCCATTCATGCTCAAGTGCAGTAGATGCTTTTACAAAATTTGCTGTGATGCACTGAAAACCAGAGGCCAAGTCAGGTCTCAAATAGTATTATCTAGCAACAAAACATTTACAGTTGTGCAAGAACAAGGATTCCATTTTCATAACAAAATAACAAAATAAAACATTTTGTGTGTAAGATAACTTACATCTTTGGACTGCTGGAAAATACTTTTTCATTATGAACATTTTAAAATAAAAGACAGCAGAAGCCCTGATATTACCTCTTTTTCCTCATTTCTTATACTACCTTTTAAAATAAAGCAGGAAATGTGGCCAGCAGCTGGTCCCGTCTCTTCTGCCCCAACAGCTGTATCCACTTTAGCACAAAGAAAAACAAGGATGCTAAATAGGTATGTACTTTATCAAACAGTGATGTTTCACAAAGAATTTCTTAATGCCTCTTACAATGAAGGCCACCGTAACTCAATTTATACAACTGGATAATAGATAACAGATTCTTTTCTTCAAGAAAAGAATATATCCCATCTTTGAAAAAAGTGTCTATCATGTCATTAAGTAGCCAGAACCACTCAATTTTTAAAATTATTTTTAAATAGGCCCAAAAACTTTCAAATATGGAAAATAAGATTCTTTGTGAAGCCTCACTTTACATGTTTTCATTCACATTTCACAACCTTCAATATCTAATCATACATAAATTTAACCTAAAAATTTAATACAACAAAAATAAAGGTGTTCAACAATTTATTCATACTCAGTGATAGGGTAATCACTGTGCTGGTCCTCAAAGAAACATTTTTCATTAACCATTCTTATTCCTCCTTCAATTAACTAACATGGAGACTGATGTTAATTTCCAACTTCTCTAAAGGTGAGACACTAAAATCTGTTCATCTGAATACTGTAATTCTAGATCTTCTACTTAAAACCTAAAGGCATTCTTGAATATCTAAGAGTTATTTTGCTGTCACCTCCAGCAAAATATCACATTTATGCATGCCTCAAACACTTCATGTCAACCTCTAAAAAGTTGCTCTAAGACTGGAATTCCAATTTGCACCTTGTACAACTCGGAACTTCCATTCAACTTCACCTGTTTCACTGTCTCCAAACTGTATCTCTATTAGCAGCTTTCAGTGTACAGTTGGAATCGATGTCATCCAAGGCCATGTCCACACTGGGGACAGAAGAGCTAGGTACACGCAAGTCTGAACAAGGGGATACATTAACAGCTATTTCAACCATAAGAAGCATCTTAGATACATTATTGACCAGCACAAGTCTGTTTCCAGGGTGGACAGGGCCCAAATTAGATTTCCCTCCCACCTTCCAAAAAAGAAAAAAAAAATCACACACACAAAATTTGAGACGTTGCCCATTAAAAGTAGACTAAGCAGCAGAGCATGAGCGTTACGTGAAGAGATGGATCCTTACCAGGTTGTGAGGCGGGAACGACTGTTCTGTAACCCCTACAACGGAGCCTGGCAGGAAGGAAATCACCTAAAAAAGAAACTGTCAGAGAGATTTAATAGTCACATGTTATCATTAGGAGTTGGTTACAGTGTCACATTCATGCTTTTAGCTAAACACTTAAAGACTCAATATTACTTTTTTTTTCTCCTGAAATGCGTCCAGTGAAGATGTCCCACACTAAGGTGTTTTACATGGTGTAAGGGAGTTGAAAGGGGTAAACGCGGATAAAGAGCAGATTACTTGACCCTACATTTTAAGAGAAGACGACGCCTTCCGGGCGCACGCCGAGCAGAACTCCACCGACACCTTATCCTTGTCCACATGAAGACACACTCCTCCCGCTGCGTCGTCCTCTTCCAGCAGGTCCTGCTGCTGCTTTCCCACCGGCAGAGCGTAGTCATGGTCGCCGGCGGGCGAGTCTCTGAAGAGCGAGGTGGTCAGCCGCAGTCCCACGCCGCTCAGCCGGCTCAGCAAGCGAGCCAGTCCGGTCTCGTTGGCGAGGACGGCCCGTAGGTAGCGACTCTCCTCCTGCAGTGCTTGCACGCGCTTGCCCAGCTCCCGATTCTCGGCCCGCAGCTCCTGGTTCTCGGCCGCCAGGCCCCGGACTCGACTCTCCAGCCCCATCACGTACTCCTTTTTCTTCAGCCGATTAAGACGGGCGGCAGCCGCCGCCGCCTTCCGGGGACTCTTTGTCGCCGCTTGGTTGTTGTCGTTGCCGCTGCCGCCGCCGCCGCCTCCTCCAGGGGACTTTCTCCGCCTCTTTTCGCCGCTGCTACTGTCACTGCCGCCGCTGCAGCCTCCGATACCGTTTAACAGCCTCTGCAGCAGGTCAGAAAAGCGCTGCATCTCGGCAGCCGCGGACTCATCGTCGTCGTCCCCTCTCCAGAGGCCGCCGCTATCCGAGCCTCCGCCGGACGAGGACAGAGGCCCGGGCGAGCTGAGCCCGGGTTCCAGGTGCCAGTCCGGTTGCCGGGGGTCCAGCAAATCCGCCAGTTCCAGCCCGGACAGAAAGTCCATGTCCTCGGTCTCGTCCCCGGGGACGCTGGCGATCGCCTCCTCCTCCATCTCCTCCGGCGAGGGCGCGCGCACCGCTACGCCGCCGCGGCCCCCCCGCCCGCGCTCCAGCTCGCCCTCGTCGCCGCGCGACTGCTCGCGGCCCGGGGATCGGGAGGCCGCCGTCTCTTCCTCCTCCGCAGCTGCAGCCGCCCGGGGCAAGTCCGGGGGCAGCGAGCAGGTGGCGGCCTGGGCCGGGCTCTCGCTGCGGGTTGGGGAGTCGGTGCCCGAGGCCGCCAGCAGTTTGGTCAGGCTGTGCCTCATGGGGCCCGGCGGCGGGCCCACGTAGGCCCCGGCCTCTCACACCGGGCCTCGCGGGCCCCCAGGACCCCAGGCCCCAGCGCCGGCAAGCGGAGAGCTGGCCAGAACGAAATGGAGAGGAAGGTCTGAGCCGACTCCCGCCCCACTTCGCTGGTCGACCCCCCGCGCCCAGGCGGGGGGAGTGAAGGAACACCGAGACGGCGAGCCCTGGCGATGACTCGACCGCGCCACCCAGACAACGGCCTGGCCGGAAGTCAGGCGCTCTCGCCCCAGCCCCTCCCACGGCGTTTCGCGCTCCACCGGGCTTTAGTATCGCGAGAGTTCGGGGGTTTCTGGAGTGGGAATAATTCCAGATCTGTGGTGATGTCATAGTAACAGCGGTTGCACTAACAAAACCGGGAGTTTATAGAAAGAGTCGTCTACTCTTACTTCTCAGCTGTGTATTGTGGCTTCAGTTTCCAGTGAAACCACTCTTGCTCAGAACTGACTCTTTAGATACCAACTTTTGAATAAATATAAAGTTATACTGGATTTCTCTGAAATTTAAGACTGGTGACCAATCCTCTCTTGAAACTGCTCCTTTCCCCTTCTGTTATAATAAAAGGTCTTTTATAGAGTACTAGAAAAAGTACGGTAAATAAATCACTCATATATAATTTTTCCAAGTTATAAAAACTTCCAAACACACAGAATATAATACAGCATACACTCTTTATTCAATCCGATACCCAGACTCAACAGTTCAACAATAAACGTTTTTGCCGTATGTGCTTTAGCTTCATGTGTTTGTAAAACAATCTTTTTTTTAATGAATTATCCCAAAGTTGCAAACAAGACACACCACCCCAACACACTTCAGTATGTATCTCTAAAAATAAAGACATTCTCTTTTATAATTAGAGTGTTTTTTCTATGTACATACACACGTTGTTTTGTTTTATTTCTTTGAACTCGACTGTTTCAGTATGAATACACTGTGGACTTCTTCATACAACTAAATACAGTTCCACATGCTTATTTTTTTGATGTCCGTCTAGAGTTGCATTTCATGAACTTTGCAACTTTTATTCAACCACTTCTTAACACTTAAGTTGCATTATTATTGTATTACACAATAGTATTGTTTACATATCTTGTTCATTTATTCTATAATTTCCTTAGGATAAATTATTTGACAAAAAATTTCTAGATACAATTTTTATACATAGACCTTATTACCTAGGGAAAGTTTTCTCTCACCAATGGTGTGTGACAGTGTTTAGTTCCTGCACACTCAATGACAGTGGATATTTTTCTTTTTAAAATGAGTCAATCCCAACATAAAAATGGCATATTTTCATATTTCAAAGTTGTATTTCCTTGATTATTAAAAAGTTTGTTTTTCACTTATCAATTGACTTCTAATGCGAACAAACAGCCTTTTCACCTCATTAGCCCATTTTTCATTGAGGTGGGGGAGGATGTTTGTCAGGAAAAATGTCTTTTTCCTTCTTGAGTTACTTTTACATTATAAGGAAAACATACCTTTGTCCCATTTATGTTCTAACTTTTCCCTAGTTGATCATTTATTGGGAGATAGAGGAATAAAATTGTTTGTTTTGTTATAATTATTAAACAATCAATCTATTAAATTTTTCTTCATGGGTTCTGGCTTTAAGCCTTAAAAAGTTTTATTTGCCTTATGAATACTAATATTTACCTATGTGCTTTAGATCTTCTTTAATTAATTCTATTTATATTTTACTAAGAGGTTTTTTTTTAACAACATGAGTGACAATTTATTTCATTTTGATACAAATAAAATTTATTCTGGTATATAATGTGGCATAGAAAGTGATTTGCCACAAAAAATTTATTGAACAATTCATACTTGCTCCACTTGTTTTCCAACATGTATGCCATATATCAAATTCTTACATGCAGCTGGATCTACTTTCTGGTCTTTGTTTTCTATTTCATCGATTGTCTCATCATTCTGGAAGCAAAATAATTCCATTTTTATTGCCATTTCATAATATATTTGATATTTCATAAGACAAGTCCTTTATTAGTCTTACTTTCTCAGAATCTTTTACCAACAAATGAATATTTATTCTTCCAGATAACTTTATAAATTTTCCAAGTTCAAGGAAGCTGGACTTTAAATAGAAATTGCATTAAGTTTATTAGTTTATTTCCCCCAATTATTTCATGTATTTTTTGCTACTGGAGTAGATTTTTTCTTCTTTTATATTTTCTAAATGGTTATTATTGCAACATAGAAAGGCTATTGATCTTTTCTGTTAAATTTTTAACTGACTAGCTCACTGAAATTTCTCAAGTTTCTATTTTCAGCTTATTTATTCCTGCTAAACAATTATGTCACCTTATCATAAATAAGGACAATTTTACCTCCTTTACAATGCAATAATGAATAGCATTTCCAGATTGATGTTAAATAATACTGTTAATGGCCAATTTCCTTGTCTTATTTCTTACATTAAAATGACTGCCTCTAGTGTGTAATTATTAATTTGAGATGGGTATTTTCTTTTTCTTTCTTTTTTTTTTTTTTTTTTTAGTGAGAAAGAAACAGACAAGGACAGACAGGAAGGGATAGAGATGAGAAGCATTGATTCTTTGTCGTGGCACCTTAGTTGTTCATTGATTGCTTTCTCATATGTGCCTTGACCTGGGAGGGAGAGCTCAAGCAGAGTGAGTGACCGCTTTGCTCAAGCCAGCGACCTTGGACTTAAGCCAGCAACCATAGAGTCATGTGTATGATCCCACACTCATGCCGGTGACCCCATTCTCAAGCCGATGCTCAAGCCAGCGACCTCAGCATTTCAAACCTGGGTCCTCAGCATCCCAGGCCGATGCTCTACCCACTGTGCCACTGCCTGATCAGGCTGAAATGGGTATTTTTATTAGGTTAAGCTCAGTTTGCAAGAAACAGAAAGCAGTCCAGCTATTTTCATCAGAAAAAGATGTAAAACAGAGAATTCATTCTTTTAAAGTCATTGAATAAGAGGAGTAGGCATTAGGCTGGATGCTCCTGCATGCCACTTAGTACAATGTGGCCAAACAGGCCTGATAAAGAACCACTGTCTCTGCCTCAGTTGGGAAAGTGGTAAAGAGAAAGCTGGAATGCTGGCTTCAGGAGCACTGTTGCTGCCCAGACTCTCAACCCTATATATTATATTGTTGCCTAAAAAGTTACCCAAAACTTTAAAATGACAAACTTTGATCATTGTGTGATTTAAAACAACAACAAACTTTTATTATCTCTTGCAGTTTCAGTTGGTCAGGAATTTGTAATTGCAGTCTGGCTCCAGAATTTTCATGGAATTCAGTCAGATTAAGATTAGGGCTATAGTCATCTGAAGGCTTGACTCGGCTAGAGGGTTCACTTTCAAGGTGGCTGACAGGTTGGTCCTGGGGGAAGCTTCAGTTCCCCATCCACGTAGGCCTCTCTACAAGCTGTGTGAGCATCTACACTACATGGTAATGGGCTTTCCCCAGAATGAATCATCCAATAGATCAAAGGAAGCAGCAGCAATAAATTTTATGACCTAGCCTCAGAAGTCATATACGATCACTTCTGTAGTATTCTATTGGCCACAGGAGTCTGATCTTATTCCCTGTGGAAGAGGACTACATGAGAATGTGGATACTATTATAGGAGACAAGAATCAGTAGGTGCTATCTCAGGGGCTGGCTACCATATCCCATAAAACTAGTGAATGAATATTGGGATGCTACTGCAGAAAAACGTCTCCAAAAATGTGCTTGGCAACAACAGCTAAAGCAAAGGAAGAGGGCCCTGCCTCATTTGCATCTTCCAAATATAACTGCAGAGGAGTCTGCAAATAGAGTTTGCTTTGTATGTCTTTGTTTTAGCTTTTCCATTTCTGCAATACAGGAAAGCACATTAAAAGAGGGATTAAAATAGATAAGGAATATCAATCTATTAAATTCTCCATGAAGACCACGACTTTATTGTACTTCATTCAGCACTACTATATACATGCATTGAATTTTCTGTAGCAAAGAGGGTGGGGAGTGAAGCTGAATCAGGGTTGGTGCTTTGCTGAGTGGATTCATCAGAATGACACAAGTGTTACAGAGGACAAAGTGCTCTCTCTTCCTCTTTCTCCTTTTGAAGAAAAACTGTCATAGATTTAAACTGTTTTCAATTCAAACTTAACATTAAATACTTTTTACTTTATTTTTTAATATCTTAATTTGTAACATTAAAAATTTTGTTTCTAGCAACATTACTATAATCTCTTTTTGCTTTAGCCTCTTTATTCTCAGCCTTTCATTATGTATATGTGTGTGTATATATATATAATACAGTACTTTAACAATAGTTTTAAAGTATAATATAATAGTTTTAAAATAATGCCAATATTACAACTAACCATAGAGCTAATCAATGAAATTTACTAAGATTTATTTGTGGTTCTAGTTCTTCTTGGAATATATTCTATTAAGATATTCTTTTAAAATGCTGTTTCCTACAGTCATTTGTATAATTCTTTTCTCTGTGTGGCTATAGCAATGTGAAATTCATACCATGTCCTGTCATATCTCTCAGTCACTGAAAGTTTTAGCTCCTTGATTTCCTCTTCACCCGGTAAGATCTTAGTTCAGGTCACCCAGTAAGTGACAGGATCACTGCACTAATATCTTCATTAGTTCAGTGATCACAGATCTTAGCTTCCAAAGGACCTAGTGAATGGTTTGAGTGGGGATGGGGTTGGGGAAGGATTGAGCCAGATTATGAAGGCTCACGCTTGTCACTGGAATGAAGGTAAATATGAATATGAGCATAATGGGATTAATCTGGCCACAGAGTCTCTTATTAGAGACTACTGCGACTGCTTATTCTGTATCCTGAATGACAGGGCTATTGGCAGAGGCAATTTTCTTACAAAGAGCAGGAGGTCCTATGAAGGCTTCTGAGCTACTGTACTCTCATGTTTTCCCATCTCTTCTCTTGGATGATTCTTACACATTCTAATCTACAGGCTTTAGTTTAAATGCCATTTCTAGGAAAAACTTTCCCTAACCTCTTCTACATTCTGTTGGGAAAACCTACCATGCATTCCCATATCATCCTATCTTTCAGCATTTTTCTCACTCATTGGAATACAAATTCAATGATAAGGTCTCTGTCTTGCCCACGTTGTGTCTCAGAATTTAGCACAGTTCCTAACCAATAATATGCTTTCAATAAACATTGGTTAAATTGATAAGAAAAAGTAAATGAGTGAGTTATTAATTAAAGTTGAAAGATCAGAATGGCTTGGTCTGCCCTACCTTCATCATCATTTGTTTAAGGCAAAATCAAAAACCAACACCCGAAGCCTAAAAACCTGAAATTAGCCTCACTAGGCTATGGCACAGGGTAAAGAGCATCGGACTGGGACGCAGAGGACCCAGGTTAAACCCTGAGGTCGCCATGCTTGAGCTGGGGCTCATCTGGCTTGAGCATGAGCTCACTGGCTTGAGTGCGGGATCACTGGCTTGAGCCCAAGGTTGCTGGCATGAGCAAGGGGTAACTCGCTCTTCTGGAGCAACCCCCACCCCATCAAGGCACATATGAGAAAGCAATCAATGAACAATGAAGGTGCTGCAATGAAGAATTGATACTTCTCATCTCTATCCCTTCCTATCTGTCTGTCCCTATCTGTTCCTCTCTCTCTCTCTCTCTCTCTCTCTCTCTCACACACACACACACACACACACACACACAAAATAAAAATAAAAATAAAAACCTGAAATGAGAAAATAGGCTTTCTAAAACCTAAAATTTAGGTCTCACACTGACATGTGAAAATCCACAAGAAAAGTTAATATATTTAAATCTTTAAATTTAGAAGAGAAATAGTACTAATTAGGAAGCACCCCTCAGGGTAGAAAAAGATATTGTCATTAGCTACATGTTCTTGAACATTTGTGAAAGTGGAAGCTTCCAGCTGAATGGTCTGACCCAGATATGTCAGGTCGTATTTGGCTCTCTATAAAATATGTTTTGCCTACTCGATTCTTGGAGAAAGAAAAATTGGTAGGCTTTTTGAGGTCATCTACTCAGAAATAGATATCACTAGGAAGTTAAGCAGGTATGTACAAGATTTTATTTTTGTTTTTATTATCTTTTTGAATAGGTAATATATGCACATGGTTCAAAGTCAAATGATATAAAATGGTATACATTGAAAAGTTTTTGTTCCACCCCTATTCCTAAACACCGTAGTTCCCACAGCCCTCCACACCACTAATAACCACTTTTATTAGTATTTATTTTTTACAATATGGATTTATCCAAATGTGAGTAATGTATTTGTTTTCTTATTTCCCTCTCTACCTCTCTCCCCTTACATAAAAGATAGTAGACTAGTCATTTACTTTGCATCTTGTTTTTTCCCTCTATATATAACATGTCCTGAAGATTTTCTATATTAATACCTTAATAGCTTCTCTCTCTCTTTCTTTTTTTCTCCTTCCTTCCTCTCTCTCTCTTTCTCTCTCTTTTCTTTCCCTTTCTTTCTTTATTATTTATTTTCTTACTTTTTTATTTTCAACATATTCCGCCCTGGCCGGTTGGCTCAGCGGTAGAGCGTCGGCCTAGCGTGCGGAGGACCCGGGTTCAATTCCTGGCCAGGGCACACAGGAGAAGCGCCCATTTGCTTCTCCACCCCTCCTCTCTCTGTCTCTCTCTTCCCCTCCCGCAGCTGAGGCTCCATTGGAGCAAAGATGGCCCGGGCGCTGGGGATGGTTCTGTGGCCTCTGCCTCAGGCGCTAGAGTGGCTCTGGTCGCAACATGGCAACGCCCAGGATGGGCAAAGCATCGCCCCCTGGTGGGCAGAGCGTCGCCCCATGGTGGGCGTGCCGGGTGGATCCCGGTCGGGCGCATGCGGGAGTCTGTCTGACTGTCTCTCCCTGTTTCCAGCTTCAGAAAAGTGAAAAAAAAAAAAAAACAAAAAAAACATATTCCAAGGTATGAAGGGCCCACAGTTTAATTAGTTCCTTAGTAATGATATGCAACCCATTTGCAATTTGTTGCTATTACAAACAATGTTGTAATAAATAATCGTAAACATGAAAAGGAAGATTGTTTTAGACTAGTTCAAAGAGTGGATTAGAGCATTAAATAGGAACAGTCTGGCAAGTAGCTGAGTCCCTTTTTGGAACTGGGGACTGAGGGGGCTAGGGAAGGGGGCACTGTAATCAGTTGAATGTGTAAGGAATGACCAGGGAGATCTGTCCAAGGGAAATCTTTTCTTGGATTTTTTTTTCACATGAGATAAACAAAAGGTTTGGAGGGACCAACACCAAGGAGGGAGATACATCTGTATAACCCTAGGCTCTTAAATTTAATAAGATGTTTTTAGTATTTGGAAAATAACATCCAGTTTGTCTTTAGGGAGATAGACAAGTGATTATAAAAGCCCATTGTTGGCCACCTTCCAAAATTCCAACAAGTTAAGAGGCCAAGATAAAAAAGAAAAAAAAGACTGCCTGCCTGATAAGGCCTTGTCAATATAAGTAAATGTAGTATAGCAGAATCTATTGAAGGCCAGCCCTGCCTTCGTCAGATACCCTTCCACTCTGTGGCATTGACTGGCTTCCTTTCCATCCAGGGGCAGATCCTGTCTGGCCCAAGTTAGTCATGGTGGCAACAGTTCCCATGAAGATGCTTGGATGAGGTGTTTGTATATGGCCCACTTCTAGCTAATGACAATGGGAGAAAAGTCACCTGGAGGGGCAAGGGCAGCTTTGGGAGAGCAGTTAGAGTCATGGCCATTTTCCCTTATTCATGCACAAATATGTATCTCAAATGTCTGCCTGGTTCTCTTGGCCTTGCTAAAGCGGGAAGCAGAGTCTGCTTCCCACACTGACCCAGCACCACACTCTCCCGGAATCTGAATTAATGAGAGCTAGATAGAACAGCAAGCACCTACCTGGGAAGGTATGCTTCAAACAATCTTCTTTAAATTATTCCTTAGTTTTAGCTTGGCCTGTGGTGGTGCAGTGGATAGAGGGTTGACCTGGAACATTGAGGTTAGAAGTTCAAAACCCTGAACTTGTCCAGTCAAGGCACATATGACAAGCAAGCAATGAACAACTAAAATGAAGCAACTATGAGCTGCCCCCCCACTGCCACCATCCTCTCTCTGTAAAATCAATATATAAAATCTTTAAAAAAAAAATATTCTTTAGTTTTAATATAGTGAAGTTGGGGAGAAATGGACTTCTGATTAGCACTTTGTTTACTGGAAACAAAGTAAATTGAATTAATTTTCACTAATTGAAGCAAAGCCACTATTGTGAGAACATCGTGCAGTCAGTTCACTTTTCCTAAAGCTCTCATTTCTCCCCTAGGTCTATTTCACAATTAGTTTTGGAACCAGACAAGTTCCCGAGTGGCACATAATGGGCTCACAGTAGAGCCCGTCAAAGATCACACTTATCAGCTACACCAGGGGTAGTCAACCTGGTCCCTACTGCCCACTAGTGGGCGTTCCAGCATTCATGGTGGGCAGTAGTGGAGCAACCAAACTGTGCCGCAATTACATACTAATCGACTAACTGTTGACCAGTCAAGATCAGGACAGCGGTCAGACTCTGCTACAGGGCATTTGTATTGGGACCGCACCCGACCTCTTTCGCGACCACCTGGCCCGCCTCCACGAGCAGCCAGGTACCTGACCCCGGGTCCACACCCGCTGCCTGATCTGGTGGGCAGTTTATGACCACTATTGTCGTCCAAAAACTAGCAATTCGTTGTTTTATTACCCCATTGACAAAGAACTCCATGGTTCGATGCTTCTTTCTATGACAGAAATGGCCGGACAATGGAGACACCAATTAACTCATATTTTCATCTCAATTCCTGGATTTTAGGGTAATAGGGTGACATTCTAGGAACCTCCCCCCTTGGACTGCCCAAACTAGCAGATGTCTCGCTACTTCACCCTGATCGCAAAGAAGTGATGCCATTGGCCAACACCCGCTACATAAAGCTTTATAAAATGCACAACCATGGATACTCACTAACTTAGTCTCATCTCAACAAACTCTCACTCAACCACAACACTTGTAACGTCAGGATCACGCAACAGACTTCAAGCACATTTTTTTCACGTTACGTAAGTGAAGCTAAATCATTACGTAATCAAAACTAAAGTCAGTTTGTAGTTAGATTTCTGAGAGCAAGCACGTGCTTACAACTTTAAACAAAATATTGTGAAATATCATGAGCCCACGTCTCAAAAAAAATACGTACGCGGCTATTCGCCAGAGTATCTAAAGATGGGTCTCATAGAATCTGTTGCAAATAAACAACATCCAATGTGTTTATTGTGCCCTAAAACATTATCCAATGAGGCAATGAAACCAAGTCGATTGCAAGAACATCTTTCTACAAAGCACACAAATGACAAGGACAAGCCCATTGAATATTTTCAGGAATCAAAATCGTTCAATTATTGTTGCATCATTTAAGAAACAATATACAACGAATGAAGATGAATTAATTGCAAAAAGTGGTAAAAGCAATAACATTGGAGAAACTGTAATAATATCCTCTATAAAAGAATTTATCTCAATAGTAATGCATCAGGATATACCTCCTGAATGTTAAAAATGTTGCCCCTAAGCAATAGCACAATAAAGCAACGAATTGATGAAATGACAGTTAATGTTGAAAACAATCTTATAAGTATTCTCCAACTCTTCATTTTCCATTGGACGAATCTACCATTGCAGATAATGATACTTTATTGATGGCATATATACACTATTTTGTTGAAAACAATATATTATGAGAAGAACTGCTATTCGCAATAAATCTCATCACAGATACAAAAGGATTATCTATATTTAATACTGTGAGAACATACTTTACAAAAAATAATATTCCTTTGAATAATATTGTTGCATGCGCTACTGATGGAGCACCATCAATGGTAGGCCGCTATCGTGGATTTGTTGCTTATTTGAAGCAGGAAGTGCCAAATGTTTTATGTATTCATTGTGTGGTGCACAGACAACATCTTGTAGAAAAACATCTAAGTACAAGTCTTCATTCATCATTAACTATAATAATTCGAGCCATAAACAAGATCAAATCCAATGCAAAGAATGATAGAATGTTTCGGCAGCTTTGTCAGGACAATAATGAAGATTTTATTAAGTTACTTTACTTTCGCACACAGAAGTTCGGTGGCTGTCAAAGGGTACATCTTTGGCTAGATTTGTAGCATTATATGATAGTGTCATACAATTTTTTGAAAGTAATAATGAGGCCCTGGCCAGTTGGCTCAGTGATAGAGCGTTGGCCTGGTGTGCAGGAGTCCCGGGTTCGATTCCCAGCCAGGGCACACAGGAGAAGCGCCCATTTGCTTCTTCACCCCTCCCCCTCTCCTTCCTCTCTGTCTCTCTCTTCCCCTCCCGCAGCTATGGTTCCACTGAGCAAAAGTTTGCCCAGGCGCTGAGGATGGCTCTATGGTCTCTGCCTCAGGTGCTAGAATGGCTCTGATTGCGGCAGAGCAAAGCCCCAAGATGGGCAGAGCATCGCCCCAGGTGGGCATGCCGGGTGGATCCCGGTCGGGCACATGCGGAAGACTGTCTGACTGCCTCCCCGTTTCCAGCTTTGGAAAAATACAAAAAAAAAAAAGAAAGTAATAATGAGACTGCCAGAGTCCAGCCCCGGGGGGAATACAGGGGTCCCACAGGAAGAGACGGCGTCGGTGAAATCGAGTGAGAGAGCCGAATTCTTTTCTTTTTCTTTATTCTCTAGTTAGCATTTACTGCCAGGCATCTCCGCCAAATGCTAGTACAGCTCCTTTTTTATACACTGACACCAAGTTACAATTACATGGTATTAATCATTGCTTCTGTTTCACTATGTTTACATGTTTCCAGATAACAGTTAATTTATATCTATAAACTACAAATCAGGTGGCAATTCACTCAAAGTACAACTAAAAAATAACTTGAATAGCGATAACAACATCGGTTATTTATTTTAAAGGATTAATACTAACTAATAACTCAACTTTACTGTTGTTGTGAGTCAAGGGGCAGAGAGAGATTAACAGACAAAATCATTAAGGATTAGCAAAGGACCACCGCTTGCTCAGGCAAATGGCCTTGAGTTTATGCGGTGTCCTAACTTTTCTCACAAGATAACAAAAGGCTTGCCCATTAAGAAATTGACATAACATTAAGAGTAACTTTTACTTAAAGATATATAGAGTGCACTTGCAAGATAGCTTAGTAGCAACATAATTTCAGAAGACATTAGTTGCTATTGCTTCTATGGATGCCCCCCATTCCTCTCATTATCTGAAGAAAAAATCTTGGAAAGTACACAAACCTCATGAGAGTGTCTCACTGAGAAAGCCCAGCAACTGCCTTTAGTCATAAAACAAGTCTCTTAGCAAAACATTCTTTTCTTGCTGACTGCATTCCCATCCCAGGCCATGCAACGGGCCATTCCATTACTCCTTTCCTAAGATTCTATTGTCTAGTCAAATTTTATTTATTTACTATATTCACACACTAGTTAAATTCTAACTATATTCTTCTTATAGTGTACCATTATCTGCAGATCAAATAAGCAAGAAGAAAGGAATGTTTCTCTACTCTATCACATGAAAAGGCTAGGGAGGAAAAATGATGAATTAAGTGAAGGCCAAAAGGTGCTCTGTGCACAGCCACTGCCTCCCACCTATTCACAAGTCACAATCTATTCTTTCTAACATGATTAGTAAGAAGAAATTCTCCTACAAACTTAACCCTTTATGAGGGATATCATAGCCAGCCTCTTATGTTTATGAGCCCAGTTCAAGGGGCTTACAGGCTTTTCTGTGGAACTCACACCCTCTGTCTCATTTCCAAAGAAATTATTACAAATCTACAGGGAAAGTACGGTACTATTATCCCTGTGCCATAAATAATAGCACACACCCAGAAAAGGGGGGATATAAGGCCAGATTAATTCAAAAAGTCAAAGGGGGAAGTATCGTTGTGCCTTTCCTTTGTGGTGACTTTGTCAACCTGCAGCCATTGGTCTTCACTGCGGTGACTCTGTCAACCAGCAGCCATTGGTCTTCTCTGCTGTGACTTTGTCAATCAGCAGTTTTTGATCTTCTTCTGCTGTGACCTTGTCAGCCAGCAGTTGTGGATCTTCTCCTGCTGTGACCTTGTCAGCCAGCAGTCGTTGATTGGCTCCCGACATGAGACCAATCGGTGTCAACAGTTAAAAACAGTAAAGAGTGGCCCTGGCCGGTTGGCTCAGCGGTAGAGCGTCGGCCTGGTGTGCGGGGGACCTGGGTTCGATTCCCGGCCAGGGCACATAGGAGAAGTGCCCATTTGCTTCTCCACCCCCCCTCCTTCCTCTCTGTCTCTCTCTTCCTCTCCCGCAGCCAAGGCTCCATTGGAGCAAAGATGGCCCGGGCGCTGGGGATGGCTCTTTGGCCTCTACCCCAGGCACTAGAGTGGCTCTGGTCGCGGCAGAGCAATGCCCCCTGATGGGCAGAGCATCACCCCTGGTGGGCATGCTGGGTGGATCCCTGTTGGGTGCATGCAGGAATCTGTCTGACTGTCCCTCCCCGTTTCCAGCTTCAGAAAAATGCAAAACAAAAAACAAACAAACAAACAAAAAAAAACAGTAAAGAGTGATGCCTTTTACTTGGCAGATATTTTCAAGAAATTAAACGATGTCCATTTGCAGCTTCCATAGGAGCTAATAAAACTCTTATAGGTTGCCAAAGTATTGTGCTATTATTTATTGACAAACTTGAACTACTTTGTCATAATCTATTGAAGAATTTCATCAGTTTCCTCAATTATCATCTATAAAAGATGATGTAACTCCAGAGGATATTGACAGATTCAGTAGCCACCTCAACGAACTTAAATTGGACAGAGAAAAATGATTTGAAGATATTTTGAAATTGAAGGTATATAACTGGATGAAAAATCCTTTTACTGCAAATATTGAAGAGGCTGATACAGTTTGCCAAGAAGAACTGTTAGAAATTAGATATGATGAAGAAAGTAAACATAAATCCGATAGTGGTGGATATGAAAACCTATGGCAAAATAAAAAATGCCGGTCTTATATCCAAATATGTGGAAAATGGTATTCAGTTTATTGATACTTTTCCTTACCTCATACCTTGTGGAATCAGGATTTAGTGCTATTAATCATATTATGATGAAAGAAAGAAACCGCCTGGATATTTCCGAAAGGGAGACCTTCGTTTGTTCCTCACAAAAATTGAACCGGATATTCAATATTTAGTTTTCCAGTATCAGCCTCAGAGATCTCAGTAATAATTCAATTAACTAATGTAATTTCTATGTATGCAAATTATAAATAAATATATTTAACTATAGTAAGTTGTTTTATAAAGATTTATTCTGCCAAACAGTGAAAATTCGACATAAAGTACTTGGTAAGTGATTATTATATGCTTTAACTTGCTGTAACTCTGCTTTATAAACTTTATAAAGTAACTTCCCTACTTTATAAATTACCATTGCTGTGGAACTGGTGGGCAGTTAGAAAACTTTACGACTAACAGAGATATGAAAGTGGGCGGTAGGTATAAAAAGGTTGACTATCCCTGAGCTACACAATGCTCTTCACGCATTGTTGTGCTTTAGAATACCTGTTCTGCTGACTTTTATTTTGGGGTTTCTGCTTGTGGGGTATTGCAGAAAACTTTACTAGGGCTATAGGTCTGCCTTAGAATGGAGTTTGTTGTTTTGTTTTTAAATTTTCCCCTCAAAGGCGGCAGTTTGGCCGCAGTCCATTCACATTTTGCCAATTGGTTCCGGTGATAAGCATCGCTTTATATATAGATCAGCCCACCACAATAACTAAACTCATCCCTGAATTTGGCTCTGGGTCTCAGACTAAATACAAATTAAGCACCGAAAGAGTGGAATACCAAGTGCTCTGAAGCACAAAAGAAAAAGACAATACCATTTTGTGGCTAGTTAGAAGGAAGTTTGTATAGTGGAGGTTTTAGAGCCAGAAAGCAGGCCCAGCTACACAAATTGCAGTGCCCAGCATGAAACGAAAAATGTGGAGCCCCTGTCACACAATGATTAAGAATCTCAGGATAGTAACAATGGAGGATTAAAGCAAATACAGTGTCCCTATGCAGGGGGCACACCCACGGAGCTGACCCTGCCAGAGTGGCTTGGGTCCAAACTCACTCCTGCCACCCCAAAGTTCCCTGGCTTTGGGCAAGTTGCCTTATTTGAGTCTCACATTTTCATCCGTGGAAGAGAGTAAGTGAGCTTCCCTGAAGAATTGATATGAGGGCTACATGAAAAGCACTTGACATAGGTTCACACGCCTTGCACTTTCTTAGTCTATTTAGTGAATTCTTCTCCTCAGTTGTTTTCTAGGCATCCTTCTTTGACCTTCCATCTTCATTACCCATGTTTAATCCTTCGAAAGAGTATTAGAATGAACATTATGAGAGGCTCATATCTAATCATCTGTGACTTACAAAGTGGCATTTTTATATCGTTCAACCCTAATCCAAACTCCTTAGAACTCTGAACAGTGTTGCCCTTAGATCCAGGCAAATGAGACCCTTCCTTTGTGCCCACATATTAGGGAACACACGCTCCTGTCCCCCTACCTTACCCATCTCTGCGTTCCTTCAGATGTACCCTTCCCCATCTAATGAGGAGTCCCGCAGGCCAAGTCCTCTACTAGACCAAACTGGGGTATTGCAACCCAAGATTCCCTTCCCAAATGACCCTCAGCCACTTCCAGGACCCACCTCGCCTCTGCCCAGGGGCTTCCTCTTCCTCCTCGAAGGGTGTGCACAGAACTTGGGAGGGAGAGAGCACCGCCAGAAGGCTGTTCTGGACCTGTGGGTAGAGTTTGGGTGGGCAAGGGTGCAGGTGTGTGTGTGGGGGGAGGATAAGGACACTGGTAGCATGCACACCAGGCCTCTTAGCAGAGCCACACAAACCTGGTTGGGAAGAGAAGGGCTGGTTTGTGGCTCCTATTCCTACACTTGCCCCTCTCCTCCCTCTCTCCCCCAGTATAAAGATCCAGACTGGCTTTCAAGACCACCTGTCCTACATCCACAACCTACTCTTCCAGTTCTATCTGTAGACACGCTTCTCTGCACCTCCTCCCAACTACTTATGGTTTCCTCAGATACTCTGGACATTTTTTTTAAAACTTCCATGAGACATGATGCTGTCTCAAAACTGTCTCCCTTTCTCCACCTGATGAAATTCTGCTAATACATTTAACAACAAATTTGTACATCAACTCCTGCATTCCTGATCTCTGAAAATCCTCTCTATCATTCTACCCTTACCCCCAGGCAGGGTTAGCTGCTGTGTGTGTGTGTGTGTGTGTGTGTGTGTGTGTGTATTAGGGGGGAGACAGGGGTTACTCACTGGGATCTCATAGCACCCTCTGTGGAAACACACCGTACTGTATGTAATTGCTTTTTTGCCCCTAGACAAGACTGTGTGGGAGCTCTTGTAGTCATAAAACATGTTTTTTTCATGTGTATTCTCTTGCTTTCCCCTAGAGCATAACACTCAGGGGACAATCAACAAACGTTTCACTGTGGTAGTGTCATCAAAATCCCAGCTCCCAGTGGCCATGTGGCTTTGAACAAATTACCAAAAATTCCCATTTCCTCTTCTTTGAAATAGAAATTAACATAATTACCTTTTTGAATGACCCTAAAATTAAATTAAACAATCCATTTCAAGTGCTTCAGCATAATGACAAATAGTATGGGCTCAACAGAGGATAACCACGATTGTTAGCGCCTATATTCTGATTCTTAGTAACCAGTAAGAGGAAGTAAATAGCCCTCTCAAGACAGTGATGTGGTTCCTGGAAATTTGCATTTAAAACCGTAATCTTAGTGAACCTGTGAGAAAATAGGTTTTCAAAAATGTCTGAGGTAAGGTGACACTTGAAAACTATTTTAAAAAATATCAAGTAATATTTTTTAATAATTAGGTATCTCTTGACACCAAATGGGTGAGAAAAATACTACATTACAATCTGTTTTGAGATATATTCATAATAATGTTTGTAAGGTCAGTGGATAGAGGGATGGTCATGTGGGTAACTCAGACCCGCCCACTTTGGCTAGGACCGCCCACAATCAAGCCCGCCAAAGGAAGCTTCCCAGGAACCATTTGGAAAGAAGCGATCATCTGCCAGCCAGTGAAATTTCACCATGTCATAGTAGCTCCACTTCCCTAGAGGGACCCTTTAAATATCTCCCACGCGGTTTAATCCGTGCAACTTCCCTGACATCCATCTTTCACCTCCATCTCTCTTTCTTTCCTCGGGGCCAGGGAACCTTGCCCGGCGGGGTGTGCGCTCTGTACTCAATAAAGCCGTTTATCATTCCACACTTTGCGGCTCCGGCCCTCTTCCTTCCTTCTCGGTGAGGAAAAATACCTTACAATGTTTATATGTCAACTAAATATGGGTAAATAAGGAAGCAAAAATTGTATTTTTATAACTATCTCCTTAATAGTTATATAAACATGTAACTATTATTCGTTTTTATAAATTACATATTTAGGTATTCCTACAAAAATGCTGTAAGTATACATATAACATTCCTCTTAAATGTTTTGAAAATGGAAAAAGCTAATTGCAAAAAGAAAAAAACCATACTAATAAAAATAAAGCAATCACTATGAGTTGCTGTATGTATCATATCTGGCCTGCTATAAATTGTTACCCCAAATTGGGGCCCTTTGTCTATTAGTATATTATACAATATGAAATGAAACTGCTGATGTTTGCATTCTTGAACCTCTAACTGCTGTTTTTATTAAGGAGAAAAAAAACCCCCAAGAAAATGGAATATGACCTAAGCTTACCGGAAAAATCAAAACTGGTTGATTACGCTCATATGAATCTCACTGCTCACGGTAGACTGACTATAATAAAGTATGCTTGAGGCTCAACTTTTGTTATCTAAGCTAAGGCAAATATAACAAAATAGGATACTGCTGTAAAGCTGGTGGGGCAAGCAATTGTTTTAGCTTGTTGCAAAATCAGACACTTTTTTCTGTAAGTGGTCCATCCTATTAGCATGCTGTTAACTGTTATAACTTACAATCTTAACCACAAACCAACCTATCTACAAGGGCTAATAATACTAATTTTTTTCACAACAGTACATTTAATCACACATTTAAGATTCACTTAAATCTGTGGGTGCTGCCAATTAAAAATCTTAGGTTATATGAAAATATCTGAAGTTTAGAATAAATAGTACATCATGGAAGAGGTAGAGATACTGAAAACAAACAAAGATTTCAAAGACACAGAACAAAATCTGGTAATCCTTGTATATTCTAATTGGTAGGACTGAAAATTAGTGTTAGCCTTACAAAGTTAACGACAACAATATCATAGTAAAGTAGTTTTACTTTGCCTTTTGTGTGTGTGTGTGCTTAAAAATAAATGGAAAGCCATCTTTATACTCTTGCCACATGTGAAGGCACAAGTATTTGAATTCTAAATTGGAGGCCAGAAGAAGCAGAAGCATCCTTATGGAAAGAGATGGCGGAGTTTGGCATTGAGTTCTCTCTCCTTGCTTAAAAGATCCAGGCTGTGCTTTTTGAAGGCTTCTGACTGCAGCGTGAGTTCATCGTAGGCCTTCTGGATCCTGTCTACCCTGCGCTGAAGTTCCCGGACTCTCAGGTTACTGTCCACAGCCACCGCCTCTTGCTCAAACCGCTCTAGTGCTCGTCTCCGGGCCACCTCTGCTGTCTCCAACTTCTCCTCCAGCAGGCGGATCTCTGCTTGCTTGTTCTGAAGCACCTTGCCTCTCTCCATGGACAGCTGTAGCAGCTCCTCTTTCTCCTGAGTGACGGTCTGCAGCCTGGCCTGCAGCTCCTGGCTCAGGCTGCTGTGGGCCTGCTCGGCCTTTGCCATCTGCTCCATGGCCTGCTGGTGCTGCTGCTTGAGGCTCTGCAGCTGGCTGTGCAGCTGCTCCGTTTCCTTGGTGTGGGCACGTGTCTGCTGGCTCTGCAGATCCTGCAGCTCCTTCTCTCGGGCCTGTGCCCGGCAGGCATCCTGGGCATACCTCTGTTTCAGTGTCTCCAGCTCCTTGGCCAGGGTCTCATTCTGGGCAGTGAGCTGCAGGACATTGGCCTCCTGGTCCTTGAGAGCCTGGCTGAAGAGGCTGTCGTTCTCCAGCTTCAGCTTCTCATTCTCCTCTCTCAACTTGATGTTCTGACTCTTGTGTTCATCCTTGAAGCGGATCATCGCCTCGTGGTTGGCTGCCAGGGTCATGAAGCGGTCCTCCAGCTTCAGGGCATACTCGCTCTTGTCCTTCAGCTTCTTGGCCTCCAGCATCCTCTTGTCCTCCAGCTCTGTGTTGAGCAGCTCCAGGACCTGGCAGCGCTCCAGGGCCTCATCTGACCTCCGCTTCAGGATGCAGATGAGCAGGGACTGCTCATGGATGCGGGAGTGAAGCATGGCCTTCTCACTCTTCCCCTCCTCGGACAGTTCCTGGAGGTTCGCCAGGGCTTCCTTCAGGCCGTCTAATTCCTTAAACCCCATCTCCTCTTCCTGGTTGTCCAGTATTTTGTTTTGCCTTTCTAAGGATTCTTCAGAGAGTGGCGTGTCCATCCTGAGAGCCATCTCATTCTCAGGCGTAAGTGCTCCCCTTGGCTATCAGCTGACTTCACAGTCTTTCCCTCTCAGATTTCTAAAGCCACTGCGTTGCTAGGGCCTCCCGGCAGTCTCCAGCAGCTGTTTTATCCAGTAAGGAGCTCTGTGATTGGTGGGCAGGTCTTCAGAATGCTGTGAAGTAACAGTAAGGGGACCTGGGGAGTCCAGAACCAATCTGGTCAGGTTATGCTTGCCTTTTTAGCCAATCACAACTCTCAGCTCACAGCCTATGCTGCACAGCGAAGAAGTGGCAACCTCACTCCATTTCCAGCCAGCTCAGGGCAAGAAACCTGACTCCACCTAATTTCTGGTAGGTGTAAACAAATTAATCTGCCAGTGACTCTGCCTCCTTCCTCTTCCCACTTCAGTTATGAGAATAAATTTTTACTGTTTTTGAAAACTCAGCTGGCTGAGTATTGCAGTATATAAATACAAAGTAGCAGTGGTACTCTGAGGGCCAGGACACTAACCGGCTGTGAGTTTGCATCTGTAGTGTTTGACACAGTTCAGCAAAAGAGTAAATGCCAATAAAAGTTCTTTTGTTTATCTTAGCATTGTCCCCCAGTGGGAATAAATACTTTTTTAAAAAAATGTATTTTTAGAGAGAAAGAATGGGAGAGAGATAGAAACATCAATCTGTTCTTGTATGTACCCTAACCAGGGATCAAATCCACGACCTTTGCGTATTGGGAGGATGCTCCAACCAACCTAGCCATCCAGCCAGGGCGAATAAATACTCTTTATTGAATATTCAGTACTCCCTGTTTTACCCATTAGCAAAATAAGGGCATAGAAAGAAGCTTAATGAATGATACAGATATGAAAAACGTTAAAACAGAAGATAAAGATCCAAATGAGGCTTACCGTCATATAACAAAGTGTTCCAGATGAATTAAATAGTTAAACGTAAAGAGTAAAAAAAAATCAAAAGGTTGAAAGTGGAAATAGAAGAAAAAAATAACCATAAAAGTTCTGGGTCAGAAAAGACTTTTTTAGTTTAAACATTACATACAAAATGAGTAAGGAAAAGCTTAATGTGACTTTGTTGAACATCTAAAGTTGTGCATAATTTTAAAAATTATGTGCCCTCTGAGGTCTCTCCAGTCTCTCCTTCTTCTGGACTTGCCTGACATTTTACTCCCTAGGAGAGTCCTTGGGTTAGAATACAGTTCTGTTCCTACGACAGTGACATAACTCGAATTTTGGTGTAAGTTGCAACACACCTTACCCTAAGTCACTTACCTATCTTAACACAGTTGTGAAATCATAATCTAGAAAATAAAAACACAACTAAGCCACAGAAAAAGGATAAGGACATAAATATACTGTACTGTATACTATACTGCATATTCTTCCACAGCACGCAACAAAATTAATTCGCCCATGTAATCTGTGAGTATGATGCTAAAGGCATGAGCTGAAACACTCGTGTCTCATTTTTTTTTTCCTGAAGTTGGAAACGGGGAGGCAGTCAGACAGACTCCCGCATGCGCCCCACCGGGATCCACCCGGCATGCCCACCAGGGGGTGATGCTCTGCCCATCTGGGGCGTTGCTCTGCTGCAACCAGAGCCATTCTAGTGCCTGAGGTAGAGGCCACAGAGCCATCCTCAGCGCCTGGGCAAACTTTGCTCCAGTGGAGCCTTGGCTGTGGGAGGGGAAGAGAGAGACAGAGAGGAAAGAGAGGGGGAGGGGTGGAGAAGCAGATGGGCACTCCTCCAGTGTGCCCTGGCCGGGAATTGAACCTGGGACTCCCGCACACCAGGCCAACGCTCTACCACTGACCCAACCGGCCAGGGCCCTCGTGTCTCATTTTTTTAAAGTTTTTATAGGAGTGAGCATCATAAACTCAAAATGCCCTATGTTAAGACTGTCATAACCTGAGGACCTCCTGTACTGGATTTCCCCTAACCAAGCAGCTCTCTGGCCCTGTCTGTAGGTATTCCCTTTGCCTGAAATGCCTTTTCCCACCTTGTCCCTTGTTGCTCAGTATCTTTTTTTTTTTTTTTCATTTTTCTGAAGCTGGAAACAGGGAGAGACAGTCAGACAGACTCCCGCATGCGCCCCACCGGGATCCACCCGGCACGCCCACCAGGGGCGGTGCTCTGCCCCCCAGGGGGCGATGCTCTGCCCATCCTGGGCGTCGCCATATTGCGACCAGAGCCACTCTAGCGCCTGAGGCAGAGGCCACAGAGCCATGCCCAGCGCCCGGGCCATCTTTGCTCCAATGGAGCCTCGGCTGCGGGAGGGGAAGAGAGAGACAGAGAGGAAAGCGCGGCGGAGGGGTGGAGAAGCAAAGGGGTGGGCGCTTCTCCTATGTGCCCTGGCCGGGAATCGAACCCGGGTCCTCCGCACGCTAGGCCGACGCTCTACCGCTGAGCCAACCGGCCAGGGCCACTCAGTATCTTATAGTTAAGAATCATCTCCTCTGTGAAGCCTTTCCTGGTCCCAACATGTAAGATTGACCACTCATCTTTTTCAGTGCATCCACTGTAGCCTGTATGTACTTCTAATGGAACCTGTCAAAACCTGATTGCACTCACTGTTTACCTGCCTGCCTCCCCCTACTCAACCCTGAGATCATTAAGAGTAGGGACTGGGTCTGTTTTATCCCTAGTGACTAGACAAGTGCTTAGTATACTGGGAAAACTCAGACAA
Source organism: Saccopteryx bilineata (assembly GCF_036850765.1). Lineage (NCBI taxonomy): Eukaryota > Metazoa > Chordata > Mammalia > Chiroptera > Emballonuridae > Saccopteryx > Saccopteryx bilineata. The sequence goes on along the minus strand of NC_089490.1, from coordinate 334,641,647 downwards.
ATGTGTGTTGAATGGATGTTGAAGGCAAAAATCAACTTTAGAAAAACATCCACTATAAATATAACAGGTAATAGATTAATATTTTTACAGAAAACCTGTACAAGTCAAAAAAAGCCATTTAACATCTTAAAAATAAATAAATTCTCAGATGAGAGGACAGAGATGATAAAGAATTATACCCCATCAGTGATCCAATAAATACAAGTTAAAATTGGATAGTATTTCACCTATCAAATTATTCAATCTTTTCCCCTTTATTTTCAGACTACCTAGGACTAGTAAGGGTATATAGCGAGATAGGTATTGTCTTACACTGTTGGTGATAGTCAGCAGACAGAATGTACTAAGAACTTACAACATTTTATGCTTTTTGAACTAAAGATTTCCCTTCTGGGGAGAACCTTGCTCAGAATATTATCTGAAAGAAAAAGTTTTGCTTGCAGCATTTTATTGTACTATGGTTTATGACAACTAAAACTTGGAAACCACCTGACCAGGTGGTGGCACAATGGATAGAGCAGCCTGGGATGCTGAGAACTCAAGTTGCCAGCTTGAGTGCAGGCTCACCAGCTTGGGGTTGCCGGCTGGAGCGTGGGATCATAGACATAACCCCAATGTTGCTGGCTTGAGCCCAAGGTTACTGACCTGAATAAGGGGTCACTAGCTTGGCTGAAACCCCCCGGTCAAGGCACATATGCAAAAGCAATCAATGAACAACCAAAGTGCCACAACTACGAGTTTATGTATCTCATCTCTGTCTTCCTGTCTGTCTGTATCTCCGTCTCACTAAAAAAAAAAAAAAAAAAAAAAAAAAAAAAGGTGGAAATCTAAATGTCCAAAAAGAGAAAATATTAACAAAATTATATTTTCATATAATAATATTATTTAGCTATTAGACATTATTGTGCTTATAGGTAATTTAACAGCATGGAAAAGCTTTTGTTGGAAAGATAACTGAATGATCTTAATGCTGTGAAAACTAAGCATAGAACGAAGAGTTAGTAATCCCCGTGATCACAGTTTCTGGTGTCAGATTTTATTTCTCAAGTTATAATGACAAGGAAAACACCTGGTGTTAGTATAGATGTTAGATGGATTTTTTTTTTTTAATGCTTCAGATTTCACTGGAAGCAAAACTGATCTGACAGAAGAGTTTCAGAATTCCCTTTGGTCCCAAAGATTGGGCTATCATGCCCCAAACCCTGAATCTCTTGTTTATACAGGAAAAGCAAGGTTGAAGACTGAGGAAATTTCTTGAACTGAAATTTTAATAACTACTTACATTATAAAATATTGAGGTTTTATGAAAGTGGGTTCCAAAGACTTAAAAAGTGTGAACTAAATTTATTTGTAACTTTTCGCTTCCTCTTCTTCACTTTTCCTTAAATTCTGATTTCATATACTGCAATGGAATTTGTTGAGGCAAGTGACTAGAAAATTAGAATAGTCTTCTTCATTTAAATAAAAGGGTTATACATATACCGAAAATTTTATTTGCTGATTACTTTACATGGTTATCAGATACAGTTAAATGGATTCACAGAATATGTTTCCTAAAAGAAAGAAGACCGGAAAAATACTCAAAATGTTAATAGCAGTTTTTTCTTGAGGAAGAGCTATGCGTACTTTCCCTCCTCTTTCTGCCTAAGTCCCTTGCATATAGTGGATGCTCAATGATATTTGTTGATTAAATACATTTTTCACATTTAAAATAATTTCTATTTCTTCTGTGTTAAAATTATATTAAATAGCACTAAATCCACAGATTATTTGTCAAGGCTAAGAATCTCTCAGGATCCTAATCAATATTCAGTCATTAATTTATTCAACAAACATTTGCAATGTACAAAGCAGTATAGATGCTGAGTATACATTAATAAGTCAGATACCATCATTCTTCTCAAAGAACTTACCATTTAGTGGTAATACTTTTGGTTCCTCTCTACCATGGTTGTTTTCTTTGTTCCACCATTTTTGTCCAGCTACCTTTGAACCTGAAAGTAACCGGTATATTTCTTTCCTAGAGTCATAAAACTTGGCCAACACTCTCCTAGTGGTGACCAATGCATCCCCTCTATTTGCCTTTAGGTCTTTTAATACCTCTTTTTAAAACAGCTACTATTTACAGAGTTCTTTTATATACCCTACACAGTACTAGTCATTTTTACATGTTCTCTTATTTAATTATATCTAACAATCTTTTTGAAAGATAGGCATTATTATCCACATTTTATAGTTTACAGGGAACAAAGAAACTAAGGCATATAAAGGTTAATCAAGTTGCCCCAGGTCACCCAGAGAGTAAGTGATAGAGCCAGATTCAAAACCAGATCTTTTTGATAACAAAGCCCATGGCCATCAGTTCATACTTCATTCATTTGCTCATTTATTCATTCATTCAGTTCACATACTAAGAAACTATTATGTCCAATGCTGCAGTCCCAGCTGTTAAGATAATTACAGCCTAATGATGGAGATGAGTAATAGAAAAAGAGCAATTCAGTCTGATAACTGGTAACATAATTATGGCTAAATCAGACACATCACTCCTTTTGAAGAATAAAGATAGGGGAACAATGGTCTGAAGTCTGATCCCCCCATCCTGACTGAGTGTGGTAGCATGAGCCTTCCTTCTGTAAGGCTGAAAGAGACCCAGTTCTTTTGAAACAAGTTATTCAAATAAGTGGAGGGGACGTCCTGTGATTGGGTCAAAATGTGAGGACATTTGTTTTATGAAACAAGCTTATGAAATTAGTGAATCAGACTGGAAGGGAGTGGAGACAAAAGAGGAGATGGGAGAGCAATCCCAAAGCAGAATGGGAGTGAGAGTATGGGCGAAGGCAGATACTCAGGGGTTTTTAACTGTATGGTGAATATGGATGACAGAGACATGTAAGGAAGAAGTCTTAGCCAGTTCCCTGGTACACATAGCGATGGCTCTCTGGAAGAGTTTATCCTAGACTAACAGCTGTCATGCTTTTGGTAGATTCCTAGGCCATGTGAGCAGTCCATGGGTTCCGAGGATCCTCACCACCTACTTAGAAGCTGCAGTCATGGCGAATGGGGAAATTTAGGTCTCTTTGGAAAGAGTCAGCAGTGATTCTTTGAAATATTACCTAATTTTTTTCCAATAATGGAATTTTGAAATGTTTTCGCTTGAAGGAAACACAAATTACAGCTCTTGATTTCTTCAGCACCCATGTCTATACAACACCCTATTCCTCTGATAATGGATCACGTCTCCCTGGCCACAGGGTATATACTTCTTCCAGGCAGGGTCAACCATAAAATCTTCCTCTAGCCATTCCTGGCCACGTGAGTGGTCTAGTAAATGAGGACATGACCCAAGCCTGTTCAGTCTCTCCCAGAGACTCTCAAACTGAACCTAGATAAGTGCTTTTAGCCAAGAGACTGTGGAAAGCCAAGGGCTTTCTCACTCCCTGAAAGATAGTACTAAGTTCCTGGATCGAGCCTATGAGTCCCCGAAATAACCTCCTCCAGTACTGAATTCTGAGGGCTAACAATAGATTTTTAATAAATTTCCTTTTCGGGGCTTATTTCCAGTTGGGTTTTCTGAATAATAATAATAAAAAAGTATAAAAATAATAAGCTCTAAAACTTGTAGTTCAAGGAGATGTCTCCAGTTTAAAAAAATATTAAAGTTTTAATAGGAACTTTGCTTAAAAGTCCCATTGACTCAAGTCTGTCAACCTGAGTCCACTAAAGAATTCAGAACTTTATAATGCATGCAAGTTCCATTTAGCCTTTTCTTTGTAGCCATGTAAGATTTCAGGTATGATTTATGTTTTCTTTACCAGAGGGGAAAAAAAGTGACAGGAAATCCCCTTGCATGTCCTGAGGCAGTCGGAAGGGCAGATGGGAAGAGGGTGTTTCTATTATCCACTCTGGTGTCAGGGATCAAAATATTCAAGGAGGCAGGCAGTTCTACTGCTAGCTGGGGAGATACTAGAACCAGTCTCATTAGTGCTTTGGCGCTGGCTGGCTGCTGGGAGGTGGCTGAGCAGGTAACTGATAGAAGTGCTGAGAATGTAGCTTGTGCATACTGTGAAGTGGCAGATGCTGGAACAGGACTGCACTTCTGTTACTGTTCCAGGCTGACCTTGGAGGTGTGCCTCCACTCAGCCCATCTAGAACTCCCCCTCCCCCACCCTGGTCAGCGCAAGAAGAAGAAATAGAGTTAGACTTGTCGGGAGCCAATCCACAACTGCTGGCTGACAAGGTCACAGCAGAAGAAGACCCACAACTGCTGGCTGACAAGGTCACAGCAGAAGAAGACCAATGGCTGCAGGGTGACAGAGTCACTGCAGTGAAGACCAATGGCTGTGGGGTGACAAAGTCACAACGATACTTCCCCCTTTGACTTTTTGAATTAATCTGGCCTTATATCCCCCCTTTTCTGGGTGTGTGCTGTTATTTGTGGCACAGGGATAATAGTACCGTGCTTTCCCTGTAGATTCATAGTGATTTCTTTGGAAATGAGACAGAGGGTGTGAGTTCCACAAAAAAGCCTGTAAGCCTCTTGAATTGGGCTCATAGACATAAGAGGCTGGCTATGATATCCCTCATAAAGGGTTAAGTCTGTAGGAGAATTCCTTCTTAATCATGTTAAAAAGAATAAATTGTGACTTGTGAATGGTTAGGAGGCAGTGGCTGTGCACAAAGCACCCTTCACTTAACATTTTTTCCTCCCTAGCCTTTTCATGTGATAAGTGGAGAAACATTCCTTTCTTCCTGCTTATTGATCTGCAAATAGTGGTATATTCTGAGAAGAATAGGTCAGAACTTAACTAGTGTTTAAATATAATAAATAAGTAATATTTGACTAGACAATAGTATCTTAGGTAAGGTATAGTAGGATGGCCCATTGTGTGGCCTAGAATGAGAGCTTAGTCAGCAAGAAAAGAATGTTTTACTAAGAGAATTGTCTTTTGACTAAAGGCAATTGCTAGGCTTTCTCAATGAGATGTTCTCTTGAGATTCAAAAATGTAGGGAAATCCATAGAATGTCTTGTGTTGCTGCTGGGCTATCTTGCAAGTGCACTCTGCATATCTTTGGGTGAAAGCTATTCTTGATGTTATGTTAATTTCTTTAGAGGCAAGCCTTTTAGAACTAATACTCTAAAAGCTTTTATTGATGTTGTTATCGCTATTCAAGTTATTTTGTATTTTGAATGATTTGCTACCTGATTTGTGACTCATAGATGTAAATTAACTGTGTAAAGCCAGGAGGCACAGCCACAGCCACTATCACAGCCGCCCGGCCCATGCAGGTTCGCATTGGATTCGGAGTGTCGGTAAAGAAACCATGGAGCCAAAAACTGGTGGGCCATAGCCTTTAATCCTAGCTTGCACCCGGCGGGCAAGTAAAAATATACACTCTGGGCTCCAAAACCCAGTCACACTCAGTGCTCTCACAAAGCCACTGACTTATCCGAGTTTCCTAGAATCAAAGGTGTCTAGCTCACCAGCCTTATTCTCCTCAGTTCCCCATCTCCTTCCTTATTCCAGATACAAACTCTGTACAAACTGGCATCTCACTCAGCACTCCGCCATCTTGGCTGCTTTTTCTGGCCTCCTCCACGTGGCCTCCTCCCGCTGCTGGCTCTACTCTCTCTGCTCTCTCATGCTAACCTCAGGAACCAAGAGCCAAGTCCCGTTCTGCCCCCATTTTATAGTGTAGCTTCACAACCTTTAATCCAATATACAAAATAGGGTAGTCTCTAATACAGTCACTTCTCTGAGGCATGATTGGATTGTACCGCCCTACATCAAAAAGGGTAGGAAAGGCTTAATCCCAAAACCAAACCCCAGGCTAAAGGATTCTGCCTGCCTTTAGCCCACCCCAACACACATTAATATCACCTGGGCGACGGCCTCCTCGTGTTATCTTTAACAAAGTGAGCATAATACATTTTATCTGCCCAACAAACTGTTATCCGGAAACATGCAAACATAGTGAAAACAAAAATAATAATTAACACCATGTGATTGTAACTCGGTGTGTGTGTATAAAAAGGGAGCTATACTAGCATTTGGTAGAGATGCCTGGCAGTAAATGCTAACCAGAGAATAAAGAGAAAGAAAAGAATTCGGCTCTCTCACTCCATTTTCGCCGACACCGTCTCCTCCTGTGGGACCCCTGGATCCCCCCCCCCCAGGGCTGGACCCCGGCATTTGGCGCCCGAACAGGGACTCACAGGTAATCCCCCCTCGTTGTCTCGGGACGGCTAGGACTCCACTCAGGGTGCTGCAGACCCCCCTGTAAGAAAGACAGGGTGAGGATAGGTGGAGAATTTCAGAACTTAAGATTTTGAGAAGTCATGGGCCATACTGAGTCTAAAGAAAGAAGACTCTTTATAAAAGTCATTAAGTATACACTTTCCCAAAAAGGAGTTAATGTCTCCTCTAAACAAGTAGCTCGTTTTATGAAATTCGTACAAAAATGTTCCCCATGGTTTCCAGATGAGGGAACGCTTAGTTTTGAGAAATGGGTTAAAGTTGGAGAAGATTTAAAACTTTATTATGAGCTACATGGACCAGAAAGGGTCCCAGTTGATGCATTTGCTTTATGGAGCTTGATTAAAGATGCCTTAAATCCAGAACATGAGATGCATAAACTTCCTAAGGCAACTGCTCCTCCAAAAGAAGAGACTGTTAATTAGAAATAGAAGGCAGTCTCAAGATAGTACAAATCATGCTATGGCCTCTTTAAAATTAAGTAAACATCAGAATGATAGTGAAAATCATTTATCTCCAACAGATGAGGCTGAATTAGAAGATGAGGCAGCTAAAAATAATAGGGATAATGAGGATTGGAAGTCAAAAACAGTCTTGCCCATATTATATCCCTCCAAGACTGACAAAAAGGATAAAAATAAGGCTATTAAAATGTCTTTGCCTCTACCAGTACAATCACCAGATGTTAATGAAAAGATAAAATCATCAGAATTAACAGGGTTGCAGAAGGCAATTCAAGCTTCTTGCGACCAAGGGGAAACTGATTTGGCATTATGTTTTCCTGTGGCTGTGGCTGGTGAATTTGATGATGAGGAGGATCCTACATGGGAGCCGCTTCCTTATAAATTATTGAAAGAGTTGAAAATGGCTTGCAGTCAATATGGACCCACCTCTCCTTATACTATGTCTTTGGTGAAAACAGTTTCTCATAATTGGACGACTCCTTATGATTGGGAACAAGTGGCTAAAGCTTGTTTATCTGGAGGAAATTATCTCCTTTGGAGAGCTGAATGTGAGGAGCAAGCTAAACAGCGGGCAGTTGGGAATCGGAGGACTCATGATCCTGTGATTGGAGGAATGATTGCAGGAGAGGGAGAGTTTGCTGATGTTAGTGAACAGTTAAAACTTTCTAAACCGGCTTTAATACAAGTGAATGGTTGTGCTATATCAGCTTGGAGAAAGTTGCCTGCTTCGTCTGGTGGAAATGTTACTGTGGTAGGAGTAAAACAGAAAGGTGATGAACCTTGTGGGGAGTTTGTTGCTTGGTTGATTCAAGCAGTGAGAGGAGTTGTTTCGGATAAGGTGGCAGGAGATATTATAATTAAACAGTTGGCTTATGAAGATGCTGATTCCACTTGCCAGGCCATGTTGCGGTCAGTGAGGAGAGAAGGAACGATAAGGGATTTCATCAAAGCCTGTCAGGATGTAAATCCTGCTTTTGTTCAGGGAGTAACTATTGCTGCAGCTTTAAAAGGAGAAACGTATCCTCAATTTATTAAGACTATGTATCAAGAAAAAATGCCTTCTGTCAATGAAGCTTCCTCTAAGGGAAGTCTTACTTGCTTTACTTGTAGCCAAACGGGCCACTTTAGCCGACGATGCCCTGGCAAGAGTGGGCAAGCGGGCCCAGGAGTGCAAGGGACAGCTCCCATAATTAATAATGCTAATAATAATGTCCCATTGCCTAAGACTTTGTGTCCACGCTGTCAGGAAGGATATCATTGGGCAAAGCTGTGCCGTTCTAAATTTCACAAAAATGGACAGCCATTAGGACCAAAGTTAGGAATAGAATGGCAGCCCCCACATAATCCAAATCTGACAAGTAATCAAAGTAGCAATCAGGGAAACTGGCAAGGGGGCCAGCCTGAATCCATTTGTCAACTCCGGTCTGTCTCAGACCTCACTCAGGCCTCCCGCGTGGCAGGCGAGAATTGTACTGCTAAGCCACCCATGCCTCCATGCAAAATATGAAAAACAAGCCTCTTGTGGGGGTTGAAATGGAGGGATTTCAGCTGCCGGTTGTAGCAGCTATTAGAATTTAAGAATAATTAGAGACTGAGATGAGTTTTAAAGTTATGTTATTATCTGATTTTCTTTAGTAAATAGAAGGACTTAAGAGTTTGGAAAAATTACAGTTTTTTCTGTTCTCCTCTTTCTCTCAACTCATTTTATTTCTTTCCTGTTCTATGCCTGAAAAGAGGGCAAAGGGAACACCTGTTTGGATATGACTAAGCAGAATCTCATAAACGGCTGTTCTTGAAACTTTTCAAGAGAGAGTTCTGTTTAGTTTCTATTCAATATGTTCCAATCAAAACTGCCCTGTGTAAAAGTCAAGCAGGCCATATTCTGATCTCTAAAATCCCGGGTTTCTCTCTAATTTGTCTGGTTTGTCTACTTTGTTTGATTCTTGTTTGTGTTTGGTCTTTGTTTAATGTTGTCTAAATGTGATTTTTTAAGTTCTTGCATGCAAAAATTGTATATGCCGGCTCTAATATTATAAAAATATCATCCCTACAAATTTATAATTTTAATTGAAACAAGTAAAGCACGCTCATTTAAATTTAAATAGTATGAAACATAAACCCTAAAGACTTGTTGATTTTGACTAAACTGCTTCAAGCTTCAGGCTGCTTGCTGCCGCTGCAGAGCATGAAGCAGAGTAGATTTGCCTAACAAGGGTGTAGATTTTTTTACTATAGAAAAATAATGAAAGTCACACTAGAATTTTCCAGCTTTAATGTGTTCTTTAAGTTGCCTGTTAATTAATGAAGTAGAAATGTTTTTATGAATATAGAAAACTCGTATACTGGAACTCCTGCAAATCTTCTTTATCATGCTTCTTACTTTAAAAAATTTCTTTTGAATGCTGATATACAAAATTATTCAATAGCTGAGAGATGCTGGAATCCTACAGGAGATGCTGAACCTGTTTCTTCTGCAAACTTTTACCCTCTTTTGTTTAATCCAGCTAATAACGCTGTTTTGTCTTTTTCTAAATAGCTACAGATATACGGAAATGATTTATATAGGTGAATAAGAACCCTTAAACCCCTCAAAAGTTGCGGTGCCTCATGGCTACAGTGTAACTGTTATAGATTTACAGGACTGCTTTTTTACTATACCATTAGCTACACAGGATTGTCGAAGGTTTGCATTTAGTCTGCCATCAAAAAATTTTAAACAACCTTATGAGAAATATCAGTGGAAGGTATTGCCCCAGGGAATGAAAAACAGTCCCACGCTTTGTCAAAAATTTGTGAATCTAAATTCAAATTGCTTTTAGTAATTTTACAGGGCAGGTTTTATTTCATCTTCCTGCTCGCCCACTGCTGCAATTTTTAAAAAGACAATCAGTAATTTATCCCACTAAGACTTCTAGAAATCTGCTGCCCCCTCCCAGCCAGAAGGAGACTCCTGTGCCACCCGCATCACCAGTGACTTTCCAGCAAACGCCATCAAGGAACTCTCTGTATGATCCTGTTATTCGAGTGATGCAGCGATTGTCATTACAGGAAGCTAGACGACCTCACTATCGTGGCCAACGGAAGGCTCGCTTTACTGGAACTGTCAACCCACCAACCTGGGACCAGTTAAAGGCATTGACTGTGAGGGCTGATTTAATTTGTCATCGACAAAACATACATCGTAACCCTGTTAATATGTTTATTGCTATGCTAGCTGTACTTTCAATTCAGGTACTTAATGTTGAAGCTATTGGACAAAACAAATCTTATTGGGCTTATATTCCAAATCCACCATTAGTTAAGCCTATTACTTGGGAAGGAAATGATATACCTGTGTTTAATCTTATCCTGTTCAGAATATTTTTGGTCTAGAGCAGGGGTAGTCAACCTTTTTATACCTACCGCCCACTTTTGTATCTCTGTTAGTAGTAAAATTTTCTAACCGCCCACCGGTTCCACAATAATGGTGATTTATAAAGTAGGGAAGTAACTTTACTTTATAAAATTTGTAAAGCAGAGTTACAGCAAGTAAAAGCATATAATAATAATTACTTACCAAGTACTTTATGTCGGATTTTGGCTAAGTTTGGCAGAATAAATCTTTATAAAACAACTTACTATAGTTAAATCTATCTTTTTATTTATACTTTGGTTGTTCCACTACCGCCCACCATGAAAGCTGGAATGCCCACTAGTGGGTGGTAGGGACCAGGTTGACTACCACTGGTCTAGAGGTTAGTTGCTCTTGTTGGCAAGTGTGTAGAAGGTTCTATTATCTGTTTAGGAGAGGAGGCAAGCACTTTAGTTGTTTTCATTGACATTTGTTAGACGCCTATTATATGACCCAAAAATGTCTCTGTGGAAAACTTTTCAAGAATAAATGGTAGGCCCTGGCCAGGTGGCTCAGTTGGTTGGAGCATTATCCCAATGCACCAAGGTTGTGGGTTTGATCCCTGGTCATAGCTCATAGAAGAATCAACCAATGAATGTATAAATAAGGGGAAGAAATCAATCTCTCTTTGTCTCTCTCTCTCTCCTCTTCTTCCTCTCACTGTAAAATCAATAAATAAAATTAAAAAAATTTTTAAAAGAATAAATGTTAACTTATCTTCAAATATTTTCAACTACTCTTTAAAAGCAAAAGCAGTTAATAAAATAGCCAGAAGTGCCCACTTAGAAGAAATAATATCCAGACTCTGGAGAAATATTAGCCTAGCAGAATTTCTTTAGGATTCCTAACAGAAAGTATTTTATTTAAAATAAGAATTCAAATTAATTTGAAAATACAGTTAAATCATAATAATTTATTCTAAGGGTTTTTTACAAAATTCTTTATGAAAATTACACATATATAGGAAGTACAGTATAATTTAACAACTTATATTCTAATTAAAACATTGTTGTAAAGCATATCTGTGACCAGTCTCATGCTGCTTTCATACCATAGCATTATAAGAAAAACAGAATCTTATATATGCAATTTTATATATATTGTTCCTACAAAATACAGGCTTGAGACCTACCTTAGGAGAAAATCAAGCCCCAAACTAAATTCCACCTCTGGCCAGTGGGTGGCACCAAAGCACATTTGAGACTGTTTTAACACCGGGAAAAGGGAAAACAGTTTCTCAAAACAGAAAACACATGCAGTTAATTCAGCTCCATTGGCCTAATAAGGAATTTCATATTTTAATAGAGATTACAAAGAAAATAGTTTTCCTAAGGTCAAATTCTTTATCATCACTGATATTTTGCCTTTTTTCCCCACATAGGAGTATCTTTCTATCATTTTTTTCCCCATAACCTACATATTGACAGTTCCCATAAGGAATTTTGATGGTCAAGAGGCAGGCTCTCCTTACTGCAGCCGAGCTGGTGTGAAGTATATGATGGCAACGAGAAAACTTTTCCCATTAACGACACTCCACGCTTATTATTTTTTGGCAGGTTTTTCTTTGAAGCAACAGTTGAATTTTCCTCGCTTTCTCATATATCTTCTTTAATGTAATGTTGGAGTCACAGATACATTATACATTTTGTTATTATTTAAATCTCTTGGGTCTTATAACCAAAGAAGCACATGCAGGTTGACTTCAAAATGCTGTGGAGCATTCATTCACTAGTGCCAACAGAGAGGAGGTGAGGATCTCTGTTCACACAGTCGGATTGTCAAGATCAGATTCCACCTGTGTAGTATAGTTTTTAGTGAAGGAGCCAGTGAACTTTGGGTTCATTTAGAAATCTTGGCTATCAACAGCATTCTGAGAGGCAGGGTTGCTTCAATCCAAGTGTTGGGGGAGTTTACCATCTTTTCCCAGAGAGCAACTTCCTCTGAAGTAGAGTCCATCCAATCCACTTCAGTACCATAGCTTTTACCTGAAAACAAACAACAACAACAACAACAAAAAAAGAAGAAGATGAAGAAGATTTGCATTTAGAAAGGAATAGCTCATTGGGAGAAAAAAGGGGGAGTCATTCTTTAATTATAATCACCAATGGAAGTCAGCTAGGAAGAGTTTTAACATTATCAGGAGGACAGATGTGGGACTCAATATAAGAAAGAACTGTTTAACCATCTGAGATGAGTACTCTAATTACTCCCAGGGTAATGGTTCCCCTTCACAGTCATATAAAAGCTAGATGACAATCCCGTCACAGGCATAGGGGAGTGGTAGGAAGTGACACTAGATGATCTCTAAGAAGTGTGGTTACTGTTAGGGTTAAATTAGCCCCTGTAAAACTCGTATTCCCCTCATCCAAACATTCTGTAAGGTCAGAGTTAATTTGCTTGCTATTCTCTCTCTTAATAGCTGCCTGGCCTTCACTTTGAAATGTAGTAAAAATTTACCTTCACAGAAATGTCTGGGAAAGCTTGCATTGGGGAGGGACCTGACCATTAGGGGAGTTTAAATCACAATAGTTGTTTGTAAAAAGCCTAGCCACAGACTCAGGCTCCCAGCTGTTTCTGGGAGACTGACCTCTGGGCTATCTTCAGAATTTACCAAGGATACCAAGTCTATGCTACTTCAAAGAACTTGTGTCTCTGAAGCAGAAATCCCCTTGTTAAGTCAGTAACCAAAACCACAAAAAACCCAATATACTAATCTAAGCTTGTCCAGGTGCATGAACCCCATGACAGCAAACCCCCTATAACTAATGCTTTCTTCTGCAACTCAGCACTGACACCTTTTTTGCTGCTGGTCTCAGCTCATTGTATGCTTGCATCCAGGTGTTTTTAAAATAAATTTTCCTTTTGGAACACACCAGCCTTATGTTTTGGGTCCGTCCTGTGGTTTCTGCCTTTCAGTTACAGCTTTAGTGTTGAACAGACTGAATTTTGAACCATGGCTCTACCACTTACTAACTGTTACTTAATTTCTTGGAATGTCAGTTCCAGAGATAACATTAGTAACTTCAGATAGAATTGCTGGAAGGAGTAAGCAAAATAATGCAAATAAAGCATTCAGTACAGAGACTAGTGCTCCATCAATGTTAGTTACTATTATTATTCAAAGCACACTTTTAGCTATGAAGGGCCAGACATATTTTTTTTCAGTAGTAACAAAGGTTTTTCTGTCGTCCTCCCCCCCCCCCCACAATAAGGTAAGCTCTACATGGACAGACACCGTGTCCTGTTAATCCTCATACCCAGAAACCTTAGCACACAGCTTGACATTCGTTCACACACTCATTTCATTACACTTAATAGAAATAAAATAGCTGTTTTCATCAGGAAGAAGTAAAGTGACTAACTTCTAGTGTTTCCAGAAGCATTTTGCTTATAGGAAATTAAAAATGTAACAAATATTACCTGTTCCAAAGCCAATTCGAAGACCTCCCAAAAACTGGTTTGTTAATTTGTAATGGTCCCAGACAGTAAGCTCTACACAGGCTTCCATCAGATCCTCAGGCCTGAACCCATCATATACCATGGTGTGGTTGAAGACAGGGCTGGTGGTTTTCCCTACAGCCCTTGTCTTTTGGCGACTTTTCCTACTTGTATCTGGAAGGATGGTACTACAAAAGGACACATTATTGTGAGAGCAATTTTAATGAGAGAGTGAACATTTATGCTTCAATGCACTTCAACATAGCTACTAGGTCAAAGGAATGGAAGGGAAGAGTGTAGAAAACAGTGCTGATGGCTGGGAGCAGCTGCTGGAAAGATTGTGCATTACAGCGGACCAGACTTACTTTGAATCCTGACTCTGCTACTTAAGGCTGTGTGTTTTCAGTAAGTTACTTAACCTCTCAGACACTTGTTTCCTCATCTTCAAGATGGGAAGGGAGATGCCTAATTCATAAGGTTAACATTAAAATTCCATGTTAAGCAAACAGCTTAGTTCAGTTCCTGCATTTAGTAAGTGCTTACTACATAGCAATTGTTTGAGGAATCCCTTAAAATTTGGAAACGCAGCCTATTCCTGATTATATGTGATAGCCTAAGGAATTAGTCTTATACAGAATTCAAAAAGAAAACCTCTCCAATTTGTTAGATGTGATTTTTGGGGAAAAGTGTATATTTGTAATCATTTACATTTAATTCATGGTAATAAATGAATTAACTTTAATTTATCATGCCCCTTATAAAGGCAAGAAGGTCTGAGATTAGTCTCAAAATAGGAGACCAACCTGAGCTGAAAAATTTTACCAGCTGACATCGATGAAGAATGTGTTGCTTTTTCGTTATGTTGATTGTTTCTTTTGCTGTGCAGAAGTCTTTTAATTTCATATAGACCCAGTCATTTATTTTTGCTTTTACTTCCTTTCCCTTTGGGGTCAAGTTCTCAAAACCCCTGTGAGACCAAGGTCCATAAGTTTAGTATCAATGTTTTCTTTAATGTATCTAATTGTTTCAGGTTTTATATTCAAGTCTTTAATCCACTTTGTGTTAATTGTTGTGTATGGAATCATATCCTTATGTTCATTGCAGCATTATTGATAATAGCCAAGACAGAGACTCAACCTAAGTGTCCTTCAATGGATGATTGGATAATGAAGATGTGGTACATTTATACAATTAAATACTATTCAGCCCTAAGAAATGATGAAATATTGCCATTTGTGACAACATGGATAGATCTTGAGTGTATCATACTAAGTGAAATAAGTCAGGTGGAAAAAGGAGAAGAACCCTACAACTTCATCCATATGTGGGATATAAAACAAAAAAGAACAAATGGAGAAAGAAAACAAACCCATAGACACAAACAAGAGTAGGTTGATTACCAGAGGGAAAATGGGGTGGAGGAGGATAAAGAGGGTAAAAGAGCTCAAATATAGTATATGATGATAGAAGGAGAATAGATTTTGGGTGGGGAGCACACAATGCAATAAACAGATGATGTAATATAGAATTGTACACACCTGAAACTTATATAATGTGATTAACCAATGTTATCCCAATAATCCTACTTTTAAAAAAGAACATGTATAGGAAAAATCATAAATCATATATAAAATAAAATAGCTACAACTGGATTTCTGGTAAACTCTATATAAATGAAATTGGTTAGAGGGAGCTAGGACGGCATACTAACATCTATTTAGTTACTATTTACTAGATACCAGGCATTTATATGTATAACAGAAAAAAGTTTGCCAGTTAAGAAGCCAAACTGGCCTGACCAGGCAGTGGCGCAGTGGATAGAGCGTCGGACTGGGACGCGGAGGACCCAGGTTCGAGACCCCGAGGTCGCCAGCTTGAGCGCGGGCTCATCTGGCTTGAGCAAAAAGCTCACCAGCTTGGACCCAAGGTCTCTGGCTCAAGCAAGGGGTTACTCAGTCTTCTGAAGGCCCCCGGTCAAGGCACATATGAGAAAGCAATAAATGAACAACTAAGGTGTCGTGACGAAAAACTAAATGATTGATGCTTCTCATCTCTCTCCGTTCCTGTCTGTCTGTCCCTGTCTATCCCTCTGACTCTCTCTCTGTCCCTGTAAAAAAAAAAAAGCCAAACTGTCTTAAGCTCTTATGAGCTATTAGTACTGGTCTGTTCAGCAAATAATTTTCCACATGTTTGAGAGCTGATGCCAAAGGCCTTTTGCAAATGGGACATAAAACAGGTGCTTCACTAAGGAGCCAAGAGGTGTGACATGCCACCATTAGAAACTGCATAAACTCTCATACTGAATATAGTTCCACTAGTAGATATACCTACCAGAAGACATTACATATCTGAGTATGTGGTCTCTGGTTTCATTTTTATATATGTCCTCTTATCACTGATTTTAAAACTATATGAAATCTTGGGGTGTTTATGTCACAGATTCCTCTAGTTCATATAGTCACTGTCTCAAATTATTTCAGTTAAACAATGGATGATGAGTTTCAGCATCACAGATACAGAGGACTAAAATCAACCAGTAAAAGTTAGGCTACTGTAGAACTGAGAGAGGCGGTTATCAGTGCTGTTACCATTTAACAAAAGAATTTAGATGGCTGCCCCTTAGCTGGGGTAGATCAAGGCATTCCTTCACCCAGATGTGCACTTCTCCGGTTGTAGGAAGCTTTTTGCCTATAATAGAAAAAAGAGAGAAAATAAAAATTTACTACCATTCCTCTCTTCATAATACTACATCTAAATATGCCAATCTAAAAATGGCCTAGCACAGAGATACTAGCTAGTGCTTGATAATATGATCCTAATTGGCTAAATCTACATATTCTTTACTATATCTTTTATAGTCTGGCTATATTGAACTGAGATGCTCTATGAAAATAATTTATATTGATTCCAAGTTCCGAGTATTACATCGTTCTTGTTAGGGGTTCCTTGGCTCAACAGGATCAGTTTAATTAAGATATCAGGTATGTGAGTCATCCATTTACAATTATATTAAAAATATGTCAGTGAAATGCATATACTTTCATACACTATACTAATATCAATTGGTGGTGACAGGAAGTATTTTAAACATATTACTGTAAAGTAGCCAAAACAGGTAATGATTAAGATATAGTCACTCTTCTTGTTAAAAGTATAGTATAAAAAGTTACACATTTTATAAGACTATTACATTGACACATGTAATAGTGAATATGATGGACAGGGAATTACTGAAAAGTTGGTTTAGTCCAAAGATGTTGTTTAGGTTGGCTGCACCTGGACAGTAAAATATGATACTAGCATATTTTTTCTGGATGAGTCACCCCAGCCAGTCAACCAACTGGTACTTAATGATCATCTATTATGTGTTCAGCCCTTGCTAGGAATGATATTGAATATACATGCAATACAAGAAATCTATGCTCTTGGGAGATGTTCACCATTAAGTTAAAGAGAGTAATTCAATAAAGACTATAAAAACATAATGTAGAATGAAATTACAAGTTATTTCTGTAATGTTCTAGGAGACAAGGTGATCAGTGAGGAGAAATATAGTCAGGAAAAGCTATATGGGGGAGACAGGATTTCATCTAAGATTTGGATAGGTTGAGGAGAAGATTAAGCCAATACAGAGAAGAGAAACTACATGAATGAAAACTCAGACAAGGTGGAGCCCATCACAACACAGTCTCCTAGCTCCTGCCACCAAGAGATAATAGTGGGGAAAATGGGAAATGCGATTGGCAGAATTTCTGTACATGTTGACCATAAATGATAGGATACAAATATAAAGGAATGTGCCTTTTAGAAAGACCCAGAAGTAAAAAGATGGTGGTTTGGTAGCCATTTATCCTAAAGATATGTTTGCTTGCCCTCCAATTCTTTATTTTTTTTTTAAATTATTTGTATTTATTTACTCATTTTAGAGAAGAGAGACAGAGAGAGTGAGTGAGAGAGAGAGAGAGAGAGAGAGAGAGAGAAGGGGGAGGAGCTGGAAGCATCAACTCCCATATGTGCCTTGACCAGGCAAGCCCAGGGTTTCGAACCGGCGACCTCAGCATTTCCAGGTCGACGCTTTATCCACTGCGCCACCACAGGTCAGGCTCTTTATTTTTTTTAACTGAATTAGAATGCCTTTCTCTAGGCATAATTCCAGTTCGGCCACTGCCATCCAGTATGTCTTTCATCCCTGCTTACTGAAGCATTTGTGTAAATGATTTCAGTCATAACATACATACAGATTCTTAAGGAGAATAACTTGGGGAACTTGCTTGTGACATGAAAGGGAAGCTTGCATTCATTTCCTGCCTGTCTCTTGCTCCTTAACAGGGCTACAGACTTGAGGACCTAATATCAAGAATTCACAATTTACAGAAAAGATTACAGTAGTAATCTTTAGGAAAAAGCTTTCTCTCTCTGTGAGACCTTGAGAGTAGAAGACCAATGAGTTCTAATTTCTTAGAAGTTCATATCACTTCTTCCAATTCCCACCCGTGAAAAATAACACTCAGGTTCCATTCTTATCACAGCACTGTAGATAGGTCCAAATTCCAAATACAGGAAAGGCCACTGACATTGTACAGATACAGACTTTTGGAAGAGTGGGGTGAAGGTTAAAATGAGTGGAAACTGAACTGGAAAAAAATTAAAATGTTTCTCATAGAAACAAAAAGTATAATGGTGGTTACCAGGAGCTGGGGGGAAGGTGTAGAGCAGTGTGAACCCTGAGGAAAAAAAAGATACCTGCTAAGAAGGGCTCCTGATAGCTAACTGGACTTAAATAAAAAAGCAGAGCCTAGCCTGATCAGGCAGTGGCGCAGTGGATAGAGCGTCGGACTGGGATGTGGAGGACTCAGGTTCGAGACCCCCAAGGTCGCCAGCTTAAGCACAGGCTCATCTGGTTTGAGCAAAACTCACCAGCTTGGACCCAAGGTCGCTGGCTCGAGCAAGGGGTTACTCGGTCTGCTGCAGCCCCACGGTCAAGGCACATATGAGAAAGCAATCAATGAACAAATAAGGTGTTGCAACGAAAAACTAATGATTGATGCTTCTCATCTCTCTCTGTTCCTGTCTGTCCCTATCTATCCCTCTCTCTGAGTGTCTCTCTGTCATTGTAAAAAAAAAAAAAAAAAAAAAAGGCAGAGCCTAGCAGCCATTTCTGCACAGGGACCTCATGCAAACTGCACTTTACAGGAAACCCTCTGCACTAAACTGCCTGACTGCACTGTGTTTCTACAGCTGAATCAGCCCTTATGAAGGTTTCCTGGAATCCTATTTCAACCAATAGGATTGACACTTTTCCTATCCAATCAGAGCTGCACAACTCCAGCCAATTAGAGCAGCTCTATTTTGACCAATCAGGACAGTGTCTTTTGGACTAAACATACTGTGAGGATTTAGAGTCATCATTTCCATGAGGATGGACCAATCGGGGAACAGGAGTAGGGACTCCTGTCTATATAAGCCAGCTCCCTTCAGCTCCGGGAGCAGACTTTTCTTTTCCACGGATGAATGAAGAGTGCGTCTTCCTATTGAGACTGAAGCTGTCTCAGATGTCTTGCCAGAGCAGAGCAAAGCCTATCATCGTGGAGTGGAGCAGATTGGCACAGAGCAGACCATCGAGGGATAGAACAGGACTGTCTAGCTGGAGAGGGTCTCTGGCCCCAGAATTATTCTACAGCCATGCTGTATCACAATTGACATTGTTTTGTACTGAATAAAGTTTCCTTCTTCACTACATCCTAAATTGGGGGTTCCTGTTGGCGTTGAATTGGTGCCAACAACCATCTGTTGACAAAGGGTAGAGAGTTTCGGATATACTAGATGGAAATCTTCTGGAGATCTGCTTTATAACAATGTAAATATACTTAACACTAACAATGGTACACTTAAAAATGGTTAAGATGATCAATTTTATATGTTTTTTTTTTTTTTTCTGAGGTTGGAAACCGGGAAGCAGTCAGACAGACTCCCTCATGCGCCCGACTGGGATCCACCCAGCATGCTCACCAGGGGGCGATGCTCTGCCCCTCTGGGGCATTGCTCTGTTGCAACCAGAGCTATTCTAGTGCCTGAGGCAGAGGCCATAGAGCCTTCTTCAGCGCCCAGGCCAACTTTGCTCCAATGGAGCCTCAGCTGTGGGAGGGGAAGAGAGAGACAGAGAGGAAGGAGAGGGGGAGGGGTGGAGAAGCAGATGGATGCTTCTCCTGTGTGCCCTGGCCAGGAATCAAACCTGGGACTCCTGCACGCCAGGCCAACACTCTACCACTGAGCCAACCGGCCAGGGCCTATATGTTTTTATCACAATAAAAAATGAGAATTTTCTAGTTTACAACTGTAAATTGACCCTGTACAATTACTAATAAGTTTGTTTAGGGCTTCACCTTTGAAAATATAGGACCCATAGAAACCCTGGGAGAGAGGGAGATAAACAGAGGGAATAAATCTGGACAGAAAATCATTACATACCAGGAGTTGGCTCTGGGACATACTGGAGAGCTAACTTCATTTCACCTCTGTTTTCTGCTTCAAGGGCAGCTGCTGCTGTCTGAAAAACAAAGGAATGTCAGCAGGTGTAAGACACAAACCATTTAGCCTGTTTGTTGGCACTCGGTTACAGGACCTTATCTGCCCCATTTCTGGGACAACATATCTGGGACAAATTTTAATCCGTGCCCTGGATTAAAATTTTTCTCCCCATCAGAGCTAGGTTGTTGCTTTTATGTCTGGGAGAGCTATACTGCTCTCAGTGGTCCCCAACCTTTTTTGGGCCACAGACCGGTTTAATGTCAGAAAATATTTTCACAGACTGGCCTTTAGGGTGGGATGGATAAATGTATCACATCACCGAGACAAGCATCAAGAATGAGTCTTAGCCTGTGGTGGCACAGTGGATAAAGCATCAACCTGGAAATGCTGAGGTTGCTGGTTCAAAACCCTGGGCTTGCCTGGTCAAGGCACATATGAGAGTTGATACTTCCAGCTCTTCCCCTCTTCTCTCTCTCTCTCTCTTTCCCTCTTTCCCCCCCTCTCTAAAATGAATAAATAAAATCTTAAAAAAAAAAAAAAGAGGAGTCTTAGACGGATGTAACAGAGGGAATCTGGTCATTTTAAAAAAATAAAACATCGATACCGGACGTCAGAGTAATGGCGGGGTAGGAAGCGATACCGATAAATCTCCCCCAAAACTCAACAAGATCTTCAACCAGAAACAGAAAAACCTATACTTGGAGCTTCCAGATGCTTCACAATACACCCAAAGGTATGATTGAGTGAAAAATTGGCTAAATATATAACCAAACCCCGAAGGAAATAGGGAGTAAGAAATGATCCGCCTTCCTCACTAACCTAAACAGGGTGGCTTTCTCTGGTAACTGTGAATACAGAAACTGAGGTGGGCAAAGGGGGTAAATAGATCCAGGCCGCGACACAAACGGCTGAACCAGGCTGTGGCACGGAGAGCCAAGCCGAGGAAAATCTGATCCTGTGGCAACCCGGGCAATACAAGCTAATACTCGCGCCAAACCCAAACAAAGAAAGACAAGCGGAGCAGCCATTTTACCCGGTCTCCTGGTCGGTGCGCAGATAGTGGGCGAGAATTTCTTCCTAGGCCCCGAGAGTGGGTGCCCGTGTTGCCCCACGGAGAGGCAGGGTCAGAGGCCTTTCTGTGGGCCGAGGGCAGAGTCTCTGGGCAGCCCCAGCGCCCTGGGAAAGCCACGCACGGGAGGGAGTGAGAACTAATTCCAACGGTGGAGATTTTCCGTGCTGGAGGGTGTTTCACTCAGAGGGAAATGCAGCCGGCCTCATATCCTGGTTTGCGCGCACAGATAAGGAGTGAGCGATTCCTCCGAGTGCCTTGGCAGTGTGCGCCCGTGTTATCGCAGAGAGGGGCAGAGTCAGGGGTCTTTGTGTGGGCCAAAGCGGAATCTCGAGCCGCCCCAGCGCCTTGCAAAAGCCGCGCACGGGGACGAGCGAGACTCAATTCCAACGCTGCAACTTTTCCCTGCTGTTGGGGGTTTCACTCAGAGCGTGAGACTGCTGGCCAGATATCCTGGTCGCAGACAGTGAGTGAGAGTTTCCTCCAAGCGCCCCGGAAGTGGGCGCCCGCTTGTGTTACCGGACAGAGTGGCAGAGCCAGAGGTCTTTGAGTGGGCGGAAAGCCCGCCTGATTATGCTAGCAGCTCTGACTGACTGAGCCTTACCCAGAGCCCTGTGCTGAGTGGAAATAGAGTGGGGAGTTGCCAGCTCTTTGAGCCTCTTACTATCCAGGCAGAGGCAGCAGCAACCCCATAGCTGGATTATCAGGCTACTAATTGAGGAAGGAAAGACTAGGAGAAAGGCTCCAGGAACACGGACTCTCTCACTGTCGGAGCCTATAAATGCTAATGAGCTTCGACTGCCAACGAGACTAAAGCACAATACATGACATTGCCATAGAGACTTATCAACTGCAAACCTCTACCTGAGCGTGCCAAAGGGGCAGAACCTGGGGTACAGAGTCACCGACCAGGAAGAGGGAGAGAAAAGAAAAAGCAAGAAGATAACCTCTCAAAATCAAGAATAATCTGCAGACTTTATTACCTATCCCATTTTATTATATTTGTTCGTTTGTTTCTCTTATCTTCATTCTTGATACTTTTTTTTCCTCCTCCAATTTGGCCGATTAACTCTCTACCGGTCTTACTCTCTCCTCTCCTTGAACTACACTACCCATAAGTGTTACATCTCCCATTATCTTTTCTCTTCTCTTCCTTTCTCTCTATGAGGGTTGCACTCCAAAACCCTTAACTCTCTCTCTCTCTCTCTCATTTCTTTTTTCTTCTTTTAGTGGTTCCCTCTTTTTTTCTCTCTCTCTCTTTCTTTTCTCCCTCTATATTAGTTTCTTCCATTCTCCTTTACATCTCTTCTCATTCAAACCTCAATAACAAACAAATTATCTTATCTGGGACTCAAACTTATGTTTGTGGCATTTTGGGGGGTTTTTACTTCACCTTTTTAACTCACTAGCAGTGCTCCCATCCCTGGCTCTCCATATTATCTAGTTCTTGTTCCACTAAATACAATAGTAATTTTTTAATTTGTCCCCCCATTTTTCCATTTTCCTCTTATTCCTCTCATCATAACTCTTAGACAACCAACACCTAAAAGCAAATCATTTTATTCTTGACCCAAATTTTTTGCTTATTTGCTTTTTGTGGGTCCATATGCTCTTTTTTTTTTTTCCCCCTTTATTACTTTTCCCCAATTCAGGCCCTCCATCACAGGCATTGTTTGTTATAATTCACAGTCCACCACAAGATTTTCTCAAGAAAGAGGGGAGAGGAGAGGAGAGCAAAAAAGGAGGGGGAAAATAATTTTCTTTTTTTTAAATTTTTATTTTATTGTATTTTTATTTCATTATTAATTTTTTTTAAAAAAACAACTCTTCGATTTTTAATTTTTTTTATTATTTTTTTTAACTTTTTATTCTTTATTAAATCTCATTAATACTATCAACAAAACCACCCTCAGATACCATTAAGGAAGAGAAAATCGAATATCATGGATACAAAAGAAAGAGAGGTAACACAGCTAGATGAGGAAAAATCTATGGATAAAAAATTTAATATATTGGAAACCTTGGAGCTAAATGACAGAGAATTCAAGATAGAAATCCTAAAAATACTCAGAGATATACAAGAAAACACAGAAAGGTAATTTAGGGAGCTCAGAAAACAACTCAATGAACACAAAGAATATATGTCCAAGGAAATTGAAACTATAAAAACAAATCAAACAGAGATGAAAAACTCAATTCACAAGCTGAAAAACGAAGTAACAAGCTTAGCTAATAGAACAGGTCAGATAGAAGAGAGGATTAGTGAAATAGAAGACAAGCAACTTGAGGCACAACAGAGAGAAGAAGAAAGAGACTCAAAAATTAAAAAAAATGAGATAGCCCTACAAGAATTATCTGACTCCATCAAAAAGAATAACATAAGAATAATAGGTATATCAGAGGGAGAAGAGAGAGAAAATGGAATGGAGAACATACTCAAACAAATAATAGATGAGAACTTCCCAAGCCTGTGGAAAGAACTAAAGCCTCAAGTTCAAGAAGCAAACAGAACTCCAAGTTTTCTTAACCCCAACAAACCTACTCCAAGGCATATCATAATGAAATTGACACAAACCAACAGCAAAGAAAAAATTCTCAAGGCAGCCAGGGAAAAGAAGAATACAACATAAAAAGGAAGGCCCATTAGATTATCATCAGATTTCTCAGCAGAAACTCTACAAGCTAGAAGAGAGTGGACCCCAATATTTAAAGTCCTGAAAGAGAGGAACTTTCAGCCACAAATACTATACCCATCAAAGCTATCCTTCAAATATGAAGGAGAAATAAAAACATTCACAGATACAGAAAAGATGAGGGAATTTATCATCAGAAATCCCACACTCCAGGAATTACTAAAAGGGGTTCTCCAATCAGATACAAAGAACAACAAAAAAAACAGAGCCACAAGTAAAAGCTCCAAGAAGAACACAATAGCACCAAATTTAAACTGTGACAACAACAAAAAGAAAGAGGGGGAGAAGATGGAGATTAACAGTAGCAAAGGATGATGGAGTGCAAAAGTACTCACAAAATAGTTCGCTACAATGAACAGGGTAGGGACCCTTTTCATTACTCAAAGGTAACCACCATTGAAAAAACCACCACAGAAGCACATGAGATAAAAAAGATAGCAACAGAGGAAAGATGTATGGAATACAACCAAATAAAAACAAAAGATAGAAAAACGAAAGAGAAGGATCAAACAAGACACAAAACTAACAGAAAGCAAGATATAAAATGGCAATAGGGAACTCACAAGTATCAATAATTACACTAAATGTAAATGGATTAAACTCACCAATAAAAAGGCACAGAGTAGCAGAATGGATTAAAAAAGAAAATCCAACTGTATGCTGCCTACAGGAAACTCATCTAAGTAACAAGGATAAAAACAAATTCAAAGTGAAAGGCTGGAAAACAATACTCCAAGCAAATATCCAAAAAAAAGCAGGTGTAGCAATACTCATATCGGATAATGCTGACTACAAGATAGGAAAAGTACTCAGAGACAAAAATGGCCATTTCATAATGGCTAAGGGGACACTGAATCAAGAAGACATAACAATTCTTAATATATATGCACCAAACCAAGGAGCACCAAAATATATAAGACAGCTACTTATTGATCTTAAAACAAAAACTGACAAAAATACAATCATACTTGGAGACCTCAATACACCGCTGACGGCTCTAGATCGGTCATCCAAACAGAGAATCAACAAAGACATAGTGGCCTTAAACAAAACACTAGAGCACCTGGATATGATAGACATCTACAGGACATTTCATCCCAAAGTGACTGAGTATACATTTTTCTCCAGTGTACATGGATCATTCTCAAGAATTGATCATATGTTGGGCCACAAAAACAACATCAGCAAATTCAGAAAAATTGAAGTTGTATCAAGCATATTTTCTGATCATAAAGCCTTGAAACTAGAATTCAACTGCAAAAAAGAGGAAAAAAATCCCACAAAAATGTGGAAACTAAACAACATACTTTAAAAAAATGAATGGGTCAAAGAAGAAATAAGTGCAGAGATCAAAAGATATATACAGACTAATGAAAATGACAATACGACATATCAGAATCTCTGGGATGCAGCAAAAGCAGTGATAAGAGGGAAGTTCATATCACTTCAGGCATATATGAACAAACAAGAGAGAGCCCAAGTGAACCACTTAACTTCCCACCTTAAGGAACTAGAAAAAGAAGAACAAAGACAACCCAAAACTAGGCAAAGAAAGGAGATAATAAAAATCAGAGCAGAAATAAATGAATTAGAGAACAGAAAAACTATAGAAAAAATTAATAGGACAAGGAGCTGGTTCTTTGAAAAGATCAACAAAATTGACAAACCCTTGGCAAGACTTACCAAGGAAAAAAGGGAAAGAACTCATATAAACAAAATCCAAAATGAAAGAGGAGAAATCACCACGGACACCGTAGATATACAAAGAATTATTGTAGAATACTATGAAAAACTTTATGCCACTAAATTCAACAACCTAGAAGAAATGGATAAATTCCTAGAACAATACAACCTTCCTAGACTGAGTCAAGAAGAAGCAGAAAGCCTAAACAGACCTATCAGTAGAGAAGAAATAGAAAAAACCATTAAAAACCTCCCCAAAAATAAAAGTCCAGGCCCTGACGGCTATACCAGCGAATTTTATCAAACATTCAAAGAAGACTTGGTTCCTATTCTACTCAAAGTCTTCCAAAAAATTGAAGAAGAAGCAATACTTCCAAACACATTTTATGAGGCCAACATAACCCTCATACCAAAACCAGGCAAGGATGGCACAAAAAAAGAAAACTACAGACCAATATCTCTAATGAATACAGATGCTAAAATACTAAACAAAATACTAGCAAATCGAATACAACAACATATTAAAAAAATAATACATCATGATCAAGTGGGATTCATCCCAGAATCTCAAGGATGGTTCAACATACGTAAAACGGTTAATGTAATACACCATATCAACAAAACAAAGAACAAAAACCACATGATCTTATCAATAGACGCAGAAAAGGCTTTCGATAAAATACAACACAATTTTATGTTTAAGACTCTCAACAAAATGGGTATAGAAGGAAAATATCTCAACATGATAAAGGCCATATATGATAAACCATCAGCTAACATCATATTAAATGGCACTAAACTGAAGGCTTTCCCCCTTAAATCAGGAACAAGACAGGGTTGTCCACTCTCTCCACTCTTATTTAATGTGGTACTAGAGGTTCTAGCCAGAGCAATCAGACAAGACAAAGAAATAAAAGGCATCCATATCGGAAAAGAAGAAGTAAAGGTATCACTTTTTGCAGATGATATGATCCTATACATCGAAAACCCCAAAGAATCCACAAAAAGACTACTAGAAACAATAAGCCAATACAGTAAGGTCGCAGGATACAAAATTAACATACAGAAGTCAATAGCCTTTCTATATGCCAACAATGAAACAATTGAGAAGGATCTCAAAAGAATAATCCCCTTCACGATTGCAAAAAATTAAAATAAAATACTTAGGAATAAACATAACAAAGAATGTAAAGGACTTATATAATGAAAACTATAAACCATTGTTAAGGGAAATCGAAAAAGATATAATGAGATGGAAGAATATACCTTGTTCTTGGCTAGGAAGAATAAATATAATCAAGAGGGCTATATTACCCAAAGCAATATACAAATTTAATGCAATTCCCATCAAAATTCTAATGACATTTTTTAAAGAAATAGAGCAAAAAAATCATCAGATTTATGTGGAACTATAAAAAACCCCGAATAGCCAAAGCAATCATAAAGAAAAAGAATGAGGCTGGGGGCATTACAATACCTGACTTCAAACTCTATTATAGGGCCACGACAATCAAAACAGCATGGTATTGGCAGAAAAATAGACACTCAGACCAATGGAACAGAATAGAAAGTCCAGAAATAAAACCACATATATATAGTCAAATAATTTTTGATAAAGGGGCCAACAACACACAATGGAGAAAAGAAAGCCTCTTCAATAAATGGTGCTGGGAAAACTGGAAAGCCACATGCAAAAGAATGAAACTGGACTACAGTCTCTCCCCCTGTACAAAAATTAACTCAAAATGGATCAAAGATCTAAACATAAGACCTGAAACAATTAAGTACATAGAAGAAGACATAGGTACTCAACTCATGGACCTGGGTTTTAAAGAGCATTTTATGAATTTGACTCCAATGGCAAGAGAAGTGAAGGCAAAAATTAATGAATGGGACTACATCAGACTAAGACGTTTTTGCTCAGCAAGAGAAACTGATAACAAAATAAACAGAAAGCCAACTAAATGGGAAATGATTTTTTCAAACAACAGCTCAGATAAGGGCCTAATATACAAAATATATAAAGAACTCATAAAACTCAACAACAAACAAACAATCCAATAAAAAAATGGGAAGAGGATATGAATAGACACTTCTCCCAGGAAGAAATACAAATGGCCATCAGATATATGAAAAGATGCTCATCTTCTTTAGCTATTAGAGAAATGCAAATCAAAACGGCAATGAGATACCACCTCACACCTGTTCGATTAGCTGTTATTAGCAAGTCAGGTAATAGCAAATGTTGGAGAGGCTGTGGAGAAAAAGGAACCCTCATACACTGTTGGTGGGAATGTAAAGTAGTACAACCATTATGGAAGAAAGTATGGTGGTTCCTCAAAAAACTGAAAATAGAACTACCTTATGACCCAGCAATCCCTCTACTGGGTATATATCCCCAAAACTCAGAAACATTGATACGTAAAGACACATGCAGCCCCATGTTTATTGCAGCATTGTTCACAGTGGCCAGGACATGGAAACAACCAAAAAGCCCATCAATAGATGACTGGATAAAGAAGATGTGACACATATACACTATGGAATACTACTCAGCCATAAGAAATGATGACATCGGAACATTTACAGCAAAATGGTGGGATCTTGATAACATGATACAAAGCGAAATAAGTAAATCAGAAAAAAACAGGAACTGTATTATTCCATACGTAGGTGGGACATAATAGTGAAACTAAGAGACATTGATAAGAGTGTGGTGGTTACGGGGGGGAGGGGGGAATGGGAGAGGGATAGGGGGTGGGGAGGGGCACAAAGAAAACAAGATAGAAGGTGACAGAGGACAATCTGACTTTGGGTGGTGGGTATGCAACATAATTTAACGACAAGATAACCTGGACTTGTTATCTTTGAATATATGTATCCTGATTTATTTATTTCACCCCATTAAAAAAAATAAAATTATTTAAAAAATAAATAAATAAAAAATAAAACATCGTTCAGACTTAACTATAAATAAAATGGAAATAATATAAGTTATTTATTCTTTCTCTGCGGACCAGTACCGGTCTGCGGCCCGGAGGTTGGGGACCACTGCTATACTGTATATCTTGGGAAACTTTGCAGGGTACCCAGAACACATTTCAAGGCCTTTAGTCTCGAGAGAGAGAGAAGAAATCAGAATGGCTTCCTTGGAGATGGGAGAAGTGTTGGAGGATGCCTTGGTTTTTATATATATAAAAAAAAATTTCTTAATTGTTCATCTACACATAAAATGATTTATCTGTATTCTCTTTCTTTGAAGGAGTAAGAAGAGAGTGAAAAGGTGGGAGTGGGAATGCCAAATATTACCTTTTCAAAGCTACATTAACCTTATTATTTTAGAACAAATGAATAGATGCCTGTAATAATAACAAAGACTGGATAATAACTTTAAAATGTATATGTATTATTTTCAAGTACATATATGAGACATTATTTTACTTTCACAATCTGGTCCTTTAGAGCCTTATTTCCAAAACATGGCAATACATCAGAAATATAAGGCAAGTTAGTTAAAAGTGAATGCTTTTGACATTCTCTGAGGAATTCAGATCTAGCAAGTCTTGGGTAGGGCTCAAGGTGATTTTGATGTTATATTTAGGAAGCATTTCTTAAAAGGAACTGTTTTATAATGTAGATACTAAATAATGGTTCGTATTAATAGTTTATATGTACCTATTCCAGATATGGAATGAACTAGCTGGGTTCACATCAACCCTTATACTGAGAACAATAAAAAAATTCAATTTTAAAATCTACTTGATGGTGCTAAAGGATTATTAAGATAGACAGGACTCAAATGGACAAGATGTTGGAGCCTGACAGTTTTCTCTACTTCCCACTTTGAGGCATTAGCTGATTTTTAAGTAGGGCCAAACGGAGAGAATAAAAAGTCTGTCAGAAAGAGACTAAGAAGCTGAGCAGGGCTTTTGTAGTCTCATAGGGCTGGGAGACAAAAATTGAAGTCCATGGACAGCGAAGGAGGAATGGCTTCAGGTGCTACTCTAGACCAGTGGTTGTCAAAGTATGGTCCACTGGCCAGCATCATCATCAGTGCCTGGGAACTTGCTGAAAGCGCATATTCTTGGACCCAGATGTTACTGAATCAGAGACCCTGGGATAGGACCCAGAAATCGGTGATTTAATAAGTCCTTCAGGTAAATTGAAAACATGCTAAAATTTAAGAACTACTTTTCTAGATTTTCAGTTGGAACCCCTGAAGTGCCACAGCCTAAGAATATGGGCAAACAAACCCTAGATCAGACCACATGAAAACTGAACCCCAGCTTCTGGTCAATTTGTTCCAGGCTAGGTTAAGGTGGTCTGTCCCTACTCTGTGTGTCAGAAGCAAAAGTAAACCTTCTCAAATTATTCTAGAAATTTTCCCATGCAATGCCCTGCATGTAGTAACAAGTGAATAGGCATACTGGAACAAAGGATAAAATGACCAAAATAAAATAAAAATTTAGATAAAAGAGACTCACAATTTTAAGATATTGGAGTTTTCAGATACACACTTCAAATAACTGTGATTAACATATTCATAAAGAATGTTATGATGAAGAATTTTAGCAGAGAAGTGGAATTTACAAAAAAGAATCAAATGAAAATATAAATCTGAAAAATACAATCATTGAGAACTTGCAGATGGGCATCACAGTAAATAAGACATAGCAGATAAAAAAATGATTCCCTGGCCTGTGGTGGTGCATGGATAAAGCACCGACCTGGAATGCTAAGGTGGCCAGTTTGAATCCCTGGGCTTGCCTGGTCAAGGCACATATGGCAAGCAAACAATGAACAACTAAAGTGAAGCAACTGTGAGTTGATACTTCTTGCCCCCACCACCAACCTGTAAAATCAATTAATAATTTTTTTTTAAATCATTGGACAAAAAGATAGGTTAGCAAAAAATAGCCAACCTGAAGCATATGGGGTTGGGGAGGGAGAGAAAATACAGAAAAGAGAATGAGAGATATATGGGACAGAATGAAAAATCAGAATGATCCCAAACTATGGACAAACACTCTGAATGAAAATGGAATTTTATACTAGCTTTCTCCTACACACTAGGCCTCAAACCAACCAACCAACCAACCAACCAACCAATCAAAAAGAATTCTGAACTTACTTTCCGCTTCAGAGGGTACCACTTCAATTGTTTATTCTGCTTGTTGTCCCAGTCCCAAGTTTCCAAATCCAGTTCCACTTCCCCTAGGAAACTGTTGCGTTTAAATGTATCCCGATGCCATACAGACAGGTTCAGCTTCTGTGTCTTTAAGATCTGCTTTTCGATTTTATACTGCAGTTCAAAGAAGGAAATTAAAGTGGTAAATATTACTTTAGGCCAAAGTTATAACACAGAGATGAAGAGAAAAGTCATCCGTGCAAATCAGGTTTTCTCATCTGTCAGGTTTCAAGTCTCAGGAATACTGCAAAGTCATCTTATGCTAAGTGTCTTGTTTCATAGAGCTAAAATCCATCTTTCACAAAAGCTGATTTTCTTTGCCTCTTTGGAAAAAGCAAACCATAGCTCAAATATCATAGCCAGTAAGAGTGCCCTAAAAACAAACACCAATTATTCAATTTTCACTGGATGTTTTTAATTCTAAGTAGGTATAACAAATCAAAATCAGTTTAAAAATACAAATAAAGTTTAAATCCAATGGTCTGTTTTCTACCTGAGGACAAGGTATATATTTAATATAGATTTTTTTTTTTACAGAAGTTTTAGATTCACAACAAAACTGAATGAAAAGTAGAGAGTTTCCATATACAACGGGGTCCTCATAGGTATACAACCATCTAAGCCAGGCGTGGCCAACAGTGTTTGTCCCCGAGCCAGATTAGAAAGAAAACTTTTTTCACAGGCCGGATGAAATATTAACATTAAAAAATGTTAAATACACGCCCTGGCTGGTTGGCTCAGCGGTAGAGCATCGGCCTGGCGTGCAGGGGCCCCGGGTTCGATTCCCGGCCAGGGCACATAGGAGAAGCGCCCATTTGCTTCTCCATCCCCACCCCCTTCCTCTCTGTCTCTCTCTTCCCCTCTCGCAGCCAAGGCTCCATTGGAGCAAAGATGGCCTGGGTGCTGGGGATGGCTCCTTGGCCTCTGCCCCAGGCGCTAGAGTGGCTCTGGTCGCGGCAGAGCGGCGCCCCGGAGGGGCAGAGCATCGCCCCCTGGTGGGCAGAGTGTCGCCCCTGGTGGGCGTGCCGGGTGGATCCCGGTCGGGCGCATGCGGGAGTCTGTCTGACTGTCTCTCCCCGTTTCCAGCTTCAGAAAAAAAATACAAAAAAACCCAAAAAACCCCGATTCGTTTAAGTAAACAAAATTTTATTATGTAATTTGTTTATGAATAAATGTGAGTGAAAAAAATTTTAATATACAATATTATTTTAATAAAAATATTTTTTAATAAAAATATAATTACATACTGTATAAATATCCAAATTGTATCGCAATCAATCAAACCAATATTTAATTAATAGAATGAGCTTGAAGGGGTTATATCACAAATAAAACAATTATTTCGTTTTACAAACAGCCTGGACACTTTTTCAGTTATCAACTGCAGCTACTGTCTATGCTATGATGCCACTTGATTCAGCACACTTGACCACAAAAATAACAAACTGTTTGACTTTGGGTGCGCACTGGCAAACTCTGCCTAAAAGAATGTGGGTTTCACATCACTGCTAAACGTCAAACAGTTCATATCAAGTACAGATGAGTATAAAAGTTGTAAATCTTTATAATAGAATTCTTCTAAAAAATAAAGAAGTATCACGAATCCATTCGACCAATTATTGGAAGTTAACCCTAGATTAGTCACACACGGAATTCTTTTCCGCATATCACTATTTTCTTAAATATCTCGATTTTCAATAATCAAAGATGCTTTCACTTCTGAGTAGCTGAGATTTTATAGTAGAGAATATTAAAAATTTAATCGCGAGCTGCATAAACTCATTACGCGGGCTGGATGCGGCCCGCGGGCCGTATGTTGGTCTTGCCTGATCTAAGCTCTCCCATTAGATATCCTACAAAGACAGGAATTTTCCAGAAAAAAATACTTGTTTTTTCCTGCTTCATACGGTCAAGTGAAAAATATTTGGCATCCTAAAAGTTTTTCATCTAAAATATAGTCAATCCTTAATTATATGTAATCATGGAAGGGATAATAGTAATTTTAATCTAAAAATAATCTCTATTTGGCTTTATGATGCACTACTTGAATGTCCATTTGGTTGTAGCAGACTTTTTTTCCTGAGTTTACTATTGAGATTATCTGGATTTTCCTGATATAGGGCTGAAGTAGCTGACCTAGAAATAGCCAGGGTGCCAAGTAGTATCATAGTCAAACTAATTAAAAACTTGCTACAGAAAATTTACTCATGGATGGCTGAGAATTAATTTAACTCTACTTTTCTCAGAGGATAGCCAAATACTTGTATAGAATTTTCAGAAGAAGGAA
This sequence comes from Saccopteryx bilineata, assembly GCF_036850765.1. Taxonomy (NCBI): domain Eukaryota; kingdom Metazoa; phylum Chordata; class Mammalia; order Chiroptera; family Emballonuridae; genus Saccopteryx; species Saccopteryx bilineata. The sequence goes on along the minus strand of NC_089490.1, from coordinate 334,608,648 downwards.
TGAATAATACTTCTATTTATAGTTTTAACTTATCTGTTACTCATGACTAAGGTAACATGATGCAGTTTGGAGAAAAACAAGAGTATTAGTATTTGAGCCATCAGTCCATCTATCTGTCCATCCAGCTGTCCTCCTAAAGAACATTTGAGTACCTATCCCAGACTCTGTGCTAAGACTCAATATTTAATAAGTGTTTAATGTATATTCATCTTTTCATGTATATCAACTCTTTTAATATTCACAACTACTGAGGTAGGTACTACCATCAGCTCCCTTTTGCAGGTGTGAAGTAGAGACAGGTTAAATCTTTTACGTAAGAGCACACAGTTTATAAAGAACACAGAGTTGGTCCCTGCCCTCAGGAAACTTAGAAGTTAATAGAAAAGCAGACAAACCAGTCAAGTGCTGGAGAGTTACAAAGCTATTATAAAACAAGGAAAGGGCAGCAGCAGACCGCAGGGGAGGCTCAGTGGTTAATCCTTTGAGTAGTACCTACGTTCATGTACATCCTCACTCAAAGGGTTAACAAAAACTCACTACTCAAAGGGTTAAGGACAGCCACTCATAGGAAGAGGCATTTAAGGCCTTAGGGGAGGTAGTTAGGGATAGAACGTAAGGGAGGATATTCCGGGCAAAAGGAAGCACAAAGTCCTAGCAATGTGAGAAAATGTAGTTCTAAAAAACGGAAAGGAGTCAGGGCTTTCTGAACAAAGACTATGACTGAAAAGGTGAGGCTGGAGCTCAGGCTGTAAAGGTACTGGGGTGTGCGTTAAGGATGGACTTGAACCTGAGGGTAATGGGAATCCTAAAAGCTTTTAAGCAGAGACATACCACAATCAGAATTATGCTTTTAGATTACTTTGGTTGCAACGCTCAACTTCATGAGTGGCATATCCTTGAGAAAGTTGCTTTATTTCTCTAAGCTTCATTTGCTGCACCTGTGAGATACAGATAACAATACCTGCCTGGCAGGCTGTGTAGGGAGTGAATGAGAAATGCACAGAACATTCATGCTGTATCATCTTATACAAAGCAGTTTCTTAGAAACTGTTAATTCCTTTCCTTCTCCTCTCTGGGTAACTGACTTCCTCTGGAGAGATACTACTCAAGAAGACTTGCTAGTTAAACATGTAGGTAGGTCACCATTTAGGGTTTTCCTAGATAGAAAGTTCATAGTTACCCGCAGTATCTCGTTATACACAGGATTCAAAGTTTTCTTCACTATGAGCGTTTTCTTCTTGCCCATTTTGCCCTTGTCTGGTAACAGGTAAGTCTTTACGTATCTAAAAAGAGAAATGAACAGACAAGAAGGTCAGAGAGAATTAAAATGATGTTTCCACCTCTACTTTAGAAAATTCACTGAAAACTGATAGAAATAATTTTCTCGTGATAATGAGAAAAGCAGTAAGTTTTCACCAACACATCTGTACTTAAAACTTTAAAGCTACCGTATTTCCCCAAGTATAAGACACTCCCATGTATAAGATGCATCTTAATTTGGGGGCCTGAAATTTGAAAAAAAAAGTATTATATAAAGTTATTGAACTCAAGTTTTATTCATCATAAAATTCATACAACTCAACAAATGCAAAAAAGCGGGAAATGCAAGTAAAAAAACCACCACTGTATAAGATACACCCAGTGCATCTTAGATCCCAAATTTAGACCTCAAATTTTTTGGAAAGGGGTACATCTTCTACATGGGGAAATATGGTATTTCAGTGGCATTGACCATAAATTCCTTTTCTTTGGCCTTATGTAATAGGGGGGAGGGAAGGAAAACAGATTTCTAATATAGTACTTAATGCCACCGGCTTCTTTTCTATCAAGAAAGGCATTAGTACTTATAGAATTACTTCAAAAAGTTTTTGTTACTATTATTTGAACTAAAGTTAATCTTAGCATATACCTAATCCAGCCATATTCAATCTAAAAAAAAGATATTGAGCCCTGGCCGGTTGGCTCAGCGGTGGAGCGTCGGCCTGGCGTACGGGGGACCCGTACGGGTTCGATTCCCGGCCAGGGCACATAGGAGAGGCGCCCATTGGCTTCTCCACCCCCCCTCCTTCCTCTCTGTCTCTCTCTTCCCCTCCTGCAGCCAAGGCTCCATTGGAGCAAAGATGGCCCGGGTGCTAGGGATGGCTCCTTGGCCTTTGCCCCAGGTGCTAGAGTGGCTCTGGTCATGGCAGAGTGACGCCCCGGAGGGGCAGAGCATCGCTCCCTTGTGGGCAGAGCATCACCCCCTGGTGGGTGTGCCGGGTGGATCCCGGTCGGGTGCATGCGGGAGTCTGTCTGACTGTCTCTCCCTGTTTCCAGCTTCAGAAAAATACAAAAAAAAAAAATAATAATAAAATAAATAAAAGATATTGAGCTCAGTTATTTTTATAATAGAAGGAAAAAGGACTGGGTTTCTGCTAGCAAAATAATTAAGAATTAGACTTCTGCACAGGGATAAGTGGGAAATACCATTCAGCCTTAGCAAATAAACCTGTGATTTCAAAAATGCATTGGTAATTCCTCCTAATGTGCTTCTGTACAATGTAATTTAAATATGGAAATGACCTCATTCAAGAGTCTTAACTAATTCCGCACCACTGAACACTACAAAGTATGCCCCACATGCCCCTAGTTTCAGAGAAAGTTTGAGAGTGTTGTGGAAGAAGACTGAGGTCTAGGGTTCAAGCCCTCATTCTTCATTTTGCCACTGACTACCTGAACTGATGGCTGCTTGTCTTCTCTGGCCCTTGTTTTCTTATCTGTAAAAAGAAGGAACTGGACAGGATGACCTCAAAAGTTCCTTCCAACTTGAAATATTTTTGTGCTTCTCTGACAGTTTTGCAATTTAATAAGTTTGGCATATGAATATATAAAGTAAATAAAACAGCATTCTTCTCACCCCAACTTTTCCTTTCAAACATTCCTTTTAACAGAGTCACACACACACCCTCCCTTCAATTCTGTTCTTTCCTTCCCAATTTCTACAAGACAGAGCAACTAAGAGAAAACAGTGACTCGCAATGTACTTACGGGTCTGAACGCTGTTTTTTAAAGTCTGCAGCGGCTAAGTCCTTACACTGGGCCACAAAGATGTGCAGCTCCTTCAGTGAATCCACATAGTCAACCGCGAACTGAATACTTCCTTTCACTTCCAGATTGCCAAAGTCTCCACTGTAAACACTCATCACACTGCCACTCACCTGCAAGCATTGGGAACATGGACTGTTTGCCTCCAGCTCATTCTTGAACCCAACACAAGGATCACGAATATAATCCTTGCTTGCCATTATTCCCCTAGTTTGCATATAAAAGCAGTTAACTTAATATGGCGTAAAGACACCAACACAGATAACCTGACATGATGCGCATGATACAACGAGTGCTTAAAAAATTGGCCTCTCAGAGACAGAGACGAGAAGTGAAACGCACAGTTATTTAGATGCTGGCTCATTTTACAGCAGGGTGATTTTACGATAAGGGGTATTCAGAGTTCCACTTTTAGGCATGCTTAGTATTGAAAATGTTAAAGAAAAAGGATGTGAGAAACCCCAGGCACACAAATCACAGTGACACGTTGCTCTAGCAAATTTCCAAGGCACTAAAAAGGAATTGTACTATGTACCCATCCGCTGAATCTATGAAAATGCTCGCTGAGCCATACACTTTTAGAGGTCAGGAAGGGTAGAAAATGGATGATTGATGAAGGGAGTTTAAAGCCTTCCCCAAACCATACATTAGATTGTTGTCAGCGGGAGGAATTCAACTTAGATTCTAAAAAAGAATTTTGAGAAATGTAAAAATTTACGCACAACTTTATTTTAAGCATACCTGGAGAGATATGTGCTTGTGAATGTATGTCAGAGAAATTTTTGGATTAGTGTATATATTTCTACACAATACTACAAGCAAATAGAATTACCTCACTTAATGAAAGAAGTCAAATGAGAAGTCAAATTCTCTAAATCAAATCTGAGCAACCACACTGAGGAAGCTTTGCTTTTAAAACCCTGTTCAGAATCCTTTTATAAGGCAAAGAATCATCTCTTCTATTCTTTGATATGAGTCCATACTTTTACTCAACACGCTTGCTAAAAAAAAGAGGTACAATTCCATACCTGCCAATGGTATAGAAAAGCATATCTGATCTAAGCAGACTTGATAATAGTTACCCATTTGTTGCACAGAAAAATTTAGTGGTTCATTTTGTTGGCAATTTAGGCTTATTTTTGAAGTTCTTACAGCCAAAAAACCATATTGATTTATAATAGATATGAACTGTTATGCTTAAAAAAAGAAAAAAGAGGATTTAGCTAGCCAGAAGCTAATCAAGGGTGAGAGGAAAAGCTCATGCCCTCAGAATCTGAGAAATACAACAGGAGGGCATTTTACAGCAGCAGGAGCAGGCAGAGCAAGGTTTACGGCAGCAAGCGGAGAGATATTAACATGGAGCCTTTGTTTACATACAGAAGACAAGGACGTCATGCCAGAGGAGCTGCTAAGATTGGTTAAAGAGCTTGGGCTCTTCTTGTGTCTGCTGAGCTGGTAACTGCTTTCTGAGGCTGTATCTGTTTCTCTGTCATCACTCTACAAAACATCATATAATATATACACAATTTAAATTCAGTATGAGTCAAGATCAGAATCTGTTTATATAAAGACAATATCTTAATATCACATTGATCTATGACATTTCCCAAGGTCAAAGGACGCTAGTGCTAATTGCCAGGGAGTGGGATTCAGGATGGAGTGTTTGGTCTGCCTTGGTCCTCACTCACCTGAGGAGGAAAACAGAGCTTAGCTATCAAAATAACTTGATTTTTTTTTTCACCTACAAGGTGGCCCCAAGGTGCTACAGGAGATAGTACTACTGTGAGCTTCTTGCTCTCTCAATATTACACATTTATGGTTCTTGGAGAATTTTATTGACATATGAGAAACTAACTTTACCCAGACAATAAATGTTCTAGGTTTTATTGTCCAAACATACAATGTCCTCCTTAATTCCTCTCATTATTAACATAGCCTTAACTTCTCTGAAAATAAAATTAAGAAAAATAAATGCTAGTTTGATATGTTTCAACTACAAGTGATATAACTAAAAATTTTAAACCACTTCTCCTATATTTCTATGGTGCTATTGCACTTATCTTTTTGTTGCTATAGGGAAGTACATGAAAGTTAATTAGATGGTAGTTTTAAAAAATTCATGATTCAGAATGGGCTCCTTTGGGAGTCAGAGAGTTTATGGGCAGTTCACTGGCTCCTGGGATTAGGAAAAACCTTCATGGAGTAATTAGTTCATGCCAACATATTCCAGGGCCATGCAATTATCACAGATGTCAATTATAGTGCAGATTAAGAAAGGAGTTAAAGAAAAACAAAATTTATGACTTATATGGATGAGAAAAGAATCCTCAAGGACTTTTAAAAATCCAAAGTTTTTTAATGTCTCTGTTGTCACCCCACCCCCATGCTTACAGTACAGTCCCTTCTATTACAGCGTGTGCTACATTCCACCTGCTACATCAGATCACAGTGTGATTGGAAGGATGGGACCCTGTCTTGTTGACCTGTAACATTGATTATCAGATAGCTGGCACTCAACACACATCACTGATGCTAAGCCTCAAAGGCACCGTGGACAAAGGAACAAGGCCTGATTTCATCTCCACTTCCTTAAACATCCAGTCCCACCCCATGGACTTCAAAAGGTAAAATGACACAGTTTCATTTGGCATCTCCGATGCACAAACTCAGACTTGGACTCCTGTGTGTGGAGCTGAGGCAACAGTTTAAAACTGAAGGAAGGACCAAAACAAAACCAAAAACCAAAAACCAAACAAACAAAAACCAGGAATTGATATCATTTGCCTCTCAAATTATTATGTGGTTCATTCATATGACCAATCAAGACCACAGCATATTTACAAAGGTATAAAAGTACAGGAACTCCATGAGGTGTCTACTGTTGCCTCATAGCTAATGAATTCGTTTAAAAATGAGTGGTGGCCCTGGCCGGTTGGTTCAGCGGTAGAGCATCGGCCTGGCATGCGGGGGACCAGGGTTCGATTCCCGGCCAGGGCACATAGGAGAAGCGCCCATTTGCTTCTCCACCCCCCCCCCTCCTTCCTCTCTGTCTCTCTCTTCCCCTCCCGCAGCCAAGGCTCCATTGGAGCAAAGATGGCCCTGGCGCTGGCTCCTTGGCCTCTGCCCCAGGCGCTAGAGTGGCTCTGGTCACGGCAGAGCGAGCCCAGGATGGGCAGAGCATCGCCCCCTGGTGGGCAGAGCATCGCCTCTGGTGGGCGTGCCGGGTGGATCCCGGTCGGGCACATGCGGGAGTCTGTCTGACTGTCTCTCCCCGTTTCCAGCTTCAGGAAAAAAACAAACAAACAAAAAAACCAGGAAAAAAATGAGTGGTTCTTCCCAAAGAAACTGTAATGTGGGCTCTTAGAAATATCCAAGGGCTGATTATCTTCAGATACACTTCATTTAAGGCCCAACAATGTTGCCTGGGAGGTAGGGGAGGGGAGGTGTAATTTACGTGTTGTCCCGAGCTGTCCTCATGTTTTATCTACAAAGAGAATGCTTGAGGCTGAAGCTTTTCATTTCTCCATCAAAAATCAGACCCAAACTGCATATCAGACCCTATAGTTATAGGTAGCATTTATCGGGTACTCACCACAAGTTAGGCACTGTGCTATGTGTTTTCCCCACGTTATCTCACAGACTCCTCACAACCTAATGAGGTAGGTACTAAGAAACTAGACTCAGGGAAGTTAAGGAACTTGTCCATAATCACAAAGCAAAGTAGTAGCATACCCAGGGCAGGGGATAGTTGATTCCAAAGCTCAGAATCCTAATGACCTGGCTGTTAAGTACCTGGAATCTTGGGCTCTTCTTCTTAAGTCAAAGGAACTGATTTACAGTTCTAGATCTACTTTTTAGTAGCTGTTGGATTTTGGCAAAGTTACTTAATCTCTCTGAGGTTCCCTCCCTTTTTTTTTATTAAATGGAGGAAATAGTGCCACATTTAGTTAGTGAGAGTTAGATAGCAGAATGAATATGGAATGCCTGGTACTTACTAGGCACTCAATGAATAGTAGGTAATAGTTATGTTCTTATTTGAAATAGTAGGAATAATGGTTAACAGCATGGGAAACAGATCAGGCTCCAGTCCTGTTTCAACCCTTTTCTAGCTGAGTGAGGTTACTTCACCTCTCTTAGTCTGTTTCCTCATCTATAATATCTGGGGACAACAATGATGCCCACAACCTAGGGTTGTTGGAGAATTAAATGAGATAATGTGTATAAAGTGCCTATACCCAGTAGATACCCTTACAGTTTGCTATGTCATTGTTACTTTATTAACAAATGTTTTTAAGCTAGTCATGCTACCTAGACTAAGCATTCATAAATCAACTGTACTCTAAACAACAAAGGAGTAGTTAGTTCATGCCAACATATTCCTGCCTGGATTTCTTATTTTGTACCCACTTTGAAACAAAAGTCACATTTCCAAATCTATGCAATTTGACTTTACTACCAAAAAGAGTTACTGTTCGAGTCAAATAAGATACGCCTTGCCTTGTTCCAGAATCAACAACACTACCTCTATTGATATGAAAGGTAAGGGTCAGTCCTGTTGACCTCTGGTCTCTGCCATGGCTGAATACAAGTACACCAACCTTGGCATAGCAGATGCACTTATTTGGTTCCATTTTTCAAAGGTACAAAAGATAAACTTGCCTCATCTTGGAGAAATGCTGGAACAGACTTGCTCATCCTTTTGAGTTTGTCAGGGTGGGAAAACTGATTATCAGGCGGGGAAGGCACTGTGGAAACTAAACAGCAGCATTTTCGTTCAAAATTATCTTTACAATTGTCAGACAAGCATAAAGCACAAGTTGAAAACACGCTTTTCTTTCATTTATGAAGAGAGGTGCTTTTGTAAAAAGGTGAAGGGCACAGTAGTTCACATGCACAGGATCATAAGGTAAGCAACATGCAGTTTTTATAAATTAAGTATATAGAGAAAACTAGCAAGGAGTTGAACCAAACAAAAATAAAAATTAATTTAAAAACCATTAGTTTTTATTGAACTGTACTAAAACATACTGCCAATGTTAATCTATTTTAACTTATTTTTTTACATCACAGTTTTGAATCACACAATCTATAATTTATTGGTTCATCTCCTTGAGATATATTATGTTTTTAATATGCTGCAGGCTAAAAAACTATTTCATTGGACAGCAAGGATCTTTGTACAGAACTCAATTATAAATGTGTCCTGGTTATTGAGGGCCTAAAAGAAGGTTTGTTTGTTTAGTGATTGTGGAGATTACCGTAAAAGACCATTACAATTTCAAAACCAAAACTAATTACTTTTTGGAAATAGAAATGATTATTTTATATATCTTTTATTTTTCAATTACAGTTACATAAGTTTCAGGTATAACTCAGTGATTAAACATTTATATAATTTACAAAGTGATCACTTTGACAAATCTAGTATGCATCTGACACCATACATAGTTATTACAATATTCTTCATTCTATTCCCTATGCTGTACTTTACATCCCCATGACTATTCTGTAACTTCTGTACTATTCTGTAACCAATCTGTACTTCTTAATCCCTTCACCTTTTCACCCAATCCCCCAAACCCCCTCCCCTCTTGCAACTGTAAAAATGTTCTCTGTACCTATGAGTCTGTTTCTATTTTGTTCATTTATTTTATTTTTTAGATTCCACATATTAGATATCTATCAACTCAAAGATTTTCAATAGAGATACCCAAGGCCAAGTTTGAATGATTCAAGTTAGGATACTCTAAGAATTTAATATGAAAAAGTAGCATATGGAGGCCTGGCTGGTTAGCTCAGTTGGTTAACCCATTTATGCAGGAGGTTGAAATTTTTGAAATTCAGTTCTTCAAAAAATTTCCAAAAAGTCACATCTCTTTTTGACAAGCTCCCAGTATGCCAGCCTCTGCAGCAGTGACTAACTGTGCACCACGTGATAACAGGTTCCCCCAGGAGGCAGACATGTGTGAAAAATCAGACCTCGTGATGACCTTGAGCAGTAGGATATAAATAACTCCTATGTCACTACCATTCCAATAAGGGAACACTAGGCATAAATGGGTTAAGAGCATATTCAGGAAACAAGGTTGCTGTTCGATCCCTAGTCAGGGCACACACGGAAGCAACCAATGAATGCACAACTAAGTGCAACAACAAATGAATGCTTCCCTTCCCCTTCCCCTCTCTTTCCCTTCCTCTCTCTATCTTTAAAAAAATGTAGCATATGGTTTCTTTCTGATACAGTAAGTATATACGTGAAAGTCACAATAAGATGAATTGTATTTCTAAGTTGTATAACTCTAGTTAGAAAGTTATTTTGTTCTTTGTCTAAGAATCACAATGTTAAAGCTTTCTTTTTTTCTTTTTGTGCTGAATCAGAGCTTTTATATTCAATGAGTTCATATTTTTCAAGGTACTTAGAATGGTGCCTGGCACATAGTAGGCCCTATATAAGTATTTGCTAAACAAATAAATATTATTTGATAGAGATTCTTTATATTATCTTTATAATGTGATACAAATATATTGACTTTATCACTGAAAGCGATGCTAGAAAAACAAAAATCAGTTTCTACACGCTCAAATTCAGCTCTAAGCATTAGCTAAATTTATTTTTAGTTAAATGAAATCTAATTGAAGGAAAACTGAAAACTGAACAACACATATTAAATATTTGCTCATTCACATAGTAGTTCTCACCTAGCCTTAGGTCACAAATGTATCAAAATATGTTTATAGTATCTCATAAGACAATATCTGCTTTAATCACTTCCCATTAAACAATACTTTGTATGTGTGTGTATTCGGGTGACTTGTCCGGAAACAATGTGAGATTAGGTCCCATGAGGGCACAGGACAGCCCAGAAAGTATGCAAAACCTTTTTACCACAGCACTACTCCCTACTATTTTCAAAGTATATATTCACTACTCAAACATAGTCAGTTTTTGTAGTTATCTATGTTTTGATCATGTAATTAATTTTTTTTCAATAAACCATTAAAATTTTTTTTAATTTTTCAATTCAAGTTGGCATTGAATATTATCTTAGTTTTAGTTATACAGATCATGTATGTATTTCATTTTGTCTTATGTGGTAAGAATACTCTTTGCTAGAGAAAAGGAATGCTCTCAGCCCAGGCATTAAGAGTCACCTTGGAAAATATTGTAAAAAAGAGAATTTATCCAGAATTCACCACATGATTAGCCTGTTTGCCTTGACCAATAGCTAAACTCATCCGGAGGTCACAAATGAAGATGTAGACATATTTGGCTATGTATCTATATCTATACCAATGTAGATGTATATATAGATAAGTATCTCTTTTGTTTACACTCCTCAGGCTAAATGTTGAACAAAACAGCTAGATAAAATAAGATGCAGAAATTTAAGTATTTGCCAGTTTAAAAGCAACTGGAAAAGCCTCATTACCCAGCACCCCTAAAGTACAGAAGTCTCGTTTCCTTTGTAGTAGCCAGAGAGAATAACACCAAGGACCAAAGCCTGGATTGCCTTTTTTCCTAGGTGGTCCCTAAGAATTTGTCAAGTCATATGCTAAAGTTCAGCACCTTCATCTCTGGCAGGAGCACTTCATGAGCAAAGTTTCAGATTTCAGACAAGATGTCATTGGCACTTCGTTTATCTAATGGCTCCTTCATTTAAGCTGCTCTTCTAAGACCTACGAGCACATGCAAAGAATGTTGGGAAACTGTTACTAAGACTCCCCTGGCCTCCTGAGGGCAGGCATGTGTATCACTATCTTCAGACCTCCAGTGCATAAGATTGTGACATTGGATAAAACTGGGGCACTAAAAAGACATACATGCATCCTCTGTGCTCTGTTTGGAGCACAAACACCTTTTTAATGTGCTATTTGTTCTCAACATAGTAGTCACATTTAAGTATAGCAATCTTAAGATTGGACAGGAAAGAGTGAAGAATCCTAATTTTTGCTTGGTGGTGAATATGAATTACCATATCTTTCGCTCCATAAGATGCACTTTTTTCCCCCAAAAGTGGAAGGGAAAATACCCGGGCATCTTATGGAGTGAATGTTCATTTTTTTTAGATGCTATGAGTTCTTGGACAACTAGAAGAGCATTTGAACATTAAAGTCTCTTCTCATTTGTTAATAACAGTGCTAATGGTTGTTAATACTGCTGTTGAGTTTACATTGTTGCAATATTATTGTGGTATGTTTTATTAAATATTTTAACACACCATTTGATTCAGAATTTTTTTTTTCTTATTTTCCTCCTTAAAACCCTAGGTGCGTCTTATGGAGCGAAAATATGGTAGTTTATGTACACTACCTACACAAGTGTACATTTATTTAAGATTCAGATGTTCACTTGCTTTACATGTTGAATAGATAGTGTTTGAGTCTGGTTTTAAACCCCAGAGCTTAAACCCTGGACATCACAACATCTGCTTCTATAGATACATAGAGAGGTATACACAACCACACTACATACTAACTGTCAATGTACAGTTCTATTTTAGATCCAAATAAATTATAAATCGCTTCATATCTACAGTCTTGTATAAAGACCACAGAGATCCAATTCTCAAGACCATACTGCAACATAAAAGCCAAGTGATATTGGAAGGTGCCACCTTCATCTTAAGCAAAGATTCAAAGGAGGGCAGAGAGATTAGTAAAAGGATAATATCCAGCATCAACATATATATTACATATATATGCGCTTATAATAATTTTTAAAAATTTGTAACTCTCCCTCAGTTGAACCACCAATTAATCTTTCAACACAGACAATAGTAAAATGCTTTTAATACAACCCTTGCCAAAATGAAATAGTTTTGTAAGCTGCAAGAGTTTAGTACCAATAATAAAGCTATGTTATTAATGGGGTTAGTTATGTCAGTATATTTAACACCAGGTACAGTGGCAACATTGAGTCATTTGTGAGAAGGAACCTGCTACTCACTTCCTGGTATCCATTCATTTGTATCTGCTTCCTGATCTGCTTTTTGATCTACTCAGAAGAGCACATTGAGAATAGATATCATTTTAACAGAAGGATTAAAAGAGACATGAAAGTAAAGCTCAAATGTCAGTTTCATAGCTAAGACTGCAGAGTATATCTGAAGGATTTCCAGCTTGCTTTCATCCAGTCCCCAGTATGACTCTTCATTAGCCTCTTTAAGTCTCTTGTTCAACTAAAAGTTCAACATCCACCATAGGAGCTGTTTAGCATCTTTCCTCCAATTCACTGAGCACCAGCTTTTAAAGTGGAAAAGAGCACTGGGCTAGGAGTAGCGAAGCTGAGATTCTAGTCCCTATCCTCCCACTGACTGACTAGCTACAGGAGTGTAGACAAATCACCTAATTTCTTGGAGCTTTTCTTATCTGTAAAACAAAGATACAAAACCCCTGCCCCACCTACTTCATTATGGTTGTTGTAAGCATAAAATGAGAAAGACAAATCTATTTCATAAAAGTAAGGAATGACTTTTGAGAATCTCTGTTGCTGCTTTTCTCTGAGAAAGCTCAGTGAATATACATTTTTATTATTATAGCAAAGAATTTAGAAAACAAAATTCCAGCATACAGATATACATTACATAAATGCTGAACTATAAAAACTAGACTCAGGCCTGACCTGTGGTGGCACAGTGGATAAAGCGTCGACCTGGAAATGCTGAGGTCGCCGGTTCAAAACCCTGGGCTTGCCTGGTCAAGGCACATATGGGAGTTGATGCTTCCAGCTCCTCCTCCCTTCTCTCTCTCTCTTTCCTCTCTCTCTCCCTCTCCTCTCTAAAATGAATAAAAAAAAAAAAAAAAAAAAAAAAAAAAAAAAAAAAAAAACTAGACTCATTTCCATTCCTCCGCCCATCAAGGCATTATTACCCTATTCATTTTATAACTGAACCAAGTAATACCTGATCAACTGACAAGCTTCAAAATCTTCTGACTCCTTAATGTTCAGAATCAGTTCTTTTACCCGCGGTCTATTTGGAGTTATTTACATGAACAGAGGCAGGGTCTCCACTTTTGTTCTGGGACCTTTTCCTTTTAATTCAAGGCTTTACCAGGTATGCCCAGAGAGATTTATATGCTGAGAGATGAGAATCAAATATAAGAAAAAATCCAGGAACCCACCCCACTCTTCCTGCCTTCGCAGGGAGTTATGAAAGTCAGAGTAGCAAAAATCAGCTCATTCCCATAGAAATACAATTTTCTATTTATAGAAACCCTCGCTTCCCAAGGGTCTCTGAGCAGATTCTCACAATGCTATCACCAGCAGAAGCCTTAAATACAGCTAGTATTAAATGCATCAAGTCAGAACCATTTTATAATAACTTCAGCACCATTCATCATATAGTGGCAAATGACGTTTCTTTTTATCCAACAGCTGTGTCCTGGTAACTGCCCAAACCACCCCAGAATCTAATACACAGACAAACATGCAGATACATAAAGATATTTACCATCTTCAGCACTACGCACTAATTCTTCTGGCAGATTATCTATTTTTGCTTGATCTGTTCAGGAGAAATTAACAAACGGTTAACACGGCTGACCCCTTGCGAGAAAGAACAATGAGATTGTCCCTGAAAGCCCCCGGAGTTGGAAGCAATTAGTCAAGACGCAGTGAGGGGTGCAACCAAGATGTCTCCCCCAAAATATTTTCTCTTTAGATTAGCTACTTGAGCCAGTGCCATAGCGGGAGCTCCCATTTCAGCCTTGATGCAGCTTACATCAGCACACTGCTGCACACGGACTCCCAAGGGTTAGAGGGTTAGCTCAGAGCAAGCAATCGACTGGCAGCAGGAAAAAGCATGGGGCTGCAACAGCCCCTCTATTCTTCCAAAAGGGTAAGATCATAGCCATGACTAACACCTTCCCAAACCCACGGTCATTAACAAATATTTCTGTGCGTGCATCACCATTTGTGTACGTCTCTGGGAGCCTTGCTTGAGAAGTCAACTGAAGAGCTGTGACTGGGGACCAGCTGCTAAGTGGAATCTTGGCAGGCTAGTGTGAGAGTGGGTAATGGTATTTGGAAGGGAGCATGCGGGAATACCCATCAGCTGATGGTAATTTTTTTTTTAACCCTATACATTCCTGAGTACTTTAAAGCTGCACCATGGAAATGGCCCCATGTTCACAAATAAGAGGTTTGCCAAACTGAACAATTGTTGCTAAGTGTTTCTTCTCCCTCGGGGTCCATCCCAACATCAGGGAGAACAATCAGGGCTGTCCAACAAAGGACTGACTCGCCTCTCCGCAAGAATTCAGGCGGATGTGGGGGTTGGCCACCTGTTCAGAAGGCTTTAGAAGGAATTCCTGTGTTGGGGGTGGGTGGGAGTGGGTAACCTTCAAGGTCCGTTCCAACCCCGAGATTCCAAGACCTTTGGCATGGTTAGGACTGTGTGCCAAACTGGGAACACTGCCTTTGGAACCCTGGGATCTCTGAATTTCAGAAATTGTTTAGTGGAGTGTTTTTTCTTTTTTCCTTTTTTAAATTCTGATTGCTTAGTCTCAATTGCAGGTATATAAAAAGTATTCTAAATATGACAATGGTTGATTTTTAATCATACGAGTTTGACAGTGGTTAACTTTTCCTCATTAAACTTTTTCAAGAACATCTGTAATCCTAAGGGTGTATCTTAGTTTTAAAACAATAAGAACAAAACCCCTAGAAGTCCTGAGTTCTAAGTCCATTTGTCTGAGCCACAAGTCCCTATACACAGTGTGTATTATAGTAGTGCTCAAGAAATCCTTTGCCCATTAAAGCAGCAGCCAGTGGGGAATAAGGTGCCTCAAGTGTTGTGTATCAGGTAGTCTTGGAGTTTATAATTCCAGTATCAAAAGGCAATGCATGACAATAAGGGATAAAAGAGAAAGGCAAGTCCTTAAAGCCAGGAACTAATTCATCTCCATATCATGCAAAATTCATCAGCTATCCAACATTGTCATAAATGCACTTGACAATAGTCTGCTGGTTTTGTAACCCAGTTCTGTTGAGTGATCCTAAGCAAGTTACCTCTCTGAGCTTCATTTTCCTCACCTGTAAAATGGGGATAACAACAACTTGTCACTCACAGGGTTATATATGCCTTGTAAATAAAATAACACACGTAAAACACTTAGCCAAGTCTTGGCACACAGTACTCAACAAATATTAGTTATTGCTACTAGAACCACTACCTACCACAATTTTTTTAAACTCACTGTACCTGAATAAACACTCAAACTAGGATTCTTCAATGCAAGGAAACCTAGTGTTGTAGTAACCAAATGTCATGCATTATTTTAAAAGCAAAGTTCTAGCCACTTTAGGGCAAGCCTCTTCAGCTCACTTGGCAAAGGTTATTCTCATCTGTTAAGCCCCCCTTCAGGGGTTTCAGTGCACAACAGCATGCAGTGAGAGCATAGAGGAGCACACGAGCATTTCTAAGCTTAGATGGGGGCATAAACAGTGGGGCAAACTTCATTCTCACTTGATGAATCTGATGAAATGTCTTCTAGACTTTTGGAAGGCATTTTCCTAGTAGCACTCCTTTCCAAAGTTTTCAAAACAGGACTCGGTTCTTCTTCTGAACCTGTTATAAGACAAAATCAATGAACACTGCACACACACACACACACACACACACACACACACACCACCCACCAAACTCTTAATAATGCATGGACACTGAAATGGAAGGTTGAAAGGAAGCATTTTGCCATAAGCCCCTATACTTCTGTGTACTCTATAAAGCATGTCACAGAAGAAAATCAAATCTCTTCATGAATAGTATGTCTTAAAAAAAAAAGGTCAAGAAATATTTGCAAGCATAAATCATACGGAAACAAGATTGCCACATTAATAGAAATGTGTTCTCCTAGTCATCTACACCTCTATTTTAGGCACATAATTTGTTCTGTGCCAAACTCTGAATCTTTCCACTTCATTTCTAGCTTTTGAAGATAGCCACAAAATGGTTTTAGAAACATTAAAAAAAAATTAGCTGAAAACCACTGAAGGCAGGATTCAGATGTTTACCATCTGTGTATAATCGAATACACAGATGGGTGAATTCTCCAGATCAACAGATGTAGGCTTTTTGGCTTTTTGGGTTTTATGAGCTAGTAAAATTTCCATCAAAATATTGGGAAATGACATGAGGTAGTCAACTTTTTATTTTACTAAGACATTTTAAAGGGGGTGGTATATGGCTCTATCATCTACTAATGCCTTTTCTCAAAAGAAAGAAAAGGGGCATAACCTTAGAATATAATATCCAAATACATATAACTTTATAAAAATGTCTCTAGAATAGTCCTTAGTTTTTCTGTTTTGACAGCACAAACTCCATAATGGATGACCCCTGGTCTGAGTACTGTCATTTATCACTGCTATATTCTCAGTGCCTAGGACAGTGGTTGGCAGTAGGCACTTCAAAAATGTTTGCTAAACCAATGAATGATTACATTAATGAATCAATAAATTTGGGAACCACTTCTCTAGAGAATACTTTATAGAAATGTATCCCAGTTCTGCCAAATGTTAATAGGCATTCTACAAAAAATGAATTCTAGGATGAATTCGACTTGGGATGGTCTGTGTTCAAATTTAAAAGGCTACTCATTTCAGACTTTCTTGGAGACATTAATGCTAATAATGTGTGCAAACCTCCCAGTGTTTCCAAAAGCATTTGACCATGGAACCTTTTGTTTGTTTGTTTTGAGGAGCAAACTGAGGTATTGGTTAGTCAAGAGTTCAGCCACAAACATGTTAGGCTGCTCACCAAATTTTGGTGCCTCTGTAGTCAGGTGTCCCTCTGCTCTCTCCCAGCCTACCCACTTGCTTTAAAATAATAATTTAGGTTAGAGGATATGAAACTACAACTGTACCATTTTATACATCTTACTTAGCTTATAATTTTAAAATATCTCCTCTGGGCTCTGTCCAGGTCACTATTTAATATTGATTATTACATGACCTGGTCAGTTAGCTCCAGGTAGTTAGAGCGTCGTCCCAAAGCAACCAAAGGAAGAGAACAATGGATGAACAGCTAAGTGGAACACAAATGAATGTTCTTTCCCTCTCTCTCGCTCTCTCTGACTCTCTAAAAGCAATCAATAAAAAATATTATTTCATTTTTACATAGGTTTTTGCTATTCAACTAGGTATGCTGGTATACTATAAACATAGCTATACACATTAAGCAATATTCTCCAAAGATCAGTGCAAATTTACAAGCCCTCTTCCCCCTATGGGTCAGTTTAGCCTAGTAACTCATTGGGGCAGTTTAGTAAAAGTCTACTTCCACAAGTTTAACATGCTGACTTCTAGTCTTGAATATGTTTGTTTTCAGAGACTGGTATTTCACTTTTCTTACCAGAAACATTTGTTAAAGTTTGCTTCAACTTGATTCATTAGGACTGAAGAGGAAATCTTTGTTCAGTTTTCAAGAGGCCCTATCGCTACTTGCCAAGGAACCTCACACTCAGAAGTCAGCCACTCAGCAAAGCTCATTACTCTCATTGAGACTAAAGCGAGCTAGAAAATGACATATCCTCTTAAACCACTAGGAAGGTGAGCAACACTAAATGAGCAATTTTGGTTAAAATGTCCTGCTGGGCAGCATCCTTGATCATTTCATCACCCTAATCAGGTAACTTCTCTTTCCTATTTGTTCCTGGGCCTCTCTGCCAACACGCCTGTGTTGATCAGGATAGCAAACTAAGACAAACCCTCTGTTTTACAGCCTGGCTGACACCGGTACCCGCAATTCCACTTAGATGAATGTGGTCTTCGATTAAGGTCTTCATCCACTTAGCCAAGGCTAGAGCCAAGGACACTCAGCAAGCCAGGCAATGCCCTTGTGTGGAAGCAGGTGAAGTCATTTGACCAAAGTCATACTCTAGAAAGGGGAAGAGTCTGAAGATAATTGACAATGAGAGGGAGAGTGTGGCAGCAAAAACACCACAGCACAGGGTATCTGAGGAAAAGAAAGTTTCGGCCTTGCACTTTGTACCTGGTATTTAGCCACTACTGCGGTCAACTATCGCTCCTAAAAAGGAAATCTGTGCTCATCTGCGGCAATTTCTTGCCACAAATCTTTCTAGAGACTTCTGTTTGGATTGCCAATTATGAAAGAAATTCTAATTATTTCCAGAAGGAAAACTAGCTCGACTGTTAGAGGGAGTTTCTAAACCCAAAGAGTTCTTTAAAAATATTTTTGAAACCTAAAAGTCCTATTGTTGATTAATGAGAATAAAGTAAAATACTAAACACTGCCCTGTGGGTAAAGACTATAACAGGAAATGTAGGTTTTATTAAGAAAGGCTAGAGAGAACTGAATTGATAAGAATTTAGCACTATTTGAGAGTGTCAAATTAATTCCAATTTTGAAAAATTCTATCATCTTTTACGTCATTATCCCATAAGTCAACTCATTAATCAATGAGTTCAGAAATTCAAAATGCTCACTGGAGGTATTTCTCCAGCTTTCTGCATTAGAATCGATGTTTCCATCTGAAAAATCAGAGTCAGAGATACCTTCTTTTTCTTCCTCTTCCTCATGCCTCTTATATGGCAATGCCAGAAGCAATTCGACTTTACTTGTTTTTGTCGAGTTTTCCTTGTTGGTCAGCAGAGGAAGAGATTGCCTGTTTTGGGACACACTAATTGTTTCAGGGCCTTCTTGGAAGCTAGGCTCCTGAAAAGCCACTTCTCCAACCCCTGCAACCTCACTTTCACTGCCCCTGGGCTCTGAGGCATTGACTGTTTCCACAATCCCTATTTCATCATCCAGAATACAAAGGATTCCCGGGATCTCAGCTCCACTTTCAGAATCACAGAGCTCTACGGACAAACCAGTCACAGCTGCTCCTCTCACCACGTCATCACATTGGTTGACTTGAGATTTGAAAATATTCCTCTTAAGCTTCATTTCAGAGGTTTCTTGGGTTCTCCCCAAGCACCTGGCCTGCTCTGACCCTGAGGGTTCCTCCTCAGGAACCCCCTCCTTCACTGACACCCCAAGTTCATAAGGAGGAGCTTCAGCTATTTCTTTAAGGAGTTTCTGAAAACCAATATCAAAAGCACTCTCAGTTATTGATGGAGCTTCAGACTTTTTTACTCTTTCTTTTATTTCCTCAGGATGGAATTCAGAAGCCGCTGGCCTGGGCACCTCAGTACTACCTATGAACGTTGATGGAGAAGGTGTCCCTGTGTCACTTTCACACTTTGAGGAGAGATTTCCAATGGTTTCCTTCAGTAGTTTTTCTAAACCAGCACTGAATTCAAGGAGCTCTGATTTAGGCCGAATAATTGTTTCCCTCACAATTTCTACCACTTCCCGAGGTAACTTTTCACTATACTGAGCACCAGTGGAACCAAATGAGCTAGGGGTTTGTTCTGATGGAGACATTTGGGCAGCTAAATAAGATGAAGGTTCACAAGATTTATCAGGAACTACATCGCAGGAATAAAAATCCTTCCTGTCTGCAACTACAATGTCCGTGGTGGCCAATGGTGGGATAGCTCCGGGGGAATTCTGGGGGCTACCTGCTGCTTGTACAGTAAATACAGAAGGAAATAATGCTTTTACTTCTCCAGGAACTACCTCCCTCAAAACTGGATGACTCAACTGAGTTTCCCTAAGTAGCTTTTGTAATGCAACATTTACGTCATTCAGTGCAGGTTTGGGTGAAACAATGACTTTTTCTACAGTCTCTGAAATTTCCCTTCGAGAGGGCAGTGCCTTATCCTGGGGATCAAGGTGGGCATCGCTGGAAGAAGGCTTATCTTGGGGAAAGTTGGCCACAATCCCAACAGAACCCTTTCTGTGAAGATGCGAAGGTTGGTCCAATGGGTGAGACCCTACTACAGACATCTGAGACGTGTGTTCCGGGTTCAGCTGGCACTCACCACTGTCAGCTTGCTCAGGGAGAGCTGTTTTTCCCAAAGTTTCTTCCCTCTCTGGAAAAGAAGCTTTTATCTCTCTCTGATCGGCTGAGGAGTTGTGACTCTGTTTTACGCCTTTTTTAAAAACTCGACACTCTTCAGGCTGAGAGTTGATCTTAGGGGTGATGCGTTCCACGCTGGCTTGCAGGGGAGAGGGTAAAGTCCCAGGTCCCTCCTTCAGCAGTTGATCTAGACTCGCAGCCAAAGTGCTGGGTTTGACCTTTGGAGGAACTACAGTCTTGTCTACATGCTCACTAACGATGTCCTTGGGTCCTTTGGCTGCTTCCTTAGCATCAGCAAAATCGGCCTTTTGAGGCCATGTCCTATTTTCAGAAACACCTGGTTCAAGCACTTGTTTTCCGTGAACTCTTTCAGGAGGTTGGATTGCTGGTGATGAAGCTTCTGAAAGCAGCTTCTGTAAGCTATCGTTAAGAGCATCTTTGTAGTCTTTAGATAAAACACTTGTTTTCACTATGGATTCTCGAATCTCTTGGTCCCGGTAATCCTTTTCTTCCTTGAACACTGGAGTATCAAACCATTCCATAGTCTTTTGCACATTTTCCTTTGATGACTCATTTCCTGGCAACTGACGAGTGGATTCTGTGGGTGGTTTCAATGGAAATGTGGTTTCATATGGTAACACCTGGAGGGTGCACTTTGAATTTAACTCCTCTATTTCCTCTGTTGTTGGAACTTTTGGGGGGCTTAGACACGGCTCTTTTTCATGGGTATTTTCTCCTGATGATTTGATGTCATGGAATTCTTCGTGTTTCTGGCTATTAAAAGGCACATTATTTTTTTGGCTTGTTTTGGTTGTGGTATTCCTGTCAATGTTATCCTGACTATTTGGGTTGGCTCCTAAGTCCCAGAACTTTCTCAAATTCTCAAATTGAATGTGATTATAAACCTGTTCTGTATTGAGTTCATCCATTCTTCCTTTTAGGGACATAACTTTAAAGTTGGGATTTGATTCATTAATTAGAGATCTGTCTTTCTTCAAAGAAGTATGTATGTCACTCCCAATGTTTGAAGGATGCTGCAGTGCCGGTAAAGTGACGTCTCTTCCAGAACGCCAGCTGTCTGCTTCTGGCAATCTTTCTATGGGCTCGTTTATCTCAGTCTGAAGCAGAGACACTGTACCTGGTGGGTCAGCGGACGGATAATTTTTGGATGGACCTGATATTTGGGCCCTGGTCTCTTTTGGGTTATTTGAGGAAGAAAAACTGGAGAGAGGAGCTGCTTGGCCATCCCCATCTAGGACCACTTGCTTGGCAGTGACTTGATTATATTCATTCTGGCCTGTAGATAAACTGTCCATGGACTTCACAGGCTGATAGGCTTTAGCAAGTTGTCTCTGACTGTGTGAAGGTGGGGGTTCTTTGTGAGTTAACTTAGCTGCAGCTTTCTCACCTTCCCAAAAGGATATTCTGTCACTCACTCTTTTGTATTTCTCTCTTTGCACCTGGTTCTTGGGAACCTCACTAGCTTCTTCTTGTAGTTGGACCGCAGGCCTCTTCCAAGTAGATTTGTTGTTGGCAGCCCCGGCAAGAGACTCGGCATTCTCTGGCTCTTGGGAAGCTCTCAGGATGTAAGTACCTCCTCCTTTGCTCTCTCTCTCTGCTTTCATGTTGTCTTTCAAACCTGGCTCTTTGACAATTTTTGAAGAGTCAAAATTCACCTCTGAGTTTCCTCTATCTTTTTCATAAACACGAAGCTTGGGCTTTTGTTCACCTAAGCTGCCAGCATCCTTAATGCTGCATGACAATTGGTTTGCCGCATCTGCCCTGTTGCGATAACTATAGGAATAGTTACTGGTTGGGTGAGGTATCCCACTTCCTGTTCCTGTGTTTTTTGAAGTTTGTCTATAGTCCATAGTTTTATTCCCTTGATTTGGACTGTAGATTTCAAATGGTTGCAATATGCCTGGACCTTCCTTGCCTTGTTGGGACAAATTAAGAGAGCTGGGTTTGATGTTAGCTTTACGATCTTGGCAGTTTCCAGGAAGCAGCACCTTTCCCTCTTCTTGGAACATTGAATCAGATCCCATGGGCATCAATTCAACTTTGGTAGATAACAGAGCCTTTGAGCCATTTTCTTTTAGACTGGTATCATCTGTCACCAAGGCAACAGCAATGTGTGATTTTGAGTCTGCTTTTACTTTGGGCTCTATTCCTTGGGGATGTTGGAGAGGTGACTTATTGTCATCTAAATGAGAACTTCGGTTAAACCAGTCTAGGACTTTAGATATGGAATCATCAGTTGTCTTCCTTATCTCAGTGGCATGTGGACCCGAGCATGAGAACGTCTTAGCTTTTAGGGCCTTGAGAAGAGGAGGCTTACCTTGCTGATGGTCTCTAGAACTGCAGTCTGGCCCCTGAGAAGGCTCAGGCTCCACATGAGGCAGTTCATCTGCAATACAGAAATGCTCTTCTAAATAAGAAATGAGAATGCTTCAAGAATTATTACTCAAACACTCACGTTATCTTTTAAAAAAGCATTTTGTATTTATATGTTCCACAATAATAACTGTTTATATCAGCATTTTTCAGGGGTTGTAATAATGTAAACTATCCTAAATAAGATATTCTGCCAAAAATGGCCTATGATGGTAGAATAAAGTAAATGTAGTCCCCCCCTGGAAGTATGGGGTGTTGACCAAATTGGAAAATTTCTTTTATATCTTTGGTTTATTTTAAAAATTCATGCAAATTCTGTATTCTGCTCCACATTACATTTTATATATTAATTTACTCGCACTCTCAAATCTTTGCATAAAACTGACCTTCCAGGAAG
This sequence comes from Saccopteryx bilineata, assembly GCF_036850765.1. Taxonomy (NCBI): domain Eukaryota; kingdom Metazoa; phylum Chordata; class Mammalia; order Chiroptera; family Emballonuridae; genus Saccopteryx; species Saccopteryx bilineata. Next base: position 334,585,844 of record NC_089490.1, on the reverse strand, counting down.
ATTCCCCAGGTTGATGACTCCACCTACCCACGGGCACACTCATAAACTCTGAGGGTTTATACCCAAATTTGAGGAACACAGACTTAGAAGACCTCAGGAGTGGGAAAAATAACTTCCAAGGAAGATGAAACAAGGAGATCCCTCCAGAAAATCAGACTGGAACAAGAAGGATATTTGCATTTCCGGGCCAGACTCTTGATCTAGTAACCCAGAGTCTCTGACCATGGGCCCAGAATCTTTACTAGCAGCTATTCCAGTGACTGTCTTGCACACTGGAGATTTAGCACCATGACCTCATAAGCTCCTTCATTATCCCCAATTTCCCTCCTATTATTTGTGACTTAGAAGTAATTTCAATGAGTCAAATAGACTAAAATGAGGACTAATGGAGAATGTGATCTCTGCCTGATGTTGGCTAACCAATGGCTAGGAGACTAAAGAAGAATATTTAAGTTCTTTCTAAGTCATTAAGAAAGTAGAGTTCTTTCTGAGCCTTCATCACAGGGCACAGCGTACATATAGATAAGGGATCTCACCCATTCTTCCTATTTAGTTAAGATTTGGGTATCTCAGCATCTCTCCTTATTCCTTATAAATGCTAGGCTACACAATACATGTTCTTGAAAATTATGTGAGCAAAGTTTGTATGAAGTCAGCTACATTTTAAATGCACTACAGGGCATATTAGTTAATAAAAATCTACCTTTAATTTTACTCATCAACTCTAGTTCAATATGAAAACAATAAAGTCTTATACAATAATTGGCACATAGATACTGGTTTCCTTCCTTACCTACACTTTGCACTATTAAATATATGCAATAATTGTAAAGTTTCTTTCAGAAATCTATAAGAATTCTGTCAGTCTGTTTAACAGAAAACAAGTCAATGATGATAAAAATGTTCATAATATACTGTTACTGAAAAAAGAAGTCTGGGCAGTATAAACATCATTTAAAATTACAGTCATGCCTGAAAATTATTGAAAGGCTATACAATGAAATGTTACCAATAGTTAATGCTAGGTAATGACATCACAGATGATATTTGTTTTATCCTGTATGCATTTTTTCTTCTTTTTTAAAAAGTGAAGTGAGTTACAGGGATCGATGGTGAGAGGAGCCAGTTGTACTTCCATCCCTTCATCCCCTGACCTCATTTAATTTAGCTGGTGAGGTACCGCACCATTTATCAGCTGTTGGCTAAGTGCATGTGAGGGCATTTCTTTTTTCCAAATGTTTTACAATGAAAAAAAAATATATATATATATACACACACACACACACACACACACATATGATATATATATATATGTGTGTGTGTGTGTGTGTGTGTGTGTGTGTGTGTGTATATATATATATATATATACTTTTTTTTTGTATTTTTCTGAAGTGAGAAGCGGGGAGGCAGAGAGACTCCTGCATGCACCTGACTGGGATCCACCCAGCATGCCCACCAGGGAGTGAAGCTCTGCCCATCTGGGGCATTGCTCCATTGCAACCAGAGCCATTCTAGCACCTGAGGCGGAGGCCATGGAGCCATCCTCAGTGCTCAGGCCAACTTTGCTCCAATGGAGCCTCAGCTGCAGGAGGGGAAGAGAGAGATACAGAGAAAGGGGAGGGGGAAGAGTAGAGAAGCAGATGGGCATTTCTCTTGTGTGCCCTGGTTGGGAATTGAACCTGGGACATCCACATGCTGGGCTGACGCTCTACCACTGAGCAAACCAGCCAGGGTAGAAAGTATATTATTTTAAAAATAAGAACAATTATTTTAAAAATTACATGCCAAGTAATGTTTTGTTTCCTCTAAGTCTAAGGAATTCTTTTGTCTCATGTTTTCTCCAGGATGAGTGTGATACTCTAATGTCAAACCCTTATAATTTGTAGATTTTACCTTTTCTTTTGGTCCTTATTTTTGTTTTATGCTCCATTTTCTTAATTTATAGTTTTGTGGTAAGCACAAAAAAAAGTGTATTAATAAGCAAGCAGAACTTTGTTTGTAAGCTCTGAGTCCAAAAGGTCTGTCAATCAAAATAAGCACAGCTAATAATGGCTTTCTCCTGATTTCCATGGTCAGTTGCAATTTAAAAATCAGAAAGCACAAATAAGTACTTAAAAACAAAATTTCAAAGGTATTCTTTGAAAGCAGGGGCAGGTCCTGGCCAGTGGCTCAATGGGTAGAGTGTTACCCAGTATATGGACATCCCAGGTTTGATTCCTGGTCAGGGCACACAGGAGAAGTGACCATTTGTTTCTCCCCACTCTTTTCTCCTTCTTCCCCTCCCACAGTTAGCTTGATTGGTTTGAGCATGGCCCAGGTGCTACCAATAGCTTGGTTGGTCTGAGCGTGTCAGCCTCAGTTGCTAAAAACAGCTCAGTACTCGCCTGACCAGGTAGTGGTGCAGTGGATAGAGCCATCGGACTGGGATGCAGAGGACCCAGGTTCAAGGCCCCGAGGTCGCCAGCTTGAGCGCGGGCTCATCTGGTTTGAGCAAAAGCTCATCAGCTTGGACCCAAGGTCGCTGGCTTGAACAAGGGGTTACTTGGTCTGCTGAGGGCCCAGGGTCAAGGCACATATGAGAAAGCAATCAATGAACAACTAAGGTGTTGGCAACAAAAAACTGATGATTGATGCTTCTCATCTCTCTCCATTCCTGTCTATCCCTCTCTCTGACTCTCTCTCTGTCCCTGTAAAAAAAAAAAACAAAATAGCTCAGTACTCAAGCATCAGCTCCAGATAGATTGCTAGGTGAATCCCAGTGGGGGTGCATGCAGGAGTCTGCCTCACTATCTCCTTTCCACTTATCTAAAATCAATCAATCAATACATAAATAAATAAATATGAAAGGAGGGGAGGTCTGAAAAACAGGAAAAGTTTACCAAATTTCTTCTATGAATTATAATAAAGAAAAATATTACCAAAGAAATAACCTTCACCTTTTGAATGAACATTTAAGTAAGCATCATCTTAGTATTTGCTATATTTACTTAAACTTTAATAATTTCCTTTAATATGAGTTTCTTTATTTCTTGAAGAAGCACCTGCTGATGTTTAATTTTAAAAAAATATCCTGTTTTGTTCAAATGATTTTAAATGTCCAGGGGGGAGGGATGGTGAAATGCTTTGTCCTTTAAAAAGTAGATGGATCTGAACAAGTATGAAACTGAAGAGCTGTGCAAAAGTGAGTCAGGGTTAATTTAATACGAACTAATAAGGGAGAGGGAGAGCCAGTGGGTTAGAAACTTGACTGTTGCTACTGTCAATATTCTTGACAATAAAGAAATAATCACAGGGTTGGATGAAGACTTTTGAAGATGTGAGACAGTACAAGGAATGATTTTCACCATTGTTTCTGTTTTTTGGAACAAAAGAATTATGAAGTAATCATATCAGTATGGGAAAGCACTTTGAGGCATCCCCTGAGAGTTGTAGAATCTTCCAGAGAGAGCAAGTTAGCTGTTTGGCAGGAAAAAGCAGCATTCTTATTGCCTCTCAACTCATACCAGCTGGAAGACAAAAAGTTCCTTTAGGGCTTTTAAAGGCTAAAAAACAAATGCCTAGAGGCCCTGTGCAGGTCAAAGTAAGTACTCAAAGTCTGGTGTCCCATCCTTTGAGGATGAGGAAGTGAAGGTTCTCTTGAGATTAAAAGAGAAGCCAAAGTTCAGTTAAATGGTAATTGAGTCAGACAGAAAAAAAACAAGAACCATATGATTTTACTCATTGTGGGTTATAAAATAGAAAGTAGCAAATAAACAAACAGAACAAAACAAATTCATAGACACAGACAACAAAATGGTGATTACCAGAGGAGAAGTTGGTGAGGGGAGACTGAAAAGGGTAAAGCGGGCCAAGTATATGGTGATGGGGGACTTGAATTTGGGTGTTGAGCACACAATGCAATACACAGGTGATGTATTACAGAATTGTGTGCTTGATACATATAATTTTATTAACCAATATCACCCCAATAAGTCTAATAAAATAAAAAATTAAAATAATAATCAAAATGGCAATTGACAAATTTGAATTAGGTAGGTAATAATATATTTACTCCATAAAAAGATATTAGCTCTCTGGCTGGTAGTTTAGTTTGTTAGATCATTGTCCTGACAAGCCAAGTTTGCAGGCTCAATCCCCAGTCAGGACACACAGAAGAATGACCAATGAATGCATAAACAAGTGGAACAACAAATCAATGTTTTTCTCCCTCTCCCTTCCTTTCTCTCCAAAGTCAATTACAAAAAAAAAAAAAAGGTATTTGCATATTTTTAATTCTTGCTTGGTATAAACACCTTGATATAACTTAAAACATGGTAATTTATTTAAATAACTGATATAATTGCATTTTTAGATTAAAGCATAATGAACCAGAAACTGTGCTATCCAGATTCTTCTAATTATTGCTGATCAAGGAAAACATGCAAACCCATTAACAGGGAGAAGCATTCCCCAGTGGCATCTGCCTGAATCCAGCTGAAATGGCTAGGAGGCAAAATGTATCTTCTACCAGGCTGGCTAGCCAAGCCACTCCAAGCACCCTGGGTCAGTGCTTACAGCCGGGTAGTGATAACTCTCTTACCAGCAGGGCTTTTGGACAATTCCGATTCAAGCCTTGACGATTCTGATGATTTAGCTTTTTGTTCATTGGTCGTGGGTGAATTCTCACTGGACTGTGGTCTTGTAGTTAAAACTTCCAAGGGAGAAGGGTGCCCACTAATTGGAAAAGAACCAGAACTCTTTGGCTGATGTGTTTCATTTTTTAATGCACTTGGGCTCAAGGCTGATGGATGGAAAGGCAAAGGCTCTCTGTACTGGGAAGGCGTAGGGTCCTTCCAAAGCTTATCCGTGTCCCCGGCATCTTTTGCTCCATTCTTCAACCGATCAGATTCTAAAACACTGAATTCCCCCACTTCGCGGCCGTGGATTAGCCCGGGACTCTGCGGGAGTTCATCCTTCACTGCAGAGAATCTCACGTGCTTTAATGGCTCCAGTGAGTTGGAGGAGTCATCTTCTAAGGAATGCTCCTTCTCAGAAATTCTCTCATGGATGGTTAGGCCAGGTGACACAATTTTGCTTTTGGGTTCAAAGTTCTGATGAAAACGAAGAGTTTCTGAGTCTGTGCTGCTGGAGCTGGAGTTGCGCTTCAGGATCCCTCTTGGAGCCCCTCTCGCGCTCAGGGAGTCTGTCCTCGGTCTAGGAAAGGACTGGTTATCACCCAGCTTTAAATCCTGTGATTTGTAGATCATTTTCCTGGCTTTAGGGGTTGGAGCTTTGATCTGGGATCCATTCTCAGGGCCTGGAAAAGTCTGCTTTGGTTCCTCCAACTTTTGACTTGAAATATCCAGGAGAGATGACTTTTCTTCTGACCCTGACAATTCACCTGAAAATGACCACACATTAGCTGATATAGCAAATGAAGAATAACTTATAATTTAAAACACCTATCATGAACTCAATCTACATTTAGCAAAAGTATTAAAATGTTAAAGACAATAAACTATGTAATATAAATGCAGACTTAATTAAAAAGCCTTTAAAAATGCATGCACAAACTTCACTGAACTATATATGTATGTGCTTTACATACATACTATGTGGTATTTTATACTTAGTAAAAAGATTTAAAAAAAACCAATTTTCAAAAATTCCTCATTGAAGTGAAGGAAAAACACAAAAGTCACCTAAAACTTTTATATATGGAAACCAAAAAAGGAACTCAAAGGAAACAAAATTCAATACTGAAAACAAAAATTAATTTTGTCAAATGTTAAAAAAACAAGGTAATGTAAGCCAGTGACACTTTTTTCCCATATAATATTTTATGCTATGTAAAGTATTCCCACTGGAGAGGGGAAAATACACTAATATTTAACAGGCTAATTGAAAGTCCTAACTCTACTTTCAGTTGTTAATTTTCTACCTGTTGCCCAATCTTTAATGTTTGTGAAATTTTCTTACCGTTACTCTTGAGAAGATTAAATTGTATTAATTGTATTTGATTTAGTATTTCCTCTAACGGGTTTGGAGGAATAGTAAAATTCCATAAGAGGCAGACTTAAATTAATTAAGTCACAAACCTGACCTGATGCTCCCGAGGGAGCTCGGCTGACGGTTACAGATCAGAGGATCGTAACTTTGGCAAGTGGCCTTTTTCTTGGGAGGCAAACTTTTAATTTTCAACAGAACTCTGTCTGCATAAGCTATAAATCCAATAAATGCTGTTAAGTGAGTGACTGAATACCTCTGGTCAAAAAATTTCCCAGTTCATTGAGTGGGAACCCAAGGCATAAAGGTTACGCAAATGACAGCTCCAAGCCTGGACCTCCATCCAGTGTCTACAATTTCTGCATCCTTACCTCAGGCAGGGGACCAATGGAAAACGCAGAATAAAAAAAAAACATCAGGGCCTTTCACTTTCTCTTAAAAGTTATTTTAGTTAAAGGAACTCTGAGAATTTCCCTTCATCCACAGATAACAAAGATAAAAATATCTAGTCCATAAAAATAATATTTACCCTCTTTTGAAGTCTGAAAGAAACCAGTCCTTCCATTTTCTGACTGCTCATTTTTGGTTTGTTGAGATAAGTGATCTTCTGGCAACTCAGAGTTATTAAATGGATTCTTCCTTTGCTGGGAGAAAAGCACTGTTTATTAAACTCACTGTAAAGTCATAACAACAACTTGGTGTGAGAGAATGCTTATTATTGCCCATATTTGATAGTTTTATCCAGTAAACTCTATCTGGCATATTTGAACAATGTTTGTCCTGGTGAATCAGGTTAGCATAGAATTACTGTATAGGTTATATAAAAAGATAAAACTGTTATATAAAATATACTCAATTCCAGAATTCTCAATGTTAAACCAGAACCAGACATTCAAATCTATATCTCACATTTCAGAGAGGTGAGAAAAGTTAGGCCTGGATATGTCAAAGAGCTGGCCAAGGTCAGGGTTAACCTGAGACTCCAATGACAGATTCCCAGTAGTGTTCTTTTTTACCAATGAGACTCTAGGCTGAAGCTGTACTAAATATAATTGTAATTGACCTTTTCTAGAAGGATTTAAAGGACACCTACCAAGGTATCTTGAAGTATTTATAGTCACTATTATGATTATCAATTATAATAAAGAAAAAGTATCAGTAAACAGATTTTTTTTTTATTAATATAAGACTAAATATCAACGTTTACTGTCTGTAGTTTCATAAATTGGCAATTTCCTCCTGCAAGCAGACCTCTAACAGAAAGTCAGGAGGCTATGAAAATGAATAAGAAGTGACATGGCGCTAACAAGCTGCGTTCTGTAAGCTTAAAAGACGCAGCCCCCGATAGCTTCAGACTTCTTATTCTTCAGGGCCAAGAACTCTGGGTCTTCAGCATGATAGACCAGTAACATGTTATTTATCAACTTTCCCACCAATTAGAGTGACTTCTTATATTAAATATTAAATATTATCTGTATCTGGTACAGAAAAGAAAAGTACTACTAAATACTTTTTATTTTATGGTGCTTTGATAAAATGAGAAAGATGGCATTCCCACCAAAAATGAGGTTTCCAAAGTCTGAGCTCATATACCTTAGATGGGAACACAGCTGAGGTCCTTGAGTGATCCTGGGACATATCAATCACGGTAGGAGCCGGATTTACCACGCTGGAACTGCAAGAGAAACAATAATTCAGAGAATAAAACCTCGCTCTTGGGAAAGCATAAATCACGCCTCTGAAGCCAAAAGCTATTCAGGTAGGATAGGAGAGGAAGTCTGTAAGATCACACTGCCAGGAGGGAAAGGGAGTTGAGCCTAGAAATTATTAAGCAGCAAAGCACAGGAAAAGGTAGGACAGAAATGACAGATAAGCATGAGACAAGACAAACTAATCCATCAGAAACCTGAAGTGTATAACACGGTACTAGGCACACAGGGGGTTTACAGTTTAAATTTGTAGAAATGAACTTGTCTCAAAGTCAGAAGCTAAAAAAAAAAAAAATAGGATGCTAACATCAGATGCAAATGAAAGTGAGAAAATGATCTCAAGGAGGGAGCATCGTTGCTAAAATATAGCTCCAAAGAGTTTTCAGGCCTCATCCCAGAAGCCAGGGCCAGAATGGTAACGTTTGCTCTAACTCAGGTAGCAAACACCAAAGAGTAGGCTCAAGTGAGACAAGTGACTCAGCAAAGGAACAGGAAAAACAGCAGATCCAGGAGATTCTATGCAGGGAGGTTGGAGGGTTTGGGCAATTTTTTGAGAACTTGCAGCCTACCTCTCCAAGGGGCCAGGTAAGTTCTTGTTAATATACGAGAGTGCTAAGGGCAAGCACTGTATCCAGAAGATGCTGGAGGTTAGAAGCCTGGAGATGGCGTAGAGGGGTGAGAAAGATTCTCGAGGATGATTCGCTGCTGGAAGGATGGGACTGACCCAGAAGAGAGTACGGTGAGAGTGAATGGAGAAAAGTGAGTTGAGCAGGCTCCCTCCTGAACAGCCAGTCCCTTGGCTATTAAGAAGGGCAAAAGAGGGTTACAGTGGCTTCCGAAGGGGAGGAAAACCACCTGCTCAGACTTCCTGTTCCAGTGGCCTTGCCTCGGGCATAAGAGATGAGGTCATTATTGGCTGAAAACATGTGACCTATTAAACTTCACCAGTTTCTCTTAGTGACTTCACAGAATCAAGACTATGGAAAATGCCTCAAAGGATTTCCACATGCAGCACAGGAACTGGAGGCTGGGGAGGGGAGAGCAATGGGCCCCATGGCTAGTACGCCTGCCTTGCCAGAGGTGCTCCTGAGGCTTCACTTCCTTCCTTTCCCGCTGCACTTCAAGTGCTATTTTTATGCACAGTTAGTCCCAGGAAGAGGCTGAAATATTGAGGCAGCCATTATTCTTTTTGTTACCCTCCTCACTGTTCCAGAAAGCAATCACAGCAGATGAGGCAGATGTATATAAAATACAGTCTGATCACATGGATGTGAGAAGGAGGGGGAAAAAAGGATGAGGAAGAGAAGGAAAAGAAACAAGAGTAAGACCTTATAATGAAGCCAGAATTAAGGCTAATTGAAAAAAATTACAGGAGGCTATTCTTGCAACATATGGGTACAAGCTGAATCAAGTTCTCTCTAGCCAATATGAAAAAAGAAATCTGGTCACTGACAGAACTCACATACAACAACAACAATAATAGGTCAGGTCTAGAAAGCAATTTCTCTTTAGCGTCATTTTAAGAAGCCAGTGAGTGACGTGAGGAACCTTATAGAAGAAGCTACACTCAGTTTCTCAGTGTTTTGTATCATCTCCTTTAGTATGTAAAACAGTCACATGATAATCAGAGGAGCTGACCGCAAGCGCTGACAGTCAAGGTCTCCGTGGAACACCCATCTTCCCCTGTCATCTTCCTCCTTCCCCTTTCCCACTCACCAAGAACAGAGGTACGCAGAGCCTCCAATTCTCCTTCCTCTGCTCCCTGGACATCCAGCCCTGAGTGCCCATGTTGCACATCACATTGTCCCTGCCTTCCCAGGGATAAAACCAGTCTCTCTCTTACTAAACTTCAGCTATGTATTTCCTGTTTATTCTGCAACCTCGCCCTGTGATACATATCTCATCTCTTACAGTAAACTGGGAGACCCCTCAAGAGGATCTTAACTATCTTTATCCCTGTGATGCCTGTACAGTGCTGGGTCCACCAATGGTGAACGGCTGAACACATGAAGGCCACGTGAGCAGTGGCAGGGAAGGCAGCAGCAGACAGGTGACCACGTTTTGTTTTGTTTTTGAAATCCATGTTATTGGCGGAACTACAATGAGGCACATTATTTAGTTTTTAAACAAAATGTCTTTGTCCTCCTGGTCAGAAAGCAAAAGAGAAGCAGAGGCCTAGCGTGCGGAGGACCCGGGTTCGATTCCCGGCCAGGGCACACAGGAGAAGCGCCCATTTGCTTCTCCACCCCTCCACCGCGCCTTCCTCTCTGTCTCTCTCTTCCCCTCCCACAGCCAAGGCTCCATTGGAGCAAAGATGGCCCGGGCGCTGGGGATGGCTCTGTGGCCTCTGCCCCAGGTGCTAGAGTGACTCTGGTCGCAACATGGCGACGCCCAGGATGGGCAGAGCATCGCCCCCTGGTGGGCAGAGTGTTGCCCCTGGTGGGCGTGCCGGGTGGATCCCGGTCGGGCGCATGCGGGAGTCTGTCTGACTGTCTCTCCCTGTTTCCAGCTTCAGAAAAATGCAAAAAAAAAAAAAAAGAGAGAGAGAAGCAGAAATGAGGCATTGAGAACACGTGGTCAGACGCTCACTAAAATACCAGAAACACACAAAATTCACGGGGTTGCCGCCTTGTAGTTGGGATGGGGGAAGGGGGAAACGGGATGAGAGTGAGATACCTGGATAGCTACAGTCACAACTCTGCTTAATTTAAAAGCAAATTAAAACAAGAGGCTTAGTAAAAAAACAAAAACAAAAACAAACAAGAGGCTTAGGTGTCAAGTTGTCTCTGAAAATATAGCTGTTTCCCAAATTGAGGCCTGGCTTTGCTTCTCCCGAGGCAGAAAGCAACGTTTGTTTGCCTGTCTTTTCTTGGGCAGCCATCACTACAGTGATCATCTTATTCTGAACTGATCTTTGCAACATCCCTGTTAGGCATATATCCTTCACCTCATTTCATTTGTGAGAAAAGTGAGGCTTAGAGAGATTAAGTAACTTGCTTGATGTCACAAAACAAATTGTGGAAAAGGTGGGGATTTGAAACAAGTGTGTCTGACCCTGACTCCAAAGAGAGCCATCACAATGGCTAAGCTACATTGCCTGTTTCTTGCATTAGTAAAGCAGTGGTTTGTGGCCAGAGGACTGGAGTAAAGTCACCGGTGATTCTTCTCAGTGACTCTCATGCCTGTCACTTCCTGTCCACATGTCCTAGCACCTCCTTTATTTCTGTCAAGTGTATTAACCTCAGATCTGACCTCCTGACTCCAAAGTTCCACTCCCCTAAACCAGTCAGCATTCCACCATAAAGCTGGAAGGGTCTAACACACGATGGTGACCCTGTAGTATCTCTTCTGTTCATTACCTTTTCCCAGGACCCCCGAGGCCAGTCGAATGAAGTCTGAACTCCCCAGAAAGGAAGTGGAGATATTCCACCATCTGACCAATATACCTTCTCACTCCTTTCTGTAGACCCTTCATGCTCAACAAAGGGTCTATATACTCATTGTCCCCAAACCTCACTCATCTCTGCAGTCTCTACTCAACCTATCCCCCAGCTCCTCCCTCGGGTGTTTGTTCTGCTCTCTGTGCCCAAATCCTCACTTTTATCTCCAAAGTCCACTCCACATCACACCTCCTCCGTGAAGCTGCTCCCAGGTCAGCCCACTTGGACCTGGGTCTCCTCTTCTCAAATCTTACAGCACATTTTACTGGTATTTTAAATTAGGAATTCACTCCCTGCCTGGCACTCTTTGTTTTCATGTGATCAGATATTCTACAGATGTATTATTTTTCCCAAGAGAGTACAGTCTCTATATAGCCAGATACTGTGTCTTTTGTGCCTCTCAGAGGGCAGCAGACTGTGCCCTGCAGATATAAGATATTCAATACATTCCACAAGATGAGCTTAATAAACGGCCAAGCATGCCACATGCTACACCGGATGCTCTGTAACTTCTTCCCTCGGGCATCCTGCAGAAACAACCGGCACTACCAGAAGGAACACTTAGACAAAATTGTTTACTTCCTTAAAGGGTTATTAAAATATTAGACTGTGATATTGGCATTAGGATTTCCCTTCTAAAAGTATCTGCATTTTAATGTGGCTCTTTGAAGACAACTAAAAAAATAATAATGTTAGGTACTGAGTCAGAGACTCTTGGAAAAGAGTTAGGGCTTTACAGAAGTCTTAAAATCACATCACATAGGCAGCTGGACACTCCATCTGTTTCTATGTCTGGCCATAAAGTGCTCCAACCTTCAAAAGCTTTTGAACCTGAACTCTCTCTAAAACAGCGGAAAATAACGGCATACATCATTCACCTTCTGCTGAGGTATTTTCTAGCTTAAATATTAACAGCATCTAGAATCAGAAGCAATCCTGCAAGTGATTTTCTCCCTGTGCCTTGGTTGCTGATCTCTCTCTGGACTGTGATCTTGGAAGCTAATGCAGCACCTCCTCCCGGGCGCCCAGCTCTGACTGCACCAGCACACGTTAACACTCGCTCGATGAGGCTGAACACATGAATAAACAAATGAAGAAAGGGCTCCAGGATAACTCAAGGGAACAAAATTAGGAAACATGTGGTGCCAAGCCTTTCAAGTCAGTCTTTTTAAAAATAAAATATTACTTCCCTGGTGCTACCGCACCTTGTGCTATGCATTTATCTATAGATTTATCTGACACAAATACTCTCATCTGAGCATAAGGCACACTGATGTCACAGTGACACTATTCCTACCTCAACTGATTTCGGTAAATCCAAGACCCTATAGGATTAAGAAAGATTATTTTAAGAGCTCAATATAAATGACTCTGTGGGGCAGGCCTCCAAGAAATGAAATGGTCACATTACTGGACTGCAATCAATCCCAAGGACAAAAAATCAAATGCATTGTTCATAGATCGGCTCATCAAAAAAGAAGCTCAAAACTTGCATCCAGATAGGCTTACAGTTACTGAAAAGTCAAATATTCCTTGTTGTGTAATAATGCATGTTAGATTCCTTCAGAGGAGAAGGGAGGCTACCAGGCACCTGGGGGTTGTGAGGATAAAAGGACGTGAGAGGAGTAACCAGAAGGGGGAAAGAACCAGGAAGCTTGCCGTACAAAACTATTCTCTTTTTAGAGGCCTGTTTTCTTAGTGGCCACAGAGCAAAGTCAATCTAAGCTCAGAGGGACCAGTCCTCAGAGAGGAGGGCTTTTTTTTTTAATTCCACAACACATCACCTGTACACTCTATTGTGTGTTCACCACCCTAAGTCAAGTCTCCTTCCATCACCATTTATCCCTGCCGTATCCTCCTCCACCTCCCCTCACCCCCTCCTCCTGGCAATCACCACACTGTTGTCCATGTACATGAATTTTATCTTTCTTTTCTTTTATGCTCAATCCATTCACCCCTACTCAGCTCCCCAACCTCCCTCCTCCACAGCTGTCAGCCTGTTCGCTATCTATAAGTCTGCCTCTGTTTTGCTTGTTAGTTCATTTTGTTTATTAGATTCTGCATATAAGTGAAATCATATGACACCATCTTTCTCTGACTGGCTTATTTCACTTAGCATAATGCTCTCTGGATCCAGCCATGCTGTTGCAAAGGGTAAGATTCCCTTCCTTTTTATGGCCAGGTAGTATTTTATTGTGTAAATGTACCACAGCTTTTTTATCCCTCATCTACTGATGGACCCTTGGTCTGCTTCCAAATCTTGGCTGTTATAAATAATGCTGCAATGAACATAGGGGTACACATATTCTTTCAAATTAGTGTTTTGAGTTTCTTCAGATAAATTCCTAGAAGTGGAATTTCTGGGTCATAAGGCAGTTCCATTTTTAAGTTTTTTGAAGTAACTCTATCCTGTTTTCCACAGTGGCTGCACCAATTTGCATGCCTACCAGTAGGGCACAAGGGTTCCCTTTTCTCCACAATCTCATCAACACTGGTGTTTGTTGACTTATTGATGATAGCCATTCTGACAAGTGTGAGGTTATACAGTATCTCATTGTGATTTTAATTTGTATTTCTCTGACGATTAGTGATGTTGAGCATCTTTTCATATGTTTATTGGCCATCTGTATGTCCTCTTTGGAGAGTGTCTAGTCAGGTCCTTTGCCCACTTTTTAATTGAATTGTTTGGTTTGGTTTTTTTTGGTGTTGAGCTTTACATGTTTTGTAAATTTTAGATATTAACCCCTTATCAGATAGATGTATTGGCAAATATGTTCTCCCATTCAGTGGGTTGTCTTTTCATTTTGTTAATGGTTTCCTGTGCTGTGCAAAACTCTTTAGTTTGATGTAGCCCCATTTGTTTAGCTGTTCTTTTGTTTCCCTTGCTGGAGGTGATATATCAGAAAAAAATATTGCTATGAGAAATGGCCAAGACTTTACTGCCTCTGTTTTCTTCTAGGATTTTTATGGTTTTGAGTTTAACATTTAAGTCTTTAATTCATTTTGCATTTATCCTTGTGTATGGTGTAAGAAGGTGGTGGTCTAGTTCCATTTTCTTTGCATGCATCTGTCCAATTTTCCCAACTCCATTTATGGAATAGACTATCTTTACCCACTGTATGTTTTTTCTTCTTTTGTCAAATATTAATTGACTAAAAGGCATGGGTTTATTTCTGGGCTCTCTATTCTGTTCCATCGATTTATATGCCTGTTTTTAATTCCAGTACCATGCTGTTTTGGTTTCTGTGGCCTTGTAGTATAGTTTGATATCAGGTAGCAGGATTCCTCCAACTTTGTTCTTTTTTCTTTGGATTGCTATGGGTATTCAGGGTCTTTTGTAGTTCCATATAAATTTTTGGAATATTTGGTCTAGTCCTGTAAAATATGCCATTAGTACCTTGATAGGTATTGTGTTGAATCTATAGGTTATTTGGGGGAGTATGGACAAAGAGCTGGTCTTAAAGGAAGATATGGGGGGGGAAGTAAGGGAGACACTAAAAGATCAGTCCTCTTCCAGGCTCTTTCAGACCAAAGAAGCACTAATAGCAGGGACATCATAGCCCTGGTCAGTAGAGAAGCTACTAGACTCTCAGTGTTTTTCTGGAGCTCCCAAACTTGTTTTATAGAATATGTCAGCATAAGTAACAAAGGAGGGCCTTCTCATCCCAGAACAGGCCTACCTCTGTAGTCAGACCATTATACCTCACTATGGACAGGGTCCTGATACAGGGGAAGAGTGCCTCACATTTTTATTCTGTACTCTCCACCTTGGCTCAGTTCTACAGATTATCGTGTACATGTTCTACAATTGTTGTGTGTGTGGGGGGGGGGGGGCGGCGGAGCCATGACGTACCATGGACCAGTGCCAGTCATGAGCTGTCTGTTACTGGTTCACAATGAGATAAGTGCAGAAACTGAAAGTATGTACACTGTCACCCCTGGCTGGTTCAGTGGATAGAGCATTGGCCCAGTGTGCAGAAGTCCCAGGATTGATTCCTGCTCAGGGCACACAAGAGAAGTGACCATCTGCTTTTCTTTCCCTCCCTCTCCTTCTTCTCTCCCTCTCTCACAGCCAATAGATTGATTGGTTCAAGCACTGAGGACAGCAAGGTTGGTCTGAGCATTGGCCTCAGGAGCTAAAAATAGCTCAGTTGATTCAAACATCAGCCTCAGATGGGGGTGGCTGGGTGGATCCAGTTGGGGTGCATACGGGAGACTATCTCACTATCTCTCTTCTTTTCACTTAAAAGAAAAAAAAAGATAAGTATACTACTGTAATTAGAAATACATTTAAAAAAACAAAACAAAACACTAGTTCTTTACCACAGTTTGTGCCAACAGCACTCCACCCCCACCCCCACCCCACCAACTGAAGGTCATTAACCAGAACTATGAGCATTTGGAGCTTTCTTTTTGCCACTCTAAAATAAATCCCATTCTCTGCTCATCAGACTGCTCTCTGCTGCCTGATCATCCTTGACAGGTTTGCACCTGTCATCCTTGTGACAGGTGCAAACAAGGATGAGTTTAAAAAGAGCACAGGCGGCCCAGTGGTTCTCATTCCTCACAGGCAGAACCTCCACAGAGCTGCGCCCCACCAGAAAGAAGGAATCTAGCCACAGAGGCCATTGGGAAACCTCCTTCAGAAATTACCATGTACAATCACTGTTACCTCACGCTCCCTGACTCCTGGCTAAGAAAATATTGACAGGTATTAAGTCATTCTATTGAAGTTCACTTAGTCTAAAAGTACAGGCCCCAAAATACACTTAACACACCCAGTTCCCAAAAGTTAAAGCGTAGGTGAGAAACTGCAGGAACCTGATCTTGAGTAAAGTAGTGGTTTCTGACAAGGAAAGGAGGAAGTAAACAACAGCTCTGTCAACAGTTCTGAATGATTACCAAGCATGCTGGGCAATGAGCAAAGCATGCTGGGTATATCTCACATTCTTATTCTTGCTTTCTCAACCATATCTCATCTATGTTATAATAACATAATTCTAATGCCACTTGGACATTGCCAATTTTCTTTCTTCCCGAGAAAGTGGTTCCCATACCTCATTTCATTTAATCTCACAATATCCTGGTGAAACAGCTCCATTCCGATTTGTGGATGAGACTCGCAAGGCCCAAAAGGTCAAACAAGTAATATAGAAAACAAGGGAGACACAAAATTTGGAAATTTGATAACCTCAAACTGAGGAAGAGCGGGGTAACACCCACCAACCCACACGCGGTCCTGAGAGAAAAGAGTTGAACTCTGGCACCTCTGTCCCTCAGACCCTTTGAGATGAAATGAGTTCCTCGGAGAAGGCCAGGAAGTCTGACCCACATAACATTGTACAATGAACTAAGTTTGCCTCTGAAACTCCAAGATTTTCTCCTTTCTCTTTCTGCAGCACTTGTACACTCTTCCCTTAGTCAGTGCTCTGCTGCTCCTCCACCCCCATCACACCCGGCCCTCAGAAGCTGCTCTCAGCTCTTTGCTGCTTTATCTAAGTCAGTGGTCCCCAACCTTTTCTGGGCCTCGGACCAGTTTAATGTCAGAAAATATTTTCACAGACCGGCCTTTAGGGTAGGACGGATAAATGTATCACGTGACCGAGACAAGTGTCAAAAGTGAGTCTTAGACGGATGTAACAGAGGGAATCTGGTCATTTTTAAAAAATAAAACATTGTTCAGACTTAAATATAAATAAAACAGAAATAATGTAAGTTATTCATTCTTTCTCTGCAGACCATTACCAAATGGCCCACGGACCGGTACCGGTCTGTGGCCTGGGGGTTGGGGACTACTGATCTAAAGGACTGTGTTCTCACTCCCCGAGTTCTACTACTATTTAAGGTGTCATCTTCCCCTGTGAAAAAAAGGAAGGCTTGAACCCCATTAGGGGGTTTCAGGCAGTAGTAAATGGGGAGTCACCTAGAGGAAAGGAGCAGGGCATGCCTCACACCCTTTCCTGAGCTTCCTGGAATAGCTGTGTGCATGCGAGAGCCACGCCGCCATTCCTAGTGCATGTACTATGTCCTATGAACTATGTGTTGGGAATTCTGCATTCATTAGCTAATTAAAGTCTCAATAATCTTGTAGCAAATTATTATCATTCCCATTTTACAGCTGAGGAAACAAAAGACTAAGAAGTTAAGTCACTTCTAGTGCAAGGTTACAGAATCAGAAAGCGGCTAAGCCAACATGACCTTTACAGACATCACAAAACACTACAAATAAAGGAGAAACCGTGCAACCAACCACCTCTGGAAAACAAAGTGAGTCCTCTTCCACAGGGAAATGGCTAAATAATGGGCTCTGTATTAGAAACAGTATATTATTCCCTTATCCATGCGATGTAAGTTTATTCATATTTGACTCTGAAATGCTTTTGGGTGCCTCTACTACAGACCCACTCCCTCCCCCATAATCTATGTTGGAAACACCCCTACTGCCCAGGTGCCTCTACCTTGGACCCATAATCTATGTGTGTCACCAGCGAATTCATCAACTTTATTCGTTGAAGAATGAACTGTCTTCACTGATGAGTTAAAAATAAAATGCAGCTGCCCCTACCGCCACCACCAAAGGCTAACAACTATACCTCCAAGCGACAAACACCAATGGAAAAAGCCTTTAATATCTAAAAGCTAATCATCATGATACAAAAGGTGGGGCAATGCAGCCCCACTGTCATCTACCTCATAGGAAGGATGTACAAAGGTACTTTTTCATTGGCCAGATGACAAGATGTATGGTAAACACCAAAAACCGAAACTGAAACATTGAGGACAATCTACATCCGTAAGAGGCAATTACTGAGCATCTCTTGCTGAGTGCCAGGTATTCTACATATACTTTATCACTAACTCTCACCGTAGCCTTTCCTGGTATATATTATCTCCTATCTGTAGTTAAGGAAAGGGACTCAAAGAGGTTCGATGACTTGCCTGTGGTCAAATAGCTAATAACTGGCATATTCAGGACTTGAATTCATATCTAGCTGGTTCCCATGCTTGAGCTTCTTTCATTGTACCAGGCTGTTATAATTTGATCATAATTCATCTTTTCCCTGAAGTGACACATTTCCCTATGTTCATTTTAGAGTACCTCTTTCTTCTACCCCAAGAAAAAATCCTTAGTACAAATTAAAAAAAAAAAAAAAGAAGCTATTGTTGGTGCTAAATGAAATTACCACTTATCATTTTAATTTTACTTAATATTCAAATTTGTTAGACATTTTGGAAGCTGGAACAGAGTACTACCCAAGCTTTGTTTACAACAGGGCCCAGCATTTTCTTAGACATGCCCTTCCCTGTGCCCATGAGCCCAGCTTAGCACGTGCACCAAGAGCCCACCATTGTGCCCGTGCAGCACACCAAGCCACCTGTCCCACATGCAGCAGCTCTCCCCAGGGGCTCTGTCTTACCTCGGGCTTGCTGGTCCTACATCTTCTTCTGGCTCTTCTACCACCCCGGCTAGCTCTGGGGGAAGGAAAGCATCTTTGTTGACATTATTCACCCAGCTGTCCTTTGCCTCATTTTCTCTGTCCTTACTCTGCTCAGCTGCAACAGGAAACAATGAAGAGAGGAGGGTTATCTCACCTCTGTGACCTACAACTCTCCTATGGCTCTTATCACTGCAGGCTGGAACCTGAACTTCAGGCCTTCCCCGGGTGCTACGGCAATCACCAATTGAGTATTAAGGGGTACAATTATACCTGCAAGAGAAGCCAGTAGATTCCTCTGCTAGCTCCCCCTGCCCAGCAGAGTCTCCAGAGAGCAACATGCAGGTGACTCACAAGGGAAGCAAATTCTAACTGCCTCTAGGTGAATCTGACCTGAATTGGGTCAGGACCAAATGTGTATGACCGGGGACAATGAGGACAGTAAGTCCCCACTAGAACAGAAGCATCATCATTACAAGCATTTCTGGAACATTTACAATATGCCTGACTCGTGGCTGGGCTCTGGGATACAAAGGGGAACAAACACTTTCAGTCTAGACTGTCCCCCTCCGTTCCTACTCCTTCCCCCAGTCTCGACTCTCTACATATCCAGCGTCTACATATTCCTTACCGCCAAGGCTCAGATGCCAGGAGCCTACAAAACCTCTGTGCTCCCTCTTCAGGAAACAACCTTTTTGCCTCTGAACACCCAGAGCTCTTTATGTGCATCTCTCAGATAATTAGCATCAACGAGTGGCGGCAGTGCTCTGCACAGAGCTGAGTTCTTTGAAAGTATTGTCCTATGAGGAGGGAGCGGCTTTCCAAGTTTGCAAATTTGAAAATTGAGGAACACAGAGTACAAGAAACTTACCTAAGGCCACATAACCAGTAAGTGCTAGGAATACTCTCATCAGTGTTAAGAAAATGTAGCAATATAAGGGCTCTCAATTTCCAAATAGACTCACACTCTAGGGTGTTTTTCAACACAAGTCTGTTTATATTACATCTAGTTTTTCAATTGGAGTCCACAGTACCAACCTGTACCTCTCAAGATTTCTGAAGGTCTAGATGGTTTTGAAAATCAAGAGGTGGCCCTGGACAGTTGACTCAGTGGATATAGCATTGGCCCCATGTGCAGATGTCCCAGGTTTGATTCCTGGTCAGGGCACACATGAGAAGTGACCATCTGCTTCTCTCTCCCTCCCTCTCCCCCTTTCTCTCTCTTCCCCCTCGCAGCCAGGGGCTGAACTGGATAGCTCAGTTGATTCAAGAGTGTCAGCCCCAGACAGGGGTTGCTGGGTGGATCCTGGTTGGGGTGCATGCCAGAGTCTATCCCCCCTCCTCTCACTTAAAAAAATTAAATAAAATCAAGAGGCCTTTGAGTGCCAGATCAGGTGGTGGCATAGTGGCTAGAGCATCAGCCTGGGACACTGAGGAACTAGATTTGAAACCCTGAGGTTGCAGCTTGAGCGCGGGCTCATCCAACTTGAGCGCGGGGTTGCTGGCTTGAGTGTGGCATCATAGACATGACCCCATGGTCTCTGGCTTGAAGCCCAAGGTTACTGGCTGGAACCCAGGATCACTGGCTTGAGCAAGCGGTCACTAATCCGCTGGAGCCCCCTAGTCAAGGCAGGTGTGAGAAAGCAATCAATGAACAACTAGGGTGCCACAACTATAACTTGATATTTCCCATCTCTCTTTCTTCCTGTCTGTCTGTTCCTATTTGTCTGTCTATCTCTCTTTCGCTAAAAATGGGGGGGGGGGGCTGTGAGCAATACATGACACATATTAAGCAGGTAGCCCTTATTTGCAAGGAGTGTGGCTCTTGCTTTCATAAAGACTGAAAGCCCAGATCTGACATTTGCCAGTTATCTGACCTAGGGCACATAGAACTTTACATAGCCCATATATAGAATGCAGATAATAATGCCTACTTACAAGGTTGTTGCTACAATTAGAAATAAGAAAGAATAAATTTCCATCATATATTAGATGCTCAAAAGGTGATAGTTATTTCCTTATTGAGTACAAGCTAGATCTAGGCAGGGGCTGTTTTCAAGGAGAAAGATTTACACTGACTCATCCAGAGTAAGAAAGAAGGCACAAGGGAAATATTTAATGAACTCAACAGATTTCTAAAGAAGCCCTCAAAATACTGTCTTGAGAGTCCTTAAATAATGTACTTGGTTGATTATTATTTAAAATATCAAATGTTAAGGTCATCGAACAGAGAGACTAATCTCTTTCTAACTTCTTTTTTAGGAGAAAAAGGTTCTGAATCTTCAGGGAAGGGCAGGGGACGGAGAGAGGGAGGGAGAGAGGGAAAGAGGGAGGGAAGGAGGGAGGGAGGGAAATCCTCATAAATCTGGACTTTCTATGGTACTGTTATGCCCCATGGCATCTAAAGGGCTTCCTTTTTCCTTTTAAACTACACTGAGTCACTCTGCCCCACCCTCATCCATCCAAACGCAGAGCAAGAAAATTTGGAGCTAGAGGGTTACACATTATCAAAGGTATACATTTAAATGATTTCCCTGAGCAGATTTTAGTAACGATTTGGATTCTTCCCTTCTTCTAACTCCTCCTTCTCAAACAAATGCTGGCTCTGAATGCACTAGTCGTATCAACTCACCTGCTACCTGGGGCCTCTTCTTCCTCATGGATGCTCTGATGATATCTGTGCCATGGATTTTGTCTCTGTGCCTTTTTGCCTTGGCTTCATAAAACCACTGGCCACTCATATTCTTGAGCTGCTGGTCATCCTTAATTTTTTCAGGCAGATGTCTACAAAAGGAAAAGAGCTTTACTTCGCTGAAAAGCCACAGTAAATAAATGAGTTCACTGTGACACTGCATAAAGCAATTTGTAAACCTACAGTCAAAATGAAGCTCTCATTGCTTTAGAAGATTCCCCAGCTCTCCCAGATGACTAACACATGTATGTTTCCCATGGACTGAGAAGCCAAGGCCAGCATTTTTTTAAAATTCAAAGGTTTAATCCATGATCCCCAGGTGACGCCTTGACATTTCTCAAGGGCAGGTCTACCTTTTGGCTGCACTTGTCTGTGTCTACTGTAAATAACGTAGGGAGAAATGATAGATGAAGCTTCCCTAAGCCCTGGTCTCCTTATCTGTATAAAGGGGTTAATAATAGTAACCCACCTCATGGGGTTGCTATGAAGATTAAATTAGTTTATGCATGTGAAATGCCCGCTGCACAAGCCTGGCACCTAATAAACACTCAGTGACTAACTGGTGGGGTACTTATTGGCTTATCAGTCCTTTCCATGGCAGTGAAGTGAGTTTATCAGCGATTTTCCTGGAAGCCTGTGGGGGATAGCGCATGATGTCCCTGGTTAGGGAAATGAATTCTGCAAAGGCGGGCTGGAGGACCAAGAAAGATCAGACTCACTGGGATGAGGGTGGAGAATGGAGGCAGAGCCAAATGTCTCTTATACAGATATTGCCATGAAGGGTTCCACTGTCCTCCATGTTCACCAAAAAGCTAAAACCTAAAGAACAAACCAAGTACTGCTCTCCTAAAATGTCCCATCATTACAATGGCTGGAAAAATTATGTTCTGCGTCACAAGTCTTTTATCCTCTGCATCTCCCTATCCATCTAAATAAAATGAGAAGCACAAAATCTGTCTTTTAATATTCATAGAGATGCACTTAGAATACAGTGGAATAAAAGCCTTAAGGAGACTTTGAACTCTTAGAAGATAATGTGCTACTTAAATCCAAGAAGGTTTTATGATTGTTATTCAAGCTCACATGCACACTTCCTACTGTAGCAAACCTAAGTTTTAGCCAGACTGGATATATAGAGGCCACAGCAGGGTGTTGGCAAGGCTGTGCACAGGGCTGCACACAGGTACATGTGGGAGTGGGAAAAGCAGAAGGGGCAGTGGCTGTGGATCTCACAAGGCTGTTTCCTCTCTCCTGAGTGTGCCTGGAGAGTGTCTTTCTACTCAGAGTCCAGCTCTCCACAGGGACTTCTTCTCCTCTCTCCATGACCAAGGAAGAAGCGACCTTATCCCAAACATGCCCAATCATAACCTTTGGACACACAGTGTCATGACAGCCAGTCACCCAGTCCTGCTCGGGACAGTGTCTCGCTTCATGGTTCTGCACCAGCCAAGAGGTCATGGTTTTTATTAAACGTTTCTAGTGGTTTCCCGTTGCCTAGGTTTTTATCAAAGCAAGCTGCACACCTGGACTGCTGAGGGAGTTTTTGCCTTCTCCTCCCAAAAAGACCAACTTTGAGTTCAAGTCCAGAAGAGGTAAGCTCTTCCAGCTCTCCCTATCAGAGAGTGCGCCCCTCGGGGCAGTGCCTGTACTTGATGCCTCTTTACTCAGTGTCTGAAAGGCAGTGGGCATTTACTCAGTGTTGGTGGTATGGAGGCATATCATAGGAGGCCCCAGACCACCTCTTTGGACTCATTTTCCAGCACTCACCACCATGCTTCCACTTGCCAGTACACTAGATTTCTAACTGTTCCCCAAACTGCTCTCTCATGACCCCTGAAGACATTAGAAGCAGGAAGGTGTGGCAGAAGGACTACAGGCTTTGGATTCTCCCCAAAATTATGCCCAAATCCTAGTTCTGACCCTTCCTGGATGAGATTTTGGGCAGGTTATTGAACCCCTCTAAGCATCTGTCTTCTTATTTGCAAAGACAGGGGAAAATAAGACCTCCTCTACAGACCCCAGGGAGGTTAAATGGGCGTTTACAGGAAAGTGCTGAAGAGTGCCCGGTTCTTGGTAAGAAGTCAGTAAGTATGAATTCTCTGTGGATGTCTTTCTCCACTTCTCTGTCCAGCATGCTGTTCCACATCCTTCCGCTCCAGCTCACACACCACCTTGCCAGGAGCCCTCCCTGATTCCCAAGCACACGGTTCAGCCTCTGTGCCCCATGCTGCCACAGCACCTCTGTGACAGAACTTATCGCACTGTGTTCCAATGATCTATTTGCACATCTGTCTCATCCACTAATCTGTCAACTCTGCAAACTCCCTGGAGGTAAGAACCACATCCTAATCACCTCTGCAATGCCAGCAGCTTGCACAGAGCCTGGCACAGAGTTGATACCTGCAAGACTTGTTGAGTGAATGAATCAATGAATAAATAAACGCTCAGCAGCCACCCTAGTCTGAGTTAGGCAAGAGATAAGATAGATCCGGTCACTGCTGGGGCTGAGTGAGCCATACTGTTACAATGGCAGAGCCTTCTCCGGGCGAGGCAGGATGGCTCACCTCTCAGTGGAACAGAAAAATCATGATGAGAAATGGCATCAGTCCTCACCGTTTTGAAAGAGACCACGAACCCTCATAGCCTAACAGCTCAATCTCTCCTTATGAGATTTATTTACTTATTTTTGTTGTTCAACTGAAAGACATTTTGAATGGGTCTGTGTGCAATCCTTGATTTCTCCAAATGTCCACAAGCCTCTGCCCTTGCTGAACTTTCCAGGCACAAGGGAGTCAGGCTCACTGAGACACGTGGTCCCTGGAAAAGCCGGTCGCCACCGAGGTAAGGCATTAAGGTTGGATTTCTGGCTCATTACTTTCAAAGTAGCAAAAAAAAAAAAAAAAAAAAAAGAAAGAAAGAAAGAAAAAAAAGAAAAAAGAAAAGAAAAAGAAATTCTCTCAAATGCAGTGTTATTTATTTATTTTGTATTTTTCTTAAGTTGGAAACGGGGAGGCAGTCAGACTCCCGCAGGTGCCCGACCAGGATCCACCCGACATGCCCACCAGGGGGCGATGCTCTGCCCATCTGGGGCGTGCTCTGCCGCAATCAGAGCCATTCTAGCGCCTGAAGCAGAGGCCATGGAGCCATCCTCAGCTCAGCGCACGGGCCAACTTTGCTCCAATGGAGCCTTGGCTGCAGGAGGGGAAGAGAGAGAGAGGAAGGAGAGGGGGAGGGGTGGAGAAACAGATGGGTGCTTCTCCTGTGTGCCCTGGCCAGGAATCAAACCCGGGACTCCCGCACACCAGGCTGACGCTCTACCACTGAGCTAACCGGCCAGGGCTCAAATGCAGTGTTATTTATTATACATAGACTTTAAAATGATAATCCGCTAGTTTTAACCAATTTTGTTTTCTATCTCAGTCACTTGAAATATTTTATAGATGAATTCACGTGTATGACATCAAAGCCCAAGTTTTATAAAGATGTAGATTTAAAAAAACAAACAACAACAAATAACCCCACTACCACTACCTAGGTGGTGCTGTTAAAATCTTTAACAGCTCATGTTGATGTTTCATTTTTCCTGAAGTCTAACTAACCAAATTAGCATTTGATTCTAATCATTGTTCCATTTAGTTGAAGCGGAAAAAGGGTAAGTTTCCTGGGACTCACTTTTTATTCCTTACCACCCTCTCACACATGTGCGTTGTGCTTAGTAAAGAGCGGAGGATAGAGAAGATGCCCTGGGCTGGTGGGCAGAAGTGAAGGCAGAAGAACAACACTGTCCTGCCACCTCCCAGGCAGAACGTGCTGGTCACCTCCACATTCCTTCCACTGATACATACAAAGCGTTTGTTTTTATGCTGGGTCCTATGCTTGGCACTTGACATTCCTCACCCCATTTAATCCTTACAATCTCACATAATGTACAGAGAATTTAGTCAACTTCAAGAGATGGCCATCTTGCCTCCTCTGTATATTAAAGGCTGATTCTGTTCATTTGTTCATTCACTAATTCATTAATCCCCTCTCATATACCAGGCCTGGGGTTGGAACTGTGCATAAAAAAATAAATAAAAAAACCAAAAAAACAAACACAATGTAAGGCCCTAATATCAGCGTCAGCTCCTGGTGTGCAGAGAGCATGTATTAATAAGTACTTTCAGAGGAGAGCCAGGAGAGAATGAAGCCCTCCAGCCTGGCCTCCACACTGTTCCTTAGCCTACCCCTTCCTCCTCCCTGAAATCACAAAGCACACCCCAGCTTCCTGCTATTCATTATAATTGGGCAAAGGCCTGACATCATAGGTAGGACCCAGGTGATATCATCTAGTCAGTTGTGGATAATAAAAATCGGCATGGCTGGACAGAGAGGCTGACTGGTCCATTCTCCAACTTCTTTTTTATTTTAACCGCTCAGTATACCGCTCAGTGTAGATGGTTAGATATGTGACTTGAAAGTACTCTCACATGTTTATTTTTTAATTTGAGGATTTAGATAGTTACAAACGGCCTCACTTTATAGAGAAGACAATTAGGCCCAGAAAAGTTAAGAGGTTTGACCAAGGTCACACAGAACTGGGACCAGAAGCCGGCTAGACTCCTGGTCAATCCTCTTTCCACTACCCCATCCTGCCTCTGAGAGCCAAACGTGATTTGGTTTCTAAGATGGCTATCACACTGGACTCTTTCTACAAAGGAATTCAGCCTTTGATAGAGAATCTGAAAACTAACACATGTGAAAATGAAATAAACGGCAAATGTTCCTTACAATGGAAAGTGAGGGGCAACATGTGTCCCTTGTGTCACAGACACATCACAGATGCCCACAGTGTGCTGAGAGCACAGCGTGTGGGAAGCACAGGCTTTGTAGTTTGATAAACAAGGCTTCAATCTTACAGGGCACTCAACCTCTTCCCCCAGACTTCCTCGTTGTTGAGTGGGTTCAGCTACACTGTTAAGAGGATGAAAGGGGAAAATGTATTTGAAGCTCTGCGTACAATGTAGTCTCCTTGACAAATGCTGGTGCCTTTTCCCTTTGCTTTGATAGAAAACACCACCAGAGGTCCTGGAAAGCAGTTTTTCAATGACAACTGCCTTCATTTAAAAGAAACTAGGTCTTAAAGAAGCAGCTGAGAATCATAAGATGTGGTCGCGGTTGAGATGGTATCTACAATGAGAAGGCCCATCACCATAGATGTGGTTATGTGTGCAGGGGGTGGGGGACGTGGTGCTGGTGGTAGAGACACACACGGGCAATGATTTCCTGCTGGCGGTGTGACGCAAAGCACAGGAAACACCACCCCTAGAGCGTGTCATTTTCAAACCATAAAAGACTAAAATTACATGTGTGCATGTATGATGGTGCCTCTTAAAAAATAAGAGGGGGGGCAGTGGGGAAGCGAGAAAAAGAATCCATCCTGATGTCTGCTTCACTGCTGGTTTGTGAAATGTCTCCAGCTGGTAGTTATGGAAGCAAGCTGGGTAGAGAGAGGGGCATGGCCATCGAGGGGCTCAGCACATATGGCTCCAGGCAGAGAGGCAGCATGAGAGACAGTTGTGGTGGCAACAGTGACCTGGAACTGTTATCTCCTAACTGTACCCCAGAGACACCACAGTGGGTATTCCCTTGGGTTCAAGCCCACGTTCTGCTGCTAACAGTCTGAATGATTTGGGAACTGGACACTTCCCCTGTATGGCTCTCATTTTTCTCATCCATGTAATCAAGATGGGAGGTACCATATATAAACTAAATCATCTCCAAAGTGTTTCAGATGAGCTGGGATGGGAACAATTCACTGGATAAATCAGGCAAGGCAAACAGATTTCAGTTTGAATGCCAAGTCTCATCTACAACCTTACTGAAAAGGATTCTGGGGCAGTATCTGGTTTTAATCTGGACATCCATTAGTGATATCTTCATGGATAAAGGAGGGGTTATACTCCACAGTCTATAACAAATTAGCATTTAAAAATAATCTCAATTTTAGTGGCAGGTTTGACTTTCTAATATTTTACTTAAGCAAATATTATAATTATATAATTTCTAAAGCCACATACCAACTAGAAGGATGACTAGGGCATTATAAAATCACATTTAGAGACAAAAGTTTGAGACTTTAAATCTTCAATTGATAATCCATTAAATATAGAAAGGCCATCACATAGTAGGCTCCTTGAAGAATGGAATCATGATTCAATCATCATAGAATTATCTTCATCTTCATATCATTGTGTAAAGCAGTTCTCCATACTTAATAGGTACTCACTTAAATTTCACTGCATTAAATAATTGAGAGTTTTCAAGAATAATTTCCTCCTAAGGAACCAAACTACTAACCAGAGACTTCTGTCCTTTTTTAGAGATATAGGTAGAGTGGTGAAAAGGGAATAAAAACATATTCATCACCAATTATGAGCTAAGAAGATTAAGAATTATTTTACTTAATCCTGATTTTAATCCTTCAACTTTGGTCCTATGGTCATTCCCAGTCTCTGAGTTGATGCTCAGATAAGCAACTTGCCCAACAAACCACAGTTGATCAGTGGTGAGCATGATTCATGTCAGTTTTGACTCCTAGGTCCATGCAGGGAAATTCTTCCTTGTGTCATGAAGAAACCCTTATTTTTCTTCTGAAAGAATAGTAGCAATGAACAGTATGGGGCAGAGGAACAGCATGGAGCTAAAAACTTCGTATTATGGCTTTGGCACTGACTAGCTATGTGACTCTGGACTAGTCACTTCCTCTCCTCTGTGGGCTCTATTTTTTTTACTATAGTGACTGGTGTGAACAAAAAAAAAAAAAAAAAAAAAAAAAATATCCTTTCCAGAACTGTCAAGCTGTAACTCTGATGAAAGAGTCAAAAACGTACAACTGAGGCCCTGGCTGGTTGGTTCAGTGGTAGAGCTTTGGCCCAGCATGTGGAAATCTTGGGTTCAATTCCCGGTCAAGGCACACAGGAGAAGTGACTGCTTTTCCACTCCTCTCCCTCTCCTTCTCTTTATCTCTCTCTTCCCCTCCTGCAGCCAAGGCCTGGGCACTAAAATGGCTCCAATTTCAATGGAGCAAGGCCCCAGATGGGCGGAGCATCGCCCCCTAGAGGGTTGGCCTGGTGGATCCTGGTCAGATCATGTGGGGGTCTCTCTGCCTCCCTGTGTCTCACTTCAGAAAAATACAAAACAAACAAACAAACAAACAAACAAACAAACCATACAGCTGAGGGCTAACAAGGGGACTGAAAAGCAGAAGCCCACTTAATAGCATTTCAGAAACCAAAGACCCAGTTCAGATCCCACCAGCCCAGGTGCAGAACAACCTTAGACCATCCCCACAATGCCCTTCAGTCCTAAAGCAAAAAAGCGATCAGAGCATAATTCCTCTAGTGTGGAGCAGGCCATCATCAGTTGGGCCTCGTTCAGCACCCACTGGCTCTGGGCCTCCTGCCCATCTGCTCCCCCTACACACCGTCACTCCTTCCTCAGCCCAGCTCAGGGTCCTGAACCTGCCCATGGCCAAGTCGACATGAGGCACTTGGACCTAACTAAAAGGTTCCCAGAATGGTGGTGGTAGACAGGGCTTGACTCACATGAGATAACTCACCATCCCAAGCCTTCTTCCTATCAGTTTACAAAAGCAAACATCAAAGGCAGCACCAGCAGCAGCCGCTGAGCCACAACCTGACACAGTGGACGGAGGAGAGTCTGCAAACCCTCCGCTACAATGGGACTTGCATTTCTGCTGCGGCCATAAACTGGCTGGTGCCAGAGGCTGCACACTCACACCCCTTACCAGGCCCAGGCAGAACTCTGCATTTTTCAGGATGTTTTCATCTAGTGCAGGTACCTAAGAAACACCTCCACTCCTACTCCCACAGAATCACAGAACTACATGAAGACTCAGCAGCCTGGAATGCAGGGGCCAACGCATACAGAAGGCAGGCGAGAACAAATCTCTCCCATAAGGTGGCGAGATAGAGAAGACAGAATTGCAGACCACCCCTAAGACCATGGAAGTGGAAGGAACTGAAGGAACTTGTAGCAATCCAATATTCATAATCCCAACTTCCTGAAGTAGGAAGAGGACCAGCTGCTTTCTTCATCTTGTCTTCTGAGAGACTAAAGGAATTCCCACTTCCCAGTATGCTTTAAAAATCAACTATGTTCTCTGTGCTGCTCCCTTCCCTTACTTCTAAAATGAGTGTAACAGTCCCGCCTGGCCAAGTCTCGGGGTTGCTGTGAGGAGCATTAAGAGGCTAACATGCATGAGAGGACTTTATAAACTGTGAATGGGAGAAGCATTAATGCTACCATGAGGCTCTGATGGCTGATCAGTGTAAATCCTTTGTCCCCCCCCCCCACTTCTGGGGAAACTGCTCAAGGCACCTCACTTGCCGAGAATGGGGTGCAGTGCCTCATCCAGGTGCATGGAACACGGCAGGTGACTTGTGAGGAGGAGTGTGACAAGTAAAGAACCCCATTTTCATGATCCCCACTATCTACAGCCACCTCTGGTCACCATCACAGCTCAGTGTGCTACCTTACACCAAGACAGCCACCCCCTCTTCCATAGCCAGGTCACAGGAGGGCCTGTCTGCTATTGCTTCCTCAGGAAGAGGAGATAGAGCTAGTGAATGCATACTGGGAAACCAGAATTTGATTTTCACTTTGGCAGTTATGGACTGCATGAGCTTGGGCAAGTCACCTCACCTGTCTCAAAGTCAATTTCCGCACATCTCCGAGTGGGTGAAATTATACCCTCTTACATTCCCCCCAAACACACAAAAGTGTTGTGAGCCCAGAAGAAATAATGGGCGTGTAAGCCCTTTGCAAATTGTTAAGGACTGTCTGTGTATGAGTTAGTAGTAGTAGTGAATTTTAGCATGTTCCTTCATAAAGCATCCATGTTCAGTTATGGTCAAAATATGGGAAATGGTGCATATAAATCCATTATTCATGATCCTCGTGCACTAGAAAATAAGAACACGGCTCATGCTCCTTTTGGATCGCTCCTGGGAGAGGGATCGATCCTGCAGTGACTACTGACTACACTCAGGAAGCACTGCCCTGCCTCCCAAGCCCGAGATTACACAAGCAGTAGATGGCGGCCTAGACTCGAGCCTGCTCCCTAGGCATCCTGATCTCATGCTCCTTCTGCCACGTGGGTGAGTGAAAGTGACAGGGATGTTGACATGGAATGTTTGGGCTCCTCCCAACAAGAACAGTGTGTCAGTTGCCACTCCCTCTTGTGGGACACAAATGGAAAACTGGCTCTGGCAAAGCCAATTTTAATTGCTGTTAAAAACAATTCAAACATTTCTGAGAAAGTATGCAGAAATGCAAGCTACTCCTCAATTTATTCTCCTCTAAAAATTTTATAAATTTAAAAAATATTTTCATATAATATATTTATTGATTTGAGAGAGAGAGGAAGGAAGTAGAGAGAGAAAGAAACATCAATCTGTTACTGTATGTGTCCTGACTGGGGATTGAACTCTCAAACTTTGCATGTCAGGGCAATCAATGCTCTAACAAACTGAGCTATCTGGCCATGGCTAAAATATTTCTAGTTTAGTTCACAATTCAGTAAAAAAAAAAAAAAAAAAAAAAAAAGATTCCAAAAGAAAGAAAGAAAGAAAGAATGAGAAAAGAAAGAGAGAGAGAAGGAAGGAAAGAAGGAAGGAAGGAAGGGAGGGAGGGAGGAAAGAAAGGAAAGGAAAGGAAAGGAAAGGAAAGGAAAGGAAAGGAAAGGAAAGGAAAGGAAAGGAAAGGAAAGGAAAGGAAAGGAAAGGAATGGAAAGGAGGGAAGAAGGGAGAAAGGGAGGAAGGGAGGGAAGGAGGGAGGGAGGAAAGGAAAGGAAAGGAAAGGAGGGAAGAAGGGAGAAAGGGAGGGAGGGAGGGAAGGAAAGGAAAGGAAAGGAGGGAAGAAGGGAGAAAGGGAGGGAGGGAGGGAAGGAGGGAGGGAGGAAAGGAGGGACGGAAGGAGGGAGGGAGAAAGAAGGGAAAGAAATGGGTATAAACATACACACACGTCCATATAGGTGGATGCAGGTGGATGTGTTTGTATATTTTTCATTCTAATTCAGTGTTTAATAAGTTAAAGGACTTTAGTTAGGTTTTTAATCAAGACTGTCTTTCTGGCAGGAGTCCTATGAGATAAATTAAGAGACACCAAGGAGGAAAAAGTTCCATCCAGGAAGTAAACCTAAAATTAGAACCCATAAATTCAGGCTCCAAGTCAGAACTACCACTTATGGCTGACAAAAAAAAAAAAAGTGTCCCATGTTCTCACAGCCTGCCCTCCTCCCACCAGGCCCAGCACCTCTCTGGCCCATTACCTGACTCTCTCTTCTTCAACCCTTTTCAGGGCAGCATCCCGCTGTAAAACCTTCATGATGGTCTCCTGCTCCTCCTCCGTCAGGAAACTTAAGTCGATCATTTTAAAAGGTGTTCTCAAAAATAATAGGAACAAACCTGGCTCAAGATTCCCAAAACTAAGCAACTTCAGACTGTTGCCTGGATGATTAAAAGATTCAAAAGTGGAAAGAACCAATTATCTTGTCCGGTTCTGGCTCAGCTCAAGTTTTAGGTGGCCAACTGCAAAATCCTAAAAGCCCTTTCCCGGGAGGCAGGAGTCTGTGGGTGGCCTGAAGGGGAGGCTCTCAGAAGAAAGCTGCATTCCTTGCCAGACAGGTCACTTGCTCCTACAGCGGCACTTCCAGTCACAGCTTTCTCTGGACCAGTCTTAGACACAGTTAATCCTCCTTCAGTCCTTGTCACCAGCTCCCGGAGAGTCTGCAGCATCTGAGCATCGCCTACCTGGGGAATCGTGAGACAGTACACACCAGTCAGTGAGAGGTGGATCCCACAAGCACTGCTCTTTATTACGAGATTTCAAACATGTCTGGGGAAGGGGGGGATGACCATGTGAGATGGTCTCTGAGATCAGGGAAACCAGTTCTGCTGGCTTCCTGAGCAAATAGCAAATGGGTCGTGAAACACGCTTGAACTCAATGCCAGAGCGTCAAGGTGGAGAGAGCACAAAAATGCCTGTCACTGTTTAATGACCCACTGAGGACAGGGATGTTTGCAGAAAGGAGCTGCTTCTTTTTCTCCAAACTCATGGGACAGTGGCTAAAAAGTTACAGTGAAAGTCAGCAAGTCCAAGGAGCCATGATCATAGTTGCCAAGTGACTATGGGTAAGAAATGAGAAATAAAGATACAGAAACACTTCTTCATCAGCAGGAATGTCCTACTAGCGTGTATCTCTGCTGGTAATGACAGGAGAGCTAGTATCAGGTAGAGGTAGTTTGCAGAACAATGTGAGTTGTTATTCTTTACCTTGTCCCACCTCTAACCTTTGCTGGGCCTGGAGCAACTGGCCAAGCTTGTCTCCCTTCATTTCTGATGAGAAAGGAAACTTACTGGTATGTGTGTGTACATAAACTGGGGGCAAGAAAGAGGCAGAATTTCAAAACACCCCACCATCCAAAGTGAGCATTTTAAAGTAGGCTGATGGGCAAGAATCCTGTTTTCTCTGAGGCATCTTAAGCCTAGGTGCAATGATAAGAAGGTGAGAGCTGAAGAATGCCCCTCCAGACAGAATCAGAGATTATCAGCTCCAGGACTGGGGGCCTTTAACAAGTGCAGTCCTACATATTCAGTAGATACTAAAAACCAGGTGTTTAGTAAATTTCCAAGTACTCTGACTTAAGAATAAAATGGAATGTGTATACTAGTGAGTCATTTTTGTGAATAAATTCTTCGTTTGGGCAACAAAGTACTACTGGAAGTCCTCCCCTACCTCTTGCGGACTATGAACCATTAGGCAGGTCACCTCCCACTCTGACGTTCGGTTTTCTCATCTGTACTTAACTTGACAGTAGGACATCCCTCACAGATGGTAAGAACGAAAAAAAAACAATGAATATGAAACCGTACATACCTTGCATCCTGTACCAAAAATTAGCTACTAAGAATATATTCTAGCTTGCTTTCTGAAGTCACACTTTTGTTTCATCCAGCAGAATAAGAGCGTACTTGTTGTATATTTTCCTTTTCTCTTTTAAATTATATTTCCTACCTCCCCTGTGAAGTGTGGCCTTCATAGACAGGTACTTTGAAGACCGCTGGTTTATCTTCCTGTATCTCCTACACAACGCCCGCAGAGACTACTCAAATAAATAGTAACACACACGTCGTTTTCTTTTTTAAAAATTTTTATGCACTTGTGTGCTTGTTCATCTTGAAAACTACTCATCCTTCAAGATGAAAGTCTCCACCTCTAGAGAGCCCTCCCTAACTTCCATAGCCAGAGTTAAATGCTGCAGTAGATTTGCTTGTTGCTCCCAACTCTTCATGCTCTCTTTGAAACAGAACTATATCACCATGTTGTCATGGAGTAAGCAGAATATTCATCCCTACCTGCCTGATGTTGGGCTTGGCCTGTGACTTACTTTGGCCAATGGGATGCTACAAATGTGATAGAAACATAGGCTGTAGATGTACTTTCGTGGTTTGGCATGGCTTCTTAAACTCCTGCATGTCTACAGGAAGAGCTTGCCCCAGGTAGACACTGCCTCCTCAATCTGGGTCCCAGAAAGAGAGATATACAAGGACAGAGCAGAACCTGATACACCTGAATCAGGGTCACCCCAGTTGACCTGGATATATGGAAGCAAGAACTACAGATTTGTTGTTGAAAGCCGCTAAAATTTGGGTTTGCTACGTAATACTTAACGTAGTAGGAACTTGACTGCACAAAAGCTTTCTCCTCTATCTACGTACCTCCACCGCTATAATTATTTGTCTGCCTTTAGTCTCTCCCACTTGACTGTGAGTCTCTGATATGAATAAATAAGTGAATAAGTAAATAAATGAATGGACCTAATCCAGACACACAACTTCGCCAGAGGATGGCTATCTCAGTTCCTTCATGCACAGTGGCTTTCTTTCATGCTCAGTAACTGCCTCAGATCTCAAAGGCTGGCAAGGAAACGTTCTCGGGCCACATTCTGGGAACCATGTCCCTGATGAGGCATTACACTGCCATATGGGTCAATGGGAGATTGTTTTTAAGTTCAGGGAAGTGGGGGGTGGGGCAGGAAGAGAACCAAGGAGAAAAACTTCCTAGGCTGTCCAGCCTGCTAACTGGCAGGGTTGCTAAAGGGGAAAATGCTGGTTTCCACACCTTCAGCTAGAACTGTAAGCAAAGCAGTGCTCCTGTAGGAAAGCTTCTAAGGATTACAAGTTTTTTTCCAAAAATAAGCTGTTAGTAAGACAAGAGCACTATCCACCTTTTACAAAGGATGAAGGGCTGGGACTCCCGACTCCTACAGGAGCAGCCAGGAGTCAGCACCTGTCATGTCAGATGGCGGGGGAGCCTTCAGATGGCCACCAAGAGTCTTAAGTCCCAAGTGTTCCCCCAGTGCCCCATATTCTGAGTGTTATCTGTCATGGGAGCTAATTGGATACTTCATCCATTCGACAAACATTTATCGAGAGCCCTTTATGCCTGGCACTGTTCTAAGCACTGGAGATATAAGACAGAAGCAAACTTCCTGTCCTTTGTGGGGTTTAAATGCTACTTGGAGGATATCATGTGCAAACTAAATAATTTGGGGGGGAAAAACCACTAAATAATTAAAATGATGTCATCTATTGGAAGGTGAAAAGGGCCCTGTAGGAAAACAAAGAAGGGAAGGGAAAGGAAGGCAATAATAAAGGGGAGAGTTTTAAAGAGAACGTTGAGGGTAGGTCTTACTGAGAAAATGACATTTAAACAGAAACTTGACAGAGATGAGGGCAGAGGATCCTGAGGTGGCAGCGTGTCTGATGTAGTCAAGGAGCACCGAGCCGGCCAGTGTTGAACTAGCAGAGAGAGCCAGGAGCAGGGCAGGAGTGAGCAGGGCAGAAAGGAAACAGGTCGGGTTGTCTGAGGCTTGGTAAAGCCTGTAAGATTTCTGACTTTTTCTCTGAGATAAAGCAGCATCAGGAAAGGCAGGAAGAAAAAGAAAGAAGAGAATAAATATTTACTGGCCCCACCTCCCATGTGCCCAACACTTTAATATAGCACCTTATAGGCTCCTCAGGCTCTAGGAAGGTGTTCTGTTATCTGTGTTTTTCAAACGAGGAGAGTAAAGCTCAGGGTGGCGTCTGTCAGCAAGCTTGTGCTTGGAGCGGCTGGCATTCACTAGTGGCTCTGTCAGATGGAGCCACCCTGATGCTAACGTCTCATTTAATTCTCCCCTCACACAGATTCTCAAGCTGGGGAAGCAGAACAAAACTCTTCTGTCTGGCTGGGGACCCCACTCTTTGCTTAAGCATAAAAACACCACTGGCCCACAGCTGGCAGTTGGCACGAGGGCAACCTCAGTGCAGGAATGGGGAGGGGTGAATTCTGGCCACAGGGATTCCTGACGTGTTCACAGAAGGAGTCGCTCCACTGTGAGCAGAATCTTATTAGTCTCAGCCTTCCCTCCCACCCCTCCTCTGCGTGCTGCTGAGGGATTTTTCAAAAAATAAAATCCAAGCCATATGCCATGCTTAAAGCACTTCACCAACTTCCCACCACCTATTGGCTAACCCTCCCAGTTCTAGGTGGCCTCTAGGATTCCTCGTGAACCCGCGCCCATTTTCTTCCCAGCCCCTCTCCCTCAGCCCAGCCCCACCGAACTTTGTCAGTTCCTCTGTCTCCAGGCTCTGCCTCTCCGGCTCCTTCCTCCGGAAGAACTCTTTGTTGAGTGAATACCTCTTGAATCTCAAGTCACTTTCTGCACAGAAGCCTTCTCTCACCTCTCAAGGCCAGATTAGGTGTCCCTCCAGTGTGCTCCGTTAGCAACTGAGGGTGCTTCACGCTGTCCCAAGTCCCTGCCTACTTGTGTTTGTCCCTCCCTAGTTTATGAGCAAGTCCTGGGCTCTGAGTCTTCGTGCCTCTTGCACCTGCCCCTGTGCCTTGCTCCTACTGGCACCCAACTATTTTATACATAAACTCAGGTCTCCCTTCACACGAACCTGGCTCTGAGGCCTCTCATTAATAAATCAGGTCCACATTATTCATCGAGGTCTACCCTCAGGTCCTCTGTGTGACAGTGTGGTTTCAGCTTTCTCACCTGTATAATGACTATATTCACTCCTACTTCCCCTCCTTAAGGAAATTACTGTGAAGCTCTACGGAGAATGCAGGCATCACCAAGGACAAATAAGGAATACGTAGCACTTAGAGCAGCAGCACAAAGGGGACATCTGAGGGCTCCACATGCAGACTGTGCTTAATTCAGTTTCCAAGTGTCAGCCCTGCTAACACCAAATCACATCAATAAAAGCCAGTGCTCTTCTTCCTGTCAACTGTCCAAACGCTAATCTGGAGAAGGAAACCAAGGCCCCAAACAGCTGGCACTTGCTCTTCTTCTTCTTCTTCTTCCTCTTCCTCTTCCTCTTCCTCTTCCTCGTCTTCCTCTTCCTCCCCCTTCTCCTCCTCCTCCCCCTCCTCCTCCTCCTCTTCTTCTTCTTCTTCTTCTTCTTCTTCATCATCATCATCTTCTTCTTCAAGTGAGAGGAGGGGAGAGAGACAGAGACATAATCCCAGGTGTACCCTGACCGGGATCCACCTGGCAACCCCTGTCTGGGGCCAGTGCTTGAATCAACTGAACTACCCTCAGTACCTGGTGTCAAAGCTTGAACCAGTCAAGCCACTGGCTGTGAGGGGGGAAAGGGAGAGAAGAGGGAGATGGAAGGGAAGAGAAACAGATGGTCACTTTTCATATGTGCCCTGACCAGGGATCGAACCCAGGATGTCCGCATGCCCGGCTGATGCTCTATCCATTTAGCCAACCAGACAGGGCCAGCACTTGCTTTTGATTGAAGCTAAGAGCTAGACTTGTAGCTCTAATCCCAATCATTCTGACTGACCACATCCAGGGTAAAGCCAGGTTACAAAAGCATTTGTTCCCCAACTCACTCTGCTACAAGGAGGGGCCGAGGTGCCACCTTCTCCTTTCCCAGATGGCTGCTGTTGTTACAAAGCCTGCAGACCCCAAGGAAGGGGAGGGAGACTTGAGTAGGGAGTGATTCTCACATGATGAGGTTTTCAGAAGAGAAGCAAATTGTTCTGACAGTCCCATGACATCAAGACTGAAGGCTTGAAAAAAGAATCCGGGAGGCAGAAGGAGAGCAGGAACAAATATGTTTGAGTCAGGTTGGGGTTGGGGAGAGTGGAGTTGGGTAAAAACAGGACTGACTGACTAAGAAGCTTACCCCCAGCGGTAACAAGCCATCGCACATACAACCAAATGCTTAGGAAACTTCCTAGATTAGAGTGACATTAAAGGATAAATGGAATAACCCACAGATGGTTCAGGAAAAGTCTAGGAAGGGGCGAGTGGAGTGCTCACCTCCCTCCCAGCAGAAAGACCCCACAGTACACTGAACTGATGGTCACCAGACCACTAGGCAACACTTCCAGGGCATCCACACCCAAAGCAGCGAGTTCCCCTGTTGCACTACTTCATTTCTTGGGCTCAGTTTGCACTTGGTTGAACTTGCCTGTTCTTTCCAACCTTTGCCTCCAACTTGCCCCACCACCCTCAGCTCACTCCCTCTCACACAATTTAAAGAGATGAAAGCATTCATGCTCTCCCAGAGTCTCCTTTGTTGATGGTTAAGATGAGCTTCCTCTCTCCTTCAGCTGTTCTTCACATCATGTTTTCTAAGCTTCTCATGATCTTGGTCATTTGTCTCTGTACTGAAAAACGAGCAGGTGGTGCTGAGTACTTTACACACATCATCTCAGTGAATCCCTCAGACCACCCAGACAGGCAGGTACTCCCCACACCATGCGGACAATGCTGGGCTCGAAGAGTTAAATGACTTGTCTACAGTTGCTCAACCAGAACGTGATTTCAACCCAGGGCTGTAAGATTCTAAAGCCACCATGGTTTGAGCTTCACTTCTTCACCAACCCCCTTATTCTCAGAGCTCAGGCAGCTGGTTAGAGACACATGTGAGCCTACAACCCAAGTTCCCTGGTTCCTAGGCCAGTTCTTTAACTGCTGTTTCCCCTTCTGTACTTTCTTTCTTCTTTGCCATTTCCCACGGGCATCATGCCTGGCCTCAAAGTACAGCATGCTCTTCTATGCACAACTCGTTAGGAATAGAAAATGATCGGGCCCTTTGGGTTGGTTGTATGGATAGACATGAAAAAAAAAGGACCAACCTGGGATAGAGGAAAAGGGCACCTATGTCAACATGCAAGTATTTATACATGCCCATTAGCCTCTTAGGATGGTAGAGATCCCTAGAACCAGAAACTATTACTAAAAAAATGACTTTATATGTTTTAATTCAATCTGAATTTTTGTTTCATGCTTACATAGAAATATGTTCGTATGTATGGCAAATAGCACTGTCTGGAAACCATGCGTCATGAAGATCTTATTTCTGCATGGTCAGGGCTTTTTATCACTTTATTAAAAAAGAAACCATGTAAATTACTCAACCTGATGTGTTGTTTAAATTGGGTTTAAGGAAGAAAGAATACTTCATTGTCTAGCAACTGGTTTAAGGTAGCCTCTCAAAAAATAATGAGTTGAATGAAGAAATAAAATGAACAAATGAAACTATGAAGAAATGAAAGAAAATAGATGGAATAGGAAAGAAAAGTTTACTTATCCAATGTTTCCGTTTCATTTTTTTCATAGAAGAACAACTGAAATATCAAAACAGACAGGCAGCCTCCAGGAACAAAGCTTTCACTTTCTGTGAGGATTCTTCCAAAGGTGGAAGCCATTTTTCTACTTCATGCAATGCCTCTAGCGCCAGGCCGATGTTTTCCACAGATGAACTTGGCGATCTCCAACTAAGAGGCAGGTAGAAGAAAAGATCGCTTTTCTGTGACAATTCCCCCTTCCTCTTAATCTCATAGTCAAACCTAATGCTCATGTCCTTAGCAGTTTTCAACCTTTTTCATCTCATGGCACACTAATTATAAAAATTCTGCTGCACACCAAAAAATATATTTTTTGCTGATCTGACAAGAGAAATAGGTATAGTTTTGATTCATTCATACTGGATGGCTATTGCTGTATTGGTTGTTGTCATTTTTAAAGTTTTTTTCCCATTTATTTAAGAGAGAGAAAGGAACAGAAGGGGGTGGGAAGGAGAGAGAGAGAGAAAGAGAAGCATCAACTCATTGTTCCACTTAGTTGTTTCATTTAGTTGTGTGCTCATTGATTGCTCCTCATATGTGCCCTGACCAGGGATCAAACCACTGAACTTGGCATGCTGGGATAATGCTCTATCCAGTGAACAACCCGGCCACGGCCTTATTGTCATTTTTTTTTTAATGTGACAAACTCAGAGAAAAGAGGTCATTGCCCCTGACTAGTCAGAAATTGCATGTTTTAAAAATTCTTATGGCACACACACTGCTTGAAAATCACTACCTTAGATTTCTGAAGAAATCATTTTTTTCCCATTCTTAGACCTCAGTTTTAGACATATGGCATCCATAGGAATCAAATATTTCAATCAAGCCTCAACGAAAGGCAAGATAATGGGCCATCTGCAGAAGATAACATTATACACAACTAACCCTCATACAAATACCATTAAGTACTGATACAGGAGCACAAACCAATCATTAGAGGTCACAGGAATTTAGGAAAGAGATAAAATTCAGTGAGCCTAGAAGGCTAAATCAGAGATGCAAGTGGGCATTTTGGCCAACAGCTCTGGGCTATGAAACCACAGAGATATTCAAGAAGACTAGTAACTAAAGCAGTGGTTCTCAAAGTGTGTGCCAGGGTGCACTGGTGTGCCCTAGAAGATTTCCAGGTGCACCCTGTGGTATTCCAGAGAAATACAGTGTGTCTGTAAAGTCATGGTGCACTTTTGACCGGTCACAGGAAAGCAACAAAAGATGATAGAAATGTGAAATCTGCACCAAATAAAAGGAAACCCTCCCAGTTTCTGTAGGATGATATGGCAGCATGTGCACATGAGCAGATGATGACATAACACAGTATATACAGCAGAGCAGCCCATGGACATGCCAGTCAAGATGTGGACGGTACAGAGGAAAGTTCAGTGTGTTCTGTGGCTCGCTAAATTAAAATCCATGACCAAAGGGCAATGTGAATATCAGCGCATTTATAACGAAGCACCACCACATAGGAATAACATTACTTGGTGGGATAAGCAGTTGAAGGAAACCCGCAGTTTTGTGGAGAAACCCTGTTCTGGTAGGCCATCAGTCAGTGCTGAGTCTGTAGAGGCTATACGGGATAGCTACCTAAGGAGCCCTAAAACATCTGTGTGTGAGCCCACATCGAACTGCACTGAATAGGTATGAAACTGGAAGAGTTTTCCTTTTATTTGGTGCAGATTTCACATTTTTATCATCTTTTGTTGCTTTCCTGTGACTGGTCAAAAGTGCACCATGCCTTTACGGAGACACTGTATGTGCCTGTTAGGGACCAAAAAGTCAACAGGGTTTCTGGAGTTTAGATTTGGGGGGACAGAGGTGTGGGGAATTGGCTGTAAGCTGACAGTCTGCCCAACCCCCCACCTCATTTGCCTGATTAGGTTGCAAAAAGCTGTTAAGCTGTGGTGCTGGATTGTTTACATTGACCCCCATGTTCCCTGGAAAACTGGAGGCAAGTTTCTTCTATCCTTTGTTTGGTGTAAAGTTAAGATGATATGTATGGTGGGGGTTTTCTGCACTCAACACAATTAAGAGTAAAAAGAGAGGAACTCTTCAATGTATTGATGAGGAAATGAGAATATATCTTTCAAATATATGCCCAAACATTGAAAAAACAGCTAGGACACATCAGGCTCATGTTTCTCATAAATGCAAGAATGAAAAAACTTAACACATTTTCCCTGGGACCTGCAGAATTTACTAAATCTTACTAAGAATGTATCTATATATATAAAAAGATAACTATTTTGTCATTTTTTTATTTTTAACCCCTCTTTTTTATGAATTCTAAAAAGCATAACTCAAGAAATGTAACATAAAAATGTTTTTAATGTCAGAATAAATTTAATTTTGTCATATTTATTTCATTTAATTACCATAAAAGCACGGTTGGACTTTATTTTTTTTCTTTAATATTTGACTTAATTATTATAACATATTTCTCGGAAATTTGTATATAGTGTGCCTATAATTATTTGTAGGATTTGAAATGTGCCCCAACTTTAAAAAGTTTGAGAACCACTGAACTAAAGTAACTAAAGTGCAGGGTATAGGGGGAGAAGCAGTACCTGGGCTCTGGCCTGAGGGCCCTAAAACGCCAGAAGAGAAGATCTAAACCTGAGTTTTTCACATTTTCCAGTCTTCATAAATGCGACAGAACTATCCTTTTAATTGACATTTTCTTGGTTTTTATCCAAAAGACAAAAACTATTAAGAAAGAAAGGAGCTGGGAAAATGGACAGCTAAAAATGCTTTTTAAACTTCACACCTGGGCTGAAACCTCAAATCATGTCTAAAAAAAAAAAAGATGACAATCCACATCTGGTAGCCACGTGATTCAAACGAGATGCGGAGTAAACTGATGCCCCCGTGTCCCGTGGGGCCCAGCTCGGCCTGTTGTCAGACTCACAGAGAAGCGGAGGCTGAGCAGGGCTGTTGGAATCCTGGAGGCTGGGAGAAAATTTTAAAAATGTGACAGTCTACAAAAGGGATGGCTTACCTCTGACAACAAACACGTCAAGAAGAAACTTTAAGACACAATAGAACAAGGTCCGTCTGCCATTGCTCGGAGCTGTTGTAAAAGCCAACAGATCTATGGGCTCACTTTGCTTTCCCAGTTTGGGAAGCAGCAGGAGCCTCACCTAAGTTCACTAACCCAGAGAGCCACTTCCTCTCCCCTGGGAGTGGCAGCACTCACCACAGTCCCAGATCTCACTTCTGGGAGAGGGTGAGCAGTATGTCTCACGAGTTCTGACAATATACACAGTCTCCGCCCTAAGAGCTTGTATTCTGGAAAGGAGTACAGATGTTTAACAGGCCCAAAAAGCCCTACAAAGCAGAAGGGCAGCATGCTATAAAACTGTTAACAGGGGTCAGGGGGAGCTTAATGTAGTCCCAGGGAACCAGGGAAGGCTTCCTAGAAGAAATATGACCTCTATCAACTGAAAACTCTATAGTGATATTCCAAATTGGGAGTTGTGTCACTTTAATTGTATTCATCCTTGCTTGTATCCAACTGTGGCTGATGAGCAGCCGATCCCAAGACCTTGATTGCTCAAGGCCTACTGAATCAAAATCTTCAGGGCTGAGACCTAGGAATGTGCATTTTCTAAACATTTCCACATGATGCAGCTGTTGGGCCAGGTTTGGGTATCACAGCTACAAAAGGTCCCACCAGGTCAGAAATGGCTGACGACTGGTTAAAGAATACAGTGGTTGGCCCTGGCTGGTTGGCTCAGTGGTAGAGCGTCGGCCTGGCGTGCAGGAGTCCTGGGTTCGATTCCCAGCCAGGGCACACAGGAGAGGCGCCCATTTGCTTCTCCACCCTCCCCCTCTCCTTCCTCTCTGTCTCTCTCTTCCCC
Organism: Saccopteryx bilineata; assembly: GCF_036850765.1. NCBI lineage: Eukaryota > Metazoa > Chordata > Mammalia > Chiroptera > Emballonuridae > Saccopteryx > Saccopteryx bilineata. The sequence goes on along the minus strand of NC_089490.1, from coordinate 334,543,023 downwards.
TCCCGCAGCCAAGGCTCCATTGGAGCAAAGATGGCCCGGGCGCTGGGGATGGCTCTGTGGCCTCTGCCTCAGGCGCTGGAATGGCTCTGGACGCAACAGAGTGACGCCCCAGAGAGGCAGAGCATCGCCCCCTGGTGGGCATGCCAGGTGGATCCCGGTCGAGCGCATGCAGGAGTCTGTCTGACTGCCTCCCCATTTCCAGCTTCAGAAAAATGGGGAAAAAAAAAGGATACAGTAGTTTATAAAGTTAAGCGAGTTCATTTATCATTTCTTTTCCAGCTGTGACAAGAGCAAACACAAAAATGAAGTAACAGCTGAACAAGAGTCATAACTAGTTCTCTGTGCAAACGAGAAAGCCAAGATGCAGAGGGGTTAGACCAGGAGTCCCCAAACTACAGCCCACGGGCCGCATGCGGCCCCAAGGCCATTTATCCACCCCCGCCGCACTTCCGGAAGGGGCACCTCTTTCATTGGTGGTCAGTGAGAGGAGCACATTGACCATCTCATTAGCCAAAAGCAGGCCCATAGTTCCCATTGAAATACTGGTCAGTTTGTTGATTTAAATTTACTTGTTCTTTATTTAAAATATTGTATTTGTTCCCGTTTTGTTTTTTTTACTTTAAAATAAGATATGTGCAGTGTGCATAGGGATTTGTTCATAGTTTTTTTATATAGTCCGGCCCTCCAATGGTCTGAGGGACAGTGAACTGGCCCCCTATGTAAAAGTTTGGGGACCCCTGGGTTGGACTAATTGCTTATGGGCACACAGCTACCTAATGTGACAGCTGGGACACTCTGAGACCACCTCTATTTGCCAGGATGTGCACAATTTTTGATCTAAACAAGGATTTGCAAATGGGCTAATAAACGGGTTGGGCTGCATTTCACAGCACCCCTGAAACCAGCAAATGACAACAGCAGGCATGACAGCTGAATTCTAGATTTAATTATTGTCTAGGTTTCACATTCAGAGGAAAGGAGTGGAGGAACTAACTGATTTATTAACCAGGCTGGAATTAAACCGAGGATCATAAAGTTAACTGAACTGTAGCAATCCCCGACTCAGACTTTAAAGGGATCTCATAAAGCCTGACCTTTGATGCAATCGTGTATGTTCCTGTCTGGTCCAGGAGGAGTGAGGGACTCTCCACAAATGTACTGACTCAGGGGCTCCCAAACCTCACTACATCGGTACCACCTGAAAAGCTTTTCAAAAATATATCCATGCCGGGTCTCTTCCGGCCCTCAGCTATTCTGATTTAATGGGTCTGGGGTCAGACCCTACCTGGAACATTTTTCATTAACTGCCTAGAGGCAATTGTAACGTGCCACAACATTGAGATCACTGAACCAACATTGAGATCACTGAACCAACAGTCCTCTCCTCTTTTTTGGCTCCTGCTTGAATCCAGAACCTAGGGGGTAAGGCAAGTGAGGTATGAGGGCACAAAATAAGCCAGCAGGGCTGTATGAGCACAGAACCCACACGTGCAGGATCCTGAGGGTGAAGCTGCCTTAAAACCGAAGCACCCCAGGCACGAAATTTAAGGGGACACTGCTCTCAGGGTGCTTTGTGTGCATCGTCAGCCCTTGCTTGTCCTTGTCTCCACAGAATGTGTGCCCTGGGCGCCTCACTTGCCTCGCCCTAACCTCACACATGCTCACATCCCTCTGGCCAGGCCATTAATTATCCCAAAGATAATCAAGATGCTGCCATGTGCAAAGTCCTCCTTGCTCCTCTCCATCCTCTAAAGAGACACATTTTGAAACTGATGCAGGTGAATAAAGCCTATGACCTCCATGTCCTAGCCCCCAGACCTAAGAGACTGCTATGATGGAGTGCAGTGGACCACACTGGTTCTGGGGTCAGCAATCAGAAGGAGATTCATCTTTTCTGAGTTCCTTGGCAGTTCCTCTAAGGACTCTGGGTTGGCTTCTTGGTCTGTACCATGTGGGCAGCATGGCACAGGGTTGCTGTGAGCATGCCATTAGGCTGAAGTAAAATGGTACAGGATGCAGCAAGTGCTATATAAACAGCCGGTGACAGGGCCTCCCCACCATTTCACTAACTCAGTCCCCTCCACATGCTACCGATAGGTTGGAGTGTGACTGCTGCTGCCTCTCCTGCTTTCCTCATTACACTGCTGCCCATCTTCCAACCTACCACCCATTTTAAGGAGTCAGATTCTTAGTTCCTGCAAGCACCCCTCTATCCTTCCCACCAGGCCCTTGAGAAGATTTAAAAAAAAAAACTTCTAAATTTGGGGATGGTGGTTTGGCAGTAGAGAGATTGGGTGGGAGGATCCCATTTTTAAATTACCAAGAACTCTTCTCAGTCTTCTCATTTTAGGCCTGGACCTCTGTTTTAGAAAATCAAAAGTCAAGAGTTTGACATCGTGGTCTGTGGTTCCACATTAACAGCCCTTGTCCAATGTGCTTCCGCTAGTGGTGGGCATAGAGCTGTCTTGGCATCCCTGTGTTCCCAGCACCTGACATGGTGTCTGGCATACATCCCCTGCCTCGTTTATTGAATAAAAGAAAGAAAAACAGATATTAGAGAGAAAAGCAAGACAATTCAACAGCATAGAGAAAAAGCCAAGAAAGGTTACAAGGGTGGGACTAAAAAGGCTGGCAAGTTATCATCCATAGATGTGGTGGGCAGAATAATGGTCCTCCAAAGATGCCCACATCCTAATTCCTGGAACTTGCAAATACGATCCTACATGGTAAAAGGGACTTCGCAAATGTGATTAAGAATCTTGTGATGTGCCTGCACCGCAAAGGAAACCATCAATAAAATAAAAAGACAACCCACCGAATTGGGAGAACATATCCACTCCCCCATGATACACCTGATAAGGGGTTAATTTCCAAAATTTATAAAGCACCCATAAAGCTCAACACCAAAAAAACACAACCCAGTTAAAAGTTGGGCAATGGATCTGAATAGACACTTCTCCAAAGAGGACATACAGATAACTAATAGACATATGAAAAGATGCTCAATGTCACTACTCATCAGAGAAATGCAAATTAAAACCACAATGAGATATCATCTCACACTTGTCACAATGACTATCATCAATAAATCAACAAACACGTATTCGTGAGGATGTGGAGAGAAGAAAACCTTTGTGCACTGTTGGCGGGAAGGCAGATTGGTGCAGCCACTGTGGAAAACAATATGGAATTACATCAAAAACTTAAATATGGAACTGCTTTATGACCCAGTGATTCTGCTTTTGGGAATATATCAAAAGAAATCCAACACAGTAATTTGAAAGAATATATACACCTTTATGTTCATTGCAGCATTATTTACAATAATTAACATCTGGAAGCAGACCAAGTGCCCATCAGTAGATGGGTGGATAAAAAAGCTGTGGCACATTTACACAAGGGAATATTATTTGGCCATAAAAAAGAAGAGAATCTTACCTTTTGTGATAGCATGGATGGACCTACAGAATATTATGCTAAGTGAAATAAGCCAGTCAGAGAAAGGCAAGTACCATATGATCTCACTTATATGTGGAATTTAATGAACAAAACAAACAAAAACAGAAATAGACTCATAGGTACAGAAAACAGACTGACAGAGAAGAAAGGGTTTAGGGAGATGGGTTAAAAAGGTGAAAGGATTAAGCAAAAATCCTCATAAACACAGACAACAGTATGGTGATGACAAGAGGGAAAGGGGTGGGGGAGGTAGAAGTGGGTAAAGGGGGATAAAGGATGATAGAGGAAACTTCACTTTGGGTGGAAAATACACAATACAATATATAGATGATGTATTAGAATTCTACACGTTAAACCCATATAATTTTATTAACCATTATCACCCCAATAAATTCAATTTAAAAAAAAGACTTTTGTGATGGAGAGATTATCATGGATTATCTAGATAGATTTAATGTAATCAAAAGGTCATTGTAAGAAGGATGGTTAGAAGGAGAGAGAGAAAGAAGTGAAGGATGAAGGCAATTGTAGTGATATGCTTTGAAGATGGAGGAAGGGGACAGGAGCCAAGGAATGTAGGCAGCCTCTAAGAGCTGGAAAAGGCAAGGAAACAGATTCTCCCCTAGAGCCTCCAGCAGTAACTCATTTCTGCCAACTCCTTGATTTTATCCTGTAAGACCCATTTCAGACTTCTGACCTCTAGAACTGTAATATAATAAATGTGTTGTTTCAAGTCACTAAGTTTGTGGTCATTTGTTACAGCAATAAAAGGAAACCAATACACAGTCTGAGTACTGATAATGTGCCTCATTCATCTCTAAATCCCCAGTTTGCTGCCTGGAACTCTGTTGACTAAATCCTATCCTGGTAAATAACAGTGAGGTGGATGCTTTCCTCCCCTTGCCCTATAGCCAATCAGTTGCCAGATACAGTTGATTGCATCTCTGCAATCTTCCTCTAATTCAACCCTTTCTCTCCTATTCTACCACACATTTAGTAATTGTCTCTGAACATGGCTTCTTTCATTCCTAGTTCTCATCACGTTGTCTACTGCACACAATCCAGCTAGATTTATACTCCAAAGCCCCACTTTAATTATGCTGTACTCTGACTTAAAAACTTTCCCTTGCTCTTCCCTGCTGGTGGAATAAGTCCAAATTCCTTCTCATAGTCCTGACATCCTAATGGTTCCAAGCTTCCTATCCAACATTCCTACCTTGTGAACTCCAGCCAAACCACTCAATATCACCTCTCTACTACCATTGCCAGTCCTTTGTGCTTGCTGTTCTTTCCACCTAGAATGTCCTTGCCTTAAATTGCACACATCCAAACCTTACCCATCGCTCAAATCCCAGAGTAAAGATGCCTCCTCCATGAAACTGCTCCTGTAGCCTTCTTCCCTTACAATATCCCTTCCACAGCTGGCAATAACTGCTTCTCTCACAGAGCCTTCAGAGCACTTATCTCTACACTCTCATCTGAAGTAGGAAAGGGGACAGGTCCCAGAGTCAGGGAGATTCAAGTACAATGTAACCCTCTTGTGCTAGTTACTTTGCTTCTCTGAGCTTCAGGCTTCACATCTGTAAAATGGACATTAGACTTATCTTGCCAGATTGTTGAGAAGAACTAAAGCTCATACATAGGTGCTCAACACAATAAGTATTCAATAATTACACAAACATGATATAGTAACTTACATACAGATCAAATTCCCACTTCTAGGGAAGTATATATGTCTACTTTATTATTTTAAAAAATTATTTATTGATTTCATCAAGAGAGATAGGGTGAAAGAGATAGAGAGAGACAGGAATATCAATCTGTTCCTGTATGTGCCCTGACCAGGAATAGAACCCACAACCTTGGCATATCAAGAGAAGGCTCAACCAGCTGAGCTACCTGGCCAGCACTGTCTACTTCATTTTTATAATCACACAGTACCTTGCACGTATTTGTGAAAAAAAAACTTTTAAATATCGAGTAAGTCACTGAAATGTTGGGAGCATCTCTTCAGGCTACCTGTTTTGCGTATAGTAAGAATTGTCTCATTTTTCTCCATCTCAGAGAGCGGAGAGAAATACACCAGTTCTTTCTGATCATCAATGTTAGACCCAATTCCTAAGATGAAAACTTTGCAAGACTCACTCTCTTCGTTTAATGCTTCTAAACTATTGTTCATCCCAACCAAAAATAAACGAGTATTGTTTTCATTAGCATAAGTTATATATTGTTATTTTAATGTCATTGAGTCCTAGCTCAGAAAACAGCTGAGGTTCCCAAGCTAGTGGAACAAAGTTCCCTTTTACTTCATTCTGCTTAGAAATCCCATGTAGGAGATGCTCTTACATTCCTGGGGTGGGTATGCAACAGAATTACCTTCCTTTAAAGGCATTCCTTAAACCACTTTCCTGCTGAAGCAGAAACATGGCCCTTTTCCCCTCGATCTGGTTGATATCATCATGAGATCTAAACTCAAGGTCTGGTTTGAAATCTATTCATTCATTTGCTAGCTTAGTGACCATGAACATAGAACTTATCTGAGCCTCAGTTTCCTCATTTCTAAAACTGGGGCTAATCACTGCCCACCTCCCTTGCTGAATCAGTATGGGGATCAATGAGATCATGTATATATAGCGAGACATTTTATAAACTGCAAAATGCTCTATTTACACAATTATATCTATTTTCCTTCTAACACAGCTTGAGCTCCAAGCACACACCCATAGATAAGATAAGAGAAAGGGTTCATAGTGCATTTGCAAAGAAGGGAAGAATGCTTTCACTTCATCTGCCTTCATATAACCTCCAAAACACAATAGAGAGTAGTTTTATAATTGGAAATGCCAAATAACCACAGGCAAGCTCTCCTTACTGGAATCTTAAGGACTATCTGACTTGCTATCTGTAAAGTGTTCTGATGTGATATTCCTGAATAAAAGGTGCCATTCTGCCTGATCTGTGGTGGTGCAATGGATAAAGTGTTGACCTGGAATGCTGACGTCGCCCATTCGAAACCCTGGGCTTGCCCTATCAAGGCTCATATGAGAAGCAACTACTATGAGTTGATGTTTCCCATTCCTCTTCTCACCTTTCTCTCTTTCTATCCTCTCTCTAAAATCAATAAATAAAATTGTGTGTGTGTGTGTGTGTGAGAGAGAGAGAGAGAGAGAGAGAGAGAGAGAGAGAGAGAAAGAGAAAGAAAGAAAGAAAGAAAGAAAGAAAGAAAGAAAGAAAGAAAGAAAGAAAGAAAGGGCAAACCATTTGGAGTAACTGCCATGAAACCTCTGCTCAAGCATCATGCCAGAGTCTTTACATATGACATCCTCAATCTTCAAAATCCAACTGTCATTCAACGTAGCAGTTGTAATCCAGAAGGACCTTGGGGTGAGAAATGACCAATCACACCTAAAACAGGACTTAACATTACTTAGCACTTAATATTAAAAAGGGCAACAACCATCCCAAGCCCAGTTGAGTTTTCTCCAATCTCCAGTCCCCTTACTGGTTTCCCAGGGCAGGCTGACTCGAGTTCAGTGCAATGCCTCACAGAAGGGTAAGAGCCCTAATGAGCATATCTCATAAAAAATTCAGCTAGTCTTTTGGAAGAAAACAGCTGGAGCTGACCTTAGGAATTCCACTAATTCCCCCTACCACAGATCCTAAAAATAGCCAAAGAGCATTTCTAACTAGCAATGACCTTTCCTTTAAAGGAAATAATATGCAAAAAGGCATGCTAGGGTCATTAGCCCAAACCATGCAGTCCCCATGATAAATCCTTGTCCAAATGTTCCTATGAGAATCTGCCTCCTCAAGGTCAACACTGACATCTCACCGTGAAGGCTCCCCCACCCTCCTTCCCAGGTACCCCTGGGTCTATATAAAGATACACACTATCAGCCACTAGCCACCTGTGTGGTCATGAGGAGGCACTTGCCCTTTCTTGGCCTCAGTTTCCAAGTCTGTAAAATGAAGTGTTAGACTAATCTCTGAGGTTGTCTCCTGGTATAAGACTCCCTGGGGGTGCCTTCACTGGCTCCTCATGGCCTTCATGTGTCATATGGGTCCTTGGCGTTATATGGCTTCTCCCAGTCTGCCCCCACCTTCTCTCTGTTTTCCCTACTTCATGCCTAAGGTTCCTGTGGGTCAAATAAGTTTGCAAATATGATGTACGTATATGTTTGCTCACTTATAGTTTGCATTGGGTGTGGGAGACAGGCTGTAAGCAGGCAGGGTCCTTAGAGCCTAAGGCTTAGATTTAAGACTAAGCCTTTCCCATCCTTTTGATACTAAGATCTTCTCAATACTAAGCTTTTCCCCACACCCTTGACTGTTGCATGATGTGGAGTGGTATACTCTTATGAGGAATCCCATTTATGCCTCAGATAAGTGGCTTTGTATCAGAGACTTCCTTATTTGTATACTAGCTTAATGGCTTTAATTTCTACACTATAAAATAAGGGAGACCAGGGACACTCTCTCTCTCTCTTTCTTCCTGAAATTAGCATTGCAGAGGAGAGGCAGCCAAGATGGCAGAGTGCTGAAGGAGAAGCCAGTTTGTGCAGAGAGAAGGAGATGGGGAACAGAGGTGAATAAGGCTAGTGAAGAAGGTAGAAACCTTTGATTCTAGGAATACTCGGATAAGTCAGTGGCTTTGTGAGCCCTGAATGGAAAGGGAAGTGTTTTCCCACTGTGTGTATTTCTCACAGGCCGGGTGTGAGCTAGGATTAAAGGTAATGGCCCACCAGTTCTTGGCTTGGTTGTTTCATTACTTTCTGTTCGAATCAAATGTGAACCTGCACGGGCCAGGTGGCTGTGTTGGTGGCTGTGGCTACTGCTTTACAGTTCCCATATTTACCTCTGACATCTCTCTGTCTTTAGAACATGCAGCCCCTTCTGCCCATAATGCCCTTTTCTGGCTCCTTAAACTCCCGCTCAGTTTTCAAGACACAGTCCAGGTGTTCCTTCCTCAGGAAAGGTGAGTCTCACCCCTTCCTCACAAGTTGGGTTAGCATCTTCTCCTCTGTGGTCTTGCAGGACTCCACATTACATAGCAACTGTCTTAGCTGCCACCCTTCCAAGCCCGGCTGCTCCTTGAAGGCTCAGATACCACCCAACCCCTGTACCCTGCTGCCCGGCCCTGGGCCCACCGCTCCATGTGTGATGTGCTTTGACACCATACAAATCCTACCAGGGACCACATGCATTTTATAGTGTTATTCTAAAAGACCAGAAATTAATTTTTTTAAAGGAGTGTTTTCTCTATTCAAAGATCAAGAAAAAACTATCTCTAGGCCTTTACCTTATTAGGGAAAAATATTTATAGCTGTTCGAAATTGTGACATAGTCTTGTGGAGTTGAAAAATATACATTTGTCTCTGCGAAACCCCTCTTTAAACCAAATGAACCACAGTTTTTAAAAAAGGAGATTCAAATTTAGAAATGATGTCCAACTTGGTAGGATTTGGGCTTTATTTTCCCAAGAGGAGGATCACCAAAAGGGATAAATTATACACTAAGTTTGTTTTCTGAAAATTATCAGCCAAGCCCTGGAAAATCATGAAAAGCAGAAAGAAAGAATATAATCTTGTATAAAAAAAATAAAACAAAATAAGTCCTGGCCAGGTAGCTCGGTTAGAGCATTGTCCCAAAATACCAAAGTTGTGGGTTCCATCACCAGTCAGGGCACATACAAGAATCAACCAAAGAATGCATAAATAAGCAGAACAACAAACTCATGTGTGTCTCTCTCCCTCTCTCTCCCTGTCTCTCTAAAATCAATCAATCAATAAAAATTATTTTTTAAGAAAGAAAAGCAAAATGCCTTATCAACTACTAATAAATAATATTGAAAGGTATGTGCATGTATTTATAGGAGATAAGAACTAAGTTAATTGATAGGTCGGACTTGGACTTGAAGAAGACTTGGAGAAGAAGCAGACAATATCTCACTGCAATACTGCTACCATCTTCATACACATTACATCCCTACACGAGGCAAACCAACAAAGTAGGCAGTACCACCTGTGTTTTACAGGTGAGGAAACTGAGGTTCATGGAGGATGAGGGACCTGCTTAAACCCTTATCTCCTCTAAGCTACCAAGTTGGGATTTGAACTCAGGTCAGCCTAGCCCCAAACTTCGGTCCAACATAGCAAGAAAAGCTGTGGGAAAAGGTGGAAGGAAGGGCCAGACATTCAAGTGCCCTGAGAAAAAAACCTAAAGATGCAAAGAGGAGCTGAGATTTCCTTCAAACTGTCACACACCCCAAACACTGAGCTTTGTACTACAGAATGTTGTGAAACTTGAAGTGTAATGCAACCAGTGACAAAGGAATTTTTTTTTGGGGGGGGGGGTTATACATAAATTTTTATTAATTTTAATGGGTGACATCAATAAATCAGGGTATATATATTCAAAGAAAACATGTCCAGGTTATCTTGTCATTCAATTATGTTGCATACCCATCACCCAAAGTCAGATTGTCCTCCGTCACCTTCTATCTAGTTTTCTTTGTGACCCTCCCCCTCCTCTTCTCCTCTCCTTCCTTCCCTTCCCCCCCCCCATAACCACCACACTCTTGTCCATGTCTCTTAGTCTCATTTTTATGTCCCACCAATGTATGGAATCATGCAGTTCTTGGTTTTTTCTGATTTACTTATTTCATTCCATATAATGTTATCAAGATCCCACCATTTTGTTGTAGTGACAAAGGGATATTTATGCGTTATGTGATTCCAGTGTACCAACATATATAAACAAACTCCTAAGTGTAGAGAGCAGGCAGGGTGGATGATATTGCAGCATCAGCAAATCTATTTTTCCTTAACCCTCATGATCAACAAAAATCCATGCACTGATCTGGGAAAGGGCTGAATAGTATTAGTCCTTAACCCACCTTCCAAAAGCAGGCAAGAATGATCACCAACACTTTATTAGTCAGGGTCAGCCTGCACCCTGGCCAGGAGAACAGACAAAGATGGGGTTCTAGTCCTTACTCTGCCACTAATGACTGAAACTCTGGGTTTCTGGGTGACCACGACTGTTAAAGGAGGCATTTGGTCTCTGATCTCTCAGGTATCTTCCAATTGTGTTATTTTTTTTCCTCTCTGTTGGGCACAAAAGCCACTGGCCAGAAAGAATTCGAACACCAGCTATCAAGTTAGCGGAGGGAGAAAGAGAGGCAGAGGAAAGCTATCGAGGAAAAAAAAGTCACCCTCCTGCCCAGTGCAAAATGGCTTTTTAGAAACTAAACTTTATTTTTTACAAGATATAGCTATATTGAAGCAGAGAAAGATAATTAGGAAAATAGGATATAAAAACTGCCAAGTCTTCTTTCCATGCTTTCTGTTCCTCTCTCCTTCTTCCTTTCTCCCTGAGAGTGCCCTGTGTTTGGGACTGGGCTAGGCACTATGGATACTACTCTTAAGTAGTCAGAACTGGTTTCTATTGACAAGAAGATTTGGGCTCACAGCAATAATAACAGTGCCCATGTGTACTATGTTGGGGATTTACACTCTAGCCTATGCACTCTTCTTGGGAGGTGGCAATGAGTATCATCATAATACTCCTTCTATTGATGGAGAAACTGAGGCTCAGCAGGGTCAAGGGGCTTGCCCAAGGTCACACCGCTGGGAAGAGGACACATTTGCAAAGGGGGAAAAGGATGACAGATAGATGAAGGGGTATATTTAAGTGTCAATTGTGTGATAAGTGGGGAAGTGAAGAGATCATGGTGAGAACCAGGAAGAGGTAGGGATTGAGATTTATGCTTTGAATATGGGGTAAGATTTACACAATTCACACCCTGCATTCACTGACTCCAATGCAGAAGACAGCCCAGTACAACTTTACAGAGGGTGGAGTGCAGACAAACAAAAGGATGTCTATAATTACATACACACAAAAGCATACTGTCTTCCCTGTAAAAAGTGGCTGTTTGTTAGGCACCATCAATAATCAGCATGTGTGTGCTCTGAGTGTCCTTCCCAGGAGCAGAAATGGGCGGCTCTGAGTCTTTGCCCTCGGCACTCACAGCGAGTACCAGGGAGAGGGCTCACACGCCGTTAGGGTATGTGATCTGTGCCAGTGAGCTAAGGTGAAAGCCCCTGACCTTGGCACTCTCAACCAAAAACTGTAACTACCTGAGCAAGCTGGCTTTTTCAAAGTGTTCTTCTGTGCGCATGTGACTAATCACATGCTGAGAGCAAGCCTGCCCTCCCAGCCTGCATTCATTGCTACCAAGGCTCAAGAATGTAATTAATGAGCAACTTGGACCTGCTCCTGGGGTAAGAAGGGAGAGGAGAAGAATGGCTGGGAAAGATTTTAAGGTGATGATAGAGCCTCAAAATTAGAGACGGGCTTAATAAAGCAGGTCCAGGCTCTATATATCAGACAGAATGGGATGTAAGCCAAAGAACAGCAATCAGGGAGTCTCTGGAATTAGGCAGGAGGTCTTTGAGCTGGGAGACCTCAGACACAAGAAAGAACGAGATTCGAGTTAAATCACACACCTGTTTGGGGGAGGGAATTTAGGTGACGGGAACTCTAAGGTTTCCTCTCAGCAGAATTCCAGGTTTTACTTCTTAGTATTGAGACTTTAGTCAACCCTCTAGAATTCTGAGGTACCATTTGAAACAATACCTGTTTCATTAGGGGAGCTGAGATGAAATTCATAGATATAGTTCACACAATATAAGGTACGATAAGATTAAACAATCCCCCTCATCCCTAACTGCAGGCAACTGGCGAGCAGTTGGGATAGGATGGAGGCAGGGACTATTTGAGATGGTACCCAGGAAGTAGTTTTGGCATTTGGATTTGAAGCTAAAAGTGGCTCTTTCTACCAAATGGAATATAAACCTTCTCTTCCATCATAGCAGAACCTATCTGCAGGGCAAATGCAATGAACAAAAAGAAACAGAGGCCCCAGCTAGAGCGCAGAATCAGTTCCAGCATATTTTCAGCCTTCCGGCATCGTGAGAAGCTCCTCAGAAGGCAGCACGACCTCCCACGGACATCGCCAGTGGGGACTCGAAGAGCTGTGCTCCAGCAAGTGCCTCACAATGAAGAAGCTCAGGAAGGAGGAACAGGAGCTATCTATCTAAAACACAGAATATGCGTATTCTAAATACAGAAGTGTTTGTATATGGATATATTCGGATACATGCAATATATGTACATATAAGTTCCCAGTCATTTGCAACCAATTTATGAAATCCTGAGAATACCTCACCCTCTCATTATATAGAGAAAGGGTGGTTGCTAAGTGACCATAAAACCAGGTTTCCGGTGGCCAATTTGTGGGTAAATTCAGGCACCCTCCCCTTAAAAGGATGTCCTAACAAAGCTTATTTTGTGTCAGCTGTAGTTGTTTATTGGGGGGGGGGGGTCAGCGGGATTCCAGGTGACAGTGTTGCTGTTGCTGCTGTTCTGTGAAGACCCACCACCTGGAACACTGCCATGAGCCTCGGCCTGACACTGCACGGAAGAGGAATGAGTTCACCTGGAACACTGCCGTGAGCCTCGGCCTGACGCTGCATGGAAGAGGAATGAGTCTTCCTCGCTCCTCTCTCACAGAAGAGGAACTCGCCTCAGGAAAGCCAAGGGACTTTACCCCAGTCTGTCTTTTTAAATATTATGTCAAATACAGATATGTGTTTATGTATGTATATTACAGATATCAGTTACTTTCTACACACTGAGGTAATAGACTTTCAAGTTTTCATTTCAAAAACTAAAAAGAACATAGGAGTCAGGTAATATTCATAAAAATCATGTTAGTCTTTTTCTTTCTTTAGCAGAGGTAGATCTTCATTAGTCAAGCTATAAAGGAAAGCTGAAAATATTTAGGTAAAACTATCTTAGCCATACCTTAGATTTCAGAAGAAGATCAACACTCACTTAATACATTTTTATTCAACAAAGCTCAATTAGTAAACCCTCCTAAGGGCCTGCTGTGTGAGGGAGACTCATTATGTACATCGCACTGCAGAGAGAGGCCGGGCTTGGGGCAACTCTGTGTTTTGGGGGAAGAACAATGTCCTGGGAATTAGCAAAGTCAAGTTTTCTCCCAGCTCCATCACTCCCTAGCTATGTGATGTTAGGCAAGTCACTTCACCTTCTGGGGCTTCATTCTCCTCATGTGCAAAATTAGGGCATTGAAACAGATATGCCTCCTCATAGACCACTGCTCAGATTCAGACTGGTTGAAAAAGCAAAATTCAGGCCACAGCAGAATTTGGCTACAAAGGACCAACAGTGCCCCATGACTCGGGAGTACATATTTCATCTTATCTCAAAGCCCCAAATAACACCATCCCAATCTCGCAGGAGCAAATTAACATAGTCACCCTTTCCGTTAGTGCACGAGTTCCTCTAGAGAATAGGATATTATACAATCAAATGAAATATCCCTTATTCTTGATAATAAATAAGAAACTGGGTGAAATTAGTTCTTATTAATAATAACAACAGTAAAAACATCAGAAACAGGCTTAGAGAGACTAAGTAACCAGTAAGTGGCACACAGGACTCGCTCCAGCACCCATACTCTTGACCACCTAACCACCCCGCCTCTCTTGGACAAAGGTGTCAAAGTGCAGAGTCGTTGTCTAGTTTGGCCTGGATTAGAGGGCCTGGGTTGTAGCTTTATAAATCTAGGCTCCCCTGCCCTCGTTCTCTCTACTCTGAGAACTCTTGATTCAGTTTCTAACCTCTGGCTGAATCTGCTCAGCGATTTCCTCAGACCGGACTTCCCAAGCAGCCCACGGAGAGGAGGCCCCTGGAGGCCTGATGGGCACTACTCAGCCACAGTGACCATGGGGCCATGTGCCACAGAATAAACGTTTTGGTATGACTTCAGACAGTGTCCTAAAATCAACCTGCACAAGGTAACTAAAAAGTCATCTTTCTTAAACTTAGGGAGACTTTTGAACCTGTTAAAGGACAAAAAAAATTTGCCCATGAAAATGAACTGAGAGAAATTGAGACTAAGTTTTGTAAAACGTTAATGGCAGAATTGGAGCAGCACTTGGTCTGAAAACAGAGCTTGGACTTTAACGGCTGCTTAACCACTAATCGCCTCAAATTCCTTCTGCCTTAGTCTTCCACTAGGAAGGCCAGAGCCACTGAGAGGAGAAGAGTGTGATGAACCTCATGAATGTGTTTCAAAAAGGAGTAAGTAAATTAACAGAAATGTGAAGAAAAAAATCTTATTTAATGATATCATATTCTCTGCCTGGATAAATCCTCTTAGATATAAGAATTTAAAAAAAAAAATGGAAAAAAAACATTGAGGAGATCATGGAGAACCAGTCAGCCTGTGATGCTTTTTCACTTCAAATTCTGGGTCTGTAATTACATTCCTCCCCCCCAAATCATGGCTTTCAATAGCCACTACTATCTAGGCTTAAATAAAGGAAAATAAATGATATCATCATGGGGCTTAACTTGATTGCATGTTCATTTTATTAAATCTATACACATCAGAAGCATAGAAAATCACTAGTCTTCAACATTTACAAAAAAAACATGCAAAAAACACCAAACATATATATATATGTGTGTGTATATATATGTGTGTGTGTATATATGTATGTGTGTGTGTATATATATATATATATATAAAATCTTAAATCTTAGTTTTAATTTCTTCTCACAATGCCACAGAGTTGGTAAGGAGGAAATGTCTCCATCATGGAGGTTTATAAGCTAGTTCCTCTCAGCCCTGGCCACTCACCCCCCAGCCTCCACCAGCTGCAGCACATCAGCATCTGCATGGATTTAATGCAGCGTCTTCCTATTTGGGTATCACTTCTTATCTGAAGCAATCGGAAGAGGCTTTGAGGTAGGGAGGGAAGAGGTGGGAGGTGAGAAAAGGGCAATGTAAGCCGAGAGAAGTCCCACAGCCACTCCACATTAAAATCACAACTTTGTGTGGTCTGTGCCAAAGTGAAAAGTACCTGAGGTCCCCTAGAAGCCAGAAGGCACAAATCCAATCGGGTCCACTCTGTGGAATTCAGTGTCACCTGAGGGTAGAGATTTTTATAATTCTAAACAAAACTAAAATGAAAAGATGTTTACTAAACAGCGGAGTGGATAGGACAGAGTTTCAGTTGCTCGAGCAAACCACACAGCTTGCTCGAAGGAGCTGGATGTACATCTCCTTCAGGGACGACAAACAGAGAAGAGTAGAACTTTACCTGTTACCTCAAAAGGGCAGTACCTAGCAAATGTCTAGTGTCTTCCTGCTCCAACGGGCAGTATCTAGGATCTTCACAGGAAGAAATTCCTTGTCTACCAGTGTTATAAAAAGAAAAGCAGATCTTTAAATAATTTCTGTAGAAACTTCTTCCATGCATCTATTTCCAAAATAGTTTAAAAAACAGATTTTAAGATTTTTAGATGAGTTTTTTAATCATCAGATAAAGTAATGTGAAGTCTGAATTGGTCCAGGAGAGTTAAAGAGATTAAACCACTCCCAACTTTTTAGTTCTTGAGGTCTATTAGACTCCACAGGAGCTTAACAGAGGCCCACAAACTGGATTTTTATTTTGTGTTTCTCCAAAGCAGCTATATACTGAGAACTGTAGGTCATTGAAGTATAAGAGTCAACAAAGGTAATTTTCATTCATCTACTTCTTAGTAGAATGCAAGCAGTACAATGCCTAGTTCCAAAAGTACTTGTTGAATAAGTGCTAAATGAAAGAATAAAATATCCCCATGGAAGAACTGACAGTGACCCTCACTTCACACTTTGTTTAAAATTGGACACAACTATGCCACATAAAGTATTTTTAAAAAAATCCTGTTCGTGGCAGTTTTACTTGTAATAGCCAGCAATTAGAAATAGCTCTGATGCCCTTCAACAGGTGATAGTTAAACTATGATACGACCACACCACGGGATACTCTTGCAATAGAGGAACAAACTGTAAATACATGTGACAACGTGGATGAATCTCCAGGGAATTATACAATCCCAAAGGGCTACATATTATGATTTCATTTATGTGACATTCTTGAAATTGCAAAATTATAGAAATGAAGAACAGACGTGGTTACCAGAGGTTAGGGACAGGGTATGGGAGGTGAGAGGGAGGTGCACATGGTTGTAAAAGAAAAACTGGAGTGGTCCTTGTGGGGATGGAACTGAGCAGTGTCTTGATGATGGTGGTAGATCTGCGTGATAAAACTGTGTAGAACTCAATACACGCAGGCACACACACACAGGCACACACACACACACACACACGAGTACATGTAAAACTGGGAAATCAGGCTTGTATTGATGAAGACACCCTGGTTGTGACTGTTGTATAATAACTATAGTACTATTGTTGTACAAGAGGTTACCATAGAGGAAAACAGGTAAAAGCACACAGACCTTTCTGTATTGTTTTCTTATAATTGCATGAGAATCTACAATGACCTCAAAATAGAAAGTTTAATTAAAAATATCTTAATTTTTCAATTACAGGTTACATTCATATCAGTCTGTATTAGTTTCAGACGCACAGCACAATGGCTAGTAAATCATGTTCTTTACAGAGGGTCCCCCCTGATGTTTCAAGTGCCCACCTGGCCCCATACGTAGTTAAAAATAAAATCTCTTGAAGCAACCTCTCCTCTGCCACCAATCTCACACTGTGTGTGTGTGTGTGTTTTCCTAACCACCTATATAGAAGTCTCCCACCTGTAAAGTTCCAACACACCAATTGTTTTCCTCACACAGTCTAACTCCTGTTCTTACATTAGAGACAAACACTGCAGGACTTTTATATCTCCCTATCTAGAATAAAAGTTCCTGAGATAGGGCCCAGGTCTTATATGATTTTTGGTACCATCTCAATGCCTAAAGACTGAATAAAAGTTTTTTACATAAATGAATAAGTGAATGAAGGAATATGTGCATTTTCTACTCACAGCAGAGCTGGAGAAATTGAAACTTCACAATGCTTTTGCCCCAGTGTTCTCAGCTGCACCCGCCTGCCTTCCAGGCTGACAGGGAGAGCAAAGACAGCCTCCAGCGGGGCCCACGGCAGGAACACGCACACAGCTATGGTCAGAGGGCTACACTCATCTGCTGCATGAGTTCCTGACAGTTAATTTCTCTGAACCTCAGTTTCCCCATTTGTAAAACGGGGGATGATACTTACTTTTGCAAGGTTGTTATGTGAGTGAGATGTGATGTACGTAAACAGCCTAGCTCAGAGTCCACTTTAATAGATGCTCAGTAAATGTGCTCATGCTTCATAGATACTTTCAGGCACTAATTCTCATTTTACAGTACAGAGTGATGGCCAGCTCTTAGTGAACTTGTCTTTTCAATAAATAAGCAGTGTTTTATTCATGTAGGACCTTTCTCTAAAGATCAAACTTTGCTTCTATTTACAATCACAAAAGGAATGTGGACACAGCAAACGGGGACAGAGGATGGAGTAAAGGAGAGGAGGCCAGTTAAAGGGGAAGATAACAAGGGCACTTACAAGAGCGGTGAGGACCGTGTACACAGGGCCCTCTCCCCACAAAGCACTATGGAAGCGGGCTAGCCTTGGGCCAGCTCTCCTCCTCTGTGGTTTCAGGCAGTGGTCCCATCCAAAGGCAGCACACACATTAGGGGAAGACACCTCAGAAAGCCTACCGATTACTAAGAGTCAGTCTGGTGATAGTGGGAAAGAGGGAGGGCCTCTGTTTATATTCTCTGCTGGGGAAGTGTTTGTTTTCAGGGTAAGTCTACTGCTTCCGTCTTGGGGCTGGGAGTGCCCTGGTCAGCTCTTACCCACAGGGTAATAACTGTTCCCAAAGTGTGCAGCTGTCTAAAAACATGTTTGCTCTGCATGTGTCACTAGGTCATGAGGAGTTCTCTGAGAAATACTTTACACATGGGTGTCTCCGGGCACAGGCAGCAGGGATGTTTGCTGACCCATGGGCAGAGATGGACAAACAGAGGATATGGTTCCAGGGTCCAGGTTTTAAAAGAATATACTAAGTCAGTCCATCGGTCAGTTAACAGCATTTTGAGCCCTGACTCTGCACCTGACCTCTGCCAGAAACTGAGAAGGGCTCATCCCTAACAGGGGACGGAAAAGGTACCCTGCCCCATGGAGCTCTGGCCTAATTCAGCACATTCACACATTTGCTTTACTTCTACTGTGATGATCTTGCCTGGTACAACAGCACATCTGTCAAAGCAGAGGTTTAAAAAGTAGAATATCATTCTGAGTATATTCCCTCTAACTAGCAGAAGCACATGAAATAGAATATAAAGATATGTCCATGATAGACAACATAGGTATGACATATCCCATCAATTTCAGAAAAGATGAATGTGCTGTCCAGAGGATTTTAACTCTTCAAACCTGTGAGTTTTATTTTCTTTATTAATACAATGAAAAATAGCATAATCATAATTAAGTAATTACCTTGTGCCAGGTAGTGTATTAACTAAGCTCTTCAAAGAATCATCTAGCTCACTTAAGCTTTGAAACAATCTTATGAGTGATACACGTAATATTTTCCCTATTACATGGATGAGGAAATTTCAGCTTATAAAGACTAAGAATGTAAAACCAGGAACATCTGATTCAGAACCAATAGTCTTGATCTTCACACTAAGCTACACTACCATCTACTTGCTTGGTTTAGAGAGAAGGCCAAGGTTACTACTGCTATTATTGAAATAAGGATATATACAGTATTGATCCTTCAAACGTATTAAGTTGAACCACACAAAATTGCCATATACAACCATTTTGACCCATGGAAATAGCAATTCACTTGGCTCCACCTAATATAATAGCAAGACACAGAATAATATGTGCTTAACCCTAGCCCCTGACCAGGTGTATGACTTTGGGCAAATCATTAACATTTCTAGTTTTTACTTGCTTTATCACATAACATGAAGAGGTTGAGCTGAATTAGTCTTTAGGTTCCCTCCAGCTCTATAATTACAAGGGAAGAAGGAGAAGAAGTGCCACCATAATTTGTGTGTTCAATAATTATTCATTAAAAGACTACTGCACGCCAAACACTGAGTCTTTGCTTTTGTCCTAAATTCATCCACATTTCAAGGACAGCATCCCAGCAGCTTACTCTGACCTCTGGGCTTCCACGAGTCAGAGATACAGGACAAGCTTGAAGATTCTTGCTTGCCTGCTATTGAGGCACCTGGGGCGTGTGCCCGGTGGTGCCAGCAGCTCCTGCCTCATCACAGTCTTGCAGCTGAAGAGAAAACCAAAGGACCCAGAATACACTTCAGGGTATGGAAATGAAGAATGGTGTGGCCAAAGAAATGGAACCGATGGACAAATGTTTATCTTCCAAAACAAAAAACTCTCAGCAGATATACTGGCTCCCAGAAACTTCCAAAAATATATTCTACTCTTTTCTGGACCTCACATTCACTTCCCAGGAAGACAACCACCTACAAAAAAAAAAAAAAAAAAAAAAATCCATAAAGGAAGAGCCTTCCACTTGGCTAGCTAGAACACTTAAGCATCTAGTCACAGCCTTTGCACTGGTAAAGGATCAGGAGTAGAGAATGACAGGAAAACACCAAACCACAACCCTGCAGACACTGTCAGCACCTGGCAATGTGACTTATTAGCTTTGTGAGTCTGGACTTATTACTTAAACTGCCTCTGCCTCAGTTTCCTCACCTGTAAAAGAAAGATCGGGAGAGATGACTTCTACACATCTTTCCTATTTTCAAGGTTGGCCAGCCTTTATCATCTAAATTTTTAACAGCTGATCTGCCATCTGTTCCCTTTTGCACTGTCCACTGTGGGCACGGCAAACAGCTGTTTCCCAATACGCCTACATCAGCTCTTCAAATATAATACTTGAAGACTCATGAGTGCCCACTTCACTCCCTCTCCTCTGGCCTAAATCAAAGTCCTAGATAAAGTGTAGCTAGCACAATGTTGACAGTAGCTATGTGGGGTCATATGCCTAAACTTTGAGCTCATAAGGAAGGGAATATATGCAGCCAGTAGCTATTCTCTCTCAATTTCTCAAAACTGAGAAGGACTCCTAACTCCCAATTTCATTCCCTGGGAATTTTACCAGCTGCCCTAGGAATACAAAAGCTGCCAGAGAAGGGGATTAGTGACCTCATTTGAGCTCAACGCTGACTGTTGAGCTCAAACCCCACACAGTACATAAGTGGTGAATTCCATAGGACAGATTATTATTATGTACTAAACTGGGGTATGTTCCCAGTCAGAGTCAAGGGAAACCAGATGAACAAGATCTGATGAGGGGTATAGTCTGCTTCAGGGAAAGCCTGTAGGAAATTGGACTCTGAATTATTGAAAAATAAGTAACTCACCAGGGAAACCATGACCCAGCCTCTCAGGGGAGGGGGATATTCATATTAGGGTGACACTGGTATCTACCCACATAGCTCCCCCCAAAGCACCTTTGGGAACAGCTCAGAATCAGTTATCTGACAGGACAGTGGAGGCAGTTACAGCCAAATGTCCTTTGCCCTGCATGTAAATTCCAAGTCAGGGCTGCTCGTTTCTCTCTTAGTCTGTAGCTTAACTTTCTATTCCACTTAATGCAAACTGTCTTATTGAGGATCCTATGACGTCTGTCACTTTAAATACCTTGAAGTCTCCAGAAGGATTTTTTTTCTTTTCCAACAAGTATATACCTTTAGGAAACAATAAACCAAAGAGTCAAAATTATTTCATAAGAGAAGTAATCATAAGAGCAATGTTTAATAAACTGACCTCCCCCTCCTACTCCCAGATTCTTAGTTTCAGAGTTTTTATTACATCCCTTTCTTCATTACAAAATAAAAATAGTTATAAGAAAGGAAGTGATCTGAAAATTGTTATTAATCAAGTTCTATGTTTTAGAGATGAGCAGTTTTCTTTTTCCTTTTCAGGGACTCTGAATTATAAACCTTCTCCAAGAGACAGACACAGAGACAAGTTTCAGCGACCTCAAATTGTGATAACATCCATAAAATGTCAACTGATATATCTCATAACCAATGTTTTATAAACCTGTCTTTAAAAATCAAGCACTGGCTCTCAACACTTTTTGTCATGGAAATTGTTCTAACAGGCAGATAAATAGGCATTCCCATGGTTAAGGCCTCCCAGCTGTCATATTATTTAGTTCTGCACAAATGAAAAATCTTATGATCAAGACAAGGTTGGAGAATCTGTGACTGGGATCTGGCAAGCAAATGAATGTTCACATTCAGTCAGTGTGCTCTCTCAATGCAAATGTGAACCCTGCAAAATATATTTAATTAAAAATAACTATGTGGCCCTGGCCAGATAGCTCATTTGGTTAGAGCATCGTCCAGAAGCACAGAAGTTGTGGGTTCAATCCCTAGTCAGGGCACATACAGAAGCTGATCAATGTTTCTGTCTCTCTCTTTCTCTCCCTGAAATCAATACAATAAACACTTTATTTTATTCAGTGAGAGGAGGGGAGACAGATAGACATCCACATGCACCCCAACAAGGATCCACCCGGCATGCCCACTAGGGGGCAATGCTCTGCCCATCTGCAGCATTGTTCCATTGCTGCTGGAGCCATTCTAGTGCCTGAAGTGGAGGCCATGGAGCCATTCTCAGTGCCCAGACCAACTTTTCTCCAGTGGAGCCTTGGCTGTGGGAAAAGCAGATGGGCGTTTCTCCTGTGTGCCCTGACTGGGAATCAAACCTCAGACTTCTACATGCTGAGCCGATGCTCTACCACCAAGCCAACCAGCCAGAAACTACAATAAACATTTTGAAAAAATGAGTAATTATGCCTGACCAGGTGTTGGCAGAGTAGATAGAGCTGCCCTAGGAATATAAAAGCTGACAGAGAATGGGAACATGGGTCTGGGATATTGAGGACACAGGTTCAAATCCCCAAGACCTCCGGTTTGAGTGCAGCTAACCAGCTTGAGCATGGGATCATAGACATGACCCCATGGTCACTGGATTGAACCTAAAGGTCGCTAGTATGAAGCCCAAGGTCACAGGCTTGAGCAAGGGGTCACTGGCTCAGCTGAAGCCCCCAGTGAAGGCACATATGAGAAAGCAATCAATGAACAACTAAGGTGCCACAACTATGAGTTGATGCTTTTCATCTTTTTCCCTTCCTGTCTGTCTCTTTTTCTGTCTATTAAATAAATAAATAAATAAATATGTGCACTGAAACCAGCCAGGATATTGTTTATGAGAAAGGGACAGACTTCTCAGACCCAGGATTCTTCTTAAAGGGACCACGCAGAAAACCTCTTTCACAACCACTCACCCGGGACTCTGGGAGACTGGGAGAGCTGAGAGGACTGGAGTAGCAGGAAGAGAGTGTAATCTTGGAGGCACAGGAAGAAACACTTTGAAGGACAGCCACCCTAACCCCTGCACTGAGTCACTCCCCAAATCTAAAGTGAATATTTCCCATGAAACCAGCAATACCAGTAAAAAAAAGCAGGACACCAGCCAAACAAGCTCTCCTGCAGCACTCAGAGCAGAGTCGCTTAGAAGGAGAGAGCCTTCAAGAATACAGTATTGAGTGCCAAGGTCTGAGCTGCATTGCCCCCACCCACACTACTGAGGGCTCCCCGGAGGGCGAGACACAGAAGCGTGATCCTGTCAGTGGGGTGGAAGCCGGGCCGGCCAGAACTGAGGCCCCGTGAGAGCTCAGTCCTGACCTGCGGGGGCAGAAGGGGTGCATAAAAGATGTCCAATCCAGCTGCAGGCCAGGTGAGTAAGAACAGTCCTGCCTGTAATCCCACCCTCAGGGGAAAGGCAAAAGCCAGAGAACTGCAGCAGAGACTTGTGGTGGAGCGCAAGCACAGCCCCACCTGCGAGAAAGGGCCGAAAGCTGGGGAACAGTCAGAGACCCACGGCTGAGCATAGATGCGCAGCCTCACCCACAGTGCTGATGCTTGCGGCCCCAGTGCTGCATGCAGCCCCACCAGCAGGGGTGGGGCAAAGGCCAAGGTCGGCTGGGGCTTGTAGACCCGGCACGTGAACACAGCCCAGGCCATGGAGGAGAGGCAGAAACCACAGAGACTGCCACAGCGGACCAACCGGCAAAGCCCATACCCAACGCCAGAGGCAGCAGCAGAAGAGGTGGTGGGCCTGCAGACAGACCACACCTACAGAAAACAGAGGTCACACCCATTGGATGCCAGTGGTCACACCCTTCTTATACACAGACAAAATGGGAAGGCAGAGAAATGCAACCCAAATGAATCAAGAGAAATCCCAGTAAAGGACTTGAATGAGTCAGATATAACCAAATTACCAGATACAGAGTTTAAAATAATGAATGTTAGGATGCTCAAAGATCTTAGAACAATAGATGGACATAATGAGCACCTAAATAAAGAGATAACATGAATAAAAAAGGACATTGAAATAATAAAAAGAATCAGTCAGAACAGACAAATACAATATCATAAATGAAGACCACAATGGAAGGAATTAAAAGCAGGATGGATGAAGCTGAGGACCGAATCAGCAAATTAGAGCAGTGTTTTTCAACCAGGTGTGCCGTGGGGAAATTATTAAACATGGGTCCCCAAACTACGGCCCGCATGCCAGATACAGCCTGCAGAGGCTATTTATCCAGCGTGCCACCAGCTGCCTCCATCCGAACATAAACATTCCCCTCACAATCCCTCCAGCTATCAGTGACAGGAAGAGTGGAGGCACAGGGAACGCTCACTGACCAATCACCTTCTAGGATTCATCCTGACCACTAGTGATGAACCAATAGTTGGTCGCCTCTCATCCACACCCAGGAAGGTCCCCACTCAGGCTGCCGCGCACTTGTCATTGTGTGGCTGTGGTGAGTAGTTGAAGCTGCTACTCCTCCCCATGGTCCCGATTTCTAATCCTGGTCAGGACTGGAGGTAAATGTTGCCACCACTAGATGAAGCCTCAGCTGGTTATGTCTATCCTGATGGTGTATATAGATATTTGACCTTTTTCTTTTTAAAAGAGGCCCCCGCAGAGGGTGATATACAATGCATCACAATGCATCACAAGGTTATCTATATTGTATATGGCCTCCTGAAGGGTCATCTTCTTAAAGAGCTCAAATCTCTATATACACCATCAAAACAGACAGAACCAAGGCCCCTGCACCCAGCTGACCATGGGATTTGAACCCACAACCTCAGGGAGAACTCTAGTATTTATCAGAATCCTTACCTAGAAAGCAAACTTCTCAATCTGACAGTAGAGATGCTCTGAGGACTTATGATATTACACAAGTACCCAACATTTTCTAAAATTGATTTTGTCCAGTCTCTATACAGAGAGAGTATTTGCCAAATTGATTTGAACCCACAACCTTGATGAAAGCTCCAGTATCTATTAGCGGGACTGTATTTATGAGGGGATACATGGGACTGTATATATGAGGGGTTACATGGGACTGTATTATGAGGTTACATGGGACTGTATATGAGGGGATGTTACGTGGGACTGTATTTATGAGGGGATGTTATGTGGGACTGTATATATGAGGGATGTTACATGGGACTGTATATATGAGGAATGTTACATGGGATTGTATATATGAGGGGGTTATCCTTTTTTATTTAACTTTTTTTTAATAAATGTAATTTATTTAACCTTTAAATAAATTCTAACAGAGTGACATTTTGGTAGGTGGTGTGCCCCAGGATTTTGTAAATGTAAAAAATGTGCCGCGGCTCAAAAAAGGTTGAAAATCACTGAGTTAGAGGACAAGATAAACGAAGGCATGGAAGCAGAGCAGCAAAAAGAAAACAGATTCAAAAAGTCTGAGGAAACTCTAAGAGAGCTTTGTGACAACATGAAGAGAAATAACATCCGCATCATAGGGGTTCCTGAAGAAGAAAAGAGAGAACAAGGGATAGAGACCTTGTTCAATCAAATCATAGCTGAAAACTTCCCTAAATTGATGCAGGAAAAAGTCTCACAAGTTCAAGAAGCACAGAGAACTCCATTAAAGAGAAACCCAAAGAAATCAACACCAAGACACATCATAATTAAACTACCAAAGCTAAGAGATAAAGAGAAAATATTCAAAGCTGCTAGAGAAAAAAAGGCTATCACTTACAAAGGAGCCCCCATAAGGATGACATCCGACTTCTCAACAGAAACACTTGAGGCCAGAAGGGAATGGCAAGAAATATTTAAAGTAACGCAGAACAAGACCTACAACGAAGACTACTTTATCCAGCAAGACTATCATTTAAAATTGAAGGAGAAATAAAAAGCTTCCCAGACAAAAACAAAAACTCAAGGAATTCTTTACAACCAGACCAATGCTGCAAGAAGTGTTAAGGGCCCTGTTGTAAACAGATCAAAGAGGGAAAAGAATATAGTAGAAGAGGAATATAGCTTTAAAGAATAAAATGGCAATAAACAACTACATATCAATAATAACCATAAATGTAAATGGATTAAGTGACCAATCAAAAGACATAGGGTAGCTGAATGGATAAGAAAACGGGACCCATACATATGCTGTCTACAAGAGACACACCTCAAAACAAAAGATGCACATAGACTGAAGATAAAAGGATGGAAAAAGTTATTTCAGGCAAATGGAAATGAAAAAAAAAGCTGGGGTAGCAATACTTATATCAGACAAAATAGACTTTAAAACAAAGGCTATAGTAAGAGATAAAGAAGGTCACTACATAATGATAAAGGGAGAAATCCAACAGGAAGATATAACCATTATAAATATCTACACACCTAATATAGAAGCACCTAAATATATAAAGCAGACTTTGATGGATATAAAGGGCGAGATCAACAGCAATACAATAATAGTAGGGGATTTCAATACCCCACTAACATCACTAGATGGATCCTCAAGAAAGAAAACTAACAAAAAACAGCAGACTAAAAGGACACACTAGATCAACTTGATTTAATAGATATCTTCAGAACCTTTCACCCTAAAGCAGCAGAATATAAATTCTTTTCAAGTGCTCATGGTACATTCTCTAGGATAGACCACATGTTAGGGCACAGAAGCAGTCTCAACAAATTTAAGAAGATTGAAATCATATCAAGCATTTTCTTTGATCACAATGGCATGAAACTAGAAATCAACCACAACAGAAAAACTGAAAAATACTCACTTGGAGAGTAAATAGCATGTTATTAAACAATGAATGGTTAACAAAGAGATCCAAAAAGTAAATAAAAATATTTCTAGGAATGAATAATAATGAGCATACATCAACTCAAAATTTATGGGACACAGCAAAAGCACTCCTGAGAGGAAAGTTCATAGCACTACAGGCATACCTTAAGAAGCTAGAAAAAGCTCAAATAAATAACTTAACCCTACATCTAAAAGAACTAGAAAAAGAACAATAAGTAAAGCCCAGAGGTAGTAAAAGGAAGGAAATAATGAAGATCAGAGTGGAAATAAATGACATAGAGGCTAAAGAAACAATACAGAGAATCAATGAAACAAAGAGCTGGTTCTTTGAAAAGGTTAAACAAGATCAATGAACCTTTAACCAGACTCACCAAAAAAAAAAGAAAAAGAAAAAAAAAGAAAGTGAATTTAAATAAATAAAATTAGAAATGAGAGTGGAGAAATAACAACTGACACAATGGAAATACAAAGGATTGTAAAAAAAATACTATGAAGAACTGTATGCAAAAAAAATTAGACAACTTAGATGACATGGACAAATTCCATGAAACATATAATCTTCCAAAAATCAATCTGGGCCTGACCTGTGGTGGCGCAGTAGATAAAGTGTCGACCTGGAAATGCTGAGGTTGCCGGTTCAAAACCCTGGGCTTGCCTGGTCAAGGCACATATGGGAGTTGATGCTTCCAGCTCCTCCCCACCTTCTCTCTCTCTCTCTCTCTCCCTTTCTCTCTCCTCTCTAAAATGAATAAATAAAATTAAAAATACACACACAAAAAAAAACTCTCTTTAAAAAAAAATCAATCTGGAAGAATCAGAAAACCTAAACAGATTGATTACAACAAATGAGATCGAAACAGTTATCAAAAACCTCCCAACAGACAAAAGCCCTGGATCAGATGGCTTCACAAGTGAATTCTACCAAATATTCAAAGAAGAACTAACTCCTATCCTCAAGCTATATCAAAAAATTCAAGAGGAAGGAAGACTTCCAAGCTTCTTTTGAGGCAAGCATAATTCTGATTCCAAAACCAGGCAAAGACAACACAAAAAAAGAAAATTATAGGCCAATATTCCTGATGAATTTAGATGCTAAAATCCTCATAAAATATTAGCAAACTGATCCAGCAATATATGAAAAAAATCATACACAATGATCAAGTGGAATTTATTCTGGAGAGGCAAGGCTGGTACAATATTTGCAAATCAATCAATGTGATTCATCACATAAACAAAAGGAAGGAGAAAAACCACATGACAATTTTAATGGATGCAGAAAAGCATTTGATAAAATCCAGCACCCATTCATGATCAAAACTCTCAGCAAAGTGGGAATACAGGGAATATACCTCAACATGATAAAGGCCATCTATGACAAACCCACAGCCAACATCATACTCAATGGGCAAAAATTAAAAGCAATCCCCTTAAGATCAGGAACAAGGCAGGGGTTCCCCCTTTCACCACTCTTATTCAATATAGTATTGGAAGTCCTAGCCACAGCAATCAGACAAGAAGAAGAAATAAAAGGCATCCAGCCCTGGCCGGTGGCTCAGCGGTAGAGCATCGGCCTAGCGTGCGGAGGACCCGGGTTCGATTCCCGGCCAGGGCACACAGGAGAAGCGCCCATTTGCTTCTCCACCCCTCCGCCGCGCTTTCCTCTCTGTCTCTCTCTTCCCCTCCCGCAGCCGAGGCTCCATTGGAGCAAAGATGGCCCGGGCGCTGGGGATGGCTCTGTGGCCTCTGCCCCAGGCGCTAGAGTGGCTCTGGTCACAACATGGCGACGCCCAGGATGGGCAGAGCATCGCCCCCTGGTGGGCAGAGCATCGCCCCTGGTGGGCGTGCCGGGTGGATCCCGGTCCGGGCGCATGCGGGAGTCTGTCTGACTGTCTCTCCCTGTTTCCAGATTCATAAAAATGAAAAAAAAAAAAAAAAAGAAGAAAAAAAAAAAAAAGGCATCCAAATTGGAAAAGAAGAAGTAAAATTATCATTATTTACAGATGATATGATACTGTATATAGAAAACCCTAAAGTCTCAGTCAAAAAAACTACTAGACCTGATAAATAAATTTGGCAAGGTAGGTAGGATATAAAATTAATACTCAGAAATCAGAGGCATTTTTATACACCAACAATGAACTGTCAGAAAGAGAAATTTTTTTAAAAATCCCCTTCACTATTGTAACAAAGAAATAAATACCTAGGAGTAAATTTAACCAAGGAGATTAAAGACTTGTACTCAGAAAATTATAAAACATTGATAAAAGAAATCAAGGAAGATACAAACAAGTGGAAGCATATACTGTGTTCATGGTTAGGAAGAATAAACATCATTAAAATGTCTATATTACCTAAAGCGATTTACAAATTCAATGCAATACCCATTAAAATACCAATGACATACTTCAAAGATATAGAACACATATTCCAAAAATTTATATGAAACCAAAAAAGAACATGAATAGCCTCAGCAATCTTGAAAAGGAAGGATAAAGTGGGAGGTATCACATTTCCTGATATCAAGTTATACTACAAGGCCATTGTACTCAAAACAGCATGGTACTGGCATAGGAACAGGCATATAGATCAATGGAGCAGAACCAAGAATCCAGAAATAAACCTACACCTTTGAGGATAACTGATATTTAACAAAGGAGGTAAGAGCATACAATGGAGTAAAGACAGCCTCTTTAACAAATGGTGTTGGGAAAATTGGACAGCTACCTGCAAAAAAATGAAACTAGACCACCAACTTACACCATTTACAAAAATAAATTCAAAATGGATAAAAGACTTAAATGTTTAAATGTAAGCCATGAAACCATAAGCATCTTAGAAGAAAACATAGGCAGTAAGCTCTCCAACATCTCTTGCAGCAATATATTTGCTGATTTATCTCCATGGGCAAGGGAAATAAAGGACAGGATAAACAAATGGAACTATATCAAACTAAAAAGCTTTTTGCACAGCTAAAGACAAGATGAACAGAATAAAAAGACAAACTACACAATGAAAGAACATATTCGACAATACATCTGATAAGGGATTAATAAACAAAATTTATAAAGAACTTGTAAAACTCAACACCAGGAAGACAAACAATCCAATCAAAAAATGGGTACAAGAAATGAATAGACACTTCACCAAAGAGGACATACAGATGGCCAATAGGCATATGAAAAAGTGCTCAACCTCATTAATCATTAGAGAAATGCAACTTAAAACCACAATGAGATATCACCTCACACCAGTCAGAAAGGCGCTCATCAACAAAACAACACAGAATAAGTGCTGGCGAGGATGTGGAGAAAGGGGAACCCTCCTGCACTGCTGGTGGGAATGCAGACTGGTGCAGCCACTGTGGAAAACAGTATGGAGATTCCTCAAAAAATTAAAAATGGAACTGTCTTTTGACCCAGCCATTCCACTTTTAGGAATATATCCCAAGAACACCATATCACTGATTCAAAAGGAGAAATGCACCCCCATGTTTGTGGCAGCATTGTTCACAATAGCGAAGATCTGGAAACAGCCCGAGTGTCTGTCAGTGGACGAGTGGATTAAAAAGCAGTGGTACATATATACAATGGAATACTATGGGGCCATGAAAAAGAAGGAAATCTTACCTTTGCGACAACATGGATAGATCTGGAAACTATTATGTTAAGTGAAATAAGCCAGGCAGAAAAAAAAAAATCATATGACCTCACTCATTTGAGGAATCCAATGAACAATGTGAACTGAGGAACAGAATTGAGAGACAGAGGAGGGATCAAAGGGACCAGAGGAAAAGAGGACAGAGGGAAAGGGGATGATAGGATGGGATAAACCTGAAGGGAAGGGGGGAGGATGCTATGAGGAGAGGAGCAAGGGAGATGTTGAGAAAAATACGAAGGAGGGGGATGCATTCAGGGTGACACTAGAATCTATGTAAACACAATAAATTAAAATCAATTTAAAGCAATAAATAAATAAATAAATAGATAAATAAAATAATTAAAGTTTACACAGAAGTGAAAGAAAGGCAGAATTTCCCAAAATTGCTCCAGGAACTCATAGAGTCTGTCATCTGTACTTTCTTTTTAATAATACCAAGAAATACCAAGAACTAGATGGCCTTTCAAAATGCCTAGGTTCCCTGAAATGACTTTTGGCTAGGATGCCAAGACCATTCAATGGGAAAGGACAGTCTTTTCAATAATGCTGTTTTAATAAGTAAAACTAGATATCTACATGTAAAAGAATAAAATTGAACCCTTACCTAATATCATATACAAAATTAACTCAAAATGGATATAAGACCTAAGACTATGAAGCTCTTAGAAGAAAACATATGGCAAAAGCTTCATAAATTGGCTTTGGCAACAATTTCTTGGCTATGACACCAAAGGCATAGACAAATTAAAATTCATAAAAATTTTAAACATTTGTGTATCAAAATACACCAACAACAGAATGAAAAATCAACCCACAGAATGGGAGAAAGCATTTGAAAATCTATATCTGATAGGGATTATATGATTTTATATATGTGCATGTGCGTGTGCATGTGTGCATGTTTTGGGTCATTGCACATGAAGACTGAGGCATTGTAAGCTCTTTTCTTTGATGAGTTGTAGAGCATCGTTAATTAAAGATGGCAAAGCATTAACTTTTTATTTTGACATGTTTCATGTATGTGTGTGTGTGTGTGTATATATATATATATAATTGAGAATATATACTGAATTTCTAAAACTCAATAACAGCAACAACGACAAAAACAATTAAAAAACGAGCAAAGGACTTGAATAGACATTTCTCCAAAGAAAATACACAAATGGCCAAAAAGAACATAAAAAGATAGTCTACATCACTAGTCGTTAGGGAGATGCAAATCAAAACTGCAATGAGATTCCACCTTCACACCCATTAGGATGGTTACTATCAAAAGGGGCCCAGTAAAGACGTGGGCATGTACATAGCAGGGGCTGCCCGGATGCCTGTCGCAGATCAGAGCAGGTCAGCTTAGACCTCACCCATTTCCTTTCTCTTACTTCTCCTCCTTCACTGTAATATGGCCCCTGGCCACAGGATGAGCCAGCTCTGTATCATGTGTATATACAGTGCCTTTTTTCATATTGTTTAGGGATGGGAGGGGGTGGCTTTTCACTGTAAAGAGGTATACACCTATGGCAGCCTTGATATGGAATTATTCACTGTGTCCTGAATGTAGGTTATTCAATAAATACAAATTGGTACCTCCACCCCCTCCCCAAAAAAATAGATAACAAGTGTTGGCAAGGATGTGAATAAACTGAAATCCTTATGCATTGTTGGTGGGAGTTTAAAATGGTACAGCCTCTGTGGAAAACATGGCAGTTCCTGAAAAACAAAATTAAAATAGATTTGCCATATAATTCAGTTATTCAACTTCTAGATATATGCCCAAAAGAACTGAAAGCAAAGGCTCAAAGAAATATTTACACACCATATTCATAGCGGTATTAATCTCAGTAGCTAACATATGGAAGCAACCCAAGTTTTCATTGATGGATGAATGAATAAACAAAATGTGATGTATACATACAATGAAATATTGTTGAGTCTTAAAAAGGAAGGAAATTTTGACATATGCTACAATGTGGATGAATTTTGTGGACATTATGCTAAATGAAATAAGCCAGTAACAAAAGAGAAAGACTGTGTGATTCCACTTAAATGAGGTACTTCAGTAGTCAAACCATAGAGATAGAAATCAGCATGGCAGCTGCCAGGAGCTAGGGGTAGGGCAGAATGGAGAATTATTGTTCAGTGGGTATAGAGTTTCAGTTTTACTTGACAAAAAGAGTTATGGAGTGGATGGTGGTGATGATTGCACAAAATTGTGAATGTGGTTGAAGTGACTGTGTGCTTAGAAAGAGTTAAAATGACACATTTTATGTGTATTTTACCACCATAAAAAGAATGAGGGAAGATGCCTACACTCCTATTCCCTTATATATAATATCACTAAGGGAAGGGTTAAGTGGCTGCCCTTTGGTATCCAGATTTATGTTTCAGAATTACCACCTGGCAATGACCTTGGGCAAGTGACTTATCCTCTCCGTAGGTCAGCTTCCTCATGGATAGAATATCCACTTAGAAGTGTGCTGTGAGGGTCAGATGAGTCTGTATGCATAATGCACTAAGTCTAGCATAGTAAACACCATGTAAGTATTAGTTGTTATTATTACCACCACCACTAAATCTATTCTCAGCATCCCAAATAAAGTCGTATCCCACCAAGGAAAAACTGTTTGCATTCCATTCTCTGAAATGATGATGGCCTGACCACAAGTTCAATATCTGATCTAAAAAAACAAAAACAAAAAACCCGAGAATCCTCCCTTCCTCAGTGGGAGCACATTAAAGGGGTTAGGGCCCAAGTTACTCTGTCCTTTGGGCAACAAAATAGGTAAGATACTATGCCAGTGACATCCATTCAACCAGCACTCACTGTGTGCCAGTCTGTGCTGGGCACTGGCCAGGAGCCGCATTTATTCACTCGTGATCAGCACTTTCCACTGTACTCGCTGAGTCTGGGGCCATTTCCTCATTGAAGTGTGCGGATTGTCTAAAAGAAACGTTATAGAAAACCATTTCCCAGGAAGAAACTGAAAAGGAAAAAGGGCATCCCAAATTGTCCATTTCTGTTTTTTTCCCTATAGTTCCATTAAAAAGCAAACAAACAAATAAACTCTTCATTTACTTTCAGATTAACAAAGCAGATCATTCCCACATAAATTTTTGCCCCAAATCTCTCAGGATGGAAGACTTCAGACAAGCTTGCTTTGAAATTGACAAAATGACAGAGCAGACCTTAGCCACCCCCACCCCACCCCACAAACCAGAGCTCGCTGCGGGGTGATGGGAACAGAGCTAGGAAGGTTGCCATGCTGGGAGACCCGCAGGACCCACGCAAGGCCACACCCAAGCACAGAGCATCCACATGAGCTACTGCCGCCTACAAAATCTCCTTCTCCATATGCTCCAGGTAGGCACCAAAAGCTGAAACTTCTCACAACTTAATATGTACTGGGGCCCAGGCAGCCACCTGTAAAAGAGCTGATGTGACATTGATGATTGCGTTCTGGCAGTACAGCACAGGGAGAAAAGAGCCCTGACTTGGGAGTGGGCCTGCCTGGGCCAGAGCTCCAGGGCTACTGCTTCATGACTGTGTGATCCTGGGCAAACAGTTAACCTCAGTTTCATTTTCCTTATCTATGATTTTGTGGCTTAAAAGTCCTACCTTTGGCTCTGGCCGGTTGGCTCAGCGGTAGAGCGTTGGCCTGGCGTGCGGGGGACCCGGGTTCGATTCCCGGCCAGGGCACATAGGAGAAGCGCCCATTTGCTTCTCCATCCCCACCCCCTCCTTCCTCTCTGTCTCTCTCTTCCCCTCCCGCAGCCGAGGCTCCATTGGAGCAAAGATGGCCCAGGTGCTGGGGATGGCTCCTTGGCCTCTGCCCCAGGCGCTAGAGTGGCTCTGGTCGCGGCAGAGCGACGCCCCAGAGGGGCAGAGCATCGCCCCCTGGTGGGCAGAGCGTCGCCCCTGGTGGGCGTGCCGGGTGGATCCCGGTCAGGCGCATGCGGGAGTCTGTCTGACTGTCTCTCCCTGTTACCAGCTTCAGAAAAAATACAAAAAAAAAAAGTCCTATCTTTGAGGGTCCTTGTGAGGATGAAAGGAAATGGTTCAAGGGAAAGACCTAGCTGATGTTTGACACAATGGAAGCTCAGCACGATGGGTGCCCTGCCCACCCCTTTATTTTCAGGCAGAAAAAATGTCCAAAGAACTCAATTCCTTGTGTAGAGAAATAATGACACTGGATCCCAGACAAATATTGCCCCTCACTTTTTCAAGAGCCTTGTTCCGGTAACTGGTATGTTTAGGACACTGACAGAACTTGAGATGTTATCAAAATTTCAACCAAACCTTCTCCATAGCTCCTTCTCACCCAAATTTTATAGCAGGCAATAGAAAAGGCTTCAGCTTTATTCTGTAGAGCGCCATATAGACTGATATGCCTATATACTTACGGCCTTAAGAATTGGGCACGCCTGACCAGGTGGTGGCGCAGTGGATAGAACGTTGGACTGGGACGCAGAGGACCCAGGTTCGAAACCCCAAGGTCGCCAGCTTGAGCGCGGGCTCATCTGGTTTGAACAAAAGCTCACCAGCTTGGACCCAAGGTCGCTGGCTTGAGCAAGGGGTTACTTGATCTGCTGTGGCCCCACAGTCAAGGCACATATGAGAAAGCAATCAATAAACAGCTAAGGTGCCACAATGAAAAACTAATGATTGATGCTTCTCATCTCTCTTCGTTCCTGTCTGTCCCTATATATCCCTCTCTCTGTCTCTGAAAAAAAAAAAAAAAGAATTGGGCATTGTCTCTTATGGAAGGACCAATAACTGTTCTGAGCCTTTAATACCTCTGACATCCTAGATCAAAAAGAAAAAAAAAGGATTGACTCTGCTTTTGTGAAATGTCATGGTGTGTTAAGGGGATCCCCAAGACCAGTTTCAGGTTTTGATGGCTCTTAGGATTCACAGGACAGCACATAGTCATAGTCATAGCTATGATTGATTCCGGTGACAGGATACAAAGCAAAATCAGCAAAGAAAAAAGGTAGATAAGGTGAAGTCTGGGAAAACAAGGTGTGAGCTTCCAAGAGTCTTCTCACAGTGGAGTCACATAGGACATGCAACAAGTTGTGACAACATATGAGAAATATTACAGACCAGGGAGGCTCATTAGACTCAGTGCCCAGGGTTTTTACTGAGGATTGATCAGGTAGACGCCCCCTTCTGACCATGTCCTCAAATCCCAGACTCCCAGGTAGAAAGTAGGTTCTCAACATAAACTGCATGTCTGCACAAACAGTTTAGGTCCAGTGATCTACTCTTATCATTCAGAGTGCTGGGAACCCTTCCAAACCCAAGTCAAATGCTAGTCAAGGAGGCCTTTCTAAGAATAAGCAGTCTCAGGTTTGCTATGTTAATTCTTTTTGCACACATGGGAACAAAAAACCAAATATCTAATAACTAACTGCCAATTGACCACTAAATTCTTGTGGCCAGTCTATGTATTGGAATCCTTTGAAAAACAGTGAACATAACTCAGTGCTTCAAAACATATTCATTCATTCAGTACATTTGTACTGTCAGCCTGTTGGGCTCTGGGCATTAAGGAAATAACAAGACCTTTCAAGTCCCCGCCCTCTAGAACTTTCGAACTAATAGGGAAGATAAGATGAGTACACAAAGAACGATAACACGTGGTGGTATGCAATGACAGCTATAAAAGAGGTATAAGCCAAACACTAAACCAGCTAGAGAAGGAAGAGGAAGCTTCCCGCTGTGATCAACCAGAAAGATTTTGGCAAAAATTACCACAGAGCTGCAGTTTCAAAGACAGGATTTTAAGAGTAAGTGACAGGGCTGGGAAGAGATCTAAGAAGGCAATAAAAGTATCATTTCATTGGAACCAACTTAATTGGATGATAGGGTTCATAGAAAGGGATGGTGGGAGATAAGAATTTAAAACAGAAGTTAGGATCAGATCATCAAAGGTCTCAAATGTTGGACTAAGGAGATTGTTCAACAGCCCTTTATCCTCTTGGTGATGGGGAGCTTCTGTTTATGTGTGAGTGTGTGTGTATTTATATTTTCATCACTCTACTTGAGCAGGAATGAAGGGGAGGAATTACTACTAGCAAAAAGGCAAGGGCTTTCACAGTAGACCTCACAAAAGCCAAAGAAAGCCATAGTGGAAGAAGAGGTAAAATACAAATGTCGTTTGGGAAGAACATTGGGAAGGAAGCCATAGTAATACTCCTTGAAAACGCACATGACTCTAAGTTCTTACACTGAGTTGACTGGGGGGTTAATGCACTGAAACAGGACTGCCTGAAAGAGCAGCCAGGTTAAAGGGAAAAACTCATAACATGGCAGGAAAGTCAGCGGACACATCTATAACTCCAATGGCAATGAAGAACCAGTGCTCAGGACAGCTGTGGCTGTAACTGTAAATACGGAAGTCCCCCACTAAGAGGCTCAGCTATAGCAGTGGGGGTGACTGAACTCAGTAAGGGAAAGAGTGCAATGAAAAAAAATCACAGAAAAGAAAGCAAATGACATTGTACTTGTCAGTTGAAAAGAGAAAGAGCAGGCAGGTTGGAAAAACAGAAGAACAGTGGTGTCACAAAGCTGGGGAAAAAAATTCAGGAGAAAAGAAGTAAGGGCAAGGGGTCAAGGCAGATCAGTGCGGAGAGAAGGCAGTAGATTTGGTAACTGGCATGTCACCAGTGATCACTGCCAATCTAAGACAGGCTGAGGCAGAAAACTGTGTGTGAGCCAAGGCCTCCTGTCACTGAGGAAGAAAGTGAGGTAAAGTTCTGGGGGCTGAGGGTAAAGGAAGTGGTATACAAGGGGTCCCAGCCTTGAAAAGAATAGATGGTTGTAGAGAGACAGCATATCCCAACAATGGTGGCACTGTCAGGAGCAGCACCTGCCCCTTCTCCCTCAAAGGGCAACGACAGGGAGAAGCTCAGGGACCATGAAGGGTGCTCTTCACAACCCATAAAGACAGTGAGGACTGTTCAAAAAGTTTACCTGCTCAGGGTCCACCAGGAGGCACGATATTTTCCCCCAGACACACAGAACATTGGCAACAGGCATTTTTGAGAGGCCAAATGCTACACACGGCAAGCCCACAGCTATGCACTTCTCCCTCAAGCAAATGTAACTCAGTTCTTCGGCTTGGCAGAGAGGTAACACTATAAACACATCCATACACACACACACACACACATACACGCACGCATGCACACATGCAAGCACGCACGCACCACACTACAACGGAGAAGTTCTCTGTAGTCAGACGGCCTTGGTTCAAGTCCAGACTCCACCACTTATTAGCTTTAAGATCTGAGACAAGTTACTTAACCTCTGTGCCTATGTTTTTGCATCTGTAAAATGGGTTTAATAACAGTACTTATCTCATATAGTTGTGGTGAGAATTTAATGAGTTATTTCACGTAAACAGCTTAACTCAAATTCTGACCCACAGTAGTGTTCAATAACTGTTGGCTATACAATTACTTGATTTTGGTCTCACTACAATGTCATGAGACAAAGCCCGGCAATCACTATCTTCTGTATATTACTAATAAGGAAACCAATGCTCAGAGGGGAAATACATTTTCATGCAGTGCAGGGCACAAGGCAGGATGTGAAAAAAGTCTAGACCCCTAACAAGATGTACAAAGCTCTCCATGACCAGCCCACTGCTTACCTCCGAGGCCCCAGCTCCTGGCAGCCTTGCCATGCACTGTGCCCGCCACACTACTTCCTGCCCTTCTTAACTTTCTGATCTCTATTTATCCCTCAAGTCTCCTCACAAATGTCACCTCTTCTAGGAAGCCCTTGGCATTTGTTCCTCCTTCCATCTCATCAGGAACCTCTGTTCTCTATGCTCACCTCTGGTTACTGGCTTCACATTGCATGGTAATTACAGATGTCTGCCTTCCCCTCGGGACTCGGGCCTAAAACAACTTCTGGTGCATAATAAACAAAGTAAATACTCAGTGAGTATTTGTTGAGTGACCTAATTCTTTTTTCTAAATCTGATATTCTCCCCACTAGATCATGCTGCCTCTTTTATTAACAAATGTTCTCTACTTAATAATAGTTTTGAAAAAGTAGCAACAAATTTCACCAAAGGTCAACCAACCATACCATACTTAAATATTAAATTAAACATAAACACAGGTCATTATACCTACAAGAGGAAGTGAAACACACAAACACCCTTAAAAAACCTGACAAATTCCACCAATAGTTCATCCATCTTGGTACCTTTGGTCTCCGAGAAAAGAGAACAAACCTGGATTATCAAAGGATTCATCCTAGGCAAGAATAACCCAGTGAGAAGCGCCTGAGGTTTGGCACATAAAGAAGGTCAGGTTCAAAGGTCTCATATTTCAAAAGCTCAAGGAGAGATTCCTCTTGGACTTTACAGCATATACATCTTGCTCCCTGTGTACTGAACGCCCACCCAAGACTTATGTTCAGTTCCTGACCGCTCTGAGTGATCCTGGGGAAAGGCTACCAGATAAGAGAAAAAGTAGGCACACCTCCAGGTCCTTGCTCCTCACACACCAAGCAGACACCTGTGCTCGGGTCCGTGGTAGGGGCACATCTGTCTCCCACAGGATCTGACAGGTGGAGACATCTCCTCCGCACCCTTGCTCCCAGCCTCCACCAGGTTCATGTGGGAAAGCAGGTGACCCTCTCTGCGCCGAGGCATCTCAGTAACCAGGGCTAATCTCCCCACGGGCACTCCCCGAGGGATTCCAGGCACACTCGGGTTTTTCCTCTGGTCTGGGTAAAGCAGACAACACTTAGGAAACATAAACACAGACCTAGAAACACACACACACACTTGTGTGTACTGTGTCTGACTCTAGCTGCTGGGGGAAAGGGCCACCCGGTTTCTTGCAGTTTGCACATAAATGATATTTTTGTGGTTCGGGCCTCCGTGCTCCTCCCCCCAGGAAATTCAGAGACTGTTAACCACAGCAGTGCATGCTGAACACAAGAAATTCTGTAAAGCACTAACCAAATTCAGCATGCATTGCTATTAGTGTCAACTATTCCCAGAATCTTAAACTGATTCTGGAGATATAAAAAAGGGCCTTAAACATTCCATCTAGGTCCAATCCTCACTCATTTTGCCAAAGACATACCTGGATCTTTTATTTAAAAATTGAATATA
Source organism: Saccopteryx bilineata (assembly GCF_036850765.1). NCBI lineage: Eukaryota > Metazoa > Chordata > Mammalia > Chiroptera > Emballonuridae > Saccopteryx > Saccopteryx bilineata. The sequence goes on along the minus strand of NC_089490.1, from coordinate 334,503,635 downwards.
TACTTAGCTTCATAGCAGGTCTTATGTATCTTTATTTGGAATAATGAGGCTCCAATGTGATATTATTAGATGGAGTTACCATTTTCCAACACATACATACCTTCCTATATAAGTCTCAAAGAGCAGTGCCATCTCTATGAGTACCTTTTACAAAAAATATTAAAATATGTTACCTATACCCATAAGTCCAAACAAGTATGTCTTCATTCAATTCTAAATCCATCTTCTATACTTTGGGCAGTGTTACTGTCCTAAGAAAAAAAAATCTAGTAATTTTACTTATAATATTGAGATACTTTCTTACAGGATCCAAATAAAGGATAAGTTTTTAGCCTGGTTTCACCTTTGAGCTTCAGACTGCCACATGAGCAACGCCTCCAGCCAGAACTCACCTGTCTTATGTGGCACTCAGTGGTCTCTCCCTATTTCCTCGGCATCCCATGCCCTTCCTGCCTCCATGCCATTGAACTTGAAAGCCCCTCAACCCCTTCTCCCTCCCCCACTCCCTTCTCAATCTCACAGACTCCTCCAGGGCCATGGCTCTACCTCATCCGTCTCCTTCCCGTGTTCCCCGTCAGTTGCTCTCTCTGCAATCTCACAGGAAGTCATACATATTTCTATGAGAACGTCTACCACACTGTATTGTATTACTTTATCATTGTTGTCCTTACTACAGGCATATTCTTTCCCTTTTTTTAATCCCCAGAATCTGGTTGTAAACCTAATTCTTAGATGAAAACCCAATACAATGCGGGGGGGGGGGGGAATGTGTGTGAAAACATCAACATCCACCTTCTGTGCATGGAAAGCATCTGTAAATGAAGTGATTGATGACGTATAGTTGGATAATGGCAAACCTTGTACTGTGCGAACTCTCAAGAGCCAAGAAGAAGTCTAGAAGGAGAGAGTAAAGGAAGGAGAGAGGAGAGAAGAGAGAGGGAATGAATATGAATGGACAGGAACGGACACTAAATAGCCATTCTGTGTAAGACACAATGTTGAGCACTTTCACATATTCATTATCTTATTTATTTCTTAGAGCCACTTCATGAGAGATGCAAATTTTTTCAGAAGAGGAAACTGGGACTCAGAGGCTAAGTAACTTGTTCAATTACACAACCAGCAAGTGGACCTAAGGTTTAAACTCAAGACTGACTCCAAAGCCAAGTTTATTCCACTACAAAGTAGCCTCTGTGGGAAACATGGGCTTCCAGACTCACTCTGGCCCACGAACACAAGCCAGAAACACCTGCCTCACCACAGCCCCTCCCCCATCACCTCGCTGGCCACCGTGCTTCACATCAGCTGGTTCCTGACTTTCCATCTATGACTCCCTTCACAACTGTCATTTTCAGCGACTTATTTAACTTGTCTGTGTCTTAATTTCTTCATCATAAAATGGGGGAAAGGATAGTACCAAAAAATAGTATCAATAATAGATTAGGGGCCCTGGCCGGTTGGCTCAGCGGTAGAGCGTTGGCCTAGCGTGCGGAGGACCCGGGTTCGATTCCCGGCCAGGGCACATAGGAGAAGCGCCCATTTGCTTCTCCACCCCTCCACCGCACCTTCCTCTCTGTCTCTCTCTTCCCCTCCCGCAGCCAAGGCTCCATTGGAGCAAAGATGGCCCGGGCGCTGGGGATGGCTCTGTGGCCTCTGCCCCAGGCGCTAGAGTGGCTCTGGTCGCAACATGGCGACGCCCAGGTTGGGCAGAGCATCGCCCCCTGGTGGGCAGAGCATCGCCCCTGGTGGGCGTGCCGGGTGGATCCCGGTCGGGCGCATGCGGGAGTCTGTCTGACTGTCTCTCCCTGTTTCCAGCTTCAGAAAAATGCAAAAAAAAAAAAAAAAAAAGAAAAAAAAAATAGATTAGGGAGAATTTAATAAATGGATGTAGGTACAGCACTTAAAACAGTGCCTGATGCATAGGTACAGGGTACTTAGAATTGCTCAGTAAATGTCAGATATCATCATCATTCACTTGCCTCACAGGCTTGCAATAACAGTCTTAAGCGACCAAATATAATACAATATGTTACTTTAGCAACAAAAAATATACCAGATTAGATAGGAAAACTTTAAAAATAACGAGAAAGATGAATCTTACCTAACCAATTACTGCCCTAAGTGCCGTCATTGCAGAAATTTCACGGCATTTGCAGACTGAATCTGTGGTTTCAACTCTTCACACGTTACTGTGAACATATCTATGTGGAAATTGTAGTTAAATCAAATTCGGCATGAGATAGGAATGAGGTGGTAAGCCTTGGCTGACTACCTAGCACTATCATCACAACTTCTTTATTTTTTGCTGTTTTTTATTAAATATGTGACCTCATTTGATCCTCGGAACAACCTTGTGAGGCAAGTACAATCATTCCTATTCTACAGACACACTGAGGACAATGATATACTACGGTGATAGTTGCAGACTTGGGGATAGCAAAGGTCTCAGGATGCACCCCAAAGACGTCCCACGATAGTAGACCTGATACAACTCTAGAAGCCATTCTAAAAAGAATCAAAGAATTAAACTGAAACCCCTTACTTCTAAAACTCAAATGACTAGTCTAAAATTAGCAGTGGTAAAGCATCTGCCCTAAAGAATCTAACAAGCCACAGCTCAGTCTTCCTCCTAAGGGGCAGGAGTGGATGAGGCTCTGCTCTGACTGAGCCACTTGGCTTGGCCACGACCCAGGCCAGGCCCACAGCCTCACAGCCCTATGTTTTACTCAACAGATTCAGCCAGTACCATGAGAGCCCAGGAGCCTGTGGCCATGAGTAATGACAGCGCAGAACATGTCTGTCTAATCAGAAGCTGATGGTATGAGTTCTGTCAAGACTAGCAGTAAAACAATACTTCTGCAAAGAAAAAAAGGACATGTTTATTCACCCACAAATTAAGCAAAGCTTTTCTTTCTCCCTCTTACTCAGAATGCAAAGTAGTGGAATTGTTTACTAGGTCTTATACCCTTACCTCTGAAATACTTCTTGATGCATTTATAGAAGGAAGACTCACCTAGGAATAATAAACCAAATCTATTTCTACTAGTAGTTGCAGTGTCTAGAAAGGGAGACATTAGGAAATGCTTCTTCTTTTTTCTTTTTTTTTTTGGCCTTCTTTTATCTCTGGCCTCACTCTGAGGATAATGGATATGAAAGCATTTTTGTGATTGTGAGCACTTCACATAGGTAAACATGGCAGTGCAATCACCTGAGGGTGATGGCAACACATTTCAGCAAAGACTTCATTTCAGAAGAGTGATTCATTCCTTTATTTATCCACTTAATTCATTAAAAATGCTACACTAAGTTCCCAATGAGTGCCAAGCAATGTGGATGCAGAATTAACTAGGCAGTCCAAGCCCTCAAGGGATCATCCTTTCCCAAATTGGTCTTCTCATCTCCATGGTATTCCAACCACTCCAGGCTTTCTCTCCTCTCTCCTGTTTCCCTCCCTCTTTCCCTCCCTCTATCTCTCTCCCTGTCTATCCCTCTCTCCCTCTCCTAGAATCCTGAGCCACTCAAGAGTGTGCGTCTCCCATATTCCTCAAAAGTCTTAGCACATGGACAAACCTGAGTCCCAGTGGGGACTCAGGGAAAAAAAAACATATTTGATGTAGAGGTGAGTACTTAGAGAAACACATGGCTTTAGTATCATAAATAACCTGCTTTCATTCTACTCTGTCAACCTACCTTCCCAAACGTTGCCTGAAAGCAATTTACTCCTCCCAACAATCTGAAGGAGGCTCTAGATTAATAGTTAACAGAGGAGTAGAAAGAAGTCTCGATTTATGGACCACATGTTTCACATGAGGGCAGTCAGCTGGGGAGACCAGTAGAAAATTATGAGGGAATACCAAGCACTTGAAACAACAGGAAGTAGAAACATTCGCTGACACCTGATTTCTTCTGGATGTAGTAATTCCCTGCGAAGCTTGCATTTGAGCAAACATGAATGGAAAATAACCCCAAATCATCCATTTTTAAGACTAGAAGGAACCTTACCTGGTTCAAGTCATTTTACAGATAATGCAACCAAGGCTCAGGGAAAAGATGTGACAACCCAGACTGCACAGCTTCTTTCCGGGCAGGAGTAAAAGCTGAGCCACCTGCCTCCCCATGCAAGGCCCATTCCTCTCCCCAGAACCAGGCAGTGCCTGTAGGTGGCGCTGCAGCATGCCCTGCCATGCCTGCAGGGTTCACACCGCCTTTCTAGCTGCCCTCCCAACTTCCTTGTGCCCTTCTCTGCCTTGCTTAAAGCGACAAGATGTGGCCCTCAGGACATCTGAGGCCCCTATGCAAATGAAGAGCCCCCTGAATGGCAGCCTGCTTTTATTCTATGAAATGAGATTGTCTTCTGTCCTTTTCTTCTGAAGATCAATGAGCTGCTAGCCATCAAGGAATTCTATATTCTTTGAAAAAACAGAGTAGGGTTCCAATAGAATAATTTGCATGATGATTAATCCCTACTAATGTTAAATCCAAGAATTAGAGTTCAGCATCTTATAAAGAGCGACAATGCACCCAACTAGGTGGTGGCACAGTGGATAGAGCGTTGGACTGGGACGCAGAGGACCCAGGTTCGAAACCTCGAGGTCACCAGCTTGAGCGCGGGCTCATCTAGTTTGAGCAAAAAGCCCACCAGCTTGAGCCCAAGGTTGCTGGTTTGAGCAAGGGGTCACTCAGTCTGCTATAGCCTCCCAGTCAAGGCATATATGAGAAAGCAATCAATGAATAACTAAGGTGATGTAACAAAGAATTGATGTTTCTTATCTCGTTTCTCATCTCTCTCCCTTCCTGTCTGTCTGTCCCTATCTGTCTCTCTCTGTCATCAAAAAAAAAAAAAAAAAAAAAGAGCGACAGTGCTTTTGATCTTTCTATATCTAAACTTTAAAAAAAATAGCATACACACTTGCATACAACTCATTTAACAATAATGCTTGACACTTGGTCCTCATAATGACTCTGGTAAGGGATGATAGAGTAGGGATCATTATCCCAATTTACAGAAGAGAAACTTGGTTCAGGGAAGCTATTTGTCTGCCCAAAGTCAAACAGGTAATAAAATGCAATGCTGTAACAATGACCTTGTCTAAGGCTTTCTCCTCCTTGCTTTAGAATTTTCTGCTCAAATTTGACCCAACAACACTGAAGAGCAACCATTTCTGCTACCGTTGAGACATGTCACTTGAGTCACTCAAAGAGGAGCACAGCTTGGCCGTGAGCTTCAGCAACAGCCTCCCCACCCCGCAGGTGCTGCTCTGTTGAAACTAAATGACACAGGTGAATTACAGGGGGTGACCTCTGGAGCATCAGAAACAGGGTTAACCTTTAGGATGTTTTGAATTATTTACAGTTTTCTACATTTTTCTCATAAACAATCTGGGATGTCTCTTAGCGTTGACAATCATTCAATCAAAGGTAAGGGTGGTATTCATTTGTTCATTTAAAAAATATTCAGCCTGACCTGTGGTGGCGCAGTGGATAAAGTGTCAACCTGGAAATGCTGAGGTTGCCGGTTCGAAACCCTGGGCTTGCCTGGTCAAGGCACATATGGGAGTTGATGCTTCCAGCTCCTCCCCCCTTCTCTCTCTCTCTCTCTCTCTCTCCCCTCTCTATAATGAATAAATAAAATCTAAAAATAAATAAATAAATAATATTCACTTATAGATACAGAGAAAAGGACTTGGAAGGCTATATCTTGAGTATGCATGTATTGACTATTATTAGTATATTATTAATGCTAATGTGTTTTATCTTTTTTTTACAATAAATATGTATAGCTTTTGAAATAAGAAAACAATGATCTTACTTATACGTGGAATCAACAAAGAGATGAATTTATAGAAACAGAGAGTAGAATGGTGGTCGCCAGAGGCTGGGGATGGGAGAAATGGGGAGATGTTGTCAAAGGGTACAAACTTCCAGTTATAAGGTAAATAAGTCTGAGGATCTAATGTACAGCACGGTGGCTACAGTTAACAATACTGAATTATATACTTGAAAGTTGCTGAGAGAGTAAATCTTAAATGTTCCAATAACAAAAAAAATAATAATAGCAGTAAATACATGTGTCAAAGCATCATGTGAACACCTTAGACTTACACAATGTTATATGTCAATTTGTCAATTATATCTCAATAAACCTGGCTGGGAGGGGGAGTGGAAAAAGAAGAAAACAAACAATAAATATTACTTTTATTTTTAAAACATTTTCTTCATTCTGAAAAATGGGAGAAGGGGTTATCTCCACAGGGCGTTAGAAGCTCTATTACCATGAACCAGGTAAATGGAAAATGCAAACAGTACTATAATTTCCCAGACTAGAACCTTTGCCTTCCTTCTCCATCTGCGTACTACCAGACCCCAAGAATACAAAACAATGTGCTAGGACACCAATTTTACACAAAGATATTGGGGAAAGAAAAAAAAAAAAAAAAAAAATATATATATATATATATATATATATATATATATATATATATTTAAACCAAATTCAACTTATGAAATAAATGAAGAAACTGCATAGCACCTTAAACCAATTTTCCTGCTTGCTGGGGCCCCTCTGACACCCCCATCCCCACCCCAGGAGCACTCTTCAGTCTTCTTTGGTCTCAGAGACTCTTCTATGGAAAAGTTTGGGAAGGCCTAAGTCAAAGAGCACCGTCTGATGATTTCTCCCCCTTTTGAGAGAGCAGCAACCTCATTAATAAAGTCACTTTTACGGCTAGTTGTTTGTAACAAATTTTTCTTCATCTAGTATATCTTTAACTTTTTTTTTTTTTTTTATAAAACAGTTGGCAGCAAACATATTGACAGGGAAATCCAAAAACCACGGGAGCATAGTTGCCCCTACCTCTCTGGCCGGACAGTGGGCGCTGTCTGGCTTAGCATCCTGGGTTCTGAGCGCTACCTCTGGGCTGCCTCCCATTTCAGCAAGACAGCAGGCTGCTCTGCACAAGGTGCTAATTCAGTCATTCCACAAATGTTTATTGAGCAAAGCCTTTAAAAAGGCCTCTTAGGGCACAGTGGGATCATTCACAAGCCAACGGTCAGAGCTAACGGATCAGATGTGGACAACCAATCTTTCATTAGACCTCAAACCACCTCTAGGATAAAGCGAGCAGGGCCCCTGCCCCACCCACTCCCTAGCAGCTGGGAGGGATCAGGCAGGCCTTCTGGAACAGGGCTGCTACTGGAGAGAGGCTGAGGCAGTCACTCAGCACCACCAGAACCACGGCAACTCCTGCACCATAAAGGATAAAATACCTCTAAATGATTTGAACAGTGCCTGGCACCTAGTGAGAACTAAATGGCCATTTCTGCTGTTACTATTCCAGCCTGCCCTTTCCCAAGGAGCATCAAAGAAAGTGGAAAGAACACAGGTTTTAGATTCAGAGAAACTGGATCTGAATCCCAGCTATGCCACTTAACTAGCCGTGTGACTAAGGGACAGGATCTTTCTGAGCCTCAGTTTCACACTTGTAAAATGGCAAAAAGGACAGTATTCCATCCCTCATGTGGCTTTGTGAGAATTAAGGACACATTATATGCAAAGAAAGGTGTCTGGCCCATAAGTGCCCAATAAAAGACAGTCAATATTGCCACTGGCTTGCATCATCCCCTCTCCATCTCTCTTGATGGGCCTGGAATCTGATTTCACCTGAAAACCACACTAAAGCAGAAAAGCTACTTTAAGGGGGAGGAGAGGAGGAGGGAAGAGGGAGAGGATGTGGAAGAACTTCCCCAGAAACCCATGGAAGTCCCAGTTGCTTTCAACCATCCTCCTCATTTTGGCTGCTCCATCCAACTGACAGCTGGGGCCACTATTCCTTAGTTGGGAATGGCTGCCAAGAAGGGGACAGGAAGCTGGACAGCAGTTTGAATTCCATCCCCACCTTCCAGTGTTTGTCTGTCTGTCTGAAGCCCCTCTGGGCTCCCTCTGCATATCCTTGCCAGGCTGGGCGGGTCAGGAGGCTGACAGTATGATTCAGTCTCTTTTATCTAGGCTTCCATCTCAACCCAGAGCCCAGAGCCCTGAAGGGAGGCTGCTGGTCACAAACCAACATTAAATGAAAATAAGGGCTTTTTATTAAGACAGGGGATTTATAAAGGGAGGAGGGAGCGTGGGTACAGACAGAGAGGCCCACTTCCTACATGCTGGTGAAGCCCCGTGACTTAGCCGCTGAAGCAGTTGGTTTTCCACTTTAAAAGATGATAAATACCATTCCTGTAACTTATAACTCACCATGGGACAGGTCTGGGAGTAGGAGGAGAATTCTAAAACAAATCTGCTTACTTTCCATTTAGAAATCATCAGCCCCAAATCCCCTTCCCAACACCCCACTTGTAGATAGGTCCTAAAGCCCTACCTCACTTCACCTGAGCAACCGGGGAGCAGGCACCTGCACCCAGGTCCCGCCAGCTGCCAGCCCCAACCCCAGGTTCAGTCCTCAACCCACTCAGCAGAGCCTTCACCCCACCACAGGCACCCCGGCTTCCTGCAGCCTCGGTCCCCAGGGCAGAGCAGGTGGCTCTTAAGTAGAGGGGAAATTGAGGAAGGGGGCTTGTCGGCTGCCAAAAGGCAGTTCACATTTTAGATTAAACAGTATAATTCAACACCAACTCCTTCATTGAACAGTGAAGGAAACAGAGACCTAGAGAAGCAGAGAAAGTTGCCCGAGGTAACACAGCGAGTGGGCAAAAAAAAGTAAAGACTAGAACCCGGGAGAGCTTCGAGCCCCAGCGGGCAGGGAGCGCGTCTCGCTGCCCTCAGTATCCTCTTACCCGCTGAGCGGAGCCAAGTGGTGCAAACCCGCAGCCCGGGGCGCTGCGCGTCACCTTCCTGAAACCGGGCGCCGAGAGCCTGCTCTGCCCTGGCGGGACGCTGGCGCTCTGTCCCGCTCGCTCCGCAGCCCGGCGGTCCAGGTGTCGCGGCAGCTGTCAGCGCCCGGCTGCGAGTGCAGGCTCCTCCCGCGGGCGGCGGGCGGGCGAGCGGGGCGCAGGGCACCGGCCAATGGCGCTGGGCGCTCCCCGGCCGCCCCGCCCCGGCCGCCCCGCCCTGCCCCGGCCGCCGGCGGGATCCGTCCGCTCTGCGCCCACCCTTTTCTCGCCGGGGTCGGTTTCTTCCTCCTCCTTGGTCCTCTAGTTCTTCCCGATCCTACCGATCCTCCCGTCCCGGCACTCTCAAGCGTACCTTATCCCGAAACAACTTTTTTACCGTGCAAAAAATGTAGCGCTGTTATTTTGTGATGACTGTGGAGCTCAAGAGCGTGGAGCGCGAGGCGAAGAGCAGCTCCCTTGGGGTCAGCCACCCAGCAGGGAAACGGGTGCCGAGTCGTGGGAAGCCTCGTGACCAAAGCAAGATGCTTTAAGCCCTCCCGGCAGCACTTTCCTCTCTAGTAAAAATAGATTTTAAAAATACCTTACAGATTGAGAGTATTAAATGAGGTGATGCTTTAAAAGCACTTGATATAACACCTGGATAAACGGTGAGCGCGAGATGTAATGGCCTGAGCCACCCAGTGGGTGTACAGTGAGGACTGGCACAATGCTGGAAGGTGCTGGCTGGTGGGGAGACAGGCATGCCTATAAATACAATATTGTACAATATCAGAGCCAATTTTAAAAAGTTGATGATGGGGCCAGATCAGGCAAACTTCCGAAATTGTTGAACCTTAAGGCCCTCTCTTTCATCATCTCCCTGGTTAATTCCGTCCATCTAACAGAGGGTGGCCCGGGTCTAGGTCTGCCTTGTTCTTCCAAAGATCTTCCCTGCTCCAAACGTACAAATGTGGAATCCCAAGGGCCTCGTTTAGTGCTGGGCGCAGGACTGCTAACCTCCCTGAGGAATTCTTGCACTGGGTTAATGTGTATATTCTGGCTTTCACCCAAACTTTGAAAGTCTACTGTGTCACTGTGCAGGGTAAGCACTCAGCAAGCAGAAGAGGATTAAGCCACTTGCCTTGCCTTTGAAAAGACAAATTTGTGAATAATTTCAACTTAGCGTAGTGACTGCTATTTTAGGCATACAAAGTTATAAAGTCACATACTGGGAAAGGAGGGCAAGAAAAGTTTAAATAAAGTATGACCACAGTTAGTCTTGAGGGAGGGTTCTAACTTAGGTCAGATGGAAGCAGGAGAGAGAGAATAATGGGTGCAGAGAGGCAGGAGAGACATGGAGATGCCTATCATATGTAGTGGCTAGTGCACAGGGTGTGTGACAGGCAGGCAGCAAAGAAGCTAAGGAGAGAGATAGACAGATACAGGAGGAGTAGTCATACCTGCCTTGTGGAGGGAGGCAGCTGTATCCTGCTGGTGATGGCTGCTGGTGATGGCTGCTGGTGAGTGATTTTAAGCAGAGAAGTGGCATGACCTCATTTGCTTTGGTACCTTGCTTTTAATGTTGATTGCGCCTTCCCTAGTTATCTCCTCTGCACCTCTCCAGCCTGCAGGGCAGGTATTGGGTCTTGCTCACCTGTGTGTGCCTCACACCACCTGGTACAAGATGCTCAATGCTTGCTACTCCCAATGTCACTCCTCCCCAGAAAACAAGCAGTAACTCCTACCTACTAGGGAAGGTCTAAGGATTCTCCTTTCAGACTCTGGGACAGGCAGGTGGGAGAAAATTTTTGAGATAAGGTCTTGTTGTGGGCCTTCAACTCATCCAAATAGGTTGTATGGCTCAGAGGTTAACAGCTAGATCTCTGATGTTAAGTGGCCAAGGTTCAGATGACTGGCCCCACCACTTCCTAACGGGACCTTATGCCAGTTACTCAACTTCTCTGTACTGCAGTTTTCTCGTTTGCTGAAGAGATAATAATGCTCCCCTCTAAGACTGCTGTGAAAGTTAAAATGAGAAAGTGTATGTGTTTAACAGAGTGCCTTGCTAAACTGAATGAATCTTAATTAACATGATTGATTTATGAAGTCAGCAGTGCCTTGTTCCTCTTAACCTATAATAAATTGCCACTCTCCAAAATGGCTTGCATATTAAGTAACACTTAAATTTCACAAAATTCTTGGTTGCTATCAAAGAGAAAGGGCAAGGGGGTAGGAATAGAGCAGTGCAGTTATTAAATGTACAGACTTTGGTGCGTGTCCCAACTCCACCAGTAAATGACGAGACGGTGACTTTGGACAAGTTGCTAACCTCTCTAAACCTCCGTACCTCTCATATAAAATAGAACTAGTAACATTACCTGCCTCATGTAAGGGAGATGCTGTAATATACATAGCACATTGCCTGGCCCAAAGTAAGAACTCAATAAATAATAGTATAATTGTTACAAGAGAAATTTTATACTTTTTGGAAAGAGAATAGTAATCTAACAATAATGTTGGGAGGGCAAAGTATAATCCTGAAAAAAAATATCACCAAACCTAAATGTAAAGTTTGGTTCTGGATCTGAGAAAACTGAGTAAAACAGAAGAGCTCAGAAACTGGCAGGTGGAGCACAGGCCTGAAGGAATTTTCTAGTTGGAAGTGGATTATTTAAATTTGGAACCCCTGTCTGAACATGGATAAAATTCTTGTAACTCCATAGAACTGCAACACAATGGAGCGCTGTTTGCAGGGCTGGGTCCGGCTGCTCTCAGCTGTCCTCCTGGAATGGTGGAATGCCATAAGGCTGATGCTTTCAAATGAGAATCTAGGATTCAACCCCTAACTCCAGCCAGCTGTGATTTTGTAGAGTCACAGGCACATGCCCCACTTGTTTAGTTTTATGAGCTAGTTAGTAGTAAATATTTATTTGTGGAATAGGCGAGGTGTGATTCCTTCCTGCTTAAAATATCCTCCCCTCTTGTCTGACCCAAGGAATCCTTCTCATGCATCAAAGCCTGGGACAAATGTCACAAGACTCTGGCCTCCTGTGTCGAATGACATAATCTTTCAAACCTCTATAACTCCTGTAAGGTATTCCTCAAGCCTTTTCTTGGCATTGATTTCATTCTGTCCTCATAGTTTGATGTCACAGGATATGCCACTCTCCACCAGTTTTAAAACTCATCAAATTCAGGAACCTTTTCTCTTTGTATTTCTTCTCACCACCTCCATTCCTCCCCCAGCACCTTTTACTCCAAATGGCTTATACTTCATAGGCACTCAAGAAATGCTTATTAAATTGCATCGGTAGGCAGGTCTCTCATCATAGATGTGTTACAGAGAGTAGTTCTCTTGCCACCAAAGAAAAGTAAAAACAAAACAAAAGGCCTTATGAAGATATCGCTTTGTCTTGAAGCTATGTTGATTTATAATTTCATACCCACAAAAAACCGAAGATATTGCTAAAATGCTGTACAATTACATCTAATGTGGTAATGTGGTTAGATGACTTATAGCAGTAGGTATCAAATGCACAGCATTTAGAACACAGTTCAGACATGACACTGAGTCATCAAAGCAGGAGTTTGGTTTTCTAAATAATTTGCAAATACTGAATATCTTTTTTAACTTTTGGAAGTACAAAACTTTGGCTTTGAATCAAACTGTGTTAGCAATCTCTCCACAGTCTTTAATAATGCCTTGCATTTCTACAGGTCTTTGTATTTTTCAAAGCTCTTTCACTTGGATTATCTTGTTTGATCTTCACATCAACCCTATGATATAGGAAGGCCGGCTATTAGTATCTGCATTTTACAGATGAAGATAGGAGGGACTTGAGAAATCAGGCCCTAAGCCCAGCCTAAATGGCAAACTAGCGACAAAGTCAAGGTGGGAAGCCAAGTATCTACTATAGCAGAAAGATTTCTGATATTCATGAAGATCATTGTATCATTATTTATAACCTTATAAATAATGAGCACTATTTATAACCTTAATTCATACAGAGTTCCTTTCAAAAGGTAAGAAAAAACCTTTGTGGGTGATCATCTGTCTCAGATATGTATATGTAATAATCATAATCTATTACTTCTGTGACTTTCATCTGTCTATTATCAACATGCATTCCAACATTAATTGTTCTGTTGAAAAATCTCTAGGTTTATTCTATTAGTGTTTTAGAACAAATTTTTCTGATTTTAATGTCTAAAGAGAGAACAAATCTTGGGGAAGTGAAATAAAAGACAGGATAAACAAATGGAACTATATCAAACTAAAAAGCTTTTGCACAGCTAAAGACAACAAGAACAGAATAAAAAGACAAACTACACAATGGGAGAACATATTTGACAATATGTCTGATAAGGGGTTAATAACCAAAATTTATAAAGAACTCGTAAATCTCAATACCAGGAAGACAAACAATCCAATCCAAAAATGGGCAAAAGAGATGAATAGACACTTCTCCAAAGAGGACATACAGATGGCCAACAGGCATATGAAAAAATGCTCAACATCACTAATCATTAGAGAAATGCAAATTAAAACCACAATGAGATATCACCTCACACCAGTCAGAATGGCGCTCATCAACAAAACAACACAGAATAAGTGCTGGCGAGGATGTGGAGAAAAGGGAACCCTCCTGCACTGCTGGTGGGAATGCAGACTGGTGCAGCCTCTGTGGAAAACAGTATGGAGATTCCTCAAAAAACTGAAAATCGAACTGCCTTTTGACCCAGCTATCCCACTTTTAGGAACATACCCCAAGGACACCATAGAACGGCTCGAAAAGGAGAAATGCACCCCCATGTTTATGGCAGCATTGTTCACAATAGCGAAGATCTGGAAACAACCCAAGTGTCCATCAGAGGACGAGTGGATTAAAAAGCTTTGGTACATATATACTATGGAGTACTACTCAGCCATAAGAAATGATGACATCGGATCCTTTACAATAACATGGATGGACCTTGATAACATTATACGGAGTGAAATAAGTAAATCAGGAAAAAAACTAAGAACTACATGAATCCATACATAGAAGGGACATAAAAATGAGACTCAGAGACATGAACAAGAATGTGATGGCAACAGGGGTGGGGGGTCGGGGATGGGGGGAGGGAGGATGGGGTGAAGAAGGAGAGAGGGGTTGGGGGAGGGGAGGGGCACAAGGAAAACCAGATAGAAGGTGACAGAAGACAATTTAACTTTGGGGGAGGGGTATACAGCACAATCAAATATCAAAATAATCTAGAGATGTTTTCTCTCAACATATGTACCCTGATTTATCAATGTCACTGCATTAAATTTAATAAATAAATTTAAAAAAAAAGAAAAAATAGAAGACCTCCATTTATAGGAGATAACCTAGAATAGCCAAATACAAAAAGACAGAATGTAGAATAGTGTTTACCGGGGGGGTGGGTATTGGGGAGCTGTTGGGTACAGGGTTTTCCTGTGGGATTTTGAAAAAGTTCTGGAGATGGATGATGGTGATGGTTGCAGAACAATGTAAATGTACTAAATGCCACAGAACCATACATTTAAAAATGGTTTAAATGATAAATTTTGTTATGTATATTTTGCTACAGTAAAAAAGTAGAATATCATCTTGTTTTATTTCATTTTTGTGACAGAGACAGAGAGAAACAGATAGTGACAGACAAATAGGAAGGGAGAGAGATGAAAAGCATCAATTCTTCGTTGCAACTCGTTAGTTGTTCATTGATTGCTTTCTCATATATGCCTTGACCTGGGAGCTACAGCAGAGTAAGTGACCCCTTGCTCAAGATAGCAACCTTGGGCTCAAGCCAAAGACCTGGGGCTTCAAGCCAGTGACTTTTGGCCTTAAGCCAGTGACCATGGGGCCATGTCGATGATCCCATATTCAAGCCAGTGACCCCACGCTCAAACTGGTGAGCCTGCCCTCAAACCGGATGAGCATGTGTTCAAGCGGGGGACCCCGGGGTTTTGAACCTAGGTCCTCTGCATCCTAGTCCAATGCCCTATCCACTGCACCACCGCTTAGTCAGGCACCATCTTGTTTTATTAATATGAGATTCCCTCTAGTACAAAAAAGCTAATTATAACTCATGTTTTTTGTTTGTTTGTTTTTAATTCACCTTACCTAAGAGCGCTTTACACTTGCTGTAGAAAAGAAGATAGTGATCTGTAGGGCGCCCTCCTCTTTTATTAAAAATCCAAAATGGAGTTGAGGTTTGTGTGATAAGGTGACATACCAGTAGATTATTACAGCTACAGTTAATCAAGTGCTTCCTACTTGCCAAGTATTAACTAAATACTTTTACCTTTTATTTCATTAGGGGTCTGAGCACCTCTGTGTCGTAACAGATGAGAAATTGAGTTATATGAAGGTTAAGTTACTTACTCAGAGCTACACAGCCAGACATCTTTCCAGATGGCTATCGAAACTCTGGGACTAACTTTCCTAGGAGGTAGTAGAATCTCCCTTTAAGCTTCAGTGGTCTTAGACTAAGGCAAGGTAATCTCCTCAGGTGTTACTTAGGACACTACTTCCTGTCCGCTGTAATTACTGTTGCCTTCCCTTTAACAGAATCATTGTGTCCTGTGTAACTAGGTCTGTACTGACCAAAATGTCAGTCACTAGCCACATGTGGCTACTGCGCATCAGAAATGTGACTAGTCTGGACTGAGATGTACTATAAGTGTAAAACACCCATCAAAAATAAAAGTAAAATATCTCATTAATAATTTTGTATTGCTTACCTGTTGAAAAGATAATATTCTGGACATATTGAATTAAATAAAATATAATATCAAAATTAATTTCATTTGTTTTTTTTTTACTTTTTTGTGTGTGGCTACAAGAAAATATTAAATTAAATATGTGATTCTCACTATATCTCTGTTGGACAAGCCTGCTCAAGGCTGTCCGAGTCACTTTTTCTACCTGTGTTCCCCCTTGGGAGGAGCAGAGTAACGTTTGTTTGTTTCCTGATGACTCAGTGGGAAGGTCTTCCCTCCCCTCCTTCCCACTATGGTGCATATCCAGAGAGGCCCTTTTGAGCTATTACACACAGGATAGGAGAGACATATTGACATATGTGACATACCTTTGTATTCATTACTCTGCTTTAGAATTCAAAGCACAATAATTACAAAATATTGTCATTACTACTGACTGGCATTTTTATCCCCTATTCTTTTTCAAGTACAGAGAGATCTGGATTAATCATGAACTTCAAGAATAGTAAAATAGTCATGCCTGGTAAAAATGAAACATAATTTTGTTCCATTGTTTATTTATTCAGTTACTCATTCATTCAGTCATGTCTTCATTTCACATTACAAATATTTATTGAGTGACCATGATGTACATGGTATATCACTATGAGGAATTCAAAGATAAACCAGATTAGTGTCTGCTACTGGTTCTCTTTCAAAAATATATTAGTTTATTTTCTTGCTTTTTTGTGTGTATTTTTCCAAAGTGAGAAGCAGGGGGAGACAGACAGACAGACTCCCACATGCGCACCACCCAGATCTACCTGGCATGCCCACCAAGGGGTGATGCTCTGCCCATCCAGGGCATTGCTCCATTGTAACTGGAGCTATTATAGCACCTGAGATGGAGGCCATGGAGCCATGCTCAGCACCCAGGCCAACTTTGCTTCCATGGAGCCTTGGCTGCAGGAGGGGAAGAGAGAGACAGAGAGAAAGGAGAGGGGGAAGGGGGAAGAAGCAGATGGGCGCTTCTCCTGTGTGCCCTGGCCGGGAATTGAACCTGGGACTTACAAACACCTGGCTGATGCTCTACCACTGAGCCAACTGGCCAGGGCCATTTTCTTGCTTTTTATATTGAACATCACAGGCAGCATGATATCATGAAATAGCTCTGGACCAGGGTCATAAAATCTAGTCCTGGTTTTACAAGTTGTATGAAATAAGCAGGTCTCTTCAAATCCAAATCTCAGGTTTTTCATCTGTAAAATTGGAAAGGATAAAAATATACATATTTACAATACTTTGTCTATTGTGAAAATGAGATAATGAAAATGATAATCTACATATTACTATTTCTTACTCACTAAAGGCACTGCATTAGAACCCAGGACATCTGGCTTCCCTTCTGGGCCCTAGGAACCATCTATGGTATGGCTTCAACCTCTCGGCCTCAATGCCCTCATCTCTAGAATTAAGGTTAGGCTTCATAGATTCCAAAATGTTTTCCAGCTCCAAATCCCAGGTTCTAAGAGTTTATGATTTTAAAGTAATGATTTTCTGAATACCAGCATTAAGTTTACCAGAGGTATACTACCAGGACAATTCTTTCACCATGGAGCTTACAGAATTTAAATGTATGAAATGCTAGAGTGTCCCTGAAAATTGTGCTTATTAATTTGCAGAGAACCTTTGCATTCACTGATTTTACAGTGTTTTATCCTCAGTAACTATTTTAGCTATTTATTGGTGTGTAGCAAACCACTCCAAGACATAATGGTTAAAGCAATGATTTATTATTTCTATTGATTCTTTAGGTTGGACTGTTCTTATACTGCTCACTCCTTACTTGGGGTTTCTTATGCGGCTACATTCACTGATGCTGGAACATCCCAGATGGCCTCTCTCCTCCAGAGCTGCTCTCCACACCACTTCTCCTCATTGAGTAATCTAAGCCCTGGCTTCTTATGTGGCAGCTGAAGCCCAGGCATCACAAGAGACAAACCCCTAAGTGCAAGTGTTTGTGCCATGCTTGCTAATGATCTCTGGCTAAGGCCAGTTTTGTGGTCAAATTCAGAGTCAACTTGGGAAAGGCCAAATATGTGTAGGCATGTTTCCTTGGGGACCACAATGTCGTAGTCTACCACCACAACTCCCACTTAACAGAGTTAACAGAGTTAACAGAGTTCTAGTTAACTAAGGCCTTATCCCTTTCTCTCATGCTTTTGCATAAACCATCACATTCTTTAACTCTGTGCCTGTGCACACTTCTGTTTCTGCATATGCCACACTCCATAATCATCAGTTTATATTTTGATCTTCCCTCAACAAAATGAGAGGTTTGTAAAGGGGTGAGCATCCCATTTCAGATTGTACCAGGGCAAAGATTCCCAACCTAGGTTCTTTATTTTCAATTATCTCTATCTGAAATTTATCACTTCCTTTAATTATAAATGTAAGCACAAAACCACAGTAGTAGTATCAGGAGGCATGTGATTTTATCACCAACAGAAATCCCACATTTTTCATATCACGTTATAGTTGTCTTGTTGCAAATATTGTAAGTATTATTATTTTTAAAATAATTTAAAAACAATTTGAACAATCCATTTTAATAGAGTTGGCTTTCTTTGTAGTCCTAGGTGTCTTATTTTATTCTCTATTTAGAAATGTTATTCTGAAGAGTTCAGGGGCTTTGCCACACTGCCCAGGCTATCCATGGCTAAGAAAAGTTGAAGAGCTCCTGACTAGAATGAGCTCCTGATCTGGGATACATTTAATACCCTTGGGAGGACTCCCACCCTACCCCATTGGAGCAACATCAGCATTACCTTGTTAGAAAAGCAAATTCTCAGGCTCTACCACAATCCTTCGAAGTCAGAAACTCTGTGGGTGATGCCCAGCAATTGGTGTTTCTACAAGCCTTCCAGGTGATCCGAGGCATACTGGAAGCTGTGATAGAGAGACACAGGTCTGGGTGGGACCAAGGAGGGGGAGTGTCAGGAAGCAAAGTGAGCTGAGTCCCTTATAACTTGAAATTGGGTTATAAAGGCCTAGAAAGTGGAGCAAATGATGCAGTTAAAAATAAGAAGCAATTTAAGATTTCTGAGCAAAAGAATAAAAGGTTAAGTCCCACTTTGGTGTGTGGAATGAACTCAGCAACAGGGGCCAGATATGTGTGTCTATTTTGAAATTTTGGTCACCATTGTTTGGGCTTAAAGGAAGGAGACACACTGCATCAGTACTCAGGGGGTGATGAGCTCCCACTGGAGCCATGGCACAAGAGCCCCGTATACAGGTGAGCACGTGGGAGGTGTGGCGGAGCCGACACCCAGCCCCTCCTGCAGAGCCAGCGGGAGGGCACAGCCACTGCATGGCACTGCTCTCCACAGCCAGACCCAAATGGCTGCACTAGATGACAGTTGAAACCAGAGTCAGTCAGGCCAGCCCCGGGCTGCTATCACTCCTTTCCGACCTCAGCCTCATGGGGGGCCCTGGATACTGAGAGACTTGTTTATCAGCCTTTTTTTCTGAGGGAGGTTTCATGTCATCCCCAATTCATTAATTCAACCCTCACCACATCCATTTGAGGTAGGTGTTACCATTCCCATTTTACAGGTAAGGAGACTGAGGATCAGCAACGTAAAGCAATTTACCCAAGGTCATAAAACTAATAAGTAGCAGAGCTGTGACTCACACCCTCTTCTGTCTCTTCTTAAAGTCTGTGTTTTCAGCCAGTACTCTGTGAGTCTCAGCCTGAACCAGACTGTCAGGTCAGTGGTTTCAGACTCCCAGTTATGGATTCAGGAATGAATACTGACACAGCCTGGGTTTGGTGTGCACCCATGTGCCCACCACGACCCTAGCCTTGACTTTGCCTTTTACAAGATTGGATCTCATCTTAACTTTTTGCTTTGCACTGTAGTTTCTCTGCCAGAGAGAGCACCAAGCCTGAATCCCTCAACTCTTGATCTTTTCCTGCCAATATCCTCCTCCCTTTCATAGTCCTCCCAAACAAACCCTTTGCCAGCCTAGATCTGAGCACCCACTGTCTGGAAAGTGCTGCTGTTGAGCCCCAGGCCCTGCCATCTGTTCTTCCTGTTCGGTCAGGGGTGCTAGGGCCCCAATTAGAAACTAGATCCGGGCTCAGATTAAGGCAGGGCTTGTCAGTAGCTGTGGAATGTAAGAAGGGATCCCAAGGAGAGAATCTAGGGATGAAGGCAAGGAAGGGAATCAACAAACAGGGCAAAGAAGTATCAGTCCAAAGGAGCCAGCAAAGAGGGAGGGAACCTGTAAGTGGAGCTAACACTACAGAGCAAGTGGGAGCAGAAAGGAGGATGGAGGTGAAAGCAGCACTGACTTCCTGAGCACTTGAACCTGGAGACAGAGCCTCTTATAGGGCCTGTGAGTACAGGGAGAATGTGCAAGGTCACTAAGCTGGGTCAGGCATCTGGAACTGACTTCCTCTGGCTCCCTCTAAGCCCTCAGACAATATGAGGAATTGTTGTTGGTTCCTCTAACTACAGTCCAGCTCAGTCCCAGCCTCCTTCCTCTCTCCAACCTCACTCATTTAGTCACTTATTCAATTAACAAACATTTGAGTCTCTACTAGAATATAAGCTCCATGCACGCAGAAACACTATACTCTCTTTTCATCACTTTAAGGCCTCAAACCCAGAACATTTTTTGGCACATAGTAAACACTATCTATATATTAGTTGAATGAATGAATTACTGATGAATATTTGAAAATGGGTTGAGTTCTAAAGTATCTTCTGAGTTGTGATAATAACCGTAGAGTACTAAGTACATGTTGCCTGCTGATATTCACACAATAAAATTAGAGATCTGAATAGGCTAGCAGCAATCAGTGTGTATAGTCTTTAGTCAGATAATTCCTACATTAATATCATTTAAATTTTTCTAACACAAAAAAATAGAAAGTGGACTTGAGAAAAGGTAAGAAAAAACCACTTTAATTTGTTAGGTTTTGAATATCTAAAATGAAATAATTTATTTTTTCTTTATTTTTAATTTCAAAACTAATTTGTGGCCAATATTATCCATAACATTAAGCATTTGCCATTGGTTTCAAAATAATTTGCAACAAAGAATGCCTGGAAATCTTTACAATTATATAGTCAGCATTGTAAGTTAAAAAAAAAAAATTACAGAGTTTGACCACAAAGTTTTCTAGACTTGAATGGAGTCCCAAAAGGAAAATATTCATGCAAAGCTTTGACATTTTACTTCGGATTACTTCTTAGGGCACTAAATTAAATAACACTCTCAAGTGTTCAAGATGCGCCTGAATTCCATGCAAGCCCACAGCATCTATGCGTTGACAACATCTACGCTGTGGTTAGTCAGTTGAAGCCCATCAGCCACCTTCATTTTCAGAGTAGACAAGTAACTATTCTGGGACATCTGAAGAAACCATGACAAACCCTGAGGGGGCTTTAACTTTGAATTAAAGAAAACCACAAGTCAGTAAACTGCTGACCATAAACATGTTTACATTTTGTCTGGGAGGTGCAAACAGAGTTTGAGTGACTTGCAGAGCTGTCGCCCATGGTATGGTTAGAGCAGCCTGAGGAGTCCAGGGGAAGAGGATGGCGGAAGCGCAATCCAAGGGTCCAGCTGCAGGCAGCAAGAGGCTCAGGAGATCCCAGGCACACTGGGGATTGCATTGTGCAGGTTTGTCCATCCTGCACATCTTGAATTGTGCAGGTTGAGTATACGGGCAGGGAAGTGAGGGGGGGGGGAAGAGACCCTTAAACAAGTAACAGGTGTCACTCAAAGTGACTAGGGTCTATAGAAGATCAGTCCAAAGATGTGTTAGTCTGGGTATGTGGAATGATTTATAGAATTTTGTTAAAGATTTCTCACTAAAAGTGGGTGTCTTGGGCTAGAGTGGGTTGCATTGAGTAACAAAGAAAAAATTACAACTTTCTGTGAGAAATGGTAATGATACATTCAATTCCTAACTCTTGCTAAATTCTGCCATTCTAAGTAAGATAAACAGTTGAGGCAGTAGCTAATATTCCCCCTACCCTTCACTGAGTAATTAAATAGGAAGAAATGAGCTACAGGAAGTCAGTTTCTTGCTTACTAGAGAAGTGTGCCCTGCTCAGAGGGGCCGGGTAAGAAGGGCATGGGTTGGACTAGAGAAGTCAAAGCCATGACCACAGGCCAGAGCTCCGGTGGTCTATGTGCAGACGACTCCCCCAGACACCATCCCACTCTTTCCGCTGTCTTAGAGCCTTGGCAGAGACTGACAGAGCTGAGATGGGATTTGGGACAAGTCACATCATGAGCTCTACCAGCTGCTCTATTCATCCTCAGGGAAAGGATGCCTGGACCATTAGGTATGCTGTCCTGGATTAAGAGGTCAGAGAATGAAGTTTGTATAATTAGTGCCACTTCCTTCTTTGCTCATGATGACTATTACGTAGCTTATTTACTTTTTGAAGCGCTTGACGCTGAGTTTGAAATGCTGAAGAACCATGAGAGTGAATTGCAGAGGAAAGGGAATATTCTTCTGGCCAATTCTTAGAAGGTATTTTGCAATATGAAGCAATGTTTTACATTTCCAGGCAATCAGTGTGGGGGATGGGTGGGTGAGGAGGAAAGAACTGGGTGCAGGATCACTAGCCAAGTTATCTGGGATTTGGAGCAGGACTCAAAGTCTGACACCAAAATGTGAGACAGGAAACAGGCAGAAACCCAGCTGAAAGCATTTGGGCAACACAGGAAGAATAAGAAAAAGGTGCCTAAGAGAACCTGGAAAGCATGAAGACAGAGCCAGAAAGATGAGCGCTGGGGTTCAGGCTGTCATTTCCCATCAGTGGAACCTTTGACAAAAGTCTTAACTTTTCTAAGGCTCTGTTTCCTCATGTTGAAATGGGGATAATCATAATCTCATACGGATGTTATGAGAATGCAGTTATACAAAGTAGATAGGCTCAAAATAAACACCTTTCTTCTACTAAATTATAAAAGTGCCTTGAAAGTAAAGAATGGATTTTAGCAGCACAGCAATGACCACAGAAAGAAGTTTAACAACAACAAAGGAAAACCTATTCCAGACCTATCCTCAGGTGAGAGTGGGCTTGCTAGACTACACATCCTCCTTCTCACTCCTCGAAGTGTAGTTTATGACCCACTGACATCACTCAGGAACTTCTTAGAAACACAGCTGTCTGCTCCCACCCCAGATCTAATGAATCAGAGCATCCCCTCTGGCCTGACCCCAGGGGCTTTGCTTGCACCGGAAGCTGCGAGGAGCGCTGCTTACTCGGTTCACTGGAGAAATGAGGGGGCCTGAGTCTCCCTGAGGATGGATCTCATGGCTCTCGCTGGGAGGGGCTCGGGCAGGCAGGACCTCTCAGGTAGTATCCCAAATGATTCCTTAAATTGTGACTGCTGTGTGTCAGGGCGTGGGCAGATGGCCGGGCCACTCTGCATCTGAGGAAGCAGAACCTCACCTGGCTGGGCAGGGGCGGTCTGCAGATGTCATGGAGGTGTGAGCAGAGGCTGGGCTTCAGAGCCACGGCCCGGACTTGAAGGCAATGGCGAGAGGTCAAGGAGGCAAGAAGTCAGGCCCAGGGAGCTCAGGTGAGAGAGAAGCTGAAACAGGTAATGCTGGTCTAGAGGGCCGGAGTCTAGAGAAGAGAAGGCTGAGAGAAACAGAAAGCAAACACTTCTGCCAGTACTTAGGAGCTGCTGTGGGTAAAGACAGAGAGCGAGCTCTCCTGTTAGGAGAGGGTGCTCCTTGTTCTGGGTCTCACCCCATGTAGGCGGTGTGTCTCTGGAGCTACGCATCTGCAGTCGGAGGGGAACTCAGCAGTACGGAGCACTGGCTCCTTCTGAAGGCAGGTGTGAGGCTTGCTGGAGGCTTCTCTACCCTGTTGACAAAAAGAGACAGCTGTTAGGTGGAAAAGTGAAACATTCAGGGACTACTTTTGAAAGTTCTGTGGAAAATGGACAGAAAGTCCAAGGACCCTTTGCTCACCCCATACCCTGTGTGTGTTCAGGGATGAACAGGCTGCTCCCAGGAGACAACTAGCTGATCCCCCAGGAACTCGGACACCATTGTCTCAAGGGAGCAGCACAGAATCCTTTTATTATCCAAGGATGTCAGAGCTGGGGACCTGGTGTTCTTCAATCAGTTTTCTTAAATCCACAGAGCTCTGTCTTCCAACACCGTCTTACTCGGATCCTCAACATTTGGCATGGATATCAGCAAAGCTGTTCTCACTGAAGCAAAAGTGGGAGCCCCGAGGCATTTCCCCCATGCCAACCCTAAGACCCCTTGCTGGAACCCCTGGGTCCCATGGGTCAATCTGAGAAGCACTGATTGGCACCAGGCTATCATTATACAAATGAGGGAAAGAATGCCCATACTGACAGGTCTTCCATGACCTGGCCCTGGCTCACCTCACTACCCATATGACTTCCTACACTTCGGTCATGTGGACTTTCTTCAGTCCTCAGAGCACGCCACGCCTCTCTGCTGGGCCTTCCTATATGCTGTTCTTTCTATTTGAAATGCGCTCTGCTCCCCTGCATAGCTCCTTGTCTTCCCACCCTACTCCTGCCTGCCCGGCCCCTCCATAACCTATGGATCTCAGGAGAGTCCTGTCGGTTCTGTTCACTGTCCCATCACCGTGCCTGATCCACAATTAGTGCTGTTGAGTGGATGGATGAGTGGAGGAGCACACATGGAGGGGTCTTGCTCCCTGGCTGCCTAGTCAGCTCTGAGGTTCAGGAATGCTGACAGCCTTTTCACCCAGAGATAGGGGGTTATGAGAAAACCTTGTCCAAGCTGTGCCGATTCCTTCTCAGAGAGTTCTGACCAGTATGCAACATTGTTAGGTTGAAGATCCAGGTGTTGGGCAAAATGTGTTTAGGAAATGCAAAGTAAGACATGCTTAGAAATGTTGGTAGGACCATGTGACAGCTGCCTTCAAAGTGGCCACAAATAGTAATTGGCAGATATCTGTTTTTTGGGAGGGGTTTTGTGTGACAGAGACAGAGAGAGAGACAGAGAGAGGGATAGACAGACAGAAAGAGAGATGAGAAACATCAATTCTTCATTGTGGCACCTTAGTTGTTCATTGATTGCTCTCTCATATGTGCCTTGACTGGGGGGCTACAGCAGAGCAAGTGACCCCTTGCTCAAGCCAGCGACCTTGGGCTCAAGCCAGCAACCATGGGGTGTCATGTCTATGATCCCATGCTCAAGCCAGCAACCCTGTGCTCAAGCTGGTGAGCCTGCGCTCTATCTGGTGACCTCGGGATTTTAAACCTGGGTCCTCTGCGTCCCAGTCCAATGCTCTGTCCACTGCACCACTGCCTGGTCAGGCCAGCAGATATCTGTTTCTTATGAGGACAGTTTTCAGACATCATCCTGACCTTCTGCCACCCTGAGGGTCTTAAATCTGATTATCTTCTAACAAAAGTCACCATATTTGACATTCCTAGTAGATAATCTTCCAAAAGTTCCACAAGGAATTATTCATGACTTCCCTAATGACAAAATACAGCCATAACACATAGCATTTGCTATTTTTCAGGTATATCTGGGATAGATGAATGAATCTCTCCAAGAACACCCATCTGACAGAGGAAAAAAAGCTAAATAAATATGAATTAATATTGCACTGAAATTGTTCTGAGCATGTTGCAGCTGCAAATGCTAAATCGACATATTCTAAAATTGTTTCTATTAGTATGTGGGTAGCAAATTGCTAAGAAAAACTAATTATCTCTTCTTTAGATAGTATTACCCCAAACATTATTTTTATAAGCTTTGTAGAATGACTTAAAAGGTTAACTCAAGTCTCTGCTTAAGCATCATTTTATTTAAAGTGATATTTCCTGGTAAACAGGTTTTTAATTAAAAAGGAAAACTATATTTGCACCCCTCAAAGATAAAGGAGAAACTACAGACTATTTATCTACATTCACTGTCTGTTTCTACTTATCTTTGGCACCAGTTACAAAGCAAAACTACCTGAAAGAATAACTTTTCCCACAATAATCTCTTCCAATTACAAAGGACTTAGCAATTTATAAACTATGTTCACATATATAATTTCATTTGATCTTCTCCACAGCCCTGTAAGGCAGGTATAACAAGAATTAGAGTTAACTTCATTTTATAAATGAGATGCTGAGGCCTTGGAAGCTACATGACTTGCCCATGGTCACTGCTAGGTGGGGTTCAGCCAGACTTTGAATCTAAGATTAGTGTTCCCAGATCTATCTCAGTTATCATCATCAGGTAAACTATGGTTAGGTCAGCCTGCTGTCTTAGATCATATTGCAGAGGTACCTTGAAGGTTTTATAGTGCCGTGGTTCTCAAACCACACTTCTCAGAACCCTAATTGTCCACAGTGGTGCTTAGGAAGCCGTCACAGGGAAGGTGAGAAGACAGGGTACTGAGCCACTATCCCAACCAAAGAGTTCTGTGTTTTGTCTCATATACAGGTGTTTCAAGTAAAATTTCTTTGGAGGAAAGTATTCCACTGCTTTAAAGAAAAAAAAAAAAAGTTTGAAACTCCAGTATACTAGAGTTCAAACTTCTCATTTAACAGATTGGAAAAGACCTATAAAGATCCCATAATTTGTCCAAGTTCATAATCAACTAAGACTGGAAACCAGACGGGTCTCTGCATCCTCAGTCATGAACTTGTGGTCGGGATAAAAGTTAAGACTCTCTGTACAGTGTTGTGTCTATATATCCAGAGTTCTCAAACTTCAATGTGTAGCAGGATCACCTGGAGGCTCGTCACGGATATCTGGGTCCCACCTCCCGAGGCTGCAGTGGGACCTGAGGAATTTCCAGGTGATGCTGAGGTTGCTGAGCCACTTGTCTACAGGACACAAAGCAACTGAAAAGTCAACTGAATTGACCAACTAATCATGCATTATATCAGTTTTATTTCATTCTGGGAAAATGGTAAAGGGCAATTCCTCCTTCGGAACTTAGAAACCCATCGCTCTAACCAGGCCACTACCCATGCCTCCACACTTAGCACTGATATCCTATCACATCAAAGATCCTAAGCTCTCATGCACAGATGACAATGGTGTCCCAGCCCATGACCCCTTGTCCAACCTCCGAGTTTCTCTGCACTGCAGTGGGCAGTCTCCACGCAGGCTGCTGACTCCTGATTCTTGGGTGTCTCTGTCCGAGGACATTCTTGAACCAACAAGAGCTTGTTCGGCGCATAAGTAGTGGGGGGGGGGGTGTGTGGGGGGGTGTAATGCCCCCACTTTCCTGGGCATCTTTTAAACAATGAGGACATGAATTTGTGGGTAAATACTCCAGCATCCCTATCTGTCAGTGGGTTAACTTTGAAACTTTTTCAAATGTGTCCAGTTTCCCATAACAGTACCCGACTCATTAACACACCCTTTATTGGCATTTCTCCCTTCCCTCTCCTCATTTATGCTTCCTGGCATTATTTCCTAAATAAAATACCTGCAGACCAAGTTCTTGTCTCACGGCCTACTTTTGGGGGAATACAAACCAAGACACTGCCTCAAAGTTCTTCGCCAAGTTCACAGAAGCATCACCTTCCAGCTCTTGCTCACCTTGCAGTTCTGTGCCCGGGCTTTTATTCACCAGTCTTTGGGCTGGCTAGCCCAAGAGAGTGTGTACTGGATTGCAATTAATAAATAAATGATACAATTGACTGTTGCTGTGTCAACAGAAGCAGAAATACAGGCTGCTGAATCACATGCAGATACCCATGATTCATTAATGGTACACTTCCATAGTCACTCTTGAGAAAGAGGCCCAAGTTCATCAGTCAGATAGATCATTCCAGCTTACAAAAACCTGGCATTATGCATATTTTTCAGGGCATCACTATAAAAAGCACCTGTCAATTCTGAAATAGAGATAAGGTTCCTCTTGTACTATTAAGGCAAGATTAACCCTCAGCAAATATTTACGTTTGAGGAGTGGAGTTTCAGCAGTGAGGGCGTCAGCATTTGTCAAACTGCAGTGCAAACTGCAATGAAAACAGAGAAAAACTGGGTAAGAAACACACTGCCCTCTCGCTGAAGCTGAAGAATAGAGACAGATCCTTCAGGTTAAAAACAAATAAATAAATCATTCAAACTTCATCCTAAATCATAGAGCTATTTCATATATTTGATTCCACTGATTGTTTGTAGATTAATTTTCATCTATTTAAAAAAATTTTCACTGAGAGATAACAGACATATAATAAACTGCACATATTTAAAGTACACGACTTAATAATTTTTGACATATGTATGCACCCATGAAACCATTCTGCTGGCTTATTTGTAAAAGCAATGTTATTGAGTTTTAAGTCTATATCATTTTAATATCCAATTTCAGAAATCTATTAATTATTCTATTTATGCTATGATTACATTACTGCCTATTTGAAATAGCTGTATAAATATGCTCAAAATAATTGGTTGGCACAATTCCTCGGAACTTATGAGGCATGTCTGGCAAGTAATTGTAACAGCTACCATTCACTGAGTCTCCGTCTTTGCCAATGTCCCTGTCAGGTGTATCATCTGTAGCCCTCACAACAGTCCTAGGAGGTAGATACTATTAATCCTGTTTCACAAGTGAGCAATTGAGACTTAGAGACATTGAATGGCTTAGAGACATCCGCATGGCTAGAACATGACAAAGCTGTTCACTAGATTCATTCTGTTACAGTAATATTTCCCAAACTTTTATTCATCTTTTAATTATTCAAGAAATATACACCTGGCCCTAGATGTTGGAGATATAGCAGTGACAGTGACTGACATGGTTCCAACCCAATGGAACCTGCCAGAGGTGAGGAGATTTACCATTTTGTTTAAATATAAGTACACAAATAATTGGTTTTAATTGTGATGAATGCTATCAGGGGAGTACAAGGTTCTGTAGGAGTGTGCGTTTGGGGGCCTGATCTAGTTTAGGGCAGGCAGCTAGTGGAGGCATCCATCAGGAAGTAGTGTTCAAGTTGAGACCCAACAAATAAGTGGGTCTATAGTTTATAAGTAAGGGAAGTGACATGATCAGATTTGCAAGACTGATGACAGGAAAGTCACTTACGTCACAGGGGACAGTGAAGGAAGGGAAGGAAAGTGTTCCCTGAGAATTGCAAATTACAAGCTCAACCCTCAAGCAGGTTTGGAACCAGAATCCATGTGCTTTTGAAGCACAAGAAAACCTCACATCTAAATTTTGTTCAGAGCAGTTCTGAGTTGGTTAATGGTCTCAGGCATTTAGTTAGTAAAAACAAACTTCCTGGAGAAAAACCCTTAAGCCAAGTTTCAAAAAGTTCTCACGTATAAGGTTTCAACAAATATGAATTCACAATTAAAAACCAGGAAACAAGTTAATGAGCAAGCATTAGCCAAAACAGGAAAACAGAATCAGAGCTACAAAGACTGCAGATATTAGAGTTTTCATATTCAGAATATAAAATAAGTTTGATATGTTAAAAGAAATAAGAATATCAAAAGTATGATTAAGGGACAAGATATTTTAAAATTTATCAGACAGATTTGGGAAAGAACCAGGCAGAACTACTAAAAATTATATATGGAGACAGTATTAATCCTTTTATCTGAAATATGTTACACATATTTTCCTTCAAGTTTGTTGCTTCTGTTTGACTTGATTTGTGGTGGTTCTCATCATTCCTAAATTTGTTGCTCTTTCAAAGTCAAATCTCACCATCAACTTTGGGTAGCAAACACACAATGCAATATACAAATGATGTAGTATAGAATTGTATGTGTGAAACCTATACGTATAATTTTATTAACAAATGATACCCCAATAAATTTTATTTTTATATAAAACTTGTCCATCATTTGCCTTTATGGCTTTTACAGTTGTGTCTTGCTTAGGACGGCTTTTTCCATCCCAAGGTTATTTTAGAAACCCTCAGTTTGCAATGCTTATTAATTTGTTTAAATCTAGATTTATATTCAGATAGGAATCCAGTAATATGTTTAGTAGATTGTATTTGGAAATTCCAAAACTTTATTAAATAGAACTTTCTCAATTCAAAATATCACTTTAAACATAAACTAATTTCTTGTACAGTAGATGAGAATTTAGTTTTTTACAATTTATGACCTTGCTTACTACCTCCCCTCTCTCTCCAATTTTTGGTTAAACCATTAGTCTCTATTTATATAAAGAAACAGCATGCAAATGTTATGCACTGTTAAGGCAGGTATTTACTATGATATTTATTTTCTTTTCTTTTTTTTTTTTTTTTTTTTTACAGAGACAGAGAGAGTTAGAGAGAGGGATAGATAGGGACAGACAGACAGGAATGGAGATGAGAAGCATCAATCATCAGTTTTTCGTTGTGACACCTTAGTTGTTCATGGATTGCTTTCTCATATGTGCCTTGACCGTGAGCCTTCAGCAGACCGAGTAACCCCTTGCTCAAGCCAGCGACCTTGGGTCCAAGCTGGTGAGCTTTGCTCAAACCAGATGAGCCTGCACTCAAGCTGGCGACCTCAGGGTCTCGAACGTGGGTCCTCCGCATCCCAGTCCAACGCTCTATCCACTGCGCCATCACCTGGTCAGGCTTATGTTTCATTTCTTAAGCAACTTTTTCTTTTTCCAGGAGTTAACAATTACCTTGTTATTTCCAGTTGCACAGTTTCCTATGAATCTATTCAAATGCTTGATTGGACTTGTCAAACACTTATTATATTATTTTCCAAATACTACAATATGTCAAGCAATCTCTTGCTCCGTTCCTTCCTGGCACTCTCCCTCTCAGAACTCCTGAGTTCTCCTGCTCTGGTCAGGGCTGATTACTTTCTAGGCCTCCTGCACAGCAGTCATACTGGATTTAGTTACTGCTTTCTTGTGCTGGGGTCTTCAAATGTCAGTACATGGAGAGTTTCCTCTTTAGAGAAGGAGCCTCCAGTCTCCTGCCCGGGAGGCATACACCTGACCGCTATTTGGAAGAAGGTCTTTCTGGGAGCAGACCTAGTGACTCACTATCAAAAGTGTCTCACAGTCAGCCATGTTGGCTCAGACTTCTTCCATCCCCTTTCGTCTCCCAGCCTCCAGTCTCTCCTCATCCCTCTGCTTCCTAACAATCACTGTTCCATTAATCTTTCTGAAGGCTTGCTTTTGGCATGCTGGGAACCCTTCCACTGCTTCCAGAGCTCACAGGATGAAGTCGGAACTCCACACTGCCCCCTCCACCCTCGGGTGGCCCACCTGTTGTGTTCATGCTAATGGGCAGCTGGGGGCCTTCTCCACAGAGTCCGGCGAGAGCCTGGTGG
Organism: Saccopteryx bilineata; assembly: GCF_036850765.1. NCBI lineage: Eukaryota > Metazoa > Chordata > Mammalia > Chiroptera > Emballonuridae > Saccopteryx > Saccopteryx bilineata. The sequence goes on along the minus strand of NC_089490.1, from coordinate 334,472,796 downwards.
TGGTTGTGCGGGTGGGCTGTGTGCATCTTGTCTTCCCTAACCTCACACACGGGGGAGTGGCACGGCTCCAGGAAAATGGTGCTAGAACTGCATTTGTTGCAAAAAGACAAAAATTTACAGCCTTAGCTTTATGTAGAAAGCCTCAGAAGGCCTCAAATTGGTTACTTAGGAAATAGCAGCGACTTATGTGAGTGTGGGGATTCAGATGTCACTGTGACATTGAGGTTTTGTGCTGCATGTGTAATTTATTTGTCAAATACACAGCACAATGTGCCTGGGTTACTTTCTGAAAAGGATTGCCATTTACTCGCTTATCCAAACACTCACTAAATATCTGTTGAGCATCTATGACATGCCATGCATGCTCTGTGGTATACTGGTAAAGCAGAAAGATACTGTCTACACCCTTACAGAGCTAACAGATTAGCTGAATGAGTCATCACAAGGGCAAAGAGAGCTATAGAGGGGAGGGAGAGTCCATCCTGGCAGCTGTGGTGGACAGCACTGCCCTGCCCATCACCCCTCAGCACTCAGCAGGAGAGCCTGAGGCTCTTCCAGCAAAAGACCCTCAGGCAGATTGAGGACTTCTGTGGCCCACACAGGGCAGAAGCATGCCCAGCCCTGCATGGTACAGGCCATAATTGCCAGGAAATCAATGCCTTAAGGAGCAGTCCTCAACCAATGGCAAATGAGGATGGAGAACTACCGACCCAGCTTCCTCAGCCTCGGGCGGGACAACTCTGAGGGTGTTGCATTCTGTCTTAGCTAGGCTGCCATACATAATGCTGTAGATTGGATCTTAAACAACAAAATTTGTTTCTGAAGGATGGACGGCTGAGATTGGGGTGCCAGCATTGTTGGTTACTGGTGACATCTCTCTTCCTGGTTTGTGGGTGGCTGCCAGATCACTGTGACCTCACGTGGCCTCTCTGTGTGTTCTCTCAGATACAGAGCTCACGGTGTCTCTTCTTAGAAAGACACTAATCCTACTATATCAAGGCCCCACCCTAATGATCTCATTATAGGCCCTCCTTAATTTTTAATTACCTTCTTACAGGCCTCATCTCCACATGCAGTCACACTGGGGATTAGAGCTTCTACAGATAAATTTTGGGCGGACACAATTCAGTCCATAGCATATACAGTCTCCCAAAGTTCTCCGGTGAGACCGGACTCCAGTTACCCATCTCCCAGTAACCAGCTCATTAATGCACACTGAATTGGCTTCTTTATCTTCCCTCCTCACTCCTCCATCTTCCTAGCAGAGCTTCCTGAGACTACTTCCCAAATAAACTCCTTGGTCTCAAATCCCAGTCTCAGAATGTGCTTCTGGGGGAACCCAACCAATGACTGCAGCACATGACAGGGGATATGACCCGCACTTGATGGGCCTGGATTTTAGAGACCCTTCTCAGCTGGGTCATGAACTCTTCCCTAAGGGCTCTGTGGGAAGATAATTAAGGTCTTACGCAAAGGAGTAGATCTCTGACAGAATGTAGAGAAAGAATCAGGGGAGGTAAGAGTAGATGCAGGCCAACTAGTTGGGAAGCTATTTCCTCAGTTCAATTGGGAGAAAATTGTGAGCAGTACTTAGGGAGGAGCCGTGAAGGTGGAGCCTGACATGGTGTCAGCCTATAGTAGCTGCTCAAGAAATATTTAACAAAAACTAACGAATGGGCTCAATTTACTCAATCTCTAGGTAGACTGACAGAACTTGAAGATCAATTAGATCTAGGATATGAGGGAAAATAAAAAAAAATCAAGACTAACTCCCAGTCTTCAAGCTTGAACAGCTAAGTGTAGATGCTGGTACTATTTACTGAATATGGAATACAGCCTGGAGGAGAAGAGGCAAGTTAGAGGGGTAGGAGATAATGTACTTGGGGGCAATGTGCCTGTGGGACATCTAATTGATGCTGAGCCGGCAACTGGGGTGTGCATGTTTGGAGCTGGGTCAGAGATGCAGAAGAATTGAAATCAGAGATATCTCCACTCCCCTTGCTCACTGCAGCATTATTCACAACCAAAACATAGAAATAACTGAAATGTTCATTGACAGATGAATAAATGGAGAAAACATGGTATATTCATACCCTGGAATATTATTTAGCCTTTAAAAAAAAAAGGAAATCCTGCCTGCCATTTGCAACAACATGGATGAGCATGGAGGACTATCTGCTAAATGAAATAAGCCAGTCACAGAAAGGCAAATACTGCACGATCCCACTTACATGAAGTATCTAAAACAATCCAACAAATGGAAGAAGGGAGTAGAATCATGGTCGCCAGGGGCTCCCAGGGGGAGAAACAGCGAGTTCCTGTTTAATGGGTAAAAAGTTTCGGTGATGCGAGATACACAAATTTAAGAGCACTGCTGTTAAAAATAGTGCCTATAGGAGATGACGTCAGAGTAATGGCGGAGTAGGAAGCGATACCGATAAATCTCCCCCAAAACTCAACAAGATCTTCAACCAGAAACAGAAAAACCTATACTTGGAGCTTCCAGATTCTTCGCAATACACCCAAAGGTATGATTGAGTGAAAAATTGGCTAAATATATAACCAAACCCCGAAGGAAATAGGGAGTAAGAAATGCTCCGCCTTCCTCACTAACCTAAACAGGGCAGCTTTTTCTGGTAACTGTGAATATAGAAACTGAGGCGGGCAAAGGGGGTGAATAGATCCAGGCCGCCGCAGCAAAAACGGCCGAACCAGGCTGTGGCTCAGAGATCCAAGCCGAGGAAAATCTGATCCTGTGGCAACCCGGGCAATACAAGCTAACACTCGCGCCAAACCCAAACAAAGAAAGACAAGCGGAGCGGCCATTTTACCCGGTCTCCTGGTCGGTGCGCAGTTAGTGGAAGAGAGATTTCTTCCTAAGCCGCGGAAGTGGGTGCCCGTGTTGCCCCACGGAGAGGCAGGGTGAGAGGCCTTTCTGTGGGCTGAGGGCAGAGTCTCTGGGCAGCCCCAGCGCCCTGGGAAAGCCACGCACGGGAGGGAGTGAGAACTAATCCCAACGGTGGAGATTTTCCGTGCTGGAGGCTGTTTCACTCAGAGGGAACCACGGCCGGCCTCATATCCTGGTTTGCGCGCGCAGATAAGGAGTGAGCGATTCCTCTGAGTGCCTCGGCAGTGCGCGCCTGTGTTATCGCACAGAGGGGCAGAGTCAGGGGCCTTTGTGTGGGCCAAAGCGGAATCTCGGGCCGCCCCAGCGCCTTGCAAAAGCCGCACACGGGGACGGAGCGAGACTCAATTCCAACGCTGCAACTTTTCCCTGCGGTTGGGGGTTTCACTCAGAGCGTGAGACTGCTGGCCAGATATCCTGGTTGCAGACAGTGAGTGAGAGTTTCCTCCAAGCGCCCCGGAAGTGGGCGCCCGCTTGTGTTACCGGATAGAGTGGCAGAGCCAGAGGTCTTCGAGTGGGCGGAAAGCCCGCCTGATTATGCTAGCAGCTCTGACTGACTGAGCCTTACCCAGAGCCCTGTGCTGAGTGGAAATAGAGTGGGGAGTTGCCAGCAATTTGAGCCTCTTACTATCCAGGCAGAGGCAGCAGCAACCCCATACCTGGACTATCAGGCTACTAATTGAGGAAGGAAAGACTAGGAGAAAGGCTCCAGGAACACGGACTCTCTCACTGTCGGAGCCTATAAATGCTAATGAGCCTCGACTCCCAACGAGAATAAAGCACAATACATGACATTGCCATAGAGACTTATCAACTGCACACCTCTACCTGAGCGTGCCAAAGGGGCAGAACCCAGGGTACAGAGTCACTGACCAGGAAGAGGGAGAGAAAAGAAAAAGCAAGAAGATAACCTCTCAAAATCAAGAATAATCTGCAGACTTTATAACCTATCCCATTTTATTATATTTGTTCGTTTGTTTCTCTTATCTTCATTCTTGAGACTTTTTTTTCCTCCTCCAATTTGGCCGATTAACTCTCTACCGGTCTTACTCTCTCCTCTCCCTGAACTACACTACCCATAAGTGTTACATCTCCCATTATCATTTCTCTTCTCTTCCTTTCTCTCTATGAGGGTTGCACTCCAAAACCCTTAACTCTCTCTCTCTCTCTCCTTTCTTTTTTCTTCTTTTAGTGGTTCCCTCTTTTTTTCTCTCTCTCTCTTTCTTTTCTCCCTCTATATTAGTTTCTTCCTTTCTCCTTTACATCTCCTCTCATTCAAACCTCAATAACAAACAAATTATCTTATCTGGGACTCAAACCTATGTTTGTGGCATTTTGGGGGGTTTTTACTTCACCTTTTTAACGCACTAGCAATGCTCCCATCCCTGGCTCTCCATATTATCTAGTTCTTGTTCCACTAAATACAATAGTAAGTTTTTAATTTGTCCCCCCATTTTTCCATTTTCCTCTTATTCCTCTCATCATAACTCTTAGAAAACCAACACCTAAAAGCAAATCATTTTATTCTTGACCCAAATTTTTTCCTTATTTGCTTTTTGTGGGTCCATACGCTCTTTTTTTTTTCTTTTCCTTTTTTTTTTTTTTTCTTTCTCTCTTTTTTGCCCCTTTATTACTTTTCCCCAATTCAGGCCCTCCATCACAGGCATTGTTTGTTATAACTCACAGTCCACCACAAGATTTTCTCAAGAAAGAGGGGAGAGGAGAGGAGAGGAAAAAAAGAGGGGGGGAATAATTTCCTTTTTTAAAAAAATTTTTATTTTATTTTATTTTTCTTTATTTCATTATTAATTTTTTTTAAAAAAACAACTCTTTTTGATTTGTTATTTTTTTATTTTTTTTAACTTTTTATTATTTATTAAATCTCATTAATACTATCAACAAAACCACCCTCAGATGCCATTAAGGAAGAGAAAATCGAATATCATGGATACAAAAGAAAGAGAGGTAACACAGCTAGATGAGGAAAAATCTATGGAGAAAAAATTTAATATATTGGAAACCTGGGAGCTAAATGACAGAGAATTCAAGATAGAAATCCTAAAAATCCTCCGAGATATACAAGAAAACACAGAAAGGCAATATAGGGAGCTCAGAAAACAACTCCATGAACACAAAGAATATATGTCCAAGGAAATTGAAACTATAAAAACAAATCAAACAGAGATGAAAAACTCAATTCACGAGCTGAAAAACGAAGTAACAAGCTTAGCTAATAGAACAGGTCAGATAGAAGAGAGGATTAGTGAAATAGAAGACAAGCAACTTGAGGCACAACAGAGAGAAGAAGAAAGAGACTCAAAAATTAAAAAAAATGAGATAGCCCTACAAGAATTATCTGACTCCATCAAAAAGAATAACATAAGAATAATAGGTATATCAGAGGGAGAAGAGAGAGAAAATGGAATGGAGAACATACTTAAACAAATAATTGATGAGAACTTCCCAAGCCTGTGGAAAGAACTAAAGCCTCAAGTTCAAGAAGCAAACAGAACTCCAAGTTTTCTTAACCCCAACAAACCTACTCCAAGGCATATCATAATGAAATTGACACAAACCAACAGCAAAGAAAAAATTCTCAAGGCAGCCAGGGAAAAGAAGAATACAACATATAAAGGAAGGCCCATTAGATTATCATCAGATTTCTCAGCAGAAATTCTACAAGCTAGAAGAGAGTGGACCCCAATATTTAAAGTCCTGAAAGAGAGGAACTTTCAGCCACGAATACTATACCCATCAAAGCTATCCTTCAAATACGAAGGAGAAATAAAAACATTCACAGATACAGAAAAGATGAGGGAATTTATCATCAGAAAACCCCCACTCCAGGAATCACTAAAGGGGGTTCTCCAATCAGATACAAAGAACAAAAAAAAAACAGAGCCACAAGTAAAAGCTCCAAGAAGAACACAATAAAACCAAATTTAAACTGTGACAACAACAAAAAGAAAGAGGGGGAGAAGACGGAGATTAACAGTAGCAAAGGACGATGGAGTGCAAAAGTACTCACAAAATAGTTCGCTACAATGAACAGGGTAGGGACCCTTTTCATTACTCAAAGGTAACCACCATTGAAAAAACCACCACAGAAGCACATGAGATAAAAAAGATAGAGGAAAGATGTATGGAATACAACCAAATAAAAACAAAAGATAGAAAAACGAAAGAGAAGGATCAAACAAGACACAAAACTAACAGAAAGCAAGATATAAAATGGCAATAGGGAACTCACAAGTATCAATAATTACACTAAATGTAAATGGATTAAACTCACCAATAAAAAGGCACAGAGTAGCAGAATGGATTAAAAAAGAAAATCCAACGGTATGCTGCCTACAGGAAACTCATCTAAGTAACAAGGATAAAAACAAATTCAAAGTGAAAGGCTACAAAACAATACTCCAAGCAAATAACATCCAAAAAAAAGCAGGTATAGCAATACTCATATCGGATAATGCTGACTACAAGACAGGAAAAGTACTTAGAGACAAAAATGGCCATTTCATAATGGCTAAGGGGACACTGAATCAAGAAGACATAACAATTCTTAATATATATGCACCAAACCAAGGAGCACCAAAATATATAAGACAGCTACTTATTGATCTTAAAACAAAAACTGACAAAAATACAATCATACTTGGAGACCTCAATACACCGCTGACGGCTCTAGATCGGTCATCCAAACAGAGAATCAACAAAGACATAATGGCCTTAAACAAAACACTAGAGCACCTGGATATGATAGACATCTACAGGACATTTCATCCCAAAGTGACTGAGTATACATTTTTCTCCAGTGTACATGGATCATTCTCAAGAATTGACCATATGTTGGGCCACAAAAACAATATCAGCAAATTCAGAAAAATTGAAGTTGTACCAAGCATATTTTCTGATCATAAAGCCTTGAAACTAGAATTCAACTGCAAAAAAAAGGAAAAAAATCCCACAAAAATGTGGAAACTAAACAACATACTTTTAAAAAATGAATGGGTCAAAGAAGAAATAAGTGCAGAGATCAAAAGATATATACAGACTAATGAAAATGACAATACGACATATCAGAATCTATGGGATGCAGCAAAAGCAGTGATAAGAGGGAAGTTCATATCGCTTCAGGCATATATGAACAAACAAGAGAGAGCCCAAGTGAACCACTTAACTTCCCACCTTAAGGAACTAGAAAAAGAAGAACAAAGACAACCCAAAACCAGCCGAAGAAAGGAGATAATAAAAATCAGAGCAGAAATAAATGAATTAGAGAACAGAAAAACTATAGAAAAAATTAATAGAACAAGGAGCTGGTTCTTTGAAAAGATCAACAAAATTGACAAACCCTTGGCAAGACTTACCAAGGAAAAAAGAGAAAGAACTCATATAAACAAAATCCAAAATGAAAGAGGAGAAATCACCACGGACACCGTAGATATACAAAGAATTATTGTAGAATACTATGAAAAACTTTATGCCACTAAATTCAACAACCTAGAAGAAATGGATAAATTCCTAGAAAAATACAACCTTCCTAGACTGAGTCAAGAAGAAGCAGAAAGCCTAAACAGACCTATCAGTAGAGAAGAAATAGAAAAAACCATTAAAAACCTCCCCAAAAATAAAAGTCCAGGCCCTGACGGCTATACCAGCGAATTTTATCAAACATTCAAAGAAGACTTGGTTCCTATTCTACTCAAAGTCTTCCAAAAAATTGAAGAAGAAGCAATACTTCCAAACACATTTTATGAGGCCAACATAACCCTCATACCAAAACCAGGCAAGGATGGCACAAAAAAAGAAAACTACAGACCAATATCTCTAATGAATACAGATGCTAAAATACTAAACAAAATACTAGCAAATCGAATACAACAACATATTAAAAAAATAATACATCATGATCAAGTAGGATTCATCCCAGAATCTCAAGGATGGTTCAACATACGTAAAACGGTTAATGTAATACACCATATCAACAAAACAAAGAACAAAAACCACATGATCTTATCAATAGACGCAGAAAAGGCTTTCGATAAAATACAACACAATTTTATGTTTAAGACTCTCAACAAAATGGGTATAGAAGGAAAATATCTCAACATGATAAAGGCCATATATGATAAACCATCAGCTAACATCATATTAAATGGCACTAAACTGAAGGCTTTCCCCCTTAAATCAGGAACAAGACAGGGTTGTCCACTCTCTCCACTCTTATTTAATGTGGTACTAGAGGTTCTCGCCACAGCAATCAGACAAGACAAAGAAATAAAAGGCATCCATATCGGAAAAGAAGAAGTAAAGGTATCACTTTTTGCAGATGATATGATCCTATACATCGAAAACCCCAAAGAATCCACAAAAAGACTACTAGAAACAATAAGCCAATACAGTAAGGTCGCAGGATACAAAATTAACATACAGAAGTCAATAGCCTTTCTATATGCCAACAATGAAACAACTGAGAAGGAACTCAAAAGAATAATCCCCTTCACGATTGCAACAAAAAAAATAAAATACTTAGGAATAAACATAACAAAGAATGTAAAGGACTTATATAATGAAAACTATAAACCATTGTTAAGGGAAATCGAAAAAGATATAATGAGATGGAAGAATATACCTTGTTCTTGGCTAGGAAGAATAAATATAATCAAGATGGCTATATTACCCAAAGCAATATACAAATTTAATGCAATTCCCATCAAACTTCCAATGACGTTTTTTAAAGAAATAGAGCAAAAAATCATCAGATTTATATGGAACTATAAAAAACCCCGAATAGCCAAAGCAATCCTAAAGAAAAAGAATGAAGCTGGGGGCATAACAATACCTGACTTCAAACTCTATTATAGGGCCACGACAATCAAAACAGCATGGTATTGGCAGAAAAATAGACACTCAGACCAATGGAACAGAATAGAAAGTCCAGAAATAAAACCACATATATATAGTCAAATAATTTTTGATAAAGGGGCCAACAACACACTATGGAGAAAAGAAAGCCTCTTCAATAAATGGTGCTGGGAAAACTGGAAAGCCACATGCAAAAGAATGAAACTGGACTACAGTCTCTCCCCCTGTACAAAAATTAACTCAAAATGGATCAAAGATCTAAACATAAGACCTGAAACAATTAAGTACATAGAAGAAGACATAGGTACTCAACTCATGGACCTGGGTTTTAAAGAGCATTTTATGAATTTGACTCCAATGGCAAGAGAAGTGAAGGCAAAAATTAATGAATGGGACTACATCAGACTAAGAAGTTTTTGCTCAGCAAGGGAAACTGATAACAAAATAAACAGAAAGCCAACTAAATGGGAAATGATATTTTCAAACAACAGCTCAGATAAGGGCCTAATATCCAAAATACACAAAGAACTCATAAAACTCAACAACAAACAAACAAACAATCCAATAAAAAAATGGGAAGAGGATATGAATAGACACTTCTCCCAGGAAGAAATACAAATGGCCAACAGATATATGAAAAGATGCTCATCTTCTTTAGCTATTAGAGAAATGCAAATCAAAACGGCAATGAGATACCACCTCACACCTGTTCGATTAGCTGTTATTAGCAAGTCAGGTAATAGCAAATGTTGGAGAGGCTGTGGAGAAAAAGGAACCCTCATACATTGTTGGTGGGAATGTAAAGTAGTACAACCATTATGGAAGAAAGTATGGTGGTTCCTCAAAAAACTGAAAATAGAACTACCTTATGACCCAGCAATCCCTCTACTGGGTATATATCCCCAAAACTCAGAAACATTGATACGTAAAGACACATGCAGCCCCATGTTTATTGCAACATTGTTCACAGTGGCCAGGACATGGAAACAACCAAAAAGCCCATCAATAGATGACTGGATAAAGAAGATGTGGCACATATACACTATGGAATACTACTCAGCCATAAGAAATGATGACATCGGAACATTTACAGCAAAATGGTGGGATCTTGATAACATGATACGAAGCGAAATAAGTAAATCAGAAAAAAACAGGAACTGTATTATTCCATACGTAGGTGGGACATAATAGTGAAACTAAGAGACATTGATAAGAGTGTGGTGGTTACGGGGGGAGGGGGGAATGGGAGAGGGATAGGGGGTGGGAGGGGCACAAAGAAAACAAGATAGAAGGTGACAGAGGACAATCTGACTTTGGGTGGTGGGTATGCAACATAATTGAACGACAAGATAACCTGGACTTGTTATCTTTGAATATATGTATCCTGATTTATTGATGTCACCCCATTAAAAAAATAAAATTATAAAATAAAAAAAAATAAAAAAAAAAAATAGTGCCTATAGCAGTGATGGGCAATCTTTTGAGCTTGGTGTGTCAAAATTCGCCAAAAAACTGAGCATTACTCAGGTGGTGTGTCACTTTGAGAAAAAAACCATAATTTCGCGGTATTTATAGTTTAAATAACAAAAATGTTTAATTGTAATATATAATTGTATTTAATAAACCAAAAACTAATTATTTAACTTACCTGCTTAGTGACTTCTTTGTTTATCTGTCAGTCAGTCTCTTTTGTTGGTTTTGATATTATTTAACTTCTGTGGGGTGCAGTGAACTAAGATAAGTGAGGGGGGCGGGGAATTCTTTAACTAACCTGCCTATTAGTGACTTTTTTGTTGCTGAATTTCATTGGCTAAATCTTCAATTGAAGGTTGGTATTTTGTACACTTCAAGCCCAAGCAAGCACTACTAACTTCATCTGTCAATCTATTTCTTTTGTTGGTTTTGATATTATTTAACGCTGATAATAAGATCTCACAAAAGTACGTAGAGGGAAAAATTGTGAGTAAAGCCATTGCTATATTTTTCAGGGTGCTAAAAGTGTCTGGTAATCGGTTCCAGGCACTCCAAAGTTCCTGTTTGTAGTGGCACTCCTCTTAATTCTCCAAGCGGCACCTTTTCAGATTCTTAAGCTTTAACCTCAAGTCGACAAATACCTGAGCCCAGATGCTGTCTTGAAATTCTGCAAGTTGCATCTTATGTAAATTAAGATGGCTGCCACTATTTCTAATGGTGTGAAACGGCACCCAAAGCACAGGCCTTCGCCTCTCCCAGCCTTCCCCTCACTTATCTCAGTAATGATGGTCAATTAGAAATCCACGACACCCCAGACAGTAGATTGGATGATGGTTGCTTTGGTTATGTGGTTGCTGGTAATGACGATCACAGGGCCCCCGCGGCATTCCGCTGCTTCCTGCTCCACCAGCTGAAAGTGAGTCAAAGATCCCCTAACGGCCTAACCGGAAGTCCCAGAACTAGACGCTCTGTGTCGGAGTTCTGTTGTTTTGGCCTACAGACCTCCAGCACAGTGTCTACACTACAGCAAATGTTTTATCCTCGGCTCCTGCACCTGGCCGTGCAGGAGCCGAGGATGAAACGTCCTTCTTGGCATGCAGCCCCATACTTCTCTGGTATGCGGCCACATGCGGCAGCGTGTCATCAAAAATGGCCACATGTGTCAGTGCTGACATGCGTGTCGTAGGTTCGCCACCACGGGCCTATAGTTAGCTTTATTGTAATGTACATTTAAAGTTCTGTTAAGAGGGTAAATCTCATGCCATGTTCTTACCACAGTAAAAAAATAAAAAAGCAAAAAACAAAAAAACAGCAACTGGAAAACAAATACAGTTCTTAAAAGATAGAAGTTAGAATTTATATTGCCTCATTCTCCAGATGTGAGGTAATGTTACTCCATGTGTTCTAATTGTTTTAATATGTTTGTTGGAAGCAGAGTTGCATAGACTAACGACTTCCTGGTGTGGGAGTGAGCATCTTATCTGCATCACAGAAGGCTCCAGAGATGGGGCAAGCTGATATCTTGAGCCAGGAAGATGAGGTCACTCTCTTTGCCAGGCATTGCAATCTTGCAAAAAGACAAAGCCTGAGACATGTTTTTTGGACCAGAGACTAGACTGAGGTGAGAGGCCCTTAGGAAGAAGAAAGATTGGAACTATGGTCAGTGGAGTTCATCCTGAGACCTATCCCCACCTTGACCTCGCCTACACTCTAGGCAGAGTAAACTTTTTTCATAAAAGAACGTGGTTCAGAGGACCCATCGGAACCTGTCCCTGCTCGTTTCTCCTGCCTCCTGTCTCGCCCCTCTCCTCTCTCTGAGACCCTATTATCTAATCATTCTCAAATTTCTTTCAGCTCCATAGAAATGCATCATTTCTAGGCCTTTGTACACACCCATCCCTCTGTCCCAGCCCCGCAAATGAGACTCCACTTATTCTGACCCTCAAGACTGGATTAGGTTTTCCCTTAGCATTCTGCTTGCACCCCTCTTCCAGAGGTTATCCAACTGTGTTGCAATTGCTTATTAACTTGTTTGCTTCTCCCTCCTCTAGACTGAGCAGAGAGTGCCTTCAGGCAGAGATAGCATCAGTCTACTATCTGACCTCATGAGATACCTCCAAGTTGGAAGTGCCCAATCAACTTGCTTCCAAATTCCTGATCCATAGAAACTGTGAGATAATAAGTGATTACTGCTGTCTCAGATCACTAAATTTTGGGTAATTTGTTATATAGTAATAGAAAACTAATACACTGTCCAAACTTAGTAGCTTAAAACAACAACCATATGTCCGATTCTGTAGGTTAGTCACAGGCGATCTCCTGCTCCCTGGGACACTAACTGAAGTGAACTCAGCAATGTTCAGCTGATGGATGGACTTGGTTGGGAGGATGCAGATGGCTTCGCTCCTGCCTGGCACTTTGGGTTAGATGGAACAGTTGCCATAAAGCCTACACTTAACTCTTATCTCTAGAAGTTTATACTTCTACAGTTTTTATATTCAGATCTATGATTCATTTTGAGTTCAGTTTTTGGGCGTTATATAGTCAGGTCAGGGCTCACCTTCTTTCCAAAAAAAATACCAAATATGCATTAGTTATAGTAGCATTTGTTGAAATACTATCCTTTCTTCATTTAATTACCTAGGCCTTTTTGTCTGAAGCAACTGTCTATATCTATATATCTGTATCTGTCTATTTCTGGATGTTTTTGTCATGTTCTACTGACTTGTAAATATATCCTATGTGGTGATATTTTAAAACTGCTGAAAGTATGTAGCAATTCACTGTAGCTGAATTGGTCTCGTGACATCACAAACTAATGTCTTCAGGCACGATCCCTATCACTTGGCTCAGGCTCCTGAGACATGGCTCCGACTCTAGCATACCACTCTGGGCTCCTCTCCCTCAGTGAGGACAAAGAACTCAAAAGTAATTTCAAAAATCAGTTAGGCCTGACCAGGTGGTGGCGCAGTGGATAGAGCATCGGACTGGGATGCGGAAGGACCCAGGTTCGAGACCCCGAGCTCACCAGCTTGAGCGCGGGCTCATCTGGCTTGAGCAAAGAGCTCACCAGCTTGGACCCAAGGTCGCTGGCTCCAGCAGGGGATTACTCGGTCTGCTGAAGGCCCATGGTCAAGGCACATGTGAGAAAGCAATCAATGAACAACTAAGAAGTCGCAACGCGCAACAAGAAACTGATGATTGATGCTTCTCATCTCTCTCCGTTCCTGTCTGTCTGTCCCTGTCTATCTCTGCCTCTGTAAAAAAAATAAAAATAAAAAATAAAAAATAAATAAAATAAAAATAAAAATCAGTTAGGCGGAGGAGATAGGTGGGAAAAAAGAGATGTGATTTCTTTTTGCTGGAGTTCTGGTCATTCACTTTAAACTTGGGTTGGAGAACTGAAGAGGAGAGGATGGATGCTTCCAGCCAAGAGGAAAATATTGTGGCACATAAACAACGTGGGAACCATCCCATTTCATACACTGCAACATGCCAGTGGATGTCAGGTCAATGCTCTCCTAAGTGAGTTTGTTACCAGGCCCACTTAAAGGTAGCAAAACCTTATCCTCTCAAGAGAATATTTTACTTCATGACTTTTCTTTTGCAAAACAGCAATTTGCCTGACCAGGCGGTGGCACAGTGGATAGAGCGTCAGACTGGGATGCAGAAGGACCCAGGTTCGAGACCCCGAGGTCACCAACTTGAGTGTGTGCTTATCTGGTTTGAGCAAAGCTCACTAGTTTGGACCCAAGGTCGCTGGCTTGAGCAAGGGGTTACTCTATCTGCTAAAGGCCCGCGGTCAAGGCACATATGAGAAAGCAATCAATGAACTAAGGCGTCTCAACAAAAAACTGATGATTGATGCTTCTCATCTCTCTGTTCCTGTTTATCTGTCCCTATCTATCCCTCCCTATCCATCTCTCTCTTTCTGATTCTCTCTCTGTCTCTGGAAAACACACACACACACACACACATCAATTTAATTGTTTCAAATTTGTCAGGAAAAAAATTTTGAGTAAAAAGTTACGGCAGGGTTTTACTATTTCTCAAAAGTAACTGTCAGTAAAATTATCTCTTTACTAGAAGTTTTAAACTGATCTGCAAAGCTGATAGGTTATAATCACTAGCTCAGGTCTCTAAAATTATTGTGAGATTTACTATTAACATATATAGTTGATTGCCTTAGGATCTGTTTTCATTGAGGTAGTGATCCTCAATAAAAACAGATAATTTATTTATTTTTTTAGACAATGAGAGGGGTGCAGACAGGAAGGAGAGAGATTGAGAAGCATCAACTCATAGTTGCAGCACTTTAGTTGTTCATTGATTGCTTTCTTACACATGCCTTCACCAGGGGGTCACTGGACCCCTTGCTCAAACCAGCGACCTTGGGCTTTAAGCCAGTGACCTTTGGGCTCAAGCCAGTGACCATGGGGTCATGTTTGTGATTCCACACTCAAGCCGGTGACATTCGGGTTTCAAATCTCGGTCCTCAGTGTTCCAGGTCAATGCTCTATACACTCTGCCAAAGCCTGGTCAGGCCAGATAAAAAATTTTAAGTGAAATATTTACCAGCTATGCATACCAAACAGGTTCTTTGTGTTTTCACCTAAACCAGACAACAAGCGTGGCTTTTTCTACCACAGAAAATCTCCTACCTCTATTTCTACATCATGCAACATAGTAAGACTAACAGAAAATTAAGGTCAAATGAGGAAACTTGGCAAATGGTTTTTATCTGGCTTCACTGTTTGACCACCAACTGGCAAACACCATAAGAAAAACTGCACAGGAAATAAATGATAGGGTAAAAGTACATTTTTGATTATAGGCCCAGGCTCTTTTAAAAGCAGCAGGCCCGAGATTTATAGGAAATATTTGGGAATGAATTCAAAATGCTGAAGAATCACAAAATTGTTTTTCTGTTTAACAAAAACAAAACAAAAAAAAATCCCCATGCTTTAAATTTTCGGGGTGGTAGCTTTTTTTCCTCCTGTATCTGTATTTTATTGAATAATCTTACCCCATAATCCCACCTGCTGTTATTCTAAGGAAGATAACTAAAAGACCTTTCTCAGATATATAGATCACAGCCAATTATTGGCACTTAACAAATATGTAACACGGATAGAATAAAGGGAAGTCCAAGTGAGGTAGAGCACATAAATGATAAGCCAGTTAACTTGGGGGTGACTTTTTACTGATGAGAAAAACGCCCTTAACTAAAAGCTAATTGACATTTTTATTAATTAATCGCTTCAGTTCCCTTCCTTTAAGAAGTTCTTAACATGTTACTAATATAACATAGCATCAATCAGAAAACATGTGATAACCTATTTTTAAAAAATCAAATTCAAGAATGCCAAACAGGTGACTTATAAAGAGAGTGGAGACCTAACGGAGCACCTCACTTCTGTTTCCCAGGACAAAAGGATAAAAAGTTAACTGGGGGTGATTAGTGGAAGCAGGTGCTTCCAAGAGACTGTCTTGAGGTAGAGAATGAGAAAGACTGTGGCGAAGTGATAGTTTTTCCCCTCTTAAGAAAGCTGCAAAAAGTGGAAACGGGGAAAGACGGTATTATATTGGTTTTCCTAAGGTTGAGAAGAAAAAAAGAAAAGAAAAGCAAGAAGGAAAATAGGCAGTGTATTTGTAGAGCTGAAAGTTACTGTATCAGCATTTAGCCTAGGGGCTGGCAATTCCGCTGGGAGCTAAACCCAAAAGATCTGTTACCCAAACACAAGCGGACAGAGGCAAAGCCGCTGCGCGCCAGGGGCAGAGCGGGGCGCAGGCCGGCACACGCACCCCTTTCCGCAACCTGAGAAACAGACGGAAGTGACTGGCTCACAGACACAGGCGCCGGCTGTCACGTCGCCACGCCACTGCTTGCCACTAGAGGGAGGCAAGGAGGGGCGTGAGAGTTTTGTGGAACAGCGGGCTGAGTCGTGGCGGTGAAATTCCGTGGGGAGGAAGGCGGGAAGGAACACCCGCGGCGGCCAAGGCGCGGCGCGGGCCTCCGGCCCGGACACTTCCCAATGTGGCCACCAGGCGGCGCGCCAGGCCCACAGCTCGCGGCTGTGCTCCGTGTGGGCCGCGAGGCCTCAACGTTCCGGTCACCTTGGAAACGGAGGCGCGGCCGCGGCAGCGGCAGAGTGGGCCTGCCTAGTCCGCCGGGCCCGCGGGAGCGCCGCTTACCCGCCCACGGCTGTGTACCCGCACCTGACGCGGTGAGGGGACGTGTGAGACTCGCTGGGCCCCCTTCTCCTTCCGTTCTATTAAGACTTGACGAGCACCTCCGCGGCACCCTACCGGCCCCGGGGCTTGCTCGGCCCTAAATCGGCCTGGGGTGGCGCCCCCCGGGGTCCTCCCCTGGGAGCTGTTCTGGGCCCCGGGGCTTGCTCGGCCCTAAATCGGCCTGGGGTGGCGCCCCCCGGGGTCCTCCCCTGGGAGCTGTTCTGGGCCCCGGGGCTTGCTCGGCCCTAAATCGGCCTGGGGTGGCGCCCCCCGGGGTCCTCCCCTGGGAACTGTTCTGGGCCCCGGGGAGACCCTGGGGGGTTCTTAGAGGCTCACCCGCCTCTTCGCCCAGGAAACAGAGCAAGGGAGACCTTTCGATCCGACCAGACTCTCAGCCGGGCCCTCTCTCCGCCTTGCAGCACGTTGCTGACTGCCCACTGCGGGGCGTCCGTTCCCAGGGGCCGGATCCGCACCTGCCTCGGGTCTGTCCGCTGCACGGGGCCCGCCGGCTCCCGCACGCGGCGGCGCTCGGTCAGCTCCCTGGGCCCTCCGTTTGCGTGAGGCTGCAACACCTGACAGCTTGCCCAAAGCAGTTGTGCTTCGTTAACAAGTCCGGTGGGTGTAGGAAAGATGGAAGAGAAATGGGGGGTCAGAGAGGCTTCGAGACTTGTCCACTAGGGGGGAGCTGGGAACAGCCCCCGGTCTTGCTGTCTTCTGAGTAGGGGCCTCACACCCTTGCCTCCTCCTCAGCATCAGCCCGGAGCCCGTCCCACCGTGGGTACTTCCTAAGAGCTCCGTGTGTTGTCGATGGCCTTTCACCCTCACCCGCGACCCATAGAGTTTGCCTTCATTTATTATTATTAATCTGTTAGATTTGTATAGTACCTTATTTGTTTCCCCATAATTCTCTGCTGGGTAAAGAGAGTTGAAATGGTTGGGAAGTGGGAGATGTCCCATCTACAGGGGGCAGAAGATTTCTGTGAAGGTAGAAAAGGAAAAGAATGACTGGATATTTATTAGGATGAGTGCCAATTGCTCATGGATTTATTTTCTGCCACCCCCAAACCCAACCTTGGTAAATCCTTTGTACATTCACCACTGCTGTTTGAAGACAGAGAAAAACCTTTTCTTTTCCTCCAACAAAGGATAAAAGTACTGCTTGTATTTTCATTATCCTCACAATCATCTCTTCATGGTTATATTTATTTTCTTTTTTGACATTTCTAAAATTGCAGGAGTTGAGGGAGTGGAGGTAGTTCTGGTTGCTAGGAAAGTTAGTATAATACACTGCATTTCAAACTATTATTAGCAATTTGGGATAAAAAAAATAGACCAATTTTAAAGCTAAGAATCCAGTATAATTTGGAGTCTGCAGTTAAAAAATGTGCCACTGACCAAAGGATTTGTATTGGTAGAGAAAATACATGCTGCCTGACCAGGAGGTGCCACAGTGGATAGAGCGTCAGACTGGGATGTGGAGGACCCAGGTTCGAAACCCCGAGGTCCCTGGCTTGAGCACAGGCTCATCCGGCTTGAGTGCAGGCTCACCAGCTTAAGTGCGGGCTTGCTGGCTTGAGTGGGGATCATAGACATGGTCCCATGGTGCCTGGCTTGAGCCCAAAGGTTGCTGGCTTTAAGCCCAAAGTCTCTGGCTTGAGCAAGGGGCCGCTGGCTTGGCTGGAGTGCCCCCCCAACCGGGGTCAAGGCACATATGAGAAAGCAATCAATGAATAACTAAGGTGCAGTAACTATGAGTTGATGCTTCTCATCTCTCTCACTTCCTGTCTCTCTCTCTCACTCTCTTAAAAAAATAAAGTGTTCTAACATAAGTAAAATTTGAGTTTAATAGTGATTTTGCTGTCCAAATTTAGTATACATACAACATTAGGAGCACATGAATAGGGCCATTGGTAAAAAGAGTGAGCATACATTATTTATAAGTCAATCATTCAAATCATACATTTATTGAACATCTAGTTTGTGTCCATGGGAGATGCCAGCCTATGTGACAATATCTTTTTTTTTTTTTTTTTTTTTTTTTGTATTTTTCTGAAGTTGGAAACAGGGAGGCAGTCAGACAGATTCCCGCATGTGCCCGACCAGGATCCACCCGGCATGCCCACTAGGGGGCGATGCTCAGCTCATTTGGGGCATTGCTCTGTTGCAACCAGAGCCATTCTAGCACCTGAGGCAGAGGTCATGGAGCCTTCCTCAGAGCCCAGGCCAACCTTGCTCCAATGGAGCCTTGGCTGTGGGAAGGGAAGAGAGAGAGAGGAAGGAGAGGGGGAGGGGTGGAGAAGCAGATGGGCGCTTCTCCTGTGTGCCCTGGCCGGGAATCGAACCCGGGACTCCTGCACGCCAGGCTGACGCTCTACCACTGAGCCAACTGGCCAGGGCCCCAATATCTTTGAATTTCCAAAGATAAAGGTTTGTTGAAGGTGCCATGAATATCTTTAAATATAATATATAGTGAGATACATATCTTGAAAGTTAGGTTGCTCTTTAACAAAGGCCTTTGGAAGTACCACATTAGTAGTAGTAGTAGTAGTAGTAGTAGTAGTAGTAGTAATAGTATTAGACTTACACGAGTTTATAGCTAGTTAATGGTAAAGCTATGATTAGACTTTCAGACTTCCAACACCCATATAGAGATCTTTTAAATCATGCTCTCAATCACTAATGGAATCTTATTCAGAACTTTTGTAATTACTAATGCTACTAAGTAAGCATCTTTCATTTTAACCTACATTTATATAAAACATTAGCTCACAAACATCAGGATTCATTCCATGTGTCCAGGAAGGTATTAGGGCAGAACTTCCATCCCTCCCAACCTCCACAAAATTATGACACAAGTCATCAGGAGGCTTCTGGATATTCTAGCTGCATAAAGTCATGGGGAAAAAGTCTATAGGAGCTTTCTGGATATTGAGCCGGGATCCTGAGACTGCATCAGAAAGAACATACTCTCTGTTTGGGGTTATTTTGCAGAGTCAAGTTAAGCATTATGGAATAACAGTACACTGAAGAAGTCAATTCTATGTCCATTTTTACTAAACAGACTTCTTACTGAGAAGCATTTGGGAATCTTTTCTGAAACATTTTCTGACAGCAAGTGATTATGGAGTGGACTCTGAAAAGGCTGGGAAGCTGTCTTTCAAACCCAGCCTCCTCACCCACCCCGTCCATGGCGTGTTATAGGGTGCCCAGATGGAGGAAACACAGAGGGCCCAAAAGGCCCTACCCTGAGCAAAGTTCTCTGTATCATTCATTAGCTGCCCAGTTTTGCTAAAGTTTTGAAAAGCTGCTCATTACTTTTTTTATTTAGAGAGGGGGGTGGGGACAAACGGGAAGAGAAATTAGAAGCATCAACTCATAGTGTGGCACCTTAGTTGTGCAACTAATTGTTTTCTTATATGTGCCTTGACCAGCGGGCTTCAGCCGAGCTAGTGACCCCCTTGCTCAAGCCAGTGACCTTGGGCTTCAAGCCAGCAACATTGGGCTCAAGCCAGTGACCACGGGGTCATGTCTGTTTTCCCTCATTCAAGCCCATGACCCCACGCTCAAGCTGGTGAGTCCATATACAAGCTGGAGACCTCAGGGTTTCAAACCTGGTCCCTCAGCGTCTCAGGCTGATTATCTACTGCACCACCGCCTGGTCAAGCTATTCATTACTTTTTTTTTTTTTTTTTAAAGTTCTGTTGGGCTATGCTTCTTTCTTCCTATCAGTCTGAGTAGAGATCTTTGCATCTCTATCTTTTATACCCCAAGGCCCAGTAAACCGCCAGGAACAGAGCAGGCACTGAATAAATGTGTGTAGCTGCTGACAAACAGATCAGGTATCCATTTGTCAGGAAATATTCGAAGTGAAACTTTCCTGGGAAGATAATTAAATTACTTTGTGAATGTTTTCCTAGGATTTCCACCCTTTATTGAGATAGAAGTCATCTGGGCCTGACCAGGTGGTGGCGCAGTGGATAGAGCGTTGGACTGGGATGCGGAAGGACCCAGGTTCGAGACCCCGAGGTCACCAGCTTGAGCACGGGCTCATCTGGCTTGAGCAAAGAGCTCACCAGCTTAGACCCAAGGTCGCTGGCTCCAGCAGGGGGTTACTCGGTCTGCTGAAGGCCCGCGGTCAAGGCACATGTGAGAAAGCAATCAATGAACAACTAAGAAGTCGCAACGCGCAACGAGAAACTGATGATTGATGCTTCTCATCTCTCTCCGTTCCTGTCTGTCTGTCCCTGTCTATCTCTGCCTCTGTAAAAAAAAAAAAAAAAAAAAAAAAAAGAAGTCATCTGGGAGGTCAAGAACTGTAAATCCTTATAAATAATTATAAAAATCCTATTGTTTGTAGAACATTATCAAATGCAAAAGTAGGTGTTGAGGTGATGTCATTAGCTCATTGCAATAATGCAACTATTAAGCAGGCAATCCAATTGGCTTCCTAATTTTCTGGAAAGGGTGTGAAACAATGAACCTTAATATAGTTTATGCATAAATCATTTGTGCTTAAGGGACCCACACTTTCACTCATATTTTATTAAAATCCTTTGCCACGAGTGCAGTTAGGTAACTAATTATACATTAGTCAGAGAGCTGAAAACAGTCGAGTCAGGTACTGAGGTAATTTTGCAAGATGAGGTCATTTTCCCTTCAGCACCAGATGGGTACAGCGGGTGGGAACCATAACACTCTGCTCTCTTCCCTGTGACTTTGGAAAGAAAATTAGAGATTAATGTTGACATTTGCTTTAACTTTCAAGTGAAATATTTTATAGTAAAAATAAAAATCATTGTTAAATAGTAACTTATTGTAAAATGAAACACTTGTCAGCATGCTATCTTTTAGTGCAACTGTCAAGTTAAAAATTCTAATTCTAAAATAGAAAATAATATAAAAATTCAACTCTGCATCAGAAACAAAAGCAAGCAATTTTTTTCTTAGCTGGCAAATTTCTGTGAACTGTGATGGCCTAATGACACATTTTGAGTTGTAGCTTATGGGATTATTTCAATACTTTTATATCGGAGAAGACAGGTAATACATTGTCTCGTCCTGGTATGGTAAATCTTTCGGTTGTGTTGCCTGTGTAATTTTCAGTTGGCAAGTGTTGTAGTACATTTTCATTTACACACACTTAAACCGGTGAACGCATTGAGCTAGAAAAGTGTCAGATGCTGGAGGCCTGGGTGTGTGAGCAGCACATCTACAGGACAAAAGTGTGTTCTCACTTCAGTTTTTCCACTGTGTATATGAATAATCTATGCAAGTTGCCAATTCAGGGGTCCGAATCAGTGGTGAATGTTGACAGTAGCAAACCACGTGGGTCAGCCTTTCCACATTTCATACTTGGCAACGGGCAGTCATCTCTGCTTTACTTTTGAAAATGCATGATCTGAAGCTGTAACTAAAGGGGACATAACATTTGTTAAGTTCTTTGTATATGTCAAACACTGTACTAGATGCCTGATAAATGTTAGCTTATTTAATCCTTATAACAGCTTTCAGAATAAGATTTTTGTTCTCACTTTACAGATAATAAAACTGAAGTTCAAAAAGATTAAGTATCCCACTCAAGGTTACATTGATACTTGGTGGTGGATCTGGGATTAAAGCATGTCTGCCTGTATCATTTCATTTATTTATTTTCTCATTTGACAAGGATGTATTGTGCATCTGTTATGCTACAGGGGAAATACTGTGGTGCCTAAGAATTACATCATTTCCAGTCCCATGGAGTTTCCAGCCATTTTAACAAATTACAAAGTTTATGTCCCTTCTACAGTACCCAACTGATAACATACTGATTGTTGGTTAGGCAATTATTTTTTAGATATTAACAGAAATGGAAAGATTTAAAAAATCTGTTAAAAAAGACAATGATCTGAAAAGAAGTACTTTAGTACCCATATCAAATCTCTGAAGTATTTATTTACTATAAAAATATCTGACCTGACCTGTGCTGGTGCAGTGGATAGAGAGTAGACCTGGGATGCTGAGGTTGGTGGTTTGAAATCCCAGGCTTGCCCAGTCAAGGCACAAATGAGAAGCAACTATTATGAGTTGGTGCTTCCTGCTCCTCCCTTCTTTCTTTCTTTTTCTCTCTCTCCTCTCTCTAATCAATCAATAAACAAAAATCATCTGCGACCAGTGGTGGCATAGTGAATAGAGCATCGACCTGGGACACTGAGGTCCCAGGTTTGAAACCCTGAGGTTGCTGGCTTGAGCGCAGGCTCACTGGCTTGAGCACAGGGTCGCCAGCTTGAGCATGGGATCATCAACATGATCTCATAGTCACTAGCTTGAGCCCAAAGGTTGCTGGCTTGAGCTCAAGGTAGCTGGCTTGAGCAAGGGGTCACTGGCTCTACTGGATCTCCCCCAAAGCACATATGAGAAGCAATCAATGAACAACTAAAGTGCTGCAACTAAGAGTTGATGCTTCTCAACTCTCTCCCTTCCTCTCTCTCTAAAAAAAAAAAAAGAACAATGAGCCTGATTCTCCCCCCCCCCCATTTTATGGTAGAGTACAGGAGATAGTGAGACAGACTCTCACACGCACACTGACTGGGATCCACCCAGCAACCCCCATCTTGGGCCGATGCTCAGTACCAAGCTATTTTTAGAGCCTGAGGCTGACAGACCACTGAGCTCTCCTTAGTGCTTGGGGCTGACTCTCAAACTAATTGAGCCACTGGCTGCTTAAGGGGAAGAGGGAGAGGAAAAGAGAGAGGGAGAGAGAAGCAGATGGTCACTTCTCCTGTGTGCCCTGACTGGGGATTGAACTCAGGATGTCCATACACCAGGCCAATGCTCTATCCACTGAGCCACCGCAAGGGCCATGATTTTCCCTTTTTAAAAATATTATTTTTGATAATTTTTTTATTATTTGATACATAAGTAATTAACAGCTGATGAAGTTACCATTAATAACAATACATTATTATTATTTGTCTTATATGATATTTATAAACCTCTTAACCATTTAAAAAACACTGTTTTTTTTTATTAAGTGAAAGGCAGGGAGGCAGAGATACAGACTCCCACATGCACCCCAGCTGGGATCCACCTGGCAAGCCCCCTACTGGGCAATGCTCTGCCCATCTGGGGATGCTGCTCTGTTGCTCAGCAACCAAGCTATCTAAGCACCTGAAGTGAGGCCATAGTGGCATCCTCAGCACCTGGGGTCAACTTGCCTGAACTATTCAAGCCATAACTGCAAGAGGGGAAGAGAGAGAGAAAGAGAGAAGGGGGAGGGGTAGAGAAGCAGATGGTCGCTTTTCCTATGTGCCCTGACCAGGAATCAAACCCAGGACTTCTACACAGTGAGCTGATGCTCTATGGCTGAGCCAGCTGGCCATGGCCTAAAAACACTTTAATGTGTGTTCTTTTAGCTCTTTATAACAATCCTGGCCAAGCCTAATTCCTTTGGATCCAAGTTTCTTAGTGCTTATAGAAAGTTATGCTTTTATTTTGTCTAAATTAACAGACATTTATTTTACTGCTGCTATATGTACTGCATTCTGCCAAACACTGTGGAGAAATAAAATGATGGAAAAAGTTTAGTCCTTGCTCTGAAAGCTTGATGGGGCAACAGATGTAGAAGATAACATAAAGGAGTGAGTCTCACATAGTTTGGGGAGGGTAATGCTGTTCCTGGGCTATTCATTGAACTCAAGAACCCAACTGATTTATCATGTCCCGGAATTGTGGTGGATGTCAGGTGGAAACACCAGTTTTAAATTTTCAGCAGCGCCGTATCTTGTGTAAACACAAGTAGAGGGGCAAAGACAAGAGTTTATTTACTTCTATCTCTTTCTTAAACAGGTACATTTCTTACAACCAGCACAATGGAAAACACAGTAAAAGCAAATAAAAAGGATGTTCAAGATGGGCCATCAAAAGAAGTGAAACTGCCTATCAATGAAGCACTTCTAGAATATCAGTAAGCTGAGATGGTTAAATCCAAAGGTTTCCATATGTAACAATCATGGTTAAGACTTGTATAACTCCCAATGGAAAATGATGCACTCAAAAACTGTCAAAGGAGCTGGATTGGAGGTGGATTGGAAGCATAACTGCACTCTTGTACTAAATGCCTATTTTTAAACATTTCTGAATTTTTACTCTAACAGTCTAAGTAGTAGCTATGAAACAGCATTCATTAATGTGGTTTCAGCTCCCCTCCCCCCACTGTATTATTGGCCACTCTTCTGTATGTACACAACACCTTGCTGGCCCACCTCTTAAGATACAACATAGAATAGTTAGTGTACATTCACAGAAGAGTAAACAGAAAAATGTTCTTATTTAACTTTTAATTTCCAGACATTCTAATTTGCATTATCTCCAAATAGCACCTGATCAAATACAAGTGATTTAGAATTATTTTTAATAAGAATAATATTTCTTAATGTTTCACTCCCAGGAGCTGGGGATAAAACTAGTGTTAATACCTAGTCTATGTTTATGTTTTATCCAACCAATGGAAAGTGAACCCCTTGACAGCTTTTGAACCCCCAAACTTTTGGCATAGTTAGGTGTTTTAATGTGTAATTCTTAGGGAGTGAATGATTACAGTTCAGTCTTTTTCTTTTTTTCAAGTACATAAGACTGTGCTTCATTCGTGCATTTATTGAACTACTACTTGAATGTTTACCAAGCACGAAGCAAATATAGTACTGGGTACTAGAGGACAACAGTGAACAGGACCACATGGCCCCTGCCCTGATGAAGCATCAAAGACAGATATTAGATAACTAATTCAAGATTGTTTTTCAAAATATTGCATAGCTATAATTAAGGTGCTATGACAGAAGAGTGTAGGGTGCTACAGAGGGTCAGGAAAAGCTTATTTTAGGAAGCAGTGTTTAAGCTGATCTCTGGAAGAGGAACAGGTGTTATGGAGACAGAGCGTGGTACAGAGAAAAGCTTATGGGGAAGACACTGGAGTGAGGAAGTGCTTGCCACAGTCCAGGAACAAGAGAAGGCAGGGCAAGGGAGCAAGGGCAAGCACAGATGACGGCTTTGACAAGGGTCAGATAAGCAGAGCCCCTGGCACACTTGGGGTTTTAGAATGGCAAGCCATTTATTGGAGGGGAGAAGGTAGGAAGTGAGGAGCCTGTGATACTGGTGACTAGGTCTTTGTTTAAGAGAATTATTTTTAACATTCTGAGAAAATTCGTCTCGTTCTTGATAGCCTACGCATGTTCTTTTTAGAAGGTAGTGAGTAGAAGGTTAACTGAGAAAGATCCATTGGAAAAGGACTTTTAACAAAGTCCCCTTTTATTTTCTGCTCGAGGTAACATTAAGTAATAACCAGATGCTACCCGTACTCACTTCCCAGCCTAATGGAAAAGTTTCCTCATCCCATCTCAGGAACAATGGACCAAAGGTCAGCCTCTGGAAGCACAACCTGGTCTCTAATTTGCTTCCATGGTTTACAGTGATAACATCCAGTTACAACTGCTTCTCTTTTCCTGGGTCAGTCAGAGGCCAGTCTTTCTCCTCTTTAGCAGAAGTTTACAAAGAGGCAAACGTTTAAAAATTCTCATGATCTAGTACAAGATATAAATTAAACATCCCATGCTTTTGTTCTCTTTCTTTTGTAAAAACAGAATAAATAACCTCATGAACTGGAACAGCCAAGGCCTTGCGGCTAGTGACGTGTTCCTAGGTTACAGAACTTTCCTTACATGACACATCGCCGAGACACCCCCTCATTGTCTAGAGAGGGATTCTTCAGGGCTCCCCCAGAAGCTCTAACATTTCTCTTGTACAATATCAGCTCCTAACAAAGAGCTGAAGTTTTTAAAAATATATATCCCAAGAAAATAAAGTCATGAACATCCATGGTTGTAAAGAGCTGAGAGTGCCAACGTTAACCCTGTAAGGTGATCATGTCTGGGTAACGATGGTTTTATTTCCTCCTTGTATTTGTTACTGCTCCCTCCCAGTTTTCTACAAGGAGTACGGACATAGATATAGAAATAGGTATGGATATGATCACGGGTTAAAACAAAAAGATAAAAGTATAGAATTTTTTGGAGTCCAAATTTGTTTTCTTCTCAGAATTCTCAATAAAATTGCATGGAGAGACAAAGTTGACACATTACTAGCATTTTAATAATACAGGGAGGTTACTAGTATACATTGTGTACTAACAATTTCACATTGTGCTTTAGAATAGTACTATATCCTTTTCAAATCTCTTTACTATGTTTTACTTCACTAGTTTATTAGCCCACTTGCCTCAGCAGTTAGTGCTGCACGTGGGTTACGAGGGCACTGAGTAGATGAGGGAGAGATGAAAAGGAAAAGGTATAGAGAAGGTGAAGCTTGAATTCCCGCAGTGGCTAACAGTGCAGAGTTCTGAAGTTCGGCTTCATCTGCTTCTTAGTGGGCCCATCTCTCCACAAGGCCCGAGGAGATGGAAGTGATTCCGAGGAGTCTAGGGTAAGTTAGACCTGCAACTATCCTGCGCTCCAGAAGGGGGGATGAAGCCGTCAAAACCTTAAGGATATCTCAGATCTTTCTGAACTGCTTGCTCACTGGAGAAGGAATTTTTGTTCCTCAATGCTTTGAGGGGAGGGATGCTAGACGTAAGCACAGGGTGACCAGATAGAGCAAATAAAAATAGAGATGCCCAATTTAATTTGAATTTCAGCTAAACAACAATTTTTTAGTACGAATGTGTACCATGAAATATCTTTCCTGCTTTCATCAAGCTAGGCTCTCGGTCTGAAACCAATGGTGAGCACAGCCGAGATTCATCTGCCTGCCCCACCCATGCAGTGCATCAGGGCCACCGTATCTATCATTGCAGAAATTATGTGAGTAAGTAGCATAGACTCTTTTCAGGTCATTTTCACTTATATTTTTGTTTTTCTCCTTAAAAATGGGAGATAGAAAAGGCACTTTTTCAAAATTTTTGTATATCTAAGCTTTAGGTAAGAAGTAAAAGATGGTTTATATTTGCCTATAGCTTTATTTCTAACTATTACGTGGAGACCACCCAATTTACAGTAGTCTTTTCATTCATCTATTGTTTTCATATCCTGTTTTTTGCCCCATAGCATAGGGAAAATGTTTGTGTGTTTACTTCTTTATTGTCTAGTAAAATATAAGCGTGTTGAGGGCAAGGACCATAAAGACATTGTCCACCACTATCTCTGTACAATCTAAAACAATGCTGGGCACGCAGAGACTGCTCATTAAATCTGTACTGTAGGTAGGACTACATGAAAGGGAACACTGATAAATTCAATTTATAGAATTTTGCTGCCTGACCTGTGGTGAGGCAGTGGATAAAGAGTCAACCTGGAACACTGAGGTCACCGGTTTGGAACCCTGGGCTTACCTGGTCAAGGCACATATAGGAGTTGATGCTTCCTGCTCCTTCCCCCTTCTCTCTCTCTCTCTCTCTCTCTCTCTCTCTCTCTCTCTCCTCTCTAAAATGAATAACAATCTTAAAAAAGGGTTTTATGCAACTAAAAAGGAACAATGGAGCTCATCTCCTTCAATTCCCTTATTTACACAAGTGCAAGCCAAGGCCTAAACAGGGTGAGAGGCAGCTAGTGGAAAACCAAGCCTAAATCCAAGTTTCATAGTATCCAAATAGAGCTTTTTTGTCATTAAAGGATTTGCTTGTTTTGTATTTCTGTCCTATTTTCTCATCATTTGGAAATACGGAGCTTTATTTTTCTCTCTACTAAGTATACAATGTCACAGATATAAATGTCCATTTGGAGGAAGGGCTGAGGAAGTGTGATTCAAATTCAACTGAAATTTACTAAGTACTTACTCTATGTCAGAAACTTTCATGTATGATTTCTTATTTTAATCCTTATATAAGTATGTACAGCTGGGTATTGTTATCTCCATTGACAGCTTGGGAATTGAGTCTCAGAGAATTGCTTGCCTGAGGTCAGATAGGTAAGAAGTGGTTGGGACAAGCTTGAATGCTGGAGTTCCTTCCTTATTCACTAACCACTCACTCCTCTGTTTACTACACCACAGAGCTGCTATACTTTTGTAATTTTTTTTTAATTGAGGTAAGAGGTTTATATAGATCAATTTCATTGACCTTATTTTGGTCTCAGATTTAAAGTTATAAGACATACTAGGCATAGAGGTATACTTAACATTTCAAATAGCCATCAAATGGCCTATACCACAGTCTTTCTGCACTTTTCTCCCTTTCATACCTAGCAGAGGCTCAACAAATACTGCAGGTATTAAATAAGTGTGTGTGTCAGGAAAGAAGCTTTTATTATTTATAGAAGAGATATACTAATGAACTTGAACCAAAGGGTATGTTTAGTTTGCTTTACTGTTTCAAGAAGCTGGGTACGCAGTTATAAAGTCTTTGTTTTGTCATTTTTGCTTGAATGTTTTTAGAATTTTAGAAAGTATGCTTGCAATGTCGCCTTTTCTAGGTTTGCATAAAGCTGAATTATTTATAGATAATTAGAAAGCATCAAAATTACTACTATGAAATATGAGTGGTGATTGATTTAAAAATTGAAGTTCTCTCTCTAATATATATTTTACTGAGGAAAATATTCCCAGAAACACAAAATTACTTAAGAAACGGTCTTATCCCTAAATGGGTTTTTATATTATATTTAATACTATATTTCAACTCAAATAATTTAGTTTTATTTTTTAACTTTGTCTCACTAATTTTTCCTAAGATAAGTAATTGTAATGAATGCTACCTTTGTTTATTATCAGCTGTCATATAAAGGAAAATGAAGTAGAACAATTCATGGTTCAAATAAGGAGTCTTAGAGAAAAGAACCAAAAGTATCACGAAAGAGTGAGTATAAGATTGAAAGCCAATATCTAGTCATGAAACATTCACACAAATGCTTTAAAACATTGTGAATTATGATGAAATGTACCCTAGAAAATTAACTTATTTAGTGCTTGTAATTGACTAATTTACAGTCTATTGAAGTTTTTTGTGTTTTGTTGTATATGTGAAGTAGGAGGGTACTGCTATTCTCTTTATATTAATTATAATGTCATAGAAAGTCAGTTTGAATTATGTTACTTAGATCATGAGGATGCTGAACCTTATGTTCAAAATTTTAAAGCTCTGAAACCACAACAATCTTTTAATTTCTTATTTAACCAAACTATACTGCTCACAAAAATTAGGAGATATTTCAAAATGAATATGAAGCTATAAAATATCTTCTAATTTTTGTGCACAGTAGATAAAACATTGGGTGTTCTTATATTTAATTTCTGTGTCTGTTTTCTTTTAGACTTTCAGAGAGTGTGAACATATAAATATTTGAAAAGTACAATCTTGCTAAAATGACTAATTTAATGTTTAAGATGATATATTGTTTTTGTAAAATCATTTTAAAATGACTATCCAAGGGGTGCTGTATATGACTATCAGAACTAAAGATCAACAGAAATTAAGTTTGAAAGCAGTAAATGATAATTAAACATCACTTAGAGCATCTCATGAATGAGGAAATACTGACAGTATCTACTATTAAACATTTACTTTATATGGACCCTGAAACTTCCACACTTACAAGTTATTTGGGGATGGAGGCTTTTGTCTAAAAAGATTATCTACAAATCTTAATGAAATCTAGTGTCAGAGACCTGAGTCTGTATCCTGAGTTACTACTGATGTCATTTTGGCCAAAGCTGGTATGAGCCTGGTTTCCCTTTTATAAAATGGGGATTTCTAGTCTTCCTCAGAGGGATTAATTTGCTCATTCATTCAGCAGATATTTATTGGCAAGCCAGGCCCCGGTAATATAACTGTGCCCCTGACATTGTCATGATTCTTAAGTAACTGTCACTTGTAAAGGGACAAAAACAGAAACTCAGGTCCATGGATGATCATGGAAAGGTAAGTTCGACCTAGGTGCTTGGAGTGAGCTGTCATTAAGGGACCAATGCACATCATCCAGTGGTCAGCTTTGGGACTTCCATTTGGTTGTGAGAAAGACAACAGAACAGGACTGAGGAATCACTTTCACATAGCCCAACAACTGGAGCCAAAAACAAAGTTCTTATTTCCATGGATTAGCGCAAAAATGAGAGAGACGTTAACTCTGCTTTGGGATCATTAGTGACCCTAGCAGTAGAGAGCATAATGAGGCCGACTCTAACTCCAACTGTATGCATCTATTTTTTTTCCATTTATGCTGCTATTGCCCCAGGTTAAGCCACAATCATCTCTTACCCATCCTTTCTCTATCCAGTACATTTTCCACAATTCAACCAGATTGCCCTTTAAATACTGTAAACCTTTCAATGGCTTCCTATTGCACAGAAAAGAAAATCCATAGACCTTACTGAACTCTTGAAGTATTGCAAAATCTGACCTCTGCACATCTCTCCCACCTTATCGCCAGCCACCCCACCCTTTGCTTACCAATGCGGAAAAGAAGGAAGGAAGGAAGGGAGGGAGGGAGGGAAGGAAGGAAGGAAGGAAGGAAGGAAGGAAGGAAGGAAGGAAGGAAGGAAGGAAGGAAGGAAGGAAGGAAGGAAGGAAGGAAAAAAAGAAAAAGAAAAAGAAAAAGAAAAAGAAAAGAAAAAGAAGAGATGAGAGAAAGAGAGATTGGAAAACCCAATCTCTTTCTTGTAATTGTACCTTTACAGTAAAGAGGCTGTTTTTTTCTTCCCAGAATTCTCTTGGTTAGATCCTTTTAATTCCCCTGATCTAAGCTGGAATGTTGAGGTCACACATATTTAAATTGCTAAACTAAACATGACTCGTTAGCAAGACATATTTTTCTCCTCAGTTAAGTCAAAATCAGAAATGCCCCTCTTCCTTCCTACCCATTATCTCTTCCTATGTGTATTTAGTTGTATTTAGACTAGCACCTCATTTATAATCTCTTTCTCTCTATATTCATTGTTCCACTTACCTCATTGGATATTTCATAGTTCACTGGGCCCATTTACATACTTCCCCAGTCATTCTCTTAGTCCTACTATTTTGCCAGCACTGCTCTAGCAACAGTTATTAACGACCAATTAGTCAGGTCCAATGGACTTGTTTGAATGGACTCTTTTTTTTTTAGCTTAAGAATGAAAAAGAAAGAGGGACAGAGAGGCAAGAAGGGAGAGAGATGAGAAGCATCGACTTGTGGTTGTGACACCTTAGTTGTTCATTGATTGCTTTCTTATATGTGCCTTGATGGGGTTGGGGGTGCTCCAGCTGAGCCAGTGACCCCTTGCTCAAGCCAGCAACCTTGAGCTAAAGCCAGTGACTATGGGGTCATGTCTATGATACCACACTCAAGCCGGTGACTCCACGGCTCATGTTGGTGAGCCTGCGCTCAAGCTGGCAACTTCAGGGTTTTAAACCTGGGTCCGCCTGACCTGTGGTGGCGCAGTGGATAAAGCGTTGACCTGGAAATGCTGAGGTCGCCGGTTCGAAACCCTGGGCTTGCCTGGTCAAGGCACATATGGGAGTTGATGCTTCCAGCTCCTCCCCCCTTCTCTCTCTCTGTCTCTCTCTCCTCTCTAAAAATGAATAAATAAAATAAAAATATATTAAAAAAAAAAAAAAAAGGCCTGACCTGTGGTGGCGCAGTGGGATAAAGCGTCGACCTGGAACACTGAGGTCGCCGGTTCGAAACCTTGGGCTTGCCTGGTCAAGGCACATATGGGAGTTGATGCTTCCTGCTCCTCCCCCCTTCTCTCTCTCTCTGTCTCTCTCTCTCACTCCTCTCTCTCTAAAAAAAAAAAATCAATAAATAAAATATTTTAAAAATAAAAATAAACCTGGGTCCTCAGCATTCCAGGTCAGCGCTCTATCCACTGCGCCACCACTGGTCAGGCCAATGGCCTCTTTGTAGTCCTTACTTTACCCTGCATCCCTTCAGAAGTCACTCCTGTCATATTGAAGCTCTTTTTCCTTTGGGTTTCAGGACATTGCTCTCCCTTAATTTTCCTCCTACTTCTCTGACTATTTCTTCTTGTTTTTCATTCATTTTCTCCCCCTGGACCTACTCTTACTTAGGGTATTTGCCAGTGTTCTGACTTCAGACCTTTATTTCAGTCTAACCTCTCTCTGGATGATATTTTTTAACCCTTTGAGTAGTATAAACATTCATTCATGTACGTCCTCGTGCTTCCTGACCATCCCGAGTACGATCAAATTATTTTTTAAATGTGTAAAGCAACATTTAAAAAAGGCAAATGTATGTTCTTCTTGTTTCCATAAATTGGTTATCAAACAATCATGATTTTAAGTTAATAAAACTGTAAGTAGAACTGTTTCATTTTTTGAAAAAAACTCACTCCCAGGGATCAGCGAGCATAAAAAAACCTCACTACTCAAGAGGTTAATACCACAGCTTCAAATGCCATCTACGTGGTGATCATTCTTACATGTAAATGTGATAAAATTTCATAGTTATACACACTTAAAAATTAGCACATGTAAAAACTGGTAAAATCCACATAATCTCTAGTTAAAAACATTGTACCAGTGTTAATTTCCTGGTTTTAATAATGTACTATATGAAAAGTTATCATTGGGGAAAACTGGATGAATAGATGGGAACTTTGTGTACTACTTTGGCAAATCCTGTTCTTGTTCTTGTGAGTCATAAAAAGTTAAAAGGGTAGAAGCCAATGAAATGGCCTTATAACAAAACAAAACTAATCCCTTTATTGTAACTTATTTACTGAAACTTTTCTTCTTCTTTTATAATGTAATAATTTTTACTTCAAACAATAATTATTTACTATACTTTGTAAGATAAACATATTTTTAGCACATTGGTGGGTATATCTAACTAAATTTTATTTTATTTCAGTAGCTAGGTCAAAATAATTTTCAGACATAGTAAATTGTGTAATATGTTGTCAGAAACATTTCCCTTCCATTTAAAATTTATATGGGATTTGGAAAGTTTAATATAACTGTTGCTAAATTTATATATTACGGCAAATATAATATAGTAATGTTTCTACAGCATTCAATTACATATAAATATTTTGAACGTGATGTTGTTTTAATTTATAAATAAAAAACATGTTTGAAAAGAATAGTTATTATATCATTATTAAAATTTTGATGCAAGAGAACTAGATTCACTTTGAGAAGTATTGTGCTATGTAAGGCATATAAAAGAAAATTTTCTTTATATATTATATATTTCTTTATGAATTGTATGTAGTGTTTTAAATTATCAATATCTTTGTAAATATTTTTTCTATATATTATGGTAAATATTTTTGATCTGAAATTTAATTTAGAGGTCTTGTTGGCTTACTAAAATTAACTAACATAAGTAAAATCAGATAATGATTTATTTAGTATTCAGAACATACTTAATAAAGAAATTTCCACTTCTGCAAAAATAAGTAGAAAAGCCCTTATTAGGTAGAAGATTAGCAGTGTAATAGTTGATTGCAAAGGATATTATCATAACACTGGTAATGTCACTATTTTATTTTAGCCATTCTCATATGTGGGTAGTGATATCTAATTGTATTTGTAACATGAATTTCCCTTATGGCTAATGATGTTGAACATGTTCTCATATGTTTCTTTGCCATTTATGTATCCTCTTTGGTGAAATTTATCTTTGTGTCTTTTGCCTATTTTCTAATTACACTTTTTTTTTTTAGTTGTGAGGATTTAAAAAAATGTAGCTAGGTAGGTAGGTAGATATCGCCTAGATCAGTGGTTCTCAACCTTTCTAATGCCGTGACCCCGCAATACAGTTCCTCATGTTGTGGTGACCCCAAAAAAATAATTTTGGTGGCTACTTCATAACTGTAATTTTGCTACAGTTATGATCCGGAATGTAAATACCTGATATGCATTATGTATTTTCCGATGGCTTTAGGCGACCCCACCAGGGTCGCAACCCAAAAGTGTGAGAACCGCTGGCCTAGATACTAGATCTTTGCTGAATATGTTATATGAAAATATGTTCTCCTAGTCTATAGCATATCTTTTCATCTTCATAACAGGGTCTTTCACAGAGAAAAGTTTTTAATTTAAGGAAGTTCAGTTTATCAATTTTTCTTTTATGGATCATGCTTTGGTGTCAAGTTTAAAAGTTCTTTGCCTAGAGATCCAAGATGGTGATTAAGTAGGTGAAAGGTACACTCACCTCCTCCTAGGACCAAACTAAAATTACAACTAAATTATAAAACAATCATCCTGAATAACTAACTGAAGACCAGCTGAAGAGAAGTCTTATAACCAAGGATTTGCAGAAGTCATATCGAGACTCGTAGGAAGGACAGAGATGCAAAAAGGGCTGTCCCCACTCCCATAGGTGGCGGCTGAGATTCTGGAGGGATATCTCAGCTGTGGGGGGGGGGTTCTCCCTGAGAAGTATGGGGTCTCAACCCCAAGCCAGGCTGTCAGTCCAGGGCACCAGATCCAGGAAGAAGTATCTACATAACTTTTGGCTGTGAAAATCAGCAGGGATTCTCTCTATTAGGGAGAGACAAGAGTTGGCAGAGACACAGGCATCCTCTTAAGCAGCCAGAGCACAAAATTTCATCCACAGCCACTCACCCTGGGCTCCAGGAAAGGAAGGGTAGAGCAGACTAGAGTCCCATGAGGAGAGACTGGAGTTTGTGGCCCTGGGGAAAGAACAGAAGGGACAGCCATAAGGATCCCTCATTGAGTTATTCTCCCATACCACAGACACTACTTTTCTTGGGTAGAACACTCCCTTTCATATGGCATCAGTCTGGGGGAATGGAATTGCCCCAGCTTCTGGACTCCCTCTAACCACCCTGCAGAGTTTGCATCTGCTGAGGAGTCAGCTCACTTGGCCCAGGTGTAGAGGTCTGGACAGATTTGGAGGGTGTCAGTGACTAAGTTATATGGTTCTGGGTGGGAGAAATCCCTCCCTACTTTCCCATGAACCTGAGTGGCACTTTTCCCTCATGGGAGATACCCTACCCTCACCTTCTGGGCCCCATTCTCCAGGTTCCCAAAAACCCCACCTGCCTGACCCCTGATGGAAGGACTGAGTTAATGTGTCTCTGGAGTGGAGGCCACACTCCCCACCTTCTCCAAAGCCTGACCAGCACCTCCCCCTCATAGGAGACCCACTAGCCTTATCCTCCCAACTCCTGGTATCCCCACACTGCTGAGCTCCATCTCCTCCTGGCAGAATCTAGGACAGACTGAGTTGTGTGGCTCTAGAACAGGGGCCATTTTCCCTCACACACCAGATCAGTTTAGAGCTCTCCCTTCACACAGACAAATCTTGGTCTGTTTGGGCCTAATAAGCTCTGCTAACCACATGCTGACAACTCTGACCCCACCACAAAGTCCTGCAAGCACCCAGTGGGTGTCATTTAAAATTGGTATACCCTGAGACTCTGCTGAGTGGTCTCAGACCCAGCACTGGCATTGAATTTGAACCTGTATCAATCATGAATGCTACTTACTTCTACCTGGTGACTCAACAATAACCTACCTCGTGCAATGCAAGTACCTCCAGAGGCTCTTTCAGTGACTGAGCCCATTAGGCAACTGGCAGGCAGAGGCAGGTCTTAGTGGGCCTTGAGACTTTTGCTGACCTGTCCTCAGGCCTGATGCTGGGAACAGCCAGCCTTGGTGCACAGCTTAGTCCTTCCCCTGTGTACCTAGACCCAGCAGTGGCAGCCACAAACTGTAGATTGCATTGTAGCTCCAAAAAGGTTGGCCAGCCTCAGTCACAGGAAGGATCTGACACTGGCCTATACCCAAGAGGCCCAGAAGCAACACCCAGTGGCCAGCTTCAGAAAATATCAGAGCAGAATTCAAAATTTTTCACAAGCAGCATATCCAAAGGGATATTTTAGTAGCCATCATATCCTGCTGAAGTGAATCCTACATCATGTGGTCAGCACCTGCACAGCAGCTCCCCAGCCATATCAGGGTTGAGCCTCTCAGTCAACCAGCCTGAGGGTCAAGCCCACACACAAATGGGCCAATAGCAATAAAGACTCAAGTACAACATAAAAGCCCACATACCCATACAAGGACATTCCTGGAGCACCCAGCTTAGGTGAATAAGGAGACTGCACTACTAGACACCAAAGGACACTTACTACATAAGGCTACCCTACCAAGACTGGAAGTCATAGCAGATCTACCTAATACATAGAAATAAACACAAAGAAACAGCCAAAATGGGGGGACAAAGAAACATGCCCCAGTGAAGGAACAGGAAAAAATCTCCAGTAAAAGAGCTAAGTAAAATGAAGGCAATCAACTTATCAGATAGAGGGTTCAGAAAAATGGTTATAAGAATGTTCAAGGAACTACAAGGAACTTAGAACTATGAAATCATGAAAACCATAAAGAAGAACCAGTCAAAAATGAAGAATACAATATCTGAAATGAGGAATACACTGGAAGGAATAAACAGTAGGCTGGATGAAACAGAGGATCAAATCCAGTGATTTGAAAGGCAAGATAGAAAAAAAATAATCACAAAAGCAAAAAGAATTTAAAAGAATGAGGAGTGAATGAGGAGAGTATAAGGGACCTTTGGGACTACATGAAGCATAATAACATCTGTGTCATAGGGATACTAGAAGAGAAGAGAGAGAGCAAGGTATTGAGAACCTATTTGAAGAAATAGTGACTGAAAATTTCCCTAACCCAGTGAAGGAAAAAGACACAAGTCTAAAAGGGCAGAGAGTCTCAAACAAGATAACCCAAAGAGGCTTACACTGAGACAAATCATAATTAAAATTGCAAAGGTTAAAGGCAAAAAGAGAATCCTAAAAGCCACAAAGGAAAAGCAGTCAGTTACCTACAAGGTAGCTCCGATAAGACTGTCAGCTGTTTCTCAGTAGAAACAGGTCAGGCCAGAAGAACTCGCATGAAATATGCATTCAAAATGATGAAAAGCAAGGACCTACAACCGAGACTACTTTACCCAGCAATACTATCACTTAAAATTGAAGGAGAATAAAGAACTTCCAAGACAAGAAAAAGCTAAAGGAGTTCATCACTACCAAACCAATATTATAAGAAATGCTAAAGGGCCTGCTTTAAGAAGAAAAAAGAGAAGGGAGAGGAGGGGCTTGGGGAAGAAGTAGAAGGGGAGGAGGAAAAGGAGAAGAAGAAGAAGAAGAAAGAAGAAGGAGAAACACAATTAAAAAAATAAAATGGCAACAAACACGTACCTATCAATAATTACTTTAAATGTAAATGGCTTAAATGCTCCAATTAAAAGACATAGAGTAGCTGAATGCATAAGAAAGCAAGACCTTCATATATGCTGTCTACAAGAGATCCACTTCAGAATGAAAACTACAAACTAAAAATAAAGGGATGGAAAAAGATATTTTATGCAAATGAAAAGGAAAAAAGGCTGGGGTAGCAATACTTATATCTGACAAAATAGACTTTAAAACAAAGGCACTATAGAGACAAAGAACACTACATGAGGATAAAGGGAGCAATCCAACAACAGGGTATAACCTTCATAAACATGTATGTACCCCAAATAGGAGCAACTAAATATGTAAAGCAAATTTTGATAGACATAAGGGAGAGATTGACCATAATAGAATCATAGTAGGGGACTTTAACACATCACTTTGGCATCAATGGATAGATCTTCCAGACAGAAAATCAATAAGAAAATGGTGGCCTTAAATGATACATTTGATCAGATGGATTTAATTGGTATCTTCAAAGCATTTCACCCCAAAGCAACAGAATATACATTCTTTTCAAGTGCACATGACAGACCACATTCTCAGGACAGAAAACAGGTCTTAATAAATTTAAGAAGGTTGAAATTATATCAAGCATATTCTCTGAACATAATGGTATAAAACTAGAAATCAATCAAAAAAAATTAAAAAACACAATGACGTGGAAGCTAAACAACATGTTGCTAAACAATAAACGGGTTAACAATGAGATCAAGAAACAAATCAAAAGATACCTTGAAATAAGTGAAAATGAGAACATAACAACCCAAAATCTATGAGACACAGCAAAAGCAGAAGATTTACATGTTAAACTCACAACCACAAAAATCCTAGTAGAAATATAGTCAGTAAAATCTCAGACATTTCTTGTAGCGATATTTTTTCTGATATTATTTCCTAAGGCAAGGGAAAGAAAAAATAATAAACAAATTGAGACTATATCAAACTAAAAAGGTTTTGCACAGTAAAGCAAACCATCATCAAAATGAAAAGACAACCTACTGAATGGGAAAATATATCTGTCAATGATACATCTGATCAGGGGTTAATACTAAAAGTTTATAAAGAAATTATACAACTCAACACCAAAGAAATAATCAATACAATTTAAAAATGGGCAAAGGACCTGAATAGACCCTTCAACAAAGAGGACATACAGATGGCCAATAGACATATGAAAAGATGCTCAACATCACTAATCATTAGAGAAATGCAAACTAAAACTGCAATGAAATAGCACCTCACACTTATCAGAAGGGCTATCATCAATAAATCAACAAGTATTGGCGAGGATGTGGAGAAAAGGGAACCCTCTTGCACTGTTGGTGGGAACGCCTATTAGTGTAGCCACTGTGGAAGGGGCAGAATGGAGTTACCTCAAAAAATTAAAAATGGAACTGCCTTATGGCCAAGCAATTCCACTTCTGGCAATGTATCCGAAGAGACCTGAAACACTAATTTGAAAATATATATAAAATATATATGCACCCTTATGTTCACTGCAGCGTTATTTATAATAGCCAAGATTATAAATAGCCAAAGTTCCCATCAGTTGATGAGTGGGGGTAAAAATACTGTGGTACATTTATGTAATGGAAAAACTACTTGTCCATTTAAAAAAAAAGAAATTAAAGAAAATCTTACCTTTGTGACAGCATGGATGGACCTGGAGAGCATTATGCTAAATGAAATAAATCAGTCAGAGAAAAATGAGTACCATATGATTTAACTCATATATGGAGTCTAATGAACAAAATGAAATAACATGCAAAATAGAGACAGACTGTTAGGGTAGAGAGCAGGCTGACAGCTGTCACAGGGGGAAGGGTTGGGGGCTGGGGTTAAAGGTGAAGGGATTAAGCAAAAAAATGACTCATAGACACAGACCACAGCATGGTGATTGCCAGAGGGAAAGGGAAGTGGGGGAGGAGGTATGAGGAAAAGGTAGAGGGGAGATAAATGGTCATGGAGGAGACTTGACTTGGGGTGGTGAACACACAGTACAATATACACATGATGTATTATAGAATTATACACCTGAAACCTATATAATTTTTCAAAGCAGTATTTTTTTTGTTTATTTTATTGATTTCAGAGAGGAAAGGAATGAGCAAGAGAGAGACAGGAACATCAATCTGTTCCTGTATGTGCCGTGACCAGGGATCGAACTGGCAATCTCTGCGCTTCCGGACAGTGCTCTACCCAACTGAACTATCTGGCCAGAGCTGAAACCTATATAATTTTACTACCCATTGTCACCCCA
Organism: Saccopteryx bilineata; assembly: GCF_036850765.1. Classification (NCBI taxonomy): domain Eukaryota; kingdom Metazoa; phylum Chordata; class Mammalia; order Chiroptera; family Emballonuridae; genus Saccopteryx; species Saccopteryx bilineata. The sequence goes on along the minus strand of NC_089490.1, from coordinate 334,432,867 downwards.
ATAACTTCAATAAAAAATTTAAAAATAATAAATAAAATTAAAATAAAAATAAAAGCTTTTTGCCTGGCCCTAGATCCCAAAGATTTTTAGCCTATGCTTTATTTGAAAATATGCATAGTTTTACATTTTCCACTTAAATCATAGTTTATTTTGAGTTAATTTTTGTATAAGGTATAAGAATTAGATCAAGATCCTTCCCCCGCCACCCCTGCTGCTGCCCCGAGTTGTGGAATGAGAGAAGGCCCTGATCTCTTCCTCTTTGTATAAAGGCAATAATCTCATCACTGGGGCTCTATCATGATGACCTCATCTAAACCTAATTCCTGCCCAAGGGCCCCACCTCACATTAGGGATGAGGGCTTCACCTGTCAATTGCAGGGAGGGACATAAACATTTAGTCTGTGGCACAGTACTTCGTTCCTTTTTATGAATGAACAACATTCTGCCTGTATGAATCTGGTATTAAGCCTCTCTATTGAATTTTCCTTTTAATTATTGCACTTTAAAATATAATTTCTTTCTCTTTATTGCTGCTTTCTATTTAGTGAGACATGATTGTCAAACTTCCCTACAGTTCTTTAGGCATGGTTTCCTTTAACTCTTTGAGTATATTTTGTTTTATTTTATCTTTACTGCTTTTTAGAGAGACAGAGAGGAAGGGATAGAGGGTGGGGTGAACCATTCATTTGTTGTTCCCCTTAGTTGTGCATTCACTGGTTGCTTCCCACGTATGCCCTGATTGGGGATCGAATTAGCAACCTTTTCATTTCAGAATGACGTTTTAACTAACTGAGCTAACTGGCCAGAGTTCTTTGAGTATATTTAAGATAGCTGACTCAAAGTCTTTGTCTAGAAAGTCCAATGTCCAGGCTTCCACAAGGATAGTTTCTATACTCCAACATTCCTGTTTATGTTGCTCCCAATTAGATTTTTAAAGACTGGGTCAGAAGGAAAGAAATTCAGCTTTCTGATTTCTAGAGGCAGATTTAACAGCGGGTGCACTGGGAGCGTGACCTGGACCCCAACTTCTGAAGGGCCCCGCAAAACCCCAACTTTACATTTTTTTTTAATGTAAGGGGCCCAATATTTTCTTCTGTGCCTGGGGCCTCAACTGACCTTAATACACCTCTGGATTTATCATATTATGAATCCCTTGGTATTAAAAATTCTTCAGAGACAGAATTAAATATGATACTTTAGAATATTGTAAACAAAATATCAGAGAACTTAGACCATTAAATTTTTAATATCATACCTTTTAATCTTTGTTTCCATTTTTGGAATTAACTCAAATACTATAAGACTATACATCTCAATCCTGTTTTGTTTTCTGGGGTTTTGCCTGTATTTATTTATTTACTTACTTACTTATTTTGTATATTTCTGAAGTGAGAAACGGGGAAGCAGAGAGTCAGACTCCCGCATGTGCCCGACCGGGATCCACCCGGCAAGCCTACTAGAGGTCAGTGCTCTGCCCATCTGGGCCATTGCTCCATTGCAACGATAGCTATTCTAGCACCTGAGGCAGAGACCATAGAGCCATCTTCAGTTCCCCAGCCAACTTTGCTCCAGTGGAGCCTTGGCTGCAGGAGGGGAAGATAGAGATAGAGAGAAAAGAGAGGGGGAATGGTGGAGAAGCAGATGGGCATTTCTCCTATGCGCCCTGGCCGGGAATCGAACCTGAGACTTCCACACGCCAGGCCAACACTCTACCACTGAACCAATTGACCAGGGCATGGCCTGTATTTATTTTTGCTTAAGCATCATAAAGTTAATTGCCTACTGCTTTTGTTCTCTTTATCAAAGTTTTAAATTAAAATTCTAGTCCACTGAAATGACAATCATATCATACAGCTTATAGAATAACTTAAAGAACATTAAAGTAATATTAAATCCTAGTTTATTAAACTAATGACTATTTTGCTAAACAATTTTAAGAAATTAAATTTTCAGTCCTCAAGTTTAAAGTTTGTTGGCTTAAGTAATAAAGAATGAGTTATAGTAGGCTCTAATATCATCAATAAATCATAAGTTTTATAGATTATTTGAAAGAACCTTACTGTTCAAAGTGTGGCTTGTGGAACAGGCTTGGCATCACCCAGAACTTGTCAAAAATGTGCCAAACTTACTGAATCAGAATCTGCATTTTAGCAAGATCCCCTAGAGCTTGGTAGACACAGTAAAGTTTGAGAAGAAATAGCAAAAAGAATCAGTTTGGGGGAAGAAAATACTCTTTTTTTTGAGAGCAAGAGAAAGAGAGTCAGAGAGAAGGATAGATAGGGACAGACAGACAGGAAGGGAGAGAAATGAGAAGCATCAATTCTTCGTAGCAGCACCTTACTTGTTCACTGATTGCTTTCTCATATGTGCCTTGACTGGGGGCTACAGCAGAGTGAGTGACCCCTTTCTAGAGCCAGCGACTTTTGGGCTCATGTTGGTGAGCCCGTGCTCAAGCCAGCGACCTCGGGATTTCGAACCTGGGTCCTCCGCATCCCAGTCCGATGCTCTATCCCAGGGGTCCCCAAACTACGGCCCCCTGAGGCCATTTATCCGGGCCCTGCCACACTTCTGGAAGGGGCACCTCTTTCATTGGTGGTCAGTGAGAGGAGCATAGTTCCTATTGAAATACTGGTCAGTTTGTTGATTTAAATTTACTTGTTCTTTATTTTAAATATTGTATTTGTTCCTGTTTTGTTTTTTTACTTTAAAATAAGATATGTGCAGTGTGCATAGGGATTTGTTCATAGTTTTTTTTATAGTCCGGCCCTCCAACGGTCTGAGGGACAGTGAACTGGCCCCCTGTGTAAAATATTTGGGGACCCCTGCTCTATCCACTGCACTACCGCCTAGTCAGGTGAGAAAGAAAATACTCTTAAAGTATCCAAGTATGTTAAGAGGATAAAAAAACATGAATATCAGAAATAAAATATAATGTTGAAAAAGTTATAGTAAAGAGCATGTTAAATTATAAGCAAAGAAGTAATTTCTAAAAGAAATATTAAAATATATACTATAAATGTAAAGTATATGTATTTTATTAGGCTTTAAAAAATTGAAAGAGACACCAGGGAAGTGAGTATTAGAACTTAAAGAGACCCTAAGAAAATTACAAGGAAAATGTATTGAGTTCACAACACACTAATATTTTCATATTTATACATAATATACATAATAAGATGACAAGGGCAAAAATAAACTCTAAGTTGATTAAATAAAAGGCTTAGTAGTTATAGGTATTCACAGAGGAAACCCAGTCTATATTTCAAGTGTGAAGTATTAGAATGGTGAGTAGCCATTGCCCTAAAATAAGAGAATTAGGATCATTTGTGAAAAAAGCAAAGAATAATGTAAATTCCACAAGAGCAGTACTTTTTGCTATTTTGTTCACTTATATATTTCTAGTGTATAACTGACTATTTGATTGTTGAAGAATGATGTTAAGCAGCAGAAATTGACCTCTAAGGCCTAATTTTAATATTCATTGATCCTAGTACGGGGTGAGAAACTGGTAGATTAATAACATAATTTTTTAAATGGTTGGCTTAACATAGCATGTGGAAGTTCCAGGTTTGATTCCTGGTCAGGGGCACACAGGAAAGGCTACCATCTGCTCTCCTCTCATCCCCCTTCCCTTTCTTTGTCTCTCTCTCTTCCTCTCCTGGCTCAATTGATTTGAGCATGTTGGCCCTGGGTGCTGAGGATGGCTCCATAGAGCCTCTGCCTCAGGCACTAAAAATAGCTCAGTTGCAAGGATGGCCCCAGATGGGCAGAGCATTGGCCCCACACGGGGTTAAATAAATAAATAAATAAATGTAACCTTCTATCCAATTGTTATGTGTTGATGTGTTTAATTTTATTTTAAAGTTTCAGTGTTCCACAAACTTTTAGAGCTATAATTGTGTAACTTACTTCACTAAATATTTATTTCTCACTTTGCAAGCCTCAATGTGTGACTCTATTTTAAGGAAGATCAATGTAAATACTTCAGCAGATGTTTATTTTCACGACAGAATAAACGCTTAAAGGATGAACAGATTTGGCACATACGGAACCTACTAAAGGAACTGAGTGAAGAAAAATCAGAAGGAATAAAAGTTGTAACAAAAGAGGACATTGAAACATCAATGAAAGAAATGTGGAAGTTTGAAAGTGACCAGAAACAAAACTTAAAAGGTGATTTACTAACTTAGAAAATTATCATAAAGCTGAATCAACTTATTTCTTGAATGTATTAATGCACCTGCTTCCTAATATGTTAAAAATGCTGTGAACATATTTCAGATGATATCATTATCACCACAATTGCAAACACACGTAGGTAAATGAACAGGAGAGGGGAATAACAAGCTGGGCAGAGACACTGAAACCAAGTGAGCAGGAGGAGAGAAGGCAGTAGTCAAAAACAAACGCACATGAAAACCCTCTGACTCTTTACACACCAGAAAATATCTTATTAGATACCACTCTGAAGTCTTCATGGTGGGGATTGTTCCTTCTTTTGGGAAATTTTCTTGTTTGATGGCTTCATTGGCTTAAGCCTCAGTTCAGACTGAGGAATGACAAGGTGAATATAACCAGAAAGCTTCCCCTGCCCAATATCTCTGTGTAGCTAAGCTCGTCTCGCCCCCCACCCCCCACCTGAATGGGGAAAAAGGATTCGAGTTGAAAAAGGAGCATTCCGGAGGACACGGATAGAAATGATGCTGGGTGCAGAATATGAAGGACCCAGCACATACTCTTCCTATGGGCTCAGGAAATACCATGATCCTGGGGGTAAGTCACACACACACAGTTTTGACACTTGTAGGTGTTTGTGGGGGTTTTTTTTGCCAGAACTCCTATAAATACCATCTCTGTTAGAAAACTGGAAAGCATGGGAAAGAGACTTGAGTGCTATCAGGAAGCAGTACTAGAAGCTGGGAGGCTGTAGAGCCAGAAGCCACGGCCACTATCAAAGCAGCCTGGCCCATGCAGGTTCGCATTGGATTCGGACAGTCGGTAAAGAAACAACAGAGCCAAAAACTGGTGGGCCATAGTCTTTAATCCTAGCTTGCACCCGGAGGGCAAGCAAAAACACACACTGGGCTCCAAAACCCACTCACATTCAGTGCTCACAAAGCTACTGACTTATCCGAGTTTTCTAGAATCAAAGGTTTCTAGCTCACCAGACTTATTCACTTCTGTTCCCCATCTCCTTCCTTCTCCAGCATCAAACTGCACAAACTGGCCTTTCACTCAATACTCTGCCATCTTGGCTGCTTCTCCTGGCCACATGGCCTCTTTCTGCTTTCTTCTCTCTGCTCTCTCCTCTAATGATAATCTCAGGAACCAAGAAAGCAAGCTCCCGTTCTGCCCCTATTTTATAGTGTAGAAATCCAAACCTTTAATCCAATATACAAAATAGGTAAGTCTCTACTACAAAGTCACCTTCTGAGGCATGATAAGATTGTACCACCCCACATCAAAAAGGGTGGGAAAGGCTTAATCCCAAAACCAAGCCCCAGGCTACAAGGATTCTGCCTGCCTTTAGCCCACCCCAACACACATTAATATCACCTGGGCAACGTCCTCCTCGTGGGCAGCACCATCTTTAACAAAGTGAGCATAATACATTTTATTTGCCCAACAGAGGCAAAACAAGGGACTACCATAGATTGTCCTGAATTTCTCCAAATATTTCAGAGAGCCTCCTATCGAAGCACTTTGCACAGAGCAGGCATTCCATGCATAGAAGATCTGTTATTTTGAATGAAATAATTACCAAAACCAAATATAGTCAGTAAACTTCATTTTTGAGGGTCTCCAAAACTGTTCCCATAAACCTCCTCCTACCCAAATCTCTATGGGCAACAGTGATGTCCTGAGGAGGTAGATACTGTACTGTTCAGGGCTCCTCTCCAGGAAAGTCTTGCTTATGTTTGGAAGGAACACTTTAATAAGTCCCCTGAGATGGGATTGAGACCAAAACAGATAACTCAGATGTGCTCACCAAACTGCCTTCAAGTGGGAACGGCCCAGTTAGTTGAGGTGTGCCTGTTTACGGTTTGGGCTGAGTGCTGCGTCTGTAGTCACACACAGCTGGGCCCAAGCTGGATGACTGAGCACAGCAGAGGAGGGGCGCGCATGCGTGGAGGCCGTGGGAGAAAGCGGCCCACAGACGCCGAGGAAGAGAGCGAAAGGGAGGGAACAGGTGTGTGGGAAAAGGATTTCTGAGGCAGTTTGTTACGTAGGTAGTAACAAAGGATTTCTGAGGCAGGTAGTCACTGGCAACTGGATTTGGTTTGTGGAGCAGCAGCCATATTTTCACGAGGCAGCTTGTTTCAGAGTGGAGTCTCAGCTCCATCCAGACCTACTGCCTCAGAATCTGCATTTTTACAAGATCCAAAGGATTTAAGAAGGTTTGGGAAGTACTGATATAACCCCTTTTTTTCAACTTTTAGTTAGGACTCATTTAGCTTCAAGGATAAAAATCCAACCCCAACTAGTTTAAGCATAAAAAAGATGGTAATTTTTTTTCATGTAACTGAAGAGAAAAGGCAGGGGACCCAGAGCCTTACATGCTGTCAGATCTCAGCTTTTTAAAAATCTCCCTCTCCCTCTCTCTACATATTTCTATAGAAGGACTCTGAGCATGTGCCTGGCTTAGGACACATGCTCTCACCGCAGACCAATCCCTGTGGTCAAGAGAAGGGGCCACTATAACTGGCCTACATACAGGGTGGCACAAAAGTAGGTTTATAGTTGTGTCTATGCAAAACATAGTTTGTTCTTGTACTGTTATTTATTAGTTATTCTATTATTTTCCATACGAACAACCATAGACCAACTTCTATTCCACCCTGTATTTGAAGGAGTAGGAAGAATGTGTTGCTAAAAGAAAAATGAGAGGTGTTCTGGAAAAGTAAAACAATAATCACCACATGAACTTCTTCAAAATCTTCAGTAATGTCAACCTGAACCACACACACACACACACACACACACACACACACAAAAAGCTGAAGGTGACACAGGGCTGACGCAGCAATAGTCTGCTCAAATAAGAGGAGCTGACCATCTGGGTTATAAGAGTCTTAACTGCTTAATGACAGTAACAGGTACCATTAAAGAATTTTAAAATAAGTAGTCTCATTAGCTCTTTGGGAAAAGACATGTCTGGAGTCCTTTTGGCTCTCTGTACTGAAGAACATCCCTCTGGCCTGACTGGAATGCTCCAGTCATTCCATAAACATGTCCTAGCGCCAAAGTGCCAGACTCTTAAGTGCTGGATTTACAGAGATGAGTAAGATGTGGTGTTGCCATCAAGGAGCTCTCAGACAAGACTGTGTGCTCATGAGCCAAACAGTCATTAAGCTCATTGCACCTGGCTCTCTCTCACGCTTCCTTTTTCAGAATACTCAGCAGCATGATGTTGAGCCTAAAGATGGAGTAGCATATTATGTTTAGCAAGTGTACCAGGGCAAACTGAAAGTTTATGGTTGAGATAGCTCAATATTTGTACATGTTTACCTGGGGAACTTATCTTTCACTCAGAAGTCTTATAAGTGGGGTAGAGGAAAACCTCTTGTATGACTATCATATACTATTTCACACAAATGAACTCTAGATGACAGACTCCAACAACTTACAGAAATGGTTGTCAAGGACCACAGAATGATAAAAGGAGAAATCACTTTGTCCAGAGACATAATGAACAGGAAAATGTCAATTTACTAATAAAAAGTACATGTGACATGACATATTATATAAGATAGGACCTTTATCAAGCTATCACAGGAATAATTTAAACTTGTGGGTTCCTAGACATAGAGCTTAATTGTCTATTATAGTTCTCAATCACAGCCCAAAACCACACATCTACTTTAGAATTGTATTTTTTAAAATATTTTATTTATTGATTTTATAGAGAGAGGAGGGGATGAGGAGTGAGAATTATCAACTCATAGTTGCTTCACTTTAGTTGTTCATTAATTGCTTGTCATATGTGCCTTGATCGGCAAGCCCAGGGCTTGATTTTGAATCATGACGGATAGTTAAACAATAATTCAAATAGTTTAGATTTTCTTAAATTGCAGACATAAAATTTATGAGATAACAGCATTTTACTATCAGACCCTAACTTCATAAAATCAGATTGCAACATATAAAAATGGTATGGTGTTTTTATTTTCTCTCAACAGATATGCGCTTGCAAATAAGTAATGCTGAGAAATTATTTCTTGAGAAACTCACTGAGAAGGAATATTGGGAAGAGTACAAAAATGTAGGGAGTGAACAGCATGCTAAACTCATTATCTCTTTAGAAAATGACATCAATAAAGTTAAAGAGAATGCAGAGAAAATATCAGGTCAGTTGCAACAAAGCTGGTTCAAACACTTTAAACACTTTGGAGAGCAGACATTTGATGGAAGAAAAAATAGGTACTCCCTAAGTCATTTGTTCCTCTCCATGGGTCAGCACAAGCAGTCTGAGCCCAGGAGCAAAGGTGGGGGGAGGAAACAGAGAAACTATCCCAGGACCTTCCATGAAACTGAGAAGGGAAAACAAAGGGAGGGGAGGCGGGTGGCGAAACTCAGCCAGCAGCGACGTCACGGAGGAAGTTTCATTCGGTGGCTGGGTCTGAGAAAGTTGACTGAGGCAGCAGGGCTCTGGAGCCAGGTTATATTAGAAAGAAAACTCACCTGAGGCAAGCTGAAGCCACAACCGCAAGTAAATGCCAAGTTGTAGTCAGAAAACACTGGAGAACAAACATGAGACGGGACAGGGAGAGAATATGGAGCAGGGCGTCTTTAGGCATGGTGAAGCTTTACCAGGACCAGCTCTCGGGACCCTGAGGCCACCTGTCTGTCACGGCAACTAGCATGGTGGTTCGAAAGAACACCAGAGACCCAGAGACAGGAAAGTCATAGATAAAGCAAATGGGAGAAATCGGTCCAGAAAGAACACTGTGGGTGGATGACATTCTGAGCCCAGCTGGTGATGGTGCCCAGCATTGTAGTGGGGTTCATGTGAGGTCATTTCCATCATCCCCTGCTGAGGGCCTCTCCAGACACCCCTCTTCTAAACTAATTTTTGTGTAAGTTTCTCAGTTTAGGGCCTCTGCACCATAATGGTAGTGTTAATTTGGCCCCAAATCAATCTGGGCTTGGAGTTACACTTTTGCAAAAGGTTCTCTTTCCTAAAGAACAGAGTGAGAGTAAGACACCTTCCTACTCCTATTTCCTCAGCTACTCAGTCCCCTCTCTGGATAAAACCACTGTTATCAGTTTCTTGTGAAGCTTTTCTGAAATATTATACACACACACACACACAGCATACTACAAATGTGATTTTTCACATAACAGTGTGGACATGATTATAGATCAGTACTTCCTCATTCTCCCAGTGACTACTCTGTTTTGTGGTAGTACCATTTCTTAACCAGTCCTCTACTCATAAGCACTTAGGTTGTTTCCTGTCTTTTACTGGTACAAATAATGCTGCAGTGAATATCCTTATACATGTCTCGTCTTACTGCAATGAGTAGCTCGGTATTTGTGTAATTTCATTTATGTGTATCTCTAAAGAGAAATGGCTGGGCCCTGGCCAGGTAGTTCAGTTGGTTACTGTCCAACATGCCGAGGTTGCAGGTTCGATCCCCAGGCAGGGCACATACAAGGGTTGACCAGCGATGGCAAGAGTGAGTGCAGCAGCACAGCAGTGCTTCTCTCTCGCACCCTCCCTCCCCTCTCTCTCTTCCTAAAAACAACAACAACAACAAACACCAATAAATAAAAACCAGAGAGAGAGAGAGAGAATTGGCTGGCCCAAAGAGCCCATTGGTTTCTATGTTGAGGGGCCTGGCCTCCATGGAGGTTGCGCTAAGTTTACTCCTGGCGTACCCGAGGAGGCCTATTTTCCCACATCTTCAACAACAAAGGATATTAACCAACTTTTTGTTCTTTGTCAGCCTTGAAAGTAGAAAACTATCTCACTGTAGCTTTAATTTACATTTCTGTTGTTATAAGCACCAGTTTTGAAACAGCACCAGTTATGAAAAAAAATATCTTTCATAAGGTCAAGAACCATATGAATTTCCTTACACGTGAACCACCTATTTACACCCTTTGCCCACTTTTCTATTGTGTTGTGAAGCCCTTTACATTTTAAGGGAATTAGCTGTTTAACAGTGATGTAAGGTACAAATATTTTTTGCATTTGTCATTAGTTTTTTGTTTGTGGGGTATATGAGAAAAATTATATAGGCTTATACAGTGTGTCCGTAAAGTCATGGTGCACTTTTGACCGGTCACAGGAAAGCAAAAAAAGACGATAGAAATGTGAAATCTGCACCAAATAAAAGGAAAACCCTCCCAGTTTCTGTAGGATGATGTGGCAGCATGTGCGCATGCGCAGATGATGACGTAACACCGTGTATACAATGGAGCGGCCCATGGCCATGCCACTCGAGATGTGGACGATACAAAGGAAAGTTCAGTGTGTTCTGTGGCTCACTAAATTAGAATCCATGACCAAAGTGCAACGTGAATATTGGCGCGTTTATAACAAAGCGCCATCACATAGGAATAACATTACTCGGTGGGATAAGCAGTTGAAGGAAACCAGCAGTTTGGTGGAGAAACCCCGTTCTGGTAGGCCATTAGTCAGTGATGAGTCTGTAGAGGCTATACGGGATAGCTACCTAAGGAGCCCTAGAAAATCTGTGCGTGAGCCCACATCGAACTGCACTGAATAGGTATGAAACTGGGAGAGTTTTCCTTTTATTTGGTGTAGATTTCACATTTCTATCACCTTTTGTTGCTTTCCTGTGACCGGTCAAAAGTGCACCATGACTTTACAGACACACTGTATTTAAATCTTTGTTTTCTGTGAGGTAGAAAAAGAATTTTATCTTTTGCTAGCTGGTTTTCTAGTTGTCCCAACATTATTTATCGAATAATCCATTTTTACCCTTCTGATCTGAGATGCTAACTTTATCGTAATTTAAGTTTCTATGTGTATTTGAGTAGCTTCCTATACTGTCTATTCTGTTCTATTGATCACCAATAGATACTTTCAAAATACTTTGTGTAACAGTATATACTTTTAAAATACTTATTATTCTGGCATGTTTAAAATGTTTTAAAATTTTATTCAGCATATCGTGTGTGTATGTGTGTGTGTGTGTGTGTGTGTGTGTGTGTGTCAGAGACAGAGAGGGACAGAGAGAGGGGCAGACAGACAGGAAGGGAGAGAGATGAGAAGCATCAATTCTTCACTGTGGCATCTTTTAGTTGTTCATTGATTACTTTCTCATATGTGCCTTGACCAGGGGGCTACAGGAAAGTGAGTGACCCCTTGCTCAAGCCAGTGATCTTGGACTCAAGCCAGAAACTTTGGGTTTCAAGCCAGCAACTTTTGGGCTCAAGCCAGTGACCATGGGGCCATGCTTATGATCCCAGCAACCCTGTGCTCAAGCTGGTGAGCCTGTGCTCAAGCTGGATGAGCCTGTGCTCAAGCTGGTGACTTCGGGGTCTCGAACCTGGTTCCTCTGCATCCCAGTCCAACGCTCTATCCACTGCGCCACTGCACCACTGCCTGGTCAGGCTCAGCATATCTTTATTTTATATTTTTAAAGTAGAAAGAGTGATTTCATATAAATTCAACCCATAGTCTTGATTAGAATTCTGGATTATTTGTTTCAGCTGAATATTTTCATGCTGTTGTATCCAACTTTGGGAAGGTGGTAACAACATTTATATATTGAACTACTTGCTGGCTGTACCTAGTTTTATAGCCAACTTTGGTGTCTTGGGGAAATGTCCTGGGCTTATCTTATTTGGCATTAGTTTTAGGCACTTCTTCTAACCATGTGGTAACAACTCGTCCAGATGACTTTAAAGCACTGGGGGCGCCACTAATTGGACATGATGAATACAAGCAGGAGCCCTAAATTATTTATCTAAAGCCTTTCTATCACTCTCCTCTCTTCTTCCCCTACCTCTCCCATTCTTCCATGATTTCTCTGGAACTCTCTACCCACACCCATGATTATGTATTTTAGAAAAAAAGGAGGTTTATTTTAAGTGAAACAGGACATTAAAATGAAACTTTTTTAGTCTCAGTTTAATCTGGGGTGACCATGTAATTGATACCATGTTTCAAAGTAAAGATACCACCATGCAAACTTGCAATACGGACAAGCCAGAAAACTGGTTTCATACCTTCAACCACTGAATTCTGGTCTGTAAAAGAAGTTGGAGAGGCCAAGAAAAGATATTAGTAATTAGGGGATAGCTTCTAGAAAGAGCTCTTGGTGTGCTATAAATTCTACACTGTCCCCAATGGGGCAGGTGAGAGTTAATTCCTCCTTCACCTCAAATCAAGATGAAAAGGTTTTTTTTGTTTGTTTTTTTACAGAGACAGAGAGTGAGTCAGAGAGAGGGATAGACAGACAGGAATGGAGAGAGATGAGAAGCATCAATCATTAGTTTTTCATTGCGCGTTACAACACCTTAGTTGTTCATTGATTGCTTTCTCATATGTGCCTTGACCACGGACCTTCAGCAGACCAAGTAACCCCTTGCTGAAGCCAGTGATCTTGGGTTCAAGCTGGTGGGCTTTTGCTCAAACCAGATGAGCCCACGCTCAAGCTGGCGACCTTGGGCTCTCAAACCTGGGTCCTCTGCATCCCAGTCCAACACTCTATCCACTGCGCCACCTCCTGGTCAGGCCAAGATGAAAAGTTTTTAAGGAAACTCCTCAGATTGTTTGATATACGTCCCCTCCAGTTTAGGGGGACATTTAGATCTATTTTATGACTCATCCCTGACAGCAGAGCAAAGAGGTGGTTGCTGCCCTGATCTAGGCCTGCATCTCAGTGCACTTTGACCACAACAACAGAAAATCGTAAACTAGGTGCCTTGTAAGGAACAGAAATTTATTTCTCACAGTTCTAGAGGCTGGGAAGTTCAGGTCAAGGTGCCAGCAGATTCAGAGTCTGGTGAGAGCCTGCTTCCTGGCTCCTGGTGGCCAGCTTTTCACCATGTCCTTACATGGTGGGAGGGGCAATAAGGGCACTAATTCTCATTAATGCAGGCCCCACCTGACCTAATGACCTGCCAAAGGCACCATCTTGAAACACCATCATATTGGGGATTAGGTTTCAACACATGGGGTTTGGGGGCACACAAACATTCAGCCTGTAGCTGCCTACACTCTCAAAATTCCTTGTGGCCGAGTGAACGTGTGTGTGTGGACCTACTGTGGGAGAGAGCTGGAATGCAGTCCTACTCAGTCTCGCCTGAGGGCTGACTGGAGAGGGCCCAGGGCCCCAATGGCATTTGTGGGAGGGAGGAGATTAGAGCCAGAGGCCTAAAGAAAAGTTGTTAGTCAACCTCTAAGGACCAAGACATCCCACACATGAAGGAAATCCAGGTCAAACATAATTAGTACTGGGAAAGTGGTCCTCTGAAAAATTACAAAAATACCTGCTAGGACCAGAAAGTGAAACTTCAGGTTAAGTATCAGTCAAGTGAGGGCTTTCTTGTCCCTTTCCATGCTCCCCTTCAGCCCTGAGGGCGGAGCTATAGAAGTTCAAGTCAGAGGAAATGGTAGTAGGCCTAACCTAGGAAGGGAATAACAATAACTTTGAATGAAACTGAAAGTTTGATTATTTTTAAAAAAGAGCTGGACATATTCATTACTATTTGAAGAACCTCTTATTTTTACAAAGGAACTGGAAAAGGTACAGAATTTGCCATGTATCTTACTGAGACAGAGTTACTAGCCTCAAAGTCTGAATTTTAAAGGAAAGAGACAAAAATCAGGTCACTTGATGTCCCATGGGCATGTTTGTTGGATATAACACCAGTAGTGAGGAATGGGAGAAGTAAAGATGGAAATAGAAGGCCACGGGATCTGTGGTGGCCCTAGGGATGGCTCCTCCCCACACTCCTTTCTCACGGTCTGTGACCGTCCCTCCCATGACCCCTCTGCTTTTCTGTGCACCTATCCCATCCTCTTCTTGCTTCCCACAGATCAATTTTTGCACTATTTTCCAGCCTAGGCTCTGAAGAGAGCTAGTGTGATCGCTGACCTAATCAAAGATGACCAAAGACCTTTGTTCATGCCTCCCCAAGGGTCATCGATTGGACCCAGCACAGACCACTCTTCAGTCAGCTGTCCAACCCTGCCTTATTCGGTCCTCACAAAGAGCCCTGGGGGCAGGGAGAAGCAGCACGGAGAGCTGCTTCCCTGAACTTTAGCTAGGAGATGTTGGGATATTGAATACAGGAAACAGTCACTTATTATTCAAGACATGACTCTGTCTTAATAAAAGGAAAGGTAACCTTAGATTAGTCCCAGGAATAGAGAAATTATGGGATTATTACAAGTCACTAGATATTAGATATTAGAGTCACAAATCAGTTTTACCTTAGTCCTTCACCAAGTGCACAGGACAGAGAGCCATACAAGTTCTTTGCACACTAATAGTGAGTTAAAAGACTTTGGTTGAGGTCTACTTACAAAAAAGTAACATTACTTCTTTGAATGTCAACTTCCTCATCAGTAAAATGAGAGTCCTTCAGTGATCTCCAAGAGAATTCAACCACTGAACCACCAATGCTGGTCAGTGATCTCCAAGAGAACTCACATTTCCAGTACCTGCTTTTCTACCCCTCATCTCATCTCACCCTTACAAGTTCCTTTAAGTTAGCTATCACTGTGCCAGTTTAAAGTCAAGGAAACAGAGGCCCAGAGAAATTAATTGTCTTTACCAAACTCACAAGCTTAGCACCTTGTGGAAATGGGATTTGAATCCATATGTCTGACACCAAACCAATATGCTTCAAATAGTCTCCCAGCTCTGTGAGTCAATGAGGTAGGGATGGCTCTCTGACATACACTGTGCCTGAGGAAATCACTACATGGCTAGTTGCCACCTGCCTCTGCGTAGTTTTCTCCAGACGGGACTGAAAGGAGGCCATCGTCACAGGAGGGGATTGGCTCAGTAAAGCTGCATGACACCAGAAGTATGTGATGGGTAGACAAACTCCCCAAAAAGCTGTGGAGGAGTAAACCCAAGCAGACCTAGACACAACAGAGAGAGGAGAACAATGCAACGCAAGCTTCAGCCAGGGCTGGTTTGCAGTCAGCTTCTGAGAAGTGACTACATTAAACTGGGCACCTGAGCAGCCAAGAGTCTAAAGGCACAAGGTTCTTCTAATCTCTCAAGCTCCCACTTTTAATATCTCAAACTTTCATGAGAAGGAGACTTTTACATACTCCCAGTCCCTTTGGCTATATTCACAAATGAATGGTTAATAGCTGTTACCTGAAATATCATCTGAATCACAAAGGGTAACAATGAGAGTTTTACATCCTCCCTGTGCTGGTTACTCTGATTTTAAGGAAAGCAGTCCATAAAATTTTATATGGAATTTGAAACAGAGTTGGATGTTATTATTGCTTTTTCAATATAAATATGGCAATAGAGCTGTTACAACTTTAAAGCATATTTGGGCATGGTCATTTATTTTTTATGATTTACAGCAAAGAATATTTTATGTTATGAAGCTCCAGCTTTTATGGCTTCTTTTAGATGCTAAAAATCTAAACTTTATTATAGCTAACCTCCTGATGCATTGCAACTTTTAGACCAACTTCTGTGTGTTGTTGGGTAGAAGTGTCAAATAGCACCCAGCATTAGTCTAGTGGACTTCATTCTGAATTGAAAAAGAAATTCCGTGAGAAATGAGGTTGGAATGATTGATATATTCAAATGATGACTCCAAACAAGTAAGAAAAATACAGGTTAGAGAGATGAGCATGTATAGGCTAGAATAACGAAGAGTTCCATTTTCTAATTCTCCCGATGTCAAGCTAGACTAGTCCCCGAAACCTCATGAACTCTCTTGTTTACCAACTGCTACCTCAGTTAGACACACTGTTCCAACTCCATTAGAGGCAGAAACTGACCATTCTGGCCTTTTTCAGGCCACCCCACAACTTGAGAAACTCTCCCCTTCTCCCTCTTTACTCCCCTTCCCCTCCCCACCAAGGTTGCCACTGAAAGTTGTCATTATTTGTGGCTGCCACCCTAGGCTGAAGCCTGAGATCACTGCCTACCAAAGACTTGCAATTTATCAGATATAATTTTTTTCAAAATATTTTTAATATCTGGTGTGTCCCATGGACTACAGTAATAGAAAGATACAGAAGAGAAGCTTTTACTGTCTGCTCTCATTATTTTCATCTATTGGAGAAGCAGCTATGCTGGTACCAAGTACAGATGAGGGCAGGATAACTCCTGCCCAGTTCCTTGGCCCCCTTTCCAGAGCCTTAGTTTGGCTTCAAACTATTGAAAAACCAGACCTACAGATCTTCTCCTCTGGAGTCGAAGGCCCCTGAGAATTCTGCTTTGGCCGACTTGGTCTGTGGAGGAAACTTTGCCTTTGAAACAATGTCCCAAATAGCAGTTAGGTTCCACTCCACTATTGGTACAATACTATTATTTCCGTACAGAATAAGTTAAATGGGTCTCTGTGGGCCAGTTCAGAAATCTATCAACAGCAATTGTCAGCAACATTTGGGAAAATACTTTCTGACTTCTAAAAATCATCCTTCGGGTATTATAAATAGATGTTATCATAAAACTAACTGTAATTGTCCTTGGATTAGGAGGGGTACAGTTCTCTCCTGTTGTATATTGTTGACTTTCTCATTTTATGCAATCTTTGCTTAAATGTTACCTCCTCAAAAGAGCTTTCTCTGATCACCCTATATAAAATAGAGATTTTTAGTTTTTATTCATTACACACATCTCCATCTGAAATATTTATTTGGTTGTTCATGTATATAAGGTCTGGCTCCCTCACTGGAACATACATGTCAGAAAGACAGGAGCTTTGTCTCCTATTTGGCAATACTATCAGTGCCTTAAATGGTGTCATGCACATCAAAAAGTTTAGTGATGATTTATTGTACAAAACAAGGAACTGCACTGATTTATCCAACTTTATTCCTCTCCACTCTGTGAAGCAGCCTTGTCACTGTGCCTCCCTTTCCTTAAACAGGGGTGTTGATTAGATTATATCTATGCAACTTTCAAGGCCTAAAATTTTATGATCCTTTGCTCTCTCAATTTTGACAGTTATGACCTAAGAACATCTGGAGAAGATAGAGAACCTGCACTTCTGCATCTCTGTTCTCTTTCTCCCTCTGAGACTAACTCAGAACCAAGTCCACTGACTCACACAGCCTTTCTGCCATTCGCTCTTCCCTCCCCATGTTGTCTTTCCTGCCCCAGGAAATGCATGCCAAGAATATTGGAAATTTAGGTAGATGAAGTCAGAATATAGGATGCCACTCAAGTGAAGAAGTAAATCTTCTTTATATGAGCCCTGGCTACATAGCTTGGTTGGTTAGAGCATTGTCCTGATATGCCAAGGGTTGTAGGTCCAATCCCCAGTCAGGTCTCATACAGGAGCCAACCAATAAATGTATAGATAAGTGGAACAACAAATTGATGTCTCTCTCTCTCTCTCTCTCTCTCTCTCTCTCTCTCTCTCTCTCTCTCTCTTCCTCTCTTTCTAAAAAAAATCAGTAAAAAGGCCCTGGCCGGTTGGCTCAGCGGTAGAGCATCGGCCTGGTGTGCAGGAGTCCCGGGTTCGATTCCCGGCCAGGGCACACAGGAGAGGCGCCCATTTGCTTCTCCACCCCTCCCCCTCTCCTTCCTCTCTGTCTCTCTCTTCCCCTCCCACAGCCAAGGCTCCATTGGAGCAAAGATGGCCTGGGCGCTGGTGATGGCTCTGTGGCCTCTGCCTCAGGCGCTAGAGTAGAGTGGCTCTGGACGCAACAGAGGACGCCCTGGAGGAGCAAAGCATCGCCCCCTGGTGGGCATGCCGGGTGGATCCCAGTCGGGCGCATGCGGGAGTCTGTCTGACTGCCTCCCTGTTTCCAGCTTTGGAAAAATGAAAAAAAAAATCAGTAAAAAAACCTTTTAAAATGTTCTTTATATTTCTGTTATAGAATCAGAGTTGTATGAGATAAAGGATAGATGGCCACACGAGTGCTAAAGTATTGGAAACTCTCTTTTTGGAGTGACAATCCTTTGAAAGTACAAATAGTCTTAGGAAAGATGTTATCTTAAACTAATTCTCATTAAGGCATTAGTAAATTATTGGAGCATTTCTGTTAACTGAAGGTATTATATACATCAGTAAAATGTACCCTGAAAATGCAGGGAAAAACTGTGTGGAAAGGAGAGGTGAAAACCATAGAAGATAAAATTTACTAACATTATAGTTTTACCTAGTGTCAGCCTTGTTAAAGTTTTGAATTTTCTTTTTAAAGAACAGTATAAAATAACTCTGGAAGATACTAGAAAAAGAATAATCAAAGAAACTTTGTTGCAACTGGACCAAAAGAAGGAATGGGCCACAGAGGTATATTTTAATTTTCTTATTAAAAAAAAACACAAAAAAACTTTCCCCCTATTTTTGTGTTGGTATATTATAATAGGTAAGAACTTGGGGTCTTAAGTTAGGCAGTTTGAATTTAAATTGTAGTTTTACCACTTATAGGGTCTATAAACTAAATTTGTTACTTGAATTTTCTGAGTTTTGGTTTCCAAATCTATAAAAAAAAGGGGGGGGGAAATAATAATATTTATTTTTAAAGAATAATGAAGATTGTACCTAAACAGGCAGTGGTGCAGTGGATAGAGCATCAGACTGGGACATGGAGGACCCAGGTTCGAAACCCCAAGTTCACCAGCTTGAGTGCAGGCTCATCCAGCTTGAGTGTAGACTCATCAGCTTGAGCACAGGGTCACTGGCTTGAGCGTGAGATCACAGACATGACCCCAAGGTTGCTGGCTTGAGCCCAAGGTTGCTGGCTTGAGCAAGGGATCACTTGCTCTGTTGTAGCCCTCTGGGTCAAGGCACATATGAGAAAGCAATCAATGAACAATCAATCAACTAACAACTAAGATGCCACAACAAAGAATTGATGCTTTTCATCTCTCTCTCCCTTCCTGTCTGTCTGTCCCTATCTGTCCCTCTCTCTGACTCTCTCTGTCTCTGTAAAAAACAATAATAATAATAATGAGGATTGAATGAGATGTCTTAACTAGCATTGTGCCTAATAAGGAACAAGAGCTCAGTAAATTATTTTTCATTTATTTTTAAGCATAATAATAACTACAATAAATTATTAAATAAAGTTGTGGATGAATTATAGAATGAAATATAATTTGTCTAAAAAGTACTTTCTTATATATCCAAGCTTAAGAGAGTACACTTTACATTGCTGGAGCTTAACAAGAAAACGATATATAAAAATATTTGAGCTATACTTTTAATCTTATATATTTTCTAATTTCTCTGTTTTGCAAAAATATCTGACTTTTTTATTTTTCACTGTCCTTCCTCTGTCTCCAGAATATCTTCTAAATCAGTGAGATCCCCACTGATAGCGTCTGTTTATCTGGAATATTCCTTCTTCAGAATCATAACTGTCTGGTCTTTTCTAAAGTTCTTCACTGAATTTCAGCAGCAACTGTTTGTTGCTTTCCTGTTGGTTAGATTGTTGTTTTATTGTTATTATCCTACTGCATGATTTTTACTGATTTACACAAATACAGAAGATTGTGGAATTGGGCCTCTTTGTGGCTGAATATGACAAAATGGTGAAATTAACAATTAAGTGATCTAACCATAGTTAGGGTGAATAAAAATGTATGTGTAGATCAAATATACTTTAAGTACACATGTTCAATGTATAATGTGGACTGTTTTACTGTTTCTAGCATTTTACATCCAAATTTCTCAACAATTCTATAAAATAGGAACTTCCTAATGAGAAGACCGAGGCACAGCAAAATTGTGTGATTTGCCCAAAGCAGGTGGCAGAATCAAGATTCACGACATCTCCTTCAGACCATTGCTCTTAATCATTACACTATACATTTTCTTCTCTCTACGTAACCAAACACCCACACACTTGAATGAATTTTCCTCCTTTAATCTGACTATTTTAGCATATACTTTAATTTCCTATAACCCATTATTGCGCATCCTTGGCTGCATATTGAAATCACCTGAGAAATTTGTTAAACCCAGGTGGTGCCTGAGTCCCACTCATAGAGATGCTGCCTGAACTTCTGGGTCTTCCTAAGTGTTCAGAAGATTCTAATATTCTAATATGTGGTCAAAATTGAAAACCACTGCTCCTTTGTTAGTGAGTTTAGCCATTAGCCAGATAACTTCAGTTATGAGCTACTCCCTGCTTTTGTCCAAAAGAAATTCTGTTTGGGGAAACTTTAGAAGTATCACTTCTAGCAGGAGCTTAAAAGTTTCCTGGTTCCAAGGAAATTTAGGTCCATTTTTGTTTAATTGGCATGATTTAAAAATATATTTTATTGTAAATCTTCCAACTCTAAGGGATAAATTTACCCTTAACATTTTAAAATTCTTTCTGTCCATGTTTATGAACTAGAAAATTTTGCCAGTTTCTCTCTGGTTGCACTCTTCAGCTGCTGAATACTGTGTGCTGACTCTGTGACATGGTATCCATATAAAGTACCTTACACATGAATATGATCTGTCATCTACTATGAAGTTTCTTTGGGTGAAACTGTAAATATCCAAGTAATTAAAAATGAATTTACATTCTTTGAACCCACTAAGTACGGCTTTTCCTGTTTTCCTCATCTAAAAGGCCTTTCTCCAGATTGTCTAGCCATAGCCTGCCACCTTGAAACTATTTGCTCTTAGGTTTGTAAACATGTACTGTTGTTATTACTGACATACAGAAATCTTTCAAATTAGAAAGATAGTAATATAATTATTTGAGCTTTTGCTGTATGTTGCATATGTCTTTGACCATAAACATAAAGAATGTTTGATCACTGCAGCTAGGCCATCTTAATTGTGGAGTGGATCACTTAATGATTTGATTTCACCATGGCAGTCAGACTCAGGCTAAATTGAATGGACTGGCATTTCCAGTTCTCTGTATTGCACTGTAAATCTGTAAAAACAGTACTGTACAGCAGTAAAGAAAGAACTGAACTAAAAGTTCTTAGGTATGTTTCCAAAATATTTGCAAAACACAATTTAAAATGAACAATCATGGAAGTTAATTGTGCACTGTCATTGCTAAAATTCTGAATTGCATGTGGCAACTCTTCCTTCATAAAGAAACTTTCTTTTAGAATGCTGTAAGGTTAATTGACAAGGGCAGCTATCAAGAGATCTGGGAGAATGACTGGCTAAAAAAAGAGGTGAGTGGAATTTTTAAAAACAGTTTCTTTTTTCTCTTTTGGACTGGAAATGACTTGTATTTATGAGCTGAAGTCATGGGAAAAAAACTGTCACTGAATGAGATAAAATAGAATTCAAGTGGAGTAGTAATCTTATTACAAGTTTTTATGCAACAAATATTATAAATAATTTCAATAATAACAAGAAATCACTCTTGGTGTCACAAATCACAAAATACACTCAGAGGTACAAAGCTTCTTTATGCCCTAAAATTGATCTGTTCTTCCTCAGGACCCTCTGCCTTCTGGGTGATGGGAGCAAGGTTAAAGGATTATTCTAACCTCATTGTCTGCTGTTGTAAATTGCTTCTTTGAGATAAGACGATCTACTTCGAATAAATGTTCAGTCTTAGATTTTCTTCCCTCCCCCACTCTTCTCTAAGATGGACCCTTGATGTATAGGGAGGTGGGGCTTGCATGCCCTCTTGTGGGGAGTGTTAGTAAAAAGGGCTCAGATCTATGGGACTTAGCCTTTAGATCCTTGCTCCCTCTGCCTTCTTGCTGTGCAGGAAGTGCCGTGGTCTGCTTCCTGACCTGGTGACTTCTAAAATGGACATTGTATAGCAGCCAACACCAAACCCATGAGTAAACCATTTACCAATTTTGCCCATGGTCATGATGTCCCTGCCCACTGCAGTCTCTATAACCCATCCCAGCTTGGTCCTCAGGCTCTCTTCACACCTCCTTCTGGAAAACCTGCAGGAACCGGTAGACCAGTTGTCAATCTATCTGTCTCCCTAAACCAGGGATATTTGACCGTGCTTGCTGGACGTGGTCTGTGAGGACCTCCAGGCCTTTTTTGTTATGGGCACTTCCCTGTTTTCCTTGCACTGCGCATCCTAGTCCCTCTGCCCCTCCCTCCTTGCCCTCAGCTGCCCGGAAAACTTGAACTCTTCTTTTAGGCACTTGTCATTTTTTTGGTGAATCATTTTGTAACTCCTCCAGGAAGTTTTAAGTGCTTTTCCCCCCAGTGCTCTCTTGTTTCATTGTAACTCTTGCTTTTATAAAATATGTTGAAATTGTCTGTTTATGCATCTGTCTCTTCACTGCACAAAACAGGCTATGCTTTCTCAACTACTGTTATATATCCATGAAACCTAATTAATAACCTATCTTCATTAAGTAGTCATTGACTAAAAGAATGTCCATGAGTATAGATATATTTATCAGAGGAATGAATCAAAATATATGGCTTGAATCTTGGGTGAAGATGTGAGAGCATGGTTTTGGATGAAACAGACACATAATCTTTGGCCTAGATGTCACACGAATGCTACAGAGGTTGTGCAAAACTCACATAGTACTTTGAAATTCCCTTTGCCCCCAGACAAGTAGCCACTGAGCCTATGCTTAGATGCCATCTGCAAAAGAAAACAATCTTTTGAGAGAATTCATTTCAACTACACGTGGCTCCCATTAGCAAGTCATTTGTAAGTCACTCTCGAGTGTACATCTTCAGCACTAACTTGTGTGTGTCCCTAGCTCTGAGCCTAATCTAAATTCGCCTGCCAAATATTTCAACTTGGATGTCCCAAAAGCACTTCAAACTCAACATATCTAAAGCAGAACTCATTAAATTTCTCCTTAAAGGTTCTCTCATTGCATTTCCTTTGGCACCATCTGCTCAGACACCTGAGGTAAAATTGTCACTGTCACCTTCTTTCCTCTTCCCTTTTCCTTGCTCCCTATTTGACCAAATGTTAGCAAGTCTAGGATACAAGGAATTTTAAAATAAATGTGTTTTCTATCATAGACAATTATCTTTAAATTGCCTTTATAAAGTTATGGTCCATACTATATCCAAAAACTAATCAAGATGAACCCAAATGTTAAAAATAAGAATTAATTTGAGCTGCCCTCAGGGTGAGGTGGAGTGCACACTGCTGCTCGCTAGCTCACCTTGGTGCAAGCTGAAGGGAATGCCCGTCAAGGTCCTTTTCACAAGAAGAGCTTAGAGACTTTTCCTGCTAGGGCCTCAGTTTGTATTTTAGAAAGGCAGAAAGAAGTATTGTGAAAGATTGACATAACTTAAGTCATCTAAAACTAAGGCAAAAATAATGAAACAACTTTTAGTACTTGTACAGAAAAAGAACATCTACTTGTAGACAAAACAACAGAATTGGAAGCCATGAAGACGTCTCTGCAAGAAGACAAACAGCTACTGTTAACCCTCCCCCACCAGAGTATATAAATACTAAGAAAAACAGATGATTGACAACTCCACTGCAGTAGCTACAAAAAGCTGTCTTGAAGGCTTTATGGAAGTATAGTTTTTCCTGGGCTTTTTAGTAGCTGTGAATGCCATGAAACTAAAGTTGCTTGATTATATATTGAAAACAAACAAAAAAACAATGGATTTAAGTACAACTCAGAAGCTCTTAGAACATAAATATTGTGTGCAGGCTTATGTGTATAGAAGACTTCAATACAATGTTCTCCAGTTATATTTCTATAACAAGCCCTGAGATGGCATTGTTGTTATGGCACAAGCACTCAAGAAGTTGTTTGGGCAGAAATTCTTTCAGACTCCACAAGAAAAGCAAGTTGTGGGTGGTCAGAAAAGAATAAAGAAAGTCATTCAACAGAATGGAGCAGTTTCTTCTGTTACAGAAAAAAGTCCCCTAAAGCACAGTAAAAAGTATTTAAGCAGCGAGTGAGTCCCTTTCTATTTCCTGAAACATCTATTTCTCCTTTACATGTAGCACAAGGTGCTCTGCTCAACTCAATCTCACAAAACAGTGGCTCAGGTTACAAAGGGTGTGAAGAGGAAAGCAGATACAACTCTTGAGACATCAGTAGTTAAAGCAAGGAATGAATGTTCTCCAGCACTTATAGAAAAATAAATCAGCAAAATTGCCCCCTATAAAAGAAACTGTGCTGAAAAATCTTTTGCCAGATTCTCAGCAACAATATAAATTGTAAAGAGTGTTAAAGTAACAGAACAATTAAGGCATTGTAGTGAGATTCTTAAAGAGATGCTTGCAAAGAAATGCTTCTCATATGCATGGCTCTTGTATAATCCTGTTGATGTTAATGCGCTGGGACTCCATAACTACCATGATACTGTGAAAAATCCAAAGGATCTAGGAACTATCAAGAGAAAAATGAACAACCAAGAATATAAGGATACATATGAATTCGCTGCAGATGTTAATGTTCATGAATTGCTACGAGTACAATCATCCAGATCATGAGTAGTGACTGACAATGGCAAGAATGCTTCAGGGTGGTTTTGAAATGCATTTTGCAAAGATCCCAGATGCACCTGTTGAGAATCAGCCTGTATGTTACATCAAAACAGATACTACAAAATCCCTTGGTTGAGAAAGTGGTAGTGAGGCTTCCCTTGAAGATAACTCTTCTGGTGATTCTGAAGATGAATGGGTTCAGCGTCCTGCAAAGCTTCAGGAGCTGCTAAAAGCTGTCTATCAACCCTACAGTTCTGGCCCAAGTACCCTACCATAAACTAAGGGGAAAAAATGAGACATCTAAAAAGGAAAAGAAAAGGTTAATAACAGGGATAAAAATCCAAGAAAAAAACTTAGGCAAATGAAATTAAAGCAAAAGTCCGAGAGCAATCAGCCAAAGAAGGGAAACAACTGGTCTGGGCTCTGAGGTCTGGGGCTGAAGACAACACTGAACCTATTAACTATGATGATGAGAAAAGGCAGTTAAGTGTGGCTATAAACAAACTCCCTGGAGATAAACTTGGGAGGCTCTGTTCATAGAATATAGTCAAAGAGCCTGCACTGAGAAATTCCAACCCTGATGAGATAGACTTTGAAATGTTGAAATCAACAACACTGAGAGACCTAGGAAAATATGTTGCTTCACATCTAAGAAAATGACCACTAATACCTCCTGGTAAGAAAATAATGAAGACTAAAAAAGAACCTCATTCACAGAAAAAAAAACAGGAGTTGGAAAAGCAGTCACTGGATGTCAATCAGTTGAATTCCAGAAAACATAAACCCAAATCCGAGAACACCCCATCATCCGAAGCTGTGGGAAATGGTTCCGACGGAGCGGCAGCCCCGCTGCAGGTCGTCCGAGTGTGAAAGCAGGAGCAGGGGTGCAGGCTCTTCGGACAGCAGTGGTTCCAGATCAGAAATGCTACTTAAATGTACCACAGTGAAACAGAATGATTCTCCTTTTAAAGAGAAAGTAAAGATACAATCTTCTATGCAAGATGGAATCCCTCATTCTACTACCATTGTTAATCAGTTTACACCAGTGGTCCCTGTTGGGCAGATAAAATGTATTATGCTCACTTTGTTAAAAATGGTGCAGCCCACGTGAGGCTGTTGCCCAGGTGATATTAATGTGTGTTGAGAATCCTTGTAGCCTGGGGCTTGGTTTTGGGATTAAGCCTTTCCCACCCTTTTTGATGTGGGGTGGTACAATCCAATCATGCCTCAGAGAAGTGACTTTGTATTAGAGACTTCCCTATTTTGTATGTTGGATTAAGGGTTTGGATTTCTACACTATAAAATGGGGTCGGAGCGGGAGCTTGCTCTCTTGGTTCCTGGGATGATTAGAGGAGAGAGCAGAGCAGAGAGCAGCAGAAGGAGGCCACGTGGAGGAGGCCAGGAGAAGCAGCCAAGATGGCGGAGTGCTGAGTGAGATGCCAGTTTGTGGAGAGTTTGTATCTGGGATAAGGAAGGAGATGGGGAACTGAGGAGAATAAGGCTGGTGAGCTAGAAACCTTTGATTCTAGGAAACTCGGATAAGTCAGTGGCTTTGTGAGCACTGAATGTGAGTGGGTTTTGGAGCCCAGTGTGTATTTTTACTTGCCCGCCGGGTGCAAGCTAGAATTAAAGACTATGGCCCACCAGTTTGTGGCTCCGTTGTTTTTTTACCGACTGTCCGAATCCAATGCGAACCTGCATAGGCCAGAAGGCTGCTGTGATAGTGGCCCTGGCCATGCCTGCTGGCTTTACAGTCCCCAAACTTTTTACACAGGGGGCCAGTTCACTGTCCCTCAAACCGTTGGAGGGCTGGACTATAAAAAAAACTATGAAAAAACAACAAACAAACTATGAACAAATCCCTATGCACACTGCACATCTTATTTTAAAGTAAAAAAACAAAACGAGAACAAATACAATATTTAAAATAAAGAACAAGTAAATTTAAATCAACAAACTGACTAGTATTTCAATGAGAACTATGAGCCTGCTTTTGGCTAATGAGATGGTCAATGTCCGGTTCCATATTTGTCACTGCTAGCCGTAACAAGTGATATGATGCGCTTCAGGAGCCATGACGCGTGCATCCCGTGTCACCGGAAATAGTACTGTATATGAGCAACGCCACATACAGTAAGTACTCCAGGAGAACATGATGCGTCCTGTGCTCCTCTCACTGACCACCAATGAAAGAGGTGCCCCTTCCGAAAGTGCGGTGGGGCCAAATAAATGGCCTCAGGGGACCGCATGCTGCCCGCGGGCCGTAGTTTGGGGACACCTGGTTTACACATTCAAGTGAAACACCACCAAATCACCACATTAGCATTTAAGCATCAAGAATTAAAACATTGCCCTGGCCGGTTGGCTCAGCGGTAGAGCGTCGGCCTAGCGTGCGTAGGACCCGGGTTCGATTCCCGGCCAGGGCACACAGGAGAAGCGCCCATTTGCTTCTCCACCCCTCCGCCGCGCTTTCCTCTCTGTCTCTCTCTTCCCCTCCCGCAGCCAAGGCTCCATTGGAGCAGAGATGGCCCGGGCGCTGGGGATGGCTCTGTGGCCTCTGCCTCAGGCGCTAGAGTGGCTCTGGTCGCAATATGGCGACGCCCAGGATGGGCAGAGCATCGCCCCCTGGTGGGCAGAGCGTCGCCCCTGGTGGGCGTGCCGGGTGGATCCCGGTCGGGCGCATGCGGGAGTCTGTCTGACTGTCTCTCCCCGTTTCCAGCTTCAGAAAAATGAAAAAAATGAAAGAAAAAAAAAAAAAAAAAAAAAAAAAGAATTAAAACATTTACGAGTGTGAAAAAGTTTCACCTTTACAAATCCTGCCTGCTCAGGTGATTCTGAACAACGCTGGAATAGCCTAACTGTGATGCATCAGTCTGGTGATGACCAATGGTGCTGGAGTCTGAACATCTACTTCCTGTACAGAAGGATATAAAGATCAAGAATGCAGACTCTAGGAAAAGTTAAGGCAAACCAGTGATTCAGGTGTACTGAAATCCTCGGATGAGCTCTTCAACCAGTTTAGAAAAGCAGCCATAGAGAAGGAAGTAAAAGCTCTAACACAGGAACTCATACGGAAGCATCTGAAACAAAATAGAAAGTATCTACAAGTATTTCAAGAAAATCAGAGGGATCCTAGATTTACTCTAGAATCTTTTCCAAAGAGGATGCAAAACAAGGGCCTTGGAGAAGAGCAGAAAGAAGATCAGCAGTCAGTGGAAGTCCAGGTGAATGTAAACTCTGGCTTCGCAAAGGCAGTAATTAGCAAGGGAGGAAGAGAAGTGGGGGAGGAGAGAGCAATGCTGGTGCCATTGACATGACTCCTCAGAGCAATATTATGACAATGTTTGAAAACAACTTTGATTAAAACTCACTTTTTAAATTGACCATCAACTAGAATGACACAAGAGATTAAAATGCATATAGGAAAATGATTGCTTCCGGACACCAAGATACCAATCTTAGGTTGTATTTTGACTGCTCTAAAACAACTAAACAATTTTCACTTAAAAATAGTAGTAATTTAAAAACTTAAGGTGAACTCAATAGTTTAAAAATATTAGGGAGGAATTTAGTATTTTTATTTAATCAACAGTATGATCCTAATGATAATAATTTGACAGTTCAAATCTTATATTTTATATGGTATCATAGACATTAGGTTTAGAGAAAATGATTATAAAAATTTATATTTAACTACTAAGAAGGGCTGTTTTGGTGCCTTGATCCTTCCTAACAAAGCCACAAATGACATTTCATTTGTTTTATTTTTTACTTCTCATAACTCAGTGAAAATAAAAGACAGGAAAATGTCAAGTTCAATTGAATCATGAGCAAAAGAGCTTAGTCATAAAGGAAAACTCACTTTAAGGAAATTCAATAGATTTAATTTATCTTTATTTCAATAAATACTCATTTTAGCATTATTAAATTTACTCATAAAATTAATTTAAACCAATTCTGGCTATAAGTATTATCACAAGAATTGAAACTGCTTGGATATAGAACAATGTATGTGTTCTAATTTATTAGCGGAATTAATTTCTTTGAGGATGGTTTTGAATGAGTCACAGGGGTATTTAATAATGGAATGCCCAAAAATATTTCTCCCTTTAACTCTCTCTCAACAGTAACCAAAAGCTTAGATCTCTGGGAAGGATATGGGACATCCTGTCGCATGACTTTCATTATCTGGTTTTATTGAGCATGCTTATTAGGAAAATGAAGAAAATTGACATTTCTAAATGACTTAGGCTAACTTAAATGGAAAGCCAGAAAAAAACTGGACAAAGTATTCAGACAGGTTAGCAATCCGAGCTTCAACTGTGAGGAGGCATAGAGCTAACTTGGATCTTGGCAGGGGGAAATTTCAAGAGCATACATTTTGTTCAGGCTCTTGAGTCCCTGACTACTTGTTAACTATTAAGTTTTAACTAAATTATCTGTCCCAATTTCTTACGTACAATTCTTGGGTATTTGGTGAAGAGCAGGGTCAGGGTGGGAAGGGCAGTCAGTGTTCTACTTCCTCCTTTCCACTGTCTTACCCCAGAAAATCTAAAAGTATTTATAGGGCTATAAAAGGAACTAGTTCTTATTTCCCCAACACTTCAAAAGGCTGGGAAGGAGATAACACTTTATGAGAACCTTACTCAATGCTCTTAAAGGGTTAGGTGATGTCCTAGGATTTCCTCAGTTTGAAGGATTGGATTTAACTCCCCAAAAAGGCCCTCATTCCCAGCTTGGACAGAGACCAAGAACTTTGTGTGCTGCCTCCCAAGCATGCCAACCTCTTAGGTCAAACATTTCCAAATGTTCTATTAATTCCTTCTGTTTATAACCCTATAATTTTTTCTCATCTTTAGACATTTAAAAATTATAAACTTTTCCTTAAGGCATTCAAGCTTATAATCAAGCTGATTTTCCCTAAACATATGAGATCCGAAAGCACTAACCCCTAGCATTATAATTTAGTATTATGGACTTAATGGTTTTGCTAAATTGTTTAAGGCAGGTGGATAATACATGCTCTCTTTCTAACTCCAAGCCACCAGCACTACTTGCATCTTTACTGCACACTGGTATTGTTTTATAACTATTGTATATTTGTTCCCTGGATTGTAGCCTCTTTGGAAAGAAGAAGCCATACCTAATTCACTTTGGTAACCTTCTACATTTAGCACAGAACCTTGCCATAGTAAGAATTGAAGCATTAAATAAATGACTTATGCAAATAGAGGTATGCATGTGGTAATACACTGAATGCTTCCAGATTCTCAAATACAATAATTAAATCTCAATTACAAACCAAAAATGCTGGTCATCTCTTTCTAAGTACTCATCTCAGATACATTCTTGGAACTCCTGACCAGACACTGAAGCTAAACTCCTATGCCTCCCTTGTCTCATGTTTCCTCAAGGCACGTTGCTTTTTCCAGTTTGGGGAGGGAAAGAGATGAGCTGAAGATTCTATATAGTAATGTTTTTCTACATATTCTTTCCATTATCAAGCCTTCTTTAGACAGAAGTTATCAAAATACACTTCTTAAAAACTGATGAGAACTGGATCAAGGTAACCGGCAAGTTTTTTTTTGTATAGGAGTGAGCCATACTTCTGAAATTTAATTAAGCCTGCTATGTCTGTCAATGACCTTCCATCACATGCAAGACAAAAGCCAGACTTCAGCATTATTTGTCTCTTTCCTTGTCCAGTTCCTCTCCTACTTCCCCTGGCTCCCACTCTGTGTCTGTCCACACCAAAATAATTATGCCTTCACATATGTGATTCCTTCTGCTTAGAATGTACTCTCTTTTCTGCCTAGGGAATCCCTGCATGGCTTTCAAGATCCAGATGAGATGTTCTCTCTTCTATTAATTCTCCCTTTCACTCCAACCTCCAACCCCAAACACCTGGCAGACACAGGCTGGAACCTCTGTCTCCTCCCACAACAGTTTCCTGTGGTTTTATTACACTCTTCGTGTGGTTTTATTACTCTTTTCTGTTTTCCACTAGGCTAAGAGATACTTGAAGGCCATTTTATCTTGTTGACCACTTTTCCCAAATTGTACTATAGTTTCTGGCACACAACAAGCATACACTCCAACGGAATGGAGGAACAAAGGAATGGACATTTCATCGACCTGATATTTCTCAGAACAACCCCAGCACTAAAAATAAAATTGTGTAATAGAGGTTAATAGAAAGGCCTGTACTTATCTTTTTAAAAATGCTATCATTTACTATTTTTTCTCATATTACCACTTTTCTGTTGTTTATAATTAATCTTGTATAGATCCCCATTTAGCTATCAATATACCACACTGATAAATTAGTCTTATTTATCTATGCCTCTAGTGTTATGTACAAGTCCTGTGTTGTTTTCAGAGTAGGAAAGAACAATTTCTGCCATTCAGTAATAACGCCAAACCTTACAAACAAGTTCTGCAAATGACCTGGAAAAGAGTCACACCCATTCCTTTTTAGAGAGGAATAACAAAGCAAACTCAGTAATAAATAATGTAGATCTTCCTCTCAAGCAAAAAAAAAAAAAAAAAACCCCAAAACTTTTAGGAGTTGAATTTCTTATGGGAGACTAAATAGAACTAAAGTATCAACCATCCATTCTCTTCTTCTGAGAACAGATTGCAAATCATAAGAAGGAACTTGAAATATTGGAAAAAAGTATTCATGAACTGGAAGAAGAAAATTTGGTGCTCATTGACCAACTCTTCAACTGTAGACTTATGGATCTCAAAATACCCAGGTGAAATTAATTAACATATCTAGAAAACATTTTGTGAACATTTGTATCTGTAAAAGTTATTTTTTAAGATGATTTCATTCTTTAGTGCTGCAGTCAGATTGCAACAGTTGAAAAGAAAGGAACTCACAAAATGGCCATGGTGAAGGTATACAAATATTACAGCTGACCATTGTACAGTGCAAATTTTGACATGCTTTTTCTAGCAATACACTGCAGTCATAATAGCAAACATTTAACATGAATGTCACAACTGCTGACCTTCAGGAAGCCTTGATGCTAGCAGGGAAATGGGCGTGAAAATAAATACAAAGCAGTGCAGTGCAGGTGCATGAGGTGCAGAGTCAGCACAAAGGAGGGAGCCATCAACTTTGTGGCAGTCTCCTGGAAGTGTCCTGGGCTCCAGTTTCCTCGTAGAATATAGAATTGTTCCCTTCAATAGTTAATGAAAGAGTCAAACTACTTTGTAGGCAGAGAAAATGGCCTAATATTCAGTGTCACATCTGCACCCGCACAGAGAAACCACACGTGTACACGGCTTTGCATTTTAGGTTATCCTTTGCTTACCTGACGAGTCTTTATAATCCAATCTGGATGGAAAACCAGGGCCCTGGAATATGACGGAATTAACACTCGAATTGGCATTCATAATTTGGACAAGTAGCCAGAAATAAGAAATAATCTAAATAGTAGCATGTTTGGGGAAAGAAGGGAAATAAATCACACAAATGTAGGTTGTACGTGTGCAAGATGGGAGAGAAAAGTCTGGGTCTAAAAGTGAAAGCAAAGAAGTTCACCCTAGTGGAAGGGCCAGGAAAACATTCCCACCCAAGTAGTTCCTATTGCTTGTGTGGCATGGAAAAATACTGTTTGAGTCACAATAGAATATTCATTGTTTACAAACTCCTTAATGTGTTCCAAGAAGGGTGGGTGCAGATAAGTTGTAGGGTTTTTGTTTGATGGGTTAAGTGACAGCTGTCAGGATACAAGATGGGGGAAACTGGGAGATAGTGCAGCTACTTCATAGGGTGAGAGCTGGGTGGGGCAGGATAGAGAAAGGGGCCAGCTGCCCCCCACAATGTCT
Source organism: Saccopteryx bilineata (assembly GCF_036850765.1). Lineage (NCBI taxonomy): Eukaryota > Metazoa > Chordata > Mammalia > Chiroptera > Emballonuridae > Saccopteryx > Saccopteryx bilineata. Next base: position 334,400,532 of record NC_089490.1, on the reverse strand, counting down.
GTGTGCTCCCCTGGAGAGGTAACTACCACTGCAGATGATGTCGGCTGTCAAGATGGGTGAATGGGTTGATGGGTGGACTCCTGTATAGCCAGACTCTTTAGCTGGTGCCCTTGTGAGCACCTAGGAGGAAAACTTTAAGTATATGCAGAAGCTGTTACTGTGCCCATTTTCAAGTCAAAGAAATACAATACATACTATATATTTTATAGTAACTGACTTGTTCACCTCTTTTGTTGAAAATTCAGTCCTATATAATACTCATAAGGTGCTGAGAAATAGACATTAACTGACCTCAGTAGATAGATTAAAAGTATTGTTTTCCTGTTTGAATGAAGAATGGGGTATTCTAGCTAATAGAGTTACTACATTTCCCATCCAGGGCTCCCCAACATTTTTCCCTTCATAACTCACACAGAATGTCATAGTATTTGTTTGCTACATTAGATGAGGTGACTGTCAGGCAGAAGTGACTGCCTAGGAACTCAAGTGCCACAGGGTTGAGGCTAAGTGGACCATTACCTACAAATCTATCCAACACTAACATCATATAACATTCTTTAAAATATTTTCTATATAGTTAAGTATCAAGTTCTGCAGCCCTATGTCCATACAGAAGTGACAATAAACTAATGATGAAAAGAGAAACCAGATTTATAAAGGTTATGGCATTTAGTAAGATCTTAATTATTCAAAATGGTAAAACCAGAAAAGCAGAGAATTCGGTGGTCTCAGACATGCCTACCTGCAGACCAGAGCTACATATAAAACTAACATTTACTAAGTCTTAAGAAGGTTTTACAACTATAAAATTATATGTAGTTACATTATTTCCTGGATCCCTAAGCATTTTGAATAAGACTTTATTTGTGTTCCTTAAATAACTGACCAGGTGTGAACCAAGAGGTTCACTTGGTTGCAGAGCTGCTAAGCATGAGGAGTGGTTTGCGTATCTTCAAGGGTCCAACTGCTTCATGCTGTCATCAGGCAAAGCTCATGGAAATGCAATCCAGAGCTTTCAAGGCATATATTTTCTGATTGAAAATTTAGTGGGAATCTGGAAAGGGGAGCAGAGTTAAATACATGTGCTGAGAGCTGCAACGGCTGACATAACTCATCAGGCTTGTAGCTGAAATGCACTCGACAGCAAAAGCCTGGACCTGGATGTCATCCTGGACTCCTACTTACCGCTCTTTCTCTTTCTATCTTTATTTTAAAACTATCCCATTCAGGCCACTATCATTTCTCACCTGCATTACTACAACAGCAACCTTACTGGTGTCATGCTCACTTTCATTTCTGGAACTTTAAGTGTGTTATTCTTTTATCATGAAATGCCCTTCCTTTACCCCAAGTCCTTTCCTGGCATACAGCCCCTAGTTCTTCAAGACACAGCTCAGGTTTTCTATGCACATAGAAACCATCCCTTACCTCCCCCAGCTGAATTGGTGCTGCTCCTCTGCCCCACAGCACTTCTCATGCTCTGCTAGTTACCATCACGGAGCGAACCTTCGCCCTAAAACACTGTAAGCCTGCCTGCCTCCCCACTAGGCCTGATACTCTGCCAGGGTAGAAACTAGGTCTTGTTTTTATTTATAGACACTAGTGAGCAGGTAGCACAGTGTTTGTTGACTGACAGCCTGCTTTTCTTATTTGTGGTTTTAGGCAACTGTATCTTACCCAAGCTGCTGGACAGGAAGTGCCACCTGAAGAAATGCCTTTGGAGTCGCCAGAAACATATATAGGTATTATTTTATTGTAATGGTGATGGCTTTAAAAAAATAATACTTATTGAGCATCTATATGGACAGGCACCTCGTATCCAAGAGCTATTCAGGGAGTAGATACATGCCAGCTTCTCCTCTTCTTGTAGCACTTGTCCTAACCCATCACCTTTCTCTAGTCCTATTTTCTATCAAAGTCACCATGTTTCACAGGGAATTAAATAAATACTGTTGGAAAGGAAAAGAGTGTTTTCTACACTGGTGTGGTTTTCAATTTAGCCAACCAACCAAAATACCAACACACACAAAGCTTCCCATGATTACTGTAACTTATTAGCCAACAGAAGGAAATACAACTTAAGAGTTTCTGAAAATGGGTCTCTCTCTCACTTCAAAACATAGATTCTACATTTGTAATTCTCAAATTCAATTCCTACAGGAGATTCTCAAAGGTCTTTCAAATTAAAAATGTGAAGAAGTATGTATTATATTTTAATTCTTATCTGTCCAAAATATATACATAATTAATTTCTTTTCATTCATCACAGAAACCTCAGAATTGCAACCCACCAAAGTAAAAAGTAGAGACATGATCAGCCCATCAGCTGAGATCAGTGCTAGGCATCCCAGTCATGAGGAAAGCACCAGGTCTGACAAGCACCTGAAGACAGAGGAAGAGAGCTCAAGTACAGAGAGCGGGGCCTCTGATATGAAACACTTGCTATATGAGGATGAGCAGGATTTCAAGGTAAGACTCAGAAGTAAACAATTGTGACTACTAAACTAATGCTGTTTTACTAATGGATACAATTAACCTAAAATATATATGTTGAAAAATTCTATTTGCAATTGTTAGTAAAATTTGCCTACCATTTACATCTCCCATTGGATACTATTTTTATCCCTACCTTTGCCGGGCCTGCTATCTATATTCATTAATGGACCTCCATTACTAGTGTACCATTTAAATTATCTAATGCTATATAAAAAATTACCCCCAGATTTAGTGGCTTATCATAACAATCGCTTGTTTTCTCTCCGGGCATCTGTTGGTTCGGAAATGGGGATGGCTCCCCTGGACAGTTCTCACTTGGACTCTCAGTCATATGTTGACCAGAGCTGCAGTCATCTGCATTCCCGATGGGGACAGGAGGACCATTTCCAACGTGGCCCTCTCACATGGCTGGCAGGTTGATGCTGGCTAAGCTGGAGGCTTCCATTCCTCCTCACATGGGCCTCTCAACAAGGCACTTTATTGTCCCTTTGTTATGGTATCTGCCTTCTTCAAGAGCAAGCAATCCCAGAGCCTAACATGAAAGCTGCAATGTTTTGCATGTATGCCTTTGCAATCATACGTCATCCCTTCCCTCATTACCTATTGGTTAATGCAACTATAAAGTTCCACCCAAGTGGAGGAAATGTAGTTTGTACATCATGAAAGGGAAGATTGGCATCACATTGTCAGAAAAGAATGTAGGATAGGATATATATTAGTATGGCCATCTTTGGAAAGTTCAAACTGCCACATATACCATTAGATGAAACCTGGAGTATTCAGGTCTTGTTATTTTTAAAACTTTTGGTACATTCCAATTACCCCCACAGTGACCCCTGGCTATTTTCCTTCTTGGTACTACCAATAACTTCAAAAAGTTGTCCTAGAACTTAATGTCTTATAGGAAAAAAAGTGATATAAGAAAGCAGAAAAAACTGAATAAATCAACAAAAATCATTTTCACTAATTACAACTCAGTCCTGGTACCATCGAGTGACAGTTTAAAGCCTACAAAGTTCTAGTCCTTATATCATTCAAATACGCCCATGAGTATCTTGAAATCATAAGACCTAGTATGTTATGATCATCTCAGGCTAGTGGACAACTGTCTACAAAATTCCAAAACTGGGTGCAATTTGGTTGAATGAAAGACCTTCTTACCATGAAAGTGTTGATGTGGTGAAAATGGCATTGTGTATGGTATGGACTGAATTATGTCTTTCTGCCCCCTGTCATTCATATGTTGAAGCACTTACACCCAATGTGACTATATCTGGAGATAGGGTCTTCTGGATATAATTGAGGTTAAATGAGGTCACAACGTGGGGCCCTAATCTGGTAGGACTGTGGCCTTATAAGAGTAGGCTCTACCTTGTAAGGACACAGTGAGAAGGGAGGCCTCTGCAAGCCAAAAGAGAGCTCATCCCAGAACCCAATCATGCTGGCACCCTGATCCTGAACGTTCCAGCCTCCAAAACTGTGACAAACGAATTTCTGTTGTTTAAACCACGTAATCTATGATATTCTATGACAGCATGAGCAGACTAACAGTGCATTAGGATTCTGAAATATATAGTAGATGTCCATTAATTTGCTTTTCTCCTCTCTTACCATCATTATAGTTCTATAATTATACATTTAAAAAACTAAATATAGTTATATGCATTTCTGAGTCACAAAACATTAACTTCCTTTTTCATTCTTTGATATATACCTAAATTCTAATAAATGTTTATTGAGATCCCCTCAACATTCCAGGTACTTGTTAGATGCTTGAGAATTTAAGGGGCTGAACTGTGAGAGATGAAGTCTCAGAGATGCCTACATGGCGGGCCCTACCCTCAAATTGCTTACATGCTAATAGAAGACAAATGAGAAAATCATTTATTACTATGCAAGAGGAATGTACCACTGGCCCTGACTGGGTAACTCCATTGATTAGGGCATCATCCCGATATGCCAAGGGTGGATCCCTGGTTCAGTCACATACAAGAATCAACCAATAAATGCATGAATAAATGGAACAACAAATCGATGTTTCTCTCTCTCTCTCTCTCGCTTTCTCCCATCCTCTCTCACTATTTCCAATAATTTTTTTTCAAAAGAGTAATATACCACCTGCATCTGTCTCTCTGACTAGTCTATGAATTTATCATTGTGCCCAGTACTTGATACACAGCCTGGCACATAGTGGGAACTCAGGAAAAGTTAGCTGAAGTATTAAAGGAATTCAAAAGAAAACATTATAAATTGGGAAGGCTCTCAAGGAAAAGACACATTAAGTAGGGACTGAACTGTTTCAACCCAGTTTGAAGGTGGTTGTGGGCTGTCATACAAATTAGACTTTTAATTCTGTTTGTTGATATCTTAAATTATAGTTAGTTTAGCAGAATAGGGTAAGTTTTATTGATCCAGTAGCCAAAGGTCCTGTGAAAAGTGAAAAATTTATAAAGTTTGCTCAATGTTAGATTATTAATCGTCAGAGTGATGTATGCAGATCTTTTCCTTTTGTTCCTTTCTTTTTTTTTTTTCTTTTTTTTTTTTGTATTTTTCTGAAATGAGAAGCGGGAAAGCAGAGAGACAGACTACTGCATGTGCCTGACTAGGATCCACCTGGCATGCCCACTATGGGGCAATGCTCTGCCCATCTTGGGCATTGCTCCTTTGCAACCAGAACCATTCTAGCACCTGAGGTGGAGGCCATGGAGCCATCCTCAGCACCTGGGCCAACTTTGCTCCAATGGAGCCTTGGCTGCGGGAGGGGAAGAGAGAGATTGAGAGAAAGGAGAGGGGGAAGGGTGGAGAAGCAGATGGGCGCTTCTCCTGTGAATTGAACCAGGGACTTCCACATGCCAGGCCAATGCTCTACCACTGAGCCAACCAGCCAGGTCCTCCCTTTGTTCTTGAATAATATAGAAAACTTTGCTGCAGTTATATCATATGTACAGTGATCCCTCACCATATTGCAGTTTACTTTTCGCAGTCTCACTGTATTGCGGATTTTTAAATTGTATATATCTAATTTTGTATCACAGATTTTTTTGCTGTATTTCAGGATTTTGTGATATATAGATAATTTTATATATTTATTATTCTAATTATTTTTGTGGTAAAATAAGTGTGGGAAAGGTTAATAATAGTGTGGGAAAGGTTTGTAAGAGTGTGGGGAAGGTTTATAAGGCCTTAACATATATATAACTAATAAAATAAATACAGTGGTACCTTGAAATACAAATTTAATTCATTCTGTAACCAAGCTTGTAAGTCAGTCAAATCGTATATCAAACTGCTGATACTGGCCCCGGGCGCCAACGCGCCAACTAGCGGCAGCTTCCCGAATCACAACTCGTATCTTGAAATTTCGCTCAGATCTTGAACAAAAATATGGACTGAGTCACAACTTGTAACTTAAAAATTCATATGTTGATCTGTTCGTATCTCAAGGTACCACTGTATAAGGTCGCTACTTTGCAGATTTTCGCCTATCATGGGAGATTCTGGAACCTAACTCCCGTGATAGACGAGAGACCACTGTATAGCCAACACTTTTTTTTACCAATTAAAGAACTTCCTGAGGATGTATCTCCTCACTCTAGCTGGTGTTCCCCCACCAGCCCCTAAAGACAAGCCCGCCAGGCTTGCTGCCGGCTCTTTAGGAGATCTTGTCAACCATGCCCCACAGGATGTGTAAGTTCACGGAATGTTTTTATTTTCAGAAGCTCTCATATTTCACATGTTATACAGCATTCGGGCAATTAAGAGGGCCATGAGATCTGTCAGATACAGGAAACCTTATTTCGTGAAGTCGGTAACTTGTTGAATCTCTTCTGTTTCTGTTCACCACAGGATTACGTAAACTTGGGCCCCCTGCAAGTGAAGCTTATGCGTGTGGAGAGCAAGAAAATGCCCATTCACTTCCAGGAGGAGGAGATTCCAGTCAGATTCTATGAAGAGGCCAGTAGCCCAGAAAGCTGCATTACATATAAAATAATGAAGTCTTTTCTTTAAGACTGAAAGCTGCAAAGTAAAAACAACTTTTCTTTATAAATGTTCTTTGAAAACTGAAATTTATCAGTTGCCCATTTTATTTATACTTTGGTCCATTTTTAAACTGGGTGTTATTTCTGCAGGTCATAATTACATTCAAAATCGAAGTTCCAAGTATTCAGCTAGCCATTTACCTGCATGGCATGAGTGATGAAAATGAAAGTACAATTTATCTTTCTATATTCAAGCAACCAGAAGCATGACTGTGGGCCTAAGATGGTTCCTTACCACTTAAAAATCTACCGATCTATGATTCCAATATGAAATAGTTCAATTAGAAAGTTTTCTAAAACAAATTTAGAGGTTTGCATAACAGTAACTACACCTCTTTCCCTCTGAGCATGCTAAACGGTAGCTAGCTGTTCCACAATTCGAGCCTACTCTCCCTTAACTTTCTGTATTTATAATGAGTAATATATTTATAATATAAAATATTTATATAAAGTAAAATTTTATAAAGTAAAATATTTATAATATAAAATAAATTTGAGGGTGATAATTTGTTGTAGCAAAAAATGCCAAAAGAGAGAGCCTTCTGTCATCAGGCATGTCATGTCTACACTGCGGAGTCTTTCCCTAAGACCACTTCCCGCTGAATACCACAGACCACAGCCACTGTGACTGGGCCTGCATTTGACAGAAACATTTCATTTAAGGGCAAGATCTATTATAAAGCTTTCTACAAGAAACACCTTTTAAATATAAGGCCACAGATAGGTTGAAAATTAATACACCAGCAAACATTAACAAAAAAGAAAGTGGTGTGATTAATTATCAAAGGACACTTTAAGGTAAGAATTGTTGAGAGAAATAAAGAGAAAATGAAGATAAGCATTTCCTAATAATAAATAGATCAATCTATCAGAATGATATAACAATCCTAAATTTACATGTACCTAATAAACCTGATCTCAAAATATATAAAGCAAAATTTACCAAACCGAAAAACACTATGGCAAACCTTATGTATCTTTTACAATAAAAAAAGAAGACTGACAAATTCACAACTAGATTTGAAAGTCTTTCTGTAATGCCAGTGGCTGAGGCCAGGCAGGTCCACATTGGATTCAGGCAGATGGTAAAGAAACTGCAGAGCCAGAAAGCATTGGGCCATACCCATTTAATAGATTCCCGCAATAGTCGATGAGCAAACCAGCAGGGGAAAACTGCTTCTCTGGCAAATGAAGAGCAAAACAACCCTATACAGTGGCAGGCAGGCAATCCACAATCCGCCCTGAGGGCAAGCACCCAGAGCCTTCTGTAGACTATACACATGGCATGGCTACCTGTTCACACACTAATCAGGCAAAGCACAAGCAAGCAAGCCTAACACAGCTGTTTCCCCAATACTTACCATATCTTTCTCAATAACTGATAGATCAGGCAGATTTAAATATCATGAAGGATATAAAAAGTTGAGCAACTGTAAACTACACATTCTTTTCAAGTGCACATGAAATATTTACAAAAATAGACCATCTCCTGAGCTATAAAGCAAATCACAACAAATACTCAAAAAATTGAAATGCATAGGACAGTTTTCTGACCAAAGTACAAAAGAACATTTGAAAGTAAGCAAGACACTTCCAAAAAAACCCATCTATGGAAGAAAAAAATATAAAGAAATACTATTTTAAATTGATAATAAAAAATATGATGTGTTAAACTTGTGAGACCCAGCTGAAGTGGTGTTTAAAGAAAAATTTATAAGTTCATGTATTAAAAAGGTTGAAAATTCAATCTAAGATTTTATCTAAAAAATTTAGGTAAAACAGCAAAAATAAACCTAAAGAAAGTAGGAAAAAGGAAGTAATGATGAAAAATCAAATAAATAGAAAGCTCACCTGTGAAAGAGAAAATCAACAAAGCCAAAAAGTGGTTTCTTGAAGTATTTATTAAAATTGTTAGCTCCTGGTAAGACTATCAAAAAAAAGAGAAACAGATGAAAAAGAAAACATCAACACAATTTTTACAGACACCATGAAAAAATAAGAGGAAACTGCCTGACCCGTGGCGGTGCAGTGGTTAAAACGCAGACCCGGAATGCTAAGAATGATGGCTTGAACCTGGGCTTGCCCGGTCAAGGCACATATGAGAAGCAGCTACTACTATGAGTTGATGCTTCTTGCTCTTCCACTTTTCTCTCTCTCTCTCTTCTCATGAAAATCAGTAAATAAAATCTTTTTTAAAAATAAGAGAAAATTATAGAAAAAAAATCTTACCCAATAAATTTGACAACTTAGATGAAATGAAAATGACTCTTAAAAAACATTTCTGAAAAACAGGAGGAAATACAAATTCTAAATAATCTTAGATCTGTTAAAAAAATCTGTATTTTATGTTTTTCCCCACAAGAAAAATTTCAAATCCAGATGGCTTTCCTCACTGGTAAATTTTTCCAAACATTTAAAAAAAGATATAATATCAAACATATATACACTCTTTCAAACAACAAGAAAAGGAAAAATTGGTCTATGATGTCAATAAAAGTCTAACACAAAAACCTGGCAAGTCATTACAAGAAAAAATTACAAGTAAAGCCTTGGTTAAAATGGTGGTGTCGGCAAACGTGACAGTCTCATCCTCCCACAACCACATCAAAATTACAGCTACACTACAGAAAAACCATCCTTCAGAACTGCCTGAAATCTAACTAAACAGAAATCCTATAACTAGGGATATAACGAAGAAACCACACTGAGACTGATAGAAGGAGTGAAGATGCAGAACAGGGCTGGTCCCATGTCCACTTGTAGCAGATAAAAATTGGGAAGGCCATCTCAGCTGCGGAGGTCTCACCTGAGAAGAGGGGTCCCAGTCCCACACTGGGCCCCCTAGCCCATGGTTCCAGTGTGAGGAAGTGAAGTCCCCATAACTTCTGGCTGTAAAAACCAGCAAGGATTGTGGCTGAAGGAGATGGTGGGCTGCTGGAGCTCCAGGCAGCTCCTCTCAAAGGGCCTGTACATAGATTTAGTTGGACTCACTCACTCTGAGCACTGTGGCAGCAGCTCCAAAGGCAAAAGGGGCGTATGAGCAGGAACTGAATTATCAGGCATCTCTCAAACAACCGGCATCTGGCCCCAATGTGCCCCATACTTCTTGCTAAGAGACCCCAGGCCCGGCACTGGCGGCAGCTGCCTTGGATCACAGCTTGGTCTCCCCTGGGCACCTCCAAGCCCAATACAAGTAGCAGCCATCAGCACATCACTTTGTAACTCATGCCAGTTGGCCCTAGCAGAATACAGGCTACAGTTGACCTTGGCCTGCACCTCCTGGGAGGCCCCAGAGCCAGTGCACCCAGCAGACAGCCTCAGATCACTCCAAAACACTACCCAACCACCTCCACAAACAACATACTCAATGAGCAGGCGCAGCAGGCACCAGAGTGCTGCTGAAGTAAGTCTGGCTCCATGGGGTGGGCCCTGCACAGCTGATCCTCTACAGTGTTGGCAGCCAGTCCTTGCAGCTGATTGTCCTGGCAGTACATCCCTCCCCTTGATGTGCCAACAGCAATCAAGGTTCACCTACAACAGGAGGCTATACATAGACGACAGGGGTGGTGCACACCTGGAGTGCCCAGCTGGGTGAAAGTTGAGGCTGTGCCACTGGACCCTAGAGAACACCTATTACTTTCAGCCACTCTACCATACCCAAGAGACATACCAGCTCTGCCTAATACATAGAAACAAACACATGGAGGCTGACAAACTGAGGAGACAAAGAAACATGTCCCATATGAAAGAACAGAACAAAAATCCAGAAAAAGAACTAAAAATGGAGACAAGCAATCTACTACATGCAGAATTCAAAACATTGATTATATAGCCTGACTTGTCGTGGCGCCGTAAAGCACTGACCTGCAATGCTGAGGTTGCTGGTTCGAAATCCTGGGCTGGCCCTGTCAAGGCACATATGACAAGTAACTACTACTACTACTACTACTAAGAATTGATGCGTTGCACTCCCCCCTTTTCTCTCTCTCTCTCTCTCCTCTCTCTAAAAATAATAAGTAAAAAACAAAAACAAACAAGAACATTGGGGAAAAACAATGATTATAAAGATGCTCAATGAACTTAATGGAAAAAGAGATAAATGTAGAGAAAACAACAAAGAGAAAGGAAACATAAAAATGGTGATTGAAAACATAAAAACTAACCAGTCAAAAATAAAGAATACATTATAGAGATTAACAGTGGAGTAGATCAGTGTTTTTCAACTGCCAATCTGCAACCAGTCTGCCAGAAATTTTGTGTGGTTTGTGAAAGAGTTAACCATCCTTATGCTGTATGAAGATTATAGACCCAATAATCTTAGTCAAATTTGCTTCTGCTCAAGGTGATTGCTGCCTTAGTGATCCCTGAAGTAATAATTCTCCTATTTTCACTGGTCCCCAAGTGTAAAAAGGTTGAAAACCAATAGAGTGGATGAAGCAGAGGATCAAATCAGACATTTGAAAGGTTAGGAAACAGAAAACACCCAATCAGAACACCAAAGAGAAAAAAATCTAAAAAAACTGAGGATAGTATGAGGCGCCTCTGGGACAACATTCACATCATGGGAGTGCCAGGAGAAGAGGAAGCAAGGGATTGAAAATTTATGTGAAAAAATAACAATGGAAAACTTCCCTAACCTGGTGAAGGAAATAGACATACAAATCCAGAAACCACAGAGAGTCCCAAACAATGAACCCAAAGAGGCCCACACCAAGACACATCATAATTAAAATGCCAAGGGTTAAAGACAAAAAGAGGTCTTAAAAACAAAGAGAAGAAATCAGTTATTTACCTACAAGGGAGCTCCCATAAGACTGTCAGCTGATTTTTCACGGCAACTTTGCAGGCCAGAAGGGATTGGCAAGAAATATTCAAAGTGATGAAAAACAATAACTTACAACCAAGATTATTTTACCCGGCAAAGCTATCATTTAGAATCAAATGACATATAAAAAGCTTCCCAAACAAGCAAAAGCTAAAGGAGTTCATCATCATAAACTAGTATTACATAAAATGTTAAAGTATCTTCCTTAAGAAGAGAGCCTGGCAGGGTGGCTCAGTGGGTAGAGTATTATCCCAGTGTGCTGAGGTCATGGGTTTGATCCCCAGTTAGGGCACATAGGAGAAGCAACCAATGAGTACACAACTAAATGGATCAACTAAGTGGAACAATGAGTTGATGCTTCTGTTTCTCTCCTTTCCTCTCTCTCTCTCAAATCAATGGAAATTTTTTTTTAGAAAATGATAAATATATAAATAATAAAATGGCAATAAATATATATCTATCAACAATTGAATCTTTAAAAAAATAAATGAACAAGCAGAGCAGAAACAAACTTATAGATGCAAGAATATTTTGATGGCTGCCAGATTGTGGGGGTGGGGGTTAGGAGAATGATGAAAAGGTGAAGGGGTAGAGAAGTACAAATTGGCAGTTACAGAATAATCATGGGGATATAAAATACAACATAAGAAATATAGCCAATAATATTGTAATAACTATGTATAGTGTCAGATGGGTGTAAGATATGTATATGAGGATGATCACTTAGTAAGTTATATAATGTCTAATCACTAAGTTGTACACCTGAAACTAATATAATAATGTATGTCAACTGTAATTGAAGAATAAAAAATTATTTATAGTTAAAAAAATAAATAAAATTCAAATCTGAAGAAATAAATTACCGGCCAGTACCTCTCATGAATAGAGATAAAAATCCTCCACAAAATATTAGCTTATTAAACCCAGCAAAAAATAAATTTATATTTATAATTTCATAAATAAAGAATAGAAGGTTGATTTAGTGTTTAAAAATCAAAGTGGAAAACAAACAAGATCAGTGGATTATATCAACATTAATATCCTGGATGTGATATTATACTCTAATTTTGAAAACTGTTATTAAGGGAAACTGGGTAAAAAGTACATGCTATTTGTCTATTATTTTGTACAACAGTATGTAAATCTAAAATTATATCAAATTTTAAAAAATCAAGTGTATAATGAACAAAACATAGGAGGTAACATATGATTCTCTCAATAGATGGAGCATTTGATATATTCAATAGTGTGATAATAATTCGTAATAGTATGCATGATAAAGCTCTTAGTAGCTCTGCTGGATAGTTCAGTTGATTAGAGCATTGTTCTGAATCACAGAGGTTGCTGGTTCAATTCCCAGGCCCAGGTACATACAGGAACAGATAGAAGTTCCTGTCTCTCTCTCTCTCTCCCTTCTTCTCTCTCTAAAATCAATAAAATAAACATTAAAAAAATTCTTAGCAAAACAAGGAATATTTTTCTAAAACTCTACAGCTAACATCGAACTTAATAGTTAAATATTAAACATTTTCCTATTGAAGTCAGGAACAAGATACATATGATATCACACCTCTATTCAACAGTATTAAATAGAAATGGAAGTTCTAGCCAGTTCAATAAAGGCAAGAAAAAGAAATAAAAAATTAGCGATGAGAAAGAAAGAAGTAAACTCTCTTACTTATAGATGCCAACATTCTATCTATAGACAATTCAAAGTACTAGAATTTATAAGTGAATTTAGCAAAGTCACAGAATTCAAGGTCAAAAAAGATCCCTTACATTTCTTCATACTAGCAACAGGCAATTGGAGAACATTTTAAATAATATTTATAATATCATCAAAATTAAGGAAAGTATCAAATGAAATATGAGATCTTCTATGCTGAAGATGTCAAAATAATGTTGAGAGAAATTAAAGAAGACAAATAAGTGGAATAAACAGATACAACATCATCATGCATTAGAAGATTCAAAATACTTAAGACGTCAGTCCTTTCCAAATTAATCTACAGACTCAATGCAATCTCAAACAAATTTCCAGCAGGTTTTTTTTTTTTTTGGTAGCAATTAATAAGCTACTCCTAATATTATTATGGAAATTATAACCTCGGTAAAAAAACAAACAAACAAAAACCCTATGATAGCCCAGTCAGTTTGAAGAAACACAACAGAATTGGGGGATTTAACACTACCAAGTTGTAATGTAACATTTCAGTAATTAAGACAATGCAGTATTCGTCCAAGAATAAAGAAAAAATTCAATGCAATATAATAAACAGTCCAGAAACAAACTCACACATATTCACCACTGATTTCTGAAAAAGATGCTACAATAACAGAGTGGGGCACGGGGAACAATCTTTTTAATAAAAAAATAATGTTTGCATGGGAAAAAAATGAACCTTGACACCTACATCATACTATATACAATTAATTTAAAGTGGATCAGAGACCTAAATATGGAAGGTAAAACAATAAGGCTTATAATGAAAAATATTAGAGAATATCTTTATATCCTTTTTTGCATGCCCAAAAGATCCTCAAAGTCTGCTCGAAATTAAAAACTGCATCTTGTATGTGGGTAAATGTCAATCTGACAGTGTTCTACATAGCTCTCCAAGCCTGCTGCTCCCTGCGCCACTCACCTCCCAGGAGGAACAAGCCATAAAATCGCTACCCATAAAAAAACTGATAAGCTGGATTGTATTAAAATTAAGATCTCTTTTTATTTGAAGACACCATCAAGGGAGTCAAAGGGCAAGCCACTGGGAGACTATATTTCCCATACATGTATCTAACAAAAAAAAAACCCACATAAATAACTTTTATAAATCAGTAGGAAAAAAAGACAATCCATTAAAAAATAGGCAAAAGACTTGAATAGGCACTTCACAAAAGAGAATATCCAAATGACTAATAGATATAAAAAAAGAGATCAATCTTATTACTTAACAAAATAAAGCATGTTAAAACCATGAGATACCACTATACACCCAAAATAATGGCTAAAATAAAAAAGTTAAAAATAGTAAATATCTACAAGGATGCAGAGCAATTTTAACTTTCATATAACTGCTGGTGGGAGCATGAATTGGCACAAACACTTAGGAATATGTTTGGCAGTATTTATTAAAGCTGAACATATAATGTGTGTGTGTGTGGATATATATATATATACATAATATATATATATATACACCAAGATCAGTAATTTTTTTTTTTTTTTACAGAGACAGAGTAAGAGAAAGGGACAGGTAGGGACAGACAGACAGGAACAGAGAAAGATGAGAAGCATGAAGCATCAATCATCAGTTTTTCATTGTAAAACCTTAGTTGTTCATTGATTGCTTTCTCACATGTGCCTTGACCGCGAGCCTTCAGCAGACAGAGCAACCCTTTGCTGGAGCCAGCGACCTTGGGTCCAAGCTGGTGAGCTTTGCTCAAACCAGATGAGCCCGCGCTCAAGCTGGCGACCTTGAGGTCTTGAACCTGGATCCTCCGCATCCCAGTCGGACACTCTATCCACTGCGCCACTGCTTGGTCAGGCCCATGATCAACAATTCTACTTGCCTTAATATGGAACAGAAATGAAGTTTATACAATATTTACCAGAGACATGGATAAAAATGTTCCTAAGAACTTTACTGATAATAGCCAAAAAGCTGAAACAAGCCAAATGATTATCAGCAATATCTAATTAAATTTTGTTATATTCATGCAATAGAATACTGTAAAACAAATAAAATACTGCCAGATGTAGCTAGATAGATCAATCTCATGGACATAATATTAAGCAAAAAAAGATACAAAAGAGCATAATATGGTAAGAGTCTGTTAATACAACATTCCAAAATAAGACAAGCATATTAATCTTGATGATAGAAGTCAAAATAATGGTTACCTTTGTGATGAAGAATGACTAAGATGGTATATAAAGGAATTTTCTGCTAATCTTAGTCAACAAAGGGTCTCCGCCACCAACCTCATGCCAACAAAAATCTCCAATCCAGGGTGTGGTAAAAGGAGAAACTTTATACAAGTAAACAATTTGCAAACTGGGGGAATACAGCCTCCTGTGAAAACCAAAAATGCTCTCTGAAGAGACAAAGGGTAGGCAGCCTTTTACAGAGCATGTTTACACTCTAGTTTCTGATTGGTCCATTTTTAAGCAAATGAGGGATCTAAATCTGCACAGTCTGATTGGTCCAAATAGCATTACCCTTCTTGCATTATGATTGGTTGTTATGGAGCCACTCTAACTGGTCAGTTTAGATGCAAATAAGGATATAGGTACATAATTCCAATTGGACAGGACAGGTCTCAGTCCTATTGGTTGAAAGATGAACTATAGAAATGATCCCTGAAAGTATAGTCTTGGTCAAAAGATAATACCAGGATCTTCCTTATCAGGGTTGACTCAGCCGGTGGGAACACAGTGCAGGAGGCTAACAGTTTAATCTGTAACTTTTCCCTGAAATGCAGCACATGTGAAAGGCCTCTGATGTCAACAGTTGCTAAAGTCTTTTATAAATTTGTGCCCACGAGGAGCCCTTCTTAGTAGATATATTTCTTTTTGAGGTCCACATCGTGATCTGAATGGCAGTGAAGATGGATGAGTTCACTTTGTAAATACTCATCAGGCAGGACACTTAAGATTTGTGTATTTGAGCTCTGTGTGCTTCTGCTCTTGTGTCTTTGCTCCTGCCCCGAACTGAACAATACCTCCTAAGAACCCCAGCCCTGGTTCCTTTAGTGAGAAATACTATTTAGAGATTACAATCTGGATGTTACTAGCATCATATGAAATCAAAAGAGCAATGCCAAGAACTGGCAGTCAAAAGATCTCAATATTGAAGATCTGACAGAGAAGGACAAATTGAAGAAGGAAGATGACCAACTCAAGCAAGAAGAGACACTGGAAAGAAGGCTGGCATCCAACTGTTATGAAGAAGTAAGGGATTATGTTGAAGAAAAATCTGGGGATGATCCATTAATAAAGCGTATCCCAGGGGCCAAAAACTCCTTCAAGGAGCTCAAAGGAAGCTGTGTGATTTCATTAAAAAACAAAACAAAACAAAAAAAACAACCCTGCCCTGGCCGGTTGGCTCAGTGGTAGAGCGTCAGCCTGGCATGCGGGAGTCCCGGGTTCAATTCCCGGCCAGGGCACACAGGAGAAGCGCCCATCTGCTTCTCCACCCCTCCCCCTCTCCTTCCTCTCTGTCTCTCTCTTCCCCTCCCGCAGCCGAGCTCCATTGGAGCAAAGATGGCCCGGGCGCTGGGGATGGCTCTGTGGCCTCTGCCTCAGGCTCTAGAATGGCTCTGGCTCTGGATGCAACGGAGCGACGCCCTAGAGGGGCAGAACATCACCCCCTGGTGGGCATACCGGGTGGATCCCGGTCGGGTGCATGCGGGAGTCTGTCTGACTGCCTCCCCGTTTCCAGCTTCGGAAAAATGAAAAGAAAAAAAAAATCCTTTGAATATCTTGAACTTTAATGACAATCTTAATTTTGGGCCATGTATAATAATACTATTAAGCATGTACATAAATCTTTAAATTTATAAATATAAAATTTTAATAAAAAATGGGGAAAAAAAGATCTGTGTATTTAAATAATGTAGTTTATACTTCAAAACAGTTTTACGCTGCCTGACCGGTAGTGGCACAGTGGACAGAGCGTAGACCTGGGACATTGAGGTTTCGGGTTTGAAACCCCACAGTCGCTGGCGTGAGAATGGGCTCATCCAGCTTGACTATGGGGTCGCCAGCTTGAGCACAGGATCATCACATGATCCCAAGGATGATGGCTTGAGTCGCAAGATTTCGGGCTTGAAACCCAAGGTCGCATACTTGAGCAAGGAGTCGCTGGTTTGAGCAAGGGGTCACTGGCTCAGCTGGAGCCTCCCCTTCCGGTCAAGGCACATATGAGAAGCAATCAGTGAACAACTAAAGTGACACAATTACAAGTTGATATTTCCCATCTCTCTCTAGTTCTCTCTCTCAAAAAAAAGTTTTACACCAAGGTTACGGGTTTGATTCCTGGTCAGGGCACATACAAGAATCAACAATGCGTGCATAAGTAACTAGAAAAACAAATCAATGTTTCTTTCTTTCTCTCTCTCTCTCAAAAAATAAATCAATAATTTTTTTAATTAAAAAGAAGTGTTCCCCCCCACAATTGTCCCCTGAACACTCAAATCCCAATCCATTCCATAAAGTGAAAAGGTCATGCTTATGTGCTGTACTGTGAACAGAAGAATGTCTCCTGACAGGAAGGCAGAATGTTTTGTTAAGGCATTTTTCCAAAGGTCAACAGAAAAAGAAATGTCTTTGGAAAAGCTAATAACAATATGGAATGGTTTTTGCCAATTTTCGTTTTAAGAAAAAAGTGTAAACTTTTTATAAATAATATTTATCTTTACTTTTAACAGATAGGGAGGAAAAACTTACTGACTTTTCACTGAGACAAATCACAGAGCTTCCAGTAACCAACAAATAAAGGCTAAGTGACAGCCCAGTGGTTTCAGTAAGTCAGCAGAAATTGACATTGTTTTTCTCACACGCTTGAAAAGTTCAGACCATGAGATTATTAAAACAAGCCAGGCATAACATGGTAAGATGCCAGCATTAGTTTGTTAGTTGTAGCAGTTCTCCTTCACAATATGAATCTGAATCAGAAGAAAATATCAAATGACTAAAAGTCTTGTTTGCTGCCAAGATGTCAGAGTTGAAGGGCATCCTTTGGAAAATGAAGGCAAAGAATGTTCTTTTCTTCTCTTAATATAATTTCTTGTGTTTAGAATTTGCAGAGTAGTGGTATCTCTAAAATAAATATGCAGGGCTTTTTTAAAAATGGATTTTTAGAGAGAGAGAGGAAGGGAAAGAGAGAAACATCAATTTGCTGTTCCACTTATTTATGCATTCATTGGTTGATTCTTATATGTGCCCTGACCTGGGATCAAAGCTACAACCTTGGCATGTCAGGACAATGATCTAACCAACTGAGCTCCCTGGCCAAGGCTTGCAGGGTTTCTTTAACAACCCAGACTCTAAACAGCTTAGAGTGGTAGCTTTTGTTAGATGATTAAATTATAAAGCAAGTCTATATAAACTGTTGTACCACTGAGAACTTCCTATCAATGTCACTGATTCAATGAAGTGTTGACCAAATGAGTCCTTCCAGCCTCATGTGTGTAAGGCATAAGGGAGGCAAAATAAAATTCGTCCTTTCGTCAAGTTGCTCACAGTCCAGTAGAAGAGCCTGCTGGATCAGAGAGGCTTCTCAGGGCTAGTGCAACCTGCTTTCGGTCTTCAGTACCAACGCAGCGAAGGAGACAAGGAAAGGGGGAGAAGACAGGACAGGATATTCCGAGAGAGGTCGGTGGTTGCATCTAACTCACAATATTTTTAGCACCTTTAGTGACAGGTTTAGAAAAGAAATTTAAGATGAGCTTAGAAAGATTTTATGTAGGTTTCAGTTCGCAGAGTAACCAAGCACCTGAGTTTTAGATGGTGTTATTCAAGATTTGCAGGGTAGAGCCTGGGTGTGGGCAGCTTTATCCTCTGGCTGGAAAATTGCTTACTTTGGCCCCTGAATTACATAGGTTTGAAGAAATTAAGGAGGTGTAAAGGGACAGGGTAGAATATGAGAAAACATCTGAGGCTGACTGCCTCAAATCTTCCATAGTTTCATAACTTCTTCCAAGCCTGGTTTCCTCATCTGTATTACATGAGCAGAATTCCCACATTGCAGGATGACTATAAGGATTAGAGTGCCTGACCAGGCGGTGGCGCAGTGGATAGAGCGTCAGACTGGGATGCAGAAGACCCAGGTTCGAGACCCCGAGGTCGCCAGCTTGAGCGTGGGCTCATCTGGTTTGAGCAAAGCTCACCAGCTTGGACTCAAGGTCGCTGGCTTGAGCAAGGGGTTACTCCATCTGTTGTAGCCCCACGATCAAGGCACATATGAGAAAGCAATCAATGAACAACTAAAGTGCTGCAATGAAAAACTGATGATTGTTGCTTCTCATCTCTCTCCATTCCTGTCTGTCTGTCCCTGTCTATCCCTCTCTCTGACTCTCTATCTCTGTAAAAAAAAAGAAAGAAAGAGTACACGTAACTGGCCCATAGTAGACATGGGGCTTGAGGCAGTTGAAATGATGCCTGATATTTAACAGTAATCTCTGGGAAGTAAGGCCCAAGACTTCTGCTTGCCTTTGTGGTGCATCCACATGAAGATTCAGAGTGTCTGTGTTCAGTCTGTCACACGCTCTGAGGCGTCAGCTGGTCTCTGGTGACAGCAGGGCCCTGCACACTTGTTTGAGGGAGCTGGCTCCATCCTGGGGTGGCTGAGGGAGCGACTTGGCCACCACCTCATATGAGGGCTCCATGATGCCAGAGCCCGGATCTGCTGATCTAGGTCAGGCTGCAGAAACAAATAGTAAACCCAGTTCCAAAATTCTTTTTATTTGGTATTTATTTATTTATTCATATGTTGGTTGATTGATTTTGACAGAGAGAGAGAGACTGATTTGTTGTTCCACTTATTTATGCATTCATGGGTTGATTCCTTTTTTCTTTTTTTCTTCGTTGTTGTTGTTGATTCTTATATGTGCCCTGACTGAGGATTGAACTCACAACCTTGTTGTATTGGGCTGATGCTCTAACCAACTGGGCAACCCAGCCAGTGCCCCAAATTCTTAAGAGTATGGGGGAGCAGGGCCCGCAGCACTGTGGGTCAGTGGGAACATTTTTGTTTCTTCTTGAATCCTGTAGTCAGATATCAAAGCCATTCAGGGGATGGGGGAGCCCGGGAACTAAACGCTGGGATTTGTTAAAGGCCTACTCTATCCGCTCTTGTTTTACTAGCTCTCAACACAACGGTTCTCTGTATTTTTCTTCGACTATAACTGGCTTTTGTCCTAGACTCAAGGAAATGTGCCCTCCAGCCGTGGAGGTTTTCTAAATATTAGTGACTTTAACTCAATTAAAAATTTCCATTTCCCATTTCTGTGACTTTGTTCCCAGAAAGCCTGCTTACTTTCTTTCTTTCCTTTTTTTTTTTTTTTTTTTAACCATTACTCTGGGTTGATTTTGGTTTAGGTCATTCTGTTCTTATGATCTGAGTAAGTGCTGAAAACTTCAAGGTACAGTTTCACTCAGAAATGTTTTCAGATTTCCAGCCAATGAGTTTGAAAGGACTATATACTCAGATACCCTCACGAATTCTTAGTACAAAGTTCTGTCAGCATTTCCTTCCACAAGTCCTGCTCAACTTGCTGACCTCTTGCCTTCTTGGGTTAGGGCCATCTTTTTGTACAGTCTCAGCTATAAAAATATGCTAGACCTTGCCACATTTCCCTCCTAAGAGGGATGAAAATGAACTAGGCCGGATTCTGCCCGTGACGAACTAAGCCCGGCAGGCACTTACCTTAAAGCCCTCAGCCACCAAATCAGGCTCCGGCTTCGCGGGAGGTTCTGGGGCACGTGTGCAAGTAACCTCAGATCTTTGATGTTCTTTGTTACATTTCATTTTTGCCTCATTTTCTCCTAGCCACTTAAATAATGTCTTCTGTGACTTTTGTGCTATTTTCAAAAAGATGTCAACGTGGCACAGAGCTGGGTCTAAAATCTGGCGAGGATGTCAACATGCCTTGTAACACTTACTGAACACCAGCAGTTTGGACTTGCCTGTCATTCACTTTTAAAGCTTTTGATACTTTTTAGTATTTAATTTCTTTGAAATATTTCAATAAAACTATAAACTAGAATTCTTTTAGGATATCAGCTTACAGTACATGACATGGTAGGGTGGTGAAGTCGATCAGAAAAGAGTTCAAGAAATTAGCAATTCTTTTAATAAAAATTGCACGACTCTGACAGAGGTTACTAGATTTTTTTTCAAATGTATTCTTCCCCCTCTCCTATAATAATGCATTCACTTAGCTGTTGTAGCTGCATACATACGTGGTCACCCAATTTTAAGACTATCTCCAGGCTTCCACTGAAGCCAGAGGAAAAAGTTCTGGCCAATGGGTTGTGAGCAGATGTGCAGAATTGCTGGGTGTTCTCTCCCCCTCCCTTCTTTCCTTCTTCCATTTGCTGCTTGGAGTATGTTTGTACTGCTTCCCACAGGGGATTGTGAGAAGAGGAAATATGAAACAGCAGGGCATCTAACACATAAAGTGAACACCTTCCAATCTGTGGGCAAAGCTGCTGGGCCAGGTCAGACTTTTATGTGAGAAAGTAAACTTCTGTCTTTTTTTTTTTTTTTTTTTTTGTATTTTTCTGAAGCTGGAAACGGGGAGAGACAGTCAGACAGACTCCCGCATGCGCCCGACCGGGATCCACCCGGCACGCCCACAAGGGGGCGACACCCTACCCACCAGGGGGCGATGCTCTGCCCCTCTGGGGCGTCGCTGTGTTGCGACCAGAGCCACTCCAGCGCCTGGGGCAGAGGCCAAGGAGCCATCCCCAGCGCCGGGGCCATCTTTGCTCCAATGGAGCCTCGCTGCGGGAGGGGAAGAGAGAGACAGAGAGGAAGGAGAGGGGGAGGGGTGGAGAAGCAGATGGGCGCTTCTCCTGTGTGCCCTGGCCGGGAATCGAACCAGGGACTTCTGCACGCCAGGCCGACGCTCTACCACTGAGCCAACCGGCCAGGGCCAGTAAACTTCTGTCTTGTTTGAATTATTCTTGGTGTGCATTTTCTGTTCTACACCACCAGACCTAATCCTAATACAGAGGAACACGGCCTCATGAGAAGTCAACGTCTTCAACGGTAAAATGTAGTCTGTGAGATGTTAAGCAAGGTCTGGGTAAGTACTTCTTCTCGATTGGAAAAATAGGAAGGTGGGCTCAAATTACTTTAGAAATTATTCTATTTTATATGAGGGCACCTAAAACTGCTGACCTAAGTATACTTAGATGTGTGGGGATGGCTACCTTCCAAGAAGTGTTCTATCATGCCGAACTATGGTGTTACTGGAGCTGCCTCAGGACCAAGGACGACTGCGTGTGAGGACACGTGCAGTGAGAGGTGCAGGGTTCTGCTTTGGAAGCAGCTCATGGGATCTTCACCAGCACTTGGCTGACGTCAACTACGCAAACAAAGTGGAGAGTTTACACAGCTAAACTGATATTTAAAAAGGCTCTCTAGTGATACTAATAATAATATACACTTAAATGTGCTTATTATATGCACTTACTTATATTAACCTAGTTGATCCTTCTTATAATCCTATGAGGTAGGGTCTATAATTATTCTCATTTTAAAGATAAAGGGAAATTTAGTAACTTTTCCAAAGGTTCCTGTCTAGTTAAGGGGCAGTGTCAGAATTTGCACACAGGAGTTTTGCCTCCAGAATCTAGCCTCTTGACCACAGCTATACTGCATCCCAATAGAAATATCTATTATGTACTGAAACTTGGTTATGTGCCAGGATGTTAAAATACTTCAATTTCCTAATTCACTAAATACAACAACCTTATGAGGTCAGCATTATTACACCATTTTAAACCTGAAAGAAACTGAGGCAGCGGCAGAATGTTTAAACCCACAGTGCGCTGCAGGGCCCACAGTTGTCACCGCCGTGCTGCACCTCCTCACCACCAGCAGGTGCGTCCCGCCTCCCTCAGTGAAGGGAATGTGGTCAGGAGGGGAGAGAAAGCTCTTCAACGGAAAGAATGTTCTGCCAGTTGTCCTCTGTATGTCTGGATTCCAGGCTGTCCTTTGCCTTTCTTTTCCTACCTCATCTCATCTCCAATCCTAACCACTCAGTATTTCCCTTCCTCCCACTGATTTTGCAGCCTATCGCATTGCATCTATTTTTGTCTATATTTATTTTTTATTTTTTCTTCCTTTCCAAGTGAGAAGAGGGGATATAGACAGACTCTCAAATGCACCCTGGCTGGCATCCAGCCAGCAAACCCTGTCTGGGACCAAAGCTCTGCCCATCTGGTGCCATGCTCGCAACCAAGCTATTTTTAGCACCTTAGGCAAGGGTCTCTGGAGCCATCCTCAGTGCCCTAGGGATGACATGCTCGAATCAATCGAGCCGTGGCTGCAGGAGAGGAAAAGAGAGTGAGGGAGAGAGGGATAAAGAAGAGAGAAGGGGAAAGGGGAGGAGTGGAGAAGCAATGGTTGCTTCTCCTATGTACCCTGACTGGGAATCAAACCCAGACATCCACATGCCGGGCCGATGCTCTACCACTAAACCAACTGGCCAAGGCCTATTTTTAACTTCCTTAATTCCTACCCTAATTAATACTAGTACAGTTTTTTCCTTTTTTAAAAAGGTTTATTGAGATATAATTGACAAAATTTTAAGACATTTAAAGTATACAGTGTGAAGATATAATATAGCACACATTGTGAAAGGATTCCTCCCAGTGAGTTACAAATCCATCATCTTGCATATTTACCTTTGTGCGGTGGGGGCATTTTAAGTTCTTTCAGCAAATTTCAATTCTACCATACAGTTAACTATTGAATAATGCAGGCACTAGGGGCACCAATCCCTACCCCGTTGAAAATTTGTGTATAACTTAAATCAGCCCTCCACATTTATGGATTCCCAAATGCAGACTAAATATAGTATAGTGTTATCAACTATAGTTACCATAGTTAGATCCTTAACTCCTCTTGTTTGCTCCAGTCTTGTGGGTCTCATAAACGCAAGCCCGGCTGCCTTTCCCAGTGAGTTGTTTGGAGGTCCATCCTTTGGATGGGAGTCTTAAAGGTTGAATTGCTAGGTGTAGGGTCCTAACCCTTCTCTCTTCAGCAAAAAGCTGAAATTGGGGAGTTCCCTCCTGATTGTATGATGCTGTGCAGAAGGTGGGCCTTATGGCCAGTGTGTCTCAGCCTTTCCTACCTGTTTTGATGAGGGTATTTCACCCAATGTATGGGAGTCATCCAACTAGCTTCTGGATTTCTAACAAAGGTTAATGGCTCCGTGTATAGCTGCATATTCAGTCCAGGAGCCTCCTGTGCAGCCATCTCGGTCAACGTCTAGTACATGCTCTGGTTGTCTCTCACCTTGGCAGCCCCTTCCAGATAAAATCTGTTCATACTGGAGGACTACGACAATAGTCTCCTGGCTGGTCTGCAAGTTTCTTTTGTCTCTCTGTCGTCCATTTTCAATATAGCAGTCACAGTGATTCTTCTAACAACAAAAGTTTTTTCTCTTTAAGGGTCCCCTGCTCAACGTTTACAGTGGTATCCCAGGTCAGAATGAAAGCCAAGCCTCGGCATGACCAGGAACACCCTGGCACACGGCCACCTCTCACCACAGCTTCTGAGCGCACTCACCTGCTCTGCTCAAGCCATCTGGTATCCTTGCTGCATCTCAGAGAAGCCAAGTGCAGCCCCCTTTGAGATCTTCGGTCTTCCCACTGCTTGTGTATGTGGGAAAGGGAGTCAGTCTGCACATCTTACCACCTGGCTTACTCACTTCATTCAAGTCTTTATTCAAAAGTCACTTCATCAGAGATCTTTCTTGCAAGGGTCAGTCTATCTCCCCACCCTTTTTCTTATAGCACTCACCACCTGTCATAAAGTATTTGTTCACTGCCTGCTCTTACAAGAAAATAAGCTCCATGAAACTAAAACTCTGTCTTGTTTGCTTTTGCAACTAAAACTCCTGGCTCACAGAAGGCACTCAACATAGTGACTGGATGAACAAGGAAGTGAATTTACTTTCATCTTAAACTCTTCCTTGGTCTGTATGCCTTTTATTTAGTGTCCTTTAGCTCTTTTAGTTCATAGCCACGCCTTTTGATACCTCAGTTCTTCCCATTTCTAAATTCCATGTAACCTGGCTTCTGCCTCTGCCTCTGCCAATGCCTGTGTATAGCTAGGGGTAAAATTTAAGTTCCTAACTGCGGGAGCCAATGAGCAGGTTTGAGTATTTCACTTGTGTTGACCATTCCCTACTACAACTATGGCCTTGACCTCTCTTTCCTGGTTGTTCTCTAGCTCTGTTCTTTCCTGGTCTCTGTTAGTCCTTTACTTTGGAAGTTAACATTGACCTTTCTCTTACTCTACATGGTTTTCCTTTGGCAGTATCAATCACTATGATGGGTATTCTTCTATTTAAAGTACATTCAATAACTTGGATTAATTTCTTTAGACTCTCAGAGGTGGAATTACAGGGCAAAGAATACAAATATTTTTATGACTTTCTGAAAGAGCTGTCCAATTCATAATGCCCCTAAAAATTATCAGTCACTAGTTTTCCCTCCCAGGGGTGTTAGGAATCAAAGAGATAAAATTAGTAAAAAGTATAGATGCAAACAGCAAAGAACTTGAGTTCTATTCAGAGGCAATGAAGAAGCCCTGGCCTGTTGGCAGTGATACAGCATAGGCCCGGAGTGCGGAAGTCCTGGGTTCAATTCCTGACCAGGGCACACAAGAGAAGCGCCCATCTGCTTCTCCACCTTTCCCCCTCTCGTTTTTCTGTCTCTCTCTTCCCCTCCCACAGCCAAGGCTCCATTAGAGCAAAGCTGGCCCAGGCGCTGAGGATGGCTGCATGGCCTCCACCTCAGGAGCTAGAATGGCTCCAACTAAAACGGAGCAATGCCCTAGATGGACAGAGCATCGCCCCCTGGTGGGCATGCTGGGTGGATCCTGGTTGGGTGCATGCGGGAGTCTCTCTGCCTCCTGCTTCTCACTTCAGAAAAATACAAAAAAAAAAAAAAAAAAAAAAAAAAACAATGAAGAGAAAAAGCCTAAGCAGAATTTTCAAGAATGGAAGAGAAAGGTTGGAATTTTAAGCCTTCAGTACTTGATAAACAGCGAGGCAAAGGCACACTGAGGGGTTCCAGCGGTTCCAGCACAGGATTGAAGGGCAGGGCCTGGAGCCAACCAAACATGTGAAACCCCCATGTAATGGATCACCCCCACCCTTCTCAGGAAGCTGCATTTGGGGAGAAATTACCAAGTGTCAAAACTTGGTGAAATATATATGCTAAGGCTTGCAATCAAGAAACTAACTCTGAGAAGCTGCTTGAATAGTGTGAAACTAAAAATTCCTGTGGGTTCTCGGCTTTCCCATGACCCAGAACAAGAGATCTGGAGAGCTGCACTTGAATCTTAAATTTCACGACAGTAAAACTCACTGTTGGGTCACTGGTAAGGAATCTTGTTCTTCCAAGCAGCTGGGACTAGTATCCCTCCAGTCTTCAGTGAAGACTCCCTCCTTCCACCTCATCTTCAGCAGTCCAACCCTCCCGAGGGAGAAAACGTCACTGGCTATTATCCAAAAGACAGTTTCACTATTACCTAAACCAGATCATGAGCCAAGCTTGCTTACAGGAACTGGAAAGGATTCCCAAGTGCAAAGACCTAGGTGCTGAGGGCAAAACCCAAGACGGTGGTGGGGCATCGTGTGCAAAAAGGGCTGTGCAGAACAGAATAGCTACATAAACCTAAAAGAATTGTTTTGTTTTTACAGAGACACAGAGAGAGAGAGAGTCAGAGAGAGGGATAAACAAAGAGATGAGAAGCATCAATCATCAGTTCTTTGTTGTGACACCTCAGTTGTTCATTTGATTGCTTTCTCATATGTGCCTTGACCGTGGGCCTTCAGCAGATCAAGTAAACTCTTGCTCAAGCCAGTGACCTTGGGTCCAAGGTGGTAAGCTTTGCTGAAACCAGATGAGTCCATGCTCAAGCTGGTGACCTCGGGGTCTCGAACCTGGGTCCTCCGCATCCCAGTCCGACGCTCTATCCACTGTGTCACCGCCTGATCAGGCAAGCCTAAAAGAATTGAATCACTCCATGCCACAGCCTATAAACAAGGAAGGCTCCTGCCAGAGTTGGGAAGTTGGCATTAGCAGAGGGTCAAGGAATGAAGTGTCTGCTCTGCTTTACAGAATGCAGTCTCTGTTCCATTGGGGCAAATGGCCTTGGGTAGGACCTTGGCTTGGGTCTCTGACCCACAAAGATTGGTAACAAAAGTATTTCCTCTTCCAAAGAGTATTTTGGTTAGCTTGGGCAGTGGCAGGGCCTGGTCTTGGAGACTGGCCTTTGATCTGGGATAGTAGCGGTCAAGATTTAGTCTATCTGCTGCTGTAAGCTGACCCAAGATGGAGATGTTCTGTGTTGCAGTGAGGTCTCAATGGGTGGCTTCTGGGAGCAACGCTTCCTGTTAATCTGATCTCCTATTCATTGACATGGACAATTCCTATTCTCAAACTTATGCTGCAACAGTGTAAAACAACTCCCCTAGTCTGAATCCCCATCCTCAGGTTATTTCCCTGGGTAAACTTCCTAAAGTTACAATTTTTGGTTAAAGGGTAAAAATTCTTAAAACTTCTTACAACTCTAGCTAATTTCCATCCACCCTCCCCCCCAAAAAACAAAACAAACCCAACCTGTATGACTTAATGCTCACCTTAGCTTTAGATTAACAATCAAACTCTGTGCACTCTTGCCTGTGCTGTTCTATATACAAGTGCTGTTTGACACGCAAGGTGGCACCTTCTGCACCAGTATACAGCACTGTAGTTATGAGCAGACCTAGAGGACCAGGGTCGCAGCTCAATCACTTAGTTGCTAAAGATCACATGGTGACTGATGTACCTTTTGTAGGTCGGTTTCCTCATGTATAAGATAGGTGTAACTAAGGTATCTTCTTCAGACTAGAGTCAATGAACAGATACATAAATAAAAACACTAAGAACAGCATTACACTTGGAAAGCACTATTGTTTTCATTTACATCTTTTAGTTAATACTAAAAATAAAGTTTTTCTATTGGTCAGAAGTACTTCTTCATTGGTGAACTTTTGGGGGGAGGGGTAATCATACCCTTTCCCTTTTCCTATTTGAATGAGATCACCTGTATTTTCTTCTTTAGAATTCCCTACATGTACTCTTTAATTGGAATTTATGTTAAAGAGAATTCTGCCCCTTCTCCAAACAGATATATGGTGCCAGTAAAACTGTTTATTAAATAGTCCATCTTCTCATTTTTTAAATTTACTGATTTTTAGAGGCAGAGAAAAGCAACATTTGTTGTCCCATTTATTTATGCATTCATTGGTTGATTTTCGTATGTGCCCTGACCAGGGATAGAACCCACAACTTTGGCATATTAGGTCAACTCTCACCAACTGAGCCACCTAGCCAGGGCCAGTCCATCTTTTTAATACTTCTGGCACCAGATGTGTGAGTTTTGCACATCATACTACTATAGAACACCAGGTGGCTGTCCGGCAAGTCTTACACTAACCAGTTAGCACAGATGCCACCCCATGTTAATGGCTGTCCCACAGACTGCTCCCCCGCCTCCACTTCAGATGCCAATTCCAAGTCCAGGTTGTCACCTGTATTTCTAACTAACCAGCTATAAATCAGCGTTTCTGCGATCCCTTCTTGTTCAATAATTTGCTAGAATGGTTCACAGTACTAGGGGAAACACCTAACATTTACCAGTTTATTATACAATAATGGATAAGGATAGATGAAATACCACATGAAGAGATACACAAAAGTCCTAGAAGTCCTGAGTGTGGGAGCTTCTGCCCCTGTGGGTTGGGGTGCACCACCCTCCTGGCATGTGGCCATGTTCACCATCCAGAAGTTCTTGAAACCTCTTCATACCGGTATTTTTATGGCAGCTTCATTGCGTGGGCCCAAACAGCCATCAACTCAGTTCCCAGTCCCCCCCCCCCCCTTCCTAGAGGATGGGGTTGAGACTGAACGTTCTAAGCTTTTAATCATACTAGGTCTTTTTGGTGACCAGCCCCCATCCTAAAGCTATTTCAGAAGCCCAACAAGTCACTTCTTTAGAACAATACTACTACCCAGAAAATTCCAAGGGATTTAGGTTCTCTGTATCAGAAACTGGGGTCAAAGGCCAAGTACTAGAAAAGCTGCTGCTCCAGTGCCCCAAGCACTTAGAAAACTGTTTTAGGAGCTCCATCCCAGGTACCCACTTTATGACAAAAGTGGTCATAGAAGAGATTTTGTTTTGTGCCTTGTAGTACAGCCACTAAGCTAGCTGGAAGAGCCAGGGTAGCGTGCCTCATACTTCTGTGTAGTGTTCTTGTGTGACCAAGGAAATCCATTTCAGTTCTGCACAGGACTGGAGGCTGCCTGGAGTCCTGGTGCACGAAAGGGTGAGGGGGCCGCTTGCTTCTCCTGACACTTCCTTCCCTATGGACCCAGTCAAGGGCAAAGAAAACACAATGTTTACTGATAGTACAGACCAGCTGCCCACTGGCAGGCTCAAGGGGGACAGGTGGGGTGTCTGACTGTGGAAGGCTCAGAAAGGGTGGGGGCTAGCTTCCTAGGTGATTCCCACATAGCAATTTTTATTTCAAAACCAATTTTGAAATGAGCTTTTGTAGCAGATAAAGAAAAAGCGATTTGAGTAAGAACTTACTAGGAGTCAGTTTCCATAAAACTCTCTCCCTCTAGCTCTCTGCCTTAGGGTAGTCATATCTACTCCAAAAGAAATACCATCAAAAGAGCTTTACATTGTGAGTAGTTTTATACAGCATCAACATTACACCTGTATGCTACACCAATAACAAGTGGACCATTTACTAAGTGTTTACATCAAAATTAAGACTACAGCCTGACCAGGCAGCAGTGCAGTGTAGATTAGAGCATCAAACTGGGACAGAGAGGACCCAGGATCGAAACCTGAGGTTGCCAGCTTGAGCATGGAGTTGCTGGCTTGAAGCCCAAGGTCACTGACTTGAGCAAGGGGTCACTTGCTCTGCTGTAGGCCCCCGGTCCAGGCAGATATGAGAAAGCAATCAGTGAACAACTAAGGTGCTGAAACTACAAGTCGAAGCTTCTTATGTCTCTCCCTTCCTGTTTGTCCCTATCTGTATCCTGTCTCTTGTCACTAAATATAAATAATACTGTATTTTTCACTCCATAAGACGCACCTGACCATAAGACACAGCAAGGGTTATAGGAGGAAAATAAGAAAAAAAAAATCTGAACCAAATGGTGTGCTAAAATATTTAATAAAATACAGTAAATAAGACTAGAAATATCAGCAATCAACTTAGAAGCATTTCTGATTGGTGCCGCACCAAACAGAATGCTACTCAATAACGGAAACAAAGCAGCTTGATGTTCTCTGGGGGTGGGGGCGCATGGAAGACACTGCAGCCTTGCCTGTGCAGACAGGAGGCTCCCACGGGGCTCTGAGACCCCCAGAAGGAAGCAAGTCTGGCAGGGCATAGATCTGAATTCGCTGCAGAGGCCGCTGGGGCATTTGTGGCATCATCTTCTCTGGAAGGTTTACAGTAAGCTCATCAGTGCTGTGGCCTCTTCATACACTCTGTGAGAAATCAAGTAATTCATTCTGAAAATGGCCTGGGATGGGGATGCCTGCCGTCTGCTAATAGTCTTATCTCTCTGCAGCAACTGCCAACTTTGCTAGCTGGAGAGTAAGAAGGTGAGGGCATGTGCAGGTTTATAACCCGATGCAGTTATGCGTTCAACAGCTGATTTACCTCACCTGCTATATTTTGATTAAAGTTAATATAATCCTGTGTTTATTTTTCCTTGTCAGTGATGTCTGGGCACCAGAAAGGAGGTAGAAAGTGTGATCCATAGGAGAAGATCATCTGGGAATATAAAGAGTGGTCAACCATTTAACCACAGAGGGGAAAAAAATCCCCTTTTCAGTCTATACATTTGAATTAACAACAGCAGGTCAGAGAAAACAATGAACTACAAAACCAAAGACTTGACTACTTTGCCTCTTAGCTTATCAATCTGAACAAGTTCCTTTTCTAGATAATAGCTACCTATACTACAAGCCCAAAAGCCGTTTGAACAAAAAATAAGATGGAGATATTTACAAAGCATCTTCACACACTGGAAACATCCACTCAAACACCAATAGAAACAAATCATATCTGTGATAATGTTAACTTACAAAAGTACAATTTCCAAGTTAATATGAATATGGTTTAATAATTGTGAAACTTAAAAACTGGTAATATAACAAAGTATATTGACTAAAGGCTACTTTTTTCCAACCATGGCAAATATGCAAACATTTATCAATGCACAAAGCTTTTAATCCTCTATTATGTACTCTGAATCCTACTTACTATTCAATAAGAAACATGGTTAACAGTCAGAGGTTTCTCTGGCAGACATAATCACATGCATTAATATTCAAACTCAAAGCATGTTCTCCCTTAAACTTACCTGACCAAAGGCATCTGATTGAAAGACAAAAATGAACAACTTTAATAAGTAGTTCAATTTATCAGTAAGAGCCTGGAAGGTAACCAAAAGTACAAAGATAGGACTTTTTGGAAATTAAAACAGGAATAAACTTTACATTTTGTTAAATCAGCAAATATAATCACCTGCATATACTTTTATTAGCAAAGAAATGATACTGATGATTTAAAAAAAAAAGAGAGAAAAAAAAGAAATTGCACCTTAGACCAGAATAACATAACAAAAGTTTTGTGGAAGCTGTATTTTATTTGAAAATCCACCCATTTTTGCTAACATACATTTTAATATTGTAAACAAAAATAGAATCTGCAGAGACAATGCAACAAGTATGCTTAAACTCATGTACAGAATTGCTTTCCTACAACAAGCTTTCCTTGTTAAGGCCCCTCTCAACCCAAATGTTAAGATGTATTTACACAAAGCACCGATCAACAGTGCAGTTTATTTCTTTGTTAACTAAACTCTTGGCTAGACATTAACTTTAAAGATATTATTTCCTCTTATTTAAAAGGTATATGATCATAACATGGCATGAGCCAAATGAAAGGTTCAGGATTTTGTCCCCTTCCCACCCCCCCATAACATCTCCTAGTTTTACTGAAAAGAAGGAAAGTCTTGAGTGAAAGCAATTCCTCACATTCATTTTGGAAAGGCCCTAATGTCAAATGGAAAATAATGACATGCCAAGCACAAAGCAGTAAAGTTCCTTCCCAATGCACTAATGCTGAATTTAAAATGTAGTGCTTTTCCTAGTCAGTGAACTGTTCCCTTGCAAAATCCTAGGCACAGAATTGACTATGAGGATTAATGCATTTATAATGCTTTCCTAAATCCCATAGACACTGAAAATTTTTAAGTGATTCAGATCTATGGACTTGCCTTAAAATATTTAGTGCTCTGTATGTCAGCTGAAAAGCATTCTGAATCAGATTTATTCTCGTGGATAAAAATCAAACATACTGTGTACATCCATACTCATTTTCATAAGGAGGTTTGATACAATATTAATGTTACGTAAATTGATAATCATAAATAAATACAAATACTTAAGGAATGTCTACTGCAAACTGAATATATAATTTTTTTAAAAACAAAGTTAACTTTAGTTACTATTTCTGTGAGGACTAGAGAAAAGAAAGATACTGCATAATTAAAAGTTGTGGTTTTGATTCCACCAACAAGTCCTGTTGCATTATAGTAATGAACACAGCTCTTCTCTCCAGACAGCTTTTCCAAATACAAATTTCACACTTTCCAAACAAGGGCTTTTCTTCGTAAGTTACTGATTATGGGTATTAATAGAAGTTGACAGAACTGAAGAGTTAGTCACCAAAAAGAGAGATCTTAGTCTGCAATCATGGCAATTCTTGGCTTTATAAACTGTATTAATACGTTCTCCTATAGACTAGTCCCAATTTCCTTCATGGGCCTCTCCTGTGTTACTGTAGCATTCTAATGGAAAAAAAGAGTTTAGAGACAGCAGTTTGGACTTTGCTGGAAGTAAGTATTTGCTGCTTGAGCACTTGTCTTTTTGGAATAATTCCATTCTCTTCCATCTAGTTACATAAACTGTATCTGGAAAAAAAAAGGGGGGTAAATTAATTCACTGCATTGTAGGATGTCATATCACAAATAAAAATGCTTTGTGTCTTTCACCATTCAACTGGCTCAGAAGTTTTCATAGTAAGCATGCTTATCACAAACCTTGGTTATAAAACAAAGTCAGTATTATCAGTTTATCATGCGCCAGAACTCTGAAGCATAATTATAGGGCCTTCTAAATATCTAATTACTAAAACCGGTGAGGTGAAAGGAAGAAGACAAATGAATAACTTTTCCATGCCAAGTTCAGAAGATTTCTCCACGAACACAAATATTCCATGTAAAATTTCTTTTAGGAAAGCAAAATTTGAAACATTAGTTTCAAATGATATCATAAAAGTAGAAATAATTAAGGGAACAGTAATATTATGCTTACTGAATCATTTCTTTACTAATATAAAAAAAATCTGAAACATCCACAAAGGACTACTGTTCAGTTGGGTGTCACTATTCACAAACACACTTCACTTCTTAAACCCATTAAACTGCTCATCCAAAGACAGTACGAAATTAAAGTGTTCATAAACTACTGCCAAATTAGAAGAGTACAAA
Source organism: Saccopteryx bilineata (assembly GCF_036850765.1). NCBI lineage: Eukaryota > Metazoa > Chordata > Mammalia > Chiroptera > Emballonuridae > Saccopteryx > Saccopteryx bilineata. The sequence goes on along the minus strand of NC_089490.1, from coordinate 334,366,799 downwards.
CCCAAGATCTAGAAGGTATACTAAGCTGGGGTCTATAGCACCAAGAAAAACAAATTACACTGTCTTCCAGCAAAAACAGACAGTGTGGATCACATGAAGAATTCGTCTATCAAAAAGGCCCAAGGATTCACTTGCCCTTAACTAAGATAAATGAATGAATGAATGAATGAATGAATGAATGAATGAGCTGGGTTTTTTAAATGTTACTATTTTTAGATGAAAAGTGATATCTAAAAATATACCCTTTTAAGAAATTGTTAAAATGAATTCTTCCCACTAAGCCTGAGCATTACTTTAAAACTAAAGATGCTCCTAACCAAGCTCTAAGCTGATGTGTAAAATTGAGTTGTTCTTTATAATTCTTGTAAAACTGACTAGAACAGCCAGTTTTTAAGGGTGGTATCTGAACTCATCCATCTGCTGTGAGCAGTGGATACTTATATGTAAACATGAGAAATGGTCTTTTGATTCCATATCTTCTAATTAAAGATATTTTCCAAAAGTTATTTGTCTTTATGTCCTATCTCAACCCATTTTTACTCTTCACCTATGGAACAAAGGAGGAAGAGGAAGGGGGGAACCTACGAGGCCTTTAAAGACCCTGAGAAGAGTGAATGGTACTTAATGTTTGATCATTTTTACAAAGGATTTAAGTCCCCGTCGCCCCCAACAAGCAGCAATACCTAAAGTGATTTATAAGAAATCCTCCAAAGAGAGCTCTGCAAAGGGGTCCTTTCCTGCAGCTCTGTGAGGACTGGGGCTGGAGGGGCTGGACGCTGCCGACAGCTGGGGGAAAGAGACAGAGAGAGGGAAAGAAAACACCAGCTCAGAATGACAGAACATGAAAGCAGAAAATGTAATGAAAGAAGAAGTGGTTTTTGTTTTGTCATCTTTAATAAATATAAAGGCAGCCTTGATAGAAAATGGAATTATTAAAACAAAAATTTCAGTCACATGTCAAGCTAAAGGGTATCCAATGGCATGTGTTTTTCAGAAAACAAACATTTTTGTTTCTGAAATTCCAAAGGAATAAAGCTTTTACCCAAAAAGGTCGATGTAAGCTGACCCAAAAGACTTTTATTCTATGTGTGTGTGGGAAAGGGGATGAAGTGCACTATTGTGTTTTTTTAATGGAGGGAGGATTGCGTCTTACGTCCAGTCTGTCAAAAGCTGTGTGAACTCTGACTCAATCCAGACCCAATACATCTAGCTGCAATATTTTTTCCTTACTTCTTCATAGGACATAGAAAGTCATACCCTCAGTGCTCACACTATTTGCACACAGAGCTCCTGCCTGTTACCTAGATATGTATACTATGGGATAGAAAAGTGACCTTTGAGGTGACCTCGTCCAGTGTTTTTCAACTGCCAACCTATGGACCAATGCCGATCCATGAAAGAGTTAAATACCCTGATGCTGTACACCAGGGCGCTCATACATCATTGCCAGGGTGGCTAACTCTTGTGGATCAGCATGAAACTTCTGGCACACTGGAACTGGTCTGTGGGCCGGCAGTTGAAAACCACTGACCCAGTCTAACCATCACATACTGTCTAGAATATAGAGAATTAAATTTAAGATTTCTTATTTAAATTCTGCTTCCTGCTTAAATATGTTTGCTTGATTTTTGGAATTTTCTCCTATCGTTTAATTTGAATACACAGTAAAGCAAATAGACTGTTTGTTGAACTCAATAACATTACCTTAGTTATTCCCTCAAAGCAAACCAATTCCTGATGAATCAAGATCTCCATTTCCATATATATATATCTATATCTATATATCTGTATATATTTCATATATATCTATATCTATATATTTATACAGAAGGAGATATATATATATATATATCTCCTTGATTGGACCTACTTTTGGAGTTTTCAAACCAAACATGAGCCATTTTAGTTTGGAATAAGCTTTGTAATTATTTCCTCCATCTGCGTAAGATTGTGGAGTCATATAAGCACAGAGCTATTACAAAATGAGCAGTCTTTTTTATGGGTGTTCAATTGAATGCTAAATCAAAGTCAACTAAGTGGCAATAATTTTAATTCATGCTTCAATATTCAAATCCTATAAAGGATTTCAAGCTTCAAATCAGTCTTCATTGGTTCAGAGTGATCTACGTTTTTATTTTTTTTAAGAAAAACACTATGGAGAATGAATAACCAGTAAGTTTCAGCAAATTCTACATCGAAAGTACAGCAACTTCTTGTTTTGGATGTCAAGATCAACTCATGGGTTTAGAAATCACCTTCAGTTACATCAGTGCTTGAGTCATTTTCCTAAGCCATACCTTGTTCTCCGAAGTAAATGTTCAAAGACAGTGGGAAAGATGATGGAATTATAAATCAGATACAGATGGGAGGACAGGACAGTATGTCTGGGTTTGGGGATTCAAGTATCATTCATACAAAGGTACAACTTAATTGGAAAGACATCTCTTCCTCCCCTTCAGACCAAGCATGAATAACCATCCAAAGGCAAAAAGATTTTGAGTAAAGTGATCATCAGTATCTTTAGCTGGAGGGAATTTAAGAATAACTGGGTTTCTCTCCAAAACAATTTTTCTCTTTCACTTGTAGTTAAAACTCTTGCTTATTGCATTTAGATAGCATTCAAAATCATAGGTTTCCTATGAGAGCCCCATACTAACATGTCTTCTGAAATCACATGTTTTCATGAGAGCAGTGATCTGACGACCTGACAGCCCCAGAGGAAACTCCCCCAAAGAACAGGGTCAAAGAGAACACTTTATTCATCTCCACATATGAGCATACTTCTAGAGAGAAGTTCTAGAGACTTACAAATAATGCTGAAGAGGATCAATTTTCCTTGAGAGAAAACTACTTTTTCTAACTCTACTTTTACTATTCTCTTATGTTGGCAAAGTAATTACATGTACACGTTTCACACCTAAATATGTAGCTAAATTAAAACATGAGAAAAATAGGCCCTGGCCAGTTGGCTCAGTGGTAGAGCGTCGGCCTGGCGTGCAGAAGTCCCGGGTTCGATTCCTGGCCAGGGCACACAGGAGAAGCTCCCATCTGCTTCTCCACCCCTCCTCCTCTCCTTCCTCTCTGTCTCTCTCTTCCCCTCCCGCAGCCGAGGCTCCACTGGAGCAAAGATGGCCTGGGCGCTTGGGATGGCTCCTTGGCCTCTGCCCCAGGCACTAGAGTGGCTCTGGTCGCAGCAGAGTGACACCCCCTGGTGGGCAGAGCGTGGCCGCTGGTGGGCATGCCGGGTGAATCCCGGTTGGGTGCATGCGGGAGTCTGACTGTCTCTCCCCATTTCCAGCTTCAGAAAAGTACAAAAAAAAAAAATTCCTGCACTATGTTTCATATCATCAATACCGATCTGAAGCAGATAAGAGTATGGCCCAGACTGGTTTGGCTGACTGTAGAGTGTGTCAAGGTCAGGCCCACACAGCAGCCCTTGACCATCTGGTCCCACTGGTTCCTGGCACCTGTACCAAAGCATAGGCCCACCATGCATGGGTAAGAAATAGTCAGCTCAGAGAGTAAATGAGAAAAGAGAAGGAAAGAAAATATGCTGCAACAACCCAATTAGTGCTCAAGGAAAGCGGGAAGAACAAAAGAGAACGAAGGAACAACAGGATCCTAGTGGGCAAGAGGCCAAGGATTTAAAGAGCCCAAGGAAGGACCCAGAAACTCCCGGGGTTGACTCTCCTTTCTTATCATTCTTATGAGTCAACTAAAAGCACATGCAGGGCTGCTAAGATTAGAGAATAAGGAATTAAAAAAAACAAAAAAACTCCAATTATTATTAATTATAAAATCACCACATTTTATAAGACTGATTGTAAACGACCATTTCAGTCAAATCCTACTACAAATATGCCATTAAAAAAAGAATAGCCTTTTATACATTTATTTCAAACAATATTCTCTATATCAAAATTCCCACAGACCTAAAATAAGTAATACAGTTATCAGTTTATTCAAATTAAATTGACCTATAAATACCACAACTGAATATGCCTTTTAAACAAAGTGGTCAGTCTTGTTAATCTAATACAGACATACTTAAGTCTTCCTTTCTGATTTTATAGGAAAATGGAATATTGAGAAGCAGTAAAAGAGTAACATAAAAATAAAAATACTAGAATTTACAAGTAATTGATGACAGCAACTCTTAGTTGAAATTCCTCTATGCCACTCAACCTTTAAATATTAAAATGAAAAAATAAGTCCAGCGTTACCAAAACTTCTTGCTTTCATCTCCTCAGCAAAAAATTTTTGTCATAGAGGGTGTTTAGTAAAAGACAGAGCACAGAAATTCTAAGTTAACTTTCATAACAGGCAAACATACCTAGAAAAAAAGAATTAAGAAAAAATAATTCTGTTGATGCACTAAACATCATTGTTACTTTTTCATTACACTATTAACAGCTAAGAAAGAAAATTTCAGATTAGGATAAGAAACTAGCAGCAGTCTCAGAAAGTGAGCCTAGTACAACTGAGAGCCTCCAGAAGAAGAAAGGATTGGCTATTTATGGATAAACTTCTGACATATCACTGGCTGTGCTTAAAATTCTTAGAGAAGAGGCAACTTTGCCACATTTTGACATCTGAATTTTTCAGTTGCACCAAAGCTGCAAATGGTAATGCTTCAGAGACTCATTTTGTCCTTGCTGAAGAAGCAAGTCAACATCTAAAGCAGTGGTAGTCAACCTGGTCCCTACCGCCCACTAGTGGGCATTCCAGCTTTCATGGTGGGTGGTAGCGGAGCAACCAAAGTATAAATAAAAAGATAGATTTAACTATAGTAAGTTGTTTTATAAAGATTTATTCTGCCAAACTTAGTGAAAATTCGACATAAAGTACTTGGTAAGTAATTATTATTATAACTCTGCTTTATAAATTTTATAAAGTATAATTACTTTCCTACTTTATAAATCACCATTACTGTGGAACCGGTGGGCGGTTAGAAAATTTTACTACTAACAGAGATAAAGAAGTGGGCGGTAGGCCTGACCAGGCGGTGGTGCAGTGGATAGAGCATCGGACTGGGTTGCAGAGGACCCGGGTTCAAGACCCCGAGGTTGCCAGCTTCAGTGCGGGCTCATCTGGTTTGAGGAAAAAGCCCACCAGCTTGAACCCAAGGTCGCTGGCTCCAGCAAGGGGTTACTCGGTCTGCTGAAGGCCCACGGTCAAGGCACATATGAAAAAGCAATCAATGAACAACTAAGGTGTTGCAACGCGCAATGAAAAACTAATTCTTGATGCTTCTTATCTCTCTCCGTTCCTGTCTGTCTGTCCCTGTCTATCCCTCTTTCTGACTCACTCTCTGTCTCTGTAAAAAAAATAAATTAAAAAAAAAAAAGTGGGCGGTAGATATAAAAAGGTTGACTACTCCTGATAAAAGAAAAACAGGTATACTTGCTTTGCCTGGGAGCAGTTTTATAGAAACAAGGAACTGAATCTAACCCTGGCTCTTTTATAAAATGCAGTTTACAGCAGTGGTCCCCAAACGTTTTTGGGCTACAGACTGGTTTAATGTTAGAAAATATTTTCATGGACTGGCCTTTAGGGTGGGACGGATAAATGTATCATGTGACCGAGACAAGCGTCAAGAGTGAGTCTTAGATGGATGTAATAGAGGGAATCTGGTCATTTTTAAAAAAATAAAACACTGTTCAGACTTAAATATAAATAAAATGGAAATAATGTAAGTTATTTATTCTTTCTCTGCGGACCGGTACCAAATGGCCCACAGACCACTACTGGTCCGTGGCCTGGGGGTTGGGGACCACTGGTTTACAGTATCTAGACCTAACAGCCACATCCCCTTTTATGATATCTCAAAAATGAAATGAAAACATACATAAAGTCACCCAGAAAGTGACAAATATATGTGTGCCTGGTATATATTAGTCACTCAAATATGTATTAGTTCAACCCTCCCAACCACCTACAATCAAATGCTCGTCTATTCTACTATAAGCAGCCCAGCTCAGTGTCATCGAGGCGGTGCTGCTCTTGCTCCTGTACTGTGTTCTCAACACTCTGTTTCTCTTATAAGGGTTACTGTGCTACCATCGACCAGTCACAGTGCTTCCACATTACAGTCACATTTAGGCTTCTCAGATGCAGGAAACATATTTTACCTGTCTTTGTTCAGCAATAAGCAGTGACTTACACACAGTAAGCATTCTATAATGTGTTAAAATAAAATGCTTTTTCCTCTGGTGATAAAATAAGCTTTATATATAGAAATGGTCTCCCAAGTGGGATATTAGAAGACAATATTAGAACTCCTCTGTTAACTTTTTAATTTAAAATTTCTATTTTTCATGTTTTCAATGTACCTAGTATACCGCTGTAGGAATATATAAACATACATATACTGAGGATACCTGTTAAAGAATATTTTCATGATATTGCTGTGCAAACATTTAAGAGATAATGGCTCTACTAAATAGAATTCCAGAGACATTAGCTATAAAACCAAGTCACAGAATAACAAGTTGTTTTCTGATAATGTTTCGAACATGGTCAGGCCACAAGTGGTGCATTTGAATCCACTTGCACAGAGATATAAATATATAGTGTAGTGTTCAAATATTTTATATTAAAGAATGTTATTCCTTAGCTGTTTCCGTAAAGTGTGGTTAAAAGAGAAGGTTTCTTTCCTGTATAAAGTAGAGGGCCTGTCCTGTTAAGCCTCTGTTGACTGTTTTGGGCTTTGCTTGACAAAACCCCATCTTGAGCTCTATTAGTAACACCACACAGTTATGCCAACATTACTCCTGTCACCCTCAAAATACTATTCATCTTATACTAGACAGTGATCTAGAAGCACTTCTCTTTGAGAATGCTGTAGCCAAACCTCTCTACAACTAAAGTATACTACTGCTTGAGAACCTACGATGACTAAAAACAGTTAACAGAAGGAATATGTTATTCCAAAATGGCATCTTTTTTTCCACCCCTTAAGTGAGAAGCGGGAAAGCAGAAAGATAGACTCCCGCATGCGCCTGAACAGGATCCATCCAGCAAGCCCACTAGGGGGTGATGCTCTGCCCATCTGGGGCCCTTGCTCTATTGCAATCGGAGCCATTTTAGTGCTTGAGGAGAGGCCATGGAGCCATCTTCAGTGCCCGGGGCCAACTTGTTCCAGTGGAACCTTGGCTGCGGGAGGGGAAGAGAGAAGTAGAGAGAAGGGAGAGGGGGAAGGGTGGAGAAGCAGATGGTCGCTTCTCCTGTGTGCCCTGACTGGGAATCGAACGCAGGACTTCTGCATGCCGGGCTAGGCTGACTCTCTACCATTGAGCCAGCCAGCCAGGGCTCCAAAACGGCATCTTAAGTCACTTCATCAGAATCATGGCAACCTAAATTGACAAAGAGTTAAAGTAAACCAAATTGGAGAAAGAAAAATAGATTGCAAGATTTACTAAACTCATGGGAGAAAATATTAACTGACCTATGCTAAAAATAAACAGTACCTTCCATATATCAGAAGTGGTTCCAGAGGTAAAAGAAATTCTTTTAAAACTCCATTTGACAGATCGGAATCATAAAACCTGGCTCAGTTTATCTGAATAAAATGTTCACTGCTGATTCATACTGAATTTCAACTTTTTACCCTCAAACACCAAAGAAAAGGAAAAGCTAAGGCTTATGTTAATTGGTACTAGAATGAGACAAGATAACAATTTAAGTGGACTACAGTACACCACTTATTTGCTGTTTATTAGAAATATAACACTTTAGTTTGATTTAAAAAAAAAAAATCCAAACTGTGTTCCATATTTGAGCTTGAAGCTACCTGATTTTACCTGACTTACATATTGTATTGGTCTTCCACCAAAAATGTCTAAAAAGATAGTTTAGATTAAGACATTTACAAAAAAACTTGCTCTCCCCACCCAAAACAGATAGCTTATAAGCGATACTAAGTTGAACCAAATACAAATTTTAATTATTATAAAATAAAGCTTGATACTTAGGGTAACACCACTTCTACAAATGCTAAATCAATTCGGGTGTCACTAATATAGTCCTAAAGAGTGATGTGTCTGGTTCCTGTGACGAGTCCACAGTCTCCAGCCCGTGTGGATGACTCAGGCTCTAATGTAGACCATACTCAACTAGGTTGTCCTGTCCAAAACTCTCCACTGAGCCTAGTCTATCTGTGTCAGTCAGATAATACTGATCATAATTATGGTGTCAAAATAATTAACTATGAATTATTTATAATCAAGACAATTTGTAATTCATGGGAAGAAATATAAACTGTATTATATAATAAGCCAGAATTTGAAAATAGGGAAACACACTGAATAAACGCAATTTAAAAAAATAAAGCAACTTTGTAGAATTTTCTTCTAAAAACAAAAAGTCCCTTATAATAAATAATCATTAATTTTTAAAAACCCCTCCACATCCCTAAGTGTATTACAAATATTTTTTTTTTCTTTTTTTGTATTTTTCTGAAGTTGGAAACGGGGAGGCAGTCAGACATGCGTCCGACTGAGATCCACCCGGCATGCCCACCAGGGGGCAATGCTCTGCCCATCTGGGGCGTCACTCTGCCGCAATCAGAGCCATTCTAGCACCTGAGGCAGAGGCCACCAAGCCATCCTCAGTGCCCGGGCAAGCTTTGCTCCAATGGCTGCGGGAGGGGAAGAGAGAGAGAGGAAGGAGAGGGAGAGGGATGGAGAAGCAGATGGGCACTTCGCCTGTGTGCCCTGGCCGGGAATCGAACCTGGGACTCCCACATGCCAGGCTGACGCTCTACCACTGAGCTAACCGGCTAGGGCTACAAATATTTTTGACAGCAAAAATATAAAGTATGCAAGGTAAAATCGCCAATTTATAAAGAAGCTGAGGCTCATCAGTTACATAGGCAACTTGCCCTGAAACACCAAATCAGTGAGGAGTTGGCTAAGCCTGTTGAACTGTGTGTCCCCATCCTGCAAAATGGGTGTTGAAGTCCTAACCCCCATGTACCCATGAATGTGACACAATTTGGAAATACTGTCTTTGCAGATGTAATCAAATAAAGATGAGGTCATTAGAATGGGCCCTAATTCAATGACTGGTGTCATAATTTATAGAAGAGAGAAATGGCCCAAGAAGACAGAGATACAGGAAGAATGTCATGTGACAGAAGCAGAGATTGAAGTGTTGTAGTCAAGGAAAAACTGGAGCTACCAAAAGCTGGAAGAAGCAAGGAAGGACCCTTCCATAAAGGATTCAGAAAAAGTATTACCCTTATTTCCAAACTTCTAATTTTGCAGAACTGTGAAAGAATACATTTCTGCTGTTTTAAGCCATCAAAAAAGGTTTACACTTTCTTATGGCAGCCCTACAACACCAATAACACCCAAATGCAAACCTGCCGACTCCAAGGTTGGTGTTTTGCTTTCTCTCAAAAATCTGCAACCCCAATTAATGTCAACTCAGCTCAGCTAGAATTTATAGCCATACTGAACATAAAGAAAATAGTTAGAATAGAGACTTTTAGAAAGAGACTTCTCCAGTAACTGTTAAGAGTCAACATAGCCCTGGTGCTTTTTATACACAGTGTTCTATAACTTCACTAGCAAGCACTGCTATAGCACTTAGAATAACTTAGATAATAATGTAGAACATACAACACTAAATAGCAAGAAGATAAACATATCTGGGAGGACTGAAGTACTCTCAAAAATATTAATTTGATTTTAAGAGTGAATAAGCAAGAGAACAGGAGCTATAGTAGTTATGCCCTAGGGAAGTAATGGCTTCCAAAACACTTCAGTGACATTATGGTCACTGACGTTCATCATGAAGATTTTGTAGAACTTCACAGTCATCCAAGATTTTACAAATATGTTCTTGATTTTAAGGTAACAAGAGTTTTTACCTTTAAAAATAAAAGTCCTGCCTGACCAGGCGGTGGCTCAGTGGATGGAGCGTCAGACTGGGATGCGGAGGACCCAGGTTCGAGACCCCGGGGTCACCAGCTTGAGTGCAGGCTCATCTGGTTTGAGCAAAGCTCACTAGCTTGGACTCAAGGTCGCTGGCTCGAGCAAGGGGTTACTTGGTCTGCTGAAGGCCCAAGGTCAAGGCACATATGAGAAAGCAATCAATGAACAACTAAGGTGTTGCAACAAAAAACTGATGACTGATGCTTCTCATCTCTCTCTGTTCTTGTCTGTCTGTCCCTATCTAGCCCTCTCTCTGACTCTCTCTCTGTCCTTTTAAAAAAAATAAAACAACAAACAAACAAAAAAACGTCCTCAGCAAAATCCCATTAAAATGTTCTTACTCTATGGGTTGTCTTATTAAATTAACAATGATCACCTAACAGAACTCCTCAAATTTTTGTTTTACTGACTGGTGTATGTACAATTCCTAAAGTAAATTCCCTCATGGCATCTTCTATGAGGCAATGATGAATGAGCGCAACACACTGCCGACAGAGCAAAAGGCCTTCAGAGAATACAGCTGGGCAGTCAGCTGACAGAAGAGACACTGCCAACACCCACAATTCCCACACCAAGACAGTAAGAACCCCCCATAAAACCAGCCTAAAAGCAAAGGGAACCATTAGTTCTTACACACAAGAAAGTCATAAAGAAGGCCATTTTTGGTTAAGAAGCCAACAGTACTCCTATTTAGAAGTGTAAAAAGCCCTCACAACAAGTCATTGTTTCCTTTCATACACTTAACTGATGTCAGATTTATTTAAAATTGGCCATTACTAACAAAAACACAGCCATCGTTTTGTTTCTAGCCACATCCTCCATAGAAAAAAAACACACCCAACACCAATCAAGAAAATTTAAAAATCAAATGCCCAAATGTGACCCTCTGTGGTTTTCATATTGCTTTGGGAAAATAGATCAATAAGGAATCAGTTAGTTTCTCATACAAATAAATGTACAGGACATAACAAGCGCAACAACCCTGCCCTGCAATGATCTTCCACATCTATACTGACTTATAAAACACTCCTTAAAAAATGTTACTTCACATCACAGTGACTTTCAAAAGAAAACTGAAACTAAGTTAACTCTCTTCATGCTTAGTATAACATAATAGCTTTTATCATAGTGCAATGCAGAAAGACTTTACAAACTATTGTTCAGCAATGGACATTTCAATTTATATACTAGCAACTACCAGAAATATTTATATAAAACACCAGGAAGAGAAGATGTAAGAGTCCTCATTCTCTCCAAGTTAATAAACAGACACATTATTATCCCACAACTATAGATCACAAAGTGAGCAAACTGTGAAGAAGCACAGAAGAGAGAGAAAAAAAAGGCAAAGCATTAACCACAGGAATCTAGTATTTTCCATGTAGTCAAACATCTAGGAGGATTCACTACTGTACAACATTTTTTTTTTTTTACGAGACAGCGAGAGTATCAGAGAGAGGGACAGACAGGGATAGACAGACAGGAATGGAGAGATGAGAAGCATCAATCATTAGTTCTTCGTTGCGCATTGCGACATCTTAGTTGTTCATTGATTGCTTTCTCATATGTGCCTTGACTGCAGGCCTTCAGCAAACTGAGTAACCCCTTGCTCGAGCCAGCGCCCTGGGTCTAAGCTGGTGAGCTTTTTGCTCAAACCAGATGAGCCCGCGCTCAAGCTGTCGACCTCGGGGTCTCGAACCTGGGTCCTCGGCATCCCAGTCCGAAGCTCTATCCACTGCGCTACTGTCTGATCAGGCTGTACAACATTTTTTTTAAAGCATGGCGTTACGCATGAAATAGAAGAACTTAATACCCATCTTGAAGCAATTAGCATTGCTCAATATATCTAATAAAGAATAAGCCAGTACAAAAACATGGAGAAAAGGATTAAGTGTATAGAAAGCATAATTTTAATACTAAACTGCAGTTATAACGAAGACAATTTCCTAAAAACACAGAGCAAACTTCCTCACTAGCAAGCACTAATACAACACTTAGAATAACCTAGATAATAATGCAGAATACAGAACACTAAATAGCAAGAAGATAATAAACATATCTGGGAGGGCTGGAGTGCTCTCAAAAATATTAATCTGATTTTAAGAGTGAGGAAGCAAGAGAACAGGAGTTATAAATTATGCCCTAGGGAAGTAATGGCTTCCAAAACACTTCAAGGAGCAGGGAAAGATTTTTGGCAATGGCTACAGAACTGGGATTTAATTAAAAGATTTTACTTTGATGGGATTTCATTTTACATTTAAACTATCATTTATTTTATATGTACAAAGAGATGTCTTCTGCCTTCAAGGGATTTTGAATTCCAGTTGAAAAAAAAGAGAGAGAACAATGAAAAGGTAATTTGTGGCCCTGAACAATTAGCTCATTGGTAGCACATTAAAGAGGTAAAGCAAAAAGTTCACTTGTTTGACAAACTATTCAAAAACTCTTCAAGAGTCAGGTATTATTCTAGGAACCAGGGACACAGAACTAAAGCCACATAGAAGCCTGCCTCTGTAAGGCTTACAGTCTAGTATAAAAGTCTCTTGATAAGACTGGATGGTGAGATGTGTAAGCAGACAGACAGAGACAGGTATCAGGTAATAAGTTCCATAAAGAAAAATAAGGCAGAATAAGGAAAAAATTTCAGATCTCAGAAAGTCTGGAAAGGAACGAGAGATGAATAAAGAATGCATAAAGAGTAAACACATTTTTATGACCGATGAAGGACTTCTGGAAAAGACAAATAGCAGAATACTGGATACTTATTGAAAATTGTAAAGGCATGGGAACTGAAGAACCTTTGTTTACTCATGATTACTTTTACAAGGGACTTTGTGAGGTAGTTTTAAGACATTAGAAAAGTTGAGGGAATGTCTTGTATGTTCAGTTATATTCAGATTTACTTCCTTAGATTTTAGAATATAGAGATAAGATGCTACAAATACTGCTACAGAAGGTCGTTCAAGTCTCTACATAATGGATTAAATTAGAAAAGCAAGGAACACAAGGGAGACTTGTAAAATAAACATGGGTTCAAATCCCGGTGAAAGCTGTAGAAGGCAAGAAGGTGGATCTAATGACAGCAAAGGAAGAACTAGTGGGGCTCTGATGAGATACAAAGAGAACAAACAGGGAAAGGAACCCGAAGTCAACATTATAAGATTCAAGATTCTGACTTTCAACCGATTCAAATCACTATATGTTAGGAGACCAAAGCCATCCACTGCCATAGGATTTTCTTTTTCTAGTTCTCAAATTGATTCCTTCATGTGCTCTTTTCAATCAATAATATTAAGCAATAAGAATTCATTTCAAAATGACTTCTCAACTAAAAACGTATTACCCAATGTTCTCATTCTAGTCTATTCTGGAATAAAGCAATAAGGTTAAGGCATTTGTCATGTTTCTTTTCATTCAAATGGAAATTCTTGCACTTTTGGGGTATTTCCGTGAATGAGTTATGTGGATTTTACAGGCAACAAGATATAAAACCTGGGTTGAGAGTAGATGGTAAAAGTCAGCAATGTTTTTAAAGGTAGAATTTTACTAAGATTTCTTTTTAAACCATATTAAAAAGAAGAAAAATATAAAATGTTCCAAGGTTGACAATGTTAACCAGAACTGCAGAGAATGTTCTTGACAACTACAGTAGTTACATCCTGGATGTATAAATGCGGTTAGAATCTAGCAGGAAACGCGAGAAAGTATGGTTCTGATAAAAAGAAGACAGTGCTACTGCCCCAGCCATAGAGATCAGTGGAGACATAGTGTGGTATCAGTGAGCACTGGACCAGGATTGGGAATTTCTGGGGATAAACTGCATTTCACTAGTTATTTAGTTAAAGAATCTTTCCAAGTCTCATCTTTTCTAATCTATAAAACAAGATAGAGATACTAAGCCCATCTACCTTAAAGGTTATTTTGAGAATAGGGTAAAACAATGCATGTGAAACTGCTTGGTAACTGTCAGACAGCATTCAAAAGCTTAAGGTTCCAGGCCCTGGCCGGTTGGCTCAGTGGTGGAGCGTCGGCCTGGCGTGTGGGGGACCCAGGTTCGATTCCCGGCCAGGGCACATAGGAGAAGCGCCCATTTGCTTCTCTATCCCCACTCCCTCCTTCCTCTCTGTCTCTCTCTTCCCCTCCCGCAGCCAAGGCTCCATTGGAGCAGAGATGGCCCGGGCGCTGGGGATGGCTCCTTGGCCTCTGCCCCAGGCGCTAGAGTGGCTCTGGTCGCGACAGAGCGACGCCCCGGAGGGGCAGAGCATTGCCCCCTGGTGGGCAGAGTGTCGCCCCTAGTGGGCGTGCCGGGTGGATCCCGGTTGGGCGCATGCGGGAGTCTGTCTGACTGTCTCTCCCCGTTTCCAGCTTCAGAAAAATACAAAAAAAAAAAAAAAAAAAAAAAAAAAAAGCTTAAAAAATATTCTGTTTCTGAGACAGGAGCTTGCAAGACAACATCCCAATAGGGTGCAGGGTTTAGCCACACATCAGGGAAAAAACTTCTGTAGTCAGCAATTCCTGGTAAATTTATAGCTCTGAACTATAGCTTTTTTTCTTAACTACATTTAAGTTCTTATCACTTAGTCTCTCACAGCAAAGAAACAAATTTTTAAAAATAAATGATATATATCTGAAGTTAAAAGAACAAAGAAAAATCTAAAGGACAAGATACCATATCTCCCATGTATAAGATGCACTCTGTTTTGAAATATTTGGGGTCTAAAAACTGGGTACATCTTATATAGTGGTAGCATAAGTGTGGCATTTAAAATGACATAGATGGAACTGAGGACAAGGCAATATATGAAGACAGACAGTGATTCATCATCAGACACAGATGAGGACAAGCTAATGGATGGGAGTTTTGACAGTGATGAGGAGTTGTATGAATTTTATGATGAATAAAACTTGAGTTCAATAACTTTATGCAATACTTTTTTCATATTTCGGGCCCCAAAATTAAGGTGTGTCTTACACATGGGAAATATGGTAACCTCAAGAAAACATCTACATCAATACTTAAGGAAATCATTAACATCTTAAAAGATTATCAAAATGTAGTTTGTATCTTCAGCTAGTTAAGTCAGTATTTAAAAAGTACTGCTGGCAAAAGACAGGAGAGAGAAAAATGATATATATCCATAACCCATTTTATAGAAAACAAATGCAAAAAATTTAACTGATTTAGAAAAGAATAACTGCATCAATTACCCTGACTCCCAGTTCTTTTCTTTGTAAAATACTTAATTGATTAAGAATCAGAAGGAAAAAGTCACTCTAACGAACATAAGAAAAGAGGCATCTGGGAAATATATAAATTGCAAAGAACATGGATTTTACCTCTTAATAAGAACTAAATTCAAAAACTACTCCCAGTTACTGTTACTCCCCGAAGTGCCAATTTATTAAAATGAGTTCAACACTTAGAAAGGCTGAAAAATCAAAGGTTCTCCTATGCTTCACTAGTCTAAGAAACACATACGGACTAGATTCAAACTGGATCAACACAAACTAATTCTGGCAATGAAACACGATATACACTGACATATGTAGCATTATATATATTCAAGGGGAAAAAGAATAACAAGTCCATTACCAACTGCACTGGCACTGCCAATGCCAAGGCACTGAAGCTCTGAGCTCAGTGTTTCTGGGGTTTACAAAGGAGATCCATGCCAGAATCCGGAAGAGAAAGTAGGCTCCTTAACCTCAGAAAAAAAATCCATCCTATGGATTCCCCAACTGTAAACTTTCAATTTTTCATCTTTTATATTTGTAATCTGCTTGTCTTTTCCTTCCAAATAATCAATATTCCTAAAAAACTAAAGCAAATCAACATTCACCATGAAGGAGAACAATGCTAATATTTTGTTATTAAGCTGTATAAGTTATTATGATATTAAGTTGTATAAAAAGACTTTTTCGCATTGTATTCCTTCCACATCAAGCACATTAAAAGTTAACACGTAGCACATTAATGAATACCTGCGCTCCTGATACAGGGCCAAAGGGGTTTGGTGGTCTCATGACAGGCTGGCTGTATATTAATGTTGGCTGTGTCATTACAGGTACACTCCCCATTTGAGGCGGCTAAAAAAATAGAAAAATTTCAAGTTAAGGAATGTTGACTGATATCTCCCTTATTATAAATAAACAAGAAGAATGATAGGGAGGAAAATTACTACTATATTTGCTTTAAGTTAAAGGGAAAACTACTGTAAATGCAAGTAAGACTGGCAGCTATAAATTTTAAAGAGTATTTTGGTATAAAAGTCTTTAATGTGCCCATTTTTAGAGTTTGTATAAAAGTTTAGATTTTTCTATACAATGAGTTGCATGAAATTTAAACCTCACTACAGTATAGCAGACAAATTAGACCAAAATGTTTTCAAATTTGCCAGTTTTAGATATAGGGGCACCTAAAACAGTAAAATGACTACGACATTTCAAAGTAAACTGTCTTTGTAATCAAATAAAGTTCTTGTGCCATCATGCAAGTGATCAATCACAAGTGAATACAGCTGATTCTCTGAAGAGGTTTCCTCTCTGTGGTTATTTCATTGTATTTCAGAGATTTTTTTGGAAGAATAAAATGAGGTTTAAATTTATACAACGAGGTAAGAGTTCATTCTTGACTAACTGAAAACAGAATCTCAACTGACCATCTCTTACTTTAAAAATTACCACTCCATGGTATTTTTCTTAACTTTCTATAAATTCTATTTAACCTTTTCATTAGACTCTTATTTGTAGAGAGAACTTCTCACTTTAACTTCACTGCCTGAGTTTTTGTGAAGACTCCTTTCTTATGTAATGGCACCAATCCAAAAGCTGTGAAACGTCTTCACATGCAGGAATCTTACATCTTACTTTCATAAGACGTAAATGAAGAAGTAGCACAGGAGCCACTGCAGCAATACCAAGGGATGCAGTGCTGTCTCCTATCAGCAACAGCTCCTCAAGCATGTACAGGGGGTTGAACCCAGTACCTCCATTCCTCATCTAAGTGGGTCTATTTATGAAGAGTTAGAAGAGTTAAGAATGTGGACTGTGGCCAGCTTAAAGGTTAAAAGGCAGTTTTGTACTCTATCTACCAACCACTGTTATAGAAAAAAATTTCTGGCTTTGGCATTAATATAAAGTCACAGCAACAAAGACTTCAAGTTAATGTTTGGTAGGCATTTTATACTTCATTAAATACTCAAAGTTATGATAGAAAAATAAGCCAAGTGCCACTGTGAACATTAATAAATGTTATTTGTTGTATAATGACTATTCTAGAAATACTTATAAAGTCAATGAATGCCTTGGTACACACAGGTTGTGTTAGGTACTAAGGGTATGAATAGCAATAAGTTTTTTTTGCAGTTAAATTTGTAATAAAAGCATGCTAAATATAAATCAGTCTATTTTCAAAAACTAAATAGAAAAATACTTACAATCCCATATCCTATCATGCCTGTTGGTGTAGTAGCAGGATAGGCCATTACAGGGGGTGCCTGAAATAGCGAAAGAAAAAATAAACAAGGGAGAATAACTCCTGTGTGTCAAATGAGCTCAAGAAATAATAGCTGTAGTTCCACTAAAAGAATTGCTAAGACAGCTATGATTAAACGTAACACTTGTGACCATTAATAACTGTCACTACTCAATGAAAAAAAAAGGTGTCTTGCAATTAGCAGAAAAGCAGAATGATTAAAAAGAAAAAAAACATTTAAACTTAGATACCTAAATGGTGATATAAGATTTCAACAAGCTTTTATAGCTTCAAATATCTTCAGATTTTAAAAAACATTCAGTCTATTTTAAAGTCTATTACTTGAAAAATATTTTAAAGTCTACTACTATTATGAAAAATGTTTACTCAGAAGAAGTAATATTATTAAATGTTTTCCTGAGCACTTCAGCTTTTAAGCAAAAAAATTAACCCAAATCACCTGACCAGTGGTCGTGCAGTGGGTAGAGCATCGACCTGAGATACAAGGTCACAAGTTAGAAATCCTGAGGTCAGTGGCTTGAGTGTAGGCTCATCTGGCTTGAGCATGGAATCATCAACATGATCAACATGGTCGCTGACTTGAGCCCAAGGTCGCTGGCTTGAATAAGGGGTCACTGGCTGTGCTGGAGCACGTGGTTGAGGCATGTATGAGAAGCAATCAATGAACAACTAAAGTGCTGCAACTAGAAGTTGATGCTTCTCATCTCTCTCCCTTCATGTCTCTCTCTCTCTCAATCTCTCTTAAAAAAAATCCCAATTCAATGAATAATTTGATCTTCCAAAAAGTTAGTTTCTAAAGACCTCACTTTTTTCAAAGAACCCCAAAGATTTCAAACCACTATGGGTATGACTATTTCAATAAAGCACATAGTTCTTACACAAAGTATGTATATTAAAATTCCTCCGTATTGACTCCATAAATTATTTACACTATATTCTGCAAAGCAGCAAATGAGAAGAGCAATACATTTTTTAAGTCTGTATGCTTTAATGCTTAAAATAGCCACCCACTACTAAGATGTTTAAGTTTTCCTCTTTCTCCTACTTCAACTCATGATCTGTAAATGTATCTTCTGACCACAAATCATTTTTGATATATTTGCTGTCTTAACAACATTCCCTGTGTGTGTTACCTTATAATGAAACTAAAACTGAATACAGGTGAAAGACCAATAACACTGCTGAAACATAAAAAAAAACAAAACTGAAAACATATGGCAATTTGAACATACGCATGAGAAGTAAATGAAGCAAACTAAAGTGAATAGTTAAAAGTTTAGTATTTGGGTGAGCATGTAGGACTTATTGGTCTCTCTCTACTTAAAAACCAAGAGCTGCAAGAGCAGTAGACAAACTGCCAAGTACAGCAGAAGCCTGTAAGATTTCATGCAATTGTTATTTTCAACATTATCACAATCAACATTTCCCTTCATTCAGAAGTCATCAAGTGCATAGTGGCAGCACAGATACACACACAGACACCCAGCCATCTGGCAGCAAATGGCAGAATATTAAGCAAGAAAAAAAATTTTATATTTCCCATGCCACCATCAGAATCAAATCTGCAACACACCCATGAAATCAGTAGATGCTAGGAAGAATTTCTGGCACATTGAAAATCTGAATGTGAAAACAATAGCTGAAAGGTTATGAGATTCTGCTACAGCAGTGGTTAATAGCATGCCAATTTATTGCAAAAAGGCTAGTTTTTGGTCACTTACGTATTGTGGAAAATGCATGCCATTCTGTTTTTCCCAGGGAGAACAATTACATAATGCAATAACACTGGATTAGAACAAGTACTTACACAACAAAATACAGAGAGCATTTTAGTTCACATGTACATTCACTAACTACCTAAAATCCCTTGTAGTTCCAGTATCTAATGGAAGAACATCTATACTAAAACACTATCAAGGTTGACAAAGGAAACAGTCTTTGGTATTATTCCCTTGCATACATAATAGTTTATTGACTACAAGTGTCATTAAAACATAAAATCTATCAGTAGTGCAAACAGTACAAAATTCAGTGCATCCCATCAACCAGGTTGCACTAACATCTATCACAGAAAAAAAGCTAGCATAATTACAAGAATTTGTAGTATGACATCATTATATATTTTAATAAAATACCAAAGAATTTGTTTTAAATTAAAAAATATTTTAAACCTTGACAGTGTTTAAGGATTAATAAAAAGGTTAGAAATGTCACCAGAAGCAGTTTACCTAAGTAGTGAATCACATCACCAGCCCTATTGTTAGTCACTCAAAAGAAATTCTATAAAATACATACACACAAATATTTTAACAAAATCTTGAGATGATACACATCACTATATAAAACATAGCACCATAATAAATATGCTCTTATCAACTTACATACAAATCCTAGATGGTTGGATGCCTATTACATTAGTCAATCTTAGGTGATGTGCTATCTACAAATTCCCAATATTTCATATAGATTAATAATAATTCAATACAAAATAAGAAAATATTCATTGTATCTTCATATCAGCATTTGGACTTATATTGTTCCTCATATATTATCAATGTACAGTATAATTCACACCTGATGCTATAAAATCCACTAACTTCACCTCCTCCCAATCCCTAGTCAGTAAGGTGTGTTGCAGTGGGGGAAACACTGAATTCAGAGCCAGAGGGATGGATTTCAATTTAAATCTTTCTAGTTGCTTTGCACTTGAAAAAAAATATCATATACTTCATCCTTACGAGGATGATATCTGCTCAAACACCCCCCAAGAGGTCTGTTTACAGACTCAGGATAATGCCTGTGTAGGTACAAAAACCTAAACTATTTAAATGCAAGATTTTATTATTGGTGATGGTAGTTAATACTATCAGGGAAAAATTACTGCTTTAAAAAGATGCTTAAATCAGTATTATGTTCTATTTATGAAGACTGAGAATAAAAGATAACGTCCCACAAAATTTATCAGCACACTATTTTATGATTACCTAAGCAAAACAGGGCAATGCTATGGAAGTGATTTAATAACAAGTGGCTATAACAAGGATAATAGGGGTCTCTAATAACAACAGGAAGCCACAATGTGTAGCTGGTATTGTCAAATTGCTGCTATTAGCATACTGTTACAGGAAAGCATGTTTCAAATTTTTCCACAAGAAGAAATTGGTTTTCTTTGACCCAGGAAGACTTACTGGGATGATAAACAGCAGCTGAATAACGATAGGAGTACAGCCACAATGCTACTCTGAAATAACTACCTCTTAGAGTAACTGAATACAGTAACAGAACTTCTTCAGTACTAAATGCTAATTAATTAGCTTATAAAATGAATCCTCATTATTCATGGATTTTATATTTGCAAATTTATCTACTTGCTAAAATTTATTTATAATCTGAAAAATCATTGCTCGTATGCTTTTGAGGTCATCTCTGGACATGTGTAGAGTGGTGAACAATCTGTCTCTCTGCGTACTCAATCCTAGCTGAGGCTGAACAAGTCGATGTTCTGCCCTGTTTCAGCTGCAAGATGAAGATGACCATAGAATGTAGGAGAGAGGGAACAGTGCAGTAATAAGAAGCAAGAAGTTCTGGCTCTGGGGCAAGCTGGACAGAACTAGAAGCTCAATTCTGGGATGTTACAGAGGTGGCCTCAGACAAGTCACTTAACACTTCTAAACCTCATTTTCTCTTTTGTAAAATTTAAAAAAATATTATCGACCAGAGTAAGGTTTTTTTAGGAATTAGGATTATAATTTAGGTAAGATGTGCGTGTGTGCATCCGTGTGCGTCCGTGTGTGTGTGTGTGTGTGTGTGTGTACTTATAACCACACAGCTGATTGTCCACTGGCAGCAGTTGATTTGCTGCACTTATGTTCTTAAAGTCACCCTGAATTACTAAACATTGAGCCGTTGCTGGGAAAAATATGTATGTGTATGTAAACCTAGCAATGGTTCAGTGTTTGGGTGACTTTAAGAACATAAGTGCAGAAAATAAAGAGAATCGACTCTATAAATTATATGACAATATTAATAAAAGCCAAGCAAATATAGTTTCTTTACCGATAATGAGATTAGAAAGATGTTATGTCCTAGATAAATGAATAATAAACTTGAAACCAGTGATAGAGAGTAGTAATCAAGAGCATATCCTCTGAGATTAGGTTATGTGGGTTCTAAAAACCACCTAATCATTCAAGAATTCTATGATCCTGGACATAAGTACTTAATTTTGTGTCTCCATTTCCTTAGCTGTAAAATGGGGACAATCACAGTTACTATCACTTAAGGTTAATTTGAAAATTATATAAAATAAAACCACATATTACTTATTAAAATATGCCTAACACAAGTAACCTTTAAACCAACATTAGCTACTAAAATATACCTACAAATAGTCCACTACTGCTCCTTAAAAGAAATACAAATTAGTTACAGTTCTAAAACTGAGTAATAACAATCTTTCCATTTATGCCTATCACTGTCAAAACATTTTTGTTACATACACATTTACCTAAATTATTCATGTTAGTATGTCATGAGCTTTTCCAACTCACCATTGTTGCAGCATTCCAAGCAGTTGTTGGTGCAACTTTTGGTTGCCAATTAGATCCTCCAGTTAGCTTCTTTTCACCTGGCTGACTCCAATTTACATCACTTTAAATAAATATAAGTGAGAATATTAAATGTCTGTTATTATGAAGTTTCCTTATTATATATTTAAATTGAACAGAACATTTTAGATGTAGAAGACATCTTGACACATACTTTCGAGGTGAAAGCCAAATAAATCCACCTCTAAGCGGCACACAGGTATGAATACAAATAAAAAACTCACTTCTTAGTGGTTCCATTTCCAATGCCAAGATCTAAGACAAGGAAAAAAAAGCATTTAAAAATTAGGCTTAAAAAAAAAATAAAACAGCTTATGTTAAGATTAAAGAATCCAAAGAATACTTACTGCCCACAAGGTTGGCTAAGGATGAATCCAAGTCATCAGATACTAACTTGTTAGGTGGAAGCTTGGCAACAGGAAGACTCTGGTTCTGAGAAGCCACTGTTGGTTTGAGAAGTCCACCTAGTTCATCAAAGCCTTAAAGTTACAAACAGATGAAATAGGATTTGTAAGGAACTTTATAGTGCTACAGCTTTCTAAAGGAGGCATTTGCCTTTTCTCCTTGTTTACTAAAAAAGTCCTCCAAAAAATGAATACTAAACAAGCTGTTAAATGGAAAAAGAAGTATTCACCATTTAAGTGAACTGATTGAGAAAGCTGTATTTGCTTTGACAGCAATAATTTTGTTTTATTTCATGACAAATGACATTAAAGTTAAAGGGGATAAAAAATAAAGCACTCAAATAAACTATTCTTACTCCTTTTATAAAAGAGAAAGGAATGAAATGCAATCCTCTCCCTTATCTAACAAAATTTTCTTAAGACTTACTTATACCTGAAGCAATGTACGTAAAAATACATCTCTGGAAATTTTGAGAAAAGTTTATTTCAAGAAATAATATAGATAGCTCTGTACCTTCAAAGTGGAGAATGTAAGGTATATGTAAAATATGTAAATTAGAAGCAAATGAACCATTAGATAATCTGGTTCGGTCTAAAACCAGCTAACCTAAACTATACCTGAGAAATTGCAAAACTATGCTCCATTGCACAGAACCATCTAGTAAACTAGGACATTACATACTGAGAAACGGAAATACAATAAAACCCCTTACAGTCTTCTATCAAAAGGTAGACGGCAAAGATAAACCAATCAAACCAACACCTGAAAAGCTCAATAGTATAATCTAGAAATATCAGAGAATTTGATAAAATCACTAAAAATGGTGGTTTAAAAATACAAACAATTATTTTCTACTCTCTTTCTCCCTTTTCCCAGCAGGAAAAACTCAAAAGGAAAAAGTCAAATGCATCAAAAAGTAAAATTATAACCCTATTAATATACAGAAAAAACCCTCAAATCCTTAGTCTATAAATACTCTCTATCAGCTGACTTCTTATGTTTTGGATAACTAATTGTATATTATAAAATTAAGAAGACATCAATATATTTCTTTAAATGACTTGAATCTAAGTACAGTGTGTCCATAAAGTCATGGTGCACTTTTGACCGGTCACAGGAAAGCAACAAAAGATGATAGAAATGTGAAATCTGCACCAAATAAAAGGAACATCCTCCCAGTTTCTGTAGGCTGATGTGGCAGCATGTGCGCATGCACAGATGATGATGTAACACCATGTATACAGTGGAGCAGCCCACAGCCATGCCAGTCGAGATGTGGACGGTACAGAGGAAAGTTCAGTGTGTTCTGTGGCTCGCTAAATTCGAATCCATGACCAAAGTGCAACGTGAATATCGGCGCGTTTATAACGAAGCGCCATCACATAGGAATAACATTACTCGGTGGGATAAGCAGTTGAAGGAAACCGGCAGTTTGGTGGAGAAACCCAGTTCTGGTAGGCCATTAGTCAGTGATGAGTCTGTAGAGGCTATACGGGATAGCTACCTAAGGAGCCCTAAAAAATCTGTGCGTGAGCCCACATCGAACTGCACTGAATAGGTATGAAACTGGGAGAGTTTCCCTTTTATTTGGTGCAGATTTCACATTTCTATCGTCTTTGTTGCTTTCCTGTGACCGGTCAAAAGTGCACCATGACTTTAAGGACACACTGTATTAACCAAAATCAAAGGCCATCCATGGTAAGAATAGAATTGTTAATTTTATAGGAATGTATAATCTTTATAAACTTCTAATTAACAAGATATTAAATGGAAATAAGTAGAAACCTCGCTCTACATATTAATCAATTTCTTTTAAGACAAACGAATGAGAACAATATAGTAATAATCATCCTCAGAACAATAAAAAGCGCCTATACCCACAAGCTCTGATATTTAATACATTCGAGCTGTTTATCGATGGACTATCTCAATCAACAACTCTAAGTACCACAGGTACAGTTCCCTAATTTTAAAAAAAGCCAATTTCCTTTTAGTACAGGGTAAAAATTCTCATGAGTTAAAAGCCCAACAATCTATACACAGCCAGTATCAACTAAGCACTCTAAGTTGAGCCAAACCTCTTTTTTCCCCTCTTGTTTAAGCTCTTACAGAAACAAAATCTTCCCAGACTCAAAACTGTCACTAACGGAGGACCCGGGTTCGATTCCCGGCCAGGGCACATAGGAGAAGCGCCCATTTGCTTCTCCACCCCTCCGCCGCGCTTTCCTCTCTGTCTCTCTCTTCCCCTCCCGCAGCCAAGGCTCCATTGGAGCAAAGATGGCCCGGGCGCTGGGCATGGCTCTGTGGCCTCTGCCTCAGGCGCTAGAGTGGCTCTGGTCGCAATATGGCGACGCCCAGGATGGGCAGAGCATCGCCCCCTGGGGGGCAGAGCACCGCCCCTGGTGGGCGTGCCGGGTGGATCCCGGTCAGGCGCATGCGGGAGTCTGTCTGACTGTCTCTCCCTGTTTCCAGCTTCAGAAAAATGAAAAAAAAAAAAAAAAAAAAAAAAAAAAACTGTCACTAAGAAAGGGTAATAGTAAATAGTCCCTTGAAGTTCTTTAATCTAGTGGTTAGGGGAGGAGGAACAACTTCTTTGGCTACTGCAATTTAATCTATTTATACATGTTAAAAGGAGAATTATCTATCGTTACACAGAATCTAAATTAAAACATTATAGCAATGTTAATAAAATAAATTTTTCTTACCCCCAGAATCTACAATAACATTGGTAGATTTATTTCCAAACACAGATTCGAAGTCAACATTAAGGCCTGCTGAAGGATGTGGCTGTGCAACTGGAGAAGGAGTGAATCCTAGGAAAAACAAATACAAAAAGTTTGGTTCTTTAATAAGTCTGTATTTACAGCCTCTTTTGTAATGATAATAGAATGGAAAAAGCAAAAAATTCCCACAACAAAAGCCAACCCGGCAAGCAAAATGTTTCCTCCACTACCACACCTCATTGTTGATTCCATTTTCCACAACAAAATCATCCCACTGACAAAGAAAACAGAAGAACAAGTGAAGGTGAACTATTAGTATGTTTTGTTACAGAGAGAAAAAAAATCTCTGCTTATTTTTACCTTAATGTTGTATACTGATTATCTTTAAAAAAATAAACACACCTATAATAAACACAATGTAAGGGTTCATTTGGGAATGAAATAAGTAAGTCTATGTTGCTTTAAAATCAGATTAATCCAGCCTGACTAGGCGGTGGCGCAGTGGATAGAGCATCAGACTGGGATGCAGAGGACCCAGGTTCGAGATCCCGAGGTCGCCAGCTTGAGTGCGGGCTCATCTGGCTTGAGCAAAAGCTCACCAGCTTGGACCCAAAGTCTCTGGCTTGAGCAAGGGTACTACCTCTGCTGAAGGCCTACAGTCAAGGCACATATGAGAAAGCAATCAATGAACTAAGGTGTCGCAATGAAAAACTGATAATTGATGCCTCTCATCTCTCTTCGTTCCTATCTGTCTGTCCCTATCTATCCCTCTCTCTGACTCTCTCTCTGTCTCTGTAAAAAAAAAAATCAGATTAATCCACCTGGTATCTCCAAGAGTCTTTTTCCCTCTGTCAATGATTAATGAAAAGCTGTATGATTAAGTTCATCTGAGAAGTGACAGGATTCTGAAAGTTGCAACTCACTAATCCTCATGTCCCCTTTATCAAGGTGCTTCCTGAAAATCAACCACCCGATACTCAGATCATTTTCAACTCCCACCATCCCTCTAACCTCCCCTCTAACTTCAATTTATTAGTTCCAACAATGGGGTTGACAAATATAAAATCAAACATGCTAATGTACCTAACTCTTATCTAAAATACTAAAACATAAATAGGAAACCTTCTTCTTTCTTGTCTGTTTTACACTGAAGCTAGTGGTATTAAATCAACACCCAGCCCATGCCCCTGAAACAATACTACACTGAGGTAACAAATATAAGGTTTGCAATTGTATGAGGTATTTTTTGTGAGGTTCTGAATTTCTAGGGATGGAAAAGAATTAAAATAATCTAAAATTATAAGGGTTGTCACATATCTTGGGGAACTTTCAAATCACTAAGTATACATCCAAATAGAGAATAGTCTAGGAAAGATCACAAAGAATGAATTCTTCTACTTTGTTGAAAGCTATATAAATGGCTCCTAAATTCTCTTTCATTTCTGAATTCTATAAACCCAGAATAAAAAAAAAAGATATTAGAAAGTTAAGAACTATATATATCATTAGGTATAAGTTAAGCTTTTGAGTCCTAAACATAGGCTCTCTTTCTTTCTGCTAACGGACTTTAAGTCTGTCAGAATTGCACTTTGAAATCTTGCTGTACACACCAGGATATAAAGTACAATACAATGTTGTACTAAAGACTGGTCTTTAAAAACAACAACAAAAAGAACACACAGTAAAAAAGGAGGATAAGATTTGCTGAGAAGTACAAAGTCCTCAAAGACAGAGGCCAGAAACTAACAACTTATTAACAATGACTCACGCAATTTAGTACACATTAATAATATGATACTACTTTAAAAGTAATATTTCATATCATAACATGAATATTCTGCTGGCACAAATTTTTAAGAATATACAAGTTTGATCTTATTTTCATAAGTGTTTAACCCTTAAAATAACTTAATTCAAAGACAGTGGTCATTCAATGACAGCACAAATACTATCAAAATACAAAATAATTTAGTATATAAATCTGACATTTCACCTAAAGTTTCCTAAAATGATACAGACTTACCAATTTAATAATATTTGTACAAGCTGTTTAAAAATTATATCATGGCTTACTGGTTACCTTCCTTACAGAAATAATCAATATTTCTACTCAAAAAAGACAAAAATCTATCAAGCTTAATTATGTGTCCATGCTATCATCACACTTTCCTAGTTAAAAGAAATATGCATAATGTTTATCATTCTGGAAACAATATCTTGGCTATAATGTCACTAACTGTAGAAAAATACATGGAACAATAATTTATAACTAGGACAGTAAGTATACCAAATTTTTATTTTCTCTTGCTATTTTTATCCCAACTTTCTAGAATTTGATTGATATCAGAGATAAGACTATTTTTTTATAGTATCATGAAAACAAGTTTATTACTTTCTATAAAGAGAGAAGCCATCTTCTGAGACACCTAGGGGACCAATCTGTGAAATTACATTATTATTACCTAAAAGTATAAAATGTTTGAAAGTATAAACACGTAACAATCCAAGAGCTAGTAACTCAAACTTAAACTTCTACAAAGACATAGAAAACATGTACAAATAAATTTTTTTTTTTCCATTTTTCTGAAGCTGGAAACAGGGAGAGACAGTCAGACAGACTCCCGCATGCGCCCAACCGGGATCCACCCAGCACGCCCACCAGGGGCGATGCTCTGCCCACCAGGGGGCGATGCTCTGCCCATCCTGGGCATCACCATGTTGCGACCAGAGCCACTCTAGCGCCTGAGGCAGAGGCCACAGAGCCATCCCCAGCGCCCGGGCCATCTTTGCTCCAATGGAGCCTTGGCTGCGGGAGGGGAAGAGAGAGACAGAGAGGAAAGCGCGGCGGAGGGGTGGAGAAGCAAATGGGCACTTCTCCTGTGTGCCCTGGCCGGGAATCAAACCTGGGTCCTCCGCACGCTAGGCCGACGCTCTACCGCTGAGCCAACCGGCCAGGGCTACAAATAAATTTTTAATAATTATAATAGCGAATTCACTACTGGGGAAGCAAGTAGCTTATTTTCAAAATAACAGTTTTTAAAGTAATTAATAAATGCTGGTAATACACACGCTTTCATTATCACTTCAATGCCCACCATCAACTTAATGGCCTTTTGTCCCCGGGGTCACTTTTTGGGAGACTGTCAAGGACAGTCAACCTTTAATTTTTAAAAGTTACTTTAAAAAATATACAAAATTAATATTATCATTTCAAAAAAAAATTGGGGAGACAAAAAAAAAAGATGTACTGGCCCTGGCCGGTTGGCTCAGTGGTAGAGCATCGGCCTGGCGTGCAGGAGTCCCAGGTTCGATTCCTGGCCAGGGCACACAGGAGAAGCGCCCATCTGCTTCTCCACCCCTCCCCCCCTCTCCTTCCTCTCTGTCTCTCTCTTCCCCTCCCGCAGCCAAGGCTCTACTGGAGCAAAGTTTGCACGGGCACTGAGGATGGCTCTGTGGCCTCTGCCTCAGGCGCTAGAATGGCTCTGATTGCGGCAGAGCTACGCCCCAAGATGGGCAGAGCATTGCCCCCTGGTGGACATGCCGGGTGGATCCCGGTTGGGCACATGCGGGAGTCTGTCTGACTGCCTCCCCGTTTCCAGCTTCGGAAAAATACCAAAAAAAAAAAAAGATGTACTAACAGACTCTCCAAATTAAGGTCAACTTTACAAAATAATCACTACACTGAACTGTCTACTATTTCGTTTCACCATGGCCCAGAAAAATTCTGTCACTGACTAACACCACTTTGTAGAACATTTATAAACCACTGCCCTGCACGGCTAATCTCAAGAGGAAAATAATATATTAGCTAAAGGTACAAGATAAACAAACTTGGGAAACCTAAAGAAAAATTGGCTGGATTGTTAATGGATTTTGGTGGTAGTTTCATAATAAATGAGGCCTCACACTTTTTTTGTGACAGTAGGTGCTACTATTTATTAATTCCTATTAAACACAATGCAAAGCTTTATAAATAGAGTATTACTTAAACCTCATAACAACCCTATAATAGTATTACCTCATTTTACAGATTAGGAGACTAAGTGACTAATTATACAGTTTACCCAAGGTCAAAGATAATAGCAAGTGGTGAAACCAAGATTTAAACCCCAATTTGTTTGATTCTAGATTCTATTTGGGTTTTCAGTTTATC
Organism: Saccopteryx bilineata; assembly: GCF_036850765.1. Taxonomy (NCBI): domain Eukaryota; kingdom Metazoa; phylum Chordata; class Mammalia; order Chiroptera; family Emballonuridae; genus Saccopteryx; species Saccopteryx bilineata. Next base: position 334,337,478 of record NC_089490.1, on the reverse strand, counting down.
CTAAGTATCTCATCTTCTATAAACCAGCAGTTAAAAAAATAAATTATTTTTATAGCTATAGTAATTAATTCTATCTATCCATCAGAACTCTTCAAGTTTTATGAACTTCTTGAACTTGAGCCTTTTCCCAGCAAATACTAGCCAAAAATGTGAACAACCCTTGGCGATTTTAAAATCTAAAAGCAATGTAAAAACAATCAGTGTTCAAAATTGTACCTGATGGCCCAGGCCAGGTTGCTAAAGTGGATAGTGTCATTCAGGCACACTGAGGCTGCAGGTTAGATCCCCGGTCAGGGCACATATAAGAAGCAACCAGTGAGTGCATAACTAAATGAAACTAAGTGGAACAACAAGTTGATACTTCTGTCTCCCTCTCCCCACCCCTACAAATCAATGGAAAAAATAACAAAAAAATTATACCTGATAATTAAATAATAATTTAGGTAAAAAGTACAATCCAAAAATGAAATGATCTGCATACACAAGATGTTTTTTAAGTGTAGTTTTAATGATAATTGTACGTGCCAGTGATAGTGCTGGATGTTACACAGTCACATATGTAACCATCACTGCAATTCTATAAGACATTATTATGCCAATTTTCATAGGTTTAGAAAGATTAAATACTTGTTTAAAGTCATACAGGTTAGAGTAGAACTGGAATCCAAACTTAAGTTTACTAGATTCCATACATATTCTTTCCACCCAATTCCCTCATATATTCTATTTTAAAATATTTTTAAATCATTTCCAATTCTTACTGCCAGTCAAAAACCTCAGTCAGTTCTTTAGTTGTGTCAAACCTACTTCTTAATGCCAATGTAACTACGGCAATCAACTCCTATGCACAAAAAAATCAGCTGGATTTCGAGGTTTAATTTCTACTGTACTGGCCAAGAACGTATTTGGAAAGACACAGATGAATATCAAATTGACCACACCTCCCTGGAACTGCATCCCATTTCTAAGTCCCTTGCACACAGCTGGTAAAGCCTGTCTCTTTCCAGTAGACTCTCCCTAACACTTGTGCAACAACTTAAGTCAAAACTATCTACTGTTGGATCATTATCACCCATCTAAAGAGCTTTAAATTCTATAAGCTTGTAAAATTAAAATATTACCAACTTTCTTGAGAATTTTAAAGCTTAAGTGAAAGTAAAGTAACTGAAAGATGAGAGGCATCCATTCACAAAACAATGTGTTTAACCAAGGAAATAAAATTCAGAAAAAAGTAATCTACTCTTTAAAATCAAGTATCTTCTACCTACAAATATTTTAAAAATTCATTTAAGAAAAACAACAAAAAGAAATCTGTCTTGCATAAATTGATAAATTTTAGAGATATTATTGCCTATCTCCAAATAAACCAGCTACAGTGAAAGGGCCATGGCACTTAAGGGTAGTATTGGGATAAGACTGAGTACCAGAAAAAGAATCAGATAAGGCATGGCGGTGGGGGGAAAGCACAGAAGAACCATTAAAAGTAGACTGGAGTAATTAAAAACATACAAAAAACCAGAAAGTCCTCACATTTGGTATTCTTCAAATGAAAACTTACTAAAAAGAGAACATAAGGCTCCATTATGAATACTATATTTAAAATAATTTTAAAAAAAATAATGAACAGTGCATCCGTTTACATTAAAAAACAAAAGAACGAACATGGACCAGTTGGTGTTTTAGCTAATATTAATCTGTCTTCTAATGTTCTCTTTTACAGATGAGGAAGCAGGTCTAGACAGGGTCACAGGCACTGCATAGCTGAGACCATAACCCACTCCCCTTGACTTACAATTCAGTATCCTTACAACTTTCACGAGGACAAGCTACCTGGTATACTGAGCATCACATCATCAGATCACTGTCCTTCTCTAAAAGAGCTGAAAGTGTATCTACATAACTATTCTGATTTTTCTGGGTTGTTCTCTACAGATCAGAAATTGGCAAACCACAGGTTGTGGCCTATCTTTACAAGCTCATGCGAGCTAAAAATGATTTGTACATTTTTAATGGGTTGTTATAAACAAACACACAAGCAAACAAAAAGAACATACAATTGAGAATTTATGTATCCTGTAAACACTAAATTATATAGCCCTTTAAATAATATGCTTGCTTGACCAGTGTTCTAAAGCAGAACTAGGCAATAGCACTAATTTTTAGTGACAGAAATGTTCTATAAACCTGTCCTGTACAATACAGTAGCACTTGTCACATGTGCCACTGAGCAATAAAAAATGTGGCTAGTACAATTTAGAAAATAAAATTTTAACGTTATTTAACATTTAGTTTTAATTAATTTGAGTTTAAATGACAATATGTGGTCAGTGGCTAGTCAGGTGATGCAACTCCAGGAATGGCTCAGCATGGGTGGGCCTTTCGTGCTCTTACCACTCTGAGAAATAAACTGTTGGAATTTTTACTACTCAACTACTTCTCAGAAACTTTTAACTTGGATTGAAAGGCTTCTTATTAAAAAGCCTCTTCTAGGGCAGGCATCAGCAAATTACAGCTACATGTCTTGGTAAACAGTTTTGGAACACATGTTTATGTATTAGGCTATAATGTCAAAGATGAATAGCTGTGACAGAGACTACGTGGCTCAAGAGCTAAAAATATTTACAACCTGACCTTTTAATAAGTTTGCTGACCTTGTTCTAGACTAATAGTTGACACAAGTGATTTTTAGTTTCCTCTTCTGTACTCATTTCATTAAAAATGAGTATTTAATAGTAACTTTTTTGTTTCTCAAGACATGACATAGCAGATAAGATTTTTTTTTTTTTTTTTTTTTTTTTTTTTAGAGGCAGAGATAGACAGGGACAGACAGACAGGAACAGAGAGAGATGAGAAGCATCAATCATCAGTTTCTCGTTGCGCCTTGCGACTTCTTAGTTGTTCATTGATTGCTTTCTCACACGTGCCTTGACCACGGGCCTTCAGCAGACCCAGTAACCCCCTGCTGGAGCCAGCGACCTTGGGTCCAAGCTGGCGAGCTCTTTGCTCAAGCCAGATGAGCCCGCGCGCGACCTCTGGGGTCTCGAACCTGGGTACTTCCGCATCCCAGTCCGACGCTCTATCCACTGCGCCACCGCCTGGTCAGGCAGCAGATAAGATTTTTTTAAATTATTTTTCCTTTGACTTGAGAGAGAGTGGAAGGGAGAGGGAGAGAGGGAGGAGAGGTGAAGGGGAAGAGAAAGGGAGAAGCATTAACCTGTTCCATTAACTGTTCGATTTAGTTGTGCACCCGCTGACTGTTTCTCGTCTGTGGCCTGAACAGCGGCCGAACCTGTGACCCCTGGCATGCCGGGATGATACTTTAGCTACTGAGTCAGGGCAGATGTGATTTCTTAAAAAACTATTATTTAATATTTTTATTTGTACTGTTTGCTCTCAGAAAGAGAAAGTAAGGGTTTAAATTAAAAGTCTGTACTTGCATCAGGGAAAGGGCATTGCAGAGCAAAACCGCAGGTCTCCTGCTTCAGGCTTTCCTCCCAACAGCTAAGATACAGTGATGCACTTAACATGTCGGAACTCAGGTGACCCATCCATAAGATGGTAATATTCTCTTACCAGTATGAGAGTTGAGCTGGGCCAAACTTTCTCTGGAGGTCTTTGACAACTCTGAATCACCAATTTTATGACTTTGATTTTCAAATGCACCTACTCCCTTAGAGTGTATGTCCATCAACTCTACTAATCTGCTCTGCTTTGGGCCTTCTTTTTGTCTCAACTCCACAGACCTTAAACTTAAGAAACATTAGGAAAATGACACTCCTAGTGTATGTTCCTCTTGCTACAGACTTTCCTTGAAGAGCCAAAATAATAACTAACAATGGCGTTTTTATTTTTAATTCTGCTTCTGTTGTTTCAATTTGAAATTACAAGAATCTTTAGCTTAAAGTTACTACTGTTCTCCATTCTGTCCCTCTTCAGTACATAAAGATGTGACAGCCTAAAGCCCATGTACTGTTCTAACCTAAAATATGGAAAATAACATATGGCCCAAAGCAAAGACATACCTGTTTCGTATATCCAAATTAAGAAAACTGACTTAAAAAGACACAAGCAGCCATATTTACTAAACATTTACCAGTGTATACACAGTCAATATAAAGAAAAAAACTTGTAAGATTAAAAAATAATAAAACTCCAAGGATAACTCTAGTAACCCCTCATTTTAAAGCAAATAAGGTACTCCATTTGACAAATTTTCTATAGAGTAAGAAAATGTTAAATTTAGTTTCACCTTTTTATATAATTTTTAATGTATTATAATGACATGAAGGAATTATGGCAATACTGTGGAGCTATGAGACTAATTATATATATAATATATATATATTATATATATATAACTAGAGCACCTGCCTTTGCAATGTTCTCAAATCTCCAACTATTTGCTTTCTAGTCACCTTCCTTCCTTCCTCTCTTTCAGATATAGCTAACAGAATATTCATGACATGATCTATATCTAGGGTACATAGATGATTTTCTGCACATTGTGTTAATCAAAGATTTAATTTGTGTCACCTTAAGCTATTTTGTTTAACTGTATTAAAAGCAGATTCACCATCTTTTAAGGGAGGTTTAGTATCTTTTTAGAAGGATTCAAAAACATTTCAGTTTCATTATATACTTAAAATTTTACTCTTCTTATATAATTTTTGTGTGAAATTTTGCCTTTTTATGGATTTTTATATTGCAATTAAAAGTTATTTGGCCAAGTTGCTTTACAATCTCTTCATTTATCTCAGGGCTAACATTAAAGTGAGACCATTATAACAGAGCTAGAGGGTATGCATGGATTTTAGATAATCTAAAATTATACTACTCACAGTTCAAAAAGAAAAAAAAAAGGATAAGATAGCTACTAATATAACAGTCCCGAAAACTACTAATATAACCACCCTCTTAAAAATAAAAAGGAAAAATATAAGCACACATGCATGAACTTTTAAGTAATATTATGCTTCAACCACCTCTTCTAATAACTGACTCTGAACTAACAAACAGAATGCAGTATGGGATGTTAGACAGTTATGACTACTGCAATGTAGTATGTCAGAGAACACTAAAAAAAGTCTAATTTCAAAGGTAATTTTCTTTCCTAAAAACTTGCATTAAATAAAATTAGGGATACTAGCATCAATTTTAAAACCTTACTATACATTATTGCTATTCAGTTACTTTAAAATTTGATATTAAGATCCAAAGTAATTATTGCAGTGCTTTAAAAAGTAATTAATGAATGTTAAAAAATACTTAGGCAATATAAACATAAATTGGAAAGAAAGGTTAAATGGTACTTTACCAACAAACATTTCATGAGTAGGTGTCCTAGTAGTAAAAGTGGATACATCTGAAGAAATGGGAAGGTGAACATCACCACTACTTTTTGTGAGGAAAGGATTTAAGCTTGGAATGGCATCATCAACAGCATCTACAGTAGCAGAGAAAGGATCTGTGTAGTCCAAGTGCATTACAGCAAAATGAAGAAAGGAAGTAAATTAATTAGTATTGTAATTAGTGAAAAGATGCAAAGTGAAAAGTAGTAGCTATATCACTGTTTATTAACTTTAAATGCAAAAATACTTAATCACCAAAATGAAAGAACTGTATTTAACATATTTTAAAGTGAATCCTCAGAAAAAAACAAATTTAGGTGTCCATTAATAGAAACATATTAAGGACAGATATGCTTTCCAGCGTTAGGAAGCCAAAATTAGGTAATTAAAAAAGAATAAAATGCTTATGTGAAACAGCCACCTACCTTGAACCATAAAACCCGCCCCAGGTGGGAATGTATTGACTTTGGTGGCATAACTACATTTACTCAAAAAAATGATGTCTTGTATAGGTTCAGAAGTAGGAAATAAGAAAATAAAGATAAAGGTCTAACAATGGGGTTTCATTTAAAACAGAGGCTAACGACTGGCCATGTAGTACACTGTGAACAGTTTTGAAGGCCAAGCTAAGAGTTTTAAAGAGTTGGCTTTAAAATTTAGCTGAAGGATTAGCTAAAAAAACATATGTACATAACATATAAACACAGACAACAAATGGCAGTAGCCAGATGGAAAGGGGGTGAGGGAAAGGTGGAGGTGAGCAAATTGGGGGAAAATAGGGACAGAGACTTTCTTTGGGGTGGAGGGTGCACAATGCGGTATACAGATGGTGGCTATATTAAGTTATACATTCGAAACCTGTAGTATACAGTTTTGTAAACCAATGTCATCCCAATTAATTCAATTATTAAAAAAATAAAAATATTAATAAAATAAAAATTTGCTGAAAAAATAACAAAAATATTATTTTCTACTAGAATGTTAGCATGCATACCCTATTATCAAATTCTACATGTAAAGTTGTTTTAGGACCAGGTATTTATGATACATATACCTCATTCAAGATAATCAGCTTTCTAATGATTGAAAGCCATTCATCCTACCTTAGTAAATAGAGAGAGGAAAAAACAAAAAGTAGCAAAAACAGTGTCATAATTTTATCTCTTGTAACAATAAAAAATGAGAAGACAACAGCTGCTGCCTATTCTCATTTGTGACCATCACTGAAGAATACTGTGTTCCCCAAGCACTGTATTTTACTCTAAGATTATATGAAGGAACAATAAGAAGGCAGCAATGGCCCAAGAACAGGTTATTCACTATGATAAAGGCATCTATTCCTTAAAGTCAATCAATTCAAGGCGATTGCTCCACAATCCCACAACTGACTACAAAAAAATATGACAAAAATATTGAGGTCAGTGGCTTAAATATAATAAATCTTTTTTAAATTTTTGTTATCACTTAAGGCCCTTTCTAGGAATTAGGAATTAATATGGAACATCAATTCACAGACAAAAATAAAGTCTTACAAAGGTATCAAAATTCACTTGGGTACTATTCAAAATCAAATGAATCATGTTTTAACGTCTTCTTCACCCCATACCCCTCAATAAATGGAACAAGGAGTGAAAACAATCAGAAAAAAAATAATTCAGAAATAAGAAGTAGAAAATAGATACAGTAGGTTAAATTTTTTAAAAAATGTTATTTCTTGACTTTAGTGAGAGAGAAAGGGAAATAGAGTGACACAAGAAGAGCGATCTGTTCCTGTACATGCTCCGGTTGAGGATCAAACCAGTAACTTCTGCACTTCAGGACAGTGCTCTAAAGAACTGAGCCATCTGGCCAGGGCAATATGTTGGATTTTTTGTACTAAAATAAAAATGTAATGGTGATCATTCTAACTACTTATATAATAAAGGAGCCTGGGCACTGGCTAGTTGGCTCAGTGGTAGCATGGGCTCAGCATGTGGGTGTCCCGAGTTTGATTCCTGGTCAGGGCACACAGGAGTTGCAACCATCTGCCTCTCCACCCTCCCTCTCCAACCCTCTCACAGCTGTGGTTTGATAAGTTCGAGAGAGTTAGCGCCAGGTGCTAAGGATGGCTCCCTGGTGGCCTCTCCCTTAGGTGCTAAAAATAGCTTAGATGACAAGCAATGGCCCCATATGAGAAGAGCATTGCCCTATAGGGGGCTTTCCGGGTGGATCCCAGTTGTAGTGCATACAGGAGTCTGTCTCTCTGCCTCCCCTCCTCTCACTTAATAAAACAAAAGAGAAAAGAAAAAAGAAAAGAAAGGAGCCTGATCAGTGGTGGCACAATGGAAAGAGCACTGAACCAGAATGCTGAGGTCTCTGGTTTGAAACCCTGAAGTTGCCAGCTTGAGCACGAGCTCATTGACATTATCTCAAGGTTGCTGGATTGAAGCCCAAGGTCACTGGCTTGAGCAAGAGGTCACTGGCTCAGCTTGATCCCCTCATTCAAGGCATGTAAGAGAGACAATCAGTGAACAGCTAAAGTGAAGAAGCAACTATAAATAGATGTTTCTCTCTCTCTCTCTCTCAATAAATATAAAAAAAACAAAGCTGCATTAAGCTTAGACTTATCAGTTTGGTTTTAAGTGCTATATACAATAGTGGCAGGGAGGTTTTTAAAGTACATTACATTTTTTTGGACAATAATCAACAAAGTAGATCTCTCTAGTTTACAGTGCAAATGAAGTCATAAGAGAAGTCACTCAAAAAAGAAACACATTTCTGCCACAAATCCACTGGTTTATGAGAAAAGACATAATTGGGAAAGGTCACTAGTTATCTGCTGTGCCACTGATCGTGTTTTATCTAAGTACATGGTATCATTTCCTATTATACAAATAACTAAGAGAAGAATATGCAGTCATGTGCAAGTGCATCTGTATTTAGGTCAATCAGACAATAAGAAAAATCAGCTCTTAATCTACTTGACAAAACATTACACATATTCTAGAATGATATTAATGTACTAATGGACACTATACTAAACAAAAATATTAAGACAAAAAAATCATGTTCTAGCTATTCCAACTTAAACTTGACTCACTAACTGTAACTTTACTCTTAATTCCTTAAGATATTAAAAATAAATACTCCATTATTTTTATCATTACTCACTTGAAAGTTTACTTTTATGTTACAATAGAATCGCAGAAAAATAATCCAAAAAAGGTAAAAAAGATGAACACAGAACCAGTTCAGACTGACTGATGGTGGCGCAGTGGATTGAGCTTTGGCCCAGGAAGCTGAGGGCCCCGGTTCAAAACCTGGAGTTCTGGCAAGAGTGTGGGCTTGTCATCAATATGATCCCAAGGTCACTGGCTTGAGCCCAAGGTCACTGGCTCAGCTTGAGCTCCCACTCCCCCATATCAAGGCATAGATGAGAAGAAATCAATAAAAACAACTAAAGTGAGGCCCTGACTGGTTGACTCAGTGGTAGAGTGTTGGCCTGGCGTGCAAGAGTCCCGGGTTCGATTCCCGGCCAGGGTACACAGGGGAAGCAACCATCTGCTTCTCCACCCCTCCCCTTCTCCTTCCTCTCTGTCTCTCTCTTCCCCTCCCGCAGCCGAGGCTCCATTGGAGCAAAGTTGACCCGTGCGCTGAGGATGGCTCCATGACCTCTGCTTCAGGCGCTAGAATGGCTCTGGTCATAACAGAGCAACGCCCCAGATGGGCAGAGCATCACCCCCTGGTGGGTATGCCGGGTGGATCCCAGTCGGGCGCATGCGGGAGTCTGTCTGACTGCCTCCCTGTTTCTAATTTCAGAAAAAAAAACAACTGAAGTGAAGCAACTATGAGTTGATGCTTCTCAGTTCTTCCCTTCCCCCCTTCTTTCTGTCTCTTTATCTCACAAAAACAACAACAACAACAAAAAAACAGTTCTGTCATATTAGTCTTGAGACTAATCCCTTTACACACAGAAAATGTGAATTTTTTCATAAAATGTTGTTTCATGCCAGCTGAGAGTAAAACTCTAGAATGGATAATTCATTTTGCCTCAATTAAAATTTGAAATCTTGCTTAAAATATTCAAGTGTACCAAGTTGATAATATTGGATATTGTTTGATCTGGTGTAACTCCAAGTTTTCAAAGTGATGGAAACTTAAATCTCAGATATTAGTATTCAATACAAGTGCTTGCTTAGACTCCAGACCATTTCTTGAAAATCAAAGGCTCATTAATAATACAGTAAGAAGAACAGGAAAGCGTGTGTTCTCTCTTTTCAGTGGAATCTTACATGGCTTTCACATAAACATATGAAACTTACTTCCCTTTCACTCCCTAACACTAACCTATAAGGAATATACATTTTCTCTGTAGTGTTTATGGTAAGAACTAAAATATCAAATTTGTTAACATCAATTTTTAGCAAATGAAAAGCATAAATAAGATTTTAGAATCATTAAAAATAACTGTCTTTGGTCACATGCTATATATTTCAAATGTTCAAGCAAATGGTTAATTTTTTAAAAACCTTTTAAAATTATCATTATGACCAAAGCTTTTTATATTTAAGATTTATTTAATTATTTCAGTCTAATTTTATACAGTAAAAAAATCTTAGTCTGAATGTCTAAAAATGAATATACTAAGTTAGGAAATCTTCAAAATTTTTGCTTAAAATACTATCTAACATTCAGGAGTCAAACTCTGAAATTACCACCAACCCAGGAGCCAAATATTTTACATGAAAGTCAAGACAAGACTTAGTTCTTCTTAAATTGAGAAGGTCACAGTGAAGATCACTGTCCTTTCCTCACACATAATAAGGTTTTGTGCCTTTGTACTTGATCCCACTGTACTTGATTTATACTTGTAACATTTTTAAGAGTCTCACTTGTACATAGCAAGCCTAATGTTAAAATATGGGGAAATTGTGATGAAATGGTACATAAGGCAAAATAACCAAAAACAGAAAAATAAAACACAATTAAATGTATTTCAACATTGTAATCACAGATTGCTACGGAATATTTCTTGTAACAGGACATGGAACAATTCTTACAGGCTGCAATTACTTAAAATTATTCTCCTACAGTAACAGTATATTTGCTTTCATATATGACCTCAAAATAATTTTAAGCAAAAGCTTTAATTTGTCACTGTTATAATTAATAGGATATGGTGTCCAGATTAAACAATTTCAGAGTTAAGTTGTTTTGGCATGTTATATTAGTTCTCAGTTTTCTGTAGAAATTTTCATCTACTGAGAAAAATACTTTTCAACCTTAATTTAGAAAAACTGCTCTTTTTTTTTTTTTTTTAAAGAGAAGCAAGCTGAAACTACTTAAATGGTATGCTCATTCTACTACCATTTTCTTAAGCACTTTACAATAAGCAAAAAATAAGCGTGTAAATTTTGGCGGATTAAAAACTCTAAAACTAAGACTTATTAGGATATTAAGAAACTCTTTTCTTGGCTTTGGCCAGTTGGCTCAGTGGTAGAGCACTGGCCTGGTGTGTGGATGTCCTGGGTTCAGTTCCCAGTCAAGGCACATAAGATAAGCACCCATCTGCTTCTCCATCCCTCCCCCTCTCCCTCTCCAGCAGCCATGGCTCCCTGGGAGCGATTTGGCCCCAGGTGCTGGGGATGGCTCCATGGCCTCCTGCTCAGATTCCAGGAAAGAGCTCAGTTGCTGAGCAATGCCCCAGATGAGCAGAGTATCTGCCCATAGGGGCTTTCTGGGTGGATCTCAGTTGGGGTGCATATGAAAGTCTGTCTCTGCCTTCCCTCCTCTCACTAAATAGAAGAAAACAAAGAAAAAAAAATCTCCCTTCTTAATCTCAGTTATCTACAGTTCACCCAGATAAATTCTAAAAAATATCTACCAACTTTACCTTGCCTGTGATAGTTTAGTGCAAGGTTAGCCAATCTTTTTATACCTACCACCCACTTTTGTATCTCTGTTAGCAGTAAAATTTTCTAACCGCCACCGGTTCCACAGTAATGGTGATTTATAAAGTTTGGAAGTAACTTTATAAAATTTATAAAGCAGAGTTACAGCAAGTTAAAGCAGGGGTCTCAAACTCAACTCAGCATGTGGGCCACAGAGCAAGATCACAGCTGTCTGGCGGCCGCACTAGGTCTACAAAAGGCAACTGTTACGCAACACTTTTCTCACTGCAGTTGAAAACAAAAAAAAATCAGTACAACAAGCACAATCGTACATGCAGTTTACTCAGTGTCACAAAACGACCAGAAACTGTAGTTCGCATCACAACTGCTGTTAACTAAGCTAATATCTAGCTAGGATGCTAGAGAAATGAAAAATACAAGTAGGCCCCTAGGCTTACTTAATTTTATCCAAAATTTTTTGAACTTCGTGGATTAGTCTGCGGGCCGCACAAAATTGTTTGGCGGGCCGCATGCGGGCCGCGAGTTTGAGACCCCTGAGTTAAAGTATATAATAATAATTACTTACCAAGTACTTTATGTCGGATTTTTGCTAAGTTTGGCAGAATAAATCTTTATAAAACAATTTACTATAGTTAAATCTATCTTTTTATTTACACTTTGGTTGCTTCGCTACCGCCCACCATGAAAGCTGAAACTAGCGGGCGGTAGAGACCAGGTTGACTACCACTGGTTTAGTGGGTCAAGTGTCAACCTGAAATGCTGAGGTTGCTAGTTTGAAACCCTGGGCTTACCCTGTCAAAGCACATATGACTAGCAATCAATGAACAACTAAAATGAAGCAACTATGAATGGATACTTCTCACTCCCCTCCCCATTCTCCCTTCTCTGCAAAATTAATAAATAAAATCTTTTTTTTAAAAAAAGGCATTTATCAAAAAAACTTTTTAATAAAGTATTTATTGACTTTAAACTTAGAAACTATTACTCCCAAATTTTAAGATTTAGCTAAATTAAACTTGCCTTCAGAGAGTATTAGCTTTTAATTAAGTTATGGCTCAAAAAATTTGTCTAAAAATCTAGTGTTTTACTATTCCTGTTCCCTAATCTGTGTTAGGAACCAGAAATACCAATCTAGGGGAATAAAATGACCATTCATACAATTATTTATAAAGTACTATTATAAACTAGACATTGAAGGTATAACCTTGAACAAAATATTTTAAAACTTCTGCCTTCACATACATTATGTTTATTATACAAAATAGCCTTAAGAAATGGCTATAAAAAACAAAACATAAAGTCCTTAAACCTCACATTATGAAAATAAAGAAGAAAAAACATCTAATTCATAAAAACTCACTGTTCTTTAATTTTATATTTGCCATGAAAAGTAAGCCAATCAATTCAGATTTCACATGTAAGCCACACATAAGTTTTAAGGTAGCTTGCCATTCTCTGTAGTTCTCTAGACATTATCCTTTCTCAGAATATTCCTTTTCTTCTCAAATAATTTTTGAGTGTTTATAAAATAATACTTACATATATACAAACAGAAACACCAAAACCAACCAAAGAAAATGATTTGAAAGCATACTAAATGACTAAGCAGAAGTGGTTAAAAATTGACAAAGAGACTAGGCTCACTCCTTCAAAGATGCCACGGACATGGTCATAATATGGTCACGTCAAGATCAAAGAACTGACAGGCAGCAAACATTCCTGTTGGTACTATGGAAAAATCTTTGAACACCAAAATCTTAGAAGTCTAAGTTAAATCAACATTTTAAAAACAAGTAGCATAAAATTTGTCATGACATTCCTGGTCAGGATATAGTTTACTGCCTGATAACACAGTTCTGAGTTTTATTAGAACTTTATTATATACTTACACAAGATGAGTTTTTTTCCCCCTGCAAGTAATTTTTTTTTTCTATACCAAAAGTAAAATGACTATTACGCATTTTCTGATTATGGAGTAGAACTTCAACACTGAAAGAATAATTTTACACTGAAACATACATTTGGTCATTCCTATTCTTCTTCATTAAACCTCATTTCATAATTTAATTGAACATGAAATCTAAAACTACATTTATAAATAAATGAAAATGTCTTCAAAAGGACTAACTTCATTGCCATTTTAGTATTTTTAAGTTCTCATGTATCAAATTTAACAAAAATTATACAAATAAGTAAAATACCACAGACAAGGGAGAGCAGACACCTATACAACATATAAAGTAGAATTCTTGAATGCTTACCTCCCCATGTATTTGCTACCTGAGAAGCAGTTGACATAGGAAGTACAGACGGATGAAAAGTTGGCTGTTGCAAATCAAGCAAATCATTTGGTAGCTTTGATGTGCTAAAAAAATATTTTGAAAAGTTGATTTATTTATTAGGTAAACTCTGCTATATTAGTCATTCCCTTTTCCTGCTCCTCTAAATCAGAACATTAAAAAGAAACTGAGGCCCTGGCTAGGTGGCTCCGTGAACAGAGTGTCATCCCAAGGTCATAGGCTCAATTCCTGATTAGGGCATATATGACAAACAACCAATGAGTGCACGGGTAAATGGAACAACAAATTGACCCCCCCCCATCAATGGAAAAAAATTAAAAAATAATAATTTTTAAAAAAACTGAGAAAAAGTCCCAATAATGTAAATCTCAAAAGGAGGAAGAGTTTCAGCAAAATAACAATGGCATATCCCTCATACAACAGCACACATCTAAGGAGGCCTAGAGATATATTCAAGTACTGTATCTTCAGTTTACATAGGAATCAAATTATAATCATCCTCAAGAAAAGATCAATAACTGCCCCAGTGAAATACTGATTTCTGTATTGAAATAAACCTAAACAACATGATTTGAAAATATGAAACAAGGCAATTTTAATTTTTCAAAAAAATTTGTTTTCTTACTTTTAATCTTTAAAAAACTTCAATTACATTTGCAATATCAATGCATACTCCTATAAAGTAAAATACCTGCTAACTTCATCTCAACTACTTCATAATCTAAATAACATATAAATAATACAGGGGGAAAATATTATACATGTATATATGACATAAATTTATAATGGAGCCACCCATCACATAACTCCTGGGGGGGATGCTTATATAATACATATATTACCACACAACTTATGTAATTAAGTAATAACAACAACAAAGGAAAAAATTCTAGAGTTTCCATGAATTGAAGCATTATGTGTATGTATCACAGTAGACATTATTTTTAACTTACACTAAGAACATGTCTTTTCAATATAAAGATGTTATAGGTAAGTAAATAAAAATACAAATACATTTAGAATATAGAGAATTATGATAATATACAATAAGTATTCTGTAATAGAATTTTGGCTCTCAACCTTTATAGGTGAGAACTTTTGAGTATATTAAGTGCAATAAAGCACAGTCAAATTAGTTCTTTAATAATATTTGTTTCATCCTCAAACATTCAACATTCTTTCCCATTCATCTTCCCTAAAACAGACTTCTTTTCAAAGTCTTCAAGTGTAAAACTTGACACTTAATGGATCCAATGTCATTTCATTGGGAATTAAGGAAAGCGGCATATAAAAACAAAACAAAAGCTGAAAGAAAACCATGTAACTAAATTCACCAAACATCTACTAAGACTTTAGGAAGTCGGTAGCAGTTGAGTTAATAAAAGTTACACTGAGCTCTAATAGGAGTCAGTAGGTGGGAAGGAAGACCTTTTAAGGAGAAGCTAAAAATATAAACAGTATCAATAATAAAATTAAAGAACAAGTCAACAAAAAAAAAAATCATCATTCTCTATGGTGCATTTACCATATGCTAAATCCTATCTGGAAGTTTGCTGGAAATGAAAACTGTTGGTCCTTACTCAACACCAACTGAATCAGAAATTTAAGATAGGCTCAGCTCTGTGGTTTAATTAACCCTCTAGTTCTGATGCTTACTAAGACTGAAAAACCTTGACTTACACCATACATAATCTTATTTGGAAACAGTTTTAAAAAAAGATTAAGAAATAAGAGTAGAAATATTATATTTCCACTGTTAAGTAGCTTAAATTAAGCAACAAGATTACTGATGTTGGTCTGGTAGACTTCAATACCACAGAAATCTGGCAACTAAACTGTTACCATGTTCCAAATTACCAAGTTTAACACCAGGGAATAGACATAAAAAACATTTAGTATTTTAAAATACATGCCATAACCATTATCCATATACAGTGTGTCGGTAAAGTTATGGTGCACTTTTGACCGGTCATAGGAAAGCAACAAGACGATAGAAATGTGAAATCTGCTCCAAATAAAAGGAAAACTCTCCCAGTTTCATACCTATTCAGTGCAGTTCGATGTGGGCTCACGCACAGATTTTTTAGGGCTCCTTAGGTAGCTATCCCGTATAGCGTCTACAGACTCGTCACTGACTGATGGACTGATGGCCTACCAGAACGGGGTTTCTCCACCAAACTGCCAGTTTCCTTCAACTGCTTATCCCACCGAGTAATGTTATTCCTATGTGGTGGCGCTTCGTTATAAACGTGCCGATATTCATGTTGCACTTTGGTCACGGATTCGAATTTAGTGAGCCACAGAACACACTGAACTTTCCTCTGTACGGTCCACATCTCGACTGGCCGTGGACTGCTCTGCTGTATACACGGTGTTACGTCATCACATCTGCACACGCACACATGCTGCCACATCATCCTACAGAAACTGGGAGGGTGTTCCTTTTATTTGGTGCAGATTTCACATTTCTATCATCTTTTGTTGCTTTCCTGTGACGGGTCAAAAGTGCACCATGACTTTACGGACACACTGTATATCAATATATATCAATATCTGTATCTCCAAGAGGGTCTTGAATAATTAGATACTTCATAACTGTGTTTAATTAATTATAATGAACTTTTACACAATGAAATGTTTGACAAGAGATAACTCACTACATTCCAGTTAGTATAAATTTATAATTCTGCCAACAGCCATTTCCTAAATAGGCAAAATAAAAACCCATTAGTTTATATTTAGTTATACCTCTACCACCATTTATACCACCTCCTGTGAATAAATTTATGATTACAAATGATAAATTAAACTTAACCTAAAAAGCTCTGCAAAATTTCTATTAGACATCTTTAAACCTAAGTATTCAAAGGGAATTGTTAACCTCTCCACATACCTGTTAGAAGAACTAGGGGTAGAAAACATGTCAATGGCTGGTGCAGTCATTATGCCCCCTGCTGAGGTGGACACAGGAGAGGCTGCAGTTGTTAAAGAGGTAAGAGGTTTCTTTGCTAGTTCTTTTAGGCGCTGTTCCTGTTAAGAAAAGTTATTTCCCGTAAGGAATCCAGAAACCAGATTTGTTTGTATGTATTCTAAACAAAAGCATTTTCTAATTCTGTTTTGATAGCAGAAAGGTATTGTTTGTCAGGATGAGAAACGAGGCTACATACTAAGTTTTATCCCATTTGGATAGCTATACATTAAATACTGTTAGTCTCCATAGAGGTCCCAATTCTTCTATGAACATCTGTACTTGTTTTTCCAAATAAAAAAATGCACACACCTACCTTTAAAGCTTTTAAACGAGCCTGTTCTTCCTCTAATGCTGCCTGCTTTTCCCTTTCATCCACTTTGGTAAGAGAAAGGCCAGTACTTGCCAGGGAAGAGACTGCATTGGAAAGTGTTGTTGCCCTAAAATAATTGGACAAACATAATTTGGCTTATTGCCAAACATTCACATTACAGCCTGGTTAAGAAATGACCTGATAACATTGGCACAGACACTATAATTATGAACTCAACTTATGAAGTCGAAACCAGTACTTCATATGCAATATTCTAACCAGTAACCTACAGAATTATTAGCAATTAATGATTGACATTCACTTTTTTTTAAGTGTTAGATTTTATAAAGGGATTACAATAAAGGTAAGAGACCTTGCCTCTTTCAAGTGCCAAGGAAGAGAACTTATACCATTAGGAAAGAGCTCACATATTCCCAGGAAAACTTTGATGTGTAAAAAATACTGAGTTTCTCACAGGAAATGACTTTCTACTAATTCACAGCCTGGATTTCAACAGTATTACTACAGTAATGCTAAAACATGAGTACCAGCAACAAATAATGTGTCTAAGTATGTTTCCCTTATAATACCCAAAGACATCGTTCCTAGAGGACCACAGGTTCCTTCAAAAGAAGATCAATTTCATTCCAGTCACTGGTCCATCTGCCACCTCTTTTCTATCTGCTACCATTTTGCCAAGTTAGAATTTCCTTTTCAGCCATGTACCCTGATTGAATCATCTCTCCCTGGCAGATTCACAGTAAGCCACCTCCTTTTCCTTTACATCAAAACCTTCCCTCCTGACCAGGCAGTGGCACAATGGATAGAGCGTTGAACTGGGATGCTGAGGTCCCAGGTTTGAGACCCCAAGGTCGCAAGCTTGAGCGCGGGCTCATCTGGCTCGAGCAAAAAGCTCACCAGCTTGGACCCAACGTCACTGGCTCCAGCAAGGGGTTACTCGGTCTACTGAAAGGCCCGCGGTCAAGGCACATATGAGAAAGCAATCAATGAACAACTAAGATATCACAATGAAAAACTGATGACTGATGCTTCTCATCTCTCTCCATTCCTGTCTGTCCCTGTCTATCCCTCTCTCTGACTCTCTCTCTCTGTCCCTGTAAAAACAAACAAAAAAAACTTCCCAATACCATAAGCCCCAATATTAAATTCCCACATGTTAATTCTAGGTAAAATAAACTCATGTGGTAAAGAACTCTAACCTGAAGAACTACTCCTCAGTAATGACACTTATTCATTTTCCTTTTATCACACACCAACATCACTAAATTTCTACTCTAAGCACATAAATTGCAACACTATTTAAATTTTATGTAAAATTAATTCAATAAATGAGCCAATATAAAGATACAATTCAAAACACAGGGAAAGTAATACTGTTGTGACAGAACGCAAGAAACCCAACAAATTCTATGATAAAAAATGTATGATATCAGTAGCTGAACTACTTACTTGGTTATATTCTTTATTACTTTCTCAAACCTATGGGCTTTATAATTTTAGCATATATTTCTAAAAATCTACTAGAAAATTCAAAGAACATATCTGAAGTTAAAAACTATCAAAATTCAGTAACAACATTTTCCTCTACAAATTATTTAAATTTCGTTGCTGAAAAAAAAGTTCTGAAACAACAAAGTCTAAAAAGGTACTCATACAAACTTTTTCTTCATATTGTTAAAAGGAAAGCTTCATAAGAAAACATGGTAATTACTCAAGTTACCACCCAACATAAAAATCACGTTACAAGATTGATGTGAGATGGTCTGTGTTACTTTCCATGTGCTAGGTTAATTGGTCTTCATCTTGGACATCAGGTCAATGCCTAACAGACTGATTAAAATACATCAATAATCAATCACATGAACTGTAATTAGGGAAAGTTGGTAAATCCATCCCAGGTTTGAGGCCCAGAATTACTACTTGCATACTTCACAGGGCTTAATGAATTTTCTAAAAAGGCAACTTATAAAACATCATACGGGCCCACGCCAGTCAGTTGGCTCAGTCAATAGAGCATTGGCCCAATGTGTGCACGTCCCTGGTTTGATCCCCAATCAGGGCACATATGAGAAGCAACCATCTGCTTTTCTCTTCCTCCCTCTCCCTGCCCCCGTCTCTTCCCCTCTCGCAGCCATTGGCTCAACTAGTTCAAGCACTGGCCTCTGGCACTGAGGATAGCTCTGCTGATCCGTGTATGTCAGCCTCAGGGACTAAAATTAGCTCAGTACTCAAGCATCGGCCCCAGATGGGGATGCCAGGTGGATCCTGGTCAGGGCATATGCAAGAGTCTATCTCCCCTCCTCTCACTTAAAAAAAAATCAAAGGAATCAATGCATTATCTTCTTTAAAAGAAACAGTCATACTATGAACACAATTCTAGACCAAGTAGTAACTGTCATCACCTTAATGGATGCTAACGTTTATTGAAGATCAAGAACTATTCTAAGAATATGCATTAACTCATTTAATCCTTGACAACAACTCCACAAGGTTGATACTATTGTCAAACCCATTTTATAAGTAATTAAATCAAGATAAAGAGACATTAAATAACTTGGAACTTGAGCTGGATTCATCCATTCTCTCAGAAACATCACTTCTGCTCCTTGCTCTATGAAGAATAACATACCTGCTTGCAGCTGTAGAATCTTTGATTTTCTTTCCTTCCAAGGAAGCTAAATGTTGTTCCAAAGCATCAAGAAGGCTGCTGGGGGCCTGAAATTACACAAATATCAAGACTTTCACAATAATCAGGCCATTGGTCAAAATAAATCTGACATAGTAAACAAAAATAGCTATCTTCCTCATTAACTAATTAACTGGAATTTTAGCTACCTAAGAATCAAACTATTATTTTCATTATATAAGCATGACCTAGAGTACAGTACTAATAAACATAATCAAAAATATAAAAATTAAGACTATGTAAACATGAAACATTTAAGAGGATCTTGTGAATATTTAATTTATTAAATATTTAACTTACTTAAATTTTAAATAGAACCATACTTCTAAAGGCTCTAGACATACTGTTGAGCATGTTCCTGATATTTAAGAAGTACCTTCTGAGTAATTTTTGAATAATTATTGGTAAATTAAACTGAAGACTAACATCAAGAAAATAAAAATTAGAACCACAATGAGACAGAATTTCTTACCAACTAGAATGGCTGAAGTTAAATGGACTAGCAATAGATAGCAAATGGTTAAGACATGGAACAACTGCAACTCTCATACAATGCTGGTGGAGCACATCCACCTTAAAAATGAGTCTGAGTGTTTTTAATAGTTAAATAATATACATCTACCTTAACTACCCAATCCCACTCCTAATTATTTATCCAAGTGACATATTTCTCTGCAAAAAAAAAAACAAAAAAACTTTTTCAAGAATGTTTTAAGTAGCTTTATTTACAACAGTAAAAAGCTGAAAATAATTCAAAAGTTCATCATTTAGACAACTGATAAAATTATGGTAAATTAACACAACAGAATACTATGCAGCAATAAAAAAGAATCAATTAATGGTACACTCAATGACACGAAAATATCTCAAAACACTATGAGGAGCAAAAGAAGACAGAGAATAAACACTTGCAAGATTCCATTTAAATTAAAGATCTGATAAAAGTACACTATTAAAAATCAACACAGTAGTCTGCATAGAGAGAAGTAGGGAGTAGCTGAAAGGGTACACAAAAATTAAGGTGACAGAATTAATTTATATTTTGAATACGTATTGATTACACAAATGTTTATAGTAATCAAACCTCATTGAAATAAATATTTACCTCAAATTTTTAAAAAATAAGACTAGATTTTAAACTCTCAGGTTATAAATCAAATCTCAATATAAGAAGTCAATTACTTTCAAAAGAACCATTTCAATAATCTGAGAAGGACCTGTTACTACCTTTGTGAAGCAAATGCATCAGTGGCATTCGATTACTTCAAATATTGAGATAGTTTCTGGATGACAGTGATCTAAAAATAGTCGGAAGAGGCAATACTAGCTTGTTTCTCTAACAATTATGACTTAAACAATTTCCTTCATCCTGTATTTTATTTATATATAAATATATAAAGACATGAGCACAAAGCAGATACAGTAGAAAATCAATTAAAAGCAAAAAGATTAGACTGTAACCATGACATTTGTTAAACTGTGAGCACATGTGTAACTCACCCAACCCCAATAAAATATTTGCAAAACCAGCAGGCAAAGCACTGATCCAAGAGCTACTGACAAAGATGATGAGAATGTTGATGACAGTAATTAACATTTTAAAAGTTCTTATAAAATGCCTGACGGTGGTGGCACAGTGGATAACATGTTGACCTGGAACACTGAGGTCGCCAGTTCAAAATCCTGAGGTCTCTGGCTCTGAGAATGGGAATTGTCCCCGTGATTCCAAAGCTTGCCAGCTTGAGCAAGGGAACATTGGCACACACATTTGAGAAGCTCAATGTACAAATGAAGAGAAAGTAATTACAAGCTGATGCTTCTCACCTTGTCTCCATTCCTGTCTCTTTTCTATTTCACTCTCCCTCAAAAAAAAGTTCTTATATAACACAATAGGTATACAGTGTATAAAATTACTATGAGGAAGACATTACTAGTACATCCAATTTACAAATAAACAACGAAAGACAGTAAAAATTAAGTTACTTATCCAAGAACACTTATCTAATACATAGCAGAAGCTAACACAGGGTGTACGGGTATGCCTGACCTGAAAGACTAGATATTAAGTACTATGCTATAGAATCCTAAATTAAAACTGTGGTCACTTCCACTACAGTTTATATTTTTCTGAAAGGTTTAACTGAGGCTTACAAATATGATAAGTAATAACAAGCTATTTCCAAAATCCATTCTAAATATATCTTGCTATTCATAAAATGTCAAGACCACATTAAAAAGAGTGAAGGAAATGTAATGCTTCACATCTTAAAATGGGCAATTTATAACAAAGAATAAACAATCTCAAATTTCTACTCTTGTGCATAACCACCATCATCTTCCCTTGAAATATAAATAGCTTTAGAAAATTTTCTGAATCACTCAGATCATCAATGAAGACGGAAGGAAGATCAGGAGGCTGGCCAACCCTACTTAATTTCAACACCATGGATAAAGTACAGACACATGACAGTCTGGCCTGAGGTTTATGTTTTTAAAAGAAAAAGATAGGTGAAGGTGACATGACAAATAGGGTAACAGAAAATCTGAAACTGCCAAATCAGTTTATACTACATATATTGTCTAGCAATGACTTTTCATGTTTAGCCCAATGTGCTCAATCTTAATGAGATCAATGCAGTGTTTGATTCACATATAACCCATAACTAGAACCACTGCATACTCTTGGCCTAGAGATCAAAGGGATGAATCAGAATGAGTACAGAGAAATACAACAAACATCACTGTCCCAGAACAATTTAAAATAAGGTAAAAGAATCTATCTATTAAGGAGAGAGGTGATACAAGAGTTACAAGGATATTTTTTGCCAAGTACTTTCTTTTTTTTTTTTTTTTTTTTTTGCCAAGTACTTTCATTCTTAATACTTGGTTAAAAGATAAAACACACATATACATATACCAGCAGAAAAAGCCGGATTAAAAAAAAATAAATGAATGTTTAAAGTTTATTTCCTAAAAAAAAAAATTTTTTTTTTTTGTATTTTTCTGAAGCTAGAAACGGGGAGGCAGTCAGACAGACTCCCACATGTGCCCGACTGGGATCCACCCGGCATGCCCACCAGGGGGCGTTGCTCTGCCACGACCAGAGCCATTCTAGCGCCTGGGGCAGAGGCCACGGAGCCATCCCCAGCGCCCGGGCCATCCTTTGCTCCACCGGAGCCTCAGCTGCGGGAGGGGAAGAGAGAGACAGAGAGGAAGGAGAGGGGGAGGGGTGGAGAAGCAGATGGGCACCTCTCCTGTGTGCCCTGGCTGGGAATCGAACCCGGGACTTCCGCACGCCAGGCTGACGCTCTACCACTGAGCCAACCGGCCAGGGCCCTAAAGTTTTTTTTGAGGATGATGATAAAAAGAAATAGTGATAGCTAACATCGAGTGCTCAACGCTGTGTTTTACATGTTAACTCATTTAACTGCCCCAACTACCTTATGAGGTGGGTATTATAATTCCTCTATTGTAGAGATGCCGAAACTGAAGCAAAGAGAGTAATTTCCACAAATCACAGGGCAAACCAGGACTCAAAGAGATGAACAAAATCTCCTTTCTTCTTTCAATATCCTGTTTTGAGTTTTCTCCCTATTTAACACTCTTACCTGATTCAAATAACCAAAGTAGAAGATTTGAAACAGGAAACCTAAATCCTATATAAAATAATTCTCTATCAATAGTATAACGCACATTTTGTTTTTAAAATACCACTAAGTTTAGTTCTTTCTTTTGACAATGATGATAGGAAAGAGAAATTTAAAAAAAAATAAATAAATAATGGTATAACAGTGGCTAGTCTTCACCAATATAAGAGGTGAGTAGATCATTCTGTATGGTTATGTTAGAACAATCGTCAGCAATACATCAAAATGTTAAAATCTGTCAAAAAATGTATCTATCTCTCCTTGACAGCATGGGCTGCATATTGTTCATTTTGTGCCCTTCACACTAGCAATACAGTGCAGACAGTGAAATGGTATAATAACAATATACTTACCTGTGAAAGGTCTGGTATATCACCCCTGTCGATTCCAACTTGCTATAAGAAAAAACAGCATTGCATTTAATAGATAAAATTATAATAAAGATGTTTTCAAAACAAAAATTGGAAAATGACATTTATGACTAGCACTGTGAACAATTACATTAGAGCCTGATCAGGCAGTGGCACAGTGGATAGTGTTGGACAGGGACACAGATTCGAATCCCCAAGGTTGCCAGCTTGAGCATGGATGGGGTCACTGGCTTGATCCCATGGTCACTGGCTTGAGCAAGGGGTCACTCGCTCTGCTGTAGCCCCCATGAAGGCACATGTGAGAAAGCAATCAATGAACAACTAAGGTGCCACAAAGAAGAATCAATGCTTCTCATCTCTCCCTTCCTATCTGTCCATATCTGTCCCTCTCTGTCTCTGTCACAAAACAACAATAAAAAAGCCACAATTATATTAGATAGGCTTCTTTAAAATCAGAAGACTAATCTCCAAATATATCATTCAGTATTTCCAAGGGCTTAGATGTTATCTGATGGCTTTCAAAGTTGTAATAGGAGGGGAACTGGAGTTGGAAATTCAACAAGACTATTAAGTTACCATCTCCATATCTTCTAAGCCCCTACACTTTGTCATAATCTAAAAAACTCATTTCTTCTTGTTATATGATAAAAACATTACGGCAATAAAGAGGCTGACCACAAACAAATTCCCTGGAGCATAAGAAGTTCAAGAACAAATCTTATGACAATGAATTTGTCTTTCTCCATAAAATATGCTTTTCCAGGAAATCATTACAGGCAACAATTTTTAATACCTATGTTCACTCAAGTAGGCCAGGTTTTTACAAATGTCAAGTGATCTCTAACCAGGATATAACTGTTTCCACAAAACAATTCCAAACACACTTTCATGTTGTTCAGGCACTAGACAATTTTCAGCAAAAAAAAAGAAGATAAAAACCATTCCTACTTATTATTCTCTCTTCCTTTTCTCAGCCTCTGAAGGGTCAGTCCCAGAATGACATCAGTAGAAAATTTAATAAAATAATTCATACTGAGATCTTAATAGCTAGTTACTAACTGATAAATCTGCCCCCTTCAAACATATTTGAAAAGGTTACTCATGCCTTTACTCCAAGAGCTAAGATCTCATAATGAAATTACAATCCCAAAGACACCCTCATGAAAATTATTTTAGAGCAGAAGAGTCTTCTTATTTCTCAGATCATATGGAAATAGATGGTCTATTCCATCTCAAAGATCAACAGATCTGGAGGCAAATAAGGACTTAAAACTTAAATCAGTACTAGAACTATCAAATGCAAAGAACATAAGAGGCCTAAGGGAAAAGTCAACAAAGTAAAACTTAATTAAAAATTTTACTAGGCCCAGGCCAGCATCGCCCCAGCGTGCCAGACATCATGGGTTCCACTCCTGATCAGGGCATGTACAAGAAGCAATCAATAAGTATACAACTAAATGGAACAACTAAGTAAAATGAGTTGATTCTTCTTTCTCTCTCTTTCCCTTGCTTCCTCTCTCTTTATTCCTCCTCCCTCCCCTCTCAAATCAATGGAAACATTTAAAAAATTAGAAAAGAAAAAAAGAATTTACTGGAATCAGAGTATAAACTTTTATTTTCTGCTTTTAATATTGACTCACCCTAAAGAAATAGAAAAAAACATTAATTTCTCCTTGATGGATACTTTAAATTTAAAATAAATTACAGTAAACTTTATTATTTTTAAAATACACTTCTTTCTTTTTTTCCAAGTGAGAAGAGGGAAGATAGAGGGACAGATTCTTGCATATGCCCCAACCAGGATCCCCCCAGCAACCCCTGTCTAGGCCAGATGCTCTGTCCATCTTGGGCCATTCTCGCAAACAAGCTAATTTTAGTGCCTGAGGCAAAGGATCCATAAAGACATCCTCAGTGCCCAGAGCTGATGTGCTTCGGTCAATTGAGCCATGGCTATGGGAGAGAAAGAAGGAGAGTGGGTGAAGAAGCAGGTGGTCACTTCTCCTGTGTATCCCGACCAGAAATCGAACCCGGGACATCCACATGCCAGGCTAACACTCTACCATTTAGCCAACTGGCCAGGGCCTTAAATTGCCCTGAATTTTATAAAGTAAACTTTATGTAATAGCTGATAACAACACAAAGCTCTTCAATGATCTCATCATTCTGTTGTATTCCTCTACTACAAAATAAAATATCACTATGGTAATAGAGCTAAAATCATCAATTTGCTAGTTCCAGATTAACTACTTTGATATAACACTGATCAATTATAGCCTAGTCATCTTCCAGAATTATCCTAGCAAGACATCTCTGGTGTTGATTGGTAGATGATAGAGAAAGAGAAAACAAACAACAACACTTTAAAAGCTCCCTCTGTGTAAGCAATATAATGCCTGCAAGCATTACCACAACTGCCTTCGGTGAGAATTTCAGAAAATTATTTCTTAAACAGATTTGCAAAATTGGATTATCCTAAAGCTTATGTTTATGGTGTACATGATAATAAATACACTAAATTCACTTCTGCAGAGAAACAAAACATTTTGTACAATGTTGCTCCAGGTGCAAGTCTCACTGGAGAAAAGATTCTTCTGTACTAACACTGATTAGTATCTACCACATTGAACAGAATAAATTTTCTAATATACACAACAAATTGCAAACATAAAAATCGCTGCCAACACTGTGTGCCACCTACCTAATTTATAGATAATTTAAAAATAGATTAACTTTCAATATTCAATATTGAATTAAATACACAGGATGTATTTTATTAAATATTGTACCATATTTATACCATAACAAAGAATACAGTATATTAATATAACTGAATATATACTATACTATACTTAACATGTTTCTTTCATTTGAATAATTGATTTCTTTGAAGTTCACACAGACAAAAGAAGCAAGTTGAGAAATACAGTCACTTAAGGGCAGTTTACCTCAGCAACTTTGAGAAACTCTGAGATTCTTGTCATCCTGGTCAGGAACTTCTTATAGATGTCAAGACCTTCTTTGCACTGGTTCTTTTTCATATCAAAATATTTTTCTGTCAAAAGTAGATGTAAAAATACTTTTATTTACATCAAAATATAATATATAGCACTCAAAAAGAAAAAACTAAGTAATGGCTCCAAAGAGATAATACAAGTATTAGAAAAAATAGTGTTAAATTAGCTTAGATATTTAAAGCAAATTAAAATAGAAATGCTATTATGTTAAAAACAGAAAAATTACTACATTTCACTCATATTACCAGTTTGTTCTACAATACCTCTTCCTTCCCTCACAATTCCCTAAATATGTATTTGCATGACAATACATATCACCCTCCACTCCATTTAAATCAGTATTAAATAGTCTTACTAATGATATTATTAACAAATATGGCTATTTCATCATATCCAAATGTCAGGTGGAAAGCTCACTGAGTCTACAACCATACTACCCTGAACATGCCTAATCTCGGCTGATCTCGGAAGGTAAGTAGAGTTGGCCTGGTTAATACTCGGATGGGAAAGCTCATTGAAACTTAATATATAAATAGCAGTAAACAGCATAAAAGGAAATACCATGCCTTCCAAAGCTTTGAAGAAAACTCTCCATTTTTCACTTGTGAAAAAAAATAAGCCAAATTTTCCTATTTCCATGGATTAAAGTAGTGGTAGTCAACCTGGTCTCTACCGCCCACTAGTTGGCGTTCCAGCTTTCATGGTGGGCAGTAGCAGAGCAACCAAAGTATAAATAAAAAGATAGATTTAACTACAGTAGTTGTTTTATAAAGATTTATTCTGCCAAACAGCAAAAGTCCAACATAAAGTACTTGGTAAATAATTATTATTATATCTTTAACTTGCTGTAACTCTGCTTTATAAATTTTATAAAGTAAAGTTAATTCCCTACTTTATAAATC
The DNA here is from genome assembly GCF_036850765.1 of Saccopteryx bilineata. Taxonomy (NCBI): domain Eukaryota; kingdom Metazoa; phylum Chordata; class Mammalia; order Chiroptera; family Emballonuridae; genus Saccopteryx; species Saccopteryx bilineata. Next base: position 334,310,017 of record NC_089490.1, on the reverse strand, counting down.
ACCATTACTGTGGAACCGGTGGGCAGTTAGAAAATTTTACTACTAACAGAGATACAAAAGTGGGCAATAGGTATAAAAAGGCTGACTACCCCTGGATTAAAGCATTCCTGAATAAATTCTTGTTACCCTAGCTTATGAAAAACAAATTTAGATCTGATAGTTTGGCTGGTTAGAGCATCAACTGGAAGAGCAGGGGTTATTGGTTTGATCCCGGGTCAGGGTACATACAAAAAACAGATTTTTAAAAAAATATTTAATAAAAATTTTTAAAAAGTAAGTTGAAGGGAGAGCAAGCACACTGGAGTGAACACATTTGATATCTGATATTCATATTTTGGCACTATTTGAAGACCATTACTTGTCTACTCCACCCAAATCCCACTGGAAAAAAATTTCCAGGCAAAATTAACTGTATTCCATAAGTTAACCCTTGAATGACACAAAGTTAAAAGTGCCAATTCCAACGCAGTAAAAAAAATCTGCATATAAATTTTGACTTCCCAAACCTTAACTACTAATCACCTACTGTCAACTAGAAGCCTTAGGGATAACAAACAGTCATTTAACACATATTTTGTATGTTGTATGTATTACATACCATATTGTTACAATATAGTTATCTGGAGTAAAGAAAATGTTAAAGAAATCATTTAAAAACTGTATTTACTGTATTTGTTGAAAAAACATGCATATTAATGGACCTGCACTGTTCAAAAAATCCACTGTGCCTGACCAGGCGGTGGCGCAGTGGATAGAGCGTCAGGCTGGGATGCAGAGGACCCAGGTTCGAGACCCCAAGGTCGCCAGCTTGAGCGCGGGCTCATATGGTTAGAGCAAAAGCCCACCAACTTGAACCCAAGGTCGCTGGCTCCAGCAAGGGGTTACTCAGTCTGCTGAGGGCCCACGGTCAAGGCACATATGAGAAAGCAATCAATGAACAACTAAGGTGTTGCAACTTGCAATGAAGAACTAATGATTGATGCTTCTCATCTCTCTCTGTTCCTGTCTGTCTGCCCCTGTCTATCCCTTTCTCTGACTCACTCTCTGTCTCTGTAAAAAATAAATAAATTAAAAAATTTTTAAAAAGTTTAATGAAAAAAAAAAATCCACTGTATACCAAATAAACAATTAAGCACCACACAGTCTTTTCTTTCTTTCTTTTTTTTTTTTTTTTGTATTTTTCTGAAGCTGGAAACGGGGAGAGACAGTCAGACAGACTCCCGCATGCGCCCAACCGGGATCCACCCAGCAAGCCCACCAGGGGCAACGCTCTGCCCACCAGGGGGGATGCTCTGCCCCTCCAGGGCGTCGCTCTGCCGCGACCAGAGCCACTCTAGCGCCTGGGGCAGAGGCCAAGGAGCCATCCCCAGCGCCCGGGCCATCTTTGCTCCAATGGAGCCTTGGCTGCTGAAGGGGAAGAGAGAGACAGAGAGGAAGGGGGGGGTGGAGAAGCAAAATGGGCGCTTCTCCTATGTGCCCTGGCCGGGAATCGAACCCGGGTCCCCCGCACACCAGGTCAACGCTCTACCACTGAGCCAACCGGCCAGGGCCCACACAGTCTTAAATACCTGAAAACACCTCATTCTTAAAAATTAATGTTTAATGCATTTAAAACAATTATCAATTTTAAAATTAAGCTTAGAAATAATATAAATTTTATAGTTAAAGTTCATTATGGAGTAAATTATAAGAAAATAAGATTTTTCCTTGGACAGGAAACTTCCAACTTAATTTTTAAGGGATTTTTATATTTCTAAAAATTATAAAATTGATAGAAGAAAATGGATATATCTGAAAAATATAAAGCTCATTTAGCTAAACAGTCTTTTAAAAAAGTATTTAATCACTTAGGCTGTTTAACAGGCATAAATTTTTTTTCCTCCAATAAACTGCTAACAATAAATCAATATATCTCAATAAATTTTTAGGCAATTTTAAATAACAACTCAGACAATATTATTTACTCATATGACACAAGATAATATAATGTCATTAAGCTATAACAATATTTACCCAACAGGTTAATAATTCCTTCATTGTATGCTGCAAATAGTCTAATGGCATCTTTGAACAAGAGCATGAAGGCAGCATTTATTACCCCATTTGTAAGTTCATTACTATTAACCTGGGGAAAAATTAGAAGAAAAAAAATTAGCCAATCTTATGTTTTAAATAACAGTGACTTCAAGTTAAAATACAGTGAATTCATACACCTAGGTGTATTAAAGAAAAAGACATTTATTTCTTACAAAGTTACAACCAAAGAGTGCAAAAATCTTAATAAGAGTTCAGATTTATGTAAAGGCCACAAGCAAACAAACCTCTTACAACATTCAATTTCGTTTTGATATAAGTAGTTGAAAACAAAAGTACCTTTAACTTTTGAAATCCCTAGGCTATACCTCAAGTCTTTTATTGTAAGTGCATTTCAACATTAAATATTTTTAATTGAAAAATAAGACCCATTTAGGTGAATTTTCACTTTGAATCATGAAGTATTTACTAAACCTTTTTATATTAAAATGTATTTATTAAATGGCTACTACAATCACCAAGGCACTGAGCTAAGCTAGGCAGAAGATAACTTTCAAAACTATATACCTTTTTATTTATTCATTCATTTATTTATTTATATTTTTCTGAAGCTGGAAACAGGGAGAGACAGTCAGACAGACTCCCGCATGCGCCCGACCGGGATCCACCTGGCACGCCCACCAGGGGCGCTGCTCTGCCCACCAGGGGGCGATGCTCTGCCCCTCCGGGGCGTCGCTCTTTTGCGACCAGAGCCACTCTAGCGCCTGGGGCAGAGGCCAAGGAGCCATCCCCAGCGCCCGGGCCATCTTTGCTCCAATGGAGCCTTGGCTGCGGGAGGGGAAAAGAGAGACAGAGAGGAAGGAGGGGGTGGGGGTGGAGAAGCAAATGGGCGCTTCTCCTATGTGCCCTGGCCGGGAATCGAACCTGGGTGCCCCGCACGCCAGGCCGACACTCTACCGCTGAGCCAACCGGCCAGGGCCTATATACCTTTTCTCAATATTACAAACAAACTGACCTTCAAAATGCTTATGATAATAATATTTTTGCCAGACATGGTTATGGGATAATTAAATAATATATTGAGTGTCATGGCCTAGTGTAATTCCTTAGACATGATCAATATTATTATTATTATTATTATTGAATTAGGCTTTAACAAAAAACAGCACTTATTTATCAAGAATACTAAAAAAATTTTATTTTTATCTCAAAGACTGAATCAAAAGATAAGCCAAATTAACTTTAAGTTCTTTTTTAGATAACAAGAACATCTAGTACATAAATATTAACTTATTAGGAATACAAAAGCATAAGTACAAAGTTAAATAATAAGCAATAAATTGGTAAATAGTTGCAGGATATCTAACAAAGCTGATTTATATTATAGAGAGAACCCTAATAGCAAAGCAAATGATAATTTATAAAATAAAAAATCCCTATGACTAGTAACATGTGAAAAGCTCAACTTTACTTATCAGATAAATTAAAATTTAATAATCAAATTACTGAAATATCCTTACTTGAGTACCAGAACAGTAGGTAATTAAATAATCAAAACTAAGGTATTAGTACTGATAATATTGAAGAAAAATAAGCACCTGTTGACAAGTGACTGGCTCAATCCTTTTGGAGTGATAAAGTAAGAATTTTAAAACCTTAAATGCTGATGTGCTTTGAACCACTAAATTTTTCTTTTAGGCCTTAATTTTACAGAAAGATTTATTAATGTGTAGATACATATACTATCTAACACACACAATTTAGTGTCCCCTTTCTTCTCTGTTTTTTCCCCATTTGTTTTCTAGATTAAAAAAAAAAAAAAAGCTCTCATCAATAGGCATTTAAAGTAAATTGTTACATACAATGAAGTAGGATGCAGATATTGAAAAGTGTACAATACCAACACTGAAGATAAAGTGAAAACAAATTTCATGGTTGGACCCTCTTCTCTACAAAAACTGAAATATCACTACTGTAACTACTGTGATATCTATCAGTCTTCTATGTCTTCTAGCCCTTTGAGTAGTGAGTTTTTTTCATGCTAGCTGATCCCCAGGAGTGAGTTTTCAAAAAATGAAATTTGTTCCAGTTACAGTTTTATTAACTTAAAATCATGTTTGTTTGACAACCAATTTATGGAAACAAGAAGAACATATATTTGCCTTTTTTTAATGTTGCCTTACACATGTACAATTGTATTCTGGATGATCAGGAGGCATGAGGACGTACATGAACGTTCATATTGCTCAAAGGGTTAGACTACGGGTCAGCAAACTCTTCTTTGTAAAGGGCCTGACTGTATTTTAGATTTTGCAGGATATACGGTCTCTGTTACAACTACTCAACTCTGTTATTACACTGCAATAACAACCATAAACAATATATGTAAACTAATGAGCCTGACTGCATTCTAATCACATTACTGCAAACACTGAATTTAAAATTTCATCTAATTTCTGCTTACCAAAATACTAGTTTTTAAAAATTATTTTCAAGCACTTAAACATGTAAAAATCATTCTTAGCTTACAAGCTATATAAAAACAGGCAGCAGGTCAATCTGATAAACTATTCTAGTAGATGACGCACACAAAGGATTCATTTACTGAAATGTGTATGGAATAGTATCTATGTGCCACACACTACTGACAATGGGGACCAGCAGAGAAATAGCAGACCTGGTACCTGCCCTCAAGCAACTTAAATTACCAATTATCAGTTCGAGTTAAAGGAAAAATCAATTTCAGCATGAAACTGTCACAGTTTCATTCACTAACTTGCACTTACAAGCTCTAAAATAAAATGTCTTAAAACAGATGCCCCCACAAAAGACTTAAAAATACTAACATCTAACATTACAAACAAATGACAAAGCTAGCAACTCAGTTCCAGTCATTGTCATTAAAACAAAAATATCAGGGAAAACAGTGCCCTTGGGCAATAGCTACAAAACAGGCTGTTACAAGGGTATTTGAACTTCCTTATATTTCTTAGTAATTGTCATGCTTTGAGTCATACAAAGCAGGCAAAAAGTGAAATACTACATTGGCTATTCCTGAAGAAAACCATCATATATTTTTAAAATCTAAAAAGCATTATCAAAAGAAAATAGATTTTCAGATCAATCCTTTAACCTCTGCATCACTTTCTTTAGCTTGTATAGTCAGCGCTTCATAGCCACAGGTTCCATATACTAAGATTCAACCTACGGGGGATAAAAAATATTTGAGGAAAAAACAATTACGGTGTTGCTGCCATACTATGTACTATGTAGGTAAGCCTACAATGGTTACATCTGTACTAAACTTGTACAGACATTTTTTCTTCTCATTATTCCCTAAACAATACAGTATAACAACTATTTACATAGTATTTACAGTATATTAGGTATTATAAGTAATCTAGAGATGATTTAAAGTACATACGAAGATGTGCATAAGGTTATATGCAAATACTATGCCATTTCATTTAAGGAATAAATTCCTTTACTTAAATATCTGTGAATTTTGGTATCCACAGGTGATCCTGGAATCAATTCCCTGTGGATATAGACAGATGAATGTATATGCTATAATTCTAGAACTAGAGAAGAACTACCCAAGAAATCAAAATAAATCCAAAACAATTATAAAAATGGGAAGTAATCTTGATTTGGGCCCAGAGTTACAGAATATCCTTAGCCAAATGGGATATTAGTATGACAATGAGTCTATGAAGACTTGAAAATAAAAACCCTGACCAATTATAAGGATAATGTTTTTTTAAATCTTAAATTATAAAAGATTTGTGTAATCCACTTACATTAAAATCAAGAAGCGCATCCATTTGATTCTGAATAATTGGTACAGTTTTTAGGAGTTTTTCTGTGTTCATTGTCCTCATAACTCCATCAGCCCTGTTTTTGAAAAAAAATAATTAAATTTGTTACTAAATCTATATTTCAAACTCTCATCTGGTTCTCTTTTAAACAGAGAACAAGTTGCTATTAAATGTCACATACTGAACCTGAAACCTTAAGCATAAATCATACGAAACCCAAAACCGGAAAAATCTGTATCTATCAAGGCATTCACTTAAAACTAGGGGGGAAAAAAGATGTAAAACAAGAGAAATAAAAATCAAAGCTTACATTACACAGCCAAGTTTATAGTGTACTTTTCACATGAGGAAATCATCTGACACCACTCATGTATGTAAAGGGTAGTTTTACTATTTAAAAAAAAATAATAATTTGCCTCAAATAACTAAATAGGACATGATGGAGCCAGCAGTTAAGCCCTTCATTACTCAAAACACCAACTGCTTGTTATATAAAAAATTGTAACTAAAGTTACTTTGTTAAAAAAGTCAATTTTGGCCCTGGCCGGTTGGCTCAGTGGTAGAGCATCGGCCTGGCGTGCAGGAGTCCTGGGTTCAATTCCCGGCCTGGCGTGCAGGAGTCCTGGGTTCAATTCCCGGCCAGGGCACACAGGGGAAGCGCCCATCTGCTTCTCCACCCCTCCCCCTCTCCCTCTCCTTCTTCTCTGTCTCTCTCTTCCCCTCCCGCATCCAAAGCTCCACTGGAGCAAAGTTGGCCCGGGTGCTGAGGATGGCTCCATGGCCTCTGCCTCAGGAACTAGAATGGCTCTGGTTGTGACAGAGCAATGCCCCAGATGGGCAGAGCATCGTCCCCTGGTGGGCATGCCGGGTGGATCCCAGTCAGGCGCATGCGGGAGTCTGTCTGACTGCCTCCCCGTTTCCAACTTCAGAAAAATACAAAAAAAAAGAAAAGAAAGAAAAGTCAATTTTACCAACTCATTCTAATCTGACCATTAAATAACTGAGTATTAAAAGAAATATTTTTATAAAATTCCAAAAAGATTCCTTTAAATATTTCTTTAGATATTTCTAAAGATAGAGAAATATGAGCAGCACAAAATAAACTCTAATTTTACAAAACTACTGTATTGACAAAAACACTACATAAAAGGTACGGGGGCTAAGGCACACAATTAACACTAAGTGTTTATTATCTATCATACTCCACATTAAAGACTTGATGTATGTTTTGCAAATCCTCACAAAAATCTATGAATGTCCTATCTCATTTTATACGTGATGAAATTTTAGATCATGAGGTTATATATATGACTGTCAATGGTCAGAGAACTAATCGGTGGTAGGGTCATTATAGATATAAACCTTACCCTATTAGACTTCAAAGCTTTTGGAACCTTTTGGCAGAGTAACAAGGCACTTTCAAAAAGTGTGCAAGCTATCCCTAACTTACAAATGAACCATACTTATAACCAGCTGCTCCATTCTGAGTTAACCCCTTCAATCACAAACCCAGAAGCCAGAAAAACAAGTAATGAAAAGCAACAATAGTACTTTTTGCCAGAGTTTGTTTTTTAAATTTTACTTTTATTTTTTAAAAGATTTTATTTATAGCCTGACCAGGTGGTGGCACAGTGGATAGAACGTCAGACTGGGACTCAGAAGACCAGGTTCAAAACCCCGTGGTCCCTGGCTTGAGTGTGGGATAATAGACACAACACCATGGTCGCTGGCTTGAGTCCAAGGTCGCTGGCTTGAGGCAAGGGGTCACTCACTCTGCTGAACTAAGGTGAAGAACTGATGCTTCTCATTTCTCTCCCTTCCTGCCTGTCTGTCCTTCTCTCTGTTTCTCTCTCTCTCTTAAAATATAAAAAAAGATTTTATTTACTGATTTTAGAGAGAGGAGAAAGAAAGACAGAAAGGTGGGGAGGGGTGGTTATGAGCAGGAAGCATCAACTCATAGTTGCTTGCTTTTCATATGTGTGCCAGAGGTTTCAAACTGATGACCTCAGCATTCCAGGCTAACACTTTATCCACACTATGCCACCACAGGTGCTAGTTAACAGTTATACAGGCTTCAGATGCACAATTCTACATCTTCTGTACACTACACTGTGTCCCCCCCCCCCAAGTCAAGTCTCCATCCATCACCATTTATCCTCTCAACACACTCCACCTTCCCTCTTTGCCCTCATAATCACCACACTGTAAACCTCTTAAATACTAAACTACTAGTATTGTTTGGTACCAACCGATGGAGTTTGGGATAAGGATAGCACTCCTTCATTGCAACTGTTTTCATATAAATCTCACACATTCATTTTATCAGTCACCATTTAGTCTCCTTTTAGTTCTTCCTCTCTCTCCTTGCTGAGGTCACTTTTTACCTCTTGGTCATTTCCCCTCCATCACAAAAGACTTGAATTTTGACTCAGTTTTTCTTGATTAACTTCAACATCTACATGTACTACCAATCCAACATCTTAATCTCAAAGTCCCTTGACTGCAGTTCCTATTCCCATGGTCAGAGCCTGACTCTCGCCAAAGCTACATCAATCACCCACCACCACCACCACCATGAGAAGACAAAATTCAGACACCTTATCCTATGACAGTAACCTTTAACCTTCCAGCCTGAGTCAATTATCCCCATGGCAAAAACTAATAAACATCAATGTACCAACCCCACTACTACCTATATTTTACTTCCTTCATCTAGCTTAGAATTGTTATAATCACTCCTTTGCAAATACCCCTAACTCCTGTGTACTCTTCTTCCTTTGCGGTTACCTGGCAAATGTGCAATCCTGGGTGAGAAAACTTTTACATCTTCCATGATGGTAACATACAGCTGAGAACTTGTCAGGAAAACCACAAAACTGAGCAAATTGATAAAACTACAATAAATTCAGTCATCAACTTCAAATGAGGACACAGCATTGCCAGCAATTCTCTTAGCCTTCTAGTGAATTCCTCTAAGTATGCTTTCAAATCTCCTTCCACCACTCCACCCTTTCTTGCCTCCCCACATCCAACACACCAACTCTCAGCACTTAACTCCCAAAATACTTCATTCATAAATAGAAAATGACAAAAAGACGACCTGGTCACCTCGCCACCAAACTACACCTGGTCTGTTCCTATACAGTGGAGAAAGTTTCTTTCTAGCAAATTTAAATGCCACTCACAGGTCAGTCCTCTAGCTGCCACCCTGACGATTCTCTGGTTGCCCTCTTTTCCTCTAACACAGCACTGTCCAACAGTACTATTTGTAATGATAGAAATGTTCTATGTATGCACCACTCAATATTGTAGACACCAGCCACATGTAGCTACTGAGTATCTGATATGTGGCTGATACAAATGGAAAAGTGATTTTTAAACTTTGATTTTAATCAATTTAAATTTAAATAGTCACATGTGGCAAGTAGCTACCATACTGGACAATGCAGCTTATTAATCTTTTCTTTTACACTAGATCATTCCCATGAACATGCAAGCAAGGTCTCTAGAGTCACCATTCTTCAAACACACAAACACACACACCACCACCACTGCTACCACAAAGTTCTCTAGAGCAGTGGTTCCCAACCATTTTTGGGCCACGGACCACTTTAATGTCAGAAAATATTTTTATGGACTGGCCTTTAGATTGGGATGGATAAATGTATCACGTGACCGAGGAAAAGCGTCAAGAGTGAGTCTTAGACAGATGTAACAGAGGGAATTTGGTCATTTTTAAAAAAATAAAACAGCCTGACCAGGCGGTGGCACAGTGGATAGAGCGTTGGCCTGGGATGTGGAAGACCCAGGTTCGAGACCCCGAGGTTGCCAGCTTGAGTGTGGGCTCATCAGGCTTGAGCAAATAAAAAGCTCACCAGCTTGGACCCAGGGTCGCTGGCTCCAGCAAGGGGTTACTCAGTCTGCTGAAGGTCCGGGGTCAAGGCACATATGAGAAAGCAATCAATGAACAACTAAGAAGTCGCAACGCACAACGAAAAACTAATGATTGATGCTTCTTATCTCTCCGTTCCTGTCTGTCTGTCCCTGTCTATCCCTCACTCTGACTCTCTCTCTGTCTCTGTAAAAAAAAGTAAAAAAAGAAAAAGAAAATAATAAAAAAAAACCCATCATTCAGACTTAAATATAAATAAAACGGAAATAATGTAAGTTATTTATTCTTTCTCTGCGGACCGGTACCAAATGGCCCACAGACTGGTACCAGTCCGCGGCCTGGGGACTGGGGAGCACTGCTCTAGATGATCTACAAATTCCATGTTGCATCCCTAATGGCTACTTATTTAACTTTATCTGACTAGACTTCCCAACATCATTCAAAAGTTTCCTCATTCTTGAAATACTCTACTTTCTTAGCACCCTCTATTATTCCTCTCTCTCCTTTTCTTCCTACCTCAATATCTTTTTCTTCTTTTTTTTTTTTTTTTTTGGGTGAGAGGAGGGGAGATAATGAGGCAAACTTCTGCATGTGCCCCGAGTGGGATCCACCCAGCAACTTTGTCTGGGGCCAATGCTCAAGTACTGAGCCATCCTCACTCAGCACCTGGGGCCGCTAGCTATGGGAGGGGGAGAGGGAGAGGAGGGGTGAGGGAGAAGAGGAGGAAAGAGAGGAAGGGGAGAAGAGGAGGGGGAGAGGGGAAGGGGAACAGAAGCAGATGGTTGTTTTTCCTATGTGCCCTGACCAGGAATCAAACCCAGGACATCCATACACCAGGCCAACGCTCTATCCACTGAGCCACCAGCCATGGCCCAATATCACTTTTTCTATCTCTTTTGTTGGCTCTTCATTCTTTATCCATCTGCTAAAATAGATATTGTATATCTCATGTTATTTCTGAGCCCTCTCCCCTCATTCTATACTTATGCCCCTGGTGATTTGCCATTCCCAAGAAAGAAATTAGCAAAATACTATTGACATATTTATATTCCCAAACCAGAACTCTCAAGTTCCAAGTTAGTATATCCAACTGCCTACTTGATATCTCCACTTGTACAAGTCACAGGTATCTCAAAACCAGTATTTCCAACCCGAAACCCTTACTTTTCAACACTACACGCTCCCTTACCCAACCCCAAAAGTCTTCCCAGTAAATAGTGCCATGTCCCCAGTGACTTCTACAAGAAATTATGGGGATATTTCTAATTTCTCCCTCTCACTAGCCTCCACATCATTTCTCCCCAGAGAACTTTAAATTTCTTAATTAAGAAGAATCTTAACAGCTATCCCATGCTATATCAGACTTCAAAAAAATTCAAATAATTTACAAACCCAAATGCCTGAACATGATTCAATCCAAATGCATGACAATTCATACTTCATACAGAAGACCAGTTTTTATGACTCTTTAAAAAGATCACAATTAGATACTTGCTTACTAAATATAACAGCAATGGGTTAAAGACTAATCAGCCATGTCCTTATTCACATACAACAGCTGGATTAGTTGTTGTTTGCTTGTTATATAACAATGTCTTGTCACTTTGAATTGGACCAATTTAGAATTTAAGATAATTCAACATCACTTAATACTACCAAGAAACATAAAGTAAACAAAAAAGTGAAGAGGCCAATGTTTAACCAACTGAAGAAACAAATCTACATGCAATTTATTGGATCCATTTTTCATTGAACAATTTAATGCACTGTTTACAAACTCATTTAAGTCATCTTTTCAAAAACTATTAAACATCCACAATGTTTAGACCAGGGGTCCCCAAACTTTTTACAGAGGGGGCCAGTTCACTGTCCCTCAGACCATTGGAGGGCCGGACTATAAAAAAAAACCATCAACAAATCCCTATGCACACTGCACATATCTTATTTTAAAGTAAAAAAACAAAACAGTAACAAATACAATATTTAAAATAAAGAACAAGTAAATTTAAATCAACAAACTGACCAGTATTTCAATGGGAACTATGCTCTCTCACTGACCACCAATGAGAGTTGCCCCTTCTGGAAGTGCGGCGGGGGCCGGATATAATGGCCTCAGGGGGCCGCATGAGGACCGTGGGCCATAGTTAGGGGACCCCTGGTTTAAGCACTCTGGAAAGTCCTGAATATATGAATATGTAAGACTATACTCTTATGGATATCAGTGCCCTATAAAATCTAACAACAGAAATAAGGTTCCTCAAAGAAATGTCATCAGTGAATTCTTGAAAAATAACTTGAATTTCCCAGAATAACAAAAAAATGGGGCTTTATAAAAGTACAGTTGGTCCTTAACACAGAGAGGTTAGGAACACCAGGCCCACACAGTTGAAAATTTGCGTGTAACTTCTGACTTCCCAAGAACATAACTTGTCCCTTGGAATCAGCAGGGAACTGGTTGTAAGAGCTCTCATGAACACCAAAGTACACAGATGTTCACATTCTTTATATAAAATGGCACAGAACAATGCATACAGTGGGTTAACTGCACCCATGGATTTGAAACTGGAGATATGGAAGACCAAGTATATATTTATATCAAAAGACCTGCATAAGGTCCTGGTTGGTCAGCACAGTCAGTAAGTGTGTTGAAATACTAAGTTTGCAGGCTCAATCCCAGTCAGGCATATATAGGAAACAACCAGCGAATGCACAAGTAAGTACAACAACAAATGAATGCTTCCGTCGCTCTCCCCTCCTCTCTCTGTTCCTCTGAAATCAATAAAACAAAAACAACAACAAAAAACCTGCCTAAAAGTGGACCTGCACAGTTCAAATTTATGTTTTCAAGGGTCAACTGAATATACAAGTATAAAGTTATTTAACCACTACTGGGTAATAATTAATTTTGATTTTTAAATATCCTAAATTTCCATTAAAAATTACAGTTGGGCCTGACCAGGTGGTGGCACAGTGGATAGTGCATCAATCTGGGACAAAAGAGGACCCAGGTTTGAAACCCTGAGGTCATTGGCTTGAGCACTGGTTCATTCGGCTAGAGCAGGGGTTCACCAGCTTGAGTGTGGGATCATAGACATGACCCCATGGTCACTGGCTTGAGCCCAAGGTCGCTGGCTTGAGCAAGGGGTCATTCACTCTGCTATAGCCACCAAGTCAAGGCACATACGAGAAAGCAAGCAATGAACAACTAAGGAGCCTCAACAAAGAATTGATGCTTCTTATCTCTCTCCCTTCCTTCCTGTCTGTCCCAATTTGTCCCCCCCTCTGTTTCCAGAAAAAAAAACAAAAAAACTTCAATTGGTCTCCACCTCACTTAATTTAAACCAAGATACAGTCCAAATGAATCAAAAATTTAAGTGTAAATTACTGAATCCATAAATAACTCCAATGAAAAAATGAATAGGTAATTGATAATTCTGGTTTGGAAAAGCCCACTTTGAGTATGCTTAAAAAACAGAAAGCCTTAAAAATAAAAAAACAATGCCTGACCTGGATAAAACATCAACCTGGAATGCTGAGATCGCTGGTTCAAATCCTTGGCATTACCCAGTCAAGGCACATACGAGAAGCAACTACTACTACAAGTTGATGCTTCTGGCTCCTCCCCTCCCCCTTCTCTCCCTCTAAAAATAAATAAAATCTTTAAAAATATATATAAAAATAACAATTTTGATCACAAGATTTTAAACTTTTATTAATGTTAAAAAAAAGAAAAGGCCCTGGCCGGTTGGCTCAGTGGTGGAGCGTCGGCCTGGCGTGCGGGGGACCCGGGTTCGATTCCCGGCCAGGGCACATAGGAGAGAGGTGCCCATTTGCTTCTCCATCCTCCCCCTCCTTCCTCTCTGTCTCTCTCTTCTCCTCCCGCAGCCAGGGCTCCACTGGAGCAGAGATGGCCCAGGCGCTGGGGATGGCTCCTTGGCCTCTGCCCCAGGCACTAGAGTGGCTCTGGTCACGGCGGAGCGTCTCCCCCTGGTGGGCGAAGCATCGCCCCTGGTGGGCGTGCTGGGTGGATTCCGGTCGGGCGCATGCGGGAGTCTGTCTGACTGTCTCTCCCCGTTTCCAGCTTCAGAGAAATAAAAAATAAAAAAATAAAAATAAAATAAAATATATTTGTAATTCATAATTTATTTCCTAATACAAAAAGAAAATTTATACAGTGATGTGCTGAAGAATTGGGTACCTGAAACCTATATAATTACGTTAACCAGTATCACCCTAATACAATTCAATTTTTTTAAAAAAGCTTATTTACTGAAATGTTTGCCATGTAATGCCAAGCATTACATACAATATTTCATTTGATTTTCACAATAATCCTAATAGATGAATGCTACCCAAGGCTTCCCAACTCTGCCACAGCATACAACTAGACTACAAATGGGTTACAGAAGTGTGAAGACAGTGGACCCTAATATTTTGGCCACAAGGAGTCTTCTCCATTTAATCCACTGTCCTGTACAAACAGTGTCAGTTTGCATGCCATAATGAAAAAGGTTAGCAAGCTGATAGATATGTAATAAAAAAGCCTAATTCTTAAATATGCATGAAAATATTAGAGATACAAACTATAAGGCATTAAGTAGCCTAACCTGTATGGCACAGTGCATAAACCGTCAACTGGGAATGCTGAGGTCACCAGTTGACCTGGGCTTGCCAACTCCACTCTCTCTAAAAGTTAATTTAAAAATCTTTTTTTCCTTAAGTGAGAAGCAGGGAGACAGAGAGACAGACTCCCACATGTGCCCCAACCAGGATCCACCCAGCAAGCCCCCTAAAGGGTGATGCTCTGCCCACCTGGGGCATCTGGAGCCATTACTCCATTGCTTGGCAATCGAGCTATTTTAACACCTAAGGCAAGGCCATGGAGCCATCCTCAGTGCCTGGGGCTTACTTGCTCCAAATGAGCCATGGCTGCAGGAGAAGGAGAGAGAGATGGGGAGGGGGTGAAGGAAAGAAGCAGATGATTGACTCTCCTGTGTGCCCTGACTGGGAATCAAACCCATGACATCCACACACTGGGCCGATGCTCTACCACTGAGTCAACCGGTCAGGGTCCAATAAAATCTTTAAAAAAAAAAAAATGCAGGCATGAGGTAGGTTATTCCCTCTCAAATGGTTCAGAAAAAAAAGTTCAGAAAAAAAAATCTATACACACAGATTAAGCAAATGTGACAAAATGTTAAAACCTAGTGGCTCTGAGTCAAGTGTATAGAAGTTATCTATACTTGCAAAATTTCTGGAAGTAAAATTACTTCAGAATAAAATTATTTTTAAGAAGTCAGTAAACTGCTTGAATATTTTACTAATGTCCCTTATCTAAATGGAGTGAAGCTAAAATTCAAACCCTGATTCCTCTGACTAAACAGGCTGTGAGCTTTTATTGCTATTCAACACAACAGAAAAAAAAATAAACCCAAAAGAGAAATGGACAAAGAACACTGAAGCAATTAACAAAGCACGAGTGGCATTTTTAAAGAGACTAAATTATCATCACTTACTGAATTGTTCAGTTAGTTGGTATAAAATAAACACCTAATTAGTTACATTTTCATGAGGATGGGAGAATAGAGTGAAAGACATTTATAACTGTATTTGCCAATAATCTAGCACAACTTCTATAAAAACAATTTGGTGTTTTCCCTTTAAATGTTAAATGTATATATAATATGTATCCTTTGGCATCCCAATCCTAAGAACTTACTCTACAAAATACTTCACTTAAGATTGTAACCATAGGCGTTGGTTCAGTGAATAGAGCGAGGGCCCTGCATATGGATATCCCAGGTTCAATCATGGGTCAGGACACATATGAGAAGTGACCATCTGCTTCTCTTCCCTTCCCTCTCCCCTTTCTCTCTTCTCCTCTCACAGCCAGTGGCTTAATTTATTCAAGCGTCAGCCCCAGGCACTGAGGACACCTTGGTGTTCCAAGCATCAGCCACAGGCACTGAGCCATCAGCCCCAGACAGGGGTTGCCAGGTAATCCCGGTTGGGGCTTACGAGGGAGTCTATCTTCCCTCCTCTAGCTTTAAAAAAAAAAAGGAAGAAGAAGCATGCAACCATATGGCCTGATTGGTGTTGGCACACTGGACAGAATGTCAACCTGGGATGCTGAGGTCCCAGGTTTGAAACCCCAAGGTCGCTGGTTTGAGCGCAGGCTTGTCAATTTGACCATTGAAATGATCCCATGGTCACTGGCATGAGCCCAAATTCACTGACTTGAGCAAGGGTCACTGGCTTGGTTGGATGGAGCCTGCCCCCCCACCACCACATGAACCTATGTATGAGAAGCAATCAGTGAACAGCTAAAGTGTTGCAACTACAGGCTGACGTTTCTCATCCCTCTCCTTCACTGTCTCTCTCTCAAGATAGATTGCAACTATATGCAAAAGGATAGTCAATGTATTGCTTTTGTAAGATAAAAATAAGAATAAATCAAATGTACATCTAGAACATAATTCTACGGCCATTCAAAAGAATGAAATGGATATATGTAAACATTGAAAATGTCTAAATTATATAGTAAAGGAGAAAAGCAGTCCTCAAACAATGTCAAAATATTATAATTTCATATACTATAGTATTAAATAAAAAATTAAAATTTATGTAATCTATTGCCTCCATACACATTTGTATTTAAACACAGAAAATATATTAGATACATCAAAATGTTAACATTTCCTACAGGTTTGGGTGCTACACTGCCTAAATTACAAAAAAAAAAAAAATTTATTGCCCTGCCAGAGGGAAAAAAGGTTGAAGGGAGGTAGAAAGAGTTAAAGGGGAGATAAATGGTGACTGAAGGAGATTTACCTTTGGGTGGTGGTGAACACACAATACAACATACAAATGATATATAATAGAATTGTATACCTGAAACTTATATAATTTTATTAACCAATCTCACCCCAATAAATTCAATTAAAAGATTACCCTAATAAATACATTATTTGCTGCTGCACAATTCCTCTCCAAAACTAAGTCTAGTAAGATTTTTTGCCAAGACATAATAAATTTTAATGACTATAATGCTCTCAAACTTACACCCAATGTCCTATATTTTTTCTTTCTTAATTATACAATTTGGTACATGCATAGGGGTGTGTGTGTGTGTGTATCTATCTATCTGTGTTCATATGTCAATTTTGTGCTTCTTGGTTCCTTCTACTCAATTTAATCCTGTTGACTTACTTTCCTTTTCCTTAGCATTAAATAAGATTATTTTCTTTTAAATCAATACTAATTAGCCCTGACCGGTTTGCCCAGTGGATAGAGCATCAGCCCGGCGTGTGACTGTCCCAGGTCCAATCTCCAGTCAGGTCACATATGAGAAGTGACCATCTGCTTCTCCTCCCTTCCCTCTCCCCCTTCTTTCTCTCTCTTCCCCTCTCGCAGCCACTGGCTCAACTGGTTCGAGGTCAGCCCTGGGCACTGAGGATAGCTAGGCTAGTCATAGCTCAACTGACTAGAGCTTCAGCACAGAATGGGGGTTGCCGCGTGGATACACACTGGGGTGCACACAGGAGTCTATCTCCCCACCTCTCACTTTAAAAAAATTCAATAATAATTATATTGTGCATAATCAAGGGCTCTTCTCATCCAAATAATAAAAGTTTGCTTTATTAAATACAGAAATGCAACTCTTCTCAATCTCAAGACTGACCCTTTAATTTAGAAAAAAAGTTACTATTTTTAGAATCTATTAATCTGAAATGTACACATATCATAAAGATAAATTTTTACTAAACATACTTAAGAGTGAACTATTAATATAAGCCCAAATGGAAAATGGTTTATTAGATAGGATATTGGAATTAAGAATCAGACTTCTAAACTAAACTCCACTACTTTTTTTTTTTTAATTAGGCGAGAGGTGGGGAGGTAGAGATACAGACTCCCTCAGGCGCCCATACTTGGATTCACCTGGCAAGCCCCCTAAAGGGTGAGGCTCTGCCCATTTGGGGCTGCTGCTCTGTTGCTCGGCAACTGACCTATTTATAGCGCCTGAGGTGAGGCCATGGAGCTATCTCAGCATGGGGGCCAACTTACTCAAACCATTCGAGCCATGGCTGGAGGGGGAAAGAGAAGGAGAGGGAAAGAGAAAGAGAAAAGGGGAGAAAAGGGAAGGGTGGAGAAGCAGATGGTCTCTTCTCCTGTGTGCCTTGACTGCGAGCTGAACCAGGAACTTCTAAACGCCTGGCCAATGCTCTACCACTGAGACAGCCGGCCAGGACTCCACTACTATAATCTTTTACAAGGTACCTAAACATATAAAATACAATCTGTGAATTTTAATTCTGGTTAGGTTCCAAGCTTATTACCTCTTGACTAAATTTGGAGCAGTGAACATAGAACATTTAAGTTCAATTTTAAAATTTCTTGAATAACTAAGAGGCTATATCTATATTTATGTTAAATTTCAATTTTCAGTCTAGTAACTTAACCTTTCAAGAGAACAATTTAAAAAGACATATTAATTGGTTAGATCTTTAAGATCTTTGAATAGCAGAGAAACTTAAAAAGGCATTCACCAGAATAATTCTGCAAAAGCCAGATTCACCTTAGGGCAGGCCTTCACAACCACAATGCACCTTAAGAATGTCTTGAGTGGCTTTTTCATGGAGTGTCATTAAATAGCCTAAGAAAAATCCACATACCAGGTACTATCAGATACAGAAGCACTGATTATACATTTGGGTGGTTAGTTTACGTGCCAAGAAAAACTATGTATTATTTAGGTATAGAAAAAAATGTCTTCTGCCTCTAAGATTAAAAAGAACCTTAAATACAAAGTAGCACTGAAATAAAGAAGAAAAACAGAAAGACATTATGTTGATGTATTAGAAAAAATGTGTGAAGATTGCAATACTCCTCCCCAAACTGCTCTATAGAGTCAATGCAATCCCTATCAAAATCCCAGCTGTCTTTTCTGCAGAAATTCATAAGCTGATCCCAAAATTCATATGAAAATCCAAGGGACCCAGAATAGCTAAAACAATACTGAAAAATAAGATAGTGCTGGAAAACTCTTACTTCCAAATTTCAAAACTTACGACAAAGCAAAAGTAAGCAAGATAGTATGGACTGACATCAGGATAGACACAGATCCACAAAACAGAACTTAAGAGTCCAAAAAAACCCTTTATATTTATAATCAATTCATTTTCTAAGATCATTCAATCAGGAAAGAACAGTCTTTTCAACATATGGTGCTAAGGACAACTGGATTATCCAAATACAAAAGAATAAATCTGAACCTATACCCAACACCATATATAAAAATTAATTCAAAATAGATCAAAAACCTAAAATGCAAGATCTAAAACTACAAAACTATTAAAAAAAATGTAGGAGAAAATCTTTGTAACCTTGGATTAAGAACTGTTTTTTTAGAAGTGATGCCAAAAGTACAAGCAACCAAAGAAAAAAATTGATACACTGATGCCATCAAAATTAAAAATTTGGTTTTCAAGAAATACCATCAAGTAAATAAAAAGAAAAGCCATGGGGGGATAGAAAACATTTGCAAATCAATATATGATAAGGGACTGGTATCCAAACTATATTTAAAAAATTCTTGTGCCTAACCTGCAGTGGCACAAAATAAAGTGTCGACATGGAATACTGAGGTCGCCAGTTTAAAATCCCAGGTGGCCCCGTCAAGGCACATACAGGAAACAACTACTACAAGTTGATGCACCTGGCTTGCCCCCTACCTCCTTTCTCTCTCTCTCTCTCCTCTCTCTAAAATCAATAAACAAAATCTTAAAAAAAAAATTCTTGCAATTCAACAATAAAAAGACCAATAACCCAATTAAAATACAAGTAAAAGGACTTGAACATTTTCACAAAGATATATAAATGGCCAATAAGAACATAAAAAGACATTTATTATTAAGCACCAAGGAAATGCAAACCAAAATATCATGATAGATCACTTTACACCCACTAGGATAGCAATAATAATAATAATAACGATAATAATAATAAAAGAACAGAAAATCGCCTGACCAAGCGGTAGAACAGTGGATAGAGCGTCGGACTTGGACATGGAGGACCCAGGTTCAAGATCCCGAGTTCACCAGCTTGAGTGCAGGCTCATCTGGTTTGAGCAAAAAGCTCATCAGCTTGGACCCAAGGTCACAGGCTCGAGCAAGGGGTTACTCGGTCTGCTGAAGGCCCGCGATCAAGGCACATATGAGAAAGCAATCAATGAACAACTAAGGTGTCGCAACAAAAAACTGATGATTGATGATTCTCATCTTTCTCTGTTCCTGTCTCTCTGTCCCTATCTATGCCTCTCTCTGACTCTCTGTCTCTGGGAAAAAAAAAAAAAGAACAGAAAATAAGTATTGACAAGAATGTGTAGAAATCAAAGCCACATACATTGCTGGTGGGAATGTAAAAACAATGAACTGCTTTATTTTTTTTTTTTTTTAATTTTTTCTTTATTTTATTTATTCATTTTTAGAGAGGAGAGAGACAGAGGGAGGAGCTGGAAGCATCAACTCCCATATGTGCCTTGACCAGGCAAGCCCAGGGTTTTGAACCGGCGACCTCAGCATTTCCAGGTCAGCGCTTTATCCACTGCGCCACCACAGGTCAGGCTAGCAGTCTGGCAGATCCTCAAAAAGCTCAACATAAGAGTGACCGTATCATGCAGCAATTCCACTCCTAGGTACATACCCAATAGAACTGAAAAGAATCCACACAGAAACTTATTTGCCAATGCTTATAGTAGCATTATTCCTAATAGCCAACAAGTAGAAACCACTCGATGTCCATTAGCTGATGAATAAAAAAAAGTAGTATAATCCATACAACAGAATATTATTCATCCATACAAAAAAACAAACAAACCCACAGATCTATGCTACAACTTGAATACATAATGCTAATTCAAAGAAGCCAGACACAAAAAGCCACATATTGTATGACTCCACTTATATAAAATGTCCAGAACAGGCAACTTCACAGAGACAGAAAGTAGATTTGTGGTTGCCAGGACTTGGAGGAAGAGGAAAATGGGAAGTGATTACTAACAGGTATGGGGTTTCTTCTGGAAGCAATGAAATATTTGGGGGTCAAGACTGCAGAAAAGGTAACTGCTATACTGGCATAATCCCACAACCACATCAAAATTACAAATAAACTACAGAACCACCACATTTCAGAACTGCTTGAAATCTAACTAATCTATACGAAGTCCTATACTAAGGATATACAAAAAAACCATGTCGAGACTCCTAGGAGAGGTGAAGATGTGGAAAGGGCTATTACCACACCCACATGAGGCAGTTAAAAATTGGGAAGGGGCCCTGGCCGGTTGGCTCAGCGGTAGAGTGTCGGCCTGGCATGCGGGGGACCTGGGTTTGATTCCCGGCCAGAGCACACAGGAGAAGCGCCCATTTGCTTCTCCACAACCCCCCCCCCCTTCCTCTCTGTCTCTCTCTTCCCCTACCGCAGCCAAGGCTCCATTGGAGCAAAGATGGCCCGGGCGCTGGGGATGGCTCCTTGGCCTCTGCCCCAGGCGCTAGAGTGGCTCTGGTCGCAGCAGAGCGACGCCCAGGAGGGGCAGAGCATCGCCCCCTGGTGGGCAGAGCCTCGCCCCTGGTGGGCATGCCGGGTGGATCCCGGTCGGGCGCATGCGGGAGTCTGACTGTCTCTCCCCGTTGTCAGCTTCAGAAAAATACAAAAAAAAAAAAAAATTGGGAAGGAAGGCCGTGGCTGGTTGGCTCAGGTGGTAGAGCGTCAGCCCGGCATGTGGGAATCCTGGGTTCAATTCTAGGCCAGGACACACAGGAGAAAAACCCATTTGCTTCTCTACCCTTCCCCATCTCCTTTCTCTCTATCTCTCTCTTCCCTTCCAGCAGCTAAGGCTCCATTGGAGCAAAGCTGGCTCGGGCACTGAGGATGCCTCCATAGCCTCCGTCTCAGGTGCTAGAATGGCTCTGGTTGCAACAGAGCAATGCCCCAGATGGACAGACCATCGTCCCCTAGTGGCTTGCCGGGTGGAACCTGGTTGGGGCACATGCAGGAGTCTATCTCTCTGCCTCCTCACTTCTCACTTCAGAAAAATAACAACAACAAAAAAATAAATTAAAAAATAAGAAATTGAGAAAGATATGTTAGCTGTGGAAATCCTCCAGGAGTAAGGAGACCCAGTCCCCACCCCCCCCACCTCAGGCTCCCCAGCCCAAGGTTCCAGTGCTAAGAAGAGAAAGTCCCATTTGAAAACCAGAGGAACTGCATCTGAGTGCTACAGAGGGCTGCTCAAGTCCCAGGAACAACTTCTTAAAGAACCCAAACACAGACTTCCTCAGACTCACTCACTTGGTGCTCCAGCCCTGGGGTGCCAGACAGACAGGGGAGGAAGTGAATTGTATGGCCTTGGGGCGAGGCCTGGAGGGGCAGATGTCTTCCCAGACAGAAATGTGGGTAGAAGCCACTGTTCCTT
Organism: Saccopteryx bilineata; assembly: GCF_036850765.1. Taxonomy (NCBI): domain Eukaryota; kingdom Metazoa; phylum Chordata; class Mammalia; order Chiroptera; family Emballonuridae; genus Saccopteryx; species Saccopteryx bilineata. The sequence goes on along the minus strand of NC_089490.1, from coordinate 334,287,798 downwards.
TGCTGAGCCCAACCCCTGCAGGCACAGGTGGGTACCATATCTGAGTCTCCATCAACCTGACTAACCCTGTTCACTCTGCCCTGGTGCTTCCCTGAGATCCTCTAAAACTCTGGCCCACCTAAGCCACTTCCAGTGGTTTTTCTACACAAATGGCCTGTCTTGGCTCATGCTGTGGACTTTCCTAAATCCTCTCAAAGGTCCATAAACCCAAACAAGCAGCATCTGAACTCAGTATGTCCCAAACATCTTACTAAGTGGCCCAAAGTCCAATATTAGTGGCAACTGGATTCATTTCACAGCTTAGCCTCTTCTGGGCACCTCCAAGCCCAGCACAGGGAGCAGCCAGCTGGAGACTACCTTATAGCTCATGCTGGGTGGCCCTGGGCAAAGCACAGTCAGCCAGTGACCATGGCCTGTACCCCCAGGAAGGACCAAGAGCCAAGATACCTGGTGGCCAGCTTAAGATCATGTTGAAGCACCACCCAACCACCTTTAAAAGCAACACACTCAAGAGGAAGGGTCAGTGGGCACCAGAGCCCCACTCAAGCAAGTTCTACTCTGTGGGGTCAGCCCCTACACAGCAGTTCTTCTGCTGCAGTCCCAGCTGGTTCATCTAGCCAATCGGCCTGGGAGTCAATGCTACCCACTGAGGTGCCAACAGCAATCAAGGCTCAGCTATAACAGGAGGGTACAAACAGGCCACATTAGAGTACACCCAAAAGTGCTGGCCCAGGTGACCACGGCTGCTGTGCCACTGAGCCCTACAACACAGCTACTATATAAGACCACTCTACCCAAACTGGGAGACATAGCAGATCTACCTAATTCATAGAAACAAACAGAGAGGCAGCCAAAATAGGAAGACCAAAAGATGTCCAAAAGGGCCCCGGATGGGCACAGCATCATCCCCTAGTGGGCTTGCCGGGTGGATCTCAGTTGGGGGACATATGGGCATCTGTCTCTCTGCCTCCCCTCCTCTAATTAAATTAAAAAAAAAAAAAGAAATGAAAAATACACTAGAAGAAATCAATACCAGATTATGTAAATGAAGCAAAGGATCAAATCAGTGATATGAAAGACAAAGTATCAAAAAACACCCAATCAGAGCAGCAAAAATTAAAAAAAAAAGTGTTTAATGAGGATAGTTTAAGGCAGCAGTGTGCAGCCTTTTTAAATTTAAGGACCAGTGAAAATAGGAGAATTATTTCAGAGACCACTAAGGCAAAAATAACCCTGATCATCAGCAAATTCAACAAGATCAATGGGTCTTTAAATTCACACAACATCAGGTGGTTAACTCTCACTGACTGGCATGAAATTTCTGGCAGACTGGTCTGCAGACTAGCGGTTGAAAAACAATGGTTTAAGAAACCTCTGGGATAACATCAGTATAACAGTCACATCATAGGGGTACTAGAATGAAGAGAGAAAGAGCAAGAAATTGAAAACCTATTTGAGGAAATAACAACTGAAATTTTACCTAACCTACAAGAATCTCCCATATGATTGTCAGCTGATTTTTGCAACAAGAACTTTACAGGCCAGAAGGGATTGGCAAGAAATATTCAAAGTGATGAAAAGCAAGGACCTACAACCAAAATCACCCTACCAAGAAGAGCTATCATTTAGAATCAAAGGTCTGATAAAGTATTTCCGAGGCAAGAAAAAGCTAAAAGAGTTCATCACCACCAAACCAGTAATACAAGAAATGTTAAAAGGACTTCTTTTATTAAGAAGAATAAAAATATCAAAACCATAAATAATAAAATGGCCAAAATTACACATCTATCAACAATTACATTAAATGCAAATGGGTTAAATGCTTTAATCAAAAGACAGGGAGACTAAATGGATAAGAAAACAAGACCCTTAAATATGCTGTCTACAGGAGACTCACTTCAGATAGAAAGACACAGAGACTAAATGTAAAGGGATGGAAGAAGATATTTCATAAAAAAGTAAACAAAAAAGCTGGGGTAGCAATAATTATATCAGAAAAAACAGACTTTAAAACAAAGGCTATAACAAAAGACTCAGGATTTCTGGGTATTTTTCTGAAGAAACCCAAAATACTGAATTGAAAAGACACATTAACCCACATCTTCATTGCAGCATTATTTACTGTAGCTAACTAAAATATAGAAGCAATTAATGTTTCCATCAACAGAAGAATGAATAAAGAAGTAGTGCATATATACAATGGTATTCACTCAGCCCCCCCCCCCCAAAGAATGAAATCTTGCCGTCTGCAATAATATGGGTGTACCTAAAGAGTTTTGTTTTTTAAGGGGGGGGATATATTGGCATTTTGGTTTATTGGTCTTTAATAAGTTTGGTTAGTGTTAGTCAAATTGTGTGTAAATATGATATACATGTTTGCTTGCTTATAGTTTGCACTCCTAAAGAGTTTTATGCTAAGTGAAATAAGTCAGAGAAAGACAAATGTCAGATGATTTCACTTATATGTGGATTCTAAAAAACAAAATAAATGAATAAGCAAAACAGAAATAGCCTCATAGATACAGAGAACATTTTAATAATTGCCAGGTGGAAGGGGTGTTGGGAGGACAGATGGAAAAAAATGAAGGAATTTAGAAGTACAAATTGGTAGATACAGAATAGTCATGGGGATGTAAAAATACAGGGAACATAATCAACAATTATTCATGATGTCTGATGTGTACTAGTTTTCTTAGGGCAGGGTGATCACTTTGTAAGTTATATATAAATGGCTAATATATTATTGTATGTCAACTATAATTGAAAAATAAAAAAATTACTTTTAAAAAATGCTATGTTTTGGGATTTGATAGGATGTTTGTTACACAACTTTGTAAATATAATAAAAACCGCTTAGTTATAAATTTTAAAAGAGTGAATTTTATGTGGTATGGATTCTATTTTAATAAAGCTGTTATAAAACTTTAAAATACTTGTGCAAAAAGTATCTGATGATCTTTAAGGAAAAATCGAAGTTCAAGCTTTTTAAATTGACCTAAAATTCCATAATTCATAATCTAGTAATTTTCCTGGTTCAAATTTTTAAATACTCAAATCCATCAGATATCAAGAAAAAGAAAAGAAATAAAGCTTAACTCACCCTCTTTTCACTTTTGTGAAATCAAATGCAACTTGTCTGTAAGAAACTGCTTTTTCATTTAGATATCTACTATACCGTCTAATAAATGTAGACATGTCATATCCTGTAAAAAAAAAATAAAGTTTCCATAAATTATTAAAATCCCAATTTGTTTAGAAAACCAACTCATTTCATCCAATGTCCATAATGTCTTCATGTTCCAACTCAATTTTGTGATATAAATTAAATGACTAATGAATACTACCACATTAAAATCTCTGACTTGACATTTTAAAGTTAGGTACGTCATACATGGCTTTGAAAAACCTTCCCCCTTAGACTTTCACTAAAACAATAATTCTGCTCTGCTTCTGATCATCATTCCTATTTTTTTTATTAGAAATTAGAAAAACATGTTCTCTTACAACACTTAATAACCTCATAACTCATATTTAACATCCTACAGAACCACAACCCACGCCTCAAATCATTAAATAGTTTTATAATTTTCATCCCTTAGAAATTATTAGTTGTACATTATTGAGAACAATCATAGCCATGAATGCCAACCTTATTAAAAAGTACAGAAAATAACTGTATACTACAAAGAAAGAAATGCCATTATGCAAGTTTAAGGCATACCATCAATTATATGTTTTCAATAAAACTTTCTAAATAAATACCTAAACCATTCTAAGGTTACATTTCATTAGAATTTTGAGATCTGAAAACTTCAACATAAAATCTAATCAGTGTAATAAAAGGGAAAAACCTGGTTTTTCAGTTACTGCCTGACTTAAAGAAGTCTACAAATTTTTGCTCCTCACTGAAAAGCAGATCCATTTTATTTTAGCTCATCTTCATCTAACAAATTTAACTTTGCTTGATTACTTCTGCTACTTCAAAAAGACAATACCAAAAGAACCAAAAGAAAATGTAAAGTGATTGGATTTAACATAATCACCAGTTCATTCGGCAACTATTTCTATAATGCCAACTAAATGCAACTGAAGAAAAATCGATGAACAAAATTAAAAAATATTTTTAAAAAAATCACTGCCCTCAGCCTGACCTGTGATGGCACAGTGGATAAGTGTCAAACTGGAATGCTAAGATTTGTGGGTTTGAAACCCCAGGATTGCCTGGTCAAGACACAAAGGAAAAGCAACCACAAGCTGATGCTTCTTGCTCCTCCCCCACCCCTCTTCTTTCTCTAAAAAGAGATAAATAAAATCTTTAAAAAGATCACTACCACCTGTCTAGGTGGTGGCACAGTGGATAGAGCGTCGGACTGGAATGCGGAAGACCCAGGTTTGAGACCCCAAGGTCACCAGCTTGCGCGGGGGGCTCACCTGGTTTGAGCAAAAAGCTCACCAGCTTGGACCCAAGGTCGCTGGCTCGAGCAAGGGGTTACTCGGTCTGCTAAAGGCCCGCAGTCAATGCACATATGAGAAAGCAATCAATGAACTAAGGTGTCACAACAAAAAACTGATGATTGATGCTTCTCATCTCTCTCCGTTCCCATCTGTCTGTCCCTATCTATCCCTCTCTCTGACTCTCTCTGAAAATAAATAAATAAATAAATAAATAAATAAATAGATCGCTGCCCTCACAATTTCTCAACTGCTAGTGTACTTGATAAGGTATTAAACATTCATATTCCTCTCAGCTCTTTAGTTCACACTGTTCTCCTCTAATCAACTGCCCTCACATACTTTAAGGATCAAATTCTGAAACATTCCCTGAACTCTTTGTGGTCCCACATTATTCTTACTCCAAGTACAGCTCATAGCTATTAGATGTGCACAGTATCAAACTCACTAGAAAAGAAATTTATGAACACCTGGTATAATACCTAGTATATATTTAATAAAATATACAAGACTGCACCCAACAAAATATATCAGCAATCAAAATTACTTTTCAAAAACACCACTGAATTATATACTTTTAACTATTGCTTCAGTCTTATTTTCATAATCTCTTTAGAACATAAACTAAATAAACAGCCTAAAAATTTTCTCTACATGAAAGATTAAAGTTTTAAAACCTTATCACTAGAAGTGCTCGACTTCCATCTTAAGAAAGTGGCTAGTAAGACACAAAAACCCCATATCCATGGACATATGCATATATTCTGCTCTAGAGTAGCAATATGCATATTATTTTCCACAGACTCATAGTTCAAATAAACTGAATAAAGGGAGAAGCAGAAATAAAAAGATGAGTCAGCCCTAGCCCATTAGCTCAGTTGGTTAGAGTATGTTCTGGATACGCCAAAGTTGCAGGTTCAATCCCCAGACAGGACACATAGAACAACCAATGAATCCATAAATAAGTAGAACAGCAAACTGATCTTTCTCTCTCAAATTAAAAAAAAAAAAAGAAAAAGATGAGCCAGCAGTTTCTTTCACATCCCCCAAAATAGAACTCCAGTTTTATCTGTGATATATATACTTAATTTTTTTCCTTAACTGCTTAGAGCACTACATATTTCATTAAAGTAAAATCAATCTTGTAACAACACTTGGTCCTATGTATAGACTGATAATCAGTCTTAAAAAAAATCTCTGAAAGATAGGGTATTCAATTCATTCTAATTAACACTTTAAACTGCCAAAAGTAAACAAGTATTGAACCGAACAGTCCCTAACCCAAACACAAGCAGTCACTAAATTCTATTGATTTTATCTCCATGAGCCACAATTCAGGTTCTCATTAAATGTCCCCTAGATCAGTGGTCCCTAACCTTTTTTGGGCCACGGACCAGTTTAATGTCAGAAAATATTTTCGCGGACCAGCCTTTAGGGTGGGACAGATAAATGTATCATGTGACTGAGACAAGTGTCAAGAGTGAGTCTTAAACGGATGTAACAAAGGGAATCTGGTCATTTTTTAAAAAACATCGTTCAGACTTAAATATAAATAAAATGGAAATAATGTAAGTTATTTATTCTTTCTCTGCGGACCAGTACCGGTCCACAGCCCGGGGGTTGGGGGCCACTGCCCCAGATAACCTGGAACAATGACCAGAACAGTACTGATGTCTACTCTAATATCACCTACACTGGGTCATCATGCTTTCTTTATTACAACATTTCCTCTTCCCTCTACCTCAACTCCAAAAACTCTGATGGTTTCTCATTACATTACAAGACCCCAATTCTATCAGAGTCTTCTGTGCCTAATTTGGCCCAAAGAGATCCTTTTTTTTTTTTAATGGGAGACAAAGACAGAGAGAGGAAAAGGAGAGAGATAAGAAGCATCAATTCTTCATTGCAACACCTTACTTGTTCACTGCTTGCTTTCTCATATGTGCCTTAACCAGGAAGCTACAGCTGAGCCAGTGACCCCTTGCTCAATCCAGCAACCTTGGACTCAAGCCAGTGACCTTGGGCTTCAAGCCAGTGACCTGCGAGCCTGCGCTCAAGCCCGCAACCTCGGGGTTTTGAACCTGGGTCCTCTGCGTCCTGGGCCAATCCTCTATTCACTGCGCCACCACCTGGTTAGGCACCAAACAGTTTCTTGAGAGCTCCTGCCACTACATATTCTCCAATACATCATCCATACATTCTATTCACACTCATTTGCTCTATATATCCCAAATACCCAATGTTTTTTTGCATTCGTGTATATCTGTGTACCTGTGCTTAAGCAACTCATGTTCTCTTCCACTTTTCAAAGCCCAGCACAAATATCACCTTCTATAAAGACATTTCCCAGATTGGGCCTTACTGTTGGATATTCCCAGTCATTTCGCATACCCTTTATGAGGTTCTTCCTAGAGCTAACATTCTATAATGCTAATGACCTAGTTCTGGAACTAAGTACGACAGATCCCACTAAGACAGAATGTGTGCAGAGGGCTACAACACCTAATGAGAGCAATTTCAAGTTATTAAATAAAAAGTAAAACAAGTCTGACCAGTGGTGGTGCAGTGGATAAAGTGTCAACCTGGAATGCTGAGGTCGCTGGTTAAACACCCTGGGCTTGCCTGGTCAAGGCACGTACAAGAATCAACTACTAAGAGTTGATGCTTCCTGCTCCTTCCCCCTACTCCTTTTTCTACCTCTTTTTCCTCTAATAAAATTTTTTTTAAAAAGGAAAATAAGATAAAGTAACAGGTTATCAACAAGCAATTAATCTGAATAAAACACTGCTTACCTTTGCTACTAAATGTATAATATTCCCAACTACATTTCTAGGAATAAAGCATAGAGTAATAATGACAAAAATAATAAAAGCAGATACCAAAAGTGTTTGTGTGCTAGGCATTGTTTTAAGCACTTTATATGAGGTTAAGTCTCGTGACAATCTTATAGGGTAGGTGTTATCATTATTCATGATTTTACAGACACAAAGAGATAAAGTAACTTTCTCAAGTTAGTGCAGCTAGTTAAGTGGTAGAGATGGGATTTAAACCTAGAAGTTTCATAATCCATGCTCTCAAACCACTACCTTATACTGTTTTCTCAGTTTTGGGCAGCAAGGAGTAAAATCCACCTTAATCTTCACATTAAAATATGACGTTCCTCTACAGCACACGTTGTAAAGGACAGAGTTCAACTTTGCAGTAACTATCACATGGAATCACTTGACATTCTGTAACAATAAGTTGTCCTTACCTTGCAATCCACTTTTATCCAAAAAATTGCTTAAGTTAAACAACGTGTTTCTTGAAGCCAAATACTGAATAAACCGCTGAAAAAAACAAAAACAAATAATTATGTCAAATTCAGGTACTACTGTCACAAACTCAGAAAGGTGGTTAACACATTCTATTAAATCTAACTAGCTTAAATTTCTCATCTTCAGTTTTCATACTCCAGTGGCATCTGACTTTTTTTTTTTTTTTTGTATTTTTCTGAAGCTGGAAACGGGGAGAGACAGTCAGACAGACTCCCGCATGCGCCCGACCGGGATCCACCCGGCACGCCCACCAGGGGGCGACGCTCTGCCCACCAGGGGGCGTCGCTCTGTGGCAACCAGAGCCACTCTAGCGCCTGGGGCAGAGGCCAAGGAGCCATCCCCAGCGCCCGGGCCATCTTTACTCCAATGGAGCCTCGCTGTGGGAGGGGAAGAGAGAGACAGAGAGGAAGGAGAGGGGGAGGGGTGGAGAAGCAGATGGGCGCTTCTCCTGTGTGCCCTGGCCGGGAATCGAACCCGGGACTTCCGCACGCCAGGCCGACACTCTACCACTGAGCCAACCGGCCAGGGCCGGCATCTGACTTTTTAAAAAAACAAAATACTTACAATCATACAACAAAACAGTATCATAGACATCCTCTTACTCACTGCCAAATTAAAAAACACATTACAATATTCACTTTAGAGCTTCTTATAGAATCAGAACATTATAGACTCTTTTGAAGACACACACCTTTAAGTCCCATTTCCTCTTTCTCCCACTTCAGAAGCAATCACTTTTTAGGTATGTATCATTCCCACACGATTTTATAATTTTACTACTTACAATATATAAGTATCTATAAACAATACATAATTTTGTTTTCTATTTTAAATGTACAAAAATATCTTACTGTACTTTACTTATGTGCTTTGTAACAATTTTTTCCCAAGAAATTATTCATGTAGTGTATGTAGAGCTAGTTCATTCATTTTAAATGAGGTTCTACTATTTCAATGAACTACTATACTATTATGTATTCATTTCTTTATGGATATTAAAGTTCATACCAATTTCACTATTAACAGTGTTTGACACTGACCCGGGTTCGATTCCCAGCCAGGGCACATAGGAGAAGCATCCATTTGCTTCTCCACACCCCCCTCCTCCTTCCTCTCTGTCTCTCTCTTCCCCTCCCGCAGCCAAGGCTCCACTGGAGCAAAGATGGCCCGGGCGCTGGGGATGGCTCCTTGGCCTCTGCCCCAGGCGCTAGAGTGGCTCTGGTCGCAGCAGAGCAACGCCCCGGAGGGGCAGAGCATCCCCCCTGGTGGGCAGAGCGTCGCCCCTGGTTGGCGTGCCGGGTGGATCCCGGTCGGGCGCATGCAGGAGTCTGTCTGACTGTCTCTCCCCATTTCCAGCTTCAGAAAAATACAAAAATAATAATAATAATAAATTTAAAAAAATAAATAAATAAAACAACCTGTTCAAAATGGCAGTATTAGGCTCTAATTTCATAAACTTTGATAATTTTTTGTTGTGAGGACATAGCTTATGAATCAGTGGTTTTCAACCGCTGGTCCGCAGACTGGTACCAGTAAACTCTACGATCTTCATGCATCAGTGTCATTAACTCTTCGGTGGGCCAGCATGAAATTCTGCCAGACTCACACCAGTCTGTGGACCCGTGGTTGAAAAACATAGTTGTACAATATATTATAAGATGTTTAGAAGTATCCCTGCCCTCTACCCACCAGGCGCCACTTGTAACAAATGCCCCCTGTGGGGAGGGGGAATCACTCTCATTCACTACCCTATTTGAGAACCACTGTTCCATGATATTCCCAATACCACAGCATAGTAAAATCCTATGTATAATCTCTTACAGACTAGTAACAAGTGCCAAAGAGAAAAACCTCAGGGTTGCATAATCTAGCACAAAAAAATGAGCATAGCATTAATTTTCTCCTAGCTGCTTGAGGGAAACTAAACATGAATTTATATAAAAACCATACTGAAATGTTATCCTTCTCCTGTCAATCAACTGTAAGCAACAAGTCAGCTTTCTGTTTCTTTGCCTTTATCAAGGCTTTGCTTCTAGTATTATCACCTTATTTACAACCTCTTTACCTGGTATTGCAGTTAGTTATATTTGTGGCTTTTTCTTAAGCAAAAACCACAGTTGACCCTTGAAAAACATGTGGTTTGGGGGTGCCAATTCCCATAGTCAAAAATCCATGTATAACTTCTGACTCCCCAAGAACTTAGCCTACTGTTGACTAGAAGCCTTACCAATAACAATCAAACACATATTTGGATGTGATGTGTTATATTGTAAGAATAAAGTAAGCTACAGAAAAGAAAATGCTATTAAAAATCTTAAGAAAAACACATTTACAGTATTTATTGAAAAAAATCCACATACAAATAGACCCATGAAATACAAGCCCATGTTGTTCAAGGGTTGACTGTACATTAAAAATAAAAGTAAAGCCCTGGCCGGTTTGCTCAGTGGTAGAGCGTCGCCTGGCGTGCAGAAGTCCTGGGTTCGATTCCCGGCCAGGGCACACAGGAGAGGCGCCCATCTGCTTCTCCACCCCTCCCCCTCTCCTTCTTCTCTGTCTCTCTCTTCCCCTCCCGCAGCCGAGGCTCCACTGGAGCAAAGATGGCCCGGGCGCTGGGGATGGCTCCTTGGCCTCTGCCCCAGGCGCTAGAGTGGCTCTGGTTGCGACAGAGCGACGCCCCGGAGGGGCAGAGCATCGCCCCCTGGTGGGCAGAGCGTTGCCCCCTGGTGGGCGTGCTGGGTGGATCCCGGTCGGGCGCATGCAGGAGTCTGTCTGACTGTCTCGCTCCGTTTCCAGCTTCAGAAAAATACAAAAAAAAAAAAAAAATAAATAAATAAATAAATAAATAAATAAATAAAAGTAAAAAAATACACATAAGCCTGATATTCTTTGGACTAAACGATCATTACCTTAAATAAACATGTTACTGATAAAAGTAATTATCCTAGTTAAGATCAAAATGTTTCAGGTTACATTGAAATTTCTATATCCAAGAATTTCTACTGACTCTGTATACTGGTTATAATGAATTAGAAAACAACTGAGTATCATATGGCAATATATGTACTAAAAATGATCATACCTACTAAGTAATTATGTTTCAGGTAACACTTCTGGAAATAATTTTTAAAACTTAAAAACTACAGGGCCCTGGCTGATGGGTCAGTGGACAAAGCATCAGCCCAGCGTATGGACATTCTGGGTTTAATTCTCAATCAGGGCACAAAGGAGAAGCAACCATTTACTTCTCCCCTGCTCACCCCCTTCGCTCCTTCTTCCCCTCCTGCAGTCAGTGGTTCAACTGGTTTGAGCACGGCCATGCGCAATAAGGATAGCTTAGTACTCAAGCATAGTCCCAGATGGGGCTGCCAGGTGGATCCTAGTCAGGGTACATGCAGGAGTCTGCCTCACTATCTCACCTACTCTCACCTATAATACAACAACAAAATAAAGTTAAAAGCTACAAATCAAATCATTCAATGTGGTGCAATAACAGTGAAAAATAAGCCCTGGACAGGTAGATAGCTCTGTTGCTGAAATGTTGTACTGATACATCAACGTTACAGGTTTGATCCTTGGTCAGGGCACATAAATGAGTCAACCAAAGAATGAGTAAGTGGAGCAACAAACTGATGTTTTGGGGTTTGTATGTTCTCTCTCTCTCTCTCTCTCCTTTTATAAAATCAAGAAATAAAATTAAAAATAAATAAATAAAACCCGTTAATGATAAGAAAACTAAGTCTCCAGCAAGGGGAACAGTTAATAAAATCATGGTATATATCATCAATTATGTAATAACTGAAGATGATAAATACAAAGAACATGGAAATGCTTATGGTGCAATGCATTAATAAAACAATAATATTTTATCTAGATATAGCTATAAAAATACTTTTGGACAAGAATCAAAAGGAAACACTAAATGTGCAAACATATTTGTTGCAATGATAAAATTGTAGGTAAATTCCTGTTTGGTTGGTTATATCAACAATGACAAAAGAATCTCATGGCTGAAAAGCTCAAAATAATGAGTAAAGTGATGGATGTCAGAAAGACATTCTCATAAGTCTACAATGACTCAAGTCCCTCCTCACCTCTATGGAAGCTCTCTCTCAGCAACCAGTGGGCTCCATTTTTCTCAAACACATACCAATGTAGATTTGTCTGGTTCTACTCGAATGTTCTTTTAACACAATTTTACAAGTATAGTGTGGGCTGAGAGTCATTTAAAATAAGAACTCAAAAATGAGCTGCTAGACTGGCATTAAAAAAAATGATTCTCTCCACACATTAAACTGCAAAAGCTTATGCATCTTATTTGTTCCCCTTTAGGGTAAAAACTTCAGGCACACATCTCTTCTCTGCTGAAGGCAGCATTTTTCAATCAGTTCTTCTAGTAAAAGGCTGGCTATCACACACTTAAATTAGGAACACTCTTGAATTAGGTAAAGTGCTCCTGCAAACAACTATATGAAATCAGACAAATCTGATCAGTGTATAGTAAAAAAGCAACTGGATATAGACAAACATACAGTCCATAGACAAGACCTGCAAAGACCAGTGCTGTTACAGAGCCTATCTCTAGGTATTAATCTTTGCTTCTGATCCCATAACTGACACTTTTGCTTTCTATCTTACTAGCCATTTTTACCCAAATTTTAAGTCTACAATTATATTTCTCCCTAAGTACCTTGCCCTTTATATTATTCAGTTACTCATGCTGTTCCTTTTCAGGGAAAGAAGCAAGCTGAATAATCTGTCCAAAGATTTTTCTTAACGAAAAATTGTGCTTACCTCATTTCCATACACCATCAAATGATGAGTTGTAATGAGAGATTTGAAGACCACCACCCAACTACTATTAGTAGTTCTTTCAAATAAACTGTCTGCCAACTGTGGGATGTTCACATTCATCTCATTTGTGCACTGAATTAAGTCTGTAATAAAAAAAAAAAGATTACTTTATTCTCTGGCTTTAATTTATTGTTAAAGCCAGATCTGATACTAACAGGTGAAAGATCTAACAGAGTGAAACAACAAAAGGAAGTTCGAACAAGTTGTTAAAAACCTCTCGGAAGAAAAACTGAGACCATTATCATCTACCTAGGGGGTATTGATTAGGATCATGTAAGTCAGTGGTCCCCAACCTTTTTTGGGCCACAGACCGGTTTAATGTCAGAAAATATTTTCACGGACTGGCCTTTAGGGTGGGACGGATAAATGTATCACGTGACTGAGACAAGCGTCAAGAGTGAGTCTTAGACGGATGTAACAAGAGGGAATTTGGTCATTTTTAAAAAATAAAATATCGTTCAGACTTAAATATAAATAAAACGGAAATAATGTAAGTTATTTATTCTTTCTCTGCGGACTGGCACCAAATGGCCCACAGACCGATACTGGTCCACGGCCCGGGGGTTGGGGACCACTGATGTAAGTGATTAAAACTTCCTCAGAGAATAACTCACTCACGTTTTTTATTTATCTCAAAGGAAATTACCTCAAGGCCTGGAAGAACTTCCACAGTCCTCTTACTACAAGTTATACTAGTATTATTCATCCCTACCTTTTAAAAATATTTTTTTAAAAATTCATACATGTGGAAGCATGAACAAACCTTTATTAATATCTTCCCTAGAATACTGTGTTTGCACTAATAGGAAGATAACAGATATGAAGGGCCGAGAGAGTGGGGTCTCAGATTGTTTATACAGAACAATTCTCATTCTTTTCTCCCTTCTGTTCTACTGAGTTATCTCAGATATCAGTTGATAGCAACTAGTTAACACTGATGAAACTGAAAAAAAAAAAATGGACTGAAGTTTCTTACTGCAATAAATTTCCAAATAAAAAATGATCCAGGAATTCTATTCAATATTACTCTGAAAAAGTTAAAACAATGTTTCAATTTTATATTTCAAACTAGAAAGCATTACTATAAAAGTCTAATATTCAGCCTGACCGGGCGGTGGCGCAGTGGATAGGGTGTTGGACTGCGATGCCGAGGACCCAGAGGACCCAGGTTCGAGACCCCGAGGTCGCCAGCTTGAGCACGGGCTCATCTGGTTTGAGCAAAGCTCACCAGCTTGGACCCAAGGTCACTGGCTCGAGCAAGGGGTTACTTGGTCTGCTGAAGGCCCGCGGTCAAGGCACACATGAGAAAGCAATCAATGAACAACTAAGGTATCGCAATGCGTAACAAAAAACTAATGATTGATGCATCTCATCTCTTCGTTCCTGTCTGTATGTCCCTGTCTATCTCTCTCTGACTCTCTCTCTGTCTCTGTAAAAAAAAAAAAAAGTCTAATATTCAAATTGTTTTAGTACTAAAACTCATAAAAAGCTTAGTAGACCACAAAGTTTCACCTCCAATCTGCTTAAGTGATTATTATTGGCAAATTCAACCAAAAAAAGAAAATACAAAATATGATCCAATTCAGAGAATAGAGAGGATGACCAAAAAATGAGTTTTACTTTTAATGAATAAATATCTCAGTTGTCATTACCATAAAGGGTAAAAAATAAAGTTATTCATGACTCACTAATAGTTTATCCACTTTCAATCTTCAGCACATAATGATTATAGTATATGAATTCAAGTGACTTAACTTAGCATTGATTGCTAATATAAAACACCAATTTAACTATGACCAAATATCTGATCATAATCTTTCAAAATGTTTGTTCTAACAGGTCCAATTATTATACAACATAACATTAAATAAGCAAACCCATTTTAGATAAGCTGTTTCCCAGGCCAACAATGCTTTAAGAACAAAGCACAACAGTCAAATAGAGTGCCCACAGAACAGAAAAATGACATGAAGCTTTCACAATTCAGATGACTTGCAACAAAAATTAAATAGTACATTATTCAACTTGCTCTGTATGGTTCAGCTCCTATTGTAATAATGAAAAAGAGAATTTGATCTCTGCCTTCTCTGAATCTTCCTCAACAGTACTTATACTTGTCCTATGGCACTGAAAATATATTGTACTTGCCTTATTTCCAAAAATAAGCTTTCTTTGTCTCTCAAAATTCAATTTACTGAGGGCATGGCCTATCTATCTCTTGTTCATTGTGAATTCTTTAAAACTTCAAGCACAGTGGTCAACTTCTGAACCTAATTATAAGTTATATTCCTAGCTTTTTTCTCTATATTTACCTTTATAACATAAACTAATTTTCTATATCCTTCTAGAAGCTGTCTTAACAAATTATTCAGTTCTTAAATAGTTACCTCCTCATGATCACATTAACAATCATTTTACTCCTCAGAATCTTATTTTATTAGTTTTCCTTTCTTTTTTCTTTTAGTGAAAGGAGGGAAGGCAGAGAGACTCCTGCATGAGCAAACTGGGATCCAACCGGCAAGCCCAGGAAGAGGCGATGCTCTGCCCATCTGGGGTGTTGTTCCATTGCAACCCGAGTCATTTTTATACTGCCTGAGGCAGAGGCCATGGAGCCATCCTCAGCACTGAGCTCAACACTGGAGCCAATTAAGCCTTGGTTGTGGGAGGGGAAGAGAGAAAGGAAGAGGGGAATGGAGGGGGGTGGAGAAGCAGATGGGCGCTTCTCCTGTGTGCCCTGACCAGAAATCGAACCCAGGACATTCACATGCTGGGCCAGCACTCTACCATTGAGCCAACCAGCCAGGACCCTATTATATTAGTTTTCAAAACTGAACCTACTACAAAATTTCTTGTCACAATACTACCCCAAAGGTACTCCCCTACCACTGTGTATATATATATGCACTCCCTAAAACCAATCAGTAACCAGATCTCCTACACCTCCAGCAATTCCATTTTCTCCTCTCCATCCGACTATCACTGCCAAAGCCAGAGTTCAAATCTTATGTATTT
Organism: Saccopteryx bilineata; assembly: GCF_036850765.1. Taxonomy (NCBI): domain Eukaryota; kingdom Metazoa; phylum Chordata; class Mammalia; order Chiroptera; family Emballonuridae; genus Saccopteryx; species Saccopteryx bilineata. Next base: position 334,272,163 of record NC_089490.1, on the reverse strand, counting down.
CTTCACTAGGTGTACCGTTTCTCCTGGGAGCATTCAAAAATTGGGAAGGGAGATTATCACACTCTCTGAGGGGTTTTACTGGCATTTAATATCAAGGATAAGGAGACTATCCTGCAATGTACAATCAGTATTTCACAATTAAAAGTTGCCTCACCCCAAAGTATCCCCACTGAGAAATGTTAGACTGACCTCTTAATTTTTATTTTCTTTGTGTGACAGAGAGACAGAGAGGGACAGATATAGACAAACAGGAAGGAGACAGATGAGAAGCATCAATTCTTCGTTATAGCACCTCAGTTGTTCATTGATTGCTTTCTCATATGTGCCTTGACCAGGGGGCTACAGCAGACAAAGTGATCCCTTGTTCAAGCCAGCGACCTTGGGCTCAAGCTGGTGAGCCTTGCTCAAACCAAAGGAGCCCACGCTCAAGCCAGTGACCACCTGGGTACTCCACGTCCCAGTCCAATGCTCTATCCACTATGCCACCACCTGGCCAGGCCCAACCTCTTCATTTTAATAACACTTGATTCAAGGACTCATCCACCTCACACCACCAAATATTCTCTAAACTGGGCTTAGAATGATCTACACACAACACAAAATAACTGATTAGCCTCAGTAATGTCCTCACTGCTTCAAGGATGGCATACTTTTAATTCTTATCAGTGTCTTCCTTTCTAACGTAACAGTTTTCTGTGATGTACCTGACTGTTTCATGCACAAATCTTTCCATTCTTGCCCATTCTTCAAAATGAATGAAATTTTCCCCTCTGTGAAGTCTTCTACTTCACAGGCTAAGACCTCCAAACAGTTATCAAAGTTGGCACATAATTCTACACTAGACTATTATTACTCTACACTATAATTGTGCTGCTCACAGAAATTAGGGGATATTTCAAAATGAATATGAAGTGATGAAATATCCCCTAATTTTTGTGAGCAGTATATAAAGTAAAAACATTGTGCAGAGGAAAAATTAACTGCATGGAGAAAATTACTTGCTTGAATTAAAATACATACTTTGGGGAAGTATGTCCTGCAGAGTTTGTGTAACTATTCAGATTTTTCTCTCCGTACTCTATTTGTATAATTTTTATTTTGCATTTAGTCTACTTTGGGTTCATAATGTCAGCATAAACTCATATTTTATTTTCCTTATTATATATGAAGTGATATATTTTAGCTTCTGAAGTTACTCCTTAATATCTGTGCGGCCATTTCTAAAACATTGTTTTCATAAGCAGTACAAAAAAGCCATTATTTGTTAGAAATTCTTTAACTTGAAATTTTCCACATGTAATAGACTCAGCTTTGTTTTTCGACCTTTTGGGAAGAGCAGGTTGTACAAATAGTTGTAATTGTTGTTTTAGTCTATGTAAAAATTAACATTTGGATGCTTTTTTAAAGTCATTTAGGACTGTCTATATCCATACTAAAATGAATGTATTTATTCAAAAAGTAAGAGTGACCACTGTATGTGAACACTATTTTAGGCCTTTGGGAATATAGCAGAGAAGAAAACATGGCCCTGCCCACATGGAAGTTGTATTTTAATTGGGAGAGAAAGACTTTAAACAAACTAATATGAGTTAGGTGATTAGTGCTTTTGGAGAGAAATACAGCAGAGTAAGTGGGTATAGTCAAGTGTTTGGAGGTGTAAAGAAATGCCCTAAGGCTTGGTTATTTTTCTTTTTTTTTTTTGGTATTTATTCAGAAACCTTCATCTGAGCAAAAATCTATAGGAATAAAGCAAGGGGGCTAAAAGTATAGGTAACTGGGAGGAGAATGTTCTAGGTGGAAGAAACAGGAGGCGCTGGGTGCTCAGGTACTTGGCTACGGAGGCCCTGCAAAGATGTCAACGTAACTGAGACTGAGCGATGCTGGGGGAGAGCTGATCACAAAGGAAATGTACACTGCTCACAAAAATTAGGGGATATTTTATCGCTTTATAATCATTTTGAAATATCCCCTAATTTTTGTGAGCAGTACACTAGTAGTAACTTGAAAATGCCTCCATATCTAAGCTCCAACAACTCAGAAGGAAATGTTTTCTCCACCTCTTACTAACCAAAAGCAAACTGTTTCAACGAAAAGTCAAGCACTGCCTGGGAATCTTCACACTAGTAGATTTCATTTCTTAAAAAGCACAATGTGGTATTAAATTTTCCTTGCAAATCATACGGGTTCCAAAACAGAAACACATCTTAAATTTGGTTTTAGCTACTCACATTAAGAATATAAAAATTGCCTGACCTGTGGTCGCGCAGTGGATAAAGTGTCGACCTGGAAATGCTGAGGTCGCCGGTTCAAAACCCTGGGCTTGCCTGGTCAAGGCACATATGGGAGTTGATGCTTCCAGCTCCTCCCCCCGTCTCTCTCTCTTCTCTCTCTCTCTCTCTCTCTCTCCCCCCCCTCCTCTCTAAAATGAATAAATAAAATTTAAAAAAAAAATTAAAAAAAAAAATATAAAAATTGAAATACCTTTTTTTAAAAAAATACCTTCTTGACTATTACACTATTAACTATTCCTAAACCCCATACTCAAACAAGTAACTACTACATGATGTGTAGGTTCTTCGTTTTAAGGAAAGATGAAAATTCATGAGGATTTCTATTATTTAAGGGTAGGAAGAAACAAGGCCTACCATTGAAATAAAGAACATTTTTCCAAAAAGAATAGAAGGAACCAAACCCTGCTTACAAATGCTCACTTTTACTTAATATGCCTCTCCAACAATGTCTGGGGTAGATAAAGTAAATGTTAATTATATTAACATATGTAAGGCACTTGACCACAAGTAAGGGCACAAGAAGTCAGTAAGTGACAGATTTATTAACAAAATTAAAGTTTTGTAAAAGACAAGAGTGATTGGAAACACGTACACAAAGTGAATACCCAACTAGTCAATTTAATGCAAGTCCTAAATTTCTAACTTATTTATTTTTTTGACAGAGACAGAGAGAGAGAGAGTCAGAGAGAGGGACAGATAAGAACAGAGAGATAGACAGGAAGGTAGAGAGATGAGAAGCATCAATTTTCGTTGCAGCTCCTTAGTTGTTTATTGATTGCTTTCTCATATGTGCCTTGACCGAGGGGCTGCAGCAGAGCGAGTGACTCCTTGCTCAAGCCAGCAACCTTGGACTTAAAGCCACCAACCTTTGGTCTCAAGCCAGCGACCCCATGGTCAAGCTGGTGAGTCCACGCTCAAGCCAGGCAACCTCGGGGTTTCGAACCTGGGTCCTCCACATCCCGATCTGATGCTCTATCCACTGCACCCACCACCTTCTGGTCAGGCAATTTCTAGCTAATTTAAAACAAAAACAGTAAGAAAAGTAATGAAATGCAAAACAGTATTTTTGTATTTAGAGAAAAATGTTCAGCAATGTACAAGTAATTAATTGATGGTTTCGTTAGTCATATAGACACCCGCCACCCTCCTCACTACCCCCCCCCCCCGCATATGGTTCACTAAACTTAGAAACCTAGGGTACTTAGATTCACTTCCTAGAGAGTCAGGCAACCAGCCAGTGGCATGCATCATTAGCAAAATGGAGAAGCCTCAAGTTCCCATCTAAACGGGCACTCACTAGGCTGTATCAAAACTATGCTGATACCCAAACAGAATTTCTACTTAATAAGCTTGGCTAAAAACAATGATAGTTTATTTAAAACAATATACCATAATCATTTAGCCAAAAGATACTAACTATCAAAAGGGTCAATCTGAACGATACTCTTTGCAACTGCCTTTAGAATCAATTTTGGTAACATAAGACTGATTTTTTCAGTCACTTAGAAAATTGAAGATACACTCAATTTGGAAGGCAATTTTAGTGGTTCATCAAATATTGCTTCACTGATCAGATCCTGGAAATTTTTCCTGGATAGGAGTACAAATAAAAACAAACAAATACTCACCAAGAAACAGTAACTAGAGGGTAAGAAAATAGTTTCTGAACTTTTGATATAAAGGATCAGCAACATTCTTTTCATTTAACAAAAATTTAAAAGTACTTAGGAAATATGCTCATTGAAATCAGACGATATTACAAACACACACACCTGCCTGTCAGAAGTGTCAAATGTCTGGGAAACACAATGAACTCTAATAGCTTACTATATTCAAATCTTTTGTGTGTAAGGAGTCACAAAGTATGGTCCAAATTAACTGCTACAATTTTATCTTGTGGGGTCCTCTGTGAGAAAAGATACAATGTTAAACTTTAACAAAATTTCCATTAGAATTAACAAAAACTAACTCCACAGACTAATTTATACAGTAAGAAATAAATCTATCCAACATGTTAACTGGATCTAAAGAAAAAACTCAGGGGCCTGACCTGTGCTGGCGCAGTGGATAAAGCGTCGACCTGGAACACTAAAGTTGCCAGTTCAAAACCCTGGGCTTGCCTGGCTAAGACACATATGGGAGTTGATGCTTCCTGCTCCTCCCATCTTCTTTCTCTCTCTCTCCTCTCTAAAATGAATAAATAAAACTCTAAAAAAAAAATAAAAGATAAAACCCAGGGCCTGATCAAGTGGTGGCACAGTGGATAGAACGTTGACCTGGGATGCTGAGGTGCCAGGTTCAAAACACTGAGGTCACTAGCTTGAGCACAGGCTCATCTGGCTTGAGCATAGGCTCACCAACTTGAGCATGTGGTCACCAGCTTGAGTGTGGTATCATCGACATGATTCCATGGTTGCAGGCTTGAGCCAAAGGTCATTAGTCTGAGCAAGGGGTCACTGGCTCAGCTGGAGCCCCTGGTCAAGGGTCAAGGCATGTATGAGAGGCAATCAATGAATAACTAAAATACAGCAACTACAAGTTGATGTTTCTCATCTCTCTCCCTTACCCTCCACACCCTCCTCTCCTGCCTCCCTGTCTGCATCCCCCCTCCACCACCACGCTTAAAAAACAAAACAAAACAAAACTGGGAAGATTCAGAGGATATAGAATGCTCAGTACAAGTAACAGGATTGAGTTAATTTGAAAAGAAGAGAGAAGGGGGTATGTAAAGTATTAAAAAGAAATGACAAAATGACATTTTATCCAAATGTTTTTATCTGATAAAAGTATTATGAAGCAATTTAAGTGGACATGCCCAATAATGGTGGGATAACTCATTCAATGACAGCAGCTTGAAAATTAAATTCTGTGAGGTTAACAAATATATGGCAACAAAAAAAAAAGCATACAAGAGAAAATGCTGACAGTACATTACCATGTTAAAAAAAAAAAGACAAGAGTCCATTTTTTAAATTGTAGATGTATATTTTCTGATATACATCTGTAAATATTTTTCTAAATCTAGGGTGATACAAAAAGAACACTTTCAAAATTATTCAGTAACTAAGTCACATATGAACAGGTAGTCAAACAATAAGCAAAGGAACTATTATCACTTATTTCCATTTTACAAAATCTCAGTCAACACCTCTCACGTCACAGAGCAGACACCAATCCTGTATGTACTGTTATTCATTCTAGACCCTCTGGGACATATCATGATCAATTTCAGATATATTCCTGTATTTTATAATGGACACGAGGGAAAGATGGTATAAGCCTAAGAGTTGTACTAAGTTAACAGCTGGAAATTTTGTAGACACTGTTACAGAGGTAGGCCAGTATTCTGAACATAAGTTCAGTCTCTCACCATGAAGAAGAAACTCCAGAACCCACAAAGTAAGGTGAAGTCTCATCGTACTTTAAAAAAAAAAAAAAGTTGCAGCACTAGGAAAAATCAATTTGTTAGCACAACTATGTATATATGTTATTTGTTACTGTGTTCTCTGCAAAATAAATGAACTAAAAATTCATCCAAAAACTAAGAAATACAAAATCAACTCTACAATTTGGTAATTTAACCTGGTTATTAAATTTTTCTTTTAACTGATTTTTTTAAAACCACTATGAATGCCTGATCAGTGGTGGTGCAGTGGATAGAGGATCAACCTGGGATGAGACTGTAAAGGGGTCACAAAGTATGGACCAAATTAACTGTTCAAAACCCTGAGGTTGTCAGCTTGAACGCAGGGTCACCAGCTTGAGTGCAGAGTCATCAACATTATTCCAAGGTCTCTGGCTTGAGCAAGGGATTCCTGACTCTGCTGGAGTCTCCCCAACCCCCATCAAAGCACGCATAAATGAAGCACTCAATGAACAACTAAAGTGATGCAACTAAGAATTGATGCTTCTCATCTCTCTCTTTCTGTCTGTCTTCCTGTCTTCTCTCAGAAAAAGAAAAACCACTATGTAAAAGGTGCCCCCTTTAAAAACTATTCAACAGAAAAGCTGGTTTACAAATTGTCCCATTATCTAGCTATTTTAAACAAAAAATTTTAAAGATACATCAGTGCTAATTTGGGAGGCTTATGGAGGCCACCTAAATAAATCAATTTTAAAAAGATGAATAAAATATATAACAGATTTAGGAAGCATTCTTGGGGATATATCACATTACTAGCAAGTATCACATGTCTTCAGAACATCTTAAAAAGCAACAAAAGAGAAAGAAATAACCTCTTTCATATCTGTAGCAGGAGAAAGTGAAACTCAAGAGAAGAGATTCTGAAAAGAAAGAATTCAAATGGAGCGAGGTAAACAAAGCCAACCCTAAGGTACTCTACATTAATGTCTAGCTAAAATTGAGCCTCTTAAGTCATAGCTGAACACAAGCCAGGTTTGCTGAATTGTCCGTACTTTAATTTTAAAAGTGCAAAATAGTTTTAGTTAATGGAATCATAAAATTTTAATCATATACAAAACATTCTTTTCAAATCAGCCCAACTGACTGTCTCTTAAAATTGTCTTATCATTATTTATGCATTTGCCTCTTCACCCACAAATCTATTATAAATACATAAAATTTTACCCCAAAAAAGAAGTTTAAATCATGAAAATGCTATAGAAAAACATATACTCTTGGATACTCTCGGAATTCACTGACACTGACTAATTTTTCAAATGAAAGCATCATTTTTCCCCCTCCATGAACAAAAGGATTTAGTCTACCATGTAAGCATAATTAACATAAAGGCTGAAAACCTAAAGCTTCTCCTTGGTCTTCTGGTGTATTCTGCACTCCTACCACTAGATAGAAGACTATAACTATACAGAAAACAGCCAAAACCAAAAATTGGTTCATGTTTACATGTAAACAAACTACTTAATTTTGAGATTGTTTAGGATTCCATTCAAGTACTCCAAAGTAGTGCTTTCCAAATCTAGATAGCCTACTATCATCCCTGATTACAAATAAGGATATGAGATGTGAGGAGAACCATATTCTGGTAAGCATTACCTCAATGATAACTATTATTGGTGTTCATTTTTAATTTAGTAGAAAATGTAAGATAATAAAAAGTTACTGAATAGAATAAAAACACATCACTTAACATAAGAATTAAAAGTTTTATTTAAACTGAATAGGAAAACAAATGAAAGCATTATAGTATTCCACCATAAAAACAGCAATAACATGTCCATGGTTGAAAATAAAAGGTGTCATTTCCTTCTTTGAACATCTGAAGTTCATAATTACAATCCCTTCTATAGGAAAAACAACATACTAAGTACAGTATCTAGTAATTTTATCGCCTGACCAGGCGCTGGTGCAGTGGATAGTGTCAAACTGGGACACAGAGGACCCACGTTTGAAGCCCCGAGGTCGCTGGCTTCAGCGCAGGCTCATTCTGCTTGAGCACTGGGTCGCTGACTTGAGCATGGAGTAATAGACATAAGGTCGCTGGCTTGAGCAAGGCGTTACTCGCTCTGCTCTAGCGCCCCATCCCCACCCCCATCAAGACACATATGAAAATGCAATCAGTAAATAACTAAGATGCTGGAACGAAGACTTGATGCTTCTCATCTCTCTCCCTTTCTGTCTGTCTGTCTCTATCTGTCCCTCTCTCTGACTCTGTCAAAAAAAAAATGAACATGAAGATGACAAACTCTTTTTTTTATTACATTCTAAGAACTTAATTAATAGTTCTTGAGCCCAGTTAAGGATACATAATCAGGATTCTCCAAAAACAATCTAATATTGGCTGGATCAGAAACAAAATCGATTTCCTTAAAAAAAAAAAAAGGCATGTAAGGCCAACTAACAATCCATTATAAGTACTGTACTTACTTCCAAATGCTGTAAACTAGAAAAAGTCCTGGGGGATGAGGGGGTAGAAAACAATGGAAAGAATTCTTTCATTCAAAAAAAACAAACAAACCAGGATATAGGAATTAAAGCTTGATAGGCTCTGTGAATATTCAGATCAGAGTACTCTAACAAAAAAAAATAAAATTATCTGAAGAGGTTCAAGGAATTGTGACTAAGTCTGGAGAGAAGTGTTATTAGTAGGCGATGATCAAGTGTCCTTCCTGGTTTTCCTGGAATAGTCCTTTTCATACCTGTTGTCCCAGGGTCCCATTCAGAAAGCACATCCTTTCACTCTCAAAAGCGACCCAGTTTAGAATAAATTTTATGTCACCCTAGTTATAAGTGACCTAATAAAAGTCTACATGCAGTGAAGGAATTAATACACTATTACCATTTATTCCTTGTGTACTTAGATTTTTCTCTCTAGCAGCACTATATTCTGGTTCTTCCCCAACCTATCTAAAACACAAACAGGTATCTGACCTGAGAAAATCATCTAATCTCCTAACTGCACTGAAATCTCTATGCAAATGAATTTCTTCTCTGAAAATCAGTCTAAGGTCGTCTGTGGATTTGGAGATATGAGAAAATTTCACTTCTATGTCCAAAAATATCTCATGATTAAAAAATAAGAACATAAATCTCAACTGTCATCTGACTGTCCCACTTTTGTTTTAAGCAATCAAGACTCATTACATATTTTGTTAAAATAAATCTAGGACTCTTCTATTTTCTTTTATCTTCGACAGTGTGTAGCATGGTACCTTGCATATGTGTTGGTATGATGGTATAAATATTTGTAGATGTACAGGTAAAACAATTGCCCATTTCTCCACTCATAAGGTTCAGGGGAAAGAAAAGAAAATAACAGGCAAAAAGTCCTCCCCACAACTAAGTTCATGTTCTTCTGTAACAGCCAACCCCAAGTCTAAAAAGTAGAAATCCAAGAGAATTTTCGTGTTTTATTCTGAAAGAAAAGTATGTGTTAATTGCAACTGCTATGTAGAAATTTTGTTTCCAAAAGAATTTTCGTGGCTTCTCTAAATAATTTAAATTTTGCCTAGTCAGGAAAAAAAAAGATTACAGTGAGCCTCTCTGCCAGTCTACCTCATGCAAAATGCAAACTTCATGTCCCCAATACAATTAAAATAACAGTATCTTTATACTCCATCTTCCAGCAGCTTTCCAAACCTCAAACAAATTCAACGATATTCACTGCATACTATAATATGCCAAATAGTCTTAGGAATTAAACATATACAGTAGTGGACAAAGCTCCTGCCATCATGAAGCTTATACTGTATACCAGGGAGGAGAATCTGTAAACAAATGAACAAATTACATGTCAGATGGTGGTAAGTGTAAAATGGGCATGTGTTTGTAGGAGGTTGCTATTTATACATGATAATCAGGAATCTGGGATAAAAGAGACTTCTGAAAATTACAGTAACAATAGCAGTGTGTCACCAGTGACCTAGAAGCCTATAGAACTGACCATTATGATCAACAACTTTCTCCAAAAACAATACATTTAACACTTCACATATATAGTACATAATATTTAATGTGTTTTTTATTTAGTAGTTCTGCTTCTCTGTACCAACTATAATTAACACTAATAATAAAAGACTAAGGAAAAAAACAGGTGATTCTCTCATGCAAGTATCTATGTATGTTTAGGTACAAGTATATAGACAGCTATTGGTTGTGCCTGACCTGTGGTGGCGCAGTGGATAAAGCGTCGACCTGAAACACTGAGGTCTCTGGTTCAAAACCTGGACTTACCTGGTCAAGGCACATATGGGAGTTGATGCTTCCTGCTCCTCCCTCCTTCTCTCTCTCCCTCTTTCCCTTTCTCTCTCTCTCTCCTCTCTGAAAATTGAATAAAGTATTAAAAAAAAAAAAAGTTTAAAGTAGACAGCTATTGGTCAAATAAATTTGTAAAATATGATTTTTATGTTTGCTTGCTTATAGTTTGTATTGGGGGCTGGGCAGCGCCAGGTATACGTGATCTGTGAAATTGCAAATTACCTTCCTGCTTAGGAAGGGCCATTGTCTTGTTAATGTTTGCTGGAGGAGAGGTTTTTATTTTTCATTCCAGAAAGTTTTGAAAAAGAGAGAAGAGGCAGAGAGAAGCCATGTTTTGCAGGGAGAGAATAGAGGATGCAGAGTGCTGAAGAAGAAGCCATATTGGCAGAGAAGGGAGAAGGTGTGCAGATGGGGAACCAGAGCTGAGGGGCTTTTGTGAGCTCCACTGAGACTGGTGGGGCCTCTGATTCTAGGAGGAACCGAAGAAGATTCTCGGGGTTGTGGAACTGGATAATGTGTTAGGGCTTTGTGAGCTCAGAAAGAAGAGGGAAGTGTTTTCCCTGTGTGTTTGCTCGTTGGCCAGTGCGAGACTTTAATAAAGGAATGGCCCACCATTTTTTGGTTCCACTGTTTCTTTATCATCTGTCCAAATTCAATGAGAACCTGCATGCGCATGACCACAACAGCAGCAGCTACTGGTCCTACAATAACATTACATATATTTCCAAAATCCACATTCTATCTGTGAATGAAGAGTCCCTCAAATTTCAGAGATAATTTATCTTTCTCTTGTTTATGAAAATGCAATATAAATTTCAAATGATCTAAACAAGTAGCAAAAAAAATTTTGACCACCTTTCTCCCTTTGCTCTACAATACTAATCTTTCACCAATTTATTTTTTTGTTGTGACAAAGGTTCCCCAAGTAAGCCTCCTACACAACTAAAATGCTTCTATTTTGATTAATACTACTTTTCAAGTATGATCCCTCCCTAAACCGGACAAATACTGGAAAACGTTAACTACCTTTTGTTTTCACTGCTCTATTGAATACCTTACTGAAGAACTGGGATTATTGGCAGGTGTGGAGAAGGGATGTCTGTTTTTTATTCTTTCTATTCCATTAAAGTTCATTTTCTCCCTAAACCTCTTCTCTGGCTCACACTTAACTTGATAGTCTATCCTAACTGTTACTAATTTCCAATGTCTGCTTCAAACAATCATGGTGTTGATGCGAATTTCACCACCACAAAAGGTATGCTTTAGGCTCGCCTACCTCTACTTCCATATATGGCCCTATCCAGTTCCACGTGCTAGAACTGCACTATAACAGGATAAAGTGGCATCAGAATGAGCAAAGGCTCTGTCAAATTCTATATTCACTATTGACCATTATGTCTTCGGGTATGTTAATTAGCCACTACATTTCAATTTCTCCATTTTAGAAATAGCAATAATTTTTACAATATATTGTGAAAATATATTTAGAGTACTGTGTAAGCTTTTTTTTTTTCTTTTTTTTTTTTTTGTATTCTTCTGAATCTGGAAACGGGGAGAGATAGTCAGACAGACTCCCGCAAGCGCCCGACCGGGATCCACCCGGCATGCTCACCAGGGGGCGACGCTCTGCCCACCAGGGGGCGATGCTCTGCCCATCCGGGGTGTCGCTATGTTGCGACCAGAGCCACTCTAGCGCCTGAGGCAGAGGCCACAGAGCCATTCCCAGCACCGGGGCCATCTTTGCTCCAATGGAGCCTCAGCTGCGGGAGGGGAAGAGAGAGACAGAGAGAAAAAAGAGGGGGAGGGGTGGAGAAGCAGATGGGCGCTTCTCCTGTGTGCCCTGGCCGGGAATCGAACCTGGGACTTCTGCACACCAGGCCGACGCTCTACCACTGAGCCAACCAGCCAGGGCCTGTGTAAGCTTTTAAGCACCATTACCAATATTAAATAGTTAGTTTTACTTAGTAAATTTTATTGGTAAATTTTCCCCTCATTTTAGTAAGACTATTCCTCTATCGCTTTTCCAATATGGTATTATAAAACCAACTCAATCTCAATGACTTTTACAAAACCTCTTTTAAGCCTGACCTGTGGTGGCGCAGTGGATAAAGCGTCGACCTGGAAATGCTGAGATTGCCAGTTCGAAACCCTGGGCTTGCCTGGTCAAGGCACATATGGGAGTTGATGCTTCCAGCTCCTCCCCCTGTCTCTCTCTCCTCTCTGTCTCTCTCTCTCTCTCTCCTCTCTAAAATGAATAAATAAAAAAATAAAAATAAAAAAATTTAAAAAAAAAACCTCTTTTAAAAGGTTCATAAACCCCAATTTCTTCAACTGGGAAGTGTTAACATATAGTTACCTGCACTTGATCTTAAAGAGTAGCAAAATTTACACATGCAAATTTTTTTTATATTTTACAAAATTCTTTTAATCTTTAGTCGTCTAATCATTACACAACAGTCCTGTGACAAGCAAGGAATGCCGTTATCTCCAATGTAAGAATTTTAATGCCTACCAAAGTAACACAACCTAGTATCTATGCTGGAACTAGATAATTTGAAACAATAATCTTTCCACTAGAGGGATGCATGAAGATATATACATGTTTTCTCTCAATTCTCTCTCTTCATTCCAGGTGGTCTGAGTCTTGTCATCACCTAGTCTGAACTTCACACATTCTCTCTTTATAGCCCTCACAAATCTAATTACTGGTACAGACAGGAACCACTTCTTGTCCGGTACAGTATATTCTGCTCATTAGCATTACCTTCATTCTGGTGCAATAAACTAAAGTTGACTGGAAGTAGGAAGGCACATTGTTCAACCCAAGCTCACAAGGAACAGGTTTCAAGAGTTTCAGCCTGGCACATGGTGGCACAGTGGAGAGAGCATTAACCTGCTGGAATGCTAAAGTCACTGGTTAGAAAGCCTGGGCTTGCCCAGTCAAGGCATATATAACAAGCAATCAATGAACTATTGTACTAACGTGAAGCAACTTTGACTTGATACCTCATGCTCCCCTCCACTTCTCTCTCTCCCCCTCGCTCTAAAATCAATAAATAAAAATCTTTAAAATAAATTAAAATGTAAAAAAATAAAGTTTTTTTGGTCATCCCCATCTCCAAGTGCCTCAGAAATTACAAGATTTAATTTATAAGCAAAGTTGAAAAAAACTCAAGAATGTTACAAAACAAAGTCAACTCATCAGATTTTAGATGAGGAAGGCTTACATGTTTTTACACGAGAGGAACACATAAGTTTTAGTCATCTGTTCCAGAGATGTGATCATTCCAAGTAACAGAATAGGTCAACTGTGTTTAAAAGGGCCTCAGAAGCTACACTATCTTCTTGGTTGGTCACTAGCTAAGATAGGAAAACATAACTCTGATTAACAAAGTCAAAGAAAAAGCACTTCTAGGTTAAGTCTAGAGGCCCGAAGATAGAAAGCGGCTCAAGCTTCTCTCTTAAAAGGTGACCCCGGATACAAGGAAATGTCTTTCTCCCAGCAGTGAGTCAAGGAGCGCCTCCCTAGCTACTCTATAAACAGCATCCTCACTTTGCTGGCCAGTTGCAAACTTTGTAAGTAAATTTTAAGTCAGTACCTATGGTTCCTTTTTATCACCACTCAGTTGTGTTTCACAGTGTTTCTAGGATGTGCTACAGATATCACTTGAAAATAATGGCTTGGTCCAGCATAAGTTACCAATTCAAAAGAGTACTCTGCAAGAATATGAAGAATAACAATAAATAAGCGTGTATACTATACCAAATATATAATGTTTATTATTATTTTTGCAAGGGGGGGCAGACAGGGACAGACAGACAGGAAAGGAGAGAGACAAGAGGCATCAACTCTTAGCTGCAGCATCTTAGTTGTTCACTGATTGCCTTCTCATCTGTGCCTTAATTGGGGGGGCTCCAGCCAGGCAGTGACCCCTTGCTCAAATCAGCAACTTTGGGCTTCAAGCCAGCAACCTTGGAGCTCAAGCCAGCGACCTCTGGGTTTTGAACCTGAGTCCTCAGCATTCCAGGCGATGCTCTATCCATTGCACCATCACCTGGTCAGGCTAAGTCTAAAATCTTAACAGAGTTAAGACAGTCTCGACATTCGACGTTCTGAATTTACGATGCTCACTCCCAGAAAAACTTAAAAAACTTGAGATGTGAGTGTTTTGGCTTACACCATCAGCATCTTACTTACGAACTACGGGGGCGAACTAGTTTGGCTGCGCGCAGAAGAATACGCAGTAACGAGGCATGTGAGTGAGGAAGTTGATGTCCCCCAGTAGGCTTACTTATGCCATTTGGGACTGTTAAAAGCTCAAGTGTTCCATTTGTGTTGCTTCGTTTGGCGACTTTTTGGCCCTATGACTCCTAAATGAAAGTCAGAGTCTTTAGATAGTAGTGCTTCAAAGAAGAGAAAAGCTATCATGATGGATGTCACAGAGCTACTGGCATCACATGGAAAGGAGCTGTCTGCTGAGGACCTCATTCAGCTGGAGAAGCAGCTGACTGAAGAGGAAGTGATAGGAACCCTAGAACCCAAGAGATTTACTACCAAGGGTTTGGCAGAAGGTTTTTCTATGGTAAAGGATGAGTTGGCAAACTTTAAGGCTGAGGACTCCAGAGCTGACAGACTCAGTAAGGTCTGCAGAGCTGTTATGAATGCCATGCAATGCTATAGGCAGATTTTGGAAGAGAAGTCATCAACCTTCCAGACTAGCCTGGAACAGTCCTTTAAGAAGGCAGAGAGGCCTGCAATAGATGCTGTACCCTTTACATCAGCTGCTTCTCAAGACACAACACCTGTAGTACAGGTAAAATTATCTCCAGTGTCTCCTACATGTTTCTTAGGTGATCTTGATTCACCTGATCCAGTATGTTCAGCACCTTCTGCAGGTTCTCCTGCCTCTCCAGCTTCCTCCTCCCAATAGGTCACTTTCTACCAGTGTGCAACGCCTCTACCAGTGCACAGACCAGCCACAGGAATAACGGTAAGGAGGTTTTTTTACACTCATTTTGGTCATTTTTTTTGTTGTTGCTACATTACAGTGTACAGTACAGTGTGTGTGTGTGTATGTGTGTGTGTGTGTGTGTATCCTATTCCTCTTCTGTGGCTTAGTTTTGCTTTTATGTTCTAGATCAGGGGTCCCCAAACTTTTTACACAGGGGGCCAGTTCACTGTCCCTCAAACCATTGGAGGGACAGACTGTAAAAAAAACTATGGGCCTGACCTGCGGTGGCACAGTGGATAAAGCGTCGACCTGGAACGCTGAGGTCGCCGGTTCGAAACCCTGGGCTTGCCTGATCAAGGCACATATGGGAGTTGATGCTTCCTGCTCCTCCCCCTTCTCTCTTTTCCTCTTTCCCTCTCTCTCTCTCTGCTCTCTGAAAAATTAAAGTCCTTAAAAAAATACTCAAGAAGATCCTGCCACCTACCTGAAAAAAAAAAAAAATTAAAAAAAAAAAAAAAAAAGCCTGACCAGGTGGTGGCGCAGTGAATAGAGTGTCAGACTGGGATGCGGAAGACCCAGGTTCGAGACCCCGTGGTTGCCAGTTTGAGCGTGGGCTTAGCTGGCTTGAGCAAAAAGCTCGCCAGCTTGGACCCAAGGTCACTGGCTTGAGCAAGGGGTTACTCGGTCTGTGGAAGGCCCGCGGTCAAGGCACATATGAGAAAGCAATCAATGAACAACTAAAGTGTCGCAATGCGCAATGAGAAACTAATGATTGATGCTTCTCTCCGTTCCTGTCTGTCTGTCCCTGTCTATCCTTCACTCTGACTCTCTCTCTGTCTCTGTAAAAAAAAACAAAAAACCTATGAACAAATCCTTATGCACACTGCACATATCTTATTTTAAAGTAAAAAAACAAAACGGGAACAAATACAATATTTAAAATAAAGAACAAGTAAATTTAAATAAACAAACTGACCAGTATTTCAATGGGAACTATGGGCCTGCTTTTACCTAATGAGATGGTCAATGTGCTCCTCTTACTGACCACCAATGAAAGAGGTGACCCTTCTGGAAGTGCGGCGGGGGCCGGATAAATGGCCTCAGGGGGCTGCATGCAGCCTGTGGGCCATAGTTTGGAGACCCCTGTTCTAGATTATGATTTTACAACTGTGTTAGGATAGGTAAGTGACTTAGACTAGGGTGTGTGTCAACTTACACCAAAATTCGGGTTATGTCACTGTTGTAGGAACGGAACTGTGCCATAACCCAAGGATCCCCTGTACTGAATTAAACCTAACACAAATTCCAAACCTAGTAACTATACACTTACATTATTTCTGTAAAGAAAAGTTATAAAAGCTAATGATGAGGAAATACTACCAACCAAACCTTAACTTCTCAGTCATTCCATAGTTGGCTTTACTTCTAAAAGGAAATGTACAAATAGGAATAAGGATAATGTGGTTATTTCTTCCATATCTGAAAGCAAGACAAATTGATCATATAAAGAACAAACTAGGCACTTCCTCTAGTTTCATACTGAAATATCAAATGCAGCTATCCTCTGACCCTCTTGAATATGCAGTTTTTTGGGTTTTGTTTTTTTCTTTTTCTCATTTTTCTGAAGCTGGAAACAGGGAGAGATAGTCAGACAGACTCCCGCTTGCGCCCGACCAAGATCCACCTGGCACGCCCACCAGGGGCGATGCTCTGCCCACCAGGGGGCGATGCTCTGCCCATCCTGGGCGTCGCCATATTGCGACCAGAGCCACTCTAGCGCCTGAGGCAGAGGCCACAGAGCCATCCCCAGCGACCGGGCCATCTTTGCTCCAATGGAGCCTCGGCTGCGGGAGGGGAAGAGAGAGACAGAGAGGAAAGCGCGGCGGAGGGGTGGAGAAGCAAATGGGCGCTTCTTCTATGTGCCCTGGCCGGGAATTGAACCCGGGTCCTCCGCACGCTAGGCCGAAGCTCTACCGCTGAGCCAACTGGCCAGGGCTGAATATGCAGTTTTAAAAAACATATTCATTGCAAAGCAATCCATTTACCAATAAATCTTCACATTGGCCTTATCAATCAAAACTAAACCAATTCCTCCATGATAGCAACCTAAAATAAAGCTATTGCAATTATAAAATCAGTGTTATTGTCTACTAACCTAAATGCTATACCTTTCCAAAATCCTGCCCCTCCCTTTCCAAAAATACTATCTAAAGATAGACAAACTTAGCAGTTAAAAAGGGTATGAACAACAAAAAAAAAGGATATGAACTATTAAAATAAATCTCCTAGGTAAAATTATATATTAATACAACTAAAGATTATTCTACACTACACCAATAAATTGCTTATTTAATTTCAAGTCACAAAAGGTAAAAGGATGGCCAAAGAGAGATTGGCTACACTGTATGTGACAAGTCAATTCTAAACTAGTTACATGTACAAGTAAAAGCAAACTTTTTTTGTTCTGCTTTTCTCTTAATGGTTGTCATAAGTAAACAAAAGGTTGCAGGCCGAAAAATGAGTAAATAGCTACAATTAGAAAAACTGATGCAACCTTGGCTTATTACAGAGTTCTAGCATTAACAAATAAATATATTCGACTCCATCCACAATATGTATCCACTGAATACATATACTTTAAGAAACATATTCCTTCTAACAATCAAATTAAAAATTTTTGAAACGATGTTCAGATTTCTATGGTTCTATGAAATTAGAGTTAGGCATAAAATGAGGTTCCTCACTTAATCCAATAATTTTAAGATAATGTTACTACACATATGAGCGTAAGGTGATGAATTAGTGATGTTCCATTACATAACTTCAGCTGATCTTCCATTATGACAAACAGCCAACAAATGCAAAATCTGTACCAATAGTTAAGAGGCAACCACGATCATTCTTTTTCAGGAATCAATTCATAATCCTGGCATAAACATCATGAACTTAAATTAATCAAATTAATCAACTAAGACTATGTTGGTCAAATAAATGTGTAAATATGATATATAGGTTTGCTCGCTTATAGTTTGTATTGGGTTTGGGTGACAGGCTCTTAGCAGGCAGGGTTGTTATATCCTAAGGCAGGGGTAGGGAACCTATGGCTCGCAAGCCAGATGTGTCTCTTTTGATGTCTGCATCTGGCTCGCAGACAAATCTTTGATAAAAAAGTTAAAAATATAAAACATTCTCAAATATTACAATCCATTCATTTCTTACCACTCATGTTCATGGTTGCAGGTGGCCGGAGCCAATCCTAGCTGTCCTCTGAGACAACACCAAATTTTTATTGGATAATGTGTAATGTACACGGGTCGTTGTATGGCTCTCACGGAATTACATTTTAAAATAGGTGGTGTTCATGGCTCTCTCAGCCAAAAAGGTTCCCAACCCCTGCCCTAAGGCTTAGTTTTAAGACTAAGCTTTTCCCACCCTAAGTGACTTTGTATCAGAGACTTCCTTGTTTGTATATTGAATTAAAGGTTTTGATTTTTACACTATAAAATGGGGCAAACTGGGAGCTTGCTTGCTCTCAGTTCCTGAGATTAGCATTAGAGAGGAGAGCAGAGAAAGGACACATGGGGGAGAGGAGAAGCAGCCAAGATGGCGGAGTGCTGAAGAAGAAGCCAGTTTGTGCAGAGAGAAGGAGATGGGGAACAGAGGTGAATAAGGCTGGTGAGGTAGAAAACTTTGATTCTAGGAAACTCGGATAAGTCAGTGGCTTTGGGAGCCCTGAATGGAAAAGGAAGTGTTTTCCCACTATGTGTATTTCTTGCCCGCCGGGTACAAGCTAGGATTAAAGCTAATGGCCCACCAGTTCTTGGCTCCATTGTTTCATTACCATCTGTCCGAATCAAATATGAACCTGCATGGGCCAGGCGGCTGTGATGGTGGGCCATGGCTACTGGCCTTACAGACTAAGATCATACTTGAATATTTTCAATATAAAGATTAAGTCTATCTAAGTTTACATTCAACAACTACAAACAACCTGGCCTGTAATGGTGCAGTGAATAACAATGTCAACCTGGAAAGCTGAGGTCACTGGTTTGAACCCCCAGGCTTGCCTGATCAAGGCACATACAACAAGCTATCAATGAATAATTAAAGTGAAGCAACTATCAGTTGATTCTTCTCACTCCTCCTCCCCTACTCTGTAAAATCAATAAATGAGATACTTAATAAATAAATAAAAAACTGTTCACCAAATATTTCATTAGCCTAGTATATTAAGTCCATTACCTTTATCAAAGATTTATAAAATATTACTAAGATTCTATTATGCATCAGGCATTATTTTCTAGGTACTGAAAATACTAAGATATATAAAACAGAGTACCTTGTTTTCAGGAGAGATAAACATGCACAGGATGCTCTGAGTAGAAAAAGAAAATGCTTCTGCAAAGGGATAAGGGAGCAATGTGATTACAAATGCTACCCATGGCTTGCCAGTGATGGCTCATTTGAACAATTAGGGAGTAGGGGTAAGGTGGGGAAGGGTGGAGAAAAGGGTCCTACCCTCCCCTAACCAAACAAGAGTACCCAAACATACACGCCCAAAGGAGACAAACCTGAAAGGAAGACAACTACCATATTTCCCCATGTATAAGATGTACTTTTCTTCTAAAAATACGGGGTCTAAAAATTGGGTGTGTCTTATTTAGTGGCTGTAGATATTTTATTTGCATTTCCCACTTTTTTGCTCTTGCTAAGAAGTAGTATGAATTTTATGATGAATAAAAAACTTGAGTTCAGTAACTTTATGTAATACTTTTTTTTTTTTCAAATTTCAGGCCCCAAAAGTAAGATGCGTCTTTTACATGGGATCATCTTATACATAGGGTATAAGATGAGATTAGCATTAGAGAGGAGAGCAGAGAAAGGCCACATGGGGGAGAGGAGAAGCAGGTCTACTCTGGTAGACCTGACTGACAAGAGAAAAACGCAGTCAGGTTCAAAAGGTGAATATTAAGTCTTTTACTACCAAATACTTTTACATTTTATATTATTTATATATATTTTAATAAAGGTAGATGAAAACTCATTTTGTTGGCCATTTCTTCCAAAAACAAAATCATAAAAACCAATGCTGCTCCTCAATCCCAATGACATTAATATATTTAAATTCAAACTGTTTTTCAAATGATGATGATAAACTGGTTAATGGGTCAGTCTAATGGAGAATGAAGCAAAAGAGCATAAACTGTCCCTAATCTTAGTTTCCAAAGTACCACACCAAGAACAAAAAAGCTAAAAGGTCACAAATATAGCATCACAGAAGAGCAGAGCGGGGAGGTAATTTAGGAAAAAAGCAATTTGAGTGAAAAGGGATTTCCCTAAGCTCATATAGGTCTGGGACAAACTACCTCATAGTCCGGTTTGGTGCTTAGTACTCCGAAATCATATTAACAATTTACTCTAAGAAGTACAGAAAGTTGCTGTCTCCCAATATAATCTTATATTTATAGGAATTATACTACTTAAAGAAACATTTTCTTCTAACTATTGTATATCCCATTCCCTAAAAGTTTTCTGTGAGCTAAGAGGGTGTTCAGATTGACTCACTTCCACTCAAGGTTCTTCACTGACATTTAAATGTTGTATTTACTGTCTATTTACTTTTACTAGTAGTGTCTCAGTCTACATATCTGTACAACAGAGCTAATTATACTACCTATTCAATAGGTTTTTATAAAAATTAATTGTGTTAACACATATCAAGTGCTCAAGACTGAAAGGGTTCCTTAAATCTTAGCTACTATTCCCTTCATGCAGGCTATGTCCCAGCTAAACTGATTTGATCGAATTTTGTGTAACACTAAAGACTGAAGTTTCCTTTAATGTTTATAAAATCCATCTTCAAATCAAAATGAAGTATACATTATTTTGGTTTAGAAGACTTCTTCAAATTCCTGTGTAATCTACAGATTGAGAAATCCCCAAACCTCATATACTGCCTCTATTAATGCAATCTATGCCAATCAAGTTAATATAAAAAGACTGAAGCAGCAAACTTTAATTCTCAGCTTCAAAATCAACAAAACTCCTTGCCCTCTGAATTTCTGGTCAAAATGGTAGAATGGGTAAATACAGTACTTGCGTCCTCCCACAACCACATCAAAATTACAACTAAACTACAGAACAACCATCAAGCAGAACTGCCTGAAATCTGGCTGGATGGAAGTCCTTCAACTAAGGAATTAAAGACGACCCCACCTGGGGATGAATAGGAGGGTGAAGAGGCAGAACGGTTGGTCCTACACCCACATATGGCAGTTTAAAATAAGGAGGAATATCTTGGCTGGAGAGGTCCAAGTCTCATACCAGGTCCCAGAACACAGGGTTCCAGTGCCAGGAAGAGAAGCCCCAATAACCTGTGGCTGTAAATACCAGTGAGGACTGTGGCTGAGAAAGAGAGCTGCAGAAAGAAGTCCCAGGCAGCTCCTCTTAAAGTACCTTGCTGGGGACTCACTCCCTCTGAGCTCCAGCACTGGGACAGCAGTTTGAAAGGAACCAGAGACATACCAGGAGAAAACTGTATTGTCAGGCATCAGGACAAAAGCTGGGTGACAGCTTTCTGCCAGACAAAAGCACTGGCAGAGGCCATGGCTCCTTTCCTGAGTCCCCCACCACCCTGCCCAAAGTTAGCAGTCTGGCAATGTATCTGAGTTTCTTCCATCAACCTGGCTCACACTGTTTGTACTGCTCAGGTGATTCCCTGAGACCCCACCCAACTTGCTGGCTCACTCAAGCCATTTTCAATGGCTTTTCCATACAAACAGCATCTTGGTTCACACTTCGAACTTTCCTAAGATCTCTCAAATAAGCAACATCTGGTCTCTGTGTACCCCCATAGCTCTTGCTAATTAGACCTGAGCCTGGCACTAGTGGCACCTGGCCTTGGTTCACAGCTTGGTCTCTCCTGGGCACCTCCAAGTCTAGCACAGGTAGCAGTCATCTACAAATAACTCTGTAGACTATGCAGGGTGGCCTGAGGAAGGGCACATCAGTGGCTGACCTTGCACCATATAGAAGATCCCAGAGCCAGTGCACTGAGTGGATAGCTTCAGACTATACCGGATTACAACCCTACCACCTCTACTAGTGACACTCTCAAGGGAAGGACTCAATGAGTACCAAACTCCACTGAAGCAAGTCCTCTCCATAAGGTTGACTCCTCCACTATAGTTACAGCCAGCCCTCAAAGCTTATCAGCCCAGGGTTCAATCCCTCCCAGTGACACCAACGGCAAACAAGGACAGTGCACACAGCCCACACAGGGGTGCACCTGGAGCACCCAGCTCGGGTGACTGCAGAGGCTGTGCCACTGGGCCCTACATGGCACCTCTACCAAGTCTGGGAGACGTAGCAACTCTATCTAATACACAGAAACAAATACAGGGAAGCAGCAAAAAAGCAGAGACAAAGAAACATGTCTTGCCTGACCTGTGGGTGGCGCAGTGGATAAAAGCATTGACCTGAAATGTTGAGGTTGCCGGTTCAAAACCCTGGGCACATACAAGAAGCAACAACTATGAGTTCATGCTTTCTGCTCTTTTCTCCCCTTCCCTCTCTCTCTCTCCCCTGCTCTCTAAAAAGAAAACAAACAAACAAAAACAAACAAAAGTCTCAAATAAAACAGGAGAAATATCCAAGAAAGAAAAAACTAAATAATATAGAGGCAAGCAAACTAGTAGATACAGAGTTCGAAACAGAGTTGTCAGGCTGCTCAAAAAACTTAGTGAGAACTTAAATAATAAGCATAAAAAAGGAGAGAGAAACCATAAAAAAAAACAAAAACTAGTGGCCCTGGCCAGTTGGCTCAGTGGTAGAGCGTCGGCCTGGCATGCAGGAGTCCCAGGTTCGATTCACGGCCAGGGCACACAGGAGAAGCGCCCATCTGCGTCTCCACCCCTCCCCCTCTCCTTTCTCTCTGTCTCTCTCTTCCCCTCCCGCAGCCAAGGCTCCACTGGAGCAAAGTTTCCCCAGGCGCTGAGGATGGCTCTGTGGCCTCTGCCTCAGGCGCTAGAATGGCTCTGATTGCAGCAGAGCGATGCCCCAGATGGGCAGAACATTGTCCCCTGGTGGGCACGCCAGGTGGATCCCGGTCCAGCACATGCGGGAGTCTGACTGCCTCCCCGTTTCCAGCTTCGGAAAAATAAAAAAAAAAATACAAAAAAAAACCTAGTCAGAAATGAAGGATGAACTAACTGAAATGAAGAATAATTTACAGAGAATCAACAGGAGAGTACATCCAGCTGAGACTCAAATCAGCAATTTAAAATATAAGGAAACAAAAAAACTCATCCAAATCACAACAGCAAAAAGAAAAATGAACCCAAAAAATGAAGATAATGTAAGGAGCCTCTGGGATAACTTCAGGCATACCAACATTTGTATCACTGGGGTGCCAGAAGGAGAAAAAAGTAAGAAATTGAAAATCTAGTTGAAAAAATAATGACAGAAAACTTCCCTAACCTGGTAAAGAAAATAGACATTCAAGTCCAGGAAGCATAGAGTCTCAAACAAGATGAACTCAAAGAGGCCTACACCAAGAGACATCCTAATTAAAATGCAAAACGTTAAAGACAAAGAGAAAAATCTTAAAAACAGCAAGAGAAAAGCAGTTATTTACCTACAGGGGAGCTCCCATAAGACTGTCAGCTGATTTCTCAACAGAAACTGCGGGCCAGAAGGGAACATCAAGAAATACTCAAAGTGATTAAAAGCAAGGATCTACAAAACCAAGATTACTCTACCCAGCAACGTTATCATTTAGAATCGAAGAACATATAAAGAGCTTCCCCGACAAAAAAAAAGCTAAAGGAGTTCATCACCACCAAACCAGTATTATATGAAAGGTTAAAGGGTCTTCTTTAAGAAAACATAAAGATAAAAAAATATGAACAATTTAATATCAATAAATACAGTTATCAAAATTGAATCTAAAAATCAAAATAAATGAACTAGTGGAACAGAAACAGACTCATAGATACAGAGAACATATTGACAGTTGCCAAATGGGTGGGCGTCTGGGGGATGGGTGAAAAAGGTGAAGGGAATAAGAAGTACAAATTGGTTGTTAAAGGATAGTCATGGGGATGGATGTAAAGCACAGCATAGGGGAAAAAAGTCAATAATATTATCATAACTATGTATGATGTCAGATGGGTATGAGGTTTATCAGGGAGATCACTTAGTAAGTTATATGTCTAATCACTAGGTTGTACACATGAAACTAATATAATATTGTATGTCAACTGTCATTGAAAAATAAAAAATTATTAAAACAAAGTATCTCCTCCTTGCCTTCCCTACTTTAACACTGGCAGTAGAAAATAAACATTTAGCACAATTTTGAAAATCAGCGCTATGATCCAAGTTTACCCACAATAGCCAAAGCTACCTGGAGATGAGATATATACTATCTAAAGGTCATATCATCTTTCCACAATCTACCCTCAAGACAACTGTCCCAATTGTATTACTCCTTACACATAATCTATCCTTCCCCCAGGCACAAAGCACCCTATCACCCTCCATAATTAAACTTCTCGTACCCCAGTTTCAGCCTTTCTACCTACCTAAATGTTTGCTCATACTCTTTCCTCCACCTGAAATGTCTACTGCTCCTTACTGATAAGGCCTAGTTCTCCCCCTTGACAAAAGCAGTTATCTTGCCTGATTTGTGGTGGCGCAGTGTCACCTGGAATGCTGAGTTGCTGGTTAGAAACCCCAGGCTTGTCTAGTCAAGGTACATGCGAGAAGCAACTATGAGCTGATGATTCCAGCTATTCCCATTGCCTCCCCTCCTCTCTCTAATATCAATAAATAAAATCTTTAAAAAAGAAAGTATTATCTCTCTCCTCTCATTTTCCAGGTAATACAGCTATCAGTATATGACATAGTCCCTACTACACTGAGGATATAACCTATGATTTCACTTTTGGATTTCTTCATTTTCCCCAAAACAGTAACTCTGTTATATAATAGACACTCAATATGTAATTGCTAATGAATATATCAATTTCCCCAAGACTAGTATCTTGTTTGAAAGAGACCCAGCTTTACATAGCTAAGAATAACTGATGATATATCATTTGCAGATAAATAGATGTCAATAATTAAATCCTATAAATCAAACATAGCCCCCAAGAATCTTACTGACTTTAACTGGTTTATCAAACCTTTTCTAGTCATACTGACCGTCAGAAAAGATAGTTTGTCTTAAAGTTCATTCACAAATTTGGAACTCAAAACTTGATTTCCAGACAAGTTCACAAAAGCCTTAAGATCAGAGTACCGGATTTGATTTATTTAGTGACCAAACCACCATGTATAATATTCAGAGGTTCAATTTCTGGTGCCAAAGTTTATCTAACCCCCTGAACATACAGCAACAGAATTGTGCATTCCTTCCTTCCTATCCCTTTCAATAACCCTACCACAAATTACCTAGGAAAAGGAAAGAGTACTTCACTCAGTTCCATAACAAAGGCATCTAATACCAGGAAAGCAGCTAATAAGAGGAAAGAAAGGGGATTCTAAAATGAGGGTTTGAGGAGGAGGGCTGAAGAAACCAGCGTCTATTAACTCTTGTCCGTACAAGACATTTATTTGAGGGGTCCCTCTCCAGTTTTCTCTCCTATACTCCCATTAACACTTTGCATTCCATCATTAGGCACTAAAGTTTATCCCAAACACATCATGTGGTAAGGTATCAAAGAATTGCAAAAATTAATATTAATTTCTTAGGAGAGTTAGGTTTCTTGCCCCTCCTTTATGTAGAGAATGAAAGAAAAGGAATATGGAAGTTTCCTGGCTTACAGGGACATACTATATTAGAAAACCCCCTTTTACTAAGAAGCTTAAAGGGCATTTTATAATTTAGACTAAGCATACAGAGAGATTTTGTATATATGATTTTTATACTTGTGTGTGATTTACACAAGCTCAGGATGGACGACAGCATTGTATTTTTTTTATTTTATTTTTTAGAGACAGAGTCAGACAGGGACAGAAACAGAGAGATGAGAAGCATCAATCATTAGTTTTTCGTTGCACACTGAGACACCTTAGTTGTTCATTGATTGCTTTCTCATAGGTGCCTTGACCACGGGCCTTCAGTAGACTGAGTAACCCCTTGCTTGAGCCAGCAACCTTGGGTCCAAGCTGGTGAACTTTTTGCTCAAACCAGATGAGCCCGTGCTCAAGCTGGCAACCTCAGGGTCTCGAACCTAGGTCCTTGGCATCCCAGTCCAATGCTCTATCCACTGCGCCACGCCTGGTCAGGCGACAGTATCTTTATTATATGCGGCTTAAGTGTCTGTTTGTCGCCGATAGCTTATTGGTTGCTTGTGTAACTGTACTAGCCAATGGGGTGAAATTGCCACGGCTGAATGAAAATTGAGCAGGTCAGGGGGAAGGTGAACATTTGTTTGCATTGGCAATCATCTGTTTTACATAAAAACTACGTCTTAATGTAATTTCTTTAAAGAATGACTCCTAGAAAATATAGCACTGAAGAGGAGAGAAAAGGAGCTATGTCATAATAGCTAAGTCTTTGACTGGCTCCTCTAAAGGTGAAATACATGTCATTCCAAGAATTGATTTGGCTCCATCTCAAACAGGGTTGCCGTTTCAATTGAGACGTAGACAATTTCCTGTAAAACTTGCCTTTGCTATGACCATCAATAAGTCTCAGGGCCAAACGCTTAAGCGTGTTGGCATTTTTTTACCTGAGCCTACATTTGGACACGGTCAACTTTATGTTGCCTGTTCAAGAGTTCGTGAAAGAACGGACGTAAAATTAAAAATAATTGATGGTCCTCTGTAAGGCGAGCTTAAAAATGATGGAAAGATCTACACAAGAAATGTTGTGTACAAAGAGATCTTTGACATGTGAATTAACATTTTATTATTTAAATCACCTTTATTTATTGAGCTGGCGGTGGCTCTTAAGAAATGTACCGCCAGTGGTTTCCTTCGTTGCACTCTACTTTAAGCAATTAAGCAAGTAGAAGGGGGAAACCCCGTGGGGCACTAAGCAAAGGGGCATCCTCGCCGCCTGCCCTGGGTAATTCAGTTTGAATTAGCAGACACCTTTGCACAAATCATTTTAATTACAATTTATAATATCTAGAACAGCGGTCATTTCGTATGACCACCGGGCTTTCTAGTTGTATTATAAATGAAGAGGTTTTGTACTAGGTTTGGAATGAAAGTAGGAAGGAGACTGGATTCTCTCCCTTCCCCCACACCTGTGAGGAAAAAGGTAAACAGCTAGCCAGGTGCAGAGGAAGGGAGGAAGATTAAGTGGGCCTTCTCCTTTCCTCTTTCTATCTCCTTAATGGGCAATTTACAAAGGTTTATCCTCTGACATCATGTAAACCCCTCCTATCCTGAAAACATGTGACTGACATATGTACCTCTAGACAAAGGGATTTCAGATGGACACTAAGATTTGGGGATGTCTTTTAATATGTAAAACGACATCCTTCGCTATTGTGTTACCTTGTAAGTTTTAATATGTAGAAATATTTTTTATAAATCCTATAAATGAATGTTAATAATTATGTAATGCTCCCCTCCTCCTCCTTTTCTCGCCAACCTGTATGTGATCAAGTGTATATAACCAGCCTCAGAGCTATATTCTGGACCGCACGATTTGGGTTAGCTATACCTTGTGTTTAGTCATATGCAGCCAGCTTATTAATAAATCTCCTCCTATTAACAAAACTCCTAAAAATTCATTTGGACTTGGTGTCTCTATGTAAACCTGGCGGAATGCTACTTTACAACATTCATAATGTTCTTTCTTGCCTCTATGTGCTAATTTGTTCAAGAGAAACCCTTTTCCCAATCTTGCAAATCACTATTTATTCATCCTTAAAATTCCTGTTACCTCTATGAAGAGATCACCAACCTACTTCAAACTTAATTAGTCCAGCCCCTACTACTTTGCTACTTAATGTAAAAAGTATTATGCACTTATCTCATTACATTACAATTATTTGTTTAAACATCATCACTAGTAGATCTCATGTTTCTTTTAAAGTTAAAGATCAAGTCATTCATCTTTACATTCTTATCTAGACCATCATTACTCTCTCTCAGCACTCTACTGTTTCTGATCAGGGTTTTTGCCGGTAGTGCTCAATGTTAAACAGAATTCCATCTCAGAACCTTTCCCTTATATTCTTGCTCATAGAGCGGGCAACAGGTTTTAATACAGTTTCCTAGAGAATTTTACTAAAATAACATGAAATACGATTTTCTCTTAAAATTCTTTTTACACTCAGGCCTTCTCCAAGAAAAACAGTCACACAAAATAATAACTCTTGAGTCTTTAGGTACACAAATGAATTAAAATTTATCTACATTTCATTTTTAAAAGAAAATTAATTTGGATTTTCACAGGCAATTCACCACCGAGTCCTAAGAATAAGAGAGAAAGGGCATAACTGAAGTAGGTAGTAGGAAGAAGCCAATCAAGGTCAATGCCCAGCTCATTCAATATAGTATATTAGTCATATATTTCAGTTCTGACTACATTAGTACTTTGTTTTTGCCAATGTCATACAACAAAGCACACAAACACTTAGCAAACATCTGCTATCAGATGTGGCTAACACAAAGTCTAAAATCCATGATTCCCTGGAATTCACCTTTAACCAATCACAAGCAAATAATAATCTGAAGAGAAAGAAAAGAAGAAAACCTAACATTTGACTAGTTAAGCTCATCTGATGTAAGTCAAATATACCAATAATAGGTGGATCTTGAAATAAATAAGTTGAGGTATCACACTGCTCTAATTTTACATGATCTAATTCTGGAAATTTATTTCCCAACTTCCATAATTCCTCATAATTGCAACCAATAAAAATTTATTTGATCATGAAAACAGAAGTTCAAACAACCACTACATCACAGCAAAGACTACTACTTTCCTACAGCAATCTTTCTCTTCCTTGATATAAAAAATCCTAAAACACTGTTTGATAACACATTAGAAACCATCCATGGAAACTTTATCGCCCCTCATTTGTTTAGCATCTTTTTATTGCATACTTGCTATATGTTGTAGGGTAGAAAAGAAAACATACAAGGGCTCTCTAGAAATAAATATAGAAGCTATAAATAATTACAACATATAAAAGGTATTGTGAGGAAGTATAAGATACAATGGAAACATGCACACTATTCAATGTGGACAAAAATAACTGTTTACTGATCATACACAGGCAACCAAGTATTATCTCTTCACACATTTAAAAGACTGTATTGAGAAGCTAAAAAATGGTTTTTGGATTAGATTAAGTGGTCCATCCAGTTGAAAGAATGATTAAAATATTTCCATTATCAGTCAATGAGCTATATGCAGTACTGCAGACTGCCATCAAGAAAATATTTTTCTCCTTCACTAATCTCTATTTTCACATTACGCAGTGTAAGGTCAATGGGCAATGGGGGAAGGTCACGTGAGAAACCAGATCCAGGAACTATAGCTGGAACCACCCACACCCATGCACAGCACAAGAAACTTCCCAGGAGTCCTTTGGAAAAGAGCAACTGTACGTCAGCCAATGAGATTTCGCCAGGTCATATCAACATGCCTTCACCCTGCAGACCCTATAAATTCCCCCCACGCGGATTTCTCCATGCGATTTCTCTGGCCCATCCCCTGGACCAGAGAACCTCATTGGGTGGGATGCGCTATACTAAATAAAGCTTTTATTATTCCACACTTCATGGCTACACCCTTCCTTCTTCCTTGGGGGGGGGGGGGGCAATACCTTACATTTGGTGCTGAAACCCGGGAGGAGTTAGAAGTCCACAAGGACTGCTCCTCTCTCCTTCCCCTCCGAGGAAGAACCAGGATCTCCGACCTTCTACCCACTTCAGCACATGGTGTGGTAAGTCCCCTACCTCCAGCCTCCCCTCACTTCTTTCCACCAAGACTCCCTGTCCAAAACTGCAGCTGTGTCAGGGACCTCTTTTCCATTCCAAGTGCGTTGTGTGCCCATGGAGACGTTCCAGTCACTTCCACTTTACTTAACCATCGGTGGCCAGAAATTAAGTTGCGAGATGCCAATTCTCATTTCTGACCACTCTGAGGACTGAGGGACAGTGGATCAAGCGTTGACCCAGAACTCTGAGGTTGCCGGTTCGGAACCCTGGGCTTGCCTGGTCGAGGCACATGTGGGAATTGATGCTTCCTGCTCCGCCCCTTCTCTCTCTCTCTCTCTGTCTGTCTCTCTTCTCTAAAATAAATAAATAAATAAATAAATAAGAATTTAAAAGTTAAAAAAAAATTTTTTTTAATTTAAAAAAAAATAAAGAGAGAAAAAAAAATTGAGGATCCCAAAGAGCTTTTGGTTATGTGGTTTTTGTCTATCACTATTTACTGTTGGAAATTAATACTGAGCCTGACTGGTGGTGGTGCAGTGCCTAGAGTGTTGACCTGGGGCACTGAGGTTCCAGGTTCAAAACTCTGAGGTCCCCAGCTTGAGTGCAGGCTCACTAACTTGAGCACGGGTCACCAGCTTGAACATGGTATCATTGAAATGATCCCCTGGCTGCTGGCTTGAAGTTCAGGGTCACTGGCTTGAGCAAGGGTTCACTGGCTCAGCTGAAGCCACCCAGTCAAAAGACATATAAGAAGCAATCAATGAACTGAAGTGACCCAAGCAAGAGTTGATGCTTCTCATCTCTCTCCCTTCCTGTCTGTCTGTCTGTCTGTCTCTCTCTCTCTCTCTCTCACACACACACACACACACACACACACACACACGCACACAAAAGAATTAAAACAGAAAATTTAAAATATTTAACTCCTTTTTTAAAACTTATCACGTTAACATTTCCCATGAAAAATAACTGCATTTTCCAAAACCAAAATTCAGAGCAGTGGCAAAATTTAGAGCATTTGCAAAACTCTTTACTATCTAGCTTAACAGGAAACAGTTTGATTTTCACATCTACTACTACATTCAACCAGTTACAACATCACACACCGCATAACCTCTGGAAACCACTACTGTACACTGGTGAAAGAATGAAAATGGAAAAGACAAATACTGTCAGCATACAAATATAGTTTATTTTTTCCCCATTGATTTTTGAGAGACAGGGAAGACAGAAGGGAGCAAGGGAAGGGGGTAAGGAGAGGTGGGAAGGGAGAAAGGGAGTGAGGGAGGGAGGAGGGAGGAGAGAGGGGGAAGGAGAGGGAGTGAGTAGAGGGAGGGGAGTAGGTAGAGGGAGGGGGGAAGATGGAGGGGGAGGGGGTAGAGAAGGAGGGGTAGAAGGGGAGGGGGAGGGGGGAGGAGGAGGAAGGAGAGAGGGGAAGAGGGAGCAGGAGAGGGAGGGGGAGAGATGGGAAAGAAGTATCAATTCATTGTTCCACTTAGCTGTCCCATTTAGCTGTGCACTCATTGATTGCTTCTGGTACATGCCCTGACCTGAGATCAAACCTGGGACCTCAGTGCACCAGGAAGATGCTCTATCCACTGAACCACCCGCCAAGGCCTAGACCACACAAATACACTTAAAGAGCCTTGGGGATTCCCAGGAGTCCTAGGATCACACTTTAAAACCACTGCCATGAATAGATGAGTATGGTTTATTCATTTCCTGTAATAGGAAAGCACTATGGAGGAAGTCACACTGAGATGAAACTGCAGGCCTGATGCTAGCCTAGACTGCTTAAATTCAAATTTCAGTTCTCCTCTTCCTGGCAGTGTGATCTTGGGCCAATCAGTAAAAAGGTGATAATAACAAAATCTCTCTCACAAAATTACTGAAAGAAATAAGCATGTTAATAAATGTAAAGTGTTTAGTATGGTAAGTGCTCAGCACAAAATAAGCACAAAAAAGTTTTTGTTAAATAAATATAAAATCAATCTAGGCAGCCTGACCTGTGGTGGTGCAGTGGATAAAGCATCGACCTGGAAATGCTGAGGTCGCCGGTTCGAAACCCTGGGCTTGCCTGGTCAAGGCACATAGGGGACTTGATGCTTCCAGCTCCTCCCCCCTTCTCTCTCTTTGTCTCCCTCTCTTCTCTCTCCCTGTCTCTCTCTCTCCTCTCTAAAAATGAATAAATAAATAAAATTTAAAAAAAATCAATCTAGGCATAAACACAAAACCAAGCTGTCAATATTTCTACTACACTCTAATTTAATAAGAAATCCTTAAAATGCTGATAACCTGGAAAATTACAACTCTAAAAAACATTTAACACAAAAGGTTAGGTTCATCAAATTCTCTTTTAAAGGAATATCATTAGTAAAATCTAATTGCCCAGAAACTATTCTCCATGAAAAGAATTAGATACAAAATAAACATACAAAATTCTAAAAAGTCAAATCCAAAATTTTCAAATCTCTTAAGCAATGTATAAAGCAGTTTAACTGGGAACACACTGAGACAGAACACAAAGTAACGGAAATGCCACTTCAGGCACCAAAAAGAACAGGAAGAGCAAAAAGCCTTTACTTTGAAAATGTAACCCTATTTCTTGGTAGGGCTCTAACTTCTTGCCAAGAAGCCTTTAAGTTTATTTTTATTCTTTGATTTTTAAGGGAGAAATTATGAAATTACGCACTTTGGAACTGAAGGAAAGAGAACAGAAGTAACTTTCTATGCCTTATGGTTAACTTTCACATTAAATATCTAAACAATAATCAGTGTCAAAATGAACTATTTTATTTAAATTAAAGTAATTCTGACAATTAAAATGGATTATTTTTAACAATGTACTTTAAAAATATCTAATTATTTTATACAAGTGATTCACAAATCAGATGAGAAGTAGTCACGTCATATGAAGTTTTCCTGCACCCACTCTAAATTAAATCCATACAGATGATGTATTTTAGAATTGTATACCTGAAACCTATATAATTTTTTTTCTTTTTTTCTTTTTGTGAGAGAGACAGGAAGAAAGAGAGATGAGAAGTATCAGCTTACAGTTGTGGCACATCAGTTGTTCACTGATTACTTCTCATATATGCCTTAAAAGAGGGGGAGCCTCAAGCCAAGTCAGTGACCCCCTACTCAAGCCAGCGACCTTGGGCTTCAAACCAGCAACCTTTGGACTCAACCCAGCGACCTTGGGAATGATCCTGCACTCAAGCTAGTGACCTAGGGGTTTCAAACCTGGGACCTCAGCATCCCAGGTTGATGTTCTCACTGTACCACCAGTCAGGAGGAAACTTACATAATTTTATTAATCAATGTCATCCTAAAACATTCTATAAAAATAAATAAAGAGGAATTCTCATAAAGCAAAAGAAGTTAAATTTAAAAATAAATTAATTTCAAAAACACCTTTAAAAATTATTCAGATATACAGAATATATACTAAAAATGAAAGGCATTGCTATAAGGATAAAAAAGTGTGAAGTCTAATAGTATTTCTTTTTTTTTTAAATTTATTTATTCATTTTTTTAGAGAGGAGAGAGAGAGGGAGAGAGAGAGAGACAGAGAGAGAGAAGGGGGGAGGAGCTTGAAGCATCAACTCCCATATGTGCCTTGACCAGGCTAGCCCAGGGTTTCGAACCGGCGACCTCAGCATTTCCAGGTCGACGCTTTATCCACTGCGCCACGACAGGTCAGGCCTAATAGTATTTCTTAACACAAGTCCACCAGTGAAGCCTGATTACTTCTCAAAGATATTTATATTTTAGAATTTGTTAATTACAAATAAGCTACCTAAATGGCTATATATGTCAAGTTCTCTTCAGAATTTCTTTAAATACAGACTATCCAAAAACCTAATCAGACATATTAAGGAGAAAAACTTTATGTTTATGGAATTCTACTATACTGCTCACAAAAATTAGGGGATATTTCAAAATGAATATGAAGTGATAAAATATTCCCTAAATTTTGTGAGCAATATAGATACCTCAGACATTTGATATTTGTCTTTTGATATAGTCAAATCTTATCATTACCACTTTCATAACTCCATTAGCATTTTCTGTGCTTCAGAATTAAAGACTAAGTGACAGAACAGATCAAATAATGAAAAATGAAAATATAAATCATATAGTTTATTCTTACAGGAAAGAACACTAAGCCCAAACATTAACTATAAAATAACTGTAAAACAAGATTCATTTGAAAAGCCTGTTACCTTTTTTCTAAACAAGAGACTCCTTGGGATAGTTTTCAACTTAATGTCTTCCTAACATGCATCTTCTTGCAAATCAAATCCTGTTTACCAGATACTTTCTCGACAATATGTAAACAAAGCATCCACTGGATGTCCTTAAGACATTAAAAATCAATACACCTGCTTAAAAAGGTAATTATTTCAAGTTCTGTGAAAATATTATACACATTTTCAATGGAAAACTACTAACTCAAATAAAAATTCACCTTCTACATAAAAGATTCACTAATTCTTACTTTAAAAAAAGTTTCCACAAGCCCTGGCCGGTTGGCTCAGCGGTAGAGCGTCGGCCTAGCGTGCGGAAGACCCGGGTTCGATTCCCAGCCAGGGCACACAGGAGAAGCGCCCATTTGCTTCTCCACCCCTCCGCTGCGCTTTCCTCTCTCTCTCTTCCCCTCCCGCAGCCAAGGCTCCATTGGAGCAAAGATGACCCGGGCGCTGGGGATGGCTCCTTGGCCTCTGCCCCAGGCGCTAGAGTGGCTCTGGTCGCGACACAGCAACGCCCCAGAGGGGCAGAGCATCGCCCCCTGGTGGGCAGAGCGTCACCCCTGGTGGGCGTGCCGGGTGGATCCCGGTCGGGCGCATGCGGGAGTCTGTCTGACTGTCTCTCCCCGTTTCCAGCTTCAGAAAAATACAAAAAAAAAAAAAAAAAAAAAAAAAGAAAAACCACTCATGGATTAGACTATACTTCACTAATTTATTTCATTAGTGAGAACTAGTTAGAAATGCATTTTAAGCAATTCAAAGATAATAGTATCACTGTATTTTAAAAGCCTCGCTGAAAGGAAATAGAGTAGGGGGCTCTTCATTTACATAAAAATTTTAAAAATCAAACATTACCAAGAATACTCAAGTTCTAAATAAGCAGTTTATAAACCCAAGTGGTAGAGGAAAAGAACTACGAACGTGGGAGTACCCTACAAACTTAATCCCAGTCAGCATCTGCAGTAGCTTCTATTCCCAGAAAAACGGTTAACATTCATAAAACCCCAAGTAAATATCACCATCCTAACCTTACCTAGCCTATTTTCTGAGTATTTTTCGCAATATGTTAAAAAAAAACTGCTAAATTTGAAGACAAACACCTATTTAAAAAGGACATTTTAAAAGCTGCATGGATTCGTTATAATTTACCATTTTGAAAGGAACAGGACAATAGTTCACAGTTAAAGTAATTTCTTCACTTACCCCTATTACCAAAAAGAAAAAGAAAAACAAGAAAAGCATTAACACAGCGTTAGGGCAAACCATAAGGTCAGGTAGAGCCAGTCAAGTAGTCATTTAAAGAGATATACAGTAGAAATGTCTACTCCAAATAACAAATAATCAAAAAATATCAGTTTCATAATGCATTTCAAAGAATTTCTGTGTATTAAAATGTCAACATTTAAATATATTTTGCATTCTCTACACAAGCAAGGACTGATAACTTAAAAAGCAGCCTGCATAACTTGCGCATCAGAGAGGACCAAGCAGTAATGATGTATGTTTTTTTAACTTGTCCAGCGAAGGAATCAGTGACAATGAATAATGAGTTTGTCTGTAGCAATAATTTGTTCTAACAGTACTTCATGAACAAAGTATCTTGGAAGAATTCACATTTCGTACATTTTTTTAAGTGCAAGCCTTATGTCCAAAGTCCAAATGAGAAATCAAAACCGGACTCCTGTCAGTGAATTTCTTTTCAGTGCGACAGGCTGTCTCTTGCTTCTATCAGGAAAGCAAACTAACCTTCACGCAGGATGAAGTCAATCAGGCTAAGTGTCCAGTATATTTTTAAAAGACGAACTTATTGTATCTATTTCCCTATTTTCCCTTAATAGGTTCGGGTCAAAGCTCCCCTGAGGCAAAGCTTGAGTAATTCATTGAGCTTTGTACCTTGAGTTAAAAGAGTGGAAAGAAAGTGGATATTACAGGTGGCTTCCAGCTTTGGAAAAAGTTGGGAGGAGTTAGAACTAGTGAATGGAGTAATATTACGCCTAAAAGAAATGCTAGTCCCCGAAAAGATCGACAGCATAAGACCAAAAAGGAATCCAAACTCAAGCATCACCAATTTTCACCAGTTTTTAAGATGTATGTTATTTGTAGGTTTGATTACTAATCCATTTTGAATTCCAAAAGCTTCACAATCAAGCCTCTATATTAAAATCGTCAGGTTTAACAGTTCTGGGAAAAAATACCAGGTATCAGCAAACCTTTTCCCGCATCCCTATTAGAACAACAATTAAAGGCGGGGGGGTTGCCTGGCATTCACAACTTACCCCCGTCAAAAGACAGAAAATACATGACTTAAATTCCACCGGAGGCAATTAAAAACCCCACCATTCAACAAAGCTTCCCTACACCAGATAGAATTCCTTTACTTCCACACCAACGAAGAAAAGTAATTTGGGACAAAAGTTGGGCATTGGGTATATTTAAAATAAAAGGAAACGAAGGAATTTAACTGAAACTAGAGGCAAAGTAACCCAAATGTGGGCTGCAAAGGTGGAAGAGCAAAGTGGGGAGGAAGAGAAGAGGTTCATGGAGCAAAGGAAGTGGGAATCACTTCAAAGGGAGGCAACCCTCGGGGTTGCCGAGAAAAGGGGATCTGGGTTCACGCCGCCAGGCGTTTACGGAAACCCGAGGGAAGCTAATGGGAAACAATGGGCCGGTGAGACCCGGAGCCAGCGGGAGACGCTCGGGAGAGGGCGACGAGGCAGCACGGGCCGCGCCGGGCGCAAGAGCCGGACACCGGGAAGGCAGGGAGGCGAGAGGCCAGGTGGGGAGGCAAGCTGGCCGGCTGCGACGGGGCATCGCGGGGCAGCCTCCAGGGCAGCGAGGGTCCCGAGGAAGCCGGAGG
Source organism: Saccopteryx bilineata (assembly GCF_036850765.1). NCBI lineage: Eukaryota > Metazoa > Chordata > Mammalia > Chiroptera > Emballonuridae > Saccopteryx > Saccopteryx bilineata. The sequence continues at coordinate 334,235,219 of NC_089490.1, read as the reverse complement.
GGAGTGGCTTGTCAGGGATCTTCAGACAGGGAACGGAAGCCGTGAAGGCAGGTGTGATGGGAGCAGAAAGAACCGAGCCAGCACGACCTGAGGACCCGCCGCGCCAGACAGGACGCAGGATGGCAAGAGGCAGCTAACGAGGGGTAAGGAAGGAGAAGGGGAGAGAGACGCGGGTCGCGGGGGCGGCAGTCGGCTTCACTCACAGTCCAGGTGCTTTTTCTTGGGCCCCATGATCTCGTGGGTCGTGGCCTTGCATACTGTCTTGGATACGGCGGAGCCGGTGACACTGTGCTGGGCGGCGGTGATTCGGTCCGTCAAGCTCTGGCCGGACATCTCTGCGGCTCCTCCGCCACCCCTCCCGTTCCGCAGCCGGCGGGGACTGGGACCCCCAAGCGCCGGAGGACCCCCACCCCCCACCGCACCCCCGACCCCCACCGGCTCCTTCTCCGCCCGCCGGCCTGGGGCGGGGCTCAAGGCCGCGCGCTGCCACCCAGCCCGGAAAGAACCGGCTCGTGTCACCCGCGGGGTCAGGCACGGCGTCGGGCGCTCCTCTGCCCCCGCCTCAGCTCAGCCCACCCCTTCCCTGGTCAGCTGGAGCCGGGCAGGGCAGGAGGGACAGGCAGCTGCAGGAAAATGGCGGCGCCAGGCTCCTCCTCGGAGCTTTCCGGGCTGCCCAGGTCACGTGACTCGAGCACCGCCTCTCCTCCTCCCGCCCCTTTCCCCTTCTCTTTCCTTTTCGACGCCCGCCCCCCCTCGCTCAGCGAGGGAAGAGCGGGGCGGTGCCCGCGTGTTACGTGATGGCACCCGCCCGGCGGGCGCAACAGGAGGCCCGCCCGGGGCGGCAGGAGGAGGGGCGAGGTGTCGCTGTGCGGGGGCGGCCGCGTCAAGTGACGATTTTAGCTATCAAGTCGCCCGAGGCTGAGTCCCGCGGGGTCACAGAGAGGGGGCGGGGCGGGGAGTCCGGCGCGCGGGGAGTCCGCTGGTACCCTCTCCTACACCGACCGCTCCAAGGTTGTCCTAGTGGCTTTGGCTGAAAGCAATAGCTTGACAAAAAGGAGGTGCAGCTGCCTTCCAGCCCCGGAGGAAGGGGCTGTCAGAGTTCTGGCTCCCAGGGCTCCCCTAGCAGAATCAAGAATTGGTTTAGGGACGCCCCCAAGGCCATCCTCCAGACTGTAAGGGAGAGGAAAAGGCTTCAGCCGGCCCACTTCCTGAGCCTCATAGCAGGCCTCTCCCTATTGTACTCTCCCTGCTTACTGACCCCAGAAGGGCTGGGGTTTTTCCTCTTTTTTTGAAAGGCTTGGAAATGTCACCTGTTTTTCTTTCTCTTTGAAAACTCGACATGTTCAGCCAGTCTAAGTTTAGATACTAGCAAGCAGTATTCTTTCTCTAGGGTGTCAAACAGGACAGGAAACATATTGATAGTTTCAGTGGAATTTGAAAAAGGAAGTAGTAGGATGATGTCAACCAGAGATTGGCGTGAACCCTATAAGGCTAACTGATGTGATTCAAGGTTCAGACCATAGAAGGAAGAAGTTAGAGAAGTAGTAAATGGACACGTCCCATTCAAAAAATTGAAGCATCACTACCTGCTATCTCCCCTGGTTTAGTCTTTCTTCCCTTTTCTCTTGCCTAAACCAGAGTTTCAGGGAAAGAAAACATTGACACTACCCTGTACACATTTTAGAAAAATTATTATATCCTGTGAATATGTTCTATGAAATCCAAATCTATTAACAAAGTCTTTTAAAATGTTATTAATGCCCCACTTTTTACCTGGTTTTTGGGATGTTTTAAAATCTATATGAATGTTAAATTACAATGACAGTTCTATGTAATTCTGCTAGTTTCAAATGTAATGCTAACGTACTCAGAAACTCTGTGTACACCATCTGCCAGCCAGATCTAAAATACTGTGCTTCAATCTGGTGACTCTCAAAAGATGCAAAGCTAACAGTTAACATTTTATGTATCATATCATGAATTTTGTGGTATCCTCCCTTTCCCCCACCCTTTTTTGCACTATGGCTGGTGAAATTCTGCAACACCATGCTTTTGCCAAGAACATACAGTTCTTAAACCAGCAGGCTTGTCTTTGTCAGGCCAGTCACAAATTTCACAAAACTGTAATGACTTCCTTCAGTGCATCTGTAGTCCATCTGCAGTTTGGTGTCCAGTTAGCTGCCCTGTTTCTATCTGGCAGTGCAGTTACCCTATTCTCAAGACATGTCAGTCACCATTGCTACTCTTCTATAGATTCCACTAAGTTAGAATTGGACTGAAACTCTGTACTGATAAGCCCCCTGATGAGGTCATCATAAGCATAGCCTTTAGCTATCAATTTCTAAATATTTCATTCTTAAAGCAAATGCTGGTTGAATGAGTGAATGAAAACATTTTGAAGTTACCCATTTGGAAAGACCAAAACTCATTTGATATAATCTGCCTACTTTTTCACACTTACATTTTTTCCATCCCATAATTATCTATCATCCTTATTTCAGTATTTTATTAATTCTTAGACTGCATTTCAAAAAATATGTATTGAACACCTACTATGTGTCAAGCATTTTTCTAGATGCTGAATACTGCTCTAATGATGAACCCATCAGTACTTTGGAAACTAATCAGCTCTTAACTGTGATCACCAACTTAAAGCCTATTTATTTTCATTATAAATGACAGAACCAGAAATAGATGGAAAAGCTTGAATAGCACACGATATTTCCTAGGTTCCCCAATTTAAAAAAGAGAGGTGTAGGGTTTAAGGGGGAACAACAGGGTTTTGTTTTGTTTTTTAATTCATTTATTGATTTTTAGAAAGAGAGAGAGAGAAACTCTGAAATAAGCTACCCTGCCTAATACACTTCTTTTCTCTCCATTTAACTGATGAAGAAATTGAGGCTTAAGAAAAATTTAGTGACTTGCTTAAATTTGCTCAGCTACTAAATGGGGGAGTTAGAATGAGATCTCAGGTCTGTATGACTGTATAAAATTATACAATTTTAATTTGACTTTTGATTTTACAATTTTAATATGTATTTAGACCTTTTATACCTTTTTAGAAATGGTGTGTAGACTAGTTATTAAATATAACCTTTGCCTTAAAAGGCAAGATTAACCAAATCTTGACCCTGAATCATCATCAAAAACTCTCTAATTGTGAAACAAAATAAAAGTGGGATACAAAAAATAAAAGTTTGATACTTGAGCCATTAAGATTTCTGGGGTCTCTGGGGAGGCAAAGCTGGTACAATATTCACAAATCAATCAATGTGATTCATCACATAAATAAAAGGAAGGAGAAAAACCACATGGTAATATCAATAGATGCTGAAAAAGCAATGAAGGTTTCTCAGGGACAGTGACATAGAAATCTTGAAGGATGATTAAGTACTGTGAGGGAATCAGGGAGAAGTGATTCTAGGCAGAGGAAAACCATGTATGCAAAAGAAGCCATTGCAGAACTGAGGGTAGTTTTATATGGCTCACATGGTGTATGTGAGGTTTTCACTTATTCAATCAGCAAGTAGTTATTGAGCACTTATGTATGCTACATAGTGTTCTAGGTCCCAAAAACTTATCAGTGAACATTATGGAAAAGTTTTCTGCCTTCTTGAAAGGTGCCTGTATTCGAATGGGGCATATAACAAACAATAAATAAATATGAAATAAATGGAGAGAGTGATGAGAGCTATGAAGAAAAATTAAGCAGGGTGAAAGAGTAAAGAATGACGGGAAGGAGACTCTAAATTAGATGACAAGGGAAAGCCTTTCTAAGGAGGTCACATGTGACTTGAATGGACTATGGGAATCAGCTGTGCAAATATAGGAAGCTCATTTTGTATAAAGAAAACGATAAGTAGAATGGCTCTCAGGCAGAAACAAGGTTAACTTGTTTGCAGAAGAACTGCGAGGCCAGTGTGGCAAGAGAAATGAATGAAAAACAGAAAGAGACTTCGGAAATGATCTCAGAGATATGGCTTTAAGAAATGTAAGGAGTCTAGATAATATCCAGAGCTGGATGCCCCATGTGAATAGATGACTAGTAGATTCCTGGAACAAGCTGAAGACTGCATAAAGTAGGCTGTTCGCAACCAAGACCCCATAGATTGCCATGTTCTTTGTGTATCCCCTAAGCTGTGCTTCTTTATACTCTTGGCTATTTTCTTCACCCTTATCAGGATTAAGGTCCTAGATTGTTAATGGACATCCTTGTCCTTACCTCACGGTATTACCAAGACCTGTGTCCTTGACAATGACCAGATGTAGAACTAATTCTTCATATGTTGGTAAGATTAGACAAACTCTATTCAAAGGGGGGAAAACTTGATTATATAAGGAACATCCACATGCTTTCATTATCCAGTTTTAAAAATCTAGGAATATAGCTTTGAAATGCCTTGCAAACTCTAATAAGTTTTTTCTTAACATCTGTCTGCATTACATTTACCAGATATGTGATCTTTAGAGTTTTAAGTGCTTCTATACAGCCACTGCTAGATGACTTACAAACGATCATCCAACAAAAAAACAAAACATAGGCCACTAAGACTACCATGAAAAACTCAATACATAATTGCAACTTTTAAATAGCAATGTAGATCTGAATAGATCATTTCCCCAGAAAAGTAATGGTCTTTCTTCCAGGTTAGGCTAAAGATTGACCAAAAGAAAGGGACTGAGAAATAAAGCAAAAACTGAAATGATTTGCAAAATGAAATGAAGCAAAAACTAAAATGACCAACCATACCATTCCATGATATGGAGCACAAATTATTTAAGCTTGTATTGTTTTAACAGGTTGTTTAGATTTATATGGTATAAGATTAGACCACAGATGAACAGTTTAACTGTAAGTCTGCATAGACTCAAGTGTACTAGTAATTCACCTACTTTATAAATTCTAACCAATCTCTGCCCAAACTACTAACATCCACTATACAGGCCTCTTCTCTTCTTGAGGTTATAAGTCTAAAATAAAATAAGAGAATAAGTTTCTGTTGAGTAAGTCACTATGTTCTCATTTTGTTATAGTAGCAGTAGGAAACTAAAACAATGAGCTTTGGCAGGAATTGGGATTTCATTCAGAATGCGATGAAAAGTCATCAGATGTTTTGAACAGAAGAATGACATGATATCAAAATATATATATACATATATATATGTAAAATATGTAATATGTGTGTGTGTGTGTGTGTGTGTGTGTGTATATATATATATATATATATATATATATATATATATATATTGTGGCAGAGACAGAGTCCGAGAGAGGGACAGATAGGGACAGACAGGAAGGGAGAGAGATGAGAAACACTAATTCTTCGTTGGGGCTCCTTAGTTGTTCATTGATTGATTTCTCATATGTGCCTTGACCAGGGGGCTACAGAAGACCGAGTGACCCCTTGCTCGAGCCAGCGACCTTGGGCTTAAGCTGGTGAGCTTTGCTCAAACCAGATGGGCCCGCGCTCAAGCTGGCGACCTCAGGTCTCGAACCTGGGTCCTCCACATCCCAGTCTGACGCTCTATCCACTGCGCCACCACCTGGTCAGGCCAAAAAATATATATATATTTTATGCACATTCTTGCTGTTGTATGAAGAATTGCTTTAGACCAGAAGAGTAGTCAGTGACACTGAGTTGGATTAGAATTGGTGTGGAAATGAAAAGAAGTAGGTAGATTTAGATATACAGTGTGTCCGTAAACTCATGGTGCACTTTTGACCGGTTACAGGAAAGGCAACAAAAGATGATAGAAATGTGACATCTGCACCAAATAAAAGGAAAACTCTCCCAGTTTCATACCTATTCAGTGCAGTTCGATGTGGGCTCACGCACAGATTTTTTAGGGCTCCTTAGGTAGCTATCCCATATAGCCTCTACAGACTCGTCACTGACTGATGGCCTACCAGAACTGGGTTTCTCCACCAAACTGCCAGTTTCCTTCAACTGCTTATCCCACCAAGTAATGTTATTCCTATGTGGTGGCGCTTCATTATAAACGCACTGATATTCACGTTGCACTTTGGTCACAGATTCGAATTTAGCAAGCCACAGAACACACTGAACTTTCCTCTGTACCGTCCACTCAACTGGCGTGGCCGTGGGCTGCTCCGCTGTATACACGGTGTTACGTCATCATCTGCGCATACGCACATACTGCCACATCATCCTACAGAAACTGGGAGGGTTTTCCTTTTATTTGGTGCAGATTTCACATTTCTATCGTCTTTTGTTGCTTTCCTGTGACCGGTCAAAAGTGCACCATGACTTTACGGGCACACTGTATATTTAGTTTGCTGGTGGATTGACTAGTAAGGAGTCAAATCTTGGGACAGTGGCTCAAGGAAAAGAGACTGTACAAGGAAGATTTCTAGGCTTTTGGCCTGAACAACTGGGTGAATGCAGAATAGGGACAGAATGGAGTTGGAAGGAAGAAAGTAGAATCTGGATATTGTCCTGAAGGCAATGGGAGTGCACTGAAAAGATTCTACAGACAGGTATGTCATGAAGGACTAACTGATCTTAGTGGCCCCTTTCATTTTCTAAATTAAATTAATATAAATATTAAAAGATGTCCCAGAGCCATAAACTATTATTCTCTTCTCTCATTCCTCTACCCATGTATTGCTTTGGTTGTTAATTAAAGGCTTGTCATAAGATATCAAGAGAGTTTTGAGCAGCTAAGTTTTACATTTTATGTTCTGCATTAGGCCAGATGTAAGTTATCCAATAGAATATTAGGAAACGAAAAGGTCATAAAAAGTTGTTCTAGTTCATAACATTTAGCTCAAGGGCAGGTCAAGGGAAACTGGCTGGTGGGTAGAGGGCATTTTGTCAGTGGCATTATAGAGGGAAAGAAGCGTCTAGATTCTAGGGATAGGAGATAAAATGCTTAGGACTTGATAAAGAGGTTACATGAAATAGATAAAGGAGAACACAAAATCTAGGTTGATTCCTAGATTTTTGATTGGGGTTATCTGAATATATCCTGATTCTATTCCCCGAAAAGGATAATACTGGTTAAAGAGGAAATTGGGAAGGTGGCAGAGAAAGAATAATGCATTCAGTTTGGACTCATTGATTTCTTTATTTAGCCTTGGCCTGTTGGCTCAGTGGTAGAGCATGTGGTTGTCCTGGGTTTGATTCCCGGTCAGGGCACACAGGAGAGGCAACGATCTGTTTCTCTATTCCTCCCCTTCCCCTTCTTCTCTCTCTCTTTCTCTCTCTCTCTCTCTTCTCTCTCTCTCTCTCTCTTCTTCTCCAACAGCCATGGCTCAATTGGTTCAAACACATTGGCCTGGGTGCTGAGGATGGCTCATGGAGCCTCTGCCTCAGACACTATAAATAGCTCAGTTGCAAGCATGGCCCCAGATGGGCAGAGCATCAGCCCTAAATGGGGTTGCCAGGTGAATCCCAGTCAGGGCACATGTGGGAGTCTGTTTCTCTATCTCCCCTCCTCTCACTTGGAAAAGAAGAAAAAAAAAATTAATAAAATTTATATATTAATAGTAGCTTTAGATTCACAGAAAATTTGAGTGTAAAATATAAAGAATTCCCAAATTCCCTGTTCCTAAATATGCACAACCTTCCCCACTATTAATATGCACAATGGTGCATTTGTTACAGTTAATAAGCCTACACTGACACATTATTGTCAGCCAAAGTCCATAGTTTACATAAGGTTTCACTTTAGGTGTTGCTCATTCTGTGGGTTTCAACAAATGTATAATGCCATATATCCACCGTTGTAGTATCAAGTAACCCACAACCTTGGTGTATCATGACAGTGCTCTAAACAACTGAACTACCCAGCCAGGGCCCCAATCCAGTAATCTTATCCCTTGGTATTACCCAAATGAATTGAAAACTTAAGTCTAACCCTGGCTGGGTAGCTCAGTTGGTTACATCCCAATATGCCAAGGTTGCAGGTTCTATCTGCAACCTTGGATCAACCAATAAATGCATAAATAAGTGAAACAGCAAATCAATGTCTCTCTCTCTCTCTCTCTCTCTCTGTCCCTCCCCCCTTCCTATCTCTAAAATAAATAAACAATTTTTTAAAAAGATTGCTGAACAGTGTGATAAGAGTATATTTAGTTTTGTAGGAAACTGCCAAACTGTCTTCTATAGTGGCTGTACCATTTTACATTCCCAGCAACAATGAATGAGAGTTCCTGTTATTCCATGTACTCACCAGCATTTGGTGTTTTCAGTGTCCTGGATTCCCTAATGACATATGATATTGAACATATTTCCATATGCTTACTTGCCATCTATATATCTTCTTTGATAAGCTATCTGTTCACGTCTTTTGCCCATTTTTTAAATTGGGTTGTTTGTTTTCTTATTGTTAAGTTTTAAGAGTCCTTTATATACTTTGAATAAGTCCTTGATCAGATGTATCTTTTGCAAATATTTTTTCCCAGTCTGTGGTTTGTCTTTTCTTTCTCTTGACATTGTCTTTTGCAGAACAGAAGAGTGTTGTTTTTTTTTATTTTAACAAGGTCCAGCTTACCAATTTTTTTTTTGATGGATCATGTCTTTGGTATTATATTTAAAAAGTCATTGCTATACCAAAAAGTCCTCTAGGTTTTATCCTAGGTTTTTCTATGTTATCTACTATAAATTTAAGTTTTGCATTTTACATTTAGATCTAAGATCCATTTTGAGTTAATTTTTGTGAAGGTCTAAGGTCTGTGTCTATATTCTTTTTGTTTGTTTTTGCATGTGGATGTCCACCTTTCCAGCACCACTTGTACAGAACACTGTTTTTGATCTATTGTATTGCCTTTACTCCTCTGTCAAAGATCAGTTGACATATTTTTATGTGACTGTCTCTCTCATTCTCTATTCTGCTCCATTGATTGATTTGTTTATTCTTTCACCAATACCACACTGTTTTGATCACTATAGCTTTATACCAAGTCTTGAACTTGGGTAATGTCAATCTTTCAACTTTGTTCTTCCCCTTCAATATTAAGTTGGTTCTTCTGGGATTTTGCTTCTTTACGTAAACTTTAAATTCAGTTTGTTGATATCCATAAAATAACTTGCTGGGACTTTGACTGAGACAGCATTGAATCTATGGTTCAGTTAGTAAGAAATGAAATCTTGACAATACTGAGTCTTCCTATCCATAAACATGGAATATGTCTTCATTTATTTAGGGTTTTTTTTTTTACAGCCTTCACCAGAATGTTGTCGTTTTCTTCATATAAATCTTATATATATTTTAGTAGATATGTATCTAAGTATTTCACTTTTTGAGTACTAATATAAATGATGTTTTTAATTTCAAATTCCACTTGTGTATTGCTGAAATATAGGAAACTAGTTGACTTTTTTTTTCTATCACCATCTATCTTCTTTATATCCTCCTCCACCTTCTTCCGCCCCCCTTTCCCTCCTACAATCCCCACAGAAACTACTTGACTTTTGTTTATTGACCTTGTGTTCTGAAGACTTACTTTAATCATATTTTAGTTCCATGAGGATTTTATTTTCAATTCTTTCAGATTTTCTTCATAGACAATCATGTCATCTGTGAACAGAGACAGTGTTATTTTTTTCTATCCCAGACTACATACCATTTCTTGTCTTATTTCACTAGCTAAACTAGTGGGGGTTTTTTCTCTCCACAGTATAAATATTTTACTTCCCCCTCTTCTAGCTTGCATGGTTCTTATCTTTGGTTATTGATAGATAACATGTTTTTTCCTTATGGCTTGTTTCAAGATTTTTTATTTGCATTTGATTTTCTGAAGTTTGAATATGATATGCCTCGGTATAATTTTTTTAAAGGTATATATCCTGCTTGGTGTTCTCTGAGCTTTCTGAATCTGTAGTTTGGTGTCTGACATTAATTTGGGGAAATTCTCTGTTATTATTGCTTTAAATATTGCTTCTGTTTCTTTCTTTCTTTTCCTTCTGGTGTTCTCATTACACATATGTTGCAACTTTTGTAACTGTTCAACAGTTCTTGGATATTCCATTACTCTTTTTTCTCTTTGCTTTTCAGTTTTGGAAGTTTCTGTTGTCATATCCTCAACCTCAAAGTCTAGTCATGGATTTCCTCAGCCATGTCTAATATATTAATGAGCCCACGAAAGGCATTCTTTATTTCTGTTACAGTGGTTGTGATCTCTAGTATTTATTTTTTATTCTTTCTTATAATTTACATCTGTCTGCTAATACTATCCATCTGTTTTTATATACTGTCGACTTTTTCCATTAGATCCCTCATCATGTCAATCATAGTTGCTGTAAATTCCCAGTCTGATAATTTCAGTATCCCTGCCATATCTGACTCTGGTCTGATGCTTGTTCAATCTCTTAAAACTGTGTTTTTTCCTTTCTAATGTTTCTTATAAATTTTTGTTCAAATCTAGATATAATGTACTGGGTAAAAGGAACTCTAATATAAAGGCTTTTTATGGTGTGATGGTAAAGTAACAGGAAAAACGTGTTCTGTAGTCCTATGGTTGGGTCCCAGTCTTCTGGTGAGTCTGTTTCTATCTATTGTATACCCTACCCATGCTACTCAGTTTCCACCAACCCCAACCCCTTAGGTAGGGCAGGATGACCAGAAGAGGCTGGATTTGTGTATATCCCTTTTTTAAAATCAGGTTAGGCTCTGATAAAACCACAGCAAATTAGATTCTGGTAAAATAGTTTCTTCTGCAAGTAGACCTTATTAAAAACAAAATGCTCAGGCATATTTCAAAATGGTTTCTTTTCCCCTTCTCCTGATGGAAGCACCAGGAGAATTTTCTGTGGTATTCACAATGAGGGCCTGATAGAGCTCCTGGAGGTAAAACTCACAAAAGTCGGGGTAAGTAAGGGAGGCTATACCTGAGTTCCCCTAGAGTTTTTAGCTCTGAGGCTTGTTCACACAAGTGCTTGAGTCTCCAGCAATTTATTAATTACATTTTAGGTTTTCCTATTCTTGTACTAGTTCCTGTGTAGGTTTGTGCTTGGGGGTTTCTGCTCTAATAAGTTGTGATTCTCTGTTTTCTCCTATATTGGGGGGGTGGGGGAACAGTGGTTTGCAAACCTTGTGACCTGACTTCTCTTACAGATCTAAGAAGAGTTGATTTTTCAGTTTGTTCAGCTTTTTACTTGTTGTTAAGACAGAGTAGTAACTTCTAAGCTCCTTATATGCAGATCAGAAACTGGGAGAATGTATATATTGATTTGGGGTGCTCAGTAAACACCCAAATGGAACTGTCTAGTTTATTAATGTGTCACATTTATTAATGTGGCTGTCAATAAGCTGGAGTTATAGACCCAAGCAATATGAGTATACAAGTAGTTGGCAAAATCATGGAGTATTGAAGTTAACTTGGAATGAGTTCCCAGGAAGGAGACAGAGTTCTGGGGAATTCCAACATTAAAGAGGCAGCATACAATTTTGAAGGAGTACTAAAGATATAGTTGCCTTCTGATAAAATTAAGCTTCCCTGGTACTTTGTCATTGCTCATATAAATTTATCAAAGTTCATTACCTTTTACTCCTTTACACCCACACCTCCCACGCCCTAATTAACTAAAGCAATTATATTACATAACCTGCTCATCCTGGGGCAATTTTTAACATGGAGTCTTTTTAAAAGTAGAGTAAAATATTTCAAACTACCTTTTAAATAAGGTTCTATAGATAGTTCTATAAATCTTTTGTTTAAAAATATCACTTTAAAGTGAAGATATTTCATTCCGATTGGCAGTCCACAGAGAGTTTTTTTTTTTCTAAATAAAATAGAGAGTCAGAGAGAGGGATAGATAGGAACAGACAGATAGGAACGGAGAGAGATGAGAAGCATCAACCATCAGTTTTATGTTGCAACACCTTAGTTGTTCATTGATTGCTTTCTCATATGTGCCTTGACCGTGGGCCTTCAGCAGACTAAGTAACCCCTTGCTCAAGCCAGCGACCTTGGGTCCAAGCTGGTGAGCTTTGCTCAAACCAGATGATCCCATGCTCAAACTGGCGACCTCGGGGTCTCGAATCTGGGTCCTCCACATCCCAGTCCGACGCTGTATCCACTGCGCCACTGCCTGGTCAGGCCACAGAAAGTTTTGAATACCAAATTCTGAACCTCCAGAAGTGAGATTAAATTTTTGATCCTGAAAGATACCAGGTAATAGCAGCATTTCTGCATGCCACAGTGAAGTGAAGGCAGCAGAGACACATCTGCCAAACTTTTTACCATAATTAAGTCACTTTGTACTGACATAGCTTTACTTTAGAGGAGAATGTTTGTGGGGATTTTCAATCAGATAAAAATAGAGCTGCTGTTTTCTATATACCAATTAACATAGTTGACATTTAGCCAGATCTGCCCTGGACACAGCAGGGGATGTACAGTTTGTCCTGATTCTGTGGGAAATGAAAAATGCAGTACTTGGCACATGAAAAATATGTGAACCCAAAATATGTTGTCAAATACAGAAAGTCATATTAAGAAAATTGATTTACTGAAGGGCAGTCTATGCTTTCTAGAAACAAAGGAGGAAGGAGACTCTCAGAACTAATAAAAAACATTAGGAACCTTCAGTTTAACTATTAATACTACGTGTTAATGAATAAACGTATTTAGTTAAAAACTTTTTCTTACAACTCAATTAAATATATATATATATATATATTGTTGTTACCATGAATTTAAGAAAGGAACTGGAAGTGGCTCATACACAGCATATAAATACACATTAAAATTTTTTGCACAGGAAGTCTGTTTAGATGTCATCTAGTCCAATTCCTTTATTGATGGATGAGGAAAATTGGCTCCAAGGATGTTCAATGACTTTCATAACATCACCCTGATACATTGCCCTCATAGATTCTTTGGCTTATGTGCTGAAAACTTTATGGGAACATCAAAGTTTAATAACATTTCAAATAACTGGTGTGCTTGAAAAACAGCTTATTTTTACTTAAAAGTATGGTTAACTAATGGTTTGAAAGAAAAGTGTTTTTTATATTTATAACATCAAAAATTGATCTAAGTGCCCTGGCTGATGGCACAGTGCATTGAGAATCATCCTGGAGCACTGCAATCACCGGTTCAATCCCAGGGTCACTGGCTTGAGCCTGGAGTCACCAGTTTGAGCCTTGGTCAGGGCTTTACCTCGAGGTCACCAGTTCGAACCCCATCAGGGCACATATGAGAAGCAATCAATGGATGCACAATTAAGTGGATCAAGTTGATGCTTCTCTCTCTCTTTCTCTCCCCCTCCTGCCTCTCTCTCTCTCAAAAAAAAAAAAAGTTGATCTAAGGTATCTTAGCTTATAGTTCCTTATAAGTAGCACGTTGAAAACATGAAATTGCTGATATAATTATTTACCCATAAAAATAGTGAATTTCATATGGTTCAACCTAAAATATGAAAGCAAACTCAATATTTAAATAACTTGTAATAACTTAAGTCTATAACTCCAAATTGTTTTTTATATAGTTTAGCATTATGGCTCCAAATATAATGGTTCTAGTGACCAGGTAGAAAGTATACTGGCTCCATAAATACCCTGAAAAGTTTAGGACCTGTGCTAGCCAACCTCCAAGATAGACATCAGTGATCCTTACCTACTTGTATTCATGCCCTTGTATAGTCCCCTTTCACAGTGAATAAGAGTGACCTGTGTGGTAAATAAAATGGTGAAGAAATGATGGTATATGGTTTCAAGTCATTAAAAATATTGCAGCTTCCACTTTGCTCTCACTTGGCTCACTCACTCTGGCAGACATCAGCAACCATGTTTTGAGAACACTCAAACAGTCCAATGGAGAGGTCCACATGACAAAGAATGCAGGCCTTTTGCCATCAGCCTGCATTAACTTGCCAACCTTGTAAGTGGGCCATCTTGGAAGCAGATCCTCAGGCACCAAAGCCAAGTCATCAGAAGCTCTGACCAATAGCTTGATTGCAACCTCAGGAAAGACATAGAGCCAAAACTACCCAGCTAAATTGTTTTTAAATTCCTGACCCACAAAAACTATGTGAGATGTTGTTTTAAGCCACTAAGTTTTGTAATAAAAACAAATACACTGCCATATACATATATAGGTACACATGTATATATATAATATATATGTGTATATATAATACATATATATGTACACACACACACATACACACAATGTATTAGTTTTCTAGGGCTGCTGTAACAAATTACCTCAAATTTGGTAACTGAAAACAGTAGAATCTGACCAGTGGTAGTGCAGTGGATAGAGCATCAACCTGGGAGGCTGAGGACCCAGGTTCAAAAGCCCTAGGTTGCAGGCTTGAGCGTGGGCTCATCCAGCTTGAGCACAGGCTTGCCAGCTTGAATGCGAGGTCACCAGCTAGAGCATGGGATCATTGAGATGATCCCATGGTTGCTGGCCTGAGCCCAAAGTTTACTGGCTTGAAGCCCAAGGTTGCTGGCTTGAGCAAGGGGTCACCGGCTTAGCTTGACATCCCTCCCCTTCCATCAAGGCACGTATGAGAAACAATCAGTGAACAACTAAAGTGACGCAACTACGAGTTGGTTTCTCATCTTTCTCCCTTCCTCTCTCCTCTCTCTCTCTCTCTCTCTCTCTCTCTCAGAAAAAAAAATTATCCTCTCACAGTTTTGGAGGCCAGCATTCCACAATCCTGTGTTGGAGGGCTGCGCGCTCTCTGAAGGCTCTGGAAGAGAATCCTCCCTTGTCTCTTTCAGCTTCTGGAAGCTCCAGGTGTTCCTTGGCTGCATAACTCTACTTTCTGCCTCCAATTTCACATGGCCTTCTCCTCTTTGCCATGTGTCTGTATTTTGTGTGTTGCCTATCAGGAAACATCTTAGAATTAGAGCCTACCCATTACCCATATAATCAAGGATGATCTCATGTCCAGATCCTTAATTTTTTTTTTTTTTAGACCCTTAATGTAATTAAGCCTGTAAAGACCTTTTTTCTAAATATGGTCATTTTCACATTCCAGGATGTGGACATACCATTTGGAAAGCCACCATTTATCTTACTACATGCTATATGAGTTTATATATAACTTAATATGTAATCTGCTCAAATCATCTAGAAAAGTCATGAAGGCAAATACTAATGATAATGATAACATTAATAATAAAATACCTGGTTAATTGAATGCTCTAGTGAATGGGTTTAATTACTCAAAGCTGCATGATATCATCTTTTTATGAACAGGAATTAGGAGTCCTGAGAGACATCTAGCCTCCACCGGTTGTATAGCCTTGGCAAGAAACTTCACTTCTATGGCCCCTTTTAGAAGGAAGGTCTGTTTTCCTAGCCTCTTCCCATGTGCAGAGACATCCACAAGGGTAATACCCATGGCCTTCCTTTGCCTCCATGCTCACTCTCCCCAGGTGAGGAGGAGGGATATACCTGATTAATGAGTTGAAGAAAAAGATGGACATGACTGACTAGGGCCAGGATTAGTAAGTTACCTGGAACACAAAATATCAGCAGCCCCTCACACTCAAGGTCAAGAGGCAGATGTGATCATGAGCCTGAGAATGAGGGTCTCCTTGAATTTTGTACCCTACGTGCCTCATTCACCTCACCCTATCTCTAGTCCTGTACATAGCCTTCACCCTGTTGGGTCTGCCTGACTGCAGAGACCTGTATCTGGTCTCCTTTCTGCTAAGTAGTACAAGGCCTGCACCTGTTTAGGGAGGCCTGCGGGTGTCTAATATACCCATTTCTAGATGAATAAGTATCCAATTTGAGGATGAAATGTGACCACCTATCAAAGCCATATATTTCAATTTAGCTTTTTACAACTAATGAAGCTGCTATTTTAATCTTCAATTGTCTCACTCCTATATCTGTCTCTCAGCTGATTCCAAAGACAGGTAGAGGAAAGGAGTGCTATTTAATGACATTTGCACACATGTACACACACACACCCATAGACACACATATAACAGTTCCCTCATTGGTTAAAAAAAATAGGACTAGATAACAGTAGGAATTATGGGACTATGGGAATTAACAGCACTATTATGGGACAGGAAGAAGACAGAGGGATGGCATTTTGTTTGTTTTAAAACATAGTATATAGCTCATGTGGTCTTCCTGAAAGAAACTGAAATTTAGAATGGTTAAGTAACCTGCTTAAGGGCACAGGTAGTAACTAACAGGGCTAAAGTTCATATGAATGTTTTTTAGTCCAAACCTATACTCCTTTTTCTTTGTTCTTGGTTAACCATTCATGTCTCTTAATCTTAAATTCTTAGTTCTGAGATCACAGAGTATAATGGTACTATTATTTGTAACAATGAAAATTATAAGTAACTTGTCATCACCAAGCTTGAGCTCCTTGAGGGCAGACATTGTTTTCTACCACTTAGTACAATGCCTGGAACACAATAAACACTCAATAAATGAGTGTTTGTCAAAACCAGTGATGATCAATTTGAGCCATCAATGGAGTAAGAAAATTAGGAATGTAATATTTTGTAAATTAATAGTCTAAAATAGATTCAATGAGACAAGTAAAGTACTCCTTCTACTTCATGTAACAAGTTTTTATATGATTGAATAGTAATTTTTTTAAGTTAGCCACCTTTATACCCTTAGTTCTTGCTTTTATCAGTGGCATATGAACCTTGATTCTCCCATGAGTCTTTTTGAAACGAATTCTGAGTTTATTTGCATTCTTTCTGGCTTCCACTATTATTCCCATGATCCTTTCTAGAAAATAAATTACAGGATGTTTGAAGGTGTCTTGTTTAGATTTGAACTGCATAGAGCTATTTTTCTCTCAGAAAAAAATCTCATCGTACACAGGTTCATACCACCTTGAAATTTGGTTATTTGGCCCATATGCCATTTTAAATAACATTTAAATTTAGGTCTGTATATTTAGAAATATAGTGAAGATACCATAGAATTTTATTCTAAGTTTCAGTTCTTTTGGAATTCCACAAGGAGCAACTGTATCTAGAACTGAACCGCCTGAGATGCATTACCCAGCAAGTTGTAGGGAAAAAATAAACCTCTTCAGGTTTGCCTCTCTTCTACTGGACCACAGGCAGCAGCTATTTATATGCTTTTGTCCAGATTGGGGAAATAAGGGGATTTCAAGCAAAGTCATGTAGCATTAGCCCAAGTGGTTGGCAACTGCTAACCAGAATGGTAAGAGAAAAAGACTTGTGATAGATACAATCCTAAATATATACTCCCCTATCCTTGCTTGGTGATGGAACCTTGATTTTAGGTGGATATATAGCCACTCAAAAAGAGAAGGGGGAAAACAAGCTTCCATTGCAGTTGGGTATATCCATGTAACTAATTCTAATCATGAGATGTTAGCAGAATTGTCCTTTGGGATTTCCTGGAAGGCTCATTAGAGAGAGCTCATGCAGCTTTCTTTATCCTTACATCCATTTGGACTGAAAATAAAATGTAATGGATAAAGCTCCAGCAATGAGTCTGGGCCACTAGGTAGAAGCCACGTGCTGAGGGTGAGGGAGCAACAGGGTAGAAAAAGAGTCTGTGTCCTTGATGATTATAGATCTGCCTTGCCAACAACCCTGGACTGCTTACTTGCAGACTTTATTTATATAAGACAGAAATTAGTTTATGTTATATCTGAACCAGGGTTTTTGTACCTTTCCATCTTTCTCATCTATACCTAATGCCAAGAGACATAAAGATCTTTTAAAGTCCTCATATAGTGTTCTCTCTTGGGCAAAGTAAAGAGAAAGATCTACCCTTAGCTTCATGATCATCATCTTTTTTCTACTCCCTATCCCAAATATTATTGTCATTCTTCCTGTAGAAACCAAAGATACCCAAACAACTTTTTTTTAGAGAGGGAGAGAGAGAGAAGCATCAATTCATGGTTCCACTTAGTTGTGCATTGATTGCTTCTCATATGGTCAAAGTCTTGACCAGGGATCAAATCGGCAATCTTGGGCTCAAGCCGATGACCCTGGGTTTGAACTGGCAACCTCAGTGTTCGGGGTCGACACTATTCACTGTGCCACCACTGGTTAGGCCTAAACAACTTCTTCAAGAAGAGGAAATTTGTTAATTAACCCTAGCTTATAAATATAATAGCAATTTTTCAAAAAAATATGCTTCTGTTCTTCCAAAATGGGCTGAATACCCTGGGTTTTTTGTACTGTGAAATTAGTTTAAAGTATTTCCCTGCATTTCACACAGTTCATTAATTTTTATGACGTAGAGGGCCCTAGAACCTTTCCAAGAGTACTGAGAAAGGTAAACTCGCCAAACATGACTTTTATCTTCAAACTTCAAACTGGTTTATACATTGCATTTTAAAGTACCCCACAGCTGTTTCCCCAGAAAGCCTAGCTTTTCTTTTCTCAAATACTCTCTTATTTTCACAATCTAATCTCTAAAATGTTTCAATCTATTATTATGTATTGTGCCCTATGTTGTAAGATTACAAATTTATTTCTTCTTAAATATTCTTTTTACCCTTGACAAGATATTTTACATTTTCAGTAGTGAATAATTATTACTGATGTAGATAAAGAGTAGAGAATGGGAAGAGAAAAGAGAATGTTAGACATAAATACACAGGAAAATTTACCTAAGTTCACATTAAGCATTTTGGCTAAGTAAATTTTTTTCTTCTTTCTTTAAAAAAAAAATTTTTTTTTATTTATTTTAATTTTTAATTTTTTGTATTTTTACCTGACCAATAGTGGCACAGTAGATAAAACATCAACCCAGAATACTGAGGTTGCCAGTTCAAAACTCTAAGGTCACTGGCTCTGAGCACGGGCTGGTCAACGTAGGGTCACTGACTTGAGCAGGGGAATTGCCCACACAATCCCAAAAGCTTGCCTGTGTGGGCTCAAAGGCCACTGGAGTGAAAAGCCAGAGTCGCTGGCTTGAACAAGGAGACACTGGCTCAGCCCTGGTCAAAGCACATAGGAGAAGTAATCAGTACACAACTAAAGTAAAAGCAGCTATAGTTGATGCTTCTCATGCTCTCTTCCCTCCTGTCCCTCTCATTCTCTCAAAAAAATTTTTTAAATTTTTATTTATTTATTATTTAATGAGAGGAGAGGAGGCCGAGGTCAGACTCCCCTATGTACCGTGACCAAGATTCAGCCAGCAAGCACACTAGGAGGTGATGCTCTGCCCATCTGGGATAATTGCTCTATTACTCAGCAACTGAGTTATTCTTAGCCTGAGACAGAGGCCATGGAACCATCCTTGGCGCTCAAGACCAACTCATTCCTATCAAGCCATGGCTGCAGGAGGGGAAGAGAGAGAGAGAGAGAGAGAGAGAAAGGAGAGGGGAAGGGTGGAGAAGCAGATAGTTGCTTCTCCTGTGTGCCCTGGCTAGGAAACAAACTTGGGACGTCTACATGCCCGGTTGACACTCTACCACTGAGCCAACTGGCTAGGGCCTTCATTTTTATTTTTAATTGGCTAAATAAATTCCTTTTTTTAAAATTACTTTTATTTATTTATTCATTTTAGAGGAGAGAGAGAGAGAGAAGGGGGGAGGAGCAGGAAGCTTCAACTCCCATATGTGCCTTGACAGGGCAAGCCCAGGGGTTTTTTTTGTTTTGTTTTTTGTTTTTTTGCATTTTTTCTGAAGCTGGAAACAGGGAGCGACAGTCAGACAGACTCCCGCATGCGCCCGACCGGGATCCACCCGGCACGCCCACCATGGGGCGAAGCTCTGCCCACCAGGGGGTGATGCTCTGCCCATCCTGGGCGTCGCCATGTTGCAACCAGAGCCACTCTAGCGCCTGAGGCAGAGGCCACAGAGCCATCCCCAGCGCCCGGGCCATCATTGCTCCAATGGAGCCTTAAGCCCAGGGTTTTGAACCGGCAACCTCAGCATTCCAGGTCAAGGCTTTATCCACTGCGCCACCACAGGTCAGGCTAATTGGCTAAATAAATTCTTATAAGGAATACCAAAAGATTTTTAGCCAACAGGAATAAAAACCTGACAAAACCCAAAGACAGGTTTTCTTATAATCTAATATGGTAATTTTGTCTTCATAATTAGCAATTGATATTGCTAAAATAGCACATGGAAAAGTATGCTCAAATGTTTCCCTAATTGAAACAATGTGAATGATTCAGACTGTGAGTAATGGCAGCATAGGATGACATTGGGGAAATGCACACAATTGCCAAATCATATCCTTAGGCAACAGAATGTGTGCTAGTCTGCTACCCACTACCAATTCGTGTTGCTAAGACATGCTGACACATTTATTTGTCATGTGTTTTTCTTTAGTCTACAGTGTGGTGTGATAAAATAAAATAAAATAAAATAAATAAAAAGAAAAAAAAAAAAAAACTGGGTTCAAGGTTTGAAGACTTGAGCCCCAGGCCAGGCTGTAAAACTTTCAGCCTTATGCATTCCACTTGACCTTGTCCAGTGTCAGTTTCCTCATCTGTAAATTGGGGTTAATAATACCTGTACTTCTTGCCTCAAAAGTCTATTGTGAAGACCAATGATATATCTGTATTAGTGCTTTGTAAATTATAAAGTTAATCTCTTACTGCAGATTTTCCTACCTATACCTTCAGATCTACTTGTGACAATCTTTTTGAAATTTAGGAGCCAGTTTAGATCTTTCAGTAATCTCTTATGAGCAAATCCCTTACTTGCTGAGTCTCTTTCTCTGTAAATGACAAAGTAGACTTGGTAGGTCAGGTCAAAATTTTATTTAATAGCAGAAAAAATTTTAAATAAGCTTATTCATCACTTCTCAGTCTTTTAGCTAACATCAAATGTAAAAGTAAGCTTATTCAGAAGATCACTGCGTAAAATGGACAAAAGCAGGTTTGTTCTTGAGACGGTTGAAGCTAGAATGCGGACAACTCAGAGACGTGCCTAATTAGACTTTTCCCCATCTATACCCCACCAGGCAGCCACAACAAACTTGTGATCCTTCCTATTCTAACTTTCTACAATATTGATGTTATGATTCCAACCCCTATGTTTCTATGATTCTTCAAGAAAAACTCTCTCTACTATAAAGGGGTAGATGGATAGATTCCCTGAACTCTGTTAGCTGACCAACAAATTTGTGGAAGTGTAGTCAAGTCGATCTAACCAGATAAGTACCAAATTCTTGAGATGGAGGAAGCTATGTGAAATATCTCAGCAGTCTTCATGGAGAAGAGAACTGCCCCAAACAATAAGAGTAAATATTGGATAGGCAATTATCCAGGCTGTTCTCTACTAAATATACAGCAATACTGCAAGCTATTTGAAATGGTTTTCAGTAAGAATGACTCAGATATGAGGAAGCCACTTACAACAAAGCAAGTAATACAATGCCATTTCTCAATGCCCCAAACAAGAGACATTGCTTAGGGAAGTTGGTTTCAGGATACACAAGATCATATAATCACAGAATGTCATACCTGGAAATAAATAGCCAGTCTATTTTGCCACATGACAAGTCTGAAATCCAGGAAGACTGCGAGTTGCTTAAGGTTAGGAATTCATTCAAGCTTCATTAAATAAACATAAGCTGAATACTAAGTATGTGCCAGGTGGTAAGATCACAAAAAATATCCCTCCATAAGTAGTGGGAGAAGACAGACAAATCCACAACTGTAGCTAGATTGTTGCAGAATCAGGACTCAAATTGTGTGTCAGAGTTCTTAACCAGTGTCATATTGCCTCTCAAATTGAAGAGCTTGGGAAATTAGTAGTGGGGAGCCAAACTGCTCCAAAGATATGTCAACTAATCCTAGATCCCTGGAGTGCACTGGTACTTAACCACATTTCTTGAGGATGTATGAGTAATAAAGAGGGCTCTATCCTTACATAAAAAATATTCTTACAAAGGTCCATCACAGATACATATAAGTACTTTTTAGAACACTGATGAGATCATGAGTGGAAAAGTCCTAGGAAGAAAACTAATCTTAGTATGGTCTAAGTTCCAGTTTTTGAAGAAGTGACCATCAAGGTCAAAGTCATAAAAATTCCATAAGCCACTGGCCTACTTTTTAACCTACTTAAGCAAGAAAACCAGGTGGTGGCACAGTGGATAGAGCCTCAGACTGGGATACGGAGGACCCAGGTTCGAGACCCCGAGGTTGCCAGCTTGAGCGTGGGCTCATCTGGTTTGAGCAAGGCTCACCAGCTTGAGCACAAGGTCCCTGGCTTGAGCAAGGGGTCACTCGATCTGCTATAGCCCCCTGATCAAGACACAGATGAGAAAGCAATCAGTGAACAACTAAGGTGCTGCAACAAAGAATTGATTCTTCTCATCTCTCTCCCTTCCTGTCTATCTGTCCCTATCTGTCCCTCTCTCTGACTCTCTCTGTCTCTGTCACAAAAAAAGAGAAAAGGCTATTTAAATTAGCTGTCTTTATGGGTTTATTATTTTTCTTTTCTATATAAAATACCGAAGAAGTATACAAGATTTCAAAGATCTATGCTATCATCCGTAAAGAAAAACAAAAGCCAAACAAAAACTTACGGCCACACCTATAAAATTTCATTTCTTCATTATTGGTAAGATTCTAATATGAATTGTTTCTTATCAATTCCCGCCTATTTGTGACATTTCTAAAGTGATTTAAAATATATGGTTTTTATTGATACGTAAAGACACATGCAGCCCCATGTTTATTGCAGCATTGTTCACAGTGGCCAGGACATGGAAACAACCAAAAAGCCCATCAATAAATGACTGGATAAAGAAGATGTGGCACATATACACAATGGAATACTACTCAGCCATAAGAAATGATGACATCGGATCATTTACAGAAAAATGATGGGATCTTGATAACATTATACGAAGTGAAACAAGTAAATCATAAAAAACTAGGAACTGCATTATTTTATACGTAGGTGGGACATAAAAGTGAGACTAAGAGACATTGATAAGAGTGTGGTGGTTATGGGGGGAGGGGGAAGAGGGAGAGGGAAAGGGGGAAGGGGAAGGACACAAAGAAAACTAGATAGAAGGTGACAGAGGACAATCTGACTTTGGGTGATGGGTATGCAACATAATTGAACGACAAGATAACCTGGATATGATGTCTTTGAATATATGTATCCTGATTTATTGATGTCGCCCCATTAAAAAAATAAAATTATTAAAAAAAATAAATAAAATATATGGTTTTTAACTACAGTGAAATAAAATAGCACATACACTTAACAAGAAAATTTGAGGGATCAACATCAGTATCCTTACATTTTTTTGACAAAAGTCTAACATTAGTAGACCTGAACTCAGGCTACTTTACAAAGAATTCATGATCTATCCATTCAGTTATCCAGCAAGCATTTGTTGAGTGCCTTCTACATTAATACTAGGATACCATGTACTCTCAAAGTGTTGTTTTAGGACCCACCTGCATTAGAAACACCTGGAGAACTTGCTAAAAAATATGTTCCTGTGTCTCACTAGTATACATCTATATTTGTTATAATTTTCTCTTGCAAGCAACAGAAACCAACTAGACAAAGAAGGAACTGACTGGAAACCAACTAGACAAAGAAGGAGCTGACTGGAAGGATATCAGAAGTTCATAGGCCCCACCTGTGGTGGTGCAGTGGATAAAGCCTTGACCTGGAACGCTGAGGTCCCCAGTTCAAAACCCTAGACTTGCCCGGTCAAGGCACATATGGGATTGATGTTTCCTGCTCCTTCCCCCTTTCTCTCTTTCTCACTCTCTCTCTCTCCTCTAAAATAAATAAATAAATAAATAAATAAATAATAAAAAGAAGTTCATAGAATTGACCAGAGATGATATCCAAGGAAGCTTTAGAGGAACCACAAAAACAATCATACTCCAGGAATGACATTGTAATTACCCCCAGTTCTAACTTTATCATTGCATCTCTGCTCTAGACTGAAAGTTCTGAATAAGTACCTTCAAATGATGAGGTCTAAGGCCCAGGCCCAAGTGACTCTTCACCTGGGCACAAAGATAGATTGCTCTATAGGGAAATTAGGATGAACATGGAAAGTAGAGTTAAATTTTGGTTAGTTAAAACTGACAAATGCGCCTGACCAGGCGGTGGCGCAGAGGATAGAGCATCGAACTGGGATGCTGAGGACCCAGGTTCGAGACCCTGAGGTCGCCAGCCTGAGTGCAGGCTCATTTGGTTTGAGCAAAGCTCACCAGCTTAGACCCAAGGTCACTGGCTTAAGCAAGGGGTCACTTGGTCTGCTGAAGGCCCGCAGTCAAGGCACATATGAGAAAGCAATCAATGAACAACTCAAGCGTCACAATGCACAACGAGAAACTAATGATTGATGCTTCTCATCTCTTCGTTCCTGTCTGTCCCTATCTATCCCTCTCTCTGACTCTCTCTCTGTCTCTGTAAAAAATAAATTAATTAAAAAAACAACTGACAAATGCCTAGTTACCTATCAAAGCAAATCTCAGAGGGTTGGGCTAGAGATTTTCTACATTTTTAAACCAACTTTTCAGATAGTTATGAAGTATTCCAAAGTCTGAGAAATACTGCTGTAAAGGATATGATCTATACGCAAGAATACATTTAAATCCAAGTGGAAAGCAGAGACATATTTATGAAACTGAAGAAGAATTTTAAGTCCATGACCAGATTTTGTCTCTCTGTAAACATTGCCCTTCAACTCTACCCTCATCAGCCATTTGTTCATTCAAAAATGAGCATCTTTGTAAAAAGAGATATTATGGCCTGACCTGTGGTGACACAGTTGATAGGGCTGTGACCTGGAATGCTGAGGTCGCTGGTTTGGAACCCCAGGCTTGTCTGGTCAAGGAACATATCAGAAGCAACTATGAGTTGATGCTTCCTGCTCCTCCCCCCTGACTTTTTCTCTAAAATCAATAAATAAAATCACTAAAAAATAAAAAGGTATTATGCTTATAGTCAACCACAACGCAATACAAGTGTGCACTAATTTTCATGAGGAAAAATGTATAGGTATATAAAAGCAAGTTGGGAAGACTATACTATAAATAATGTAAAAAAAATTTTTAAGGGAAATAGAAACAAATGCATGACAGTTAAATAGAATATATGTACAATAAAAGTAAAAGTAACTAAAATTCTTTATTGTAAACTCTCATGTATACTTTCTGTATTTTCTGATTTTAATACCCTAATCCAGCTAATTGGGAATATAATTATTATTGTTAGACTTTCCTATGGCTGGTAGTTTCCAACTTTCCAAAAACACTACATGTCAAATTTTTAAAACTTATGGAAATTTTAATTAATGTCACATGAAAAGAAATGGTCACCAGCAAGATCCTATATTACAGTTAATGAAGTAATGTGTTTATTTACCTTCATTCAGCCCAACCAACATTTGAATAACTTCCACATGTATAGTTTTATTCTAGGCACTGCTATAGGGGAAAAAATATAGATGGGTACTTGTTTAATTAAAAAAAGAAAGAAGATAATTTGCATAGGAAGCAACTACAGAATCATATGAAAGCAACTGATAAACAAATACATGCTGGCATAATCTAGAATCTAGTGTTTAATGCCTGAATTAACAGTCTTAACGCATGTTCATCTCACACTCCAGTGGATGAAAGCAAGATAAACCATCAGCATTTTTTTGTTATTGTTGTGCCTTGGTATGAGATAGGCATAGACATAAAATAGAAGACTCATGGGCAGGTCTGATAATGGTGCATCAACCACTCTGTGGTAGTTGTGGTCCAGGGCAACCAAGAACAGCCTGGCTCTTTTTAACAAAAAAATATGTACCAATCACCACCACTTGCCAGGGCTCAGATGTAAAACTGAGACCAGTAAATCAACAGAGCAGTTAGTTGCTGTGTTCAGGAGTTAGAATGGTAGCTGGCTTCTAGTAGGATCTCATAAATGTTCGTTGTTGGATAGCCATCCAGAAGGACCCACTGCTGTTACATTCATCTATCCAACAATTCTCCCACCCTTCCCTCCTCAATTTCACACTCCCCTGGGTCCCTGACTCATACAACACAAGGAGAGAATAATCACCATCCACAGTGTCATCTTTGAATGAAATATTAAAGGTATATCTGGATGCCAAATACTTAAAATTACAAAGCCATCATTGCTTACAAAACATAATCTAAAATGTGAATTTTATTAGAGGCCAACCAAAAAAGAAAAAAACAAATAATAGTGATTTGGGTTTAAGCAAAAAAGGATGTTTGTGCTGTTTTATGTATAATATTTTAAGCTTTGTCTCCATGCTGCATAGATTTGCTAAAAGCATATTAAAATGCAGCTAGCTGGTTAACTCATAAGTCAAGTCTTGTAAATGGTCTACATTTACAATGTAGACCATTATTATAATTGAAACAATTAATAATTATTATAATAAACATTTCTGTAATGCTATACATTACCAAAGTACTTTACAGTATTCTTGGCTCTTATTTTGCTGATATTAAGTCAGTTAAAGCCAAAAGTGGTATCATTTTTATTCACTAATGAGAATAAAGTTTGGCTGTTGTGGAACCTACAGAGTAAAAATAGACTAAAAGTTGAAATGTTTTACATATATTTTAGTTTAAATATTCAACTGTATAATTTAACTAGTAGCCTAATAACTATTCACACATAAAAACCATAATATTAAAACAATGTTATTTTAGCTCAAATTTTGCTTGTAATTATAGAACATAACAGATATTGATAGTCTGTGTTTCTGTAGCTTTTCTGATATATGAATCACAAGGAATGTTTATTAAAAATACAGTGTCTTAGCTTCCAAACATTGGAGTTTTGTGTTTTGTTTTTTTTTTCAGAGACAGAGAGAGAGAGTCAGAGAGAAGGATAGACAGGGACAGAGAGATGAGAAGCATCAATCATTAGTTTTTCATTGTACATTGCAACACCTTAGTTGTTCATTGATTGCTTTCTCATATGTGCCTTGACCATGGGCCTTCAGCAGACTGAGTAACCCCTTGCTGGAGCCAGCGACCTTGGGTCCAAGCTGGTGAGCTTTTTGCTCAAACCAGATGAACCAGCGCTCAAGCTGGTGACCTCGGGGTTTTGAACCTGGGTCCTCGGCATCCCAGTCCAATGCTCTATCCACTGCGCCACGGCCTGGTCTGGCAACATTGGAGTTTTTGATTCACAAGGAAATTGTCCTTTTAACCAATGCCATAAGAAATTCTTATTATCAGATAAATTTGAGAAACAGTAGTTTCTGTGAATAGTACCAACTCCTACAGCCCATAGGAACTTGGAACATAGAAACTTAACTTCTTTAATCAGTCTTTTGGGCACTGGGCTCAAGGCTTTCTACACCTCTTTTGGTCTTCATAACATTCCATAAGACAGTGTGTTACTATTTCCAGGAGTCAAACTCTGAAAGATTGAATAACTAGATCAATACCACAAAACCAGGTCTACCCCTCTCCAAAGGCTATGCCAATCAGTCCATTTTCTTCTGCACATTGCCAAATCTTTTTTCTTTTCATTTTTCCATTGATTTGAGGGGGAGGGAGGAGATGGGGGAGAGAGAAAGAGAGAGAGAGAGAAGCATCAACTCATTGTTCCACTTAGTTGTGCACTCACTGGTTGCTGCTCCTATGTGCCCTGACTAGGGATCCAATTCGTGACCTCAGTGTACTAGGATGATGCTCTATCCACTGAGTTCCTTGGCCAGGGCACATTGCCCAATCGTGCATGTCAGAAAAGGGGGTAAAAAGAGAGAGAGAGGAGGTTAAGAAGGAAAAATTTTAGTAAGTGCATTCCAGCTTTCAAAGTGATTATTGGGTGGGGCAAAAGTAAGTTTACAGTTGTTCATATGGAAAATAATATGATAATAAATAATAATACAAGAATAAACTCTGTTTTGTATACTCACAACTGTAAACATACTTTTCTTCCACCCTGTACATAGTGAGTTAAAAAGTTAAATCTATCTTTAAATTTTCCTGTTGAATTGTAAAATTGTTAAAAAGAAGCATGTAGAAGTCCCAGAGGAAGACCAAAGGGAGTAGATGGTCATAAGACAGATCAAAGATTGTAGTGCATTTCTCTATTAGTACTCAGTTAGCTGTCAGTTTGTTAGAAGTATAGAGACCGTTTTGGTTGAGAAAGTAGAGGAAAGATCATGGTACTTGAGGCAATCTTGTGTATTATTGCTCAGAAGTTGGCAATTTAAACTATAAGGAAAGCATTTTCTTCTGGTGGGTGCAACTCTTAATTTTGACTGAAGGAACTATGCCAACAGAAATGGACAGTCTGTACCTCCAAACTTTGTTCTGCATTAATGATGCTGAGAAGCGAGATCCTTTCAAGTCTCTTGATAAGCAAGCCTAGTTGTAAGAATCAGGTTGTCTTGTCCAAATGCAAGAAATAATTGACCTGAGCTGAACTAACTTTTTCAGAGAACACAAGCTGAGCTGAACTAGTTTTTGTGCAGAACAGAAGCTCTAATGTTACCTTGAAAGGGCCAGCAAACAAAATCTTCAGGCCTTTGATGCAGAAATGGGAAAGACAAGCCATGGCAGAAAAAGGTGTTGTCAGCAAATTGTTGTTGACATTAATGCCCTCCTCTTCACTTTTTTTTTTAATTTTTTTTCTTTATTAATTTTTAGGGAGGAGAGAGAGAGAAAGAGAGAGAGAGAAGGGGGAGGGAGAAGCAGGAAGCATCAACTCCCATATGTGCCTTGACCAGGCAAGCCCAGGGTTTTGAACCGGCGACCTCAGCATTCCAGGTCGATGCTTTATCCACTGCGCCACCACAGGTCAGGCTCCTCTTCACTTTTAATTTGTGGTATGGGCCTGAATATAAATAATGGTGATTATTTTTCACTTTGTTTTAGGATGTGGCTGCTTCCTTGGCTTTCAAAATATCCTATTTCCTTGGTTTCTTTGGGGAACATGGCGAGCATGGTTTTCACTTTCAAAGTATAATTTGCATAGGAGGAAGCATCCTACTGATTATACATTATTTTAATATTTTGTGTATATTGAATTTATTTCATTTACACTTAATATTTTAACTGAAAACATGTTTAAAGACCAAAATTTATAAAGTTAAAAATGTTGAAGAAAAGATCTGGTCCTCAAAGGCTGAGAACTCCGTTACAGAAAGTAGTGTGATTCTTCTAGGTTTTTGCTGCCTTGCTGCCTTGCATGCCTGAAATCAGAGAATAAACCCAGTGTTCTTTAAGGTCCTCTCAATTCTAAAGGCTATAAGTCTATGAACCAGAATCTAAAGGGGAAGAAAAATAAAATCTTTTCACTTTATTATATCTATGTCTAAGAAACATTTTCCAACTAGATTGTACTATATCTTTATGCCATGCCACAGTCTATCTACATGCCAAGTGGAAAATGTAGTTTGAAAAAAAATATTTTTTTATTGCCAAATACAGTACAACTCTGTTCTGAAAAACTACTTCCTCTACCAACCACAGCTACTCAGGCATGTCTCAGAATGTAGTAAAAGTGTCCAAGGAATACCCACTATAGTCCCCTAAAGCCCTGAATCAATTCTTAGGAAGAACTGAGAATTGATTCCAAAGGCATCTGGGACTGGCATGGGTGCCAGCCCCTTTTCCTTATAGATCTTTAACCTAGCCAACCAGTTGGTTATATACTATGAGAGGGATAATGGAAGCATCCTGTAATAACAAATCAAGTTTACCTTTTAGACATCTCCATATGACTGTCTCATAGGTCCATCATACTTAACATAACCAATTGAAAACCAAATCTCCAAAACATGTTCTACCTCCAGTCTTGCCTATATCAGTAAATGTTCCCAACATTGCATAGGAGTTCAAGTCCAAACATAGGATTCATTCTACTTTCTTCTTTACTTCACTCCCAAAATTTAATTTATCAATGAGTTTTGGAAATTCTGAATATATTCCTCTGAAGTAAATCCTGATTTTCACAATTGTTACTATTACTACTATCCTACTTCAAGCCAACACCATAGCTCATCTGGAGCATAAAGCCTGTTATACTTTTTTTTTTTTTTTTGGTATTTTTCTGAAGTGAGAAGACGGGAGGCAGAGAGACAGACTCCTGCATGCCCCCAACCAGGATCCACCCAGCATGCCCACTAGGGGGCGATGCTCTGCCCATCTGGGCATTGCTCCTTTGCAACCAGAGCCATTCTAGCGCCTCAGGTGGAGGCCATGGAGCCATTCTAGCGCCTGAGGTCAGCACCCTGGCCAACTTTGCTCCAGTGGAGCCTTGGCTGCAGGAGAGGAAGACAGAGATAGAAAGAAAGGAGAAGAGAGGTTGGAGAAGCAGATGGGCCCTTCTCCTGTGTGCCCTGGCCAGGAATCAAACCCAGGACTTCCACATGCTGGGCAGATGCTCTACCACTGAGCCAACCAGCCAGGGTTCAAACCTCTTATACTCTTCACTCTTGTTCTTCTCTATTCTGGCTTCTTCTATAGCCAGAAGATGGAATCATGTTTTAAAAACACAAATCAGCCTGATCAGGTGGTGGTGCAGTGGATACAGCATCGGACTGGGATGCGGAGGACCCAGGTTTGAGACCCTGAGGTCACGAGCTTGAGCACGGGCTCATCTGGTTTGAGCAAAGCTCACCAGCTTAAACCCAAGGTCACTCGCTTAAGCAAGGGGTTACTCAGTCTGCTGTAGCCCCACGGTCAAGGCACATATGAGAAAGCAATCAATGAACAACTGAGGTGTTGCAACGAAAAACTGATGATTGATGCTTCTCATCTCTCTCCATTTCTGTCTGTCTGTCCCTATCTTTCCCCCTCTCTGACTCTTGTCTCTGTCCCTGTAAAACAAACAAACAAACAAAAAAACCCACAAATCAGGCCATGGCCGGTTGGCTCAGTGGTAGAGCGTCGGCCTGGCATGCAGAAGTCCCGGGTTCGATTCCCGGCCAGGGCACACAGGAGAAGCGCCCATCTGCTTCTCCACCCCTCCCCCCCTCCTTCCTCTCTGTCTCTCTCTTCCCCTCCTGCAGCGAGGCTCCATTGAAGCAAAGATGGCTCGGGCGCTGGGGATGGCTCCTTGGCCTCTGCCCCAGGCGCTGGGGTGGCTCTGGTCGCAACAGAGCGACGCCAGGGAGGGGCAGAGCATCGCCCCCTGGTGGGCATGCTGGGTGGATCCCGGTTGGGCGCATGCGGGAGTCTGTCTGACTGTCTCTCCCCGTTTCCAGCTTCAGAAAAATACAAAAAAAAACACAAAAAAACACACCCACAAATCAACCACCTGACCAGGTGACATGGATAGAGCATTGGACTGGAACACAGAGGACCCAGGTTCGAAACCTCAAGGTCAATAGATCACTGGCTTGAGCAAGGGGTCACTCGGTCTGCTGTAGACTCCCAGTCAAAGCACATATGAGAAAGCAATCAATGAACAATAGAGTGCTGCAACAAAGAATAGATGCTTCTCATCTTTCTCCCTTCCTGTCTGTCTGTTCCTATCTGTCCCTCTCTGTCTCATCACACACACACACACAAAAAGCACACAAATCAACTTAGTGGTAGCACAATGTATAGAGCGCTGATCTGGGATACTGAAGTCCCAGGTTTGAAACCCCAAGGTCACCAGATTGAGCACGGGTTTATCCAGCTTGAGCGCAGACTTGAACACACCAGCTTGAGCATGGTGTCACCAGCTGGAGCGTGGAATCATCAACATGATCCCATGGTCACTGCTTTGAACTCAAAAGTCACTGGCTTGAAGCCCAAGGTCGCTGGCTTGAGCAAAGGGTCATTGGCTCAGCTAGAGTACCCTGAATGGGACAATGCACATATGTGAAGCAATCAATGAACAGCTAACGTGACACAATTACAAGTTGATGCTTCTCATCTTTCTCCTTCTTCTCTCTCTCTCTCTCTCTCTCTTGCTAAAAAGAAATAATAAAAATAAAAACACAAATCAGTCCATATCTCTTCGTTCTATGTCAGCCCCATCTATGGCCTCCCCCATATAAGTAGAACATAGCCAATAGTCTTACCATACCCTATAAGATACTACATGATCTCGCCTCTGCCTACTTCTACAGTCTCAACCCCTACCTCTCAGCCCTTTGTTCAGTTCACTCCAAACACATTGTCCTTTTCTTCTGTCCCATGAACCTGTACACCAAGCTTCTCTGCACTCATTGCCTTTGGGTTGCTGTTCCCACTGCTGTATTGATATACTTTTCCCCAAGCATTCCTATAGCTATCTCCTTCTTATGATTTAGGACTCAGCTCAGTTATTAACTCCTCAGAGAAGTCTTCCCACTTCTCTTCCTACTCATTAGATTTATTTTGGAATTTTTTAACTATGTGCGTCTATTATTTTGATTTTTTAAGTTAAGGTAAAAGTAAAAATATATAAATAAATTAGATGGCCTAGTCACTATTGTATCACTTTGTTTTCTTCATTGTAGGCATCATTATCTCAAAATTAATTTTTTTATTTATGTGTTTATTTGTTTATTGTGTATTTCCCACTGCAATGTAAGCTCCATGAGAGGGGGGATTTGTTTCAATGACCGATGTTTGTCATAGCAACTGGTGTATCCTAACACCTACAGGGTCTTTTGTAGATTGTAGACTCTCAATAAGTATTTGTTTTTTTTGTTTGTTTGTTTGTTTTGTTTTGTTTTGTTTTTATTCATTTTAGAAAGGAGAGAGAAAGGGAGAGAGAGGAGAGAGACAAGGGGGGGGGAGCAGGAAGCATCAACTCCCATATGTGCCTTGACCAGGCAAGCCCAGGGTTTTGAACCGGCAACCTCAGCATTTCCAGGTCAACGCTTTATCCACTACGCCACCACAGGTCAGGCAAGTATTTGTTAATTATGTAGATTTCACTTGCCTAAGAGAGAAGTAGTTTCCTTTTGACTGAGAATGGTTGCATTTGTTCTTTTGGAAAGAGTATTTTAATGAAATATTTTGTTCAAGTTGGGTCAGTTTGCATATTAAGATACTATTTCTAATACCTGTGAACATGAAATGATTCTTTGATACAACTGAGAAATTGTCAGCATATAGAGCTTATAACAAACATGGCAAATAGTATCTATATCCATTTCATCATGTCAATGGTGAGGTTCATGTCAAAGTGGAAATTGAAAAACAAACAATGTTGATTTGATTCTGACAGCTAATATCTGAATTCTGCTTTCTAGGCAGTGGTGAACAGTGTGGAATTGCTGATGCTGGAGATGAAAACAATATCAGAATGCTCTAGGCTAGTTTGCAGCACACTGAAAATGGAAGAATGAAAGGTAAAGACAGTTGCCTAGAGATATAAAGTAGGATATAAAGTAGGATATAAAGTTATGAGGAAATAGTTAGTGCAAGTGGTTTAGAATTAGGGCTTTGAAAAATAAGAGCTCTCGTTGATTAGTGCCTATTATGTGCCAAGACAAGAAACAACTTACATAGGTATTGACTCCCCATTTTACAAATAAGCTGAAGATCAGGGGGCTAAATGACTTGCTAAAGCCACATAGCTGTGTAAAAAAGGAGAGCGATGACTTGAACTAGATTTTTCAAATTCCAAAGCTGACATGCTTTCCACTGCACCACACTGTCTTCCTTGTGATGATGTACTCAATTTATTTCCATGATTCCTGACACCAAGTTCAGAGCCTGGCATAGCGTCCTAATGGAATTATGCCTAGCTGGACAATAAATGCTTCTGCTGCCAATGGAGGGGCCACCTAAATGAAGTAAGTGTCCAAGCCCAGCTGGCTCCAAGGTTTGCTGACTAAGCAGGTTTTAAGCCTGGTGTTCACTGAACCTCCTCCCATTCTTTCCCAGCATTCCCCTGTAGCTTACCTCTGCCTCCGTCTGTCCGCTGGGAAAAGCATCTGCCAGGTGCTAATCAGAAAGCTGCTCTGGCCATAGTGTAAGGGGAAAAGGTGGCTCAACAATACTACTGCTGAGAGCCTGGACAGGCTTAAGCAATGTATTCTGAAGTGCTGAAGTGTGCAGCCCACAGAGAGAAATGGGTAAAATGCAAAATTGAAGGGGAGGATAAGTGTAAGAGGAAAGTCTTCCCGACAGAGATGAATTAGTTATAGGACTAACTTCCTGAGGGAAGAGATGTGGCTTGATTCTCTCACGCCCACTCAGAAAACATGCCACAGCGGACAAGCTTTCCACCTCTAAGTTTTATGAAGATAAATGAAGCACTTTTGAATGAAGGAAGAAATAAAAATAGAGAGGTGGCGCTGACTAAAGGCACTGCAAAGATAAAGAGTAATGGAGGTTTTGGGCCCTCAAGCTGAGTGAGGAAAAACTTTCCTTCCATTTGGGAGATGAAGAGCTGAGCAGTTCAGGTTTGCCATTGAGTTCAGGCTCTGCCACATGCCAATTGTATGAACCTGAGCAAATTAGTTAGCCTTTCTAAGCTACAAAATAGGACTAATATTCTATTGTATTGGTTATTTTTCACTATTGCAAAAGGTTCTTGTGAAGATCAAATGAGATAACTCATGTAAAAACAGTGTCTACCATGTAGTAAGAACTCAGTCAATGACAGCCTAGTGTGGAGGGGGCATATAGTTGGGTCATTATTATCTAGGTCAGATTATGGGGACAGTTTTTCCCTTTAAACTTAACAATGGTGCCTCCTTGGTTTAATTGTTTGCTGTATTAAGAGCTCACACCCTCACGACTGATTTGGGCTTTCAGCTCAAAGGGAACATGAACCCATCTGTGGTAGATACCACCTCTACTCTCAGGCAAGTTTGCCAAAGGCCAGCTCAACCCATGTTGGTACTCCATATCATTCTGTGGATAAAGCCACCTCCCATGGAAGGATATTGTGCAAAGAAGATAATACTAATAATACTGTACATTATTCAATCTTTTAAAGTCTACAAAGTAATCGTACCTGGGAAGAACTACTGACACCATTTTACAGATGAGGAAACAAATGCTTAAAGAAGTGAAGCAACTTGATTAAGGTGACAGATGATTGGTTGGTGGAGCAGGGATCCACACCCAGCTCCCCTGACTCCACATCTGGGGCTGTTTCATAAAATGTTGTAGGGGATGTGAATAGGTAGCAGATTAAAAAGCTAGTTGTTTCCACCTGCCGGTGATGGTGCAATGGATAGAACATTGAACTAGGATGCTGAGGTCCCTGGTTCAAAACCCCGAGGCTGTCTGCTTGAGCACAGACTTATCTGGCTTGAGCACAGGCTCACTAGGTTGAGGGCTGGGTCACCAGGTTGAGAGTGGTATTATAGATGTGATATCATGGTTGCTGGTTTTAGCCCAAAGGTCACTGGCTTGAGCCCAAAGTTGCTGACTTGAGCAAGGGGTCACTAACTCAGCTAGAGGCCGCCAGTCAAGGCACATATGAGAAGCAATCGATAAACAACTAAAGTGACACAACTACAAGTTGATGCTTCTCATTTCTCTCCCTTCCTATGTCTCTCTCATGCTCTCTCACTCTCTCAATCTCTCTTGCTCTCTCTCGCTTAAAAAAAAGAAAGAAAAGAAAAAGAAAAGCTAATTGTTTCCAAGTATAAAACCATTGAACTTTAGAACAGAATGAAGCTTTCAGATTATCTAGTGCTGTAGTTTTTGACTGTGTCCAGGGAATCCAATAGGTGGTGGGGAGAGCCAAGGAGGTTGGGATTATATGCCACTCATCTTTTATCAATTAAATTTATAACATTACAATATATTTTATTTTTTATTTAGTGAGAAGAAGGGAGGCAGAGACAGATTCCTGCATGCGCCTGGACCAGGATACACCCAGCAAGACCACTAGGGGGCGCTGCTCTGTCCATCTGGAGCCCTTGCTCCATTGTAACCAGAGCCATTCTAGCACCTGAGGCAGAAGCCATGGAGCCATTATCAGTGCCCAGGGCCACCTCACTCTAATTGAACCATGGCTGCAGGAGGAGAGGAGAGAGAAAGAGAAACAAGAAGATCACGGTGGAGAAGCAGATGGGCACTTCTCCTATTTGCCCTGACCAGGAATCAAACATGCTGGGCCGATGCTCTACCACTGATCTAACCAGCCAAGGGCTACAATGTATTTTTTTTTTTTTTACAGAGACAGAGAGAGAGTCAGAGAGAGGGATAGACAGGGACAGACAGACAGGAACGGAGAGATGAGAAGCATCAATCATTAGTTTTTCGTTGCGCATTGCAACACCTTAGTTGTTCATTGATTGCTTTCTCATATGTGCCTTGACCGTAGGCCTTCAGCAGAACGAGTAACCCCTTGCTTGAGCCAGCGACCTTGGGTCCAAGCTGGTGAGCTTTTGCTCAAACCAGATGAGCCCGCGCTCAAGCTGGTGACCTCGGGGTCTCAAACCTGGGTCCTCGGCATCCCAGTCCAATGCTCTATCCACTGCACCACCGCCTGGTCAGGCTACAGTGTATTTTAAATAAGTGTTTAAAACATTAAGACCTTCCTTAGAAAAGAATAACTTTGAAAAACCCTGATCTGTTTCATTTAGCCAAGAAGGATATTGAGGCCTGGCCTAGTCTGGTTAAGGAATTTGTCAAAATCTATTAGGTAGAGGCAGAGCTAGGAAGAGCACTCAGGCATAGTGATTTGCATATCTGATAAGCATGCCATCAATGTTTCCAAATATTTTCTCATTCTCAAAATTTTTTTTATTACCTCAGATAAGTCACTTACTTGTGACAATCAAGTCACCAAGGAGAAATTATTCCTAGGGTTAGTCCCTCCTGATGACTGACTATGTGACATTGGGTCAATTAACTTTTTTTGAACCCTACACTTTTCCACAGGTATAATGGGATGATAATTACTATGCAGGCCACTCTCAGTGTGGCTATTGTGATGACTGTGTAAAGGAGAACATGTGAGGGTTCCCAGGGTTCTTTCCAGAAAGAAACTCAGCAAGTTCAGTATCTTACCATATCCAAATGCCTACCAAATGTGTCATTGCCTATAAGATGATCTCTGCAATTTGTCATCCTTGTTTATTTGTTGTTCCTCTTTTAAGAGGGCAATGTAGTTTATTTTTATAATCATATCAAGTACTACCTGTTTATGAAGTAGCCTCAAAAAACTTATTGCCTGACCAGGCGGTAGCACAGTAGTTAGAGTGTCAGCCAGGGTCGCAGAGGACCCAGCTTTGAAACTCCGGGGTCACCGGCCTGAGCGCAGGCTCATCCGGCTTGAGCATGGGCTCACCAGCTTGAGCACAGCTTGCTGGCTTGAGTGTGCGATCATAGACATGACCCCATGGTCACTGGCTTGAAGCCCAAGGTCACTGGCTTAAGCAAGAGGTCACTGGCTTGGCTGTAGCCCCCTGGTCAAGGCACATATGAGAAAGCAATCAATGAACAAATAAGGTGACACACAAAGAATTGATGCTTCTCATCTCTCTCCTTTCCTGTCTGTATATCACTCTCTCGCTAAAACACACACACACACACACACACACACATACACACACATACACACACAACTTTTAACATTGTTTCTTTGATAAAATTTTGTGATTTTTTTTTTTTTTCTGAAGTTGGAAACGGGGAGGCAGTCAGACTCCCGCATGCACCCAACCGGGATCCACCCGGCATGCCCACCAGGGGGCGATGCTCTGCCCATCTGGGGCATTGCTCTGTTGCAACCAGAGCCATTCTAGTGCCTGAGACAGAGGCCATAGAGCCATCCTCAGCGCCCAGGCCAACTTTGCTCCAATGGAGCCTTGGCTGCAGGAGGGGAAGAGAGAGACAGAGAGGAAGGAGAGGGGGAGGGGTGGAGAAGCAGATGGGCGCTTCTCCTGTGTGCCCTGGTTGGGAATCGAACCCAGGACTCCTGCACGCCAGGCCGATGCTCTACCGCTGAGCAAACCAGCCAGGGCCAAAAAATTTTGTGATTTCTTAAAAGCTAATCATTTTTCCTTCTAGATAAGGTATCACTACAGGGTTCTAGCAAGCCCAGGAAGCCCAGAGCCTGATGTTATCAAAGGACTTGTATGCAAGTTACAGAGTTGGACTCCTCCCATCTAACTGGCTGTTTCTCTTCCTTCAACAAGGAATTCAGTACTAAGAAAATGCTCTCATGATCTTCAGGTTGATCTTGAAAGCAGCCTAATTTACTTGTGACTTTGACCAATTTCTGAATCTTCTGAGCTATTTTCTCACTTATAGAAGGCAGATATTTGCCTTCCCTTTTTACCTCAGAGGTCTGTTAAAGATCAAAAAAGAGAACACAGGGTAGATGGCATGTTTTGTTTTGTTTTGTTTTTGTATTTTTCTGAAGCTGGAAACGGGGAGAGACAGTCAGACAGACTCCCGCATGCGCCCGACCGGGATCCACCCAGCACGCCCACCAGGGGGCGATGCTCTGCCCCTCCGGGGCGTCGCTCTGTTGCGACCAGAGCCACTCTAGCGCCTGGGGCAGAGGCCAAG
This sequence comes from Saccopteryx bilineata, assembly GCF_036850765.1. Lineage (NCBI taxonomy): Eukaryota > Metazoa > Chordata > Mammalia > Chiroptera > Emballonuridae > Saccopteryx > Saccopteryx bilineata. Next base: position 334,196,932 of record NC_089490.1, on the reverse strand, counting down.
GAGCCATCCCCAGAGCCCGGGCCATCTTTGCTCCAATGGAGCCTCGGCTGCGGGACGGGAAGAGAGAGACAGAGAGGAAGGAGAGGGGGAGGGGTGGAGAAGCAGATGGGCGCTTCTCCTGTGTGCCCTGGCCGGGAATCGAACCCGGGACTTCTGCACACCAGGCTGACGCTCTACCACTGAGCCAACTGGCCAGGGCCATGGCATGTTTTTATTTATTTTTTATTTTTTTTATTTTTTTTTCATGGCATGTTTTTAAAACTGAGAAGTGTATGCTAACTAAAAGAATTATTATTTTTAGAAACATGTAAATTACTACAATTATTTGGAATATGCATTTCAACTAAATCTCAGCTTGTTAGAAATACCCAGGTCGAAGTAGGAAGATGTTTCAATTTATGCTCATTTCTGTGAAGAGAGTCAAGTGGCAACTAAACAGGCAAAGTTCAAACTAGGGAGTTACCTCCTTAATTGACATTATCGCAAAACAAGAAGTATTTACATATTTTCAATTCAGAATATTTTAAAATTTTTTAAAGAGAAATTAAACAGACCTTTATCTAAAATTCTATTCTGGATTCCCCAAATTTCTAACTTCAGCTCTTAGAGAACAGCATTTCAATGCTTAGCCATGTTGATACTTTAAAAAATCTGGACCTTGTTTTCATTATGCAGACAAGCCAGCCACAGAAGCCAACCAATATTTTAAGACTGCAATGTTTACTAATGGATGTCTGGCCAGAAACAGTGTTGGCAGAATTCTGGCAGAGGCATTTACTTCCACTAATGATGTGGAACAGCACTGCATAATCATGTCCATTTGTATTAAGTCTACCCAGTACCGTCATGACTTGCAAGGGAACCAGAAACAAGCACACCCAAAAGTCCTGGGATGTTCCTGGAAGATGCATTACATCAGAACTGGTTCAGACCCTCTCAAAGTCATCACCATATCCATTCATTTCATTTAGGCCTTGTAAAGCCAGTAGCCACGGCCACCATCACAGCCACCTGGCCCATGCAGGTTCGCATTTGATTCGGACAGACGGTAATGAAACAATGGAGCCAAGAACTGGTGGGCCATTAGCTTTAATCCTAGCTTGTACCCGGTGGGTGAGCAATACGCACAGTGGGAAAGCACTTCCCTTTCCATTCAGGGCTCCCAAAATCACTGACTTATCCAAGTTTCCTAGATTCAAAGGTTTCTAGCTTACCAGCCTTCTTCACCCCTGTTCCCCATCTCCTACTCTCTGCACAAACTCTGCACAAACTGGCTTCTTCTTCAGCACTCTGCCATTTTGGCTGCTTCTCCTCTCCTCCACATGGCCTTTCTCTGCTCTCTTCCAGCATGGGCTCCTCTGCCCCATTTTATAGTGTAGAAATCAAAACCTTTAATCCACTATCAAACAAGGAAGTCTCTGATACAAAGTCACTTATCTGAGACATAATGGGATTCCTCATGAGAGTGCACCACCCCACATTATGCAACAGTCAAGGGTGGAGGAAAAGCTTAATTTTGAAAAGATCTTAGTATTAAAAGGGTGGGAAAGGCTTAGTTTTAAAACTAAGCCTTAGGCTATAATGACCCTGACTGCTTACAGCAGCGGTCCCCAAACTATGGTCCATGGGCCACATGCGGCCCCCTGAGGCCATTTATCCTGACCCCGCCGCACTTCCAGAATGGGCACCTCTTTCATTGGTGGTCAGTGAGAGGAGCATAGTTCCCATTGAAATACTGGTCAGTTTGTTGATTTAAATTTACTTGTTCTTTATTTTAAATACTGTATTTGTTCCCATTTTGTTTTTTTACTTTAAAATAAGATATGTGCAGTGTGCATAGGGATTTGTTCATAGCTTTTTTTTTTTTTTTTTTTTAATTTTTATTTATTTATTCATTTTAGAAAGGAGAGAGAGAGGGAGAGAAGAGAGAGACAGAGAGAGAGAAGGGGGAGGAGCAGGAAGCATCAACTCCCATATGTGCCTTGACCAGGCAAGCCCAGGGTTTCGAACCGGCGACCTCAGCATTTCCAGGTCGACGCTTTATCCACTGCGCCACCACAGGTCAGGCCCATAGCTTTTTTTATAGTCCGGCCCTCCAACGGTCTGAGGGACAGTGAACTGGCCCCCTGTGTAAAATGTTTGGGGACTCCTGGCTTACAGCCTGTCCCCCACACCCAATGCAAACTATAAGCAAGCAAACATATATATCATATTTACAAACTTATTTGGCCAACAGGCCTTCTTTACAAAAATGAGTTCAGAGTATACTTGATATCAGACTCTTTTACAGAATATTTAGACACACATTAAGACAGTATAGCCTATATATGAACCATCCTATGCCAGAAAAAAGCTATCAAACATTTCCTTATAAACCACATCAAGTGCTTTTGTTCCATTTATACTAACAAATCCCTGGGGTATTGGGAAACTCAATCCCTCCTCCTACTGCCTGCTCCAGGAAACCTATTGCCAAGTATACATTATCATTTTCATCCCTACCTGTTCCTGGACAAGCATCAGAAGTTAATAAGGACAAAGGACAATGGCATTCATTTTGACTGTCTGGACATTGTTACTGTATCTCTCTTGTAGGGGAGAATAATTTCTGTCTAATAAAAGAGACAGATTCCAAACTTAGATATGTGGGAAATTATTTGATATTTAATAAATTTTGAGTAATGCCATAGCCTTAAAAAATTATAATTAATAAGGAGCTAGGCATGGAAAATGAATAACAGCATTTTTTTTTTTTTGCTAATCTTCTCTGTATCGTTCCAGTTTTAGTATATGTGCTGCTGAAGCGAGCACGAATAACAGCATTTTTTTAAATGGAAGAATAAAGGAATAGCTGTTGTTATCTATTAGTGAGATAGGAAACCCCACTTTACTAAGAGGCTTCAAAGGTATTTTATGATTTAGGCCAAGCGTTCAGAGAGATTTTGTAAATATAATTTTTATACTTGTGTGTGATTTACGATAAGAATTAGGCAACACCAGCTCAAGATGGCAGATCCCATTCCTGCTTAGGAAGGGCTATTATTATACTGTAAAGGGAGAGGTTTTCTCGTACTAGAAGGTTTTGAAAGGAAAAGGGAAGGAGACTTCGGACCCCCTCCTTTCTCCACACCTGTGAGGAGGAAAATATACAAGTACAGAATGCAAGTGGGAAGGGAGATTTGAGTAGCCCTTTCCTCTCCCCTTTCTCCTTGATGGGTGATTTACAAATGCTTATCCTCTGACATTATGTAAATCCCCTCCCATCCTGAAATCCTGTGATTGACTATGTACCTCTAGACCAGTGGTAGTCAACCTGGTCCCTCCCACCCACTAGTGGGCGTTCCAGCTTTCATGGTGGGCTGTAGCAGAGCAACTTAAGTGTAAATAAAATGATAGATTTAACTATAGTAAGTTGTTTTATAAAGATTTATTCTGCCGCCTGACCAGGTTGTGACGCAGTGGATAGAGCGTTGAACTGGGATGTGGAAGGACCCAGGTTCGAGACCCCGAGGTCGCCAGCTTGAGCACGGGCTCATCTGGCTTGAGCAAAGAGCTCACCAGCTTAGACCCAAGGTCACTGGCTCCAGCAGGGGGTTACTCGGTCTGCTGAAGGCCCGCAGTCAAGGCACATGTGAGAAAGCAATCAATGAACAACTAAGAAGTCGCAACACGCAATGAGAAACTGATGATTGATGCTTCTCATCTCTCTCCGTTCCTGTCTGTCCCTGTCTATCTCTGCCTCTGTAAAAAAAAAAAAAAAAAAAAAAAAAAAAAAAAATTATTCTGCCAAACTTAGTGAAAATCTGACATAAAGTACTTGGTAAGTAATTATTATATGCTTTAACTTGCTATAACTCTGCTTTATAAATTTTATAAAGTAATGTTACTTCCATACTTTATAAATCACCGTTACTGTGGAACTGGTGGGTGGTTAGAAAACTTTACTGCTAACAGAGATACAAAAGTGGGCGGTAGGTATAAAAAGGTTGACTACCCCTGCTCTAGACGAAGGAATCACAAGATCCATTTATGTGAACTTGTGTTCCGTAAAAGATATATAATATGTAAGAAATCTAATTTCAAGGAGCACATGTCTTTGGAGCTACTAGCCCACGTGCTCTGCTGGCTTTTTAAATAAATTCTCTTTCCGTCTTATACAGTTAGTTATGAGTCTCAGTCCTCCATCAGGTTGCTTTTCTGCAACATTAGTATTACTCAAAATTAAAGAAGTCAGGATATTATCATCAGATTTCTCTCCCTTTCACCTAGTTTTTAGACCTCCAAGGAATCTTCATTCCATTTTCTGAAATTAGATGCTGCTTCAAAGGTTTTAGAAGTAAACCATGAAATGAGGACACTAAAGAAGCATTAATTTTTGCAGATTACTATTTAATAACATCTTTATCCCATACTAATGATTTAACCATACATTTGTCAAATATCCCAAAGATATGCTTTAGAAATGTCCAGTATTACCTGAAACCAAATCTGGTTATTTCAGATGGATTGGAACTTGGCTCTGGGGTAAGAAAATGTCCTTTGTCTCTTCCTTTCTCCCTTCCTCCCTTCCATCTTTTTTCCTTCTTTTTACCCTTCCTTTTTTTCCACTCATATGGCCTTATGATGCTCCTCATCTATGTCTAGGGCAATATTTTATTGGGCGAGGAACCTCAGGAAACAGTGTGCTAACATGCTGTGTGGTAGCATTCAGACAAAAGATGGATTTGCGAGGCATAGTGCTCTGGCCACTGTGGTTCCCACATGTCCTCCAACAAGATGTTTGTGCCTCAGTGATTAAAGCAAATGTAGTCAAAGATTACCCCTTTAATTCTTAACATTGTCAAAGTTAATAAACACCCTTTACTTTTTAACATTGTCAATGTTAATACACCTTTTAATTTTTAACATTTTAAGAGTTAATATAAACTCTTAATGTCTCTCAGCTAATCAAACACAGGAATGACCACTATGAACTAGTTGTGTTTGTAATTTTTCCAGTAGGTAGTCAGTAGGTTTCTCCTGGTGATGATATTGTCAACAATCATAATGATATCTACCTTTATTCATAGTGTTTTTTTCTGTATACAAAAAGTACTATCATCCTCAGAACCCCTTTTGAGTTTCTCCTTGGACCCCTGCCCACCATTCCAAGCTTCTTCCCTAATTACCTCTGCTATATCATTACCCCTCCTCCATGCTGCTGCTCCCCTGACCCCAGCAGCTTCTAATCTATCTGTGTATCCACTGCTTCCTTCATTCTTCCAAGTATAGTTAACACAGGTTACTATGTGTTACCCTGGGATACCAAAAACTGAGTGGCTTAAACAACAAAAAATTGTCTGAAAGTTCTGGAAGCTAGAAGTCTGAAGTTAAGGTGTCAGCAGGGTTGTTCTTTCTGAGAGCTATGAGAGAAGAATCTGTTTCAGGCTTTTCTCCTTGACTTGTAGATGGTAGTATTCTTTCTGTGTTTCTTAATGTTTTCTTCCCTTTATACATGTTTCTGTGTACAAATCGCCCCTCTTACAAGGACACAAATCATATTGAATTAGGGCCCACCCTAAAGATCTCATTTCAACTTGATTACCTCTGTAAAAACCTTACACCCAAATAAAGTTACATTTTGAGATACTAGATGTTAGGATTCAAATATCTTTTTTATGGGAAAGCAGTTGATGAACAACTAAAGTGCCACAACAGAGAATTGATACTCCTTGTCTCTATCTCTTCCTGTCTATCTCTTTCTCACTAATATATATATATGATATATAATCTTTTTTAGGGGGACATAATTCAACCTATAACAGTAAGGCTTGAAGATAACACATGGAAAATGCAGAATAGAAATGAGAAACAAACTGAGTCTCAAGTGTCATTGTCATGGAATCTACTGGCTATGCCTGGTACAGGGTCTGATTCTCTCCCTCCTTATGTCCAACCTGCTACCATGTTTCTGGGGCCTGCTCTGGTTATATACAGCCTTCACTCCCTGTGATGGTTAATTTTATGTGTCAACTTGACTGGGCTACAGGGTGCCCAGATATTTGGTCAAACATTATTATTCTGAGTGTTTCTGGGAGAGGTTTTGTTTTGTTTGTTTTAGCAAGAGTGGCGGGGATCAGACAGGGATAAAGAGGAAGGGAGAGAGATCAGAAGCATCAACTCATAGTTGCAGCACCTTAGTTGTTCATTGCTTCTCATATGTGTCTTGTCTGGGGGGTGGGACTCCAGCCAAGCCAGTGACCTCTTGCTCAAGCCAGTGACCTTGGGCTCAAGCCAGTGATCTTGGGGCTCAAGCCAGCAACCATGGGGTCCTGTCTATAATCCCATGCTCAAGCCAGCACCCATGCGCTCAGCTGATGAGCCCATGCTCAAGCTGGATGAGCCCGCACTCAAGCCAGTGACCTCGGGGTTTCAGGCCAGTGCTCTATCCACTGTGCCACCACCTGGTCAGGCTTGCAAAAGTGTTTTTGAATGAAGTTAATATTTAAATCAGTAGAATTTGTAAAGCAGATTGCTCTCCATGATATGGATGGGTCTCACCCAATCATTTGAAGGCCTGAAGAGAACACAAGGCTAGCCCTCCCCGAGTAAGAGAGGGTTCTCTTGCCTGACAGCTCATGAAGTGGAACATCAGCTGTTCCTGTCTAATGGCCTTAGAACTGTAACATTCCTAGTTCTACAGCAGCTTTTATGGGTCAACTGGAATGATGGCTTTGCAAAATACACACACACACTACACACACACACACACACACAATTGGTTCTGTTTCTCTGGAGAACCCTAATACACTCCCTAAGACCAGATCCCACATAATAAAGAAAAATCACAGACAACATAAGTATCCTTTCAGGTTGCAACCTATTTGTCACAGAGTATCCCTTTATCTTAGTAAATAGCCAATCCCTAATCATAATCTTTTCATCTGGGTTATTCACCTGGTTTTCAGTCATCTTTATGACTGACAATGCTCTTCCACCGTTCTCTCCAATTATAAAGCAAGAGCCTGTCCCCAAATACAAAATTCAGCTGCCAATCTTAGTGCAATCATGAATTGAGAAATTCTGAGGCCTCAACCAGAGCTCTGTGCTATGTGCACAAAACTTCTCACATGTTCTTTGCATATATTTCAAATCACTGAGGACATTCTCAAGCTCCCTTTATCTGATTTCATCTAGGGCTTTCATGCAACTAGACCAACATTTTTCAAACTTTTTCATCTCATGGCACACATACTACTAAAATTCTGCAGCACACCAAAAAATATACTCTTTTCCTGATCTGCCAAAAAAATTGGTATCATTGTGATTCATTCACACCAGATGGCTATTGCTGTGTTGGCTGTTGTCAATTTTATTTGACAATCTAAGGGGAAAAGGGTCAGTACCCCTGACTAAATAGTCATGCATATTTCCAAAATTCTTGCAACATACTGGTTTAAAAAAAATCTCTGAAGTAGGCAATCCCTTATCAACTATCTTTTATAGCTTACTATTGTATATGTGTGGCTTTGTAAAGAATTAGCCTTGTCTAATTAACAAAACTTCCAAAGTTTAAACAGATTGGAACCGAACCAAATCGGACTTTTTACAAAAATTTTTATTTATTGAGTTGAGATAAACAATGATTTTTTGTTCCACTTATCCATGCATTCATTGGTTGGTTATTATTATTATTATTAAATTTAATGGGGTGGTATTGGTTAATAAGGTCATATAGGTTTATTGGTTGATTTTTGTATGTGCCCTGACTGGGGATCGAACCTGCAACCTCGGCATGTCAGGATGATGCTCCAACCAACTGTGCTACCTGGCCAGGGCCCAAATCAGACTCTTGAAAGAGTGTCTCCAGGCTGTAAAGGGACAAGCAATATCCCCCGATTCTATGGCTTGATGCTTATCCTTACTTTGGGTTTCTGTTTCCCAGATTCTCTCTGTCACCACATTACCTGTTCATGCCTCGCCCAAGGCAGTGCACTTTCCCTTTAAATATTTCAGTGTGGATAAAAATGTTTTCCCTTGGCATAACTAAGACAGGCTGGTATTTTCAAGACAGCTTTACTAAACATGAGGGAAAACAGAAAAGAAATAATTACAGAAAACATACACGGTATAAAAATAGCCAAGTTTCCAACTGCAGGTTTCTGTTTCTAAAAATTCCATTAGAAGTAGGAAAGCTTTACTGGGCCTCAGTCTCACTTACCCTAACTCACCACATCCCTTAATTTGGCTATATCCTGTCTGGACTGCTTCTCTCCCACTTCCAACACCTCATCTATTCCCGAGCCCTGTAATATTGAGTTGCTACTTTGATTTTTTGAACCCACATCTCAAAGAAAAAAATACCAATTAACTTGCTTTTAAAACTATCATTCTCCCAATAAAAATATCCCAGACTCCCCAAAACCTGCCAAAATACCTGCTTTCAAGAGATTTTCAAGTTTTGGTTTTGGAGATCTGCTGGATTTTAAATATTGGCTCTTCTCAATACTGATGTTCAATTGGTGTAAACCGCAGAACATTGTAGGAGCTGATCCTTGAGAAAATATTCTTTTTTTTAAAAGATTTTATTTATTGATTTTAGAGGTATGTGTGGGGGTGAGCAGGAAGCATGAACTTGTAGTAGCTGCTTCTCATGTGCCTTGACCGGGCAAACCTGGGGTTTCAAACCAGTGACCTCAGGGGTCCAGGTAGAAGCTTTATCCACAGTGCCACCACAGGTCAGGAAGATAATGAATATTCTTTACAATGGCAGGCAGGGTTCTGTGGTCAAATAAATTTGAAGAATGTTGGTTTAAACTAAGTTTCACAGTTTTCTCCACTGCACAATTACACAAATCTTTTCATGTCGTTAACAAATATTTATTGAGCACCTATTATGATCCAGAAACGGCTCTAGATACTGAGAAAACCCTGGTGAAAAGTGAATGAGATGGATGTTCCCTGCCCTGCCTTCATAGTATTTACTTTTAGGCGTGGTTCACACACACAAAAAAAGTGAACAAGCAAACAAGATTTCAAATAATGGTAAGGACTGTGAAGACCTTAAGAGGTGATGTCATAGGGGAAAGCTGGAAGTGGGGAAGCCCAAGAGGCAGAGAGAACAGTGACTCCTCAGACCTGGCAGAAAAAAAGCATAACATGCTGAAGGAAAAGAAAATAGCTAAGAAGCTGAGGGGGAAGTACATGTGGTGAGGTACAGTCTTAGAAGCCTGGGCAAGAAGCAGCATCTGATTGTTGGTGCAATGGAAAGCAATTTGAAGGGTTTTAAACCTGGGCACAATCTAATTTACAATTTGGGGGGGAAAAAAACCTCCTTGGTTGTTGTTGTAGAGAATGGAATTCAGAGGCCAAGATTACAAGTGGAAACCAGTTAGGTGGATCTCGCAGAACTTCAGCTGAGAGAGAATGAGGGGTGTCGATTCGATAGACAGATGTGGATGGCATCAACACTAGGGTTTTTTTTGTTTGTTTGTTTTTTAGAGAGGAGAGACAGAGAGAGAGAAGGGGGAGGAGCTGAAAGCAACAACTCCCATATGTGCTTTGACCAGGCAAGCCCAGGGTTTCGAACCGGCGACCTCAGCATTTCCAGGTCGACGCTTTATCCACTGCGCCACCACAGGTCAGGCGGCATCAACACTGTTTTAAGAAGTAGAGACAGAAGGGCTTCCTAATGGGTAAATGTGGGAAATAGGAACCAGAGAGATGACAGTGATGACTTGTAGCTTGTAGGCTTGAGCAGTTAGTTACATGGTGGGGTTATTGACTGAGCTGGGAAAAACTAGGGAAGCAAAGGCTTTAAAGGGTGAGGGAATTTGAGAGATCATTTTACCCACATTAAGTTCAAGATACCTATTGTACATGTAAGAGGTGCTATCAAGTAAACAGAGCTTATATGTATAATATATCTATGAGACTGGAACTTAGGAGAAAGATTTGTGATATAAACTGGGAAGTCATTAGCACACAGATAGCATTTTAAAGTCATGACAGTGGCACAGTGGATAGAGTGTCCTCCTGGAGCGCTGAGGACACAGGTTCCATCCCAAGGGTGCCGGTTCGATTCCCACGGTCACTGGTTCCAGCCCAGTCAGGGCATATGAGGAGCAATCGACGGTTTCACAATTAAATGGAACAATGAGTTGATGATTTGCTCTCTTTGCCTTCCTCCCTTCCTCTCTCTCAAATGAAGCCGTGGAACTGAATGAGATCACTTAGGGAGAGTATAGAGAGAAGTTGAGGCACAAAGCCAAGCCCTGAGGCGCTTCAAATTTAGAAATCTGGTACAGAGGAGGAGCCAACAGAGAAACTATTTTTGCATTCATGAATCTATTAGAGAGGATACAGAAGGCAGCGTTTCCCAAGCTTATTTGACCTTGAACCCTTTGCCACATAGCATCTCCCAGGGCTAGAGTTAAGGAAAGCATTTTGGAGAATACTGTTCATAACCTTCTAGCTATGCTCCATTGTGGCATAACATATTAATTTCTAAGGTGACATAGACAAGTCTCCCTCTAAGCAGAGGGGTATTTCAGTAAAAGCCCAGCAGTTGCTAACAAAACACTGCCCCTTCGATCCAGGCCAAAAACTACACCTGCAGGAAGCGCATGTGTGCTGAGCGCAGCGAGAGGGAGAGGCGGCTGTTCCACGTCACCTCACTCAGCCAAATGTAATATGAAAAAAGGCAGTTTTTAGACTTTTTATATCAATAATATAAAGGTTTTTACATGTTCCACCATTGCCTCACTGAGCCAAAGCTCACACGCTGACCATTTTAGCCTTTTTACGTTAATAATAGTTATTTGATGGAGAAGTGAGATTGAAAGTCTTAGGAGAGATTCAGGGTGTATATGCTCGTGTGTGTGTGTGTGTGTGTGTGTGTGTGTGTGTGTGTGTGTGTGTGAGAATTATGTAACTTTTCCAGAATACTAGCATTTGGATGTTGTTACACATATACACTATACCAGAGTATCATCTGATGCTCTGAAAAGAGTTTATTAAGATAAAGATATTTTATTTTTCAGTTAGTTTTTTGCTTTTGTTTTTGTTATAAGGAACAGGAACTCAGGTATATTATAGGAATCTGAAACCACTCTAAGAACAGGTGTCTCTCCAGGACACATTTTCCCTCTCTGTCTCTCCCCACCGCCCTCTCTCTCACATATACACACACACCTCACACACACACCCCACACACATAGATTCAGAGGCTATATGGTATTTCTCTCTAGTATCTCTGAGACCTCTCACATTTTCAGGTATGCACTAAGAAATCATAATAAAATTCTCTACATTTGCACAGTTCAATCTAAGTGGAGCACACATTATGGACTAAATGTTTGTGTTTCTGTAAAATTCTTATATTGAAATCCTACCCCTCGATGTGATGGTATTGGAAAGGAAGACGATTCAGTCATGAGAGTGGAGCCCTCAAGAGTGAAATAAGTGCTCTTATATAAAGAAACACAGGAGAGAGATGATCTCGCTCTCAGCCATGTGAAGATACAGGGAGAAAACACCATCTGTGACCAGGAAGAGTTCCCTCACCAGACACCAGATCTGTGGGGGCCTTGACCTTGGACTTCTAGCCTCCAGAACTGTGAGAAATAAATGTTGTTAAGCCACCCAGTCAGTCCAAGATATTCTGTTCTAACAGCCTGAACTGACTAAGACAGCACACCAAGTCTTGGAGGTTTGCTTTATAAACAAAGAGGCCAAGGCCCAGGGAGGAGGGACATAACCCATTGAAAGGAGCCCTAGGTGGGTTTGATAAACCAAAATTCTGCCCTTGTGTGACTATAGGCAGATGGCTTCCTCTGGCCTCTAATTTTTCTTCTGCAAGGGGAGGAGATTGGATAGAGATAAGTGATCTTCAAGACACATTTTTTAGCACTTCCATTCTGAGTTATGCTTTTGAAATGGAGTGACTTGACTGAGGTAAAATATTTCAGTGTTTTGTGATGGAGTGGGAAGCACATCTTCTATCCTGCGGTCCAGTGGTTTGTTTTGTTTCACTATACCACAGTGCATTTTCATAAACTTTCTTTTACCTCAAACCATTTTCTCATCTATTTGGATTGCTGAGGAAACACTACAAGAAGGCAGCACTGTGCAGTGAAAAAGTATAAACTTTGAAACCAATGTATCTAGGGCTACTCCAGGGGTCAGGAACCTATGGCTCGTGAGCCAGATGTGGCTCTTTTGATGGCTGCATCTGGCTCGCAGACAAATCTTTAATAAGAAAATAATAACATTAAGAATATAAAACATTCTCATGTATTACAATCCATTCATTTCCTACCGCTCATGTTCATGGTTGTGGGTGGCTGGAGCCAATTATAGCTGTCCTTCGGGACAACACCAAATTTTTATTGGATGATGTGTAAGGTACATGGGTCGTTGTATGGCTCTCACGGAATTACATTTTAAAATATGTGGCGATCATGGCTCTCTCAGCAAAAAAGGTTCCCAACCCCTGGTCCACTCTCAGCTTTGTTACCTTGGAGCAGTTATAACCCTTTCTCACCCAGGTGCATTATCTGTAAGACAGGTGTTTACAATCCCGGTCTCATAGGCTTGCTGATCAGATTGAGATTGTAGCTGTAAAACATCATGACCCTGTTGGATGGCTATATCATACTACCAAGGACTGGGTGGCTTAAACAACAGAAATTTATTCTCAGCTCTGGAGGCTGAGAAATTTAAAATCAAGGCACCTTGATTTGATGTCTGGTGAGAGCCCGCTTCCTGGTTTGCAGATGGCAGAAAAAGGGCTAGCTAGCTCTTACATTCTTCTTCTTCTTCTTCTTCTTCTTCTTCTTCTTCTTCTTCTTCTTCTTCTTCTTCTTCTTCTTCTTCTTTTCAGGTTCTCAATGCGATTTTAAGTTATTTTTAAAGTACATAATTTGAAGTTAATAGATAAACTAGGTAAGTATGGTATGGTTTGTAACATGGATTAGGTTGTAGTTAAATACAGTGACTCTGATGATACCACTATGCTAAATTGGCATCCATTGCTCCTCTCTAGCTGTGCAAAATAAACTTGAAATGATACATTCTGTGGTGGTATAATTTAAAAGATCTTTTATATGACACTTTCTTTGTGTTTAGGGAGAATAAGATTTTTTTTTCTTTTATTAAAAAAAAAAACAAGAGAAGAGGAAAAAATAAACATAGAACAGATAGGTCAAGTAAAAAAAATAAAAGCAGGATGGTAAATGTAAATTTACATGCTTCAGTGATTAGATCACACACAAAAAACAACCCAACTCTCTAAGAAAAGGAAGACACCCCAGTAGAGAAATGGGCAAAATATCTGACTAGGTGCTTCACAAAAGTAGATTACTGAGTGATCAATAAATAGACCTGAGAAGCAATGAATTTTTATAGTCATCATGGAAATATAAATCACATTGAGATACCATTACAAATACTCCAGAATGGCTAAAATTAAAAAAAAAAAAAGAAACTTTTTTCTTTTTATGGAATTTATTGGAGTGACATTGGCTAATAAAATTCTATCAGTTTCAGGTGTGCAGCTCTATACATTATCTGTCTATTCCATTATGCATTCACTGCCCTAAGTTGACACTAACAACTTTCAAATTCTGGTCACAAACTGCATATAAATTGTAAGATTATTAAAATACACCTTTTTGAAAAATAATATGACCATTTTGTACCTAAATAAGGTTTTCTAGAAAGATATGAAATACTTTAGCATATAAAAATAGTTGCCCCTTTCCATAAGTATTTCCTTCTTTTTTGAGGTTGAAAAATATTCCACTGAATGTATATCACCTTTTTTTTAATTCATTCATCTGTCAGTGGATACTTTGGTTACTTGCATATCCTGGCTATTGTGAATAATGCTGTAGTGAGCATGGGAGTACAGAGATCTCTTTAAGATCCTGATTTCAATTCCTTTGGATATGTACCCAGAAATAGGATTGCAGGATCCTATACTAGTTTTAATTTTTGGAGGAACCTCTAGTTGAGTTTCCAGATCGCTAATTTATGTGCTTATTTATATTCCTACCAATAGTGTACCAGGGTGGCTTTTTTCTTCACATCCTCACCAACATTTGTTTTGTTTAGCTTTTTTGATAATAGCTATCCTAATAGGTATGAAGTGGTATCCCAGGATGTGGTTTTGATTTGCATTTCCTGATGATTAGTGATGTTGAACACCTTTTCATAAACATGTTAGTCATTTGTATATCTTCTTTGGGAAATCTTTTCTGTTCCTGTGTCTATTTTTTCATCGAGTAATTTAGTATTCTGCTATTGAGTTGTAGAACTTCCTCATATATTTTAAATATTAATCTCTTATCAGATAGATAGTTTGCAAACATTTTTCTCCCATTCTATAGGTTGCCTTTCCATTTTGTTGATTTTTTCCCTTGCTGTACAGAAGCCTTTTAGCTTGATATAATACCACTAGTTTATTTTGGGGTTTGCCTGTGCCTTTGGTGTTATTAAAAAAAAAAAAAAAAAAACATTGCCAAGACTAATGTCAGGGAGCTTTTACCCTTTCTTTTCTTCTAGGACTTTTATGGTTTCAGGTCTTACAGTTAAGTCATTAGTCTATTTTGAGTTGAGTTGTGGGTGTAAGATGAGTGTCCAGTCCTATTCTTTTGCATGTGAATATCCAGTTTTGCCACTATCCCCCCAATAAGGTCTTAAGTTCACAGGTTTGAGATTTTACTTTATGCCATATTATTTATTTACAACCTAAGTCATTTCTCTTATGATCTCATCCTTTGTTCACTGTACAAACTTCCTTCTCCAGCCTTTCCCCCCAGAGAGACCATGTGTTCCTCTGCATTTCTTCTGCATATACCCTTTCTCATTGTCATGCCATTCACAGGAAGGGTGGTTGGCCTCTTTTTATACTGGCACTAATCCCATTCATCAGGGACTACCTAATTATCTCCCAAAGGCCCCACCTCCTAATACCATCACGTTGGGGGTTAGAATTTCAACGTATGAATTTAGGGAAGATACAAACATTCAGTCCATAGCACATTCCATCTCACATTTTACATCTCCCTCACTCTGAATTATTAGAAGAGATAAGGAATTACAGCAAAGAGTTCACGAACCAGGATGAGGATAAAGCCAGGTGATGGGTTCATTTTCCATATAAGTAATATTTATTCAGGAAAACATTTCAGTTCAATCTCTCTTGTTGAAAGCCTTTCAAAATATTAGTCCGTGCTTCTCCTTTGGAAACCACATAGTCTGAATATAATCGAATCTTTCTTGATGATTGAAGACCTTGCCATGCCTCAGGCTTATTATTCAGAATTTGAATTCAAATTATTCAGCTGATTGAATCAATATGCAGAAGGTACAAAACTCAACAGGAATGTGTTGAACTGATGAACTTTTCTAGAAATTTGTTGTTTGTTTTGAATTGAAATCTTTAACAATTTCTTTGTGGTTCAGACTTCAAATAGTTCAAACATTCCATTTATAGATGAGGATCTTGGATATCGTGTTCTGGTTAAACAAATAATCAACAGATTATTTTTTAATGCCTGCTTTGTTCAAGGACCTGAATCAGGCTTTATTTTGAACATGAAGAAATATAAAGATAACTCTGAGGCCTTAAGAAATGTATGCTCGGCCTGACCTATGGTGGCGCAGTGGATAAAAAGCATTGACCTGGAATGCTGAGGTTGCCAGTTCGAAACCCTGGACTTGCCTGGTCAAGGTACATATGGGAGTTGATGCATCTCACTCCTCCCCCCTTCTCTCTCCCTTTCTCTCTCTCTCTCTCTAAAAAAATGAATAAATAAAATCTAAAAAAGAATAATAAAAAAAAAGAAACGTATGCTCTTATTGGGGAGGCAGCACATAAACTCATAAAAATGTAACTATAACAGTAGCCCAAAGTGAGAGAATTATTATTATTATTATTATTATTATTATTATTAGATGAGGAGAGAGGGGATAGTGAGGCAGATTCTTCTATGTGCCCTGACTGGGATCCATCCAGTGACCCCCAATTGGGGCTAATGCTCTGCCCATCTGGAGCCCATGCTTGCAACCGAGCTATTTTTAGCGCCTGAGGTGAGGCTCCACAGAGCCACCTCAGCACCTAGGCCAACATGCTCAAATTAATCAAGCCATGGCTGTGGGAGGAGAAGAGAGAGAGAGAAAGAGAGAAGCGGGGAGAGGGAAGAAGCAGATGGTCACTTCTCCTGAGTGCCCTGACCGGGGATCAAACCTAGGATGTCTATATGCCAGGTTGATGCTCTATCTACTGAGCCACTGGCCAGGGCTGAGAGAACTCTTTATAAAGAAGTCAGTACTTGAAATGGAACCATGATAGGCTTTGGACCAGCAGTGCTCAGTGGTAGAAAGAAGGGTTTGTTTGATAAGAAGGGTCTTTAAAGTAGAGGAAGTAGTCAAATAAATGCACAGAGATGGGAAAACTTGAGGTATATCCAAAATACCGTTAAGTTTTTCATTTCAGAGAAATTGAGGCTAACACAAAATATTTCGCTAAAACAGTTTTAGTGTTTTGTGTTTTTTTTTTTAATGTTTATTTTACTGAGAGAGAGAGAAGGGGAGAGTGAGAGACAGGAACATTAATCTGTTCTTGTACATGTCCTAACAGGGGATTGAACCAGCAATCTCTCCACTTTGGAATGATGCTCTAACCAACTGAGCTACCCGACCAGGGTGGGACAGTTCTAGTTTCTGATAATATGTATTGAATATCCACATATCTTGAAAAGTGTTTCTTAGACCCCTGTAGTTGTGGAAAACTGTGCTCTACTATACAGTCTATTTTTTTGTAAATTAGTTTATCTTTGTGAGCCAAAAAGATATAGGTCACAAGAGAATTTATAAGGTTTCAAATTTGCCTGTTGTTAGAGGCCTACCCCCATCTCTTAGACACCAGAGATGTCTAGTAAATCAGACAGCCCTACCAAGACCCATTCTCCTTTGTAGAAAACAACCTTCAGAGCCATAGGATTGGCCCTGGGTTTGGATCCCTATTACCCAGGAGGAGGGAGAGAAACAGCTTTCTCTAATCTTCCCACTTGCCTCACCTGCACCCGTTTGCCAGGCCAGCCCTGTGCCCACTCTTATCCCACATTGGCTTCTTGAAAACAAGGTCACTTTCTTGGATGCTGAACATACAATGCAGTATATAGATGATGCACCTGAAACTTGTATAGTTTTTTTAGCCAATTTCACCTCCAATAAATTCAACTTAAAAAAAATTTTAAAACACAAGGTCGTTTTCCTTAGAGGGTCAGAGAACACTTCACCTACTGATCAGTGTACTTACACAATGCTTTATAAAAGTGAAAATGAGAGACAGAAGGGGAGAAAGTCTGTGTGGCCCCTGACGTTAGGGGAGGTGACTTAGCTTTGTGGACGCCGTCACTCCCACAGAGGTAAGAAAGCATGAAGAACAAACAGTGTTCCACACTGAAGTATCTGGGCAGAGAGCCTCTTGTTAAAAAATGCTGGATGGATAATCTCATCTATATTTCCATGCATTGACTGATTCTGATAAGGAGGGAAAAGTAAGGCTGATGAGAATCTCAAACTCATCAGATAAAGCGAATCTGGACTATGCCAGAGAACATGGCTCTTTTGCTTTGTACAGAAATGGACATTTTATCCTGGACAGCAAATGAAGAAGGCTAAGGTTCCCTTTTTTGTTGTTGTTGTTTTTTCATATCTGGCCTCTTTGCTCCTGCCTTTCACCTGCAATTGTAAGGCAAAACTGCTCTCCATATAGTGAAAAACTCCTTTCCTAACAAAGCACAGGGCCAGCGTGGGTAGAATTGGAAGGGAATTTATAAGCATTAAATTCACCTTTCTGGCTTTTGAGATAAGGAAAATGAGAGCCAGAAAGATACAGTAGCTTTTTTGAGTGTGGGGATGGAGCAAGTGGTGGCAGGTATAAGATCATTTACCTGTATATGGTTAGTGTTTGACAGTTCACAGAGTACTATCACACATGGGAGCTCATAAAAGCCTATATTGTGGGTGATATTATTATGTCTGTCAGTCAAATAAGTTTTTTTGTTTTTGTTTTTTTTACAGAGACAGAGAGAGAGTCAGAGAGAGGGATAGATAGGGACAGACAGATGGGAATGGAGATGAGAAGCATCAATAATCAGTTTTTCATTGCAAAACTGATTATTGCAACACCTTAGTTGTTCATTGATTGCTTTCTTATATGTGCCTTGACCACAGGCCTTCAGCAGGCCTTGCTCGAGCCAGCAACCTTGGGTCCAAGCTGGTGAGCTTTGCTCAAACCAGATGAGCCAGTGCTCAAGCTGGCGACCTTGGGGTCTTAAACCTGGGTCTTCCACATCCCAGTCCAACGCTCTATCCACTGTGCCACTGCCTAGTCAGGTGGTCAAATAAGTTTGTAAATATATATGTTTGCTTGCATATAGTTTGCATTGAGTGTGGGAGACAGGCTGTAAGCTGGCAAAGTCATAGTCTAAGGCAGTGGTAGTCAACCTGGTCCCTACTGCCCACTAGTGGGCGTTCCAGGTTTCATGGTGGGCAGTAGCGGAGCAACCAAAGTTTAAATAAAAAGAAAGATTTAACTATAGTAAGTTGTTTTATAAAAATTTATTCTGCCAAACTTAGTGAAAATCCTACATAAAGTACTTGGTAAGTAATTATTATTATATGCTTTAACTTGCTGTAACTCTGCTTTATAAATTTTATAAAGTTACTTCCCTACTTTATAAATCACCATTACTGTGGAACCAGTGGGTGGTTAAAAAAATTTTACTACTAACAGAGATACAAAAGTGAGCGGCAAGTATAAAAAGGTTGACTATCCCTGGTCTAAGGCTTAGTTTTAAGACTAAGCCTTTCCCACCCTTTTAATACTAAGATCTTTTCAAAACTAAGCTTTTCCTCACACCCTTGACTGTTGCATGATGTGGGGTGGTGCACTCTTATGAGGAATCCCATTTATGCCTTAGATAAGTGACTTTGTATCAGAGACTTCCTTATTTGATATTGGCTTAAAGCTTTTGATTTCTATACTATAAAATGGGGCAGATTGGGGGCTCACGCTCTCTCAATTCCTGAAATTAGCATTGCAGAGGAGAAGCAGCCAAGATGGCAGAGTGTTGAAGAAGAAGCCAGTTTGTACAGAGTTTGTGCAGAGAGAAGGAGATGGGGAACAGAGGTGAATAAGGCTGGTGAGGTACAAACTTTTGATTCTAGGAATACTCAGATAAGTCAGTGATTTTGGGAGCCCTGAATGGAAAGGGAAGTGTTTTCCCACTGTGTGTATTTCTTGCCCACCGGTGCGAGCTTGGATTAAATGTAATGGCCCACCAGTTCTTGGCTCCATTGTTTCATTATCATCTGTCCAAATCAAATGCGAACCTGTACAGGCCAGGCGGCTGTGATGGTGGCCGCGGCTATTGGCCTTACAATGTCCATTTACAGACGAGGAGACTGAGACCCAGAGAAGTCTCCTATAAGGTGAAAAAAGCACATATTTTTTCATTAGGGAAACTGCCTATGACAAAGCCTAGTGACGATGAAGGGTCAAACTCTTCTCTGAAGGACTAGGCATACAAAGATTAGTAAGATACTGCCTATATGCTCACATCTACTAGGGAAGGTAGTCAGTCTCCCCCAAAGCCACACATAGGGCACTCTAATGCTGTAAAAAAATTAGAACCCTAGAGGGACTGAGTACCATAGCCATTTGATTCCCTCTAACCCTGGCTGTACGTAAACTTTGGAAAGGGCCAGCTGTTGTGCAGAGGAATCTACATTTAAACAGCACAAAATTGAGTCTCTGTAATGTGAAAAGTAAATAAATGAAAGTTTCTCAAGATTCTAGAAGCATCTGGTGTTTAATCGGAAATAGAGGCGGGATGGGGATGAGCTTGGCTCTCAGGCCTCTTCTTATCATTTACTGTTCTTTGGACGGAGCCCGCTGCTGTGGCCCTGCTGTTCAGAGCGACACTGACAAGCGTATACTCTTTACCTCCTTAGATCTGGTCAACAACTAGATCAGACTTTCAGGGGTGGTGAAAAATCATTTGGTACCTCTGGTCCTCTAAGACATCAGCACTCTATTGCCTGCAGACTCAATCCAGCCTGCCGCCTGTTACCATAGGCTCATGAGTTAAGAATAGTAGTACATTTTTAAATGGCTGGGAGAAAAACCAAAAGAAAAAATATTTCATGCCATGTGAACATAGTATTACTGTAAGGTATTTTTCCCCGCCGAGAAGGAAAGAAGAGGGCCGGAGCCGCAAAGTGTGGAATAAGTAAACGGCTTTATTGAGTACAGAGCGCACACCCCGCCCGGCAAGGTTCCCTGGCCCCGAGGAAAGAGAGAAATGGAGGTGCAAGATGGAGGCCAGAGAAGTTGCACGGATTAAACCGCATGGGAGATATTTAAAGGGTCCCTCTAGGGAAGTGGAGCTACTATGACATGGTGAAATTTCACTGGCTGGCAGACGATCGCTTCTTTCCAAATGGTTCCTGGGAAGCTTCCTTTGGTGGGCTTGATTGTGGGCGGTCCTAGCCAAAGTGGGCGGGTCTGAGTTCCCCACTGAACATGCCCCATTATCCACCGACCTTACAATTACATTTCAATTTCAATGCCAATAATTAAAATTTTACTGGAATGCAGCCATGTTTATTATTTAAATCTTATTTATGGCTGTTTTTGTGCTACAACAATGGAGTTTAGGAGTTGCAATGGAGACTCTGTGGCCCACAGAGCTTAAAATATTTACTATCCAGCCCTTAATAGAAAATCTTTGCCAACCCATCTTAGAGCACTAATCATACTGTATGGGAATTGACTCTATTCATGTCTTTCTTCTGAGCTAGACTTTTCAGCTTACAAAGGAATCCACTTTGCTTAAAATGAGACTTTATTCTTGATTGGCACTCTATAAATGTTCGTAGGATGAAAAGGAAGTGGCTGTGAGCTTGGGCTACTCAGTTCTCCTTTCTGGGCCTCAGTTTCTCCTTTTGTGCAATGAGAGAGTAGGCTAAGGTGAACCGGGTCTCTTCCAGCTCCAACATGTTCTATGTTTTACATTAATGTTGCTGCAGCCAAAAGTAAATATCACATTCGGTTCATTGAATCTTTTTTTCTCCAACTTTGGGTTCTGCCTTAGTGATCCTCTGACCATTGGTTGGTTTCCCAGGTCTGTCAGTATCACAAAGGAGGTGACCTTGCTAGCTAACTTTACTGGAACATTTGATGTTAGTGTGCGTATTGCATGTAGTGTGAAAATGTATGGTAAATCACTGACTTCCTTTCTTCATTTCTGTCTTCCTTGTGTGAGTCTAGTGACATGAACTATTTTCTCAGAGCCTGGTCACCATTAAGAATCTGAACATGTGGAGTCCAGAGACCACACTCTGGATTTATGATCACCCCCCACCTCCATTGAGATGCATCTACATGGCCTAGAAAACAGCCATCTGCTCTTACTTAGAAAATCATGGCTTTTTCAAACCAAATGGATATAAAAGTTCTCCTCTAAACCTCACAAGTTCATAGGACCATTCCCTCAGGTAGTGTTCGATAGGCACCTTTGTGACACAAGGATATGGCCTGATATGTATTCATGGGATTTGATTTAAATCATTATCCTGCATTCTGTCTTCCCAGAAGGGTTGTTACCTCTTTCCAACCCCATTAATGTTAAGGGAACAAGATCTTCGAGTTGAGGCTCATGTGACAAAAGGAAATGTGTTTGCCTGTGAATGTGGCCTGATGAAGCCTTCCTGTACTGAAGCCAAGACCAACCCTCACACAATAGGTGAAATTTGTTTCCTTCTGTGACTCTTCTGTTTCATTTTATACTCCTTCCTTTAGGCGTCTAATACTGTCCACTCTTTATCCTGGCCCTCTGCTATGATGCATCAGGCATGGGAAACACTCTTTTAAGTGAAGGGTAGTGAGAGATAGTGGAACAATATAAAGCACTTAGAATCAAACTAGTCTGAAACTAGTTCTTCCACTCATTGGTTGGAACCTCAGTTTCCATAATCTGCTAAATGGAGACACTACTTATCACCTACCTCTACTAATCACCCAAAGTCCCTTACAGACAACAAGCATGCATTATTTATTCTTTTTATCTTGCACCACTCAGTACATAGCATGAAACAGACACCTGACATGTGCCTCCTGAGCAAAATTGAACTGACTTTACATACAATCTTGCATGGATCATAAAATGCAGAGTGTTTGAGCTAAAAGGAACTTGAGAACCTATCCCTTTGAATATCAGCAAGTAACAGTGTAAAGCCAGAAGCCAAGGCCAGGGCCACCATCACAGCCGCCGCCCGGCTCTTGCAGGTTCGCATTGGATTCGGACAGTCAGTAAAGAAACAACAGAGCCAAGAACTGATGGGCCATAGTCTTTAATCCTAGCTTGCACCCGGCAGGCAAGTAAAAACACACACTGGGCTCCAAAACCCACTCACATTCAGTGCTCACAAAGCCACTGACTTATCCGAGTTTCCTAGAATCAAAGGTTTCTAGCTCACCAGCCTTATTCTCCTCAGTTCCCCATCTCCTTCCTTATCCCAGATACAAACTCCGTACAAACTGGCATCTCACTCAGCACTCCGCCATCTTGGCTGCTTCTCCTGGCCTACTCCACGTGGCCTTTTTCTGCTCTCCTCTCTGTTCTCTCCTCTAATGATAATCTCAGGAACCAAGAGAGGGCAAGCCCCCGTTCTGCCCCTATTTTATAGTATAGAAATCCAAACCTTTAATCCAATATACAAAATAGGGAAGTCTCTACTACAAAGTCACTTCTCTGAGGCATGATTGGATTGTACCGCCCCACAGCAAAAAGGGTAGGAAAGGCTTAATCCCAAAACCAAGCCCCAGGCTACAAGGATTCTGCCTGCCTTTAGCCCACCCCAACACACATTAATATCACCTGGGCAATGGCCTCCTCGTGTTATCTTTAACAAAGTGAGCATAATACATTTTATCTGCCCAACAAACAGGCAGATGTGCCCACTTCCAACTTCTATGCTAAATGGTCAGAAACATTCACTATATTCTTTCTAGCTAAGTGTCTTTCCCGCCCTGAGCTTCACAATCTTCAACAAAGCTCTCTGGGAGGCCACTACCATTTGATTGAAGTTTATCACTGAATGAAGAAGAAAATCTATCATCTGGATTGAGTTCAACTTCTACCTTATCAATAGAGATAACCAGACCTAGAGAGCTGATATGATCTGTCCAAGGTCACAACGCTAATTGCAGGGTGAGTTAGAACTAAGATATGGGTTTCTCGATTCTTCATCCAGTGCATAACATTTGTGTCCTAACTGAAGTCTCAGTGCCTTCAAACCAAGGAGGGAGCACTGGGGGAAATTTCTAGCAAGGACAAATGAGATAGTGTGTGTGTGTGTGTGTGTGTGTGTGTGTGTGTGTGTGTGTGTGACAGGAGGGTCTAAGAATCATGTGGTATTTCAGATAGTAAGTAAGGTATTCAACATACTTCCATTGAAGGCCTATTTCAGGCAAATGTAGAAGGCCCTAAAGATCTAGACAAATAAAATGAGGACTTTGCCCCAGAGCTTATAGACCCACAAAAATAAATAAATAAATGATAGATAAATCCAAGATGATAAGCAGCTAACAGATATACTCAGAGTTTCCAAGGGCCAGAAGGCATAAATATTCAATACCCAAAGAAGTCAAGGAGGGCTTAACTGAGGAAGTAACTTTGAGTGGAGCCTTCCAAAAAGAGTCCTAGTTCTCCAAGGCAAAGAAGGAAAGCGTGTTCCATCAGAGGAAATTGTGTGTGCAGAAGCACGTGCTGGAAGGAGCCTAGCACATGTAAGGACTAGCAAGGAGTTCTGCATGGAAGGAATATTGGTTGCGTAGTGAATTAGAGAGGGAAAGGGAGGGGAATCAGGGCACTGTCAGGAGAGAGCTGAAGAGATAAGCAAAGGTTAACCTGCTTTGAAGGAGTCTACAAAGACTGGTAAGACATATACATAAATAGGAGGGATTCTTCACCCTTTGGCAAATGAAGCTCTGGTTACTCTGCAGCGGTCCCACCGGTACCACGGCTGGTCCCACTCCTTCACTGCTGATCTGAGCAGCGGGCACCAGTGATGATGAGTATGACTACCTTATCAAAGTTAAGTTGTCCTTATCAAAGATTCTGGTGTTGGAAAGAGTAATGTCTTAACTCGATTTAATCAAAATAACTTTACTCTCAAAACTGAGAGCACCATTGTAGTAAACTTTTGCAACAAGAAGCATCCAAGTTAATGGGAAAACAATAACATCAGCATACGATGTGGACTATAGGTACCTTATGTTTTATGACAGCAATTTTCAACAAAGTTCATCTCATGGCACACATAAACTACTAAAATTCTATGGCACATCAAAAAATATACTTTTTGCCAATCTGACCAAAAATATAGGTATAATTTTGATTCATTCACACGAGATCGCTATTGTTGTGTTGGCTATTGTCATTTTTTAATTTGACAATCTCAGGGGAAAGAGGTCAGTGCTCCTGACTAAATAGTGAGGTATTACATGTTTTAAAAAATTCTTGCGGCACACCAGTTGAAAATTGATGGTTTGAAAATGTAGAGCAATGGCTGAAAGAACTGAGATCACGCTGATAGTAACATCGTTGTCATGCTTGTGGGCAATAAGAATGATCTGTGTCATCTCAGGGCAGTTCTCACAAATGAAGCAAAACCTTTTGCAGAAGAGAATGGTTTGTCATTCATGGAACCATCGGCCCTCCTCTCTACAAATGCAGAGGCTGCTTTTTACACAATTCTGACAGGGATCTATCACATTGTTTCCCAGAAGTAAATGTCAGACAGACATGAAACTGTGTCTCCAAGCAGCACTGTGGTTCCTATTCATGTTCCACCAACTACTGAAAATAAACCAAAGGTGCAGTGCTTTCAAAACATGTAAGACATTTCTCTTCTCCCCTAGAAGGCTGTGTATAGTCCATTTCCCAGGTTTGAAATTTAAATAAATTTGTAATTCTGGTGGTCACTTTTGTGTTTTATTACGTTCTCATACTTAACAAATCTTCCATGTCTTAAGTCTTTTGATTTTAGCTTTTTTTTTTTTAATGTGGTGTGTAAGGCCAGGAGCCGCCATCGTGGTCATTCACATGCAGGTTCCCATTGGATTCGGGCAGACGATAAAGAAATGGCCGAGTCAGAGGATGGGGGGCCATCCTATTTATTGGTGTCTCACCAAGACAGGCAAACCACAAAAGAAGACAAGGGAAAAGCAGAAAACCAGCTCTTCCCATGAAGGGCCAGGGATCAGGGAAGCCCCTGCAATTGTGATAGCAGGAACTGTGTGTCCAAGCTCCTGGTCTGTCCCACTTTATAGTGTAGAAAACCAAAATCCCTTAATCCAATATACAAACAAGGAAGTCCCCGACACAAAGTCACTCATCCAAGGCATAATTGGATTCCTCATGAGAGTGCACCACCCAGATCATACAATCAGTCAAGGGTGTGGGGAAAAGCCCAGTCCCAAAACCAAACCCCAGGCCACAACGACCTGGCCTGCTTATAGCCTGTCCCCCACACCCAATATAAGTCACAAGTGAGCAAACATATATATCATATTTACAAACTTATTTGACCAACATGGTGGCTTCACCAGCCTTAGTTTAATAAATTGAAAATTCAGATTCCTCATTCATTGCTTACTTTTTCCTGTCACTCTAGGACATAATAGAACCTGATCACTTGAATCTAGGACCTGTTGGTCTTGATCAAATTAAACTAAGAAGACTTTAGAAATAAGCTATCACTTTGCCACAGAGAAGCTTATAATGAGCAGCTTATAATTCATACACTCTTCTCTCAGTGCAGAGTTTGAAAATTTTCCATTATTCTGGAAGATACTTTTTTTTAGAGAGACTGACAGACAGGATGAGAAAGAGATGAAAAGCATCAATTCATAGTTGCGTTGCTTAGTCGTTCACTGATTGCTTCTCATACATGCCTTGACCCACAGGCTCCAGCCAAGCCAGTGACCCCTTGCTCAAGCCAGCGGCCTTTGGGCTCAAGCCATTGACCATGGAATCATTTCAATGCTCCCACACTCAAGCTGGTGACCCTGCGTTCAAGCTGGCGACCACACATTCAAGTTGGTGAGCCTGCACTCAAGTCGGGTGAGCATGTACTCAAGCTAGCAACCTCAGGATTTTGAACCTGGGTCCTCAGCACCCCAGGTCATTGCTCTATCCACTGTGCCACCACCGATCAGTTTGGAAGTCACTTTCTAAAATGCCTTAAAAGGGTTATGGAGTTCAGTAAATTTTGTTTTTAATTTTTATAAGCATCAAAATTGATTCAAGGGAGACATATTTTTTTGGACAAGAGTTACCTTAATAAACACAAAAGATTGTCAAAAAAAAAGACACATATATAAATAATTAAAATGCATAGAGAATTGCGCCAGTGCTTTTCAAACGATCAAAGGAAGCACTGGGCAGCTCAGGGAAGAGAGATGATTTCCCACTGGAGATTGGAGACTATCACTGATTAGTCAAGCAGGGTTAGAATTGGTCCTTTTGAACTTTTAGGATTCAAGTAAAAGCTAAAAACCTACCATGTAATTACCTAAGCAGGTTCTTTTCAATTGTATCTTTAACTAATGGACCAGATCCTAAATCTCAGTGCACTGCCCAGCAGGGAGCTCATCCCCATGACATTACAGGCCTGTTTTGTTCACTACTCTTCTGTCAGTGCCTAGAACAATGCCCAGCCCCTAGTAGTGCCAAATAGATCTGTCTGGAATCAGTATTCTAAAGAATATGTTTTTACCATGGAGTGTTTAAAAAATATCCTGTGCCTTAGTAGCCATTAGTACAACTGTTATTTGTCATGCATCTGGAGTTCTGACTTTAAAAATATGGTAACAGAACCCATAGTCTCAACATAGGAAAGCTTCATTCTTATTTTCAAAAACTTGTCCCATGCCGGCTGGAGTGCTTGTGAGGGAGGTGGGGAGGAATTGTGGTTTTGTGGAGAGCACACCATTTCTGGGCTCAAGCCTCAGCCACACCCTGTTGCATGGTTGGCTGCCCATGCGGTCTCAGACCAGGGCAGTTCCTTCATCTTGCTCCTTGCCCACTGAACATACAGGCTTTGGGAGTTCAGTGGATGAAAGTGGAAAGTATTAGCATCTTGGAAAGGATATAATTGGGGTGCTTGTGACCTTGTTCAGGTCTTTCCAAACAAGTTTCTGGCTCCTCTGCTGGAAGAGGAAAACTTCCACATCTGCAGGGATGAAAGAGTGTGTTGTTTCACAAACTTAGCATCTGCCTAACAGTCCCTGCAATGTAACATTTAACATGCTTATCACCGTCAAGAGGATCAGCAGTGAAACTCATTATCAACCCTTTATGTTCTTGCATTTTCTTTTTCTTTCTTTTTTGTCATTCCATTTTATTCAGTTGTAACTTAAATGTCAAAATTACTGGGTGGATATATATGTTTGTTTGTTTTTTTAGTTAAGGAAAAGGCTTGCATTATATTCTGACTTTTCACAGCCTATCTTTATTTCTTCTTGAAAAGTTTGACTCCTATCTGTAATTAGAAAATAATAGAGAAGGATGCCTTTCTTAATGGTCTCACCATCCTCCCATTAACCCCAAATAAAAACTTTTAGAATGATCTCTTCCATTCCTCTTCCCACTCCATTCTTGAGTTCTCTTAATTCTATCTTCAAATTATTCTCACATAAATCTCCTCCTGTCTGGCTCCTTCATTGAGGTCCTCAGTCGGGGTCATTCCAGCAGCCTCTTAACTGACCTTCCTGACTCCAAGATCTCCTAATCAGACCCGCCTGTGGACTGCTTTCTAAACCACAGTTAGACTACGGCACTTTCCTTCTCTAACGCTGTGGGTGTCTCCTCATCACGCAGGGAATAAAATACAAATCCTTAGCATGCTATTCAAGGCTATGTTGAGTCTCAACAATGTACAATATTAGCAACCAAACTTTGGAAATGAAAAATAAATAGAAGAAAAATGAATTGGTAAAATAAAAACTGTTCTCCAAAAATTCACCGCAAAAATGTTTGTGTATGTATGTATATACACACGTAGATAGATAGTGAGATAGATGTGTTTACACACACATGCACACTCAGATACACACAGTGTTATAAGTGGTTATTAGGGTTTCTAGGCAAGCCAACAATAGTCTATTCAATATCTAATTGTAGGCAAACTACTGTGCCTATGTAATTTTAAAAATTATTCAGCAATGCCAATAAATAAAACAGGAAAACCACTAACATTTGAAATTATTTTTTAAGAAATATATCTTGACTACTGGCCCTTAAGGTGACAAGATGGACAGACATCTCCATTTGTCTTAATAGCTAACATTTACTAGTGCTCACAGTATGCCAGTTCATGTTCTAAGAACTTTTACAAACATTAGCATTACAAGTATTTGGTTTCACGGAAACCTTATAAAATAGATATTATTATTATCCCCCACTCAACAAACAGGAAACTGAGGCACAGGAAAGTTACATAACTTGCCCAAGGTCACACAGGGAGCAGGAAAGGTGGAATATGAATTGAAACAGCTTGGTTCTAAAGTTCCCACTCTAAATGACAACCCTAGATTAAGAACCATTGAAGAGTTATTGGGAAGAGTCAGGGCCAGTGGAGGATGCACAGGCAGTTTCTAAAGCTGTCAGCAAGAGACTGGCTGATGACAAAGCTGGAAGGTCAGAATTGGGTACTGGGTATATGATGAGATCATTTTGATGCTAGTGATATTTTGGCATTCACAATCTATTTCTTTAAAAAATAAAGCATTAAGCCTGACCAGGTGGTGGTGCAGTGGATAGAGCATTAGACTAGGACTTGGAGGATCCAGGTTTGAAACCCTGAGGTCACTGGCTTGAGCACAGGCTCACCAGCTTGAGCACTGAGTCGCTGGCTGGAGTGTGGGACATGACCCCATGGTTGCTGGCTTGAGCCCAAAGGTCACTGGCTTGAAGCCCAAGGTCACTGGCTTGAGCCCAGGGTTGCTGGCTTGAGCAAGGGGTCACTGCTGTAGCCCCCGGTCATGGCACATATGAGAAAGCAATCAATGAACAACTAAGGAGACTAAGGAGCTGCATTGAAGAATTGATGCTTTTCATCTCTCTCCCTTCCTGTCTATCTGCCCCTATCTGTTCCTCTCTCTGTCTCTCTCTCTCTCTGTCTTTATCACAAAGAAAATAAGTAAGTAAATAAATAAAGCATTAAATTTTCAAATTTCTAAAAATCATCATACACTTGAGAAACCTATGTCATTTTATTAACCAATGTCACTCCGATAAATTTAAGGTTATTTCATATTGATAAAAGATCAATTCATGAATAAGACATACCAGTGCTAAATGTGTTTGCATCTAATAAAAGAACTTTAAAAAAAGCACGTCATCAAGTACTCTGTGTAGAAGAAACTAACCCTGAAGTCAGGGCAAAGTGAGGGTTAGATGAGGAATTCAAGAATGGAAGCTAAAGCTTGACCAGGTGGTAGTGCAGTGGATAGAGTGTCGACCTGGGATGCTGAGGACCTGGGTTCGAAACCCTGAGGTCACTGGCTTGAGCGCAGGGTCACCAGCTTGAACACAGGATCTCTGTCTTTAGCACAGGATCACTGACATGATCTCAAGGTCGCTGGTTTGAGCAAGGAGTCACTGGCTTGGCTGGAGCCCCCCGTCAAAGCACATATGAGAAAGCAATCAATGAACAACTAAGGTGCCACAGTGAAAAATTGATGCTTCTCATCTCCTTCCCTTCCTGTCTGTGTCTGTCTCTCACTCTCTCTATCTCTGGAAGGAAGGAAAAGAGAGAGAGGAAGGAAGGGAGGGAGGGAGGGAGGGAAGGAGGAAGGAAGGAAGGAAGGAAGGAAGGAAGGAAGGAAGGAAGGAAGGAAGGAAGGAAGGAAGGAAGGAAGGAAGGAAAGAAATGAAGAAAGGGGCTAGAGTCAGAGACATGGTGAGAGATGGTGAAGCTTAAAAATGAGGTAAAGCTGTTACATTATTTGTTCACTTTTTTAAATAAGTGATTGGCTTGATATGTCACAGAATGTCCATGGTGTCAAAATGGTTGAAACAAAATGTTCTAATTCAAAGAGGGGTTTGCAGGAAGAAGAGGTTAAGCAGTGAGTGCTAACCACAGCCTATCTTGGGCAGAAGCAGAAGAAGCCTCAAGCCAAACAATGTAAGGAAGGTTGGTTTCTGTTTTGATTGTCAGAAAGGGCTAAGAATTAAAAAATCACCTTTGCAATGGATGAATTTACAAAACTGCAGAAAGTGTGACAAAACGTGAAAGATAAGACACATTTTTGAATCACCTTCATGCAGTAATATCTTTTTGCTGTGGAGTATTTTCCATCTGCAAATAGAGATTTTTTGACAAAGTGGCATCACCTGTGGTGGATTGAGACAAATAAAATATTGTGAGAAAATGAGATATAGAACCAGGTTCAAACTGAGACTCCACCACTTTCCAGCTGTGTGTCTCCAGGAAAGTCTCAACCTCTCCGAACCTCAGTTCCTTTATTGATTGAAAGGGAATAGTAATACTACCTAAATCTCAAGGTTGTGGGCCTTAAATTGTGGTTCCACTAGTCAGCATTCAGTAAATATTTCATCAAATGGCAAGAATGGTTAGTGAAATTACAGTTAAGTCTTTATTTATTTTTCTCTTCTGAGTTTCCTAAATTTTCTACCATGAGCATATATTGCTTTTGTAATTAGAAACCAAAATAATAAAAGTTATTTTCTCCACAGCGATATTAGAAGACGCCATGGGATGCTGGTTCTCTATACACCAGCATGGATTTACTGGGGTCAGCTCGCTGTGCCCAGGCCTGCAGCACTTAAATGGGGCCAAGATCAGTGGTAGCTCAGTGCCCACAGGAACTCTGTTCTCTCCATTACATTCGATCCCTATCATGCCATTCCCTCAGTCTGCCACTTAGCTGGATGTTCCCAGCCACTCCCGTCCTCAGGGAGTTCCATTTTCTCATTCTTCTAGTTTCATTTATTCAGCACCAAGGCCTGGAGGCACTGACATGGACTGCAGGAGTCAGGTCTGCAGTTGGTCTTTAGAAACCAGGGAGAGTGTGGGTGAGTGCATTAAATGAAGCAAAACTGTCCGGAAACCAGCTTCTAATCTTGAAGCTTCCCCAGGTTCTCTTCTTTTTCTTTATAACTTTAGGTTTGTGGGTCCCAGAACTGCCTTTGTAATAAAAGAAAAGATAGATGAAGCAAGTCTGAGTTACACCAGCCCCTGAAGCATCCCAGGACCTGGAAGCATAACCAGGGCAGCTCTATCACATTTGAGCTCCCTGGACTGCACGCCTACTCATGCAAGGGGCCCGGTCTCACTCAGGGAGTGAGGAGGAGAGCCAAAGGGCCAGGATCTTTCTGAGTGTGTGGGCTTATGGGAGCACAAGGTGTGGCTCTTCAGTTTCCTCTCAAAACCACTCCTGCTTGCTTGTTCCTGTATCAGCAAACATCACTGTCATCCACCAGCTGCCTAGTCAGAAATCTAGGGGTCATCCTTGACCACTTCCCCTCCTTTACATCCCACATCCCTTATATTCAATAGATGCAATCCCTACTCTACTCCTTTGAAATGGCTCTTGTAGCTACCAGCTTCCACTGCTTCCAACCAGTCAAGACAATCAGGCTCTCCTACCCCTGTAACAGCTATCCCCCAAATAGGAGATGTTTGAATGCCATGTAGCCCCAGATGACAGCTAGAGAAGATAAGGAACATGTAAGGGTCACACAGGCAGTGAGGGACAGGAAGATCCAGAGGAGAATCCCAGCTTTCTGGTTCCAAGTCTAGCATTGCTCCTGGACACCAACCTGTTCCATTTGTCTCTTTACTTGCTATATTGCATTGAGATTCTGATAGGTGCCAGACACAGTGCTAGATACAATTATTGTTTCCCTCTTGGGTTTCTCCAGAGTCACCTCATGGGTCCTTTCATTCCAGCATTCCATGAGTTGACTTTTGGGTGGTCTACTCGCAAAGAGCTCTTGAGTTAGTGAGGCCAACAGAAAATGCGCACATCGAGGCAAAGACTCTACGTGAGGCCAACATTTAAAACACAAATAAGTGAAAATATATCTCTCTAGACCAAGCTTTTAATCTATGTAGGAAAGGGAAACAGGAAAGTTGATCTGGTCCAGTTTTCATTCTTTTTTATTTTATTTTATTTTATTTATTTTCCTTTAAAGGGACAGAGAGAGAGAGAGAGAGTCAGAGAGAGGGATAGATAGGGACAGACAGACAGGAACGGAGAGAGATGAGAAGCATCAATCATCAGTTTTTTGTTGCGACACCTTAGTTGTTCATTGATTGCTTTCTCATATGTGCCTTGACTATGGGCCTTCAGCAGACCGAGTAACCCCTTGCTTGAGCCAGCGACCTTGGGTCTAAGCTGGTGAGCATTTTTTATTTTGCTCAAGCCAGATGAGCCTGTGCTCAAGCTGGCAACCTTGGGGTCTCGAACCTGGGTCCTTGGCATCCCAGTCCAACGCTCTATCCACTGTGTTACCGCCTGGTCAGGCCAGTTTTCATTCTTATCACACTCCATAACTTCTTGGGACATTGATGCTCAGAGCATAATAGGTTAGTTCCCCACTGTACTCAAGATTCCAACTGATTCATTTAGTGCGTGTTAATAAATGCATACTATGTGCCAGGTACGGTGATGGGTTCTGGAAACACTGCTCCTCAGGGACCTTACTGGCTAATGGAATCTGACCTAATCTATCACTTAGTTTCCTTTTATTTTTTTATTTTATTTTTTTATTTATTCATTTTAGAGAGGGGAGGGAGAGAGAGAGAGAGAGAGAGAGAGAGAGAGAGAGAGGAGAGACAGAGAGAGAGAAGGGGGGAGGAGCTGGAAGCATCAACTCCCATATGTGCCTTGACCAGGCAAGCCCAGGGTTTCGAACCGGCGACCTCAGCATTTCCAGGTCGACGCTTTATCCACTGCACCACCACAGGTCAGGCTTAGTTTCCTTTTAAATACACTCATTTCCAAATGCCAGCTTTACAAATTTCAAATACAGGATGATAGAATCATAGATTTCAGGAGACATAAAGGAGATTTCATTTAGCCCAGTGCCTTTCTCCCCTTAGCCAATGTCTAAATCCCTTTTACAATACCACTGTCAAGTGATCATGGAATCTGACTTTGGACATCTTCAACAAACAGGAGATTTACTACCTCAAAGGTGGGCTATTCTATTTTTAAACAGCAGGAGTTTGAATGTTCTTTCTTGTGTTGAACCAAAATTTCACTGTGTTCTGTCCCCTTGGCCTATGTAGGTCAAGACAGTCTCTTCTGCTCTGCGTTGGCTCTGGGATACACCTGAGGATAGTTATTATGTCCCCCATGTATTCTCTTCTTCACACCAAACACCTCCACTTGATTCTACCTTTCCCTATAAACATGGTTTTGAGCTCCTACTCTTGTCAAATGGCCAGCAGAGCTACCCCCTCCCCCTGTGTGGATGCATAAAAAGAATCTTCACATGAGCAATATTATTCTCTTTGATTCTTCCATATTATGCTCTGGTATATGTGATCATAGAGCTAATTTCTCCTACACCTCCGGTACCCCATTATATAACTGTAGATAGCTTTAAAACAAGCAAGTCAACTTTACTGTTGACAATCTAGACTTTTGGGGTTGTTGTGAATATTAAAAGAGATAATGAATGTTGAATTAAATATCTCAACAATATTAATGGGACACCCATTATGTATTGAACACTGTGTTGGGCTCTGGGTGGATATAGTCCTAAAGATAATAGAAAAGACCTTTACCCTTATGGAGTTTACAGCCTAAAAATGGAATATAAGTGTCTTTCCAAGAGTCATACAGTTTGAATTGGAGCCTCGGGGTCCCCATGACCTAAACTGGAAGCTTAAAAATGGTACCCACTGATCTTGATAACATTATAGGGAGTGAAATAAGTAAATCAGAAAAAAACAAGAACTACATGATTCCATACATTGGTGGAACATAAAAACGAGACTAAGAGACATGGACAAGAGTGTGGTGGTTACCAGGGGTGGGGGGAGGGAGGACATGGGAGGGAGGGAGGGAGAGAGTTAGGGGGAGGGGGAGGAGCACAGAGAACTAGATAGAGGGTGGCGGAGGACAATCTGACTTTGGGCGAGGGGTATGCAACATAATTTAATGACAAAATAACCTAGACATGTTTTCTTTGAATATATGTACCCTGATTTATTAATGTCATCCCATTACCATTAATAAAAATTTATTTAAAAAAAAATGGTACCCACTGTTGTGATTATCATGATGAACAGAGATAGAACCATATGATAACAATAAAGCCTTTAAGTGTTTTAAAATCCACATGAGAACAATGCTTTTAGAAACAAGGGGAAAAAGCCATGGTGATATTTATTATGAATAATAACCATTGTATCACAAACTGTGTCATCTCCTCCTCCTAGAAACCCTGTATTTTCCGTAAATCAAGGAGTTTTATAATAAATGAGCTGAGTTAGCTTCCACGCTATTTAAATCTGTATTACTTTCCTAACTTGGTCAAAGGAGAGATTCCTGTGCAGCAGAATAGCAACCTCATCCAGGAAGTCGTGGGGCTTCCTCCCTGCTTCCGTCCATCTGCTAGAGCAGTTATTCAGTCCGTAAAGTGGTATTCAGCCATCATCTTATCCAGCATGCTGTGGAGGACAAGATGTGCTTCCAACATCAAGGAGGCTTCCAGCTTTTCCAAAAGATCCATCTTGTCTTCCTTATAATTTCACATGACAATTTGCTCAGTGTTTGGTCAAGGAACTGATAAAAATGGAAGAGTTATTTACTGTAAAACAAGTACTACCTGTGCTCAATTGAAACCACCAATCTTCCTGTTTCTCTGTTACCAGCAAAGAATCCACCATCTTGGGTGGGGTGTGCAGAAACCACCACCTAATATCTCATCAGGGGAGGAGAGTGAGCACAGGATTTCATCATCTGTGTTAGAAAAGTGGCAAATGTTTAGCAGAAGGACTTCACGTTTGCAGACCTGAGAAGATGCTCCACGTCCACTCTGCAGCGGAGATGAACTTTTATTGAGCCCCTCCACTGACTATATGCTGGCTGCATTTTTAAATACAATCTATGTTTTTGTGTATTAATCATCCTGAGATTTATAGTCACTAGTAATATTTATTATCTACAATTAGCCCAGCATGGTGCCTGGTAGGTTCTTTCTCTTTTAATCCTTGCAACAATCTTCTGGGGTAAGCATTATTTGCCTTTTTTTTTTAATGATTTTAATTTGTGTTTACATAGATTCAAGTGTCCCACCGAATACAGTATATCTCACCCCACCCCCTTATTCCCCTCGGCCTCCCCATGCCCCCTCCCCTAATGCCTTCCCCCCTTCCCTCCAGGATTTGCTGTCCTGTTCTCTATAATGCTGTTATGTATATATAATTTCATTAATCTCTTTCCCTTCTCTGATCCCATCTTCTCTTCTACTTCCCTCTGACACTTTCCCTCTGGTCCCTTTGATCCCGCCTCTGCCTCTGTTCCGTTGCTCAGTTCACATTGTTCATTGGATTGCTCAAATGAGTGAGATCATATGATATTTTTCTTTCTCTGCCTGGTTTATTTCACTTAGCATAATAGTTTCCAGGTCCATCCATGTTGTCACAAAAGGTAAGATTTCCTTCTTCCTCATGGCTGCGTAGTATTTCATTGTGTATATATACCACAGCTTTTTAATCCACTCATCCACTGATGAACACTTGGGCTGTGTCCAGATCTTGGCTATTGTTAACAATGCTGCAGTAAACATGGGAGTGCATATCTTCTTTTGAATCAGTGATTTGGTATTCATAGGATATATTCCTAAAAGTGGGATAGCTGGGTCAAAGGGCAGTTCCATTTTTAATTTTTTGAGGAATCTCCATACTGTACTTGCCTTTTTCACATGAGGAAACTGGTACAGAGAAGGCAAGTGGTTTGCTCAGGGCTGTTTAATAAGTACAAATACCAGTACTCAGGCCCAGTCCAGTTCCCATGACCTTTTCATTCCCTCCCACCACCTGCAGCCATAAATCCAGTCCAGCTGAGAGGGCGCCACGCTCAGCTTATCCTTCCTCCCTGCTTATCCACGCCCGTCCACTGTCTGTGTCCTTTCCTCTCTCCTCTACAGTAGTTAAATTCCTCCAAGGGAAAGATAATCTATTCATCTTTGTATTGCTCCCCAGAAAAGAGAACACACTGCCTCAGTAAGTCGATGTCAAGTGAAAACACATGAACAATCTAAAGTACAACACTGGGGCTAGAATTTCTGACTTCTATTACAAAATTACAGAAAGCCTCCTGTTTTAAAATTAATAATGAATCCAGTCACTTGTACAGCTGACATGATAGTAGCCATGGAATTGACTAAACAGTAAAACTCCCTTTTTACTGCCTCTCCAAATTGCACATCCTTCTGTTGTCCAAGACCAAAGAGAATAAAAATTCTCCCTCCCGGTGCTGAGTGTGCAGGAGGAAGCTCAGCCCTTTAGGTAAGCTTGGCTTCGCTGGCAGCAGTTGCAGACTGAGAGGCAGAGATCCTGGCATTTGTATTTAAGACTCTGACCTCGGAAAGTCATCATTCCAATTGGAATGAAAGAAAAATGGAACCATCAGTTGTATAGGGATCAGAAAGCTGGTAAAGAAAGCAGACTGAGATGGTAATAACTCTCTAATTTACAGAACATTTCCTATGTTCCAGGCACTTACATGATTTGTTTTAATCCTTACAACAGTCTGAGGGGTAGATACATTGTGAAGATGTAGAAGTGAAGCTTACAGAAGTTAAGTAACTTGCCCAAGTCCTCCTGGTTAGTAAATTTAGAGCTGAGAGAATTGACCCCGAGTTCCTCTGACTCCAAAGTCTGAGCTCTGAACTATGAATGCTAATCATTAACTGCACTTACCTAATCATTCCGTCTGTTCCTTGGTGAGCAAGGACTAGAGGTTAAACACCAGAAACATGCTGCATATTATTTATTGTCTTTTATTTATATTTATGTTAAAGCTAAATGTATAATTCTTATCTTGTAAGACAAAGATTATTCGAAAATAATTTGTTAGTTGTCAATATAAGTTTGGGCTAACAACTGTCTCTAGATAACATACAGGGACATCTGCATTAAGTGCCTACAAATAGGCCAAGAAACTGATACCAAAGGTGGGCAGACCAGATAAGCAGCAGCCGTTACCAACTTGAGACTGATGGAAATGCTGTTCTTTCCCTTATATTTGTTGAGGGGATCATGGTCTACCAGCCATGGCATATCTATTATTTTATTTGATCCTCTAAGGAAAGTTATGAAGTAAGTAAGGTAAATAATACCTCTATTACACAGAGGAGGAGGCTCGCCCAGGATTAGAAACCTACTAAGTCATAGTAGGACTCCATTTCGGGTCCTGAAGAAGTAAACCCTAAGTAAATGAGCATCTAGCCCTTTTAATCCTTTGATAATGCAGATGGAGCTGTGCTCACAGCTTGACTCTACCACACATCTCCTTTGTCGAATAAGGGAATAAGGACATCAATCTCACAGGGTTGTGACACTAAATAAAAGAATGTAGGTAAAGTTCCTTCAACAACACAGAACCAATGCAGATCCTGCCTTCATGAGCCTTACAGTCTGGAGTTAGGAGATGAGGAGTGAAACACAAACATTCAGTAATTATACATTTAAAGATCAAGATACAATAATAATAAGTGTCATAAAGAAAGAATACAGAGCACTATGCAAGCATACAATAGGGTGTGGCTGAGGGAAGGCCTTCCTAGTCAGTGACAGCTCAGCTGAGAGCTGAAGGATGAGAGGAATTTAACCAGGTGAGGTGGAGTAAGGTGGGAGGCTTGGGTGTAGGTCATCATTGATGAGGAAGCCTGGAGCCCTTGAGGAACAAAGAAATGACTGTGTACTGAAGTATAAAGAGCTCCAGGAAGAATATGTGAAAGGATAATTGTGAGGTAGGCAGCCTCCAGGCCATGTGAAACCTTGCAAATCAAGTGAAAATATTTGAACTTTAGCCTAGAAGAAGCCGGAAGTGATCAAAGGCTTCAGGCAAGTGCCAGCTTCTTCCTTTATAACCTTCAGGATCTAGGAGTCACCTCAAAGACTATCTCTGCTCTGGACACCTAATACAGTGTATTCTGCATGCAAGAAGTAACTTCCATATTCTTTTATTCTTATTTTTATTCATTAATTTTTCCTTAAGTGAGAAGTGGGGAGGCAGAGTGACAGACTCTCACATGTGCCCTGTTCAGGATCCACCTGGCAAGCCCCCTTAGGAGCGATACTCTGCCTTTCTGGGACCATTGTTCTGTTGCTTAGCAACCGAGCTATTTTTAGCACCTGAGGGGAGGCCATGGAGCCATCCTCAGTGCCCAGGGCCAACTTGTTCCAACCAAGCCATGGTTGCAGGAAGGGAAGA
The DNA here is from genome assembly GCF_036850765.1 of Saccopteryx bilineata. Taxonomy (NCBI): domain Eukaryota; kingdom Metazoa; phylum Chordata; class Mammalia; order Chiroptera; family Emballonuridae; genus Saccopteryx; species Saccopteryx bilineata. The sequence goes on along the minus strand of NC_089490.1, from coordinate 334,158,390 downwards.
GAGAGAGAGAGAGAGAGAGAGAGAGAGAGAGAGAGGGAGAGAGAGAAAGGCAGAGGGGTGAAAAAGCAGATGTTCCTTTCTCCTGTGTGCCCTGACTGAGAATTGAACCCAGGACATCCACACACTGGGCTGATGCTCTACCACTAAGCCAACTGGCCGGGTCTTCCAAATTCTAAAAGTACATTGAAAACCAGTGTACACATTTCCAGGAAGCTTGTTTATTCACTCTTCGAGTTGAGCAAACAGCAAGTATCAACTATGTACATACTGGGTGCTTGGGGTAAAGAGGCCCTATACTTTAAGAACTCACAGGTTTTTTTGTTTTTGTGTGTGTGTATGTGGCAGAGACAAAGAAAGAGACAGAGAGAGAGGGACAGATAGGAACAGATAGCCAGGAAGGGAGAAAGATGAGAAGTATCAATTCTTTGTTGTTGCACCTTAGTTATTCATTGATTGCTTCCTCATATGTGCCTTGACCAGGGGTGGGTTGGGGTTTCCCCAGCAGAGTGAGTGACCCATTGCTCAAGCCAGCAACCTTTGGGCTCAAGCCCGTGACCATGGGGTCATATCTATGATACCAAGCTCAAGCCAGCGATGAGCCCATGCTCAAGCCGGTGACCTCAGGGTTTCGAACCTGGGTCCTCTGCATACCAGTCTGACACTCTATCCACTGCACCACTGCCTGGTCAGGCAAGAACTCACAGTTTTGAGTACAGGTAGGTCAGAAGAATAAATAAGTAATCTTAGTACACTAGGATCTATTAGAAGAAGCAGGTAGAAAGTAACTCACAGAGCCTAGAGTCAGGGGAAGCTTTTAGAAGCAATTAGCCCATAGTATGTACTCAATACATGTTGAGTAATACATGTTGTGTAAATAAAAGTTTGAGCTCAGTCTTTTCCCCCCAACTTTGAGATATAATTGACAGGTAACAATGTGTGAATGTGAGGTATACCATGTATGGATTTGATACATTTATATATTGCAGATGATTACCCCATAACATTATTGAGCTGAGTCTTGAAGGATGAGGGAAGTTTACCAGGCAGAATAAGAGAAGGGATTGAACAAGATCACAAATACCATAAACATGGTCCTTTGACATTGATGCATTAGCAGTCAACTGAATGGGTTGAAAGGGAAAGATTACAGGTGAGGAGACCAAGTGAAAACCTGGGGCAATAACTCAGGTGAAACGTGAAGAGGACTTGGTATTCACTCCACAGTACTCCTGACTGTGCTCAGTTTGCCTGACACTAAGTTGCACTAGTACAGTGTATGGCTTGTCACTGTCGTTAAATCTCTCCATGAATGGATGTCTGTTCTCCTTCACAAGAGCAGAGACTGTGTCATCTACTAATGTCCTTATAGTTCCTAATTCTGTGCTCTGTACCCCATGTACACCCATCAAATTTGAGTTGACGACTGGAAAAAAAAAAAAAGTTGAGTTGACGACTCAACTGGATTTACTGAGCTGCTGTGGGAGTAAGGAGGCCTGAAAAAAAGGAGGAGAGGACTTTCCTTCTACCTTGTACCACGCGCACTCTTCCCTTCCATAAGAGAGTAGGCAGATCTTTTTAAAATTTTTTAATTTATTTTTTATTTTTGCAACAGTGACAGAAAGAGAGAGATGGAGAGAGGAACAGATAGGGACAGACAGACAGGAAAGGAGAGAGATGAGAAGCATGAAGTCTTCATTGTGGCACCTTAGGTGTTCACTGATTGCTTTCTCATATGTGCCCTGACTGGGGGGCTATAGCAAAGTGAGTGACCTCTTGCTCAAGCCAGTAACCTTTGGGCTTCAAGCCAGTGACCATGGCGTCATGTCTATGATCCGATGTTCAAGTCGGATGAGCCCATGCTCAAGCCGGCGACATTGGGGTTTCGAACATGGGCCCCCTGCATCCCAGTCTGATGTTCTATCCACTGCACCATTGCCTGGTCAAGCAAGAATAGGCGATCTTAAATTCAGCCAGACCTGCTTGTTATTTTCCCCTCAAAGCATGGTATATCCTTTTTCTTTTTCAGTTGCACCTATCCACCCTAGCTAGAAACCTCAAGATAATACTGAAAGCCAAAGACAAAATATGGGATTATTATGCTAAGTTAAATAAGCCAGTCTGAGAAAGACAAACACTGTATGATTTCACTCATATGTAGAATCTAATGAAGAAAATAAACTGACATAATAGGAACAGACTCATAGATACAGAGAACAGAGTGACAGCTGTCAGAAAACAGACTCATAGATACAGAGAACAGAGTGACAGCTGTCAGAGGGGAAGGAAGTGCAGGGACTGGATGAAAGAAGCTGAAGGGATTAAGCAAATAAAACATATATACACAACACAGAGACAGGCAACAGTGTGGTGATAGCCAGAGGAAAAGGAGTGGAGGTAGGTGGAGGTGGACAAAAAGGGAGAAAAGGGGGATGGAAAGAGACTTTGCTTGGGGTGATGGGCACATGATGCAGTGGGCAGATGATGTTTTATTGAGTTATACACTTGAAACCTGTATGGTTTTGTGAACCAAAGTCATCCCCAAGAAATTCAATTTTCAAAAAAGAAAAAAAATGGGGGAAGGTAGAGGACTGTTGGGGGATAAATGGTGATGGAAGAGGACTTGACTTGGGAGGTGAACACACAAAACCATGAGATGTACTGTGGAGTGGGGAGCCTCAAATCTGTATAATTATGTTAACTAGTGTCACCCTAATAATTTAACATTTTTAAATAAAAGTTTTTTTAAGTATAATCATATATTCATAATTTAATTAATGAATTCTTAATGTAAGAAAATAATGATGTACTATACTTTTTAAAAGAGTTTTAAATTTTTATTTATTGGTTTTAGAGAGAGGAGAGAGAGAGTTAGAAAGGTGGGGAAGTGGGGAGGAATGGGAAACATCAAGTCATATTAGTTGCTTCTGGTATGTGCCTTGACTGGGCAAGCTTGGGATATCAACCAGTTACCTCAGCATCCCAGGTCAGTGCTTTATTCACTGTGCCACCACAGGTTAGGCTCAAAAGATTTTATTTATTGGTTTCAAAGAGAGAGAGAGAGAGAAAGAGAGAAAGGGTTGGGAGAGGAGCAGGAAGCATCAACCCAATAAGCCTTGGCTGGGCAAGCCCAGGGTTGCCAATCAATGATCTCAGCATTCCAGGTCGACGCTTTATCCACTGTGCCACCACAGGTCAGGCTACTATACTGTTTTCAATAGTGAAAAGTTTAAACTACCTAAATATTCAGCAATAGAAATATTATTAAATCAATCCATATGGCAGAATTTGATAAAAATGATGCTGTTTATTTTTGTGTTCACAGATGTAAAGAAATTAATAATTTATACCTCCATTTGAAAGGAAATGGATAGTGGCCTGGCTAGTTAACTAACTCAGTTGGTTAGCGCACCATCCCCATATGCCAAGGTCCTGATTCCTGGTCACAGCACACACAAGAATCAAACAGTTAATGCGTAAATAAGTGGAACAACAAATAGCTGTCTCTCTTTCTCTCCAATCAATCAATCAAAGGAAATAGATACTAATTTTTATGTTCTGAATTATATCATTTTTGTTAACAAATACATGCATGAAATGTTTTAAGATAATTTTATATAAAAAGTTTATTGTTTTTACATCAATGAGACTCTGGTTGTGCTTTCTTTTCCTTCTTTATTTCTTAATTTTCCTATAAAGAATAAGTAATAAGAAGAGTTCTATTTTAAAGAATATAAATGGTTCCAGACGGGGTTGCCAGGTGGATCCCAGTTGGGGTGCATGTGGGAATCTGACAATCTCCCCTCCTCTCACTTGGAAAAGAAGAAAAAAATGAAAATGGTATGAGGAAATTGAACTAAGAATAATGAGAAAGAAGAGAAAGGTAAGAGAAAGAAATGCATAGTGATGGATAATAATGTAGGGAAAAAAGACATTATTGGGATTTTTAAAAGAGATTTTCTTATTTTCCAGAGAGTTCAGGGGGAAAATATTTTTGTTCCCAGAGTTTTTCAGTATAATTTCCAAGCCATCGAGTTCCTAAATATAACCAAAGATGATGATTTGACAAGCAAGCCAATATAAACATAGCGGACGTCCAGACTTCTACATTAACAACATGGCATTGGAACTGAAAAAGTTCTTTCAAACTGGCTGTATTTTATGCTTCTAAAATATTTCTATTCAAGTGCTCTTTAAAAATATAACAACTCCCACCCCCATGGCTTTAGATTTTTTTAAAAAGGTAGAATTAGATTAACAGAGCCACATCGAGGAGTGGGACTGGGGAAGCAGAAGGTGGGAGAAAGAGTTAAGCTTTGGGCAGGAACTGAAGGGGGAGGGCTTTCTGCAGAGCCTTACTTTTAAACTTGCATAGTGTGTATTCAGGTCATCTAGGGATCTTCTGAAAACGCTGATCTTGATGCAGCAGGTCTGGGGTGGGGCTCCCAAGCAATACTTAGGCTGCTGATCCTGGGACAACTGTGAGCAGCAAAGCCTCAGATTTGGGGAATTTGCTCTTCCACCCTAGCTAAACTGCAATTCACTTTAGAAACTTCTGGCTGTGATATCTCTTTCTTTCTAACCTAATGTTTTTTCATCAAAATACCAAACAGCAGAAACTTTTCAGAAAGTCATTTTACCACATTACAAGGTACAGTTCAAGGCCATATGTATGAAAGTGAGTAAAATAGGAAACAGAAAATGGAATGGGCAGGAGCTCCTGATACACAAATGTTATTTGACATGTAAGGAGTAGTATTCTGGAAAAAGCTGTAGACTGGTTGTCAGAGACCTGGTTTCATTAACTAGCTGCACGCCTTTGTGTCAGTCATTTCTTACCGGTTCTCTGTTTCCTTTTGTGTCAAATAAAAGAGATGGTCTATGTGACTTCTAAAATCTTTTCAGCTCTGACCCTTGAGGAGTCTCTAACGGAGAGCCTCTACCAGCAGAAAGGTGTGCCCTCATACACACAGCTGCCGAGGCTCCTGAACATGTGATAGAACAGTGGAGGAAATTTTCCCTTGTCCACCCAGACGCAAATATGTTACTGGAGTGAGAGACTGGGAAACTTGCCTAGTATGAAATCCTAGGACCACAACTTCCTGGTCTTGGCAATTTAGAGTCTTGGGAATCTGTCCCAACCCCTGTAAAATAAGGCAGACTGTGTAAACAGGCTCTCCAAGAACCTCAGTGTGGCTCTGGCAGCTCTCAGATTCTAAGGTCCTCGATCCCCGGGGCCACCCTCGGGTTCCACCTCATCCCCCACACTGATTGGCAGCCAAATTCTGAAGCCTCTTCAGCTTAAGGTCCCAGCCAAATGGCCCTACTGCCTTCCTGTTTGGGAAAGCCTCCAAATCCCAGCCAGTGGCCAAATCCAACTTACATAGCAGCTCAACCCTTCTTCTAATAGCAACCGCATGACCTGAGTCTCCCAGACACTGGACACTCTATTCAGGCCTGTGGCAGCCAAGCCTAACAGACTTGGGTAGGGCAGACATAGTGACATTTTTTTCTCTACAGTTAAGATAGTTCTATCTTCAATGTGGGAACTAGCCCCTCGTTTGATAAGCACAGGGTGGGCAAGGGACCTGCTGCAGTGAGATTACCCAGACTCGGAGGCAATCTCCTCATCACACCTCAACAGACCTGCTCACTTACCCTTTAAGTGACTAACCAGGCCTGTGGCTTTTTAAGCACAGACTCTTAAGTCCCCTGTGCACATGCCAACTTCAGGCAGCTTCTTGTGGTTTGCCTAGGCCAACCAGGCAGAGTAGCCAGAATCCAGCCATGTTCCTGAGACCTTTGTCTTCCGGCAGAGACACTCACTCGGGGCCTGGCCTCCTGAGGTCCCCACCTGGGACACAGTGACCTTTGGGCTGCAGGAGCTATTTTTTCCCTCCACCTCCAGCCTAGGCTGAGCTGAATGATGGGGCTGGTGGGTACAAAGGTTGCTTTTTATAATGTACTTCCTTGATATTTTTGGTGCTTGGAAAGGGCCTCCTTTCCTCCCACAGTTAATTAGCAACATCAGAACGTTTCCCTTTCCTCAACAGAAAGTCTGTTCCAGAGCCCGAGACCAGGCAGAGGGGGTGGCAGGTGTGGCTAAATGCTCCCTGAGGTTAACCTCAAACTCCAACGTAGACCCATACTTGGTGAGAAGCAACGTGAAATGCAGCGTTAGCTTCCATTTGGGCAGAGTCGGCAAGCAGGCACAGGTCCCTGGCAAGCCAGGGGGTTGTTTTCTAGCCTCTGGATCAGGTGAGCAGACAGGAGAGGGGTGTGGGGAACCAATGTGTGTTTGACACCTTTGTGAATTGTTCCTATAACAAAGGCTTTTTTGAAAACAACAAAGTGGAGCTTTATATGTTTGAATGAGAAACACACAGAAGAACCTATTGTCAGGAGGAAAGATTGCATGAGTAATTGTGCATGACTTCAGTCTTCCCAGTTGAAATGTTAGGACATTCCAGTGTTTTCATTGTTGGGAAGTGGGGGAAGGAACTCCTGGGAGGTGAGGAGGTAGGCTGTCTAGCAAGACAAAGAAGGCAGAAATCCGAGAAGCTCTTTCGCCATTTTTCCTTGCTGGTTCCCACTCTTCCTCTACTTGGTTGATGTACCATCTCCTATAGGAAGACTTCCTGTCCCTACCACCTCCCCCCTCCCTCTTTAGGTATAATTAGTACATATCTCCTGTCTCTTCATTATTTTCTAGACTGTGATAGCACTGAGAGGCTATACAGAGCAGTGAACATGGGCTCCATGGCCAGACCCCACTGGTTCCTAAATGCATCACTTTGACAAAACTGCTTAACCTCTCTGTACTTCATTTTATTTGCCTATAAATAGAAGTAATACCTAACTTCTAGGGCTGTTGTCTTTTATTTATTTTATTTTCTCTTTTTAGAGAGAGAGAGAGAGAGAGGACAGACAGGGACAGACAGATAGAAAGGGAGAGCGATGAGAAGCAAAAATTCTTCATTGTGACACCTTAGTTGTTCATTGATTGCTTTCTCATATGGGCCTTGACCAGAAAACTCCAGATGAGCCAGTGACCCCTTTGTTTGAGCCAGCAATCTTTGGGCTTAAGACAGTGACCAGGGGGTCATGTCTATAATCCCACACTCAAGCCAGCAACTTCATGCTCAAGCTGGTGAGCCTGAGCTCAAACCAGCAACCTCAGGGTTTCAAACTGAGTCATTAGCATCCCAGGCTGATGCTCTGTCCACTGTGCCACCACATGGTCAGGCAACTTTTAAGATCGTTCAGAAGATTAAATATGTTAATGCATATAAGGCACATAGATCCGTGCCTGACATATAGTATTCTTTCAACAAATATTAGCAATTTATTATTTTCATTTGTACCCCCGGTGAACAGCATATTTTGTAATATGTCATGAGTCAATAAGTTTTTCAACCTTCATATGCATCATAATTGTTTGAGGAGCTTTAAAAATGTATGGGGCTTGGGCTCCACTGCTCTAGAAATAAAATCTGGTCATAGTCTTTTGGAAAAGTTCCCAGGTGGTTTTATTATGCAGCCGATATCACAGGTGCTCAACAAATATTTGTTGAATGCATGAACCAAATGGGTCAAAATGAACAAACTTAGGTTACAGTTCATCCTTAGGAATGTCATTGTGTTTCTGTCTCCCAGAAAGTTGGCTCTTCCTGGGGCAGGTTTAAAGAGAATAATATGGATATGAATATAATGGAATATATGAAAGAATTATAAGTTTAAGCATCTCAACATACTGCAAACTTGAAGAAACAGAGAGAAAAACAATTAGCTAGAGCTAATGTTAGAGATCAATAGGTATTTCCTCTTGTTTTTCCCTCTGTTTAGGCAGACTTACGGCTCAGAGTTGCCATAACAACTGTAGCCAGAAGCTGAACTTTAACCTTTCCTTCAGTTTTATTTTTGAGTTGCAACCCAATCTTTAATTTAGTGGACTTAGTAAATCATCTAAAAACCACAAATAAAGCATTTTTACCACTCTAATATATAATTATATGCATGATAATAGCATAATTGTAATTGACTGCTTTACTTAGTTGGTTTACAAAATTTAAACTGAATGCTGCATATAGAACATTGTCAGGGACCTCACAATAGAAGTAAGAAACTAAAGTTAAGGCTCCTACTTTCAAGAAACATATATTAATGGAGGAAGTAAAGATAAACATACTTCAAACTAGAGAAAACAAATATAACAGAAACATTTACTCAGCGTTTGGAAGTATAAAGTGGGATTTGGATTCAGACTTTAAGTCTATTTCTTCTTAGCTGTATGATATTAATTCAATTAACCTCCATGAGTTTTAGCTTCCTCATTGACTGAATGTGGATTAGATGCCTCAGCCACAGGATTGTTGTGAGCCTTCAAAGCAATAATATATGTAAGTGTCTGGAACTCTTTATTAAATGAAATTATTTTAATTAACAAAGAGGTTGTATTCCAACACCTCATTTTGTTGTTAGAAATTTAACTATCAAGAGGAGAGATAATATGAACAAGGAGGAAGCAAGTCATGATGGAGAACTAAGCACAAACATATACCAGCCCTTCCAACATAAATCCTTGAAAGGACAGAAGAGATCGCTCTGAAAATCAGTGAGTCCTTACCAGCACCAGCAAAAAGAGAGGAGGCAGAAGTTATGATAAAAATCTGGATAGATGACGGAAGACAATTTGACTTTAGGTGATGAGTATGCAACATAATCAAATGTCAAAATGACCTGGAGATGTTTTCTCTGAACATATGTACCCTGATTTATCAATGTCACCCCATTAAAATTAATAATAAATTTTTAAAAATCTGGACAGAAATAAGTTGGGATCAGACCAATAGAGAATCCAGAGCAGAGTATTAACACACTCCACTTTTAGGAGAAAATTACTTTGAAGGTAGGAGCAGAGAATCTCCTGGCTCAGAGGAAACAAGTAGAAAGAGTAGGAGGGGCTGTGAAGCAGTTATCAGGGTTATTCATCTTTGAGCTACCCTCTGAACAGCAGAACTCTCTCTTTTCTCCACTTTAGGAGCTGTACGAGGTGGGAGGGGGGATAGAGCACAGACCTTTACTCCAAGAAAGGAAATCACCTGTCTGGGGAGAGCACCTGCTGGGATGTCAGGGCTTATAAGAAAAGCAGGCTTGAAGTAATCAGTCACCTTCCACAGACACAGAGAGAGGAAAAAAGAAAAGTTGTTCCTGCCCAACCTGTCAACTGTGTATCCAAGTAAAGGTCTCCTGATTCTGGCATTTGGGGATGGGCAAAGGACCGAGTCGGGAGAAGGATGGTCCCCAAGTCCACTCTCTGCCTGCTCCCAGTACCTTACAAGGAAGTCTGAAGTCAATGTCATACTCAAAGAGCCCCAATTCACCCTCCATTCACCAAAGGAACAGGTGGGGGAAATGGATAGCCCAAAACTGCAATGAAACTTCAAAATAGCTTCTAATTAACCTATCTTTCAAACGTAGATGTGAATGGAAAACCAAGGATCATCAGATATGTGAGGAAATTCAACAACTGCAGAATAGGACTAAGATGAACAAATTAAAAATTCACCTTAGAGAAAAGACAGATAAAGGAATATAAAAGTATGTGTTAAAAAGTCTAAATAACATCATCCTTAGAAAGATGCTTGAAGATAGTATAGCAGGCTGCTGTGGAAAAGGAACAAATAACTGCTATGACAAAGGAAAAACAACAAACCAACAGAAAAGAAATAAAAAATTACAATAGTAAAACTAAAAAAGCAACAGACGGGATAGTAATAGAATGGATATGACATAAACTGGGGATGTTATCCAGGAGTTCTGAGAAAGTCTCCCTGAATATACAGAAACAATCAGGAATGGGAAAGTTGGAAGAAAAATGAAGAGATTGCTGTGGACTAAATGGTACCCCCTCCCCCAAATTCTTATGTTGAAGCTCTAATCTCACTGGGACTGTATCTGAAGACAGGGCTTCGAAAGAGGTGATAAAGAAAGCTTAAAAGAGACTATATACATGGAACCCTAATACAACAAGACTGGTGCCCTTGTAAGAAAAGAAAGAGACACCAGAATAGCTCTCATTCTTGTTAAGACACAGTGAGAAGGCAGCCATTAGCAAGCCAGGTAGAGAGCCTTCACTAGAAACTGAACTGGCCAGCACTTTGATCTTGTCTTCAGAACTGGGAGAAAAAAATTTCTGTTGTTTGAGCTACCCAGTTATGGTTATTTTGTTTTGAAAATCCAAGCAGAATTATACAGAGACACATAGGATTTGCTCAAAAGCACCTCCATTCATTCAAAAGAAATGCCAGAGAACACTGAGAACTGTGGAAAAGCAATCAATCCACTAAGAAATAAAAAAAAAAATTTTCCCAATCCAAAGAAAAACTTAAGACTTCACATGACCTGCCCAACTGTCAGGCAACATAAGTTTCAAAAGATCCTTACTTGGACAAATACTAGGGATACATGCATTTCAGAACCAATAGGACAAAGAGAAAAGCCTAAATGTAGCCTGACTGGTGGTGGTGGTGCAGCAGATAGACCTGGGATGCTGAGGTCCCAGATTCGAAACCCCAAGATCGCCAGTTTGACCGCAGTCTCACCATCTTGAGTGTGGGGTTGTCAGCTTGAGCATGGGATCATCCACATGATCCCACTGTCACTGGCTTGAAACCCAAGGTCACTGTCTTGAGCAAGAGATCACTGGCTCAGCTGCAGCCCCCTCCCACAAGGCACATATGAGAAGCAATCAATGAGCAACTAAAGTGCTGCAACTTCAAGTTGATGCTCTTCATTTCTCTCCCTTCCTGTCTGTCTCTCTCTGTTTCTCTCTCTCTCTCTCTCTCTCTCTCTCTCTCTCTCTCTCTCTCACACACACACACACACACACACACACGAAAAAAATAAGTTAAAAAAAGAAGAAAGGAAAGCCTAAACTTAGAGAAGAAAAGCAGCAGTTTACCTACAAGGAACAAAAGTGAGATTAACTTCCAGACTTCAGAAAGGTAGCTCTGAATCTGGGCAGCAGTGAAGCAATAATGTCAAAATTTGGAAGAAAATAATTTTGAGCCTAGAATTATGTCCCATGCTAGCCAAACTAGCATTCAGAAGAGAGAACAAAATGAAGACATTTTGTATCGACCCTTTTGGTTGCCAACTGTGGGCACACTTGGTAAATAAAACCCAGCACTGCTGGGGTTCCAGGGGTGCTGGCACTCACCCTCTGTGGGCGTGGCAGCTGGAAGTATGCATCCAGAGTTCCCATGAGCTGTCTGCCCTCGGGGTAGGCAACGAGTGCGTTCTTCAACAGAGGATCATTTTAAACAATAACTTGAAAACAATAATAGATAATGATAAAAATCTTCTTGGTCTACTTTTTATTATCACCATGAACAGTAAAAATAAACACTGTTAGTGATAAAATACTACGGCTGCCAGGGCAGCCCGCTCCTCCTTCCCCCAGCTGCTACCCCTGTGTGCTGCTGCTGCATCTCCCTACGCGCACAGGAAAACGATAACTGACAGTATTTACTAGATAAGAAAATAATTTACAGAAAGAAATGGGGTATGTGAGTAAGGTTTTTACTTTTTACTAGTTTCTTGTTTATTTTTTAAATTTTACAAATAATATATTCATTTACTTATGATTACTTGCTTGTTTAGTTAAAACTTTTTTAATTTGAAAAAAGAAAACTGGTAGGCAGAAGGATTTATTTCAGGAAGTCAGAAAAACAAATCATAATGATGCGATGGCCTGACCTGTGGAGGCACAGGTGGATAAAACACGGCCTGGAACGCTGAGGTTGCCAATTCAAACCTTGGGCTTCTCATTCACATACGAGAAGCAACTACTATGAGTTGATGCTTCTCATTTCTCTCCCCCTTCTCTCTCTCTTTCTCTCTCTCCGAAAATCAATCAATAAAATCTTTTATATATAGCATATAACCATTTCCCCAAATATTTTAGATTATAGAATGTGGGTTAGGTAGAGTGACTGTATTTTCAGAACAAAAAATCAGAACCCAGTGTCTGCCAAAGGACTTTTGGTGCAACTTCTGGGTAAGAGAGACAGCCTGGGACATCCAATCTGATGTCACAATAATGGAATTTCTGGGGCACTCTGATGGCTTATTATTACAAATAGACTATTTGAAACTGGGCCTGCTCATAAATCCCCATTTCCACTCCATTTTTGGATCCTGTTGGAACTGAATTCCTCCTTTTAGGATATCAGTTCAAAACCTAGCCTAGCATTCAGTGTGCCTTACTCTAATTCCGCTAAATCTGAGGCCTTGCAGCCTTTGCTCCTCGGAGCCCTGCTTGGAGCCCTGTTAGAGCACCTTCAACTTCCAGCTGCCTCAGCAGCATCCGCAGGCACACTGTGTGTCCGTGCTTCAGGGAGTAGCCGCTTTCCTGACTCTCTATCAGCCCCCTGGTTCCCTACTGGCCTTTCCCACCCGCCCCCCCTTGGTCAGCTGCACCCACCACACACCCACTATCCCTCCCACCTCCCCTCTCCCGCCCTCCCCTGTGTGCAGCTGAGCCAGCCCTTCCTGGGCCACTGATACCAATCCTGCTGAGGCTAGCACAAAGTCCCAGGCACAGGGTAATCTGAGGCCATGGAAATGAAATTGCTGTGTACAGAAAGAACAGGGGGTGACAGACCCAGAGAAACAGGAAGAGTTTGCCAGGAAACCAGGCTGACACCGGCTGAGTGGAAAAGAGAAGTTTAGAGCAGGACTCACAGATCATCTTGGGACCAGTAAAGGAAGTGGGAGAAAGGTGAGAACTAAATGTACACAGTAGTTTTAGTTCTAAGTGTGAAAAAGAGTGCAAGGCAAGCCCTGGCTGGGTAACTCGGGTGGTTAGAGCATCATCCCAAAGCCCAGATGTTGCTGGTTCCATGCCCATTCAGGACACATACAGAAAGAGAGTGATGTTCCTGTCTCTTTCTCACCCTCCCTCTCTTGCTAAAATAACAATAATAAAAAAAGAGTGCAAGGTAAATGCATGGATTCATCACTGAGAAGGAGCAAATGACAGGCTCCCAGGGGCCCCAGAGCTGTCTGCCGGAGGATAGGGAAACACATGTCAGGAAGACTGCCCCTCACCCTGCAATGTGACATCTAGCTAGTCGTTAACCCCCTGAGCATTACCTGTAAGTTGGGGGTTCTTCTAAACATTAAAGGAATTCAGGTGAGTAAAGCTTTCAGGCCAGCATTCAAGAAATCTGAATTTCTTTCTCCTCCATTCAAAATGTAGATGGTGATGATGAAAACTCACCTGTAGCCTCTCACTACCCACTCTGTCCTTAGAATGAGTGGACACACCAACTAATAGATAACTATGATAGTTAACATTTTTTGATGGCAGGCTCTGTTCTAAACCCCTTACAGTATTAACTCAATCCTCACAACAACCCTAAGAAGTAGGCAATATTATTATTCCTAGTTTACAAATGAGAAAGAAAAGGTTTAAAGAAGTTAAGGAATTTGCTCAGGAGGCATTAACTACACTACATTCCTTCCTAATAATAAGGCAGCAAGTAGAAAAAAAGGTTAAACAGCCCTGACTGAATAGCTCTATTGGTTGGAGCTTCATCACGAAGTGCAAAGGTTGTCGGTTTGATCCTTGGTCTGGGCACATAACATACAGGAACAGATTGATATTGCTCTCTCTTTTTCTCAATCAATCAATCAATATTTAAAATTTTTAAAAGAAAAAAGGTTAACAAGTAAAGGTCCCATCAGAGACATCAATGGAGATGAATGGGCAGCTCCTATTATCCTGTCTCCCTGTGTGAGAGCAGCTGTAGGAAGCTTTCCAATGAGCTCCCATTTGACAGTGAGACCCAGGGGAAATGCAACTGCTGAGATCTTTATTATATGCGGCTTAAGTGTCTGTTTGTCGCCGATAGCTTATTGGTTGCTTGAGTAACTGTACTAGCCAATGGGGTGAAGTTGCCACGGCATTCAAATAGTCCCGCCTTCTGGCATGCCACCTCACAAATTGAGGTTAAAGATTGGAGCAATTATTATGCTGTTAAGAAATCTTAACACCAGAAGGGGTCTTTGCAATGGTACAAGACTAGAGGTTCTCCAATTGAAAAATAATGTCATAATAGCTAAGTCTTTGACTGGCTCCTCTAAAGGTGAAATACATGTCATTCCAAGAATTGATTTGGCTCCTTCTCAAACAGGGTTGCCGTTTCAATTGAGACGTAGACAATTTCCTGTAAAACTTGCCTTTGCTATGACCATCAATAAGTCTCAGGGCCAAACGCTTAAGCGTGTTGGCATTTTTTTACCTGAGCCTGCATTTGGACACGGTCAACTTTATCTTGCCTGTTCAAGAGTTCATGAAAGAACGGACGTAAAATTAAAAATAATTGATGGTCCTCTGCAAGGCGAGCTTAAAAATGATGGAAAGATCTACACAAGAAATGTTGTGTACAAAGAGATCTTTGACATGTGAATTAACATTTTATTATTTAAATCATCTTTATTTATTGAGCTAGAGGTGGCTCTTAAGAAATGTACCACCAGTGGTTTCCTTCATTGCACTCTACTTTAAGCAATTAAGCAAGTAGAAGGGGGAAACCCCGTGGGGCACTAAGCAAAGGGGCATCCTCGCCGCCTGCCCTGGGTAATTCAGTTTGAATTAGCAGACACCTTTGCACAAATCATTTTAATTATAATTTATAATATCTAGAACAGCGATCATTTCATATGACCGCCGGGCTTTCTAGTAAAGTCATAACCGTCTCCCCACTGTCAGGGATGGGTGATGGCATCCAAGAGCAAGCCAATCATATATGTAGACAAAGCTGTAAGTGGAGGCATTGCCTCATCTTGTGAACATATCTGGCAATACAGGATGTGGTAATAATTCCAAACAGAAGGCTGATGAGAAGGCAGGCAGTCTAAAGCAAGCAGAGTCAAAGTTTGTCCATGTGTCCACAGTTCTGTCCACTCTGATTCCACATGTTCCATCTGGTTCTGTAGACAGAAAACCTTGGGATGAGGGGAAAGGCCTGAAGGTGATGCTGTCTGGGGAAGGTCAAAGTACAAAAAGAGTGAAAGAAATTACTGCCTGACCTGTGGCGGCACAGTGGATGAAGCATCAACCTGGAATGCTGGTCTCCAGTTTGAAACCCTGGGCTTGCCTGGTCAAGGCGCATATGATAAGCAACCAATGAACAACTAAAGTGAAGCAACTATGAGGTGATACTTTTCTCTTCCCTCTCTCTCTTCTCTCTGTAAAATCAGTAAATAAAAATCTTTTAAAAAATAGAAATTACGGCCTGACCTGTGGTGGCGCAGTGGATAAAGCGTCAACCTGGAAACGCTGAGGTTGCCGGTTCAAAACCCTGGGCTTGCTTGGTCAAGGCACATATGGGAGTTGATGCTTCCTGCTCCTCCCCCCTTCTCTCTCTCTCTCTCTCTCTCCCCTCTCTATAATGAATAAATAAAAAATCTTTAAAAAAAAGAAAGAAAGAAAAAAATAGAAATTACTACTGTTGATTTAATAAAGCCAATGGTATTAGAGCTTTTCATTAAGGTTATAGTCATCACCACCACTTCATTTATTTACCCTCTCCTGTATTTATCCAGGAAACGTTTATAGAGACCTTACTGCATTCCAGGCCTGTGCTAGATGCTGTGACAATATAAGGAGTCCATAGGCACTTTCAGGGTAGTCAGGAGATAGTAGAAAAAGGTCCTTCCAACACAATCAGGTAAAAGGTCTGCTATCAGTGATGGTCCACCATGTGCAACCACATGGCTCTCCCGGCAAGGAGGTGATTGTGCCATGGGGAGTCAGAAAGTACCTCCAACAATGTACAAGCCAGAAAGGGCCTTTGAGAAGTGGTCCAGCTCCCTCTGTGTATAGAGAAGGAAACCATGAACCTGAGTTATAAAAAAGATAAACTGCAAATCAAGAACTGAACAGCACTATTGCAAGTGCACATTTATACCCCAGGAGTTTGTGGGAGACAAGCCACACTGAATCAAGAAGCCTTCCTGGAAGAGATGGGACTTAAGTTGGGTTTTCCTGGAAAAAAATGTGTGTGTGTGTGTAAAGGGAAGACATCTGGTTTTGAGATATTAATAAAGTTGTTTCTTAAAGCTATTTTTCTTTTATCTGGTTAGTCACCAAAAGTCCTTCAGATCTACAATTTTTTGTTTGTTTGAGAATATCTGCTACCAGATGTGATATAATTTGTTGCTCAGGTTTTGGAGTCTGGCAGACCTGGGGTCAAATCCAGGCACTGCCATTTTCTAACTGTGTGACCTTAACTTTCTCAGCTATTAAATGAGGATAATAAAGTGATTGTTATGAGTATATGTAAAGTATGTAGTATAGGGCCTGACATTCAAGAAAAAGTAAGCTTAGCTTCTTAAAGGTTGTGATAATTACTTACCTGCATGGACCCAATTACATTTACAGTGTAACATGTATACATCAAGTTCTCATGAATTTTATTAAATAGGCACAGTTTCAGGCACCATGCTAAATGCTGGATACAACTTGTCAGACATGCAAGCAAATGCTTGTGATACAGTGTGAGGTGCACTGTTAATAGGGATGGACTGTGGTCTTGGTGGTCTGTTCTGGATGTACTATGGACCTAAAGGGTCGTACCAAGGCCTGGGAGGCATGATCTCTCCAGGGTGTAGCTGTGCATTGAAGATGCCCCTACCAGCAAGTCATTACCACTTCTTTTTTTTTTTTTTTGACACAGAGAAAGACTTATTGTTCCATTTAGTTGATTGCTTCTCCTGAGTGCCCTGACCAGGGTTCCAACTGGTGGCCTCAGGGATCAAACCGGTGCCCTCAGCACTTGGGACAATGTTCTATGCATTGTGCCACTGGCCAGGGCTCATTATCACTTCTTGATAGCACTTAGCTTGCTTTATATTGTCTACAATATAATTTCCATTCAATAGCAGAAATACATGACAAGAAAAGAAAGTTCTCTCTTAGTCCAGCACCAGCAGAAACTACAAGAAGCAGTAAAAATGCACCTGAACTTAAGCCTCAGAAAAATGTCCTGATTCCTCTTTTCTTCCAGTGTGTTGACTGCCTGTGGTAGCAAACATCCAACCAAGATGGCTCCCGATTCACAGTCTTCTGTATTTTCGTCCTTCATTGTACTCTGACTGGTCTTTGTGTGTGACCGACCAACAGAAAATGTCAAAAGTGATATGGCACTTTTTTTTTATTTACTGATTTTAGAGAGAGAGGAAGGGAGAGAGAGAGAAACTGCGAGAGAGAGACAGAAACATCAATCAGTTCTGTTTGTGCCCTGACCGGGAATGGAACTCATAATCTCTGTGTATTAGGACAATGCTCTAACCAACTGAGCTATTCGGCCAGGGCTTGGCACTTTCTTTCTTTAATATTCATTTTATTTTCCAATTGCAGTTTACATTCAGTATTATTTTGTATTAGTTTCAGTGTAGAGCATAGTGGGTAGACAATCCTGTACCTATCATAGCACTTCTAAGCTTAGGAAATAATCTTGGGTGCTCTCTCACATACACTTTTTCTCTCTCTCAGATGACTTGCTCTGGGGAAAGTCATGACTGGAGCAGACCTGTGGAGAGGCCCACATGGTAGGAACTGAAGCCTCCTGCCAACAGCCATGTGAGTTAACTTGAAAATGGATTCTCTAGCCCCAGTCAGTATATACAGACTACAGTCCTGGCCAACAGCTTGACCACATGAAAGACCTTGAGCCAGAACTGGCTAAGTCATTCACAAATTCCTGACTCCAAGTATATATATGAGACAATAAATTCTTATTTTAAGCTATAGAGTTTTGGGGTATTTGTTTTATAGCAAGGGATAACTAATACAGTGCCCCTCCTCTGTGCTTTAAGCATTGTGCCTCTCCTTTGTCATGGCACTTACCACATTGTGTTGTAATTACCTGTTTATATGTCTGTCTGTTCCTCAGACAACGAGCGTAATGAAGATTTAGTCTTAGTGTCTTTGCAACCTCATCACCTGACACATGCATGGCCCAGAGCACATGGTCAAAAAACTTTGTTAGATGGATATCTTGCATTTGTGTAGCACATTAGAATTGGCAACACTTTGTTGTAGTCATTCTCTCATACAGTCTTTATGGGAACCCTAAGATGTAAGTACGAATATCATTCCCATTCAACAGGTAAGGAAATTGAGGTTCAGTGACTCGCTTAAATATTGCATGGCCAGTAATTAAATCAGGACTCAAACTCAAGTTATCCATTTCCTAGTCTATGCTCCTTCCTCTTAACCAAATTGTTCTTCATTTAGCTTGGGTGGTGGGAGGGCAGGATGGGGATAGAAGAAAAATTAATCTGGAGAATGGGGTGCTGTCCAATGATGATAGAGTGCCATAGAAAGGGACAAAAACATGGCCCACTTATAAATACTCTTCTCCCTGCTGGCTTTCTCTTCCATACCTATGGAGCATTTTCAGGATAGGAGCACACACTCTTTTGTGAGCCTCCCTTGTCCCCCTGCTGAAGGCTCAGCAGGGGCAGTGGAAATCAGAGGGAGAAGAGGAAATTTTTGAGGGCTCTGCGCAGTCTCCAGCCTGAAGGGAGCTCGCAGTGGGACTTCTGCTTTATGTCAACTCCGCAGTGGGGCAGGACGACCTCCATCCTTGGAGGGCAGGTATCATGCTGAGGAAAAGGAGCCCCAGCTGTTCTGTGGGTCCTAACGGAATGTGGCTCAGGGCTGCCTGACGCCTGGTTGGTTTGGATAAACTTGGCCTGTTCATTTCCATGCAACGGGCTTTTCCCTTGAGGGCTCAGTGACCAGAAAAACATCCCAGAAGCCAATAGTTCCTCATTTTCCAGGGATCCAGGGAACAGACAGTTTCTGGGCTGAATGTCAGGAACAAACGGATGAACTGTGAGAGCCTCCGCGCGGAGGGCTCCATCTGATCCCGGGAAATGGGCTTCCAGTTCCGCGTGCTCGAAGACAGCTTCCTGCCAGGAAGAGGGTCTGGGCTTTGTCTCCCTGCACGCCAGTCTGGAGATGTGGCTGTCTGGAGTGGCACAGATGGCTGTGGAGATGGCCAGCCCCGGCTGCAAATTGGAGTGAACCTGACTCGTGTGGTCCTATTCCATGCAGTTGAGAACAATTCAATTACCAAGTGAGAATCTACCAGGTCAGGACTTTGAGGAAGCAAGTGATGTTGGGAAAAAGCCATAAGTTTTGAAATTTGAGAGACTTCAGTTTAAATCTTAGCTTCGCCACCTGCTAACTATGACTAACTAAGTCTTTAGGCTTCAGTTTCTTTATTTGTAAAGTAACAGAAATAGTAATGCCTGCTTAAATTAAATAAAGGTATAGTGTATAAAGGGTATCAAATAATGTCTGCTGCATGGTCAATGCTCAAAAACCAATCTTCACTCTCAGGTGTCATGGGTAGATGGAGGAGAGGTGAATAGCAGACTTGGGAGATAGCACATGTATATTTCAGTATGATTCCTTTGATTTTTTTTTCAACCAGCACATATTAGAAACCCTCCTAAGTGCTAGCAGCTAGAGGGGAGATACAAGAACAATGGCCCCTGACCTAGAGGAACTCAAAGTTTTGTAAGTGAGATGAATAAGTAAGCAAATAATTTTTATCAGAATTTTAGTGGTCTGAGACAAACAAGTTAGAATGCTAGGGGAGCGGAGTGAAGGAGGTGCTCACGTTCTCTGAAGGAGTTAGGAGAGGTCTTGCTGAGGCAGCCACTCCTGGACTCCATTGGCCAAGTCTTAAAAGATGAACCAACAGCCTGCTTGTGGTGGCGCAGTGCATAAAGCGTCAACCTGGAGCGCTGAGGTCGCGGGTTCGAAATCCTAGGCTTGCCTGGTCAAGGCATATATGGAAGTTGATGCTTCCTGCCCCCCCCCACCTCTGTCTTTCCATCTCTCTCTCTCTTTCTCTCTCTCCCTCTCTCTCAAATGAATAAATAAAGTCTTTAAAAAAAGATGAACAAATAGAAGCAGGTAAAATGGGAGTGGAAGGTCACTGACCATATCGGAGACAGCGTGTGGGAAAAACAAAGAGGCATAAAAGCTTGGTTAGGGGAATTGGAAC
This sequence comes from Saccopteryx bilineata, assembly GCF_036850765.1. Classification (NCBI taxonomy): domain Eukaryota; kingdom Metazoa; phylum Chordata; class Mammalia; order Chiroptera; family Emballonuridae; genus Saccopteryx; species Saccopteryx bilineata. The sequence goes on along the minus strand of NC_089490.1, from coordinate 334,138,297 downwards.
CATGGAGTAACTGGATGTAAAGGTCATGACAAAGGACCATTGGCTGTGAGAGATACTAAAATGTCCTTGCTTGTTCGTGCTCGCTTCGGCAGCACATATACTAAAAAGTCCTTGATTGTTTGCTAAGGAGTTGGGACTTTGTTCTGGAGACAAGTGGGATTTTAAAGCAAAAAATAAGATGAATTTGTTTTCAGGAAAGGTAGCTCGGTGGTTGGAATGCAGAGGAGAACAACAGAGGCCGGAGACGGGAAGCATGCAAAGATAAGAAGCTCATCTGGGTTATGTAATCAGGAAGTTGGTGGGGAATCAGGAAGAGAGGCTAGACCTCCTGGCTCCTGCTTTGAGCTTTTTCGATTAGATTGCTCCTCCTCTCACATCTTTGAACCCTGCCTACTAAGCAAATGTTGACTTAAAAATCACAGTGCTCATGTGATCAGGAAAATGAAACACACAAAATTGCATGTAGGTTTGAATTGGGCTGAGGCACCTGTTTGTTATCCATGATTTATACCCGCATTCAGTATTTTTCTGAGCATCCACTCCCTGAGGTCTGTGTTCCTAAGGAGAATGAAAATCCTTACTGTTCTGGGCCAATCATACATCCATCTGTTCAATCAATGCATCTATCCACAGAAATGCATTGACAGCTACCATGTTCTAATCTGGCTAAGTCCTGGCGAGAGGGAAGGCAATCTCTGCCACCAGTGAGCTCACAGCTTGGTGGAGAAGGAGACCAAAAAACAGACAGGGACAATCTGATGTGATGAATGCTAATGTAATGTATGTGCTAATTGCTATGGGAACCTGGAGCAGGGATATGCAAGTCTAAGCTAACAGGGAAGGAGAAGACACTGTGTCAAGCCTAGAAGGGCAGCCTGACCAGGCAGTGGTGCAATGAATAGAGCGTTGGACTGGGATGCGGAGGACCCAGGTTCGAGACCCCAAGCTCACCAGCTTGAACGTGGGTTCATATGGTTTGAGCAAGGTTCACCAGCTTGAGCCTAAGATCGCTGGCTCGAGCAAGGGGTCATTTGGTCTACTGTAGCCCCAAGGTCAAGGCACATATGAGAAAGCAATTGATGAACAATTAAAGTGCCCCAACAAAAAACTAATGATTGATGCTTCTCATCTCTCTCCATTCCTGTCTGTCTGTCCTTATCTATCCCTCTCTCTGACTCTCTCTCTGTCTCGTAAAAAAAAAAAAAATTGCCTAGAAAAGCAAAGAGAGTGCAAAGGTACTCTAAGTAGAAGAAAGAGCATTTGCTGTATAGGCAGTGGTGGGATTCAAATATTTTAACAACCGCTTCTCTGCCCTAACAACCGTTCTAAGTATAAAAAAGTATACTGAAAGGTAGTATATTATTTCATGCATTTTATACTTAAATAAGAACAATAAAAGAGGTACACAAAACTAGATTATGTTATAAGGAAGAGTTTTAAAATACCACATGTGTTCATATCACTATTTTTTTTTACATTGACAGAGAGAGAGTCAGAGAGTAGGATAGATAGGGACAGACAGACAGGAACGGAGAGAGATGAGAAGCATCAGTCATTAGTTTTTCGTTGCGACACTTTAGTTGTTCATTGATTGCTTTCTCATATGTGCCTTGACTGTGGGGCTGCAGCAGACTGAGTAACCCCTTGCTAGAGCCAGTGACCTTGGGTCCAAGCTGGTGAGCTCTGCTCAAACCAGATGAGCCCGCACTCAAGCTGGCGAGCTCCGGGTCTTGAATCTGGGTCCTCCGCATCCCAGGCGAATGCTGTATCCACTGCACCACTGCCTGGTCAGGCCATATCACAAACTTTTATAAACAAAGCACTGTGCTTACACTATTGATAAACATCAGAACATTCATTTTCTTTATTTTATTGATACTAAATGAACATTTCTAGGCTGAATTTATAAATGGCATAGGATATACAGATTAAATACAATCAAATAATGTGTTCTACAAACCTGTTTGTCACAGGAAAATTGTGAGCATTCTTCCACAACTTCCAAAATGGGTTATAAAATAACTCTTGAAATCTATGTTTCTATTGGGACATTGTGTCATAGCTTCCTATTGGTTTCACCATTAGGAGAATATCAGTGTACTCATAATACCTTGGGGAAATTTTGGTTGTAACATAAAGCTGAAACAAATGACAGCTTGTCACCCACTTGTTAGGCACTTTTTCTTTTTTAAGTTATGTTTGTTTACTGAAGTAACGAATGTGAGGGAATTAAAATGTAGTATTTAATTAAAAGTATAATGAGTTTTATCAAATGAATAAATATTTTAAGCACAGTTCCATCAATTTCTTTTCACCTATGGACGGAATGAATATTACTACCAGCACTTAGAATACGCTGTTGCACAGATGATTGTTAAAAAAGAGTAAGGAATGTAAATCTGTTATTTCCACACTGGGCAGCTACCCAGGTGCCCATCTTAGAGAGAACCGTAATTATAAGTGCCATTTTAATAACTGGTTTGCTGAACTCAACAAAAAATTAGGTATTTGTTCTGCCAAACCGGTGCGAACCAGCTGAATCTCATCACCATGTATGGGGTTACAGTGCAATGGTGAGTGATTAGAATTGAGAATACAATAGTCTTCCTAGTCCTGAAGCCAAACACTTGCTGTACTTATTTTAATTACATAAACCACATTAATTCAGACTTAATTAATGGCTTCCCTCTGGCACCTCACTGTATAAGACTAAGCTAGTGTCCATTTTCCCCAACACTAACAAACAGGCAGTTAGCTTGACATTTTCTGACCTTCTCTTTCAGGGCCTGTCTCAGGGCACCTCGACCTCTGGCCTCAATGACTTCAATTGTTCCTCCAACAACCCAGCGCCAACTTCAGTCCCTCCTGGGCAGGGGCCTAAGTTCCCAGTCTCTGTCCATTCTCATTCACTTCCCTGTTATGTCTTAGCTTGTGCAGCAAATTCTGTCCAGCTTTGAGATGGCTTAACAGTGTTCATAACTACATTCTTTTGTTTGGAACTACTGGCCAGTTTAAAACATTACCCTGTCAGAGGTGTCTACACTCAACATTTAACATTTTTTCCCTCATCTTACTTGTCCTTTGTGTGGTGAATGTTAGGTGCATGACTACATCATCTCTCTACTTGTGGTTTTCAGTGAGATCCTGTTCTCTGGGTAACCTCTCTACCTCTCTGGCAACTCCATAGGTAAAGCTCTATCAAACACACAGAGTTTAACCACCTCCCTATTTTGGTCTTCTCTCCAGATAAAAAACTCTATACCCTACTCAGTTTTTCTCTCCCCAGTTCCTCCATATAGTGATGATAATAAGTATCAGATGAATGAATGAATTATTAAAGGAATGGACTGAAGTCTCCAAAACTGCTGCCAACAGAATGATATTCTAGAGCACTGGTAGTCAACCTGGTCCCTACCGCCCACTAGTGGGCGTTCCAGCTTTCATGGTGGGCGGTAGCGGAGCAACCAAAGTATAAATAAAAAAAATAGATTTAACTATAATAAGTTGTTTTATAAAGATTTATTCTGCCAAACTTAGCCAAAATCCAACATAAGTACTCGGTAAGTAATTATTATTATATGCTTTAACTTACTGTAACTCTGCTTTATAAATTTTATAAAGTAAAGTTACTTCCCTACTTTATAAATCACCATTACTGTGGAACTGGTGGGCAGTTAGAAAATTTTACTACTAACAGAGATACAAAAGTGGGCGGTAGGTATAAAAAGGTTGACTACCCCTGCTCTAGAGCCTTGGTCGGCAAATTGCGGCTTGCAAACCACATGCATCTCTTTGGCCCCTTGAGTGTGGCCCTTCCACAAAATACCATGTGTGGGTGCTACCTCGATAAGGAATGTACCTACCTATATAGTTTAAGTTTAAAAAATTTGGCTCTCAAAAGAAATTCCAATTGTTGTACTGCTGATATTTGGCTCTGTTGACTAATGAGTTTGCCGACCACTGCTCTAGAGGTAGCAATGGCAAGCACAGGAGGCAGGTTGGAGAACTAGGCTTCAGACATTCAGCACTCCTCTTTGCTGTAGGCCAGTCCCCACTTTGCCTGTGGCTAAGGTTTCTTGAGAAAAGAGAAACACTGCTCTTGAGATAGGGAGAAGACAGTATCTTATACCTTAATTTTTTTCAGCCCTGCCTGGCCTAATTTCTCTAGGCCCATTTCTGTGGGCCTGTGCTACTTTGTATGGTTCTTATTCATGAACTAGGAGCTATTAATGACACACCAGGAGCTGATATTATACTTGACCTCAATTATGTTTTAACATAAGTGCTGTGAAATTTCATTGAAGAGAAGAACTAAATTGAAGTTAATGCTCACTAAAAAGAAAGTGAGTAGTCCCTGGTTTATTATTAGAAAAATTCTGGCTTTTAGTCTGAATTTTTCTTTTCTTTTTCTTCTTTCTTTCCTTTTCTTTCTTTCTTTCTTTCTTTCTTTCTTCCTTCCTTTCTTTCTTTCTTAGTATTAAGATCCAAAAATGCTAAAAAGTGACTAACTAGTTACATAAAACATATGCTGAGAGTCCTCAGCCAAAGCCAAATATGAGAAAAGTCAAACAGTATATATAAAACAAATAAATTAGTCACAGTGTTGGGTAAACTGCTATTTGGCACAAATCCATGAACATAGACCAAAGAAATGTCTCTGCAAAGCTGTGAGAAATGTTTGTGGAAAATATCTCTGAGACAAATATGTATTTGACCTAAAATCTTGTCTACAACTGAACTTTGTCCTACAGGAATAATCCATAATGTTTTTCTTTAGTATATATTTGTTCACCAATTTGTGCATGGGTCATGGGTGAGGCTGCTCCCTGCAGAGTAGACTGCACTCTGTGGTGGCCTTGGTCGTCATCATGCATGGCCAGCTGGACCTAGGCTGACCCACAGCATGGGAAGCAAAGGTGATAGAATCTGGCTGCTTGGAGATGTGGCATGAGGCTAGGACTAGGAGTTGGGGCCCTGGGTCAAATAGCTGTACACGACATACAATGTTCTTTAAAAAACTCCATGCATTAGCATGCAACTGACTGTAAATTGTTTAGTCTAATGTCCAACTTGATACTTAATTACTACAAGCATCTTTAATTTGTGAAATCCCTTTTTTATGATTAAAGTCATCTTGTGAATAGTAGGGATAAAAAAAGGAAGAACTAAGGACTAAGTTTCCAAAATCTGTCAGATAACTAGTTTTGTGTGCTAAATTCTAGGTCAACAGGAACAACAAAAAAGAAAATAAAATGAACAGACCCCAATACTCTTGCTTTCATGGAATATAGAGTCTAGGAGGAAAATAAGACAGGGGTATTATTTATTTACATTAAGATAGAAGGAGCGCCTGACCTGTGGTGGCGCAGTGGGATAAAGCATTGACCTGGAAGTGCTGAGGTCGCCGGTTCAAAACTCTGAGCTTGCCTGGTCAAGGCACATATGAGAGTTGATGCTTCCAGCTCCTCCCTCCCTTCTCTCTCTCTGTCTCTTCCTCTCCTCTCTAAAATGAATAAATAAAAAAAAAAAAAAAAAAAATAGAAGGAGCTTGACCAGGCAGTGACGCAGTGGATAGAGCTTCAGTCTGGGACACTGAGGACCCAGGTTCAAAACTTTGAGGTTGCCAACTTGAGCATGGGCTCATCTGTCTTGAGCGCAGGCTCAAGAGCTTGAGCATGGGGTCGCTGGCTTTAGTGTGGGATCATAGACATGACCCTATGGTCTCTGGCTTGAGCCCATAGGTGCTGGCTCGAAGCCCAAGGTCACTGGCTTGAGCAAGGGGTCACTGGCTTGGTTGAAGCCCCCTAGTCAAGGCACATATGAAAAAACAATCAATGAACAACTAAAGTGCTGAAATTATGAGTTGATGCTTCTCATCTTTCTCTCTTCCTGGCTGTCTGTCTCTCTCTCTCTTTTGGTTAAAAAAAAGATAGAAGGAGAGGAATAATAATGATAGCTAATATTTATTAAATACTGACTACAGGCAAGGCACTATTATAAATCCTTTACATTTATTGATTCATTTAAACCTAACAAAAGCCATATGAGGCAGGTACTACCAGTAGCTCCATTTTACAGATGAAGAAACTGAGGCTCAAAGAGATTTATAACTTGCCCAAGATCACTGCTAAGGTACCAATAGAGATTTGAACTCAAGTGGTATGACTACAACCCTGTGTGCCTAGCCATTGTGCTATTCTGCTTGCTGGGGACTGAGAGGTGCATGTCAAAAGCGTTCTTGGGGCTCTGTTGAGGAAGATATTCACTGCATCAAGGAGAAAGATCGCCTGACCAGGTGGTGGTGCAGTGGATAGAGCGTCGGACTGGGATGCGGAAGGACCCAGGTTCGAGACCCCGTGGTCGCCAGCTTGAGCGCGGGCTCATCTGGCTTGAGCAAAGAGCTCACCAGCTTGGACCCAAGGTCGCTGGCTCCAGCAGGGGGTTACTCGATCTGCTGAAGGCCCACGGTCAAGGCACATGTGAGAAAGCAATCAATGAACAACTAAGAAGTCGCAACGAGAAACTGATGATTGATGCTTCTCATCTCTCTCTGTTCCTGTCTGTCTGTCCCTGTCTATCTCTGCCTCTGTAAAAAAAAAAAAAAAAAAAAAAGGAGAAAGATCACCCACACTTTGTGGAGAGATGACATTTGCACTATTTGCACTAACCCTTGAAGATTGGGGAATATTTAGACATACAGATGTTGGCAGTGGGAATGGAAGATGAATTCAGAGATAGAGAAAAGTGTTTCCAAGTGGAGAGCAGCATTAGTGAAAGATGCAGTAAACACACAGGATCTAAGCAAAGAGCCAAAGTCAGTCTGGTTGTACTAGAGTAGAGTGTGTGGAAGCAAAACTGTGGGGGCTGGAAAGTGACCTGGAGCTAGCCCTGAACCGTTTGCTCATCAAGATGATCCTTGCTAAACTATTCCAGTACTTTGTCAAACTCATTAACTTATCACCAAAACCACTCTCAGAGAGAAACTTTGACAATATTAATGAACAAACAGATGAGAAAGTTTTAAAAAAGAAGTCACTTTCTCCCAAGGACCTGCAAATGCAAAGGAACTCAATTCTAGTTCCAGTTTTCTGCTTGTCACTTGTGACTATCCTTCCAAATGTTGCAGGTCAGCTGTGCACTATTAGATAAATAAGTGCAACATCAGATAGTCAGATTCTCGGTAATAGTCCTTGATAATCATGAAGAGTTCTAGAACTTCTTTAGAAATAAAGAAGTTTGCATTTGACATCATAGTTATGCAAGTACTATGTAAGTAGAGTGTAAAATAAGCCTAAGTATTTATTTTAGAAACCATGTAGTCTATTATTTTGCAGAAGAAGCAAAAAAAAAAAACCAAATCCAAAATACACTAAAACGGTTAAATGAATTTACTTGAAGTCATCCAGCAAGTCAATAACAAAATCATGGTTTGAACACAAACTTTTTGGAAAGTGAAACAAATGCTTTCATTGCACATTATAAAATCTGCTTATGGATGTATTTCATGTTCTGCTGTTCCTCCATTCCTTCGTGAATCTTTAAATTTTGGTTAAAGCACAATAGCCAAAGAGGAGGCTTTTAAGAATGGTGAACACAATTTTTTTAATGTTCACTTAGAAAGTAAGCTTTTAAAAAATATATCATTCTACAAAATAGTTCAGTATAGGGATTAAAATGAACACCAATTGACCCTGCACGAGCAGTTGTACAGTGGTAAGCATTGTGCTGAGCACTTAAAATGCTTTATCTCAAACATTAGGACAACAGCCCTCATGATGGTATTACTATTATACCCATTTTATGGTTGAGGAAATGTGAAGAGATTTAGAAACTTGCTCAAGGTTACACAGCTAGTGATTACCATTTTGGACGCAGGCCCAGGACCACCTGACACCAAATTCTGTGTTATTAACTATTACAATAAATGACCTCCATAGCTAGTAGTGGGGGCAACTTCCCTTTTTACCAGGAGATATTAATTATCCAGACAAGGTGTGAAAACAAGAAGACTTAATTTTTAAGAATTTTTACCCTTACTGAAAGCTTTCTAGGTAGGTAACACTTCTAACAGGTCTACCTCTGTGTGCCATAAACAACCATCTTTGCTGCATTTTGCCAGGAAAACAGACACCCTTAATTTATCACAAAATCAAAATTTCAAGGATTAGTAATAACTAGTAGTGATTGTTAGCAGCCTGTGGACAAGTCTAGTGCTTGTCCATCAAATAACTGCCCTGCCATGAGTAGAGCATCTGGGACCTTGAGTAGGAGTACAGGGTCTTGAGAAGTTGTGCTTCAGAAGGCCTAGGGCCCAGCCTTCTGCTCTGCCTGGCCTCATTTGTGGTTCCACTGACTATAGGTCCCACTGGCTGCATTTAAGAAAATGACTTTGAGTCTCTTGCTTCCTCTATGTCCTCACTGCCACTGCACTTCTTTAGATCTCCATCAGTCATCTCTTGCCAAGACTACTCCAAAATCCCCCTATATCCTCTTGTATCTAACATGACATCTACCAATCCATCCTCCTTCTGCTGCCAGAATGTTCTCTCTAAAATTGATCATCTGAATTCTCTCCTCTGAAATCTTTGATGGCGTCATGTTGCCAACAAAATAAAATTTACACTTTTAAGCATGGCATTCAATATCCTACACAATTCGGCTTTTTCTCACCTTCTGGGGTTCAACAGATATTTGGTGACTTAGTGCATGTGCTCCTATTTAGGCATTCTTTTAGCAAACATTTCCTCTACTTGGTATTCAACGATTGAATTTATTAAATGTCCATAACATGTTGAATTTTTTTTAAGTGAGAGGCAGGAGGCAGAGAGATGGACTCCCCCAGGCACCCCGACCAGGATCTACCTGGTAAGCCCCCTACAGGGTGATGCTCTGCCCATCTGGGGTGTTGCTCCATTGCTCAGCAACCGAGCTAGTTTAGAGCCTGAAGCAAGGCCATGGAGCCATCCTCAGCACCTGGGACCAACTTGCTCGAACAATTTGAGCCATGGCTGCAGGAGGGGAAGGGAGAGTGAGAAAGAAGGAAGAGAGAGAGGCGTGGAGAAACAGATGGTTGCTTCTCCTTTGTGCCTTGACTAAGAATTGAACCCAGGACTTCCATATGCAGGGCTAACACTCTACCACTGAGCCAACCTGCCAGGACCAACATGTTGAATTTTAACAATCATTATTTTTTCACAAGGAAATGAACACAATTATAGACACAGAATCTAGAGACTTGGGTTTAGGTACATTTTTAGCCCTTTCTCCCTATGTTGCTTTAGACAAGTCATTTCTCTCCTCTGGGCCTCAGTTTCTCCATCTGTGTAAAAGAAAATAGATATAAATTATCTCTAAGATTCTTAGAGGCCATTTCTATACTGGCTCCTGATACTAGAATCCCCCTGAATGAAAAACCAAGAATATTAACCCCTACTCAGCCAAAGATGTGTGTCCCACAGCTCAGTCCAGTGCTCAACAGATTGGAGCCAACCTTGCTTTACCCCCCTCACACTTTAACACCGTTCTTTCGAATCCCATGACCAGCCCTGCACTGAGTCAAGGCACTGGCATTTTTATCTTCTGTGTAACAGACCCTGCAGCTGAGACAATGAGGCACTTAGAGCCGTCAGCTATGATCTCATCTACTGACCAAGACTTTTCTTGGCTCAGACCTGAACAACAAAAGAAAGACTCTACGGCAGGAAGTGGTGGCACTGATCCGGCATGTTCTAGGTCTAGAATTGGAGCAGAAACTTGTGTGGACCAGCAAGGACCTTGCACACTCCAGTAGGAAAGAGAAAAAAGCCAGGCAATCCCCGGAGAAGCAATCCTGAGGGCAAAGAGACTTCAGAAGGTGGTGTGAGCCAGAACTCCTTTTTTTTTTAGAAACTTCTGTGCACCAGACTCTCAATCTGGCCTACAACTTTGCAAGGCAAGTTTTATCCTATTTCCAAAGCTCAGACATATTAACTAACTTTTCCGCATCATTTGACTAGTAAGTATACTACTCACAAAAATTCATTCAGATGAAGCTATAAAATATCCCGTAATTTTTGTGAGCAGTATAGCTGTGGTGGTTCAAATCTTTGTCTCTAAAGACCTGCATTCTTTCCTTCATGCACCCTGAGAAGCACCTGGGAGAAGCTTAGGAAGTCTTGAGAGTAAAGCCAGATGCTTAGGAAATACTCACTGGAGGCTTAATTCAAGGAATCGGGTAAAATACTAAAGGAATAATATTGAATACAAAATCAACAGCGCTAACCATGAGAAAAGCTAGAATGACATTCAGGATACTAAATAGCTTTAGGTCATAAATAAATGTTGTCCTTTGAAGAAGGAGCCCAAAATAATGTTCATTCCTTGAACATGGACGTGACTAATACGCTGGGTGTGTCAGGCATCTTGTCCGCACAGCTGTCTGGGTCCGCTGCCTGTGGCGGAGTCTCAGCTGCTGTCTGCCCAGGGGCATGCTGCACGCTAATCTCCTGGCTTCCCAGTGAGCTCGACATTTTTGCTGAGTCTGACTCACTCACTTCCAGCCTCAATTGTTCTGTGCCAATGCAGACTTCTTTTACAGTTGGCCTACTTAGAAACACAGGATGTTAGTGTTGGAAGTCACCTAGTATAACCCCCTCACGTTACAAATGAGAACGCGGGCCCTAGGCAGGGTTTGGCGATGTCTGAACGCCGGTGGGTTTAGGTGTGAGGCATGATGGGACCTCAGTACCGGGGGCCTGTCAGGCGGGCGGAGGAAGCTGAGGTCAAATCACACTGGGGCTGGCAACACTAGCTCCCCTGCAGGATTGCTGGGTTGTGGTGGGCACAGGGAGCAGACCCAGCTTCCTGGAAGAAAGGGTTGAGATAAGGCAGTGGAGTGTCGGGGTCCTAGTCCAGCAGTCTGCAGTTCAGGGCCGGCGTCTGTCCCAGCAGGGAAATGTGGGACTGGGCAGGGGAACTGGGCTGGAGGTCAGCTGTGAGGACTATACCAACATGCTCAGGCAGGCGATGGGTGTGAAAAGAAAAGTCACAACTCAGAGGCTATCAGGGTGTGCAGAGTTCACCAGAGGCACAATAAAGTCCAGATTAGTGGCAGCATACCCCACCCCTAAGGCAGGTTGTGGTTGATGCACTCCTTGACTTTTTGGCGAAGGCTCCAGCCTGTAGCTGGCGGGAGCAAGAGACTCCAGACCAGATCATAATTGGGGAGCCAGGAAAAACAGCACTGAAGTATTCCAACGATTCTGCCTCCCAAATGTCTCTGGAATGTTCCTTTCCTCTATTTCTGTTGTCATCTTCCTGAGCCCTGGTCATCACCCATACAAATTATTGCAACAATTTTTGGTTCATTTCTTTCCCTCTGCCTATAATAAAGCATTCTTCTCATTGTCACCAGAGAGATGTTTCTATGATACGTGAGGGTGTCACTTGCTTTCTATGAATATTGGATGGCAGCCTTTCTCTACGGGGCTTCAATAGGGGAATCAACCCCTACAGAAAATTATTGGAATGACTATTTTCTCAGCTCTTTCCAGGATGCTATCTAGGTGGTATCTTTTTAGGTATAGAGGAGAGAAATTATTTGCATATGGGTGCCTTAAGTCAAGGGGGCTTAAAACCCAAATGTCGAAGCCTGGCATAGTAGGTCCCACACAACCTCAGCCCAACCTTCCACTAGCCTCATCTTCTGCCCTCCTTACCACACATCTCATGCTCTGGTCTTTTTAATGTCTTAATGCTCTTCCTTTTACCTGACCTCCTAACTGGTCTTGTAAAATCTTAATCATCTTTCAAGACCTAACTCATATGTTTTCTACCCTCTGAAGTGGCGCCTCTGCAAACTTTGAAGGTTGATTAACTGTTCCTTCCTCTATGTCCCATATTATTTGTGTGTTGCATTGTAGAGCACATCATTCAGAGTTGGAGGTTTACTTATCTGCATGACCTACAAATTTTGAGCACAGCAGGCAACATCTCCTTCCCATCCCCTGACCTAAATAGATGTTTATCAAACTGAATGGCCCAAACTTCCTGGATAATCAAAAAAAACAACAAGCTAATTCTGGGACACAGAACCCTAGACTTTTAGTCCATCGTTATTTAGGTTTCTACATGACAACAACTAGATCAAACATTAACTATGTCAGTGTCAGATATAGAAAACTTCCTGACTGAGTGAGGGGGTAAGAGAACGGAGCCCCTGGGAAGACAGAATGGAGCCAGAAAAATGTCTGGTAAGGTGTAGGAGTAGACTCCATCCGGAACATGCATAGGACCAACTTTATAATTTCTCTAGGAAACAAGAAAAAAAGATAAGGAGAAATAGTTGGTGGAGAAGTTAAGTGAAGGACACATATGTCAAGAACTGATGTCTGAAATGACTCATCATAGCCAAAATCTGATAAAAGAAAAATGAAGAAGAAGAAGAAGAAGAAGAAAGAAAGAAAGAAAAGAACTTGCATTTGCATAGTGCAGAATATCATCATACACATGATTTCATTTAATTCTTAGCATAACCATTTGAAAGGGTTTAGGGTAGGAGTGGTGTGGGGGGTGAGGGAGGAAGTTACAGTTTTTCCTTTACAGAAGAGATGATTGAGACCCAGAGAAGAGAATTGATATGTCAAACGTCCACTGTCCCTAAGAGATGCCCTGGAACTAAAAGGCAGGCCTGCTTGTCTTGGACTCCCAACCACATTCACTTTTCTAGGAGCAGGGAGGCAACTGTTCTGGTCTGAAAGCTGAAGGCCTTTATAAATCAAATAGGATGACATGTAGAGGTTGTTCTGAGTCATGACTCAGAGGGACTTTCTATAAACTCAAGACTTTTCTAGGCTGCTGTAAAAATGCAGATAGAAAACCATTAGTCAGCTGACGTGCAGGGAGCAGCAGAAACAGAGCGATTCTTGGCTTTAACTGGGCAAAAGCGTGTCTTGACTGAAGGATCTGGAGCAGCGGAGGGTGCTTCTTATTTGCCTGTGGCTCCAGGGGGTCTGCAGGACCGCAGATGACTACTAGGCCGCTGCACTTTTTGGTCCGCTTAGAATGGAGAAAAAGTGTCAGGAAGATGGGGAGGAAGAGCTAGTCTTGCTCAGCTGGTCCCTTCCCTCTCAGATTTATCCACAGACCTTGGAAACTGTGAGACCCAAGAATAAAAATACCACCGGCCAAAAAGGAAAGAAAAAAGAAAAAAAAAATACCATGGGCCAGGCCCTGTAGACGATTCCTTCCGTTGTCACTAGGCTCCTTGGTATGCATATCCTGTCACTCAAGGGCATAGAGTTAATTTAAATAACTTTGTACCCTACTGTCTAGTATTCTAAATATAGACAACAAATTTCAGGAAATGACCTTTTGATTATATATAAACATTTCAGGTTTGTTAAAAACATCTTTTAAATAACTTCACAGAGGAGATTCCTTGATTTCTTTCTCCTTTAAATAGTTACTTAGGTTTTTTTTTCAATCCTCATTTAGTCATTTATACAGTGTTTATAGGAACCAATGAGGGCTAGGTTCTGCTACATGTTAGGCCCTATGCCAGGTGCTGATACCCAGGAGTAAACAAGAAGCAGCCCACTCTCATGGAGTTTAGTTTCAGGTGACATGGACTGGCGTGGTTGGAAGACCACAGAGACTAATTCAACTGCCTCAATTTAATATAAAGGACCAGAGAAAGGCAGTATCTCACCGAAAGTTACACAGTTTGTCCATGGCAAAGCCAGATAAAGAAAAACAGTTCTATTCTTCAGTTAAGATCCTGAACTGAAGTTATCCAGGAGGCCAAAATAAGCATTATCTTACTTCCCTTCTGTCCCAGCTCAGTGAATCTCTCTCTTAGCTTCTTGATTATTGGAGAGAGTAAATGTATTCCTACCCTGTCTTTTCTGGAACTAAGCATGTCTGTTAGTAATAGAGCGGAGTTTCCTCTTTCTCTGGAACTCTGTCTTCTCTGTGCTTTGTAAACCTCTCATCTTTGCAGAGGCTCCCAGTCTTATAACCACAGCTCCAGGACCAGGAAAAACATGCTGCCTGTTTTCTTTTTTTTCCCCCCACAGGAAGCAGAATGTGAACTTTCTGCAGAAAACACCATGAAGTTCTGTTTTACTATTGTCTACAAGACTTATGCTGTAAGAAATACAAATAAGCCCTGAAAGGCTGGCTCCATGGTAGAGCATCGGCCCGGCGTGTGGAAGTCCCGGGTTCAATTCCCAGCCAGGGCACACAGAAGTGCCCATCTGCTTCTCCACTCTTCCCCCTCTCCTCTCTCTCTCTGTCTTTCTCTTCCTCTCCATTGAAGTGGAGTTGACCCAGGCACTGAGGATGGCTCCATGGCTTCCTCCTCAGGTGCTGGAATGACTCCAGTTGCAATGGAGCAAAGGCCCAGATGGGCAGAGCATCACTCCCTAGTGGGCATGTGGGTGGATCCTGGTTGGGCACATGGGAGTCTGTCTCTCTGCCTTCCTGCTTCTCACTTCAGAAAAATACAAAAAGAAAGAAAGAAAGAAAGAAAGAAAGAAAGAAAGAAAGAAAGAAAGAAAGAAAGAAAATATTTGTATTAGTGTTCTCCAGAGAAATAGAACCAACAAGAAAGAGAGGAATGAGGAATGAGGGGAGAATTTTAGGGATTGGCTCTTGCAATTACGAAGGCTGGCAAGTCCAATGACTTCAGGGTAGGCCAGCAGACTGGAGACCCAAAGAAGAGCCAGTGTTGCAGTTTGCTGTCAGAATTTCCTCTTATTAAGGAATGGTCAGGGTTGTGTCCACTCAGGCTTGACTGATTGGATGAGGCCCACCCACATTATGGAGGGCAATCTGCTTTACTCAAAATCCACTGATTAAAATGTCAATCTCAGCCAACAAGGCCTCACATAAACATCCAGAACAATGTTTGGCCAAATATCTTGGCACCACGTCCCAGCCACGTTGACACATTAACCATCACAGTACTATAAGCTAAAATTTTTACAGCTCCAAAAGTCTGATCATATTTCTAGCCACATGGGTGTCAGTAGCTGGGGGAAACATGGATTAAAGTCCTGATGAAACTCTAGATCAGCATCAAGAGAGAAGAAGGGAAGCTTGGAAAGATAGGAAAACCATCTGTCAACAGAAATGTTACCATGGAAAAAGACCATCAGAAAAGGGTGTTCTTTTGGTGAACCTGGAAACACCCTAGCCCTAATCCTTTTCCTACTATTTTGTTTCATAGATGAAAAGGAGGAAAATCCAGAGAGCAAAGACCGGGTAGGGGAGACATTGCCTTGCTCTTCCTTCAGATATGTTTGTGGGCCAGAGTTCTAACAACCAGAGCTTTGGGGGTGAGATATTTCTTTTCCTGACTCCCCTGTATGGGAAACCGAGACACTTGAATTTGTTCTAAGGGAGGTAGAGCCTGTGGCTACAGAAGAAAGTCTGTTGGGGCTTTGCCCCTTAGTGAAGAAGGTCTTAGAGCTCTGAACACATCTCTTGAAGGGCTTTGGAAAAGAAGTTATTGTATACATTCAGCAAGCATCTCTTGTGCCAGGCACTGTTCTAGGAGCTGGCAATGCAACAATGGACAAAGCCCACAAAAATCCCTGCTGTCTTGACATTTACATTCTACAAGGGGAGATAGACAATGCACAATATAACAAACTATCACATATAGTATGCTAATGACAAATGCTAAAGAGAAAAATAAAGCAGGGAAGGGGACTAGGAAATGCTGGAAAATGGGTGTTGCCATTTCACATAATGTGGCTAAGGAAGTCATCATTGAGAATGTGACATTTGAGTAAAGACCAGAAGGAAGTGAGAGGGTAAGAAGTGCAGAGAGTAGGGAAAGAGTTTCCAGGCAGAAGACTATCTTTGTGGATTGAAGTGTGTCTCCCAGAAGAGATATTGAAATCCCAATTCCTGGTAACTGTAAAATAAGGGGTCTACCCTTACTTGGAAATAGGGACTTTCAGACTTCATCAAGTTAAGATGGGGTCAATAGGGTGGGCCCAATGCAATATGTATAACTAGTGTCCTTATAAGAGGATACAGAGACAAAGATATATATATATATTTCTATGTATGTATATATATATATATATATAGACTGCCATGTATGACAGTGAGTGACTGGAGTGATACAGCTGCAAACCAGGACCCCAAAGATTGATGGCCATCATCAGAAGCTAGGGAGAGGCAAGGAAGGCTTCTCTGCTACAAGATTCAGAGGGAGCATGACACCTCAAGTTTTGAACTTTTGGCCTCCAAAGCTGTGAGACAATAAATTCTGTTGTTTTAAGTTACAATTTATGGTACTCGGCTGCAGCAACCCTAAGAAAGGTGTGTTTGCGCGTTCTTTCTATCAGCCCTGCTCTTTCATGGGCACATCTCTGAAATGAGCAACCTCTCTCAGGTGTCTGTGAGTCAGCACCTGCTGTCCTCCTTGCCTGGAACTACATCCTGCTTCCCACATTTATCCCCTAGTAATGGCTACCATCTATTAAGCCTCCACCCTGGTTTCCTCTTCTAGAAAGTATTACCTGTTCTCCTTTCTTTCTCTTCTGTTCTGTCCACACAGAACACACACAAACATACACACACGAATATACACACACTGAGAGTGTACAAGAAGAGTACCCAATCTAGGCGTGCTTCTTGTCCTCATCCTGTTTCACCTACAGCTATATTTGCTTTCTCACCTGCCTTCTTCACTAATGTGTAACCATCTCTTCAGCAAGGGCTGGGTCGTTTAGTCTATGTTCCTGCTGCCTCACCTAGTGCTCATCTCAAAAAAAAAAATTAAAATTATTTAAAAACAATAAGTTGACCCTAGCCCTGGCCGGTTGGCTCAGCAGTAGAGCATCAGCCTGGCGTGTGGAAATCCTGGGTTTGATTTCCGGCCAGGGCACTCAGGAGAAGCGCCCATCTGCTTCTCCACCCTTCCCCCTCTCCTTCCTCTCTATCTCTCTCTTTCCCTCCCACAGACAAGGCTCCACTGGAGTAAAGTTGCTCCGGGTGCTGAGGATGACTCCATGGCCTCTGCCTCAGATGCTAGAATAGCTAAAGATGCAATGGAGCAATGACCTAGATGGGCAGAATGTTGTCCCCTGGTGGGCATGCCAGGTGGATCCCAGTTGGGTGCATGCAGGAGTCTGTCTCTGCCTCCCTGCTTCTCACTTCAGAAAAATAAAATAAAAAATAAGTTGGCCTGACCTGTGGTGGCACAGTTGATAAATCGTCGACCTGGAATACTGAGGTCATGAGTTTGAAACCCTAGGCTCACCTGGTCATGGCACATATGGGAGTTAATGCTTCCATGCTTTCTGATCCTCTTCCCTTTCTCTCTCTTTCTTTCCTCTCTCTCTAAAAATAAACAAATAAAATCTAAAAAAAATTTTTTTCAATAAGTGAATAAAAACAAAACTTTGAATCAGGGTGTTGTCTCTATTTTTTCAGTTGAGGAAACAAGCTCAAAACTTGAAGTGAGCTTGACCAGGCGGTGGCGCAGTGGATAGGGCATCAGACTGGGATGCTGAGGACCCAGGCTCGAGACCCCGAGGTCTCCAGCTTGAGCATGGGCTCATCTGGTTTGAGCAAAGCTCACCAGCTTGAACCCAAGGTCGCTGGCTCCAGCAAGGGGTTACTCGGTCTGCTGAATGCCCGCGGTCAAAGCACATATGAGAAAGCAATCAATGAACAACTAAGGTGTTGCAACTGATGATTGATGCTTCTCACTTCTCTCCGTTCCTGTCTGTCTGTCCCTATCTATCCCTCTCTCTGATTTTCTCTCTGTCTCTGTAAAAAAACACACACAACAACAACAACAAAAACACTTGAAGTGACTCCATTTAAGGTCACACAATGAATCCATGACAGAGGGAAAAAATACATGGCAGAAGAGGGACTCAAACTGACCATTTGGCTTCAAAGTTGGACATTTCTTCTATAACCTCATAGCTATGACAGTTACTGTGCTGGAGGTGCCCAATTTTTTCAAAAGTAAAACAAGAAGCAAAAGTACTCATTTTCCAGGACAGTTGTGGGGACTAGCTGAGACCAGCTTTGATGTGGTGCGGAGGTTCACGGGTGCTGTGACTGCTGGTTTGAGGCCATTCTCTGAAGACTGGTAATGATGAGGATGCCTCTCTGTTCTCCTCCTTTGACTCTAAGGTATTTCATCCAATGGCCAAGGAGATAACAGGAGAAAAATGTCTTCCACACCTGGCCTGTGGTGGCGCAGTGGATAAAGCGTCGACCTGGAAATGCTGAGGTCGCCGGTTCGAAAACCTGGGCTTGCCTGGTCAAGGCACATATGGGAGTTGATGCTTCCAGCTCCTCCCCCCTGTCTCTCTCTTCTCTCTCCTCTCTCTCTCTCTCTCTCTCCCTCTCTCTCTCCTCTCTAAAAAAAAATGAATAAATAAAATTTTAAAAATTGTCTTCCAGGAGAGAAGGGGCTCACTGATAGAGTGTGCCAAAAATTTGACAATCACATTGGTATGAGGAGGGAGTGGATATGAAGTTTACCTTGATCTGAGCCCCTTTCAAAGACTGACTCCATAGTGGGACCAAAAGCCTGGCTCCTGGAGTTCAGGAAGGTTTTCCATTTCCACAAGAATGATTTCAAAAACAGTCCTCCTGGCACTAGGGACACTTGCCTCTGCTCATGCTGAAAAAGAAACAATTTACCCAGACCCGGGGTTGGTTGGGCTCTCTTCTCTCTCAAGACCAGGACGCAGAGCTGGAAGGGTGGAGGACAGCACATCCATTAACCAGCTGTCTTCACAAATTGTTCGCGCACAGCATTCAGAATTGTGTGCTGCAATATAACAGGTTGAATAACACTGGTGAAGTTACACTATGTCCTTTCAGGATAATAAGCATGACATTTGAGGGGAATTTGCTACAGGCTGAAGCAGTTTAATAAATGGGGTAGATCCAGATGTGAAAATGCCGTGTGGCTTGGAACAGACATGAAATTATGTAAAGTATGAATTGAGATCTCCTCTCTGAAATCCCTGGTATACAATTTATTAGTCTCGTCTTACTAATAAACTGTGGTGTTCTATTCCAACTTTGGACTTCTAGGTAAATTCTGACCATTCATTCATGACACAACTAGATATTGAGTATCTACCATATGCCAGGCATTGTGAAGAGTATATGGGATCTTGATTCTGATTCTGAAGAAAAGACAGAAGATAGTTTTGTAAAATTCACAGGGCATCTCTATTAAAACGCTAGTTGGGCCTGACCCGTGGTGGCGCAGTGGATAAAGCATCGACCTGGAAATGCTGAGGTCGCCGGTTTGAAACGCTGGGTTTGCCTGGTCAAGGCACATATGGGAGTTGATGCTTCCTGCTCCTCCCCTGTGTCTCTCTCTCTCTCTCTCTCTCTCTCTCTCTCTCTCTCTCTCTCCTCTCTAAAATGAATAAATAAAATTTAAAAAACAAAAAACAAACAAACAAAAAAACGTTAGTTGTGGGGAAGTGACAATGTCTCTTCTATCTACATATGAAGAAAATAATTTCATGCAGAATGGCTTAGTTCCAGGGTTCACTGGGCTCATCAGCTCATCTGGGGGTAGCACAGGATTGAGAAGAATAGAGCAGCAGAAGATGTTGCTATGGTAACTTGGCATTAATACACGTTGGCTCTGTTGTGTCACCCCCAAATTACCTTTATAACTAGTGTAGTTTCAGAACGTAGAAAGCTTTTCTTAATTTCCACACAGCCTGTTATAAGGCATTTTTCAAGGCACACAGACAAAGCAAGGGTCCTTTCCGTGTGAGGCTATGCAGATGCTATTTCCTAAGCCACAGCATGCAATCAGGATCCAGACTCTCTTATTCTTTTATGGAAGATTTCTCTTTCAAATCCCTTTCATGTTATCTCACTTTTTATTGCCACATTTTTAAACCTATGCTTAAGCAATCCAAAAGGGCAAGAAAATGAACCCATAAACATTTATGCCTCAAAGTAACCTTGTGAGGTATAAACTAATATCCCTATTGTTCAAATGGAAGAACTAAGTTTCAGAAGGTTTCCATGATGTGCCCGAGTCCCATGATTAGATATGGCAGGAAAGAATGGAACCAGACCTTTAGAGTCCAAATTTTGTGTCTTCTTGTTATACCTCCACTGATTCCCAGTCTTTTCCAGCCTTTGTTGTATTATAAAACTACAGATGTATACAAAAGAGCAACAAGCTTGTTCTTTGTTGTCATTAAAATTTTTTTTTCTTCCTGACCAGACGGTGGTGCAGTAGATAGAACATCAGCCTGAGATGCTGAGGACCCAGGTTTGAAACCCAGAGGACATTGGCTTGAGTGTGGGTTCATTCAGCTTGAGAGCAGATTCCCCAGCTTGAGTGTGAGTTGCTGGCTTGAGCATGGGATCATAGACATGACCCCAAGGTCGCTGGCTTGAGCAAGGGGTCACTTGTTCTGCTACAGTCTTTCCCAGTGAAGGCATATATGAGAAAGCAATCAATGAATAATTAAGGTGCCGCAATGAAGACTTGATGTTTCTTATCTTTCTCCCTTCTTGTTTGTCCCTATCTGTCCCTCTCTCTGTCGCAAAAAAAAAAAAAAAAAAAAGTCTTGTGGGGTTTATAACAAAATGTCAGCAGGGCCATGTTACTTGTGGAATCTCTAAGCGAGAATCCACTTCCTTGTTTTTTCCAGCTTCTGGAAGCTGCCTACATTCCTTGACTCATATCCCCTTCCTTCATCTTCAAAGATAGCAGCATGGTATGTTCCCAGGGCTCTCTCTTGTTTTCTGTAAGGCTAGTAGCCGCAGCCACCATCACAGCCACCTGGCCTGTGCAGGTTCGCATTTGATTTGGACAGACAGTAATGAAACAATGGAGCCAAGAACTGGTGGGCCATTAGCTTTAATCCTAGCTTGCATCCGGTGGGCAAGAAATATGCACAGTGGAAAAACACTTCCCTTTCCATTCAGGGCTCCCAAAGCCACTGACTTATCTGAGTTTCCTAGAATCAAAGGTTTGTACCTCAGCCTTGTTCATCTCTGTTCCCCATCTCCTTCTTTCTGCACAAACTCTGCACAAACTGGCTTCTCCTTCAGCACTCTGCTATCTTGGCTGCTTCTCCTCTCCTCCACATGGCCTTTCTCTGCTCTCCTCCAGCATGGGCTCCTCTGTCCCATTTTATAGTATAGAAATCAAAACCTTTAATTCAATATACAAACAAGGAAGTCTCTGATACAAACTCACTTATCTGAGGCATAATGGGATTCCTCATAAGAGTGCACCACTCCACATCATGCAACAGTCAAGGGTGTGGGGAAAAGCTTAGTTTTGAAAAGATCTTAGTACTAAAAGGGTGGGAAAAGCTTAGTCTTAAAACTAAGCCTTAGGCTATAACGACCCTGCCTGCTTACAGCCTGTCTCCCACACCCAATGCAAACTATAAGCGAGCAAACATAAACATATGTATATCATATTTACAAACTTATTTGACCAACACTTTCTAACCTCTGCTTCCCCTTGACACATTTTCTTCTCTGACTCTGACCACTTTTTTCTTGGAAGGACCCTTGTGAGTACATTGGTCCCACCTAGATAATATCCAGAAAATCTCTTTATCTCAAGATAATTAATCACATCTTCAAAGTGATTTAAAAAAAAGATTTCATTGATTGATTTCACAGAGTGAAAGGAGGGAGGAGGGAACAAGAAGTATCAACTCATAGTTGCTTCATTTTTGTTTTTCATTCCTTGTTTGTTGACCAGGCAAGTCCAGGGTTTCCAACCAGAGACTTCAGTGTTCCAGGTCAACGCTTTATCCATTGCTCCACCATAGGCCAGGTAAGTGCTTTTTGCCATGTAAGGTATCATATTCAAAGTTTCCAGGAATTAGGATTTGAACATCTTTGGAGAATCATTCAGCCTATTATAACAACAATATGATTATGATAATGATGATGGTAATGATGATGACGACAACATTCTCCTACCTTGATCCTTCAGTGATTTCAGGATAAAATCCAAATTCTTTAGCAAGACACGACTGGCCTATTGTGATCTGACCCATGCCTACAGGTCTAGCGTCAACTCTCTACTGCCCCACATTCACTGAACATTCCAGCAACATTTAACCACTTGTAATTCTTCAGTTGCAACCTGCTCTGACTTGCCGACCACGCTCTTTCCTACTGTTACTGCTGTACAGAATATGCTCTTCCATTGTCCCTCTTCAACATCTTTCTTCACTTCCAATTCTTTTTTAAGTATAGTTGGCATACAATATTATATTTGCTGTATTAGTTTCAAGTACATAATACAGTGATTTGACATTTTTATACAGTGCAATCACCCCACCAATTCTAGTGGGTTTTTTTAGCACTAAGCCCAAGTTTTCTTCTTGGGAAATCTTTAATCCACCACTTACCTGTGATCTTGAGTAAGTTAGTTCACTTCTCTAAGTCTCAGTTTTTGTACCTAAAGAATGAAATAAAAAGCCCTGGCCAGATAGCTCAGTTGAGAGTATCATCCTGAAGTTCAGAGGTTGTCGGTCCAATCCCAGCTTAGGGCGCAGACAGGAACAAATGTTCCTGTTCCTGTCTCCCTCTTGCTCTCTCCCCTTCTCTCTCTAAAATCAATAAAGTAAACATTAAAAGAAAAAAAGAATGAAATAATAAAATGTTACATTATGGTAATAATCAAATTGTATGATTCATGTAAATAGTGAGTGCTCACAAATAAATTATCTATAATTATCATTGTAAATATTCCTTGACTATTCTCTCCAATGTGATTTAAGAACTTTCTCCTCTGTTCCCTTCAAAAAACAATGCATAGAGCCTGACCAGGCGGTGGCGCAGTGAATAGAGTGTTGGACTGGGAGGTGGAAGGACCCAGGTTCGAGACCCCGAGGTCGCCAGCTTGAGCGTGGGCTCATCTGGCTTGAGCATGGGCTCATCTGGCTTGAGCAAAAGCTCACCAGCTTGGACCCAGGATCGCTGGCTCCAGCAAGGGGTTACTTGGTCTGCTGAAGGCCCGCAGTCAAGGCACATATGAGAAAGCAATCAATGAACAACTAAGAAGTCGCAACGCGCAATGAAAAACTAATCATTGATGCTTCTCATCTGTTTCCATTCCTGTCTGTCTGTCCCTGTCTATCCCTCTGACTCCCTCTCTGTCTCTGTAAAATAAATAAATAAATAAAACCAATGTATAGAAAGTAACAGCCTTTCCTGAAATTGTCTATTTGCAAGTCTCTTCTTCTGAACTAATCATTCTTTTTTTCTTTTAATTGATTTTAGAGAAAGAGGAAGGAGAGAAACATTGATATGTTATTCCACTTATTTATGCATTCATTGGTTGAGCCTTGTATGTATCCTAACCGGGGATTGAACTCTACAACCTTGACATATTGGGACGATGTTCTAACCAACTGAGCTACCCAGCCAGAGCTGCACCGACCATTCTTTAAAATCAGGACTCAGCCTGGCCTATGGTAGAGCAGTGGACAGAGCATTGACCTGGAACGCTCAAGCTTGCCCAGTCAAGGCACATATGGGAAACAAATACTAGTATGAATTGATGCTTCCCGCTCCCCCCCCCCTTTCTCTCTCTCCCTCTCTCCTCTTACTAAAATCAATAAGTAAAGTCTTAAAGAAAAAAAAGATCAGAACTCAGTCATCCATTTCCATATCCTTGGTGTCTAGTGCAGGGTTTTACCGGTAGGTTAGTATTTATTGAAACAAAATAAGAAAATAACTTAGAAGGACACATGCTAATTCTATTCCCAGAGTATTTCTATAAAGCATTCCTTCCATTCTGCAGTACCAGTCTAAAAATATTTCATTCACCTACCTTTTATTTAATTATTCATTCATTTATTTATTTATATTTCTTATTTTTCAAAATATAAGAGAAAGTTTATTTGGAAAGTTACAACCCTGGCTGAGTAGCTCAGTTGGTTAGAGCATCATCAGGATACGCCAATGTTGCCCTTAGATTCTGGGTCAGGGCACATGCAAGAAACAAACAACCAATGAATGTGTAGGTGGGTGGAGCAGTGGAGCAATGTTTCTTTCTCTCTCTCCCTCTAAAAGAATCAATCAATAAAAAATTTTTAAAAGGTTACAGAGATAGTAGATGTGAGCCAGCTAGGCTGCATAGGCTCAGTAAAGAAGTTACAAAAGCAAAAAGAAGTTCCCTTGGAGCTTAGGTGAGAGCAAGGCAAAGGTAATGAATGCCCTGAGGAGCAGAGAAGAGGAGGAAAGGAAGGGCACAGTTGACC
Source organism: Saccopteryx bilineata (assembly GCF_036850765.1). Taxonomy (NCBI): domain Eukaryota; kingdom Metazoa; phylum Chordata; class Mammalia; order Chiroptera; family Emballonuridae; genus Saccopteryx; species Saccopteryx bilineata. The sequence goes on along the minus strand of NC_089490.1, from coordinate 334,114,055 downwards.
CAAGAGGGCAAGTGGACTGTCTATCTTCTATTTTTTGTATTTATTTATTTATTTGCCTGCCTTCTGTTTGTTTCTTTGTTTGTTTGTTTCTTTCTTTCTTTATTTTTCCTTAAATGAGAAGCAGGGAGGCAGAGACAGACTCCCGCATGTGCCCCTCCCGGGATCCACCTGCCATGCCTCCTGTGGGGTGATGCTCTGTCTGTCTGGAGCTGTTGCTTTGTTGCTTAGCAATCAAGCTACTTTAGCACCTGAAGTGAGACCATGAAGCTATCCTCAGCGCCCAGGGACAACTTGTTCCAACAGAGCCATGGCTGCAGGTGGAAAAGAGAGAGATAGAAAGAGAAGGGGGAGGGGTGGAGAAGCAGATGGGCGCTTCTCCTGTGTGCCCTGACTAGGAATCAAACCTGGGACATCTGCCTGACCAGGTGGTGGCGCAGTGGATAGAGCGTTGGACTGGGGTGCGGAGGATCCAGGTTTGAGACCCCGAGGTTGCCAGCTTAAGCGTGGGCTCATCTGGTTTGGGCAAAGCTCACTAGCTTGGACCCAAGGTCGCTGGCTTGAGCAAAGGGTTACTAGGTCTGCTGAAGGCCCATGGTCAAGGCACATATGAGAAAGCAATCAATGAACAACTAAGGTGTCACAACGAAAAACGATGATTGATGCTTCTCATCTCTCTCCATTTCTGTCTGTCTGTCCCTATCTATCCCTCTCTCTGTATCTCTAAAAAAAAATAAAAATAAAATAAAAATAAAAAACCTGGGACATCCACATGCTGGGCTGCCACTCTACCATTGAGCCAACCAGCCAGGGCCCAGCCTACCTTCTATTTAAATAAAATTGCAGCATTAACAAAACTGACCCTTGTGTGCCAAATTTCCTTTTGTCTTCTTTTGTTCCATCCACTTCCTTCTTTTTTCTTTCTACTTCCTCCTGGTAAAAAGTCATTGCTTTCTGTGTCATGATCCTATCTTTATTATTTTTTAAGAGTGACTGTCTTTATCCTAAAATTTACATTACTGCAAACCTTGCAGAAAGCTGTGTCATGTTACTCATAACTAGGAAGTCCCTCCCTTTATGCCTTGTGCTGCAGCCCTTATGTCATTAGGATATCTCGAGCCTGTGTGCTCCTTGAGCGCAGATGTGAGGAGGGTGTGGGGCTAACTAATGTATTCATGAAATCATTCACTTGGCAGGCATCACAGAGCTCCAAAGCCCACCCTTTCACTTGGAGTAGAGACACTGCGCAGTTTAATGGAAAGAGTGCTAACCTTAGGTTCACGACTTGGCTTTGAGCCCAGTTCCATCAATTACCTGGCTGACTGATCTTTTGGCAAAACACCAATGTCTGTAAGCCTCTGGACCTTTGACTTTTTTTTTTTCCTTCTTTTACACAGAGACAGAGAGAGTCAGTGAGAGGGATAGATAGGCACAGACAGACAGGAACAGAGAGAGAAGGAAAGCATCAATCATTTTTTCGGTGTGGCACTTTAGTTGTTCATTGATTGTTTTCTCATATGTTCCTTGACCGCGGGGCTACAGCAGACTGAGTAACCCCTTGCTCAAGCCAGCGACCCTGGCTCCAAGATGGTGAGCTTTTTGCTCAAACCAGATGAGCCTGCGCTACAGCTGGCGACGTCGGGGTCTCGAACCTGGGTCCTCCACATCCCAGTCTGACGCTCTATCTACTGCGCCACCGCCTGTTCAGGCTGGACCTTTGACTTTAAGGTAACATTAAGTGTACTCCACCTACCTTATAGGATAAATATACATTTTTTTTTGTATTTTTTTGAAGCTGGAAACAGACTCCCGCATGCACCCGACCGGGATCCACCCGGCACGCCCACCAGGGGCAACGCTCTGCCCACCAGGGGACGATGCTCTGCCCCTCCAGGGCGTCCTCTGTTGCGACCAGAGCCACTCTAGCGCCTGGGGCAGAGGCCAAGGAGCCATCCCCAGCGCCCGGGCCATCTTTGCTCCAATGGAGCCTCGGCTGCGGGAGGGGAATAGAGAGACAGAGGGGAAGGAGAGGGGGATGGGTGGAGAAGCAGATGGGCGCTTCTCCTGTGTGCCCTGGCCGGGAATCGAACCTGGGACTTCTGCACGCCAGGCTGACGCTCTACCACCGAGCCAACCGGCCAGGACTAATATAAATATATATATATATATATATATATATATATATATATATATATATATATATATATATATATATATATTTTTTTTTTCATTTTTCTGAAGCTGGAAACAGGGAGAGACAGTCAGACAGACTCCCGCATGCGCCCGACCGGGATCCACCCGGCACGCCCACCAGGGGGCGACGCTCTGCCCACCAGGGGGCGATGCTCTGCCCATCCTGGGCGTCGCCATGTTGCGACCCTCCTGGGTGTCGCCATGTTGCGACCAGAGCCACTCTAGCGCCTGGGGCAGAGGCCACAGAGCCATCCCCAGCGCCCGGGCCATCTTTTTGCTTCAATGGAGCCTTGGCTGCGGGAGGGGAAGAGAGAGACAGAGAGGAAGGCGCGGCGGAGGGGTGGAGAAGCAAATGGGCGCTTCTCCTATGTGCCCTGGCCGGGAATCGAACCCGGGTCCTCCGCACGCTAGGCCGACGCTCTACCGCTGAGCCAACCGGCCAGGGCTAATATATATTTTTTTAAAGAATGTAAAAATACTAGTACTTACTGGACATTAACAATGCACCAAGCACTGATAGGTGTATTTTCCCTATTTTATACATGAGAAAATCAAGGTTCAGAGAGTTGTCACGTTGTTATTCTGCTAACACATGGGGAACCAGGATTCAAACAAGGTCTTTCTGACTCAGAACTTTTTGTTGTGTTGTTGCTGTTGTTTTACTTAATTAAACCAGACTGATGCTCATGAATTATGCATCTGAAAATATTTTGGAAAAAAAGGGAAAGTTTTGCACCACACTGGATAATTATTATTTTATAGATGAGGAAACTGAAGCCCAGAACAGTGTGCAGTAACTTCCTTTAGAAGTTGGCCGCATGTTTTAATACAACAAGTACTCAGTGGGGCTTGTACGTGTGCAAGTCACTCAGGAATGAAGGTGTGGCTGCATCCAGCTGAAAGGAAAATCCAACCTAGGGGGCATGTATTTTGTAAGGCCAGTAGCCGCGGCCACCATCACAGCCATCTGGCCTACGCAGGTTCAGGTTTGATTTGGACAGACAGTAATGAAACAATGGAGCTAAGAACTGGTGGGCCATTACATTTAATCCTAGCTCGCACCTGGTGGGCGAGAAAATACACACAGCGGGAAAACACTTCCCTTTCCATTCAGGGCTCCCAAAACTGAGTATTCCTAGAATCAAAGGTTTCTACCTCACCAGCCTTATTCATCTCTGTTCCCCATCTCCTTCTCTCTGCACACACTCTGCATAAACTGGCTTCTTCTTCAGCACTCCTCCATCTGGGCTGCTTCTCCTCTGCAATGCTAAGTTCAGGAACTGAGAGCAAGCCCCCTGTCTGTTTCTATTTTATAGTGTAGAAATCAAAACCTTTAATCCAATATCAAATAAGGATGTCTTTGATACAAAGTCACTTATCTGAGGCATAAATGGGATTCCTCATAAGAGTGCACCACCCCACATCATGTAACAGTTAAGGGTGTGGGGAAAACTTAGTTTTGAAAAGATCTTAGTATTAAAAGGGAGGGAAAGGTTTAGTCTTAAAACTAAGCCTTAGACCAGGGGTCCCCAAACTTTTTACACAGGGGGCCAGTTCACTGTCCCTCAGACTGTTGGAGGGCTGGACTATAAAAAAAACTATGAACAAATCCCTATGCACACTGCACATATCTTATTTTAAAGTAAAAAAAAAAAAAAACCGGAACAAATACAATATTTAAAATAAAGAACAAGTAAATTTAAATCAACAAACTGACCAGTATTTCAATGGGAACTATGGGCCTGCTTTTGGCTAATGAGATGGTCAATGTGCTCCTCTCATTGACTACCAATGAAAGAGGTGCCCCTTCCGGAAGTGCAGCGGGGGCCGGATAAATGGCCTCAGGGGGCCGCATGCGGCCCGTGGGCTGTAGTTTGGGGAGCCCTGCCTTAGACTATGACTTTGCCAGCTTACAGCCTGTCTCCCACACCCAATGCAAACTATAAGCGAGCAAACATATATATCATATTTACAAACTTATTTGACTGACATATTTCAAGCTATTTTCACGTTTTCCTCTCTGTGATTATACTAGACAGCTTAGGTGATACATCTCAATGAACCTTGTTTTGAGACACAGGAAGCCCTCTGTGACTTGGCCCCAGCATAAATCTCTAACCTCATCTCTTGTCAGACCTCCGTTGCTACCACCTACCCCCAAATGTCCTCTCCAGTCATAATGAACTGCTTTCAGTTCCCAAATGCACCCAATGGGTTGTGCCTCTGTGACTCTGTCCCCTTTACCTGGAATGTACCGTGATTACCCACTGAGGATCCAGTGAGCAACTATACTCATTTTCTATAACTGCTTAAATGTCACTTCCTTCTTTTTTTATTTTTTACAGAGACAGAGAGAGAGAGTCAGAGAGTGGAATAGACAGGGACAGACAGACAGGAACGGAGAAATGAGAAGCATCAGTCATTAGTTTTTTGTTGCGCATTGCGACACCTTAGTTGTTCATTGATTGCTTTCTCATATGTGCCTTGACCGCGGGCCTTCAGCAGACCGAGTAACCCCTTGCTCGAGCCAACAACCTTGGGTCCAAGCTGGTGAGCTTTTTGCTCAAACCAGATGAGCCTGCGCTCAAGCTGGAGACCTCGGGGTCTCGAACTTGGGTCCTCGGCATCCCAGTCCGACGCTCTATCCACTGCGCCACCACCTGGTCAGGCGCCAAATGTCACTTTCTGAGTGAAGTCTTACCAGCCTCCTCCCACCGCCCCCCATTTTAGATAGAATCAACCATTCACTCCTTTGGGCCTCTACTGTTTCTTCTACATATTGTTGTACCAATTTTACTTTATTTTTAATTTTTTTCCCATTGATTTAAGGAGGGAAAGAGAGAGAGAGAGAAGCATCTACTTGCTGTTCCACTTACTTGTATACTCATCGATTGCCTCTTGTTTGTGCCCTTGAGGTCATGGGGAGAGTGAACCCATGACCTCAGCACACCAGGACAATACTCTATCTACTGAACCACTCACCAGGGCCCTTATTTTACCTTTTAAAAAAAAAAAAAATTTTATTCATTGATTTTAGAAAGAGGATATAGAAAGTGAACGGCAGGAGAGGAACAGGAAGCATCAACTTGTAGTAGTTGCTTCTCGCATGTGCTTTGACTGGGCAAGCTCAGGGTTTAGAACCAGCGACCTCAGCATTCCAGGTTGATACTTTATCAACTGCGCCACCTCAGGTCAGACCCAATATTACATTTTTGTTTGTTTGTTTTTTCAATTTTACTTTTTTACTGCGCCATTTTATACAGTAAAAATGTTTATTACAATAAAACTGTTCATTTACATGTATTACTTCAATTGTTAGCACCTAAAGGGCAAGAACTTAGTTCCACCTGCATTTTTATTCTTTAGTCTGTAGTATGGTGAGCAAATGGCTGGCTCACCCGACATCTAGTCCCCACCTGTCTATCTTCTGCCTGCCTCCTCTACAAAAGCTGGAAAAAAGTAAACTCTCTTTTTCCAATCTCTGTTGCAGTTATTAGGGACTGTGAGAAAAAAACGTTATGGTTGTGTAAATATATATATGTAGGTATATACATGCATAAAATATGTCTTGAAAGGAGACAAAGAAAATGTTAACAGTGATTACTTTTGGGCTATGCAATTGATACAGAGAGACATTAGCCTTTTACTTCGTAAACTTGTGCAGTGTTTGAACAATTGGCATGCATTACCTTTATTATGTGGAAAATAGAAATAAAACCTCACCAAAGAAGATATCCAAATGGCAAGTAAACATATTAAAAGATGATCCACATCATATGTTATTAAGGAATTGCAAATTAAAACAACAATGAAATACCAATAACTATCAGAAGGGTGAAACCCAAAACACAGACACCACCAAATGCTAGCAAGGATGTGAAGCAACAGGAACTTTCACTCATTGCTGGAGAGAATTCAAAATGGCACAGTCATGTCGAAAGATAGTTTGGCAATTTTTTTTTTTTCTGAAGCTGGAAACAGGGAGGCAGTCAGACAGACTCCTGCATGCGCCCGACCAGGATCCACCCGGCATGCCCACCAGGGGGTGATGCTCTGCCCATCTGGGCCTTTGCTCCGTTGCAACCAGAGCCATTCTAGTGCCTGAGGCAGAGGCCACAGAGGCATCCTCAATCCCCGGGCCAACTTTGCTCCAATGGAGCCTTGGCTGCGGGAGGGGAAGAGAGAGACAGAGAGGAAGGAGAGAGGGAGGGGTAGAGAAGCAGATGAGCGCTTCTCCTGTGTGCCCTGGCTGGGAATCAACCCAGGACTACCACACGCCAAGCCGATGCTCTACAGCTGAGCCAACCGGCCAGGGCAGTTTAGCAATTTTTTACAAGACTAAACATACTTTACCATATAGGAACTAGCAATCATGGTCTTTGGTATTTACCCAAATCAACAGGACATTCACTTTACACAAAAACCTGCACACCGATGTTTATAGTAACTATATGTTTAGCACACTATATGTTTACAGTTATAGTATATAACTGTAAAACCTGGAAGCAACCAAGATCTCCCTCAGTAGGTGAGTGGATAAACTGTGGTACATTCAGACAATGACATGTTATTCAGTGCTAAAAGAAATGACCTATTGCCGGGGTCCAGCCCCGGCGGGGGGATCCAGGGGTCCCACAGGAGGAGACGGCGTCGGCGAAAACGTAGTGAGAGAGCCGAATTCTTTTCTTTCTCTTTATTCTCCGGTTAGCATTTACTGCCAGGCATCTCTGCCAAATGCTAGTATAGCTCCCTTTATATACACGCACACTGAGTTACAATCACATGATGTTAATTATTACTTTTGTTTCACTATGTTTTCATGTTTCTGGATAACAGTTAATTTACATCTATGAGTCACAAACCAGGTAGCAAATCATTCAAAATACAAAATAACTTGAATAGTGACAACAACATCAGTAAAAGCTTTTAAATTATTAGTCTGTTGTGAGTTAAGGGGCAGAGAGAGATTTAGCAGACGACTAACAATGGACCACCACTTGCTCAGGTAAATGGCCTTGAGTTTATGCAGTGTCCTACAAGATTCTGAAAGGCTTGCCTCTAAAGAAATTAACATAACATTAAGGATAGCTTTCACCCAAAGATATGCAGAGTGCACTTGCAAGATAGTCCAGCAGCAACACAAGATATTAACTGTTATTACTTCCTACATTTTATTTAAACACTAGTTAAGTTCTGACTCTATTCTTCTCAGAATATACCACTATTTGCAGATCAAATAAGCAGGAAGAAAGGAAGGTTTCTCTACTTATCACATGAAAAGGCTAGGGAGGAAAAAATGTTAAGTGAAAGCCGAAGGGTGCTCTGTGCACAGCCACTGCCTCCTAACCATTCACAAGTCAATCTATTCTTTTTATCATGATTAAGAAGGAATTCTCCTACAAACTTAACCCTTTACGAGGGATATCATAGCCAGCCTCTTATGTCTATGAGCCCAGTTCAAGGGGCTTACAGGCTTTTCTGTGGAACTCACACCCTCTGTCTCATTTCCAAAGAAATCACTACGAATCTACAGGGAAAGCACGGTACTATTATCCCTGTGCCACAAATAATAGCACACACTCAGAAAAGGGGGGATATAAGGCCAGATTAATTCAAAAAGTCAAAGGGGGGAGTATCGTTGTGCCTATCTTTTGTGGTGACTTTGTCACCCCACAGCCATTGGTCTTCACTGCAGTGACTTTGTCACCCCACAGCCATTGGTCTTCACTGCAGTGACTTTGTCACTCCGCAGCCATTGGTCTTCACTGCAGTGACTTTGTCACTCCGCAGCCATTGGTCTTCTCTGCTGTGACCTTGTCAATCAGCAGTTTTTGGTCTTCTTCTGCTGTGACCTTGTCAGCCAGCAGTTGTGGGTCTTCTCCTGCTGTGACCTTGTCAGCCAGCAGTTGTGGATCGGCTCCCGACAACCTATCAAGCCATGAAAAGGAATGGAAGAAACTGACCCTTGCAGGTTGGCTCAGTGGATAAAATATCAGCCTGGTGTGAGGATATCCTGGGTTCGATCCCGGTTAGAACACACATGAGAAGTGACCATCTGCCTCTCCTCCTTCTCTCCCTCTTCCCCACCAGTGGCTCAGTTGGTTCCAGCGTCAGCGTCAGACCCGGGCACGGAGGATAGTTTAGTTGATTTGAACATCAGCCCCAGACAGGGGTAGCTGGGTGGATCTCAGCTGGGGCACATGTGGGAGTCTGTCCTACTGTCTTCCCTCATTTCACTTAAAAAGGAAAAGAAAAAGACATAGAAGAAACTTAAATGCATAATACTAAGTGAAAGAAACAATCTGAAAAAGCTACATAGTATATGATTCCAAATATGACATTCTGGAAAAGGCAAAACTACAGAGACTGTAAAAAGATCAGTGGTTGCCAGGGGTGAGTGGGAAGAAGGGAATGAACAGGTAGACCACACAGGATTTTTAAGGCAGTGAAATTATAATGGTGAATACATGTCACTATATATTTGTCAAAACTCACAGAATGTATAACACCTGAATGAATCCTAATATAAACTGTGGGCTTTGGATGATAACGATGCATCAGTGTAGGTTTATCAGTCGTAACAAATGTACCACTCTGGTTCAAGATGTTAGTGGTAGGGGAGACCAGGTGGTGAGTGAGAAAGAAATCACTCAATTTTTCTGTAAACCCAAAACTACACCCCAAAATAAAATCTTTTATTTTTTAATTTTTAATTTTTTTTAGATTTTATTTATTCATTTTAGAGAGAGGAGATGAGAGAGAGAGAGAGAGAGAGAAAGGGGGAGGAGCAGAAAGCATCAACTCCCATATATGCCTTGACCAGGTAAGCCCGGGGTTTTGAACCAGCGACCTCAGCATTTCAGGTCAATGCTTTAACCCATTGCGCCACCACAGGTCAGGCAAAATAAAATCTATTTTAAAAAATAGAGAATAAAGGAATTATAGCAGTTTAAGACAGCCCAACATATTTATTCCTTTTTTTTTTTTTTTTTTTTTTTACAGAGACAGTGATAGAATCAGAGAGAGGGATAGACAAGGACAGACAGACAGGAACAGAGAGATGAGAAGCATCAATCATTAGTTTTTCGTTGCACATTGTGACACCTTAGTTGTTCATTGATTGCTTTCTCATATGTGCCTTGACCACGGGCCTTCAGCAGACCAAGTAACTCCTTGCTGGAGTCAGCGACCTTGGGTCCAAGCTGGTGAGCTTTTGCTCAAACCAGATGAGCCCACGCTCAAGCTGGCAACCTCGGGGTCTTGAACCTGGGTCCTCAGCATCCCAGTCCAACGCTATTTCCACTGCGCCACCACCTGGTCAGGCATTTATTCCATTTTTTATTATGCAGATCACAACAGCCTAGATGCTATGAGGGTACAGTGATAATTAAAACATAGTTCCTGTTCTCAGAGAGCTTAAATATAATATGGTGAAGATGTAAAACTATATCTATCACACTGTAAATTAGAATTTTGAAAGTGCTATAATAAAGACACAAAGGAATGATTTGTTTTGTTCTGATGAGTGGGTCTTAGAATATGGATCTTAGAATACTCGGCTGAGACAAGAACATGTAAGTTGGAACTTGAAACATAAATAAGATTTTATCAATCAAATACAGTATGGCAAGAGAACAGGAAGAGCATTCTAGGCAGAGGGAACACCATTAGCAAAGATATGGAGCCATGAAAGTGTATGTTGATGTGAGGAATGGTGGCTGCTAGTGTGGCAAGCAAGGGATACAGTGGAAAATAAAATTGGGAAGGAAAAATGAAATAAAAGTTTGCAAAATCTCGTATATTCCATGCTAAGTGTTTTTTGTTGTTGTTGTTGTTGTTGTTAATATGACAAAAGGAGTCAGCAAAGTCTGGTAGACTGGGTTCTTTGTCCTGCAGCCAAGATAGGGATAAAGAAACACAGGCCGCCTGACTAGGCGGTGGCGCAGTGGATAGAGCGTCAGACTGGGATGTGGAGGACCCAGGTTCAAGAACCCGAGGTTGCCAGCTTAAGCACGGGCTCATCTGGTTTGAGCAAATCTCACCAGCTTGGACCCAAGGTCTCTGGCTCAAGCAAAGGGTTACTCGGTCTGCTGTAGCCCCACGGTCAAGGCACATATGAGAAAGCAATCAATGAACAACTAAAGTGCCACAATGAAAAACTGATGATTGATGCTTCTCATCTCTCTCCATTCCTGTCTGTCCCTATCTATCCCTCTCTCTGACTCTCTGTCTCTGTAAAAAAATAAAAATAAAATAAAATAAAATAAAATAAAATAAGAAAAGAAACACAGGCCTTAGTTGTCAGGGCCACTGTTGGGCAGATAAAATGTATTATGCTCACTTTGTAAAAGATAACGTTGCCCACGTGGAGGCCGTTGCCCAGGTGATATTAATGTGTGTTGGGGGCAGGCAGGATTGTTGTAGCCTGGGGCTTGGTTTTGGGATTAAGCCTTTCCCACCCTTTTTTTTTTTTTAAAGATTTTATTTATTCATTATAGAGAGGGGAGAGAGAGAGAGAGAAAGAGAGAGAGAGAAGGGAGGAGGAGCAGGAAGCATCAACTCCCATATGTGCCTTGACCAGGCAAGCCCAGGGTTTTGAACCGGCAACCTCAGCATTTCCAGGTTGACGCTTTATCCACTGCGCCACCACAGGTCAGGCCCCACCCTTTTTGATGTGGGGTGGTACAATCCTATCATGCCTCAGATAAGTGACTTTGTATTGGAGACTTCCCTATTTTGTATATTGGATTAAAGGTTTGGATTTGTACACTATAAAATAGGGGCAGAACGGGAGCTTGCCCTCTCTTGGTTCCTGAGATTATCATTAGAGGAGAGAGCAGAGCAGAGAGCAGAAGGAGGCCATGTGGAGTAGGCCAGGAAAGGCAGCCAAGATGGCAGAGTGTTGAGTGAGAGGCCAGTTTCCGCAGAGTTTGTATCTGGGATAAGGAAGGAAATGGGGAACTGAGGAGAATAAGGCTGGTGAGCTATAAACCTTTGATTCTAGGAAACTCGGATAAATCAGTAGCTTTGTGAGCACTGAATGTGAGTGGGTTTTGGAGCCCAGTGTGTGTTTTTACTTGCCCGCCGGGTGCAAGCTAGGATTAAAGATGAAGGCCCATCAGTTCTTGGCTCCGTTGTTTCTTTACCGACTGTCTGAATTCAATGCAAACCTGCATGGGCCAGGTGGCGGCTGTAATAGTAGCCCTGGCCCTGGCTTTTGGCTTTACAGCCACTATTCAGGATGGATGGCATCTAGCAAGACAGCACTTAGGAGCCTGCAGTTGGAGCTCCCAGAAGAAAAGCATGACTGGGGTTACACCAATAGACAACCAAGAATAACTATTGTTTTTTGGGTCAGAGCAGCTCTGCCCTCCTAGCTCAGCCTCTCTCTGGCTGGGAAGAACTTCCATAATTAAAAATCAAGCTTTCTCATGCCTGGTGTCATTTTTTAGGGTCATCTTCTCTAGGCAGACAGAGAAGATATGTGGGGATTTCTGATAAGTTTCTTTATCTTCTTCTCCTTATTCCCCATATTCAAGGAGTTAAGAATCCTGTCACTTGATTGGAACCTCTCTGATCTTCTGTAATTCAGTCGAAGAATTGGTTCTTTGGAATCTCTCTAAAATTTCCTGACTCTGGTCTTCTAAGCTCCTGACCTTATGTTACCACCTTACTTTTTCTCTACTGATCTTTGTATCCCTGGCTGATGCTTAATTGTTACAAAACTTATCGGTTCAATGGCTTGGCTCTGTGTTTTAACTTTACTCTGAACCTCAGCCTTGGAAGACTAAGAATAAGTGTTTGTCACCTAATATGGACTGAACTCATTGTTCTGAAGATGCTTTTAACCTAATCAGGGATGCTTGATTTATAAAGATTAAACAAAATGAAAGATTGGATAGGCTTAAACTCCAAAATACAATAGTTGATAAAGAAAAGGCAGTTAGGTGTAGTGGGAAGAAAACTAAAGCCTGGGATCTAGTACTAGCAGATACTAACTGGTTGAAGGACCGGCCAGGTCTCTGAACCTCAATCATAAAATTGGAAGATGGTTCTATAGGATTTCTAAGAGACCTTAAAACTCAGCATCTAGGTACTATGTAGTGGGAAAAAGGGAGAGATCTGTTTGGGTGGTATTTGTTGGGTAAGTCTTCCAGAAAAAAGAAAATGAAAGAAATTTAAGATGAGTCTTAAGGATGGATGGAATTTTTTATTGAAAAGATTGAGAGCACTTGCCAAGTTGGTTGGAGATAAAAGCATCAGCCAAGTAAGAGGGTAGGAATGATCAGAGTGGTTTACAACACAGCAAACACACCTGCCTGAGCACAACAGCCAGGAAGCAGTGGGAGAGGGCTGGGTTGCTGGGTGGGCAGGTTACGGAGGATGCTGGATGTAAGACTGAAGGGTAGTGGAGGATCCTTGAGGAGGGAAGAGTGGTCTGGGAACAGTGGCAGGATGGAATGGGGAGGGGCAGAATATATTGAAAAGGACATGAGATTGTGGAGATGGTCCCAGTGTGGTTAGTTTGGTAATTTCAGGCAACGGTAGCTGTAAATGAAGAGGAAATGGAAAATCTGAGAGGTGTTCTGAAGAAGAGATTGAATAAAGAGGGGAAGAAGAGGAAGTACTCTAAATTCACCACCAAGAGTGGAGGGTATTTCTTTAAGGGACAGTTGGTCTGCTCTGGGGAGTTTCATAGATTCATTTTTAGACATAAACATGCCTGAATAGTTTTGCTGGAATTCTTCCTCTAAGATGAGCTTATCTTTGTAGGCAGTTAGAAATGAGAATATGATTGTCAGGACCTGATATAGAAGTTTTTTTTATTTTATTTTTTTATTTTTTTTTTATTTTATTTATTCATTTTAGAGAGGAGAGAGAGAGAGAGACAGGGGGGAGGAGCTGGAGGCATCAACTCCCATATGTGCCTTGACCAGGCAAGCCCAGGGTTTCGAACCGGCGACCTCAGCATTTCCAGGTCGACGCCTTAATCCACTGCGCCACCACAGGTCAGGCTGATATAGAAGGTTTTAATCATATGCACCAAAGCCATAGTCAAAACCATAAAAGTAGATACAGTGTATGAAGGAGAATATTACAAAGAGGAAGACATACAGATAAATTATTGGAAGAAAAAAAAGAATGTCTTTTCTAATGCCCAGATTTCTGTTAGCTTTTATTGTATTAGTTCCATTTCTTATGGTATTCCTTTGAACTATCTCACTAATCTCTCCTTTTTCTTTTTTTCCCATGACTATTAGTGATCGTCTCATTTCTGGGTAATTGTATTAATAAGATTAGCTTATAGTTACACTCAGAATCTCAGTGGCTGAAAAATGCTTCTCATTCACTCTGTATGTTTCTCACTTCCATGCACAATGTGTAGGCCAAAGAAAGTCGCATAGCCACATCAATCTTCGAAAGAGGTGGGAAGTCAATACTCCCGTGTGCATTCATCACGAGTAGGAGTATTTATAAACAGTTCTAGCAGCAGCCATCACAGAATCTTTTCCTTGGACTCCTGTCTGTAACCATGCCTCCTCATGCTTGTATCTGCACCATCACTACAATGTACCTGGTATCAGCATTTTATAACCAGTGGTAACACAACATAATTCCTATGGGGACACATTATTTCTACTTCTTTTATTTTTTATTTAGAAAATTAAATTTAATGGGGTGACATCGATTAGTAAGAGTATATAGGTTTCAGGTAAACATTTTTATAGCATTTGAACTGTTGATTGTGTGTGTGCCCATCACCCACAGTCAAGTCACTTTCCATCACTGTGTATATGTTTGCTTCTTTTATTTTTTACTTTTTAATTTATTGATTTTAAAGAGAAAGAAAAAAAAAAACCGAGAGAGGGAAACATGGGTTTGTTGTTCCTCTTGTTTATGCATTCATTGGCCGCTTCTTGTATGTGCCCTGACCACAACCTGGGCGCCATCAAAACAACATTCTAACCACCTGAGCTATTTCAACCAGGCCTCTGCTTCTTTTCTCTTTGTTTTCTCCTTATTTTGATGCTAAATCTTCCTTTGGTTCCACCCTTTCCTTATTCTTGGAACTAAGACTGAAGAAAATGCTATAATCAAAACAATCTTTGCCCCTCTTTCTCCTCCCTGTAGTTAGTTCCTCTTCTTTCTTTCTCAAGAATAAACTCCTTTCCACACACTTCCTTCTTCTACTTTCTCACTTCCTTACCACTCAGGGTTTAAGGCCCTCACAAAGCAAAATAACCAGCTGACAAGCAACAGATATTACTCAAGCCACTGTTTACTCTGTTCAACATTAATTAGCTGGGTGACCTGATTTTCACAGCTTGCACACATCCCATAAATTGTTCAGTTGATTAATTCTCATCAGAATTAATCCTTTTTTCCCCATCAGAATCCCATAGACTACTATTTGAATCTCTAATATGATTATCACAGTCTGCTTGGTCTCAGGGTTATTTTTGTATATGCTTCCCCCATTAAATTATGATATCTTTAGAGATAAAGTTGTGATTTACACATAATAGGTGTTCAATCATTGTTAACTCACTGGTGAATCTTATTTTTTACTTAATTGACCACTGGTTTTGGTAATATTTGTCTGTATCTTTATTCAGCAAATGGCACTTATTAGACTTGTTTGTATCTAGAAAAAAAAGAATATACACTATTTTTCTATTGATGACCTCTCTACCTTTCTCCTCTCGAATTAGACTGTAGTATTTTTGCTTGTTTACTATTTATACTACACCTACCTTTCAAAGGCTTTGAATAGATGTGGGGGAGTAAATTGACTTATTCCTTCATTCACTTACTAATTTAGGATCGTTGTAGCCTGGGGCTTGGTTTTGGGATTGAGCCTTTCCCACCCTTTTTGATGTGGGGTGGTACAATCCCATCATGCCTCAGATAAGTGACTTTGTATTAGAGACTTCCCTATTTTGTATATTGGATTAAAGGTTTTGATTTCTACACTATAAAATGGGGGCAGAACGGGAGCTTGTGCTCTCGGTTCCTGAGATTATCATTAGAGGAGAGAGCAGAGCAGAGAGCAGGAGGCCACGTGGAGTAGGCCAGAAGAAGCAGCCAAGATGACGGAGTGTTGAGTGAGAAGCCAGTTTGTACAGAGTTTGTGCAGGGAGAAGGAAGGAGATGGGGCACAGAGGTGAATAATGATAGATACGTGAATTCCAAACTGCCCTCTTGATGTTCCGCTTATCTGTCAGACCTCACCCTTACTGGACTAATGACCCTGAGACAGAGGAATTCCAAAAAGCTGAGAAGCCGCCCCAAGGAGGGGCTCCGGACACACCAGGACTTTTAAAATTATTTTATTTATTCATTTTTAGAGAGGAGAGAGAGAGAGAGAGAAGGGGGAGGAGCTGGAAGCATCCACTCCCATATGTGCCTTGACCAGGCAAGCCCAGGGTTTCGAACCGGGGACCTCAGCATTTCCAGGTCGACGCTTTATCCACTGCGCCACCACAGGTCAGGCCACACCAGGACTTTTGATTCAACACCCACATGCTCGAAGCCCCCCAAGGAGGAGCATTCCGGACATACCAGGACTTTTGCCTCAGTATCCCCTCAGGCTCTCCCAAACACTATATAACTTGCCCCTAGTCTGTAACCGGTGCCCCCCCCCCCCCCCCCCGGCAGGGTTCCTTTCTTCCTTTCAATAAAGCCTGTTACTCTGATCTTTCGGACTCCCATGGATTCCAACAAATAAGTCTGGTGAGCTAGAAACCTTTGATTCTAGGAAACTCGGATAAGTCAGTAGCTTTGTGAGCACTGAATGTGAGTGGGTTTTGGAGCCCAGTGTGTGTTTTTTGCTTGCCCGCCAGGTGCAAGCTAGAATTAAAAATGACAGCCCATCAGTTTTTGACTCCATTGGTTTTTTTTTGTTTGTTTGGTGTTTTTTTTTTGTATTTTTCTGAAGCTGGAAACGGGGAGAGACAGTCAGACTCCCGCATGCGCCCGACCAGGATCCACCCGGCACGCCCACCAGGGGGCGACGCTCTGCCCACCAGGGGGCGATGCTCTGCCCCTCTGGGGCGTCGCTCTGTCGCAACCAGAGCCACTCCAGCGCCTGGGGCAGAGGCCAAGGAGCCATCCCCAGCGCCCGGGCCATCTTTGCTCCAATGGAGCCTTCGCTGCGGGAGGGGAAGAGAGAGACAGAGAGGAAGGAGAGGGGGAGGGGTGGAGAAGCAGATGGGTGCTTCTCCTGTGTGCCCTGGCCGGGAATCGAACCTGGGACTTCTGCACGCCAGTCCGATGCTCTACCACTGAGCCAACCGGCCAGGGCCTGGCTCCGTTGTTTCTTTACCGACTGTCTGAATCCAACGCGAACCTGCATGGGCCGGGCTACTGTGATGGTGGCCCTGGCTGCTGGCTTTACAAAGGGCAACTAATATCATCTGGGCAACAGGCTTCTACGTGGGCAGCGCCATCTTTAACAAAGTGAGCATCGCCCTGGCTGGATAGCTCAGTTGGTTAGAGCGTCATCCTGAAGCACAGAGGTTGCCAGTTTGATCCCTAGTCAGGGCACATACAGGTACAGATTGATGTTCCTGTCTCTCTCTCCCTTCCTCTATCTATAATCAATAAAATAAACATTAAAAAAATTAAAAATAGCCTGACCTGTGGTGGCACAGTGGATAAAGCATCGACCTGGAAATGCTGAGGTCGCCAGTTCAAAACCCTGGGCTTGCCTGGTCAAGGCACATATGGGAGTTGATGCTTCCAGCTCCTCCCCTCCTTCTCTCTCTCTCTGTCTCTCTCGCCTATCTCTCTCTCCTCTCTAAAATGAATAAATAAAAAAAAAATTAAAAATAAAAATAAAACAAAGAAAGCATAATATATTTTATCTGCCCAACAAATGGCATTGCCAATACTAAGTTTTACAGTTCTTTGGCACTTTACCACAACTTCTTCCTGCTGTTTAGGGGTGTAGTCATAGGGGCTCAGATTTTTCTGCCTGGTGAGTGTAGGTTTCAGGGTTGGTGTGTAGAACTAGGTAGATTTCTCCAAATTTCTGGTTGGTGAAGGCCTGCATGCGGTTCTATAAGAAGCTAGAGAATAGGCGTAGGAGACAGGGCCCCAAAGCTAAAATGACAAATATGAGAGTGAGTGGACCAATAAATGGTAGTAGCCAAGACACCCAGTTTGTGCGGAGCCACTGATCTCAAGAAAGACTCGGATTATGTTGATGTTTGGGGTGAGATAGACTACGGTACAGGTTCCTGTTTAATTAGTTGGGAGGCACATATAAGTGTTGGTTCCACACATATAGAAGCCCCTGATTTGGTGAGACAGGCTGAGAAGTGAATAGAGAATAGATGGACAAGGGGTCAGTTTCATCCATTGTCTCTGAATTCCAGACGGTCAAGGTGGAGGAAAGTGCAGTCTCAACTAGGGGGGAGACACGGTCAGAGCCCTGCTTTGAACATTGCAAACATGTGAAAGAGATAGTGAGCCAGGGATAGAGTCATGTGGTGGGATAGGAGCATTTATGTTGTGAAGCTGTAAGAGTAGGGGGACCTGTGAATTGAACAGGGTTAGAAAATAATCCATTTATGTAAAGCCAGTAGCCACGGCCATCATCACAGCTGCCTGGCCCATGCAGGTTCGCATTGGATTTGGACAGACGGTAATGAAGCAAGGTTGCCAAGAACTGGTGGGCCATTACATTTAATCCTAGCTTGTACCCAGCAGGCAAGAAATACACACAGTGGGAAAACACTTTCCTTTCTGTTGGTCAAATAAGTTTGTAAATATGGTATATATGTTTGCTCGCTTATAGTTTGCATCAAGTGTGGGGACAGGCTGCAAGCAAGCAGGGTGGTTATAGCCTAAGGCTTAGTTTTAAGATTAAGCTTTTGCCCACACCCTTGACTGATTGCATGATGTGGGGTAGTGCACTCTCATGAGGAATCCCATTATGCCTCAGATAAGTGGCTTTGTATCAGAAATTTCCTTATTTGAATATTGGATTAAAGGTTTTGATTTCTACACTATAAAGTGGGGCAGACAGGGAGCTTGCTCTCTCGGTTCCTGAGATTAACATTAGAGGAGAGAGCAGAGAAAGGAGAGCAGAGAAAGGCCACGTGGAAGTGAGGAGAAGCAGCCAAGATGGCGGAATGCTGAAGGAGAAGCTAGTTTGTGCAGAGTTTGTGTAGAGCAGCGGTTCTCAACCTGTGGGTCGCAACCCCAATGGGGTCGCCTAAAGCCATCGGAAAATACATAATGCATATCAGGTATTTACATTCCGAATCATAACTGTAGCAAAATTACAGTTATGAAGTAGTCACCAAAATTATTTTTTGGTTTGGGGTCACCACAACATGAGGAACTGTATTGCGGGGTCACAGCATTAGAAAGGTTGAGAACCACTGGTGTAGAGAGAAGGAGATGGGAAACAGAGGTAAATAAGGCTGGTGAGGTAGAAAACTTTGATTCTAGGAAACTTGGATAAGTCAGTAGCTTTGTGAGCGCTGAATGAGTGGGTTTTGGAGCCCAGTGTGTGTTTTTACTTGCCCGCTGGGTGCAACCTAGGATTAAAGATGATGACCCATCAGCTTTTGGCTCTGTTGTTTCTTTACCAACTGTTCGAATCCAATGCGAACATGCATGGTCCAGGCTGCTGTGATGGTGGCCTTGGCCACTGGCCATACACCATGTATTAGACAAGGCAGTGGATTCATGGCAAGTGGCAAGTGGGGAGGAAATAAGACCATCAACACCCACAACAGACATCTTCACGGGATGAGCAGGACCTGAATATTTGGGCAAAGCAGAGTAAATGGCCCCTGTGTCTATAAGAAATGAGATTGGTGCCTGACCAGGCGGTGGCGCAGTGGATACAGCGTCGGACTGGGATGCCAAAGGATCTAGGTTCGAGACCCCGAGGTTGCCAGCTTGAGCACGGGCTCACCTGGCTTGAGCAAAAAAAGCTTACCAGCTTGGACCCAAGGTCACTGGCTCAAGCAAGGGGTTACTGGGTCTGCTGAAGGCCCACGGTCAAGGCACATATGAGAAAGCAATCAATGAACAACTAAGGTGTCGCAACAAAAAACTGATGATTGATGCTTCTCATCTCTCTCCGTTCCTATCTGTCTGTCCCTATCTATCCCTGTTAAAAAAAAAAAAAAAAAAAGCAAATAAGAAATGAGATTGGCTTACCTGCCACTTGGATGGTTACACTAATAGACTCATTCATGGGGACATGAAATAGGGCCAGTGGCCCTGGGCACCTTCAGTCTTCAGTGGCAAGTCCCAGTAGGATGGGCAAGGTTAGGTTGGAGGCAGTCGGAAGGGGAGGAAGAGACTAAATCCTCCCTTGGAGGAGTAAGGAGGCAGTCTACCTTTCAGTGTCCCTTTTTCCCACAGTGAGGGCAAGGCCCTGGTGGGGCCGAGGAGCCAGACAGGCTTTTTGCCCAATGACCTTCTTTTCCACACTTGAAGCAGGGCCCCAATGGAGTCTGATAAGGCTCCTTAAGGGCATTGGAGACTTTTTTTTTTTTTCTTTTCTGATTTACTTATTTCACTCTATATAATGTTATCAAGCATTGGAGCCTTTAACGGTGGCCGCCAAGAGCTGGTATTTTGCCTGATTTCTTTGGGCTCTGTTTGCCTCTCGGTTATTATAGACCTTAAAAGCCATGCTCAGGAAGGTGATGGAAGACAATTGGACTTTGGGTGATGGGAATGCAGCATAATCAAATGTCAAAATAACCTAGAGATGTTTTCTCTGAACATATGTACCCTAATTTATCAATGTCACCCCATGAAAATTAATTAAAAAAAAAAAAGGCATGCTTAGGAGATCTCATTGAAGGGTTTGAGAGCCCTCCTCTGCCTGTTTAAGCTTTTCGAGATGGCAGGGAGTTGTCAGCATAGAGGGGAGGAAGAGAGAAAGCAGACGGACGGACAGTGTGAACCGCTGGATGGAAAGAAGGAGGGTCAGAATCTGCAGGAAGAGGAGGAGGTTGAGATGCTGATGGTGGTGCCATGTGGTCAGAGGGGTCAAAAAGATCAGAGCTTAGAGGAGAGTTGGAGTGGACGGGGAGCAGAGGTTCTTGCTAAAAGTATTTGGTAGGTGGAGCAAGAGGAACAGAGGGAGAGTCAAGATTGGAGAAAGAGCCTGACCTGTGGTGGCGCAGTGGATAACGCATCGACCTGGAAATGCTGAGGTCGCCGGTTCAAAAAAACCCTGGGCTTGCCTGGTCAAGGCACATATGGGAGTTGATGCTTCCAGCTCCTCCCGCCTTCTCTCTCTCTCTCTCCCTCTCTCTCTCCTCTTTAAAAAAAATGAATAAAGAAAAAAAGGAAAAAAAAAAAAAGATTGGAGAAAGAAGAAAGCCTGTACATAGGGAATTTCTGAGGCCTTCTCTGTCCAGTTGCAAAAATTATTGAGATCTTTGAGTGTATTGTAATCAAAAGTAGTTTATATTGGGGCCACATGGTAAGTCCTCATTATAGGTAAAGGAAGTAAATGGGAGTTGAGGAGGAAGGATAGTATCCTCCTTCTTCCTCTTAAAACCGTAGAAAGGAAGGGAAAGAATTGTCGGGTCGTCACCGCAAGAATTCAGTCCCAGTGAGTAGGAGTAGGAGGTTTCTTGGCCAGGTGCCTTGGCTTCCAAAAATGTAGTCGGAGTAGACAAGAAACCCGGAGGTCTACCTCCCCAGATTATTAGGGTGAAAAATTTGGAAGAGCGCCTACCGGAAGAAGGGAAGGTGAAGAAGGATCTCTAATCCTGGTCCGGAAGGGGTTTGGAACAGGGACACGGAGCCAGCCAATCTACTCCCACTCCCAGGACCAAGCAGAATCAGGGAATAAGCCCAGAACGAGCTGCTGCTGTCTTCCGCTTCCCTGATAGTAAGCTTGGGTGAGAGCTGGGGGATCGTCCAGGCAACCCAAGCCCCCTCCCGGGCTTCGGCACCAAATGATAGAATCAATCAGAGTCTGAAACACCAGTATAACAGGCATTAATGAAAGGAAACCTGCCAGGCTGTCTCGTAAGGGACAACAGCCCCCAGTTATCTAATAGGTAGAGTTAAATAGGGAATTTGAGGGTGGGGACTGGTAATCATTAAGAAAAAATGTTCCTTTCAGCAATTTATGTAAGATTAACCATAAATAAGCTAAGGGACCTTCCACACCCGTGTTAGTCACCTGGATGCCCAGGGGGTAGTAACCTGGAACATCCAGTTTGTCAGTGTCCCTTTGTCCACTTAAGGGAGGAAGGGGGCATGGCCCCCACCTGCAACCCTATCAAAGAGGCCATGCTGGGATTATATATAATTCCAGAGGCTGGGTCTGGTTATGACAGGGTGAGACTTCCCACAAGGTACAGGGAATGGAACTAAGATTATTTTAAAGTGAAAGCCCAGGGGCAAATCCAGTATTTATTCAAGGTTGAGAGGAAAAATCGGAAATAATGAATACAAAACATAAACTGAAGGACGAAGCAAAGAGGTCAAAACAGAAGTGCAGAGGGGTGATTTCTGAAAGCCCTTTCCCCTTTCTGGGCTCCTTCAGCCAGGTCTATAAGTGGGGGAAGAATATTCTGAACCAATTTGGATCTGAGGCCCTCTAAGGATTTTAAACAGAATGATAGGGATACTACCCTCTTCCTAACTTAAGGCACATAGCATCTTGTCCTGTCCTGTGAACATCCCCCTCCCCCCATATCTGGCCCTAGTAGATCCTCAATAAATATTTAGTGAATAACATGGACTTGCTGTTAACTGTTAAGTGCAAGAATGCTTTGTTTAGTCTATGCATATGTTATGTGAGTACAGACCCTCTTCTTTTTTATTTATTTTTAATGAATGTCAACTGAAATTATATTATTTAACCAGCCATTCAAATGTAACACTAACCTCTTTTTTTTTTTTTTTTTTTTTTTTTTTCCTGAAGCTGGAAACAGGGAGAGACAGTCAGACAGACTCCCGCATGCGCCCGACCGGGATCCACCCGGCACGCCCACCAGGGGCGGTGCTCTGCCCCCCAGGGGGCGATGCTCTGCCCATCCTGGGCGTCGCCATATTGCGACCAGAGCCACTCTAGCGCCTGAGGCAGAGGCCACAGAGCCATGCCCAGCGCCCGGGCCATCTCTGCTCCAATGGAGCCTTGGCTGCGGGAGGGGAAGAGAGAGACAGAGAGGAAAGCGCGGCGGAGGGGTGGAGAAGCAAATGGGCGCTTCTCCTGTGTGCCCTGGCCGGGAATCGAACCCGGGTCCTCCGCACGCTAGGCCGACGCTCTACCGCTGAGCCAACCGGCCAGGGCCTAACCTCTTTTTTTTAAACTGTATCTCAGGCATGCAAATTTAAGTCATATGCATTAAGAAGGGGAAAAAACAATAGAAAAGAAACCCCCAGAAGAAGAAGTAACTAAAATACAAGAACAATATAACACAACTAGTTTAGCAGTCAAATGGCGTAAGTCCCTATAACAATAGTAAACCAGAAACAGTGTCTGAGATGATTGTAAAACATGAGTTTGTTGATACAAATCTGCTCGTAGTTCTTGTGTGTATGTATGCGAGTCACTGGTCATAATTTCCTGGGGAGAAGCTTTGCTGTTTGCCTGCCACTCTAAAACTGGAGAGAAACCTGTGGGTTTTGGGGAAGTCCATGAGAGAAGTCTCTCTACTTAAATATCAGTTGAACAGGGTGTGACCAGCCTGTACACATGTCACAATGGTGCCATCATGAGACAAGTCTGTGTAATATAAAAAGCAAAAGAGAAAATACAAAATACTATGAGCCTCCAGGATTACCCTTTTTTTTTTACAACACAAGAATTACATATACCTGTGGTTATGCGTATGTAACATCTGAATGGGTGTGCATCATAAATTGAGTCAACAGGCATTTAAAACTGTATTTTAATTTCAGTCATTTATATGAACTTTCTGTCTCAGATTTCAGGATGATTTCCTCATACTTAACATCAGCAGAGAACAGAAAGCAGCATTATTTTTCTGCAAAGCTATGCCTGTGGTATAATAAAAAAAATAAGTATATGGTCTTTGTCCCATGTTCCTGGTACACAGCTCCTAAAACACTCAGAGTGATGAGTATCTTTTGTATACTAATGACTGGTGGCCACCATAGATTACTTGAGGATGTGAGGAGGGAAGGGTGGCCAGAAAGACCAAGCCTTGATTATGAGCCTGGGACTTTCAGCTTCTCCCCCTCCAACCTCTAGGCCAGTGGTAGTCAACCTGGTCCCTACCACCCACAACTGGGTGTTATAGCTTTCATGGTGGGCGGTAGCGGAGCAACCAAAGTATAAATAAAAAGATAGATTTAACTATAGTAAGTTGTTTTATAAAGATTTATTCTGCCAAACTTAGCAAAATCTGACATAAAGTACTTGGTAAATTATTATTATTATATGCTTTAACATGCTGTAACTCTGCTTTATAAATTTTATAAAGTAAAGTTACTTCCCTACTTTATAAATCACCATTACTGTGGAACCGGTGGGCGGTTAGAAAATTTTACTACTAACAGAGATACAAAAGTGAGCGGTAGGTATAAAAAGGTTGACTACCCCTGCTCTAGGCAATGGAGAGAAGCTGAAGAGTGAATTCCATCACCAATGGCCAATGATTTAATCAATTATACCTATGTCATGAAACTCCCATACACACCCTTAAATGAGGGGTTTGGATAGCTTCCAGGATGGTGAGAATATTGAGGTGCTGGGAGGATGGCACAGTCCAGCTCCATGGGGACAGAAGTTTCTGTATTCAGGAGACTTTCAGACCTTACACTATGTACCTCTTCACATGGCTGTTCATTTGTATTCTTCACAATAAAACAGCAAACAAAAATGACTTCCTGAGCTCTGTGAGCTATTCCAGCAGATTATTCAACCTGAGGATTCTAGGTGGTTGGTTAGAAGTACGGGTGAACTAATACTTGTGACTGACATCTGAAGTGAGGGGGTCTTGAGGGACTGAGCCTTTAAACCTGTGGAACCCTTAAACTAACTCCAGGTTATTAGTGTCAATATGGAATTGAATTGGAGGACACCCTGTTGTGTTGGAAGAATCAGAGAATTGGTTGGTTTGAGAAAAAAATATACATAATTTTGGTGTAAAAGTGTTATAATTAAAAACAGCTCACACTGGTTAAATATATCTTTTGAATCTTACCATTGTCATTGTTTAAAAAACAAACACTTAGTTATTTAACAAAATCTCACAGGTCCTGTATGTGTGTGATCATGAGAAGTTCAAAATAATGAATTTGGTAGACGTAGAGGTGGATCTGAGATTTTTGTCCTCAAACATCCCAGGTCTAGATTAATGTTGCCCTGTTCTTTCTCTTCCATAGTCCTCACTTCCTTCAAGTAAATTTCAAGTTAATTCATTGTTTTCGGAAACCAGTATCAACCCTCACTCAGTTACCTCTCCATTTTGTTCTGCCAGATGCTCTAACCTTGTAAGGCAGAGGTCGGGAAGCTTATTGGCTGAGAGAGCCATGAACGCCACATATTTTAAAATGTAATTCCGTGAGAGCCTTACAATGACCCATGTACGTTACGCATTATCCAATAAAAATTTGGTGTTGTTCTGGAGGACAGCTGTGATTGGCTCCAGCCAACTGCAACCATGAACATGAGCGGCAGGAAATGAATGGATTGTAATACATGAGAATGTTTTATATTTTTAACATTTTTTTTTTATTATTAAAGATTTGTCTGCGAGCCAGATGCAGCCATCAAAAGAGCCACATCTGGCTCGTGAGCTATAGGTTCCTGACCCCTGCTATAAGGCAATGAACAGCCAAGGAATTGTTTTAAGCCTTGAAGACATGGTAAGATTTGCTATGTGATTTTATTTTATTTTTTTAAGATTTTATTTATTGATTTTTTAGAGAGAGAGAAAAAGGGGGAGAAGCAAGAAGCATCAATTCATACTATAATAGTTGCTTCTAGTATGTGCCTTGACTGGGCAATCCCATAATATAAAATCCCAATAATATAAAAATATATATATTTTTAAGATTTTATTTATTCATTATAGAGAGGGGGGAGAGAGAGAGAGAGAGAGAAGTAGGGAGGAGCAGGAAGCATCAACTCCCATATGTGCCTTGACCAGGCAAGCCCAGGGTTTTAAACCGGCAACCTCAGCGTTTCCAGGTTGACGCTTTATCCACTGCACCACCACAGGTCAGGCTGCTATGTGACTTTAGGTAATCACTTAGGACAGATGGATTTAAGGAAGGAAGCTAGTAGTGTAGTGCACAAAAGTACAAGTTCTGGAGACAGAGCTCCCTGGGTCCAATTCTAATTTCTAACAGTTACTGAGTTGTATAATCTGCCACAAGTTCACTATCCTTCTTAAACCTGCATCTTTTTATAAAGAAAAATGGTAATGTTTTTTAACCAAAGCATGTTTATAAAGTGCTTAGTATAAAAACTGGCACACAGTAAATATTCACAAATGGCAATGTTAAGTTTAACGTTTTTCAATTGGGTCTTAGCTAGACTTTAAACTCCTTGTTTGCATCTATCTCGTTTCTTTCTTGTTAAGGGCTCCTGATACGATGTCTGTTTCCCAGTCCTGACTAGAAGGTTGTTCAAATGTCATCCCATTCCAATGATGGGAGGATGTAGGTCAAAGGAATGTAAGACTAGGCCACACTAGTCTTTCACATCCACTTCTTTCTTCTGGTGCCCCTGAGACCTTAGTCATCCTAGGCTTCCCCTTCTAAACTCATACCTTACTCAATGCCACCCACACACACCACCTCTGTCTTGCCCTCCTAGAACAGTCCTTCATTAAAACTAACTCTGCCAAGAAATGAAAAGGAAAACTTATTCTGCAACATCCTATACTTTTCAGCTCTATCTGCTTACCAATTTATTCAAAAAACTCTTCTGCGTGCTTACAAGATGCTCCGAGCTAGGGAAACAAAATGAAAGTGGTACAGTCTTTATACTCCAATTCATATTTTGCTTCTGCTATGATACAATCAGTGATCATCAGCCCAGAAGTAAAACCACCTGTGAAGTTCTAAAAACTATAAATTCTTATGTCCTACCTAATTTAGTAAATCTAGGTGGAATTCAGACATATAAAATTTCTAAACATTTCTCAAGAAATAGCTTGTCCAGGCAGTGGCTCAGTGGATAGAGCGTCAGACTGGGATGCAAAACACCAGGTTCAAAACACCCAGGTTCAAAACACCGAGGTCGTCGACTTGAGCATAGGATAATCCAGCTTGAGTGAAGGTTCACCAGCTTGCATGAGGGTTCACTGGCTTTAGAGTGGGATCATAGACATGACCCCATGGTCGCTGGCTTGAGCCCAAGGTCTCTAGCTTGAGCAAGGGGTCACTGACTCAGCTGCAGCCCCCAGTCAAGGCACGTATGAGAAAGCAATCAATGAACAACGAAGGTACCACAACAAAGCAAAGAATTGATGCTTCTCATCTCTCCCTTCCTGTTTGTCTGTTCCTATTATCCCTCCTTCTCTCTCTCTCTCTCTAAAAAAAAAAAAAAAAAAAAAAAAAGATAATACTGATTTTCCAGGTAAAGAAGAATCAAATGATGTGTTTAGATTAGAAAGGTAATAGATATCTGGTAATGGAGGGGAGGAAAAATTTTCCCTTTTTCATGCTAGGTTCTTTGGCTTCTCTAATAATTAAAATGAGAGAAGACAGATTAACAGGATAAAAGCAAAGTTAATTGTGTATGTCCAGGAGCCCCACGAAAATATGAGACTTAGAGAAATGACCAGAGCAGTCCTGGCTCAGTAGCTCAGTTGGTTAGAGCACCATCCTGATATGCCAGGGTTGCAGGTTTGTTCCCCAGTCAGGGCACATATAGAAATCAACCAATGGGTGTATTGATGGGTGGAACAGCAAACAGATGTTTCTCTCTCTCACTTCCTCTCTCTTTAAAATCAATAATTAGCCTGACCTGTGGTGGCGCAGTGGGATAAAGCATAAACTCGGAACACTGAGGTTGCCGGTTCGAAACCCCAGGCTTGCCTGGTCAAGGCACATATGGGAGTTGATGCTTCCTGCTCCTCCCCCTTCTCTCTCTCTCCTTCTTTCCCTCTCTCTCCTCTCTGAAAATTGAATAAAGTCTTAAAAATAAAAAAATAAAAAAATAAAAATAAAAATAAAAATAAAATCAATAATTAAAAAAAAATTTTAAGTAAGTGACCAAAGCAGTAAACTTTTATACCTTTTAGACAAAAAATAATCAATACATTGTGGAGGAATTGCCAAGACAAAGGGTTTTGGGCAAGTCATAGTAAAGTGGTAAAGAAGTAACATAACTTGTTTATGTAGCCTTCTCGACCCTGAGTTCCCTGTCTCTGGTGATAAGGCTGCCCTCTAACCTTCTGCTACAGAGAAGGTACCTTACATATACGAGATTTATCTCCAGCTTTAGGGGGAGAAAGGAGGATCAAAGTGTCTTCTTGCACCAGCTGTTTCTCAAATACCTTTAATTCAGAATAATCAATATGCATAAATAATATCTTGAGGTGACATTCTGAATCTCTATAATGGAATATGAGAGATTTAAATGTATGCTTAAGAATGAGTTGGTCAGGCCTGACCAGGCGGTGGCACAGTGGATAGAGTGTCGGACTGGGATGTAGAAGACCCAGGTTTGAGACCCCGAGGTCGCCAGCTTGCGTGTGGGCTCACCTAGATTGAGCAAGGTTCACCAGCTTGAGCCCAAGGTCACTGGCTTGAGCAAGGGGTCACTCGGTCTGCTGTAGCCCCCCGGTCAAGGCACATATGAGAAATCAATCTATGAACAACTAAGGAGCCACAACAAAGAATTGATTTTTTACATCTCTCTCCCTTCCTGTCTGTCTGTCCCTCTCTCTGTCTCTGTCACACACACACACACACACACACAAAAGAATGAGTCAGTCAGCCTGACCGGGCGGTGGTGCAGTGAATAGAGCCTTGGCCTGGGATGCAGAGGACCCAGGTTTGAAATCCTGAGGTCACCGGCTTGAGCGTGATTTCACCAGCTTGAGTGCGGGATTTCTGGCTTGAGTGTGTGATCATATATGACCCCATGATCACTGGCTTGAGCCCAAAGGTCACTGGTTTGAGCCCAAGGTCACTGACTTGAGCAAGGGGTTACTGGCTTGGCTGGAACCCCTGGGTCAAGGCACATATGAGAAAGCAATGAATGAACAACTAATGTGCTACAGGGAAGACTTGATGCTTCTTTCTCTACCTGTCTCTGTCTCTGTCTCTCTCTCGCTCTCCCTCTCTCTCAGTAAAAAAAAAAAAGAGTAGATCTGCCTGATTTGTGGTGGAGCAGTGGATAAAGCATCAACCTGGAATGCTGAGGTTGCAGGTTCAAAGCCCTGGGCTTGCCTGGTCAAGGCACATAGGACAAGTAATCAATGAACAACTAAAGTGAAGCAACTATAGCCTGACCTGTGGTGGCGCAGTGGATAAAGCGTCGACCTGGAAATGCTGGGGTCGCCGGTTCAAAACCCTGGGCTTGCCTGGTCAAGGCACATATGGGAGTTGATGCTTTCAGCTCCTCCCCCCTGTCTCTCTCTCTCTCCTCTCTCTCTCCCCCTCCCTCTCTTCTCTCTAAAATGAATAAATAAAATAAATAAATAAATAATTAAAAAAAAAAAAAAAAAAGATGAAAATTCTTATTTAAAGTGAAGCAACTATAAATTGATACTTCTTACAACCCCGCCCTTCTCTCTCTTCTGTCAAATCAATAAATAAAATTGTTAAAAAAAAAGAAAAGAAAAGAAAGAATGAGTTGGTAAGTACTGATCTGGTAGTTCAGTTGGTTAGAGCATTGTCCCAACATGTCAAGGTTGCAGATTCGCTCCCCGATAAGGGCACACAGAAGAATCAACCAATAAATGCATAAATAAGTGGAACAACAAATCAATGTCTCTCCCTCTCTCCTTTCTTCTCTCTCTCTATAATATCCAAAAACAGGGGAAAATTTTTTTTTAAAAGAATGAGTAGTTTTTCAGAGGGGAGAAGAATATTTCAGAAAAAGGAGGAACATAAATTCTAAACTTAAGTTCTTTGAATTTATTAATATAATTATTATTAATACATTAGAGGAAAAAGGTTAGGAGACTCATTTATGTATATTTACTGTAAATTTCTGGGAGAAATGCCCTTACTCTTGTCCCTCAATGCAAAAATGTGTAGTATAGTAACATAGTATAGCAACCATTTTTTTTTTACTTTATTTATTTGTTTATTTTTTACAGAGACAGAGAGTGAGTCAGAGAGAGGGATAGACAGGGACAGACAGACAGGAATGGAGAGAGATAAGAAGCATCAATCATTAGTTTTTTGTTGCACGTTGCAACACCTTAGTTGTTCATTGATTGCTTTCTCATATGTGCCTTGACCTCAGGCCTTCAGCAGACCGAGTAACCCCTTGCTGGAGCCAGCGACCTTGGGTTCAAGCTGGTGGGCTTTTGCTTAAACCAGATGAGCCTGCGCTCAAGCTGGCGATCTCGGGGTCTCAAACCTGGGTCCTCTGCATCCCAGTCAGATGCTCTATCCACTGTGCCACCACCTGATCAGGTATATAGCAACCATTTTTATGGTTAGCTTCTATAAATTACAAATTCTTTCAGGAAAAAGACATGTGACTTAGTTTGTAATCCCAAAACTTGTACACAGTACGTTTCTCAGTTCATGGGTATTGAAAGAATAAGTGATGGTCCTGCATCGTGATATTAATAATGTGAGTGGGGTTTTTTGTTTTGTTTTTGTAAGAGAGAGACAGAGAGAGGGACAGACAGACAGGAAGGAGCGAGATGAGAAGCATCAATTTTTTGTTTCTTAATTGCGGCACCTTAATTGTTCATTGATTGCTCTCTCATATGTGCCTTGACAAGGGAGCTGCAGCCAAGCCAGTGACCCCTTGCTCAAGCCAGAGACCTTAGGTTCAAGCCAGTGACCTTTGGGTTCAAGCCAGAGACCACAAGGTCATGTCTGTGATACCACTCTAAAGCCAGCAACCCTGGACTCAAGCCAGTGACCCTGCACTCAAACTGGTGAGCCCACGCTCAAGCTGGTGACCTTAGGTTTTTAAACGTGTGTCCTAATTATCTCAGTCTAACGCTCTGTCCTCAGTACCACCACCTGGTCAGGCAATAATGTGATTTTCAAGCCAAGTGTGATAGATGGTATTTGGGGCAAGCTAGCCAATCAATTTCACTTGCAAAGCATGAAGGTGATCACCTACTCTTTATCTCTGTTGTGGTCCTGTTTTGAAATATCCCAAACATATTCATTTATTTGACAAGAAATTATTGAATTTCTGCTATATACCAGGCTCTCTATTTACATATTTATTTTCAAAGAGAATGTATTAATTTCTTGTTTTTTTTTAAAATATAAGTTAAAAGAAAGGAAGTTTACACTTAAGACTAACGATATACTTGTGATAAGATATATCTACATGTCTGATCTATACAATATCATGTAATTTTTAGTCTTCACATCAATCTTAAAAATAATCTTCCCCCTCCCACCATTGTTTTACAGATAAGGAAACTGACACTCAAAGGTGCAGGGTCCAAGATCATGTGGCTAATGGACTGAAGCACCAGAATTTATACAGAGCTTTGTGTTTCTTCATAGCCCAGGCCCTTTTCCTCATATTATATTACCTCTTGAGTTTGCCCAAAGAACCCGTTATGTGGCTAAGGAGGTTGTTAATAAAATACTTAATGAATCCATGAGCAAGGTCAGGTCTGAATGACTAAAAAGTGATCATTCAACAAACAGCTCATGTGGAACACATCAAAATGTTCATTTTAAACTAGTAGTTATCCTGAAGACAACTGCAGTAACTTAATCAACATCTCATCAGTAATTTGGTGTTCTTGGAAATACAGTTTATGATGGAGTCTCTGAGCACAAAACAAAGTAAAAACTTGGCAGTTTTCATTAAAACAGACAGCTGATGGCCTATTTTTCCTTTTTTGGACTCATTTTGCTTGATTTGTTGTTTTATTTATTTTTTATTTATTTATTTTAGAGAAAGAGAAGGACAAACAGACAGGGAGAGAGATGAGAAGCATCGACTCATAGTTGTGGTACCTTAGCTGTTCATTGACTTTTTTCTCATACGTGCCTTGACCAGGGGGCTTCAGTCAACCTAGTGACTCCTTCCTCAAGCCAGTGACATTTGGGCTCAGGGTTTTTGTTTTTTGTTTTGTTTTTGTATTTTTCTGAAGCTGGAAACGGGGAGAGACAGTCAGACAGACTCCCGCATGCGCCCGACCGGGATCCACCCGGCACGCCCACCAGGGGGCAATGCTCTGCCCCTCCGGGGTGTCGCTCTGTCGCGACCAGAGCCACTCTAGCGCCTGGGGCAGAGGCCAAGGAGCCATCCCCAGCGTCTGGGCCATCTTTGCTCCAATGGAGCCTCGGCTGCGGGAAGGGAAGAGAGAGATAGAGAGGAAGGAGAGGGGGAGGGGAGAGGAAGGAGAGGGGGAGGGGTGGAGAAGCAAATGGGCGCTTCTCCTGTGTGCCCTGGCCGGGAATCGAACCCGGGACTTCTGCACGCCAGGCCGACGCTCTACCACTGAGCCAACCGGCCAGGGCCTCAGGTTTTTTTTATGTTAATTTTTTATTTTATTTATATATATATATATATTTTTTTTTTTTTATACAGAGACAGAGAGTGAGTCAGAGAGAGGGATAGACAGGGACAGACAGACAGGAATGGAGAGAGATGAGACGCATCAATCATTAGTTTTTCATTGCGCGTTGCAACACCTTAGTTGTTCATTGATTGCTTTCTCATATGTGCCTTGACCGTAGGCCTTCAGCAGACCAAGTAACCCCTTGCTGGAGCCAGCACCTTGGGTTCAAGCTGGTGGGCTTTTTGCTCAAACCAGATGAGCCCGCGGTCAAGCTGGCAACCTTGGGGTCTCGAACCTGGGTCCTCTGCATCCCAGTCCAACGCTCTATCCACTGCGCCACCGCCTGGTCAGGCGGGCTCAGGGTTTTGAACGTGGGTCCTCAGTGTCCCAGGCCAACACTTTATTCACTGCGCCACCACCTAGTCAGGCTTGATTGGTTGTTTTTAGACCAGTCCTTCCATCCATTACATTGTACTTCTAAACAGCATGACCTAGAATACTTGCAACTAACGGTTAATTTGGCCACTGCAAACAACCAGCTTGGATAAGAATACTGAATTGACAGTAAACCTGACAACCAGATAGTAAATCAAGGTCAAATTCAAAATTAGATTCAAAGCATGTTAGGTCATACTAAAACTAGATAGTTCTTATTCCTAATCACGGCCTGGGTACCATATTGCTTCCTTGCACCTTTGAGTGTCAGTTTCCTTATCTGTAAAAACAATGGTGGGAGGGGAAGATTATTTTTAAGATTGATGTGAAGGGCCTGACCTGTGGTGGCACAGTGGATAAAGCATCGACCTGGAATGCTGAGGTTGCCAGTTCAAAACCCTGGACTTGCCCAGTCAAGGCACATATGGGAGTTGAAGCTCCCTGCTTCTCTCTCTCTCTCTCCTCTAAAATGAATAAATAAATAAAAATAATTAAAAAAAAAAGATTGATGTGAAGACTAAAAATTACATGATATTGTATAGATCAGACATGTAGATATATCTTATCACAAGTATATGGTTAGTCTTAAGTGTAAACTTCCTTTCTTTTAACTTATATTTTAAAAAAACAAGAAATTAATACATTCTCTTTGAAAATAAATATGTAAATAGAGAGCCTGGTATATAGCAGAAATTCAATAATTTCTTGTCAAATAAACATGTTGTCCCCGCCCCTCACCCAAGTTTGTCCCTACCAGGCAGAGTCCTGTAGTGGCCTCTCCAGCCTAAGCCTCCATGTAGTATCATGGGTAGATATGGGAGTGGGAGAGGAGGATGGGATGGAAAACTAGTCAGCATACCCATCTCAGGAATGAAAGGATTGTATGAGACACACCCTGTTCCATACAGGATACTCAAATCTCCCAACGGCAGCTCCACACTGCAGCTCTGGCTGGGCCCAGGTCTCCAACTGGCTCATAGTCCAGGAGAGCCGTTTGCAGACAGATTCAAAATGCTGGAGTGTGTGTGGAGTGATTTCTTTGGACTCCTCTTCTTCAGAGCATACTCTTTAAACTCTTCTTGTGGTTCCATTTGCTCTCTGGAAGCATGTTGCAGACAAGTGCAAGGTCTCTGTGTATAAAATCTTGACTCTCTGCTTTGAAGAATTAGTGACAGGATATGTTAGAAGCAGTGGAAGGTCTGGGGCAGAAACTCTGCCCCTTACCTCTAGGGAATGATCTAGATAGAAGGGTTTTATGCAGGACCAAAAGGCATCAGATATTCCAGCCCAGTTCCAGGACAGTAGTTGAGCATTAACATATACAGATTCTTTTTAGCCAGACACTATTCTTTTTAGCCAGATATTTAGTGCAACTTGAATATCCTCTAACTCAGGATGTTGAGAAGCCCACACAAGTTCTTTAAGAAACTGAGGAGACCAGGCGGTGGCACAGTGGATAGAGCGTCAGACTGGGATGTGGAGGACCCAGGTTCGAGACCCCAAGGTTGCTAGCTTGAGCATAGGCTCATCTGGTTTGAGCAAAGCTCACCAGCTTGGACCCAAGGTCGCTGGCTTGAGCAAGGGGTTACTCGGTCTGCTGAAGGCTCATGGTCAAGGCACATATGAGAAAGCAATCAATGAACAACTAAGGTCTCACAACAAAAAACTGATGATTGATGCTTCTCATCTCTTTTCTTTTCTTTTTTTAAACTTTTTTTTTTATTTATTCATTTTAGAGAGGAGAGGGAGAGAGAGAGAAGAGAGACAGAGAGAGAGAGAAGGGGGCAGGAGCTAGAAGCATCAACTCCCATATGTACCTTGACCAGGCAAACCCAGGGTTTTGAACCGGCAACCTCAGTGTTTCCAGGTCGACGCTTTATCCACTGCGCCACCATAGGTCAGGCGTCTCATTTCTTTTCGTTCCTGTTTGTCCCTATGTATCCCTCTCTCTGACTCTCACTGTCTCTGTATAAAAATTAAAAAAAAAAAAAAAAAGAAACGGAGGAAATGAACCTAATAAAAATTTAACTATAGGAAGACTAAAAACCCAAGAGCAGGATAAGCCTATTTGGGAGACTAGTTGTGATAACTCTGCCAGCCTAATAATCCCAACTACTTTCAGGCAAACAGATTCAGCAAGCAGGGCAGTGTGATTGAAGAAAGGCCTGAACTCAATGGGTCAGTGTTAAACCCAGAGTGTCACTGGGAGCAACAGCAGGAAAAGGGAGCAATCTGCGAGGCACAGAAATTAAGAGATGGGCTCTCCAGCTTCTGGGTATTTCATGGAGGCTTAGGCTGGGAGAGGCCACCACAGGACTCTGCCTGGTAGGGACAGACTTGGGTGAGGGGCGGGTACAACATTCCTAATCATGGCCTGGGTACCATATTTCTTCCTTATCATGACTTGTATTGATTTGTTCTAATTCATTGTGTGCTGGGCTGTTGTTGATGCTATTTTTTTTTTTCTTTTCTTTTCATTTTTTCATTTTTCTGAAGCTGGAAACGGGGAGAGACAGTCAGACAGACTCCCGCATGCGCCCGACCGGGATCCACCTGGCACGCCCACCAGGGGCGACGCTCTGCCCACCAGGGGGCGATGCTCTGCCCATCCTGTGTCGCCATGTTGCGACCAGAGCCACTCTAGCGCCTGAGGCAGAGGCCACAGAGCCATCCCCAGCGCCCGGGCCATCTCTGCTCCAATGGAGCCTTGGCTGCGGGAGGGGAAGAGAGAGACAGAGAGGAAAGCGCGGCGGAGGGGTGGAGAAGCAAATGGGCGCTTCTCCTGTATGCCCTGGCCGGGAATCGAACCCGGGTCCTCCGCACGCTAGGCCGACGCTCTACCGCTGAGCCAACCGGCCAGGGCTGTTGATGGTATTTTTAATCAAATATGATTTCTGCTGTTTCTGTGTTTTACCTTATGTAATGAGGTTGAAAATGAATACTTTGGTATTTACTTGGCAAGGCAATATAGCAAAATAGTTAATAGTCTGAACTCTGGAGCTAGAAGCGTACAAATCCTGACTCTATCATTTACTAATTTATATGTCCTTAAGCAAGCTCCTTAAACTTGATTCCCTTAAGCCTTGGCTTTTCTTATCAATAAAATGGGAATAATAAAATTTAGATCACAAAATTTATGAGGATTAAATGAGATGAATGTATATAAAGTGCTTAAATCAGTGTCTCAATAAATACTATTCGCCTGACCAGGCGGTGGCACAGTGGATGGAGCATCGGACTGGGATGCGGAGGACCCAGGTTCAAGACCCCGAGGTCGCCAGTTTGAGTGCGGGCTCATCTGGTTTGAGCAAAAGCCCACCAGCTTGAACCCAAGGTCACTGGCTCCAGCAAGGGGTTACTCGGTCTGCTGAAGGCCCATGGTCAAGGCACATATGAGAAAGCAATTGATGAACAACTAAGGTGTTGCAACACGCAACAAAAAACTAATGATTGACGCTTCTCATCTCTCTCCGTTCCTGTCTATCCCTCTCTCTGACTCACTGTCTCTGTAAAAAATAAATTAATTAAAAAAAAAATACTATTCATATTATTATTGTTGTTATTATTATTATTATTATTATTAGGGCTTCAAAGTTCACAAAGATTATCACGTGTTTTTTCATTGGCTTTATTTAGTGCTGACATACAAAGCAAGTAAGCATGTAAAAGTGGATTAATAAGGGAAGAGAGACAGTGGTAAAGTACAAATTCTTTCCTCCTGCTTTCTCTGGCATCTAATATAGATGAGGGTTCACCTGTCCCAAAGCTCTGGTTGTGTGCTCTCCTCCTCTTACCTCTCCATGGGCTGTCAGCTCCTCCTCTTAACTACTTGGTTGGAAGGTCCCACCATAGGCTTGTCATTGTTCCAGCACAAACCTGTCTCTGTTTCACTTACTCATTGAATCTTTCTCCATTTTACTCAGAAAATATCTGAGTCCCTTTCAGGGCAGCAAAAGCACAGCCCAAGGTGCTCACTCCCTAAGCAGGGCCTCTCTCTGGAGGAAATACCCAGGTGGTGGTGAGCACTGGTCAAAGCCTCTGGGTCACCCACAGGGTTTCCCCCCTTTCCTCATCCTTGAGGCTTTTCCTGTACGTGGCTGGGGAAGTCCAGCTCAGTCATCTCTGAAGACACTTGAATGAACATTTTGATCTTCTACTGTGGTTGATTTTGGTGGGGAAAGATAGCTGAAGTAACTAACTGTCCCCACCCACACCCGCTATTCCACACTCCTCCACTCAAACCCTCCAAAATACTCTATCATCTCAGGGAAAAATACAATACTCCTATACTCCCCCAAATTAATC
This sequence comes from Saccopteryx bilineata, assembly GCF_036850765.1. Lineage (NCBI taxonomy): Eukaryota > Metazoa > Chordata > Mammalia > Chiroptera > Emballonuridae > Saccopteryx > Saccopteryx bilineata. The sequence goes on along the minus strand of NC_089490.1, from coordinate 334,077,480 downwards.
AAAATGACAGGCTCAGCCTGCAGAATGGTGCACACATAGAACAGTTATTTTTGGTGTATTCTTCCCATAAGGTCCTCTAGTGACCAGTCACTTATTAAAGATGATCACCTTATCAGCTTACTTCCCCTTCCACACTCTTGAAAATAGCATATGACAAGACAGGCAGGTCTGGCTCGACCTCATGCTAAGCCACTTAAAACAAGGTTGTTACAGCCTGGGCTGGATACCTCAGGTGGTTAGAGCATCATTCCTAAGCATAGAGGTTGCCGCTTCAATCCTCGGTCAGGGCACATTCAGGAGCAGATTGATGTTCCTGTCTCTCTCTTCCTCTCTCCCTTCCTTTTCACTCTCTTTCTAAAATCAATACAAAAAAAAAAACATAAAAAAGAAAACAATATTATTACAAACTTAATTGGTGGAATATAAACAATAACCAGCATGAAAAAGTGAAAAATTTATGTGATCTGAAGGAAAATCAGACTATAACAATAACCAGCATTAAATCAGCAGCTAGACTATGAAAGCTAAAAATTCCCCATGCAGCCCTGGCCAGGTAGCTTAGCTGGTTAGAGCACCTCCCAATATGTCAAGGTTGCGGGTTTGTTCCCCCGTCAGGACACATAAAAGAATCAACCAGTGGAGGCATAAATAAGTGGAACAACAAGTCAATGTTTCTCTCTCTCTCTCCTTAAAATTAATAATACCAATCAATCAATCAAACTTCCTGTGCTGCCAAAGTCCCTATCTTTTGAATGCCCTCCTCCTTGCTCATGGCTACTGGACTTTTTCTGCTGAGACTTCTGTCTGTAGCCTCCACCATTTCCTTTTGGTCTGTTCTTTTAGTGTTACTGTTTTTTCTTTGTGATCGAGACAGAGACAGACAGAGAAAGGGACAGATAGGGACAGACAGACAGGAAGGAAGGGAGATGAGAGGCATCAATTCTTCGTGTGACACCTTAGTTGCTCATTGATTGCTTTCTCATATGTGCCTTGACTGGGGGGGTAGGTTGGGGGTGGCTACAGCAGACCAAGTGACTCCTTGCTCAAGCCAGTGACCTTGGGCTCAAGCTGGTGAGCCTTGCTCAAACCAGATGAGCCTGTGTTCAAGCCAGTGACCTTGGGGTTGCGAACCTGAGTCCTCCGCGTCCAGTCCGATGCTCTATCCACTACACCACCACGTGGTCAGACTGGTTCATTTTTGTTTCTGGCTCTTGCCTTGGGCCACAGCTGTGGCTTGACTTCTGGTTTTGCCATCTCAGACACATTCTTTGTTGAATGTTCAGCAACTCAATATTACTGAAGTCCACAGTCCAAATGTAAAATACTCAAACTTTTAATGGACAGGAAGTCCAAAGCTACACTTCAATCCCTTCCATAGAGTTGTCTTTTTTCTTCTCCCTCATCCAATGTGTTGACCCTGACTATCACGGGTTGTTTTTTTTGGGGGGGGGGGGGGAGTTCTCCACAAAATGGAATTGATTTTAGGATTTGTGCCTTTAACAGATCCTCCGCCATCCTTTTGTCACAGAATTTCCATCCCTGCCCAATGATGTTAACTACCATATGCTGAATAATGGACCCCAAATATCCCTGGAATCGAAAAATGTTCCTTATTTGGAAAAGAGGGTCTTTGAAGCTTTGATTAGATTAAGGATGGAGAGATTATCTTGGATGCCCTGGGTGGGCCCAAAATATATGATACAATCATAAGTGTTTCATAAAGAGAGGCAACAGGCAATTTGACACAGAGAGAATGTGATGTGAAGACAGATAAAACAGAGAATTGCAGAAGCTGGCATTGGAGGTTAGAGCCGCACTAGCTCAGGAATGTTGGACGTCATCAGACCCTAGAAAAGGCAAAGAACAGCTTCTCCCCCAGAACCCTCTGCTAAAAGAGACTGGCCTGCTGACATTTTTATTTTATCCCAGTGACACGGATTTCAGGCTTCTGACCACCAGAAGAGTGAGAGGCTAGCCACTCTCTGGATACTTGTTTTCAGCCACCCAGCGTGTGGTGGTACTTTGTTATGGTAGCAACAGGAAACTAACAAAACAGCCATGCCCCAAACATCTTCCTACTGCCTCGCACTCACTGCAGCATGCTCAGCCTAAATTCAAGTCACTTTGATTACCATCCCCCTCATCCTGTCTTTTCCAGGAAAAGTAGCCACTTTGCTAACAGCAGCATATGACAGTTTCCAAATGTTTGTTAGAAGATTTGGTTTCTGGAATATTTCTCTTTATTCTCTCTTTTACTCTCTCTCAATAGTTAATGGAAAAGAAAGTATTATAAAAGCTAGTGTACTAGTGACTGACCAGGGCGGTGGCGCAGTGGATAGAGCGTCGGACTGGGACACAGAGGACTCAGGTTCAAAACCTCGAGGTCTCCAGCTTGAGCACAGGCTCATCTGGCTAGAGTGCAAGGTCACTGGCTTGAGCGTGGACATGACCCCAAGGTGGCTGGCTTGAGCCCAAAGGTTGCTGACTTGAAGCCAAAGGTCGCTGGCTTGAGCAAGGGGTCACTCACTCCACTGTACCCCCCCCCCCCATCAAAGCACATTTGAGAAAGCAATCAATGAACAACTAATGAGCCACAATGAAGAATTGATGCTTCTCATCTCTCTCCCTTCCTGTGTGTCTGTCCCTATCTGTTCCTTTCTCCATCTCTGTCTCTTTCTCTGTCTCTGTCACACACACACAAAGCTAGTATACTTGGTATTCTCTCAATCAAAACTCTTCATTAACGAGGACTTCTGAGATCTTCAGTACAGTGATGGTCTTCGTAATAATGCCCATTAGACTTGCAAAACCTTGAAAAGTTTTTTAAGACACTGAAAGAAATGTTCAATTTAATAATTGCTCCATATCTTTTTTTTTTATATACAGAGACAGAGAGAGAGTGGGATAGACAGGGACAGACAGACAGGAACGGAGAGATGAGAAGCATCAATCATTAGTTTTTCGTTGCCCATTGCGACCTCTTAGTTGTTCATTGATTGCTTTCTCATATGTGCCTTGATAGCGGGCCTTCAGCAGACCGAGTAACCCTTTGCTCGAGCCAGCAACCTTGGGTTCAAGCTGGTAAGCTTTGCTCAAACCAGATGAGCCTGCGCTCAAGCTGGCGACCACGGGGTCTCGAACCTGGGTCCTCGGCATCCCAGTCCGACGCTCTATCCATTGCGCCACCGCCTGGTCAGGCTGCTCTATATCTTTAGAAAAGCATAGCTATTTAACCTGTCTGAATCATTAAACTGTCTTTACACTATATAGAGAGTCTTAACTAGGAGGCTGACACATTGAGGAGAAATAAAAGATCAAGGAATTGGATATCTTGCCCAACCTGTGGTGGTGCAGTGGCTAAAGCATCAGCTTGGAACACTGAGGTCACTGGTTCGAAACCCTGGGCTTGCCTGGTCAAGGCACATATGGGAGTTGATGCTTCCTGCTCCTCCCCCTTCTCTCTCTTTCTCTCTCTAAAAATGAATAAAATTTAAAACTAAATTTTAAAAAATATTGAAACAATCCCACAAATAGATTACTAAATTTTTAAAAAACTACAAAATAGAATGTTATTATGTTTGTATTAAAATTTGCACATACGCCTGACCTGTGGTGGCGCAGTGGATAAAGCTTCGACCTGGAAATGCTGAGGTCGCCAGTTCGAAACCCTGGGCTTGCCTGGTCAAGGCACATATGGGAGTTGATGCTTCCTGCTCCTCCCCCTTCTCTCTCTCTCTCTCTCTCTCTCTCTCTTCTGTCTCTCTCTCTCTCCCTCTCTCTCCTCTCTAAAAATGAATAAATAAAATAAAATCAATAAAATAAAGTTTAAAAAAAATAAATATAAAAAAAAATTTGCACATACATAGTAAGAAACAGTGAAAGCATATACACCACAATGTGAATAGTGCTTATCTCTGAGTAGCAGGATTATGGCTAATTTTTGTTTTACACTGTAGTTTTGGTGAGTGTGTGTGTCTGTTTTCAAATATTCTCATTAATCATGAATTTTATAATGATATCTTTAAATAAATATTATTAAATAAATGTGGAAAGTTAGAAGTACATAAATGATAGAATAAGAAATTATTTGAGTTGGAACACATAGTCCTTCATATGAGAAAATCAGGCAGCATGCTAGAATAATAATGTGGTTCCTACAACTGGAACATAGAAGGGAACAGAGTAAATGAGCTTTCTGAATGTATGTAGAAAAAAATAAGGCTGGGTAAGTCCAAAACCCACGTAAGCTTTTGCCCCTCTCCCCCCTGTACTTCAATGCCACTGTGAACTACAAAAACTAAGAATTTATGATACTGACATCTCCCTTCCCTAGGTCATTGACAGGTCTCCTTCCTTCCTGTAGATTAAACACCTCTCCAGGGCCCTAGATTCATACCACTGCTCTTAGTATTTCCAGCTCCTCACTCCTAAATTAAGTGAGGGCCAGCACTATTCAATAAAACAGGCCCCATTTTAAAAAAAGGATGTTCCTTACATTTAACTTTGCATTTCTTCAAATTCCAGGCTTCTGCTGATGAGACAGTTCTTGTCCAAGAAGTAAGTGCCAGCCAACGCCAGATTCTGCTCCCCCATGAGGGATGGAGCCACACCAGTGTGTGGTGCCAGATATAATTCTCCACCTTTGCCCGTTGTTCATCATGAACAGTGCCTTGAGCAAAGTCCCCTCTCAGCAGGAGTACCACCCATGAAATCCTGCCTCCTTAATTCTAGTCCCCTGTGTGACCATATCAGGTGCTCATCATGTACCTGGTTAGGTGGAAACTATCAAATCAGGGTCCTGAATTATGTGTGTAGCTGCACAATCTCCTCATCAGACACATTCTAAAAGAATAGCCCTGGACCATGGCCAGGTAGCTCAGTTCATTAGGGTGCTGTCTTGATATGCCAAGGCTCCTGGTTGTTCCCTAGTCAGGGCCATACAAATCAATCAACCAATGAATTCATAAATAAGTGGAATAAAATGATGTTTCTCTTTCTCTCTCCCTTCCTCTCTCTGTCTCTCTAAAAATAAATCAATTAAAAAAAAAAAAAGAGGCCTGACTGGTGGTGGTACAGTGGATAGAGTGTCAACCTGGGACATTGAGGATCCAGGCTTGGAACCCCTGAGGTTGCCGGCTTGAGCACGGGCTCATCTGGCTTGAGCACAGGCTGAATAGTTTTAGTGTAGGGTCACCAGCTTGAGCATGAATCATCGACAAGATCCTATGGCCGCTGGCTTGATCCCAAGGTTGCTGGCTTAAACAAGGGGTCACTGGCTCAGCTGGAGCCCCCTGGGTCAAAGCACATATAGAAGTAATCAATGAACAACTAAAGTGACAGAATTATGAATTGATGCTTCCCATCTCTCTCCCTTCTCCCTTCCTGTCTATCTGTCTCTCTCTCTCTCTTTCTTTTTTTTTTACAGAGACAGAGAGAGAGTCAGAGAGAGGGATAGACAGGTACAGACGGACAGGAACGGAGAGAGATGAGAAGCATCAGTCATTAGTTTTTCATTGCGCGTTGCAACACCTTAGTTGTTCATTGATTGCTTTCTCATATGTGCCTTGACCGCGGGCCTTCAGCAGACCGAGTAACCCTTGACTGGAGCCAGAGATCTTGGGTTCAAGCCGGTGGGCTTTTTGCTCAAACCAGATGAGCCAGTGCTCAAGCTGGCAACCTCGGGGTCTCAAACCTGGGTCCTCTGCATCCCAGTCCGACGCTCTATCCACTGCGCCACCACCTGGTCAGGCGCTCTCTCTCTCTCTCTCTCTCTCTCTCTCTCTCTCTTGCTTGCTCTCACAAAAAAAACAAAACAAAACAAAACAAAACAAAAAAACAGAGAGAGAGAGAGAAGAACAAAAGAATATACGTTTTAAAAAGATAATAAAGGACAGTCCTGGCAAATGCCCATTTTTATTGCCAGCTCATGCTGGCCCCCAATTTTATCAGGTCGCTTGCTCAAGCAACTGTGCCAGGAAATGTGGGCTCCCCCCAAATATTTTTACCCTACTGACTTAATATCTCAGGCACTAATAATTAAGGAAGAGAAAAAGTGAAAAGTTAAGACCATTACAAGAGCTAACCAAAACCAAGAGTTCCCAGAGATAATTGACAGGGAAAACAATTTTTCAGTCCATTTCCATTTAAAATTCATTCTTCCAACAGAATTTCCTACAGAATCAGTGTTTCTATAAAATATCTATTTTGTTCTAGATTCACTTCAGAGTTCCTTTTGCTTTGGAATGAAGGACAGAAACCTTGAGCTCCCCCTTGAGGTAGGAGTATGCATAGTAAGAGTCTCTGAACTGTGGCTCTATTTTTGTTTTTTGTCTTCTAAAGATTTTTATTTATTGATTTTACAAAGTAGGTGGGGGAGAATGAGAAGTATCAACTCATAGTTGTTTCACCCTAGTTGCTCACTGATTGCTTTTCCTATGTGCCTTGAGCAGGCAAGCTCAGGGTTTCAAACCTGAGACCTCAGCATTCCAGGTCAATGCTTTACCTACTATGCTACCACAGGTCAGGCTGTATTGTGGCTCTTGACTCATCCCACCCAGTTAAGGTGACCAGTCGTCCTCCTTTAGGGAGGACAGTCCTTCTTTTTTAAGTTCCATCCTCCCTCAAAAAGTATCCTCCTTTTGTGATATTGGAAGACTAACCTGTCCATATTTGATGGATACAGAGTCGATCTGTTGTGTGTGATGTGATGTATTTGTATTTGACATGACAATTCGTCAAGGATCAGTACAGTGCGGCGAGACACAATTATGAGACGCATGCACTCCACATGGGAGACTTTGAGAGAGCGCGCGATATACCGAGCACACAAATGGCTTTGTGTACTTCTTGCTGAAACATTACACGGCACATATGACATTGTAGACTCATGATTCTTTCAGTCATATACAGGTAAGCACAATTCACAAAAAATTCAATATGAAGGATATTTCTTGTTCAGATATTTCCAATATATTGTTACAAGATGATACATCAACAAAAAATATTCAATCAATGGAAAAGTACTCATTTAAATAATATTATCTAAATAAATACTTTTTTCTTACAACTATTATTAAAAATTAATAGGCATATAAGCATAATTACAATATAAAATATTACAAATATTTTTATTTTGCATTTATCATATTATAGTGTATTATTATTGCAATGAATAAAATGTTTCTTTTATTTATGATATTGTTTTCTTAAATTTATTTTTGTCCTCCCTTTCATTGTAAAAAAGTTGGTTACCTTACACCCAGTTTATATGGCAACAACCTTAGTTAACTTGGCTGCTGACTTTCACCCATTTTAGTCAGCTTGTAGGTGACCTGACTATAGCTTCCATGACACTTGACTGGGGCTTCCATTTTATTTGTATTTTAGCTACTTTAGGCTTGATAATAGAAAAGTCCCTTGCCTGACCTGTGGTGGCTCAGTGAATAAAGCATTGACCTGGAATGTTGAGGTCACAAGTTTGAAACCCTAGACTTGCCTGGTCAAGGCACCTATGGGAGTTGATGTTTCCTGCTCCTCCTCCCTTCTCTCTCTCTTCCCTCTCTCTAAAAATGGATAAATTTAAAAAATGTCCCTTGTCCTGTTGCATAAATAATTCAACCTATGTTTCCCAGTTTTGTCTTCCACTTTTCTCCTCTAATACATATAATTCTTTTTAAAAATTTTTTATTTCTTGATCTCAGAGAGAGAGAGAGAAACATTGATTTATTGTTCCACCCATTCATGCATTCATTGGTTGATTCTTATATGTGCTCTGTCTGGGGAGGAAACCTGCAACCTCAGCCTATTGGGAAGATGCTCTAACCAACTGAGCTACTCGGCCAGGGCCCTTTTCTGCACCTCTCCTGCATGTGGGTTTTTTTTAATGCTCTCATGTATGTGGTGTTTTATATATATCTTAAATTTTATTACTTTCAAAACAAAAATTTTTTTTTGACATAGAGAGTCAGAGATAGAGACAGCTAGGGACACACAGACAGAAAGGGAGAGAGATAAGAAGCGTCAATTCTTTGTTGTGGCACCTTAGCTGTTCAATGATTGCTTTCTCATATGTGCCTTGACTGGGGGGGCTACAGCAGACCAAGTGACCCCTTGCTCAAGCCAGTGACCTTGGGCTCAAGCTAATGACCTTTGGGCTCAAGCCAGTGACCATGGGGTCATGTCTATGATCCCACACTCAAGCCAGCAACCCTGCGCTCAAGCTGGTGAGCCGTGCTCAAGCTGGATGAGTCCACACTCAAGCTGGCAACCTCAGGTTTTGAAACCTGGGTCCTCCTCATCCCAGTCCTATGCTCTATTATATTCTCTTGCTAATCTGTCTCATGTCTATTTGATTATTAGACCAGCCAGAACAGTGAAGACAGAGAAAAGTTTATTTCTCCCCACAACAGAAAAATAAACAGATTCCAGGGAAAATAAATTACGTAAAGTTTATGGGACCTAGGACAGTTACAGTTGTTTAGATCAGTACATATAGTAACAATTCATTTATAGGGGGTCATTGGGTTATGACAAACTTCCATTCCTATGACGGACATAATATGAATTTTGGTGTGTAAAGACAGTTGCCATGGCCACCATCAGAGCAGCCTGGCCATGCAGGTACGCATTGGATTTGGACAGTCGGTAAAGAAACAACGGAGCCAAAAACTGATGAGCCATCTTCTTGAATCCTAGCTTGCACCCGGTGGGCAAGTAAAACACACACTGGGCTCCAAAACCCACTCACATTTAGTGCTCACAAAGCTACTGACTTATCCGAGTTTCCTAGAATCAAAGGTTTTTAGCTCACCAGACTTATTCACCTCTGTTCCCCATCTCCTTCCTTCTCCCTGAGCAAACTCTGCACAAACGGGCATCTCACTCAACACTCTGCCATCTTGGCTGCTTCTCCTGGCCACATGGACTCTTTCTGCTCTCCTCTCTCCTCTAATGATAATCTCAGGAACCACAAGAGCAAGCTCCCGTTCTGCCCCCATTTTATAGTGTAGAAATCAAAACCTTTAATCCAATATACAAAATAGGGAAGTCTCTAATACAAAGTCACTTATCTGGGGCATGATGGGATTGTACCACCCCACATCAAAAAGGGTGGGAAAGGCTTAGTCCCAAAACCAAGCCCCAGGCTACAAGGATTCTGCCTGCCCACAGCCCACCCCCAACACACATTAATATCACCTGGTGACGGTCTCCACGTGGGCAGCGCCATCTTTAACAAAGTGAGCATAATATATTCTATCTGCCCAACATGGTGTAAGTCAAAACACGGCCTAAGCCTGACCAGGTGGTGGCGCAGTGGATAGAGCATCGGACTGGGATGCTGAAGGACCCAGGTTCGAGACCCCGAGGTCGCCAGCTTGAGCGCGGGCTCATCTGGCTTGAGCAAAGAGCTCACCAGCTTAGACCCAAGGTCGCTGGCTCCAGCAGGGGGTTACTCAGTCTGCTGAAGGCCCGCGGTCAAGGCACATTTGAGAAAGCAATCAATGAATAACTAAGAAGTCGCAACACGCAACGAGAAACTGATAATTGATGCTACTCATCTCTCCCCGTTCCTGTCTGTCTGTCCTTGTCTATCTCTGCCTCTGTAAAAAAATTGTCTGTCCCTGTCTATCTCTGCCTCTGTAAAAAACAAACAAACAAAAAAAAACCATGGCCTAGCCTAACACAGACAGAACACCTGTGCTTTTAACAGTCCAAATGGCGTAAGTACTGGGGGACATCAATGAGGAGCCACTGAGCCATTTCACCCACAGGTGTTGTAAAGTACCAAAGGCTACAGAATTAATATTAATATTTTAGGAGGCTTGGAGAACATTTTATTAATTTGGGTTAAGGTGTTGTAATGCCAACAGGCAGGGCCAGGGCCACCATCACAGCTGCCTCCTGGCCCATGCAGGTTCGCATTGGATTTGGACAGTCGGTAAAGAAACAATGGAGCCAAAAACTGATAGGCCATTTTCTTTAATTCTAGCTTGCACCCAGCCGGCAAGTAAAAACACACACTGGGCTCCAAAACCCACTCACATTTAGTGCTCAGAAAGCCACTGAATTATCCGAGTTTCCTAGAATCAAACAATTCCAGCTCACCAGCCTTATTCTCCTCAGTTCCTATAAAGCCAGAAGCCACGGCCAGGGCCACCAGCACGGCAGCCTGGCCCATGCAGGTTCGCATTGGATTTGGACAGTCAGTAAAGAAACAACGGAGCCAAAAGCTGATGGGCCATAGTCTTTAATTCTAGCTTGCACTCGGCGGGCAAGCAAAAAATACACACTGGGCTCCAAAACCCACTCACATTCAGTGCTCACAAAGCCACTGACTTTTCCAAGTTTCCTAGAATCAAAGGTTTCTAGCTCACTAGCCTTATTCTTCTCAGTTCCCCATCTCCTTCCTTATCCCAGATACAAACTCTACACAAACTGGCATCTCACTCAGCACTCCGCCATCTTGGCTGCTTCTCCTGGCCTCCTCCACGTGGCCTCCTTCTGCTTTCTGCTTTGCTCTCTCCTCTAATGATAATCTCAGGAACCAAGAGCCTGAGCTCTCGTTCTGCCCCCATTTTATAGTGTAGCTTCACAACCTTTAATCCAATATACAAAATAGGGAAGTCTCTAATACAAAGTCACTTCTCTGAGGCATGATTGGATTGTACCGCCCTACATAAAAAGTGGGTGGGAAAGGCTTAATCCCAAAAGCAAGCCCAGGCTACAGGGATTCGGCCTGCCCACAGAGACACACATTAATATCACCTGGGCAACGGCCTCCACGTGGGCAGCGCCACTTTAACAAAGTGAGCATAATACATTTTATCTGCCCAACAGTTCCCCATTTCCTTCCTTCTCTCTACACAAACTACACAAACTGGCATCTCACTCAGCACTCCACCATCTTGGCTGCTTCTCCTGGCCACATGGCTTCTTTCCGCTGCTCTGCTCCCTCTGCTCTCTCATGCTAATCATCCCAGGAATCAAGAGCGCAAGCTCTCGTTCTACCCTCATTTTATAGTGTAGCTTCACAACCTTTAATCCAATATACAAAATAGGGAAGTCTCTAATACAAAGTCACTTCTCTGAGGCATGATTGGATTGTACCACCCCACATCAAAAAGGGTGGGAAAGGCTTAATCCCAAAACCAAGCCCCAGGCCACAACGATTCTGCCTGCCCCCAACACACATCAATATCACCTGGGCAACGGCCTCCATGTGGGCGGCGTCATCTTTAACAAAGTGAGCATAATACATTTTATCTGCCCAACAGGTGTGCAGAGAAATTGTGAGAAATAGTCTCTGTCCTATGTGATTGGCATAACCAGGATGGCCCTTGGCATTGTATTGTAAATGCAAAGGGGAGGAAAACATGGATTCCCAGACATTCCACCAATGCCTGTGGGGAAAAGGGTGAATGGCTAGCCAGGTACAGGAAGAGAAAAGCCAAAATAAACCTTTTCTCATAGCAATGAGCCATTTGCGGGCATTTGTTCCCACCGAAACTACCTCTCCTATGTAAATGCGTGTGTGACTCTGGACAGAGAGATAGCAGATAAACACTAGATAATATAGAAATGCCTTTAATATGTAAAGAGACATCTTTCTACCATTGTGTTGGCTTGTGAATTTTGTTTTCTCCAAAATGATGTATGGTTTGCAAATTGAATGTGGTCCTATCATGTTAAAGGACATATGACTATAACCAATAGCGGTAAGGGGCTCCTAATTGCAATTTTTGCTTCTGTACTTCCCACTTACAAAACTATAAAAACTAAGTAGAACAAAGGGCCAGCGCGCTCTCCGTCAGATTTCTGTCGGAGTTCCTGCCGCTTGGCCAAGCTAGACAATAAAGCTTTGATGTGTAAACGACGGACCTTGCTCCTGTCTTCCATATTTCGGGTCCCTCCGAATTTGGATTAACAATCAACTCCCTCATTCATAAACCACATTACTGTATATTCTGCCATCACACGCAACCAAATTAGTTCACCCACGTAGTTTGTAAGTACAGTGCTAACGTTGTAAGCTGAAACACTCATGTCTCAATTTTTTAAAGTTTTTATGCGAATGAGAGTCATAAACTCAAAACATCATGTCAATACCGTCATAACCCGAGGACCCCCTGTATTGAGGATTTTAGACAAATGAGTTGTTGGGCAGATAAAATGTATTATGCTCACTTTGTTAAAGATGACACAAAGAGGCCTTCGCCCAGGTGATATTAATGTGTGTTGGGGGCAGGCAGGATTGTTGTAGCCTGGGGCTTGGTTTTGGGATTAAGCCTTTCCCACCCTTTTTGATGTGGGGCGGTACAATCCAATCATGCCTCAGAGAAGTGACTTTGTATTAGAGACTTCCCTATTTGGTATATAGGATTGAAGGTTGTGAAGCTACACTATAAAATGGGGGCAGAACGGGATTTGGCCCACTTGGTTCCTGAGATTATCATTAGAGGAGCGAGCAGAGCAGAGAGCAGAAGGAGGCCATGTGGAGGAGGCCAGGAGAAGCAGCCAAGATGGCGGAGTGCTGAGTGAGATGCCAGTTGGTGCAGTTTGTATCTGGGATAAGGAAGGAGATGGGGAACTGAGGAGAATAAGGCTGGTGAGCTAGAAACCTTTGATTCTAGGAAACTCGGATAAGTCAGTAGCTTTGTGAGCACTTAATGTGAGTGGGTTTTGGAGCCCAGTGTGTGTTTTTACTTGCCGGGTGCAAGCTAGGATTAAAGACTATGGCCCACCAGTTTGTGGCTCCGTTGTTTCTTTACCGACTGTCCGAATCCAATGCGAACCTGCATGGGCCAGGCGGCTGCTGTGTTGGTGGCCCTGGCCGTGGCCACTGGCTTTACATGAGTGAGACTGGAAAAATACCCATGTTCATCTGTCTGTTACCACTCAGCCAAATAAGCAGAGACAAGGATTGAATCTCTATGGATGCTTTATTCAAATGGCTGGTGTAAAGCCAATAGCCGCAGCCACCATCACAGCCGCCTGGCCAGTGCAGGTTTGCATTAGATTCGGACAGTCAGTAATGAAATAACGGAACCTAAAACTGGTGAGCCATCAGCTTTAATCCTAGCTTGCACCTGGTGGGCAAGTAATACAGTGGGAAAACACTTCCCTTTCCATTCAGGGCTCCCAAAACCACTGACTTATTCGAGTTTCCTAGAATCAAACTGGCAGGGAAAATTTATAATAAACAGTACAATTAAATCAATGTTGGGCAAATAAGTTCGTAAAATGTGTTTTTTTAGGTTTGCTGGCTTATATTTTGCGTTGGCCTGGGCAGCGCCATGTGTATGTAGTCTGTTAAAAACTGTGGTGCTTGCCCTCGGGCAGGTGGCAGATTGCAAATTGAGGATTAATGTTTGCTGGGGAAGGGATTCCCCCCACCCACCCCAGTTTGGGCTTTGCAGGAAGGGAAGAAGGAGTACATAGGTGAAACCAGAGCTGAGGGGCTTTGGGAGCTCCACTGAGGCTGATTGGGGCCTTTGATTCCTGGAGGAACCAGAGATTCTCTGGGTTGTAGAACTGGAGAATGAGTCAGGGCTTTGGGAGCTCTGAATGAAAGGGAAATTTGCTCCTCCGCCAGTAGGAGACTTTAATAAACGGAATGGCCCACCATTTTTTGGCTCCACCATTTCTTTACTGTCTGCCTGAATCCAATGAGAACCTTCATGGTCACAAAGGCAGCAGTCACTGGCCATACAATCAGCTTTTTCAAAATATTTATAGAAAGAAATAAACTTTAGTCAACTCTAAGCGTCCCACAGATAGAACTGCTCATCTGGCTGGTCTAATAATCAAATAGACATGAGACAGATTAGTCCCACAGATAGAGGGAACTCAAGAGTTAGAAATTTAGCTTTAATAATAGTAGCTTTCAGTTATTATCAATAGGATTGCTGATTAATGCAAATAAAAGCTTTGTTCCAGGAGCTGGATACATGAATGGGCCTACAGGACTTCATGAGACAAATAATCCACCTTTGTGCCCCAGGCCCAGGAGATCAACAAACAAAATGGTATCTAAACCCTGAGGCTCCAAGGACAGAACTCTGGCTGACAAGGACACAGATAAAGAATCACTGGTCAGCAGATGAAGAAACACTAGAAGAATCCCTGGACTGCAACTTTTATCTAATTAACTTTTCCCTAAATTCCAAACCCCTTACTTATCCCTTTTTTCTCCTTATAAAATAAATTGGCTGATACAGTGAGGCTGCAGAGATCTGGGCTCTCAATCCCAGAGGCTGGGAGTCCCCTGTACCCATCTTTTCTGTAAAAAAAAAAAAAAAAAAAAAATATATATATATATATAGGCTGAGATGAGGTGTTAAGATGGTATTTTGGGGTACAGAATCCCAATTTTCTTAGATCTCTGGCTGTTGGGCAGACAAAATATTGATATATTATGCTCACTTTGTTAAAGATGGCGCTGCCCACGTGGAAGCCCGTCGCCCAGGTGATGGTATTGGTTGCCCTTCTTGCTTGGGATGGGTGTGATTATATTAATGTGTGTTGGGGGCAGGCTGTGGGCAGGCAGGATCCTTGTATCCTGGGGCTTGGTTTTGGGACTAAGCCTTTCCCACCCGTTTTTTTTTTGTTTGTTTGTTTTGTTTTTAAACATTTTTTTAATCTTTTTTTTCCAATTTTTCTTTTATTAATTTTTTAAAGTTTGTTTGTTTAATTTTTATTTATTTATTTTTTACAGAGACAGAGAGTGAGTCAGAGAGAGGGATAGACAGGGACAGACAGACAGGAATGGAGAGATATGAGAAGCATCAATCATTACTTTTTCATTGCGCGTTGCAACATCTTAGTTGTTCATTGATTGCTTTCTCATATGTGCCTTGACCGCGGGCTTTCAGCAGACTGAGTAACCCCTTTCTGGAGCCAGCGACCTTGGGTTCAAGCTGGTGGGCTTTTCCTCAAACCAGATGAGCCCTCACACAAGCTGGCGACCTCAGGGTCTTGAATCTGGGTCCTCTGCATCCCAATCCAACGCTCTATGCACTGTGCCACCGCCTGGTCAGGCTCCCACCCGTTTTGATGTGGGGTGTTTCACTCTCATGAGGAATCCCATTATGCTTCAGATAAGTGACTTTGTGTCAGAGACTTCCTTGTTTGTATATTGGATTAAATGTTTTGATTTCTACACTATAAAATTGGGCAGACGGGGAGGCCAGGAGAAGCAGCCAAGACGGTGGAGTGCTGAGGGAGAAGCCAATTTGTGCAGAGTTTGTGCAGGGAGAAGGAAGGAGATGGGGAACAGAGGTGAATAAGTCTGGCGAGCTAGAAATCTTTATTCTAGGTGTAAAGCCAGTAGCCACAGCCACCATCAGAGCTGCCTGGCCAATGCAGGTTTGCATTAAGTTTGAACAGACAGTAATGAAACAATGGAGCCAAGAACTGGTGGGCCATTAACTTTAATTCTAACATATTTTAATTTATTTATTTTTTACAGAGAGAGGGATAGATAGGGACAGACAGACAGGAACGGAGATGAGAAGCATCAATCATCAGTTTTTCCTTGGGACTCCTTAGTTGTTCATTGATTGCTTTCTCATATGTGCCTTGACTGTGGGCCTTCAGCAGACTGAGTAACCCCTTGCTCGAGCCAGTGACCTTGGGTCCAAGCTGGTGAGCTTTTTTTTTTTTTTTTTTTTTGGCTCAAGCAAGATGAGCCCATGCTCAAGCTGGCGACCTCGGGGTCTCGAACTTGGGTCCTTCTGCTTCCCAGTCCGACGCTCTATTCACTGCGCCACCACCTGGTCAGGCTAGCTTTAATTCTAGCTTGCACCTGGTGGGCAAATAAAAACACACACTGGGCTCCAAAGCCCACTCATTCTGTGCTCACAAAGATACAGTGTTGACTGTATCCATCAGTTTTTTTTTCTCTCTTTTTTTTTAATCTCTTTTTGCTCAATCTCTTCACTTCCCTCTCCCCTAACCCAGCTCCCCCGTTCCCCTCCCTCTCCCCACCAAACATAGGTGTCAGCCTGTTCTCTTTATATGAGTTTATATCTATTGTGCTTGTTAGTTCATTTGGTTTATTAAATTCCACAGATGAGTGAAATCACATGATTCTTGTCTTTCTCTGACTGGCTTATTTCACTTAGCATAATACTCTTCAGGTCCATCAATCTATCACAAAAAGTAAGATTTCCTTCTTTTTTTATGGACAAATAGTATTCCATTGTATAAATGTATGACAGATTTTTTTAAAGACTTTATTTATTCATTTTAGAGAGGAGAGAGAGAGAAAGAGAGTAAGGAGCAGGGAGTATCAACTCCCATATGTGCCTTGACCAGGCAAGCCCCGGGTTTGGAACCAGCGACCCCAGTGTTCCAGGTTGACGCTTCACCCACTGTGCCACCACAGGTCAGGCTGTCCTACAGATTTTTATCAACTTATCTACTGAAATGTACTTGAGCTGTTTCCAAATCTTGGCTATTGTCAATAACACTGCAATGAACATAGAGTGCACATATACTTTCAAATTAGTGTTTTGGGTTTCTTCAGATAAATTCCCAGAAGTGGAATTGCTGAGTCATAAGGCAGTTCCATTTTTATTATTATTTTTTAATTTTTTTTTTTTTTTTTTTTTTTTTGTATTTTTCTGAAGCTGGAAACGGGGAGAGACAGTCAGACAGACTCCCGCATGCGCCCAACCGGGATCCACCCGGCACACCCACCAGGGGCGATGCTCTGCCCCTCTGGAGCATCGCTCTGCGGTGACCAGAGCCACTCTAGCGCCTGGGGCAGAGGCCAAGGAGCCATCCCCAGCGCCCGGGCCATCTTTGCTCCAATGGAGCCTTGGCTGCGGGAGGGAAAGAGAGAGACAGAGGGGAAAGAGGGGGAGGGGGTGGAGAAGCAAATGGGCGCTTCTCCTATGTGCCCTGGCCGGGAATCGAACCCGGGTCCCCCGCACGCCAGGCCGACGCTCTACCGCTGAGCCAACCAGCCAGGGCCTATTTTTTAATTTTTTGAAGTAATTTAATACTGCTTTCCACAGTGGCTGTACCAGTCTGCATTCCTACCAGCAGTGCAGGAGGGTTCCCTTTTCTCCACATCCTTGCTAACACTTGTTTGTTGACTTATTAATGAAAGTCATTGAGAAATACCATTGGATGATCTCTAGTGGCCTTTCCAGCTTTAAATATTTATTAGTAGACACTGCTGGCCAGGTAACTTGGTTGGTTAGAACGTCATCTGAAGCATAGAAGTTGCCGTTTTGATCCCTGGTCAGGGCACATACAGGAACAGATCGATATTCTTGTATCTCTCTTTCTCTTTCTCTCTCCTCCTTTCCTCTCTCTAAAAAATCAATAGAATAAAATATAAAAGAAAAACAAATATTTGTTAGTAAGTTCTATTCATTCATTCGAATTAGCATTGCTTTAGTATTGTATTGTATGTATTTATTAATTTCCAGGTGATTTGGGGAGTACGTTGATTTAAAGCTGGGGACAGTAAAAAAAAGGAAGCTCTACAGATAGACAAAGAAACAGGGGGAGAGTGGGTGGGGCTGCTTTGGCTCTCTAGAAATGGGAAAGAAGTGAGCCAAGGTGGGGCTGCTGTCAGCTCACTGGAGAGTCAGAGAAGAGGGAGCCTTAGAGATACATTTAGGGGGTTAGCCTGAGAAAAGCTGCCACTGCCCATTGCTTCCCGGGTTGCAAGTCTTAGAGTTTAGGAGATATGCACTTGCAGGGGAAGAGGAAAGGGAAAGGAAAAGTACTGCGTGCTCCTGGGAGGGAAAGTGCATGCCTGTTTCAATATTTTAAATGTTAAAAAGTTTAATAAGCAGACAATATCAGCCAACTAGGCATCTGTGATGATTAATTTTGTGTCAGCTTTGCTGGGCCATGGTTCTTAGATATATGGTCAAACATTACTTGGATGTTTATGTGAGGGCATTTTGGATGAGAGTAACATTTAAATTAGTGGATTTTGAGTAAAGTACATTGCCCTCCATAATGTGGGTGAACTTTGGCTAATCAGTGGAAGACCTTAAAAGAACAAAAGATTGACCTTCCCTAAGCAAGAGAAATTCTGCCAGCAGAATTTGCCTTTGTTTATTTTGTAAAAAAAAAATCTTTTAAATTTATTGAGTGTTTTGAGAGAGAGAGAGAAAGAGAAAAAGAAAGAGAGAGCACCGAGCCAGTAACTTCTGTGTTTTGGAATGATGCTCTAATCCAGTGGTAGTCAACCTGGTCCCTACCGCCCACTAGTAGGTGTTCCAGCTTTCATGATGGGCTGTAGCTGAGCAACCAAAGTATAAATAAAAAGATAGGTTTAACTATAGTAAGTTGTTTTATAAAGATATTCTGCCAAACTTAACAAAAATCCAACATAAAGTACTTGGTAAGTAATTATTATTATATGCTTTAACTTGCTGTAACTCTGCTTTATAAATTTTATAAAGTTACTTCCCTACTTTATAAATCACCATTACTGTGGAGCCGGTGGGCAGTTAGAAAATTTTACTACTAACAGAGATACAAAAGTGGGCGGTAGGTATAAAAAGATTGACTACCCCTGCTAATCAATTGAGCTATCCAGCCAGGGCAAACTGCAGATTTTCATTGCAGCCCCCAAAAGTGATTGAATCAATTTCTTAAAATAAATCTATCTATATATCTATCACCCACACACCCTAGTTGCTCTGTTGGCCATTACATTAGAAAACATGGGATGAGGAAATGCAACAAATGCATATTATCACATTTACCCTGGATATGGACAACCATGTTCCTATTAAGTATATACCTTAAACCTTAAACATTTCAAGTATTTGAGTTTTATAATGCCCCTAAGCATTTTTTTATTGATTCTAATTTATTGTGTTTACATAGATTCGTGTCCACCCCCCGAATACATTCCCCCTCCCCCATGTTCCTCTCAACACTCCACTTGTCCTCCTCCCCCCAATGCCCTCCCCCCTTCACTCCAGGATTTACTTTCCTCCTCCCTATAATGCTGTGTTATGTATATATAATTTCACCTAACTCTTTCCCCTCTCTGATCCCATCCTATCATCCCCTTTCCCTCTGTCTGCTTTCCCTCTGGTCATTTTGATCCCGCCTCTGTCTCTATTCCGCTCCTCAGTTTACATTGGTCACTGGATTCCTCAAATGAGTGAGGTCATATATTTTTTTTTCTCTGCCTGGCTTATTTCACTTAACATAATAGTTTCCAGGTCCATCCATGTTGTCACAAAAGGTAATATTTCCTTCTCTTTCATAGCCCCATAGTATTCCATTGTGTATATGTATCACCGCTTTTTAATCCACTCGACCACTGATAGACACTTAGGCTGTTTTCAGATCTTTTTTATTGTAAACAATGAAGGCTGTTCCATTTTTAATTTTTTGAGAAATCTCCATACTGTTTTCCACAGTGGCTGCACCAGTCTGCATTCCCACCAGCAATGCAGGAGGGTTCCCTTTTCTCCACATCCTTGCCAGCACTTATTATGTGTTGTTTTGTTGATGAGCGCCATTCTGACTGGTGTGAGGTGATATCTCATTGTGGTTTTAATGTGCATTTCTCTAATGATCAGTGATGTTGAGCATTTTTTCATCGGTCTATTGGCCATCTGTATGTCCTCTTTGGAGAAGTGTCTATTCATTTCTTTTGCCCATTTTTTTATTGGATTGTTTATCTTTCTGGTGTTGAGTTTTACAAGTTCTTTATAAATTTTGGTTATTGACCCTTTATCAGATGTATTGCCGAATCTCTTCTCCCATTGTGTGGTTTGTCTTTTTATTTGTTCATACTGTCTTTAGCTGTGCAGAAGCTTTTTAGTTTGATATAGTCCCATTTATTCATCCTCTCCTTTATTTCACTTGCCTGTGGAGATAAATCAGCAAATATATTGTTGTGAGAGGTGTCGGAGAGTTTACTGCCTATGTTTTTTTCTAAGATGCTTGTGGTTTCCTGACTAACATTTAAGTCTTTTATCCATTTTGAGTTTATTTTTGTGAATGGTGTAAGTTGGTGGTCTAGTTTCATTTTTTTGCTGGTAGCTGTCTAATTTTCCCAACACCATTTGTTGAAGATGCTGTCTTTACTCCATTGTATGCTATTACCTTCTTCGTCAAATATCAATCGTCCATAAAGGTGTGTGTTTATTTCTGGGTTCTTTGTTCTGTTCCATTGATCTATATGCCTGTTCTTTTTTTTTTGTATTTTTCTGAAGCTGGAAATGGGGTGGCAGTCAGACAGACTCCCGCATGAGCCCAACCGGGATCCACCCAGCATGCTCACCAGGCGCCCATGCTCTGCCCATCCGAGGCGTCGCTCTGTTGTGACCAGAGTCATTCTAGTGCCTGAGGCAGAGGCCATGGAGCCATCCTCAGCGCCTGGGCCATCTTTGCTCCAACGGAGCCTTGGCTGCAGGAGGGGAAGAGAGAGACAGAGAGGAAGGAGAGGGGGAGGAGTGGAGAAGCAGATGGGCGCTTCTCCTGTGTGCCCTGGACGGGAATCGAACCCAGGACTTCCGCACACCAGGCTGACACTCTACCACTGAGCCAACCGGCCAGGGCCTATATGCCTGTTCTTATGCCAGTACCAAGCTGTTTTGAGTACAATGGCCTTGTAGTATAACTTGATATCAGGAAGTGTAAAAACACCCACTTTTTTCTCTTTCAAGATTGCCAAGGCTATTCATGTTCTTTTTTGGTTCCATATAAATTTTTGGAATATTTGTTCTATATCTTTAAAGTATGTCATTGGTATTTTAATAGAAATTGCATTGAATTTACAAATTGTTTTGGGTAATATAGACATTTTAATGATGTTACTTCTTCCTAACCATGAGCATGGTATATGTTTCCGCTTGTTTGTATCTTCCTTGATTTCTTTTATCCATGTTTTATAACTTTCTGAGTTACAAGTCTTTAACCTCCTTGGTTAAATTTACTCCTAAGTACTTTATTATTTTTGTTGCCATAGTGAAGGGGATTTTTTTCTTAATTTCTCTTTCTGACAGTTCATTGTTCATATATAAAGATGCCTCTCATTTCCGAGTATTAATTTTATATCCTGCCACCTTGTTGAATTTATTTATCAGGTCCAGTAGTTTTTTGACTGAGACTTTAGGGTTTTCTATGTATAGTATCATATCATCAGCAAATAATGATAGTTTTACTTATTCTTTACCAATTTGGATGCTTTTTATTTCTTCTTCTTGTCTGATTGCTGTGGCCAGGACTTCCAGAATGTTAAATAAGAGTGGTGAAAGGCGGCACCCCTGCCTTGTTCCTGATCTTAAGGAGATTGCTTTTAATTTTTGACCTTTGAGTATGATGTGGGCTGTGGGTTTGTCATAGATGGCCTTTATCCTGTTGAGGTATGATTCCTGTATTCCCACTCTGCTGAGAGTTTTGATCATAAATGGGTGCTGGATTTTATCAAATGCTTTTTCTGCATCTATTGAAATTATCATGTGGTTTTTGTCATTCCTATTGTTTATGTGATGAATCACATAGATTGATTTGCGAACATTTCATAGCAGGTACTCCTTCCAGCTGGGCTCTCATCTTATGGAGACTGCGGATTGCAACTCCAGCCCGATTCTCCTCATCCTCCAAAGAGGAACTGAAAACATCAGCTCCCGCTGCCGGGCTCAAGTCCTGGGCCGCTGCCGCCTTCTGCTCCACAGACCTTGCAGCTGCAGCTCCAGCCTCAGCCCCAGCCTCCTGCCACTGCTGGCTCTCCACAACGTCCAGGGCAATCTGCAACTCATGAACCTGTGATTCCTCCTCCAGCAGCTGCTCCATTTCCAGGCGAATCTCACAAACCTGGTTGACCTCCTCCTCCAGCACTTCCTCCAGCTCCAGGGTCAGCATCTTTTTCTCCCACATTTGCTCCAGCTCCTTCCACTGCTCGGTTTGCAGGTCCTGGGCAGCCTCTTCCACAGAGCTCTTGGTTTCCTCATGCATGGCTGTAAAAGTCAGCCAGCCTACGGCCACCAAAAGGACAGCCATGGGGAACCATAACACCAGCCAGTCCTCTACTCCACCACTCAAAGGTGGTGTTGGCTCCTTGCTGATCTGTATCGAATCCTGCCACAGACTACGCCCAATGTAAAGCCAGTATACACGGCCAGGGCCACCATCATAGTAGCCACCTGGCCCATGCAGGTTTGCATTGGATTCAGACAGTCGGTAAAGAAACAACGGAGCCAAAAACTGATGGGCCATTATCTTTAATCCTAGCTTGCACCCGGAGGACAAATAAAAACATACACTGGGCTCCAAAACCCACTCACATTCAGTGCTCACAAAGCTACTGACTTATCCGAGTTTCCTAGAATCAAACGTTTCTAGCTCACCAGACTTACTCACCTCTGTTCCCCATCTCCTACCTTCTACCTGCACAAACTGTACAAACTGGCTTCTCACTCAACACTCCGCTATCTTGGCTGCTTCTCCTGGCCTCCTCCACGTGGCCTTTCTCTGCTCTCCTCTCTGCTCTCTCCTCTAATGATAATCTCAGGAACCAAGAGAGCAAGATCCTGTTCTGCCCCCCCTTTTTTTAATTTTTATTTATTTATTTATTTATTTATTTATTTATTTATTTATTTCAGAGACAGAGAGTGAGTCAGAGAGAGGGATAGACAGGGACAGACAGACAGGAACGAAGAGAGATGAGAAGCATCAACCATTAGTTTTTCATTGCGCGTTGCAACATCTTAGTTGTTCATTGATTGCTTTCTCATATGTGCCTTGACCATGGGCCTTCAGCAGGCCAAATAACCCCTTGCTGGAGCCAGCGACCTTGGGTTCAAGTTGGTGGGCTTTTGCTCAATCCAGATGAGCCCGCACTCAAGCTGGCGACTTTGGGGTCTTGAACCTGGGTCCTCTGCATCTCAATCCGACACTC